>NW_025333960.1:0-10000000 GCF_019186645.2 Phyllostomus hastatus
AACTAATGGGAAATGCAACATATTTAAATAGAAGAAGTCTCTGGGTCTGAAGATGCTGTAGAAAGTTCCAGAAGGATGAGAAGCTGACATAGATTTTAAAAAGAGAATGCTCTCAGCTTGAAACTTGGTGACAAATCAAGCCTAGGCCATTTCTCAAGACTGACATTAGTAACCTTACAAAGTTTGTCTAAGAACTTGGATCAATACTGGAGGCTAAGTATCTATGCTGGAGAGTTGAAAAGCAAAGGTTAAGTTTTCTAAACTCTCCCCCTCTTTGATGAATATTTGATATTGACAGTAAGGGTCCTGTTGAAATCATGGGCTCTCTTCCTCCGTGCAGGGAAGGGACTCAGCACAGACTCTCTTGGTCCCTGCCTCATCTCGTTCCCTAGGTCATGACCCCCGACCTCCAACCCCAAATCAATGAAAGCCCCTTACCTGGGGACAAAAAACACATCGTGCAGGTAATCCTCAAATGTCTTCTGGAAGGAGGACTCCTCCACCTCCTTCAGAATCTGAGCATCGGTCTTTGGGCAGGAGCAGCACTCCACAGCAGACTCCTCGTCCTCGCTCTGGTTGTGCTTCTGGGAGCCCTCTGACTCAAACGGTGGGGACCAGGTCCGCAAGGGCAGCTTCAGCCCTGCAGAAGGGCAGAACAGATGGACTCAAATCTCCCAGAAATATACACAAGCAGAACAAAGGGGACCTGCTCAGAGCAGCTGGGCACACAGGACAGAGCTTGGAGCTAGGGTCTGGGTTCAAGTTCTACTGTGAAAAGCCCTTGCACGGGAGAGTCCAAACAGTGCCAACTGAGAAGGGGCATGTTCCAGACACTACCAGACACTACCAAATCACCACAGGGCTGGAGATTTTGTTGGACAGCCAGGCTTGCCCCTTTCCTCATGGAACTTTCTAGTGCACGGGTGCTGCTGAGAAGAATAGGGAACACACAATAAACTAATAAATCAATCTTCCATGGGTCCAATGGCAGGGTCAAAGGAGAGGATAAGGAAGGGAGTGTTCTTTATCATGAGGTTTCAGAAAGAGTGGCTGCTGAACAGTCCTGCATGAAGTACAGGAAGGAGCTGTGCATGCATCGCAGCATCAGGCCATTCAGACAGAGCACAGAGCATTTGCAGAGGCCCTGAGGTAGGAACTTCCTGGCATGTTGAAAGACACCAAGGACCCAATGTAGCAAAAAGAGGATGTGGGAGAGAAGAGTGGGAGGAAGGGTTAGAAAAGAGCAGGGGTGCCAAGTCACAGTGGAATGAATGAATCAAGCCAATCAATCAACCACATAACTATGGAGGCCAGAAGACAGAGCAGAATTCTACCAGGACTTCTAAGGGGTTTGGCTCAGAGACCCGATGATCACACTGAGTCACCAAACTGTGAAGCACAAATACCACAATTTACAGCTCCTTCAGGAATTCCTAAGTCAGATCAGAGCAGTGGTTCTCACCAGGGGCTGATTTTGCACCACTGGACACTGGGCAAGATCTGGAGGTAGTGCTGGTAGTTGGGATGTGTCGGGGGAGATGGGACTACTGGCCTCCAAAGGGCAGAGGCTGGGCTGCTGCTGGTTGGCCTGTACTTTGCAGGATGGCCTCACCCCAGGGGTCCTGGGCCTGGAAAGCCCACACTGCTGAGCAGAGGAACCCTGGACTAAAGACATGAGAGGAGAGTGGGGGGTGGTGAGGGAGGAATTGTTTGAATCAGCTTAGGAAAGGGAATTAACAAAACAAAAACAACCTCTCCACATAGCAGTTGTGTAAACACATAGCTGCTAAGTGACACAGCTGGATGTGTCTTGACCCTTGCAGTCAAACTGCACAGCCACACTTTTGGTGCAGCCCCAAGAATGCACACTACTCCTTAGGGGCAAAGTCCATGACAGCCCTTCGGAGTCTGCTTTCCTGCCACCAGCCTTTGCTATCTGGTGCCTACTAGTGCCTGCTGAGCAAAGGCACTTCCAGCCTTCCCCTCCCCTTGAATGGGTCCCTTAGACAATGAGACCTAAGTATCCTTCTATGAATGGTGAGTATCTATTTAGAAGCCCAAGTACTTACACAGCTTTCAGGGCTACAAGGGACTCTTAAAAGTACTTCTTACACTTATTAGTCGACATGGAATAACCTGGCTGGGTAACTGTTAAAAGGCCAATCACGGCATTATAGATAGAAAAAACTTGGGTTTCCTTCATGGCAGGGTAGAGGTTTGGAGGGGGGCATGTTCTGACAATTTTCTGGAGAGAAGGGACTTCTGATCGGGTGCAAGCATAGCTCCTGATACCTGTTACCCTTTGTGGTACCCACTCATGACACTTGATGTCCCATGGTATTCTGTGACTATAAAGCATAATGACATCCCTAGGACTCTCAAATAGAGACAAAGAGTAGATGGTGGGAGACAGGCTGGGGGAGGGGATGGGAAGTTCATGTTTAATGGGACAGAGTTTCAGTTTGGGAGGATGAGAAGGTTCTGGAGATGGTGGTGGTGATGGCTGCACAACAGTGTAAATGTCCTTAATGCCACTGAACTGACACTTAAAATGATTAAAATGATAAATTTTATGTCACATGTATTTTATCACAATAAAAAGCCATACAGTTGATAAAACTGTACTGTATAATTTAAATATGCTGAGTTAACATGCATTCTAAATGTTCTCACCAAACAAGAAAGGGTGGATGTGTGTGATGATGGATGGATATTAAGTAACTACCCTATTTTTCAGACTGAGATGAATTCCCCAGCAGTGGTGGAACAGGTTATTACATATTTTATCAGATTTTTTGCTTCAAAATTTTTTTTCCTATTTTCCCCCTCTAAAACCTAGGTGCATCTAATAGTCCTAAAAATATGGTAGATGGGAGGGGTTTTTTCACAATGTACATGAACATATGTCAAATCATCACAATGTATGCTTTAGATATCTTAGAATTTTAATTTGTATGATATTTAAAAGTTAAGTAACAGATAATTAATATCAAATATTAAATAAATACGTACAAATATCTTACAATTTTAATTGTAAGCGACCTCAATAAAGCTAAACAAAAACTAATATTGGACACTAATAAGAAGTCACTACTAGTCATGATTAGTATATTCAATTATTTTGAGTGTGTTAGTAAGTTTATAGAGTTGTGTGTGCATTGGGTTTTTTTAAAATTATAGTAAAATATGCCTCACATAAAACTCACCATCTTACTCATTTTTAAGCGCACAGTCCAGTGGCATTAAGTCCCCTCGCATTATTATGCAGCCATCCCCACCCTCCATCTGCAGGACTTTCTCACCCTCCCAAACTAAAACTCTGTCCCCATTACACACTAACCTCCTCCCCCTCCCCCAGCCCCTGCCCCACCATCTACTCACTGTCTCTGTGGATCTGAGTCCTCTAGGGATCTCCTGTGGGTCACACCATATCCAGCCTCAGAAGGTTTCTTTTTTAATTACACAAAACTTTGGGATCATCAGAAGTCAAGCCATGTTTAAACAGTCACACTGCAATGATAGATTTAGAATTCCAGAACAAAAAGTAATAAATAAAAATTTTTTAAAAAGTTTTTGCTGGCCCTGGCTGGTGTAGCTCAGTGGATTGAGCACGGGCTGGGAACCAAAGTGTCCCAGGTTCGATTCCCAGCCAGGGTACATTCCTGGGTTTCAGGCCAGAACTCCCAGCAACCACACATTGATATTTCTCTCTCTCTCTCTCTCTCTCTCTCTCTCTCTCTCTCTCTCTCTCTCTCTCTCTCTCTCTCTCTCTCTCTCTCTCTCTCTCTCCCTCTCTCTCTCTCTCTCCCCCTCCCTTCCTTCTCTAAAATAAATAAATAAATAAATCTTAAAAAAAGTTTTTGCTGTTAAAAAAAACAAGAAAAAGTTGACAGTCTCTGTTTCTGATGTGGGACAAGCAGTTCATAGCTGAGGTCACAACTGGGCTTGCTCTCAAGTTATATAAAGCATCTGTGGAAATAAATCACACCTGCAGCCCTTAGCTAAGGCAGGAAATGAGGTCTCAGGCATACAATAAACATAGCCCATTATCCTGCAGCTGGGACAGCTACCAGAAATCACCTGGACTTCTGCCCTTTCTCCCAAAAAGGAGGCAGCTGGTGACAAGCTCAGTGACTTGCTCAGAGCCTTACAGCAGGTCGGAGGTCCAGCCCAGAAATGATGAAGAGCTCCTGGCCTTAGCCATGCCTCTCCAGCAGCCCCAAGGTCAAAGGCTAAAGATCACTAACTCAAAAAAAAAAAACCACAAAACAACCTATAGAAAAATGAATACAATAAAAAAACAATTAAAGAAAAAAATTACCTGTTTCTGCAGCTTGCTGGAGTCTAAAGTCCAGTAAAACATAAATTTTTTGAAGACTTTATGTTTTAGAGAGGGGAAGGGAGGGAGAATGAGAGGGAGAGAAACATCAATGTGTGGTTGCCTCTCGAGTGCCCCCTACTGGGGACCTGGCCCACACCCAGGCATGTGCCCTGACTGGGAATTGAATCAAGGACCCTTTGATTTGCTGGCTGGCACTCAACCACTAAGCCACACCAGCCATGGACATTTTAAAAATAAGCTTAAACTAATTTATACAAACTAGTTTGAGGCTTCAAATATTTTTTCATTTTTTTTCTGTAGAAAGAAGGAAACCCATTAAGTAAATAAGATGAAAGGCTGAAGAAAATCACCATCAGTACAAATTTCTAACAGAAAGCACAGGAGGAAAGAGATTGTCACTCCTTTAAAACTTGAAGGTCCAAATTGAGGGCTGAAGTCCTTCCCTGACTCCTTCAAGCACCTCTCAGCACGCTCAGTTGTTGCTAGTCTAGCAAGGAAGGCTCCTGTGGGTGAACACAGCAACATCTCCACCAGGCAGGGTGGGAAAGGAAGAGGGGGGTGGGGAAAAGGAGAAAATTCCAGACAGAAATGATGCCAAGACATGGGAAATACCCGGTTTCCACACAAGACCTCAGAGTGTGCTCTCACACTGTTATGTTTAGAAACGTGCATGCGTGTTCCCGTGTGAGATGGAGCAGAGTGTGTGCAAGTCTGCTCTCGAGCACACACTGGGGAACGGAAGAGGAGAGATGTTTCCCTGGAGGTGGAACATTTGCCCACACTCACCTTTCAGGCAATAATCCAACTCATACAGCTCACTGTCCTCTGCCTGCCTCTCCCAGAAAACCAGGTAGTGTGCGATGTTGCCGTTGGGGTCAGAGGGAGGCTTCCACTTGAGAATGATCTGGGATGAGGAGTTAGAAACCGAGATGGGATCCAGGGGCACAGAAGGATCTGGAGAGGTAAAAGAAAACAGGTCCCCTAAGAGGAGGGAGCAAGCTGTAGGGAAGGTGTGAGGGGATACACAGGTCAGAGAAACCTAAAGGTGTTTGCTGCAGTGATGTGCAGCATCCGAGAAAACTGGAGGCACATAGAGTACCAGCCCAGAAGGGACAGCGGGTATGGAATCACAGTCCATCCCTGCCACAAACCACACAGATCACGTGGGCATCCGTCTGTCCCTCCACTCACCCTGCTCCAACATGGGCCAAGCTCTCTGTCTGGGGCACTGGAAAGATGCTGGGGAAAGGATATGGGAAGAGATGAACTCATATTTTCTGGTTAACACCCAAAACTGAACCCCAGTCACAGGGCAAATTTTGGCAGCTAGATGCCATTCACCTGGCTGCACAAAACCTTCCTGCAAGAATGGAGGTGGCTGAGTGCGTCCTGAGGAACGACACACAGGACACTGTACAAATGCCTGAGAGCTGGAAGTTTCCAGAAATTCTATGTCCTTTGGTGTTGCTGGAGGGTACAGGATGAGAGGGCACTCTCTGAAAAAGCTGGGACTGATTCATGAAGTTTGCGCTCTACCATACAGGACAGGGTTTCTCACCTGTAGCACTGCTGGTGTGCGGCTGTCCTGGGCACTATGGATGCAGAGCGGCAGCCCAAGGCTCCTCTCGCTTGATGCACAGTCACAACCAAAATTGTCCCCAGACCTCATGAAAGGTCCCCTGGGAGTAGAATCACCCCCAACTGAGAACCACCACTACAGGAGAAGTATAGATACAACTGAATTATTCCGTAATAACCCAACACTCAAAAAAACAGGGATGGGAAAGGTGGTACAGGGATGGGGATGGGGATGGGGGATAAGGAAAAATGGGGAAATGTTGATTGTTGAAGCTGAGATGGTTCATGGGGTTTATTTTTCTTTCTACTTTTGTGAGTATTTAAAAATTTTCTGCAACAGAAGAAGAAATATATTTATACCCCTCCGCTGGCTGGCTGCTACTGCCTTGTCCTCTGAAATGGTAAACCTCAGCACTAGCTCTTCCAGAAGGTGCAGCCACACATGGAAGCACTTCACTGGCCTGGTAAAGGCAATACATCTGGTTCCTGCACAAACCCCTGAGCTGCACAGCATACTCACTGGTGGCATCCGTCTGGACATAGATGATGCTGCTCTTGGCCCCGTATGTGCGACGCTCATCAGAAAAGGTGACCAAGGTCTTCACGAAGATGGCATACTGGGTCCAGGGCTTGAGACCCCACATGAGCCACCGGGGGTGGCTCTGGGACTTGGGGTCATTGGACCACACAGGTGGGTTGATGTCCATGACTGTCCAGCTGTTGGATCCACATGCATCCTGCCCATCGAACTCTGTCACATTCTGGTAAGGGCTTTCAAGGTGAAAGAGAAGACAGTTACCATTTTCAGCTATCACTCTGAGGACCAGAGATGGGGCCGGGAAAATTGTACCCTATGGGCCTGCATCTTTTCACTGACAGCTTTATGCCACAAGGGAAACCAGCATGGCAACAGGCAAAGAGAAAGGAACCACCTCCACTGATTCCTCAATGATAATATTTAATAGTAGTGATTAATAATATTTAATAACACATTTTATTTATTTATTGTTATGTAATATTATATACTCTGTTTAATTTTATTATATAGTACATTATACATATTATATACCCTGTACATGAAGTTACAGTAATAAATATCACATAATGTCTAATAAGAAATAATATTTAGTAGTAATTAATGCTGTTTCCCAGTTACAACAGTGATGATGACGACCCTGACAGCAGCTATGGCAGGAGTCGCTGGTGAGGTTCAAGCGAGAGAACGCACGCAGCCCCTCAACAACCGCCCGGCACACAGTCAGTCCTGAGAAACAAAGTCACCATGGATGCTAATGCCATCCCTGAGCCAGTGTGAGAACTTGGGCACTGGGGGAGCTGTGGTGGGCGGGTCAGCTGCGCGGAGCCAGCGGCTTGCACAGCGCCTCGAGCCAGACACTTAGATCAGTTCGAATGCTCAATTTTGTTATGTGCCTTTCCCGCGATTCTTCTGTTCTCTCCAATGGTTTCGGTAAAGATCAAATTTCCTACGTGGTCAACAAAGCCAAGTAAAGACTCTCCCTCCATTGGCTTATTCTACCTCTCTACCTCTCTGGCTTATTCTCCCATCAGGCCTCACATTCCTCCTTTCCACCTGTCACTTCGTTAGAGGTGTCGGCTCTCTCCTTTTCTTGCATTTGCTCCTCCTCTGGCCTTTCTGACATTGTGACTCTGGCTGTTGCCTGAGATTTCAGGCCCTTCTCATTCCTCCAGGGAAGCCCTCCCTGACCTCCAGGGCAAGTCCACTCTCCATGACCCTGCCCCTTGAAGTACTGTAACAGTCGTCATTTTATTTTTTTATTAAATTTCTAGGGGGTAATACTGGTTAATAAAATTACATAGGTTCAGGTGTACAATTCTACAATTCATCTCTACACTGTATTGTGTGTTGAACACCCAAAGACAAGTCTCCTTCCATCACCATTTACTTCCTTTTACCCTCTCCTACTTCCACCAACCCCACTTTCCCTCTGGTAGTCACCATACTGTTGACTGTTTCAATAAGATTTGGGGGGTTCTTGTTCAATCTGTTCAACTTTTTCACTGATTCCTCCAACACCCCTCCCCTCTGACAGCTGTCAGTCTGTTCCATGTGTCCATGACTCTGTTTCTACTTTGTTCATCAGTTTATTTTATTCATTACATTTCACATATGAGTGAAATCATATGGCACTTCTTTCTCTGACTGGCTTACTTCACTTAGCATAATGTTCTCCAGGTCCATCCATGCTGTCACAAAGGGTAAGATTTTTAGGGCCGAGTGGTATTCCATTTTGTAAATGTGCCACAGCTTTTTAAATCCACTCATCTACTGATGGATACTTGAGCGGCTTCCAAATCTTGTCTATTCTAAATACTGCTGCAATGAACACAGAGATGCAAAAATTCTTTCCAATTAGCATTTCAGGTTTCTTTAGGTATATTCCCAGAAGTGAAATTACGGGGTCAAAACATTTTTAATTTTTAAAGTATCTCCATACTGCTTTCCACGATGGCTGCACCAGTCTGCATTTTCATCAACAGTGCACTAGGGTTCCCCGTTCTCCACATTGTCGTCAGTACTTGTTGTTTGTTGACTTATTGATTATAGATGTTCTAACAGGTATGTGGTTTTAATTTGCATTTCTCTGATGATTGGTGATATTGAGCATTTTTTCATGTCTATTGGCCATCTGTATGCACTCTTTAGAGAAGTGTCTATTCAGGTCCTTTGACCATTTCTAATTGCATTATTTTGGTATTGAGTTTTATAAGGCCTTTATAAATTTTGGACATTAACCCCCTTATCAGATGTATCATTGGCAAATATGTTACCCCACCCAATAGGGTTTTTTTCCATTTTGTTGGGTTTGTTGGCTATGCTAAAACTTTTTAGTTTGATGTAGTCCCATTTGTTTATTTTTCTTTTGTTTTCCTCGTCCAAGTGAATATATCAGAAAATATAATGCAACAAGAACTGTCCTAGATTTTCTGCCTATGTTTTCTTCTAGGATTACTATGGTTTTGAATCTAACATTTAAGTCTTTAATCTATTTTGAGTTTATTATTATGTATGATGTGAGAAGGTGGTGTAGTTTCACTTTTTTTGCACTGAAATTGCAGATACTGCCCTATTTTACTAACGTCATTTATTGAATAGACTACTTTTATCCTATTGTATAATCTTGCCTATTTGTCACAAATCAATTGATCATATAGGTATGGGTTTATCTTAGGGGTCTTTATTCTGTTCCAGTACGTTTTAATTACAATGGCCTTGTAGTATAGTCTGATTTTAGGTAGTGTGATCCCTACAACTTTGCTCTTTTTTCTCAGGACTGCTGTGGCTATTCCTGGTCTTCTATGCTTCCATATAAATTTTTGGAATATCTGTTTTAGTTCTGTGAAATAGGACATTGGTACCTTCATAGGAATTGCATTGAATCTATAGGTTGCTTTGGGTAGTATGGACATTTTAATGACATTAATTCTTCCAATGCATGACTTCAGTATGTGCTTCCACTTATTTGTATCTTCTTTAATTTCTTTCTTCAATGTCTTACAAATACAAGTCTATTACATCCTTGGTTAAATTTATTTCTAGGGACTTTGCTTTTCTTGATGCAATTGCAAATGGGATTGTTTCCTTAGTTTCTTCAGATAGTTCATTATTGGCATATAAAAATGCAACTGATTTCTGAAATTTATTTTGTATCCTGCTACTTTACTGAATTAATTTATCATTTCTAGTAGTTTTTCGACTGAACCTTTAGGATTCTCCATATACAGTAGCACATCATCTGCAAATTTCTTCCTTTCCAATTTGGATGCCTTTTACTTCCTCTTCTTGTCTGACTGCTGTGGCTAGGACTTCCAGTGGTACATTGAGTAAGAGTGGTGAAAGTGGACATCCTGTCTTGTTCCTGCTTCTTAAGGAAATGCTTTTGGTTTTTGCCTATTAACTATGATATTCACTGTGGGTTTCTCATGTATGGCCTTTATTATGTTAAGGTATGCTTCCTCTATTGTCACTTTCCTGAGATTTTTTATAGTAAATGGGTGCTGGATTTTATCAAATGCTTTTTCTGCATCTATTGATATGATTGTGTGGTTTTATCTTTTGTTTTATTTTCATGGTGTATCATATCCCTTGATTTGCAAATATTGTACCAAGCTTGTATCTCTGAAATAAAACCTACTTGATCATAGTGTATGATCTTTTTAATGTATTGTTGAATCCAGTTTGGTAATATTTTGTTAGGGATTTTAGCATCTATGTTCATCAGATATATTGGCCTGTAATCTTGCTTTCCCTGAAGACTCTGTATCAAGTTTTAAAATTAGAATAATGCTGGCCTCAAAAAATGAGCTTGGGAGTGCTGTCCTCTTGAATTTTTTTGAGTAATTAGAGAAGGAGAGTTGTTTGTTCTCCTTTTTTTAATCCTCACATTATGACATTTTTAAAAATATGTTTTATTGATTATGCTATTACAGTTGTCCCATTTCCCCCTTCACTCCCCTCCACCTTGTATACCCTCTCTCACCCACATCTCCCCCTTTAGTCATGTCCATGTGTCATACTTAAGTTCTTTAGCTTCTACATTTCCCATACTATTTTTACCCTCCCCCTATCTATTTTCAACCTACAATCTATGCTACTTATTCTCTGTACCTTTTCCCCCTCTCTCCTCCTCTCACTCCCCTGTTGCTAACCCTCCATGTGATTCTCCATTTCTGTGGTTCTGTTCCTGTTCTAGTTGTTTGCTTAGTTTCTTTTGGTTTTGCTTTAGGTGTGGTTGTTAATAATTGTGAGTTTGCTGTCCTTTTACTATACATGTTTTTTCTGTATCTTCTTTTCTTAGATAAGTCCCTTTAACATTTCATAAAATAAGGGCTTGGTGATGATGAACTCCTTTAACTTGACCTTATCTGAGAAGCACTTTGTCTGCCTTTCCATTCTAAATGAAAGCTTTGCTGGATAGAGTAATCTGGGATATAGGTCCTTGTCTTTCATGACTTGGAATACTTCTTTCCAGCCCCTTCTTGCCTGTAAGGTCTCTTTTGAGAAATCAGCTGACAGTCTTATGGGAACTCCTTTGTAGGTTACTGTCCCCTTATCTCTTACTGCTTCTAGGATTCTCTCCTTCGTTTTTACCTTGGCTAATGTAATTATGATGTGCTATGGTGTTTTTCTTCTTGGGTCCAACTTCTTTGGGACTCTCTGAGCTTCCTGGATTTCCTGGAAGTCCATTTCCTTTCCCAGAATGGGGAAGTTCTCCTTTATTATTTGTTAAATACGTGCTCAATCTGTTGCTTTTCCTCTTCCCCTTCTGGTACCCCTATAATTCTGATGTTGGAACATTTAAAGATGTCCTGGAGGTTCCTAAGCTTCTCCTCCTTTTTTTTTTGAATTCTTATTTCTCCATTCTTTCCTGTTTGGTTGTTTTTTTCTTCCTTCTGATCCACTCTATTGTTTTGAGTCCCAGTTTCCTTCCCATCACTATTGGTTGTCCGTGCATTTTCCTTCATGTCTTTTATGATAACCTGCATTTTTTCATCTAATTTGCACCCAAAATCAACCAATTCTGTGAGCTTCCTGATCACCAGTGTTTTGAACTGTGCATCTGATAGACTGACTATCTCTCGGTCACTTAAAATGATGAGTCCTGGAACATTGAACTGTTTTCTGTTTGAGACATGTCTCTCTCTCTCTTTTTTTGGGGGGGGGGGTCTGGTCACTCCTGTTACAGGGAGGGGCAGAGCCTTAGGTGCTCACCAAGGCTGGGCACCCCAGTCGCTAGATTGTGACATTGTATGTGAGGGTGGGGGCAGGGGTGGGGGCAGGGGCGGGGGGGGAACAATGGCAGTAGCCCCATTCTCCGTGGGACCTCAGTCCCTTCTCTGGGATCCTGGGTTGCACACTCTGCCCTGCTCAACATACACTGCCTCACTAGGTCTGCCAGCTGCCGCTTGCGTACTCAGGCCCCAGATGCCTTACACTTTCCCGGTTGCCTTATGCACCTATCTCTCTCAGCTCTCCTCGCTGTTACCTGCGCTGCGCCCCGCACCTGGCTGCTCCTCTCAGCCCCTCCTACTGGTCTGGATGAACGGGTCTATGGGTCTACTTCAACTTCTTGGCTGTCCGACTTCCATTCAGATAAATTCTCTATCAGTTCTGGGTGTTATTCTGCCTCTAAATTGTTGTTGTTCTAATCTTGGTTGTGTGTGGAGTTATGGTGCGTCCACCTATGCCTCCATCTTGGCCGGAAGTCACATTATGACATTTTGTTCATTGCTTTTAGAGACAGAGGAAGGGAGGGGGGAAGAGAGAGAGAGAGAGACAGACATACAGACAGACATGGATGTGAGAGAAAACACTGATGGGTTTGATTAGTGGCCTCACACACATGCCCTGATCTGGATCAAACCTATAACCTAAGTATGTACCCTGACCAGGAATTGAATCCACAACCTTCAGTATACAGTATGATGCTCCAGCTAACCAAGCCACACCAGTCAGGGCTTGCATTTGTTCTCCCATGAAGCCATCTAGTCTCAGACTTTTTCTTTGTTTGGAGTTTTGTGATTACTGCTTCAATTAATTGTAACTACCTATTCAGATTTTCTGATTCTTCTTGATTCAGTTTTGGAAGATTGTATGTTTGTAGGAATTCATCCATTTCACCTGGATTGTCCAATTTGTTGGTATATAGTTGTCCATAGTACTTTCTTATAAATTTCTATAGTATCAGTTGTTACTTTTCCTGTTTTCTGATTTTTTTTCTGATTTTATTTCTTTGTGTCCTTTCTCTTTTTATGCTTGATGAGGATGATTAAATGTTTGTCAATATTGGTTGTCTTTTCAAAGAACCACATTTTAGTTTCACTGATCTTTTGTATTTTTTTAGACTCAGTTATTTCTACTCTGATCTTTATTATTTCCTTTCTTCTACTCACTTTGGGCTTTGTCTGTTGTTTATTTGAGTTTTTTCTTGTTTTATTGAGGTAGGCCTGTAATGCTATGAATTTTCTCCTTAGGATTGTTTTCATTATGCCCCATAGATTTTGTGTTGTTGTGTTCTTATTTTCATTTGTTTCAAGATATTGTTTGATTTCTTCCTTGATCTCTTATTACTAACCCACTCATTGTTTATTAACATGTTATTTAGCCTCCAAGTCTTTTTTGTGTTTTTCAGTTTTTTTTATTGTGATTGATTCTAGCCTCATGCCATTATGGTCAGGGAAGATGCATGACATATCAATCTTAAATATACTGAGCCTTGTTTTGTGCCCTATCATTTAGTCTATCCTATGAATGTTCCATGTGCACTTGAAATGAATGTGTATTAGTTCTGCTGCTTTGGGGCAAAATACTCTGAAGATAGCAATTAAATCCATCTGATCTAGTGTGTCATTTAAGGCTGCTATCTCTTTGTTGACTTTCTGTCTGTAAGATCAATCCACTGATGTCAAATGTGTGTTATGTGATGTCAAATGGGTGTTAAAATCCCCTCCTATGTCTATATTACCTTTGTTCTCTCTTTTATATCCATCAAGATTTCTTTCCCATAAATACTTAGGTGCTCATGTGTGGGGAGCATAAATGTTTACAAGGATTACATCCTCTTGTTGGCTTTCTCCCTCTATTGTTATGTAGTGTCTTTCTTTGTCTCTTACTATAACTTTGTTTTTAAAGTCTATTTCATTAGTCATTAAGAATTACCGGCTTGTTTTTTTTTTCATTTACATATGCATGAAGTCTCTTTTACCATTTCCTCACTTTTAGTCTGTGTGTATCTTGTGTTCTGAGGTGAGTCTCTTATAGCCAGAAGAAGACATGTTCAGCTACTATGTCTTTTGATTGGAGCATTTAAGCCATCTACATTTAAAGTGACTATGGATAGGTATGTATTTATTGTCACTTTATTATTTTAACTTTGCTACTTTTCTTCTTTTCCTCCTCCTCCTCCTCCTTCTCCTACTTCTCCTTCTCCTGCTTCCTCTTGAAGAAGATCTTTAACATTTCTTATAATACTGGTTTGGTGGTAACAAACTCCTTTGGCTTTCTTTTATCTGGGAAGCTATTTATTTCGCCTTCAACTTCAAATGATAGCCTTGTTGGGTAATGTAGCTTTTGTTGTAGGTCCTTGCTTCTTATCAATTTGAATATTTCATGCCAATCCCTTTGGGCCTGAAGTGTTTCTGTTGAGAAATCAGCTGACAGTCTTATGGAAGCTCCCGTGTAGGTAACTAACTGCCTTTCTCTCAATGCTTTTAAGATTCTCTTTTGGTTTTTAACCTTTGCCATTTTAATTATGTTTTGTCTTGGTGCAGGCCTCTTAGGGTTCATCTTATTTGGGACTCCGCACTTTCTGAACTTGTGTGTCTTTTTCCTTCACCAGGTTAGGGAAATGTTCAGTCATTATTTCTTGAAATGGATTCTTGATCCCTTGCTCTCTCTCTTGTCCTTCTCATATCCCTATGATGCAGATCCTATTACTCTTCATGTTGTCCCAAAAGTCCCTTAAACTATCCACAATTTTTTAAAATTCTTTTTTTCTTTTTGCTGCTCTGATTAGATATTTTCTGCTACCTTGTCTTCCAATCACTAATTCAATCCTCTGCTTTATCCAACCTACAGTTTATTCCTTCTAGTGTAGTCTTCATTTCAGATATTGTATTCTTTATTTCTGATTGATCCCTTTTTATGGTTTCTATGTCCTTCTTCACGCTGTTGTAATTTTCACTAAGTTCCTTCAGCATCCTTTCAACCTTTTTTTAAAATTCCATATCTGATCCATCGTTTGACTCCATTTAATTAAGCTCTTTTTTTTTCTGACAATTTCTCCTTTCATTTGAGTCATGTTTCTTTGTCTCCCCATTTTTCCTGCCTCGTTGTGTTTGTTTCTATGTATTAGGTAGATCTGCTATGACTCCCAGTCTTCATGGGGTAGACTTATACTGTAGGTGTCCTGAGAGACCCAGTGGCACAGTCTCCTTGATCACCTTGGCTGGGTTTTCCAGGAATACCCCTTGTGTGGGTAATGTGGGCCCTCCCATTGGAATTGAATTTTGGTTCTATTGGCCCATGCTGGTTGTGAGGATCAATCCCAACCAGTGTACCAGCTACAGTTCAGGTGCTGACCACATGAAGCAGAATTTGCCTCTGTAGGGTCCTGTGTCTACTGAGGTCCCCCTTTGGATATGTCTCTTGTGAAGGTAAATGGATCTTGCTCTGATGTGGTCTGAAGCTAGCCACTGTGTGTGTTGGTTCTGCAACCTCTTGGGATGGACTCTGGAGCGGTCCAATGTCAGACACTGCCTGTTACTGGCCCTGGGCAACCTTTCTGATGCTACAAAGCAATCTGCAGTTGTTGCTGTTTCTGTTAGGCCTCAATATGTGCAGGGAGGACCAAACCACACACCAAGGGCACTTTTACCAGCACTGGGTCCAGAGGCAAGTCTGCAAAAGTCCCAATGCACCCTAAGATCCACCTCTTCCTGTCTCTGCCTGCCAGCTGCCTGTTACACTCAGTCACTGGCTGTAGTCGAGTTGTCTAAGACAGGTGAGTCACCAGAGAGGGCCGAGTGGTGTTCACCAGACTGAAACACGTTCGAACTTGGTGCCAATGCTGGGTGTGAGGTCACTCAGCAAATGTCCCAGGGTACATCAAGTCTAGCTGCCACCTGCTGGGTGCTTAAACACCTTTGTGGTGGGGACGAGTTTAAGAAATCATCAGAGTGAGGCCAGTAGACTTTATCCGGCCCAAACAGACCAAGATTTGGCATTGTGATGCGAGGTCTCTACACAAGTTGGGCATGTGAGGAAAAAAAATGGCCCCCATACTAGACCCACACAACTCAGTCTGTCCAGAGTTTTCCCAAGCTCAGCTGAGGGGATTTGAGAGGATAGGGCCAGTAGATCCCCCATGAGATGGAAACGTTGGTCAGGCTTTGGAGAAGTTGAGCGTCATGGCTTTTACCCCAGAGCCACACAACTCAGGCTTTCCCAGATTCTGCCCAGACCTCAGCAGGGTGGAGTCACCAAGACTTGGAGGGTGGGACTGGTGAATCTCTCACAGAGGGGACACATCGCAGGTCAAGTTCACAGGAAAGTGGCAATGGCCCCACCCCAAAGCCACACAATTCAGTCACTGACACCCCCTGAGTCTGTTTGGATCTCTATACCCTGGCCCAGGCAGCTGACTCCTCAGCAGGCGTGGATTACAGGGAGCCAGAGAATGAGGCTATTGCATTTCCCCAGGCTGATGCTGCATGGAAGGGGGTGCTCCACCCAAGAAAGATGGCATCTGTGGTGTGGGAGAGGGCTCAGCACAGGGATCTTGGCAACTATATCTTTAGCTTTCTCCCCTGAGCCATAACCTCCCATCTCTCCTCAAGCAGCTCTACTCTACTCTACCCTCCCTTTGACAGAGGCCAGGGTCAGTGGCTGTCAATGAGATTTTGTGTGTTGCCCTTTAAAAAGGTATTTGTGTCTCTAGCACAATGCTGTCAGGCAGAATCCCCACTTATTTTCAAAGTCAGGTATCCTGTGGGCATCTTTTCCTAATTCTGGTGCTCTGGCTTGGGAATCCCAGCTTGGAGTTGAGACCCCGTGCTTCTCAGGGGGAACCTTTGCAGCTGAAATATCCCTCCAGAATCTCAGCTGCCAGCCATGGGAGTGGGGCCAGCCCTTTTCTCATCTCTGCCCATCCACCTGTATTGATGTGGTTTCTTTTGTAAATCCTTGGCTAGGATGGGGGAGCCAAGGGGTTGGTGGTGGCACAGATGATGGCAGTGCCCGAGGCCCCTTACACAGGAGGGCTGCGGGTTGTGGGGCACATGTCTAGGGGTCGTATGTTTACCTCATTCTCCCATTCCTTTTTTTTCCTCTCTGTTGGGAACTGCCCTGACTGGTATCAGAAGCTGAAACCCCCACCTAGGCTAAGGCTAAGGGAACGCCCTTGGAACTGTAAGCCAGCAAGGAGACAAAAGCTTATCTTCCTGGCAGGAAGGCTGCTTCTGCTGCTTTATTCATAACTGAACCCCCAAAAGCTTGGTTGGTTAGCCAAAGACGGGTAAGATTCCCCACAGGGGGAACGACCTAAGACAGGCAGGATCACTTTGGGAGGCCCCCCAAAAGAAGGACTTGGGGGACTGCAGCAAAAGGGGGTGATAGACCCTCGCTCCTCAGCTTTGACATAGCCTGAGTTCTCAGCGTCTGGGAAAAAACCTCCTTGTCTCCCAGTTGCCTTAGTTCCCTTGCTCCACCTAAGCCTGAAACAATGACGGGATGGTGCAGCTCTGTACTGAGAAGTGTGGATTCGCCGGGGTGATCAGGCCTAAGAAAGAACATGTAAATTACTGTGAAACCTTCTTTGTTTAGAGTGCTCTCAGTTGAATGAGAAGGGTCTTAGGAGGAGGTTATTTTGTTCCTCAGTCTTACAGCTCTTTGACCCCCAACTCAATAGACTGGCAGAGTTCTTTGTTTTCTATGGTTCCTTACTTCCCCTAATGAGTACTGTACTTTACCTGAATTATTATGCAGAATGAGCCCAATAAAAGCAGGTATGGACTAAATCGGCGCGCTCCCCACTAGGGGGGATAGCCATTTCGTCCCTACTTCCCCACAGAAACTAGTCTGTCTCTGTGCATGTTGTTTTTTCTCGCGTGTTTATCGTCTAGCCATCCACAGCGTTCCGTGGTCACTGCTGGCCAGTGACCCATGCGCAACACCTCTCTGCCTCGGTGGAGGTTGATCAGGACTCCTGCTCCATCCATGGGGCATGCAGGATGGAGGAAAACATTCTTCTGGCTGCTTGGTTTGACACGCTGGCCCAGCAGGACTTAGTATCTGGGTCCAGGTTGCCTAGGTCAACCAGCTGGCCTGGTGGGACTTAAGTGTCTGTGCCTCAGCTGCCAGGGTTGACCAGGTGGCTTGGCGGGACATAGTCTCCAGGCCTGGGCTGCGGGAGATGACCAGCTGGTGTGGCAGGACTTAGTCTCTTGGTCAGGGCTAGGAGAGTCGATCAGTTGGCCTGATGAGACTTAGTCTTTGGGCCTGGTCTGCCCGGGTCAACCAGATGGTGTGCCAGTACTTAGTATCTAGGCCAGAGTTGTGGTGGTCAACCAGCTGGCCGGGTGGGACTTCCTCTCTTGGCCTGGGCTGCGAGGGTTGATGAGCTGGCGTGGTGGGACTTACTCTTTTGGTATGGCGGGACTTAGTCTCTGGGCCCAGGTGGCAGGGATAGACCACCTGGACCACATGACCTGGTTTCTGGGCCCGCTCAGCTAGGGTCAACCAGCTGGCCCATCGGGTCTTAGTCTCTGGGTCCGAGGTGCCTGGTTCAACCAGCTGGCCTGGCAGGACTTATTTTCTGGGCCCGGGCCAGCCAGGTTGAACAGCTGGACTTGTGGGACTTAGTGTCTAGGCCAGGGCTGTGTGGGTGAATAAGCTGGACTGGCAGGACTTACTCTCTGGCCCTGGCTGCCTGGGTCAATTAGCTGGCCCAGCAAAACTTAGTCTCTGGGCCAGGGCTGCTGAGGTCGACCGGCTGGCCAGGTGAGACTTGAGTCTGTGAGCCTGGGCTGCAGGGGTAGACAAGCTGGCTCAGCGCAACTTAGTCTCTGGGACAGGTCTGCCTGGGTCATCCAGCTGGCAAGGCAGGACTTAATCTCTGGGCCTGGGTTGCCCAGGTAGACCAGCTGTCCTGGCGGGACTTAAGTCTCTGTGCCTCAGCTGCCAGGGTCAACTAGCTGGCCTGGTGGGATGTAGTCTCCAGGTGCTGGTCTCTGGGAAAGGTGCCTGGGTAGACCAGCTGGCCTGGCAAGACTTAGTTTCTGGGCCCGGGCTGCTGGGAAGGACCAGCTGGCCCAGCAGAATTAGTCTTGGCCCGTGCTGCCTGAGTTGACCAGTTGGCCAAATTGAACATAGTCCACACATCGGGCCTGTGGAGGTTGACAAGCTCGCCCTGCTTGGCTTAGTCTCTGGACCCGGTCTGCCTGGGTTGACCAGTTGGTATGGTGGGACTTACTCTCTTAAACCGGGCTGTGGGGGTCTACCAGCTGACCTGGCGGGACTTAGTCTCTGGGCCCTGGCTGCAGGGGTCAACCAGCTGGCCGGGCAGGACTTAGTCTCTGGGCCTGGGTTGTGTGTGTTGACCAGCTGGTATGATGGGACTTGGTGTCTGAGCCCAGTTTCCAGGCGTCGAGCAGTTGGCTCGGCAGGACTTAGTCTCTGGGCCAGGGCTGCCCAGGTCAACCAGCTGGCCCAGTGTGACTTTTTCTCTCGGCCTGGGCTGCTCGGGTTGACCACCTGGCCAGGCAGGACTTAGTCTCCAGACCAAGGTTGTGGGGGTCAACCAACTGGCCCAGCAGCAATGTAGTCTCTGGGCCTGGGCTGCCTGAGTCCACCAGCTGGTTGGCGGGACTTAGTTTTTGGGCCTGGGTGGCAGGGGTCGACCAGCTGGCCCAGCATGACTTATTCTGTGGGCCATGGCTGCGGGGGTCGACCAGCTAGCCCTCTGGGACTTAATCTCTTGGCCCGGGCGGCTGTCACTGGCCAGATGGCCAGGCTGACTTAATCTCTGGGCCCGGGATGCACGTGTTGACCCACTGGCACAAAGGGACTTAGTGTCTGGGCCCAGTTACAGGGCATCTACGAGCTGGCTCAGCAGGACTTAGTCTCTGGGCCAGGGCTGTCCGGGTAGAACTACTGGCCTGGCAGGATTTTGTCTCTGGCCCTGGGCTATGGGGCTTGATGACCTGGCTTCTAGGGACTTAGTCTCTGGGCCCAGGCTGCTTGGGTTGACTACCTGGCCTGGAGGGACTTAGTCTCTGGGCCCAGGTTGCCTAGGTTGACCAGCTGGACTGGAAGGACTTAGTGTCTATGTTGAGGCTGCGAGGTTCGACCAGCTGGCCCAGTGGGACTTAGTCTCTGGGCCTGGGCTGCATGGTTGGACCAATTGGCCTGGTGGGACATAACTGCCTGGGCTCAGGCTGCCTGGGTCCACCGGCTGGCCTGGTGTGACTTAATCTCTGGGCCCAGGCAGCCTGGGTTGACCAGCTGGCCTGGCAGGACTTAGTCTCTGGGCTTGGGCTGCCCGGGTCGACCAGCTGGCCCAGTGAGACTTAGTCTGTTGGCCATGGCTGTGGGAGTCGACAAGCTGGCCCTGCGGGAGTTAATCTCTTGGCCTGGGCGGCTGTCGTCGGCCAACTGGCCTGGCTGGACTTAGTCTCTGGGCCCAGGATGTACGTGTTGAGCAGCTGGCATGAAGGGACTTAGTCTCTTGGCTCAGTTTGTGGGCATGGACCAGTTTGTTCAGCAGGACTTAGTCTCTGGGCCAGAGCTGCCCAAATAGAACAGCTGTCGTGGTGGGACTTTGTCTCTGGGCTGGGGCTGCGGGGCTCAACTAGCTGGCTCCCCAGGACTTAGTTTCTGGGCCCAGGCTGGGGTGACCAACTGGCCCTGCGGGACTTAGTCTCTGGGCCTGGGCTGCACAGTTCGACCAGCTGGTCATGCAGGACTTAATCTCTGGGCCTGGGTTGCCTGGGTCAACTGGCAGTCCTGGCAAGACTTAGTCTCTGGATCTGGGCTGCGGGGTTGATAAGCTAGTCCGGCACGACACCGTCTCTGGGCCAGGACTGCATGGGTCAACCATCTGACCTGGCGAACTCAGTCTCTGGACCCGGGCTGCGGGGGTGGACAAGCTGGCCCTGAGGGACTTAATCTCTTGGCCTGGGCAGCCGTTGTTGGCCCCCTGGCCTGCTGGACTTAGTCTCTGGGCCTGGTCTACCCAGGTCGACCTGCTGGCATGGTGATATTTACTGTTTTGGCCCTGGCTGTGGGGGTCTACCAGCTGGCCTGGGGGGCTTTGTCTCTTGGCCTGGGCTGTGAGTGTCGGCCAGCTGTCCCAGATGGACTTAATCTGTGCCGGGGTTTTGGCAGTCGACCAGCTGTCCAGGTGGGACTTAGTCTATGGGCCAGCTGTTGTTGACCTGCTGGCCCAGTAGGACTTTGTGTTTGGGTCCAGGCTGCCCAGGTGGAGCAGATGGCCAGGGAGTACTTAATTTCTGGGCCCGGGTTTCAGGGGTTGACCAGCTGGCCTGGCGGGACTCACTGTCTGGGCCTGGGCTGCGGCCCACTGGTCGCAGTTTACCTGGCTCTGCCCTATGGCTGTGGTTCTCCTGACTTGACCCTCCAGCCACCCTTCTCCAGTCTTGGCCGAACTGCCGCATTTCTTCTGGCTCAGCTGTCGGCCGGGCATCTCCCGCCTTCACCTACCAGCCATGTCTTTCCTAGTTTGGCCCTGCTGCTGCTGTACTCCCAACTCTGCCTTCTAGCCACCTGTCTCCCATCTCAGTGGACTGGCCGTGGTTCTCCTGGCTTGGTCCTCTAGCGGCACATCTCCCGCCTCTCCCCACCAGCCATGGGTATTCTGGATGGGCCCTCCAGCCACAGTTCTCCCGTCTTCTCCTTCTGAACGCGGTTCTCCTGGCTCACCCCTATAGGCATGATTCTCCCTGCTCAGCTAATCGAACCCGGTTCTCCCAGCTCAGCTCTCTGGCTGCAGTTCTCCTGACTTGGCTCTCTGGCCACAGTTCTCTTGACTTGGATCTTTGGCCACGATTCTGCCATCTCAGCCCTCCTGGCACAGTTCTCCCAGCTCGGCTGTCTGGCTGCGTTTCTCCAGGCTCAGCCCTCTGGCCCCAGTTCTCCCAGCTTGGCCCTCTGACCATCCTTCTCAGGCTCAGCCCTCTGGCCGTGGCTCTCCCAGCTCAGTTCTCCAGCTGCAGTTCTCCCAACTTGGCCCTCTGGCAGTGGGTCTCCCGGTTCACAACTCTGGCTGTGATTCTCCCATCTTGGGCCTCCGACTGAAGTTCTCCCAGCTCGGTTCTTCGGCTTAGGTTCTTTGGGCTCGGCCCTCTGGCCACCCTTCTTTCATCTTGGCCGACTGGCCACAGTTATCTGGGCTCAACTCTCCGTGGTTTTCCTGGCTCCGCTCTCTGGCTGCAGTTCTTCCGACTTGGACCTCCAGCCACGATTCTCCCATCTTGGCCTTTCAGACACGGTTCTCCCATCTTGGCCCTCCTGATGCGGTTCTCCCGATCAGCCCTCTAGATGCGGTTCTCCCTGCTCGTTCCTCCAGCCGCTCTTCTCCCAGCTCAGCCCTCCTGTCGTGGTCCTCTCAACTTGGCCCTCAGGCCACAATTCTCCCGGCTAGGCCCTCTGGCTGCAGTTCTTGTGGCTCGGCCCTTCAGCTGCCCTTCTCCTAGCTAGGCCAAATGGCTGTGATTCTCGTGTCTTGGCCCTCCTGCCATGGTTCTCCTGGCTTGGTCCTCTGGCCACAGTTCTACTGGCTCGGCCCTCCGGCCACTGTTCTTGCAATTTTCTGTCAGCATGAGAGTGGATGGTAGCATATCATGCTGGAATCCTTGAGTGACAATGAATTACTAGAGTATAGATGTCCCCGATGAATTTTTTCAGCAGAAATGTCCAGTCTCCCTAAGATGTGCTCGTAAAGCCTACTACCTGAGGTGAACAACACAGTTTTGTGAATGTAAAAATGAATACAAACTAACTGTCCCCTTTGCTCACCACAGGCATTTCTCTCAGGAAAAAACAGTACTCAATTGTTTGAGTTCTTGCACATCCCCTGGGGAAAGACAAAGGCTATGTGATGTGTGTTTGAAGAAAACACTTTCTGCAGTGTTCATAACCCCAACTCAAAGGACTCATTCCATGATAAGACAAAGCGCATGCTGCCTGCAGTCATGTGAACTGTTTTTCACACCTCTATTGAAGTATCTTTGTGAAATTTCACTTTCCTGCAAAGTCAGGGCAAGGGCTTCCAAAATCTATTTTCCAGCGTCACATATGTGAATGAGAGTGGAGAAGTGTATCGTCTGTGAAATACCATTAATTCCTATATCACAGTTCTCTCCAATGTATTTTCTCTACAAGACAAGTGTAACCTAAGACATGCATGCAGACATTAGTGGGTAACTTTTACACTAAACACGTTTGTGAAGCTAGAAGTGAATATCAAGCTAAATGTGCACTTTCATTGCTCCACATAAATTCCATTCTGACAATGCAGTGGTGAAGGGTTGGCACTCCTCTAAATAACACAGGAATGAGAGTTGTCAAGGCCAGTTGTCCACCAGAGCATGTTCACTGTGGAACACATTATCACTGTAGTCGTTGCCATTGAAAATGGAATAAGTGGAGTGTCAGTACACACTGTTTTCAGCCTTCTGTTGAAGTATGTCTCTGAAATATGAATTCTGTGGTGTATTTGACAGCGAGGAGCTAGTGAAAGGATTTTCCGTCAGCACATAGTGAACGGTAGCATAATACAATGGAATCCTTGAGTGACAATGAATTTCTAGAGTATGGATGTCCCTGATGAATTCTTTCAGCAGAAACATCTAGTCTCACTAAGATGTGGAGTGGATAAGTGAATTGGTGACTGACTGAGTGGGTGAGTGAGTGGTGAGTGACTGAGGGGATAAGTGAGTGGGAGACTGGGTGAGTGGGCAAGTGGTTGAGTGGGTAGTGGGTGAGTGGGTGAGTGGGAGACTGAATGACTAGATGAGGGAGAAGGTGAGTGGTTGAGTGAGTGAGTGGATGGGTGGATGAGTGAGTCGGTGAGTGGCTGAGTGGGTGAGTGGGTCACCTATTCACCTTCTCACCAACTCACTCCCCCACTCACTTACCCACCTACCCACTAAGCCACTCACCTACTCAATCACCCACTCACTCATCCACTCACTGGCTCACACACACTCACCCATGCACCCATTAACCCACTCACTCACCTACTCACCCACTTCCTCACCCACTCAGTCACTCATCTACTCAGTCTCTCACTCACCCACCCACTCACTCACCCACTTACCCACTCACCCACTCATCCTCTCCTCATCCACTCACTCACCCACTCACACACCCACTAACCCAATCACCCACTCAACAAGTCACTCCCCAATCACACACTCACCCACTCACTCATATACTCATTCAGTCTCCCATTCACCCACCCACTCACTCAACCACTCACCCAATCACCCACTCATCCACTCACCCACTCAGTCACCTACTCACCCACTCACTCACTCACTCACCCATTAATGCATTCACCCACTAACCCATTTACTCATCAAATCAGTCAGTCACTCACTCCCTCACTGACTCTCCCATTCACACACTCACCAACTAACCCACTCATTCACCCTCTCACCCACTCACTCACCCACTCATCAACGCACTCACCCACTCACTAACCCATACATGCATCCTTCACCCACTCACTCATCCTATCAGTCAGTCTCCCACTCACCCAGTCACTCAGTCACCAACTCACCCACTGACACACTCACTAATCCACTCACTCACTCACCTACTCACCCACTCACTCACCCACTCACCAGTTCCCCCACTTACTCACATACTCACTCATCCACTGAGTCAGTCACCCACTCACTCACTCACTCACCTACTCATGCACTCACCCACTCCCTCACCCACTCAGTAGTCACCCACTCACTCATCCACTCACCCACCTACTCACCCAGTCACCAACTCACCTACCCACTCATCCACTCATACACTCACCCACTCTACCACTCACCCACTCACTCAACCACCTACTCACTCACTCCCTTATTCATCCACTCACCCACCCACTCACTCAACCACCTACTCACTTACCCCCTTATTCATCCACTCACCCACCCACTCACCCATTCACCGAATTACTCACCCACTCAACCACTCAGCTACTCACTCACCCACTTAGTCACCCACTCCCACACTCACCCACTCACTGAGCTACTCACTCACCCACTCACCACACACCCCCTCACCCACACACTCACCCACTCATCCACCCACTCACCCAATCAACAGTTCACCCACTCACTGACACACTCACCCACTCATTCACCCACTCATCCAATCAGTCACCCATCCACCCACTCACCTACTCACTCATTCATCCACTCACCCACCCACTAACCAACTCACCCACTCACTCATCTACTCAACCACTCACCCACTCACCTATGCACCCAGTCACTCACTCATCCACTCAACCACCCACTCATTCACCCACTCACCCACCCACTCACCCACTCAACCACCAACACACACAGTCCACACACGTACCCATGCACAGTCCACCCATGCACATGTGTTCACCCATGCACACAGTCCACACACACCCACACACAGTCCACACATGTGCAACCACAAACATGCACCCACGCACAACCCATACATACCCATGCACAGTGCACACACATGCACCCATACAGTCCACACATGTGCACCCATGAACACCCATGCACACAGTCCACACATGCACCCACACACAGTCCACATGTGCGCCCCCACACACAGTCCACAGGTCTCCTCCCTCTTCCTGTGTGATGCTGTGTGTCTTCCTGCCAGGACAAGCTTAAGACCGCATCCTTCCTCAGCTCTTCCCTGCATCCCTGAAAGTTAAAACTATCCCTGCTGGGAATGGCTCAGCCCCAGCCAGCATGTTAATGTGCCAGCTTTGCTGGCTTGAGAAAGCAACTTTCACACCTTCCTAACTGGACTGAGCATTCCAGCTGCACCTGGACCACATGCCACATCCATACCTCCATTCCTCCCATTCCCGAGTCACAATGCTGCCTTCAGGAGGGCGTTTCCGAGGCACCTGCCACCTGCATTTCAAGAGACCCATCATGGCTTATCCATACATGTAGTCACCTGGAAGGGATTTTGAACCTGACAATGTCTGAATGTTTCCAAACTACATTAAAGCTGGCATCCAGTCCATGCACACATGTGTACCCATGCACCCATGTGCAGTCCACATGTGTGCACCCACACACAGTCCACACATGCACCCACACACAGTCTACATGTGTGCACCCACACACATGTGCTCACTCACACACAGTCAACACACACATCCACACACTGTTCATGGACATGAACCAATGCACACACATACACCCATGCACACAGTTCACACACACCCATGCAAAGTCCACACACTTGCACCCCCACACAGTCCACACATGTACACCCATGCATAGTTCACACATGTGCACCCCCACACAAGAATGCAATAATTAACATGGTCCACATGTACCCACACACAGTCTACACATGTGCACCCCCCACACATGTGAACCCACACACAGTCCACACATGCACCGATGCGATCCACACGAGTGCTCCCACAGAGTCCACATGTGTGCACCCAAGGACAGTCCACACGTCACCCACACACACAGTCCAAACACACCGACACAGTCCACACATGTGCACCCACAAATACATGTGCACCCATGAACACAAGCACACACACACACAACCACAGTCCACATGCATCCACGCACACTGCACACACGTGTCCCCAGGAACACACGTTCACCCATGCACACGCATGCACCCAGGCACACAGTCCACATGTATCTATGCATACTACACAAATGCACACACACAGTCCACACCCACACCCACACACTCTACACATGTGCACCTGTGCCCACATGTGCACCCACACACAAACAGTCCACACGCACCCATGCACAGTACACACATGTGCACCTACACAGTCCACACACACACTGATACACAGGTGCATCCATGCACACAGTCCACAAATGCACCCACACACAGTCTACACAGGCACCCAACAACAGTCCACAAATGTGTACCCATGCACACACGTGCACCCAGGAGCACACATGCACCCATGCACACATTCCACATATACACCTTCACAAAGTTCATACATGTGTACCAATGCATACATGTTCACCAACACACACAGTGCACATGGACCCACACACAGACCACGCAGGCACACTGTCACAGACATGCACCTACACAGAGTCCACAAACACCCATGCACAGTCCACACACGTGTACCAACACACAGTCCACATACATGCACCCACACACCCATGCACAGTCCACATGTGTACATCCACACAGAGTCAAAACACACACTCCCACACAGTTCACACATGTGGGCCCAAGCACACAGTACACCTATGCACCCACACAGAGTGCACATATGTGCACATATACATACGTGTACACCCATACACACAGTCCACACTCATACCCACACACAGTCCACACACATGCACCCACACACACTCCACACACGCACCCATGCACAGTCCACACAAATGCACCCAGGCACACACATACACCTATACAAGAGAGTTAATCTTATAAACTCTTTCCTTATCAAAATTTTCAGAAAAGTGGCATTTCAGAGCACTACTTATACAGAAGTCTTAAAAGAGTATGTATTACTGGAGTTACCATTTATTTCAACTCCTACTGAAAGGAGTACACTGACTGTTATGAACAGTGTACAAGGTGTTTTCTTAAACCCGTTTTGTTCAAAACAGTCTCATTTCTGAGTGATTTGTAAGTGTTGAAAGAGATCATTACAGTTCAATACCATTGAAATGCACTTGGTTACAGAAAATGGGCTGTTAGATTTGTACTCAGTTTCACATTCACAAAACCGTGTTCTCCAACATCGGACATGACACAATATGCACATTTTTTCTCTTCCCTATTTTTTTTTACAGGAAAGAATACTTTGGATGAATCTGTAATAAAGAGGTTTATTCTACTTAGATATGACTTAGAGTTATGTGTCTGTTCACTCAATTGTAACAGAAGGTTGGTCTTGAAAGTCCTTTCACTACCAAAATTACCAGAAAAGTGGCATTTCAAGGCAATACTTCTAGAAAAGTTTTCCTTGAGACACCATTCACTTCAACTTCTCCTGAAAGAAGTACCTTGACTGAGCTCTACAAACACTGAAGAAGTTACTTTTTTAAACCTGCTTTTTTTACCTAAGAGTGTTATTTCTAAGTGATTTGGAAGTGTTGAAATAGGCCATTACTGTTCAATCAGAGAGAAATGCATTTGTTTACATAAAGTGGACTGTTAGATTCATACTCAATTTCACACTTACAAAACCATTTTCAGCAGGTTGGATACTACACAATGCACACATGTCTTATCTCCCCACATTTTTCTATATGAAGGAATACTTTAGAGGATTCTGTACTGTAGAGGTTTATGCTACTTAAAGATGACAGAGTGTTAGGAGTCTGGTCACTCAATGTTACAGAAAATTTAACTTAGAAACTGTTTTGCTATCAAAATTACCAGAAAGGTGGCTTTTCAGAGCATTACTTCTACAGAAGTGTTAAAACAGTATGTATTACTGGAGACACCATTCATTTCAACTTCTACTCAAAGGAGTACATTGAATAATGTTATGAACAGTGTACAAGGTTTTTCCTTAAATGTGTTTTGCTCAAAAGAGTCTCATTTCTGTGTGATTTGTAAGCATTGAAAGAGCTGATTACTGTTCGATCTGAGAGAAATGCACTTGTTTACAGAAAATGGACTGTTAGATTCATCCTCTGTTTCATATTCACAAAACATTCTTCACTGAGTCAGATTCTGCACTGTACACACATGTCTTGCCTTCCCAATTATTTTTGCAGGAAAGAGTATTTTAGATGAATCTGTACTCAAGAGGTTTATTCTATGCTCCCCAATGTTCATAGCAGCACCAAGTGCTGGAAGCAACCTAGGTACCCATCAGTAAATGAATGGATCAAAAAGGTGTGATACATATACACAATGGAATTCTATGCAGCAGAAAGAAATAAGGAGCTCCTACCCTTTGCATCAGCATGGATGAAGCTGGAAAGCATTATGCTAAGTGAAAGAAGCCAGGCAGTGAAAGACAAATACCATATGATCTCACCTTTAAAAGGAACCTAAACAACAAAACAAACAAACAAGCAAAATATAGACAAAGACACTGAAATAGAGAACAGGCTGACAGTGTGTTGGGGGCTGGGACATGCCTAAAGAGGCTGATGCAACATTGCGCTTGAAAAACAGGACGTTTGCGGTTAAGAGTCATGTACTCTCCTGATCTGAACACGCAGGCGACGCACCAATCAGTGCCTTGATCACGTGCCAATCATGCGCCCTCTAGCCAATCCCAGCTAAGAGCACGCCCCAGGTCCACCAATCAAAGCTACTTCCCTTTTCTGCCTTCCTTTATCCTCCTCTATATAACTCCCCCCATTCTTAAAATAAATTGGCAGCTTGATCAGAATCCTTTGACTTGCTGTCCTTCTTTCGTGCCTCCTGTCCCATCCCTTTTCATCCGTTGCAGGTATATCGGCGGACCCCGTTGACTGCCTTGTGGGCCGAGGCAAGTGGCGCCCAACGTGGGGCCCCGCTGACCGCCTGTGCGGACCGCTGTCCCCTTCGATCGCAGCGTTTCCCCGGCTCACCGCGACTACTCGACCGCGCGCCGGCATTCCCTGACGACCCCCGTTCCCCGACAGCGGCATCTCAAAGGTAAGACCCAACCATGGGACAGGCATGCTCACAACGTGATTTATTCGTTGGTCAATTAAAAGAGTCCCTCAAGGTGCGCAAGATAAGAGTTCGTAAAAAAGATTTCAATTCCTTTTTCACTTTCGTTTTTAAAATCTGCCCATGGTTTCCTCAGGAGGGTAGCATTGACTCCCGCATCTGGCACCGTATAGGCGACTGTCTCAACGACTGTTATAAAGTTTTTGGCCCCGAGACCATCCCTGTAACTGCCTTTAACTATTATAACCTCATAACAGACATCCTTAAAAACCACAATAACTCCCCTGACATACAGCACCTTTGTAAAGAAGGGCAAGAAATTCTCCGCGGTCACTCCCCGGCCCCCTCAAAAGCCCCCTCAGTTCACGGCCTCCCTGGCGCTCATGCTGACTCGCTTTCGCGACCCCCTTCACGAGCGCCTTCAAATTGCCCTTCTGTCTCCATCCAGATAGATACAGACCCTCAAGTCCCTTCTCTGTACCCTCCCCTTCAGGAGTTCTATTCCTCTGCTCCACCCCCCAATTCCCAGGACCCCGGCGACCAGTTAGACCCCTCTGAACAGGCAGAATTAGAGGACGAGGCCGCTCACTACAAGAATCCTGGCTGGCCACCACTCGTGGCAGCAGTCCTCCCGCCATTCAAGCTGCCTCCTTATAGTACCTCTCACGCGCCCGCCGCCGCCACTTTGCCTTCAGCGCATGGCGCGTCCGCCATTTCACCCGCGGCGTGCACGGCACCCACTACCTTGCCCCTGGTGGCCACCGCCGCATTCACGCCGTTTCCAAAGCCTCTCCTTCAGGAAACCCTCACTTTCATCCGAGATATTAAAACCATTGCCAACGAGCTCTCCGTTCTTACGATCAGTCCCCCTCCCCATGAGACTTTAGCATTCCCTGTTACTAGATCCCAGACTCGCCCAGATAGGACCGAGAACGTAGATAGTTCAGCTGCGGCTGCAGCTACCCCCCTTCCTGATAGCGACAACCCCGAGGACTCTGACAGCTCCCCTTCTGATATAGATGAAGCAGAGCCCAGTACAAGAGATACTGCGGCCCCCCAAACTTATTCCCACACATACAAGAAACTTAGCCTTAAAACATTAGAAAAGGTCAAATCTGCTGTAACACACTACGGGCCCACAGCTCCCTTTTCCCTCGCCCTAATTGAAAATCTTAGTGAGCGCTGGCTCACGCCCAATGATTGGTTCTTTCTAGCGAAGGCAGCACTAAGTGGAGGTGACTTTATTCTTTGGAAAAGCGAATATGAAGACACCGCTAAACAGTTTGTTCAGCGCAACATGCGAAAATCCTCCTCTAAAAATTGGACCATTCTCAAGTTTCTTGGCTCCGCCCCCTATCATAGCAATGAAAAGCAAGCTCAATTTCCCCCCGGACTTCTAACCCAGATCCAGTCCGCGGGTCTTAAAGCATGGAGGCGCCTTCCACAAAAGGGCACCGCAACCACCTCTCTTGCAAAAATAAGACAGGGCCCAGACGAGCCATACAGTGATTTCATAAGTCGTTTACAAGAATTAGCTGAGAGGCTCTTTGGCGCGGGCGAAAGTGAAAACGCTTTCGTCAAACACCTAGCTTATGAAAATGCCAGCCCCGCTTGCCAAAATGCCATCCGCCCCTATCGCCAAGGAGAGCTCTGTGACTATGTTCGCCTCTGCTCCGGCATCGGCTCTGCCCATGCTTTCGGACTTGGCATTGGTGCTGCCTTACAAAATTTTATGCCCCCACAGCCGGCGCGCCCCCCTAATCGCCTTTGTTACAACTGTAACCAACCTGGACATTTTTTCCCGAGCCTGCCCCCCAGAAGAGCCAAAATCAGACTCAAATTCAGATCCAAAACCCAACAGGGCCTAGTACTAATAGTCCAGGAGCCCCTGCCACGAAATGCCCTAGCTGTAAGAAGGGTTTTCACTGGTCCTCAGAATGCAGATCTAAGACAGACATTTATGGACAGCCCATTCCCCCACCGCAGGGAAACTCCAACAGGGCCCGGCCCCAGGGCCCCATACCGAGTGTGAACTCCGGGGCTACACAGTTCACTCCCCGATCACTCCACCCACAGATCCCTGCCGTCCCGGTAATCAATCACGCCCCTACGTCACAGACCTGTGGAGGGCCACAGCAGGCAGCGCAGGATTGGACCTCTGTGCTGCCACCGACACAGTACTAACTTCAGACAATAGTCCCCTAATAGTCCCTACCGGCGTTTTCGGGCCCCTACCGCCTAATACTTTTGGGCTTATCTTCGGCCGAGTCAGTTCCACCCTACAAGGGATACAAGTCCTCCCTGGCATTATAGATAATGATTTTGAAGGACAAATCCAAATTATCCTTTCCACCACTTCAGATTTAATTACCATCCCCAAAGAAACTAGGTTAGCCCAAATAATCATCCTCCCCCTTCAACATCTTAATTCCAATTTTCAAAAACCTTTTCGAGGGTCAAGCCCCCGGCTCTTCAGATGCATATTGGGTGCAACAGGTTACCGAGGGCCGTCCCTTACTCGAACTCAGAATTAATGGTAAAGCCTTTTCAGGTATTGTTGACACTGGTGCCGATGCCACTGTTATTTCTGAGTCTCAATGGCCTCGAAATTGGCCCCTAACCATAGCTGCCACACATTTGCGTGGCATAGGACAGTCTACCAATCCACAACAAAGCTCTAAAACCCTTAAATGGGAAGACAATGAAGGAAACCAGGGCTTCGTGACCCCCATATGTACTACCTAACTTGCCCGTTAATCTATGGGGGAGAGGCTCAGCCTGTATTTATGATCAAAAAGAAGATGGCCCACGATGGCTCCCCGAAAGGCTAATAAAACATGTCAATCATCGCCCCGCCCCACCAGTTGAACCTAATCAAATCCCAGGGAATAATAATACGCCCTGAGGAGATTTTCTCTTCTTTCTATTTCAGGCAAAACATGTTCTCCCAATGGCTCTTCTTCCTGTTACTACAAGCACTCTTACACCTAAAAACATATGGGGGGGCTTCAAGCGCCGCCTGGCAATATTTACCACGTCCTCTTTGGGCCACCGTGTGAATGCCGTGGAGGAACTACTACCGATCATGCCATCCCCTCGTCTTATACTCAGGTAGTAGACTGCAACACAAAAACAGCTTACCTAGCTTATTCACCCACAGCAACAGGGGGGGATGTCCAAACCCACATGGTCCTGTGTACCTAAGCCTCCTATCATACCTGCCATTAATGGAAAGCCAGGACCATGCCCATGCACCTCCTTTTATTCAACAATGCACTCTTCTTGCTACAATAATGTTCAAGAGTGTACCCTTGGCAATAAGGCATATTTTACTGCCATACTCCAGAAAACAAAAAATGCTGCCAACGTAGGAGACTGGGGAGATAGCTCATCAGTCGTTGGCCTTAGTTCCACCAAATACTTACAAGCCAGCTGCCAAGGCACTGTAGGACAGTCAGTGTGCTGGGAGCAAACTCCTCCTATTCACACTTCTGATGGAGGTGGGCCTCAAGATATCATAAGAGAACTCACCGTCCAGAACCAAATAGAACAGCTCATTGAAAATCAATTCCCTAAACTCACCCATCACCCTCTGGCTCTTCCCAAGTCGCAAGGAATAGATCTAGATACCCAAACGACAGACATTTTGACAGCCACCCATCGGGCACTAAATATTTCCAACCCAACACTAGCCCAAGATTGCTGGTTATGCTTAAGCCAAGGCACCCCCCATGCCTCTAGCTGTCCCCACCAACATATCAGCCCTGAATATCACCGAACAAAATTGCACCCTCAGCATGCCCTTTAGAGTTCAGCCTATGCTTTTTTACTCCTCCCCCTGCATCTATAAGAAATTACAAAATAATTCTTTTGATATTTCTGTTGGTTTCGCTAGCTTTACCAATTGTAGCCACACGCTTAATTACAGCACATCCCTCTGCCCTGGTCCAGGACGAGCATTCGTTTGTGGTAATAATCTAGCTTTCACCGCCCTGCCCGCCGATTGGACAGGGCTATGTGCCCTAGCTGCCTTACTACCTGACATAGACATTATCCCAGGGGATGAACCCGTCCCCGTTCCTGCTTTTGACCACTTCGCAGGACGACACAAAAGAGCCTTAGCTATTATTCCCCTGCTTGTTGGTCTAGGAGTTTCTGGAGCGGTAGCTACCGGAACTGCAGGATTAGGAGTTGCAGTTCACTCCTATACAAAACTTTCCAAACAACTTGTCGATGATGTCCAAGCCTTATCCAGTACTATTACTGACAGTCAAGACCAACTAGACTCCCTAGCGGAGGTAGTCCTCCAGAATAGACGAGGCCTAGACTTACTCACAGCAGAGCAGGGAGGCATTTGTTTAGCTTTACAGGAACGATGCTGCTTTTATGCCAACAAGTCAGGCATCATCCAGGACAAGATCCAAACCCTTCAAGAAGACCTGGAAAGACGACGAAAAGCTCTGACTGAGAGCCCTTTTCTTACAGCCTTCAACGGACTACTCCCCTTTCTTCTCCCTCTCCTCGGGCCTTTAATAGCTATCATTCTCTTCCTAACCTTTGCTCCCTGGGTTCTCAGGCGCACCACAAACCTCATCCGAGACCAACTTAACTCCCTTCTTGGCAAATCTATCCAGATACATTATCATCAGCTAGAGATGAATGAACCTGGCACTGACTCACAGCGTTTTCTCCAAGAATGTCCTCGTGCATAAGCCTTGCACCCCCCCCCCCACCTCTTACGAGAACAGTATAACCCTTGGCATTATACTTTACATATAAAATGTAATGGATACCGCTAGGGTGCAGAGCAAAGCATCGCAAGGAGAAGCTGCCCTGAAGGTGGCTCTGCCATGTCTCCTGAGAGGCAAGTCGGCTTGCATAGAGGTTAGTACCCCAATCCTCTCCTCCGAAAAAAGGTACTTCAGAGCTCAGGACGAGCTCAGGAGGAGCCAGACCACTGCCTCCCCTAGCTGGTTAATGTCCACTCCTCACCTTAAAATAAAAGTAAGGGAGGAGATGTTGGGGGCCGGGACATGCCTAAAGAGGCTGATGCAACATTGCGCTTGAAAAACAGGACGTTTGCGGTTAAGAGTCATGTACTCTCCTGATCTGAACACGCAGGCGACGCACCAATCAGTGCCTTGATCACGTGCCAATCATGCGCCCTCTAGCCAATCCCAGCTAAGAGCACGCCCCAGGTCCACCAATCAAAGCTACTTCCCTTTTTCTGCCTTCCTTTATCCTCCTCTATATAACTCCCCCCATTCTTAAAATAAATCGGCAGCTTGATCAGAATCCTTTGACTTGCTGTCCTTCTTTCGTGCCTCCTGTCCCATCCCTTTTCATCCGTTGCAGGTATATCGGCGGACCCCGTTGACTGCCTCGCGGGCCGAGGCAACAGTGACCAGAGGGGAAAGGGGAGGGAATTTCAAGGGAATTTCAGGGGAGATTGAGAAGGGTTTAAAGGAACAAATATAAAAGACACATGGACAAAAACTAGAAAGGGTGGAAAAGAGAGGGAAGTGGGGAAAGATGAATGGGTGGGATGGAATGGGATGAAAGAACAGAAAACTGTACTTAAACAATGATTAAAATAAAATGAGAAAAAAAGAGGTTTATTCTACTCAAATATGACTTAGTGTTATGCATCTGTTCTCTCAATTGTAACAGAAAGAGGGTGTTAGAAGCCCTTTCATTAACAAAATTACCAGAAAATTGGCATTTCAAAGCAATACTTCTAGAGAAGTGTTAAACGTTATATATTACTCGAGGCACCATTCATTTAAACTTCTACTGAAAGGAGTATATTGACTGAGCTCTATAAACATGGAGTAACTTTCTTTAACCTGTTTTTTTTCCAAAGAGTGTCATTTCCAAATGATTTGGAACTATTGAAATGGGTCGTTAAAGTAAACCAGAGAGAAATGCACTTGTTTACAGAAAGCAGACTATTAGATTTATACTCAGTTTCACACATAAGTTTCTGCTGAAAATCATTTTCGGCAGGACAGGTACTACACAGTACATGCATACCTTTTCTCCCCAATTCATTTTACATGAAGGGATGCTTTGGAGGAATCTCTACTGTAGCGGTTTATGCTACATGAAGATGACATAGGTTTAGGTGTGTGGTCACTCAACGTTACAGAAAATTTATCTTAGAAGCTTTTTCTCTATCAAAATTACCACAAAAGTGGCATTTCAGAGCACTACTTCTACAGAAGTGTTAAAATAGTATGTATTACTGGAGACACCATTCATTTCAACTTGTACTGAAAGGAGTACATTGACTAATGTTATGAATACTGTACAACGTGTCTTCTTAAACCTGATTTGTACAAAAGAGTCTTATTTCTGAGTGATTTGTAAGCATTGAAAGAGTTGATTATTGTTCAATCTGAGAGAAATGCATTTGTTTACAGAAAATGGACTGCTAGGTTCTACTCAGTTTCACATTCACAAAACCGCATTCTATGAGATCAGATGCTACACAATACACACGTGTTGTATTCCTTACTCTTTTTACAGGAAAGAATACTTTGGATGAATCTGTACTAAAGAGGCTTACTCTACTTAAACATCACATAGTGTCATGCATCCGTTCAATCAGTTATAACAGAAAGTTGGTCTTCCATGTCCTTTCACTATCAAAATTACCAGAAAAGTGGCTTTTCAGAGCAATACTTCTAGAGAAGTTTTAAACATTATATATTACTAGAGACATAATTCATTTCAACATCTATAGCAAGAAGTAACTTCATTGAGCTCTATAAATACTGAAGAAGTTCCTTTCTTAAACCTCGTTTTTCTGAAGAGTGACATTTCCAAGTGATTTGGAAGTGTTGAAATAGGTCATTACTGTTCAATCAGAGAGAAATGGACTTGTTTACAGAAAGGAGACTGTTAGCTTCATACCCAGATTCACACTTATGAAACCGTTTTTGGCAGATCAGGTGCTGCACAGAACATGCATGCCTTTTCTCCACAAATCTTTTTACGTAAAGGAATTCTTTAGAGGAGTCTGTATTGCAGAGGTTTATGGTACTTTAAAATGACATAGTGTTAGGCATCTGGTCACTTAATGTTTCAGAAAATTGATCTTAGAAGCTCTTTCGCTATCAAAATTACCAGAAAAGTGGCATTTCCAAGCAGTACTTCTACAGAAGGCATAAAACAGTATGTATTACTGGAGACACCATTCATTTCAACTTTACAGAAAGGAATACATTGACTAATGTTTTAGACACTGTACAAGCTGTTTTCTTAACCCTGTTTTGTTCAACAGAGTATCATTTCCAAGTGATTTGTTAGCATTGAAACAGTTTATGACCATTCAATCAGAGAGAAATGCACTTGTTTACAGAAATTGGACTCTTAGATTCATACTCAGTTTTACATTTGCAAAATAGTTTTCTCCATGTCGGATACTATGCTGTACACACATGTCTGGTATTCCCTATTTTTTTCTGCAGGAAAGAGTACTTTGGATGAATCTGTACTAAAGAGGTTTATTCTACTTAAACATGACTTAGTATTACGTGTCTATGCTCTCACTTGTAACAGAAAGTTGATCTTAGAAGCTCTTTTTTTTCTAGGAAAATTACCACAAAACAGGCATTTCAGAACAATATTTATACAGAAGTGTTAAAACAGTATGTATTACTGGAGACACCATTCATTTCAACTTCTACTGAAAGGAGTACATTGATTGAGCTCTGTAAACACTGAAGAAGTTACTTCCTTGAACCTGTTATTTTTCTCATAAGTGTCATTTCCAAGTGATTTTGAAGCATTGGCATAGGTTCTTACCATTGAATTAGAGAGTAATGCAATTGTTTACAGAAAGGAGACTGTTAGATTCATACTCAGTTTCGCACTTACAGAACCATTTTCAGCAGGTCAGGTACTACACAATGCACACATGTCTTATATCCCAAAATCTTTTTACATGAAGGGATGTTTTGGAGGACTCTGTACTGGAGGGGTTTATGCTACTTGACGATGACATAGTGTTAGGCGTCTGGTCACTCAATGTTACAGAAAATTGATCTTAGAAGCTCTTTTACTATCAAAATTACCAGAAAAGTGGCATTTCCGAGCAGTACTTCTACAGAAGTGATAAAACAGTATGTATTACTGGAGACACCACTCATTTCATCTTCTACTGAAAGGAATATATTAACTAATGTTATAAACACTAGAACATGATTTCTTAAACCTGTTTTGTTCAACAGAGTATCATTTCCAAGTGTTTTGTTAGAGTAGAAACAGTTCATGATCATTCAATCAGAGAGAAATGCACTTACTTACAGAAATTGGACTCTTGGATTCATAATCATTTTCACATTCACAAAAGTGGTTTCTCCAAGGCAAGTACTACACTGTACATGCATGTCTTATCTTCACCATTGTGTCTATATAAAAACATACTATGGGGTATTCTGTACTGCACAGTTGTATTCTACTTAAAGATGACATTGAGTTAGGCCTCTGTTCACACAATTGTAACAGAGAGTTGATCTTACAAGCTCTTTCTTTATCAAAATTTCCACAAAAGTGGCAATTCAGAGAGGTACTTCTACAGTAGTGTTGAAACAGTATGTACTACTGGAGACACCATTTATTTCAACTTCTACTAAAAGGTGTACATTGACTAATGTTATAAACACAGTACAACTTGTTTTCTTAAACCTGTTTTGCTTGCAACAGTCTCATTTCCATGTGATTTGTAAGCATTGAAACAGTTCATTACTGTTCAATCTGAGAGAAATGCAATTGGTTACATAAAATGGGCTGTTAGATTCATAGTCAGTTTCACATTCACAAAATCATCTTCTCATGGTCGGATTCTGCTCTGTGCACTCATGTCTTATCTTCCCTTTTCTTTTAACAAGAAAGAGTACTTTGGATCAATCTGTCCTAAAAATGTTTATTCCACTTAGACATGAATTAGTATTGTGTCTCTACTTTCAATTGTAACAGAAAGTCCATCTTAGAAGCTTTTTTTTTCTAGGAAAATTACTAAAAAAGAGGCATTTCAGAAAAATATTTCTACAGAAGTGTTTAAACAGTATGTATTACTGCAGACACCATTCATTTCACTTCACCTGAAAGGAGTACATTGACTAGACACTATAAACACGGAAAAAGCTACTTTCTTAAACCTGTTTTTTTCTAACCCTATCCCTAACCTTAATCCTAACTCTAAAGTTAAACCTAACCCTAACTTTAACCACAAACTTAAACCTAAACCTAACCCTAACACTAACTGAAACCTAAACTTAACACTAACCCAAATGTTAAACCTAACCCTAACCCTAACAGTAACCTTAAACCTAACTGTAACCCCAACCCTAACCTTAACCCTAATCCTGGTTATAGAAAATGGAGTGTTAGATTAATACTCAATTTCACATTGACAAAACTGTCTTCTTCAAGTAACACACTGCTACATACACATGTCTTAACTTTCCTATTCTTTTCACAGGAAAGAATGCTTTGGATGAATCTGTACTAAAGAGATTTATTCTGTTTAAGCATAACTTAGTGTTAGGCATCTTGGTGAATCAATGTTACAAAATATTTATCTTAGTTACTCCTTCGCTATCAAAATTACCACAAAAGTGGCATTTCAGAGAAGCACTTCTTATAAGTTTTAAAACAGTATGTATTACTGGAGACAACACTCATTTCAGCTACTACTAAAAGGACTATATTGAGGAATGTTACATAATGTTATAAACACTGTAGAAGTTGTTTTCTTAAAACTGTTCAGAAGTCTCTCATTTTCAAGCGATTAGTAAGTGATTAAACAGTTCATTTCTGTACAATATGATTGAAATGCATGTGGTTACAGAAAATGAGCTGCTAGATTCATACTCAGTTTCACTTTCACAAAAATGACTCCTCCGGGTCAGATACCACTCTGTAATCTCATGTCTTAACTTCCTTATTCTTTTTACAGGTAAGAGTACTTAGGGTGTATCTGTACTGAAGATATTTATTCTACTTAAAGATGACTTAGTATTATGTAACTGTGCTCTGAATTGTAAGAGAAAGTTGACCTTAGAAGCTCTTTTTAAATAAAATTATCACAAAAGAGGCATTTCAGAGCAATACTTCTACAGAAGTGTTAAAATATTATGTATTACTGGAGACACCATTAATTTCACTTCTACTTAAAGGAGTAGTTTAACTCAGCTATATAAGCACTAAAGAATTTACTTTCTTAAATCTGTTTCTTTTCTGAAGAGCGACATTTGCAAGTGAGTTTAATGCTTTAAAATAGGTAACTGCTGTTAAATGAGAGAAATACACTTGTTTATAGAAATTAGACTCTTAGATTCATACTCTGTGTCACACTTGCAAAACCATTTTCTCCAGATCGAGTGCTACACAGCATATGCATGGGTTATATTCTGTATTCTTTTTCCATCAAAAATACTTTAGAGCTGACTTCTGCAATATTTTTCTGTACATAAAGAAGACACTGAGGTAGGCCTCTGTTAACTCAATTGTAAGAGAAAGTTGACCCTGGAGGATCTTTATCTATCAAAGTTACCACAAAAGAGGTATTTGGAAGTAATACAAGCAAAGAAGTGATAAACCAGTACATATTACTGGAGACACCATTCATTTCACTTCTACTGAAATGAGTACATTGACTGAGCTCAATAAACACTGAAGAAGTTGCATTTTAAACCTGTTTTTTTAAACCTTAACCCACCCTAACACTAGTTCTAACCCTAACTGTAACCTTAAACCTAACCCTAAGTCTAACCCTGGTTACAGAAAATGGATTGTTAGATTCATACTCAATCTCACATTAACAAAACCGTCTTATCGAAGTCACATACTGCTACATAAACATACTTCCCAACTTCCCTATTTTTTTCCACAGGAAAGAATACTTTGGAAGAATGTGCACTAAAGAGATTTATTCTATTTATTCATATCTTAGTGTTAAGCATCATGGTCAATCAATGTTACAGAATAATTATCTTAGTTGTTCTTAGGCTGTGAAAATTACCACAAAAGTAGAATTTTAGAAAATTACTTTGACAGAAGTGTTAAAATAGTATGTATTCATGGGGACAACATTCACTTCAGTTCTACTGAAAGGAATATATTGACTGAGTTGATAAACACTGAAGAAGTTACATTCTTAAACCTGTTTTTCTCTAATGTGACCCTAAACCTAACACTAACCCTAACCTTAACCTTAAATCGGGTTCTTGAAAAAGGGCTATTAGATTCATACTCAGTTTCATATTCAAAAAACCATCTTCTCAAGGTCAGATACTGCTCTGTACACAAATGTCTTAGGTTCCCTATGCTGTTGACAGGAAAGAGTACCTTGGATGAATCTGTAGTAAAGATGTTTAGTCTACTTAAATATGATTTAGTATGATGTGTCTGTGCTCTCAATTGTAAGAGAAAGTTGACCTTCAAAGCTCTTTTTTACAAAAATTGCCACAAAACAGGCATTTCAGAGTAATACTTCCACAGAAGTGTTTAAAGAGTATGTATTACTGGAGACACCATTTATTTCCCTTGTACTGAAAGGAGTACATTGACTGAGCTCTATAAACACTGAAGAATTTACTTTCTTAAATCTGTTTTTTAACCCTAACCCTAAATTTAAAACTTACCCTAAACCCAACCTTAAACCTAAACCTAAACCAAAACTTAACCCTAACAATAACTCTAACATTAAATGTAATCCAAACCCTAACCTTAAACCTAATCCAAACCCTAACCCAGCCCTAAACCTAATTTTATACCTAACCTTAACCCTATTTCTATACATAACCCTCCTTACAGGAAGTGCACCATGAGATTCATACTCAATTTCACATTAACAAAATTGTCTTCTCCAAGTTACACAGTGCTATACACACACATGTCTTAACTTCCCTCTTCTTTTCACAGGAAAGAATACTTTGGATGAATCTGTACTAATGAGATTTATTCTATGTAATCACTACTTAGTGGTAGGCATCTTGTTAATCAATGTTATAGAAAATTTATGTGAGTTGCTCTTTTGCTATCAAAATTACCACAAAATTGGCATTTCAGAACGGCTCTTCCGCAGAAGTCTTTAAGTAGTACGTATTCCTAGAGACACTATGTATTTCAATGACTAGTGAAAGGAGTCCATTGAGTAATGTTATAAACTTTGTAAAGGTTTTTTTTCTTAAACATGTTTTGTTCCAAAGCTTTTAATTTCCAAGTGATTTGTCAACATTGAAACAGTTCACTACTGTTCAATAGGATTGACGTGCACTTGGTTCCAGAAAATGGGCTGTTATATTCGTAGTCCATTTCAGATTGATAAAACGGTCTTCCCCAGTTGCCAGGTGAGATCGTGTTCTGTAGACTATTGGCTTAACTTCACCATTCTATTCATAAGAAGGAGTACTCTGGATAAATCTGTAGGAAAGTTGTTCATTGTACTTAAATGTGACTTAATATTATGTGCCTGTGCTCTAAATTGCAAGAGAAAGTTGATCTTAGAAACTCTTTTTAACAAAAATGTCCATGAACATGGCATTTCAGAGTACTACTTCTACAGAAGTGTTTAAAGAGTATGTACTACTGCAGACACCATTTATTTCTCTTGTACTGAAAGGAGTACATTGACAGAGCTCCATAAACCCTGAAGAAGTTATTTTGAAAATCTGGTTTTTTAAATCGTAATTGTAACCCTAACCCTAACCTTAAACCTAAACCTAACCATAACCCTAACACTAACCCTGACCCATACCTAACCCTAACATTCACCTTAAACCTATTTCAACTTCTAACTCTAATTCTATCCCTAACCCTAACCTTATAACTAACCTTAACTGTATCCTGATACATAACCCTGGTTACAGAAATTGGCGTGTGAGATTCATACTCAATTTCACATTAACAAAATCTCTTCTCCAAGTCACAGAGAGCTATATACACACATGTCTGAAGTTCCCTCTTCTTTTCCAAAAAAGAATACTTTGGATGAATCTGTACTAAAGGGATTTATTCTATTTAATCATAACTTAGTGGTACGCATCTTGGTTAATCAGTGTTACAGAAAATTCACCTTAGTTGCCCTTTTGGTATCAAAATTACCACAAAAGTGACATTTCAGAGAGGTACTTCCACAGAAGTGTTTCAACAGTATGTATTACTGGAGACACCATGCATTACGACGACTACTAAAAGGGGTCCATTGAGTAATGTCATAAACTCTGTACAAGTTGTTTTGTCAACCTGTTTTGTTCCAAAGCCTCTCATGTGTAAGTGATTTGTCAGCATTGAAACAGTTCATTACTGTTCAATACGATTGAAATGCACTTGGTTACAAAAAATGGGCTGTTAGATTGATCGTCAGTTTCACATTCACAGAACCATCTTCTCCAGGTGAGATTCTGTACATTCATGTACACTCTGTACACTCATGTACCAACTTCCCTATTCTATTTACAGGAAAGAGTACCTTCGATGAATCTGTAGTAAAGATATTTATTCTACTTAAAGATGAGCTAATATTATGTGTCTGTGATCTCAATTGTAAGAAGAAAGTTGATTTTAAAGAAAATTGAGTAAAAGCTGTTTTTCAAGAAAATTACCATAAAAGAGGCATTGTAGAATAATACTTGCACATAAGTGATTAAGGTGTATGTATTACTGGAGACACCATTTATTCCACTTATATTGAAAGGACTGAATTGACTGAGCTTTATAAACATTGAAGTGGTTACTTTCTTAATTCTGTTTTTTTAACCCTAACTCTATTCCTAACCTCAGAACAATGCCACTTTTGCAGTAATTCTCATATAGAAAAAGCTTCTAATATCAAAGTTCTGTTGCAACTGCATGAACAGAGGACTAACTCAGCGAATTGCTTAAGTAGAAAAAAACTCTAAGGTAGAAAATGCTGCAAAGTATTCTTTCAGGTAAAAAGTATAGGGAAGTTGATTTTTATGTCTTCTGGTCTTAAGATGGTGGCTTTTTTGGAGGGAAACTAATCCCCTTCCTCTGTGCAGGAAGAGAAACTCTCGGATTGGTGGAGGAAGAGAGTAAAGGGCATAGGTTATTGCAACATTTATGAAAACAGGACATCAAAAATTATAGTGGACATTGAAAAACCAGATGGCAAGGAAACTGCTTCAAGACAATAGGGACCCAGGGATCAGCGCAGGGACCAGGGAGGTTGCAGCACCCAGGCCCGGTGCTCCTGGGTCTGCTTCAGGGCACCTGGGAGAGTGGAGTCACCACTCCCTCCCTGAACAACAGGGACTGGGCAACACCAAGGGAGGCCTTGTTGCTTGAAGGCATAGACAGGGGAGTTGGACTGGGAGACAGTCGCGCAGGGGCTGCAGGCACCCACACATAGCCCTGGGAGTGGTGAGTGCCTCCAGCTTACATGACCAGGGGTGGCCTGGATGTGTGCCTGTGCCCCCAGCCCAGTGGGAGTATAGTTCTGTGGAAACCCAGACCCTACAGCCCTGAACAAGGAAAGGGCATGGGTATTCACTGGTTTTTGGAGCCTGTGGTGGTGAAGTTAGGGGAGCACATGCCCCTTTGGGATTTCTGACTCTCACCCTGTGAACTCAGAAGTGTTGCAGTGCTTCCGGGGTTCCTGGAGCCTGCAACAGGGAAATTGATGGAAGTGCGCACCCCTTTGCGATCCCTGGAGCTTGCACCAAGAATCCAGGAAAGACACAGGAACTCTGCAGGGCCCTGTAGCCTGGGAGACCATGGCAGTGAGCTCCACAGAGCGTGCTTGGGAGCACCCATACCAACATCCAGGGACCTGCAGGGGGACATCGGATCAGCTCTGGGGAGAGCACGCTGCTGGCCATGGGGACAATGCCCGAGAGACTGACTGAGTTCTAGCTGGAGAGAGTGAAAAGTATCCCAAAAGCCCCTCCGCCTGCTGAAGCCAGCGAGACCAGAAAAACTGGTTTGGCCAGTTAGAAACCAACAAGAGGTGTGTTTTTTTTTGTTTGTTTGCTTTTTGGGCTGTTGTTGTTTGATTGTTTGATTTTATCTTGTTTTTTAAGTGACTTTTTATTTCTTAATTCTTATTATTTTTATATCTCTCAATTTCTTATGTTTCTCTTCCTTTCATCCAGTATTATTTCTTCCACTCCAAATTTACCTCTCCTGCATTCCATCTTCTGCTTTTTTTTTTTGAGCCTGCAAGTTATTGCTAATTTGTATTATCTTTTTCTCATTTTTCTGACATTTTTTATTTTAATAGCATTTTGGTATTCTTTTTCTTTCTGTATAATCTTCTTTGCTTGGCTGGTTACACTGTTATTTGATAGGTTCCCCCTGTTATCTCAGTCACAGTGTGTTGATAATTTAGTGTCCCTCATTTGTGTTCCATTAGTATACCTCCCAAGGTTCTATACTCCTTATTCTTGTTTTCTAGATCTCATAGATTCTGCCACATGATTATTGCTTTAATATTACTGTAAATAAGACCTAGTTCATACAATTGTAAATACTACTTAACACCCCTCCCTGATCTCAGCCCACTTTGCAATTTCCTGAAATATATTATTGTGGGGCTTGTCTCTATTCTTTTACACACTACTCCTATTTACTAATCTTTATTCCCACCCTACCTCAGAATCTGACCTCCCATAGGCTCACAGCTTTCTAGATGCAACTAACAATCCTTCCGTCCCCAGTAAGAGTCTTATCTCTTTCCATCCTTTCTAAAACGTGGATAGTGAGGTGGAAGATCACAGTTAACACTATACGTAGCCAAAGGATATCCCATCTCTTCTCTACTGGCTGCTACTGAAATATCATAGAATATAGTCTTGCTGTCTTAAACCATTTTGCCTTACTCCTCCAAATGATCACAGAAAAGAGTAGGGGGAAGCTGTGAACACCAGGATACATGAAGGAGAATGCACCACTGAATCTCACAGGTATTCTACCACCGAAGTTCACACCATAATCACAGGGAAACAGAATAGATCAATTTAAGAAACATGGGCTAACAAGAAGAGTGTCATGAACAATGAGAAGACAAAGAAACAATCCCCAAATGAAGGGAAAGGAGGAAACCTCAGAAAAAATGCTAAATGAAATAGAGGGAACTCAACTATCAGATATAGAGTTCAAAACAATGATTATCAGGAAGCTCAATGAACTCACAATGAGCTACCAGAAACTACAGGGAAGCTACAATGATCTCACTGCAAACTATATAAACATGAAAAAGGAAATAGAAACTCTCAACAAAGGCCAAGAGGAAATGAAGAATGCCATTTCTGAACTGAAGAGCACAGTAGAAGGAATGAAAAGCAGGATCAATGAAGCAGAGGATCGGATTAGCAAATTGGAGGACAAAGTAAAAGAAAACACCTAGAAAGAGCAAGAAAAGGAAAAGAGGCTCAGTAAGAATAAAGAGGGATTAAGAGAATAGCAAGGCAATATGAAATGTTATAATATCCATAAAATAGGCATACCAGAAGGAGAAGAAGAAGAGCAAGGGAAAGAAAACCTATTTGAAAAAGTAATGATGGAAAGCTTCCCTAATTTGATCTGAGAAAAAGTCACACAAATCCAGGAAACACAGAGAATCCCAATCAAGAGGAACCCAAAGAGGCCCACCTCAAGACACATCATAATTAAAATGGCAAAATTTCAAGACAAAGAGAGAATCTTAAAGGCAGCAAGGGAGCAACAGGAGGTAACATACAAGGGAGCCCCAATAAGGCTAACAGCTGACCTCTCAATGGAAACACTTCAAGCAAGAAGAGAATGGCAAGAAATATTCCAAGTAATGAGAACCAGAGGTCTTCACCCAAGGCCACTTTACCCATCAAGGCTCTCAATCAAGATAGAAGGCCAAATAAGAAGCTTCCCAGACAAAACAAGTCTAAAAGAATACACCTCCACCAAAGCAGCTCTGCAAGAGATGCTAAAGGGACTGCTTTAAGGAAAGGAAGGAAAAAAGAGAGAGAGAGAGGAACACACCTACATAAATGGCAATGAATAGGTACCTATCAATAATACCCTTAAATGTAAATGGATTAAATGCTCCAATCAAAAGACATAGAATAGCCGAATGGATAAGAAAACATGACCCACACATATGCTACCTACAAGAGACCCAGCTCAGGATAAAAGACCTGCACCCGCTAAAAGTGAAGCACCGGAAACAAATTTTCCAAGCAAATGGACAGGAAAAAAAAAGCTGGGGTAGCAATACTCATATCAGACAAAATAGACTTCCAAAAAAGGCCCATAAAGACGGACCCAGAAGGTCACTTCATAATACTCAAGGGAAGAATCCACCAGGAAGACATAAATATTGTAAATATATATGCACCCAACATAGGAGCACCCAAATACATAAAGAAAATCTTAGAGGACTTCAAGAAAGATATGGACAGCAACACAATTATAGTGGGGGATTTTAACACCCCACTGTCAAAAATGGACAGATCTTCCAAACAAAATATCAACAAAGATATAGTGGCATTGAACAATGCTCTAGATGAAATGGATTTAAGTGATATATACAGAGCCCTCCATCCCAAAGAAGCTAAATACATAGTCTTTTCAAATGTACACAAAACATTTTCAAAGGTAGACCACATGATAGGATATAAAACAAGTGTGAACAATTTCAAGAAAATTGAAATCATACCAAGCATTTTCTTAGATCACAAGGGACTGAAGCTACAAACCAACCCCAAGGAAAAAAACCAAACACTCAACATCATGGAGATTAAATAGCATGCTATTAAACGATGAATGGGTCAAGAATAAAATTAGGGAAGAAATGAAAAGGTTTCTGGAAACAAATGAAAATGAACTCACCACAACCCAAAGCTAATGGGACACAACCAAGGCAGTCCTGAGAGGGAAGTTCATAGCGATACAGGCCCACCTAAAATGGTTAGAAACATTCCAAACAAACAACCTAACCCTACGTCTACAACAACTCCAGGAACAACACCAAAGGCAGCCCAGAGCAAGCAGAAAGAAGGAAATAACCAAGATCAGAGCAGAACTAAATGACATAGAGACTAAAAGCACAATTCTAAGGATCAATGAATCCAAGAGCTGGTTCTTTGAAAAGATAAACAAAATCGACAAGCCTTTAAGCAGACTCATCACGAACAAAAGAGAGAAGACCCAAATAAACACAATCAGAAATGAAAGAGAAGAGATTACAACAGATACCACAGAAATACAAAGGACTGTAAGAAACTACTACGAAGAACTGTATGCCAAGAAATTTGAACACCTAGGTGAAATGAACAAATTTCTACAGAAATATAACCTTCCAAATCTCAATGAAAAAGAAGCACAAAGCCTGAACAAACCAATAACAGCAAAAGAAATGGAAGCAGTAATCAAAAAACTCCCAACACACAAAAGCTCTGGACCAGATGGTTTCACAGGAGAATTCTACAAAACATTTAAGGAAGAGCTAACCCCTATCCTTCACAGACTATTCCAAAAAATCCAAAAAGATGGGAGTCTCCCAAACTCTTTTTATGAGGCCAACATCATCCTAATTCCAAAACCAGATAAAGACACAACAAAGAAAGAAAACTTCAGGCCAATATCACTGATGAACATTGACGCTAAAATCCTCAACAAAATACTGGCAAACTGCATCCAACAATACATTAAAAAGATCATACACCATGACCAAGTGACACTCACCCCAAGGATGCAAGGATGGTTCAATATTTGCAAGTCAGTAAATGTAATACATCACATAAGCAAAAGCAAAGACAAAACCACATGATCATATCAATCGATGCAGAAAAAGCATTTGATAAGGTACAGAACCCATTCATGATAAAAACACTCGGCAAAGTGGGAATAGAGGGAGCATTCCTCAACATAATAAAGGCCATATATGAGAGACCTACAGCCAACATCATACTCAATGACAAAAATTAAAATCTTTTCCACTAAGATCAGGAACAAGACAAGGCTGTCCACTTTCACCACTTCTATTCAATATAGTACTGGAAGTTTAGCCACAGCAATCAGACAAGAAAAAGAAATAAAAGGCATCCAAATTCGAAAGGAGGGAACAGAACTGTCACTGTTTGCAGATGACATGATAGTGTACATAGAAAATCCTATAGACTCTACCAAAAAACTGGTTGACCTAATAAATGAATTTGGCAAAACAGCGGGATACAAAGTCAATATCCTGAAATCAAAGGCATTTCTGTACACCAACACTGAAACAGCAGAAACAGAGATCAAGGAAAAAATCCCATTTGAAATAGCAAAAAGAAAAATAAAATATCTAGGAATAAACCTAACCAAAGAGGCAAAAGACCTGTATTCAGAAAACTACATAACACTCAGGAAAGAAATCAAGGAAGACAGAAACAAATGGAGACATATATCGTGTTCATGGATTGGAAGAATTAATATCATCAAAATGTCCATACTACCCAAAGCAGTTCACACATTCAATGTAATTCCTATTAAAGTACCAATGACATATTTCACAGACATAGAATAAACACTTTAAAAATTTATATGGAATCATAAACGACCCCGAATAGCTGCTGCAATTTTGAGAGAGAAGAGTAAAGTAGGAGGGATCAGAATACCTGACACTAAACTATACTACAAGACCACTGTAATCAAAATAGCCTGGTACTGGCATAAAAACAGGCACATAGACCAATGGAACAGAACAGAGAGCCCAGAAATAAGCCCAAGTCTCTATGGTCAATTAATATTTGACAAAGAAGGCAGTAACATAAAATGGAGTAAAAATAGCCTCTTCAACAAATGGTGTTGGGAGAACTGGACAGCCACGTGCAAAAAAATGAAACTTGAGCATCAACTAACACCATATACAAAAATAAATTCAAGGTGGATAAAAGACTTAAATATAAAACGTGACACCATTAAAGTCCTAGAGGAGAACGTAGGTAGGAAAATCTCAGATATTTCACGCAGAAACTTTTTTACTGACTTGTCCCCTAGAGCAAGGGACATAAAGGAAAGAATAAACAAATGGGACCTCATCAAAATTAAAAAGCTTCTGCACAGCTAAAGAAAACAATATCAAAATTAAAAAGAGAACCAACTGTATGGGAAAACATATTTGCCAATGACACCTCAGACAAGGGTTTAATCTCCAAAATATATAAAGAACTTACAAGACTGCACTCTAAGAAGACAAGGAATCCAATTAAAAAGTGGGCAAAGGACTTGAACAGACTCTTCTTCAAGGAGGACATACAGAAAATCCAAAGACACATGAAACGATGTTCAATATCGCTAGCTATCAGAGAGATGCAAATTAAAACCATGAGATAGCACTTCACACCAGACAGAATGGCCATCATAAACAAAGCAACAAACAACAAGTGTTGGAGAGGTTGTGGAGAAAAGGGATCCCTAGTGCATTGTTGGTGGGACTGCAGACTGGTACAACCACTATGGAAAGCAGCATGGAACTTCCTCAGAAAACTAAAAATGGATCTGCCTTTTGACCCTGCAATTCCACTGCTGGGACTCTATCCTATGAAGACTAAAACACCAATCCAAAAGAACCTATGCATCCCAATGTTCATAGCAGCACAATTTACAATAGCTAGATGCTGGAAGCAACCAAGATGCCCATCAGTAAATGAATGGATCAAAACACTATGGTACATTTACACAATGGAATTCTATGCAGCAGAAAGAAAGAAGGAGCTCCTACCCTTTGCAACAGCGTGGCTGGAGCTGGAAAACATTATGCTAAGTGAAACAAGCCAGGCGGTGAAAGACAAATACCATATGATCTCACCTTTAAGAGGAACCTAAACAACAAACAAAGAAACAAACAAAATATAACCAAAGACACTGAAATAGAGGCCAGGCTGACAGTGCCCACAGAAGAGAGTAGAGGGAATTTCAGGGGACAGTGGGAAGGGTTCACAGGAACAAACTTAAAGGACACATGGTCATAAACTAAGTGAGGGTGGTAATGGGAGGGAAGTGGGGAGGGGTGGGAGGGGGGGCTGGATTGGGAGTAAAAGGGAGAAAACTGTATTTGAAGAATGATTAAAATAAAAAAAGAAAAAAAGAAAATAACTCTAAGTCAGAAAATAATGCAAAGTATTCTTTCATGTATGAAGTATAGAAAAGTTAAGTCGTCTGAGTGCTGAGTAGTACAGACTGGCAGCAGACATTTTCTTGAATATGAAACTGAGTGTGAATCTAAATGTCCATTTTCTATAGAGTGCGTTTTTCTCATAATGAACAGTAATGAACTCTTTCAACACTACTAAATCACACTGATACAAGTCCCTGCAACAAAACACGTTTAACTAAACATCTTATACAGAGTTTATAACAGTACTTTATGTATTTCTCTCACTAGAAGTAGAAATGTTAGGCATCTATAGTAATACATACTGTTTTAACACTTCTGTAATAATATTCCTCTGACATCTCACTTTTCTAGTAATTTTCATAGAGAAAAAGCTTGTAATATGAAGTTTCTGTTTCAACTGCGTGAACAGAGGTCTAACTCATTGAATTACTTAAGTAGAAAGACACTCTAAGGTAGAAAATGCTGCAAAGTATTCTTTCATGTAAAAAGTATAGGGACGGTAAGACATTGATGTACTGAGTAGTACAGACTGGCAGAAGACATTTTCGTGAACATGAAAGTGATTATGAATCTAAATGGCCATTTTCTGTACAAAGTGCATTTCTCTCAGAATGAACAGTAATGAACTCTTTCAATGCTACTAAATCACCCTGAAATGTGAGTCCCTTGAAGAAAGCAGGTTTAACTAAACATCTTTTACAGAGTTTATAACATTACTCTATGTATTTCTCTCAGTAGAAGTGGAAAGTTTAGGCATCTACGGTATATATAATGTTTTAACACCTCTGTAGTAATGTTGTGCTGAAATGCCACTTTTGTAGTAATCTTCATAGAGAAATAGCTTCTAATATCAAGTTGCTGTTACAACTGTGTGAACAGAGGCCTAAGTCCTAGAATTCCTTAAGTAGAAAATAATTCTAAGTCAGAAAATAATGCAAAGTATTCTTTCATGTATAAAGTATAGAAAAGTTAAGTCATCTGACTGCTGAGTAGTACAGACTGGCAGAAGAAATTTTCGTGAATATGAAACTGATTACTAATCTAAATGTCCATTTTCTATACAGAGTGCATTCCTCTCAGAATGAACAGTAATGAACTCTTTCAACACTACTAAATCACACTGAGATGCAAGTCCCTTGAACAAAACATGTTTAATTAAACATCTTGTACAGAGTTTATAACATTACTATATGTATTCTCTCACTAGAAGTAGACATGTTAGGCATCTATAGTAATACATACTATTTTAACAGTTCTGTAATAATGTTCCTTGACATCCCACTTTTCTAGTAATTTTCATAGAGAAAAAACTTGTAATATGAAGTTTCTCTTACAACTGTGTGAACATGGGCCTAACTGATTGAATTCTTTCAGCAGATAGAAACTTTAAAGTAGAAAATGCTGTAAAGTATTCTTTCATGTAAAAAGTATAGGGAAGTTAAGAAATGTGTGTACTGGGTAGTACAGACTGGTAGAAGACATTTTTGTGAATATGAAACTCATGATGAATGTAAATGTCCATTTTCTGTAAAAGTGCATTTCTGTCAGAAGGAACAGTAAAGAAGGCTTTCAATGCTGCTAAATCCCTCTGAAAAAGGATTCTCTTGATCAAAACAGGTTTAAGTAAACATCTTGTACAGAGTTTATCACATTATTCTAAGTATTTATTTCAGTAGAAATTGAAATGTTATGCGTCTACAGTAATACATACTGTTTTATCACTTCTATAATAATGTTGCTCTGAAATGCCAGTTTTGTAGTAATTTCCTAGAGAAGTAGGTTCTAATAGGAAGTTTCTGTTACAACTGCATGAAGAGGGGCCTGATTGTATTCTTTAAGTAGATAGAAACCTTAAGATAGAAAATGCTGCGAAGTATTCTTCCATATAAAAAGTATAGGGAAGTTAAGACATCAATGCACTGAGTAGTACAGACTGGCAGAAGAGGTTTTTGTTATATGAATCTGACTATGAATCCAAATGTCAATTTTCTGGAAAATGTGCATTTCTCTAAGAATCAACAGTAAAGAACACTTTCAATGCTACTAAAACATGTTGAAATGTAGCCCCGTGAAGAAAACAGGTTTAACTAACCATCTTTTACAGAGTTTATACCATTACTCTATATATTTATCTCAGTAGAAGTAGAAATGTTAGGTGTCTACAGTAATACATGCTGTTTTAACACTTCTGTAGTAATGTTGCTCTGAAATGACACTTTTATAGTAATATTCCAATACAAAAATCTTGTAATGTGAAGTTTATGTTACAACTGTGTGAACAGAGGCCTAACTCATTGAATTACTTAAGTAGAAAAACCTCTAAAGTAGAAAATGCTGCAAAGTATTCTTTCATGTAAAAAGTATAGGGAAGTTAAGACATCTGTGTACTGAGTAGGAGATACTAGCAGAAGACATTTTTTGTGAATATGAAACTGAGTATGAATCTAAATGTCCATATTGTGTACAAAGTTCATTTATATAAGAATCAACAGTAAACAACACTTTCAATGCTACGAAATAAAGCTGAAATGCGAGTCCCTTGAAAGAAAACAGGTTTAACTAAACATGTTGTACAGAGTTTATAACATTTCTGTGTTTATTTCTCTCAGTAGAAGTAAAAATGTTAGGTTTCTATGGTAATCCATACTGTTTAACACTTCTGTAGTATTGTTGCTCTGCAATGCCAGTTTTGTTGTAATTTTCACATAGAAATAGATTGTAATATATAGTTTTTGTTACAAATGCATGAACTGAGGCCTAACTCATTGAATTCCTTAAGTAGAAAGAAAATCTAAGGTAGAAAATGCTGCAAAGTATTCTTTCCTGTAAAAAGTATATGGAAGTTTAGACATCTGAGTACTGAGTAGTAGACAGGCAGAAGTCGTTGGTTTTTTTTTTTGAATATGAATCTGACTATGAATGTAAAAGTCCTTTTCTATACAAAGTGCATATCTCTCAGAATGAACAGTAAAAAAGACTTTCAATGCTAATAAATAACACTGAAATGTAGTCCCACGAAGAAAACAGGTTTAACTAAACACCTTTTACAGAGTTTATAACATTAATCTATATATTTCTCTCAGTAGAAGTAAAAATGTTAAGTGTGTACAGTAATACATACTGTTTTAACACTTATGTGGTAATGTTCTTCTGAAGTGATACTTTTGTAGTAATTTTCATAGAAAAATAGCTTCTAACATGATGTTTCTGTTAAAACTGCTAGAACAGATGCCTAAGTCCTAGAATTTCTTAAGTAGAAAAAAACTCTAAGGTAGAAAATACTGCAAAGTATTCTTTCATGTAAAAAAGACAGGGAAGTTAGTACATCTGAGTATTGAGTAGTAGAGACCGGCAGAAGACGTTTTTGTGAACATGAAACTGAGTATGAATCTAAATGTCCATTTTCTGCATGGAGTGCATTTCTCTCATAATGAACAGTAATGAACTTTTCAACGCTACTAAATCAACCTGAGATGCAGGTCCCTTGAACAAAACAGGTTTAACTTAATGTCTTGTAGAGAGTTTATCAAATTACTCTATTCACTTCTCTCAGTAGAAGTAGAAATGTTTGCTGTCCACAGATATAAATACTTTTTTCAACACTTCTGTAGTAATGTTGCTCTGAGATGCCACTTTTGTTGTAATTTTCATAGAGAAAAAGCTTGTAATATGAAGTTTCTGTTACAACAGTGTGAACAAAGGCCTAACTCATTGAATTCTTCAAATAGAAAGAAACTCTAAGGTAGAAAATGCTTCAAAGTATTCTTTCATGTAAAAAGAATAGAGAAGTTTAGACATCTGTGTACTGAGTAGTACGGATGGGCAGAAGACATTATCATGAATATGAAACTGAATATGAATCTAAATGACCATTTTTTGTACAAAGTGAACTTCTCTCGGAATGAACAGTAATGAACTGTTTCAACACTACTAAATTACCCTGAATGAGTCCCTTGAAGAGAGCAGATTTAACTAATCATCTTGTACAGAGTTTATAACATTACTCTATGTATTTCTCTCAGTAGAAGTAGAAATGTTAGGTGTTTATAGTAACACATACTGTTTTAGCACTTCTGTAGCAATGTTGCTCTGAAATGACACTTTTGTTGTAACTTTCATATAGAAATAGCTTGTAATATGAAGTTTCTGTTACGAATGCATGAACAGAGGCCTAACTCATTAAATTCCTTATATAGAAAGAAACTAAGGTAGAAAATGCTGCAAAGTATTTTTCCATGTAAAAAATATAGGGAAGTTTCGACATCTGTGTAATGAGTAGTAAAGACTGTCAGAAGACATTTTTGTTAATATGAATCTGACTATGAATCTAAATGTCCATTTTCCCTATAAGTGTATTTCTCTAAGAATCAACATAAAAGAACACTTTCAATGCTACTAAATCACGCTGAATTGTAGTTGATGAAGAAAACAGGTTTAATTAAACATATGGTACAGAGTTTATCACATTAATCTATGTATTCGTCTCAGTAGAAGTGGAAATGTTAGTCTTCTACAGTATACATACTCTTTTAACACGTATGTGAAAATCTTGCTCTGAAATGGCACTTTTGCAGTAACTTTCAAAAAGAAATAGCTTCTAGTATGAAGTTTGTGTTACAATTACAAAGACAGGGCATAACTCATTGAATTCCTTAAGTAGAAAGAAACTCTAATGTACAAATGCTGCAATGTATTGTTTTATGTAAAAAGTACAGGGGAGTGAAGACATTTGTGTACTGAGTAGTACAGAGTGGCAGAAGACATTTTGGAGAATATGAAACTGAGCATGAATCTTAATGTCCATTTTCAGTAAAAAGTGAACTTCTCTCAGAATGAACACTAATGAAATCTTTCAACAGTAATACATCACTATGAAAGGTGAGTTTCTTGAACAAAACAGGTTTAACTAAACATCTTGTACAGAGTTTATCACATTACTCTAAGTATTTCTCTCAGTAGAAGTAGAAATGTTACGCGTCTACAGTAATACATACTGTTTTAACACTTCTGTAGTAATAGTGCTCTGAAATGCCACTTTTGTAGTAATTTTCATAGAGAAATAGTTTCTAATATGAAGTTTCTGTTACAAGTGCATGAACAGAGGCCTAAGTCCTAAAATTCCTAAAGAAGAAAGAAACTCTAAGGTAGCAAACGCTGCAAAGTATTCTTTCATGTAAAAAGTACAGGGAAGTAAAGACATATGTGTACTGAGTAGTACGGAATGGCAGATGACGTTTCTGGGAATATGAAACTGAGCATGAATCAAAATGTCCCATTTCTATAAAAAGTGCATTTCTCTAAGAATGAATTCTAAGAACTCTTTCAACGCTACTAAATTGCACTGAAATTGGAGTCTCTTGAACAAAACAGTTTTAAATAAGCATGTTGTACAGAGTTTATCCCATTACTCTGCGTGTTTCTTTCAGTAGAATTAGAAATGTTAGGCATTTACAGTAATATATACTGTTTTTATACTTCTGTGGTAGTGTTGCCCTGAAATGACACTTTTGTAGTAATTTTCCTGTAGAAAGATTTTAATATGAAGTTTCTCTTACAACTGTGTGAACAGAGGCCTAACTCACTGAATTCCTTAAGTAGATGGAATCTCTAAAAGGAAAATGCTACAAAGTATTCTTTCATGTAAAAACTGTCAAGACGTTAAGACATCTGTGCGCTGAGTAGTACAAACTGGTAGACGATGTTTTTTGTGTATATGAAACTGACTATAAATGTAAGTGTCAATTTTCTGTAAAATGTGCATTTCTCTAAGAAGGAACAGTAATGAAGGGTTTAAATGCTACTCAATCACACTGAAATGTGAAACGCTTAGGGAAAACAAGTTTAACTAAACATCTTGTAAAGAGTTTATAATTTTTTCTGTATATTTCTCTAGGTTGAAGTTGAAAAGTTACTCCTCTACAATAATACATACTGTTTTAACACTTCTATAGTAATGATACTCTGCAATGCCATTTTTGTAGTAATTTTCATAAAAATAGCTTCTAATATGAAGTTTCCGTTACATCTGTGTTGTTTCCTTAAACATGTTTTGTTCCAAAGCCTCTCATTTCCAAGTGATTTGTAAGAATTCATACAGTTCATTACTGTTCAATACAATTGAAATGCACTTGGTTACAATAAATGGGCTGTTGGATTCATAGTCAGATTCACATTCACAAAACAGTCTTCTCCAAGTCAGATACTGCTCTGTATACTCATATCTTAATTTCCCTATTCTATTGACAAGAAAGAATACCTTGGATGAATTTGTAATTGTTGTGGAACATCCACCCACATGTGGGGAGATAATGAAGCACAAACTTCATTACCCGGGGGCCCAGAGGGGGTGGTTAACATCCAAATCCTCTGAGCACTGATCCTCACTCTCCCGGGCTTTAAATAGTCCCGGGCTTCCTACCTACATGGCGAAGCAAGGTTACAGAAGCCAAATGTGGAAGTTAGGTCCAGCTACCTTATATGGGAGACAAAGAGAAAACTCAGGAGGAATTTGCAGAAGCTACAGAGCACAGGAGCTTATCATGGGAGTCTGTGTACGACCTTGAGTAACTGGCCATTGCTTTGGTTATGACTTGTCAGCTTCTACAGTCCTGTGTGAAATTTTGCAAGTGTTACAGTTACAGAGCATAAGAAACTTTTGGAGTTTTCTTTTCCTGCCACATTCCCCCCTTTGATGCTACAAGGTGTTTTATCCCTTTTAGCATCACTAATACCTGGCTATAAGGCTGAGGTCCTTGGGAGGGTTACAACTGCTGATACTGGTGTTGGTACCACTGGAGGGCTAGCACTGGGCTGGCTGCCTTAGGAGTCACTGTGGCCCCAGGTGTTGGACTAAGGTCCAGAGGATGCAGGGTCCTGTATGCCTGACACCTCTGGGTCTGGTACTTTACGGTCCTGGATGTTACTCTAGTTCGGTATATCTTCCCTCCCCAAGTGCAGAGGGATTGCTGTGACTGAATACAACCCGATGGCATGTCAGTGGAGGAGCTGAAAGCTGACCCTGGGAGATAGTAAGAGACCAATTTACTGCTGAGCATAATCCTATGCCTGGGGGTATTACATTTGCAGGCTGGGGCTGAGACAGGGGCCGCATTTGTTAAGCAAAGCATACAATAAACCCAAATACAGAGATCAAACAGAGACAAACTATTTCTAGGGTGACCCGCTTTGCAGGGATTCCATTCCTCAGGGGCCACAGTCACTAGTCCAATTGTCAATGCTCCTGCGAAGGTGCCAATTAAAGTCAGGTACCCTGCGGAACAAGGGTCTATTCCTTGGCATCTTTTTTACTGGTTGGCGTCCTCCACTGTCTTAGCGTAGGTTTTGGCACAGGTCTAGTCCTCAGGTCTTTGGGATCTGCTGCTGTCTTGGCCTGGCTGTAGTAGATCCAAGGGGTGATTCCTGCAGCAGTAAGTTTGTCCAGGGCAGTCCAGTTTCCTGGTCTGCATACTCGGTGACTTTCCTGCCTTTAACTATATAGTTGCTTCCATCCATGTAGTGGGTGACATCAACATCAGATTGGGCCAGGGGCTGGTCTTGGAGGCCTGGCCGGCTGGCATGGACCTCTTTAGTTACTTTAAGACAGTCATGGTTCAGCTCTCCAAGTTCTGCCGGTAAGTAGGTGGCTGGATTGACTTGTTTCATGGTCTTAACATGCACCCTCGGATTTCCTTGGAGTATGCCCTGGTATTGAGTCAGTCTGGGGTTTGACAGCCACTTATGCCTCTTGCAAGAGGGTTATGGCAGCAGTGACTGCCCTCAGATGAGGTGGCCAGCCGGTGGCACCAGCAGATGTCCAACTGCTTAGACAGGTGAGCCACCGGGTGTTGCCATGGTCCGACAGGCTGGGTCAGGACCCAAGAGCTATCTTGTCTCTCTTGTGGGTGTACAGATTAAAAGGCCACCCCGGCTTTGACAGTCTAAGGACAGAAACATTACTGAGGCACTTCTTAATATTTTGGAAGGCTTTTTCTTAATGTCCGGACCCTTCAAAGCCTGGTAGTAGGGCCGAGTTCCACAGCCGCAGGGTGCAGGCTGGTTTTCCCTCAGGAGAATGAGCATTTTCCTCAGAAATCAGAAAAGGTTCTGGAGGGCGTTGGCAACTCTGCCATTTTTTGTCCTCGCCCCTGATCACACCGTGAGTACTTCTGGCAAGCCTGGTTGCTGAGCTCTGCACTTGGTGATATTACCGGAGCCTCAAGGAAGCTTGCAGGCCACTGGGGCAGGCGAACCCAATAGAGCACCGTGAAGGGCCATGACAGAGGACTGCACAGACGGCTGTGGGGGGGCACTTCAGCAGCGTGTGCGTTCCCTCCTGGCACTGTTCTAGGGATGGGCTGCCAGGAGGAGGTTGTCCATGTACTGCAGAATTGTCAGGTCTATCCCCCCTTAGCGAGGGATCTCCTGCTAGGGCTTCCCAAACAGGGCTGGGGAGTTCTTAAACACCTGGGGCAGTCTAGTCTAGGTTAACTGAGTCTTGACCGCTGTGTGCGGAAAATGGGTTGGCTGGAAGGTGCCACAGGAATGCAGGAGAAGGCATCCTTCAGATTAAGGCAGGTAAACCACGTTTCTGTTGGGGGAAGCTGGCTCGGGAGGGTGTAGGGGTTCAGGACCACTGGGTGGCGGCTGTCGGCTGCTTTGTAGACAGCCCACAGATCCTGGATAGGCCGGTACCCGCTCCCGTCTGGCTGTTATCATGGGTCTGGGCAGGTGTGGCCCCATGTTATGGAGCCAATTTTTCTCCAAGCTCCCACTCGGGGGACCTGCCTCCCTGTCACATCTTGGGCAAGGGAGTTTTTCTTTATCTCCCTGGCCCAGAGCATGGCCACAGCCATTTAGCATATCCAAGTGACTAGCTGAAGGCTATAGGCATGTTAAATGACCATGCCATGGGTCAACTGCAAGACTGGTGCTGTACAAAACAGTCCTGCATATTTTGCTCTGTGTGTCCCTCCTCCAACTTACACTTGTGGGGAAGGGGTGAAGACATCCTAAAATTTCCTGGACACCTTGAATTCTGGACTCTGCCCCAAATGCCCATTTGGGGTCCCCCCCACCTTGGCTGCAACTTGTAATGATTTTTCATTTTAGATATATACCCACTTTAAATTCTTTTAAAGGACAATGGACGAAGGTCTCATCTTCTTGTAACTGCTTCCGGCTAGAAATGGACGTTGTTTTACCTACCCATGGGTCTGGGGTGCCCTGAAAGTGGGTGCAGCACGGAGGGAGTCCTGCCTGTAAAGGGAAGGACCTTACAGAATCCTGGTCAGTTGGCTATTACCAGGAAGTTCCAGGCTCAGTGTCCAAAGGCTGGCATTACTGGACCGTTGACATCCTGGTTATATTCTGGAAGTGACAGATTTGGAAAGAGTTGGAAGGCACAATTAAATCATAACCATTAAATGACAAAGGTAGGGGCTTAGGTATGGCTTATCTGGAGGAAGGTGTACAAGGCATGCTACACCTATCCAAAGCTTTTGTAGTCCATTGTACTTTACTCAGGCTGAGGGATTATATTATGATTTCCCTCCTTTCAGATATCTAAACCTTTCCTGTTCAAGCCACTAAGACAGAAAAGGGAAAATCAGTTTTAAAGTGAAGCCCACAGATTGCCCAAACTGCTTACTAACCCAACCACTTAGTTTAGCCAAACCATTGAGCTCCAGGGGGCGACGATGAAAATGGGCTCCTTAAGTCAGGCCTATATTGCAACCTATCACTCAGGCAATGAAGTCATAGGCATACGTCCTATGAAAACAGAAGAATACACAGGTTAATTTACACAATAGCCCCCAAACCAGTCTCTGTGCCTGTGAGACTGTCTTTTGGGAAGGCATCCAGTTGCAAGTTTTTTTCCTACAATGACATTCAACAATGGCAATTTGACAGGTCCTTCATACCTGTAAATTGTACATTTTGATGATATTACAAAACCAGTTTTAACCTTTAAATGAAAACAAACTTTTAAGACAGTTAGCTGCGTTATTCTGATGTTTAATATTGAGCACAGTGATTTTCCTTGAACCATAATTTTTTCTCCTTAAGATCACCCTCACTGTTATTAAAGGGACTACTTTCTGTTTTCTTTTTATTTTGACTGTTCGTTTGCATAAACACACCAAGAGCAGCCTGAATTACTTATGATTCTTGATTCTGCTTTGCTGGAACTCACACAGGGAACCTTCAGATTGACTTCTCAGTCCGCCCCTCAGAGCACAGAAGCAGAGCCATACATCCACCATCTGGCTTCGCCTGTACCAGTTGTTTCACTCAGATCCTTGAGTTTTTCATTGTGCTTACAGGTTCCTTTTTGGCCATCTTTCATGAAAGCAACCTTCGTTCCTTCCCTGGAAAGACTGCCATGAACTGCACAACCGACTAAAGTACCAGGCTTTTCTCATGGGCTTACGCTAGCTTCACAAGTCAATCCCAGTTCCTCAGGGCTTTCTGGTGATGACCGGAACCCATACATGCCTCCTTCAGATGTGACGTTCCAGTCAAAGTCTTGGTTAGCAAAACCATTATTAACTACTGGTCTTATTGGTCTTATGCAAAGAAACCTTATGTTTTCACTTGCTCCTTCAGAATTCCAAATTCTGAAGGGATCAGGTAGCGAGAAAAATACAAAGCCTGAAGGAAAATCTTTTCCTTTCTGATATTTACCGGGCTTCTTAAAACCTTTACTGCTACAGACTTATGCAACATTTACAACTCTTTCATCTTTCATATATTTTCTGATATCCACCAAGAGTATAATTCCATGCCTTATACCTTTTATTATTAACTAACATTACATAATTCCAAAATTCTTATTTTTCCATTTATCTTTACAGTTTCCCACAGACCTTCTTCATTTATATATATATATATATATATATATATATATATATATAAATATTTAAATTATTTACTTTTCTACAGAGTGTGAAGTTTTAACCTTCCCTGGAATCCTTCACTTCCTTTTCAGAGCAGATGCAGAGCAAAACCCAAAACACAGAGTTTCCAGAATAGTACACAGGTCGGGGCATTCTCTCGGACAGAGACATGCTCCTTCAGGCCTGGTCTTTTGACAGAGACATGCTGCTTTGCCTCTGACTGAAGCACTTATCAGCCCCAAATGACCCTTCCTGGGTCCCGAGTGGCAAAGGCATCCTCCCCAACTGGTTACAGGCAACCTTAAACAGATTTTAAGTACAGAGGGTTTTGATCAGAAACAACACTGTTCTTTTCCCACAAAACCAGAAAACAAATAGTTGAGGTTTCCTTTACTCCAGGTTTAAAACTTTACATTCTTTATACATAATTTTACTCATTCAGATTTAACCATTATTCTTTTTAATCCTGGTTCCTTTCCCACTCTGGGAAGGACAGCTGAAAGTCCTTGGCATTGCAGGCTGCAGTTTTCTGAAGCTCAGACCCTGCAAACATTTTACAGGCCAGATGTTTCCCTTAACTTCAGTACATGTCCTTCAGAGCCATCCTTATCAGAACCAGTTACACAGAGAACCAGACGGATGCAGTCTGGAGAGAGCCCTTAGCCTGGCACCTTGCCCAGTTCCGAGATAGAGGGGCTCTCACATGACCCATTATCCAAGATGACGACAACCATGCACTTCCACCTGGGGGGGGGCACTCACGTGGCTCATCCTCCATTTTACCCAAAATGACGGCGCATCCACGTACATGCAATATAGCACTGGGGCAGAACCCCCCCTCCCAACCCATGATGAATTCTCCCAACAGACGCAGACAAAGGAAAAAGGAGATCTTTCACACGCCCGCCACAGGTGGGGGGCCCAATCAGACTCCGTAAGCCTGGCCAGCCCATGGAGTCACAAACACATTCACACAGACAGCCGCACAGACAGCCACACAGAAGTTAGCTGCCCCTCCCCCCGAGAAGGAGCCCGATGGTCTGGGTCTAAGCCCAGACCCCTGAATTTTCCGGTTGAGGAGTGATCAGTCCCTCTCAGATCCTCGGGGTCAGGTCCCTAGGGCACTTACCGATTTCTGATTGGTGCCTCCAACAGTTCGTGGTTCGTCTCTCCCCTCCGCCCGGGTGTTAGAGCGGTCGGGGACGCGGCACGGGAGTCTCTGCCCTGGGAAGCCTGGAATCACCAGGGCACATGCTCCTCCCCTGCGGCAGGGCTCCCCTGCTGACTGCCCCCGGTTGCCTTCACCGGAGGCAAAATATCTGCTCATGTGAGGGATTTCCCGGCCAATGCACCAAAATGTTGTGGAACATCCACCCACACGTGGGGAGATAATGAAGCACAAACTTCATTACCCGGGGGCCCAGAGGGGGTGGTTAACATCCAAATCCTCTGAGCACCGATCCTCACTCTCCCGGGCTTTAAATAGTCCCGGGCTTCCTACCTACATGGCGAAGCAAGGTTACAGAAGCCAAATGTGGAAGTTAGGTCCAGCTACCTTATATGGGAGACAAAGAGAAAACTCAGGAGGAATTTGCAGAAGCTACAGAGCACAGGAGCTTATCATGGGAGTCTGTGTATGACCTTGAGTAACTGGCCATTGCTTTGGTTATGACTTGTCAGCTTCTACAGTCCTGTGTGAAATTTTGCAAGTGTTACAGTTACAGAGCATAAGAAACTTTTGGAGTTTTCTTTTCCTGCCACATAATAAGATGTTCATTCTACCTAAAGATGACTTAGTATTATGTGTTTGTATTCTTAATTGTAAGAGAATGTTGATCTTAGAAGCTCTTTTTAAAAAGATTTCCACAAACAAGGCATTTCAGAATAATACATCTATAGAAGACTTTAAACAGTATGTCTTACTGCAGACATGAATTATTTCACATATATTGAAAGAAATACATTGACAGAGCTCCATAAACACTAAAGGAGTTATTTTCAAAATCTGGGTTTCAATCCTAACTGTAAACCTAACCCTAAATTTAAACCTAAACCTAACAGAAACCGTAACTCTAACACTAACCCTAACACTAAACCTATTCAAACCCCTAAACCTAACACTGAACCTAACCTCATACCTAACCTTAACCCTATCCCAAAACATAACCCTTGTTATAGAAATTGGACTGTTACATTTGTGTTGTAATTCAGATTCATACTGAATTTCGCAGTAACAAAATTCTCGTCTCCGAGTCACACAGTGCTATATACACACATGTCTTAACTTCCCTCATCTTTTCACAGGAAGGAATGCTTTGGATGAATATGCACTGCAGAGATTTATTGTATTTACTCCTAACTCAGAGGCAGGCATCTCAGTTAATCAATGTTACAGAAAATTTATCTTAGGTGCTGTTTCACTCTCAAAATTACCACGTAAGTGCCATTTCAGAGAGGCCCTTCCAAAGAAGTGTTTAAGCGGTATGTATTATTGGAGACACCATTCATTTAAACTACTACGGAAAGGAGCCCATTGAGTAATGTTATAAAATCTGTACAAGTTGCTTTGTAAACTTGTTTTGTTGGAAAGCGTGTCATTTCCAAGTGATCTGTAAGTGTTGATAGAGTTCATTATTCTTCAATGCAATTGAAGTGCACTTGGGTACAGAAAATGGGCTGTTAGATTCATCATCAGTTTCACATTCACAAAACTGTCTTCTCCAGGTCAGCTACTGCCCAGTACACTCATGTCTTAACTTCCCTATTCTAATGATAGGAGACAGTATCTCGGATGAATCTGTGGTAAAGATGTTCATTCTACTTAAAGATGACTTAGTGTTATGTGTTTGTGCTCTTCATTGTAAGAGAGAGTTGATCTTAGAAACTCTTTTTCAGGAAAATGTGACAAACGAGGCACTTCAGAGTAATACATCTACAGAAGTCTTTAAAGAGTATGTATTATTGCAGACACTATTTATCTCACTCGTACTTGAAGGAGTACATTGATTGAGCTCCATAAACACAGAAGAAGTTAGAGTCTTAAATCTGGCTTTTTCAATCCCAACACTAACCCAACCCTAACCCTAAGCCTAACTCTATCCCTAACTCTGAACCTAACCCTAACCCTATATTTAAACCTAACCCAACTTCTAACCCTAACTTAATGCTAACCTTATAGCTAACATCAACCCTATCCCGATACATAGCCCTGGTTACAGAAATTAGACTGTCAGATTCATACGCAATTTCACATTTACTCAATTCTCTTCTCCAAGTCACACAGTGCTATCTATATACGTGCATGCCTTAACTTCCCTCTTCCTTTCACAGGAAAGAATAGTTTTGATGAATCTGTACTAAAGAGATTTATTCTATTTCATCATATTTAGTGGCTAGCCTATCGGTTAATCAGTGTTACAGAAAATTTATCTTAGGTGCTCTTTCACTCTCAAAATTACCACAGAAGAGGCATATTAGAGAAGTACTTCCATTGAAGTGTTTAAATGCTATGTATTAATTCAGACACCATGCATTTCAACTACTACTGAAAGGAGTCCATTGAGAAATGTCATAAACTCTGTACAAGTTGTTTTCTTTAACCTGTATAGTTGCAAGGACTTTCCATTCCAAGGGATTTGTAAGTGTTGATACAGTTCATTTCTTTTCAATATGGCTGAAATGCACTTGGTTACAGAAAATGGGCTGTTTGATTTATATTTAGTTTCACTTTCAGAAAATGGTCTTCTTCAGGTCAGATAATGCTCTGTACACTCATGTCTTAACTATTTTATTTATATGAAAGAGTACCTTCTATGAATTTGTAGTAAAGATACTGATTCTACTTAAAGATGACTAATATTATGTATCTGTGCTATCATTTGTAAGAAGAAATTTGATGTTAAAACTGTTTTTGAAGGAATTTACCACAAACAACGCATTTCAGTATAATACTTCCACATATGTTATTAAGGTGTATGTATTAGTGGAGACAACCTTTATTCCTCTTATATTGAAAGGATTACATTGACTGAGCTGTAGTAACATTGATGAGGTTAATTTTTTTAAAGATTTTATTTATTTATTTTTTACAGAGGGACAGGAAGGAGAAAGAGAGAGAGAGAAAAAAAAAAATCAATGTGCAGTTGCTGGGGGTTATAGCCAGCAACCCAGGCATGTACCCTGGCTGGGATTCAAACCTGTGACACTTTGGTTCGCAGCCCGCGCTCAATCCACTGAGCTACACCAGCCAGGGATAAGGTTAGTTTTTTAAATCTCTTTTTCTTAACCTGAACCCTTTTCCTAACCTTAGACCAATTCCACCTTTGCAGTAATTTGTATATAGAAAAATTTCTAGTATCAAATATCTGTTATAATTGCATCAACAGAGGACTAACTGATTTAATTCCCTAAGTAGAAAGAAACTCTAAAGTAGAAAATGCTGCAAAGCATTCTTTTACATAAAAAGTATAGGGAATTTAAGACATTTGTTTACTGAGTAGTACGGACTGGCAGAAGAAGTTTTTATTAATATGAATCTGACTACGAATCTAAATGTCCATTTTCTGTAAAATGTGAATTGTTTGAAGAATCAATTCTAAAGAACACCTTTGATGCTACTAAATCACACTTAAGTGTAGTCCTGTGAAGACAACAGGTTTAACTAAACATCTTGTATAAAGTTTATAAAATTACTCTATGTATTTGTCTCAGTAGAAGTAGAAATGTTAAGTGTCTATTGTAATACATACTGTTTTAACACTTCTGTAACAATGTTGCTCTGACATGCCACTTTTGTAGTAATATCCTTTAGAAAAAGCTTGTAATATAAAGTTTCCGTTTCAACTGCATGAACAGAGGCCTGACTCCTTAAATTCCTGAGTAGAAAGAAACTCTAATGTACAAAATGTTGCAAAGTATTTTTTTTATTTAAAAAGTACAGGGAAGTTAACACATTAATGTACTGATTACTACAGACTGGTAGAATCCATTTTCATGAATATGAAACTGAGTATGAATCTAAATGCCCATTTTCTGAACAAAGTGCTTTTTTCTGAGAATGAACACTAATGAACTTTTTCAATGCTACTAAATCACGCTGAAATGCAAGTCCCTTGAACAAAAAAGTTTTAACTAAACATCTTGTACAGAGTTTATAACATTACTTTATGTATTTCTATCAGTAGAAGTAGAAATATTAGGCTTGTATAGTAATACACAGTGTTTTAACAGTTCTGTAATAATGTTGCTCCAAAATGACACTTTGTAGTAATTTTCTTATAGAAAAAGCTTGTAATATGAAGTTTCTGTTACAACTGCATGAGCAGCAGCCTAACTGATTGAATTCTTGAAGTAGAAAGAAACTCTAAGGCAGAAAAGGCTGCAAAGTATTCCTTCATGTAAAAAGTATAGGGAAGGTAAGACATTGATGTACTGAGTAGTACAGAGTGGAAAAATAAGTTTTTGTTAATATGAATCTGATTATGAATCTAAATGTCCATTTTCTGTAAAATGTGCATTTCTCTGAGAATCAACAGAAAAGAACACTTTCAATGCTAGTAAATCATGCTGAAATGTAGTTCTGTGAAGAAAACTGATTTAACTAAACATCTTGTATGGAGTTTATAACATTACTCTATGTATTTCAGTAGAAGTAGAAATGTTAGGCATCTATTGTAATACATACTGTTTTAACACTTTTGTAGTAATGTTGTTCTGAAATGCCACTTTTGTAGTAATTTTCATTGAGAAAGAGTTTCTAATATTAAGTTTCTGTTACAACTGCATGAATGGAGGCCTAAGTCCTAGAATTCCTCAAGTAGAAACAAACTCTAAGGTAGAAAATGCTGCAAAATGTTCTTTCATGTAAAAAGTGCAGAGACTTTGAGATATATGTGTATTGAGTAGTATGAACTGGTAGATAATGTTTTTGTAAATATGAATCTGAGCAGGAATCAAAATGTCCAATTTTTGTAAAAAGTGCATTTCTCTAAGAATGAACTCTAAGAACTCTTTGAACGCTACTAACTCATGCTGAAATGCGATTCCCTTGAACAAAACAAATTTAACTAAACATCTTGTACAGAGTTTATCAAATTACTCTATGGGTTTCACTCAGTAAAAATATAAATGTTAGGCCTTTACAGTAATATATACTATTTTAATACTTCTTCAGTAATTATGCTCTGAAATGCACTTTTGTAGTAATTTTCCTATGAAAGAAGCTTCTAATATGAAGTTTCTGTTACAACTGCATGAACAGAGGCCTAACTCATTGAATTCCTTAAGTAGAAAAAAACTCTAAGGAGGAAAATGCTGCAAAGTATTCTTTCATATAAAAAGTATAGGGAATTTAAGACATTTGTATACTGAGTAGTACAGACTGGCAGAAGATGTTTTTGTTAATATGAATATGACTATGAATCTAAATGTCCATTTTCTGGAAAATGCGCATTTTTCAAAGAATCAACAGTAAAGAACACTTTCACTGCAACTAAATCTTTCTGATGTAGTCCCGTGAAGGAAACAGGTTTAACTAAACATCTTGTACAGAGTTTATAACATTTCTTTATGTATTTCTTTCAGTAGAAGTAGAAAAGTTAGGCATCTTTAGTAATATATAGTGTTTTAATACTTCTGTAATAATGTTGTTCTCAAATGTCACTTTTGTAGTAATTTTCATAAAGAAAGAGCTTCTGGTGTCAAGTTGGTTTTACAACTGCAAAAAGAGAGCATAACACATTGAATTAGATAAATACAAAAAAACTGTCACGTAGAAATGCTGCAATGTATTGTTTTATGTAAAATGTACAGGGGAGTGAAGACATCTGTGTACTGAGTAGTACAGACTGGCAGAAGATGGTTTTGTGAATATGAAACTGAATATGAATCTAACCATCCATTTTCGGTACAAAGTGCATTTCTCTCAGAATGAACAGTCATGAAGTCTTTCAACATAGTCATTTACAATGAAATGGGAATCCCTTGAACAAAACAGGTTTAATTAAAAATGTTGCACAGAGTTTACAACATTACTCTATATGTTTCTTTCAGTAGAAGTTGAGGTGTCTGGCATCTTTAGTAATACATACTGTTTTAACCCTTAAGTACTAATCTTGCTCTGAAATGCCACTTTTTGCTGTAACTTTCAGAAAGATATATCTTCCAGTATCAAGTTTGTGTTACAATTGCAAGAACAGAACATAACTCATCGAATTCCTTAAGATGAAGAAAATTTAATGTACAAATGCTGCAAGGTATTGTTTTATGTAAAAAGGACAGGAGAGAAGACATCTGTGTACTGAGTAGTACAGACTGGCAGAAGAAAGCTTTGGGAATATGAAACTGAGTATGAATCTAACCGTCCATTTTTGGTAAAAGTGCATTTCTCTCAGAATGAACAGTCATGAAGTCTTTCAACACTAGTAATTCACAATAAAATGTGAATCCCTTGAACAAAACAGGTTTAATTAAACATGTTGCACAGAGTTTACATTACTCTATGTATTTGTTTCAGTAGAAGTTGAAATGTCTGGCATCTCTGGTAATACATACTGTTTTAACACTACTGTAGTAATGTTGCTCTGAAATGCCACTTTTGCAGAAACTTTCATAAAGAAAGAGCTTCTACTATCAAATTTGTGTTACAATTGCAAGAACAGAGCATAACTCATTGAATTACCTCAGTAGAAAAATTCTAATGTACAAATGCTGCAATGTACTGTTCTATGAAAAACATACAGGGGAGTGAAGACATTTGTGTACTGCATAGTACAGACTGGCAGAAGTGGTTTTGTGAATATTGAACTGAGTATGAATCTAACTGTTTATTTTAAGTAAGAAGTGCATTTCTCTCAAACAGTGATGAACTCTTTCAACAGTAGTCATTCACAATGAAATGGGAATACCTTGAACAAAACAGGTTTAATTAAACATGTTGCACAGAGTTGACAACACTACTCTGTATATTTCTTTCAGTAGAAGTAAATGTCTGACATCTCTGGTAATATGTACTGTTTTAACACTACTGTAGTAATGTTGCTCTGAAATGACACTTCTGGAGAAACTTTCATAAAAAATAGCTTCGAGTATCAAGTTTGTGTTACAATTGCAAGAACAGAGCATAACACAATGAATTCCTTCAGTAGAAAGAAACTCTAATGTACAAAAGCTGCAATGTATTGTTTTATGTAAAAAGTACAGGGGAGCAAAGACATCTGTGTACTGAGTAGTACAGACTGGTAGAAGACAGCTTTGGGAATATGAAACTGAGTATGAATCTAACCATCCATTTTTGGTAAAAGTGCATTTCTCTCAGAATGAACAGTCATGAAGTCTTTCAACACTAGTAATTCACAATGAAATGGGAATCCCTTGAACAAAACAGGTTTAATTAAACATGTTGCACAGAGCTGACAACATTACTCTGTGTATTTGTTTCAGTAGAAGTTGAAATGTCTGGCATCTCTGGTAATACATACTGTTTTAACCTTTCTGTGGCAATGTTGCTCTTAAATGCCACATTTGGAGTAACTTCTATAAGTAAATTGCTTGTAGTATCAAGTCTTTGTTACAATTGCAAGAACACATTATACCTCACTGAATTCCTTAAATAGAAAGAAACTCTAACGCACAAATGCTGCAATGTATTATATTATGTAAAAAGTACTGGGAGTGAGGACATTTGTGCACTGAATAGTACACACTGGTACAAGACAGTTTTGTGAATATGAAACTGATTATGTATCTAATTGTCCATTTTCTGTAAAGAGTGCATTTCTCTCAGAATGAACAGTATTGAACTCTTTCAACATTAGTAATTTCCAATGAAATGTGAAACCCTTGAACAAAACAGGTTTAAATAAACATGTTGCAAAGGGTTTGCAACATTACTCTACATATTAATTTCAGTAGAAGTTGACATGTCTGGCATGTCTTGTAATACATACTGTTTTACACTTCTGTAGTAATGTTTCTCTGAAATGCCACTTTTGCAGAAACTTTAATAAAAATAGCTTCTAGTATCAAGTTTGTGTTACAATTGCAAGAAGAGAGCATAACCATTGAATTCCTTCACTAGAAAGAAACTCTAATGTACAAATGCTGTAATGTATTGTTTTATGTAAAAAGTATAGGGGAGTGAAGTCATCTATGTACTGAGTAGTACAGACCGGCAGAAGACAGCTTTGGGAATATGAAACTGAGTATGAATCTAACCATCCATTTTTGGTAAAAGTGCATTTCTCTCAGAATGAACAGTCATGAAGTCTTTCAACACTAGTAATTCACAATAAAATGTGAATCCCTTGAACAAAACAGGTTTAATTAAACATGTTGCACAGAGTTGACAACATTACTCTGTGTATTTGTTTCAGTAGAAGTTGAAATGTCTGGCATCTCTGGTAATACATACTGTTTTAACACTACTGTAGTAATGACGCTCTGAAATGCCACTTTTGCAGAAAGTTTTATGAAGAAATAGCTTCTAGTATCAAGTTTGTGTTACAATTGCAGGAACAGAGCATAACTCATTGAATTCCTTCAGTAGAAAGAAACTCTAATGTGCAAATCCTGCAATGTACTGTTCTATGTAAAAAGTACAGGGGAGTGAAGACATTTGTGTACTGTGTAGTACAGACTGGCAGAAGTGGTTTTGTGAATATTGAACTGAGTATGAATCTAACTGTTTATTTTAAGTAAGAAGTGCATTTCTCTCAAATGAACAGTAATGAACTCTTTCAACAGTAGTTATTCACAATGAAATGGGAATACCTTGAACTACACAGATTTAATTAAATACGTTGAACAGAGTTTACATTACTCTTAGTATTTCTTTCAGTAGAATTTGAAATATGTGGTTTCTACAGTAACACATACTGTTTTAACACTTCAGCAGTAATGATGCACAGAAATGCTACATTTGCAGTAATTTTCATAGGAAATAACTTCTAGTATCAAGTTTGTGTTACAATTGCATGAACAGTGGCCTAACACATTGAATTCCTTATGTAGAAAGAAAGTTTATGGTACAAAATGCTGCAAAGTATTCTTTCATGTAAAAATTATAGGGATGTTAAGATATCTCTGCAGTGTCTAGTACAGACAGGCAAAAGACTGTTTTGTGAATATGAAACTTAGTATGGATCTAACTGTGTTTTTGGGCAAAAACTGCATTTCTCTAAGAATGAAGAGTAATCAACTCTTTTTACACAAGTAAGTCACACTGAAATGTGACTTTCTCAAAGAAAACGTGTTTACTTAAACATGTTGTAAGGCGTTTATAACATTACTCCATGTATTCCTTTCAGTAGAGGTTGAAATACATGGTTTTTACAGTAACACATACTGTTTTAACACTTCTGTAGTATTGATGCACAAAAATGCAACATTTGCAGTAATTTTCATAGGAAATAACTTCCAAGAACCAGTTCACAATTGTGTGAACAGTGCCCTAACATTGAATTACTTAAGTAGAAAGAAATTCTAAGGTACAAAATGCTGAAAGTACGCTTTGATGTAAAAGTATAGGGGGGTTCAGTCATCTGTGTACTGTGTAGTACAGACTGGTAGAAGACTGTTTTGTGAATCTGAAACTTGGTATGAATCTAAATGTGTATTTTTGGTAAAAACTGCATTTATCTAAGAATGAACAATAATGAACTCTTTAAACACTAGGAAATCACACTGAAATGTGAGTTTCTTTGAGAAAACACATTTACTTAAACATGTTGTAAAGAGTTTATAACATTACTCTATGTATTTCTTTTGGTAGAAGTTTAAATATGTGGTTTCCAAGAAAAACATACTGTTTTAAAACAATGGTAATGATGCAGAGATATGCTACATTTGCAGTAATATTCTTAGGAAATAACTTCTAAGAACAAGTTTGTGTTACAATTGCGTGAACAGACAACTAACTCATTGAATTCCTTAAGTGGAAAGAAACTCTAAGGTACAAAATTCTACAAAGTACTCTTTCATGTATAATTTATCAGGATGTTAAGATGTCTGTGCACTGTCTAGTACAGACTGGCAGAAGAGAGTTTTGTGAATATGAAACTTGGTATAAATCTAACTGCGTATTTTGGGAAAAATGCATTTCTCTAGGATGAACAGTAATGAACTCTTTAAACACTAGTAAATCACACTGAAATGTTTCTTTCAGAAAACACGTTTACTTAAACATGTTGTAAAGAGTTTATAACATTACTCTATTTATTATGGTCAGTAAAGTTGAAATATGTGGTTTCTAAGGAAAAACATACTGTTTAAAACAACTGTGGTAATTGTGCAGAGATATGCTATATTTGCAGTAATTTTCTTAGAAAATAACTGGTAAGAAAAAGTTTGTGTTACAATTGCGAGAACACACAACTAACTCATTGAATTCCTTAAGTAGAAATAAACACTAAGAAAAAAAATGCTACAAAGTCGACTTTCATGTGAAAAGTATAGGGGTGTTAAGATATTGTGCACTGTCTAGTGCACACTGGGAGAATATTGGTTTGTGAATATGAAACTTGGTATGAAATTAACTGTGTATTTCAGGTAAACACTGCATTTCTCTAAGAATGAGGACTAATGAACTGCTTCAAAACTAGTAATTCAGAGTGAAATGGGACATACTAGTAAAATACATATTTACTTAAACATTTTGTAGTAGCTCATAACCTTACTCAGTGTTTTTCATTCAGTAGAGCAGAAAATATGTGATTTCTACAGTAATGCGTACAGTTTGAACACTTCCGTAGTAATGATGCACAAAAATGCTACATTTGCAATAGTTTTCAGGTGAAGTAACTTCTAAGAACAAGTATGAATTTTGAGTAAAAAGTGCATTCTCTAAGAAGGAACAGTAATGAACTCCTTAATCTTTAGTACTTCTCTGTGAAATGTTACATGCTTGGAGAATAGATGTGTACTTAAAAATTTTGTAGTAATTCATAACCTTTATCAATTTATTTCTTTCAGGATAACTGAAAATAGTGGTTTCTACAGTAATGTGTTCAGTTGGAACACTTCAATAGCAATGATGCACAGAAATGCTACATTTCTAGTAGTTCTCATGTGAAATAACATATAAGAACAAGTATGAATTTTGGGTAAAAATTGCATTTCTCTAAGAATGAACAGTAATGAACTGCTTCAACACTATTAATTCTGTGTTAAATGTGACATGCTTGAAGAATGGATGTTTACTTAAACATTTGGCAGTAGTTCATAACATTAGTCAGTGTAACTTTTTCAGTAGAAGTTGAAATATGTGGTTTGTACAGTAATCCGTGCAGTTTTAACACGTCTGTAGTAATGAAGCACAGAAACTCTACATTTCCAGTAGTTTTAATAAGAAATAACTTCAAAGAGCAAGTACAAATTTTGGGTAAAAACTGCATTTCTCAAAGAAGGAACAGTAATGAACTCCTTCATCTTTAGTACTTCTCCGTGAAATGTTACATGCTTGGAGAATAGATGAGTACTTAAAAATTTTGTAGTAATTTATAACCTTTATCAATTTATTTCTTTCAGGAAAACTGAAAATAAGTGGTTCCTACAGTAAATTGTTCAGTTGTAACACTTCAATAGCAATGATGCACAGAAATGCTACATATGTAGTGTTTTCATGTGAAATAACATGTAAGAACAAGTAGGAATTTTGGGTAAAAAGTGCATTTCTTAAGAATGAAGAGTAACAAACTGCTGCAACACTATTAATTCTGTGTGAAATGTGAACTGCTTGAAGAATGCATGTTCACTTAGACATTTTGTAGTAATTCATAACCTTACTCAGAGTATTTCATTCAGTAGAACTAAAAATATGTGATTTGTACAGTAATGCGTTCAGTTTGAACACTTCTGTAGTAATGCTGCTAAGAAATACTACTTCTGCAATAGTTTTAATGTGAAATAACTTCTAAGAACATGTATGAATTTCAGGTAAAAAGTGCATTCTCTAAGAATGAACAGTAATGAACTCCTTCAACTTTAGTAATTCTCTGTGAAATGTTACATGCTTGGAGAATACATGGTTACTTCAACATTTTGTAGTATTTCATAGGCTTACTCTATGCTTCACTTGCAGTAGAAGTTGAAATATGTGGTTTGTACAGTAATGCGTTCTGTTTTATCACTTCTGTAGTAATGATGTACAGAAATGCCACATTTCCAGTAGTTTTCATGTGAATTAATTTCTAAGAACAAGTATGAATTTTGGGAAAAACCTGCATTTCTCTAAGAATGAAGAGTAATGAACTGCTTCAACACTAGTAATTCACTGTGAAGATGACATGCTTGGGAATGCATGTTTACTTAAACATTTTGTAGTAGTTCATAACCTTACTGTATGTATCTCTTTCAGTAAAAGTTAAAATATGTCGTTTCTACAGTAATGCGTACAGTGTTAACTCTTCTGTAGTAAGGATGCACAGAAATGGTACATTTGCAGTAGTTTTCCTGTGAAAGAACTTCTAGAGAAGAAGTATGAATTTCGTGTAAAACTGCATTTCTCCAAGAATGAAGAGTAATGAACTGCTTCAACAATAGTAATTTTCTGTGAAATGTTACATGCTTGGAGAACATACATTTACATAAATATTTTGTAGTAGATCATAACCTAACTATACATATCTCTTCAGTAGAAGTTGAAATATGTGGTTTGTACAGAAATGCATTCAGTTTTATCACTTCTGTAGTAATGATGTACAGAAACGCCGCATTTGCAGTACTTTTCATGTGAAACAACTTCTAAGAAAAAGTATGAATTTTGGGTAAAAACGGCATGTTTCTAAGAATGAACAGAAATGAATTGTTTCAACACTAGTAATTCTTGGTGAAATGTGACATGGCTTAAGAATTCACGTTTACTTAAACATTTTGTTATAGTTCACAAAACTAGTCTATCTCTTTCAGTAGAAGCTGAAATATGTGGTTTGTACAGTAATGCATAGAGTTTTAACACTTCAGTAATAATGATGCACAGTAATGGTACATTTCCAGTAGTTTTCATGTGAAATATCTTCTAAGAACAAGTATGAATTTTGGATAAAATCTTAATTTCTCTAAGAATGAACAATAATAATGAACTGCTTTAACACCATTAATTTTGTGTGAAATGTGTCATGCTTGAAGAATGCACGTTTACTTAAACTTTTTGTAGTAATTAATAACCTTATCAGTGTATTTCATGTAGTGAAACTGAACATATGTGAATTCTAGAGTATTGGGTTCAGTTTGAACACTTCTGTAGCATTGATGCTCAGAAATGCTATATTTACAGTAGTTGTGGTGTGAAATAACTTCTAAGATTAAGTAAGAATTTTGGGTAAAAAAGGCATTTCTCTACGAATGAACAGTAATGAAATGTTTCAACACTAGTAATTCACTGTGAAATGTGACATGCTTGAAGAATCCACGTTTACTTGAACATTTTGTAGCAGTTCATAACCCTACTCTATGTATCTTTCAGTAGAAGTTGAAATATGTGTTTTCCACAGTAATGCGAACAGTTTCAAACTTCTGTAGGAAGGACACATGGAAATGCTACATTTGCAGTAGCTTACGTGAGAAAGAACTTCTAAGAACAGTATGAGTTTTAGGTAAAAACTGCATTTCTCTAAGAATGACAGCAATGAACTGCTTTAACAGTAGTAATTCACTATTAAATGTGACATTCTGGAAGAAAACACAGTTAGTTAAACATTGGGCAGTTGTTCATAACCTTATTCAATGTATCCCTTAGAATACAAGTTGAAATATGTGGTTTTGTACAGTAATGAGTTTAGTTTTATACCTCTGTAGCAATGATTCACAGAAATGCTACATTTCTAGCAGTTCTCAAAGGAAACACCTTGTAATAACAAGTATGAATTTTGGGTAAAAACTGCATTTCTCTAAGAATGGGCAGTAATGAACTTGGTGAACACTAGTATTTCTCTGAAATGTGACATGCTTGAAGAATCCATGTTTAATCAACATTTTGTAGCAGTTCATAACACTACTCTACGTATCTCTTTCAATAGAAGTTGAAATATGTGGTTTCTGCAGTAATGTGTACAGTTTTAACACTACTGTGGTAATGATGCACAGAAATGGTACATTTGCAGCAGTTTTGCTGTGAAATAACTTCTAAGAACAAGTGTGAATTTTGGGTAAAAAGTGAATTTCTCTAAGAATGAACAGTAATGAACTGCTTCTACACCATTAATTCAGTGTGAAATGTGACATGCTTGAAGAATGCATGTTTACTTAAACTTTTAGTAGTAATTCATAACCTTATTAAGTGCATTTTGTGTAGTAGAACTGGAAATATGTGATTTGTACAGTAATGTGTTCCATTTGAACACTTCTGTAGTATTGATGCTCAGAAATGCTACATTTGCTATAGTCTTCATGTGAAAGAACTTCAAAGAACAAGTATGAATTTTGGGTAAAAACTGCAGTTCTCTAAGAATGAACAGTAATGAACTGCTTCAACAGTGTTAATTCACTCTGAAATGTGACATGCTTGAAGAATCCACGTTTATTTGAACATTTTGTAGCAGTTCATAACCCTACTCTAAGTATCTCTTTCAGTAGAAGTTGAAATAGGTGTTTTCCACAGTAATGCATACAGTTTCAAACTTCTGTATGCAGGATGCATAATAATGCTACATTTTCAATAGTTTACATGAGAAAGAACTTCTAAGAACAAGTATGAGTTTTGGGTAAAAACTGCGTTTCTCTAAGAATGAACAGCAATGAACTGCTTTAACAGTAATAATTCACTATTAAATGTGACACTCTGAAAGAAAACACATTTAGTTAAACTATTGCTAGTTGTTCATAAGCTTACTCTATGTATCCCTTAGAATAGAAGTTCAAATATGTGGTTTTGTACAGAAATGTGTTCAGTTTTATACCTTTGTAGCAATGATTCACAGAAATACTACATTTCTAGTAGTTCTCATGGGAAACACCTTGTAAGAACAAGCATGAATTTTGGGTAAAAACTGCATTTCTCTAAGAATGAGCAGGAATGAACTGCCTTAACACTATTGATTCAGTGTGATTGTGACATATCTGAAGAACCACACTAACCTAAACATTTTGTAGGAGTTCATAATCCTACTCTACTTATCTCTCAGTAGAAGTTGAAATATGTATTTTCTACATAAATACAAAGAGTTTCAACACTTCTTTAGTAAGGATGCACAGAAATGCTACATTTGCAGAAGTTTATGTGTGAAAGAAGTTTTAAGAACAAGTATGAGTTTTGGGTAAAATCTGCATTTCTCTAAGAATGAACAGTAATGAACTGCTTTAACAGTAGTAATTCACTGCTACATGTGACATTCCTGAAGAAAACACATTTAGTTTAACATTAGGTAGTTGTTCATAACCTTACTCTATGTATCCCTTAGAATACAAGTGAATTATGAGGTTTGCACAGTAATGCGTTCAGTTTCATACTTTTGAAGCAATGATTCACAGAAAAGCTACATTTGCACTAGTTTCCATGGGAAACAACTTGTAAGAACAAGTATGAATTTGGGGTAAAAACTTCATTTCTCTAAGCATGAGCAGTAATGAACTGAGTCATCACTAGTAATTATGTGTGAAATGTTACATGCTGGGAGAATACAGGGTTACTCCAACATTTTGAAGTAGTTCATAAGCTTGCTATATATATATCTTTCAGTAGAACTTGAAATATGTGGTTTCTACAGTAATGTGTTCAATTTTAACACTTCTGCAGTAATGATTCACAGAAATGCTACATTTGCAGTAGATTTCATGGGAAACAACTTGGAAGAACAGGAACGAGAATTGGGTAAAAACTGCATTTGTCTGGAATGAACAGTAATGAATTGTTTCCACACTAGTAATTCTCTTTGAAATGTTACATGCTTGGAGAATACATGGTTACTTGTACATTTTGTACTATTTCATAAGCCTACTCTATGTATCACTTTCGGTAGAACTTGAAATATGTGGTTTCTACAGTAATGCCTTCAGGTTTAACACTTCTGTAACAATGATTCACAGAAATGCGACATTTGCAATAGTTCTCATGGGAAACACCTTGTAAGAACAAGTATGAATTTTTGGTAAAACTGCATTTCTCTAAGAATAAACAGTAATGAACTGCTTCAAAACCATCAATTTTGTGTGAAATGTGTCATGCTTGAAGAATGCATGTTTACTTAAAGTTTCTGTAGTAATTCATAAACATATCAGTGTATTTCATGCAATAGAACTGAAAATATGTGATTTCTACAGTATTGGGTCCAGTTTGAACACTTCTGTAGCATTGACGCTGAGAAATGCTACATTTGCAGTAGTTGTGATGTGAAATAACTTCTAAGAATAAGTATGAATTTTGGGTTAAAACAGCTTTTCTCTAAGAATGAACAGCAATGAAATGCTTCAACAGTGGTAATCCATTGTGAAATGTGAAATGCTTGAAGAATACACGTTTACTTAAAAATTTTGTAGTTGTTCATAATCTTCCTCCACGTATCTTTCAGTAGAAGTTGAAATATGTGGTTTCTGCAGTAATGCAGTCAGTTTTAACACCTCTGTAGCAATGGCTCACAGAAATGCTACATTTGCAATAGTTCTCATGGGATACACCATGGAAGAACAAGTATGAATGTTGGGTAAAAACTGCATTTCTCTAAGAATGAACAGTAATGAATTGCTTCAACACCATTAATTCGGTGTGAAATGTGAAATTTTTTATGAATGCATGTTTCCTTAATCATTTGTAGAAGTTGATAACATTAGGCTGTGTATCTATTTCAGTAGCAGTTGCAAAATGTGGTTTGTACAGTAAGGTGTACAGATTTAACACTTCTGAGGTAATGATGTACTGAAATGATACATTTGCAGTACTTTTCCTGTGAAATAATGACTACGATCAAGCATAAATTTACTTAAACATTTTGTAGAAGTTCATAACCCTAATCTATGTATCTCTTTGAGTAGAAGTTGAAATATGTGTTTTCTACAGTAATGCGTACAGTTTTAATGTCTGTAGTAAGGATGCATAGAAATTCTTAATTTGCTGTAGTTTACCTGTGAAAGAAGTTCTAAGAATAAGTATGAGTTTAGGGTAAAATCTGCATTTCCCTAAGAAGGAACAGTAATGAACTGCTTTAACACTAGTAATTTACTGTTAAATGTGACATTCTTGAAGAAAACAATTTAGTTAATCATTTGGTAGTTGTTCATAAGCTTACTCTACGTATCCCTTAGAATATAAGGTTAAATATGTGGTTTGTACAGTAATGCTTTCAGTTTTAACACTTCCGTAGCAATAATTCAAGAAATGCTACATTTGCTATAGTTTCCATGTGAACTAACATCTAAGAACTAGTATGATTTAAGGTAAAAATGGCATTTCTCTAAGAATGAACAGTAATGAACTGCTTCAACACTGGTAATTCACTATGAAATGTCACATATTTGGAGATCACATGGCTTTCAACATTTTGTGCTAGTTCATAACATTACTATACGTATCACTTTCAGTACAAGTTGGAATGTGTGGTTTCTACAGTAATGCTTTCAGTTTTAACAAATCTGTAGCAAGGATTCACAGAAATGCTGCATTTGCTGTAGGTTTCATGTGAACTAACTTCTAAGAACAAGTATGAATTTTGGGTAAAAACTGCATTTGGCAAAGAAAAACAATAGAGAATGGCCACAACTCTAGTAGTTCTCTGTGTAATGTTACATATTGGGAGAACACAAGTTACTTCAAAATTTTGTACTAGTTCATAACATTACTATATGTATCTCTTTCAGTACAATTTGGAATGTGTGGTTTCTACAGTAATCCATTCAGTTTTAACATTTCCGTAGCAATGATTCAGAGAAATGCTGCATTTGCTCTAGATTTCATTGAAACAAGTTCTAAAAAGAAGTATGAATTTTGGGTAAATACTGAATTTCTCTAAGAATGAATAGTAATGAAGTGCTTCAACACAAGTAATTCTCTGTGAAATGTTACATATTGGAGAACACACAGTTACTTCAACATTGCGTACTAGTTTATAACATTATTATATGTATTTCTTTCATTAGAAGTTGGAATGGGTGGTTTCTACGGTAAACCATTCAGTTTGAACACTTTTGTAGCAGTGATTCACACTAATGCTGCTTTTACTGTAGTTTTCATGTGAATTAACTTCTAAGACCAAGTATATATTTTGGGTAAAAACTGCATTTCTCTAAGAATGAACACTAATGGACCACTTCAACAGTACAAATTCTGATTGAAATGTTACATATTTGGAGAACACACACTTACTTCAACAGTTTGTACAGGTTCATACCATTACTATATGTACCTCCTTCAGTAGTCGTTGTAATGTGTTGTTTCCACACTAATGCGTTCAGTTTAAACACTTCTGTAGCAAGGATTCAGAGAAATGCTGCATTTGCTGGAAGTTTCATGGGAATAAACTTCAAGGAATAAGTGTGAATTTTGCGTAAAAACTGCATTTCCGAGAGAATGAACAGTAATGAACTGCTTCAACACTAGTAATTCTGAGTGAAATGTAACATATTAGGAGAACACACTGTTATTTCAACATTTTGTAGTAGTTCATATCATTATTATATGTATCTCCTTCAGAAGAAATGAAAGTGTGTTTTTTTGACAGGAATGCCTTCATTGAACACCTTTGTAGCAGTGATTCACAGAAATGCTGCAATTTCTCTGGTTTTCATGTGAACTAACTTGAAGAACCACTATGGATTTTGGGTAAAAACTGCATTTCTCAAAGAATTAACTGTATTGACCTCCTTCTACACGAGTAATTCTCTGTGAAATGTACCATATTTGGAGAGCACACTGTTACTTCAACATTTTGTAGTAGTTCATCACATTAGTATATTTATGTCCTTCAGTAGAAATGAAAGTATGTTGTTTTCACAATAATGCTTTCAGTTTGAACAGTTTTGTAGCAGTGATTCACAGAAATGCTGCATTGGCTCTAGTGTTAATGTGAACAAACTCGGAAGGGCAAGTATGGATTATGAGTAACAACTGCATTTCTCAAAGAATGAACAGTAAAGTACTGCTTCATCGGTACTAATTCACTGTGAAATGTTACATATTTGGGGAACACACTTTACTTCAACATTTTGTAGGAGTTCATAACATTACTATATGTATCTCCTTCAGAAGAAATGAAAGTATGTTGGTCCTAAAGTAATGCGTTCAGTTTGAACACATTTGTACCAATTATTCACAAAAATGCTGCATTTGCTCTACTTTTCATGTGAACTAACCTGTAAAAGGATGTGTGAATTTTGGGTAAAAACTGCATTTCTCAAAGAAAGAACAGTACAGAAGTGCTTCAACACTAGTAATTCTCTGTGAAATGTTACATGTTTGTGGAACACACTCTTCAACATTTTGTGGGAGTTCATAACATTATGAAATGTATCTCCTTCAGTAGAAATGAAAGTATATTGTTCCCATCGTTAAGCATTCAGTTTGAACACATTTGTAGCAGGGAATCACAGAAATGCTGTATTTGGTCTAGTTTTCATGTGAACTAACTTGTAAGAACAGGTATGGATTTTGAGTAAAAACTGCATTTCTCAAAGAATGTACAGTAATGAACTGCTTCAACACTAATAATTCTCTGGGAAATGTTACATGTTTGGGGTACACACAGTGACTCCACATTTTGTGGTAGTTCATAACATTGTTATATGCAGCTCCTTCAGTGGAAGTGAAAATATGTTGCTTCTACAATAATGCGTTCAGTTTGAACACGTTCGTAGCAGTGATTCACAGAAATGCTGCATTTGGCCTAGTTTTCAAGTGAACTAACTTGTAAGAACAAGTATGGAATTTGGGTAAAAACCTAATTTCTCAAAGAATGAACCGTAGTGTACTCCATCAACACGAGTAATTCTCTGTGAAATGTAACATATTTGGAGAACACACTGTTTCTTCAACATTTTGAACTGGTTCATAACATTACTATATGTATCTCCTTCAGTAGAAATGAAAGTATGTTGTTGTCAGAGTAATGCATTCATTTTGAACACTTTAGTAGCAGTGATTCACAGAAATGCTGCGTTTGCTCTAGATTTCATGTGAACAAACTTGTAAGAACAATTGTGGAAATTAGGTAAAAACTGGGTTTCTAAAAAAATGAACAGTAATGAACTGCTTCAACACTAGTAATTTTCTGTGAAATGTAACATATTCCGAGAACACACTGTTACTTCAACATTTTGTAGTAGTTCATACCATTACTATATGTATCTCCTTCAGAAGAAATGAAAGAATGTTTTTTCACAGTAATGCCTTCAGTTTGAATACTTTTGTAGCAGTGATTCACAGTAATGCTCCTTTTACTGTAGTATCATGTGAATTAACTTCTCAGACCAAGTATGTATTTTGGGTAAAAACTGCATTTCTCTAAGAATAAACAGTAATGGACCACTTCAACAGTACAAATTCTCTTTGAAATGTTACATATTTGGAGAACACACACTTACTTCAACAGTTTGTACACATTCATACCATTACTATATGTATATCCTTCAGTAGTCGTTGTAATGTGTTGCTTCTACACTAATGCGTTCAGTATAAACACTTTTGTAGCAAGGATTCAGAAATACTGCATTTGCTGGAAGTTTCATGGGCATTAACTTCTAAGAATAAGTGTGAATTTCGGGTAAAAACTGCATTTCTCACAGAATGAATAGTAATGAACTGCTTCTACACTAGTAATTCTCTGTGAAATGTAAGATATTTTGAGAACACAATGTACTTCAAAATTTTGGAGTAGTTCATAACAATACTATATGTATCTCCTTCAGTAGGAATGAAAGCATGCTGTTTCTACAGTAATGCCTTCAGTTTGAACACTTTTGTGGCAGAGATTCAAAGAAATTCTGCATTTGCTCTAGTGTTCAGGTGAACCTACTTGTGAGAAGAAGTATGGATTGGGGGTAAAAACTGCATTTCTCAAAGAATGAACAGTATGAACTAATTCAACACTATTAATGCTCTATAAAATGTGACATATTGGAGAACACACTGTTGCATCAATATTTTGTAGTAGTTCATACCGTTACTATATGTGTCTCCTTCAGTAGAAATGAAAGCATGTTGTCTCTACAGTAGTAGGTACAGTTTGAACACTTTTTTAGCAGTGATTCACAGAAATGCTGCATTTGCTCTAGTTTTCATGTGAACTAACTTGTAAAAACGAGTATGGATTCTGGGTAAAAACTGCATTTCTCAAAGACTGAACAGTAATGAACTGCTTCAACACTAGTAATTCTCACTGAAATGTAACATTTTTGGAGAACATACGGTTACTTTAACATTTTGTAGGAGTTCATAACATTACTATATGTATATCCTTCAGTTTAAGTGAAAGTACGTTGTTTTCACAGTAATGCGTTCAGTTTGAACACTTTAGTAGCAGAGATTCACAGAAATGCTGCATTTGCTCTATTTTTCATATGAACTAACTTGTAAGAAGAAGTATGCATTTTGTGTAAAAACCGCATTTCCCAGAGAATGAACAGTAATGAACTGCTTCAACCCAGGTAATTGTCTGTGAAAAGCAACATATTGTGGAGAACACACTGTTACTTAAACATTTTGTAGTAGTTCGTAACATTACTGTATGTATGTCCTTCAGTGGAAGTGAAAGTACGTTGTTTTCACAGTAATGCGTTCAGTTTGAACACTCTAGTAGCAGTGATTCACAGAAAAGCAGCATTTGCTGTACTTTTCATGTGAACTAACTGGTAAGAATAAGTATGCATTTTGGGTAAAAACTGCACTTCCCAGAGAATGAATAGTAATGAACTGCTTCAAAACTTGTAATTCTCTGAGAAATGTAATATATTTGGAGAACACACTGTTACTTCAACATTTTGTAATAGTTCATAACATAACTGTATGTATCTCCTTCAGTGGAAAGGAAAGTATGTTGTTTCCACAGTAATGCATTACGTTTGAACACTTTAGTAATGGTCATTCACTGAAATGCTGCATTTGCTCTAGTTTTAATGAGAACTAACTTGTAAGAACAAGTATGGAGATTGGGTAAAAACTGCATTTCTCAAAGATTGAACAGTAATGAACTGCTTCAACACTAGTAATTCTCATTGCAATGTAATATTTTTGGAGAACACAATGTTACTTCAACATTTTGAACTAGTTCATAACATTACCATATGTATCTCCTTCAGTGAAGTATAAGTATGTTGTTTTCACAGTAATGCCATCAGTTTGAACACTTTAGAAGCAGTGATTCACAGAAATACAGCATTTGCTCTAGTTGTCATGAGAACTAACTTGTAAGAACAAGTGTGGATTCTGGCTAAAAACTGCATTTCTCAAAGAATGAACAGTAATGAAACTGCTTCAACAGTAGTAATTCTCTGTCAAATGTCACATATTTGGGAGAATACACTGTTACTTCCACATTATTTCTGGAGTAGTTCCTAACATTACTATATGTATCTCCTTCAGTAGAAATGAAAAGTATGTTATTTTTACAATAATGCCTTCAGGTTTGAACACTTTTGTAGCAGTGATTCTCAGAAATGCTGCATTTGCTCTAGTTTTCATGTGAACTAACTTGTAAGAACAAGTATGGATTTTGGGTAAAAACTGCATTTCTCAAAGAATGAAGAGTAATGAACTTCCTCAACACTAGTAATTCTCCATGAAGTATAACATATTTGGAGAACACACTGTTACGTCCACATTTTGTACTAGTTCATAACATTGCTATATGTATCTCCTTAAGTAGAAATGAAGGTATGTTATTTTCCACGTAATGACTTGCGTTTGAACACTTTTGTAGCAGTGATTCACAGAAATGCTGCATTTGCTCTAATTTGCCTGTGAACTACCTTGTAAGAACAAGTATGGATTTTGGGTAAAAACTGCATTGCTCAAAGAATGAAGAGTAATGAACTGCTTCAACAGTAGTAATTCTCTGTGAAATGTCACATATTGGGAGAACACACTGTTACTTCCACATTTTGTAGTAGTTCCTAACATTACTATATGTATCTCCTTCAGTAGAAATGAAAGTATGTTGTTTTCTCTGTAATTCCTTCAGTTTCAACACTTTTGCAGCAGTGATTCACAGAAATACTGCATTTGCTCTAGTTTGCGTGTGAACAAACTTGTAAGAACAAGTATGGATTAGGGGTAAAAACTGCATTTCTCAAAGAATGAACAGTAATGAACTGCTTCAGCACTAGTAATTCTCTGTGAAATGTAACAATTTGGGAGAACACACTGTTACTTCAACATTTTGCTGTAGTTCATAACATTACTATATGTATCTCCTTCAGTAGAAATCAAAGTATGTTGTTTTCACCGTAATGCCTTCAGTTTGAACACTTTTGTAGCAGTGATTCACAGAAATGCTGCATTTGCTCTAGGTTTGGATGTGAACTAACTTGTAAGAACAAGTATGGATTTTGGGTAACAACTGCATTTCTCAAAGAATGAAGAGTAGTGAACTGCTTCAACACTAGTAATTCTCTGTGAAATGTCACATATTGGGAGGACACACTGTTACTTCCACATTTTGTAGTAGTTCATAACATTACTATATGTATCTCCTTCAGGTGAAATCAAAGTATGTTGTTTTCTCCGTAATGCCTTCAGTTTGAACACTTTTGTAGCAGTGATTCACAGAAATGCTGCATTTGCTCTAGTTTTCATGTGAACTAACTTGTAAGAACAAGTATGGATTTTGGGTAAAAACTGCATTTCTCAAAGAATGAACAGTAATTACCTGCTTCAACTGTAGTAATTCTCTGTGAAATGTTACATATTTGGAGAATACACAGTTACCTCAAAATTTTGTAGTAGTTCATAACATTACTATATGTATCTCTTTCAGTAGTACTTTAGAGATGTGGTTTCCTCAATAATGCGTTCAGTTGCAACAGTTTGTAGCAGGGACTCGCAGAAATCCTGTATTTTTGTAGTTTTCATGTTATCTAACTTCTAAGTACAAGAATGAATTTTGTGTAAAATCTGCATTTCTCTAAGAATGAACAGTAATGAACTGCCCAAAAGTGGCAATTCCCTGTGAAATGTTACATATTTCGAGAATATATAGTTACCTCAATATTTTGTAGTAGTCTTAACTTTACCGTATGTATCTGTTTCAGTAGAAGTTGAGACATGTGGTTTGTACAGTAATAGTTCAGTTTTAACAATTGTGTAGCAGTGATTCACGGAAATACTGCATTTGCTGTAGTTTCATGTGAACTAACTTCTAAGAACTTATATGGATTTTGGATAAAAATTGCATTTCTCTATGAATGAACAGTTATGAACTACTTCAATACTAATAAGACTCTGTGAAATGTTACATATTTGGATAATACACAGTTGCCCTAACATTTTATAGTATTTCATATCATCATTATATGTATCTCTTTCAGCAGAAGTTGAGAGATGTGGTTTCTACAGTAATGCGTTCAGTTTTAACAGGTGTGTATCAGTGATTCACAGAAATGCTGCATTTGCTGTTGTTTTGATGTGAACTAACCTCCAAAAGAAGTATGAATTTTGGGTAAAAACTGCATTTCTCAAAGAATGAACAGTAATGAACTGCTTCAACAGTAATAATTCTCTGTCAAATGTTACACATCTGGGGAATACACAATTACCTCAACATTTTAGTAGATCATAACATTACTGTATGTGTCTCTTTCAGTGGAAATGAAAATATGTCGTTTCTACCGTAATGCGTTCAGTTTTAACATTTGTGTGGCAGTGATTCACAGAAATGCTGCATTTGCTGTAGTTTTCATGTGAACTAACTTCTAAGAACAATTATGCGTTTTTAGTAAAAACTGCATTTCTCTATGAATGAACAGTAATGAATTTCTTCAACTGTAGTAATTCTCTCTGAAATGTTACATATTTGGATAATACACAGTTATCTCACCATTTTGTAGTATTTCATAACATTACCATATGTATCTTTTTCAGAAGAAGTTGACAGATGTGGTTTCTACAGTAATGTGTTCTGTTTTAACAGTTGTGTAACAGTCATTCACAGAAATGCTGCATTTGCTGTAGTTTTCATGTAAACTATCTTCTAGGAACAAGTATGAATTTTGTGTGAAAACTGCATTTCTCTAAAAATGAACATTAATGATCTGCTTCTACACTAGTAATTGTCTGTGAAATGTTACATATTTGGAGAATACACATTTAACACAACATTTTGTAGTAGTTAACAATATTAATATATGTATCTCTTTCAGTAGAAGTTGGAATATGTGGTTTCTACTGTAATACTTTCAATTTTAACACTTCTGTAGGAATGATTGTCAGAAATGCTGCATTTGCAGTAGTTTTCATGTGAACTAACTTCCAACAACAAGTGTGAATTTTTCAGTAAAAACTGCATTTCTCTAAGAATTAACAGTAATGAACTACTGCAATACTAGTAATTCTCTCTGATATGTTACATATTTGGAGAATACACAGTTTCTTCCACCTATTGTAGTAGTTCATAATATAACTGTATGTATGTCTTTCAATACAAGTTGAAATATGTGGTTTCTACTGTAATGCGACCAGTTTTAACACTTGTGTAGTAATGATTCTCAGAAATTCTGCATTTGCTGTCGTTTTCATGTGAACTAACTTCTAACTACCAGTAGGAAATTTGGGTAAAAACTGCATTTCTCTAGGAATGAACAATAATGAACTCCTTCAACACTAGTAATTCTCAGTGAAATGGTACCTATTTGGAGATTACACCGTTACTTCAACAATTTGTAATATTTCATAACATTGCCATATGTATCTCTTTCACTACAAGTTAAAATCTCTGTCATCTTAGTAATATAGGCTACTTTGTCACTTCTGTAGTAATGTGGCTCTGAGGTGCCCCTTTTGCAGTAACTTTCCTAAAAAAATACCTATTAGAATCACGTTTGTGTTACAATTGCAGGAACACAGCATAACTCATAGACTTCATTACACAGAAAAATTCTAATGTACAAATGTTGCAATGTATTGTTTTCTGTCAAAAGGACAGGTGAGTTAATATATTTCTGTACTGAATAGTACAGACTGGCATTGTCGGTTTTGTGAAAATTAAACTGAGTATGAATTTCACCATCCATTTTCTGTGAAAAGTGAATTTCTCTCACAATTCACAATAATGCATTCTTCCAACACTAGTAATTCACTCTGAAATGTGACTCCCTTGAACAACACAGGTTTAATTACACATGTTGCACTGAGTTTATGACATTCCTCTGTATATTTTTTTCAGTAGAAGTTGAAGTCTGTCATCTTTAGTAATACATACTGTTTTGACACTTCTGCAGTAATGTTGCTCTGAAATGCCACTTTTGTAGTAACTTTCCTCAAAAAATAGCTATTAGCATCACATTTGTGTTACAATTGCAAGAGCAGAACAAAACTCATAGGCTTCATTAGGCAGAAAGAAACTCTAATGTACAAATGCTGCAATGTATTGTTTATGTAGAAAGGACAGGGAGCTAAGACGTTTGTGTACTGAGTAGTACAGACTGTGAGAAGTCGGTTTTGGGAATATGAAACTGATTGTGAATCTAACCGTCCATTTTCTTTAAAAAGGGCATTTCTCTCAGAATGAGAGAATTGTTTTGGTTTTTTTGAAGTATGTTTCTGAAATACCAATTCTGTGGCATGTGTGGTACTGAAATATCTATGTAAATTAGATATTTCTGGCACCAAATGAGTGAATGCTAGTATAGTACTATGTGAACTTTGAAGAACAATGAGCTTCTGTAGTAGAGTTTTCTGCATTGAATTTTATCCAGCTGCAAAGCACAGCCTAACTAAGACGTGCATCTAAAGCCTACTACCTGATGTGGACAAAATAGTTTTGTGAATGTCAAAATGAATATGAAGATAATAGTCCAGTTTCTGTCACTGAGTGCATTTCTGTCTGATAGAACAGTAATGAATTGTTTGAATGCTCCCAGATAACCCGAGAATGAGCATGACTTGTATAAAGTGGGTTTAACACAAACTCCATCTGCAGCGTTAATTATGCTAAGTCAATGTACTCATTTCAGTAGAAGTAGAAATGAAGTGTGTCTCCAAAAATAAGTACTGTATTTAGCACTTTTGTTGAAGTATTTTTCTGAAATATCATTTTTATGGTAAGTTTCAAGGCAAGGGGGTTACTGGATCACTTTTCTGTCAGGAAATGTGTGAATGTATGCATCAGACTATATCATCTATGAAACAGAGTCAGCTTCTATACCAGAGTTTCCTCAATGTATTCTTTCCAGAAGAAAACATTGCCTAAAAAATGCATATATGCTGTATTATACAACTTGGACTCTTCAGGTTTGTGTAAGTCTATGTGAATATGAACCCCAAAACACACTTTCGGGGCTCAAAGTGCATTCCACTCTGATAATACAGCAACAAAGAGTTTGTACTCCTCTAAACCAATTGGGAATGAAAATATTTCACATGAAGGTTTTCAACAAAAACCACCTACACATAAGGACTTAAACAATGCCTTATGATTGTACTCATTTCAGTAGAAGATGAAAAGAGTGGTGTCTTGGATAGTACGCACTGTTTTCAGCATTCTTGTGAAGTGTCTCTGAAATATCAGTCTGTAGAGCGTGTGATAGTGAAAAAGTTGCTGAAATTAATTTCTGTGAGCAAGCATGTGAACTCTAGCATAAGATTCAGAGATCTTTAAGGGACAATAAGTTTCTTTTTTAAGTTCTTTTTTAATTTTAACCATTGTTCAAGTACAGTTTTCTCCCTTTTACTCCCATTCCAGCCCACCCACCAAACCCTCCCCTCTTCCCTCCCATTACCACCCTCCCCCTAGTTTTTGTCCATGCGTCCTTTAAATTCATTCCTGTAAACCCTTCCCATTCTCCCCTGAAATTCCCTCTTCTAGCCCCTCTGGCCACTGTCAGTCTGTACTCTATTTCAGTGTCTTTGGTTATATTTTGCTTGTTTCTTTGTTTTGTTGTTTAGGTTCCTGTTAAAGGTGAGATCATATGGTATTTATCTTTCACTGCCTGGCTTGTTTTGCTTAGCATAATGCTTTCCAGCTCCATCCAAGCTGTTGCAAAGGGTAGGAGCTCCTTCATTCTTTGTGCTGCATAGAATTCCATTGTGTAAATATACCATAGTTTTTTGATCCATTCATTTACTGATGGGCATCTAGGTTGTGTCCAGCACTTGGCTATTACAAATTGTGCTGCTATGAACATCAGGGTGCAAAGGTTCTTTTGTATTGGTGTTTTAGTGTTCTTAGGATAGAGTCCCAGCAGTGGAATCGCAGGGTCAAAAGGCAGATCCATTTTTAGTTTTCTGAGGAAGTTCCATATTGCTTTCCATAGTGGTTGTACCAGTGTGCAGTCCCACCAACAGTGCACTAGGGTCCCCTTTCCTCCACAACCTCTCCAACACTTGTTGTTTGTTGCTTTGTTTATGATGGCCATTCTGACTGGTGTGAAGTGGTATCTCATTGTGGTTTTCATTTGCATCTCTCTGATAGCTAGCGATATTGAACATTGTTTCATGTGTCTTTGGATCCTCTGTATGTCCTCTTGGAGAAGTGTCTGTTCAAGTCCTTTGACCATTTTTTAATTGGGTTGCTTGTCTTCTTAGACTAGAGTTGTGTAAGTTCTTTATATATTTTGAAGATTAAACCCTTGTCTGAGGTACCATTGGCAAATATGTTTTCCCATACAGTTGGTTCTCTTTTTATTTTTATACTGTTTTTTTTTAGATGTGCAAAAGCTTTTCATTTTGATGAGGTTGCATTTGTTTATTCTTTCCTTTATGTCCCTTGCTAGGAGACATGTGAGTAAAAAAGTTTCTGCGTGAAATATCTGAGATTCTCCTACCTACATTCCCTTCTAGGACTTTAATGGTGTCACAGTTTATATTTAAGTCTTTTATCCACCTTGCATTTATTTTTGTATAAGATGTAAGTTGGTGCTTGAGTTTCATTTTTTTGCACATAGCTGTCCAGTTCTCCCAACACCATTTGTCAAAGAGGCTATTTTTACTCCATTTTATGTTGCTGCCTTTTTTGTCAAATATTAATTGACCATAGAGACTTGGGTTTGTTTCTGAGCTCTCCGTTCTGTTCCATTGGTCCATGTGCCTGTTTTTATGCCAGTACCAGGCTGTTTTGATTACAGTGGCCTTGTAGTATAGTTTAGTGTCAGGTATTGTGATCTCTCCTACTTTATTCTTCTTTCTCAAAATTGCAGCAGCTATTCTGGGTCATTTATGGTTCCATATAAGTTTTTGAAGTGTTTGTTCTATGTCTGTGAAATAAGCCATTGGTACTTTCATAGGAATTGCATTGAATGTGTAAATTGCTTTGGGTAGTATGGACATTTTCATGATATTAATTCTTCCAATTCATGAGCACGGTATATGTTTCCATTTGTTTGTGTCTTCCTTGAATTCTTTCCTCAGTGTTATGTAGTTTTCTGAACACAGGTCTTTTACTTCTTTGGTTAGGTTTATTTCTAGATATTTTATTTTTCTTTTTGCTATTTCAAATGGGAGTTTTTTCTTGATTTCTGCACTGCTGTTTCATTGTTGGTGTACAGAAATGCCTTTGATTTCTGGATATTGACTTTGTATCCCACAGTTTTGCCAAATTCATTAATTATGTAAAACAGTTTTTTGGCGGAGGCTATAGGATTTTCTATGAACACTATCATGTCATCTGCAAACAGTGACAGTTTTGTTTCCTCCTTTCCAATTTGGATGCCTTTTATTTCTTTTTCTTGTCTGATTGCTGTGGCTAAAACTTCCAGTATTATATTGAATAGAAGTGGTTAAAGTAGACAGCCTTGTCTTGTTCCTGATCTTAGTGGAAAAGATTTTAATTTTTGCCCATTCAGTATGATGTTGGCTGTAGGTCTCTCATATATGGCCTTTATTATGTTGAGGAATACTCCCTCTATTCCCACTATGCAGAGTGTTTTTATCTTAAATGGGTGCTGTACCTTATCAAATGCCTTTTCTGCATCTATTGATATGATCATGTGGTTTTTGTCTTTGCTTTGGTTTATGTGATGTATTGCATTTACTGATTTGCGAATATTGTACCATCCTTGCATCCCTGGAATGAATCCCACTTGGTCATGGTGTATGATCTTTTTAATGTACTGTTGAGTGCGGTTTGCCAGTATTTTGTTGAGGATTTTAGCGTCAATGTTCATCAGCGATAATGGCCTGAAGTTTTCTTTCTTTGTTGCGTCTTTATCTGTCTGGTTTTGGAATTAGGATGATGTTGGCCTCATAAAAAGAGTTTGGAAGACTCCCATCTTTTTGGATTTTTTGGAATAGTCTGTGAAGGATAGGGGTTAGCTCTTTCTTAAATGCTTTGTAGAATTCTCCTGTGAAACCTTCTGGTCCAGGGCTTTTGTGTGTTGGGAGTTTTTTGATTACTGCTTCAACTTCTTTTGCTGTTATTGGTCTGTTCAGGCTTTCTGCTTCTTTTTCATTGAGTTTTGGAAGATTATGTTTTTCTAGAAATTTGTCCATTTCACCTAGGTTTTCAAATTTCTTGGCATACAGTTCTTTGTAGTAATTTCTTACAATCCTTTGTATTTCTGTGGTATCTGTTGTAATATCTCCTCTTTCATTTCTGATTGTGTTTATTTGGGTCTTCTCTCTTTTTTTCTTGATGAGTCTGCTTAAAGACTTGTCGATTTTGTTTATCTTTTCAAAGAAGAAGCTCCTGGATTCATTGATCCTTAGAATTGTGCTTTTAGTCTCTATGTCATTTAATTCTGCTCTGATCTTGGTTATTTCCTTCCTTCTGCTTTCTCTTGGCTGTCTTTGTTGTTGTTCCTCGAGTTCTTGTAGACATAGGGTTAGGTTGTTTGTTTGAAAAATTTCTACCTTTTTTAGGTATGCCTGTATGGCTATGAACTTTCCTCTCAGGACTGCCTTAGCTGTGTCCCATAAGCTTTGGGTGGTTGTGAGTTCATTTTCATTTGTTTCCAGGAACCTTTTGATTTCTTCCCTTATTTCATTCTTGACCCATTCATTGTTTAATAGCATGCTATTCAGTCTCCCTGATTTTGAGTGTTTGGGGTTTTTTTTCCTTGGGGTTGGTTTCTAGCTTCAGTCCCTTGTGATCCAAGAAAATGCTTGGTATGATTTCAATTTTCTTGAAATTGCTGAGGCTTGTTTTGTGTCCTGTCATGTGGTCTATCTTTGAAAATGTTCCGCATACATTTGAAAAGAATGTGTATTTAGCTTCTTTGGGATGGAGGGCTCTGTGTACATCAGTTAAGTCCATTTCATCTAGGGCATTGTTCAATACCACAATATGTTTGTTGATATTTTGTTTGGAAGATCTGTCCATTTTTGACTGTGGGGTGTTAAAATCCCCCACAATAATTGTGTTGCTGTCAATATCTTTCTTGAAGTGTTTAGCATTCTTGCATACCTGGTTTGATGGAGGTGTATTCTTTTAGACTTCTTTTGTCTGGGAAGCTTCTTGTTTGGCCTTCTATCTTGATTGAGAGCCTTGCTGGGTAAAGTAGCCTTGGTTGCAGACCTCTGGTTCTCATTACTTGGAACATTTCTTGCCATTCTCTTCTGGGTTGGAGTGTTTCTATTGAGAAGTCGGCTGCAAGCCTTATTGGGGCTCCCTTACATGTTACTTCCTGTTTCTCCCTTGCTGCCTTTAATATTCTCTCTTTGTCTTGAAATTTTGCCATTTTAATTATGATGTGTCTTGTAGAGGGCCTCTTTGGGTTCCTCTTGATTGGGACTCCCTGTGTTTCCTGGATTTGTGTGACTTTTTCTCTCATCAAATTAGGGAAGTTTTCCATCATGACTTTTTCAAATAGGTTTTCTATCCCTTGCTCTTCTTCTTCTCCTTCTGGTAGACTAAGACTAATCTGGTCTTCTTCTCCATCGACCCTGCTTTTCATTTCTTGTACTGTGTCCTTCAGTTCAGAAATTGTATTCTTCATTTCCTCTTGGCCCTTGTTGATAGTTTCTATTTCCTTTTTCATGTTGATATAGTCGGCAGTGAGATTGTTGTAGCTTCCCTGTCTTTTCTGGTAGCTCATTGTGAGTTCATTGAGCTTCCTAATAACCATTGTTTTGAACTCAATATCTGATAGTTGAGTTGCCTCTATTTCATTTAGCATTCTTTTTGAGGCTTCCTCCTTTCCCTTCATTTGATGATTGTTTGTCTTCTCCTTGTTCGTGAGACTCTTCTTGTTAGCCTCTGTTTCTTAAATTGATCTGTTCTGGTTCCCTGTGATTATGGTGTGAACTTCTGTGGTAGAATACCTGTGAGAATCAGTGGTGAAGTCTCCTTCATGTATCCTGGTGTTCACAGTTTCCCCCTACTCTTTTTTGTGATCAGTTGGAGGGGTAAGGCAACATGGTTTAAGACAGCAAGGAACTATTCTATGATATTTACAGTAGCAGCCAGTAGAGAAGAGATGGGAGATCCATTGGCTACATATACTGTTAACCATAATCTTCCACCCCATTAACCACATTTTAGAAAGTATGGAAAGAAGATAAGACTTTTATTGGGGAGGAATGGATTGTTAGTTGGATCTAGAAAGCTGTGAGGCTGTGAGAGGTCAGATTCTGAGGTAGGGTCGGAATGAAGAATAGTAAATAGGAGTATTGTGTAAAAGAATAGAGACAACCCCCACAATAATATAGTTCAGGAAATTGCGAAATGGGCTGAGATCTGGGAGGTGTGTTGTGTAGTATTTACAATTGTATGAAATAAGTCTTATTTACCGTAATATTAAAGCAACAATCATGTGGCAGAATCTATGAGATCTAGATAACAAGAATAAGGAGTATAGAACCTTGAGTGGTATACCAATGGAAAACAAAAGAAGGACAGTAAATTATCAACATACTGTGAATGAGATAACAGGGGGAACCTATCAAACAACAGTATAACCACCGAAGCAAAGAAGATTATACAGAAAGAAAAAGAATACCAAAATACTATTAAAACAAAAAATGTCAGAAAGTGAGAAAAAGATAATACACATTTGCATTAACTTGCAGGCTCAAAAAAAAAAGCAGAAGATGGAATGCAGGAGAGATAAATTTGGAGTGGAAGGAATAGCACTAGGATGAAAGGAAGAGAAACATAAGGAATTGAGAGATATAAAAGTAATAAGAATTAAAAAAATAAAAAGTTACTTAAATAACAAGATAAAAATCAAACAATCAAACAACAGCAGGAAAAAAAACAAAAACAAAACAAAACAAAAAAACCTCTTGTTGGTTCCTAACTGGCCAAACCAGTTTTTCTGGTCTCACTGGTCAACAGGCTGAGGGGTGATTGGAATGCTTTTCACTCTTCCCAGTCAGTACTCAGTCAGTCTCTCGTGTACTGTCCCCAGGGCTAGCAGTGTGTTCTCCTCAGAGCTGATCTGATGCCTTGCCTTAGGACCCTGGGTGTGGGTATGGGTGCTCCCAAACACGCTCTCCGGAGCTCACTGCTGCTGTCTTCTGGGCTCCAGGTTCATGGTTTAAGCTCCATGGATCACAAGGGGTCGAGCCCTTCCCCCAAATTTCACCATGGTGGGCTCTGTGTTCTTGAGAAGCACCTGCATCTTTTCTGGATTCACGGTGTAAGCTCCAAAGATCGAGAGGGGTTGCACCCTTCCCAGAATTTCCCCACTGCAGGCTCCAGGAACCCACAAAGTGCCGCGTCTTTTCCAGGTTCACAGTGCGAGAGTCAGGAATCCTGAACGGGCACGTGCTCCCCCGAGTTCACCACTGCAGGCTCCAGAACCACAAGAACACCCATGCCCTTTCCTTGCTCAGGGCTGTAGGGTCTGGGTCTTCCACAGAACCACAATCTCACTGGGCTGGGGGTACAGGCTCACGGCCAGGCCGCCCTTGGTTGTGCAGGCTGGGGCATTCACTCTTCCCAGGGCTATGTGTGGGTGTTCGCAGGCCCTGTCTGATTGTCTCAGTCTCACTCCCTTCTCTGTGCCTTCAAGCAACAAGGCCTCCCTTGTGCTGATCAATCCTTGTTGTCCGGGGAGGGAGCAGTGACTCCACTCTCCCATGCGCCCTGAGGGAGACCCATGAGCACCGGGCCTTCTGGCTGCAACCTCCCTGGTCCCCGCACTGATCCCTGGGCCCTTATTATTCTTAAGCAGTCTCCTTACCGTCTGGTTTTTCAATGTCTGCTATAATTTTTTATGTCATTAATCAAAATGCCTGCTTTCATTAATGTTGCGATATCATAGGCCCCTTGCTCTGCTCCTCCACAGATCCGCGAGTTTCTCTCCCGTGCATAGAGGAAGGGGATTACACTTCTTCCAACAAAGCCGCCATCTTCCTAGTCCTGCATTTGTTATTTTCATTTCCTTGATTGTACCTAAAATATAGACAACATTCTATGTAATAGATAATAAATCTTCTTTGATGTAAGACCCAAGAAATGAAATAAAAGCCTGTCCAGGCAACGGTTGGTGTGCTCTCCCCTTGAGAGAGTGGCCAAGGTGCTCTCTCCCCTTGAGAAAAGTGGCCATAGGACTCTCATCTTAAGGGAGAGAGTGCTGTTCTTTTTTCTCCACAGGACTGCTGTAGTCTGTGTGCACTTGTTTTCATCTTCAGCCACAACACACAGACTGTGCTGGCCAGAGTCTGCCACAGTGTACACAGAAAGTCCTATAGACTTCACCAAAAACTACTCGACCTAATAAGTGAATTTGGCAAAACAGCACGATACAAATTCAATATTCAGAAATCAAAGGCATTCTTGTATGCCAACAATGAAATATCAGAAAGAGAAATCAGGAGAAAAAATCCCATTTCATATAGCAATAAGAAAAATAAAGTACTTAGGAATAAACCTAACAAAGGAAGTAAAAGACTTGTACTCAGAAAACTATACAATACTGAAGAAAGAAATTAAGGAAGACATAAACAAATGGAAGCCTGTACCATGCTCATGGATTGGAAGAATTAGCATCACCAAAATGTCCATACTACCCAAAGCAATTTATAGATTCAATGCAATCCCTATTAAAGTACCAATGACATATTTCTCAGATATAGAATAAACATTTCAGAAATTTATGTGGGACTATAAATGACCCTGAATAGCTGCAGCAATTTTGAGAAAGAATAACAAAGTAGGGAGGATCACAATACCTGATATAAAACTGTATTACAAGGCCCCAGTAATCAAAACAGGCTGGTACTAGCATAAAAAGAGACACATAGACCAATCAAACAGAACAGACAGCCCAGAAATAAACCCAAGTCTCTACTGTCCATTAATATTTGACAAAGAGGAAAGAAGCATAAAAGGGAGTAAAAATGTCCTCTTCAACAAATGTTGTTGGGATATCTGGACAACTACATGCAAAAAAAATGAAACTGGCTCACCAACTTATACCATACACAAAAATAAATTCAAGGTGCATAAAAGACTTAAATATAAGTCATGACACCATAAAACTCCAGAGGAAAATATTGGCAGGAAAATCTCAGACATTCCATGAAGCAACATCTTCAATGGTATGTCCCCTAAAGCAAGAGGCATAAAGGAAAGACCAAACAAATGGGACCTCATCAAATTACAAAGCTTCTGCATGGCTAAAGAAATCAGCATTAAAATGAAAGGAGAACCAACTATATTGGAAGACACATTTGCCAATGATACCTTGGACAAGGGTTGAATCTCCAAAATATATAAAGAACTCACACAACTCCACTCCAGGAAGACAAAAAACCCAATTAATAAATGGGCAAAAGGCTTGAACAGAAACTTCTCCAAGGAGGACATACAGAGGGCCCAAAGACATCTGAAAAGATGCTCAGCATCACAAGCCATCAGAGAAATGAAAAGTAAAACCACAATGAGGTACCACTTCACACCAGTTAGAATGGCCATCATAAGCAAATCAATAAACAAGTGTTGGAGAGGATGTGGAGAAAAGGGAACCCTAGTGTACTGTTGGTGGGATTGCAGACTGGTGCAACCACTGTGGAAAAGCAGTATGGAATTTCCTCAGAAAACTGAAAATGGAATGACCTGTTGACCTGACAATTCCACTGCTAGGATTATATCCTAAGAACCCTGAACCAATACAAAAGAACATATGCACCCCAATGTTCATAGCAGAACAATTTACAATAGCCAAGTGCTGAAATCAACCTAAGTGCCCATTAGTAAAGGAGTAGATCAAAAAACTATGGTACATTTACACAATGGAATTCTACACAGCAGAGAGAAAGAAGGAGCTCCCACCCTTTGTGAAAGCATGAATAGCATTGGAGAGCATTATGTTAAGTGAGATAAGCCAGGCAGTGAGGGACAAATACCATAGGATCTCACCTTTAACTGGAACATAATCAACAAAAGATAAAAGCAAACAAAATATACCTAGAGTTATTGAAATTAAAACTTCCCTCTGGGAAGTTCTACCCAGAGGGGAGGGGGGAGGTGACTGTGGGAAGAAGAGTTTTCAGGAACTACTATAAAGGACACATGGACAAAACCAAGGGGGAGGGTGGAAGCAAGGGAGGGAGATGGGTTTGGAGGGTGTGGAGGGGAGGGACAGGGAGAAAATACAGACAACTGTAATTGAACAATAAAATAATTTAATTTTTTAAAGATTTTCTTTATTTTTTTAAATATATTTTATTGATTATACTATTACAGCTGTCTCATTTTCTCCCCTTCACTCACCTCTACCCTGCACACCCCCTCCTACCCATATTCCCCACTTTAGTTCATGTCCATGGTTCATATACATAAGTTCTTTCACTTCTACATTTCCTATACTATTCTTGCCCTCCTCATTTCTATTTTCTACCCACCATATATACTACTTATTCTCTGTACCCTTTCCCCTCTTTCCCCCTCCCACTCCCCTGTTGATAACCTTCCATGTGATCTCCATTTCTGTGTTTCTCTGTTCCTGTTCTAGCTGTTTGCTTGGTTTGCTTTTGTTTTTGTTTTAGGTGGGTTGTTAATGATTGTGTTTGCTGTCATTTTACTGTTCATGTTTTTATCTTCTTTTTCTTAGATAAATCCCTTTAACGTTTCATAAAATAAGGGCTTGATGATGATGAACTCGTTTACCTTGACCTTACCTGAGAAGCACTTTATCTGTCCTTCCATTCTAAATGAAAACTTTGCTGGGTAGACGAATCTTGAATGTAGGTCCTTGCCTTTCATGACTTGGACTACTTTTTTCCAGCCCCTTCTTGCCTGCAAGATCTCTTCTGAGAAATCAGCTAATTGTCTGATGGGAACTCCTTTGTAGGTAACTGTCTCCTTTTCTCTTGCTGCTTCTAGGATTCTCTCATTTTAATCTTGGTTGATGTAATTATGATGTGCTTTGGTGTGTTCCTCCTTGGGTCCAACTTCTTTGGGACTCTCTGAGCTTCCTGGACTCCCTGGAAGTCTATTTCCTTTGCCAGAATGGGGAAGTTCTCCTTCATTATTTGTTCAAATAACTTTTCCACTTTCGCTCTTCCTCTTCTCCTTCTGGTACCCCTATAATTTGGATGTTGGGATGCTTAAAAATGTCCTGGAAGTTCCTAAGCCTCTCTTCACTTTTTTGAATTCTTATTTCTTCATTCTTTTCTGTTTGGATGTTTCTTTCTTCCTTCTGATCCCTTCCATTGATTTGAGTCCCAGTTTACTTTCCATCCCTATTGGTTCCCTGTACATTTTCCTTTATTTCACTTAGCATAGCCTTCATTTTTTCATCTAATTTGCAACCAAATTCAACCAATTCTGTGAGCATCCTGATTACCAGTGTTTTGAACTGTGCACCTGATAGGTTGGCTATCTCTTTGTTGTTTAGTAGTATTTTTTTCTCAAGCTTTGCTCTGCTCTTTCATTTGGGCCATTTTTTTTTTTGCCTTGATGCGCCTGTTACATAGTTAGGGGTGGAGCCTTAGGTATTCTCCCAGGTGGGGTAACCCTTGTCTCTGTGTTTTGATGCTGTATGTGGGGCAAGAGTCTGAGAGGGAACGATGGCACTTGCTCCACTCTCTGATAGATTTCAGTCACTTCCCCCACTTTCCACAATCAAATTGGGCCCTTCTGGTGCTGATTCCCATGTGGGTGATTTTGTGTATGTTCTGGGACCCTGTGGGTCTCTCCAGTGAACTCTCCTGTGAGGCTGGGAATTTCTCCCAGTGCCTCAACCTCCACAGGTGTTTTCAATCAGTGGTTTGAGGCTTTATTTCCCCATGCTAGGGCCCTGGGTTGCACAGTCCATCCCATTCCTCAGGAGTTTCTCCTGGTTTATCTGCACGTGAATGTGGAATTGCCCAGTCCACAATCCACCACCTCTCTTGGTCCACCAGCCGCCACCTTGCCAGCCAGCTGCAGCCTTGCATGCCCCACTCCACAATCTGCTGCCTCACTGGGTCCGCCAGCCACCACCTTGCCGGGAGTCCTCTCTGCCTGCCTGCCTGTCTCTGTCCTTCCTACTGGTCTGGATGAATATTTCTTCCTTAACTCCATACAGTTGGTTACTCCATAGTTGTTGGACTTCCATACAGTTGATTTTCTGTCAGTTCTGGTTGTTTTTTGTTTTTAAGTTGTTGTCCTTTCTTTGGTTGTGCAAGGAGGCACAGTGTGTCTACCTATGCTTCCATCTTGTCCAGAAGTTCAATAAAATAATTTAAATTAAAAATAAATAAAAAGCTTGTCAATAAAAATAAATAAATTCTTTTTAAAAAGGAACAATCTAAGAATAACCAGAGGGGAGGTAGGAGGGTATAATGGGGGGAAGGATTTTCAGGAATTAATATGAAGGACACATGGACAAAACCAAGGGTGGATGGAAGCAAGGGAGGGAGGTGGGTTTGGCTGTGGTGGGGGGAGTGATGGGGGAAAATGCAGACAACTGTAGTTGAACAATAATAAAATATTTTTTTAAAAAAAGAAATATGTATATTGTACTTTGTTTTTACCACCTTAACTCCAGTCTTTAATAGTTAAGTGAAATGTGGCATGAGATGTATAAAAAGAGTCATTTTAGCCAGTTGGTGAAAGATAAATACCATATGCTCTCACCTATAAGTGGAACCTTATCAACTAAACAAAAAAGCAAGCAAAATATGACCAGAGACAGTGAAATAAAAAACAAACTCCCAGTAGCCAGAGGGGAAATGGGAATGGGTTAATGGGGGAAGGAAATGGAAGAGTTATCAAGGAACATGTGTAAAGGACCCATGAACAAAGCCAAAGGGCATAGGATTGAGGGTAGGAGGTGAGGATGTTTTTGATGGAGGAAAGTACTGATGGGAAAATGGAAACAACGGTACTTGAACAAAAAGAAAAAGGGAAAAAAAGAAGATGCAGTTTGACACCTTTCCAATTGCCAAAATAAAAAAGATCTTGAATAAAAAATAAAATAAAATAAAATAAATTAAAATAAAATAAAATATGAATATAAGTTTTAAAAAGCCATTTTGTTTTAAATAAGGAATTTAAAAATTAATAAGAAAAACCCTGGCTGGTGTAGCTCAGTGGATTGAGTGCAGGTCTGTAGACCAAAAGGTTGCTGGTTCAATTTCCCAGTCAGGGCACATGCCTGGATCGCAGGCCAGGTCCCCAGTATTGGGTGCAGAAGAGGCAACCACACACTGATATTTCACTCCCTCTCCTTCCCCCTTCCTTCCCTTTGTCTATAAAAAAATTAATAAAATCTTTTAAAAAAATAAGAAAAAAGTGGCCCTAACTGCCAGTGTGGATTACTTTACTCATCATCAGTTATAAAACATTTCATGTAAATTCTGCATTTTATGACATTTACTCCTAGTCCAGTGGAACATTTTCCAAGATAGATCATGTACTAGGCCACAAAACAAGCCTCAAGAAAGTCAAGAAAATTAAAAGATATCTACCATATTATCTGACCACAATTTTAAAAATAATTAAAATTAAGCTAAAAATAAAAGAGAAAAAACCACGTATGTGAAGATTAAACAACATGCTCCCAAACAATAGATCAAAGAGGAAAACAAATAGAAAACTAAATCTGCGTTGAGACTCACACAAATTGAAAACAACCTAACAAAATCTAGCAGGAAGAAAAAGCAGTTACAAGAGAAAACACTATAGCTATATATGGCTACCAAAAGAGCAGGGAAAAATTCCAAATAATCAGTTAAATTTACCCCAGAAGAAACCACAGAAATAAAAAGAAACAAAAAATAAGTAGAAGAAAATTTATAACAAAGATCTGAGTACAATTAAGAAAAATAATAATACAAGATAAAAGGTGAATAAAATAAAGGCTGCTTCAATAAAAAAATAAAATAAAATGGACAACCCAATAGTCAGATGTTGGGAACCCTCTGCCTGGTTTCAGAAGCTGTAACCCCCCATGGTTAAGGCTGAGTGAAAGACTTTGGGACCATAAGCCACTAAGAAGACAAAGCTTAACTCCCTGTCAGGGAGTTAAGCCACTGCCCCCTTTACTTCACCCTGCTTGGCCCCAAGCCTGACTGGTTAGCCAATGATGGGTAAGATTCCTCAAGGGAGGGATGACATAAGACAGGCATGGTCATGAAGGGGCCCCTAGGGAAAGACTTGGAGGGCTATGGACCCTCACCCCTCAGCTTTGACATAGCCTGAGTGCTCATTGTCTACAAGAAGTCTCCTAATCAGAACTTCCCCAATATGGCAAGGGAAATAGACTTCCAGGAAGTCCAGGAAGCTCAGAGAGTCCCAAATAGGTTGGACCCAAGGAGGAACACGCCAAAGCACATCATAATTACATTACCCAAGATAAAAATGGAGAGAATTCTAGAAGCAGCAAGAGATAAGGGGACAGTTACCTACAAAGGAGTTCCCATCAGAATGTCAGCTGATTTCTCAAAAGAGACTTTACAGGCAAGGAGGAGCTGGAAAGAAGTATTCCAAGTCATGAAAGGCAAGGACCTACATCCAAGATTGCTCTATCCACCAAAGCTTTCATTTAGAATGGAAGGGCAGAGAAAGTGCTTCTCAGATAAGGTCATGTTAAAGGAGTTCATCATCACCAAGCCCTTATTATATGAAACGTTAAAGGGATTTATCTAAGAAAAAGGTCAAAAATATGAACAATAAAATGACATCAAATTAACAACTATTAACAAATGACCCTAAAAGAAAAACAATGAAAACAAAATCTAAGCAAACAACTAGAACAGGAACAGAATCAGAGAAATGGATATCGTACAGAGGGAATTCAGTGGGGAGGGGCAAGAGAGGAATAGGGGGAAAAGGTACAGGGAAGAAGAAGCATAATTAGTAGGCATAAAATAGATGGGGAAAGATAAAAATGGTATGGGAAACAGAGGACTCAAAGAACTTGTATATACAACCCATGGAAATGAACTAAGTTGGGGGGATGCTAGAGGGTTGCGAGGCAGGGTGGAGGGGGGGATGAAGGGAGGAAATTAGGAAAACTGTAATAGCATAATCAATAAAAAATACTTTAGAAAGAAAAAGAAAATACTCATAAAGGAAACAATCACGATGATGATGCCATGGGGAATGGATAGACTGATAGCAGTGACAGAGCTGGCATTTTGCTTATAGTGGGGATAAAGTCCATGGTTGTTTAGTGCTAGTAGTGACAGCAGAAATGAGGGAATGGTGGTGGGAAACAGTGGAGGCCACTCCATGCGGGTGGGAGAACAATATCTTCCTGTCAGGATTTTCACAGGGTGCAGAAAATGACCATTGTGAGGGGTTGCATACTCTGTGCCCAATAAGTAGATGACAGATTTTACTATTGTTTTCATTAGGTAGCATTTTTATAGCTGATTCCTAGTAAACAAATTACAGACTCTCAGCCTATGCTCCATCTAATTGATAATATATATTTGTCTTATTATCAATTAAATTTTTATTTAATTGCCAACACTTGAATAACTCAGAGATTTCACATAAAAATATAGATTTCAGTCTCTAGAAGAATGGAATACTGGGCACCTTGGCCCACCTGGGTCCTCATCTCCACTTGGTAGCATTTGTCTGAAACTCTTTGGATGAAACGTGGGATCTCTGATTTGCCAGTCTCCACCACTTCCTACTATTCATCCTTCACCTTGAGTTTGAGTAGGTGCCCTTCAGTGGCACTCGGTGCCCACTTGGCCTTCCTTGTGGCACCTTCTGAGTCATAGGACCACTACATGGAACAGCTCCTTAAGGGAGGGACCTTGGTGTAATTATATTTGCATTTTGGTTGGCCAGTAACAAACTTAAATGTTATCTTGTAAGGTGTAGAAAAGTTTATTTTATCTGCTGGTACTGTAACTCCTCTGAGGGAGAGAAGTGTCTTGTTTGAAGAATCTGGAGGCAGAAAACTGTACTTGAACAATTAAAATAAAATAAAATTTTTTAAAAAAGAATATGGTACATGGGGTAGAAGTGGGACCCCAGAGTTTGCAGGTGTCTGATGTCAGCACCAGGAAGGAAGTCATTTCCATGAGAAATGGACTGACTTGATGTTTTGTTTCTGAAGAAGAGGGGTAGAGAGGAAATAAAGGGGAGAGAAACTAGTGCAGAAGAGAAAGGATATGGTCAGGTGAACCCGGACGGCCTCGGGGCCAGAGTAGTCAAAGGCAATAATATTGGGAATGAAGTGTCTTTCAGTATATGTCTGTTGCAGAGATGGCCAACGCCCTCTTCAGTACCTCCTGTCTATTCACTGCTGTGTTGTAAGAGTTTTCTCTTAAATTTGGAGAGGGACTGAATAGTGATGTGCAATTGGCCTGGGCTGTCAAGAGTAGGGCAGGGTTTGAGAACTGATACCCTGGGACCTGGCAGGCCCTGGGGAAGGGCTCTGGATATCCAGATTTTGGAATTGGGAGTGGGTAGTTGGAAGTAAGTTGGACAGCCCATTTTACTTAGAAACTTAGGGGACAAACACCAACTGATATCTAGTCATAAAGAAAAATAAACCCAGGTTTCCAGAAGCTGAGAGGGGAAAACAATCTCTGAGCTTGAATAAAATGGCTGAGTAGCCAGTTTATTTTTTGTTACAGGTGGTTCTGGCTAATCAGGGCTGGTAGAATCTGGGGCGGGGCTCAGGTCCTCGCTGCCTGGCCTGAGGGTGACCCTGGGAGTCTAGGCTCAGTACAGGGACTCTGTGGCAGTGCACAACAGACCTGCCAGGAGAGCCAGGCCCATTGTGACCACAACAACCAGTGCTACATCCCACCAGACCTCTGGGTAGGCCCATGATGCCTGTAGCTGCCAGCCGCAGTTGCCCAGCTCATAGCCTGTGAGTTGGTCCAGTGGGTGGATGGTAGCAAGGCCAGGGCTGGCACAGTGGACATGTGGCAGGGCCTCAGGTGTGTGATCTTCCAGCCAGAGGCGCAGGTAGGTAAGGCTGCAGTCACAGTGCCAGGGGTTCTGTGTCACATCAAGTGTCTGCAGCTGGAGCAGGTTGTCGAGGGTGCCAGGGGGCATGGAACGAAGGCTGTTGTTGGCCAGCAGGAGGTGGCGGGTGTGGGCTGGCAGGGCAGGCAAGGATGTGAGTCCTCGCCCGCTGCAGTCCACCCACAGCCCCATGGTTTCCAGAGCGTGGCAGGTGCATGGTGCAGGGCAGTCCTTGGTGGCCTCCGTGGTAGCCCAGAGCAGGAACAGGGCTGCCCAAGTAGGCATTGTGCAGGCTGGCTGTGGGAAGAGTGGCAGTGAGGTAAGGGAGTGCCTGGCAGCCTGCACCCCATCCCAAGAACCAGTGGGTACCATGAAAACAATGGTATCTGACCTGGGTCAAAGAACCATTACCTTCTCAGGCCTTAGCTTTCTTGCCTGCAAAACTTTGGTGGTAAAGACTGAAGGAAGTAAAATGTGGCCAATGTGGGTCTGGCTGATCCAGAGGGCAGGACTGAATACTCAGATGGCAGGACAGTGAGGGTGGCTGAGGTGGGGAAGGGAGCAGGGGTAACTTCTAAAGGGGACAGGACCTCAGGAGGTGGGGGAAGCAGGTCCCTGCTACATGATTTACAGTCCTGGCCTTTGGTTGCTAGAACCAGGAAAGGCTGCTTCCAGCCTCCCTGCCTAAGCCTCGGGTTAGGCCGATGGTATGGACTTCACATACCACACCTCATCCCATTAGTTCTAACAGCTTGCTATGTAGAAGAGAGCACTACAAGGATCCTGAGGAGGGAGCGGCAAAGGGGTACCAGGTGGGGCTTCCTCTGGAGAGATAATTATCCAGGCTTGGGGAATTGAGGCCCAGAGACAGTGTGATTTGCACAGAGCACCCAGTTGTCTCTGCCAGAAACCAAACTCAAACTCAAGTCTCATGAGCCCCTTTTCTGCCTAACTCACTGCCTCCTCTCCACAACTGTTTCCCCCCTTTCTAAGACAAGCTCTCCCAACCTCCTGCCCCTCTTCACCCTAGGGCAAGCTTCCATTGAATTTTCACTGAATAAACCAATGAATCAACTTAGCCAAAGAGCAGGTGTTTCAGAGTGAATGCTCCAACCAACCCCATCTTCTAAAAGGAAGAGCAAAAGGAGGCACAGAGACAGGACTTGACAGCTGGCCTCCTCTTAACCTGAGAGGGGTCCCTGGTGTGGGAGGTAGTATTGAGTAATAAGGAGGGTCACTTACCTTCAAGGACTACAGTCAGGTTTCCCTTTCTGTGGCCTGAATTGTCCTGGTTGAGGCTGAAGTGGAAGTTCTCTGTAAAGCTGCTGACTGTGGCCACTGCTTGAGAGGGAGGAAGGAAGTGATAAAAATAGCCTGGCTTATCCACTACATGCAGCCCTGCAGGACCTATCTCCAAAGGCAGGGGGCCCTGGTGTCCCAGTGCCTTGGGTACAGAAGTTTAGGTTAACCTGAGTTTACAGAAGCAGGCTAATAGTTCATGTCACTGAATCACCGATGCCTCAATGAGCCTCAGTTCAGGGTGTGTGGTAGGATGAAAAAGGCCCTGCATCTGGACCCAGGTGTAGGGGAGGATTTCTATGAGGAGGAGGCCTCAGAGATGAGTGGCTTTGCTAGTTGCTTCTCCAAATCTCAGTTTTCATTAACTGGAAAATGGGAGCAATAACCCTTGTCCTGCTCGCCTCACAGAGATGTGAGTTGGGCAGCAACAATGGGCAGGCCAAAAATTCTACTGGAGAGGGTGATTTAGTTTTCAGTTTTCTTTGACCCTGAATAGGTTAAAAAAAAAAGCCTTTTTGCTGCCATTGCATCATTAGCACATTCTAACACTTCCTGATCCCGTTTTAAAAATATGGACATATAGGCCTGAGGTTCAGAGTGCCTATCACACATTACTCTCTAGGTGGAATGTAAGGCTATTATTTGATTTGCATTACATTTATTTCTATAGCTACATTCTCCTTAGGGAAGTGACATCAGTTTTCCATTTGTTAGTGAAATAAAGTTCCCTTTAAAAGAGAAATGTACTTTTTATTTAATTATATCTCTAAATCTTATTTTTTAATTTATTTGTTTTTATTTTTATTGTTTCTGCTAGTACAGTTGTTCCTGCTTTTCCTCCCTTTCCCCACCTTCACCCAGGCCCACCTTCTTTCTGGCCTAAGTCAATCCCCATGTGTCCATGGGTTGTGCATAAATGTTCTTTGGTTAATCACTTCACAATCTTTCATCCTGCCCCAATTTCTTTTCTGGCAGCTGTCAGTTTCATGTATCTAAGCTTCTCTTATTACTTCATTTGTTAGTTTACTGTGTTCATTAAATTCCAAATATCAATGAGACCATATGGTATTTGTCTTTCACTGACTGGCTTGTTTCACTTAGCATAATATTCTCCAGGTCCATCCATACTGTTGCAAAATGTAAGAGTTTCTTCTTTTGTACTTCTGCATGGTATTCCATTGTGTAAATGTACCACTGCTGTTTTATCCACTCATCTACTAATAGGCACTAAGGCTGTTTCCAGATCTTGGCTGTTGTACATAGTGCTGCTATGAACATAGCAGTACATATATTTTTTTGTCTTGGTGTTCCAGTATCCTCAGGATATATTCCCAGAAGTGGAATTGCTGGGTCAAAGAAAGTTCCCATGTTTAATTTTTAAAGGATACTCCATACTGTTTTTCACAGTGGCTGCACCAGACTGCATTCCCACCAACAGTGCACTGGATTCCCTTTACTCCACATCCTCAACAAAAATTGTTTGTTAATTTATTGATGGTAGCCATCCTGGCAAGTATAAGGTAATAATATCTCACTGAAGTTTCAGTGTTCTTTTCTCTGTTGATCAGTGATGTTGAACAGCAGTTTTGCTCCTTTCTTAATCGGGTTGTTTGTCATCCTGGTATCAAGTGGTATTAGTTCTCTGTATATTTTGGAGATCGAACCCTTATCAGATATATCATTAGCAAAATGTTCTCCCATACAGTGGGTTCCCTATTCATCTTGCTGATGTTTACTTTAGCTGTGCAGAAGCTTTTGAATTTGATATAGTCCTATTTGTTTATTTTTTCCTTTGTTTTATGTTTTAGGAGATATATTGGCAAAAATACAGCAACATGGAATATCTGAGATTTTACAGCCTATGTTTTCTTTTAGGATTTTTATGGTTTCGTGACTTACATTTAAGTCTTTTATCCATTTTGAGTTTATTTTTGTGTGTGGTGTAAGTTGATGGTCTAGATCCTTTTTTTTTTTTTGCGTGTATTGTACCTGTCCAGTTTTCCCACACCATTTATTGAAGAGACTGTCTTTGCTCCATTGTATACTCTTGCCATCTTTGTTAAATATCAATTGTTCATAAAGGCATGAGTTTACTCCTGGGCTCTCTGTCCTGCTCCATTGATATTTACGTCTGTTCTTATATCAATATCAGGCTGTTTTTATAACAATGGCCTTATGGTACAGTTTAATAATCCAGAGTTGTGATACATCCAGCTTTGTTCTTCTTTCACAAGATTGCTGAGGTTAATCGGGGTCTTATTTGGTTTCAGATTAAATTTCCCCCTTTTTATTTTTAAATTTTTATTGTATTTTTTCCATTACCATTTATCTCTGTTATAACCTCTTCCACCTCCACTCACTCCCTCCCCCTGGAAATCACCACACTGTTATCCATGTTTATGAGTCACTTTTGTTTTTGGCTTGAACCCTCCATCCCCTCACCCTCCCACCACCAGAGAGCTGTCAGCCTACTCCCTATCTATGGGTCTGTCTCTGTTTTATTTGTTAGTTCACATGGTTCACTAGATTCCACATATAAATGAAATCATATGGTATTTATCTTTTTCTGACTGGTTTATTTCACTTAGCATAATGTTCTCCAGGTCCACCCATGATGTTTCAAAGGGTAAAAGTCATTTTTCTTTTTTATGGCTGAGTAGTATTCCACACTGTAATGTACCATAGTTGTTGTATCCATTTACCTACTGATGACACTTGGACTGCTTCCAAATCTTGTAAACAACACTGCAATGAACATAGAGGTGCTTTATACTCTTTCAAATTCACGCTTCTTTGGTTTAATTCCAAGAAGGGAATTGCTGAGAAAAGGGCAATTTTAATTTTTAATTTTTGAGGCAATTCCATACAGCCTTCAACAGTGGCTGTACCAACCTGCATTCCTGCCTACAGTGTAAGAGGGTCCCCCTTTTCCCACATCCTCACCAGCAATTATTGTTTGTTGATTTACTGATGAAAAGGGTGAAGTGATATATTGTAATAGGGTGCAGCCAAGAGGGGCCCTAAATAGGGATTTGTAATGGGGTCCAGAACTTGATGTCCAGGAAATATTTATATATATTCCTCACCCCCACAAGTCTGAGCTGAGGGATGGGACACATGGAGCAGGGCCACTGAGAGTTGTTTTGAATAGCAACAATTTTGCAGATGACCTCTAGAACAGTCATTTAACATATCTATAACCTTCAACTGGTTTCATAAATATGTTGAACAGCTGTGGCCATGCTTTGAGCCAGGGGAATGGGAGTGACTTCAACCCATAATGTAACTGGGAGGCAACTCCCCCTGGTTACAGAGCCTGCATAAGAACTTGGAGATGATTGGCTCCACACCACAGGGCCACATCTGCCTGGACTTACTATGGCAGCCCAGTAAATATGGAAAAATATGGGAGTGCTGGCAGCTGTGGCAAATTGTAAGAGGAGTCAGAAATGGAACGACAGAGGAAGATTGATGCTGGGATTTAAACCCAGGCATGGCAGCCATGTGGGGTCTTTTTGGGACCACTTGGCTTGGGCAGAGAAGAACCATGGACTTCTGTTTCTTTTATTGAGATATGGTACCCCAGACTGGGCAGAAGGGAAAAGAAGGACTGTGTGTTTGTGGGTATTCTAAAGGACTTTAGTATATCAATAAAGACATTAAGTCATTACTCTTAAGTTTGTATAACACTTTAAATAAAGAAACCCTTTCCTTTTCACCAAACTCTGGCATTGAGAGATGTCTTTCCCTGGCAGTGGGCAAGGCAAACCTAGTACGGGGCCGGGGAGACCCCTGGAGCACAAGGGTAGGTCCATTCAGTAATAGTATATCATTCACCCCACCCAGGTCTGTTCTGTAACAATCTCATTGTAGTTTTTGTATTTCTCTGATGACTAGTAACAATGAGCATCTTTTCATATATTTATTGAGCATCTGTATGATCTTTTTGGATGAGTGTCTATACAGACCATGCAACCCAGGCTTCCAGCACAGGAAAAAAAAAAAGCCTCAAAACCACTGACTATAAAAATCTGTGGAGGTTGTGGCAGTGGGAGAAACCCCTAGCCTTACAGGAGAGTTCATTGCAGAGAACCACAGCATCCTAAAATGTACACAAACCCATCCACCAGGAATTAGCAACAGAAGGGCCCAATGGGCTTGTATGTAGCAGGATAAGTGACTGAAAGCCAGCAGAGAACAGAGAAAGCAGCACTGTTCCCTCTCTGACCCCTCCTCCACAGGCAGCACCACAAAGCAGCAAGATGGGTTTCCCTGCCCTGGTGAATAATTAAGGCTCCACCCCTTACAACTGGTGTGCTGAGACAAAGAAATATGACTCAAATGAAAGATCAGAGCTCCAAAAATAGAAATAAAAATTGAAGAGATAGCCAACCTATCAGATGCACAGTTCAAAATACAAGTAATCAGGAGGCCCACAGAAATGGTTAAGTGTGGTTGCAAAATGGAGGAAAAAGTGAAGGCTATGCAAAGTGAAATCAAGAAAAATATACAGGGAACCAACAGTGAAGGGAAGGAAACAAGGATTCACATCAACAATTTGGAGCATTAGGAAGAAAGAAACATTCAACCAGAACAAAATGAAGAGAAAAGAATTCAAAAAATGAAGAGAGGCATAGGAACCTTCAGGGCAATTTTAAACAATTTAACATCAAAACCATAGGGGTGCCAGAATGAAGAGAGGAAGAGCAACAAGTGGAAAAGTTATTTGAACAAATAATGAAGGAACATTTCCCCAATTAGGCAAAGGAAACAGACTTCCAGGAAGTTCAGGAAGCTCAGAGAGTCCCAAAGAAGTTGGACCCAAGGAAGCACACACCAAGGCATGTCATAATTACAATTCCTACAATTAAAGAGAAGGAGAGAATCTTAAAAGCAGCAAAAGAAAATGAGAGAGTTACTTACAAAGGAGTTCTCATAAGACTATCAGCTGATTTCTCAAAAGAAACCTTACAGGCAAGGGAAGGGAAAGAAGTATTCAAAGTCATGAAAAGCAAGGACCTACATCCAATATTACGCTATCCAGCAAAGCTAACATTTAGAATGGAAGAGCAGATAAAGTGCTTCCCAGTTAAGGTCAAGTTAAAGGAGTTCATCATTGCCAAGCCCTTATTATATGAAATGTTAAAGGGACTTATCTAAGAAGAAGAAAATGATCAGTAAAACATAATATGGGGCTTCTGGCCAAGATGGAGATGTAAGTAGACATGCTGTGCCTCCTCACAAAACCAAAAGGAGAACAACAACAATTTAAAAACAAAAAACAACCAGAACTGACAGAAAATTGAACTGTATGGAAGTCCGACAACCAAGGAGTTAAACAAGGAATATTCATCCAGACCAGTAGGAGGGGTGGAGACAGGCAGCTGGGCAGAGAGGACTTGTGGCAAGGTGGTGGCCGGAGGACCACAGTGGTCATGGTTGCAGCTGGCAGACAAGGCAGTGGCTGGCAGACTCAGCGAGGTGGCAGATTATGGACTGGGCAATCCCACATCCTCATGCAGATAAACCAGGAGGAACAACTGGGGAGGGAGACAGATTGCCCAACCCAGAGTTCCAGTATGGGGAAATAAAGCCTCAAACTTCTGATTGAAAACACCTGTGCAGGTGGAGGCAGCAGTGGGAAAAACTCCCAGCCTCACAGGAGAGTTTGTTGCAGGGACACACATGGTCCTAGAATGTACACAAACCCACCCACCCAGAAATCAGCAACAGAAGGGCCCAATGTGATTGTGGGTAGCAGGGGAAGTGACTGAAAAACAGCAGAAAATGAAACAAGTACCATTGTTGCCTTTCAAACCCCACCGCCACATACAGTATCACAACACAGCAAATGGGTTGCCCTGCCCTGGTGAACATCTAAGGCTCCACCCCTTACTGTGTAATGGGCACACTCAGACAAAAAACAATGGCCCAAATGAAATAACAGAGCAAAGCTCCAGAAAAAAATACAAACTAAGTGATGAATAACAGTAGCATAACATGGAGTAAAAATAGCCTCTTCAACAAACGGTATTGGGAGATCTGGACAGCTACATGCACAGAAATGAAACTCAACCACCAACTTACTCCATACACAAAAATAAACTCAAGATGGATAAAAGACTTAAATATAAGTCACGAAACCATAAAGGTCCTAGAGGACAACATGGGCAGGAAAATCTCAGATATCCCACACAGAAATATTTTCACTGATATGTCCCCTGGAGCAAGGGACATAAAAGAAAGAATAAACAAATGGGACTACATCAAAATAAAAAGCTTCTGCATGGGTAAAGAAAACATTAGCAAAATGAAAAGGAAACCAACCATTTGGCAAAATATATTTGTCAATAACACCTCAGACAAGGGTTTGATCTCCAAAATATATAAAGACCTCACATGACTCCAATCCAGGAAGACAGAGAATCCAATTAAAAACTGTGCAAAGGACCTGAACAGACATTTCTCCAAGGAGGACATACAGAGCCCAAATACTTATAAAGGATGTTTCATCTTCACTAGCCTTCAGAGAGATGCAAATTAAAACCACAATGAGATTCCCCTTCACACTGGTCAGAGTGGCTATCATAAACAAATCAACAAACAAAAGTACTGGTGAGGTTGTGGAGAAAAGGGAACCCTAGTACCTACCTTTTGTTGGTGGGAATGCAGACTGGTGTATCAAGTGTGGAAAAATGTGGAATTTCCTCAAAAATCTAAAAATGGAATTGTCTTTTGACCCTGCAATTCCACTGCTGGGATTACATGTTAAGAATCCCTAAACACAAATTTAAAAGAACCTATGTACCAAGACTTCTGGCCAAGATGGAGGTGTAGGTAAACACCTTCTGCCTCCTCACACAATCAAAAGGACAACAACAAATTTAATAGCAAAAGCCAGAACTGCCAGAAAATCGAACTAAATGAAAGTCCAACAACCAAGGAGTTAAAGAAGATACATTCATCCAGACCAGTAAGAGGGGCAGAGTCTGGCAGCCAGCACAGAGAGGGCTCAAGGTAAAGCTGCAGCTGGCGGACCCAGCAAAGCAGATTGTAGAGAGGGACTCAGTGTGCAAGGGGGCTGGCGAACCGAGCAGCCCCACATTCTCGCACAATAAACCGGGGGAAACTGGGAAACTGGTTGGACCACATAACCCAGAGCCACAGCTCATGGAAATAAAGCCTCAAACCACTGATTGAAAACACCTGTGGAGGCTGAGGCACCAGAAGGAGAATCTCCCAGTCTCACAGGAGAGTTCACTGGAGAGACCCACAGGGTCCCAGAACATACACAAAACCACCACATGGGAATCAGCACTAGAAGAGCCTAATTTGATTGTAGAAAGCGGAGAAAGTGACTGAAATCCAGCAGAGAGCAGAGCAAGCGCCACTGTTCCCTCTCGGACCCACATACAGCACCACAACACAGTGACTGGGTTGCTCCGCCCGGGTGAACAGTTAAGGCTCTGCCCCTCACTACACAACAGGAACGCCAGGACAAAAAGAAATTGGCCCAAATGAAAGAACAGATCAAAGCTCCAGAAAAAATACAAACTAAGTGATGAAGATAGCCAACCTATCAGATGCACAGTTCAAAACACTGGTAATCAGGATGCTCACAGAATTGGTTGAATTTGGTTGCAAATTAGATGAAAAAATGAAGGCTATGTTAAATGAAAAAGGAAAATGCACAGGGAACTAATAGTGATGGGAGGGAAACTGGGACTCAAATCAATGGAAGGGAACAGAAGGAAGAAACATCCAAACAGAAAAGAAGAAACAAGAATTCAAAAAAATGAGGAGAGGCTTGGGAACTTCCAGGACATTTTTAAGCATCCCAACATCCAAATTATAGGGATACCAGAAGGAGAAGAGGAAGAGCAAAAGTGGAAAAGTTATTTGAACAAATAATAAAGGAGAACTCCCCCAATCTGGCAAAGGAAATAGACTTCCAGGGAGTCCAGGAAGCTCAGAGAGTCCCAAAGAAGTTGGACCCAAGGAGGAACACACGAAGGCACATCATAATTACATCAACCAAGATTAAAATGAGAGAATCCTAGAAGCAGCAAGAGAAAAGGAGACAGCTACCTACAAAGGAGTTCCCATCAGACAATTAGCTGATTTCTCAGAAGAGATCTTGCAGGCAAGAAGGGGCTGGAAAAAAGTAGTCCAAGTCATGAAAGGCAAGGACCTACATTCAAGATTCGTCTACCCAGCAAAGTTTTCATTTAGAATGGAAGGGCAGATAAAGTGCTTCTCAGATAAGGTCAAGGTAAAGGAATTCATCATCACCAAGCCCTTATTATATAAAATGTTAAAGGGACTTACCTAAGAAAAAGAAGATAAAAAACATGTACAGGAAAATGACAGCAAAGTCACAATTATTAACAACCACACCTAAAATAAAAACAAAAACAAAGTAAACAAACAGCTAGAACAGGAACAGAACCACAGAAATGGAAATCACATGAAGGGTTATCAATAGGGGAGTGGGAGGGGGAGGGAGGGGAAATGGTACAGAGAGTAAGCAGCATAGATGGTATGTAGAAAATAGACGGGGCAGGGGTGGGGGGTGATAAGAATAGTATGGGAAATGCAGAAGCCAAAGAACATATACGTATGACACATGGACATGAACTAAAGGTAAGGAATGTGGGTGGGAGGGGGTGTGCAGGGTGCAGGGGAGTGAAGAGGGGAAAATGGGACAACTGTAATAGCATAATCAATAAAATATTTTTTAAAAAAAGAGCCTATGTACCCCAATGGTCATAGCAGCACAATTTACAATAGCTAAGTGCTGGAAACAGCTTAAGTTCCCATCAGTAAATAAGTGGATCAGAAAACTATGGTATATTTATACTATGGAGTACTACACGGCAGAAAGGAAGAAGAAACTCCTACCCTTTGTGACTGCATGGATGGCCTGGAGAGCACCATGCTAAGTGAAATAAGCCAGGCAATGAAAGACAAAATACCATATGATCTGAGCTATAACTGGAACCTAGTCAACAAAATAGGCAAGCAAAATATAACCAGCAATGTGGAAATAAAGAACTGACAGTAACCAAAGGGGAGAGGGTAGGAGGATAAGAGAGGGAACAATCTGAAGGGTCATCAAAGGAACATGTATAAAGGATCTATGGACAAAGACAATGAGAGGTAAAGACTGAATGTGGGAGGTGGGTTGTGGGTAAGGTGAAGGACAGTAATAGGGGGAAAATGGTGACAACTGTAATTAAACAATTAAAAACATATTTTAAAATTTTTTAAAAATTGTTTACAATTGTTTGTAGTACTTGAATTGTATGTCCCCTATTCATTCATGATCTTAGTAATTTTCACCTTGCCTCTTACTATCTTTGGTCATTCTAAGTAAAAATTTGTCAATACCATTGATTTTTTTCAAAGAACTTACTTTTGTCTCACTGACTTTCTCTATTGGTTTTCTAATCTATTTATTTCTGCTCTAATCTTTGTTCTTTCTTCTGTTTGCTTTGGGTTTAGCCTCTTCGTTTTCTAGTTTCTTAAGGTGGAAGTATAGGTTATTGATTTGAGATCTTTCTTCTTTTTAAATATAGGTGATTATATCTACCAATTTCCTAGTAAGCACTGCTTTAGCTGCATCCCCTAAGTTTTAGTAGTTGTTTTTATTTTCATTCAGGTATGCTCTAACTTCCCTTGTGATTTCTTAAGTCAGAAGTTATTTAGGAGCATGTTGTTTCATTTCCATTGATTTGTGAATTTCCCAAATCTTCATCTGTTATTTACTTCTAATTTCATTCCATGTAATCAGACAACACATTTTGTATCATTTCAATCCTTTTAAATTTACTGAGGCTTGTTTTATAACCAAATGTAAAATTTAAACATATACATATAAGGAAAAAACCACAAAACTTTGTGTACCAAAACAGAAACAAGGTAAAAAAGACAAATGACAAATTAGGGGGGAGATTGCAACTTATATCACAGACAAAGTGTCAATGTATATCTGCACTTTTCCTCTTAGCCAGCTGTCTGGCTTTTAAAAAGTTTTATGCCAAAGACACAAGAGCAAATGTGCAAAATGATGTCTACACAACGCAACTCACTGCAGCATTATTGCAGAGGAAGCAATCCAAATGTCCATTTACAGAAAACTGGCTAAGTAGATAGGAAAATTCACACAACAAACTTTTATGCAGTGGTAAGGAAAGGAAAAGTTCTGTATACTTCAGAGTCATAGCCCATTGTTCTGTTATTCTCAGGGAAGCTTCCACCCTCAGGTGGTGCATACAACATCACAACACCCCATGTGCTGGATCTGCTCATCACATCCTAAAGGTAGGGAGACAAAGAGGTTCAGCTGAGGGCAAATGAGGAACTGAAGTGTGCCCCCAAGTGGAAGCTCTGGAGCAGTGCAGTGAAGGCTTGGCTCTGGCCATAAAGTGGCAAGTGTTTATGGAAAAGGGAGAGGCCCACACCTCTCCTACCTTCTGCCATGCCCACAGGTCACACTGTCAAGGACTATCCTGATACCCTTTCATAGTCTCCATGAATCCATAAATACCGATGGTGTGGACAGAACCTGCAAGAAGGTGTCCCACCTCCATTTTCCCATCCTCCTAGGGGAAGCCCACCTGCACCTTCCTATTGCAGAACCTGGGCAAGGCAGAGGTGATGAGGTGTCAGCACTGGGAAGGGCAGAAACAAGGTCAGACACATGCACACAGGAAAATAGATTGACTTTTGGAAAGACACCTGGGGGTCTCTAGAGAGTATGAGATCAAAGATTAAAGCCAGAGATTGTATTTTGCTAACTTCTGGGGAAAATCTGTGCAAAGCAGTTCAGAGGCTTGGTTGTTTTAAGTGAATGCCTTGTCAAAAAACTTTAGTCAAGATTCAGGCTCTTTTTTTATTTTAAGATTCCTGGCAGAAGTTTCCTTACAAAACGTTACTATGCTGGCAGAAGCCATAGAGTGTCTCAGATTTCCCTGGATCTCACATAAAACGTCATTTCTCCTCTTCTTCTCTTTAAACGAGTAATTTATACTATGATGTTCTGCAACTTGCATTCCCCACTTAAATATTCTTCTGTGTTGGCAAATGATGATCCAGCACATCCTTTTTGGTGGTTGCAGTGTTCTCACTGAATGACACCTAGGGCGTTTTTAGTTCTTTTTATTCTTCTCTGTGCTGTACTAAACATCCCTGTGTGTACATTTCTGCTCACCTGGGAACTACATCTCCTGGTTAAATTCTATTATACATCTCCATGGCACATTCCGGACGTACAGCTGACCCCTGTGGCCCCACACACCAGTATATGCTGGGTGGTCACTGAGACATGCCAACTACCAACCCTCAGAAAAGCTGTTCTCCCAAGTTATTTCTGGCAGAGGTCATTCTACACTACGACTGCTGCCCAAGGAGTTAACTAAAGCAGGGACACACAGCTATGCCTGAGTAGAAAACTATCTCCTTGTCCTGCTACAGTGACAGGGGCTAGGGGTTGAGGATAAGATATGGGGGAACTGGGAATGTGAGCCAGGTGGACACCTGCCAACTGGGAACTCTGGCCTGGCCTTACCACTCTCCTCAGCCACCTGCACTCCTGTATGGGCACCCTGCCAGGAAGCTGGTTTTCTATTCTAAGTCTCCCCTAGGTCAATAGGGAGCTGCAGTGAAGGATATATAGAGAAGGAAAAAGGGAGGAGGAGAGTAAATCCAGACAACAAAATAAAGGGTACAGTGGGGCAGATGAAGAGGAAGGAAAAGTAGGGTGTTGACATTGAGAAGCTCCTGGAACAGTCTCTAAAATTATGTTGCTAACTTCATGGAGAAAGTCTCACTGTGCTCCATTTCAGAGGCTTCTATTTGCTAATTGAGGTAAGCCTCCCATTCATCAGTTTGATTTTAGAGCTGGCTTTTTCTATTGTGTGCAAAAAATAATAATTTAAGTGTTAAAGAACTATTTCAGCCATCTTCACTTATAGTAAAACCTTACCATTTCTGTAAGTACTTGCAAGTAAAGACTCCCTATGAATTGTACACCTGCAGGAGCATTTATGGGGATTGGGAGCTTGTTGGCCTTGGAGGCATCTTTTGAGATCTGCAGAGTCTGAACAAATTCCTAAGTGTATTGAAGTGTGCTGTTTACTGGTTGAGCTCCAAGAGGGTGTCACCACCAATTGCTCCAACCCCCTTACATGACTCAGTTTCTCTCCCCAGCTGCCTGATACAACCCTGAGGATGCAGAGAACTAGATAAACAGCCTTTATGTGTGCATTCCCAGGTGAGTTAATCATTTGATTACAGTTGTGTTGGAATTCCTTATGGGGTCCTGTTAGTCTTCAGGGGTACCCTTGGAAACCTCCATATAGTTTCTGTCACCCAGAATACCCAAAATTCAAGCTGGAGAGAGTAAATGCCCCTAATCTTCAGAGCTGAACAAGTTCAGACTCTAATTTATCTAGCAAAGGGTTTGGTTCAGACTCTCGGTAAGCAATTCCCATTGAGAAGCCAAAATAAAAAACAGCCACCCAAATTTTTTTATTTGCATTTGAATAGTTTATTAAATAAACTGAATTCAATGGGTACAATTGGAAACAGCTTTCTACTTTTAAAAAAAATTGTCATTCTATTACAGTTGTCCCAATTTTCCCTTTTCCCTCCTCTGCCCATCCCACCCCCAGCACCCACCGTCAATCCCCACACTGCTATTCGTGTCCATGGGTCATTCATACATGTTCTTTAACTAGCCCCTTCCCCTTCTTTCCACCTTTATCCCTCCTCCTCCTCCCTTCTGGTCACTGTAGTCTGTTCCATGTTTCCATGCCTCTGGTTCTATTTTGCTCATTAGTTTATTTTTGTTCATTAGGTTCCTCTTGTACATGAGATCATATGGTATTTGTCTTTCACTGACTGGCTTATTTCACTTAGCATAATATTTTTCCTGTCCCTGGATTATCTCAATTGACCCTTAGCCTCAGCTGGGTTATCTCAATGCTTATCCTTACAGAAGTGTCCAGCCCACGGCTTGTGCAGGTCACATTCAGCCCAGGATGGCTATGAATGTGGCCCAACACAAAATCGTAAATTCACTTAAAACTTTTATTTTTTTTGCTTATTAGTTTTTGTTAGTGTTTGTGTGTTCAATGTGTAGCCCAAGTTAACTCTTCCAGTGCAGCCCAGAGATGCCAAAAGGTTGGACACCCCTGCTAGTGCCACCTTGAGGATTTTCTTTTAAGTACAGCTCCAATAAAGTCAGGGCCTAAACAGGTAGGTCCAGAATTCCAAGACAAACTCACTCAAGTTCACTTGATGCAAAGCAAGGAAACTGGGGACACAATAGGCCCCTGCTGGGACCTAGCACCCAGTCCAGGTCCATAGGGTGGTCCTGCGTGGTCTTCATTGGAACCCTGCTCACTATGCAAAGTAAATATCTATATAAGAAATGTCCAAACCTGTAGAGAACTTTTATGAGTTTATTTGAGCCAAATTGACAATCACTGGAGAGCAAAATCTCAACAGACTGAGAAAATACTCTGGAGAATGGCAGTTTTGCAGCTTACTTTATATGTTACAATAAAAGGAGAGTTACACTGGGTAAATTAAAAGAGCAGGAGAAAGCAAAGCAGAAAAATCTCTGGGATTGGAAAAAAGTAAAATGAAGAGACACAAACTTCTCTTGGGTGACAGTTAATAATTAACATTTATATAGCACACAAAGATGGTATGCAGGAAACAAAATAACAATGAGGGGTTCTGTGCTCTCCAGCTCTGGTGCCTACATTGTGCCCTGAGGAACCTAGAAGAGATTATTCTGACATTTCAAAGGTATGTTATCTTAGATGCAAAAAAACAATAGACATGCTTACTTAAGGTAAACACTGACCTTTATTTAAGAAGCTACAGGGCTAAGACATGACTACCTGCTACAACTCACTTTCAGTTAGGAATTTTTTATGTTTAGACCATCCTATGTGGTTACTTTCAGTCTCTGAATTTGTAAGGTCCACCATGCAGGCCTCCCCTGAGCTTGTCAGGTTTAGTATGTGGGCCCGTTTTTGGCCACATAAGGCTGCCACTGATATTCCTGGGCATAGAAGTTTTATTGTTTTTATGATTCATTCCTTGGATAGATTCCCCACACAGTGCTATTTTAAGAAAGTTCCACTTAGAATCATGTCCACGTTGTCAATTCTAAACCTGAGCACATGGTCATTGTTGCTGCAGCCACAGTCTCAGGCACAAAACCCAAGGTTCCCTCACAAGATTTCAAGGGTTTAAGGCATTATTCCCGAGCCTCATGTCCAGGGTTCGGATCTTATCTCCACCACTGGCATTATGAGGCAAGGTGCTTAAACCCTCTTGTGAAGTAGTATAAAAACTTCTCAATAAATATCAGACTCTATCATCTCAGATTGTGTTACCATTCTACAGAAATTTGAAGATCCTAGACATGGAAATTGGGCAGTCTTTACCCTATTGTCTGCTAAACCCTGATGATGTGCCATATTTGGGTCTATATATGAATCTACATGTTTTCTGGGGAAAAGAGGGGGGTTGCATACAGCTTGGTCAGGGATCCAGAAAAAAAAAAAAATCCCTATCACAGATGATAGTTCAAATGTTGCCAGATAGTCAGAGTTTGAATGAAAGAAGACTACGTGTTAGGTTGACCCAGGGCATTCCACTGACTGTTGCCATGGGCCCTGTCTCTGTCTATCTTGGTCCGAGTCAGAGCCTGAGCCTTGTCAAAAAGCAAAACACCAACTTTTGTCCTTGAGGTCCACATACCAAGTCTGCATTTATACAAAAGGAGGAAAATACTTCCACAGAGGTAAACAGGCAAGATCTTTTAGGATTTCTTTTTTAGGAAAAACCTAAAAACTTCTGAAATGTTAAGACCTGCCCTTGGACCACCCTAGTGGGGTGGGCATGCTGTGTAGACCAGTGTTCCACAAACTGTAACATGCACACAGACCCATGGAGATCTTATTAAAATTTAGATTCTGACTCAGGAACCCTGAGGTGGATGCTGAGATTCTATATTTTCTACAAGCTCCTGGATAATGCCAGCTACTGGCCTGAACCTCATTTTAAACAGAAAGCTAGAGCATGATGGCCCCACTCAACACGCTCCCAGGAGCTAATTTGTGGGCCTCTTGACACCTCCTCTCCTGATATCCTCTCCCAAGTCCCTGCTTCCTAATGACCACTCCTCCCCCTCAGCCCAGCACACAGACCCTTCTAGCTCACTGGTAGATACCAGCATCACTGTCATGATGAATGGGCAGCTTTGAATTTGATATGAAAGGGAAACCTCCATATCTTCAGCTTCTTGTTCCCTGGGTTCTGTGTACTGAGGTGATGATTGCATTAGAATATGAGGTTCGGAATCACAACAGGGGCGAGTGTCCCAAAACACACAGCCCAGGTGGGGGAGGGCTGGGACTAATTTCCAGCTCTGTCTGGGAGCTGAGCCCAGTGGGCATTGTGCCCCCTAGGCAGCCTGTGTGAAACTACACCTTTGATGTCCAGGAAGCACCAGTTGGATCCAAACCTGCTATCCAAGCTGAGACTTTCCTTTTCAGTGGGAAGAAATGACAACAGAGGCTGTGGCCCCTAGGGCAGTGGCAGGGGGGTCTCCCCATTCTCAGAGGGGTCCTGGGGTTGTCTGGGAGTGTTTGGACCAGGAAGTTGTCCTTTGTATCAGGGTGCTATCTGGGGCTGGAAGAGGAAGTCCTGGAGCTTGAAGAGACCCAGTACACAGCAGGGAGTTTGGTCAGGGATGGCCTGCCTGCCTGGAAGCAGCAGTCTGGAAATGGCAGAGTCATGTGTGGCTATGGATGGCAAGTGTCAGGGGGAATGCATTCGGGCCATGGGCAGTTCTGGGGACCCTCTTGAAGGAGACCAAGAGCAGCAGGGAACTGTGCAGAGGTCTGAGCAAGTGGGTGACCTGGTTTGTTTGTGACCTACAGTCAGATGTGGAGATTGGAGGCATGAGTCAGGCAGAGGCTGGGTGGAGTGGGAGTAGCTGCATGGGGAAGATGACAGGAGACCCGTGAGGATAAGGAGAGGGGATATAACTGGGCAGGAATACCCTGTGTCCTGGCTTCTCTGAAGGAAGTTCTGATGGTCCCCCCACCCCCTAGCCGAGCTCCTGGGCAAATGTAAGCAGGGTGCTGAGAGGGGTTGAGATTGGAGCTCTGGGAGTGGAGCCCTGGTGGCAAAACAGGTCAGAGCTCTGGGACCCAGCACCCAGGCCAGGCCTGGCCTGGTCCGAGAGCTGGAAGGCTCAGGAGTGAATTCAGTGGGGGCTTTGAGCAGGGATTCTCTGGATCCTTGATCTGTTTCCCTGTTTTAAAGTCCATGATTGGATCTGTGGGTTTTCCCCCAGAGTCTGGGTAGTCCCTGGTGTGGGCAGAGGAAAGGAAGGGCCCTTAGGACAGCCTGGCCCACATCAGAGCCTCCGGGATGGGTATGGGGTGCCCCTCTCAGATGGACCCAGTTATAGGTATTCAGACAACAGGTATCTCTTCTCCTTGGGACAAGTGGTTGGCAAGTGTCTGGAGTGTGGCGCACCTGGGATTTCCAGGGCTCCTGGCCTTCCTCATTCAGGCAATGGAACTCAGCAGCCTTCTCAACCACCTGGGACAGAGACAAAAACAGGAGCCCCCTGTCCTGCTCCGGCCCTTCAGGTTACAAAGACCCTGCCACCCAGGATGTCATTGTAGCTTCCCTGGGTGCACACAGAACAGGAATGAGTGTCCCACATCTGAAGAAACTGAGGCACTGAGTAGAGAAATGACTTGCCCAAGATAATGCAACTAGTCAGGGCAGACCTGGAATTTTAATGGAGGTTGGTCTAAGTCCTAAGATGTCACTTTGTCTCAGAACTAGTCTTGGCAGGGCAAATACAATACCACCTGGCTATGCTATGCTGTCTTCATCTCACCATTTAGGCAGAGGCCTCCTTTTTAAAAAAGATTTTATTATTTTTATTTTTAGAGAGAGGGGAAAAGAGGGAGAAAAAGAGCGAGAGAAACATCAGTGTGTGAGAGAAATATGGATTGGTTGCCTCTTATACATCCCCAACCGTGGACTGACCTCCAACAACCTTTTGGTTTGCAGAATGATGCCTAACCCATTGAGCCACACCAGTCAGGGCGGACAGAGGCCTCTTTTTGTGAGTGGCCAAAGCAGACTCAGTTATCTTCATGGTCTGTGGATTAATGGGCTTCCTGATGCCAGGAGCCAGTTCAGGCACTCAGCAGTTCTTTGAGCACCTATGTGCCTAGATCCATTCTCTGCACCTGGAATATAGCAGTAAACAAAAACAGTCTTGCCCTCATGAGGGTTCTAGATTTTGACATGGCTCTACTTCCTTATGGCTGTAAGGCTTGGACAAAGAACTCTCAACCCAAGTCTGTTGACTCATCTGAAAAAGCAGACACTGGAAGGGTAGAAACAGACCTCCTTCACAAGGTGGTAGAAGTATGAGGGATCCCTGGTGCCCCTGGCAATCACCAAACAGTATTCCCAACCTCCTCCCACAAAACCCAATTGAAGGAACCTGGGCCCAGAAAGACACCATGAGTTACCCAAAGTAACACACCGTATCCCTGGCAGAAAGGGGACCCAACCCAAGCTCCTTCCTGCCCCTTAGGCAGTTGACTACCTCTCTGCCCAGGGGATCCCACCCTGGCTTGGGACAAAATGAGCTTAACAGGGATCCAGATAACAGGTAGTGGGCAGTGTGTAGGCTCATCTTCCACCCCAGACCTAAAGACAAGTTGGGGAAAGCTAAGCAAGTGGGACCATCTGTGGGGATGTGGCCACCTAGGCTGGCTCTGGGCTCAAAAGTAACCAAACCAGTCTTGGGTGCCACTGGCTCATTAGAGAAAACTGCTTAATGGTTTAGGAATATGTACATTCTGGCTCTGCTAAATTTCCATAAAGGCAACTTTCCATGTTTTAAAAAATAGATTTGATATAAAGATTTATATATTCATAAATAGATCATGTGAAAATTCCCAAATGCAAATGGCATCCTTGGGCTAGCTAAAGCCCTCTCCACTCCTAACAGTCCAGGACAATAGGTCTGAGAGAACCCTTGAAGCCCTACACCTGGAAGCCCTCCCAGAGAAGACTAACTGAATTCAATATGAATTGGGAGCTTCCTCCAGCTCCAACTCTACTGGAGCTCATGCCTTTGGGATCAAAACACCTCTGGGAGGACTGGGAACTACCTCTCTGAGGAAGAATCAGGATTTGTGTTCCTTGCCCACCTGAGTCCAACTCCCATAACCATAATACATCAACTTCCCTTTTGTTCTCCCTCAGCCCATGTCACTTAAGCCTCACCCAGACCACAGACTGCCTTCCTCCAGGCCTGAGCTGTCACAACACTTCCAAGCTCTCCTTCTGACCAATGCCCTGTCTCCCACATCCTGGCCCCTTGCACCACCTACTCCTATTTTTAGGTAATTTATAAAAAAAGATTAAAGTGTTCTCTTGCCCAGAGGCTGCTAGGAGAGGAAATGGAATCAAGTCTTGTTTCCTATCTCAAATAGTTGCCCCATCTTCTCTTACCCTATCACAGGACTAAAGCCCACAGATGTAGAGAGGCCCCAGCCCGATGGGTCACTATAGAGTAGGGACCTCACAAGGCATGCAGTCAATAACACACTGTAGGCCAGGCCCTGAGCACTAGCATTTGCATAAAGTTGAGGGCCAGAAAACATCTCTCTTGGAGACTATAAGAAATAGCCCAGGAAGTAGGGGGAGGAAACTCACAGGCCAAGGGGTGGGGAAAGAACTCATTCTTGCTAGAGGGTACTATGAGCAAGAGATTAGCCTGGAGTGGGGTCAGTTTTCAGGAATGTCCAAATGGGTCATTTGTGGCATTATAAGAGAACAAAAAGGGTAGGGTCAGTAAGTGGGGGGAGGACAGGAAGGGGTTAGCCTGGAAAGAGGGTACTCCTGGGGAACAAGCAGGTACAGGAAAGAAGCCAAGATAGAGCTGTGAAGGTCTTGGACATCTGGGTCAAGTGTGGACAACATTCTAAGTGCCCAAGGGCACCCTGGAAGGTGCTGGGGATGGGGTGGGGAGTGGCAGGGCCAGGAGTAACCTTTCACAATTGACACTTAGACAACAGCAGGAGAATAGCTTGGGGTAGTGAAGGCTAGAAGCCCAGGAGCCAAGGTCAGTGAGATGTCCAGGTGAGAGGATGAGCCTGTGTGGAGCAGAGGGCACAGCACTGTGGAGGTAAGCCCACAGCACTGTGGTAGTATGGGAAGAAAAAGTGAGGAACCCAAAGTAACCCCCAATTTCTAGGCTAAACCTCTGGAGTGAGGCTGCTCCATGCATGAAGGATGGGACAGCAAGAGATCCACTCAGCCCAATACTTGACATTTTGGGATTTTGAAGGGGAGGAAGCAAAGTGGTTCCTTGATTTCTAGGTAAAGCAAGAAGTTACCAGTAAGAAGAAACCTCCCTGGTCCTAGGCTAGGCCCACTGTTCTTTTCCCCTTCTAAGCCACACTTTGCAGGGTTTCAGGCCTCCCTGCCTATGAGCAGAGGGGGAGAGAAGAGGAGATGGCTCACATTCTAGGGTAACAAATGAGCCCATCGCCAGCCAGCTACCTGTTCCAGTGCCTACCCTGGATCCTTATGCCAGCCAAGGATACCCATATGAAGGAGAGGTAGACGGGCCTCTCTCCTCCCCTAAGCTCTGCAAGACTGGTGGGTAGAGTGGTCTGGCAGTTACCTATGCTCTTGGCTAGAACTGGGGCTGCGAGTCAATCACAGGAGTGTAGGCCTACACTTCTGCTACAAGACCCTTTGCATGTACCCCTACCTCCCCAAAGCAGCAGGTGGGGCTTCATAAGCATTATCTTCCAGCTGGAGACCAAGTTCAATGCCCAGCCCTGCCCAAATATTAATCCCTAGCAGAGAGGTCATGGGGCTGGAGAATCTTTGCCCTTGGCCTCAATGGAACCCTCTTTAGGGAACCCCTCAGTGACAGTTACTTTCTACTCTGCAGGTGGAACCCAGGCACTGAAATGGAGTGGCCAGGAAGACACAAACCCTCAATGCTAGCAACTGGGACCTATCCATCGGTAAGGCCACTGAGGACACAATCCAGGCAGCCTTCTTGCTCCCTGCTCCCACTCCAAAGGTCCCACAACGAGGGGCCAAAGGGGCTGGACTGGGCTGACATGGAGGAACTGGGATTGGCTTAGGAACTTCCTGCAATCTTCTGAGCCACACCACAGAACCCAGTGCTACTTCAAAGACCCCAATAATCTCAGCCCTGGCCTGCCTTCTTACCTAAGCACCCTGAGCACATTGAGGCTATTGAGGCTATTGAGGACAGGTGGGCCCAGGGTGGGTGAAATAGCCCAATCCAGAACTACCAAGGCCTTATCTTTTTTGTTTGGAAAACTCTATAAGATAGACTGGGAGGGGCAGGGGGAGCTGATGCTATAAACATAGCAGGAAAGATTTCTGCACATAGGTAAGACTGGGTCCTGAGGGACACTCTCAGACCTGATCCTCAAGAATGCATGATTTTATTTTTCCCTTAAATATCCAGGTTCCTATCTCATTTCCCCTACCACCAAGTTTCTGAGACCCTGGTACTTAAGAATTTGCTAGATTTGCAACCCGAGTGACAAAACTTTGGGCCCCAAGCAAGCAAACAGTACCCACTTGGGTATGAGCCATGACCCTACACTTTTGTGGATGAAAACAAGAAGCTACATGGAAAACCAGAAAACTTGAGAGGTCTTGCTAAGGCAGCAAACTGGACCCCATGATGTCTATGAGCTTAGAGTTGGCAGTGAAGAAATAAGTTTCTTCACCTGGAAAGAGTTAGGACTTCCCTGGGACTATGCTCAGAAACCAGCCTATTGGGCTGGTTGCTCTCACTCTCTGAAGCTGCATATTGAGGCCCTGGAATGACCTGAGCACAACCCACATCCCTGGAAAGCAGCAACCTGCTGCAACAGCTTTAGCAGATACAAGGTGTGAAATGGTCAGAACTAGTATGTATAGAGCTGGGGAAGCACATTCCTGGCCCCTCCACAGCTGCAGTCCATACTCATGAGCTCAGGCCTATCCTAGGACAAGAAGAACACTGAGGGAACAGCTGCTGACTGGCAGGATGGGCCACACACTGTACCCTGTACCAATAGACCTCTTGCCAGAAGAATCCTGGTTCTCCCTTCCTTGGTGTAGCTTTTCTATCAAGCATCCAGACCATGGGATGAATAATTCCAGGACTTCATCAAGCTTCTCTAGAATCACTGGTACCACAGAGGGCCAACTCTGAAGGGCTGGGCTTGGCAGACCAGAGAGAGGAGATGGAGAGGCCCCTGCCTGCCTGCCTGCCTGCCTGCCTGCCCTGTACCCCAGTCAGCACCCGCAGCCCCAGCTTTCTCCAATGTCCTTGCTATCCAGCTGGATGTGGTCGGTGCTCTTCTCACTGAGCAGAGGACCCCCATGCCTCATGACCAGCTCCGTGGCTACCCTCATGAAGGCCTCCTCCACGTTGCTTGAGTCCTTGGCAGACGTCTCAATGGCACACAGGATGTCGTAGTGCTCTGCTAGGCTCTGTGCCTCAGCCAAAGGGACCTCTCGGAGCGCACCAAGGTCTGACTTGTTCCCTGCAGGGAAAGGCCAGGAGCAACTTTGTGAGGCCAATTGGTGCAAGGAAAGCCCTGTCCTACTTGTCAGGCCAAACTGAGAAACCCAGTTGTGCACAGTAATCTATCTTTTTTAAAAGAAAACCTTTAGGGGGCAGGGAGATTGAGGAAAAAAGGAAAAAGTACTCATGGACAGGAACAACAGTGTGGTGATTGTTACGGGCGGTAGGGGAGGGAATAAAGGGACTAAATGGTAATGGAGAAAAATACAATGAAGATAAAAAGATTAAATCAAATAAATAAATAAACCTTTTTATTTTCAAGCTGTTATTCTATCCTTTAGTTTCTCATTTAAAAAAAATCTTTCTCAAAGGCTTATATATTTTATTACTTCTTTCTATGAAATAAAAGCAGTGAAGTTTAAGTTAAAGAATATGATACTTTAAAGCTAGAAGAAAACCTAGGTAGAAACTCTGGTTTCCTATCACTTAGGAAAGTCACTTCATCTGAGTCTCAATTTCCCGGTCTATGATGCAATCTTCAGCAGAGTAGATTAAATGATACAACAAATATGAAAATAATTGGTACTTGGTAGGTACTCTATAAATGTGGAAGAAATCTGGTGCTGCTAAATTTTGTTTTTGCTAAAATTTTATTATGATCATTTATTTTCTATTTTCCTTTGAAATATTTTTATTCTCTCTAGGACTGTGGTTCTTGGTTATTTTGCTTTTCTAATAGTAAGAACACAGACTACCACTCTACCTGAGAATACACCTTTGGCTTCTCCTACAGGGGTGAGATATTTCAGTACATTCTAAACCATGTGGTAAACTGCTCCTTGACCCAATCACTAACAGAATTTTTTTAATTTCTAAGTGGTTGACTTTTGCAATGTGATTGATTATAAAGAGAACAAAGAAAGATAGGTAACTGTCTATAAATACCTAAAATTTCTTTGGTAACCTTAAATGATGTATTAACTAATTTCAATGTGTAAAACATCCTAATTTCAACAAACTAAAAAAAAATAGCATATATTGTTTATGAGAAATTACAAATCTAAACACAGCTACTTGATTTTGTTCAGGATATGTCAATATTTTTAGATGTGAAAGTGATATTGTTGTTATATATTTTTATCTTTTATTGATTTATGGTGGAATACTACAGATGAAAAACATGTAATTCAGAAATTACCTGAAAAATAATATAAGGGAGGGAGGGGATGAGGGTGGAGATGAAACAGGGCATAAGTTTCTAAGTGTTGAAGCTGGGTAATAGATATCTGAGGTTCATTACACTATTTTATTTTTGTATTTGTGTAAAATACTCAATAATAAAATATTATATTTTAAATGTCCTGGATAAAAAGGAAGTGTAAGGATGTAGAAGGAAAGCTCTGTTACTGCCCAAGTAGTCAAGCTTTGCTGAGTACTTCTACACCCTAGTCCAGGAAGGCTATGGAAGGCACGTATGGAACCAAATGCCACCCTTTTCCCAGATGGAGACATATCCAGGCCCCATCTGTACAATCTCTGAAAAAATCAGCCTGACTGTTGGGGTGAGGACCCCAGGAACCATACAAATGATCCAAAGCTTCTTGAGCCCAGGTCTGGGAAGTTTATGTAGGAGGAAAAGGGAAAAAGCTGCATCCCTCTGCAGCACCAGCAACATGGACGTCACAGGCATAACCTGGGAACTTGTTAGAGATGTACATTCATAGGCCCCCAACTAGACCTCCTGAATCAGATGCTCTGAAGGTGGTGCCCAGCATCTTTAAGGCTTTAAGGCTTTGGAAGCATGCAAACATTTGAGGAGCTCTACTCCACTGAATTACAATTAGTAGAACTGAACTCAAATCTCACATATACTCGTATATGCTCAGGCTGTGTGAACTGGGAGAAAGTATTCACTTCTCTTAGGTTCAACTCCATGCTTTGACAAATAAAGAGTAGCCAGATTATAGGAACTAAATCCAAAGACACAAAGAAAATTTAACCAGTGTTAACTACCGTGCAGACATGCACACTACAAAGCAAATGTTAGCTTCCTTTCTTCCTTCTTCTAATTCCAACTTTGAATATAACTTTACAAGTGATTAGCAGAATCAGAATTTGCAAGATCATCGTTCAAGTTCTGGCTCCATTCCTACCAGGACAAGCTCAGTCCCTCTCTGTATTCTGGCTTGCCCTTTGTTTAAAAAGGAGAGAGAAACTGAGACAAACAGATGGGATCTGTGGCCCCAAGAAACCCTGCCCACCCCCACCCCACTCCCCCCAGCTCACCAATCAGCAGCTGCACAATATTGGAGCCTGCATACTTCCTCACATCCTCGATCCAATGAGGCACTGACAGGAAGGAGCTTCTCTTGGTGATGTCATAAGCAAGAATGGCCCCGTTGGCACTGCGGTAGTAGCTCTGAGTAATGGTGCGGAATCGCTCCTGGCCAGCTGTGTCCCAGATCTGCAGCTAAAAAAATAGGGAGCTTCCCATGAACCTGGTAATATGGCCTAACATGGGGGACAGGAAGGGCAATCCCACACACCCATTCTGAAAGTGCTGGTTCCAAATGGCAGGCCATCAGCCCACACCTTGACTGGAATCACACAGAAAGTATAGAAGGTGGAGAGAGAGAGAGAGAGAGAGAGAGAGAGAGAGAGAGAGAGAGAGAGAGAGAGAGGGCCTTCTGAGCCCTTAGAAAGTAACTCAGAGGTACCCTGTCTGGGTGGGATAGGTTGGTTGGAGCATCATCCCACACACCAAAAGGTGGCAGTTCAATCCTTGGTCAGGTAACATACCTAGATTATGGGTTCATCCCCAGTCAAGGAGTGTAAAAGAGGCAACCAATTGATGTCTGTTTGTCTGTCTCTCTCTCCCCCACTCTCTCTATCCTCCTCTCTACCCTCCTTCTCCTCTCGAAAGAAAGAAGAAAAGAAAAAGATAAAGATAAAGAAAAACAAAGAAGGGAAGGAAAAAAACAAACTCTGCCCCAACTTCGAGGATGACAGGAGGATGCAAAGGGAATGTGGGCAGCCCCTTCTCTGCCCTTTAGAGTCTCCAGGGAAAGAAAAGGTGGTGAGGGAACAAAGAATGTACTCTGTACTGCAACAGGAACTTCACTCCACCCAGGGTCCTCTGCATGCCCTCTCTCCTAAACACTGGGCTTACTATGAACCAGAAGGGCTTCACAAGCTCATAGTCAGGTAAGCTGGGTCCAGGTATACCATGGTGCTGGCTATATGGATGTCAAGTTTCTTCACCTCTCTGTGATTATAAATGTACTGCTATGCCTGACCATGAGTAAGGCTCCCCCAGAGCTATGGTTTTCTACTTCTGCCTCAGCAACATAAATGAAGATGCTCACAATCTGGTGAAAAGAAGGCCTGGGTTGTGGCAATGAGGGCCTAGGGAAAGCAAAAGGTAGAGTTCTGCCAGGGGCCTTTACCATCAGCTGACTCAGATTGGCCAAAGGCAAGAAAGTTGGGGTCTTTTCCTACCCATGTGTCCACTTAACAAACACTCTTTAGTGCCCACTACCCAGCCTTCCTAGATATTGACCATGGAGAAGCAGGAGCTTCCCTGGTTTTCTATAGAAGCAGCAATATGGCAGGATACACACAAGATAGAGCAGGAGGAGGAGCTGGAGCAAGGGCACACCTGCACCTACACTGTGCCCAGGCTAGGAGGCCTCCCACTCCAGGAAGAGATCACCAGCTCTAGGACTGGGAAAGAGAGATTGTGGACAAGTATCAGAGTAGGCAGGTACCAGGGCTCTCAAAAACTCAGGGATTGCCTTCTTTGCTCCATAAATCATAGGTTCTCAGGGCTCTCCAAGAATGAACACAAGCCTTTGGTCCACACTGAGCTGTAGGTCTATCCATCTTCCTTCGCTGGTGCAAGCACTGTCAGTGCCCCTCTATCTAGTTCTCAAGGTGTCTGAAGCCCCCTAGTCTGTCTGGGGTGGGAACACACACCTCAGAATCCTCAGAGAGTTCCTAAGGTCAAGAATAATGACCTTTGCACTGTGGAAGCGACAACCTTTCTCCCAGACCCCACCAAGAAAAGTCCAAGATTTAACAACTCCTAGGCCACAACATGCGAATTAGAATCCTCCAGTCCTGAGACTTCCTATTTATTCCTCAGCTGTAAGAGGTTCCAAGGAAACCAGGCTCCATATTCCATAGCTCATGGTATCTCCTAGCGTACGCATGGGTTAAAGTAAAAGGTGTGAACTTTGGCACTATATTGCACAAACCTGGGATCCAAATGACCAAGAACTCATCTCCATACCCCCAGAGGAGAGTATATAACACTAAAGACAGAGGCCAAACAAACATGGGGAAAAAAGCAACTTGGAGGAAACATAAACAATCTCAAAAACAATCACCTGTAGTTTCAGAGATAAGGAAAGATCTATGAAACAATAATAAAACACTTTTTTTAAAGCAGAGGGAGCATTTCTGCTTTTTTAAAGCAGAAAAAAATAAAAAAAGAGTTCTTAGAAATTAAATATATAACATAAATGACAAATACAACATAAGGGTTGGGAGATAAAGTTAAAGAAATCCCTCCATAGTAAAGAAAAAATACAAAGAGATAGAAAAGAGAGAAAAGAAAATTATAGAACTAGTCTAGGAAGAACAATTTGCAATAAGAGGTTTGGAGTGGGAGGAGTAAAATCAAAGAAATACTTCAAGAAAATCCCTCAGAACTGATTTAAAAGGCCCACTAAGCATACACACAATGGAGGAAAACAGACCCATACAAAACACATGACTGAGAGAATTCCAGAACAATAGTATAGAAGACCCTAAAAACTTCCAGAGAGTAAAAACAAGTTTCAAGATTTCAAGCAAAAGATTCACATGATATCAGGTACACAATCAAACAATGCCCAAAATTATAAGGGAAAATTATTTTCAACCTAGAATTCTCTACTCGGTCTATCGATCAGGTGCAATGGTTTATTAAGGCATTTTCAGGCATGCAAGCCTCAAAAAATTTCCCTTTCTGCCACCCTTTTCCAGTAAACTACAGAAGGTTCCTGTACCTAAAGAAATCAACCAAAATTAAGAAAATGTAAGTTCCCGAGAACAGAGAATTCAACTCAAAAGAGAGACAAGGGGAATCCCTAAGATGGTGGTAGAGGAAAATTCCAAGATAAAAACCAAGCACTGAACCTGGATGTTAACCCATCCAGAGCAGACTTCAGGGCACCAGGGCAACTGCCAGCTCTGGCATAGTAATCAACAGCAGACAAGCTTTCACTTCATAAACAACCATTAGACTGGAAAAAAAAAGGGGAAGCTGTCATTTTCAGGATGTAAACAAGTGCAAAACTGTAGTCCTCAAAGAAGGAAAACTCATAAAATGCACTTCATGATCACAACTCTCTGAGAGGGCAGTTTCCTAACCACAGGACAATGGAACAGAATCTAAGCAGAGCATGGGGGAACAATGCAGGAGGTGGGAGGGCTGAAAAGTCTATGTGATGGAGTGCCCAGTGAAGACTATATGCACAGGATAAGACTACCAGAATCTTGCCAGAGAGTGGCTCCTACAGGATTAAGAAGAACAGTGCTAAGGAATGCTTAAGTTTCAACCCAGCCTCAGTGATGAAGCCTCGTTAGCACATTGTTAATGACCCAGATATTAAGCTGGGACTTCAGGAAAGCATACCCTTTTGAGTGAGGACCCTGACTAGAGGAAGGCCTCCATAAACCTGGCCTAACAAAGCCTAAAACCAAGACCCGACATAAGTCTCAGGTTTGGAGACTGAGTTCTATAAAGTAACAGAGGCAAAGAAACATCCTTGAACACAAACAAAACATAAAAACAAACATGCATGGGTTCAAGGTGATCGGCCAGTAACTGAATTGACTACTAAGAAGATAACAGAATACAGGGTCTCTACAAGATATCAACCACTATCTCCAGTATACAATCAAAAATTGCTAAACAGGAAAATCTGACCTATAGACAGAGGGGGAAAAGCAGTCAATAAAAAATAATGCAAAAAAAAAAAAAAAAAAAAACGATGCAAAAAGGGGAGGTCCAAGATGGCTGAGTGGGTGGAAATAGTACTCACCTACTCCCATGACCACATCAAAATTACAACTAAATTATAGAATGATCAACCTGGATAACCATTTGAAGAGTAGCTGAATAGAAGTCCAATAACTAAGGATATAAATAAGAAGGCACAACAAGGTTGATAGGAGGGACAGAGACATAAAGTAGGCTGGCCCCACACCCATCTGCTACAGTTGAGTATCCTGAGGTATATTCAGCTGCACAGGTCATCCCCGATGAGTGAGGGTTCTCAGCCCCATATGCCCTTGGCAAAGAAGCCCATATAACATCTGGCTATGAAAATCAGCAGGGATTCTGTCCACCTGGGGAAATGTAATGCTGTTGGAAATGCAGGCAGCATCTTCTTAAAGACCCAAAGCAAAAACTCTCACTCTAGGCACTCACCCTGGACTCCAGCAAAGGGATGGTGGCACAGGGGATGCCAGAGTCATGGGAGAGACGTAGTCATGTGGCTTTGAGACAAGGGCTGGAGGGACAACCTCCAAAGTTCCTGTAGTGAGTCCTCTTACTGCACAGCCCAGGAAGCACCATCTTTCCTGGTTTAAGCCCTCTCCACACAGGACAGTGGCCTGATAAGCTACACTGGCTCCACCTTTACTCAGATCCCACCCTAACTAGCTTGCACACAGAGAGAAACTGTCAGCAACAACCAGCCTAGGCCTGTGATTCTTGAAAAACTGTGTCAAGGAATTCCAGTCAGGCTCAGAGAGTGCCAGAGATAAACACGGATAAACTGAGTTTTGTGGCTTTAAGGCAAGGGTCATCTTTTATCAGTGGCAACTACAGCCTGGGCCTGCTTTGCAATCTTTCTTAAGAAACCGTCCAGGAATTCCGGTCAATCTTGAGGGGTGCTAGAGACACACAGGGAGAAACTGAGTTGTCTGGCTTCAGGGCAAGAACTGTCTTCTCTCACAACCTTCAGGTACCACATTTCTTCTGTTAATCCCTCCCTCCACAGGAACAAATCAATAATCTGATTTTGCCTGATGAATTCTACTAGCTCCATCCTGACAACTTCCTGAGACCTCACCCCACATCAAAGGTACCAAGGCCCTAGGCAAGTGGAAACTGGCTTTGGTGTACCCTGAGACTTTTGCTGAGTGGCCTCAAGGTTCTAATACACCAAGAGGGCACACACAACCCACACAAGGAACATTCCTGGAGTACCCAGCTCAAGTGATCAAAGAAATTGTATCACTGGGTCCCACAGGACATCTACCACATAAGGCCACCCTACCAAGAGTAGGATACATAGCAGATCTCCATTATACACTGAAACAAACACAGAGAGACAGCCAAATGGGAGACAGAGAAACATGCACCAAAACAAAGAGCAAGAGAAATAGCCAGGAAAAAAAAAAGCTAAATGAAATAGAGGAAAACAAAACAGAGGTTATAAGGATGCTCAAGGAACTTAAGAGAATTTCAACAATATAAAAAAGGACACAGAAACTATTAAAAAAAAAAGTCAGAAATAAAGAATACCAGAACAGAAAGGAAGAATACACTAGGAGTCAACAGCAGTTATATGAACCAGAGGATCAAATCAGCAATTTTGAATACAAGGTAACAGAAAAAACACAATCAGAGCAGTAAAGAGAAAACCACAATTAAAAAATGAGGATAGCTGAAGGGACCTCTGGGACAACATCAAGTGTCATAACACCCACATCATAGAAATACCAAAAGGAGAAGAGAGAAAGTAATTGACATCCTATTTGAAGAAATAATGACTGAAAATTTGCCTAATATGGTGAAGAAAAATGTCACACAAGTCTAGTAAGCTCAGAAAGTCCCAAACAAAATGAAGCCAAAGAGGCCCACCCCAAAACACATCATAATTAAAATGGCAAAGGTTTAAGACAAAGAGAGAATCTTAAAAGTCAAAAGAGAAAGACAGTCACCTATAAGAGAGCTCCCATAAGACTGTCAGCAGATTTCTCAATAGGAACTTTTCAGGCCCGAAGGGACTGGAACAAAATATTCAAAGTGATGAAAAGCAAACACCTACAATCAAGACTACCCTACCCAGCAGGGCTACCATTTAAAATTAAAGGAGGAATAAAGTGCTTACCAGGCAAGGAAAGCTCAAGTAGTTTATCACCACCAAACAAGTGTTACTAAAATTTTAAGGAAATTCTTTAACAAAAAGAATGGGGGAAAAAGAACATAAATATGAATAATAAAATGGCAATGACTATCTACTTATCACTAATCACTTTAAATGTAAATGTATCAAAAGACATAGGGTAGCTGAATGGATAGGAAAAGAAGGCCCAAATATATACCGTGTACAAGAGACCCACTTCAAACTGAAAGACATAGACAGAAACTAGAGATGAAAAAAGATAATTTATGCAAATGAAAAAAAAAAAGCTGACTAGCCAAACTTACTTCATTCATATAGATTTTAACAGAAAGGCTATAAAAAAAGACAAAGCATAATACATATAATGATAAAAGGATCAATCCAACAAGAAGATATATATAACCTTTGTAAATATTTATGCATTCAACAAAGGAGCACATAAATATATAAAGTAAATATTGATGAACACACGGAGAAATTAACAGCAATACAATCACAATAGGAGACTTTAACACCCCATTAACATCACTGAATTGATCTTCCAAACAGAACCAACAAGGAAACACCAGCCTTAAATGACACAAAAGACCAGATGGATTTAATTGATAATTTTAGACCATTTCGATGGAAAGCAAAAGAATACATGTTCTTTTCAAGAGTGCATGGGGAGTTCAGGAAGATGGCAGCAATGCACATGGGAGTTGTGCTCACTTACTCATGCACCCAACTGGGACACCTAGCTAATCTTCTGAACAGAGTAAACAGCCAAGAGAATCCCAGCTGATATGAAGTTTGGAAGCCAAAGTGCAGAGGATGCTTAAAAATAGGCAGTAAGGAGATCTTACAGGCTGATGGGAAGGTCCCCAAGCCTTGTGCAGAGAATGCAGCTGCCAACAGGAGGGTGGGGTCAGTGATGGCAATCTAGTGACTCCCTGTCCTCCCAGTGGAGGGGGGGGGAGCCCCACCCCCACACCAGGAGAGACCTGAATGGGTAAAGTTGCTGTGTAGATAAAAAAGGCAGCAAGTGACACACAGCCAGCAACATACTCCAGATGGGGCAGCAGTTGCCAGTTGGGACAGTACCAGAGAATTTGGGGAGCTGGGTGACACCTGGAGCTGGGGGAAGAGATGGGCCACAACTGGCCCATGACCCAGATAGACTCTAGACTGGTCAGAGAGTTAGACTGTGTGGAATACCAGGCAGTGGCTAAGAGTCACAGTGGCACCCAAGAGGACTTTTTTCAGAAGGGAAACTCAGCTGCCAAGCAGGGACCTCACACACATGGTGGCCAAGTCAACAAAGAGGGAGGAGTGTGTGTGTGCAATTTGCTCCCACTCAGGGAGCCTCAGATTGATCAAAGAAGGGCATCAGGGGCTCAAAGAGGCAGCAGCACCCAGAGAGATTTTTTTCAAAAGGGGAACTAAGCTGCTGTGCAAGGACCTCGTGCCCATGCAGCAGCCAGGCCAACACAGAGGGAGGAGTATGGGTGCCGTTTGCTCCTACTTAGTGCACCTCACAGACTGATCAAAGGGGTGCAAAATGAGGTGGATTGCTGGTGCTGGTGCAGTGCAAATGCAGAGTGAACAGTAAAGGCCACACAGTGCTCTGAGGGCATAGGCAGGAAACTGGGTACTCAGTGATTACTACTGTAACCCGGACTGAGACACCATCCTTGCAGAACCACAGGAAAGGGAAAAAAAACGGAGCCCTGTCTGCCACTGACTGCAAGATCCAGGAAGATCTCCAAAACCAGCAGGGCAGGTTTAAAATCAGCAGAAGGTTTTCTGTTTTGTCTTCTTTTTTTTGTTTTTTCAAGAGTAAGACAATAAGACCTGGAGCTGTGAGAAAACCAGAGACAGATTCAGAAAGAAGTCAGAAGGCAAACAGCAACAGCTGAGACAAATTTCACTTTGCTCTCCTTCAGAACTTGCATGTTTTTTTTTAATTTCTCCTTTCTGTTTACTCAGGGTTTTTGTTTTGTATGTTTACTTTTATTATTTTATCTTTTTATTCTCCCTTTCACATTGCATTTTAAATTTTCTTCTTTCACTTCACTTGTATTCCAAATAACACACTACTCTTAGTCTTTTTATTGTTTTTAATCAGGTTATATACTTCTTATCATACTATTGTTATTCCAAATCCCACAGGTGGCACCCTTTGCCACCTTCCTAAACTTCATTATTGTCATGATTAACTTTATTTTCTCTCACACTATACCAAGTTTCTATCACTTACTCTCACTATTTCTCCTCCATCTAATCATGCATAAGTGCTCTTCTTTCTTAAGTCAGCTCACATTCTTTTTCCCCACAAATAAGAGTTTTATTTCTTTCCCACTGTAAATAAACAGTGGCTAGTAGGGTGAAATACTACAGTTATTGCTGTACTTCTCCAAAGAAAGTCCTACTTGTTCTCTGCTTGTTTGTATTTTAAATCCCATAGAATACTCTGCCACTGCCTTACTCCATTTTGCCTTCGCCCTACCCCTAATAAGTGAGGAATTTTATTTGTTTTCTCTCTCCCTTTTTTTCCCTATTTTCCCCCTCTCTGAACCTGGGCTTTACTCCTTACTCTTCTTTTATTTTCCTCTTATCTTATTTTCCTTACTCTTAGTTTCTCTTTCCCACCCCCCCCAAAATCATTTTTCCTTACTGTAGACATCTCATATTCATTTTTCACTTTTCTACCATATTCTCATTGCCATTCCACCTTTATTAAACTTCATACAGCTGTTGTTGCTATCAACCCTGCTGTGGGTTTTCTGCAATTTTGCTCCTGTTGGTCCAGTACCTTTTCAATTTTACTTCAAACCTCATAGAATACTCTTTCCCCTTCCAATCCCATTGTTTCCATCACCATTTCATCTTTTACTTATGTTGTAAATTGTGCTCTCTCCCTTTCTTTGCCTCAGTTCTCTCCCATCTTTTATCAATTCTCCTCCCTCTTACTACACAACAAAATTTTCCACACTTTTAGTCATCTCATGTTCTCTTTGTCATATCTTATAATATCTGCAATCTCTCTTTCACCTTTATTAATCTTAGGTCAATAGCAATAGAGACTGCTAATGTTTGTAGGTGGGTTCTTTTTCCTGGTATAGGTTTGGTTGTCTGGTAATACTGCTTTGTTTACCAGCACCTGTACAACAGCATATATTAAATGACATAAGAGACTAAAAGAAAAATGCAAAGGATCAATATATCCAGGAGCTAGTTCTTTGAAAAGATAAACAAAATCAACAAGCAGTTTGACTCATCAGGGAAAAAAGGGAGAGTCATCAAGAAAAAAAAGCAGACTCATCAAGAAAAAAAGGGAGAGGACCCAAATAAAATAAATTGAAAGAGTAGAGATTAGAATTAATACCACAGAAATACAAAAAATTATAAGAAATTACTATGAACAAATATATGCAAGAAATTTAAATACCTGAGTGAAATGGACAAATTTCTAGAAAAACATAGTCTTCCAAAACTGAATAGTCTGAACAGACTAATAACAGCTGGTGAAACTGAATCATTAACCTAAAAAACTCCCAGCACACAGCAGCCCTGGACTGGACAGTTTCACAGAAGAACTTGACAAAACACTTAAAGAAGAGCTAACCCCTATTCTTCTCAGACTATTCCTAAAAATCCAAGGAGAGAGAAGACTCCCAAACTCTTTTTATGAAGCCATCATCATCTTAATTCCCAAACCAGATAAAAACACAACAAAAAAAGAAAACTACAGGCAAATATTGCTGATAAACATAGAGGCCAAAATCCTGAACAAAATATTGGCAAACCTCAACCAGCAATACATTAAAAAGATCATACACCATGATCACATGGGACTCATCCCAGGAATGCAAGGATGGGACAATATTCACAAATCAATAAATGGAATACATCACATAAACAAGAGCAAAGACAAAAATCACGTGATCGTATCAATGATGCAGAAAAATCATTTGATAAGGTACAGCACCCATTTATGATAAAAACACTCAGCAAAGTGGGAGTAGAGGGGGCATAACTCAACATAATAAAAGTCATATGCAAGAAACCTATCACCAACATCATACTCAATGGGCAAATACTAAAAGCTTTCCCACTAAGATCAGGAACAAGACAAGCACGCCCACTTTCACCACTTTTATTCAACACAGGATTGGATGTCCTAGCCAAAGTGATTAGACAAGAAAAGGAAATAAAAGGCATCCAAATTGGAAAGGAGGAAACAAAACTGTCATTGTTTTCTGATGACATGATAGTATACATAAAACACCCTACAGACTCCAACAAAAAATCACTTGACCTAATAAGTGAATTTGGCAAAACAGCAGGAAACAAAGTCAATATTCAGAAATTGAAGGCATTTTGAACACCAACAACGAAATATCAGAAACAGAAATTAGGAAAGAAATCCCACTTGATATAGCAACAAGAAAAATGAGGAACCTAGGAATAAACCTAGCCAAGAAGGTAAAAGATCTGTACTCGAAAAACTACAAAACACTAGAGAAAGAAATTAAGAAAGACACTAATAAATGGAAACATAGACCATCTTCATGTATTGGAAGAATTAACATCATCAAAATGTCCATACTACCCAAAGTAATTTATAGATTCAACACAATACCTATTTAAATACAATGATAAATTTCACAGATATAGAACAAACATTTTGAAAACTTATATGGCACCATAAATGACCCCAAAAAGATGCAGCCATTTTGAGGAAGGAGAACAAAGTAGGGGAAAATACAATACCTGTTATCAAACTATACTACAAGGCCACATTGATCAAAACAGTCTGGTACTGGCATAAGAACACACAAATATAGATCACTAAAATGGAACAGAGAGCACAGAAATAAACCCAAGTCTCTATGGTCAATTAATATTCAACAAAGGGGAAAGGAGCATAAAATGGAGTAAAAACAGCCTCTTCAACAAATGGTGCTGGGAGACCTGGAGGCTACATGCAAAAAAATGAAACTCAATCAACAACTTACACCATACACAAAGATAAAATGAAGGTGGATAAAGGACTTAAAAATAAGTTGGAACACCATAAAATTCCTAGAAGAGACATAGGGTAGAAAGTATCAGATATTCCACACAGCAATATTTCACTGATATGTCCACTAGAGCAAGGGACATAAAGGAAAGAATAAATGAATGGAACTTCATCAAATGAAAAAGCTTATACGTTGCTAAAAAAAAAAAAAATCAGCAAAGTGAAAATGGAACCAGCCACATGGGAAAATAATTTGCCAATGATAACTCAGAAAAGGGTTTGATCTCTAAAATCTACACAACTCCACTCCAGGAAGACAAACAACTCAATTAAAAAATGGGCAAAGGACCCAAACAGACACTTCTCCAAGGGTGACATACAGAAGGCCCACAGACATATGGAAGGATGCTCAGCATCACTAGCCATCAGAGGGATGAGAATTAAAACCACAATGAGATACAACTTAACACCAGTCAGAATGGCCATCATAAAGAAATCAATAAACTATAAGTGCTGAAGAGGTTGTAAGAGAAAAGAGAACCCTAGTGTATTGTCAGTGGGAGTGCAGGCAGGTGCAGCCACTGTGGAAAATAGTTATGGAATCTCCTTAGAAAACTAGAAATGGAACTACCTTTTGACCTGGTAATTCCACTGCTAGGATTATATCCTAAGAATCCTGAAACAGCAATTCAAATGAACCTATGCAATTCGATGTTCACAGCTGTGCAATTTACAATAGCCAAGTACTAGAAACAGACTGAGGGTCCATCAGTAAATGAGTGGATCATAATACTGTGGTACACATACACAATGGAATACTACGCAGCAGAAAGAAATTAAGGGCTCCTTCCCTCAGGGACAGCATGGACAGAACTGGAGAGCATTACGCACTGAGTGAAATATGCCAGGCAGTGAAAAACAAATACCATATGATCTCACCTTTAAGTGGAACCTAACCAACAAAACAAATAAGCAAGCAAAATATAAACAGAAGCATTGTAATTAAGAACAATCTGACAGTAACAAAAGGGGACATGGGAGGGGATAATGGGGAAAAGAGGGAAGGGTTTTCAGGAACAACTATGAAGGACACATGGACAAAACCAAGGTGGGGTGTAATCAGGGGAGGAAGATGCAAATGGCTGGGGTAGGGGGCAGTGGTGGGGAGTGGTAAATGCAGACAACTGTACTTCAACAACAGTCAATTAAAAAAAAAAAACTGGAGAGCATTATGCTAAGTGAAATAAGTCAGGCAGTAAAAGACAATTACCATATGCTCTCACCTCTAAGCGAAACCTAATAAACAAAACAAGCAAGCAAGCAAAATACAACCAGAGACACTGAAATGAAGAACAAACTGACAGTGACCAAAGGGGAGGTGGGAGGGGAATAACAGGGGAAAGATGGGAATGGTCATCAAGGAACATGTATAAAGGACTCAAGGACAAAGACAATAGGTGCCAGGGGGTAGGATTGAGTGTGGGAGGTGTGGGTAAGTGGGGCAGGGGAGATTAGTGGGCAGAAAATGGGGCAAGTGTAGTTGAAGAACAATAAATTTTTTTTAATTTTGAAAAAGAATACATGGAAAATTATCCATGATATACCACACGTGAGGCCACAAAACAAGTCTAAATAATTTAGGAGGATTAATATCACATCAAGAATCTGCTCTGGCCAAAAGTTTACCAGTTTGATTTCCAGTCAGGGCACATGCTAGGTTGCAGGCCAGGTCCCAATTCAGGGCATGCAAGAGGGAGCCATTTCTTGTTTCCCTCACACATTGATGTTTCTCTCCCTCTTTTTTTCCCTACCTTCCCTTCTCTCTAAAAATAAATAAATAAAATCTTTAAAGAAAAAAGAATTTGCTCTGACAATAATGGTATGAAACTAGAAATCAATTACAACAAAAATACTAAAAAACACAAAAACACATCCAGGCTAAATACCATGCTACTAAACAATGAACAGGTTAACTTAAATGAAATCTAGGAAGAAATACAAAAATACTTTGAGATAAATGTAAATAAAAATGTTAAAAATTATAAAATTTAACTAAATGCCCTACAATCTATGGAACACAGCAAAAGCAGTCCTACGGGGGGGAATTCATAGCAATACGGGTCTACCTCAGGATGTAAGAATATCTCAAATAAACAATCTAACCTTACAACTAAAGTACCTATGAAAAGAACAACCAAAGCACAAATGAAATAATAAAGGTAGAAAAGTATTGAGTAAATAACAATATAAAAGATCAATAAAACCAAGTGCGGGAAAAGATAAACAAGTCTGATAAAACTTTCACTAGATTCATCAGGATAGAAATGGAGAGAACCCAAATTATTTTTATTTCTATTTTTTAATATATTTTATTATTTATACTATTAGAATTGTCCCATTTTCCCCCTTCACTCCCCTCCACCCTGCCCACCCCCTCCCACCCACATTCCCCCCCTTTAGTTCATGTCCATGTGTCATAAGTTCTTTAGCTTCCACATTTCCCATACTATTCTTGCCCTTCCCCTGTCTATTTTCTACCTATTGTTTATGCTTATTCTCTATATCTTTCCCCCCCTCTCCTCCTCCCACTTCCCTGTTGCTAACCCTCCATGTGATCTCCAATTCTGTGGTTCTGTTCCTGTTCTATTTGTTTGCTTAGTTTGCTTTTGTTTTAGGTATGGTTTTTACTGTGAGTTTGATGTCTTTTTTTACTGTTCATATTTTTGTCTTCTTTTTCTTAGATAAGTCCCTTTAACATTTCATATAATAAGGGCTTGGTGATGATGAACTCCTTTAACTTGACCTTATCTGAGAAGCACTTGATCTGTCCTTCCATTCTAAATGATAGCTTTGCTGGATAGAGTAATATTGGATGTAGGTCCTTGCCTTTCATGACTTGGAATACTTCCTTCCAGCCCTTTCTTGCCTATAAGGTCTCTTTTGAGAAATCAGCTGACATTCTGATGGGAATTCCTTTGTAGGTTACTGTCCCCTTATCTCTTGCTGCTTCTAGAATTCTTTCATTTTTACTGTGGGTAATGTAATTATGATGTGCTTTGGTGTGTTCCTCCTTGGGTCCAACCTCTTTGGGACTCTCTGAGCTTCCTGGACTCCCTGGAAGTCTATTTCCTTTGCCAGACTGGGGAAGTTCTCCTTTATTATTTGTTCAAATAACTTTTCCACTTGTTGTTTTTCCTCTTCCCCTTCTGGTACCCCTATAATTCGATGTTGCCACTCCTCATTTCTTTGAATTCTTGTTTCTTCATTCTTTTCTGTTTGGTTGTTCCTTTCTTCCTTCTGGTCCCTTCCATTGATTTGAAACCCAGTTTTCTCTCCATCACTATTGGTTCCCTGTGCATTTTCCTTCATTTCTTTTATCGTAGCCTGCATCTGTTCATCTAATTTATGACCAAAGTCAACCAATTCTGTGAGCATACTGATCACCAGTGCTTTGAACTGTGCATCTGATAGGTTGGCTATCTCTTAGTCGCTTAAAAAAAAACTGGCTCTGGGGCTTTTAATTCTGTTTGACCCATCTTTTTTATTTTGTTTTTATTTTTTTTCTTTGGTCTGGTCGCGCCTGTTATGTATGAGGGGCGGAGCCTTAGGTGTTCACCAGGGCAGGGCACCTCAGTTGCTGGGTTGTGAAATGTCATACAACGACATACAGCGACATACAACAGTATGTGGGGGCGGGATCTGAAAGGGAACAATGGCACCAGCTCCACTCTCTCTAGGACTTCAGTCCCCTTTGCCGCTTCCCACAAACAAATTGGGCTCTTCTGGTGCTGGCTCCCAGGCGGGTGTGCTTGTATATTTTCTGCGACTCTGTGGGTTTCCCCAAGGAGCCTCCTGTGAGGCTGAGAGAAATCTCCCGGCCTCAACTCCCACAGGTGTTTTCAATCGATGCCTTCAGGCTTCATTTCCCGGCTCTGGGTCCCTGGGTTGCACGGTCTGTGTCGCCGCCCGTTTTCGCTTAGTTTGTCTGTGCGGGAATGTGTGGCTGTGGACAGCCAGCTGCCTTGCGCACCTCACTAGGTCTGCTCGTTGCCTCCCACACCCAGGGTCTGCCACCGGTCCACCAGCTGCCTCCACACTTCTGGGGTCCGCCAACTGCCATCTTCGCCCTGAGTGCCCACGTCTGAGTCTGCCAGCCACCACTTTTTCCTGCCGGGACCCCTTGACCCCTCTCTGTAGGCCTCCAACTCCGCCCCTCCTTACCGATCTGGATGAATGGTAGTCAGACTTCCATTCAGTTCATTTCTCTCAGTTCTGGGTGTTTTTTGTTTCTAAATTTTTGTTGTCCTTAGTTAATGGTTGTGCGAGGAGGCACAATGCGACTACCTATGCCTCCATCTTGGCCAGAAGTCCCCAAATTATTTATTTATATTATTTATATTAGAAATGAAAGAGGAGAAGTAAATGAGCACCACAGACATACAAAAGATTTTAAGAAAATATTACAAACCACAAGCTGGACAATCTGAAAGAAATGAATAAATTCCTAGAAAAATACAATCTTCCAAAACTGAATCTAGAGGGAAAAGAATATATAAACAGATTGCTACTAACAAAATTTATTCAGTAATCAAAAACTCCAATGAACCAAAGTCCTGGATCAGATGAATTTTGCCAAACATTCACAGAAGAATTAATAGGTGTCCTTTTTAAACTATTCCAAAAAATTCAAGGAGAGTTCAGTTTCCCAGTTAACTTTATGGGACTAGCATTATCCTAAACAGAATGAAGATACAAGAATTCACAAAAATGAAGAGACACTTAGGAACCTCAGGAACAACTTCCAACGTTTCGATATCTAAATCACAGGGGTGCCAGAAGGAGAAAAGGAAGAGCAAAAAATGGAAAACGTATTTGAAAAAACAATGAAGGAAAACTTCCCCAATCTAGCAAAGGAAGACTTCCAGGAAGTCCAGGAAGCTCAGAAAGTCCCAAAGAAGTTGGACCCAAGGAAGCACACACCAAGGCATGTCATAATTACAATACCCAAGATTAAAGAGAAGGAGAGAACCTTAAAAGCTGCAAGAGAAAAGGAGATAGTAACTTACAAAGGAATTCCCATAAGAATATCGGCTGATTTCTCAAAAGAAACCTTACAGACAAGAAGGGGCTGGAAAGAAGTATTGAAAAGTCCTGAAAGGCAAGGACCTACATCCAATATTACTCTATCCAGCAAAGGTATCATTTAGGATGGAGGGCAGATAAAGTGCTCCCCAGATAAAGTCAAGTTAAAGGAGTTTATCATCACCAAGCCCTTATATATGAAATGTTAGAGGGACTTATCTAAGAAAAAGAAGATAAAAAATAGAAACAGTAAAATAACAAACTCACAACTATCAACAACTAAACCTAAAAAAACAAAAACAGAAACAAACTAAGCAGACAACTAGAACAGGAACAGAATCACAGAAATGGAGATCACATGGAGGGTTATCAGCAGAGAGGGAGGAGAATTAGGAAAAAGTACAGGGAATAAGAAGCACAAGTGGCAGGTACAAAATAGACAGAAGGAGGTTAAAAATACTATAGAAAATATAGAAACTGAAGAACTTACATGTATGACCAATGGACATGAACTAAAGTGGTGGGAGGAAGGGTGTAGGGCAGAAAGGAATAAAGAGAGGAATATGGGACAACTATAACAGCATAATCAATAAAATATATTTTTAAAAAACTAAGGCAACCTAAATGAAGTATGCAGTTTTACAGTAGTAATGTTTAATAATGTGTCAATACTGATTCATTAATTGTAAGAAACATACCACAGTAATGTAAGCTGTTAATAATAGTGGAAACTGGGTGTTGAGTACATGGGAACTGTCTGCACTATTTTGATATTGTTCTGTAAATCTGAAATCATTAAAAAAATGAAGTTTTTTCTACAAAATTGGTTAAAAAAACAAACAATTGGGTAGGAAATCTCATCTACTGTAGCAACAAGAAAAATAAAATATGAATAAACATAAACATGTAGGTAAAAGACCTGTACTCAGAAAACTACACAACACTGAAGAAAGAGATTAAGGAAGACACAAATAAATGGAAGTATTTATCATATTCATGGACTGGAAGAATTAATATCTTCAAAATGTACATACTTCCCAAAGCAATTTATAGATTCAATGCAATCCCTATTAAAATACCAATGACATATTTCACAGATAGAACAAAGATTTCAAAAATTTATATGGAACCATAAACCAAATAGCCTCAGCAATTTTGAGAAGAGGAACAAAGTAGGAGGAATCACAATACCTGACAGCCTCTATAATCAGAACAGTCTGAAACTGGCATAAGAAAAGACACATACACCAATGGAACAGAATAGGGAGCCCAGAAACAAACCCATGTCAATACAGTCAGTTACTAGTTGACAAACAGGGCAGGAATATAAAATGGAGTAAAAATTGCCTCTTCAACAGATAGTGTTGGGAGATCTGGACAAATACATGTAAAAAAATGAAACTTGACTACCAACTTACACCATACCCATACACCATTTTTATTTTATAAAAATAAACCCAAGATGAATAAAAGACTTAAATATAAGTTGGGACACCATAAAAGTCCTAGAGGAAAACATAGGCAGGAAAATTTCAGATACCCAAAGCATCAATATTTTCAACTATACACCCTCTTGAGCAAGGAACATAAGGAAAAGAACAAATAGATGGAACTACATCAAACTAAAAATCATCTGCACGGCTAAAAAAAAAATCAACAAAATGGAAAGGGAACTAACTATGAGAAAACATATTTGCCAATGATACCTTGGACAAGGGTTTGATTTCCAAAATATATACAACTTATATATTAAGTTGTGTATTAACTTATGTATAAAACAACTTATACAACTCCACACCAGGAAGGTAAGCAATCCAATTTAAAAAAGGGGAAAGGACTTGAACAGACACTTCTCCAAGGAGGACATACAGAGGACCCATACACACATGGAAAAATGCTTAATACCACTAGCCATTAGAGAGACACAAATTAAAACCACAGTGAGATAACACTTCACACTGATGAGAATGGCCATCATTAATTAATCAACAAACAACAAGTGCTGGCGCGGTTGTGGAGAAAAGGGAGTGAAATCAAAGTACACTGTTGGTAGGAATGCAGACTAGTGTAGACACTGTGGAAAACAATATGGAATTTTCTCAAAAAACTAAAGATGGAACTGCCTTTCTTTCCGTCTAGCGATCCCACTGCTGGGAATATACCCCATGAAACCTGAATCACCAATTCAAACAAATTTATGTACCACAATGTTCATAGTAGCATTATTTACAATAGTCAAGTCCTAGAAAGAGCCTAAGTGCCCATCAATAAATGAGTGGATCAAAAAACTGTTACAAAAAAAAAAAAGAATAGGTTACAAACAAACAAAAAATTGTGTTACATTTACTCAATGGAACACTATGCAGCATAAAGAAAGAAGGAACTCCTACACTTTACAACAGTATGGATGGAGCTGGAAAACATTATGCTAAGTGAAATAAGACAGGTGATGAAAGACAAATACCGTATGATCTCACCTATAAGTGGAACCCAATCAACAAAACAAATGAGCAAAATAGAACTAGAGACCTGGAAATAAAGAACACTGACAGTGACCATAGAGGAGTGAGGAGGGAGATAATGTGGCCAAGAAGAAGGGACAAGCAAAGCAACATGAATAGAGGACTCACAGGGACATACAATGGAGGAGGTGTGACTGTAGGAGTTGTAGGGGGGACGGGTTTGGGGTAAACAATGGGGAAAAGGCAGGACAGCTGTTACTGAATAATAAAAAAATAAAAAATAAAAGAATCAAAAAAGAAAATGAATATAATAAGAGATATGACTTAAAAGTAAATCAGTGAGCCCTGGCTGGTGTAGCTCAGTGGACTGAGTGCAGGCCTTCAAACCAAAGAGATTCTGGTTTGATTCCCAGAGTGCATGCCTGGGTTGCAGGCCAGGTCCCCAGCAGGGGGCACCTGAGAGGCAACCCCCATTGAAGTTCCTCTCCCTCTCCTTCCCTCCCCTCTCTCTAAAAATAAATAAAATAATTTTTTAAAAGTAAATCAGTGAGCTAGAAGGTGGAGCCCAGGTGTTATCCAGGACACAGAATAACAGAATAAGCTTCAAGACTGAGGAAAAAGTAAGAGATGTAGAGGACAGAAGTTTCCACCTCCTGTCCTATGCAATCTCCAAAAAAGAGAACAGGGAGAATGACAAAAAAAAAAAAAAAAAAAAGCTAATCGAAGAAATAAAATTCCTTAGAGCTTTAAAACCACAGGAATTTTCATAATGATTATAACTGAGTTCAGAGCACGATGAATGAAAAATATTCCACAACCTAGACACAATATGGGAAGATTTCAGAATGTCAGAAATATTTTGTTAAAAAACCTAAATTCTTACAAAAAAGACAGAGTTGACTAAAAACAAACAATTACTCAGCTAGACTCAGACTTCTCAAGAGCAGCACTGAGTATTTTCAGATAGTGCAATATCTTCACAGTTCTGAGGAAATTATTTTATAAGTAGATTTCTATCTAGCCAAGCTAACATTTAAATTGGGGGAGGGGAGAGTTAATTTTGGATGTGTGGTTACTTAAAGTTTATCACAAACTTTCTGTAGGAAACACCTGAGGAACAATTCAGACAAAATGAAAATAAATAAATATAGAACAGTAAACCAAAAATAAATAAACCTTAGAATTAAGTCTAAATAACTGTTGACAAAATATCAAAAAAAAATAATAATGATCTAGAATTCAAATATTAGATGATTTCAATGTTGAAGCTGTGGGTGTGAAGGCAATGAGGAGGGAAGCAAAGTGTGCTACGGTTCTTGTCTTCTTCAGGTCAAAGAAACAGATTCTAATTCTGGACTGTAGATAGGAAAATTAAGTATGTATATGTATTTAAAATTTAACAAGATAAGTGCCAGCCACCATGGTTCAGTTGATTGGGTGTTGTTCCTTGAACCAAATGGTGTCTGGTTCTATTCCTGGTTGGGACACATGTTTCAGTTGCAGGTTCAGTCCCTGGGACACATACAGAAGACAACCAATTGATGTTTCTCTGACACATCAATGTTTCTCACCCTCTCTTCCTCCCTCCCTTCTCTTCTCTCTGAAATCAAAAATAAAATTAAAAATGAATTATTAAAATTTAATAAGGTAAGTAGAAATGGCATATATATATTTGCTATATATTGCTAGAGGATGACATGGAAAAGAGACAGCCAATCAATAAAAAACAAAATGTACTTTGTTATGTGAAAAAAGAGTCAGTCGCTGAACAGTGAGGGCAGAGGCTTCACTCATTCAACAAATAGGGAAGGCACAGGGTTAGGTGTGTAGGCATAACAAGCTCACATTCCCTCCTGGGCCTGGGAGCAAAGAAGCAAGCGTGACTTAGAGTGGTATGCTGGGAAGGAAAAACAAAGCAGGGCGAAAAAGGGATAAAAAGTAACTTGGGTCTTAAAAACATCACATTTGGTGAAAGAAGCTAGACACAAGAAAACCCATAATATTGGGTGGCTCAGTTTATATATAATGTCCAGAACAGGCAACTCTATACAGACAAAAAGTAGAAAAGTGGTTGCCAGGGACTAGGGACAGAATAGAATATGAGTGACTGCTAATGGGCACCAGGTTCCTTTGGGGTGATAGAAATATCCTGAAATTGTGGGGATGGCTGTACAACTCTGTAAGTATATAAAACAAAACAAAAAACAAAACAAAAGCAAAATCATTAAATTATATACATTAAATAGAGGAATTTATGGTATCTGGATTATATCTCAATAAAGATTTTTTAAAGGAATTTGGTAGAGTGCCACATTAAACAAGATAATCAGGTAAGGCCAACTTATGTAAGGCAAAATAAAATCTGTTGCTGTACACATACATGAATATGCATGCAGAGCAAACTGCTCCAAAGTATCATAACATACCAGGGCCTTCCATCCATTACCACTCTCCTTCCCAGCAGCAGATGAACCCCTGAGTTCCCATGTGGTCTCCCTTTTTTAGCTCACATTCATCTCCTGCTCTGTGCCCAGTGACCTGCAGCTCTTGCATGAACCCCACTCTTTAAGCAGAGCTTCAGATCCACTGACACCCTTTCCTGCTCAGATATGGCTTTTCCTTTGTTCTTGCTCACTTGCTTTAGTCAATACTCATCAAGGGCTTATTCTGGAGAAAATAACCCAAAGAAAACTGTAGAGTCAGAGTTTATATTGAGCTACTTACCTCTGTGATTTCAATAATAAAATTGATTTTCCATGTATTTCATTTATAATGTAAACATGACAAACAAGAACAATTCACACCTAGCAAACTGAAATTTATTTGGATAACTATGATCCATTTGTTCATCATAAAATCATTCAGTATATGTATACCCATTACAGAGTTAAAACCCAAGAGTAAATTTAAACAAAAAAAAAAATCAAAGTTTCTATTTGAAAATGTAAATAGAGTATTTTAATTTAAAAAATATCTGACTTTTATACTTCTTAGGCATAAAAATGACGGGGGTAGATATTACCTGGCTTAAAATTACAAGGAATTTTCTTCAGTGAATGATGAATCCTTCAAAGATAGCATACTCCAACATCATGTCATGGACAAAATAACTGATTCAGGGAGGAAAAATGACCCACTATCTATCAACTAGGAGGGAAGACCAACTTTTTAGTCCTCTCAAATAAAGATGAACCTTGTCCCCTTAAAGAGTAGTCACCTCAAGAGGCAGCACACTTATACTAACAACCTGTCACTGCCCAAAAGATACCGCCAATTGCCCTCAGGGTCCTTGGGCAAGCTCCCTTGGCCTATTGCAAACCAGAATTGTGATTTCATATTCAGAACTCATTTTGGACCTGCTAACACTGTGATAGGCTCAAGTAGCCTGCTATTAGTCATCAAATCCACCCCTCAAAGACTTGCCAAAAGAAAGAGCCGCAGGTTCTGAAGATTTTCAGTAGGGATTACTTCACAACTGATTAAACATTTGGGAAATACGTATACAATCTCTCAAGAACACTACTTTGAAAGGGATATCACCTATTTGCATATTTAAGTTCTAGGTTGTTATTTTTAAAAACCAGCCATATTACTTTTTAGTCACACTTCATAGTTTGGATGGTCTCACCTCAATCATTCATGAACATGTGCGAAAACCTCTAAGAGCTGATGATGCTCACACACTTCACCCAGAATTAAATTTGCCCTTTTCTAATCCAGGAAAGGGAGATTTACAAGGCAAAGTAATGCAAGTAATATTACAGGAGGATATATTTGTAATTACATAGAGATAGGAGCTATCAATGAGAAACGGTCCTTATTAATTCTAATTCGTCAAAGCAGGTTAGAAAGGCCATCTATCAAATAGCACTTGGCTCAGTTTCTATTGCTACATGTTCAATAAAGCAGTATCACAGGCCATTCTAGGTCATGGGCTTTTTCTTTTGTCTGCACTGACTACATGAACCATTTCTTCCAATTAATCTGAATTAATAAGGATGTTTAATAAGCACCTACCATTAAGATGTTCATATGATACTCCTAATCAAAATGTAAAATGTAAGTGATATATGATAGCCTGCATATTAAACTGGTTCCAAACTTTTTCATGCATGTGTGTGTATGAGCATGTGTGTGTGTTGGTAATGGCAGAAAGCATAATACCACAATGAGATAAAAGCACCCAACTAGGAGCTGGATGGCTAGGTTCTACTTCACACTTGCCACACACAGACCTTCATGTCTCCCTCTGTAGAATAGGGCGGGGGGGGGGGGGATCTCTCTCACAGCTCTCTCACAGGGCCACAGAGAGAGGCAAGTGGAACAATGAATGAGGACAATAGTGTAAACAGGTTTGGTACATGTGGGAGCAAGGGCTGCGCTATTACTACTCAGTTCTCATTTCCCATGCCCAAAGTGTTGAAAGAAAACCATTCAGCATCAGGACTCAGCAAAAGCCTACCACAGGCCTAGCACTACACAAAGGCCAATGGATGATAAAGAAAACCTGAAAGGACTTAAAAACAAAAGAGATGAGGCCTGGCCACATGGCTCAGTTGGCTGGAATATCATCCCATACACCAGGTTACAGGTTCAATTCCTGACCAAGGCATATACATGGGTTGCAGATTCGATCCCCTGTTGGGGTGCATAAGGGCAGCAGCTGATCAATGTTTCTCTCACATTGATCTCTCCCTCTCCCTCTCCCTCTCCCCCTCCCCCTCCCCCCTCCCCCCCTCCCCCCTCCCCCTCCCCCTCCCCCCTCCCCCTCCCTCTCCCTCTCCCCCTTCCTCTCTCTCTAAAATCAATAAAAACATATCCTAGGGTGAGGATTAAACAAAGAGGTGAAAGTGAGGAAAGGAAACAGACAGGTTGACATCCTAACTGTGATGAGGACCTGGCAAGGTGCCAAAACACCTTCTGTAACTTGTGGAATCTCTGCACATATCCACCCCAGGGGCCAGGTCCTTGCCTTTTCTTACACAGAAAACTCTGTATAAGTAGGTAAGACAAGGATTCTTTTCTTCATTTCACTGATAGAGTAAAAGATCAGTGAAGTACTTTGCACAAGGCCAGTTGGACAGCCTCACACTTCCTGTCTCCATCTCTATCAGGTGATTTCCACACCAATATCAATTCCCATCTATTTATAATCCACTATACATCAGGTCCTTAAAGCTAGAGGGTATGTAGAAGAAGCAGATTAAAAGAAATGACCCTGGCTGGTGTGGCTCAGTGGATTGAGCGCGGGCCTACGAACCAAAGGGTTGCTGGTTCGATTCCCAGTCAGGGCACATGCCTGGGTTGTAGGCCAGGTCTCCAGTAGGAGGGCGAGCATAAAAGGCAACCACACATTGATGTTTCTCTCCCTCTCTTTCTTCCTTCCTACCTCTCTCTCTAAAAATAAATAAAACCTTTAAAAACAATTAAAAAGAAAAAAAAAAGAAATGACATATGCTCTGGCCGGGTAGCTCAGCTGGTTGGAGCAAATGTTGCAGGTACAATTCCTGGTCAGAGAATATATCTAGGTTGTGGGTTTGATCCCTGGTTGGGGCACGTGCGGGACACAACCAACTGATGTTTCTCACATCAATGTCTCTCTCCTTCTCTCTCCCTCTCTCAAATCAATAAATATATCCTCACGTGAAAATTAAAAAAGTAGAAACAACACACCCTGGCTGGTGTGGCTCAGTTGGTTGGAGCACTGTTATCAAAAGTTTTTGGGTTCAATTCCAGGTCAGGGTACATACCTAGGTTGCAGGTTTGATCCCTGGTCCAAGCAACTAATTGATGTTTCTTTTTCATATGATGTTTCTCTCTCTCCCTTTCTCTCTCTCGAAAAATCTATGAATCCTGGCTAGTGTGGATCAGTGGACTGAGCACTGGCCTGTGAACAGAAAAGTCACAAGTACAATTCCAAATCAGGGCACACACCTAGGTTGCAGGTTCACTCCCTGCTCTGGACAACCAACTGATGTTTATCTTCCACATGATGTTTCTCTCTCTCCCTTCCTCTCTCTCTCAAAAAAAAAAAAAAAAATGAGCCCTAGCTAGTGCAGTTCAGTGGATTAAGCACCAGCCTGCGAACCCAAAGGTGGTCAGTTTGATTCCTGGTCAGCATACATGCCTAAGTTGCAAGCCAGGTCCCCACTGGCATACAAGAGGCAACCAATTAATGTTTCTCTTGAACATCGATGTTTCTTTCCTTCTCTTTCCCCCCCTTCCCCTCTCTCTAACAAATTAACAAAATCTTTTTTCTAAAAAGCAATGAAAAATATGTCTTCAGGTATGGATAAAAATAATAATAATAAATAAATAAATGTGGTGACATCACATGCCCAAGGCCCTATGTAGCAAAGCCAAGATTTTTTTTAAGATTTTATTTATTTTACTTATTTTTTTTTTAGACAAAGGGGAAGGGAGGGAGAAAGAGAGGGAGAGAAACATCAATGTGTGGTTGCCTCTTGCACTCCCCGCACCAGGGAACCTGGCCTGCAGCTGAGGCATGTGCCCTGACTGGGAATCGAACACTCTGCTTCGTAGTCCAGTGCTCAATCCACTGAGCCACACCAGCCAGGGCTAAAGCCAAGATTTTAATCTGTTTCCCTTGGGTTCTAACATTGGCCTGCTTTCCACTTCATGTGCTGCCTCAGGACTTTCAGAAAACTTGGGATCCAAGGCTTATTTTGCAATGAGTATGGGTATGGTTGTCACTGGTATCAAGAACAATTTCCTCAGACAACTAATATAACCTAGAACTTCTCTCTTACACAGTCCTTTTGCTATTTCTGCTCAGAATTGAAAAATTCAAACCAATTTGATCTAAATAAGAAAATCACACACATTTCTGGCCATGATGGAGGCATAGGTAGATATGCTTTGCCTCCTTGTACAACCAAAAGAAGGACAAGAACAAATTAAAAAAAAATAATAATAACCAGAACTGCCAGAAAATCAAACTGTATGGAAGTTTGACAACCAAGGAGTTAAAGAAGAAAGATTCCTCCAGACTGGTAGGAGGGGCAGAGAGGATTTGCAGCAAGGTAGTGGCTGAAGGACCCAGCAATCCCACATTTGCATGCAGGTAAACCAAGAGGAACAACTTGGGAGTGAGACAGACCACACAACCCAGGGTTCCAGTGCAGGAAAATAAAGCCTCAGATCCTCTGGCTGTAAAAACCTGTGGGTCTTGCAGCAGCAGGAGAAAACTCCCAGCCTCACAGGAGAGACAAACAGGGTCAGAGAACGTACACAAGCCCACTCACCCAGGACTTAGCACTAGAAGGGTCCAATTTGCTTGTGAGTAGCAGGGGAAGTAACTGAAAGCTGGCAGAGTGGAGCAAATGGTATTGTTCCTTCTGACCCCTCCCCCACATACAGTACCACAACACAGGGAGTGTGTTGCCTTGCTCTGGTGAATACCTAAGGCTCCGCCCCTTGCTACAAAACAGGCACTCTAAGACAAAGAAATATGGCCCAAATGAGAGGATAGATTAAAACTCTAGAAAAAGAACTAAGCAATGAGAGAGCCAACTTATCAGATGCACAGTTCAAAACACCAGTAATCAGGATGCTCACAGCAATGGTTGAGTATGGGCACAAAATGGAGAAAAAAGTGAAGGCTACGCAAAGTGAAATAAAGAAAAATATACAGGGAGCCAACAGTAAAGGGAAGGAAACTGGGATTCAAATCAATGATTTGGAGAAGGAAGAAATAAACATTCAACCAGAAAAGAATGAAGCAATAAGAATTCAAAAAAATGAGGAGACACTTAAGAACCTCTGGCACAACTTTAAACATTCCAATATCAGAATGACAGGGGTGCCAGAATGAGAACGGGAAGAGCAAAGAATGGAAAACTTATTTGAAAAAATAATGAAGGAGAACTTCCCCAATCTAGCAAAGGAAATAGACTTCTAGGAAGTCTAGAAAGCTCAGAGCATCCCAAAAAAGTTGGACCCAAGGAAGCACACACCAAGGCACATCATCATTACAGTACCCAAGATTAAAATGAAGGAGAGAATCTTAAAAGCAGCAAGAAAAACAGAGAGAGTTACCTACAAAGGAGTTCCCATAAGGCTATCAGATGATTTCTCAAAAGAAACATGGTCAAGAAGTAGCTGGAAAGAAGTATTCAAAATCATGAAAGGCAAAAACCTACAAGCTAGATTACTCTATCCACCAAAGCTATCATTAGAATGGAAGGGCACATAAAGTGTTTCCCAGATAAGTTCAAGTTAAAGGAGTTCATCATCACCCCAAGTCCTTATTATATGAAATGTTAGAGGGACTTATCTAAGAAAAAGAAGATCAAAACTATGAATTGTAAAATGACATCAAACCCACAACTATCAACAACTGAACCTAAAAAAGAAAAACAAACTAAGCAAACAACTAGAATAGGAATAGAATCACAGAAATGGAGATCACATGGAGGGTTATCAGAGGGGAGGGGGAGAATGGAGGAAAATGTAAAGGGAATAAGAAGCATAAATGGTAGGTACAAAATAGACAGGGGGAGGTTAAGAATAGTATAGGAGCCCTGGCTGGTGTAGCTCAGTGGATTGAATGCAGGCCTGCGAACCACAGGGTCATCGTTTTGATTTCTAGTCATATGCCTGGGTTGCAAGCCAGGTCCCCAGTAAGGGGCATGTGAGAGGCAACCACACATTGATGTTTCTCTCCCTTTCTCCTTCCTTTCCCCTCTCTCTATAGATAGACAGATAGACAGATAGATAGATAGATAGACAGACAGATAGATATAGATAGTATAGGGAATGGAGAAGCCAAAGAACTTATATGTAGAACCCGTGGATATGAACTAAGGCACGGAGGAGAAGCTGGTGGGAGGACAGGTGCAGGGAGAGGGGGTACAGGGCAGAGCAGAATAAAGGGGAGAGAAAAAAATAGGACAACTGTAATAGCATACTCAATAAAATGTATTTATAAAAAAAGAAAAGAAAAAGAAAATTTAAATCAAAAAAAGAATTTTTCTATTCTAAAGAGGGAAATGGTAACAACTACAATAAATTAATTTCTTTTATTTGTGATTCCTTGGTTTTATTTACAACAGCACTTTCAGGATAGACAAGAAATGGGTTAACAATGATTGCCTCTCTTTTTAATATCCTTTTGAATTTTTAAAAATTTTTATTTATTTATTTTTAGAGAGAGGAACAGAGAAGGAGAGAAACATCAATCAGTTGCCTTACACACCAGCAATCCAGGCATTGCCCTGACTAGGAATCAAATCAGCGACTTTTCAGTTTTCGAGATGATGCCCAACCCACAGAGCCACACCAGTCAGGGCTGAATGCCTCTTAGTAGAGGGCTCTGAGCGGGTTGAGGGACAAATGTAGAAAGAAGTGCTGTTTGCCATTTCACATCTCAAAAATTTTGAAATTCTGAACCATGAGGATGATGTCTACTCAAAATACATAAAGAGAACTATAAACTATTTTAAGCATGTCTATAGTTTTCTAACCACACTAAGTAGGCAGAATGAAGATCAGTCCCAATTTACAAATGAGGAAGCCTGGAGCTTCAAAAAGAGAAAAGGAACTATCCACTGTTGTGGCAGGGTTGGACAAAAAAAAACAGACATTCAGGCTCCTAATCCAGTGTTTTCTTTCAGTGACTCTACAATTTGAAAGACTAGAAGCACCCAGGTTCTCTCTTGAGGTTCAATCTTCATAGCTAAGGCAAAAGGAATCCATATGGTCTAGGGTACAGAAACCAATCACCACATACAAAGCTTTACTAACCAGCACAGCAGGTTATCTGAGCTGCTTGAAACTGGCCAGATGTTGTTAGCTGAACATCTGTTTAGTATGAAATTCTTTGGGGTTTTCAATCCTTATAATTGAAATCTATAAAATACCCAAGACTACATTCTTCTCTCACAGTGCAGTGGCCACAGCTGCACTTTTCCTAGATTCATTAACTTGCAAGATCTCAGGGTCATCATTATGAACTCAGAGGGACTCTAGAGCATAAAGAAAAGCACTGCTTTAGAAGCCAGGCTGATGGGGTTCAAATCCTGGTTTTGTCATTGATTTGCATGTGTCCTTGGGTGTGTTGGTCAATTCATTTATTTTGGCCTCTGCTTCCTCTCTATAAATAAAAATCAATTAATAGACATGTACTGAACAGCACTGACACTGTTGTAGATGCAGGAATTTACTGATAACATAAGGCAGCCTGAATCTCTGAGCCTTCAAGGAGCTAAAATTATATGGAGAACAACAAAGTAATTTCAAGTCTTGGTAAGTGCTATGAACTTACCCTTGAATTTATCCAATATGGGAAAGAGGGTCTGGGAGGCCAAAGAAGTCCTCTCTGAAGGGGTGGTATTCTCAGCAGATCCCAAAGGACGATGCAGTGGTCCCAAGCAGGTGCCCTTGGGACAGAGTATGAACAGCCAGGGGCAAAAATACAAAGGGCCTGAGGCAAACTTGTTTGAAGGACAGAAAAGGCTAGTAAGGCTGGAAAGTACTGAGTGAGGGGCAGAGGGAGATAGATGAAGATGGCAAGGCAGGCAGGGTCCATTTCTTCAAGTAAGAAGTTTGGATGTTATTCTGGTTGCAAAAGGAAGTGACCACAGGAACAAAGGGGTTTAATTAGATCTATGATGTTTCAAACTTTTTAATTTTTAGCAGAACTCTGTAGTCAGATAAAAACAAGTGGAACCTCAATATAAAACTAAGTAAAAGTAGTATTGTTTTGGCTGCATGAGAAGCTGCTGGCTCTTCTGAATCTGTGGTCTCTTGGTCTTCCCCCTATACCCCTCCATGTCCCCAAGCACTGGAGCTCAGAACTGGAAAACCACTAGGTGATCTATTTCTAAGGTTCCTTACAACTCTAACAAAAGCCAGCATTATAGGGAAAGGAAGTTGGAGATCATGCTGGACACTTGTTGGACCCTGGACAGACCCTGGAAAGGTTTTAAACTAAATCTGTGGACATGCTTCTGCAGAAACAACAATCAAATCTGGCTCATCAAAGGTTCCAGGAAAAATCACATTGCTGAAACTATAGTAACAGAAAACAGATCAGTGTTTGCTAGGGGCTGAAGTGAAGGGAGGACAGCAACACAAAACGATACAAGGGAATTTTCTGGGTTGATGGAAGTATTCTATTCCTTGATTGTGGTAGTGGGTACAGGTCTGTATACATTTGTCAAAGTTCACGGAACTGTATGCCTAAAAATGGGTGAGGTTTACTATATGTAAATTAAACCTCATAACCCTCTGTTTTTTTATTGTATTGCTGGAAGACACCTCAAAGTTATTTTACTGATGACAAAAGAGTCTCTGAGAAACAAAAAATGACTTGCTCCTGATGAGTCAGTAGAGCCCAGAAGTCCTGACTTAGAGACGGTCCTTCTCCCACTGCTGCTCAGGTTTAATTCAGAGCCTTCTCAGTGTACTGGGCTTAAGGTTTCTCTAACTGCAAAATGAGGAAGTAAATAATACTCAAAAGGCTTTCCCCCTCCAAACAATCAGATTCTGAGGGGGAGGGAAAGGGCCCCAATGCTGTGGAGTCAGAAAAACCAGAAGAAAAAATCCCACCTCTGTTACTCACTAGCTGTGTGCTTTGGCACAAACCTGTCCTGTGTGAAAGGGAGTTAATAATAACACATCCATAAAATAGCTGGCACACAACAGACTCTCAAGAAGGGCAATGATTATAACTATTAAAGGCTTTACCATATCTACACTGTTCTCCCATTTCCAATCCTACCCAGCTGCCTCCTAAGAACAATCTGGATGTCACCATAAAGAAAAGAAATAAGAACTGCCTGTTCTGCATTGCGTAACCTATGGTCAGGTACACAGTACATCCTGGGCTTCAAAGGGGCACAGGTTGTTACCTCATCAGATAAACAGAAACACCCTACCCCCTCCTTAACCACTGTCAGCATGGGCCACCGCAAACACTGGAGTAGAAACAGGCTGACAGCTTGCAAGAGTGCCACTGCTGAGTATCCCTATATTTTTATACTCCACTTTTCCTGTAGCTTCTGACATCATCACAGGGCACAAATTCACCCATGGATATATTCCACCCATCCCACAAACCCTTCCCTGGCTATGTGTTCTAAAAGAGGTGGTCCCAAATAATGATTCAGTGCTGCTTGCCACACCTTGCTCTTTTTTCTATCCCAAGGAGACCGAAAACACACAGAAATCGAAAAAACTATTTAAAAACAAAAACAAAAACCTTCAGCCAGGTAGTTTGTGCTTCTACCATCTCATCTACTCTAGATGCACTGTGGTCATGTAAAGACCATTGGCTTACTTTTTGTCCATGAAGGGGCAGGAGGCAACACAGAAATTATCCAACTTATGCAGGAACAAAGAGCTAAGTATCCTGGCCAAAGGTAACTATGAGCAGGCTACAGCTGACCAAGGTGGCAAAGCCTCACAGCATCAGGGCTCAACTTCTTGAAAACACAGAGACAACGCTTGCCTTGTACTGCCCCTGCCCAGTGCTCTTAAGAGTTGCTCTGGAGATCATGAACTCAAAACCATGAACGAACGAAAAGGATTTCTGTACAGTGAAGTAAAGTTACTGAAGAAAGACCAATGCCGTGTGCTGGCGTTGGTCTCTGTTAAGGCTCACACGCAGGTTAAAAAATTCTGATTCATTAATCACAAATACTATTTATCAAACCATTGCCAGAACACTGTGGCAACTACATCCTGCTGTTTCTATTCGGAGCCGTTGCCAAAAGATCGATTCTCTCCCCTACCTTCCGGTATCTGTGAAATTTTCAGTTTCTATAACAAATTCCAGCTGGGGGAGGGGACCCAGTGCTGGCCTTAGAAAAGTTCCGCCACCAGGTCCACAAAACCACTGCAGAGGGGCGTAGCCAAGACCGGAAATTCTGGCGAAAAGTTTGGGCCCTCCGGTCCTAAAAGCAACTACTTCCTGATCCCTCCTAGGCGCGGGGCGGGTGGTTCTCTGGCTGAGTTCCCCACCTGAGGGCCGAGCTTGAGGAAAGGTCTGGCCAGCGAGGCGTCCCTCTATCTCCGGCACTCTGAGGCGCTCGGCTGCCTTCCACTCATTTGGGAGCAAAGTAAAGGGTATCAGCTCGAGAGGGCACAGCCTCCTCCTGACCACCTCCAAAGCGCCCACACAAACATACACACACACACACTCAAGACCGGCGCTTTGCAGACTGAACCTGGCTCAGATCCCAAGGCCCAGGCCTGCTCCGACAGGAGGAAGGGTAATGGAAAGCAAAAGGGGTCTGCCAAACACCTCAGAATAATCCTGGACTCCAGCTACCGAGGGAAAAAGACAATCCCCGCCCCCGCTGAGCGAAAACCTTCCAGGGGCCCTGGCCGCCCCTAGTGCACGTCGGAGCCTGGGCTTCGCAGTGTCCAAAGAGAGCAGGCCACCCCGGCCCGGTGTCCCCAGGCCGGGCCTCCCACCTTGACTCGCTTGCCCTGGATCTCCAGCGTCTTCATGGTAAAGTCGACGCCGATGGTGCTGCTCTGGCGCTCCGAGAAAGCTCCGGTCTTGAAGCGCTGCACCACGCACGTCTTGCCCACGCTCGCATCGCCCACTAGCACCAGTTTGAACAGGAAATCGTAATGCTCGTCTGGGTCTCCCGGACCCGGCCCAGCCATGTCCTCGCGGGAACCGCAGGCCGGCTCCAGACGCTGAGAACCACCTAAGCTCTCGGAAGCCGCAGGCGCCAGGCGACGTGGAGCCTCCGGAACACCTGAAGCTGCAGCGCCACCGATCGCCGGCCTCCGCCCAATCCCAGCAGGTCCTCCGCTCCTCCTCAACCACCCCGAATCCCGCTGCCTGGGCTCCGCCCTGACTCCCCACGTCCAGCCCCCCGCGACGCTCGCCAGGGGCCTTCAATTCCGCGCCAGACCAGTCCAACCATCGGGTCGGCAGCAAGTCCCGCCCACAGCATCTCCCCCGCCCAATTCCACCCTCAGCACCGCCCACAACTTGACTCCGCCCTCCGCACACGGCTTAGTACCGCCCACATTCCTATTCTCTCTCAGCACCACCCGCAGCACTCGCCTCGCCCCTTCCACTTATTTATCCCGCCCTCTGCATTGCCCCAAAACCACAGCCCACTTCAGACCCTTCTTCAACTAAGCAGCTCTCCAGCCCGGACCCCAGGTGCTGTCCAGTGCCTCCTGTGCCGCCTCCCCCTTCTCCAGGCATGGCCAGCCTGCCTGTGCTCACCTACCTGCTGCTCTTCCAGACCCAGTCAGAAGCAGGCTTGTGGGAATGGTGGGGTCTCTGGGCCTGCAGGCCTAGAGGCTTGTTAACCCAGTACTTGGACCCAGAATGTCCTCGTCTAGAGTGGATCATTGGAGAAGGGGACGACCAGAGCAGTGTCACCTTAGTGCTCACATAACAGGGCCAACGATGGAGAATCCCTCTAACAGGATGTGACAGATGACATTTTCTCACACTAAAAAAAGGAAAGGCCTGGTGGCACACAAGGAAAAAGGAAGTCTATAGTGAGGCCAAAAATTAAGCTGGCTACAAAACTGGGGAGAAGGCAGGAATCTTTGTGGAGAAGCACCTGAAAGCTGTAGCTCAACATGACCTCCCAGGACTCTGTGGAGAGGAGAATTTAAGGGGCTCCATTTGGTAGAAGGCTAAGCCAAAAAAAGGAGTTGGGAGATCACAACCCCAAAAGGGAGCCTAGCAGTTGAAGCAGCTACCCAAATGTCTCAGAATAGGCTGGCTCAGTGGTATTGTGGGTCCAGTTGGGGGAACTAACCCAGATGAAAAGCATCAAAGACTGGCCTGAGCAGAGGAATAAGGGAGGCTTGTGAGCAGTTCTGTAGGGATGATCAGTTCCCAAGATGGCTCAGTGAGCCAGGGAGCCTCAGAAAAATATTCAAACACCTATAATAAGCTTAAAATAAATCAAATAGAACCTATTTCCCAAGATCACTCCTGCCCTCTTTATACAGCACCCTTACAAGAGGGCTACAGCACTCCAATTCTATTTAATTCATTGTTTGATTAATGCCTACTAGGGGCACTAATCAAACAATGGATCAGGTATTGTTCTAGGGTCTTGGAATATATCAGTGAACAAAGTAGACAAGAATCCATACCCTCCCCAGTAGAAAAGGGAAGAGGGCCTCCTTGTAGCTTAAGGAGACCATAGAAAGCAAGTCTACCAGGACCTGTACTCTCACCAGCTGTACTGGCCAAGTGGGGAAGAGACTGGAGGAGGAAGCAAAGCTAGACCCACGCCTGGTAAAGGTGGAAGGGTTATTTGTTCTGGAAGAATTTGAATCCCACTGCTATGGGAAATATTCAACAGTACTAGACAGGTAACCCCAAAGTGCCATGGAAAAGCAATTCTGGGAAAAGCAATTCACCTTCAGTATGTCACATAGGAGCAGACAGCTGGAGCAGCAGGAAACAGCCTCCATGTGAATGAAAGGAGTAGAAGATGGGATGGATGATGGTGTTGGCTCTGGAAAGGTGGGGCATGTCAAAACCCAGAATCCAGAAAACATCTGCCTCAAGCTCAGGGTGGCTATCCAAAGTACAAGGTGAACAGAGGGAAGGGAAAAATGAGTCCAGGAGCCAGAATGAGCCAAGGCTGTCACCAACTGGAGTCATGAGGTAAGGAAGGAGGAAACTGGCCTTTACATTGGCCTTGCGTGGAATTAGTTTGGGATGGCTTGGTGCAATTTGGTCTTGGCATGGATTTTACCAGAAAGACCAGCCACCACTTGTATTTGTGGGGTGATGGAAACATTCTAAAACTGGACTGTCATGAGTGTTATATGATTCAGGACATTTATCAGAATCCTTATATTGTATATTTATAATAAGTGAAGTTTATGGTATGCAAATTATACCTCAGTAAAACTGTTAAAAAACAAACAAACCTACATTTTCTCTCTTTTAGTAGTAAAGTCCTGAATAGCACAGTGGCCTTTTATTTGAAATTGAATTATTGTCTGTTTAAAATAGAGCAATTCAAAATATTTGTGATGTCTCACTTAATGCCCAAAGTTTGAAATAACACACATTTCAGTTTTTAAATAATGTATCAAGAATTTAATATTCTTAAAGCTACTAGCTGGTAGGCAGAGTGAATTTAAACTGTTTGTGCTATTGCCACACAGGTGGCACTATCCTGGCTGTAACATCTGTAGCATGTGATATAACCCCAATGTTCTGTTGATTAGAACTCCAAGTGGTTAGAGGCAAGTGCCATCTTTCTCCTCCTTCCTTTCTCCCACTCTCCTTTCCTTCCCTCTGTTTTTATTTTCTCACCTTTTTCTTTATTTCTACAATCACCATTATTATAGCCTCTAGCAATAGCATCCACATTTTTTTTATTTGGCAGTGCCCAAACTAGTGCTCATAATGTGTTCCAATTAGAAAAAAAAGGTGAAAAACACCATGAAGAAGACCAGACACCAAATATAATATCTGTATTCTTAATAAGAGTACTTGATTAATATTTTAATATTAGATCATTAAAAGCAGCAACAAAGCAATATGCCATAGCAGTTGTAGGCTTAGGGGCCCTGGGCAGTTGCTGGCTGAGGTCTGGGAAGTCCCCCTCCCAGGCAGTCCTCGGCTCACCTGGTGGTGACCAAAACTGCAGTCATTCCACTCTCGCCTCCTAGAAATCTAAAATGTCATAAACACGAGCCTAATGAACACCAGCCCTCCATTTCTGTTGATGGTAACCACCTCACACTTGAGGCTGACTGAAAATATGGGGTTATCTGGCTCTCAGCACCCCTACTTAAACCTCTCTCAACACCATGGTACCTTTCCACCCCGCACTGCTACCCTCAGAACCAGAGCAGTGTTCCTCACTGGTTCACTGGTTTTTTCTACCCCCCACCACCAGAGGACTGCCCTGGCTTCCTCCCCTCTCAACCTCTAGTTGGCCCCATATCCTCTCACCAAATGGGCCTGCTAGAATTGCTTTTACCTGGCTATCCCCATGTTCACACTTCAGTGACAAGCCCAGACCCTCCAAAACACCAACACATTCAAGGCCTGCCTTACCTCTTCTTGCCCCCAAATCATCTGGTCCCCTGCCATGAAGCCCCTCACCCTATTTCCCAATCCTTCAAATTTGCCAGTGTAGGGGGTTCAGAATGATCCACCCCAAGATGTGACTTAGTGGTATGTAATTACTTTGAGCAAAAAATAATTTTAGCATTAGGCTCAGACACTTCTGCCCCTTCCTTTAACTACCTAAAACTTGAAACAGGGGCCTTGCCCATAATAAGAGATTATCAGACATAACTTCTTTTGACCTGTTTGTAGATAAGGGTAAACTTCTGTTTACTAAATATCTGTTCTTATCATCCTACAATGACCCACTGAAATTCCCAAGGCACCTTACTTTATCCTTAGCTCAGGATGCCTTATATACCCATATTCCCTTTCTATCTCTGAACTGCTCCTGCATATGTGGTCCCTCTCTCATGTGTACAAGGTTCCTATACATATGTATGTATTAAATTTGGTCATTTTATGTTGCTAAGCTGTCTCATGTCTATTTGATTATTAGACCACCCAGAAGAATCTTGAGGGTAGTAAAAAATTTGTTCCTCCCACACCGGTTTTCACAGAATCCTACATGGCCTTAGCCAGAGAGACATAAAAGCACATCTGCCTTCCCCTCTCATCTTAGTGAGGTAGAAACACAGGATTGGTGACTCAAAAAAGTACCCAGTGCAGGAACTCTGTAGTACAGGGTCAGCTCTACAGAAGACATTACCTCCATGATTTCTTTCTTTCTTTCTTTTTTTGGGGGAGCAAGAGAGGAAGGCAGGGGGTAGGGCAGTTAAAGCAGGAAAGGAGATGTGAAAATATCTGAGGTCCAGGGTGCCAATTCTAGTGTCCCAGTGGGCATGGGCCTGTGTCACTAGCTAGGCAGTGACTGCTACAAGTTAGAATAGGCCTGATGACAGCAGGTGGGATCCTGCTGCATTAATGTGAGCAGGGGTGAGAACCCTAGCCCATCCTCTCTTAGGGCTTTAGGAGAAAGCAGTAAGATGGGGATGGGGTGAAGCAGTGGATCAGGCAACAAAACCAGCTTTTTGCTCCTCCATGGCAGGCCTTGGAGTAGCCCAGGGTATGGAAGAAAGAAAAAGGTTTTAATCTCTTCCTTATTTATAAATTGCCCAAAGCAGGAGCATGTGAAGTCAGGAGCCAGAGTGCAAGAGGTTAAGTGTACAGGGGGAAAAGGGCAGTCTAACATCTGGGTGGGGCTAGTATGACAAATCTTAAAACAAGAGTAATATTGTTTTAGACTCATAGGTGGACCAATGGGGTAAGAAAAGGGATGAGAAGTCCATGGAAATGTATATACGGAAAGTTGCCATTTTCAAAACTGTGCAGAACCAAAGCTAATGCAAACCGTGAAACAGGTTTGGTCAAAGAGTCTTGACACTTGTTCTGTTACCTCTCAGCAATGAGCTCTGCCAAGGTGACCACATCCCCCACAGTGATCATACCCACCAAGCTAACTCAGATTTCCCTACTGTTCCTCAGCTGGAGTGGGAGCCCTACAGAGATCTTTTCTGGGGTCTCTGGCAGACAACTAGCCAGCACCTACAGGACAGGAAGAGGCCTGGAGTTGGATACCATCTCTATCAGGGAAAATAGCAAATGCTGGGTTAGGTGCTTCTATAACAAGGGCCTCAGTTTCCTCAGATGTGGGACACTCATTCCTGTTCTGTGTGCACCCAGGGAAGCTACAGTGACATCCTGGGTGGCAGGGTCTTTGTAACCTGAAGGGCCGGAGCAGGACAGGGGGCTCCTGTTTTTGTCTCTGTCCCAGGTGGTTGAGAAGGCTGCTGAGTTCCATTGCCTGAATGAGGAAGGCCAGGAGCCCTGGAAATCCCAGGTGCGCCACACTCCAGACACTTGCCAACCACTTGTCCCAAGGAGAAGAGATACCTGTTGTCTGAATACCTATAACTGGGTCCATCTGAGAGGGGCACCCCATACCCATCCCGGAGGCTCTGATGTGGGCCAGGCTGTCCTAAGGGCCCTTCCTTTCCTCTGCCCACACCAGGGACTACCCAGACTCTGGGGAAAACCCACAGATCCAATCATGGACTTTAAAACAGGGAAACAGGTCAAGGATCCAGAGAATCCCTGCTCAAAGCCCCCACTGAATTCACTCCTGAGCCTTCCAGCTCTCGGACCAGGCCAGGCCTGGCCTGGGTGCTGGGTCCCAGAGCTCTGACCTGTTTTGCCACCAGGGCTCCACTCCCAGAGCTCCAATCTCAACCCCTCTCAGCACCCTGCTTACATTTGCCCAGGAGCTCGGCTAGGGGTGGGGGACCATCAGAACTTCCTTCAGAGAAGCCAGGACACAGGGTATCCCTGCCCAGTTATATCCCCTCTCCTTATCCTCACGGGTCTCCTGTCATCTTCCCCATGCAGCTACTCCCACTCCACCCAGCCTCTGCCTGACCTGACTCATGCCTCCAATCTCCACATCTGACTGTAGGTCACAAACAAACCAGGTCACCCACTTGCTCAGACCTCTGCACAGTTCCCTGCTGCTCTTGGTCTCCTTCAAGAGGGTCCCCAGAACTGCCCATGGCCCGAATGCATTCCCCCTGACACTTGCCACCCATAGCCACACATGACTCTGCCATTTCCAGACTGCTGCTTCCAGGCAGGCAGGCCATCCCCGACCAAACTCCCTGCTGTGTACTGGGCTTCTTCAAGCTCCAGGACTTCCTGTTCACACACAGCCCCAGATAGCACCCTGATACAAAGGACAACTTCCTGGTCCAAACACTCCCAGACAACCCCAGGACCCCTCTGAGAATGGGGAGACCCCCTGCCACTGCCCTAGGGGCTACAGCCTCTGTTGTCATTTCTTCCCACTGAAAAGGAAAGTCTCAGCTTGGATAGCAGGTTTGGATCCAACTGGTGCTTCCTGGACATCCAAGGCGTATTTTCACATAGGCCGCCTAGGGGGCATAGTAAGGATGGCTCTGCCCACCAAGCTCAGCTCCCAGGCAGAGCCACACCCAGACAGAGCCAGGAACTAGTCCCAGCCCTCCCACACCTGGGCTGTGTGTTGTAGGACTCTCTCCCCTGATGTGATTCCTAACCTCACATTCCAATGCAACCATCATCTCAGTACACAGAGCCCAGGAGAACAAGAAGCTGCAGATATGGAGGATTCCCTCTCATATAAAAAGCTTTAATAAAAATAGCTCTCTACAGAACCAGTCATAAAACAGAAGTAAACTCAATTTCCTGCCATCTGGGCAGGAGGAAATCAGACAGGCTGAGTAGGCCATAGAGAACTGTACCAGGCCCAAACTGTACAGCTCTGGCTGGCTATGGATGTGAGCACATTTCAGGACTGACACATTTCATTTTTCAAGAGGAGTTACAAATAATGTCTTTTTAGGAAAAACTGTATTTTTTAATGGTAGTGAGTAACTGATCACCCTCCCCACCAAATGATAGTAGAAAGCTGAATAAAACACAGGTAGCCAGTTAGTAGCCTGTTTTACACACTCAAGATAAAAATAAGTGGGTTCATACAGGATCAAAGTATTTGTACAAAGGTGACAACTGAACTGCTAGCATGTAGAAAGCCTGCTAGGGAAGGATGGGGCAGACTTCTTGTCTGAGATCAGCAGATGAGGTAAGAAAAGGTAAGAGAAAAATGAACAGTAAGAAAGAGCAGGAAGCCTCATAGCACTAGCCTACCAGTCTGCAGTCCAAGGACAGCAGAGCCAGTGAGTTAATGCAAGTTCCAGTGGGGCTGAAGAACTCCAAACAGATTCTTCTCCAGACCCCAAGGAGAGCCCTTGCTCAGCCCTAATATCCCATGAGTCTTTTGGCCTCTTCACTCTGGGCCTGTAGAGTCTCACTTGCATACTTCTGAAGGAGTTCCATCTTCTTCCTCTGCACAAGTGCCTCCTCAATCTGTGAATAACAAGAGTAAAGGGCTCATGCAACACTCTTCAGTAAGGCCCTCTCTTCCCTGCCGAACTATAGCTAAGAGGGAGTCTCTCTGAGGGTGGCCAGTGAGCAGCTCAATACCTAGAGCGGTTGTGAAGGTCCCCTTTTCTCCCACTGCAAGCATGTGAACAACAGAATGTACATCAGTTTCCTCTAAAGCAGATGAAATCCTGCCTTCTCTAGATTCCACACCCTGCTATAAGCACAGTGACCAGTGTCATGTGGTCAGGAGTCAGAGCTGCCCAAATGGACAGACAAGGAAAAAAAAACAGTAGCACTAAATGGACTCTTCTGTAGAAGTGAGGTCCCTGGCACTTGGGAAGGTCCACCTGCAAGGGTAGCTCACAGCCTCTACCTTACCTCTTGTTGTGATGGCACAGGGACATGAGCGATGAACTTCTGCTGCCCATCTTCCCCTCCATTCTCCTGGCTGCCTTCTTCATCAGACTAGAAACAGAGAACAACCAAAAGTCCATAAATAGAAGACCATGAAATAAATGTTGCTTGTGCTATAATATATGCTACTCTGTAGCTATTTAAAAGGGGGGGGAAAGGAATGAGGAAGTTCTGTACTTATACAGAAACACAACCAAGATATCATTAAGCACAAAAATTAACAGAACACTGTATATATTATGCTAACTTTTGTATCAGAAAAGAAAGTAAGAATAGAAACTAGTGATAGCAGTGAGAACTAGGTCGATGGAGGGCAGAATTGCAAAAGAAAATCTCTCTTGACTATCTTTATATACTGTTTGATTCTTGACTTGTGACTATATTACCGATTCTTTAAAAATTAAACTTAAGCCCTGGCTGGCATAACTCAGTGGATTGAGCTCAGGCTGCGAACTAAAGCATCACAGGTTTGATTCCCAGTCAGGGCACATGCCTGGGGTGCAGGCCATGGCCCCCAGCAACCTCACACTGATGTTTCTCTCTCTCTCTCTTTCTCCCTCCTTTCCCTCTCTAAAAATAAATAAATGAAATCTTAAAAAAAAAATTAAACTTAAAGTCCAGACAAAATGGTAGAGTGGGCCCTGGCAGATGTGGGTCACTTGTTTAGAGCATCATCCTATAGCTCAAAAAGGTCATGGGTTCAATGACATGCCTAGGTTGTGGGTTCGGTCCCCAGTTGGGGCATGTACGAAAGGCAACCAATCGATGTTTCTCTCTCACATCAATGTTTCTCTCCTTCTCTTTCTCCCTCCCTTCTCCACACTCTAAACCCTCTTTCCCTTCCGCTTTCTCTAAAAGCAATGAGAAAATGTCCTCAGGTGATGATTAACAAAAAATGATGGAGTAGGTAAACACTGTGCTGTCCCGTTCCCACGACCACATCAAAATGAAAACTAAATTACAAAATTACTGTCATGAGAAGCACCTAAAGACCACCTAAAGAGAAGTTCTATAACTAAACTATACAGAAGAAGTCATGTGGAGACTGGTAGGAGGGGCAGAGATGCTAAATGAACAGGCCTCACACAGTATGGCAATTAAGAATTAGGAGGGGTATTTCTGTTGCAGAGGTCCCCTCTGAGGAACAAGGGGCCCCATCCCCACACCAGGATCCCCAGCCTAGGGCACCAGTGCCAGGCCGTGGCAACAAGTGGAGAATGCATCCAAGTGAGACAGAGGGCTACTGGCAACACAGATTCACAATCTCATTTGCTCTGGACTGACAAGCTCATTTGTTCTGGGCTCCAGCACTGAGGCAGCAGCTCAGAAAGTGCCAGATACATATGTGGAGAAACTATATTGGTAAGATTCAGGACAAATGCTAGTGGGACAGGAGTTGGGACAGAACTGTTAGCAGGCAGCACTGTTCCATTGTTGAGCCCTCCTCCCATCCAGCCAGCAGAAGCAGGTGGGCACTGAATCTGAGATCTCTATTAACTTGGCTAACAAGGTTCTCCCTGCCCTGATGATTCCCTGAGACCCCACCCCACCCGACTCAATCACTGAGCTTGAGCTTCTTCTAGCAGCTGTGTCTGAAAGGTGTACAAACCCCAAACAAGCAGCAGCTGGCCTTATCATGCCTTGTACCTCTATGTAAACTCCCCCAGGCTGGGCATAAGCAGTCTCAACAACTTGCAATGTAACTTCTATCAGGTGGCTCCAAGGCTGGCATAAATGGTGGCCAACTGCACTTGAAACATAGCTTCAAAGAAGTGCCATTAGCCTAGCACAACTGGTGGCTGGCCTCAGCTCATATCACAGTGACCACCAAAGGGTCCAAAGCCCAACACTAGTGGCAGCTGGACTCGGTTCACAGCATAGCCTCTCCCAAATGCCTCCAAGAAGAAACCAACAGCAGATCACTTTGTAGTTCCTACCAGGAGGCATCAAGCAAGGCAAAAAGCAGCAGCTGAACTTGACTTGCACTGGAACCCTTCCCAAAAGGTCCAGGCTTCACAGCTCAAAGCAGAAGTTAGTGAGCACCAGGGAGACCCTCACTGCCCCCAGTACCTCCTCCTCAGTAACAGCATAGATGTTAATCTCTTCCTCCTCTTCTTCCTCCTCTTCCTTTTCTCCTCTTGCCAGCCGAGCCTCTCTCTCTGCCTTCCACTTTTCCACCAATTTGGCTCTGACTGAAGACAAGGAACAGCAGGTGTTACTTTGGACTATGAATAAGCTTTAAGTACTCTGTAGGGCAAGGCCAAGATGTTCCCTCAGGAAAGGGACATCCTTCATTCTGCCCTGGTTAAGAGTATCAGATGTGAGTGGCAGTCTAGTCTCACAACTGCTTTGGCTTTGTCACTACAAAGCAGAGTTTTAGGGAACATCCTCAGATCCTCCCCAGCTCAACAATCTGGATAGTTTCCTGACATGCCCACATGAAAAGAGATGCAGTTGTACACCATGCTGGCAGAGCTCCAACCCCTTACCACCTGCTTCCAAAGCCCTAGCTCAATGAACCTCATGGGGAGCAGCACTAACTTATTCTCCAGAGTTGTTATGAGGCTTCAAAAGAATGTCTAAAAATATTTCTTGCATGGAGGAAGCTCTCAGAAAGAGACCCATCCTGCTCTACACTGAAAAACCATTAGCTGTGTTTAAAACAGGTCTAAATCTCCTTAAGTGGGCACTATTTCATGATTTCAAGAAAGGCCAGTCTGGGAAGGAATCAAGATGGTAAACCCAGGTGGACAGGGACCAGGTCGGATGCCACTCTGTAGCTTTCCCAACATGCTCCTTCTGGCCCAACACCATGCTAATTGCCTCACAATTACTGGGGATTAAGTCATTAGCAGATCATTTCCTCTGAAGACCATTAGCAACAAAGAAAACTCCTTTCTGACATAAAGCAGTATTTAAAAAGCCAGTTTCAAAACAAAGAACAGAAACCAGATGCCATCTATAATGAAATGAAATGCCTGTAGACCTACGTTTCTTCTCATATTCCTGTTCCAAAGGCACAATAACACCATCATCTTCATCGAGGTAACCGTAGTATTCAAAATCTATTGCCTTCATGAGCTCAGCACGTGTTTTTCTTGGAGGAGGAAGAGCTAAAAGAAAGAGCACCAACTTAGCTGAATTTCCCATCATTATCACACTCAAATCTTCTTCCTGCACAATGTTAGACAGGCATATAGTATATGTGCTCATGAAAATATGAAACAGATGGCAGTATCCATGTGAGCATGCAGGAGAAGGGACTGCAAGAGAGGGTCATGGAATGATAACGCCATGTACATAGATTTGAAAAATGGCAACCAATGAAAGTGTCAGTATCTTTAGTTCAGCATCCTCAGCTATGGAGTATGTTAATTTACTTTTACCTGAGAATCCTCTGCAAGAACCATTTTAAAATGCTTGGAACTATATGTTGGACAATTATACAAAGTTTCATATTGTAACATGCAGATCCCTGATAGTTCACCAGGCCCTTTGTTTCTTGTTCTGTTTGGCTGGGTTTTTGTTTCAACTTATACCTCACAAGATAATGTACAAAATTCAAAAGGATAAACCAGAAACTTGAGAAAGCCAATGGAAATGTTTTGAAGTACTTTTCTTTAATCACTTTTGTATCCAGTTTCCTTTGATTTGTGGAACTTTTTATTTTATAGAGTATTTCAATTGCCAAGATGGTATTATGCTATTGACAAGATGCTTTGATTGTGTGGTGACTGAGGATACCTGGCACTATTTCCTACATAGGCTTTTACACAAGAAAAATATATAAATATATAAATATATAAATACTTAGAATATTTAAGTAATTCTTGAAAATCAAAAGAGAAATGACAACCCAGCAGATAGATCAAAGAATGTAAGCTGATGCCAACTGGTGTGACTCAGTGGGTTGGACATCATTCTGCAAACTAAAAGGTCACCAGTTCGATTCCTGGTCAGGGCACATGCCTTGGTTGTGGGCCAGGTCCCCAGTTAGGGGCAACCAATGGACATTTCTCTCACACATCCATGATTCTCTGCCTCTCTTTCTCCCTCCCTTCCCCCTTCTCTAAAAATAAAGAAATAAAATCCTTTCTTAAAAAAGAATAAAGGCTGATAATTGAAGAAGAAAAAATTCATGAGTATAAAATTTTCAATTTGTAATTGAATTATGAATTTTATCAGTAGTAAAAGAAATAAAAAATAAAGGTAGTATATCTTCAACCATCAAATCAGCAAAAATATTATAATTATGAAAATCTGGATATAACTAGAAGTCTACCAAAGCAGGAATGGTTTCATTAATGCTATTCTTTAATCCTTCCCATCCATTAATAGAGTTCTAAGTAGAACTGTGGGAACATATCAATGGATATCATAACACAACAGGTATGAGAGAGCCACTGTGTTTTGGAAGGCCACCATCTATCGCCCTAATGTAGGTAATGGCAACTCTATTCTACCTGTTCACCACTCTCAGTCCAGATGTCATAAGTGGTAGTCACCATGCTGGTTGCATGCAGGACAGCATACATGGCTGAAACCTGACTGGCTCAGAGTGCTGCAACATGGAGAAATGTGGCCTAGAATCAGCCATCCCTAAAGGCAAACTACCTAGGGCACAGGTGGCAAACACAAGGCCCACGGGCCGAATCTGGCCCTCCATCTTGTTTTATCTGACCTGGCACCTTTGTTTCTACCCAGCGGCAGCGCCAAGCTCTCACTTAACTATTAAGGAGTAGTTACATTTATACAGTCCTAAAATCACATTCAGCCCTTTGAAGGCAACTGTGAGGCTGATGTGCAACCCCCTCCCCAGTGAAAATGAGTTTGACACCCCTGACCTAGGGGCTTTTCAGTGATGTGAGCCAATAAATTTAGGCTTTCCTGCCTAAAGTAAATTGTAGTTGAGTCACCTGTCACCTTTACTGATGAAATTTAACTAAAGAAATAACCATGGAAGTGCATGTAAAAGGCCTGGAAGGGAACATACCAAATAGATAATAATAGTTAACATTTTTATCTGGCAGAGGCACTGAGATTAGGAGGAGAGGGAATTAAAAGGACTGTATTGCTAGTTAAATTATACTCATCAAGACTAACTTAAACATTTTCTTATTTTAAAAATATTTATGACTGGAATAAATGAAAATTAATTTATAAAAATGTAAATTCAAAAAAAAGTAGCATATTTAACATAACCTAAATTTAGGAGTCCCTTCCTCCACTGCAACTCTTAAAACACTGGAAACATTCCCTGACACATTAACAATCATCTACAAGTTGTAAAAATGCAGGCTTTTTTTTTCCTGATTTTTGGTGTTTTAGAAATTCTCTGTATAAAATTACATTACTTTTATAATGAATGACATGATATTTAAACTCTGAACTCTATTTAAGCAATGTTCATAACATATGCAAAAGCAGTTTTGGCATAATGAATTTAAAAATAAACAGTTTAATAAAGGTAGAATTAAAATTTTAAACAAATAGAAAAACTGACTGGAAGGAAATAGAATGCCAACAGTGCTGAGAATACCAGTATCATTCTTCTCTGCATTTCATACTTTTTCTATAAAGTGTTTAGACTACTTTTCTAAAAGACAAAATTAAAATACAGGCATAACACATTTCATTGCACTTCACTTAATTGTGCTTTGCAAATACTGCATTTTTTAAAAATTGAAGGTTTGTGACAACTCTGCTTCAAGCAAATCTATCAATAACACTCTTTTTTTTTTTAAATCCTCACCCCAGGATATGTTTATTGATTTTAGAGAGGCAGGAAAGAAGAGAAAGAGAAACAAAGATCCCTCCCATTTGCACCCTGACCAGGCAGGGATCAAACCCAAAACCTAGGTATGTGCCTTGAGTGGAGATGGAACTCGCAACTTTTTGCTATACAGGACAACGCTTACAGCTGAACCACCCAGCCAGGGCAACGGGTGCTACTTTTGCAATAGCATTAGTTCACTTTGTGTCTTTGTGACATTTTGGTAATTCTCCAAGTATTAATTAAAACTTTGTCATTCCTATACTTGTTATAGTGATCACTGATCTTTGATGTTATTATTGTAATTGTTTTGGGGTGCCACAAACTATACCCATCCATATAACATGGTGGAAATAACAGATAAATGTATGTGTGTTGTGACTACTTCACTAACCAGCCATTCCCTGACTCTCTCCTTCTCTTTGGGCCTCCCTATTCCTCGAGACAAAATACTGAAATCAGGCCAATTAACAACCCAACAATGGCCTCTAAGTGTTCAAGTGAAAGAAAGAATTGCATGTCTCTCACTTTAAATCAATAGCTAGAAATGATTAAGCTTAGTAAGGAGGGCATCTTGAAAGCCAAGATAGGTCAAAAGCTAGGCCTCTTGTGCCAGCCAAGTTGTAAATGCAAAGGAGAAGTTCTGGAAGGATGGTCAGTAAGAACAAACACCTTACAAAAAGCAGCAAAAAGGGAGCCAAGAAGAAAGTGGTTGTTCCATGTTCTAAGAAAGACTAGTATGATGTGAAAACACCAACTATGTTCAATATAAGAAATATTAGGAAAACACAAGTCACAGGAACTCAAGGAACCAAAATTGCACCTGATGGTCTCAAGGATCATGTTTTTGAAATGAGCCTAACTAATCTGGGAATGATGAAGCTGCATTTAGAAATTCAAGCTAATTACTGAGGGTGTTCAGGGCAAAAATTGTCTGCTTAATCTTCATAGCATTGATCCTAACCGATGACAAAATGTGTTTCATATTCAAAAAATAGTAGCCCGTGACTGAGGCTCACATTGCCATCAAGACTACTGACTGTTATTTGCTTCATCTATTCTGTGCTGGTTTTACTAAAAAACAGCAATCAGGTTCAGGAGACCTCTTAGGCTCAGCATCAACAGTCTGCAAAATCTGGAAGTTGAAGGAAATCTTAACTCAAGAGGTACAGATAAATTACTTGAAAGAAGTGGTCAATAAATTGACTCCAGATAGCGCTGGAATGGCAGAGAAAAGCTTGCCAATCTATTTATCCACTCCATGATGTCTTTTGAAGAAAAGTGAAAAAGCTGAAGAAGCCCAAGTTTGAACTGGGAAAATTCATGGAGCTTCATGGTGAAGGTAGTAATTTTGGAAAAGCTCCTGTAAGCAAGACAAGTACTAAAATTGAACAAGCTACTAGAAATGAACCCCCACTCCAAGTTATCTATTTAAAATTCAGACATTTAATGATAACAAATAAAAGCCTATGTGTAATGTTTAAAAAAAAACTGAAGCTAAAACCCATTCAAATATTAATTACTCACGTTCTTTTTCAAATAACTCTCTAACACCAGGCAAATCTTTTGCTGCTCCAAAGTATTTGTAACCTCGATTTCCTGGGACTTCTTTTCCTTCATGATCCAGCATTTTAGGGCCAACTTTCTTATTGGGAAGGAAAAAAAGAATGTGAATCTAATCCTTAAACCCACTATTTCCATGTCTGTAAATATATTTTAAGATAATCTTTAATATGGAAAATATTTATGCACATAGAAAAATATTTATGTACCTCTTAAAAATCAACCTGAATACCTAAAAGTAAGAGGATGATTTAGGTAAATTATAGCAAATTCATGGTTGGAATATATACTATACCTTATCAATGATGGTTCTTTGATTCTTTATTTTTAACAATAATGGTTCTTATATTGACTTTGAAAATGCTTATGATATGATGTTAAGTGACAAAAGCTTACAAAAAATTGCAAACCAACTAAATGACAAGTAGAAGACAAATGAAATATCCAGAAGATGCAGTTCAATCCATTTAAAATGATGTCAACAACTATATGCATTAAGTGACTTTGAACTAGGTCCTATACTAGAGGGGGAAATGCTATATAGGACATTATTGGGACAACTGATGAATCAGCCACGTAGATTAGATAAAATTATTACATCAGAGTTAAATATCAAACTTGGTAACTCTACCATGGTTATGTAAGAGAACATTCTTCTTAGGAAGTACAAAAATAAGTATTAAGGGATAAAGGAGAACCATTTAGTTAAGCTTGAAATGGTTCAGAAAAATAAATCTCAAGGTACACACAGAAAATGATAAAGCTGGCCCTGGCCAGTTAGCTCAATTGGTTAGAGGATCATCCCTATCTGCCAAGGTTATAGATTCAATCTCTGGTCAGGACATATACAAGAAGCAACCAATGAATGCATAAATAAGTAGAACACAAATCTATGTTTCTCTCTCTCTCTCTAAAATCAATAAATAAAAGAAAGAAAATAACAAAGCTATACCAGAAAAATGTTAAAAAACTGGTAAATCTGTCTAAGGGGTATATAAGAATCTGCTGTATATTTTTGCAACTTTTTGTTAGCTCAAAAATGCTTTTTAAAACGATTATACAAATGATTATTTATGTAAAACTCTGCTCCCGATACACTATTATACAAACAAAACACATAAATATGAATCAATTTCTATAAATATAAGCATAATATGCACAGGAAATTCTGGAAAATGGTAATACTCATTTCTGCATGGAAGAAAAATATGCAATATATCCTATATGCATACATTTTTAAAATTTCACAACTTTTATATACTTCTTTATGTTTTTTGTATAAAAGTATATACATTATTTATATCATCAAAATTACCATTTATAAAAGAAACAAAACCTGGAACCAACATTGTACATATAGAGTATGATCTCAATTACGGCATTCATAGAAAAACAATGGAAGGAAACATTAAAGTATTGCACAGGTAATGGGACTGTAACCAAATGTTGTTCTGCTTCTTTATACTTTTATGAACTTGATGATAATGTATTACTTTTTTTTATTGTGGTACAATACACATATCGCAAAATTTACTAACAACCGTTCTTCTTTTTTTCAATATATTCCATTCATTACACTATTACAGTTGTCCCATTTTTTTCTCCCCTTAATTCCCTTCCACCGTGCACTCCCACTCCCACCAGCATTCCCCCTCTTAGTTTATGTCCATGAGTCATACATGTAAGTAAGTTCTTTGGTTTCTCCATGTCCTATACTATTCTTAAGCTCTCCCTGTCTATTTTGTGCCTATCATTTACACTTCTTATTCCCTGCACCTTTTCCCCCAATACTCTCCCCTCCCCCTTTCCACCTATAAACCACCATGCTATCTCCATTTCTGTGATTCCATTCCTGTTCTAGTTGTTTGTTTGGTTTTTGAACGTTCAATTGTTGACAGTTGTCAGTTTGATGTCATTTTATTGTTCATAGTTTTGATCATCTTTTTCTAAGATAAGTCCCTCTAACATTTCATATAATAAGGGCTTGGTGAGGATGAACTTCTTTAACTTGACCTTATCTGGGTAAAGCACTTTATCTGCCCTTCCACTCTAAATGATAGCTTTGGTGGATAGAGTAATCTTGGATGTAGGTCCTTGCCTTTCAGGACTTGGAATACTTCTTTCCAGCCCCTTCTTACCTGTAAGGTTTCTTTTGAGAAATCAGCTGATAGTCTTATGGGAACTCCTTTGTAGGTAACTCTCTCCATTTCTCTTGCTGCTTTTAAGATTCTCTCCTTCTCTTTAATCTTGGGTATTGTAATTATGATATGCCTTGGTGTGTTCCTCCTTGGGTCCAACTTCTTTGGGATGCTCTGAGCTTCCTGGACTTCCTAGAAGTCTATTTCCTTTGCTAGATTGGAGAAGTTCTCCTTCATTATCTCTTTAAATAAGTTTTCCATTTCTTGCTCTTCCTCTTCTTCCAGTACCACTATGATTCGGATGTTAGAAAGTTTAAAGTTGTCCAGGAGGTTCCTAAGCCTCTACTCATTTTTTTGGGGATGCTTGTTTCTTTATTCTGTTGTGGTGAATGTTTATGTCTTCCTTCTGCTCCAAAAAGTTGATTTGAGTCCCAGTTTTCTTCCCTTCACTGTTAGTTCCCTGTATATTTTTCTTTATTTCACTTTGCATAGCCTTCACTTTTTCCTCCATTTTGCAACAATTTCTGTGAGCATCCTGATTACCAGGGTTTTGAACTTGGCATCTGATAGGTTTGCTATCTCTTCATCACTTATCTCTGTTTTTGGAGCTTTGATCTGTTCTTTCATTTGTGGCATATTTCTTTTTCTCAGCCCACCTGCTCAGCAGTAAGGGGCAGAGCCTTAGGTATTCACCAAGGCAGGGCAACCCACGTCCCTGTGTTGTGGCGCTGTGTGTGGGGGAGAGGTCAGAGAGGGAACAATGTCAGTTGCTCAGCTCTGGGCAGGCTTTTAGTCACTTCTCCCAGTACCCACAAACAAATTGGGCCCTACTGGTGCTGAGTCCCAGCTGGGTGAGGTTGTGGACATTCTGGGCCCCTGTGGGACTCTCCAGTGAACTTTCTTGTGAGGCTGGAAGTTTCTTCTGCCACTGCAACTCCACAAGTTTTTACAGCCAGAGGTTTTGAGGCTTTATTTCCCCACTCTAGAAGCCTGGATTATTTGGCCCACCTCGCTCCCCATTTCTTCTTTCTAGTTTATCCACATGGAAATGTGGGGCTACCCAGTGCACCACCATGTATTGCCCACCTGCCTGGTCCTCCAGCTGCCGCCTAGCCACACATCCTCTCTGCCTCAGCTGCCCATCTCTGCCCCTCCTACCAGTCTGAACAAATGTTTCTTCTTTAACTCCTTGGTTGTCAAACTTCCATACAGTTTGATTTTCTGGCACTTCTGCTTTTTTTTTTTAATTGATTTGTTGTTGTCCTTTTGGTTGTGCAAGGAGGGAAAGGGTGTCTACCTACGCCTTCATCTTGGCCAGAAGTCTTAACCATTCTTATATGTACATAAAAATGCTAATAAATATATTCATAATGTCATGTAACCATCACCACCATCCATCATCATAAGTCTTTTCATCTTATAAAACTGAAACTCTAAATGTACCACCTTTAAAAAAATGCACTTATTTATTTTTAGAGAGAAGGGAAAGGAGGGAGAAAGAGAAGGAGAAAACATCGATGTGCGAGAGAAACATTAATCAGCCACCTCTTCAGTGTCCCCAACTGGGGATCTGGCCCTCTACCCAGGCACATGCCCTGACCAGGAATTGAACCAGCGACCTTTTGGCTTGTGGGATGACATCCAACCCACTCAGACACACCAGTCGGAGCATAAATTTATTATTTTTATACATAATAAATGAAAACAAAATTCTTAGGCATTAAAAAATTCTGAAAGGAAATATATAAAACCAATGTTGCTTTTGGGAGGTGAATTTAAGAATTATATTTTAATTTTGTAATGCTTCTGACATTTTCTATGAGGACTGATAAATTTCTGCATTACTTTAATGAAGGCTGACAGGAAACAAAATACATCATCACAAACCTGGTAAAGAGGTTAAATGAAAGTTCCTACTGCATTGCCTAGAATACAACAGATGTTCAAGAAATGTGAATGCCTTTCTTTATGTTATGGGAAGAAGAAATGCTTCATTTACATTGCAGGTATTAAAGTGCAAATTATGGCTGTGTTAGACCTTCACAAATGTGAAAAGACCATGATGTAGAAAAACTGCCATGTATTTCTTACATGACACATTACATATAGTCCACTAATTAGATACTACCAGTTCAAATGATCTGAGGCAGATCTTTTCACAAGCTCTGGGAACAGTATTTTTCAAAGTTGAAACCAATAGCAAGACATGAAATCAGTTAAGTGGATCACAATCATCAATTTTTTTAAAAATCAAAATAGAACAGAATAGAAAATAACAAAGTGCATCAACACATATTAAGTATTTCTTCAGCACATTTTTGTGTTCACTGGGTTGTGATATAAAGTGTGTGTGTGCGCACACATGTAGGCACATATTTATAATGACTCACGGTCGTAAAACCTTGAAAGCCACTGTTTCCGTAAAACCAGGAAAGAATGGAGTGTTCCACAGCCCCCTCAGGTAAAAATCCAATAATGGTTGCCCTAATTCCCAAGGAGCAAGACCCAGAGAGATTAAGTGGCTTACTTAGGAACATCTGACTAGTAAATGTATGTGCCTTATCTGCTCTGAGACCTGTACTATAGAGCCTTTAAGCATTATTTGACCTATGCTTTTCATGGTTTCCTGTCTACCTGCAACAAGTACTTTTCAAGCCTTCTTTCATTACTTGAGTGACTGCCCTCTGATAGGCATGGGCTGGGAACTGCATGCTCCTAGGTAAGACTCACCCAGCCTGCCCAAAAGCTTACAAGCTTACCCCTAACAGCCACTGGGGGTAAGTGAGCTGCTTACTTACTACATAATCAGGACCACCCAGCTCCTTTATCCGGACCTCCCAATGTCCTTTCTCTCTTAGCAGTTTGTTAATTTCATCATTCAGGTCACGAATTCGGAATTCACCTAAGCCAGCTAGAAAACAAAAATATTTATATCATTTCTTCAAAATACCATTCAATGTCATACCCATAAAAATGAATGTCAACATCTACAAAGACATACAAGATAAAAAATACTCATTTTAAATTTATTTTAAATACCATCAATACCCAAATAAATGAAAGAGCAAGGATTATGAACAGAGTTGCCACCAGCATAAGGGAAAAAAAAAATCCTTGAAAAAAACTTCATCCTTATTAGCAACCAAAGAAATATAAACTGAAGTAATCCTGCATTTCTATTTACATGACTACTAAAATAGCAAAACCTTACTGGTGGGGAAACTTAGTATTCAATCTAGCAAACATGCATGAGGCTGGTAGCATTCTGTATTGACTTAGTATTTTCTTTTTTTTTAATATTTTATTTATTTATTTTTTAGAGAGGGAAGGGAGGGGGGGAGAGAGAGAGAGAGAGAGAGAGAGAGAGAGAGAGAGAGAGAGAGAGAGAGAGAGAGAGAGAGAGGGGAACATCAATGTGCGGTTGCTGGGGGTTATGGCCTGCAACCCAGGCATGTACCCTGGCTGGGAATCGAACCTGGGACACTTTGGTTCCCAGCCCGAGTTCAATCCACTGAGCTACGCCAGCCCGGGCTTGACTTAGTATTTTCAAGAAAACAATGTGTTATTAAATGGTATGAGAATTAAGCCTAAGGGACTGATTTAAAAGGATGTGCACAAAGGAGTTTGCTGAGGATGTTGTCTGTAGTGGCCAAGAGCAGGAAGTAGCTAGAGCACCTTACCACAGAAAAGGAGGTCATATGGTTAATGAACCACTGAAATAAAATGTCTTATGGCTGTTCCAAGGGAGAGTCCCTCCCTTTCTCCATTGAATTGCTTTGTACCTTTGTCAAAAGTAAATTAATCATAAATGTGTGGCTCTACTTATGGACATGTTACTCTGTTCCATTGGTCTATGTGTCTATTGTTCACCAATACCACATTACTTTGAATACTGTAGTTCATATTAAACCTGAAAACTAGGTGGTATAAATACTCCAATTTTGTGCTTTTTCAAAACTGTTTTGATTATTCTAGTTCTCCTACCTATAGATTTAAATTTTTAAACTATTTGTCAACATATAAAACAAAATACTGTTGGGATTTTGATTGTGATAGTATTTGAAAAAAGATTGGTATATTTCCTATATTGAGTCTTCCCCTCCACAAATACTTTATATCTCTCCATTTATTTGGGTCTTCTTTGATTTCTTTCATCACTGTTTCATAGTTTTTAGCATATTAATCACACATAGATTTTATCAGACATATCTAAGTCTTTCTTTTTTTAAAAGATTTTATTTATCTATTGTTAGAGAGGGGAAGAAAGGGAGAAAGAGAGGAAGAGAAACACCAATGTGTGGTTGCCTCTCAAGTGCCCCCTACCAGGGACCTGGACAGCAACCCAGGCATGCATCCTGACTGGGAATCAAACTGATGGCCCTTTAGTTCACAGGCCGGTGCTCAATCCACTGAGCCACACCAGCCAGGGCTATATCTAAGTCTTTCTTGTGTTTTGATGCATTTGTAAATAGCACTATAAAAATGTTATAGTTCCAAATATTCACATAGTATACAAAAAATTTGTTTATTGACCTTCTATTGAATGACACTGCCAAATGCCTATATTTATTTTAGAAATCTTTCTGTAGATTCCTTGGGATTTTCTACATAGAAAACATGTCATCTGAGAATAGAGAACTTTATTACTTCCTTTCCAATCTGTGAGCCTTATATTTATATTACCTTTTCTTTCTTTACTGCAGTGGCTAGGAATTCCACTATGATATTGAATAGAAGTGATGAGAATGACTATCTCTACGTACTTTCTCATCTTAGGAAAAAAGTGTTCAAATTTCCACTAATAAGTATGATGATGGAATAGATTTTTTCATAAAAGTGCTTGATTAAGGTAAAAAGTTACCTTTTATTCCTAGTTAGTTAATAGTTTTTATCATGAAGGAATGTTAAACTCTGTCAAATATTTTTCCTGCATCTACTCAGGAATCCCCAGAAAAGGAAACCCTAGAACAAAAGAAAGGAGGAATCCCCACAAAGAATGCTAAATGAACTTGATGTAACCAAACTATCAGACATTTTCAGCTCAAAATAATGGTTATAAGAACACTTAGGAAGCACAGTGAGAACTACAAAAAACTCCAGGGAAGCTACAAGGAACTTACAGCAAACTATATCAGCATGAAAAAAGACATAGAAACTATCAACAAGAACCAGGAGGAAATGAAGAATACAATTTCTGATTTGAAAAATACAGTAGAAAGAATCAAAATCAGGCCAGATGAAGTAGAGGACAGAATCGACAAGCTGGATGACGAGGTAGAAAAAAATTCCCAGAAAGAGCAGGAAAAGAAAAATAGACTCGTCCTGGCTGGCATAGCTCAATGGATTGAGCTCAGGCTGCGAACCAAAACATCGCAGGTTGGATTCCCAGTTAGGGCACATGCCTGGGTTGCAGGCAACGGCCCCCAGCAACCACACATTGATGTTTCTCTCTCTCTCTCTCTCTTTCTCTATCCCTTCCCTCTCTAAAAATAAATAAATAAAATCTAAAAAAATTTATTATTAAAAGTATATATACTTAAAAAAAGAAAAAGAAAAATAGACTCAAAAAGAATGAAGAGGGTTTAAGGGAGCTACAGGACAACATGAAACATAATAATATCCATATCATAAAGAAACCAGAAGGAGAAGAAGAGGAGCAAGGGATAGAAAACCTGTTTGAAAAAGTTAGGACATAAAATTTCCCTAACTTGATGAGAAAAAAGTCACACAAATCTGGAAAGCACAGAGGATCCCAATCAAGATGAACCCAAAGAGGCCCACTCCAGACACATCATAATTAAAATGGCAAATTTAAAGACAAAGAGATAATTTTAAAGGCAGCAAAGGAGAAACAGATAGTAACATACAAGGGAGCTCCAATAAGGGTATCACTGATTTCTCAACAGAAACACTACAAAACAGAAGGGAATGGCAAGAAATATTCAAAGTACTGAAAAGCAAAGGCTTGCAACCAAGATTATGCTACAAAGCAAAACTGTCCATTAACATAGAAGGTAAGGGAATTCTGGCCAAGATGGAGACATAGATAAAAACCCTTCATTTCCCTGCACAACCAAAAGGAGGATAACAACCAATGTAAAATCAATAAGCAACCAAAAATGCCAGAAAATCAAACTGCATGGAACTCCAACAACCAAGGAATTAAGAAAAAATCAATGAGAATAACAAGATCGGTAAGGCAGAACGCACAGGCCAACTCAGAAAAACTGAGGGAAGGTGGCTGGGCGGTGGGACTGACTGCCAAGCTCGGCAGAGCTGCATGGGAGGGGCTAATTTAAGGGGAAAACTGAGACTCAGTGCTGACTGTGGGCTATGGCTGGGGTTGCCACAGTGGCAGATGCTTCTAGTCTGACACAGGAGTCTGTTGGAAAGTGAACAAGAGATGAGCAGGTGAGCTGCACTGTTCCTTCTCTGACCCCTCCCCCACAGGCAACACAGCAAAGAGGGTTGCCCTGCCCTGGTGAATACCAAAGGGCCCATCCCTTACAACTTAGCAGGTGTGCCAAGACAAAGAAATATGGCCCAAATGAAAGAACACAGCAAAACCTCGGAACTAACAGATGAGGAGATTTCCAACCTATCTCATGGAGAATTTAAAGCGCTGGTAATCAAAATGTTCACAGAACTGATTGAGCTTGGTCAAAAAATGAAAGAACAAGTGAAAGATACCTAAAATGAAATAAAGCAAAATATACAGGGAAGCAACAGTGACACGAAGGAAACCAGGATCCAAAGCAACGATTTAGAACAAAAGGAAGAAATAAACATCCAACTGGATCAGAACGAACAAATAAGAATAAAAAAAAAAAATGAAGAGAGGCTGAGGATTCTCTGGAACAACCTGAACGGTTCCAATATCCAAATTATAGGGGTGCCAGAAGGAGAAGAACAGCAGCAAGAAATTGAAAACTTATTTGAACAAATAATGAAGGAAAACTTCCCCAATCTGGCAAAGGAAATAGACTTGTAGGAAGTCCAGGAAGCCCAGAGAATCTCAAAGGAGGTAGACCCAAAGAAGAACACACCAAGGCACATCATCATTAAAAAGTTATCCAACATTAAAGACAAACAGAAAATCCTAAGAGCAGCAAGAGAAAAGAAGACAGTTACCTACAAAGGAGTGCCCATAAGGCTATCAGCTTGTTTCTCAAAAGAAACCTTGCAGGCAAGAAGGGGCTGGAAAGAAGTATTCAAAGTCATGAAAGGCAAGGACTTACATCCATGATTACTCTATTCAGCAAAGCTATCATTTAGAATGGAAGGGCAGATAAAGTGCTTCCCCAATAAGGTCAAGTTAAAGGAGTTCATCATCACCAAGCCCTTATTATATGAAATGTTAAAGGGACTTACTCAAGAAAAAGATAAAAATTATGAACAATAAAATGGCAAGAAACTCACAACTATTAACAAATGAACCTTAAAAAAAAGAAAAACAATGAAAACAAAAACTAAGCTAACAACCAGAACAGGAACAGAATCAGAGAAATGGACATCACACAGAGGGAGGTCAGTGGGGACAGGGAAGGGAGAGATGCGGGGGAAAGGTAGAGGGAAGAAGCAGCATAATTTAGGCATAAAATAGGGAGAGATAAAAAATGGTATAGGAAACAGAGGACTCAAAGAACTTATATGTACAACCCATGGACATGAACTAAGGGGCTGGAGGGTTGGGGGGTCAGGGTGGAGAGGGGATCAAGGGGGAAAAATGGGAAAACTGTAATAGCGTAATCAATAAAAAATATTTTTTAAAAAATAGAAGGTGAAATAAGCAGTTTCCCAGACAAAAGTAGGCTGAAGGAATACACCTCCACCAAATCAGCAGTGTAAGATATGCTAAAGGGGCTGCTTTAAGAAGAAGAAGAAAAAATAGTGAGAGAGAGGAACACAGATACAAAGGGGTAAAACGGCAATGAATAAGTACCTATCAATAATAACTTTAAATGTACATAGATTAAATCCTCCAACAAAAGACACAGGGTAGCTGAACGGATAAGAAAATGTGACCCACATATATGCTGCTTACAAGAGAACCACCTCAAAATAAAAGACCTACACAGACTGAAAGCAAAGGGCTGGAAAATATATTCCAAGCAAAAGGACAAGAGAAAAAAGTCGGTTTAACAATGCTTACATCAGACAAGACAGACTTCAAAACAAACGCCATAAAAAAAGACACAGAAGGACATTTCTTAATGCTCAAGGGAAGAATCCATCAAGAAGACATAAACACTGTAAACATTTATGCACCCAACATAGGAGCACCCAAATACATGAGGAAAATCTTGAAAGACTTCAAGAAAGATAGATAGCAGCACATTTATAGAACAGGATTTTAACACCCCAGTGTCAACAATGGATACATCTTCCCAACAAAATATCAACAAGGATATTGTGGAACTGAACACCACCCTAGATCAAAGGACTTAACTGATATATATATATATAGAACCTTTCATGCCAAAGAAGCAAAAATACACATTCTTTTCAAATGCACATGGAACATTTTCACACATACACCACTTGATAGGACACAAAACAAGCCTCAACAAATTCAAGAAAACAAATTATATCAAGCATCTTCTTGGCGCACAAGGGCTTGAAACTAGAAACCAGCCTCAAGGAAAAAACTCAAGAACATTCAAATTCATGGAGACTGAACCACATGCTATTAAACAATGAATGGGTTAATAATGACATTAAGGAGGAAATCAGCCCTGGCTGGCATAGCTCAGTGAACTGTGCGTGGGCTGCAAACCAAAGTGTCACTGGATCAATTTCCAGTCAGGGCACATGCCTGGGTTGCAGACTAGGTCCCCAGTGGGGGCCATGTGAGAGGCAATCACATTGACATTTCTCTCACTCTTATTCTCCCTCCCTTCCCCCCTCTAAAAATAAATAAATAAAATCATTTAAAAAAATTAAAGAGTTTCTGGAAACTAATGAAAATGAACACACAACAGTCTAACACCTATGGGACACAGCAAAGGCAATCTTGAAAGGGAAGTTCATGGCAATACAAGCCTACCTAAAAAAGACAGAAACATCTCAAATAAATAACCTAGCCCTACACTATAAAAACTGTGGAGTAACAACAACAAACAATTCCCAGAGCCCTGTAGGAGGAAGGAAATAATCAAGATCAGGGCAGAATTAAATGACAAAAGTCTAAAAAAACAATTCAAAGGTTGGATAAATCCAGGAGCTGGTTCTTCGAAAAGATAAACAAAATCAACAAGCCTTTACCCAGGCTCATCAAGGAAAATGGAAGAGAACCCAAATAAATAAAATAGACTGAAAGAGGAGAGATTACAACTGATTACCACAGAAATATAAAGGATTGTAAGAAACTACTATGAACAAATATAAGCCAAGAAATTTAAATACCTGGGTGAAATGGACAAATTTCTAGAAACTCATAATCTTCCAAAACTGAATAAAGAAGAAGCACAAAGCCTGCACAGACTGATAACATCTGGTGAAACTGAATCAGTAATTAAAATACTCCTGGCACACAGCAGCCCTGGACTGGACAGTTTCACAGGAAAATTTTACAAAACATTTAAGGAAGAGCTAGACCCTATCCTTCTCAGACTATTCCAAAAAATCCAAGAAGGGGGAAGACTCAAACTCTTTTCTGAGACCAGCATCATTCTGATCCCAAAACCAGATAAAGACACAACAAAGAAACAAAACTACAGGCCAATATCACTGATGAATGCAGGCGCTAAAATCCTCAACAAAATATTGGCAAACCGCATTCAGCAATACATTAAAAACATCACACTCCATGATCAAGTGGATCTCATCACAGGGATGCAAGGATGGTACAACATTTGCAAATCAATAAATGTAATACATCACATAAACAAAAGGAAAGACAAAAATCACATGATCATATCAATGGATGCAGAAACAGCATTTGATAAGGTCACAGCACCCATTTACGATAAAAACACTCAGCAGAGTGAGAGTAGAGAGGGCAAACCTCAACATAATAAAGCCCATATATAAGAAACCTACAGCCAACATCATACTCAATGGGCAAAAAAAGCTTTGCCCACTAAGCTTGTAAAAGCTTTCCCACTAAGATTAAGGAACAAGACAAGGGTGTCCACTTTCACCTCTTCTATTCAACATAGTACTGGAAGTTCTACCCACAGCAATCAGACAAGAAAAAGAAATAAAAGGCATCCAAATTGAAAACAGGGAAGTAAAACTGTCATTGTTTGCAGATGATATGATAGTGTACACAGAAGACCCTACAGACTCCCTCAAAAAACTTCTTGACCTACCAAGTGAATCTGGCAAAACAGCAAGATACAAAGTCAATATTCTGAAATCGAACACATTTTTGTATACCAACAACGAAATATCAAAAACAGAAATCAGGGGGAAAATTCCCATTGACTATAGCCACAAGAAAGATAAAACTACCTAGGAAAAAGTACCTGTATTGAGAAAACTACACAACACTGAAGAAAGAAATTAAAGACACAAATAAATGGAAGCATATACCCTGTTCATGGATTGGAAGAATTAATATTATGAAAATGTACATACTACCCAAAGCAACTTATAGATTCAACACAATTCCTATTAAATATCAATGACATATTTTACAGACATAGAATAAACATTTCAAAAATTTATATGGAACCATATATTACCCCAAATAGTATCAGCAATTCAGAGTATAAGAGCAAAGTAGGAGAGATTACAATACCTGATATCAAGCTATATTATAAAGCCACTGTAGTCCAAACAGTCTGGTACTAGCGTAAGAACAGACACATAGACCAATGGAACAGAATAGAGAGTCCAGATATAAACCCATGTCTCTATGGCCAATTAATATTCAAAAAAGGGGGCAGGACCATAACATGGAGTAAAACTAGCCTATTCACCAGATGGTGTTAGGAGATCTGAACAGCTACATGTAAAAAAAATGAAACTTGACCACCAACTTACACCATACACAAAAATAAACTCAAGATGGATAAAAGACTTAAATATAAGTCAGGACACCATACAAGTCTTAGAGGAGAACATAGGCAGGAAAATTTCAGATATTCCATGCAATATTTTCACCACATGTCCCCCAGAGCAAAGGACAAAAAGGAGAGAATAAACCATTGGGGCTACAAGAAAATAGAAAGCTTCTACACAGCTAAAGAAAACATCAGCAAAATGAAAAGGGAATCAACTGTATGAGAAAATATATTTGCCAATGACACTTCAGACAAGGGTTTGATCTCCAAAATATATAAAGAACTCACACAATTCCACACCAGGAAGACAAACAATCCAATTAAAAAATGAGCAAAGTACCTGAACAGCCACTTTTCCAAGGAGGACATACAGAGTACCTAGAGACATATGAAAGAATGCTCAGCATCACTACCCATCAGAGAGATGCAAATTAAAACCCAATGAGATACCACCTCACAGTGGTCAGAATGGCCATTATAAACAAATCTATAAACAAGTGCTAGAAAAGTTATCAAGTAAAGGGAACTCTACTACAATGTTTATGGGAATGCAGACTAGTACAGCCACCTTGGAAAACAGTATGGAATTTCCTCAAAAAACTGAAAATGGAACTGCCTTTTGATCCAGGGATGCCACTTCTAAGATTATACCTTAAGAATCCTGAAACACCAATTCAGAAGAACCTACCAACCCCAATGTTCATAGCAGCATTAATAAACAGCCAAGTGCTGGGAAGAGCCTATGTGCCCATCAGTATATGAATCAATCAAAAAACTGGGGTATGTTACAGAATGGAATACTATGCAGCAGAAAGAAAGGAATTCCTACCTTTGCAACAGCATGGACGAAACTAGAGAGTATTATGCTAAGTGAAGCAAGCCAGGCAGTGAAAAACAAACACCATATGATGTCATCTGTTACAGGAACCTAATGAACAAAACAAACGAATGGGAAAAATAGAATCAGAGGCATGGAAACGAGGAACAGATTGACAGTAACCAGAGGGGCAGGGTGAGGCAGAAGAGCGGGTAAGGGAGGGGAAGGGTCTAGTCAAGGAACATGTATGAATGACCCACGGACAACAGGGTGGGGATTGATTGTGGGAGTGGGGTGTGGGCAGGGGAGAGAAACAGGGGAAAACTGTGACAACTTTAATAGAATAGTAAAGAAAAATTTTTTTAAGATTGATTGAATTATTTGGATAGGTGAAATGCAGAAGAAAAAGAGGGTAAGCTACATTAACGTGTGACAGAAATGTTATTTGGTTGCCTCTGGCACACCCCCAAAAAGGCACCTGGCTTGCAACCCAGGCATCTGCCCTGAAGCAGGAATCGAATCAGCAACCTTTCAGTTTACAGGATGACACCCAACCCACTGAGTCACACCAGTCATGGCCCAATTTTATTTGTGACACTTGTAATTTGTGTTTTTTTTTCCTCAGTCATTTTGACTAAAAGTTTATCAATTTTTATTGATTGTCTTAGGAATCAGCCTTGATTTACTTTCTCTATCTCCTTCTGTTTTCAATTTCATTGATTTCTGCTCTCATCTTATTAGTTCCTTCTTTATGCTTACTTTAGGTTTAATTTGCTCTTCTTGTCTAGTTGAATGGGGTAGAAACAATTCACTGATTTTTTAACTTTCTTATTTTCTATTATTTTAAAGCAATACATTTTCATCTAAGCATTGCTTTAGTTGCATGCCATAATTGTTTTTTTCCTAAATTTTGATGTTAAGTTTTCATTATCACTAAATTAAAAATATTTTCTGAAATTCTGGTCAATATGGCAGAGTAGGTGAATGCTGTATTCACCTCCTCCCACAATCACATCAAAATTACAACTAAATTATTTAATAACCATCATGAGAACCACCTGAACACCTGCTGAACACAAGTCCTATAACTAAAGATATAAGAAAGTGACGTCAAGACTGGTAGGATGGGGATACACATGGATTGGCAGGCCCCACACCCATGGTGTGGCAATTAGGAATCCTGAGGGAGCTCTAGCTGGGTACGAAAGTTGGTTACGGCATTGTCCAAATACACCAAGATTGCAGGTATAATCTCTGGTTAGGGTACATACAAGAATCAACCAATAAATGCATAAATAAGCAGAACAGCAAACTGATGTTTCTCTCTCTCTCTCTCAAATCAGTAAACAATAAAAAAAAAGAATCAGGAGAAATATCTCAGCTATAGAGATTCCCCCATGAGGAACATGGAATCCCAGCCCTACACTAGGTTCCCCTGGCCAGGGATCCACTGCTGGGAATAAAAATCCCCATAACATCTGGCTGTGAAAAACTAGTGAAGATTATATCCAAGTGAGATGAAAGGCTGCTGGAGACCTGGGCGTTGCACGTCTCAGGCCCAAGCACAGATTCATTTGCTCACAAACTCATTTGCTCTGGGCTTCAGCACAGAGGTAGCAATTCAAAAAGCACAAGGGACATACGGGGGGAAAAAACTAAACTGACTAGCTTTGGGGGAGTGCAGGAACAGGGATCGGGACATCTCTCTCCAGGGATGAAAGGGCTGGCAGGTGCCACTGTTCCTTTGTTGAACCCTACCTCCAAACAGAAAAGCAGATGCAGGAAGGCACAAAATCTGAGTTCTTCATTAACCTGGCTAATAGAATTCACCTCCCTCTGGTGATTCCCTGACACCCAACCACAGCCAACTAACACTGTATTTGTAGATAACAGAATACCACTATATAGAGAGAACCCTAAAGATTCCACCACAAACTACTAAAACTAATAAATGAATTCAGTAAAGAAGCAGAATAAATAATTAATATTCAGAAATTGGCTGCATTGTTACAGTAGTAACAAACTATCAGAAAGAAAGTTGAGAAAATAACTATATTTACAACTGCATCAAAAAATAATAAAATACCTAGGAATAAATTTGAGCAAGAGTATAAAAGACCTGTAACTATAAGACAATGAAGAAAGAAACTGAAGAAATGCAAATAAATGTAAGCATATACCATGCTCATGGATAGGGAGAATTAACATCATTAAAACGTCCATACTACCCAAAGCACTCTATGGATTCAATGCAATCCTTATCAAAGAAGTAATAGCATTTTTCACAAAATTGAAACTAAAAAAATCCAAATAATATTAGTATGAAACTACAAAAGATCCCAGATAGCCAAAGCAATCTTGAGAAAGAATAAGTTGGAGGTCACACAATCTGATACCTATCCATCAAACCAAACTACAAGGCTACAGTTATCAAAAGAGTATTGGTACTGGCATATAAACAGACACACAGAATAATGGAACAAAATAAAGTGCCCAGAATTAAACCTACACCTTTATGGTCGATTCATATATGACAAAGGAGGCAAGATTATCCAGTGGGGTAAAGACAACCTCTTCAACAAATACTATGGGCAATACTGGACTGCCCCATGCAAAAAAATAAAATTAGATCACCTTCTTACACCAAAACAAGAATTTGCTCAAAATGGATTAAAGACCTAAATGTAGACCACAAATGTAAAACTATAAAACTCCCAGAAGAAAATACAGGTAGTAAATTCTGTGATAATACTCTTGACAATATTTTGGGGGGCATGTCTCCTTGGGTAAGAGAAACAAAAGGAAAAATAAACAAATGGGAATACATCAAACTAAGACATTCTGCACAGGAAAGGAAACCATCAAAAAAAAAAAAATGAAGAGACAAACTACTGTACAAGAGAATATATTGGCCAATAATACATTCAGCAAGGGGTTAATATCTATAATATACTGGGTTGGCCAAAAAGTCCATTTAGTTTTTTCTGTAAAATAAAAGATACATGTTTTACTTTCACCAATAACTTTACTGATTTGGATATTCTGAGTATGTCAGCTATGTCCTGTGTGGTATAACGTTTATTGATCTCAGTGTTTCAATTTGATCACAATCAACTTCAACTGGTCTACTCAACCATCATCCAACAAGAAACCTCCAGCCAAAACAAAGCTCTTTTAACATGTTCAATTAGTAACAGCACCTTCTCCATATACCGCACAATGTGTTTCAGTTGCATTTTTACCTTTCTTGAAATAATAAAGCATACTATGCTGAAAATGTTGCAAAAAAATAAAAAATCCAATTAAAATATGGGCAGAGGACCAGAACAGACATTTTTCTCCACAGAGGACATACAGATGGCCAATAGACATATGAAAACATGTTCAACATCACTAATCATCAAGGATATGCAAATTAAACTCTTTGAGGAAGAGGAGATTGCAGCTGTAGCTAACTAATGTCCCACCCACTCCTGCTCCTGATTCACAACTGTTCGCTTTCTCAACTAGGAACAAATTGGCCAGGAAGCAGCATGGCAGCAATGGCTTTTAAAGACACCAGAAAGAGCCCTGGCTGGTGCAGCTCAGTGGATTGAGCGCGGGCTGCGAAACAAGAGATCACCAGTTCGATTCCCAGTCATGCCTGGGGTGCAGGCCATGTCCCCAGTTTGGGGTGCACAAGAGGCAAACACACATTGATATTTCTCTCCCTTTCTTTCTCCCTCCCTTCCCTTCTCCAAAAACAAATAAATCAAACCTTTAAAAAATAATAAAGATACCAGAAAGATACCCACTCAACCAGAGGTGGCGATTCACTGAATTAGAATTACTCTAATCGGAATGTAAAGTCTTTGCAGATGATGTGTACTAACCTGATCAGAGGTGCCAAGGAAAAGAATCTCAAAGTGAAAGAACCAGTTGAGATGGGTTCCAAGACTCCAAGAATCACTACAAGAAAAACTCCCTGTGAGGGGTGGGGCAGTTCTAAGACTTGGGATCATGTCACATAAGGACCCACAAGTGACTCACTGACTTGAATGGCCCTTCTGAGATTTTTTAAGCAAACTACTTCCATCAGTATTGAGCTGAGCCGAGACTGAAGTCCTCATTACAGATGCTTAAATCAACCTTTTTAATAAATTGACTATCAGTTGTTAAAAAAAAGGATATGCAAATTAAAACCACAATGAGATATCATCTCACACCTGTCAGTATGGCTATCATAAATAAATCAAACAAGTTTTGGTGAGGATATAGAAAAAAGGGAAGTCTTGTGCATATTGGTAGTACTGTAAGTTGTAACAGGCACTATAGAAAACAGTATGGAGGTTTCGCCAAAAATTAAAAACAGAACTACCAAATCACCCAGCAATCCCACTTCTGAATATATACCCAAATAAATCCAAAACACTATTTCAAAAAGATACTTGCATCCTTGTGATCACTGACAAGATATAGAATCAACCTAAGTGTCTGTCCTTCAGTAGACAAAACGATAAAGATGTGGTATACTTATACAATGGAATATTACTTGGCCATAAAAAGAATAAAATCTTACCATTTCCCACAACATACATAGACATAGAGGGTTTTATGCTAAGTCAAATATGTCAGAGAAAAACAAATACCCTACAATTTCACTTATATGTGAAACCTAATAAACAAGCAAAAACAAATTCATAGACACAGAGAACAGACTGGTAGTTTCCAAAAGGGAGGGGGTTTGGGAGACTGGGCGAAATAGGAGAAGGGGTTAAGAAATACAAACTGACTGTTATAAAAATAGTTACGAGAATGTAAAGCAGACCATAAAGAATATAATCACCCTGGCTGGTGTGGCTCAGTAGACTGAGCCCCAGCCTGGGAACTGAATGGTCACCAGTTTGATTCCCAATCAGGGCACGTGCCTGGATTGAGGGCCAGGTCCCCGGTGGGGGGCACATGAGAGACAACCACACATTGATGTTTCTCTCCCTCTCTTTCTCCCTCCCTTCCCCTGTCTAAAAGAAATAAGTAAAATAAAAAAAATTTTTAAAAAAAGCCCTGGCTGGCATAGCTCAGTGGATTGAGCACAGGCTGCAAACCAGGCATCGCAGGTTCGATTCCCAGTCAGGGCACATGCCTAGGTTGCAGGCCATGGCCCCCAGCAACCGCACATTGATGTTTCTCTCTCTCTCTCTTTCTCCCTCCCTTCCCTCTCTAAAAATAAATAAAATCTTTAAAAAAAAACTTAACAAAAAGAATATAGTCAATGATACTGTAAAAACTATATATGGTATATATCGGTACTAGAATTATCAGGGTGATCACTTCATAAATTATATAAATGGCTAATAACTATGTTGCATACCTGAAACAAATATAATGTTTCATCTCAAGTACAATGGAATATTTTTTTAATTATTTAAAAAATAGAAAAATAAATACCCATTACCTCTGCCAAAATCTCTAATCTCCTTGTGGTTTCCTCTTTGACACATGTTATTTAGAAGTATGTTGTTTAATTTCCAATTATTTGAAATTTTCCCAATATCTTTCTGCTGTTGATTTCTACATTAATGCTATCAGAGAACACACAATGTATGATTTCAATTATTTTAAATTTGCTAATATTTCTTTTATAGCCCAAAATATGGTTTTTTAAAGACTTCATTTATTTATTTTTAGAGAAAGGGGAAGGGAGGAAGAAAGAGAAGAAGAGAAACATCAATGTGAAGTTGCCTCTTGCACAGCCCCAACAGCCAGAGCCAAAATATGTTTTATTTTGGTGAATGTTCCATTTTTTAAAGAACACATTTTTTAAATGTGTTCTTTAAGCCCTGCAACCAGTAGCCCTGCTACTGGTGTAGCTCAGTGGATTGAGCACGGGCTGCGAACCAAAGGGTCGCCAGTTTGATTTCCAGTCAGGACACATGCCTGGGTTGCAGGCCAGGTCCCCAGTGGGGGACACATGAGTGGCAATCACACATTGATGTTTCTCTCCCTGTCTTTCTCCTTCCCTCCCCCTCTCTCTAAAAATAAATAAAATATTTTTTAAAACGTGTTCTTTAAAAAATAAAGTGTATGCTTTTGCTTCCAGCCAAGTCGGAGGTATAGGTAGATACACTTTGCCTTCTCACATAACCAAAAGAATGACAACAAATTTAAAACAAAAAATAACGAGAACTGCCAGAAAGTCAAACTGTATGGAAGTCTGACAACCAAAAAGTTAAAGAAGAAACATTCATTCAGACTTGTAGGAGGGGTGGAGACGGGCAGCCAGGGCGGGGAGGACTCATGGCAAAGTAGCAACTGGTGGACCTGGTGTTTCAACATTTGCATGCAGATATACTGGGAGGAACAACTGAGGAGCAAGACAGACAGCAAAACTCAGGGTTCCAGTGTGGGGAAATAAAGCCTCAAAACCTTTGGCTATAAAAATCTGTGGGGGTTGCAGTGACAAGAGAAACTCCCAGCTTCATAGCAGAGTTCATTGGAGAGATTCGTGGGGTCCTAAAATGTACACAAACCCACCAGCTTGGGAATCAGCACCAGTACGGCCCAATTTGCTTGTGGGTACCAGGAGAAGTGACTGAAAGCCAGCCCAGAGCCTAGCAAGCGGCACTGTTTCCTCTCTGACCCCTCCCCCACACACAGCGCCAACCTATCAGATGACAAGTTCAAAACCCTGGTAATCAGGATGCTCACAGAAATGGTTGAGTATAGTTGCAAAATGGAGGAAAAAGTGAAGGCTATGCAAAGTGAAATAAAGAAAAATATACAGGGAACCAACACTGAAGGGAAGAAAACTGGGAGCAAAAGGAATAAATAAACATTCATCCAGAATAGAATGAAGAAACAAGAATTCAGAAAAATGAGTAGAGGCTTAGGACCCTGCTGGACAACTTTAAACTTTCCAACATCCAAATCATAGGGGTACCGGAAGGAGAGGAGGAAGACCAAGAAGTGGAAAACTTATTTGAACAAATAATGAAGGAGAACTTCCCTAATCTGCCACAGGAAACAGACTTCCAGGAAGTCCAGGAAGCTCAGAAAGTCACAAAGAATTTGCACCCAAGGAAGAACACATCAAGGCACATCATAATTACATTATACAAGATTAAAAATAAGAGAATCTTAAAAGCTGCAAGAGAAAATGAGACAGTAACCTACTGGTAAAGAGTGTCCATAAGACTATCAGCTGATTTCTTAAAAGAAACCTTGCAGGCAAGAAGGGGCTGGAAAGAAGTATTCAAAGTCATGAAAGGCAAGGACTTACATCCATGATTACTCTATTCAGCAAAGCTATCATTTAGAATGGGAGAGCAGATAAAGTGCTTCCCCAATAAGGTCAAGTTAAAGGAGTTCATCATCACCAAGCCCTTATTATATGAAATGTTAAAAGGACTTATCTTAGAAAAAGATGATCAAAACTATGAAGAATAAAATGACAACAAACTCACAATTATCAATAACTGAACCCAAAAACAAAAATAAAAATGAACTCCCTGGCTGGTATAGCTCAGTGGATTGAGCGTGGGCTGTGAACCAAAGGGTCGCTGGTTTGATTCCCAGTCAGGGCACATGCCTAGGTGTGAGTAGGGTCCCCGGTGGGGGCCACATGAGAGGCAACCACACACTGATGGTTCTCTCCCTCTCTTTCCTTCTCCCTTCCCCTCTCTCTAAAAAATAAAAAATAAATAAAACCTTTAAAAATAATAAGAAATAAAAATGAACTAAGCAAACTACTAAAACAGGAACAGAATCTCAGAAATGGAGATCACATGGAAGGTTATCAGTGGGACAGGGGAGGGGGAAGAATGGGGAAAAAGGTACAGGGAATAAGAAGCATAAATGGCAGGTACAAAATAGACAGGGGGATGTTAAGAATAGTATGGGAAATGGAGAAGCCAAAGAACTTATATGTACAACCCATGGACATTAACTAAGGTGGGGGAAAGCTGGTGGAGTGGGAGGTGCAGGGAGGAGGACAATAAAGGCGAGAAAAAAAATGGAACAACTGTAAAAGCATAATTGATAAAATATATTTAAAAAATAAAATGTATGTTTTTATGTTAGGTTAAGTAGATTGTTGTATAAATGTCAACTAGGTCCAATTATTAGTAGTATTGTTCAGTTTTTGTATGTACTTACTTATTTTCTACTTGTTCTATTGATTATTGAGAGAAGAGTGTTGACATCCCGAAATTTAATTGTGAATTTGAAAATCAAACACTTCAAGTACACAGAGTAGCTTACCATTCTGAATCTGAGCCACTTTTTTAGAGATTTCTCCAATGATCTATGAAAAAAACAAAAGTTAATAGATTCTTATTACTTTTGAATATGTCTAAAAGCACAGAAAAATGTAATTTAAAATTAGTAATTTAAAAAAACATAGGCCCTAATTGGTAATAGCTTAGTGGACTGAGTGCCAGCCTATGAACCAAAGGGTCGCCAGTTGGATTCCCAGTCTGGGACACATGCCTGTGTTGCCAGTCAAGTCCCTAGTAAGGGGTGCATGCAAGAGGCAACTGCACATTGATGTTCCTCTCCCTCTCCTTCTGCCTCCCTTCCCCTCTCTAAAAAATATATAAATAAAATCTTTTTTAAAAAAATAACTTAGAATTCTGGTTTAAAAGTCATTTAGATAACAAGAAGCAATTAGAAACCTGTTACTTCTACTAAGATCATATTCATCCAGAATGTACCTGTCGTCTCCACTTCTCAGCTTTGGGTAGCTCAGTACATTCTGAAGCAAGGAAGGGTCTTCGTTCCTAAAAAGAAGCAAATTTTACACATTGCCACTGTACAGTATGAAATTACAAGCTTCCTACAACATTCAGCTGATTCAGGCCTGAAGTCCAAAATGTCTAAACACATCTAAAGTTTCACTTCCAGATGATCTCATCAAGCCTTAAACCTCACTTTACACTCTCTATTTAGGAAACAATAGGTAAAAACATTCATTGCATTGTATTTAGTACAGTGAAGCAAAGGAAACAAATTAAAAGCCCTATAGTAGAGAGATGACTAAGTAAACTAGATTATATCCACTTATGGCATATTTATATCACCTTAAGAAATGATGGCCATCAGCATTTAGAACAGATGTGTGTGTATACACATGTATGAGAGAGAGAGAGTGTGTGTGTGTATGTACAGATAGCCAATAGACATATGAAAAGATGTTTAATGTCACTACTCATCAGAGAAATGCAAATTAAAACCACAATGAGATATCACCTCACACCTGTCAGAATGGCTATCATTAATGAAAGAAGCGTTGGCAAGGATGTGGAGAAAAGTGAACTCTCATGTACCATTGGTGGGGAAGCAGACTGGAGCAGTCACTATGGAAAACAGTATAGAAGGTCCTCAAAAAGTTTAAAATGGAACTGCCTTATGACCCAATGATTTCAATTCTGGGGATATAGCTGAAGAAACCCAAGACACTAGTTTGAAAAAGTATATGCACCCTTATATTCACTGCAGCATTATTTATAATAGCCAAGACAGGGAAGCAACCCAAGTGCCCATCAACAGACAAGTGGATAAAAAAGTTGTGGTACATATATACAGTGGACTATTACTCAACAACAAAAAGGAATGAAATCTTACCACTTGCAATAGCATGGATGAACCTACAGGGTATTATGCTAAGTCAAATTAGTCAGAGAAAGACATATACCATATGATTTTATATACATGTGAAACCTAAAGAACAATTTAAATAAACAAACAAAACAGAAATAGACTCATAGTTACAGAGAACAGACTGATAATTACCAGAAAGGAAGGATTGGTTTGGGGGACTAGGTGAAAAAGGTAAAGGGATTAAGAAGTACATATTGGTGGTTACAAAACAGTAATAGGGATGTACAGTACAGCATAGGGAATATAGCCAATAATACTGTAATAATTATGTATGGTGGCAGATGGAACTGAAGTATCAAGGGAATACTTTGCAAAGTACAAGATTCTCTAACCACTATGCTGTACACCTGAAACTGATACAAAAAACTAAGGAAAAAAATAAAATGTAAACAAAGCAAAATATCCAAAGAATGGTACATTTTACCCCTAATCTGCCTGAGTCTCTGTGAGTTTGAGATCACTTACTGGTTTCAGCTAAAAGCTATTCCTCACAGCTATTCTACCCACTATTATTCAATATTAGACAAAGCTGAGATAATATGGGGACCCAATTACCATAGCACAAAAGAGATGGAAGAACAAGTAGCCAGATCATCACACAACCCTAGCTATAGAGATGCACCCAGAATTCAAGTGTACAGACTCATAAGCATGTCACTGGACTTCCGGCAAGATGGAGGAATAGGTGGACGCACCGTACCTCCTCGCACAACCAAGATTAGAACAACAATAATTTACAGACAGAATATCACTCAGAACTGACAGAGGATTTATCTGAACGGAAGTCAGACAGCCAAGAAGTTGAAGTGGACCCATACATCCAGACTGGTGGGAGATGACGAGCCGGGCAGGCGCGGGGCAGGCGCTGGTAGGCGGCGCGTGGAGGTCGGGGAAAATTTGGCGCGAAATCGGCGCGACAGCCATCAGGGGCGCAAGAGCACAGCGGTGATCCCTGAGTGCACAAGCTGCGGCTGGCGGACCCAGTGGGGCAGCGATTGTGGACCAGGGCAGAGCTCGCAGCCCAGGATCCCGGGGAGGGGTCTGAGCCCAGGAGAATGGAACTACCTCCATTGTTCCCTCCCACTCCCGCCCCCGCCCCCCGCCCCCACATATAACGTCACAATCTAGCGACCGGGGTGCCCAGCCCCTGTGAACACCTAAGGCTCTGCCCCCCACCGTAACAAGAGCGACCAGACCGGGAAAAAAAAAAGGACAGAGAAAGACATAAGACATGTTTCCAACAGAACAGATCAGTCCCCCAGGACTCATCATTTTGAGCGACCAAGAAATAGCCAATCTATCAGATGCACAGTTCAAAACACTGGTGATCAGAAAGCTCACAGAATTGGTTGTTTTTGGGTACAATTTAGATGAAAGGATGCAGGTTATCATAAAAGAGATGCAGGAAGATATGCGGAGGAGAGCCAATAGTGAAAGGAAGGAATTTGAGTCTCAAAACAATACAGTGGACCGGAAGGAAGATATAATCAACCAAGCAGGAAAGCATGATGAAATAAGAATTCAAAAAATCGAGGAAAAGCTTAAGAGCATCCAGGACACCTTTAAACGTTCCAGCATCCAAATTATAGGGGTACCAGAATGGGAAGGAGAAAAGCAACAGATGGAGCACGTATTTGAACAAATAATAAAGGAGAACTTCCCCAATCTGGCAAAGGGAACAGTCTTCCAAGAAATCCAAGAAGCTCAGAGAGCCCCAAAGAAGTTGGACCCAAGAAGAAACACACCAAGGCACATCATCATTACATTAGCCAAGGTAAAAACGAAGGAGAGAATCCTAGAAGCAGCAAGAGACAAGGAGACAGTAACCTACAAAGGAGTTCCCATCATACTGTCAGCTAATTTCTCCAAAGAGACCTTACAGGCAAGAAGGGGTTGGAAAGAAATATTCCAAGTCATGAAAGACAAGGACCTACATCCCAGGTTGCTCTATCCAGCAAAGCTCTCATTTAGAATGGAAGGACAGATGAAGTGCTTCTCAGATAAGGTCAAGTTAAAGGAGTTAGTCATCACCAAGCCCTTATTTTATGAAATGTTAAAGGGACTTATCTAAGAAAAAAAAAGATAAAGAAAAAACATGTATAGTAAAAGGACAGCAAACTCACAATTACTAACAACCACACCTAAAGCAAAACCAAAAGAAACTAAGCAAACAACTAGAACAGGAACAGAACCACAGAAATGGAGGGCACATGGAGGGCTAGCAGCAGGGGGGGGTGGGAGGAGGAGAGGGGGGAAAAGGTATAGAGAATAAGTAGCATAGAATGTAGGTTGAAAATAGATAGGGGGAGGGCAAGAATAGTACGGGAAATGTAGAAGCTAAAGAACTCATAAGTATGACACATGGACATGAACTAAAGGGGGGGAACGTGGGTGGGAGAGGGGGTACAGGGTGGAGGGGAGAGAAGGGGGGAAACGGGACAACTGTAATAGCATAATCAATAAAATACATTAAAAAAAAGGCATGTCACCAAGTATAAACAAGAAACAGGAAGATTATGAGTTTGAAGTCAGCTCAGTAGGGAGTTTTATCACATTTTTCATTCTACTTTACAGTTCAAGAGGAGATTTACACCAACCTTCACTTTTCCCTCCTCCAATTGAGCTTGGCGAAATCTTGCTAAGGCCGTCCTACCAGAAAAAGAAAAGACTCCATTAGACCCTGCTCACAGATTTCTTATCACCTAAGTTCCTGGACAGGGTAAATCTGCTCAAGACCATATTCAACGTCATTCTTGTGTGTGTGTGTGTGTGTGTGTGTGTGTGTGCATGTGTTGTGATTAAGAAACCACACAGAAGTTACAGATTTCCATGTTCCAAAGAGTAGAATTTATAAATCATGTGTGTTCCTGAAAATCCAAGTATCTATTTTATTTTCACTGCATGTAAGTACTGTGGGAAACTCAACTTAACAGACCACTGTGGTGAGCAAAACATCCAGATGTTATTAAAGATTAGTGTTTGGGGTGCCCTAGCTGTCACTCTCACAGCCCTAGCCTCTATGCCTAGGTAAATGAATGCTCATCCAATAAAAGTTCTGGGAGCTTTCAGAAAACACTAATGGGGAAAACAAATGGGAAAATATGAGAATACTATTTGAAAATATGTAAAGAAAGGAACATATATCAAAAGGCTCATACACCAAAAGGACCAAACACAAAAAGAGCCCTGTGGTAGTAATTAAGTTACATAAAATCTACAGTCAAAATTGAGTTGATACTTACATGGCCTTTTCTGCATTTCGGGCCTAAAAGGGGAAAGAACAGAAGAAAAAGACCCATTTTTTAAAAACTTTCTTAACTTGCTTTTTTAAAAAAATATTTATTTGCTTTTTAGCAACAAGTTTCACCACAAGACACAGTCACAAGCAAAATGCTTAAAGTAGCATATAAACACAATAACAAAAAAAATATGAAAAGACTGCTCTCCCTCTCGGGAGCATGCCCACACCTTTCTTTCCTCTCAGACACACATCTCCTAAACTCTAAGGGTCCCCAAAAGAGTTGCAATGAGGGGACCAATGGGCAGCAGCAGCTCATCCTGGGCTAACCCCCTGAATCTATCTCCAAGGTTCCTTTTCTCTGACTTTCTAGAGCCAAAGAAATCTAGGCTTCTTTCCTATAACATTTCTAGAGAGCCAAAACATCACTGCCTAGGCTCTTTCTGTAGCTTCTTCTATCCTAAGCCCTTCCCTGTTTCACTGTCCCCAGCTTTAATAAATGTACTCTCAAAATTAAAAAAAATAATAATAATTAAAAGATGTCCACCTGGCTGGCATAGCTCAGTGGATTGAGCACGGGCTGTGAACCAAAGCATCGCAGGTTCGATTCCCAGTCAGGGCACATGCCTGGGTTGCAGGCCACAGTCCCCAGCAATGGCACATTGATGTTTCTCTCTCTCTCTTTCTCCCTCCCTTCCCTCTCCAAAAATAAATAAATAAAATCTTTTTAGAAATTCTTTAAAAAAAAAAAGATGTCCAAATCCTGTGCCTTTACTTATGCTGCTCCCTCTGCCTAAAATCTTTACTCCTCTGGTCCCCAACCCCTTGGATCTGGCTAACTCCTATTCATTCTTCAAAATTTACCTGTGTCATCACCATCCCAGTAAGTTTTTCCATGACCCCCTTTCTTCCCAACTAGGTTACTACCCTTTGTCTGGGTTTATACCTACCATGGCACTTTCCATCTAGTATTACAATTGTCTGTTTTCTGGCAATGGAATTTGAGAAAGAGACTAACTTTTACAAAGAGAGTTTTATATAAGTACTGTCACACTAAGGTTAAGCCAATTATCCCTGAAATACAATGTCAGGTAGGGAAAATGTTTTCTGGGTGTAAGTGAAAGAGTACTTGCTAGAGTCACAAAATTGAATTTTATTCCCAGCTCTTCCACTTATCATCCCTGAGTACTACTAAGTATTAAGTAGTCTAAGACTACTTTACAACAAGGATCATACTTCTTATCTCATACAGAGGTCATGATGACTTGATGAGATAAATACATGAAGACATCAAGTATGCAATTTATAGATGCTAAGCAAAAGTGAGCTCATTAAAATCTTGTCTCTGACCATCCTTTTCAATAGACACAAAAACAAGCTTGGCAAATGCTTGGTGGATAAATGAACACAATATTTACTAAGGAATAAAATAAAGGCTCTCCCAGGGGAAGCCACCATCTTGAAGGCTGTGACTGTGTCCTAGATATTTCATTAAATATCTAGGACAGATCCTAAATATTTAATTCAGTATTTCTCAATGCCTATTCCACACTTAAAACATCATGCTAGATGCTAGGAACTAAGCCATGGTTTTTCCCAAGTAACTCATAGGAACTCCCTCCAAAACAATGAATCAATAGTAAGTAATCAGTGATGAGTACATGTAGCCAGGGTAATGAACCCACAAATATGAACGTGTGATGGTGTTACATAAAATAACCAACAACTCCTATAGCCAAAAATAACCAGGCCCAAGGATCATCTCCCTGGCTAGGGAATGGAAAAAGGAGATTACCAATGCTTGCCAGAGTTCAGAAATGAAGAATCTCAGGGCAGAATGAAACAGTAAATTTGGGATATATCCTCCTACCGAAAGCACTGCTTCGAGCCAACTGTTTTCTTTCATTCTTAGGTTCTTGTGTTCATCAATCCACAATGGTTTCCAATATAACCTTATGTTGGAATTACTCTATAACCTTACTGCAGCATCGAGGGTTCATTATGGGAGCCTCACTTGATGAAAATATCATGGTAAACCAAAATGTTGTACCAGCACTGTGTGCATTCTCATATTTACCCGTTGTGAGTGCTTCCTGAATGAAAAAGCCAACTAACCACTCCAGACCAGAGATCACACCTTCAAGCAATGACACTATGACATTCATTCATGTGTTAACTGGAACACCTACAACGTGCCAGACATTAAATAAGCAAAGGTGAAAGGCCCCTACCCTTGGGAAGTTTTTATCTTGTGTTGGGGGGAACATATATAAATCAAACAATTCAGTAACATACGGTCACAACAGCTATGACGCTTGGGGACAAACATCCAGCCCACGGCAGGAACCGTGAATCCGAGCCGGTCCCTGTGCCTGCCTCTCTGTTCCTTAGTTTCCCCTCTTGATGACGTAAGCGCTTTGTCGAGATTAAAACACCAATGAGAGACGGTGGCCCTCGAGATTCCAGTTTCCGTCACCAACTTCTGACGTTGAGAGGCGGGAAGAGAATTCACACATTACACCCTAGGGGCCTGAGGCCTACAGTGATGCCGGCTGAGCGCCTACAACGAGGGACCCAGAAGAGGCTGGGAGCCCGTATAGCCGGTCCGCTCGCCCCGTCCTTCACTCACCCACCCTACTCACCATAGTGCAAGTGGAGGCGCCAACCTCGGATCACCGCCAGAGAACTTTCCGGCCTCAGAAGAGGCCAACCCGGTCGGGAACTGAAGATTCTAACTGTATCACCGACTTTTTCAATTGGAAGGGGAAAAAAGGCTGGAGGGCGGGGGCAGGAAGAACAAGAAATGAAGAAACCGGAAGTGAAGCTGAGAATTGGCTGGAGAAGGGAGAAGGAATGCACAGTCGCTCCGTTGGCGGCCTTCCTGGGCGTACGGACGTTGCACCAACGCGTACGATAGAAGAATGGGGGCGTTGACAGAATTGCGCTTGCGTACTGGGAATGACAGGCATTTCTCCGACTCAGCCCTCGGAGGCTGGTTTTACTCTCGCGATAACAACTGCGAATTTCACGCAGTAACTATTGGGATCGCGGTAGCTAGCTGTTCCACTGCAGGTGTCTGGAAAGACGTTGGGAGTGGCGTACGCAGCCGTAGATGCTCGTTCCGTGGAACCTCGTGGAGAGCAAAGATGCTCTCTTTATCCCAGTGAATGGATTGAATTCTCACAATTAACTGAGGTTGAACAGGATCACCATCCCGCCTGCATGGAGGAGGCTTCTTCAGAAGTCAAAGCTAGTCTTCAGTTACTGTATTTTGCTGTGTGTAATGTACACTTTTTTTGTCCAGATTTTGGAGGGGAAAATAAGGATGCGCATTGTACATGGATATAATGATTACCCATGGGCATTCCGATGGGTGCATACCATGGTATAATAATCCCAAGTATAAATTGCACAAAACCGTTTAGCTAACGCTAAAACGCCTCTGTGGGCAAATCATAGCCAGAGTCTGTGTTCTCCAGGAATTGGAGCTTGCCCGGCTTTGAAAATTTCTTCACGTTTCCTTGTCATTTATTTGGAACCTGTGCTTTTTCTGGGATTTTCTCCTCCTGGAATCACAGAGCCTATCAGAATTGGACCAGAGCTTGAGGTCATCTTCTTTTAAAATAAGAAATTTAGGTCCAGGGAAGAAAAGGCCACTTGCTTTAAGAAGGAGGATATTGATTAGATGATATGTGAGTAACTAGCCACAGAGATGCAGTCAGTTTGTGTGACAGGCACATTGCTAGGATCAGAAAAGATCCTTAGACAAAGACTAGGAACACAGGAGAGGCCACTGTTAGGAATGGTTCTGGTGGCTAATCCCACATGGTGTTGGCAATGGAGTGAGCTGTGATGTGGAATTCAGGTGAGAGCTGATACCAAATTCAGTTAACAGCAGCTCTCCTTCCCAAGCATGGCGCTTCAGCCATGGTGACTTCCTCTATCAGAGGACCAATGATGGTCACTCTAGATGCAGCTAGGAGACAGCTGACATGTGGTTCAGGATCAAACAAATACTTAGAAGAAGAGATACCAGTATCTCATGCCTGAACCATGACAAGGACAAGTTTCCTCCTTAAAAGTTTTAAGTGGACATAGGTCCATCCTGCTAGACTCCTATTTTCTCACCTCTGTCAGCTGTGTGTGGGTTTATGGTTGAATAATGGCCAATGGGAATCAAATGAATGAAGTGTGTGACACTTAAGTTGTGCCATGAAAAGAATGAACATGTCCTCCCTTTGCCCTTTCCCTTTGCTGAGAGGCTACTATGGGAACAGCCACCTTGAATTTAGAAATGGAAGTATTGAGGGTGCTAGTGTCCCCTCAGAGTTCTGGAACACCAAGCTCTGTAAAGTCAGAAATAAACGTAGTCTTATTTTAGCTGATGCATTTGAGGGTCTGTTATTAGAGTTGCTTAACCTTTACCTTGAATAATATCTGGTTCCAAACAAACAGACTTGTTCTTCACTCAGATGAGATTTTTCACACATATATTTATCTATTAAATTCCTGACTCTAGGATGCAGATATCATATGTAACAGGATTCAAGAGGCATTACCTATGTTGATTGTCATTCCAGCAACCATTCCCCCTACCTACTCCCCTGAATTCCATCTGGGAACCTTCTGATTCTGGGAAAGGGAACTACATGTCCAGTGTTAGGAGTGGCTGGATAGCTCAGTTGGTTAGAGCATCATCCCCATGTGCCAGGTTTGTGGGTTTGATCCTGAGTCAGGGCACATATAAGAACCAACCTGCCACGCCCTCTTCCAACTATGTTTTCTGACAAGGTCCAAACGTGGAAAGAGGGAATTCAAGGAATCCATCTTCCTAGAACAGAGTGTGGCATACAAAGGGGGGCGGTAATTTTCCTGGGGATTGCTCTTAATAATTTCCTTGCTAATATTGATCATGGTCTTACTTTGTACCCTGATTCCCGTAAGAACAGGCCATGAGGAGAAAAAGTCTCGAAGTGAGTCAACGATTTACTTTGAAGGAAATTCTGAAGGGACAACTAGTTGTCCCTAGACTATTGAATCATGCCCAAATTGTTTTAAACAAGGTGTTTATAAACCTGAGTAAGAAATTATCCTTGATTGTTCCCATAAAAGAATTCATGAATCAGTTACAACAGGCTGAATTATTGGCGGACTTTCCCATGCCTGTTCCTTACCCACAGATACAAAGAGTCTTTCAAGAAAACAAGAAAAAACTTTATAGATCCCTACCCACAGCCCAGGGATACCCGTGGGTAGCATATTAGATTAATGGCAAATTATGGTATCCCCCAAGAAGAGCTAATAGTCTCCAGAGGGTTCCAGGTCCCCCATTGCCTTATACAGGAGCATATAATTAGGATGGCATTAGAATGCTCAATAAGGATGGAGTCCAAGTGCCTTATAATAGTCTAAATTTCATGGAAAGGCTAGCTCGAAGCAGACCTCCCTGGTGTTTATTAACTAAGGAACAAAAAAGGTTTACTGTAGCTGGATTTCCTGTTTATCTCTCCTTACATGTTTGTTTTGGTGATCAAAAGGTGGTGGGATTGTTAGACACCTGTATTTCAGGTTTATTGATTTGCATAATTCCAATGAAGTTGTATAAAATAATTTCTTGACCAGAGAACAAGATCCCCTCTAATAAAAGAGCCCCTGAATGTCTAAAAGTTGTTGGAGTAACAGCCCCGCCTTTACCTTGAATAGGAATATATATCAAAAAGAATTAGACAGGCAAAGAAATAAGAAAAGCCGGTTAACTATTACAAACTAAGCACGTAGAAACAGTTCCCAGGGCGTCAGATAACAAATTCTGAGAACTTTAATAAACAATAAGACATTCAAACTTTGTATGTACAGCTATTTCTAATTGTCTGATTTATGGCTCTCCTGGTTAAAATAATCTTTGTTTAATATAATTGAATCTATGGAAACTTTTGTATTTTTCCTGGTTACCTTTGTATTAATTTTTTCCTGCTTCACCTAATCACAAATGTTAATCACTACCAAAAATGAAAGTATAAAAACCTGCTTGTACTTGCAATAAACGGAACAGAGCATCACCATCCTCTGAGGCGTGTTGTCGTCTGTCTCCCATTGCCGACACCTTACTCACCTTTCAGGAACCCCTGGACCTAGCTGTGGCCAGACCGCGGCACCAACCAATGGCCCTGGTTGGTATAGCTCAGTGGATTGAGTGCAGGCCTGTGAACCAAAAGGTCGCTGGTTCAATTCCCAGTCAGGATACATGCCTGGGTTGTGGGCGAGCCCCCCGTTGGAGATGTGTGAGAGGCAACCAATGGATATATCTCTCACACATCGATGTTTCTCTCCCTCTGTTTCCCTCCCTTTGTAACCACCTAAAGGGAACCTGCGATAGTAAAAGAAGACCAACATGTAATGGGTGGAGAAACCCAATAAAGACCTGTCATGGTGGAGGCCAAGGCTTTTGCTCCCCTTGAGAGAAAAGCCATGCTGTCCCTTTTCCTCCACCAAACTCGATAGTCCGTGTGAATATCTCATTTCATCCATAATGACTCAGACACTGTGAGCCAGTGTCTCCATCAGCCAAAGGGGGTAGAAGTATTAAATGGGACAAAAATATCCTCTTCAACACATGGTTTTGGGAGATTAGGACAGCTACATGCAAGGGGATATATCAGTGAAAATTTTGCTGCATGGAATATCTGAGATTTTCCTGCCCATGTTCTTTTCTAGGCATTTTATGGTGTCAAGACTTATATTTAAGTCTTTTATTCACCTTGAATTTATTGTAGTGTATGGTGTAAGTTGGTGATAAGTTTCATTTTTTTACATGTTGTTGTCCAGACCTCCTGAAATTCCTGCAGCTATTCAGGCTTTTTTTAAGGGTTCATATAAATTTCTGAAATGTATGTTCTATATCTGTGAAATATGTCATGGGTACTTTAGTAGGGATTGCATTGAATCTATAAATCCCTTTGGGTAGTATGGCCACTTTCATAATGTTAATTCTTCCAAACCATGAACATGGTACATGGTTCCATTTGTTTGTGTCTTCCTTAATTTCTCTCTTCAGTGTTGCATAGTTTTCTGAGTACAGGTCTTGTACCTCCTTGGTTAGACTTATTCCTAGGTATTTTATTTTTCTTGTTGCTGTATCAACTGGGATTTTTTCCTGATTTCTGTTCCTGATAATTTCATTGTTGGTGTACAAAAATGCCTTTGATGTCTGAATATTGACTTTGTATCCTGCTATTTTCCCAAATTCACTTCTTAGGTCAAGTAGTTTTTTTGGTGGAGTCCGTACAATTTCCTATGTACCCTATCATGTCATCTGCAAACAATGACAGTTTTGTTTCCTCCTTTCCAATTTAGATGCTTTTTACTTTTCTTGTCTGATTGCTGTTGCTAGGTCTTCAAATACTATGTAGAATACCAGTGGCAAAAGTGGACATCTTTGTCTCGTTCCTGATCTTAGTGGAAAAGCTTTTAGTTTTTGCCATTGAGTATGATGTTGACTGAAGGTTTCTCGTATATGGCCTTTATTATGTTGAGGTATACTCTTTGTACTCCTACTTTGCAGAGGGTTTTTATCATAAATCGGTGCTGTACCTTATCAAATGCTTTTCCCAATCTATTTATATGATCATGTGACCTTTGTCTTTAGTTTTGTTTATGTGATGTATTTCATTTATAGATTTGCGAATATTGTACCATCCTTGCATCCCTGGATGAATCCTACTTGATCATGGTGTATGATGTTTTTAATGTATTGCTGGATGCAGTTTGACAATATTTTGTTGAGGATTTTAGCATCTATGTTCTTCAGAGATATTGGCCTGAAGTTTTCTTTCTTTGTTATGTTTTTTATGTGGTTTTGGGATTAGAGTGATGCTGGCTTCCTCAAAACAGCTTGGGAGTCTTCCTTCATCTTGGCTTTTTTGGAATAGTCTTTGAAGGATAGGGGTTAGTTCTTCCTTAAATGCTTTGTAGTATTCTCCTGTGGAACAGTCTGGCCCAGGACTTAGTGTGTGGGAAAGTTTTGATTACTGTTTCCATTTCATCAGCTGTTTTGGGTGTGCTCAGTCTTTCTGCTTGTTCTTCATTGAGTTTTGGAAGATTATAGTTTTCTCAAAATTTGTCCATTTCATCTAGGTTTCCAAATTTCTTGGCAAATTGTTCTTCGTAATACTTTCTTACAATCCTTTGTATTTCTGTGGTATCAGTTATAATCTCTCCTCTTTCATTTCTGATGTGTTAATTTTGGGTCCTCTCTCTTTTTTTCTTGATGAACCTGCTTAAAGACTTGTCGATTTTGTTTATCTTTTCAAAGAACCAGCTCCTGGATTCATTGATCCTTAGAATTGTGCTTTTAGTCTCTATGTCCTCTAATTATGCTCTGATCTTGGTTATTCCATTCCTTCTACCTGCTCTGGGCTGTCTTTGTTGTTGTTCCTCAAATTCTTGTAGGCCTAGGGTTAGGTTGTTTATTCGAAATGTTTCTATCTTTTTTAGGTATGCCTGTATCGCTATGAAGTTCCCTCTCAGGAGTAACTTTGCTGTGTCCCTTAAGTTTTGGGTTGTTGTGAGTTTATTTCCCTTTGTTTCCAGAAACTTTTTGATTTCTTCCTTGATCTCAGTCTTGACTCATTCATTGTTTCATAGCATGCTATTTAATCCCCATGAGTTTGAGTGTTTTGGGGTTTTTTTCCTTGAGGTTGGTTTCTACTTTCAGTCCTTGTGGTCGGAGAAAATGCTTGATATGATTTCAATTTTCCTGAATTTGTTGAGGCTTGTTTTGTGACCTATCATGTGGTCTATCTTTGAAAATGTGCCATGTGCATTTGAAAAGAATGTGTATTTTGCTTCTTTGGGATGAAAGGTTCAATATATATCAGTTAAGTCCATTTGATCTAGGGCATTGTTCAATGCCACAATATCTTTGTTGATATTTTGTTTGGAAGTTCTGTCCATTTTTGACAGTGGGGTGTTAAAATCTCCTACTATAATTGTGTTGTTGTCCATATCTTTCTTGAAGTCCTCCAAGATTTTCTTTATGCATTTGTGTGCTCCTATGTTGGGTGCATACATATTTTCAATGTTTATGTCTTCTTAATGGATTCTTCCCTTGAGTATTAGGAAGTGACCTTCTGGGTCTCTTTTTACAGCTCTTTATTTGAAGTCTATTTTGTCCGATATGAGTATTGGTACCCCGGCTTTTTTCCCCTGTCCATTTGCTTGGAATATTTGTTTCCAGCCCTTCACTTTCTGTCTGTGTAGGTCTTTTGTTTTGAGGTGGGTTTCCTGTAAGCAGCATATGTGTGGGTCATGCTTTCTTATCCATTCTGCTACTTTGTGTCTTTTGATTGGGGCATTTAATCCATTTACATTTAAGGATATTATTGATAGGTATTTAATCTTTGCCATTGTTTTTTACCTGTGTTCCTCTCCCTTTCTCTGTTTTTCTTCCTGTTCTTAAAGGAAACCCTTTAGCATCTCCTGCAGAGCTGGGTTGGAGGAGGTATATTCTTTGAGGCTTCTTTTGTCCAGGAAGCTCCTTATTTGGCCTTCCATACTAATTGAGAGCCTTACTGGATAAAGTAGTTGTTTTCAGGCCTCTGGCTTTCATTACTTGGAATATTTCTTGCCATTCCCTTCTGGCTTGGAGCGTTTCCATTGAGAAGTCAGCTGGTAGTCTTATTAGGGCTCCCTTGTATGTTACTTCCTGTTTCTCCCTTGCTGACTTTACGATTCTCTCTTTGTCTTGGAATTTTGCCATTTTAATTATGAGGTGTCTTGAAATGGGCCTCTTTGGGTTCCTCTTGACTGGCACTCTCTGTGTTTCCTGGATTTGTGTGACTTTTTCTCTCATCAAATTAGGGAAGTTTTCCATCATTTTTTTTTCAAACAGGTTTTCTAGCCTTTGCTCTTCTTCTTTACCTTCTGGTATCCCTATTATACAGATATTATTACGTTTCATGTTGTTGTGCAATTCCCTTAACACCTCTTTGTTCTTTCTGAGTCCCTTTTTGTTTTCTTGCTGTTTTGGGGAGTCTTTTTCTACCTTGTCCTCTAGCTCGCTGATTTGATCCTCTGCTTCATCTACCCTGCTTTTGATTCCTTCCACCGTGTTCTTTGATTCAGAAAGTGTATTCTTCATTTCCTCTTCACCTTATTGATGGTTTCTATTTCCTTTTTCATGTTGATATAGTTGGCAGTGAGTTCATTGCAGTTTCCCTGCAGTTTTAGGTAATTCTCACTGAGCTCACTGAGCTTCCTTATAAGCATTGCTTTACACTCAACATCTGATAGTTGACCTGCCTGTGTTTCATTTCACATTCTTTTTGAGGCTTCCTCCTCTCCTTTCATTTGGGGTTTATTTCTTTGTCTTCCCATTGTTTGTGAGAGTCTTCTTGTTAGCCTCTGCTTCTTAAGTTGATCTGTTCTGACTTGCTGGGTTTGTTGTGTGAACTTCTATGGTAGGAGACCTGTGAGATTCAGTAGTGCATTCTCCTTGATTCTGTGAACTTGATGCTCTTGGGCTGTTGTTTATGTTGGCTCTGTGTATGTCTTTGGGTTGTGATTGTTGCTGGGTCTTTCTTTGGTTGGTCCTTCCCTCCAGCTGGTTAACTGAGGGTCACTCTGTCTGCCACCTCTTGTATTCTATTGTGCAGGTGTAGGGAGGTTATGTTGAAGCTGGTTCTTCAGCGTGTATAAGGTTTTGAAGCTTCTCTCTTGCTCTTGTTGAATTGTTTGTTCTGAGTAATTTCTCCACTATTTAGTTGTATTTCCAGATAGGTCCTGGGTTGAGTTAATGTGACTTCCACTGCCTCCTGCACCTTCTTCTGTTGTTGTTTGTTGGTGGTTCCTTTGTTGTTGGGTTTCCTCTTCCAGTGGGTATCCTGGTATTCACAGCTTCCACCTATTCTTTTTTTGTGATCAGCTGGAGGGGGGCGGCAAAATGATTTAAGACAGCAGGAGTGTATTGTATGATATCTAATGTACCAGCCCATAGAGAAGAGACAGGAGATCTTTTGGGTAATTATAGTATTAACTGTGATATTTCACCCACCTAGTCACTTTTTTGAGAGGTTGGGAAAAAATAAGGCTCTTGTTAGAGTGGGGAGGAATTGTGAGTTGAATGCAGAAAATAGTGAGGCTATGGGAGGTCAGATTATCAGATATAATGAGAGTAGTAAAGGATGGAAAATAGGTGTAGTGTGTGAAAGAATAGAGTTAACCACAACAGTATTAAAGTTCTGGGTGATAATGAAATGGGCTAAGATCTGGGAACTTCGCTGTGTATGTAGTATTTACAATTAATTATATGGAACAACAATTATTTACAATAATAATGGAGCAACAATCATATGACAGAATCTGTGTGATCTGAATAACAAGAATAGGAAGTACGTGACCTAGAGTAGTGTGATATTGGAACACAAGTGAAGTGAAAGAAGGAACATTAAAATTACACTGTGAGAGATAGAACAAGGAAAACCAGTCAATGCAATTAAACAAACAAATAAAATGAAGAAAACTAAACAGAAAGAAGACAAATTTAAAAACAGTAATAAAATAAAAGAAGTAAAAATAATGAAAAAATAACATGATACAAATAAACAATAACATGCAAATTGTCTGGAATAGCAAAGTGAAATTTGTCTACATTTCTCAGTTGTTGGGGTTATCCTTGTGATGCTTCTTTGGTTCTTACTTTGGTCCTTTCACAGCTCTTGGTCTTATTGTCTCACCTGTATAAAAAAATTAAAAATTTAAAAATTTAAAAAAAAATAGAAAGAAAAGCCTCCTGCTGACTTTAAACCATCCAAGTGAGTTCTGCTGGTCTTCCTGGCTGCAGCAGGCTGAGGAAGGTTGGGTTTTGCGAGGATGGGTGCCAGGAATGAGCCATGCTCTTCACTGTTACCCAGCCTCCATCCCAGTTACTCAGTTTGCTGCCAGGCCTCCAGCACCTTTCTGTGCCAGGCTGATGCCTTCAAGCCACCAGTTGTGCTGTCCTTGAGGTACAACAGTTAGGAGCAACTCATACACCACCTTTTCGCTCTTTGCTGTCCTGGGTGCTAGGCACTGTCAGTCTCTTTAGGGTAGTTCAGCTCCTCCAGAGAGTTAAGTCTTTCTGGGGACTGCTACCTCCCTGAGCCCTGCTGCTCTCCTCTGCGTGGGACACCTCCTCCTTCCTCTTAGGGAGCCAGTCTAGTCTAGAATCTTTAAATGAAGCAGAACCAAGTAGCTGTCATAGTCCCTGGAGGGACTACACTACCTCCATTTTCCAGGTGACCAGCTTTACTCTAACCACCAACTGCTGACTTTCAAAGGCTCTGGAGTTAGTGGCCACACATTAAAATTTTGCCTCACCCAGTTCAACCCAGCCCATTTCAAATTTGCCAAAAATACTGAGTGGTATTGCTCTCAGGTGGCACATAAAACATCTAGTGGCACTCTATGAAGTTTGCATAAAAATGATAGCTACAGGGGACTTCCGACAAGATGGAGGCATAGGTGGATGCACCGTACCTCCACACACAACCAAGATTACAACAGCAACAATTTAGAGGCAGAATAACACCCAGAACTGACAGAGAATTTATCTGAATGGAAGTCGGACAGCCAAGAAGTTGAAGTAGACCCGTTCATCCAGACCTGTAGGAGGGGCGGAGAGGAGGAGCCGGGCATGGAGAGCAGTGGGCGCATAAGCAACCAGAACCACGTAGGCCATCTGGGGCACACGAGCCATCCAGGGCACGCAAGAGCACAGCAGGTGGACCCTGAGTTCGTAAGTGGCAGCTGGCGGACCCAGTGAGGTGGTATTGTGGACCAGGGCAGAGAGCGCAACCCAGGATCCCAGGGGGGATAGTAAGGTCCCAGGAGAGCGGAGCTACCGCCACTCTTTTCTCCCGCCCCCACCTCCGCCCTCACATACAACGTCACAATCTAGCGACTGGGGTGCCCAGCCCAGGTGAAGACATAAGGCTCTGCCCCTCACTGTAACAAGAGCGACCAGACCAAAAAAAAAAAAAAAGGAGAGAGAGACATGTCTCCAACAGAAGAACAGATCAATGTCCCAGGACTCATCCTTTTGAGTGACCAAGAGATAGCCAATCTATCAGATGCACAGTTCAAAACACTGGTGATCAGGAAGCTCATAGAAATGGTTGATTCTGGGTGCAAATTACATGAAAAAATGCAGGTTACCATAAAAGAGATTAAGGAAGATGCATAGAGAACCAATAGTGAAGGGAAGGAAACTGGGACTCAAAACAATAGAGTGGACCAGAAGGAAGAAAAAAACAATCAAGCAGAAAAGAATGAAGAAATAAGAATTAAAAAAAAAAAAAACGAGGAGAAGCTTAGGAACCTCCAGGACATCTTTAAACGTTCCAACATCCAAATTATAGGGGTACCAGAATGGGAAGGAGAAAAGCAACAGATGGAGCACGTATTTGAACAAATAATAAAGCAGAACTTTCCCATTCTGGCAAAGGAAATAGACTTCCAGGAAATCCAGGAAGCTCAGAGAGCCCCAAAGAAGTTGGACCCAACAAGAAACACACCAAGGCACATCATCATTACATTACCCAAGGTAAAAATGAAAGAGAGAATTCTAGAAGCAGCAAGAGATAAGGGGACAGTAACCTACAAAGGAATTCCCATCAGAATGTCAGCTGATTTCTCAAAAGAGACCTTACAGGCAAGAAGGGGCTGGAAAGAAATATTCCAAGTCATGAAAGACAAAGACCTACATCCCAGGTTGCTCTATCCAGCAAAGCTCTCATTTAGAATGGAAGGGCAGATGAAGTGCTTCTCAGATAAGGTCAAGTTAAAGGAATTCATCATCACCAAGCCCTTATTTTATGAAATGTTAAAGGGACTTATCTAAGAAAAGAAAATAAAGAAAAAACATGTATAGTAAAAAGACAGCAAACTCAGAATTATTAACAACCACACCTAAAGCAAAACCAAAAGAAACTAAGCAAACAACTAGAACAGGAACAGAACCACAGAAATGGAGATCACATGGAGGATTAGCAACAGGGGAGTGGGAGAAGGAGAGAGGGGGGAAAAGGTACAGAGAATAAGTAGCACAGATTGTAGGTTGAAAAATAGATAGGGGGAGGGTAAGAATAGTATGGGAAATGTAGAAGCTAAAGAACTTATAAGTATGACACATGGACATGACTAAAGGGGGGGGATATGGGTGGGAGAGGGTATACAGGGTGGAGGGGAGTGAAGGGGGGGAAATGGGACAACTGTAATAGCATAATCAATAAAATATATTTTTTAAAAAATGATAGCTACCATTTCATATTCTAGTAAGTACTAGGTTCCTTACCAACAATGGCTCATCTACTACATAATGATCCAGCAAGATAGAAGGTCTTTCTTTTTTTTCATTTAACAGATAAGGAAACTAGATCTTAAAGCTACATGCTCAGTTCCAAATCTAAGCAAACAACTGACTTTTAGCTGAGATTCCAATGAGGTCTAACACCACAGTCCAAATTGTTTGCATGATGCTACACAGCCTCAAAAATGAGCAAGGCTCTAGTGCTAAAACCAGAAGGGTTTTAGAGATTGGCATACAACAGTACCAACAGAATTTTGGGGATAAAGTGATGGATTATTTGGCCAAGTTTTGGAAGTTACACATTTTAATTTCCGGGGTCTCTTACCTTGGTTTGCCTTTTCAAGGATTTATGGCCCTTTCACAAATTGTTCTCCAGGACTGAAATATATTAGCATAGATCTAGATAGTTATCATCCACCGCTGCTGAAAACATTTGGTGCAAGATTGGTAAGAGACTTTTAAATGCATAGAAAAGAATGAAATCACCTGAATCTATTGATCAAGTTTAGTATCATCAAAAGTAAGGAATTCTGACATTATTTGCATCCTGACATGATGTCACAGGACAGCATCTCCTGTGAGATTTCTTGCCTAAAAGAAGGGAAACAGGACCAAAATGTAATTAAAGTTTTAGATCTACCATTTTACAGAAACTGGAGAATAAAACCACGTGAAAAAATGCTACAAGATGCAATCAGCCAAATACAGGTAATTGGAAATTCGATTTTTTCCCCAGTAAAGACAAAGAACTATTACAGATTTAAGAGCTATAAAAGATATTACCAAATGCAATACATACAGAGCATTTGGGTTCTCATGGAAACAAATCAATTAAAATATTCTTGCATAAAGAAAATGAAACACAAGACTGAGTTTTTCATGCTACTAATTATTAATCTTGTCAAATGTTAATATTGTGGTTTTAAAAATATTTATTGTTTATTCTATTACAGTTGTCCCTATTTTTCCCCTTTGCCCTCTCCAGCCAGCCCCCACAACACCCACAGTCAATCCCCACACTGTAGTTCATGTCCATGGGTCATCCATATATGTTCTCTGACTAATCCCTTCATTTTCGTTCACCCCATCCCCATATCCACCCTCCCCTCTTACAGTTGCCAATCTGTTCCATGATTCTATGCATCTGGTTCTTTTTTGCTCATTAGTTTATTTTGTTCATTATATTCCACCTCTAAGTGAGACCATATGAGTATTTGCCTTTCATTGAATGACTCATTTCATTGAGCATGATAATCTCCAGTTCCATCCATGCTGTCACAAAAGGTAAGAATTCCTTTTCTTTTTAGTGCTGCACCGTATTCCATTGTGTAAATGTACACTGTTTCAATCCACTCATCTACTGATGGACACTTAGGCTGTTTCCAAATCTTGGCTGTTGTAAATAATACTGCTATGAACATAGGGGTACAATACTCTTTTTAATTGGTGTTTCAGAATTCTTAGGATATATTCCCAGAAGTAGAATACTGGGTAAACAGGCAGTTCCATTTTTTATTTTTTTAAAGAACTCCATACTGTTTTCCACAGTGGCTGCACCAATCTGCATTCCCAACAACAGTGCACAAGGATTCCTTTTTCTCCACATCCTCAGCAGCAGTTGTTTGTTGACTTATGATGACAGCCATTTTGGCAGGTATGAGGTGATACTCATTGTGGTTTTCATTTGCATCTTCCTGATGAGTAGTAATGTTGAGCATTTTTTCATATGTCTATGGGCCGTCTGTATGTCCTCCTTGGAGAAGTGTCTATTCAGGTCCTTTGCCCATTTTTTAATTGGACTTTTTGTCTTCCTGGTGTTGAGTCATATAATTTTTTAATATATTTGGAGATTAAACCCTTGTCCCATGTATCATTGGCAAATATGTTCAGTAGATTCCCTTTCATTTTGATTATTGTTTTCTTAGCTGTGTGGCTTTTTACCTTGATGATGTCCCATTTATTTTTATTCCTTTTTTTCCTTTGCCTTAGGAGATATGTCAACAAACATATTGCTATGCAAGATGTCTGAAATTTTACTACCCATTTTCCTATAAGATTTTAATGATATTGCAACTGATATTTAGGTCATTTATCCATTTTGAGTTTATTCTGGTGTATGGTATAAGTTGGTGGTCTTTCATTTTTTTTTTGCAAACACGAGTCCAATTCTCCCAATACCATTTATTAAAGAGACTGTCTTTAGACTATTGTGTGCTACTGTCTTCTTTGTCAAATATTAATTGGCCATAAAAACATGGATTTACTTCTGGGCTCTCTATTCTGTTCCATTGATTTATGTGTCTGTTCTTATGCAAGTACTAGACTGTTTTGACTACAGTGGACTTGCAGTATAGTTTAGTATCAGGTATTGTGATCCCTCCAACTTTGTTTTCTCTCAAGATTGCTGAGGCTATTTGGGGTCTTTTTTTGGTTTCATATAAATTTTTGGAACATATGTTCTAGATCTGTGAAATATGTCATTGGTATTTTAATAGAAATTGTGTTGAATTTATAGATTTCTTTGGGTAGTATAAACATTTTAATGCTAAATCTTCCAATCCATGAACATAGTATATACTTCCACTTATTTGTTTCTTCCTTAATTTCTTTTTTGAATGTCCTATAGTTTTCTGAGTACGGGTCTTTACTTCCTTGGTTCAATGTATTCCTAAGTACCTTATTTTTTATTGTTGTTACAATAGTAAATGGGATTGTTTTCTTAGTATCCCTTTGAGCTAGTTCATTATTGTTATAGAAAAATAGCATAGATTTCTGCACACTGATTTTTTTCTCACTACATTTGCTGAATTTATATATTAGGTCTAGTATTTTTTCAGTGGAGACAACATTATGTCGTCTCCAAATAAGGACAATTTTATTTCCTTCTTTACAATTTGGATGTCTTTTATTTCTTCTTCATGTCTGATCACTCTGGCTAGGACTTCCAGTACTATGCTGAATAAGAGTGGGGAAGGCAGGTACCTCCATTTTTTTCCTAATTTTAAGAGAATTGCTTTTAGTTTTTGCCCATTGAGTGTGATGTTGCCTGTAGGTTTATTGTATGTGGCCGATATTGTGTTGAGGTATGATTCCTCTATTCCCACTTTAGTGTTTTTTTAAATCATAAATTGGTGCTGGATTTTATCAAATGCTTTTTCTGCATCTATTGATATGATCATGTGATTTTTATCATTCATTTTATGTAACATATCATATGTATTGATTTGCAACTATTGTGCCAATTTGGCATCCGTGGGATAAATCCCACTTGATCATGGTGTATGATCTTTGGAATGTATTTCTGGGTTTGTTTTGCTAATATTTTGTTGAGGTTTTTACCACCTGTGTTCATCAGGGATATTGGCCTATATCCCAGGTTGTTTTTACCTGGTTTGGAATTAGGATAATATTGACCTCATAAAAAGAGTTTGAAAGTCTTCCCTCTTCTTGAAATTTCTGGAATAGTTTGAGAAGGAAAGATGTTAGTTTTCCTTGGAATGTTTGGTGAAATTTGCTTGTGAAACCATCTGGTCTGGGACTCTCGTTTACTGGAAGTTTTTAAATTACTGTTTCAATATCATTAGTTGTTATTGTTCTACTTAGGTTTTCTGCTTCTTCCTGATTCAGTTTTGGAAGACTGTATGTTTGTAGAAATTTTTTCTAAGATTTTATTTATTTAGTTTTAGAGAGGGAAGGGAGGGAGAAAGAGAGAGAGAGAGCGCGAGAAACATCAATGTGCGGTTGCTGGGGGTCATGGCCTGCAACCCAGGTATGTACCCTGACTGGGAATCGAACCTGCGACACTTTGGTTTGCAGCCCGTGCTCAATTCACTGAGCTATGCCAGCCAGGGCTCTGTTTATAGAAACTTATCCATTTGCCCAGGTTGTCCAATTTCTTGGCATATAGTTGCTCATAGTATTTTCTTACAATCCTTTGTATTTCTGTGGTGTCAGTTGTTACTTCTCCACTTTCATTTCTGATTTTATTTGGGTCCTCTCTCCTTTTTTTTCCTTTTGTTTGTACACATAATCTTTAACTGAAATGTTTTCCTTTGTAGTTCTTAACTAGCTGGGCAGAACTGGGTTAAAGTTTGGTCAATTTTATCTTTTCAAAGAACCAGCTCCTGGATTTTTGATCTTTTGAATTGTATTTTTTAGTCTCTGTTATTTATTTCTGCTCTGATCTTTATTATTTTCTTCCTCTTACTCAGCCTGGACTTTGTTGTCTTTCTGGGGTTTTTTTAGGTGTAGGGTTAGATTGTTTGAGATTTTTCTATTTCCCTAAAGTAGGCTTGTAATGCTATGAAGTTCCCTCTCAGGAATGCTTTTGCTGTGTCTCTTAAGTTTTGGGTTATTGTGTGTTCCTTTTCATGTGTCCAGGTAATTTTTTTATTTCTTCTTTAATCTCATTGATAAATCATTTATTATTTAATAACATGCTATTTAGCCTCCATGCATTTTAATGTTTTTTAGTTTTCTATTGAGGTTGATTTCTAGTTTCATGTCATTATAATCCAAAAAAGGCATATCATTTAATTTTTCCTGTACTTGTTCAGATTTATTTTTGTTTTACCACATGGTCTGTCTTTGAGAATGATCCATGTGCACTTTAGAAGAATGTGTATTCTGCTGCTTTGGCTTGAAATGTTCCATAAATATAAATTAAACCCATTCGACCTAGTGTGTTATTTAAGGTCAAGGTTTCCTTGTTTAATTTTAGTCTGGTGACAGTGGGGTGTTAAGAATCTCATACATTGACTGTATTGCTGTCAATTGCTTCCTTAAAGTTCACCAATATTTTTATATATTTACATGCTCCTATATTGGGTTTATATGTTTACAAGGGTTATATTGTCTTGTTGGATTGATATATTTAGTATTATGTAGTGAGTGACCTTCTTTGTCTCTGTTCCAGCCTTTGTTTTGAAGTCTATCTTTTTGGATAAAAGTATTGCTACCCTGGCTTTGCTTGTTTGTTTTGGTCTCCATTTGCATGGAATACATGTTTTTTCCATTGTTTCACTTTCAGCCTGTGTAAATCTTTTGTGCTGAGGTGGATCTCTTGTAGAGAGCATATATATGTCATGTTTTCCTACCCATTCAGGCACCCTATGTCTTTTGATTGAATCATTTAATCCATTTACATTTAAGATGATATTAATAAGTACTTATTCATTACCATTTTCTTCCTGTATACCTATGTTCCTCTGTTTCATTTTCTTCTTAAAGCAGTACATTTAACATTTCTTGCAATGCTAGTTTGTTGGTAATGAACTCTGTTTTTGTCTGGGAAGCTCTTTATCTTTGCTTTCAATTTTAAATGTTAGCCTTGCTGGATAGAGTAGTCTTGGTTGCATGTCCTTGCTTTTCATTACTATGAATACTTTATGCCAATCCTTTCTGGACTGCAGTGTTTCTTTTGAGAAATCACCTGACAATATTATTGGAATTCCTTAGTAGGCAACTGTTTCTCTTTTGCTGCCTTTAGTTCAGTCTTTAAACTTCACCATTTTAATTATGATGTGTCTTGATGTGGGTCTCTTTGGGTTCTTCTTAGTTAGGACTCTGCTTCCTAAATTTGTGACATTTTTCTTTACCCAATTAGGGGAGTTTTATGTCATTATTCTTCAAACTGGTTTTCTATCCCTTGTTCAGTTTCTTCTCCTTCTGGTATCCCTATGATGTGAATATTATATTTCATGTTGTCTCAAAGTTCCCTTAAACTGTCTTCATTCTTTTAAAGTCTTTTTATCTTTTTGTTACTCTGATTGGGTGTTTTTATCTACCTCATCTTCCAAATCGCTGATTTGATCCTGTACTTCACCTAGCCTTGTTTTAAACTCCTTATATTGTAATCTTCATTTTCACATTTGCATTCTTCATTTCCAACTTATTTTCACTCAGTTTGTGCCATTTTTCATGCTGATGTATTTCCTACCAAGTTCCTTAGAGTTCTCACTAGTTTCCTTGAGCATCCTTATAACCATTACTTTGAACTTCATATCTGATACATTGCTTCCCTCAATTTTATTTAGCTTTTTTCCTGGAGATTCCTCCTTTTCTTTTGAGGGCTGTTTCTTTGTCTCCCCATTTGTTTTCTCTTTACCTTGTTACCTTGTTAGTTACCTTGTTAGATAGATCTGCTTTGACTCCCTGTCTTCACGGGGTGGTCTTATGTGTTAGGAATCCTGTGGGACCCAGTGGTACAGTCTGCTTGCTCTCCTGAGCTGGATCCTGTAGGAATGACTTTTGTGAGGGCTATGTGAGCTCTCCTATTGTTTTTGGGTCTTGATTATTGTTGGCCTGTTTATTGGTAGGATCTTCCCTCTGGCTGACTGAAAGGCTCAACTCCAAGTACATCTTCCATACTGTTGTACAGGTGCTCAGAGAATAACACACACATACACAAAACACAAAACCAGCAAATACACTTCAACAACAGCAAAACCAACAACAAAAGAGCAAAGAATAATAAAAGTGGAAAGAGAAATGGAATAGAAAAAAAAAATACAAGACTAAAGGAAAGATAAATGATAATGAGAGGACAAAAGGAATAGGAACAATAAGAGTAAGGAATAGAAAGAGGAAAACAGCAAAAAAAAAAAAGAACATAGAAATAAGAAATAAAAATAAGAAAAGGAAAAATGGAATTAAAAAATGAAAGTAAAGTAGGTGATATGAATGAAAAAAACAGGGAAAAACTAGGAAAAAATAATACTGAATACAAAATCTATGAAAAAGAAATAATGAAAATAATGAAAGGACAAAGTGGAATTCATCTCTGCAATGTTTAGTGCTTGCCTGCTGGTTCTCCCTTTGGATATGGCTCTGACATTTTCTGAAGCTGATGTAAGTCAATGTCAGATGCTGTCCATGTCTAGTCCTTGGCAGTCTGTTTCAAAGCTACAAGTGATTCACAGTTTGTGGCTGTCTCCTCCAGGCTTGTCTGTGCATGGGATCATCTATGCTGTGCTGCAGAATCTGCCTCTACCTGCCAGCCTATTGTCAGTCTAATTTTTGACCAGACTGTTTCTGGGGGGGCTTCTGGCAGAATCAGCAAGATGGTACCACTGGATCTTCCATGGTGGGGAGGTGCCTTTCAGACTTCAGGAAAGATGGTGGGTGTGTCCTCCTACCTTAAGCCATACATCTGAGTTTGCCCCAAATTATCCCCCTGAACTTTGCAGGCTGGAGCCCCTAGTAGGAAAGTGGGTGGTGCCTCCAGGGCCCAGGGTTTTAGTCTGAATGAAACCAGCAGGGTGTTTCTATGGGTCTCCCATGGAGAAGTACCAGTGGCTCCTGGGAAAGTGCTGGGAATGGCCATACCCTAAAGTCAGTCTCTGATACCCCAAGTCTGCCTATGTTGCTGTCTTCTCCACAGAGGTTAAGATGCAGGTTGGGGCGACCATGGTTCCAGAGAGTGTGGTAAGAGGTATCCCAGAGGATGGAGTAATTGTTTTTCTCCTGGGAGGAGCCTGCTCTTCTCAAAAACAATGGCTTCTGCAGTATTGGGGGATTAGCCAGCACATGGATCCCAGCAGTGGCTCCATCTCTCTCCCCAGTGCCTTCCACTCCAGACTCTCCTCATGTAATTGTAGCCCATGCTACCCTCTCTTCACTGGAGCCCAAGGTGAGTGGCCGTGAAAAAAAACAACTGTGGTTTGGCCCCTTAAAAAAATAGTGGCTTTGTCTCCAGTGGATTGTCTTTTCCTCACAAAAACCCCATGGCTTTAAGCCACAGAATTCTGCGTAGATGGCTGATCCCAGTACTGACTCTGCTTGGGATCCCAGTCTGGGATCCAGGCTTCAGTCCTCTCAGGGCGAAGCTCCCACAGCCATGCTGTAACCTCAGCCTGCTGCCCATGAGAGCAGGGCCTGCCCCTTGTGCATCCTCACCCTTCCTATCAGTCTTAAGTTGGTTTCTGCCCATCCTTGGTTAAAAGTGTCTTCTTCAGGTTTTCTTCAGTTGGTTATTTTGGGTGGCTGTTTCCATATTTATTTCCAGTTTGGTTCCAGGAGGAGGAACTATCCTCCTACTCCATCATCATCTTGTGACCCTCCCTCCAATATTGTGGTTGTTTTAAAAACATTTATGGGTAAAATTATATGATAGTTGAGATTTGCTTTAAGATACTCTAACAAATAAAGGGGAGAGACTGACATCTGTTAGAGGGGAGAGGGTTGGGGACTGGGTGAGAAGGTGAAGGGATTAAGCAAATTAAAAAAAAAGATTCATGGACACAGTCAACAGTATGGTGAATGCCAGAGGGAAGGGGCAGTGGGGAGGGAGAGAAGAGGGTAAAGGGTGATAGGAGATTTGGGACGGTAATCACACAATATACAGATATATCCTAGAACTGTGTACCTGAAACCTGTATAATTTTATTAACCAATGTTATCTCAATAAATTCAATTAAGAAAAAATGGATAGGGTACAGAAAGTTGACAGATGTTTAATTGAATAATACAATGAAACTCATTGTACCATTATTGCCTCTACTTCTTTAAGACTTTTCATAATTAAAACGTTTTAAAACTTAAAATTGTATTAAATAGTAAATCCTGTTTCCTCCATTCCAATTCCAGGGTATTTGAAGGGGCGGGGGGGGGGGGGTGCGGACGCGGTTGATCCATCTGATTCAGAAACCTAGTTAGTGAAGAAATTTGGAAAAAAGTTTCTACTTGACAGATAGGGTAATTTGTGAATATTAACATGAATATTACTAGAGTGAATAGGCTCTTTTATACCCACAACAGAGCACCAGAAAGGGTTTCAAAGTCAGTGCCAAGTTCTTGCTTCTGCTCTCAAGTGTACTGTTTAAAAAATATAAAAGTACTGGAACGTCATTCATATATGCCAAAGTGGGGGGCTCAATCTCTCTGGTCAGGGCACATACAAGGAATGAATGCATAAATAAGTGGTACAACAAATCAATGTTTCTCTCTCTCTCCCCCACCCCTCTCCTCAACCCAAATTCAGCAACTAAAAATAAAATAGAAAAACAAAAATGTTCCCTCTGAACTCTTGTCCTCTTCAGGAAAAAAAAAAAAAAAATCTGCAAACTCTGACCTCTGCCTTATCTGTTTAGGTTTATTGTGTGAAAACTATCACCCCAAAATTGGTGGACAAATGGTCACAGCTTGTAGTGTCATCTCATCTGTGTGAGACAGACCATATCATTTAACACAAATATATTTTGATTTTTCCAACTTAAAATACCCTGGATGAAATGCCCATCTTTCTAATAAGGTTTATGTCTACATCAGTCAGAAATCTTTTCCTGACCTCAAACCATTCATCCATGTCTAATCAATTCCTTCTTTAGAGAGAGAAACATTGATGTGTTGTTCCATTTATTCATTGGTTGATTCTGGATAAATTCTTAAAAAAAGGTTTTATTTTTAGACAGGGGAAGGGAGAGAGTAGGGGAGAGAAACATCAGTGTCAGAAAACACTGATGAGTTGTCTTTTGTATGCGCCCCATATGGGAACCAAACCTGCAACCCAGGCACGTGCCCTCATCAGGAATCAAACCAGGGGCCTTTCACTTTGTGAAATAATGCCCAACTGAGCCACACTGGTCAGGGTAACTCTGGGTCAATTCTTGATTAAAAGTTCCTAAGGGCTCCAATGATTATTTAATGCTTCCTCTTAAATGGTAGGTATATCACCCAAGCATTAAGTCTAAGAAATATCCTTAGTTAATGTACCTAATACATGAATCTCTGTGGCTTGATCCAACAAGTAAAAATTTAGTAGGCAGAACAACTGGAGTCACCCATTCTCTGTTTAGGGAACTGCCCCTGTTCTACCCACAAGCATCTACTTTAAAGGAAGTCCTCATTGTGATAACCTTGGTCCAGTGACCATCATTATTGGGGGAATAAGAGGGCAAGCTAACAGCAACTAATATTTAAATAAAACCTAAGAGGATGGTTATTCTGTGAAAGCAATCTCATGAGATGAGATTATTAGAAGTGCAGGTAGTAATGCTTATGAAAGAAGTCCATCTCAAGGGAGTGGAAAAATTCTTATTGACAAGTTACTGAATTACCTCTCCATCTGCCACCAAATTATTTTTTGCCTAAGCTCGGTCACTTAGCAATATTCTGTGGGGAGACAAACGTAGTCAGGTTCTGGCCTCTGGTTTGTGGGTCATACTGCAAAGTATATTCAATGAAAGATGCAATGCTGAAAACAGAGAATCACAATGGCACGTAGTAAAAATCACTAGGAAGTACCAGGACTACTCAGTGGAACTGCCCTGTCTCCTCAGGCCCATTTAGGAGAGTACAGGGGTTGACAAAAGTAGGTTTACAGTTGTTCATATGGAAAAAAAACATTTAGGTTATGAAAATAATAATACAAGAATAAACTGTTGTGTACTCGCACTGTAAACCTACTTTTCTCCACCCCTGTATATTTTTATAAGGGGAGAAACAGAAGTGTGAGAAAAGACCAAGTTTGTTATTTTTGAGAATCCACTCCCATCATCCTTGCCATCAGAGATGCATCAGCTATCTTAGGAGACAGGTTTAATATCACAGCTTGCTATCAAAATACTTATTAAAAGATTAACAATAGCAGTTAAATTTCTTGTTAAGGTTTGTAGTGGAGCTGAAAATGGACACATGCGAAGCAGTTATGTTTAATGAATGTTCTTTCAATTCTCAGGCAAGCAAGAAGGGATAATTACATGTAAACAATTTGCAATTAAGAGCATATGCAAAAGAGAGTGAGCTGTTCTCAAATTCCAACTGTACCACAAAGGTTTTGACCTTAGTTACTTATCCCAATAGTTTTCAATCCTGTGGCTCCCTAGAACCATCTGAAAACATAAAATATTGATGCTGACAAATTCAAGCCAAATGTATACATCTCTAATTCTAGCAAAGAAGTTATTAACATCTTACTCCATGAGACTGTTATAGGATTTATGCTAACCCCACCAAACACAAGCAAAAGTTTATTTAGAAAATCACATTGGTAGAAAAAGTGAGCCAGATAGGCTGTGTGGGCTCGGGAAACAAGCTACAGAGGCAAAAGATGGGTTCTTGGAGCTTAGGAATGCATATAGGTTCATGCCTTGAAGGAAGAAGAGGAGAAAAACTGTGGAAAAGAGGAGGAGAAGACAAGAAAAGCTGTGGGCCAGCTGGCTCACTCCTGCCTCTCTTTCTAAATACGCTTCTTATATTAGAAAAAAAATTAAACGGATGGTAAAAGATAAGTGCGCTCTAAAAACTTCTTTTGACATCCCCCAAATCCCAAGGTTTTACTACTGGCACTTTAAGCAGACAAGGTTACAAATACTCTTGTGCCAGAGAGCATAACTGAAATGTTTTCTGGAGAATCAACAACCCCAAAAGGGCTACCCTATTGATCACAGATAAATGTGAAATTTTTTTGTACACTGCAGTGTAATGCTACACTGGATTCCTGAAAATTCACAACAATGTGCACATGTCCCTTGGATGTAACTGATGCACCCCTAAGTTAACTCCATCATTGTAATTGTGTTGAAATAGAACATATTGATTTCTCGGGAAGGAATGAAGTTCTTAAGAGGAAAGAGGATTTTTCAATTGTTTTTAAAAGTGGCTCTTAGAGTTCTGGGCCTAAGTATCAGGGCCATGACTTTCTGAGATGTTCTTTAAAAATCCTCAAGGTGGACATGGGTTAAAACAATCCAGGGAAAGGAAAACAAACGGGTTGCTATTTTCAATTTTGGCTTTTTAACATGGATTCCTTACTGATAATCTGAACAAAATCTTTCCTAGTTAAATTAAAGATGGAACTCATTAGCTCTAAAAGAGAAAACACACTTGCTTCCCCAATTTGAATAGCCAAAGGGGTGATAAGTTTCTCAGATCCCTGAACCCAGAGTGGGAGAGATGGATGCCTAGAGTTGTCTGTTGAGGTAGCATAGTTAATCCTGATCCCAAAGCCGGTGGGAGCCCTGAGGAGAAACTCAGGGCACCCTGAGAGAGAGACCAGTGCCTTGGAAAGCGTTGTGATTCCAGCAGCATCTGGTAAGCTCTTACTGGCCTTTGCTCGGATAATCTTAGGTGACTAAGAATCTGTGGGATAGGATGGAAACAACCTCAGGCCACGATGGAGGCATAGATAGATACACTTTGCATTGTCCCACAACCAAAAGGACAGTAACAAATTTAGAAACAAAAAATAACCAGAACTGACAGAAAATCTAAATATATGGAAGTCCAACAGGCAAGGAGTTAAAGAAGAAATGTTTATTCACACTGGTAAGAGGAGTGGAGATAGGCAGCTGGGGAGGAGAAGACACACAGCGAAGAGGTGGCCGGAGGACAGGGCAGTCCCACATTTGCCTGCAGATAAACCGGGAGGAACAGGGGAGGGAGACAGACCACGCAACCCACAGTTCCAGTGCAGGGAAATAAAGCCTGAAAACCTCTGGCTATAAAAACCTGTGGGGATTGTGAAACTCCCAGCCTCACAGAAGAGCGTGGGAGAAACGAACAGGATCCTGAACATACGCAAACCCACCCACCCACCCAGGAATCAGCACCAGAAGGGCCCAATTTGCTAGTGGGTAGCGAGGTAAATGACTAAAAGCCAACAGAGAGCCAACCAAGTGGTACTGTTTCCTCTCTGAACCTCTCCCACATATAGCGCCCCAAAAGAGCAAAGTGGGTTGCCCCACCCTGGCTAAAACCTAAGGCTCTGCCCCTTACATGTAACTAGCATGCCGAGACAAAGAAATATAGCCCAAATGAAAGAACAGATCAAAACACCGAAACAAACAAACAAACAAATAAAACAATACAACTAAGTGATGAAGAAAAGCCAACCTGTATCAGATGCACAGTTCAAAACACCGGTAATCAGGATGCTCATAGAAATGGTTGAATATGGGCACAAAACAGAGGAAAAAGTGAAAGATATACAAAGTGAAATAAAAATATATAGGGAACCAACAGTGAAGGAAAGGAAACAGAGACTCAAATCAATGGTTTGGACCAGAAGGAAGAAATGAACATTCAACCAGAACAGAATAAAGGAATAAGAATTAAAAAAAAAAATAGAGACCTTTGAACCTCTGGGGCAACTTGAAATGTTTCAGTATCTCAATTACAGGGGTGCCAGAAGGAAAAGAGGAAGACCAAAAAATTGAAAACTTATTTGAACAAATAATGAAGGAAAACTTCCCCCATCTGGCAAAGGAAATAGACTTCCAGGAAGTCTAGGAAGCTCAGAATCCCAAAGTTGGACCCAAAGAGGAACACACCATGGCACATCATCAAGTTACCCAAGGTTAAAGACAGATTCTTAAAAGCAGCAAGAGGAAAGGGAAGAGTTACCTACAAAAGAGTGTCCATAAGACTACCAGCTGATTTCTCAAAAGAAACCTTGCAAGCAAGAAGGGGGTGGAAAGAAGTATTCCAAGTCATGAAAGACAAGAACCTACATCCAAGATTACTCCATCCAGCAAAGCTTTCATTTAGAATGGAAGGGCATATAAAGCGCTTCCCAGATAAAGTCAAGTTGAACAAGTTCATCATCACCAAGTCCTTACTATATGAAATGTTAGAGAGACTTACTTAAGAAGCTCAAAGCGATGAACAGTAAAATGACAACAAACCCACATCATCAACTGAACCTAAAAGCCAAAAACAAACTAACCAATTAGAACAGTAACAGAATCACAGAAATGGAGATCACATGAAGGGTTATCAGTGGGGAGGGGGCAAAAGGTGCAGGGACTAAGGAGCATGAATGGTAGGTACGAAATAGACACGGGGACGTTAAGAATTGTATAGGAACTGGAGAATACAAAGAATTTATATGTACAACCCATGGATATGAACTAATCAGGGGCATGCTGGTAGATGGGGGTTGCAGGCAAAGAATAGTTAGGGAGGAAAAAATTGGGACAACTGTAATAGCATAATAAAAAAATATATTAAAAAAAAAAGAATCTGTGGGATACCCTAAGGAAATATTTTCTCTAGGGAATGAAACAGTCGTATAGGAATATCCACTACATTTAGCTCATCTGGAGATGTGCATATAAGAGCTGACTTTTCCTAGAAGTATGTTTACACTCTACAAATCTCAAAATTAACATGGGAAATCATACCTCGGAGGCCAACAAGCCCCATTAACTGTCAGTCTAATACTTCAGATGGTTGAAGTATCCTTGATACTTCTAATTTTTGTACAATTACAAAAAAACTATAAAATAGGCCTGATGAATGGATAACATTTAATTCGTCTCTGAAAGCTTTGAAGATTTAAGTAATTATCAACCTATGATGTCATTTAGGTGTCAACACAATTCTTTGAGGTATTAAAAATGGCTGGTCTTATTTTAAGAAGGAAAGTCATTTGTTACCTGACTGGTAAAGACAAATATAAATTGTAAATGCCTCCAGGGAAAAATTTGTATCCAATTGTTCTTTTATAGTTTCTCATAGCTAAAAGGTCTGTGTGCATGTGGCTATATATGTATATTGTAAATATGAAATAATTTTCTACCTCTAGATGGTATTGTTAAATTTTTTAAAGGTAAGCACTTGTAAGAATTGACTATTCTAAAATTCTCAGAAGCACAGAAAGTAACTCAAAGGCTTTTCAAGTTCATGTGATTGAATTAATCCTTAGTAAATACAAGCTAGCTTAAGTTTTTGGTTTAAGTAAAACAGACACGTCTTTATTTTGCCTGGGTTTTACGAATGCAAGTTTATATTAATAACTTTTTAATGTCTATGATAAGTATTTCTAGAGGTTATATAATGTCCAAGCTAAAGAATGCTAATTGATTACTTACTAGTTTTCATTACACATTAAGGGTTTAAGGTTAAAATCTCAAAATACATAGAAATAACTCTGAGGTGTTTCAGAAGATCCCCCTGTTAGGTAGCAGCTAGGAATGAGCAGCCAGATGCAAAATAAAGGCAGGGCCCTGGCTATTACAATCTAATAAATTAATAGAGGAGAGTTAAAGCAAAAGAGACATGCACCAATTAACTGAGCAGTCCTGAGTTCAGTTTTATAAAATTACCAGGTGTCCTGAGCATCACAAGCAAAAGGAGCACAGAAGGGGAGTCCTTGAAGACTGCACTTAGAAAGGGGGCTTCTGTAACAATCTTTCTGAGATTGCAGGGTATTCAACATCACAAGTGGGAACTGAGTGAGAAGAAGAGAGGAGCTTATGCTGGGAAAGGGAGCTTCTGTAACAATTTCACTAAGACAATGAGCCTTTACTAACTGAAAAAGGCCTTTATAGCTGTATATTATTCCCAAAGGACAAAAGAGGGGAAACCTTGAAACTCACTATAGTATATATCCCCTGAACCCCAACAGTCCGCATACTTAGACTAGCTAAGTACCCACTTGCAGCCTTGGCTCAAGTGTATAGAATAAACTTACTTTCTTCCCTCAGTACCCGGAGCAGTTCAACTAGCTGGGTGCCTGCTTACAGCTTAGTGCTCATGTATGTTTATTAAACTTTCTACCTCATTTCCACTATGTGTGTTGTCTCTTGCTTGAATTCGTCTCTTGCAGTGAGACAAGAATTGAGGCGGGGAGGCGGGAGTGGGGAGGGGGTCTCCTGATGTGGATCTGTCTCTCCCTTCCGTAACACCTTAAAACACCTGAAGATTTGAAATCCCACAGGAAGAATTGTAAAATAAGTGACCAAAACCTCTATGGTGTATTTTATTGGTAAACAGTGGTTGTAAATAGTCAGGTCTATGGGAAACCAGGACGGCTACCTGCTTTTTCCATGCTACTGGGATCCCTTTCTTTCCTTCTTTTTTTTTTTATCACAATGAACTTACACTAGACTCAGATGAGGGAATTTATGAGTTGACACTACTGAAAGGAGACATCTTACACCATTGCCAAAATTTCACCAAGTCACTTAAAGAAGATGGTAACAGCTTCCTTTTATAGCAAGCTACCAGGAGACAAAGACTTTAAATATCATTGACTGACAGCTGGAGATTTTGATTTTTGGAAACATTTTTAAGACAGCCTCCAGCCTCACTGGAAGGGACTTTCCCGGGTGCCTAACCACAAACGGACATCTCCCTCTGTGGAAATAAGACTCCTTGAGGATGTGAAACCACCAATACAAGAGGTAGACAGCAATCCCAAGACATCAACAAGGCCTGTATACCTATGGATTGATATTGAACTCAGAATTCAATGTTTATCTGTATGTTAAATATGTAACATTATATAGTTATATATATAATGATATGTAATTATATAATACTATATATTACATAGTATCAGCCATAATAGTTACACTTGTTCTTTGGGTTTTTCTATGTAGTCCAACTATTTGATTACTGAACATATATAACTGGTAGTACATGGCTTATGTAAATGTAATACTATCTGCTAAATATAGAAAAAAATGAGACACAAGGAAATACAGGTCATAGGATGGAAACAATCCAGAGTGCTTTTTATTGCAATAAAGGCTGTTAAGACCTGATTGCCTTCAATTTACCTACCTTTCCTATTTTTGAAAAATTCAGCCTCAACTCATATCCCATGGTATTGACATCAATACTGAGACTTCCTAGGAATGAACCGTCCTACCACTGTCAGATGGCACTATCCAACCTAAAGCTTGGTCACTGATGACTCCTTTTAAATTGATTTGACCAAAAGAGGGAACTGTGGATGAAAAACAAGGGGGGGCGGCGCGCGATTCTATGAAAGTAATTTACAGGACAATCTGATCATGAATTCCTAACTGGGCAGGTCATGGTGGATAGTAAGCCTCAGGCATACAATTTTTTTAAACTTATAAAAATTCTTTAAGGCAAGATGGCAGAGGAGTGAATGAATTACAATTAAATTGTGAGGAAATCACCCAGAACAAACAACTGAACAATAGTGAGAGAAGCCTTATAACCTCAGACAGCCACAAGAATCAGCTTCACCTACACCTGACTGCACCTGTACAGCATCATACAAGACATGGTGGGCAGAGTGAGCCCCAGTCACCCAGCCGCAGGGAGGACCTACTGAAGAATGACCCAACAACAATCAAAACCCAATTAACGTCGAGAGAGCCAACACAAATGGCATAAAGGGCATTGCAAGAGCATCAAGTTCAGGAGATCGAGATAGCACCACTGACCCTCATACGTTTCCTATCATAGAAGTTCATACCACAAAATCAGAGAGTCAAAACAGATCAATTTAAGAAACAGAAGCAAACAATGAGACTCACAAATATCAGCAAGACAAAGAAACAAACCCCCATCAAAAGGAAAGGAAGAATCCTCAGAAAGAGTACTAAATGAAATAGAGGCAACTATCAGATACTAAGTTCAACAGTTATAAGGAAACTCAATGAGCTCAGTGAGAATTACCTAAAACTACAGGGAAGCTACAAGGAACCTACTACAAACTATATTGGCATGAAAACAAACATAAAAACAATCAACAAGACAAGAGGAAATGAAGAACATATTTTTAAAGCAAAGAACACAGTAGAAGGAATCAACAGCCGGCTAGATTAAGTAGAGGACTGAATCAGTGAGCTGGATGACAAAGTACAAAAAAACTCCCAAAAAGAGCAAGAAAAGGAAAAAAGACTCAAAAAGAACGAAGAGGGGTTAAGGGAACTGCAGGATGACATAAAATACAACAATATCCACATAATAGGGATTCCAGAAGAAGAAGAGGAACAAGGAATAGAAAACCTGTCTGAAAAAGCAATGATGGAAAACCTCATCAATTTGATGAGAGAGCAAGTCACCAAATTTAACAAGCACAGAGTCCCAATCAGGAGGAACCTGAGGCCTACATCAAGATATATCATAATTAAAATAGCAAAATTCTAAGACAAAAAGAGAATCTTAAAGGCAGCAAGGGAGGAACAGTAACATACAAGGCAGTCCCAACTAAGGCCAGCAGCTGACTTCGTAACAGAAACACTAAACCAGAAAGGAATTGCAAGAAATATTCCAAGTAATGAAAAGCAAAGGCCTGCAACCAAGACTACTCTACTCAGCAAGTGTATCAATTAAAATGCAAGGTGAAATAAGGAATTTTCTAGACAAAAGCAGGCTGAAAGAATACACCTCCACCAAACCAGTACTGCAACATATAATAGACTACTATAAGAAGAGGAAGAAAAAGAGTAAGAGAGAGGAACATAGGTACGAGAGCAGAAACTAATAAGTATCTATCAATAATAACCTTAAATGTAAATGAACTAAATGCTCCAATCAAAAGACATAGGGTAGCTGAATGGATGAGAAAACATGGCCCACCTACAAGTGACCCACCTCAGGACAAAAGACCTACACGGACTGAAAGTAAAGGTTTGGAAAAAAATATCCCAAGGAAATGGACAGGAAAATAAAGCCGGGGTACCATACTTATATCAGACAAAATAGACCTCAAAACAATGACCGTAAAGAGAGATTTAGAAGGACACTTTATAATACTCAAGGGAAGCTTCCATCAAGAAGATAAACACTGTAAACGTATATGCACTGAACATAGTAGAACCCAAATATATAAGAAAAATCTTGGAGGACTTTAAGAAAGATATTGACAGTAACACAATTATAGTAGGGAATTTTAACACCCCTCTGTCAACAATGGATAGCTGTTCCAAAAAATATCAACAAGGATAGAACTGAATGACACATTAGATCAAATGTACTTAACTGATGTATATAGAACTTTTCATCCCAAAGAAGCAAAATACACATTCTTTGCAAACACACAGGGAACATTTTCAAAGATACACCACATTACAGGACACAAAACAAGCCTCAACAAATTCAAGAAAACTGAAATTATAGAAAGCAATTTCTTGGACAGGGCCTGAAACTAGAAACCAACCTCAAGGAAAAAATTCAAAAGCATTAAAAACTCATGCAGACTGAATAGCATGCTATTAAACAATCAATGGGTTAATAATGAGATGAAAGAAGAGAAAAATTTCTGGAAACAAAATGAACACACAACAATCCACAACTTATGGGACACAGCAAAGACAGTGCTGAGAAATATATGGTGATACAGGCCTACCTAAAAAAGACAGAAACATTTCAAATAAACAACCTAACCCTACATCTATAAGAACTGGAAGAACAATAAAAACAAAGGTCAGAGCAAAGAGAAGGAAGGAAATAAAATCAGAGCAGAATTTAATCTCATAGAGACTAAAAGAATACTACAAAGGATTAATAAATCCAGGAGCTGACTGTATGAAAAGATAAACAAAATCAAGAAGCCCTTAGACAGACTCAACAAGAAAAAAAAGGAGAAGTCCCCGAAAAATAAAATAAATCAAAGAGGAGAAATTACAACTGATACCACATAAATACAAAGGATTGTAAGAAATTAATATGAACAAGTATATGCCAAGAAATTTAAAAACTGGGTGAAATAGACAATTTCTAGAAAAATAAAATCTTCCAGAACTGAATGAAGAAACACAAAGCCTGAACAGATCACTAATAGCTGGTGAAATTGAAGCAGTAGTAAAAAAACTCCCAGCACACAGGAAGCCCTGGACAGTTTCACAGAAGAATTTTACATAAGCATTTAAGGAAGAACTACCCTTATCCCTCTCAGACTATTTGAGAGAGAGAGAGAGAGAGAGAGGGACAGAGAGAGAGAAACTCCCAAACTATTTTTATGAAGTAAGAATTATCCTAATCCCAAAACCTGATAAACACACAACAAAGAAAGAAAACTACAGGGCAATATTGCTGATGAACAGACACAAAATTCCTGAACAAAGTATTGGCAAACTGCATCCAACAATACATTAGAAACATCATACACCATGATCAAGTGGAATTCACCTCAGGGATGCAAGGATGGCACAACATTTGCAAATCAATAAATGTAATATATCAAATAAACAAAAGGAAACACAAAAATCACATTATATCGATGTATATGGAAAAAGCATTCGATAATATACAACAGCCATCTATGATAAAAACACTCAGCCACATGGGAGCAGAGGGAGCATTCCTCAACCTAATAAAGTCCATCTATGAGAAACCTACAGCCAATATCATACCCAATGGGCAAAAACTAAAAGTTTTCCCACTAAATCTTAGTGGGAAAGACAAGGATGTCCACACTTTCACCACTTCTATTCAACACAGTAGTGGAAGTCCTAACCACAGTAATCAGACAAGAAATAAAAGGCACCCAAATTGAAAAGGAGGAAGTAAATTAGTCATTGCTTGCAGATGACATGATAGCGTACATAGAAAACCCTATAGACTCCACCAAAAAAGTACTTGATACAGTAAGTGAATTTGGCATAACAGCGGGATACAAAGTCATTATTAAGAAATCAAAGGCACTTTTGTACATCAACAATGAAATATCAGAAATAGAAATTAGGAAAAAAAAAAAACAAACCTCAACTGATATAGCAACAAGAAAAATAAAGTAAAGGGAATAAACTTAACCAAAGAGGTAAAAGACCTGTACTCGGAATACTCTACACAACACTGAAGAAATAAATTAAGGAAGACACAAACAAATGGAAGCATATAGTGTGTTCATGGATTGGAAGAATTAACATCATCAAAATATCCATACTACCCAAAGCAATGTACAGATTCAATGCAATACCTATTGAAATACTAATGACACATTTCACAGATCTAGAACACTCCAAAAGTTTATATGGAACCATAAATGCCCCAAATAGGCGCAATTTTGAGAAAGACAAATAAAGTAGGAGGGAATACAATACCTGGTATCAAAGTATATTGCAAGGCCACTGTAATCAAAACAGTCTGGTACTGGCATGAGAACAGACACTGGAACAGAATGGAGCCCACAAATAAACCCGTATCTCTATGGTCACTTAACATTTGACAAAAGGGACAGAAGCATAAATTGGAGTAAAAGTAGCCTCTTGAACAAATGGTGTTGGGAGGTATGGACAGCTACATGCAAAAAATGAAACTCAATGACCAACTTACACCATACACAAAAGTAAACTAAGATGGATAAAAGACTTAAACATAAGTTGCAACAGCATAAAATTCCTAGAGAAGAACATAGGAAGGAAAATATCTGATATTCCACACAGTAATATTTTCAGTGATATGCCCCCTAGAGCATGGGACATAAGGGAAAGAATAAACAAGTGGGACTATATAAAATTAAAAAGCTCTCACACAGCTAAAGGAATATCAAGAAAATTAACAGGGAACCAGCCGTGTGCAAAATATATTTGCCAATGATACCTCTGACAAGGGTTTGATCTCCAAAATATATAAAAAACCCAGATGACCTCACACCAGGAAGACAAACAATCCAATTAAAAAATGGGCAAAGGACCTGAACAGACACTTCAACAAAGAGGACACACAAAGGGCCCAGAGACATATGAAAGGATGCTCAGCATCACTAGCCATCAGAGAGATGCAAATCAAAACCATTTTGGGATACCACTTCACACTAGTCACAATGGCTATCATAAACAAATCAAGAAACAGTAAAGTGCTGGCAAGGTTGTGGAGAAAAGAGAACACTAGTACATTGTTGGTGGGAATACAGAGTGTAGAAGCCAGAATGTAGCCATTGTGGAAAACAGTATGGAATTTCTTTAAAAAACTAAGAATGGAACTGCCTTTTACCTGGCATACCCATTGCTGGGATTACACCCTAAGAATCCTGAAACACCAATTCAAAAGAACCTATGCACCCCAATGTTCATAGCAGCACAATTTACAATAGCCAAGTGCTGGAAGCAACCTAAGTGCCCATCTGTAAATGAATGGATCAAAAAACGATGGTACTTTTACACAATGGAACACTCAGCAGCAGAAAGAAAAAAAGACTTCCTACCCTTTGCTACAGCATGGATGGAACTAGAGAGTATTATGCTAAATGCAGTAAACCAGGCAGTGAAAGACAGAAACCATATGATCTTATCCACAAGTGCAACCTAATCAACAAAACAAGCCAACAAAATATAACCAGAGACATGGAAATAAAGAACAAAGTGACAGTAACCACAGGAGACAGGGGAGGGTGATAATGGGTGAAAGAAGGGAAAGTTAGCCAAGGAACATGTATAAAGGACTCATGGAGAAAGCCACAGGGGGGAAGGATAGAGAGGGGGCAGGGGAAGGTGGTGGCAGGAAAATGGAGACAATTGTAGCTGAACAACAATTTTTTTAAAAGTACAAAAAATACTATTTAGAAAGTTTAGATGGAGTTCTCAATTTGAATATTGATACTAAATATTGATACTAAATAAGCTTTCTGCTGACTTCCCAGGAAAAAATATCTCATGGTCTGCAATGATCACAAAACCAAGTATCTGGCCTCCTGACCCTAGAATTGCTACATGCTAAGAACAGCGTGTACCAGGAATAATCTATTTAAAAAATCAAAAAATAACTTAAGTACAACAGCTACAATCTTCACAGGCAAAATTTTTCAAGATACTACATATAAATGTTCGTTTTGTAAGATTCTCTGCAACAATTTCAACAGAAATGTGACTTCCTACCAAGGAAACCAACTTTTTCTTATGTTTTTTTCCAAGTGATATTCCATATTTATAAATAACTTCAAAACCATGTAAGTGTACTACATCACTCTCAGTGTAACATGGTTTTGCGAAATCAGAATTACATTAGACTCTCCTTTTGTGTAAATTTATGAACACAAATGGATAAATGCTAAAAGCATTAAATGAAGGATACTAAGAGACAATTACTAAATTTTCAAGAGAAATGCCTATCACTATAATGAAAAAATGAGATTACTGTAAGTGAACAAGTTATGTATCAACAGTATAACTAATATAATGCAACATTACACACGTTTAAAATATTGTCAGAGCAAATGCAAGGTGAACACAACAATCAAGCCTCTAGACTAGAAAACAATAAATGACACCTGAAGAGAAAAAAAAATCAGTAAATATAGGACACTCAAGAAAACTGCTGTTTTCTTAAAAAACTCAAAGTTACAAAGAAAAAAACTGGGTAAGTGATGAGAGATTAAAGAATTTAACCAAATGCAATTTATAAACCTTGCCTGGACCTAGTTTGGAAAAAGTGGCTATGTAAGACATTGATCCATTTAAGTCAGTGATGAATCTTCAAGATACTAAAGAGCAACAGCTTATAGAAGTAGGCAAAAAGGCAGCAAAACTTAACAGGGATGCAAGAGCAAGATGAAGTCATCCTTTAGACAATGCAAAATTCATTATATTAGCCCTCTTTATCTTCCTTCATCTACCCTCTCCAACCAATGTTACAAGAAAAATCCTTCATCTTTTATATCTAGCTTACAGGGATGGGAATGTCAGCAAAAACTAGAGAAACACACGGCAGTGGTTTCCTTGTAGTCCATACCTCCTGGAAGAATTCACTTCGAGTTCAGAATTGGTTTTCTTACCCACTGGTTCCTAATAATTGGCTTGACATCAATACTTATAAATGTTCTTACCAAAGAACACTTTGTAGTCTGCTGTAAATAAATAGATCTTAATTATGCATATCAAAGGGTGCCACAAAGGTACTTAACAAATGCAGCCCAAAGAATGGTGTGAAGCAAAGCAGCTCTAAATATCTCATTTGCTATATTTTGTTTCTCTACTTGAGGACAGAAACCTTGGGAGAAAATAACCCCATGCACAAGTACCACCACCTCACTCCTGAATATTACATTTAACAATGATGCCTTGGAAAATAGATCTTCTGTTACGCTATCTCACATTGGTTGTAGAAACCAAGATTCTCAAAATATTTAACATGCTTAGTTAACATGTGGGACAGTTTGCTGAGTAAAAATATGAAATGAAAAAGAAACATGTAAGCCTGTATTTATAAAGTAATAAACCTGCTATGACTTCTTTCTTGCCTGCTTTGAACTATTAATTTGACAAAGTTGGAACTGGGACAGCATAGGTGATACACCAATATCTTAACACTGCAGTGATTGATATACCATCAAAAATTGACCAGGCTCTATTTGAAGGATGGAAAATTTACAATACATCCAAGAAATCACATGGCACTGTGAAGAGAAAAAAGAAGCCAGGGAAACATGTCAGTAACTGTAGTTTAGTGGGGGGACAAAAAAAGAATGGAAGGCATAGGGTGGGAAGGATACTTGAGGTTCTAAGCTTTATATAGCTGTACCTTCTTTGAGCAAATTAAACTTCTAGTAACTCATCTAATAAAGTGAATTCATTAAACTAAATTATTTCTAAGGTCATTTCAAATCTAGGTCTCATTGTAGAAAAAAAAGGAATACAGTATTTCAGATCATTGTGAAGCCCAGGAAAAATACAAAACACTGAAATATAGTAATGATATTATAACTGGTCATTATGAACATACAACTAAAGGACACTGTTAAAATGGAACAGAAAGAAAATTAAATCTTCTATATCCCTGCAAAACTGACACCAAAGTAACTACTTTATGCTTCCTTAAAGTAGGTTATTTTTCACTACTGAAGATGTAACTGAGTTAATACAAAAAGAGTCCAAACTGTCAACTTTCAGTACTCCACATTCCCCTCTTTAATATGGCATTTTGCACTTATATACATCAATGAAAATTTGAAACAAAAAGAACTTTAGTCAAACTCCCCTTCCTCCTCCAGCTTTATTGGATAGTTTAAAATTACATTTCTATTATCTAGGACTTCAGTTGCTTTTTCCATGACTTTTAAAACTGATTACATCAAATGAAACACAGTTGTGTAAGTGATATAGTATACAAAAATAACATCTTGATTTCTGTGAAAATGCATTTCTCTGCAATTCCTGAACAGCTCCAAATTATGCTTACTCTGAACATAGATGTTTACTCAAAAAACCCATAGATGGGTTTTAGATTCCGTCTTTGCCAGAGAATGTGTTCTAAACCTTTGTCATTTGCATATCAAGTAGCAACATTAAGTTGTTCCTGTTTAGGCTTTTATACCAATTTTCCTGGCAGATGTTAAACACACATTTATCTTTTTATTTTGTTTACTCCCACTCAACTGTATGATCTGTGTAGGGCCTGATACAGATGTTAATTGATGTTATTTAACAGCTACTGAGGTCAGACAATCCAAGACCATCATTATGCTAAAATTAAAGTTATTTATGGAAGCTCACAAATACTTCCAGAATTGGTTTTTACCTTCGATGTGGGAACATATTCAAGAAACCCAGAACGGGCTTACTAGTCTGATTCAGCTCTTCCCATTCATCAATCCCTATTCACCAGTGGCAAGGAAAGGGGGTTCTTTAACAAAGCATTATACATAACACCTCTACCAAACTAAACATAAACTTTTTTTGTAGTTAAATGCAGAAAGTCGATTTTTTTCCACCCCTTTCCTCCTTTTACATGGCAAGTAAAGCTCACTGGCCTGGGAGTAGCCTCTATCTGCCAACCTTTGGCCAGTGAAGAGGATCCAGAAAAAATAATACAACCATTAATCAGAAAAAGGAGGGGCGACAAAGGAAAATAATTAAGCTGTGGCCTCAATTGTGCATTCCCGTGCAAGGTGCCCTGATTCACCACAGCGGTAGCAGTTGACTTCACTTGTCTTGCTGCAGTTGATGGCTACATGACCAGTTTCACCACACCTAAAAAAAATTAAAGTTTTCACAATGGAGCTCAGAAAACATAAAACTATATTCAAGTAATAGTCACTACATAACAAAAAGCAATGATAAGTGAATTAACATATTTATTTTCAAGACAGTAAATCTTATCATTAAACTCTAACCTAAAAGCAAAAAGGAACAAAGATATTCAGTTGTATGGCAAAACCACAAAATTAAAATTTCCCCAAAATGTATAAACCAACATCAAAACCTAAATACAGGCCAAAATATCTTTTTTTAAAAAAGATTTAATTTACTTTTAGAAAGATGGGAAGGGAGGGAGAAAGAGAGAAACATTGATTAGTTGCCTCTCACGTGCCCCATAATTGGGGACCTAGCCTGGAACCCAGGCATGCGCCCTGACTAGGAATCAAACTGGTGACCTTTTGGTTTCCAGAACAATCCCCATCCCACTGAGCTATATACCATTCAGGACCAAGATGTTATATCTTTATGCAAAATAATCTCTAAGATCTGAGAGGTGTGTATATATCAAAACTTACAACATTCTTATTTTTAAGACATTAAAAATTCCAAAGTTGTATAAGCTGTCCAATTGCCATAAGATATCGTGGCAGAATACTGACTAATGTACAGACAGTTTGCTGGTTATGTATGCCAAAAATCTATCTCATCTGGTCACAGCCAACTTTTACTGAATGTACTGATCCATAAGTTTTTCCATTTATAGCTAATTCATCTCTAAAACATTATCTACAATAAGCAATCCAGCAGCAACATTCTAACTTACCTATAGCACTTCACTTTGGTGCAGTCTTTTTGAATATGTCCAAATTCTCCACAAGAATAGCACTTCTGCTCATCTGCATGGTCACAGTCACGAGCCAGATGGCCTGGTTTGCCACAGTTGTAGCAACATTGCTCTCGCTCTCTCTTAGGCTCCTTGCAGTCCTTGGCAATGTGGCCACCTCGACCGCAGTTATAGCAGGCTTCAACAGTAAGAAAAAGAAGCAGACCAAGACTATAAAATCTTTACAAAATGTTGCTATGTTTTAAACCATACAATATGAAATCTCAAGGGTGGAAAATCTTTTCCAGTGTATGTGCATGCTCATCTCTCTACTTTCTAGAAGATATGAGAAGTGTTAAATACTTACCATCCTCCTGAAGATCACAATCCTTTGCAAGATGACCAGACTCACCACAGCGGTAACAGATGTCTGAAAGAGATGAGGAAACAAACTGGAAACCTATTTGGGGCAGAAACAAAAACGATTTAGCTAATTAGATGAGTCTTGATACTAATGAATATTCAAGTACTTAAAATTTTTTATTTGACAAAAATACCTCTATCCGAGGTAAAACCACCTCTGCCACGGCTTCTCATTCCACGACCACGGCCTCCACCAGTAGGGCATTCCCGGGCCCAGTGGCCAGATCGTCCACACTTGAAGCACTCATTGCTGCTCATGGCTGCAGTTAGATCTTCGAAATATTAAAAATGACAATATTTAACCACTTAAAATTATTTTTACCTTTTATTTGTCTTCACTGTGTTTTCAGATATTATTGTGGGGGAGTGGGGTATAAGAAAGCCAGCAAATATACTGGTTAGAAAAATAATCACATAACTATCTGCTTAGGTATTATATGTATAATATAAAATATATAAAAATGAAAAACAAAGTGTAAAACATTATATATATTTTCATACAATTTTTTATTATTGAAAATATCAAGATTATGCATGCAGAGATCAATACTCAAATGTTAATTTGGTTATTGATTGAGTGATGGAATTTTCAGGGTATTAATGAACACCCATTATTAAACATAATTAGTAATACTTCATTCCAGGTCCAACTCAATGGACACTTTTCATGGTTGTAAGTCAGTAAACTTTATTTTGGGCAACTGAAGTAATTTACTGGCCAGAAAATTGGAATAACACAAGATGAAGGCATAGGTGGACGCATGGTACCTCCATGTACAACCAAGATTAGAACAACAATTTAGAGCCAGAATAACACCTAGAACTGACAGAGAATTTGTCTGAATGGAAGTTGGACAGCCAAGAAGTTGAAGTAGACCCATCCAGACCAGTAGGAGGGGTGGAGAGGAGGAGCGGGCGCGAGGAGATCGGGGAGAACTGGGCACATAAGGCAACTGGGAGCGCGTAAGCCTTGTGGGATGCAGCGGTGGGCCCTGAGTACGCAAGCGGCGGCTGGCAGACCCAGGGAGGCGGCATTGTGGACCAGGGCAGAGCTCGCAACCCAGGATCCTACAGAAGGGACTGAGATCCCAGGAGAATGGAGCTACTGCCATTGTTCCCTCCCGGCCCCGCCCACAACGCACAATCTAGCGACTGGGGTGCCCAGTCCAGGGGAACACCCCTCATTGTAACAAGAGCGACCAGACGGGGGGAGAGACATGTCTCCAACAGAAGAACAGATCAATGTCCCAGGACTCATCCTTTTGAGTGACCAAGAGATAGCCAATCTATCAGATGCACAGTTCAAAACACTGGTGATCAGGAAGCTCATGGAATTGGTTGATTCTGGGCACAAATTACATGAAAAAAAAAATGCAGGTTACCATAAAAGAGATGAAGAGAAGGAAACTGGGACTCAAAACAATAGAGTGGACCAGAAGGAAGAAAAAAACAATCAAGCAGGAAAGAATGAAGAAATAAGAATTAAAAAAACCGAGGAGAAGCTTAGGAACCTCCAGGACATCTTTAAACGTTCCAACATCCGAATTACAGGGGTACCAGAAGGGGAAGAGGAAAAGCAACACATTGAGCACATATTTGAACAAATAATAAAGGAGAATTTCCCCATTTTGGCAAAGGAAATAGACTTCCAGGAAATCCAGGAAGCTCAGAGAGCCCCAAAGAAGTTGGACCCAACAAGAAACACACCAAGGCACATCATCATTACATTAGCCAAGATAAAAATGAAGGAGAGAATCCTAGAAGCAGCAAGAGATAAGGGGACAGTAACCTACAAAGGAGTTCCCATCAGACTGTCAGCTGATTTCTCAAAAGAGACCTTACAGGCAAGAAGGGGCTGGAAAGAAATATTCCAAGTCATGAAAGACAAAGACCTACATCCCAGGTTGCTCTATCCAGCAAAGCTCTCATTTAGAATGGAAGGACAGATGAAGTGCTTCTCAGATAAGGTCAAGTTAAAGGAGTTAGTCATCACCAAGCCCTTATTTTATGAAATGTTAAAGGGACTTATCTAAGAAAAAAAGATAAAGAAAAAACATGTATAGTAAAAGGACAGCAAACTCACAATTACTAACAACCACACCTAAAGCAAAACCAAAAGAAACTAAGCAAACAACTAGAACAGGAACAGACCACAGAAATGGAGATCACATGGAGGGTTAGCAACAGGGGAGTGGGAGAAGGAGAGGGGGGGGGAAGGTACAGAGAATAAGTAGCATAGAATGTAGGTTGAAAATAGATGGGGGGGGGTAAGAATAGTATGGGAAATGTAGAAGCTAAAGAACTTGTAAATATGACACATGGACATGACTAAAGGGGGGGGATATGGGTGGGAGAGGGTGTACAGGGTGGAGGGGAGTGAAGCGGGAAAATGGGACAACTGTAATAGCATAATCAATAAAATATATTTAAAAAAAGAAAATTGGAATAACACAAACAAGTTGAGCTGCAGTTAGGATTCTGTGAGGGGCTGGTGCAAAATAATTTCTCTGTGTAACCACAGCACCTAACACAGTGCCTAGTTATACTACAGCTCTTGCTTGCTAATTTGAGTCTTCAGAGCAGATATATTAATAGAAATGCAAGATATAAATTTTACCTCTAGAGCAGGGGTGTCAAACTCATTTTCACTGGGGGCCATATCAGCTTCGAGGTTGCTTTTAAAGGGCCAAAATAATTTTAGGACTGTACAAATGTAACTACTCCTTAACTGTTAAGCAGCTGAAATTACATTTGGCTCTTTGAAGGCAACTGCAAGGCTGACGTGGCCCCCAGTGAAAATGAATTTGACACCCCCCTAGAGGGTAAAGTAAAAAATATCAGAAAAACAACAAAGAGGTACACCAATGTGCTAATACCATCTAAAGCACTGGGAACATTTATACTTTTCTATTCTTCTATTTTCAAATTGTTCTATAATTTTACGTTTAAAACAAAGTTACTTGGAATTTCATAAGACTCCTTTATTTTATTGTTTCTAAATGAAAGCAAACTCCTACCAAAGCAAATGGATTTTATACTTTTATGTAATGATCTAAAAATAAACAGACTATTCCTGGAATGGAAATGGAATGTTGCAGGACAAACTCCTAGTAAAGTGGCCTTTAAAAAAGGAAATAGCTAGAAATAATGTAACCTTTACATTGCCAAACTTCCACATCTAAACATTTTTTACCCTTAATTCCAATTTCAAGCAACAGCACACAAGTTTTTTATTTAATTTTATTATTTTTTAAAATCCTCACTCAAGGACAATTTTTCATTGGTTTGAGAGAGAGGGGGAGAGAGAGAAACATCAGCCTGCTGCTTCCTATCTGTGCCTGGACCAGGACTCAAATGCACAACCCTTTGGTTACGGGACAACGCTCCAACCAAATGGACCACACTGGCCAGGGCAGTACACACATTTTTTTATTTATTTATTTTTGGCTTCACATCAATCTGTTGCCTCCTGCATGTGCTCCAACCAGGGATCAAATCTGCAACCTAGGCATATGCCCTGACTGGGTATTAAATCGGTGACCTTTCACTTCACAGTGAGATGCCCAACCAATTGAGCCATACCAGTCAGGACATTTTTAAAATACCCTCTCAAAGCCAAGCATGAACACCATGATCTAGCAAAACACAGTTTCATATGGACTGATTGGATAGTGGAATCACCAGACAAACCATAGCATCTTTAAGTCAGCACATGGTACATAATGGTTTATTAAGTTGTACAGGAATCTAGTGACCAAAAAATTAAGCTGAAATTGAGTTTCACAAGTTTCCATTGTGAAGTATTTTTTTTAAATTCAGTATTTACTTATCCTAACTCTGCATCAGATTCAGAATAAACTTTCAGAGCAATCTTTCAACCAACTCTTGCCACTTGTCAAAAACTTATTACCATCACCGCCCAAAAAACACACATGGGGCAACACCTGCATGGAATACTTGTACTTAGTGGTTTCACATATATAATGCACCTTTCTAGACAGAAGAGACCAATCAGGGAAGATTAAAAATGCATTTTTGCAAAATTTGAGATTACATTTGCTTTCTTATAATGGTGTTATTCTAAATCATGTTACATGCTGGTTTCCACCTAAGAGAACAGCCAGGATAAAAAAAAAAATACCATATAAAATAATTATAGATAAAAGCTGATTACAGCACCTCATCCTTCCTCATTTCCATTTTCTTCATTTTGCATCTTCTCCGGTTTATAGTCAGATCTATTTGAGCACATTTAACTATTGCTTTCAATGGGTTCTTTACACAGAAACAATCACTTCCTTAATATAAGATAATCCAGGCAATGTGAAAAGTCCTGAGTATTTTAAAATTTAATATTTAAACAAAACACTATCTTTTAGAAAATATGATAATCCAATAGTCAAGATGCATTTAAGCCAAAAAAACGACAGTTTGGGCAATCTCCCCTTTAGACTACTGCTTTAAAAGAACCTTTTATTTCATAATAGTAAAGTACAAAAAGAGTATGTTATACTGAATCATCAGATGTTTATCAGTGAAATAAAGTCCGCAATTAAAAAATTTCGGGTTTACTTCCAGCACAAAAATACTAGTTTAAAAATATTCAGCTACTCAAGAAAAATCTATGTGTAGATTTTTCATGAACTGTTTTTTCCTCCATTCTTAGAACCCAGATCCAAAAAGTGAACAGAGTAAAAAGAAATGGCAGAAGTATTTTAGAAAGAAAACAATTAACTAAAGTAACACTTTCACATTAAACATAAAACTCAACTTCTTCCAACCCTCATTCCTAAATGAAAGTTGGTTAAAATGTGATTTCTATATAAACTACAAATTTAGGGAAAGCAGTATGTCTCCATTTAGATTGCAATTAAGCCATTCTGTGAAAGACATGCACAATTCAGAGGGAAAGGTAGAACTTTATACATTGACACTAGTTTTGGTTGTTTTGGCATCAACAAATTTTAATCTCACATAAATTTGTTTACTGGAGCATCTTATTTTTCGGACCATGAGACACACCTAGGGTTTTGAGGAAAATACGGACAAAATTTTGAAGCAAAAAAAATGTGGTAAAGTATTTAATAAAATAACATAATTATTTTACCAATGTAAATGTAAGCAGAATTCAACAGCAGCATTAACCATTACTCCTCCAAAACTTGGGAGGGGTTGGGGGAGGGGGCGGCGGCGGGGGCGCGTCTTATTGTCCATAAAATAGGCAACGTTTTAAAAGCCCCACTAAGTCTTAAAGGGAAAGGAAACATTAACTTCATTAATATTCCAAAACCCATCATCAGTGGAGCATATCCCAGTGGGCTTAGTTAATGTGTATACAATCTGCCTTCTTCCCTCCTAGGCCCAATCACAGCCAATCAGCTGGTCTACATTTTCACTGAGTCTCTTGCCATAGATTCATCTCTGTAGTAACATTAAACCAATTGGTTCCCTCTGTGTTTCAGAGGCTTGCTACTTATCCTAGGAGGAAGGTCCCCATCCCAATAGTTATATACAAATGTACTTAGCCAAAAGGTCGTCAGAGAATTTCATGCTGCTCCTTAGGAAAACTAAAGGCAGGATGGTAAGACAGAGTTGAGACTTAAGGCTTCATGATTCTCAAGACCCATGATTGCTCTTGGCTAGAATTTTGCTGCACTGTACTACCTCTGCCCCCTCCACCACCTGTCACAACCTTTTCCAAACTTCAAGGGCCAACTCAAATGCCAACCCTATGAAAGAATCTGATGTCTCCTTCCTATTATTAAGACCCAGGACGCTTTGTTAATATCTGCCTGATGGCACTACTATCCTTGCCTTTTATCACATTCCTTGAGGGCAGAGACCAAATGATTCATCTTTGAATTATCACAACACCCTATGATTATCCTTTTAGTAGTTACATAGTTCTATTTTAACTGCTTTTGAGGGAATGGGAGGCCTAATAGCCATTTGGTGGATGAAAACAAATTGTTTCTTTTACAGACCCAATTCAATCTAATCAAGTACTGACAATAAAAATACCTAAATCCTTGCTATCATGAGTCACTGCATCATTAGTTTAAAACAGTGATTTGCAACCCTTTCCATCTCAAGGCACACATAAAACTATTTACTAAAATTCTGCAGCATGCCAAAAAAATGTTTTTGGCCAATATGACAAAAAAAAAAAAAATAGGTGTAATTTTGATTCATTCACACAGGATGGCCACTGTTGTTAGCCACTGTCATTTTTTAAAATTTGACAATCTAAGGGAAGAGATCAGTGCCCCTGACTATTTTAAAAATTCTTGCAGCACACCAATGTGCAAAGCAACAGTGTATTTTCAATTAGGTACTCATTAAGGATTGACTACAATCACTCTAAAACTCAAGAATATTTAAGATTATCTAGTAAAAACCCCCTATAAAACAGAAATTTTCATTCCAGTTTACTAAAAAAGTCAGCAGTCAAGCCAGGACCTGTAATCTGCCTCCTAGGCCCTTGTTATTACTCCAAGAATTCATAAGCAACCTCAGTAACATTTTACAGAATGCTACAAAATACACATATATACTAACTTAAAAGATAAAATACTGTATTTTCACTGTTGCCAGCAAGAGAGCATATATTTTCTTTTGCTGCTAAAAATCAATTGCAGTATGTACACCAATATATCCTTACACAGTAAGATTTGGGACCATTAGGTTACTGTAGGTTAACCATTTGACCCAGCTTAAGGATTTACTGTGTTACCTCAGGCACTTGACCCCCCCACCTGTCCTTAATTTGTAAAAGGAAGATGGTAAAACTATCTTTGATGAGAATTGTTCCCAGGCACCTCGTGCTTAACAGATACTCAACTAAAAAAACTGCAAGGGTTTATGTCCTCTGCTTACATAGTTTCTTTTCCATTCTCCCCTCAATTAAGTCAGACTGCTTAAAAGTAAACAGAACCCAGATTAATGTCTACATAGCAGGCTTAAGTGGGCTAACTATTATACTCAAGTTTCCCCATTTCATAAAGTCTACTTCCTGAAGAGAAGAAACAAGAAACAGTTGAGAAGAAACAGTTGAATTCTAAATGACTTCACATTTTCAACAGAAATCAAATTATCTCTTTCCATTTAGGTTTTTGTATCAGATTTTAATGACATAAACCACACCTAAAGATATGGTCAGAGCACAGGGCAACCAGGCAGCAGCTGTACACTCGGTCAAGCTATTGCTTGAAAAGATTGAAGATCTTTTCACTGTGTGGGGCCATAAAGTATACTGTAAACTAAGAGGTCTGTTTTACAGATTTTGCACTCCTCTAGGCTTTAAGGTTTAAATCCTGGAATTGGTACCAAAACACAACTGCTTACACTAGTTTATTTCCATTAATGTCAGTAGTTATACCACATTTTTGATACTAAGAGCAAAGCCAGTAAACTACTTAAATCTTAACAGTACATGGCCAAGACTAACAATGAGATCCAGTTAATAAAAGAATACAAGTCACCCCACAAATACATTTAAAATAAGTAGCAAAAGGAAAGTTGTGTGTGTGTGGGGATCTAGCTAGCTCTAATTTTTTTATACAATTTCCCTAACACTGCTGTATATACTCACATTTGCTCTATGTCTAGTTATTTTCACCAAGTTTAGGGTTATCCTGGACTCATCCACTTTGTTGACCTACACGGAGCTTTTGCTCCCATGAAAGCACTCACTCATTTTTATGCTTGCTCTAATAAATCAGTGTAGGTTCCAACAGGGTACTGAAACACTTCAGACTGTTAACAAAAACAAACTACAGAAAGACTGGAGGAAATTACATTATGTATTACTTGCATTCTGGCCAGAATAATGGAGAATAGAGTACAATACTGGGAGCAATTCTATGTTTTCATACTGGTTCCTGCATTTACCACATGACCTTACTTATTATTTACAGACATTTCTGCCAGCCCTGGTTACCCCCAAGGGTTTCAATTAATAGCTCATCTACAATGAGTCAAGGGTTAATCAACATATCTATAGTCCTTAAAAGCCTGCAAGTTATGGATTCTTGCTCCCATTTTACTCATAAAGTGGGGATCTGAGACCAAATGACTTACCTAAAGCCATGTAACTAGAAAGTTCTAAAGTCAGGATTTCAACCGTAGAGGCTTTTGTTAGGGCTAAGGGATAATAAAGTATACGAAAATGCTATTATTAGAAGAGTATACCAATTCACTCCCTAATTCAAAAATATTATACAGAATGTTACTACTATAAAGCAAATAATTGTATGAAGTACACGCTAATCTGAATTTTAATGAAAAAAGTTATGTTTTCAAATATATTTTTCAGAAATAACTTGTTCCAAGCCCTGGCTGGCGTAGCTCAGTGGATTGAGCGCGGGCTGGGAACCAAAGTGTCCCAGGTTCGATTCCCAGCCAGGGTACATGCCTGGGGTGCAGGCCATAACCCCCAGCAACCGCATATTGATGTCTCTCTCCCCCCCTTCCCTCTCTAAAAATAAATAAATAAAATCTTTAAAAAAAATAACTTGTTTCAAAAAGTTCTCTACATTTCAAATATATTCTAAAACTCTATATATTTAAAAATCCACAGCCACGAATGAATTTATTCACAGCATGCTATCCCACAGCTCTCTTGAATTTTAAGCCAAGGCAGATATTCTTCTTAACTTTTCTCAAGGTGTAAGTTAAGAGTGCCACCAGAGACAGAAAGACTGGCATCTGACTTCATTAGTTAATACTCTTATTTGTAATTCTGGAACCACTCCAGGAAATCACTGTACTATACTCTCATACTACTGATTAATAACTAATTGAGTTACAACTTGAATTCTGGTGGCCACAGCTCTCATTTCATTATTCCAGCAGCTTTTTACATACAACATGAAAATGGTGCAGTTTTACTGGAATCTCTCAGTGGCACACCCTTAACTGCAACAGCATCTGACACTATCAGAATAGGAGTTCTATTAAGTGAGACAGTACCAAAAGAGCGTTCTCCATACAGCAGGCCAGAAGGCTTTGGTATCAGTCTCCTGGCTCTCCACTTACTGTCAGGAGGCTAGGAAGAGGAAAGCCAAAATTCTTAAACACAAACACACACACACACACACACACCCACACACACACCAACAAACACAACACAAAAACAACTCACATTCCTGCAGGGGAAAAAAACAGAAGAGCAAAATCTCTCCTGTGGTCAAGTGTTTAGTTAACAGACCAATCTTTCCAATTAAAGGTACATGTCAGAGATATTGTGGGTTTGGTTCGCAGTAAAGTTTTAATCTTTTTGCTGATAGAAGATCCAGCCTTTGATTTATAAAAAATGCAACACGTGCTGCAATAAAGTGAAGTGCAATAAAATGAGGTATGCCTGAAGTCAAATTGTGGCTCTACTGCTTGTGAGCACTGATTTGGCATGTTCCCATACATATACCATGTATTTTTATTAGATTTTAAAAGAAAAAATCCAAACAGTCATAACGTCATACTACAAAACTCACTTATAATATCTTTAAAAAGATCACTCTACCTGCCCCAGATGTTCAAAGGCTTGACGTGCCTCAAAATATTTGACCCTTGGTCTTCCACTGATTTGGCTCAAATATTTGAGGCCGCATGCTTGAAACATCACCCTCAAAAAATAACAAGGAAACATATCACCCCTCTTATTATGAATATGAAAAGAAATGTGGACCTTTGGTTGCAAACAAAACTTACCCAAGTTTTCTAATGTGACATAAGTACACATATACTGTTAGCTTGTTAGCTTTCTTCTTCTTCTTTTAATTCTGTTGCCAAGAGTTGCAATTTGGAAAAATATTTCTTTGTTCAGTTCTTGGGAATCTAATAAATTATTCGTTATATTCCAGCACACAGAGAGCTTTTTGTAGAGAAGAATAAGGCTCAACAAGCTAAAAATAACAGGCACCTCCATATGTGACACTTGGAGGTGTTTGATTAAGCCATGACCGGTGTGATTTGTTAGCATTTGAAAGTAATTGCTTTGCAGGGTGAGGAAAAAAGCCTAAGAGGTAGGAACTTCATTTCATTCATCTTATTAAAGACCTCAAATTCTAATTTGCGATTATGGTGCTTAAGCAAAAGAGAAAGTGGTTAATTTAAGATTCTCAGTGATGCATAAATTAATTGGTTATGGTGCTGTTTCTAAAACTGGGCCATACAACAGAAAACAAAGAGAACCTATTTTTAAAAACTTGGAATTTGGGGGCAAGACGACATAAATGAATCCTCCTTCACCTTATAAGAAACAAAAAACGAAATCAGCCTTTTACACATTATCTGAAATCACAATGAGCAATGTTTTCTTTTTCTAAGGCCCCCGAAGACCAGATGTCACTTCCTTGGAAGGGTCTGACACCATGTGGTTAACATGTGGCAAAGAGCAAAATCCTTACCCATAATAAAATTAACACACAAAACCAAATGTGAGCGATGATGCCTTTCCAAAGCAGGCTTTCATATTGGGAAAATCTAGGCGGAGGCTGGCTAATTAACCATCGTGTTACTTTTCGATTCACTTTTAGAATCAATAGTATTCGTTTAGTTAATCTAATGAACGATGTGATATGATTATGGAGACTTGACAAATTCATGTGGTTTTTTCCCCTGATAATGGGATTTTTTAAAGGTCCCTCTAACTTAAAATAGTGTTGATTCCCGGAAAGCGGGCCTCAGCTGCAGCTTTTCGAATTGCAACGGACGTTAAAGATTCAAGAACTGGGAAGCTGTCAAGTATAGAGAGTATGAATTCCAAAAGCTCTCAGGACTTCCAGAGGGGTGTTCCACCACTCTAAAAGCAAAAACTTCTCCCAGGACCCTTTTCTAAGTCCAGGAAAACCTTTGGCACATGGCCCGCCAGACCCACTACCCCAGCACATGGCCTGTATCCAATCCCATCCCCCTCCACCCCCGCATCCACACCAAGGGCTTTTTCCCACCAGACGGCCTCCTTTTACTAAGTTCCCGCCAAAACCCCCTCCGCCCAGCATTCTGAGTCCGTCGAAGTCTCAGAGCCTCAGTCCTCAGGGCGTCCGAGCCAGGGCCTCATTTGCTGGAAGGCTATGGCTCGGAATGAGGCCTTGGCACTGGGAGAGACCACAAACGCGAGTGGGCCCAGCTTCCCAGGACGGAAAGAAGGGTGGGAGGGTCGCCCGACTGCAGGACGCCAGAAACCGGGCCCCGAGGTGGCGGTGGCAGCCAAGTTTCCCGCCTGACGCAGCAGAGCGGAAAGGGCCAAAGTGCGGCCGCCATCGCCGCCTCACCACTCCCTACCCTCTTCTTCCGCTTCAGACTCGGGCCCGCAGGGCGATTATCCCCAGCCCCAGCCCCCACTCTCGATTCTCACCTTCGGCGTCTGAGCCGGCCCGCAGCGGCGGAGACTACGACGCAGGCCGAAGTAAGCGGCTCCCACGGCAGCGGCTGTTTATTTTCAGGAGTGTCCTTGCCTGCGCCACACGCGGGTCTGCACACGGCCCCACACACGCCGCTGCGCACGGCTCTCCTCCGCCTCGCCCACGCGACCAATCAGCGCGCAGAGCTCGGATGTCCAATCAGAGCTTCTTGCAGGGATGACCGCCCAGCCAGAGCGCGGCGTGGGGAAGCGCGGGGCGGGCATCTTCCCTGCTCTTTGGTTTTTCCAGTAGTTATCTCTGCGCGGCCTTAATTTCCTGGGTTCCCAAGCCTGAGTCCCACGTTGGCCCTTTTCGCTTACTCCACCCCCCTCCCGACCGGGTGTGCATTGGCCTGTGTGTCCGCGAAGTCTCCCAGCAGGTCGCGACGAGGGATTCCAGGGGACGGGTCTCAGTCAAGTGTTTGTGATAAACGTGGGCTTGGGAAAAATTCCTTTCCCTTCTTAGCCTCCAAAAAGAGTGCCTGCCCTTATACTCCTGGCTGGCGGTGCTTTCAGAGGCAGGCCCTATTTCCGGATACTTCAGTTTGGGAAAAAGTGGCCTGTCTAGTCACAGAAGAGGCTGGAGCTGTAGGCCACAGCCCCTGAGATTTGTTTTGGTTTTTGTGTGAGCCAGGGGCAAAGCCCAGATGTCTACTGCTTTCACTTTTAGGTCTATATACCCGCCTCAAAGTAAAACTGGCTGTGGAGGGAAAGGCGCCAGCCCTGGAGAGGGTGTGAAGATGGTGAAAGGTTGTCACTAAGACTTAATAGCCTCCCCAAAAACCTTGTGACAGATTTAGCACATTTGTGAACATTCCCTGTGACCTAAGGTGTAATCGCGAGTGCCAAAAGAGCCATATGGCCTGGGCTATCACATTCAGGAATGGCCTTTTAGATTTTGTGTTTTCTCCAAAAAAGATTGTGTCATATATATATTCATAGATACTGTTAAGATAGTCAATTTAAGTTGTTCAATGTGAACAAAAAATTAACAAAATTCTGTGTAACTTTTGTGTAACAGGGGGAAAAAAAAGCGTTGTCCCCAGTCTCTTGAGTTTTAAAAGGCCCCAAAATTACTATAGGCTCATATAGATTTAATATGCAAGGTGAAATTAGTATGCAACCCATGTTGGTGTCAGCAATGTACTTTTTATTCTCTTCATTACTATCTGATTCTTTGCCCTAGTTTTACCTCACTGAATCCTTCCATTCTCAAGGCAGTATGACTTTTGAAATCATGTTTGTGAAGTGGCAGTACACTGTTTAAGAGCACAGGCTTTAACAGTCAGGCGTTAAATCTGGGTTCAAATGACTAGTGATTGTAAAGCATTTAGTAGATTGTGCTCAACATAGTGCTCAATAAAGGGTAGGAATTATTAAAGAGGAAATAGACTATTTTAAAGATCAAAGATTTTTTTTAACTTTTGTTAACTAAGATATTTGAAGTAAACTTATTGTTAAATTCAGAATGAAAATGTCCCATTTCCAGTAAGATAGAATTGCCTAGCACTTTTTGTATTGAATTGTAACATTGTAGTTACCAGTAACAAAACAGTATTTTGTATTTATACAGGTGTGTTACCAAGAAGCTTGTACATCTTTATAAATTTCCCCTCCCTGACTGATTAATGTTTATAATATCAAGGTAAGTAGTAGGGTAATTGCAGACATTTTAGTAGTGATTTCCTGAGTGAATCAGTGGAATGTGTCAAAGGTTCAGAAATAGCCAAAGTAAAACCAAAGAGTCAGTGAAGTAATCATTGGTAAAAATTTACTGTGCACATGCCACAAAGACAGTTTGTAAACTGGGAGCACTCAAACCAAAGCATGGAATGAGATTCAGGGGTTTACCGTTACAAAGCAGCTTTTACAGTGAAAAAGTAGTGTCTTTGCAGTGATTGGTAATTAAGCTAAATTAATGACTGAACTAGTTTTGTCTCAGGAAAGCTTCAAGGTTGGTCTGTTTGCTGCTGCTGCTGCTTTTTTTTTTTTTTATATCACTTAATCCAAGGAGAGGTGTAAACAGTTTTTGGCTTGTCTGTTGCATTTGTTGTCTGTTCACTGGTGTCCTAAATTATCAGTCTCTCTCTCTCTCTCATCCTTATCCAAGGTTTACTGATTTTTAGAAAGAGAGAGAAACATCAATGTAAAAAAGAAACATCAATTGCTTGCCTCCCATATGCACCCAACCCAGTGATCAAACCTGCAACCTAGGTATATGTCCTGACTGAAATTGAACCCATGACTTTTTTGTGTACAGGATGACACTACAACCAACTGATCCACCTGGCCAGAGGTATTTGTTTTTCATTTTAACAAATGTAAGAGTCTAGATAGGAAGTCCACATTGGGTGCATCCATGCCCACTAGGAAGACAAGTTGAAACTGTAATAGGAAACATAAATTATTATTTCCTGGCTTGACTTTTGTTTACCATTCCAACTATAGAGCCACATAAAAATTTTGCTATTCATTATAGACCCAAGGATGAATATTACTTGTATTTTTTTTTAAGTGGGGCTGGGTATGAAATAGAGATACTGGACATAACATTCTTTTTTTAAAGATTTTATTTATTTTTTAACATTTAAAAAATATATTTTATTGATTATGCTATTAGTTGTCCCATTTTCCCCCTTCACTCCCCTCCACCCTGCCCACCCCCTCCCACCCATATTCCCCCCTTTAGTTCACGTCCATGTGTCATAAGTTCTTTAGCTTCTACATTTCCCATACTATTCTTGCCCTCCCCCTGTCTATTTTCTACCTATTGTTTATGCTACTTATTCTCTATATCTTTCCCCCTCTCTCCTCCTCCCACTTCCCTGTTGCTAACCCTCCATGTGATCTCCATTTCTGTGGTTCTGTTCCTGTTCTATTTGTTTGCTTAGTTTGCTTTTGTTTTAGGTATGGCTGTTACTGTGAGTTTGATGTCTTTTTTTTACTGTTCATATTTATCTTTTTTTTATTTTATTTATTTATTTTTAGAGAGGGAAGGGAGGGAGGGGTAGGTAGGGAGAGAGAGAGAGAGAGAGAGAGGGAGAGGGAGAGGGAGAGAGAGAGAGAGAGAAACATCAATGTGTGGTTGCTGGGGGTCATGGCCTGCAACTCAGGCATGTATCCAGACTGGGAATCGAACCTGCGACACTTTGGTTCACAGCCCGCGCTCAATCCACTGAGCTATGCCAGCCAGGGCCATATTTATCTTCTTTTTCTTAGATAAGTCCCTTTAACATTTCATAAAATAAGGGCTTGGTGATGATGAACTCCTTTAACTTGACCTTATCTGAGAAGCACTTCATCTGTCCTTCCATTCTAAATGAGAGCTTTGCTGGATAGAGCAATCTGGGATGTAGGTCCTTGCCTTTCATGACTTGGAATATTTCTTTCCAGCCCCTTCTTGCCTGTAAGGTCTCTTTTGAGAAATCAGCTGACAGTCTGATGGAAACTCCTTTATAGGTAACTGTCCCCTTATCTCTTGCTGCTTCTAGAATTCTCTCCTTCATTTTTACCTTGGCAAATGTAATTATGATGTGCCTTGGTGTGTTCCTCCTTGGGTCCATCTTCTTTGAGACTCTCTGAGCTTCCAGGACTTCCTGGAAGTCTATTTCCCTTGCCAGATTGGGGAAGTTCTCCTTTATTATTTGTTCAAATAACTTTTCTACTTGTTTTTCCTCTTCCCCTTCTGGTACCCCTATAATTCGGATGTGGGAATGTTTAAAGATGTCCTGGAGGTCCCTAAGCCAGTACTCATTTTTTTGAATTTTTGTTTCTTCATTCTTTTCTGTTTGGTTGTTTCTTTCCTCCTTCTGGTCCCTTCCATTGATTTGAAACCCAGTTATCTCTCCATCACTGTTGGTTCCCTGTGCATTTTCCTTCATTTCTCTTATCGTAGCCTGCATCTCTTCATCTAATTTATGACCAAAGTCAACCAATTCTGTGAGCATACTGGTCACCAATGCTTTGAACTGTGCATCTGATAGGTTGGCTATCTCTCGGTTGCTTAAAAAAAACTGGCTCTGTTTGAGCCTTATTTTATTTTATTTTATTTTATTATTTTTTCCTTTTTGGTCTGGTTGCACCTGTTATGTATGAGGGGCAGAGCCTTAGATGTTCACCAGGGCGGGGCACCCCAGCCGCTGGGTCATGATGTTGTATGCGGGGGCGGAGTCCAAGAGGGAACAATGGTGCCTGCTTCGCTCTCTCTAGGACTTCAGTCCCCTTTCCTGCTTCCCACAAGCAAACTGGGCCCTTCTGGTGCTGGCTCCTGGGCGGGTGGGCCTGTGTACTTTCTCGGACTCTGTGGGTTTCCCCAAGGAGCCTCCTGTGAGGCTCAGAGAATCTCCTGGCCTCAACTCCCACAGGTGTTTTCAATCGGTGCCTTTAGGCTTTGTTTCCCAGCTGGGTACCTGGGTTGCAAGGTCTGTGTCGCTGCCCAATTTTGCTTGGTTTGTCTGCACGCGAATGTGTGGCTGCAGACTTGCAAGCCTCACTGGGTCTGCTCGTTGCCTCCCACACCCAGGGTTTGCCACCAGTCCAGCAGCTGCCCCTGCGCTTCTGGGGTCAGCCAACTGCTGTCTGCCCCCTGTGCGCCCGTGTCTGCCAGCTGCCGCTTTTTCCTGCCGGGACCCCTCGACCCCTCTCTGTAGGCCTTGGACCCCGCCTCCCCTTATTGGTCTGGATGTATGGTAGTCGGACTTCCGTTCGGTTCATTTCTCTCTGTTCTGGTTGTTTTTTTGTTTGTAAATTTTTCTTGTCCTTAGTTATGGTTGTGCGAGGAGGCACAGTGCGACTACCTATGCCTCCATCTTGGAAGTCATCAGATACTGGACATAATATTCTTTTACAGGTTTTAAAAATTTAAAAGACTTTAGTAGAAGGAATAGAAACATAATATGGTCTTTGCTGTTTGGCTTTGGAAGCAGTAACAGCTAATGGTTCTTCTCTACCTGGCTTCCAGCTTTCTGTAATGACTATTATTAATAGAGCCAAACTGATCATGAGGCATTCTGTCTCCAGAGAAGGTCTGTGATGAAATTTAACTGCAGTGACTCATGTTGCCTGGATATGCCCTTGGTACACCTATTCATTAGAGATGTTTGAAAATAAGAAAAAAGCCAACCCACTCAAAAGATAAACTTCCAATTGCATTTGAAGAAAGAGGTTCCTATTACATTTCCATTCCACATAAATGTGTTTTATCCCCCTCCTCCCTTCCAGTATTCAGACTTACCCAGGTACAGTGTTGAACACTGCAGTGGTTACAAAGGTGACCAGTTAAGACATGCACTTTGCCCTTCATCTTGTAGGATGACAAGGGCCATAAGAAAGTATTAAATGTCCTGAGAGAGGACCAACTAAAATGCTGATTCAGCATGATTCAGGATTTCTTAAAATGCATGCCAGCTGAGTAATAATTCTTGCTAACTCTTAATTTCTGCTAAAGAGCCCAACTGCATAGCACATACCTCAGCTTCTGCTATTAAAAGGAAATGATATGGGTATATGAGATCTGTCCAGAAAAACTCCATCCATTGTTATAAAACCAGAATAGTTTGTGCGACATTGATGTAACCTGGCAGCCAAGGAGAGTGGACTGGAATGCACATGCATGAACAACAACAACTTCACTGTACTAGTCAGTGTGGGTGGTATACACTGTTTAGTGAACATGTGCACTGTGTGGCCCTCACATTCAAAACGACTGAGCAACTAGAGCAATGAATCTGCATCAAAGTTTGCATTAAGCTTGAAACTTTATCCCGTGGAAACTGTTTGGGTGATTCAGAAGGCTTTGGGGGACAATGCAATAAATGTACCGCAAATAAAAGTGTGGCACAAATGCTTCAAAGATGGTCAAAAATCTGTTTAAAGTGATCTGTGTTCTGGAAGGTCTGAAACACAGGTTGAAGACTTGAGAATGTTGAACATGTACAGGCTGCCATCAACAAAGAATAGTGACTAACAGTACAAGAACCAGAAGCTAATCTGGGGATTCCAAAAACTACTGTGTCCAAGATTTTGACTCAGGATCTTGGCATGAAACATGTTGTGGCAAAATTCATTCTGCAGCTTCTGCTGCCAGAGCAGAAGGAATTTCATGCTGCTGTTGGGAGAAATGTGTGAGGTCCCAAAGGCACCTACTTTGAAGGGGACTGAGGTGTAACTGTCCTATGTACAATGTTTCCTGTATCTTGTTTCTTCTTCTATAGAAGAATATGTGTCTCTTTTTCTATAGAAGAAATGTCTCTATTTTTTATATACATGGCTGGATATTTTCTGGACAGACCTTGTATATCCTTTAAAACCCTTCCATGTCTTCTTTTCTCTGCCAGCAGAAAAGTAGTCTTTGTGACTTTACTTGGAAAGTATGCAACAAATTTTAAGGAAAATAAATTGCTTCTATCTCTCCTGTCTGCTTCTGAAGCAGAAACATAGTTTACTAAGCTAAATCCTGAAATAGGCATCAGTTATATTAATAGCTAACAGTTAACATATATAGTTTCTATAACAGTGTGTGGCATAGAGTAATATCTACTAAAGTGTTATCTATTATGATTGTTATTATTATGTATTGAGTGCTTGCTATATGCCAGGCATTGTTTATAACCTCTTTATAAGTTTTCACAACATCTCTATGAGATAAGTACTGTTATTATCCCCATGAGGAAACAGGTTCAGAGGATTGAAGTAATCTTTTAAAGGTCATAGAGTTACTAAATTACAGTACAGGCTTGAGAGGCAAAGTGCTTAAACACAAAGCTTCCAGCCTCAGTAGTTATTGAGACCTAATTCTACAATTTTTCATTGACCCCTTAAAGTGAGTGTAGGGCCCTGGCCAGTGTGGCTCAGTTAGTTGGAGCATCATCCCATGACCAAAAGGTTGTGTGGGTTTGGTCCCTAGTCCAGCCACACATACAGAAGGCAATCGATCAATATTTCTCTCTTGCATCAATGTTTCTGTCTCTCCCTTCCTCTCTCCTTTCCTTTCTCGCTAAAAAGCAATGAAAACATGTCCTTGGGTGAGGATAAAAATAATAATAAATAAAGTGACAGTGTAGGGAATGCTAATTGATAAGGAAAATATGAAACACTAATAACTTAGCATTCCATCAGTTGGCTTTGTCCTCTGTGACCTCATATTGAAACTGTCTTTACTTCTGCAAACTAACTGTTAAGAGAAAAACTTTATTTGCAAATACTTTTTAAAATTTCAAAGCAAAGGGGAGAAAAAAGGAAAAAATTTCAAAGTAAAACCACCTATTCTCTTTTTTCCTTAAAAGAAATGTAGAGCCCTGACTGGGTGGCTCAGTTGGTTGGAGCGTCATTGTCATCCTGTTACCTAAAGGCTGCAAATTTGATTCCCGATCAAGGTACATACCTAGGTCGCAGGTTTGATCCCCGGTCAGGGTGCATATGGGAGACAACCAATCGATACTTTTTTCTTGTACTGATATCTCTCTCTCTCTCTCTCTCCCTTCCTCTCTCCGTTTCTCTCTCTCTAAAAGCAATGGAAAAAAAAGTTCTCAGGTGAGGATAAAAGAAAAAAAAGATGTTTTCATTAAAAAAAAGTAATTTCTTATCAAGCATCTACATTATTTAAACTTTGAAATAGGTAAGAATAGAAAAATGTTTAAATTGCTTCCAAATACTTTTTTAAAACAAGATGTCTTAAATTATTCTGAGACAGCATTATAAAGTGCAAAATTTGATCATGTAGCTCTCATAATTTACAAAATAATGTAATTTATTTTTAATTGACAAATAACTCATATAATTGGGTGAATTAGAATTTAAGATCCAGAAGAGTGTTAAGTCTAATCTCAGAGTATTTAGTCTAATTCTCTAGTTTTAAATGAGCACGTGGGACCTATAGAGTTGCAGAGCTCCTCTTACGTGTCCGAAAAAGAACTGATGTTTTTAACCAGATGACATCCATGTATTGTAAGGTCCTATGCTTGTTAGCTATGCTAGTAACCTAATTAATCCAATTAAATGCAGTGGTGGTAAGAAAAGCAGAGCCCATATCTAATCTATACATTTGTTCCGTTTTCTTTGGAAATTAACACAAATGGGCATTCTACTTTATAAATTATTCACGTGTTTGGCAAGAATCAATCAGTAATCAATTTCTCAATCTTGAGAATTATAGTCAGACTTCAGTTTAAGAAACATTAACCGTAGACTGTAAATTTTTATGCTAGAAAATGTCTTTCAATTATGTATTATTACTACAAAAGAGAACATTTGAATTTACACCAGGCAATAGAATGGCTTTTAGGCAATTCAAATATGACAGGTATAGCTAATGTGCCCTTTAACTCTCTTCAGCACAAGTCCCACTTCTTTCCTTTCCTCCTGATATAAAAATGGTGTATATCCTTCTGGTCTGTTTTTTATATGTGTGTCATAAAATTATGTATATATCAAACCATACATGAACAATTAAACATTTTATATCAATATCTTTTTACTAATTTTTTGTGTTCCAAGATTATAACATACACAAAGCAACGACTTGTCTGGCTTTGTCTATTTTCTGCTGCATTTCCAGGTTCTAGAAAAGCTCCATATACAGGGTAGGCATTCAAATATTTTCTGAATACATAAATATCAATCTGTGCCTCACTTTTCAAAGTTGATATTCTGTTTCTAATATATACAAGGTCTGTCCAGAAAAAAGTCATTATTAATATAACAAGGACCGTTTGTGTGACATCAGTGTAATCCAGCAACCAAGAGTGGACTGGAATGTGCATGCATGAACAATGATGACTTCACTGTACTAGTCACTGGGGCTCATAGACATTGTTGAGTGAGCATGTGTACTGTGTGGTTGTTAAATTCAAAATGCCTAAGTGAGTAGAGCAACAAATCTGCATCAATTCTTGTTTCAAGATTTTATTTATTTATTTTTAGAGAAATGGGGAAGGGAGGGAGAAAGAGAGACAAACATCAGTGTGTGGTTGCCTTTTGCACACCCCCAACTGGGGACCTGGCCTGCAACCCAGGCATGTACCCTCACTGGGAATCAAACCAGCGACCCTTTGGTTTGCAGGCTGGTGCTCAATCCACTCAGCCACACCAGCCAGGGCTGCATCAAATTTTGCATTAAATTTGAACATTCCTCCATGAAAATTATTCAGATGATTCAGAAAGCCATACCTTAGGGCAACTGGTAATTGGCAGCTTCATTACTACAAGCCCACACATGCATCATGTCTTGTGCAGAGTTTTTTGGTGAAACATCAAATCACCCAGGTGGCTCAGCCCCCTACAGTGCAAATTTGGCACCCTGCGATGTCTGGCTTTTCCCAAAACTAAAATAATCTTTGAAGGGAAGACATTTCAGACCATTGACGGCATTCAAGAAAATATGACGGGGCAGCTGATGGAGACTGGGAGAACAGTGTGAGATCTCAAGGTGCCTACTTTGAAAGGGACTGAGGTGTCATTGTCCTATCTACAATGTTTCTTGTATCTTGTGCCAGGGTCCAGCCTCAGCAGGGTCTCAGGGTCCCCAAAGGATGTGTGGCTAAGGCGTAGAAACTGAAGGGAGACACCCGGTAGGGTGCTGGAGGACAGCCAGGCTTTTTGGGCCCGACTGACTCACCGAGAAAAATCAGTCTTTACTTTTATAGGGGAGGTTATACAACATTCAATGCATAGTGTGATTATTAAAACAGAAACGGTTACCATAGAAATAATTTCTAAAAACACAGAAGGTTTTACAGATCAATCATGTTAAACAAATAACTGAAAAGTACAGGAGGTCCCACAGGTGAACCATATTAAACAAAGGTTGTTTTGACCAAGAGGGTCATTAATCAGATAGCCAACAAAGCTATATGGGCACAAACTTTCAGGTGCCAATTAGTAACTTGGTGTCTATTAATAAAGATTCTAGGGATTGGTCTAAATTAAAAGGGTGCAAGGGGTGATTTATAGGTTATATAGAAATTAGTTATTGTCCGTTAAGGTTAGATTTATCTCGGTTAGGTAACTGATTTTTTGCCTAGGTTTTTTTATTTATACATCTTGGGGGGGGCATGTTTTGTGTTAATTTCTATGTATTGAGATTATTATTTTCAACTAGAAATCCTTGCTTCTATATACTCCTGTCCAGGATATGGGAGGAGTAGTGGCTTTAATAAATCTTAAGCTTTTAAGTGGTGACTCCCTAAGAAACATTCCTAGCAACAGCTTCCTTCAGCATTCTGGCAGTTGGTCTGCCCATAGTTTAATTTTTGTCCTTAACTTCCCAGGTGGGGGAAGCAGGCAGCACTAGGGTTGCTAGGGGTCTCTATTCTACGGTCAGCAAGTCATTTCTCGCAGAATCAGAGGCATCATGCAGATTTTTTGTTACAACACACGGGTACCCCAAAATCCTACCACCTTTTGCTAGCAGGGATAGGCATACAGGAAGAGATAGACAGGAGATCCTACCACAGTCGCCTCTGCTGTGCAGATGCATCTCATCCGACCTGACTGTGTCAAAGGTCAGCTGTTCGTTGGCTCCTCACAATCTTGCCTTTAATAAATGTCTCTATTTTTCATATTACATGGCTAGGTACTTTCTGGATATTTATCTAGTTCATTATTTTTTCTGCTATGTATTATAAGTATACTATATTTTACTCATTCATTCCCCTGGTGGAGGACATTTATGCTTTGCTATTACAGACAATGTTGTAATAAGCCCCCTTGTATACAGGTGTTATCAGGACATGCAGGAGAGTCTCTCTAGTGTGTACAAACCCAGAGGGAAAATGGCTGGATCAATGAGAGATGTGTATTTTAAATTTCACTGGTCGCCTGCCATATTACTCTCAAAAGTGGCCATACCAAATTATATTCTCAGCAGCAGTGGTAAGGGCACCATGTTTCTGAATTTTTGGCCAACACTTTATATTGTGAGATTATTGAATTTGTTTTGCCAACCTGGTGGATGAAATATGCTGCCTCTTTTTTTGTTTGTTTTTGTTGAGATAATAGTGGATTCACATGTAGTTGGAAAAAGTAATACCAAGAGATCCATATATCCTTTACCCAATGTCTCCCCCAATGATAACATCTTATAAAAGTATAGTATAATGTCACAACCGGGATATTAAAATTGACACAGTCCACCAATTTTACTCAGGTTTCCCCAATTTTATGTGTATTCTCTCTGTGTGTTTTCGTTAGTTCTATATAATTGTATGGCATGTACAAGTCTGTATATACACCTCTACACTCAAAATACAGAAGTTACAACACCACGTTTCACTCCTATTGCCCTTCTATAGTCACACCTACTTTCCTTCAATCCTGTCCTTCCTTCCTAATCCCTATTCTCCATTTCCAAAATGTTGTCCTTTGTCCTTTCAGAGATGTTATATAAATGGAATCATGCAGTATGTAACCTTTTAGGATTGGCTTTTGTCACTTAGCATAATCTCCTGGAGAACCATTGAATTGTTATGTCTATCAACAGTCCATTCCTTTTATTATTGAGTTGTATTCCATGGTCTGGATGGACCAGTTTCTTTAACCATTATCCATGGAAAGACTCCTGTGCCATTTCCAGTTTTTGGCTATTGCAAATACAACTACGAACATTCGTGTACATTTTTAGGTGTGAATATGAATTTTCATTATTTCATTTTTTTCAAATAGTATTCCCCAGATTACCAATGACGTAATAATACATCTGTAGGCTATTTAAGTTTCCTCTTTTGAAAAGGGCTAATTTTGCTCATTTTTTTCTATTGGGTTGTTGCCTTTTCCTTACTGAATTGAAAGAGTTCTTTATATGTTTTGGGTACCAATCCCTTGTCAGTTATACAAGATTGTATGAGTTAACATTGTGGTAATCATTATTTCACAAAGTGATGTGAAGTTTAGGAAGGGGTAAAGAATTTCTGAAGAATTCCTGACTTGGATTTGGATCACTGATGAAGGGACAGAGCAATTTCATTTAGGGAATGTCATTCAGAGCTGTCCACATTGAGTTTGGAGAGACTGCTGCACTCCCACCCTTTGTAGCATCTCCTTTGATCTGTTAAATGCCAACAAACTGCTTAAGTGGTGGTATGTTGGATGCTAGGCAAAACAGCAAAACTTCTTCCTGCTTGAGGACAGATACCATGAGCCCTTAAGATTTGCTTTTAGCAAACCCTTTCCTCCTTTGGGAGGGGCATCAGGTACATTTACTGCATTACAAAACTATGTTTTTTTCAGCATTTTGACCACCCCTTGGAAACTGCTGACATCATGACGTACTTTTACTGGTGTTTCCATTTTCCCCAGTACTGCAGCCAGAATTTAGAATCCTGACTCACCCTTCAGCCTGCCACAGAGAATGCTCATTATTCTGGCATGGTCAATGCTCACAAAGTGACTCTAAAAGGGGAAATATCTTTTTGAACAAGCCAAATTGAGTACAATTTCAGGTAATAGTGAGACTTTTTCTTTTCTTTCTCATCTACTCAGATGCTTATTCTTTTTCCCTTCACAGAAGCAGAAGCAATGCTTCTGCAATCCTGGCCACAATACTGTGGATGATACAGGCTGGCATGGTCAGTAGTGTCTTAAGCTCAGTGAGCTCTTAGGGCAAGTCCTAGGATTTCTAGGAATATGAAGTTTATACGTATGTTATACAAATAAATATTGAGGAAAACAAGACTTTGGACATTTTTAAATGATTGTGGTAAGGATTAAATAAACTATAATATAAGAAAATGCTTTGCAAATTCCAAAGTGTTTTACCAAGGTAAAGGTCAGTTTCTGTAATCCTGATATATCAAAGTCACAAAATTCCTTTTCCACACTGATTTATTATATATAAAGGAAATATTTTGGACATGTCAATAGGCAATCTACTATTTCTATTGCCTTTGAAAAATGATTAGAAGTAATTTTTTCCTTTTCAGTGATGGATTTCTTTTAAAAAAGATTTGATTTTATTTATTTTTAGACAGAGGGGAAGTGGGGGGCAAAAAGAGGGAAACATCAATGTGTGGTTGTTTCTCATGCCCCTCCTACTGGGGACCTGTCCTGTAACCCAGGCATGTGCCCTGACTAGGAATTGAACCACCAATCCTGTGGTTCACAGGCCAGCACTCAATCCACTGAGCCACACTAGCCAGGACTAAGAGATGGATTTCTCATTTTATGCAATAAGAGTTCTCAAGGGACTAAAACTGACCCTAAAAGCCAAAGATTTATCCAAAATAAAAATTTCTTTGGGTGATACAGAATTCAAAGATAGCTTTGAACCAAACAGAAATGGGTCATTAATTTGATCTTTTTGTGCGTTCTTTTCTTCCTTTTGCACACTCTGAATACACATCTAGTTTTCTAGTGATTTCTTGAGTTGATCAGGGCCACTTCCTTCTCTCTTCAAGATTGACCTGCCCTGTTCCGTGAGGAACAGAAACTTCACGGAGCCGAGCACAACCCCTGTAAGTAAGAGATATATATTTAAGTAGGATGACAACCTAGTATTTTTTACAAGGTGGAATGCATGGTATGCTTTTCAGTGGTATATGGCAAAGCATCAGCTAAAGTTGCATTCTACCAGCCTTTAGTTCCTCAAGAACACTGTATTTAACCTTTATTATTGAGTAGAGCCTAGGTTAAGTAGCTATGTAGAATGTTATCATTTTATTATGATAACATAATATACAAATTATACTGTTTTCTCACTTGTAAAGTTTTCTCTTTTTTGCACATGCATACATACATATTTTATTGCTAAATAATCTGAGAGTAAGTTGCAGACTTTGTATTAATACATTTTAAAATCAAGATATAATTGACATATAACATTATATTTAGTTTCAGGTATACAATATGATTATTCAATATTTGTATATATTGTGAAATGATAACAGTAAGTCTAGTTAAAGTCCATTAGCACACATAGTTACAGCTTTTTTTTTTCTTATGATGAGAACTTTTAAAATCTTCTTTGGGAGACTTCCCGCCAATATGGAGGCATAGGTAGACACACTATGCCTACTCGCACAACCAAGATAGAGACAACAACAATTTAGAAACAGAATAACAACCAGAAATGACAGAAAATTGATCTGAATGGAAGTCAGAAAACCAAAAAGTTAAAATAAACACGTTCATCCAGACCGGTAGGAGGGGCGAAGTTGTAGGAGGGGCGAAGTCAGGCAGCCGGGCGCAGGTCATGGCACGGAGAGCAGAGACTGTTGGGACTGGGCACATAAAGCATCTGGGGTGCACAAGACTGAAGCAGGTGGACCCTGAGTGCGCAAGTGGCAGCTGGAAGACCCAGTGAGGCAGCAATTGTGAAGCAAGGCACTGCTTACAACCCAGGATCACAGCGCTGGGTAACAGAGCCTTGGAGCACTAATTGGAAACACCTGTGGGGAGTTGAGGCGCAGGAACAGCCAGCCTCACAGGAGAGATCCTTGGAAAGTCCCATGGTGTGCACAAGCCCACCCACACGGGAATTGGCACCAGAGGGGCCCAGTTTGCTCGGGGGAAGTGGTGGAAGGGACTGGAGTCTGAGGGAGAGTGGAGCAAGTGCCACTGTTCCCTCTCAGACCCTGCACCCACATACATCATCACAACCCAGCGACTGGGGTGCCCCGCCCTGGTGAACATGCAAGGCTCCACCCCTCATACATAACAGGTATGTGCCACACCCTATTCCAACCATGTTTTTTGACAAGGTCTGAACATGGAAAGAGGGCATTCAAGTAATCCATCTTCCTGGAAAAGAGCGTGGCATACAAAGGGGGGCGGTAATTTTTCTGGGGATTGCTTTTAATAATTTCCTTGCTAATATTAATCATGATCTTACTTTGTACCCTGATTCCCATAAGAACAGGCCATGAGAAGAAAGAGGCTCGAAAAGAGTCAATGATTGATTTTGAGGGAAATTCTGAAGGGACAACTAGTTCTCCCTAGACTATTGAATCATGCCCAGATTGTTTTAAATAAGGTGTTTATAAACCTGAGTAAGAAATTATCCTTGATTGTTCCCATAAAAGAATTCATAAATCAGTTACAATAGGTTGAATTAATGGCGGACTTTCCCATGCCTGTTCCTTACCCATAGATACAAAGAGTCTTTCAAGAAAACAAGAAAAAAACTATATAGACCCTTACCCACAGCCCAGGGATACCCCTGGGTAGCATATTAGATTATTGGCAAATTATGGTATCCCTCAAAAGGAGCTAATGGTCTCCAGAGGGTTCCAAGTCTCCCATTGTCTTATACAGGAGCATATAATGAGGGTGGCATTAGAATGGTCAATAAGGATGAAGGTCAAGTGCCTTATAATAGTCTAAATTTCATGGAAAAGCTAGCTTGAAGCAGACCTCCCTGGTGTTTATTAACTAAGAAATAAAAAGAGTTTACTGTAGCTGAATTTCCTGTTTATCTCTCCTTACCTGTTTGTTTTGGAGATTAAAAGGTGGTGGGATTGTTAGATATCTGTATCTCAGGTTTATTGGTTTGCATAATTCCAATGAAGTTGTATAAAATAATTTCTTGACCAAAGAATAAAATCCCCTCTAATGAAATAGCCCCTGAGTGTCTAAAAGTTGTTGGAGTAACAGCCCCGCCTTTACCTTGAATAGGAATATATATCAAATAGAATTAGACAGGCAAAGAAATAAGAAAAGCTGGTTAACTATTATAAATTAAGCACGTAGAAACAGTTACCAGGGAGTTAGAGTCCATGGTACATAGAGAAATATTTTAGACAGAAAAGGTAAATAGGTAAGTTAGACATCACAAAGGCCTTATAATAAATTTCCTATAACCTCTATTCAATTAGCGTATCCTTTTGCCCCATGACAAATTCTGAGCACTTTAATAAACAATAAGACATTCAAACTCTGTACGTACAGCTATTTCTAATTGTCTGATTTATGGCTCTCCTGGTTAAAATAATCTTTGTTTAATATAACTGAATCTATGGGAATTTTTGTATTTTTCCTGGTTACCTTTGTATTAATTTTTTTCTGCTTCACCTAATCGGAAATGTCAATCACTGCTAAAAATGAAAGTATAAAAACCTGCTTATATTTGCAATAAACGGAACAGAGCATCACTGTCCTCTGAGGTGTGTTGTCATCTGTCTCCCATCGCCGACGCCTTACCCACCTTTCAGGAACCCCTGGACCTAGCTGTGGCTGGACCGCAGCAGGTTTGACGAGACCAAAGGGGGGGGGGTGGCTCAAACAGAATTGAAAGCTCCACAACCAGTATTTTTAAGCAACCAAGAGATTGCCAACCTATCAGATGCACAGTTCAAAGAACTGGTGACCAGGATGCTCACAGAATTGGTTGATTTTGGTCACAATTTAGATGAAGAAATGAAGGCTACAATAAGTGAAATGAAGAAAAATGCACAGGGAACCAATAGTGATGGAATGAAAGCTGGGTTTCATATCAATGGAAGAGACCAGAAGGAAGAAAAAAAACATACAACCAGAAAAGAATGAAGAAATAAGAATTCAAAAAAATGAGGAGAGGCTTAAGAACCTCCAGGACATCTTTAAACGTTCCAACATCTGAATTATAGGGGTATCAGAAGGAGAAGAGAGAGCAACCAGTGGAAAACTTATTTAAACAAATAATAATAATAATAAAGGAAAACATCCCCAATCTGGCAAAGGAAATAGACTTCCAGGAAGCTCAGAGAGTCCCAAACAAGTTGGACCCAAGAAGGAACACACCAAGGCACATCATAATTACATTAACCAAGGTAAAAATGAAGGAGAGAATCCTAGAAGCAGCAAGAGACAAGGAGACAATAACCTACAAAGGAGTTTCCATCAGACTGTCAGCTGATTTCTCAAGAGAGACCTTACAGGCAAGAAGGGGCTGGAAAGAAGTATGCCAAGTCATGAAAGGCAAGGACCTACATCCCAGATTGCTCTATCCAGCAAAGCTTTCATTTAGAATGGAAGGGCAAATCAAGTGCTTCTCAGATAAGGTCAAGTTAAAGGAGTTCATCCCACCAAGCCCTTACTATATGAAATGTTAAAGGGACTTATCTAAGAAAAAGAAGATAAAAAAAAAAACATGTATAGTAAAATGACAGCAAACTTACAATTATTAACAACCACACCTAAAACAAAAACAAAAACAAACTAAGCAAACAACTAGAACAGGAACAGAACCACAGAAATGGAGATCACATGCAGGGTTAGCAACAAGGAAGTGGGAGGAGGAGAGAGGGGGAAAAGGTACAGAGAGTAAGTAGCATAGATGGTAGATAGAAAATAGGGGGAGGGCAAGAATAGTATGGGAAATGTAGAAGCTAAAGAACTTATGACACATGGACATGAACTAAAGGAGGGGGAAATGTGGGTGGGAGAGGGTGTGCAGAGTGGAGGGGGATGAAGGGAGGGAAATGGGACAACTGTAATAGCATAAACAATACAATATATTAAAAAATAAAAAATAAATAAAAATCTTCTTTGGCAACTTTCAAGTATACAATACAGTAGTATTAACTATAGTCAGCATGCTGTACATAACTTCCTGGGATTTATTTACTTTTTGACTAGAAGTCTGTACCTTTTGACCACCTTTACTCATTTCACATACCCTGTATCCCTTGCCACTGTCAACCACCCATTTTTTTGTGTTTTAGATTCCACATATAAAAGAGATCTTGTGGTATTTGTCTTTCTTTGTCTGACTTATTTCACTCAGCATAACACCCTCAGGGTCCATCTATGTTGTTTCAAATAGGAAGATTTCAAATTTTGTGTAATGGCTGAACACTATTCCATTGTACTTTTTTAATTTTTTATTTGTTCACTTTTACAGAGAGAGGAGAAGGGAGGAAGAAACGGAGGGAGAGAAACGTTGTACCGACCCAGGACTGAACCTGCAACCCAGGAATGTACCCTGACCAGGAATCAAACTGGCAACCTTTTGCTTTACTGGATGACGCCCAACCAACTGAGCCACACCAGTCAAGGCTGCATACTTCTTTATTCATTCATCTGTGAATGGACACAGGTTGCTTCCAAAAGGTTCCTCTTTAAATAGGAATAAAATATGAGTTAATTTAAAAATAAGTATGAAGTAAATAAGAGCAGAGGTACAACAAAATATAAACAATCACAAAGATAGTGCACAATAATAGGTAAACTTGGCAAAAATGAAGTGGATGGCAAGTTGAACTAGTGTGGGAAACCTGGTGAAATCAAAAGGAATATTTAATGAAGAGAAGGGAAGTACATGAGCTACATTTTCACAACCTTTCAAACTAAGACAACTTTGGTATCTGCCTTCAGATTCTGACAGGCCCTGAGAGTCACCTGTGTAATCTGAGTGATAATTATCATGGAAGAAAAACCTTCAGGAAATATACTATTACCATTAAAAGCAAAACACAAGCCCTGGCTGGTATGGATTGAGTGCTGGCTTGCAAACCAAAGGGTCACTCACTGGTTAGATTCCCAGTCAGGGCGTATGCCTGGGTTTCAGGCCAGGTCCTCTGTGGGGGGTGCTCGAGAGACAACCACACACTGATGTTTCTCTTCCTTTCTTTCTCGCTCCCTCCCCCTCTCTAAAAATAAATAAATAAAATCTTTAAATAAAAAAAGTGAAACACAAGATTGTTCTGTCTCTTTTATATGGCTATTGAGTAATCATAGCACTAGCCAGATATCCTTAAGGATTAAAAATGTTTTTAAATTAGGGGAGGACTGAATCAAGTTTCTATTTCTGATTCCTTCTATGTGCAGTGTTCAGAGCAGAAGAATCTGGAGCACAGGATGTTTGAATGTCTGCAGATTGTCTGTTCAAACAGCTTTTCACAATGGTTTACTATTCTGAGGAGACTGTCTACGGGGCTGTTTGTTGAGGGTGGGAGGGCCGTAAAGGGCTAATAGAAGGGACATGTGAGAGTTTCAGTTTCTGAATGGTGTATACAGTCTTCAAAATTCAGTGAAGGTGGTAGGTGTTAATTCTATTTAGCTTCTTCCCAAATTCAGAGCAACAGTCTGGTTCTGTGTGTGTGCACACCTGCATGCAGCACTTTACACACTCCTTATTATTGGAAGATTGGAAAAATGACACAGGAAGGTAAATCTTCCTTGAGATAAATAATCCCAAGGGTGTTAACTGAGCCTCAGGGGGACCTAAGACCCAGCTGCAGGGTGTAAATTGTCTTTGATTTCTACGCCTCTTCTTTTTCACAACTCCTTTTCCCCTTACTAGTACCTCTCCAGTACTCTTACTTAGGTAATGGTCCCAGCTGAATAAGAGCCAATAAATAACTTCCCATTAATAGGTTAGGGATATTAGCCAAGGGTCTTAGCTTTCTTTGGCTTCTTCCCTGGGTTCTTCTTGAAGACCCCATTATATCCTTTGTGATAGATTTCACAGAGAGGCTAATGAAAGAGTCTCCTCAAAGTTCTTCACACCATAGCCACAGAACCTTACCTACTTTTCCCTCCTACCCACTTTTAAGACCTTTATATATTCCTATTAAGGAACAGTACAATGGGTTCTTGTTTAGGTACATAGATGTTGAAACTGTAGGTTAAGATTCACAACAGAGAAAAAAATAACTCTGAAGAGTAAAGTCATAGGAAGTCTTTGAAAACACATCTTAGTTTAATTATATGATTCTAAACCTTAGGCATAGACCCTCCAAGGGCATGGGTTGGCAAGGTCTAATTTTTATAGGTACAGTACCTAACAGAATAAGGCACTAGAACATGAACCTTACATGAATTTTTACTGAGTAAATGAGGATTTCATTTTCCCTCTTGGCATCACACCTGAAATTGCTCTAATTGTTCATTGTCCTCAGAGCCAACATTTATTATATCTCAGTCTAAAGTTGCTAAGTCAAGGCATTTTCCACAGGCTTTTTCTGTTTGTTTGTGTTTTTTAAGTACCTTCCAATCTTGATTTATTGATGACAACATCAGTTGTCATGCGTTTTATGCTAGCCTTTGCAATGATACAGTAAACAGAATCTGTAATCTCCAGAACCAATGTTAATACAAGTAGAACTACCACACAAAGGGAAGGTTGATATTACCTCACCAGAGTTATGAGTTTAGAATAATGTAAGAAGCACTTTTTAACTGTAAATTGCTACCCATATATTATTATTAGAATACCAGAAAAAAACTCATAGGACCTTACAAAGAGTAATTCCAGGTCATTTTTACTCTATATAACAAAGCAGTATTCTCCAATATTTTTGGTCAATTAATAATTTTGGCAAAATACCTAACGACTTGTTATCTCATTCACTCTTAGTATACAATCCAAGAGTTTTGCCAGGATGAATGGGAAGACAAGAACTATTTTGAATTTCTAGTTTTCAATAACCTTCTGCCAGGAAAGGAAAAAGGAAATAAAAGAAGTGTGGAAAGGAGTTCCAAGTACAAGATCAATGATGATTAGATTTTTGATCAACTCCAGACTCCTCCAAGGTCAACTATGATTAGATTCTTGATGAAGCAACAAGAAGACAAGGAAATCATTAGGGAAATCCAGAAGGGGTCCAGAGGTGGAAGGACAAATGAATACAAGACATACCACTGTGCCTGTTTTTGTCCACCTCTTAATCTTTAGACAGTGTTACTGATCCATCTTTGCCTGCTTTCTCCCTCAGTTCCTAATCTCCCTGTTTCAACTACCATCAACCTAAGATGAAACGAGCCAACTAAGATAACTTGGGGGATAGAAAAAAAAAGATTTAAACAAACCTGAGCATGGGTACCCACCTAACTAAGAGCTCCAGGTAGTTGGTGCCTTTGGAGAATATGAGATTAGGAGTTCCAGAATTTTTGACACAAGTTAAAATTGTTTAAAAAAATTTTTTATCCTTACCAGAGGCCATGTTTTTCATTGCTTTCAGAGAAAGAGAGGAAGGGAGAGAAACACTGGTGGGAGAGAGAAGCATGGATTGGTTGCCTACCATATGTGCCCAGTGAGGGAATCCAGTGTATCCAGACCAGGGATCATACACACCCAGACCAGGATCAAACCCAAGACCCAGGTATATACGCCCTGACCAAGAATCAAACCTTCAGTTACAGGACAATGCTCCAACCAACTGAGCCACACCAGCAAGGGCAGAAGTTAAAATACTTGGTTTTTGTAACAAATCTCCCAATTTGCAACTGTAGGCAATTTATATTAAAAATTTCACAGAAGGAGGACTTAACGGCCAAGATGGAGGTGTAGGTAGACACACTGTGCCTCCTTGCACAACCAAAATAAGGACAACAATTTAGAAACAAAAAAACAACCAGTACTGACAGAAAATTGAACTGTATGGAAGTCTGACAACCAAGGAGTTAAAATAGACACATTCATACAGAACAGTAGGAGGGGCAGAGATGGGCAGCCAGGTGAGAGGGGTTGAGGCAAAAAAAGCGGTGGCTGGTGGACCCTGGGTGCCAGCTGGCAGTGGGCAAACACAGCAAGGTGGCAGATTGTGGAGGGGCACAGCGCACTAGTGTCTGGCAGACTGGGCAGTTCCACATTCGTGCACAGCTAAACCAGGGGAAACTGAGAAGCGAGACAGACCACACAACCCAGAGTTCCAGCTCAGGGAAATAAAGCCTCAAAACAACTATTGAAAACACCTGTGGGGGCTGAGGTGCTGGGAGAGACTCCCAGCCTCACAGGAGAGTTCATAGGAGAGATGCACAGGCTCCTAGAATGTACACAAACCCACGTGCCTGAGAATCAGCACCAGAAGGGCCTAATTTGCTTGGTGGAAGTGGCAAAAGGGACTGAACTCAGGTAGAGAGCAGAGTAAGCACCATTGTTCCCTCTTGGACCACACCCCCACATACAGCGTCACAAACCAGCAACATGGGTTGCCCCACCCAGGTGAATACCTAAGGCTCCACCCCTCACTACATAACAGGCGCGTCAAGACAAAAAGGCCCAAACGAAAGAACAGATCAAAGCTCCAGAAAAAATACAACTAAGCAAAGAAGAGATAGCCAACCTATCATATGCACAGTTGAAAACAGTGGTAATCAAGATGCTCACCAAATTGGTTGAATTTGGTTGCAAATTAGATGAAGAAATGAAGGCGATGCTAGGTGAAATAAAGGAAAATGTACAGGGAACCAATAGTGATGGAATGAAAGCTGGGTCTCACATCAATGGAAGGGACCAGAAGGAAGAAAGAAACATACAACTGTAACAGGGTACAGCCAAGAGGGGAGCCTCAAATAGGGATCTGTAATAAGATCCAGAAGAGCCTGGAGATAATTGGCTCCACACCACAGGGCCACACCTGCCCAGAATCTGGCAGCTGTAGCCAATTGTGAGAGGAGCTGGAAATGGGGCTTCAGAGGAAGAATGGCGCTGGGATTTAAACCGAGATGCAGCAGCCATTTGAGGGGGGAGAACCATGCGTAGCCCTGCAAGAGAGAACCACACAGCTTTAGCAGAGTGAAGATTCTCGCAGCCCTGAGGGAGAGAACCACACGGCTCTGGCAGAGTGGGGACTCCGTGGTCCGGGGAGAGAGGACCACGTGCCTTTGCCAGAGTAGGGACCCCTGCAGCTTTAGGAGATACGGTACTCTGGACTGGGCAAAGGGGGAAGGAAGGAAGGACTGTGTCTGTTTGTGGGTGCTTTAAGGGACTTTAGGATTTTTGGTGAAGACATTAGGTCCCTACTTTAAGTTTGGATAGCATTAAATAAACGTTTCCTTTCCTTTTCACAAATCTCTGGCATTGAGAGACATCTTTCCTCTGGCGGCGGACATAACGGACCTGGGGGCTTCTTTCAGTAATAGTATATCGTCTCAGGCCCCCCTTGTTTGTTCTGTAACACAACCAGAAAAGAATGAAGAAACAAGAATTCAAAAAAAATGAGGAGAGGCTTAGGAATCTCTAGGACACCTTTAAACATTCCAAAATCCAAATTATAGGGGTAGCAAAAGGAGAAGAGGAAGAGCAACCAATGGAGAACTTATTTGAACAAATATTAAAGGAGAACTTCCCCAATCTGGCAAAGGAAATAGACTTCCAAGAAGTCCAGGAAGGTCAGAGTCCCAAAGAAGTTGGACCCAAGGAGGAACACACCAAGGCACATCATAATTATATTAGCCAAGGTAAAAATGAAGGAGAGAATCCTAGAAGCAGCAAGAGACAAGGAGACAATAACCTACAAAGGAGTTTCCATCAGACTGTCAGCTGATTTCTCAAAAGAGACCTTGCAGGCAAGAAGGGGCTGGAAAGAAGTATTTCAGGTCATGAAAGGCAAGGGCCCACATCCAGGATTGCTCTATCCAGCAAAGCTTTCATTTAGAATGGAAGGACAGATGAAGTGCTTCTCAGATAAGGTCAAGTTAAAGGAGTTCATCATCACCAAGCCCTTACTATATGAAATGTTAAAGGGACTTATCTAAGAAAAAGAAGATAAAAAACATGTACAGTATAATGACAGCAAACTCACAATTATTAACCACACCTAAAACAAAAACAAAAACAAACTAAGCAAACAACTAGAACAGGAACAGAACCACAGAAATGGAGATCACATGGAGGGTTAGTAACGGGAGTGGGAGGAGGAGGGGGGGAAATAGTATGGAGAATAAGTAGCATAGATGATAGGTAGAAAATAGACAGGGGGAGGGTAAGAATAGTATGGGAAATGTAGAAGCTAAAGAACTTATGACACATGGACATGAATTAGAGGGGGGAATGTGGGTGGAGGAGGGTGTGCAGGGGGGAATGGGACAGCTATAATAGCATAATCAATAAAATATTTTTAAAAAATACAACCCCCCCCAAAAAAGAAAACACTCAGCAAAGTGGGAGTAGAGGGAGAATTCCTCAATGTGATAAAGGCGATATGAGAGAAACTTACAGCCAACATCATACTTAACAGGCAAAAAATAAAAGCTAACCCACTAAGATCAGGAACAAAAGGATGTCTGCTTTCACCACTTCTATTCAATATAGTATTGGAAGTCTTACCCACAGTGATCAGACAAGAAAAATAAATAAAAGGCATCCAAACTGGAAAGAAAAAGAAGTAAAACTGTCACTATTTGCACTATGATATGATAGTATACATAGAAAACTCTATAGACTCCACCAAAAAAAAAAAAAAACCCCTCTACCTAATAAGTGAATTTGGCAAAAGAGCAGGATTCCAAGTCAATATTCAGAAATCAAAGGAATTTTTATACACCAACAATGAAAGATCAGAATCATTAATCAGGAAAAAAACCACATTTGCTACAGCAACAAGAAAAATAAAGTACCTAGTAATAAACCTTACCAGGGAGGCGAAAGACCTATACTCAGAACACTACACAACACTAAAGAAAGAAATTAAGGAAGACACAAACAAATGGAACCCTGTATCATGATCATGGATTGGAAGAATCAACATCATCAGAATGTCCGTATTACCCAAAGCATTTTATAGATTCAACACAATCCCTATTATAATACCAATGACATATTTCACAGATATAGAACAAACATTTTAAAACTTTACATGGACTCGCAAATGACCCAAATAGCCGTGGCAATTTTGAGACATAAGGACAAAGTAGGAAGGATTGCCAATACCTGATATCAAACTATATTACAACACCACTATAATCAAAACAGTATGGTACTGGCATAAGAACAGACACATAGATCAAACGAACAGAATAACAGAGAGTCCAGAAATAAACCCAAGTCTCTATGGTCAATTAATATTTGATAAAGTGGGCAGAAGCATAAAATGGAGTAAACATATCCTCTTCAACAAATGCTGTTGGGAGATCTGGACAGCTGTATGAAAAAAACGAAACTCGATCACCAAATTACACTATACACAAAAATAAATTCAAGGTGGATAAAAGATTTAAATATAAGTTGTGACACCATAAAAGTCCTAGAGGAGAACCTGAGGAGTCCTAGAGGCAGGATAATCTCAGATATGCGACACAGCAATATTTTCAGATATGTCCACTAGAGCAAGGGACATAAAGAAAAGAATAAACAAGTGGGACTTCATCAAAATAAGAAGATTCTAAACATCTAAAGAAAATAGCATTAAATAGAAACAGAACCAACCATATGGGAAAACATATTTACCAATGACCCTCAGACAAGGGTTTAATCTCCAAAATATATAAAGAACTCACATGGCTCCACTCTAGGAAGACAAGCAACCCAATTAAAAAATGGACAAAAGACTTGGATACTTCTGTAAGGAGGACATATAGAGGGCTCAGAGACAAATGAAAAGATGCTCAGCATCACTAGCCATCAGAGAGATGCAAATTAAAACCACAATGAGATACCACGTCACACCAGTCAGAAGGGCCATCATAAACAAATCAACAAACAAGTGTTGCAGAGGTTGTGGAGAAAAGGGAAACCTGGTGCAGTTGGTGGAAATGCAAGACTGGTACAGCCACTGTGGAAAACAGTATGGAATTTCCTCAAAAAACTAAAAAGGGAACTGCCTTTTGACCCAGAAATACCACTGCTGGGATTATAGCCTAAGGATCCTGAGTCACCAATCCTGAACAACCTATGCACCCCAATGTTCACAGCAGCACAATTTACAATAGCCAAGTGCTGGAAGCACCTAAGTGCCCATCAGTAAATGAGGGGATCAAAAAACTGGTACATTTACACAGTGGAATACTAGACAGCAGAAAGAAAGAAGGAGCTTCTACCCTTCATGACAGCATGGATGGAACTGGAGACCATATGATAAGTGAAATAAGCCAAGTAGTGAAAGATAAATACCATATGATCTCACCTATAAGTGGTACCTAATCAACAAAACAAACAAGCAAGCAAAATACAACCAAAGACATTGAAATAAAGAACAAACTGACAGTAACCAGAAAAGAGGGGGAGAGGGCCATCAAGGAACATGTTAATGGATACATGGACAAAGCCAAAGGGTGTAGGTTTGAGGGTGGGACACGGGGATGGGTGCAGCTAATGTGGTCTTGGCGGGGTGAAAATTGAGAAAACTGTATTTGAACAATGAAAAACAACAACAAAAAAATTTTTTGGTTTTAGAAGGTAGAGTAAAATCAAATACTTATATTTCTTTTTTTAAAAGATTTTATTTATTTACTTTTTAGACAGGGAAGGGAGGGAGATATATATATAGAGAGAGAGAGAGAGAAACATCAATGTGAGGTTGCCGGGGGTTATGGCCTGCAACCCAGGCATGTACCCTGGCTGGGAATCGAACCTGCGACACTTTGGTTCACAGCCCAAGCTCAATCCACTGAGCTACGCCAGCCAGGGCTATATTTCTTAAAATACAATTTTCTGACTGACATCCCTTAACCCTACATGTACATTATTTCCTGACAGCAGATTTTGAAAAGGCAATCAATAAGCAGACAATTTAGGTCATTTTAAAATAATGAGGAAAATAAGGAAGCCAAAGAGAAAAGTACCAGCACTCAACTGAAGAGCCAGACTGTTCCACCCAGAGAACTTTGTGAGAACTGGTAGAAAGGGGCCTGAGCTGCTAAAACCATTCCCTGTGAATTCACAGCATGACAAGGTAAAAAGGTAAAAGTCCTCTGGACTGTAAAAATGTTGAGTAGAGAAATGTGGTGTCCCCTCTGAGAAAGAAATTTAAAGCAAACTTTAATTGTGTCCAAATTCATTGGGTGATGTCTCTGCTATTCAAAGTTAGTTATTTTTTCCTTGCTGAAAGATGTAAAGTGGTTGATTGTGCAACACAGTTGGTTAGAACCTGTCAGATATTAATAATTTGTACTAGTTTGAAAAAATAAAAAATAAAATAAAATAGCATGAAGACATACTTTTTAAAGATATGGTTATGATTCTTGGTATTTACATACACATCCTATGGTGGGATGGCTATGAAAATGAAACAAGAATCAAAGATGCAAATAAAGTTTCACTTCTGCAGGGAGGTGAAACTCGTACTGGGTCCCACGGGGAAATGACAAAGTGGACAAGCAGCCAGGTTCCCCAGGACCAGCTTCTGCAGAACAGCATCTACATCATTCATGTGGTTTCACGTCCTGCAAATGACATTCAGAGACCTTCCAACACTGTCACTGAAAGCTCATCAAGGATTTTAAGATAGGTCTCTTTGGGGGAAGCTGCTCATGATCTGCAAGTGGCTCTGTTATTTTACTCATTGTTAAAGGCAAACATAAAACAAACTTCATCACTGAAAAAAATAGAGCTCAGTCAGATACATAACCTTGTGAGGGGCCATCCAGACACTTCACTTACTCAGGGTGGGGATGCTCGGCGATCACTGTTCCCAGTCCCTCTCTGGATGCCCTGCTGTGACCAGGTGGCTCTGTGTCTCCTCCAGGGTTGGTGCTGTCACCTACAGAAGTGGGGCTGGTGGTGAGGTCCCCCTGAGTCCATGAGAAAAGCGACTCATGCATGGTGACAGTGTGTGCCTCCATCTGGCACTGCAGGCTGTCCATCATCTGCTTCCAGATAAGGCTTCCAGTTGCACTTTGAGTCTCATTTTTTTCTTTAAGAACCTGCAATATCTCATCGTGAGTTTCAGCCACAGAACTTTCCATGGACATACTGCTGTAGATGCTGTCTGTCCAGTTCTACATCTCCCTATTAACATCCAGGATCCAGTCTTGGTGTTCAGCTGCAGTGGCCTGGAGGACATCTGTGATGGACAGGAACTGGCCCAGGGAACTGGTAACGATTTCCTGTCCATTGATCATGTAGGAGGGAGTTCACTAGTGCTCCTGCAGTTCACTGGAAGGTGATGTACACCCCCCTCCATGGAGATACCACTACAGGAGAAGTTGTTGTTCTTGTTCCTATATGCCTCAGACATATTGTCTCCAGACAGGGATGAGTTCCAGCCTCAGGGCACAGGTTGACCTCTGTCACCACTGATGTCATGCTACTTTGGTTCTGCTTCAGGGAGGCCCTGGCAGAGTCTATAGCCAGAACATTTCCACCCAAATTCCCAGCGTTAGGGTCTTTGGTTCTATAATTAACCAGGGACCAAATTTTGCTTCATTTGGAAACTTTTTCTCCTTAGGATGTGCTAGCAGCCCTAAGTGGCCCACTTTCAGCCACTAAGGCATGCTGGGCACAGGAAGAAATATTCCTTTGTCATAACCACAGTGCTGGCTCTTGGTAAGATTTCTGGGTTCAATATGAGTTCAGGATCAAGTGTGCGAAAAGGTCTTGTTTCAGCTGCAGGTTGGCTGGACTTTCCACAGAAGCACACAGAAATAAACTGTATATCCTAGAATTACGTCTGACTGATCACATTTGTTACGTGGGAGTTCTCGATTAGCTTCAAGAGCGGGATTCACTCATTTCTGGTGCAGCTTCACCTTATACTGTTGGAGTTGTTCCTTCAGCTGCTTCCAAGCCTGAAGTTGGACCTGCTCTTCCTTCTTTAGGGGCAGTGAAGCACCTATTGAGCCTGGAAGGACATCAGGACTCACCGGACTCGTGGTAGGACTGAGAAGGTGGGCCTGGTAGCTGTGGTGTCAGCCCTTTCTGACAGCCATCTCCCTCTCTGGGCACAACTGAGCTTTCTCCTTCATCCACTGCTCTGTTTGCCTCAACAATGGCATGCTGGGCTTTATCCCAATGGTCAGGCGGCACCCCCAAGCCCAGGGTCTTCGGGAGGGTATCAGGGAGGGCTGAGGTGTCACTGAGAGATTCATTCTCCAAGAGGCCACCCTACACAGCCAATGCTGGGTCCATGGTCCAGACAACTCAGACTGGCTGACACTCAGGGGCTGCACGTGAGCTGTTGGCAGGCTCTGTTTCTGCCATCATCAACAGTCTGGATCTCCTGAGAAGGATGGCAAGAGGTTTTCCATTTTCAAGAAATTTAAAGTTTCATAAATGGCTGGAAATCAAAACATTATACTCATGTAGAAATGCAGCTTCCTGACTTGCAGGACCAACTCTGACAGAAAGCTGGATAGTAATGACATTTTTTGAAAGAGAAAACAATTCAACCCTGTGGCTAAACTTCCTAGGGGTGTCTGATTCAAAGGACCTTCACAAATTGCATCATAAGCTCCTCCAGGGTCCTGGGATGCCAGAACTGGGTTCTTGCATATGAACTATGTTGCTTTTTTATTTATGCAGGTATGATTTGTGCTTATTCCACCATATCGTGTGTGTGTATGTTAGCTGTTTATGTAAAGACAAACTTGTTCTGGGGACTTTTCACTACAAAATCCCTAGTCCCAGGTTCATTCCAATGTTTACTTGGTCCAAGTATTATAGTTTATATAAAGAAGCTCACTGAAGGCTGGGGCAGGTACTCCTTTTTGGTTTATTAGACCATCATTATTCTTCAGTCTGCTGGTGGGTGGAGATATTCTAACACTTTCTATTCACTGTCATAAGCTTCTGGTGAGCCATTTAATAACTCTTCAGCCACACCAACCCTCCTGGAGGGTGGAGAGAGCCTGTAGATAGCTGCTTCTCCTCCTATTTTGTAGTGACAGGAAAATTCTCAGTAACCTTGAAGTTTTGTGATAGGTCCATTAGACTTAACAGTCACACACAGAGAAGAACAAGATTGGTGTTTATTTTGTTGCATGGGAACTAAGGATCCACAAGAAGCTGAGCTTCCCTCAGACTCCCAGTCCAGGGTTCTTTCATAACACACACAAAAAATCATGCATCTGCATGGAAACATTGATTTGTCTTTAGATGTCATGTTTTTCTTTTTACTAAATCAGTGATCAACATGAAGAAATTTCTTATTGCATAAAAATAAATACGGAGTTACCCACACCAGGCTGGAATCTGAGCAGTCATTTATTCACACTCAATTGCAATTCACTGAGCACCTACTATGTGCCAAGTGTCAAGGATATGGCAGATGAGGATCTGCCTTAACAGCTAAAGTTGGAGAGAGAATAATAGACAAATGTGATGGTTAATTTTATGTGTCAACTTAACTTGGTCAAAGTGAGCCCAGATATCTGGTCAAATATTCTGGGTGTTCCTGCAACGATGTTTTTGGATGAGATTAACATTAAATTAGTATACTGAGTAAAGCAAATTATCCTCCCCAAAGTAGGTGGGCCTCATCCAATCAGTTGAAGGCCTGAATGAAACAAAAAGGTTGAACAAGCGGGGCCTACACCTGCCTGACTGCGTTCAAATTGAGACATCAGTTTTTTCCTGACTTTGGACTTGATATGAAACATCAGCTCTTTCTGGGTCTTGAGGTTGCCCATCTTCAGATAGGAATTATACCATCAGCTGTCCTGGTTCTCAGACCTTTGGACTTAGACTTGAACTAAATCATTGCCTCTCTTAAGTCTCCAGATTGCTGACTGCAGATCTTGGGACTTGCCAGCTACCATAACTGCATGAGCCAATCCCTTATAATCAATCAATCTCTCTCTCTCTGTATGCATATATCTCCCATATAATGCCTGTCCAGAAAGTACCCAACCATGTAATATGAAAAATAGAGACATTTACTGAAAAAGACACAAGACACAAGAAACACTGTATGTAGGACAATGATGCCTCAGTCCGCTTCAAAGCAGGCACCTTGGGACCTTACACAGTTCTCCTAATTGCCATCAGCTGCCCCAATCGTATTTTCCTAAATCTTATCAATGGTCTGAATCCCTTCCCTTTCAAAGGTGACTTCAATTTTGAGAAAAGCCAGCTACCAAAGGGTACCAAATCTGGTCTGTAGAGGGATTGAGTCACCTGGTGATTTGATGTTTCACCAAAACACTCTGCACGAGACATGATGCACAAGTGGGCACACTGTCATAATGAAGCTGCCACAGCTGCAACCTTCTGAATCATCTGAATAGTTTCCACAGAGGAATTCCAAACTTTACACAAAATCTGATGCAGATATTTGTCACTCTACTCACTCAGTCATTTTGAACATGATGGCCACACAGTACACATGCTCACTCAGTGGCATCTACTGCCCCCACTGACTAATACAGTGAAGTCATCATTGTTCACACATGTGCATTCCAATCCATTCTCCTTGGCTGCTAGATTACATCAATGTCATGCAAACTGTTGTCATTATATTAACAATAGCTGGACTTTTCTGAACAGACCTCATGTATCAATCTCTTTCTCTACACACACACACACACACACACACACACACACACACCACACACCACACCATGCACATTTTATTGTTTCTGTTTCTCTGCAGAACCCTGACTAATACAATAAGCAAAAGTATGATCATTTTGACAGTGGTAAATTTCCATGAATAAAAAAAATAAGATCATGGAAAAGAAAGGGGATGGTACTTTATCTACAGAGGTCAGAAATGCCTCTCTGAGGAGGTAGCACTTCAGCAGACCCAAAGCAAGACAGCAACAGCCATGTAACACTCTGGCTGCTTTATGACCCTAGTTTGTTATGTTATCTTGGGTAAATGCATATACCTCTCTGAATTTTAGTTTCCTGTAATTGTTGTGAGGATCAAATGAGATAATGTAAGAAGATGAATTAATACTGTGTCTGGACCAGAGAAGTGGTTGTGGAAATGTCAGTTTCTCTTCCTGGTTGTTCACTAGGGGCAATGATTGGTAAATGCTGACAAGCTGGGGAAGAGGGACTGACGTGAATTTCTAGAATGCAGTATATAGCACACCCTTTAACAAAGGACCACCCTACTAGGATTATAATCGAGGGAAACAATGTAAAACAGGAACAAAATGTCCACCAAAGATGTTCATCATAATGGTATTTACATATAGAAAAACTGGAAACAATTCAGTTTCTGAGAAGAGATGGTTTAAATAAATGTTTGGTACAAACTAGAGTTTTGCAGTTAAATAGACTTGGACTCAAACTTTGGCTCTTTAACTGCATCCTCTCTTGAGTGACTTTTAGTAAGTCATCCAATTCTGTAAACCTCAGTTAACTTGGAGAATGGGGATAACAACAGCACACCCATCACCTCAAGGGTTAAATAAGAGTACATACACAACACATAACACAATGCATGGCACCCATCAGACCCCCCAATACATGGGAACCATCAGGGGAAAATGAAAGTAAAACAAGATTAACTGTAAAAAAGCAAATATATATATGGTAATTCTAAAGATTGCTTAAGTTGATCTATAGATTTAATCAATTCTAATTAAAATCCCAACAATTTGTTTATAGAACAAACTTTATTTGGAGGATCGATATGAAGGAGTAAACACCAAAAAGAGGCAAGACATGCTCCAAGAAGAATAAGACAGAAGGACTTGCCCAACTAGATATTGATATCAACACTTATTCTAAGATTATGATAATTAAGACCATGTGGAATTGACAGAGGGAAGACAGAGAATGATACATAAGAACAGAGTGATGTCAGAGGAATGGCAGCACGAGAAATCCTCTGGATCTCCCTCTTGAAATTTCAACAAGTTGTACATCTATAACTCAATAAAGGATTCCCTGATCAACATACAGGCATGCTTGAGAGATCCGAGCATTGAAGTAACTATGGATGCATCCCTGCAGCCAGGAGATCACCACAGAAAAGGGAGGATGCCAGCTGTGGCTAGTGCTTCCTTCAGCAGGGAGGAGCAGAGAGACTCGGTAGCCATTCTTGCAAGAGTGAGAAGTGCAAACTGTGAACTGTGTCTGAGCCAAGACATCTGGGCAAGGACATGGCACACAGGTTATGCCATGTCTGGCTGTCTGGCAGTTAGCATTACAAAGAAAAAAGACGACAGAGGCCCATAGACTCCCAAAACTCACCTCCCATCACCCTTGGTGTTGGGTTACAGAGCAACCTATCTGCAAACCTGGGAACTATTACTACAGAATCACTATTTCCTCTAAGCAAAGGAAACACTCTGTAACAGATCCCCAGTTGGGGTGTGTGTAGTGGGGGCATCAGGTGGAGGTCCAAGGAGGTCACCATTACTGAGAGGGCAAAACAAAGAAGATAGCCAATCCCCAAACACAGACCCATCCCCAAGCATCCTAGGTATAATGACAGCAGCCATCAGCTTTGTGATTTCACAGAGCTGAAAAAAACTTGTGATTCAGCACCACCTATTGAAAATTAATAGGCCCTGGCTGGCGTAGCTCAGTGGATTGAGTGCAGGCTGCAAACCAAAGTGTCACAGGTTCGATTCCCAGTCAGGGCACATGCCTGGGTTGCAGGCCACGGCCCCCCGCAACCACACATTGATGTTTCTCTCTCTCTCCCTCTCGCCCTCCCTCTCTCTCTCTCTCCCCCCTCCCTTCCCTCTCTAAAAAATAAATAAATAAAATCTTTAAAAAATGAAAAAAAGACACCATCTATTAAAAACCATAAAAAAAGAAAATTAATAGGAAGACCTCTGTAGTAATTTGCTAGGCAAGTGCCATTTATAGATAGATGCCTCAACAGAAAAGGAGCATATCAAATACAATGAGTAACCAAGGTAGCAAGACAGCTCAGAAAAAATATAAAAAAATCTTCAGGAAGCAAACTTGAACACATGGAAATATATGATATGAATAACATAGAATTCAAGATTGTACTACTGAAAATACTCAACAAGAAGTGAGAAAATGCAGAGAGATCATTTAACAAGCCCAGAAAACAACACAACAAACAAAATGAGTATTTCACTAAAGAGATTGAAACTTTAAAAAAGAACCAAACAGAAATCCTGAAGATGAAGAATTCAATGAAAGAGATGAAGAATGAATTAGTGAACATAGGAAACAAAGCAAAACAAAGGGAGAAAAGGATCTGTGATACTGAAGACAGAAATCTAAAAATGATGCAGAGAGGAGAAAAGGGGAGAACTGAGTGTAAAAAAAAATTAAAGAGCTCTACAAGAACTATCTAATTCCATCAGAAAAAGCAATAAAAGAATAATAGGTACACCAGAAGAAGAAAAGGGAATAGATGAGAAATTCCCAAACCTATGGAAAAAACTAGATTCTCAAATCCAAGAAGGAAACAAAACACCTAGTTACCTCAATCCAAAGAGGCCATCTCCAAAGCACGTTGTATTAAAAATGTCAAAATTTAATGACAAAAGAAAGAATTATCAAAGCAACCATAGAAAAGAAGGATATGACCTATAAAGGAAAACCCATCAGCAGAGAGTATAACCAAATATTCAAGCTACTGAAAGAGAGAAATTACCAGTGAAAAATAATGTATCCACTAAAGTTATCCTTTAAATATGAAGGAGAAATAAAGACTTTTCCAGACATACAAAAGCTGAGAGAATTTATCACCAGAATACCTCCACTGCAGGAAATTCTCCAGGGGGTTAGTCTACTTAAAACAAAGAATCAAAGGTCACACCAGTAAGACCACCAAAGAAATTTATAGCATAAAATGGATAATCAAAACATAAAAATAAAAACAATAAAAGGGTGACAATAAAAACATAAAAGGGGAGAGGGTAAAGGTCTGAATTTCTAAAGAAGGACAGAGATCAGATGTATTCAAAAGAAAAAAACTGTATATATGAAACTTTCTTATTCATAAACATAATGGTAACCACACACAAAACCCCCAAAACTAAGACACATAGCTTTAAAAAAAAAAAAAAGAGGAAACACAGGGAAGAAGTATCGAGTACCACCAAACAAAAACAGACAGAAACACAAAGGAAAAGAACCAATGGAGGCACAGAGCTACCAAAAAACAAAGGATAAAATGGCTATAGAAATCCTCATACATCAATAATTACGCTAAATATAAATGCACTGAATTCACCAATAAAGAGGCACAGAGTAGCAGATTGGATAAAAAAAAAAACAAAACCCAGTCATATGCTGCCTTCAGGAGACACATCTAAGCTGCTAAAACAAAGGTATATTCAAAGTGAAAGGATGGAAATGAATCTCCAAGCAAACAACATCCACAGAAAAACAGGAGTAGCCATACTTATATATGACAAAAACAGATTTCAAGATAAAGGTAACAAAAGACAAAGATGGACATTTTATAATGATAAAGGGAACACTACATCAAGAAGACTTCTTAATATATATGTATCCAATCAGGCAGCACTGAAATACATAAAGCAATCACAGAACTAAAAGGATAAACATACCAAAACACAACCATAGTTGGGACCTTAATACTCCACTGACAGCTCTAGATAGATCATTCAAACAGAAAATCAATAAAGAACTTTATTTTGAAAAAATGATAGCTGTAACTGAGGAATATTTAAATGGACACGAGCAATAATAGTAGGGAATATATTGAATTTTATAAATAAAATCATGTAGTTTGTGAGAAAAAAAGGAAATATTGTCTTTAAATGAAGCAGATCAAAGAAACGTAATTGACATTTACAGAGCCTTTCACCTGAGATTATCTGATTATACATTCTTATTCAGTGCACATGAAACATTCTCAAGGACAGACCTTAAGTTGGGTCACAAAACTAGCCTTAACAAATTCAAGAAGACTGAAATTATACCAAGCATATTCTCTTACCATAATGCCTTGAAATTAGAAATCGATGACAAAAAGGAAGTGAAGAAACCCACAAATATATGGAAATTAAACAACATACTATTAAAAATGACTGGATCAAAAAAGAAATAAAAGGTGAGATCAAAAGATACATAGAAACAAACAAGAATGACAATAAAACTTATCAGAATTTCTGGGACACAGTAAAAATATAGTAAGAGGGAATTTTATATCATTACAGGCCTATCTAAAAAAATGAAAAAAAAAATTCCAACTAAACAACCTAACACTACATCTTAAAGAACTAGAAAAAGAACAAAAGCAACCCAAAGTCTGTAGAAGAAAGAAAATAGTAAAAATTAAAGCGGAATTGAATGAAGTAGAGAACAAAAAGGCTATACAAAAAATAAATACAAGAAAGACCTGGTTCTTCATAAAGATCACTAAAACTGACAAACCCCTGGCTGGGTTGACTAAGGAAAAAGAGAAAAGACCCATATAAACAAAATCAGAAATGAAAGAAATCACAGCCATCACAGATATAGAAAGGATCATACCAGATACTATGAAAGATGACATGCCACCAAATTCAATAACCTAGAAGAAATGGATAAGATTCTAGAAATATATAAGCTTCCTACACTGAATCATGAAAAACTGGAAAATCTAAATAGACTGATCAGCAGTGAGGAAACTGAAACAACCATCAAAAACATCCCCAAAATTAAAGTCCAGGGTCAGATGGCTTCACCACTGAATTCTACTAAACATTCAAAGAAGATCTGAAACTATCCTTCCCAAACTCTTCCAAAAAATTGAAGAGGAGTTTGAATGTGATAAAGACCACATTTTATAAAATGTTAAAGGGACTTATCTAAAAAAAGATGATAAAAAATATGAACAGTAAAATGACAAACTCACAACTATCAATAACCGTACCTAGAAAAAAGAAACAAAAACAAAAACAAACTAAGCAAACAAGTAGAACATGAACAGAACCAGAGAAATGGAGATCACATGGAGGGTTATCAGCCAGGACGGGGTGGGGGAGAATGGGGGGAAAAGGTACAGGGAATAAGAAGCATAAATGGTAGGCATAAAATAGACAGAGGGAGGTTAACAACAGTATAGGAAATGGAGAAGTCAAAGAATGTATATGTATGACCCATGGACATGAACTAAAAAGAAAGGATTGCTGTTGAGGGGTGGGGTGTGGGGCCAAGGGGAATAAAGGGGAGAAAAAAATGACACAACTGTAATATAATCAATAAAATATACATAAAAACAGAAAAATATAAAACCTAAATTGGACAGCAAAAAAATTTTAATTGAAAAAAATCAATACATCACTATCAAGTGGGGTTCATTACAGTGGAACAAAGATGGTTGAACACAAACAAATCAATCAATGAAATACAAAACATTAACAAAAGAAAGGTTAAAATCATATAATCTTATCAAAAGATGCAGAAAAAGCAATTAATAAAACAATCATTTATGATAAAAATTCAATAAAGTAGGTATAGAATTAAAGTACTTCATCATAATAAAGGCATATATGACAAACCCTCAGTCCACATCATACTTGATGGTGAAAAACTAAAAGCTCTTCCTCTAAATTCAGTTACAAGACAGGAATGCCTACTGTCACCACTCTTATTCAATATAGGAAACCACCACTATATTATTCAATATTCACCTCTATATTATTCAATATAGTTCTGGAAGGAGGAAGTAAAACTGTCATTCTTTGCAAATTACATGACAGTGTACATAGAAAACCCTATAGAAAAAGGGTGTCAAACTCATTTTCATCAGGGGCCACATCAGCTTTGTGGTTGCCTTCAAAGGGCCGAATGTAATTTTAGGACTATATAAGTGTAACTAACTATTCCTTAACTAGGGGCAAGGAGCTTGGAGCTGCTGCTGGGTAGAAACAAGGTGCCTGGCTAGATAAAACAAGGTGGAAGGTTGTATTTGGCCCACAGACCTTGTGTTTGTCACCTGTGCTATAGACTCAACCAAAATAATATTTGACCTAATAAGTGAATTTGCCAAACAGTGGGAATACAAAGTCAATATTCAGAAATTGAAGGCATTTTTGTATACTAATAATGAAATATCAGAAACAGAAGTCAGGAAAAAAATCTCATTTACTATAGCAACAAGAAAAATAAGTACCTAGGAATAAACCTAACCAAGGAGGTAAAAAACCTATACTCAAAAAACTACATAATATTGAAGAAAGAAATTAAAGAAAACACAAACAAATGGAAGCATGCACTATGCTCATGGATTGGAAAAATTACCATTATCAAAATGTCCATATTACCCAAAGGAATTTATAGATTCAATACAATCCCTATTAAAGTACCAATGACATATTTCTCAAATATAGAATAAACATTTCAGAAATTTATATGGAACCATAAATGACCCCAAATAGTCGCAGCAGTTTTGAGAAAGGAGAACAAAGTAGGAGGGATCACAATACCTGATATCCAAATGTATTATAAGGCCACTTTAATAAAAAAAGCCTGATACTGGCATAAGAACAGACACATAGATCAAAGAAACAGAATAGAGACCCCAGAAACAAACCTATGTCTCTATTGTCAAATAATATTCGACAAAGGGGGAAGGAGCATAAAATGGAGTAAAAATAGCCCCTTCAACAAACGGTGTTGGGAGATCTGGACAGCTACATGCAAAAAAAATGAAACTCAATGACCAACTTACACCATACACAAAAATAAACTCAAGATGAATAAAAGACTTAAATATAAGTCACAACACCATAAAATACCTAGAGGAGAACATAGACAGGAAAATATCTGATATTCCATGCAGCAATATTGTCACTGACATGTCCCCTAGAGTAAGGGACAAAAAAGGAAAGAATAAACAAATGGAATCTCATCAAAATAAAAAGCTTCTGCATGGTTAAAGAAAATATCAGCAAAATGAATAGGGAACCAGCCGTGTGGCAAAATATATTTGCCAATGACACCTCTGACAAGGGTTTGATCTTGTCAATATGCAAAGAACTCACACGACTCCACATCAGGAAGACAAACAATCCTATTAAAAACTAGGCACCTGGACAGACACTTCTCCAAGAAGGACACACAGAGGAGCCGAGACACATACAAAAGGATACTTAGTATCACTATCCATCAGAGAGATGAAAATTAAAACCACAGCGAGGTTCCCCTTCACACCAGTCAGAATGACCATCATACACAAATCAACAAACAAGTGTTGGAGAGGTGTGGCGAAAAGGGAACACTAGTACATTATTGTAGGGAACGCAGACTGGTGCAGCCATTGTGGAAAACAGTATGGAATTTCCTCAGGAAAAAAATGGAACTGCGGAGGACTGCTGGCCAAGATGGAGGCATAGACAGACACACTGTGCCTCCTTGCACAACCAAAAGAAGGACAACAATTTAAAAACAAAAAACAACCAGAACCGACAGAATATCGAACTATATGGAAGTTGGACCACCAAGGAGTTAAAAATGATACATTCATCCAGAGACCGGTAGGAGGGGCTGAGTCTGGCAGCCAGGTGGAGAGGACTTGTGGCAAGGTGGTGGCTGACTGACAGGTGAGATGGCGGATTGTGGAAGGGTGCAAAGGCTGCAGCTGGCCAGCAAGACTTAGAACAGCATTGGTGGAGCCCACAGTCCCACATTCGCCCATGCAGATAAACCAGGCAAAACAAAGGGGAAGCAAAACAGACCGCACAACCTAGAGCGGAGAAATAAAGCCTTGAACCACTGACTGAAAACACCTGTGAGGCCCTGGCTGGTGTGGCTCAGTGGACTGAGCACCCACCTGTAAACCAAAAGGTCACAGGTTCATTTCCCAGTCAGGGCACATACCTGGACTGCAGGCCACATATCCACTAAGGGCCGAGTGAGAGGCAATCACACATTGATGTTTCTCTCTCTCTGTTTCTCCCTCCCTTCCCCTTTCTCTAAAAATAAATAAACAGAATATTTTAAAAAATAAATAAAAGATAATGTCAAGAATAAATACATATCTGTCTTTAAAAAAAAAAACACCTGTGGGGGTTGAGGAGGCAGCAAGAGAAACTCCCAGCCTCACAGGAAAGTTCGTTGGAGAGACCCACAGGCTCCTAAAATATACACAAACCCACCCACATGGGAATCAGCACCAGAAAGGCCCAATTTGCTGGTAGGAAGCAGGGGAAGTGACTGAAATCCGGCAGAGAGTAGAGTAAGCACCACTATTCCCTCTCAGGCCCCTTCCCCACATATAGCATCACAACCCAGCAATGTGGGTTGCCCAGCCGTGGTGAACACCTAAGGCTCTGCCCCTCATACCTAATAGGTATGTCAAGACAAAAAAAATGGCCCAAACAGAAGAACAGATTAAAGTTCCAGATAAAATACAACTAAGCGACGAAGAGATAGCCAACCTATCAGGTGCACAGTTCAAAATACTGGTAATCGAGATGCTCACCGAATTGGTTGAATTTGGTTGCAAATTAGATGGAAAAATGAAGGTTATGCTAAGTGAAATAAAAGAATATGTACAGAGAACCAACAGTGATGGGAAGGAAACTGAGACTCAAATCAACAGTATGGACAAGAAGGAAGAAAGAAACATCCAACCAGAAAAGAATGAAGAAACAAGAATTCAAAAAAATGAGGAGAGGCTTCGGAACCTCCAAGACGTCTTTAAACATTCCAACATCCGAATCATAGGGGTACCAGAAGGGGAAGAGGAAAAACAACAAGTGGAAAAGTTATTTGAACAAATAATAAAGGAAAACTTCCCTAATCTGGCAAAGGAAATAGACTTCCAGGAAGTCTAGGAAGCTCAGAGAGTCCCAAAGAAGTTGGATCCAAGGAGGAACATACTAAGGCACATCATAATTACATTAGCCAAGATTAAAATGAAGGAGAGAATCCTAGAAGTAGTAAGAGAAAAGGAGACGGTTACTTACAAAGGAGTTACCATCAGACTGTCAGTTGATTTCTCAAAAGAGACCTTACAGGTAAGCAGGGGCTGGAAAGAAGTATTCCAAGTCATGAAAGGCAAGGAACTACGTCCAGGTTGCTCTATCCAGCAAAGCTTTCACCTTGAATGGAAGGGCAGATCAAGTGCTTCTCAGATAAGGGCAAGTTAAAGGACTTCATCATCACCAAGCCCTTATTATGTGAAATGTTAAAAGGATTTATCTGAGAAAAAGACAAAAAAATGAACGGTATACTGACAGCAAACTCACAATTGTTAACAACCACACTAAAAAACAAAAGCAAACTAAGCAAACAACTAGAGCAGGAACAGAACTACAGAAATGAAGATCACACAGAGGTTTATCAACAGGGGAGTAGGAAGGGGAGAAAGAGGGAAAAGGTACAGAGAATAAGTAGCATAGATGGTAGGCAGAAAACAGACAGGGGGAGGATAAGAATAGTATGGGAAATATAGAAGTCAAAAATCTTATTATGTACAACCCATAGACATGAACTAAAGGGGGGGAATGTGGGTAGGAGGGGTGTGCAGGATGGAGGGGAATGAAGGGGGGAAATGGGACAACTGTAATAGCATAATCAATAAAATATATTAAAAAATAAAAAATAAAAATAAAATGGTATGGGAAACATAGGACTCAAAGAACTTATATGTACAACCCATGGATATGAACTAAGGCAGGTGAGTAATGCTGGAGGGTTGGGGGGACAAAACAGAGGGGGGACAGAATGGGAAAAAATGAGAAAACTGTAGTAGCATAATCAATAAAATATAAATATAAAAAAGAAACAACCAATGAATGCATAAATAAGTGGAACAAACTTATCTCTCTCTCCCCTTCCCCCTTCTCTCTCTGAAATCAATAAATAAAAACATTTTTAAAGGGTAAATTTTAAGGTATGTAGAGTTTGTCTCAATTTTTCAACACTAGTAAAATTAATAAAAATAAAATCACAGCTAGGATATTGCTATTGGTACAATCTACCAACATTACCCAGATTTCCCCAGTTTCCCTGGTACTTCCAGTATCCTGTGTTGCTACAAAAGACTTAGAAATTATCATGGAAAATGTATACTATATTTTTAAAATAATAAAAACCTTACAGTTATTTAGAAGCCAATTCTTAAAGCTGGAGCCATACCCACAATTCTCACTGTAGAGATGAGGTTTATAAAAATTGCCCTTGATACATAAAAGGCTATTTTAACTCAACACAATTTATCAGTATTTCACCATCTTAACACAACAATCCCAATCTCTGGAGTTCTTTTCTGGTTTTTAAACATGAGGCAAATTTTTTTCACTTTAATTATGAACACATTTACACCCTGCTTTTCTTTTTTAATGTGTCATTTATTATTAGAAGTTTGCACATTGCCTCCCGAGTCAGCAGAAATATCCCTTTGTCTAATTACTATGTTGTACACCTAAAATTAATATATCATATGCCAACAATAATTTAAAAAATAAGTTAAAGACAATAACCAAACAGAAAAGAAATATTCCTTTATAAAGAGTGCAGACTATTTCATCCCATGGCTGTAACATAATTCCCATAATGATCCCCTTATTGCTGAACATTTAGGGTGTTTCCAATTTTCTTGCTGCAAACTCCTAGAGTGCACAATTTTATTTTCTTCTTCTGGATGATTGCCTCTGGATAAGGAGTGGGGATACTAGTTAAAGATTTTTAAAATTTATTTATCCGAGATAGATAAGGAGAAGAAGGGGAGGGAGGGAGATAGAGAGATATTGAGAGAAACATCGATTTGTTGTTCCACTTGTTTATTAATTCCTTGGTTGCTTTTTGTAGGTGTCCTCATCAGAGATTGAATCCCCAGCCTTGGCAGGTTAGAACGACATTCTAACCAACTGAACTACCCGCCCAGGTCCATTGGTTAAAGATTTTTGAACATCTTTCTGGCTTCTGACAATTGCTCCTTGGCACAAGACCGTTCTTCCCATCCCCAGCTTCCCGCCAGTCCCAGAACGAGAGGTACTCCACAAAGCAGGAAGGCTGGCCCCTCCCCCACCCCCTCTTCTGTTTTACTCACCTTCTCCCGCAGGTCTCTGTCCCAGCGCCTTGGGCTCCTCTCCGTACTGCAGGCCTCCTCCCTCTCCGCGACCTGCTCCCTCCCGAGGCAGACTGGTGCCACGCGTCAAGGTGCTAAGTCATCCAGACTCGGCTTTGCGGTAGCCGGTGCAATTTGGCACGTTGGCACGCACCGCCCTTACCCTGGCCTCAAGGTGTTCCGCCAAACTGGCCAGGAAGAGAAACCCTGAGCGCTGTTTCTTTTTCCTCTTTTCCCATCTCTCCCGCCCCCAGCGCTAGGCGGCGCATTTTGATAAATACCCAAAGCATTTAAAAAGCGCATTAAAGTTTCTATGCTCATCTTTTACTTTGGTTAGATCCCTAAAATACAAAACAATTTACACCAAAGGCAGACGTGATAGGAGATGGGCAGATGTATTCAATAAATTTTAAGAGCAAGTTCAAGCATTGATTTATTCAACAAGAGTTTACCGAGCACGTACTATATGCTACAGCAATGAATTAAAGGCAATAAAAGCAATAAAGTAAAAACAGTCTGTTAGATGGTGACTTGAGCTAGAGAGAAAATTCAGGCCAAGGATGAGGAGGATGAGGACTGAAAGTGAGGAGTGGCTAGAGAGGCATCCCTTAAAAGGCGATAATAATAATAACAGATAACATTAATTGGGGGGTCTACTGCTAGCCAGTGTGCTAGGGACCTCACTTCCAAAAGCCTGTTTAAACTTACGCCACAACGCAAAGCCACTCCTATTGTACAGATAAGGTGGGCGTAGGGTATTCTCGGCTGGGATAGAGTTAAAGGCGGACCGCGCCACAAGGCTGTAATATGCGCATGCGCTGAGCGCGCTGGCGCAGAGTGCTGGGTTACGTGGCCGGCCGGAAGTGGCTTGTGCAGAACCGCCATCATACCATCTCTAGCAGTCGCAGCTGCTCTGTGAACGGCTGCTACTTTACTCCCTTGTTGGCACCACGATGCTGAAGAAATTGGACAAGAAAGACGAGGAATCGGGTGAGGAGCTCAGGCCTGTAGCTAGGCCTGGCGTAGGCTGGGCCATCGCTCAGGATCTCAACATCTTTCCTGGGAGCCCTCCTTCAGGACTTGTGTCTTGACCCGAGGCGGAGGCCCAGTGAAAGACAGAGGCTTGTGCGAAGGTCCACAGCTAGTCAGTAGCAAGCCTCGGAGAGCCCCAGCATGCTCTACTTCCCCAATCTGTAGCTCGGCCCACGCACGATTCACTGGGTGACCTTGGGCGGCACCCAGTGAATCCCACGCCTCTCTGGGCCTCAGTTTCCACATCTGTCGGGGAAGTAGCAGATGCACCTTTGTTCCTTTCTCCATTGAATCCCTTCGGATTCGCCGGGGCTGCGTTGGTGCTAGCCAAACTGGGACGTTATCTGAGGAGCTAGTGTCCTGCGGCTGAGAACCTGAACCCTTTCATTTATTTTTTTCAGCAAACGTTGAACACTTACTGTGTTCTGATAGTGCGGTAGAACAAGTGAAACACTCACTGCCTAAGCTAGGAATATTAGAATAGTCACAGGCATAGTGGGGGAGAGAGACATAAACAAAATGATAATAATAAAGCTTGTAATTAACCACAAATGTGATATCTGCTATGAAGAAATCCTAGTCAGTAGGAGATGGTGGTCCCCACATGTAATAGGAATTCAGTTAAGTATCATTTGCGTAAATCGATGTAGGGCAAAGAATACACTGTAAGATGCACAGAAGGACTGTACCATGGATGCTGGGTGATTGTAAGTGGTTTGGGGTTGAGAGAGACCCTTGCAGGAGAGTGGTATGATTTATATGAAGCTTATAGAGCTTTGATTGCAATTCAGAGGAGCTTGAACTTGACTATTGACTAGGCAGACAGTAGGGACATCTGTCCCTTATCTATGGGAGAATTTTGAAATTTAGGGTCACAACCTGTACTCAGTTTTCTTTGTTCTCTGATTGTAGGTGGAGGCTCCAACCCATTCCAGCACCTTGAGAAGAGTGCAGTACTCCAGGAGGCAAGTGTCATTTGCTCCCCTCTATATTTCATCATGTCCATGATGAATGTGATTGAGATGCTAACACACTCAAAGTTCTTATTTTAACAACAGTAGGGGAGGCCTGGCTGGTGTGGCTCAGTAGATTGAGTGCTGGCCTTGAAGCAAAGAGTTGCTGGTTTGATTCCCAGTCAGGGCATATGTCTGGGTTGCAAGCAAGGTCCCTAGCAGGGGGTGCTCCACAGACAACCACACATTAATGTTTCTCTCCCTCCCTATCTCCCTCCACTCCCCTCTCTAAAAATAAATAAATATAATCGTTTAAAAAAATTAAAAATAGATAAAGAATAATGGGGAGAAAACCCATTCCTTGAAAGGCAGGAAAACTTTGTTCCTAGAGAGAGTTTATTATGTTTACATTTTTGTTATTCTTCATTTCTCTTTCTAGTTAAGTGTTTACTAAGTATATGTTAGTTAATAAATCAGTACATTCCTAACTAATACTTAAATTGAAGATTTCAGAAGGTGTTAATAGATGAATTAAAGAAAAAAAATTTTTCCTATGAAAATAAGCTTATCCAAGGAAGTGTATTTATTTATTCTGGGACCTCTCAGCCCTTGAATGTTCTTGAGTATAGTCAATGGAAGGGAAATAAACTGGGCTACAAAGTAAATTATCCTTGGTTACTTCTTCTTAGGCCCGTGTATTTAACGAAACTCCCATCAACCCTCGGAAATGTGCTCACATTCTCACCAAGATCCTTTACCTCATAAACCAGGTAACAGGGTGAAGCTTAGGGGTGGAGGAAACAGTGTTGGGAGATCTTGGAATACATGAGTGAAATAGCCCTTTGGCTATTCAACAGCCTTTGTGTGGTCGTAGCCAAGAGCCCAGCTCTGAGTCCCCTCAGCATTCAACTCTGATGTGTTGCCTTTGATAGAACCTCTGCAGGGGCTGAGGATCTGGCCTGGACTGATTGAGCAAAAAGAGCCTTACGGCTTCTCTATCCTAAGCTGAGACTCTTTTCTTGATTAAAATAGGGAGAGCACCTGGGGACCACTGAAGCAACTGAGGCCTTTTTTGCCATGACCAAGCTCTTTCAGTCTAATGATGTAAGTGCCCCAACCCCACTTTCCTTGAGAGAAGACAGCTGTGACAGGGTGGTTGGAGGGTCAAGGGAAAGGGACTCCGTCAGTCAGTATGGACTGCCTTTGTATAGTCTGGAGTTTTCTTTTTCTAACCCTGGCCATCATGCTGAGCTAGGGGTCAGGGCTTTTTCCATCTCTTTCCTAGCCCACCCTCCGTCGGATGTGCTACTTGACCATCAAGGAGATGTCTTGCATTGCAGAGGATGTCATCATTGTCACTAGTAGGCAAGTCCTGGGTCTGTGGATGGTTCCTTTGATGGGTTCTATTGATACAGAGACCATTTTTTCTCCTGTGTACTAGAGAATGAGACTTTTGATTGACTCCCTCATCTTTCATTTACCACTGCCCACCCCATGGCAACCTCCAGAGTGTGCTGTTTCCCTGTTAATTCTCTGGCCTTAGCTTGGGCACAAACCCTTCCTTCCCTTGATTCCTCTTAGTCACCTGAGCCAGCCTGGAACTCTCGTAAAGCCTTTAGTGAGCACCAAGAGAAAACATAGGAAAAATGGACATAGAGAATGCAAGAGGTATACAAATAGGCTTCCTTACTAAGTATTGGTTTCTACATTAGGCTGCATGATTCAAGGGAAAGATGTGACTAAAGTATAATCCCTGCTCTTAAGAACTTGGGCTCAGTTCTCTTTATTTCTTGTCAGTTTTTGGGGGGGAGTTATAGATGGGGGTGTTATATATTCATTTTTAGGTTCATTTAGAAAATGTCTATTTACTGTCTATCAGTCCTATGTTTAGCTCTGGGAATAGAGCAGCAAATAAGATAAACACGGTCTCTGCAGCCCCAGAATTCACGGAGAAATAACCAGACAGGCTGTGAGAACAGACCAGAAGGGCACCCAATTTGAATTTGGATCAGAAGACCTGTCTGAATGGAATCCTGAAGGAGGAGTGAGAAATAGCAGGACAGAGGTAGAGGTGAGGGGCTGAGGAGTTCTCCAGGCTAAGAAAAGAGCATACACAAATGACTGAAGTAGAGAGATCGCACAGCTTATTTGGGTATTTTTTTGTTAAAGAGCTTGTGCTTGATGGTAATGGTAGTAGGAAGCCTTGGAAATGTTTTATTGAAGGCAAGCAAGGGACCTGGTCAGTTTTGAGTTTTATTAAAAAAATACTCCATCTTGCTGCTTCATGGAGTGTGGCTTAGATGGGACAAAAATACAGAACACTAGTTAGGAGACTCATATAGTAATCTAGGTAAGTGTGGTGCTGAGAGGAGTGGGTGATGATTTTGGTGTGGGGAGAACAGGCCAGGCTCCAGCATGTTGACAGTGCCTTCCTCCCCCTGTAGCCTGACAAAGGACATGACTGGGAAAGAAGACAACTATCGAGGCCCAGCCGTGCGAGCCCTCTGCCAGATCACTGATGTGAGTCTGCTGCCCTACCCAGCCATCTGTCTTTTTCCTATTTTTCAATCAAGGTTCAGTCTCATCCTTTGCATGCTTTAGGTTTTCTGCATCTCCTGGGCAAAGGAAGTGATGAAGGATATGGTGAAAAGGCAAACACATTTGCTTCCTCTTCACCTCACTGCTGCATACCCCATTACCTACATTTCTGAAGTTTGCTGAGAATTAACTGGGTCCTCTCTTGCCCCTCTTTGTCCCCACAGAGCACCATGCTGCAGGCAATTGAGCGGTACATGAAACAGGCTATTGTGGACAAAGTGCCCAGTGTCTCTAGCTCTGCCCTGGTGTCTTCCCTGGTGTGTAGCTGCAGCTGGGGCCCTGCAAGACCAGGGGTTGGGAGGGTAGGATCAGGAAACTGAAGAGAATATAAGAATTGTTTTCCAGTAGGTAATAAAAAATGTTTCTGTATTCTCAGATTTGAGAGTCCCTCTAACCTTCTTAGTGAAGAGTGGTGGGTAATTGTGGATTGGTTGAGGAAGGGCAGTTGAATGGCCTTGATCCATCCTTTGGGGGTGACAGCTTGTTGGAGTTTGGGCCTGGGAGAGGGAGGGTGGGAACCATCCTATGCTTGTATGCCATCTCAGAAGACCAGGACAATGGTGAGGTCCTGAGCTTTGTCTGAGGAAAGAACTAGAGCTAGCTGAACTGTAAGCCAGGTCCAGGATATGTGATGAGAGAGCCTCCTCCTGCTTGCCTGCCACTTAATATGCCCTGTTGCTCACAGCACCTGTTAAAGTGCAGCTTTGACGTGGTCAAGCGCTGGGTGAATGAGGCCCAGGAAGCAGCATCCAGTGATAACATCATGGTCCAGGTGAGGTATAAGCAGAGTAGTGATATTTGAAATACTTAAGACATATCGCGTGGCACTGGCCAGTCAAAATGGGACTCTCACCACAGAGATCCTGGTGGCCCCTAGCCAAAGCAGACTTCAATCCTTTTGTCATTGGATTATAGGGAGATTGCCATGTTGGGTGGGGGGAGGGGAGGTGGCAGGGCAGGCTTGGATTAGACTGCTTGCTACCTGGTACCAAAATATTAAAGTATTTTGATAAACCACTGAGTATTGTTTTGGGGTGGGTGATGTAGCAAACCTTGCCCAGGCAGGCAGAGGGCCTTTGCCACGCTGGCTTTGTTAGTAATGCATGGAAATATCTTAGTGGGACTTTGGTCTATGAAACTCTTCTTTAGTGTTCTAGGCCCATAATTCCTTTTACCTGTGTACTTCTCAGTTTGCTTGTCTGTAAAATAGGAATGAGTTTCTGCTTCACAAAGCTGTGAGGATGAAATGAGACAACATCTATAACGTTCAACACACCTGGTGCTTACCTGTAGGCAGTACCTATGTGTTTATCTCTTCTTTTTCCTCATCCTTTGCACTGTTCTCATCTCCAGAGTCAGCTGTGGCCCCTCAAAACACTTTCCAGGGTCAGAGAAGCTTCTCACATCTAAGGCACACACAGCCTTCTTAACACTTTAGTGCCACTCTAGTAAGGAAACAGAAAAGAGCAGAAGGGACAGGAAATAACTTTTTGCCTTACATCTCTAGAACAGAGTCCCTGGATTTCAGGTTCTCTAGATCTCACTTTTCCAGTACCAACCATGAGTCAGTGGGCTAAAAATATCTCCCTCTGTAGGGTTTACCATCATAAGGTCTCATATCTGAGGTGTTTTGCATGACACCTTACAATACATGTTCATGCTCAGGGCCCAGATCCCTCTTTTTCTTTGTTGTCTAAAGACACAGTTTCCTCCCATTCTTTCATTTCTGTGGTGTCTGTTGTTCTCCTTCACATCTGTACTTATGATGTCTGTTACAGCCCTTGCTATAATTGGGGACAGAACAAAAACTACAGATAACACTCGTGTGATTTGTTGAGCATTGTGTCAGGAGCTATCTGTACATACCATCTGGGGAACTTGTCACAGCAACTCTGTGAGGCAGCTACTATGATGCCCGTTTTAAAAATGAGAAGGCTAAAGTCTAGGAAGATACAGTGGTCTGCCCAGGGTCACACAGTTTGTAGACCTGGGCTTCACATGTTTGTACTCTGCTGCTATTTTCTGTCTTCTAGTACCATGCACTAGGGCTCCTATACCATGTGCGTAGGAATGACCGTCTGGCTGTCAATAAGATGATTAGCAAGTTCACTCGGCATGGTCTCAAGTCTCCCTTTGCCTATTGCATGATGATCCGGGTGGCTAGCAAGCAGCTAGAAGAGGAGGATATCAGGTAATGGCTCTTGTCTCCCCTCATTAGATAATTCTCATTCACCCTACCACACTGTGCTATTTACAACTTCTTACTGCCTATGTTTTTTTATAGCCGTGACAGCCCATTGTTTGATTTCATCGAGAGCTGCTTGCGCAACAAGCATGAGATGGTTGTTTACGAGGCTGCCTCGGCCATCGTGAATCTGCCAGGCTGCAGTGCCAAAGAGCTGGCCCCAGCTGTGTCAGGTTACCAGATACTCCTTCACCCCAGCCTCACACATTTTTGCCTGTTAGGAACTAGGCCCTGGGCTAGGGGTCAGGTGAAGAAAGAAAATGTCCTTCAAATAGGCCACAGTCTAATTAATGTTAAGAAAAGGAATTAGTACCTACTAAGCACCTGCTCTGTGCCAGGCACTCTACCTAGCTTCTCTCATGTGTTACATTTAAGGGATGGCATACTTTTAGTTCCATCATACCATTGAAGAGGTTGGGACTCTAGGAAGTGGCATAGGTAAGGTTCAAATCTGCTCTGCAGCCTATAGAGTAAGAGGGCTTGGTGGAGAAACCCAGGATTTATGAAACCAGTGCATGCTCTCTAGGGGCTGAGCTATCTCATGTAAAGGAGAAAGCAATTCAAAGGGGTGTTTCAGAGCCTGGACACTGGAGCCTGATAGCCAGGGTGGAAGTCCTGGCTCAGCTATTTAGCAACTGAGTGAGCCTGGACAAGTCATCCATTCTCTCCATGCTTCACTTTCTCTAGAATGTAGATGGTAATTGTGCTTGTTACATGAGGTTATAGTAGATAGTAAACTTACGTGATCTATACAAATGGCTTAGAACTGTTCATAATGCTTAGCACTGTGGTGAATACAGCAAGTATTAAACTTGCTGCTGTTACAGGGAGTCCACCATCTCTAGTTGTTTTTGATCTAGTCTGAGTATTCATTTATTGCTTTGTTTGTGCCAGTCCCTGTACTAGGTGTTGCAATCTCACTGTATATCAGAATAGCAAGCATGTGATGTGCCAAGTGGTTGGTACTGAGAAAGTGTATATGTTGAGGAGCTAGGAAAGGAGAGGTTCTGAGGAGTACTATATTCAGAGAGAGGGTTAGTGTTCTAGAAGGGATAAACCCAATGAAAGCCCAGATGTTATGGCAGGAGAGTTGGAGTTACAGATATTTTGGAATGATTGGACCTTTTATTCTAATCTCCATAATAATAGTAGAACCCCAGGCAAAGAGAGGGGGTTCATGTGTGAAGAGAGAAGTCTCCCTTCTTAGAGACAAAAATACAAGAACTAAATTAATTCATTCACTAATTTGGGTATTTATTCATCCTTATTATATTCCTCATATTTCCAGAATAATGAAAGATGTAAATAAGATGGAGCCTTCAAAATAAAAGTTAACCTTATTTTAAGAAAAACAAAAATAAGTTCTGAAAAAGTGTAAGAAAATAAAAGCCAAGTTATAGAAAGGAACATGGACACCTCAGAAAACAGTAGCCATGTTTGCTACTACTCTGCACAAAATCGAGCCCCTATTTTCCTAACAACGAAGGCACAGAGAGGGATACACTGCCTAATGTGTACCAGCATAGTATAGGAACCCAGGCCATTGTTTAAGCCAGGAATGAGGAAGTTCTGTTGGTTTCTGTATGTGCTTCAGAAGAGAGTAGTATTCTACCTTGCAGGGGTCTATAGCTCAGGCTTCAGGTGCAGGAAGTCCTAGATTTCAGTCCTGGTTCTGCCTTTTACTGACTGCTAACCTAGAGTAACTTTAGTTTCTTTACCCCTTTATGCCTCAGTCTCCTTATCTGTTAAATGGGTATGATAACTGGCTGTGTCATAAAGTTGTGAGGAATCCATTAGACAAGGCACGACAGCTCATCAGCATAGTGCCTGGCACACAACAGATGCTTAGTAAACAGCTCTCATCATTCATAAGACCCATTGGGCTGTCACATGCATTAAGGCCTCTGTGTTCATGGCTCAGGGACTCAAGGAGAGAACTCTTCCTTGATTGAGGTAGGGGTGCCAGCAGGGAAATGAGCAGAAGGTTTGGGTCTGAACAGCCTCAGAGCCCTTGCATACTTATGATGCCCTGTTTATCTTCCTCCCCTGGAGGCCTGCCTGGGTTTTTCCTAGCTGCCAAGCAGTGAGGGCAGCCTGGTATATGACATCTGTCTCCCCACAGTGCTTCAGCTTTTCTGCAGCTCACCCAAGGCAGCCCTCCGCTATGCCGCTGTTCGAACCCTCAATAAGGTAAGGGTACAACGGTGGGTGGAAAAGGGACCTGGCCTGAGAGGGTCAGGGGAAGTGGCCTGATCCAGGTGGAGGTACTTCCTAATCCCTAACTTAGCTGGATGGGTGTAGCTCTGACCTCAAGTTACTTTGTACCAGGTGGTAAGATGAGTTTGTCCAAAGGATCTCTGACTAGGCCAAAGCCATGCAGTGGAATGACAGAAGTCCTATTTTTTATCTCTTGTTCCTGTCCTCTTTATTATCTCTTTCCTCCCAAAATAGGTTGCCATGAAACATCCTTCAGCAGTAACAGCCTGCAATCTGGACCTAGAGAATCTGGTAACAGATTCGAATCGTAGCATTGCCACATTGGCCATCACCACCCTCCTCAAGACCGGCAGCGAGAGCAGCATTGACCGCCTCATGAAGCAGATCTCCTCTTTTATGTCAGAGATCTCGGATGAATTCAAGGTACCTGGGGCACTTTGGGAACATCCATAGTCACCAGAGTTAGGAAGATGCTCTGTGCCCCCTCTCCTTGCTCCCCAGCCACTGAGCTAGGATTGATCTGAGGGGCTATTTAGGTCTGAGGACTCAGAGGAGAAGGCTGGTACATAACAATTCACAGGGTTTGGCCTTGGGAGATATGCATAGTCCTGCTTCTGGTGTTTGCCTACATTGTTCCTTTGTACAGCCAGTTGGCAGGGCATGTTGTGAGGATCAAGGGAGTAAATGTTGTCAAAGATGATGTTTTCCAGTTTGGGTTGATGGTGGTGCCATTGATCGGTTTGTGGAAGGAGGGAAAGGTTATGTATTGGGTGAAGGAAAGGGGAAGGTATTGATGGTGACTGTAGATATGCTGTGCTTGTGGGCATCAGGTGGAGTTATCTGGTAGACATGTGGAAACACTGAGCTCAGACAAGAGACAAAAATCTGGGAGTCAGTGGTATAGAAGAGGTAGATAAAACCATGGGAGGAGATACGATTGCTGAAGAGGAGAGGAGGGGAGGGGAGAGGTGAGGTGGGGGGCAGAGGGAGAGAAGAGGGAGAGGAGAGGAGATCCAAAGAGGAGCCAGAAAAGCTGATTGAGGGGAATCTCAAAAGAGTTAGGGATGATAGGAAGAGAGGCAGGACAAGTGAGATGGAGTGGAGGCTCATAGACTCACTTTGAGATCTGAGTAACAAAGCAGAGTTTGGGGTCCTAGAGTGTGGATCTGGGACTATTAGGACTGTTCTGCATGCCACTCTGCCCTGGGTGGACTCAGGGACTGTGCTCCCTGAGGGTGGGGATAGAGTTCTCCTTGTTTCCCTGCCCTGTATCACATCCAAGGCCTGACCTTACCTAAGGAAGGACTTCATTGGCATTTGGTAAACGAAGTTAACTCCACCCTGGTGGCAGGAGGCTGATGCTTATGAATGTCTGTTTGATTCAGGTGGTGGTTGTCCAGGCCATCAGTGCCCTGTGTCAGAAGTACCCTCGCAAACATGCTGTCCTCATGAACTTCCTGTTTACCATGCTGCGGGAAGAGGTAAAAGTAGGGGGCAAGCAGGGCATGCCAGGGCTCCTGGTGCTGGGAATGACTCAGCTGTTGGTTCTATGTCAATTTAGGTGTACCCAGACTGACTTGTTAACTGGGTTGGTTTCCTTTTTCCTATGGCCCTTTAAACTCCTCACTAATTAACAGATAAATATGTAGCAGTTATAGTAATTACAGTAGTAACTGTAATGACTTGGTATCCTAGCTTTAAAGACACAGTAGATGCTCTGAGGCGAAGTTTGTGCAGCTGATAGGAAAACATGTTTTGTACTGGTAGCTAGTATAAAAATATTCTGAATTATTTCAGGAGCTGCATGGGGTGGTTTCTTTTGAAACTATGCTAATATTGTGACATCTGTTTTATTTTTTTGCCTGACATGAATTAATGATTTACTAATACCACCTTTCTTGGATTAACCGGTTTCTCAACAAAACCGGTTAATTCAGAGGAGCAGAAACAAAGTGGCTGTGGAGTAGATTTGGTCCCCAGGTATTTGTTGTCCCTTTGCCCCAGCCCTATAGTGCCTCTTGGACCAAGGCAGTAGAGGAACCATTGCCTTGGGTGTCTTTGGGGTTCCCAAGAATATTTGAAGTGGGGAGAGCACTAATGCTTAGGGAGCTTTTGGCTAATGGGCCTGGCACTTTGGAGACACTACACAGTGTATAGCAGGCCTTGTCCATAAACGTTATTTTCTTCCTTTAAAAATCAGGTATTTGAGATTCAGAGAGGTGAAGTAACCTTAACCTGCCTGTGGTCACCAAGACCTGGACCCAGATCTGTCTGACTCCAAAGCCCATGATTTTCTACTGGATCTCCTTTCCTCCCAGAAAAATTCATGGTTCCATGTAATGGTTGAGTGTAAGACCTTCACTATTAGAGTGCAACACTTAGATACTGAGACCTTGTCGTTTAGAAATAGGTCTGTTTCTAGTTTTCCGCATAGAGGCTTGTCATTCTCTAATTAGAGCAGCTGCCAGCAAAGCCTTGATGTACTACTCTAAACTCAGTGCCTGCCAAGCTTGCTGACTAGCTATACAACTAACCATGAAAATAGCAGTTGAAGGTTTACAGGTTTACAATGTACCTACTCATAGAACAGCTTTATTGAAATGTACAAATGCATCTTATTTATTCTTCAAAATGATCTGAGGTAAACACACTAATTATCCTTATTATGAAGGAGCATGAAGTTCAGGAAGGGAAAGTGGCTCATAGCCATAAAACAAAGTAATCTGAGAACAGGGTCCAGATATGATCCACAGTTAAGTTTTACTTGGACTGTACAAAATGACAAAGCTTTAACATTTAAACATTTGAGAAAATGAACTGTTTAAACATTTCAAATTAGTAGCCATTATTTAAAAATCAGGAAAACAATTATAAGAGATTTCCAATTTCTCCTGAAAAACTTCCCAGATACGGCAACACAAGGCTGAGTAGTGATTTCCGTCTTTAGATGAGGCAGGCACTGTTTATTGCCCCAGTGTTCCCAATCAGTCTGTTTCATGTTACCAGGTTACATGCCTGGTACCTATAGGTACCTCATTTGCCACCTCTGTCATTAAAGTCTAAGTAGCAGAGCATAGGTTTGATCTAGGATCTTCCGACTTTCCACTGCCTTTTTTTTTTAATTGTGGTAAAACATGCATGACAAAATTCACTATTTTAACCAGTTTTAAGTGTATAGATCAGTATTAAATATATTCACATTGTTGTGCAGCAAATCTTTTTCATCTTGCAAAACTGAAACTATACCTATTAAACAATAACTCCCCATTTTTCACACACACACACCCCACCCCCACCCCGTTCCTGGCAACCACCATTATACTTTCTATCTCTATGCATTTGACCTCGTATAAGTGGAGTCAAGCAATATGACTGTTTATTTCATTGAGTATAATGTCCTCAAGGTTCTACCACATTGTAGCATGTATCAGAATATCCTTCCTTTTTATGGCTGAATAATATTTCACTACATATGTAGACCACGTTTTGTTTATCCATTCATTCGTCAGTGGACACCTGGGCTGCTTCCACCTTTTCGGTATTACAAATAATGCTACTGTGATCATATGTATACAACTATCTCTTCAAGACCCTGATTTCAGTTCTTTTGGGTAAATACCTATAAGTGGAACTGAGATCATATGGTAGTTATATTTTTAAGAAATTTTTGAGGAGCTGCCATACTGTTTACTATAGCATCTGTACCACCCATTTGGCCTTTTATCTCAAAGTTAGGAAGAATAAAATTCAAACTATTTCTGTTACACCAAATGCTGTTAGAACTGGAAAGACCCCAGCAAACATTCAATCCAGGTCTTTAGTTTTACACAAAAAGGAGATTGAGTACAGAGGGCCCGGTCCCTTGTCTCCAGATTCTGTGTGTGGACCACTGTCTTCAGTCTTGGTTAGGCTCTGAGCCTCACAGCCCATTCTGGAGCAAGCAGCCTCCTTGTTCAGCTTGACCCCTCCAACTGCAGGGTGGCTTTGAATATAAGCGGGCCATCGTGGACTGCATCATCAGCATCATTGAGGAGAACTCAGAGAGTAAGGAGACAGGACTGTCACACTTGTGTGAATTCATCGAGGACTGTGAGTTCACTGTGCTGGCCACCCGTATCCTGCATCTCCTGGGCCAGGAGGGGCCCAAGACCAACAACCCCTCCAAGTACATCCGCTTCATCTATAACCGAGTGGTCTTGGAGCATGAGGAGGTCCGGGCAGGTGGGTCTGAGCCAGGGCTGAATTTGGGCTCTCTAGCTTGTTCTTAAGTGAATTCTGGCAAAGGGGCATGAGCCTCAAATGAGGACAGGGCATTTGGTGTTCTTGCCTCACAAGCTCAGTTTTTGAGAATATTGTAGAAGGACCTTAGATGGTTAGAGGTCATCTAATTGAATGGTTCTTAACCTCCGTATTTGTTTGATGGAGTTTTTTTCAAGTTTCACTTAAAGTGTTTAACTTAATTTTTTTAACAATAGCTGTGAGATATGATTCACATACCATAAAATTTACTCTTTTAAGTGAGTGTGCAATTCTTTGTGCAACTATCATATTATTTTTAATTTACTGTTATTTTCTCGTCATGCCCATTGGACAGATTTTCAGCAATACATAATAATGAAATAACAGTTCATTTTCTCATTGATGTTAATCTAATGCTTAACTGAATTAAGGCCATTTGGATACAGAATCTGAGAAGCCTGAAGTTGTGGCCACCTCCTGGGGCCTTATCCTAGTTAATGCTGAATATGGCTTCTGGAACCCTAGATTGGGGCTGCCTTATCCATAAAGTAGATGAGAAAGTGAAAGTCAGGTGGTTCCAAGATCCACCCAGAGCCTTGTTGCACTGGCTCTGGTGTGTCAAGTGTGTCTTATGTGCTTCATAAACATAGGTGCTGTGAGTGCTCTAGCCAAGTTCGGAGCCCAGAATGAAGAGATGTTACCCAGTATCTTGGTGTTGCTGAAGAGGTAAATCTAGGCCTGAGAAACCCTGATGGATGATAGAGTTCCCTCAGGCTCAGGCAACTGTCTTTTGTCTGTTTTTTAACGATAAAGGGGAGGGAGGAGGAGTTATATAACTATGGATTGTAGGGGGAAAAACAGAAGGCACAGAAGAGCATGAAAATAATACCATACAAAAACGCCTTCATTCAGATGTGACAGTTCATTTGAGTTTTTTTAAAACATATATTTACTGAGATATTTTTGAGCCTTACAATTCATTCATTTAAAATGTATAATGTGGCCCTGGCTGGCGTAGCTCAGTGGATTGAGCTCGGGCTGCGAACCAAAGCATCGCAGGTTCGATTCCCAGTCAGTGCACATGCCTGGGCTGCAGGCCACGGCACCCAACAACTGCACATTGATGTTTCTCTCTCTCTCTCTCTCTCTCTCTCTCTCTCTCTCTCTCTCTCTCTCTCTCTCTCTCTCTCCCTCCCTCCCTCCCCCTCCCTCCCTCCCTCTCTCCCTCTCTCCCTCTCCCTCCCTCCCTCTCTCCCTCTCTCCCTCTCCCTCCCTCCCTCCCTCTCTCCCTCCCCCTCTACTTTCTATCTCTGTGGATTTGCCTATTTTGGATATTTCATATAAATGCCATCATACAATTTGTGCCCTTTTGTATGTCTGGCTTCTTCAAAATATTTTCAAGGTTCATCCTTGTTGCAAAATGTATCTTTCCTTTTTATTGGCCAATATTTCATTGTATGGCTATACTGCATTTTATTTACCCATTCATCAGTTCATGGACATTTGGATTGTTTCTACTTTTTGGCTCTTGTGAATGAATAATGCTACTGTGAACATTTCTATACAGATTTTTGTGTGGACGTATGTTTTCAGTTCTCTTGAGGATATAACTGAGCACGAGTGAGATTGCAAGGTCATATTAAATTCTTTTTTTGACATATGCTGTTAGATACAGGAAATTAGTTACTTCCTTGACTACAAGAGATTAGTTACTTCCTTGACTGGGTGGGCTTTAAGGAGAGGATCCAGGAAATATGGATATAGTCACCTCCTGTTAATAAGTTAGATGGCAGGAAACCACATCTGGAAACTGAGCTCTCAGAGCTTTAAGAGACCAACTTTCTCTTGCTACTCTCTGATGAAGCTTTGCCAGCTACCTTCTGTAACTCCTGTGGGGCCCCAGTGAGAAGTACCTTATGTTCTGGTTCCAGGTGTGTAATGGACGATGACAATGAAGTCAGGGACCGAGCTACCTTCTATCTCAGTGTCCTGGAGCAAAAACAGAAGGCCCTCAATGCAGGCTATATCCTAAATGGTGAGCCTTTCCCTGTCTCTGACTCTCTACCAAAGTTGTGACCCTTCTTATCACTACAGATCTGGGCAGGGGTAATCTGAGGCAAGACACTCTTTTCTGGACTTTCATGGCACCCCTGTGACCCCAGGAGACCTCAGGTCATGTGGTTCATACCATTGTGGGTGGAAACAGCCTAGTGAATTAAAACGCTGGTCGTTAATAAAACTTCTAGCCTAGCTGGTATAGCTCAGTGGATTGAGCATGGGCTGCAAACCAAAGGGTCACTGGTTCAATTCCCAGTTAGGGCACAAGCCTGGGTTGTGGACCAAATCCCCAGTAGGGGCCTTATGAGAGGCAACCACACATTGAAGTTTCTCTCACTCTCTTTCTCCTTCCTTTCTCCTCTCTAAAAATAAATAAAAATAAGATAAATAAAAATAAATAAAACTTCTATTTATACAGTGCTCTACCCTTTATCAGTCACTCTTATATGTATCCTAACGAGAGTGTGGATGTGGAAGTAAAGGCTCAAAGAGTTAAGTGACTTTCTCAGGATCATGCAGTCTAAGGCCTCAGTTTTTCATGGGGGAATTCCTGGTACTCATTCTGTCATGCATTCCAAGCAGAGTGACTTCTGTCCTACTGGCCTCTAGGTTTGACTGTGTCCATCCCTGGTTTGGAAAGGGCTCTACAGCAGTATACTCTAGAACCATCGGAAAAACCTTTTGACCTCAAGTCTGTGCCCTTGGCCACCACACCCATCACAGAACAAAGAATGGGTAAGTAACATCTGTACTTCTTTCAGAGGCTCTCAGGTTCACATCTCCATTGGAGGGTGGCATTGGCTGTGAAGCCACTAAATCTAACCAGGATGGATATGGTTGTGCTGGGAGGAGGGAATAATGCTTTTTGTCCCTGGCTCCTGGAAATGGAGACACACACGAACACTTACTCTGTTTCTCACATGTTGTATACTACACACTCAGGAAATTATAATCCCTAAATAACCACCATGCTCAATGCCACACTGCCCCATTACTGTGCCTCCTTAGTGGAGTTGTTGATCACTGTGTGTATTTGCTTCTGCAGAAAGCACCCCCATCACAGCAGCCAAGCAGCCTGAGAAAGTGGCAGCTACCCGACAGGAGATCTTCCAGGGTGAGTAGCAGTACTCGGTGGGTCTCTCAGAAGTGGGGCTCAGTCTCCTCAGCTTTGGAGTAGTTGCTCTGCTCAAGGGAATTCAGAGTAAGAACTGTTGTTTATTGGGTCTGTCCTGAGTGCTGGGCCCCAATAGTACTTTAGACAATACATTTGATCCTCATTTGGGGGATATTAGGTCCATTTGGAATCTGAGGAATTCAGAGAGTAATTTGCCCAAGGTTGCACAACCAGGAAGTGAAGGGGCTAGAATTAAGATCCAAATAAAACTGTCTCAGAGCTGGCTCTCAGCCTTGATTCTGAAGATTCAAACCTCAGGAACCCAGGCCAGTTCAGGATGTCTGATTCGGCACAGTTGGGCACAGAGACACTGATACTTTTTCTTGGGTTCCAGATGTGTTTACTCTATATTGTAGTGTAACATTTTAAGTATTTATGTATTCCTCTGGTCTTGCATTTTTAAGGGACAAGACTGTGTGTCTAATTGCCATACCATTTTATCCATTGCATTCCTACCTTCAAGGACTAGCACATACCCCTCTTTGGGAAGCCCTCCTTCATCTCCTAAGCTCTTCTGTCTGATCACTTCTACTCCATCTCTTCTGTTTTCTCTTAATATAGTTCTCTGTAGTTGTTTACATGTCCTGTCCTTTATTTTCTCTACCATAGCACTTAGCATAGTGTCTTTCTTCTTCATAACAGGCCCAGTTATTGTTGAACTGAATTAAAGTCCCCTCTTACCATTCTATTCCAGAATCCTGTCTCCTGTCAACATACTATCTTTCAGATTCAGGAAAACTAGGATCCTGAGCTAACTGGGATCACTCTTAACTGGAAACTTTTCCTTCTGTATTAGTTCTCTCATGCTGCTATCACAAGTCACCACAATCTTAGTGGCTTAATACAACACAAATTTCTTATCCTACAAGGTCAGAAGTCCAAAATGGGTTTTGTTGTGCTGGCAGTGCTGCTGAGCTCCCTCTGCATACTCTAGGGGAAGACTGTTTCCTTGCTGTTTCTACTTTCTAGAGGCCACCTACATTCCTTCTGTAGTGACCCCTTTCTCCATCTTTGAAGTTGGCAGCATAGCCTCTTCAAATCTGTCTGATTCTGACCCCTCTGCCTCCCTCTCATAAAGAATTTTGTGATTACATTTGGCCTACCCAGGTAATCCAAGATAATCTCTCCATTTTAAGATCTACCTTCATATATCTGCAAAGTCCCTTTTACCATGTGATAAAACATATTCACAGGTTCTAAGAATTAACACATTAATATTGTGGGAGCAATCATACTGCCATACTTTCCTAGGAAGATTCCTTCTAAGCCTCTTAGAGGTTATCAATTCCATTTTAAACAGTTCCAACAGCTAACATTTCTTAATCACATGATAAGTTCTCGGAACTTTGCTAGATCTTGACATTTATTGCTTCATTTATCTTCACAACAACCCTGTGAGCAAGATTATTTTATCTATTTTATTGATGATAACTCCTAGCAAAATCCCCCAGATAGGAAGTGTCAAGTCTAGAAGCTTGAAGCCTAGTAAAATGAATTTTCATTATAAAAAGCACTCTGGTGGCTAATGATGATGATAGCTTAAAAGTTCCTCGCAATATCTAAGCTGGCTCTTTCTGGGTATCTATGGCCTATCCCTTTACTCCACAGTCAGGTTCCAGCAGTGGGCTGGGTCCTATTTCCTGCACATTTGTTATATATAGTCCTTCAGGCTGGAGAAGGCTGAAACAGTCACAGAGATTCTTTGTGGTAAGGAAGGAAGCAAAATAAAAACAATTATGCCTTTCTGTCTCTATCTCTGAAATGTGAATTGAGTATCCACTAAGTACAGGGCAAAATATCACATCCCTGGCCTCAAGGTACAATTCCTGTCCTTAAGCAGTTCAATTTAATTGGGAAGACAAGTTGAAAGTCTTGGAGCAGTAGTCTTCAAATATAATCAAGTATCAAAGTGATCTGAGGAACTCGTTAGAAATTCAGATTCCTGGGTCCTAAACCCAAAGATTCTGATAAAGCAGATTTGGGATGAGTACAGAAATTGGAGTTTTTAATAAACCTTCATTCTCAGGTAATTCTGACACAGGTAATTCATGACCATAGTTTGAGGAATCCTGCCCCTACCATATAATAGGGAAGCAAGCAGCAGTTTTAGCCATCATAGGCAGAGACACCATGTGTAGACAGCTGCCAGATGCCTCATTCACCTGGACAGGCCATGGTGGGGGTCCATAGAGATAGACCTTACCAGATGCCCGTAGACCACTCACTCTAAGTTGGGTTTTCTGCAATACTCTGAATCTGAACATATCCCTTTTTTAAAATGTATTTTTCAATTATAGTTGATAAACAATATTATATTAGCTTCAGATGTACAATAAAACATTTTTATTACCATTTGTCTTAGCTGACATGTATAAGACTAGATCATTCTTTTACCTGATTCTGTAGCCACATTCATTCCATCCTCTTAGTATTTTCTTACTTTGCACCTTCTTTTAAGAATCTTTGCTGAGCTTCTAAAGTTGAAGAAGGTCTCCAAATGGATTATGCCTACAACATTGAGGTCTCCCAGTTAGTTTGTTGCTTCTGAGGTCTTTTGTGGGACAGCGGGGAGGAAAGTATTCCTTGTGGGTGGTACAACTTGAGCAAAGTTAGGGAGACGAGAAAATGTATTAGTATATTTAGGAAATAGTAAATAGTTGTATATACATATCAACCCATCTCAGTAGGGGGAACACCTTAAGAATTGGACATGAGCATTTGTTAGAAAACATCACAAGTTGGTCTGGGAATTGAGAAGCTGAGTAATTGTGTGGTCTGTGGTTTTCAGAGCAGTTGGCAGTGGTGCCAGAGTTCCGTGGGCTAGGGCCCCTCTTCAAGTCCTCGCCTGAGCCTGTGGCCCTCACTGAGTCAGAGACAGAGTATGTCATCCACTGCACTAAACACACCTTCACTGACCACATGGTGTTCCAGGTGAGCAGGGAGGGCTGAGGTCCTGCTAAAGCCTCTTGGGGCCAAGGAATATTCCCATGTGTGATGGGTCCTATAGGGTAATGTCTCCCCATACAGTACGTTGGTGACTGGGTCTGTCACCAGTTGGTATGTCTCTTACACCCTTGACCCAGGACCTTTTTGGCTTCTGTGTGTCGGCATGGAGACATGGAACCTGAGCAGGGTACCTGGGATGGGAGTTAGGTTGGCTCATAGATTGAGAGATGGCTATTGCAATGGAAGAGGCAAGAGATTCTTAGACCTAGAACAGTGCCTTCAGTAATCCCTTACCCCCTGGTCCAGTTTGACTGCATGAACACACTCAATGACCAGACCTTGGAGAATGTCACAGTGCAGATGGAGCCCACCGAGGCCTATGAGGTGCTCTGTTATGTGCCTGTGCGGAGCCTGCCCTACAACCAGCCTGGGACCTGCTACACACTGGTAGCGCTGCCCAAGGAAGACCCCACAGCTGGTGAGTTAATTTCCAGATACCCTCAGGATGAGAATGAGCTGGGCAGCTTGTGCACCAGTCATTTATCTCTAATTAAGAGCTTTAACTCCTTGATTTCAGTTCTGATGAAAAGAAGAATGGCTACGTTCTGGGTACTTTTCATTTTCTCCTCATAGAGGACCTATGGGGATAAGTACTGCTGTCCCTATTCATAGATGAAGAAACCAAGACTTGGGTTAAATGACTTGTCTAAGTTCAAACGGCTGGTAAGAAGCAGAACCCGGGTCTATTGGGTCCTCAAACCAGTACCCTTTTATTATACCATGAAAGAGTACAAAGACAGACACAAACACCAAAACATTCCAAATCTTTTCCTTCCAAGAAAACCACCAGCTTCTTTTCCCAACCTGTGAAAGTGAGCCTACAACTATTAAGTGGGTGTAGCCATCCTGTGTGATAATGTGGCAAAGACCTAGAGAGCCAGCTGTTGTCACCTACCCCATGGAGGAGCTCATCCCCTGTAGTAGCTAGGGATATCTTGACCACCCAGCCTTCCTTTCCCACAGTGGCCTGCACATTCAGCTGCATGATGAAGTTCACTGTCAAGGACTGTGACCCCACCACTGGGGAGACTGATGATGAAGGCTATGAGGATGAATATGTGGTAAGAAGCTAGGGTCAGGAGGCTCAGTTTTATACCTGAAGCTGAGAGCAACTCCCTCCAGAAGCAGACAATCAGACTTGAAGCATTTTTTTGCTGTTTTGGGTTTTATAGCTCTCTTTGAAAGAAATTGTTTTTAACTTGAAAAAAAATGCATGCTCATATGAAATGTAAACTTGGGAAATATAAAAACACAATGTAAACAAACATTACCCATAGTCCTTTGGAAGTTATTTTGGGGTGGGAGTAAAGAGTTTTCTAATTGAGGTCACTCTGTACATTATAGATCTTGCTGTTTTCATTTGAAACCATAGTGTATTTTCCTATGTCATTACAAATGCTTCATAAACATGATTTTTAATGACTTTAAAATATTCTTACATAGCTATGTCATAACTCAGTTCCTTTAATGTTAGGCATTTGGGATTCTATATTTTTACTATTTATGAATGCTTCATTAAAAATCCCTTTGAGTATAAATTTTTATCTGCATTTCAGATTATGTCTTTAGCATAGATTCCTGGGAAGGTAGAGATGATTTTAAGACTTTTTGATTCATCTTGTCAAATTACTTTCTATTGAAGTTGGATGAGTTTGCATCTGCTAACCAGCCTTTTTGTGCACTGAAACAGCCCTTCCAATTCTACCTTTCTGAGCTTAGATGGAATCATTCTGTCATTTGACCATGGTGCAGTGGCTCAGTGCCACCTGAGTGTAAATCATGATGCTCAGTTTGGGGATAGAAATTGTTAGAGCTCCTTATAACTAGAGGGCCAGGCACTGTGCTATACAACTGACATCACTATTGTGTTGTGATATCCTAGAACCATTGTTGAGGAAGGACCTTCCCTGAGCCAACAATGACCCAAATGGGCAGGAACTACCCTAGGACCAAGTGAGCTCCTTGGGAGAGCTGGGTCTGAGGCATTGCTCCTACTGTTGGGCCTAAGTCCTACTTATGCACACCTTAAACATCTGCTCAGTGAAGATCTGTTGGTTGAGTGATTGGGAAACCTTTATGTACACTTAGTCCAAGGTGAGGGTGGTAATTATGTGTCATGTTCAGGAAGCACACAGATAAGATAGAAGTGTGGGCAAATATATGTCAGGCCCAGAAGACACAGCTGAGATTAAGGGAAGGACCTATAGGAGTGACAGAGTCATAGGAGTCAAACTGCAATGAATGTTCCTATACAGTACCTGGATCCTTGAGGCGCTGATTTTAGGCTGGCTTCAGAAGGGATGTGATCTTACATTTAACACCCTCAGGTGAGTACTTGGGTCAGAGTGTTTTCCAATGGAGTACTTGACTGTGAGCACTTTGAGGACAAGTACCTGGTCAGATTGCTGTATGTCCCCAGAGCTTGGCAGTATTCAGCACCTGGCAGTGCTAAGTGTATTTCAGGAAGATGGGAGCACTGAGTTCAGAGCAGAGGCCCAGAGGTATACAGAGCAAGGACTCTCTACTTGAGGTGTGTGCCTAACGTTTAACTTCCATCTCCCCAGCTGGAAGATCTAGAAATCACTATAGCTGATCACATTCAAAAGGTTATAAAACTGAACTTTGAAGCTGCCTGGGATGAGGTAGGAGATGAGTTTGAGAAGGAGGAAACATTCACCTTATCTACCACCAAGACTCTTGAAGGTAAAATCGTTGGCTACTGTTGAAGTACTTCTCATATTTCCTCCTGGATCCTTCTTCTCTAGGATCCAGAGCCATGACTACAGCATATACTTCAGATGCTACTTCATTAAAAGCCCCTCAGAGCAGGGTTAGGGGATGGAGGAGTTGTGATGGCACATAGTAGGCAATTTATGTGTCTTAACTAATACAAAGTAATATTGAATGTAAACTAATTGAAAAATGAAATTTTAAAAAATATGTAGCTTAATGATACTAGGATTTCTCCCTACAGAGGCTGTGGGAAATATTGTGAAATTCCTGGGAATGCATCCTTGTGAGAGGTCAGACAAAGTGCCCGATAACAAGAATACCCACACGTTACTCCTGGCTGGTAAGCAACAGTTCTTGTTGGGAAGGGCCTGGGTAGTTTGTAGCCTAGATGCCATTGCATCCTGGGCTGTGGGCTCCTGCTGGGAACATAGGGAGTCCAAATTCCTGATGTTGGAAATTCAAAATGGTGGCAACTTCCAGTCAAGATGGAGGTATAAATAGACTTGCTTCGCTTCCTTGCATGACCATAAGAAGGATCACAACTAACCTCAAAACGAAAAATACCCAGAACTGCCAGAAAATCAAACTATGGAAGTCTGATAAACAAAGATTTAAAGAAGCCATATTCATCCAGACCAGTAGGAGGGCCAGAGACGGGGAGCTGGGGCAGAGAGGGCTCAGTGTGGCAACAGTGAGGCAGCTAGCAGAACACGCCATCCCACATTCACGTGTGGTGGATAAAATCGGGAGGGATACCTTGGGAGCAAGTGAAACCTTGGGAGCAAACGATCCCAGCCCCAGGCCAGACTGTGCAGCCCAGGGTTCCAGCATCAGGAAAATAAAGCCTTATACCTTCTGGCTGTAAAAACCAATGGGGGTTGGGGTGGCAGAAGAAACTGCCAGTCTCTTGGAAGAGGCTGTTTAAAGGGCCCACACAGTCCTAGAAGGAATGCAAACTTACCCACTCTGGAAACCACCACCACGGCAGCAGCAAGACAGGACACCAGTTGCATATGGAAAGGGGGTGAAGTGACTAGAAACAGTGCAAGTGTCGAGCAAGCCTCAGCAGCATTGACCTCTCTCCAACCCCTCCTTCACATACAGAGCCAAAAAGTGGTGAAGTGGATTGCCCCACCTTGGCGAATACCTAAGTCTCCACCCTATACCACTTAACAGGTACACCAAGACAGTCAGGGCAGCTCTACATAATTAATACACTGGAACAAACACAGGTAGGATGCCAAATCCAGGAGACAAATGTGGCCCAGAGGGTTTTAGCCAAGATGGAGGCATAGGTAGAAACCCTTCAGTTCTTCAGACAACCAAAAGGAGGATAACAACCAATCTAAAATCAATAAATAACCAGAAGTGCCAGAAAATCAAACTGCATGGAACTTCAATAACCAAGGAATTAAACAATCAACCAGACCAACCAGGCTGGTAAGATGGGCAGATGGAGAGAACCCACGGAAAGGCAGTAGACCAAGCAGTCCAGGCTGCCTAAGAGAAGCTGCATGGAAGTGGTAGATCATGCGGGAGGGACTGGCTGAATGGGAAATTGAAACTCAGAGCTGACTGTGGACTACAGCGGGGGTTGCCACAATGGGAGAAACTCCCAGTCTCACACGAGAGTCCAGGGTCCATTGGAAATTGGGGCTAGAGCCCAGCAGGCTAGCTGCATTGTTCCCTTTCTGGCCCCTCCTCCACAGACAGTGACACAGCACAGCAACAAAGGTTGCCCACCCTGGTGAATACCTAAGGCCCTGCCCCCTTACAACTTAACAGGTGTGCCGAGACAAAGAAATAGGGCCCAAATGAAAGAACAGCGCAAAACTCCAGAAAGATCTAAGCGAGGAGGAGATCGCCAAACTAGTTTATGGAGAGTTCAAAGCCCTGGTAATAAAAATGCTCACAGAACTGATTGAGCTTGGTTGAAAAATGAAAGAATAAATGAAGGATACCCAAAGTGAAATAAAGCAGAATATTCAGGGAACCAAAGTGACAGGAAAGAAACCAGGACTCAAAGTAATGATTTGGAACAAAAGGAAGAAATAAACATTCAACTGGAACAGAATGAAGCTACAAGAATTCAAAAAAATGAAGAGATGCTTAGGAACCTCTGGGACAAATTGAAATGTTCCAATATCTGAATTATAGGGGTGCCAGAAGGAGAACAACAGCAAGAAATTGAAAACTTATTTGAACAAATAATGAAGGAAAACTTCCCCAATCTGGCAAAGGAAATAGACTTCTAGGAAGTTCAGGAAGTTCAGAGAGTCCCGAAGAAGTTGAACCCAAAGAGGAACACACCAAGGAACATCATCATTAAGTTACCCAAGATTAAATATATAAAGAGAGAATCCTAAAAGAAGCAAGAGGAAAGGATAGAGTTACCCACAAAGGAGTGCCCATAAAGGGTATCAGCTGATTTCTCAAAAGAAAACTTGCAGGGAAGAAGGAGCTGGAAAGAAGTATTCCAAGTCATAAAAGGCAAGGACCTGCATACAAAATTACTCTATCCAGCAAAGCTTTCATTTAGAATGGAAGGTCAGATAAAGTGCTTCCCAGATAAGGTCAAGTGAAAGGAGTTCATTATCACCAAGCAATTATATGAAATGTTAAAAAGACTTATCTAAGAAATTGAAGAAGATCAAAAACTATGAACAGTAAAATGACAGCAAATTCACAACTATCAACAAATGAACCGGGAAAAAAAGGAAAAACAATGAAAACAAACTAAGCAAACAGAACAGGAACAGAATCAGAGAAATGTGATCATGGAGGGTTTTCAGTGGTAAGGGGAAGGGGAGGAATAGGGGCAAAAAGGTACAGGGAAGAAGCAGCATAATTAGTAGGCATAAAATAGAAACGAAGAGATCAAAAATGGAATAGGAAACAGTTCAAAGAACTTACAGGTACAATCCATGGACATGAGCTACAGGGGGGATATGCTGTAGGGTTGGGAGGTGCAAGGCAGAGGGAGATAAAGGTGGAAAAATTGGGAAAACTGTAATAGCATAATCAGTAAAATATACTTGAAAAAAAATAAAAGAAATATGGCTCAAATTAAAGGGTATAACAAAATCCCAGAAAAAGAACTAAGTTAAACTGAGATAGGCAACCCATGAGATGAAGAATTCAAAACTGGTGATAATGATGCTCAGATAATTTATTGAATATGGCAAAAATGAAGTCTACACTAAGTGAAACAAAGAAAAATCCACAGGGAACCAACAGTGAGGGAAGGAAGTCGGAGTTCAATAATTTGGAACACAAAAAAGTAAAGAACCAGAACAGAATGAAGAAAGAAGAGTTCAAAAAAGTGAGAGAATAAAATGATTCTCGGAAATCTCCAGAAGTGCCAACTGCTGAATTATAGGAGTGCCAGAGGAAGAGGAAGAAATTGAAAATGTAATGAAGGAGAATTTCCCCAATCTGGCAAAGGAAATGGACTTCCAGGAAGCTCAGAAGAGTTCCAAAGAAGTTGGACCAAGGAGGAACACACCAAGGCAGATCATAATTACATTACCCAGGATTAAAGACAAGGAGAGAATCTTAAAAGCAGCAAGAGAAACAGAGTTACCTACAAAGGAGTTCTCATTCGACTATCAGCTGATTTCTCCAAAGAAACATTGCAGGCAAGAAGGGACTTGCAAGAAGTATTCAAAGTTTTGAAAAGTAAGGACCTGTATCCAAGATTACTCTACCAGCAAAGGTATCCTTTACAATGCAAGGGCAGATCAAGTGCTTTCCAGACAAGGCAAAGCTAAAGAAGTTCATCATATGAAATATTAAAAGGACTTATTTAAGAAGAAGATCAAAACTCTGAACATTAAAATGACAACCGACTTATGGAAATGAGGGAAAATGGCCACGGGGACAGACCAGGTGGTGGCACTTGGCCTCTCAGCTGTTAGCCTGATCATCTTCACCTACTACACTGCTGGGTGATTCTCTTGGTTCCCAGCACCACCAATTTAGGGTGAGTTCTCCATAAACAACTATTAAATGAAGGAAGGAAGGAAACAAACCAAGGCACACAAAATGTCATCATCTTAAAGAAAAGCAAGTGTCCCAGTGGTTTGATTGGGGTCAGCCCCTGAGATGGTAGAGGTGGAAGGTAGGGTTTGGGGGAGCTGAGCAAGACTGGGAATGCACACCAGAGCTCTTCCAACAATGCCAGCAATTCATTGACAGCCAGCGTGTTATCCACAGATATTTCCTTTCCCGAGCCTATGCCATTGCCATCCAACTAGTTGCTGGCCTCCTGCTGCTCATGTTTGTGGGAGTGTTCATCTCCTATGTAATGCTAAAGAACCAGAAGGTGACCAGGAAGGCTCAGTGAGGGTCAAGGGTGGGGCCCCACGGGACTTGTCCAGGCATTGCTGCCCCCTCGAGCATGACTGCCCTGGAGATGCCCCTGAGGGATGGAGCCATTCACCTTTGACTGACTAGAACCCTACTCCTCCCCTGCTCACTCTTCCAGAGCCAGGAAGGAGTACCTGGAGGTCTCCCTCTCTCCCTCTTCTGGCTCAGGGTCTGAAAGATGCTTGTTTTCCCTACCTCACCTTCATATCCCCTGTTACTTTTTCCTCTGGGTCGTACCCTCTTGCCTCAATTTCCCTCCTGTTACTTGCTAATGTTTGAAATTGGTAGGTTCTGAGATATCACCTGGCCCGTCCCCACATTTCCTTTTCCTCCATGAAGATAGCTTTCCCAGTTCTGACATAGCCTGGGACCTCACAGAACTTCTGGATTTGAAAAGCCTAGGGAAAGGACTGACAGGCCTTGGAACCAGCACCAGTCCCTAGGGCACATTAAAATGGTAACAGCAGGCCCTCAGACCCACTTCTCATGGAGGCCCAGCCCCTCAGCCCCTAGTACTGGCCTATTGAGGAGATCTGGACAATAAACATGGATGGTGTGTTTAAAAAGAAATAAAATTACAACAAACACAATTACCAGCAACTGAATCTAAAAAACAAAAACTAAGCAAACAACTAGAACAGGAACAGAATCAGAGATAATGGAGATCATTTGGATAGTTACCAACTGAGAGGGGGAAGGTGGGGAATGAGGGAAAAGGTACAGTGATTAAGAAGCATAATTGGTAGGTACAAAATAGAGATATTAAAAATAGTGTAGGAAATGGAGAGGCCAAAGAACTTATATGTACTACCCATGGACATGAACTAAGGTGGGGGGATTGCTGGGTGGAGGAGGGTTATTGGGTGGAGGGAGGCAAAGGGGGAAAAATTTGGACAACTAATAGCATAATCAATAAAATATACTTAAAGTCACAAAGTAAAAAAAGGCTTGCAGTGAAATGTCTCCCTCCTGACCCCTGCTGCCAATCATCCAGTTCCCTTCCAATGGACAACCATTGTTACTATCACAAACAATGCCAGTATTTTCTTCCAGCAATTTTTAAAAATATTTTTTAATTTATTTTTAGAGAGAGGGGTAAGGAGGGAGAAAGGGATGGAGAGAAACATCAATTTGGGGACCTGGCCCACAACTCAGGCATGTGCCCTGACCAGAAATTCAGCTGGCAACCTTTTAGTCCATAGGCTGGCACTTAATATACTGAGCTACACCAGCCAGGGTTTCTTACAGTGACTTTATGGATATAAAAGCTAATTTGTGCATATTTCCCTTTTTAATTTGAAATGTGTGGCCCAGTTGGGGCATTGTCTTGTAAACCAAAAGGTTGTAGGTTCAATTTCCTGTCAGGACACGCGCCTAGTTTGGTTTCAGTCTCTGGTTGGGATGCATACAAGAGGCAACTGATTAATGTCTCTCTCCTTTTCTCTCTTCCTCCCTTCCCTTCTGGGTCAACGAGCGTGTCCTCAGAGAAGGGTAAAAAATTTAAAAAATGAGTAAGTTTTTAAAAATTCAAATGTTTGTGTACAAATGGTTTTTTCACTTGACAGTACATCTTGGAAATCTCTGTCAACAGTTTCCTAATTATTTAAGAAATTGTGGTAAAATATACATAACATCAAATTTACTATTTTATTCATTTTAGGTGTATAGTTCAATGGCATTAAGTATATTTATATTATTGTGCAGGTATTGCCATTATCCATTTTTAGAACTTTTTTTTAATGTTCCCAAACTGAATCCTCATTTTTTTGGTAGCTGACTGAAATTCCATTGTGTAGATATACCATAATTTTATAAAACCAGCCTGTGTTAGTGAACATTTAGATTGTTCCAGTCTTTCGATATTACAAACAATGTTAAAGTGAATAGTCACATATATACATGTGTACTACACACATAACTTTATTTTGCTTGTGTGCATGAGGTCCAAGTACACTTCTCATTTTGATAAATGTTTCCCATTGCCTTCCATAGAAATTGTGTGCCTTCTCATTCATACTCTGGACAATGCAGTGTGTTAATCAAACTATATGACCTTTGCCAGTCTGGGTGGAAAATGCTATCTTGGTATAGTTTTAGCTTACATTTCTTGTATATTGAATGACATCAGACATCTTTGTAAATGTGAAGTACCATTTATATTCCTGTTCTGTGAATCATTTTCATATTTGTATAATTTTCTAATAGGAATGGAATTTTAAGCATTCGTCATGGGATTTTTTAACACACACAAAAAATGACTAGTACAGTGAACCCCCCATGTGCTCATCCTCCGGCTTCAACAGCTATAGCATCTATAGCCCTACTCATTGTCTTCCTCGCCAGATTATTTTAAAGCAAATTACAAATACAGCATTGTATATGTAAATCTTTTGTATCTGTATGTTCCTGTAAGAGATAATGACTATTTTAGGGGGAGATACAATTATCACATTTACAACGATGAACAAAAGGAAATAGATTTTTTTTCTGAATGTTTATAAACAGGGTTGGGAGGTAGCTCTGCTTCAGTGCCCTGCTCACAGCTGACAGTCCCTAAACCCATGTTTCTGGCCACAGTGAAGCAACCCAGTCCCCTGGGTCTTGCTGACACCTGCTCTGTGGTTTGATCATGGTGGGGCTGTCCCTTCATCTGTGCTCTTAGGTTCAGCCAACATGTGTGAAAGCCTCTGTGATACCAGGGAAACCCTTTTATGCCCATTAATTCATTTGATCTTTGACAGAAGCTTAAAATATGATTAGTATTATCTCTTCCACTTGTTGAGGATACTAAAGCCCAGAGAGGTTAAGTGACTTATGCAAGGCCTCACTCAGAAATTTTAGCCCAGTTTTCCTGTTCCCAGGTCCGCTTTCCAGTTCACTACCCCAGAGCTGCCCTGATCAGTTGCTACAAATTCCACTTAAGCATAACCTCTGCAGCCGCCTTCTGCCTTATATACCTGTACTTCTCTCTTCCCTTCTAGGTGTGTTCCGGGGTGGTCATGACATCCTAGTGCGCTCCCGGCTGCTGCTTTTAGACACAGTTACGATGCAGGTGACTGCCAGAAGTTCAGAGGAGCTGCCAGTAGACATCATCTTGGCATCTGTGGGCTGAGGCCACCCTGCATAGACCCTACTCCTACCCTTTCCCCCCAACATTATGCAGAATTCAGACCTTCCTCCTGTACCCAGTAGAAACTCCTTCCTAAGCCTCTGTATTCAAAAACAGTTAGGAATCATTTTTAATTTAACCTTTACCCCAGGACTGTTAGGGGATAATTTTTTTTAAAGGATACTTTTGGCTTCTATTAGAACTTGCTGCCCTACCTGCCAGGGAAGGACATCATAAGCTAATAAAATGCTCATATCTCGAACTTATCCCTAGAGAAACCATCTTATCCCTATAAATAAACCAGCATGTTATTTACTGAATGACTGTTACTTCTGCAGACTCATGTTTAGCATCTCCGCCTTCCCCTTTTGGCCTCCCCACAACCAAGAACACCTATCCCCTGTACATTCATAGCAGTCAAAGGGTTGCCATGAGGCAGGACCCTCTCCTACTCATTCATCTCTCTCCAAGCCCCACACCCAGGAACAGGACCAGTGCAGTTTTGCTGAGGGAATGACACCAGCTGACAGGCTTTGAATGCATGCATTTATTCTTGCATTTTCACAAATACGCTCCTTTCCTAGGTGATAGATAGAGATCCCAGAGGGTTTGGGATCGATCACCATTAGGTCTGAAGTAGAATGTGTGCTGGAATTTGCCTGCTCCTGCTTTGGTCCAATTCAGGGAATGCACAGAAGGGAACAGCCTTTACAGAGCACTTGATTGGCTCCAGATGCAGAAATCCCTGTTTTATGCCCCAAGGAAGCAGGCTCAGAGGCCACCTCAGCTGCATTTGTAAACTCAAGACAGGTGGTTTTACTCTGGCTGAAATACAGCTGCAAAGCCCATTTTTAAAAATCCAGGCATCATGTCATGGCTGGTGTACTTAAGTGGGCCTGCAAGCCAAAGGACCACCGGTTCATGTCGCAGTCAGGCCGTAATGCCTGGGGGGTGTTCGAGAGGCAGCCACACGTTGATATTTCCCTCTCTAAAAATAAAGTGTTAAAAAAAAAATCCAGGCCTCATCCTTAGAGACCATGATGGGTAAGGGGGTGAAGGTGAGGACCTTGAGAGGGCTCATTCTGGTGCCCACTGAAGTTAAAGTAACATGTTTGATTCATGAAAGCTTTTCTGATGGTCCAATTATTTGCCCCAACCTATGAGACAGTTCATAGAACTGTTAAGTAAAATGTTTTCTGATTTCACCCCTACCATGACCTGGTGCCCTACAGTTACCTAGCATCTCTGCCAGCGTCCTTGGAACGAGCCTTGTCCTTGCGGATTCTTCCCTAGCCCTATTCCTTCGCTTTGCTGTAGAAGAGCAGTTTACCCCGCAGGGTTGGGGTGGGGGGGCAGACGAATATGGAGGAAAGTGGAGCTCCAAGAACCCTAGTATCAAGGAGTCCGTAAAGGCAACCCTAGTCCCCTGAGGCACTTAGAGAATATTGAGATCCCAGGGTCCACGCCCGGTTGGGAAAGGAAAGGGAAAGAAACAGGAACTGCCCGGGCGTTAGGTATATCAAAGGAGCCACCCTGTACTTGGAGGTGGGGCTAGGCTACGTCACTGGGGTGGGGCCAGGAGCGTGGCCCGCAGAGTGTGAGAGCGGAGAGTGACGCTGCCTGCCGGCGGGGCCCAAAGCAAAGGTCAGACCGCCGGGGTAGTCAAGCTGAGTTAGAGTGAGGAGACGTAGATTACTGGTGTTGGTCGAGGTGGGGGTGAGGCGACACTGGCGGCCGACTGGGCCAAGGCTGAGGTGGGGAGTGAGGCAACTCTGGAGGCCGGTGGACGCCGAAGTGGGGAGGTAGGGTAGGGCCAAAAGCCGGGACCGTACCGCTGTCGCTAAGGGCCCAAGTGACGCCAGCGGGCGGCCTTGGGTCCACCTTAATGCCGAAACTTGCTGCGGAGGTGGGGTGTTGTGGCCTGGGGGTCTCTGGTACTGGAGAGCAGAGGAGCCACGATGGATAAGAAAGAGGCTAAGTTTGGATACTACCCAGAGGTGGCATCTGGTTGCCATCATTGGGATTAGCTGGTGCTCCCTTGGTAAAAGGCTCTAATTAATCTCAGGAGGGGGCAGAAGGAGAGGGAAGTGAAGACGAGACAATGTGGATAAAAAGAGTCACCTAGAGGAGGGAGCTAGTGGCTCAAACTTTCTCCCAATGTTTTGTAACCTAAAGGTTGTGAGAGGCCGCGTTGAAGAATGTGCGGGCGAACATCCTGTCATTTACCTAGAGATGTTCTCACGAGAGCTTGTGCCTATCAGGATCGGCATGGCCAGCCGCGGCTTCCAGAGTGGAGACATCCTGACAAGTACTGTCCCTCTTACAACAACAGCCCTCAATCAAATAGCCCAGTGCTTCTGTCTCGACTGCACTTTGAGAAGGTAATCACTTTATCTGCCTGGCACGTGGTGATTTTCTACCTCTACGTAGATAACCCTTTAACAATGACCCTTAAACAATGCGGGAAGGGGAAGCTGGGTAGGGACGCTAATAATCCCCGCACCCCTGCAAAAGTCTGAAGAGTCTGAAAATCTTTGCTTTATATAACAACTTTTGACCCTCCAAAAATTTTACTAATAGCCTGCAGTTGACCGAAAAAGCCTTACCAATAACACAAACAGTAGATTAACACATATTTTGCATGTTGTATGTATTATACACTGTATTCTTACAATACAGTAAGCTAGAGAAAATGTTACTAAGAAAATCATAAGGAAAGTACATTTACAATGTTTATTGAAAAAAAATCCGCATATAAATGGACCCATGCAGTTCAAACCCATGTTATATTTGGTTTGATGTGTATGCTCGGCCTCTGAGATGCATCGCAAAACAGTCCTTATTTGACCCCTAGTTGAGAACCACTCTGGGCCTCATTGAAATGTTTTATTGGTATCTTCTAATCTTGCAAGATAACTCAGTATTCTTCAGGCTCAATGTAAGTGCCTTCTTTATAGACATTCTACCCATAATGCATGTCAAATTTATATGACCCTTGTATCAGAATACATTTTTTTTAAGACAGCACCTTTCCAACCTCAGTGATCATCAGGATCATTTGAGTATCTTTTAAAAAAGAAAAAGATTTCCATGTCTCTTACTAGTTTGTGCTGTATCAGAATCTCTAGGCCTAAGGCAGAATTAAGACTAGATAATCTAAAATACCTCTAATGTTTCTTGACCACTGAAGTTACCATTCTTTCTGCTTGTGTTTTTAATCTTTTTATGTTTATTTACTAAAGTTAGAAACAGATGTATTTTGTGTGGTTATCTGAAGTTTAATTGCTTTCATTCTATTTATAGTATTTACCCACTGTAGTTTTGAGGTAACCAATAATATATAATGTTTTGGTTCTTTGCCTTATTTTTATTACAAGAATGCGTGTGATAAAAATGTTTCACCTCAGAAGTTAATCGTTTCTCCATATCTTTTTTAAAATTTATGTATTACATAAATATCCTTGATATATTTTTAAAAACATGATTGTTTCCATGCTGGATTTTTATTCTTTTTGATCCATAATGCTTAAGTCACTTTATAAAACTGATTATACCACAGCTACATACTCTTCAGAATTCTTGTGATAATGTGATTGTCAAAAAAGACTCATTTCTACATTACAGGGCTCACATTATTTTGAAGTAAACAAACTAATAACATTGATCTTTTTGATAAATAAAGCTATTTACATAAAGTAGTTTATTCTTAAGCCATTTAAGAAAGCGCTTTTTTTTAATGAGAGGATAATCAAAATAAAGTTATATCAAAGGGAACCTGGACTGGGAAAGGAAACAGTAAAACATGTTTCAAAAGAAGGTATAACTTGAAGTAAAAAGAGAGAAGGAGTAAGTATATGAAATATTCTCTTTTAGCCTTGGTTCTTTTTGTACCACCTCTTTAGAATTATACAATGAATGTTAGCTGAAAGAAAAATTTGTCTAACAGATGTAAAGGCAGAAGAGTAGAAAGATTGTTACTTGTTGTGAGTTACCCAATCTGTGATGGATAGAGCTGGGACTGAGATCCAGACCAGTGTTCCCACTCAAGTGGATGTTCTCCAGAACTAGGAATGGGGAAGGTGGAGCCCCTGGCAAGTATAGCCCTCCTTTTCTGTCAGGGGTATGAATTTGCTGATTGATGAGTGTGATGACTCTACATCTTTAATAAATTGTATTAAGGTTGCTAGGGTTTCGTAATTTTAATAAATAGTTGAGGTTTCATTTTTTCCTCAAACCTGTAAATTATGAAGCAAAATTAGACTTCCAGCCAAGATGGAGGCATAGGTAGATATACTTTGCTTCTTGCACAACCAAAAGAAGGGCAACACCATTTAAAGAGAAAAAACAACCAGAACTGACAGAAAATCAAACTGTATGCAAGTCTGACAACCAAGGAATTAAAGAGGAAACATCCATCCAGACTGGTAGGAGGGATGGAGATGGGCAGCTGGGGCAGAGAGGACATGTAGCAAGGCAAGCAGCTGGCTGGCCAGGTGGGCAAGGAGGCAGCTGGCAGAGCAGGCAGTCCCACATTCATGTGCAGATAAACTGGAAGAAACAACAGGGGAGCAAGACAGACTGCACAACCCAAGTTTCCAAATAAAGCCTCAAAACATCTGGCTGTAAAAACCTGTGGGGGTTACAGTGGTGGGAGAAACTCCCAATCTTACAGGAGAATCCATTGTAGGGACCCACAGGATCCTAGAATCCACACAAACCCATCCACTCAAGAATCAGCACCAGAGGGGCCCAGTTTGATTATGGGTAGCAGGGGAAGTGACTGAAAGCTGGGGCAAGAGCCAAGCAAGTAGCATTATTCCCTCTCTGACCACTCCCCCATATACAGCACTACAACAAAGCAAAGTGGGTTGCCCCACTCTGGAGTATACCTAAGGCTCTGCCCCTCACAATGTAACAGGTTCACAAAGAAAAAGAAATATGGCCCAAATGAAATAACAGATCAAAACTCTGGAAAAAGAATTAAGTGATGAGGAGATAGCCAGCCTATCAGATACAGAGTTCAAAACACCAATAATCAGGATGCATGTAGAAATGGTTGAGTATGGTCACAAAATAGAAGGAGTGAAGGCTATACAAAGTGAAATAAAGAAAAATGTGCAGAAAACCAACATCGACAGGAAGGAAACTGGAACTCAATGATTTGGAACAGAAGAAAGAAATAAACATTCAATAGGAAAAGAATGAGGAAATAAGAATTCAAAAAAATGAGGCTTAGGAATCTCCAGGACAACTTTAAACATCCCAATGTCCGAACCATAGGGTTGCCAGAAGGAGAAGAGGATGAACAAGAAATTGAAAACTTATTTGAACAAATAATGAAGGAAAACTTCCCTAACCTGGTGAAGGAAATAGACATGGAAGTCCAGGAAGCTCATAGAGTCCCAAAGAATCTGGTCCCAAAGAGGAACACACCAAGACACATCATAATTAAATGGTCAAAGATTAAAGATAAGGAGAGAATCATAAAAGCAGCAAGAGAAAAGGAAACAGTTACCTACAAAGGAGTTCCCATAAAACTGTCAGCTGATTTCTCAAAAGGAACCTTGTGAGCAAGAAGGGGCTGGAAAGAAGTATTCCAAGTCAGAAAGGCAAGGGCCTACATCCAAGATTACTCTCTCCAGCAAAGCTGTCATTTAGAATGGAAAGGCAGATAAAGTGCTTTACCCAGATAAAGTCAATTAAAGGAGTTCATCATCACCAAGCCCTCATTATATGAAATGTTAAAGGAACTTATGTAAGAAAAAGAAGAAGATCAAAACTATTAACAGCAAAAATGACAACAAACTCATAACTATCAACAACTGCACCTAAAAAGCAAAAACTAAAACTAAACAAACTAGAACAGGAATCACAGAAAAGGAGATCAAATGGAGGATTATCAGCAGGGAGATGGAAGGAGGAGAATGGGGGAAAAGGTAATAAGCATAAATGGTAGGTACAAAATAGACAGGGGGAGGTTAAGAATAGTATAGTAAATGGAGAAGCCAAAGAACTTATATGTATGACCCATTGACATGAACTGTGGTCGGGCAGGGGAAATGCTGTGAGAGAGGGCTGAAGGGCTAATGAAGATAAAGGGGGTGGGGGAATGGGACAATTATAATAGCATAATCAATAAAGTATACTGAAAAAATGAAGCAAAATTAGAACCATTTCAGCCGTTCATTTAATCCGTATCATCAACGGCCAGCACATATGTATAGATTGCAACATTTACATTTGAAACCACTGGTTTGCAAATCACTTCCTTTTTCATTCATCTACCCCAGAGCTACCAGCTCTTTTGGTCACAGTTCAAAAAGACAGAGGAAAAGATGACTAATATTGAGCCGTATTTTCAGTATTTTGGCTTTGCAGCCACTTTTTATTGAGTATTCCCAGTAGAGGGCAGCCTCACATTTAGGTCTGATTTATAATTGTCCAGTGAACACATTCAAGTTAAAGGTAATCACTGGAGTTTGTAAGAATAGGATTTCTCAACCTTACCAGTATTGACATTTTGTGTGGGGTAATTCTTTTCTGTGAGAAGCTGTCCTGTGCATTGTAACATGTTTATCAATATCACTGGCCTCTACCCACTACATGCCAGTAGCATTGTCCTGGTCATAATAATAAAAAATATCTCCTGATATTGCCAAATATACCCACTAGGTTTGCACACCACCCCTTCCCACCTGCCCTAGGTTTTGATTGTGATAGTGGTGGGATGGGTGGGTGTCAGAATTGCCCCTTGTTGAGAACTATAGATGTAAAAGTGTTGTCTTACAAATTTCTGATGAGAGATCATTTACTTGGCCATTATGTATATATATATGTATGTATAATTCTAATTTCTGCTTTGGGCAAGGATCTCTTCTGCTTAGAAGGCACATTTGATTCTGGAAGAGGGTTAGGGTTAGGGCCTAAGGCTCTGCATTTTCACACATTCGTTCTTCTTCCTCCTACCCCTGAGGAGATTAACACTTGGGTTTATGCCCTTTTACATTTCTTCCAGGGTTTTCTTTTTCTTAGTTATCCTGCACACATATTACTGTAATTTTTGTTGTTTTGGCATACAGTCATCAACCCAAAGTCACTCATGTCAATTCAACACCAACAGGAATCTCCAACTTGGGGTGTAGTGAAGAAGAAAATTTTATTCCGTGCAAATGGCCCAACTATGACACAGCACAGCTGTGAAAATAATATGGCTATTTGGTGGCCTTGAGGCCAGGCCCCTCGCCAAGTAGACAGCTCTGCTCTTCACTTGTCTGCTCTGCTTCGCTACAGCAAGACATCTTCAGTGTTTCTTTAGTGTATCAGCTCTAGGAAGAGTAACACAGTCTTCAGTCTTTTGTGGAAAAGAAAAGTGGCTCTCAGAGCCAGAGGGGAGCTAACTTATGTAGACAGAAGTCCCTGCTCCTGGTCCCTGATTGATCTATCCTCATGCAAATGAGAAGGCCAAATTCTCACATTTTGGTCCAAAAGCCACTGTCCTGACTGGTCAGAATGGAGCTGCTCTGGTTGGTGGGTGAAGAAGCTGATGGGATATAGCTGCACAGCTCTGATTGGACATGGAACGCCACAATCTTATTGGTTGAAATAAGATCTCAGGAATTCATTTATAAGGGCTGGCTCAGAAGGCAGAAACACAGTGCCAGCAAGCAGTTCTGTGCAGGAAGCAGGCAGCTTAGTGCAGGCTTCTCCCTAAAGTGAAGTTGGCATGAGAATCCCCTGTATAGAAATGGTTGGTAGGCTCTGTGTTTTAAATTTGACCCCATTTAGCCATCTGGAGCCCTTCTTAGTATCTTCTTCCTCAGGGTCCACACATACCTAGGCCTCCTGTCTTTAAAAATGAAGCACACACACAGTTGATCCTCATTTATAGATTCTGTTTTTGCAAATTTGCCTACTTGCTAAATGTGTTTGTAACCCCCAAAATAATACTCCTGTTCATTCATGGACAATACAGGCAGTGAATATTTGAGTCACCTGATATACACATTCCCAGCTGAGACTGAATTAGACAAAGCTATTAAAAAACAAACAAACAAAAAAAGAGGAAGTTCTACCTTCTTGTTTCTGCTGTTACATTATGAACAAGTGTCCTTTTTGCCATCTATTTAGTGTTACTTTTTTGCATTAGTGATTTCACTGTTTAAAATCTGCACCCCCCCCACAAAAAAAAAAAACAAAAACAAAAACGAAAAACCTGTTCTCAAGCATAGCCCTAAAGTGCTTGCTGACTGGTATTCCCAAGTGTAAGAAGCTTATAATATGCCTTATAGAGAAAATACATGTGTTACATCATCTTCATTCCAGCATGATTTATTGTGCTGTTGGTCATGAGTTCAACATTAATGAATCAACAGTATATATGAAATAAAGCAGAATTTAAGCAGAAATGGAAATAAAATAAGGTGACATATTAATCAGTTGATGAAAATATTGTCACCATAGGTTCATGGGAAACTAGTCCTGTATTTCCTCTATTTCCCCTAAGAGCAAAAGTTCAGTATTCACTAATTTATTGTTTGCATCACCATTGTAGAACCTGTCATGAATAATGAGAATAGACTGTGTGTTGTATGTATGTGTGTGTAGAAAGGGGATTGACTAAAACAGGAAAGATTTTGAAAGAAGTGGGACAGGATCTTACCAAGAGCAACAAAAGATAAGCCCTTCTAAGACATCACTACTGATGATGCCTTTCTTGACTTTCCTCATTCTACTATTTTCTTTCTAAGTACTTTTTCTTGGACTCTACTTTTCCCTTCATTTCTCCTTTTTTCTTTTTGTACCCCCAGGTTAAATTCTGTTTTATTTACTCCCTAAGAAACTTTATACTAACAATAGGTAGAAAATAGACAGGAGGAGGGCAAGAATAGTATGGGAAATGTAGAAGCTAAAGAACTTATGACACATGGACATGAACTAAAGGGGGGGAATGTGGGTGGAAGGGGGTGGGCAGGGTGGAGGGGAGTGAAGGGGGAAAATGGGACAACTGTAATAGCATAATCAATAAAATATTTTAAAAATATTAAAAATAAATAAATAATATCTTTAAAAAAAATAAACTTTATACTAATGGTTTTACCAGCTACCTTTATAGTTCTAAAAATACTAAACTATAATTTGTATCCGTATTCCATACCACACACTTTTTTAAAACAAAACTTTATTTGTAGTAGTTTTCAAGTATGTCTACAACAGCACACTGTTCAAGAGGAAGTCACATGCTTCCAGCACAAAGGTTGAATCACCCCTGCACCCACCCTAGGCCTGAGAGCTCCTTCTGGGATGGGGAAAATTTATGAGAGGGACAGATCTAGGGTTGAATAGGTGCTCCCCAATTTTCTATTAAGAGAGAAAAAAAGCACAAATAGGAGGAAGAGGCGATAGACAGCTGATAGCTAAGCAGAGGAGTGCCCAGAATTTGGGGAAGGAATCCACGCCACACATTTTAATGACTCTGCAAGGTAGGTATTCTTTACTCTTTTGACAGAAAAGGAAAGTTGAGGATCTAGGAAGCTGAAACTAGTCCAGCTTCATAAGTAGCAGTGAAGGGTTCTTTGAAGCGGGGTCTTACAAAGGCCTTATTTTTTCCTCTATACCAGAGGTTGGCAAACTACAGCCCTTAGACCAAATCTGACCCACTGCCTGTTTTTGTAAATAAAGTTTTCTTAGAATACAACCACACTCATTCATTTGTTCTTTGGCTGCTTTCACACAAGTGGTGGCAGAGTTCCATTGCTTGAGTCATTGCAGCAGAGACTACATGGACTCACAACGCCAAAAATATTTACTATCTGGCCCATTACAGATGAAGTTTGGTGACCCATTCTCCCAACTATGCTGCCTGTCTCCTAAGCTTTAAATCTACACACTTTTGGACATAGTAAACAGCGCTATTTGGATTTTATTTTAGTGACTTAAAATAACATTTATTATGTTCATTAATGAGGAATTAAGACAAAACATTACTGATATGATTTGTCTCTTCCCTGAAGTCTGGGGTCTCAGCCGAAAAGACTTGGCATCTGGGATTAGAATCATCTAGAGCAGGAGTCAGAAAACTAGGGCCCTCTGACCATTTTTGTAAATGAAATTTTATGGGCTACAGCAATATCCTTTTATTTATCTATTGTCTCTGTATGCTTTGTCCCTATAACAGTAGTTATAGTTGCAACAGAGACTGGCCCACAAGGTATTTAATATCTGGCCTTTTATTGAAAAGTTTGCCAATATCTGATCTAGAAGCATCTTAAGTCACTTATCTGGCAGTTGATGTTGGCTCTTAACCTGGGTTGTTGACCAGAGTACCTACATGTGGCTTCTCCACACAGCCTGGACTTTTTTACACCATGGCAGTCTTAGGTTAGTTGGATTTCTTACATGGCAGCTCAGAGTTCTAAAAGTAATACCTGAGCAAATAAGGAGGAAGCTGAAAAACCTTTTCTGACTTAGCCTTAGAAATCAGTGTCACTTTGCCATATTCTGCAAATCACATAGACCCCAGCTGTCATGGGGAAAATGGTAAAGATTTATTGACCATTTCCTTAAACTGCCACAGGCTTGCTACTATTATCAGAAAGTCAAACATGATCTTTCCCCAAATCAAATCCTTCAGATTTTTTGTTCAATAGTGCCATCATTATTTCAGTCTTCTGGGCCTGAAAACTTAGTCATCCTATCTTCTTTTTACGGTTGTACCACAATTTTATTTTTTCTATCTTTTGGATGCCTTTTTTTTTTAAGATTTTATTTATTTATTTTTAGAGAGCATATAAGGGAGGGAGAGAAACATCAATGTGTGGTTATCTCTTGCACACCCCCAACTGGGGACCTGGCCCACAACCCAGGGATCTGCCCTGACTGGGATCAAATTGGCAACCCTCTGGTTCACAAGCTGGCACTCAATCCACTGAGCCACACCAGCTAGGGCTAGATGTCTCTTATTCTCACTACTGTACCCAGAGCTACTGTATCCTTATCACCAAATCCCTGAACTATTGTAGTAGCACCCCAATGTATTCTCCACTACTGGTTTCTTCCAAAGCATAGTGTACTGTGTCATGCAGAATAGTCTGTTCGTGCAGTCTAATCTGCAGATATCATCAAATTCTCAAGGGACAAATGCCAACAATAAAGTTTAACAACTATGTGTTGGGTGACCCCCAAACTACCCCCATATTTGGAGATTCATTAGAAGCACTCAACATGTGGCTAAGCTTTATTATAATGAAAGGGTACACAATAGAATCAGTAAGGGGAAAAGACACAAGTAGAAATCTGGAAAATTTCATGTACATACTTCCTTATGTTCTCTTCTTGTGAAGGGACAAGCTAAGTACATTGCTTTTCCAGAAATGAAAAATATAATGTATGCTGTTTTTCTGGCCAGGGGAAACCCATTAGAAACTCACAGCCCCAGGTTTTTATTGGGGGCTGGTCACAAAATTTCAGAATCCCAGAAGTAAAGAGGATGTTCAGCATAAACCTCATTATTTGCACAAATAGTCACAGTAAACCATTCTTATCAGTAAGAGAAAGGGGGGAACACTCAAAATCTTGTTTCCCAGATGCTAACTGAAAGCCAATGTTGTAAGCAGGCCCTCCTAAAAATAGTATCCTCACACTTGCTTTTGTGCACAAAACCACTTCCTGCATATTCTTGATATGGCTTTGTATATCATTTCATATCTGGTCTTTCCTCCCATCTCTTTTCTGTGACAGTCCTGTACAGTTTGTGGGGTCCATTCAAGAACTATCTTATCCTACCCCTGCCACTTTGGCCCCTTCTAAGGAGCTGATACTTCTCTATTCCATCCCTCACAGACCACTCGCCACAGAACTGCTAACACACTCACTGTATGTACCATTTAAATGGCCCTTAGCCTACTATTTTTATGTCTGTGTGGGCTCACATGTTATAGTATAAGCCCATTGAAGCTAAGCATTCTTCCACATGTCCCCATATCCCTTAATCACAGCTTGTACCTCATTGTATTAAGCTTGTCTATAATATGTGCCTCTTGAGAGCTGGTACTGCATAAAGTGCAGAGCCTAGCTCTATGTTACTTCCTTAGTAGGCACCAATTAAATGTTTGCAGGAACAAAACCTCTTTGTATCCCGTACTCCACCCATCAGAATATGAGTAATATTCTAATAAATATGATTGCTAAAGAACACAAGTTACATAGTGATAAGTCACTAAACTTGTTTTCAAGTAGAATCTTTCCCTTTTAATAATCTATTTTTTGTATTTGATACTAATAGTAATGTAATGTATGTGCTAAATTTGGTTTCTTAAGTTTCATTATGATCTCCTCACTGGATCTTAACCTTTTTTCTGACAGGGTGCAGACTCATCTGAGCGTGTCATTGCTCCCATGCGATGGGGCTTGATCCCATCTTGGTTCAAAGAAGGTGATCCGTCCAAACTGCAGTTCAACACTAGCAACTGTCGTAGTGATACTATAATGGAGAAACCATCCTTCAAGGTAGGTAGCTTATCTAGGGAAAAGATTTATTCTGGTCTTTTTTCAAACAGAGCTTTTAGTGACTTACATTCCTGAAAAATAAAATAAAGCTCTCTTTGGAACCTCCTTTAGGGTCCCAAAGTGTGTTCCTTGTTGTTCAGGTTGATTGCTGTTTTATTTATTACTGTGTAACAAACCATGCCAAAATTTAATGGTTTAAAACAAATCAACTATTTATATTATATCACTTCTTGTATCCTGTGGGTTAACTGGTCTCAAGTGGACAGTTTTCACATGGAAGTTCTTGTATAGTTATAATCAGATGACAGCTGGGGCTGAATGTCAAAGATAGCTTTTTTACCCACATGTCTGACATCCAAGCTGGGATGGGTATAGCAACAGGAATCCTTTCCACATGCCTAGCTGTGGTTGTCAGCATAGTCAGCCTTTTTACATGGCATTCTGCTTTCCCAAAGCACATGATCCAAGACAGCAGGGCAGAAGCTACAAGGCTTTGTGACCTAGCCTTGGAAGTCACATGGCATTGCTTGTACAGTATTCTGTTGGCCCAGCCCTAAATCAGTGTGGGAGGGAACTACATGGGATGTGAATACTTGGATGTATGGCTAATTGGGGAGCCAACTTTGGAGACTAGCTATAGCAAATGCCTATTTGTTAGAGAGCTATTGCTGTTGTATACATCATTTAATCTTTTCAACATCTGTGTGAGTGGTTTTCATTTTATACATATGAAAAGTGAGGTGCAGAGAAATTAAATAACTGCACCAAGGTTACACATTGGTAAACTTAAGATTTTAACTCAAGTCCATGAAACATGATTCTATCACTAAGACCGTATCTTGCTCACATTTTCCCTCAGGTGCCTCTGGGAAAGGGGAGACGCTGTGTTGTTTTGGCAGATGGATTCTATGAGTGGCAGCGATGTCAGAGAACAAGCCAGAGACAGCCATACTTTATCTACTTCCCTCAAATAAAAACAGAAAAGGTAACATCATCAGCACTCACAGTAAATATTTAGAAAGGTACAGAGAAATTAATCCAAAGAAGGGCATTTTTTTCTTCCCTCATAGAATTTTTTAATTTTTTAAAAAGATTTTATTTATTTATTTATTTATTTTTAGAGACAGGAAGGGGGAGGGGAAAGAAACATCCATGTGTGAGACAAAGATCCTTTGATTGCCTCTCTTACACGCCACCCACCCCCACATACACACACAAATAGGACCTGGCCCACAACCGAGACATGGGCCTTAACCAGGAGTTGAATAAGGGACCTTTTGGTTCACAGGCCCATGCTCAATACACTGAGCTGCACCAGCCAGGGCTAGATTTTCTTTTTTAATACCAATAATAGCTTTATTGAGATAGAACTCATCTTTTTTTTTTTAAGATTTTATTTATTTATTTTATTTTTAATAAAGATTTTATTTATTTATTTTTAGGGAGGGAAGGAATTTTTAGAGAGGGAGAGAGAGAGAGAGAAACATCAATGTGCGGTTGCTGGGGATTATGGCCTGCAACCCAGGAGTGTACCCTAGCTGAGAATCGAACCTGGGACACTTTGGTTCCCAGCCGCGCTCAATCCACTGAGCTACGCCAGCCAGGGCTAGAACTTATCTTTTTAAAGTATGCAAGTCAGTGATTTTTTTTATCTATCAACAATTATTTTATTTTTTCCCCAATAACTTTATTTTTAAATATATTTTATTGATTATGCTATTACACCTGTCCCATTATCCCCCTTTAATTCCCCTTAGCCCTGCACACCGCCTCCCACCCACATTCTGTCCCCCCTCATTAGCTCATGTCCATGGGTCATACGTGTAAGTTATTTGGCTTCTTTTCCTATACTATTCTAAACCTCCCTCTATTTTCTTTTTTTTAAATTATTTTATTGTTGTTCAAGTACAGTTGTCTGCATTTATCCCCCATCTCTCCCCTCCATGGCCATTCCCACCTCACTTCCCTGATTCCACCCACCCTTGGTTTTGTCCATGTGTCCTTTATAGTTGTTCTGAAAACCCTCCCCCCCTTTCCCCTCATTATCCACTCCCACCTCCCCTCTGGTTACTGTCAGCTTGTTCTTAATTTCAATGTCTCTGGCTATATTTTGCTTGCTTTTTTCTTTTTGTTGATTAGGTTCCACTTAAATGTGAGATCATATGGTATTTGTCTTTCACCGCCTGGCTTATTTCACTTAGCATAATGCTCTCCAGTTCCATTCATGCTGTCTCAAATGGTAGGAGCTCCTTCTTTCTCTCTGCTGCGTAGTATTCCATTTGTAAATGTACTATCGTTTTTTGATCCATTCATTTACTGATGGGCACTTAGGTTGCTTCCATCACTTGGCTATTGTGAATTGTGCTGCTATGAACATTGGGGTGCATATGTTCCTTTGGATTGGTGTTTCAGAGTTATTAGGATATAATTCCAACAGTGGAATTGTCAGGTCAAAAGGCAGTTTCATTTTTAGTTTTCCGAGGAAATTCCATGCTGTTTTCTATAGTGGCTGTACCAATCTGCATTCCCACCAACAATACACTAGAGTTCCCTTTTCTCCACAACCTCACCAGTACTTCTTGTTTGTTGCTTTGTTTATGATGGCCACTCTCACTGGTGTGAAGTTTTATCTCATTGTGGTTTTACTTTGCATCTCTCTGATGGCTAGTGATGCTGAACATCCTTTCATATGTCTCTGGACCCTCTGTATGTCCTCCTTGGAGAAGTGTCTGTTAATGTTCTTTGCCCATTTTTTAATTGTTTTTTTTGTCTTCTTGGAGGGGAGTTGTGTGAGGTCTTTTTATATATTGGAGATCAAACCGTTGTCCAAGATATCATTGGCAAATATGTTTTCCCAAATAGTTGGTTCTCTTTTCATTTTAATGCTGTTTTTCTTAGCCATGCAGAAGCTTTTTATTTTGATGAAGTCCCATTTGTTTATTCTTTCCTTTATGTCCCCTGCTCTAGGGGACATATTAGTGAAAATATTGCTTTATGGAATATCTGAGATTTTCCTGCCTATGATCTCCTGAAGGACTTTTATGGTGTCACAACTGATATTTAAGTCTTTTATCCACCTTGAATTTAGTTTTCTGTATGATATAAGTTGGTGCTCGGGTTTCATTTGTTTTTTTATGTAGCTGTCCAGGCCTCCTAATACCATTTGCTGAAGAGGCTATTTTTACTCCATTTTATGCTTTTGCCCCCTTTGTCAAATATTAATTGACCATAGAGACTTGGGTTTATTTCTGGGATCTCTATTCTGTTCCATTGGTCCATGTGTCTGTTCTTATGTCAGTATCAGGCTGTTTTGATTACAGTGGCCTTGTAATACAATTTGATATCAGGTATTGTGATCCCTCCTACTTTATTCTTCTTTCTCAAAATTGCTGCACGTATTTGGGGTCATTTATGGTTCCATGTAAATTTTTGAAGTGTTTGTTCTATATCTGTGAAATATGCCTTTGGTACTTTAACAGGTATTGCAAATGAATCTATAAATTGTTTTGGATACTGTGGACAGTTTGATGATGTTAATTCTTCCAGTCCATAAACACGGTATATGCTTCCATTTGTTTGTGTCTTCCTTAATTTTTCTTCAGTGTTGTGTAGTTTTCTGAGTACAGGTCTTATACCTTCTTGGTTAGCTTTATTCCTAGGTATTTTACTTTTTGTTGTTGCTATATCAATTGGGAATTTTTCCCTGATTTCTGTTTCTGATATTTCATTGCCGGTATACAAAAATGCCTTTGATTTCTAAATATTAACTTTGTATCTCACTGTTTTGCCATATTCATTTATTAGGTCAAGCAGTTTTTTGATGGAGTCTATAGGATTTTCTATGTATACTACCATGTCATCTGCAAAGAATGCCATTTTTTTTTTGTTTCCTCTGTTCCAATTTAGATGCCTTTTATTTCTTTTTTCTTGTCTGATTGCTGTAGCGTGAACTTCCAATACTATGCTGAATAGAAGTGGTAAAATTGGACAACCTTCTCTTGTTCTTGATCTTAGTGGGAAAGTTTTAGTTTTTGCCCATTGAGTATGATGTTGGTTGTAGGTTTCTCATATATAGCTTTTTTTACATGAAGAAATGTAAACTTTGCTGAGTGTTTTAATCATAAATGGGTAATGTATCTTATCAAATACCTTTTATGCATGTATTGATATGATCATGTGATTTTTGTCTTTCCTTTTGTTTATGTGAAGTATTACATTTATTGATTTGCACATATTGTACTACCCTTGCATCCCTGGGATGAATGCCACTTGTTCGTGGTGTATGATCTTTCTAATGTATTACTTAATGTGGTTTGCCAATATTTTGTTGAGGATTTTAGTGTCTATGTTCATTAGCGACTTGGCCTGAAGTTTTCTTTCTTTGTTGTATCTTTATCTGTTTTGGGGGCTAGGATGATGCTGGCTTCATAAAAACAGTTTGGGAGTCTTCTGTCTTCTTGGATTTTTTTGGAATAGTCTGCGAAGAATAGGGGTTAGCTCTTCCTTAAATGCTTCCTTAAATGCTTTGTAGAATTCTCCTGTGAAACCATCTGGTCCAGGGCTCTTATGTGTTGGGAGCTTTTTGATTATTGCTTCAATTTCATCAGTTGTTACTGGTCTGTTCAGGCTTTCTGGTTTGTCTTCATTCACTTTTGTAAGGTTATATTTTTCTAGAAATTTGTCTATTTCACCTAAGTTTTCAAATTTCTTGGCATATAGTTCTTTGTAGTAATTTCTTAAAATCCTTTGTATTTCTGTGATATCAGTTGTAATTTCTCCTCTTTCATTTCTGATTGTGTTTATTTGGGTCCTCTCTCTTTTTTTCTTGATGAACCTGCTTAAAGACTTGTCAATTTTGTTTATCTTTTCAAAGAACCATCTCCTTGATTTATTGATCCTTATAATTGTGCTTTTAATCTCTATGTCCTTTAATTCTTCTCTGATCTTGGTTATTTCCTTCCTTCTGCTTGCTCTGAGCTTTGTTCTTCCTCAAGTTCTTGTAGGTCTACGGTTAGGTTGTTTATTTGAAATGTTTCTGTCTTTTTCATGTAGGCCTGTATTGCTATGAACTTCCCTCTGAGGACTGCCTTTGCTGTGTCCCATAAGTTTTCAGTTGTTGTGAGTTCATTTTCATTTGTTTCCAGAAACTTTTTGATTTCTTCCTTGATCTCATGCTTGACCCATTCACTATTTAATTTTATGCTACTCAATCTCCATGAGTTTCAGTGTTTTTGAGTTTTTTCCTTGAGGTTGGTTTCTAGTTTCAGTCCTTTATGGTCAGAGAAAATGCTTGATATGATTTCAATTTTCCTGAATTTGTTGAGGCTTGTTTTGTGTCCTATCATGTGGTCTATCTTTGAAAATGTTCCATATGCATTTGAAAAGAATGTGTATTTAGCTTCTTTGGGATGAAAGGCTCTATATATATTAGTTAAGTCCATTTGATCTAGGACATTGTTCAATGCCACAATATCTCTGTTGATATTTTGTTTGGAAGTTCTGTCCATTTTTGATAGTGGGTGTTGAAATCCCCTACTATAATTGTGCTGCTGTCAATGCCTTTCTTGAAGTCCTCCAAGATTTTCTTTATGTATTTGTGTGCTCCTATGTTGGGTGCATACATATTTTCAATGTTTATGTCTTCTTGATGGATTCTTCCCTTGAGTATTCAGAAGTGACCTTCTGGGTCTCTCTTTATGGCTCTTGTTTTGAAGTCTATTTTGTCTGGTATGAGTATTGCTACCCTGGCTTTTTTTCCCTGTCCATTTGCTTGGAATATTTGTTTTTAGCCCTTCACTTTCAGTCTGTGTAGGTCTTTTGTTCTGAGGTGGGTCTCTTGTAGGCAGCATATGTGATGGTCATGATTTCTTATCCATTCTGCTACTCTGTGTCGTTTGATTGGAGCATTTAATCCATTTTCATTTAAGGATATTATTGATAGGTACTTATTCTTTGCCATTTTTTCATACCTGTGTTCCTCTCTCTCTCACTCTTTTTCTTCCTTTTCTTAAAGCAGACCCTTTAGCATCTCCTGCAGTGATGGTTTGCAGGAAGTGTATTCTTTTAGGCTTCTTTCATCTGGGAAACTCCTTATTTGGCCTTCCATTTTAATTGAGAGCCTTGCTGGATAGAGTAGTCTTGGTTGCAGGCATCTGGTTTTCATTATTTGTAATATTTCTTGCCATTCCATTCCTCGCTTGGAGCATTTCTATTGAAAAGTGAGCTGCTAGTGTTATTGGGGTTCCCTTGTATGTTACTTCCTGTTTCTCCTTTGTTGCCTTTATGATTCTCTCTTTGTCTTGGAATTTGGCCACTTTAATTATGATGTGTCTTGAAGTGGGCCCTTTTGGGTTCCTCTTGACTGGGACTCTCTGTTTCCTGGACTTGTGTGACTTTTTCTCTCATCAAATTAGGGAAGTTTTCCATCATTACTTTTTCAAACAGGTTTTCTGTCCCTTGCTCTTCTCCTTCCAGTATCCCTATTATGTGGATGTTATTACATTTCACATTGTCTTATAGTTCCCTTACCACCTCTTTGCACTTTCTGAGACTCTTTTCCCTTTCTTGCTGTATGTGGGTGTTGTTTTCTATCTTATCCTTCAGCTCGCTGATTCAATCCTCTGATTCTTCAAGCCTGCTTCCAATTGCTTCTAGTGTAATTTTTATTTCCGAGATTTTATTGTTCATTTCTTCCTGGTTTTTGTTTATATTTCTACTTACTTTTTCATGCTGATGTAGTTCTCACTCAGTTCCTTGTAGTTGTCTGAGAATTTTTTGAGCATTTTTATATCCATTATTTTGAATTCTATATCTGGTAGTTTGCATACCTCCATTTCATTTAGGTCTTTTAGTGGGGAGTCTTCCATTCCTTTTGATTGCATGTTCTTTTTTTGTCTTGCCATTTAAGTGACTCTTTGTTTTTGTGCTTCCTGATGTATTGCTTTGCTAGCTGTCTTTGTAGGGCGAACTTCTATGGTAGGAATTCTGTGGGGTCCATTGGTGTGGTCTCTTTGATCCCCTTGTCTGGATGCTCTAGATTTTCCCTTTCCTCTGTTTGTGTGGGCTCTCTTGTTATACTTGGTTTTTACCTTTTGGTGGTTCCTTTCTTGGTGATTTTGTAACTGGAAAAGACACCAGCGTTCAGGCTGCCTGTCAGTACCAAATCCAATAACAATGACAGCAATTGAATCTTTTATGGGTGCTTTATTCAGATGGCTGGAGATCTGAGAAGATGGTGGGTTCATACCCTAACAAACCATCTTCCCTTCTCTTTCCAGGCCAGATCTTTTATAAGGGGGTAGGGGAGGACAAACAAGGTGCAGTGAGGGCTTTGAGATTCAGAAGCTGCAATGTTCCTGTCCTTAGCAGTTAGCTGTTCCCAAGGTGGGAGGCGGGGGGCAGTGGAAACACAAAAGGCCCAGGTGCCTCCAACTTGTCCCTAGGTGGTAATCTCTAGCCAGTGCCCCAGGAGGTCAGCTGTTTTTCCCAGGAGCCAGGATGGGCCTTATCTGTAGTTTCTGAAACAAAAGCTTAACATACACATTACTTGCTGGACTTACAGCTTTTTACCTTAAGCTAAAATTTTCCAAGTCTTGAGTCCCCTATCAGTTTTTCCCCTCCAGCAGGTATACTGATGTTTGCAGCTCCCACCTATTCTTGTGTGTGACCAGTGGCAGGGGGTAGGCAAAATGGATTAAGACAGTAGGAGAGTATTTTATGGGATTTAAAGTACCAGCAAGTAGAGAAGAGATAGGAGATTCTTTTGATAAGTATAGCATTAACTGTGACATGTCACCCAACTTGCCACTTTTTATAAAAGGTGAAAGAGAGATAACACTCTTTTTAGAGGAGAGGAGAATTGTGAACTGAATCCGGAAAACAGAGCACTTGTGCAGATTAGATGATGAGATACTGTGAGAGTAAAGGATAGAAAGTAGGCATAGTGTGAGAGCTAGTAGTTAACCACAGCAATAATCAATAAAAATGCTCAGGAATATAGTGAAGTGGGCTAAGATCAGGGAGGGTTACTGTGTAGTATGTACAATTATATGGAACAAAAATTATTTACAGTAGTACTAGAACAACAATAATATGACAAGAAATATATGATTTGGTTACCAGAATAGAAAATACAGGACAAGAGTAGTGTGTTATTTGAACATGACTGGACTTGAGTGAAGTGAAAGAAGGAAAATTAGAATACAATAAAGGAAATAAGGAAAATCAGTTAAACAATACACAATACAATTAGAGAAATAAAATGAGGAAAACTAACAAGGAAGAGAAATGTAAAAAAATCCTAATAAAATAAAAGTAGTAAAAATAATGAAAAAACAACAATAATACACATAAACAATAAAATGCCAGCTCTATGTGATAGCAAAGTGACATTTGTCTCAGTTTCTCAATTTTGGGGGTTAGCCTTGTGCTCCCCTTTTGGATCTGTCTCTGAACCTTTCGTAAGTCCATGTCTTATTGTCTCACTTGGGGGAAGAGAAAAAGGAAAAAAAAAAGTGAGAGGAAAGAAAAAAATAAGCCTCCTTTTGACTTTAAACCCATTCAGCAAGTTCTGCCAGTCTTCCTGGATGCCACAGGAAGAGGGGGGCTGGGCTTCACTTTTCTCCCTTCCTATGGTTTTGAGAGGATGAGGACCAGTCTGGGTCTCAATATTCACAGTTGCTCAGCCTCTGGCCTGGGTCCTCCATGAGCTACCAGGCTCAGATCAGCCCCTCAGTCTCTGGACATGCTGTGTGAGTCAATGTCAGGCTCGGGGTTCCACTCAGCCACTCAGTCTCTGGGGCACACAGCTCAAATCACCCTCAGGGCCAGTCAGCCACTGCTGGAGAGTTCCTTACAAAGCAGCTGCCTGCCATTCTTAATAAGTGCATGGCTTTTCACATGGCCGAACTTTCTAACCAGTCTGAAGACTATCCGAGTCTGGGTCAGATACGGCCCAACTCCTCCCTTCTCCAGGTGTAACCCACCACTGCAGTTTCTCTGGTGCCAGCATCCACAGTCCCAGTGGATGTATACTTCCTCTGTGTGTTTCCCACTTTGTCTCTATTCCCCCCAGCAACTTCCAGCATCCAGGTCCCTCCTGGTGCCGGCTGCTGCCATCCCTGCTCTGGTAGGGGAGGGAGCTGATGATCTAACTCTCCTCCCTATATCCTGCAGCAAGCATCAGTCTGGGGGCCACAGCAGCCTAGGGACCGATCCCAGGGACCTTATCATCCCAGCTCAATCTCCTCACCATCTGTTTTTCAGTGTCCTCTACAATTTTTGACCTCCAAACTTCATATAAGCTGGGATTCCGTTGGCAGTTCACTCCGTTTCTCAGAAGATTGGCTAGGAGTTCCAGCTGGACACAGGGAAAACTGGGCTCCGCTCCCACCTACCTCACCACCATCTTGTACCGGATAACTATTGCTAGTTGTTTTCTACTTGTTTCATCAGCTCTTTTTTTCTTTTCTTCTATTTTTTTTCTGTCTGCTTTGGAATGAGGTATTGGGTTTTTTTTGTTTGTTAAAGATTTTATTTATTTATTTTTAGAGAGGGGAAGGAAGAGAGAAAGAGAGAGAGAAACATCAATGTGTGGTTGCCTCTCACGGGGCCCACATTGGGGTCCTGTCCTACAACCCAGGCATGGGCCCTGACTGGGAATTGAACCTGCGATGCTTTGGTTCACAGCCTGTGCTCAATCCACTGAGCTATGCCAGATAGGGCTGTTTTGTGCGTGCGTGTGTGTGTGTGTGTGTGTGTGTGTGTGTGTGTTTTAATGATTTCCTTTTATCCCCACCATTGGCTTATTATTTTTACTTGTATTTATTTTTAAATATATTTTATTGATTATGCTATAACAGTTGTGCCATTTCCCCCCTTTATTCCACTCCACCCTTCACATCCCCTCCAACTTACATTCTCCCCCCTTAGTTCATGTCCACGGGTCGTACATATAAGTTCCTTGTCTTCTCCATTCCTATACCATTCTTAAAATACCCCTGTCTATTTCCCACCTACCATTTATGCTACTTATTCCCTTTAACTTTTCCCCCATTCCACCCCTCCCCTTCCCTGCTGATAACCCTCCTTGTGATCTCCATTTCTGTGATTCTGTTCCTGTCCTAGTTGTTGGCTTAGTTTGTTTTTATTTTGTTTTTAGGTTCTATTGTTGATAGTTTAAGTTTATTGTCATTTTACTGTTCATATTTTTGATCATCTTCTTTTTCTTAAATAAGTCCCCTTAACATTTCATATAATAAGGACTTGGTGATGATGAACTCCTTTAACTTGACCTTATCTGGGAAGCACCTTATCTTCCTTTCCACTGTAAATGATAGCTTTGCTGGATAGAGCAATCTTGGATGTAGGTCCTTGCCTTTCATGACTTGGAATACTTCTTCCCAGCCCCTTCTTGCCTGCAAGGTTTCTTTTGAGAAATCAGCTGATAGTCTTACGGGAACTCCTTTGTAGGTAGCTGTTTCCTTTTCTCTTGAGTAATGTAATTATGATGTGCCTTGGTGTGTGCTTCCTTGGATCCAGCTTCTTTGGGACTCTCTGAGCTTCCTGGACTTCTTGGAAGTCTTTTCCTTTGCCAGATTGGGGAAGTTCTCCTTCATTATTTCTTCAAATAAGTCTTCAATTTCTTCTCCTTCTGGCAATTGTATGATTCAGTTTTTGGAATGTTTAAAGTTGTACTGGAGGTTCCTAAGCCTCTCCTCAGAGTTCCTAAGAGTTTTTTGAATTCTTGTTTCTTCATTCTGTTCTGGTTGAATGTTTATTGCTTCCTTCTGGTCCAAACCATTGATTTTAGTCCAGATTTCCTTCCTCTCACTGTTAGTTCCCTGTACATTTTCCTTTATTTCACTTTTCCTAGCCTTCACTTTTTCCTCTATTTTTGTGACCATGCTCAACCATTTCTGTAAGCATCCTGATTACCAGTGTTTTGAAATGTACATCTGATAGGTTGGCTATCTCTTTGTTGCTTAGTTATATTTTTTATGGAGCTTTCATCTGTTCTTTATTTGGGGCCATTTTTTCTTCTAGGCATGCCTGTAAGGGGTGAAGACTTAGGTATTCACCAGGGTGGGGCAACCGTGTCACTGTGTTGTGGCCCTATATGTCAGAGGGTGTCAGAGGGGGAACATTGCTGCTTGTTCTGCTCTCTGCCACTACCCACAAGCAAATTGGGCCTTTCTGGTGCTGATTCCCAGGTAGGTGGTTTTGTGTCTATTCTAAGATTCTGTGGGTCTCTCCAACAAACTCTCCTATGAGGATGGGAGTTTCTCCCATCACTGCAATGCCCACAGGTTTTTTCAGTCAGAGGTTTCGAGCTTTATTTCCCCATGCTGGAACCCTGGGTTGTGCAGTCTGTCTTGTTCCCCAGTTGTTCCTCCCAGTTTATCCACAGGCAAATGTGGGACCACCCACTCTGCCAACCGCCACCTCGCTCACTCCTCCAGCTGCCTCCTTGCTGCAAGTCCTCTCCACCCAGCTGCCCATCTCCACCCCTCCCAGTGGTGTAGATGAATATTTCTTCTTTAACTCTTTGGTTGTTGGACTTCCATACAGTTCAATTTTTTGTCAGCTCTGGTTGTTGTTTGTTTTTAAATTTTTTGTTGTCCTTCTTTTGGTTGTGAGAGGAGGCACAGTGTATCTACCTATGCCTGCATCTTTGGCCAGAAGTCCTATTTTTACTTTTTTTTTTAAGGTTTTATTTATTTATTTTAGAGAGATGGGGAAAGGAGGGGAAAAGAGAGGGAGTGAAACATCAATGTATGGTTGCCTCTAACACACCCCATACTGGGGATATGGCCTACAACCCAGGCATGTGCCCTGACTGGAAATTAAACTGGCCTATTTTTACTTTTTGAAAAATTGTTTTACTAACTGCTCTGTAATTACATTTTAAATTACTATTTACTTTTAAATAATATACAGCTTCTTGTGTAGTGTAAGGACTTAACAGCACTGTATTCCCGATTCCTCCCATCTCTTGGTATATTGTCATACATCTTACTTCTTCATATGCTTTATATTCACGATATATTGCTACTGTTTTAGACAGTCAGTTATGTTTTAGAGTGATAAAAAAGAGAAATTTTACATTTACCTTCATTTTAGCCATTTCCATTGATCTTCACTTCTTTGGGTATATTCAGGGTTCTTTCTATCTGGTATCGTATTCCTTCTGCCTAAAGAATTTCCTTTTAATACTTTGTATAGTACATGTCTGCTGGTAATGGATTCTATTCTTTTGTCAAAAAAACAAGTTTTTCATTTTTTTAATAATCATGATTTTCTTTGGTGATATATAATTCATCTACCTTAAAATTCACCCTTTTAAAGTATTTAGTGTTTTTAGTTAATCCAAAATGCTAGGCAACCATTATCACTATCTAACTTCAGAACATTATTATCACCCCCTGAAAAACTCATTCCCATTATTAGTCACTGCTTGTAGCCAGCACCTGGCAACCAGTTTCTGCATTTTTTCAAAGATTTTATTTATTTATATTTAGAGAGAGGGTAAGAAGGCAGAAAAAGAGGGAGAGAAACATTGATATGTGAGAGAAACATCTATTGGTTGCCTCTTGCATACGCCCAGCTGGGGACCTGGCCCCAGGCATGTGCCCTGACCAGGAATCTAACCAGTGACTTTTTGGTTTGCTGGATGATGCCCAACCCACTGAGCCTCACCAGTCAGGGCACACTGTCTGCATTTTTGATAGGTATTTTTACTGTGTTTAGAATTTAGGGTTGTCAGTTTTGGGCATTTTCTTTCAGCACTTTAAAAAAGTACTTAATTATTTCTGGCTTTCATTGTCTCTTTTGAGAAGTCTACTGTAATTTTTGTGGCTTTTGTGCTTTTTTTCTGTTTGTGATGTGTACTTCTACCACAACTTCATTCCCCAATGCTTTTAAGATATATTTTTACAGATTTTCTCTTTGGTTTTCAGCAATTTAAATATGATATGTGTAGGGTGTATGTGTGTGTGTATGTGTTTGGCATGTTCTCTGAGCTTCTTGGAGTCCTTCATAATTTTTGGAAAATTCTCAGTCATTCAAATATTCCTTTGCCACATATTTTTTCTTTTTGGGGATTCTAAGTACGCATGTGTTAGGCAATTTGATATTGTTCATAGTTTTTGGATGTTCTCTTCTGTATGCTTCATTAATTTTTCTCCATGTTTTAGTCTGGAATTTTTATTGACCTGTGATTCTTTCTGATTATGCCCAAATTCCTTAACTGTTCATGCATGTAGTCTACATTTTCTACAAGAGCCTTTAACATATCAATTAACTTTAAATTCCCTGATATTTCAGCATTTGGGAAATATAATCTCTTGAACCTGATTCTGTTGATTTCTTTATCTCTTGGCAGTTGATTGGTTATTGTTGTTTGTTTGTTTTTGGTTTAGCTTTTTTTATGTGTGTTGTAATTTTTGATTGCCATAGTATGGATACCCTTATCCTTCTATTAGTCCATTAACATGTGAGACTGAGTGGATCTTGTCAGTGGAACTGGATTTGGATTTTGTATTTATGATTACCTTTGTTTGCCACTGGTTTTAATTTTCTCTGGTGTCACCTTGTGTTTATAGTAAGGGTTGATTTTCCAGAGGGTTTTCCTCAGTTGCTCTGCTCCCTTCAGCCATAGTATTTCTTTTGATCTTGTGCTTCAGAGAGGATCTTCCCATGCTCTCACCCCTTATCCAGAATTAGACTGCTGCTGCTTGTCACTTGGTGTCACCAATTTGAAGGGGAATGGAGAGTGTTCTCTCTTGTCTTCGTTCAGCCTCAGTGTTAGGCAAAACTGTACCACTAACTCTCATCCTTCCTCACTGATATTGCTCCTTCCCCAGGCGAGTAGAGGACTTTTTTCTTTTATCCTTCCCCAGCCTCAATGAGTCTTTATCTGTATCTTAAGGGTAATAGGGTTTATTACCCTTCCCCTGACTCTAAGGCTTTTATTCCTTAGAGCAGGGTTGTCAAACTCATTTTCACTGGGGGCCACATCAGCCTTGAGGTTGCTTTCAAAGGGCCAAATGTAATTTTAGTACTGTGTAAATGTAACTACTCCTTAACAGTTAAGCGAGAGTTTGGTGCTTCCACCAGGTAGAAACAAGGTGCCAGGCTGGATAAAACAAGGTGGAGGGCCAGAATCAGCCCATGGGCCTTGTGTTTGCCACCTGTGCCTTAAAGGAACAGTGATCAGGTAATGTTGCGCGTGGGTCACCGGCCAGCAGTGACCACGGCACACTGTGGATGGCTCGACAATACGCGAGAAAAAACACACATGCACAGAGACAAACTAGTTTCTGTGGGGAAGTAGGGACAGAATGGCCACCCCCCCTAGTGGGGAGCGCGCTGATTTACCGTCCATACCTGCTTTTATTAGGCTCATTTTGCATAATAACTCAGGTAACGTACAATACTCATTAGGGAAGTAAGGAATATAGGAAACAAAGAACTCTGCCAGTCTATTGAGTTGGGGGATCAAAGAGCTGTAAGGCTGAGGAACAAACTAGCTTCCTCCTAAGACCCTCCTCATTCAACTGAGAGCATTCTTGAACAAAGAAGGTTTCACAGTAATTTACATGTTCTTTCTTAGGCCTGATCACCCCGGGAAATCCGCACTTCCCAGTACCGAGCTGTACTTCCCCGTCATTGTTTCAGGCTTAGGTGGAGCGCAGGGAACTAAGGCCACCGAGAGATAAGGAGATTTTCTTCCGGACGCTGAGAACTCAGACTTTGTCAAAGCCGAGGAGTGAGGGTCCATCACCCCTCTTTTGCTGCAGCCCCCCCCCCAAGTCCTTCTTTTGGGGGGGCCTCCCAAAAGTGATCGTGCCTGGCTTGGGTTGTTCCCCCGTGGGGAATCTTACCCGTCTTTGGCTAACCGACCAAGCTTTTTGGGGTTCCGCAGCAGAAACAGCGTTCCTGCCAGGAAGATAAGCTTTTGTCTCCTTGCCGGCTCACGGTTCCAAGGGCGTTCCCTTAGCCTTAGCCTAGGCGGGGGTCTCAGTTTCTGATACCAGTCAGGGCGGTTCCCAACAAGGTAAAGCTTCATGCTTTTCCTGAAGCACCTCTTCTAGGAATGCACCAGCAAGGAAGGCTTTCTCTAGCCTCCTGCCTTGACCCCATTCTTTCCTGTGAACAACTGAGAGGTCTGTGGAGAAGAGTCTAAAAGCTGATGCAAATGCCCCTGATCTCTGTGGTTCCCAGGGATTCTATACTCTCAGGCTAGCCCACACTTTGCATTTAGCAATTCAATAATAATTTTATCTGATTTCTTATCTACTATATGAAGGACTTGCCTTCCTCATATTGCCACTGGTAAGCCGGTGCTTGTGTCTGATCTCCCTGTGGAGTCCCCTGTCTTTGCATGAAGTTCAGGCTAATTGGTTGCCCTGTTACCTCAGTTCTGTAATGAATTTAAGAAAAGTTATGATTTGATAGATTATCTAGCTTTTTGTCTTATTAAGGTGGAGGTAATACTCTTTCTAGCTTTCTGTATTCTAGGCCTTGAACTGAATCTCAAATGGCAAGTAGGAATTGACATGATAAGAAAGGGTGGGAAAGACATTGTGGATGGGGTAATGTTTTAGCAAGACAGTGGGAACAAAATTGCATGGTAGCTTCATTGACAAACAGCAGGTTCAGATTAACATTGTAAGTGAAAGCTAGAATGATGGGCCAGATCATAGAAAGCCTGAATGCCTAATGAAGGTATTAAAGTGTATTCTGAAAGCAACAGAAGAGCCCTAAATCTATATATATATATATAGCTTTGAATGGTATTTGCCACCAACCCTCTTTCCTTTAAAAGGCAGTTAATAATCATGGGCTATTACTTCTAAAATTATTGCAGTGCTCATAAGTCTGTAGTAGTGCCCAACTTGCATGTAGAAGGAAGCTGCCAAGTGTCTTATGTGCCCATGTAATTCTTCCAGCCTGGCAGCATTGGTGCTGCACACAGTCCTGAGGACTGGGAGAAAGTCTGGGACAACTGGAGGCCGCTAACAATGGCTGGGATCTTTGACTGCTGGGAGCCACCAGAGGGAGGAGACTGCCTGTATTCCTACACTATCATCACAGTGGATTCCTGCAAATGCTTGAGTGACATCCACCATAGGCAAGTCACACTTCTTATCCGTGGGTCCAAAAGGATTCATGGAATGGTTTTTCTCTTTGCTTTTAGATAGGTTACTTTTGGAATGTAAAGTTTCTATATGTACAAATTTAAACAGGTGGAAACTAAGACAGTTGCTTTGCAAAGTACAGTTAATAGTCAGTTTGTCTCCCTGTTCACCTAACCCAGAGGCTCCAAAGCTGTCTCTTGTGTGGTTGTATGTGCTCTTTTATTGTAGTTGACCCTTCATTTCTGTTGGCACATCAGTAGGTAGAATTGACTCTCAAGTTAACTGGCTCTCAAGAAGACTCTCAAGAAGACTGTGACCACAGTGAATGAGCCCTTGTGGGGTGCAGGGTTGGGAGTGCTGGCCCCAGAGCATGATGCACTTTAGCAGGGCTCTCATGCCCAACAAGCTCACCCTTTGGGTATGTTTTTCATGGTGCTAACTGGGTGCTCCTCTGGTGTTATCTGAAGCCAGCCACCAGGTGTGTTGGTTCTGGGGATTCTTGGGAGGGACTCTGATGCAGGCCAACATTAGTCACTGCCTGTGTCCAGCCTGGTAGGAGTTACAAAGTGATTTGCACTTGGTATCTGCCCATACTGGGCTTAAAGGATCCTAGAGTAGTTATGCTGTGAACCCAGGCTAGTGGCCACTAGTGCCAAGGTTTGGGTCACTTTGCAAGAGGTATAGGGCACACCAAGACCAGCTGCTGCTTGTAGAGGGTTTTTTTTTTTTAAGATTTTATTTATTTATTTTTAGAGAGAGGAGAAGAGAAGAAAAGAAAGATCAATGTGTGGTTGCCTCTCACACCTCCTCCCCCCACACTGGGGTCCTGGCCTGCAACCCAGGCATGTGCCCTGACTGGGAATCAAACTGGTGACCCTTTGGTTCGAAGGCTGGCACTCAATCCACTGAGCCACACCAGTCAGGGCAGGGGTTTATAGATTTGTGAGAGATTTTAGGGAAGTCTATGGCACAAGCCAGGCCTATGCATTGAGACAGTGTCTCAGAGAATAACCAGCATGGGGCAACAGCAGTGTTATCCAAGTTAGTAGAATCTCAGATTTGGCATGTGTGTAGCTATTTGAGATGAGGGCTCAAAAAGGAAAAATGTCATCTGCTGGCAATTTAGTCCCAGACATAGCTACCCCTCCAGCCCTCTCCTTGAAGTCAGACAGTTCAGTTCCTCTCTGTATGTCCTTGGTGCTTTCGAACTGCTGTCTCTTCTCTTGAGCTTAGGGCGAGTATTTATGAACAAGTGACTCTATGTGCAGGCCCTTTAAAGGGATACCTAGGTCTACAGCAGGCAGCCCCTCATCTCACCTGCACTGAGTTCCTGCTGATTCTTATAGCCAGCTGTTGCAGTGACTCCCTTTGCCAGCACTGCTTCTCAAAGGCTGAGAAGCCATGTGTGAGCCTGGGACCCTTTGCCCCTCAATGGGAACCTCCACAGTCGAGATATCCCTCCCTATTCTTAACCACTACACATGAGTGTGTGGCCTGCTCATTTCTACCCCTGTTGCCATTCTCGAGGTGGCTGCTTTATATCCTTAGTTATGGGAGTTCTTTATGTCCTTAATTATGGGAGTTCTTTATATTTTTAGATATGGGAGTTATAGTGTTCAGGTGGTTCTCAAGGGTGGTTGTTCTAAATTTAGTTATAATTTTGTCGTGTTGTGAAAGGAGGTGAACATGTTTACCTACTTCCTGTAAAATATTTTTTAAGTATGTTCAATATTTTTGAAATGAGAATAATGATTAAAATAGATGTTTATGCATTTGTCTCCTAAAATCAAGCACTCACCAATGAAGTGTGTACAATGCTCTGCATTGGTCTAGGACAGGGATGTCAAACTCATTTTCACTGGGGGTCACATCAGCCTTGCAGTTGTCTTCAAAGAGCCAAATACAATTTTAGGACTGTATAAATGTAACTACTCCTGAATAGTTAAGCGAGAGCTCGGTGCTGCCACCAGGTAGAAACAAGGTGCTGAGTTGTATAAAACAAGGTGGAGGGCCAGATTTGGGCCACGGGGCCTTGTGTTTGCCACCTATGATCTAGGACATAAAACTGGAAGCCAAACAAAGGATCTTTTTTAACATCTTCCTGGGTACCAGGAGTCATCTTACAGCCTCTTTGCTTTCAGAGGCATAGGTTCCTTTTGTTCAGAATTGTGTGAGTAAATCTTGCTTACTGTAAATCTGTCATAGGATATAAGGCTGGAGATTATTGTTGATAGACAAGTTTTCCAGAATCTATTTCTCCTTTAATTCTAGGCTGGTGCATCATAGAAAAGTAACCAGTTTGCTAATGTGTGCACTGGAGTGTACTGGATCCACTCATAATTACTATTCACTGCCTTTGCCATAAAACTTTATAAATTGGCTCTCCTAGTGTTGAATTTTGTGCCCTGTTAAGTCAGAGAGCATATGGCAGCAATCAGTATGTGAGGCACAGAGAGAGGGCAAGCTTCTCCTTGTGGTGATTTGTGCTATCAGCTGATTCAAGTCTCTCTCCTTTCTCTCCCTACCCTCACTCTGCCTCTTCTAACCAATATCTTGACCTCACTGGCTAGGATGCCCGCCATATTAGATGGAGAGGAAGCAGTCTCTAAATGGCTTGACTTTGGTAAAATCTCAACTCAAGAAGCTCTGAAGTTAATCCACCCCACAGAGAACATCATCTTCCATCCCGTCTCTCATGTGGTGAACAACTCCCGAAACAACACTCCTGAGTGTCTGATTCCTGTGGACTTACTGGTCAAAAAGGTAGGGGCATGTAACTTTGACAGTCCTTTTTGAGTTTTCTTCTGTCAGTTTAGCATTTTCTTTTAGGATATGGCCTTTTACAATCATAGCTTTCATTTAAACCACTCAAAACTCATACTCCTTTGTTATGGCAAAGGTGAGCAGAGCAGTGATTCAAAGCTGGCTGCTATGCCCTGGTTGTTGTGGCTCAGTTGGTTGGAGCATTGTCCAGTACACCAAAATGTCGTGGGTTCAATTCCCAGTCTGGGCACATACCTAGGTTGCAGGTTCGTATGGGAGACAGCCAATCGATGTGTCTCTCTCTCTCCCCCTTCCCCTCTCTCTAAAATCAATAAAAAATATCCTTGGATGAGGATTAAAAAAAAAAGCTGGCTATAACTCAGAGTCCTCAGGAGACCTCTTTTTGAAATGTAAATGCCAGGCTCTATCTAGACATACTAAGTTGATCAGTATTCAGGAGTGAGCCTGGACTTTTCTATCATTGAGAATCTCTTGGCGAGTCTGGTAATAAATCAAGTTTGGGGACTCCTAATGTAGAGGGTGACTGTGAGAAAACCAAAGGGGCCCTTGACCGTAATTGCATCTCTGCCTATAACCAACTGTGTTATTTTTTAAAAAGATTTATTTATTTATTTTTAGAGAGGGGAAGGAAGGGAGAAAGAGAGGGAAAGAAATATCAGTGTGTGGTTGCCTCTCGCACACCCCCTACTGGGGACCTGGCCTACAACCCAAGCATGTGCCCTGACTGGGAATTGAACCAGCAATCCTTTGGTTTGCAGGCTGGCACTCAATCCACTGAACCACACCAGCCAGGGCCAACTGTGTTATTTTTGATGTCTCTTCTCTGTAGCTCTGCTTTCCCAACCACCAGATAGAGAAGTTCTAATCCTTGTTCTGCTTCAGGACAATTTGAGAACATTTCTGCCAAAAACTTTAACTTCTTAGAATTGGTAAGGATCCTGAAGATGTATTTTGAAGGGAAGTTAAACAAGCATTTGCATCTGTACTGGGGAGGGGAGCTCCAGAGCAAAACACTGGCCCCTACTGACATTCAGGGATAAACATTTAGGAGTCACACTGTTTTTAGGTGTCATAGAGGGATCTGAAGTAGGACATAGCTCTGAGTATGCCAAGATCAGGCATCTTAGAATGCCTGTGCAGTGTTAAGGAAAATGATTACAAGAACAGCTATCCCCCACCCCTATTTTTAAGTTTTTTAAGTTTTCACACCCACAGTCAGTGTCATCTTTTTTTTTTTTTTGCTCTAATTTCTCTGCAAACTCCTGCAACTCTGATACTTTTTTTTTATTAGATGTCTCAAAAAATCATTCATTGTACACTAGACACTGCCCCATTGCAGGCATGGTCTTTACCTCAATTTACATTCTGGAGAGGTGGCATTATGTGGATTCAGAAACCTCAGTTTAGGGTGGGGTTGTGGGTAAGAGAAGTAGAAGAGAAGTTCCAGGCAAGAAGAGGCTATACAGAGGGGCTGGCTGCATGGCAGGGAAACAGCCTATTCAACCTTAGGCTGAATCCCTAATTATGGAGGCTGTTTGAAGCCTATCTCCCCTGCCTCACATCCTAACTCTCTGCCTGGTTACTAAATTATATTCTTTTCCCTGAGAATGCGTCATTCTCTGTATGTTTGAATGCCTGTCAGTGCTCTTCTCTGAATGGCCCCACATACCTCCGTGAAGCTTTTTCTGAGAGCTACCCCCTACCCTTTGTACCCCTTGGAGCACACTCAGTTGCTCATTTCTTGCTTCTCCTGACTAATAAGCCCTATCTGGTCTTCAGTAACATTTTCTAGTAGGGAAAGAGGCATCAGTACCTCGTGCCCCTTGGAGTTGTCCTTTTCCCAAAAGCTTAAGCTGAATGGGTTGAGCTTTTTTTGTCTTTTTCCTAGGAGCTGAAGGCAAGTTGCAGCAGCCAGAAGATGTTGCAGTGGCTGGCCACAAAGTCACCCAAAAAGGAAAACCCCAAAACATCCCAAAAAGCAGAGTCAGATGTGCCCCAATGGTCCAGCCAGTTCCTGCAGAAGAGCCCATTCCCCACCAAGAGAGGCAGTGCTAGACTCCTGGAGCAATGGCTGAAGAAGGAGGAAGAGGAGGAGCCAATGGCCAAGAGGCCTCACAGCCAATAATGCAGGGCTTTGAGAGATCAAGGTCATGGTTTGCTGCACTGAATACTATTGCTGATGACAGATTCTTGCATTGTATGTATGAATTTGCTTTGGGAGGAGGTAGCACGGTGTTAGTTAACAGCTGTGGGTTTATGGGGGAGTGGCTATTCTGGCTGTGACCAGGAACCCACAATGGGGCAGCCTGGGAATGGGAGGGTCCCCCTCCATCAATTCATAGGGGTTCATTATGCCTGCTGTCTTTTCTTGGTAGGACTGGTTGGAGCCTTCCCTCAAAGCCTGACCCTGCTGGCAGGCAGTTCTTAGCACCAACCTTACCTGGTGCTGCTAGTAAAAGGCCATTTTCTACTCAGCCTTTGGACTCTTTCTGTCTTTTGGAATTAAGTTCTTAATATGTATTTTTTCTGATTAAATTATATTTGATAAACTGTCTGTATTTCAGAAAATGCTATCAGTGGGGTTAGTTTTGGATCTTACTATTTTGGGCTTTCTGTGGACAAAACTGTTTTGGGAAAAATAAAAAAGACTAGGTGGAGAGTTCTTTGTTGAGTCCCTTTTCTCTCAATCTTGGAAGTTGTCTGAATCCTATAGCTTAAAACCTACCTGAATGCATGCCTGCCAAATACAGGGAGCTGGGGGTAGAACGGGGTACAGAGGCCAAAACCCTGTCCTTACACTGGGAACTAGAGTCTGCGTGAGGAGAAATTCCAAAGTCCCAGCCCTTCAAGCCCTATGCAGATCCCCAGCCTCTGGGTAGAGCAGGGCACAGAGGATGACTTGGTCTTGTGGCGCAAGTGGGAGCTGGCCGTCTGTCTGTCCCAGCCTGGTCAGAGACCCTATGATTTGTTCTGTAAGCTACTCCTTGGCACTGAATCACTTTATAGTTAGTTAGTTAGTTAGTTAGTTAGTTAGTTAGTTAGTTAGTTATTTGGGGTAGTTATCTATTGTCCCTCTGTCACCCAGATCATTAATTCCATGAAAGCAGAGACCGCTTTTTCACAGTTTTGTTTTCCTAATGTTAACTGTAGATGTGCAAATATTTGTTAAATGAATGTGAGCAGTTACTACATGTCCTGCCCTGTGCTAGGCATGGAGCCATAGGAGCCACTAGATGCCACACCTGTCAATTAAGCACACATGTGAGTGCAAGTATATGTGCCCCCCAATCAGGCTGTGTTTTGCCAGGAGAGAGCCTTCCTGAGTGATTCACTTTTAACTGTTTGGAACATTCAGGCCCTGCAGAATGCTGTCCTGTGCCGCTGTGTGGAAGCAGGTCCTGAGCCAAGTGGAGGGGCAGACTGTACCACCACCACGAGATCTCTGGAGGGGCTCTGGCTGAAGCCCTATGCAAATCAGGGGTCAGTGTCCTCACCAATCAGAGGGCAGTTCCAGCACCTCCTGGCAGGGTTGAAGGGAGGGAGGTCTCTGCTTCCAACACTTGCAGTGACTTCCACCTACCGTGCCTTGTCTCTAAATTTATCTTTAGATCACCATTCTAGGTGAGGAGGTGAGATCACCCTGGTGGTGGTTTGTACTCAAGAACCTTTCACTGAAGGTCAGGGGTGCTTTGCTCTGTGGCCTTCAGTTTTCTTTGAACTGATTTGATGATTTGGAGGTTTTACTGAGAGACTTTAAAAATACATATAACTTACCAGCAGGTTGACTGTTAGGACTTTTGTCATATTTGCTTCAGGTTTAATAAAACAATAGAAATGAGATTCCCTTTATTTTTCATTACTATCTTCCCACTGTCAGGGTTGTAAGTCAGTTTGGCAGGGTCTTTTCATTTTAATTAGAAGGAACAGAATGTCCTCAGCAGTGTGTTCTTTTCATTTAAGTTTTTATACTTTTACATAAGTGTGATGTTAAAAGCATATTCTTATATCTGAGAACATATTTTGTGATTTCAGGTTTACATAAATGGTATCTTGGACATTTCATTCTGCAATTTTCTACCTGGGTCATCAGCTTTACTAGGTATTGCCAATTGTTCTCCAAATTTTCACTTATTTCATGAGCATGTGAATCCCTATTTTCCCACCTTTTGCAAATACTTAATCTTGCTTAACAGACCAATGGAGCATCTAATCCTGTTCTTTGTTTTTTAAGAACAAGTCTCAGGAACAAACAGGACAGCCTTTACCTCCCTGTCTGGATATAGCCAAGTCAGACTGGGCCTGAGGTTTTCTGGGGCAATTGGGACTGTCTGGCCCCTGGACAGGGCTCCCAGATGGCAGTCCGTCTTCACCCTCTGATTCTATGGGTGAGGTGACCAGGCTTGATTCTAGGCCTAATTTAGGGGACTCTTTCCTGCTTTGTAGTTTCAGAGGAGGCAGAAGCACCCCAGTATTCCAGGTTTTAATAGACAAGTATCTGCCCTCCACTCCTGCCTGCAGTACATCTGTATACATCTGGTGCAAAGCTTATGTGCCTAAAAGCCCAACCCTGCTTTGTACAGGACAGACCCAGGCAAGGGAGGGGTTCGACCAAGGCCAGTTTGGCCTAGATATGTTAAGGAGAAATAGAAGGGGTTCATGATTTGGGAGGAGTGTTTAAGCTTAGTTTGGACAAGATTCTGCTTGTTGATGGGAAAGCCCACAGGGCAGGTTGGCAGTGGGCACCCAAGAAAGTAATGGGTGGCTTCAGACTCCTACCCACCTGGGCCTGTGCACCCTCCATCTTCTCAATCTGAGGAAGGATCAAATGATAAAAAAAGTGGAACCTCCTTCCTTGGGGAAAGGAGCTTTGGCTTAGGCTGTATAGGAGGGTTCCTAGTACATGTAAAACTGAGCAAGTCCTTTGTTTCCCCATCTCTAAGTCAGGAGAGTGGGCGCTCACAATTGAACTCCCAGGAACCCAAAAGAACAGGTGCTGGTGTTGAAGACCCAGAATCTACCTTTGGGCTAGTGTTCCTCATGTGGAGATGGATCAAGGACCCCCCTTATTTCCCAGGACTCCAGAGAGGAGAGGCATGCTGCAGGCTCTATGGGCAAAACTCCCAGTGGGAGGCAGAAGCTAGGACGCTTTGGAGGAGCTGGGGTATCAGTGAAAGGAGTTGGACAATCAAGCTAAACAACACAAAAAGTTCTAAATGGCAGCCCTGATATGGAGATAGTCACAAGACAGACAGGAGCTGGGAGAGAGGCAAGATAAGGTAGGTGAGAAAAGGGGCCTCTGGAAGTATGTATGTGCAGGGTGCATTGAGCAAGGGTATTGGAGAGGTTGTTAACGTTGGTGCAGAACCTCAGGACCAGAAGGCTGGGTCTTCGGCTTTTACTCTATGTCATTCTTTGTCTCAGTCTCCTTCAGAACACCATCATCCAGGGCTTCTTGTGAAGCAACCAGAAAGGCCTTCACAGAAGATCAAGTTGAATGATCTCAAATGGGAGACTGCAGGTCACATTGGGCTCACACATGATTTTGTTTGGCCCACAGAGTACTTACTCTTAATTGTTGAAAAATACACATAACATAAACTTTACCACCTTAACTCTTTTTAAAATGTACAGTTCAATAATGTTAAGTGTGTTCACATTGTTGTGCAACCAATCTCCAGAACTTTTTCATCTTGCAAAACTGAAACTTTACCTGTTAAACACTAACTCTCTATTTCTCCCTATCTCCAGCCCTAGAAACCACCATTTGACTTTATATCTCTATTAATTTGATTAGATATTTCATATAAGTGAATCATACATTATTTGTCTTTTTGTGTCTGGTTTATTTCAGTTAGCATATTGTTCTCAGGATTCATCCATATTATAGCTTATGTCAGATTTCCTTCCTTTTTTTTTTTTAATCCTCACTCCAGGATATGTTTTTTTATTTTTTTAGAGAGAGAAATATCACTGTAAGAGAGAAACATTGATTATTTGCCTCCTGTATGTACCCTGACCAGGGATCGAACCTGCAAACTAGATGTATGCCCTGACTGGGAATTGGACCCACAATCTTTTGGTGTATGGAACGACATTCCAATCAACTGAGCCACCTGGCCAGGGCAGAATTTCCATCCTTTTTAGGGCTGAATAATATTCCATTGTAAGGCTAGACCACATGTTGTTTATCCATTCATCCCTCATTGGACACTTGGGGTACTTCTACCTTTTGGCTATTGTGAATAATGCTGCCATGAACATAGGTGATCAGGTAACTCTTTGAGACCCTCCTTTCAATTCTTTTGGGTATATATCTAGAAATGGAATTGCTTGATCATATGGTAATTCTATGTTTAATTTTTTGAGAAACCACCATAATGTTTTCCACATCTGTACAATCTTACATTGCTACCAGCAGTGGACAAGGTTTCCAATTTCTCCACATCCTCACCATTTGTTTTGTTCTGGTTTCTCTTTTATAGTAGCCAACCTAATAGGTATGAAAGAGAATATTTTGTTTTTTAAGCCCACATTTTAAAAGTGGGAGGTTCCACACACACAAAATGTTTATAATTTCCATATAAAAAATTCTGAGAGGTACTTGAGATGACTGAGCCTCATGTGGGACCACTGCCATGCTAAAGCATACTATTCATGCCTTTCTAAATGGCCCAGGCCTTTCCCCTTGCCTCTGGAGATGGGACTTTAAACATTTCATGAGGTGCTTCTGACACAGTCTGAAAAAATGAGAAGCTCTTGCCATACTAAGCCACATACTGCCTGGCAACAATCAGCAAGACTGGATGATTACTGTCCCAATTCAGGTGGAGTCGGTGTCTTCCAGATGACTAGACTGTGCTGTCTGGCTTGGTACCTTTGCACCTCTGAGTATGAGACCCTGGTCTAGTCTCTTCTCACCCTCGTCACACACACACCCATTTTATAATGGGGAACTGTTATGGCCTTGTCAACTCATCTAAGCTAACTACATTTTCCAGAATTCCCACACTTTATGTTTCTTGTTAGTGTGGGCTACAAGGCAGATACTTGCCAGATTTGGAAGGAAGCAACTATTTTGATTGCTGATCTGCTGATGTACCTTCCTGGTGTGAAGCAGCATCTAGGCCTTCATTTTTTTTTACTCCTCAACCAATTGTGTGCATGGTTAGCTCTGTGATGAAGGGCCTCAGCTTCTGCAGAATACCCTCATCACCAAGGTATTCAGAGACAGTAATAACAGTCCATCCTAAGATTCCAGTTTTTGCTAGTGAGTTTCAGCCTGCTCATGATCTTCACCTGACTGAGCACCTCAAGCTGCAGCATCAGTCACAGAGATTTGGCCTTACAGAAGTTGTTTATTCAGTCTCACAACTGTGCAGGGCAGTTCCCTGTAGCAATCAAATACTACATAGGTGTGTGCCTATATCCCTTCTGGTTCTGCTTCTCCATTGAACTCCAACTGATATGGGAACCTGAAGCTCCACTAACTATTCCTGACTCATGATCTGTCAGTTGACTCACTGCTTTTACCATTCCCCAAACTCAGGAGCTTTTTCCAATCCTGGGGACCTGTGCTAGTGCTACTCCAGCCTGGAGTGTCCCTACCCAGAAGTTGCTGATTTATTCTCCTCCTGCTGCACGTGGCTAAGCTCCTCCAGGACAGGCAGCAAGTCTGATAAGTCTGCCAAGTGTCACTGCCTTCATTTTTCAAGTGTATGTGGCCCCAATAGCATTTGCTGCTTCATGACTAGTGGAGCTGCCTCTGGCCACATCATCCAAGGTCTGATACCTGGGACACTGAGATTTCAGTACCCTTGTGCTCAGTGCTCAGACCTTCCAACAGGTCTTGTGTTCAGCACTACGCCCTGTCATGGTAGAAGAGTTTCACCTAGGTTGGTCTACAACAGTTAATTGGATGAATTACTGAAGCTGCACAGCCTGGAAAGGGGCTTTTCCAGTACCGGCAGAGCTGCCCTCCAGCCACAAAGTTGGATCTAGGGACCCAGAAACTAGACCTTAGGAGGTTCAGTGGCAGGTGGGGTAACCAAAGGACAGAGCACTACCTCTAGGGGTACGCAAGGGTTGGGGGCAGGAAAACTTTGGCCAGAGGCAGTATGTTCAGACTCTCTCTGGTTAGCAGATGAGTAAAAGAAATCTTTCTTGGCTCTACTTACAGACAAAGAAACTGAAGCTTGGGGAGAACAGTCTTTCCCAAGACCAGAAGACCATAGGGGAGATAGGCCCAAAATACTGACCTTAGCCTCCAGGACCTGGTCCCATTAGATCTACCTGTCTGATGCAGTGGATGCTAAGAGGTGCACCACCAGCCTGAGCCATTGCTACATATTTTGTCCTTTGCCTCCTCACTGCACTTGAGTCACCTCCCCCACGAAGCCCTCTTCCTGGGCCTTGCAGTATAATGTGCCTTCAATGTTCATCTGGAATTGAGGCTCCGTGAAACCAAGTCCAAGAGACACATGGTGTATCCTGGGCTTCCCAGCTCCATACAGGAGGTGAATGTGGTGTCAAGGCAGAAAAGGAGCCTCCCACTCTCAGCACCCACACCAGTAAGATGAATTTTTTAAAAAGATTTTATTTATTTTTAGAGAGGGAAGGGAAGGAGAGAGAGAGAGAGAGAGAAACATCAATGTGCAGTTGCTGGGGGTCATGGCCTGCAACCCAGGCATGTACCCTGGTTGGGAATCAAACCTGCGACACTTTGGTTCGCAGCCTGCACTCAATCCACTGAGCTACGCCAGCCAGGAGGTAAGATGAATTTTTGAACTCCTCACTGGGGCTATCATGAAGCTAAGATGAGGCCTGTGCTTCCTTCCTCAGAGTGCCTGGCACACACTGAATGTTCACGTGGGGCTGATTGTGGCCATCCATCTTTCAACTTAGGGTGCATATCAGAGATGTAGGATCCAGCTGCAGAGGTGCAGCTCTGCTGAAGTGAGCAAGCTGCAAGGAGGGGAGGGGCCTGTGAGTACAGATTGGGACACTGAAGGGTGGTTTCAGGGGAAGAGCAATTTGAAGAGATGAAAAGGTCCAGGATATGAGCATGGGAGGGTAAAGTGAGTCAAAGGAATGAGAGACAGATTGCAAGTAATGGAAATTCACTTCAAACTAGCTTATTTAAAAAGCAATGTAACAGCTGACATGACACAGGTCTAAACTTGCCTCAGGCACGGCTGGATCTAGAGGTTCCATTCATATTCTCGGGCTTCTATCCATTTTTCAGTTCCAACATTCTCTGTTTTGGATCCTTTTCCAGGTGGGCTCTCCCTATATGTTGATAAAGATAGCCACTGTTAACTCTGGCCACATGTACTACCCTTTGTGATCCCGGGAGAAAAGAATAGTTTCAGTAGTTCCAGGAAAAGTCCCAGGACTTTCAGTGAACCCACTGGGGTCAAGAACCCATTTCTGACCCAGTCATTGTGGCAAGGTGAACTGACAACCCTTATTCACTGCATCTTTGGGTCATACAACCATCCCCAGGACTGAAGGGATCCGACTCCCAGAACCACGTGGCCTGGAGTAGGATAGGTTGAGTCTCCAGAGAAAAATTAAAGTGTTCTTTATTATCAGAAGAGTGGGAGACCTGCCCTGAGGGCTGGTTCAGTGGATGCTCCAGTGCTCCTGGGGGAGGCAGCTCTTAGGGTGGAGTAGAAAACAAGCCAGGGGCCCAGGTGATCGGGGGAATAGAGAGGTGGAGACAAGACAGAGGAGTACCACATCATCAAAGCGGGAGGTCCCTGGGAGAGCAGGGAAGTATGAGCAGCAAAGGGAGAATTTTGGTGGGAAATATGGAAAGGCAGTGAGGAGTAAGGATGACCTGAAGGACATTTGGGGTGTCCTAGTGCTCATGGGATGTTCTCAAAGGAGACAGTCAGCAGGGTTGGGGGCTTTGGTTAAGTAACACTCCAAGAAGGAGATGAAACTCAGTGTGAATTGCTAGGCAGAAAGGAGCAGTAGGCAATGCAAGTGTCAGACCCTTGCAGAACACTCCACAACCCTCTCTGAACCTTAGGGCCACCTGGGAGTTGGTCAGAAAGCCAAATTCCAGGCCCCAGGCTGATTCCAAGTTGGAGAATTGGAGTGAGCCCAAGAGGCATCTAGGCTGGATTTCTGATTTAGGGAAAGAGAGTAAAATCTGAGGGATCACATTTAATTTATCAGGAGCACTATGCCCCAGAATTCTAGGTAGGCTGAGGCCTCTAGCTGCTGTCCTACTTACTGGCCCTGCAGCCAGTATGGATGGGACAAGGCCCTAGGCTAGCTCAATAGGACATGAGCTGGCAGGGTGGGTGGGGCTGTCAGCCCTGGCTCACTACTCTGTGTCTCCAACTCTTTCCTGGATGTCCACAGTTCCTCAGAACCAAAACATCCACAGCCAAGTCTAGCATCACATCTCCTCCTTTGACCTAATGACAGTGCTTCCTGCAGCCATCAGTCATGTCTCCACACTCAGGTCAGGATCCCATCTTGCACTCTGAACTGCCTAGAGAGTAATGACATGCTCAGCAATTCATCTTTGACAGGAAGATCAGACAGGGCAGGCGCCTGTACTTATTTTGCCCACTGTTGTGTCCTCAGCCCAACACATAACAAGGCAGGTGAGACATTGGCACCTGGCTCTGCAGTCCCCTAAGGCAAGCAGCAGTGGGCAGGAGCCTCCAGAGGAATATGAAGAGACTTGAAGAGGGAGTGGAGTGGCCACTTGCCCTTGAAGGGTCTGCAGGGTGGTAGGTGGTTGAGGTCTGCCCTGTGACCCCACCTCATGCACCAGGGAAGGGTAGTTAACTAACACTCCAGTGTGAGGGGTACAAACAGGCCACAGGCCCTTCTCCAGTGGTACTCCCTCCCTTCCCCCAATCTATTGCCCTTCCCCTCTTTCTGTAGTCTATGTAGAGGGTCAAAAGATCCCCTGAATCTCTCACCTAACCCTAGCTCAGGCCTGCCCAACTTGGTACATATACTATCCACTGTTCTAGAAAATGTCCTGAATTTTAGAGTTAATACCCATTTTACAGGATTGACTTTTCAGAATAGACCTGTCAGAAATATGTCAGAATAGCTTCAGCCTGCTGCCCAACTCTAGGAACAATTCCATATGCTAGACACCAGAGTGTCTCAGGGCTGACGATCATTCTCAATTCATCCAGAAACCCTCGCGTCCTGTCTGCAGTCCAGATTAGCCAAAAGGATCAGTCAGGCCACACCTCAAGTTGTGGGTAGTGAACCCGAGCCCAGAGCCTCCGTATCTCCCTGTCATATCAATACTAAGTAACCCAGAATTCAGAATAACTAACTTCCATAAAAACCCAAAAGGTGTCCTTTTAAGAGCTGAGGAGCCCTTACCAGTAAACCCTGAAAACGACCACTTCCCCTACCCCAAGACTGAGGCCATTGTTGGGAACCGAACAAGGCTATCTATCTCCAGCATCTTTTCATCTGCGTTCACAGGATTGTCGGTCCTGAGCACCCTTCCAGGAAGAACCAGGAGAGGACTCCTGGGACCCACCATCCCACCCAAAATGCGCGCCAGGCGCGCCCATCCCTAGCCCACTCAGAAGAAAATCAGAGCAGTTCAAAGGTTTGAACAATTTATTGTGCCCCACAAAGGCCAACGAAATTAAGGGAAAACCCACGCAGTAGCGCGCGATTGTTTGTCGCGCACGCAAAGGCTGGCGAGTGGGGAGCCGGGAAAGGGAGGCACAGTGGCTTCGGCCGCTGGCGCCTAAGGGCGGGTAACCATAGCGACAGCCGTGGCCAAGGGCGAAGAGCCAATGGGGGCGTCATCATGGCCATTTCAAAATCTGAAGCAAACACAAAAACAACAACAACAAAAAATACTACCACGGCGGGCGGGGGATGGGACAAAAGAAGGGGCCCTGGGCCCCTTGCTGCGCTCAGAGGAGGCGCGGCGGCCCAGGCCAGGGTAACCGTATAAAACTACATATACTTGGGGTACAAAAACCAAACACCCGCCCAATCAGCAGATCTGTGCGCTCACTTGCGGCCTTTTGGTACTTTAGGGACGCTGGGCTTTGCGGCCTTCTTCACTTTGCCCCCAGCTGCCGCAGCCTTCTTCGCCTTGCCGCCTTTGTGCTTCTTAGAGGCGGCGCCCTTCTTGTGCGAATTCTTCTCAGGCTTCTGGTCCGAGTGCCGGGGACCCACCGCGCTCGGGGCCGCCTTCTTGCCCTTGTGCACGACTGTGGTTAAGACCGCGGTGGCCGCCGAGGCTCCGCGCCGCTCGCCGCCGCCTTCAACCTTCTTGCGGTTGAGCTTAAAGGAGCCGTTGGCGCCGGTGCCCTTCACCTGCAGGAGCGTGTCGTTCTGCACCAGTGCTTTGATGGAGTACTTCAGGTAGGTGCGCCCATTCTGTTGGTCGAACCACGCCACCTTCTTGGCCTCAGTGTAGATCTTCGCCAGCGAGGAGCCATTGCGCTCGCCCAGCCTGCGAATGGTCTCCACCACCAGCTGACTATACTTGCCCGGCTGGTTTTTCTTCTTGTTCTTCCTCTTCTTGGAGGGGGACAGCGCCGCCGAGCTGCTAACCCTAGCTGCCTTCTTGGCTGTCCCCTCGGTGGTCGTCAGCGGCAGGGCCTCTTCGAGCTCCACAGACATAGTGGCCAGCGGATTGGTGGCAGGCCGGAAGCAGAAGCCCGGTGGCCGCGCCGGGAAGAGGAAAGCGAGAGGCCGAGGGGAGGCCGGGGGGCTGGGGGCGCGCGGCGGCTCCAGGCGGGAGCGGCCGCGGCCGGGCCTGGAGCCTGGCGGCAGGGCTGAGGAGGGGGCTGGGCCTGAGCCGAAGCCTGAGGAAGAAACCGGACCGGGGCCGGACCGGGCCGGAGCAGAGAAGCTGCCCAAGGGAGCAGCTGCCGCTGATAACACTACTCCCACCAGAGCTCTCTTGCACGCTGAGCGCAGCGAGAGAAACAGAGAAAGAGGGCGCCTTGCTTCCCTTTTATGGCTCTGCGGCGGACCACGTTGAGAACAACAACAGCCTGGTCCGCAGCCAGCTCCAACTTGTGCTTTTTGGAGCCGCTTCCCCAGCCACTGGCTTTCGGGACTTCACCTCACCGGCCTCACTTTGCTCGCAGTCGTGATCCTTGGACAGAGTCCAAACCCTAGGGGCAGCGAAGAGGCGGTCTGTTCCTGAGAATGGACCGGCATGGGGGAACAGAGGGGTGCACCTTAGGCTGAAGAACGCGAGGTGGGGGGGAGGGGGGACGCTGCTTTGGAGAGAAATACTGTAGAACCTGGGGGAGGCTACACAGCTCTGAGCTTCGCAGCCCACAGCCAAGAATGCGCCACGGGCACCTAAAGCCTGACTGCGTCCAGAGAACCCTGGCCTTTCCGCAGGACCAACTTTAATTTGTCCGAACTAACACAGGGCACGCCCTCACGTGGTCGGCTGGGGCACAGTGACATGAGCTAGGACTTCTACCAAGGGAACCTCCACCGGCCTCCAGCCGCGAAACCGCGGTCGTGAAGCACAGTGCCTCCCTGGGAACATTTTCTTCTTGATCCCCAACCCCTACTTCTGATGGTCCAAGTATCCTACTTTGCGGGTAGCCCCCTCAAGCCAAATGTCGGATCCTGGGTGGAGCTGAGTGGGGGTGTGTAAGGCCGCAGGGGAGTTGCTTTTAGTTCCCGGCCACACCCCACCCCCTTTCTGGGGAGGGAAATTCAGAGTAGGTCCTATAGAGGCCTTGGATACTAGTCGAAGACCTGGTGGATGTGAGCTTTGCTTGCACCCAGTATTGTGTTGCGAAAGAGGTGCGTGCCTCAGTCTTAAAACCAAAGAAGCTTCTACTTTGGGAAAGCTGAGACCCTGGGCAGAGACTGGGGAGAAAAGCTGACATCTTTGGAGTAAGTGATTTAAGGCCCTTGGACCACTGCAGAAGTGTAAACAAGAAAGTCCTCTGAGCTCTCAGGGTGTGGCTCAGTGAATTGAGCAGGTGCCTATGAACCAAATGGTCGTTGGTTCGATTCCTAGCAGGGCACATGCCTGGGTTGCAGGGCCAGGACCCCCAGTAGGGGGTGCGTGAGAAGCAACCGCACATTGATGTTTCTTTCCCTCCCTTTGAAAAAAAGGAAAAAGTCCTCTGAGACCCAAGCATGGAGGGGGAGGGGTGGATAGGAGGTAAAGGTTCCAGGGTGCAAAGAGCTGGAGGCTGTGAGGTCCCTAAAAGGGAGGGGCGTGTTTTGGGGCCTTCTGCCCCATCAGATTCCTCTCTGTCAGCTCTCACCCTTTCATAGTGCTTGCACAGACCCTATTTGCCCTTGGAGAGCTAGTGACCCAGGAGAGGCTGGGAAAGGTGGAACTGCATGGGTTTTTTGAGGGGTGGTGGTGATTCAGGAGCATGGGTCCAAGAAAGGGCTTCTGCTGCCCAGGGCAGTGAGTACACGCCATTAGATAATAGCCTGGGTCTCTGCAAAGAAGGCCAACCTTCTCTCCCAGAAATGAGGACGCTCTAAGTGGAACTATCTGCCAGGGTTTCTGAAATTGAGCTGAGCCCTGGAGATGGCACTGGAGAATTGGAAGGGTTTTTGCAGATACTGAACTGCTTGAGCAAAGACCTTGAATTCTGAAATGCAAGGCATGTGCTCACTGGGGTTTGGGATCCAGGATTCACAGAGGATGCGAAAGAAGAGACAAGATGCAGATGCCATGACCCATGGACAAGTTTCTGAGCAGAGGGCACAGATGGGGAGGTGCATGGTGATCCTCTCTGGGTGGACCAGAGTGCCTAGAAATGGGATGCAAACAGGGACACCCAGAAGGGAGCTGGCCTGAGGAAACCAGGTGGAGAGGAGGTGGCCAGATAACTGGATGAGAGGGGCTTGAACTTGGGTCTGTGAAAGATCCATGGGCGACCAGAGGGTAATGCCCCTGATCAAATCCCATTGTGCGCAGCAAGGGCACCTCCCAGACTGAAATTTGTGCCACCATCACCAGAGAGAACACTGGAAATGTGAATCTGGAACTGGTAATAGCAGCATGCTGCGTGAGGGGAAAAAAAGGATATGTGAGAATGGTAGAAAAGGGAAGCTGCTCCACTGGAGTTGGAGGAAGAATAGTCAAAGAGGAAGGAAGAAACCAGATGTGGCTAGTGCCACAGAAGGAAAGGAGGAGGGAGTTTCAAGAAGGGCTGATATGTCACAGTGCAGACCACTCAGAAAGTGCATTGATCATCAGTGTGGACAGATTCAGCAGAGCTGAGGAGACTGGTATTTCACCCAGTTTCTTTTTTAAACCTAAATTACTTACAGTATTTAAAAATTTTTAGGTCAAAATGCAGTTCAACCCTGGCTCGTGTGGCTCAGTGGATTGAGCGCAGGCCAGAGAACCAAAGGGTCACCTGTTGAATCCCAGTCAGGATACATGCCTGGGTTGCTGGCCAGGTCCGCAGTAGGGAGCCTGCTATAGGCAACCACACATTGATGTTTCTCTCCCTCTCTTTCTCCCCCCATCCCTTCTCTCTAAAAATAAATAAATAAATAAATAAATAAATAAATAAATAAATAAATAAATAAAATCTTTTAAAAAATGCAGTTCATGTCGAGGCCACCGACCAGCAGCAACCAAGGAACGCTGCAGATGGCTCGTCAAAACATGAGAAAAACATACACAGAGACAACCAAATCCTGTGGAGAAATAGAGATGAAACGGCCACTTTCTCTAGTGGGGAGTACCTCGTTTCCCCGCCCGAGCAGGCTTCTATTGGGTTTGTTTGCATAAGAATTCAGGTAAAGCTCATTACTCATTGCCAGGAAGTAAGGATCAAACAATAGATAACAAGGAAGTATGAGGGCCTATTTTGAGTCAGGGTCAAAGAGCTGTAAAACTTTAAGGAACAAACTTACTTCTTCCTTAGACCCTTATCATTCAATTGAGAGCATTCTAAACAAAGCAGGTTTTACAGGATTTTACATATTCTTTCTTAGAATATTCTTTCTTCACCCAGGGAACCCGCTCTTTCCAGCACAGGGCTGCACCACCCTCTGTCATTGTTTCAGGCTTAGGTGGAGCAAGGGAACTAAGGCAACCAAGAGATAAGGAGATTTTCTCACAGACAATGAGGACTCAGGCTTTGTCAAAGCCAAGGGGCGAGGGTCCATCACCCCCTTTTGCTGTAGCCCCCAAAGTCCCTCCTTGGGGGCCTCCCATGTGATCGTGCCTGTCTTACCTGCCATTGGCTAACCGACCAAGCATTGGGGGCCAGTTATAGATGAAGTAAAAGGAGCAGAAGCAGTGCTCCTGCCAGGGAGATAAGCCTGTCTCCTTGGTGGCTTACAGTTCCAAGGTCGTACCCTCAGCCTTAGCTTTGGCAGGTGTTACAGCTTCTGACACCAGGCAGGGTGGTTCCCAACTGTTCAGATTTCCCTTTTAAAAAAATCTGATTTGACCTCAGTCGGAAAATGAAGGGGTGCGGCCTCCTCTACGTGAGCCAGACTCCCAGAACCTGGTCAGTGATGGGGTACAGCCATTGTGAGGCAGAGGGAAGGTTCTGAAGCTCTGGGGGAGACCTGGCTATAACTGGAGGAGAGAAGAAATCATTGGAGAAAGGCAGTGTGGCCCAGGTCATGCATGGGGAAGGATACAAAAGATCCTGTTCAGAGTCCATGCCAGCCCTGATAGATCCCTTGGTGTGCCAGTAGAGGGAGTACTTTTGCCAACAGGGGGTTTGCTGTCTGAGTATCAGAGCTTGGGAAAACTAATTCCAGGCTTTGGGAGCAGGCAGGGACCATGTGATTTCATCCCACTGGCCTCATTATACAGATGAGAAAACTGAGACCTTGAGGAACGGGTAATTAAGTGGCCAGGACTAGTGTCCTGTCAGCCTTCAAGGATACCTCTCAAGCCCCACACTCCTAGGTGGGTAACTCTCCTGCCACCCATCAAAGGAAACCATGAGTGAAAGGCCTGAAGTGGCCAGTAATAAGTGACAAAATATGGAAAAAGAAGCATCTGGAAGTGGCCAGGGCCTAGCCAGCCTGGAAGAAGTTCCGGGAAGGTACTCTATCCCTAGGTGAGCTAGTCCAGTCCTGGGACTCCAAACATCATCCATAAAATGATGATACTCCCTTTCTGTCTCCAGACCTGATTTCTGTCTTCTGACCAGTGGCCTCTGGCATCCAGCTGCCTGCTACCATTTCCACATCTCTTCTGTTTAGTGGCTAAAACAACTCATTTTCTCTTGTAAGCATGTTCCTCCCCAGATTTTTACAAACTGTTCCAGGCAGAAAGGATATCCCCTCTGATTTTTTTTTCCTCTACCCTCTCACTCAACCCTTCATCAGGTGACCCCCAGTTGGGCCCTCCATTCAATCACTTTTTTCCAAGCCGCTATGCTCTCCACCCTTCCACTCTGGCTTCTCTAGTCCTCTCCATACAGCAGCACGGGGAGTAGTTAACAGAGTGCAATCCTGTGTGTCCTGCCTCTGCTAAAGGGCCTCCAATGAATTCTCACCAAACACGATAAATCTGCACTCAGCCACACAGGCCTTTTTGTTCCTCATACATACCCAGGGGGCTTCCACCTCAGGGCCTTTGCACTTGCTGTGTGGTGGGCTTTCATTCAGATCTCAATTCATAAATACCTCTGCAGAACAGCCTTCCCAGTCAGCTGTGTTAAAATACCTCCCTAGAATTCCTGTTATCACCCTTACTTTATTTTCTTCATAGCATTTATCATCTGACCCTATTTTGCCTATTTACTCGAATACAGGGAGCTCTCTAAGAGCAAAGATCTGCCTTGCTTTCTGCCAGGCCTCAACCCTGGGCACATCTTGCCTGGCTCATGCAGCACCTGCTCTCTTTTCTGGGCCTAAGGAAGACATGGGTTTGCCAGAAAGGTGGCAACAGGAAGGTGGACTGGGAGTCTAGGCCCTGGTTTGGCTTGAACCTGGCTCTCCTACAAACTCTATTGTGACCCACTACTCCGACCCACACAGCCCAGCCTGGATTCCCCAGTTTGTGAAAAAGGGTTGGATGTATGGACTTTGTGTGACCCCTTCAGCTTTGACAGTCTGGTTCTGGACTTCTGAACAGAGTAGATGTCCTTGAGAGAAGTGAGGATCTACAAGAATATAGCCAGGCTGGAGGATGGGACACAAACTTGATGGCCAGGTATCAGGGGAGTTGTCTATAGGACATGCTGGGAAATACAGGACTGGGAACCCACAGCTGTAGGCTCCTATATCTCTGTGGGCCTCAGTGTTGTCATCTCTGAAAGGGGTATATGCACAGGAGCTCACAGAGGCACCTCTACCTGGGAAGGTTTCTGAAAGCCTGGGCAGGAGCCCAGGAGATTGGGGGTAGGGGTGGGGGCACTGAGGAGTGCTACAAAAGTCACCAGCCCTGGGGTTGGGGTTCAGAGGCCCTGCTGCCTGAGGGCCCCTGGCTGGGGAAGGACCACTTGCTTGGGCCACGCTGCTGAGGATAACAGTTGAGGGCCAGAGTCTGTCACCCCAAAATGTTTTAAATTGAGAGATTGGCTCCAGCCTGTGCCTGGACTGGTAGGAAGGGTAACTGGGCCCCATTTGGGATTCAAAATGTAAATAGGAATTTAGTGCTTTTCAGTATTTAAGGGGAGACAAAGGGAAGTAATCAGACAATGGGAAGGTTGCCTTTAAGATGCAAATGTTGTTTTAAAGCCCTAAATGGGGACATGGTTAGGGGCCTGGGCCCCACATCCTGAGGCAGAGCTGAAGGGCCTTCAGGCCTGATGAAACTTGGCAGGCAGGCCATAGATCAAAGCATCAGAGGAGTTGCTGTTGAGGTTGAGGGTGCAAAATGTAGGGATTGGGACAGAATGGAGTTCCAGGAGGTCCAGCCTGGAGGGAGCCTCACGGCTCCTTCTCCCCTGGTAGGAGTGGAGGGTAAAGTAGATGCTGGGCCCCAGCTCTCAAGGGGCACTGGGAAAGGTACCTGGGAAAACATGCTCCATCCACCTCCTCTTCTCACACCTGCTAGTATCCAACTGCTCACAGCCTAGGTTTAGGGCACCAACAAAACCAGAGCTCCCCAAAGTGTTTTAATATAATAGGCATTTTTAAAAGAATGGACTTAGTACTTATTATGGAAGAAACCAGGCTCTGCAGGACTTTACACAGCACCAATACTATTTTTACTTGGAATCACATTAAGGGAGAGAGAGGGTCTGTGCCTCAATATCCAGCTGCCACAGGCCACATACACACATTTGCATTATTTAGTCTCAAGAGAGGGCTTCTTTCCAAGGTGCTCAGTTAAGAATCCCCAAACTACAGATAAGACCTGAGATGCTGAAAGAGTTCTGGACAATTGGAGATTTGAACTTGTCATCTTGAACACGAACAGTTATTCATCTCCAGAAAAAAAATTACCCATCTTCTTATGTCGGTTTTACAAGAACTGTAAAATTAGTTGGACGGGGCACTGTAGTGGCACTGGAGAAGAGGGAGGTCGGGGCCCCAGCCCAGCCTGGGCCCAATCCTGCTGAATGAATGAGATGTGATTCAAACCCAGCTCCAGCTTGGTACTCTTTCTTACACCTGTCACAGCACTAACCTACACAGGTCCTAACTCAATATGTCTGTGTGCTGGACCCCAATAGGCCACCTGGCAGAGCAGGCAGTGGTCACACAGGGGTTGTGACACCTTCAAAAAGCTTAGTAGAAAGCCTACTGTGATCTTTATAAGGCTCACAAATTTATTTCATACAGTTATTGCTTGTCCAGTCTTATGGATCGTGAAATTCTCTACTGGTCAAGAACGAGTGAATAGCTGACTTGGGAATGTTCTACTGAGATGGGGTTCTCAACCTCAAACCAGACTCTGTTGCCTAGCTACCATTATCTGAGGAGAGCTGGAAGAATGGGAATATTGTGGCTTCATTGGGTAGGGAGTAGCAAAGGGACTTGCCGCTTCAGGCAGCTGTCAGTCACCTAGTCCATACTACCATTATCTTCTCCTGGCTGGTCCCCTACTTCCTCTGCCTGCCTTTCCTCCAATTCACCCCAGTCCTTTCTCCACTTAGACACAGCCTAAGTAGCCTTTAAAAAGTGAACCAGAACTTGTGGCTCTCCTGCTCAAAACTGTGTTCCTTTATTTCCCTCTAATCAGGTAATAATTCTTGAATGAGGTAGCCCTTGAGGAACGCTTTGGAACTATTGAGGGGTTGAATGGTAAGGATCCTCAGATTTGTCTTACTGTCCTGTCTGCCCACCCACACTTCATATGAAGAAGCTGAGGTCCAGCAAAGAGGAAGGCTTTTGGATTATACTCCAACTCTAATTCCTGATCCAGTGAGAATTAGACTTGCCCTATTTGACTCCCCTGTCTATCCACTTAGCCAGGTGTGGGGAGGGTAAAGCAAGGCCAAGAAGAAGCCACAGACTGGGGATAGGCATTCAGCTCTTTGCCTCCCTTGTCTGGATGCAGAAAACAACCATTGGAGGTCTGTCCAGACAAGGCCCCAGAACCACGCCTCCCTGGGAACAGCCCAGGGAGCTGTATAGCCTCAAGAACAGTTGTGAGGAGGAACTGAGCACTCTTCTGACATATAAACTATATTTTAGGCCTGCACATTTTGTGCAATTTGCACCCAGAAGATTGAGAAAGCCTCAAAGTCCATCTCTTTGTGCCAGATATTCAAAGAGTCTAAGTTTTCTCAAAACACTCATTGGATCCTGCCTACTCCCTGCTAAAACACTTGGGTGGCTTCCCATCACACATAATAAAATACAAATGTCTCCCCACAACTCCGAAGGCTTGACAAGGTCTGGGCCTTGCCAGCCTTACTTGTGTTCCTACCCAACTCCTCTTTGCTGCCTGCCTTTCTGTCCATGCTTGCTGACTACAACCGCACCGTGGTGCCTTTGTGCTGTTGTTCCCACTCTTTGTAGACCCACAGATGCCATCTTTTGTTGCCAATCAAGTTAATATCACCTCACCTCCTTAAAGAAGCCCTCCCTAAACACCCCATCTGCAGGATTGCCTCTCACCTTTCACCATCATTTTTCCATGTTTTTCTTCATAGCACTTAAAATTACTCGGAGTTTTTGCATTTTTCCCTAGTTTCTCCATCCCATCCAAAGGTCAGCTTATGTTTTATGTATCACCAAATCCTCTGTACCTGGCATACAGGAAATGTTCAATAAACATGTTTGAATAAATGAAATATGAAGGACCTTCATGGAGTACAGAGATTTGCCATGATCTTTTCTGCCCAGTGTATTGAACTGAGTATCTGGAGACCCAGGAGGTGAGGACCAAGACAGCATATTCCCCTGCGACTCTTACCTGATATTTTGAGGGTGAGCAGTTCACCCTAGTTGAGGACTGAGCATTCACAAAGGAGACGACTTGGTCTATCTTCCCATTCCCACTGTAAGCTCCCCTGCAGAGGGACAGGTGTTCTGCGCTGGGTGAGTGCCTTCTGGGAAATGACTGTTTGAAGGGTGGCTTGGAGTAAATGTTGACAGAACATGTATGCCAGGTGTGGTATGAGGGAGTGCTTTGCATCTGGAGACCTAAACTGGTTCTCAAGAAGGACGAAATCCTCAATCCTAGGGTTAAAAACGACCCGTGATTATGTTCAGTAACAACGAAGGCCGGATCAATCTTTTTGGAGGCCTCTGGGAATATAACAAAAAAGACCCTTGGTATACATATGAAAGATGTTTAGGGCTGACTCCTAAAGATTCTGGACCCCTCAAAGGATGGTTCTCTATTTTAGGGGGAAGTGGTAGCAGGTTCCCAGTTATCACCATTTTTAGCTCCAGAGCCTCTTGAGGGTGGGAGGCCTAGTCCCCCTATTAACCATTTAAATGGTGTGCCTACACGTTGCTCAATTCAGTGCTCCTGAGCAAGCGGAAGGCGCGGCCCCTTCCGGGTGTTTGGCTAGGCCCAGACGAGGCGCAGGGCCGACCTTTCTGTACGCCGTTTCTCTGTTCTCCAGTGGCTGGCGCCTTTCCATCTCCCTAGCTGTACCCACATCACCCCCTCCTCCAGGGTCAGACCCCAACATGACAGGGCCCAGTGCCAGCACATGCTGCGCAAGCGACAGCAAGGCCGCCTCCTAGGTCACTGGGTTCAGCTAGAACGCTCGAGATCCTTCCCGGAAGACTCAGCCACGCCCCGCCTCTCGTCTCCCCGGAGACCTGCACGGAGACCAGCACGCCTGTTGGGCCGCCTCCCAACTGCAAGGCCCGCTAACACGCCCACCAGAGTTGCGCTACTTGAATCCTGGAATGTGCGCCTTTTTCTGGGGTTAGTGGGTTGGCGCCTCCAAAATTTGCAGATCCTAAAAACCACCAGGGACGCTTATTAACATACACACTCCTAGACTTCCCTTCTTTAAGGAGTCAGTCTACAGTGAGGAGCGTGGAATTCTGTACTTTAACAAGGTGGTAATTAGGTAGGGTTCGCAAAGTCTAGAATTGGGATTCAGGTATTCTTCGCTAGTGTCCAGGACCAGCATTAGAGATTTTCTCCAGGAAGGTTCTCCGCCTGAGGCCTTGGCTAGTTTCCCTGGGGTGGGGCCCAAAGCTCTGGGGACTGCCTCTCTATCCCGGTAAATTCTGGCCAGGCCATCACAGTTCTGCAAAGCTGTCTTTGAGCTCCACCTGGGAGTCTAAAATTACGTTCCAGCACCACTCGGTCCCTGTCATCTCAGGCTATACCACATCTAAGTTTGCTGGTCACCTCACAAGACCCCCTGCACACATTTTTTAAAAGATTTTATTTTTAGAGGGTAAGAGGAGGAGAAAGAGGGTGAGAGAAACATCAATGTGTGGTCGCCTATCGAGCACCCCCATCTGGAGACCTGGCCCGCAACCCAAGTGTGTACCCTGACTGGGAATCCAACTGGCGATCCTTTGGTTCACAGGCTCGTGCTCAATCCACTAGCTACACCTACCAGAGCTGCACATATTTTTAGATGCCCACAGTTCCAATAGAGCCGATCAGTTAAAAATATAAAGGGGCAGGCTGACCTGAAGGTATACTTCCAAGGTGACCTGGCCAAGTGAAAGCTGGTGCATAGCTGACCTGCCTGGCACAGAGCCAACTAACAGCTAGCTTCCAGAATGACCTTTTAACTGATACCCCGACCATTCCTGATGCTACTTTCAAGGCCTGTGCAATTGGACTGCCAGGTCCTGTGGTTATATTGGACACTGGGGACCAGTGTTTCCCAGAGCTGTCTGATCATAAACACCACAAGAGACATATTCACAGATATAACTACCAGACTCCAAACCTCAGTACTTTTCTTGTCTATGCTGCCTGTACCTGTCTGGAATGCTTTAGTTTTGTCCCAGGAAACAAACAAAAAAGACAAAAGGACTTACTTTTATATGTCCCAGAGTCCACAAACTTGTGGACTGGTGACATAAAGGACAGAGTGGGGCAACTCATGAAGGGACAACTACGGTCAGCCCCAGCTTGTGCCAAGCAGAAGGTAGGTCTAGGGATGCAAGCTTTCTTTAGAGTAGACAGTGTTTCTAAATATGTAACCCCTTGTTTTTTTTTTAAACATTGGAGCATTCAAAGTTTAGATTTAAAAAAAATGCAGCCCTGGCTGGCGTAGCTCAGTGGATTGAGCGTGGGCTGCGAACCAGTGTCGCAGGTTCAATTCCCAGTCAGGGTACGTGCCTGGGTTGCAGGCCATGACCCCCAGCAATCACACACTGATGTTTCTATCTCCCTCCTTTCCCTCTCTAAAATAAATAAATAAATAAATAAATAAAATCTTTTTAAAAAATGCAAGTAAAACACGTCTGCACCTCTGGGTTGGCCCTTAGGCTACTTGCCTATTAACCCTGAACTTCAGTGCAGATTCAACCTTGTATGCCCATGACCTTATCAAAGCTTAACTCCTGTGCAGACCCCCAGACACCATTCTCTGCATGTGGTTGATGCCACAAAGATCCCTCCTTGTTACTGAGGCTGTCTGCTCTACAAGTCTATGAGACTCTGCCTTACTCAGCTGCCTAACATGGTTCTCCTTCATGAAGGCCAGGAAACCTACTGCTCACTGAGGAGGAACTGGCTGAAGATTCTTTACCAAACTGATTTGGGAACCCAACCTGGAAGGATACCCCAGGAAAAAAGGGAGCTGGCCTGAGGCCCCTCAGTATCTGGGCCTCTCACCACTACAGGGCACTCAGCATTGTGAGACTGACTGCCAGGGATCTCTTTTTTCTTTTAACTTTCCACCCCAGACTTTAAAACTTTCTCCAAGGCCCCTCCTAGCACTGCTGAACCTAGAGATCACAGAAGCCAGCAGCAATACAGGAATCTGGCAGTGCAGGTCCGGGTAACTTCCACAGGTCTGGTTCACTCCCAGTCCTGACATTCTCCAAATCAGTGCCAAAAAGCTAGAACTAGTTCTAGTGCCACTTTTTGCCTGGTTTATGTGCTAAGCAACCTGCCTGTGTCTATCACCCAGCACAACACTCAGATGCACCAGTGGTCAGCTCAGGGATTGCATTGTTCCAGGGAGTTCTTCCCTCCTCCAAATCCAGGTTTGGCTTCTCAAAGTGGTGTCATAGCCACAATTTCCTCCAGTAACCATATTCATGTGCACACAATAAGGAACATGTGAGCCATTCTGCAGGCTTCCCATCTTTTTTTTTAAAAAAAGGGATTTCTTATTTCTTCTTTCAACAGAGTTATGATGTTTGCTGTGGGGGCTCTCATACATGGCTTTTAATATGTTGAAGCTTACTTCTATTGCAATACAAGTTTTCAGTGTTTATCATGCAAGAATGAATTTTTTTTTATGATTGATATACAAGTTGTTCCCCCCGCCCCTTTGTTTTTTAAGACACAGGAACCAGGCAGATTAAGTTTTAAATGAGGTGGGTCCTCAATTACTGATTACAGGGAATTCAGGAATGAGGTAACTGGTGCATTTTCTTCCAATTTTTTAAGAGCAGCTAGAAAACTGGATTTTTAAAAGAAGATTTTATTTATTTTTAGAGAGGGTAAGGGAGAGAGAAACATTGATTGGTTGCTGCTCATACACACCCCGACCAGGGACCAAACCAACCACCAAGGCATGTGCTTGGACAGGAATAGAACCAGCGACCTTTTAACTTTGTGGGATGATACTCTACCAACTGAGCCACACTAATCAGGGCAGAAAACTTAATTTTGTGTGGTATCGTCCAAATTTAAATATTGGTTTGATGTGTGTAGGGTAAGTAGGTCAAAATTGTGTGCAGCATTACAACAGTGGTGGTGGGGGAGAGGGTTAGAATACATTTGAGATGTTTAGTTTTTTTAAAGGCTACATCTTCTGTGTCTTACAACACAACAATGGGCCTCACACATAATTTTAGCTCAAAATACTTAGGGAAATATTTTTACACCAGTTCAATTCTGGCTGCACATTAGAATCTCCTGGAGAGGTTTCAAAAGGGTACGTGAGCCTCCACCAGTGCTATGAAGTTTAGTAAACTGAGTTGGGTCCCAGGCTCTCAGTGATTCTCATATACAGCCAAAGCTTGAGAGAAAGGAACCTTCCCCCAGCCAACTTTCAGCAATTGCTTTCTCCTCTTTACAGAGGGAAGTTTGTACTTTAACAACTTTTTGAAGAATTAAAATGAGCCAGGAAATGGGAAACCCAGCAAGAAGGCAGCTTTAAGAAACAAAAGTTAAAAGTAAATGTCAGACATGGGAGCTAATATGTAGATAGGATATGTTAAGGGCTGAACCGTGTCCCCTCCCAAATTCCTGCATTGAAGCCCTAAGTCTCAGTAACTCAGAATTGGGACTGTATTTGGAGACAGGCTCTTTAAAAGTATAATTAAGTTAAAAATGAGGTCATTTGGGTGGGCCCTAAACTGGACACCCTTCACTGCATGTGGCTGGTGCCATAAATATCCTTTATAAGGCTAGGAGATTCACCCTGGCTGGCATAGCTCAGTGGACTAAGCGCGGGCTGCGAACCAAAGCATCGCAAGTTCGATTCCCAGTCAGGGCACATGCCTGGGTTGCAGGCCATGGCCCCCAACAACCGCACATTGATGTTTCTGTCTCTCTCTCTCTCTTCCCTCTCTAAAAATAAATAAATAAAATCTTAAAAAAAAAAAAAGACTAGGAGATTAGATGCACCTGAAACTAATATTGTACAACTATAACTGAAAAATTAGAAGAGAAAAAAAGATTAGGATTGACGTATGGAAAAAGGATCACGTGAAGACATGGAAAATATGTCCATCTACAAGATAAGGAGAGAGGCCCTAGAAGGAACCAATTCTGTCAACATCTTGATCTCAGACTTCTATCCTCCAAAACTGTGAAAAAAATTTGTTAAGCCACCCAGTCTTTGGTATTTGTAAGAACAGTCTTAGCAAATAAGACAAGAGCCAGTGAAATGGAATAAGATGGTATCTAGAAGTGATATTGGGGGTCACAGGAAAATGCCTGTGCCACATCATGGTCAGGTTCAGAGGTGGCTTCACAATCAAGTTCAAGGTGTGACACTGATTACCAAAATCAAGATGAAGTTAAAAGTGAGGGTAAATATCAGAGTCAATGTTAAGGTCAATTTTAGGAATAATATCATTTAATAACTGGAGTGGGCCAAAGTATAAATGACAGTCTGTGACCAAAGGAAGAAAGGGTTAATGCAAGGGTTCAAGGTCAAAATGGGTCATAGTAGCAGGATCAGTATGATGCTAAGATTATTTCAAGGTCAAGCTGAGAAAGGTCAGGATGACTGTTAGTGTCAAGGTGAGGACCTACAGCAGGGTCAAGGTCAGGTTCAAAATGAAAGCAAGACATGATCATATTCAGGGTCTGAATTAGAGTCAAGTTCAAGAAAAACAAATTCAAATTAACTTTGAAGTCAGGGTAGCTCAAGGTAAGATTGTTAGTGTAAGGAAGAGGGTCATGATGAGAATTAAGGCCAGGTTCAAAGTCACATCAAAACTTAGGAACATAATTCTATAGTCAGGATGCTGCTTAGCATCAGCATGAGGATCAGTCAAATGTCCGAACAGGGCTAAGGATTAAGGCCAGTATGAAAATCATTTTATGTTCAGAGCAGCTCAAAATCAGGTGTATCATTAGTGACAGAATGGTAGATTCAAGATCAAGGATAAATTCAGAAATAATATAATGAAGACAATGATCAGGGTATTTCAGGTTGAGGTTAAAGGTCACAGAAAGTATCAGTGTCAAGTGTTCAGTGTCACAGTCAAGGTCAGTTTCAAGAACAAGTTAAACATGAGGGCAAAATATGTTAAGCATGATGGTTAGGATAAGACCCTTTTGAACAAGGGTCAAAATTAGGGCATGGTCCAGGGTCAGGGTTAAAGTTAGGGTAATTTTCAGTGTGCAAGTTTCAAGATCAATATTATTAAAAGTCAATGTCAAGATCAAACTAAAAAAGTGGTTGACACAGAACATTAGTGGATCAAGGTCAGATTCCATGTTAATATCAAAGCTAATCCTAAGTCACTTCAAGTGGATAATGGTCAGGATAGCCAGTACCTGAAGAACAAGATTGGAGTCAAAAAGTTCAAGGTTAAATACACTGACTCAGCATGAAACACTGGCAGGATGGAGTAAGAATAAGGATCAATTTTAAGGCCAACTTCAAGATAATCAAATCCAAGGGTAAGTTCAGTACTGACCTTAGTTAACATGCCAGCACCAGGTTAAAGGTCAATTTTAAAGTGAAGTCCAACTTTATTCCAACGTTGTAATAAACATTTGTGTGACATACATGGTCAAGTCCAGGTCTAGCTCAAAATTAGGGCACTTCCCACCAGTAGATGAGTGGATAAAATATCTGGGGTACATTTACACAATGGAATATTATGAAGTCATAAAAGAGAAGGAACTCTTACCTTCTGAGACAGCATGGATGGACCTGGAAATTATTATGCTAGCTGAAATAAGTCAGTCAGAGAAAGACAAATACCATATATTCTCACTTATATGTAGAATCTAATGAACAAAATGAATTGACAGACAAAACTGAAACAGAGACATGGGTACACACAACAGACAACTGTCGGGGACAGGGAGAAGGCGGGACTGGATGAAAGAAGGTGCAAGGATTAACTAAAGAAAATATATACATAACCCCAGACAGAGACAACAGTGTGGTGATAGCCAAAGAGAAGGTGGGGGACAGGGGTGAGGGCTGAGTAGAGGTAGGCAAAGGGGGGTGGGCATGGGAACATCTGTGTCAACAATAAAAATAAAATTTAAAGAAGGGCAATTCATGAGGAACATGATATTCACAGTGAGAGAAGCTGGATCAGGGTCAGGATGAAGGTCAGTTTCATAAGATCAAGTTAAAGGTCATTTCAAAGCCATGGTAGGTCAAGATCAGGTTCATGGTAAAAATCCAGCTTCAGGTAAAGTACAAGATCAACTTAAAAGGAGCATGAACTCTGACCCACGTTGCTCAGTGGGCTGGGTGTCATCCTGCAAAGCAGAAGGTCATCAGTTTGATTCTCATGCAGGGCACATGACTGGGCACAGTCCTTGGTTGGGATGCATATGGGAGGCAGCCAAATGATGTTTCTCATATCAGTTTCTCCCCCTCTTGTATGCCCTCCCTTCCCCTCTCTCTAAAAACAGATAAAATATTTAAAAATGATAAAAATAGCATAAGTCCTGGCTGGTGTGGGTCAGTGGATTGAGCACTGTCCTGCAAACCAAAAGGTCACTGGTTTGATTTCCAGTCAGGGCACATGCCTGGGTTGCAGGCCAGGTCCCCGGTTAGGGGCATGTAAGAGGCAATTGATCAATGTATCTCTCACACATTGACATTTCTCTTCCTCTCTTTCTACCTCCCTTCCCCTCTTTCCAAATAAATAAATTAAATAAATAAATAAATAAATAAATAAATATCATTCGATATGGTCATAATCAAAATGAGGGTCAGTTTCAGGGTCAAGTTCAAAGTCAGACATGGTCAGAATGAGAATTTCAAGGTTATTTCAAGGCCAGGAAGTGTGAGCTCCAGGATGACCTTCATGATAATGAAGGTAAGAGGTTGACTATCAAAGTCAAGTTCCATGTTCAAGGACACACTTGGGGCAAAATCTTGGGTCTTTAGAGTGTATCTGGCTGAGGATCAGAGTATGGGTTAGGATTAATGAAAGAGGATGAACGTAAACTCAGCAATATACATTCCCCTCAACAGCAAGCACTTACTGAGAAGTTAAGCCTATTAGAATGAGTATAAGTAATGGTAATGAAAAGAATCCGTATTAGTGCCAGCAGGCTCAGTCTTAACCATTCAATTTATGTAACTTCTCAATTTATGTAACTTCTCAAAGTGGATACATGCAAGTGCTACATACATTCATCTTTATGGTACATTCTTACTGTGAGTAGAGTGAATTAGCATGAATTTAATTAGTGCTATTGGAAAGCATACTTACTAATGCAAACAGGCTCAGCCTCAAACATTCTCGTCAAAGGTTAAACATTATATAGCTGATTATTAACTAACGTGGACACAAGCAACATACTAACCTTTAAGGTACCATCTTACTGAGAGTTGGAGAAATTAGGATCAATTTGAATAGAAGTTTGGGTAAGAACTCTTCTTGTTAAGGTAAAAATCTGTACTCAGAAAATTGTAAGATACTGAAGAAAGAAACTGAGGAAGATACAAATAACTGGAAATACTTATTCCTATCCAGTGTCCATGGATAGGAAGAATGAACAGCATTAATGTCACAATGGAGTATCTCACAGACCTAGAATATTCCAAAAATTTTTATGGAACCACAAAAAGCCATGAATAACCTCAGCAACCTTGGGAAGAAAGAACAAAGGTGGACATATCACATCACCTTGATATCAAGCTATACTACAAGGCAAAAGTAGTTAGAACAGCATGGTACTGGCATAAAGACATATACAGGTCAATGGGAAAAACCTGCTCCTTCATGGTCAATTAATATTTGACAAATGAGGCAAGAACACATAATGGGGTAAAGACAGTATATTCAATAAATGGTGTTGGAAAAAAGTGGACAGATACATGCAAAAAACTGTATTGAGGTGGCCAATAAGTCCATTTAGTTTTTCTGTAAGATAAAAAACACATTTTTTCATTTTCACCAAAAATTTTATTGCTTTGGATATTTTGAGCATGTCTGCTCTCTCCTGCATGGTAGAATGTTGATTGTTCTCAATGTCATGATTTCATCGCTATCAACTTCACCTGGTCTACCCAACTGTGGATCATCGTCCAGAGAGAAATCTCCAGCACAAAACTTCACAAACGACTTTTGACATGTTCAACCAGTCACAGCACCTTCTCCATACGCTGCACAAAACTTTTTTTTTGCACTCAAGTTGCATTGTTTCCTTTCTTGAAATATTAAAGAATAATATGCCAAAAATGTTCTGTATGTTCTTCCATCTTCGATATTAAAATAGCTGCACAAAAACTCACCAATTTGAAGATGGAGGAGTGGGTAGACACATTGTGCCTCCCTGCACAATCAAAATAAGGACAAAAATTTAAAAACAAAAAACAACCAGTACTGACAGAAAACTGAACTGTATAGAAGTCTGACAACCAAGGACTTAAGACACATTCATCCAGACCAGTAGGAGGGGCGGAGTTGGGAGGCCAGGTGGAGAGCAATCAACGCAAAGCTGTGGCTGGCCAACGCGCGCGACCCCCGCCCCACCCTGGCCCCAGCAAGGCGGCAGTGGGCAGACCCAGCTAGGTGGCGGATTGTGGAGGGGCTTGGCGCTCAAGGCGGCTGGCAGACCAGGCAGTCCCACATTCCCACACAGATAAACCAGGAGAAAGTGGGGAGCAAGACAGACCACGCAACCCAGGGTTCCAGCATGGGGAAATAAAGCCTCAAAACACCTATTGAAAACACCTGTGAGGGCTGAGGTTCCAGGAGAGACTCCCAGCCTCAGGAGAGTTCGCTGGAGAGACCCACAGGGTCCTAGAATGTACACAAACCCACCCACCTGGGAATCAGCACCAGAAGGGTCTAGTCTGCTTGGGGGAAGTGATTGAAATCCAGCAGAGAGTGGAGCAAGTGCCACTGTTCCCTCATGGACCCTGGCCCCACATACAGCATTACAACCCAGCAACGTGGGTTGCCTCACCCAGGTGAATACCTAAGGCTCCACCCCTCACTAGCTAACAGGAGAGTCAAGACAAAAAAAATGGCCCAAACGAAAGAACAGATCAAAGCTTCAGAAAAAATACAACTAAGGAAAGAAGAGATAGCCAACCTATCAGATACACAGTTCAAAGCACTGGTGGGTAATCAGGATGCTCACAGAATTGGTTGAATTTGGTTGCAAATTATATGGAAAAATGAAGGCTATGCTAGGTGAAACAAAGGAAAATGTACAGGGAACCAATAGTGATGGAATGAAAGCTGGGTCTCACATCAATGGAAGGGACCAGTAGGAAGAAAGAAACATACAACCAGAAAAGAATGAAGAAATAAGAATTCAAAAAAGTGAAGAGAGGCTTAGGAACTTCCAGGACATTTTTAAACATTCCAACATCCGAATTATAGGGGTAGCAGAAGGAGAAGAGGAAGAGCAACCAATGGAAAACTTATTTGAACAAGTAATAAAGGAGAACTTCCCCATTCTGGCAAAGGAAATAGACTTCCAGGAAGTCCAGGAAGCTCAGAGTCCCAAAGAAGTTGGACCCAAGGAGGAACACACCAAGGCACATCATCATTACATTAGCCAAGGTAAAAATGAAGGTGAGTATCCTAGAAGCAGCAAGAAACAAGGAGACAATAACCTATAAAGGAGTTCCCATCAGACTGTCAGCTGATTTCTCAAAAGAGACCTTGCAGGCAAGAAGGGCCTGGAAAGAAGTATTTCAGGTCACGAAAGGCAAGGGCCTACACCCAAGATTGCTCTATCCAGCAACCTTCCATTCATTCAGAATGGAAGGGCAGATCAAGTGCTACTTAGATAAGGTCAAGTAAAGGAGTTCATCATCACCAAGCCCTTATTATATGAAATGTTAAAGGGACTTATCTAAGAAAAAGAAGATAAAAAAAAATATGAACAGTAAAATAACAACAAACTCACAACTATTAACAACTGAACCTAAAAAACAAAAACAAGAACTTAAAAAGAAACTAAGCAAACAACTAGAACAGGAACAGAACCACAGAAATGGGGATTGTATGGAGGGTTAGCAACAGGGGAGTGGGAAGAGGAGAGGGGGGAAAAGGTACAGAGAATAAGTAGCACAGATGGTAGGTAGAAAATAGGGGGAGGGCAAGAGTAGCATGGGAAATGTAGGAGCTTAAAAACTTATAAATATGACACATGGACTAAGGGGGAGAATGTGGGTAGGAGAGTGTGTGCAGGATGGAGGAGAGTGAAGGGGGAAAATGGGACAACTGTAATAGTATAATCAATTAACTATATTTAAAAAATTCACCAATTTGGTAGTTCTTTAATAATGTATGCTGAGATGACAGCTGTCAAAATATAATCTAACAAAACTGTTTCAAATGAAATTAAAGACAACTAAGCACTACTAGTAAGAACCATCTTATAGAAAAAAACAAAGGAACATTTTGGCCAACTCCAATAACTAGACAACCAATTATAACAGATACAAGAATAAACTCAAAATGGATTAAAGACTTAAATCTTGAAACCATAAAAATCATAGAAGAAATCATAAACAATAAAATCTCGGACATTTCCTTTTCTGTTTAAATTTTTTATTGTTTATTGATTTTATCTAGATAGAGTACCATAGATTTGTTTTTTCACTTATTTATGGTTTCACTGGTTGATTCTTTTTTTTTAAAAAAAGATTTTATTTATTTTTAGAGAGAGAAGGGAGGGAGAAAGAGAGACAGAGAGAAACATCAATGTGTGGTTGCTGGGGGCCATGGCCTGCAACCCATATATGTGGCCTGACTGGGAATCAAACCTGCAACACTTTGGTTTGCAGCCCGCACTCAATCCACTGAGCTATGCCAGCCAGGGCCACTGGTTGATTTTTGTATGTGCCCTGACTGGGAACTGAACCTGCAAAGTTGGCATATGCGGACAATACTCCAACCAAGAGATACCTGGCCAGAGCTCAGACATTTATTGTAGCAATATTTTTTCTGATGTTATCTCCTCGGGCAAGGGAAAAGAAAAAATTAAAAAAAATTAAATAGTTTCTGCACAGCAAAGGAAACCATCAACAAAATGAAGACACAACCACTGAATGTGTGAACATAAAGGGGGTTGTTATACAAGTTTATAAAGAACCTACAAAACTCAACACCAAAAAAAAAAAAAATCCAACTTAAAAAACGAACAAAAGTCCTGAATAGATAGTTCTCCAAAAAGGACATACAAATGGCCAACATTTGTTATGTGCTCCAGTCACTAATTGTCAGAGAAACTCAAATTAAAACCACAGTTATCACCTCACACCTACCAGAAAGGCTATCATTAATAAATTAACAAACAGTAAGTACTGGTGAGAATGTGAAGAAAAGGGAACCCTTGTGCAATGTTGGTGGGAATGCAGATCGGTGTTGTCACTATGGAAACAGTGTGGAGTTTCCTAAAAAAATTAAAAATGGAACTGCCTACAACCCAGCAATTCCACTTGGGGGAATGTACCTGATACATACCACTATGTGTAAAAGCCAAGAAGATGAGTGAATAAAAAAGCTGTGGTACATTTACACAAAGGACTACTACTTAGCCATTAAAAAAAAAGGAACTCTTACCTTTTGTGACATCATGGATGGCCCTGGAGATTATTATGCGAAGTAAAATAAGCCAGTCAGAGAAAGACAAAGACCATATGATTTACTTTATATGTGGATCTAATAAACAATAAACTAACAAAATATTAAGTCTCATAGATACAGAGTATGGACTCACAGCTGTTCGGCAGGGAGGGGTGTTGAGGAGCTGGGTGGAATAGATGGAGGGATTAAGCAAAACAAAACAAAAAAAAAGAAAAAGAAAAAAGAACTGACACAGACAACAGTATGGTGATTACCAGAGGAAAAGTGGAGGTAGGAGAAGTAGAAAACAGTAAAGGAGTGATAAATAGTGACAGATTTGACTTTGGGTGGTGAATGCATGATGTGTGTGATAGAGTTGTACATTTGAAACCTGTATAATTTTATTAACCAATGTCACCCCAATACTTTTTTTAAAAAGAACTTTGAAATGTTAATTATAGTAGTGCTTATATTAAGTAAAAATTCTAAAAGCTCAACCCCCTCCCCGTACTGGTTCATGTATTTGTATAATATTCATAAAAGTAACTAAATTATGAATTTCCATAACAAGGATAATGCAAAAAATATTAACTTTGGTAGTTCCTAAGCCTCTCACATAATTAAATTTTTGCATAAAGTAAATAAATAGGAAAAAAAACTCTTCTTGCTAGTGTAATCAACTCCGTCCTGGATTCCTCATAGTTTGTTAAACTAAATGGAGATGAAGGTACACACTGCAGACAGTATTTCACATTCACACTGTGAAGAGAGTGAGTCTGGATTAAACCAAGGATTACTAATGAAATGAATCTGTGTTAGTGCAACAAATTAATTTCCAGACATTCTTCTCAAATGTAACTTATTATTTGTTAGAGCAAAGTGAGATGCATGTAAACAGAGCCAACACACATCGGCCTCAATTCACATTCTGACTGGTAGGCAGGGCAAATTCAAATGAAACTAAAGAATATAACTGAAAAGAAACCTTACTGCTTGGTGAGGCAAATGGACTTATTTCTCTCAAAAGCACACGGGTATTGTGAATCCAAGTAGGAATATGGAAAAAGTTACTGTATTAGTGTAAACTTCAGTCTCAGCTATTGCTTATTGTAGATAAATCAAATTTTGAAGACCATAGTATGTATGTGTACCATTTAGGTATACACAATGTAATCAAGATCAGTCAGACATTGGGCTGATGGGATACTAAACTGACAGGGTTTGGAGAGAGAGATTCTCCAAGTAGGGTTTAATGTTAATTTCAAAGTCAGGATTATGATTAGGGTCAGCTTTAAGGTCATTTCAAGGGGACCACATTTATAGGATGACTGTCAGTGACAAGATGAGGGTGAAGATTAGAGTCAAGTTCAGTGTAAGATCAAGATTAAAATTAGACTGAGTTATTACTGGGATCATGGCCACCTACAAGGTTGCATTCAAGCTTATTTCAAGATAAAGCAGGTTGTTAGGATGATCATCAGCTTTAGGATGACGGTCAAGATCAGAAGTCTATTTCCATGTTACATTTAACACATTGTTTGCGGGTAGTTTTTATCACGCGCTCTACTATCAGTCAACGTAAAACGTATAAATACGTTTCCCACATACAATGTGTTAAGGTTAGAACCAGAACAGATTAGAGGTAAAGTAGTCTGGTTGTAGAGGTGAGCATCAGGCAGAGTCCATAAACCATGGCCCAATCACTAGGCTCCAAGTTGGAGAGGACTCTGCTTCTCTAGAAGCCAAACGTAACACCAGTTAGACCCAATTAGACCAATTGGAACAACCAATTAGACCCAGGGAGTAGGAACAGAGGAGATTTAAGCCACACATTACTAGGTGGGATTGTAGTCATGAGCTTCTAAGAATGCCATTTTTAATGCACAAGTATGAGCCAAGAGCAGGTGCAAGGTAAGAAACCAATTGAGGAGCTTGAGAAGTGGAAATGTAGAAAGTGTAGCAAAGTAGAATCCAAGAGCTATGTCAACAGGACATTTCTGCAAAACCTACATCCACCCACTAACTGAAACTAATTTTTATAAATTAGTTCTAAGTGGCATCTATTTATTTGCAGTTGGTGCCTTATATATGTTGGAATACAGGTCACCTGCTGTCAAATCTTCCTCTCCTGTGAAACATCAGAAATCCAGAACTATAATATCCAAGTACCAGCAACTACAACAATTAAAAAACAAAACAACACAAAGGCCACTCATAGGCTGTGTGTGGCCCATAGGTCACCAGCAACTTGTGGTTGTTCCTCTAAAGGGACAATGTCTTCTCCATTCAGAGTCCCCACCTCCCCAATACCATAATTAGTTAAAAAGACATAAAACAAAAACAAACTAGGACAGATACTACAGAGCTGAATATGAGAAAGACTTTCTGCCTAAAAGCACCACATGTGGCCAGTTACGGAGGGCTCTTTTGCTTAATAAAGCACTGGTTATGATTAGCTAACATGTCTACTGAGCCAATGGTCTAGAAGAAGGAAAAAAGACAGGGCAAAGGCAGATGATCTTTGCTCTTGTTACATTTTATTGGCATCATGTTCATCTCTTTACAGAAGAACTCAGCCTACACCCTAAAATGTAGACCTTCGGAAAAGAGGAAAGTGCTTCGTTAAGCAAGCTACAATGCAGGGGCAGATCTTCAGGAGGGTGCAGAACTGCCAGGGTTCCATACCAAAGAAATGGGTTAATTAATAATGGGCAATACTGGGGAGCCTATGGGGAAAGGAGGAGGAAGTCTGCTAGCTTAAGGATACCACAACCCTGAAAGGAGTGCCTTCTAGAACAAAGGTAAAAATCTTGAGGACAGATCTGTTTCAGGAATTTCCTTTTCCTCTTAAAAGTAGGATGCTGATCTAATGGGGAGTTTCCAAGTGTGGAACAGGGAAAAAAATGGGGGGTGATAAGTGAGAATTTTAACAACAGTCATCTATCCACTGCATACACCACTACATTATGCAAATCAACCTTTTGGAAAATTTAGATACAGAAGGGAACCAGACAGTTCTCCCCCTGGACAGATGAAAAGCTTTTTGGCTCTTAAGTCTTTGATAAAAGGCATACATAATTCTTGTGCCTACTGTATAGAATACTGCCTCTAGCTGGATTTCTGAATTCTGAGTTGCTAACACTCTGCAATCCAGACAGGGTTCAACCCTCCATTTTACATGCCTGCACTACAGGACTTAAACACATAATCCAAGAATTTCTTACACTAATTTATACATTTTTAATTGGTTGCATATATTAACATGTACTATAAGATTCTTTTCTAAGAAGCATTACATAATAAATGGATACTGTAAAAAGATCTGATTAGTTAAAAGTAACAAGCATTAACAGATACATACAAAACTCAGCCTGATCAGACCGGGTATGAGCCTGTAATGAAGCATGGGGCACCAGCCTTCCCAAGTGATAGCCTTCACAAGAGGGGGGTGGGGATGGGGTAAAAAGATCACAAGACCCTTAAAAAATTCAGATAACTAATTAGACACAGATTAACTGTAAACAGTTGTCTCTCCCTGGTGGGCAAAAATAATAAGCTTCTGATGCCGACTCTATACCAGAACAATTTCTACAGCTGGCCCATCCTACTGCCACACGAGGGCTGATACAGTGGGTGGGAAAATCCTGATGGAGCCATCACATTCCTGGGCTGCTGGAGTCTGTCTGCTTGTGTAAGATCTGTGTGTGGAGAGGTGAGTGTGTTTGACGGGGTTTCTTTTGGCAGCTGGATATGAAAAATCACTTTATGTTTTGTCTGAAAAAGGAGAGGGGGGCTTTGTGTTGGAAGGCCTAAGTGTGTTCTCGGTTTGTGAAGGGCTCTGTGCTCTGCTCACTGCCCATTCAGCAACTGCAGCTTTCTGCCGAGGGTTTAGCCCGGTCGTTCTTATCCAGTTTGATGGGTTCAGGAAATTCATTGTACAGTTCCACTTCCGTTTCCTGGACAAGGAAAGACACAAAAAGGTTTGTTACTCAGGGCATACAGAAATTCCTGTGGCACACTTCCACTCAGGCCTAGTGGGTAGGGAGTGGGGACAGACCTAGCAGTAAAGGGAAGGCTCTGGCAGAATCAACCCTCAAAGGCTAATCAAGAGGAAGAAAGGTGTTATGGTAACTATAGGACAATATAAAGAGAATTGAACAGGAAGAGCAGCAATCGAAACTGAGCAATAAGGGCAGAAGCTGACTCGTGCTCTGTATCAGATGGCAATCTGGTGGCTTAGAGATGACAGCCAGTTCACAGATGCTTTCAGTATGGTCCACAGTCACCAATACTTAAAAAAAAAAAAAGAAGTCAGACTTTACATGGACTGGATTTTTGGCAACTCTTATCATTTCCAGAAGGCAACAGTGAGCTGAAGATGAGTGTTGCTGCCTCTCAGTTACAAAACATTTCTCTGGTCCTCTATTTACCACTAAGTTTTCTGGACTTAGGGTCTATTTTCTCCTCCCCCTCCCCAAAGATTTAAGAGAGTTTCATTTCCAAATGCTGAATGCTTAGGAACCAGCTGTGGATGAATTTTATCACCATCTGTACTAAGAGATCACAGGAGATGGTATCTAGCAATTTAGTGTGACTTTTGCAATTAACATTTCCCAGTGAGGAGCAGATTTCTACTTTCTGGTGTACAAAAACAATTTATCACTTAAAAACTGAGTAACTGTATGTCAGGAACTGTTCTAGGATTTGCAGAGTGAAGCAAATGTTTCTATTAATTAAAAGTTCTCTAGGAAGAATTATTCCATTCACAGTAGCTATAAAAGTAAAAACCTCTAGGAATAATACTCTTAAAAACTAGCTCCCCATCTCCATATGGCACACCCAACCCTTGCTAACCATTTTTCTACTTTAATAGTTGCCCATTTTGGACATCTCATTTGATGGATATTTGTTGGGGCTATTTCCACTTTTTGGTTATTATGAATAATGCTGTTATAAACATTTGTATACAAATGTTTGTGTAAACCTGTTTTTGTGGGTACGCACTTAGGAGTACAGTTGTTGGGTCATATAATTACTCTGTGTTTAACTTTTTGAGGAGCTGTTTGTTTTCCAAAGTGTCTCCACTACTTTACATGCCTACCAGCACCTAGGCATATATTTGGTATGAAAGGCAAAGGATCTTAAAAATTATAAAATCTTATTGAAGAATATAACACAAGACCTAAAATAATAGCTGTTACTGATTGAACGTTTGTATCCTTGTATCCTTCCAAAATTCGTATGTTGAAGTTCTAACCCCACAGTGTAGCTACATCTGTATTACGTAATTAAGATTAAAATGAAATCATAAGAGCATCCTTATAAGAGACACCAGAGAGCTAGCAGTATCCTATGTCTCCCCACCCTCTGCATTTTCACACAGAGGAAAGGCCACGTGAGGACACAGGAAGAAGGCAGCAGCCTGCAAGAAATGAGGAGAAACAGAATTTGCTGGCACCCTGATTATGGACTTCTGGCCTCTAGAACTGAGAGAAAATAATATATTGTTGTTTAAGCCACCCAGTCTGTACTTTGTTATGGTTCCTACAGAATACTAATACAATAGCTATAATGCAATTCCAATCAGAATCTCAATTAGGTTTTATTTTGGAGGAGGGTAAGGAGAGAAAAGGGTAGAACTAAAATAAAATTCTTAGTTTTAGTCTAAATGAAAGATAAACCAAAATAGTAAAAAAATATAAATAGGCCCTGACTAGGTGGCTCAGTTGACTGGAGTACTGTCCTTTGAACTAAAAGGTTGCGGGTTTTGTCACCAGATAAGACTGGAAATAGATCCCAATATACATGAACATTTAATATAACAGAGTAATGTTTCAACCTGGTGGGGAAAATTGTTTATTTAACAAATAGTCACTAATATTTGAAATAACCGGCTATCCCTCTGAAAGAAAAAGGTGAGTCCGTATTTCCTGTCATAAACCAAAATAAATGCCAGCTGAATTAGACAGGACATAATCTAGATATAGGAAACCCAGAAATTTAAAATGGCATACCTGACTAAAAAATAACTTTTTTTTACAAGATTTCATTTATTTTTTAGAAAGAGGGGGAGTGAGGGTGAAAGAGAGGGAGAGAAACATAAATGTGTGAGAGAAACACTGATTAGTTTCCTCTCACACGCCCCCAACCAGGGACCCCACCCACAGCCCACATGTGTGCCCTGACTGGGAAGTGGCAACCCTTCAGTTTGGGAATGATGTCCAACCAACTGAGTCATACTAGTCAGGGCAAATAAACTTTTTTTCTATGGCCAAAGGATATGTATATATATAAAAAGACAGCAGCCATGGCCAGACAGATCAATTGGTTAGACCATGATTCCAATACCCGACAGTTGTGGGTTCTATCCCCAGTCAGGACATAGACCATAATCAACCAATAAATAGGTGGAAGAACAAACCAATGTTTCCCTCAAAATAATCAATGAAAAAATTTTGAAATAAGACAGCTGAGTTAGAAAATCACTTGCAATACAGGTGATGTTAATTTTAGTTCATAAAGAGCTCATGAGAACTGATAGGTGTCCAGGCAAGTGTTATGTATTGGGTATCTGCAGCAGAGAAAACTTAAAGATTGGCAGAGTGTCAGCAGATTTACAGATGCCTATTGCTTGCTGACAAGGAGTCAAGAGAAAGAAAACCTGCATTGCTGGTGGGATATAAAGTATTCCTGCACCCAGGGAAACTAATCTTGTATTATCTCTTAAAAATACACACACCTTTCAATATAAGAATCTCACTCCTGAGAGGCTAGCTTGCAGAAATAAAAGCATTATAAGGTGGCTATAGAGAGAGCAATATTCGAAGAGAAAAACAGTAAGGTTGATGGCAGTCAATTTACCATACATACTTAGTTTTACATGCAATTATGAAAAACACACTAGGTGTGAGGGTGGGTTAAAGGCAGAGGGAAAGAGGAAGGCAAAAAGGACTTAAGTCTATATGCTGGTCAGTTCCTTCCCACTGTATCAGTGCTTCTCAGTGGGGGATCTCCTGGAATTTGGGGTGGACCAATTCTGTGGCTAAGGTTGTCCCTTTTCATTATAGAACACTTGGTGCAGTCCCCAGTCCTTGGAACAATCCATTCCAAGTATCTCCTGCCTACAAGTCCAGATGTCCTATCCCGCTGAGAACCACCACCTTCTATACACTGTTTCCTGGAGCTAGCAGAACCTGTTTGGCTCTTTACAATCACTATGTGCTCCCTGAAATGTTCTTTGCATCCCTGACACCCCCTCAACCCAAGTCTGACTACCACAGACGACTGACAATGCCTCATAACTTGCCTTAACTCACTGGCTCTGGCAGAGCTGCTAAATCCAAAAAGCCTTCAACTCACACATGCCAACAAGTACCTTTTTGTCTGTGAACAACTGAGTGAGCACAAGAAAGAAAACACAGGAAAATTTTAATCAAGGAATACAGTTCCTAGAGCTTCTGGTTAACTTTCTGATGACAAAAGTATTAAGTTCATCTCATTTAACATGTACAACCTATGTGCAAAGCTGGTATTCTCATTTTTCAAATGAGGAGGTAAAATCTTATATATGGTTAAAAAAAACCCCACAAAACCAAACTCTAGAGCTAATGATGGGTAGCAGAGCTGAGATCAGAATTCAAGTTTATCCCCTTAATAAACAGAAGGAGCAATCTGACCAGGGACCTCCTAATGGCAGGATCTCCTTAGCATGCAAATAAAATAAGAACATGCCCAGTCAAACAAGGGCAGGCTCAGCTGAAGTCTTCACTGCCTCTGCATCATTCAGTTTATTCACCAACAAGCTAAATTTCTAGAAGCTTTAGCAGAATGTGCCATTACCTTTCCAGACAAACATACAGGCTTTCCGGCTACATGGAAAACAAAGTCAGCTAGGAAAGACAATTAAGAATCAGGAAGCCAGGCAGGGGCTAGGTCGATGGTCAGTCACCACAGGGAGCCAGAGAGCTGCCAGAGACCCACCTGTTTAAGTGCATTCCGTGCAATTGTCTGGAATGCCTGCTCCACATTGATGGCCTCCTTGGCACTGGTCTCAAAGTAGGGAATGTTGTTTTTGCTGTAGCACCAGGCCTGTGCTCGTTTCGTGGCCACCTGGAACAGGAAGCAAGGTGCATGTGTGCTCATATTAGAAGCAGCTAGCCAGGTATGTAAACCAGCCAGATTGGTGGCAGCGCAGGACCACCCTGGCACCAGAAACAGCTACTGAGAGGGAAAGCGAGGTGCAGGGCAATGATGTCTATAGGGACCTGGTGACAGTCTGAGAGGTACTAGCTTTTGACAAGTTTGCACCATGCATGTAAGCTAATCATTCTTGGCTAGGAGAGGTTTGGAAAATGTGCACCGACTGCACAGTTTGTTCAAGGAATTTTTGTTGAAAAATATGATCCTATAATAGAAGATTCTTATAGAAAGCAGGTTGAAATAGATGCACAACAGTGTATGCTTGAAGTCTTGAATACTGCAGGAAGAGCACAGTTTACAGCAATGTGGGATTTGTACATGAAGAGTGGACAAGACTTTGCACTACTTTATTCCATCACAGCACAGTCCACATTTAATGATTTATAAGGTTGGAGAGTATAGATTCTTCAAGTTAAAGACACTGATGATGTTCCAACAATTCTGGTTGGTAGTAAGTGTAAGTTGGAAGGTGAATGAATTGTAGGAAAGGAACAAGGTCAAAATCTAGTAAGACAAAATAACAACTGTGCATTCTTAGAATCCGCTGCAAATTCAAAAATAAATGTTAATGAAATGATACTAAGTCATCTTTTATGACTTAGTATGGCAAATCACCAGAAAAAGTCCAGTACCTGGGAAGGCCCGCAAAAAGTCATGTCAGCTGCTTTAATATACTAAATGCATTGTGGCTCTGAGCCAGGGCTGAAAAACTGTTGTCCAATTTAACAGTGCCAGTATTACAACTTTGTTAAACCTACCAACATCTTAAATGGACTGTGATAGTGCCCTGTAAGAGGCAGATTAAAGCTACTACATCAGTTTTACACATTCTAATCATTTTCTAGTATCACAAGAGAAAATTTTACTTATATTAATAGTCCTAGAGTGTGCAGCTGGTAAAACCATAGCCTATAATCCAGTATTCCTGCTAAGAGACATTTTCACCCACTACTGCTATACAAGTATGAAAATGGTATACTATTAACACACCCCATACTTTGTATTGGAGAGTACAATAATGTAAATCCTAAAAGCACCACTATTTTAGCATAATAAAAAAGGAAGTCCAAGGAGCTCCTATACAGACTACTCCAGGTAACTTTGTTTCTTTGATACTTGCAGCTCACGGCAATTTTTAAAAAAGAAAACCAAGGTCACTATAATTGTATTATACAAATAAGCACTTTAACACAAGTATACAGTTTTTTTAATTTTTAAAAAACCTGTGGAGACAGTGATCTTGTCTTTAAAACAGGATAGCCCTTTCAGTATAATGACTTAAACATGCTGCCTATAATATCTGTTGGGAAGGAAATGTCCAGATTTTTCAAATCTATTATATGTTTCCTTTTTTGTTTACATACAGAACAGTGTTTATAGATATATGTATAGTGGGAGTCTACAAAAAGTTAAAAATAATTATATTTTCAAATAACTTTTAATTGTTTTAATAATTTTTGTAAATCATTTTCAGGCTTCTGCAGTTATAGATTCTCACTGTGAATCCCTTGCTTGCTCATGCATAAGTATACTTGAAATACCAAATATACACATTTAGTATTTTCATCTGTTGTTTCACATGTGTACTGTTTCGGCTGAGATGTTAAATGGTGGATGAGTACTGTGGATATGAATGTGGGAAGTAATTTTAATCATCTGTAATTGGTCACAATGCCTAAGTTGCAGTAACTATGGCTGTTTTATTTAACTATCCAACAGGGACCCACAGTATTTAAATTGACCAACCTAATGTTACAACTACTTAGACATGACCAAATGTAAACTAAAAGCCCTAATTAAGGTGGTGCAATTTTATATTACTTAGCATCAGTAGTTCAATGAATTTGGATTGCCATGCAAGGGTTTGCATTATTAAAAGGAAAAAAAAAAAGGCAGTAGCTAACACTGACTCAATCCTTCCCAGGAAGAATTATCGTCCCTAGTATATACGTAGTATAGGTGAGTAAACAGATTTCAGGGATAAGGGTATGCAGCAGGTAGGGGGTAGGGAGAGACCTACAGACCTGTCCAAGGTCACCCTGCTGGCTATGCAGAGTACAACTAGGATTCAAACCCAAAGTTCATTCACTGTCTACAACCCATAGCTTTTGACCCTCAGCTACACATAAAGCAGCTTGTGAAGAGAATAAGTAGCCAGCCCAGGAAGAAATGAATTGCCTCTCCCAGGACCTCAGAGATCCCAGCACAGGAAGTGCCTGACAACTTGGTCTTAGGGTCTGCAGTCTCTTCCCCATTACTGTTAATGTTAGATCACCTGTGTCACACACCAAAGTGCCAAAGAATTCTGAAGCTCTCAACAACACCCTCACATATCCTAATTTCTTTCACTACCCCAGCCCATTTTCATGTACAAGAGCAGGACTAAGTCACTTAGGAAAGAGAGAAAAAGAGATCAATGGTCAGAAATAAACCTAGCTATAATTAAGGAACAATCTATGTTCCCAAGAGAAATGCATATGAAAGTAAAAAAAGTAATTTTACTCAAAGCAATCTTCTGCACCATACAGGCTGCTTCTTTAAGGTGCTGGGAGAGCACTTGAGAATGATAAAATCTAACTCCTTCCATTCAGGTACAGAAAGGGAACTGAGGCTCAGCAGGCAAAGGCAAGAGCCCAATATCAGAGCCAGCTGGGGACAGGTTAAGGATTCAAACCAGGTCTCCTGGACCCTGGTCCTTAAAGGCTGCTGGCCTGAAGGTAGTTCACACTCCCGTGTGTACCTTCTACAGCCACTCTGGGCTTAGCACAGAACCCTTCAAATTCACATGGTAACTTAGAAGTAGCTATCTCATAAGAGAGAAAAATAACAATGGGACAACTAGAAAGCCACCATTTCCCAAACTCCTCCTGGGTGCCAGGGTTTTCATGTGCACTGTTATCTGATCCCAGAGTGTTCTCATTATACAAGTGAAGATTCAGATTCTAAGAAATATTCCCAAATTAAATGTGCATGAGGCAGGCCTTAAATTCAGTCCCACCTTTAAATCTAAAAGACCAAAATGCAAAATACAACAAGGCCTCAAGTCAAATTGTTTCACTGGGACAGACCAAGAGGGGTGCCCAGTACAGGCAGCACCACAGAATGGACTTGTTGCTTTGCTGGCATGACTTGAAAGGGAACATCCCTGCAGACACCAATGATCCTGTTTTACCACAGGGGAAAGCCAAGATGGTATGCCTTTACTAATTTAGAGCAAGACCCCATTTCCAAAGGCTGAGCAGGTAACTTATTAGCTAACTATTCCCCTACCCTCAATATGTGAGCACAGAGACAAACTGTATGGCTTTAAGCATGTGGCTTTATACCAATCAAAGCTAAAAATAGCACTGTCACCCCAAACTTAGCTGTCACTTTTAAAAGGACTTTTCCATGATTCTATAGCAATAACCTACATGAGGGCAGGTTTATAAGCATCCACATCTATGATTCCCATCATCTTTAGCACTTACTTGTCTGTTTTCAAGGTCAATCTTGTTTCCCAACACCACGAAAGGAAAGTTTTCAGGATCCCGAGGACTGGCCTGGATGAGAAACTCATCTCTCCAACTATCAAGGGTTTTGAAAGTGTTGGGGGCAGTCACATCAAATACCAGAACACAGCAGTCTGCACCTCTGTAGAAGGCCACACCAAGAGACTGGAACCGTTCCTGTCCTGCTGTGTCCCAGATCTGTGAGAGACAAAACATTTATTCCTTGGGGTCAGAGCATGCCAGAGGAAATGAGATGGATTATGGGGCCATTCAAAGATAAGTGACTTCAGAATTCAGGAAACAGATTTCACCACCAGAGTATCCAAAACAACCCTGACAAATACCACGTGTGAGTGCATGTGTCTATGAGGGGGTGACACTGAGTATAAACTCTAGAGTGCTAAAAAAATTTTAAATCTTGATCCAGATGGTGGTCATGTGGTAGATACTTATGTAAAAGTCACACTATAAACTTAACATTTATGTACTCTGTGAACTTTCTGGGAGGGGGTTATGGAAATATAGGGAGGAGATTTCTCACTAGATTGTATATATTTACCTATACATTTTATAGTATATAGTTTACCCCCTACGACTAGTATGTTCTATTTACACCTCAATTTAAAAAACAAAGAAAAAACCTTGATATACAGATAAAACAAAAGACAACACGAACACATTCTAGAGTATAGATGAAAGTCAGCTTTTAAACAAAAGAGCATGTACTAGTGACCAGCTAAAAAAACTTCACCTCATTCACTATCATCCAAAGTTCAAGAGCAAGGGTGGATTTCCTCACTGCCCTAGATCTCTAACAGGGCCACACTGGTCAGCCTGGAGATGTGACTGTCTGGAAGGTTGGAAATGGCAGCATTAAAACCTTCAGAGAAGTCCTGGCTGGATGGCTCAGTTGGTTGGTTGAAGTGTCAACCCATAAACCAAAGGGACATGGGTTCAATTCCCAATCAGGGCACATGCTTACATTGCAGGTTCAGTTCCAGTTGGAGCACATGCAAGAGGCAAAAAACTGACATTTCTCTCCCTCTCTCTAAAATCAATAAGTATGTCTTCAGATGAGGATTTAAAAAAAAAAAGACCATCCAAGATGATTCAATAAAGTAACACGAGCTCTGGCTGATAAAGCTCAATGGACTGAGTACCAGCCTGCAAACCACAGGGATGCTGGTTCGATTCTCAGTCAGGGTACATGCCTGGGTTGTGGGCCAGGTTCGCAGCAGGGGGCATGTGTGAAGCAACCACACAATGATGCTTCTCTCCTTCTCTTTTTCCCTCTCTCTGAAAATACATGCATAAAATCTTAAAAAAAAAAAAAAAGGCAACATGACTAGACAGGCTGAGCTTTCCCTCACAGGTGGCCAAAAATAGCCTAGGTTAACTGCAGGTTGGAAGGGGCTACCAGTGTCAGTGCCGGGCAGATCACACCTCAGCTTTCTTTCTAATAATAATTCCCAAGAGCCCACAGGTTACTCCTCTGAGGGCAGCTCTAAGAAGCCCACCTCAGCTCTGATGTACGTGGCCCACCATGATCAGTACATGACGATGTGGTTGACCATACTCTTGGCCACACTTCTGGTGGCAGCAGGAAGCCTGACCCTGGCAACCCACCCTATTCCCAAGTAACTCCAACCAGTACACATACTACTCAATCTGGGAAGAACCTTTTTAAAATAGGACATGTCCTAGCAGCTGTAGGGGTTGGCCCTGATTGCAGGAATGGAGTTAGGAGGCTGTTATATAAATGTCCGCATGTGGTATACAGCTCAAACGACTGGGTAAAGGAAGCAACCATTCAAACAGAACCAGAAGGATGTGATGATGGCTTACATATAACGTATTTTTCAGACTATAAGACCCCCCCATTTGGGAGGAAAAGCAGCTTACCTGGTTTGTTGTGGGGGGTGGGAGGTGGAGCGGGGCCATAGGAAGCAGGGCCTCTTACTTTTTTTCCTACTCTAAAACCTAGGTGCGTCTTATAGTCCGAAGAATGTGGTAAGTTTACAAAACAATAAAGACAAATTCAAATCTAATTATTCTGCAGGGGGCTAAATGCTGCCTGTGCCCAATAATAAGCAAAGTACATACACAGTAGGCAAAATAGGATCTCTATTGACAGTAAGATAACCAGGAGAGGGACTGCCGGTGATATTTGCCCTTGTGGTTTTCTGGTTTTTCAACATTCTACACTGAATATGTATCTCTTAGGGTAGCAAAGTGAACCTTTTGTAATAAAAGGGGACTGAGGTGGAAGGACATAAGGAGAGCAGAAAGAAACTACTGTTATAAAGAGAAAATAGGGAAGAAAATTTTAAATCTAGGCATAGACAAATTTAATAAAATATTTTTCATTAGAGAAATAACACTATTATGTAATTTGCATGAGCAAAGGAAAACATACTCAAAACACTTGGCATCTCCCCAGAGACCATCTTCACTATCTATGTACATTGCAGGGTTTTATGTAGCTGAAACCTTATGCTACACATCACTCTGCATGCTCTCTCATTACCATTCCTTTGCCCTGCAAAATAACACAGCTTTGGCCCCAGCAACAACTCACATCTTTACTGTTGCTCAACAAACTAGGAAACCAAATTCAGTGAACAACTTCATTCCTGTTTTTTTTTTGCAAAACACTGCTGCCAATTTTCCGTAATTATAAGTAACTCAATAAACATTAACATGCAGAGCCTTTTCTGGATTTCAGATTGCTTCTTTAGGATAGAGCCCCAAGAGGAGAACTAGGACAGAACTCTTGGTAGGAAGTACAGGGTATTAGGAACTCAGATGCATAGAGAAGGCAAAGTAAGGAATTTATTTTTAAAAAGCTGGGAAGTTGGAGAGGGGGTTATTCTTAGCAAGTTTCCAAAATTAATTTAACTTCAAATTTAGAAGAGTTCTATGGCTGAATCTGATCTTTTAAAATTTTTAATATTTTAATTGAAACATTTTATATATTATATTAAAAATATACTTACTACTCTTAATGGAACAAATACTAACAATGACATTTTAACACCAGTTTTTAAAAAATAAAATGGTTAACTATTCCTCATAGCATTCCCTTTCCTTCCTCCACAGAAGTAAATAGCTCTTGTTTATCTTTTTGCAACTTCCTTTTTTTCCTTTCCAGAAGTTAACAACTATGTAGTATTCCATTGCCTTAACACACCACACTTCATTCCCCAATCAGTTATTTGCAAGGCTGCAATGAGCATTCTTACTACACTTCTCTTCTTTTGCTCACATGTAAGTTTCTCTAGAATTGCTAGATTGCATATGCTCAACAATGGAGAGCAAAACAGTAGTCTCTGTATAAAAGCTGCACTAATATAATACATTCCTACTACCATCTTGAGAATATTCTACCTAATTCCTAGCAAAAACCTGACTTTCAGTCTTTTTCCCACTATTGTATACTTATACTTACATGCTTCAATAACTTTAGAGTAAAATGTAATGAATCACTGTTAAAATACAATAAAGAGTACCTGTGTTGTACATTTCAGTAACTTCAACGAGTCACAATCTGAATATTTTTGAATTCCGCTTCTAAAATGTCATATCCTTATAGTTCCATTGATGATTGCATAGTATTTATTGCTGCTTAGGATCAACAATTTCAAATGATACTTTATACTGAAATGAGATACTTATGGAATTTTATTTTAAGTTTAATTTTAGTCCCAGAGAAGGTAATGCTGCCTTAAAGGCTTAGACCGGTTTTTTTCTCTTGGTCTAGAAAGTTCACTTAACAAGGGATGCAAAACAATAATGCCTTGATCTGTGATATTCCATATGAAATCATTTCCAACCAGCATTTTTGTCAATTTTCAAGTTTGCTAAGTCCAAACAGCCATCCTTGATAATGACACTTACATAGCCTTATTTTTCCAACAGGCTACAGGTCCACCATGTCATTAAATCTAATGCTCATGGTACAAGAGCCAGTTGGATCAACCCCCATGAATCTTGCCCAGAGGGCTAGTTGTGGGGGGGAGGTTGTTGTAGTCCTTCTGTCATTTCTCTGGGCCAGTACAATGCATCATGGTCCCACAGCATAGCATGCACTTGAAACCTGCCTTTTCAGGGCTGACATCCTGATACAATCATAATCCATTTTATTAAACACTATTTAGTCAGACACTGAAAGTATCTGGAGTCACAAAACCATGGGAATTTCTTTAAGCCACACAATAGCAGGGAAATTTTTCCAATTACACCATTTGAGAGGGAGAGAGGGAGGGAAGAAGGAAGGGAGGAACACAGCAAGCTACCTCCGTGCCTAAGGCAGCACTAACGTGCCCCATCAGTTTTTTAAATCTGCAACTGCATGACATCAAGCCACTGGACATTAAGGTTTCTTCTGAGAGTTGCCTGTTGACATCTGTCCATTGGATACTATTACGCATTATCCACATTTTCTCCTGGACTGTGGTTATTTTAATTCTTGGAATCTTGTTAATCGGATGTTTTATTTAAAATGCAGTCTCCTACCAATCTTTATGATGTGTGCTTTCTCTTTTTTAAAATCCTAAAGTAAAATACTCTTTATTTTCGTTTTTTTACAATTTTCATTTTGTCTTTTTGCTATCCAGGTCTTTAATCCTCTGGCTACCCCCCACCTAAATGTAAAGCCACTGACCCAACCTTGTCGACTGTGTAACTCCTCCTCCCTTCCCTAGCCTTCTTCAAAGTCCACTCTATATTCAGTGTCCAGCTAGGTGTGCCCTCTGCTCCCTTGATCCGTATACCTATGACAATATTCATACCATTTAAATTACTATGGGTTCATAGTAAATTACTTTTAAATTGTTCATGATACTTGACTCCATCTAATGTTTACTACTGATTGATTTCCAGCTTCTTCCAGAATAACATAAGAATTAAAAACCCAACAACAGTCACTAATCTTTCTCTACACATTTAAATTACACAGTTCAAATCCTAGTTTCCTTATACTAGTTTGGAAGTTACATGCTCTTAATATTAGGGTCACAATTCTAAAAATAGACACATGCATACTACACAAGTTTATCTTAGTTTATCTTATCCAAAACCTTTTCTACTGCCTAAACTACATCCTTTAGAATTTCCACCACTGTAATTTAGTGATGTACACTTTCATTCTTAGAAGATATTTTCAGTAGGGATAGAATACTATGCTGACAGTTTCTTTGAGAATATATTCCATTAATTGTTGATTTCCATCATTACCGTTGAGAGTCAAAAGAAATGCTGCATCATTCAGGGTCATCTTTTTCCTCTGGCTGCTTTAAAGTGTGTCTGGTCCCCGCCTCCCCCCGCCAATTTCATGATTCATGTAGATCTCTTTTTTATTTATGTTTTGGGATTTGGGCTTCCAAAATCTGTGGACTGGTGCCATATCAGTTCTGCAAAAAGTATCCTTGATCTATTCTCTTTCTTCTCAGATTGATTAAAAATAGGTCCAGCCCTGACCAGTGTAGCTAAATTGATTGGAGCATTGGCTAGCAAACTGAAAGGTGGTGGGTTCGATTCCTAGTCAGGGTACATGCCTAGGTTACAGATTTGGTCCCCGGTCAGGGCATGTGTAAGAGAAAACTGATGACTCTCTCTCATATGATGTTTCTCTCCTTCTTTCTCCCTCCCTCCCTTCTCTTCTCTCTAAAATCAGTAAGCATATCCTCAGATGAGGATAAAAAAAATAATTTAAAACAATAAAATCTTTAATTTTTTTAAAAAGGTCTGATCCTGTTTTTTTTTTCTGATTCAGTTTTAAAAACTGAATCCTGTTTATACCTCTCTTTCATATCTCCCACCATTCTTCTTCATTTTAGCCCTCTTCTGGTATATCTTATCTGCTGCTAAAAATATTCTCTGAATTTCCAATTTTTTGGTTATTGTATTTCATTTTTAGAAGTTCTGTTAACCTACATGACTTGATTAGTTTTTTTCTCTCCAGATATATTAGATTGCCTTATTTCTTTAAATATTAAAAAAAATTACCAGTGAAATGACCATTTCCACTGGTTCTTGCCTGTTTTCTTGTTTGGATTATCTTTTATAAGCTGCTAAAAGTCCCTGAAAAAATGTGAGGATTTCTCAAGACCTAGGATGATGATGCCTTTGTACAGAGATGATGGTTTTCATTTAGTTCTAGTCTTTTAAATTGGCTGCAAAAGCACAAGGGCCAGCCCTTTGTTTTAACCTCTCAGGAACACTTTCCAGACTCCACTCAGTGCCCTGTTGCTCTCCAGATGGTATTTACTCTGGAGGTACAGCACTCCAGGATCCCAGATTAGCAGTGTATGTAGGGGTCTAGTATAATGGCCACCAATCCTGAAGGGGCCAGGTTCTGACTTCTGAATCAGCCCACATGACTATCAAAACCCCAGCGTGCTTCTCCAGGTCTGTTTCTCCTTGTACAGGAAGCAGCATATACACGTAAAATCTTTTAAGTGGCACTTTACCCCTAATACTTCTAAGGTATTCCATTCCTTTCTGCCTTCTGTTGCTGCTGAGAACTCATCCATTTAACTATTGTTCCTTTATAAGTAATTTGCCTTTTCTCTCTAGTTGCTCTAATGATTTTGCTTTTTGATATTCTGCAATTTGAAGTTTTCTTCAAGGTAATCTGCTTATCTCTTACAGTTTATTCTTTTCACTTCTTGAAGTGCTGTTTTCCATATCCTCATTTTTTAATAGTATCTCTTTTCATTATGGTTTCTATTCCTTTTTCAAAAGTCTCTGGTCATTGTGAACATATCTTGTGGTATATTACTTCCTCAGGTGGCTATGAGCTCATTTTCTGCCCATGGGTTATAAGTGTCCCTATAGGGTAGTCTTACTTTTGTTTTTTTCAGGAGTGACATGGTTTATTTTAAATTCTTCCAGACAAAGATTTTTGTGCAGAGTATAAATTCAAAATACACATATGAACATAGTGGGACTGAGGTTCTCCAAAAAGGACACAAAGCCCCAAGCCAATACTTCACACATAAACTTTGCCACTTTCTTTGGTTGAGGTATTTGGTCTTGCTTTTTTTTTTTTCCCCACATCTTTCCAAGATCCTGGACAAGTATGTGTGCATGCATGTGTATCCAAGGAGATTCTCAGTTCTAGCTCCCCACCTTGTGCTGTCATATCTTCTGTCTCTGCAAACTGATAAATCTCAGGTACTTGTTATAAATTTGCAAATCACCATGGCAGGAGCCCCTGAGTTTATCACTAACATTCAGTTCCCTTTTCTTTCCTGTAATCTGGAAATATCATTTTCTCAAGCTTGGCTTCTTTAAACATTAGTTATATTTTGAACATTTCTATGTGCATGTGTGGGGGAGGTCAGGAAGGGAGATCCAGAATAACTGTGTCCTGAATGTGTGAGTCAAGAAAGTGTCAAGTCATTTCCCTCTGGGAGGATGTCACAGCAGGAGATCAACACATGTAAAAACTTCTACCAGTAATCTGTATCATTCAAACATTTCAGTGAATCTGGTGCTTGCTAGGACTACAATGGAATAAGAATTGTATTTGAATCTAGAGACACAGTCACACAGGGACATCATTTTAATGTGGAAGGTGCAAATGTGACAAAGGGGCCTCACTGGAAGCAGAGTCACATGCACATTATTTGGAAGAACTGGCAGGAGTGAAGAATATTTTGTAGCCAGAAAGTGAAGGCTTTCGAAAAGCCATATAACGAATCTGTATTTTATCTTGTTGAAAGGGAAGCCCTTAAAAAATTAAGTTGATACACAGTGGGGGGAAGGAGATGGGCTTAACAGAAACACAACTTTGGTGGCTACAGATAGGCTAGATTAAAGAGCCAGAAAAATACTGAAACTATTTCATGACTGCTGTAAGAACTTAGGAGAGACACAAAGATTTTTTTTTCCCCCTAAAGCACTAGGTGAGGATATTAAGAAAAGTAAAAGTTAGACATTCTGGACAAGAAGTCCAGAGTTAGACAAGAAGGCACCTGTAGGTTGCTAAATTTAGCAAACCCAACAAAACAAACAGAAAACAGAAAGTCCACTTAAATTTTTAGTGCCTCATGCTACATCTGGGACCATACTTGATTTGATGTCTTGTATTTTATCTGGCAATTTTACCTGTAGCCAACCATCCGTGAAAATAAAAGTGAGATTTGCGAAGAGGGAGGGAAAAGGCGTAAACGTGAAAAAAAGTGTTAGGACTCAATGAGCTAACAAGGCTTGGTTGGCTTACCTGCATTGTAACTAGTCTGTCATCCACCATCACTTCCTTTGTCAGAAAGTCTGCTCCTATTGTGGCTTTGTATTGATTACTGAATTTCTTGTTCACATACTGGTTCATGAGTGATGTCTTACCAACTCTGAAATTAGAGAAAAACCACAAGTATAAAGCAACTAAGAAGGGAGTGAAACTGATTCTGGTACTTGCAACTCAGAAGGGACAAGCCTGTTGTGAAAAACCAGGAACTGGGTTCACAACAAAGGGCCAACAGTAGAATTCCCAGCATCACTCATTTGAGGTTGTACTTTTCTCCTGGGATAAAATACAGAATACATATATGGACCAGATGTTAAAAAATGCTTGTAAACTTTGGTACAGGAAACTCAGTAGGTAGAATTTTTTTTTTTCCTTCCAGAAAAATGACAGCAAATACTCTCCAAAAATATTTCTGCTGTCTTGGGGGTTTCTCTATTTAGTGGTTGCTATTCAGTCCAAGAAAGAAATAGCAAGAGAAAGTCATTGGCTTGGAGAGATACATACGAAATTGAGCCAACCCATTGCTTCAAAGTTTCAAATTTTAAACAGAGAAAGCACCAATATTCCACCATACCAAAATCTACCTCAAAAGTATGCTTCTCCAAGAGATGTTTTTCAGTAAAAAAACTAAGCAAGAGACAACATGTTATTTTTCTGGTGATAAGTTTAGTTCTGGGTAGGCTGAATATAATGTCAAAGCCTTCCTCATAGCCAATAACATCACCTTTCTTTCCCACAAAGGAGCATACTCATTTTCATATGCAGATGACCTGAAAGTATAGATACAGCCTAAGGCAGTGTTCTCCAACACAGGCCACATGAATCAGAATTTCCAGAGAAGCAGCTGAGAAATTCATAATTGAACAAAGGCCTTGTAATTCTTTTCCAGCAGGTCTGGGTAATGCAGGCCTAAAAGCAGTACCTTTCAATCCTGACAGCACATCAGAAACCCCAGAAAGTGGGTATATATGAGTAGAAGAGAGAGGGAAGGAGGGAGGGAGGGAGAGAAAGAGTGAGAAAAAATGAGAGTGAGCACTGCCAACTAGATTTAGTCCACTGGTCTGGAGAAATGCTAACTTTTTTTTTTTAAGATAAGCCTTTTGTTTTTTTAAAGATTTTATTTATTTATTTTTAGAGAGGGAAGGGGGGGAAGAGGGGGGAGAGGGGGGAGGGAGGGGGGGAGGGGGGAGAGAGAGAGAGAGAGAGAGAGAGAGAGAGAGAAACACATCAATGTGCGGTTGCTGGGGGCCATGGCCTGCAACCCAGGCATGTGCCCTGACTGAGAATCGAACCTGTGACACTGGAAATGCTGACTTTTAAAAGGCTCCTTAGGTGATTTAAAAAACAGCCAGGGTAGAAAAAATGCTGCCCTTTTAAAGGAAGGGCAGGTATCTTTGGAATGGGGAGGATACCTACATTTATTATTATTGCTATTATTATTATTAATTTATTTTTAAAAATATGTAGCCTCTAGTAGCTCTAAACTTTCATAGGTCATTTCAGAAACCAAATCTAAAAAGACACCCACAAAATCTTAGCAGCTACTAAAGAGTAAGTTAGTAGCAGATCTCAGATCAGACTAGATCCAGGCTCTTTCAAATAAAGGCCTAAAGCAGGCATAGCAGTGGGAGAATACTGCACAACATACCCCAAACCAGTATCTGGCAGGCACAATACCAATAGCAACAAGTCTACATAAACAGGAGTCCCTAGTCTAACCAGCTTGAAAAAGAGGGATTCCATGAAATTACTGAGTTCAAATAATGCCAAATGCCATATTCAAATCATGCCAAAAATCAGAGAACATAGGGTTATACAGTGTAACAAGAAATAATTCAAATTTCTGCTGTGCCCCAAAATATCAGGGAGAATTGGGCCCTAATGTCTCCACAATTACAGAAGGTGGCAAATGTCAGCATGCAGGGCATGGGTTCCAAGGAGGTGAAGCTTTTAAATCCAAGCCAATTTGTTAGCTCAAACTTAAGAGAAACACTTACCCAGAATCTCCCAGGATGATAACTTTCAGCAACACTTTCTTCCTAGAGGTCATCTTTCAAACTAAAAAAAGAAAGAAGAAAGCACCATAAGGAGGATGTTAACACCAAGGTGAACCACTTTCCGAGGCACAAACATCTACCTGTCCCAAGAGAACTACGCCCTGAGCCTTCCTGCTGGCTATTTCCCTACCATCTACAGGCTATTATAGAAAGCAGTATCAGTCATCAGAATTCTGGATCCCAAAGTTAGGTAAAAAACTTGGCAGGGCCAACCTGTCCCTGAGTAAACTAAGAAAACTCACTGTCCTGCTAGGATGTGGGATGAATTTGGATTAATGTAGTGATTTTCAATCCTCTTCATCTAATAGCACCCATAAACTAATTACTGAAATTCTGCAGCACACCAAAAAATATATTACACTTGTTGCCAATCTGACAAAAAAAAAAATAAGTATAATTTTGATTAATTCACAGCAGATGAATTGTGTTGGCTGTTGCCATTTTTTATTTGACAATCTAAGGGAAAAGAGATCAGTGGTGCTGACAACGTAGTCAGGTATTGCATGTTCTAAAAATTCTTGCAGTACACCAGTTAAAAACCACTGGGTTAATGTTCCAAGTTGCTCAGCTCCGCCCTAGTTTCTTCAGGTGTCTGCTCAAATACCACCTTCTCAGAGAGGTGTTCACTTGAAAGTAGCACACCCCTCATTTGTTCTCTAGCCCTTTATTCTGCCTTATTTTTCTTCAGAGCACTTACCACTACTCAATATTTTTTTGTATCATTTTGTCTGTCTTCTCCCTCTTTTAATAATCTCCATGAAGGCAGTCTTATTCCCCACTGTATCTCCAGTGCCAAATAGAGAATTATTATCAAATATTGGGGTAGTGCATAAATAATACTTGACTTTGAAGCTCTTGGAACTAGCTTTTCCCAGAAAATCTTTCAGGCAGCTCTCCATACCCTTCACCCTTTGCTTAGTCGTGTTCCACAAGTGCCCACACCATGGTCGATTTTACTTATCAAGACAGGGCTCCTGTTTCAATTACCTCTCAGATCCCAGAACCTGACTCACTGACTACAAAAAATGAGTGGCTTTCAGAAAAGTAGAGTCCTCAATTTTGGACCCCAACATGAATGACATCTAAAGTCTGTTAAAGGAGGACTCCTCCTCAGAGAATTGGAATCCTCAATAGGAGTCTTGTGTTCTTCACTAGAATCCAGAATTCAACACTGAATGAGTGCCCTCAAAAAGGGCATCAAATCCTCGTCCATTATCATCAGCAGACAATGAAACAGCCAGAGCAGGAGGCAAGAAGTAACAGAAGTTAACATCCAACTGCTGCCTTCAGCACAGCTGGGGAAAATAAGTGTTTCTACATAAACAAATAGGTAAAGAAGAAGGTTCAAAACAGACTGGTGTTATTCTTTTGCATTCTTAACAAAAGTCAAGAATGAGTCTCAGAAAAGCTCCTTTCAGTTTCCTCTTTAACTACCTAGCTTCCTCAAGGATGAGGTTGATATAGTTCTGCCTATAGGGGAGTGACTTAATAATGAAATTCTGATCCCAGACTACCTAACTTTTTACTCTGTTTTTGCTATCTGCTATTAGCTGTGTAACCTTAGGCAAGTCATGTAACCTCTCTGTTGGGATAGGAATATAGGGATAATAGTTCTATGTCCTGAATGAGTAAAATGCTCAGGACAGTGACTAAAACAGAAAAGTAGAGTCCTCAATTAGTAAATGCTGTCTATCATTTTAATGTGTGCTAAACAGAGATGAATAAATAATGGAACAGAGTACAGAGGTAATGAGGTCACGAGAGTAGGTTAGATAATTAGGCTACACGCTGCTGTTTCCAGATGCTTGGCTATCAACTGTCTTCTTTCATCAAGTGGTATTGCACCAGACCACAAACTGAAAGGAGATATTAAACCTAACCACTACTCCATAGAGCAGGATTAGATAATGCGCCCTATTACTGAAAGTGGCATTTTCCGTGGCTTTAGAAAACTGTGTGGGAACCGACCAAGGCTAGAAGAGTTTACTAGGCACTTAAACCAGGCCCCACCACCTACCTCGAAGTTCAAGCTGTCTCAGTGCCAAAGCCTCATACCCATGGTTGGTCTATGAGGACACTGTACTTTAGTCCCCCAGCATTTGCCTATTAAGCTCCCATTCATGCTAGTTACAAGGCAGTATAACAATAAGGGGAGTTGTGCAAAGCCTGTTTCCTTTAGGCTTCTATCACATCAAGGTTTTTTTGTTCTTTTTACCAGTGTATCTCAGAGATAGTGCATATCTGGTTCCAAACCATCACAACACAACAAATCATCACAATAAACCAATTTTATGGTTTCCCAGTGACTATAAAAGTTATGTTTTCACTACACTGTAAGCTAGAAATGTGATAGCATTTTATCTAAAAAAAAAAATGTAAGTACACCTTAATTAAAACTACTTTAATGCTGAAAGAAAATCATTATCTGAGCCTTCAGTGAGTCATAGTCTTTTTGCTGATGGAATGTCTTGCCTCAGTGTTGATAGCTGATGACTGATAAGGATGGTAGTTGCTGAAGGTTGCGGTGGTTGTGGCAATTTCTTAAAATAGAACAAAAAATGAAATATGTTGCATTGATTATTCCTTTCACAAAGATTTCTCTGTAGTATGCAATACTGTCTGACAGCATTTTACCCACAGAACTACTTTCAAAATTGGAGTTAGTCCTCTCAAACCCTGCTATTGCTTTATCAACTAAGTTTATGTAATATTCTAAATCCTTTGTTGTAATTTCAACATTCTTCCCAGTAGCTTCACCAGGAGTATATACTCCATCAAGAAACAACTTTCCTTACTGATCCATAACAAGCAACTCCTAATCCATTTAGGTTTTATCATAAGATTAACTCCTCGTCCATTTAAGTTTTATCATAAGATTGAAGAATTCAGTCACATCTTCAGGGTCCACTTGTCATTCTAGTTCTCTTGCTGTTTCCACCACATTTATAGTTACTTCCTTGACTGGAGTCTTAATGCCCCTCAAAGTCATCTATGAGGGTTGGAATCAACTTCTTCCAAACTCCTGTTAATGCTGGTATTTGGCCCTCTTCCCATGAATCATGGATGTTCTTAATGGAATCTAGAATTTTAACGCCTTTCCAGAAAATTCTGTTTACTTTTCTCAGATTCATCAGAAGAATCACTATCTATGGCAGCTATAGCCTTACAAACTATTTCTTAAATAATAAGACTAGAAAGTTAAAATTACTCGTTGATCCATGCACTGCAGAATGGGTGCTGGGTTAGCAAGCATGAAAACAGCACTAATCTTGTTGTACATCTCTTGGGTAACTGGGTGCACTGTCAATGAGCAGTAGTAACATTTAGAAAGGAATCTTTTTTTTCTGAATAGTAGGTCTTAACAGTGGGCTTAAAGTATTCAGTATACTGTGCTGTAAAGAGATGTCCTGTCATCCAGGCTCCCCCAACCCCCACCCTCTCTCATTTATAGAGCAAGGGAGAGCAGGTTAACGTAATTCTTAAGGGCCCTAGAATTTTTACAATGGTGAGTATGTCATCAGCTGCATAAACCCCTAACAATAGTCAGGCTGTCCTTTGAAGCTTTAAAGCCAAGCACTGACTTCTCCTTTTAGCATCTTCTTCGAATATGACGCTGTTTCATCTACACTGAAAATCTGTTTAGTGTAGCCACCTTCATTATCTTAGCTAAATCTTCTACATAACTTGATGAAACTTCTACATCAGCACTTGCATTTTCACCTTGTACTTTTAGGTTACGGAGATGGCGTCTTTCCTTGAACCTCACTGACTAACCTCTGCTGGCTTTCAATGTTTCTTCTGCAGCTTCCTCACCTCTCTCAGCCTTCACAGAATTGTTCTGGATTAGGCTCTATCTGGCTTAAGGGAATGCTGTGGTTGGTTTGACCCTCTATCCAGATCACTGAAACTTTCTCTCCAACAACAACAATAAGGCTGTTTTATCTTCTTATCATTCATGTGTTTACTGGAGTATCACTTTTAATCTTCAAAAACTTTTTCGTTGCGTTTAGAACCTGGCTAACTAGTGGGAGAGGCTGAGCTTTCAGACATGCCTTCCTCACTGAGCTTAATCATTTGTAGCTTTTGATTGAAAGTAAGAGACATGTTAACACTTCCTTTCACTTGAACATTCAAGAGACCACTGTTCGGTTACTAACTGGCCTAATTTCAATAGGAGAGGGAAAGGGAAGGGAGGGAAGGGGGGATTGCTGCAGCAGTAAGAACACACACATTTATCGATTACATTCACCCTCTTATATGGGCACATTTTTGTGATATCCCACCCCAAACTATTACAATATTAACAAAAATCAGTGATCACAGATCATCGTAACAAATATAATAAATTAAAATTTTTAAATATTGGGAGAATTACTAAAATGTAACAGACATGATGTGACCAAATGGTGTTGGAAAAATGGCATCAACAGACTTGCTCGAAGCAGGGTTACCACAAACCAAAAATTACCAAACAAAACCAAAAACAAAACCCCCCACAATATCTGCAAAAAAGCCAGATATGAGTTTATATGCCAGACTGCCTGTTATCTGGGGAGTCTCACAGAGCCCCATCTTCCTCCCCAGGGACTGCCTTTGACCAAGATTTAAGAGTCTCACCCCAAGGTTTGGTACCATATTTTGGACTTGAGATCAGAATTTCAAATCCAAAGAAGGAAAGAAGAGCAAACTAAGAAAGAGATAAAAATGTTTGAGAAGCTTTGCAAAGAATTCTTCAAGAATATTTAAGAAAGCCACTATTTTGAGAAGGGGAAAAGGAATTTCCATAACTTGGTTCGGTGCAGTTCACTGGATGTACCAAATACTTAATAATATTAGTAAGAAAGCAAACAAGAAATACATAAGCCCCCTAGTCCTGCATGACAGATTTCACGTTTGTTTCCTTTTGCTTTTCTGCTTGCACAGGCTACAGGCTTATCTCTAGGGCCATCTTGTCAGGCTGACTGACCCTCTTGGGCAGCAAAAGAGCCTCTTCCTTATCTGCAAACCCCAGTCACAGTAATCCCAGAAACTACCTGAGGACACACAGGGGAAGTCCCATAAGTCCCTACTTACAGCAGTCACACAGCATCAGCACACAACCTGGTATTCTGTCCCCTCCACATTTTCATTTGGGGCTTGCTCAACATTTGGGGGGTTGTTGCAAATGGTACTCAATAGTAGACCCAAAGAAATTCCACATCTGGTTTCACCAGGACATTGATGGCTTTAAATTGGTAACAGTTAAAAGCTATGTTTTTGTACCTAATGTTCTCTAGGATAAAGAATGAGCCCTGGCTGGTGTGACTTAGTGGACTGAGTGCTGGCCTGAGAACCAAAGGATCACAGGCTTGATTCCCGGTCGGGGCACATGCCTGGGTTGTGGGCAAGGTCCCCATTTGGGAGCATGAGAGAGGCAACCACACATTGATGTTCCTCTCCCTCTCTTACCCTCTCTCTAGAAATGAATGAATAAAATCTTAAAAAAAAAAAAGAGAAAGAGAGAGACTTGGCCCTGGCTGGTGTAGCTCAGTGGACTGAGCACAGGCCTGCAAATCAAAGGGTTGCCGTTTTGATTCCCAGTCAGGGCATATGCCTGGATGCAGGACAGGTCCCTAGTGAGGGATGCTTGAGAGGCAACCACACACTGATTTTTCTCTCCCTCTTTCTCCTTCTTTTCCCCTCTCTAAATATAAATAAAATCTTTAAAAAGAGAGAAAAAAGAATGGGATACTTGTTTCTAGGAAAAAAGCTAAGAAAAAAACCAAAACTTGTACACAACCTTTGTCACAAGAGATTGCCCAAGCATCAGAGTTGTTAAAAATCTCCATCGGCAGTTTTTCTTTTCTGTTATCCATTTCCATCATCAACTTCATGGATTTCTTTTTAAATCCTAAAAAGTTAGAAATTTCTAACTACAAAACAGTTTTCTAATGCATAGACCTCTTATTTTTACAGGAGAAAATGAAACAGGAAGAGCAGAAAGAAAAGTTGTTGATCCCTGTTCCTTAGAAATGAACGTTTTAATAACATCTATTAATTTGGTTATAAATAAGTATCTTCTAAAACCTTTCTACACTAAGGTATGATCTGAACACATTTTTATTTCTTCTGCTATCAAACCAAACTTTCTCAGTGTGCCTTAGAATGAGTTCCTTGGAAGAACAGACACTTTGGAGTACAAACCCTCACAGTATTCAATATGATTAATTGATTCTTTCTCTTCAGTGTATTTCTTGTGTCATAAATCAAAACATAGAATTTCCCTCCATTAGCCTGCTTCTCTGAGGCAGAGAAGTCAGCTGGCCAAACAGGCAGACACGACAAGGAAACCCCAAGCAGGTGAAATTTTTTCGGTCAGGGAAAACCTATTCAAGGATACACCAGCCAGGGTTAGTGAGGGAAGAAAAGGCCTGACAGAAAATGCAAAGGAGTATGTAGGGGGAGGGAAATGAGGAACAAACGACTGGTGTGGGTAAAATGAGAAGAGCAGGGAAGGGACAGTAAAGTCAGGATCAGTGCACCATTTAAAAGTCAGGATATTTGGAGGTAAAACAATTTTGCCTGGTGATCAGAAACATAAAATGAATGACTAGACAAGTGGAGGTGAGGCTCTATAGGGAGTTGCAGTATCAAAGAGTGGAAAGCAGTTTTTGGGAATCCATAAAGATAACAGTGTAGCCCCGGCAGGTGTAGTTCAGTGGATTGAGCACAGACTGCGAACCGAAGGGTCCTGATTCAATTCCCAGTCAGGGCACATGCCTAGGTTGAAAGCCAGGTCCCTGGTGGAGGCCACGTGACAGGCAAACACATTGATGTTCCTCTTCCTCTCTTCCCCTCTCTCTAAAAATAAATAAAATCTTAAAAAACTGAACCAGGTGTTAATCATATCCAAGGTCACAAATTAAATGGTCATAGTGGCAAAGCCGGAATCACCAAATGTCAGTGCATGCTAAACAGTTACCCATGAAAATACCAGGACAGTTAAACCAATTGATTTTCTATAGTCCATTAACATTTTACTTGCTTGTTGTTTTCAAGGTGCCTACCTGTGAACAGCTAGGTCTTTCTTTTTGAAATTACAAAGTACCCCCCACCCCGCCCGCTGAAACTTCCAGTACCCACTTGACACCATACATAGTTATTACACAATTACTGACTATATATTCTCTACGCTGTACTTTACATATGTGTGAACAGCTAAATCTTAACCAAAAAGATGACTTTTGTGTTGCCCTGTCCCTTATTTACCACCTCCAATTAAAATACAGTCAAACCTCAGTTCTCAAATGTCTCCTCGGCCAAGCTGTTGACGGAAAAAAAAAATATGTCAGTTGTTGGACAAAACTTTGGTTCCTGACAACCCTTTCATCCTGAGACCTGTATGATCAGTCATATATCTCTCAGGTAACACACAAGGGAGAAGATGCATAAGTATAAATCAGTTTACCACCTCATGTTGTTAACTTCTCAGGAAACTGCTCTGTGAATATTTTGGGTTTTTTTTTTTTTTCGCTTTTTTTGCTGCTTATTTTTATTAAATAGATGCACAAGTCACCATAGGCCCTAAGGTTAGTAATAGCAGGAAAGTAAAAAGGAAAGTTGTGAGAATGAGTGAGTGTAAAAAAAAAAAATTGCAAAGTATGATAGAAGTGTTCACATGTCTGATTTGGATACCAAATATGGCATATTGAAATCAACAATTAGCACAATTTGAATACATAAAGAGGATATCAAGAGTGCTGATGTTACTAAGAGTGTGAAAGTGCTCACCAAACAATGATCACGAGCAACTGAAGAGATAGAAAAATTGTCGTTGATTTGTACAAATGAAAAGCAGGTAGCTAGTGATAACACTTCAGAGGCAATGGTATGTGAAAAATCGAAGATGCTGCATGCTGACCTCCTGAAAGATACCACCGAAAAAAGTGATTGGTTTAAGGCTAATAGGGCGTGTGGTTCAATAAATTTAAGAAGTGGCATTCATAGTGTAGTGAGGCATGGGGAGCCTGCCAGTTCTACTAACAAAGTAGCTGCTGATAATTTTGTGACAGAATTTCAAGAATACATAGAAGCTGAGGAATTTATTCCCTAACAAATGTTCAAATGTGATGAAACAGGCATCTTCTGGAAAAAAATGCCAAAGAGGACCTACATCACACAGGAGGAGAAGTCAATACCAGGACACAAGCCAATGAAGGACACGCTGATGTTACTGTTGTGTGGGAATCTGAGTGGGAACTTTAAATGGAAGCCTCTACTTGTCTACCAATCAAAAAACCCACAAGTTTTCAAGAAAAAGGATGTCATGAAAAGAAAAGTCAAATGTGATATGGAGGGCTCACCCCAGGACATTTTTTTCATTTTGTTTTTAGAGGTAGGAAGGAAGAGAGAGAAACATCCATGGGAGACAGAAACATCAATTGGTTGCTTCCCATGCCTGCAACCTAAGTATGTGCCTTGACCAGGGCTCAAGTCAGTAACCTTTGGGTTACGGGATGACACTCCAACTGGCCAGGGCCAGGCAACTTCTTATTGAGTGGATTCATGAAGTGTTTGCCCAAAGTGTGAAGAAATACTTCTATGAAAAACAACTGCTACTCAGGGCAGTTCTTATAATGGACAATGCTCCTGCCCACCCTCCAGGCTTGGAGGCCAAGTTGGTGGAGGTGTCCAGCTTCATCGCTGTTAGGTTCTTGTCACCTAACACAACTCCTCTCAACCAAGCATATGAACCAGCAGGTCATTTCTACTTTTAAGAAACAGCACTGTTTCAGAAGTATTTTGAAGTGACCTCTGAAACTAATTTAATGCTCAGGGAGGTCTGCAAGAAACATTTTAATATCCTCACTTGCTTGAGAATTACACACACAATGTTTATGTGTGTGCGTTGGCAGGGGGTGTGGGGATTATCTTTGAGGACCATGCGATCAGCCTGGAAGAAACTGTGGCCTGAGTCTGTTGCTGAGACAGACTTTGAGGAATTTGAGGAAGAGCCTGTGTCTGTTGTGGAGCATACTTGATTCAGAGGTAGATGATGGTGACGATGATGAGTTGGTAGAGGACCACAACACCGAGCTGACCACCAAGAAACTTTCAAGACCGTCAGAGGGGGCAGCAACAGATGACAGCTGAAAAGCTCTCTTCAGAGGAGGAGGAGGAGGAGGGAAGAGAGGATATTCCTATTTCACTAGTCAAGGAAATGCTTGGGAAATGGGGGGAAAATACAAAATTGCATCAGAGTAGTGATGAAAGTGAGAGGAAATGGAGGCATTTTAGGGTTTGAAGTAAAGATAGACAACATTAAGTGATAGGCTGGACTGGGAAGGATATAGGAAGTGAGGAAAAATGCCAAGGAAGTCACTCACCTAGGTTTATGTCTAATACAACCAAAAGGGTCTTAGGACAGGGAATACTGGAAAAAAAAAAAAAAAGCCAGGAATTTTAAAAAAAGGAATGGATTTTCAATTAGACATGTTAAGTCTGAAATGACCTTGACAAAGACATGGCCTATACTCAACTAAGTATGTGTTTTATTTGGTTAAAATGTCTTTAAATGGTAAATGTAAATTGAGTAGAGGACAGATATTGACCAAAATACAGATGTCATAAAGCACAAGCGGCAAACGCAAGGCCTGTGAGCTGAATCCAACCCTCCACCTTGTTTTATCCAGCCTGGCAGCATCAAACTCTCCCTTAACTGTTAACACAGTTACGTTTAACACAGTCCTAAAATTACATTCGGCCCTTTGAAGGTAACTGCGAGGCTGATGTGGCCCCTGGTGAAAATGAGTCTGACAACCCTGTCATAAAGGATCTGAGTAAGGGTTACCTTTCATGGTAGGGGGAAAAAAGAAAAAAAGAAAAGACAGTAAAAGCACAGATAATGTGGGTGGAGCAAAGCTATGACCAACCTAGAGTGTAATCTGCCAAAAGAGGAGCCCACATCTGGGACACAGATGGCTGGGGGCAGAGAGCAGGGCTTGGGGAAATTCTTGTCTTGTTGAGGCAGTTTGTACTCTGGAAAGTTCAAGAGCCACTGCTTTAACAGACTCTAGGATCTCTGGTAGGGAACATGTATTTTGAAATTCACATTCAACTACTTCCATGTTATAGTTTACAGGGCTTTCAACACTAGGAAAAATACAAGCGCAGTTGAATTTTATCATATTTCCCTTTCCTCCAATACTGGAAGGCTGAGAGCAATCTTGCGATCAAATCTAGTTTTAAAAGATACATTTGTATTTAGTGAAATCTTGTTTCACTGTTAATTGAAGGAATGATGTTTATACTAGGATTTTATGAATTAAGTCTAGATACCTGTGCTAAAACAGGAATGCCAGCATTTACTGGATATGAAGGGCAGTACAAAAAATAACAGATGGCTGGCCTTGCCTTCTAGAGGTTTGCTGTCTGTAGACAAGAAGACATAATCATTGTATAGGGCAGTATAAATAAATACAATACAAAAGTAGCATAGCAAGGAAGAGAACACTATCAGCAGAAATACTAAACAAGCAAGACTGAACAGCTGTACATGCAATGCCTAAGGAGGATTCAATGTGTCAAAAATAATTAGACAGGATGTTTTACTTGTTTTCATTCCCTTGCAAACTTCAGAGAAGTTCCCAAGAACTGAAATGAGAAAGAGCAAGACTATGAGGGGTCAGATTTGGGGAGTAGCTGGACATCACAGAGACCAGAGTTTTCTAAGGCCAGTTGGGATGTGGGAGCAGGGCCTGAGAGCATGGCCTAAGATCGGAGGCCTAAGTGGGTACACAAAAAACTAAAGCCCAGGTTGCTTGCCACAGGTGCTCCAGATGACCACGCAAGGGAGTAATCCAGTGTAACCTTACAACATTTCTCCAGAATATGCCTAATTTCCACCCTCAAATACCCTGTTTCAGCTGAGCTTCCTATTCCTCCTTTGTACTCAGGAGTCTGCTCATGTGGGAGGAAGCATTGTCTAAGCTGTTTTAAGTGCCCGTTTTCCTGGACAACAGTCCCTAAGTCCCCAGAGCATCTGGGTCCCAGGGAGCCCTTTTAACATACTAAATCATAACTACCTGTTTATCTGCTGTCACCCAACTGGCAAAGAGGAAGGGGCAAGTTCCCCTTGAAGGCAGTCTTCTCCATCCCTGGATCCCCAATTCCAGCAGTGCCTGCCTGTCACATGTGAGGGCCTGGTAAACAACTACTGCTCAGACAGTGCACACACCCAGAGGTCAAGGAAGAGACCTGGAGAACGGTGGTCTTTCTTGGTTTAAATACACAGTTCCAGGTTGCTGCTCCTGAGTTTTGTCTTCTAGGCTCAACCCAAAACCAATGATTCTAAGTTTATTAGCACAAAGCTAAAGACTTCAAGCCTCTTGTCCACCATTGCACCTCGTATGTATCACTTAGCAGGAAAGGCTGGCTGACACTTCTGGCTAGGGCAAAGTCTCTGAAGCAGACCTACTACTAAAAGTTGCCTGTGCTCTCACTTAAAAGGTAGAGCCATTACTTCCTTTATCTGTGATCCTTTAGCAGTAAAGAGTTGAAGGAAGTAAGCAAATATCTACAAGGACTATGCAATACATAAAGAAATACCTTGGCACTCCACTTTTCCCAAGTTTCAGTTACTTTTGTGGGAAGCTCCAAATCTTAACTGTAGTCTATCATGGCAAAAAGAGGCAAATTGGTAAATATTCACACCAAGGAGTGGCTAGACATTAGAATTCCCAGTTACTCTTTCTGTTACCATAAGCAGAACTCAGTGACATTAAAGCAGTACTATCCCTCAGGTCTAGTCTAGCAGATTAGGTGGCACTACCAGGTGTGACCTTTTCGTATACTGATTGCAATGCCGATGAAAGGAAGCAGACACCAAACTCTGCCACCCATTTGGGTATCTCTTCCGTCACGAGAGAACTGTTCTGGTATTTGCAATGTTGTCCATTCAGCTAAGGCTCAAATGGCACTCCTTCCTTGGAACTCAGGATTTGTTGACACAGAAAAGTGAGATAACTTGTTTAAGGCCATATATGTTAGTGATCTGTGAACTGAAGATTTGAATCAGGCAGCCCAGCCCCAAAATTCTTGCTCTTATATTATGTCTTTCAACAATAATCACACTGGCTGCCTCTCTAACATTCAAATGTTCAACTGGATGTTTAAGTGCAAGGTACCAGGCCATGTTCTATTTTATAGTTGTGCTTTGATTGTCTCATTCAAATTTGCTTAAGGATATTGAGATCATAGTCCCCTCTAAATGATAAACAGAAGTATATTCTCCCAAATTCTTACAGAGATGGCTAAATGGTTATGCTGAATACGAGGGAGAGAAAGATGGCTAGAAATTGCCCCCAAAGGCAATTTAAAGTCAATCCTCATGAGGAAGTGCTGGAGAAGTAGAATGACCATGGGCTCTGGGATCACCACCATAGGCTCAAATACCAACTCAAACACACCCAGCTATGTGAACTTAAACATGCCTCTGCTTTCATGTGAAAAATGAGGATCCTCTACAAACGGGATGCTCCCGAGAAAGCTCCTAGTATTCCAAGTGGCACATGAACTATTTTCAATGATTATTACATGAGAGCTTCTTCAACTGTGATGAAAGACTTGTGCCCAGTCAACAAGTATTATTTCACCTTTCAAATCTCATTACTGTAGTCCCTCACACTAACCTGATGATATATGCTATATATATGTCAACTCAGTGAAATGTGCCTTTGATCCTAGTTGTATTTCTAATACATACCGTACATTGGCTCATCATATTCTACCTAAAACCATAAAGTATATCAGCACAATGTATATGTTGGCAAGCACTGGAGTCATATTTAGAGTAAGACTCTTGTCATTTGAGGAAGATATATGGCCAATGACAATAGCAGAAAAAGCAGAAATGAGAATTACACACTGGATCACTAAGTGACCTACTCCCATATACCAGTCTGAATTCTCACTTCTGCTTCTATTGTTTTGCAGTACAATATAGGCACATGATCCCTAAGACTACAGGTTACTGCTCATATGATCCTCACCGATGTTGGCTGTACCACCTCAGACTAAAATATCCTATGTTCTGACATCTTCTATGACTTAATCATACTTAACCATATCCAATCACATGTCCCAATTTTATTCAGGAACGGTGGTCACTAACCATGAACAGGTAGGCAGGGGAAGCACAGCTAGTTCAGTTCAAATACTTGCTGAGTGCCTGTTAAGTATCAGTTACTAGGCTTGATGTTGGGGTTGACCTACGAAAGAAAACAGCAAATACTTTTTTTACTTCAAAAGGAGGCCATCATAAATCTCTACAAACTAAACAAAGCTTTCTGTTTTATAGCCTTCAAAGTATTAAACTGGAAACCTCAGCTGTCTACTTCAACTCCTTACAAGTCAAAGGCTTCTATGTAATCCTATAACTAGTGAGGCCAGTTGTAGAACAAAACTAAAGCACCTAAAATTTAACCACAGACTTCTGGTCAAGATGGCAGGGTAGGTAAATGTGGTACTCAACTCCTCCCACAACCATATCAAAACTACAACTTAACTACAGAAGAACCATCATTCAGAACCTCCCAAAATCTGGCTGAATGGAAGTCCTACAACTATGGAATTAGAAGAGCAACTATATCAAGACTGGTAGGAGGGGTGGAGACGAGGAATGCACTGTCCCACACTGATGTGTGGTAGATAAAAATCAGCTGCAGAGGTCCCTCTAAGGAGTGAGGGGTCTCAGTCCCACAACTATGCAACCCCTGCCCAGAGTTCCAGTGCTAGGAAGAGAAGTCCCCTATAACTTTTGGCTGTAAAAACCAGTGAGGATTAAGGTTGAGGGTCACAGAGGATTCTGGAGTCCCAGGCAGTTTCTCTTAACAGGCCCACATTTGGGCTTACTTGAAATCATTTTTTCTGAGTTCTAATCCTAGGTCAGGAGCTCAAAAAGCACCAGAAACATTCATGGGTGAACTGAATTGTCCTGCATGAGGGCAAGAGCTGGGGGAGGGCAGCTTTCTCCCAGACAGAAGTGATGGCAGAGGCCATCATTCCTTTGGTAAACCCTCCCCTCCCCACAAAGCTGGCAAGTCCTTGCTATTTCTGAGTCTCCATCAACCTGACTCACACTGTTTACCCCTTCCTGTAGGTTCCCTGAGCTCCCTCCTACTTTCAGGCCCACCTAAGCTTTTTCCAGTGGCTGGACAGAATAATCAGTCTTGGATTATGCTTCAGATTTCCCTAAAATCTATAAAACAAGCAGCATTTGGCCTCAGTGTTCCCTACACCTCTCACTAAGTGGCCCCAGGTCCAGGACTAGCAGCAGGCCAACTTGGGTCACAGCATGCCCTTGTTTGGGCACCTCCAAGCCCAGCACAAGTTGTAGCCATTTGCAGATCACTTTGTAGCTTATGCTGGGTGGCCCTGGGTGGAACACAAAGCAGCAGCTGACCCTGGCTTACACTTCCCAGGAGGCCCCAAGCCACTGCACCCAGAGGACAGCTTCAGACTATGTCAAAGCACCACCACACAACAACCTCCACAAGCAACACACTCAAGGAGTGAACACAGTGGATACCAGAGACCTGCTGAAGTAACTCCTGCTTGTGGGGTGGGCCCTGCACAGCCAATCTTCCAAAGTGGTTGATGGTCACAGCCAGTCCTTGCAGCTGAGCAGCCTGGGGGTAAATCCCTACCACTGACAACAGCAATCAAGGCTCAACTAAAAGGGATGGATGTACGCAGCCCACAAGTGAGGGACTACCCTGAGTAACCAGTTTAGGGGAAAGGGAATGCTGTGCCACTGGACCTTACAGAACACTTACTACATTACCAAGACACAAAGTCAAATCCTATCTAACACACAGAAACAAACACAAGGCGGCTGCCAAAATGAGGATAAAGAAACATGGCCCAAGTGAAAGAACAGAACAAAAACAGCAGAAAAAAATCTTAACAAAATGGAGACAAGCAATTTACTAGATGCAGAGTTCAAAACACTGGTTATAAAGATACTCTAGGAACTCAGTGAGAACCTCAACAGCATAGAAAAGAACCAGGCAGAAATGAAGGATACACTAACTGAAATGAAGAATATTTAGAGTGGATCAATGGTACAATAGATGAAGCCAAGAATCAAACCAGCGATTTGTAATATAAGGAAGCAAAAAACACTTCAACACCACAGCCAAAAAACCCCCCCCCAAAAAACAAACAAAAAAAGAGGATAGTGTAAGGAGCCTCTGGGACAACTTCAAGCATATTACCATTTTCATCACTGGGGTGCCAGAAAGAGAAGAGAGAACACAAGAAATTGAAAACCTACCTGAGAAAAAATACAATATAGATTTAAAAAATAAAACATATCATGAGGTAAGGATTAAAAAAACCTATTTGAAAAAAAATAATGACAGAAAACTTCTCTAACCTGCTGAAAGAAATAGACATGTAAGTCTAGGAAATGCAGATAATCTCAAGATGAAGCCAAAGAGTGCCACACCAAGATACATAATTAAAATGCAAAAGGTTAATGACAAAGAGAGAATCTTAAAAACAGCAAGAGAAAAGCAGTTAGTTACTTACAAGGGAGCTCCCGTAAGACCGTCAGCTGATTTTGCAACAGAAACTTTGCAGGCCAGAAGGGACTGACAAGAATATTCAAGAATATTTGGTGATGAAAAGCAAGGATCTACAACCAAGATTACTCTACCCAACAAAGCTATCATTTAGAATTAAAGTACAGATAAAGAGCTTCCCAGACCAAGAAAAAGCTAAGGGAGTTCATCACCACTATACTAGTATTATATAAAATGTCAGAAGGGTCTTCTTTAAGAAGAAAAAGAAGATCAAAACCATGAAATATGAACAATATTCAAAAAATACGAATTAAAATAATTCAAGCATAATAGGTCCTTAAAAGTTATTTACTATCAACTCTTTATCAGAAGAGCTACTTCTTCCACAACAGTGTTACATCACCTAGAATAATTACGAGTTATGAAGAACTACCTTCTGTGCAGTGTTCCACTTTCAGAAGCCGGATATTATCACCAAACCAAACCTCTGTGATTTTTTTCAACTCCTCTCCATGCAACATGGCTTCTAGATTCCTTAACTTTCTGGTTGTCCACCTAACCGGGTTAGATTCAGTATACCTCCTAAAATGTCTGCAGCTTTGTTTTTTGTTTTAAACTTTTAAAAAAATTTTTAATTGTTGTTCAGGTACAGTTTTCTGGTTTTTACTCCCATCCCAGCCCATCCCCTCCAAGCCCTCCTCCCCTCCCTCCCATTTCCACTCTCCCCTAGTGTTTGTCCATGTGTCTTTTATACTTGTTCCTATACACTCTTCCTCTTTTCCCCTGAAATTCCCTACCCTCTCCCCTCTGGTTGTTTGTATAAGCATCATCTATTACTGAAACACGTCAATGCCATAAGAATGTTACCCAAGTGTAAAAAAGGATGACTGAGAATTTTATAAACCTATGAAAACTTACTCAGCTTTGAAGTTCTGAATTGTACACATAGGTACTATTAACCTTAATAGTCATTACAATTGCCCAGGAACTGTACTGATATTGGCTTAAGTTTCCCTATAATGCCAACCTTTGATTAGTCTAGACCAGGGGTGTCAAACTCATTTTAACCAGGGTTTCAGCCTTGCAGTTGCCTTCAAACAGCTGAAATAATTTTAGGACTGTATAAATGTAACTACTCCTTAACTGTTAAGGAGTTGAAATTACATTCAGCCCTTTGAAGGCAACTGTGAGGCTGATGTGGCCCTTGGTGAAAATGAGTTTGACACCCCTGGTCTAGACCATGTATTTCCAACAGGGGTGATACTAACAGTGGTTGGTGACCCTCTAGAAGCCACGGTATATAAATGGATATACAGGGTATATTTGTGGTATTAAAATTTCATTGAGGCAGCCCTGACTGGGTGGCTTGGTTGGAACGTCGTCTCATACACCAAAAGGTTGCAAGTTTGATCCCTGCTAAAGGCACATACCTAGGTTGCTGGTTCAATCCCTGGTTGGGGAGCACATGGGAGGCAACTGATCAATGTTCTTGTCTCTCTCCCCACTCCTTCCTTTCTCTCTAAAATCAATAAACATATCCTCCAGTGAGGATTTTTTAAAAAAATTTCATTGGAGCAGGAAAAACAATTGGGGCATGGGGAGTCTAAAAAGACCCAGGGAGCGAAAGGGAGATGCTCTAATAAAAAAAAGTTCAGTGAGAAATGTTGGTCTGGACCTATGCTGACCTATACAGTAGTTACTAGCCACAGCTAGATATTTAAGCGAAATTAAATAAAATCAAACAGAGTTCCTCAGCCATACTAGTCACATTTAATGTGTTCAGGAGCCACATTTGGCTAACCCTTACCATAATAATGCATAGTGCAGATACAGAACATGTCCATCCTCACAGAAAATTATATTATACAATACTGGTCTAAACAATTCTGAAGTATTTTACTAGGATTAATATGTAGTCCTCAAGCACATCACATCTCAGTTTATGGCCAGTATTTATTCCATTACTAATTATCTAGTTTCTTTTTCATACTTAAATTTTTTTTAAAAAAATTTATTGCTTTGGAGGGGAGACAGAAAGACAGACCGATTTGTTGTTCTACTTATTCATGCATTCATTGGTTGATTCTTCTTTTTTGAGATTTTATTTTATTTATTTATTTTTAGAGAGAGGGGCTTTGCAGATGATGCCCAGCCCAAACCCACAACCTTGGCATATTAGGAAAATGTTCTAATCAACTGAGTTACCTGAACAGAGCCCCTCTTCTTTCACTCTAGAAAACACAGTAAAGATACTGGTTCTACAAAGGAAAATTTTAGATATTACTTAACATGTGAATTTTTCATTATGTACTACAGAAGAAAAATATCTGCATCATAACCACTTCAAAATAAACAATATACTAGGTCCTAAAAGCGGGGAAAGGGGAAAAGGTCATCAAAGAACATGTATACAGGACACAGGGACAAAGCCAAAGGGAGTAGGATCAAGGGTGGGAGGTGAGGATGGGTGAGCTGGGGGGAGTTGTAGGGGGAAACAAAGACAACTGTACTTGGTCAAAAAGAAAAAAAAGTATATATTAGGTCCTTTGTAACCATTCAAACTGAAGTTCAGTTAACTGTTTCAAAATCACTAGCTTACAGTAATGAGGTGAACACAGGAACAAAGAAATGTTCAAATCAAAACATGCAATATTGTCAACAATGTAAGATGGAACATTAAGGACCAGAAACTGCACTGATCAAGAGAAATGAGATTTATAGATTACTTTCTGAGTAATGTAAAGTTATGAAACTTAATCAAATCTTAAAACCCTTCTCTGATTAGGTGCTAGTGACAGTTTAGATAGTTTCATCAGATCAGAGAACATCCTCTTTAGGAACTGTATACAATTTTGTAAGACAGTCCCATATTTTATTCTCAAGTATTTCTAATTAGAACCATAGTGCAGTGAGGTGTTTCATAATGTTAGATTTATATTCCAAAGCCATTTCTTCCTGAGCACTTCATGAAACAAAATGCTGAGGTAAAAGAAATCCAATCAGGTAAATGATAATCTGTCTCCACTTAGAATTTTAAGCTTCAAAACAAGTATAACAATGCAAAATACAATATCATGCTTACTCAAGTTAGATATCAAAAAGTTAATAACCACTAATCGTGGGATACATGACCCAGTGCTCTGAAATAGGGAAGCCCAGGCAATGTTGTACAGTACTGCCACTAAGAAAGAAGGAAAAGTAGTTGAAAAGGCAAAAGGAGTTATATTAGATGAAAAGCAAAGATGTCCTTTTCCCTTCTAGCGCAGGAGTGAAGACAGATTCTACCACAGCTGACCAAGACAAAAAGTTTCAAGTGAAGGTGGGGTGGAGAACCTCACTAGAGCCAGGAAGCCTACTAAATCCCCATCTTAACACAAGCTATGGCCAAAGACCAGCCTGCAAATGTCAAGGTTGCATTAATGCCACCTCTCCTCCCTAGCACTCCTGCTATTCTCAATCAACAAGCTCCAACCAGGCTTTCTCTCCATGGCACCCTAACCCTCACAATTAAATGAAGGGCATAAGAAGGATTCTCTCAATGGCTGCTGGGTCTCTAGTGTACCCAAGAACCTTTTAGTCCCAAACATGTTCCAGCTGGTAGACTGGTTTGTTTCTTCAAAAACATAAACTTCAATTTCAGCTTTGCACTATCATACCATCCCAATCTCCCTACCTCTTCAAAGAATAAGATCAAAGGAAACAAAAACTGGCCATACAGCAATTATCTCTCTCTGACCTTAGAAAAGGGAAAGGGGAGTTACCCCTAAGAGAAATACAAGTTAGAGCAGAAAACTATGACAACATTTAGGGTCTATAGGTTTCTAACTTTTGGGTACTTCTTCTAAGTCAGATACTAGAGATACAAGAATACTAAAAGTCTGTCAACTTGTCAAAAGGGCTAAGGCTCAATGGCTATCATCCTCAGAACAGATATTCAAAGCAAAAAAACACATCAGCTTTAAAATAAACATCTTGTCCTGACAGACATAGCTCAGTTGATTGAGCATCATCCTGTAAAGCAAAAGGTCACTGGTTTGATTCCCAGTCAAGACATATGCCTACATTGTGGTCCGGTCCCTGATCTGGGCATGTGTGAGAGGCAACGAATCAATGTCTCTCTCACAGTGATGTTTCTCTCCCTTTCTTTCTCCCTGCTTTTCCCTCTCTCTAAGAATAAATATTTTTTTAAATGTCATGTCATGTCACCAAAATATATTAGCAGATTAAGTGTAATATGTAATCACTGGGGCTTTAATTCACAAAGCTTCTCTATCAAAAACATTTTAAACAAATATTTTAAATATTTTAAGAATTTAATATGAAAGAAAAAAGTACAGAAAACAGTATTATAAACTCTCATTGTGTAAGGAAACTTCAAACTGAATTCTATTCAATATATTCCCCCGTGGAAAATAATTTCCAGGTCCATTTGCATGTTCCTTTCAACCTTAAAGACCTACATGTAAGTTTCCCCCCTATTCTCCTCAATAAGTGAGTTAAACAAGATTTTTGACGTGTTCATTTCATATTTAAGTGACCATCATGATCTCACCTTTTCTTGAAAATTATCTTTTAACAACACCCATCACCCAGATTAGACAGCTAATTTCCAACAAAGTTTTTTAAGTATAGATGATATACAATATTATATAACTTATATTAGTTGCAGGTGTACAATATAGTTATTTGACATTTTTATACCTTACAATATGATCATCCTAATAACTCTATTAATCATTTGTCACCATGCAAACTTATCACAATGTAACCGACTATATTCCCCTTCACTTTTATAACCCAACCTCCTAACCTCTCCCCTCTGGCAAAAATCTCTTTGGTCTCTATTTCTATGAGTCTGTTTTTATTTTCTTGTTTGTTGGTTTATTTTTTTAAGATTCTACTGTAAGTGAAACCATACACTGTAAGTGAAATCCTTCTGATTTATTTCACTTTGCATGGATGGGCCATCTAGGTCTATCCATGTTGTCACAAATGCCAGGATATTATTTTTTATTGCTGCATAACATTCCATTGTATATATGTATATACACATACACAAACACATAACTTAATCCATTTGTATATTGAGGGGCACCTGGTTTGTTTCCCTATTGTGGCTATTGTAAACAATGCTGCAATGAACATAGGGCTTGCATACCTTCCCGAATTAGTGTCTTTCTTCTCTTTGAGGAACCCTTGTGCACTGCTAGTGGGACCGAAAACTGGAGCATGTTTGGTCCATCTTCAGAGGGTTTAGCTGGACAAGATTCCAGACAGTCTAAAGCTGGTCACACACAGGCTGGTCAGAATGCTATGGCCTTCAGGGGTATTCCCAATACCCTTACCCAAAGGGGGCTCATATGTATTTCTTACTCAGATTGGGGGAACTTTAGGATAATAGACCAACCAAAGGGCTTGGGACCTGAGTACTTTGAAGGTGACTAAAGTTTAAACATGTAAGAATACACAATTTTTTATAAGTAAATTCTGAGTTTTTTGGGGTCCCCCTCATACCAAGATTCCATTTACATAAAATACCAGAAAATGGGGACTATAAAACAGGTCAGTGATTGCCTAAGAATGGGTAGGGAAGGAGCAGCAGGTGAGAGGTTGTAATTACAAAGGAATATTAGTAGACTTGGAGGGTAATGAATTTGTTCATTACCTTGATTGTGGCAATGATTTCACAGATACATGCATACAAGGTCTGTCCAGAAGGTATCCAGCCATGTAATATGAAAAACAAGAGACATGTATTGAGTAAGATACAAGAAACATAGATAGGACAATGACGCCTCAGTCCCCTTCAAAGTAGGCACCTTGGGACCTCACACAGTTCTCCCAATATCCATCAGCTTCCTGAATCTCACTGATGGTCTCAAATCTCTTCCCTTTCAAAGATGATTTTAGTTTTAGGAAAAGCCAGAAGTTGCAGGGTGCCAAGTCTGGGCTGAAGAGTGAGTCACCTGGGTGATTTGATGTTTCTCCAAAAACCTCTGTAAGAGATGTGATTCACGAGTGAGCGTGTTGTTGTGATGAAGCTGCCAAACACCAGGTGCCCATAGCTGCGACCTTCTGAATCATCTGAATAGCTTCCACAGAGGAATGTTCAAGCTTAATGCAAAATCTGATGCAGACTCATTGCTCTACTAGCTCAGTCATTTTGAATGTGATAGCCACACAGTACACATGCTCACTCAACAGCGTCTACAGCCCCCACTGACTAGTACAGTGAAGTCATTGTGGTTCACGCATGCGCATACCAGTTCAGTCTCCTTGGCTGCCAGGTCACATCGATACCACATGAACCATTCTAGTTATATTAACAATGGCTGGACTTTTCCTGGACAGACCTCATGCACCAAAACTTAAAATGTATAGTATAAACATGTACAGTTTATTGTATGGCAATTATATCTCACTTAAGCTGTTCTATTTTTTTTAAAGGTAGTTAGAGAGTCTGCAGATATATAAGGGGATGACATGAAAGAAACAGACCTTGCATTGCTTCAGTTCAGTACACCAAATCTGGATTCTACTTCAGGCTTTTCTTTTTCTCCCTCCCCTTCCCCCTCTCTTCCTCCTTCATATTTTTCTTTTTAAGGTTAACACAGCACATTTATTTTGGCTTATAAACAAGAAAAACACTTAAGGCTTTTTTAAAAGAAGATTTTATTTATTTATTTTTAGACAGAGGGGAAGGGTGGGAGAAAGAGAGGGAGTTAGAAAGATCAATATGCAGTTGCTTCCCACATGTCCCCCCACTGGGGACCTAGCCCACAACCCAGGCATGTGCCCCAACCAGGAACTGAACCAGCAACCCCTTGTTTCACAGGCCGGCATTCAATCCACTGAGCCATACCAGCCAGGGCAAGACTTTTCTTAATTACCTGTTGCATACACGTCTGTCATGTTTTCACATAACATGCAGAAACCGGAATCTGTCCTTTCCAAAGTAAACATTCTCTACTGTTCTCAGGCTCGAAACTATTTCCTACGTTCCTTTACTCCAACCATCACAACTGATTTAGACCTACCCAATCTATCTTCCCCAAATCTCTTCATCATGTGCACAACCCCATTTTAAACTCTCATTATTTCCTGACTCTTTAATTCCTTATCCCCAGTCTCCTGCCACTCTATTCTGGCCTGCTTTGCTATATACATAGTATTAGCTACCAAAGTCAGCACTCCGAGGGCTAACTCTTCCAGCTATCTCAGAGTTTGGTCCCAGCTTCCTTTTGAAGCTACCACAGCAGGGGTCTATTTGCTCACCATATCCATCTTCCCTTCTACCTTAACCAGCCTCTCCACACTCTCTCAGTTCCCAGCTCCTCAAAGGAGCATCCCATCCCTTCTGTGCTCTGTGAATCAAATGCAGCAACTCCTGATTACAGACAAACACTTGACTGAAGGGACAAATCAATCCTATTCTTTTGTTGAGCAATTCAAAACTTGTTTGTTAAACAACTGGTTCAGATTCTGTCCTCTAGAGTAATGTATTTGGCAAACATTAATTTAGTACATACTGAGGCTGCTGTGTTTGAGTCTCTATTTAGTGGGGCACATTGGAGTTAATGTTAACTCCATAGAAGGAGCTAGAACCACTCAGTTTCTCAATGAAATTATTTGAACACCAACATGCAGCATGGTTTAGTGGTGCCACGCACCAGGCATTAAGGATGCAGCAAGAGATGGATGGTCTCAGGCAAGACAGACCCAGGTGTAAATCAACAGAAAAGGAGAAACCCACTTTTGAACCCATAAGGGTGGCTACAACCAATGTGAAAGGTGAGATTGACAGCTTTGATGCATACCATGTTCACTGCATACCTGTAATAAACAAACACCTCTACCAGCCACAACTTTCTCATTTTACTAAATTCAGTCCCTTTCCAGTGCCCTATTTTTTCTATCTCTGACTCTGCCAGTGACACTATTTTTAACTGGAATAAACTTCCTGTCCCTCCTCACCATCTCTGCTTCTCATTCTTGCCCATATACCCTCCCTAACTCCATCTCAAATAAAACTCTCTGAAATGAAGAGATCTGTCTTCAGTTGGCCTCTCTACCTATACACAAGCACAAATGTAAAAAATTAACGTTAACTCCAATGTACCCCACTAAATACTCAAACACAGCAACTTCTGTATGTACTAAATTAATGTTTGCCAAATACATTACTCTAGAGGACAGAATCTGAACCAGTTGTTTAACAAACAAGTTTTGAATTGCTCAACAAAAGAATAGGATTCACCAAGAAGCACTGGGTAAACACTATCATTGGAAACAGATGATAAGTCATTCATCAGGACAGCAAGTATAAGATTGTACTAAGTGTACTACATAATTCCTTTCTGGCTTCATGATTTTATATTCAGCTACTAAAAATGTTACAATGCATAAATTCTAACAAACACAATTATTTCATTAAAAGATTAGTATCTCATACAATTCCTCCTTCACAAAAATCTGTAATTAGAGAAAATAATGCAGGATGCTTTTTTAATATGAGTTGTACTAGAAGGAAAAACTTTTTAACAGATGAATGCCAGAAGGCACATAAAAGGAATGACTGAAATAGGAAAAAAATCATTTTGCAGCCCTTACTGAAAACAAATGATTTGAGTAAAGATCATCAATAATGCTCATACAACAGGTGAAAGGTGAAAAGTAGGGAACTAAAGTTAAAGACCCACACGGCATCAAAATGTTCTCCCCACATATTACTTGCTGAAGAGCAGTAATACAGCAGTGACCATCTTAATATACGAGTCATGTTCTGCTTAACAGTGGAGATCCTTTCTAAGCAACATGTTAGGCATCTATTTTTGCTTGTGTAAGTCAACTCTGTGATGTTCACATCACAAACATAGTTGTGATACTCTGGGATCTATCTTTAGGAAAGATTCTGTTAATGCCAAGAGTATTAGTTAGGGTTCTCCAGAGAAACAGAAGCAACAAAACCATTAGGATGGAGGAACAACCTAACCTAACAGATCTGTTGACACCATATGAAAGCCCATGCTTTGCCAGTTACCTTCAAATGAGATTTAAAATCTGTTGTTAAAAATAAACCATATTATGTGAGATTTATATGCACATATAGAAAACAATGTGTAAGTACATAAATATATACATGAGATTTATAGTAAGGAACTTGCTCACATTATTACAGAGGCTGAGGTCCCAAGATTGGTAGTCTAAAGACCTGAGAACTACGAGAACTGATGGAGTAAGACCCAGTCTGAGTCTAAAAGCAGAAAAACTGCAGATAACAGTGAATTCTTTCTTGCCTTTTGTTGTATTCAGATTTCCAACAATTTGGATGAGGGCAATCTGCTTTGCTCAGTCTATAGATTCAAATATTATCTCACCTAGACCCTCACAAACACACCCAGAATGAGACTTTAGGCAAGTATCTGACATCCCAGGGCAGTTAAGGTGACACATACAATTAACCACCACACCAGGGTAGGTAGGTATGTAAACCCAAGTCTTTACCCACTTGAAGTTTCAGGTAATATGGGGAACTGTAAAGCTCAAGCATCTCAAGCATAAGTCCAGCTCTTCAGGCTGAGGAAAAAGTGCTAAAGAGCTAAAGAACAGAAAGTCAAAAGTTTGAAATTTCAAAGGTTACATTACTGAAAAGTATGTTTAAAGGGACTTAAACTGTGCTCGCAAGGTTTTGGCAAAATAAACATCCACCTGCCTCACAAAATCACCAAGAACAGCCTGCTTCAGATAGTAAGATTTAAGGAGCCCTGGCTTCTGTGGCTCAGTGGATTGGGGCCCTGCCTGCAAACCAAAGGATTGCTGGTTCGATTCCTTGTCAGGGCACATGCCTGGGATTCGAAAGGCAATGACACATTAATGTTTCTCTCCCTCTTGTTCTCCCTCCCTTCCCCTCTCTAAAAATAAGTCAATAAAATAAAATAAAAAAAACAATAAAGAAATGCCTATTGAGGTCCTGTGCCCATTTTTAATAGGGTTGCTTGTTAATTGTTGTTGAATTGGAGTTGTTTAAAAATTCTAAATAGTATTCTTATATAGTATTTTCTTCCATTATGTGGGCTTCCTTTTACTCTCCTCGATAGTGTCCTTTGAAGCAACAAAGTTTTTATTTCGATGTAGTAGAATTTATTTTTTTCTGTCACTGCCTGTGCCTTTGGTTTCATACTCACAAAAATCACTGCCAAATCCCTCGTCAAGAAGATCTTCCCCTATGTTTTCTCCTAAGAGTTTTCTAGTGTAACAATAAAATATTTAGGTCTTTAGCCTGGCTGGTGTGGTTCAGTAGATGGAGTGCCCACCAAAGAATCAAAGGGTCATCAATTTTATTCCCAGTCTAAGGCACAGGGCATGGGTTGCGGGCCAGTTCCCCAGCAGGGGGCACGTGAGAGGCAACCACACACTGATGTCTGTCTCCCTCTTTCTCCCTCCCTTCCCCTCTCTAAGAGTAAATAAATAAATAACACCTTTTTTAAAAATAAAATATTTTTTAAAACTTAGGTCTTTGATTAAATTTTATTTATTTATTTTTATATTTGGTGATAGGTAAGGGTCCAACTCATTCTTTTGCAGGTGGATGTTTTCCCAGCACTGTTACCGTATGCTGAAGACACTGTATCCTTTCACCACTGAAGAGACTTGGCACCTTTATCAAAAGGTATATGTATATGCAGATTAGTTTTGTGGCTCTATATTCTATTCCATTGGTCCACACATGTACCCTTTATGCAACTAACACATTATTTTGATTGCTGTAGCTTTGTATTTTTTTAATAAAGATTTTATTTATTTCTAGAGAGGGAAGGGAGGGAGAAAGAGAGAGACAGAGAAACATCAATGTGCGGTGGCTGGGGGCCGTGGCCTGCAACCCAGGTATGTGCTCTGACTGGGAATTGAACCTGCGACACTTTGGTTCGCAGCCCACCCTCAATCAACTGAACTATGCCAGCCAGGAGCTTTGTAGTTTTCAATTCAGAAAGTGGAAGACTGCCTACTGTTTTGATCTTTCAAGATTGTTCTGATCTCACAGGGTTCCATGATTTTAGGATTTTTTCTATTTATGCAAAAAACATAATTGGGATTTTGATAAGGACTGCTCTGAATCTGTAGATGGCTTTGGGTACCAGTGACATTTTAAAAGTAATCTATGAACACCTGATGTCTCTACTTACTTTCTTTCAGCAATGTTTTAATATTTTGGTCTTTCACTTACCAAATTAAATTTATTCCTGGCCCTGACCGCTGTAGCTCAGTGGATTGAGTGTGGATTGAGCATGGGCTTGAGAACCAAAGGGTCACTGGTTCGATTCCCAGCCAGGGCACATGCTTGAGTTGTGGGTCAGGTCCCCAGTGGGGGGTGCATGAGAGACAACCACACATTGATGTTTCTCTCTTTCTCCCTCTCTTCCCCTCTAAAAATAAATAAATAAAATCTTAAAATAAGTAAAAATAAAAAATAAATTTATTCCTAAGTATTTTATTCTTTTTGGTGCTATTGCAAAAGGAACTGTAAGTCCCTATTTGGTTTGTTCATTAGTATATATCAATACAACTGTTTTTTTGTGTGTGTTCATTTTCTTCCTTACAACTTTGCCAAAATACAGCCTGGCAAAAATAATGCCCCTTTTAAATTACAAAATCATAAGCATGTAATTCTGTAACATAAGAATATATCACACTCAAGCATACCATATGACATTTATGTGTAATGTTCAAATTAAAACCATAAATTATTACAACCATATTATTACCTTACCAACCACTCTCAAGCAGGCCTTACTTCTGCTGGATCCTATAGTTTATTAGCACTAATAAGTTTTTACTGTTTTTATGGTATGAAATCTTCCACACTCTCTACAATACATATAAAATCATATAAGCTGCAAGAGAAACAATTTTACTCCTTCCTTTCTGATCTGAATGCCTTTTACTTCTTTTTCTTGCAGAAGTGCTCTGGCTAGGACTTCCAGTACTATGTGGAACAGAAGCGATGAATGAGAGCATCCTTGCCTTGTTCCTGACCTTAAGAGGAAAAGCTATCAGTCTTTCATCATTAAGTATAATGTTTACTATGAGTTATGGCTTTTATTATGTTGAAGTAATTTCCTTCAATTCCTAATGTTGAGAGTTTTCACCATGAAAGGGTGTTTAGTTTTGTCAGAGGCTTTGGTTTTTCTGCACCAAAGGAGATAATCAGGTGTTCCTTTCCCTTCATTCTGTTAATATGATGTATTATACTGATCACTTTTTGAATGTGGAAGCCATCTAGCATTCTAGAAATACATTCCACATCATCATGGTATATAAACTTTTTAATAAGCATACTTGATTTGCTGCTATTTTTTCCCCAAGATTATGGCATTGTTCTTAAGGGATACCTCTCTGTAGTTTTCTTTTTTGGAGTGTTTGTCTGTCTTTGGTATCACAATAGTGCTGGCCTCATGGAATAAGTTAGCAAATGTTCCCCCTCTTCGATTTTTGGGGGGAATTTAAGGAATGGTGTTAGTTCCTTAAAAATTTTGTCAGAATTTACCAGTAAGCTGTCAGGTCCAAAGCTTTTCTTTGGTAGGAAGTTTTTGATAACTGATTCAACCTCCTTTATATACAAGTATGATTTCCTATTTCATACCAAATCACTTTTTTTTTCCATGCTAAATTATCTTTAAGTAAAAAGGCTCTTTCAATCGTGTCACCTAGAGCTCATTTCATCCACTGGTCTGTTTGGCCACCAGTCTCTCATTTCTCTTTTCAGCAATGGTGAAGCAAATACCCTTTCCACGAGGATGGTAAATCCATGGTTTGTTACCTTTGGCAATAACAAATGTTGGAGAGGTGGGTGGCAAAGCTGTTACCATTGGCACTTTTTCTTTTTATCCTCACCTGAGGACATGGTTAGAGAGGGGAAGGTAGGATGAGAGAGAGAAACATCATTTTGAGAAACATTGATCAGATGCCTCTCACACATGTACCAACTTGCAGACTGAACTTGCAACCTAGGCATGATAATCATATCAGTGATCCCTGACTGGGAATCAAACCCATCACACTTGAATCCTCAGGACAACACTCCAACCAACTGAGTCACAACAGCCAGGGCATCATTGGCTTCTTTCACATAACTACACCAAGAAAAACATGGTGTCCCTGTTGGTTATCATGCCAGTTCTTCCCAGGTCACCACACACAGATTACCAGCATCAAACTTAATGTAATCAGTTTAGATAGTTTCTGTGTCTAGAAATTTGTCAATTTCATCCAGGTTATCCAATTTGTTGGTATACAAGTGTTCTAGAACCCCTTTTTTTCTTGCTGTAGAATCAGTAGCAACATCCCACTTTCATTTCTGATTAATACTACAAGCCTTCCTCCCCACTCCCCCTTATCTATAGGGAAGTGGTCCATGTGGCAATAGCAAATGTAGCTCAGCCCTGGAGCGGAAAATTGACAAGTGCACGCGGCACACAGGATCCAGGCCCACAGATCAGCTTTCCCATGGGGAACCAGGCCTGCATTATATCCAGACTGCTTTGAGGTTTGCTTTTGCTAAAACTCCCTCACCCTGAGTGAAGGCAGCAAATGTTTAACGCCTATCTTTGAAATAACTTCCTAAAGTCTGTGCTAAACCTCCCAAGGACAGAGTGTAACCAGTTCAACCACTTTTTCCCTTGCATTTGCAACATCCTTTTCCTTGTTATCTGTAAAAGGTAATCACCTAAAGCAAACCTGTGCATAATGAATGAGGACCTTCCTTGACGTAATGCTCTCAGAAAAGCAATAAAAGCCTGTTTGTGCAAGGGCTGGGGTGTTCTCACACTCAGAGAGTGGCCATGCCATCCCTTCTCTCCACAAGACTTGTGCAGTCCATGTGAATTTGTTCATCGCATCCACACCACCACAGAATAACGCATCATTTATCAATCTAGCTCAAAGTCTGTCTGTTCTAATGTTTATTATTTACTTTCCTTCTACTATGTTTGGGTGTAGTTTGTTCTTCTAGTTCATTAAAAGTTAGGTTGTTGATTTGAGATCTCTTTTAATGTTTGCTATAAATCTCCCCCACCCTCTGGCACTGCTTTGCTGTGTCCGTGAGTTTTATTATGCTGTGTTTTCATTTTATTTCTAAGTATTTTTAAATATTCCTTGTGGTTTCTTCTTTGGCCCATCAGTTCTTTAATAGTATGTTAATATCCATAAATTGTGTCTTTTCCAATTTTCCTTCTGATTTCTAAATTCAGCTAGATGCCACTGGAGAAAATACTTTGTACGATATCTATCTTTTAAATCTATTTAGTCTTAAATTATGATCTACATGGTCTATTCTGGACAATGTCCACATCCACTTAAGAATATAGGGGCTTAACCAAAAAGTCTGTATGGTTTTTCCGTAAAATAAAAGACACATTTTTCACTTTCACCAATAACTTTAGTGATTTGGATATTCTGAGTATGTCAGCTATCTCCCACCATTGGCTTCTAGTGGCTAAAGGCCAGAAGTGCTGCTAAACAAACATCTTCCAATGCATAAGAGAAGCCCACAGCAAAAAATGATTTGGTCAAAATGTTTGTAGTACCAAGAAACTGCACAAACCACTTCTGACACATTCGATCAGTCATAGCATCTTCTCTATACACTGCACTAATCTTTTATTGCGTTTCAGCTGCACTTACCCTTCTTGAAATAATAAAGCATAAACACGCCAAAAATGTTACGTATTTCCTTCCATCTTCAAATACTAAAATGGCTGAACAAATAAATCACCAGTTTTGATGTAAGTTTTTTTTAAATGAACACTGATAGGACAGCTATCATAGTACGATCTAACAAAATTGTTTTGAATGAAGTTAAAGACAATAAGCTGTACTAGAGCCTTCATACAAAAAGCTAAGCAAACTTTTTGGCCAACCCAATACATTCCATTATTTGGTAGGGTCCTGTGTATATCTGTTAGATATATTGGTTTATTGTGTTCTTCAAGTCCTCTGTTTCCTCATCTACTGTTTGGTTCTATCCACATGTATTGTAAAGCTATCTATTGCTCCCTTCAGTTGTTAATTTTTGCTTCATGTATTTTTATGGCCTGTCTAGAGGTATGCATATTTCATTGCTTTATCTTCTTGCTGTAGTGAACCTTTTATTAATATATAATGTCTTTGTCTCTTGTAAGCTTTTCTGTTTTAAAGTCAATTGTCTGAAATTAGTACCACCACCTCTGCTCTCTTTTAATGACTATCTGCCTGTACTATTTTTTCTACCCTTTTATGTTCAACCTTTTGTGTCTCTGTACTTCAAGTTATATACCCTTAGCCCTGGCTGGTGTAGCTCAGATTGAACACCATCCTGTGAACCCAAGGGTTGCCAGTTCAATTCCCAGTCAGGGCACATTCCTGGGTTGTGTGCCAGGTCCCCAGTGGTGGTTCCACACATTAATGTTTCTCTCCCTCCCCCCCCTTCCTCTCTAAAACTAAATAAATAAAATTTTTAAAAAATAATAAAAATAATAAAAGTTATTCTCTTATATATAAATAGATCACATTTTTCTACCCAGTCTGCCAATCTGTTCTTTGAGTTACCCACATACATTTAAAGTAATTACTGATAAGGAAGAGCTTCTGTCTTTTTGCTGTTTGCTTTCTTTATGCCTTATATATTTTTTGTCCCACACTACATGCATGGCTGTCTTCTTTTACATTTAGTTAAATTTTATAGAAAAACACTTTAATTCCCTATTCATTTTCTTTTTGTGTATATTTTATAGCTATTTTCTTTCTGGTTACCGTGGGATTACATCTGACACCCTAAAGGTATAATACTTATGTGAATTTCTACCAGCTTAACTTTGATAACATAAAACCTCTACTACTACAGTTCTGACCCTACTCCTTATCACAAAAGCACATCTTTATGCATGTGTTTCTAAAAACAAAGAATATTAAATTTTTTAAAAACACAGTAGTCTCTCAAATTTAGTAGAAAACAAAAAGTAGAGTCAAAAACCAATATTACAATACCTTTAACAGTCATCATGTACTGACACTTAATAGAGATCTTCATTTCTTCGTAAGTCTTTCATTTACTGTCCAATGTCCTTTCATTACAACCTAAAGGACACCCTTCATATAGGACAGACCTACTGGTAAAGAACTCTCTCAGCTATGGTTAACTTGGGAATGTCTTAATGTCTCTCTCATTTCTGAAGGACAGTTTTGTCAGATACAGGATTCTTGGCTGATAGCTTTTTTCCTTCAATACTTTGAATACATCAACCCAGAGCCCTCAGGCCTCCATGATTTCTGGTGGGACCCTATTCATGAACTTGTTGGCAAAAATATGATGAAGCTACCTTCCTCTTAGCTTTATGGATTTTAATAGTGTGCCTTATCCTATCTTATGCAAGAGAACATTTTTGTACAGTATCGTGATATCAGTTAAGTTGTAGCATAATTGAGACCAATCAGAGTTTAAGGAAAAGAAATAAAATATTTTAAGTTTAGAGAATACAAAGTTCTGAAAAACCAGAAACTATTATAGATTTTCAAATTATAAATGGAAAGAAAAAAGAAAAACACTGAAAAGTCCTAAAAATTTAATTTCTAATAATATAAATATTTAATATCCCATATAAACAAAAGCTCTTTGATTTGGGGGGGTTTTGTTTGATTGTTTGTTTGTTTTTGGTAAAGGATCCTGAAGACCAAAATATGAGAAAGCCACTGTGGTTTTATCCCCTGCCATGATTGGTGCTTTTCTTGCTCTGACCTCATAAAGTGTCGTTTTTTAAAAATACTTTATTTTTAGAGAGAGGAAGGGAGGGAGAATGAGAGGGAGAGAAACATGAGTGTGTGGTTGCCTCTCATGCACCCCCAACTAGGGACCTGGCCTACGACCCAGCCATATGTGCCCTGACTAGGAATTGAACCAATGACCCTTTGGTTCACAGGCCCACGCCCACGCTCACGCTCACTCCATGGAGCCACACCAACTAGGGTGTCTAGCTAGGTGCCATTTTTAAAAAATACCTTATTTATTTATTTTACAGAGATGGGAAAATAACGAAAAAGAGAAACATGTGAGAGAAACATAGATCAGGTGTCCCTCACATGCCCCCAATTGGGGACTTGACCCACAATCCAGGTACGCGCCCTGACCAGGAATCAAACCTGCGACCTTTCAGTCCTCAGTTCGGTGCTCAATCCATTGAACCACAGTAGCCAGGGTTATGAGGTGCCATCTGTGATGGAGTTATAAAAAAACTCCTTATAAGACCCTGGGGTTGGACTAAGTGAGGTCTTTGGTCTTTATAGTGCAGGAAGCTAATTTATTGTGATCTGTTGGACTTGAACCAGTCAGCTTTTCTGTCTTCAATTTTGCTTTTTTCTCTACTTTCTTTTAAATATTTCTTTATTATTCCTTTCACTTATTCTTCTTTGTTCTTTTATTTTTCTTAATTTTTGTCTTTTTCATTTTTTCAGCTTTTCTGTTTTCTAGTTTTTCTAAAATATTTTAGAGTGCTTAGAGTTGATAGTAAAGTTAATATTGTTTGTATAGTTAATAAACTTATTTAGAATACTATGGCTGATTAGCACAATTAGTAAGCAGAGTCAGCACTGTTAGTAACATCAGTTAGTAACATTAGCACGTCACCATGTTGCAGCCATCTCTGCTGTCAAGGTGTTTCATATTAGCAATTACAAACTTCTGACTACTACTAGCCAGGGAAAACACTGTCAAGATGAAGTTGGCCCAGCACATCCTGACTGGGACAGGTGGCTGTCAAGGTCAGTCACTGAGTTTGTAGATAATATCATCCAGCTTCCAGGGACTTTGGCATGAAGTCCACTGCATAAAGGCCTACTAAATAAGTTCTTTGAGGTGACCAACACTGAGAAAACATTATTCCTAATTACGAAGTACGGCAGCAGAGGAGACATGTTTGATTACTTAAAGTGGCAGCCTCCAAACTTACTGGCACCAGGGACCAGTTATGTGGAAGATGGAGTGGGAGAGGGGATGAAGGCAGAGCTCAGGTGAGCCTCGCTTGCCCAATGTGGAGTGAAGGGGAGGAAACAGGAGATAGAGCTCCTGATTTACAGGAGCACGGCCATATGACCAATGAGGCCCCAGGCAAATTCAGGCACCTGGTATCTACTGTGTCCAGTACTGCCACCAGAAGAACATCATGTACAGGGACCTGAAGCAAAAGAATGTGATTTCTGATGATGAGATGGATATAAAAATTATAGACTTTGGCCTCCACAGTGAGTTTTTTAGCCATGAGCTAATAAACATATTCTCTGGCAGCCTCCCCCCTCCCCCCAATGCTGTCCCCAAACTCTTTCAAAGCCAAAACTATGATGGCTCTACAGTAGATGTGTGGGGCCTGGAAGCTGTCCTATATTAGATGGTGACTGGGAACCTACCTTTTGTAGGAGAAAAGTCTGGGAGCTGCAGCAGCAGATACTGAGTGGATACTATCACATCTTCATGTGTTTAGAATGTGAATGCTTCTTAAATAAATTGATGAATCTTGACCCCAGTGATGGAGGAACTTTAGAATAATGAGAGGCTTGTGGCTAAAGCATGGGCCAAGAGGAGGACTTAGACCAGGGGTGTCAAACTCATTTTCACCTGGGCCATATCAACCTCACAGGTGCCTTCAAAGGGCTGAATGTAATTTTAGGATTGTATAAATGTAACTACTCCTTAGCTAGGGGCAAGGAGCTTGGCACTGCTGCTGGGTGGAAACGAGATGGAGGGCTGGATTCAGACCGCAGGCCTTGTGTTTGCCACCTGTGACTTAGACCTATAATTACAGCTTTCCTGTAACTACATGAACACCCAGGTGAAAGAGGTGATGGTGACCATGGGCTCTGAGTGGGATAAGATCCAGGACATTAACAAGCAGGAGGTAAGAGAGAATGATGGCCATGTACCTGACCCTAAGCTCCATGAAACCCAAGGTGAAGAACTACACCATCATGGTAAGGCCCTCCCTTTACTCTAACCCAAGTAGTTGCAGTCTTTCCACAACCACAAGGTTCAGCCAGAGGTCTCTGCATACCCAGTGAAACATAGCTATAGTGAGCATGCTATTCCTACCTGGTTCCGCAAGGCAGAAAATCAGCAGCCTGAGGAGGACCCAGATTCAGGGAAGAAAGCAAAGGAGTCTGCTAGTCCCCTACAAAACAGAGTTGAGGACCCCCCTGCCAACTAGCCCCCTAGCATAGTTCTGGGACCTCTGCTCCACCCATAGCATTAGTCACAGGAACAGAAACAGTGGAGCTCCAAGGGGAGCCAAATGCCCCCTGGGTGTGTCTACAACAGAAACTCACTCCATGGTGGACAGTCTAATGGTGTTATCCCTACCACCTCCTCCCCAACCTTTCCTTCTGCCACAGTCAGAGCAGGGACTGGAAAGTGCCTGAATGAATTTTTAAAATTGTGGACAGCCAAGGTATGGTCATAATCAAAGACTCTGGAGTGGTCAAAGCATGCTCCCTGAATTTTAAATAGAGAACCAGAAGATGCTGATCTCCAGAGAGCCGCTACAGGGTATGGGAGATCAGCCAGAGGCTGGACAAAAACACCTGCAGGTGGGAATAGTATAAGAAGTACACACTGTGTGTGCAGGACCCTTGGATAAGAGGACCAGGGTCCAGCAGATGACTGATCCTATGCACAGGATTCAACTCAGGTATCCAGCATCTATCTCTGTGGCCTTCATAGGCTTAGAAGACGGCCTTGAGCCCCATGAGGGACAAGAAAAGGTTGACCTAGCTGCAGGTTTACCCCTCAACCCTCACCTTGGTGAAAATGAAGACACTGGACTGTTTTTCCTGGGGCCCTTCTATCCTCTTCTGCCCTTCTCTATCTTTTCCTCCATGTTTGTGTTGAAAGAGGACCATTCTTATAAAGTACTTCGTTCTTCCAGATATTCTAATAAACTTGATACTCCAGATAGATGTATCAGATACTGCTTTGTATCCTCCCTGCACAAAATTGGGGCTGTGCCTCCTCCAGTTTGAGAGAAACGCAGTGATACAGTATTTGGACTTAATCAGAACAACTAAGTGGAAAAACCACACAAGAGAATTATCATGAGAACTCCCAACAGCAATGGATGTAGTTCTGAAAGGAGAAAGACTTGTGAGCCGTACTGCAAGGCAGAAAAACAAAATTTTTGTTACCTTCCTATACTCCCACTACCTAACATTTTCAGAAGGACCAAGAGAGACTTTTCGTCCTGTGGCCTGTCTAAATTACAACCAAGAGATCCACAAAGTTCTATGAACTAGTCTGTGTGTGGAGTCACAGAATTGGCATGGGTGTGTGACCCAAAGCAACTTGGGGTTCACTTATCTGTACAGCTATTATTTCCTTGCCTATAAAGCAGGAGTTGAGTCTTTCCACTGTAATTTCTACTTTTTTTAGAGCAGTGGTATGGAACAGTCCCTCTAAAAGGCCTGAACAAAGGCATAGGCCATTCAGCCAGCTTGAGGTGCCAGGGGAGCTTCACAGCAAGTCAGGCTTCCAGGGGACCAAGAAGGAGGATTCATGGTAAGAGTCAACAACCTGGAGGACTGGAGGAAATGGCAGAAAAGTGGCATTTAAAAGGAAAATTCAAAAAAAAATAAAATAAAAAGTTAGTTCCAGGTTCCCAGGAAGCCAGTATTTTAATTTTAGGTGGTGATTTTTTGTTTCAGGTACCCATCAGTGAGCTTTCATGTGGGCTCCTAAGAAACCTCAGAATGTCCAGAAGGCATCATCAGTACAAGCTATAACAGGAGAGTTTAATAGATGTATACTCAATGTAATTAATGATAAAGTAAGAGTTTACTTCTGCCATTTATACATTTTTTAGCCCCTGGCTTATTTCACTTAGCATAATGCTCTCCAGTTCTATGTGTGCTGTCCCAAAGGGTAGGAGCTCCTTCTTTCTTTCTGCTGCGTAGTATTCCATTGTGTAAATGTACCATAGTTTTTTGATTCATTCCCTTACTGATGGGCACTTAGGATGCTTCTAGAACTTGACTATTGTAAATACTGCTGCTATGAACATTGGGGTGCATGGGTTCTGTTGGATTAGTGTTTCAGGGTTGTTAGGATATAATCCCAGCAATGGAATTGCCAGGTCAAAAGGCAGTTCCATTTTTAGCTTTCTGAGAAAATTCCATACTATTTTCTACAGTGGCTGCACCACTCTGCATTCCCACCAACAGTGCACTAGGGTTCCCTTTTCTCCACATCCTCTCCAATATTTGTTGTTTGCTGCTTTATGATGGCCTTTCTCACCAGTGTGAAGTAGTATCTCATTGTGGTTTTAATTTGCATCTCTCTGATGGCCAGTGATGCTGAGAATCTTTTCATATGTCTCTGGACCCTTTGTATGACTATGACTAATTTATAACTGGCAGTCTGTATTTCTCAGTCCCCTTTAACTTTTTCACCCACAGTGTTCATTTTTCTTCACTCTTTTCTCTTTCTGTGCCTCAGATTGAATAATTTCAATTGTCTTAACTTTAGGTTGCTGATCTTTTCTTCTGTCTGCTCACATCTGCTGTTAAAGCCTTCTAGTAAATTCTTCATTTCAGTCACTGTACTTTTCTGCTCCAGAATTTGTTTTGTTCCTTTTTATAAGTTCACTTTCGTGAAATTCTCATTTTGTTCAGACACTACACACCCAATTTTCTTTAGTTCCCTGTCCATATTTCCTTTAGCTCACTGAACATATTATTCAAAACAGTTGATTTGAGCCCTGGCAGGGTGGCTAAGTTTGCTGAAGCATCATCCTGTACACCAAAAGGTTGAGGGTTGGAACTCCAGTGGGAGAGTGTTCAGGAAGCAACCGATTAATGTCTGTCTGTCTGTGTGTCTCTCTCAAATCAATCAATGTATCCTCAGGTGAAGGTTAAAAAAAGAAGACAGCTGATTTAATATCTTTGACTAATAATTTCAACATCTGAGCATCCTCTGGGATGGTTTCTGTCAGATTCTTTTCTCCTGTGAATGGGCCATACTTTCTTTTTTCTTTCTCTCTTTGTCTTTTTTGGACTATACTTTCTTCTTGTTTCTTTGTATGTTTAGTAATTTTTTCACTGAGAAGTAGATATTCTGAGTATTATAACACAGTATTTTTTAAAGGTTTTATTTATTTCCAGAGAGAGGGCAAGGGAGGGAGGAAGAGAGGGAGAGAAACATCGATGTGTGGCTGCCTTTAATGTGGCCCCATTGGGAACCTGGCCTGCAACCTAGGCATGTGCCCTGACTGGGAATCAAACTGGTGACCCTTTGGTCAGCAGCCGGCACTCAATCCACTGAGCTACAACAGCCAGGGCATAACACAGTATTTTAAAAATCTGATTCTCTCATTCCTTAGGAATTGCTGATTGTTGCTTGTTGAGAGCTGGAACTGTCCATTTGCAAGCATGCCACTGACTTCATGAAGAACTTTTCCATCCAATCAAATTTCAGGGTCCCAAAACCGTTAATTCCTCACTCCTTCCAGATCAGTGGTTGACATGGTAGAGGGATCTCAATTGCTAAAGCTTCCTGCTTCATAATTTTGCATGGTATCACTGCAGTCTATTGTCTTCTAATTTGAATATCAGTGACCCAGTCCAATTTTGAACCTTGACCAAACTCATTCAAACCACTCAACTGCTGCTAATTCTCTCAACAGAAAATGCCAAGTACGTGCATATTCTTAGGATATAAGGCGTGATTTGTTTTCCAATTTTGGTAAAGGATCAGGAAAACCACTCCCTCCTTAAATCTCTTGTGACTACGGAAGACTACCACAGGAAAGAATTCATATGTGGCAAAAGATGAAGATAATCTAATCCAGTAGCACACACTCAAAATGTCAAACTAGTGGCTCCTAGTTTAAACACTATAGTATTAAGTGAAATGTAGTATTAAGAGGTGGGTGAAAAGGAGCATGGCACACAATATACTTTAAGCATCTTTATTCTGGAAACAACTGTCCAGTGTGCTCTGAAGCTACAGCTGGAGTTAAAATTTCTAATTCTGTGCTCAGCACACATCAGGAACTTGAAGATTTCCTAGAATATTCAGCTTCCTTTGTCTTGACAGAAGCTACCTTCTGGAAGCATATCTAAGAAAAGAGACAAACAATATTCCATGCAGGTAAAGTACTTAGCTCTCACTCCTGAAATCTCTCTATAAAATATACTATTTTTAAGACAATTAATTTATATCGGTAGGGTAGGACCAGAATTATAGTATTTGGAAAACCGACATTCAAATAGTCAGCAGTTTTCACCAAACAAGTCCTTTGTGCAAAAAACAACCAACCAGTCAGTGGCCATGACTATGACAAGCTCACTGGTGAAAAGCAAGAAGGGAAATTGAGAACTTCTATTCTATACTGACAGAAACTAATACAAACTGCGGTGCCAGAACTACCCAGGTATCTTTGGTTAATGCTGTTTTTCAGGTGTTAGCCTCAATTTCGCTTTCACCAACTCCACTAAGCTTGTCCAAGCCCACTGTGCAAAGCCTGTCAAATATGAGGCTTCCCTGCTTTTATACTCACAGCCATCATCTTAGACCAAACTTGTACACATCAAACTGTGCTATTTTAGTTGTCAATCCTTTCAACCAAAGGCACCACAAACTACTTTTAGCCACATCACAGTACTTCTTACCTGGGTGCTTAAATAACATACCTGAAAAAAATGCAAAGCCTACTACACTTGAAATCAGCTTAGTAATACTGCATATAATGTTACCTTTCTTACTGTATTGAGTCCCAATTATCTCTTAAGGCCTACCACCATCTCAAATCAATTGCTGTCAAGAAGACTGCCTGCTTCCAGGTCCTGCAACATTAGCACATTTGGAAGGTAACAGGTCCACTTCTCTCCCCATGATAGATCTCTTTCAGCCATGAAAACCCCAACTGGGACTAAAACTGCCCCTACTCCAAAATACATAAATACAGACTTATATGTATTATTAGTGAACATTCTGAAATGTAGATTTTTTTAAAGCAGGACAAAGAACAAATTATACTCTTGTGTTTATTAGGGCGAACCCTACAAAAATTTTCATAGGTCAAAACCAAGCAAATTTATGGGGTTCACTATTATCTCTAGGTGGGAGAGACTAAAATGGGACAAAGCCTTGTTTTCAAGGTTTCCTTTTGTACAACTGGATTTATCAAGTATATCATTACCTATTTATACACAAAAATGAACATGCAGCCCTGGCTGGTGTAGCTCAGTGGATTGAGCACGGGCTGCGAACCAAAGTGTCACAGGTTCAATTCCCAGTCAGGCCACATACCTGGGTTGCAGGCCATGACCCCCAGCAACCGCACATTAATGTTTCTCTCTCTCTCTCTCCCTCCCTTCCCTCTCTAAAATAAATGAATGAATGAATAAAATCTTAAAAAAAAAAGGAACAATTATAGATGGAAGTTTAAAAAAAAAAAAGGAACACGCAGAAGCCCACTATCAAATCTTTTTTCATACTTCATCATCCCTTTCTGTAGGCGGATCTTCACATGTCATACAACCAAACAGAAAAATTCTTCCAAGACAGGAAATTACTACTTTGGCATTTCCATAGCACAACACCCAGAAAATGCATCCTTTGGGTACCTGCACATTCAACTGACTACACTTCTACTTCCCCTGTATCACCAGAGGCAAAGACTGGTGTTCTCCACCAAATCAGTGGGAAGCAGAAAAAACCTTACTTCTCAGATTTTAATATACATTGTTTGATTTGGCCTGTGAGCAATCATGGGTGAGGTTATTCACTAATTGTGTACACCATCAACCCAGGGAGGGGCTACATTACAGGGCTGGCCAACTTGAGTTCCTCCTCACCACCCCTCCCCACAAGGGGAATCTCTTCTCCTCTCCACTAGGCTAACAGAACCTGGCCACAAGGTTCCACTCTTCACCGAGGATGTGGATGGATGCTCTACAACTCCAGACAATTTTATAGGTTCATGAATGGCAAATCACAGAAGACCACCATTTGGCAGTGGCAGCTGGTCAGTCACATGTAGACAGGATTTCATACAACATACGTAAATGATTGGCTACACTTTTGTAAGATAACAGAAGGGAAAAAAAAGGAAGAATTGGCTGACTCATTGTATTTTTATCCTGTCTAAATGACAATCATTTCTTCCAATTCAGGTTGCCAACCTTCCTTCAAAAGCCCTGAAAATACAGACTAGCCTAACCCTCTGCTCTTAATTTGTGGAAATTAATTTACCCCTTCATTATCTGTTACAACTGATTGATAAAAAGAAACATTTTTAATGCACGCCTAGCCTAGGACATTCCTAAGGATCTGTTATTAACAATCCTCAACCAAGAATGACAAATCTAACTTGTCAAAGTTAACAGTAAAAATCCAAAGTAAATGTCTATGTTCAAGTACTTCAAGAAAAGACCAAGAAGGAAAAACATGAAATTTTTTTAAATGTATTTTATTGATTATGCTATTACAGTTGTCCCATTTCCCTCCTTCTCTCCCCTCCACCCTGTACCCCCTCTCCCACCCACGTTCCCCGCCTTTAGTTCATGTCCATGTGTCATTCTTATGAGTTCTTTAGCTTCTACATTTCCCATACTATTCTTGCCCTCCCCCTATTATCAACCTACATTCTATGCTACTTATTCTCTATACCTTTTCCCCCTCTCTCCTCCTCCCACCCCCCTGCTGCTAGCCTTCCATGTGCCCTCCATTTCTGTGGTTCTGTTCCTGTTCTAGTTGTTTACTTAGTTTCTTTTGGTTTTGCTTTAGGTGTGGTTGTTAATAATTGTGAGTTTGCTGTCCTTTTACTATACATGTCTTTTTCTTTATCTTCTTTTCTTAGATAAGTCCCTTTAGCATTTCATAAAATAAGGGCTTGGTGATGATGAACTCCTTTAACTTGACCTTATCTGAGAAGCACTTTATCTGCCCTTCCATTCTAAATGAGAGCTTTGCTGGATAGAGCAATCTAGGATGTAGGTCCTTGTCTTTCATGACTTGGAATATTTCTTTCCAGCCCCTTCTTGTCTGTAAGGTCTCTTTGGAGAAATCAGCTGACAGTCTGATGGGAACTCCTTTGTAGGTTACTGTCCCCTTATCTCTTGCTGCTTCTAGGATTCTCTCCTTCGTTTTTACCTTGGCTAATGTAATTATGATGTGCCTTGGTGTGTTTCTTCTTGGGTCCAACTTCTTTGGGGCTCTCTGAGCTTCTTGGATTTCTTGGAAGACTGTTCCCTTTGCCAGATTGGGGAAGTTCTCCTTTATTATTTGTTCAAATACATGCTCCATCTGTTGCTTTTCTCCTTCCTGTTCTGGTACCCCTATAATTAGGATATTGGAACATTTAAAGGTGTCCTGGATGCTCTTAAGCTTTTCCTCGATTTTTTGAATTCTTATTTCATCATGCTTTCCTGCTTCCTTCTGGTCCACTGTATTGTTTTGAGACTCAGATTCCTTCATTTCACTATTGGCTCTCCTCCGCATATCTTCCTGCATCTCTTTTATGGTAACCTGCATCCTTTCATCTAAATTGCGCCCAAAATCAACCAATTCCGTGAGCTTTCTGATCACCAGTGTTTTGAACTGTGCATCTGATAGATTGGCTATTTCTTGGTCGCTCAAAAGGATGAGTCCTGGGGGACTGATCTGTTCTGTTGGATACATGTCTTATGTCTTTCCCTGTCTCTGGTCGCTCTTGTTACAGTGGGGGGCAGAGCCTTAGGTGTTCACCAGGGCGGGCACCCTGGTCGCTAGATTGTGACGTTATATGTGTGGGCGGGGGCGGGAGCGGGAGGGGATAATGGCAATAGTTTAGTTCTCCCGGGCTTAGGCCCTTCCTTGGTATCCTGGGCTGTGAGCTCTGCCCTGGTCCACAATCGCTGCCCCACAGGGTCCGCCAGCCACAGCTTGCGTACTCAGGGATCACCGCTGCGTTCTTGCGCCCCGATGGCTGTCGCGCCGATTTCGCGCCAAATTTTCCCCGACCTCCGTGCGCCGCCGACCCGTGCCAGCCCCGCGCCCGCCCGGCTCGTCGTCTCCTGCCAGTCTGGATGTACTGGTTTACTTCAACTTCTTGGCTGTCTGACTTCCATTCAGATAAATCCTGTCAGTTCTGAGTGATATTCTGTTTGTAAATTATTGTTGTTCTAATCTTGGTTGTGCGAGGAGGCATGGTGCGTCCACCTATTCCTCCATCTTGCTGGAAGTCCCGAAATTCTTTAAAAAGCTTCATGAACATAAAACCTAACACTTGTGCTTCTTCTACCACCATGGCATCCTGTGTGGTCGCCGGCATTTTTCTCCTCTCTCTACTCTTCCTCTCTTGTGTCTGGAGTTCCAGCATGGGATGCTAGATCTAGGTTAAGTGTTAGTTTTTTCCTCTTGGTGCTCACACTCAGGTAACTTTCCCATGAGTGTGGCATAGAAGTAATGGCAATGACTACATCGCCCAGGCTGCATCATCCTTTGTCCTTCTATTGGCACCAGGTTTCTCCTTGGTGGAAAAATGTCCCTGCAGATCTGGTGAAGTTTTATGTGTAAGGGGACAGACACAGGAAGTACAAGGACAAACACCGACACTACTTTCAAGTTGTGTTGCATGCTCAAAAGGAAATAAGGTAATGTGATGTAGTGATACATGCCTTCTGGGGAATCTAAACAGATGTGAGTGATAAGGAGCCAGCCCTTTGAAAAGCGTGGGCAAAAACATTCCAGGGTGTTGATGGAAGGATGTTGAAGGAAGAGGATGAAGACCACTGTAGCTGTGAGACAAGGGGGAAGAGTGGCTGAAGATAACACTCACTGAGCACTTATTATAAGTCTCACACTAAATGCTGTTTATTTATTATCTAATCTGTCATACAACTACAGGTGGTAGATACTGTTATATTCCCCATTTACAGTTGAGGAAACTGAGACAGATGTAGGGAGGTTAAGTGACTTACGCTTTTAAAAAGGTCACTGGATTCAGTGTGGAGAATGATTAGGAAGGAAGCTACAGTGGAAGCAGTGGGGCAAGTTAGGTTTTTAAAGTATGTAAGTAGTGATAATGGCCTGGACAAGGATGACAACAGAGATGAAATGTGCACAGATTTGGAATATTTACAAAGTGCAATCAATAGGATTTGTTGATGGATTTTGGGGGGTGAGGGAAAGGAAGAATTCAAGGATGACTCCAATGTATGGGGTACAACAATGATAAATAGTCCGGCAGTGCCAAAAGGAAAAAACAAATAAACAACAAAAAAAAAAAACCCCAAAACCAAAATCTAATACTTGCTTTCCAAAATAGTTTTCAATCCATTACCACAAAGTAGGATTAAAAGATATGTACCACCCCTGACCAGTGGCTCAGTTGTCTGGAACGTGGTCCCGTACACCAAAAGGTTGCAGATTTGATCCCTGGTCAGGGCATGTACAGGAGGCAACCAATTAATATTTTTCACATCAGTATTTCTCTCTCTCTCCCTCTTCATCTCTAAAATTAATAAACATATCCCTCAGGTGAGGATTAAAACAAATAAGAAGATATGTACCACTGCCCCACCAACCCAAGCAAGGATCCTAGGGGTCCAGAACCAGGTTTTCTACTGTTTGTACTGCTACTGCATCACATGAGGCTTGAGACATGGTAGATGCTCAAAAAAACCTACTGACTGAATGAGCAACTGTATTTGTTCTGGATACAGGAGAAGTAAGGGGAAAATTTAGTTTCTTGCCTCTGCCAGGGCACTTTAGAAGAGGCTTCATCTAAATTTCTTGATACCAGACAAACTGATGAAGGGACCAGAACAAGGGGTAGAAAGAACACCAATTAATTTTTAATTGTTTTCTTTAATTTTATTTTTCAATTACAGTTTACATTAAAAATTATTTTTATTAGTTTCAGATGTACAACATAGTGAAAAAGAACACCAATTTAATCAGAAGCAACTTGAAGAGAGTTCAATGCAAGATGGAAAGCTGCCCAACTTCTCAAAATATATGATGAGGCAAAAGCAAATAAGATAGTAGTACTGTCCCAAAGACAAAGAACAAAACAAGAGAGTTTTTAAAAAGACACATGAAAGTGGAAAATTAGTATGTCGTAAATATCTAATCCATGGGGGAAGGATGACAATATAATGAAATACTGGGACAACTATGCATTTGAAAAAAGATTCTGGCATCACATCATGCAGAATTTCAAATGTGCTCTGTACTAGAAAAAAATGTTTCTATTGTCCTGGGGATGGGAAAGGCGTAAGTATAATATGAAACCAAGAAAACAGAACAAATTCACAGTTGGGGCTATAGAAAAATTTCTACACTACCAAAACATCAAACAAACCAAGTCGAGAGAAGTAAGCCAGGAACAATGACAACATGAAAAAAAGGTCAATATTCTTGCTATGTAAAAAGTTCAGCCCTGGCTGGTGTGGCTCAGTGGACTGAGTACCGGCCTGCAAACCAAAGGGTCGCTGGTTCAATTCCCAGTCAGGGCACATGTCTAGGTTGCAGGTCAGGCCCCCAGTAGGGTGTGTGCAAGAGGCAACCACACACTGATATTTCTCTCCCTCTCATTCCCTCTCTCTAAAAATAAATAAAATATTTAAATATAAATAAATAGACAGTTCAGGTTAAAAAAAAAAAACACCTTACTTGTGGGCTTTAGAGAGCCACAAAAGAAAGATAAACAGCTAATGCTGTTTAAAAGCTTAATTTATCAAAGAAATGGAAATGTTAAACAAGGCATCATTTAACTTTTTTGAACTAGTTAAATTCACAACCGTTAAGAAAACTAACAATTGGCAATTATATAAATAAAATTCTCCAACTACAAATGCCAATATTTGACGTGGCAGTATGACAATGAAAACCAAACTTTAAGTATGTATAACTACTACATCTTAAGAAAGTGACCAGATAAGAGGACAATGATAAACATTAAACAATTTGTTTAAAAGTTGGAATAAGTAATTTGTCCATTTAGAGGATGGTTACACAGTGGTAAATAAATACTACAAATCCATTAATAACAGTATGTACTGATAAGGAAAGATATCTAGCGTATACAGTGAAATTTTTAAAAGCAAATTACAAATACCTACCCATGTGTGCGGATACATTTAAATATAAAAATGTATAGTTAATAAACTTCCCATGGCATGTGTTGTAATTATGAAAGAATAAACAGATTACCCAAAAGGATCATAGAGAACTATTTGACTTTAAGACTTCTATATTGCTTCTGTAATTTAAACCAAATCCATTTTAGGAAACTAAAGACCTAACAACAGGTCACCCTTGCCCCTCATAAAAAAGTGAATGAGCAGAACTTATTGTAGGCAAGACCTTTGAAACTGCCAAAAGGGACCTTTAAGTTTCTGATGGTGTCATCTTGCCAGTTAGGATATTGGAAAAGTCACTGCAGTATGACCAAGAGCCAAAGAAAGTTGAAACATAAAAGCACCTGTATGACTGCTAATCATACTACTTGCATTTTTCAGAAGTGGGAACTCAAGCTTAGTAATTCACAACAAATGCCTCTCAATCCTATAGCTCCTGGTACACTAACTTCCCTTTTTCCTTTTAAAATTCTTTTATTTTTTAAAAAAGATTTTATTTATTTATTTTTAGAGATAGGGGAAGGGAGGGAGGGAGGAGAAGGAGAGAAACATAGATTAGCTGCCTCTTGCATGCACCCCAATCAGGGACCAGGCCTGAGACCCAGGCATGTGCCCTAACTAGGAATTGAACTGGAGACTTTTCACTTTGCAGGATGATGCTCAAGCAACTGAGCTGTGCCAGTCAGGGCAAAAATTTTTTTTTCTTTTTTTAAAATTGATTATGCTATTGCACTTGTTCTAACTTTTCTCCCTTTGCCTCCTTCCACCCAGCAATCTCCCACTCCCTTTGGCTATCCTTCCTCCTTTATTAATATCCATAGATCATGCGTAAAAATTCTTTGGCAACTCCATTTCGTACACTTGCTCTTAACATCCCCCTGCTTATTCTCTAACTACCGATTTGTACTTTATTTATTCATTTATTTGAGATTTTATTTCTTTTCAGAGAGAAGGGAAGGGAGGGAGACATCAATGTGTCACAGAACCATCAGTCGGTTGCCTCTTGCACACCCCTAATTGGGGACCTGGCCCAAAACCCAGGCACGTGACCTGATCAGGAATTGAATTATCAACTCTTTGGCTCACAGGCCCACACTCAATCCACTGAGCCACACCTGCCAGGGCCCAATTTGTACTTCTTAATCCCTTCACCTTTTCCTCCATTCTCCCAGAAACCCCTCCCCACTGGCCACCACCCCAATGTTCTCATATCTATGATTCTGTTTCTGTTCTGTTGGTTTCCTTAGTTTCTTGTTTACATTCAACTGTTGATAGCTATGTATTTATTGCCATTTTAATGTTCACTGTAGTGATCTTCTTTTTCTTAAGTCTCTTTAATATTTCATATAATAATGATTTGCTGATTTTGGTTTGCTAATATTTTCTTAGGATTTTTTTGCATCTGTGTTCACCAGGGATTTTGGCTCTATTATTTGCTTTTTTGTGAGGTCTTTGCTTTTTGGTAACAGGGTAATGCTGACTTCATAAAATGAGTTTGAAGACTTCCCTACAAATAATTTGAGGACAGGCATCACTTCTTCTTTGAATGTTTGGTAAAAATCACCGGTGAAGGCTCCTGGTCAGGATTTTTGTTTGTTGGGGAGTTTTTTTAATTACTGATTCAATTTCATTAGTAGGTACTTCCCACTCAGATTTTGTTTCTTCTTGATTCAGTCTTGGAAAATTGTATGGTTCTAGAAGTATATCCATTTCTTCTATCTGCCCAATTTGTTAGCATATAATTGTTCATAATATTCTTATAATTTTTTATATTTCTGTGATGTCAGTTGTCACTTCTCTTTCATTTCTCCAAATAGGTTGAATCAAAGGTATGCCTTTGATTCAAATGTCCTTACACTTTATGCAGTCCTGGAGGCCCCTTAAACTACCCTCATTTTTTTAAATTCTTTTTCTTTTTGCTGTTCTGATTGGGGATGTCCTGCTCCCTTATCTTCCAAAGCAACTCAATCCTCTGGTTCATCTAATCTGCTGTTAATTCCATCTAACATAGTCTCCATTACAGTCACTGTATTCTATTTCTTTTTTTATAGTTTCTATTTTTTTTTTTTGTATAACTGATAGACTGCTTGCCTCCATTTCATTTAGTTCTTTTTCTGGAATTTGGTTCTTGTTCTTTCAATTGGGAAATATGTGTCTCCTCATTTTGGCTGCCTCCCTGTGTTTGTTTCTATGTACTATGTAGATATGCTACATCACCCAGCCTTGGCATAGTGAACTTAATGTAGTAAGTGTCCTGTACAGCCCAGTGCCCCAGTTTCCCTGGTCAACTGAGCGAGCTGCTCCAAGGGTGTCCCTAGTACGGGCTGTGTGAGCTCTCCTATTATAACCTTGATTGTTGTTTGCACATCCGTGGGTGGAACTGAGCCTCAGGCTGATGGGCTGTGAGGAGTGGCTGAGACTACAGCTGATGAGCTGTTTGGTTGGGGCTGACCCCACTGTGCAAGACTCATTTCAGTGGGGCTCTGATGCTTGTTGAGTCCACCTTTGGGTGTGTCATTTTTGGAGCTAATTGGGTGGTGTTCTGCTGTGGTCTGAAACTAGCCCACAGGTGTGTTGGTTCTGGCACTTCTTGAGAGGGGCTCCATTGCAGGCCCCAACGAATCAGCTGTTGACTGTTCCTGACCTAGGTACAAAGTGATCTGCCGTTTGTAGCTGCTGTCACCATCAGCTGTCACTAGTGCCAGGCTTGGGGGCACTCAATAAGAGGTACAAGGTGTATGTATGCACACAATAAAAATATGGAGGCCGGTTGCTGCTTATTTGGGGTTTGTGGACATTTGAGATTTTAGGCAAGTCCACAGCAGGGTACAAGGTCAGCTGCTTGTAAGGAACCACTACCGAAATAGGTTGGAGCCACTGGTGAGTTGGGTTGGGTCTCAGTGAATCATCAATCAGGGTGGGACAAACAGAACCAGGTGTTAGGCAAGGTGGTGGAGACCCAGATTTGGTACCCACCTGGGCATGCAGGCTGGGTAGTGGGAGAACTCAACAAAGGAACAACGGTGCCTGTCGGGAGTTCAGTCCAGGAGACGGCTTCCCCTCCAGCCCTTGATCTGAAGCTAGAAGATTCACTTTACCGTATGTCCCTGACACTTTTCAAATTGCAGTCCCTTTGCTGGAGCTTTGGACCATTGTGAGTCTGTGTGCAGGCCCTTTAAGAGGACATTTCGGTGTACAGCCCTCCATCTCCAATGTAATCCCCACTGATTTTAACAGCCAGATGTTCTAGGGACTCGTTTTGCCAGGCTAGAGAGCCCGGTGTGGGGCTGGAATCCCTTGTTCCTCAGAGAAGATCTCTACTGCCAAGATATAACTGCCACTCATAGGTGTAGAAGCCCCTTCTACCTGTCTTGAGGTGGCTTCTTTATATCCTTGGTTATAGGAGTTCTGTTGTTAACCTAGTCTTCAGGTGCTTGACTAGAGTAGTTTTTCTATAACTTAGTTGTAATTTTGATGCAGCCATGAAAAGAAACGAACACAGTATTTACTTACTCCTCTGTCTTGACCAGTAGTCCACTGATTTCAAATAATAACGTGAAAAATTTACTATAGGTATTTCTGTTTTTCAGCCAGGGAACAACAGACACATGTATACATGAATCTATCAAAAGCCACTTGGGAGTATTTCTTAGTTCTTGGAAACTTTTGGGGAAAAACAGATAAATCAGTCTAGGATCTACCCTGAGGATCCTCTCCCACGGTAGGTAAGACACATATATAAAATGAACTCACATGTATTCAGTGAAAGGTGAGAACAGAATGTGCTTAAGTGGCCAAGAAAAGCTTTAAAATGGAGCTAGTGATACATGAGTTAGTTAAGAAATGAAGATAAAGGGAGCAAGGAATAAAGCGTGGCATGGAAAAGGTAAGTAAAGCAATTCAGGGTAATACAGGATGTGCATCAAAAGGGCAAAACCAGAAAGACTAGTTAGACAACTTGTGGAGGCCACAACCCAAAGGGTATGAAAAAACATCAAGTTCTGTGGACAAGTGTTTAAAAAAAGAGACAACAAGCCTAAAATGAAGTCACTTGTACTAAGCCTCATATCACCAAACTGAGAAATAAATACACTTGACTAAATTACAGTTTTAGCTGCCCCCAGAAATGGAATCTTAAACTAGTCAATATGGAATTACCTGTTCAGCACTAGTGAGGTAATCTGCTTGACAGGCCCCTGCCATCCCCGAAATGTCCTCACCACAAATAATCCACTCTTTGGTAGTTTACTTCTTTTTCCCGCCCCCTCCTCCTTTTGAAAGTAATTCTGTACAGCTCTTTGGAGCTTCTTTCTGTCTGCTAGATGGGATGCTGCCTGAATCTTGAAACTTTGAATACAGCCATAAAGATCTTTAAAATGTATGCAGCTGGTTTTTGTTTTTTAACACAGGGAAGGAATAGGACTAAGAAGTACTTTAACACTATGATAGTACTTTACAAAAAGGATAGTAGAGGAGAGGGGTTGAGGAACCAGTAAAAACACATGAAGCTTTTTTTTAAACCCTCTCCTGAGAATATGTTAATTGATTTTACAGAAAGAATAAGTGAGAAAGAAAAACATCAATGTAACAGAGAAACATTGATTGGCCCCCTCCCATACAAGTCCCAAATGGGGATCGAACCCACCATCCAGGCATGTACCCTGACTGGGGATCGAACCTGAAACCTTCTGGTATATGAAACAATGCTCCAACCGAGCCACCTGGCCAGGACAAAAGACAGTAGGCCTTATATGATTCCAACATTGAAATTATGGAAAGCAAGGGAGGGCTCAGACTCAATCATTTCATTCACACTTCGTGCAAAGGATATTTCAAGTTGCATGAACTGAGGTTATCGGACATCATTTAAAAGAAATCGGCCCTGGCTGACCTGGTTCAGTGGACTGAGCGCCGGCCTGTGAACCCAAGGGTCACAGGTTCGATTCCCAGTCAGGGCACATGCCTGGGTTGCAGGCCAGGACCCCAGTGGGGGGCATGTGAGAGGCAACCCCACATTGACGTTTCTCTCCCTATCTAAAAATAAATAAAAATCTTAAAAAATAATAAATAAATAAATCAGTTTCTTAGGACAGAATGGTGATTTATGAGTGATGATGAGTAGCCTGGCAGCTTTCTTAGCATTTAAATTACCAGCCAAGCCCTGGCTGGGTAGCACAGTTGGTTAAAGCATTGTCCCAATACATCACGGTTGTGGGTTCAATCCCTTGTCTGGAAACATAAAGAATCAACCAATGAATGCATAAATAAGTGAAACAATAAAAATCAGTATTTCTCTCTCCCCCTTCTAAAATCAATAAATAAAAAATAAAAATAAATTGCCAGCTGACTAGTACCATTTCCTCAAATATTTCCAACTCTGCTTTCCAAGTCCACGGTAGAATCACACTTCTTGGTCTCTTGTGCAATGTGACTCATTCTGTCTAGTGTGTTGTAAGCAGAAGTGACACATCATTTTTGGGCTGGGACATTTAACTGAAGGAGCAAGACCTTCCAATAGTTTTTTTCCCCGACTTTGTCAAGAACACCGACAATATTCCATATTGTACCTGCTCCTTCATCTGGAGTAAGAATGTACAGCCCCTAGACACCCACACTAAACATGCTGCATAAGCAAAAAATAAACCTATGTTGTTTCCTGCCATTTTAAGTTTATTTGTTACTACAGAATAACTCAGCCTATTCAGTCTGATAATGTTTGAAAATTCACTGCCTGGAAATTTACAACTCAAAAGAAACAGAATAATCAAAGCATCCTTCTTTGAAAAAAAATGAACAATACATTTTATATAGAAGATACTATTCTTCCTATTCTTCTCACCACTATTTGGTTTAAAGAAACCTGTCAACTGAGAATACTGAGTGTTAGTCCAAGTTCCACTACTCCAGGACTCCACAGTAGCAAGCATGTCCTTTCAGGCCATTCTCTCATCTGAAAAAAAGATGGTGAAAACTCAAATTCTGCTTAGTTTGAACTTTGAATTGAAAAATAAGCTAACAGTTGAGCTCTATAAAATGTAAAGAGATTGTTTACAAATATACTTTATTTCAGGTATCACATTCATGTGGGGAGGGAAAAAAACTAAGGAAACTTTCATAAAGAAACAAGTTCCTAGGAAAGCAATTTTTGTTCAGAGGACTTCATAGTCTAGACCAATAGATTGAGGGATGATGCTCCCACTGTATTCAAGATTTCTAAATGCAGGTACCAAACCAAGAGCTAAGAGTCTTCTTTTAGTAAGAGGCCAGGATGATGGTGCCTTTTCCCCCCTTCTTTTTGGTATCACAAACTGAAAAGCAGATACCTAGAAAAACAGTTACACAGAACTATTTTCAACAGCTTAAAAGCTTCTGACATCAACCCCAGACCATCTCAGACACTTAGCTAGTAAAACACATACTGCCCATAAATTACTAAGAGGAGCCCACAATGGGCTGGCTGGCTAAAGGAAAAATCCAACTAACTGCTCTCTCCTCCATCCCATTCCCCAAACCAGCTTCTACACTTTTAACATGTGCTAAAGGCACTGCAGAGGAAGCACATCTTTGAAGGTTTAAGTGTAACACTTGTACTTTGGGCCTAGCCTCACCATTCTCTAAATGTGTGTTTTTTTTAGATAAGTTTTAAGAAACATCAAAGCCATTACTCATTCATATTGGGATACCAAAACTTATCCTATCCTGGCACTATCCAGTGAAACATCACTTTGGCTGATATTTTTAAATATCAACCACTAAACATGGCATTCAAGTGCCAATCTCTCCCTTCCTCCTCCCGTTTGGTCCCCATACATACAGTCACTCCCAAATTGGAAATACTGCAGTCTCTTCATCTGCCTTACCATTTCCCTACCTCCTTCATTTGCTTATACCTTCACTCCAACTATAATGGTTTTCCCAAGTCTCCCTTGCAAATCAATTTATCCAAAAACCCACTCAGCACCCATTCAATCCAGCCACCTCTAACTAGATTACATCTAGCATTTTCTTCAAGCTATATTTATGACTCTCATCTGTTTTGTCTTCATAGTTATTCCTAAACTTCCTGTGCTTTTCATTTTATGTTCCCCATAGTTGCCAGCAGTGTTTTCCTATAGCACACAATAAAAATCTGTCAAATGAACAGAGAACACAGTTTATCATTCAAGAAAGCTATACATACTAACCAGTGGCTTAGAACCGTAACTGATATGCTACAAACAGTAACTTATTGTGCAAAGTTAGAACTGGACAGTATCTTTTAAGTTGACTGAGTAATATTTCAAGATCCATCCTAGAATAATGATTTATCCTTGCCCTCAAGGAATTTAAACAGGGGAGAGACAAAGTCATGTAATAATATTCCAACCAAAAAACACCGCCTAATATCTAAATTATCAGTGAGAACATTCAAAAGAGAATTACTCCTATCATGTATGTTAGGGAATACATACTCAAGTGTCAGACTAAAAGAATTTAAATGAAAGCACAGTCTACTATGGCTAGGTTTACCCCCCACAGGTGATATTTTGGTGCCAATTATACCACTAGCAACAGATTCAGAGTACCAAGGCAAAAACTAATCCATAAGAACAACTATGAGCCCTGGCTGGCGTAGCTCAGTGGATTGAGTGCGGGCTGGGAACCAAAGTGTCCCAGGTTCGATTCCCAGCCAGGGTACATGCCTGGGTTGCAGGCCACAACCCCCAGCAACCGCACATTGATGTTTCTCTCTCTCTCTCTCTCTCCCCCTCCCTTCCCTCTCTAAAAATATATATATAAAAAAAAAAAAGAACAACTATCAAGGGCTAACAGCTCACTATGACTGAAGCCATTCTGCTTCTTCCTTCCTTCCTTCCTTCCTTCCTTTCTTTTTTAGGGAGAGGGAGAGAGAAAGAGAGGGAGAGAAACACTGATGAGTTGCTTCTCCTGTGTGCTCTGACCAAAGACTGAACCCGCAACCCAAGCATGTGTCCTGACTGGGAATTGAACCAGGAACCTTTTTGGTTTGCAGAAGGACACCCAACTCACTGAGCCACACCAGTCAGGGAAAGCCATTCTGCTTTTCAGAAGCATTTGCTCTCAAACTATGACAAATTTTGCTCCAATGACAACCTCCTCACATCCGCAAGGGCTGTCTATTCTGGTACCAAATGGAGCCATAAAGAAACAGGCTCCTACCAGAAGGGCAAAAACAAAAGAAACAGAAAATAACAGTGTTAGCAAAAATGTCAAGTACATGGAACTCTCATACACTGCTGGCAGGAGTATAAACTGGTACAACTTTAGAAAATTGGCAATAACTACCAAAGTGTAATAGATACAGTTAGGAGCTGAAAACTGTGTTCCCCAAATTCCAAATGTTAAAGTCCTAACCCCCAATACCTCAGAATGTGACTGTATTAGTTGGAGACAGAAACTTTAAAAGAGATCAAGATTAAATGAGGTCATGAGGGTAAACCCTAAACAATATGATTAATGTCCTTGTAAGAAAAAGAGACTAGAACAGAGACATGTACAGAGGAAAGACCATTATGAAAACACCGGTAGAAAATGGCCATCTGCAAGCCAACAAGAGAGGCTTATAAAGAAACCAACCCTACTGACACCTTGATTTTAGACTTCTACCATCCAGAATTACAAAAAGATGTATGTTCATTGTTTAAGCCACCCATTCTGCGGTATATGTTCCTGTAGCCCTGGCAAAAGAATACAGATACACTGCCTAAAACTCAGCCTTCCACACCTCTGTATTAACCTAAGGAAATATGTACTCACAACAGCAATAAATTACACACTACCCAAATGCCCATCAATAAGTTAATAAATACATTATGGTATATTACATAATGGAATACTACTAAGCAACAAAAATGGAGTTACAACTACACTCAACACAAAATCTTACGAACAGTGAGTCACAAAAAACAGATGCAGAAGAGTACATAGTGTATGATTCCATTTATACAAAGTCCCAATCAGGCAAAATTAATAGTGTTAAAAATCAGCAGACTCATTACCCTGGGAGAAGGGGATGATAATTACTTGAAGGAGGCACAAGGGGGCTTCTGAGTTTATGGAAATGTTTCATGTTCACTTATTTGTGTATTTTCATGTATGTATGTTCTACTTCAAATTCAAAGTTTACTAAAATATAGAAATAACAAATTACTTAAAAATAAAGGCAACATTCTGCTTCTCCAGTGTCACTACAGCAAATAAACCTTATTTTCGAACTAGATGCATCAGGTTCTTTACCTACTGCCATTAAACATTTGAAAGATACGGCTAGTCACATGATCCCAGGAGATAATCTCCAGTTTAGATCAAAGGAGTCAAGAGTGTCCAGTCCCCTCCCCAGTTAAATTTTCACATCAAATTTTTTATTCAATTTCATTAAAGGTATTAAAATACATTCATAGGAAGAAAATAACCAGTTAATATCTTGATCTTCATCTAGGTAGTAAATCCAATTTTTTTTTTACTTCTTTATTTTCCTATTTAGCCCCCCACAAGAACTGACAGATTTAATAAACAGAAAAATAGAAATGTCATTTAAATAAAGTAGTGGGAGAAAGATACATGTTTTAAATTTTTAATTGTTTTTTAAGATTTTATTTACTTATTTTTAGAGAGGAGAAAGGAGGGACAAAGAGAGGAAGAGAAACATCAACGTGTGATTGTCTCTCGAGCACCCCCCACTGGGGACTTGGCCCACAACCGAGGCATGGGTCCTGACTGAGCATCAAACCAGCGACCCTTTGGTTTGCAGGCCTGCATTCAGTCCACTGAGCCATACCATCCAAGGCAGAAAGATACATTTTTTATAAACAAACACTGAGACCTTTATTCCAATCATGTATAATCAAAAAGGCAGGATAGTGCTTCAGGAAGAACACAAGCTACATGGACTTAGATTAGCATTCTAGTAGGTGGGCTACCTGAGTACCCAGCCTAGCTATATCAGGCACAAATACAGAAATGGCTATCCTTTAAGCCTATACAATTGCCATGAGTATTAAATGAAATCCTATGCAGATTTAAGCATTACACAAATACTAAAAAAGCATTTAAAGATAAATATTGTGTACAAAGATTTCTACAAAATAGTAACACTCTTTAACAACCATCAACTAAGTGGCACAGGTCAGAGAATTTAAGAGTGGCTCTTAACCTGTGGGCTGCCCAGATGACTGAGAATTATTTCAGGGATGCCCAGATCTGTAAGTGCACAGAGAATTGTTGGTAAACTGATTAAATACCATATACAAGGTCTGTCCAGAAAAAGTCCACTATTAATATAGCGAGAATGGTTTACGTAACATCAATGTAACGTGGCAATCAAGGAGAATGGATTGGAATGTGCATGCATAAACAACGATGACCTCACTATACTAGTCAGTGGGAGTGGGAGGCCCACTGAGTGAGCATATGCATTGCATTCAAAATGACTGAGCAAGAAGAGTAACAAATCTCCATCAAACTTTGTGTTAAGCTTGAACATTCCTCCAAGGCAACTATACGGATGATTCAGAAGGCCCCAGCTATGGGCAACTGGAGATTGGCAGCTTCATCACAACAAGGCACTGCCCATGCATCATGTCTTGATCAGAGCTATTTGGCAAAACATCAAATCGCCCAGGTGACTCAGTCTCCCTACAGACCAGATTTGGTACCTTGCGACTTCTGGCTTTTTCCAAAATCGAAATCATCTCTAAAAGAGAAGATATTTCAGACTGCTGATGAGATTCAGGAAAGTACAATGGGGCAGCTGATGACAACTGGGAGGACTATGTGAAGTTCCAAGGTGCCTACTTTGAAGGGGACTGAGGCATCATTATCCTATGTACAATATTTCTTGCCTATTGTGTCTTCTTCAATAAATGTCTCGCCCTGGCTGGCATAGCTTAGTGGATTGAGCACGGGCTGCGAACCAAAGGGTCACAGGTTTGACTCCCAGTCAGGCCACATGCCTGGGTTGTGGGCCAGGTTCCCAGTGGGGGCCATGTGAGATGCAACCACAAATCAATGTTTCTCTCTCTTTCTCTCTCCCTTCCCCTCTCTAAAAATAAATAAATAAAATCTTTTTAAAAAAGCTGACATTCTATTTTTAAAAATAAATAAATAAATGTCTCTCTATTTTTCATATTACATGGTGGATACCTTCGGGACAGACCTTGTATAATAGGCACTATTTTTCATAGTGTATGTTGTTACCATTGGGTTATTTTAAAGGTTAATATATAGAGGTCTTGCTATGTATTCTCAAATAACTCAAAGTAAAAGGTTTGCCCCTTTTAAAGAAGAGGGAGCCAGAATAGTTGTGGGAGGTTTGTCAAATGGAAACAAAACTTTTTTACATCGCACAGAAAGACTGAAAGCCAATGATAACACAATTTACTTGCATTGCAATTTTTAAAAAATTTTAAAGAACAGATCGGATTCCAACCAAGATAGAGGTGTAGGTAGATACACTTTGCCTCCAAAAGGATAATCTAAAAATAAAAAACAACCAGAACTGCCAGAAAATGGAACGATGGAAGTCCAACAACCAAGGAGTTAAAAAATAAACATTCATCCAGATTGGTTGGAGGGGTGGAGATGGGCAGCTGATGCAGAGAGGACACGTGGCAATGCAGTAGCTGGCAGACCAGATGGTCCCACATTACAGTGCAGATAAAAACTGGGAGTAACACTGAGGACTGAGAAATCCCAGCCCAGGAAAGACTGAGCAACACAGGGTTCCAACACCAAGAAAATAAAGCCTTCTAACCTCTGGCTGTAAACACCTGTGGGGGTTGCAGTGATGAAATGGCCAGTCTCTCAGAAGAATCCATTTGAGGGGCCCACAGGATCCTGGAACATACACGAGCCCATGTACTTGGGGAATCAGCACCAAGGCAGCAGCTAGAAAGGTGCCAGTCGCATGGGGGAAGTGAGAGAGAAGCAACTAAAAGCAGGAAGAGAGCCAAGAAAGCAGCACTGTTTTCTCTCTGACCCTTCACCCATATACAGCACCACAACTGAGCAAGGTGGTCTGCCCTCCCTGGCAAATACCTTAGGCTCTGCCCTTTACAACATAACCGATGTGCCTACAAATTGAAGAGACAAAGAAATATGGCCCAAATGAAAGAACAGATCAAAACTCCAGAAAAAGAACTGAGCAACAAAAAGATAGCCAACTTATCAGATGCAGGGTTCAAAACACTGGTGGATCAGGATACTCAGAGAAATGACTGACTGTGACCACAAAATGAAGAAGTGAAGGCTATACAAAGGGAAATAAAGAAAAATATACAGGGGGGTTCCGGCCAAGATGGTAGGAGAAATCCTCTGCTTCCTCACACAACTAATCTAACAACCAATCTAAAAATCAATAAACAATCAGAAGTGCCTGAAAATCAAACTGCATGGAACTCCGACAACCACGGAATTAAAGAAACAGTCAACCAGACCAAACAGACCAGTAAGACAGTGGACCAGCTCAAAAAAACCGAGGCAAGGCATCAGACTGGGCAGGTGGGACTGGCTACAGTGAGGCAGCAGGCTGCACGGGCAGGGCTGACTTAAGGGGAAACTGACTCAGAGTTGACTGTGGACGATGGCAGTTGACACAGTGAGAGAAACTCCCAGTCTCACACCAGCCGTCCAGTGTAAAGTGCACCAGAGACGAACAGATGAGCCCCATTGTTCTCTCTCTGGCCCCTCCCCCACAGGCAGTGCCACAACACAGCAAAGAGGGTTGCTCTGCCCTGGTGAATACCTAAGGCCTGCCCCCTTACTACTTACAGGTGCGCCAAAACAAATAAATATAGCCCAAATGAGAAAACAGAGCAAAGCCTCAGAAAGAGAACAAGTGATGAAGAGATAGCCAACCTATCTGATGGAGGATTTCAAGCCCTGGTAATCAAAATGCTCACAGAGCTGAACGAGCTTGGTCAAAAAATGAAAAAACAAATGAAAGATACCCAAAATGAAATAAAGTAAAATATTCAGGGAATCTACAGTGATAGGAAGAAACCAGGACTCAAAGCAACAATCTGAAACAAAAGGAAGAAATAAACAGCCAACCAAAACAGTATAAAGAAACAAGAATTCAAAAAGGGAGCCTGAGGAATCTCTGGGACAACATGAAACATTCCAATATCCAAATTATAGGGGTGCCAGAAGGAGAACAGCAGCAAGAAATTGAAAACTTATTTGAGCAAGTAATGAAAGAAAACTTCCCCAATCTGAGGAAGGAAATAGACTTCCAGAATTCAAGGAAGCCCAGAGAGTCCCAAAGAAGTTGGACCCAAAGAGGAACACACCAAGGCACATCATCATTAAGTCACCCAAGATTAAAGATAAAGAGAGAATCCTAAAAGAAATAAGAGGAAGGAGAGAGTTAGCTACAAAGGAGAGCCCATAAATAAGGCTATCAGCTGACTTCTCAAAAGAAACCTTGCAGGCAAGAAGGGGCTAGAAAGTAGTATTTGAAGTCATGAAAGGCAAGGACCTACATTGAAGATTACTCTATCCAGCAAAGCTATCATTTAGAATGGAAGGGCAGATAAAGTGCTTCCCTGGTAAGGTCAAGTTAAAGAGTTCACCATCACCAACCCCTTATTATATGAAATGTTAAAGGAATTTATCTAAGAAAAAGATGATCAAAAATATGAACACTAAAATGACAACAAACTCATAACTATCAACAAATGAACCTAAAAGAAAAGAAAAATAACAAAAACAAAAACTAAGCAAACTAGACCAGGAACAGAGTCAGAGAAATTGACATCACATAGAGGGATTTCAGTGGGGAGGGGGAAGGCAGGAATGGGGGTAAAAGGTACAGGGAAGAAGAACCATTAATTAGTAGGTATAAAATAGATGGGGAGAGATAAAAATGGTATAGGAAACAGAGGACTCAAAAAACTTGTATGTACAACCCATGGACATGAACTAAGTGGGGGGAATGCTGGAGAGTTGGGGGGGAAAGCAGAGGGGGGAATAAAGGGGGAAAAATTGGGAAAACTGTAATAGTATAATCAAAAAGAAAAAAGAAAAATATACAGGGAGCCAACAGTGAAGAAAAGAAAGAGGGGACTCAAACCAATGATTTGGAATAGAAGGAAGAAATAACATTTTATACAAACAGAAAGAAACAAGAATTCAAAAGTATGAGGAGAGGCTTATAAAGTTATCTGGGACACCTTTAAATGTTCCAACATCTGAATCATATGGGTGCTTGAAGGAGAGGAGGAAGAGCAAAAATTAAAAACTGCCCTGGCTGGTATGGTTCAGTGAATTGAGTGCCAGCCTGTGAATCAAAGGGACACTGGCTTGATTTCCACTGGGGGCACATGCCTGGGTTGCTGGCCAGGTCCTCAGTAGGGGGCATGTGAGATGCAACCACACATTAATGTTTCTCTTCCTCTCTTTTTCCTTCCCTTCCCTTCTCCCTAAAAATAAATAAATGTAATGGGAAGGAAGGAAGGAAGGAAGGAAGGAAGGAAAGAAAGACAGAAAGAAAGACAGAAAGAAACTGAAAACTTACTGGAAAAAATAATGACAGAAAACATCCCCAATCCCACAAAGAAAATAAAGATGCAAGTCTTGGAAGCTCAGAGAGTCCCAAAATAGTTAGGCCCAAAGAGGACCACACCAATGTACATCATAATTAAAATGCCAAAGGTTAAAGATAAAAAACTAATCTTAAAAGCAGCATGAGAAAAGCAGAGACTTAACCTACAAAGGAGTTCTCATAAGACTGTCACCCAATTTCTCAAAAGAAACCTTGCAGGCAAGAAGGGAATGGCGAGAAGTATTCAAACTAATGAAAAGTAAGGACCTACAACCTAGATTACTCTATCCAGCAAAGCTATCATTTAGAATTGAAGGGCAGGTAAAGTGCTTCCCAAACAAGATAAACTTAAAGGAGTTTATCATCACAAAGCCCTTATTATATGAACTGTTAAAGGGAGTTTTCTAAGGAAAAGATCACAACTATGAAGGTAAAATAACAGCAAACTCACAACTATCAACAACTGAACCTAAGAAAAACAAAAACACACTAAGCAAACAACTGGAACAGGTATAAAATCATAGAAATGGAGATCACATGGAGGGTTACTACTGAGGAGGATGCGGAAAAGGTACAGGGAATAAGAAGCATAATTAGGTACAAAATAGATGAGGGGAGGTTAAGAATAGTATAGGAAATAGAGAAGCCAAAGAACTTTTACGTACAATCCATGGACATGAACTAAAGGGGCAGGGGGTACTACCGAAAGGAATGGGGGTACCAAGCAGAGGCCAGATAAACGGGAGAAAAACACTGGGACAACTATAATAGCATAATCAATAAAATACACTTTAAAAAAGAAACATAAATCAATGGAATAGAATAGAGAGCCAAGAAATAAACCCAAGTCTCTATGGTCAATTAATTATTTGACAGAGGGGGCATGAGTATACAATGGAGTAAAAACAGCCTCTTCAATAAATGGTGTTGGGAGATCCGGACTTATATATGCACCGAAAAGACACTACACCACCAACTTACACCATACAACAGAATAAACTCAAAATGGATAAAAGACTTACATAAGTCATGACACCATAAAAATCTGAGAGGAAAACACAGGCAGTAAAATTTCAAATATCCCACATAGCAAGATTTTCATAGATATATTTCCTAAGACAAGGGAAATAAAGGAAAAATTAAATAAGCAGGACCACATCAAACTAAAAAGCTTCTGCACAGCTAAAGAAACCATCATCAAAATGAAAAGGGAACCAACTGTGTGGGAGGACATATTTACCAATGATATATCGGACAAGGGTTTGATCTTCAAAATATATAAAGAACCCATCTGACTCTACATGAAGACGACAAACCACCCAATTAAATAATGGGCAAAGGACTAATAGACACTTCTCCAAGGAGGACATACAGATAGCCCATAGATATATGAAATGATGCTCAACATCACTGGCCAACAGAAAGATGCAAATTAAAACCACAACGAGGTATCACCTCACACTGGTCAGCATGGCCATCATTAAAAATCAACAAACAAGTGTTGGAGAGGATGTGGAGAAAAGGGAACCCTAGTGCAGTGGTTGGTGGGAATGCATACTGGTGCAACCACTGTGGAAAACAGAATGGAATTTCCTCAAAAAACTAAAAGTGGAACTGCCTTCTGACCCAGAGATTCAGCTGCTGGGAATAAACCCTAAGAATCCTGAATCACCTATTCCAAAGAACTTATGCACCCCTGTTTATAGCAGTGCTATTTATGATAGCAAAGTGATGGAAATAGCCTAAAGTGCCAATCAGTAAATGAGTGGATCAAAAAACTGTGGTACATTTATACAATGGAATACTACACATCAGGAAGAAATATGGAAATCCTACCTTTTGCGACAGCATGGATGGAACTGGAGAATATTATGCTAAGTGAAATAAGCCAGTTGGTGAAAGACAAATACAGTATGATCTCACCTGTAGGAGGAATCTAATGAACAAAATAAACTAACAAACAAAATAGAACCACAGACATGGAAACATGGAACAGACTGACAGTGACCAGAGAGGATGGGAGAGAGGGATAATGGTATAAAGAAGGGGAAGGGACTAGTCAAAGAACATGCATGAATGACCCATGGACATGGGCAACAGCACGGGAATTGACTGTGGGAGTGGGGCGTGGGAAGGGCAGAGGAGGGCAAAGGGGGGAAATTGGGACAATAGGAAAACAATAAAAAATTTCCTATTACAGTCTACATTCAATTATTATTCTGCAATTAGTTTCAGATGTACCACAATGTAATTTTTAAAGGATTCCTGAACTGTGCTGGATAACTCCAGGAAAGCCAACAGTAAGACATAGCTCTTTACTTAAAAGAGCAGAAGCACATTTGAGAGCCAAGCAAGGTTACAGAATTCATAAAACTGCCCAGGAATCAAGTCCTTCCTTAACATGCTTCCTTACATTTTCTCTGTACTAACATAAAGCAGTCCTAAGAGATCAGAAAATGGACAAAAGAAATCTGTCAGACTGATCTCCACAGCAGTGATGACATCACCAAAACAGAGAGCCCTAGGGGAAGCTTGAGGTCCTCTGCATTAAGTATTGCATCTTGCCCTGACTGAGCGCCTGCCTGCAAACCAAAGGGTCGCTGGTTCGCTTCCCAGTTAGGGCACGTGCCTGGGTTGTGGGCCAGGTCCTCAGGAAAGGGGTGTATGAGAGGCAATCACACATTGATATTTCTCTTCTTCTCTTTCTCCCTTTCCCTCTGCCTAAAAAAGAAATAAGTAAAATCTTAAAAAAAAAAAAAAAAAGACTGCATCTTCACACAAACAAGATCAGTTCTGTATATCACCATTGTAACCAACACCCAAGATCTCTTCCTTCCCCAAAGAGACATTGTGCAAGTAGCTATTCTTAAATTTGATTTTGAAATCACAGCCTGGAGTATTAAAACTGAAACTAGTGAGAAAAACTGCTAAAAAGCCTGTTCTGATTTCACCCACCACATCACTTTTACCACAATCACCATTAAGTTTTTTTTTTGTATTGATTTTCCAGTCAATACATTTTATGTAATTATCTAGTTTTGGGGTTTTTTTTTAAGATTTTATTTATTCATTTTAGAGAGGGAAGGGAGGGAGGGAGATAGAGATAGATAGATAGATAGATAGATAGATAGATAGATAGATAGATAGATAGAGAGAGAGAGAGAGAGGAAGAGAAACATCAATGTGCTGTTGCTGGGGGTTATGGCCTGCAACCCAGGCATGTCCCCTGGCTGGGAATCGAACCTGGGACACTTTGGTTCCCAGCCCGCGCTCAATCCACTGAGCTACGGCAGCCAGGGCTCACCATTAAGTTTTAAAACATAAATGCAAACTCTTTTTCTGTATTTAATGCATGTGTGTGAAGGAAAAAGCAGAAAATGGAAGATGTGATGTTAAATAACTGCAAGATATAGACACATTGCAGAATGCTGCTGCAGCAAACTGCAGACAGCATAAACATCTGTCTATCTAGTCTAACAGAGATCTATTAGATGGTATTAATATATAAGTGATAACACACGTGATGAATGCCTGAGAATACAATGGCAATGTTACATGGGAGATAAGAGTCAGCAGAAAGTCAGTAGCTGCAAAAGGGAAGGAGGCAGTTTATTTCAAGAGCTTCAATCTCCTTCAGAGAATGACATCAGTACCAAGGGGAACCACTCTTTAGTCTTACTAGGACTCCTCTCCTTACCTACCTGGAAGGCCTTGCCTGTAACTCTTAGTCCAATATCTGGTCGACGCTGAATTACATAGATAGAGCATTAGACAATTTGTCACAGAAATAATGGTAAGTATGTCAAAGCTCAGAGAGGAACAGTACATAAGATGACTGTCATACATGTGTGATCTGGGGTCTGGGTTTGCTACATCTTGTGAACAAAAAAAGCTAATGTCAAATGTAAGGGCAAAAATGTTACTAGTGCAGAGGTCTTTGGAGATTTATTAAAAGCTAATCAAATAACCAAAATCTTTTTGCTTTACTTGGCTGTGAGATCAGTAATTGAATTTAAAGATACACTTCACTATAAAGCAATGCTCTTTGATTATAACATGTGGGGGCAAAAATAAAATAAAAAATAAAAATACTGTTCCAAGTGGTTGCTAACAATTACCCGGAAGAATATACTGAAAAGAACTATTTTTGAGTGCCTTCTACCTTCCACCCTTCTGTCTGTTTACTCATATAGTTCTACCATAAATGCAATTTCAGATCCCCTTTTAAAGAGGGAGCCAGAACAGTTGTGGGAGTTGGGTGACATAGGTTTTATCTAGGATGACATGTGTTCTGTGAATGGCAGGCACTACTTTAAAACTTTCTTCTTCATCTGAAGAAAAAAAATCCAACATGCCAAATGTGCCTTTGTTCAAAGAGGACTGCAACAGCTAGCATTTGCAGTGTTTAACGGGAGGACATAAACTAAAATACCTCCTGTGAAAACAAGAAAATGCTACCAGAGAAAAAGGAGAAGCAAAAGGCTATTCTTCAAAAGACATGAGCAATTAGAAACCCTAATATTCTCTTCCATGATCTCTTCAAGAGCAAACCATACAAACGTCGTTAAAAGTAACAAAGCCTTCAAGTTAGCCAGAACACTCGACTGGATTATTATGAATTCACTTGTAGAGATGAGAAACAACTCCTCTTTTCAAAATACTCAAGTTGTACCACCAAGCAATTCCACAACATAATGCCTGGCCATGGTCACTCACTATTTTTAAATTTCTTGTGGACAGGAAAAATACCTGTATCGCTGAGTCAATATCCAGCAATGCCTGATACAAGGTAGATACTGGAAACATTTGATGAATAAATGAAAAGGTGCTTATCATTACTCTCCTCTATACTTATATATTATTTAAGGTTACCATACATACTACTCACTTACAAGGGGATACCTCCAAAAACCAGAATTATCTTCTGTAAGGCACACCCCTTGTAATATACAGGCTTCCCCTGCTAGCTGAGTGTCCTAGGAACCCATCTGTATCAGTGTACCAGCTGATGCTGATGTGAGAGGCTACATTCAGCTTCAGTGATTTTTAAGACTCTTTCAGCTTGTTTGCCCATTTCATATGGGTGATTTACAAATACACCTGCACACACCACATCAGGTGCTCAGCAGCTTTTGAACAAAAAAGTACATGACTCTCGTGCCCCACTCTCCTTATTCACCAGATCTCCCTCCAAACAACTATGTTTTGCCAATGTGGAAGAGGAGAAAAAATTTACGCCCCCCCCCCCAAAAAGGGCAGAAGCACTAAAGGCATCAAAATTGATGCATTCAAAAACTGTTTTGAGCATAGGAAAAAAGTCTCGATAGGTGTATTGCTTCAAATGGAGAATACTCTGAAGGTGACTGAAGTTTAAACTTGTAAGCATACATAAATTTCCTAAGCAAATTCTGTTTTTTGGGGGTCCCCTCTTGTAAATACATTAGGCTGGGTAGCAAAGTTAAGAATACAACAGGGTTGTGAGTACTAAGCTTGAGCTTGGACAGTACCTTCAGAAGTACTTACAACTTACTTTGCAGTTCTTACACTCAAATCTGAACAATCTCTCCCAAGTCTGAAGAGAGAAACACACTAATAGAAGGCTATTATTCCATGAATGAGCAGACATAAGGCTAATATGCTGCTTAAGTCACAAGAGACAAGAGCCTATTCTTTTGGAAACCAAAGAGAGAATGTAGTATTTTCAACAGGAAGAACCAACGACTGGGCATTATGTACTAAGATTTTAGGAAAGGATGACATGGCAGGATTGCCAGACTTACCTCATTTGACGAAAGATTTAAGTAACCTAATTTTTCAAACCTCAATTAAGTACTTTGCTAGAATTCCAGAGCTTTTAATTTATTGGCATTGCACTACAAAAAAGACGTGTTAAAAGTCCAACCTAAAATGGGATTATTTTATGGCTTCAAGATAGAACTAATGTTATCAATGGAGGCTTTCAAAAGACATCACTAGGAAAAAAGGTTAGCAGAGACAGGGGGAGAGGCAGATTCCAGGTGCCAAAAGATAAACCACAAGCTTTAGGGGCATCTGAAAGCATTACAACCCTCAGACTGAGTATAGTGCTTTGGAGTCTGGCTGCCTAGGCTTGAATCTCTGCTCCATAACTTAGTAGCAGTGTGGCCTTAGACAAATGACTTAAACTCTGTTTTCTGATTTCCCTATCTACAAATGGGCACAATAATAATACTTCATAACTGGTGTTCTGAGAATTAAATATAACCTGTGTGAAGGTCTTTCAACGTTGCCCAGCATACTCTAAGTGCATTATTATTCTCAATTTTCCCAATTTTAGGAACCATTATGCAGTAAGAAGTCCCCGACTCGTGTTCCCACACACAGTTCCAGAGCCAACCAGTCTTTCCCCCAGTGTTGGAAAACTTCCTTCAGGATTTACTATAACATGTTTACGATAAAAAGCTCCTTGCCTCCCAGAGCCAGAGGCATGTCACATGTATACGAGTGTTTGAGGCCAGCCCCGTACATGTGACCTGCCTCACCGCTCTGATTCAGTTGCTGTCAGGAAACTTTATGCACTAAAAGAGTCAGGCTGTTCAACTGAACAGATGGAAACGTGGCTCAGACCTGGGAGATTTCACCAATGCCCGCGCGAATGGTGGCGCCTGGTTTCCCCCGACACAGCAGCTGAAAATCGGCTCCAACACTCTCCGGCTCGCTACTCCAAGGAAAGCAACCGGCTAGCGCGTCCCGCAGTGAGCACAGGGCTTCCAGCGCTCTGCGGCCACCCAAGTCAGGAATCCTTCCCGGGTCTCCGGTCTTAACTCCACCAACAAATAATGGGTCCGTGACTACCGGCCCCAGGTTGGTAACAGGGCCAGAGGTCACAGCCGGCGACCTCTGAACTCTCCCAGGCCGGGCCTGCTACAGGGCCCTGAGCGACGCGGCCTTTCCCCGCCGGGCCCCTTCTGGACGCAGAGCCTGACCAAGAAAGAGATGACGCGAGGCCTTGGCGACCGAGGAGCTGAAGAGGGGGATGGGGCCAGGCAGCCAGCCGGGCTGGGCCCGCTGCTTACCTCAGCCGCTCCGCTGGGGGCACCGGGCCGGGAGTGTCACGAGGACTCCTACGAAGAAGGAGACGCTAGCGAAGACAGGGACAGGAGCCCAAGTTCCGATCCCAGCGATCGCTTCGCCGCTCTCTAGGACTCCAAAACCAATGCGGCCACCGCCTCCGGCTTTATGGCCAAGACTCAAGCTCCGCTCCCACTTCCGCCACCGCCACCGCCCCGAGCGGAAGTACCTGTCACGAGGAGTTAGACGTCTGGTGTGAGGGAGGAGCCCTGCCTCAACCCTGCGTCACGTTCGGGTAGCCTCACGCCTGGGCTTGGATCACGTGGGGTAAACATGTCTGCCCCTTATGATTGTCTCCATGTTTGAGTCTCTGGCAAGGAGAAGGACGGCGCCATGTTGAGCCCAGAACCTGAAGCTTCCAAGCCATCCTGTGGTTCCCCCGTAATAACGAAGTGGGCGAAAGCGGGGGGCCGGAGAGAAGACCAACTTAAACCGGGCCGTGCATTAGTGTTATTAGTGTCGCTCTCTCGAAGGCCCTGATAATCAACGAAGTAGTTATGTGCCTTGAGCTAGTCAAGATGAACAAAGTTTACTCTAGGAACGGGCTTTCCCTGGGAGAACTGTGAGTAGTGGGAGACAAGACAGTGGTTATATCACAAACTTACATCAGGTTAAGAAAGGGCATCCATATTTCCTGAGCACCAAATGTAATCCTGTATTACACTTTGGATAGTTTCCATTTGTCCTCACTTAAATGACTTGAAAGATGTTCATCATTTTGCAGATAAGAAACAAACCCATCACAGGTCACTTGACCTAACTTACAGAGTAAGTGGCAGTGCAGGCATTTGAACCAAGTGTTTGATGCCAATGTGTGTGATCTTTCTAGTAAACTGAAAATGACTGTACTGATGGTAGCAGAGTGATACACAGAAGTGAATTAGACATTGACAGTACAGGATGGCAGAAGAGTGAGGATGTATAAAAACATTAATTTCATAATATGAGGCCCAGTATTTGGATTTTTATAAGCTCTGAAGCTTCGTGCAGAGCCTAACTTTGTCTTTTTGGGCTCTGAAATGCCCTGCAGAGCCAGGAGCACCCCTCTGTACTTGCATTGTTGTTAAATAATACTCTCTGTACTATTGAGACATAAGAACATCCAAACCTGTATGTAGAGAATGTTTACGAATTATTTGGGCCAAACTAATGAAACTAATTTCTAGGCCAGGGAGCTAGACATCAATGCTTTGGAAAATAACAATTTTGCAGTTTCTTTCATGTATTTGAAAATTATGGAGAAGACATATGGAAGATTGGAAAAAGCAAGGTAAACATTAGATTACAGGATAGTTAACAAGAGGGAGAAGAGAAATCCTCTTTTTAGGATTTCTACCCCTTTGAGGGGTATTATTTCTGGCATTTCAAAGCTGTGTTAACCTAGATGCACAAGAACAATGGCCAGGGCTGGCTTAAAACTTTTCACTAAAGAAGTTGCAGACTTGGTGCATGGCCACCCAACATGGCCTACCCAGTTAGGAATTTGTGATCAGATCATCCTCTGAGGTTACTTTCCATAGAACTCCTTTTTTTTTTTTGTCCATATGATGATTATGTGATCAAAGCAGATTTATTTTTTCACAGGCCTGGGCTAAAACTAGTACTTCATAAAAGCCTAATCATATATTGCCCATGGTTCTCACTTCGCAACCCCACTTGCTTCAACGGTGAGTCAGCCATCCATTGAAAGTCCAATTGCCCCTACCCATCAAAAAACAAGTGATATATGTTTATTGTCTTGTTTCCCCTAGCAACTCATCTGTTTAATCAGCAGTTCCTTGCAACTTTTGCCTTTATAAATGCTGCCCTATCACATTCATTTTGGGACATATTCTTTGTTCATATTGAGGGCTACGATTTGCAAATCATTATATGAATAAACTCTCTCTAAATTTATTTATTTATTTTAACATATCTCTGGCCCTGGCTGCTGTGGCTTAGTGGATTGAGTGCTGGCCTGCGAACCAGAGGTTTGCCAATTCGATCCCAGTAAGGGCACATGCCTGGGTTGCAGGTCAGATGCCCAGGTGGGGGTGTGGGAGAGGCAACCGATAGCACATCTGTATTTCTCTCCCTCTCATTCTTCCTCCATTCCCCTTTCTCTAAAAATAAATAAATAAAATCTGTTTTAAAATACTATCTCTGGATGTTTGTTTACATTAATGGCAATGAGGATGGGGATTGTGGAACTCACTGTGTCAGGCACTCGCAGATCCCTTTGAGTTCAAGTTGTCTTAATTCACCATTGGAAGGCATGCATAGGTGAGTCCTCTCAAATCCTCGATCTCCCACAGTTTTGATAGAGATCTGAGAATTTTATTCTGACAGTTTTATCCTTAAGGGAGGGACCCCTCTATAAAGTTTTCAGGAAGGGAAGCCTCCATAAGGGATCACAAGAGTAAGATTTACCAATAAAATCTTGGGCAAAAATCTTTCTCAAGATACACAGGAAAGGGTTCCTTCAGTTGGTAAATACTTCTAGCTCTAAAATGACCTCTGAAGCCACCATCCAGCTCCCCTACAAGATATATATTCAATAACTTGTGGCCCCAATAGTTGCGATTGGCTTAGTCTCTGGACAAGAATTACATGGGACAATTTATAACGTTTTTCACCAAAATGGATGCCTTCAAAATTTCCAAATTGACTAATTTGAAATCTCAACTCAAATGCCAAAATTTTCAAACCTGCCAAAGGAAATGTGAGGCTTTCTGTAATTGGTATTTTAAGCCTCAAAATGAGACCATAGAAAGCCACTGCATCCCACCAAAAAAATAATTCTAAACTTAATAAATGCCTCCAGAAATTAGAAGATAAGACTTGTGCTTGTGACCCTCCTCCCTTAGTTTCTTTTTTTAAGTTTATTTTTAAAATTTATTGATTGATATTTGAGAGAGAAACAACAATTTGTTTTCTACTTATGCATTTATTTGTTGCTTCTTATATGTGCCCTGACCGAAGATCAAACCTGCAACCTTGGTGTATCAAGATGATACTTTAACGAACTGAAATTCCCAAACAGAGCCATTCCTCCCTCAGTTTCAAATTCTCTGGAACACTCTTTTCTTCAAAGCCTGAAGTCTGAAGAGACCCTCCTCCAGCTTTCTGCACCTCACTAGTGGGCAGCTCTGCAGGAGTTTTCCCCGTGCATGAGTACTCATTCAATGCTGTGAGCTTTTCTTTCCTTCTATTGTCTTTGCTTGTTCTGTAGTCATTAAGGAAAGAGAGAGAATTTCTGGTCAAGAGGGAGATGTAAGTAGACATGCTTCACCTCCTCATGAAACCATACAAAGAATTAAAACTAGATCTCAAAAGAAAGAACACCCAGAACCATCAGAAAACAGCTGTATGGAAGTCCAACAACCAGGGATTTGAAGAAGCCACATTAATCCAGATGGGTAGGAGAGGTGGAGTTGTGAAGATAGGCAGAGGAGTGAACAGATGTGGTGCGGCGCTGAGAGGCAGTGGTGGTGGAACAGAAAATCCCACATTTATGTAGGGTGGATAAAAATTAGGAGGGATACATTGGGAGTGAGCGATCCCAACCCCTGGCCAAACTGCACTTCCCAGGGTTCCAGCGCCAGGAAGATAAATCCCCATAACTTCTGGCTATAAAAACCAGTTGGAGTTGGGGCAGTGAAAGAAACTCCTGGATTTTTTCCCTGCCTGGTGTGGTTCAGTGGATTGAGTGCCAGTCTGAGAATGAAAGGGTCACCAGTTCGATTCATAGGGATGCCAGAAGGAGACAAGGAAGAGCAAGAAATTAAAAACTTATTGGAAAAAATAATGAAAGGAAAATTTCCTAATTTGGTGAAGGAAATAGACATACAAGTCCAGGAAGCACAGAGAGTCCCAAACAAGATGGATCCAAACAGGACCACACCAAGACACATCATAGTTAAAATGACAAAGGTAAAGATAAAGAGAGAATCCTAAAAGCAGCAAGAGAAAAGTAGAGAGTTACTTACAAAGGAGTTCCCATAAGACTGTCAGCTGATTTCCCAAAAGAAACTTTGCAGGTGAGAAGGAACTGGGAAGAAGTATTCAAAGTTATGAAAAGCAAGGACCTACATCCAAGATTACTCCATCCAGCAAAGCTATCATTTAGAATGGAAGGGCAGATAAGGAGCTTCCCAGAAGAGGAAAAGCTAAAGAAGTTCATCATCATCAAGTTATTATTATATGAAATGTTAAAGGGACTTATTTAAGAAAAAGAAGATCAAAACTATGAACATTAAAATGACAATAAATTCACAACTATCAACAATTGAATCTAAAAAACAAACCAAGCAAACAAGCAGAACAGAAACAGAATCATACATATGGAGATAATTTGAATGGTTACCGAGTGGGGGGATAATGAGGGAAAAGGTGCAAGGATTAAGAAGTACAAATTGGGCCCTGGCTGGTGTGGCTCAGTGGATTGAGTACTGGCCTGTGAACGAAAGGATTGCTGGTTCAATTCCCAGTCTAGAGCCTGGGTTGCAGCCCAGGCCCCCAGCAGGGGGTGCACAAGAGGCAACCACACATTGATGTTTCTCTTCCTCTCCTTCCCTCCCCTTCTCTAAAAAGAAAGAAAATATTTTTTTAAAAAAGAAGTACAAATTGGTAGTTACAGAATAGATAAAGGGATGTTAAAAATTGTATAGGAAATGGAGTAGACAAAGAACTTATATGCATGACCCATGGGCATGGACTAAGGGGGGTATTGCCAGAAGGAGGGGGCATTGCTGGGTGTAGGGGTGCAAAGGGGGGAAAACTGGGACAGCTGTAATAGTATAATCAATAAAGTATACATTTTAAAAGTCCAGAGATACGTTTTTAAAAAAGAAATGTGGAGAGTTTATTCATATGATTTTCAAAATAGGAAATGTAACCCTCAATATGAACTGAGAATATGTCACAAAATGGAAGCGATAGGTCAGAGTATATAAAGGGAAAAGTTGCCAGGAGCTGCTGGGCAAAAGATGAGTTTACAGGGGGGAAAAAACCTCTGTAAACTTATATCATTTGTTTTCTGATTGGTGGGGTCAACTAGAATTTTAATGGATGGCTGACCCAGTGATGAAGCAAGAGGCATTGTGAATTGAGAGCAATTGGTAATATATGATTAAGCATTTATCAAGTCCTAGTTTCAGCCAGGCCTGTAGGACAAAAAGGCTCTCTTTGATCATACAATTATAGTACAGAGAGTATCACTTAACAATGATGCAAGCAGTACTATTTACCAAACAGTACAATAGCATGGAGGTTGGGGGTAATGAATCTGCTGAATCTGCAGAGCATTTCAGAACCCAAAAGGACAAAGTTAATGCTCTGCAAACAGCTTCAAAGCTGAAGTTGTAAATATCCAAATATTGGGCCACAAATTATGAATTTAAAGTTATCACAAGTCCTCATTTTCCACTTTTCATCACACCTGATAGAATGCCAGAATGCTGATGAGTCCAGTGATGAATCCAGTTTCTCATTTTGAGTTTCACTGTTGTTGCCAGAGTAGTATGGCTCCTTGCTCTAGGTCTGTTTCATTTATGGAGGAGAAAAATTTGACCAAAGTTTAATAGGGGTTTAGTCCTGATGGCCAAAATCTGTAAGACTGAATGATTAGGACAAAAGAAGTTAAAGTGGCAGTCCTGGCTGGTGTAGCTCAGTGGATTGAGTGCCAGCCTATGAGCCAAAGGGTCACTGGTTTGATTTCCAGTCAGAGCACATGCTTATGTTTTGGTCCAGGTCCCCAGTAGGGGGCACACAAGACGCAACCACACATTGATGTTACTCTCCCTTTCTCCCTGCCTACCCCGCTCTCTAAAAACAAATAAGTAAAATTTTAAAAGAAACTGAAACTTATTGGAAAAAATAATAAAGAGAAACATGACCTTGGAGTTCCAGCTAAGATTGAGGCATAGGTAGAAACCCTTCACTTCCTCACACATCCAAAAAACAGGATAATAAGCAATCTAAAAGTAATAAACAACCAGAAGTGCCAGAAAATCAAACTGCATGGAACTCTAATAATAAAAAAAAATTAAAGAAACAGTCAACCAGACCAGCTGACCGGTAGGAGGCAGATGGGCAGACAGGCAGACGGAGAGAACCTAGGGCAAGACAGTGGACTGTGGGGGCGGGGCTTGCTGAACAGGAAACTGAGACTCAGAGCTGACTATGGACAACAGTGGGGTTGCCCTGGTGGGAAAAACTCCCAGTCTCACATGAAAGTTTGTTGGAAAGTGGGGCTAGAGCCCAGCAAGCGAACTGCATTGTTCCCTTTCTGGCCCCTTCCCAGAAACTGCAACACAGCAAGGAGGGTTGCCCATCCTGGCGAATACCTAAGGCCCCACCCCTTTACAACTTATCAGGTGTACCAAGACAAATAAATATGGCCCAAATGAAAGAACAGAGCAAAACTCCAGAGAAAGAGCTAAGTGATGAGGAGATAGCCAACGCAACTGATGTGGAATTCAAAACACTGGTAATCAAGATGCTCACAGAACTGATTGAGCTTGGTCGAAAAATGAAAGATACCCAAAGTGAAATAAAGGAAAATATTCAGGGAACCAACAGTGACAGGAAGGAAACCAAGACTCAAATCAACGATTTGGAACAAAAGGAAGAAACGTACAACTGGAACAGAATGAACAAACAGGAATTCAAACAATTAGAGACAGGCTTAGGAACCTCTGGGACAACTTAATTTAAATGTTCCAATATTTGAATTATAGGGGTGCCAGAAGGAGAACAACAGCAGCAAGAAGTTGAAAACGTATTTGAACAAATACATTCAAGGAAAACTTACCCAACTTGGTGAAGGAAATAGACTTCTAGGAAGTCCAGGAAGACAAGAGTCCCCAAGAAGTTGGACCCAAAGAGGAACACACCAGGGCACATCATCACTGAGTTACCCAAGATTAAAGATAAGGAGAGAATCTTAAAAGCAGCAAGAGAAAAGGAGGCAATTACCTACAAAGGAGTTCCCATAAGGCTATCAGCTGATTTCTCAAAAGAAATCTTTCAGGCAAGATGGGGCTGGAAAGCATTCAAAGTCATGAAAGGCAAGAACCTACATTCAAGATTACTCTATCCAGCAAAGCTATCATTTAGAATGGAAGGTCAGATAAAGTGCTTCCCAGATAAGGTCAAGTTAGAGGAGTTCGTTATCACTAAGCCTTTTATTACATAAAATGTTAAAGGGACTTATCTAAGAAATTGAAAAGGAGCAAAAACTATGAACAGTAAAATGACAACAAACTCACAACTATCAACAACTGAACCTGAAAACAACAACAACAATATTAAGCAAACAACTAGAACAGGTACAGAAGCAGAGAAATGGACATCACTTGGAGGGTTTTCAGTGGGAAGGGGGAGGGGAAGAACGGGGGGTGGGGAAGGTACAAAGAATAAGAAGCATAATTGGTAGGCATCAAATAGACAGGGTTGGTTAAGAATGACAGAGGAAACAGAAGTCAAAGAACTTATATGTATAACCCATGAACATGAACTAAGTGGGGAATGCTGGAGGGTTGGGGGGTGCAGAGCGGAGGAGGGATAAAAGGGGAAAATTTGGAAACCTGTAATAGCATAATCGATAAAGTATACATTACAAAAAAAATCTCACTTATCATGTGAGGAATCTAATGAGCACAATGAACTAACAAACAAAATAGTAACTGAAGCTTAGATACATTAAACAGACAGCTGTTGGAAAGGAAGCCAGGAGTGAGGAGTGGGGACAGGATGAAAGATGGTGAAGTGATTAACAAAATTACATTTATGCACAACTCATCCAGAAGGACAACAATCTGGGGACTGGCTTGGGGAGGGCAAGGGTGGAGATTGGGGGAGGTGGGAAAGGGAGAAAAAGCAGGAACAACTGTAATGGCATAAATAATAAAAATAAAATGTAAAAAAAGTATTAGATGTTAATAAATTTAAAGATATGTCTGTCTATTTTAATTAAGCTAAACTTAAATTAGTTTCAACATTAAATTTTTTTCCAGATCATGTATCCTGAAATGCATTTAAATCTGTTTCTGTTATATTTCTTAATCTACATAAGTGCTTAATTTCTTTAAGCTAATTGAGCACAGCTCTTTATATAAACTAATTTTAGTATTTCCTCAGAGGTAGATACACATACATATCTATAGATGAACAGAGACCTGATAGTTTCAATCTCAAAAGTTTAACCATAAGGCAGGTATATAAGGCAAAAGGGGAAAATTCATTAATTTATAACAGTTGAAATAAATGTATTCATCCAGATGGCTAAGCCTTTAAGATTTTTATTTTGACCTTGATAAACAATTTTTAAGAAGACTGTGGGCAGGGCAGAGGGCTGCTTAAGCAAGGAAGCCTTTCAGCGACTTGTATTTTTTTTTTTAAGATTTTATTTATTTATTTTTAGAGAGGAAAGGGAGGGAGGGAGGGAGAGAGAGAGAGAGAGAGAGAGAGAAACATCAATGTGTGGTTGCTGGGGGTTCTGGCCTGCAACCCAGGAATGTACCCTGGTTGGGAATCAAACCTGGGACACTTTGGTTCCCAGCCCGCGCTCAATCCACTGAGCTACGCCAGCCAGGGCTGCGACTTGTATTTTTAAAAAACACTTTCTTTTTTTTTTTCCTTTGGTTTCCTTTTTATATTTTAATCTGTAGGACTTTAAAAGTTACTGAGGCTTAGAAAATCCTGGTAGATTTAATTGTCAAATTTTTGAACATAGAGTTGTTATATTCTTTAAATTTCTTGTCAGGTTTCAGGCAGGATAAACAGTAAGAAATTTTAAAGCCCAAATAGGCAAAGTTTCTTTTAGGATTCGTTTAGAAATTAATTTGTCTTCTTCAAACTTTTGTTTATTGAATAAAGAATGCATTTTATTGTCTCCAAAATGTTTGGATTCCTGTCCTTATGAAATCTCTCTCTTTTAAAAAATATATTTTATTGATTATGCTATTACATTTGTCCCAATTTTCTCCCCTTACCCTCCTCCACCTGGTACCCCCATTCCCTCTAGCAATCCTCCCTTTAGTTAGTGTCTATGAGTCCTGCATATAAGTATTCTGGCTTCTCCATTTCTTATACTATTCTTAACCTCCCCCTGTCTAATTGTATCTATTAATTGTGCTTCTTAATTCCTACACCTTTTCCTCTATTTCCCCCTTTTCCCCTCCCAGCTGATAACCCTCCAAATGATCTCCATACCAATGATTCTGTTGTTGTTCTGGTTGTTTGCTTTGTTTGTTTTAAATATTTTATTTACTGATTTTTAGAGAGGAAGAAGGGAGGGAGAAAAACATCAATGTGTGGTTGCCTCTCAAGCGCCCCCTGTTGAGGATCTGGCCCACAACCCAGGCAAGCGCCCTAGATTGGGAATCAAATCAATGACCCTTTGGTTCTCAAGTTGGCACTCAATTCACTAAGCCACACCAGGTAGGGGGCTTAGTTTGTTTTTTTAAATTTAGTTGTCGATAGTTGTGAATTTGTTGCCATTTTAATGGTCATAATTTTGATCTTTTATTTCTTAAATAAGTCCCTTTAATATGTCATGTAATAATGGCTTGGTGATGATGAACTCAATGTCATTCAATGTCATTCTCCTGCTCAAAATCTTCCCAAAAATCAAAGCAAAACCTAAAGTCTTTACAAACAAAAGGTCCAACCCCAAAATACCTTTCTAATGTCATCTCCTTTCAATGTCTCCTCTGATCAGTCTATTCAAACTATACTATTAATAGTTTAAGAAAAGAGAAGGCACACAATAACTCAGGCCTTTGCAGTTGTGTTTATTTCTATCTGAAACTCTTCCCTCAGATATCTGTATGGCTACTTCCTCACTTTCCTTAGGTCTTGAATATCATCTTCTCAGTGAGAATAGCCTTCCCTATTTAAAACTGAAGTTCACCTTTCTACGGCCACTAGATATAAAACACTTACTTGCTATTTCCCTTTCTGCTTTTTTTGTTTCTTTAAATTGCTTACTTGTTTGCTTATTGTCATCTCCCCCAGTAGAATGGCAGTTCCATAAAGGTGGGGATTTTTGTGTGTTTCATTCATTGCTATACCCTTGATTCCTAGAAGAGTGTGGGACACAGTAGGTGTTCAATGAGTACCATTTACAGAGTATTCAGTGGAATTTGGAAATAGTCTCAAAGGCAAAGAATTATGGTAATTCCACCCCATTCTGCAGCCATTCAAAATGCTAGGTTTGAAAATAAAGTAACAGCTAGAAAACACAAGAAAAGTCACAGCACAAAGACAAAAAGAGACTTTTGAACCCCTAGCCTTCTAAGAAGCAGAGTGAGAAGCCTATCCAAATGCAATTGTGGACTATTTCTTATGGGAAATAAAGGAAGACTCAGAAGAAACCCATGGGCCAAGAAGATGGAGTCAAGAGTTGCAGAGAATCATTCCCAGGGAGCAGGATTAGACCTTAATCAAAGAACTGACAATATGGGCCTAACTGGATTTCAGAATTGCTATGATCAGTAGTAGCTATGTCACTCCTGCCTTTCCCATTTTTGAACAGAAGTGTATACTCTGGTTATCTAACATTTGTCAACTCTATTTTGGGGGTCGGTAGAGAACAGATAACATGTCTGCAGCTCACAGGTCTTCAGAACAACAGGAACAGTACTCAAGAAGGTGTTCTTGAGGAATCATAGCTGAAGAGCCTTGTCACACCTGGACCTGACCCTATGTGACTCAGTTGGTTGGGCACCACCCCACAAACTAAAAGATTGCCCATTCAATTCTTGGTCAGGGCACATGCCTGGGGTGCAGGTTCAGCTAGAGAGTGTATGACAATATCCATTATGACCCAATAATGTGTTGGGATGAGAATTTTGGGGGTCCTTGGGAGAGGTGAGCATATTTTATACATGAAATATAAATAATTTGTGTCCAGAAGGTAGAGCACGGTCGATGAAAGATAGCAATAAATTCTTTACTCCTTCTTTGAGTTGTGAAATCTACTTTCCTTCCTTTTGAATTTGGGATGACCAATACTTACTTGTTTGGCCAATAAAATGTGGCAGAAGTGATAACCTGTGATTTCTACCGCTAGATGCCTTACACCTTTTGTTCAGAACTCTTGAAATGTCCAGACTATAGAGGCTTCTCAGAAACCACCTTCCATGTTGTAAGAAGTCCAACTATGTATAGTCATTCTTATCAACAGGCCCAGTTGAGCCCCTAGTAGGCAGCCAGCATCAATTGCTAGCCATCGGGATGTCCAACCACGTTAAACTGCAAGTAACTCCAGATCCAGTAATAGGCCCCAGTGAGAATTATCCAACTGAACCCAGCCAACATACAGAACCAAGAAATGTTAAATTTTGTCTTAAGTCACTACATATTGCCACGGTCCAGCCGCAGCTAGGTCCAGGGTTTCCTGAAAGGTGGGTAAGGTGTCGGCGATGGGAGGCAGACGACAACACTCCTCAGAGGACAGTGATGCTCTGTTCCGTTTATTGCAAGTACAGGCAGGTTTTTATACTTTCATTTTTAGCAGTGATTGACATTTGCGATTAGGTAAAGCAGAAAAAAGTTAATACAAAGGTAACCAGGAAAAATACAAAAATTCCTATAGATTCAGTTATATTAAACAAAGATTATTTTAACCAGGAGAGCCATAAATCAGACAATTAGAAATAGCTGTATGTACAGAGTTTGAATGTCTTATTGTTTATTAAAGTTCTCAGAATTTGTCATGGGGCAAAAGGATACGCTAATTGAATAGAGGTTATAGGAAATTTATTATAAGGCCTTTGTGATGTCTAACTTACCTATTTACCTTTTCTGTCTAAAATATTTCTCTATGTACCATGGACTCTAACTCCCTGGTAACTGTTTCTATGTGCTTAATTTATAATAGTTAACCAGCTTTTTCTTATTTCTTTGCCTGTCTAATTCTATTTGATATATACTCCTATTCAAGGTAAAGGCGGGGCTGTTACTCCAACAACTTTTAGACACTCAGGGGCTATTTCATTAGAGGGGATTTTATTCTTTGGTCAAGAAATTATTTTATACAACTTCATTGGAATTATGCAAATCAATAAACTGGAGATACAGATATCTAACAATCCCACCACCTTTTAATCTCCAAAACAAACAGGTAAGGAGAGATAAACAGGAAATTCAGCTACAATAAACTCTTTTTATTTCTTAGTTAATAAACACCAGGGAGGTCTGCTTTGAGCCAGCCTTTCCATGAAATTTAGACTATTATAAGGCACTTGAATTTCATCCTTATTGACCATTCTAATGCCACCCTCATTATATGCTCCTGTACAAGGCAATGGGAGATCTGGAACCCTCTGGAGACCATTAGCTCCTTTTGGGGGATACCATAATTTGCCAATAATCTAATATGCTACCCAGGGATATCCCTGGGCTGTGGGTAAGTGTCCATATAGTTTTGTCTTGTTTTCTTGAAAGACTCTTTGTATCTATGGGTAAGGAACAGGCATGGGAAAGTCCGCCAATAATTCAACCTATTGTAACTGATTTATGAATTCTTTTATGGGAACAATCGGGGATAATTTCTTACTCAGGTTTATAAACTCCTTGTTTAAAACAATCTGGGCATGATTCAATAGTCTAGGGAGAACTAGTTGTCCCTTCAGAATTTCCCTCAAAATCAATCATTAACTCTTTTCGAGCCTCTTTCTTCTCATGTTCTGTTCTTATGGGAATCAGGGTACAAAGTAAGACCATGATTAATATCAGCAAGGAAATTATTAAAAGCAATCCCCCCCAAAATTACCACCCCCCTTTGTATGCTACGCTCTCTTCCAGGAAGATGGGTTCCTTGAATGCCCTCTTTCCATGTTCAGACCTTTCAAAAAACATGGTTGGAAGAGGGTGTGGCAACATATGAGCTGCTTTATTACACAGCAATAGATAACTAGAATAGAGCATATACAAAATGAAAGGGAAGAGAATATTTATGTAAAAGACCTTTAGTATAACAGGTTTGGGGGTTGGAGATATATCTCACAGAGTTTTTAGCTAGTGCAATGACACAATCACAGTTGTTTTAAGAGTCATCTATTAGTTCTGACTCTATGTGACTTGGTTGGGCACCATCCCACAAACTAAAAGATTGCCCATTCAATTCTTGGTCAGGGAACATGCCTGGGTTGCAGGTTCGGCCAGAGAGTGTACAAGAGGCAATGGATTGATGTTTCTCTTTCACATTGATGTTTCTCTCCCTTTCTTCCTCCCTTCCCCTTTCTCTAAACATAAATTTAAAAAACATTAAAAAAAGAGTTCTCTAATAACTTGGTGTCCTACTGGAAGCAAGAGAAGAGGAAGCCTAAGCTGAAGTTGTATATGAAGCTTGGTGGGGAAGGAATGGTAGGAATTGTGACTTATTGATCCATGCATACTGTTCACTTAAGAAAACTTGTCACATCAACAGAACATGAATGGGACCTGGTGCTATTTGGATGAGCGAAGTCAGAAGGAGAGAGAGAGGACTGGAGCCTAGAAGGAGGGGCAGGTTGAAGTAGGTTAGGAGTTAGGATTTAGGAGTAAAGGTCTGGAAATGCTGACTCAGAGGACCTCCATGGGACATTCAAGTAGAGATGTTCAGGAGGCTGTTAGATATACTTGACTGAGGTAGAGAAGGGATAGTTAGGTATCTGGGTCCCTCAGAGTAGCCTGGCCCCAAAAAAGAGATTTGAGAGTAGTAATGGGTATGGATATGAATAAGATAACCCATGGAAAAAGTGTAGAAGTGCTTCATTTTTTTCAATATACTATTTACTAAGAATAAATTATGTGCTAGGCATTGTTAGATGCTGATGATACAAGAAAAGCAAGGCCTTTGGTCTCAGGGTCCTTACAATTTGTGTGGTAAAGAATGTGTAAGTAAACACACACACACAAATGAGAGTTTAATTCAGATTTCCATAAAAGTAGAACTGGTTAAATAAAGTATGATATATCCTATCAATGGAATAGTATACAACTATACAAAATAATGAGAAAATTATCTGTATATTGATATGGAAATATCTCTAAGATATATTATTAAGTGATAAAGCAAGATACAGAAAAGTGTATACCATATGCTCCCTTATTTGAAAATAAGAAGAGTGAGGATAGAATAAGAATTATTTCAATAAATAAAAAATGTGCTTATTTGGTATGTCGATTAAGGCTTAATCAGAGAAGTCAGAATAAGAAATTAATGGTAGGAATTAGACCTCACACAATTGTCAGTGTTGGTAGAAAGTCTATGCAGGCTGTTGTTTCTGTGTTCAGTGTTGAGCCTAACATTGGCAACTACAGGTCAGCTAGACTAGCAGTCAGGAAGAAAAGCTAGACGTGGATGAGAACAAGTATACTCTGGACCCCATGAAGATAACTAGAACCCACATGGACCAGTTGGAGGCCAAGACTGTCTCTCATCACCTCGAACTTCAGTCCCATGCATGGGTGACCTGCAGCAAAATCTGGTGCTCTTCACCACCGAGCTGCACATGTGTTTGGCCAGGATTCAGAAAAGCTGAAGGGGAGGTCTGATGAGGATTAGAGGAGATGTGGGTATGGATGATGCCCCAAGCCAACAAGACCAGCAGACCAGTGATGCCATGCACTAGCTGACCCAGTGCTTGGCACCCCGCATGATTTTCAGAGAATAAACAATATGACTGCTGTTTCACTTTTGCCTTCCAAATCTCATGCAAAGTTCTCTTATAACTAACATGAATACAGATCCATAAAGAGAATTCTGGGAAGTACAGCCATAGCTTAATCAATGCACGACAAAGCCACCATGCCTGATGTATGGGATGGGGTGGGAGCTAGATTTTCAGTGCATATCTTTTATACTATCTTTAACTTTTACCTGTGAGTTTGTGTTAACTATCAGATATTTAAATTATAAAATCCATGAAGTGATAAATGGGGTGCAGATAATAAGATGGTATTATGGAACCAATGATAGAAGTTGGAGGAGAGGTGATATTAGACATAGGTGGTAAGAAAGGCTTTCTGAAGAGGTGACCTTTGAGCAAAGACCCATTGATAAGGTAGAGCCAGCCTGTTCAGAGTACCTGAGCAAAAATGTTACAGGTAGAAGGAAAAGCAAAAGCAAAACCTATTGTAGAAACACAGTGTCCTGCCCTAGCTGGTGTGGCTTGGTTCGTTTGAACTTGTCCTGTGCACCAAAAAGTCATGGGTTCCCTTCTCAGTCAGGGCACATACCTAGGTTGCGGGTTTGACCACTGGTCGGGGTACAGATGGGAGGCAAATGATCAATGTTTCTCAGATCAGTGTTCTCCCTCTGGCCCCCTCCCACTGTCCCCTTCCTCTCTTTCTAAAAGCAATGGAAAAGAAACAAACTGTCCTGTTCAAGAAGTGGAAAAAAGTAGGTGAGGTGGAAAAATGGGCATAATCAAATCGTATGTGGTCTTGTAATGTTACTGAACAAGGGGACCTGGCCTTGATCAGGTCTGCTTAGGGCCAGCCAGTAGTGTGTGGGTTCTTGACTTCATGTAGGAAAGATTTCACAACTCAAGCCTAGGTGACTATAAGGATATATTTATTAAAGCTGATGACAGTAAAACAAGGAAGGGCTTAGCATAAAATAAGCATCAGGAGAGCCTAAGCTGGGCTCCCTTAGCTCACTGAGAAGTCAGAGAAAAGGGGGCCTTGGGAGCAGGTTCAAAGGTATTAGCCTGAGACAAGCTGCCAGCTGCCCATTACCTTAGAGTTTATGAGTCACGTGCCTGTGAGGAAAGAAGTGGAAGAAGAAGAAGGGAAAGGGAATGATGCAGGCTGCAGGCTGATTCCCAGAGTTCATGAATGCTAGCCAGGTCCTTTGTCTTGAGGCTTTTAGCTCTTTCTTGCAGGTGGGAATCTTAGGGGAGGTCTCAAGGGAGGTTTCCAGGAGAATATTAATTCTCCAGGTGTGCCCTTTCAGGGTCATGGTCTCCACTATTGGGCAGTGACAGGGCAGGGGTCTTCAGTCATTGCAGTTGGTTCTGGTGTAGCTAAACTAGATTTGCTGCTTTTCTGGGCCTGGAGATTAAATATAACTGAAGCCTAGATATTATCTCTGGGGAGAAAATGCCAGGGGAAAAAAGGTTACCCTGTGGGCATGGTCTTGCTTTCCCAATTTTGCTCCCTGCCAGGCACTCAGGGCCTTGGTGACCATCTGCACCTGGATGTAAATTGCCTAGGCATTGTGTTTAGCTATCTGCCTGTTTTCCTATTCCACTTGCCAATGAATTTTCCTAGTTTCTTACTATCCTGTTTCAATAGGTAGTGGTTAGGCCTCTGAAATATATACCACATGTGACAAGAAACCGTGGAAGGTTTTAAGCAGAGAGAGACTATATATGTGTCTATGTGAGATGTGTCTCCCTTTGCAGGTCACTTGCACTGCGGTACCTTTCCTGGCCACTACCCTCTCTTCTCCTGTGCCCACAGTAGGCCCTGCCATAGCCCCATGATACAGTTTGCTTGATGTTTGTTTATTTGTTTTTCATCTAGACTGGGAAGCTCCTTAAGGACCAGCACCTATTCTGATCTGCTTCAATGTCCCCAGCACCCTACTGGACATTGACAAACCTTACCACCATGACTGAACAATTCAAAGCAGAGGAAAATGTTGAATTATTCTCTCTGACATGGCTTTGCATGATTTATGTAGTTCTCTGAGGTTTGTTATTTCAATATGGCTGGTTTTGCTCAAGAGTTCTTTTTCCCTTGACCCCCAGCAGCCAGCCTGAGCCCCTGTGCCTTTGAGAAATTCACTTGAGCTCTGTAGGTTTTACTTTCCTCATTCTAAAACATGTTAATAACCCCAACTCTGAGTTATTGAAAGTGTCAGATGTGAAAGTGATTTGAGAGAGCTCCATCATATGTAGGGAAATGATTTAAGTTACATGTCAATTGCTGGGGGAGATAAATCTCACATGGTGGCTCAAGGCACTTTTCTGTTGATTTGGTAAAGGAAACAAAGGTTCATTTATTTATCCAAAAGTAATCAATCCTCAGCTTCCAGTACAATCCTAGGGACACAGAAATGAACAATACACAGTCCCTGTGCTACAGGAGATCCCCGATATATGCATATGGCTGGGGTAGCACCCACAAAAAGAGAATCACATATCACTGTAGATCCTCTTCTTTCCACAAATCTAGACATGGGCTGCTTTCCAGATCCCTTCTGCACACAAGGCTGCATTGTATCCCTCTGTTCACAGTGACCCTTTCAGGAACAGGCACTTGACCTGCTCCAGGGCAATCAGGGCCAATAAGTTTCAAATCTAGGGCCTTTTTTGAATGGTGGAGGAAGGCAAATCTATTAGAAAAAAAAGATTTTTCTTTATGAAGAAAGAATAACATATCTAGAATTTCTTGGGGACTTCTTGTCACTTTGAGGGCAGAGAGTGAAGCTAAAATCAAAACAGAGGAAAACAAACTGATGGTGAAAAACATGTCTTAGTGATAAAATTTGGGTAACTTGTATCCATCCGGGCTTGAATCCACCAGCCTCCCTCCCCTCTCCCCCCACCATTTTCCTCCACTCCATCTCTACCCCACCCTCCAGACTTTACCACTTGCTTAATAGAAATTCACAGCCACACCCAGAAGCTGGTTTCAGCAGGACCCAACTGGCTTCATGGCCCCAGGTCCTAGCTGAGTAGACTCACAAAGGCTTTGGTTCTCCTAGTGACTGCCCAGAAGAGTCAGGGAATACAGCCCAGAAAAGTGGGAGTTTACACCATGAGTAAACACTGATCAATGGAACTCAGGATTTGGGGGAAAACAGCCTGAGAGGTATAGTCTCTGTTTTTACCTTTCCTCAGTAGACTGTTCCATATGGCCTCCATGGAAACATCTTATGGATCTAAAGTTGTCAGAATTAGCAAGTAAAAATCTGCATACTAAAATATTGTGTTTATCTGTTATTCAGATTGAACGTTGATCTAGCAACCCTGTGTGTGACCCAACAACCAGCTGTGTTTGCTGAGACTCTGTAGCTAGGTAGTGTGATAACATACTACATTTGTTTTCCCTTCTCCCATCTGTTCTTTACTCGCTTCTCTTTTCCCTTCACCCTGGTTGCCCAGGTACTGAACTCCACAATGTAAGTGGTAGTATGATAAGCTTGATCTCAAGCTCTGTTTTCTAGGTAGCCAAGCTAAGACAAGGAAGTTGTAGTTAGTTTTTTTGTCACTTACATCCAAAACTCAGCCTCAGTTTCCTTTTCTGTGGAATGAGGATGACAATTCCTACCCCATTGACAGCCTAGAATAAATGAGGAGATCAAATAACCTTATGAAAGGTGAGGTGGTAACGTAACACCAGAGCCAATAGGTCCTAGCAGTCACCCCAGACACAGGAGACTGAGTCCCAGAGTTGCCCTTGCCAAATTGAATTAATGGGGCTGGGATATGGGGCTGCTATCCCCTCAGTGGCTGTGGATTCTTGTTGGGAACCACCCTTCCTGACTGCAGAAGCTGTAACTCCCTATGGCTAAGGCTGAGTGAGAGACCTCGGGGCCATAAACCACTAAGGAGACAAAGCTTATCTCCCTGGCAGGGGCCCCACCTCTGCCCCCTTTACTTCACCCTGCTTGGCCCCCAACCTGACCAGTTAGCCAATGACAGGTAAGATTCCTCAAAGGAGGGATGATGTAAGATAGGCACGGTCATGAAGGGGCCCCAGGGAAGGAGTTGGGGGGCTATAGAAAAGGGGGGTGATGGATCCTCACCCCTCAGCTTTGACATGGCCTGAGTCCTCAATCTGTCTGCAAGAAGTCTCCTAATCTTACTTCCCTTGCCTGACTTAAGCCTGAAACAATGACAGAGGGCAGGGCAGTCATGTGCTGGAAAGGGTGGGTTCCCCAGGGTGATCAGGCCTAAAAAAGAATACATAAAATCCTGTGAAACCTAATTTGCTAAGAATGTCCTCAGTGTCCTGATAAGGTCCAAGTTTGTTTCACAAAGTTTTTTAGCCCCTTAGCTAACTGACCCTAACTCAGAATAAGCCTTCATGGTTCTTTGTATGTTATCTATTGTTTGGTCCTTACTGCCTGACAAGGATTGATGAGCTTTACCTGTATTCTTGTGCAAATTGAACCCAATAAAAGCCCATTGAGGAAAAGGCTCTTGATCCTTCTCCTTCGAGAAATCAGCCACCTTTCCTCCCCAAGCAGTTCATGTCTTGGTAGACTTACTCTCATCCACAGTGACAAGGGAGGCTCTGCGGGCAAAGCTCCCCCACAGATTCTTCCATGTCTTCTCACATGAATGATGTCTCTCCTGGCTCTGCTTCCTCATACCACTGCATCTGACAGTTTCAGACTTTGCATTTCAGACTAACAAGCACCAGGGAGCCCTGCTTCCATTCAGTTATTCTTTCTACAGTGTGAAATGAAGCCCTCCTCTGGTTCCATTTTGACCCTGCTGTTGATTCATCCTGCCTTTACTTAAGTAATACATGTCCCTCCCTATGTGCACCTCTGATCCCCTTTGTCTAGAATGACCCTACCGTAGCCCTCAAGTCCTTGTATCATTTCATTTTTTTTTATTCATTCAGCAAACCTAGATTGAGCACTTATTGTGTGGCAGGCACTGTTATGAGCACTGAAAGAGAATAGAAGGCAAAACAGACAAACATCCCTGTTTTCATGGAACTTATATTCTAGTGGCAGACACAGAAAGTAAGTCATGTAAATAAGTAAAAATATATAGTATAGTAGATGGTGATAAGTTTGATGGAGAAAAAAAGAACAGGGAATTGGGGTGGTTAATGATCCTGTCCACAAATAGTTCACTTTCTCTCCCCTTATCAAGCCATTCCCACCCCACTGGGATTGATTCTTCCTGTTCTCAAATACATCTAAATTGTTCCTGCCATTGCTCTTCTAGCTCCTCTGTCTCAACCATTCTCCCCACCCACATTCCAAAGATCTTTACATGGCTAGATCCTTCTTACTATTTGAGTCTTAATTCAAATGACATTATGGGGAGGCCCTCCTGGAATCATTCTGTCTAGTGCTATTTCCTAGTTATTTTTTTTGTCCTATAACCTTGTTACATTGTCTCCATATCACCTCTCTCAGAAATGATCCTCTGTAATTATGTTTACCTGATCATTGTTTCTCCCCCTAGAATTTTAGCTTCATGAGAATTGTGAGCTTGTCTGGTTGGTTTGCTACTGTAATTCCAATGCCTGGAACACTGCCTAAGACATAATAGGTACTCAGTGAATATTTCTTGAGTGGCTGGTAAATTCATTGCTCTCCTGTCCCCCCTACTCCTCTTCTTTCATATATAGAACTCTCATTTTTTGTGCAAGACTAGCCTAGCAATAATATATGAATCAAAATAGTGGTATAAGAGAGAGAGTGGAAGATGCTACAATTCTGGCATTGGAGATGGAAGAAGGGTCCACAGGCCAAAGAATGCAGGTGACTTCCAGAAGTTGGAATAGGAAAGGAAACATATTCTCCTTTAGAAACTGCAGAAAAAAACTCAGTTCTGCCAGCATCTTGATTTTAACACAGTAATACCCAGGGGGATTTCTGACAATTGTAAAATAATAAATCTGTGTTGCTTTTAAGCCACCCCCCCATTATAATACTGTATTACACAAAGTAACACTAGCTGTTATAACAAACAAGCCTCCAAATGAATTAGATCTCAAACAAAATAGAAGCAGGTGGTTTTCCTCCACACATTGACTTGGAGTACTAGACTCTTTCCATCTTCTGGCAGCACCATCTCCAAGGGTCTTGTCATTGTCTAAGTATAGCTGGTGGCAGAGGAAGAACTTTGTGGAGATGACACATACTATTCATAAATGCTTTGGTGTGGAAGTGACACATGTCACTTCTGCTCACATTATTTTGGCAGAGCTCGTCATATTGCACACCTAGATGCAACAGGAGGTGAAAAGTGGGGACTGGGTTAGGCAATTGCCTTCCAGTAGCAGCTGTATGCTATGGAAGAGAAAGAATAAACTTAGATAACCAGCAATCTGGCTATAAATACAATCTGATAAAGGCTAAAGGAAGCAAAGGAGTAGGGTGTCTCAGGAGAAGCACCTGATATAGCCAAGGGGACAAGAATAGTCAAGGAAGGCTTTCCAGAGGAGGCAGTGGTAAGGTGACTCATGAAAGATTAAAAGATTCTGCTGGGCAAAGGAAGAGGAAGGTTACTGCTAGCAAAGGAATGACTATGTGCAAATGTTTAGAGAAAAGAGAGAGCATGTCATAACTTATTCCTGAAATTGCTGATGGTTCAGGTGTTCCTAGAGAAAAGTTAGAGGAAAGGAAGCAGGAGCAGTAAAAAATCCGAAGCAGAAAGACCAGGTGATATAGCTCATGAATGCCTTAAATCCAAATGTTGACAGGGCCTTTTCCTGTTTCCTGGGATTGGCAATAGGGATTAAAATTGAACACAGAACCTTGACTGGTGTGGCTCAGTGGTTGAGTGCCAGCCTGTGAATCAATGGATCGTCAGTTCTATTCCCAGGCTAGGGCACATACCTGGTTACAAGCCAGGTCCCCAATAGGGGGTGCTCGAGAGGCAACCACACATTGATGTTTCTCTCCCTTTCCCTCTCTAATAAATAAATAAATAAAATCTTTTTTTAAAAAAAGAGCCCTGGCTGGCGTAGCTCAGTGGATTGAGGGCAGGCTGCGAACTAAAGTGTCGCAGGTTTGATTCCCAGTCAGGGCACATGCCTGGGTTGCAGGCCACGGCCCCCAGCAACCGCACATTGATGTTTCTCTCTCTCTCTCTCTCTCTCTCTCTCTTTCCCTTCCCTCTCTAAAAATAAATAAATAAAATATTTTTTTAAAAAGCACAGAACATTGAGAGCCTCACAATTAAGGAGGATTAAGGACACCTTATGGTATTGGGGCAGTGGTTTAAGGACACTGGTCCTTTGGATTAAGGACACTGCTATGATTGGGGCAGTAACAGGCTCTGCCTCAGGAGTGTGTACAAAGAAGTGGCAGGACTTGTTCTACCACAATCACTCATCCTCCTCATCCTCCTCTTCCCAACTGTAAATCTGAGAAGTATTGTTTTCTTTTTCCTTTCCACACCATCATCAAAGTGAGCCAATTTTATGAAACTTTAAAAAATATCAAAATTACCTCAAAAGTTGACAGCTAAAAACAAAAAGCATTTATTATCTTTTGGTTTCATGGGTCACAAATACAAGAGTAACTTAGCTGGGTGTATCAGTTTCAGATTCTCTCAAAAGACTGCAGTCAAGGTGTTGGCTGAAGCTACCATCATCTCAAGGCTTGAATGAGGAAAGATCCACCTTGAAGCTTACTTCTGTGGCTGCTGGCAGTCATTCCTTAGGTCTGTACCAGCTGCTGTCTAGAGACATCTGTTCCTCATCACATGGGATATCCATATAGCCACTCGTGACATGGCAGCCAGCTTCCCCAGGTCAAGGAATACAGATAAGAGAGAGATGGAGTCTCCAGTAGAGACGGAAGCCATGTTTTTGTTTTTTAATAACAATATCAAAAAGACATCCCTTCAATTTCGCTGTATGGCCCACACCAAAGGGCAAGACAAGGGTGTAAATACCATAAGGTGAGAGTCATTGAGGGTCATTTTAGAGGGTGCCTACCCAACTCTTATACAAAACATTATTTTGTAACCTACTTGTATTTTTATTTATTTGAGATATAATTCATACACCACAAAATTTACCATCCCCCAGTGGCAATTCAGTGGTTTTTAATATATTCACAAAGCTATGAACATATCACTTATTCCAGAACATTTCATCACCGCATAAAGAAATTTTATGTGCATTAACAGTTCCTCCCCATTCCCCATGTCCCCAGCCCCTGGCAACCATTAATATACTTTCTGTCTCCATAGATTTGCCTATTCTGGATATTGCATATAAATATAATACCTAGATATTGTATATATGTATACATACAAATTGCACATATTATATAGTCTTTTATTTTTGGCTTCTTAGCAATGATGTTTTCAAGGTGCATTCATGTTCTAGCATGTATTAGTACTTATTCTTTTTTACATAAAAAATTATTGTATGAATATATCACATTTTGTTTATCCATTTATCAGTTAATGGACATTTGGATAGTTTTTCTATTTTGGCTTTTATGAACCGTGCTGCTAATCAACATTCATGTACAAGATTTTTGTGAACACATGTTTTCACCTATTTTGGGTATAAAACCTCGCTGGTCATTTGGTAACTCCACATTTAGCTTTTTGAGGAACTGTCAAACTGTCCTCCAAATCTGCTGCATCACTTTATATGAGAGTTCTGATTCCTTGACATCCCACCCAACACTTGTTACTTCTTTTCTTTTTATTATAACCATCCTAGTAGGCGTGGTTTCTCATTATGATGCTGATTTGCATTTTCCCAAGGACTAATGAAGTTGAGTACTCTTTCATTGCTTATTTACTTTTTGTATACCTCCTCTGGAGAAATGTCTATTCAAATCTTTTTTTCATTAAAAACATTGATCTTTGAGAGGGAGAGGGAAGGAAGGAAGGAGGAGGAGGAGGAGGAGGAGAGAGAGAGAGAGAGATTTGTTGGTCCACTTATTTATGCATTCATTGGTTGACTCTTGTATCTGCCTTGACCAGGGATTGAATCCACAACCTTGGCATATCAGGATGATTCTCTACCCAACTGAGCTACCCATCCAGGACCCTTTGTCCATTTTTTAAACTGGATTGTCTTTTATGATTGCGTTGTAAATGTTTATATATTCTGGGTAATTGATCCTTAGCAGATAAATGATTTGCAAATATTTTCTTCCATTATATGGACTACCTTTTTAATTTCTTGACAGTATTTGACATCCCCAAATTTTAAATGTTGATGAAATCTAACATTGGTTGCTTGTGGATTACATGTCATATCTAAGAAACCATTGTATACCCCAATATCATGAAGATTTACATCTATATTTTCCTCTACGAGTTTTATAGTTTTAGCATTCACTTTTAGGTCTTCGATCCATTTTGAATTAATTTTTGTGTTGGTAGAAGGTAGGGATCCAACTTCATTCATTTGCAGTTGTCCTAGTACCATTGGTTGAAAAGATGATTCTGTCCCCATTAAATGTGCTTGGCACCCTTGCTGAAATTAATTCACTATAGATGTATGGGTTTATTTCTGGACTTTCAAATCTAATCCATCCACCTGTATATCTACTTTGATGGCCAGTATTACATTCCCATTTTTTTTATTCCCCATTTTTTCCTTAAATAATTGCATATATTGTATATGCAATTATAATATGTCTTTAGTTATTCAATTAGGACAGATAATATCTGTCCAAAATTATTCAATTAGGGTTGACATACAATAGTATATTGGTTCCTGGTGTACAATGAATTTATCTTTTATTTTTTAAATATATTTTATTGATTATGCTACTACAATTGTCCCATTTTCCCCCCTTCACTCCCCTCCACCCTGCACACCCACTCCCAGTCACATTTCCCCCCTTCAGTTCATGTTCATGTGTCATACTTACAAGTTCTTTGGCTTCTACATTTACCTTACTATTCTTGCCCTCCCCCTGTCTATTTTCTACCTATCATCTATGCTACTTATTCTCTGTACCTTTCCCCCTCTCTACTCCTCCCACTCCCCTGTTGCTAACCCTCCATGTGATCTCCATTTCTGTGGTTCTGTTTCTGTTCCAGTTGTTTGCTTACTTTGTTTTTGTTTTTGTTTTAGGTGTGGTTGTTCATAATTGTGAGTTTGCTGTCATTTTACTGTACATATTTTTGTCTTCTTTTTCTTAGATAAATCCCTTTAACATTTCATATAATAAGGGCTTCGTGATGATGAACCTTATCTGAGAAGCACTTGATCTGCCCTTCCATTCTAAATGAAAGCTTTGCTGCATAGAGCAATCTTAGATGTAGGTCCTTGTCTTTCATGACTTGGAATACTATTTTCAAGATCCTTCTTGCCTATAGGGTCTCTTTTGACAAATCAGCTGACAGTCTTATGGGCACTCCTTGTAGAGAACTGTCTTGTTTACTCTTGCTTTTTTAAGATTCTCTCCTTAATTTTAATCTTGGCTAATGTAATTATGATGTGCCTTGGTGTGTTCCTCCTTGGGTCCTCCCAACTTCTTTGGGACTCTCTGAGCTTCCTGGACTTCCTGGAAATCTATTTCCTTTGCCAGAATGGGGAAGTTCTCCTTCATTATTTGTTCAAATAACTTTTCCACTTGTTGCTCTTCCTCTTCTCCTTCTGGTACCCCTATAATTCAGATATTGGAATGTTTAAAGGTGTTCTGGAGGTTCCTAAGCCTCTCCTCATTTCTTTTGAATTCTTGTTTCTTCATTCTTTTCTGATTGGATGTTTCTTTCTTCCTTCTGGTCCACTCCATTGATTTGAGTTCCAGTTTCCTTCCCATCACTATCAGTTCCCTGTATATTTTCCTTTATTTCACTTAGGGTAGCCTTCATTTTTCCATCTAATTTGTGACCAAATTCAACCAATTCTGTGAGCATCCTGATTACCAGTGTTTTGAACTGTGCATCTGATAGGTTGGCTACCTCTTCTTTGGTTAGTTGTATTTTTTTTCTGGAGCTATGATCTGTTCCTTCATTTAGGCCATTTTGTTTTTTGTCTTGATGTGCCTGTTATGTAGTGAGGAGTGGAGCCTTAGGTGTCCACCAGGGCGGGGCAACCCAGGTTGCTGGGTTGTGACGCTGTATGTGGGGCAGGGGTCAGAAAGGGGACAATGGCGCTTGCTCCACTCTCTGCTGGATTTCAGTCACTTCCTCCGCTTTCTACAATCAAATTTGGCTCTTTTGGTGCTGATTCCCATGTGGTGGTTTTGTGTATGTTCTGGGACCCTGTGGGTCTCTCCAGTGAACTCTGCTGTGGGGCTGAAAGTCTCTCCCAGCACCTCAACTCCTACAGGTGTTTTCAATCAGTGTTTTGAGGTTATATTTCCCTGTGTTGGGGCCCTGGGTTGCAAGGTCCCTCTCGGTCCCCAGTTTCAACTGGTTTATCTAAGCGTGAATGTGGGACTGCCAGCTGCATCAAGCACCACACCGCGCTCCACAATCCGCTGCCTCACTAGGTCTTCCAGCCGCCACCCTGTGCACCTTGGGTCTACCAGCCACCACTTGGCCACGAGTCCTCTCTGCCCTGGTTGCCCGACTCTGCCCCTCCTACGGGTCTGGATGAATGTGACTTCTTTAACTCCTTGGTTGTTGGACTTCCATACAGTTCAATTTTCTACCAGTACTGGCTATTTTTTGTTTTTAAATTGTTGTCGTCCTTCTTTTGGTTGTGTGGAAGGCATGGTGTGTCTACCTACACCTCCATCTTGGCTGGAAGTCCCGGTGTACAATGTATTGATTAGACATTTATATAACTTACAAAGTGATCACCCCAATAAATCTGGTATCCAACACCACACATAGTTATAACAATACTATTATTACAATCTGTTTATTTGAAATTTACATTCTATCAGGTACTTGTATCTTTAAAAATTTTTTCCATATATTAAATATCATTTTATATTAGTTTCAGGTGTTCAGCATAGTGATTCAACAATCACATACTTTACAATATAATATTATTGACTATATTCCGTATGTTATACTCTACATCCCCATGACTATTTTGTAACTACCAATTTGTACTGCTTAATCCTTCCTCCTTTTTCACTCACTCCTCCACACCCACTTCCATCTTGGAACCATCAAAATAGTCTCTGTGTCTATGAGTTTGTTTATGTTTCGATTATTTATTTATTTTGTTTTGTAGATTCTACATGTAAGTGAAATCATATGACATTTATCTTCTTCTGTCTGACTTATTTCACTCAGCACAATATCCTCTAGGTCTATTCATGTAGTTGCAGATGGCAAGATTTCATTCTCTTTTATGGTTGAGTCATTTGCCATTGTACATATGTATCCCTTCTTTATCCATTTGGTGCTGGTGGAAATGGGGTACTTAAGGTGTCACAAAGAGACCCACAAGGGAGGATGAGGTCTAGTGATAAGATTTGTGGCACCAGATGCAAAATCCAGGGAGCATCCTTGGGTTTCCAGTGCCCCAACTCTGTCCATCCCACCATGGAAAAAGTCCAGTCTTGCCTACAACAGGCCCAGAAATAGGGCCAGTGTTCAGACAGACATTTTGTACCATGCCAAAGTTAGTCCAGCCCAATCTTTCTCTCTATCTGACTACCTAGCTTATTTTCTGGGCTGCTCCTCAGGTGGGTCCATGTTCAGAGTACACACAGCCACAGGGGCCACAGGTGGCTGCTAGTCTTACATGGCTGCTATGGAGAGAGAACACACAAACAAATGGGGCAAGTGCATGTTACCAAGAGAGAGGGAGAGGGAGAAAGAGAGGGAGAGGGAGAAAGAGAGGGAGAGGGAGAAAGAGAGGGAGAAAGAGAGGGAGAGGGAGAAAGAGGGAAAGAGAGAAGGCACTTCTTTATTAAACTGATTATCTCAGGCTTGGGGCAAACTAGGTGATTTTTCAAAATACCAAGATTTCCAAGTTTTCACAGGCTTCTGATGGATCCACCCCCTAGTAAATTTATTTCCTAGATCTTCTGGGGTTGTGTCTCTTATCCAGTCTGATCCCTTCTCCCAGTGATCTGCAGGAAATGAACCAGTGGTTTGCTGGGGATTGTGTGAAGCTGCAACTTCCTAGGGAAGCAAGCAGGCTTATGTTTTCTAGTTGATTATGCTTAGTAATATCTGTTTCCTTTGCTCCCTTCCTTTGTCATAAGTAGCTAACTACCTATGCCAACACATTCATCTACTGATGAGACATTTAGGTTGTTTTCATACATGCCTATTGCAATAATGCTGCAATGAAAATACGGATACATACGTCTTTTTGAATTAGTGTTTTGGATTTTTTAAATAGTTTATTTTTATTGTATTTTTTTCCATTACAATTTATCACCCCTATACCCTCTTCCACCTCCACCCATCTTGTTTTGGGTTTCTTTAGGTAAATACGCAGAAATAGAATTCCTGGGTTCTTCTTTGTCTCTTATTATAGGCTTTGTTTTAAAGTCTATTTTTTTCATTTCCACTTACATGAAATGTCTTTTTACATTCCTTCACTTTCAGTTTCTGTGTCACTTTGAATGTGAAATGAATCTCTTATAGACAGCATACGTAAGTCTTGTTTCTTATCCATTCAGCCACCCTGCCTTTTCATTGGAGCATTTAATCCATTTACATTTAAAATTTTTAAAAAATTTTCTATTTATTTTTAGAGAAAGGGGAAGGGAGGGAAAAAGGAAGGGAAAGAAACATTGATGTTAGAGAGAAACATCAATCAATTACCTCTTGAAAGCCCCCTACTGGGGACCTGGCTGGCAACGCAGGCATATGCCCTAACTAGGAATCAATCAAGTGACCTCTCAGTTCACAGGCCAGCACTCAATCCACTGAGCCATACCAACCAGGACTACATTTAAATTTGACAGTAAATTGTTTAAGAGTACGTAGTTAGTGCCATTTTATTATTCATAATTTTACTTTTTTTCCCCTTCTTCTTAAAGAAGTCCCTTTAACATTTCTTGTAAAACTGTTTTGGTGATGATGACCTCCTTTAGTTTTTCTTGTCTGGGAAGGTCTTTATCTGTCCTTCAATTGTGGATGACAGCCTTGCTGGGTAGAGTAATTTTGGTTATAGATCCTTGCTTCACATCAACCACAATCTCCACTGGCTTTTACAGCCAGAAGTTATGAGAGCTTTTCTTCCTAGCACTGGAACCCTGGGCTGGGGAAGCCCAGGGCTGGGATCCCTTGCTTCTCACAAAGGTGGTGGCGGTAGTTCTATAGCCAAGAAATCCCCCCCATTTTTTAATTAAAAATTTTTTTCAAAAAGAGTTTACAGTCATTATTATTTTATATTAGGTGTGAAGTCTAGTAGCTAGACAATCATATATTTTACAAAGTGGTCCCCTCGATATTTCAAACACCCACCTGGCACCATACATAGTTATTACAATATTGTTAACTATATTCCCTATGCTGTACTTTACATCCCTGTGACTATTTTGTGACTACTAATTTGTACTTTTTAAAAACTACAAAGATGTTTATTTGTTTCAAAGAATTTAAGCTGCTCATTTTGTCAGATAAAGAAATTAGAGGTGAAAAATGGGTTACCTTTTAAAATAGATATCCATTTTGTTCCTAGTTCCACAAAAACAGAGTAAGCAATTTGTACATCTTGCTGGTAAACTAACATAATACTCTAATTCCCTGATCCTTTGATTTCCCCATCCTTTCCATTTTTTTAAAAATAATTTTATTTATTTATTTATTTTTCGAGAGGGGAAGGGAGGGAGAAAGAGAGGGGGAGAAACATCAATGTGTGGTTGCCTCTCATGTGGCTCCCACTGGGTACCTGGCCTACAACCCAGGCAAGTGCCCTGACTGGGAATTGAACCGGTGATCCTTTGGTTTGCAGCCCGAGCTCAATGCACTGAGCTACACCAGCCAGGGCCTCCAGTTTTATTTTGATCACTGGCGGCAGGAATGGAGTGGAGTGGAGTTGGAGCTTAGAAGAGATGCTATGGCTATTTGGTGTGATAACTAGTATTACTGCTTGCCCTTTCAGTTTACTGCCATTACAGCAAATATAGTCATAGTTTAAGATTCAAGCCCTAAACCTGTAGAAGTCATTGTCAGGTTTTTTTGCTGTTGTTTTTTGCTTAGGAATTACTAGAGATCTGTTTCAAAGGGAGGCTGGTATAGAAAGGAGCTAGGAACCCGAAGCCAACAGTTTAAATAAAGATGAAAATGCTGGGTCAGTTCACATAAGGAATGACCTTACACTGGTACTGGGCATTTCACTAGCTATGTGGATGTCCTTGAACTTAGATACCAGAAAGGCAGTTCCAACTTTAAATTAGTACAATCTTTTGACAATGGGTTAAATCCTTTAAAAGAAAAAAATATGTGGATTCACTTCAGAGATCTTGTAAGTGGAGAATTTTTCCCACAGTAAATTTTTTCTTTTTTTAAATTGATTTTAGAGAGAAGGCAGGTGGGGATGGGGGAGGGGGAGGTGGAGAAGGAGAGACAGAGAGAGAGAGACAGAGAGAGAGAGAGAAGAGGGGAAGAAACATTGATTAGTTATTCTACTTATTTATATATTCACTGGTTGATTCTTGTATGTGCCCTGACCAGGATCAAACCCACAACCCTGGTGCATTAAGTCACAATAATTTTTTTAAAAGATTTTATTTATTTACTTTAGAGAGAGGAAGGGGAAGAAAGAGAAGGAGAGAAACATCAATGTGTAGTTGCCTTTCACGTGCTCCTTGTTGGGGATCTGGCCTGCAACCCAGGTATGTGTCCTGACTGGGAACAGAACCGGTGACACTTTGGTTCACAGGCTGATACTCAATCCACTGAGCCATACCAGCCAGGGTAGATCACAATAATTTTTATAAAATGTAAGTGATTGAAGTGGGTTACCAAGAGTTAACAAGGGGACTGTTAACAGCCAGATCATAAAACCATGACAATCAATTTATAGTTCCTTTAGTTTTCGGATTGCCCCAAATGTAAGTAAACAAATTAACTAAAAAGCAAAAACAGAAACAAAACTGGGAGCCAGCAAGATAAACTTAACTCCCTTGACCAGGTTGGCAAGGAAGAACGGTTTGAATTTGGGTGCCCAGAGTTTGGAGCAAATACTTGACATGAGTACAGCCTGGAGGTAAGCATAGGAATTCTTTCCCTCCCCACCATGCATGATTTCATACTTGCCTTCCATTTATAGCAAGTGCTACTAATTTTCCTTTTTAAAGAGTAATTAAAAGTCTTTTTGTGTGTGTCATACATTATTTTAACTTAATTAAAAATATAAGTAGCCATACAATGTAAACATTGTGACAGGAGTTCTGGAATGTCCGAAGTTTGAGTTACAGAGGGTAAGCAAAAATTACCTCAGCTTTCCATATGTGCAGTATCTACAGTTCTCTGAGGACAATAGGAGCCAAGGGATGCCAAGTTCTCTTGGGCATCAGGAGCCAAGGGATGCCACTACTATTGGACAAGTTCCATATTTTACCTAAACAGAAACAAATGACCCTGACCTACTTTCATGAAATTTGAGGAAAACAACCTGAGGCAGGCCCTATCATGTCCAGATCTGAAGTGGTTTGGGGACAAATGAAACACACCAGAAAATCTTGTCCCCCCTCACCAAACAAATATAATGGATGTGAAGGTGTTGATTCTAATTTAGGTCTTGATTACATATCGTTAAGTCTGAAATTCTGCTTCATTAATTGTAGCACTGGCAATTGCTTTGTAGAATATTGCATATTAAACCACAGCCTGCCTGACAACAAACATTGGAAAAAAGAGAATTTTAAAACTAGCTTAAGGAAACCTTGCCTTTTAAGAACTTGAACAAAGGATTACCCCTTGGGCTTTTGCAGAAATACCTTTACTAATGATCTTCCAAAAGTATATTTGGTAAGCTAATAGTTTTGAGATAACAGCTCATTTGGACGTTCCTTTGACATTTTGGGTAATGTAAAAAAGCATTATGATTCATAGCACAAACAAAATTTATAAAGCAAAAAATTATAATTACTCAAACACCTGAATTTTGCTGGCAAAAGTAAAACTTATCCATGAGAACATAGCCCCTGTCCCATAACCAAAATAATCCCCAAACCAATCCAAAATGTGTAACTTAAAAGAAATAGGTTTTCAGGCTCACAGTTAAAGAGTTCATCAAGGTTTTAAAGGTTAAAAAAAAACCCCTCACTTTCTGAAAATATCTGACAATCAAGGGCATGGAAACTAAGGTAATGCTGATCCTTAAGGGTACAACATCTTGTGAATGGCATAGTCTACCACAAAGGTGCTTGTGTCCTCAGTCTTTTTTGACAGTACCATGACTCTTTAAATCTGAGCTTAAGCAGGATGGTAGACATACCTATCCATGCCACTTGAAACAACAGGCCCAGGGAGACTAATGAGATTCCAATGTGCTGTGACACTCCAACAGCTCCATGTTCTTGAAAAAATCTTTTTCAGCTGCTGTGACTTGCTTTGCTTTTTCCTCCTCTGTATTGCTGATATTGCTGCTTGTTGTCAACAGTGACTTTGCTGGGGTCCTGGCAGGCCTCAGAGCCTGGTGTCTAGCCCAGGCCAGAGCAGAGGCAGAAAGAGGGGTGATAGGGTGCAGAGAGCAGCTTTGCCCACGAACCAAGTGGCACAAAGTCAACTAGGCACCCACTCCGCCCTGGGCAGAGCAGTGCCAGCAGGTGAGCCATGATGTGCAGTAAGGCACTACAGCTTTTGATTTGTTCTTCTTAATCCCTTCACCTTTTTCACCTACCCCACCCCCTAACACCTCCCCACTCTGGCAACCATCAGTCTGGTCTCTGTATCTATGTACCCCTCCCATTTCTTAAATGCCACACTTTGGGTATGGTGCCTGCCAATTCCGCATCTCTGCCCCTCTTACCAGTCTCCCTGTGGCTTCTGTATATTTTTAGTTATAGAATTTCTGTTCAGCTGATCTTCAGGGAGTTCTCAATGAGTGCTGTTACATAATTTAGTTGTAATTTGATGTGGTGGTAGGAGGGAGTGAGCACTGCACTTACTTATTTTGCCATCTTGAAGGGGAGTACAACTAGAAACTTCTTTTTCTTCTAATAAGAGCCCATCTTTGCAGTATCAGGGAGCCAGGCTCCCAAGTACATTGTTGCTCAACTGTTCCTAGCTATGCTCTCATCTGCATGGCCCAACATGGCTTACTGCCTATTAGAAGTAAGAAAAATACCTCTTTCCTTTTGGAGGACCTAAGTTTTGTCTATCACTTGTTCCCATATCCTACAGGCTGAATTTAATTGTATGGCCACATATAACTGCAAAAGAGTCTAAGAAATGTAGTATTTGATCTGGTTGACCATATATACTGCAACAAGTTGAGGGTAATGCATGATAATATGAAAAGTAGAGGAGAACTTATTTGCAGCAAAATTGAAGCTAGAAAAGTGGGTGTTTATGCAGCCTGTCATTATCAGAACCAATAAATAGGGACAATGATTGAATCTTTATGGGCACTTTATTCAGATGGCTGGAGATGAGAAGAAGGCAGGAGTACGTACCCTCAAAACCATCTGAACATCTCACTTCAAGATGAACTTTTTACAAGGAGAAAAGAGGGTGGGTAAGAGGTTTAGAAAAAGGTTAATTGGATAGAAAGGTAGATAAGGGGTTTGGAAAAAAGGTTAAGTGGATAAGAGTTGCAGTCTGGAGGTATTTCCCTAGTACTTCTTTATCTGTTGACCCAGACTTTTTTATCTGCATCATGCCATTCCCTCCCTGGAACACAATGGCTCACATACCTGTCTGAATGGCTTGCAGTCTCCCTGGGATACAAAGGTTGAATTGCTTGTAGATCTCCCTGGACTCGTGTGATCATGCATTCCAGTTCCTGGAATAAGATCTTTCTACATGCATTAGTCACTTAAGCCTATCAACTAAGGCTAAAATCTTTAACTTTTAAAAAAATATTTTTATTTTGATTATGCTATTACAGTGGTCCTGATTTTCCCCCTTTGCCCTGCTCCACCCAGCATCCCTCACTCCCTCAGGTATCCCCTGACCCTTGTTCATGTCCCTAGGTCATCCATGTTAAGTTCTTTGGCTATTCCCTTTCCTATACTGTACTTTACATTCCCATGGCTATTCTGTAACTATCTACTTGTGCTTCTTTTTAAAAAAATATATTTTATTGATTATGCTACTACAATTGTCCCATTTTCCCCCCTTCACTCCCCTCCACCCTGCACACCCACTCCCAGCCACATTTCCCCCCTTCAGTTCATGTTCATGTGTCATACTTACAAGTTCTTTGGCTTCTACATTTACCTTACTATTCTTGCCCTCCCCCTGTCTATTATCTACCTACCATCTATGCTACTTATTCTTTGTACATTTCCCCCTCTCTACTCCTCCTACTCCCCTGTTGCTAACCCTCCATGTGATCTCCATTTCTGTGGTTCTGTTCCTGTTCTAGTTGTTCGCTTACTTTGTTTTTGTTTTAGGTGTGGTTGCTAATAATTGTGAGTTTGCTGCCATTTTACTGTACATATTTTTATCTTCTTTTTCTTAGATAAATCCCTTTAACATTTCATACAATAAGGCTTTGGTGATGATAAACTCCTTTAACTTGACCTTAACTGAGAAGCACTTGATCTGCCCTTCCATTCTAAATGAAAGCTTTGCTGCATAGAGCAATCTTGGGTGTAGGTCCTTGCCTTTCATGACTTGGAATACTTCTTTGCAGCCCCTTCTTGCCTGTAAGGTCTCTTTTGAGAAATCAGCTGTTAGTCTTATGGGCACTCCTTTGTAGATAACTCTCTCCTTTTGTGTTGCTGCTTTTAAGATTCTCTCCTTAATTTTAATCTTGGCTAATGTAATTATGATGTGCCTTGGTGTGTTCCTCCTTGGGTCCAACTTCTTTGGGACCCTCTGAGCTTCCTGGACTTCCTGGAAATCTATTTCCTTTGCCAGAATGGGGAAGTTCTCCTTCATTATTTGTTCAAATAACTTTTCCACTGTTGCTCTTCCTCTTCTCCTTCTGGTACCCCTATAATTCAGATGTTGGAATGTTTAAAGGTATCCTGGAGGTTCCTAAGCCTCTCCTCATTTCTTTTGAATTCTTGTTTCTTCATTCTTTTCTGATTGGATGTTTCTCTCTTCCTTCTGGTCCACTCCATTGATTTGAGTTCCAGTTTCCTTCCCATCACTATCAGTTCCCTGTACATGTTCCTTTATTTCACTTAGGGTAGCCTTAATTTTTTCATCTAATTTGTGACCAAATTCAATCAATTCTGTGAGCATCCTGATCACCAGTGTTTTGAACTGTGCACCTGACAGGCTGGCTACCTCTTCTTTGCTTAGTTGTATTTTTTCTGGAGTTTTACTCTGTTTTCATTTGGGTCATTTTTTTTCATCTTGAAGCACCTGTTATGTAGTGAGGGGTGGAGCCTTAGGTGTTCACCAGGGTGGGGCACCCCATGTTACTGGGTTGTGATGCTGTTTATGGGGGAGGGGTCCAAGAGGGAACTGTGGTGCTTGCTCCACTCTGCCAGATTTCAGTCCCTTCCACTGCTTCCCCCAAGCAAACTGGGCCCTTCTGGTGCTATTTTCCATGTAGGTGGGCTTGTGTACATTCTAGGACCCTGTGGGTCTCTCCAGTGAACCCTCCTGTGAGGCTGAAAGTTCTCCCAGCACCTCACCCCCCCTGGGTGTTTTCAATCAGTGTTTTGAGGCTATATTCCCTGTGATGGGGCCCTGGGTTGTGTGGTCTGTCTCGCTCCCCAGTTTTGTCTGGTTTTTCTGCTTGGGAATGTGGGACTGCCAGGTCCGCAAGCTGCCTTGCACGCTGCACCCCTCCACAATCCACTGCCTTGCTGGGTCCACCAGCTGCTGCCTTACATGCCCAGGGTCTGCCAGCCACCACTTTTTTTTACCGTGACCCTTCTCCACCCGGCCACCGGACACAGCCCCTCCTACCAATCTGGATGAATGTGTCTATTTTAAGTCCTTGGTTGTCGGAGTTCCATACAGTTCAATTTTCTGTCAGTACTGGTTGTTTTTTTGTTCCTAAATTTTTGCTGTCCTTATTTTGGTTGTGGGAGGAGGCACAGTGTGTCTACCTACACCTCCTTCTTGGCCAGAAGTCCCTACTTGTGCTTCTTAATCCCCTCACCTCTCACCCATTCTCCCACACCCACCTTCCCAATTCTTTATCTTTGACCTTTGGCATTAATTGTGATGTGTCTTGGAGTGGGCCTCTTTGCATCCATGTTTTTTGGGGCTCTCTGTGCTTCCTGGACTTGCTTGTCTATTTCCTCCACCAAATTAGGGAAGTTTTCTTTCATTACTTTTTCAAATAGATTTCCAATTTCTTACTTTTTCTCTTCTTCTTCTGGCAGCCCTCTGTTGGATTGCTTAAAGTTGTCCCACAGGCTGCATACACTATCCTTGTTTTTTGGATTCTCCTTTCTTCTTGTTGTTCTGATTAGTTGTTTTTTGCTTCCTTATGTTCCAAATCATTGATTTGGTTCTTGGCTTTACCCACTCTCCTATTGTTTCCCTGTAAATTGTTTTTTAATTAGTGTATCCTTTGTTTCTGACTAGATCTTTTTATGCAGTTAGAGTCCTCACGAAGTTCCTTGAGCATCCTTATAACCAGTGTTTTGAACTCTGCATCTGGTAGATTGCTTATCTCCATTGTGTTTAGCTCTCTTTCAGGAGTTTTGATCTGTCCTTTCATTTGGGCCATGTTTCTTTGCCTCCTTTTGGCAGTTTCCTTGTGTTTGTTCCTATGTATTAGGGAGAGCTGCTATGATTCCCTGTCTTGGTAGTGTGGCCTAATGTACTAGGCCAGTGGCGCAGCCTCTCCTATCCCCTATCTCCCCTATCACCCAAGCTTGGTACTCAAGGTGTGCCCCTTGTTTGGGCTGAGTACACCCTCCCCTCTTGTTGTTGAGTACTGATTGCTGTTGACAGGTCAATGGGAGGCATTTACCCAGGCTGGTCAGCTGCAAGGACTGGCTATGACTACTGACCACCAACCTCCTCCTACAAAGAGGATTAGCTGTGCAGGGGCAGGATAGTGGTGCTTTGATATGGTTATGTGTTTTTGTTTTTTTTTAAACCGCTATTAAAAACTAAAAATCCTTATACATATGCAATAAGCATTTCACATTAAATACTAATGTGTGAGGAATGAGCCTCAGAAACAGTGGTGATGTCTCTGAGTGAGAGGCATTGAAAGATGCTCCAAAGAGGTAACTGTGAACTGAAACAGTGCTTGTGGCTGTAGGCCAGGGAGTATTTCTGCAAATGATCCACAGACCATATCCTTCTGGTGTGAAGGTCTCGCCATTTTTCCAATGGAGACAGGAATCCTGAGGCCCTGAAGCCAGTAGACGTGCCATCCCTCCAACTTCTCCTTCTAGGCTTTTTGTGTTAACTGCCACCCTGTGGCTGTTTGCTTCCTCTCCTTGATTAGAGAAGTTCTCTGGCCTCTGAGTGCAGTATTCCTTAACTCTGAGGTTGAAATATTACTGAATTAGAGATCATTTATTGAGTACCTACTATATCTCATTCATACAGTGATTTGCATACATTATTTTTAATTGCTATTTTCACAGTGACCCCTGAACGATGGTTTGTGATTCTTGTCTTACTCATGGAGAGACTGAAGTCCTGAAAGATTAAGTACCTTACTCAAAGATACACAATAAAAAGCTAAATTCCTACCTGTACTGAGGATATCATAAGCTCCTGAAGAAAAAAATTGAAGAAGATACAAATAAATTGAAGCATATACTGTGTTCATGGGTAGGAAGAATTATCATCATTAAAATGCCCATACTACCCAAAGCAATCTATAGATTCAACACAATTCCTATCAAAATACCAATGGTGCATTTCACAGAACTAGAACAAATCTTCCAAAACTTACATGGAACCACAAAAGACCCCAAGTAGCCAAAGCAATCTTAAGAAAAAAAAAAAACACCAAAGTTGGAGGAATCATACTATCTCATACTGAACTATACTACAACACCACAGTAATAAAAACAATGGTACTGGTGTACAAATGGACATACAGATCAGTGGAACAGAATAGAGAGCCCAGAAATAAACCCATGCTGTTATGGTCAATTAGTAATTGACATAAGAGGCAAGAACATACAATAGGCAAAGACAGTCTATTCAATAAATGGTGTTGGGAAAATTTGACAGATGTGTGCAAAAACAAACAAAAAACTAGACCACCTTCTCACACCATACTTGAAGAAAACTCAAAATGCATTAAAGACTTATATGTAAGTCTTGAAACCATAAAAATTCTAGAAGATAACACAGGGCAGTATATCTCAGTTGGCTGGGCATTGTCCCACAAACTAAAAGGTTGCTGGTTCAATTTCCTGGTCAGGGCACATACCTAGGTTGTGGGCGTGGCCACCAGTCAGATGGATATGAAAGACAACCAATCAATGTTTCTCATGTTGATATTCCTCTCCTCTTTCTCTCTCCCTTCCCCTTTTTCCAAAATCAATAACCATGTCCTTGGGTGAGGATTAAAAAAAGAAGCTAAATTCCATTATACCACATGGATTCCAAGATGATAAAAATAATAACATCACTTTAGCAACTAGTGCATTTTTAAAGCACGCCCCCCCTTCCCAAGGCTCAGAGGCAAAAACATACTGTATCAAGCAACTCGGGATTGAACCAAAATAGTAATTGCTAATATTTTTTTTCTTAGTTTTCTCCTTTTTAATTGCTAATATTTATTGAGCATTTAGTACAAGTTAGGAACTTGGCTAAACTCTACTTACATTACCACATGTAATACATCCAATAACCCAGAGTGGTATGTGTAAGAGTGTCCATTTGTCAGTGCTTGACACACTAGCAAAGGCTCAGCAATGTCATCACTACAGGATGGAAGATTGATTTTTTTGTAATCTTAGTGCAGGTTTGGCCGCCTGCCAAGCAAACCAAACTCACGAGACAGGTGTTCCTTCAAAAGGAAATAGGTTTATTCAGGTGCAGCAACTTGGGTGACTAGTGGGCTCCCTTTTCAAAGACCATCCCCTCTTCCTGCTCAAGTCAGCTGCTTTGCTCTTTCTAGCAATGGCAAGCTATTTCTCTGAAAGGATGGACTCTCATTGATTCCACCATGTTATTTTCTGGTTTTATGGATAGATAGGATAGAGGTTTTTTGTCTACATGGGTCAGTTTAAGGGTATTCTGCCCGTCTCTAATCGTTAGGAGGGCAAACTCCTTAACTAGGTAAAATGGGGTATTAACCCCAAACAGCACCGGGAAAAGACTGGGCAGAAAGTGCCTAGCTGTGGACCATACCTGTCAGCCAGCAACCTAACGCTGAGCGGGAAAGCTCAGCCCCAAACTGCGGTGGGGGCGGGTTTCGCCAAGGGGCGGACAACCTCCACAATCAGCCACGCTTCCGCTTCCTCATCTGCTTTGGCGCCCGCCGTGGAGGGCCGCCATCTTACACTTCTTGCCACCTACTCCTTCAAGACAGATTCCTGTTAGCTCCGCAGCAGCCATCTTTTATAGGAAGCAAGCTCTGCCATTGCGCTCAAATAGCGGCGTTTTTTCAGAAGCGGAAAAGCTTCTCTGCGTTCCTTATCACCACAAAGGGAACGGCTACCTAGTAGGGCAAACTCCTTCACTTTCGGGTGGGGCTTGTGACGGAAAAGGGGAGGTGCTAGTCAACTTATGCTACTTTCTTGCCCTCTGGTGGCGCGGCGAGTGTAGCGATGGTAGTTTACACCTGTTAGAGCAGGGGGTGTCAAACTCATTTTCACTGGGTACCACACCAACTTGGAGGTTGCCTTCAAGAGGCCAAAATAATTTTAAGACTGTATAAATATAACTACTCCTTAACTGTTAAGGAGTTGAAATTACATTCGGCCCTTCAAAGGCAACCAGGAGGCTGATGTGGCTCCCAGTGAAAATGAGTTTGACACCCTTGTTCTGCTTCCACGTCTGGTTGGGTCAGCACTTAAAGTCGTCTTGGTCTGCTGGGGAACATCTAGCTGGGGCTAGGCTAGAGTGGAATCTGAGTGGACGCTGAGCAAAAGCGATGATGCATGGTGGGTCATGGGGATGTGTTTCTTAAAAGACTGTGTGGTCTGTTAAACCTCTTCACGCAGTGAGGCATGTATTAATGGCTTACCCTCCTTGCTCACTCTGCTAAAGCCTGGCACAGATGGGATTACAAGAACTCCTCCCCCACTATTTTCTGTAAAATCTGGTAGATTGTTGTAAGCATTGAGTTTTTAGTGCCTGGTTTCTCCTCTCCAAAGAAGTCAGACCACCCAGCCTTGTGCCTGACCTGTGGCTGGTGATGAGTTGTTACGATGCTCGTGTTCTGGTTGCACCTGCCTGTCAGGAACTTGCCTGAGGTTGTGCAGTCCCTGGAAGGCAGTTCTGGCACTCTCTCAGGAGTCTGGCAGTTTGGCCTTTCGTGGAGGGTTCCTACTTGTCAGGATCTTACTTCCTAAGGAGAAGGATTAAACAGTCTTTCGTATTCACATTTTCAAGATCCACTGCACCGATTTCTTAAATAAGAAGTTGCAAATAAATAGTGATTTGAAGAATCCAGAAAGTATTACCTGCTTTAACTGCTTCAAACCATCAGTCAGGCCACCTTCAATTCCATCAGTGTTGTTTCCTGTTTCTGGGAATTGAATGCATTCCAAGTCTTCAGGAGTGCAAAAATACCTTCACATGTTTTCAGTTCCCACACTGGTTATTAGTACCTTAACAGTGATATGTTTAACACTTAGCAAAGGGTGTGTATGAGTCCTTATTATCATCATCGCAATCTTGTGTGAGAATCCAGTTTCTCAGAAAGGTGCTGTTTCTGTCCTTGGGAAATATACAAGGTTTGTTAAACTAAGTGTTGAAATGGGCAAATATTATCTCATTGTTATGGAAGAAATGAAATAAGAAAATGTAATTTTCTAACAGATTGAAATTCTACAACGTCATCCTTAAAATTATGAGTGACATGTTAGACCAGAGAAACCAAAACAAACAGGAACATTACTCCTTTGTACTTTTATCCACATAAAATATATGAGGTGGGACTCTCCAAAAATCCCAGAATTTATTTATAAAACACTGTGTATTTATTCTTACATGTTTAAACTTTGGTCACCTTCAAAATACTCCTCATTTGATGCAATACACCTATTGAGATGTTTTTACCACTGCTCAAAACAGTTTTTGAACTTGTCAATTTTGATGCCTTTTAGTGCTTCTGACATTTTTTTGTATCACCTCCTCCACATTGGCAAAATGTTTCCCTTTCACATATCTTGTAGTGCAGATCTGCTACTAACAAATTCTCTCAGTTTTTTGTTTATGTGGGAAAGTCTTAATTTCTCTTTTATTTTTGTTCTATTATTATAGTATATTACATTAATCGATTTTGGATGTTAATCAATCTCACATTCTTGGGGAAAAGCCCACTTGACCATTGTGTATAGTTATATTTATATGTTGCTGGATTCTGTTTGCCAATATGTTGTTAGAAATAGCTGCATACATATTCATAAAAGATATTGGTCTATAGTTTTCTTCTCTTGTTATGTCTTTCTCTGGTTTTGGTATCATGATGATACTGGACTCATAAAATGAGTTGGGAAGTGTTCCTTCCTCTTCTACTTATGGTAAGAGTTTGTGAAAAATTGGTATTAATTCTTCTTTAATGTTTGGTAGAATATACCAATAAAGCCAAATGCCCTTGGGTTTTTCATTGTGGGTAATTTATGAATTACTAATTCAATATCTTTTTTTAAAAAGAGATTTTATTTATTTGTTAGGTAGGATAGATAGTAAACCAAGGTAAGGATGAGGAAGGAGATGTGTTTCATCCACTAACTCAGCAGCCCTGAGCCTGGTCTGATAATATTGCCAGGTATTCCATCATCACAAGAAATACTATATGTTAGCATGGGAGGAGGAAAGCCCTCAAAAGTCTATGTATTGTTTCCATTACATGGGAAAGAAAGCTTTGGAACTGTGTATTCATCCCAAGGCCTGGAAGAGGAGGGGGGTTCACAGTGCCCAAAGAAGAAGCCCATAAAACAACTTTGGTTAATTGCCTACCTCTGGTCAGTATTCCTTTATGAGAGGGTCTTTAATTCTTACAGAAAGAGCCCATAAATAAATTTGGGTAACTGCTTCAACTTTAATTAACTGCTTCCTGTCATGTATCTGTTTTACAACAAGATGACCAAACTTAGTCTGGAGCAAGATAAGGATTTGGGCTAATAGACCCCACACATGCCTACCTTTGGGTAGGCACATCCTGCTGGGAAAGCTGGCACCACCTTAATCCATCAATCAATGTGTAACTTTTTCACACCTATCCCGCCAACTACAGAAGTCCTCAGAACAAAGAACCTGAGGCTTTTGTCACCCCTGCTCTTGCCACCTTGCCCTTGCCTCTTGCCACCCTAACCTTGGCATGCCCTGAACCTGTGCCCTTCACCGCCACCTTGCTAAGACCCATTCTCTTCCATGATAACATATCACTAATAAACCCTGCTTGCACCCTAATAGACTTGCCGATTTTTAATTTTTTACTGTGTTGGCAAGAAGAACCAGTTTCTCCTGTAGCATATTTATTTTTAGACAGAGAGGGAGGAAGAAATAGAGGGAAGGAAACATCAATGTGAGGGAGAAACATCTATCAGTTGCCTTTCACAAGCTCGCCCCCAACTGAGGACCTGGCCTGCAACCCAGGCATGTGCCCTGACCAGTAATTGAATTGTTTGTGGCATGATGCCCAACCTACTAAGCCAACATCAGCCAGGGCACTAATTCACTATCTTCACTTATTATAGCTCTATTCAGATTATGTATTTTACCCTGGCCAGGTAGCTAATCTGGTTAGATTATCACCCCGACATGCCAAAGTTGTGGGGTCAGGGCACATACAAGAAGTAACCAATTTATGCATAAGTAAGTGAAGCAAGAAATTGATGTTTCTCTCCCCACTCCTCTCTTTCTAATATCAATAAATAAGCTAAAACAATGTTTTTTGAAAGATTTTTTTCTTCTTGAGTTAGTTTTGGTTGTTTGTATTTTCCGAGAGATTTGTCCACTTCATCTAGGTTAGCATACAAATGGCCACAGCACTCCTTCATAATCTTAATTATTTCTTTAAGGTAAGTAGTAAAGCCCTGTCTTTCATTTCTACTTCTACTAGTTTGCATCTTCTATCATTTTTCTTGTTTAGTCTAGCTCCAGATTTGTCAGTTTTGTTCTTTTTTTCCAAAGAACAAGCTTTTGGTTGATTTTCTCTAAGTATTTCTATGTCATTAATTTATGCTGTACTCTTTAATATTTTCTTCCCTCTGTTTGCTCTTGGTTTAATTTTCTCTTTTAATAGTGTCTTGTGTTTTTTAAAAGATTTTATTTATTTATTTTTAGAGATAGGGGAAGGAAGGGAGAAAGAGAGGGAGAGAGACATCAATGTGTGAGAGAAACATCTTATGTGCCCCAAACAAGGACTGGGCCTGCAACCCAGGTATGTGCCCTGATGGGGATCAAACCAGTGACCTTTTGCTTTGTGGGACCATGCTCAACCAAGTGAGCCATACTGGTCAGGGCACTAGTGTCTTATGTTTATTGACTTGAGATCTTTCTTCTTTCTTAATATAGATATTTACAGTTATAAATTTCCATCTAAGTACTGCTATAGCCGCATCCAATGAATACTGATGTCTTTGTTTGCATTTGTTTGAAAGTATTTTCTAATTCCTCAGAAATGTTTGATAGATTTTATTTGACCACTTTGAATATGTTATCCCATTGCTCTATCTTCTCCATTGTGTTTGTTAAGAAGTTAATTGCTAATCTTATTCAAATTGCCTTGTAAGTAAGGAGTCATTTTCTCTCAATGCTTTCAATATTTTTCTCTTTAGCTTTCAGCATTTTTATATATTGTATCTGTTTGTGGACCTTTACACTTTTCCTTACTTACATTTTGTTGAATTTCCTGGATGTGCAGGTTATTGTTTTTTTTAATAAATTTGAGAAGTGTTCAGCTATTATTTCTTAGTATATATGTATATGTATATATATGTGTGTGTATATATATGTATTTTTTTTTTTGCTCATGTCTCTCTCCCCTCTTCTACTGGTGTGCCCATTATATATTTGGTGATGTGTTTAATGGTGTCCTACATTTTTCTGAGGCTCTTTTCATTTATTTTATTCCTTTTACCTCCCCGTTCTTTGGCCTGCATCTTTACTGGTCTACCATATGTTTGCTTATTCTTTTTTTACAATGTTTATTTATTGACTTTTAGAGAGAGAGAAATGGGGGAGGGGGAGAGAGAGAGAGAAAGGAAGAGAAAAGAAAGAAGTATCAATTTGTTGTTCAACTTACTTATGCATTCACTGACTGATTCTTGTATGTGCCCTGATCAGAAATGGAACCCTCAACCTTGAACTACTGAGATGATGCTCTGACCAACTGAGCTACCAGCCAGGGCCTGCTTATTTTTTATTCTGCCAGTTCAGATCTACATTTGAGTCCCTCTAGTGAATTTTTAATTTCAACGCTTTTGGTACAGTACAGTAATATTGTACTTTTTAACTTCAGAATTTCCACTTGGTTCTTTTTAATAATTTTTAACTCTTTATTGATATCTCTGTTGTGAAATTGTCATTCATCCTTTTATTTGTTATTCTTGGTTGCATTTAATTCTGTGGATATGTTAATAATGGCTATTTGTAGACTTTTTCTGATTAACTGAACATCTGGTCACTCTGGATTATCTCCCCTGGGGTTGCTTCTTGCCTGGTGACTGCTTCTTGACCCTTTCCTTCTGCATGTTCACAGACATAATATAGCTATGGGCCGAACATAGGTTTGTCCAACCTGGACCTGTGTTGCCTTTCTGCAGGCTGCACATGGCCCAGGATGGCTATGAATGCGGCCCAAGACAAAACTGTAAATTTACCTAAAACTGTTTTTTGTTCATTAGTGTATTTAACATGTGGCCCAAGACAACTTTTCTTCTTTCAGTGTGTCCCAGAGTTGTCAAAAGGTTGGACACCCCTGCCTTATAATGAGCCTCAGACTGGAGGAGGTGGTTTCTCTTGCATTGATCTGCCACCATCTGTGCATTCCTCTTTGATGGGAGTAAGAAGTGGCAAGTCCACGTCTGCTGGTACTCCAGGTGGGTTTTTCAGAATATCATGAACACTGAAGCAACTCCCTGTTTTTGAGCTCCTGTGTTACACTCTCACAGGCAGTTTTGATTGGCTGCTTCTTTTTCTTCTGGTTTATCATTCACACTTTGTTTCTTTGTATGCCTCATAATTTTAATTGGAATCTGGACAGTTTAGATAATATATTGTAGGGACTCAGGGGACTTGATTCCTTCCCCCACCTTTATGGCTTATTTGCTGACTGGCTGAATTCTTTTAGTGAAGTATATTTTCTCTCTCACAATTTTAAAGCCTTTGGTGTTGCAGGGAGGTGCAGCTTTGGTTACTTTGGGATGACAGTGATTTTGGCAAGGGCTCTTTCATCTTTTTCCCTGACTATAGACCATGTTGTTAAACTTTACTAATTGCAGATAATTGTTCAATTGTTTTCAACAATGCCTTGGGGCATAAATTGCTATACAAACTAACCCAATCAAATGTGGCTCCTTTGAAGGAATAGTTTGTGAAGCCACTATTTGGCATTTGTTCCAGTTCTGGGGGGGGGGGGCTCCTCCTAGCTGTCTTATTCCCTGTTCTTTCCTGAAAATTGCTGGTCTACAGTTTCGCCTTTCATCTCGACCTCTATTGTTCTTGGGAGTGCCCCTTAGGTTTGTACTTCTCCAACCTATGATGCAAATAAAGTTATAGTCAAACAGCAGTTCTCCCATCTCAAATAATTTGGTTCTTGAACAGCCTTCCAGAACAAATTAAGTTTGAGAACTGAGGTTCCACTGTATTTCCTTTGGAAGGAGATTATGAACTATTTGTTTTACTGCCTGCTTTTCCACCCAGCCAAAGTCTCTGAGCCAGGGCTCTGGAGCCAGGGAAAGGGACAAAGAAAACTTGTCTCTAAATGACACCGTCCCTGTAAGAGCTGAAGAGTCAGTGGAGGAGGGGGGCAGGAATAACCCAAATTCCTCTTGACTTGTCTCTTCTGGAATGGAACCAATATCTCATGAACTAGGGCAAGGGTGATCAGAGCCTCAGTCTTCTGAGGCAGGAGGGAGGGATGGAGAGGGAGAGAGATGTTGGGAGAATGCAAACCCAGGCAGAAGTTGTCTAGGGGAAACTGAAGTTCTGAAACTCCAGGGTAATTCAGGGATATATTTGCTGTATAACTGTCACTTGGTGGAAAAAATCAAATTGGTTCATTCCTTTGATCTATTGGATCTCCCTAGATTTGCAACTGACCACTGTGAAAACAGCTTCCCTGTATTGTATTTTAATAATTGTTGACAGGAGAAATTTGGTTCTTCTTGTCAATGCATGTAAAGAATTACAGATCAGCAAATCTATTAGTGTGTAATCAGTTTATTAGTGACCCGTTCTCATGGAAGAGAATGGGTCTGGGAGAGTGGGAGGGGGTGGGTGGCAGTGAAAGGCAAAGTTTCAGGGCAAAGCAGGGTGGCAAAAGCAAGAGTTGCTGAAGACCAGGGTGGCAAGCCCCCAGGCAGCCTGAGGCCGGGTGGCCAGAGGCCCAGTGGCCTGAGAGCCAAGAGCACCCCGAGCCCCCAAGAGAGAGAGAGAGAGAGAGAGAGAGAGAGAGAGAGAGAGAGAGAGGGAGAGAGCGCCCTTTGTTCATAGGACTTACATAGTTGGTGGGATAGGAGAAAAAAGTTACATATTGATTAATGGGTAAATGTGGTGCCAGCTTTTCTGGGGGAATGTGACAACCCAAACTTAGGTATGTGTGGGGGTTTGTTAGCCCAAATCCTTATCTTGCTCCAGACTCCATTTGTTCATCTTGTTGTAAAACAAATATGTGACAGGAGGCAGTCAATTAAAATTGGGGCACTTTCCAAAGTTATTTATGGGCTCTTTCTGTAAGCATCAGGGACTCCCTCGTAAAATAGATAGTAATCAGAGGTAGGCAATTAACCAAAGTTATTTTATGGGCTCTTTCTTTGGGCACTGGGGACCCTCTCCCATATTCAGGCCTTGGGATGAAAGCACAGTTTCAAGGCTTTCTTTCCCAGATAGTGGAAATGCTGCATGGAATTTCAAGGACTTCCCTTTCTTGCTAATATAGTGTTTCTTGTGGTGTTGGAACACTTGACAATATTATCAGACCAGGCTCAGGACTGCTGAGTGCGTGGACTTGTCTCCTTTCTCCTCACTGCCTCAGTTTACTGTTTAATCTACTTAATTGGTAAAAGGCATTTCCTGGCAACCAGGGTGCTAGATGCTAGTCAGTAACAGTACTGCAGTCTCAGAGTTCTTCCTATGCTGTCTCCTGCCTCAGCTATAGATGTTACTATGTCTTGGAATCGGCAGTGTTAACCTTGATCACTTGGTTAATGGAGTGTCTGCCAGGATACTCCAGTGTAAACTTATTATTTTCCCCTTTGTAATTGCTACATATTTTAGGGGAAACCCTTGAGACTGTGCAGCTAATCTCTTTCTGCTTAAACTTTTGCCTAGGCTTTTACTTTTTTTGTTTCAGCTACATTTTACTGTTTCAAGAGGCAGAAAGGCCCGTGCTATTGCAGGGGAAGAATGGTAGGAGAGAGCAGACAGGCAGAGGTTAGTTCCTTTAAGAGTTAGATAAACGAACCCCTGGCACCATAGCTCAGTTGGTTAGAGCACGCTGATAGCCCAAGGTTGCAGGTTTGATTCACTGTCAGGACATTCACAAGTAGAAATCAATGAATGCATGAATAAGTAGAACAACAAACCCATGTCTCTCTCTCTTTGTCCCCTCTCCCTTTCCCTCCCTCTCCGCTCTCTCCCCCTTTCCACTTCTCTCAGTCTTCCTCCCCCACTTCCTATTAAAAAAAAATCAATAGAAGAAAAATTAGATACCGTAAATGAGGGGCCCTGCAGTCAGGCGCGGTGGCCCGCCCGTTGCCCTGGAGACGGGGTCCTTCAGCCCCGGTTGCCGCCAGGGTGTGGCGCCAGCCTGGGTCCAATGAGCGGCTGCGCGGAGGCGGGGCGGTTCGCGTTTTGCGGCTCTATTCCGGTCATGGAGGAATCTTTCTCTTGGCTTCTTCTCTTCCTGTTGCTCGGGGCCTGGGCCCCGGCGCCAGGCATCACCTTTCCCGATGCACCGCTGTTGGTCAACGAGGACGTGAAGCGCACGGTGGACCTGAGCAGCCACCTGGCCAAGGTGACCGTTGAGATGGTCCTGGCGCACCCCGGCGGCAGCTCCATGTCCCGCGCAACCTCTTTCCTCCTGGCCTTGGAGCCGGAGCTCGAGGCCCGGCTGGCTTATCTCCGCGTGCAGGTGAGTGGGGTGGGCCTCTTTCGGTTCCAGAGCCTGTCCTTCTACCGCGTTCCCCTCTCAGCCTCTGAGGAAACGTGGAGCCCGGGGTCTTAGCCCTCGGCCTGGACACGTCATCCTAAGGCTGCTCCCGGCGCAGGCCGTACCTCTCCTTTGAGCTAGCCACTCCTGGGCTGCCACTGCGACTCACGCTGGAGACCTTGGGCGGAGCGATCGAATTCGCCCCAGTAAAACTAAGATAATAGCCTCAGCAAAGGACTTACTAGACTGCCAATGTGCTGGAAATTTTCATTTCTCATGACATAGTGTAGTAGCCCGACTGGAGGACGAATAAATGAGTTAAAATTTAATTTCTTTGATTCTAACATCTGACCCTTTGTAGGTATCATAGTGGTAGGTTCCGTGTTTAAGTTTGCAATAATTTGAAACCGTTGTTAATATAATCCGTTTCTTAAGGTTGCTAATGAACGCTTTTTAAAATTTCATCTTTCTTTAAGTTAGTTTTAAAAATCATGCAAGTCATATCAGCCTGTTTAAACTGTATAGAAAGGTAAAGTCCAGATCTCTGTCTTCCTTTTTCTGGTTCTCATTCACATTTCAGCTCATAAGTTTGCTTGTATGCTTCCAGGTATTTCACTGAACACTTATAATTCAGGGAAAGAAAATGTTGTCTTTGGGAATAGAGCGAATATACAGAACTTTGCTTTTTTTTTTTTTTTTTTTTGCTTGTAATCATTTGAAACGGTTGTAAATAACACACGTCTTAAGGTGTGTTGCCGTTTTCATTATATAACATCCATTAAGTGATTTCCCAGTTATTAACAGAATACTCATTACAGTATCATCTCTTCTAAGCATACTTCACTTTCTGACTGCTTCTGGAGCTATAAGGCAGAGCTTATGGAGATTATACTTTTGAAATGATTTCTGTTCACATCTTGTCCATCATGAGCATTTGCTCAGTTACATTGAATGGTTTGTGGAAAGATGGATTAACACTTCATTTAAATTTATGCTGCTGCCACTTTTGAATATTTTAAATATTAAATCTCATTCTTTTATAAAGGCTAGTCCTGATATAATGAGGTTGTCACAGTATAAAGCACAAATCAGAAGGTAACTAATCCTGCCATCATGCTGGAGAATGCTTACAAGCTGGGTTACTATACTGATATTTTTTCCCTTCCCCTTCCCCCATGCTGATTTTTTAAAAATTGAGAATCTGCTTGTCAGGTATTGTGATAGGTATTTTAAGTTCATCCTCATTTAACCCTCATAACCCTTTGAAGTGTAGGTTTTTACCTCAGGGGAGGAATCTAGTCTGGGGTGCTAAGTTGTTTAACGCCCTGTATGAGATTTTAGAGTGGTCAGTGAGTCAGGGCTTAAGCTAGGTTAAATTCAAACATTTTATGTGTTCTTCAGTACCCACATCACCTCTTCTGGCCTAGATGGCTGTGAGATAGGGTTGTGTTGGGGTATAAGAGCTGCATTTGCATCACCAGATATATTCAAAATTACTTGTTAATTTTGTAGTCCAAGAGACAGAACAGTTAAATGGATATGTGTGCTTCTTTATACCCCTATCCCAATGGGAAACATAACTGGATGATACACTTAACATGGAGGGTGTGTATTTTCCAACAGTTGACTTGGAGGTTTTACTGAGGTTGCTAGAAATTTTTTCATAGCCACACTACTGGAGAAAAAACAGAACCTATTCTGGTATTCTGGTTGCATACTCTTCTGAGTTTGGATTTCAACCCCAGCTGAAACAGAGTTCAGAGGTAACTGGAGAGTTTTTAAAGCCAAGTTCAGCATCCTTTGTTTAGTTCTCATTCCCCAAAAAGAAGTTTTTTCAGTGGGTTACCTTTAAGCCTACACATAGAATTTTAGGAACTGTAAAAGGGGCTCTGGTGATTATTGACAGGGAGCCAGTGGTTCCTCCTCATCATCTTTTATTTTAGGTTTATACATAACATTTATTTTTTATTCCTTTTTTTGTGAAAGATGAAATGTGAAATGAAGAGTAGAGATATAAATTAAGTATAGTACCATAACTATGATGAAAGATGATATAGATTAAGGTGTTAACACTGTGCTTAGAGAAGGAAAAATATGAGATATAATAGACCGAAAGCAATAGAATCAATAGTATTTGATGACATTGACTGTGAGTAGTGGTGTGTAAGTCTCCAGCTCTGGTGGCTGGGTAATATGTTAAAAGGATTATGAGCCTCCAGACTGATGAAGTACAATATGTGATGATTTTTATACATGCACACACACACACACAGACACACAGACTTACATAAAAATACAATAGAAGGAAATATTACAGATACTAACACTGATACTCAATAGAGCTAATAGATGTTATTATAGATTGTATTATTTGTTTCATTGGCGTGCACAGTATTTTCCAAATTAAAAAAAGTGAATAACTTTTAGAACAGGAAAAAATACAAGAAATGTTCCTTTAATGATTAAAAGTGGGATGAAAAGTTCCTATAAAATATTTTTGAGGCTTTGGTAGTCTTATCAACTGGAAAAGCAGAACTCTATGAATGTGTTGAAGTATGGATTCCATTTTGTTTTATTTATTTATTTTTTAAATATATTTGATTGATTACACTACTATAGTTGTCCCATTTCTCCCCCTTCACTCCCCTCCACCCTGTACACCTGCTTCTACCCACATTCCTGCCTTTAGTTCATGTCATACATACAAGTTCTTTGGCTTCTACTTTTCCCATACTATTCTTGCCCTCCCCCTGTCTATTATCTACCTACCATCTATGCTACTTGTTCTACTTTTCCCCCTCTCTACTCCTCCTACTCCCCTGTTGCTAACTCTCCATGTGACCTCCATTTCTGTGGTTCTGTTCCTGTTCTAGTTGTTCGCTTACTTTGTTTTTGTTTTAGGTGTGGTTGCTAATAATTGTGAGTTTGCTGCCATTTTACTGTACATATTTTTATCTTCTTTTTCTTAGATAAATCTCTTTAACATTTCATACAATAAGGCTTTGGTGATGATAAACTCCTTTAACTTGACCTTAACTGAGAAGCACTTGATCTGCCCTTCCATTCTAAATGAAAGCTTTGCTGCATAGAGCAATCTTGGGTGTAGGTCTTTGCCTTTCATGACTTGGAATACTTCTTTGCAGCCCCTTCTTGCCTGTAAGGTCTCTTTTGAGAAATAGCTGTTAGTCTTATGGGCACTCCTTTGTAGATAACTGCCTCCTTATCTCTTGCTGCTTCTAGGATTCTCTCCTTCATTTTAATCTTGGGTAGTCTTGGGCACTTAGGATGTGCCTTGGTGTGTTCCTCCTTGGGTCCAACTTCTTTGGGACTCTCTGAGCTTCCTGGACTTCCTGGAAATCTATTTCCTTTGCCAGAATGGGGAAGTTCTCTTTCATTATTTGTTCAAATAACTTTTCCACTTGTTGCTCTTCCTCTTCTCTTTCTAGTACCCCTATGATTCGGATGTTGGAATGTTTAAAGGTGTCCTGGAGGTTCCTAAGCCTCTCCTCATTTCTTTTGAATTCTTGTTTCTTCATTCTTTTCTGATTGGATGTTTCTTTCTTCCTTCTGGTCCACTCCATTGATTTGAGTTCCAGTTTCCTTCCCATCACTATTAGTTCCCTGAACATTTTCCTTCATTTCACTTAGGGTAGCCTTCATTTTTTCCTCTAATTTGTGACCAAATTCAGTCAATTCTGTGAGCATCCTGATCACCAGTGCTTTGAACTGTGCACCTGACAGGCTGGCTACCTCTTCTTTGCTTAGTTGTATTTTTTCTGGAGTTTTACTCTGTTCTTTCATTTGGGCCATTTTTTTTTTTTTGTCTTGACGCACCTGTTATGTAGTGAGGGGTGGAGCCTTAGGTGTTTACCAGGGTGGGGCACCCCATGTTACTGGGTTGTGATGCTGTTTATGGGGGAGGGGTCCGAGAGGGAACTGTGGTGCTTGCTCCACTCTCTGCCGGATTTCAGTCGCCCCACTTCCGGCAAGCAAGTTGGGCCCTCCTGGTGCTGATTCCCCTGTGGGTGGGTTTGTGTATGTTCTAGGACCCTGTGGGTCTCTCCACCGAACTCTCCTGTGAGGCTGGGTCTCAACCCCCACAGATGTCTTCAGTCAGTGGTTTGAGGCTTTATTTCTGCTTGCTGGGACCCTGGGCTGCGTGCTCTGTCTCACTCCCCAGTTTCACCTGGTTTATCTGTGTGCGAATGTGGGACTCTTGGCCTGCCAGCTGACTTGTGCACCGTGCCTCTCCACAATCTGTTGCCTTGCTGGGTCCATCCTCTGCTGCCTTGTGCACCGGGATCTGCCAGTCATGCTGCAGTGAGCCCTCTCTGTCCCAGCTCCCTGACTCCGCCCCTCCTACCAGTCTGGATGAATGAGACTACTTTAACTCCTTGGTTGTTGGACTTCCATACAGTTCAATTTTTTGTCAGTACTGGTTGTTTTTTTGTTTGTAAATTGTTGTTGTCCTTATTTTGGTTGGGGGAGGAGGCACAGTGTGTCTACTTATGCCTCCATCTTGGCCAGAAGTCTAGTAATAATAATCTTATCTAATAATCAGCAAATTCAATTTTCCCAAAAATGTCTTTTATGGTTTTTTGGTTTTTCATTACCAAGGACCCATCTCATATTTTTCTCTCTTGTGGATGCTATATTTAAAATATTTTGTCTCCCTAAGCTTTTTTCCCTTGAAAAAACAAACAAACCCTCACCCAAGGATATATTTATTGATTTTAGTGAGAGAGGAAGAAGAATAAAGAGAGAAACATTGATGTGAGAGAGAATCATTGATTGGTTGCCTCCTGTACATGCCCTGGCTGGGATCTAACTGCAACCTGACCAGGGATTGAACTTTCAACCTTTTGGTGGACGGGATGGCATTCCAACCAACTGAGCCACCTGGGCAGGGTTCTGATATTTTATTAAATAATAAATATTTCTTATTAAGCCAGTGATATTCATGAGTATACTGGAATGTTCCCATTGTGATAGATTTGAACATAATGAAATTTGTTATATTTATTAGTCTGCTCAACATAATGGAGGATAAGTATATGATTACTTTTAGGCTTTTTGAAATATTAAAAGTAGCTTCCTTATTATTGCTTAGTATACCCTATCAGGAATCAGTGCTTCAGTGCTGAAAGGTTGTGTTAATATTTTTTTCTTTTGGTGGAGGTTGGGTTGGCAAAGAGATTGGTGGTGTGTATCAGTTTTTCTCTTTATAGTCTGTTATATAGTCTTATGGTTTGTGATGCCTGCTCTTTCCGAGAAAGACCCTGCAGCCTGCTGGAGTTAACATCTTTTTTTCTGGTTATACATCGTGCTGGAGTGAGGGATAAGAATATAGGGAGTGTACCAAGCAGTGGCCATTGGCTCCTTCTGCTCAAGGACTTGGCTACTGTTTAACTTCTTTTGTGCAAGTAAAAAAGGGTTTGGTAATGTATAAGACTCTCCTACATCAAATAATTGTATTTATTGCCTATGTATATTTGGATGTAAATGAAGAAGAAAACATCCAGAAAGAGGTCTTCCAAGCCTGTATATTTGGAAGTGTGAAGTGTATTTGGAAGTATAATTATTTGTAGGTGTGTATTTGATTGATCGTTCAGGAAAATGTTATTTATTTATAGAGCTTATTATAAAGCTTTTCAGTGCAGAAGGAAGGCTTTGACAATGTCCTTGTATTTCAGATGAAAAAAATTGTTACTGACACCAGCATTCAATCTTTAAAATGTTCTGGTAGTTTGACCCCGGCTGGGTGTGGGTCAGAGGATTGAGTGCTGGCTAATAAACCAAAAGATTGCTTGTTTGATTCCTAGTTGGGGCACATACCTGGATTGTGGGCCAAGTCCCCAGCTGGGGGTGTCTGAGAGACAACTGATGGATATATCTCTCGCACATCAATGTTTTTCTCCCTCCCTTCTCTTCTCTCTAAAAATAAGTAAATAAGAAAAATCTTTAAAAAAAAGTTCTGGTAGTTTGGCTACTTTAATGTGAATAGCCTGAGGTTGTTGGTTAATTGTTGACTCAACATTTAGAGGCCAAAAGACATGAAAAAGAATAACTTTTGTGACTTTTTTAGGTGAAGGGAGAAGATGAGGAAGAGAATAACCTGGAAGTACGAGAAACCAAAATTAAGGGTAAAAGGTAAGCTAATGGATGGTCAGAATATCTATATGTATATGTGCCTCTTGTTATAGATTATCCTATCAGGGTTAGAATCATAAGGTGGGGGAATTACTTAGGAAGTGCCTGGTATATTAGAAGCTGTTTCAATTGATATACGAAGGGGGACCTCCCCAAAATGGAACTTACTTATAAAAAATTGTGTATTAACATGTATAAACTTCAGTTACCTTCAAAGTATTCTTCATTTGATGCAATAAACCTATTGAGACGTTTTTTCCACTGCTCAAAACAGTTTTGAACTCCTCAAATTTGATGCCTTTTAGTGCTTTTGCTGTTTTTTGTTTCATTTCTTCCACATCAGCAAAACATTTCCGTTTGAGAACTTTTTTCATTTGTGGAAACAGAAAAAAGTTGCTGGGGCAAAATTGGGTCACGGGGGGTCATGCTGTGTTCCCCCCCACCCCAAAAACTGCTGCTCACTCAGCATGAAGTGGGCAGGTATGCTCCTAAATAACCCTTTATGAAATGGGAAAACGTGTTCAGTCTTCAAAAAATTCACTGAAGCTGAATGCAGCTTCTCACAACAACACCATCTATAACCTAATACAGAAGGGTTCCTAGAACACTCAACCTAGCGGGGAAAGCCTGTACTCAAGAGGTCCGCCCTCCAGAAGATAATTTCAGGTTTTTTTGGGTCCCTCCTTTGTAATGTGTTGTGGTGAGCAATAGGCTGTGATATATTCTGGACCACATATGTCTTTTTTTTTTTTAAGTATATTGTATTGATTATGCTATTACAATTTTCCCATTTTTTTCTCCCATTTATTCTCCTCCACCCTATACTCCCTTATAACCACATTCTTCCCTTAGTTTATGTCTCTGGTTGTATATATAAGTTCTTTGGCTTCTCTATTTCCTGTACTATTCTTAACCTCTCGCTGTCTATTTTGTACCTACCATTTATGTTTCTTATTCCCTGTACCTTTTCCCCCATTTTCTTGCCTCCTCCTCCCAGCTGATAACACTCTGTGTGATCCCCATTTCTGTGATTCTGTTCCTGTACTAGTTGTTGGCTTAGTTTGTTCTTTTTTTAGGTTCAGTTGTTGATCATTTTGAGTTTGTTGTCATTTCACTGTTCATATTTTTGATCATCTTTTTCTTTGATAAGTCCCTTTAACATTTCATATAAGGGCTTGATGATGATGAACTCCTTTAACTTGACCTTGTCTGGGTAAAGCACTTAACCTGCCACTCCATTCTAAATGATAGCTTTGCTGAATAGAGTAATCTTGGATGTAGGTCCTTGCCTTTCATGATTTTGGATAATTCTTTCCAACCCCTTCTTGCTCACAAGGTTTCTTTTGAGAAATCAGCTGATAGTCTTATGGGAATTCCTTTGTAGGTAACTGTCTCCTTTTCTCTTGCTGCTTTTAAGATTCTCTTCTTATCTTTAATCCTGGGTAATGTAATTATGATGTGCCTTGGTGTGTGCTTCCTTGGGTCCAACTTATTTGGGACTGTCTGAGCTTCCTAGACTTCCTGGAAGTCTATTTCCCTTGCCAGATTGAGGAAGTTCTCCTTCATTATTTTTTCAAACACGTTTTCCATTTCTTGCTTTTCCTCTTCCCCTTCTGACACCCCTATGATTTGGATATTGGAATGTTTAAAGTTGTCCCTGAGTTTCCTAAGCCCTTCCTCATTTTTTTTTGAATTCTTGTTTCTTCATTCTGTTATGGTTGAATCTTTTTTTTTTTTTCCAAATCATTTATTTGAGTCCCAGTTTCCTTCCCTTCACTGTTGGTTCCCGGTATATTTTTATTTTACTTTGTATGGCCTTCACTTTTTCCTCAATTTTGTGACCACATACAACCATTTCTGTGAGCATCCTGATTACCAGTGTTTTGAACTCTGCATCTGATAGGTTGGGTATCTCTTCATTGTTTAGTTCTGTTTGTGGAATTTTGATCTTCTCTTTCATTTGGGCCATATTTTTTTGTCTCAGTGCAGCTGTTGCATTGTAAGGGGTGGAGTCTTAGGTATTCACCAGGGCTGGGTCACCCATGTCCTTGTGTTATGGTGCGGTATAGGGGAGAGGGGTCCTAGAGGGAACAGTGCCACTTGCTGGGCTTTCTGCCAGCTTTTAGTCACTTCCCCCGCTACGCACAAGCAAATTGAGCTCCCCTGGTGCAGATTGCCCTGGTAAGTGGGTTTACGTTTGTTCAATACCCTGTGGGTCTCCCCAGCGAACTGTCCTGTGAGGCTGGGAGTTTCTCTCCCTGCTGTGACCCTGCAGAATTTTACAGCCAGAGGTTTTGAGGCATTATTTCACTGTGCTGGAACCCTGGGTTACATGATCTGTCTTGTTCCCCCATAGGTCCTCCAGGTTTATCTGCACACTCATGTGGGACCACCTGGTCCTTTACCACCTTGCCATGTGCAGTATCGCCCCGGCTTCCTGTCTCTGCCCTTCCTCCCAGTCTGGATGAATGTTTCTTCTTTAACTCCTTGGTTGTTGGACTTCCATACTGTCGATTTTCTGGCAGTTCTGGTTGTTTTTTGTTTTTAAATTCATTGTTGTTGGTTTTGCAAGGAGACAAACGCCTCTGTCTTGACTGGTAGTCCCCCTGATGTCTTTTCTGATAATTATTGCTGATACTGGAATCCCCTAACAGTGGGCAGTTAGTTTTACAACAAGAAAGTAGTTACTTTTTTCCTTTTGTTTATTTATTTATTGATTTTAGAGAGAGAGGAAAGGGGAGAGAGGAAAAAAACATTGATTTGTTGTTCTACTTATTTGTGCGTTAATTGATTGATTCTTGTATATGCCCTGACCAGAGATTGAACCTGTAATCCTGGTGTGTTGGCACGATGCTCTAACCAACTGAGCTAACTGTCTAGGGCTGAAAGTAGTTACTTTTCATCCCAGGTCTTTCCAATCTATATGGGAATAGGGATCTCCAACCAAAAGGTGGAGAACCGGTGAGAACTCCAAGCTGTTTGCCTCAGCAGGTATTCTCTCATCAGTGGCTGGCTACTATCCTGTTTCCAAGAGGCAGATAGCCGCCCCTCCACTTTCAAGTCTTCAGGGCATGGAAAGTGATGCTTCTTTTCAGGAAGTAGACTGAGCTCTATGAACACTGAGGTTGGATTTGCCTTGTTCTCTGCTTTAAACTCAACACAGCCTGAGTGGGGTCTGGCAGTCGGCATTTTTCAGACCATAAGATGTACCTAGGTTTTAGAGGAAGAAGATAGGAAAAAAAAATTTTGAAGCAAAAAATGTGGTAAAATCTTTAATAACATAAATAACATAATATTTCACCAATGTAAATGTAAACAGAACTCAACGGCAGCATTAATAACCACTATTCCTCCCAAATTGGGGGGCGGGGTACGTCTTATAGTCTGAAAAATTTGGTATTTATATTAAAGCACTTTATTAAGGATATTTTTCAAATAACATAAAAAGCGGGATGGGTTATATAATGAACTGCTACTTATCCCTTCACTCAGTTTTGGTTATCAGTATTTTGCATGGTATTTTTTAGGCACTGAAATATTTGTTTAATGAGTGTTGTGGAGAGAAGAGATGTTTTTACCTCAGGGATTCTTACTGGGGTAAACATCCTACAATGCTCAGGACAGGTACTCTTTCCCAACAAAGAATTATCTATCCCAAAATGTAATAGTGCTAAGGTTAAAAAACCCTGCTTTAGTTTATGTTGTATAGTTCAGGGATGTCAAACTTATATTCACTGGGGGCCACTTCGGCCTTGCGCAGTTGCCTTCAAAGGGCCAAAAGTAATTGTAGGACTGTATAAATATAACTACTCCTTAACTAGGGGCAAGGAGCTTGGTGCCACTGCTGGGTAGAAACAAGGTGCCGGCTGGATAAATCAAGATGGAGGGAGCCTGCAGGCTTTGTGTTTGCCACCTGTGCTATAGCTTATCTTGGGAACAAATGTAAAAAATGGTTCTTTATGCTCTCCCTCTGGGGAGCATGCCTGTGCCTTTCCCTTTACGTGAGTTACTTTTGCCTTTTCCTCTGCTAAGCTCTGAGGGCCCTTCTTTTGCTTTTCTAACTTGTTTTCTGAGGCTATACAGCACATTGGCTCACCTGTACCTCTAACTTACTTTGTGTGTGTGTGTGTGTGTGTCTTTTTTTTTAAAGATTTTATGTATTTTTAGACATTGCGGAAGGGAGGGAGAAAGGGAGAGAAATATCAGTATGTGGTTGCCTCACTCGTGCCACACACCAGGGACCTGGCTCGCAACACAGGCACGTGCCCTGACTGGGAATTGAACTAGCGACCCTTTGGTTCTCAGGGCAGTGCTCAATCTACTGAGCCACACTAGCCAGGGCTACTCCTATAACTTTCATAATATACTTATTAATAATTTGAAAAAAAATTGGTTCTTGACCAGCAAATAATTGTACCTTACAACTGTCAGTCTTCATGTGGTTCAGCAAATATTACATTAGGTCTCGCTGCTTGGCAGAGTTTTAAAAACTTTTTCTCATTTATTTTAAAATTTTAAGAAAATAATGAGACTCTGCCCTGACCAGCGTGGCTTTGTTGGGCATCGTTCTGCAAAGTAAAGGCCACTGGTTTGATTTCCTGTCAAGGCACGTGTGGGTGCAGGTTTGGTCCCAGGTTGGGGCGTGTACAAGAGGCAACTGATTGGTGTTTCTCTCTTACTTCAATGTTTCTCTTGCTGTCTTTCTTCCTTTCCCCTCTCTCTAAAAATAAATAAATAAAATCTTTAAAAACAATAAGAAGAATCTAACAATAACTCTGTTCTTAATACATATATCCATCCATCTATGATTTTACATATGGGTATAAATGGGATCATATTAAAATTTATTATTCTATATAAAGCTTAGCAGCAACATTAAACAAGTCCCAAAACCCTAGCATGATAAATTATATATTTTTGTTCTGTACCATATCCAATTGCAGATATATTTTACATAGTTTCAATTACTGTGTGGTCCTGCTTTTTAAATCCTTTTTTTTTATTCCACATAAAACATTTCCTGTTTTCCGTGTGGTCTTCATGGTTTCCTTTTGTTAACCTAATCCTCTTTGAGTTGCTTTGATTTCATGTACAGAAACATGTTCTGAGGAGCGAAATTATAACACATGGTGATTACCTTGATTTTTCTATTGTAGTCTCAAAATGTGTGAAATGAGCATCTTCACTAGCCCTGCAGATGCCAGATCTGAATTAGCCTTAAATAAGTTGCTACTAAATCCCCTCCTCCTTGTTAATATTTCAGACTCCTGTCCCTCTGTGGCTGTTTGAGGACCCTGTCTGTGTTTACTGGCCTGCAGCATATCTCTGAGAGTGAGGATGGCATAGTTGTTATGTAGTTGTCTTATGTAGCCTTATTCCAAGGGTTCAAATCCTATCTTTGTTATTACTTTGTGGCTCTGTGTCCTTGGAAAACTCAAGAATACTTTCCTCTTCAGTACTGTAGTAATGTCTACCTAAGGTGATCATGGTTAAGAATAACTAGATTAATACAGAAATATCCTTGGAACAGAATCTGGTATGTAGTAAATGTTCAGCAAATTTTGACTTAAGAGAGCTAACCAATGAGAAGGAGTATTCCAGGCAGAGACATCTGTAAAGATAGTGAGGTGTGACATTTCATGGTATGTTTAGTCAGCTGGGCTTTCAGAGTGGCTGGACCTCATAGAAGGTTGTAAAGAACGCTGAGGTCAGTTTAAAGAGTGCTTTGTATACTGTTTTTAGGGCAGTGGACTTTACCCTTTAGTCAGTTGTGAACATTTAAAAATAGCATACTGTTTCATGTATTCCTAATTCTGAGTGCATGTGTTATACAGATTTGTTTTTATTACTCCTTTCTGCCACAGAAACTGTCAGAGTTCTATCTGTTTCAGTAAATGAGTAATTGCTTTATTTTACCCAACAAACAGGTCCTTCACAGAATGTTCTTACATTAGATCCAGCAGGAGAAGAGCTATTAGAAAAAAAATGTCTGCTTCTTAGAACCCAGTATAGTCAGCTCTGTTGTATTTCTTGCCTTTATCAATTTTTTAGTAACCTTCACATTTCAACAAGATTTGATGTTTATAATGAAGACCCTGGAGAACTGAATGGTTCTGAAATATCTTCTGAATTATCGAAGCAAGATTCAGTTGTGTTGGTAATATTTCACATAAAAATTAAGATGGGAGTGATATCATCAGATTATGTTGATGGGCTGGAGGGAGATAGAGATTAAGAGATTAATTAGGAAAAAATGTAATAATTTAGGCAAGACATAATGGTTTGTGTCATTGAGGAGGAGGAAATGGAAAACCAGGAAGGGATGGATTTAAGAGACATTCTAGCCCTGGCTGGTATGGCTCAGTAGATTGAGCGCAGGCCTGTGAACCAGAGGGTTGCCATTTCGATTCCTAGTCTAGGGCATATGCCTGGGCTGCTGGTCAGGTCCCCAGTAAGGGGTGCATGAGAGGCAACCAAACATTGATGTTTCTCTCCCTGTCTTTCTCCCTCCCTTCCCCTTTCTAAAAATGAGTACATTAAATCTTAAAAAAAAAAGGTGACATTCTAAGGCAGGATAAATCTAATACTGGGGATAGGGTAGTGTGAACCATCAGAAAATGCCTGAGGTTTCTAGCTTAGAGTTGGTTGGATGGTAGCAGTATTATTAGAGGTAGGGAATTAGGATCATGAATTATATTAGATATTGGATATGTTGCATTGCCTGTAGGATGGTCAGTGGAATAGTTTAGTGAACATTTGAAAATTTGAGTTTATGGCTCAGAAGAGAGAATGAGATGTGAAGCAGATTTGGGACTTGAAGCCAAGAACTGGTTAAGACTGTTCCTGGAGCAGATGTAGGACTTACTATATTTTGAGTATGTACTTCAAAGTAGTGTTATGAAGTATAAAGGTGGAACCGATGAAGACTTTTAAGAACTCTGAATACGATGGAAACATGTTAGAATGCTTTTAGTTTTCCGTTAATGGTTTCCAGGTCTATGAACAATTGGACTCCTGGCATAATAAACTTATATTCACTTTTTTTTTTAGTTAATATTTTAAGAATTTTAGTAGTTTCTAGGCCATGTTTTTTTCTTTCAGATGGAACTTTCTGGTTTTGAGAATGATACAAGCTCATAAAACAAATTGGAAAAACACAACAAAATGAAGTTTATCCTCCTACCCTGAGATTGTTACCGTTAAACATTGTGTAGAACATTTACTGAAACTTTTTCTTCACATACATTTGTATATGTATATATTTTTAAAAGAAATCATAGTGTCTTTTGCAAAGTGATATGTTATTTACATTGTACATAGAAATGTGTAATATAGATAGATCTATGTGTCATTTTTAGTAGCTGTCAATATTCCATTGTGTGGCTCTCTACTGGAATTTTTTGTTATTTTGTTGTTGGACATTGAGGCTGTTTTGCACTCTTCTATTATAAACAACCTTGAGGTGACATTCAGGTATTTGTCTTAAAAGGTTTTAATTAATAAGTTAAAGGTGACCTCTTAATGGTAACTGCTTTTATTTTGGGTACAAATTTTGAGTTCCTCGCTATTTTTAATTTCCTTAATTATGTTGCCTCATTCTTCTTGCAGTGAGAGATTCTTCACAGTCAAGCTCCCAGTTGCTCTCGATCCTGGGACCAAGATTCCAGTCATTTTGGAAACTGTCTATACCCATGTGCTTCAGCCATATCCAACCCAGATCACTCAATCAGAGAAACAGTTTGTGGTATTTGAGGGGAACCATTATTTCTACTCTCCCTATCCAACAAAGACACAAACTATGCGTGTGAAGCTTGCCTCTCGAAATGTGGAAAGCTACACCAAGTTGGGGAACCCCACACGATCCGAGGACCTCCTGGATTATGGACCTTTCAGAGATGTCCCTGCCTATAGCCAGGTAGGCTCATATGGAGTCTCATCCATCCCAGTCTACTTTAGAGAAGGTCTTCTAGAGTGACTACTAGTTGATAGGGTTGGGTGGTGTGGGTGGGTGGAAGTCCAAGGTTACCCCTCATTTTTTAACCTGCTGTGGAATGACTCCATGGGGTCAGTATTCTCATTCTGGGAGTACAGGTAGAGGCTGTGAGTTTAGGGAGACTTTTTAAAGGAGGTAACATTTGGAGAGTTGGGATGGGAGGGGGAGAAGGAAACAAGGCATTTTGGGCAGAGGCAATAGGGCCTGTGGATGTCGTCTAGTGTGGCTGGTGTAGCTGCTGTGGGTAGTAAAGCTGGCTGCATTGCTGAGCCTAGGGGTTGGCCCTTAATGGTAGAGGAAACAATTAAGGCTTAAAAAAGATTTTGTTAATGAAAAATTTCAAACACATGTAATAGTATAGAGAATAGGATAACAAACTCCCATATACCTATTACTTAGATTCAGTGGTTATCAAGATATTAGCACACTTGCTTTAGCTATCCCTTTTTTCTTTGCTATAATAATTTAAAGCAAATCTTAGGAATTATATCATTTTACCCTTTCATCTCTAAAAAAAAAATAGGTATTTGAGACACTTATGACTTCTTTGCACCACTTTTTGTCCAGAACATGTCACTAAGAATGTACAAAATAGTTTGTTCTAATGTTGCTTAAACTGTTTCTCTGTTTTTCCTCTCTCAACTGTCAATTTGACATATAGTTATGGCTGTTCATTTTGTGTTGTTTTTAACTTTTAAGAATTTTTTATAGGTTTAATTTTTTGAATATAAAGAAATGAACATTTTATAGTCAAAATTATAAGGTATATTCAGAGAATTCTTTTACAGCTTCCTTCCATCTGTTCTCCTTGGTGACCATTTATATTAGTTTTACCTTTCTAATGATCCTTTGTATAAGTACATGCAGAATTGTAATAAATGTATTCATATTCCCCTATCTCTCCAAAAGTAGCACCCTGTATATGCTGTGGCACTATGACTTTAGTGGGCAGCAATAGAGGTCCCCTCTGTCTTCTGGTATAGTTACCATTTGGTGCAGAGCCCTGGGGCCAAGTACTTTGGGTAGCTGATGGGCTGCTCTCTGAGTTGTTGCCTCTAATTGCATATTTATTTCTTTTTCTTACTTAAAACTGAGCTCATATTGGGATAGTGATTTGGTTATTTCCTACATAGACTTTTATAGTTTGAATGTTTGAGATTTTGGACTTTCCCCTTTTATTTTAAATTAATGAAATATTTGTGACAGACTGCCAAATTCAGAGAAAAACTTGACATCAGTTCATGTCCATTTTTGACATTTTAGTACTTTAGTCATTTCTTTTTATTTTTGTTCTGCAAGAAGCATTATTGAATTTATTGGGGTGACATTTGTTAATAAAATTATAATAGGTTTCATGTTTACAAGTCTATAATATGTCATCTGTACATTAAATTATGTGTTCACCCCAAGTCAATTCTTCTATCACCATTACAGTCTTCTACTTCTTCCTACATCTCTTTCCTTTTGGTAATCACCATACTGTTGTTTATGTTTGTGAGGTATTTTTTTTCCCCTTAATTTTTGAGTTATTTCTTTATAAGCATAGGGGCTTTTTAGTATAGAGATTATATTATGCATAAAGTAATACTTTTGCCACTTAGAGTAGTCTCTAAACATTTTATAGTACTGATGTCAACTATTTTAATAGTCATTTAAGATCCCATGATTTGATGTCCTATAGTTTATTTACCAAGTTTCCTATAGTTGGAAAGTTAGCCTTTTTTCTATTTAACAGGAGAATGTTCATCTCTTTTTATATAACTTTTTATATATTCTCAGAATAGATTTTCTGAAGTGAAAGCTTTAAAACCAAAGCATATAAACATTTAAAAAATCTTTTGCTATGTATTGCTAGATGGTTTTCAAAAAGATTTAGCCAATTTATTAACAGTATCAGCAGTATAAAACTGCTAGTTTCCCTTTACTCTTGCCAGTATTAGCATTAAATGCTATCAAATTGATTATGAAAGAAGATAAACCTTAAAAAAATCTGGTCACAGAGTGAGTGAATAAAGTAGGAAAAGCTAAAAGAATGATCAGAATATACCTTTTCTTGTTTTTTTCATTGACTTTTTAGGAAGAAGTTTGCTTTTTTGGATCTTGTCCTTTTAGATTCCATTTCTGTGGGGTTCTAGGTGTGTATTCATAAAAGGGCACTTGAGTTACTTAATGATCAGAAAGATTTTTTAATACTAGCTTCAGTGGTAAAACTGGCAAAGAAGTAGGGGAATTGCCAAAGATATCGTTTTAAATTCTTTTGGACCTCATTTTGAGAAAGTACTTATTGTGTAGAAGTGCGGAGCCAGAACTTTTGAAGACTTACTATTGCCACTTAGATTTATGACCTTGAACATGTCAGTGAAAACTGCTAGGCCTCAGGTTTTTTAATTTGTAAAATGGTAGTAAGTAGCACTTATTTTATTATGTTGTTTGGAGGATTAAATGAGGTAATGCACTTATTTAGAGTTCATATAAGAGTGTTTGACACATACATATTTAGCTCCATAAACGTTAGCTTAAAAAGTCTCTCTTTTTTTTAACTTTTCCAGATAAGTCTTCTCCAGGTTAGAAAAATCCAGTAATGCAATGGATCACCCTCAGTTTTGAGTTTATTTGCTGGCTCATTGGTTAGGGATTATGTTTTCATTAGGTTTTTAAAATGATATCTTACATATAGTTCCCTATCAGAATTTTTCTTTACTTAGAATTTAAGATTTTATTTATTTAAAAAATGTAAAAATTATTGTATTAAAAAGCAATTTAAAAAGTTTATTGTAGAAATTTGGAAAATTAAAATTATAAGGAGAGAATTGAAGGGGACTTCTGGACAAGATGATAGAGTAGGTGAATGCTATGCTTGCTTCTCCCACAACCAAATCAAAATTAAATTATAGAATAATCACCCTTTAGAGCTACCTGAAGACTAGCTGAACAGAATTCCTACAACTAAGGATATAAAGAATAAGCCATGTCAAGAGTGGTAGGACAGGGGCTGACACATGAAATGGGCCAGATCCTCATTCATGTGTGGCAGTTTAAGGTTTGGGAGGGATATCTGAGTTACGGAGGTCTCTCCTGAGGAGCAAGGGCTCCCAGCCCCATACTGGGCACCTCAGGCTGAATACCAGTGTGGGAAATAGGAGTATCCACAACATCTGTTTGTGAAAATCTTCAGGGATTCTGTCCAGGTGAAACAGAGGGCTGCTGGAGTCTTAGGCATTCCTCTTAAAGGGCCCATGCACAGCTTATTGGACCCAGTTGGACTCACTGACTCTGAGTCCAGTGCAGGGCAGCAGCTCAAAAAGTGCCAGGGACATATGGGGAGAAGCTGAATTGTCTGTCTTCAGGGTGAGGGCTGGAGAGACAGCTCTGGCTAGGACAGAAGTGCTGGCAGGTGCCATTGTTCCTTTGTGGAGCCTTTTTCCCATTCAGCTAGCAGGCACAGGCAGGTGCCAAATCTGAGTCTTTATTAAACTTACTCCACCATGGTGATTACCTGAGAATCCAGCCTATCCAACAAGTACACAGGCCAGTACCTCTTTCAGTGGCTGTTACTCAAAGGCAGCTGGAATGCTGTGGACTTCCCTAAAATCTCTGAAAGGTTCATAAACCCCAAACACAAAGTGGCTGGCCTCAGCATGCCCTGTACTTCTTACTAAGCAACCCATAGCCTGGCACTAGGGGCAGCTGGCCTCAGTTTGCAGCATCGTCTTTCCCAGGTGCCTCCAAGCTCAGGACAGGCAGCTACCAACCACAGATCACTTTGTAGCTCCTACTAGGTGGCCCTGGGCCAGGCACAGGCAGTGAACAACCTGAACCTGTGCCAGAACCCTTCCCAAGAAATAATATACCCAGTGGCTGGCTTCAAAGCACACCAGAGTGCCACCCAATTAACTCCACAAACCATACAACCAAAAAGTGGACCCAGCAGGCACCAGAGCCCTGACACAGAAAAATCCACTCCATGGGGTCAGCACCTCACAAACCATGTCTGTTGGAGTCATGGTCAGTCTTCACAGCCAGTTAGCCTCAGGGTCAGTCCCATTCACTGATATATGCCAACAGCAATCAAGGCTCAACTATAGCAGGAGGACACATACCACCCACACAATGGATACACCTGGAACATCCCGTTCAGGTGACCAGGGAGACTGTGCCACTGGGTTCCAGAGGACACCTACTACATAAGGTCATCCTGCTAAGACTGGGAGATGTAATAGATCTACTTAATACATAGACACAGGGAGGAGACCAAAATGAGGAGACAAATATGCCTAAAATGAAAGAACAGGACAAAACTCGAGAGGAGGAACGAAATGAAATGGAGACAAGCAATGTACCAGATGCAGAATTGAAAACATGGTTATAAGGATGCTCAGTGAATATAAGGAAGAATAGGTGAGCTCAGTGCAAACAAGGAGATAGAAACCATAAAAAAGAACCAGTCAGAAATGAAGAATATGTTACATGGAACCAAAAGCAGAAAGGACAGAGCAGAGGATTGAGTCTGATTTGGGAGACAAAGTAGTGGAAAACACACAATTTAGAAGAAAAATAATTTTTAAAAATGAGGATAATTTGGGGAACTCTGGGAGAACGTCACATGGCATTTGCATATAGGCATACCAGAAGGAAAATAGATCAAGGAATTGAAAACCTATTTAAAGAAATGATAAAGGAAAGTTTACTGACCTGGCAAAGGAAATAGACAAGTCCAGTAAGTGCCATTGGTCCCAACCAAGATGAATCAACCCAAAGAAGCCCATGCCAGGACACATCGTAAATCAAACATTAAAGTGGCAAAGACAAGGAATCTTTTGTTTAAAAAATTTTAAAAATGTATGATTTATTTTTTACTTTATAGTATTTTTTTCCATAAGGAGAGAACCTCCTATGGAAAGGAGCAAAAAGCAGTGCAGTTACTTACACAGAAGGGAGTTCCCATAAGACTGTCAGCTGATACTTATCAATAGGAACTTTGCAGGCCAGAAGGGATTGGTATGAAACAGTTACATGATAAAAGCAAGGACCTGCAACCAAGGTTACTTTACCCAGAAGAGTCATCATTTGAATCAAGGTGAAATAAAGAGCTTTCAGACAAGAAAAAGCTAAAGGAGTTCATTACCCCTAAACCATTATTACAAGAAATGTTAAAGAGACTTCTTGAAGAGAGAGGGGCAGGAGGTATTAAAAAATGTGAATAATAACATGGCAGTAGCTACATACCTATCATTAATTACTTTAAATGTAAGTGGATTAAATGTTTCAATCAAGAGACAGGGTGACTTAATGGATAAGGAAACAAGACTCGTACATATGCTGCCTACAGGAGATGCACTTCAGGTGGAAAGAAACGTACAGACTTACAGTAAAGAGAAGGAAAATATTTTATGACAATGAAAAAGCTGAGGTAATAATCTTTATACCACACAAAATAGACTTTAAAACAAAGAATAAGAAGAGACAAAGAAGGACATTTAATAATGGTAAAGGGATCAGTTCCACAAGAGAATGTAAATCACACATCCAATGTAAGAGTACTTAATTATATCAAGCAAATATTGATGGACATGAGGGAAGAGATGACAGAAGTACAGTTGTACTAGGGAACTTTAACATCCCATTGACATCAATGGATAGGTCTTCTACACAGAAAATAAGCAAGTGGTGACCTTAAGTGACACATTAGATCAAATGGATTTAATTGATATTTTGGGAACGTTTTACTCCAAAGCAGCAGAATGTACTATTTTTCAAGCACATAATTTTTTCAAGTGCACATTTTCCAGGGTAGAGCACATGTGAGGGCATAAACACAAGCCTCAATGAATTGAAGAACACTGAAATGATGCCATGCATCTTCTTTTATCACAATGGCGTGAAACTGGAAATTTATTAACCACAACCACCACCACCCCCGAAAAACACATAAATGCATGGAAGCTACACAAACATGCTACTAAACAATGAATGGGTTAACAATCAGAAGATATCTTGAGACAAATGATAATGAAAACACGACGAGGCCCTGGCCGGGTAGCTCAGTTGGTTAGAATGTTACCCCAATATGCCAAGGTTGTGGTTAGATCCCAGTAAAGGCACATGCAAGAATCAACCAGTGAATGCATAGATATTTCTTTCCCTTCATTTTTCTCTAAAATCAAAAAGAAAGAAAAACTATGACAAACCTTAACTTAAGGGGCACAGCCAAAGCAGTTCTGTGAGGCAAATTCATAGTTTTAGAGGCCTACCCCAAGAAACAGGAAAAATCTCAAATAATCTAACTTTACAACTATAGGAACCTGAAAAAGAGGAACAAATTAAGCCCAAAGTGAGTTGAAGGAAGGAAATAATAAATATCAGAATGGAAACAAACAAAGGAGGCTGTAAAAAATACAAATTGCAGTGAAACAAAGAGTTGGCTCTTTGGAAAGATTAAAACAAAGAAAGAAGCTAAACTTTTAACCAGATTCAGCAAGAAGAAAAGAGGATCCAGACAACTAGAATAAGCAATGAAAGAGGAGAAGTGCTGGTTCTTTCAATAGATAAAGTTAATAAAACTTTAACCAGATTTATCATCACCCCTCCCCCCAAACTTAGAGGGCCCAAGTAAATAACATCAGAAATGAAAGAGCGGTAACAACTAACACACAGAAATACAAAGGATTATAAGAAAATATTACGAATAATTGTATGCCAACAAATTGGACAACCTGGAAGGAATGGTTGTATTTCTATGATCTTCCAAGGATGAATCAGGAAGAAATAAAAATCTGAACAGATTAACAAAATTGATTCAGTAATTAAAAAGCTTCCAATAAACAAAAATGTCTGGACTGGATGGTTTCACAGGTGGATTTTACCAAATGTTTAAAGAATTATGTAACCTTCTCAAACTATTCCCACAAATTCAAGAGAAGGGAAGGCTTCCACACTCATTTTATGAGGCCAGTATTGCCCTGATTCCATATTCTGACAAAGACATTACAGATAAAAGAAAATTATACGCCAATATCCCTGATGAGCATAGATGAAAAAACTTCAACAAGATATTGGCAAACCCAATTCAGCAATACATTAAGAAGATCATATCCATGATCAAATGGGATTTATTTCTAGAATACAAAATTGGCTTAATATCCACAAACTAATTAACATACATCACATAAACAGAATGAATGATGGAGGTCATATCAATAGATGCAGGAGAGCATTTTACAAAGTCTGGCATCCATTTATAATAAAAAACTTTAAGCAAAGTATGAATAGAGGGAACACACTTTAACATAATAGCCACCATACATGACAAACCTATATCTTACATCATACTTAAAAGCTAGAAGATAAAAGCATTTTCCTTAAGATGAGGAACAAGGCAAGGATGTCTGCTTTCCCCACTTCTATGCAACATAGTACAGTCGTACCTGAGTACTCATTATTAATGCTTCAGAACTCGTGATGAGTGCCAGAATTGATGAATATGATGAGTGATGAAGCATTTCCTCCTGTGGGGCAGTGTTATGACTCATACAAGTTCTAGCAAGTGCAGTGAGTCCGAAGCAGGTGCTGAGTACTGAAACATTTTTTTCTTGTCAAAATGCAGTAAGTACAGGGTTTGACAAATTCTGAAGCTGACCAGTACCGAGGTATGACTGTATTGAAAGTCCTCTGCTTGGAAAATTATAACACTGAACAAAGAAATTAAAGAAGATACAAATAACTGGAAGCATATATGTGGTTGAAATGTTTTAATTAGATTAAAATGTCCATACTAATTAAAGCAATGCATAGATTCAGTGCAATCCCTATCAAAATACCAATGGCATTTTTTCACAGAACTAGAAAAGAGAATCCTAAAATTTCTGTATTTAGCTGTGTATAATGTGCTCCCATGAATAGTGTAACCATGTTTTTGGTTCTAGAAAAAATATCTTTTTAGGAATTTTAAAATTCAATTATTTATTTACATATACCTAGAAACAAAATTGATTATTACATTCCAGGGTATTATTTTACATACCCATATTGTAATTGCTTTCTAGAGTTACATTTTTAACACATAAGTGTAAATAAAAGAATTAACATTTATGTAGATAGGGAATTAATACTACCCATTTATAATGCATATCCTTATTTTACCCTCAAAAATTTGGGCAAAAAGTGTACATGATACATGGCAAAAGACAGTATATGGAACCACAGAAGACCCTTAATAGCCAAAACAATCTTGAGAAAGAACAAAGTTAGAGGTATCATGCTATCTGATATCAGACTGTACTATAAGACCATATTAATCAACAGCAAATTGTAGTGACATAAAACCTAAATCAATGGAACATAATAGAAAGCCCAGAAAGAAACCCAAGCATATATATGGTCAGTTAACCTATGACATGACAGAGGATGTAAGTATGTACAATGCAGTAGAGTCTCTTTAATAAATGGTGTTGGGAAAATTGAACAGATTGTGCAAAAAATCAAAACTCGACCACTTTCTTATACCATGTACGAGAATAAACTCAAAATGTATTAAAGGCTTAAAGGTAAGACTCAAAATCATAGAAGTCCTAGAAGAAAACATAGGCGGTAAACTCTGATATTAGTACTATTGTTTGGATTTGTCTCCTTGGATAATGGAAACAAAAAAACAAAACAAACAAATGGGACTACATCAAACTAAAAAGTTTTTGAACAGCAAAGGAACCTGTCAACAAAACGAAAAGAGCCCTGGCTGATGTGGCTCAGTAGATTGAACTCTGGCCTGTGAACCAAAGAGTTGCCGGTTCAGTTCCCAGTCAGAGCACATGCCTGATTTGCAGGCCAGGTCCCTGGTGTTGGGGTACGTGAGAGGCAACCGCACATTGATGTTTCTCTCCCTCTCTTCTTCCTTTCCCCTCTGTCTAAAATTAACCTTAAAAAAATGACAGAACCTACTAAATTGGAGAAGGTATTTGCCAATGATACATCTAATAAGGGTTAATATCCAAAATATATAAGGACCTCATACAACTTAACCCTCTTAGAAATAAACAATCTGAAACAAATAGACATTTCTCCAGAAAAGGCATATAATTGGCCAATAGACATGAAAAGATGCCCAACATCACTAATCATAAGAGAAGTGCAAATTAAAACCAAAATGAGGTATCAGCTCACACCTGTCAGAATGGCTATCATCAACAAATCAAACGGTAAGTATTGGTAAAGAAGTGGAGAAAACAAAACCCTCATGCTTTTGGGTCTAATTGCAAATTGGTTCAGCCATTATTAAAAACAGTATGATGTTCCTCAAAAAGGTAGAAACTCAGTGGGCGGGGGAGATTTGGGGGGAGGTACAGGGAATAAGAAGCATAAATGGTAGGCATAAAATAAGGGGAAGTTAAGAATAGTATAGGAAATAGAGAAGCCAAAGAACTTATATGTACAACCCAAGGACATGAACTGGCAGGGTGGGATGCTGGAAGGTGGTGGGGTGCAGGGTGGAGGGGGAATAAAGGGGAGAAAAAAATTGAGACAAGCCTTGGCTGGCGTAGCTCACTGGATTGAGCGCAGGCTGTGAACCAGGCATCGCAGGTTCGATTCCCAGTCAGGGCACATGCCTGGGTTGCAGGCCATGCCCCCCAGCAACCGCACACTGATGTGTGTGTCTCACTCTCTCTCTCTCTCTCCTTCCCTTCCCTCTCTAAAAATAAATAAATAAAATCTTAAAAAAATGAGACAACTAATAGCATAATCAATAAAATATACTTAAAAAGTGGCAAAAGAAATAAATAAATAAAAACAGCCCTGGCCAGTATGGTTCAGTGGATTGAGTGCTGATTTGATTCCCAGTAAAGGCACATTCCTGGATTGCGGGGCCAGGTCCCCAGGAGGGAGCATGCGAGAGGCAACCACACTTGATGTTTCTCTCCCTCTCTTTTTCTCTCCCTTCTCCTCTCTCTAAAAATAAATAAATAAAATCTTAAAAGAAATGTGTTACATACATGCAATGGAATGACTATTATTTGGCCATAAGAATGAATGAAATCTTACCATCCGCAACAAGACAACATGGATAGACCTAGATGGTATTATGCTGAGTGAAATAAATCAGAGAAACACAGATATATGATTTTATTTATATGCAAAATCTAAAATGTAAAATAAATGAACAAGCAAACAGAAACTCAGATGCAGAGAACAAACTGTCAGTTGCCAGGTAGGAAGTAGTTTGAAGGACTGGGGCAAAAGATGGAAGAGATTAAGAAGTACAAATTGGCAGTTACAAAATAATCACTGGGATATAAAAAACAGCATAGGGAATGTAGTCAATAATCTTGGCATAACTGTTTATTCTGCTAGATAGGTACTAGATTTATCATTGGGAGCACTTCATATGTTATTTAAATGTCTAACCACTATGCTGTACACTTGAAACTAATATAATACTGAGTGTCAAGTGTAATTGAAAAAATGAAAAAAGTTAAAAGTGTAGGGAGAAAGAAGTAATCTGTAATTCCGTTTCCTATCGGTTGAGATTCTTCTGTATTGCATTTCAGAATCTTTTTTTTCTCTCACATAGTTTCTATAAGATAAGTAGAGTGTAGAAGTTTTTGTTTTTAAAACAAATGACATTTATGTTGGAACCTAAAAGAATTTTGTATATCCTATTTGTTTAATAAACAACATCATGAATATTTATTTTCATATAGTATTAAAATTCATAGTAAATAGTTTAAAATGTTGCATACATTGGATACATTATAATTGAGCCATTCTACTGCTGCTGTATAATCTCCAACTTGGTTTGAACTTTGAACTATTTGTTTCCTTCCTCTGCAGGATACTTTTAAAGTACATTATGAGAACAACAGCCCTTTCCTTACTATCACCAGCATGACCCGAGTCATCGAGGTCTCTCACTGGGGTAATATTGCTGTGGAAGAAAATGTGGACTTGAAGCACACAGGGGCTGTGCTTAAGGGGCCTTTTTCACGCTATGATTACCAGAGACAGCCAGATAGTGGTATATCCTCCATCCGTTCTTTTAAGGTATGGAGTGTTCAACTTGGACATTGGGAGAAATTATGACTTTATCACATCTGCCCTTTTGTTTGCTTTTTGAAAGTAGCTAAATATGGACAGTTTAAAATTGATTCTGTTCAAGTGGTTGAGTGATAGAGTTAGAACCAAGAGAAAGGACTTTCTAAAAATTACTCCCATTTATATAAGTAGGCTGTGTTTTGTAAGGAAAATGTAAATAATAGGGAAAAGATAAACAGGATACCACCCCAATTCAGTAGTATTGCTGATAATTTAATATTTTTATGCTGTTTTTAAAAAATTTGATTGTATTTTATATACAGTTTATATTTGTGTGTTATAAGTGAAATCTTGGAAGTATTTTCATATACTTAACATACAGAAGGGCTTACGGTACCAAAAAGATATTACGTTTTTTCCCTTTGGTTATCAAAATATGCTTACAAGTTTGGAAGATACAAACTTGTATCTTCCAATAAAGAATATTAGGTGGAGAAAACACTTCTATAACTCTCCCTATTACCTAGTTATTTGATATAATTTCTTTTATCTTTAGTTTCCCCCTGTAAAATAACTTTCAGATTGTTTTTACCTTTGTTATGTCTTTGGTATTCACAGAGGTATTTATGATTCTCTTTATTATTTACTTGTAGAAGAATTTGGATATTTCTCAACCTTTTTAAGAAGTAGATCTAACTAGTGAATCTAGCTAGACATTTTGAAGGCTTGGGGGAAAAGTTAGATTTTTTAGGTTGTTTACAGTTTTGGGACTATTCTGAGTAGTACTATGATGAAGATCTTGGTGCAGAAAATCTTTTCTGTATTTAAGATTATTTCCTTTGAAAAAGGTTTGTGTTCACTCTCTTGTAGACCATCCTCCCTGCTGCTGCCCAGGATGTTTATTACCGGGATGAGATTGGCAATGTTTCTACCAGCCATCTCCTTATTTTGGATGACTCTGTAGAGATGGAAATCCGGCCTCGTTTTCCTCTTTTTGGAGGGTGGAAGACCCATTACATTGTTGGCTACAACCTCCCAAGCTATGAGTACCTGTATAATTTGGGTAAGTAATTTTTTTAATTTTTAAAAATATATTTATTAATTTTAGAGAGAGAGGAAGTGGGGGAGAGAGAGAGGGAGAGAGAAACATCAATTGATTGCCTCCCATACATGCCTCTAACCAGGGATTGAACCTGCAATTTAGGTATGTGCTGTGACTGGGAATTGAACCTTTAGCTTTTTGGTGTATGAGACGACACTCCAACCAACTAAGCCACACCAGGCAGGGCAGTCTTTTGTTTTTCTTTAATTGATTTACTGGAGTGACACTAGTTAATAAAATTATACAGGTTTTGGGTACAATTTGGGCCATTCTTAATAGTAAGGGTGTGGAAAAGGGAGATACCATTTATTTTATTTGTTTATTTATTTATTTTGACAATTGCTAGTCCTATATGGGGAAAGAGAATATTCTCTTATCATTCTTAAAAAGGCTGGGATATCAGGAACAGCTTTCTGTGGGTAGGTACAAATTACTATTATAAAAGTAATACATGCATAAGGTAATCAATTCAAACTGAAGTTCCTTATCTCCAGATCAACTGTAACTGGAGAGAACTACTTAAATTCTCTTATCTTGACATATTTTAAAAATAAAACTTGAGCCTTGGCTGGTGTGGCTCAGTGGATTGAGCTCAGGTCTATGAACTGAAAAGTCACTGGTTCGATTTCCAGTCAGGGCACCTGCTTGGGTTACGGGCCAGTTCCCCAGTAGGGGGCATGCAAGAGGCAACTGGCAGCCAATCAATGTGTCTCTCACACATTGATGTTTCTCTCCTTTTTCCCTCCCTTCCTCTCTCTAAAAGTAAATAAATAAAATCTTTAAAAAAATAAAAAAAATAGAGAATAAAAAATACTTTTATATAGGCACCCAGAACTGATGACTATAAATATTTTATCAATATTTTCTTCAAGTCTTTTAAAAATCTTTTTAATGCAAGCCCTGGCTGGCATAGCTCAGTGGATTGAGCGCGGGCTGGGAACCAAAGTGTCCCAGGTTCGATTCCCAGCCAGGGTACATGCATGGGTTGCAGGCCATAACCCCCAGCAACCACACATTGATGTTTCTCTCTCTCTCTCTCTCTCTCTCTGTCTTCCTCCCTTCCTGCTCTAAAAATAAATAAAAAAAAATAAACTATAAAAAATCTTTTTAATGCAAAATAAAATATAGAAAAATCACATAAAACAAATGTAAGCTCAGTAAATTATTGTAAGAGGAATGCTGTAACACTCTCAATTCAACAAATTGAAATTTGCCAGCCCCTCAAAAGGTCCTCCATGTACCTCCTCTTTCCTCACAACAGTAATCATCTTCTGGACTTTTAGTTGCCACTTTTCTTGAACTTTTTCATAGTTTTATTACCCAAGAGTACATCTTTAGATACTCTAATTTCATTCTTTTAAAAAAAATTGATTTGTCTTATCAGTCTCTACTAATCCAGTTTCCTGTTCCACCTGTTTTTCTTAAAATTTATCTGTTGAAGAACTTGAGCACACTTGCAGTGTAACCTGCAGTCTGGATTTTGCTGACTCCTTTCTCAGTGCAATTCAGCATATTTCTTTTTTTATTAAAAATTTTTTATTGATTTGAGAGGGGAGGGGAGAGAAAAAGGGGCGGGGGAGAGAGAGAGAAACAGAAACACTCTCTTATCTATTCATCATTGGTTGCTTCTTATATGTGCCCTGAACAAGCATCAAACTTGCAACCTTGGCGTGTCAGAACGAATCGGGTAGCGCTAACCAGCTGAACCACCCAATTCATATTTCTGTCTTCTGTATATGTTACAAATTGACAGCTGTCCCTGGAGGCTTGATCAGACTAGATTTGATCCTTTTAGCAAGACTCAGATGAATGATGTGTTCTTTCATTGAAAGGCATGCAGTAATAGTGTCCAGTATATCCTTTTGTGATGCTCAGTGTCTAGATCCTGCCACTTTACAGGGGATTGCAAATTGTCAATCTATTTCTAGCATTTTTTTTTTTTCATTTATCAGGTGGAATTTATAAGGAAACACCTCCCCTTATCTACTCTTAGGTTTTCTAGCATTGCAGTTCATATAGGAAAGGCAGGATAAATACTCGATTCTTTCCCTTTTGTGTACTAGATGACCAATTACATTTTTTTAAAAAAATCATTATATATTTACAGATTTAAATATTTTATGGGTTTCATACCTTTGCAGTGATTATCCTCATTGGTACTCAGATTCTCCCATCTTTAGCCACTAAACACCTTTTCAGATTGAGTTCCTGAATTTTTTTTAATATATTTTATTGATTATGCTATTACAGTTGTTCCATTTTCCCCCCTTCACTCCCCTCCACCCTGTACACCCTCTGCCACCCATATCCCCCCTTTGGTCATGTCCATGTGTCAAACTTATAAGTTCTTTAGCTTCTAATTTCCCATACTATTCTTACCCTCCCCCTATCTATTTTCAACCTACATTCTACGCTACTTATTCTCTGTACCTTTTCCCCCTCTCTCCTCCTCCCACTCTCCTGTTGCTAACCCTCCATGTGATCTCCATTTCTGTGGTTCTGTTCCTGTTCTAGTTGTTTGCTTAGTTTCTTTTGGTTTTGCTTTAGGTGTGGTTGTTAATAATTGTGCGTTTGCTGTCCTTTTACTATACATGTTTTTTCTTTATCTTCTTTTCTTAGACAAGCCCCTTTAACATTTCATAAAATAAGGGCTTGGTGATGATGAACTCCTTTAACTTGACCTTATCTGAGAAGCACTTGATCTGCCCTTCCATTCTAAATGAGAGCTTTGCTGGATAGAGCAATCTGGGATGTAGGTCCTTGTCTTTCATGACTTGGAATATTTCTTTCCAGCCCCTTCTTGCCTGTAAGGTCTCTTTGGAGAAATCTCATGGGAACTCCTTTTAGGTTACTGTCCCCTTATCTCTTGCTGCTTCTAGGATTCTCTCCTTCATTTTTACCTTGGCTAATGTAATTATGATGTGCCTTGGTGTGTTTCTTGTTGGGTCCAACTTCTTTGGACTCTCTGAGCTTCCTGGATTTCCTGGAAGTCTATTTCCTTTGCCAGAATGGGGGAAGTTCTCCTTTATTATTTGTTCAAATACGTGCTTAATCTGTTGCTTTCCCTCTTCCCCTTCTGGTACCCCTATAATTCGGATGTTGGAACGTTTAAAGATGTCCTGGAGGTTCCTAAGCTTCTCCTCGTTTTTTTTTGAATTCTTATTTCTTCATTCTTTCCTGTTTGGTTGTTTTTTTCTTCCTTCTGGTCCACTCTATTGTTCTGAGTCCCAGTTTCCTTCCCTTCACTATTGGTTTTCTGTGCATCTTCCTTTATCTCTTTTATGGTAACGTGCATTTTTTCATGTAATTTGCGCCCAAAATCAACCAATTCCGTGAGCTTTCTGATCACCAGTGTTTTGAACTGTGCAATGTTTTGAACATTGGCTATCTCTTGGTCGCTCAAAAGGAAGAGTCCTGGGGTATTGAGCTGTTCTTCTGTTGGAGACATGTCTCTCTTCTCTCTCTTTTTTTTCCTGTCTGGTTGCTCTTGTTATGGTAAGGGGTGGAGCCTTAGGTGTTCACCAGGGCTGGGCACCCCAGTTGCTAGATTGTGACGTTGTATGTGGGGGCGGGGGTGGGATGGAACAATGGCGGCAGCTCTGCTCTCCTGGGGCCTCAGCAACCCCCCTGGGATTCTGGGTTGCACGCTCTGCCCTGGTCCACAATGCCACCTCACTGGGTCCGCCAGCCGCCACTTGCATACTCAGGGTCCACTGCTGCGCTGCGGTCTTGTGCGTCCCAGAAGGCTTATGCGCTTGGTTGCCTTATGCGCCCAGTTCTCCTTGATCTCTGTGCGCCATAACTGGCACCCGCTCCTCCTCTGTGCCCGCTCCTCCTCTCTGCCCCTCCTACCGGTCTGGATGAAGGGGTCTACTTTAACTTCTTGGCTGTCCGACTTCCATTCATATAAATTCTCTGTCAGTTCTGGGTGTTATTCTGCCTCTAAATTGTTGTTGTTCTAATCTTGGTTGTGCGTGGAGGTACAGTGCGTCCACCTATGCCTCCATCTTGCCGGAAAGAGTTCCTGAATTGTTTTGACATGACACCAGTAAGTCTGGTAGCATCCTTGCTGTCTTATGAAAAGGGATTCCTTTGCTCAACTTGTGTATTTTCTGTCCCAGACCTGAAACCAGCCATTTTTCTTCAATGCTCTAGTTTCTTCTAGTGGAAAAAAAGGTCTCTGAAGACCATACTCTGAGAATTGGGAATACTTATTGCTCTTAGGTTGGTTAATTTCTAGATCTTTTCAGTTAATAGAGCTAGGTATGTATTATCTCTGGATTAAAAATTTATTAATTCATGCAGTTACTTATAGTATGACTGTATGGCATATGGGAACATGGTCCCCTTTCCAAGCTCCAGCTCCCCCTCCAACCTGTGGGAATATAGTGAAGGCCATTTGTAAGTGGATTGTAAGACTTTGGGAATCTGGCCAGCTCCTCGGTTAAGGGAGAAACTGCTTCTGAATGTGCGCCCATATTGTAAACAACTGTAGAGAAACAGCTCACATTTTGATTTCACGTGGTCACTCTACATACCCTCTTTGTTTGTTTTCTTTACTCTATCTAACCCTGTACTGGAAAAGTTTGGGTTGTGGTAATTTCACTGACTAGCCACTCCCAATGTGGTCTCTCTGTAAGCCAGGTCAGACTTGATGGAAAACTTCACTGGCCAGCTGCCACCAGGGCACACATAAGTCCTAATAAACCCATGTCTTTCACAGCCAGTCCTCTGGGTTATTTCTTTGGATTCAGCAAGCAATACACTGAGGTGTTTTCTGACCTGAGCTCTTTGTATAACAATGACCTATAGAGATTTTGCTTCTATATATTATCTATATCTAATTCCATATTGAGAATCCTGATTGTGAAGGATACAGGATGATGGAATATTTTATAAATAGCCACTTGTTTTAGCCCACACTTAATACACAGCAGTCAATAAAAGTAGTCATACTACCTTTTCCAATATGATTACTGAAAACAGTTAATTTTTTTTTTGCATATCCTTTCATTTCTCCATAGTACGCCATTTTTTGGTGTACTGTGTATATATACTATATATACAGCAGAAAAAAATAGCCATTACTTAGTATACTTTCTCCTTTTTTAACCTGTCTTAGTTCTACAGATAACTACATTTAATACTCACCATCAGTTTTTATGTTGACTGATACCTTTAGCCATTTTTATGATCTGGAGCTCATCCTCAAGTGGATACCACAGGAAGGGTTTGATGAGTTCTTATAGGTTGATAACAGGTTGTGCCTTTTGTGCTTTTCCTCAGTATAAAATCCTTGGCTTTCATTTCTTTCCTTGAATATTTTAAATATATTACTTCATTTTTTTTCAGCATAAAGTGTCCCTATAAAGATCTGGTGAAAATTTGATTTTTTTCTCTTATAAGTCATGTACTCATTTTATCTAGATGCTGAAAATTTTTTTCTTTAAAGTATGATACTTCTGCTAGAACATTGCAGTGGTTGCTATTTATTATAGTCTTTCAATTTAGAATATCAAACTTTTTTGAAAGTTTTCCTCAGTTGGGACTCCTATTATGTCAATATTGAATCTTTGTCTTCAGTATTCAGTATTTGGCACTTTCTCTTGTGTCTTTTCTTCATTTTAAGTTTTTCTATTTTTCACCTTTTTATCATAAGACATTATCTGTTTATTCAATCACATTCCTTCTAGTTTAGCCTTCATTTCTAAAATGACTTTATTTTATTTCTAAATTTTTTCCTGAGTTCTGTTGCTTTTCTGAATTTCTATAAATCTGGTTTACCTTGCTCTTGATGACTTGTGTCATTTTCATAATGCCTTTAGATTGGTGTGAAATAATAAGAATAGTTTTTGTTGGTTTTTTGGGCATGTCTTCTGCCATGCTTTTATTTTCTCTGGGGATGTTATTTTTTTGTAACTTAAAATTATTTTTAATTGTAGTTGTCATGGTAGAGGTTTTTAAATATAACAATCTAAAAAGGGGAGTCTTATGCTTTTCTGTTATTCATTTTTCTTTTTTTAAAGATTTTATTTATTTATTTTTAGAGAGAGGGGAAGGGAGGGAGAAAGAGAGGGAGAGAAACATCAATGTGTGGTTGCCTCTTGAGCACTCCCCACCAGATACTTGGCCTGCAACCCAGGCAGGTGCCCTGACTGGGATATTGAACCGACGACCATTTGGTTCACAGTCTGGTGCTCAGTCCGCTGAGCCACAGCAGCCATGGCCCATTGCTCATTTTTACTGTGAACTTTTAGGAGGAATAATTTTAACTGCCTAATTTTCTGTTGTTTTAGTGTAGTATTAAAAAATATGTTGGCTTGCTTTCTGAGCTTTCTCTGGCTTTGTTTTCCCATATCTCTGTTGTCCCTATTATGCTTGATTTTGATTCTCTTCCAGCAGTTTTTTTCTTAGTATATGATACTGTCCTGAAAGGAGAGTTCAGATAGGCTTTTAAAAGTTCTCTGGACTAGACTGCTCTAGACTTGCAGATCTTCTGTGGGTACATTTTACTCACCCACCATGCAGGGTGTAGGAGTCCTGGGTTTTAGTGAACACTATTATCTGTCAAGGGTTCTTCTGTTCTCAGGTCTATGGTTGTCCTGTTGCCTCCCTTTGCTTTCTTATTCACAGATACTAATAATGTGTAGATCTTGTGGCTCTTGGTATTTTGTGGACCACACCCTTATATTTTGAGGTTCATGGAGATTCCTTGTTACCTAGTTTGTTGTGAGCATGGTCCATGGGTTTCTTATTTTGTTACCTAGTTGCTCCACCTTTATGTGGAAATTGGGGAAGACCCAGAATCTATGCTGCCATCACCACCTCTGTCTTCCATAGTCTCGTAGCCTATTAACATTAGGTAGCATCTTTACTCCTCTCTGTGAGATAGGAGAGTTCATATCCAGTATTTCCCTCTAGCTCCTGTCTCATTTTTTCACATCAATGCATGTGTTTGCTTAATCCTCCAGGTGACCAGTATGCACTGAAGATGAGGTTCGTGGACCATGTGTTTGATGAGCAAGTAATAGATTCTCTGACTGTAAAGATCATCTTGCCTGAAGGAGCCAGGTGAGTGTGACTATTCCTTTGCTCCCCATTTCTCTGATGGTGCCCTCGGTACCTCAAGGGAACTATGTGTTCAAAGGGCACAGGGTAAGTGCTCAGTCCATAGCTCTGACTGTGAAGCCTGTAGGGACCTTCTGACAGGAGTTTAAATAGAAAAGTTAGATTCAAATGAGCGAACAAGATTTATTTATGAAATATCTCTCAAACACAGTACCTTTGTATGACAGGAGCAGTATCCAAAGTCACCTTAGCAGGCCAGAGTGATGGCCTGAATCTGATGGGACGATTTGCAACAGGGAATAATTTAGAGTCAGTACAGTCAGGTAGCCCTAATGTTACGTTAATAGAATGAAGAAGAGTAATGAAACGGTGGCTTCGTCATTTTATCCTGGGTTCCTTAGACTAGATTCAGAAAGGTGTGCGGAGGGGGAATCTTAGATGGTGTATTCGAGTTCTGTGGTTACAAGCAGTAGGAGCTGTCTTTGGCCAATTTAAGCAGAGAGGAATGAGTTTGGAAGGGTAAGGAATATCATTAAGTGACAGCATAGACTGAGGAGCTAGGCTTTGGAAAGCCAGAGCCAGACCATCTTCAGGACCTCAGATGGCTGAAAGTGATGGACACCCACAGGGGCACCTGCTCTTGGCATAAGTGACAAGCATGTTTTTTTTGTAGGCTTTGTGTCATTTGCTCTTGATTCACAGTAAAGGGAAACATTTAATTGGCCTCTGTTAGGTTACTTGTTTACTCTGATTATCAGAAGGAGAGTAACCTTGATTGTTCTTCCTATGGAGGACATTCATTGGTGAATGGGTATTTCTTCCAAGTTGACTAGGAGAAGGTAGAATGAGTCTGTGCAGGCAAAATCAGGGTATGTCCACTATACCCTATAACAAGTTTTCAGTCATATGAGAAGACAACATTTGGAGTAACTTTTCAGGTATCTCTTCAAGTCTCTGAGAGGCTCTTGTTGGGTAGAATGCACACAGAGTTCTGTGAGCTGTGTGAGTCCAGGGGTAGGCCGGTATTGGTGAGCCCTTGTGCTTTCAAGGTATAGGGAGACCGACAGTTGTTGCCTCCCTCAGCAGAAGAATGGTCTCATACTCGGGCTTCCCAACAGTGGGTCAGCTGTCTCAAGTGGCTGGGTGTTCCCTGGTGCTAGAAGGAGAGCAGAGTGGTGTATGAACTTAGTGATCCTGAAAGGCCCCTTGATACTTGGAATTTTCCAACCCTAAATAAACCTAGTTGGTCAGTACAATTTGTCTGAGGCTGTATTTTATTCCCAAATGACTCTAGGAACATCCAAGTTGACAGTCCCTATGAAATCAGCCGTGCCCCAGATGAGCTGCACTACACCTACCTGGACACATTTGGCCGCCCTGTGATTGTTGCCTACAAAATAAATCTGGTAGAACAGCACATTCAGGACATTGTGGTATGTGGTTCCACTGTTCTGCTTCCTACACTTCCCTTTCCAGACAATGAGTGCTGGAGACCAGGACTTACCCATCTTTCCCTCCTTGGGCTGGGGTGGTTTGAACATAGCATCCTTTAGGGTTAGGGCTGGGTAGGTAGGTGGGACAGCCCAGATAATTGTTGGCTTGGTAAAACTCTTTTGGCCTCCAGGTTTCTGAGAACCTGTAGGCCTGTCAAAATCCATCTTCTTGGTTCTTCCCATAGGTGCACTACACGTTCAACAAAGTGCTCATGCTGCAGGAGCCCCTGCTGGTAGTGGCTGCTTTCTACATCTTATTCTTCACAGTCATCATCTATGTCAGGCTGGACTTTTCTATCACAAAGGTATGCTTGTAGCTTTCTTCTTTCTCTTGTCACATAGTCATTTTGCACCCTGAATATGTGTTTTACTAGCCTTACTGAGTGTTGGTTATCCCAAGCCCAAGGCAGAATACTGTGGCCCAGAAGACTCTCTCCTGAGGCTTCTGCTAATTTTTTATGTAAAGATACTTTGTTGCTGTGGTCACAGAGCACGCACAGGTTGCTAATGGTGGTGAGTACTGTGGGAACAGGGCAGCCAGCATAGTGTGTGCTGTTGGTGGTGGGACCTGTGGGCCTGAAAAGGCTACCCTGAGGAGTAATAGGCAGAAAAGGTGGGGAAAGGCACTCAGCAAGAGGTGCAAAGTTTGTGGGATAGCAGGGAGGGCTTCATGGGGACCTGTGCTTAGTAGTAGTGTGCATGCGAACAAACACGTTGATCCAGCTGGCTCCATAGACCAGCGAAGCTGCCCAAGGGTCAAGGTGGTACATTTGGGATAGCTGCTGGCAAATCTTGTCTTGCAGAAGGGGCTGAATCTGAGTTTTATTATGAAATAGCCCTATTTTTAAGTTAATAAAAATTGCTTTGTTTTACTGATTTTTTTTTAAACATAGGGAAAAGCTTTTTTTTTTAAAGATTTTATTTATTTATTTTTAGAGAGGGAAGGGAGGGAGAAAGAGAGAGAGAGAGAAACATCAGTGTGCGGTTGCTGGGGGTCATGGCCTGCAACCCAGGCATGTACCCTGACTGGGAATCAAACCTGCGATACTTTGGTTCGCAGTCCATGCTCAACGCCAGCCAGGGCATTTTACTGATTTTTTAAAAAAAATGCCATATTTATATGCATTGCAAGAAAGATAAAAATAACTCTTGTATGCTTGTCACCTAGATATATCAGTTAACATTCAGCCTGTCTCTGTACATCATTTTTCCTGAACCATTTGAGAAGTTTGCAGATATTTGTGCTCCTTTATCCTTGAATACTTAAGCATGTATGCAGCCTGAGAATAAGAGTATTCTCTTACATAACCATGACAGTGATCAAATTCAGGAAATGTAATGTTGTTACATTTCTGCTTGTCCCAGTAATAACTTTTATAGCAATTATTTTTCATATTTCTGAATCCAATTGAGAATCATACAGTTTATTTAGTTATCTTAGTTCCTTAGTCTCCTTTAATCTGGAGTAGTTTCTTAGCTTTTGTCTTTAATGACCTTCATGTATTTGAAGTTTAGAGACAGGCTTTGTAGATTGTCCTTTAGTTTACATTTATCTTGTTCTCCCTGATTAAGTTGAGATTATGCATTTTTGGCAAGAACACTATAAAGTGATGATGCTCTATTTGCCTGCTGTCTGCCTGGTTTCTTCACTGTAAAGTTATTTTTTTCTTTATAATTAATAATTTGTTTGAGGCTAGATAAATATGTTCATATACATTCACCTGTTGTAGCATTATTGATTCTTTTCTGAATATGTTTTTTAGAATGGTAGTAAAAAAACTATGATACCTTTTACATTATTAGTTGGTATTCTGTAAAGAAAGGCTTTTCTATTGGTTGATTGGTTAGTTGGTTGATTTTTTTTTTTTTTTTTTTGGATTCAAGGGTTTTTACTATGTTCCATGAATTATTGTACACTGGTACTATTTATCCTCACCCGAGGACATATTTTTTCACTGCTTTCAGATAGAGAGGAAAGGAGAGAGAGAAACTTTGATGCGAGCGAGAAGCATCAATTGGTTGCCTCCTGTATGCACCTGAACCAGGAATCATATGTGCCCCTACTGGGTGGGGATCAAACCCGCAACCTAGGTATGTGCCCTGACCGGGAATTGAACCCGCAACTTTTCAGTTACGGGATGACGCTCCAACTAACTGAGCCACATCGGCCAGGGTCACTGGTACTATTTATTTTGATGCTCTAATTGTCCCAGAGTTGATAGTCTTTTTAACATCTCCAATTTTTTTGAGCACTTCCTTATTGTTGGCACAGTAACATGTTTCAGGCATATCTTGTACTTCCTCCAAGGACCCCTGCTTCCTTTTATTGCAGAATGGTACCTTGAGACCATGATCTGTGAGCTAGATGTGATCTTTGCCCTTGGACTATAACTGCTTCTAAGCCTTTTCAAAGAGAGAGCTAGGAGATGAATATATATGCTATTTAAAATAGAATTAATACTGATGTCTTTAATAGACATCAGTAGATGTCTGTTAGTAGAGATGATTTGGGAAAGTCTGTAGGGCCTCACCTAATGGGCTTTGATTGGTAAGATAAGGAATTTGGGTTTCTCCTTTAGGCCCTGGGAAACCCTTTAAGTTTTTAAGGAAAGAGACAATGAACATCTGGAAGCCTTCTCTGACCTGAGCTGAGATTTCTCTTTCCTGAGTACTCTATGCTTTCCATGGTGCAGTCTGGCATTAGTACCCTTTTCCACATTTGTCTGCCTAACCCTGCTGGACTTTGAAGTGAACATCTGTTTCATTCTCATGTCCTGTTCTTACCCATTGCTGAACTGGTCCAGGTTCAGTACTAGTATGAGTTTAATTCTCTGACTTTCCAAGAAGGTAGATTTTTAATTAATTAATTAATTTAGAGAGGGGGGGAAGGGAAGGAGAAAGAGAGGAAGAGAAACATCAATGTGAAAAACAGGTATCAGTTGCCTCTTTTATGCGCTCTGACTAGAAATATGCAACCTAGGCATGTGTCTTGACTGGGAATTGAACCTGGTGCCTTTCCCTTGGGGGATGAGGTCCAACCTTGTGAGCCATACTGGCCAGGGCAGAAGATGCCTTTTTTTTGTTTGTGCAATTGGTGATGGGTGATCTTCAGCAGGTGAAAATTGGAGTGGGCTCAGGCCTGGTTTCATCACACATGGTATCTCTTCTCCAGGATCCAGCTGCAGAAGCCAGGATGAAGGTTGCCTGCATCACAGAACAGGTCTTGACCCTGGTCAATAAGAGAATAGGTCTCTACCGTCACTTTGACGAGACTGTCAATAGGTATAAGCAATCCCGGGATGTATCCACTCTCAACAGTGGTAAGAAGAGCCTGGAGACAGAACACAAGGCCTTAACCAGTGAGATAGCACTGCTACAGTCCAGGCTGAAGACAGAGGGCTCTGACCTGTGTGACAAAGTAAGTGTCTGTCAGCATGCCAACACTGAGTCACTTGGCTTGTTGCCTGCTATAACCCAATTTAGGGGGTTGTACCCAACTGTCTGGAGCATCGTGCAGCTACTGTGCCTGGATCAGAAACCAGGCAGCTCTTGCTCACTGCTGGCTTGTGGGGTGACATCTCACGCAATTGTAGACTTGTGGCATGGTGTCAACCTTTATGATGAAACAAAAAGTTTTGGTGTCTTGGATGTGAACTGGGTTTGGAGAAAGCTCTGCCAGCTTCTATAACACTGTCTGTCCACATGGTCAGTATTGAAACCACCTGCTTCCTCTCCTGGAAGCCAAACTGAACAAGGTAAGAAGAACCTAGACTTAGAAGAATGGGTTTGAATTCAGGCTATGATTGAGACTTTGTAATCCTAGGCAAGTTATTTCACTTTTCTAAATCAGTTGCCTCACAGGTAAACTGGGGATGCTATTAGTATCTCATAGTGGTTGTGAGTGTGAAATGAGTTCAGTGCATATAAAGTGCTAAGAATCCTGCCTGAGACATGCTGTGAGTTCTTGTGATCTGTAAATGAGGATGGGGACTTCCCCTCCCCCTGGAGGTATCCCTCAGAGTTCTGGACCTCCCCCCTTATGTGCCACGCCCCAGCATTCCCTCTCTTTTCCCTGTGCTGTTTTCTTCATAGCATCTATCATGTTTTGAAACTGTTTATTCATGTGCTTAAGTATATATAATGTGTCAGCTTCTTGAGGGGTAGATACCTTATCTGTCTTTAGTGTGTTTTCCAGAAGCTAGAATTATGCTTAGCACTGTAGCTCACTAAATATTTATTGAATGTTGAGTCAATGTGACTATAAAAGTCTTCAGTCTGACAGTGAGTCTTTGATAATATGGAAGTCATTCAGTCCTGTGGGCACACCCTGCCATTGGTGTTTTGTCTATATGAACTCCTGCACCCAATTTGGCAAGCTGAAGGGATGAGAATGAAGGTTCCTAGAGTACCTACTGTGTACCTGGCACCATGTTAGGTAAATTCATATATTTTTACATTCACTCTTCAACAATACTCTTCTACAGCTAAGGCCCAGAGATGGTGAATGGACTTGTTCACAAGAGTCAGAGCTTGAAGGAACAGGGTTTGTAGGGGATGAAGCTGGTATTTGAAGCCAAGCCTGTCTTCCTTCACAGCCAGCCCCTTTAGTCTGGGAGTTCTGGAATCTGTAAGCATGGGAGTTGGTGGGTCCTGCTGAGTAAGGGTGAGAGGACAGTTCTCAAACCCTGCCTTGCTCTTTCCTTGGACAGGTGAGCGAAATGCAGAAACTGGATGCACAGGTCAAGGAGCTGGTGCTCAAGTCTGCAGTGGAAGCTGAGCGGCTGGTGGCTGGCAAGCTCAAGAAAGACACGTACATCGAGAGTGAGAAGTTTATCTTAGGAAAGCGACAGGAGCTGGTCACCAAAATTGACCACATCCTGGATGCTCTGTAACCCCTGCCAGTTGTTTCCATGATGGGCCCAGGGTGCTGCACTTAAAGATGGCAGGTGTGTGTACAGGTGTGCGTTGGGGGGACTGTAAACTTTGAGGTCAGTGAATGCTGGTGTCTGTATTTTTCAAAAGGCCTTCAGGGAAGAGAAGCCAGGTCCTGCCTCAGACAACACAGGAAGCTTAGTTCTTGTCCCTAAACTGTTCCTTTAACAAAGAAAACCTTAAATTTATTAAAAATAAAATATCTTTGTGTTTTCAACAAAGAAATTTTCAATATTTGATTGATTTTCTTTTATTCTGAAACCTTGCTCCTTGTTTTATACCCTTCTACTTCCTGATGTCTGGGTATTTTGTAAGTGTGTGCATGTTTTTTTCTTTCTGATATGCATATTCATTTTAGAGATAGGGAGAGAAAGAAACATCGATTGGTTGTCTCCTACACATTCCCCAACCCGGGATCAAACCTGTAACCTAGATATGTGCCCTGACCAGGTATCAAACCCCCAGCCTTTTACTGTATGGGATGATGCTCCAGCCAACTGAGCCACACAAGCCAGGGTAATGTGTGCGTGTTTTTTCAAGCATGTGTGACCAAAAAAATTAAAAAATAAAGCAGGGACTGTGAAATTCTGTTTTATTCTGTGAAAGTCTCTCATAATTTATTTCTTAACTTTGAGTATAGTCCTTTTATGAGGTGCTTTTTATCTACTAAATAATGGACTTGCTCCTTAGAACAAGTGTGGTGCAAGTATTGGTTATATATTAGAACACTGAGGCCACAAAGGTAAAGTGGACTTCATAAAGTTACAGAACAGAGTGATAGAGTAACTTCTCTGTTCTTGCATTTTTTGATTACCTATTTTTCATGACAGGCTCTACTAGGTACTGAGGAAACTGATGAGCAAACCAGAGATTATTCTTTTGGAGGACAGATGGTCAAATGATCAAACACATTTATAATCACAAACCGTAATGAAACCTTGTGAGGAAAAGGGACACAGGGTCCTCTGATAGTATATACTAGACAATGCTAGACTTAATCGACAAGGGAGCTGGTGAATGGTTCATTGAAGGAAGTGACTTTTGAGTTAAGATCTGTAGGAGTTACATATAGATGGCAGGGATGGTGGGGCAGAGAGCATTCCAGGTAGAGAGCATAGTATTTGCAGAGGCCCTGAGATAGGCTGGGGCTTGACATGAAGGGGATCCAGAGAGTAAGGTGGACAGTGTATGACATAGGACTGCAAATGAAAAGTCCAGTACAAGATAGAGCTTTATAAGTCTTTCAAGGCTTTTAGCTTTATCCTAAAATGAAGGGAAGATATGTGTGAGACATGCTTAGATTTGTATTTTGTCTGAGAACTGCTGAAGGCTCTAAGTGCGTGGGAGAGAACCTTGTAATCCAGGCAAAAGATGAGGGCTTGGGCATGGGTGATGATGTACCAACATGGTTAGAGATGACAGATTTAGGTTGGGAAAATCACAGTGCTAAATGAGAGCCATGCTTTCTCCTGCTCTTTCTTTTCTGGGGTATACACCTCATCTTTACCTAGTTCATTCCTGCTCAGCCTTCAGATAACAGTTTAAGGTTTCTGCCTCAGGGAAGCCTTCTAGGTTCTCTCATAGTCAATCAAATGCTATTGTGCCCTATTGTTCAAGCTGTAACACTCCACATCCTGCTGCACAGTTAGAATGTGGGTGATTACTGGTCTGGCTCTGATACTGCAGGGGTTTTGTTTGATATGCTTACTCACATTATCAGCTAGATGTTCAGATCAGTGTATTGTACATAGTGGGTGGCTTACTGAATGAATGAGTAGTTTAAATATTGGTGGTGTAGGTTGCGAGATGATTGTTACATTCATTTAATATGGGAAGATGTGTAAGACCAGGTTTGAGGAAAATAATGATAAATTCTGTTTCAAACATGGACATTCAAGTGGGAATGTCTATGGGCAGTTAGAAATTCAGGACTACAACTCAGGAGAGGCCTGGCATGGAAATGATAAATGTGGGGGTTGTTTAATATGAAGATGTTTGTGGAAATGGTGAGATGGAGGATGTGGTGGGTAAAGGTGCTTAAGAAGGGTGCCGAGTAAGAAGAGAACCAGAACTGAACATTAGGACTGTAAAAGTGGCCACTTGGAGGACACCACTGCACAGTAGTTAAGTGGCCAGTGACCATGTGGTGTCATGGAAGCCAAGTGGAAAGATGTTTCAAAAAAGGAAAAAACACTTCTGGCCAAGATGGAGGCGTAGGTAGACACTGTGCCTCTTTGCACAACCAAAATAAGGTCAGCAACAATTTAGAAACAAGATAACAACCAGATCTGACAGAAAATGAACTATATGGAAGTCGGACAACCAAGGAGTTAAAATATACACATTCATCCAGATTGGTAGGAGGGGTGGAGATGGGCAGCCGGGCGGAGAGGGGTCGAGACACAAAAAGCGGTGGCACTGGACATGTAAGGCATCCCAGGTGCAAGACCCCAGCGGGCAGACCCTGGGCCCACAGGCGGCTGACAGAGCCAGCGAGGCGGTGACTGTGAAGTGAGGCTCTGTGTGCAAGGCTCCTGGCTGTCCAGGCCACATTTGTGCACAGATAAACCAGGCAAAATTGGGCAGTGGGACAGACCGCCCCACCCAGGGTCCCAGCGCCGGGAAAAAGAACCTCGGGACACTCACTGAAAACACCTGTGGGGTTGAGGCACAGGGAGAGACTCCCAGCCTCACAGGAGAGTGCATTGGAGAGATCCACGGGGTCCTAGAACGTACACAAGCCCACCCACTCGGGAATCAGCACCAGAAAAGCCCAGCTTGCTTGGGGAAAGTAGTGGAAGGGACTGAAATCTGACGGAGAGAGGAGCAAGCACCATTGTTTCCTGTCGGACCCCACCCCCACATACAACATCACAACCCAGCAACGTGGGTTGCCCTGCCCTGGAGAACACCTAAGGCTCTGCCCCTCACGAAGTAACAGGCGCAGCTGGACCCCCCTCCCCCCAAAAAAAAAGGCTCAAACGAAAGTACAAATCAAAGCCCCAGAGCAAATACTTTTAAGTGACTAAGAGATAGCCAACCTATCAGATTTGAACCTATCAGTTCAAAGCATTGGTAATCAGGATGCTCACAGAATTGGGTGAATTTGGTCGCCAATTAGATGAACAAATGAAGGCTATGATAAGAGAAATGAAGGAAAATGCACAGGGACAAATAGTGATGGGAAGGAAACTGGGACTCAAAACAATAGAGTGGACTAGAAGGATGAAAGAAATAACCAAACAGAAAAGAATGCAGAAATAATTCAAAAAAATGATGAGAGGCTTAGGAACCTCCAGGACATCTTGAAACATTCCAACATCCAAGTTATAGAGGTACCAAAGGGGAAGAGAAAGCGACAAATGGAAAAGTTTTTTGAACAAATAATAAAGGAGAACATCCCCCATTCTGGCAAAGGAAATAGACTTCCAGGAAGTCCAGGAAGCTCAGAAAGCCCCAAAGAAGTTGGACCCAAGGAGGAACACACCAAGGCACATCATAATTACGTTAGCCAAGGTAAAAATGAAGGAGAGAATCCTAGAAGCAGCAAGAGACAAGGAGACAGTAACCTACAAAGGAGTTCCCATCAGACTGTCACCAGATTTCTCAAAGGAGACCTTGCAGGCAAGAAGGGGCTGGGAAGTAGTATTCCAAGTTATGAAAGGCAAGGACCTACATCCAAGATTGCTCTGTCCAGCAAAGCTGTCATTTAGAATGGAAGGGCAGATCAAGTGCTTCTCAGATAAGGTCAAGTTAAAGGAGTTCATCATCACCAAGCTCTTATTACATGAAATGTTAAAAGGACTTATCTAAGAAAAAGAAGATAAAAAATATGTATAGTAAAATGACAGCAAACTCACAATTATTAACAACCACACCAAAAACAAAAACCAAAACCAACTAAGCAAATAACTAGAACAGGAACAGAACCACAGAAATGGAGATCACATGGAGGGTTATCAACAGGGGAGTGGGAGGAGGAGAGGGGGAAAAGTACAGAGAATAAGTAGCATAGATAGTAGGTAGAAAATAGGGGGAGGGTAAGAATTGTATGGGAAATGTAGAAGCTAAAGAACTAACAACACATGGACATGAACTAAAGGGGGGAATGTGGGTGGGATAGGGTGTGCAGGGTGGAGCGGAGTAAAGGGGGGAAATGGGACAACTGTTAGAACGTAATCAATAAAATATATTTAAAAAAAATTCAAAGGATTGAAATAAAAAAAAAAACACGGAAAAAAACAGCAAGTGCCACTGAGAATTGTTAAACAAAAGGAAGAATGGGAGATGCCTGTTTGGTTTTAGGAGCAGCTCATTTTTGAAGTCATTTTTCACTGTCTTAAACTGTTGGTGGAGTGGTGGGAAGGAGATTTGGGTTGAGGTGAGGCTTCTTTTGAATAGTGACTGCATTTCACAGACAGGTTGTGAAAGGTATGAGTATGGGGTAGCTATAGGAGGATGTGCAGCTGAAAGTTTTAAAATGGAAGAGATTCAAGTGTATCAAATGCTATTGGGAGGGATCCCGTGGCTGAATATAGAGAAGAGAAAATGACTGTGGACAATGTGAAATATTTGATGCAGTGGTAAGATATGGGTTCCAAAGGACTGTGGAAGGACTGGGACTTGGGTATTGGAGGGAGGACACTTTTCTTCAACAGTGGGATTCTGCATTCAGAGGGCCTCCACTGAATCCTGCCACCCACTGTGACCTTAGGCAAAGCTTTTGGGTATCAAGTTCCCTCATTTGTAAAATGAAGCAGTGCTATATTAGCTGCTTGGTAGGATGGCTGTAAGGGTGACATGATGTAATAAGTGTGAAGTGGCATATTGCAACTGCTTGTTAAGTATTAGTGATTGTGTTCTATTTTGTTTCATTTATCTCTTTCCATTTCTCTAATCATAGTGTTGGTTCTGATCCTTGTGGTGTCCTATCTTCAAGGGTTGGAAACTGGAGGCTGTATGGGACTGGTGTTCACTTGGTGTTCTTGTGGGCCTGTCCCCACTCACATCTGGTCTCTGGTACCCTTAGGTGGGACCAAGCAGGCCTTCCCCTGCTCCCCTAAAATTGCCCAACTGATTTGTCCAGCATCCTTGCAACACTGCCTCTGCTTCTCTAAGGAAGCCCAGGTGCAGCTATGTGCTTTAGGGCTGGGGCCCTGGTTGCCCTGGGCAGGTACCATCTTGGCCCATTTGGCCAGTTACTTCACCAGCCTTGAAAATAAAAGCTGGCAAGGGTTCATGCTGGCAGGCCTCTCACAGGCCTGGGCAGGGAGCTGTGCTTGTGTCCTAATGTCTCAAACGTATGGAAATATCACTCGGATGCCAGAAAGTAAGGCTGAGTGCAGCTCATGAGGAAGGCTGCATCCATGTTAAAGGGAGGGTAGCTTGGTCATTCCCCAAAGCCAATGCTTTGGCTGTGGCACCACTTAAGGGCACAGGTCTGGGAACTGCTGCTGCCATCTGGACTAGAAGTGGACCTGAGGTCAGCATGGGAGTTAGGCTACAGTGCAGATTTTGGGTGATGGGGACTTAGGCTTCCAAATTCCCTGTGCTGGACCAGGTAGAGCCCATGGCTCACCCTGTGTCCTGGGCTGGGGGGCTATGGGTGAGGCATCCTGCTCCCAGCCTACCCTCATTCTTAGCTCTGGGCATAGTGTCTTAGGACAAGGGCAGCCTGAGTTCCCTGGTCCTCTATTTCCCTGTGGCAAACATGGCCTCATTTGCTCCCTTGTAAATCATAGGGTGAGGGTTGAAATGAGGCCCTGTGTATAAAGAGTTTACCAAGGTCTGGCCCCCCTAGGCAAGATGAGGTGCCCCAGACACCTGGCACCTCTCATTTGGTCTCAAACCCAGTCTACTCCATCTGTGACCCTCATGGTGGGTGTGTGGAGAAGAACGCTTTCCCCAGGCTTCCAGGACAATGTTCAGACCCCCAAGCCAGTCTCATCTCCAGCATTGGCCAAGATGCCCAACTCCAGTGGCCTGACCCCAGCATCCATCAGGGCCTCAGCTTTCAACTGCCCCTACAGCCACAAGTGGTCGTGTAATAGGCCCTTGGCCCTCAGCAGCTTCCCGCAACCCGACTCCTGGTTTAGAAGGGGGAAAACACAGCTGAAGAAGGAGGGCTGGGTGTCACTTTTCCTCCTCCATTTGTCTTGGAGGCTGACATGGGAGAAAACCCCAAAGGGCCAAATGTACCCTCACAGTTTCACCACAAGTATCCTGACTGGGCATCTGGTACCGAGCTGATAGCGCAGGCCCCGGCCGCAGCCCCGCCGGAAACCGTGCTACCAGCGGTTGGGGGCTGCAGGCCCAGACAGGAAACGCCCCCGGTCGTACCCCAGGCCCCATGGCCTTGGCACAGGCCTGCTGCCTTGGACCAGGCCTGGCGCCATTTTGAAGCTGGGTTAGACTCTGGGCCTCTGGGTCTCTGGCTTGATATTTGGGGACTGGTCTGTCATCTGCCTGCACAGGCTTGGGAAATGACAGGAGGGGTAGACAGAACCTCCAGACTAGGCTAGCCAGAAACCAGAGTGGAGTATAGCCTCTCCTCTACCATGGCCAACCCCTCCATGGTACCTGTGACCAAGCCCTTTAAATTCTCAGCTTCTATCCAGTAGTTGGCTCTATATTTACCATAACAGGCCCAGAACTAAATACAGGGAACACAGAAGTGAACAAAATGATATTGGGTATCAGGAAAAGCAGACAGAATAGGGGGCATAATTAGGAATAATCACAATGTCTTGTCTGTGGGTGATGATGGAGAAAGAGGAACCCAGATTCTGGCCACCTTTTTTGCCTTTCATCTAGGAGATGGAGTACGGACAGATTCATTTTAGGATGAGAAAGATAGGTGCTCATTCAAGTGTTGGGAGCAAGTAAGGAGATCATAGGGAGAGAGAGGTTGCAGATCCAGGTGAGAAGGGGCCAGTTGAGCCGGAGTCCAGGGATGTGATTGAGGGCTGGAGGGAGAGATTTCAAGAGAGGTCTTTGAGCAATTAATTGGCCCTGCCTCCCACTAGTACCACAAGTAAACTGGTAGAGAACTGTACAAGCTTTGCCTCCTAGGTCGTCTTCCTTGTTCCTCTGGGAGGACTCTACCTTACACTCTTTGGCATTGCTCTCTGAAGTGCAATGTACTGCTTACCTTACTGGACTGGGAACTTACTCTCAGCAGAGTTAAGGAGGCAGCACAACAATGCCTGTGATACATTTAACAAATATCTTTACTTTGTATCAGGCATTATGCCTAAAACACCAGGGGTATATAGTAAGTGGGCAGAAGTCTTGTGTGACTTAAAAAAGTCAAACTGGAAAATAAATATTTCAGGTAGTGAGGAACACTATGAAGGAAATAGGGAGTTGTGATCAATTGATTTCGTTTGAAGGGTTGAGGAGACATCCCTGGGAGGAGACAGCTGGAAGGTAGGAAGGGCAGCATAGTAGTCTTGGCTGAAGGTGAATGAATGCTGCTCTTTCCCTTCTCTCTTCCCTGCCATGCTCTATCCAGACTCTGGTGGCTGCAAGTCAGGTTTCATGATACATCTTCTCTCCAGGGTGGCCTCAGCTTCCCTTTCTCCAGGCTTGGGCCCTGGCACTTGCTGTCTTTCCCAGTCCCTCTTTTTGTTATGCTGCTCCCTGCCTCCATTTGCCCCCTCTCCCTACCCCATATTCAAGGCTTAGTCACACCCAGGCCAGGCTTCTGATGAGTATGTAACCCACTCAAGACTCAGGGCTTGTTTCTGTACCCTGAGCCTCACACTGCTTGCCTGGAGTTTGGGGACATACAACATGAAGCCTGAAGGAATTCAGAAACTAGGTACAAGTCATCTTCCAACAGTGCTGACTCAAGAAATGGTCTTTTTCCTTAACAGATATCAGAATGATCAGCATAGCCCTTGTGTTAAAAGATCATAGCTGTTTACAAAGTGCCTTTATAAGTGTGTTATAAACTTTTATAAAAAGTGAGTGTGTTATATACTCACTTTTCAGTTGGCAGATGGCAGTCTCAGTACACTGGGTTCAGGTCCACTTCTGCAGCCAGTTCCTGGGCAGTCTTAGGCAAGTCCCTTCCCTCTCCAGGCCTAAAGTCTTCCTGCACAATGACAGATGTCTGAGGTTTTTTCTGTTTGTTCTGCCAAATTCTGGCTTTCCCGTATTGCTAGGCTGGGCTCTCAATAGGGAGAGCTGAGCCTGGTCTCTGCAAGGCAGGACTCATCTTGGTTTCTTGTTGCCCTGACAGTGAGTACTGAGGGCACTACCTTCAAGGGGGCAGCAAAGGCATACAGCTACAGGTAGGCAGCCATTCCAGTGTTTGGGTGTATCTGCCCCACCCACACCCATGGTTCTCACCGAGGCTCACAGACACACACGTGGATGGACACACGGATGTGCACACCTACTGCTGTGCTGATATACATACGACCGATGTTTGCTGAGTGCCCACCATCTGCTAGCTGCTGCTGCCTTTGGCATTGGGAGACAAGGGATTGGGCAAAGTTCCCACCCTCATGGATCATGGAAGTCCACTGACACACTGTCATAATAACAGCCTACACTCAGAGCACTTAATGCAGTGCATGTTACCAGCTGGTCACCTTATGCATCTGACTCTTTTAGTGGTTAGAGCCACTGTGTTGGTAGATACTATTACCCCACTTTTCAGTGGAGGAAGCTTGCACAGCAGGTAGGCCTGGAATTTTGGGGCACCTTTCCTCACCCAGAAAGTCTCTCCTCTGAGTGTGCAGGGCATGCAGGCTGCTCCAGGAGGACCCTTACTGCAGAAACACTCCTGTGCACGCTCAGACCCTCCACATGGTACTCTCATATGTACCATCTCATCACATAGGTTTCCCACCCCCTGCTCCTGTGTTCTGCCTGGCTCATGAGGGCTTCTCTTCTGGAGAGCACCTGTTTTCTCAGCCTCAGCTCCTGTTGCTCTGACCTTAATGCCTGGTACTTCTCTCCATCAGGCTGGGAGCCCAGGGACAGAGCCTTGGTTTCCTGCCCAGCACAAGGCCTGGAATGGAGAAGGTGGGTCTGTGCATGTAGTGAGGGAGTATTGGATGAAAATTAGATGAAGGCACAGGCATTCACCTGCTGGAGCCCAGAACTCTCCTAGAAAACTCAGGTTTTTATGCATTGTGAGTGAGGCCTGGTCTCTGGGGTGGGGTGTTGCTTGGAGCCAGGAGGGAGCCAGGGGGGAGACCAGGTGCAAGATGGCCTCTGTGGTGAGTGGACCCAGGCAAGGGACTCCAGCAGCATGAGGGGATGGTGGGTAATTCTCAGAGGTGAATCAGCATGAGGAGGAGACCCCTTTGAACTTGACAGGGCTAGAGGGGGTCAATTAGGGCTGGGGTATCTCTACACCTGGGGCACAGAAGAGGCAGAGACAACTCCGGGATGGTGTTACGTTGGGCTTTGGTGTGTATGTATATGTACATGTGTGTGCATGCTTCTGTGTGTTTGTAGTGGTAGGAGGCATCCTGAGGCAGTTGGACCAGGGTGGCATCAGACCTACCTGAATTGAATTTTGGTTCTGCGAGCCACTCACATTCTTTTCACCTGTTTCCCAACTCAAGCAATGGGCTAAATATTACCTTTGTTATGAGGATGAAAAATATAAATAAACATGCTGGCAGAGTATATGTGCTTAATACATAGTGGTTGTGATTGTGTGTGTGTGTGAGAAAGGATTTCAGAGCCCTGTAAGGGCTTGTGAATTGTCAGTGTGGCTGTCCTATGATTCTAGGGGCACTGCCTACCTGTAACTTAGGACCCAGAGTTACCTTTTGTGGGCTGGGCATAGACAACAGTCCTGCTTACATGGGGTCTTATCTGACAGACACAGATATGGGTACCCAGAAAGACAGCCTTACCCAGGGTCCACTGCTAGGTGTGGAGGCCCAGGTTATTAAATCTTATAGGTTCGACTCTGTGTTGGGCATTGTATTATCAATATATTCTTTCTACTTTTATGTTTTTCTTTAGATTGGGACACTGTCTCTGTCCCTGCTGTAACTTCATTCATCCTGACCCCCACTTCCATCCTCTATCCCTGTCAGCAGCCCCACTATGTAGGATGCATGTCCTCAGATATGTGTGTGCTGGTAATACATGTGGTGTGTTTCCATGCATGGGTGCCCATTTTGCTCTCAACACACTCTGCTTTTTTAAAAAGATGTTATTTATTTATTTTTAGAGAGAGGAGAAGGGAGGGAGAATGGGAGAGAAAATCCAGTGTGTGAGAGAAACAAAGATCTGAGTAGTTGCCTCTCGTGTGCTCCATGCCGGGAATCTGGACCATAACCCAGGCATGGGTTCCTTGACCTGGAATTAAACTGGTGATCTTTTGGTTTACGGGAGGAAGCACAACATACTGAGCCACACCAGTCAGGTCTCAACACATTCTGCTTTTTGCTGGTCTCACTTGACTCGATTTTTTTGGGTCTATCCATATTGCTGTGAGTATTTCCAGATATTCTTCTACCCTAGAGTATCTCACTGTATATCCTCTGCCTTTCACCCATTTCCCAGTGATAGATGCCCACATGGCCCCGTTTTCCTGGGTTGGCCAAAATTTTCACCAAAAACTTTATTGATTTGGGTATTTTGAGTATGTTGCCTATTTCCTGCATGGTATAATGTTGATTGTTCTCAGTTAATATCTCAATTTGACTGCTGTCAACTTCAACTAGTCTACCCAGTTGTGGAGCAAGAAATCTCTAGCACGAAACTTGACAAACCACTTTTGACACATTTGATCAGTTACAGCACCTTCTGCATAATTTGTAAAAATCTTTTTTTGTGTGTTTCAGTTGAGTTTTTACCTTCCTTGAAATAATAAAGGATAATATGCCAAAAATGTCACTTATTTTCTTCTATCTTAAGTAGTAAAATGGCTACACAAAAATTCACCAATTTTGATGAGTTATTTTTTAAATGCATGCTGATATGACAGTTGTCACAATCCAGTCTAACAAAATTGTTTCAAGTGAAGTTAAAGACAACTAAGTGCTACTGTAGCCATCTTATGGAAAAAGCCAAGCGAACTTTTTGGCCAGCCCAATCCCTCATGCTCTACCACCCACTCCCTAGTGATGGATGCCCACATATGGCCCATCTTCTTTCACTTCCCATGATTTGTCCCCCTGTGATGGATACCCACAGGCTCCATCTTTTCTTTATTCCCAAGGATGCTGCAGGGATGACTGGGCACAGAGCTGGTGTGGGAGGACTAGTGGGCCATACAGGCTCTGCAGGATGGCCACCATTTGTCTCTTCTCGTGGTGTTCACACTGTTTTGTGCATTTTGCCTTTAGTATCTTTTTAGTCCCTATAGCAGATCTGGAAAGGAGGTGTAATTGATCTTCATTTACAGTGAGGACTGGAAGATAGAGTGGAGAAATGACTCTTCTGGGGCCATACAATTCATCAGGCAAATCTGAGGCAAGACTGATGGCAAGGACTTGCAGGATAATAGTTATGTGGTATAGCCCTTACAGCGCTGGAACAGCACTCAGACTGGTCCAAAATGGGAGCACTTGGCCAAAGCTCTGGCCTACTGTGAAGTATTGGTGTCCCCAGAGAGCAGCTGTGTTCACTGTTGGAAGGGAGATAAGGGAGGTGCAGTGCCTCGTCAAGGTGAGAAAAACTGACTCAGAGGGTAGGTCTTGAGAGAAAGTCCAGGGTGGGGTAGCTGTGGTTTAACACTCCTGTAACACATAATCTCTATTTATTTATTTAGTATTTTTTCCATTACTATTTATCCCCCTTATACCCTCTTTCACGTCTACCCACTTCCCTCCCCATCGCAATCACCTCACTCGTGTTTATGTCCATGAGTCCTTTTTCCTTTTTGCTACATCCATCCCACTCATAACTGCCCCCAACCCCAGAGCTGTCAGCCTGCTCTCTATGTGTCTATTTTGATTGTTAGTTCAGTTTTCATTAGATTCTACATATGAATAAGCCAGTCAGAGAAAGGCAAATACCATATGATTTTACACACAATCTCTACAAAGACAGAGCTTCTGAACTTCAGGCTCTCCAAACACATGACTATTTGGCGAATGGAATCCCTTTACTTGATTTACATTCCACTCTGCCGCCCCCCCCCCCCCCCCCAATTACCTTTTACTTAGGTGAGTACAACTGGTTTTCCACTTGTGGTAGTCATACAAAGTTTTATTGCAAACTAAATTAGACTGTGAGACTGACCTGATTAAGGAGGTGGTATAGCAGAGGGCTCAGCTTCACTGGCTCTGGGCAGGCTTCCTGTTTGGTTGTCTAGCTTTACCACTTGTGAGCTCTGTGCATGAACAAGGTACTCAACTGCCCTGTGCCTTAGTATCCCCATCATAAATGGGGGTAATATTAATTTCTAACAGAGAGTCATTGTGGGTGTGGGGCTCAAATGAGGTAACAGAGGCAAGGCATTGACTCATGGTAAACCACTAGGTAGGGGTCTATTTTTTAAAAATTTTCAAAAAATTTTTAAAATTTATTTTTAGAGAGAGGGTAAGGGAGGGAGAAAGAGGGAGAGAAACATCAGTGTGTGGTTGCCTCTCATGTGGCATCTATTGGGGACTTGGCCTGCAATCCAGGTATGTGCCCTGACTGGGAGTTGAACTGGCAACCCTTTGGTTTGCAGCCCATGCTCAATCCACTGAGTTACACCAGCCAGGGCAGTGGTCTATTGTTACTATGGGAATATTAGACTGGGGAACGGGAGAAGATGGCACAGGATGTGAATGTGGAACTTGCTTCAGTGCTGGCAAAACACAGATCTATTTCAGATCCCATTTCAGAGGGGAAACTAATTCTCTTGTTTTATGCCACTCTCAACTGGACCCAATGGAACACAGTGACAGTTAAGAGGTAGCCCACTGGGAGGCTGGCATTTGGAGTGGCTTTGGAATCAGCTGGGTGTCTGAGACCCTAAGTCTTATCCATAGAATGGGATAATCCCAGAGAGGGGTGCAAAGGCTCTCTCCTTGATCAAACTCCATCTTGTTGGCTTATCTGAACTCTCTTTTCAACTAGACCCTGACTTTTGGGCTTCTGTGTTCATCTCTACATTGTCCAATTTTAGCAAAAATTCTGCTAAGTCAGTTTAGCCAGAAACCCCAACCTGTGATGTCTGATCAGGTTTCTTAACCCCACACTGTTTCCCAGGTGATGTCTGGTCACTTGGCTTATCTTCAGCAAGAATCCTATTAGGTTGATTTAGCCAGAACGCACCTCCCCCTTACTCCTATTATTTTCTCTTAGTCATTTTCCATCCACTGACTCCACCCTGTGACTATAAATTCCCTTTTATTTTGTATTCAGGGTTAAGCTCCATCACTCTTCCCCACTATAAGACCCCATTGTAGTAGCCAGCCCTCTTTGAATAAAGTCTTTCTTACTGTCTTTAACAAGTGCCATGAATAATTTTTTCTTTAATAAGGGGCATGGGAGACCATGCATATAGAAGTACACAGCAGGTACACAATAAATTCTGTTGTCCCCACAGGCCAGCAAGTGGGCATAAAGTCTGGCTTCTTCCAGTTCCTCCATGGACAGGTTCTGGGGTCCCGGACAAAGTTTCTGCTCTACTTTCAGGGCTTTGGTTTCTCCTTTGCAAAGTGAGGCATTTGGGCCCTGGCCCCTGAGTGGTGAGTGAGGTTCAGGTAAGAGCTCACCTTGCTACCTTGAACCAAAGACCTAAGGTTGGTGGGGACTCTGGGCCCATCACCACCAGAGGGCGACCCTGCACAAGAAATCTACTCCTCTCCCCTAGGGAAGGCTGGGTGGTGCCCACAGCACAGAGGCTGGGCATTTTTCATTGGCTGTGGGTCACTTTTGCCAGTTGGTGTCTGGGGCATGGAGAAGCTCTGTTGGTTGCCAAATTTTACTTTGGAAGAGTGAAGAAGTGTGGTGCCTGTGTGAATGATGTGGTAGGTGACAGCCTGGGTGCTGGAACCAGCTGGCTGGGGTTTAGATTCTGGCTCCCAATTACTGGCTATGTATTCTCCTTCCTGCCTCAGTTTCCTCATTTGTCACAAAGACTTATCACTGGAACTACCACATAGGGCTCTTGTGAAGGCCAAACAAGTGGATGGTTGCAGAGCACTTAAGCAAGTGGATACTAGATAAATGTCAGCAATTATTATGGAGTCCCTATTCCAAGCCAGTCCCTGTGATATCACTTGACATCCTCATACCATTGGTTCCTCACAATTACCTTGCAAGTGGAGGTGACTAAGGAAACTGGAGCTTAGGGAAAGACAGCCAAAGTTTCCACCAAGATGAATAAAAGTCCTAGCAGCAATTGAGCCTAGTTCAACCAGCTCCCAATCGGGTGAATCATGCCACATTGTCTTGCAGCAATGAATCGAGGGCCTCCTGCATCTCTGAGAGGGAGCTCTAGTTCAGGTCCTATGGGGATTGGGGCATTCTCAGACTGCAGTCTCTGCTCTGGAACCAACCTGTGGTAGTAGGAGATGGCCTTCCTGGAATCCCAGCTAGATTCCATGGCTCTTGACATGTACCAGGTTACTTTCTCTCTCCATGTCTACTCTCCATGTTCAGTTCAGTGCCTACTACTTTAACCTCCTCTCCCATTCAAATTCTCTCTATCCTTTAAGGGTCAGGTGAATTATGTCCTTCCATAAACTTCATAAAACCTTTCCCAGTGACCATGACAGCCACTGATTTCTTTGGTCTGCAAGGAAGCTTCCTTTCTTGTCTGCCTGGAATAAAATCCTGTTCATTCTTGAAAACCCAGCTGCTAGCATTACCCCTGAGAAGGCTTACTGCCAATCTCCTCTTCTTTCCTAGATGGACACAGTTACTGCCGTGCTGGGCTTTCTGTGCATTCGAGTTACAATGTCTAAACATTGTCACTTCATTGGTTTACATATTTGTATTCTGTTTTAAAAACTGGAAAATTAATGCATGTTAATCATCAGAAGGGTATAAAGAGAAGAGTAGGGGCCCCTGCCCTTTTCTACTAGCCCCTGGTTGCCAACTTCCCTCACCTGGAGGAAAACTTGTTAGCAAAGTATTGTGAATCCCCTGGAGGCTCTCCATGCCTGTACAACAGTGCTCACACTGTTTCATTGTTCTGCTGTGATCTCTGCACCACTCTAATCCTAGCTCCCTGGGGCTTAGATCTGAGTCTGACTTAGGTGGGGTGCCCCAAGCCAGCCCTGGACTGGGCTAGAAAAGATGCTCAGAAGATATTGCCAAGCTGGTGTTGCACCATAACCCTCCCTGAATGGCCGCATGTAACACAGGATCCAGTGAGTTGCTTGGCTGCTGACTGCAGGTTGTACCAGTGAGCTGGTAGATATATTTTCTTTTCCTGCAGAATGTTATTATCATTATGAAAAGTTGAATTAATATTCAACATTTTCTTCTTTTTAAAATAATTTTTATTTTTCAATTAAAGTTTTTTTGTTGCAAAAATTTTTTTATTTTATTTTAATCATTGTTCAAGTACAGTTTTCTCCCCTTTACTCCCATTCTAGCCCACCCACCCAACTCTCCCCACTTCCCTCCCATTACCACCCTCCCCCTAGTTTTTGTCCATGTGTCCTTTAAATTTGTTCCTGTAAACCCTTCCCATTCTCAATTAAAGTTGATATATAATTTATACTAGTTTTGGGTGTACAACATAGTGATCACACATTTATGTAACTTACAAAATAATCATCTGGATGAATCTAGTACTCATTTGACACCATACATAATTATTACAGTATTATTAACTATGTTCTCTAATGCTGTACTTTACATCCCCATGACTGTTTGCTAAATCATTTTTTCTTTTTCTTTTTTTTAAATCCTTACTTGAGGATATATTTTTATTGCTTTTATTTTATTTTTATTTTTTAAAAGTTTTATTTCTTTACTTTTAGAGAGAAGGGAAGAGAGGGCAAAAGAGAGGGAGAGAAACATTGATGTGAGAGAGAAACATCAATTGGTTGCCTCTTGTACATGCCCCGAACAGGGACCAAACCTGCAGCCCAGGCATGTGCTTGGTGGGGAATCAGACCAACAAGCTTTTGCTTTGTGGAACAACACCCAACCAATTGAGCCACAATGGTCAGGGCATGTTTTCATTGGTTTTAGTGAGAGAGGAAGAGAGAGAGAGAGAGAGTGAGAAACATTGGTTAGCTAAGTCCTGTACACCACTGACTGGGGTCAAACCTGCAACCTCAATATGTGCCCTGACCAGAGATTAAACCCTTTTGGTGTATGGGATGATGCTGCAACCAACCTAGTCACCTGGCCAGTGCCATTTTTTGTTTTTCAATTACAATTATCATACAATATTATATTAGTTTCAGGTGTATATGCCAGTGATTAGACATTATACAATTTACTAAGTGATTATCCTGATAAGTCTTGTACCCACCTGATACCATACATAGTTACTAGAATATTATTTACTACATTTCCAATGCTGTGCTTTACACCCCCATTACTAATCTGTAAAAAATAAGTTGTACTTCTTAGTCCCTTCACCTTTTTCACCAATTTTCCCTACCTGCCTCCCGTCTGGCAACCATCAAAATGTTCTCTGCATCTCTGATTCTGTTTTTGTCCTGCTTTGTTTATTTAGATTAACTTGTTTTTTAGATTTGATTTTGATAGATATGTACTTGTCACCATTTTATTGTTCATATTTTGATCTTTTTAAAGAAGACCCTTTAACATTTTATGTGATACTGGTTTGGTGATGATGAACTCCTTTAGCTTTTTCTTGTCTGGAAAGCTCTTTATCTGCCCTTTGATTCTAAATGATAGCTTTGCTGGGTAAAGTAATCTTGCTTGTAGGTCCTTGCTTTTTCATCACTTTGAATATTTTTTGCGAATCCCTTCTGTCATACAAAGTTTTTGTTGAGAAATCAGCTGACAGTCTTATGGGAGCTCCCTTTTAGGCAACTAACTGCCTTATTTCTTGCTGCCTTTAAGATTCTGTCTTTGTCTTTAATCTTTGGCATTTTAATTATGATGTGTCTTGGTATGGGCTTCTTTGGATTTATCTAGTTTGGGACTCTCTGCTATTCCTGAACTTACATGTTTATTTCCTTCACCAGGTTAGGGAAATTTTCTGTCATTTTCTCAAACAGGTTTTCCATTTCTTGCTCTCTCTTTTGTCCTTCCAGCACCCCCATGATGCAAATGTTGGTATGCTTGAGGTTGTCCCAGAGGCTCCTTACACTATGTTTCTTTTTTTTGGATTCTTTTTTCTTTTTGTCATTCTGACTGTTTTTTTTTTTTGCTTCCTTATATTCCAAGTCACTGATTTGATTCTTAGCTTCATATACTCTACTGTTTTTTTAAAGTTATTTATTGATTTTAAAGAGAGAGGAGAGAGAGGAAGAGAGAGAGAGAGAGAGAAATGTCAGTTTGTTTTTCCACTTATCTATGCATTCATTGGTTGATTCTTGATTCTTGTATGTGCCCTGACCATGGATCAAACCCTTAAGCTTGGCATATTGGGATGACACTCTATAGCCAACTAAGCTATGTGGCCAGGGCTACTCTACTGTTTATTCCCTGTAAATTATTCTTTCTTTTTTTTCACTTTTTTATTTCTTTTTAAAAATATATTTTATTGATTATGTATTACAGTTGTCCCATTTCCCCCCCTTTATTTCCCTCTGCCCTACACACCCCCTCCCACCCACATTCCCCTCTTTAGTTCATGTCCATGGGTCATACATATAAGTTCTTTGGCTTCTACATTTCCTATACTATTCTTAACCTCCCCCTGTCTATTTTCTACCTACCATTTATGCTACTTATTCTCTGTACCTTTTCCCCCTTTCTTCCCCTCCCACTCCCCTGCTGCTAACCCTCCATGTGATCTCCATTTCTGTGATTCTGTTCCTGTTCTAGTTGTTTGCTTAGTTTATTTTTAGTTTTGTTTTAGGTGTAGTTATTAATAACTGTGAGTTTGTTGTGATTTTACTGGTTGTATTTTTTATCTTCTTTTTCTTAGATAAGTCCCTTTAACATTTCATATAAGGGCTTGGTGATGATGATCTCCTTTAACTTGACCTTATCTGGGAAGCACTTTATCTGTCCTTCCATTCTAAATAAAAGCTTTGCTGGATAGAGCAATCTCGGGTGTAGGTCCTTGCCTTTCATGACTTGGAATATGTCTTTCCAGCCGCTTCTTGCCTCAAGGTTTCTTTTGAGAAATCAGCTGATGGGAACTCCTTTGTAGGTAACTCCTTTGCTTCTGATGTTTTTAAGATTCTCTCATCTTTAAACTTGGGTAATGTAATTATGATGTGCCTTGCTGTGTTCCTCCTTGGATCAACTTCTTTGGTACTCTGAGCTTCCTGGACTTCCTGGAAGTCTATTTCCTTTGCCAGATTGGGGAAGTATTCCCTCATTATTTGTTTAAATAAGTGTTCCATTTCTTGGTCTTCCTTTTCTCCTTCTGGTACCCCTGTGAGTCGTTTTTGGAACATTTAAAGATGCCCTGGAGGTTCCTAAGTGTCTCCTGATTTTTTTGAATTCTTATTTCTTCATTCTGTTTTGGTTGAATGTTTCTTCCTTCCTTTCTTCTGGTCCACACCGTTGATTTAAGTCCTGGTTTCCTTCTTGTCACTGTTAGTTCCCTGTACATTTTCCGTTATTTCATTTAGCATAGCCTTAATTTTTTCATCTAATTTGTGACCATATTCGACCAATTCTGTGAGCATCCTGATTACTAGTGTTTTGAACTGTGCATCTGATAGGTTGGTTATCTCTTCGTCGCTTAGTTTGTATTTTTGGGGGGAGCTTTGATCTGTTCTTTCATTTGGGACTTTTTTTTTTTGGTCTCTGCACGCCTGTTATGTAGTAAGGGGCGGAGGCTTAGGTGTTCACCAGGGCAGGGCAACCCATGTGGCAGCATTGTGATGCTGTATGTGGGGAAGGGGTCTAAGAGGGAACAATGCTGCTTGCTCTGCTCTCTGCCGGTTTTCAGTCACTTTCTCTGCTACCCACAATCAAATTAGGCCCTTCTGGTGCTGATTCTCAGGTGGGTGGGTTTGCATTCATTCTAGGACCCCGTTGGTCTCTCCAATGAACTCTCCAGTGAGTCTGGAAGTATCTCCCACTGCCGCCTCAACCCCCACAGGTGTTTTCAGTCAGAGGTTTGAGGCTTTATTTCCCTGCTGGAACTCTGGGTTGGGTGGTCTGTCTCACTCCCCAGTTGTTCCTCCCGGTTTATCTGCATGTGAATGTTGGACTGCCTAGACTGCTAGCTGCCACCTTGCCAAAAGTCTTCTCTGCTCTGGCTGTCTGTTTCCACCCCTCCTACTGGTCTGGATGAATGGTTCTTCTTCAACTCCTTGGTTGTTGGACTTCCATATAGTTCGATTTTCTGTCAGTTCTGGTTGTTTTTTGTTTTTAAATTTGTTGTTGTCCTTCTTTTGGTTGTGTGAGGAGGCACGGTGTGTCTACCTACGCCTCCATCTTGGCTGGCCCTGTAAATTATTCTTCATTTCAGTTTTTATATTCTTGATTTCTGGTTATTTTTTATGGTTTTCATGTCTTTTTTATCCTGTTGAAATTTTCACTAAGGTCATTGAACATCCTTATAACCAGTGTTTTGAACTCTGCATCTAGTAAATTGTTTGTCTCCATTTTGTTTAGTTATTTTTCTGGAGTTTTGTTCTATTTTTTCATTTGTGACATGTTTGTCTCCTCATATTAGCAGCCTCTTTGTGTTTGTTTTTGTGTATTAGGTAGAGCTGCTACATCTCCTGGGCTTGGAAGAGTGGCCTTATGTAGTAGGTGTTCTGTAGGTTCCTGTGGCACAGTCTCCCCAGTCACTCAAGTAAACTACTCGAGGTGTGTCCACCTTATCCCCCACCCCCCACCACCATGTGTGGGCTGTTTAGAGCCTCCTGTTGTAAGTAAGCCTCAATAGCTGTTGGCACATCGGTGGGAAGGATTTACTGTAGGCTGATCGGCTGCAAGGACTGACTGTGAACACCGATCACCTTGGAGGATCAGCTTTTCAGGGGCCCATGCCACAGAGCAGGACTTACTTCAGCTGGGCTCTGATGCTCACTGAGTCTAGCCCTTGAGTGTGTCAGTTGTGGAGGTGGTTGGGTGGTGATGCTCCTCAGGCAGGACCTCTGTAGCCAAGATATCCCTTCTGATTTTTATCTGCCACACATGGGTGTGGGACCAGCCTGTTCTGTGTCTCCACCCCTCTGCCAGTTTCTTGTGGCTTCTTAATGTTGTAATTGTAAGACCTGCATTCAGCTAGATTTTAGGCATTTCTGAATGAGGGCTGTTCTGTAGTTTACTTGTAATTTTGATGTGATTGTGGGAGGAGGCGAGTACCATGTTTACCTATGCCACCATTTTGACTGGAATTTTCATGTTCAATATTAAAAGTCAGGAGAGATTCCCTAAAATTTTGAATTTTCTACATCTCTTGAAAAAATTCAGATGATCGGGCCGCATGGAACCTGCTGTGCCCAATCCAAATAGCATCTGGCACTCCCACTGCCACTACCACTCTGGTCCTCATGCTGGAGTATGCCCCAACCAGGACTTCAGACCCTGTGTGTTGGCTATACCTGGCCACTGACTGAGGAAGACAGGCTTATAGAGAAATCACAAGTAACAGGGGTCTGTACCAAATGAGTGCCAAATGGGGGTGGAATGATTGAGAAGGAACCAGGTATCATCTGGAGACCCCAGGCTCAGTCCTCTGGCATGATGTCACTCAGGATAGCACTGGGTTTACACTCTGGCTCCTCATTGTTCTGTGGAAACCTTGGCTGCAGAGAGATGATGCAGCCTGTGGCAGTGTCTGCCCTGCCATGGATGCCATTGGCCCTGGCCACTGGGTGCAGTCACATTGGGGAGCTGTTTCAGGGTGATGGATGGGACATGAACTGAGGTCCCCTGGCTTGGAACACGTGGGTCAGGGGCAGGTATACAAGGTGTGGGGCACTTATGGGGGCATAGCTGAGTCTACATAACATTGAGGGCAGTGAATAACAAGCATAACCCAAGTTGTTTGCTGTAGGAAAGAGCAAGGGCAGGGAGTGAGTGAGGGAGGTGGGGCCTGGGGTACATGGAGCCTATGGCTCAGGCCTTCTCAAACAAAGCTGGAAATACAACTTAAAAGAATAGACTTAAAAATTTAAAGATGGAAACCCATTTACCCATGTAGCACTAACTATATATATACTACAGTGTACATATATAGCACAGTATATATATAATATATATAATATATAACATATATATTACAATATAATACAATATATTATATAGCACTATATATATAGCACAGTATACATACAATATACTGTGTTTGATCGGCTAGTATCATTTCTTCTAAGAAAATGTTCTATTTTATTTTTTTCCCTAAAAAGTGGGAATCTCATAATCTCAGAATACAGGAAGCCCTTTCAGTGAGCACAGTTTGCTCTATAGAAAAACCACTGGGTTGCTGTCAGGCTTCTGGTTTCCCGGTAAGGAGACTGGTGTAAGGGAGGTTCCGAATATGGTGACTCCAAAGAGCCACGCTGGGCCTGTCTTTCTCCTATCATGTCTGGGCCTGAAGTCCCTGCCCAGCTGTGGTAGATGGATGTTCTGCAGTGTTGCGAGGGGTGCCTGCAGTTGCCAGCTAAGGAGGAGCCCAGTCATTTTCCAGCATATTGATCAAAGAGGCTTTCTGGGTCTGATGGAGCCCCAGTTGGCCTGAGGTTCTAGACCTGGGCATGGAGGCTCAGGAGACAACCCAACTGTGGGATGCTTTCAGGCTGAGAGGGCCTCCAAAGGCTCCCACCCATTGACTGCACATCAACGGCCCAAGGCAGCTCAGTAATAAACCCGGCTGCCATGATGCTTGCTCAGCCTCACACCTCAACTTATTCCCACTTAGGGTACCCGGGGCCAGGCTGAGGCTGGCCCTCCTTTCTGTTGCCTGTCTCTGGTTGAGGCCTCTATCTTTCTTTTCTCAACGTGCCCCCCATATGCCTCTGCTCCCGCTGTGGGGGTGCGGCGTTGGGAGGTTGTTGACAATTTGTGCATTAATCTCTCTGCCTTGGGCCTCCTGGTCAGGTGGTGCTTATCAGGGTTTCACTCCTGTCAGATGGGCCTTCCGGAGCCCGAGGGTGAGAGGGGTGGGGGTGGCAGCAGGGGCCCTTTCTGCAGGGCCTGGAGGCTGCCTCACTATTCTTGGGCCTTCATATCCTCTCACCACCACTACCCCCACCTCCAACCCTGCGGCTGCCTTCTTTACCACATCAGGATACAGAACATTGCATGAATTCCGGTCTTAATGGAATTATTTCAGAATTCTGGTCAACCGCAAACTCGGGGTATTTCACAAACTATCTATCACTGCTGTGTGGTGGGAAGAACCTGGGCTGGGGGCAAGTAACGAATGCAGGGAGGCCCCTGTCTGCTGCATGTGGGGGCAGTGAGTCCCTGACCACCTCGCTGCCCCTCCCAGTGGCACCCATGGCTTTGTAGGCAGATGCCCCCTCCATGTCTACTGGATGTTAGGGTAGAGGCAGGTTTCAGTAGAGGCATCCTTGGGCCAGGCCCTGGGATGGAAAGAGTGGATGGGGGACAGGAAGAATAGTGCATAGAGAGCCCCCAGGTTTGGGGCCCACCCCAGGCTCCACAGCCTACTAGTAAGTATGACCTTGGCAAGTACTTTGTGAAGCTCAGTTGCCTCAACTGTAAAATGGGGTTATGATACCCCTCAGTTCAACAGACATTCAAGATCTGTAGGACTCCTAATTCAGAGATCTGTAGGACTTACTGATTTGCCTAACACTTTTAGAACTGTTATTGGATGCATCCATACATGCCTGGGTAATAGTAAGAACTCAGTAACTACTAGCTATAATAAGAGTAGTACCACTATTATTGCTCTTGAGGTCATACTTATAACTCTGGGATGGTAAGCATATGGCCTATATACTGTGAGTCTCATTCCACATCATGCAGACACGGACAAAAAATTATCATTACACTCTCTCCTTTAAGCTCGCACAGTACCTCAGAATCCTTGTCATCACAGTTCCCAGGCAACACTATCAACTGACCAGAGTAGGCAGATGAGAGGAGGCTTCCTTGGTATTCTGGCCTAGCTGATGGAAGTGGTGAAAATTGGCAGGACACAGGTACCCACTCTGCTTCCTGTTACCTAAAATTCTTGAAAGGCCTTGGTCCTTCCTCCAGGGAGCTGCCTTCTCAGAGTGCCTGAGCACGACAGGGATTGGAGGGGCCAACCCCATCTCCTCATCTGTAGGCTTCCCTTAGACCAGGGTGAGGAGGCCTCCGTGCTGGTGGGGGATGGGGAGTATGCAATAGAGAGGCCTGGGCTTATCTGGCACAGGATTTGCTTCTTACAAGAATTCAGGATTCTAGGCTATCTGCTCAGTCAGATGCTTCCAGGTGGCATTGGCCACACTGGGCTGGAGCACCTCTGGGGTTGCTGCAAGGCACTGATTCAAGCCTGGTTTCAACCATGCACATGAGGAAGCAGACCCCACATCCTGGGCAGCCTTGTCTCTCCTGAGAATGACTAATAAGGGTGATGGAGGGAGTATTTGACATCAGGTTGGTCCCAGCAAACCTACAACTTTAGTCCTTAGGGCAAGTCCCAAGTGTTAACTAAATTAGTCCCCACATCTTGTTCTTTTAATGAGGATGACTGTCCCACCTCTCACTGCTGCTCTTCTGAGTGCTTCACTAGGTGGTCTTTGCATCTTTGGGTTCAGATCTATTCTTCCATAAAAAACAAGAGTGTACTAACAAACTACCTGCAGCACCTGGCTTTTTATTTTTTTGGAGATTGTTAGTATTGGCTATATTCATCTGCCTCATTCTTTTATTTTTAAATGTTTTATTTTGGAATAAATTTAAATTTACAAAAAGTTACAAATACAAATAATTTTTTATTTATATTATTTACCTGCATTCATCCATTGTTTACATTTTTATCATTTTCTTTCTGCTGTCTTCTCTCCACTCTCTCTGTAAATGTCTGTCTGTAAGTATACGTAAGCACACAGTATATTATGTATGTTGTGCAAATGTAATATACATTTTTGAACCATTTGAGAATAAGTTCTTTAAAGATTTTAGTATGCATTTCCTAAGAATAATTTTTTTTTTTTACAGAAACAGAACACAGTTATTAGCTTCAGTGCAGTACTTTTCTCCAGTCCACTGTCTGTGATCCTATTTTGCCCATTGAGACAATAATGTCCATTCAGACACAGACCCAGGTGAGGGTCAAGGACTGCATTTAGTTTTCTTGGGACTTGTTAAAGGTTTCAGAGCATATCATCACCCTGATTGAATGAACTGTCCCAGTGATGGACATTTCAGATGTTCCTACTGAACACCCTCTGGTTAACAGGATAGACATCCATACAATGGGTTTGATGGATCAAAAGGTACATATCTGCCACATTGCCCTCTGATTTACCCCTCCAGGAGGGGTAGGACATGCCACTGCCCCACAGCTTCACCTACACAGGGTCTTTGTGCATTTTGTACCTCTCCAGTCCCCATCATTTTATCTGACAAAGTTCAAAAAGAAAGGTGGAAAAAAATTACAAATTTTAAAATGTTATTTCTGAATTTGCCTATGAACCAACTATTATATGGCATTAATAAAATGTTATTAGTGATTGTAGTGTATTTTGACTGTGTAGAAAAATGTTTTAATTTCTTTAAGATGTATACTTTAATATGCAGAGGAGGGGTAACATGAGGTCTGTGATTTACTTTAAAATATGTTAGCAAAAAAAATGGAATGAATTAAGGCTGAGGAGGGGTCTTCAGGAGTGGGGAAGGGGCCAAAGGGTTCAGTGGGAGGCAGCTTGTGGTACAGGGTGTTGGGGGGGTGTGGCTTTTTGGCACCTAATCTTTCCACCTCTGCCTGTCACCTGGAGCTGGAGGCATTTTGTAGAAGAGTTGAGTTTGGGATGAATTTGGGATGGGAAGATGGGCAAGGTGATAATGGAGAGTGATGGGGCTTTGGGTGAGCTGCCGAGTCAGAGATGATGGCATAACCGACTGTTACCATTACTAATAGCAACTTAGAAGGACTTATTAAGAGCTAGATGCTGTTACTGTGCCCATTTAAAAAATAAGGAAACAGCAAAAGACAGGTCAAGGAACTTTCCAGAGACACTCAGCAGGGATGGAAGAGCCACTCTAAGGATCCCAGGCAGTCTAGCTCCAAAGTCTTGCTCTTGACCACCAGCTGAATGGCTAAGGGAGAATTGGGTAGTCTGGAGTCTTTAACACACATCACATTTTAAGGTTGCATTGATTTAGTCTAAATTATCAAACTTATGTCACATTGTAGAATTTTTTCAACATAACAAAACTAAAATAAACAGTCTTTCACCACAGAACTACCATACCCACCATGATCATTTGGATGTGTTTTTGCCTAGTGGACATTTTTATGAATATTATTTTTTCTTTTCCTCCCTCTCTCCTTTGTACCCTCTCTCCTTCCTTCCTTGCCTCCGTTCCTCTTTCCCTCTCTCCCTTCCTCCTTCCCTCTTTCTTTTTATGATTTTCTAAGGCTAGATTTCCAGAAATAGATGAATGGGGCATGTGGATACATTTTTTTAAGTTTTTTTAAAATGGTTTTTGGCAGCTGCTGTATGATACCCAATCTTAAGGGAATTCCCATCAGTGGAGGCTGAATACAGGGGTTTCACAGATCAGAAGATATATCTTAGATCCCTTCTTGGAGGCTTATGGGAAGTGCCGATATCCAGTCGTTATTATCACTGATGGTTTGTTTTATCTAAAGCACTTTCAGGAAGTGCTAGGGTCTGTCAGAGAGTGACATAGCCCCAGACTCAGCCTTGTCTTGGGTCTTTCTCTCGAGAGATAGAAGCACACCACAGAGAGCAGGTAAATGTAGGACACACAGAAGGACCACCTTGAATGCATGACTCAGGGGCAGGGGCTAAGGGTCCTGAGACCTGAGATTGCAATGCCAAGTCTCTAGGGAACACTACTGTGTCAGGCTGTGCAGGTTGTGTACTACTGGAGGTACCATTCACACACTATGACTGAACAGGGCCCCTAGAGATGAGTAGTGCATAGCCTTGACAACCTCATGAGGCAGCTCCGGCTGAGCTGGTAAAGCACATGAGTGAATAGGTCAGGTGTCTGCAGATTGACTCCATATAAATATTCTTCACTTTCTTCAAAGTAAAACTCATGGCCTCTTGATTTACTTTCTATTTTTCCATTTCTGATAGGCATGGTATGAAGAACCATGTCTTTACCATAAGAAGAGCAACAGTGTGTTTTAGAAATGAAAACAGTATCTTGCCTTCAGTGTCAATGACAATAAGGAGTAGTGGGGACCGTGGTGAACTGGTGAGCACATGCACTGCATAAAAGGGTGGCTGTTACTCAGCTCCAGTGGACTGGGGCTATGGGGAAATTTAGCTTTTTCAGTAGCTTAATCTCTGTGTGTCTCATTTTCCCCATCTGTAAATGGAGATAACAGTAGAAACTTCTGCAAATTGTCATTGCAAGGATAAATTAATGTAAGTTTAGCACTTGAACCTGTGCCTGGCTGTGTAAGTGTTCCTGTGACAACTTCCTGTCCATCCACAGATAACAGTGGAAGGGACATAGGTTCTTTAACTAATGGACCAGTAATAGTAATAGCAAATAACAGTTGCAGTTTGCAGGGCCCTTTTCATCTATATTATCTCATTCAATTTAATCCTCACAATCATCCAGGGAATCTTGACCCTAAATTACAGATGAGGACTGAGGCACAGAGGGGTTAAGTGCTTTGCCCAGGGTGACACAGACTGGAGGTGGCCAAGGTCAGAGGTGCTGTTGTTTTCCAGCCCAGTGCTTGGGACATGGGCTCTGTGGGCTGGAAAGTGTACTTGAGGAGTGGAAGAGTTGCTTCTTCAAGAAACCATTTCTTGTGAGGGGATGTGCAGATGACGTTTCAGGTGAACACCGTTTTTTCTTTCTGGGTGTGTTTCTCCTGAAGGGAAAGGGTTGCAGGCAAAGGTGGGAGGGATGTGCCTCAGAAGACTAGAGAACTCTGCTCCATGCTTTGGTTCTCTAAGGGGAAGGAAACCACATTTCCTGAACAACCACCACATATCAGACGCTGTCAGAATATTCAGGTTTGTATGTTGTCAGGCCTAAATTGCCAGGTCCAAGTGCAGACCCTTTTGACAGGCCGGGAGACTAAGGTTCAGACAGCTGGAGCCACTTGCCCAAAGGCATGGCCAGATGGGAGACCCCAAAACATCCACCACACTCCAAGGGGTGGAGAAATAACTCCTTGGCAGCCATTGTTTCTTTCTGCCCTTTGTTCTCCAGGACTCAGCTTCCTAGGACTGACACCTCCTCAGTACAGCTCCCTGTGTAGCTGCAGGGAAGGCACTGTGATGGTTCCTGTGTGGCCCCCTTAGAGGGCACTTGGCAAATCACAGGATCCATGAAGCCTTCTTCTCTTTTGGGGGCTTGTTTCCTTTATTCCATCTTTGCTGCATTCTTGGTGCTCACAACAACTCTTCTGATCAAGGCTGATAAGGTCATGAGGCTGAAAGAAGCACATGAACTTTTTAAAATGGAAGTCTTTATTAAGATGATTGTGGATTCACCTGTCATTGTAAGGAAGAACACAGAGAGCCTGTGAATTCTTATCTAGCTTCCCCAATGGTGACATCTTGTAAAACTGTAGTATGACATCACAATCAGGGTATTGACATTGATGTCATCCATTAATCTTGTTTTGATGGCCCCTGTTTTATGTGCACCATATTGTGTGTGTGTGCATGCATGCTGTGTTTAGTTCTATGCAATTTTAGCACCTGTGTAGGTTCACGTATTCACCACTACAGTGAAGATAGAAAAGAGTTTCCGCACCATGGGCTCCCTCCTGTGGCCCTTTCATATGAACTTCAGTGAGGGAGTGGAGACCTGGAATTGCCCATCCTGGTCTCCAGATTTGAGCTTTTCAGCAGCCGTGGAGGTTGACACAGGCATCCTGTTGTGGAGTTACTTTGCCCACAATGGTGCAGCTGGGATGGCAGGAATCAGGACTGGCCCAGGACCATGTAACATATATGGATCTTTACCATTGCCTTAACATTATTATTATTGTTGTTGTTGTTACAGTTTACATGTTTGTTTTTAAAAAACTGAACAGGACAGAAGGGGATACAATGAAAAGTACAAGAAGACCTCTGTTTTTCCACCTTCCCCAAAGGGAACACCTGTTTTCTGATATATTCCTCAAATTATTTTCTATGTATTTCCAAGTCTGTGTATGAATATTCTTTTTAAAAGATTGAGTCACACTAGACATGCTGTTTAGCAATTCATTTTCATTTAATCATGAATCTTTCCATGTCTTTATATGTCTCTATATGTAGATCTTTCTTCATTTCCTTCCTTTTAAAATCTAAATGTATTTTATTTAATTTTTAAAAATGTATTGATTTTAGAGAGAGAGAGGAAGAAAAAGAGAAACATTGATGTTATTGTTCTACTTGTTTATGTATTCATTGGTTTAATTCTTGTATATGCCCTGACCAGGGATAGAACCCACAACCTCGGTGTATTGGGATGATACTCTAACCAACTGAGCTACCCAGCCAGGGCATAAATGTATTTTCAGAGATAATGCATTCATGTTATTTAAAATCCAAAAGGTACAAAAGAGCACACAGTTGTTGGGAACCGCCCTGACTGGTATCAGAAGCTGAAACCTCCGCCTAGGCTAAGGCTAAGGGAACACCCTTGGAACCGTAAGCCAGCAAGGAGACAAAAGCTTATCTCCCTGGCAGGAATGCTGCTTCTGCTGCTTTATTCATGACTGAACCCCCAAAAGCTTGGTTGGTTAGCCAAAGACGGGTAAGATTCCCCAAGGGGGGAACAACCTAAGACAGGCACGATCACTTTGGGAGGCCCCCCAAAAGAAGGACTTGGGGGGCTGCAGCAAAAGGGGGTGATGGACCCTCGCTCCTCGGCTTTGACATAGCCTGAGTTCTCAGCGTCTGGGGAAAAAACCTCCTTGTCTCCCAGTTGCCTTTGTTCCCATGCTCCACCTAAGCCTGAAACAATGACAGGGTGGTGCAGCTCTGTACTGAGAAGTGCGGATTCCCCGGGGTGATCAGGCCTAAGAAAGAACATGTAAATTACTGTGAAACCTTCTTTGTTTAGAATGCTCTCAGTTGAATGAGAAGGGTCTTAGGAGGAAGTTATTTTGTTCCTCAGTCTTACAGCTCTTTGACCCCGACTCAATAGACCGGCAGAGTTCTTTGTTTTCTATGGTTCCTTACTTCCCCCTAATGAGTACTGTACTTTACCTGAATTATTATGCAAAATGAGCCCAATAAAAGCAGGTATGGACTGTAAATCGGCGCGCTCCCCACGAGGGGGGGTGGCCATTTCGTCCCTACTTCCCCACAAAAACTAGTCTGTCTCTGTGCATGTGTTTTTTCTTGCGTGTTTTTCGGCGAGCCATCCACAGCATTCCGTGGTCACTGCTGGCTGGTGACGCACGCGCAACACACAGTGAGAGACCCCTTCTCCCACTACTCCCTCAGTTATGCTCTGTAGAGAGCCATTATAATTGGTTCCTGTGAGTTCTCCTACAGACAGCTTTCCCATATACTAGTATATGCATATATAAATTCTCCCCTCATTTATTTCACTGAGATAATTGATACATAACATTATATTAGCATCAGGTATACAACATAATGATTTGATATTTGTATATATTGTGAAATGATCACCACAATAAGTCTAGTAAACATCACCACACATAGTTATAAAATTTCTTTTCTTGTGATGAGAACATTTAAGGTCTACTCTCTTAGCAACTCAAATATGCAAGAAGTGCTATTGTTATCTATAGTTACCATGCTGTATATTACATCCCCATGACTTATTTATTTTATAACTGGAAGTTTGTACTTTTTGATCCCCTCACCCATTTTACCCACCCTTACTCCCTACCTCTGTTCTTTGTATTTATGAGCTTTGTTTGTTTGTTTTTATTTTTTAAAGTTTATTTAAAAATATTTATTTATTTTTAATAAATAAATATTTATTTATTAAATAAATAAGGGGAAGGGGAAGAAAGAAACATTGATGTGAGAAATATTGATATGTGCCCTGACCAGGGGTCAAACTCTTAACCTTTTGATGTATAGGATGATGCTCCAACCAACTGATCCACCTGGCTAGGGCAGGATTTCCTTTTTTAATGTCTGAATAATATTCCTCTTCCCCTCCTTACACCAGTATTCTGCACTTAGATTTTTCTCCTTGAACAATGTCTCTTGTGGATCCACTGATAGTTTCTTATTTCTCTTTTATAGCTGTGCAGTATTCTATTATAATATATATACCATAACTGCCTCTTACAAAAGTAATTGGAATCATTGGGCTGATTCCAATTTTCCTCTGTGTGTACTACAGGAGATAAGAATCTTTAATGGTAGAATTCCAGGCACAGTGACAAGCACAGAAAAAGAATTTAGGGGATCCAAGATGGTGGAGAAGTAAGTGGAAGCTACACTCACCTCTTCCCAGGACCAATCTGGAATTACAACTAAATTGTAGAGAAATCATCCTGAATAACCAACTGAACACTAGCTGAAGAAAAAAGCCTTGAAACCAAGAACAGACAAAATTTGGGAGCAGGAGTTCCAGAGCACTCTTGTGAGCATTTATGACCACCAAAGTTCAGATATCCTAGAGGAGCAGGGAGCCTCTCTACCCACTTGTCATGGGGACATGTGTCAGCAAGTTTTCTACCAGTGACATTTACAGGTTAGCAACTCAGAATGCTGTTTAATATTTTCTTTACTTCCTTTCTGCCCTTCACTTTTTCTATTTTCTCCTCCAAACCTCTCACCCAGTAAACAAAATCAAATCTAGGATTCCATGAGGACCTGCAGGTATTGAGTCAAGAAGGTCATCCCAAACCACGACTGTTAGAATTTAGGTTCCTTATTGGGTTTATTTCTAGGTAAATGGGAGCTGAGAAAATTTGGCTAAGACTTCTGATTTGAGATCCTATAATCAGGGACACAGTAGGAATTTCTGTTCTTCCTAGGGTGGTAGTGAGATAGCCCCAGTTCTGCTTTGACAGTTGATGAATTTGTGTGAACTTGGCAACAACTCAGGCTCAAAGAGACCAGCTAGGCTCCAGCCTGGTGTCATGTTTACTGTTTTGATTATTTTTGGTAGTGTGGGTTTTGAAAAGGGAAATTAAACACCAACAATTTCATGGACATACCCTTAAAAGAAACTCTTTGTTAAGTCAGGGAATATTTCACTGAATGTTTTTCCTGGAATTCTCCCCTACAGGGCTCTAGGAATGTTTTGAACTTTGTGGATTTTAAATGTCTTGACTTTCCTGGGTGCGTGGCATGGATGAATATAACAAAACCTGATATTTGCATTTGATTAGTGCCCTTTGAGGATCTGACCCTTAAAAATGTCAGGGATCACATGTCTTCTCAGTGTGAGAGGAATCATGACAAGCTTTTGTAGTAGCTCAAGTAGGACCCCTTGTGACAACATTGGAGCTGTGCTGCCTCCACATCTAGGTCCACTGGCTCCAGGATCAACCCATCCTGGTAAAGGAAAGTTCCCATGTATTTGCTTTGAGGATATCCCAGCAGTATCATTGCAACCTCTGGCACAATGGCCTCAAGCAGACTCCAGTTCCCAGCAGGCCTCTGTGCTCATGACCAGGCTGCCTCCAAGTGTTTCTTCAGCTTCTCCAACCATCTGAACCTTCTCCTCCTCACACTTAGCTTTTTCCCATGATATCCTCATGGGCTGTGATTCTCCCCTTCATGCTTCATCCATGTCCACATCTCCCTCTGAAGGAGGAAGCTCCTGCAGGCTCTGCCAGCTGTAGGCCTCTCCCTTTCATCCCTCCCTGTGAGGTCTAGTTCTCTCTTTCAGAGGCCCTTCCTCTCCCCTAGGGAACCATGCAGCACAAGGATGTGGGGGTCTCATCAATATTGCCTGTGGGTGGGTCTCAAATTCAGATCTTTAACATTCTCTCTAAAAGAGGTCTAATACCAAGAATGAAGAAAAGCCACAGACAGAGAGAAAAATCTTTGCAAAAGACTCATCTGATAAAGGACTTTTGGAGTCCTTTTAAAAGTTTATATTTTAAAGTCTACTTTTAAAAAAAGTTAAAAACTAAAATTGTACTAATAGAGTTGAAATAAGACTGTTGTTTTTTATTCAGCTTTAAATCCGTTTTCCACAATTGAACTCACTCTTTATAATGACTCTAGATTTGTATATATGTTTTCATAAATCTCCTAATTTTATGTGAGCATAATTACATTGTGGCATTTTTTTCCTATAAAAGCTTTAGTTTGTTAAAAGACAACACTTAAAATATCTTGTAATTTATGTAACCATGTTTTGGCATTAATCTTTTGTATACTGGTGGCCCCCCACAAATGGAAGTAGTTAGGTTCCCTCTCAAGTATAGAGGGCCCCATCTTTAGTCTCTTATCCCTCAGGTGCCTTTTCTTCTTCCTATAGTCTTCTACCCAAGCCTCCCATTCCACAAGCAATGGGCCTCCTCTCCTGTCATTCCTGTTTGTGACCATCAAGGCCTCATGCCATTTTGCTCCAACTCAGCTAGCTTTGTCAGCCTGTAGGCCTCTTTCCCTCAGAAGCCCAGCCAGCCTCCAGAGCTTCCTCCTCAAGCACATGAGCTGCCACCCTGGCCGGAGCTTCTACAATGCCTAAGCCTCGTGAGGACAAATGAGGACGTAGAGAGAATTCTAATCCTGCAATTCCTGGTGTTGTCATGAGCTTGGATTTGTTACTTGGGAGAAAGGAGATATGCAGGTGAAACTGAAGGTTAAGAAATCTCATAGTATTGAATTTGATTGGAAGTGTGAACTCATATTTTATGTTAAAGTGTTAAATGTATTTTATTCAGTAAAAGACCACAAAATAAGGCTAACCAATTTCTACTGTAAGCACATTTCTACTAAAATTTATTCAGTGAACACCCTTCTTCACTGAATAAAACCAGTGGTTCATGGAGAAATGGCTGATTCCAGGTCTGGGGCAGGAGATTTACAAGATGAGTTTGGAACACCCGGTCATATGAGAGAGCAAGATAGCTACCCAAGACTACCAGAGTCATGTCCAAAAGACTCAGCCCAACTTAAATAATTCCCACTGGCCAAAGATGGGACAACCACCTGGGCATCAATAAAAATAAGAACTATAATAGATTATAAACATATTAAGTCTGCTTAAATCCACAAGTTCATATGGTGCTACAAACAAACAAACTTATTGTCACCATTGGGAACCTACTCATTGTTTTGAAAAAATGGTACATAAGAAGGAAAGAGCTGAGCATTTATCCTTTTCCTACATCATCTGTACTTAAATAGTAGACAAGAGGAAAGTTTTCTTTACAGATATATTCCTACTACTGAATGGGGAGGCATAATGGAAATAGAATAAATACCACCATTTCCCCACCCTGGGGAGTGTATGAAGCTGTAGGCTCGTATCTGTAGGCTCATTTTCCAATTCAGCTCCCAAGTTTTTTAGGCTTCTTAATGTCTGATTCCCTTTGCATCTGTCCCTTAATATCTAGTTACCTACACTAACAAGAGTTTTTTATTTATGTCAGCTTAATAGAAAATATGTCTGTTTCTCCAATCACCCTTTTTAATATAATATGATTTACCTGAAGATTTACAGGGGAAACCTAAGGCCAAATTTTATTTTTTTAAATAGAGAATATTTTATTTACTTGTTTTACTTTATTTTTATTGTTGACACTATTACACATTTCCCCATCTCCCCACCCCTTGCCACCTCCACCCAGACCCTTCCCCACTTCCCTCTGGCCATCACAGTGTGGTCACTGTTGTCTGTGTTTATGAGTTATGCATATATGTTATTTGGCTAATCCATTTTGCAACCCTAATAAATATAGGCATTGATAATCAACTTCTGCTAGCATTATAACAACTAGGTATGACATGCCTCCTGATGAAAGAACAATCACCATCTGTGACATAGTCTTGCCCCCAGAAATCAAACCTGAATCTGATCAAGCCTCTAGCTCCAACTACCCATTTAGAAAATGCAGAGAACATGTAACTCCCATGCTTCTCAAGCTCCAGAATGTTCATGAATCACTGGGGAGTTTGTGAAATTGCAGTTCCAATCCAGCAGGTCTGGGGTGAGCCTAAGGTAGTTGGCATTTCCATCAAGGCCCTGGATACTGCTGCTGTTGCTGCTGCTTCTGTTGCTGCTGCTGCTGCTGCTGCAACTGGAGTGCATTCACTCTGAGCAATGAAGGTTAGGTGACCACCTGGAGATGCAAACAGCAAAATCTACACCATGGTGAACTCTACAGGATGAAGAACATATTTTTTCCCCAACAAATAAATTTTAAGACAGAAAGGAGATTAAAAGAATCATAAGAGATCATTAAAAGAATCATATTATGAATTATGAACAAGGATCACATAATGAGTGATCCTTGTTTGGATCTTGATTTCAGCAAACTGTGAAAAAAAAATAAAACAAAACACAAGTGGTGATATTTATTGGATAATTAGAAATTTGAACATTGACAAGATTAATTTCCTAGGGCTGCCTTAACAAAGTACTGCAAACTGTAGTACTTTGGCTTAGAATAACAGAAATTTATTGTCTCATATGTCTAAAGGCTAAAAGTCCAAAATCAAGCTGGTACTGGCAGGGCTATGCTGTCTCTGAAGGCACCAGTGAAGGATAGTTATTTGCCTCTGGTAGTCCCAGATGTTCCTTGACTCATGACAGCACAGCTCCAATTTTACATTGCATTTTCCTTGTAATGTTTCCTCTCTGTATGTCTGTCTTGGTGTCCAAGTTTCCTTCTTGTTAGGACACCAGTCAGATCAGATTAGGGCCCACACTAATGACCTCATTTTAGCTTAATCACCTCTATAGTGACCATATTGCCAAATAAGGTCACCTTCTGAGGTACTAGGGGTTAGGATTTCAACATATGAGGGGCAACCCCCCCAAACCATAATTATCTTTTGGAGGGTGAGTCCTTTGTAGTAGAGGCTTCCCCAGCTAGCTGAATGTTCTAGGAACCCATCTGTATCTGTACCAACTGGCATTGTTGTGAGAGGCTGCATTCAACTCCAGTGAATTGTTTTTTGAAGACTCAATGCATTTGCCCTTTTCATGATGGGTGATTTATGACCACACCTGCCCACACTGTGCTGAGTGTTCAGCAGTTTTTGACCAAAAACAGCATGGGGAACCCCGTGACCCATCCTCCCTATTCACCGGATCTCTCCCAGAATGACTATTTTTTGTTTCCCCAGATGAAAAAGTCCTCAAAGGGAAATGTTTTGCTGATGTGGAAGAGGTGGGGAAAAAAAAAACACACCAAAAGGCATCAAAATTGATGAGTTCAAAAACTGTTTTTGAATGGTGGAAAAATGTTTTGATAGGTGTATGAATCAAATGGAGAGTATTTTGGAGGTGACTGAGGTTTAATTATGTAAGAATAAATAAATACACAATTTTTAAATAAATAAATTCTGGTTGTTTTAGTCCTCCCTGTATCTTTTTCGGGGTGGGGGGGGCGGTATGCAATTCAAACCACCACACTAGATGTTTGATAATATTAATAAAAGTGTTACTTTTTAAAAAAGGTATTATAATGATATTATGATTATGTTTAAAAAGTTTATTTTTCCTTCAGAGAAACATACTAAAACATTTGCAGATGAAATTCTGTGATGTGTATATATGGTTTGCTATACAACAACATGGATCAATTATGGGGTAAATACATGGCAGCAATAGATGAAGCAACATTGTTTCTGAGTTAATTGTTGAACCTGGGTAATGGACAGGTATATGAGGGGCCATTAAATATTCTGTCTACAATTAACAAAAGTTTGAAGATTCTGATAATAAAGGTGAAACAAAAAATATGAATAACAACAAAAATGAAAAACTTCCCACATAGCTGACTTGGCCCCATCCTTACACCCCATGTAGGGTCCCCCCTCCGGCCCTCCTTCTCTTGCTAGAGAAGTCCTCTTTTATAGGCAGTCTGGCTTGAGCTTCTCTCATGAGTTCTGCAGCAACTTCTGGGGCTCAGACATCCTGGTGGGCTGCACACAGCCCCTCTGCACCTGAAACTTCCTCCACTCCCCTCCCATATTGTACCTTCCCTTCAGTCAGCTTTCCCTGCTCAGGAAAATGCCTGACTGAAATCTTTGCCCTCTTGGGGGCAGCCACTGCTCAGGAAAGACATGCCCCACTCACAGTGCAGCAACAGGCTCTGAGCTCAGGTAGGGGTGAGGGCACTTCCCTGGGCCCCGTCTTCTACACCCAGGGGCAGGCCACATGGCCTTTGAAGAGACAGTGGCTTGGGCTTCATCTGAAAAGAATTTGGCATGGTTCTATTTGTGGTCATTTCTTTCCCAGCTCTCTAAGGTGCTCTGGGCCAGGCCTCAGGTTCAGGGTATTAAGGCCCAATATTCCCCTGTCAGGGATGCTCTGTTCATTGGGGAAAGAGATCCACAAGCAGAGAGTGGCCTCTCCCTCCAGGATTGAGACAGCCTTACAGAATATTAAATAATATAGACAAGGCAAGAATAGCATTTTGATGAATTGTAGGATCTTATGATTGTTTAAATTGCACAGATTAACACCTTTAAGAAAGAGAGGTAAGATATTATAAGAAAATAAGTGTGAAAATGGAATTCTGGCCAGATAGAAGCATAGGTAGATACACTTTGCTTCTTTGCACAACCAAAAGGACAACAACAATTTCAAAAAGTAACCAGAACTGTCAGAGAATCAAACTATGGAAATCGGACAACCAAGGAGTTAAAAGAAGAAATATTCATTCAGACTGGTAGGAGGGGTGGAGATGGGCAGCCAAGGTGGAGAGGACATGTGGCAAGGTGGCAGCTGAGGGACTGAGTGGGAGAGGCAGTGGCCGGCAACCAGGTGGTCCCACATTTGCGTGTGGATAAACTGGGAGGGACAACTGAGGAGCAAGATAGACTGCACAACCCAGGGTTCCAGCATGGGAAAATAAATCCTCAAAACCTTTGGCTGTAAAAACCTATGGGAGTTGTGGTAGAAACTCCCAGCTTCACAGTAGAGTTTGTTGGGGAGATCCACAGGATCCTAGAACGTACCCACCCATCCACCCAGGAATCAGCACCAGAAGGGTCCAATTTGCTTGTGGGTAGCAAGGGAAGTGACTGAAAGTTGGCCACAAGCTGAGCAAGTGGCATTGTTCCCTCTTGGACCCCTCCCCCACATACAGCACCACAATGCAGCAAATTGGATTGTTCTGCCCTGGCAAATACCTAAGACTCTGCTCCTTACAATATAACAGATAAGCCAAGGCAAAAAAAAATAAATATGGCTCAAATGAAAGAACAGATTAAAACTCCAGAAACAGAACTAAGCAATGAAGAGATAGCGAGCCTATCAGATGCAGAGTTCAAAAGACTGGTAATCAGTATGCTCACATAAATGGCTGAGTATGGCCACAAAATAGAGGAAAAAGTGAAGGCTGTGCAAAGTGAAATAAAGAAAAATATACAGGGAACCAACAGTGAAGGGAAGGAAACTGGGATTCAAATCAACAATTTGGAGAAGGAAGAAATAAACATTCAACCAGAACAGAATGAAGAAACAAGAATTAAAAAAAATCAGGAGAGGCTTAGGAACCTCCAGTACAACTTTAAATGTTTCAACATCTGAATCATAGGGGTGCCAGAGGAGAAAAGGAAGAGCAAGAAATGGAACACTTATTTGAAAAAATAATGAAGGAGAACTTCCTCAATCTGGCAAAAGAAATAGACTTCCAGAAAGTCCAGGAAGCTCAGAGAGTCCCAAAGAAGTTGGACCCAAGGAGGAACACACCAAGGCACATCATAATTACATTACCCAAGATTAAAGATAGGGAGAGAATCTTAGAAGCAGCAAAAGAAAAGGAGGCAGTTACCTACAAAGGAGTTCCCATTAGACTGTCAGCTGATTTCTCAAAAGAAATCTTGCAGGCAAGAAGGGGCTGGGAAGAAGTATTCCAGTCATGAAAGGCAAGGACCTACATCCAAGATTACTATATCCACCAAAACTATCCTTTAGAATGGAAGGGCAGATAAAGTGCCTCCCAGACAAGGTAAAGTGATATGGACACTGGCCCGCAGTGTCCATGGTGTTATGGCTGAGACACGAGAGACAAATTCACATGGACTACCGAGTCCTGTGGAGGAAAAGGGATGGCATGGCTACTCTCTCAAAGGGAGAGCACTTCAGAGTGGCCTGGCTACTCTCACAAAGGAGAGGGCCCTGATCCTTCCCTTGACAGGTTTTTATTGGGATCAATTTGCACAGGAATACAGATAAAGTTCATTAATCATTGTCAGGCAGTAAGGATCAAACAATAGATAATATACAAAGAACTATGAGGGCCTCTTTTGAGTCAGGATTTGTTAGCTAAAGGGCTACAAAACTTTGGAAAACAAACTCATTTCCTGCTCGGACCTTTATCCTTTAATTGAGAGCATTCTTAGTGAAGCAGGTTTCATAGGATTTTACATATTCTTTCTCAGACCTGATCACCCGGGGAACCCGCCCTTCTCAGCACAGGGCTGAACCACCCTGTGTCATTGTTCCAGGTTTAAGTCAAGCAAGGGAAGTAAGGCAGCCAAGAGATTAGGAGACTTCTGGCAGACAGAATGAGGACTCAGGCTTTGTCAAAGTCAAGGGGTGAGGGTCTATCACCCCCTTTTGTTGTAGCTCCCCAAGTCCTTCCTTGGGGGCCTCCCATGTGATTGTGCCTGTCTTAGGTCGTTCCCCCCTTGGGGAATCTTACCCATCATTGGCTAACCAACAAAGCATTGGGGGCCAGTTATGGATGAAGTAAAAGGAACAGAAGTGGCACTCCTGCCAGGGAGATAAGCTTTGTCTCCTTAGCGGCTTATGATTCGAAGGTCACCCACTCAGCCTTAGCCATGTGGGGTTATAGCTCCTGAAACCAGGCAGGGTGGTTCCCAACATTGTCAGGCAGGGGAGGTAAGGCAGCCAAGAGATTAGGAGACTTCTTGCAGACAGAATGAAGACTCAGGCTATGTCAAAGCCAAGGCTCGAGGTCCATCACCACCTTTATCTATAGCCCCCCAAGTCCTTCCCTGAGGGCCCCTTTGTGACCATGCCGGTCTTAGGTCATCCCTCCTTTGAGGAATCTTACCTGTCATTGGCTAACCAGTCATCTGCCTGGGGCCAAGCAGGATAAGGTAAAAGGGGGGCAGAGGTGGTGCCCTACAAGGAAGATAAGCTTTGTCTCCTTAGTGGCTTATGATCCCAAGGTCTTTTTACTCAGCCTTAGCCATAGGGGGTTACAGCTTCTGAAACCAGGCAGGGCAGTTCCCAACAGTAAAGCTAAAGGAGTTCATCATCACCAATCCCTTATTATATGAAATGTTAAAGGAACTTATCAAAGAAAAAGGTGATAAAAATATGAACAGTAAAATTACAACAAACTCACAACTACCAACAACTGAACCTAACAAAAACAAAAACAAAGTAAGCAAACACCTAGAACAGGAACAGAATCACAGAAATGGAATTCACATAGAGGGTTATCAGTGGGGAGTGGGGAGGTAAATGGGGAGATAGGTACAGGGAATAAGCGTAAATGGTAGCTACAAAATAGACAGGGGGAGGTTAAGAATAGTATAGGGAATGGAGAAGCCAAAGAACTTATGTGTGTGACCCATGAACAAAGGAGGGGAGTGCTGGTGGGAGGGGGATGCAGGGCAGAAGGGAATAAAGGGGAGAAAAAAATGGGACAACTGCAATAGCATAATCAAAATATATTTTAAAAAAGAAGTGAAAAAACGAGGCTTAGATGAAATGGCCCTTGACCTTTGCTGAGTCACCTCACAGACCCCCATCCTGTTGGTTTTCCCCAAGAGCCCTCCTCAGAGGCTCACCCCTGGGACCTCCTGGAGGCAGGCATCTCTCCCAGGAATCCTCTCCCATACCTATGATCCCACGGGGCTGTAGGGGAGGATGGAAGAAACTAAGGAAAGAAGATGGCTTCTTAGAGTCTGCTAAGGACAAGGGTCTTGGCCTCAAGGCCTCCCAGCCCAGGCTGGGAGGACGGTGTCCTAGCTTCCTTTATACAAAGCTACAGAGAGGTTGGTTGAAGGTCAGCCATAGATGTGCTTTAGCTTATTCGGCATGGTAAATTCTTTCCACACCTGTTTGTTCGCACCTACTGTCAACTGCATTTCTAAGTCTCTGGGAAACAACAGGGAACACAAGAGACAAAAATCCTTGATTCCAGAAGATGGGGCTGACAAGAAACAATAAAGACATCAAAGAAGTAAATTGCAGTAAGTGTTAGGGCTGTATGCAATAAAAACTCTGAAAAGGGAAGCAGAATAAGGGGGTAGCTTTGGCCAACATGCAGGTGTCACCTAAAGAAAACCTTGAGTTTAGGATCTCCTGAAGAATAGGACTCTCTGGCAACCCTTCCTGGGTTTGGATCCTGACTGGCAAGTATGGGTGGGGGCCACAGCTGTGGTGCCCTTCATTAGCTATAGTCCATAGTGCTCCTTAATACCTCCCACAGCCCACCTCACTCATTTATGCTTTCTGCCTGTTTATGTGGATGTCAACCTGGGATAGGAGTATACACATGATTGTTCTTCAGCATTTTGAAGTTTGGAACAGGGCTGCTCAAACTCTAATGTGTTTTAGTCACTTGGGGATTTTGTGAAAATGCAGGGTCTGATTCAGTAGATCTGGGGTGGTCCCTGAGATTTTCTATTTCTGATGAGTTCTTGGGTGATGCTGATGCTGCTTGTCCACAGACCACACTTTGAGTAGCAAGAGGTTCACTGACCTAATCTACTGACTTGAATATACCCATGGACATTTACTTAAGATCAATGAAAAAACCCTCCTTTTATAAAATACAATTGGTCCAGGCTGGTCTTTGTTCTGTAGAGTTTACTGCTAATTGCATGTTGTGGCCAAAGGATTACATCAGCCTGTGATACTGTGAGCTTATCCCAGGGGCTCTCACCCTGTCTACACAATAGAATCGCCTTGCAGAGTTTCCAAAATACCCCACCCCAGACAAATTTAATCGCTTAACTGGAATGGCTCCAAATACTTCACAGGTGATCACAGTATGTGAGGTCATGGCCAGAAGACAGAGAGGTGACTGCAGCACATTAAACGAGGCAGGAGGAAGCATCGTGGAGTAAGTGACATTGTGGGTTTCCTGTGGATTATGTCAAATGAGAAAATGGTAGGGCTTGAGTTGGACAGACAGAAGAGCCCAGGATCAGGAGAGGATGAAAAAAGTGTGGAGAATTTGAATGAAGGGATTCAAAAAAGACCCAACAGGAACCTCTTTAAGTATGTTTTGTTTTCACAGTGACTTTGGTGCCAGGACTTATGCATCTGGGAAGAATAGCTGGGATGAAGAGGCCACTGCAGCCTGCGAGGTGGGCATTTTGAGACAGAAGAGACAGGAACAGCTAGTGAGGTCGGTCAAGAAGGATGCGAGTCCTGGAATTTTGCCTCATTTGTGAATTCTAAACAGGATTGGATTTGGGTGTTGGAAAAACTGTGCTGTGTGGTGTGGGGAAAGTGGGTCAGAAGCTGGAGAAGGAAAACCAAGTTAGGAGGCTCTTGGCTTGCTGGAAAATGACAAGAGCATGTCGTAAATCAGGGGCTTGAGGGGCTGCTATGGGAGTGTGGGTGTGGGGTGTGATGTGGAGGTGGGGAGACCCTTGGAGAGGTCACAGAGTTCTCCAATACTCTACAGACAACTTTCCCAGCGTTAGACTTGTTGATTGCACAAGACCAGGTCAATTGAAGAGGGGGCTGGCAAGTAAGTTCAGCTGCCTTTCAACTAAGATGATTCTTGCTCCGAACCTTATTTCTTCAAGGCTTGGAGCCTTAATTCTCATTGCTACCATTCACCACATTGTCAGTGGAGGGGTATATTTGTAAGTTGTCCTGACTGTCTCAATGCTTACTAAGAGGAAGGTGAGATCACGAGTTATGTCACCACCACTTTTGTATCTCCTGGTTGTGTTTTAGAAGAATGCCAGAGAGAACAAAATTGGTAATTCTTTGCCCAGATCTGCTTTGGTTTGTAATATATTTTCTTTCAGATCAGACATCTATGGATGTTTATTTATTTTGCAAAATCAAATTGATTTGATTTCCTGTTTCAGGAACCATGTTCTTTTCACTCATCCCCAAACATGTAGCACACTCCAGTGTTTATAACACAAACTCTAGGAAGCAGATAGGAACTATAGATAGCCAGCATTGGAGTTATTCTTAGGGAGGGACCCTCTTTAGGCATTAAAATGCATTTCTGAAGTGTGCTGGGAAAACGAGTTGTGGTTTGGAAGGAAATGAGACTATAAAAAGTTACTGTTGCGCTAAGAAATGAACTGAAATTTGGGAGAGTTGAGAAGAAAGGGAAAGGGATGAGGAGACGGGAGGACTAGGTCTCATGGAAAAGGGAGCCAAAAAGAAATTCTTGGTGATGGGATTGCTGTAGAACTCTTAATTATTCCTTTTTTAAAACTTTTTTTAGTATATTTTATTGATTATGCTGTTACAGTTGTCCCAGTTTCTTATTTCCCTTTGTCCCCCTCTGCCTGGTAACCCCCATCCCTCCAACAATCCCACCCACTCCTTAGTTCATGTCCATGGGTTATACATTGAAGTTCTTTGGCTTCTCCCTTTTCTATCTTTGGCTTCTCCCTTTTCTATAATCTTAACATCCCCCTTTCTATTTTATTCCTACCAATTCTTGATCCTAAACCATTTCCCTATTTCTTCCTCTCCCCCCTCCCAGTTTATAACCTTTCAAATGATCTCTATACCTATGATTCTGTTCTTATTCTGGTTGTTTGCTTGGTTTGTTTTTGTTTTTATTTTTTAGATTCAGTTGTTGATAGTTGTTTGTTCCCGTTTTAATGTGCATAGTTTTGATCTTCTTCCTTTTCTTAAATAAGTCCCTTTAACATTTCATATAAATAAGGGCTTGGTGTTATTGAACTCCTTTAGATTTACCTTGTCTGGGAAGCACTCTATCTGCTCTTCCATTCTAAATGATACCTTTGCTGGTTAGAGTAATCTTGGTTGTAGGTCCTTGACTTTCACGACTTTGAATACTTCTTTCCAGCCCCTTCTTGCCTGCAAGGTCTCTTTTGAGAAATCAGCTGATAGTCTTATGGGAACTCCTTTGTAGGTAACTGTCTCCTTTTCTCTTTCTGCTTTTAAGATTCTCTCTTTATTTTTAACCCTTGGCATTTTAATTATGATGTGTTTTGGTGTGGTTCTCTTTGGGTCCAACTTGATTGGGACTCTCTCTGCTTCCTGGACTTGTATGTATATTTCCTTTGCCAAATTTGGAAGTTTTCTTTCATTATTTTTTTCAAATAGATTGCCAATTTATTGCTCTTTCTCTTCTCCTTCTGGCACCCCTATGATGTGAATGTTGGACCTCTTGAATCTGTCTTAGAGGCTGCTTACACTATCCTCATTTTTTTTAATTTTTTTTTTCTTGCTGCTCTGATTTGTTGTTTTTTTCCTTCCTTATGATTTGTTTCTTGGCTTCATCCATTCTACTGTTGTTTCCCTGTAAATTGTTCATTTCAATTAGTGAACCCTTTGTTTCTGACTGGATCTTTTTTATACTTCTGGGGTCCTTATTAAGTTTCTTGAACATCCTTATGACCATTGTTTTGAACTCTGCATCTTATAGATTGCTTATCTCCATTTTGTTTAGCTATTTTTCAGGAGTTTTGATCTGTTCTTTCATCTGGGCCATGTTTCTTTGTCTCATCATTTTGGCAGTCTCCCTGTGTTTGTTTCTATATATCAGGTTGAGCTGCTTTGACTCTGTTTCTTTGTAGTGTGGCCTAATATAGTAGGTGTCCTGTAGGGTCCAGTGACACAGCCTCCCCTGTCATCCAAGCTGGGTACTTGAGGTGCACCCTTTGTGTGGGCTGAGTACACCCTCCTCTTGTAGTTGAGACTTGGTTGCTGTTGGCAGATGAATGGGAGGGATTTACCCAGGCTAGTCAGCTGCAGGGATTAGCTGTGGCCACTTACCATGAACCTCTGCTCTCTGTGGAGGATCAGTTGTGCAGGGGCAGGGTGGTGGTGCTCTGAAGTGGTCTGCAGCTGTCCACTAGGTGTGCTGACCCTGGGGTTTCCTGGGTGGTGCAAGCCAACGTCAGCCCCCATCTATGTTTTACCCCGGGCCACCCTTCCTGAGGTATAAAGTAATCTGAGCAGGCTGCTATTTGTGTTGGGCTTGGAAATTCCCAGGCTAAGCCAAGCTGTGAAAATAATCTGGCTCCTGCTAGTGCCTGGCGTGGAACTCACTGAGGCCAGCTATTGCTTGTTTGATAGGATTTAGGAAGTTGTGAGGCATGCCCTAACAGCAACCTTTAATATGGAAAAGCAGCTTGGGTGGGCCCATAAATTGGGTGGGGCAGAGACTCTCCAAGGCAGATCAAACAGTGTTAGCTAGGTTGATAGAATTTCCAATATGACAACAGCCCACCAGCTCCATGGCCCTGCTGGGTGTGGGCTCAGAAAAGGGACAATGGCCTCTGTTTGCCCTGATGCCAGATACTTCAGCCTCTCCCAGTATGCCTCTGGTGCCCTTCAAGCTGCCACCCTAGTACTAGAGCTCAGAGGGAGTGAATCTGAGTAGGTGAATCCATGTGTGGTTTCTCTAAGAGGAACTTCTTGGATCTCCAGAAGTTTCTTTCACAGACTCAATCCCCACTGTTTTTTGCAGCCAGTAGTTATGGGGACTTATTTTCCTGGCACTGGAGCTCTAGGCTGGGACTCCTCAATCCTGAGATATCCCTCCTGAATTTTTGTCCACCACATGTGGGTGAGATACAAGTCCACTCCATATCTGTGTTGCTCCTACCAGTCTTCATGGATGTGGTTTCTTTAATTCAGTAGTTGTTAGACAGTTTGGTGTCTGACAGTTCTGAGTGATGGTTATTCTATATTTTAGTTGCAATTTTGATGTGCTTGTGGAAAGAGGTGAACCATGTTTGTCTATGCCACCATCTTGACCAGAAGCCTCTTATTCTTATTAATTACTCTTAATTAGGGTGTTCCTATCCAATTGAGGTTTACATTGCTGTCATTTAAACTGCCCTAAATCTTCAGGAAAATCCAGGGTTCTAGTGTCTTACGTAAGCAGTCTTGGATGTACAGGGAAGTGGATTAAAGAAAAGGTCAAAATTCCATCTCCAAATCAGTTTGGAGATGAGGGAAGACACAGGGTACAGAGGGATGAGTGAGAACAGAGTCAATGTGGAGTCACAAATGGTCAAGAGAATAAGAATCCTGGGGCACCTATGGAAATCTCAGGGGGAGTATTGGTCAGGCCACAAGATGAAGGATTGGTGATGTGACCCAATGCTACTGAGCTCCTGAGTCTAGGGGCAATATAGACATATGTAGGACCCACCACATCCACACCCCACAGGGTGAGGTAGCCATGTGTTAGGGCACATGACTGAAATAAACTCAGCTCTCAGATAATTTCTTTAGTAGTCAGGTCTTTTTTTGGTTTTAAGACACAGAAACTCAACCCACACTGACATAAGGTGGGGAAGAATGACTTATGGTTCATTCATTTAAAAAGCCAGGGGTAGTTTCAGACATGACTGACTTAGGGGCCCATGGGTTAGCAGTGAAACCAATACCTTAACATGTTTAGGTTTAGATCATATAGTCATATAAATATGCACAGGCTTTAACTAAATGTTTCAATTGCTTTGGTTGTCAAATAGCTTATAGTCAAAGATTAAGAAAATATATCATCCATGTTCTGAATGGCTGCCTATAAAGGAGTTCTAGGAGAAATGTTTAGAAGTATTCTTTGCTTGAGATAACAGAAAAATATAGCTAGTTAAGTACAAAACATGATAGCTTAAACCAGTGATTTTCAACCTTTTTTTTATCTCATGGCACACATAAACTAATTACTAAAATTCTGTGGCACACCAAAAATTATACTTTTTTCCAATCTGACAAAAAATAGGTATGATTTTGATTCATTCACACTAGTTGGCTATTGTTGTGTTTGTTGTCATTTTTTAAAAAATTTGACAATCTGAGGGAAAAGAGGTCAGTGCTCTTTCCCTGGCACACTGGTTGAAAATTGTTGGCTTAAACAACGGCGATAGTCACAAGATGTCTAGTTTCTGCCTTTTACTCTAAAGATAATGTTATGACACACAATTATGAGATATTTTGTGAAATCTTTTTAAAATTTTATTTTAATCATTGTTCAAATACAGTTTTCTCCTTTTTACTCCCAGTTCAGCCTCCCCCCCGCCCCCAGTGAAATCTTGATTCTTCAGCCCAAAGCCCTTTGTTCTCACAATTTTGTGTTGCTGATGTGCTGTTTGTCAGCAGGAGGAGATAACTCCAGGGCCACAAAGAGAATTTATAAGCTTGTTTTCTAGAAGGGATAGTTATTCCTTTAGGAAAGTTGTGACTAGTTGCTGCTGTCCAGAAGTCTCGTTGTACAAAATATTATCTGTGACTGAAGAAACAGATTTCTCTTCAATTCTCTGAAACTTGCCATCTCTTACTCCATAGCTACATAAAAACTTCCAATGTTTGCTTTTTGGGGGAGACAAATTTGAGAGATCTTGCTCTCCCATCCTCTTGCTTTGGCTAAATTGAATAAACCTTTCTGTGTTTACAAGCTTGACTTACTAGTGTTTGGCTTACTAGTGCATCAGACACATATGCCTGAAATTTGGGATGTGATTCACTTACAGCAGGACTCCAGGCTTCTCTAGCTCTTGGCTCCTGGTTTCTTTGCTGTTGGCTGTATTCTCAGACAGAAGCATACCCTGCAGCCCCCGGCCCTTGGTGACAAGACTGAAATGCAGAATTTTGAAATGTTTCAGAAATTTAAAAGAAGAAGAAGAAAAAGAAATATTGATGAATAATGCCAAGAGAAACTTGTGGGCAGGGTGTAGCTTGAGGGAGTTTCTATAAGCAGGGACAGAAGTTAGCTGTGAGCCTTTGCCTTTGCAGATAGACCCCTTATTGCAAGAGAAAAGGAGAAGTTGCAGTAGAGTTGAGGCAAGAGGAAAAGTAAATGGGTAGAAGGCATTTAGGCTAAAAGAGGGCTTCTCTGAGTCTAAGTCTTGCATAGGTCTTCCTTATTTGCCTTCATTTTCTCAGACTACCTTGCAGCTAGGATGATCATGTGACCAGTCTGGTCAATGAGACATAAGCAGCCATCTGCTTGGAGGATTTCAGGCAAAGCTTTTATTGTCCTTGGAAAGGGCTATGGCAACCACAGCCAGTGTTCACTCTTCCCCTGCTTCCTTCCTTGAGTCGGGAGCTATGGTGGCCATCTTCTGAACCTTCTTTTTTCTTCCTTGAGTGAAGACATGTCTGGGAGTCCCAGTTTGGGAAAAGCTCTCCCTAAACCACATGGAGTAAGAATACATTTCTTAATTATAAAAGTAATACACACTCACTGTAAAAATTAAGATAATATTCAGGTATGTATAATAAAAAGTGAAAGTCCTTCAGCCCCCTTCTTCCTCCAGTCCCAACTCTACAAAGGTAGCCCCAGTTAACAGACGGGGGAGAACTCCTATAACCTTTTCCTGGGCTCTGTAGGCTATGCTGAAACTTTTCTAGCTGAATTCTGTGACCTCCATCCAGATGAACACACCATAAGTCAGCCTTATTATTTCAAGTAGCTCCAGAGAAGTCCCATGGTGGGCTGTATCATAGTTTATTTAGTTACTCCTCTATGAATGGACATTGAGGGGATTAACTAATGTTATTTTTATCTTCATTGCCTATTCCCAAGAAAAAAGGAGCCACTGTCATTGTCCTCATCATTTAACATTTAGTGGGTGGCCACTGTATACAGGACACTATGCTCTTTTGGAGGACATGGACCAGAACCAGACAGGATCCTTGCTCTGAGGGCTTGGGTGGGTCAATATGTCAAAAGATAAGGTCATGGCTGAGCACTGAATGAGTAAGTTTGGGAAGAGGGAGTTAGAATAGGTTTTTGGGTGGGGTGGTCCTCACATGAAGGAGTCTTTGGAGCTGAATTTGGAAGGTTGAGTAAGTGGCAGGGAAGGCTCCTAGATAGGATAGCAGAGGCAGGGAGAATGAGCGGACTTGGTTCTCCAGACACTCCCCAGGGTGTCTGGGAAGCATCATTCTTCCAGAAAAAGGTAAAATTACCTTTTAGGTGCTAGAACTCATTATCTGGCCTTTTTAAGGGCTCACAGACTCATACCTGCTTCTGTGGTAGAGTCTTTTTCTTTCTTGCTTGCTCTCAACTTTTTTAAATGTAAAAATAACTAGGAAGGGTTCAAGATGCCTTTCTTTAATAACATCTCAGCACTTAGGTTCCAGAAGAACATAGCTGGCAAAAAATGTCCCCTATCACCGTGGCTGCTTGCCTTTATTTGAAGTGCCTGGCTGAGCTATCTCCTTGTGACATGCTTCTTTCAGAGCAAATTATTCACGCCCTCTCAGCCTCCACTGTTCTCCCAGCCCCTGCTCATTCATTATGCAGGTGTGAAGACAGGCCCTGCCTTTGTGTGTGCAAAGTGTGTCCCCCTCCTTCTACTCCCTCTTGGATCCCCTCCAAGCCTGTCAAGGTTTTCCTCATTCTGGTCTGTTCAGAGTGCAGGCTGATGTCTCTTATCATCCAGGAGAGGGCTGTGCAGCCCCTAGCCCACCTTTAATCTCCCCCTCCACAAAGGGCAGTGCTGTCACTCAGAGGGACTGGCGCCCACCCCTCCTCAGGTAGGAGAAAGCAGGGTTAGCAGAACAGCCAAAGTCCTTCAAAGGACAGGCTGCTGGGGAAGGGAGCAGGGGCACTGGGCAGAGAGACAGGCATTGCCAAGCCATCTTGGGCTAACAGAATCATGCAACCAAGCATATATTGGGGAAATATGATAGCACTACATACCAAGTGAAATCATAGACCAACTAGCTGGTGGTTAGTGAGGGGAGTGGCGGGGGGGACCTGGTGACGGTCTCAGGGCCACTGTATGAAAAAGAAATGACCTCTAGAAATAGGGCCAGCAGCTCCATCCTCCACCAGACTTCCCAACTCTTCCTCTGCCTTCTGGATCAACAGTGATGAAAATATGGTAGAGAGAGGCAGGAATGCAGTGAGCTGAACGAGACTGGCTGGAGGCCATGCCACCTAGTTTGCCTTTTTCTCCTCAGTTTCCTCATCTGTATAAAGGGGAACACAGTGTGGCAGCACCTGCATAGAGTAGGTGCTCACTATTACTATCAGACAGTGGCATAGAGCAGAAATGGAAAGCTGGTCCTGCAGAGTGGCTTCCTCTGACCTACCCAGTGTTTAAGAATTTATTATACAAGTTATTAACATGGAAAAATGTGGAGATTACACTGCATATCTGACCACACCTTAGTTCAAGGTAACAGCAGGCTGAAGTTGAGTGGTGCTTGTCTTCTGGAGGTGGCACAGGTATGCCCAGCTCTCCTCAGCTCCCACTGCTTTTTACCTTTGTACACTTGGCCAGCATTGTCCAGTTTTGTTCCTGGCTTGGTCCCTAGAGGCATCTGAGAGAGCTCTGGTCTTAGATTAGACCCACCACTGCTCTCTATGATCTGTGTTGCTTCTTTGCATCTCAGTTTCCTCATCTATAAAGTTGGACTTACATCCACATCAAAGGAAAACTAAAGGAGCACGTGTACATCACCTAACTTTTGCACCTGGCACAAAGAGTGGATCCGTAACAAAAGGGAAGATGCTGTTACTGAGGTTTGATTGTCATTGTTTGTTATGGGACTGGTACGGTGTGTACCCCGTGGGACTAGATTCCTTCTGCTCCCATGGGTGGATCAGAGGGTAGTATAGTATTGAGTCAGGCAGGCTCTTGGGCTCCCAGGCTCTCAGCTTCAGCCCACAGGGAAACACAGCAGAGGGGCAGCCAGAGGGGTTCTTCAGGAAGCTGTGTCTATGCAGAGGTGTATACTCCTGAAAAACTCCTGTCCTAAGAAGCTATCCTCTCAGAGGGGAAAAGAGGTGCTGGATGCCAATTAAGAGCTCCCAACTGTAAATAAATCCACCCAAGCAAGTGCTTCCTGTCCAGTTTGGGACAATGGACAATAAATGCAGCCCGCTCTCTGGACTACGCCCCCTGACCTCAGAGGCTCAGGGAAGAATTTTCCAGCACACACACACCTGCTATGTGCATAGCACTCAGCATTGTTCTAAATTTGGAGCTGTGCTGGGCCTCTTTCTCTCAGGAATCTCCAACTCATTCTGGAGTTGAGCCCAAGGATCCTTTACTCTTCCTCCAAGACATACATTTCCTGTGGAATTATACCCCTACATGACATGTATTGAATAAGCTTCCTTCGGTTCAGTTTCATTTACTTGCATTCATAAAGCCCCTACTATGCATAGGGCCTGTAAACTTCTCAGCATATTATCAAAACCTGCTGTTTAACCAGAGTACCACATACATATGCTATGAAGCAGGCACTCAAGTTAAGTTATATGCACATGGACAGGTTCAAATATTCCCATTTTACTTGGGAGGCTTAAACCTAGGTACTGTTTTACATCACCAGCAAGTAAGGACAATTAGGAGTTATTAATTACAATAATTTTCAACCCCAAAGGTAATCATTATGTGAGCAAGACTGACTTGAATTGTTTTGTTGGGCCAATGCAAGCACTGGTGGAGGCTGGCTTCTTGAGTAAAGTAAAAGTCCTACAGGTTAGAGGAACACAAGGCTCCTTTATAACTCCTCAGGCAGATTAACCAGGGTCATGTGGCTTGACTGCAACAGACAATTGGCTTTGGGAATATGGGCATGAGTGCATGCACTGGCCAAGGAATTAATAGTCATTCTTCCTGGCCTGGAGTGTGTTTATATTTTGTCTATTTGCATTCTTAGAGAACAGAAAAGGGGATGGCTTGTGTCCAACCAAAGGGGAACTGGGAGATCCTTTCCGAAAGGTTTTGGGCCAGATTTGGGTCTGAGGAACTCTCTGTATGTGTGACTCTCCCATTTTTCCTGCACAAAATCTGAGCTGCAGGTGAGGCCAAGGGACCTGCCTGGAGCCCAGAGACAAGGGTGAGCAGTCCTGGGTCAGCTCTACAGTTGTCCAGCTCCTGGGTGAGCAGGTGCCCTGAGGCAAATATGTCCTGAAAATTCTTCCTTAAAAGAAGCTGTTATTTGTGGATACTGGGACTGCCTGTTGAGCATGGCTTGTGGTGATGCTGAGGCTGGGTGGAGGCAGTTGAAGCTGTGGGCTCTGTTTCTTTTTTCCGGTGTCATCCCTACAGCTGGCTCTCATACCTTCTCTCACTCTCAGCCCCCTGGGGAGGCCACATTTGAAGGGCCAGTCCTTCCTGTCCCCTTTGTGTGACGAATAATGAACTTTTCCCCCCACCCCCCTTTCTCCCCTCTCTCTCCTTGTCAATGATTGGATTGTTGGAATCAAAGAGGCCCTCTGGTGACTCAGGCATTTCCCATTGCCCTATTCCAGCATCCTCTACTCTTAGTACTGAGAGTTTTTCATGTCCTATTTGGAACTGATAGGAAACCCTTTCATTGTTTTACTACATGGGTATTAGCACTGATGAAGGAAGCATTCCATCAGATAATTGGCTGCTACAGTGAATTGGTTTCCAACATGAGTGAGTGTGCCTAGAGTCAATGTGTTCCTGAGTGACCCTCAAACTTGCAGCCACTGGGGCACTCTCAGCCAGTACGGACAGGGGCTCTGGGTAGTGAGGGGCTCTGCCACCTGAGTGACACAGAGGTCCAGGTTGAGTTTGGACCCTGTCTCCACTGCCCTTGCCCCCTACTACCATTAAAAACAGACTCCTTTTCTGAGAGAGAAGGAGAGAGTCCTTTCTTGAGTCATCCCACAATAGGACAGAACTCTGCTCGGCCACCTCAGACATTTCTCACCTCTCCCTCTCAGTACCAGTTTCCAGTTAGGCTCTTTGAAGCCCCAGGTTCCTGGAGATATTCCCAGAGATCTCTGAGCATCTTACTTTTGATCTATTTTCCTTTTTTTTAAATTAAAATTTTTCTATTTATTGATTTTAGAGAGAGAGAAAAGGAAAGAGAGAGAGTGTGAAACGTTGATTTCTTGTTCCACTTATTTATGCATTCACTGATTGATTCTTGTATGTGCCCTGACTGGGGATCAAACCAGCAACCTGGGCATATGGGGACAATGCTTTAACCAACTGAGCTACCTGGCCAGGGTCCTAATCTATTTTCCATGAGCACTTTCTTTGTAAGACTATTTGAATAAAGGATTTGCTGTTAAAAAAGTCATTGGAAGAACCACTGCCTGACCACAACTTTCTAAGGTAAACATTTTATTTTGCAATTAGATATTTTTGAATAGTTTAACTAAAGCCTTACTCTTCTACTGGACTGTCAGCCAGGAGGATGAGTGACGTATCTACTGTGTCACTGCAGTCTCTGGGCCCCTAATTGAGGGCTTAACCTAGTAAGCTCTCAATAAAGATCTCCTGAATGAATAAATAGTTGTCATCTTCCTCTCAGGCTCAGAGCGGGTAAGTGATTTTCTCAAAACACAGAGCACAATTTGAACCCCAGGTTTTTCTCTTCCTGGGAGTGTCTGCTGTTATGGGGATGGGGACTATGGGAAGAAAGATGACTGGTGTTCCCCACAGCACCATTCTGATTTCTGATAAGAAAGGATTTCTCCTTGATAACTTCTGTCCCATTTTTTAGAGTAAAAATGACAAGCCATGTCCACATCCCTGGTTAAAAGTGCTCCCCCTCCAGGAAATGTGCATTTAGACAGAGCTGTCTGCTTAGGAGCTGCTCCACAGGAAAGGGTCACACTGCCTGGCAGTTTTCAGCTCTCTCCTTTCTGCTTGGGTCTCTCCTGTCCCTTGAATCCTAACCACAGCTACATTTTGAATGTCTAGTATGTTCTGGGACCTATGCAAGGTGCCTGGTATATGTTATGGACAGTTTTCAAAATAAGCCTTACATAACAGAGGTTGGATGACCTGCTCAAAGTCACACAACCTGGTGACTGCAAACCCCAGCCTTTCTAGGCCTCTAAGATGCCCAGCTTTGATACTTCAATAAGTTAGGCATTCAGAAGGATTTGGGGAGCTTGTGGAAAAACAAGGCCTCACTCTTGGTGATTCTGATTTAGCAGGCAGGGAGCAGGGTTTAGGAATCTTCATTTTGATAGTTGTCCAGGTGATTGCCACACTGGGGCAGTTTTGTAAACTCCTGGTAGATGATTCATTGTCTAAATCAGCTCTCCTGGCTTAGGCATGGATAGTTGCTTTTCTTCCATAGTTTGGCTGAGATAATAATGCTAATGGAAAAGCAATATTCTCTAATCCCAAAAATCCTATCCAGAAGGGTGAGTCCTAGGGCCCAGGCTATTTTACCCTGAGATAAACCAAAAAGTCTTATGCATGGTCAACTTTTAGCTTAATTTTATTTACATACTTTGCCTGTATAATGCACACCCAGATGTTTGGCCCAAACTTTCAGAAAAGGAAATCTTTCATTTTAATTTTAATTCAATTTTTTATTTATATATAAAACTGATTATCATATTCCAGGGTATTATTTTGTATATGGGTACTGTTATTGCTTTATAGAGTTATACTTTTAATGCATAGGCATAAGTAAAAGAATTAAAAACATTTATATAGACAAATACCATATGATCTCACCTATAAGTGGAACCTAATCAACAAGACAAGCAGGCAAGCAAAATATAACCAGAGGCATTGAAATTAAGAACAAATTGACAGTAACCAGAGGGGTGGTGGGAGAGGATAATGGTGGGGGGGAAGGGGGAAGGGTTTTCAGGATCATGTATAAAAGACACATGGACAAAACCAAAGGGGAGTAGGATCAAGGGTGGGAAGTAGGTATGGCTGGGGTGGGAGGGAGTGGTGGGGGGAAAATGGAGACAACTGTACTTGAACAATAATAAAACAAAGTGCGAAAAACATTTATATAGATATGGCATTAATACTACCTGTGTATAATGCACATCCTTATTTTTCCCTAAAAAATTTGGGCAGGAAAGTGTGCATTATACATGGAAAAATATAGTAATTATTTTACCATTGGGAAATATACATAATATAGATAGAATTTACAATCTTAACCATTTTTAGGTGTTCGGTTCAGTGGCATTTAGTATATTCACGTTGTTGTGCAACCATCACTACCGTCTATCTCCAGAACTTTCTCATCTTCCCAAACTGAAATCCTGTGTCCACTAAACACTAACTCCCCACACCCTACCCCAACCCCTGACAATGACCATTCCACTTTTTGTCTCTATGAATTTTACTCTTCTAGGGACTTCATATAAATGGAATCATACAGTATTTGTCATGTTATTACTGGCTTATTTCTCTTGGCATAGTGTCTTCAAGTTTTATCTATGTCATCACATATATTAGAATTTTCTTTTTAAGGCTTAACAATATTCCATTGTATGTGTACATCACATTTTGTTTATCACTCATGCTTTGATAGACACTTGGATTCCTTTAGCTTTAGTTTAACATTATATAAATTTTTGTACACCCCAAACTAAACATGTGTACTATCTACTTCCACAACAATAAAATCAAAACAAGTGTATAAATTAAATACAATAAAAATAAGACTAGTGAAATTTAAATAAACAACATAAGTGTACATCAGTGGATGACATTGTCTTACTGAAACCTTGTTAAGACAGGAAGAGGGTGCTGGTGGTCTCGGTGTAGACTCCATGGAATCTGGCACATTCTTTAACTACTGTGATGACACAATTTTCCTACATTTGTCTCTATTTGAACTATTTCAAAGCCTTAGTTTTTATATCACACACAAATGCTATTTGCCCTTCTGCTGTCACAAAAGAATCCTTTACATCTTATGCCCACCTTTGTTCTTTTCTTAGTATCCTATGGCCATTAAAGTAGTACTTGATGGCTATCAGGTGATGACAGACCTGAATGCTGGTAATGTGATTGCCCTTGGGTAGAAGTGAGTCATGAAAATTATTGTGACTTCCTAGTTAAAAGCTCTTGGTGAACTAGTAGAATCTGGAGACTACACTCATTTGCCCCAGTTTGAGAAACAGTAATTTAGACTCTTGTTCAGGCTGCTTCTACTTGCCTGTGATGTTAGCTGTTGCCTGAAGTTATTATCTAGTCTCCCAGGTTCTCAGCAGGCCTCTAGGCTGTCCTGGCTGACTGAAGACAGTCTCCTATCCTATTTTAAAATCCCTAGTCTCTCTGAGACTTCTCTTTAGTTCTTGCTTCTTTACCTTTGTTAGTTCATTGCTGAGCAGAGATGCTGGGTGAGATCTGAGATTAGAGAAACCCAGCTCTTTAGATCATAAGCTCTACCCATGCCCTGTGCATTTGGACCTCTCCTTTCCCCATATCTTTCTTTTCTTTTTCCCCCATGCATGGACCTTGTAGAACTTTGATTGTTTTTAGTGATACAAGCCACAATTTATTGAGCATTTACTTGGCTAAAGCAAAGTTCTCAATACACATTGTCTCTTTGAATCATCACTGCCCTCCAGGAGGAACCATGGTGTACCCACTTTTCACATGGGACCCTCATAGGCTTCAGGAAGTTTGCTCAGGGCCGCATGTACAGAAAGTGGCAAAGCCAGGACTGGTTGACTCCTCTGGGACTCCACACCATCCTTGTCAGAAGGAGCAATTCTTTGGGTAAAATTCTTGGGCCATTACTGTTTGGTTCTATCAGTAGGATAGAACTGGCTTTGAAGCCACTTCCCAGATGTGCCTGCCCCATCATGGAAAGTTAGCTGTACTCTTCCAGGCCAGCACTTTTTCAAGCAGTTGGCATTGAAGGCAAACAAATGTCTTTTTCCTGATAACAGTTTTTCCCTGAATGTATAATATGTGCAATTACAGTATAATTCAGGGCTGTCAAACTCATTTTCACTGGGGGCCACATCAGCCTCGTGGTTGCTTTCAAAGGCCTGAATGTAATTTCAACTTCTTAACAGTTAAGGAGTGGTTACATTTATACAGTTCTAAAATTATTTCAGCCATTTGAAAACAACCATGAGGCTGAAACCCCAGTGAAAATAAGTTTGACACCTCTGGTATAATTTGACTAGATCTATTCTTTTTCACTGTAAATTCATGGTGGTCCATATGGGTGTGAAAGGTAAACCAAGCTTTGGTGGGTCACTCCTTGGGGCACCCATAGACACTTATAATATTATTTATGTGGAAAAGCAGTTTCACCATCCAAACAACAGCCTTACAAAAGAATTTTAGGAACACAATTAGTTCATAAATTGGGGACTTCCTGTCTTTGCTAAGGTGGAGGGAATGAACACAATAGGAAGTTTCAAACACTGAATGACATAATACAAACAAAAAGCTGTACCACAGTGACTAGTAGTCACTTGAAAAAGTAGTCCCTGTTAAATTATCATTATTGTTATTGTTATTTCATGTAAAGGCATCATCTGTGTGGCTCAGGATGGCAGGACTGGGACCAGTGAATTGCAACTGATACATTTCTGATACAAGCAGCTGTTCAAAAATGGAACAGACCAGTAGTGAGCTCTCTATTATTGAGAATATTGAAGCTAAAGTGAGCTATTGAAGAAGAGGATGTACAGGACGAAGGGAAGCTTGGGCTACAGGACCTTTGGTTTCCACCCAAATGTCAGTTTCTAGCTTCTCTCACTCCCTCTGCAAATGCTGGGTTGTCATGCTGACTCTCCATCTCAGCTAGCACACACCTCTGCTTTGTTCTACAAAGTGTTTTATGACACCTTCACTAGACTTGCCCAGTCAGCAGAACAAGGGCTTTGGAGCCATCAAGTTCTGAATTTGAATCCCGGCTTTTCCACTGGCCAGGAGTTTAACCCTAGGCAAGGTGCCAATACTTGGCATTTTCTGTGCCTGCCAAATGAAACTAATAGTACTGATCAGCTGGGGTTGTTGAGAGGATGAAATGGGATAAAACATGTAGAGTGGTTAATATGCAACTTGACACCAGTTCTATCACCTACTGGCTGGGAAAGTCACAGTTACTCTGAGTGTCAAGTCTCTAAATTCTGAGTGTCAGTATCTTCAACTATGAAATTGGGGGATGATACCTACCATGAGGACATGGTCATTGTGACATTGGTAGCCACTATGAGATATACCTGGCATAGGGTAGGGCCTTGACAAATGACTAATCCAGGCTTAGCCAAATCTTTCCCATGTGCCATTAAACTTTCTTCAATTTTCCTTTTTTTGCTAACAACAGCTAACTTTTTCTGAGCACTTACTATGTTCCAGGCATAGTTCTAAGTGACTTACATAAAATAACTCATATTATTCTCTCCACAACCCTGTGGATGGGCAGTATATTATCTTTACAACACAGAGGAGGAAAGAGACTCTTGGAGAAATGAAGTGGCTTGCTCAGAGTCACACAATTAGTTAAATGGCCAAGCCAGGGTTTGAATCTTGGTCTTCTGACTGCAAAGGTTTTGCTAAAGAGAGAATCAATCTGTAGACTTGTAGGTTGCTTGGCTGACTGGATGCCTGATTTTCAGCTGCATCCCCTTTGCAGCTTTGGCAGGTAGCACCAGGATGCCAGACCTTAGTTTCTCTGGGAATGGAAGGTACTCACTGGCTCAGGAAGAGTTTGAAACCTCCCCTTTGCTCTTGCCAGCACCACTGTCTAAGTCTCTGCAGACCCTGGGAATTTCATTCCCCAGCTTCGATAACCACAGCTCAGGATACTAGAGCCCTGGACTAATGTGAAATGGCGGGACCAAGAGGCAATGTAGAGAGCGGTAGGAAGTCAGGAGACAGCAGTTCTACCGTGGCCAATCTTCCAATGGCTGTGACTTTGGGCAAGTTGGTTAAGCTCTTTGAATTGACCCTCCCTCCCTTTTTTTGTTTTTAAAGATTTTATTTATTTCTTTATAGAGGGGAAGGGAGGGAGAAAGAGAGGGAGAGAAACATCAATGTGTGGTTGCTTCTCGCACCCCCAATTGGGACCTGGCCTGCAACCCAGGCATGTGTCCTGATTGGGAATTGAACTGGTAACCCTTTGGTTCTCAGGCCAGTTCTCAGTCCACTGAGCCACACCAGCCAGGGCCCCTCCCTCCCTTTTTAACATGAAGGGTCACTAGACATTTCCCAATAGCAATTCCAACAACCATTTATCTGATTGTTAGGACAAGAACTAGAAATAGTATTTATATTGGTGAGAGTGGGTTAGGACAATACACTCAAGAAGAGAGTCCTTGGAAGAGACTGAATATAAGGAAGTGGGTAAAATATTGACTAAGATTTCTCCTGAGATCCTAGAGTTCTAATTGAAGTTCTTATTGTTCCCTTTGGTGAGAACTAAGGGGTGAAGATAGTGGGCAAATAGTCTGAGCTTGGGCCTAGGAGTAAGGAAGAGGAGGTGCTGACCAGGGGCTGTTCTGGGTCTTTCTTCCTCAGCAGATCTACAGAATCTGCTTTCTTATCATTCCTTCTCTGTCTTATTTTGAGGCAGAAGTGTGGCAAACACCTTCTATAGTGATGCTGTTCTAATGTGTCACTTGATTTTGTACCTTTGTTTTCCATTTAGGTCCATCGTCTCCTGTTAGAATATGGGGTCACCCCCTAGTGCACTGTTGGTGGGACTGCAGACTGGTAGAACCACTATGGAAAACAGTATGGAACTTCTTCAGAAAACTAAAAATGGACCTGCCTTTTGACCCAGCAATTCCACTGCTAGGATTATATCCTAGGAACCCTGAAACACCAATCCAAAACAATCTATGCATCCTAATGTTCATAGCAGCACAATTTACAATACCCAAGTGCTGGAAGCAACCTAGGTGCCCATCAGTAAATGAATGGATCAAAAACTATGGTACCTTTACACAAGGGAATACTACACAGCAGAAAGAAAGAAGGAGCTCCTACCCTTTGCAACAGCATGGATGGAACTGGAAAGCATTATGCTAAGTGAAATAAGCCAGTCAGTGAAAGACAAATACTATATGATCTCACCTTTAACAGGAACCTAAACAACAAAACAAACAAGCAAAATACAGCCAAAGACACTGAAATAAAGAACAGGCTGACAGTGACCAGAGGGGAGAGAAGAGGGAATTTCAGGAGAAAAGGGGAAGGGTTTGCAGGAACAGATATGAAGGATGCATGAACAAAAACTAGGGGGGGTGGAGGTGAGAGGGAGGTGGGGAGGGAGGGGTGGGTGGGCTGTGATGGGAGTAAAGGACAGAAAACTGTACTTGAACAATGATTAAAATAAAATTAGAAGAAAAAAATAAGAATATGGGGTCACCAAATGGCAGTGCTATTTCCTTCTGGCCTACAGTCTCAGGGTTTAATGGTAGCTGTGGTTTGCCAGAATTTGTATGTATGGAAACAGAATACTGCACTAGCATTTTGGCTTATAGTTGCCAACTCTGTTCTTTTTTCTCTTTTTAATATATTTTATTGATTACATTTGTCCCATTTTACCCCCTTTATTCCCCTTCACCCTGCACACCTACTCTCACCTGTATTCCCCCCTTTAGTTCATGTCCATGTGTTGTACATATAAGTTCTTTGACTTCTACATTTCCTAAACTATTCTTCCCTGTCTGTTTTCTACCTACCATTTATGCTACTTATTCTCTGTACCATTTTCTCCCTCTACCTCTCTCACTGGTAACCTTCCTGTGATCTCCATTTCTGTAGTTCTGTTCCTGTTCTAGGTGTTTGCTTAGTTTGTTTTTATTTTTTTATTTATTTTTTTTTAGGTTCAGTTGTTAACAGCTGTGAGTTTGTTGTCATTTTACTGTTCGTATTTCTGATCTTCTTTTTCTTAGATAAGTCACTTTAACATTTCATGTAATAAGGGCTTGGCGATGATGAACTCCTTTAACTTGACTTTATCTGGGAAGCACCTCATCTGCCCTTCTATTTTAAATGATAGCTTTGCTGGATAGAGTAATCTTGGATGTAGGTCCTTGTCTTTCATGACTTGGAATACTTCTTTCCAGCCCCTTCTTGCCTGCAAAGTTTCTTTTGAGAAATCAGCTGATAGTCTAATGGGAACTCCTTTGTAGTCAACTGTCTCCTTTTCTCTTGCTGCCTTTAAGATTCTCTCCTTATTTTTAATCTTGGCTAATGTAATTGTGCCTTGGCATGTTCCTCCTTGGATCCAACTTCTTTGGGACTCTCTGAGCTTCCTGGACTTCCTGGAAGTCTATTTCCTTTGCCAGATTGGGGAAGTTCTCCTTCATTATTTGTTCAAATAAGTTTTCAATTTCTTGATCTTCCCTTTCTCCTTCTAGCACTCTTATGATTCAGATGTTGGAATGTTTAAAGATGTCCTGGAGGTTCCTAAGCCTCTCCTCATTTTTTTTTGAATTCTTGTTTCTTCATTCTTTTCTGGTTGAATGTTTCTTTCTTCCTTCTGCTCCAAACCATTGATTTGAATCCCAGTTTCCTTCCCTTCACTGTTGGTTCCCTGTAGATTTTTATTTCACATAATGTAACCTTCATTGCTGCCTGGGTCTTTTTTTATGCTGCTGAAGTACCCAGTGAGTTCCTGGAGCATCTTGATAACCCGTGTTTTGAACTGTGTATCTGATAGGTTGGCGATCTCTTCATCGCTCAGTTGTATTTTTTCTGGAGCTTTGAACTGTTCTTTCATTTGGGTCATTTTTTTCTGTCTCGGTACACCTGCTACATGGTAAGGGGCAGAGCCTCAGGTGTTCATCAGGGTGGGACAACCCACATGGCAGCATAGTGACACTGTATGTGGGGGAGGGGTCCAAGAGGGAACAGTGCCATTTGCTCTGCTCTCTGCCAGTTTTCAGTCACTTCCCTGGCTACTCACAATCAAATTGGGCCTTTCTGGTGCTGATTCTCAGGTGGGTGGGTTTGTGTATGTTCTAGGACCCTGTGGGTTTCTCCAGCAACAGAAGAAAGGCTGGGAGTCTGGGAGTTTCTCCTACTGCCGCCTCATCCCCTACAGGTGTTTTCAGTCAGAGGCTTTGAGGCTTTATTTCCCAGTACTGGAAACCTGGGTTGTGCAGTCTGTCTCAATACCTAGTTGTTCCTTCCAGTTTATCCACATGTGAATGTGGGACCACCCAGTCCACAAGCCACTGCTTAGCCACCAGTTCTCTCTGCCCTCCTACTGGTTTGGATGCATGTTTAACTCCTTGGTTGTTGGACTTCCATACAGTTCGATTTTCTGTCAGTTCTGGTTGATTTTTGTTTTTAAATTTGTTGTTGTCCTTCTTCTGGTTGTGCGAGGAGGCATAGTGTGTCTACCTATGCCTCCATCTTGGCTAGAAGTCACCAACTCTGTTCTTAACACTGTCTGCCTTCCTTCAAATTCTTATCAAATGGGATATTAAAGCATGGATGAGAACTCTTTAGGGATTTAAATAAGGTACTCTTGGAGAAGTGCCTGTTCAAATCTTTTGCCCATTTAAAAAAATTATTGTTGTTCAATTAGAGCTGTCTGCATTTTCCCCCACCACTCCCCCCACCCCAGCTTATCCCACCTCCCTCCCTTGTCCACCCTACTGTTTGATTTTGTTCATGTGTCCTTTATAGTAGTTCCTGAAAACCCTTCCCCCATCATCCCCTCCCACCTCCCTATGGTTACTGTTAGCTTGTTCTTAATTTAAATGTCTCTGGCTATATTTTGTTTGTTTTTTCCTTTTGTTGATTATGTTCCAGTTAAGGGTGAGATCATATGGTATTAGTCCCTCACTGCCTGGCTTATTTCACTTAGCATAATGCTTTCCAGTTCCATCCATGGTGTTGCAAAGGGTAGGAGCTCCTTCTTTCTTTCTGCTGTGTAGTATTCCCTTGTGTAAATGTACCATAGTTTTTTGATCCACTCATTTACTGATGGGCACTTAGGTTGCTTCCAATACTTAACTATTGTAAATTGTGCTGCTATGAACATTGGGATGCATAGGTTGTTTTGGATGGGTGTTTCGGGGCTCTTAGGGTATAATCCCAGCATTGGAATTGATAGGTCAAAAGGCAGTTCCATATTTATTTTTCTGAGGAAATTCCATACTGTTTTCCACAGTGGCTTCACCAGTCTGCATTCCCACCAACAGTGCACTAGGGTACCCTTTTGTCCACATCCTCTCCAATACTTGATTTGTTTATGGTGGTCCTTCTTACTGGTGTGAGGTGGTACCTTATTGTTGTTTTACTTTGCATCTCTCTGATGGCTAGTGATGCTGAGCATCTTTTCAGATGTCTCTGGACCCTCTGTATGTCCTCCTTGGAGAAGTGTCTGTTCAAGTCTTTTGCCCATTTAAAATTTTTTTTTCTTCCTGGATTGGATTCATGTGAGTTCTTTATATATTTTGGAGATCAAACCCTGGTCTGAGGTATTATTGGCAAATATGTGTTCCCATATAGTTGGTTCTCTTTTCATTTTGATGCTGTTTTCTTTAGCCATTCAGAAGCTTTTTTAAAAAATTTATTTTATTTTAATTGTTGTTCAAGTACAGTTTTCTGTCTTTTACTCCCATCCCGGCCCACCCCCTAAACCTCCCCACCTCCCTCCCATTTCCACCCCTCCTTGTTATTGTCCATGTGTCCTTTATACTTGTTCCTACAAACCATTCCCCTTTTCCCCTGAAATTCCTTCCCCTCTCTTTTCTGGTCACTGTCAACCTGTTCTCAGTGTCAGTGTCTTTGGTTATATTTTGCTTGTTTGTTTTGTTGATTAGGTTCCACATAAAGGTGAGATAATATGGTATTTCTATGCTTATTTCGCTTAGCATAATGCTTTCCAGCTCCATCCATGCTGTTGCAAAGGGTAGGAGCTCCTTCTTTCTTTCTGCTGCATAGAATTCTATTGTGTAAATGTACCATAGGTTTTTGATCCATTCCTTTACTGATGGGCCATGCAGAAGCTTTTTAATTTGACGAGGTCCCATTTGTTTATTCTTTCTTTTATATCCCTTGCTTTAGGGGACATATCAGTGAAGATGTTGCTGCATGGAATGTCTGAGATTTTCCTGCCTATGTTTTCCTCTAGGACTTTTCTGGTATCATGACTTATATTTAAGTCTTTTGTCCACCTTGAATTTCTTTTTGTTTATGGTGTAAATTTGTGATTGAGTTTCATTTTTTTTGCATGTGGCTCTCCCAACACCATTTGTTGAAGGGGCTATTTTTACTCCATTTTATGCTTCTATCCCCTTTGGGAAATATTAATTGGCCATCAAGACTTGAGTTTATTTCTGGTCTCTGTATTCTGTTGTATTTGTCTATGTGTCTGTTCTTGTGCCAGTACCAGGCTGTTTTGATTACAGTGACCTTGTAATACAGTTTGATATAAAATATTGTGATCCCTCCTTCTTTGTTCTTTTTTCTTAAAATTGCTGCAGTTCTTTGGGACATACAGGGGGCCCAGAGACATATTAAAAGATGCTCAGCATCACTAGCCATCAGAGAGATGCAAGTTAAAACCACAATGAGATACCACTTCACACCAGTCAGAATGGCCATCATAAATAAAGCAAAAAACAAGTGTTGGAGAGGATGTAGAGAAAAGGGAACCCTGGTGCACTGTTGGTGGGAATGCAGACTGGTACAGCTGCTGTGGAAAATAGTATAGAATTTCCTCAGAAAACTAAAAATGGAACTGTCTTTTGATCCGGCATTCCCACTGCTGGGATTTTATCCTAAGAACCCTGAAACACCAGTCCAAAGGAACCTATGCACCCTAATGTTCATAGCAGCACAATTTACAATAGTTAAGTATTGGAAGCAACCTAAGTGCCCATCAGTAAATGAATGGATCAAAAACCAATGGTACATTTACACAAGGGAATACTATGCAGCAGAAAGAAAGAAGGAGCTCCTACCCTTTGCAACACCATGGATGGAACTGGAGAGCATTATGCTAAGTGAAAGAAGTCAGGTGGTGAGGGACAAATACCATATGATCTCACCCTTAACTGGAACATAATCCACAAAAGAAAAAAGCAAACAAAATATAGCCAGAGGCATTGAAATTAAGGACAATCTGACAGTAACCAGAGGGGAAGTGGAGGGGATAATTGGGGGGGTTGCAGAAGGAGGTGAGGGTTTTCAGTAACAACTATGAAGGACACATGGACAAAACTAAAAGGGGGTGGAAATAGGGGAGGGGGGTGGGGATGTCTGGGGTGGCAGCATTGGGGAGTTAAATGCAGATGACTGTAATTGAACAACAATAAAATAATTTAAAAAATAAAATAAAATAAGGTAGTCTTTCCTCTGTGGAATCGGAGGTCATGGATTTTTCTCTTAAAAAATAAGGTAAAAGTTTTGATTTTTGTAAAGATGACTAAGTGATATGCGTGAACTTGGGAAGCAAGGCTCATAAAATTTCAGAGAAATGAAATAATGTAGATGTGTTCTCTGACCACAATATAATTAAGTTAGAAATAATGACTTAAAAGATAACTAAAAAACACTTTTTTAAAAATTGAGATGTTATGCAGGTATTATGTAGATACCTATGTAATTAAAATTTGCTTTATTTATTTATTTAATTGTATTTTTTTCCTTTACCATTTAGTCCACTTATACCCACCTCCCCCTTTGCAGTCACCACACTGCTCTCCATGTCGACAAATCCTTTTACTTTTTTGCTCAATCCCATTAGCCCCTATACCCCCTTAGATGTTATCCTGCTGTCTATCAGGCTACCTCTATTTTGCTTGTTAGTTCAGTTTGTTCATTAGTTTCCACATATGAGTGAAATCATATATTATTTGCCTTTCTCTGACTGGCTTATTTCACTTAGCGTAATGTTCTCCAGGTCCATCCATACTGTCACAAAGGGTTAAATTTTCTTTTTTATGGCTGAATAGTATTCCATTGTGTAAATGTTCCATGGTTGTTTTATTCACTCTTCTATGGGTGGACACTTGGGCTGCTAAAATTTTATTAATGTTTACAGTAGAGAAGTTTAGAGTCTTTGCAATAGTAAAACAGTACATCCTAAAACAATTTAGAGAAATGGAGAAATTTCTAGAGAAATATTTGATTGTGTAACCTTCTAAAGAAACACTGATGTACTGCCACTCACTTGCCCCCCAACTGGGTACTGTTTCACAAACTGGGAATCCAACCAGCAACCTTTAGGTTTGCAGGACAGCACCCATCCCACTGAGTCACACCAGTCATGGTTGAGTGTGTAATTTTCGATCTGACAAAAGTTCTAAATGTTAACTAAGTATGAGATTCTAGGAGAAATTCCATCAAAATGAAAAGGCATGTTCTGTAAATTACTGAGAAAGGTAGGAGTGTATTAATATATGGATTTGACCATTTCTCCTTGTCTGTTTTCTGCTGTTGTTTCTTCTGGTTTTTATTCATGTGATCTTGTCTCTGTGCCTCAATCAAGAAACTGAAGAAATATATAATGGGATCAGGTAAAAATGAATCAGCTTGGGATTGAATCATCATCTTTTCAAATATTTTTTCTCCCCTAGTCTCAATTTTTAAAAAATATTAATACTAAAAAACAGACAAAAACAAAAGAAAACCCTAAGAGCCAAAGAAAAAATGGTAGCAATTAAAAAATATTTTTAATGAATGATATTTAAAATACTACATATAAAAATGAGTAGAAAGAATGCAGTTAAAGTGATACTTAAAGGGAAAATTTTAGTCTTTTTAAAAATATATTTTAAAAACATATTTTTGATTGATTTATTGATTATGCTATTACAGTTGTCCCATTTCCCCCCTTCACTGCCCTCCACCCTGTACACCCCTTCCCACCATATTCCCTCCCTTTAGTTCATGTCCATGTGTCATAAGTTCTTGGCTTCTACATTTCCCATACTATTCTTACTCTCTCACTGTCTATTTTCTACCTACCATCTATGCTACTTATTCTCTGTACCCTTTCCTCCTCTCTGCTCCTCTAACTCCCCTGTTGATAACCCTCCATGTGATCTCCATTTCTGTGGTTCTGTTCCTGTTCTAGTTGTTTGCTTACTTTGTTTTTGTTTTTGTTTTTGTTTTTGTTTTAGATGTGGTTGTTCATAATGGTGAGTTTGCTGTCATTTTACTATACATATTTTTTATCTTGTATTTGTTTTTTTTTTAACAATTTCACCCATTTATTTTTAGGGAGGGAAGGGAGGGAGAAGAGAGAGAGAGAGAAACCTCAATGTGTGGTTGGTTGCTGGGGGTCATGGCATGCAACCCAGGCATGCACCCTTACTGGGAATCGAACCTGCGACACTTTGGTTTGCAGCCTGTGCTCAATCCACTGAGCTACACCAGTCAGGGCCTTTATCTTCTATTTCTTAGATATGTTCCTCTAACATTTCATATATTAAGGGCTTGGTGATGATGAATTCCTTTAACTTGACCTTATCCGAGAAGCACTTGATCTACCCTTATATTCTAAATGAAAGCTTTGCTGGATAGAGCAATCTTGGATGTAGGTCCCTGCCTTTCATTACTTGGAATACTTCTTTCCAGCCCCTTCTTGCCTGAAAAGTTTCTTTTAAGAAATCAGCTGATAGTCTAATGGGAACTCCTTTGTAGGTAACTGTCTCCTTTTCTCTTGCTGCTTTTAAGATTCTCTCCTTATTTTTCATCTTGGCTAATGTAATTGTGATGTGCCTTGGTGTGCTCTTCCTTGGGTCCAACTTCTTCGGGATTCTCAGCTTCCTGGACTTCCTGAAAGTCTATTTCCTTTGCCAGATTGGGGAAGTTCTCCTTTATTATTTTTTCTTTTATCTTTTTAAAAAATATTTTACTTATTTATTTTTAGAGAGGGAAGGGAGGGAGAAAGAGAGAGAGAGAGATAAACATCAGTGTGTGGTTGCTGGGGGTCATAGCCTTCAACCCAGGCATGTACCCTGACTGGGAATCGAACCTGCGACACTTTGGTTTACAGCCCATGCTCAATCCACTGAGCTATGCCAGCCAGGGCTCCTTTATTATTTTTTCAAATAAGTTTTCCACTTGTTGCTCTTCCTCTTCTCCTTCTGGTACCCCTATAATTTATCCAAATTATGAAATGTTTAAACATGTCCTGGAAGTTCCTAAGCCTCTCCTCATTTTTTTTTTTAATTCTTGTTTCTTCATTATTTTTTGATTGGATGTTTCTTTCTTCTTTCTGGTCCACTCCATTGATTTGAGTCCCAGTTTCCTTCCCATCACCATTGGTTCCATGTACATTGTCCTTTATTTCACTTAGTGTAGCCTTAACTTTTTCATCCAATTTGCGACCAAATTCAACCAATTTTGTGAGCATCCTGATCACCAGTGTTTTGAACTATGCATGTGATAGGTTGGCTATCTCTTTGTCGCTTGTTGTGTTTTATCTGGAGCTTTGATCTGTTCTTTCATTTGGGCCATTTTTTTTTGTCTTGTCGCACCTGTTACCTAGTGAGGGGTGGAGTCTTAGGTGTTCACCAGGGTGGGGCAACCCATGTTGCTGGGTTGTGACGCTGTATGTGGGGCTGGGTCTGAGAGGAAACAATGGTGCTTGCTTCTCTCTCTGCCAGATTTCAGTCTCTTTCCCCACTTTCCACAAGCAAATTTGGCCCTTCTGGTGCTGATTCCCAGGCGGGTAGGTTTGTGTACGTCCTGGGACCCTGTGGTCCTCTCCAATGACCTCTCCTGTGAGTCTGGGAGTTTCCTCCCAGCACCTCAACACCCATAGGTGTTTTCTATCAGTGTTTTGAGGCTTTATTTCCCCACACTGGGGCCCTGGGTTGTACGATCTGTCTCACTCCCCAGTTTCGCCTGGTTTATCTGCGCACGAATGTGTGACTGCCCAGCTGCCTTGCACACCATGCCCCTCCACAATTCACTGCCATGCTGGGTCCACCCTAGGGTCTTACCTGGGTCCACCTGCTGCTGCCTTGAATGCCCAGGGTCTGCCAGCTGCTCTGCCACCAAGCCCTCTCCATCCCAGCTCCCGGAATCTGCCCCTCCTACTGGTCTGGATGAATGTGTCTACTTTAACTCCTTGGTTGTCAGACTTCCATACAGTTCAATTTCCTGTTAGTTCAGGGTTGGTTTTTGCTTCTAAATTGTTGTTGTCCTCATTTTGGTTGTGGGAGGAGGCACAGTGTGTCTACCTATACCTCCATCTTGGCCGGAAGTCCAGAAAATTATAGTCTTAATACATATATTACAATAGAGGAAAGGTTAAAAATAAATGAACTAAGTAGTTGTTTCTCTCTCTCTAGTTTTTAAGGTGCATTTGGAGAGCTTGACTTTACAAACAGGTAAATGAGGGCATGCACTTTTTGCTTCTTGCTTATTTCAGGTTTAATATTTTTGTGTGGCAAAATGCTATATACATCACCACAGCAGCCCTCATCTAATCTCACATGTCAACAGCATTTAATATGGTCGATCACTTGTTCATTCTTCTAATTCTTTCTTGTAACTCTTTCTTCAGTCGGTTTCCACATAGTGGTGAGAAGGACCAGCTCATATCAGCTTGCAAGAGTTGATTGTGTGCCAACAACCTGTTCAGTGACATCACATTGGCACTTGAAATGGACTATGGAAATAGGAAAACAATACAAACCAGTATATCTTTTTAATCTATCTTCTATCTATCATCTATCTATCTATCTATCATATGTCTATCTATCTATCTATCTATCATTTATCTACCTATGATCTTCTATTTATCTACTCATCCTTCTGCCAATCATTGGTTATCTATCTATCCATCTATCTAACTTCAGTAAGCATGTATACCAGTTTTAACACATTACTAGAACACCACTCTCTCTTGCTTCTCCTCAACCTCACTGGATGCTCTTAGTCAGTGTCCAGAGCTGATTCTTCTCTGGAATGATAAACTTCAGAGTGCCCCAGGACTCAGTCCTCAGATCTTGACTCTTCCATCTTCTCACTCCCTTGGTGATCTCACTTGGTCTTTAAACAGTGATGACTTCCAAATGAAGCATCTCTGATACTAATTTCTCCCATGACTCCAGACTCATTTATCCCACTGCTGACTCCACACTTTTGGACAGGTTACAGTTGCAATACCCATTTAGATTTCTAGGTGGTTGTGGGGTGATGAACATTGGGAAGGAGGAGTTGATGTTAACCAGAATAGGTAATAAGAGGGAAAAACATGTTAGAATGGTTGGAAAGAGAAGTGGTAGCCACCAAGAGCTGTTAAAAAGTGTCTAGGAAGAATTGAGGTTTAAGTACATTATTTAAAGTTGAGCGTGTGGGACAAGTACATCTGAGGCCATGGGAGAGAAGGTTTTAGGTGGAATGCCAATGGACAAGGATATTTGTTTAAAGGTGTTTCAGCATAAGAGTAAAAATAATAGTGACATACAAGCTTTTTAAAAAATGTTTTAATTTTAAAAAACAAGTGAATCTAAAGGATAAATAGTAAGTAAATGATAATACAGGTGTTAGACAAATAAAGAAATAGTGTGAAGGTGGTATGGGAATGTCTGGTGTTTGAGAACTCTGTGATGCAAGAATCAAAATACTAAAACTGAAAGGAAGTGGGGTGGTGAAAGCTAACTAAAATTAATATCTATTCTCAACCCTCTGTTCCCTTGGGACCCTCCACTGTGGAGGCTGGAAAGTCAAATACTTCTGCAGACTCCATTATAGCTAGAAGTGGCATGTGACTCAATTGTTGCTTGTGATATATTAGCAGATGCCTGTAGGAGGTGGCTTGGAGGAAGGCCTTTGACGAAGTCTTTTTGTTTCCTGATAAAAAGAGATGGATTTAGCTGGTTTAATACTTTCTCTTTCCTCCTTCTCCTTGCCTTGAATGAGGATCTAATGGTTGGAACTACAGCAGCCATCTGTAACAATGAGGAAAGAGAATCAATCACAGAGATTTTAGCCAAGGCAAGCTTTAACCACTGAACAGCATTTTAGATTTTTCATTATGTGAGAAAAATAAATCCCTATTTGTTTAAGTAACTGAGGGGCTTTTGTGTGTGTGTGTGTGTGTGTGTGTGTGTGTGTGTGTGTCTGAACACAATTCTAACTGTCCCTCAGTCTATCACAAACTTAGCTACCTTATAATAATTTTCTTAAAACATAAGCATGATTGTAGCTTCTGGCCAAGATGGAGGTGTAGATAGATACACTTTTCTTCCTCATACAACCAAAAGAAGGACAACAACAAATTTCAAAACAAATAACCAGAACTGCCAGAAAATTGAACCATATGGAAGTCTGACAACCAAGGAGTTGAAGAAACATTCATTCAGACTGCTAGGAGAGGAAAAGATAAGCAGCCAGCGCAGAGAGGATGCACAGTGGCAAGGCAGTGAGTGGCTGGAGGACTGGATGGGTGAAGCGGCAGCTGGCAGACCAGGGGGTCCCATATTTGCATGTTGATAACTGGGGAAGAACAACTGGGGAGTGAGACAGATGGTGTAATCCAGGGTTCCAGCACAGGGAAAGAAAGCCTCAAAACCTCTGACTGGAAATACCTGTGCAGGTTGCAATGGCAGTGAGAGAAACTCCCAGCCTCACAGGTTTGTTGCAGAGATCCAGAGGGTCCTAGAATGTACACAAACCCAACTGCCCAGGAATCAGCACCAGAAGGGCCCAAATTGCTTGGGGGTAGTGGGGGAAGTGACTGAAAGCCAGCAGAGAGCCCAGCAAGTGAGACTATTTCCTCTCAGACCCCTCTACAACATGCAGCACCACAACGCAGCATTGTGGGTTGCCCCACCCTGGCGAATACCTAAAGCTCCATCCTTTACAACATAACAGCTTCACTGATAAGCCAAATGAAAGAACAGATCAAAGCTCCAAAAATAGAACTAAACAAGGAAGAGATAGCCAACCTATCAGATGCAGAGTTCAAAAAACTGGTAATCAGGATGCTCACAGAAATGGTTAAGTATTGTCACAAAATTGAGGAAAGAGTGAAGGCTATGCAAAGTGAAATGAAGAGAAATGTACAGGGAACCAACAGTGACAGGAAGGAAACTGGGACTGATATCAATGATTTGGAGCAGAAGGAAGAAATAAACAAACATTCAACCAGAACAGAATGAAGAAGCAAGAATTCAAAAAAAGGAGGAGAGGCTTAGGAACCTCCAGGACAATTTTAAATATTCCAATATCTGAATCATAGGGGTGCCAGAAAAAGAAGAGGAAGAGCAAGAAACTGAAAACTTATTTGAAAAAATAATGAAGGAGAACTTTCCCAATCTGGCAAAGGAAATAGACTTTGCCAGATTGGAGCAAAGTCTATTCCAATCTTTGCTCAGGAAGCTCAGAGTCCAAAAGAAGTTGAACCCAAGGAAGCACACACCAAGGCACATAATAATTACATTACCCAAGATTAAAGATAAGGAGATAATCTTAAAAGCAGCAAGAGAAAATGAGACAGTTACCTACAAAGGAGTTCCCATTAGACTATCAGCTGATTTTTCAAAAGAAATCTTGTAGGAAGAAGGGGCTGGAAAGAAGTATTCAAAGTCATGAAACGACTACATGAAAGGAACTATGTCCAAGATTACTCTATCCAGCAAAGCTATCCTTTAGAATGAAAGGGCAGATAAAGTGCCTCCCAGAAAAGGTAATGCTAAAGGAGTTCATCATTACCAAGCCCTTATTATAAGAAATGTTAAAGGGACTCATCTAAGAAAAGGAAGATGATCAAAACTAGGAACAGTAAAATGACAAGAAACTCACAACTATCAACAAGTGAAGCTAAAAAAACAAAAACAAACTAAGCAAACAATTAGAAGAGGAACAGATCACAGAAACTGAGATCACATGGAGGGTTATTAGCAGGGAGTGGGGAGAATGGGGGAAAAGGTACAGGGAATAAGAAGCATAAATGGTAGATACAAAACAGATAGAGGGAGATTAAGAATAGTATAGGAAATGGAGAAGCCAAAGAACTTATATGTTGAACCCATGGACATGAACTAAGGTAGGAGGGGGCAGTGCAGGGCAGAGGGGAATGAGCAGGGGAAAATGGGACAATTGTAATAGCATGATCAATAAAATATATTTATAAAAATATAAGCATGATTGTGAACCTTTTCTGCTTGAATTCCTTCCCTTGGAAAATACCATTTAGACTAGTAAAATGAAAAGACTGAGCATACTCCATGTTTGTAAACAGTGAGGGGAAACAATTCCCAATATTCACAGAGGATAATGCTATACATTGGTACAGCACTTTGGGAGAATAATGGGTAATAACTATCCAAGTTAAAGATGCTCATAACCTTCTTGCCAACAATTCATTCCATGGAGTCAGCAGAGCACTTAGCCCCTATACCCTGACCCTAGCCCATAGATACACCTCACAGTAGTTGGTGAAGGTAGCTAGGCACAGGGAAGCTGTGAGGCCTGTCCTAGCTGAGGTCTGCATTGTTGTGACCAACTGATGGCCATGGGTTTCTTCCACCCAGTTGCACAGGGTTGCAGCTGGGCCCTGACTGACAGTAATAAAGAACATGGAGACTTCACTTGCCTGCCACAACCCAGTGGCAGGAAACATTCCAAGAGCACCTGTTTCCTGAGGACCCTGTCAGGAGCTCCCAGGCACCATCTGGGCGCTGCTCCACATGCTGTTTGCATTAGGAGTTTAGAAAAACAATTCAACTTTGACTAATCACTTTTTAATTTTTTCAGGCACATCCCAAAGTCTCACCTCTGCCCCACTGCCTCTTCCCTTCTGGCCCTTCTCAGGAGTTCTCTAGGCTGGCACACATGCATAAATAACACACTCACACACACACACTCACCTATACATGTAGTCACCCCATCCCTACCCCTACACACATTCACACATACACCACATACACATGCACACACACACATACACTCACACATACACTCACACATACACCACACACATACACACACACAGTGCACCCACATATACACACACTCACCTATACCTTTACCTGAACCCACACATCCACTCACATATACATATACCACATACTCACATACCACACACACAAACACACTCCCACATACTCATATGTATGCACATCACACCCTCACACTCACACACACTCCCATATGCATATACACATATATACACAGATACTGTTACAAGTCATACATTTGCACATACACATTCACACACATTGCTTTTTACATAGTTCTGAAGAATAACCTACTTCTTTGAGGTTGGCAGGACAAGGTTCATCTTAAGGCAGTAGTTGTCCTAAGAACATGGTCTATGGAGCAATATTTATGAGCAAAGACCCTAGAGCCAGGGTTGAATCCCAGCTCTGCAACTTGTTCACTTGCCATGCTTCAGTCTCCTCTTTTGCTCAAGAGTGAGAAGGCTGCTGCTGCTGCCAGCATCTTCATACAGAGAAGTGCTTAGAACAATGCTTAGCACAAGTTAAGTGCCATATGTTTGTTTTAAAAATTGCAACAAAATAAAAGTGACACCAAATTCAGTACTGATATTAACATGATTTTCCTGATTGCATAATTCTGAATCAGTTCCCTGAAGTTTAATGTTTCTCCTTTCATGGATGTCCTTGTTTTGCTGTACCTATGTCAGAAACTGAGGCCTTCTGTAAAGCAGAGAAAGCTGAAGCACAGTGAAGTTAAGTCTCATTTTTGATGTCACACAGCCTGCTGGGGATGGGGCAGGTCTTCAGAGTTTCCATTGTTAACTGTCCAGTGGATGCACCCAGCACAGTGCCCAGTAGGTTGCCGTGTGGAGGCTGGGCCATGGCAGTTGGAGATGGGTCTTTCTGAGAGGAAGTAGGACAAGTGGTCTCTGTTGTAGACAGTGGGTATGACCACAGGAAACTTAGGTGGCCTCAGTGAAGCCCACCAGCTAGAGTTAAACAGAGCCTATCTAGCTGGACCTGGCCCAATTTCCAGGTGGCTGGAGGACAGGAGGCCAGGAAGAGCTCTGGCACTGATGAGGTGGAGGGTGCCAGGAGGAGGGCAGGCAGGCAGTATGGCTGGCTGAGGCTTCCTCAGGAGTTGTTCTGGTCTGCTGCCAGGCCTGATCGCCCTAGTCCAGCTGCCTTCTGGGAACAAAGTATTCTACAGGAATTCTGGCTGGGTAATGCAATGCATTGTGGAGCCTGGCAACCTGCCAGGCCAACTCACCCCCACCATTGTTTACAATTTGGGGGCCTCCTGAAATCATCACCAGCACTTAACATGGCAAGGACCCTCTTACTGGGCCTACCTCTGAAATTGCAAAACTGCTTTGATGCTCACCTCCCCTCCCCACTTCCTGTCCTCAAAAGTGTTTGCTCTGACTGGTAAGGACAGTGGGAAGGGGTGCTTCCTGGCTGGGCCTGACTGCTGGGCTGAGCAGAGACACTGAGGCTGTCACAGCAGCAAAGATTTCCTTCCTGAAAAACACACCAGCCTCTATTTTTTGTCCCTATGTGTTTCTCTTCAGAGGGCTTGGGCAGCCTCTGCTTCTTAGCCCCCAGCTGTGGGCCCAGCCCACCTGGACAACCAGCTCCAGGGACATAGGAAAAGTCAGCAGTTACTTGTGGGCAGGTGACCTGTCCTTGATGATATCAGGTTGCAGGACCCTGGCTCTCAGAGACAATCAGGGCAGCCATCAGTAAATTCTAACAGAAAGAGTCAGTTTCTTCTCCTGGGTGCTCCCACAGCCTGCTGAGGCTGAGTCCAAGAAAGTTTCTTCAGTTCCTGTGCCCCAGTTTTCTTATCTGTTTATGAGAATCATTTTCCCCCTCATTTTTTCATCTAATCTGTTCACAAATCCTGCCAGCTCTACTTTCACCAAGCATTCAGAATCTGGCCACTTGGTCCCAGCCCCTGCTCCCTTTGCCCCAATATAACCTCTTCTCTACATGACAAGCAGCAGGATCCTATTCAAACCAGTTTCCTCTTTGCTCAAAACCTTCCCAAGGCTTCCATGCCATTCAAAAAGAAGTCCTCCCCTGCCCTGGCCTGTTTGGCTCAGTGGATTGAGCATTGGCCTGTGAACCAAGGGGTCTCCGGTTTGATTCCCATTTGGGGCCAGGCCCCCAGTGGGTGGTCCGTGGGAGGCAACCACACACTGATGTTTCTTTCCCTCTCCTTCTCCCTTCCTTCCTCTATAAATAAATAAAATAAATAAATAAATAAATAAATAAATAAATAAATAAATAAATAAATATTTTTAAAAAAGAAGTCCTCTCTCCTTCCCTGCAACCTCACTACCTCTACCCCAGCCACAGTGACTCCCTCACTGCTTCTCACATCCACAGGCACATACCTACCCCAGGATCTTTCCAATGGCTGCTCCATCTTCCTGAAAGGCATTTATCTCAGGTATAGAGCAAAGATTTGTCTTCTTCGCCCTGGCTGGTGTGGCTCAGTGGATTGAGTGCTGGCCCGTGAAGCAAGGGGTTGTTGGTTTGATTCCCACTCAGGACACATGCTTGGGTTATAGGCCAGGTCCCCAGTAGGGGATGCATGAGAAGCAACCATACACTGACGTTTCTCTCCCTCTCTTCCTCCCTCCCTCTCCCTTTCTTTAAAAAATAAATAAATAAAATCTTTAAGAAAAAGATTTGCTTCCTTATGTCCTTTGAAATTCTACTCAAAAGTCAACTTCTCTTTTTAAACTCTCCTCTCTCCCAACTCCCTGCTTCACTGTCTCCCAGGCATTTTACAGCTCCAAGGACTTTGCTTATTTAGCTGGAATGTCAGTGTAAAGGTGGAAAGTAGTAATGCTTGCTACTTTGGTAACTGCTGAGTTCTAACACCAAGAACGAGGCCTGGTCCTTAGAGGTGCTTCTAAACAACTGTTGCATGAGGGAAAGAAGAGTACCTGCCTTATTAGGCTGTTATGAGAACTGACACACATAATGCTTGTCAAGTCCTCAGTTAGTTCTGACATGGAGAAAGTACTTGGTGGATGATACTTAGTAGTAGTAGTTGTTGTATTGTAGTTCTGATGGCTGTTTGTTGGAGGTCCTTGGTGAACTAGCAACCATTTCCTCTTTCATTGATAACTCAACCCAATCCCCTCCCAGAACTACCCATCACCCACTCTTGGCCCATGTGTTTATCTGAGGCTGGCCTCATCTGGCTCTGGAATGGGCCACCTTAGCCATAGCTAGTCAGTGCCCTGCATTCTCTTGCTCATAGCAATGGGCTCAGAGATGGGCATGATTCAGTCAATAAGAGACATTCCTGTTTTCTGATGACTTTGAGTCATCAGAATGACTTTCTGATCACTGATGAACTACTGCAACCACCTCTCCATCCAAAAGGAGACTGAAGCCATCAGAGAAGGTGAGTCAAGCTGAAAGAACTGGGTAATTGGGATTGCTGTGACAGCGTGGCTAGATCGGTCAGGTCCCAAGCGAAGGCAATGGGGGATTGAGAAATAAAGACACAGAGTCAAAGTGCGGTCAGGTGGAGTCCCTTCTCTGGGATGCAGAGGAGGGAACTGTTTATAGGTGAAGTCAGGCTGTATATATTGAGCCAGCTTTGAAGCAGAGTGTGAGAAAGACAAACCACGAATAAAATGTAAAGGTACATTTTATTTTTTAAGAACATTTGCTGCTCCTTCTTGGTACAGTATATAGCAAGCAGTCAAGTCATTCTTTTCTTACAACAATCTATCAGGTAGTCTTCTGTGTCCTAGGGCAGCTGTGCTAAACCGGAGGCCTGCTTCCAACTCCCTTGGCACACATTATCCTGCTTGGTCCTCCACAGGGGTGATATTTAGAAACCTCTAAGTCTGGACCTGGTACACATCTGGGTATTTCAGCTATTTATGTCAATAAGGCTCATTTTAGTTAAGACAGTTCAGGTTAGATCACTGACACTTATCACCAGAAAATTCCTGCTTAACCTAGAATTTGATCTGAAACCTTCTGGAAGTTGTCTTCCTTCATCCTTATCCTTATCCTTCTCTCTGTTTAGGTCCCTCTGCCTGGCATTTGGCAAGCAGTGGTTCCTGTATTTATTTGATTTTCATCTCTATCTCCGTTATTCTTTCATGCTATTTGTCTGGCCTCTGTGGCTGTTGAGTATGGTTCCTGTCTTTTGGGGGAAACAGAACTTAAGGTATATGAGTTTTAACACATTATTCACTCATCTGCCAAATTAAAGACAAGAGCATTTTTTAGTGAACATAGAGCAGGGAGTGGGGGAATTTTGTTAATCAAAGATTCTGGTTTATGGAGGGTTTCACACCTTCTCTAACCTCTTCCAGCACCTGACCTCTTTAGTCTTTCCTTGCTTACTCCATGGTAACCATCTGCCTCTGGGCATGTCAAATCCCATCCTGCATCAAGAACTTTGTACTGGCTGTTCCATTTGTCAGACTGTCCTTCCTTTCTATCTTCTTATGATGCCTCCTTCTCATCCTTCAATTCTCAGCTCAATTGTTAGAGGAGAGGCTACCCCTTTTTATTTCAATGCCTCCTTTTTGGCAGCACTTACCACTTTTGGAAAGTATTTAAAAAATATTTTATTAATTTATTTTTAGAAAGAGGGGAAAGGAAGAAGAAAAAGAGGGAGAGAAACATCAATGTGTGATTGCCTCTTGCATGCCCCTTACGGGGCACCTGGCTAGCAACCCAGGCATGCGCCCTGACTGGGAATTGAACTGTCAACCCTTTGTTTCACAGGCCTAAGCTCAGTCCACTGAACTACACCAGCCAGGGCACTTTTGGAAAGTATTTTATCCACTTGTTTATCTCTTTTGCTGAAATATAAGACACAAGGTCAGGGGTCCTATCTGTCTTTCCCATGTCTCCCCATGTGCCGAATTGCCTTATTTGCTTTTTTAGATAAATGGAATCTCATTCGTCCTGGCCACCTCTGTTGGAGACCTCAAGGTCATTCTTTATGCCCACAGGCAATCAGTTACTAAGTGGCTTATCCTTCACCTCCTACCCAAACCTTCTGCTCCATCCTATTTTCTCTGTCTCAGTTTGGGCTCCTTCACATTATGCAGTAACCTCTACCTAGGCCCTGCCTTTCCCCTTTTCTTCTATATCTTTTTAAAAATCTATTTTTTTTATTGTTGTTCAAGTACAGTTGTCTTCATTTCCCCCTCCCGCACTTTCCCCCTTCCCCACTTCCCCCCACCCCAGCCATCTCCACCTCCCACCCTTGATCCTACCCCACTTTAGCTTTGTCCATGTGTCCTTTATACATGTTCCTTAACAACCCTTCCCCCCAATATCCCCTTCCACCTACCCTCTGGTTACTGTCAGTTTGTTCTTAATTTCAAACTGAGTTACCAGGCAAAGAGGAAATAAAGGAATGTTCCAGATGAAGCAACTAACAAGTATGATGGCTTAGCTAAAGATGTAGAAGGATCTCAATATCCCCTTTCTACATCTTTAGCTAAGCCATCATACTCAGGTTAGTTGCTTCATCTGGAACATTCTTTTATTTCCTCTTTGCCTTGTATCTCAGGTGTCAGCAACAGAAGTCACTGTAGGTGTTTTAAGCAGGAGGAGATTAAATGCAGGGACTTGGGAGCCCCTGTGGAGGGACTGGTGAAATGGATCTAGGCTAAATCTCCAAAATGATCCCAGAAAAACAGCAGAAATGGCCTGAATTCTGCTACCATGAAGAAATAGGGAATTATGAGGTTGCTATTGTAACTGCTAGTTCAAGAACATAGCATTTTATCTGTGATCCAGCAATCAGAGGCAGTGTCAGCTGCTATAGCTACCAGTGAAACCTCAAGAAACTGGAGCTTGGACCCTAGGATGTCATTGTAAAGAGACCTAGCACCTCTCCAACTATGCTAATGAGCAGAAAGTCCCCAAATGCCTCTGGAGATGGCCTCTTTCTTCTGTTTGTCTTCCAAATCACATGTGAGTGAACCAAATTGGTAGAACATAATTTGAACCTTGTTGTAAAGGTATCTGGGAAGTGATGTTTATAAGTTTGCCAGCATCTGCATTTATAGTGTGACCCACAGAAGGAAGTGGGAATAGATGCTGGGGCCCCATCAGCTGTGGCCAGCAACTGAACCTCGATTTTTCAGTTCCAGCTCAGGGAAACCTTCTTGATGAATCAGTGTGTAGGGCTGGGTCTCCCTTTCATATACCCTCTTGGCATTCTGTGCTTTTTCTCAGGCACACACTTTGATTTCACAAGATTTCCACAAGATTGTGTGCCTGTGAAGCAGGGATGCTATCCTCCTGTGAGAGGTGGGCCTGGAACAGGGAAAGGGCTTCAAGCAGATAGTATTACTGAAGGAACTCCACAGCCTTTCTCCCCACTCCTGAAGCATTTCCTGCTTGGAAGGCTTTTATGACAGCTCCCACATGCTATTTTGAACTGCTTCCAGTTTTGGGGGCATCTGCCTTCCCTGTCAGAGCCCCTTGTAAGCACACTTGACTTTTACCTCTGGTCTTTCCAGATGCTTACTAGGTTGCGGAGTTTATCCTTTCAGTTATACAGATTTTCAAGAAAGAAATACCACGCCCCCACAAAAACCCTGAATGTCACACAGCTGTGAGGGGGGACATCCAGTGGAGAAGAGAGGTTGGCTTAAACTCCAAGATGTAAGGAGGAAACACCAGGGTGCCCACCACGGTGGCCTAGGAAGTGGCCAGAACAAGAACCTTGACTTGTGTTCTACTCTGGACATAATTGGACTCTGGGCTTTGGATATGAGACCGGTATATGAGAACTAAGCCCAAGTGGTGCTTGATGTTAGCTGGTTAAAATTCAGAATAAAAAACCCCAACACCCACTGCCTCCCAACATACACACATGTTTTCTACTTGGGTCAGTGAGAAGAGCCATGGCCCTCACCTGCCTCTGATCACCAGGCCACCCTAGTGGCTCTTGTAGTTGGATTTTGGCCTGAAGTAGAGAAGAGTCCATTTCTTTCTGGAGATTCACTGATATGGGTGAGTGGCTACTTCAAGGAGAGGGAATGGGGTGGGGTGGAGCCTGAAGCCAACAGCCCACCCCACCATAATTTTGCTCTTCCACTCTCTTCTCACTTATTCAGTTCTGGCTTTCCTCTGTGCCTTGTCTCTACCAGCTACTATGCTTTGGGTTGCAGGCAATGGAAAACCAGCATCAACCTGGCATACATGGAACTTCCTATACAGAGATGGGGAGGAGCAGCACTTGCTTCAAGGGGCTCAGGCATCACAGGAGCCAGTCTCTCCACAACTCTTGGATCTGTTTCCTTTTCTGTTGGGTCCACTCTCAGTAAGGTTTTACCTACCCATCATGACATGAATGGCCCTTAGCCACTCCAGGGTCCTCTATCTCCTAAGTTCAAATTTTTGTATGGCACTGCCTCCTAACACCCTGATATTTATCCCAGTTGGACTAGTTGGGATAGCATTTCCACCCTGAAGAAGAGCTCAGGATCTGTGGAAGTGGCAGGACCCCTGAATGTAAATTAGAGCTTAGGAGCCACTTGGTAAATGTTTGTTGGATGAGTGAATGGATAAATGACTGAACAAACAATTCAGCCTCAGATGCTAAGAAGAGATGAATTGCAAATGCCTATACTGGGGAGATCCTACAGTTGGGGCTGGTACCTGGGTAAGAGTTGTAGGCTAGGGCAAGAGAAGTCACAGGCATGTGAAGAGGCTGTTGGAGTTACTTCTTCCCTCAGGTAAGAGTCCTGAGCTTGGGCCCTGGGCTTTTTCTGCACTATGCACAAGTCCTGCTGTGACCATCCTGTGATCACCTCCCCATTATATTAAGCAAAGCTCTTGTTTGTGGGACACTAAGGGGAACAGTTTTGTTTCTGTGCAATCTCCAGTGTTGGAGATGTGTGGGGCAGATTGCTATCTACCACCTTACGCCTTGATATTTGCTCTCCTCTTTCCATTGCCAGAGATCTTGCAGCAAAGCATATGACCACTTTCTAAAATTAAATCCCCACATTCTTTCAGTTAGGTGTGGCCATGTGGTAGTTCTGAACCATCTTCTGTCCTCTCTCCATCCTGTTTCCTGAAGGCAGTCATGTAGATGGGCCATAATGGACTTTGTACGGGTAGTAGAGGAACAAGGCAAAGAAAGCCTGGGACTCTGAAACCCTGGAAACATCATATCAGCCCCAAGAGGCTTATGCCCATACTAGTGTGGGGAAACAAACTTCTGTATTGTTTATGCTACTCTTATTTTGGATTTTTTGTCCTACACTTGAACTAAAATAGGGAGGAGGAACCTCTTGAGCTAGATGTCATGGAGGACCACAGAAGTCTGAGAGTGGTCCCTCAGGGAGCAGCTCCTATCGAACCCACTAGCGGGATTCTGTGCTTGGGATCTTTCTAATCTACTGCCAACCCTGAACCAATTAAAGCCCGTGTGGCTCTCCTCTCTGTCTCCCTCTACTCAAAGCACTTTCTTGGGTTGAAGTATGGCTCATACAGTGGGACAGCTTCCTTGCTGGGCCTGAGGCACAAGCTATGGATGGTTGAACTAGGCCCAGAATAAGACCCAGTGCCCCCAGTTAGTGCCCCTCCAAATTCACCCACCTTCTCTCTGTCCAAGGCCAACCTTCCTGGAGACCCACTAAGGAGCTGCTTGCTACCTCAATCTCTATTACCAGCACAGGAACTCTCCTGCTCTCCCCACCCCAACCCCACATGCCAGGAAGTGCCAAGGATTCCCAATCTCTGAGAGAGAAGGCCAGATGTGTTAACCAGGTGAGACCAGACTGCCCTTCCAGAAACTCCCAGCCCCTTCCTTCCTGAAACCTTACCAAAGGACTTCCTAGAAACTGGGCCTAACCTGCCCCCACCCCACTACGCCAATATTTCCACAATTCAGGGGTGATTCAGCCAGCCTTCCCTGAGGGGAGCTCCTCCATTTTTTTGTGTATGCTGTAACTTTCTCTTTATTTTTTAAATTATATTTTATCAATTATGCTATTACAAATGTCCTGATTTTTCCCTCTTTGTCCCCTTCCACCAAGCACTCCCACTCTCTCAGGCAATCCCCCCACCATTGTTCATGTTCATTGTTCATGAGACATGTGTATAAGTTCTTTGGCTACTCCACTTCCTGTACTGTACTTTACATCATCATGGCTATTCTGTAACTACCTATTTGTACTGCTGAATTCCCTCACCTCTTCATTCATTTCTCCCCCAACCCTCTCCCATCGGGCAACCATCAAAATGCCCTCTCTATCCATGATTCTGTCTCTGTTCTTGTTTGCTTAGTTTGGTTTTTAGATTCAATTGTTGATAGATTTGTGGGGTTTTTTTTTTGCCATTTTATTGTTCATAGTTTTGACTTTCCTTTTCTAAAATAAGTCCCTTTAACATTTCATATAGTAATGGTTTGGTGATGATGAACTTTTTTAGTTTTTTGTTTGTTTGTTTGTTTTTGTCTGGGAAGCTCTTTATCTGCCCTTTGATTCCAAAAGATATTTTTGAGGTATAGAGCAATCTTGGCTGAAGTTCCCTGATTTTCATTACTTTGAATACTTCCTGCCAATCCCTTCTAGCCTGTAAAGTTTCTTTTGAGAAGTCAGCTGACAGTCTTATGGGAACACCCCTGTAGGTAACTAACTTCTTTTCTCTTGCTGCTTTTAAGATTCTCTCTAATCTTTGGCATTTTACCTATAATGTGTCTTGGAGTGGGCCTCTTTTATTCCTTCTTGTTTGGGACTCTCCATGCTTCCTGGACTTGTATGTGTATTTCCTTCACCAAATTAGTGAAGTTTTCTTTCATAATTTTTTGAAATAGATTTCTGGTTTCTTGCTTTTTCTCTTCCCCTTCTTGTACCCCTATGATATGAATGTTGGACTGCTTGAAGTTGTCCCAGAGGCTGCTTACATTATCCTCCTTTTTTAGGATTTTTTTTTGTTATTGTTGTTCTGATTGGTTGTTTTTTCTTCCTCATGTTTCAAATTATTGATTTGATTCTCAGCTTCATCCACTCTACTGTTGTTTCCCTGTAAATTGTTCTTTATTTCAATTAGTATATTCTTCTGTTCTGACTGGATCTGTTTTATGCTGTTGAGGTCCCCATTAAGTTCCCTCAGCATCCATCCTTATAACCAGTGTTTTGAACTCTGCATCTGGTAGATTGCTTATCTGCATTTTGTTTAGCTCTTTTTTGGGAGTTTTGATCTGTTCTTTCATCTGGGCCATGTTTCTTTGTCTCCTCATTTTGGCAGTATCCCTGTGTTTGTTTCTATGTATTAGGTAGAGCTGCTGTGAATCCATGTCTTGGCAGTGTTGCCTAATGTAGTGGGTGTCCTGTAGGGGCCAGTGACACAGCCTCCCAAGCTGGGTGTTCTAGGTGCATCCTTTGTGTGGGCTGAGTACACTCTCTTCTTGTAGTTGAGACTTAGTTGCTGTTGGAAGATCAATGGGAGGGATTTATCCATGTTGGTCAGCTGCAAGGATTGGCTGTGACCACTTACCACCAATCTCTGCCCTCTGTGGAGTATCACCTGCACAGGGGCAGAGTGATGGTGGTCTGATGTGGTCTGTAGTTGTGCACTTGTTGAACTTGCCATGATGTTTCCTGGGTGGTGCAAACCAAGGTCAGCCTAACCTGTGTTTTGCCCTGGGGCTACCCTGCATGAGCTATAAAACAATATGAGAAGGCTGCTGCTTTTGTTTGGCTTGGAGATTCCCGGGTGAAGCCAAGCCATGAATTTAGTCTGGCTGCTGCTAGTCTGGTCTTCGGGTTCACTGAGGCCAGCTGTTTCTTGTTTGAGTGGATTTAGGAAGTCGTAAACATAAAGCATGAGACAAGACCATCCATTCAAATGGAAAAGCAGCTTGGATGGGCCCATAAGTTGGTTGGGGTGGAGTCTCTGGGGATCTCCAAGGCAGGTCAAACAATGTTAGCTAGGTTGATAGAATTTCAAATATGGCAATAACCCACCAGCTCCATGGCCCAGCAGAGTGTGGGCTCAGATAAGGGACCATGGCCTTTACTTGCCCTGATACCAGACACTTCAGCCTCTCCTAATATGCCTCTGGTGCCCTTCAAGCTACCACCCTAGTACTAGAGTTCAGAGGGAGTGAATCTGAGTAGGTGAATCCATGTGTGGGTTCTTTAAGAGGAACTTCTTGGGTCTCCAGAAGTTTCTTCCAAAGACTCAATCCCCACTGGTTTTTGCAGCCAGAAGTTGTGTGGACTTACCTTCCTGGCACTGGAACCATGGTCTGGGGGGCCTGCTGAGGTTCTGGGACTTCTCACTCATGAGATATTTCTCCTAAATTTTTATTCACTATACGTGGGTAAAGGACCAGCCCATTCCTTTTCTGTGCCCCTCCTACCAGTCTCGATGGATGTGGTTTTTTTTTAATTCTGTAGTTGTCAGACTTCCATTCAACTTGATATCTGACAGTTCTGAGTAATGGTTGTTCTATATTTTAGTTGTAATTTTGATGTGGTTGTGTGAAGAGGCACTCCATGTCTGCCTACACCACCATCTTGACTAGAGGTCCAGAGCTCCTCCTTTTACTCATGACATTGAAAGTTTAAAAACCAACTTTGGGGCAGGCAGGAGTCTTCAGGCCATAGCCCCACTTTTATTTCCATCCCTAATCCCACTTGACCCTGAGATTTAAAGATGGCATGAAAATGAGGGAGGATAATCTAAGAATTTCTCTTTAAATGTTTATCTAAAATGGAATTAACAAACCTTTATTAATACATAAAATGCTAATAGATTTTCAAATTATGTAAATTAAAAATAAATGTATGGATATTGGGGTGTTTGCTCAGAAGGTTTTTTAAAAATTTTATTTTATTTTAATTGTTGTTCAAGTACAGTTTTCTGCCTTTTACTCCCATTCCATCCCACCCCACCAGTCCTCCCCACCTCCCTCCTATTTCCACCCCACCTTGTTATTGTCCATGTGTCTTTTATACTTGTTCCTGCAAACCCTTCCCCTTTCCCCCTGAAATTTCCTCTCCTCTCCGCTCTGGTCACTGTCAGCCTGTTCTCAATTTCAGTGTCTCTGCTTATATTTTGCTTGTTTGTTTGTTTTGGTGATTAGGTTCCTGTTAAAGGTGAGATCATATGGTATTTGTCTTTCACTGCATGAATTATTTCACTTAGCATAATGCTTTCCAGTTCCATCCATGTTGTCCCAAAGAGTAGGAGCTCCTTCTTTCTTTCTGCTGCATAGAATTCCATTGTGTAAATGTACCATAGTTTTTTGATCCATTCATTGACTGATGGGCACTTAGGTTGCTTTCAGCACTTGGCTATTGTAAATTGTGCTGCTATGAACATTGGGGTACATAGGGATTTTTTAATTGGTGTTTTAGTGTTCATAGGATATAATCCTAGCAGTGGAATTGCTGGGTCAAAAGGCAGATCCATTTTTAGTTTTCTGAGGAAATTCCATTCTGTTTTCCACAATGGCTGTACCAGTCTGCAATCCCACCAACAGTGCACTAGAGTTACCTTTTCTCCACAACCTCTCCACACTTGTTTGTTGCTTTGTTTATGATGGCCATTCTGACTGGTGTGAAGTGATATCTCATTGTGGTTTTAATTTGCAACTCTCTGATAGCTAGTGATACTGAGCATCTTTTTATGTGTCTCTGGACCCTCTGTTTGTCCTCCTTGGAGAAGTGTCTGTTCAAGTCTTTGCCCATTTTTTAATTGGTTTGCTTGTCTTCTTAGAGTGGAGTCATGTGAGTTCTTTTTATATTTTGGATATGAAACCCTTGTCTGAGGTATCATTGGCAAATATGTTTTCCCATATAGCTGGTTTCCTTTTTATTTTAATACTGTTTTCTGTAGCTGTGAAGAAGTTTTTTATTTGGATGAGATCCCATTTGTTTATTCTTTCCTTTATGTCCCTGGCTCTAGGGGACATATCAGTGAAAATATTGCTGCATGGAATATCTGAGATTTTTCTGCCTATGTTCTCCTTTAGGACTTTGAGGGTGTCATGACTTATAGTTAAATCTTTTATCCACTTTGAATTTAATTTTGTGTATGCTGTAAGATGGTGGTTGAGTTTCATTTTTTTTTTTTTTTGCATGTAGCTGTCCAGATCTCTGAACACCATTTGTTGAAGAGGCTATTTTTACTATATTTTATGCTTCTGCCCACTTTATCAAATATTAGTTGATCATAGATACATGGGTTTACTTCTGTGTTCCATTGTGTTTAATGTTGTATGTGCCTGTTTTTATGCCAGTACAAAACTGTTTTGATTACAGTGGCCTTGTAATACAAGGCACATTGTATTGGTATCAGGTGTTGTGACTCCTCCTACTCTGTTCTTCTTTCTCAAAATTGCAGCAGCTATTTGGGGTCGTTTATGGTTCCATATGAATTTTTGAAATGTCTATTCAATGAGAAATATACCATTGATACTTTAATAGGTATTGCATTGAATCTGTAAATTGCTTTGGGTAGTATGGACATTTTGATGATGTTAATTCTTCCAATCCATGAACATAATATATGTTTCCATTTGTTTGTGTCTTCCTTGATTTCTTTCTTCAGTGTTGTGTAGTTTTATGCATACAGGTCTTTTACCTCCTTGGTTAGCTTTATTTCTAGGTATTTTATTTTTCTTGTTGTTATATCAAATGGGAAATTTTTCTTGATTTCTGCTTCTGATATTTCATTGTTGGTATATACAAATGCCTTTGATTTCTCAATATTGACTTTCTATCCCACTATTTTGACAAATTCATTTATTGCATTGAGCAGTTTTTTGGTGGAGTCTATTGGATTTTCTATGTACACTATCATGTCATCTGCAAACAATGACAGTTTTGTTTCCTCCTTTCCGATTTGGATGCCATTTATTTCCTTTTCTTGTCTGAATGCTGTGGCTAAAACTTCCAATACTATGTTGAGTAGAAGTGGTGAAAGTGGACAACCTTGTCTTGTTCCTGACCTTAGTGGAAAAGATTTTAGTTTTTGCCCATTGAGTATGATGTTAGGTGTAGGTCTCTCATATATGGCCTTTATTATGTTAAGGAATGGTCCCTCTATTCCTCAAAAGGTTTTTAATGATAAGGTACATGATCAGTACTTTGGTGGCCATAAGCTTAAAGCTATTTCTGCTTAGCTTCGCACCCCGAGACCATGTTCCTTTGTGAGGGTGAAGGGACCTGGGTCTCCAGGGAGATAAAATGGACCAGCAGATCAGACTGTGAATATTGAGGAAAGGAGGATATGCCTTTGGGCAGGAAGGGAGGGCTAACTGACCACTGGCTCACACTGGGTCGTATGCCAACCACAGTCACTTTGACTTGCCTGGCATTGTCACATGTTGGGAACTGCCCTGACTGGTATCAGAAGCTGAAACCCCCGCCTAGGCTAAGGCTAAGGGAACGCCCTTGGAACCGTAAGCCAGCAAGGAGACAAAAGCTTATCTCCCTGGCAGGAATGCTGCTTCTGTTGCTTTATTCATAACTGAACCCCCAAAAGCTTGGTCGGTTAGCCAAAGACGGGTAAGATTCCCCAAGGGGGGAACAACCTAAGACAGGCACGATCACTTTGGGAAGCCCCCCAAAAGAAGCACTTGGGGGGCTGCAGCAAAAGGGGGTGATGGACCCTTGCTCCTCGGCTTTGACATAGCCTGAGTTCTCATCATCTGGGAGAAAATCTCCTTATCTCTTGGTTGCCTTCGTTCCCTTGCTCCACCTAAGCCTGAAACAATGACAGGGTGGTGCAGCTCTGTGCTGAAAAGGGCGGATTCCCTGGGGTGATCAGGCCTAAGAAAGAACATGTAAATTACTGTGAAACCTTCTTTGTTTAGAATGCTCTCAGTTGAATGAGAGGGGTCCAAGGAGGAAGTTAGTTTGTTCCCCAAAAGAACAAACAAAGAGTCTTACAGCTCTTTGACCCTGACTCAAAATAGACCAGCAGAGTTCCTTGTTATCTATTGTTCCTTACTTCCCCCTAATGAGTACTGTACTTTACAATTATTATGCAAAACGAGCCCAGTAAAAGCAGGTTTGGACGGTAAATCAGCGCTCCCCACTCGGAGGGTGGCCATTTCGTCCCTACTTCCCCACAGAAACTAGTTTGTCTCTGTGCATGTTTTTTTTTTTCTCGCATGTTTATCGTCGAGCCATCTGCAGCATTCCGTGATCACTGCTGGCCGGAGACCCACGCATCAGTCACATGATATAGTCTTGGTTCCTGTGTGAAGTGCAGTGTAAACCCCTCATTATATCCTAAGGGATTCTTCTGTTTCTGGGGAAGGGGAAAGAGTTGGGACAATGATCCCTACATTTACATAGCTGAATTCAGGGATGTCTTGTTGTTGCAGCATATTTCCACTAATTACATATTTGTGTATTTTGTAGAAAGGTGGAGGAATGAATGTGTTCTTCTTACTCAATAACATACTTGTGGGCACCAGAGGGGAGTTGGTAGGGCCACTGCAAAGAACTGGGCAGGTATTCATGGCTTGTGGCTGAGGAATGGGGCAGTGTGGTCCTCCTTAGGTTCTTGGTCTTAGGAGCTAGGGACTACAAAAGTTCGAAAATGAGAGGCAGGATAGACTTTCCTATTACTTAGCTCTGGGTTCAAATCCCAGCTTAGTCACTGTATTATGGGTTACCTTGAGTAAGTGGTTTCACCTCTCTGAGCCTTGGTTTTATCCCATATAAAATGAAATGCTTTCTCTACCCAGGATGGTTTTGAGGATTAAACAAGATGATATGTCTAGAGTTTAAAACACAGTTCCAGGCACACAGTAAGGCTGCTGACCAAGGTGATAGACACTGTGCTTAGGGAGTGTGTTTCAGGAAGGGTGTGGCCAGTGCATTTTGGCTGCCTAGGTCCTGCTGGGATGTTTCAGACAGTAGCTATAGTTGGCCTGAGTCAGCAGATGGGAGAGACTGTAGTTTATGGCCTAGAGGTAGGAGCTGACACAGAGGGAACTCTTGCCATACTATCTTTTCCCATGGCTGTAGGGCTAACCCTCTGAGAGAAAGTCCCTTCTTATGAAACCTCAGCATGAGTGGATATGGTGCTCTGATGCTCAGCATCTCTATAATCATCTTCTGGTGTACTTCCTGTATAGCAGAAGATAGAAAGCAAAATGGAAACATTTCCAGATTCCTTTGGGGCTAGTGCCCTGGGAAGTAATTGAGATTTGAGCATTAAATAATCATTTATGCCCTTACAATGAACTCTGGGGTGAGGGGTGCAAAGGACATTTTTTTGACAAGAGCTTTAAATAATACATTGGTGAGGGAACATCAGAACTTGAAAGGCTGTGTCATGACTATTCTTTTCAGGCCAGTGATGACAGTGGGAGATGTGCCCATTGAAATGAGCTCCTTGAATATATTGTAGAAATAGCCCTGAATTCTTCCCATCCTTGTATCCACAGCACTTTGCAGCTCTTCCAAGGTGATGTCTTTTTCTGCACATCTTATTTCCAGGTTTGAATGTGTGACCACTTTGGACAATGGAACAGTGACAAAATCCCGAACTAAGGCTTGAAAAATGCTTGGGCATTGGGGCTTGCTCGTCCTTTCCTTCTGCTTTGCAACCAGCCTCTGGTGAAAAATTCCCAGCTACACTAGTGATAGTTGGCCTTGTTTCTCAGCTTGGCCTCTCCTGGGCACATCCAACACAACACAAGTATCAGCCACCTGCAGATTGCTCTGCAGCTCATGCCAGGTGGCCCCAGGCAGGGGTGATTTTGGCCTGCACCTCCCAGGAGGTTCTTGGGATCTCCTGGGAGGTGGCCAGCTTCAGATTGCACTGGAACACCACCAACTACCTCCATCAGCAACACAATCAAGGGGTGAACTCTTCAGGCACAAGAGCCCCATGGGGTCAGCCCCTGCACAGCAGCTCCTCTACTGTGCTCATAGCCAGTCCTTGTAGCCCATTGGTCTGGGGGTATATATTTCCCATTAACATGATATCATCAATCAAGGCTCAATAACAAAATAAGTGTGCACGTATCCCTCAGAGTTTTACCTGATCTGGAGTGATAAAAAGGAATCAATTAGAAATGAAGAATACACTAACTGGGAATTTACTCTCTCTCTCCCCATGTATGACCTGGAGATGGGTCTTTTCTGGCCCTTGGAGGAACTAGACTTGGACTAAAACTTGGAACATTGGCTCTCCTGGTTCTTGGGCCTTTAAACTCAGACTGGAATTTACGCCATCAACCTTTCTACTTCTCAGGCTTTTGGACTCTGGCAGCAACTACACCACGGAGCTCTCCCAGGTCTTTAGCTGGCCAGCTGCAGATCTTGGGATGTTTTAACCTCCAACCACAAAGCTTATTCAAAAAGAAACAGATAACCTGGAGGGCAAGATGGTTGAGGAGTGAGTGCAAACCATGCTAACCTCCTCCCAGGACCAATCTGGAATTACAACTAAACTGTGGAAAAATTACCCACAACAAACAACTGAACAATAGTGAGAGAGAAGCCTTATAACCTTGGACAGACAGAAGAACAAGCTTCAGCACAACCTGTCTGCACCTACACAACAGCATACAGGTTGTGGTGGGCAGAGTGATACTCAGTCAACTAGGTGGAGGCAAGGGCCCACCAAAGAATGACCCCCCAAAAATCAAAGCCCAAAGACATACAGAGAGCCAACATAAACAGCATCTCAAGAGCAGCAAGTTCAGAAGATCAAGAAGACTACAACACTGAATCTCACAAGTCTCCTACCATAGAAGTTCACACCACAAACTCAGGGAGTCAAAACAGATCAATTAAAGAAGCAGAGGGTAACAAGAAGAGTCTCACAAACAATGGGAAGACAAAGAAACAATCTCCAAATGAAAGGGAAGGAGGAAGCCTCCAAAGAATGCTAAATGAAACAGAGGCAAGTTACTATCAGATATTAAGTTCAAAGCCATGGTTATCAGAAAGCTCAATGAGCTCACAGAGAACTACCAAAAACTACAGGGAAACTACAATGAACTCACTGCAAACTATATCAACATGAAAAAGGGAAAAGAAACTATCAACAAGGGCAAGAGGAAATGAAGAATACTATTTCTGAATTGAAGAACACAGTAGAAGGAATCAAAAGCAGGCTAGACGAAGCAGAGGATCAAATAAGTGAGCTAGAGGACAAGGTAGAAAAAAGCACCTAGAAAGAGCAAGAAAAGGAAAAAAGACTCAGAAAGAATGAAGAGGTATTAAGGGAACTTCAGGACAACATTAAATGTAATAATTTCTGTATAATAGGGATACCAGAAGGAGAAGAAGAAAAGCAAGGTGTTTTTCAAACACCTGTTTGAAAAAATAATGATGGAAAACATCCCTAATTTGATGAGAGAAAAAGCCACACAAATATAGGAGGCACAGAGGGTCCTAAACAAGAGGAACTCAAAAAGGCCCACTCCAAGATACACATCATAATTAAAATGGCAAAATTCCAAGACAAAGAGAGACTCTGAAAGACAGCAAGGGAGAATCAGGAAGTAACATACAAGGGAGCCCCAATAAGGCCAGCAGATGGCTTCTCAATGAAAATGCTACAAACCAGAAGAGAATAACAAGAAATATTCCAAGTAATGAAAACCAAAGGCCTGCAACCAAGACTACTCTATCCAGCAAGGCTCTCAGTTAAAATGGAAGGCCAAATAAGGAGCTTTCCAGACAAAAGAAGACTCAAAGAATACACCTCCACCAAACCAGCATGGTACGATATACTAAAGGGACTGCTATAAGAAAAGGAAGAAAAAGAGCGAAAGAGAGAACACAGGTATGAAGGATATAAAATGGCAATGAATAAGTACCTATCAATAATAACCTTAAACATAAATGGATTAAATGCTCCAATCAAAAGTATTAGAGTAGCTGAATGGATAAGAAATCATGACCCACACATGTGCTGCCTACAAGACACCCACCTCAGAACAAAAAACCTGCACAGACTGAAAGTGAAGGGCTGGAATAAAATATTCCAAGCGAATGGACAGGGTAAACAAGCCAGGGAAGCAATATTCATATCAGACAAAACAGACTTCAAAAAGGGAAGAATCCATCAAAAAGAAATAAACATAAATATATATGCATCCAACACAGGAGCACCAAAATATATAAGGAAAATCTTGGAAGACTTCAGAAGAGATATTGACAGCAACACAATTATAGTAGGGGATTTTAAGAAACCACTATCAAAAAGGGATAGCTCTTCCAAATATCAACAAGATATTGTGGCATTGAACAATATGTCCTAGATCAAATGAACTTAACTGATTATATATATATATACAGAGAGAGAGAGAGAGAGAGAGAGAGAGAGAGAGAACTTTTCATTCTGAAGAAGCAAAATACACATTCTTTTCAAATGCATAGGGAACATTTTCAAAGATAGCCCACATGACAGGACACAAAACAAGCCTCAACAAATTCAAGAAAATTGAAATAATGTCAAGCATTTTCTCTGACCATAAGGGACTGAAGCTAGAAATCAACCTCAAGGAAAAAACTCGAAAACACCTAAATTCGTGGAGATCGAATAGCATGCTATTTAACAATGAATGGATCAAGAATGGGATCAAGGAAGAAATGAAAATGTTTCTGGAAACCAATGAAAATGAACTCAACAATGGTCCAAAATTTATGAGATACAGCCACGGCCATCCTGAGAGGGAATTTGATAGTGATACAGGCCTACCTAAAAAAAGATAGAAACATTGAAAATAAACAACTTGACCCTACACTTATAAAAACTGGAGGAACAACAAATAGACCCCAGAGGAAGTAGAAAGAAGGAAATAACCAAGATCAGAGCAGAATTCAATGACATAGAGACTAAAAGAACAATTTAAGTATCAATGAATCCAGGAGCTGGTTCTTTGAAAAGGTGAACAAAATCAAGAAGCTTTTAAGCAGACTCACCAAGAAAAAAAAGAGAGGACCCAAACAAACACAATCAGAAATGAAGGAGGAGAGATTACAACTGATACTGTTACAGAACACAACAAGGGGGGCCCGAGACAATATACTATTATTGAAAGAAGGCCCCGGGTCTGTTATGTCCGCCGCCAGAGGAAAGACGTCTGTCAATGCCAGAGATTCGTGAAAAGGAAAGGAAATGTTTATTTAATGCTATGCTAACTTAAAGTAGTGACCTAATGTCTTTATCAAAATCCTAAAGTCCCTTAAAACACCCACAAACAGACACAGTCCTTCCTTCCTTCCCGCTTTGCCCAGTCCAGAGTACCATATCTCAGGAAAGGAAATAGAAGTCCATGGCTCAGGCAGTACTCTGGTTCTTAGCACTCCATCTCGACTGGGAGACCTCCCTGGGTTCCCGGCACCCTCGGCTGAGTCGCCGGGATCTCTGCTAAAACCAGGTGGTGGTTCCCCCTTCTAAAGCTGCGGGGGTCCCCACTCTGTCCAGGCCTTGTGGTTCTCTCTCTCAGGGCTGTGGGAAGGGGAGAGTCCCCACTTTGCCAAAGCCGCGTGGTTCTCTCTCAATGGCCGCCAAGTCTCGGTTTTTAAATCCCTGCAGCCAATCTTCCTCTGCAGCCTCATTTCCGACTCCTCCCACACTCGGCTTCACTTGCCAGAATTCATATCCTTCCAGCTTTACTGGGCTGCCATGTTGAGTCTGGGCAGGTGTGGCCCCATGTCCTGGAACCAATCTTCTCCGAGCTTCCACGCAGGTGCTGTAGCTTGGGGGATCTGCCCCCAGTCACGTGTTGGTGGGGAAGTTACTTCCATTCCTCTGGCTCAGAAATGATCACAGCTATTTAACATATCCATACAACCAGCCAAAGGCTATAGATATGTTAAATGACCATGCCAGAGCTTAGCTGCAAGGCTGTTGCTATGCAAAACAGCTCTCAATGGTCCTGCTCCATTTGTCCCTTCCCCCAACCCACACCCTGGGTGGGGGGGGTTTGGAGACATCTTAAAATCTCCTGGACACCTTAAGTTCTGGACCCCATTTCAAATGCCCATTTGGGGTCCCCCCTCTTGGCTGCACCCTGTAAGAATACCACATAAATATAAAGGATTGTAAGAAATTACTATGAAGAACTATGTGCCAAGAAATTTGAAAACCTAGATGAAATGGACAAATTTCTAGAAAAATATAATCTTCCAGAACTGAATGAAGAAGAAATAGAAAGCTTGAACTGACCAATAACAACAGATGAAATTGAAGCAGTAATGAAATTACTCCCAGTACACAACAGCCCTGGACCAGATGGTTTAACAAGAGAATTTTACAAAACAGTTATGGAGAACTAACCCCTATTCCTCACAGACTCTTCCAAAAAGTCCAAGAAGACAGAAAACTCCCAAATTCTTTTTATGAAGCCAGCATTATCCTAATCCCCAAATCATATAAAGACACAACAAAGAAAGAAAACTTCAGGCCAATATCGCTGATAAATATAGATGCTAAAATCCTCCACAAAATACTGGCAAACCACATTCAGCAATACTTTAAAAAGATCATACACCATGATCAAATGGGATTCATCCCAGGGATACAAGGATAGTATAATATTCACAAATCAATAAATGTAATACATCACATAAACAAAAGATAAGACAAAAATCACAGTCATATCAATAAGTGCAGAAAATGCATTTGATAAGGTATACCATGCATTTATGGTAAAAACACTTATCAAAGTGGGAATAGAGGGAGCATTCCTCAACATAATAAAGGTCATATATGAGAGACCTACAGCCAACATCATACTCAATGGGCAAAAACTTACAGCTTTCCCACTGAGGTCAGGAAGAAGAAAATGATGTCCAATTACACCACTCCTATTCAACATGGTATCAGAAGTCCTAGCCACAGCAATCAGACAAGAAAAAGAAATAAGAGGCATCCAAATTGGAAAGGAGGAAACAAAATTGTCATTGTTTGCAGATGACATGATAGTGTACATAGAAAATCCTATAGACTGCACCAAAAGCTACTCAACCTATTAAATGAATTTGGCAAAACAGTGGGATAGAAAGTCAATACTGAGAAATCAAAGGCATTTGTGTACACCAACAATGAAATATCAGAAACAGAAATCAATGGAAAAATCCTATTTCCTATAGCAACAAGAAAAATAAAATACCTAGGAATAAAGCTAACCAAGGAGGTGAAAGAGCTGTACTCAGATAACTATACAACAGTGACGAAAGAAATTAAGGAAGACACAAACAAACAGAAGCATATACTGGGTTCATGGATTGGAAGAATCAACATTATTAAAATGTCCATACTGCCTAAAGTAATTTATAGATTCAACACAATCCCTATTAAAATACCAATGGCATATTTCACAGACATTGAACAGACATTTCAAAAACTTATATGGAACCATAAATGACCATGAATAACCACAGAAATTTTGAGAAAGAAGAACAAAGTGGGAGGGTTCACAGTGCCTGATATCAAACTATAATTACAAGGCAACTGTAATAAAAACAGTCTGGTTCTGGCATAAGAACAGATACATAGGTCAATGGAACAGAATAGAAAGTCCAGAAATAAATCTAAGTTTCAACAATCAATTAATATTTGACAAAGGGGGCAGCAACATAAAGTGGAGTAAAATAGCCTCTTCAACAAATGGTTTTGGGAGATCTGAACAGTTGCATGCAAAAAATGAAACTCGATCACCAACTTACACCATACACAAAAATAAATTCAAGGTAGATAAGACTTACATATAAGTCATGACACCATCAAAGTCCTAGAGGAGAACATAGGCAGGAAAATCTCAGATATTCCACACAGCAATATTTTCACTGATATGTACCCTAGAGCCAGGACATAAAGGAAAGAATAAACAAATGGGATCTCATCAAATTTAAAAGCTTCTGCATAGCTTAAGAAAACAGCATTAAAATGAAAAGAGAACCACCTATATGGGGAAACATATTTGCCAATGATACCTTGGACAAGGGTTTGAGCTTCAAAATATATAAAGAACTCACATGACTCCACTCTAAGAAGACAAACAACCCAATTAAAAATTGGGCAAAAGACTTGAACAGACACTTCCCTAGAGAGAACATACAAAGGGCTGAGAGATATTTGAAAAGATAGTCAGGATCACTAGCCATCAAAGAGATGCAAATTAAAACCACAATGAGATACCACTTCACACTGGACAGAATGGTTATCAGAAACAAATCAACAAGAATCAAGTTTTGGAGAGGATGTGGAGGAAAGGGAACCTTAGTGCACTGTTAGTGGGAAGGCAAGACTGGTGCATCCACTGTGGAAACTGGTATGGAATTTCCTCAGAAAACTAAATATGGAACTTCCTTTTGACCTAGAAACTTCACTGCTGGGATTATACCATATGAATCCTGAAACACCAATTCAAAAGAACCTATGCATCCCAATGTTCATAGCAGCACAATTCACAGTAGTTAAGTTTTGAAAGTATCACAAGTGTTCATCAGTAAATGAGTGGATGAACAAACTATGGTACATTTACACAAGGGAATACTATGCAGCAGAAAGAAAGAAGGAGCTCCTACCCTTTGCCACAGCATGGATGGAACTGCAGGGTATGATGCTAAGTGAAATAAGCCAGGCAGTGAAAGGCAAATACCATATAATCTCCTCTATAAGTGCAACCTAATCAACAAAACAAACAGGGAAGCAAAATATAACTGGAGACACTGAAATTAAGAACAAACTGACAGTAACCAGGGGGAAGGTGAGAGGGGATAATTGGGGGTGAAAGGGTGCAGGGTTTTCTGGAACATATAAGAGACACATGGGCAAAACCAAAGAGGGGTAGGATCAAGGGTGGAAAGTGGAGATGGCTGAGGTGGAGGGCAGTGGGGGAGGATATGGAGACAAATGTATTTGAATGACAATAAAAAAAAGAAAAAAAGAATACACTTACTCAAGTGAAGATTACAATACAAGGATTGAGTAGTAGAGAATAGATGAAGCTGAGGATTAAATTAGTGATTTGGAAGAGAAGGAGGCAGAAAACAGTCAAAACAGCAAAATGAAAAAATTAAAAAAAAACAAAACCCACCCTGATGAGGATAGTTTAAGGAGCCTTCGAAAGAACTTCATGTGTACCAAAGTTTACATCATGGAAGTGCTGGAAGGAGAGGAGAATGAATAAGAAATTGAAAACTATTTGACAAAATAATGATAGAAGTGTTTCTTTACCTCATGAAGGAAATAGACACACAAGTCCAGGAGGTGCAGAGAGACCAAAACAAGATGAACCCAAAGAGGCCCACCCCAAGACACATCATAATTAAAATGACAAAGGTCAAAGACAAGAAAGGATTTTAAAAGCAGCAAGAGACAAGCATTTATCTTCAAGAGAGCTCTCATAAGACTGTCAGCTGATTTCTCAATAGAAAATTTCAGACCAGAGTAGTTGGTATGAAATATTCAAAGTGATGAAAAGCAAGGACTGATAACCAGCATTACTCTACCCAGCAATGCTATTATTTAGAATCAAGGACAGGTAAAGAACTTGACCAGTATTGGAATAAATATTAAAGGGTCTTCTAGAAAAAGAAGGAGGAGAAGGAGATGGAGAAGGAGGAGGAAGAGGGGGTAAAAAAATATAAATACTAAAATGGCAATAAATACATATTCATCAACAATTACCTTAAATGAAAGTTGATTAAATGCTCCAATAAAAAGACATATGGTGACTGGATGGACAAGAGAAGACCCTATAAGAAACTCACTTCAGATCAAGAGACAAAAAGCAGGATTTCAGGATGGTGGCAGAGTAGGTAGAAACTACAGTCACCTCCTTCCAGGACCAAACTGGAATTATAACTAAATTAAAGGTTACCCTGAATAATCAACTGAAGACTAGCCAAAGCAGAATCTTATAACCATGGATTTACAGAATAAGCTACATTGAACTTGTAGGAAGTGTGGAGACACAAAAAAAGCTATGTCTGCTTTCATGGCATTCAGGTGAGTTCTGGAGGGTTATCTCAACTGCAGGAGGTTCTCCCTCAGAAGCATGAGGCCTAAACTCCAAGCTGGGCTCTGCAGCCCAGAGCACCAGAGCCAGGAAGAGACAACCACTTGATATATAGCTTTGAATAGTAGTGGGGTTACCATTTGCTAGGGTGAGATGGAGACCCCTAGAGATATAGGCACTCTATGGAAGGGCCAATGAACAAAATTTCACTGACAGTCACTCAGCCTGGGCTATGACAGAAGAAAAGCAAAGTGGACTAGAGTTGTCTGAGGAGATACTGATGTTTGTGGCTCTAGGGGAGGGATATGGGAGGGATAGCCACCAGGATTCGTATACTGCAGAGGCCATCTTTCTTGTGTGAAGCACTCCCCTCTGTGTGGTATCAGCCTAGGGCGAAGCAATTACCCCACCCCCTAGACTCTCTCTTTCCCCAACCTGTGGAGCTCAGGCCCTGCCAGAAAGTCATCTGTCTTGGCCAAGGTGTAGAGGTTTGGGAAAACTCAAAAGGTGACAGTGACTTGGCTTTGGGGTGGGGGCCCTTCCCCCCAGTTTCCCACTAACCTGACTGGTGCCTCTGTCTCTTTGGAGATCTGAAAGAACTACCCTCCTGGCTTCTGGCAGACCCAAGCCCTGAGCCTCAGAGGTCCCACCTACCTGACTTCTAGTGGGTTTGTATTGATGAGGTTGGGGCAAAATCTGGGACACACTGAGTCATTTGGCTCTGGGGCAGGGACCACATACACTATCTTCCTTGAAGCCTGAATGGCACCTTCCCTCACAGGTGATCCACTAGCCTCATTCTCTCAACTCTGCCAGAACCTCGCAGTGACAGCCTAACAGGCAGCCAGCATGTGGAGGCAGGCAGAGGTGGACTCATTGGGGTGACTTAGTACTTTTGTTTACTTGCCCTTAAACCCAGTGCTGGAAAAAGACAGCCTTAATGCACAACTTGGTGCTTCCCCCATGTACTCATGCCCAGCAGAGGCAGCCAAAAATTGTGGATCGCTTGTAGCTCCAAACATGTTGCTGAGGGCTAGGCAAAGACAGTATCTGATATTGGTCTGAACAAGAGTTCCTCCCAATAGGCCCAGAAGCAACAGATCCAGTGACCAGCTTCAGACAATGTTAGAGCAGGATTCAATAAGCTTCACAAACAGTATAGATATGTACAAATGGTACATCTCAGCAGTCACAATACTATGCTGAGGCAAATTCTGCTTCATGTGGTGAGCACCTGTACAGCAGCTCGCACACTGTGGGTCAGGTTGAGCCTCACAGTCAGCCAACATGAGGATCAAACCCACATATAAATAGGCCAATAGCAATCAAGACTCAATTACAAAAGAATGGCCCACATAAACCACACAAGGAGCATTCCTAGAGCACCCAGCTCAGCTCTTCAAGGAGACTGTGCCACTAGGTCCCACAAGACACCTACGTAAGGCCATGCCATGAAGACTAGGAGTCATAGCAGATTTATATAATACATAAACATGACACAAAGAGGCAGCAAAAATGGCTACACACAAAAAATAGGGCCTAAATGAAAGAACAGGAGAGCTCTCCAGAAAAGGAGCTAAGTGAAATGGAGACAAGCAATTTACTAGGTATAGAGTTTGAATAATGTCATAAGGATGTTCAAGGAACACATTGAAAATTATAACAGCATGAAAACATAAAAAAAAACCAGTCAGAAATTTAAAATACAATATATGACATGAAAAACACACTGGAAGGCTCTGACTGGCATGGCTCAGTTGGTTAGGTATTGTACTGGAAAGCAAAAAGTCACTGGATTGATTCCAGGTCAAGGCACATGCCTGGGCTGCAGGCCAGGTCCCCAGTTTTGGCGTGTGCAAGAGGTGAAAGATCAATGTTTCTCTCTCACATTGAACTTTCTCTCCCTCTTTTTTTCCCTCCCTTCCCCTTTCTCTAAATAATTACATTTCTAAAAATCTTTAAAAATACACTCAAAGGAATAAACAGTAGGTTGGATGAAGCAGAGGATCAAATCACTGTTTGAAAAACAAAGTAGAATACACACCCAATAAGAAGCAAAAAGAAAAAAGAATTAAAAAGAATGAAGACAGCTTAAGGGACCTTTGGGACAACATATAGTGCAACAACATCTGCATTAGAGGGGTACCAGAAGAAGAGAGAGAGAAGGGAATTGAGAACCTCATTGAAGAAAGACTGAAAACTTTTTTAACCTTGTGAAGGTTAAAAGAGAAAGATAAAAGGGTTTGTTAACACCAAACTAGTATTAGGAAAAATGTTAAAGGATGTGCTTTAAGAAGTAAAAGAAGAATAAAAAAGAAAAAAATCCAAAGGAACACAGTTAAAAGAATAAAATGGCAATAAATACATACCTGCCAATGATAATTTTAAATATAAGTAATTTAAATGCTCCAAACAAAAGACATAGGGATAGCTAAATGGGTAGGAAAGCAAGAGCCATATATATGCTGTCTACAAGAGAGCCACTTCACGACAAAAGATACCTACAGATTAAAAGTAAATGGGTGGGAAATTGTAAATTCTGGGCAAGATGGAGGAGTATGTAGATACATTTTGTCTCCTCACACAACCAAAAGAAGGACAACATTAAATTTGAAAACAAAAAACAACCAGAACTGCAAGAAAATTAAACTGTATGGAATTCTGACAAACAAGGAGTTAAAGAAGAAATATTCATCCAGACTTGTAGGAGGGGTGGAGATGGGCAGCTGAGGTGGAGAGGATGCTCAGCAAGGCCGCAGCTGGAGGACCAAGTGGGTAAGGTGGTGGCTGGAAGTCCCACATTTGCATGTGAACAAACTGGGAGGAACAACTGGTGAGTCAGACAGACTGTACAACACAGTGTTCCAGTGCAGGAAAAGAAAGCCTGAAAACCTCTGACTGAAAAAAACATGTGGGGGTTGCGGTGGTGGGAGAAACTCCCAGCCTCACAGGAGAGACCCAAAGGGTTCTAGAATGTGCACAAATCCACCCACCTGGGAATCAGCACCAGAAGGGCCCAATTTGCTTGTGAGTAGTGGCAGAAGTGGCTGAAACCTGGCAGAGAGATGAATAAGCAGCACTGTTTTCTCTTGGACACCTCCCTCACATACAGCACCACAATGCAGTGATGTGGGTTGCCCCACTCTGGCAAATACCTAAAGTCCTGCCCCTTACTACATAACAAGTGTGCTGAGAAAAAAAAATGGTCTAAATGAAAGAACAGGTCAAAGGTCCATAAAAAGTACAACTAAGTAATGAAAAGATAGTCAACCTATCAGTTGCACTGTTCAAATACTGGTAATCAGATTGCTCACAGAATTGGTGGAGTATGGTTGCAAAACAGAGGAAAAAGTGAAGGCTATGAAAAGTGAAATAAAGGAAAATGTACAGGGAACCAACAGTGATGGGAAAGAAACCAGGACTCAAATCAATGAATTGGAGCAGAAGGAAGAAATGAATATTCAACTAGAACAGAATGAAGAGATAAGACTTCAAAAAAATGAGGAGAGGCTGAGGAACCTGCAGGACAACATTAAATGCTCCAACATCCAAATCAGAGGGGTGCCAGAAGAAGAAGAAGAGCAAGAATCTGAAAGTTTATTTGAAAAAATAATGAAGAACTTCCTCGGTCTGGAAAAGGAAATAGACTTACAGGAAGTCCAGGAAGCTCAGAGAGTCCCAAAGAAGTTGGATCCAAGGAAGCACACACCAAGGCCCATCATAATTACATTTCCCATAATTACAAGATTAAAGTTAAGGAGAGAATCTTTAAAAGCAGCAAGAGAAAAGGAGATAGTTTCCTACAAAGGAGTTCCCATAAGACCATCAGCTGATTTCTCAAAAGAAATCTTGCAGGCAAGAAGGGGCTGGAAAGAAGTACTCAAAGTCATGAAAGGCAAGGACCTACATCCAAGATTATTCTATCCAGCAAAGCTATCATTTAGAATGGAAGAGCAGATAAAGTGCTTCTCAGATAAGGTCAAGTTAAAGGAGTTCATCATCACCAAGCTCTTATTATATGAAATGTTAAAGGGAATTATCCAAGAAAAAGATGATCAAAACTATGAACAGTAGAATGTCAACAAACTCACAACTTTTAACAAGTGAACCTAAGAAAACTAAAAGAAAAACAAACTAAGCAAACGACTAGAAGAGGAAAAGATCACAGAAATGGAGATTACATGGAAGGTTATCAGCGTGGAGGGGGAGAGAGATGGGGAAAGATGGAGGAAAAGGTACAGGGAATAAGAAACATAAATAGTAAGTACAAAATAGATGGGGGGGGGAGTTTAAGAATAGTATAGGAAATGTAGAAACCAAAGAACTTATATGTATGACCCATGGACATGAACTAGGCAAGGAGGAGGGGATTTTGGTGGGAGGGCATATGCAGGCAGATGAGAATAAAGCAGAGAAAAAAATGGGACTTCTGTAACAGCATAATCAATAAAATATACTTAAAAAAATAAAGACTCCCTAGTGACCTGGAAAAAAAGAATTATAAATAGGACTTCTGGCTAAGGTGGAGGCATAGGTAGACATGCTTTGACTCCTTGCACAACCATAAGAAGGATCACAACTACCTAGAAACAAACAACAACCAGAACTTTCAGAAAATCAAAATATATAAAAGTCTGAGAACTGAGGATTTAAAGAAAAAATATGCATCCAGATGGGTAGGAGGGTTGGAGCTGGGGAGCTGGGATGGAGTTGAAGTGATGTGATGATGGAGAAGTTGCAGTGGCAAGGCAGTGGAGGCTTGGCTGATGGAACAGGAAGTCCCATATTCACATGTGGTGAATGAAAACCAAGAGGGGCGCCTGGGGAGTGAATGATCCCAGCCCCAGCCCACACCATGCAGTCCAGGGTTCCAGCTCTGGGTAATAAAGCCTCATAATTTCTGGTTGTAAAAACCAGTGGTCATTGGGGTAGCAAGAGGAACTGATGGTCTCCCAGGAGAGTGCTTAAAGGGCTATCCCAATTCCAGGATGTACACAAACCCACCCATTCTGGGTACCACCATTAGCTCATCAGCTAGAGAGGCTCCAGTTGCATACAGGAAGTGGGTGAAGTGACTGGAAATGGGGCCAGTGCCAAGCAAGTGGCATTGTTCCTTTTCAGACCCCTCCCCCACATACAGTATTAAAAAGTGAAGTGGCTTGCTCTGCCCTGGTGAATACCTAAGGCTCCACCCCTTTTATCATAAAGATGTGCCAAGACAGGGAGACAAAGTAGCTCTACCTAATACACAGAAACAAACAAAGGGAAAGTGCTAAATTGAGGCAACAAAGATATATGGCCCAAATGAAAGAACAGATCAAAATTCCAGAAAAACAACTAAGCAAAAATGGAGTAGCTGACCCATTAATTGCAGATTTCAATACACTGGTAATAAGGATGCTCAGAGAACTCAATGAATACAGCAAATGCATAAGAGATGAAGTGAAAGACATACCATATGATCTCATCTACAAGTGGAACCTAATTAACAAAACAAGCAAGCAAGCAAAATGTAACCAGAGACATTGAAATAAAGAACAAACTGACAGTAAGCAGAGGGGAGGGGAAGAGGGATAATGGGGGAAAGTAGGGGAAGGGCCATCAAGGAACATGTATAAAGGACACATGGACAAAGCCAAAGGGGGTAGGATTCAGAGTAACAGGTGGGGTGGGTGAGGCAGGGGAAAATGGTGGTGGGAAAATGGAGACAGCTGTATTTGACCAAAAATAAAAATGGTTAAAAAATACAATACTATAAAAAAAGAAATAGGCAGTCAACAAGTTCAAAATAAAGAAACAAGAATTTTACAAAGTGAGGAAGGAAAAAAGAAGACTGGGACATCTCCAAAAGTGCCAAAATCTAAATCATAGGGATAAAGGAAGGATAAGAGAAAGAGCAAGAAATTGGAAACTTATTTGAAGAAATAACAAAAGAAAAGTCCCCTAATTTGATGAAGAAAATAAGCATAGAAGTCCTGGAAGTATAGAGAGTCCCAAAAAGTTGGACCCAAAGAGGACTACACCAAAACACATCATAATTAAATTGTCAAAGATTAAAGATAAGAAGAGAATCTTAAAAACATCAAGAGAAAAGAAGAGAGTTACCTACAAAAGACTTCCCATAAGACTATCTGCTAATTTCTCAAAAGAAACTTTTCACGCTAGAAGGGACTCACAACAAATATTCAAAGTGATGAAAAGCAAGGACCTACAACCAAGATTACTCTATCCAGCAAAGCTATCCTTTAGAATGGAAGGGCTGATGAAGTGTTTCTCAGACAAGGTAAAGCTAAAGGAGTACATCATCAGCAATCCCTTCTTATATGAAATGTTAAAGGGACTTATCTAAGAAAAAGATGATCAAAGCTATGGGTTGTAAAATGACAACAAACTCACAAGTATCAACAACCAAACCTAAAAAACCAAAATCAAAACCAAACTAAGTAAACAACTGGAACAGGAACAGAATCACAGAAATGGACGTCACATGGAGGATAACCAGTGGGAAGGGGTAGAGGAGAGAATGTGGAAAAGGTACAGGGAATAAGAAGCATGAATGGTAGGTACAAGATAGACAGGGGTAGGTTAAGAATAGTATAGGAAATGTAGAAGCCAAAGAACTTATATGTATGACCTATGGATGTGAACTAAGGGGTGGAATGCTGGTAGGAGGGGCATTGCAAGTGGAGAGGAATAAAGTGGATAAAAAATGGGACAGCTGTAATAATGTAACCAATAAAATACATTTTTCAAAAAGTTAATGTGAAATACAGAGCTTCACAGACAAAAAAGAAAATGGAGTAAAGGAGCTCATTACCACCAGACTGGTACTGCAAAAAATTTTAAAAGGACTGGTGTAAGAACAAAAGGAGAGAGATTGGAACATAATTAAAAAGAAGAAATGGCAATAAATAAGTATTTATTAATAATAAACTTAAATGTAAATGGATCAAATTCTACAATCAAAAGACATAGGGTAGCTGAATAGATAAATATCATGACCTTTATATATACTTTCTACAGGAGCCTTACCTCAGAAGAAAAGATTTATATGAGGTGAAAGTGAAGGACTGGGAAAAATTTTCCCTGTAAATAAAGATGAAAAAAATAGCCAGGGTAGCAATACCTATATCTGACAAAAAAGACTTCAAAACAAAGGCCATAATAAGAAACAATGAAGGTCACTACCTAATACAAAGGGACTGATTAAACAAAATTATAGGCCAATATCCCTGAAGAACATATATGCTAAATTCCTCAACAAAATATTAGCCAACCAGATCCAACAATACATTAAAAAGATCAAGTGGGATGTATCCAGGGATGCAAAGTTTATGTAATATTCACAAATCAGTAAATATGATACATTACATAAACAAAATGAAAAATATCACATGATAATACCGATAGATGCAGAAAAAAATTTTGATAAATTTCAGCACTAATTTATATTAGTTTTTTAAAATTTAAAAAAGTTTTTGGTCTTTTTCTATAGTTGGTCAAGTACATTTGTCTCCATTTTCACCCCACCACGACTTCTATCCCACCCATCCCCAACTTGCAACCTCAAACCTACTTCCCTTGGCTGTGTCTATGTGTCCATACATGTTTCTTGATGGAACCCCATTATCCCCTATTATCCCTTTCCCTCCTGTCTGATTACTGTCAGATTGTTCTTTATTTCAATGTTTCTGGCTGTATTTTGCTTGCTTGTTTGTTTTGTTGATTAGGTTCCACTTATAGGTGAGATCATATGGTATTTGTTTTTCACTGCCTGGTTTATTTCACTTAGCAAAATACTCTCCAGTTCCATATATGCTGTCACAAAGGGTAGGAGCTCCTTCTTTCTTTCTGCTGCATAGAATTCCGTTGTGTAAATGTACCACAGTTTTTTGATCCATTCATTTACTGATGGGCACCTAGGTTGCTTCCAGCACTTGGCTATTGTAAATTGTGCTGCTATGAACATTGGGGTGCATAGGTTCTTTTGAACTGGCGTTTCAGGATCCTTAGGGTATAATCCCAACAGTGGTATTGCTGGGTCAAAAGGTAGTTCCATTTATGATAGAAACTCTGACTAGAGGTAGCATACCTCAATGTAATAAAGGTTATGTAAAAATTGCCTACAGGCAACATCATGCTCAATGGTCGAAAACTAAAAGCATTTCCTTTAAGATCAGAAACAAGACCCCGATGTCTGCTTTCACCTCTTATTCAACTTACAGTACTGAAACACCTAGCCACAGTGATCAGACAAGAAGAAGACATGAAAGGCTTCCAAATTAGAGATGAGGAAGTAAAACTCTCATTATTCGCAGACAACATGATACTATACATAGAAAATCCTAAATACTCCAACAAAAATCTACTACCTGATAAGTAAATTCAGCAAAGTAGCAGGATACAAAATCAATACTTAGAAATGAATTTCATTTTTATACACCAAAAATGAACAACCAGAAAGAGAAACTAAGAAAATCTTATTTACTATCACAGTGACAAAAACAAAATAAGAACCTGGTAATAAATTTAACCAAGGAGAGAAAAGACTTGCATTCAGAAAAGTATAGGACACTAAAGAAAGAAATTGAGGAAGATATAAGTGGAAGCATATAATGCATTCACAGACTGGAAGAATTAACAATATTTATTTATTTATTTTAATTTATTTAATTGTTGTTCAAGTACAGTTGTCTGCATTTTCCCCTACCACTCCCCCCCAATCCCAGCCATCCCCACCTCCCTCCCCTGATTCCACCCCTCTTGGTTTTGTCCATGTGTCCTTTATAGTTGTTCCTGAAATCCCTTCCCACTGTTCCCCCCATTTATCCCTTCCCATGTCCCCTCTGGTTACTGTTAGTTTGTTCTTAATTTCAATTTCTCTGGTTATATTTTGCTTCCTTGTTTGTTTTGTTAATTAGGTTCCACTTATAGGTGAGATCATATGGTATTTTTCTTTCACTGCCTGGCTTATTTCACTTAGCATAATGTTCTCCAGTTCCATACATGCTGTCACATAGAATAGGAGCTCCTTCTTTCTTACTGTGGTGAAGTATTCCACCATGTAGGTGTACCATAGTTTTTTGATCCATTCATGTACTGATGGGCATTTAGGTTGCTTTCAACACTTGGCTATTGTAAATTGTGCTGCTGTTAACATTGGGGTGAATAGCTTATTTTGAATTGGTGTTGCAGTTTTCTTAGGATATAAACCAAGAAGTGAAATTGCCAGGTCAAAAGGCAGTTCCATTTTTAGTTTTTTTGAGGAAATTCCATGCTGTTTTCTACAGTGGCAGCACCAGTCTTCATTCCCAGCAACAGTGCACTAGGATTCCCTTTTCTCCACATTTTCTCCAACACTTGTTGCTTGTTGATTTGTTTCTGATAGCCATTTTGACCAGTGTGAAGTTTCATCTCATTGTTGTTTTAATTTGCATCTCTCTGATGGCTAGTGATGCTGAACATCTTTTCATATGTCTCTGGACCCTCTGAATATCCTCCTTGGAGAAGTGTCTGTTCAAGTCCTTTGCTCATTTTTAATTTTTTGTCTTCCTGGAGTGGAGTTGTGTGAGTTCTTTATATATTTTGAAGATCAAAACCCTTGTCCAAGGTATCATTGGCAAATATATTTTCCCATAGAGTTGTTTACTTTTTCATTTTACTGCTGTTTTCTTTAGCCATGCAGAAGCTTTTTTATTGTGATTAGGTCCTATTTGTTTAGAAGTAACATCATTAAAATGTCCATACTACCCAAAGGAATCTATAGATTCAATGCAATTTTTATTAAAACACCAATGTCATATTTTAAAGGTCTAGAACAAATATTTCAAAAATTTATATGAAATCAAATAAGACCCCCAAAAACCTTAGCAATCTTGAGAAAGAACAAAGTTTGAGGTATCAGAATACCTGATATACTACAGTATAAGGCCACTGCAATCAAAGCAGCCTGGTACTGGCATAAGACCAGTCCTATGAGTCAGTGAAACAGAACACAGGGCTCACAAATAAACCCATACCTCAATGGTCAATTAATATTTGACAAAGGAGGGAAAAGCATACAACAGAGTAAAGACAGTCTCTTCAATAAATGGTGTTGGGAAAACTGGAGAGATACATGCAAAAATATGAAACTACACCACCAACTTCTGGTGTATGGTTACAACAGAATAAAATCAAAATGGATAAAGACTTAATTGTAAGTTGCAATTGCATAAAAATCTTAGAGGAAAATCTAGACAGTAAAATTTCAGAAATATCACACAGCAAGATTTCTGCTGATATATCTCCTAGGGCAAGGGGATCAAAGTAAAAAATAAACAATTGGCACTATATCACATTAAAAAGCTTCTGCACAGCAAAATAAACCATCATCAAAATGAAAAGGGAACCCACTGTATGGGAGAACATATTTGCCAATGATACATCTGATAAGGGTTTAATTTCCTAAATATATAAAGAATTTTTTTGACTCAACATCAGGAAGGCAAACAATCTGGTTGAAAAACGTAGAAAGAACCTGAAAAAACTTCTCCAAGGAGGATGTACAGATGGCCAATAGACATTTGAAAGGATGTTCATCATCACTAATCATCAGAGAGATCCAAATTAAAACCACAATGGGAAATCACCTTACACCTCCAGAATGGGTATCATCAATAAACTAGCAATAAGTGCTGGTGAGGATGTGAAGACAAGGAAACTCTAGTACATTGTTGATGGGAATGCAGATTGATGTAGCCACTGTGGAAAACACTGCGGAGTTTCCTCAGAAATTAAAAATTGAACTGCCTTTTGACTCAGTGATGCTACTTGTGATAATATGTGGTAAGAATCCCAAAACAACAATTCTAAAGAATGTATACACCATTATGTTTATAACTGCATTGTTTACAATAGCCAAGTTCTGGAAACAGCTTAAGTGCCCATCAGTGGAGTAGTGGATAAAAAAAGCTATAGTACATTTACATGATGGAATACTATAAAGCAGTGAAAAGGAAGGAACTCTTACCTTTTGTGACAGCATGGATGGACCTGGAGACTATTGTGCAATGTGAAACAGGTAGTCAGTGAAAAACAAATACCATATGATCTCACTTATATGTGGAATGTAGTGAACAAAATGAACTAATGAGCAAAATAGAATCAGAGACACAGAAACATAAAAGAGACAACTGTAAGAGGGGAGAGAGGTAGTGGGAACTGGCTGAAAGATTGTGAAGGGACTAGCCAATAACATATATTTGACAAAGAATGAAAATAACATGCATGCATGACACATGGATATGTGGACAACAATATTGGGATTTCCTGAGGGAGTTGAAAGGCACTGGGTGGAGGGGACCAAAGTGGGAAAACTGACAACTGTAATAGCAAAAACATAAAATATTTATTTAAAAATTGAAATCCCATTTTTCTTGTTACTCTGTCCAACAGGTAGCCAGTTGCCAGATATGTAACTGAGAGTGTGCTAGGTCATGATCTCCCAGATGATTACATGTACGTGACAAAGCTCAGTGAGCTTACAAATACCGGAACTACTCAGCTGAACAAAATGAAAGTTTGGTATTTCAGCCACTAATTTGGGGGAAGTTAACTGATTCAACATAGCAGGAGAGTATGGGAAACTGGGCCAGAGCAGCAATTAGGATAGCTTCACTCACAGAAATCGTCCATGGTGACTAGTTTATCATGGTGTCCCTGAAATAAAATACACAGGCACCTTAGTAAGCCTTACTTGATCTGAAATGCCTCATATTTTGAGTTGTCATATTTTCATTTTGTTGTCCAAATAATTTCTATTTTACCTTTTGTTTTTTAATTATATTTTGTTGATTATGCTATTACAGTTGTCCTAATTTTTCCCCATTTGCCCCACTCCCCCCAGTACCCCCACTCCTTCAGGTAATCTCCCACACCATTGTTCATGTACTTCTTGAGCCTTGACTGCTGCTGGAAGGTCAATGGGAGGGATTTACCCAGGCCAGTCAGTTGCAAGCACTGACTGTGACCACTTACCATCAACCTATGCCCTCTGAGGGGGATCAGCTGTGCAGAGGCAGAGTGGTGGTGTTATGATGTGGTCTGTAGCTGTCTTCTGAGTGCACAGGCTCTGATGTTTCCTAGGTAGTGCAGGTCAATGTTAGCTCCCACATATGTTCTGCCCATGGCTACCCTGCATATGGTATAAAGCAATTTGGGATGGCTGCTACTTGTGGGATTGGAAATTCCCAGGCAAAGACAGGCTGAGAATCTAGGCTGACTAGTGCTAGTGAAGCCTGGAGCCACTTAGCAAGAAGTACAGGTGCTGGTGGCTCACTAAGGCCAGGTTTTGATTGTTTTAGAGGATTTAGGAAGTTGTGTAGCATGAGCCAAGGCCAGCCACTGATATGCAAAAGTAACGGTTATCATCAGCTTGAGTGGGACAGTAAGTTGGGTGTGTTAGTCTCCAGAGATATCCAGGGTGGAGCACAGTGTTAGCCAAGCTGAGACTTTAGTCTCAGATATGGTACCTGCCTGCCAGCCTTGTGGCTCTAAGGGGAAAGAGCTCTGAAAAGGGAGACGGGCTTCTGCTCACCTTTCCGTCTAAGAGAAAGCTGTCCCACGGCACCTGCCTTGATGTCGGATACTTCAGTTCCTCCCTGTATGCCACTGGTACCTTTCAAGCTGCTACCCCAGTGATAGAGCTCAGAGGGAGTGAGGCCAATTTTTTGTGGGGGTTCTTTAAGGAGAACTGCTTGGGACTCCATACTTTTCTTCCATCAACTCAATTTTGCCTGGTTTTTCAGCCAGAAGTTATGGGGACTTGTCTTCCTGGATATGGAACCCTGGGCTGAGAGGCCTGGTGTGGAGCTGGGACTCCTGGCTGTCAAGATATCCCTCTCAAATTTTTATCCACCACATGTGGGTGTGGCCCAGCCCATTCTGTGTCTCCACCCCTCCTATCTGTCCAGATGGATGTGGTTTCTTTAATTTCATAGTTGTCAGACTTCTTCTCAACTCAATTTCTGATTGTCTTGAGTGATGGTTGTAATATAGTTTAGTTGTAATTTTAGATGTGGTTGTGTGAAGACCTCTTCACAGCCATGTTTATCTATGGGCCATGTTTATCTATGCAGCCATCTTGGCCTGAAGTCTGATTAGCTTACTTCCTAAATGATTAGTCCACTCACATCTTTATCTTCATATTCATTGTTAACCACTACAGTTTGAACTTTCATCAATGGCAGATTATATTGTTCCAGACAACCTGTCCTCTTAGAATCACTAGAAAATATGGATTAAATACTTAAAAATCATCTATTTGAAGAACTACCATGGCAATGAGGGGTGCAGGGCTAATATATGGGAGATGGGGGGGGCACCCAGAGAGATGTACCTGGCATTTGGCACCATTTCTCTCTCAAAGCAATAAGTGATTCTGAAAGTCTGAAAAGTTAAGAAGTAAACTGATCTCTCAACAAATTTGTAGCCTGGCAAAATAAAAATTAAAGTTCAGATACATTCAAGGAGAAGGAGCCTTAATAAACTCTCCAGGTTCAGATATCAAAGGGCTACACTTTGGAACTAAAGGTGAACTAGAAGGTCCCACTTCTTGTATGACAGCAGAAGATCTCCAGAGACCCACCCCCAGCAACATGGTAAAAATTATTATTATTATTTTCTTTAAAAAAAAATTTATTGATTGTGCTATTACAGTTGTCCCATTTCCTCCTCTTCACTCCCCTCCACCCTGCACACCCTCTATACCCACATTCCCCTCCTTTAGTTTATGTCCATGTGTCATTATTTCTTTAGCTTCTACATTTCCCATACTATTCTTGCCCTCCCCTGTCTATTTTCTACCTACCATCTATGCTACTTATTCTCTGTACCTTTTCCCCTTCTCTTCTCCTCCCACTCCCCTGTTGCTAACCCTCCATGTAATCTCCATTTCTGTGGCTCTGTTCCTGTTCTAGTTGTTTGCTTAGTTTGCTTCTGTTTTTGTTTTAGATGTGGTTGTTCATAATTGTGAGTTTGCTGTCATTTTACTATACATGTTTTTTATCTTCTTTTTCTTAGATAAGTCCCTTTAACATTTCATAAAATAAGGGCTTGGTGATGATGAACTCCTTTAACTTGACCTTACCTGAGAAGCACTTTATCTTCCCTTCCATTCTGAATGAAAGCTTTGTTGGATAGAGCAATCTGGGATGTAGGTCCTTGCCTTTCATGACCTGAAATACTTCCTTCCAGCCCCTTCTTGCCTGCAAGGTCTCTTTTGAGAAATCAGCTGACAGTCTGATGGGAACTCCTTTGTAGGTGACTGTCTCCTTATCTCTTGGTGCTTTTAGGATTCTCTCCTTCATTTTTACCTTGGCTAATGTAATTGTAATGTGCCTTGGTGTGTTTCTTCTTGGGTCCAACTTGTTTAGGACTCTCTGAGCTTCCTGGATTTCCTGGAAGTCCATTTCCTTTGCCAGAATGGGAGAAGTTCTCCTTTATTATTTGTTCAAAAAAAACTTTTCCACCTGTTGCTTTTCCTCTTCTCCTTCTGGTACATGTATAAGTTGGATGTTGGAACATTTAAAGATGTCCTGGAGGTTCCTAGGCCTCTCCTCATTTTTTTGAATTCTTATTTCTTCATTCTTTTCTGTTGTATGTTTCTATCTTCCTTCTGGTCCACTCCTTTGATGTGAGACCCAGCTTTCATTCCATCACTATTAGTCCCTGTGAATTTTCCTTAATTTCTCTTATTGTAGCCTTCATTTTTTTCATCCAATTTGTGACCAAAATCAACCAACTCTGTGAGCATCCTGGTCATCAGTGCTTTGAACTGTGTATCTGACAGGTTGGCTATCTCTTGGTCACTTAAAAGTACTGTTGTGGGGCTTTCAATTCTGTTTGAGCCATCTCCCCCCGTCCTTTGGTCTGGTTGCACCTGTTAGTATGAGGGGCAGAGCCTTAGGTGTTCACCAGGGCAGGGCACCCAGTTGCTGAATTGTGATGCTATATGTGGGGGCGGGGTCCGAGAGGGAATGGTGCTTGCTCCACTCTCCCTCAGACCTCAGTTCCTTCTGCTGCTTCGCCCGAGCAAACTGGGCCCCTCTGGTGCCAGTTCCCATGTGGGTGGGCTTGTGCACCCCATGGGACTTTTCAATGACCTCTCCTGTGAGTCTGGGAATCTCTCCCTGTGCCTCAATCTCCACAGGTGTTTTCAATCAGTGCTCTATTTCCCAGTGCTGTGATCCTGGGTTGTGTGCAGTGCCTTGCTTCACAATCACTGCCTCATTGGGTCTGCCAGCTGCCACTTGTGTGGTCAGGGTCCACCCGCTGCAGTCTTGTGCACCCTGGATGCCTTACATGCCTGGTTTCAACACTCTGCTCTCCTGCCATGACCCACGCCTGGCTGCCTGACTCCACCCCTCCTACCAGTCTGGATGAACGTGTCTATTTTAACTTCTTGGTTGTATGACTTCCATTCAGATTAATTTTCTGTCAGTTCTGGTTGTTATTCTGTTTCAAAATTGTTGTTGTCCCTATCTTGGTTGTGCAAGGAGGCACAGTGAGTCCACCTATGCCTCCATCTTGGCCAGAAGTCTCCCTGAAAATTATTTTAACACAACCATTTAAAGTATCTGGAATTGATCCTAAGGGCATACAGCACATAAAAATAATGTTTATTCAACAAAACATACAAAAAATCAGTAATAGTCTGTGTTTTTTAAAAGACCCCCTTTTCTCCATCTACCTTCTAACTCAATGAGAAGGTAGCAAACAATATAGGCCTTCTTCTCCCCTGCTCCCAGTTAAAGGTCTTTCTTCTCAGAAGGGGTTTCAGATTTTTTCATCTTGCCCTTAGATACCTGTTGACAGGCTAAATTATGGCCAAATGCAAATAAGAAGTAGGAGTCCCTTCTTCTTCTCAGCTTTCACCTATGAGAAAAACACTCTGTCTAGGGTATGTCACCACTGAGAATATTGGGCTCCCTATTGTCCTCTCACCAGCTTGTGGGATGGGGAATCCACATTAGAATGGAAATCTATTGAAACCTGGGGCTGCTGTTACTCCCCTGCACTGAGTGCTTAGCACCTAAAAATGGGGTGCCATCAGGGAAAATCATGCGATTGTCTCCACCCAAAGCACTAGAGCCATTGCTTCAAGATTTTGTCTGCAGAAAGAAGCAGACCATAAAAGAGAAAACTCCAAATTTGTTTCCAAAGGAACTGTCGTTATTTGCAACAGAATCTGGAGGAATTCAGGTTCTAGCCAAGATGGAGGCATAGAAATGCTTCACTTCCTTGCACAACCAAAAGAAGAATAACCAATCCAAAAACAATAAACAGCCATAAGTGCCAGAAAATCAAACTGCATGAAACTCTAACAACCAAGGAACTAAAGAAACATTCACCCAGACCAGTAGGAGGGGTGGAGATGGGAGATGGACCACTCAGTGAAGAGGGTGCACTGAAATGTGGCTGGCCATGCAGGTGAGGCAGGGCTGGCTGAATGGAGAATTAAAGACTCAAAGCTAGCTCTAAACTACTGTGGGGGTGGCCACAGTGGGAGAAACTCCCAGTCTCACATGAGAGTTCATTAGAATGTGGGGCTAGAGCACAACAAGTGAGTGGCATTGTTCCCTCTCTGACACTTCCCCCACAGACAGCACCAGAATCCAGCAACATGGGTTGCCTGGCCCTAATGGATACCTAAGGCCATGCCCCTTACAATATAACGGGTGTGCCAAGACAAAGAAATATGGCCCAAATGAGAGAAAAGATCAAAGCTCCAGAAAAACTGCTAAGTGACAAGAAGATAGCCAACTTATCTGATGCAGAGTTAAAAACACTGGTAATCAGGATGCTCACAGAACTGATTGAGCTAGGTCCCAAAGTGAAGGAAGAAATGAAGGCTACCTAAAGTGAAATAAAGAAAAAATATACAGGGAACCAACAGTGAAGAAAAGGAAACCGGGACTCAACTCAACAATTTGGAACAAAAGGAACAAATAAACATCCAACCAGAACAGAATGAAGAAAAAAGAATTCAGAACAAATGAGGAGAGGCTTAGGAACCTCCAGGACATCTTTAAATGTTCCAACATCAGAATCATAGGGGTGCCAGAAGGAGAAGAGAAAGACCAGGAAATAGAAAACTTATTTGAATAAATAATGAAGGAAAACTTCCCCAATCTGGTGAAGGACATAGATTCCCAGGAAGTTCAGGAATCCCAGAGAGTCCCAATGAAATTGGACCCAAAGAGGAACACACCAAGGCACATCATCAGTAAGTTACCCAAAATTAAAGATAAAGAAAGAATCTTAAAAGCAGAAAAAAGAAAGAAAGGAGTAACCTACAAAGGAGTTCCTATAAGACTGTCAGATGAATTCTCAAAAGGAATCTTACAGGCAAGAAAAGGCTGGAAAGAAGTATTTGAAGTCATGAAAGGCATGGAACTACATCCGAGATTACTCTATCCAGCAAAGCTGTCATTTAGAATGAAAGAGCAGATCTAGTACTTCCCAGATAAGGTCAAGTTCAGGGAGTTCACCATTACCAGGCCCTTATAATATGAAATGTTAAAGGGATTTATTTAAGAAGTAGAAGATAAAAATCTATGAACAGTAAAATGACAACAAACTCATTAGTATCAACAACTGAACCTAAAAAACAAAAACAAGAACTAAGCAAACAAATAGAACAGGAACAGAACCAGAGAAATGTAGATCACATGGAGGGTTCTCAGTGGGGAGGGGGAGGGATAATGAGGGGAAAAGGTACAGGGAATAAGAAGCATAATTGGCAGGCATAAAATAGATGGGGAGAGGCTAAGAGTGGTATAAGAAACAGAAATCAAACAACTTATATGTACAAATTATGAAAATGAACTAAGGCGGGGAATGCTGGAGGATTGGGGAGCAAAGGAAAGAGAGGGAATAAAGGGGAGGAAAAATTGGGAAAACTGTAATAGCATAATCAATAAAATATAATTAAAAAAGAATTTAAAGGAATTCAGCCTAAAAGAACTCTCAAAAACAGTGGATGCTCTAGTGAAAGTCAACTGGTGGAGCTTAGAGGTTAATTGGAGATATAGAGTAAACTGAAAGCTTGCTAATTTGCTGCAGAGAACCAGGGAAAGAGACAGATGTAAGGAGTCCTTTTGTGGTCAAAACCAGTTTCAAACACTGACCTTGGCAAGTGTCTGTGCAAGTAAGGCCATTTATAGAATCAGAGAGAACACAGTCTACATAACACTGCCTCATTTCTGCCACCAGTTGCAAGTTCGAGGATCCCCCACTCACCCTGAGTTATGATAATTCACTAGAAAGATTCTCAGAACTCACTGAAGCCTGTTATACTAACAGTTATGGTTTATTACAGGAAAAGGATACAGATTAAGATCAATCAAAGAAAAATGCACATAGAACATAGTTTAGGAAATGTACCAAAGTGGGGCATTTATTGTTCTCCCTTTTTAGAGTTGGGATATGTTACTTTCCTGGCATTGATGTGTGATGATACATATGGAATAATAGCAACTATGGAAGCTCACCTGAACCTTGGTACCCAGAGTTTTTATAGATTCTCTACTACATAGGCATGATTGATTGATTGTCAACATGATTGATCCTAGTTTCTAGCTCAGATGATACTGCTGACCTAAAGCCTCCACTCTGAATCACATTGTTGGTCTTTCGAATGTGGCCAGCCTCTGCCTGAATACACAGGAAGCCCCCATACTAAATCACAGTTAGGCTATCCAGTGTGCACAAAGTTCCCCCAGGCAAAGAAAGATATCAGGCATAACATTCCAAGGACTTAGAAATTACCTCCCAGAAGTTAAGGGCAAAGGCCATACATATTTTGGGGCAAGGTTAAATTCTTCATTATACACTACCACATTCAAAGGAGCCTGAATTTGATTTGATTCACTTATGGAACCATTTATGCCCAATGAAATTGTTGAAAACAATAGAGCATTCAACCTCAATTATCAAAACATAAAAGTTAGAGTCAGGGAAAGAAGCAAACAAAAAAAAAATGAGATCTGCCTAAATCTTTCCTTTTCCTGGCCATTGTGGGCATACCCAAGGTTGCAATACCTAAGGAACAAAATCAGTGTGGCAATGAGAAATGACTCAACTAATGTAATCTAGCCAGTTACTAAAAGTAAACAGGCAAATAATATCAAGCCTGGGGTAGTAGGGGCAACAGTACCCAGAGTTGCTACATTATTTAAAGTGAGAAATTTCCAACAAAAAATTATGAGACATGCAAAGAAACAGGAAAGTTTGATTCACACACCATGAAAAAGGAAGGCATCAGAAACTACCTGCAAAAGGTATCAGATGCTGCATTTAACAAAGCCTTCAAAAGAGTCATCATAAATATGTTTATAGAAGAAAACCATGTTTAAAGAAGTAAAAGGGATGTGAAGGTGATCTCACTGTGACATGTGTCATCCCATTGATCACCAGGGTTGATCTGGCTGATCTGGCTGGCTAGGCAGGTGTCCCCTTTCTCCCTCACTCATCCATGTGCATCCCTCCTGAAGCCGTGTGCTCAGTTGAAGAGGACGACCTTCCCAAGTAGAGGAGAGGGATATACCCAGTCTTTAGTCAAGGGTATACAAGCAGCTGTGCTCCTCTGCTAGAACCTCCAAACAAGCTCTCAAGAAGTAAAGGAATATATAATGACAATATTTCATCAAATAGAGGATAAAATAAAGAGACAGAAATATAAACAGAACAAATTTAAAAAATAAATGAATTCTGGAATAGAAAATTACAATAACTAGAATGGAAAAAATTTATGAGAGGGGCTCAATAATAGATTTGAAATAGCAAAAGAAGAATTAGGAGATTATGCAATCCAATGAACAAAGAGGAAAAAAATAAAGGAAAAGAAACAGTCTCAGAAGAACCATCAAACACACCAACATACACACAATGAATAACAGAAAAAGAGAAAAAAGAGCAGAAAAAAATATTTGAAGAAGCAACAGTTGTAAACCTCTCATTTTTTATTGGAAAAGTATTAACCTGCACATCTAGAAAGCTAACCAAATTTGAAGTATGATACTTAAAAGAGATCTACAACCAGATACATTATAATAAAAATGTTGAAAGTAAAAGACAAGGTGGCAGTCTTGAAAGCAGCAAGAGAAAAATTACTCATCACTTACAATGACACCTCAATAAGGTTATCATCTGACTTCTCATAATATTACAGAACAGACTGGGGAGTGGGCTGAATGATATAAAAGACCCCCCTTTTTCTCTTGGGGTTCCTCCCCTGTACTAGGTTTGCTTTGCCTGCTGCCAGAGGAAAGACATCTCTCATTGTCAAAGACTGGTGAAAAGGAAAGGAATTATTATTTATTTAAAAGTTATACAGACTAAAGTTCTTTAAAATACCCACAAACGCACACAGTCCTTCCTTCTCCCTCTGCCCAGTCTGGGGTACTGTATCTCATGAAAGAAGTAGAAGTCAGGCTCCCAGCACCATCCACATGGCAAAAAGGGAGCACTTGCAAAGCTGAGTGGTCCTGACTCACCCAAGCCCCATGGTCCCAATGAGATGCCCAAGGCATGTGGTCCCCAAAAAGACACCAAATGGCTGCCATGCCTGGGTTTAAATCCTAGCACCAATCTTCCACTGCGGCCTTATTCTAGTTCCTCCCACAATTGGCCACAGCTGCCAGCATTCCGGGCAGGTTTGGCCCTGTAGTGTGGAGCCAATCATCTCCAAGCTCTTCTGGACCCCATTACAAACCGCAGTTTGGGCCCCCTCTTAGCTGCACCCTTTTACAATAAGACAATGGATACCAGAAGTCGGTGGGATAACATATTCAAAAAGATCAAAGAGAAAAACTATCAAAGAAGAGTCCTATATCTAGCAAAGATATCTTTGAAAATAAAGTGAAGGAAAAAATTCTTAGATAATAAAAGCAGAGAATTTGTTGCCAGCAAACCTGCCTTGAATGAACTTCTAAAAGGAGTTGTTTAGGCTGAAAACAGGTTACCCCAGACAGTATTTCAAATTCACACAAAAACCAAAGATCACTGGTAAAAATAATTATGTAATTATTAAAGTATAAATGCACATTTCTTTTTTCTTTTCTTGTCTGATTTAAAGAGCAATCACATAAAACAGCATGTACATAATGTATTCTATGGTCTATACCACATTGAAATATATTCATTAGTAATAGTAAAAAGCAGCCCTGTTTGGGTGGCTTGGTTGGTTGGAGCATTGTTCCATACACCAAAATGTTGCCAGTTTGATTCTTGGTCACAGTACATACCTAGACTGCGGGTTCGATCTCTTGTTGGGGTTTGTATGAGAGAAAACAAATTGATGTTTCTCTCTCATATCAATGTTTCTCTCTCTCTCTCATTCTATAAAATCAATGAACATATTTTTGGGTAAGGATTTATTTTTAAAAATAATGACAAATAAGAGATGAGTAGAGCAAGGACGTATTTCAACTAAGGCAATTACCCTAGATAGTAACTTTATTCCCCAAGAACAAGTAAAGAGAACTATAAATGATAAATAGGAAGACTAATACAACTAAACCTATAAATATATACTTGTTCTTCTTTCTTCTCAGTTTCCTTTGGAGATATGATGTTATATAAGTTATCATTATAACATGTAATGTTGAGTTTAGAACATTTATGCATATAATATATATATCTAACAATATCCTCAAAGAGGAAGAAAAGAGACAGAGTTATATAAAAGTAACATTTTTATATCTCACTGAGATTAAACTAGTATAAATCTGAAGCTGATGATAAGTTCTAGAGCAACAATTAAGGAAATACCTCAAAAAGATAAGGGGAAAACATCACTAAGGTAATACAAATGCTACCTTAGAAAATACTCAACTTAAAAAAGCAGTGAAGAAAGAAGAAAAAAAAGATGGAAGACAGAAAAACAAAATGTAAAGTGGTAGATGTAAATACAGTTATATCAATAGTAACATTAAAAATGAATGAATAAATCCAGTAAAAGGCATGGTTTGTCAGAATAAATTAAAAATAAGCTCCAATTATATACTGGCTACTGGAAGCAAAATTTAGATCCAAAGATACAAATAAATGGAAAATAAAATGATAAAAAAGATATATCATGCAACAACAACCACAAGAAATCTGGACTGGTTGTATGAATATCCGACAAAATGGAAATTAAAAAAAAATTGTTCATAGAGATAGAAAGAAACATTTTATACTAATAAAAGAGTTGGTTCATCTGGAAGATATAACAATTATAAAAGTATATGCATTAAAAAACAGAACATCACAATACATGAAGCAGAAACAAATGGAAATAAAAGAACATATAAACAATTCAACAAAAATGGTTAGAAATTTTAATAACTCACTATCAATAATCAATAAAACAAGAAGGCAGAAGATAAACAAAAAAAAACCCAAGAAGACTTGAACAACACTATAAATCAACTGGGGCTAACAGACATCTATAGAATATTCCTTTCATTATAGCAGAATATTCTACTCAAATGTGCATGGAATGTACTCTGGGAGAGACCATATGCTAGGCCATAAAACAGATTTAAATACATTTTAAAAGATATAAGTAATCCAGAGTAAGTTATCTGGCTACAGTGGAATAAAGTTAGAAATCAAAAACAGAAACTAGGGTTCCAGCCAAGATGGAGGTATAGGTAGAAACCCTTCACTTCCTTGCACAACCAAAAGGAGGAAAACAACCAATATAAAATCAATAAACAACCTAAAGTGCCAGAAAAATCAAACTGCATGGGACTCTGACAACCAAGGGATTAAAGAAAAAAAAATCATCCAGAACAACCAGACTGCAAGGTGGTGGACTGCAAGGGTCAGCTCAGAAAAACTGAGGCAAGGTGGTGGGTTCCGAGATTGGGGCTGACTTAAGGGGAGAACTGAGACTCAGAGTTGACTGTGGACTATGGCAGTTGCTGCAGTGGGAGAAACTCCCAGTCTCACACAAGAGTTCATTGGAAAGTAGCCTTGAGCCAAGCGGTGAGCTGCATTGTTCCCTCTCTGGCCCCTCCCCTACAGTCAGTGCAGCAGTGCAGCAAAGAGGGTTGCCCTGCCTGAGTGAATACTTAAGACCCCACCCCCTTACAACCTATCAGCTGTGCTAAGACAAAGAAATATGGCCCAAATGAAAGAACAGATCAAAGCCTCAGAAAGAGAACTAGGCAAAGAGGAGATCACCAGCCTATCTGATGGAGAATTTAAAGCCCTGGTAATCAAAATGCTGACAGAACTGATTGAGCTTTGTCGCAAAATGGAAGAACAAATGAAAGATACCCAAAATGAAATAAAGCAAAATATTCAGGGAACCAACAGTGACAGGAAGGAAACCAGGGCTCAAAGCAATGTTTTGGAACAAAAGGAAGAAATAAACATCCAACTGGATCAGAATGAAGAAACAAGAATCCAAAAAAATGAAGAGAGGCTGAGAAATTTCTGGGACAACCTGAAATGTTCCAGTATTCAAGTTATAGGGATGCCAGAAAGAGAACAACAGCAAGAAATTGAAAAGTTATTTGAACAAATAATGAAGGAAAACTTCCCCAATCTGGTGAAGGAAATAGGCTTCCAGGAAGTCAAGGAAACCCAGAGAGTCCCAAAGAAGTTGGACCCAAAGAGGAACACACCAAGGCACATCATCAAGTTACCCAAGATTAAAGATAAAGAGAGAATCCTAAAAGCAGCAAGAGGATGGGAAAGAGTTATCCACAAAGGAGTGGCCATAAGGGTATCAGCTGATTTCTCAAAAGAAACCTTGCAGTCAAGGAGGGGCTGGGAAGCAGCATTTGAAGTCATGAAAGGCAAGGACCTACATCCAAGATTACTCTATTCAGCAAAGCTTTCATTTAGAATGATGCGGACCCCAGCTTGTGGGGTCCATGTCATTATGGATGAAATACGAGACAAATTCACATGTACTACCAAGTCCTGTGGAGGAAAAGGGAAGGCATGGCTTTTTTCTCAAGGGGAGCAAAAGCCTTGACCCTCGCTCCAATGAGCTTTTATTGACTTACTGGGCACATTACAAGAAGATCCTCATTAGCTATGCACAGGCTCACTTTAGCTAGTTACCTTATACAGAAAACAAAGGAGAGGATGCTAGTAATCACATCACAGAAGAGGGATATTTGTAAATGAAAAGGCAAAAGTAGAACCAGTTACACTCATCCTTGGAAGGTTTAGCATGGTCTTTAGGAGGTTGCTTTGCATTAAATGTCCTCAATTCAGGGTGAGGGAATTTTAGCAAAAAGCAAGACTCATAGTTACCTAGGTACATTGCAGGCCTGATTCCCCATGGGAAAACATATCCATGGGCCTGGGTCCTGTGCATCTCCCAGTGGGAGCTGGGCCCACACCATGCAGAGTGGCCTCCCATATAGAATGGAAGAGCAAATAAAGTTCTTCCCAGATAAGGTCAAGTTAAAGAAGTCCATCATCTCCAAGCCATTATTATATGAAATGTTAAAGGGACTTATCTAAGAAAAAGAAGATAAAATATATGAACAGTGAAATGACAACAAACTCACAACTATCAACAAATGAACCTGGAAGAAAAGAAAAACAAAAACAAAAATAAAAACTAAGCAAACAACCAGAACAGGAACAGAATCAGAGAAATGGACATCACATGGAGGGATTTCACTGGGGAGGGCAGAAGGGAGGGATGGGGGCAAAAAGTACAGGAAAGAAGCAGCATAATTAGTAGGCATAAAATAGATGGGGAGAGATAAAAATGGTATAGGAAACAGAGGACTCAACTTCTTTGTACAATCCATGGACATGAACTAAGCAGGGAGGGGGATGCTGGAGGGTTGGGGAGGGCAGGGAGGAGGGGGGATAATGGGAGGAAATTGGGAGAACTGTAATAGCATAATAAAAATACTTTAAAAATAATTGAAATTCAATATAGAAACTCATGTGTGTGTGGTTAACCTATTTTGGCAATGTTCTAAGATGGGGAAAGAATGGTCTTTTCAACAAATGATACCAAACAACTAGATAGCAATATGCAGAAGAATGAAGTTGAACCTTACATCACACCATACACAAAAACTATCTCAAAATCAATCAATAACTGAAATATAAGATCTAAAATTATAAAACTACTAAAATAAGCATAGGGATATATCTTAATAACCCTGGATTTGGCAATAGAGTCTCAGATATGACACCAAATACACAAATAACAATCAGAAAAAAAGAGATACAGTGGACTTCATCAAAATTTAAAATTTTGTGCTTTAAAGGACATTATCAATAAAGTGAATACATCCCAAATAATGGGAGGCAATATTTGAAAATCATGTATCTGATAAGGGACTTGTATAGAGAATATATAAAAAACTTAGGACTTAATAATAAAAAGAAAAATAACCTTTAAAAATTGGCAAAAGACTTGAATAGGCATTTTACAGAGAAGATATACAAATGTACAATAAACATATGAAAATATTATTGATATCATTAATTATCAGGGAAATGCAAATGAAAACTACAAGATACTACTTTTTACCCAAAACCATGGCTATAATCAAAAAGTCAGATAATAATGTTGGTAAATTGGAACCCTCACACACTGTTGGTTTAAGTGTAAAATAGTGCAGTCACTTTGGAAAACAGTCTAGTAATTCTTCAAATGATTAAACACAGAATTACTGTATGACTCAGTAATATCACTCTTAGGTTCCTAGTCAAGAAATGAAAATGCATGTTCACACAACTTGTACACAAATGTTTATAAAAGTACTATTCATAATAGTCAAAAGGTAGAAACTACCCAATTATTTATCAATAATGAATGGATAAATAAAAAATGGTTGATCCATACAATGCAATACATATTAGTCAGACATAAAAAGGAAGCACTGATACATATTGCAACACAGATGAACCTTGAAAACACTGTGCTGAGTGAAAGAAGGCAGTCACAAAGACCACATATAATATGATTCCATTTATATAAAATGTCCAAATAGGCAAATATATACAAAGAGAAGATTAGTGGTTGCTTATGGCTAGGGGAGGGATAGAGGTGATAAAATAGGCGATAGCTAAATAATATGAAGTTTCTAAAGTTGACAACAGTAATGGTTGCCCATGTCTATGAATATTCTAAAAACTATCAAATTTTACACTTTGGATACATAAATTATAGAGTATGTGAATTAGTACTCAACTGAATTATTATTAAAACAAAACAAAAGTGAACTGGTTATAGGCTATACCTCACAGGATTGATGCTTTGTTTTGAACATCTCCACAGCTGGATTTAGATGTTCTTGATTGTAACTGTTTCTAGCCTAGCATCTGTCCTAGAAAATGTCCTCTAGAAGCAAATGCAAATCATTCCTTTTTTTGTTGTTGTCTCTTTCTTTTTTAAGGTATATTTTATTGATTATGCTATTACAGTTGTCCCATTTTTTTTCTCCCCTTAATCCTTGTCTGTCCTGCACCTTCCTCCCTCCCCCATCCCCCCACTTCCTTAACTCATGTGCATGGGTTCTACATGTAAGTTCTTTGACTTCTCCATTTCCTATACTATTCTTAACCTCCCCCTGTCTATTTTGTGCCTACCAATTATTCCTCTTATTCCCTGTACCATTCTGCCCCATTCTCCCCAACCCCTCCCTGCTGATAACCTCCATGTGGTCTCCATTTCTGTGATTCTGTTCCTGTTCTAGTTGTTTGCTTAGTTTTTTTTGGGGGGGGGTTCAGTTTCTCATAGTTGTGAGTGTTATCATTTTACTGTTCGTGGTTTTGATCTTCTTTTTTCTTTAGATAAGTCCCTTTAACATTTCATATAATAAGGGCTTGGTGATGATGAACTCCTTTAACTTTAACTTATCTGGGAAGCACTTTATCTTCACTTCCATTGTAAATGATAGCTTGGCTGGATAGAATAATTTAGGTTGTAGGTCCTTGCTTTTCATGTCTTTGAATACTTCTTTCCAGCGCATTCTTGCCTGCAAGGTTTCTTTTGAGAAATCAGCTGATTGTCCTATGGGAACTCCTTTGTTGGTAACTTTGTTCTTTTCCCTTGCTGCTTTTAAGATTTTCTACTTATCTTTAATCTTTGGCAATTTAATTATGATGTGTCTTGGTGTGTCTCTCCTTGGGTCCAACTTCTTTGGAACTCTCTGAGCTTCCTGGACTTCTCATGTGTCTGAAAATCATGTGTCTATTCCTTCTCCAGATTGGGGAAGTTCTCCTTCATTATTTGTTCAAATAAGTTTTCAAATTCTTGTTCTTCCTCTTATCCTTCTGGAACCTCTATGATTTGTATGTTGGAATGTTTAAAATTGTCCCAGATGTTCCTAAGCCTCTCCTCATTTTTAAACATATTTTTTAATTACTTACTGTTGTTCAATTACAGTTGTCTGCATTTTCTCCCCACCACTCCCTGCCACCCCAGCCAAACCCACCTTCCTCCCTTGTTTCCACCCTCCCCCTTGGTTTTGTCCAGGTGTCCTTTAAGAAAACATTGGCAGGAAAATTTCAGATATTCCTCCCAGCAACATCTTCACTGATATGTTCCCTAAAGCAAGGGACATAAAGGAAAGGATAAACAAATGGGACCTCATCAAATTAAAAAGCTTCTGCATGGCTAAAGAAAACAGCATTAACATGAAAAGAGAACCAACTATATGGGAAAACATATTTGCTAATGATACCTCGGACAAGTGTTTGATCTCCAAAATATATAAAGAACTCATTTTTTCTAATTCTTATTTCTTCATTCTGTCATGGTTGAATGCTTATTTCTTCTTTTTCTGCCAAATCATTGATTTGAGTCCCAGTTTCCTTCCCTTCACTGTTAGTTCCCTGTATATTTTTCTTTATTTCACTTTGCATAGCCTTCACTTCTTCCTCTATTTTGTGACCATATTCAATCATTTCTGTAAGCATCCTGATCACCAGTGTTGATCTCTCAACACCATTTGTTGAAGAGACTATTTTTACTATATTTTATGCTTCTGTCCACTTTGTCAAATATTAGTTGATCATAGATACATGGGTTTACTTCTGGGTTCCATTGTGTTTAATGTTCTATGTGTCTGTTCTTATGCCAGTACCAAACTGTTTTGATTACAGTGGACTTGTAATATAGTTTGATTTAAATATTGTGATTCCTCTGACTTTGCTCTTCTTTCTTAAAATTGCTGCAGCTATTGAGAGTCATTTATGGTTCCATATAGACTTTCAAAATGTTTGATCTATATCTGAAATATGACATTGGTATTTTAATAGAGATTGTGTTGAATCTATAAATTGCTTTGGGTTGTATGGATATTTTGATGATATTAATTTTTCCAATTCATGAACACAGTATATGCTTCCATTGGTTTGTGTATTCCTTAATTTCTTTCTTCAGTGTTGTATAGTTTTCTGAGTACAGCTCTTTTATGTCCCTGGTAAGGTTTATTCCTAGGTACTTTATTTTTCTTGTTGTTATATGAAATGGGATTTTTCCCTGATTTCTGTTTCTGACATTTCATTTTTGGTATACAAAGATGCCTTTGATTTCTGAATACTGACTTTCTATCCCACTATTTTGCTAAATTCACTTATTAGGTCAAGCAGTTTTTTGGTGGAGTCTATAGGGTTTTCTGTGTACACTATCATATCATCTGCAAACAATGACAGTTTTGCTTTCTCCTTTCCAATATGGATGCCTGTTATTTCTTTTTCTTGTCTGATTGTTGTGGTAGGACTTCCAATGCTATGTTGAATAGAAGTGGTGAAAGCAGACATCCTTGTATTGTTCCTGATCTTAGTGGGAAAGCTTTTAGTTTTTGCCCATTGAGTATGATGTTGGCTGTTGGTTTCTCATATATAGTCTTTAATATGTTGAGGAATGTTCCCTCTATTACCATTTTGCTGAGTGTTTTTTATCATAAATGAGTGCTGCACTTTATCAAATGCTTTTCCCACAACTATTGGTATGATCATGTGATTTTCTTTCATTTTGTTTATGTTATGTATTACATTTATTGATTTGTGAATATCATACCATACTTGCATTCCTGGGATGAATCTCACTTAATCATGGTGCATGATTTTTTAAAAATATTGCTGGATGAGGTTTGCCAATATTTTGTTGAGGATTTTAGATCTATGTTCTTCAGCGATATTGGCCTGTAGTTTTCTTTCTTTGTTGTGTCTTTTTCTGATTTTGAAATTAGGATGATGCTGGCTTCATAAAATGAGTTTGGTAGTCTTCTGTCTTCCTGAATATTTTTTAATAGTCTGTGAAGGATAAGGGTTAGCTCTTGCTTAAATGTTTTGTAAAATTCTCCTGTTAAAACATCTGGTCCAGGGCTTTTGTATGCTGGGAGTTTTATGATTTCTGCTTCAATTTCACCAGCTGTTATTGGTCTGTTCAGACTTCCTGCTTCTTTTTCATTCAGTTTTGGAAGATCATATTTTTCTAGAAATTTGTCCATTTCACTTAGGTTTTCACATTTCTTGGCACATAGTTGTTTAGAGTAATTTCTTACAATCTTTTGTATTTCTGTGGTATCAGTTGTAATCTCCTCTTTGATTTCCAATTTAGTTTTGGGGGTCTTCTCTCTTTTTTTCTTGAGGAATATAGTTTAAGGCTTGACAATTTTGTTTATCTTTTCAAGGAACCAACTCCTGGATTTACTGATCCTTAGAATTGTGCTTTTAGTCTCTATGTCATTTAATTCTGCTCTGATCTTGGTTATTTCCTTCTTTTTACTTGCTCTGGGCTTTGTTTGTTGCTGTTTTTCCAGTTCTCATAGATGTAGGATTAGGTTGTTTATTTGAAATCTTTTTTAGGAGGCCTGTGTCATTATGAACTTTTCTCTGAGTACTGCATTTTCTGTGTCCCATAAACTTTGGACTGTTGTGAATTCATTTTCATTTGTTTCCAGAAATTTTTTATTTCTTCCTTGATCTCATTTCTAACCCATTCATCTTTTTTTTAATAGAGTGCTATTCAATCTCTATGTGTTCGAGTTTTTCGTTGAGGTTGTTTTTTAGTTTAAGGCCCTCATGGTCCAAAAAAGTGCTTGATATGATTTTAATTTTCTTGAATTTGTTGAGGCTTGTTTTGTGTCCTGTCATGTGGGCTATCTTTGAAGATGTTCTATGTGCATTTGAAAAAAAAAGCGTAATTTTTCTTCTTTGGGATAAAAGTTTCCATATATATCAGTTAAGTCAATTTGATCTAGGGCATTGTTCAATGCCATAATATCCTTTTTGATGTTTTGTTTGTAAGATCTGTCCATTTTTGACAGTGGGGTGTTAAAATCTCCTAGTATGAGTGTGTTGCTGATTATATCTTTCTTGAAGTCCTCCAAGATTTCTCTTATATATTTGGGTGCTTCTGTGTTGGGTGCATATGTTTACAATATTTATGTCTTCTTGATGGATTCTTCCCTTGAGTATTATGAAGTGTCCTTCTGAGTATCTTTTTATGGCTTTTGTTTTGAAGTCTATTTTGTGGGATATAAGTATTGCTACTCCAGGTTTTGTTTCTTGTCCATTTTCTTGTAATATATTTTTTTTTTTGAAACCCTTCACTTTCAGTTTGTGTAGGTTTTTTGTTCTGAGGTGGGTCTCTTGTAGGCCACATATGTACAGGTCGTCTTTTTTTTTTTTTTATATCCATTCAGTTCTCTATGTCTTTTGATTGGAGTACTTAATTCATTAACATTTAAGGTTATTATTGATACTTATTCATTTTATCTCCTTTGTACCTGTGTTCCTCTCTCACTCTTTTTCTTCCTGTTTTTAAAGCCATCTCTTTAGCATAACTTGCAGTGCTGGTTTGGTGGAGGTGTATTCTTTCAGTTTTGGGGTTTTTTTTTTTTGGTATGGGAAACTCCGTATTTTGCTTTCCATTTTAATTGGGAGCCTCTCTGGTTAGAGTAGTCTTGGTTGCAGGCCTTTGATTTTCATCACTTGGAATTTTTCTTGCCAATCTCTTCTGGCTTGTAGAGTTTCTGTTGAGAAATCAGCAATTAGCCTTATCAGAACTCCCTTGTATGTTACTTCTTGCTTCTCCCTTACTGTTTAAAAAAAAAGATTGTATTTATTTATTTTTAGAGGGGAAAGGAGGGAGAAAGATAAGGAGAGAAACATCAGTGTGTGGTTGCCTTTTGAGTACACCCCACTGGGGACCTAGCCAGCAACCCAGGCATGTGTCTTGACTGGGAATAGAACCAGTGACCCTTTGATTTGCATCCTGGCACTCAATTCACTGTGCCACACCAGCCAGGGCTCCCTTGCTGCTTTTAAGATTCTCTTTGTCTGTAAGATTTGGCATTTTGATTATGATGTGTCTTGGAGTAGGCCTCTTTGTGTTGCTCTTGATTGAGACCCTCTGTGCTTCCTGAATTTGTATGTTTTTTTCCCTCTCCAAGTCCAGAAAATTATTATTTTTTCAAACAGGCTTTCTATCCATTGCTCATTTTCTTCTCCTCCTGGTATTCCCATCATTCAAATTTTGTTGTGTTTCATGTTGTCTTGCAGTTTCCTTAAACTATCTTCACATTTTTTTTGGTCTTTTTTCATGCTGCTGCTCTACCTCAGTATTTCTTTCTATTTTGCCTTCTAGCTCAGGAATTTGGTCCTCTGCTTCATCCAGCCTGCTTGTAATTCCTTCTAGTGTTTTTTTTTTTTATTTCAGAGATTGTATTCTTCATTTTTTCCTGGTTCTTGTTTATAGTTTCTATTTCATTTTTCATACTGTTGTAGTTCTCACTCATATCCTTGTAGTTGTCTGTAATTTCCTCCAGCATCCTTATAATTATTCTTTTGAATTCTATATCTGATAGTTTGCTTGTCTCCATTTCATTTAGCTCTTTTAGTGTGGAGTCTTCCATTCCTTCCTATTACAGTTTCTTTCTTTGTCTTCCTATTTCAGGCAAGTCTTTTTTGTTGTTGTTTGTTTCTGTGCTTCCTGATGCTTTGCTAGCTATCTTTGTATGCTGAGTTTCTGTGGTAGGAGCTCTGTGGGACTCAGTGGGGTGGTCTCTTTGATGTCATTGTCTGGATGCTCTAAGGTTGTCCTTTTTGTCCATTTGAGTGGGCTCTCTTGTTGTACTTGGGTTTTACCCATTGGTGTCTCCTTTGTTGGTGGGTTTCTTCTCCAGTGAGTTTACTGGTATTCACAACTCTCACCTTATCTTGTGTTTGACCTAGAGCAGGGAAAAGGCAGAGTCAGTTAAGACAGCAGGAGAGTATTCTATGGGATTTAAAGTACCAACAAGTAGAGAAGAGATAGGAGATCCTTTGGAGAAGTACAGAAATAACCATGACATTTCATCCAACTAGCTATTTTTATAAAAGGTAAAAAAGAGATAAGACTCTTGTTAGAGAAGAAAAAGAATGTGAGCTGGCTTTGGAAAGCAAAGCACTTATGTTAGGTTAGATGGTGAGATATAGTGAGAGTAAGGGATAGAAACTTGGCAAAGTGTGCAAGAGAATAAAGTTAACCAGAACAGTAATAAAGCTCAGGAAGATAGTAAATGGACCAAGACAAAGGATGGGTGCTGTGTGTGAATGGGAACAACAATAATTTGAAAAGAAATATATGTTTCAAATAAAAAGAACAAAAAGTAAAAGACCAAGAGTAGTGTGTTATAGGAATATGAGTGAAGTGAAGGAAGGGAAATTAAATTGCAATATGAAAGGGAGAACAAAGAAAACCAGTCAAACCATGAAATCAAACAAAGAAAACAAATAAACCTTTGGAAGGAAAAGAAATAAAAATATAACATAATAATAAAAAATAATAACAAAAAAATAAAAGTAAGAGATAAAATGCGAGTTCTGTAGGATAGCGAAGTGAATTTTGTCTCAGTTTTTGGCATTAGTCTTCTGATCTCTCTCTGGATCTGTCTTTGATCCTTTCACAGCTCCAGGTCTTACTGTCTTACACTTGGAAGAAAAAAGAAAAAAGCCTCCTGCTGACTTTATACCCACCAAGCAGGTTCTGCTGGTCTTCCTGGATGCTGCAGGCAGAGGGGCTGTGGGCTCTGTTTATTTTGCCCTCCTTTCCTGTGGTTCTGCATTGGGGACTTAGTCAGGGCTCCAATATTCACAGGTGTCCAGCCTCCAGTCCAAGCCCTCTGAGCACTGTGCGGCCCTTGGATGCCTCCTTGTCTTTCTCCTATTTGTGCTTTTTGATGTATATGGAGATTATTTTCTCTAAGCCACATGCAGGAACAGCAAATAGTAGGTTTCACAGGCCTAACAACTGCAATTACATTCATAAACAAAAAAAATGGGAGATGGTGGGAACCATCCTGCCTGGTTTCAAGAGAAGGTCCTATGGCTAGGACTAAGTAAAGAGACCTTGGGACTAGAAGCCACTAAGGAGGCAAAACTTATCCTCCTGGCAGTGGCACAGCCTCTGCCCCCTTTACTTCACCCTGCTTGGCCCCTGGAGGATGGCTGGAAAGCCAATGATGGGTAAGATTCCTCAAGGAAGGAACAACCTAAGACAGGCACAGTCTCAAAGGGGCCATCAGGAAAGGACTTAGGGGACTATTAAAAAATGGGCAAAAGACCCTCATCCTTTAACTTTGTCATACCCTGAATACTCATTCTATCTGTAAAAAGTCTCCTAATCTCTTGGGTGCCTTGCTTCCCCCTCCTGATTCTGTCCTGAAATAATGGCAGAGGTGGGTGCAGCCCTGCACTGGAATGGGCAGCTTCTAGAGGCAATTAGGCCTGAGAAAGAATTCATTAAATCCTGTGAAACCTGCTTTGCTGAGAATGCCCTCAGGTTATGCATACTAAATGTTTAGGGTCCAAGCACAAAATGAATTTGTTTCCCCAGGTTTTATGGCCAATTGGCATCACTCTGTCTACCAGACCCTGACTCAAAAGGATCCTTATGATCCCAGAAATATTATCTGTAAACCATATCTCCTTTCTTTGATATGTATCCCTGTGCAAGCTAAACTCAATAAAAGCCCAAGGAAAAAGTTGCTTGGGGCTGTTCTTCTCTGAGAGATTAGCCAGCCTTTTCTTCCTAAGCAGATCATGTCTTGGTAGTCTTATTCTCATCTGTGGCGGCTGGGAGAGCTCTGCAGAATGGAGTTCTCCCACACCCCAACACCCCTCTTATCGGGCAACGTCTGCATCTTTGAGTATGTTTTTGCTCTGCTTGCTTATTATGTTTTTTTTTAGATTTAATTGATGATAGATATGTTTTTATTGTCATTTTATAGTTCATATTTTGTAATCTTTTTTTCTTAAAGAAGACCCTTTAACATTTCATATAATACTGGTTTGGTGGTGATGAACTCCTTTTGCTTTTTCCTGCCTGAGAAGCTCTTTATCTGTCCTTCAGTGCTTCTCTGGGCAGAATAATCTTGGTTGCAGGTCCTTGCTTTTCATCACTTTGATTATTTCTTGTCAGTTCATTCTGGCCTGCAAAGTTTTTCTTGAGGAATCTGCTGGTAATCTTATGGGAGATTTATTGTAGGTAACTAACTACTTTTCTCTTGATTTCAAGATTCTCTGTCTTTAACTTTTTGCATTTTAATTGTGATATGTCTTGGTGTGGCCCTTTTTGAGTTCACCTTGTTTGTGACTCTGTGCTTCCTAGACTTGTATGTTTATTTTCTTCACTGAATTAGGGAAGTTTTCCTTATTTATTTATTTGGATTCTTTTTTTAAATTTTATTTGTTGTTCAAGTACAGTTTTCTGCATTTACTACCATCCCATCCCACCCCACCAGCTCTCCCCACCTCCCTCCCATTTCCACCCCACCTTGTTATTGTCCATGTGTCTTTTATACTTGCTCCTGAAAACCCTTCCCCTTTTCCCCTGAATTTCCCTCCCCTCTCCCCTCTGGTCACTGTCAGCCTGTTCTCAATTTCAGTATCTTTGCTTATATTTTGCTTGTTTCTTTGTTTTGTTGTTTAGGTTCCTGTTAAAGCTGAGATCATATGGTATTTGTCTTTTACCACCTGACTTACTTTACTTAGCATAATACTTTCCAGTCCCATCCATGTTGTCCCAAAGGGTAGGAGCTCCTTCCTTCTTTCTGCTGCATAGAATTCCATTGTGTAAATGTACCATAGTTTTCGATCCATTCATTTACTGATGGGCACCTAGGCTGCTTCCAACACTTGGCTATTGTAAATTGTGCTGCTATGAACATTGGGGTGCATAGGTTCATTTGGATTGGTGTTTCAGGGACATGTGAAAAGATGCTCAATATCCCTAGCTATCAGAGAGATGCATATTAAAACCACAACGTGAAAATTCCATACTGTGAAAATTCCATATTGTTTTCCATAGTGGTTGTACCACCAACAGTGCACTAGGGTGTCTTTTTCTCCACAATCTCTCCAACACTTGTTGTATGTTGCTTTGTTTATGATGCCCATTCTGACTGGTGTGAAGTGGTATCACATTGTGGTTTTAATGGTTTTACTGAGTATCTGGTTGGTATTAGACCCTGTCATAAGTTCTGGAATTACATAGATATTGTGGTTATTCATTTTTCCCCAAGAACTGACTTTCTAGTAGGATAAACTGACAATGGGAGGAGTGGAACTTTAACAGCTTTCAGCAGGCCTGGATGAAGAGAGACAAGAAGATTGGAGATCCTAGAAGAGTCATAGCACCTTGCACCAAGGCAGGAAGATCCAAAATCCTGAATCTTTCTTCAGCATTGGTTTTGTCCAACCTCAGGGCTCATGAGTCCAGCATGGTTTTGTTGAGGACTCATGAGCCCTGAGGAAGCTCTCTAAATAGTTAGAATTTACTTGGCTGCAAGTAACAGAAAACCTGGCTACAGGTGGCTTAAACATCAAAGAGTTATTATCTCATGTAACAGAGGGACTGGAAACAGGCATTCGTAGGTTGGTTTATACATACCTAAGGGACATCATTCAGTACCCTTGGGCTGCCCACATCTGCCCAACTTGGCAGGTTAGCTTTCATCCCTAGGATTGGCTCTTCAATGTCAGAAGATGGTTGCATGAGACCCAGGATTCATATCTTTACACAGAAATGTCTGAAAGCCAGATGGAGGCAGAGTCCCTTCCTTTATGTACCTTTACAAGGAGAAAAACATTTCCCATCAGCGCCCCAGAAGAATACCTCCCATATTCATTTGGCCATAATTGTGGCACGTGATCATCCCTAATCAATATAGGACTCAAGTTTGGTAGCTGTAACGAATATCCAAAAGTAGCAATGGCTTAAACAAGGGAGATATTTATTTCTCTCTCCCGGGCTGATGACTGTGTCCACAATGAAAAGAGACCTTCTATTTTATTCCTTTGCCATCTTTAATTTTGAGCTTTTATCTTGTTATCAAAGATAGGTATGTCAATCATCCCATCATGTCTTCATTTCAGCTAGCTGGGAAGTGATAAGGTACTGGAGGCATTCCACTTGCCCTTAAAGTAATGGCTTGGAAGTTTGGGTGTAATTTTTGCTCATTTTCCATTGGTTCAATTTAATCACATATCGACTCTTAGGTGCAAAGTACACTGGGCAATGTAGGCTTTATTCTGGACAATTCTGTTACTAAGAGAAGAAGACAGAAGGGATTTTTTTTAGCATCTTTTTTTTTAATGAGGGAGGTTTTTTTAATATATTTTATTTATTTATTTTTAGAGAGGGAAGGGAGGGAGATAGAGAGAGAGAAACATCAATGTGATAGAGAGAGAGAGAGAGAAACATCAATGTGCAGTTGCTGGGGGTTATGGCCTGCAACCCAGGAATGTACCCTGGCTGGGAATCGAACCTGGGACACTTTGGTTCCCAGCCCGCGCTCAATCCACTGAGTTACACCAGCCAGGGCTTCAGAAGGGATATTTTTTTAAAAATGAGCAGTCTATGCCCCATAGTGGAATTATTATAAAGACTGTTACAGGCTAGACTGATCAGGATTCACACCCTGGGACTGGAAAGAAGATCAACCCTTCTTAAACACATAGCTGCCAAATACATAGGCAAAATTGGGATTTGGTCAGAAAAGTAGATGGAGAAGAATGATGGTTGATAAGTGTGGTAGGCAGAATAATGGCCTCCTAAATATGTCCATTTCCAAATTCCCCAAATCCATAAATATTAACTGATATGACAAATGGAATTCTACAGATGTAATAAAGTTAAGGATGCTCAGATGTGGAGATTTTCCTGAACTATCCAGATAGGCTTGTTGTAATCACAGTATCTGATGTAATGACATGGTCCTTATAAGATGGACACAGAAGGATCAGAGTCAGAGGAGAAGGCAATATGATGACAGAAGCAGAGATTGGAGTGACAAAATTTAAAGGTGAAAGAAAGGGCCCTGGACAGGTGGTTCAGTTGTTTGAAGGATTGTCCCATACACCAAAAAAGGTTGTGGGTCTGATCCCTGGTCAGGACTCATACCTGGGTTGTTGGTCCAATTACTGGTCAGGGGGTATACAGGAGGCAACCAATTGATGGTTCTCATATTGATCTTTCTCTCTCTCTCCCTCCCTTCCTCTCTCTCTGAAATCAATAAAAGAAGAAGAAAAAAAGAAAGAAAGAAAGAAAGAAAGAAAGAAAGAAAGAAAGAAAGAAAGAACCCACAAGCCAAGAATTATAGGTGGCCACTAGAAGCTGAAAAAGTCAAGATTCTCCCCTCAAAGCATTTAGAGGGAATTGTCCTACAAACACCTTGACTTTAGCCCATTGAAACGGATTTTGGGCTTCTGATCTCCAAAAATGTAAGAGGATAAATTTGCACTGTTTTAAGCCACTAAGTCTGTGGTAATTTGTTACAACAGCAATAGATAATACATACTTTGGTACTAGAAGTGGGATGCTACTATACAAAATAACTTAAAATGTGAAAGCAACTTTGGGCTTGGGTAATAAATAGAGGTTAGTAGAATTTTGAGGAGCATAATAGACAAAGTCTAGAGAGCCTTTAGTGCCCTGTTAGTCAAAACACAGACATTAAAGATGCTACTGGTGAGGGCCCAGAAGGAATTGAGAAACATGTTGTTAGAGACTAGAAGAAAAGTGATCCTTTTTATATAATGTTAGAAGTTTAGCTGAATTGTATCCTACAATTATATGTAAAACTGAACTTGTAAGTAAGTAAAGTAAAATAGTAAAGATTTCCAAGCAAAGTATTGAAAATGTGGCAACATTTTTTTTTTGCTGCTTGTAGAAAAATATGAGAGAAAATAGACAAATTGAGAGAAGAACTGTGAAGTAAAACTGAATCAAGACTTGAAGATTGAGGAAATTTTTAGCCTATGCAGATTTTAAAATATGCTAAAATTAGGAGATTCACTGCCAGGAAACTGTGTTCTGGTGAGAAAGCCAACAGGGGTTGGACAATCTTGTTCTAATGCCTAAGAAGGATAAAAAAGTCACTACATTTGGCTGGGGATCCAAGATGGTGGAGGAGTAAGCGGAAACTGCAAAAACCTCCTCTCAGGACCAAATTGGAAATACAACTAAATTGTAAAGAAATCATCCTGAATAACCAACTGAATATTAGCTAAAGAGAAGCCTTATAACCAAGGATAGACAGAAGAAACTATTTCACCACAATGAGACTGGTAGGAAATGCAGGGGATGTGTGAGAAGGCTAGCTGGGAACCACTAGTGGAAGCCGAAGTTCCAGAAGGATATTTCAACATCCAGGGGTTTCCCCAGAGAATGTGGGGTCCAAACCCCAAGCTGAGCTCCTCAGCCTACAGCACCAGAGCTGGAAAAGGAACCCAGATAATACCCAGCTGTGAAAAGCCGCGGGATGTCTGTCCACCAGGAAGAGATAGCTAGATGCAGAGAGATTCTTAAAGGCCCAATGCACAAAATTTCATTTGCAGTCACTTATCCTGGACTCTGGAGGAGGGGAGTGCAGTGTGGACTAGAGACACATGAGATTCTGAGGCAGGTGGCTCTGGGGACTGGAATGAAAGAAAAGCCACCAGGATCCCTGTTCTGAGTCAGTCCTCATACCACAGAAGCTGTTTCTCAGGTAGAGCACTCCCCTCCAAGAAGCACCAGCCTGAGGGAAAACAATAGGAATTGTCCCCAGGAATTTCTCTGCCCCACCTGTGGAGCTTAAACTGGGCTGCTGAGGAGTACAGCTGGGGTTTATCTCAGGGATTAAGTTTAACAACTAAGGCAGATCTCTGGAAGTTCTGAGACTTTAGCTGACACTCTTCTGGCCCTGGTGCTTGTAAAGCCAGACTTGGTGAGCAGTTTGTCTTTTTCTGCATACGATCAGGCCCAGTAGAAGGATCCAAAAGCTGTGGATCATTGATAGCTCCAAACAGGTTGCCCAGACAGTCACAGGCAGTGTCTGACATAGGTCTGAACTAGAGACTTTGCAGATCTACCCAATACATAGAATAAATACAAAGAGGCAGCCAAACTGAAAAGATGAAGATATAGGACCCAAATGAAAGAAAAAAAGAATCCTCCAGAATAAGAACTAAATGAAAGAAAGGCAAGCAATTTATCAGATATAGAGTATAGAGTAATAACTTTAAGGGTACTCAACAGTATGGAAAAATCACATAGAATCCATAAAAAAGGACCAGTCAGAAATAAAGAATGTGATATCTGAAATAAATAATATACTGGAAATAATAAATAGTAGGTTACATGAAGCAGAGGATCAAATCAGTGATTTGGAAGACAAATTAGGATAAAACACCCAAGGAGAACAGAAAAAAAGAAAAGAATTAAAAAGAATGAGGAGACTTCCGACCAAGATGGAGGCATAAGTAGACACACTGTGCCTCCTCACACAACCAAGATAGGGACAACAACAATTTAGAAACAGAATAACAACCAGAACTGATAGAAAATTGAACTGTATGGAAGTCAGACAACCAAGGAGTTAAAATAGACCCATTCATCCAGTCTGGTAGGAGGGGCGGAGTCAGGCAGCTAGGCATGGGTCATGGCACTGAGAGCAGAGAGTGTTGAAACCAGGTGTGTAAGGCATCTGGGGTGCACAAGACTGCAGCGGGTGGACCCTGAGCACACAAGTGGCAGCCGGTAGACCCCGGCCGAGAGGTGGCAACTGGCAGACCCAGTGAGGCAGTGATTGTGAAACAAGGCACTGCACACAACCCAGGATCACAGCACTGGGAAATAGAGCTTTGGGGAACTGATTGAAAACACCTGTGGGTGTTGAGGCTCAGGGAGAGACTCCCAGCCTCACAGGAGAGGTCATTGAAAAGTCCCATGGGGTGCACAAGCCCACCCACATGAGAATTGGCACCAGAGGGGCCCAGTTTACCCAGGGGAGGTGGTGGAAGGGGCTGAGGTCTGAGGCAGAGTGGAGCAAACACCATTGTTCCCTCTCGAACCCCACCCTCACATATAACATCACAACCTAGCAACTGGGTGCCCTGCCCTGGTTAACACCTAGGGCTCCGCCCCTCATATATAACAGGTGTGACCAGACCAAAGGGGAGGGGAAGATAGCTAAAGCAGAATTGAGAGCCTAGCAAGCAGTTGTTTTAAGCGACAGAAACATAGCCAACCTATCAGATACACAGTTCAAAGCACTGGTGATCAGGATGCTCACAGAATTGGTTGATTTTGGTCACAAATTAGATGAAGAAATAAAGTCTACAATAAATGAAATGAAGAAAAATGTACAGGGAACGAATAGTGATGGAATGAAAGTTGAGTCTCACATCAATGGAGTGGACCAGAAGGAAGAAGAAAACAATCAGAAAAGAATGAAGAAATAAGAATTCAAAAAAATGAGGAGAGACTTAGGAACTTCCAGGACATCTTTAAATGATCCAGCATCTGAATTATAGGGGTACCAGAAGGAGAAGAAGAAGAGAAACCAGTGGAAAGCTTATTTGAACAAATAATAAAGGAGAACTTCCCCATTCTGGCATTCAGGAAGCTCAGAGAGTCCCAAAGAAGTTGGACCCAAGGAGGAACACACCAAGGCACATCATAATTACATTAGCCAAGGTAAAAATGAAGGAGAGAATCCTAGAAGCAGCAAAAGATAAGGAGACAGTCACCTACAAAGGAGTTCCCATCACACAGTCAGCTGATTTCTCAAACGAGACCTCACAGGCAAGAAGGGGCCACAAAGAAGTATTCCAAGTCATGAAAGGTAAGGACCTACATCCAAGGTTACTCTATCCAGCAAATGGAAGGGCAGATAAACTGCTTCTCAGATAAGGTCAAGTAAAGGAGTTCATCATCACCAAGCCCTTATTATATGAAATGTTAAAGGGACTTATCTAAGAAAAAGAAGATAAAAAATATGAACAGTAAAATAACAACAAACTCACAACTATTAACAACTGAACCTAAAAAACAAAAACAAAAAGAAACTAAGCAAACAACTAGAACAGGAGCAGTACCACAGAAATGGAGATCACATGGAGGGTTAGCAACAGGGGAATGGGAGGAGGAGAGAGGGGGAAAAGGTACAGAGAATAAGTAGCATAGATGGTAGGTAGGAAATAGGGGTAGGGTAAGAGTAGTATGGGAAATGTAGAAGCTAAAGAACTTATGATGCATGGACATGATATAAAGGGGGGGAATGTGGGTGGGAGAGGGTGTGCAGGGTGGAGGGGAATGAAGGGGGTGTTGGGACAACTGTAATAACATAATCAAGATAATATATTTAAAAAAAGAATGAGGACAGCTTAAAAATCCTTTGGGAAATATGACATGTAACAACATCTGCTCCATATCATGGGAATAACAGAAGGAGAGGAGAGTGAGCAAAGGATTGAGAGCCTATTTGAAGAAATAGTGACTGAAAACTTCTTTACTCTGGTGAAAAAGAAAATAAAAGACATGCAAGTCCAGGAAAAAACAGAGAATCCCCAAAAAGATGAACCCAAAGAGGCCCAGACCAAGGCACATCATAATAAAAATGGCAAAGCTTAAATATAAGATGAGATCCTGAAAGCTACAAGAGAATAGCAAGTAGTTATCTACAAGGGACCTCCAATCAGATTGTCATATGATTTGTCAACAGAAACATTTCAGGCCAGAAGAGATTGGCATGAAATATTCAAGGTGATGAAAAGCAAAGATCTATGACCAAAGCTACTTTACCCAATAAGGTTATCATTAAAATTGAAGGAGAAATAACAAGCTTCTCAGACAAGAAAAAGCTAAAAGTCTGTTAAAACCAAACCATTACTGCAACAAAATGTTCAAGAGCTTGCTTTAGAAAGAAGAAAAAGAAAACAAAGGAAAATAGTTTAAAAATTAAATGATATAAATATGTATCTATCAATTATCACCTTAAATGTAAATAGCTTAAATGCTAAAAAAAAACCAATAACAAACAAACTAGGGTAGCTGAATGGATAAGAAAATAAGACCCATATATATGCTATATCCAAGAGATGCACCTCAGATCAAAAGGTACACACAGACTAACAGTAAAGAGGTGAAAAACAAATAAAATATAGAACAATCATCACTCAGTATCATCAGAAATTGTGTTGAATGGGTCTGACAACTATGGAATAAAACCCCCCACATCCATCCAGACTGGTAGGAAGGGCATGGGCTGGTTCCACACCCATGTGGACAAAAAATTCAGGAGGAGTATCTTGAGAGTGAGGAGTCCCAGACTCACACCAGGCCCACCAGCCCAGGATTCCAGTGCCAGGAAATAAGTTCTCACAGCTTTTGTCTGCAAAAATCAGCAGGGATTGAGTTTGTGGAAGAGGCTGCTCCTCTTAAGCAGTCTTAAGCAGTTCCTCTTGGGGAACCCAAATACAGATTCACTTACTCAGACTCACTTCATCTGAGCTCCAGCACCAGAATGGCAGTTTGAAGGGTTCCAGTGGTATACAGGAAGAGACTGAAATGGTTGGCATTGGGATGAGCAGAGGTTATTGCTCCTTTGTTGAGTCCTCCCCCTACAAAGCTGGTAGGCTGGTGCTATATCTGGGACTCCATTAACCTGCCTAACACTGTGTGACCCACCTTGGAGATCAACAGAGGCTTTACCCCACCCAACTTATGGGCCACCCAAGCTGCTTTTCTATAATAATTGCTGGTCCTATCAAACAAGCAACATCTGACTTCAGTGAGTCTTAGCAGCAGCTAGACTAGAATCGCAGTTTGGCTTCATCTGGGAATCTCCAAGCCCAGTACATGTAGCAGCCATCTCAGATTGTTTTAGAACTCAGGCAGAGTGACCCATGCAAAACACAGGAAGTGGCTGACCTTGCCCTGCACAACATAGGAAACACCAGGGCCAACCCACACACTGGATAGCTACACACCATGTCAGAGAATCACCACCCTCCCCATGCACAGCTGATTCTCCACAGAGGGCAGAGGATGGAGGTCAGTGGTCATAGCCAGTCCTTGCAGGTGACTGGCCTGGGTAAATCCCTCCCATTGATCTAACAATAGCAATCAAGTCTCAACTACAAGAGGAAGGTGTACTCAGCTCACACAGAGGGAGCACCTAGAATACCCAGCTTGGGTGATAGGGGAGGCAGTGTCACTGGACCCTACAGACCTACTACATTAGGCCACACTAAGAAGACATATAGTCAAAGGAGCTCTACCTAATACATAGAGACAAATGCAGGAGGTGGCCAAAATGAGGAGACAAAGAAACATGGCCCAAATGAAAGAACAGACCAAAACTACTGAAAAAGAACTAAACAAAATGGAGACAAGCAATCTATCAGATGCGGAGTTCAAAACAATGGTTATAAGGATGCTCAGGCAACTTAGTAAGGATCTCAGCAGCATAAAAAAAGACTCAGTCAGAAATGAAGGATACACTAATTGAAATAAAGAACAATTTACAGGGAAACAACAGTAGAACTGATGATGTAGAGAACCCAATAAATGATTTGGAACATAAGGAAGCAAAAATCAACTAATCAGAACAAGAAGAAAAAAGAATTTAAAAAATGAGGGTAGCAATAAATAGCCAATGAGACAACTTGAAGAGGTCCAACATTCACCTCATAGGGGTGCCAGAAGGAGAAGAGAAAGAGCAAGAAATTGGAAATCTATTTCAAAAAATTAGAAAAGAAAATTTTCCTAATTTGATTAAGGAAATAGACAAGCAAGTCCAGGGAACACAGAGAGACCCAATTATGATGGATGCAAACAGGCTCACTCCAAGACACAACACTATTAAAAGGCCAAAGATTAAAGAGAAAGAGAGACTCTTAAAAGCAAGAGAAAAGAGTTAGTTACCAGAAGGTTGCCAGGTGGGATGTGGGTGGGGGTGAATGGGTGAAGAGGTGAGGGTATTAAGAAGTACAAATAGGTAGTTACAGAATAGCCATGGGGATGCAAAATATAGGTAATGGAGTAGCCAAAGAATTGATATGCATGACCTATAGACATGAACAATGGTGGGGGGATTGCCTGAGGGAGCAGAGGGCACTGGGTGGAGGGGGCCAAAGGGGGAAAAATCAAGACAATTGTAATAGTGTAATCAATAAGATATAATTTAAAAAAGAAATACTAAATTATAGTAACAAAGGAAACAAATAAAACAAGAGTATGTGAAAATTACAAAAAAATGAAAGTAAAGGGATGAAAATAGATATTTTATGCAAATGTAAAGAAGCTGAGGTAGCTATACTCATATCTGACAAAATAGACCTTAAAACCAAAGCTAGGGTTTTTTTCTGCCATTCTTGAATATTGGGAAGGTCCAGAGCTAAGTATAATTCCCACCTCGATGACAGCCCTTGCTGTGGAACCCCAGGTGCCCTCGTTGAAATCTAAACCAATGATGCTGGGTTCTTCCACATCTCCAAAATCAGGGCTTAATGCTCAGTTCTTACCTCAATTTTTAATGGGGGATTTGCCAGCTCCAGTGACTCTACAACCTCCATCAATTAGTGGCCCTTCAGTAGGAGTAATGGAAATGAAATCACCTTTACTTGCAGGTGGGTCACCAGCACAACCAGTCATACCAGCTCATAAAGATAAAAGTGGAGCTCCACCAATTAGAAGTATATATGATGACATTTCCAGCCCAGGACTTGGATCAACACCTTTAACTTCAAGAAGACAGCCAAACATCCAGTAATGCAGTGTCCTCTAGTTGGGGTTAAGACAAAGACTTCTGTAATAGGGCAAAGTATGTTTTTTCCAGCAAACATTGGTCAACCATGAAAGACAACATTATCTCCTGCTTGTTTGGATACTTTTTATACCCAAGAAGATTTTCTGACTTCTGATGATCACCTTGATGACACCTGAGTAACTGTGTTCAGGTTTCCTCAAGCATCTGCTTCCTATACATTAGTACCATTTGCACAATATGGGAATACCTTAAAACATGTGATGTCTAACACAGTAAATTGGATGCATATCCATTATCAATCTAAATTGCAGGCCCAGAAAGCCTTAAGCAAAGATGGGAGGATTTTTGGAGAATCCACCATGATTGGTGTAAAACCATGTACAGATAAAAGTGTTATGGAAAAGCAGTGACAGGTGTGCTTTAACATCTTCAACTCTAGCCTTTACACAACCAATCAAAACTTTAGGTACATCAGCCCAACCTGAAAGTACTGCTAGGATTTCTACCATGAGACCTCTTGCTATAATGTACAAGGCTTCTACTAATGACTATCAGGTAATTTCTGACAGACAGATGCCAAAAGAAGGTGAAAGTCTTTTATCCAAAGCAACAGAGTACATGTTTGGCTGGTAGTACAGTAAGAGCTAAGAACTCAATCAACAACAAAGGAGCAGGCTGCTATACTAAAACAGCATAGCACTGACAGGAGTCCTTCAGTTAGTTATATAACCACTCTTGGCCATATTTGATAGCTACCTCATACTTTTAGAAGACTTTTTTTCTCTAAGGACACAGTATATTTGTAGCTCAAACTTTATTTGTTTTTCATTTTAATTGTTGTTCAAGTACATTCATTTTACTCCTATCCTCACACTTTAAAAGAAGCTTGAGATGTTTTAAAGAAACAAAAAATCCCTTTAGGATTTTGTGCTTTCTATGGTAATGCATGCTTAAGCATAAAAAACTCAGCATTGATAACTGTACATTACATAATTGAGTTTTCAGTGAGGCTTTGTAGTGTTCATGAGTTGAAGGGGTGAATTTTGTGAAGGGCAATTTTTCACCTACTTCTAACAAGACACAAAGATTATAGTTAACAATTTGAATTGTGGCCTTTTAATTTAGATAGTATTTAATATTGTAATTATTCTTGTTTGCATATGTCTTGTCATGGATTGTCATCTTTCAGTATACTTAAAACCAAAACAGTCTTTTAAAAAGCCTACTAAACTTCTTAATAATAAACTTTGCCAATTATTAAAAAAAACAGGCTATAGTAAATGACACAAAAGGACACTACATAATGATAAAGGAAAAACTTCATCAAGAGGATATAACCCTAGTAAACATTTATGTACACAACACAGGAGTGCCTAAATATGTAAAGCAAATCATGATGGACATAAAAGGAGAGATCAACCAGTCACAGTAGGGGATTTTAACACTACACTGATGTCAATAGATAGATCTTCCAGACAGAAAATCAACAAGGAGACAACAGCCTTAAATGACACACTAGATCAAATGGATTTAATTGATATCTTCAGAGAATTTCACCCAAAAATGCAGCAGGAGATACATACTTTTCAAGTACACATGAAATGTTTTCTAGGATAGGCCACATGTTAAGGACAAGTTTCATTAAATATGAGAAGATTGAAATCTTATCAAGCATCTCTTCTGACCACAATGCTATGAAACTAGAAATTAATCAGAACACTGAAAAATAAACAAAGACATGGAAGCTAAATAACATATTATTAAACAATCAATAGATCCACAAGAACATCAAAGAAGAAATCAAAAGATATCTTGAAACAAGTAAAAATGAGAACATAACAATCCAAAATGTGTGGAACACAGGTAAAGCAGCCCTAAGAAGGTGATTCATAGCATTACAGGCCTATTTGAAAAAAAAAACAAGATAAAGCTCAAATAATCAATCTAACTTTACACATAAAAGAACTTGAAAAATAACAACAAAGCCTAAAGTGAATAGAATGAAAGAAATAATAAAGTTTGTAGCAGAAATAAGTACAATACAGTCTAAAAAATGATACAAAAGATCAATGAATCTGACAGCTGGTTCATTGAAAAGATAAACAAGATTGACAAACCTTTAACTAGACTCATCAAGAAAAAAGACAGAGGACCCAAATAAATAAAATCAGAAATGACAGAAGTAACAATTGACACTAAAGAAATACAAAGGATTATAAGAAAATAGTACAAACAACCGCATGCCAACCAGTTGTATACCTGATCAAAATGGATAAATTTACAGAAACTGACGCTCCAAAGGCAAATCAGGAAGAATCAGAGCATCTCAATAGACAGATTACACCCAGTGAAATTGAAGTAGTAATAAAAAAAACTGCCAACAAACAAAAGCCCCGAACCAGATGTCTTCACAGGTGAATTTTACTAAACATTCCAGAAAGAACTAACACCTCTCCTTCTCAAACTATTTCAAAAAATTCAAGATGAGGGAAGCTCCAAAGCACATTCTAGAGGCCAGCATTATAATTCCAAAACCAGATAATGACACTACAAAAACAAAAGAAAATTATAAGCTAATATCCCTGATGAACATAGATGCTAAAACTCTGAACAAAATATTAGGAAGATTAATACAGCAATATGCCATACACCATGGCATACATCATGATTAAGTCAGATTTATCACAGGAATGAAAGTTTGGCACAGTATTCACCAATCAATAAATGTGACTTGCCACATAAGTAAAATGATGGATAAAAACCACAGGATCATATCAATAGCTTCAGAAAAACCACTGAATAAAACCCAACACCCATTTACGATAAAAACTCTTAGCAAAGTGGAAATAGAGGGAACATACCCAAACATAATAAAGGCCATATATGACAAACCCACTGCCAGCATCATAATCAATGGGAAAAATCTAAAAGTGTTTGCTTTAAATAAGGAGCAAGACAGGGATGTCTGCTTTCCCCCTTCTTATTCTACGTAGGACTGAAAGTCTTAGCCACAACAAAGAGGCTAGAAATAAAAGGCATCCAAATTGGAAAAGATTAAGTAAACCTGTTTTTATTACCAGGTGACATGATACTGTGCATAAAGAACTCCAAAGATTCTTCCAAGAAACTACTAGAAATGATAAATGAATTCAGCAAAATATCAGGTTACAAAAGGAATATCCAGAAGTCAGTTGCATTTTTTAAATTTTATTTTAATCATTGTTCAAGTACAGTTTTCTCCCTTTTACTCCCATTCCAGCCCACCCACCCAACCCTCCCCACTTCCCTCCCATTACCACCCTCCCCCTAGCTTTTGTCCATGTGTCCCTTAAATTTGTTCCCGTAAACCCTTCCTATTCTCCCCTGAAATTCCCTCTTCTCTCCCCTCTGGTCACTGTCATTCTGTGCCCTATTTCAGTGTCTTTGGTTATATTTTGCTTGTTTCTTTGTTTTGTTGTTTAGGTTCCTGTTAAAGGTGATATCATGTGGTATTTGTCTTTCACTGCCTGGCTTGTTTCGCTTAGCATAATGCTTTCCAGCTCCATCCAAGCTGTTGCAAAGGGTAGGAGCTCCTTCTTTCTTTCTGCTGCATAGAATTCCATTGTGTAAATGTACCATAGTTTTTTGATCCATTCATTTACTGATGGGCATCTAGGTTGCTTCTAGCACCTAGCTATTGTAAACTGTGCTGCTATGAACATCGGGGTGCAAAGGTTCTTTTGTGTTGGTGTTTAGTGTTCTTAGGATATAGTCCCAGCAGTGGAATCGCAGGGTCAAAAGGCAGATCCATTTTTAGTTTTCTGAGGAAGTTCCATACTGCTTAACATAGTGCTTGTACCAGTCTGCAGTCCCACCAACAGTGAACTAGGGTTCCCTTTTCTCCACAACCTCTCCAACACTTGTTTGTTGCTTTGTTTATGATGGCCATTCAGTCAGTTGCATTTTGATATGCCAATGATGAACTATCAGAAGGGAAAATTAAGAAAATATTCTTATTAACAGTTTCTTCAAAAAGAATAAAATACCTAATAAGTCTAACCAAGGTGGTAAAAAACCTGTACTCAGAAAATTGTAAGACATGCACCTGTAAGTGGAACCTAATCAACAAAACAAACAAGCAAGCAAAATATAACCAGAGACATTGAAATAAAGAACAAACTGACAGTAACCAGAAGAGAGGGGAGATAGGGATAATGGGGAAAAATAGGCAGAGGGCCATCCAGGAACATGTATAAAGGACACATGGGTAAAATTGAAGGGGGTAGTAGGTTCAAGGGTGGGAGGCCAGGAAGGGTGGGGTGGCAGGGCATGGTGGGGTGAAAATGGAGACAACTGTACTTGAACAATAAAAAATATAAATTAAAAAAGAATTAACACTATAAATAAAACTATAAATTTGTTTATAAAACATTTGTCATCGAATACTGATACTTGTATTTTTTTTTCATTGTGGCTTACTTCAAAGTGTAAATGTACCCCAGTTTTTTTAATCCACTCAACTACTGATGAGCATTTAGACTGTTTCCAGCACTTGGCTCTTTCAAATAGTGCTGCTATGAAAGTATGGGTGCATAACATAAGTTCTTTTTTAAATTTCCTTTGGTTTTTAAAAACTATATTTGTTTGTTATGCTAAAACTATTATTTATTTGTCCTGAGTTATCTCCTTTGCCCCCTCCAACAAGCACCCGCTACTCCCTCAGGTCATCTCCCCACCATTATTCATGTCCATAGGTCATGCATGTAAGTTCTTTGTCTATTCCATTTCCTATACTGTACTTTACAGTCCCCAAGGCTATTCTGTGACTATTTGTACTTCTTCTTTTAAAATGTAATTTAATTTTATTTTTTATTGTTCTTCAAGTACAGTTGTCTCCATTTTCTCCCCACCACTCCCCCCAACCCCAGCCAACCCCACCTCACCCTCCTTTGGCTTTGTACATGTGTCTTTTATACATGTTTCTTGACCACCCTTCCCAATTCCCAAACCTATTATCCTCTCCCACCTCCCCTCTGGTTACTTTCAGATTTTTCTTCATTTCAATGTCTCTGGATATAGTTTACTTGCTTGTTTGTTTTGTTGACTAGGTTCCAGTTAAAGGTAAGATCATATGGCATTTATTTTTTATCACCTAGTTTATTTCACTTAGCACTCCCCAGATCCATACAAACTGTAGCAAAAGGTAGGAGCTCCTACTTTCTTTCTGCTGAGTAGTATTCCATCATGTAAATGTACCAGTTTTTTGATCCGCTCATTTACTGATGGGCACTTAGGTTGCTTTCAGCACTTGGCAATTGTAAATTGTGTTGCTATGAATATTGGGGTGCACAGGTTCTTTTGAATTGGTGCTTCAGTATTCTTAAGATATAATCCGAACAATGGAATTGCTGGGTCAAAAGGCAGTTTCATTCTTAGTTTTTTGAGGAAATTCCATACTATTTTCCACAGTGGATGCACCACTCTGCATTTCCACCAACAGTGCACTAGGGTTCCCTTTCCTTCACAACTTTGCCAGCACTTGTTTGTTGATTTGTTTATGATGGCCATTCTGACTGGTGTGAAGTGATGTCTCATTGTGGTTTTCATTTGCATCTCTCTGATGGCTAGTGATGCTGAGCACGTTTTCATATGTCTCTGGGCCCTTTGTATGTCCTCCTTGGAGAAGTGTCTGTTTAGGTCATTTGTCCATATTTTTTTATTGGGTTGTCTTCCTGGAGTGTAGTCATGTGAGTTCTTTATATAATTTGGAGATCAAATCCTTTTCTGAGGTATCATTGGCAAATATGTTTTCCCATATAGTTGGTTCTCTTTTAATTTTAATGCTGTTTTCTTTAGCTGTACAGAAGCTTTTTATTTTGATGAGATCTCATTTGTTTATTCTTTCTTCTATGTTTCTTGCTCTATGGGACATACCAGTGAAAATATTGCTGTGTGGAATACCTGAGATTTTCCTCTAGGACTTTTATGGTGTCACAACTTATATTTAAGTCTTTTATTTACCTTGAATTTAGTTTTTCATATATTGTAAGTTGGTGTTTGAGTTTCATTTTTTTGCATGTAGCTCTCCAACTGTCCCAATACCATTTGTTGAAGAGGCTATTTTTACTCTATTTTATGCTTCTTGCCCCCTTTTCAAATATTAATTGACCATAGAGACTTGGGTTTATTTCCGGGCTCTTTATTCTGTTCCATTGGTCTATGTGTCTGTTCTTACACCACTACCAGGCTGTTTTGACTACAGTGTCCTTGTAATACAGTTTGATATCAAGTATTGTGATCCCTCCTACTTTGTTTTTCTTTCTCAAAATTTCAGTGGCTATTCAGGGTCATTTACAGTTCTATATACATTTTTGAAATGTTTGTCCTATATCTGTGAAATATGCCATTGGTACTTTAATAAGGATTGTGCTTATGTGGTTTTGGAATTAGGATAATGGTGACCTCATAAAATGTGCTTGGGAGTCTTCCTCTTTTAATTTTTGGAGTAATTTGAGAAAGAGAGTTGTTAATACTTCCTGGAATGTTTGGTGAAATTCACCCATGAAGACATTTGTCAAGGACTTTGGTTTGTTGGGAGTTCTTTGTTTACTGTTTCAATTTCACTAGGTATAATCTATCTATTCAAATTCTCTAATTCTTTCTGATGTGGTTTAGAACATTGTGTTTCTAGAAATGTACCCATTTTGATCAGGTGTCCAATTAAGTTGTATATAGTTGTTTGCACTATTTTCTTATAATGCTTTCTATTTCTTTGGTGCCAATTGTTATTTCTCCCCTATTAGTTCTGACTTTATTTACTTGGGTCCTCTCTCTCTCTCAAAAAGTTTGGTTAAAAGGTTGTCAATTTTATCTTTACAAAGAACCAGCTATTGGATTCATTGATTCTTTGTATTGTTTTTTAGACTCTATTTCATTTATTTCTGCTCTGATTTTTATTATTTCTTTTCTTCTACTCACTTTGTATTTTGTTCTTTTTAAAGTGTAAACTTAGATTGTTTATTTGAGCTGCATTTTTTGTTTGTTTCTTGAGATAGGCCTGTGACACTATCAATTTGCTTCTTAGGTCTGCTTTCCCTGTGTCCCACAAATTTGGGTGTTTGTGCATTTTCATTTGTTCAAGGTATGCTTTTTATTTCATCTTTGATCTCAGTGTTAATCCACTCACTGTTTAATAACATGTTATTTGGCTTCCATGTCTATGTGTATTTTTCAGTTTTCTTCTTGTGATTTATTTCTAGTTTCATAGCATTATGTTCAGACAGATGCTGGATATTATTTTAAAATTTTTAAAACTTATAGAGTCTTGTTTTGTGTCCTAATATGTGGTTTATCCTAAAAAATGTTCCATGTGGCCTGGAAAAAATGTATATTCTGCTGCTTCAGGATGAAATGCTCAGAAAAATCTATTAAATCCATCTGGAATAGTTTGTCATATAAAGCCCTTGTCTCCTCATTAATTTTTTTCCTTGTTTTTTTTATTATTCAAGTACAGTTGTATCCATTTTCACTCCACCACAATCCCACTCAGCCCCATCCATCCCCTCCTCCCACTGTCTAACCTACCCACTTTGGCTTTGTCCATGTGTCCTTTATACATGTTCCTTGATGGCTCTTCCCATAGTTTCCCCATTATCCTTCTCCTCTAGTTACTGTCAGTTTGTTCTTTATTTTAATGTCTGGTTATATTTTGCTTGCTTTTTTGTTTTGCTGCTTAGGTTCCACTGATAGGTGAGATCATATGATATTTGTCTTTTGCTGCCTGGCTTATTCCACCTAGCATAATGCTCTTCATTTCCATCCATGCTATCATGAAGGGTAGGAACTCCTTCTTTCTTTCTGCTATGTAGTATTCCATTGTGTAAATGTACTATAGTTTTTAAAAACGATTTCATTTTTTTATGTCTAAAGAGAGAGGAAGGGAGGGAGAAAGAGAGGGAGAGAAACATCAATGTGTGGTTCCCTTTGCGCACCCTCAACTGGGGACCTGGCCTGCAACCCAAGCATTTGCCCTGACTGGGAGTCAAACCGGTGGCACTTTGGTTCACAGGCCGACACTCAATCCACTGAGTCACATCATCCAGGGTTGCACTGTTGTTTTTTTATCCACTCATTTACTGATGGGCACTTAGGTTGCTTGCAGCACTTGGCTATTGTAAATTATGCTCCTTCAATTTTAAATGATAGCCTTGCTGGGTAAAGTAGTCTTGGTCATAGGTCCTTGCTTTTCATCACTTTGAATATTTCATGCCAATTCCTTCTTCCCTGAAATGTTTCTGTTGAGAAATCAGGTGGCAGTCTTATGGGAACTCTTTTATAGGTAACTAACTGCTTTTTTTTTTCCTTTTAGTATTCTCTCCTTGTCTTTCAGTTTGTCATTATAATTATGATGTGTTTTGGTGTGGGCCTCTTTGGGTCTACCTTGTTTGGGACTCTGCACTTCCTGGACTTGTGTTTGTGTGTGTGTTGTTCAGTCTTCATCAGATTAAAGAAGTTTTCAGTCATATTTCTTCAAATAAATTCTTTTAAAAAAAGTTTTGTCATCTTTATTTCTATTTTTTTGAGGTTTTCATTATATTATTCAATCTTTTCTTTTTTACATTATATTTTATTTTAAAAATTTTATTCAGTTACATTTTATGGTCAATATTATTTTGTGTTAGTTTCAGGCATACAGCTTGGTGGTTAGACAATCATATACTTTACAAAGTGTTTCCCCTGATATTTCCAATTCCCAACTGGTACCATACATACTTATTATAATATGATTATTTCCTATATTGTACTTTACTCCCTGTGACTATTTTGTAGCTACCAATCCATACTTGATTATTTTTAAAACCAGGGCTTTTGACAAGTTCAATGAGTTACAACTTTCTAACCAAAGACTCTTTAAAAAATTTATTTTTTTTACTTTTAAAAAAATATTATTTTTTCATTGTTGTTTAAGTACACTTGCCTGCCTTTTCTTCCCACCAATGCCCCTACCCCAGCCATCCCCACCTCCCACCCTTGATCCCATCCCCCCTTGGTTTTGTCCATGTGTCCTTTATAGATGTTCCTGAAAACCCTTCCCATTCTTCCCCCTATTATCCTTTCACACCTCCCCTCTGGTTATTGTCAGTTTGTTCTTAATTTCAATGTCTCCAGTTATATTTTGCTTGCTTGCTTGTTTTGTTGATTAGATTCCACTTATAGGTGAGAAATCTTCAAATAAATTCTTGATCCTTTGCTTTCTTTGTTCTCCTTCTGGTATCCCTATTATGTAGATGTTGTTATACTTCATGTTGTCATAAATACTACCCTTATTTGTAGTAGGTCTCCTATACTACCCTCTTTTTAGAAATTATTTTTTTCCCATACCGCTTGGGTTCTTTTCCTACCTTGTTTTCAATTTTCTGATTTGATCTTTGTTTCATCTAACCTACTGTTTATTCCTCCAGTGTATTATTTATTTCAGATGTTGCATTATTTATTGTGATTGATCCTTATTATGCTTTCTTTGTCTTTTTTCATGCTGTCGAGTGTCTTTATAATCATTACTGTATTTTTTGGACAATAAGACACACCTAGGCTTTAGAGGAGGAAAATAGGAAAAAAATTTTTTGAAGCAAAAAATGTGGTAAAATATTTAATAACATAAATAACATAATACTTCACCAATGTAAATGTAAACAGAACTCAGCAGCAGCATTAACAACCATTATTCCTCCCAAATTTGCGGGGGGAAAGTGCATCTTATAGTCTAAGAAATACGGTGCTTTGAACTCTATATCTTGCAAATTACTTGTGTCCCTTTCATTTTGGTATTCTTCTCAAGACATCTCTTTTTCTTTCATTCAGCGTCTGTTTCTTTGTCTTCCCATATTGAATGTCTCTTTGTGTTTGTTTCTTTTTTTTAAAAAGATTTTATTTATTTACTTTAGAGAGGGGAGGGAGGGAGAAGGAGAGGGAGAGAAACATCAATATGCGGTTGCCTCTCATGTGCCCCTTGTTGTGGACCTCGCCTGCAACCCAGGCATGTGTTCTGACTGGGAATCGAACCAGCGACCCTTTGGTTCACAGGCTGGAACTCAATACACTGAGCCACACCAGCCAGGGCTGTGTTTGTTTCTTTGTATTAGATAGAACTCTAAAAACCCTGGCCCAGCCCTATATCAGATGCTGCCTGTGATGTCCCTGGACAACCTGTTTGGAGCTATAGCAATTCACAGCTTGTGGTTCCCTCTTCTGGGTTTGGGTGTGCTGAGAGTACCAAACTGTGCACCAAGACAGGGTTTTCCTGGCACCAGGCCTGATGTAGGGTTAGCTAAAGTCTCAAAAGACCCATGCATCTATTTTTCACCTACAGGCTTCAGTTTGGCTTAATTACTGAAAAAACCTCTGGCTGTACTCCTCAGAGGGCTTAAGTTCCACAGAGTGGAGCAAGAGGGATTCTTATTGATTGGGTTACTGCTTTCCCCCACTCCAGGGTGATACCGCATGGAGGAGAGTGCTCTACCCAAGAAAGATAGCTTCTGTCATATGGGGAATGTCTGACACAAGGACTCTGGTGGCTGACCCTTCAGCTCTCTCCTCAGAGCCACCAACCCAAGACTCTCCTCATGTGTCTTTAGTCTACTCCTCCCTCCCTCTGCCATAACTCAGGGTAAGTGGCTGCAAACAAAATTTTGTGTTGACCCTTTAAGATGGTGGCTATAACTCAGGCCATCTCTGCCAGACAGACAGAAACCCTGCTGCTTTTCACAGCTGGATGTTATGTTAGGGTATTTCCTGGTTCTGGTACTCTAAGCTGGGGAGCACTGCTTAGGGTTTTGTACCACACTTCTCAGGGGGACCCATACCCTGGTTCTTGAAATATCCCCCTAGAACTTCAGTTGTTGGCCATGGGAGCCCAGTCAGCCCCCTTGTGCCTTCTCACTTCCCTCCAGTTTCATTGTGGTGGCGTGGTTTTGTCTCTAAGTGCTTGATTCTAAAGCTTCTCTCCAGTTAGTCTTCAGATGGTTATTCAGGAAGATTTTTAAAAGTAATTTATTTGTAATTGTAGTTTTGTTCTGGGAGGAGGTTAGTATAGCTTCCACTTATTCCACTGCCACCTTTAATCCTCTCCCCACTTAGTAATTTCTAATCCTTCACCTTTTTACCTGCCCCCCCATGCCAAGTCCCTTTTGGCAACCATCAGTCTCTTCTCTTTTTCTATGAATTGGTTTTAATTTTATTTGTTCATTTATTTTGTTCTTTAGATTCCACATACAAGTGAAATTATACGGCATTTTTTTCTTTCTCTGACTGACATATTTCATTTAGTATTATACCCCCAAGGTGCATTCATGCTGTCACAAATGGTAAGATTTCATGCTTAATTATAGCTGATAAATAACCCATTTTATATATGTACCAAAACTTTTTTATCCAGTAATCTATTGATAATTGCATGTTGCTCCCATATACTCAGATGTTGAAATGCTTGGTCATAAGTCAACTTCATTTTAATTTCTTGAGAATCTTCATGTTTTCCATAGTGCTGCACTAATCTGCATTCCTATCAATAGTGCATGAAGATTCCCTTTTCTCCACTACCTTTCCAGCACTTGTAAGATTGTTGATATATTGATGACAGCCATTCTGAGGGCTGAGAGATGATATCTCATTGTGGTTTAATATGCATGTCTCTGATGATTTGTACACTGAGCATCTTTTTGTATGTCTGTTGGCTATCTGTATTCAAGTTCTCTGCCTGAATTTTAAATAAATTATTTGTATTTTTGGTGTGCAGTTGTCTGAGTTCTTTATAAATTTTGGATATTAATTTCACACTGGATTTATTATTGGCAGATATCTTTTTCCACTCAGTAGGTTATTTTGTTGTTCGTTGACAGTTTCCTTTGCTGTGCAAACACATTTTGGTTTGATGTAGTCCCATTTGTTTATTATTTTCTTTTGTTTCCTTTGCCCAAGGGAACATATCACAAAGAACATTGTTATGAGAAAGTCAGAGGGTTTACTGCCTATGTTTTCTTCTAGGATTTTTATGGTTTCAAGACTTATATTTAAGTATTTAATCCATTTTGAATTTATTCTTGTGTATGGTCTAAGGAGGTGGTCTAGTTTCCTTTTTTTATTTTGCATGTATCTATCTGTCCAAATTTTCTAACACGAATTGTTAAATAGAATGTCTTCACCCCATTGTATGTTCTTGCCTCCTTCATAAAATATTAATTGACCATACAAGCATTTTTTTATTTCTTGGCTCCCCATTCTGTTTCATTGATTGATGTGTCAGCTTTTATGCCAGTACTATGCTGTTTTAATTACTTCTAGTATAGTTCAGTACTAGGTGGCATGATGCCTGCAACTTTGTTCTTTCTCAAGATTGCTTTGGCTATTTAGGCTATTATGTAATTCCATAGAATTATTTTTTATCGTCACTTGAGGACATTTTATAATTGCTTTTAGAAGAGAGGAAGCAAGAGAGGAAGGGAGATAGAGAAACATCACTGTGAGAAACATTGATTGATTGCCTTCCATATGCACTCAAACCAGATTGAATACATATGGACCAGGGATTGCACACACCCAGCTGGTGACCAAATTTGAAACCTGGGCACATACCCTGACCATATACTCTGACCAGGAATCAAATCAGCAACCATTTGGCTATGGGGCAACACTCCAACCATCTGAGCTACACTAGCCAGGGCATACATTCTTGGATAATATTTTCTAGTTCTGTGAAATATACCACTGGTGTTTATTTTTAAATTTTTATTTATTTTTAGAGAGAAGGGAAGGGAAGGAGAATGAGAAGGAGAGAAATATCAATGTGTGGTTGCTTCTTAGTGCCTCCAATGTGGCTCCAACTGGGGACCTGGCCAGCAACACAGGCATATGCCTCAACTGGTAATCGGAGCAATGACCCTTTGGTTCACAGGCCAGCACTGAATCCAATGAGCCACACCAGTTGGGGCCACTGGTATTTTGATACAAATTGCTTTGAATCTATAGATTGCTTTGGTAGTATGGATATTTTAACCATGTTAATTCTTTCCATCCATGAGCAAAGTACATTGTTCCATTTATTTGTATCTCTTTTTTTTTTCAGTCTCTTATACTTTTCAGAGTACAAGTCTTTACCTCCTTGGTTAAATGTAATCCTAGGTCACTGGTTGATGTGGCTCAATTGGTTGGAGCATTGTCTTATAACCAAAAGATTACAGGTTTCATTCCTGATTTGGGTGCATACAGGAGGCAACCAAACAATGCTTCTCTCTTACATAAAGATTTCTCTTTCTCCCTTCCTCTCTCTAAAAGGCAATGAAAAAATTTCTCCAGGGAAGGACTAAAAACAATTAATCCCAGGTGCTTTATTTTATTTTTTCTGTAACATGACATTTTATTTATTTTTATTATTGTTCATGTACAGTTGTCTCCATTTTCACCCCACCATATCCACCAACACACATATCTCTGCCTCCCACCTATCTTCCCTTGAACCTATTCTCTTTGGCTTTGTCAATGGGATTGTTTTCCTTTTTCTTTTTAATGTATTTTATTGATTATGCTATTACAGTTGTCCCATTTCTCCCTTTCATTCTCCTCCACCCTGCACACCTTCTCCCACCCACATTCCCCACCTTAGTTCATGTCCATGTGTCATATGTTCTTTAGCTTCTACATTTCCCATACTATTCTTGCCCTCCCCCTGTCGATTTTCTACCTACCATCTATGCTACTTATTCTCTGTACCCTTTCCCCCTCTCTCTTCCTCCCACTCCCCTGTTGCTAACCCTCCATGTGATCTCCATTTCTGTGGTTCTGTTCCTGTTCTAGTTGTTTGCTTAGTTTCTTTTTGTTTTTGTTTTTTTAGGTTCAGTTGTTAATAGTTGTGAGTTTGTTGTTATTTTACTGTTCATATTTTTTATCTTCTTCTTCTTAGATAAGTCCCTTTAACATTTCATATAATAAGGGTTTGGTGATGATGAGCTCCTTTAACTTGACCTTATCTGAGAAGCACTTTATCTGCCCTCCCATTCTAATTGAAAGCTTTTCTGGATAGAGCAATCTGGGATGTAGGTTCTTGACTTTCTGACTTGGAATACTTCTTTGCAGCCCCTTCTTGCCTGTGAGGTCTCTTTTGAGAAATCAGCTGACTGTGTGATGGGAACTCCTTTGTAGGTGACTGTCTCCTTATCTCTTGCTGCTTCTAGGATTCTCTCCTTCATTTTTACCTTGGCTAATGTAATTATGATGTGCCTTGGTGTGTTTCTTCTTGGGTCCAACTTCTTTGGGACTCTCTGAGCTCCCTGGACTTTCTGGAAGTCTATTTCCTTTGCCAGAATGGGGAAGTTCTCCTTTATTATTTGTTCAAATAAGTTTTCCACTGGTTTCTCTTCCTCTTCTCCTTCTGGTACTCCTATAATTCAGATGCTGGATCATTTAAAGATGTCTTGGAGGTTCCTAAGCCTCTCCTCATATTTTTGAATTCTTATTTCTTCATTCTTTTCTGATTGTATGTTTTCTTCTTCCTTCTTGTCCACTTCATTGATGTGAGACTCAACTTTCATTCCATCACTATTCGTTCCCTGTGCATTTTTCTTCATTTCACTTATTGTAGACTTCATTTCTTCATCTAATTTGAGACCAAAATCAACCAACTCTGTGAGCATCCTGATCACCAGTGCTTTGAACTGTGCATCGATAGGTTGGCTATCTCTCTGTCGCTTAAAAAAAGTGCTTGCTAGGCTCTCAATTCTGTTTTAGCTATTTTTCCCCCTCTTTGGTCTGGTCACACCTGTTATGTATGAGGGGCGGAGCCCTAGGTGTTAACCAGGGCAGGGCACCCAGTTGCTAGGTTGTGATGTTACATGTGGGGGTGGGGTTTGAGAGTGAACAATGGTGCTTGTCCACTCTGCCTCAGACCTCAGCCCTTCCACCACATCCCCTGAGTAAACTGGGCCCCTCTGGTGCCAATTCTTGTGTGGGTGGGCTTGTGCACCCCATGGGACTTTTCAATGACCTCTCCTGTGAGGCTGGGAGTCTCTCTCTGAGCCACCCACAGGTGTTTTCAATCAGTTCCCCAAGGCTCTATTTCCCAGTGCTGTGATCCTGGGTTGTGTGCAGTGCCTTGTTTCACAATCACTGCCTCACTGGGTCTGCCAGTTGCCACCTCTCAGCCAGGGTCTACTGGCTGCCACTTGTGTGCTCAGGGTCCACCCGCTGCAGTCTTGTGCACCCCAGATGCCTTACACACCTGGTTTCAACACTCTCTGCTCTCAGTGCCATGACCCATGCCTAGCTGCCTGACTCCGCCCCTCCTACCAGACTGGATGAATGGGTCTATTTTAACTCCTTGGTTGTCTGACTTCCATACAGTTCAATTTTCTATCAGTTCTGGTTGTTATTCTGTTTCTAAATTGTTGTTGTCCCTATCTTGGTTGTGCGAGGAGGCACAGTGTGTCTACCTATGCCTCCATCTTGGCCAGAAGTGGATTGTTTTCTTTTTTAAGTATATGTTACTTATTATACTATGACAGCTGTCCCATTTTTTTCTCCCCTTTATCCCCCTCCACACTGCACCCTCCTCCCTACAGGATTCCTTCCTGCCTTAGTTCATGTCCATGGGTCATACACATATGTTCTTTGGGTTCTCCATTTCCTATACTATTCCTAACTTCCTATTGTCTATTTTATACCTACCATTTATGCTTCTTATTCCCTGTAACTTTTTCCTCATTCTCTCCCCTCCCACATACCACTGATAACCGTCCATGTGATCTCCATTTCTGTAATTCTGTTCCTGTTCTAGTAGTTTGTTTGGTTTGTTTTTGTTCCTGGGTTGTTGTTTTTTTTTTTTAATTTTCAGTTGTTGATAGTTATGAGTAGGTTGTCCTTTTACTGTTCATAGTTTTGACCTTCCTTTTTTTTAGATAGGTCCCTTTAATATTTTATATAATAAGGGTTTGGTGATGATGAAGTTTTTAACTTTACCTCATCTGGGAAGCACTTTATCTGCCCTTCCATTCTGAATGATAGGACAAGAAGGCAAAATAGAACCAGAGCTATGGAAATAAAGAACCACATAACCATGGGGCATGGGGGGAGGAGGATAACACAGGAAAGAAGGGGAAAGGTCAAGTGAAGAAACATGTATAAATGACCCGTGAACAAGGACGACGGGGTAGAGGATTGAAGGTGGGAGGAGGGCAGGGCAGAAGAGAGTAATGGGGAAAATGGGGACAACTGTAATTGAACAACAATAAAAAATGATAGCTTTTCTGGATAGAGTATTTTTGGATGTAGGTCCTTGCCTTTCATGACTTTGAGTACCTCTTTCCAGCCCCTTCTTGCCTGCAAGATTTCTTTTGAGAAATCAGCTGATAGTCTAATGGGAACTCCTTTGTAGGTAACTGTCTCCTTTTCTCTTTTTGCTTTTAAAATTCTCCAGGAGCATCTTTTCATATGTTTCTGGGAGCTCCTACCCTTTGTGACAACATGGATGGAACTGGAGAGCATTATGCTAAGTGAAATTAGCCAGATGGTGAGAGACAACTACCATATGATCTCACCTTTAACTGGAACATAATTAACACAAGAAAAATGTGAGCAAAATATAACCAGAGACATTGAAATTAAGAACAATCTAACAATAGCCAGAGGGGAGTGGGGAGGGGACAGAAGGGAGAAGGGTTTTCAGGAACTACTATAAAGGACATATGGAGAAAACCAAGGGAGAGGGTGGAAGCAAAGGAGGGAGGTGGGTTTGTCTGGGGTGGGAGGTAGTGGTGGGGAGAAAATACAGACAACTGTAATTGAGCAACAATAAAGTAATTTTAAAAAAGATTTTCTCTTTATCTTTAATCTGGGGTAATGTAATTATGATGTGCCTTGGTGTGTGCTTTCTTGGGTCCAACTTCTTTGAGACTCTATGAGTTTCCTGGACTTCCTGGAAGTCTATTTCCTTTGCCAGATTGGGGAAGTTCTCCCTCATGGTTTTTCTAACTAAGTGTTCCATTTCTTGGTCTTCTTCTTTTCCTTCTGGCACCCCTGTGATTCGGATGTTGGAACATTTAAAGTTGTCATGGAGGTCCTAAGTGTCTCCTCATTTTTTTGAATTCTTGTTTCTTCATTCTGTTCTGGATGAATGTCTATTTCTTCCTTCTGCTCCAAACTGTTGGTTTGAACCTCAGTTTCCTTCTCTTCACTGTTGGTTCTTTGTATATTTTTCTTTATTTCACTTAGCACAGCCTTCACTTTTTCCTCTATTTTGTGGCGATACTCAGCCTTTTCTGTGAGCATCCTGATTACCAGTGTTTTAAACTCTGCATCTGATAGGTTAGAGATCTCATTGCTTGGTTCTTTTTCTGGAGTTTTGATCTGTTCTTTCATTAAGGTCATACTTCTTTGTCCTGGAGCCAAAGAAGTATGGAGCACCTGTTATGTTGTAAGTGGAGGAGACTTAGGTATTTGCCAGAGTGGGGCAACCTGCTTTGCTGTATTGTGGTGCTGTATGTGAGGGAGGGATCATAGAGGGAACAATGTAGCTTGCTTGGCTCTCACACTACTTTTCATCACTTCCATTGCTTTCCACAAGTGGATTGTGCCTTTTCAGGTGCTGATTGTTGGGTGGGTGGGCTTGTGTATATTCTAGGATGCTGTGAGTCACTCCAACAGACTCGCCTGTGAGGTTCAGAGTTTCTCACTCTGCCACAACCCCCACAAGTTTTTACAGCCAGAGTTTTGGATGCTTTATTTTCCCACACTGGAACCTTGGGTTGCGTGGTCTGTCTCACTCCCCAGTTGTTCCTCCCAGTTAATGAGCACATGAATTTGGGACCACCTAATCCACCAGCCACCACTTGTCTACCCATTCTGCCAGCTACCATATTGCTGCATATCCTCTCCATCCCAGCTGCCCATCTCTGCCCTTCCTACCAGTCTGGATGAATGTTTCTTCTTTAACTCCTTGGTTGTCAGACTACTATAGAGTTCGATTTTCTGGCAGTTCTTGTTGTTTTTGTATTTAAATTGATTGTTAATCTTCATTTGGTTGTGACAGAAAGTGAAATTTATCCACCTATGCCTCCATCTTGAGTGGAAGCTCAAATTTCTGTTTTTTTTTAGTTTCTTTTTCTAATAACATTATTGGTGAATAAAAATGTAATCAATTTCTGAACATGTACAGTGGTACCTTGGTATTCATTGTTAGTTTGTTCCAGAACTTGTAACAGATGCCAAAGCCCATGAGTACTGAATGATGAAGTAGTTTCTCTGGCAGGGTGGTGTTGTGACTCACAAGTTTTAGCAAGTGTGACAAGTCTCAAGCAAGCACCAACTGTCTGAAATATTTTTGTCTCATTAAAATGTCATGAATACAGCATTTGACATTTTCTGAGGCTGATGAGTACTAAAGTATGACTGTATTTTGTATTCTGCTACTTTACTGACTTTATCAGTTCCAATAGTTTTCTGATGGAATTTTTGGGGATCTATTCATATAATATAATTTTATCTGCAAATAATGAAAGTTTTACTTCTTACTTTTTAATTTGGGTGTCTTTTACTTCTTCTTGTATGATTGCTGTGGCTAGGACTTTTATTACTATGTTAAATAAGAGTGGTCAAAGTGGACATCCCTGTTTTGTCCCAGACCTCAACGGAAACACTTTTTGTTGTTCTTCACCAAGTATGATGATAGTTGTGGGTTTGTCATATATAGCCTTTATTATGTTGAAGTATGTTTCCTTTTATCTGTCTTTGCTAAGAGTTTTTAAAACCATAAATTGATGCTGGATTTGGTCAAGTGCTTTTTCTGCACATACTGATATGATAATTTTTATCATTTATTTTTTAATGTAGTGGATCATGTTTATTGATTTGTGGATATAAACCATTTCTGCATTCCAAAAATAAATCCAATTTGATCATGGTGTATGATTTTTAAAAATATTTTATTTATTTATTTTTAGAGAGAGGGGAAGAGAGGAAGAAAGAGAGGGAGAGAAACATTGATGTGCAGTAGAAACATCTATCAGCTGCTTCTCACATGCACCTTATTGGGGACTGGCTCACAAACCAGGCATTTGCCCTGACCAAGAATTGAACTGGTGACCTTTTGATTTCTGGGAACGACGACCAACCTACTGAACTACACTGGTGAGGGCAGTGTATGGTTTTTTTACTGTAATGTTGAATTCACTTTGCTAGTATGTTGTTGAAGATTTTTGCATCTATGTTTATCAGGGATATTGGCCTATAATTTTCTTCATTTGAAGTGTCTTTATTTGGTTTTGAAATTAAAATAATGCTAACTTCATAAATGAGCTTGGGAGTCTTTCCTTTTCTTCATTTTCAAATAGTTTGTAAAGGATACATGTTAGTTCTTTTTTTAATATTCAGTAAAATTTAACTGTGAAGCCATTTGGTCCATAATGTTTGTGAGTTAGGATTTTTTTTATTACTGGTTCAATTTCATTGATTGTAATCAGCTTGTTCAGATTTTGTTTCTTTTTTTAAAAAAATTATTTTATTGTTGTTCAAGTACAGCACTGATCCCCACCAATCCCCCCCCCCAGCCACCGTCATCCCCCTCCCCTGATGCCACCACCCCTTGGTTTTACCCATGTGTCCTTTATAGTTGTTTCTGAAAACCTTCCCCCCTCCTTCCCCCATTACCCCCTCCCCTCTCCCCTCTGGTTAGTGTTAGTTTGTTCTTAATTTCAATGTCTCTGGTTATATTTTCTTGTTTGCTTTGTTGATTAAGTTCCACTTAAAGGTGAGATCATATGGTATTTGTCTTTCACCACTTGGCTTATTTCACTCAGCATAATGCTTTCCAGTTCCATCCGTTCTGTCGCGAAAGGTAGGAGCTCTTTCTTTCTTTCTGCTGTGTAGTATTCCATTGTGCTGTTTCTTTTTAAGAATTTAGTGCTGGAAGATTATATGCTATGTTTTTAGAAATGTAGTCATTTCTTCCAGATTGTCCAGTTTGTCGGCATATAGTTTTTTATAATATTTTTCTTATAATCCTTTGTATTTCTATTGTGCCAGCTGTCACTTCTCTTTCACATCTAATTTTATTTACTTAGATCCTCTCTTTTTCTTGAAGAGACTGATTAAAGGTTAATCAATCTCTTTTATCTTTTCAAAGCATCAGTTTTTGGTTTCATTGATCAGTTGTTTATTATTTTAGACTATTTTGTTTCCACTCTGATCTTTATTATTTTCTTCCTTCTATTCACTTTGAGCTGTCCTTGTTTTCTCTTCGTAGTCCTTTGTGTGTCAAGTTTAGAATGTTTGTTTTAGATCTTTCTTTTTTCTTTTTTAAAATATATTTTACTGATTATGCTTCTACATTTATTACAATTTTCTCCCTTTGTCGCCCTCTACCTGGTATCCGCATTCCCTCTAGCAATCTGCTTCCATCACCTCAGTTTGTGTCCATGGGTCATGCATATAAGTTGTTTGACTACTCAATTTCCTATACTGTTCTTAATGTTGCCCTGTATATTTTGTACCTACCAATTTGTACTTCTTAATCCTTGCACCTTTCCCCCCATTTTCCCCCTTTCCCCTCCAGCTGACAATCCTCCAAATGATTCCCATATCATTTGATTCTGTTCCTGTCTGGCTTATTTGTTTGGTTTGTTTTTAAATTCAGTTGTTGATAGTTGTGAATTTGTTGCCATTTTAATGTTTATAGTTTTGATCTTCTTTTTCTTATATAGTTCCCTTTAACATTTCTTATAATAATGGCTTGGTGATGAGGAACTTCTTTAGTTTTACCTTGTCTGGGGAGCACTTTATCTGCCCTTCCATTCTAAATGATAGCTTTGCTGGATAGAGTAATCTACTGTGTTTTGCTGTGTATAATGCTTACCACATTTTTGGTTCCAACTTTCAGGAAAAAAACCTTTCATTTTAATTTTTTATTTTATTTTTTATGTAATTGCATTTTTGCTTTATTTTTGTCTTTATTTTATTGATTATGCTATAACAGTTGTCCTGATTTTGCCTCTTTTGTCACCCTCCACTCAGCACCCTGTACTCCCTCAGACAATCTCCCCATCATAGTTCTTGTCCATGGATCACGTGTTTAACTTCTTTAGCTACTCCATGTCCTATACTGTACTTTACATCCCCATGGCTATTCTATAACTGCCTGTTTGTACTTCTTAATGCCCTCACCCCTTCACCCAGTCTCTCACACCCCCTTCCCATCTGGCAACCATCAAAATGTTCTCCACATCCATGATCTGTCTCTGTTCTTTTGTTTGCTTAGTTTGTCTTTTAGATTGAATTGTTGATAGATATGTATTTTTTGCCATTTTATTGTCCATAGTTTTTTAAAATTTTATTTTAATCATTGTTCAAATACAGTTTCCTGTCCTTTACTCCCATTCCAGCCCACCCACCAATCCCTCCCCACCTCCCTCCCATTTCCACCCCCTTAGTTTTTGTCCATGTGTCCTTTTTATTTGTTCCTGTAAACCCTTCCCATTCTCCCCTGAATTTCCCTCCCCTCTCCCCTCTGGTCACTGTCAGCCTGTCCTCTATTTAAGTATCTTTGACTATATTTTGCTTGTTTGTTTTGTTGTTTAGGTTCCTGTTAAAGGTGAGATCATATGGTATTTGTCTTTCTCTGCCTGGCTTACATCACTTAGCATAATACTTTCCAGTCCCATCCATGTTGTCCCAAAGGGTAGGAGCTCCTTCTTTCTTTCTGCTACATAGAATTCTATTGTGTAAATGTACCATAGTTTTTTGATCCATTCATTTACTGATGGGTACCTAGGTTGCTTCCAGCACTTAGCTATTGTAAATTGTGCTGCTATGATTATCCATAGTTTTAATCTTCTTTTTCTTAAATATGTATGTCCTTTTCACATTTTATATAATAATTATGTTGCCTCGGCTGGTGTGGCTCAGTGGATTGAGTGCCAGCCTGCAAACCAAAGTGTCACCAGTTTGATTCCAGTCAGGGCACATGTCGGGGTGCCCCAGTACCCAGTGGAGGGCATGCAAGAAGCAACCACACATTGTTGTTTCTCTCCCTCTCTTTCTCCCTCCCTTCTCCTCTGTCTATAAATAAATAGATAATATCTTTTAAAATGATTTTAATTTTAGTTAATTAATATTTAGATACTTGTTTTTTGTATAATAAAGAAATTTTATCATTTATTTTTCAACATATGATTGTACCAGAAGTTTCATGTAACAAATAATTACAAAACACAAGAAGAGATACAAGGTATGAGAAATTTGGTATGACAAATCAAGTGATCATATTTCAGAGTATTATTTTGCATACAGATATTGTTATTGCTTTCTAGAGTTGCATTTTTGACACACAAGCATAAATAAATACAATAAAACATTTATGTAGATACAGAATTAGTACTACCCATGTATCGTATGCATTCTTATTTTTCTCTCAAAAATTTGGGCAAAAAGTGCACAACATACATGGCAAAGTATGGTAGTTTGTAGGTCTTTGCTTTATATCATTTTGAATACTTCTTTCCGGTCACTTCTAGCCTGCAGTTTCTTTTGGGAAATCAGCTGACAGTCTTATGGGAACTCCTTTGCAGGTAACTCTCTGCTTTTCTCTTGCTGCTTTTAAGATTCTCTCTTTGTCTTTAACACTTGGCATTTTATATATGATGTATTTTATTGTGGTTCTCTTTGCATCCAACTTCTTTGGGACTCCCTCTACTTCCTGGACATGTATGTCCATTTCTTCATGAAATTTGGGAAGTTTTCTTTATTATTTTTTAAAATAAGTTTTAATTTCTTGCTCTACCTCTTCTCCTTCTGACACCCCTAAGGTTCAGATGTTGGTATGTTTGGAAATGTCCTAAAGGCCCCTTGACCTATCCTTATTTTCTTTTTATTTCTTTTTTCTTCTTGCTGTTCTGATTGAATGCTTTTTTCTTCCTTATATTCCAAATGATTGATTTGATTCTTGGCTTCATCCCTTCCACTGTTGGTTCCTTGTAGATTTTTTAAATTTCATTTAATACAACCTTCATTTATGCTTGGGTATTTTGTTTGTTTTCTTTATTTTTTTAACATTTTTTATTGTTGCTCAAGTACAATTTTATGCTTTTTCCCCAACCCCTCCCTACCACACCAGCCCTTCCCACTTCCCTTCCCTGATTCCATCCCCCTTGTTTTTGTCCATATGTCCTTTATAATAGTTCCTGTAAACCCTTCACCATTTTCCATTATCCCCTCAGCTTTCCCGTCTGGTCACTGTCAGCCTGTTCTCAATTTCAGTGTCTTTGCTTATATTTTGCTTGCTTCTTTGTTTTGTTGATTAGGATCCTGTTAATTATGAGATCATGTGGTACTTGTCTTTCACTGCCTGGCTTATTTCACTTAGCATAATGCTCTCCAGTTCCATGAAAATTGTCCCAAAGGGAAGAAGCTCCTTCTTTCTCTTTGTTGTGTAGTATTCCATTGCGTAAATGTACCATAGGTTTTTGATCCACTCATTTACTGATGGGCACTTAAGTTGCTTTCAGTACTTGGCTATTGCAAATTGTGCAGCTATGAACATTGCGGTACATAGGTTCTTTTGTATTGGTATTTCAGGGTTCTTAGGATATAATCCTAGAAGCGGAACTGCCAGGTCAAAAGGCAGTTCCCTTTTTAGTTTTCTGAGGAAATTCCATACTGTTTTCCACAATAGGGAAATTGACAAGTCTGGTCAATTGTTGGTGGGACTGCACCAGTCTGCAATCCCACCAACAATGCAGTGAGGTTCCCTTCTCTCCAGAAACTCTCCAACACTTACTGTTTGTTGCTTTGTTTATGATGGCCATTTTGACCAGTGTGAAGTATCTCATTGTGGTTTTAATTTGCATCTCTCTGCTGGCTATCAATGCTGAGCATCTTTTCATATGTTTGTAGGCTCTCTGTATGTCCTCCTTGTAGAATTGTCTGTTGAAGTCCTTTGCACATTTTTAATTGGGTAGCCTGTCTTCCTGGAGTGGAGTTGTGTGAGTTCTTTATATATTTTTGAGATCAAATCATTGTCTGAGGTAACATTGGCAAATATGTTTTCTCATACATTTGGTTCTCTTTTCATTTTAATGCTGTTTTCTTTAGCTGTGCAGAAGCTTTTTACTTTGATGAGATCCCATTTGTTAATTCTTTCTTTTATATCTCTTGCTCTAGGGGACATATTAGTGAAAATATTGCTGTGTGTAATATCTGAGATTTTCCTGCCTATGTTCTGCTCTAAGACTGTAATGGTGTCAAGGCTTATATTTAAGTCTTTTATCCACCTTGAATTTATTTTTGTGTGTGGTGTAAGCTGGTGGTCAAGTTTTATTTATTTATTTATTTATTGGCATGTAGCTGCCCAACTCTTCCAACACCATTTGTTGAAGAGGCTATTTTTACTCCATTTTATGCTGCTGCCCTCTTTGTAGAATATTAATCGACCATAGAGACTTGGGTTTATTTCTGGGCTCTCTGTTCTGTTCCATTGGTCCATCCGTCTATTTTTATGCCAATACCAGGCTGTTTTGATTACAATGGCCTTGTAATACAGTTCGACATCAGGTATTGTGATCCCTTCTACTACTTTGTTCTTCTTTCTCAAAATTGCTGCAGCTATTCGGGGTCATTTATGGTTCCATACAAAATTTTGAAGTGTTTGTTCTATGTCTGTGAAATATGCCATTGGTACTTTAATAGGTATTACATTGAATCTGTAAGTTGCTTTGGGTAGTATAGACATTTTGATCATGTTAATTCTTCTGATCCATGAACACAGTATGTATCCATTTGTTTGTGTCTTCCTTGATTTCTTTCTTCAGTGTTGTGTAATTTTCTGAGTACAGGTCTTTTACATCCTTGATTAGGTTTATTCCCAGGTATTTTATTTTTCTTGCTACTTTTTGAGATGGGATTTTGTCCCTGATTTGTTTTTCATGTTTAATTGTTGGTATACAAAAATGCCTTTGATTTCTGAATATTGACTTTATATCCCACTGTTTTGCCAAATCATTTATTAATGATTTATTAATGATTGTTTATGGTTCCGTATAAATTTTTGAAGTGTTTGTTCTATGTCTGTGAAATATGCCATTGGTGTATTTCATTTATTAGATCGAGCAGTTTTGAGGTGGAGTCTATAGGATTTTCTATGTATACTATCTAGTCATCTACAAACAGTGACAGTTTTGTTTTCTCCTTTCCAATTTGAATGTCTTTTATTTCTTGTTCTTGTCTGATTGCTGTGGTTAGGACTTCCAATACCATGTTGAATAAAAGTGGCAAAAGTGGACATCCTAGTCTTGTTTCTGATCTTAGTGGTCAAGATTTTAGTTTTTGCCCACTGATTATGATTTTGGCTGTAGGTCTCTCATATATGATCTTTATTATGTTGAGAAATTCTCCTTCTATTCCTACTTTGATGCATGTTTTTATCATAAATGAGTGCTTCACTTTATCAAATGTTTTTCCCATGACTACTGGTATGACCATGTGATTTTGTCTTTCCTTTTGTGTATGTGATGTATTACATTTATTGATTTGCAAACATTGTACTAACCTTGCATCCTTGGGAAACATCCCACTTGGTCATGGTGTATGATCTTTTTAATGTATTGCTGGATGTGGTTTGCCAGTATTTTGTTAGGATTTTAGCATCTATGTTCATCAGCAACATTGGCTTTCAGTTTTCTTTTTTTGTTGTGTCTTTATCTGGTTTTGGGATTAGAATGATGCTGTCTTCATAAAAAGAGTTTGGGAGTCTTCCATCTTCTTGGATTTTTTGGAATGGTCTGTGAAGGATAGGGGTTAGCTCATCCTTAAATGCTTCATAGAATTCTCCTGTGAAACTGTCTGGTCCAGGGCTTTTGTTTGTCAGGAGTTTTTTTGATTACTGCTTAATTTCGCCTGCTGTTATTGGTCTGTTCAGGATTTCTGCTTCTTCTTCATTGAGATTTGAAAGATTATATTTTTCTAGAAATTTATCCATTTCACCTAGGTTTTCAAATTTCTTGGCATATAGTTCTTCATAGTAATTTCTTACAATCCTTTGTATTTCTGTGGTATCAGTTGTAATCTCTCCTCTTTAATCTGATTGTGTTTATTTGGGTCCTCTCTTTTTTTTCTTGGTGAGACTGCTTAAAGGCTTGTCAATTTTATTTATCTTTTCAAAGAAGAAGCTCCTGGATTTATTGATCCTTAAGATTGTGCTTTCAGTCTGTCTGTTGTTTAACTGCTCTGATATTGGTTACTTCCTTCCTTCTAGTTGCTCTTGGCTGTCTTTGTTGTTGTTCTTCAAGTTCTTGTAGGGGTACAATTAGGTTGCTTATTTGAAATGTTTCTATATTTTTTAGATAGGCCTGTATCATTATGAACTTCCCTCTGAGGACTTCGTTTACTGTGTCCCATAAATTTTTGGTTGTTGTGAGGTCATTTTCCTTTGTTTCCAGAAATTTTTTTATTTCCTCCTTGATCTCATTATTGACCCACTCATTGTGTAATGACATAAACAATGTCATTAAATCTCCATGAGTTTGAGTGTTTTTGAGTTTTTTCATTGGGGTTATTTTTTATTTTCAGTCCCTTGTGGTCAGAGAAAATGCTTGATATGATTTCAATTTTCTTGAATTTGTTGAGTCTTATTTTGTGACCTATCATGTGGTCCTTTTTTTAAAATGTCCCATGTGCATTTGAAAAGAATGTGTATATTTCTTCTTTGGGATAAAAGGATGGGGGGGGGCTCTGCCCACAGGCCCCCCCGCTGGCCACCACAGATGAGAATAAGTCTAACAAGACATGATCTGCTTGGGAAGGAAATGTGGCCAGTGTCTCAAAGGAGCAGGTCCAAGAGCCTTTTCCTCAGTGGGCTTGTATTGGGTTAAATTTGCATAGGAATACAGGTAAAGCTCATTATTCATAGTCAGGCAGTAAGGATCAAACAATAGATGACATATAAAGAATTATGAGGGTTTATTCTGAGTCAAGGTCAGTTAGCTAAAGAGCTATAAAACTTTGGGAAACAAACTCATATCCTGCTTGGACCCTTATCAGGAAATTGAGAGCATTCTTAGCAAATCAGGTTTCACAGGGTTTTATGTATTTTTTCTTAGGCCTGATCACCCCCGGGAATCCACTCTTTCCAGCACATGGCTGCACCACCCTCTGTCATTGTTTCAGGCTTAAGTCAGGCAGGGGAAGTAAGGCAGCCAAGAGATTAGGAGACTTCTTACAGGGAGAATGAGAACTCAGGCTATGTGAAAGCCAAGGCGTGAGGGTCCATCACCCCCTTTTGTTATAGCCCCCCAAGTCTTCCCTGGGGCCCCTCTGTGATAGTGCCTGTCTTAGGTCATTTTTCCCTTGAGGAATCTTACCCAACACTGGCTAACCAATCATGCACTGGGGGCCAAGCAGGGTGAAGTAAAAGGGGCAGAGGTGACACCCCTGCCATGGAGAGAAGCTTTGTCTTTTTAGTGGCTTATGGTCCCAAGGTCTCTCACTCAGCCTTAGCCATTGGGGGGTTACAGCTTCTGATACCAGGCACAGAAGTTCCCAACAAAAAGCTCTATATGTATCAGTTAAGTTCATTTGATCTAGGACATTGTTCAATGCTGCAATATCTATGTTGATATTTTGTTTGGAAGATCTCTCCATTTTTGACAGTAGGTGATGAAATCCCTATTATAATTGTGTTGCTGCCAATATATTTCTTGAAGTCCTCCAAGATTTTCTTTATGTATTTGGGTACTCCTATGTTGGATGCATATATGTTTATAATGTTTATGTCTTCTTGATGGATTCTTCCTTTGAGTATTATGAAGTGACCTGGGTCTCTTTTTACGGCTTTTGTTTTTTGAAGTCTATTTTGTTTGATATGAGTATTTTAACCCCAGCTTCGCTGCCCCCCCCACCCCGTCCATTTGCTTGGAATATTTGTTTTCAGCCCTTCACTTTCAGTCTGTATGTGTCTTTTGTTCTGAACTGGGTCTCCTGAAGGCAGCATATGTGTGGGTCATGCTTTCTTATCCACTCGGCTACTCTATGTCTTTTGATTAGAGCATTTAATCCATTTATGTTTAAGGTTATTATTGATAGGTACCTGTTCATTGCCATTTTATAGCCTTAATACTTGTGTTTTTCTCTCTTTCACTCCTTTTTCCCCCTTTTCTTAAAGCAGTCCCTTTAGTGTCTCTTGCAGAGCTGGGTTGGTGGGAGTGTATTCTTTTTGATTTCTTCTGTCTGGGAAGCTCTTTATTTGGCCTTTCATTTTAACTGAGAGCCTTGCTGGGTAGAGTAATCTTGGTTGCAGGCCTTTGGTTTTCATTATGTGGAACATTTCTTGCCATTCTCTTCTGGCTTGGAGTATTTCCATTGAGAAGTCAGCTGCTAGTCTTATTGGGGTTCCTTGTATGACACTTCCTGTTTCTCCTTTGCTGCCTTTAAGATTCTCTCTTTGTTTTGGAATTTTGCCATTTTAATTATTATATGTCTTGAAGTGGGCCTCTTTGGGTTCCTTTTGATTGGGACTCTGTGTTTCCTGGATTTGTGTGACTTTTTCTCTCATCAAATTAGGGAAGTTTTCCATCGTTACTTTTTCAAATAGGTTTTCTATCCCTTGCTCTTCTTCTTCTTCTGGTATCCCTTTTGTACAGATATTATTATGTTTCATGTTTTCTTGCAGTTTCCTTACCATATCTTCATTTATTCTAAGTCTCTTTCTTTTCCCACTTTTTCTGGGTGTTTTATTCTACTTTGTCCTCTAGCTCACTGATTTGATCCTATGCTTTATCCAGCCTGTTTGTAATCACTTCTAGTGTGTTTTTTATTTCTGACATTTTATTGTTCATTTCTTTCTACTTGTTGTTTGTAGTTTCTATTTCCTTTTTCATGCTGATGTAGTTCTCTCTCAGTTTCTTATAGTTGTCTGTGAGTTCCTTTAGCGTCCTAATAACCATTAACTTGAATTCTATATCTGATAGTTTGGTTACCTCCATTTTGTTTAGCTCCTTTAGTGGGGAGTCTTCCATTCCTTTTGATTGCATATTCTTTTTTTTTTGTCTTCCCATTTTAGGTGACTCTTTTTTTTTTCTGTGCTTCCCGGTGTTTAATTTTGCTAGCTGTCTTTGTAGGGTATAAATGTCTATGGTAGGAATCTATGAAGTTCAGTGGTGTAGTCTCTTATCTCCTTGTCTGGACACTCTAGAGTTGCCCTTTCTTCTGTTTGTGTGGGCTCTCTAGTTGTACTTGGGTTTTAACCTTTTGGTGGTTCCTTTATTGGTGATTTTTCTCCTGCAGCAGGTATACTGATGTTTGTAGCTCCCACCTATTCTTGTATGTGGTCAGTGGCAGGGGGTAGGCAAAGTGGATTAAGACAGCAGGAGAATATTTTATGGGATTTAATTTAAAGTACCAGCAAGTAGAGAAGTGATAGGAGATTCTTTGGATTAGTATAGAGTTAACTGTGATATTTCACCCAAGTAGCCCTTTTTTATAAAAGGTGAAAGAGAGAGAAAACTCTTTTTAGAGGGGAGGATGAATGTGAGCTGAATTCAGAAGGCAGAGTGCTTGTGCAAGGTTAGATGATGAGATATAGTGAGATTAAAGTATAGAAAGTAGGTATAGTGTAAGAGAGAGTAGAGTTAAATGCAACAATAACAATGTTCAGGATTGAATGAAGTGGGCTCAGACCAGGGAGTGTTGGTGTGTTGTATGTACAATTGTATGGAACAACAATTATTTACAGTAGTAATGGAAGAACAATAATATGACAAGACATATATGATTTGGATCACCAGAATAAAGTACCCGATGAAGAACCGATGTGTTATTGGAACACAGGTGAAGTGAAAGAAGGAAAATTAAAATACAACAGAGAATAAGGAAAATCAATCATACAATGCAATTAAACAGGGAAATAAAATGAGGAAAACTAAACATAAAGAAGAAAATTTTAAAAAACTAATAAAATAAAAGTGGTAAAAATAATGACGAGATAATAATAATACACATATACAATAAAATGCCAGCTATGCGGGACAGCAAAGTGACATTGGTCTCAGTTTCTCACTTTTTGGGATAGCCTTGTTCCCTCATTTGATCCATCTCTGGACCCTTTGTAACTCCACATCTTATTGGCTTATTTGGGGGAAGAAAAAAAAAAGGAAAAAAAGAGAAAGGATCCAAAAAGGAAAAAAAAAAACCCCAACCTTCTGCTGACTTTAAATCTGTTCAGCAAGTTCTGCTGGTCTTCCTAGATGCCATAGGGAGAGGGGGGCTGGGCTTCACTTTTCTCTGTTCCTTTGGTTCTGAAAGGATGGGGACCAGGTCTGGGTCATGATGTTCACAGTTTCCCGGACTCTGGCCCAGGTCTTTGTGAGCTTCCAGGGTCAAATCAGCCACACAGCTGCTCACAGTGTGAGTCAAACTCCAGCACCAAGCCCAAGACAAGCAGGGTGCATGGTTCTGCCCAGCTCCTCACTCTGGGCATGCAGTGTGAGACAAGCATGGTACACAGTTCAGCTCAGCTACTGTCTCTGGGCACACAGTGCCAGAAAAGCAGGGTGCATGGTCCTGCTTAGCCACTCACTCTAGGTGCATGCCGCTGAAATCACCCTCAGGGCATGCCAGCCACTGCTGGAGCATTCCTTGAAGCAGCTGCCTGCAGTTCCCAACAACTGCATGGCTTTTCACACAGCCCCATTTTCCAACCAGTCCAGAGACTATCTGAGCCAGGGTCTGATAAGGCCCAATTCCTCCCTTCTCCAGGTGTCACCTGGCACCCCAATTTCTCTAGTGCAGGCACCCACAGTCCCAGTGGATGTGTACCACCTCTGTATGTCTCCCATTTCATCTCTATTCCCCCCAGCAACTTCCAGTATCCAGATCCCTCCTGGTGCCAGACTGCTGTCCCTGCTCTGGCAGGGGAGGTAGCTGGTGATCTAACTCTCCTCCTATATCTTGCAGTAGTGCCAAGCTGGGGGCTGCAGCAGCCTTTGCACCAGCATAGATCCCAGGGATCTTACCATCCCAGAACAATCTCCTAACCATCTGTTTTTCAGTGTCCTCTGCAATTTATTGCCTCTAAACTTCATATGAGCTGGGATTCCACTGGCTGTTCCCTCTGTTCCTCAGGAGATTGGCTGGGCATTGCAGCTGGGCACAGGGAAAACTGGGCTCTGCTCCCACCTACCTCACTGCCATCTTCCCAGTCATCTCTTCCTGGGTATTTTTTATGCTGTTACAATACCCAGTGAGTTCTTTGAGCATTCCGATAACCAGTGTTTTGAAGTCTGCATCTGATAGGTTGCTTAACTCCATTTTATTTAGTTCCTTTTCTGGAGTTTTGTTCTGTTCTTTCATTTAGGCCATATTTCTTTGTCTCCTCAATTTGGCAGCCTCCCTGTGTTTGTTTCTGTGTATTAGGTAAAGCTGCTATGACTCCCTGACTCAGTAGCATGGCCCACTGTAGAAAAGGCACCTGTAAATTTTGTGGAGTGGAGCTTTAGGTAATCACCAGGGTAGGGCTATCTGTTTCACCACTTTGTGGCTCTATATGGGGGAAGACTCAAAGAGGGGCAGTACTGCTGCTGTCCTCTGGTAATATGCCTGGGATGAAGCTGTCTCCTGGCACTCACCATGTGGCTAGTCATTTCACTTTCTCCTTATATGCCACTTGTGACTTTCCAGCTGTTGCCGTGGTGCTGAATCCCAGAGGGATTGCATCTGCATAAGTCCTGAGACCTTTATGGCTCTTTAAGAGGAGTCTCCTAGCCCTGGCTGGCGTAGTTCAATGGATTGAGCACAGGCTGAGAACCAAAGTGTTGCAGGTTCGATTCCCAGTCAGGGCACATGCCTGGATTGCAGGCCATGACACCCAGCAACCGCACATTGATATCTCTCTCTCTCTCTCTCTCTCTGTCTGTCTGTCTGTCTCTCTCTCCCTCCCCTCTCTAAAATAAATAAATAAATAAAATCTTAAAAAAAAAAGAGGAGTCTCCTGAGACTCCTGTAGTTTCCTCTGCTGCTCCAAACCCCTACTGGATTTTATAGCCAGAAGTTATGAAGACTTACCTTTCTGGATCTGGAATCTTGTTTAGGTGGTCTGGTCTGGGGCTGGGTTGGCTCACTCCAAGGTATCCCTCCCAATTATTACTCACCTCATGTGAATGTGGGACCAACCATTCCACCATTCCATGCCACTCCATGTCTCCACACCTCTCCATAGCTCTCCTCTTTGTGCCTCTCCTCATCTCTGCCCCTCCTACCAGTCTAGATGAATGTGGCTCCTTCAAATCCTTCATTGTCAGACTTCCATAGAGCTGGATTTTCTGAAGAATCTGAGTAATATTTGTTTGGTAGTCTAGTTGTAATTTTTGCTGTAGTTTTGTGAGAAGGTGAAGCATGTTTAGCTATATCTCCATCTTGACTGAACAGATTTTTCTTGTTTCTTTTTAAATTATTTTATTGTTGTTTAATTACAGTTGTCTGTATTTTCTCCCACCCCTCCTCCCACCCCCTCCAAACCCACCTCCTTCCCTTGCTTCCACCCTCCCCCTTAGTTTTGTCCATGTGTCCTTTATAGTATTTTCTGAAAACCCTTCCCCCCTCTGTCCCCTCTCCCCTCCCCTCTGGCTATCATACATTGTTCTTATTTTCAGTGACTCTGGTTATATTTCATTTACCTTTTTCTTTAGTTGATTATGTTCCAGTTAAAGGTGAGATCATATGGCATTTGTCCCTACTGCCTGGCTTATTCCACTTAGCATAATTCTCTCCAGTTCCATACAAACTGTTGCAAAGGGTAGGAGCTCCTTCTTTCTTTCTGCTGCATAGAATTCCATTGTGTAAATGTACCATAGTTTTTTGATCCACTCATTTGCTGATGGGCACTTAGGTTTTTTCCAGCACTTGGCTATTGTAAATTGTGCTGGTATGAACATTGGGGTGCATTGGTTCTTTTGGATTGGTGTTTCAGGATTCTTAGGGTATAATCCCAGCAATGGAATGGACAGATGAAAAGGCAGTTCCCTTTTTAGTTTTTTGAGGAAATTCCATACTGTTTTCTACACTGGCTTCACCAGTCTGCATTCCCACCAACAGTGCACTAGGGTTTCCTTTTCTCCGGATCCTCTCCAACACTTGTTTGTTGATTCATTTATGTTGGTCATTCTGACGGGTGTGAGGTGATATCTCATTGTAGTTTTAATGTGCTAATGATGCTGAGCATCTTTTAATGTGTCTCTGGCCCTCTGTATGTCCTTCTTGGAGAAGTGTCTGTTCAAGTCTTTTGCCTGTTTTTTAAATTGGGTTGCTTGTCTTCCTGGAGTGGAGTCATGTGAGTTCTTTATATATTTTGGAGATTAAGCCCTTGTCCATGGTGTCATTGGCAAATATGTTTTCCCATAAAGTTGGCTCTCTTTTCACTTTAATGCTGTTTTCTTTAGCCATACAGAAGTTTTTTAATTTGATGAGGTCCCATTTGTTTATTCTTTCCTTTATGTCCCTTGCTTTGGGAGACATATCTGTGAAGATGTTCCTGTGTGGAATGTCTGAGATTTTACTGCCAATGTTCTCCTCTAGGAATTTTATGGTGTTACGACTTATATTTAAGTCTTTTATGTGCCTTGAATTTATTTTTGTGTATGGTGTAAGCTGGTGGTCAAGTTTCATTTTTTTTGCACGTAGCTCTCCAACTGTCCCAACACCATTTGTTGAAGAGGCTATTTTTACTCCATTTTATTCTTCTTCCCCCTTTGTCAAATATTAATTGACCATCGAGACTTGGGTTTATTTCTGGGCTCTCTGTTCTGTTCCATTGGTCTATGTGTCTGTCCTTATGCCAGTACCAGGCTGTTTTGATTACAGTGGCCTTGTAATACAGTTTGATATCAGGTATTGTGATCCCTTCTACTTTGTTCTTCTTTTTCAAAATTGCTGCAGCTATTCGGGGTCATTTATGGTTCCATATAAATTTCTTTTTTTTAATTTTATTTTAATCATTGTTCAAGTAAAGTTTTCTCCCACTTACTCCCATTCCAGCCCACACACCCAACCCTCCCCTCTTCCCCCCCCCAATACCCCCCCACGCCTAGTTTTTGTCCATGTGTCCTCCAAATTTGTTCCTGTAAACCCTACCCATTCCCCGCTGAAATTCCCTCTTCTCTCCCCTCTGGTCACTGTCAGTCTGTGCCCTATTTCAATGTCTTTGGTTATGTTTTGCTTGTTTCTTTGTTTTGTTGTTTAGGTTCCTGTTAAAGGTGATATCATGTGGTATTTGTCTTTCACTGCCTGGCTTGTTTCGCTTAGCATAATGCTTTTCAGCTCCATCCATGCTGTTGCAAAGGGTAGGAGCTCCTTCTTTCTTTCTGCTGCATAGAATTCCATTGTGTAAATGTACCATAGTTTTTTGATTCATTCATTTACTGATGGGCATCTAGGTTGCTTCTAGCACCTAGCTATTGTAAACTGTGCTGCTATGAACATCGGGGTGCAAAGGTTCTTTTGTATTGGTGTTTTAGTGTTCTTAGGATATAGTCCCAGCAGTGGAATCGCAGGGTCAAAAGGCAGATCCATTTTTAGTTTTCTGAGGAAGTTCCATACTGCTTTCCATAGTGGTTGTACCAGTCTGCAGTCCCACCAACAGTGCACTAGGGTTCCCTTTTCTCCACAACCTCTCCAACACTTGTTTGTTGCTTTGTTTATGATGGCCATTCTGACTGGTGTGAAGTGGTATCTCATTGTGGTTTTAATCTGCATCTCTCTGCCATATAAATTTCTGAAGTGTAGATTTTTCTTGTTTCTTGAAGTTGGTCCAAATTGCTTTGAGTTTCTCTCTTAGGACTGCTTTTGCTGTGTCCTATAAAGTTTCAGTTGTTATGTTTTCATTTTAATTTGTCTCAATTTATCTTTTGACTTCATCCTTGACCTCATTGTTAACCCATTTATTGTTCAGTAATATGTTATTTAACCTCTGCCACGCCGTCTTCCAACCATGTTTTTTGACAAGGTCTGAACATGGAAAGAGGGCATTCAAGTAATCCATCTTCCTGGAAGAGAGCGTGGCATACAAAGGGGGGTGGTAATTTTTCTGGGGATTGCTTTTAATAATTTCCTTGCTAATATTAATCATGGTCTTACTTTGTACCCTGATTCCCATAAGAACAGAACATGAGAAGAAAGAGGCTCGAAAAGAGTTAATGATTGATTTTGAGGGAAATCCTGAAGGGACAACTAGTTCTCCCTAGACTATTGAATCATGCCCAGATTGTTTTAAACAAGGAGTTTATAAACCTGAGTAAGAAATTATCCCCGATTGTTCCCATAAAAGAATTCATAAATCAGTTACAATAGGTTGAATTATTGGCGGACTTTCCCATGCCTGTTCCTTACCCATAGATACAAAGAGTCTTTCAAGAAAACAAGAAAAAAAACTATATAGACCCTTACCCACAGCCCAGGGATACCCCTGGGTAGCATATTAGATTATTGGCAAATTATGGTATCCCCCAAAAGGAGCTAATGGTCTCCAGAGGGTTCCAGATCTCCCATTGTCTTATACAGGAGCATATAATGAGGGTGGCATTAGAATGGTCAATAAGGATGAAGTTCAAGTGCCTTATAATAGTCTAAATTTCATGGAAAAGCTAGCTTGAAGCAGACCTCCCTGGTGTTTATTAACTAAGAAATAAAAAGAGTTTACTGTAGCTGAATTTCCTGTTTATCTCTCCTTACCTGTTTGTTTTTGGAGATTAAAAGGTGGTGGGATTGTTAGATATCTGTATCTCAGGTTTATTGATTTGCATAATTCCAATGAAGTTGTATAAAATAATTTCTTGACCAAAGAATAAAATCCCCTCTAATGAAATAGCCCCTGAGTGTCTAAAAGTTGTTGGAGTAACAGCCCCGCCTTTACCTTGAATAGGAATATATATCAAATAGAATTAGACAGGCAAAGAAATAAGAAAAAGCTGGTTAACTATTATAAATTAAGCACGTAGAAACAGTTACCAGGGAGTTAGAGTCCATGGTACATAGAGAAATATTTTAGACAGAAAAGGTAAATAGGTAAGTTAGACATCACAAAGGCCTTATAATAAATTACCTATAGCCTCTATTCAATTTAGTGTATCCTTTTGCCCCATGACAAATTCTGAGAACTTTAATAAACAATAAGACATTCAAGCCTTGTATGTAAAGCTATTTCTAATTGTCTGATTTATGGCTCTCCTGGTTAAAATAATCTTTGTTTAGTATAACTGAATCTATGGGAATTTTTGTATTTTTCCTGGTTATCTTTGTATTAATTTTTTTCTGCTTCACCTAATCGCAAATGTCAATCACTGCTAAAAATGAAAGTATAAAAACCTGCTTGTACTTGAAATAAATGGAACAGAGCATCACTGTCCTCTGAGGCGTGTTGTCATCTGTCTCCCATTGCCGATGCCTTACCCACCTTTCAGGAACCCCTGGACCTAGCTGCGGCTGGACCGTGGCACACCTCCATGTGTTTGCATATTTTTTTAGTTTTTCTTTTTCTTATAAATGATTTCTACTTTCATACCACTGTGGTCAGTAAAGATGCTGGATCTGATGTCAAACTTAAAATTTTTGAGGCTTGTTTTCTGTCCTAACATGTGATCAATCCTGGAAAATATTTCATGTGCACTTGAGAAAAATGTATATTCTGCTGGTTTATGGTTTAATGGTCAGAAATGTTAGTTAAATACAACTTGTCTAGTTTGTCATTGAAAGCTAATGTTTACTTGTTGATTTTATATGTGGAATATCCACTATTGAATTCCATGAGTTATTTTTTTAAAATTCTTGAATGTGGAGCTTTATATACATATGTAAATATACATTTACTTACATATACATGTACATATACATATACATATGAGAGAGAGAAAGAGAGAGAGTGAAAAAAAAACAATGTGAGATATGCCTCAACTAGGAACTGACCACAGACACACCAGAGACTGAACAAGGGAAAACCTAGGGAATGAATCCACAACCCAGGTATGTTTCCTGACCAAGTATTGAACCTGTGACATTTTGGTGTACAGGGCAATCTTTTAACCAACTGAGCCACACCAGCCAGAGTCTGTAATGTAAAACATTTTTAAAATTTAAGTGTAGTTGACATACAATATTTTATTAGTTTCAGGTGTAAAATGTAGTGAAATTTCACATTTCTATACCTTACATAGTGATCACCACAAAAGGTTCCCTATTCATCTGTCATTCTACAAAATTATTGTGATATTACTGACTTATTCACCTTGCTATACTGTACATCCCTTTGACTTATTTATAACTATAAGTTTGTATCTCATAATCCCCTTTACCTCTTTGCCCATACCCCCACTATCCAACTCTCTGGCAATTATCAGTTTTTCTGTATCTATGAGTCAGTTTGTTTTGTTGTTCATTTTTTAAGTTTTTTTATTCTACGCATAAGTGGAATGGCAAGTATTTTTCTTTCTCTGGCTTATTTCACTTAGCAAAATACCTTCTGCATCTATCCATGTTGTTGAAAATGGCAAGGTTTTATTTCTTTCATGGCTGAGTGGTATTTCAGTGTATGTATGTATTCCCTTTCATCATATTGAATATATCATTCCATTCCCTTCTGGCCTGCAAAGTTTCTGTTGAAAAGTCAGCTGCTAGTCCTATATTCCCCTGTACGTAACTAGTTGTTTTTACCTTGATGCTTTTAAGATTCTCTCTTTGTCTTTAATTTTTAACAATTCAATTGTAATGTGTCTTGGTGTGGGTCTCTTTGGGTTCATCTTGTTTGGAACTCTCTGTGCTTCCTGGACTTAGATGTCTGTTTCCTTCACCAGGTTAAGGAAATTTACAGTTATTATTTCTTCAAATAGGTTTTCTATCCTTTTCTTTCTCTCTTCTCCTGGACTCCTACTATTAAAATGTTAGCATGCCTGATGTTGTCCCAAAAGTCCCTTATGCTATTCTCATTCTTTTTTCATTGCTTTTTAGGGAGAAAGGAAGGGAGAACTGAAAGGAGTGGAAGAAACATTGATATGAGAGAGAAGCATTGATTGGTTGCCTCCCACATGTTCCAGGACCAGGTATGGTACACACTTGGACCAAGGATCATATGTGCCTGGACTGAAGAACAAACCTGCAACTTAAGTATGCACCCCTAATAAGAAAATGAACCCACAACCTTTTGGTTATGGGACCATGCTCCAACCAACTAAGCCACACTGGCCCCAGGCAATTTTAATATACATAAATTTTATCTCTTTGTTGATGTTATCACTGAGTTTATCCAATTGTTTGATGAGTTTGATGAGCATGTTTCTTGCTACTAATTTGCACTTTTCATCCAGTAGACACTTTCATGTAGTGTTTTTTTTGGGGGGGTGTCATTTTTTGTATGGAACATATTCCTTTCTCTCCTCATGTTACCTGTTTGTTTTTGTGTATTAGGTAAGTCAGCTAAATCTCCCAGTCTTGAAAAAGTGGACTTATTTAGAAAATGTCCTATGTGGGCAGTGGGGTAACCTCCATTTACACCAGAGCCAAGTGCTTCAGAAGTGTTCTCTGGGTGGACTAGTGTGACCTTTTGTCATGGCTGGGCCACAATTTACATGAATACACAGTTAGGCAAGGCCGGTCCCTCGCCTTCTGGCTGTGAGGCCTGGCCACAACTGTTGCAGGGTCACTAGTGTGTGAGGCAAACCTTTGGTGTGGCTGGTTCCAAGACCCAGCCACACTGTTGCAGACACACTGCTACATGGTGATGCTGACTGAGGCTGCCCACTGGATGTGGCAGAGCAGGAGATGCTTTGGAAGGGTGGTAGCCTAGGTGGATCCTCAGCAAAACAGGGTTGGTAAACAGTGTTAGCAAGGTTAATTCCATTGAGAGTGTTGGAAATGGCACCAGCCATGGTCAGACCCACAAGATTAAAGAAATGGGAAAAAATGGCACTACCAGCACCTCTGATGTAGGAGAACATTCCAACATATTTCTGTACCACCAGTACACACTTTAAAATTAGTCAAAATATCACCTTCACAAATGACCTAGGTGCTTTTCAAAATGCTGTCTCTGTGCCAGGACACAAAAAGAGCTCAATCTGGGTTTCCTGCAGCTCTTTGGCTCTTCCAGATGTAAGCCCCTGTGGTTTTCAAAGCCAGATGTTATGTGGTCTCCTCTTCCTGGTTGAGGTCCCTCAGGCTAAAGCATAGACCTCTCATATCCATTTCAATGTGGCTTTTTCTTTATTTTAGTAATTGTAGAAAGTCTGTTCTACTAGTCTTCAGGTCATTTTCAGAGATAGCTCTTCTATATGTAGTTGTAGTTTTGGTGTCAATGAGAGAAAGAAAGTTCAGGATTTTCCTACTCTACCATCTTGAATTCAAAGCCAAGAGCTCTGCTCTTGAACACCAATTTGCTTTTGGAAATGTTCCTTGTGGTTGGTGCATTGCCCTAGAAACAAATATGTTTCTGGCTGTGATTGTATGAGTTTCATGGGGTATTAAAATTACCTATGAAGGCTGCATTACTCTTTAGGTCCATCAATATTTCCTTTATATACTTAGGTGCCTGTATGTTGGGTGCATAAATGTTTATCAGGGTTATATCCTCTTGTTGGAGTATTTTATTTACCATTATGTAATGTCCTTTGTCTTTTCTTATAGCCTTACTTAAAAGGTTTTTTTTTGTCTGGTATAAGTATTGCTACCCCAGTTTTTTTTTTCATTTCCATTTGTATGAAATATCTTTTTCCATCCTGTAATTGCAGTCTATGTGTGTCTTTCATTATGAGGTGGGTTTTGTAGACAACATGTATATGTTTTTTTTCTAATCCATGCAGCTACCTGTCTTTTGATTGAAGCATTTACTACATTTACATTTAAAGGACAGACACTTCTCCAAGGAGGACAGACAGAGGACCAAGAGACATATGAAAGGATGCTCAGCATCACTAGCCAGCCAGAGAGATGCAAATTAAAACCACAATGTGATACCACTTCACACCAGTCATAATGGCCATCATAAACAAGTCAACAAACAACAAATGCTGGAGATGTGGAAAAAAGGGAACCCTAGTGCACTGTTGGTGGGAATGCAGACTGGTACAGCCACTGTGGAAAACAGCATGGAATTTCCTCAAAAAAACTAAAAATGAAACTGCCTTTTGATCCAGCAATTCCATTGCCTGAATTATACCCTAAGAATCCTAAAACACCAATTCATAAGAACCTGTGTGCCCCAATGTTCATAGCAGCACAATTTACAATAGCCAAGTGCTGGAAGCAACCTAAGTGACCATTGGTAAATGGGTCAAAAAACTATGGTACATTTACACAATGGAATACTACTCAGCAGAAAGAAAGAAGGAGCTCCTACCCTTTGCAACAGTTTGTATGGAACTGGAGAGCATTATGCTAAGTGAACTAAGCCAAGTGGTGAAAGACAAATACCATAAGATCTCACCTATAAGTATAACCTAATCAACAAAACAAACAAGGAAGCAAAATATAGCCAGAGACATTGAACTAGAGAACAACCAACAGTAACCATAGGGGAGGTGGGAATAGATAATAGGGGAAAAGGGGGGAGGGTCATCAAGGAACATGTATAATAGACACATGGACAAAGCCAAAGGGGATAAGTTCGAGGGGGAGAGGCAGGGATGGGTGTGGTGGGGTGAAAATGGAGACAACTGTACTTAAACAACAATAAAAATGAAAAAAGTAACTCTTTTCCTTGTTGCTTTTAAAATTCTCTTTGTCTTTAACCTTTGCCATTTTGATTATGATGTGTCTTGGTGTAGGACTCTTTGGGTTCATCTTGTTTGGTATACTCTAGACTTCCTGGAGTTGTGTCTGTTTGTCTTCATCAGGTTAGAAAAGTTTCAGTCATTATGCTTCAAAATAGGTTATCAATTCCTTGCTCTTATTTTCTTCTTCTGGTACTCCTATAATTGAATGTTTTTATGCTTCATGTTTTCCTAGAGGTCTCTTAAACTATTTTCATTTCTTTCAAATTCTATTCTCTTTTTGTTTCTCTGATTGGGTGTTTTCTGTTACTTTGTCTTCCAACTTACTGATTCAATTTTTTACTTCATCTAATGTGTTATTGATTTATCTAGTGTGTTCTTCATTTCAGATATTGTATTATTTATTTCTGATAGTTTTTATGGTGCCTGTGTATTTTAATGTTTATTTTCTTATTGTTTAAGTTTTCATGGAGTTCACCTGTTCTTCTTCTAATTTTCTTGAACATCATTATAACCATAGCATTGAACACTGTATCTGGTAGATTGCTTGCCTCCATTTTATTTAGTTCTTTTTCTTGCGATTTCTCCTGTTCTTTTATTTGGTGTATGTTTCTTTGTGTCACAATCTTGGCTGTGTGCTCTTTATTTTTTCCTCTGTGTTATATAAACCTTCTATGTATCCCAGTCTTGGTATGGTGGCCTTCTATAGTAGATGTCTTGTTGTGCTCAATGGCACAGTCTCCATGATCACCTGAGCTAGGTGTTCCAAGAATATTCCTTTGTGTGCTATGTGAGCCCTCTTATCCTAACCAATTATTGATTACTGTTGGTCCATCTTCAGTTGTGTTGATCCTCAGCTTGGGGATTGACCTTGACCACAGTGTATGAGCTACTATGTAGGGGTTAACCCCATGAAGCAGAATTCAACCAAGCAGGGTTAGTGCCTGCTGAGATCTTCATTTGGATGTGCCCAAAAGGAAGCTAATGTGGAGGCACTTGTGGAGCTAATGTGGTCTGAAGTGCACCATTGGGTGTGTTGGTTCTGTTGCCTCTTGGGAAGGAGTTCAATGCAGGTCAATATCAAACATTGCCTGTGACTGGCCCTGGGCTACCTGTTGTGAGCTACAAAGCAATTCACAGTTTGTGGCTTCTGCTGGGCCTGGGAAATTGTGGGAAGAGCCAAGCTGCATATGATCACTGACTTCCCTAAGTACTAAGGCTGGTGGTAGGACAACAAAAGGCCCAAGGCACTCCAAGATCCACCTTTCACTGGCTGCCTGTTAGCCTTGGACACTAAAGAGACTCTGGTATACTTGAGTTGTGTATAGGAGACCATTCTGTGTGGCATGGGCCCAGCTCCCACTTGAAGATGCACATGACCCACACCCACGGATAGGTTCTCCCATGGGGCATCAGGTCTGCACTGTACCTAGTCTGCTATGAGACTTGTTTTTGCTAAAACTCCCTCACCCTGAATTGAGGCAGCAAACATTTACTGCAAAGTAACTTCCTAAAATCTATGCTAAACCTTCCAAGGACAAGTGTAACTGGTTCAACCACTTTTCCCTTTGCATTTGCAAATATCCTTCTAGGATGTGATTAGTGGCATCAGCTCTTTTGTTTTCTGTAAAAGGTAACCACCTAAAGTGAACCTGTGCATAGTAAATGAGGACCATCATGTAATGTGCCCAGAAAAGAAATAAAGGCTGGTCATGGCAAGGGTTGAGGCTTTTTCTCCCCTTGAGAGAAAATCCCTGCTGTCCCTTTTCCTCCACAGGCCTCAGTAGTCCCTGTGAATATCTCGTATCTCATCCACAATGTGGCGGACCCCACAAGCCAGGGTCTGCATCAGCTGTGTGTCCTCCTGGACACTGGATTGACTCTATTTTCCAGCCTTTCTTGCAGTTAGATGGGCCACGAAAGTAAGTATTGGGCAAGGAAACAGGGCCAGAAGTGATATAACCCACCCATAAAAGCCTTCATCCCAATCCTCTACTTTCTGTCAAAGTGGACATTACTGATGCACTGGAACAACCTTGAAAAATCCCTTTAGAAGAGGGTTGAGCCTGTCAACTGGATCTCCATATGATAAAATGGAGTGGAGCTCATCCCACCATAGTCCCTGCAGTTACCTCAGATCCACATGCCTGGCTTCATTCACTGACTTTCTGTGCCTCTGGGACTTATTTTCCAAAGAGGGTGGGAGTGTCTTAGGCTACAGAGACAGCACCTGTTCATTTTTACAAAGTAGATGCTCAATGTGTGTGAAATAAAAATTATTATTTGATTCTCTTAAGTATATTTTATTGATTATGCTATTACAGTTTTCCCAATGTCTCTTCTTTTATCCCACCTCTGCTCTGCACCCCCCAACCTTCCAGCATTTCCCCCCTTAGTTCATGCCCATGGGTTGTACAAACAAGTTCTTTGAGTCCTCTGCTTCTTATACCATTTTTATCTTTCCCCATCTACTTAATGCCTACCAGTTATGCTTCTTCTTCCCTGTACCTTTTCTCTGCTAATCCTTCCTTCCCCCTTCCCATTGAAATCTCTCCATTTTTCTGATTCTGTTCCTATTCTAGTTGTTCACTTAGTTTTTGTTTTCATTGTTTGTCTTTTCTTATTTAGGTTCATTTGTTGATAGTTGTGAGTTTGTTATTTTACTGTTCATATTTTTTATCTTCTTTTTCTTAGATAAGTCTCTTCAACATTTCATATAATAATGGCTTGGTGATGATGATCTCCTTTAACTTGACTTTATCTGGGAAGCACTTTATCTGCTTTTCCATTCTAAGTGACAGCTTTGCTGGATAGAATAATCTTGTATGTAGGTCCTTGCCTTTCCTGACTTCAAATACTTCTTTCCAGCCCCTTCTTGCCTGCAAAGTTTCTTTTGAGAATTCAGCTGATAGCCTTATGGCCACTCCTCGGTAGGTAACTCTCTCCTTTCCCTTTGCTTCTTTTAGAATTTTCTCTTTATCTTTAATTTTGGGTAACTTAATGATGATGTATGTGCCTTGGTGTGTTCCTCTTTGGGTCCAACTTCTTTGGATCTCTCTGAGCTTCCTGGACTTCCCAGAACTCTATTTCCTTCTCCAGATTGGGGAAGTCTTCATTATTTGTTCAAACAACTTTTCAATTTCTTGCTGTTATTCTTCCCTTTCTGGCACCCCTATAATTAGGATATTGGAATGTTTCAGATTGTCCCAGAGATTCCTCAGCCTCTCTTCATTTTTTTGAATTCTTGTTTCTTCATACTGTTCTGGTTGGATGTTTATTTCTTCCTTTTGTTCCAAATCATTGCTTTGAGTCCTGATTTACTTCCTGTCACTGCTGATTCTCTGAATATTTAGTTTTATCTCATTTTGGGTATCTTTCATTTGTTCTTCCATTTTGCGACTGAGCTCAATCAGCTCTATGAGAATTTTGATTACCAGAGCTTGAAATTCTCTATCAGATAGGTTGGCTATCTCCTCAACACTTAGCTCTCTTTCTGAGGCTTTGCTCTGTTCTCTCATTTGGGCCATATTTATTTGTCTTGGCGCAACTGATAAATAGTAAGGGGCAGGCCTTAGGTATTCACCTGGACAGGGCAATCCTCTTTGCTTTGTTATGGCACTGCCTGTAGGGGAGGGACTAGAGAGGGAACAATGCAGCTTGCCTGCTTGGCTCTAGGCTCCTGTGAGATTGGGAGTTTCTCCCACTCTGGCAATCACTGTAGTCCACAGTCAGCTGTGAGCCTCAGTTTCCCATTCAGCCAGCCCCTGCGCACCCACATAGTCCACTGCCTCACCACAGTTTCTCTCAGTCAGCTTTGCCCACACAATATGCCACTTTGCCACAGGTTCTTACTGGTCTGGTTGTTCAGGTTGACTGTTTCTTTAATTCCTTGATTGTCAGAGCTCCCTGCAGTTTGATTTTCTGGCACTTCTGGTTGTTACTGTATTTATATTGTTATCATTCTCCTTTTGGTTGTGCAAGGAAGTGAAGGGTTTCTACCTACACCTCTATCTTGGCTGTAACTTCCTTATTATTTAATTCTGACAACAACTCATGAAGTAGGAATTCTTATTCTCATTTTATTAGTGAGAAAACTGAAGTTTGGGGAGGTTTGTGTCAAAGCAAAGATAAAAAAGACAGGTTTCTCCAACTGCAAACCTTCAGTGTCCTCCCTTGAATCATAAATGAATGAATAACTGCATGAATTAAAAGGTGAATAGGTTTGTGAATGGCAGTTGCTCAGCCTGCCTGGCCAGCCTACGAGAGGCATTTGTGATAGGATTTTCTGGCACTGGTAGAATCCCTTGTACCAGGTTCCACAATGCTCTCCACACTGCAGTTGACAGTTTCTCTTTCTGGTGGGCTTGGGTGTGAGTCCTGTTATACAAGAAACCTTTTGTTCTTTTGAGAACCAAGTATATACCAGCTTTTTTCTAGATAGTGGGAATGGAGCTTATTTGATATTTAGTTCGTTAATTTATTTCTCATATCTCGTATTTTATTTCAAAATGAAAAACTTCAAAGCAACTATGGAAAAAAATTTATATATTACAAAGCTGAGTATACAGGGGATACTCACTATATTACTTTCCATGCTTTTCTGGAAGCTTGATCACATATTTCATAATTTTTAAACTTTTAAAAAATTTTATTTTCTCATCAAATATATCTAAGTCCATGAGTTCATAATGATATTTGTCAACCAGTGGTCACTGGCACTAATTCAACACTAAGAGGAATCCCCAATTTGTGGTGTGGTGAAGAAGGAAACTTTAATGGAAATAGCTCAATTGTGATATAGCACAGCTGTGAAACAGTGTGCCTGTGATGTGGTTCTGGGGGCAAGGCAGTCCCTGCAACAATGCCCTTTTGGGCTAAACAGTTCTGCTCTGGTATGTTCCACCTGCTCTGGTCCAATACACCCTGCTCTGTGCCAACTTTCTCTATCCTTGGAGATGTCTTCTGTTTCAGCTCCACACCAAGAAAATGCAGTACTTAGTCTTCTGCAGAAAGGGTGTAATGTGTTTTTCAAGCCAGAGAGGAGCTGACTTTATATAGAGAGAGAAGTTCTTGCCCGTGGTCCCTGATTGGTTTATTCTCATGCAAATGAGGACTCCAAATTCTTACAAATTAGTCAGAGTGGAGCCACTCTGATTTGTCAGTGAAGATGCTGATGGGAATATAGCTGTGCAGTTCCAAATGAACAGGGAAAAAGCCTCAAGTCCTATTGGTTGAAATACAGTTCCAGGAACCCCATTGTAAGGGCTGGCTCAGGTGGCAGGAACAGAGTACAGGTAGGCAATTTAGTGCAGGTCCTCCATATAGCATAACTTGCATGAAAGGCCCCTGTTTACAAAAGGTTGTTAAGCTCTGTTTCTTAATCTGAGCTCAATCAGTCACCAGGAGCCCTTAATAGTAGGTATCTTCTATCTCAGGTCCTAATACTTAACAACCATCACCACCTAACCTATCACCATTGGAGAGCACTAGGAAACCACCTTGCTATTTTGAAAACTGGCAAATGAAAAGAAAGAGGCATTTATCCCCTCCTTGTCATATAACCTTCATTGTGGGGCAATAAAATAGTTGATGAATGGAAGTGTATTTTTTAGAGAACAAGACAGGGGAAGGGAGACAAGAAGAGAGGGAGAGAAACATCAATATGAGAGTGAAACATAAATTGGTTGTCTCTCCTATGCAACCCAACCAGGGACAGAACCTACAACCTAGGATGTGCCCTGACTGGGAATCAAACCAGCAACTTTTCACTTTCTAGGATGATGCCCAACCAACTAAGTCATGCTGGTCAGGGCTGGAAATGTATCCTAATAGAACTATTTTAGCTAATGAAGGAAAAACGAATCACAGAATTAGAACACCATCACTGTGCAATCACAAACATTAGTGCAATCATTAGTGGTAGATCCAGGCAACTATCATCAATGGCTGCTAACATCACATAAGGAGAGACAAGCAGACATTATGTGCCTCTGTGGGAAGTACACAGCACCACCTATGGCTCTTACCACAACCCTCAAAAATCAAACCTGGATATAATGGGGACCTAACAGGAAATAGGGAAAATAGAGGAACTTGTTTTTTTTAAACCCACAGGGATGCAAATTGGTAAAATTCAACAAGTAAATTGCAAGAAATATCAAGGGAGTGGCATGGATTAAAAGAAATCCAAGAACTTTATCAGCCCATTATAATACTTCAGACACATAAGATGTAAAATGAGAATTGTGAATCAAGAATATTCAAGTTCTATGTACTTTATATTATTAAGTAATTATTATTATTTTTTAAAGGGCAATAACTTTATTGTGGTAATTTTTTAAAAAGTTCTTGTCAGACTTCCCTTCAAGATAGAGGTTTAGGTAGATATGCTTGACTTCCTCACACAACCAAAAGAAGGGCAACAACCAATTTAAAAACAAAAAACAACCAGAACTTAAAGAAAAATTGAACTCTATGGAAGTTCGACAACCAAGGAGTTAAAGGATAAACATTTGTCTAGACTGTTTGTCTAGGAGGGGTGGAAACAGGCAGCCAAGGCAGAGAGGACAAATGGCAAGGCAGCAGCTAGAGGACTGGGTGGATGAGGCAGCAGCTGGTGAACCAGGTGGTCCCACATTCACATGCAGATAAACCTGGAGGAACAACTGGGGAGTGAGACAGACCACAAAACCCAGGGTTCCAGTATAGGGAAATAAAGCATCAAAACCTCTGGCTGTATAAATCTGTGGGAGTTGCAATGGAGGGAAAAACTCCCAGTTTCACAGGAGAGTCCATTGTAGGGACCCACAGGGTCCTAGAACATACATAAACCTACCCACCCAGGAATCAGTACCAGAAGGGCCCAATTCACCTGTGGGTAGTGGGGAAAGTGTCTGAAAGTGGGGCAAGAGCTGAGCAAGTGGCCTTGTTCCTTCTCTCACTCCTCCCACACATAAAGCACCAAAATGCAACAAAGTGGGTTACCCCACCCTCGTACCCAGGGCTCCACCCCTAACAACACAACAGGTGCACTGACACAAAGAAATATGGCCCAAATGAAAGAATAGATCAAAACCCCAGAAAAAGAACTAGGTGATGAGGAGATAGCCAACCTATCAGATGCAGAGTTCAAAACAATGGTAATCAGGACACTCACAAAATGACTGAGTACAGATGCAAAATAAAGGAAGAAGTGAAGGCTATGCAAAGTGAAGTAAAGGAAAATGTACAGGGAACCAACAGTAAAGGGAAGGAAACTGGGACTCAAATCAATGATTTGGAAGAAAATGAAGAAATAAACATTCAACCAGAATAGAATGAAGAAACAAGAATTCAAAATGAAGAGAGTTTAGGAACCTCCAGTGCAACTTTGAACATTCCAACATCCAAATAATAGAGGTGCCAGAAGGAGAAGAGGAAGAGCAAGGAATTGAAAACTTATTTGAACAAATAATGAAGGAAAACTTCCCCAATCTGACAAGTGTAGGCAATCATTCTGTGTGGTGTGGGCCCTGACAGGACCCACTCCCATAGATAGTTTCTCCCATGGGAATCAGGCCTGCATTGTATCTAGACTACTATGAGACTTGCTTTTGCTAAAACTCCCTCATCCTGAATTAAGGCAGCAAACATTTAGTGCAAAGTAACTTCCTAAAATCCATGCTAAACCTTCCAAAGACAAGTGTAACCAGTTCAACCACTTTTCCCTTTGCATTTGCAAATATCCTTCTGTGATGTAATTAGCGGCATCCTCTCCTTTGTTTTTTGTAAAAGGTAACCACCTAAAGCAAATCCCTCCATAGTAAATGAGGACTATCATGTAATGTGCCCAGAAAAGCAATAAAAGCTTGTCAAGGCAAGGGTCAGGGTGCTCTCCCCTTGAGAGAGTGGCTGTCATCCCTTTTCCTCCACAGGACTCCATAGTACATGTGAATTTGTCATATCTCATTCATAGTGTCACAGACCCCACAAGCCAGGGTTCGAATCAGCAAAGGAAATAGCCATGCCAGTCCAGGAAGCTCAGAGAGTTCTAAAGAAGTTGGACACAAAGAGGGACACACCAAGACACGTCATAATTAAATTGCCAAAAGTTGAAGATAAAGAGAGAATCTTAAAAGCAGCTAGAGAAAAGAAAACAGTTACCTACAAAGGAGTTCCCATTAGACTATCAGCTGATTTCTCAAAAGAAATCTTGCTAGCGAGAAGGGGCTGGAAAGAAGTATTCCAAGTCATGAAAGGCAAGGAACTACATTCAAGATTACTCTATCCAGAAAAGTTATCATTTAGAATGGAAGGACAGATAAAAAGTGCTTCCTAGTTAAGGTAAAGTTAAAAAGTTCATTGATGTAGACACAGACCCACATTGTCCGTGGTGTCATGCATGAGACATGAGACATTCACATGGACTACCAAGTCCTCTGTGGAGGAAAAGGGACAGCCCGGCTACCCTCTCAAGTGGAGAGTGCCTCAGAGCGGCTTGGCCACTCTCTCAAAGGAGAGCACCCTGATCCTTCCTTCACAGGGTTTTTATTGGCTTTTAATTTGCCTAGGAATACAGGTAAAGTTCATTATTCATTGTCAGGCAGTAAGGATCAAACAATAGATAACATACAAAGAACTCTGAGGGTGTATTCTGAGTCAGGGTCTGTTAGCTAACAGGCCACAAAACTCTGGGAAGCAAACTCATTTCTTGCCTGGACCTTTATCATTTAATTAAGAGCATTCTTAGTGAAGCAGGTTTCACAGGAGTTTATGTATTCTTTCTCAGGCCTGATCACCTGGGGAACCCACCCTTTCCAGCACAGGGCTGCACTGCCCTCTATCATTGTTTTAGGATTAATTCAGGCAGGGGAAGTAAGGCAGCCAAGAGATAGGAGACTTCTTGCAGGCAGAATGAGGACTCAGGCTTTGTCAAAGCTGAGGGGTGAGGGTCCATCACTCCCTTTCTCCATAGCCCCCCAAGTCCTTCCCTGGGACCTCCAAGTGATCATGCCTGTCTTAGATCATTCCCCGCTTGGGGAATCTTACCCATCATGGGCTAACTGATCAAGCATTGGGGACCAGTTATGAAAAGAGGAGCAGAAGCGGTGCTCCTGCCTGGGAGATAAGCTTTGCCTCCTTAGTGGCTTATGGTCTGAAGGTCACTCACTCAGCCTTAGCCATGGTGGGGTTATAGCTCCTGAAACCAGGCAGGGTGGTTCCCAACAGTTCATAATCACCAAGCCCTTATTATATGAAATGTTAAAGGGACCTATCTAAGAAAGAGAAGGTCAAAACTATGAACAGTAAAATGACAACATACGCACAACTATCACCAACTGAACATTAACCTCCCCCCCAAACTAAGCAAACAACTAGAACAGGAATAGATTCACAGAAATGGAGAACAGGTGAAGGGTTATCAGTGGGAAAATGTACAGGGAATAAGAAGCATAATTGGTAAGTACAAAATAGACAGGAGGAGATTATGAATAGTATAGGAAATGGAGAAAGCAAAGAACTTATATGTATGATCCATGGGCATGAACTAAGGGGAGAGGGGATACTGGAGGGGATGGGGTGGAGGGCAGAGGGGGATAAAAGGGAGAAAAAATGGGACAACTGTAATAGCATAATCAATAAAATACACTTTAAAAAAGTTCTTATCTTCTGTCCCTAACCAGGTAGTTCAACTGGTTGGAGCATCACCCTGTAAACCAGAAGGCTGCCATTTTGACTCCAAGTTAGGGCATATACCTAGGTTGCCAGTTTGATCCCTGGTCAGGGTGCATATGAGAGGCAACCAATCAGTGTTTCTCTTTCACATCAATGTCTCTCTCTCTCCCACCCCCCTTCCCCTCTCTCCCTCTCTCTCTCTCTCTCTCTCTCTCTCTCTCTCTCTCTCTCTCTCTCTCCCCATTCCTTTCTCTCTAACATCAATAAGAACATGTTCTTGGATGAGGATTAAAAAGCTCTTGTCTTCTGTGAATACGTATTGAAATATTTATAGATAATAAGATAATATGAACCCACTGGGGTACTGGAAATATCTAGGGGAATATTATGTAAAGTATGTGGTTGTCTAACCTCAGTATGCTGTGCACTTCAAACCAATACATAATGGTAATAAAAAAGATAATATGATACCTGGGATTTACTTCAAAATAATCCAAGGTGGGGGTTGGGTGTGGGTTCTGAATGGCTGTGGGTTGATCATTATTGAAGATGGATTAAGGGTGCAGAGGAGGACTGGTTTCCTATTGCTTTTCAACAAATTACCACAAACCCGGTGATTTAAAACAACTGGAAGTTGTTCTTTGGGTCAAAATTCTGTCACAGGTCTCACTGGACTAAAATCAAGGTGTCCCAGGGCTGTGCTCATTCTGGAGGCTGTAGGAAAGAATCATTTCTAGCCTCCAGAGGTCACTTGCAGTCCTTGGCTCACGGCCCCTTTCTCCATCCTCAAAGCCAGTAATGTCACATCTGTCTGACACTTCTTTCATAGTCACATCTCTTTCTCTGACTATAGTGAGGAAAGGCCCTCTGTTTTAAGCATCTATGTGATTAGACCGTGTCCATCTGTATAATCCAGGATAATCCCCTATCTAAAAGTCCTTAACTTTAAATACATTTAAGTCCCTTTTGCCATGTGAGATAACATTCCCAGGTTCTGAGATGAAGATGTAGACATTTTTGGAAGAGGTGGAGCATTATTCTGTCTACTATAGAGAATCATTATCTTATTATCTCTTATTATCTCTACTTTTGTGTATGTTTGAAATTTTTCACAGTGATAAGTTAAAAGATAAGTTAAAAGTGATAAGTTTGCTAAATGTTGCTGGCTGGAGGCTGTGATCTTCAGGAAGGGTGATAAGACCTCTCCCTGAAGGAATGACTTCTGAGCTTCGATATAATGCAGGGTGAGTGCTCCATAAATGGCCCCTGTAGCCCCAGTGAAGTGCATCAGGGGGCAGTGAGACCCTTATTCCCTTCAGGGTCAGTCAGAGAGTTCTGTGCAGCCTCTCTGGTCTAAAAAATGGGATACAGGAAACCTCTTGAAGTTGGCAGCTCCTCAGCTCACTTTACTTGGCAGGGTGGGGGTTGGTAGGTATTAACTGGTTCAAGGTGTCACCTTCAAATCAGGTAACTCTGTTCTGCACCCCACTGTAGCTAGCCTGCTGTGGGTTCTGCTGAGACAGACAGAGCCCCAGCTTTGCTCTCTGACTACAAGTGGCCTCAGGAAGGGTCTGGCACAGGCACCAAAGATCATTGCAAAATATATGTTTTTTTCTTCCTCTGAAGACAGTGTCTTTGGGCATTCATAATGGTCTAGACTTTGACATACCATCAGAGACTGTCCTACAATACAGCCTTTAATAAAACTAGGCTTTCCCAAACCCCTGGTAATAGAGTTATCTTTATAATAAGAAGGGTGGGGAACCACCAAAATGTGGTGTGTGTCCAGGCCAACTTCACAAATTTTATGCTGTGAGACCTAAAGTTCTGATGAGGTTGTCTAAAACAAAAAAAAATGTGTCAGCAGGGCCCATGGTGGATCCGTGTGTGCTAAATGTACCCACAATAGCATCAAGTGTGCTTTTCATATTGAGGAGGAAGTATACTCATTGGATGTTTTGCAGCCTTTTTAGTATAAATGGTTTTCTACAGCTGACTTTGTATCAGGCCCAATTTAAAACACTATGTCAACTCATTTTATCTTCACCACCACCCCATGAAATAGGTAGTAGAGTCCACCACTTTTAGATGAGTTCAAACAGAGGAAAAGAACCAGCGGTATACCCAATTATTGATGTACTGCAAGAAACTGGATTATGCAATGTGGCAAAAAATCTTTAGGGCAGATGGTCAGGCAGGACAGGCTGGAACTGAAATTGCTATCCACAGGTAGAACTTCTAAAAAACCTCAGTTCTGCTCTTAAAGACTGTCAACTGATTTAATCAGGCCTAACTCAATTCTAGGATAATCTTTTAGAAGTCAACTAATTAGATACTACTTATTTTTTTAAAGATTTTATTTATTTATTTTCAGAAAGAGGGGAATGGAGGGAAAAAGAGAGGGAGAGAAGCATCAATGTGAGAGAGAAACATCAGTTGGCTGCCTCTTGCATGCCCCCAACTGGGGACCTGGCTTACAACTCAGGCATGTGCCCTGCCTGGGAACTGAACCAGCAACCTTTTGGTCACAGGCCTGTGCTCAGTCCACTGAACCACACCAGCCAGGGATACATACTACTTTAATCCCATCCATTAAATAACCTCACAACACCTAAATTTGTATTTTACTGAATAACTGAAACTAGTTTAGCAAGTGGACACAAAAAACTACCATCACTGATGGGAAAACTGAGGTATGGGATGATGAAATGACTTTGCCGAGGTCTCAGAATGAATAAATGACAGAAACAGGACTTGAACCAAAAGATCCAGAGTCTGTCTTCAGCATGCTTTCATAATGTTTCTTTTAGCCAGTTGCTGGTCATGAAGTTAACCCTGTCATTGCATGCCTTCTTCTGTCTCATTACATGGGGACTGATCCATGTACTGGAGTCAGATGTATAGCAGACTTAAGATGTGGAAGCTTGGAGTCATGGCTGGTGTCATGGCTAGGAGCAGTGGCTCTGCAGCAAGACTCTTTAGATTCATGTTATGGTTCTGCTTTTAATAGTTGTCAGATATTATTGGGAAGGCTTCTTAACCTCTATGTGCCTCAGTTTCTTCATCTGTAAAATATGCATAAAAGGGTACCTGACTCATAAGGCATTGTGGGGATTAAACTAGATAATAGAGATAAGATACTCAGAATAGAAAACAATCAATGAATATGTTCTTTTTGAAAAAAAATATTTATTTATTTTTAGAGAGAGGAGAAGGGAAAGAGAAAGAAAGGGAGATAAACATCAACATGTGGTTGTCTCTCATGTGCCCTGACTGGGAATGGAATTAGTGACCCTTTGGTTCACAGGCCAGTGCTCAATTCACTGAGCCACACCAGCCAGGGCTGAATATCAGTTCTTAAATTTTGGTTCAATACCACATTATGTCCCCCAACTCCAGCTGCTATGGGATCAGGCTCAGGACCTCCCCAGAGCTACATGCCTCTCAGCCTTGCAAACCTTTGGCCCATCAGAAACCTGTTGACATTGTTTCATCACAGAGAGTAGAGGCATCTCCTTCAGCAATACCGGGTCCCCAGAGTCATATGGCTTCTGGCACTGCACAAAGTTATGTTATGGCAAGGAGTGGCAAAGAAGCCTGGCTCAGGCCCATGGACATTCCTGGGATCAGAAGGTGACCCCAACATAAAGGAAGCATGAGATGGAGAAGAAGTTTTATAGTAGGAAATGCTGGCTCTCAGGTGAGACTGGACAGGGAATAATGGGTACATCAAGAATGCTATCTAAGTGTACACAAGCAGATGGAAGAGGATTCCAGGCCACAGACTATGGTGGTGTGTCTTTGTTAAGGGAGGGAGGAGCATACAGGACCTTACTTCCCACAACTTGATTTTGAAATCCTAAAATCAAGTGTTGGCAGGCTAGTTCCTCTCCCAGAGGTGTCCAAACTTTTGGCATCTCTGCACCACACTGGAAGAAGAAGGGTTGTCTTGGGCCATACATGAAATACATTGTGACACATAATCACAAAAAAATCTCATAATGTTTTAAGTAAAATTATGACTTTGTGTTGGGCCATATTCACAGCCATTCTGGGCTGCTTGAAGCCCGTGGGTTGCAGGTTGGACACTCCTGATAGAGACTAAAGGGATAATCCATTTCCCAGACTTTTTCACCTTCTAGTAGTCACCTATATTCTTTGGCTCATAGGCCCATCTTTCCTTTTCACTCCAGTCACTGCTTCCAGATCTTATAACCTTCTCTGACTCTGATCTCTCTTACCTTCCTCTTAATAAGGAGCCATGTGATTACCTTGGGCTTCTCTAGATAATGAAGGACGATCTCCTATCTCAAGATCCTTAATTTAATTATAACCACAAAGCCCATTTTGCCATGTAAGATAACAGATTCTGAGGATTCAAATGTAGACATCCGTGTGGGAACCAGTACTCTGTTTCTGCAATAGCTGAGTATGTATGCTTCATTGTATGCTTCTACCAGTATATTTTTATCCATTCACCACTTGAAAGGCAATAACATACACTTATCTTTTCTAGTCAACTAACTTTTCATCTTAAGGTACAGAAAAACATACTGAAGATGACTAAAAAGATTTTAAAAAAGAGAAACCTCTTGTCCTGACTGGCAGGGCTCAGTGAGTTAGGCATTGTCCTGCAAACTGAAAGGATGACAGCTCAATTTTGGTCAAGACAAGTGCCTGCATTGCCAGCCAAGTCCCTGGGGGTATGCAAGAGGCAGCCAATCAATGTTTATCTTGCATATTGGAGTTTCTCTTACTCTCTTTCTCCCTCCCTTCCCCTCTCTAAAAAATAAATAAATAAAATCTTTTAAAAAGAAGACACAGGTCTTTATTAGGTTTTGTAAAAATCTTAAAGTTTAAAAATAACTTTATTGAGGATTTTAGCATCTGTGGTCATCAACAATATTGGCCTGAAGTTTTCTTTCTTTGTTGTGTCTTTATCTGGTTTTAGGATTAGGATGATTCTGGCTTCAGAATTTGGGAGTCTTCCATCTTCTTAGATTGTTTGGAATAGTCTGTGAAGGATAGGGTTTAGCTCATCCTTAAATGCTTTGTAAAATTCTCCTGTGAAACCATCCAGTTCAGAGCTTTTATGTTTCAGGAGTTTTTTTTATTACTGCTTCAATTTTGTCAGCTGTTATTGGTCTGTTCAGGCTTTCTGCTTCTTCTTCACTGAGTTTTGGAAGATTATATTTTTCTAGATATTTGTCCATTTCACCTGGGTTTTCAGATTTCTTGGCATATAGCTCTTCAGAGTAGTTTCTTACAATCCTCTGTATTTCTGAAGTATCAGAAGTACTACAGAAATAAATAGAGCTGGAAAACTACATGCAAAAAAATGAATATGCATCAGTTGTAATCTCTCCTCTTTCATTTCTGATTATGTTTATTTGAGTCCTCTATCTTTTTTTCTTGATGAGTCTGCTTAAAAGCTTGTTGATTTTCTTTATCTTTTCAAAGAACCAGCTCCTGGATTTATTGATCCTTAGGATTGTGCTTTTGGTCTCTATGTCATTTAATTGTGCTCTGATCTTGGTTATTTCCTTCATTCTACTTGCTCTGGGTTGTTTTTGTTGTTGTTCTCAAGCAAAATATCGGCAAATTGCATCCAGCAATATGTTAAAAATATACAACACGATCAAGTGTGATTCATCCCAGGGATGCAAGTATGGTACAATATTTTCAAAACAATAAACATAATACATCACATAAACAAAAGGAAAGAAAAAATAACATGATCATATCAATATATGCGGAAAAAGCATTTGATAAAGTACAGCACTCATTTATAATAAAAACATTCATCAAAGTGGGAATAGAGGGAGCATTTCTCAACATAATAAAGGTCATATATGAGAGACCTACAGCCAAATCATACTCAATGGGCAAAAACTTAGAGCTTTCCCACTAAGGTCAGGAAGAAGAAAAGGATGTCCAATTACACCACTCCTATTCAACATGGTATCAGAAGTCCTAGCCGCAGTAATCAGACAAGAAAAGGAAATAAAGGCATCCAAATTGGAAAGGAGGAAACAAAACTGTCATTGTTTGCAGATGACATGACAGTGTACATAGAAAATCCTGTAGACTCCACAAAAAAACCCTGCTTGAACTAATAAATGAATTTAGCAAAACAGTGGATACAAAGTCAATATTCAGAAATCAAAGGCATTTTTGTATACCAACAATGAAATGTCAGAAACAGAAATCAGAGGGAAAAAATCCCATTTCCTATAGCAACAAGAAAAGTAAAGTACCTAGGAATAAACCTAACCAAGGATGTAAAAGACCTGTACTCAGAAAACTACACAACACTGAAGAAAGAAATTAAGGAATATGCAAATAAATGGAAGCATATACTGTGTTCATGGACTGGAAGAATTAACATAATCAAAATGTACACACTACCCAAAACAATTTATAGATTCAAAGCAATCCTTATTAAAGTACCAATGACATATTTCACAGATATAGGACAAACATTTCAAAAATACATATGGAACCATAAACAGTCCTGAAGGCTGAAGCAATTTTGAGAAAGAAGAACAAAGTAGGAGGGACCGCAATACCTGATATCAAGCTGTATTACAAGGCCACTATAATCAAAACAGCTTGGTGCTGGCATAAGAATAGACACAAGGACTAATGGAAATAGAGAGCCCAGCAATAAACCCAAATCTCTATGGTCAATTAATATTTGACAAAGAAGCAGAAGCATAAAATGGAGTAAAAATAGCCTATTCAACAAGTGGTGTTGTGAGAGCTGGAAAGCTACATGCAAAAAAATGAAACTTGATCACCAACTTACACCATGCACAAAAATAAATCAAGGTGGATAAAAGACCTAGTATACATTGTGACACCATAAAAGTCCTAGAGGAAAACATAGATTGGAAAATATCAGACATTCCACAGAACAATATTTTCACCGATATGTCCCCCAAAAACAAAGGACATAAAGGAAAGAATAAACAAATGGCACTTCATCTATTAAAAAGCTTCTGCATGTCTAAAGAAAATAACATTAAAATGAAAAGAGAACCAACTATACAGGAAAACATATTTGCCAATGATACCTTGGGCAAGGGTTTGATCTCCAAAATATCTAAAGAACTCACATGACTCCATTCCAGGAAGACACACAACCAATTAAAAAATGGGTGAAGGATCTGAACAAACACTTTTCCAAGGAGGGCATACAGAGGGCCCACAGACATATGAAAGGATGATCAGCATCACTGGCCATCAGAGAGATGCAAATTAAAACCACAATGAGATACCACTTCACACTGGTCAGGTGGCCATCATAAACAAATCACAAACAAGTACTGGAGAGGTTGTGGAAAAAAGAGAACATTAGTGCACGGCTGGTAGGTATGCAGGCTGGTGCAGCTGCTGTGGAAAATACTATGGAATTCCCTCAGGAAACTAAAAATGGCACTGCCTTTTGATCCAGCAATTCCATTGCTGGGATTATACCCTAAGAATGCTGAAACACCTATCCAAAAGAATCTATGCACCCTAATGTTCATAGCAGCACAATTTACAATAGCCAAGTGCTGGAAGCAACCTAAGTGCCCATCAGTAAATGAGTGGATCCAAAAACTATGGTACATTTACACGATGGAATACTACACAACAGAAAAAAGGAAGTCCTACCCTTTGCAACAGTTTGGATAGAACTGGAGAGCCTTATGTTAAGTGAAATAAGCCAGGTGGTGAGGCACAAATACCATATGATCTCACCTTTAACTGGAACCTGGTAAACAAAACAAATAAGCAAGCAAAATATAACCAGAGACATTGAAATTAAGAACAATCTGACAGTAACCAGAGGGGAGGTGTGAGGGCATAACAGGGGCCAGAGGGTTTTCAGGACCAAATATAAAGGACACATGGATAAAACCAAGCAGGGGGTGGAAGCAGGAGAGCAAGGTGGGGATGGCTGGGGTGGGGAGGAGTGTGTGTGTGTGGGTAAGTGCAGACAACTGTAATTGAATAACAATAAAATAATTTTAAAAAATTAAAAATAACTTTATTGAGGTATAATTTACAATCTTTCATTTTAGATGTACTGTTTGATAAATTTTGTTAATAGTTATGTATCTTTCACTATAATCAAGAGGTAGAACAAGTCAAGTACCCTAAAAATTATTCTTATGCTTCTTTTCAGTAGATCCTATCTCCAGCTCAGGTAACCACTAATTTGATTTTTATTACTATACTTTTGCATTTTGTAGAATTTCATATAAATGAAACCATATGATATGTGCTGAGTAGTATTCTATAGGATGGATATACCACAATGTGTTTGTTCATTTTCCAGCTGGTGGATACAAGGATTATTTCCAGTTTTGAGTTATCATGGATGATGAACACCTACATGGAAGTCTTTATATGAACACATACTTTCATTTTCTATGTGTGTACAGAAGAGTGGGACTGCTGAGACACATGATAAATGGGTGATTAATTTTATAAAATACCACTGTACTCTTTCCCAAAGTGACTATACCATTTTGCATTCCAACCAGCAATATATGAGAAATCTGGTGGCTGTTTATTATCTTCAGCACTTTTAAATTTAGCCTTTTTAGTGGGTACACAGTGCCTTTAATTTGCATTCTTTGATGACAAGTGATGTTAAAAATATTGTCATATCCTCATTGACCCTTTTATGAACAAATTGTTCACCTATTTTTATTTTTTAAATTTATTTACTTTACAGAGAAAAAGGAAGGGAGAGAGAGAAAAACATCAATTTGCTGTTCCACTTATTTATGCAGTCATTGGTTGATTCTTGTATGTGTCCTTACCAGAGGTGCAACCCACAACCTTGGGATATTGTGCTGATGCTCTAACCAACCAGGGATTTTTTTTTTAATTAAATGTATTAGGGTGACAATGGTTAATTAAATTATATAGGCTTCAACTGCACAATTTTATGATATATCATCTGTATATTGCATTGTGTGCCAAGCACTCGAAATCAGATCTTCTTCTGTTGCCATGTATTTCACCCCTTTTACGTTTTCCTACTCCTACCCCTTTCCATCTGGTAACCACCATACTGTTGTCCATGTCTATGAGTTTTCATTTGTTTGCTTTACTTGCTTGTTCATTTGTTGCTTATGGGTGGCTTTCAGTTTTATATGCCACATATGAGTGAAATTATATGGTTCTTGACTTTCTATGTATGATTTATTTCACTTAGCATGATATTCTCAAATCCACCCATGTTGTTACAATGGCTGTATTACATCTTTTCTTATGTCTGAGTAGTATTCCATTGTATATATGTGCCACATCTTCTTTATCCAATTATCTATTAAAGGACACTTCAGTTGTTTCTGTCTTGGCCACTGTGAATAAATGTTACAATGAACAAAGGGGTGCATATATCTTTGCAAATAAATATTTTCAAAATTTGTAGGTAGATACTCAGAAGAGGGGTTGTTTACTATAGTTAAAAAATCAAGTAGTTCATCATATTGAGTTGTAAAAGTTGTCTTAAAAAATAAATTCTGGATACAAACTCTTTCCGGCACATATTTTTCCCAGACTGGGGGTTGAGAAATTATAAAAAGTTAAACTGCAAACTTTAAAAAATAAAAGGGCAGATATCAATAAAATGAAAAATAGAAAACAATAAAAAAATCAGTGAAGCCAAAATCAGGTTCTTTGAGATTATCAATAAAGTTGATAAGTCTATGACTAGCTTGATCAAGAAAAAAAAGAGAAACAATATAAAATAACAATATTAAATATTGTTAATTTTTCTGTAACAATACAACACTACAAATACTACAGAGGCTTAAAAGATTATAAGAAAATCTTATGATCAAATTTGTGCCAATAAATTCAATGACCTAGATGAAATTTACTTGAAAGACACAAATTACCAAAACTGATCCAAGAAGAAATAGAAATTTGGGATGGTTCTATATAAATTTAAGAAACTAAATTTGTCATTTAAAACATTCCCAGAAGAAAACATTTAAGAAAAATTATGTGTTTATGATCTACTCATTTACTGATGGGCACTTAGGTTGCTTCCAGCACTTGGCTATTGTATATTGCACTGCTATGATAACACCAAGGGGGAGGGAGGTGGGTTTGGTTCGGTGGGGGGGGGGGTGTGAGGGGGAAATGCAGACAGCAGTAATTGAACAACAATAAAATAATTTTTAAAAATTATGTAAACCCTACAGAAATGATTTCAGAAAAAAAGAAGAGGAAGAATCATTTCTTAACTGATTTTGTGAGGCAAGTATTACCCTGATGCCCAAAACAGACAAACACGTCATGCAAGGTCCAAGATGGTAGCAGCATAGGAGAATGTTGAACTCTCTACCTCCATGAACACACTGAAATATACACCTATATCAAAAGGAATTACTCCTAAAAGACAACTGACGGCCAATTAAACAGCTTATGAATAACAAATGAGAGGAAGAGACTAACTAGAGAAGGCTGGGAAACCACAGGAGTTTTCCTGGATCTTTGGGAATTCTCTGGGATTGAAGATGCTGTGAGTGCCATTGTTTATGTCACCCTCCATTTCAATAGGGTGGACAATAGCTCTATTCAGGTACTTTGGCCTCCTTGTAAGATTGCTACAACACATTCCCAGCCACACTTTCCAGAGTCCACTTTGGCTTTGAACAAAGGGAATAAGCAGGATCAACAGCGTGTCACCACATGCACTTGGATTCTCTGCCTAAAGCCACTCCAGCCCAGCAGGCCAGTGCCCTAGCCATAGTAAGTACTTCCAAGCCCCTACCAATCTTCCAGAATTACTCAGCATGCACAGCCTACACAGATATTGCTCTAACAAGGCCACCAAACAAGCACAACGAACCAGAGAGATACTGTATAGAGAATACTGTGGAGCCATGACAGCTCTCCAGGAATTGCAAGCATTCTTCTGGTTTGGAGATACTGGTGAGTACCATTGTATATGTTCCCCTCCACCTTTGTAGGGTGTTCTAGCCTACCTTCAAGGTGTTGGAGTATGTACCTGGGCACATATCTTGCACTTATTTCAGCTCCAAACAAAGGGAGCAAGCAGGATCAATAGGACATTACCACATATAACTGACCTTCCCACCTAGAGCCTCTGCAGCTTGGTAGGTTGGTGCTCCAGATGCTACTTAGTTCTAAACAGCCTGCCAAAACCACCTAGCATACACAATATACACAGAGGTTGTTCTACACTTTTAAAGGGAGAATAGCCATTTTTATCTAATTCATATAAACAAACATAGAAAATAAAATAAAATGAGAAGACAAAAGAATCTCTCTCAAATAGAGTAATAAATAAAATCCCCAGGGAGAAAATCCTAATGAAACAAAGATAAGTAATTTGCCTGATGAATAATTCAAAGAAATGATCATAAGTATGCTTACCAAATTTGATAGTAGAATAGAACTTAGAGAAAACAAAGAATTAGAAAGTATAATAAAAAAAACAAGCACAACTGAAGAATATAATAACTGAAAAAATGCACTAGAAGGAATCAAAAGCAGATTAGCTAATATATAACAGATCAACAACCTGGAAGATAGACTAATGGAAACCAACCAGTCAGAGCAGCAAAAATAAGGAAGGGTTTTTAATTTTTTTTTATTTTTAGAGAGGGGAAGGGAAGGACAAAGAGAGGGAGAGAAACATCAATGTGTAGTTGCCTCTAGTGTGTGCCCCACTGGGGACATGGCCCACAACCCAGGCATATGCCCTGACTGGGAATCCAACTGGTGACCTGTTGGTTCACAGGCCCATGCTCAATTCACTCAGCTACATCATCCAGGGCAAAAAGAACTTTTTAAAAAAAATTTTAAGTTGTTTCTCAAAGATTTTATTTATTTTTTAGACAGAGGGGAAGGGAAAGAGAAAGAGAGGGAGAGAAATATCAATGTGTGGTTGCCTTTTGTATGCCCCCAACTGGAAAGGTGTTTTTTTTTTAAGTTAAGGATAGTCTAAGGGACCTCTGGGATAACATCGAGTGCACAAACATTCAAGTTACAGGAATCCTAGAAGGAGAAAAAAGTAAGATAGGAACTGGAACATTATTTGAAGATATAATAACTGAAAATATTCTTAATATGGGAAAAGAAACAGACATCCCAATACAGGAATAACATATAATTCCAAAAAAGATAGAGCCAAAAAAGAACCATATTGAAAATATTGAGACATAACAATAGAAGATCATTTCCCTGAGCTCAAGAAATACCTGAGTGTGCAGCTTAAAAGGGTTGAGATCAAGGTAGGACTGATTTAAAACAAAACAAAACAAAAAACAAGGCACACCTCAACATGTCTGGAAAAATTCCTTAACTCTAAGAATAAACAAAAATCCACATACTAAAAAAAAAGAAAGAAAATATTGTAATTAAAGTGACAAAAGTTAAAGCTAGAGAGACAATTTCAAAGGCCACAAGATGTAAACAACTAGTTATCTACAAAGGAAAGCCTATAAGGCTATCAAATGACTTCTTAGCAGCAGAAAATGAAATCTCTTAAAAATAGATCTAAAATATGATATCACTTGAGGTGGGAAACAAACAATGCAATATACAGAGGATATATTGTAGATTTGTATACCTGAAATATACATAATTTTACTAACCAGTGTCACCCCAATGAATTCAATAAATAGTAAAGAACCTCACAAGCTAGAAGGTAGTGGTAAAACATCTTTAAAGTGCTAAAATAAAGGACATAAAACCTAGAATAACTTACTCAGCAACATTATCATTCATAATTGAAAGGGAAAAAAAGACATTCTTGCCAAGCAAAACCCAAAAATGTTTATCACCAATAAACCAGCTTCAAGAAATGTCAACTTTTTTTTTTTAGCAGAAAAGGCCATAATCAAAATAAGGAAATATAAGCAAGGAAAAATATCACAGGTAAAGTAAAATGTTTAATAAATATAGTGAATCAGACATTTAAAAAACTGCAAAACTCAGGACTTCCAGCCAAGGTAGAGGTATAGGTAGACACACTGTGCCTCCTCACACAACCAAAATAGGGACAGCAACAGTTTAGAAACAAAAAATAACCAGTACTGGCAGAAAATTGAACTGTATGGAAGTCCGACAACCAAGGAGTTAAAGTAGACATATTGATTCAGACTGGTAGGAAAGGCAGAGTTGGGCAGCTGGGTGGAGAGATGTCTTGGCAAAAAGAGCAGTAGTTGGTGGGTCCTGGGTGTGCAAGGAAGCAGCAGGTGGACCCAGCCAGGCAGTGGAATGTGGAGAGGTGCAGTGTACAAGGTGGCTGGTGGACTGGGTGGTCCCACATTTGCACAGATAAACCAGGCGAAACTAGGGAGTGAGACAGGCCACACAATCCAGGGTCTCAGCATGGGGAAATAAAGCCTCAAAACACCTATTGAAAACACCTGTGGGGGTTGAGGTGCCAGAAGGAACTCCCAGCCTCACAGGATAGTTTATTGGAGAGACCCACAGGGTCCTAGAACATACACAAACCCACCCACATGGGAATCAGCACCAGAAGGGCCCAATTTGCTTGGGGGAAGCAGCGGAAGTGACTGAAATCTGACAGAGAGTGGAGCAAGTGCCATTGTTTCCTCTCAGACCCCTGCCCCACATACAGCATCACAACCCAGCAACTGGGTTGCCCTGTCCTGGTGAACACCTAAGGCTCAGCCCTTCACTATGTAACAGGCACGTCAAGACAAAAAAAAAAAGGCTCAAATGAAAGAACAGATCACAGCTTCAGAAAAAAATACAACTAAGCAACAAAGTGATAGCCAATCTATCAGATGCACAGTTCAAAACACTGGTAATCAGGATGCTCACAGAACTGGTTGAATTTGGTCACAAATTAGATGAAAAAATGAAGGCTACGCTAAGTGAAATAAAGGAAAATGTACAGGGAACCAACAGTGACAGGAAGGAAACCAGGACTCATATCAATGATTTGGAACAAAAGGAAGAAATAAACATTCAACCAGAACAGAATGAAGAGACAAGAATTAAAAAAAAATGAGGAGAGTCTTAGGAACCTCCAAGACAACTTTAAATGTTCCAACATCTGAATTACAGGGGTGCCAGAAGGAGAAGAGGAAGAACAAGAAATTGAAAATTTATTTGAACAAATAATAAAGGAGAACATACTTAATCTGCCAAAGGAAATAGACTTCCAGGGACTCCAGGAAGCTCAGAGAGTCCCAAAGAAGTTGGATTCAAAGAGGAACACACCAAGGCACATCATAATTACATTAGCCAAGGTAAAAATGAAGGAAAGAATCTTAAAAGCAGCAATAGAAAAGGAGACAGTCACTTACAAAGGAGTTCTCATCAGACAGTCAGCTGATTTCTCAAAAGAGACCTTACAGGCAAGAAGGGGCTGGAAAGAAGTATTCCAAGTCATGAAAGGCAAGGACCTACATCCTAGATTGCTCTATCCAGCAAAGCTTTCATTTAGAATGGAAAGGCAGATAAAGTGCTTCTCAGATAAGGTCAAGTTAAAGGAGCTCATCATCACCAAACCCTTATTATATGAAATGTTAAAGGGACTTATCTAAGAAGAAGAAGATAAAAAATATGAACAGTAAAAAAAGACATCACGCTCACAGTTATTAACAACCACACCTAAAACAGAAGCAAACTAAGCAAACAACTAGAACAGGAACAGAACCACAGAAATGGAGATCACATGGAGGGTTAGCAACAGGGGAGTGGGAGGAGGAGAGAGGGGGAAAAGGTACAGAGAGTAAGTAGCATAGATGGTAGGTAGAAAATAGACAGGAGGAGGCCAAGATAGTATGGGAAATGTAGAAGCTAAAGAACTTATGACACATGGACATGAACTAAGGTGGGGAATGTGGGTGGGAGAAGGTGTGCAGGGTGGAGGAGAATGAAAGGGAGAAATGGGACAACTGTAATAGCATAATCAATAAAAAATACAAAAAATGTTTAAAAATGTGGAGACGAAAAAAAGAGAGGCACACTTCAGATTGAATGACACATAGAAACCAAAAGGAATGGGATGGAAAAACATATTTGATGCAAATGGAAACAACCACAACAAAAAAGTAGAGCAGCAATACTTATATCAGACAATATAGAGTTTAAAATAAACTATAGTAAGAGACAAATGAGGATATTTTATAATGAAATGAATCACTCCAAAAAAAAAAGGATATAACACTGGTAAACATTTGTGCACCCAACATAGGAATACCTTAATATATAAAGCAAATATTGATGTACATAAAGGGGAAATAGAAATAGTCATAGTAGGGGACCTCAACACCCTATTGACATGAATGGACAAAACCTTTCCAAACAGAAAATCAATAAGAAAACAGCAGCCTTCAATGACACACCAGACCAGATGGATTTAACTGATATTTTCTGACCATTTCACCACAGCAGAAGAATATACATTCTTTTCAAGGCACATGGAATGTTTTCCAGGCTAGATCACATATTAAAACACAAAACAAGTCTCAATAAATTTAAAAAGTTTGAAATCAGATCAAGTATCTTCTTTAATCACAATGGTATGAAAGTAGAAATTAATTATAAGGAAAAAAAACCTAAGGACACAAACACATGGAGGCTAAATAACATGTTACTGAACAATAAATGGGTTAACAATGAGATCAAGGAAGAAAGTAATAGATACCTTGAGACAAATTAAAATGGGAACACAATACAAAATCTGCGGGGCACAGCAAAAGCAGTCTTAAGAGAGTAATTCATAGCAATTCTAACCTACCTCAAGAAACAAGAAAAATCTCAAACAAACAATCTAACTTTATACCTAAAAGAACTAGAAAAAGAACAACAAGCACAGCTCAAAGTGAGTAGAAGGAGTGAGATAATAAAGAGAGCAGAACAGAAATAAACAAAATAGAATAAAAAATACAAAAATTTAATGAAATCCAGAGTTGATTCTATGAAAAGATAATCAAGACTGATAAACCTATAAACAGACTCATCATGGAAAAGAGAGGACTGAAATAAATAAAATCAGAAACAAAACAGGAGAAGTAACAACAGACACCACATGCTTTTGTTTTGTTACAACAAAAGATTATAAGAATATATTATGAACAACCATGTGCCAACAAATTGGATAATCTGGAAGAAATGGGTAAATTCTTAGAAACATGCAATCTTCTAAAACTGAGTCAGAAACAAACAGAAAATCTGAACAGACCAATTACAACAAATGAAATCAAAGCAGTAATCACAAAATTCACAAAAACCCCACAAAAGTCCTGGACTGATGGCTTCATATGTGAATTTTACCAAACATTTAAAGAATTAATACCTATTCTTCTCAAACTACTCCAAAACTTCAAGAGGAGGAAAGACTCAAAACCTCATTTTATAAGGCCACCATTATCCTGATTCCAAAACCAGATAAAAACACTACAAAGATAGGAAATTATAGGCCAAAATCCCTGAAAGACATAGAGGCAAAGATCTTCAACAAACTATTAGCAAACCTAACTCAACAATATATTAAAAATATCAGGCATTGTGATAAAATAGAATTTATCTCTGGGATGCAAGGATGGTGCAATATCTGCAAATCAATTAATATGATACATGACATTAAAAAAAAGAAGGATATAATCTTATGATCATATCAATAGATGCAGGAAAACCATTGACAACACCATTTGACAAAATCAAGCATGTATTTATGATAAATAAAAAAAAACTCTTAGGAAAATGGAATAGAGAGAACATACATCAACATAATAAAGGCCACATATGACAAACCCACAGCTATCGTCATATTCAATGGAGAAAAACAAGAAAGCATTTCCCTTAAGTTCAGAAACAAGACAGGGATATCCACTTTAACCTCTCTTATTCAACACAGTACAGGAATCAGACAAGAAGTAGAAGTAAACGGGGCATCCTAATTGGAAAGGAAGAGGTGAAACTGTCATTTGTAGGTGACATGATACTGTGTATGGAGGACCCCAAAGATTCCTCCCGAAAATTACTAGAACTGATAAATAAATTCAGTAAAGTGGCAGAATACAAAGTAAATATTCAGAAATTGGTTGCATTTTTATACACCAGTAATGAACTTCGGACAGAGAAACTAAGAAAAACAATCCCACTTATAATTGCTTAAAAAATACCTATGAATAAATTTAACCAAGGACTTAAAAGACCTATACCTGGGAAATTATAAGACATTAAAATTTTTTTTAAAAATACAAACCGTTCTCATGGATAGGAAGAATTAACATTGTTAAAATGCCTATAATACACAGAGCAATCTATAGATTCAACACAATTCCTATGAAAATACCAATGGCATATTTCACAGAACTAGGGCAAATAATCCAAAAATTTATATGAAACCATAAAATACTCTGAATTTTCCAAGATGACAGCTATCTTAGAAAAAAAAGAACAAAGTTGCAGGTATCAAGCTACCTGATATCAAACTGTACCACAAGCCATAGCAACAAGCTGTAGCAATTAAAACAGAATGGTACAGGCATACAAAAAAAATAGACACATGAAATAGAATAGAGAGCACAGAAATAAACCCATGCTTATATGGTCAATTAATATATGACAGAGGGCAGAACATGCAATGAGATAAAAATCATCTTTTAAATAAGTGGTGATGGGAAAATTGGACAGCTACATGCAAAAAAATGAAACTAGACCACCTTCTTACACTACATACAATAAACTCAAAATGGATTAAAGACTTAAATCTAAGACACAAAACCATAAAAATCCTAGAAGAAAGCAGAGGTGGTAGTAAAATCTCTGACATTTTTCTTAGCAACATTTTTTGACATATCTCCTTGGACACAGGAAACAAAAGAAAAAATAAACAATGGGGATACATAAAACTGAGAATGTTTTTCACAGTGAAGGAAACCATCAACAAAATGAAAAGACAACCTACTGAACTGGAGAAGATATTCACAAATGATTCATCTGACAAGGGGTTAATAACCAAAATATGTAAGGAATGCATATAATTCAACATCAAAAAACTGTCCCCCCCAAAAGTCTAATTAAAACATGGGCATTTCTCCAAGAGGACATTCAGAACGCTAATAAACATATGAGAAGATGCTCAACATCACTAATTATCAGGAAAATGCAAATCAAAACCACAATGAGATACCATCTCACATCTGTTGGAATAGCTATCACACACACAAAAAAGGATCAAATAACAAGGACTGGGGAGGATATGGAGAAAAGATGATCCTCATACATGATTTTGAAATTGTAAATTGGTTTAGCCATCACAGAAAGCAATATAGAGATTCCTCAAAAAGTGAAAAATATAGCTATTATACAACCCAGTAATTTCACTTTGGGATATGTATCCAAAAATATAAAAATGCTATTTCAAAAAGGTCTATGTTCATTGACACTTTATTTATTTATTATTTTATTTTAATTGTTTTCAAGTACAGTTTTCTGCCTTTTACTTCCATCCCAGCTCACCCTCCAATCCCTCCCCACCTCCCTCCCCTTTCCACCCCACCCCTTGTTTTTGTCCATGTGTCCTTTATACTTGTTCCTGCAAACCCTTCCCCTTTTCCCCCCAAATTCCCTCCCCTTTCCCCTCTGGTCACTGTCAGCCTGTTTTCATGAATGGATCAAAAAACTGTGGTACATAGCTCAGTGGATTGAGCGTGGGCTGCGAACCAAAGCATCACAGGTTTGATTCCCAGTCAGGACATGCCTGGGTTGCAGGACACGGCCCCCAACACATTGATGTTTCTCTCTCTCTCTTTCTCCCTCCCTTCCCTCTCTAAAAATAAATAAATAAAATCTTAAAAAAAAAACTATGGTACATTTACACAATAGAATTCTATGTAGCAAAAAGAAAGAAGGAGTTCCTACCTTTTGTGACAGCATGGATGGAACTGGAAAACATTATGTTAAGCAGAATAAGCCAGGTGGTAAAAGACAAATACCATATGATCTCACCTTTAACAGGAACCTAAACAACAAAACAAACAAGCAAGCAAAATATAACCATTGACACATTATTTAAAATAGCCAAGATAAGGAAGCAACCTAACTGTCCATCGAAAGACGAATGAATGAAGATGTGGTGTATATACAGGGGTAGACAAAAGTGGGTTTACAGCTGTTCATATGGAAAATAATATAATAATTAATGCATAATAATAGAAGAATAACCTGTTTTTGCATAGCCACAATTGCAAACCTACCTTTGCATACCTCTGTATATGGAATGGAATGTTACTCAGCAATAAAAAAAAGAATGATATCTTGCCATTTTTACAACATGAATGGACCTAGAGAATATTATGCTAAGTGAAATAAGTCAGACAGAGACAGATACCATATGATTTCACTTATATGTGGAATCTAAGGAAAAAATCAATAAGCAAAGCGAAACAGAAAGAGACCCAGAGATGTAGAGAACAAAGTGATAGTTGTTGACAAAGAAAAGAGGGGTGGGGGATGAGTGAAGTTTTAAAAATATTTGATAGTTACATTTTTAAAAGTCACAAGAAAAGAGAACTATGGACCAAAATCTCTCATGAACATACATGCAAAAGTCTTAAACAAAATTTTTACAAATTGAATATAGTAATATATAAAAAGAGTAATATGTTTTTACCCTGTTTAGTTTATCCCAGAAATGCAAAGTTGATTTAACATCCAAAATCAATTAATATAATCCTCTATATTAATAGAATAAGAGGGGAAGTCACACCATCATTTTGAATGATGTAAATAAAGCTTTTGACAAAATTTAACACCTTTGATCTATACATTAAATTCTATCCCAGTAGAAATCCAGTCTTTATTAAAAGAGAAATTTACAAAAAAAATCAAAATTTATATGGAAAGGTAAAGGACCCATACAATCTTGAAAAAGAATAGTGTCAGATGACTTATATAATCTGATTTCAAGACTTTCTATAAAGCTATATCAATCAAGATTGTGATTTTGGTGTAAGGATAAATCTATAGATCTATGAAAAAGAAAAGAGTCCAGAAATAGACCCACAATAGATCAGTTGATTTTTTGCCATGTTACCAAAGTAATTCAATGGGGGAAGCTATTGCTTTTTAAACATACGGTACTTGAACAATTAAATATGTTTATGGAACAAAAGAAACTCCAATCCTTATTTTGCACATGCTAAAAACTTTTTTAAAAATCATAGGTCTAAATGTAAGAGGTAAAACTCTTTCAAGTCTGGAATAAAACATAGGGAAAAATCTTTGTGACATTGGGCTAGGCAAAAGTTTTCTTAAATGGAATGCAAAAGGCACAATATATGAAATAAAAATAATAAAATAGATCTCATTTTTATTATTTAAAATTACATACTTATTACACATTCCTAATTAGGTTTTTAAAAGTTCTTTTTGTTTTCTGGATAACAAAACAAATGTATGTTATTACATTTCAAACAATGCCACTCACAGACAACCCTAAGGAATACATATACACATTATCATATAGGTTTTCTAATAGCAGTGGGATTATAATATATCTATTATTCTATAACTTAGTTTTTCCCATTTGATATAAATTGTGAACATTTCCTATCAACACATACATGTCTAACTCATCCATTGAGAAAGCTGCATAACAGCCAAATAATGGTTGTATCAAAATCTATTTAACCAGTCCATATTGTGGCCACTAAAGCTGTTTTCAATATTTTTGCTATTACAAATGATGTTTTTGTATTTACTTTTTCATTGCTAGTATTTCTGAATAATGTATTACTAATTGTGTGATAGTAGGTGTGTACACTCTAAATTTAGATAGGTTCTAGTTAATTGCACTTCCAAAATGGTTATATCAATTTACACTCTCACCAATGGGAGAACAAAGTGTTTACTTTCCCATAGGCTCACCATTGAAGGATGTTACTCTTGTTACTTGTGTAATTTTGTGTGTGGGGCCAATCTGCTAAATTAAAAATGGTATCTCATTTTAATTTTTCATTTATATTTGATTATAAATGAGGGCATTCTTGCTTTTTATGTTTATTGACCATTATATTTCTTCTTGGGTGAATTGCTTATTTTTCTATTGGGCTATTTGTCTTTTCCTTATTGATTTTAGAAGCACTTTGCATATTACAGATATTGACTGTTACTTCACTATACGCATTGCAAATAGTCTCTCCCAGTTAATCGTTTGCCATTTAAATTTATTTATAGTATCTTTTACTATATAGAACTTGAAACTTTTAATGTAGCTCAATGGATTAATCATTTTCTTTTATCTTCTGCTTTCTGTGCAATGCTTAGAAATTCCCTCCCTACCCTAAAGTTACAAAAAAAAAGTTTTACCTTTTCTTCAAGAATGTGGTGAATTTCTGACAACTGTATTGTTTTTAATGCTTAAGCTTAATGTTTTAATGCTTAAGCTAGGTGTTTTTACATTATTCTGTTTAATCTTTTGTGTGCCTGAAATATTTCACAATATGTTTTTATAAAGAAATTAGGAGGGGTAAAAAAACCCTAAGTTTTTGATGGGGTTGCCCTACCAGAAACACATTCAAGTCTGGCAAAAACAAGCAAACAAAAGACTATATGGCATTATCTCTAAGCCTAAGCAATCTCTAACATCTAGAATCTGCACTATCAGAAACTAGCTACTAAAGAGATGAAAACATCAATGCCCACCTCAGACATGGCCACAGTAAAGGGTATGCAGGGAACCACCTCTCAAAGAGCAGAACTGGGTGATTGAACTGGCTGCCCAAGAAATTCATGAGGAAGAAGTTCTGGTACATGCTACAACATGGATGAACTTTGACATTATGCTAAGTGAAAAACACCAGTTTCAAAAGACCAGAAAGTATGAGTGTCCATTTGTATGATATGTCCTCAATAGGGACAGAACTCAGATTAGTGTTTACCAGGGGCCGGGGAAGTGGGGAATGGAGAGTAATAACTAATGGGTACAGGGTTTCTTTGGAGGATGATTAATATTTTCTAAATTTAGACAGGTAATTATTGCACATCTCTGAATATACTAAAAACCATGGTATACCCATTTACCACTAATCTGCTTTTCTATATCATAACCTTTGTCAGTACTTCATTCCTTTCTATGACCAAATAATATTCCATTGTATTCATTCATCAGTTGTTCAGCATTTGGGTTGTTTCCACCTTTTGGCTCTCATGAACGATGCTATTATGAACATTAGAGTACAAGTGTTTGTGTGGACATGTTTTTATGGCTCTTGGGTACATACCTAGGAGTTGCATTGCTGAGTCATATGGGAATTCTATGTCAAACATTTCCCAATATTTTTGCTAGCAAGCCTTGAGATATGCTATGGGCTAGGGCTCACTGCTGTGTTCATCTACTCTCTCCTTTCCCACATGGGAGTTGATACATTTTTCCTTTCCTTTCTGAACAGGTCATGTTAATGGTGATGGAGTGTTAAGTTTAGATCTCCATACTGTATCACTGGAATCCTGGTCCTGGGGATGGATGTGTAACAGTAAGAGACAGTGTGTTGCTTCCAATCTCCCTTTCTTCATTGCTACTGTACTAATTTACTACAGACTTAGAGGCTGAAAACAACATTTATTTACCATTGTGTCTTATGGTTTCTGCAGGTAAAGAGTCCAGGCACAGCATGCCTCAGTTGTGTTATCTTCTTAGGGTTTCCCAAGACTGAAATCAAGGTGTTGGCAGATTCAGCTCTGTCCTGAAGTCTCACTGGGTAAGAGATCACTGCTCATTGATCTTGTTGGCACAATTATTTGTGGTAGGACTGGGGTCTTTATTTGTTTTCCAGGTGACCCTCTCCATCTTCAAAGCAGCAATTTGCTTCAAATCCTTCTTGAGAGTTGAATCTTTCCCCTTCTGCTAGCTTTCTCTTCTGATTTCTTCTTTTACCACTTGCCAAGGAAAGCTCTCTGCTTTTAAGGGCTCACATGATTACATTGAGCCCACCAGCATAAGTTATGATTATCTCCCTATTTTAAGGTCAACTGATTAGTAATTTTACATATGAGAAGTCCTTTGATTATGTAAGGAACAAATCTACAGGTATTAACAGTTTCCAGAGATTAGGGGGATATCTTTAGAGGACAAAATTCTGTCTACAACACTTCCCTCTGATATGAACATGGGGAGGATGCTTATGGATTTTGGACAGTCAAGGTGTGAGCTGAGGTGGCCTTCTGTGGGTTTTGCCACCCAACATCCATTCCCATTTTTTTCTGAAACTGTATTCTGATTTTCCTCTGAGGTAACTGCCCCCAGTCAGTTGCTCAAGGTGGGCTCATGACTCAGGCTGGGCCAGTCTGGCCACTGTGTGCTCCTGGCTGCAGAGAATGGTCCTTGGATGAACACATGACCCAACTAAATCTGATAAAAATTTGCAGAAGAGAATTTTCTGGAAAGAGATCTCACATTCTTCCTGCTGATCTTGTAGGGGCTGGAACTGCTGCAGCAATTTTGCAACCAGGAGGACACAGCCTGTCAGGGAGGAGCCTGTGTTCATGTGTGAATGTGATATGTACCCCAATTCAAGTTGCCTGAAATAGTCCACCCTGGAGGTTTTGGTTCTGTGAGCCAATAAATTCCCTTTTCTCCCCTTAAACATATGCAACCAATTGAATGCCTAAAGTGTGTGCTTTAGTTTTGACAATGCACATCTGTGAAAATGCATCGTCTTTGAATGTTGGATGCTAAGTGAGGCCAGAGAGACAATACCTTGAGGCACGGGCACAAAATGTCCTATGTGTGGGGAAAGGCTCTGCTGGCGGACAAAGTTTGGAGAGGTTATTTTTTAAAGAAAGGAGTTGTGTTTTTTTTTCATTTTGGGTAACTTTTAACTTCAGTGCAAGTTCTCATATACTCTTCACCCAGATTTATGTATGGTTTACATTTTGTCCTATTTGCTTCATCATTCTCTGTATAATATGTACATTGAGATATGCATATTTTCTCTAAAACAAATATTTGAGTATGTTTGGGACACAATGCCCCTTTTAAAATATATATATTTTATTGATTATGCTATTACAGTTGTCCCATTTCCCCCGTTATTCCTCTCCACCCTGCATACCCCTTCCCACCCACATTCCCCCCTTTTAGTTCATTTTCATGTGTCGTACATATAAGTTCCTTGGCTTCTGTATTTCCTATATTATTCTTAACCTCCCCCTGTCTATTTTCTCTCTATCATTTATGCTACTTATTCCCTGTACCTTTTCCCCTTCTATGCCCCTCCCCCTCCCACAGTGATAACCCTCCATGTGATCTCCATTTCTGTGATTCTGCTCCTGTCTAGTTGTTTGCTTAGTTCATTTTTGGTTTTATTTTTGTTTTTGTTTTTTTTTAGGTTCAGTTGTTAATAGTTGTGAGTTTGTTGTCATTTTACTGTTCGTATTTTTATCTTCTTTTTCTTAAATAAGTCCTTTTAACATTTCATATAATAATGGCTTAGTGATGATGAACTCCTTTAACTTGACCTTATCTGAGAAGCACTTTATCTGCTCTTCCATTCTAAATGAAAGCTTTGCTGGATAGAACAATCTTTGGTGTAGGTCCTTGTCTTTCATGACTTGGAATATTTCTTTCCAGCCCCTTCTTGCCTGTAAGATCTCTTTTGAGAAATCAGCTGACAGTCTGATGGGAACTCCTTTTAGGTTACTGTCCCCTTATCTCTTGCTGCTTCTAGGATTCTCTCCTTCATTTTTACCTTGGCTAATGTAATTATGATGTGCCTTGGTGTGTTTCTTCTTGGGTCCAACTTCTTTGGGACTCTCTGAGCTTCCTGGACTTCCTGGAAGTCTATTTCCTTTGCCAGAATGGGGCAGTTATTTATTATTTGTTCAAATACGTTTTTGATCTGTTGCTCTACCTCTTCCCCTTCTGGTACCCCTATAATTCAGATGTTGGAATGTTTAAAGATGTCCTGGAGTTTCCTAAGCTTCTCCTCATTTTTTTGAATTCTTATTTCTCCATTCTTTCCTGTTTGGTTGTGTTTTTCTTCCTTCTGGTCCACTCTATTGTTTTGAGTCCGTTTCCTTCCTGTCACTGTTGGTTCCCTGCACATTTTCCTTTATTTCACTTTTCATAGTCTTCATTTTTTCCTCTATTTTGCAACTAAAATCAACCAGTTCTGTGAGCTTCCTGATCACCAGTGTTTTGAACTGTGCATCTGATAGGTTAGCTATCTCTTAGTCGCTCAAAAGGATGAGTTCTGGGGTACCGATATGTGCTTCTGTTTGAGCCATCTCTCACTCTCTCTCTCTCTCTTTTTTTTTGCGGGGGAGGGGGGGTTCTGGTTGCTCCTGTTATGGTGAGGGGCAGAGCCTTAGGTGTTCACCAGGGCTGGGCACCCCAGTCGCTAGATTGTGATGTTGTATGTGAGGGCAGGGTCAAGAGGGAACAATGGCGGTAGCTCCGTTCTCCGTGGGACCTCAATCCCTTCCCTGGGATCCTGGGTTGCGCGTTCTGCCCTATTCCACAATCGCCGCCTCACTGGGTCTGCCAGCTGCCGCTTGTGTACTCAGGGTCCACCCGCTGCAATCTTGCACACCCCAGATGCCTTACGCGCTCCCAGTTGCCTTATGCCCCCAATTCTCCCTGTTCTCCGCACCGCGACCCTGAGCCCAGCTGCTTGTCTCTGCCCCTCCTACTGGTCTGGATAAATGGGTCTATTTCAACTTCTTGGCTGTCCAACTTCCATTCAAATAAATTTTCTGTCAGTTCTGGGTGTTATTCTGCCTCTAAATTGTTGTTGTTCCAATCTTAGTTGTGTGTGGAGGTACGGTGTGTCCACCTATGCCTCCATCTTGCCGGAAGTCTGGAATAAATAAATTTTTTTAAAAAGAGGGACAATTACCACTGAGACAATTCTATTATCTAACCCCACAATTCATATTCAAATGTCATTAATTGTCTCAAAAATGTCCTTTATAGCTATTTCTTAACTGGTGTAGAATTTAATTGAGGATCACACAATATTTTTGGTTGTCACATCCCTTTAGTTGAAGAAGTGATATTTGAACTGAACTTGAAACTCAAAGTGGGTCCTTAACTTCCAGGAGAGAAAACAGAGAAGAGCAACAGCCTTGGTGGGAGGTACCACTGCTGCCATTCAAATGGGGATTTGGGTCACTTAGGGTCTTTTAAGGCAACTCAAAGTGACTTAGACAACACAGATATTTAATTTCCTCAGGTAATAAGTCTAGAGGTAGAAGCTGTAAGTTTGGTGTGGCAGCTCTGTGATGTCCTCAGGGACCCAGGTTCTTTTGTTTTGACTCAGCATCCTCCAAGTGCTAGTTTGTTCCCTGATATTTCACCACATGCTTTCCAGTGAGCTGCTGCACACCCATACCATAATTTCCAGTGAGCTGCCACATACCATAATTCTAGCACTAGTTTAAGAAGCATGTATTCATTTCCTCAGGCTGTCATAACAAGTACCATGGCCTGGGGTGCTCAAATAGCAGACATTTATTTCTTCACTGTTCTGGAGGCTGGAAGTCGGAGATCAAGGTCTTGCCATGGTTAGTTTCATGGAGGCCTCTCTCCTGGGCTTGCAGACAGCCATCTTCACATTGTTTGTTTACTTGGTTGTCCCTCTCTGTGTCTGTCCTAACTTCTGTTCTTATAAGGACACTATTAAATTAGGGTCCACCCACATGAACTCATCTCACCTTGATTACCTCTTTAAAAGACCTATCTCTAAATACAGTCACCTTCTGAGGTACTGGGGGTTAGGACTTCAGCATAGGAATATCAGGTGGATACAGTTCAGCCCAACTAGAGGGAGAGAGACAATTGTCCTTATGTTTTTCTCTTGACAAAAGGAAAATTACTCCCAGAAGTCCTGGTCAGTCTTGGCAAGCACTGAATATTAAGTTACAGCTTTGAGAGGTGCAAATAGCCAGGAGGCCTCCTGGGGTCAAGTCTAAGCTTTATTTCCCACAGACTGTGTGTCCCTGTGCAATTGGTCTTCCTCCCTGGGTTTCCATCCACCTATAAATGAGGACAAATAATAACTATAATTTATCAAGTGCAAATTCACTGTCAGGATGGGCACTGGGATTTTCTCCACCTCCTAGCACCTGACTAGTATGGAGTTTCAGGCGAGCTCCTGACCCATGCACATTCTAACACCTAAATCTTTTGCATCAATACTACTCTTGAAGATCCTTTAAATCATCCTCTAAGTGCTATGTGCCCCAGTTTTGTATTCCCAGCCCTGTTCCCAAATTTGTATGCAAAACCCTAGAATATATACAAATGTTTTAGCTGTTTTTAAACACTATTTAAATGAAATCTACACGTGTTGTCCTGTGACTTGTGTTTTTTCTCTCACACAATGTTGTTGGTGAGAATCCTCCACATTGATGAAGTGGCATTGTTGCTGTATGGTATAACACAATTCCTTTATCCTTACCCCTGTGAACAGACTTTTGGGTTATTTCCAGGAGTGTTGTTACTGTGGTTATGAATATTTTAAGGTGTTGCTGAGAACTTTACCTGTGAGTGGAACTGTTGAGTTGACAAGTATTCATCTCTTTATTAGTATCACCAAATACCTCTCCAAACTGCAGTTATACATATTCGATCCCACCAATAGCTCATTAAGTGCTTGTTACTGTACCTCTTCACCAACATTTGGACCTACCAGTCAATCCTTCAGATTTTCTACAGGATATGGATAAAGTTGCCCACTCATGTGCTAGGCAAGTTTATGATTTCTTTGCCAGGGTCAGAAGCCCCATTCATAACATCCATGTGCTTCCCACAGGTCTTGCCTGAGCATGTTATACTGTAGGCTGAGACCACCCTGTGCCCATTGTTAGTGTATGCAAGGCAATAGTAGGCAGAAAGCAGCTTTTTTACATGGCTATTTCTCCCCCCCCACTGTCTCTGAGTCTTTATCTGTCTCTCAGTATCTGTCTCTTTCTCTCTCCATCTGTCCCGTTATCTTTCTCTTTCTGTCTCTCTACCTCTGTATTTCAGTCTTTCTCTGTCCCTACCTCTTTGCCTCTTTGTTTCTGTCTCTCTCCCTCTTTCTGATGAGGATGTGCTTCCCCACCCTGGGGGGAGAAACACTCATCATGGAGGATGCTTGGTGCTTACAGAGGCTGAGAAGAGGACAGCCCCCACTGGACAGATGAAGCAAGTTAAGCTGAACCCTCAAGTTGGGAGGCTCCTCTCAGATGCTGGCCAAGAGAACTCTGTAGCCACATTGCCTACCTGGGATGCACCAGCCTCTGTGGACCTGTCACCCAGGGTGCCCTCATGGGACTAAAGTTGCTTTGTGGACTCTAATAGATTTGGTCATTGTGATAAAATGACCAAATCTATTTGTTCACTATTTCATGAGGCCCTACTATGTGACAGGCTATGTCTTTGAAGCTCTGATACAGAGGTAAACAACACAGACAAGGTCCCATTGCCACCTCTGGCTAGTTTGTTTTCAAAGCTATCCCTTGTTCTTCCTTGCTTTGTTCTATATTATGTGGTGGGGGTGAGGAACCTATCCTTGCAGGGTAAATTTCCCAGAGTCAATTGCCAGCTAGCTCCCTACTGGATTCAGCCAAAGGAGGCTCTGAAAGGGTATAAAGGTGTAGGAGAAAAGGAAAAGACAGAGTATTTCTCCCTGTTCTTCCCTGTCTCAGGTGGCATCTCCAGTTGTGGCTATGTTCCTTCTGTGGCCCCAGCTCTCACAGGACAGGCCTGCTGAACATCCTCTGGGTTACAGCAGACCCTGGACTTGGAACATACCACCTCCTCCCTTTGTCTCTCCAGCCCTAAGAGAAGAAGCAGCTTCCTGCTACTTATTTCTGGCTTGTCTCACTGTCCCCTGTTCTTAGCAGTTTCATTATTTACAAAATTATGTGTAAAGTTTTAAATTAAGTTTTAAACTTTCCAAGTGGTTTCTATTTTCCTGGATGGACCTTGAAGATATGGTCCCTCTCATACACCTCCATCTGGGGTCTGGCCTGGAACCCATGCATGTTTTCTGACAGGGAATCTAATTTGTGACCCTTCGATTTGCAGGCGGGCACTCAATCCACTGAGCCACACTAGCCAGGGCTGGTCCGTCTTTTTATGTTGTTTATATTAGAATGGAGAGAGATGGACAATAAACAAATAAGCAAATAGTTGTGGTAAATGCTATGAAGAAAACAGGGTCCTTCTCTAGAGTGAAGCTCATCTTTGGAGTCTGGGGACAGAGAAAAGCCGTTGAGGAGAGAAGTAATGTGTGAGGACTGGAAGAAGAAAGAAAAAAGCCAACATTTATTGAGCACCTACTATGTGTCACACAATTTAATGATAGTCTTTACAAGAACTCTAGACAGACATATTTGTATCAGGGTCTTTTAGATATCTTCCAAAATTCATTCATCTTCTTCCATAGGAGAATTTTGGCTGAGCACATGGCTTCCCAAAGACTATATTGTCCATCCTCTGCTGCTAGTTATAGTCAATGTGACTATGCTCTAGCCCAGGGGTGTCAAACTCATTTTCACTAGGGGCCATATCAGCCTCATGGTTGCCTTCAAAGGGCTGAGTGTAATTTCAACTCCTTAACAGTTAAGGAGTACATACATTTATACAGTCTTAAAATTATTTCAGCCTTTGCAGGCAACCACGAGGCTGATATGGCCCTAGTGAAAATGAGTTTGATGCCCTTGCTCTAGTCAATGGGATGTAAGTGAATGTTTAATTTTTAGTAAACTTCCTTAAGAGACAGCTGATGCAGTTTTTGTCTTTTATGTTGTTGTTATTCACTTCTTCCTTCCTGCTTCCTAGAATGTAGACATGATGGTAGTAGCCATCTTGGATCATGAGGTGATGGTGGCAATGAAGGCCTTGAACCAGGAACAACAAGATGTCTTGGTCTCTGACACCCGGGAGTGATGTAACAGCCCTGGATCACCTACTTCTGAATTTTTATATGACAGAAAAAACTTTTATCTTGTTGTCATGTGCAGTATCTGTTCCTAACAATTGTATTGTTCCTAACAATACAATACTAATGTTTTTGACAGATGAGGCTCAGAGAGGGGAAATAACTTGCCTTTGGGTCTCATGGCTGTTTTTATAGTAGAGCAGGGATTCAAAATCAAGGCCATCTGCTTTCAAGAACCTTTCTGCTTCACCATCCTACCCACGGATCCTGTGCCCATATGGATGTGTGTAAGAATTCCCAAGGAAGTGAGCCAGTCCTATGCATGTCAATAGCCCCAAGTCTCTGTCTCATTTCTCAATCCAATAGGAATGTGCAGCTCTTTGCTAATAAAAAATTTGCATTTATCTATTGCTGTACAAGAAAAACTTAGTGGCACCCCAAACTTAGCTGCACCCCAAAACTTAGTGGCATAAAATAGTTCACTGTTATTATATCTCACAGAACTGTGGGTCACGCTTTTGGACAGGGTGCAGCAGAGATAACTTACATCTGCTCTGTGATACCTGATGCTTCAGCTGGGATGATTCAAATAGTTAGGGGATGGAACAACTGGGTGGGCAGTTCCTGCTCCACACAAAGTCTCTACTCCTAGCTAGCTTGGGTTCCTTGCAACATGGGTAGGAAACCTATGGGTTCCTGGGTAGCTGGACTTTTTCACATGGCAACTCAGAATTCCTATGGGGAGTGTTTCAAGAAACAGTGGGTAGAAGCTACAAATCTTGTAAGGCCTGGGCCTGAAAACTGTAGTGTCACTTCTATAACCTTCTCTTGATCAACTTGTCAGAGAGACCACCCATACATAAGGGGAGGAAATATTTCTCTCAGTAATGAAGAATTTTTGGTCATCTTTAATCTACCACAACTCTGATTACCAGGACTCTTTCAGTAGTATGAGGGGGAAAAAACCCCACCTCAGACTGACTAAAAGAAAAAAGGGGTGAGGTCGGGGGTTTGTATCATTGGCCCATGTAACTGAAAAGGTCAGGGATATATTCGGCTTTAGACATAGGGGTTTAGGCAGTCTCAGGGAGTCTTCACCTTGACTCAAGCTCCAGGACCACCTTTCTGCCCAGATGCTGCTTAGAGCCTGGAGGGTCCCCAGGCCCCATCTGCACCCTGGTTGTCACCCATAACTGGCTTGGCCCTCACCAGCAGGTAGTCTAGGTTTCTCAGGGAAGGCAACATTTAGGTAGATGCTCTAAACATGTGAAGAAACCATGTCGATATATGGGCAAAAGCAAAGGCAAGTGCAAATGTCCTGGGCTGAATATGTGTCAGATATGTTTGAGAAACAGCAAGGGATCCAATTGGACTAGAGTTAAAGCAAGTAATGGATAAGATCAAAGAAGCAATGAAGGACCAGATCATGTGGATCCTGAGTAAGTCAGGAGCCATGTGAAGGTGTGTAGCATAGCAGGGATGGGGCAGAATTCAAATTTTCACAGGATCCTCTGGCTCCTGTGTTCTAAATGTACAGTGGGGAAGCTGGAATATTTCCAATGAGAAAGCTAGTAGAATAATCCAGGTGAGACAATGGCAACTTGGACGAGGGTGGTAGCTCTATTGATGCTGGGAAATTGTCAGATTTTAGAATAGCCAATGGAAGGTGGGTGTACGAGAGGAGAATGTTCCTCATGACCTTTGGGTTATACCTCACTATCTTCTAGGAAATTATTGCTCTAACCACTTCCCTACTTACTCCAACCCCATCCTACCTTCTCCAGTCCTCCTTGCAAACAAGGTATCAAAGAAACTTCCAAAATACAAATTTATCCCACTTATCAAGATAATTCCAGACCATTTTTCTCCCAGGCCATTTTCCCCATCTTAATAGTCAAGGCATTTATTTCTATGTGCTTCAGAAGATATATAACTAGCCTACTGAAGCCATGATTTTGTCAATAGTATAAATTTACACTTTACAAACAATTTGATTTATAACAACATGAGTTGATTTAGAGAAAAAGATTAATGAAATAGTACAGGAAGTGAAGAGATGGTAATAGCTCTAGGGAGGCTCCCTGCATACCTGGCCTCTCCTTTCATCCCAGTGACATGCAGCTTCTGCCTTTTCTAGAATTTGCTGAGCTCTTTCATCCATGGACCTTTACACATGCTGTTCCCTGTGAACATGCTGTTCACACATGTCTCCTCTGAGAGATTTTCAAGATTGATATCTTGAAAAGATATTTTCACATTCATATTTTAGTTCATCAAGAATTTATTTAGGCATATAGGAAGGGTCTAATTTTATTTTCTTCCAGGTGGGTATCCACTTGTGCCAACACCATTTATTTCACAATCTACCCCTTTTCCACTGAATTGAAATGCTACCTTTGTCATATATTATATTCTTATATATACTAGAATCTATTTTTAGATTCTCTATTATTTTCAATTATTTATTCCTCTGCTAATGCTATACTGATTTGATTATAGTGGCTTTATAATGTCTTTATTTCTAGCAAGATGAAAATCTCTTATTATTCTTTTTTCAGTTTTCCTTAGTTATCCTTGGTCATTTATTCTGCCACATGATCTTTCAGGTCATTTAATTCAGTTTTTTAAAAAATTACTCTGTTGGTATTCTGATTTGAATTATATTAAATTTATTTTTAAAAATGAGAATTCCCTGGCTGGTATAGCTCAGTGGATTGAGCGTGGGCCTGTGAACCAAAGCATCACTGGTTCAATTCCTAGTCAGGGCACATGCCTGGGTTGCAGGCCAGGTCCCCAGTAGTGGGGCGAGAGAGGCAACCACACATTGATGTTTCATTCCCTCTCTCCCTTCCCCTCTCTCTAAAGATAAATAAAATCTTTAAAAAAATGAGAATTGACATTTTTATAGTATTAAATTTTTCCATACAAGAACATGATATGGCTTGCTATTTTCTATATCTTAGTTTTAAGTCATCTGGAACATTTGATCCCATTTATTTTTTTTATACCTTTATATCATATGATTTTCATAAACAATATACAGTACTATTTTGTGTTTAAAATTCTGCCAGTTCCTTTCTTTGACTAAAATCTTATATGTCTTACACCTATCCATACGATGTCACTCTACATAGCATTTCACATAAAGAATGTCCCATTTGTGTATCCAGCACCCTTGTAGGGTGCTGACCCTTGAGATGGGCCAACAGCTTGACTCCAAAGTTTCCTTTTAAATTTTTTCTTTATTTTACAAATAGTGCCCCATGAACATTTTTGCCCACATTTCTTTTACTCATGTGTGAGGATTTCTTATATTCCTAGAAGAGGATTGTCAGGTCATATGGCATTTGCATTTTCAACTTTACTAGATACAGACAAATTATTCTGCAAAATCCTTGTAACAATTATATTCCAGTTAATAGGGTAGGAGGCCTTGTTTACTTATGTTCTGTCCAGCCAGGGAATGTTATCCCCTGACTTTTCTTCTTGGCAAAGTTCTGTTCTCCATCTTTGTTTTTTAATAATTTTTTCATTTTGGTTTTTAATCTTTATTTTATGTATAGGATATATATGTATATATGTGTATATATGTTTGTACATATTTATCTCTACTTTAATATCTATCTAAACCCTTTCTCCAGTCACCTGAACCTATCCATAATGTACAAAACCACAGTGAAATTCCTTATACATTCATAACAGTAAGAGCATATCTATCATATAAAGTCCTATAAATGGAATTCTTGGCTCAAAGCATAAATGGTTTTGTAAATTTAATAGTGCCACTCCAAGAGTTGTCACTCTCACCAGCTTTTTTTCCCCATCCCCTTAGGAACATAGTATTTAATCAAATCTTTTTAAAACAAGGACAGTATATCTATCTATCTATTTTTTATCCTCACCTGAGCACATTTTTGCATTGCTTTTGGAGAGAGAGGAAGGGAAAGAGGTTTTTTCAGAGAGAGAAGAAAGGAGGGAGAGAAACATCAATGTAAGAGAAAAATTCATCGACTGACTGCCTCCTGACTGGAACCAAACCACAACCTAGGCATGTGCCCTGACTGGGAATAGAACCTATGACCTTTCGATCTGTAGGACAACATCCAACCAGCTGAGCCACACTGGCCAGGGCTCAAATGTTTTGATATAAAGTGATATTTCAAAGTGTTTTTTAATTAGTTTACTTTCAAACAGCTTTATTGTGGTATAATTTACAGACCATAAATTTAATGTTTTAATTTGTTTTCTATGAGTTTTAGTAAATTATGGAATTATAACTATTATCATAATCTAATTGCTTCTCAGCCTTTTGGCTAAGATCAAGTGTATCATAATCCAATTTCACTCACCCTAAATATCTCAGTGTTTTAAATTTTTATTTCTCTGAGTGAAATTGGTTTTATTTTCATTAATTCAATAGAGAAAAGCCATTCTTATTAGTTTGTAGGTACTCTTTATATGTTATACTCCCAGAGTAGAGTAAATGCCTCTTCTCTAACAAGTACCCTGGACCTCTAATTCTCTCAGGTCGAAATTAACAGAGTCTCTTGATGTGCCCATATGTCCATCACTTTGTGAACTGCCTGCACAGAGTGACCATATATGGTTTTATTCCATGTGCCCTACCTCTCACACAGGCTGGCTCAGAGTAAGTCTCTGCAAAACAAAACAAAACAAAACAAAAAAAACCTTGAATTCCCTATTTGTAAATATATCTTTTTAAAAAGATTTTATTTATTTATTTTTAGAGAGGGAAGGGACAGAGATAGAGAGAGAGAGAGAAACATCAATGTGCGGTTGCTGGGGATCATGGCCTGCAATCCAGGCATGTACCCTGACTGGGAATCGAACCTGCAACACTTTGGTTCGCAGCCCACACTCAATCCACTGAGCTACACCAGCCAGGGCAGTAAATATATGTTCTTTTGCCCTCAGAAGAATTTGTGATGATATATCAATCTGTTTGGTGAGTCATGTTTGATTGCTCCCTAAGGGCAGGTACCATTATTGTTTTGTTCAATATTGTATACCCAGGGTCTGAAACAGTGTCTTGGCACATTTTTTTAAAGTCTTGATTGGATTTATTAGTTAACTAATTAATTACTAAGTGGTTTACAGTACCTGGAGGGAGAAAGATAGTGGAAATCCTACCAAAGGATATGAAGAAGGAAGGCCAAAAGCCATACAACCATAGCACCCAGTATTTCTGTGAGGGACACATCCCAGACCCAGGGACCTGTAGTGGGTGGATGGGGACCCTGGTGCAAGGGGGCACATGTCTGTCTACAAGGGCTGGCAAAACAGAACCACAACATTGCATTACCATGCAGGAATATGGGCCCAGGGTAACCAATCTTTTAACTTTTCAAGAGAAGCTGGAAATGAGGCTATTTATGTGAAATCTCCCACTTCAAAATCTTGGCAATAGTCACTGTATGGGCTCTTGAGACTTGGGCTGTCAATTTATGAAGCCTGGGTTACAAAACTCTTTTCAAATACATGTTTATTAGTAACTCTTATAACAACCCTGGAGGCAGGTTTGCAGAGGCTTAGAGTAGCCTAAGGACACCCAGCCAGGTGGGTATATATGTATGTTAGAAGGGGGCAGAGAGCCTTAGCTACCCCACAGCTCCTCTTTCAGGAGGGAATAGAGAGGTTATTCTTGACTTCTTGGGCAAATTTCTTTCATAGGGTTTGTCCCAAGCTTGCTGTGGCAGTGTGAGACTTGGCCTGATGCCTAATTAGCCCCTTCTAGGACAGAGATGGGCAGAGAGTCCAGTCAAGCTGTGGCCTTTTCTTAGTTCTAGATACCTTACAGTCCTTGCTCCATGTACAGTAATCATGGTCACCTCATGACAACCCTGGCATAATTATCTTGTATTATGAATGATGTCTCATCCAGCAGCCCCGGTTTTCCCAGAGAGGCCACAGTACCTAAGAACGAGGGGTGTGAACTGCCCTCTGCCCTAACAAGCAAAGAAGATGCATGTTGTGGCTCTCTCTCCCTTAGTCCTAGGCTCCTCTGGACTTGAGGGCTGGGATAGGTCAGTGAAGCCAGCCACCTCAAGGGAAATGAAATAACAATAAAAAAACGTGATAATGTGCATGGCCTGACCCACTTGCTCTTCTGGCCTCCTCTCTTCCTTATTCACTCATTCCCAAAGTTGTGACTGATGCCAGTAAATTGTCAGTCACATTCCAGCCTAGGTTACCTCTCCTCCAGAAAACAGAGCCCTCTGCCTAGGCCCAGAGAGCCTAGCATTCTATCCAGGGAAGTCCACAACAAGCAAAGACAGAGAAAGACAAGATGATTTTGTTTTACTTTTTTAAATTCTCACCAGAGACCTTGGCTGGTGTGTGTCAGTGGATTGAGGGGCAGCTTGCAAATCAAGGGGTCATGGGTTCAATTCCTAGTCAGGGCACATGCCTGGGCTGCAGGCCAGGTCCTGGGCAGGGGGCATGCTGAGGCAACCACACATTGATATCTTCCTCTCTTTCTCCCTTCCTTACCCTCTCTCAAAAAATAAATTTTTAAAATCTTAAAAGAAATTCTCACCAGAGGATATATTTATTGATTTCACAGAGAGAGAGAGAGAGAGAGAGAGAGAGAGAGAGAGAGAGAGAGAGAGAGAGACACCTATCAGTTGCCTATGTGCCCTGACCCAGAATCGAACCTTAAACTTTTTGGTGTAAGGTACACTCTCCAACCAACTGAGCCACCTGGCCAGAGTGAGACAGATGAGTTTAAAAGATGCCAAGTACTATAAAAGAAATATACAGTATACATATGATCTCACCTTTAACTTGAACCTAATTAACAAAAGAATAAAGCAAGCAAAATATACCCAGAGACACTGAAATTAAGAACAATATGACAGTAACCAGAGGGGAGGTGGGAGGGGATAATAGGGGGAAGGGTTTTTAGGAACAACTGTAAAGGACACATGGACAAAACCAAGGAGGGATGTGGAAGCAAGGGAAGGAGGTGGGTTTGGCAGGGGTAGGGGGGGAGCGGTGGAGGATAAGTGCAGACAACTGTAATTGAACAACAATAAAATAATTTTAAAAAAGAATAGGATAGGAAATGGAGAAGCCAAAGAACTTTTATATATGAATCATGGACATGAACTTGGGGGAATGGGGGGAATACTGGAGGGAGGAGGGGTGCAGGACAGAGAGGGATAAAGGGAAAAAATGGAACAACTATAATAGCATAATCAATAAAATATACTTAAAAAAGAAATGTATAGTATAAACTGAAAAAGGTAGAGCAGAGTGACTTTGCCCTCTGAGGGGTGATATCTGAGCAGAGGCTGAACACACTCAAGTAGAGGGGACAGCAGTCATAAAGTCCCTATTCAAAGAACAAAAAGGTCACTGTGGCTGGAGCACGAATGGGGGAACCAGGTCCCAGCAGTGATTATATAGGTTCAAAAGAAGTTTGGTTTTTTATTCTAAATTCAGTAGATACTTCCAAGAAATTATTTCTAGCCAACTAAGCTGTGTGATCATTCACTTTGTCTCATCCATAATTTTCTTCCTGCTTCCCTCCCTCCCAACCAACTAACAAAAACTTAGGGAGCATCTACTGCGTGCCAGCAGGGCCCTGGCGACACAGCAGTAACAAAACAAAGCTCATGCTTCTGGAGGAAGAGAAACCCCCCCACACACACACCCACACCTCCCCCCCCACACACACACCCCCTACACCCCCCCACCCCCCACCCCCCGCCCCCCGCCCCCCGCGCGCCCCACCGAGCCCCACCTCTTCTGCCGGAGCCACTGGCCCTCGGAGTCACTGCTCCTTGTGCCTTCGGCCACCAGGTGGCGCTCTGCGCCTGCAAAAGGGCCGCTGCTGGAGGTCGCAGAGCCTCCACCAGACCCTCGCAGGGTGAGAGAGCGGATCGAGGGGCGGGGCCCACGCTACCGGTTGTGTGACTTTGGGTTTGACCTGATTCAAGAATAGCTAATCCCGCGATGTAATAGCCTCCCGGGAGCTAGGAAAAATGGCTGTTGAGCTGTCTGCGTCTCGTCCAAGAGGACCGCGGGCGGGGCAGGAGCCTGGAAAAATACTGCCTTTGTCGGCGGCTCGTGTCACTCACTGAGCAGAGTACTTCGGGCTGCAGAGCTGGGATCTCTCTTACCCCAGGTCCAGAGTGTGGAGGCTCTGGGACCACTGGCAGGAGCCGCTCCCTGAGGTTAGTTAGGATCCCTGGATGTTCCTAAACTCCTCTGAAGACCCCTCTCCCTTCCATACCCTCACACCCGTTTTCTGTTATAATCATATTAAATGGCACATCCCACTCCTTCCACTGTGGAGTCTATCATATCCACACACACTATTCTCTCCCCTCGACTTTTTCTTTCCCAATCTCTAGAGGTGCCCCAGCTTCTGTGCCCAGCCTTGAGCCTACCCATGCAAGCACAGGCTCAGGTTCCAACGCTGCCCTTACCACTTGCCTCTCTCTAGATTCACAAAGACACAACCACCCTCACGCAGATCTCTGCACACCCCAAGGCACACACTGGGCTCAACACTGACACTTGCACAGTCACAGGTATGCATGGATACACATGCTTACAAGCATGCATACCCCAAAGCATGCAAAACACTGAGTAGGGTGGGACATCTGCAGGCACACAACATTCAGAAGAGTAACAGGACCGTGTCTACATATACACATGCACACTCGTCTGAGTGGCAGGTGACACCACCTCCTGTGTGCACTCCTAAACAACTTCTTTGAGGGTACCCAAAGAAGTGGATACCGCTTGCACCTCCACTCCTTAACACACGTATCCCCCCAGTGACATGCATGCCCACACACTCACATGCAATACCCCTTTTTCCGTGTACCCTCAGACTCATCCTCAGGCACACATACGCCCACCACGCATGTGCACAAGGGCTTGCACATGTGAACTTTCTTGTAGCACACTTGTTTGACATGCCCGCGTGCACATCAACACCTTTGCTTGTTCAGTGGCCATCCACTGGCACGCTCAGATGTCCAACCAAACAGACTGGACGCACTGGGAGACTCGGATCTTCTCCCTCTTCCTGCCCCGCCTCCCACTGCCGCGGACAGTCAAGCAGTGAGGGCACCAGGCGCCTGGCGTGCCCCCTGCGGGCTGCTATCTGCCTGCCCATCAGCGCGAGGATCTACGGTGGTAAATGATGCATTCGATGGCGGGTGCATTTGTTGTGCGCGCTCTGAAAGGGCTCCGATAATCTGGAAGGCAGAGATAAGGAACACCATTTATTCTGCAGCACTTTGGAAACAATTCCCAGCCCTGTACAACCCCATTCTCCGGCAGCCTCCGGCAGCCGGGCAGATAACGATTGGCTATTCATTATCTTCGCCGGGAACAAAGATTAGCCGGCGAAGATGAAAAATTACCGGGGACAGCGGCGCAGCCCAACGCGAACCGCCCCCCTCCTCCTGCCTTCCTCACCTCCCCAACTCCACCCGTCCTGCCGGCTTTGCACTTATGCCCCACACCTAGCACTTGGTCTCCCGTGCTCTCGTTGATGATGGGCACTGCTGAGCCCCTGGCTTTCTCTATTTCAGTTTGTCCATTCTGCCTAGACCATCTCCCATGTCCCTACTTCCTATTCTTCTTTCTGGGTCCTTCCTATTGCCCTATTGTCTTGATTCCCTCTCTGTCTCCGGTTTGTATCTCTCTCCTCTCTGTCCACATCTTTTTCTGGTTAACACTTTCACTGCTTTTGTTTCTATCTCTCTGATCTGTTTTGCCACTTTTTAGTTGTTTGTTTCTACCTGTCCCTCAGTGTCTCCACCCCACCTGTCTACCTCCCACCAGTGTCTCTGTCTATTACTGTCAGTTTTTAAAATGTCCTTGGGCCTTCTGGTCTTGTCCCTCTTCACTAGGCCTCTGTGTCTCTCAATTCCCCACACCCCTGAGGGTCCCGCATCTCCAGGCCTCAGAACTCCTGCCCTCTCAAAGCCACGTTCCTCATCAAAAATCAGAGGCTGGGAAGCTCCAGTGGGCTCTGGCCGGCCCAGGGAAGCAGGGAGTCGGCAGATGGTGTGGGGTGATGTAAGACTGGGAATCCCCATCACCCTCTGAGGAAACAAGACAGAACTAGAAAAGGTTCTGTGGATACTCAGGCCCTGCTACATTAGGGTGGTGGAGAGACTTGCACTTGTACACCAGGACTGGCTCCCCTGTGCTCTTCCCTACTGTGGTTGTGGGTCTTGGGAGAAGGTGGTCTCGGCAAGTCCACCTCATTAGAGCAATTATTCAGCATGGCACTGGTGTTAGGAGATAAGCCTTATCGATTCATCTGCCCCTCCCACAGGCAGACAGACAGAAAGTGCTCTGGCAAATGGAACCCTGGAGCTCCACTGGCTGCCTGCCTTGCTGGTTAGGAAAGGTACGGAGGGTGGTGATCTGAGAAGACATAAATACTGTGAATTACCCAAGGACACACTCCTCCATGGACACAGACACAGGGTAACACTATGTAGAGAAACACATAGTTTAAAGATATATTCACAGACATACATGCTCACCCCAACACACAGAGCTATACACAGGTATGAAGACAACTTGGATATACTCTCCATCCTTCTACCATCAATTCAAAGAAACAGTGATGTACACCCATGGCTATGTATTAAAGACAGACACAAACACACTCCTGATTCACAGATACAGGATACCTAAACACACACTACTATGGACCCACACAAGGACACAAACCAATTTACAGACAAACATTTGGAAAGAGTTACTTCCTATCACATGATTCATGTACACAATGATCTCAGAGATACATGGCCACAGGAACGTACATCCAGTTCCATATTATACCAGTTCTCGGAGATACACTCTTCCATGTACACATATCGGGACACACTCTGAAAAAGCCACACACAATACATAAACTCTTGGAGACACCACACAAACTCTCATGGACTCATGATACACAGACTCTCAATACACAAGCTCTCAAGGACCATGGAAAGAAGTGGACATACTAATATACTCAGTTCTGCAGCCTTCTCATGTGCTCACATCACAAATTCTCAGACACATGGGCAGTCAGGACAGACATTCTCCTGCATTCTTAAAGCACATACACATGCAACAAGTCACCACCAGCTTCAAAGAAAGACCCTCAGATGGTAGGTGACCACAGAGCTGGGGGGCCAGAGACACCCTTCTCTAGGCACACCTGAGTATACTAGTTTCCTAGGACCACAGACTTCTCAGTCCTTCCAAGACAAAACACTTTCTTTTTGGGCCCAAGATCCCGAGGCCACTTTCACTCTCCTGGGCAGCTGGCATGGGAACAGGGAGGGATTCAGGGTTCAATTTCATGGTAGGGGCTCTGCAAGTTCAAGGACTAGCTCACAAACTCAGGAGCCTTCTTAAGGTGAAGACCCACATACCTTAATTCTTACATTCAACCTTCCAAGGACAAGCCCTCTACTCCCTACCTCCACCCTCCTGTTGAAGGAGACGCCTCAAACTCCACTCCTAAAAAGGCTCTTTTCTGCTCTGAAGTTGGGTGATTGAGAGGTGAGGTATAGGTGGGAAGGAAGAGGGGATGTGACTATACTTAGCCAAATCAGCCTGGAAGTGAAGGAGGTGGTGTGCAAGAGTGTTGAGCTACATTTGAGTGTGTGCACGTGTGTGTGTCAGTGTGACCCAGATCTCCTGACTGAGGCTGTTCTCAAAGCCACAGCTGTGTGCGGTATCCCGTGTGCACAACTGTGTCTGTTCGAACACTATTGGAAGTGGTTTAGGGAAGGCACGGCAGACCATCTGTGTACGTGTGTGCCCATGGCTGGAGAGAGTCCCCCGGAAGAGTCTCTGGAGACGTCCAGGTTTTCTGAGCGTGCATCCCTGAGAGCAGGGGTGCAAGTATATGTTTCCGTGCAAGGACGGAGTATGGCTGATTAGGGTGCGTGCGTCTTGGTACCTGCCGGCCTTCGGTCCACCATGGGTGTCTGGACTAGGGAGAAGGGAAGCAGAACCCTGGGCACCCTCCTACTCCCCTGCAGCGCTCCCGCCCCCTCCAAGTGCTGTCGAAATAAAAAGCAGCGGTCGCTGAGGCTCTGGGAAGGAGAGACAGCTGGAGCGAGAAGTAGGGAGGCCAGCGCCACCAGGGCTTGCGGCTCGAGCCTCTATCTCCAAGCTGCCGACGCCTTTATCCGGGCCGGCCCGAATCGGCCACCAAGCGAACAAAAGCGGCCCGCCGCGTACTACGCGGCAGCTCAGCTCACCGCCCAGGCCCCACTGGTGAACGCAGCCAGCCGTGCTGATCCGGTGGGCCCCTAAAACCACGGATCTGGCTGTGCGCCCCGCTCCGCTTCGACCCCTTCCGCCCAGGGCCGCCCTCGGCCCACCTCCCTCGGTGAGTGCCCCCCTCCCAGCTTGACCAAGGTCCTTCCAGCCCCCAGGTTCGACCCATCCGGCACCCTAATTGCACGGTCTGCCTGTGGCTCCTGACATGGTGGTCCTTCAGGCTCACCCTACCAGCCACCTTACCTATGGGGGTCGTAGGGGGTCTAAACCTGAGGGAACAGCAGGCCCACCTCGGGCCTCTCTCCTTTCATTTCTCAGACGGAGCCAAGGGCCTCGAGCCCCGGTTATTCCTAGAGCCTCGCAAAGCGCTCTCCCGGCCCCCCGAGTTGGAGCCTTTGTCTAGGCCTCCCCCCACCTCTAGGCCGCGGTGGCGGACGTGCCCGAGCCGGGCTGCGGAGCCGCGTCTGCACCTGCCCACAGGTCCCGTGAGCCGGCTTTGCGCGGCTTAACCCGGCTTGCGCCTCCGTGTGCCCCCGAGAGCCGCCTTCCGCGGCCCTTTATCCTGCGTGATCGCGGTTCGGGTTGGGGAAAGCGCCTGGTCTGAAAATCTCCCGCCCCTGCTCCAAGCCGGTGTCAGAAACCTTTTAGTAGGATTTCAATAAGAATGGGGCCCCCGCGGGCTCGGGGATCTGCCGCCGGGAGGCGTAGACAGCGGTCTGGGTTTGACTGGACGACCGGTACTTAGAATCCTTCAGTGGAGGCCAAGCTTGAACTCCAGGTTGGCCCAACTGCTAGGAGAAAGTTCCGGCGTTCAGGGCCTCCGGGTGTGGTGGCCGCTCCTTTCCCGGAAAACACGGAAGGAAATTCGTTGTTTTGGAAAAAGCCACGTCTCCTGGCCAGGGTCGGGAACATCTGGCGGTGAGCTCTAGATCTACGCAGGCACCTCGCGCTGGAATTCGTTTATGAGGGAGTAAGCAGGATTCAAGAAACAGGTTAGGGCCAGTACGGCTGCTCAGGCGTCTAGAGAGGTTTCCCACCCGGGTTGACAAACTACAAACAATTTGAGTCTAACGAAACTGATTTACTAGTTGTGCAGCCGGGCCGCTGGCTGCTCTGAGTAAATTGTGGTTGTTCCTGGAGGAGGCCATTCTCAGCAGGACCTCTGTGGGAGGCTGCCCTGTTTGATTTAGGGTTAGAACCTAGTAAGGAGATGTAGGATCTCCGAGGTGCCTCTACCCCAGGCGCTGAGGCGTCTAGGACGTTGGGTCCCTGTACTTATGATTCAAAGGGACCCAGAAGACGGGTGGGATGGGAGGGCCAGATTAGAGGCCAGAAGAGAGGGAACCATCCATCATATTTGGAGGGGCTGGAGGTGAAGCCCAAAGAACAGGAGGAGCTGTTGGAGCCCTGTTGGGGAACCGCATCTGGAAGGATAGCTGTGACCTGAGCAGATCTGAGGCTTTGCCCTAAAGGGGACTTCTGAACCCCTTTTGGCTACTGAGGCCCCACCTCCTTCTTGGTACTCTTCAAGGCACATTGCCAGTGTGGGGCTGGGAGGCCGCTGTGCTGCAAATTAAATATTCCTATGGAAGGCAGCCCCTAAACAAACGGATTTCTTTGGTCCCCCACTCCCTCTCACTGACAGGGAATTAGGTGTTCATGGGAAAAGGCCAGAAGAATTAGGTTACAAAGAGGGCAAACTTACGGTCCCAGAGGGACAGCATCTGGTAAGTGAAGTTTAAACAAAGGACTCAGAGGATAGGGCTATGTGGGGCTGGTAAAACCTAGGTAGCCAAGAGCCAACCCCGGGCCAGTGAGGCCCTATAGAACCAGGCATCGGATCCCTGAGTACCCATCTCCCTGATGGGAGTATCTCAGTCTGCACAGATACACACTCTGCCAGGGCAACCTGGGTCACGTGTAAAGCTGTCAGAAAATTCAGTTTTGTTCTTGCGCTTTCCCAGTCCTTCGTGAAATCTTGCTACCACGCAACATCTGAGTGCAATGGAAGGGGAGCGGCCACCTTTGCCACAAATCTTGAGAACAAAAAGAAAAAAGAAAGAGGGAGACCCCGAAATCTGAGGTCGTGAACGGAAGTAGATCTGCCTTCCTTAGGCAGAGGTTGGCCCCACGACCTTTGCGGATTGTGGAGGCTTCCCTCTCCCTCCCAAGACGTTTGTTTGGGCAGAAGTGATAGGATGGTCTCCGTTGCCTAGGGAGCGAGGCGCCTGGCTGGTGTCGGTCTGTCTGTCTGGCATAGATATACACACACGAGCAGTCCCTTTTTATTGGTCGACTGGGCGCCCTGCTGCCTAGCGCCCCTCTTTTCTCTCCCAGACGGGTTCGTTCCTGCGGGAAAACACAGCAGTCCCGGGTCCAACGCAGATGCTCCAATTAACGTGGAGGCCTCCGCCAAGCCTTCCTGCCTCCCTTTCGAGGACGGCAACCCCAGGGTCTCAGGAAACCTGGCGGGGCTCTCTTTCCTCCCCCCACCCCCCCCAACACACACACCGCCCAGGCCCGGAGTGCGAGAAGAGAGGTTGGTGCCAATCTCCTAGGACCCCTGCTCAACCATTGCTTAACTTCCCTGCTCAGCTCCTTTGCGCGGCGATTTTCTGAACCGCCTAGCAGAGTAATTAAATCCCCGCCTGCGCTCCCTTCTGCGCTAGGCTTGCCGGCAGCCGCTCGGGCAGGGGGCCCGGCAGGGGGCCCCGTCCGGCCAGCCACCTCCATTCTTGCGGTGGTCAGAACGCTGCCCCGGAGGGGCTTCAGGTTGCTCGGGAGGAGCGTGAAGCCGAGCTCCCAGTGATAAAGCTGCAGACCCACCCAGCCGAGGGATAATTTGAACCTCGCCTTCGGGAGGAAAAGCGAATTACCTACTTTTCCGAGCGCTCGAAGCGGCCACCTCCCTGCCAACCGAGGCGCCGATCGTTGCCCCGAGAAAAGCTTCTGTTACGCTCCGGCGTTATTAATAGCCCCGCGACCAGCCCGCGGGCGGGCGGCCCCTCACACTGGGTCCCGGGATTCGAGCTAGAGTGGGGCAGCCTTGCCTGACAAGGGCGATTGCCCCTGGGGTCTTATCTTTGAGAAACTCCGCGAGGCTCCACGGACACAAAACAGGTTCGAGGCATTTTACAGGTTGATGAAAAATCGTAAGCTAAAGACTAGGAGGTGAGACAGACATCTACGCAGAGGCAGGGGGTCCGGGTCATACATCACGCGTTGTGGGGACGTGAACTAGGAGGCGCGGAGACCACTCACCTGCGGGACGAGGGTGCGAGGCTCAGTGCCTGCAGCCTCGCTTTTCTGCTCCGGACCCGTGAGCACCTTACCCAGCGGGAGCTGGCCTCCTCTCCTTTTCTCTTCTAGTTAGGAGAAGCCGGAGCCCCGCGCGCGCCACAATGGAGCGGAGCGGAAGGCACAGCAGCGGGTCTGGGCAGATGAGTGCCTTAGGGCCGAGACGCGCCTGTTCCCAGCTGGATGGGGCTCTGCACTCCTGCCCAGAGCCTTTACCTGCGCCACGGCGAGACGCAGAGGCAGTAGGAGCCCCGGGTTCCGGCCCGCGACCCCTTGACGCTGCCCAGAGCCAGGCTGAGAAAGGAAGACGGAGTCATGCGCGTGGATCTGGGCCGGGCCAGGTGCCCCCGGAGCCGAGGGGACCCAGGGCTTTCCTTCCTCTCGGATTATTAAAAAGTTCATTTCCTGGCGAATCGGGTGACGTCAGGGGCCCGGCGTCGCGGTGGCGGGGCCGTCCGGCCGAAGAAGCAGCTTCCAGTTACCCAATTACCGACTGTCAATCCCGCCGCCCCTCCCCCCACCCTCCCGGGGGTGGCCCGGACCCGCCCTCCCCCCAGCCTGGGACCTGACAGGGATCCCTCTGGGCATCTACACCGACAGCCGTGGACCCGGAGAGGGGAGAGGGGGTGGAGGACGTTGATTACCCCCCATTAACCCTGCACCTAAGTACCCCCAAATTTCTTTGTTCCCGACTCCCCCGCCTCGGCCATAGGTTCCCTCCGAGACTTGTTCTCTTCTGTCTGTACAATGGGAGAGAGCGAGGAGATTTGTGCACCGGGCCCAATCGACCCACAGAGCTGGATCTCTGGCCTGGGGTGGGGGGCGGGTGTGGGGAGCAGTCCTAGGTGACTTAGGGGACAGAGTTCTCCCTCTCCCCAGGGGCCGCCTTAGGGAACTCCAGGAAGAAAATATGCCTTCTCCTGCCCGGAGGCGTCTCCTTCGAGCCTCAACCGGCGCCGGCGCCAGTCTGGGTCACCAAGGCCTCGCCTCAGGCAGTTTGGCCTGTTGGTCTTCGAAGGCCACGCCCGGGAAGGGGACCCCCCTGTCCCTTCTCTGAAGCTTTAGGCTGGACCACCTCCACTGGGATCAAACACAGTTCTAAGTGGCTTCGTATTTGAGGCCCGGGTGCCCATTAGAACCCCACAATTCAGCCCCTCGCAGCTCTTGATGTCCGGGAGCTGTCCTTCCTCCTCCCCCAACCCCTGCGGCGAGTTGGGGGAGGGAACGTCTGGGTAGGTAGTTGGGCTTCAACTAGCCACGTTCGATGGTAAAGGAGATGGGATCCAAGAAAGTGGAAAGGCTGGAGTCCCGTGGAAGGGAACACCTGGATACTCAGAACGTGCATGTCAAGGGCTTCTATGCAGGGGGCTCCAATTGAAGGTTAGTTACTGGAGGAGGTTCCAGAGATTGGGGGATCCGTGAATGTCCCTACGGATGAAGGGCGCAGCGGACTGCCTTCGAGGTGAGGGTGGAAGGGGTGGCTGCAGGGGCCTCAGGGAGGGCCCTTGGAGGGTACCTAAGGAAGGAGGGGGCCCGCTGGCGGGTCAGTCAGCGAGTCCGCCAGGCAGGGAGTTGAAAGCACTGCCAATGGTGGGCGGAGGCTGGGCTTCGTGCGGAGATGATTGGCTGGCGCGGGCTTCTTAGGCGTGCGCGGCCTCAGCTTCATGTCTGTGCTGGAGTCTCGAGCTGGCGCCAGGGCGGTCGGAGGATGCAGAGGGGACGGAGCCCGGCGCGCCTGAGGCCAAGGCGCTCGCTGTCCCTCAATCCTACCCAGTGAGCCACGCCAGCCGCCTGACCCTTTGCCCCTAGGCTCTTGACTCCCGGGGCTCCTGCGGTGTTGTCCCCCATCTGAGACTGTGTCTGTCCGTGGCTCTGCGTGTGTAAGTTTGGGGTTCGAGGGCTGGCTGGGAGTGTTGGGAGCGCCAAGCTCTGAGATGTCTCTGCAGGGGCACAAGGCCGAAGTGCGGCTGGGGGTGACTGTTTTGGTGTGCCTAAGTGAGAGGTGCAGATTATGTTGCCTTGGAGTGTACTCGGGCGGCTGGCTCTCAGCGGGTGGGGCAGCGTATGCCTGTTGGGTGAGGGGGAGGGGACAAAGTCAGTATGTGTATCTGGCGCCAAGTATAGGTGTGTGCGTATTGCTGGGGTCATGTGCTCTAGTGGATCCCCAGGAACCTGTCTCCAACTTTTAGTCTGTTTCTGTGTTTGTGTACCGGGAGGGTGGAGGTTCAGTGTGAGTTTCTGACTAAAGTGCGACTGTTCGTGCGTTTTGGGGTTAATTAGTGTAGGATCTCGTCTTTGTGTGTGCCTCTGTGTGCACAGGTGTGTGACTCTGGGACCAGTGGTCACCACATGAGTGTGCACAGCTAAATCGTCTCCCCCACCTTCCTTTCGTTTTGAACTTTAAGTTTTCCTTCCACCCGGGGCTGGTGCACGGCTGAGCTCCACGGAGTAAGCAGCGCACGGGCTGCCGCGTGACTGAACTTTGGGGGTGTCAGGCTGTGGCTGCGTCCCTTACGCCCCCTTCTATCTCCAGGGCCGCTGCTGCCTCCTCCCCGAACCTGAACCCGAGCCTCCGCCACTGGCTATGGAGGTGACGCCGGAGCAGCCGCGCTGGATGGCTCATCCCGCAGTGCTGAATGCGCAGCACCCCGACTCTCATCACCCGGGCCTGGCGCACAACTACATGGAGCCTGCGCAGCTGCTGCCTCCGGACGAAGTGGACGTCTTTTTCAACCACCTGGATTCGCAGGGCAACCCCTACTACGCCAACTCGGCCCACGCGCGAGCGCGCGTCTCCTACAGCCCAGCTCATGGTGAGCCCAGGGCCAGTGGGTGACTGGGAGCTCTGTCGCCTAGCGCCAGACACGGAAGGGAAGGAGGGCCGGTCTTTCTTCTTCCCGGATATGGGATCCACAGAAATTGGAACAGCAAAGAAATCGGGGCGGGAAAGGTGGGGGCAGTGGCCTCTTAGGGAGCATCTGGGTCCCACAGGGTTTTTGCCCATTTCCAGCTGGCTCGTGGGGGGTGTCTCTAGGCTTCGTCCAGTGGGGTTTCATCTTTGCCACTTGTCTTTGAGCTCCAGACTGACATTCCTTATTTTTGCTGGTCGTTAAATTTCTGTTTTTCTTTGGGGAGAGTGTTGCTGCTGGTTCCTTTGTGAGTTGTGGTCCTGTGTATGGTGTCCTGGTTGGGCCCAGCCCTTCTGTATCCTAACCCCTCTCCTTTTTCCCTCAGCCCGCTTGACCAGCGGCCAGATGTGCCGTCCACACTTGTTGCATAGCCCTGGGTTGCCCTGGCTGGACGGGAGTAAAGCAGCCCTCTCTGCTGCTACAGCACACCACCACAACCCCTGGACTGTGAGCCCCTTTTCCAAGACACCGCTGCACCCCTCAGCTGCTGGAGGCCCTGGAGGCCCCCTCTCCGTGTACCCAGGGGCAGGGAGTGGGAGTGGGGGAGGCAATGGGGGCTCTGTGGCCTCCCTCACCCCCACTGCAGCCCACTCTGGCTCCCACGTTTTTGGCTTCCCACCCACACCACCCAAGGAAGTGTCTCCTGACCCCAGCACCACCGGGGCTGCCTCCCCAGCCTCCTCTTCCGTGGTGGGTAATGCAGCCCGAGGAGAGGACAAGGATGGTGTCAAGTACCAAGTTTCACTGGCTGAGAGCATGAAGATAGAAAGCAGCAGTCCCCTGCGCCCAGGCCTGGCTGCTGTGGGCACCCAGTCTGCCACACACCACCCCATTCCCACCTACCCCTCATATATGCCAGCTGCCACCCATGACTACAGCAGTGGACTTTTCCATCCTGGAGGCTTCCTAGGTGGCCCTGCCTCCAGCTTCACCCCTAAGCAACGCAGCAAGGCACGCTCTTGCTCAGGTAAAAGCAGGTACTAGGGACCAAGTCGAAGTAGGGGTGGTTTGTGCTTTGCGGGGTGGTGGTTGGGTTGGGGAGATGTAAGCTGTGGTATGGGAGAGGGGTCAGTGTCAGTCTCCCAGATCTGGGGATGGGTAATGTCCCTCTTTAAGATACCCCAAGAGATGTCTGAGACCCCAGACGTCGTAAGTGTTCCTGGTGGCCACCAAATTTCACTTTACTTTCCTACTCCTTACCTTGCTCTACACCACTGGCCACTGCCAGATCAGACCACAAGAGGGATATTCCCTGTTTCCCTCCCTGAATCTTAAGTGAAAACTCCATGTGAGAGAATGCAGTATGCAGGGGAAAGCAAAGGCCATGTTTAAGTGTGTGTACATGTGTTGTGAGCATGTGTGCTTACTGTGGGTATACTCCAAAGGCTCCAGACCCTTAAGGAATCTGGTTCTCCAACTCAATCAGTCCAACCTTTGGATTTCAATGATTCCCAATCTCCTCGGGTGATTTCCCCAAAGCAGAATTCTAGGACCTGTTCATGCTCCCCATCCAGCCTCCCTGAAGGCTGGAGTGAGGGGATGAAACTGTAGGTGCCTCTCTGCTCCTTTGCAAGAAGAGTTGGCTTGGGCCAAGATGGATTTGTCCAAGAATCTGGCCATCGTAGAGCAGAAACTGTGGCTAGTGTGAGGGTCCTGCTGTCAATGTCTCCTTCCCAGTTCTTTTAAGCTGGGGAAAGGAAGATTTTATAAACCTATTCCTGAGTTCAGGACACACTTTTTCTTGCTCATATACCTTATTTTGCTGTGTATAATGCTCACTTCTTTGCTCACATTTTTGAGGAAAAAAATAAGGATGTGCATTATACATGGATAGGACCTGAAATACCTCATCTCTGTCCTTGTGTTTTGTCATTATTTTTTACATAAAATTTCTTGCACCATAGTATGTTCAAAAAGGCTAAAATTGCTTTGTAATACAAAAAGCAAGCATCTAAATATAAATAAATAAATAATTGAATTAAAAACTTAAAATGAAAGATTATTTTTTTCTGAAAGTTTGGGCCAAAAACATGGGTGAGCATTATACATGGGAGCACATTATACACAGCAAAATATGGTATATTGACAATTTAGTTTAAACTAAATGTGGGAAAATTTCCTGGGTAACATGATGTTAGCAGCTACCCTCCCTGATCGCTGAAGCTGCTACTTGTAGCCACATTAGTCTCACCTCGGAGTCCCTGTTCTGCTCAGACCAGCTAGCTTGCCTTTAATTAGTTTTTTTCTCCCAAGTTTGTTTTACATTCTATTTGAATTCCAGATGGTCTTCTAACAAAAACAAAACAAACAAAAAGCCAACAACAATAAAAAAAGAGAATTGTTACTTAACCTAAAAATGAAAGGACTTATTATTTGTTTTATTTTAAACAACTTCGACCTGAGTCCTGGACTGAAATGTAGGGGCTCAGCCAAAGAGGAGATTTGGGGAGAAAGGAGGACGTTACCCTTGACGGAGAGCAGAAAGACAGGGCAAAGGCTGAGGGCATAGACGTGGAGCAGAGACCCACTAGATGGCGGATGTGGTTGCCGGGGGGAAGGATAGGAAAGAGACAAAAGAGAACTAGAAAGGGGGCTGGAGTAGTCCCCAGCCCAAGCAGATCAAGCTGGGCGATTCCTGTCACAGTCCTCCCATTGGAAAAGTTTGTTGTAAATACCCTCCCCTGGTCACTCTTTTGGAGAAACCCTGGAGCCCTGGCCGAGCTCCTCCCTCTGTCCTCGTTTTCCTTTCTTTCAAGAGAATTTTGAAGAGGGAGATTTGTCCCCAAACTACTCTGTGAACCCCTCTCATGTGGGGGAAATCCCCTGGGTCTCTCTTCCAACCCTGGCTGGGGCTAAAAGTTGCCTCCCTTGAAGCAGTCTGGCAGAAACAATCAGAGCCCACTTACCCAGCTGACTGTCTTCCATGACTTTGTTGGTTAAACAGTCTTGGTGTCTGTCCCTGTCCCCTTTCAGAAGGCCGGGAATGTGTCAACTGTGGGGCCACAGCTACTCCTCTCTGGCGGCGAGATGGCACCGGCCATTACCTGTGCAATGCCTGCGGGCTCTACCACAAGATGAACGGGCAGAACCGGCCACTTATCAAGCCCAAACGGAGACTGGTAGGCAGTGGGTGCAGGAAGAAGGCCCATGGGAGACAACTGGGGTATTCTTACCTGGGCTGGAGCTGACAGTTGATTAAGAAATAACAACAGAACTCTTCAAATGCAGATGACTTGCCACTTAAAATCTTTTAACATTAAAATATCTTGGATGTCGGTTGGGGTCGCCCTTCTTTCAGGCCAGATTTTTTTCAGGCCAGATTCCCTTCTCTGCAGCCCATCAGGGACCCTCACCCTACTCTGCTCAAAGATACTGAAAGTTGAGTGTCCAAGGGCCCAGCTTCCATTCCCTGGCTTCTGTTTAACTTAAAAAAAAAAATAGGGCCATGAAGTAATTTTCCTTGTGGCTTAGGGCAGCTCTCTCACAATCTCCTCGTGCCTATTTAAATAAAACACACCAACCACCAAAAAAGCCTGCCTTTTATTATTTTTCCATGGAGACACCTATACTGTGTATTTTCATTTGAGTGATTAAAAAAAAAATGCCCTTTCGGATCTCCTGCCGGAGTTTCCTATCCGGACATCTGCAGCCTGAAGATAAGGAAACTTCTCGTATCTGTTTCCGGACTCCGCTAGTTTTTAGAGTCTCTCCTCGGCTCAGTCCTGCCTCTCGCTGGGCTGTTTTGAAATTTCTAATACCCTCCACTTTGCAAATTATGTGTAAAATGCTAAGAATAATAAATATATTTTTTCAGAGCGAAGTGATTTATGAGGCTTAAATCACTCGCCGCTTTGGGGGCCCCCTTTTTTTCCCTGCAGTGAGGGTGGGGTGAGGACTCAGGTGATGTTGGCCCCTGAGTCAGAATTCCAGCTTCAGGCTGCTGCTTACTCACCCTCGCCATTCCCTGGCTCAGAGGCTACAGTCCATAGGCTGCAGTCCCTCTGTGGCCAGGCTCCAGCCTGGGGCCATTCCAGCCTCTGCTGGCCTCAATCTTCCACAACCCATCTTGCTGCTGGTGGTTCTCGGGTAAGTGCTTGGGGAATGCATTCTATGACTGTGTGGTTGACATTGGTTGTCCTGGGAGAAGAGTCTACTTTCTGGAATAAAGACCCTCTTACCTTCTCTTACAAGCAGCTCACTCCCTTCTCCAGGAACGAGGCATTCATTTCCAGACCACCTCTGTTCTTCATTCCTTGAGGAGCTGGGGGCAGTTAGAACTCTGAGGTTTGGGGTACAAGGGGCTGAATAGATAGACCAGCATTGTCCAATAAACCTACAATAATAGAAATGTTCTAGGTCTGCATGATCCACTGTAGTAACATCCAGCCAATGTTATGACTGTTGATTCCTTGAAATGTAACCAGTGCAATTGAAGAAACAGGATTTCTACTTTTATGAAATAGTGGTTAAATTTAATCAAAGTAGTCACATGCGGGTAGTAGCTACAGTGTTGGGCAGCTCAGCTTGAGAAAGACTCCCTGAACATTTTATATTCCCACTCTGGGCATCTACATGATCCCCCTGCCCTGGCCTCAGATATGAAACTGACAATCCCAGAAATATGGATTTTGAGGGGGGTCATGTGGGAAGAGACAGAAGCATCTCCAGACCCAGGGGCACAAGGGGGATCAAACCAGTCTTCTAAACTAAAAAGCCCTTCTCAAGGCCTCAGTTTCTGATTTATAGAGTTAGATTGTTTGGCAAATCCAGGAGGTGGCTGATTTTTCCTTCCAGCTCTTGCAACCCTGTTGATTGTGACACCAGGCTTCTTAGGGTTCTTTATTCTAAAGTTCTGTATTTGTCTAGATCTCGAATTCTAAATGTCCACCGCTTGGAGATGCCTGGATTTTCCACAGGGATTTGTGCTTCTTGGCTAAGTTGTTGGGGGCAGGGTGGGGGTGGGACAAGGGTCTGGGGGGCTGGTAGAGGTGGGAAGTGGAAGCCAAGCCTGCTGACGCTGCCGATCCCCTCCCAGTCAGCTGCCAGGAGGGCAGGCACCTGTTGTGCAAATTGTCAGACGACAACCACCACCTTATGGCGCAGAAACGCCAATGGGGACCCTGTCTGCAATGCCTGTGGCCTCTACTACAAGCTGCACAATGTAAGTCTGCCCACTCTACTAGCCCCACCCCTCCCCAAGGACCTCTGCTCTTTGTGCTGGCAGGCAAGAGGCCTCAGCTGTTCTCCAGCTTGGCTTGGCTTGAGAAAGGGCTCTCATAAGACAGGGCAGGCTGGCTGGAGGTATGTTCCTCACAGCTGGGCCCAACCAGTATCTCTGTTTAAAATAAAAATGTGGGGAGTGTGTTTTGGTTGTGTTGATGGGGAGCAGTGCCCTGCAGGGTACAGGTAATCCCTGCACAGTGATGAGTACCCTTCCTGAAACTGTGGCTATACTGGTGGCAGCACAATGGTGGGCATTTGGTAGTGAGGTGCCCCAGCCCTGACCTGCCTCTGCTCCAAGCTGAAGCAGGGGCTGGGGGTCTTGCTTTATGAAGGAAACTAGACTCCCTGAAGGCTTTGTGGTTACCCCTAGGTGAATAGGCCACTGACCATGAAGAAGGAAGGGATCCAGACTCGAAACCGGAAGATGTCCAACAAGTCCAAGAAGAACAAGAAGGGGGCAGAGTGCTTTGAAGAGCTGTCCAAGTGTATGCAGGAGAAGGCCTCCCCCTTTAGCGCCGCTGCCCTGGCTGGACATATGGCACCTGTGGGCCACCTCCCACCCTTCAGCCACTCTGGACACATCTTGCCCACCCCAACTCCCATCCATCCCTCCTCCAGCCTCTCCTTTGGCCACCCCCACCCATCCAGCATGGTGACCGCCATGGGTTAGGGATAGCTCTCCATGAATGGACAGATAGATGCAGAGGAGGGTGGCCTGCAATTGAAGGCTGGATGGTCCCAAGATGGGTAGACCAAAACCTTACCTATCTGCCCTTCTGCAAAGACTGATGCCTCTCTTATCAGCCCAGCCTGAGCCCCTTCCTGCCTCACCTGTGGGTGCTCTGCTCAGCAGTTACCAGTTACCATGAAGATTCTCAGTGGGGCTGAGAGGTCATCTCGGCCAAGCTGCTACCCATTTGGGGTTCCCATCACAGACAATTGTTTGGAGAGCAGAAAGGATCACTTTATGAAGAGAGAAGGTGAGGGTAGGGGACAAACAAAGGAAACCAGTTTTTGAAGGAAGAGAGTAGGCAAAATAATTTATTTTTGCTTTTTTCTAACAAGGACTGGGGAACTTGGTAGGTCTGAGCCACCCCTGGCTCTCCCCATCTTCCTCAGCTTGGCCTTTTGTCAACTTGCCAGGGCTCTGAGGAAGGACAGGTCTGGGAGGGACTTAAGCCTGCACCTTCTCAGGCTTCCCTCTCTAAAATGCTGAGCCCCAGACTGAGTCTAGCCAATCTAGAAGTCATAGCCTACCAGAGGCTAAGCCGATGTGTGCCCTGCTGATGGACCCTGGAGAGTAGAGACAATCATAGGCGGTCCTACATGTATTCCCAGGCCAGGGCTGGGTCACAGGAAGGAAACAACATTTTCTTGAGAGGGGAAATGTCTCCCAGCACGCTCCCCTAGCTCTGAAGCTGAAACTGGTATGATCTGTGTCCCTTTAACACTAGAACCACAGCCTGCCTACTCTGCCAGGTGGACCCCTGTACATACATCCTTTTTCTGCTCACCTCTTGAACCCCTTCCTTCCCACTATGAAACAAAAGAAAAAAATATTTTTTAAAAAACTGCATAAGCTTAACTCATTGATGAGTTATTTTAATTTTAAACTCTTTTCAGGTCCAGTCAATTAAACTTTGCTACAGAAGCCTTTGTTATGGAAAGGAATAAAACCTACAAGTCAAGGCTGTAGCTTTGCAATTATTTTTGGAAAAGTTTTTGGATCCCACAGTCCTAGAATGGGGAACTGGGGACCAGAGGCAGGGCCTTGGCTTCTAGGGGTTGGTATGGCAGGTGGCAAAGGGGTGTGAGTCAGAGACAGGATTGAAAGAGAGGCCATGACCCTGCTGGGGTCCAGGAGACCTGGATTCTGCTCTGCTTTGCCATGGCTGTCTGGATCCTTCCCAAGGTACAGTTGTACATAATCTTGTCTGAGTTTAGATTCTGTGTGCGTTAGTGGTGGGGTTTGGTGGCTGGAGAGGGCCATGCCCAGGAAGAGAATTGTGCTGATGTGTAGTTGACCAAGTGCAATAAGGGCTGGCGATTGCTGCCGGGGGCACTACCACCAGAAGTAACTTATTTTGTATTAGCATCCACATAAGAAGAATCAACAGTATTTTCTGTTTTTATGTTTTATTTGGCTTGTTTTATTTTGGATTAGTGAACTAAGTTATTGTTAATTATGTACAACATTTATATATTGCCTGTAAAAATTGTATGCTATCCTTATATGCCTTTAAAGTGAATACTGTTAATAATAAAATACTTTTTGTGGATGCTTCTGTCCTGTCTTATGGACTCTTGGGGTAAGAGAGTCTCAGGTGCAGAGATTAGCAGTCAAAGTGAACTGCTTCTATAGGCCAGTGTTTTAGAGGGAAGGACTCCTGGAATTGGGGATGGGACCTTGTCTGACTGGGACCTGAAATCCTGATACTTCTGAATTGCTTCCATATCAATTTTCACATTATTACCTAACTGGGGGTCCTGGTGACTGGGTGGATACTGGAGGGGCTCAAGGAAGCTGTGGCTTCTCCAACCTTTGGTCCACACACTGATCTTTTTTGAGGTCTCAACTTGGGCTCTTGCAGAACCCAAGAAGGACTGACGCCAAGTCCACTTCCTCTCAGGAAGTGATCAGCTTTTGTTGAGCTATTCGGTCACCAATATTCCCATTCATTGACAAACCTGATCACTAAAGTGTTTGAACACTTGTCATTGATTACTGTCCTCTCTAATCAATAATGTTGGTCACCAGAGATAGCCATTACTGATATTCCATGATCAATGACAATGTCTATGATTCAATGACAATCACACCAGAGCTTGTGATCATAGACATTTGATTACTAACAACTGATAACCAATACTTAATTACCAATACTTTATCAATGCCTCTGATGGATGTTGTACGTGATCACTGATATACACAAAATGGAATCACCAGTGTCTCCGGTGACTGTCCTTGCTCACCAGTAATATGTGTGATCATAAATATCTCTTATTACCAATGTCTCTGATCAGCATATCTGTTCAGTATTTTTATTCAATGTATTTGTTTGCCAATACCTCTAATGACCACTGCCTCTTTCCCCAGTATTTCTATCCAACATGTCTGTGATCACCAGTGTGTCTTACCACCGAAGTTCCTGAGTATGAATATGTTGATTGCTCTATCACTAATGTTCTAGCCATCAAGAAATTTGATCACCAATGTGTTTTTGATCAGTGTTTTTCTAATCAGTGATAGTTAAGATCACTCATATGTGCCTCCAACATCTCTGATCATACTATTTTTCATCACCAATGTCTCTCTGATGATGTATTTTGTCATTTGTCTTCAATCACCAACATCTGTAGCCAATAATGTCCCTGATCATGGAATCCTCTTACTATCAAATTTTCTATCATTGTGGTCAGCAGTGACTGGTTACCAATACCTTTGACTGGTAAATGCTGATCACCAAGCTCTTTAGTGTCTGACATCAGCGATTGTTGAATCTCTTTATCTTCCAAGTACCTGATGACCAATATCCCTTATAACCATAATCACCAACCTCCCTAGTCATTGGTATCACTGGTCACCTGTGTCTCTGATCACCAAATTCTCCAGTCATTGATGCTTTTGACCCCCATTAGATCACACATCGCCAAGATCTTTGGGTGTCTCCAGTCATTGAATCTTATCACCGATGGTTTCTTTACCTTTTGTCATCAAGGACATGAGCACCAAATGTTTTCATCCTAATGCTCCTGTTGCCCACATCCTTTGTCCTTCATGTTCTTGATTAATGATTGACATAGCCAATGAACCATCATTTTGATCACCAAGATCTCTGAGCACTGCCTCTTGATCCTTCATGTATGACCTCTACCCTCTCTGATCACGTTGTTTGAATGACATCATTTTCCAATGACTCTACCATCTCTAATTACAAATCACTCTAGTTATACATCTCTGATCAATGGCTTATTTTTTAAAAAAAGATTTATTTTTAGAGAGAGGGGAAGAGAGGAGAGAGAGAAACATTAATGTGAGAGAGAAACATTGATCAGTTGTTTCTCATATGTGCTGTTTCTGGGGACCAAACCTGTAATCCAGGCACCTGCCCTGACTGGAGATAGAACTGATAACCCCTTGCTCTGTGCGATGATGCCCAACAAACTGAGTCACACTGGTCAGGGCAATGACACTTTTTGACCCTAATCATCTTCAGATCCAGTCCCTGGGTTGCTGATGACTTGTATTTCTAATTGCCAACTTCCCTGTTCCTTGACAGCCCTGATGTACAATGGTTTGGGAGGTTTTCCTTTCATTCTTCCCATCCCAGATTATCAGTGTTGGCAGGACACTTGCTTGGGCCTGGAGAAGCACTCGTCCTAGTGCTTCACAGAAGCACTAGGCCAACATGCTTTCTGTGAAGTACCAGATGCCCCAGCCTGCAGGTTAGAGATGGAAGAGCATCTCTGGCACTCTGACTCAGGACACCTCTGGTGTGCCACCACTACCTCACCCACATCCTGTCCCTGTGGAAGAGAAACATAAAGTATACAGGAACCCATCTGGGTGTGGAGCTGGGTGGGCACTTTGCCTGCCCATCTGAATGTCTGCACCCTCTCAAGCCTCCTAGAAACTTTCTTTCTGGCCCTTCCCCAGCTCAGAGCATTTTGGCCTCCCTTCCTGCCACCTGTAGTGGCAGTAAGAGCAGGGATGGTCCTGCTCTCCTGTGTCCCAGCTTATAGCTATAGCATTGTGTGTATATATTATTATGCAGTAAAGTGTGCCCTGTATGCATGCCCATTGACCACCTCCTACGCATGAGGCACTGTTTTAGGTGTGGGGGCTATACCAGTGAACAAAACAAAGCCCTTGAGGAGTTTACATTCTAAGCAAGAAGCACAATAACAACTCTACCTGGCCTCTGGCAAACTGTCCTCCTTGATTGGCTTACAATCTGCAGTCCAGAGTCAAAACATGGAGTCCAGAGCTGAGGCTCTACAACTTGCATCCCTGAATTTGGAAACCACAACCCAAAACACAGAGCTCAAATCTTGTACCCAAAGACCGTAATTTAGAGTTTGGAGCTCAGAATCCAGAACTTCCATCCAAGAACTGAGTCTAGGGCCCAGAACCTTGACCTCAGAATCTAGGTCTCAGAATGTGGAATCCAGAACTGGGGCCCTAAGTATGGATCCCCAAATCCACAACTTAAAGGTTGGAGCTCAGAACCCAGAATTTAGCATCAAGCACATGGAGCCCAAGGCCTAGTGTGTGGCTCAGGATATGGAGGCCAGAGTCCAGAGCTCAGAGTGAGCCCTAAAAGAAACCTCCCCAGTTTCCCTTTATTCCCCAGTCTTACTGCCTTCCTTCAGCCAACCAAAATTTTTGGAACATCCAATGCCAAGCTCTGTCAAAGGTGCTGAGAGGCAGCCAACAGGAAACAAGCAGAGGAGTGGATTCCCTCTCTCTGCAGTGTCAGGTCCAAGACAGCAGGGACTGTGTCTGCATTGTCATTATTGTTCCCATTGGCTTTTGCAGGCTTGTGGTAGGTGTTTTATAAATGTCTGTTGAATAGATTAATTCAATTTTCCCACTAATGTTTATTGACCCTATTTTTTCTAGGCATTTGGGTTGAGGATAAAACATACCAAGATCTTACTCTGGTGAATCAGCTGTCTCCAGCATCCAGGAAACTCTTGGGAGGTAGGGGCTATTTCTGACGAAGAGCTAGGGAAGACTGTGGTGGCGGTGGTGGATGGTATTGAATGGAGAGGGGTGACTTCCAGGAGCAAGAAAAGGACACTGGCTGGCTCTGGTGGTCCTAGGTTCAAATTTATTTTAGAGCAGTAGAACCAAACTCAGAGGCTTCTGATCCTGCAGCTTCTATTCACTCCTCCATAAAATAATGAGCTCCTAACAATGACTCCCACTGCCCAGAGTCAGTGTATGGTTAAACAGTTTTAATTTTTGTGGCCTCAGAGTCCCCAAGCAGAGCAGGGAAGTCAAGGTTGGCAAGGCAATGGGTGTCTTTATGATTCCATGGAGTCTGGTGCCAGAGTGCTTGGGGTCTGTTGACCTTTGTTTCATCTGTCTGCACCAAAGTGGGTCTGGCTGGCCCAGGGCTTCTTCCTCCTTCCTCCTACCAGGACCATTTCAGGCCCTGTTTCTTATTCCCACTTTCTGTAGGAATATTCCATTTTTCAATAGGAAGAAACCAAACCCTCTTCGTAATTCTTAGAGACCAGCTCATTCTTCTTCAAAAGTCTCTGCCATCTCCTGGTGACTCACACCTAGGATCAGGACAGGGAAGCAGCTTTTCCCTTCCCCAGGACCACAGAATGGACACCTGATGGACCTCAAAATAGAAAATAAATACATAATACCCATCCTTACAAAAAAAGGAAAGAAAGAAAATCAGGCAAAGTCTACACAAAGAGGTCTTTCCCAATAGAAATGTAAATAAACAACCAGTACACATTTGGACAGGCTCTCAGCCTCAGAAATAATCAAATACATGCAAATGAGACAAGAAGGTACCATTTTTTACCTTTCATCTTAGCACAATGGAAAAGGCCAGACATATGTGTAGAATCAGATCTAGTACAAGCTGTTGGTGGGAATGTTGATCAAAATTTCACATGCTCTCTGGCCCAGAGAGCCCTCCTCAGTTTCACCTCCCAGAAACCCTAGAGGGGAAAAAAAGCAAAATTGCGGGGTTTTTTTAAACAAAGCAAATGGCAGAACAATATATAAAGCATGACACTTTTTTTGTTTTAAAAATGTTTGTGCAGAAATAGGAAAATATCTGGAAAGATACATACCTAATGATTAATAGCTGTTAGTTCCAAAAAGTGTGATAGATCACTGTTGAGGAAGACAGTCATTTTTTTTAACCTTCACGCAAAGATATAATTATTGATTGATTTCAGAGATAGAGAGAGAAAAATACCAATGTGAGAAAGAAATATCAATCAGTTGTCTCCTGTACGTGCCTCAATTGGGGATTGAACCCAAACCCTAGGTATGTGCGTTGACCAGGAATTGAAACTGCACCATTTTGGTGCGTGGGATGATGCTCCAACCGAGCCACCTGGCTAGGGTGGTCCTTTTTTTAAAAATAAACTTCTGCTTTTATTTTAACGTCTTACAACTATGGGCCACCTTTGTAATTTAAATAATTAAGAATTATTACGAAAAATCTGTTTTCTTTTCTCTGCCTTGTCCTAACTGGTTTTCCTCCCTGGGATGTTCTCCCTTTCAGATCTGCCTGGGGAACTCTTCTTCATCCTTCAAAAACCTAGGCAAATATCCTAGGAGAAGCCTTATCTGAATATTCCCTCCCTGAGCCTCTCAGGAATTTTTCAATCTCTAACCAATATCATTCAGGAACAAGGCCTAGCTGTGACAGACCTACATCTCACTTGCTGCAAAGTCTTGTTGCAAGTGGCTGAGCCTCTCTGAATCCTGGTTCCACACCAGTAAAACAAAACCACACTTTGCAGGGATGTGTAAGGATAATATGATGAAGTCAAAGGGTATTCAGTCCTAGAAGAGCTCACCTTGCAAGGAAACTCTCTTCTAATGCAATTTCAGCCCACTGTCTTCAGACTGAGCCACCATGCACTTCTCAACTCCTAGAAGCCTAGGGTATTTGGGATCCAGGCAAACTGTTCACCCTTCTGTATCTTCTTCCACAACATCTAAGGCTCTTAGAGTCTCTGAGAGTACCAATGGAATGCCCCTATTTAATTGTTTTTTCTTTTATTGACCCTAGAGAGAGGGGAAGGGAAGGAGAAAGAGATGGAAACATTGATGTGAGAGAGAAACTTCAGTCAGTTGCCTCTTGGGCCCCTATTGGGCACCAAATGTGAAAACCAGGCATGTGCCCTGACTAGGAATCTAACCTGCAACCTTTCAGTTTGCAAGACAACACCCAACCAACTGAGCCTCACTAGCCAGGATGTATCTATTTAGTAGGTGCTTTTAGCATTTCCCCCCACCCTGTCCCCAACAAGGCAGAGACCCCATATATGGTGTCTCCTGTTCAGCTGGAAAAACAGGACCACTGGGGGCTAGAATGAAGAGATCTCAGGCCCTGGGAGTGAGTAGAACAGGATCTCTCCCTACTAGCATTCAAACTGGAGTTAGATGGGTCACTTCCCTGGAGAGGGAACTTAGTAGACTCTTTGCAGACACTTCCTTCCACTATTCCATTTGTTCCTCCCACAGAACCCCCACACTGTGGGGTTCTCTAGGAGGCCCTTTTGCTTCTTCTCCCTGCCTCTCCCCCAGGTTTGGCTGTGATTCAGGTTTTCACAGTTTCTAGGGGATGCTGGAATGGGTCTCCTTTCCTTGGAATTTAGGGATGAAGGGGACTTTTGTACCCACACATTAGAGCACCTGACCACTGACACCATCTCAGCATCATCCACTGTGCCCTCTTCTCCATCTTACATTACCCAGCTTCATCTTCACCTGCTCCGTAATACCAGCCTCCTCCCTGCCCTCCACCTTTAGCCTCAAGCTCATGCCCTGCAACCTGTCTCTTTTGCTATAGAGATTTTTTTTCATTAAAATTTTAAAAATTAAGTTTATTGGAGTAACATTGGTGAAGTGATTATATACATTTCAAGTAAAGCACTATATCATTTGTATATAACATTGTGTGCTCATTACCCAAAATTTAGTCTCCTTCTGTCATCACATATTTGATCCCTTTCCCCCTCTCTAATCTCCTCCTACCTTCCTTTCCCTCTGATAACCCCCATACTGTTGTCTGTGTCAGTGATTTTTTTGTATGTGTTTGTTTGTTTGCTTTGTTCATTTTTGTTGCTTTCTGTGTTATATATCATAGGGTTCTTTCTTAATCTTTCATTTCAATTATGAAACATTTGAGATATCAAAAAATGTACCTACTAATAAAACAAACAGCATGGTACTATGCTACATGACAAATAGCCAAAAACTGAACAGCTTAAAACCACACACATTTTTTATTTCAGTCTCTGTGAGTCAGGAGCCCACGAAGCATAAGAAATAGCTACTAATATAATAACACCATGGTATCTGGGTCCTCATGTAGGGTCCTACAAGGCTGTAGCTCCTTGCAGACCAAGGCTGGGCTCTCCCTTAGATTTTCTTGCAGCTATAAGATTCTTGGCAGCTTGATGGGAGTCTTAAATAATGTCCTGCACTTGGGAATAACATCCCATTGACTTTGTCACATTCTAGAGATTATACCACATCACAGGTCCCACCCACCCTTCAGTGCCTAGTTGTAGTGGAGAAGGGGAAACAGTCTTGGACCTCCCCAGCTGAAGCCAGTAGGGGTACCTTTAAAGACACTGCTCAAGCAGAGCAGGGATGTGTCTATGTGTGTTTGTGCATGTGTGCTTGTCTGCACTGGTATGCACAAATATATAGTGACATCAGTGCCTGAGTATGTATATGGAGGTATGGGGTGTTCTGACTGCCTTGTCTAAAAGAAAAGCCCCATCACTCTGGAAGTCCTTTTTCTGCTTTATTTCCTCCATGGCACCTATCATTACCTGATACTATATTAAACATTCATTAGTTATCAGTTTCTTATATCTCCCCCACTAGATGTCAGCTCCATGAGGGAAAGGTCCTCTCTAGTGTGTTCACTGGCATACATATCTGCAACACAGGGAAGGGTGCCTGGCATATAGCACAGGTGTAGATAGGAGCTCTAGAAATGTGCGGGATGGAGAGATGGGTGGGTGGGTGGGTAGATAGATGGATGGATGGATAAATGGATGAATGAGTAGGTAAATGAGTAATTGGATATATGAATGAATGGATGTCTGCTGCTGTGAATGTGTGCATACAGGCCTTTATTCTGAAAGACACTTCAGGCTTCTTTGTTCTATAATCTTTCCAGAAAGATCTAGGAAGCCCTATATCCCACAAGCTGCAGAGGCCCATGGGTATGTACGGAAGCTCTTGGAATTGAATCTTTCTAGAGGCTTAGGACCAGCTGTTTGAACTAGGATCAGAGTCCTGCCCAAGGTCACTCCATGCAGGGGTGATGGGCTGAGGACTAGGGTGTTGTGAGTGAGGAGGGGAGAGTGGCTGCCCCAATAGGTTGGTGCACTTCGGAACTTGTATGGGGGAGTTCCAAAAATGATGCCTTCACTCAAGCAGTAAAGCCCCACTTAAGGCTAAATCTGAGCCTCCATAGACCACATGGATCTCTACTAAGAAGGGTGTTACCTGGGTCGAGATTGAGGAAATGACCCTGGAGATTCAGTGGGTAACCATCACCACTGGCTGAGAGGGTTGAGCAGGAAGCATCCTGGAGGTCCTAGGGAGTAGATGTGAGCCAGGTCTGTGTTGAGAGCTTAGTTGAGGTCATCCAGTCACCTCTGGAGAAGGAGAAGGGTTGCCCTCCACTTATATCTCCCTGTCACTGAACATTCCCTGTCCATTCCACCTGTTTAGTAACCCACCACTTGACCAGCTTTCCATAAGCCCACCAATTTGTATGTGCATCTGCCCTTGTACCTATTTTTCTGTGGAGTTTTGCATCTACCATTCCTTCCCTTCCCTTATCTGTCAGTCTATCTTTCCATCCGTCTGTCCATACACCATTGTCAACATTGTCATTATTATGCTAGCAAGTAAGCTGTCCTCATAGCAACCCCATGAGGGAAATACTATTACTACCCTCATTTTACAAATGAGATGAGGAAATGACACAGAGATCTTAAGTGACTTCACTAAGAACACACAGCTAATAAATAACAAAGCTCTCTGACAAGCTGAGCTGAGCTCTTAACCCCTTAGTCTGTCTGTTCATCCATCCATGCACCCTCATAGCTGTTCATTCAGTCCCTTCACTCACCTATCACTGTCTATCCAGTGACCCCATCTATCCATTGCTGTCACCCATCCATCCTGAAGGTAATGCAATTAGAGAACCAGGGGCCCTGAGAGGAGAGAAAGCCGGAACTGCCCATCTGGCTGGGGGTAGGGGGTGGGACTGTGGAGGTGGGGTGAGCTGCCCCAGGCTGGCCAGGGTTGCATGAGACTAGAGGGAATTAGCCCAGTGACTGCCGGGATCATCTAATTAAGAATGCTAGTGATAAGCAGATAGGAATCGAGGGGTGGTTAGAATCCTTTTAAAAAGCCACTCCATTCATTACAGAGACAGAGAGGGGCTTCTGGCTGCTCAGAATACCAATTTGTTGCCTAATTGGCCTCCTGTCAGCTTATCCTGGGACTGCTGTGTGGCCTTGGCTGTGCCTTGCTGTCTCTGGACCTCCTTGTGAACGTGGTCAGGCTCTGCCTGAGATCACCTGGTCACCCCTCTCTTCCCAGGTCCTGGCTCAGGAAGCTAGCTTCAAGGACATCAGAAATCAGAGGCCAGAGAGGCTAGGCTGGTAGGCTGGCTCCCCAGAGGGGAGGGAAGCCTGGAAGGGAGAACTTTTACCATCCCATTTGCAAATGAGGACCTCAAGTCTCAGAGAAGGGAAGTGACTTCCCATCCTATGAGACAAGAGTCTAGGGAATCTGCCCATCCCTACTCTATCTTTTTGAAAGGGGAAATCCCCTCTACATGCTGCTACCAGGTTCCATACCTTCCTTTATGGGGAGCTTGCTCCACACCCACCCCTGGGAAACTGGGAAGGCTTTCCATTTTTAGGGTACCTTCAGCAGTGAAGAGCTGTGCCCTGGGAGAGCTCTGACCCAGGGGATATGATCTGTCTCCAGACCTGTCTCCAGACCTGTCTCCATCCCAGCTGCCTCATACAGTTTCACCCTAGGATGAGGCCTCAGGCTGAGCATGGGACTTGGGCATGGAGTGGGGCAGCGAACCTGCTGAAGGACTCTGAAATAGCAGGGGCCAGAAAATTCCTTCTTGGGAGAACAGTGGAAGTCAGCACCAGAGTCTCAGGCAAGGGGGAGAGGGGAGCCTGGGCAGGGGGAAGCATCTGAAGGGTTCCTGGACATCTCATCATTCTAGGTTCCTTGTCCATTAACACTGCTGTAGCTACCCCCATATACACTGTCCCAATTATACTGTTATGGCACCTTCAGGCTTCACTTGTAGCAATGCTGTTGTAATCAACCCCCTTATCAATATCACATCACCCCATCACCATCACCATAAACACACCATCATCCCTACCACTATCATCACCACCACCACTATATCCATCACTGTTGCTATGACCTCAATCGGTATCACCATCACATCGTTCATATTACTATTATCCCATTATCACTCCCATAACCCCCTCCCATCCTGCCTCTGACATCACCTCCATTACTTCAACAAGTGTCACCATTACTATGACCATCATTATGACCATCATTACCATTACTAGCACTAGCATTACTACCATCACTATAATCACTATCACTTCTATCACTACTACAATTATCCCACCTCTGATAGAAAACCATTATTACCACCATCTCCACCATCATCTTCATCGTTTCTACTACCTGCTTCACTACTATCACCACCATTACCATGTCTACCTCAAATAGTATCCACATTACCACCGACCACCAATTCACCCATCACTACTACCACCAGCATCACCACCTCACTGTCATCATCATCATCTTCATCTCAACCAATATCACCATTAACATGACCATCATTACTACCACAATTACTATTAATAGTAATTACTAGTAATAGTAACTAATAGTAATAGTACTATTACTACTACTATTATTACTATTACTAATAGTAATACTAACTACTATTACCACACATTACTATTATCACTGCCATTTCTACCTCAACCAATATCACTATTCCTACCACGTTCCTCATTACTACCATCTTCATCTCTCTTATCACTACCACCATTACTGTATCTACCTCAGCCAGAGTTACCATTACCTTTAGCTCTACCATGACCACTGTCATCACCTCTACCACCTCCAACACACCTCTGACTTCACATCATTATCACTACCTGCATTATTACCATTATCACCATTATGACTATGTAACAGGTATGAAGACATTTAATAGTTTCCACAACCATGGGACAATCCGGAGGAGTAAAGATCAGGGAAGCAAATTATTGCTGATGGTCTCAGTCTGCAGCTTTAAGGTGAGTAGATCTCAACAGCTCACCAGGAAGCTAGAAATCTCATGATACCCTGGGAAGTTACCCCTGAACATTTGAACCTCAGCTCTGAAGCAGAGGATTCTCAGCAGATTATCCAGAAGCTCCTATGAAAATCTGGGTTGTCATCTGCCTGCCATTTCTTTTACTCTTCCACTTTCCAAATCTTATCACTTTTCTGACTCTAACCTGAAACAATATAGGTAAGGAGATTCTAGAAAATCTTCCAGAATTCTCTGCTATGCAGAGAAGATTATAGAAGAGGATGGCGGTAGTGCTGAGTTAGCAACAGAAAATATAGAACAGCATACACCCAATATTATTACCTTCACTATCAGCACTATGGCTATAGCAATCATTCCCAGCAGTATATCATTCCCACCATTTTAAGCAACCCCACCACTTTCCATTACTATCACAGTTACTGCCACCTAACTATTACCACACATCAGCACTTACACTTCCATAACCAGCAGTACCACCACAATTTATACCAGGGCCATTGTTACCACTGCTCATGTTACTTCCATTATAACCTGTAGCATACTGCAATACTGATGACTTCCTCTCCTCTCTAAGAGTATTGTGCCTCTCTAGCTGTTGCTTGAGATATGCAGAACCTTCCTAAAGGAGTGCCAATCCCCACTCCTTTGACAGGGCTTTGACCACGTGTCATGAACAAGAGTGGCATGCATCATGTCCCAAAAGAAGTTTTAAGAGGTATCTCAAGTTTCTACCAGCTCTTACTTGTACCTTCTCTGCCATGAGGATAGTATGTTTCAGATTACAGCCACTTACTCAACCCGGAATCCAGAATGAGGAGACATGTGAGTGGAACCCCAGCAGCTGACCCATGGGTGCTGACAAGTAAAGTGGATAAGAACTAAATGTCTTTCATAAGGCACTGAATGTGTAGGTTGTTACTGTAGCAAAGCTGTATAACATGCAACTTCTACTACCTCATGGCCTTCATCACCACCATTATCTACTTTACCAACTTCAGGACACCATCACCACCACCAACCTCACCCAACAGCTCCACTAGTCGCCACTTCCATCACATTTTCATCATCATTATCAACAAAACCTCTATCATCACTGGTTTCACAATTACCATCCCTTCCACTGTTACCATAAACCAACACTACCACCGTCACCATAAGTTACTATCTCTATCAACATCCTCGGTCACTAGTGTCACCATCACCTCCACTGGCACCACTTTTGCCAGTATCAACTTCATTATTACTACCACAATTACTGTCCTGCCATCACCACTACATTCACATCAATATTACTACCCTAAGTACTTCTACTATCTTAATGATACTTTGTCTGTCACCACGCATACATCACTATGACACTGTCCCCAGTCACCATAGTAAACAATAGCATCAACTCTCAATGTTATTGTCATAGAGAATTGTGTAGGGTGGGTATTTTTCCCCAGCTCTAGTGAACAGGCCTGCCAAGAACAGGTTCTAACTACAGTGGCAGAAATATAGTTTACAAAAATACAGAAATATTTTCATCTGTAGTTACACCCAGTGGAGTTATTCTGTCCTTCATTTCCTTTAACAAGTGACATGAGTTGTATGTGTTAGCCAGTGTGGGTGGTTAGATGTGGGGCACAAAGAGCAAGTCCTGCTTTTGTAAGATATGCAGGGGCGACAGCATTTATCTCTAGGTTGGGTTTACAAAGTGTTTCCAGATTCTGCTTTCATTCCTCCTGGCAGCTAAAATTGGTGAGCACATACTGTCCCCTGATAGGTGCCAGGAACCTAGCACCAATGAGTACTGAAGAAAAATGACTTGGAGAGTAGTGAAGAGGGATAAAGACCAGAAATAGCCCTGACCAGTGTAGTTTAGTTGGTTGAGTGTTGTCCGGCAACATGAAAGGTTACCAGTTTGATTCCCAGTCAGGGCATATGTCTGGGTTGCAGGTTCAGTCCCTGGTCAGGGTGCATATGAGAAGCAACTGATCAATATTTCTCTCTCACATCGATGTTTCTCTCCCTCTCCTTATCCCTCCCTTCCCCTCTCTCTAAAAAGAAATAAAATCTTAAACTAGAGACAGAAAGAAGAGAAAGGAAGGAAGGCAGGAGGGAGGTACAAAGGAAGGGAGACAAAGAAGAGAAATGCTATCTCAGTTAAGACTCAGTGATCCAAAGAGCTAAGTTCCTTACTGGAGTGGTTGGCAGTTTAGCATGTCCATCTTCACCGGAGGTGAAGCTAGGAGTAGATGCTAATCAGTAGTGTTGATTACTATTTCTAAAAATGTTCCAACATCAGAATAAGAATTTAAAAAATATAAATGCATAGGCACAATTGGTTACCTTATTTATCTTATTAGTTTCCTAGGGCTACCATAACAAATTATCACAAACTAGATGGCTTAAAACAACAAAAATTTGTTCTCTCACAGTTTTGGGGGTTAGAACTCCCAAATAAAGGGGTCATCAGTGTTGCAGTCCTTCCAGAGTCTTTGAGGGAGGAGCCTTCCTTGCTCCTCTAGCTTCTGGTGACTGTGGCTTTCCTTGTACTGCATCACTCCAGTTTCTGTCCCTATCATCATATTGTCTTCTCTCAGTGTGTCTCTTTGTGTATCTCTTATAAGAGTACTTATCATTGAATTTAGAACCAACTCAGATAATCAACACATCTTGAGATCCTTAATTTAATTACATCTGCAAAGATCCTTTTGCAAATGAGGTCACATTCAGACTCTGGCCATTATGACAGGGGCATATCTTTTTTGGAAGGAGACCACTATTCAAAGTCTATACTTGCTAATCTATATTTATTTTCAATCCCTATTTTTCTTTCCAGAATTGAGCAAAAAGTTTCTTTAAATTTGCTGTTCACCCCTGGCTGGTGTAGCTCAGTGGATTGAGTGCGGGCTGGGAACCAAAGTGTCCCAGGTTCGATTCCCAGCCAGGGTACATGCCTGGGTTGCAGGCCATGACCCCCAGCAACCGCACATTGATGTTTCTCTCTCTCTAGCTCTCTCACTTCCATCTCTAAAAATAAATAAATAAAATATTTTAAAAAATAAATAAATTTGCTGTTCACTACAGTTTCAGACAACCCTGGGTTTGTATTTCCCTCTCTCTTCACTGACTTGTGTGAACTTGAGTACATTGCTACATGTCTCTGAGCTTCATTCATTCAAGCTTTGAACTTCAAGGTTGAACTGATTGCTAGGCACTGTCCTAGATGCTGACAAACATCCCTACCTTTGTGGGGTTTAGCTCTGTGGATCTGATGAGGTAATCAGGCACAAGAAGAATGAACTCTTGTCCCCATCCTGCCTGAACCCCCATCTAGGGCCCCCTCACTCCATACTAACAATCTAGCCATTGGACATATCCCAGGAAGCCCTCACTCCACTTGGCCACCATCACTGACCTTCATTGCCCACATGGGCCTGGATCCCATAGCTGACCCCAGGGCTCAGCCAATAGCCCCATCATTACTCAGCTCTGAGTCTCAGTCCACTATGGTGGCCAGCCTTGCTCACAGGGGCAGACTGACCCGTGGGGTGTTGCCAAGTCCAGACCTGGGGGTGGATTTGCCCCACCCAGAGGTGATGTCATAAAGAGCCTGGCCTCAGCTCTGCAGGGGAACCTGCCACTGCCTGGTCCCACAGCATCAGTATCTCTCCCCCCCACCTCTTTCAGTGGAGGTGTTCCTGAAAGCTGGTACTATGAAAAGGTAAACTCGCTGGGCAAAACCACGCCCAGAGACAGCATAGTCCAACAAGATCCCTGCTCAGCGACCCATACCAGCTACTGCCTCCTCTACACCCACCCCAGTCCTTGGTGCCCACTTCACCTTCTCCTCCACCTCTGCCTCTACTCCCTGCTGGGTATGGCTAACTATTATGAAGTTCTGGGGGTACAGTCGAGCGCCTCCTCAGAGGACATCAAGAAGGCCTACCGCAAGCTGGCCTTGCGCTGGCACCCTGACAAGAACCCTGACAACAAGGAAGAAGCTGAGAAGAAGTTCAAGCAGGTGTCTGAGGCCTATGAGGTCCTGTCCGACTCCCGAAAGCGCTCTGTCTATGACCGAGCAGGCTGTGACAGCTGGGCAGCTGGTGGTGGGGCCAGTACCCCTTACAACAGCCCCTTTGACACTGGCTACACCTTTCGAAATCCTGAGGACATCTTCCGCGAGTTTTTTGGTGGCCTGGACCCCTTCTCCTTTGACTTTTGGGTTACCCCCTTCAACAGTGACCGTGCTAGTCAGGGCCATGGCCTGAGGGGTGCCTTGTCTGCTGGCTTTGGTGAGTTCCCAGCTTTCATGGAGGCCTTCTCAGCTTTCAACACACTGGGCTGGGGTGGGAGTGCTAGCCGTACCACCTTCTCATCCACTTCCTTTGGGGGCTCTGGCTCTGGCAGTTCAGGGTTCAAATCAGTGATGTCATCTACTGAGATGATTAATGGACACAAGGTCACCACCAAGCGCATCATGGAAAACGGGCAGGAGCGTGTGGAAGTGGAGGAGGATGGGCAGCTCAAGTCAGTGACCATCAATGGCAAGGAGCAGCTCAAACGGATGGACAACAAGTAATTGTGGTCACCCAGACCCTGCACCTGCCACCTGGCTGAAACCACAGGCTTATGGTTAATAAACATGCCAAGTGAGTTCATGGAAACAGCTAGCCAAGTTTTGGGGGTAGAAGGTGTCTAAGTGTACTAGCACAGTGCTGGCACTGGCATGAGTGGATGTGCAGAGGAGCCTGTGCCTCTAGGCCTGTGGGTACCACCTCCCAGATCTGGTATGCTGGGGGAAGGTACAGGAGAGTTTCTACAGGTGATTTATGATATCCCATCTGTATTGTCTGGGTTGATAAATGTCATGACCATCAATACATCTCTGTCCAGCCCTCTGCCTCCATACCCACTATAAACTCTAGTGTGGCCTCATCATCCTCACAGGGCTTTGGGTCCAACTTCTAGCCTCTGATCCCTGCAACGATTCTTCTTGTGTGGTCATTGTGCCAAAGCCCACAATGCATCATGTTACCTACCTGGCTTTAAACCTTCACTGGCACTCTCTGCTCTAAGCAAAAGACCTCAGGCCTCATCTTCATCATGAGGCCCTGGTGACGCGGCCTTGCCCACATTCCTGGTCTCACTTCCCATCAACACTTACTCTCTGAGCTGTACCCTTACTGTCCTTCCCTCTGTTCCTTCATTGCACCAAATGCCTGAGAGTCTCAGGACCTTCACACATGCTACTCTCCCGAGTGAACATCCACTCATCTTTAGGCCTTTGCTCAAACATCGCTTCTTTGAGGAGTTCTTCCCTGACACCCTATTCTGAATTAGCTCCCCACCTGCCTGCTCTACTTTCTTATAGTCCCCTCACCTGTTTTTCCATGGTCCTTACATTTTCATCTATATGACTATTTGGAAAATGTGTGCATCTCAACACTCTGAAGTCCAAGGGGGCAAGGCCTGCACCAGCCTTGTCCAGAATTTAGAGCGATGCCTGGCACAAGGGGGCAGAGTCCATATTTGTTAGAATGAATGTTTCTGGATGTTGGTGGTGGGGGTATGGTGTGTAGGAGCATGTGGTATGTGTGGTGCAATATATGTGTGATGTGTGTGAATGGAGTGTGATATGTACAAGTGTATGTTGTGTGTGATGTGGTATGTGAGGGTGGTATATGTTATGTGTGTGGTGTTTGTGATGTAGTATGAGGATGTGTGGTGCTTGTAAATGTGATATGTGAGTCAGTGTGGTATGTGGGAGGGTGTGGTATGTATGTCATGAAGTTTGTGTGATGTGGTGTGTGTTGTGGTATGTGTAGGGGGTATGATGTATATGGGGTTGTGGCATGTGTGTTCTGTGGTGTATGTGATGTGTGTAGGTATATATGTGTGAGTATTGAGTGTCGGGGGTTGTGTGGTGATTCCGGGCAGGCCAATAAAGGGAGGAATTGGGTGGTGGGGCAAGAGATGAGAGACAGGAGGTGGGCCTGCTCAGTGAGTTCCAGAGACAGTTGGGGTGGAGGCCCCTGCCTGCCTCTGTGGTGCTCCTGACTTGGACCTGAGGGTGGTCAGCCTTCAGAGTTAGGGCAGGCTCTGGACATGGCACTCTAGCAGTGAGCACTGTCAGCTGAGGCAGTGGTGGGCATCCTTTGAGCAGTTTTGTTGGCTGTGGGCTGGGAGCAGTGAAAGAGGAAATTTGCTGGTACACGGGCCACTGTGGGCAGACAGAATGGTGGACACATGTGAGAATTACTAGCTGGTATTCTGAGGACGGGGACCCTATTGTATGATTTCTCAAAGGATGCCCAAGTGACCCTATGTGGGTGGGCAGTACTGTGTCATATGCATGGACACTATGCATACATTTCTGTCTGTGTATTTGTGGCATGAAGAAGTAGAAAACAGTTTGATTACAGTGTGCAGCCCCAGGAAACCATAAACTTCTCAAAAATAAGAGCTCTATTTTACTCATTGTTATTCCCTAGCATCTAGCTCAGGGTGCTATATGAAAGAGTTGTGTAGACATGCTTGTATACATTTTTCTATGAGCTGGGGTGAAGCCTCTACACCTGGCTCACAGGGCTCTGTCCTCAGCACTGTACTCTCAATATTGGTACCTAAGATTTGAAGGAGCTACAAAAGGCACAGGCCTCACATTCTCAGATAATACTCAGCTGGAAGGGAGCAGATCCGAGAGTAGTTGCCCAATTAGAAGTAAGAAGATGCCCAATCCTGAACTGGAGTAAATAATTCTGCTTTAAAGAGAAGAAGGAAGTTAGGCTGAAAAGATCTGGCTGGATCAGCGATGGGTGGGTCCCAACCTTTGCATGACCAGAAGGTGTTAATAAAAAAGTACCTGGGAAGTTTTATGTGACCTCAGGAAAGGGAGGGCTCTTTAGAACTTCTGATCCCACTTTGTGCTTAGCTTCAGGCGCTGCCCTGGTAGAGGGGTAGGGGCAACATGGTGTGGGTCTAGAGGTGGTGGCTAAGGTGGGGAAAAGGTTGGAGACTCCATCCTCTCAGGAGCTGGGGAGACTCAGCATGGAGAAAGGCAGCCTTGTGGACTCCAGTTGCTGTCCCTCAGTCTCTGCAGGGCTATTTTAGAGAAAGAGACCAAATGAGTCTGTGGTGCAGAGATCAGATCTAGAACTCACTACAGGGAGTAGGTATCAGAAGGAGTAGGCCCCTATGGAAGCAGAGCTTTCTCCAAGTCAAAGCAAGGCAGATTCCCTAAGGGGGAATGAAATATTATGGGAGGGGTGCTGGTGCTGAAGAAGGGGAAACTGTTTTCTGATTACCTGTGGGCCTACTGAATATCAGTCTTTTAAAAATATGTATTTTAAATACATTTTTATGTTGAAACAATCTCAAACTTCTCAAACTTAAAGATGTGTCAGGCACTTTTAATTGAATTCAATTCAAGAAATATGTATTAAGCCCTAGAGATACAGCAATGGGTAAAGCTGTTGGATCCTTACCTTGTGGAGCTGACTCTCTTTGCGGGGAGAAGATAACAAGCAGGTGTGTAGACTACTGTCCCCTGTAGTAATGATTGTGAGAAAGGAAATACAAACAGGTAAGCTGATGGAGAAGGATGGGGTCAAATGATGGGCAGGGGAGTTTTAAATCAGGTGGTCCTGGAAGGCCTCTCTGAGGAGGTGGCATTTATCAGAAACTGGAATGAAAGTGATACCATGGACCATGCATCTATCTGGAGGAAAAGCATTTTGGGGAGAGGGAACAACAAGAGCAAAGACCCTCAGGGAAGAACAGGCCTGTTTGTTTGGAGGAAAAGAAAAAAGGTCAGTGAAGTGAATACATACAGTTTTATTTAAAGTTCACAACTTTCCCAGACTGTGGTCATTGACCCATGTTACACAACAGGAAACTGAGACTTGGAGAGGAGTTCCTTGGGGATTGGAGTCAGAAAAGAAGGTGATTGCAGGTTTCAGGGTTTAAGGCTAATTAGTGACAAGGTCTATGTCATTAATTAGTTTCCCAGGCTGGAAAGAGAGGCGTATGGCCATGACAAGGAAAAGTGCTAGGATTGCCATTAGGCTGGGACCTAATCAGATTTTGCTAAGTCATGCATCTCAGCTCCTAGCCTAGTGTCTGACATGTATTAGGTATTCAATAAGTAATGTGAAGTGAAAGAAAATGGAAGCAGACTGTTCCAGGGAATGGCAAGTATGCTCAGAGAATAACCTCTGAAGTTCATTATGGGAGATGGTAGGAGGCCTTGAAACAGGGGAGGGTGGAGCCTGAGCACAGACACACCTGGGGATAAATTCCTCCCCATTTCTAGTAGAGCTGGGATAAGAAACACCAACGGTGGGAGGGTTGAAAGCCCAGAGGTAGGCCTGAGTGATAGTTCTTCCAGAGAAGCTTGTTAAAGGCTTTTTCTAGAAAGCCAAGGGGCACCACCCCAAAATCTTTTGGGGTTTCAAAAACCCTTGGGTGCTGCAAGTACCCTGTCCAGGAGGATATAGTAGATAACCTGGATGCTCAGCTACATTTCCAACCTCAGTCCAGGCTCTGGCTGGGTCCCACCTTCAGAAGCCCCTGGGATAGGCTGGCAGCTGGAGGTTCCCTAACCACATTATCCAAGGGGCAGGAGAGCCCCAAGATGCACAGACAGCTGAACTCCATCTTCCAGTCCTGCAGGGACTAACTTCATCAAAACCCCCACTACAGCATTAACCACCTGACCTTTGCCCCTGTCGACATGCTAATTTCACCTCTGGCCAGCTGAGGTTTTTTCAAGTGGGTCTGCTTAGCTCTGACAGCTTCTGGGAAAATCCAGTTACATCTCAGCAGCCCAGGTGGTTGCATGTTCCTGGGGTTGGGTGTACAACAGAGATTTGGGTGCTTGTAAGAAACTGGTGTTCTTGAACACCCTAAGGTCTTCAGGGCCAGGGCTCATTGTGCTACCTTCCTTTCACCAAGCCTCATATCTGAAGCTAGGATCTTCCCTCTCCAGCACAGATCATCAGGGCATTCCCCTGCTTCAACTCCTTTTGTGACTACTGAACATGGCAGCTGATGTACCTGGCTGCCTAAGCATCTGAAATGTCCCCAATTACCTTGCTAAATCCTTGTCTCAACACTTAGCCCATTTGACAGATGGAGAAACTGAAGCCTAGACAGGCTGAGGAGCAACTATAGCTGTACACCCAAAAGTCCGATTTCCTATCTAGCATTCAAGGTTTCTGCTGCCTTTCCAGGCACTGCCTGCTCCAGGACCTTTCAGTGTCCACATCATCTTGTGTATACTGTTTCCTTCACCTGGGTCACCCTTCTCATCTCCTTTTGGTCTGTTAAATTTATTTTTGGAGGGCTTACTTCATATTACCTCTGTGGGAAAGCCCCACCAAACTGCACCAGAGCAGGCGATTCTGGCCACAGGAACTTGACCAGGAACCCCTTATGGGCCTTACTGTGTATAGGGTGCTGGGACTGCAGCAGTGAGGAGTCCCGGTAGCCCTCCATAGAGTCTCCACAACCCAGCACTCACACTCTGGCTTGGAACCTGCTGATCAGGTCCACTATAGTCATGCTGGAAGGCCCTGAGCACGGGGGTTACATTGTGGCCCCTCTAGTGGCCCAGCCCTAGCCCCAGCATGTATCCTGCCATATGTGAGCTCTTTGTCATTTCGCCAGACTCATCACTGGCCTCCCTGACTGTTCCTTTCTCCTCTTGTACCTTTTCTCATCCTAGCAGCCAGAGGGATCTTATAAAAACTTAAGAGTTTTGCAAGACATTCAAAGTAAAAGCCAAAGTCTTCATAGTGGCTCATAAGGCCCTGTGTCATCTGGCCCCCCATGACCTCTCTGGTGTCCCCATTGTCCACTCTGCTCCAGCCTCAGCAGCCTCTTTACTGTCCTGCAAATACACCTGGCATATCCTGCTTCTTCCCAGGATCTTCACATACCCCTTCCTCCCCTGTCTCCCTTCAAGTCTTTGTTCATCTTACTGCTGTCTTTCTCACTCTCTATTCTTCAGCCCCCTCCCCACCTCCTTCTTGTTTCAGGACTTCAACACACACTGATCCCACTGCCTGAAACACCTATCCCTGTCAGCTCTAGCCAACTAACTCCTACTAACCTCATCTTGCCTCAGATGCCAGTTTGCCAGGGAGGCCTCAGACCTCCTCCACCCACCACTCCTGGATTCCCACACCCTGACATGGTCCCTGGATGTCTAAAGGGACCCAAATCCTAGAGAAGGAAGTGATCTGCCCATTGATGAGTGGACAAGATGGCATCCCAATGTGTTCTTCTGGCACTAGGATTCAAGATACTGGGGCATTTTACAAGTGAGGGCACCAAAGCCTTGGGGGGTTGCATCTCAGTTCACAGAGAGGTAGGGAGCTAGGTCTGCACTTCTCTACTACGAGAGGTCTGAGACCTGGCCAGCCAATGTTACTCACATCATGGGGTTTTCTACCAGAGTTTGGTTTCTTTGTGGACTGGGCATACAGTGGCAGTGTCCTCAGCCCTACTGAGCACATATGAGGTGCTTTGCTTATACACAATCCCAAAGACTTGCACTAGCCCCAAAACACAGGGATGGCTATTTGCCCCCATTTTACAGATGAGAAAACTGAGGGTTCAAGGGTTAGAGATTTGGTCAAGGTTACAGCCACAGTGAAAGCTGGTTCTGCCCTCCTCATCCTTTCTCCTTGCTTTCAAGGCCTGGGGCAATGTAGATGGGGCTCAGGCATCCTCCTGCCTGGGCTCCCTCCCTCTAGCCAGTCAATGTTATGATGCTATCACAGCTGATTTAATTTCAAAGACGGATTGAGCTGTGGTGGGTGGGGGAGCAGTTACTCGAAACCATCTGCCCTGTTGTCATGGGGATGGGCTCCCAGCAATTGTTCAGAGGCTGAATCCAGATAAGAGCCTGGAGGGGGCTGGAGAGGACTGCTAGAACAGGGTGGGGATGGGTGGGATGACGGGGGAGCAGGGAAAGTCAAGGAAGGAAAGAAAGACTCAGAAAAAGAGGTAAGGGCACAGAGACACGAGGGCACAGAGATGAGGGCCTAGGGAGACAGGGCAAATGTGCCCAAATGAAGTGACTTGGAGAAACAGAAAAACATCTGGACATAGCTATGAATGGATGCCAATCACAGTCTCAGAGCAAATTCGGTGGGTGCAACAAAGGGTGACAGGGATGCCTTCCCTGCTCACTGCTCTCTTTGCCACAGACCCCCACACTAACTCCAGACCCCATGCTAAGCCATGGCTTCTCACAGCAGTGCTCCTACTGGGACAGGTCTTGGGGGAACATTCAGACCTCATCTGGCTCTTCGGTCACAATAGGATCCCAAATCCTAGTGTTTCTCCCTGGGTCCCAAGCTCAGCTCAGAGTTGGGACAATAACTGTTTCTGCCAAACAGCTGCCAGCACCCTTGATCCGGCTTTTAGGACAATCACATCATCAAAACTTGCGAAGACAACAATGGCCTCATCTTGCAGAGAGAGGGGAGGGGTTGAGCACCTACATTGTGTTTTGTCTACCAAACATCATCCATGCCTCCAGATAGCCCTCACCATTTTATAGGACAGGAACTTGGAAAAAGAACCCCTACTATAACTAATATTTATCCATCACCTCTTGTGTGCCAGGGCTTGAAAGGTACTGGGACAGCATATAGGGGCTTTGTTTTGTCAGACCCCACCACTCATGCCCCACCTTCCCTGAGCTCAGGGCCTGGCTTGCCTAAGCCCTATCTTCAAGATGCCCTGGTTCTGTCCTCACAGAGGAAGCCCTAGTGCATCCCACAGTTGGCCTGTGAGTCTTTGCAGATGCTCTCCTGTCCCATCCAGATGGGGGAAGGGAGCACCAATTCAGCAATTTTAAGACAGCTGCTTGTGATGGCATACCACAACCCCTGACTCCCAGTGTGGACCCCATAATTGTCCTCCCTACGCTCTCTGCCATTGTCTGGTCCTACCTCTGCATCAGGCCAAAAGTGGTGTGTGTCGACACTGCTGTCCAGTGCCCAGCTCAGAAGGTGGTACACATTGGGGCCTTAGGAATGCTGACATGTCCACTTTTACCTCAGCAGCAGCAGGCTCAGACTTCAGATTTGGACACTCACTGTATGCTGGATGCCTTTGGCCTCCCTCAGGCATCTCACAATGACCCAGGGAGCTCCCACTGTGGATCTCTGCCCCAGCCTCCTCCCTGGGCTCCAGGCTACCAGCACCAACCTGCCTGCAGTGGCCCACCACTGACAACTTGAGTGCTCCCCTGATTTTGTGACTCCTGCTCCAGCCCTTAGAAAAAACTGAGATACTTTCCTTCTAGAGTTATTCATTCTACAGTCATTTATTACTATATTTACATTACTAATAGTACAAGGTCCACACTTCTCAAATCAGCTCACAGGATACTATTAAAATCCCCTTTGAATTAAAACAATTTGGACTACTATGCCTTCAAGTGGAAACCTCCAAACTACTCTCAAAGACCCAGGACAAAGTCCCAATATTCACCAAGACCCCAGGCTCCCAGCCTCATCCTTCACTATCTCCCACCTCCCTCTTTTATTTTGCAATGGGTGGTTAATTGATTGTGGTAAAATACACATAACAATAACACACATGTAAAATACACATAAAAGGACAGCAATGGAAGAATTGGGAAAGATCACGAAGAGCAAGATGTGTCATTAGAGACCAAGGCTAAGATCATCCATGCTCTTGTATTCTTAATTATTATGTATGGATGCAAAAGTTGGAGAGTGAAGAAGGCTGGTAGGAAAAAATGGATTCATTTGAAATATGGAGGAGAGCTCTACAAATATCCTGGGCCCCCAGAAAGATGAACAAATGGGTCCTAGAGCAAATCAAACCTGAAACATCGCTGAAGGCAAAAATAACAAAACTAAAACTGTCTACTTCAGCCACATCATTCTAATTTCTGCTTATATGAATTTGACTCCTCTAGGGACCTCATATAAGTGGAATTATATAGTGTTTGTCCTTCTGTTAGGTTTCTATTTATTGCTTGGACTTGCCCTGCTCTTTCTCGACTTAAGTGGGCAGGCATTTTCACCCACAGTGGGTAGCATGATAGTGGGTGATTGCAGGCAAAGTTGACCCCACCCAGAAGAGGAAGGGAGTGAGAAGCAATATTTGGCAACAGCTTTGAAGACTTTTAGTGCCCTGTATGTACAAGGCAATTCTATATCGACAAGTTTGTGAGAATTTGAAATTTATTTTTCAGCTTGTGCTTATTATAACAAATTAAAAATGTATAGAAGAATATAAAATAAAAATACCCTCACAGACACACCCAATTCTTGGCTCCCTAGATATTTCACTGGTAGAGGTTTGCAAAGTATCTTAGCTAACATTTTAGAAAACTTTACTGTGCATGTGTATATTTTTTCTTTTCAACCAAAATAGAAGGGGAAGATGATGCTTCTTTGGGGAAGAGTTATTCAAACTCACCAGACAGGAAGTAGATGGTTGTGGCCAGATCCCAGGTCACAGGACAACCAGCCTCTTGTTGCCTCCAACCAGGTTTTTTCTCCTAGAAACAGATGCCCATCTGTCCTGGGGGTCTGATGGGAGTTGAGGCTTCAGCTTCATTACTGTTGGGCTATTTTTGTCACCAAGTCTGTGAGAGTTCAAGTAGATAATGCAGTGATCCCCCCTCCCTGTTATAGAGTTGTGGGGGGCAAGGTGTACAGATCTCAAGCCTCAGGTGAGACACATACCAGGTTCTGGTAGGAGGGATGAGGTTTAGAGTCAGACAGATGGGGGTCTAGTCAATGGGCAAGTCACCTCACCCCTCTGAGCTTTAGTTTCCTTTTATGCCAAATAATACATTTCTATCCACTACATTTCTGCCCCTCACACCCGTGTTGGGGATGGTAGAATGTGATGAGTAATGGCATTTAGGCAATACTTCCCATGCTCATCTGCCCCTTTTTCCCATCAGTGTCCAAGTGGTTGGGATGAGGGTGAGGGCAGCAGGCTTGCTCCCTGATACTTCACAGACTGCCCCTCCCAGACTCTTCCAGCCTTTGCTCACACTGCTCCTCACTTCTAGACCATCTTTTATTTTGCAATTCAGAGCCTTCACTTTCTTTAGGATTTCCTGGGTGAAGGAGCCTATATTTGTTTCCTATTGCTGCTATAACAAATTACCACAAAGTTAGTGGCTTAAAACAACACACGTTTATTCTCTTACAGTCTTGGAAGCAGAATTACACAATGGGTCTTACTGGGCTAGAATCAAGGTGTTGGCAGAGCTGTGTTCCTTCTGGATACTCTGGGGGAGAATCTGTCTCTGTGCCCTAGAGACTTCCTGAAGTCCTTCACTGTAGTGGCTCCATCCTTCATCTTCAGAGCCAGCAGTGTAACATCTCCAACGTCTCTAACTGTTACCCTCCTGCTTTTCTCTTATAAAAACCCTTGTGATTATATTGGGCTTTTCTGTATAATTCAGGATGATCTCTCCATCTCATACCTTTAACTTAATTACATCTGCAGAGTTCCTTTTGCCATCTAAGGTAACATACCTGTTTTGGGAATTAGGAACTGGATGTCTTTGGGGGCCATTATTCAGCCCACCACAAGGCCTTTATTCTTTTTTTTTTAAGATGCTACTTATTTTTACAGAGAGGGGAAAGGAGAGAGAAAGAGGGGGAGAAAGAAAATGTCTATGTGTGAGAGAAACATCAATTGGTTGCCTCTCAAATATCCCCAACTGGGGACCCAACATGCAACCCAGGCACATGCCCTGACTGGGAATTGAACTGGTGACCCTTTGATTTGCAGGGCAATGTCCAACCCACTGAGCCACACCAGTCAGGGCCCACCATATGGCTTGTAGAGAGAATGGGGATCAGAGAGGCTGGTATAATAGCTCATGGCCGCTTACTTCGCAAATAACCTACAGCCTTGTGGTGGGCTGACTTGAATACCTTGATCCCTAGGGAGGACCCGGGTTCAACTCTGATCCCCTAAAGGGAAGCCCAGTGGGAGGAGGGTGGGCTGTATCTCAGATACGAACAAAGGATTAAAAATCAGGAGGTTATGGCTGGGAGCTAGGATTAGGAAGTAGGACCTGCAAGGTGAGGCTAAAACCAGTGTCTACAAATGTGGCGAGGCTGGGAGGCAGCTGCCAGGGTCCTAAATATGCTCAGCCCCTCTTACTGGAGAACCTAGGCTTGTCTTGACTTGCTTCTCCAGCTGTCAAATCTCTTCCTCTCCTCTTCCCAAGGCTGTGTTGTCTGCTCCAGAGCCCCTGACATCTTATCCATTGAGAGGCATTAGTCTTCCCCTCCACTGAACCCAATGGATGGTCTGGGCACAAGTCTGTAGGAAGGCTAAGGATCACAATGCATAGCTTGTCCTTGGTGGTTGTCCTAGGATGCCAATTGACTGTGGGATGTCCACAGGGGCAGTTTAGATTTGTTTTGAGAAAAAGTTTCATTACAGCCTCCATTGGCATCTCAGAGGGGTCTGGGGTGCACCCAAGGTTGAGCATGACCTCAGATGACATCTCTGAGCCCCCCAACTCCCTCTTTCCCAACCAAGGCAACCTGGCTCTATGTTCCCTGCACCTGACACTTCCTGATTTGGTGGGGTTTAGCCCTCAGAACTGGCCTCCCCTCCATGGGTCCTGGGAGGCATGGGAGCCAAGCAGTGCTGGGCTAAGGCCGCCAACCACACTGAGCTGTCACACCCCCAAAGCAGGAACCTGGTACCACCAGCCACTTGAGCCCTCAGGCGCCGTGGTTATTGCGGTCACCGGAGCAGCCAGTCAGGAAACCCCTGGGGTCGTGGAGTTCTGGATGACAGCAAGGGTACATACAAGCTATCTTCTCTCCATATCCTTGAGCTGCTCTCCACCCCTTGAGTCTTCACCATATCTACATAGCCTCTCTGCTACCATACCTCTGGCCATGCAGCTCCTACCCCCAGCGTCCTTCCAACCCTTCTCCATCAAGGCCAAATGGATACTTGGCTTTCTTTGGACCCATCCCATTTCTCCCTCTTTTGGAACCACAGAAATCAGTCTCTCTCCATTTGATATTTCTGAATATCTTCCACCTGGCATGCTAGCATCCAGTGCCTTGAAGGCAGGGACATTCTCTGCTCTGCCTTTAAGGACCAGAGGAAGCCAGCAGCAGTGGCTCAGTGCTAACTACTGAGTAGAAAAAGGGTTTCCCTACACAGCTAAAAGTGACAGGAAAGGTGCCCCAAGGGTCCCTGTTGTACCAGATGCAGCAGATGGAGCTGGGTCTTGCCCCTTCCCCATTCTGCTGTGCTTCGTGTGGCCCTCCTGAAATCTGGGCCTTTGAAAGAATGCCTTTTAGAAAGGAAAGCAAGGGCATCTATTACAAAAGACTGATTCCCACACTTGTTTTAAATTGATATTTAGTTAAAGAGTTAATTATTAATTAAGCTTATTAATTGCCTGCCAGATGCTGGCTGAGAAAGGCTGGCTTGCAGAACTACCCACAGTACCTGTGCTTCTTGCAGAAGTGGGTCAACAGCACCATCTCTGTTCACACTAGTTCAGTTGCCGACTTAGCTGCCAATGGTCTGGCTCTTCTCCCCACAGGAGATTCAGGAGTGTTGTTGATGTCCATCGATGATAACACTCCTGATATCCAGGAGTGTTAGCTCTCCCGGGGGCTGGTGGTTTTTGGTGCTTTCTGTGGCAGCCATGGAGGTCCAGGCATGACTTCTCAGTCTTATTTCCACCTTGGGCTCCAGATCATGAATCTGCTGGGCTACATCCTGGTGCCTCACCTTTAATGGCCCACTGGTGCCATTCACTTCCCATGCCAAAAGTGGATTTGGCATCTTCCTTCCCACACCTGCACCCTTGCCCCCAACCTGCACCCCTGCCCAGGGGTGGTCCCTCTAGCCCTTCAATTGCCCACCAAGGCACCTGGGAATCATTCTGAGGGTCTTCCTCTCTGTGCCTGCTGCACTACTCTGGTCTAAGCTGGAAGGAAGCAAGGAAGCAAGGCCAGTGAAGGTCTGGGGAGAGCATTTCCACAGAGAGCATAGCAAGTGTCACTAGCCTTCTCTAAAAAGCAAAGAAGGCCCTGAATTAAATGGACTGAGGAGTGGTTGAAGATGTAGGAGGGGATTGGATCTTAGGTCTTTCTCAGGGCTGTGTTATTTGCTGAGTAGATGGGAAGCTATTGGAATGTTCAGGAAGAGGAGGGGCTCCCTTATGTGTTCAAGGGATTGCTTTGGCTGCTTTGAGGAGGACACTGTTGAGGTGTAAAAGTGGAGGTGAGGGGACTGAGAGGAGGCCATGGCAGCTCCCTGGGTAAGAGTATGGTGACTTGGATCAGAGGAATAGTAATGGAGGTGGTACAATTTTGTAGAATGCCTGGAAAATCAAACTGCAAAGCTCTGCTGATGGATTGGATATGGGGTAAGAGAAATGAGTCAAGGGTGACTCCATGTTTTCTGGCATGATAAAATGGAGCTACTATTCATTGAATAGGGAAAGTCAGCAAGGTTGAGGGACAAGGCTGAGCAGATTTGTAGAGGAAAATGAGTTGAGATTGACAGGCACAATAGACAGCCAAGTAAGAGAGGCCCAGTAACCACCAAGATCTGGGCATCAGTGAGAAGGTCAGGACCAGGTTGGTAGATTGAGATCTATAAGTATATGCAATGATTTTTAAAGGCCTGAGAATGGATGAGGTCACCCAGAGAGTAAGTGGAGATGGAGAGAGGTCCAAGGAAAGTAAGAAGCCAGAGAGAGAAGGAGCAGTCTCCATATTAGTTCACCTTGCTTTTTTTTCACCCTTCTTTTCTAGCAGGAATTACCTGGTTACAAGGGACAGAGATCAATCCTTGTTAATGTAAGTTAAAAGGAGGGAGAAGCACTACTTGAATGGGTACAGCCTAGGTGGAAGAAAAAAGAAATCCCAAGATTTGTGGGAAGTTTAGGAAGCTGGGCAACTCCTGGATCAAAGAGCGGTCCCTTTGGATCGCTGCCATTGGAACTGATCAGCTTCAACAGTGTTCCATTTTGTGTGGGTCCACTCAGTGTCGATTGGCCAAGCATGTGTGGAGGACGGTGGGTACTGTCATTGTCACTATCACTACCATCACTATGCCATTTACAATGGACCGCCCCCCATTGCCATCACTAGCATCAAAGCACCATCACCAGACACTCACCACTACTTCATTTACTTACTCAAGAAATCTATGTGTGTCTGCTATACGACAGGAAGAATGCTGGGTTTTGTTGATACCATGATGAGAAATGATCATTCGCACTTTTAAGTGGATTAAGTCTGGCGAGGGAGAAGTATTATCAAATAGTCATAAAAGAAAAACTACAACTCTGAGAGGTGCCACAGGAGACAAATAAGATGCTGAAAGAGTCTACAGAGAGACTTGACCCAGGTGAGAGAAAGCCACCCTGAAATTAGAAAGGCAAGTGTGAGTTCATTAGAGAAGGGAAAATTGCATCAGGCAGAGAAACCTACATGTGAAAAATCTCTGTGGCAAGAGGAAGGTATGAGAACAAGGGGCTGAGAGAAGGCCATAGTGGCTGAAGGGAGAGAATAAAAAGCATGGCGGCAGGAACAGGATAGTGTGCAGTGTCTGCTAGGAGTGTTGTCACCTTGATCTTAAGAGCAATGGGAAGTCATGGAAGGTTTGAAACAAGAAGATGCCTCATTGGATTTGTATTGTGGAAAGACCATCCAACAATAGTGTGGAAAGAGGAAAACAAGGGGCCAACCCAATAGTAAAGAGACCAGTCAGGAGGATATTGCAGTCATCCAGGTGGGAGGTTGGGGTGGAGATGGAGAGAAGATGGATTCAACAGCTGTTTGGGAAGTGAAATCCCAAAGGATTTTATGGCAGACCAAATATCTGATTAAAGGAAAGGGGACTGTTGGGCAGACTCTCAGATTTTTGGCCTAAGGTATTAGAATGAATTGTGGGGCTGTTCACTGAAATGGGGAAGAGTACCAGTTCAGATTTGGACTTGATAGGTATGAGATGCCTTTGAGACCCCTTAGACATTTCAGTTGAGCAGTTGAATCCATGGATCTGGACTCAGAGGGGAACTAAGACCGGTGAATACACCTTTGAGATCATCTTCAGATAAGGAGTAAATGAAAGGAGGGAGAGAGAAGATGGCAGGGCCTGAGCCTCCAACCTTAATTCCAGGTGCAGGAGACTAAGCCTTCAGAGGAACACAGAGCAGGAGCTTCAGAGAGACAAGAAGCAGGAGAGGAAGGTGTTTGGAGAAAAAGGGAGTAGATAACCATGCTGACCACAAGAATGATGAATAAGGTCTAGAGAATATTCAATGGCTTGGGCAATGCAGAAGACATTGTTGATCTTATTGAAAACTACTATGGAGATAGAGAAGTCAGAATGGGATGGGGCTGGGGGCATTGAAAGAATGGGACAGTGAATGCAGATATAGACAGCACTCTATCAGTTGATATCTCACAAGTTAGCTGGCTGTGAGATGGAGCAGAGAAGTGTGGGAGTAGCTAGACTGAAACAAACAGTTGTACTAGTCAGAATGAATTTATTTATGCTGAAGTAACAAATCCCAAATTTTCATGACTTAATGTAATAAGTGCTATATGCCTCATTCTTATCTATGGGGGTCTGGAGGCCTCTGATCCACACAGTCACATAGGAATGGAGCCCAATAGTGGACCATCAGTTTGTAGTGGTACCATCTGGAGCAACTGCCTTCTTAGTTGCTATGGTACAGAAAAAGAATCTGAACTATCTTGTTTTAAAAAAATATTTATTATGAAATTTGTCAAACATCTGTAAAATCAAAGAGAGTGATATCTTGCTCCTCCTTACACCTATCATGCAGCTTCAACAATTAGCAGCATATGACCAATCTTATTTCATTTATATCCTCCTCCACTCTTCCAACATTGGACTATTTTGAAGCAAACCCCTGACATCATATTTCATTCATAAATATATAATAAATTCTTTAAAAACATAATCATAATACCTTTATCTATGTAAAAAGCAATAAATCTTATCACCATCAAACATCTGCACATTGTTCAAATTTCCCTGATTATTTTTTATTTGTTCAAAACAGCTTTCAAACAAGCTCTATACATTGCATTTGAATGTCTTTTTAAGCTCTTAGGTTTACAAATTCCCCATCCCTTTAGTTTTTTTCCAATTCATTTGCTGAAGAAACTGGCATTTTTTTCATTTTATATTTATTTATTTATTTTTATTTTAATTGTTGTTCAAGTACAGTTTTCTGCCTTTTACCCTCACCCCAGCCTACCCCTCCACCCTCCCCACCTCCCTCCCATATCTAACCCCTCTTGTTATTGTCCATGTGTCCTTTATACTTGTTCCTGCAAACCGTTCACCCTTTTCCCCTGAAATTCCCTCCCTTCCCCCATCTGGTCACTGTCAGCCTGTCCTCAATTTCAGTGTCTTTCGTTATATTTTGCTTGTTTGTTTGTTTTGTCCATTTTATATTTCCAATTGCATTCCTGTAGTGTCATTTAACATGTTCCTGTGAGCCCACAGACTTGAAATAGGTATTAGAGGCTTGATCAGATTCAGGCAAGAGATTTTGGCAAGGATACTGCAGAGATGGCATTGTGTACTTCCTATGGTATCAATTTAGGAGACACCTAATGTTTCATCACTTCCTTTTTGTGAAATTAAGATTTACCAATGGTTCAGGAGTTCTTAGCCTGATCAGTCCTTTATATAAGATGCTCCATTGGCTCTTCACTAATTATTTTGGCAACCACTGATGATCATCCCTTACTCCATTATTATGGGTTCAAAGTGGTGATATTCCTTCATCAAATAGTTATTCAGAGAAATAATTCATATAGGAAATGGAGGATAAATGGTTGTTCGCTTTTATTAAAAAAAAACAACTTGGAATAAGTTGGTTCCTAGAAGTCCCAACATTGACCAATAAGATTTAGCTACTCTTATGTACATGTGGACTTTCAATGTCTTTGTTGTATTTTAGTCTATTGCAAAGTTTTCTAATGTTCAAATTGTCCCATCTCTGGCCAGTGTGAGAGCCAGGGCAAGTTAGCTCATCAGACCTCATTTCATGACCTCACAGACTTTGAGCACTCCCTGCCACATTCTGAATCAGCTATTATAGGCTCATCTTAAATATTGTCTGCTCCAGACCTGGAACCATACACATATCCAATGAACCCTGGCTCCTTTTTGTAGGGCATGGTATTTAAAGACCAGGAGAATGGAGGACTGCAGGGGGCCTAAAATGTAGAGGAGAAATACAAAGTATTTGGCTATGGATGGCTGAAGATGCTTCAGATTCAGTGTGAAGAAAACAGCTGCATAAAAAAGGAGGTGTGTGTGTGTGTGTGAGAGAGTGAGAGAGAAAGAATGGTTGATAATGCGAAGCTTTTAGAAATGAGGGGTATGCTGGGTTCAAGGCACAGGTGGATAGATCAGCCTTGGGTGGAAGTGATAATTCCTCTATTGCAACAGCAGAGAAGAAAGATAGATACATGTGTGCTTGGTCATAGGAAGATGAGGGACTGCTTGTAACTTCTATTTTTTTTCTGTAACATGGAAATGAAGACATTTTCTCAGGATAAAATGAGAGAGGAGAGCAAGGGAAAAGGTGGGGTAGGGGAAGTGTGAAGTTTTGAAATGACTGTTTAGAGAGTTGGGGGGGTAGGTTGGCCAAAGAAGCATGGTAGGTGCCACATTGCTGGGGAGAGTGAAGGGTCTTTGGGGCTGGTAATCACAAACCCACATTGAAACCAGTTTGCTTTAGTGTGTGTCTTTCTCTTCTAGACTCAGTTGCTCTGGAGCAGATGAGAAGAAGGTAGATAGTTGTGGAAGCCAGCATCCAAGTTGGCCTCCTGGTATTCAGGCTCCAGTGTGGTCCCCTCCCACACTCGATGGACTCATGCATGGAACCAATAGGATATTTCAGAAGTGATAGAGTGTGATTTTTGAGGTTATAAACAATAATGTGGTTTTCATTTTCTGCTCTTGGGCCACTCACTCAGGGGGAAGCCAGTTGCCATGTCATGAGGATACTAACTCCATGAAAGGTCCACAGGGTGAGGAACCAAGCCACTTATCAGAAACTAGTGGCAGCTATGAGTGGGATATCTTGTCAGTGGATCTTCCATCCCTAGTCAAGCCTTCAGATGAGGAGTGTGGATATCTTGATCACAACCTTGGGAGAGACCTCGAATCAGAACCACTCAGCTAACCTGGGTTCCTGACCCACAGAAACTGTGTAACAATGCATTTGTTGTGGTTTAAAGCTGTAAACTTTAGGGGTAATTTATTACACAAAAAATAGACAACTAAAATCATGATTGTAACTCCAAAATATTGTGGGGAAGGGAGGAGACAGTGGTCAGGGTGTGGGGTATTTGAATTAGTGATTCTGGAGAAGAGCCAAGCAGGAGGAGTTCTTTGTGCTTTATATATATATATATATATATTTTATTGTTATTCTATTTTAGTTGTCCCCATTTTTTCCCCTTTGCCCTCCTCCTCCCAGCCCAATCCTCATTCCCATAGTCAATCTTCACTCTGTTGTCCATGTTCATGTGTCATTTGTATACATTCCTTGACTAGTCCTTTCTCTGTCTTTCCACTCTTTTCCCCAGGAGGAGGTCTTTGAAGATGAGGCAATCAAGAAACTGAAAGGCCATATATGGAACAGATTGTCCAGGTAGACTTTAAAATACTCCAGGAAGATGGAACAGCTTGGGATCTAGGGGAAGCCTGTGAGCTAGGTTACAAATTTGTCAGTAAATGAGGAGGAATTACCAGTAAGTGAGGAGATGCAGCATCAAGGATGGGAGCAGAAGAGGCCTGATAGTTTGCCATTCAAAGGGAAGTTTGGGGGTCTGTTTTGGCATGAGTAGGAAGAGTTCTAGTAAGAAAGGAAATTGAAGAACAAGGAGAAGATTGATCCCACTTCCTGATTCTGGGATAAGTGGGAAGTCAGAAATTAAAAGTAGTCATCTACCTACAATGTTATGGTCACACCACCAGTATTTCCATCATCATTGCCACTGTGTTATCTTTACCATTGCAGCCATCACTATCAGTGTTTGCAAAATCTTCACCATTACCACAAACATCAGTTTCACCACCAACACAAATATCACCTCCACCATAACCATCACAACACCAATACAATCACTATCATCAACACTGCCACAGTCCCTATCTCCAACACACCATTAAATACCACCTCTATCACCTCTACCACTTTTATCTCACAATTACTACCTCCACCCAGACTCCCACCTTCCCCATCATTGTTGCCCTCACCATAGGGAATGCCACCATGACCATCACAAACATCATCACTTCCACCTCCATCCACCATTACCACCAGCATTATCACCACCACTGATTCTAAAATCACAGGGAGAACCTGCTAGATGTCTACCTCAATATCTGTCCCCTTTTTTCTTTAGACACAGAATGCCAATTCTTCAGTGGGCACAAGGTCATGTGGAACAAAGATCAAATTTCCCAGACTCACTTGCAGCTAGGCATGGCCAAAAGACTAAGTTTTAGCTAATGGGATAGGGGACTTAATGTAGGGGACTTTTCCAGGATGTCCTTTCAAAGAAGGAGCAGCACCTCAACCACATTTTTATCACTACAGTGCAGGCAACCATTCCCCCTTACCCACATTATGACGATAGCTTTCTAATGGGTCTTTCAGATTCCACCTTTGCCTCCTGACTTCATACAGTAGTCAAAGTATCCCATGATAAGGTAAATAAGACCATGCAATTGCCCTATTTAAAACCCTCCAAGAGCTCCTCAGACATGTAGGATAAAATCCAAACCCTTTTTAAAAATTTTTATTGCATTTTTTCCCATTACCATTTATCTCTCTTACACCCTGCTCCTCCCCACAATCACCACACTGTTGTCCATGTCCCTGCATCCTTTTTCCCTTTTGCTTGATCCCTCCACCCCCTAACCCCCTGACCATAGCTGATCTATGAGTCCATCTCTATTTTGCTTGTTAGTTCAGTTTGTTCATTAGATTCCATATATGAACGAAGTCATATGATATTTGTCTCTCTCTGACTGGCTTATTTCACTTAGCATAATATTATGGCTAACTAGTATGCTATTGTGTAAATGTCCCATAGTTGTTTAGGATGAAATCTAAACTGTATTCTGGCCTATAAGGTTCTGAAAGGTTGAATCCCTACCCAACTCGTCATTCCCATCTCATACCAGACTCTCTTGCTTACTACTCTCTAGCTATGCTGCTCCCCTTCTGTAGTCTACTCACCACAGAGTCCTTGAACATGCTGTTTCCTCTTCCTAGGTGTTCTTTAACCCCTAACTTCAATGTGTTCTTTAGCATTTAGCTCATATGCCCTTTGTTCCAGGACCCCTTCCCTGACCGCCTAGCCAGGTAAGTTCCTTGTATACCCTTGCTTCATGGCTAGTATCATTGTTTGTAAAAATATATTTGTGTGATCACATGTTTACTGTGTTTCTCACCACATATCCTTGAGGGCAGGGATATGTGGGTGGGTAGGGGTATGTGTTTGCTAACTTCTAGTTCCTCGATGTTGGAAATAGTATTGAGTACATGAAAATATTTGTTAAAAACAAATATTAATGCCTGAGTGCATTAATCCTGGCTCCATCTCTAGATCCAGACTCCTAGTTCAGATTCCTTCAGGCAAGTTATTAAATGATCCTGTCTCAGTTTTCTCATCTGTAAAATGGTGGTAACAATAGACCCTAATTCACAGGGTTGTCTGGAAAACCAAGTGAGCTAATACAGATAAAGTATTTAGAACACAACACACACTAAGGACCACATAAATATTCATTATTACTGTTTTCACTCCTCCTGCCCCTTGAGTCTGCTTTAATGGCACTGGAGCCCCTCTTACATCCAGACTGCTTGACTGGATGCTGCCCCTCACCAGAGGCCTGGAGCTGCTCCCTACATTGCAGCTTCTGGAAGGTTGAGGCTGTCCCCAGTGCCCTCCCTACTTGATCATGCTTTTTTTTATGTGAACCTAGGCTCAAAGCACAGTTGAGTTTACTCTCCAACACCCTCTGGGGCACCTCACCCCACTCTCAGTGCTGATCCCTGCAGCCTAGGCTGGCTTCATCTAAACACAACTGACTGTGCATTGTGGTGCATGTGGTTTATTCATCAGTGTTCACTGAATTTTTTAAGTTTTATTTTAGAAAACTGTAACATATTTTAAAATTCAAGCAACAGAAAGAAAGATCAAAAAGCAAAATTAATCACTTTCAAGTCACGCCACCCAAAATGATCATCATCAACCTTGGAGGGAGCATAATTCCAGATACCTCCTACACATGCATACCCTGAGAGAGGCTAGAAAATATGGAGCCAGGTCACTGGAATAGAAATGGATCATATTATACTGGCAGTTTAACCATGTTAAAGGATTACATTTAATTTTACTTGAATTTAATTAAAGAAAAAATCTTGATGTGCCACCAAAGGAACTGCTGAGTGTCCATATGCTACTGAATGTCACTCAAGTCCACTGAACTGATGACATGCTACTTGGACCTGGGGCAGGTTATGCAAGTATCTGTTATCCTAGTGAGGCATATGGAGCTTGCCAGGTCAGTGAAGATTTTAGGGATTCCAAGCCTTCAGGCAAGCTGGGAAATCCCTTTTGGGGAAAAAGACCAGCTCTTTTCCTTCCAACCTCTGATCATGAAGAAAGAGGCCCAGCACTCAGTGGGCCTTAGGATCTGGGATGCACAAACATCACACTCAGGAATTCTGCTCCAGCCCACCCATCAGGTGACTGCAAGCTCTGAGTAAAGGCCTAGAACAGGAGAAGTCTCTGCAGAAGGCTCAGGCTGTGGTCAAGTGGCCCCCAGGTCAAATGACTTGTAGATAGATCTATCTGATGGTGGTGGATACAGCCCCAGCTGGAGCCTCTGACCAGCCCTGGTAAGAGTTGCAGTGCCATGCTCCGAGTCCTGCAGCAAGAACCTGCTTTCTGGAAGCAGCTTCCAGAATGCCACAGGGGCCCTGCAGGGCCTGAACATCTTAGGATGGAACAACACAAGACCTTGTGACTGGAGCTGACCATCAAATCCACCAAATCATAAGACAGCTGGGTCCAGTGTTAGTCCACTCAGGATGGGGTCTGAGCAGATCTGTAACACAGGTATGTAAGGAGGTGGCCCATACACCCACACTTTTACCTCTTGTATTCCTCTCCTACCTATAATTTCTTGGGAGGTCCCTTCAGGTTAACTGATGCAGGAGGAAAAGTTTAAAGACTGGCTCACAGATGGGTCTGCAACCAAATATGAACTCTGCCATCCTTCAACCCCCCTGAGAACATCCCAAAAGGAGAGTAGGATAGAGAGATGATCCAGGGGCAGTACCATAAGCTCTGCACCCAGTTACTGACATAGTAGGGAGGAAGAAATAGCCAGAGGAAGGGTGTGTATGGACTCCTGAGCAGCAAGCAATGGCTTGGCTTGTTGATTATGGCCTGAAAGAAGCAAGAATGGATGAGAGGATAAAGGGACATCTAAGAATTATGTTACAGGATGCATACAGTATGTGTGCACCCACCACAGAGGGCAGATGCCACAGCTAGGGCAGAGTGACCTGACCAGTGGCCGCTTCTGTGTTTGCATGATGGATTTTTTTTTAAAGATTTATTTATTTTTAGAGAGGGAAGGGAGAGAGAGAGAGAGACAGAGACAGACAGACAGACAATGTGCGGTTGTTGGGGGCCATGGCCCACAACCCAGGCATGTGCCCTGACTGGGAATCGAACCCGCGACACTTTGGTTCGCAGCCTGCGCTCAATCCACTGAGCTACACCAGCCAGGGCGCATGATGGATTTTTGAACAGAAGAGCCATGGGTGAGGGGTAGACTCTATGAATGCAGCCAACAGCATCCATGCGCTATTGCTGGGAAACACCTGCCTTTTAGCAGCAGACACCAGTGCAGAGTCCCTGATGGGGCTATCTTTTGAGGAGACTGACCAGTCATCTAATGGCAGGTTGGTTATACTGGACCTTTTCCACCCTGGAGAGGCCAGCAACTTCTTCCTAGAACTAACCCCTCTGGGTTGCCTCCACCAGTATCACCATCCAAGACCTCACAGGGATCTGATGACCATAGTTTTTTAATACGGGTTGGTGGCTTCTCAATCAGTTTCCCATCTGAACCAAGCAGATGAAAATGACTCAATGATTATTTTCTCAATTTACTCAAGGATAGTACATCATCAGTACCATTTAAGATGCTAAGGTGAGAAGTTAATTCATTATATACAAAGGCACCTTAAGTTATTAGAACTTAATTCTCTCTAGGAACCCTGGTGTCCTGCACACTACTGTTTCAGATAAGAAGGTGAAAATGTGAATATATCCACAGGTCCATTGATCACACTCAAGTTCACATCATTTAGAAACAGCTAGTCTAAAAGGAATGGCTTGTTAAAAGCTTAGCTCTGGTGCCAGCCTAGGACATCTGGGGAGCTGGGGCTTGTCCTCCAGGATACAGCACATGCATTGAGCCCAGACCAATATGTGGTACTGGGTCTTGACCCTAGAGCACAACCAGGGGGTATACCTCCTGCCCGAGCAACCTCCAGCCATTGTGACTCCTCCTCAGGATCATCTCTTTCTAAGCCACCTCCTACTGCAGACAGGGAAGTGAGGTTCAGGGAATGTACCTGAGTGGCCCCTAAAAGCTGGTGATAGTCATCGGGACAAGACAGCTGGAGACCCATCCCACCTCTGAATCAGGCTGGGCCTAGGCCATCCACCATCTTTGCCTAGCTTGGGTCTCCTGTCTAGAGGGCCAAATCTGTACAGACTTTATCTTGGCCATCCATCAAGGGCCACCTGGATTAACCAGCCAGAAATTGGATCTGGCCTTAAAGGCCCTTCCCCAGAGAAGTGTGTGTGTGATAAACCCTTACTTTCCACTAGCTTTTCCCATTTGCCAGAGCCAGAAGACCAGGACCCAAGGGTAGAGGTGGTGGGAAGCTGGTCTTTCCTCCCCTCTCCTCCCTTTCCTGTAACAGGCCAGATTGAGTTTGGGCTGGGACTGACACATAATCCAACAGACAGACTGACTGGTGTCCCTCTCACCACCATCTCTACCTCAGCCTGAGCTGGAGACATCCTGGCTCAGCTTTCAGATTCAAGGTTAGGGAGGGTGGGGGGTCAGCAGCTGGCATCACTGGGGAGAGCCTAGGAGCCATCCAGTGAGATTCCAAGACCAAGTTTTCTTTGTGCACAAGGGAGACTGAGGCCCAGAGAGGTTCTCATTTCCATTTGTTGACTGCTTATAACCTGTCATCTCAGAATACTGCTTTTCTTTAATGTAAATCTGCATTGTGTGCTCCTAAAGTGTCCCTGGGTGGGTACTCTACCCACAGAGGGGTAGATGTTGCTACCATTCCCACATTCTTGATGAGGAAACTGAGGTCAGTTGTCCAAGGTCATGCAGGCCAAGGTCTCACATATCCAAGCAGGGACTGGAACTCCCATCTGCCTGCAAATCCCTGCTACTGGAGACACTTATAGGCTTTACAGAAATAAACATGATGGCTCACTAATCCTATTTGTTCCTTTTAGAGATAAAGATAAATTCCTGGATGCAAAATCACTGGACCAAAGCTCCTGCAGAACTGAGAGCGTGATTCATATTGACAAACAATGTGCTAGCAGCGGGAACTCAGGGTACTCACCATGGAGAGGACCTGTTTGACAGCTCTTCGGTGTCAGTGTTCCTGCTCTGCACCTGAGATGTGGGAAATGATATGTTATTCCATTTGCACACCCTGGGCTCCAAGTACCTTGTCTAAGTGTGTTGGTCACTTCTGTATCTTATGGCATGAATTCCAGCCCTCCCATCTTTGTAGGCTAAGACAAGGGCTGGGGGGCCATGGGTCCTACTGTGCTTTGGCCTTAGGCACCTCAGTGAAATGGGGAGAATAGATGCCCTCAGGGAGGACATGCTGACTCTGGCTAGGGATACCAGATTTTCCAGGTATTGCAGCTGCAGGACTGCTTCTCCTCCCAGGTCTTGCTCTAGGTCTGACTCCTCACTGCAGACTGTCAGTTTGATCACTGTGTTTAGGTGAATCTTTGGCTCTGGGGAAGGTGGGCATGTCCCCAGTCAAGACCCCACCTTAGGTACCCTAAGAGGGACCATGATGGGTGAGGAGAAGGAAGGTGCTGGGAAGGGGGGAACCCTGGGGGTGGTAAACATCTGCTCCATTACCAAGCACACCCACCTTGCTGTTTACATCTTTATGTCAGTCAGCCTATGAGCAGCCTGCAGGGTCAGAAGCATCATCCCAATACCTCTCCCTGCCTTTTGGTCCCAGCCCTCAAAATACAGATGGGAAGACTGAGGCCAGCATAGGCAGGGATTAGTCCCAAGGATGCACAGTTCTAGCACAGGCTGGGGATGGCAATGGGAACTGGTCTGCTGATAGGGCGGGATGGAGGCTGTTTCCCAAGGTGCTCCGCAGCAATGGAAACTTCAGCCTCTAGGTCCCTTGGACTGAAATGCAAGCAAAGTAGGCAGTCCTAGAGAAACTCAGCAACTTGAGCAGGTTGTCCAGCATAAAACAGATCGGGGTTCCAGTAAGGGAGGATAAAACGGTTCTCTGCTGTGGGCTAGGGCCCAATCAGTGAGCAGAGACAAATTCCCCATCCCGCCCCAGCACCCCTTCCACCCCCAGCGGTTCAGCTGTTGGTTTGAGGGGCCCGGCCGCCAGCGGGTCATTTACATGACAAAAGCGCGGCCACCCGGAATGGGGGGTGGGGGGCGAGGGGCTCCTAGCCAAACCCGCCCCCACCAGTCCTTAGTCCCGCAGCTGCCCAGCTAAGTCTACATCCCGCAGTCTGAAGATTTGGGGGTCGGGGGCAGCACGCGAGCCCTGTCGCTCAGCTGTGTTTGCTCCCAGGGCGTCACGCGGGGCGGCGGGGCTGGGGCGCGGGACAAAGGCCCAGATCTGATCAATCCCGCAGGTGACGAGCTGGGGAGGGGTGAGGGGAGACGTTTTGGAGAGTGATCACGTGGGGAAGGGGAGGGCCTAGGAGGCGACTAGTGAGAGGAACTGTAGGCCTTCTGAGACGGTTCCCAGCTACCTGGCCTGGGGTCAGGAGCTCCAGGATCACACTGGCTTCACCTATCTAGGTCCGTGTTCCTAGCCCTCTCCCCTTCCCTGGAATTTGAAATGACAAATGATACTAGCATCCATCTATCTCATTTTGCCTTGGGACCATGGGCTGTTAGAAGCCAATTGTCCTAACTTCCACCTACACTTGGTTACACTTGGTGAGCCCCAGTGTTTGTCCCTGGTGGGCCCTTTCCTCCCAGCCTCTCTCTCCAGCTGCTTTCCTACATGTCCACCTCAGTTTCACAGCCACCCAAGCCAGCTTTCTCCATCTTCCCCATCCCAGGAAATGGTACTTGCATCTCCTATGTGCTGGGTCCAAATCCCACCCCCCCCCCCCCCTTTCCCTCCTTCTCACCCTCTAGTGTTTTCTTTCTCTGCTGGCTTCACCTTCAAAACCTATCCAGGATCTAACCAACTTCTCCCAACCTCACTGCTGCCCCTGGTCCAGTCCCTGTCATTTCTGGCCTACATTATTGAAGTAGCCTCCTTCCTGTTCTCTGCTTCTGCCCCAGCAGCAATCAAAACCAAAGTCAGACCTCCCCCTTCCTTTTCTCTACACCCTCCTAAGGCTCTAACCCAACTGGGAGGAAAAACCCAGTCCTCACAGTGACCTAATCTCCTCCAATCCCCACATTTCCATCTCTTTGAAATGATTCTTTTCACTCCAGTCCCACCAGTTTCCTTGCTGTTTCATGAGCTGCCAGGCCTCAGGGCCTTTCACTGGCCTTCCCCTCTGTTTAGAACACATTATCACCCAGGCTCACTACACCATTTCCTTCAGGCCTCCTTCTCTCTGCCCTATTTTCTCTCCTTAGCATTTCTTGCTATGTGGCATTTCAGACAAGATCTGGTGCATTCAGGGTGGTATGGCCATAGTCATACATGGCATTTCTACACGAGAGCTTATTCATTTTGCCTATCTTCTGTCTCCTGTGAACTGAAAGATGTACCAGGGCAGAGAGTTGTGTGTCTTGTTCGTTGTTGTGCCCCCACCCAAAACTTAGCACTGTCCCTGTTATACAGTAGATGTTCAATAAATATTTGCTAAATGAATAAATTAAAGCATTTACTCCTCTACTGCAAACCTGTAGGTAGGCACTATTATCTCCATTTTACAGATGAAAACACAGAGAGAACAAGCAACTTGCCCAAGGTCCACAATCAGAAAGTGTGGGAGGCAGGATTTGAATCCAGGCCCTCACTTCCTAGTGACGTCTCAAACTAGAAGCATATAAGCTGGGCTTGGGCCCCAGGATGGTTTTGTGTGGCTTGAACAGTTGAATCAATTAAGGTTGTTTTAAAAGTTAGGAGGTTTTACATATAAACATAGACCTTCAGCTATTGCAAATTGGAACCTCTGGCCATACTGGGTCCTCCATCCCACAGGCAACCGTGGGCTTGTGCTGAGCAGCAGTCATCCTTCAGACAGGGTGTGGTCTGCTCCCTTTGCCCCAGTCACTACCAGGCTGCTTCCCAGCCAGGCCCTGCAAACCCTCACCCAGTTCTACCCTCCCTCCTATGAGTTTTCATTCCTACTCTGGGCCTTTGCCCTTCTTGGTCTCTGCCTGGAATCCTTTTATCTACACTTTTTTGTCTTGCTGCCTTTTTCATGTCACTCAGGTTTCAGCCCAAATGTCATCTCCTCAGGGAAGCCCTCCCTGATTACTCTGGCTACTGGTCATTATCTGAGACATTTCATTAATTCCTTGGTGTATTCTCACTGTCTGTCTTCCAGTAGAATGGTGACTCCAGAAGGGCAGGACCCAGGTCAGTCTTGTTTACCTAGGACAGTGCCTGCATATGCAGACACTGGGTGCATACCTGTTGACTGACAGAATAAATGAGCAAATGAATGAATGAAAAGCTTGTCTGTAGCAGCCTCTGTTTTAAGCACTTTCCAGGCATTGAATTCTCAAATTTGTGTACAGCAGCCTCCTGCAAGAGCTCATAGTATCTATTGGGCAAGGTCATGCACAGGTCCTTTGCTGGGGGAACAAACCACAGTGGTTTCTGACTCTGTGGCAACTATCAAGTCTTGTGGAACTCTCTCCCCACTCTAATTCCTATCTCCTTAGCCCCTTGGGTTCTCACCACGGAACTGAGGCTCTGAATCTTCTGGGTCAGCTGAGTTGTATTGCACCAGGGTCCTCCTTCTAGTGTTCCAGAAGCAGCTCTGTCCCCACCTGCCCATTAGCCTTGCTCCCCAACAGGCATCACCAGGTTAGCCTTTCAGGAATACACGGGACAGCAGGTGGGCTGACTGGTGTACAGGCTTCAGTTCACATTTGGATCCATCTGTTTCTCCCTGTGTGACCTTGAACAATGTAGCTAGTTTCTTTGAGTCCATTTCCCACTCCATAATCTGGAAACCCTGCTCCTTCTTGAGACTTATGAAAGCTTCCGGAACTTGTGCATGACCCCTAGTGTGTAGTACTTGCTTAGGACAGCAGCAGCTCCTAGCCCACACATGGTGTTCCCAACTTGCTGCTCAAGTGAAAGAGTGAGTAGATGGGACTTTTGGAGCTCACCCAATGATTGTTACTTTTCATGGACTCTAAAAGTGGGGAGTCTCCTGCACTCCCTGTCTGCATAATTCCTAAGGACCTAAGGTCCACTGAGCAGAAATGTTCCCATCAGCCTGGACCTGTCAGAGAAAACTTAGGCTCAATAGGGGACTCGGTTTCCCCTCATTGCTCTGTGGGCTACTTGCCTTGAGGAAGGCCTCCCTCAGCCTATTGCTGGCTCAGAAGAGGACTTGGATTGTCATCGGGGGCAAGGTGAAGGTAAAATCTGTCCTTTCCTGTCTGCTCCTCAAGAGTAATGAGTAGACTTAGGAGGGAGGGCTGGGGCCCTGGCACAGCAAAAACGGGACCAGCCAGGGGAGCCAACTGGCTCCAGGGGCTGCCTGCCTGGCCCTGTTTCTGGAAGTGTCAAGCCTGGGATAGGGGAACAGAGACAGAGAGGCAAACAAGGAGGGACACACACACACATACATCACTCAGGAGTCAGCTGGAGACAGGTACCTGGGCCCAACAGCCTATGGTCTTCTCAGATCCAGACTCAGAATACAAATTAGAACTCTAACCCCAAACCACCCTGTGTGCATGAGTGCATGCACACATGTGTGCATGTGCACCTGCAGGTGTAGGAAGTGTCTGTGTTGGCTGGTCTGTCTTCAGTGCTTGGCCATGTGAGCTGTGGACAAGCACATTAGGATGTGGGGTGCCTCTGGTGTGTGTGTCTGGGTATATGAGAGGCAACCTATGGGCATCTGTGATTGTGTTTGAGTAACCCTGTGCAACTCTGGTTTGTGATGGCCACACCAGAACCAGTCACAGAGACCCTAAGCAGCCCTAAGCCAGGAGCCCTGGCCTGCCACTATCCCTAGCCTCCCCCCCCTTCACTGGGCTTTTGTCCATTTCTGAAGTGACAAGAGACACACAAATGGGTTTTTAATTAAATCAAAGGGAGGGGAATACAGACCAGGCAGGCTGCTATTATGTTACCAAATGTGAAAATGAAAACTTATATTTAAAACTCTGGCTTTAATTTGAGATTATTCAGATAGTTAATTAAAAGTGCAGCATGTGTTAAATATTATTTCAACAAAGATTTTCATCAGGCTTCTATGCAATGTGATCAGAGGGCTTGAGGAACTGAATGGAAATGCTCTGCAGCAAAGAGAAAGGCTCCAGGCAAGGCCCACTCCTCACCTCAGGTCTGGCTCTTCAGGACACAGGTGGAGTTGCAGCCAGATCTCTGTCTAGGTCCTGGGTGAGAAGGGAGACCATCAGGTTGATTCTGGACTTCATAGTGGCAGGATCTTCAAAAGTCCTGCAGATGGCACTTTGGAGCTTCAGGGGGATGCTGGCTGCACTCCTGTGCCTCCAAGGCCAGCACATATGCTGGTGTATGTGTGGGTGTGAGCAGGGGGCATTGCACAAGAATGTAGACATGTGTGGCTTTTGAGGTCATCAGAAGACTGGATGTAAGCAGGTAACATTGGCACGTGTACCCACTGGGAATTTGACAGTGTGCATATGTACACTGGTCCATCCATCCCCCACATGACACACATTCGGGCATTTGCCTGTGTGTTTGCATATGCGTGTGTGCACTTGGGCATGGGACAGCACAGCTGGATGTGTGCCCACAATTGGCTCTGAGCAAGTTGTGTCAGTGCTTGATGCCTCAGTTTCTCCATCTATGAAATGGGGATGGTAATGTTATAGTTTTCATAGAGAAAATTATATTAGGATTAAATGGGCTAACAGACCTAATGTATGTAGGCAAGCACTGTCCTGTACACTAGAACACAGACACAAACGAGAGTCATGCATGTTGTTTTAAATTTTAAATAGCTACATTTGAAATAATAAAATTGAAATTTATTCATTTCAGCATGTGATCAACATAAAATGATTAATGTGATAGTTTAGATTCTGTTTTTCATACTAAGCCTTTGAAGTCTCATATGTATGGGACACTCAGCACATCTCAGTTCTGACTGGCCACATCTAAAGTGGACTTGGCAGTTCTCAACTCAGGAAAGGCTCTGCAAGTGGGGCCAATTCTCCTGGGCTCTGCAGGCAACTTTTCTGAGCAACATTGTTTGGCCTGCTCTAATGCCCCTCCCAGGGGAATCAGCCGCGAAGGAAGGGGTGTGCAGACCTGGGTGGGCCCATGACCCTCCCCCTGCACCCCTCCCCTACTTCCTGAACTGGGTCCCTGTCCCCAGGTAGTATGTCCCCTGACAGTCTTACACACATAGGGGTGTCCATGCCTCAATGGGACATTGGGACACAGCCCAGCCAATGCAGGGCACCACCGGGCGCGGATCCTGCCAGGGGCACTGCCCCTGTGCTCCCAAGCTGGCGGTCAGGTGTGGGCAGCTCCTGCCCTCTGTCGGCCCCCTGAGGCAGCGCAGAGCTCACTCACCCACAGGGGCCTTGCTTGGTGTGTCCCTGCCCTGCAGAATCATCATCAGCTCACTGCCTATTGCCACCATCACCATGCCAAAATTCTCACTGCAAGGCAGGGAGCACCAGCCCCGTTTTACATGTGGGAAGGCACACAGCAGGACTGTGGGAGGGGCTCCTACCTGAGGTTAAGCCACAGGTGTTAAGCACACTTCTGCTGAGTCTCATATAGCTGTGTGCTTCAGACAGGTGACACTTCTCTGAACCTTGACTGTAAGCAAGGGATGACAGTAATCCCTCTGCTTAGGGTAGCTCTGAGAATCAACTAGGAAGATGTCTCTAAGGTTTTCAGCATGTTCCTGGAATACAGTAACTATCTAATAAATCCATCACCCACAGCATCATAATATGCATGCCCACCTCAGGGCCTTTGAACCTGTTCAGTGCCCTGCCTGGAGCCCTTTGACCTGGGTCTTGGATTAGATGGCTCCTTCACATCAAACTCACCTTCTGAGGGAGGCTCTTTCTGAACATCCTTTTTCTTCATGTCACACTGTTTTATATCCTCAGAGCCCTTATCACCATTCAACATGATCCTGTATGTTCATGAGTTTTCTTGTTTCTTATCTGCTGCCCCTATTGAACTGTCAGTTCCAGGAGGGCAGGGCCTTGCTCATCTTGGCCACTTTCATCCTTGACCTACCACAGTGCCTGATAAAAATTCAAAGTGGTACAGCTACATTGGAAAACAGTTCATCAGTTACTTATAAAGTTAAACATATACTTATCATACAGACCAAACAAAAATTTATGTTCATACAAATATCCATAAATGAGTGTTTATAGCAGCTTTATTCATAATCACCAAAGCCTGAAAACAATCCAAATATCCCTCAGCTTATGAACAGATAAACATTCACACAGTATAATACTGTTCAGCAACAAAAGGAACCAACAGTAATATACATAAGACACAGATGAATCCCTAAGGCATACTGCTAAGTGAAAGAAGTCTCATTCAAAAGGCAATACATAATGTGACATTCTAGATGATGTAAAACTGTAAGGACATAAAACAGACCAGTGCTTGCCAAATGTGGAGTGGGGGAGAGGTGTGCTACAAGGGGCATAAAGGGTTTGAGAGGGGGTGCAAGTGTTTTTCATTTTGACTGGTGAGTTACAGAACTCTTAAGTTTTTCAAAACTCACAGAGCTATACATTTAAAGGGGTGATTTTTTTATTGCATGTAACAAATGAGCAATAATTTTAAAAACAGTCAGAGTTGTAAATGGTTTTACAAGATTAGAGTTGTACAACCATCACCACAATCTAAGTTTACAACATGTTGCCCGCCCCCAAAAGAAATGCTGTATCCATGGGAGTCATTCTCATCTTTCCTATGCCCCCCAGCTCCTGACAACTACAAATCTAATTTCTGCATCTATGGACTTACCTATTCCGGACATTTCATGCAAATGGAATTATATAATATGTGACCTTGGATTTATCTTACTTTACTGAGCACAATGCTTTCAAAGTCCTTCCATGTTGTAGCATGTGTCAATGTCTCATTTCCTATACAATGGAATGTTATTCCATTATATACATCAGTCACCTTTTATTTATTCATTTATCAATTAATGGACATTTGGGTCATTTTCACTTTTTTCGCTGTTCTAAATCATGTTGCTATGCACATTCATGTCCAAGTTTTTGTGTGGACACATGCATTCAATTTTCTTGAGTACAGACCTAGGAGTAGAATTGCTGGCTCATATGGTACCTTCACTGTTTTGTTTTTCAACATCTTTATTGAGATACAATTTACATACCATACAATTCATTTAAAGTATACAATTCAGAGGCTTTTTAGCATATTAGAGTATACATCCATCACCACAATCAATTTTAGAATATTTTTATTACTCCCAAAAGAAACCCTAACCCTCTTAGTCATCACCCTCTTCCTCCCATCATGTCTCAGCTCTAGGAAACTGCTAATCTACTTTCTGCCTCTACAGGTCTGCCTGTTCTGGATAGTTCATATAAATAGAATCACACAGTATATGATATCTTGTGTCTGGCTTCTTCTACTCAACACAATGTTTTCAAGGATCATCCATATAGGATGCATCAGTGCTTCATTTCTTCTTATTATATTATTGCTGACTAAGATTTCATTTAATTATTCATGGAATAATATTCCATGTGGTAAATAGGTATATCACATTTTGTATATCCACAAACATTTGAGTTGCTTCCACTCTTTGGGTTCCACTTACGTTTAAATTTTTAAGAAACACCTACCAGGGGTGTCCAACCTTTTGGCATCTCTGGGCCACACTGGAAGAAGAAGAGTTGTCTTGGGCCACACATTAAATACGTTGCAGTATGTAACCACAAAAAAAATCTCATAATGTTTTAAGTAAATTTACAATTTTGTGTTGGGCTGCATTCATAGCCATCCTGGGCCACATGTGGCTTAAGGGCCAAGGGTTGTACATCCCGAAACCATTTTTCCGAATGGCTGCCACAGAGCATTTAGTCAGTACCTACTGTATGCTGCTTTCATGCTCACCACTACAAAATGAGACAGGTACTAATATTTACTTCATTTTGCTGTGGCACAGAGAAGGTGATACACCTGCCCCAGACCTCATGGAATCCCAGATCTGCCCCTTCTGTTAAAAGGAAGACTGTTGTGGTTTTGTGGGGTCTAAGAAGCAGCCCCTTGCTCAAATAACAACTGGGATGCTGGTAGCCTATGAATGGGTGCCTGTGATTTTTCTCATTATCTGGTGCCTCTAGCAGGTCTGGCAGGCACAGAAGGAGGCACCTGCAGGAAAGATCTGGATGTTGGCTGTCTGACCTGGGTGAGTCCTGGACCCACTCTCTCTAGAGACAAACCTGAATATCTTAGACATGGTGGTGTAGAGGCTGGGCAAGGACATCTGGGCCTCTGGCCAGGGTAGCAACACTCCTAGCCCTCCTGGGCACCTCTTGTCAGTGGAAAGGTTGTGAAAAGCTGCCTGAGGGCCCTGGCAAGTGTTCAGGAAACTTCAGTGCAATTATTGGTCAAATGAATCAGTGAATGAGTGAATGAGAATGGCAGCTACAGCATTTCAAGGTGCAAGGGTAAGAGCAAGGGCCCACTTTGGAGGTATCAGTTCTGCTCTGTGTGGCTATTCAGAGCTGTGCAGAGTTAGCAGGGTAGGGGAGAGAGCTGAGATGCTGGCCTGATAGGACAACCCAAGCACTGTCCCCAAGTCTTTGCAGTTGTTCCAGGGATATAGGGATGAGTAGAGCTGCAGGTCTAGAGGGAAGAACTGGGACCCAACCCAGTTCTAAAACAACCACAGCTCTGAGTACCTGGGTATCTTGTCTTCATGTATGCACCAGCATGCTACTTTATCCAGCTGTCAATGGGCCTGGATAGTGTGGAGGGAGCTCCCTGTGCCTGAAAATATGTAAAGAAAGCTGAACTTGGAGAGATGGGACAGAAGTGGGGCTGAGCTTAGCTGTAGTTGACTCAGGCTCAAAGACGGGATGAAGTCCAAGGTCTTGACCACATGTGATATCAGCAGGTGCACCAGGCAGAGTGGTCTGAGGCCCTGGAGAGCACCCTGACCTTAGTCCCATGGTGATGATGAGATAGGCCTAGGCTGCAGGTCATCCAGTAGGAATGCGCATGCCCCTGTTCATAAACCAGCTCACTCTTCTCCCTGTCTGCTAGAAGGTCTTTCAGAGGTCACCCCCAAGAAAAGTTGGCACAAGAGAAACCACAACTAGCTCCAGGCTGTTTGGAACCACTGAGCTATGGTAAGCCCACAGCTGACCTGATCACAGTGGGGCGGGGTGCGGAATCAGGGTCTCAGTATGCTCTCAGTATGCTCTCAGGGTCTCAGTGTGCTCACAGCAGTGTCAAAGGCATTGGCCCAGAACCCAAGTTCAAATTCTTGGGAATCCTGAAAGCCCCATCCAGAGGTTGTACAGAATATAACCCCTGAGTTCTCAGGGGTTGCAAGTACAAGATCTCAGAAGACCACAGGCAGAGACAACAGACTTCTTCCTATTTCTAGCCATGGGAGTGTTCATATGGGTCCCTGGAGTTAGGAGTTACCCAGCTGTAGGATGAGCCTGAGCCCTTAGGAGCTTACCTGTGGATAGGCTGTGGCCAGGACTCTGAGCTTAACCTGGTCCCCCTGCCTGCTCCTGGCCCCAAGCAGGGTCTGGGCCTGAAAGGCAGGTGACAGTGACAAGGGCCCTCCAGTGTGCCCTGCCAGGGTCAAGACCTGAGGATGTCACACTGGCTTCTGAAGGAACAGATCTGGGTGAGTTCACGGGCCCATTCTGGCTCTGGCTGGTGTTCTGACCAACCCAGGACTAGTCAGGCCTTTCTGAGGGGTCCTTGAGCATCTGGGCCCAGGCAAGCCTGTGGGCTACTACTTTCTGAAGCCTGCATATGTGGTTGTGTTTGGGGTACCTCTAATAAATGGCAGAGAGTAGGAGATCTGCAAGGGTCTGGGCTGAAGAGGACAGGAACACCCTCCTAGGCTCCAGCATGTGTTTCTGTCAGGGAAATCTTGGGTTAGTTTCAGGCAGGGCTTGGTTAGCTCTGTCTGTGATGGCAAAAAAAGGCTGGGGGCCCTGAAGACAACCCATAAAAGGGAAAGAAAATGCCTGGGGGCTTCTCATTTCTCCCCTAGGGGATTCTCCTTTTATCTTTTACTATGGCTATCCAGGTATCAGACTATGAGAGGATTGGTGAGTTATAACCCCAGCCTGGGTCTCACCCTCTCTGCTATGGAGAAAGGGAGTGGAGGGGCTCTTAAAAGTGGACTAATGCCCTTCAAACTCTATAGGACCATCAAACAGCCAGGAGCCTGAGAAGAACACACTTTTATATTGGGGCTGTGCCGATCCTTCTTCTGAGGCTGTGGGCCCAGTCCTGAAGGCCACCCCACCCCCAGCCCACCTGCCAGGGTTGAGCTCCCTTCTGTACAGTGAGAAAGGAAATTGCAAATTAATCTTTATTTCTATCTTGAAAGAAAACTTTAATTCTCTGTATTGAAATGATCTCCATCATCCAAGGGAATCAATTATGGGCTTTAAGTGTAGTCAGTCTTGACCAATCAGAGCAGGGCAGCCCATTCAGGCCTCTCCCTCCTCCCTCTATTTCTGTCTTTCTTTTTCTGTTGCTCTCTCCTCCAGGTACATTTAGCTCCCTGGGACTTTCTATAGATCTTTGCTTCTCTCTCTCTTTTTGTCTTGATGTCTGACTCTTTCACCCTTTTTTTCCCTCTGTATGTCTCCTCCCTTTTCTCACTGTATCTGTGTCTTGGTTGCACCCTCCCCTGCCAGCACAGGGCTCAGGCATGAAACCCAGGTTTTATAAACCTCCTGGGGACTGGGTGGTCCCCAGGCCTCCTCTTGCAATCTGTCTCTAGCCCTGGAGCTGCAGCTTTGAGGGTGGGAGCTGAGATTGGGTTGAATTATTGGCCTGTCCCTATCTCCTTGTGGTCTCTGTGGGAGTCACCCTCTTGCTGTCCCATACTTACCCAAAGTCTGCTGTCTCTTGTCCCACCCAGTCGCCAACATCTCTCAGGCCACCCTTCTAGTCCAGAGTCACCACTGAGCTCTGTTCCTGAGGATTTGGATGAGGATAATTAAATGGGGTGGGGGCAGTGGGGCCCAAAGAATATAGATCCCAGGGGACAACTGGGCCTTTAGGGCTGGAACTGCTGGGGGTGGGGTGTAGGAGGGGATTCAGGGCAGCCACAGAGGAGCGCAAGAGTCTCACCCTCAGGGTCAGCCTTTGTCTATCAACTTAGCAATGATCAAAGAGCTGGTCTTCAGGAAAAGAGGGTCAAGTGGCTATGAGCAACAAGGTACCTGCATGACCCCTATGCCTCTATCCATGCCTCTATACTTCACATAACTTTTCCCTTGTTCATATTTAATTCATGACTAATATACCAATACAATCTCTTTGAACAAAATTAAAACATAAAAGATGAGGCTAGAGTGCCCTTTGTCCACTACTGCCTTTTCCAATCCCTTCTTAAGGCAGCCACTGATCATTGGTTTGGAGCGCACATTTACATGGCTTTTTCTACTCATTTAAATACATATATCTGTATTCACAGAGCACACATAGTATGCTTTATGGAATTTATTTTAAGTGTAAGAGGTATTAAATGTTCTGCTCAAGATGGCAGAGTGGGTAGGCACTGTACTCATCCCCTCCCATAACCATATCAAAATTACAACTAAATTATAGAACAATTTATCTGGATTACCACTTGAAAATTAACTGAACAGAAGCCTTATAACTAAGGATATAAAGAAGAAACATTGAGACTAGTAGGAGGGGTGGAGATGCGAAACAGGCTTGGCCCCATTACCCACATGTGGCGGTTGAGAATCCAGAGGAATATCTCTCAGCTGTAGAGGTCTACCCTGAGAAGAGAGGGGCTCAGCTCCATGCCAGGCTCCCCAGTCTGGAACACTTGTGCCAGGAAGAGGAGCCCACATATCATCTGGTTGTGAAAATCTTCAGGAATTCCATCTATCTGAGTGAGACAGAAGGCTATTGGAAACCCAGGCATACCCTTAAAGAGTTTGTTCACACAAACTTACCTGCAGGCACTCATCCTGGGCTCCAGTGGAGAAATAGCTTCTCAAGCAGTGCCAGGGATGTCCAAGGAGAGACTGAGTTGTGTGAATTCAGGGTGAGGGCTAGAAGGGACAGCTGCCATTGTCCTTATGTTGAGCCCTCCCACTGCATGGCTGATGGGCACAATCTTTCCTGTGTTGAGATATCTCCCCACATAGTCAAATATGAATCTGCATTAGCCTGGTGAACTTCACTAGTTCCACCTGACTAACCCCTGAGACCCTGCCCTACCACAAAGGTCCCCAGGTCTCAGGAGAGGGGTAGTTACTCTTAGTTATCCTGAAACTTTTGTCGAGTGGCCTCAGGCTCAGCACTGGTGTCAAATCTGAATCTGCATTAACCTGGTGAACACCAATTGCCCCACTCTGGTGTCTCCTGCCTCACCCAACTCATGTACCACCTGAAACTGAGTGGCTGAGCCTCACAGGCAGCCAGCAGGTGGTGGCAGATCTTGGAATGCCTGCCTGCTTGCCTCCCTCCCTCCCTCCCTACTTTCCTTTCTCTCCTTTTATTGTAGTTCTATTATAGTTGTCCAAATTTTGCCCATGTTGCTCTCCCCTGCACCCCCTTGCTTCCACAGTCATTCCCAACCCTGTTGTTCATGTCCATTGGTCATTTATATTTGTTCCTTAACTAGGGCCTTCCCCTTCTTTCCTCCCTTATCCCCCTCACCCTTCCCTTCTGGCTTCTGTCAGTTTGTTCTTTGTTTCCATGCTGCTGGTTCTATTTTGCTGGTTTGTTTGTTTTGTTCATTATGTTCCTATTATAGGTGAGATCATATGGTATTTGTCTTCTGCCTCCTGGCTTATCTCACTTAGCATAATACTCTCCAGTTCCATCCATGTTGTAGTGAAGGGTAGGAATTCCCTCTTTCTTTCTGCTGCATAGTATTCCATTGTGTAAATGTACCACAGTTTTTTGATCCACTCACTTATTGATGGGCACTTAGGCTGTTTCCAGCACTTGGTTATTGTAAATTGTGCTGCTATGAACATTGGGGTGCACAGATTCTTCTGAATTGGTGTTTCAGTATTCTTAGGGTATAATCCCCGCAGTGGAATCACTGGGTCAAAAGGCAGCTCTATTTTTAGTTTTTTAAGGAAATTCCATACTGTTTCCTACAGTGGCTACACCAGTCTGCATTCCCACCAAGAGTGCACTAGGGTTCCCTTTTCTCCACAACCTTGCCAGTACTTGTTGTTTGTTGACTTGTTAATGATGGCTATTCTGATGGGTGTGAGGTGGTATCTCATTGCGGTTTTGATTTCCATCTCCTGATAGCTAGTAACGCTCAGCATCCTTTCATATGCCTATGGGCTCTCTGTATGTCCTTCTTGGAGAAGTGTCTGTTCAGGTCCTTTGTCCATTTTTTCATTGGAATTTTTCTCTTCCTTGAATTTAGTCATATGAGTTCTTTATATATTTCAGAGATCAAACCACTATCTGAGGTATGGTTGGCAAATATACATTTCCACATAGTTGGTTCACTTTTCATTGTAATGTTTTCTTTAGCCTAGCAGAAGCTTTTTAATTTGATATAGTCCCATTTCTTTATTTTTTCCCTTGTTTCTCTTGCCCTAGAAGATGTATCAGTGAAAATATTGCTGCGTGAAATATCTGAAGTTTTACTGCCTATGCTTTCCCATAGGACTTTTATGGTGCCACAGCTTATGTTTAAGTCTTTTATCCATTTTGAGTTTATTCTGGTGTATGGTGTAAGTTGGTGATCTAGTTTCACTTTTTTGCATGCACTTGTCTGGATCTCCCAACACCATTTACTGAAGGGGCTATTTTTACTCCATTTTATTCTTCTGCTCTCTTGTCAAATCCTAATTGACCATAGAGACATGTATTTATTTCTGGGCTCTCTAATCCGTTCCATTGATCTATGTCTTCTTATGCCAGTACCAGACTATTTTGATTACAGTGGCCTTGTAGTATAGTTGGATATCAGGTATTGTGATCCCTCCTACTTTGTTCTTCTTTCTCAAGTTGATGCAGCTATTCAGGGTCATTTTTTGTTCCATACACATTTTCACATTTTTGAAATATTTGTTATAAATCTGTAAAATATGTCATTGGTATTTTGATAGGGATTGTGTTGAATCTATAGATTGCTTTGTTTAGAATGAACATTTTAATGATGTTGATTCTTCCAATCAATGAACATGGTATATACTTCCATTTGTTTGTGTCTTCCTTAATTTCTTTCTTCAGTGTTGTATAGTTTTTGTGTATACATCTTTTGCCTCCTTGGTTAAGTTTACTCCTTGGTACTTTATTTTTCTTGTTGCTATAGTAAATGGGATTTTTTTCCCTAGTTTCTGTTTCTGATATTTCACTGTTGGTGTATAAAAATGCCTTCGATTTCTCAATATTGACTTTGTATCCTGCTATTTTGCCAAATTCATTTATTAGGTTGAGTAATTTTTTGGTGGAACCTATAAGGTTTTCTGTGTACACTATCATATCATCTGCAGATAATGACAGTTTTGTTTTCTCCTTTCCAATTTGGATGCTTTTTGTTTCTTTTTCTTCTCTGATCACTGTAGCTAGAAATTCCCATACTATGTTGAATAAAAGTGGTGAAAGAGGACATCCTTGTCTTGTTCCTGATCTTAGGGGGAAACCTTTTAGGTTTTACACATTGAGTATGATGTTGGCTGTAGGTTTATCATATGTGGCCTGTATTATGTTGAGCTATATTCCCTCTACTCCCACTTTGCTGAGTGTTTTTATCATAAATGGGTGCTGGAGTTCCTCAAATGCTTTTTCAGCATCTATTGATATGATCATATGATTTTTGTCTTTCCTTTTGTTTATGTGGGTTATTACATTTAAATTGATTTGTGAATATTATACCATTCTTGCATCCCTGGGATGAATCCCACTTGATCATGGCATATGAACTTTTTAATGTATTGCCATTTTACCAATATTTTGTTGAAAATTTTAGCATCTATGTTCATTGGTGATATTGGCCTGTAGTTTTCTTTCTTTGTTGAATCTTTACCTGGTTTTGGAATTAGGATAACAGTGGCCTCATAAGAAGAGTTTGGGAGTCTTCCCTCTTCTTGAATTTTTAAAATAGTTTGAGAAGGACAGGCGTCAGCTCTTCCCTAAACAATTGGTAAAATTCACCTGCAAATCCATGTGGTCCAGGGTTTTTGTGTGGCAGGAGTTTTTTAAGTACTGCTTCAATTTCACTATTTGATATCAATCTATTCCAGGTTTTGCTTTCTTGATTCAGTTTTGGAAGATTATATATTTGTAGAAATTTGTTGATTTTACCAAGATTGTCAAATTTCTTGGCATATAGTTGTTCATAGTAATTACTTACAACCCTTTATATCTCTGTGGTATCAGTTGTAATTTCTCCACTTTCATTTCTGATTTTATTTATTTGGGTCCTTGTTCCTTTTTCTTGATGAGTCTGGTTTAAGGCTTCTGGACTTTGTTTATCTTTTCAAAAAACCAGCTCCTGGATTTATTCATCCTTGGAACTGTTCTTTTAGCCTCTATGTCGTTTAATTCTGCTCTGATTTGGATTACTTTCTTCCTTCTACTTGCCTGGGCTTTATTTACCATTGTTCCTCTAGTTGTTGTAGATGTAGCTTTAGATTGTTTATTTAAAATTTTTGTATATTTTTTAATGTAGGACTGTGTTGCTATAACCTTCCCTCTCAGGACTACTTTTGCTGTGTCCTGTAGGTTTTGGGCTGTTGTGTGATCATTTTTATTTGCTTCCAGAAACTTTTTGATTTCTTCTTTGATTTCACTTTTAACCCATTCATTGTTTAATAGCATGTTATTCAGTCCCCCAAAATTTGAATGTTTTTGATTTTTTCCCTTGTGGTTGGTTTCCTCAAGCCATTGTGATCTGAGAAGATGCTTGATATGATTTCAATTTTCTTGAGTTTTTCTGGCTTGTTTTGTGACCTACCATGAGGTATATTTCTGAAAATATCCCATGTGCATTGAAAAGAATGAATAGTTTGCTTCTTTGGGGTGAAAGGTTTTGTAAAAAATCAATTAAGTCCATTTAATCTAGAGTGTTGTTCAATGACACAATATCATTGTTGATTCTTTGCTTGGGAGATCTATTCATTGTTGACAATGAGGTGTTAAAATCCCCTACTATGAGTGTGTAGCTGTTGATATCTTTCTTGAAGTCTTCCAAGATTTTCCTGATATATTTGGGTGCTCTTATGTTGGGTGCATATATGTTTACATGGGTTATATCTTCTTTGATGGATTATTCCCTTATGTATTATATAGTGTCCTCCTTAGTCTCTTTTTTATGGCCTTTATTTTGAAATCTATTTTGTCTGAAATAAGTATTGGTACCCCAGCTTTTTTTTTCAGGTCCATTTGCTCAGAATATTTTTTTTCTATCCTTTCACTTTCAGTCAGTGTAGATCTTTTGTCCTTAGGTGGGGTTCTTGTAGACAGCATACATGCAGGTCATGTTTTCTTATCCATTCAGTTACACTATGTCTTTTGATTGTAGCATTTAATCGATTTACATTTAAGGTTATTATTAGTAGGTACTTATTCATTGCCATTTTCCTTTGTTCTTGTGTTCCTCTCTCTCATTTCCTCATCTTCTTAAGGCAGTCCCTTTAGCATCCATTGCAATGTTAGTTTTGTGGAGATGTGTTCTTTTAGTCTTTTTTTTTTTTGTCTCAGAAACTCCTTATTTCATCTTCCATTTTAAATGAGAGTCTTGTTGGGTAGAGTAGTCTTGGTTGCAGGCCTTTGCTTTTCATTACTTGGAATATTTTTTGCCATTCCCTTCTGGCTTGTAGAGTTTCTGTTAAGAAATCAGCTGCTTTATTGGAGCTCTCTTGTATGTTACATCCTGTTTCTCCCTTGTGGCCTTCACGAGTCTCTCTTTGTATTTAAAATTTGATATTTTGCCCTGGCTTTTGTGGCTCAATGGACTGAGTACCAGTCTGTGAACCACAGGGTCACTGGTTTGATTCCTAGTCTGGGCACATGCCTGGGTTGCAGGCCAGGTTCCCAGTGAGGAGTGTGGGAGAAGCAGCCTCACATTGATGTTTTCCTCCCTCTCCTTCTCCCTCCCTTTCCCTCTGTCTAAAACAAAAATAAATAAAATCTTAAAAAATAAAATAAAATTTATCATTTTAACTATGATGTGTCTTACAGTGGGCCTCTTTGGGTTGGTTCCTCTTGATGGGTACTCTGTGTTTCCTGGACTTGCATGACTTCTTCTCTCATCAAGTTAGGGAAGTTTTCCATTATTACTTTTTCAAACAGTTTTGCTATCCTATTCTTCTCCTTCTGGTATCCTTATTTTACAGATATTATTACATTTCATGTTGTCCTGCAGCTTCCTTAACCCCTCTTTGTTTGAGTCTTTTCCTTTTCTTGCTCTTTCTGGGAATTTTTTTCTACCTTGTCCTTTGTCTCACTCATTTGATCCTCTGCTTCATTTAGCCTACTTTTAATTCCTTCTACTGTGTTCTTCAATTCATAAATTGTATTCTTCATTTCTTCCTGGCTGTTACTGATAGTTCTATGTCCTTTTTCATGCTAACATAGTTTGCAGTTAATTGCTTATAGCTTCCCTGTAGTTCTTTGTAGTTCTCATTGAACTTCCTTATAACCATTATTTTGAACTCAATGTCTGATAGTTGACTTGCTTCTATTTCATTTAGCACTCTTTCTGGGAATTTCTCCTTTCCTTTTAATTGGGGGTTGTTTCTTTGTCTCCCCATTTTGGGAGAGACTCTTTTTGTTTGTTTTGGCTTCTTAGATTAATCTGCTTTAACTAATCTCCTTCTTAGATTAATCTGTCTTCATGGTGTGAACTTCTATGACGGAGACTTGTGGGATTCAGTGGTGCTGTCTCCTTGATCTCCTGAAATTGGTGCTACTGGGATGCCCCATTATGCCTTTTATGTGGGCTTTCTGGTTGTAATTGGATTTTGGTTGTTGTTTGGTCATTCTTTGTTGGGTCTTTCCCTCTGACTGGCTGACTAAGAATCACTCCACCCAGAACTTCATGTATGCTGTTATGCAGGTACACTGTTTTGTTTTGTTTTTTTTCTTTCTGAATCCACCTCTGGTGATATCAGATGGTGTGCCAGTCTGACCTTAGGCAGCCTGTTCCAGACTACCAGGGACCCACCATCTCTGGCTGTCTCCAGTTGTTAATCTAGTCACTCTGTAATCATCAATCAGGCTTAAGCACCAGAGGGTGGGACAGAGTAACTCCTGGGGGTAGGGCTATTGCTTCCTCTCAGACTGATGCCCCTTGGAGGGGAGTAGTCTACCTGAGCAAGATGTCTCCTGCAGTTATGGGGAATGACTTAGCACAGAGATCCTGGTGGTTGTTCTCTCAGTTGTCTCCCCAAAGACACTGCCCCTAGTCTCTCTTCAAGCATCTCTGATCCACTCTATCCCCTGTTTGCTGGAGCCCAGGGTAAGTGGCTGCAAATGAAAATTTATGTGTTGGTTCTTTAAATAGCTGTCTATGACTCCAGTTGTTTGTCCTTGGCAGAGAGAAACCCAGTTGCTTTTTGCAGCTGGATGTTGTCTGGGTACTTTTTGGACTCTGGTGCTATAGCCTAGGGAGTCCAGCTTGGGGTTCAGGCTTCTCACTTCTCAGGGGGAAACCCCAGCTGGAATATGCTTCTGACACTTCAGCTGCTGCTTATGGGAGTCCGGGATGACCTCTTGCATCTTCTCTGCACTCCATACCAGTAATACTGTGGTGAAACTATTTCTTCTGCTTGTCTGTAGTTATAAGGCTTCTCTCCCACTAGTGTTGTTTTTTATTCTGGATGATTTCTCCACAATTTAGCTCTAATTCTATATTGGTCTTGGGAGGAGGTTAGTGTAGCTCCTACTCACTCTTCTGCCATCTTGGATCTCTGGAATGCCTTGTTTCTTTTGCTAATCTGTCCCAGGACCAGCACTGGTAGCAGCCAGCCTCATTTACAGTGTGGCCTCTCCCACATGCATCCAGGTCCAGCACAGCCTGTTACTAACTATGGATAACTTTTAGCTCTTAACAAGTAGCCTTAACAAGTAGCTCTTAACAGGCAGTGTCTGACATTGGTCTGCACTAGAGCCTCTCCCAAGAGGCTCCAGAAACAACAAACCTACCCTGACTGGTGTGGATCATTTGGTTGGGCATTGTCCCAGAAAGTGAAAGGTCGCTGATTTGATTCCTGGTCAAGGCACATACCTGGGTTGCAGGTTCGTCCCACAGTCAGGCAACATATGAGAGGCAACTGATCGATGTTTCTCTCTCACATCATTGCTTCTCTCCCTCTCTTTTTCTCTGACTTCCTCTCTTCCTAAAAATAAATAAATAAAATCTTTTAAAAAGCACCACCTTATTAGCTCTACATGTGGCATACCCAATGAGTGGTCTCAGCAGGCACTTACCCTGCTGGGGCGAATCCAGCCCATGGGGTCAACTCTCACACAGTAGCTTGTAAACTGTGGTCATGGCCAGTCTTCACAGTCATCCTGAGGGTCACTTCCACCCGTTGTCATGTCAACAGCAATCAAGGCTCAACTACACAACCCAAACAAGAGCCATCCCTGAAGCATTTGGCTCAGGTGACCAGGGAGACTGTGCCAATGGGCCCCACAGGATGCCTCCTACATAAGGCCACTCTGCCAAGAATGAGACATGGCAGATCTACCTAAAACATTGAAACAAAAACAGAGAAGCAGCCAAAATGAGACAAAGAAACATGTCCCAAATGAAAGAACATTAAAAATCTGCAAAAATAAAAAAGGCTAAATGAAATAGAGGCAATCTACAAGGTATAGAAATCAAATCCATGGTTATAAGAATGCTTAATAAACTTAGGGGAAGAATAGAAAAACTCATTGCAAACTTCAACAAAAAAATAGTAAGCATAAAAAAATAGAAAATATAAAAAAGATAAAAATATAAAAAATATAGAAAATATAAAAAATTAGAAATGAAGATTACATTATATGGAATCAACATCAGAATGAATGAAACATGACTGAGTCAGTGATTTGGAAGACAAGGTGGTGAAAAATACCTAATCAGAACAGCAAAAATAAAAAGGAATTTTAAAAAATGAAAATAGTTTGATACCTCTGGGACATCAAGCATATAACAATGTCCACACCATAGGGATACCAGAAGGAGAAGAAAAAGAGCAAGGGATTGAAAACCCATTTGAAAAAATAATGACTCGGGGGGACAAGATGGTGGCAAGGTAGGTGGGAGCAGAGCCCAATTCTCCCTGTGCCCAGTTGGAACACCTAGCCGATCTTCTAAGGAACAGAGTGAACAGCCAATGGAATCCCAGCTTATATGAAATTTGGAGGCCAAAAATTGTAGAGGACATTGATAAACAGATGGTGAGGAGATTGTGTTGTGACGCTAATGTCCCTGGGATCTGTGCAGGGACCTGGGCTGCTGTGGCCCCCAGCTGGTCCCTGCCTGGGGCAGAATACAGGGAGGAGAGTTTGATCACCAGCTCCCTTTCCTACCAGAGCAGGGAAGGCAGTCCAGCACCAGGAGGGACCTGGATGCTTGAAGTTGCTGTGGGGAACAGAGACGAAGTGGGAGACACACAGATGTGGTATATACCTGCTGGGACTGTGGATGTCGGCTAGGTCATTACCAGAGAAATTGGGGAGTCAGGCAACACCTGGAGAAGGGAAAAGAGTTGGGCCATGTTGGGCCCTGACCTGGATAGTCTCCAGTCTGTTTAGAAAGTTGGGCTGTGTGAAAAGCTGGGCACTTGTTAAGAGCTGCAGGCTTAAACAAGAGGCTTTTACTTAAAAAAAAAAATAAAAGGCTGGCAACTGTTTTATAAGGAACTTTCTAGTAGCAGCTGGCTCACACAGCTCATCCGAGCTTGACTTCGGCTGCTCGCCCGCCAGGCAGCTGATTTGCACAGCTTGCCCCGAGACTGATTTGCGCTTCTTGCCAGCACTTGACTTGGGCTGTTAGCCCAGCAGTAGAGTTGCACCATGTGCCTGCCCGGAGGATGGCTGACACCGCTCACCCCACAGGTGATTCTGGCTGCTCGTGGCACCAACGGTCCTGAGGCTGATTTGAGCTGAGTGCTTGTGCTGGACTCCGGCCTAGCCTGGAAGCTGATTCTAACTGCTCACCCAGAGGCTGAGTGGCACCACTTGCCTGGTGGTGGGCTCCAACCATGGAGGGCTCATAAAGAGCAAGGAGGAGATGCACCACATGGACCTTGCACAACTGGCAGATTAAAGGCGCAGGCCTGGTGCAGATGGACAGTGGAGGCCTGGCAGCTCACAGAGGACCTGGGTTGGAGGCTGGATAAATGTAAATATTGCAACTCAGACCTGGCCCCCACCCTCAAAAACCATAGGAAAGGAGAAAAGCAAAGCCCAGTCCCCCACTTCCTGTGGCATCTAGGAAGACCAGCGGAACTTACTCAGCGGGTTTAACGTCAGTAAGGTGCTTATTTTTTTTTGTTTCCTATCTCTTCCCATGCTCCCCAAGTGAGACAATAAGACCTGGAGTTGTGAAAGGTCCACAACAGATCCAAAGAGGGAGCACAAGGCTATACCCCAACAACTGAGAAATTGAGACATTTCACTTTGCTATCCCATAGAGCTGGCATTTTATGGTTTATGTATATTATTTTTTTTCATTATCTTTACTTCTTTTATTTCATTAATATTTTTTATTTCTCTTTTTTTCTGTTTAATTTTCATTGTTTTATTTCTCTGTTTAATTGCATTGTTTAACTGGTTTTCCTTATTCTCTCTATCATAATGTATTTTAATTTTCCTTCTTTCACTTCACTTGTGTTCCAATAACACACTACTCTTAATAGTGTACTTTCTATTCTGATTATCCAAATCATATATTCCTGTTATATTACTGTTGTTCCAGTACTATTGTAAATAATTGTTGTTTCATACAATTGTAAATACTACACAGCACCCCTCCCTGATCTTAGACCAATTCACTTTATTCCTGACCTTTATTATTGTTGCATTTAACTCTATTCTCTCACACTATGCCTACTTTCTATCCTTTACTCTTACTGTACCTCATCATCTAACCTTGCACAAGGACTCTTTTCTGGATTCAGCTCATAATCCTCCTCCCCTTAACAAAGTTTTATCTCTCTTTCACCTTTTATTAAAAAGTGACTAGTTGGGTGAACTATCACAGTTAACACTATACTTATACAAAGGATCTCCTATCTCTTCTCTACTTGTTGGTACTTTAAATCCCATAGATTACTCCCCCAATGTCTTAATCCATTTTGCCTACACTCTGCCACTGATCACATACAAGATTAGGGAGTTGTGAACATCAGTATACCCACTGGAGAAGAGAACCCACCAACAAAGGAACCACCAAAAGATAAAAACTCAAGTACAACAAGAGAGCCCACACAAACAGAAGAAAGGGCAAACCTAGAGCATCCAGACAAGGAGATCAAAGAGACCATAAAACTGAATCCCATAGAACTCCTACCATAGAAGTTGACCCTACAAAGACAGCTAGCAAAGTGAAACATGAGAAAGCGCAGAAACAAATAGAGTCATCTCATATGGGGAGACAAAAAAAAGAATCTGCAATCAAAAGGAATGGAAAACTACCCACTAAAAGAGCTAAATGAAATGGAGGTAAGCAAACTATCAGACATAGAATTCAAAATAATGGTTATAAGGATGCTCAAGGAACTCACAGACAACTACAAGAGCCTGAGTGAGAACTACAACAGTATGAAAAAGGAAATAGGGGGGGCTAAGATGGTGTCAGAGTAAGAAGGAGCAGATTTGGCTTTCCTCTGCTCAGGGGAGAAAATCCTGACCCATCTATGGAGTAGAGAGGCAAGCAACCAACATACTTCAGCACTTTTGAAAATAGGGGACCAAGGATTGTGGCAGAACCGAAAGACCAAAGAACGGACCCTAAGAAGTGTGCTGCAACAAGGTAGGGTCCCGGTGTTACAGAACAGAACAAGGCGGGCCTGGGACAATATACTATTATTGAAAGAAGGCCCCGGGTCTGTTATGTCCGCTGCCCTAGGAAAGACATCTCTCAATACCAGAGATTTGTGAAAAGGAAAGGAAACGTTTATTTAATGCTATACAGACTTCAAGTAGTGACCTAATGTCTTCATCAAAAATCCCAAAGTCCCTTAAAACACCCACAAACACAGTCACAGTCCTTCCTTCCTTCCTCCTTTGCCCAGTCCAGAGTACCATATCTCAGGAAAGGAAAACGAAGTCCATGGCTCAGACAGTCCTCTGGTTCTTAGTTAGTCCTCCATCTCAACTGGGAGACCTCCCTGGGTTCCCGGCACCCTCGGCTGAGTCGCCGGGATCTCTGCTAAAACCAGGTGGTGGTTCCCCTTCTAAAGCTGTGGAGGTCCCCACTCTGTCCAGGCCTCGTGGTTCTCCCTCTCAGGGCTGCAGGAAGGGGAGAGTCCCCACTCTGTCCAGGCCGCGTGGTTCTCTCTCTCTGGGCTGCGCATGGCTCTCCCTCCTAAAGCAGCATGGTTCTCTCTTTTAGGGTTGTGCATGGCTCTCCCTCCTAAAGCAGCATGGTTCTCTCTCTTAATGGCCGCCAAATCTGGGTTTTAAATCCCCGAGGCCAATCTTCCTCTGCAGCCTCATTTCCGACTCCTCCCACACTTGGCTTCACTTGCCAGAATTCATATCCTTCCAGCTTTACTGGGCTGCCATCATGAGTCTGGGCAGGTGTGGCCCCCATGTCCTGGAGCCAATCTTCTCCGAGCTCCCACGCAGGCGCTGTAGCTTGGGGGATCTGCCCCCAGTCACGTCTTGGTGGGGAAGTTACTTCCATTCTCCTGGCTCAGAGATGATCACAGCTATTTAACATATCTAAGCGACCAGCCAAAGGCTATAGATATGTTAAATGACCACACCAGAGGATAGCTGCAAGGCTGTTGCTATGCAAAACAGCTCTCAATGGCCCTGCTCCATTTGTCCCTTCCCTCAACCCACACCCTGGGTGGGGGCAGGGATGGAGACATCTTAAAATCTCCTGGACACCTTAAGTTCTGGACCCCATTTCAAATGCCCATTTGGGGTCTCCCCTCTTGGCTGCACCCTGTAACACCAGGACCAGTGTGTGTTCCGGGGCTGCAGCCCCAGGCCCGGGCCCACTGCTGGGTTTGCCATAGGGTCCTTGGGAGAGAGCCAGGTCAACTGCTCCCTCCCCAGCCAAACAAGGTCTGAATGGCTCTGGGAAAAATCCAGGTGCTGGCAAACACATGGGGGCTGTGAGCACCTTTGGAGGCGGTGGACACCAGAGGGGCTGAGTCGCGCAGCGGACCCAAACCCCCACGGTCACTGGTCTGGCTGGAGCGTTTGGTGGTGGGAGAAGCCAGGCCACTGTGGGGAGTGGCAGGCTTGAACGGGAGGAATTTCTCAAGAGGAAGGAGTGAATAGACACAGACACTGTTTGGAGAATTCTCCTAAAGTGATCAGTGGCTCCAGCCTCCCTGCTACCCAGGCGCCCCCAGCGCACAGACGCGCGTGCAGGGAGAGCATCCCCGCACCCCAGTCCACAGCAGTAACCCTGGGAAAGACCTGATTCCCACACCCAGGGCGCAAGGCTGAGGAGCCAGTGTGAGCTCCACTGGCCTAGGAAGAAAAGCCATACTAATCATCCTTCAGCCTGCCTCAGCCAGCAAGAGCAGAAAAACCAGTTTGGCCAATTTGAAACCAAGACACTTTTTAATTTGATTCTATTTTTATTTTTTTAACAATTTTTAATTTTTAAATTTTTATTGTTTTTATTCTCTTTTGATTTCTTTTTCCTCTTACCTGATTTCTTGTTTTATTCCTTCCTCCTTCCTGTCCTCCAATTTTATCTCTTCTTCCTTCCTTCGTCTGCCTTTTCTATTTTTTACTTTTTAAAATTTTTTTCTAAATACCTACAAGTGAGACAAAATCCTGGATCTGTGAAAAGACCAAAGTTGAACCCAAAGAAGGGGCATCACAACAGCTGGGACAGTGAGATAAATTTCACTCTGCTATTACAGAGAACCTGCAAGTTATTGCATATTTGTATTATTATTATTTTTCCAGTATTCCTACATCTTTTTTAATAGTATTTTTATATCCCTCTTCTTTTTTGTATAGTCTGCTTTGCTAGGCTGGATATATTGTATGACCTGACAGCTTTCCCCTGATATCTCTTTCCATACTGTATTGCTAATCTACTGTCCTTTAACTCACCTGTGTCCCATTAGCACACTACTCGAGGTTCTGTACTCCCTATTCTTGTTACCTAGATCTCATAGACTCTGTCATATGATTGTTGCCATAATATTATTGTAAATAACTGCTGTTCCCTGCAATTGTAATTACTTCACACCCCCCCCCCCCACCAAGATCTTAGCCCATTTCAAAGTTTCCTGAACTCTATTACTGTAGTGGTTAACTCTGTTCTCTCACACACTACACGTATTTACTATCCTTTACTCTCACCTTACCCCAGAATCTGACCTCTCACAAGCTCCCTGCTTTATAGATCCAACTCACAATCCTTCCTTCCCCAACAAGAGTCTTATCTACTTTCCATCCTTTCTAAAAACCAGCTAGCTGGGTGGAAGATCACGGTTAACACTATACATAGTCAAAGGATCTCCTACCTCTTCCCTACTTGCTACTACTGTAAATAGCATAGAATTCTCTGTTGCTGTCTAAAACCATTTTGCCTGCCCCCTTCAACTGATGACAAAAAAGAATAGATGGAGGTGGTGAATACCAGGATACCCACTGGAAGAGGAAACCCAACAACAAAGGAACCACTAACAGATAACAATAGAAGAAAGTGAAGGAGGGAGTAGTAACCACACAAACCTCAGTCCAGGACCTATCTGGAAATACAACTAAACAGTAGAGACAGTACCCAATACAAACAACTGAACAAGAATTCTTTAAGCCTTATACACACAGAAGAACCAGCTTCAACACAACCTGCCCTCACCAGCACAACAAAATACAGGAGGTGGTGGACAGAGTGACCCTCATTTAACCAGCTGGTGGGAAGGAACCACCAAAGAAAGATCAACAACCATCAAAACCCAAAGGCAAACACAAAGCCAAATTAAACGACAGCCTAAGACCAGTGAGCTTGGGAGATCAAGGAAACAGCACCACTGAAACTCACTGCTACTCTACTACAGAAGTTCACAACATAAACCCAGGGAGCCAGAACAGATCAATATAAGAAGCTGAGGCGAACAAGAAGAGTCTCACAAACAATGGGAAGACAAAGAAATAATCCCCAAATGAAAGGGAAGGAGGAAGCCTCAGAAAGAATGCTAAATGAAATAGAGGCAATTCAACTATCAGATAATTGAGTTCAAAGCAATGATTGTCAGGAAGCTCAATGAGCTCACAATGAGCTACCAGAAACTACAGGGAAGCTACAATGATCTCACTGAAAACTACATCAGCATAAAAAAGGAAATAGAAACTCTCAACAAGGGACAAGAGGATATGAAGAATACAATTTCTGAACTGAAGAACACAGTAAAAGGAATGAAAAGCAGGATCGATGAAGCAGAAGATCAGATCAGTGAGCTAGAGGACAAAGTAGAGGAAAACACCCAGAAAGAGCAAGAAAAGGAAAAGAGGCCCAGAAAGAATGAAGAGGGATTAAGAGAAAGGCAAGACAATATGAAACATAATAATATCCGTATAATAGGGATACCAGAAGGAGAAGAAGAAGAACAAGGGATAGAAAACCTATTTGAAAAAGTAATGATGGAAAACTTCCCTAATTTGATGAGAGAAAAAGTCACGCAAATCCAGGAAACACAGAGAGTCCCAATCAAGAGGAACCCAAAGAGGCCCACCTCAAGACACATCATAATCAAAATGGCAAAATTTCAAAACAAAGAGAGAATCTTAAAGGCAGTGAGGGAGAAACAGGAAGTAACATACAAGGGAGCCCCAATAAGGCTAACAGCTGACTTCTCAATGGACACACTCCAAGCCAGAAGAGAATGGCAAGAAATAATCCAAGTAATGAGAACCAGAGGCCTGCAACCACGACTACTTTACCCAGCAAGGCTCTCAATCAAGATAGAAGGCCAAATAAGAAGCTTCTCAGACAAAAGAAGTCTAAAAGAATACACCTCCACTAAACCAGCTCTGCAAGAGATGCTAAAGGGACTGCTTTAAGGAAAGAAAGGAAAAGAGAGTGAGAGAGGAACACATGTACATAAAAGGCAATGAATAAGTACCTATCAATAATAACCTTAAACGTAAAAGGATTAAATGCTCCAATCAAAAGACATAGAATAGCTGAATGGATAAGAAAACATGACCCACACATATGCTGTCTACAAGAGACCCACCTCAGGATAAAAGATCTGCACAGGCTGAAAGTGAAGGGCTGGAAACAAATTTTCCAAGCAAATGGACAGGAAAAAAAAAGCCGGGTAGCAATACTCATATCTGACAAAATGGACTTCCAAAAAAGGGCCATAAAGAGAGACCCAGAAGGTCATTTCATAATACTCAAGGGAAGAATCCACCAAAAAGACATAAATATTATAAATATATATGCACCCAACATAGGAGCCCCCAAACACATAAAGAAAATCTTAGAGGACTTCAAGAAAGATATGGACAGCAACACAATTATTGTGGGGGATTTTAACACCCCACTCTCAAAAATGGACAGATCTTCCAAACAAAATATCAACAAAGATATTGTGGCATTGAAGAATACCCTAAATGAAATGGGCTTTACTGACATATACGGGACCCTCCACCCCAAAGAGGCTAAATACACATTTTTTTCAAATGTGCATGGAACATTTTCAAAGACTGACCACATGATAGGACAGAAAACAATCCTCAACAATTTCAAAAAAATTGAAATCATACCAAGCATTTTCTCAGATCACAAGGGACAGAAAGAATGAAATATGAATGAAATATAAAACGTAATATTGAAACTAGACTGAAACTGGACTGAAACTAGAAACCAACCCAAAGGAAAAAAACCCAAAACACTCAAATTCATGCAGATTAAATAGCATGCTATTAAACAATGAATGAGTTAAGAATGATATTAGGGAAGAAATCAAAAGGTTTCTGAAAACAAATGAAAATGAACTCACAACAACCCAAAACTTATGGGACACAGCCAAGGCAGTCCTGAGAGGGAAGTTCATAGCAATACAGGCCCACCTAAAAAAGTTAGAAACATTTCAAACAAACAACCTAACCCTATGTCTACAAGAACTCGAGGAACAACAACAAAGACAGCCCAGAGCAAGCAAAAGGAAGGAAATAACCAAGATCAGAGCAGAATTAAATGACATAGACACTAAAAGCACAATTCTAAGGATCAATGAATCCAAGAGCTGGTTCTTTGAAAAGATAAACAAAATCGACAAGCCTTTAAGCAGACTCATCAAGAAAAAAAGAGAGAAAACCCAAATAAACACAATCAGAAATGAAAGAGGAGAGATTACAACTGATACCACAGAAATACAAAGGATTGTAAGAAATTACTATGAAGAACTGTATGCCAAGAAATTTGAAAACCTAGATGAAATGGACAAATTTCTAGAAAAATATAATCTTCCAAAACTCAATGAAAAAGAAACAGAAAGCCTGAACAAACAAATAACAGCAAAAGAAATTGAAGCAGTAATCAAAAAACTCCCAACACACAAAAGCCCTGGACCAGATGGTTTCACAGGAGAATTCTACAAAGCATTTAAGAAAGAGCTAACCCCTATCCTTCACAGACTATTTCAAAAAATCCAAAAAGATGGAAGACTCCCGAACTCTTTTTATGAGGCCAACATCATCCTAATTCCAAAACCAGATAAAGACACAACAAAGAAAGAAAACTTCAGGTCAATATCGCTGATGAACATTGACGCTAAAATCCTCAACAAGATACTGGCAAACCACATCCAACAGTACATTAAGAAGATCATACACCATGACCAAGGGGGATTTATTCCAGGTATGCAAGGATGGTACATTATTCGCAAATCAGTAAATGTAATACATCACATAAACAACAGCAAAGACAAAAACCACATGATCATATCAATAGATGCTGAAAAAGCATTTGAGGAACTCCAGCACCCATTTATGATAAAAACACTCAGCAAAGTGGGAATAGAGGGAGCATTCCTCAACATAATAAAGGTCATATATGAGAATCCTACAGCCAACATTATACTCAATGGACAAAAATTAAAATCTTTTCCACTAAGATCAGGAACAAGACAAGGATGTCCACTTTCACCACTTCTATCCAATATAGTATTGGAAGCTTTAGCCACAGCAATCAGACAAAAAAAAAGAAATAAAAGGAATCCAAATCGGAAAGGAGGAAACAAAACTGTCACTGTTTGCAGATGACATGATAGTGTACATAGAAAATCCTATAGACTCCACCAAAAGACTGCTTGTCCTAATAAATGAATTTGGCAAAAAAGCGGGATACAAAGTCAATATCCAGAAATCAAAGGCATTCCTGTACACCAACAATGGAACAGCAGAAGCAGAAATCAAGAAAAAAATCCCATTTGAAATAGCAAAAAGAAAAATAAAATACCTAGGAATAAACCTATCCAAAGAGGTAAAAGACCTGTATTCAGAAAACTACATAACACTGAGGAGAGAAATCCAGGAAAACACAAACAAATGGAAACATATACCGTGTTCATGGATTGGAAGAATTAATATCATCAAAATGTCCATACTACCCAAAGCAATTTACACATTCAATGCAATACCTATTAAAGTACCAATGGCTTATATCACAGACATAGAACAAACACTTCAACAATTTATATGGAACCATAAACGACCCCAAATAGCTGCTGCAATTTTGAGAGAGAAGAGTAAAGTAGGAGGGAATCACAATACCTGACACTAAACTAGACTACAAGGCCACTGTAATCAAAAGAGCCTGGTACTGGCATAAAAACAGGCACATGGACCAATGGAACAGAACAGAGAGCCCAGAAATAAACCCAAGTCTCTACGGTCAATTAATATTTGACAAAGGAAGCAGCAACATAAAATGGAATAAAAATAGCCTCTTCAACAAATGGTGTTGGGAGAAATGGACAGCTATGTGCAAAAAAATGAAACTCAAGCACCAACTTAGACCTTATACAAAAATAAATTCAAGGTGGATAAAAGACTTAAATATAAACCGTGACACCATTAAAGTCCTAGAAGAGAATGTAAGCAGGAAAATCTCAGATATTTCACGAAGAAACTTTTTTACTGACATGTCTCCTACAGCAAGGGACATAAAGGAAAGAATAAACAAATGGGACCTCATCAAAATAAAAAGCTTTTGCACAGCTAAAGAAAACAATATCAAAATAAAAAGAGAACCAACTGTATGGGAAAACATATTGCCAATGATACCTCAGACAAGGGTTTGATCTCCAAAATATATAAAGAATGTACACGACTCCACTCTAAGAAGACAAGTAACCCAAATAAAAAATGGGCAAAAGACTTGAACAGACATTTCTGCAAGGAGGACATACAGAAAATCCAAAGACACATGAAACGATGTTCAATATCGCTAGCTATCAGAGAGATGCAGATTAAAACCACAATGAGATACCACTTCACACCAGTCAGAATGGCCATCATAAACAAAGCAACAAAACAACAAGTGTTGGAGAGGTTGTGGAGAAAAGGGGACCCTAGTGCACTGCTGGTGGGACTGCAGACTGGTACAACCACTATGGAAAGCAGTATGGAACTTCCTCAGAAAACAAAAAATGGATCTGCCTTTTGACCCTGCAATTCCACTGCTGGGCCTCTATCCTAAGAACCCTGAAACACCAATACAAAAGAACCTTTGCACCCCGATGTTCATAGCAGCACAATTTACAATAGCTAGGTGCTGGAAGCAACCTAGATGCCCATCAGTAAATGAATGGATCAAAAAACTATGGTACATTTACACAATGGAATTCTATGCAGCAGAAAGAAAGAAGGAGCTCCTACCTTTTGCAACGTCATGGATGGAGCTGGAAAGCATTATGCTAAGCAAAACAAGCCAGGCAGTGAAAGACAAATACCACATGATATCACCTTTAACAGGAACCTAAACAACAAAACAAAGAAACAAACAAAATATAACCAAAGACACTGAAATAGGGGGCAGACCGACAGTGACCAGAGGGGAGAGAAGAGGGAATTTCAGGGGGGAATGGGTAGGGTTTACAGGAACAAATTTGGAGGACACATGGACAAAAACTAGGGGTGGGGGTTGGTGGGGGGAAGAGAGGAGGGTTGGATGGGTGGGCTGGAATGGGAGTAAGTGGGGGAAAACTGTACTTGAACAATGATTAAAATAAAATTAAAAAAAAGAAAAAAGAAAAAGGAAATAGAAACTTTAAACAAAAACTAGGAAGAAATGAACAATAAAATTTCTGAAATAAAAAACACACCAGAAGGAATTACAAGCAGGTTGGATGAAGCACAGGACCAAATTAGTGAGCTGGAAGACAAGGTAGAAAGAGACACCCAGGCAGAGCAGCTGCATGAATAAAGACTAAAAAAATATGAAGATAGCTGAAGGGAACTCCAAGATAACATGAAACACAACAACATTCAAATCATATAAATACCAGAGGGAGAAGAAAAGGACCAAGGGATAGAAACCCTGTTTGAAAAAATAATGACAGAAAACTTTCTGAACCAAGAGAGGAAAAACCATTCAAGTTCAGGAAACACAGAACGTCCCAATCTAGATGAACCCAGCGAGGCCAACTCAAAGACATATCATAACTAAAATGCTAAATATTAAAGACAAAGAGAGAATCTTAAAATCAGCAAGGGAGAAACAAGAAGTAACATACTAAGGGGCTCTGATAAGACTAGCAGCTGATTTCTCAACAGAAACACTCCAATCCAGGAGAGAATGACAAGAGATATTCCAAGTAATGAAAAACAAAGGCCTGCCACCAAGATTACTCTACCTAGCAAGGCTCTCAATTAAAATGGAGGGGAAAATCAGAATTTTTCCAGACAAAAGAAGTCTGAAAGAATACATCTCCACTAAACCAGCATTACTAAAGGGACTACTATAAGAAGAGAAAGGAAAGGACTGAAAAAGAGAGGAACACACATACAAAGGGGTAAAATGAACAAATATCTATCAATAATAATCTTAAATGTTACTCGGTTAAATGCTGAAATCAAAAGCAATAGAGTAGCTGAATGGATAAGAAAACATGACCCACACATATGCTGCCTACAAGAGACCCACCTCAGAACAAAAGACCTACATAGACTGCAAGTGAAAGGTTGCAAAAAAAAAAAACAAAAAAACAGTCCAAGCAAATGGACAGGAAAGAAAAGCTCGGGTAGCAATACTCATATCAGACAAAAAAGAATTCAAAACAAGTGCCATAAAAAGAGACCCAGAAAGACACTTCATAATAATCAAGGGAAGAATCCATCAGGAAGACAGAAACATTAGGCACTGAACATTGGGCCACCCAAATACATAAGGAAAATCATGGAGGACTTCAACAAAGATATAGACAACAAAACTATTATAGTAGGGAATTTTAACACCCTACTGTCAAAAATGGAGAGATTTTCCAAACAAGATATCGACAAGAATATTGCAGCATTGAACAATGCCCTAGATCAAATGGACTTAACAGGCATATATAGAACCTTTCATCCCAAAGAAGCAAAATACACAACTTTTCAAATGCACATGGAACATTTTCAAAGATAGACCACATGATAGGACACAAAATGAGCCTCAACAAATTCAAAAAAATTGAAATCATATAAAGCATTGTCTCTGACCACAAGGGACAGAAACTAGAAGCCAAATTCAAGGAAAAACTTCAAAAACATTCAAATTCATGAGATAGAATAGCATGCAATTAAACAATGAATGGGTCAAGAATGAGATAAAGGAAGAAATTAAAAAGTTCTGGAAACAAATGAAAATGAACCCACAACAACCCCAAACTTATGGGACACAGCAAAGGCAGTTTGAAGGGGGAAGTTTATATCGATACAGGCCTACCTAAAAAAGATAGAAACATTTCAAATAAACGGCCTAAACCTACTCCTACAAGAACTTGAGAAACAACAAAAAAGAGCCCAGAGCAAGTAGAAGGAAGGAAATAACCAAGATCAGAGCAGAATGAAATGACATAGAGACTGAAAGCACAATTCGTAGGATCAATAAATCCAGGAGTTGGTTCTTTGAAAAGATAAACAAAATCGAGAAGAGTTTAAACAGACTCATCAAAAAAAAAAAGAAAGAAAGAAAAAGAGACAGGACCCAAATAAACACAATCAGAAATGAAAGAGGAGAGATTACAACTGATACCACAGAAATACAAAGGATTGTAAGAAAGTACTATGAAGAAGCCCTGGCTGGCGTAGCTCAGTGGATTGAGCGCGGGCTGGGAACCAAAGTGTCCCAGGTTCGATTCCCAGCCAGGGTACATTCCTGGGTTGCAGGCCATAACCCCCAGCAACCACACATTGATGCTTCTCTCTCTCTCTCTCTCTCCCTCCCTCCCTCCCTCTCTCAATCTCTCTATCTCCCTCCCTTCCTTCTCTAAAAAAAAAAATTAAATAAATAAATAAAATCTTAAAAAAAAGAAATTACTATGAAGAGCTATGTGACAAGAAATTTGAAACTAAGTGAAATGGACAAAGTTCTAGAAAAATACAAACTTCCCAAACTGAATGAAGAAGCAGAAAGCCTGAACACAGCAGTAATAGCTGATGAAATCAAAGCAGTAATCAAAAAACTTCCAACACACAGAAGTCCTGGGCTGGATGGTTTCACAGGAGAATTCTACAAAGCATTTAAGGAAGAGCTAACCCCTATCCTTCACATTATTCCAAAAAAATCCAAGAAGATGGAAAACTCCCAAACTCTTTTTATGAAGCCAGTATCATCCTAATTCCCAAACTAGAAAAGAATACAACAAAGAAAGAAAACTTCAGGCCAATATCACTAATGAACATAAGTGCTAAAATCCTCAACAAAATATTGGCAAACCGTATCCAGCAATACATTAAAAAGATCATATACCATGACCAAGTGGGATTCATCCCAGGGATACAAGGATGCTACAATGTCCACAAATCAATAAATGTAATAACATCACATAAACAAAAGGAAAGACAGGAATCACATGATCATACCAATAGATGTGGAAAAAGCATTTGGTAAGGTACAGAACCCATTTATGATTAAAACACTCAGCAAAGGGGGAATATAGGGAGCATTCCTCAACCTAATAAAGACCATTATGACAGACCTAAAGCCAACATCATACCCAATAGGCAAAAATTAAAAGTTTTCCCACTAAGATCAGGAACAAGACAAAGTTGTTCACTTTTATCACTTCTATTCAACATAGTGTTGGAAGTCCTAGCCACAGTGATCAGACAAGAAAAAGAAATAAAAGGCATCCAAATTGGAAAGGAGGAAACAAAACTGTCATGTTTGCAGATGACATGATAGTGTACAGAGAAAATCCTATAGACTTCACCAAAAAACTGCTCGTCCTAATAAATGAATTTGGCAAAACAGCAGGATAAAAAAATCAGCATTCAGAAATCAAAGGCATTTTTGTATACCAGCAATGAACTGTCAGAAACAGAAATTAGGAGGAAAATCCCATTTGATATAGCAAAAAGAAAAATAAAGTACCTAGGAATAAACCTAACCAAGGAGGTAAAAAAACTGTACTCAGAAAATTACACAACACTGAAGAAAAAAATTAAGGAAGACACAAACAAATGGAAGCATATACCGTGTTCATGGATCAGAAAAATTAATATCATCACGATGTCCATACTACCCAAAGCAATTTATAGATTCAATGCAATAACTATGAAAGTACCAATGGCATATTTCACAGACATAGAACACTTCAAAAATTTATATGGAACCATAAATGACCCCGAATAGCTGCAGCAATTTTGAGAAAGAACAGCAAAGTAGGAGGGATCACAATACCTGATATCAAACTGTATTACAAGGACATTGTAATCAAAACAGCCTGGTACTGGTATAAGAACAGACACATGGAGCAATAAAACAGATTAGAGAGCCCAAAAATAAACCCAAGTCTCTATGATCAATTATATTTGACAGAGGGGGCAGAAGCATAAAATGGAGTAAAAATAGCCTCTTCAACAAATGGTGTTGGGAGAGCTGGACAGCTACATGCAAAAGATTGAAACTTGATCATCAACTTACACCATACACAAAAATAAATTCAAGGTGGATAAAAGACTGAAATATAAGTCATGACACCATAAAAGTTCTAAAGGAAAACATCATCAGAAAAATCTCAGACATTCCATGAAGCAACATCTTCACTGATATGTCCCCTAAAGCAAGGGACATAAAGGAAAGAATAAAAAAATGGGGTATTATCAAAATAAAAGCTTCTGTATGGCTAAAGAAAATAGCATCATAATAAAAAGAGAACCAACCACATGGGAAAACATATTTCCCAGTGATACCTCAGACAAGGGTTTCATTTCCAAAATATATAAAGAACTGACATGACTCCACTGTAAGAAGACAAGCAACCCAATTAAGAAATGGGCAAAGGACTTGAACAGACATTTCTCCAAGAAGGACATACAGAGGGTCCAGGCATGAAAGGATGCTCAGTATCACTAGCCATCAGAGAGATGGAAATTAAAACCACAATGTGATACCACTTCATACCTGTCAGAATGGCCATCATAAACAAAGCAACAAATAACGAGTGTTGGAGAGGTTGTGGAGAAAAGGGAACCCTAGTACACTGTTGGTGGGATTGCAGACTGGTGCAGCCACTGTGGAAAACAGTATGGAATTTCCTCAAAAAACTGAAAATGGAACTTCCTTTTGACTCAGCAATTCCACTGCTGGAACTATACCCTAAGAATCCTGAAACACCAATTCAAAACTGCCTATGCACCCCAATGTTCATAGCAGGATAATTTACAATAGCCAAGTGCTGGAAGCAACCCAAGTGCCCATCAGCAAATGAATGGATCAAACAACTATGGCACATTTACACGATGGAATACTATGCTGCAGAAAAAAAGAAGGAGCTCCTACCCTTTGTGACAGCATGGATGGAACTGGAGAGCATTATGCTAAGTGAAATAAGCCAGGTGGTGAAAGACAAATACCATATGAATTCACCTTTAATTCATATGGAACCTAATCAATAAAACAAACAAGCAAGCAAAGTATAACCAGAGACATTGAAATGAAGAACAAACTGAGAATAACCAGAGGGGAGGTAGGAGGAGATAATTGGGGCGGGGGGGTAAAGGGTTTACAGGAACAATTATAAAGGACACATGGACAAAACCAAGGGGGGGAGTTAGAATCAGGGGAGGGAGGTGGGAATGACTGGGGTTGGGGAGAGTGGTGGGAGGAAAGGCAGACAACTGCACATGATCAACAACTAAAAAAAATAGAGCCTTGGCTGGTGTGACTCAGTGGATTGAGCACTGGCCTGTAAACAAAAGGGTAGCTGATTTGATTCCCAGTCAAGGCACATGCCTGGGTTGTGGGCCAGATCCCCAGTATGGGGGGTGAGAGAGGCATTCATTCCTACAATGATGTTTCTCTCTCGCTCTCTTTCTCCCTCCATTCCCCTCTCTCTAAAAATAAATAAATTCTTTTAAAAAATAAATAAAAAAAGAAATGACAAGGAAGAGACTTATCTTTGTACAGTCTTGAATCCAGGGTGATGCCAGTCCCTCCTAAAACACAGCCCCATGCTCACCTTTCCAACCATGTCCTGTAAAAAAAAGAAAGACCCCTTTTTAGAGAGTGAAAGGTCACTAAAATTTTTACATAATCCTGTCATTAATTATTCCAGTCAGCATTGAGGACATTTTTCCAGGTACACAAAAGACTATAAATAGACCATCTGTGACATGGGAAAGAACTTTCAAATGATGTCTAATGTGACTGACTCACTGACTAAAGCTAAAGCTCAAAAAAAAAAAAAAACCAACCCCAAAACCCCAAAATAATAATGACTGAAAACTTCCCTAACCTGGTGAAGGAGATAGACATAGAAGTCCAAGACAAGTTGAACCAAAAGAGTCCCACACCAACACATATCATAATTAAAATGTCAAAGGCTAAGACAAAGACAGAATCTTCAAAGTAGCAAGAGAAAGGCAGTTAGTTACCTGCAAAGAAGCTTCCATAAGACTGTCAGATGATTTCTCAGCAGAAACATTGCAGGCTGGCACAAAATATTCGAAGTGATGAAATAAGTACCTATAACCAGGATTACTCTGCCCAGCCAAGCTATCATTTAAAATCAAAAGACAGATAAAGAGCTCCCCAGATAAGAAAAATTTCAAGGAGTTCATCATCATCAAATTAGTATTACAAGAAATGTTAAACAATCTTCTTTAAAAAGAAAAAAGTTCTAAAATAATAATAAAAATGGTAATAAATACATATTTATCAATAATTACTTTAAATGCAAATGGATTACGCTCCAATCAAAAGACATATGGAGGCTGAATGGATAACAAAATAAGACCCTTACATATGCAGTCTACAGGAGACTCACTTCAGATCAACAGACACACACGGACTGAAAATAAAGAGATGGAAAAAGATTCATGAAAATGAGAATTAAAAAAGTTTAAGTAGCAATATTTATATCAGACAAAAGAGACTTAAAAACAAAGGCATATAATGAGACAAAGAACATTACATTATAATACAGGAATTAATCTTAAAAAGATATAATACTTAATAAACATAGATATATATAATGCAGGAGCACCAAAATATATAAAGGAAATGTACATAAAGGCAGATATTTACAGTAATACAATCATAGTAGGAGAATTTAACACCTCCATTGACATTAATGGATAGACATTCCAAACAGAATATCAACAAGGAAACAACACATCAGGTCAAATGGATTTCATTGATATTTTGAAACGTTACATCCAAATCAGCATAATTTCAAACACACATGGAACATTTTCCAGGGTAGACCACATGTTAGGCCACAAAACAAACCTCAAAATTTAAGAATATTGAAATCAAAACCAGTGTCTTATCCCATCACAATGATACGAACCTATAAATGAATTACAAAAGTAAACTGAAAAACACACAAACCAATGGAGACAAAATAACTACTACATAACAATGAATAGGTTCACAATGAGATCAAGGAAGAAATCAAAAGATACTTTGAGACAAAGAATAATGAAACCACAATGACCCAAAGTCTATGAGACACAACCCAAGTAGTTCTAGGAAGGAAATTCATAGCAATGCAGGCCTTGCCCCCCAAAACAAGAAAAATGTCAAATAAACAATTTACCTTACACCTAAAGGAATTAGAAAAAGAAGAATTACAAAGCCATCATGAATAGAAGGAAAGAAATAAGGAGCAGAGCAAAAATAAACAAAATAGAGTCTAAAAAATACAAAAAAGTCAATAAAACCAAAAACTTGTTTACTGAAAAGATAAATATTGATAAAACTTTAACCAGGCTGACTTTCAAGAAAAAAAGAGAAAAGATCCAAATAAGTAAAATCAGAAGCAAAGGAGGGCAAGTAACAACTGACACCACAGAAATACAAAGGATTATAAAAAAATTCTATGAACATGGCAACAAATTGGACAATCTAGAAAAAATGTATAAATTCCTAGAAACATACAACCTTCCAAAACTGAATGAACAAGAAACAGAAAATCTGAACAAATTACTACCAACAAAATTGAATCAGTAATCAAAATACTACCAACAAATTAAAGTTCTGGGCTAGATAGCTTCACAGTTTAATTTTACCAGACATTCAAAGAAGAACTAACTCCTCTCCTTCCCAAACTATTGCAAAAAATTCTAGAGAAAGGAAGCCTCCCAAGCTCATTTGATGAGGTCACCATTATCCTGATTTCAAAACTAGACAAAGACATTACAAAAAAGAAAATTATAAGCCAATATCCCTGATGAATACAGATGCAAAAATCCTCAACAAAATATCAGCAAACTGATTTCAGCAATACATTAAACATATCATATGCCATATTCAAGGGGGACATATTTCTAGTATACAAGGTTGGTTAAATATCGAGAAATCAATTATTGTGATACACCACATGAACAAAATAATGATGAAAATCACATCCTATCAATAGATACAGAAAAAGCATTTGACAAAAATCCAACATTTATTTATTTATTTACTTATTTATTTTGTGAGTCCTCACATTTTCTTTATAAGAAGTTATTTTGTTTGTTTTTTTCTTTTTTTATTGTTGTTCAATTGCAGTTGTCCCCATTTCATCCCCATTATTCTTCCCCGCCCTACCCACTCCCATCTCCCACATTCATTCTTCCCTTCCCATTCTCTTTGTCCATGAGTCTGTTATACATGTTCCTTGACAACCCCTCCCCTTCTATGCCCCATTATCTCCCTCCCACACCCCTCTGGTTAGTTTGTTCTTTATTTCCATGCCTCTGTTTTTATTTTGCTCACTTGTTTGTTTTGTTGTTTAGGTTCCACTTTTAGGTGAGATCATATGGTATTTGTCTTTCACCACCTGGCTTATTTCACTTAGCATAATGCTCTTCAGTTCCATCCATGCTGTTGCAAAAGGTAGGAGCTCCTTTTTTGTCTGCTGCATAGTATTCCACTGTATAAATGTACCACAGTTTTTTGAATCACTCATTTGTTGATGGACACTTAGGCTGTTTCCAGAACTTGACTGTTGTAAAATGTGCTGCTATGGACATTGGGTGCATAGGTTGTTTTGAATTGGTGTTTCAGGATTCTTAGGGTATAGTTCCAGCAGTAGAATTGCTGGGTCAAAAGACAGTTCCGTTTTTAGTTTTTTGAGGAAATTCCATACTGTTTTCCACAGTGGCTGCACCAGTCTGCAATTTCACCAACAGTGTACTAGGGTTCCCTTTTCTCCACAACCTCTCCAACACTTGTTGTTTGTTGATTTGTTTATGATGGCCATTCTGACTAGTGTGAAGTGATAGCTCATTGTGGTTTTGATTTGCATCTCTCTGATGGCTAGTGATGCTGAGCACCCTTCCATATGTTTGTGGGCCATCTGTAAAGTGGGAATAGAGGGAACATACTTCAATATAAAGACCATATATGAGAAACCCACAGCTAACATCATACTCAGCGAAAAAAGAACAAAAAAAAAAAAAAAACCCCAAACAACCAAACAGACAAGAATGCTGAAAGCATTTTCCTTAAGATCAGGGATAAGAAAGGAGGTCCACTTTTACCACTGCTATTTAACATAGTATTGGAAGTCCTAGCCACAGCAGTCACACAAGAAGAGGAAATAAATGGCATCCAAATAGGAAAGGATGAAGTAAAACTGTCACTTGCAGATGACATGATACTATATAGAGAGAATCTTAAGGATTCCACCAAAACGAATAAATGAATTTAGTAAAATAGCAGAATACAAACTTAATATTCAGAAATAAGTTGCACTTATATACTAATAATGAACTATCTGAAGGAGAAATTAAGAATATAATGCAGACTTCCGGCCAAGATAGAGGCGTAGGTAGACACACTGTGTCTCTTCGCACAACCAAAATAAGATCAGCAACAATTTAGAAACAAGATAACAACCAGATCTGACAGAAAATTGAACTGTATGGAAGTTGGACAACCAAGGAGTTAAAATACACACATTCATCCAGACCGGTAGGAAGGGCAGAGTCAGGCAGCTGGGCGGAGATGGGTTGAGGCACAAAAAGCACTGGCACCGGATGTGTAAAACAACCTGGTCGCATGACTGCAGCGGGTGGACCCTGGGCTCACAGACAGCTGGCAGACCCAGTGAGGTGGCGATTGTGAAGCGAGGCACTGCACTCAAGGTGGCTGGCTAATGAGGTGGTCCACATATGCGTGCAGATAAACCAGGCGAAATTGAGCAGTGAGACAGACCTCACAAATCAGGGTCCCAGCAGCGGGAAATAGAACCTCGGGACACTGATTGAAAACACCTGTGGAGGTTGAGGCGCAGGGAGAGACTCCCAGCCTCACAGGAGAGTGCTTTGGAGAGACCCATGGGGTCCTAGAACGTGCATAAGCCCATCAACACGGGAATTGGCACCAGAAAGGCCCAGTTAGCTTGGGAGAAATGGCGGAAGGGACTGAAATCCCTCAGAGAATGGAGCAAGCACCATTGTTTCCTCTTGGACTCCGCCCCCATATACAGCATCACAACCCAACAAAGTGGGTTGCCCCACCCTGGTGAACACCTAAGGCTCTGCCCCTCATACATAACAGGCATGACAAGACAAAAAAAAAAAAAGGCCCGAATAGAAGAACAGATCAGAGCTCCACAGCAAATACAACTAAGCAACGAAGAGAAAGCCAACCTCTCAGATGCACAGTTCAAAGCACTGGTGATCAGGATGCTCACAGAATTGGTTGAATTTGGTTGCAAAATAGATAAACAAATGAAGGCTACAATAAGTGAAATGAAGGAAAATGCACAGGGAACCAACAGTGATGGGAAGGAAACTGGGACTCAAATCAATGGTATGGACAAGAAGGAAGAAAGAAACATCCAATCAGAAAAGAATGAAGAAATAAGAATTTAAAAAAATGAGAAGAGGCTTTGGAACCTCCAGGACATCTTTAAATGTTCCAACATCCGAATTATAGGGGTACCAGAAGGGGAAGAGGAACAGCAACAAATGGAAAAGTTATTTGAACAAACAATAAAGGAGAACTTCCCCAATCTGCCAAAGGAAATAGACTTCCAGGAAATCCAGAAAGCTCAGAAAGTCCCAAAGAAGTTGGACCCAAGGAGGAACACACCAAGGCACATCATAATTACATTAGCCAAGATTAAAATGAAGGAGAGAATCCTAGAAGCAGCAAGAGATAAGGAGACAGTCACCTACAAAGGAGTTCCCATCAGACTGGCAGTGGATTTCTCAAAAGAGACCTTACAGGCAAGAAGGGGCTGGAAAGAAGTATTCCAAGTCATGAAAGGCAAGGACCTACATCCAAGATTGCTCTATCCAGCAAAGCTTTCATTTAGAATGGAAGGGCAGATCAAATGCTTCTCAGATAAGGTCAAGGTAAAGGAGTTCATCATCACCAAGCCCTTATTTTATGAAATGTTAAAGGGACTTATCTAAGAAAAAGAAGATAAAAAGCATGTATAGTAAAATGACAGCAAACTCTAAATTATTAACAACCACACCTAAAACAAAAAGAAAGACAAAGAAAGCAATCAACTAGAACAGGAGCAGAACCACAGAAATGGAGATCACACAGAGGGTTGGCAACAGGGTAGCGGAAAGAGGACAGAGGGAGAAAAGGTAGAGAGAATAAATAGCATAGATGGTAGGTAGAAAATAGATAGGGGGAGGGTAAGAATAGTATGGGAAATGTAGAAGCTAAAGAACTTATTGCACATGGACATGAACTAAAGGTGGAGAATGTGGGTGGGAGAGAGTGTGCAGGGTGGAGGAGAGTGAAGGGGGGAAATGGGGCAACTGTAATAGCATAATTAATAAAATATATTGAAAAGAATATAATCCATTTACAATAAAAATAAAATATCTAGAAATAAATTTAACCAAGGATGTAGAAGACTTTTACTAAAAAATTATAAGACATTGAAAAAGAACTGAAGAAGTTACAAACAAATGGAAGCATGTATTGTTCCCATGGATAGGAAGAATTAACACTGTTAACATGTCCATACTACCCAAAGGAATCTATAGATTCAATACAACTCCAATCAAAATACCAATGGCATCTTTCACAAAACTAGGATAATGAGAAAATTTACATTCAAGCACAAAAGACTCTGAATAGCCACAGCAATCTTGAGGAAAAAGAACAAAATTGGAGGTATCATGCTACCTGATATCAACCTATACTATAAAAGAACAGTAATCAAAACAGTATAGTACTGGACTGAAAACAAATAATAGAACAATAAACAGAAAAGAGAGCTCAGACATAAACCCACACCTATACAGTCAATTAATTTGTGGCCAAGGAGGCAAGAATATGCAATGGGGTAAAGACAGTCTATTCAATTAATGGCGTTGGGAAAACTGGACAGGTATGTGCAGAAAATAAAACTAGACCATCTTCTTATACCATATATTAGAATGAACTCAAGATAGATTAAAGACTTAAATGTAAGACTCAAAATCACAAAACTCCTGGAAGAAAACTTAAATTCTCTGCATTGCTCTTAGTAATATTTTTTTCTGATGTATCTGCTCAGGCAAGGGAAACAAAAGAAAAAATAAACAAATGGGGCTACTTCAAACTAAAGAGTTTTTGTAGAGTAAAGGAAACCATCAATGAAATGAAAAGACAACCTACTGAATGGAAAAAGATATTTTCCAATGATAAATCTGACAAGAGATTAGTATACCAAATTTTTAAAGAAATCACACAACTCTACACCAAATAAACCCAAACAATACAATTAAAAAATAGGCAGATGACCTGAACAAGACATTTATACAAAGAGAACATAAGATGGCCAATAAATTTATGAAAAGATGCTGAATGTCACTAGCCCCAGAGAAATGCAAATTAAAACCACAATGAGATATCACCTCACACTTACCAGAATGGCTATCATCAATAAATCAATAAACAAGTGCTGGTGAGGATGGGGAGAATAGAGAAGCCTCATGCACTGTTGGTAGGATTGCAAATTGGTACAGCTACTATAGAAAATAGTATGGAGGGTCCTCAAAAAATTAAAAATAGATCTATCTAATGACCCAGCAATTCCACTTCTGAATATATACCAAAGAAATGCAAAATACTAATTTGAAAAGATATATACACTTCTGTGTTCATTGCAGCATTATTTACTATAGCCAAGATTGGAAACAACCCAACTGCCCATCAATAGATGATTGGGTAAAGTAGTGGTATATGTATACAATGGAATATTACTCAGTCATACAAAAGAATGAAATCCTACCATTTGTGACAACATGGATGCACTAACAAGGTATTTTGCTAAGCGAAATGTCAATTAGGGAAATACAAATACCATATGATTTCACTCATATGTGGAATCTAAAGAATGATATAAATGGACACAACAGAAATAAACTTATAGAGAACAAACTGATGTTTGTTGGATGAGAGGTAGTTTGAGGGCTGGGTGAAAGCTGAAGGGATTAAGAAGTAGAATTGGTAGTTACAATATAGTCATATGGATATAAAGTATAGCATAAGGAATATCATCAGTAATAGTGTAATACTTATGTATGGTGCCAGGTGGGTATAAGACTTGCCAGGCAAATTATATAATTGTCTGACCACTATGCTGTACACCTGAAACTAATACAAAATACTATTGAATGTCAACTGTAATTGAAAAAAGTTTAAAAGGTGTCATTTTGTATGTATCTTTTTGTAACTTACTTTCACCTGTTTTTAGGATCTATCCACAGGACACTCAGTTCATTTCTTCTTCTCATTGCAGAGTATTTCACCCTATGGCTGTCTCTCAGTGACTGGGTGTTCCACTACATACTAATGAATACATATCATACTTTCCTGTTCTTACTCCTTTGCATGCATGTGAGTATGTGGTTGTGACCACAGGGCACTAGCATTTTAAAATTTACTAGATGCAGTAGCTTGCTATGCAGAACAACTGTATGGATGCCTACAGATAATAGTATGAGGAGAGTTCCCATCTTGCAGCCTCTTCACCAGCACTTGACGTTTTCAAACTTTAACATTTTTATCACTTAAATTAAAAAAAATCATTTTGACCAAGGCAAAATGGAATTCTTTAATTTGTATGAGGATGAAAATCATGACCTGGGATATGTGTGTGTGTGTGTGTGTGTGTGTGTGTGTGTGTGTGGGTAGGGGGGTTATCAGGGTGTGCTGGTTTTGGGGAGGTGGCACTGGGGGCCCAGAGGACCAGAGACAGACTGAGAAATGGTGACAGAAAAGGTGAGGGCATGATAAAGAGAGTTAATTAATCTTCAACTCTGAATACACACACATCATTTCAAATCCTTGTAGCCACTGAAGGCAGTGATGGCAGGTGACCATTTTCAGGAGAGGAGATTAAGACATAGGTACTGTTGGTCAGACTGTGCAGGGTAGGGCTCAGGTCTGCCTGACTCTAAAGCCCTCTGGGCCACACTCAGGATTAGATGTGACAAACACATGTGTGCATAGCCACACACACATGTCCACATAGCCAAGCTCACACAAGTACACCACAAATGCACATAGAAACTCACAAAAACCCACATACACAGCTTCAGGGACATAGTGTGCAGGATTCACCCACACTGGTACACCCTCCAGAATCATCTAATAAAAGGCATATGCATGTGTGTACACAGCCTGCCCCAGACAAGTAATCAGCCTCTTCTGAGCAGATGTCCTATGCTCACACATAGTGTGCACACAGGCTCCCTCACAGGAGTCTCAGCCTCAAGTCTGCCCCAGCTCCTGTACACACTGGGTTGTGTACAGATATCTCTAAACACCTGGGATAAATCATGATGGCTCCACAGTCAGGATGAGACCTACATACAGCTGACATTTGCAGGCTTTCCTGCACATGCTCCATTCCAGTTTCCCAGGACCCACTGGCTCATTCATCTTTCATCACCCAGCCTCTGAACTTCTGCTCTAAACTATTAACTAACCTGTTTGTGAATCTGGGTCATAACCAGCAGCCCCTGAACTGCACTCACCATGTTTGCCTGTGAGGGAGAGGAAAGAGGTATAGGGCTGAGAGTGTCCTCAGGGAAACCTGAGTCCTCTGTGGGTGTCTCTGTCTTCCTTCTCCCTTGCCTTCTCCTGTAAACCAAGAATGTGTGTAAAATGGGGTGCTGATGGTAATGGGACTAGAGTCTGAGGCAAACTGTCCCTGATGGTCGAGGCTGCCATCGGGGCATATATGCCAGGCTAGGGTGACCAGAAACAGTAGCAATAGCAATGATGGAACCAGCTCTGCTTTGGGGGCCCAAGGAGTCAATATCAACTGACTCATTTAATCCTCAGTAGCCCATAAGAGCCCCATGAGTGCCCCATGAGTGTGCTAGGGGCTGTGCCAGGCACTGGGAACAGAACCTCCTATTTCTGGGGCTCACATTCACCTCGGGGACACTGACAATGAATGAGGTAAATAAGCAGACTATTCAGTGTGTTAGAAGGTAATACACGTTAGGAAGAAAAGTAAAGCATAAGAGGGGAATAAAGAGCACCGGAGAGGACTTTTACTGAGGTGTCAAGGCAGGGCCTCACTGAAGACAGTGAGGGGCAGGCTGGGGGATGACCCTCTGGGGGCAGAGGGTCAGCAGGTGCAAAGGCCCTAAAGTGGGAAGCCAGTGGTGCTGGAGCAGGTGGATGGGAGAGAGGGTGGTGGGATAGGCCAGGAGGTCCCAGGGCAGGCAAGTGATATAGGGCCTTGGGGGTCATGGTGAGTACATACATTAAAGGAGGAGAGGGCTCTGGGAGGGTTTTTGATTGAGGGGAGATGTGATCTGACAGGTGTGAACAGGACCTGTTACTGGTTACTGTCTGGAGCGTGTGGTAGCAAGGTGGAACAGGCACCACTGAGAGAACTGCAATGGTCTGAGCAAAAGATGTGAGGTCTGGCCAGGCTGGTGGTGGTGGTATGAGGAGAGATGAGCTTTGGGTAGGTTCTGAGGGTGACACTGTGGACCTGCTGATGAGTCAGATAAGATGGGCCACGGGTGCTGCTATTATTATTACCACCTTTCAGGTTGGAATACTGAGCCACAAGCAAGTAGCTCAATGTCAGTAAAGTTGTAAGTGGAAAAAATTGGTATTTTTACATTATATCTATCATTGGAAAATGCTACAATGAGGAACAAACCTGCCTGAGGTATATGAAGGTGCACTCTGTGGCAGAGCTGGCTCCTGGGGGCAAAGCAAGTGGGCAGCCTTGAGAATTGATCCAGGGTGATAATCTGTGCCCAGCTCTGCTGAACTGCAGAGGTGGCAGGTTGAGCATCCCCCAGGGCAGGGGGCAGTTGTATACTTGGTAAGGGAGGGAGGGGGACCTGCCCGAGGCCCCACAGTTGGATATTAGTACTGGTCATGGGAGAAGACTCTGAGAGTGGGCAGGATTGATGACCCATGGGTACACAGTGGCATACATGGGCCCCCTGGCTTCTGTGAATTGCACCCAGGACCAAGGGCATGGTCCAGACTGACCCAGACAGGTGAGAGTCACAGCTTACTGAATCTGCCCATGTGCACTCTGAGTCACAAAGCAGGAGCCCACTCCAATAGGTTTCAAAAGCAAAGGGAATTTGCCGCTTCGTATAATGAGGACTGACTTCAGGCATAGCTGGATGTTGATGCTCAGCTGAGGTCCTCAGGAATCTGTCTCCTTCTCTCTCTATAAGTTTTCATGGGTGTTGATGCCATTCCTTTGTGGTATTGATGTCAGTTCCTTCATAGTGACAAGATGGCCAGAGCAGATTCAAGTTCATATCCACCAACTCAGTAACCCTAGACAGGAGAGAGGGCCTTGTTCCTAAAAGCTCCAGCAAAAGAACACAGTGACATGCCTGGTACCTGCCATCTCTATACTTTGGAGGGATGGAGCAGGTCAGAAGGAACCCTGCTGACCTGTGATTTTGTGGGATGGTGGTCCTGGAGCCAGCACCTGTGACCTACTTGGGACTATTCCCTCCCTGAGTCTCCACCCTGCACCTGTGAAGTAGGACAAATCGAAATGAATGCAGTTAGGATGACTAGATGCAGAAAGTGTCCTGGGGGCTGATGGCAACATCTGGGAGGGGCATAGGTCCTGGACTCTTTCAAACCTTGTATCAAGTTCCCATTTTCCCACCTACTTCCAGGTGATCTTGTGTGAGTCCTCAAGAGTCCTGAGACTGCAACTTTAGAGGTGCACCAGAGCTGGAGCCAGAAGGGGAGGTAGGTGTGGGGCTTTCAGTCATCAGTGCTGACAAACCTCTCTTGTCACTGGTGGCCAGCTCCTCACAGCAGCTCTCTAAACTCTTGCCTGTGCACCCCCTGAATCCCAAGCCAGGCCTTGGCCTCCAGCACCCAGCCAACTCCCAGCTGACTGTGTGACCTTGGCATGTTGCTTGGCCTCTCTGGGACTCAGTCAACTGATGAAATGAGGGTGAGGATTTTCACCTTGCAAGGTTTCATGAGAGAGAAAGCATGAGGCACACTCTGAGTCAGGCCTGTCACAGGTGAGGGTCTCCGCTACCCCCTACCCTCACTCTGTAACAGTTTCAATCTCTCAGAATCATCTCTTTTTGGCTGGATAATCACCCTTTTAGGCTGGAAAATCACCCTTTTTAGGAGCAAGCTGTTCCTGGAATAATGGGCAGGTGACAGATCTAATGGTAAAAGTGCTCAGACAGGGGCACAGAGTGAGGAAAGTGTGGTGGTGGGAAAGGTTTTGGAATTTGAGGGTGCCCTAGAAGCCCCGTATGGAGCTGTCTGTGGCTGAAGTGGGACTGGTGAGTGGGGAGAAGAGGCTGGAGGCAGAGTGGGGCTCCAGTTTGGTGGAAGGTCCTGTAAGGTGACCTCAGGCTTGGTCCTCACTCTCCAGCATTTTGTACAGCAGCTGCCTTGGTAAGGACTTCCACTGGGGGGAAGGAGGGTCTGGTTCAGAACCAGCAGCCTTAGTATTTCCACCCAAAATATGTACACCCCCAGGACTGGGCCTCCTCCCACCATCTTCCGGCCACTGGGAGATGCTGTCTGTTTTATCAGTGGTACCCTGTGACTCTGACAATTGTCTCTCCTTATCAGCAGCCCACCAGCTGTCCATGGGGTGAGAGTGGCCCTGGCTGGCCAACGTGTCCACACGTGTATCCATATTCCTAGTTCACTTCACCCACAGGTTTCCTTGTGCTGGGGTGGCTGGAGCAGAAGACCAACCTCTATCTTTTCAGCTTTTCTTCTGTGAAGGAAGTCCCCAGAGATGCTCCTTATGAATGGCCTCACAGCTCATTCATAAGCAAGGGGCAGCAGTGCTTGCAGGGACAGAGCAGGTATGTCCCCCTTATGGTCAAGACACCTCCTCTGAGCCCCAGCCTCTTGTCTGAGCACCACCATCCTTCTGGGGTCTTCCTCTCACTCTGGCCATCAGGAGCCATCTGTGAGGGGAGCCCTGAGAAGGGCACTTGCCTGAGACACCACAAAAAGGTAGACAGAGTGGGCCCAGGACCTGGGCCCATCAGGCAGAAGAAGCAGTGAGAGCAAAGACCAGAGAATGTGGGATCCCCTCAGTGGCAGAGAAGGTGGTGGGCCTTGATTAGTTTGGGCTCAGCTTAGGGGAAGCTGGGCTTCTGTGAGGGCCCCAGAGCCTGGATGGAGGAGCATTTCTCTCACCCTGCTGAATACTGAGAACCAGTAAGATGCTGCTGATTGGGGTTATCACCTGCCCAATTGTCCAGCTCCATATCTGATTAGAAAGCAAATTGTTCCATCTCACACCACACCCATTACACAAGTCCTGCCAGGTGCCCACCCACACCCACCTGCCATCCTTAAGTGGCAATCCCCTTCTACCAAACCCTGCCTGGCCTCTCCCTGGCTGCCTCCTACTTGGGCCTGGGCCTCTCAAGCAATGTTTACCAACCCTGGCCAGTGTGTCCTCTCCTACCAGCACCTCAGAGCATACTCTGGTTCCCTCTGGCCCCTTTTTCTGTCTTTCTTCTGGGCTCACTTGCTGCCACCTGAGTCTGTTTGGGCTTTCCTCCCAACTTGTCTTGGGCCCTTTCCCTACTCCCTCCTTGGTCTTACACATTCCCTTGGTCTTGTATGAATGTGCTATGACCCTTTTCTGTCTCCAGTCAGACTCTCCCCAAAGGCCCCAGAGTGTGGCTCAGGAGTCCCACACAAAGTCATCGAGGTGCCATGCCCAACCCTGTCCTGTAGCTGGGCTCCCATCTGTGGGCATGAGAGGATTACCAGGCATCCTTGGCCCTCTCCCTCCTGCTCCCTCACCTGCCCAATCAGTGCCAAAGCCAGTGATTTTACCTTCTGATCATTCCCAACCTGCCTCCTCCTCCCACTCTTCACACTTCACCTTTAGCTCAGCTCACACCTCCTTCCTCCCCCCTCACCTAGCCTTACTTATGACACTCCATCCTAGCCAAGTGCCTCATGCTTCTCATATGGATTTGATCAAGTCCTGGCAATAATGGTGAAGGAGGGGGTGATGGTCTCAGGGTGCTGGTGAGGTTAGTCATGGTGATAGTGGTGACAGTAGAGGGACAGGGTAAGGGACTGGCTTCGGAAGTCACGCTTGAGTACTGAACTGGGAAGGCAGATGATGGGCCAGGAATCTGGCTTCTGTGGCCCGGTCTGTGCCCCAGCTCTGGAACCCTTGGGAAATTGGGGCTTCCAAGGCTTCTCCCTGGAGCTTTAGGGGAAGGCATGTTCTTGCACCCCTCCTGGTCTGCCCCCACATTTTATATACCCAGCCAAGAGCCTCTCTGTCCCTCTCATCCATTAGAAGGAACCTAAGAGACAGGATGAGAAGGGGCCCTGACAGAGCCTGCAGAATGGGGCCAGGAGGGTAGAGAGGCAGTCACCAGGGTGGAAAATGCAAGGAAAGAGCTCACTGGACTCCACGGGTGCCTTTTGAAGGTGACAGACCCATAAACTCATATCCTCAGGTTGAACTCCAACCTGTCTCACCATGGTTTGCTGCCTAGGGCTGGACCTGGCCTCAGGGTATGGCAGATGGGAGAAGTGAAATGGAGGTTGGTTGGAGCCAAGGTCATCATGAAGGACGAGAAATGGATGTGGAGACAGACGCAGAGGCTGGAGGGAGGAATGGAAGGAGGGTGCTTTGGGGAGGCACAGACCTCACCATGGGTCCAGATGGGCTCTCTTAGCCCTCTTGTTCAGCCCAGTAAGCACAGCTGTGACAGAGGTGCCTGGTCACAGGCACCCTCACTGGTCACCTGCCTTAACTGAAGATGGGGCTCAGTGGGTGTGGAAGAGCTGATAGGAACCACCCTGGGGTTGGAGTGGGGGTATGCAGGTCAGGGAAAGAGAGGCTCTGGCCAATAAGAATGAAGTGGCAGTTAGCAGCCTGATGCCAGGCCCTGCCCAGTGGTGAGGTGGTGACTGTGTGGGAAGCCTAGAGGCTCAGGGCTGAGTATGTGGGGGTGTCCTTTGAGTGGCAAGTTGGGTGGCTGAAACTGGTCCCTTATCCTAGCCTCCCCAGGTTGGCCTGGGCTTCTGGCTAGCCTTTATCTGGAGCCCCAGCTATGGCCGCAGGAAGTGGCCGTTTTTCTGCACTGTGCTGTCTCCCCACCAGAGCTGGTGATAACATGTGGTGGTGGGTGGTGTGGAGGGATTGAGCAACACCTTATAGTAGGGCACATGGGGAGACTCCAGGCACATGACCTCTGACTTGCTGGCCTGGGTAGGGTTGGGGGTAGGGTTTAGACCCTTCTTGCCTGACAGCAGTGCTGCAGAGGAGGCTGCCTGGGCACAGGGGTTGCAGGCCACCCATGAGACTTGGTAGTGCAGGGGGAGGGGGCCCAGCTACATCCAGTGAGCACTGGGCTGTGACCCCAGGGCCTGGTACACAGGTGACACTCAGTAAATGTGGAATAATCAACTATGGGCCTCTTCTCTAATCCATCTTAACTCTCATGTTCCGCCCTTATGCTGAATCCCCAAACCTTCCCAAATGTCCTCTTCTCGTTCCCAAATGTCGTCTTCCTCCTCCAGGGCCTTAACCTAAACTGCCCCCTCCCTTCTCACTTGGCCAATCACCAACCAATTCTGGGGGGTCTTTGTCCAACCCACAGTCTCTGCCTCTCTGGTAGGCCCTAGAGAGTCAGTGTTTGAGTGTCTAGAGCTAGTGGGAAGTTGGGGGCCAAAGGGTCTCTTGACATCTTGACTGACATAGTCTTCCCACCTGTGCCCTTAGGACTGTTACAGCCTTCAAGGCCTCTGCCTAACCATCCTGCCTCCACAGCTGCCTCTACTGCTGGTAATCCGCTGAGGCACTGGGCTCGCACAGTAGACCCCTGAAAGCCTAGAGCTAGGGTCAACTGCCCCCGGGGAGCACAGTGCTCCACCAGCACCCCAGCTGCCTGTGCTGCCTCCCGGTGCTGCCTGAACTGGGCTACTTAATGGCTTGCTGGATTCCATTATTAGCCAAGGGGTAACTATTCTTTTTCAATGAGGGCCACCTGTGTGGAGGCTCTGAGGGGCCTAGCAGGTGCTGGAGGGGAGACTGGAAGCCAATAACTCATTTATCTCTCTCCTTGCAGGTCCCACCAAGTGCTCTTGCTAGAGCCATCACTCCTGCTCTTCTCTCTGCCAGAACATCACTCTTCCTCCCCGGTGGCAAACTCCATCTCTCTCTTTAAGACCTTGTCCTAGTGGCCCCTGGGCCTGCAGCCAGCCATCCCTCACTCCAGTCACAACCATGGACAACAGACATGGCTGAACTAGCAACTAGGAGGCCATGAGTGGGGCTGGCCTTGGCCTCTGGAAAGGAACCTGGAAAGCTAAATCCCATGTGGAGGCTGCCCAGGCAGAGAAGGCTGAGAGGCCTGAGACCTGAATCAACCCAAGGGTAAGCCAGCACCAAGAGGGTCTGTGACCACTTTGAGGGTGGCTTTGGGTCTGCAGAATGGGGGTAGGAGCCCCTCTCCCATCCCATCAAGTCCTGAGAAGGAGGCTCCACCAACCTGCAAGCCTGTATCCCAAAGAACAAACTGCCCCTGGACACACATCACCTCCCTATGCATACTAGACCCCTCTCCTTCACCCTCCTCCCACACAGATGTACCAGAGACACACAGCCCGACAAACTTTTGTTGAGTGCGCACAAATACACATACTCACCCAGAGACAAGATCCAAACACACATCCAGACATACACAGGTACCTGGGACACGGGGATTCACATATATACCCATATATACCCACTACCCCCTACATACCTCAACACTTATACCACCAACCTACATGCCCCACACCAACACATACACATGTGCACTGCCAGGAAAACGGAGGCTGCCCCTGCTTCTGCCTGGGCTCCTAGGACTTCCCCTTTACAAGACTTTATCTATCAAAAATATATTAACCCAGAATTCTGTTTCCATCAGAGTCTCAATTCCAGGGACATTTCCAGATAAGCCTTATCTCATTCCTAGTGCATTAGCTTGGCTGGTCTGGGGCCTGCCAATCACAGGGGCCCCTCCTGTCCCAGCCTATGGCAGGATGCCTGCCCATGACTTCATTCTAGCTGGGCAGGAAGGTTGGAGAGCAGGACATGGGTCAGCAATGCCATGCCTTGGCCCACCCCCTCACCCCTCAATCCAAAGCAGGGCTCCAAAGGGCACCTTGTTGCAAGGACACAAACATCCAAGGCACTAGACCTGGGGGAGGAAGTGGTGGTGACTCTGGAGTCATTCAGAACCTGGGTTCAAATCTCACTTCTACCTGGGGCAATCAATGGCTGCAACAGCCAAGAATCCCCCCACGCTGGCCTTAATCTGAAAAATTAGAGTGGTACTTCAAAGGCCACCCTTATAGCAGCTTCAGTGAGTTTATGCATATGATGGTGGCTGCAGGAGCTTATCACAGCATACTGAGGGGAAAGGGACACATTCCTCAGAACACTGGGAGCTGACCCTGACCCTAACCCTGCCTACCAGCCCTATCAGGCATTCCCTTCTAAGGGATCCCAGGACAAATAGGGACCCCAGGCCAAATAGGGACCGCTCCCAGGGCAGTGGGCCAAACCAAAGGCCATTTCACTGCATACTCTGGGAGGCCCCTTCCTACGGCATAGCCACAGGCTGCTCTCTCTTCCCTTCAGTACCTTAGTTTCTTCCACCAGACTGTTCCTCCCTCCCTGGGCTTTGAGGAGTGCTCTCTTCAGGACAGGTGTGAAGTGGGGCAAAGGAATGGGGGGACCTGCACAGAGATCCTGTTAAAAATGGGCAGTGCTGGGTCTGGGGTTGTCTATACCGCTCCTGAGAGGCTTGTAGGCCCCTCATCTCTCAGTGAGGAAACTGTGTGTAATATGATGGCCAGTACTGTGCCCAGGTGACTGGATAACCCCATTGAACAGTTTCTTTTATTCTTACTTTGTACGTGGGCATAACAGGCACAGAGGTTAGGGGCTTGCTCAAGGTCACCTGGCTAGTAAGCAAAAGGGCCAGGACTAACCCAGCAGTGGCTCGAGTCCGTCCTGTGTCTCATATCCCCACCTCCACGAATCTGTTCCAGAGCTAGCTCCTGCTTACTAAGCACCCCTCTAGGACTGCTAGGAGTGGTGGCTCCACTGAGTCACATGCCCCTCCCTTGAAAAGAGAGACAGTGATATGGCCAAGATCATATAGCTCATGCAGAGCAGGGGCCTTCAGCTGAGCCAAAGCTACTCTCTATTCCAACTTGCCGGGCTCCCCAGAAGATGGAGGGGTTAGCCTCACACCCTTGGTCAGGGAGGACTTGACCTGGGTTGGGTGGGATTCTAGAGGCTCTGGTCTCAATCCATCATATGCTAAGGATTATGGTGGATGGAGGTTTCCTCATCTAACAGGAAAGTCCTGAGAGACCCCAGCTCTACCCATCTGAGTTCATTCTAAAGGGCTGATTGACCATGGGAGGTGGCCAGACTAAGACCTGGTACCATAGGTGCTCACAAAGGTCTTTCCTGCTCCCCCAGGAATAGACTGGGCTGGAGTTGCAGGACCGTGTCCTGGAGTCCTCCCTGAGAGCCCACTGCCTCCCTGAGGAGATCAATCTGTCCAAGGAGATGTTCTTCAGTGCATGGGTCAGGGCCACACAAAGAGGGCCAGAACCTGGCCTGTGGTAGGGGGAGGGCCACACAATAGGGCCCGCTGCTCTTTTTGAAAGAGATTTTATTTATTTACTTTTAGAGAGAGGGGAAGGGAGGGGAAAGGGAGAGAAATACCGATGTGTGAGAGAAACATCGATCAGTTGCCTCTCTTAAGCGCTCCTGACCAGAAATCGAATTGGAGACTTCTCACTTGAGCCACACTGGTCAGGGCCCTACTGCAGTAATTGGAAATGTCTTCTCAGGTGGTGGCAATGGAGCTCTCAGGATCTGAGAGTCAAATCCCTGGGGAGTCCCCCATAGCAGCTGCAGGAGCTGTGGTCAGGGCACTGCTTCACTCTCCTCAAACTCTCCTCCTGGTTCATTGCAGCACAGGGGGGAAAAGGGGCTGGGCCTGGGCACACCCTGTCCATCTAGCCCTCAGCTGTTGCCCTTGACTGCTGTTTCCTGCCTGACGTTTAGGTCCCTTATAGGGCCAGTGAGGGTCACCAGCCAGCCACCTTCACCTGCACCCTTTTACAAAGGGCCCTGCCCTGCCCGCTGCTGTGTGTACTGAGGGCTGCCTGCTGTTAGCCACTGTGCTTTGTAGCACCACTCCCTTTTTCCTTTATGTCTGAAGCTCTAGGACTTAACACCACCAAGTCATTTGATTAAAACCTCTTCCTGCTCTTACTTTTAATGTCATTTTTGCAAATCAAAGTGTAATGCACTGATTACCAGGATAAAAGGGTAGCTTCTCCATCTGGAGGCCAAATAAAGTAATGTTGGAACATCTGTCCATCCTGTGGATGTTTTGAAAAGCTTTGATTTCCCCTTAGTCAGTTCTGCGATTTCACCCTTTTCTGCATATCAACAGCTTGGGCCTCAAGGTGGGGTGGCCTGTGGGTTCGGGGGGCAGAAGAGCAAGGGCAATGCTCACATGCCTTGGCCTATAGTATGATCTGTTCAGGGCTGTCACTGGCCCTCATCACCACACTCTGGGGAGAGTAGGTGCCCCAAACTCAAGGACAGAGACATAGGGACTCCTACAGTCCAGATGAATGAGCAACCCCTCCAGCCCAGCACCCTGGCCCAGTACCCCACTGCTCCCTGACACCCCTTGAATGTCTTTTCTGGAGTTGGATGCCCAGAGAACCTCTGTGCCCCTGAAGGCCCAGGAGACCCTGGGGGCCACTCAGTCTAGTCTAGGGGCCCAACATCTTGTGGACTTCTCAGCCCACTGGGCTCTGAATTGGGTCTCTCTCCCAGAACTCTTGACAGGAGCCCTGGTGGTTCCCGACACTCCTGGGTGGCAAAGGGTAAGGGGAATCCTTATGTGAAATCACAGAGACCAGCAGTGGGGGGTACCATGAGACATTTATTTGAAGCTGGACAAGTGTCCAGCTACTGAAGGGGGCAGTGTGGGGAGTGGCCCTCAGTTACCATCAGTTGGGCAGCCTGGGAGATACTGGCAGCCAGTTCTCTAGCAGAGTCCCATTCCTCCTTGGGTGCTGTCCCCTCACAGGACCCTGCCTCCTGCTGGCCCTTGGCCTTCCCACTGGGGCTGAATGCTGGGCCTAGGGGCTTGCTGCCTATAGAGCTGTGGGGGGAGACTGTAAGAGGTCGAGGCACATCTAACTGGGCATCTGGCACTGGGCCCAGCCTGGGCCCAGGCAAGGTGGTCCTGGGGTCACTCAGGGAGACTGGACCATACGCTTGTGGGTGTCAAAGACGTAACGCTTAAAAGACAAGTTGAGTGTGACATGCTGCGTGGTCTCTGGGCGCTCCACAACCTCCTCTTGCTTGGCCACCTCCCCTCCACTGGCCCGGCTCCGCTTTTTGAGGGAAGGTGTCAGGATCTTCTTGGACTCGGGGCTGAGGCCACCTGCAAGGCACAGAGGGAAAGCCTGTCATTCTGCCACTCAGTCTGCACACTTGTTACCCTGGATGGGCACCTATACTGGCCCACCTTCACACTCCCTCATGCTGAGCCAGGACCCCAACATCCCTTCTGCTTCCCTCTCCAGACAATGGATCCCTGAGGTCTATGGTCCATTTTGTCACCTAAATCCAGGCATGCTAACTTTCCCCCTGTACTAGTCCATGGCACCGGTCCATCCAAGTTAGAGCTCAGCAGTGCTTCCCATCTTAGTCTCCTGGTCCCTCGCCCACTTATCCACCCTGCACTCAGGTCCCCATGGGGATCAACCCCATACCCAGTGGCCATGTCCTTCCTTTGTTCTAAATGGTTCTGTTCCTTCCCAGCATACTCATGCTAAGACCCACACCTTGAAACTGAGGCCTACTGGCCTAGGTGTTCTCCACTCTCCCCCCCTTTGTGGCCTGGGAGGCTGATCTCTGCCAACATTGTGGATTCCAGTGCCCTCTGACCTCTAGGTGGGTTTAGCCAATGGGAACACTAGCAGATCAGAAGGCGAGAGGAGAGAACAGCTAGGGTGTTGACCCCATTCCTTTGGGATCAACAGAACTTCTACTGGGGGTCCTTTCTCCCGGGCACTGGAAGATACTGTTCCCCTACCCCCAGAACTCCCTCCTTCACACCATGTCTTACCTGCTCCTTTGCCTGCCCATGCCTTGGTATAGACCCTCTGTTTTCTCCCTCCAGTCAAACTACTGAGCAGAAACATGCTTCTTGCTGACACCACACTAACCAACTCTTTCAGCCCTGCCACCACTATTTTGGTGTTTTCCCTGTAGCCTCGAGGAACTCAGGACTGTTCCTGGGCTGCTGTCACACTTGAGCCTCTGCATGTACTGCTCCCTCTTCCCTAAACACCCTTTATTTCCTGCCCCAATAATCCTGAAATATGAGGCTACAGTACTTATACTTCCTTGGGGGCTTATTTTTATGAGGAATCTGCTTGATGGAAGTACAGTGCAGCCTCCTTGTGGGCTACTGGCCTGGCTGAGGTCACTTGGCTGGCCCTGAGCACAGAGGCTAGGCCCCACTCAGCTCTACATCAATGGAGTGCCCTAGAATGAACTGCTTACCTTCTGTAAGTACCACAGTTCTAGTAGGGGGTCCTGGTGGGAGAAAGCCGGCAGGTCTGTGGCAAGGCTGAGCTGATGGGGCATAAGATGGACATGGGACAGGGACGCCTGATGGGTGGCAGTGCCTGGGACTTCTACTGGGGGAGCTGGGTATGAAGCCTTCATAATATGGTAAGGGGCAAGTGGCGTGGAGCCCAGCCCACACCCTGCTTCTCAAATGAGGGGTCCTGGTAGACCTCTGAATCCCCCAGAGAGGGCACTACTGATTTGCTGAGAGGGGCTACATCTGCCAGTGGTTCAAGAAGCTGTGTCTAGAACTAGCAGGAAGTTGGAGATAAGCCCAAGGAAGAGGGCCCCTTGCCTTGCATGTGCTACTGTGTCTGCTGGCACCTGATGGGGTTCCTTCCTGAACCCAGACTTGCCTGGGTGCTAGCTCTGAAGAGAAGACAGCCATGTAGCTTGGGCATCAGGCTTAAATGCCAAGAGGACCTTGGTCTGGTGTGCCTCAACCAGACAAGGAATGCTGGGTGGCAGGGGCAGGTAGGCTAGCTGTGGCTTAAAGCAGGTACTCCATGCACGTTTGTTGAAGATTTCAGCAGTCCCTTTAATTTGCAGGTGAGAAATTGGAGCTTCAAGGAGGGCAGTGATTCACCCAAGGCCCCACACTGAGCCAGGAAGAGCCAGGATTTAATCCCTGGGCTTGCATCTGATGCAAATGCAGACTACCGCCCTCCAGCCCATCATCACTCCAGGAGGAGTCCACCTTAAGCAGATTCCTAAAAATGGTTCTGCAGGCGAGCTGTAAGAGCATCTTATACTGGCCCTGCAGCTCCTGGACATTTAAAAAGGTAGGCAGAAGACTGGTTCAAGGGACACCTGTAGAGTTGGTAAGCACCAGCCCTGCCCACTGCAGGAGGGACTCCGTCGTCTTCTCCACAGGCAGAGGTGAGACTCCCAGCTATTGCAAAGCCTGTATCACCTGGGAAGGCTGGGGCACACAGCTGATGTTAATGGGGCTCCAGGATGCTATGGACCTTGGGGGTTTGTACCAAGGGGAGGTGCCCTCCTGCCAGGCAGCAGGGTGTCTAAACACAGGCTCCACGCCCTGTTGGTCTGCATGCCTCTGGATTGGGGTGGGAAGCATGGGAATCGCACCGGGCTAGCCCCTACAAGCAAGTGCCAGGCCTGCAGGTATCTGACTCTCTGAATACAAGCCCTGGCCTTCTTTCTGCAAACAGAGAAGGTGGCTGGCATCAGACACTGACAAATGGCACCAATGGCTTGTCTCCCTCTAGTGCCAGGAGGTCTGATGGCTGAAGAGGAAGGGGGCTCCTCAGTGTCTGCTTTTGGCTCAGAGACAGGTATGGCCCAATCACAGCCCATCTTGCCTGAGATGGCTCTCGTTACATACAGTGCATACCTCCCACTGCCCAAAGCAAGCAGAGCTAGAAAGTCTATCTGGCACTGGTGAAAATGTAGACATTTAATTGCTCTTCTGTGATGGTCAGGCTTGTTTACTATTGCTCGACTCCAGGGTGGCCTGGACACAATGCCTAGAAAGCCTGATTGATACAGACCTGTCAGCCAAGGCTACTGGGCTGTTTGGATTTGGGCAAATGTCACTGGGAACTGCTTTGTTCACAGTGGCTTTTTGCCCCTTAGCCAGTGGCAAATAAAGGGAAGTAAAGGAAAGGTCACAGTGTTGGGTGGCTGGAGCTGCTGCCCACACCTACCAGATTCAGTGGCACTCAGCCCTGAGCCATGCTAGGTTCCCCCAACCTGCCCCTGGCCTTTCACTCAAAAACATATGGGGACACTCCAGGACTGGGAAACACTGGTGAGGAACATGCAGACCAGAACCCAGGCTCCATGGATTTTACTAATCTGAGAAGGAGCAGACAGTAATCAAGTGAACAAGATAATCCAGATAGCCACCAGATAATCAAGGAAACAAAACTACTGTGTCCCTGGGAATGGAGGGAGGCCAGGCCCCATGTGCCAAGGGCAGACTTCTCTGAGGAGGAATGCTGGAATGGGGGAAAGATGTCATGGGGCCAGTCACATGGAGATCTTGGGCAAGGATCTGCAGCAAACTACATCCATAAGGTGTCTCACGTGCCCTGCTCTGCAGGAGCCCAAAACAGGGAGGGTCCTGGAGATCTGCAGGAGTCATGCACCAATTTGGGGGTCAGAGTGGTATGGGTGGTGGCTGAGTGCCAACTCTCCATCTGCCCAGTGTCCACCAGTGGTTCCTAAGCATTTTGTGTAGGCGTTGGGGATACAGAAGCAAGCAGGACCTTCCTACTCTTATGGAGCTGCCATTCTCTCGTAGGTTTCCTCTGGGAGCCTATGTGGGCTGAGCAGCAGTGTGTGATCCCTCCTAGGATGGCTCCTGGCCTCTGGCTTCTGCATCTCCCTCTTCCCATGTGACCTGGCCCACACTACACCTTAAACTGTCCCCTTTCTACAATACACCAGAAACATTGCCACCAGGGCCTATGCATTTGAAGATTCCTCCCCCAAGAGTTCCAATGGCTCCCAGGCTTACCTGCTTGGAATCACTGTGTAAATGTCACCTCCTGGTCAGGCCTTCCCAATCACTTCCACCCCCTGCCCCTTCATGTCATGACCCCTCCTACCCGCACTATTTTCCATAGCTATCATCACCCTCTAACATACATTATTATTTCCTCATTTGATGTTGGTTTTCTACCACTGCTAAAATTTAAATCCTACCTCAGCAGTGATTTTTTTTCTATCCATGCTATAAGCCCAGTACCTAGAACAATCACCTATAGTAGATACTCAAAGAAAACTGCTGAATGAATCAGTACTGGATGAGGCCCCACTAAGCAAGAACTGGCTGCCAAGCTCCCCAAATGGTCACAGCATGGACCCAGCAACCTTCTTTCTAGAAACTCAGTCCTACCAAGCAACCTGAGATTTGTGTTACCATCCATGTAGGTGCTCAATCTTCACAACACAGTGTGAAAAAAACCAGGTCCAGAAGAACAGTAACTGGCCTTAGCTCACTCAGCTCTGGAGAGGCAGAGATGGACTGACAGTGAGGCTACCTGATGGTCTGTGTGCCCACAAGGAAGAATGTGGTAAAACTAAGGAGGGCAGTCAGGACAGGAGCATTTGTTGTGGTAAAATGTTTTGGGAGATGAAAAGTGATATCTGAGAAAACCTTAAAGTTGCACAAAAACAGACTAATGTTATAATGTTAATTTAAAAAATGCAGGAATCAAAATTTTTGCAAGAGTTCTGCTCCAGCTCTGGGATACAGAAAGATTCGAAGGCTATCTATTAGGACATTGGGGGTCAGTAGTGCAGTTACAAGCAATCCTTTTGCTTCCTTCTACTTTTTTCTATTTCCCAAGGTTTTTACCATGACCCTGGGTATTCACAAGGCCACCTACTACAGGGCTACTGGCGTGTCCTCCTGCACACACATCTGAGCCCAGAGAAGGCAGTGCCCATTCAGTGCAGTCTGGCTGCTGAGGTCATGGGCACTTGGGGGGCAGCAAGAACAGGGGAGAGGGCCCCTGGGGGATGGACAGGGAGGGAGGGTGGGTGGTGAAGGATCTCAGAGCTGCCTGGGCCAGGAAGCCCACTGCCATCTCTAGGCCATGGTACAGTCTCTGCAGCTCTTTGGCTTTGCCCAGTGAAAGATGGGGCTGAGCAGAACCTTGAGGGTAGGTGATGCTCACAGCTAGTTCCTGGCCTTAGATATCCATGTTTCTTACATTGCTGCTGTACCAAGAGCAGTAACTGAGAGGCACAAGCTTAGGAATTCACCCTGCACAACCTCCTGAAGGCCAATCCCCTGCTCTCCATCTTTGACCCGCTCTGGTCCCTACTCCACAGTAGAGAGGCTGTTCTAAGGCACAGACGAACCATCTGAGCTTGGTTCCACTATCAGCAGTAGAGTCAGGGCCTGCATCATCCACCATGTCCCTCCTTCTGTGCCTCACCCCTGCTCACTCCCCACCCCTATCTTTAACCATGTTTCTAGCTCTAACCAAAAGCCATCAAGCAGGCCCTCCTAAGTCACACTTCCTTTGTCTCCAACACTCTTCTCACCCTTTCTGTATAGCCAACCCCTGCTTAGCCTTTGTCTCCATGGGAAGGTAAAGGGCTCAGGGTAGGTTTGCTGGACAAAAAACAAAGGGAAGGAGCAAAGACTCAGGAGTGTAGGGCAGTGAAGGGAAGAGAAATGCTCCAACAGAGCCTATGCCTCCAGAGCTAGGGAGTGTCAGTCTGCAAGCCAGTGGCCCAGAGAGAAGCCCCAGGCTCAGAGAGTGGCCACCCCTACCCCATGTGACCTGGAGCATGGCCCCCCACCATGCAGGGTGGGCACAAGGGGAAATGCACTATATGTTTGAAGTTCACACTGTGGCCATCATTACACAGGGCCTCAGCAGACATACCCTGCTCTTTCTTACCAAAACTGGGGGTTCTTGGAGCCCAGTGGCCCTGTTCCACTCCAATGAGCCCAGATGGAGGAGGCAGAAGGGGAGGGCTGGTATGACCCTGGGGGTGATGTTACTGCCTCTGGCTTTTCTTGGGGACACTCTCCCAGGGCCTGTCTGGCCTTTCTCACTAAGTGCCAGCTCTACACAAAGGCACAATGGACTGGAGGCTGCTGGGTCTTGGCGGAGGCTGGGGGTAATCAGGGAAGAATGTGGGAAGTACAACTGTTTCCCAAGCTCTGGCTGAGGGTGCCGCCCTGACATAGCCATCAAAGGCCAGCAAATTGCCTCCAATTGCTGGTGTCGCTTTCATGTTGGGGGCAAGACTGGAAAAGGGGCCTCAATGCTGGTGGGCGGCTTGCATCCTCCCAGTGGGAACTGAACCCTTGCAAGTAGCTTGGGGTCATTGGCCCCCTTGGTGGCCTGATGGGGCTGTAGCTAACTCTAGCCACTCCAGCACTTCCCCTTCCTGGACAAAACAACTTTGGAGAAAGCTGAAATGATAGGGCAGAAAGAGAGCCAGGGCAAGGGGCAAGGGGCAAGGCCCTTTTTGGGATCAGCATTGTGATAATAGGATGGGCTGCGGAGCTCAGAGGGAAAAGCCTGGCAGCTGGGCTGGGCTGACATATGGGGTGGCCAGAGCAGGGTAGCCATGGAAGGCCTTGAATTCAGTCAGGCCTTGAATCAGGACTGGATGCTTGGCCTGTGAACAGGGAGCACTGCCCAAAGGAGGGGACCTCCCTCGATGAGGTAGCACTGAGCTCTAAGGCTGAGGTCCCTCAAACAAGGTGGCTGTAACTCCCAACCATTGAGCTCTAGTGTCACACTTCACTCAAAGAGAGGAGTCTCTGCCCACCTGTCCCCAGTTATGAAGCCACCCAGAAGAGGTCACAGGTGATCACAGAAGGGTGGCAGCACAGGGCCTGACAAGATCTCCCATGTCACTAATGTGGCAAACTGTTCAGGATGTGCTGCTAGAGGTGAGGCCAGAGGTGGGCCTGGCTGGGAGGGAACTTAGGGGGCAGACATGGGTTGGGATGTAAGTACCCTGACACAGGGTGGGACCCAGTCATGTCTGATATGCACAGGGCTGCTATTGCTGCCCCATCCCTCAGGTGACCAGCTGAGGCACATCAAGGTGCAAGGACTTGCCACGGCCCACAGTAGTCAGTGGTGGAACTGAAGTTTGAACCCAGGTCCCTCTGCCTGCCAGCAGGCCAGGGTAGTGTGGGCCCTGTAAAAGCTTAGTTCTGGTCCTGGTTGGATGGCTCAGCTGGTTGAAGTGTCATCTTGTACACCAAAAGGTTGTGGGTTCGATCTTCAGTCAGGGCACATACTAAGGTTGTGGGTTCAATCCCCATTTGGGCGGGTATGAGAGGCAACTAATCAGTTTCTCTGTTACATTGATGTTTCTCCACCCCACCCCCCTCCATTCCTCTCTCTCTAAAATCAATAAGCATGTCCTTGGGTGAGGATTAAAAAAAAAAAAAAAGCTTAGCTCTGACAGAGGCAGCAGGGAGGGAGATGCCAGCAAAGTGCTAGGATTGTCCAGTAGTTAGGGAGAGCTGGGTCAACAACAGGGACAAGCGTGAGTATCATTTGGACAGAGAAAATCAGCTCACTTCCTGCTGAATCCCTGAATTCTTGGTGTCCCTTGAACTCCTCTATCTCTTGGTTAGACCTGTTTTTCTAAATTTATACTTGGAAACTGAAACCTTTAAACCCCAGAGCTGATGTGGAGTACTGCCTGGTTTTCCTTCTTTCTCTTCTTACTATGGATCCGGTATATAAACAAAGATGCAATTTGCTTTACAAAGATAAAGTGATTAAGTTTTTATCCAAGGTGTATGCTGCTGATCCTGCAACAAAGGGAATTAGGGGAAGGTTGAAGACAGAACAGGCCCTTTATTGAAATCAAGCTTTCTGAAGTTTTTGAGCACAAGCTCGACAGGCTCTACATGGCCCCTTTCCTTGGGGAAGGGTGAGGCGATGGACACCTGTACCCCAATTTTGATGTCTTAATGTTGCATAATTCCTCCTTTAATTTATATTAAGCTTCTTAGCAGCAATGATGAATTCTTCTAAAACAAAAAATCCTTTGCAGAAATCTTTCCCACACATTGTGTACATTGAAATTATAATGTAGTCAAGGCTTTGGAGATTGGGGGTCCATGGGGAAGGAAAAACAGTGCATTATGTGGAAGGAATGATTTTGTTTTAAGGCAAAAACAAAACCATTCTGAAATAGGAAATGACTTGGTCTCAAGAATTGGACAGAGCCTCAATTATTAGGGGAGCAGCTGAAGCAAAGGAAAATCTGTTGTCATATACTGGGAGGGGATGGGGAGTGGGGGACAGCCACAGTTGGTATGGGTCTGGTGGTGGTTCTGAACTACCTAACACCATCCAACACTGGCTCCCATCTAGCCCTCTAGCTCAGGGGTGTCAAACTCATTTTCACTGGGGGCCACATCAGCCTTGTGGTTGCCTTCAAAGGGCCGAATGTAATTTCGACTCCTTAACCGTTAAGGAGTAGTTACATTTATACAGTCCTAAAATTACATTCGGCCCTTTGAAGGCAACTGTGAGGCTGATGTGGACCCTGGTGAAAATGAGTTTGACACCCCTGCTCTAAGCAGAGACCCAGGGCAGGCATGAAACTCACCTGGGCTGGGGACAAATCCCCCTGGAGTGGCTGTGACCATTCCTGGTATGCAGTCTGGAAACTCAGGCAGGGTTCAAACCCTTGCCTGAATCCGCACAGCTGTGAGGGGGGAGCTCACCTGGCACCTCTGGTGACTTGCCTTGGGCTCCTTGAGGGTCCCTTCTCTCAGCACCCCGGCAGGCCCTGCAGGAGCAGGTTCTTGGCACCTGGGCCACAGGCTCTGGCCTCCTGTCATGAGCCACTAGGCTTCTGGCCCAATAGCTCCCTCTTCTGATCTGACCTTGGATGTGTTGCCAAAGAGATCCCTCCAGAACAAAACCTGATCATCCCTCCCAGCTTAGAAATCTTCAGCCATTCCTCAGTGGGTATCCAAGTTCCTCTAAGCAACCCCTTATCAATTGTTTGCTGCAGACCCAGTACTTCCTTATTAGCACCTTTCACTCCTGCACAGGGTCCTACCACTTAGACCTACAGAGAACCATACCATTCACCCCTATATAGGGCCTCACCACTCAGCCTTGCACAAGGTTCCACCACTCACCTCTGTACAAGACCCCATCACTCAATCCTGCACAGAGCCCCAACACCTAGCCCTGTACAGGGTCCCTACCACTCACCTATGCCCTGGCTCTATATAGGTGCTCTTTCAGCCTGGGGTGCCACGTGATGCTATCTGCCCGGCAAACCCTACTTTTGCTTTGGTTCTCGGCAATAGGCTTAGCATCTTGGTTTGGCCCTCTCTGATGCTTTCCTGGCCTCCCTCCTCCATGAAGACCAAGACTCTACATACTCTGCTCCACAGCCAGACCTTCTGTCCCTAGGAGACAAGATACAGTCTGCAGCAGTAGCCAGCAGCTCCAGGAAAGGCCACCAATGGCAACTTTAGCCCACCTGTACTCTCTCTCATCTGCCAGTGGACTGGGTCCTGAGAGCTGGCTCTTTTTCAAGGGCAACCGCCCCCTCCAAGGGAGTCAGAGCTCACCCATCTGCCAGCCTGGCTCCTAATAACCCTCCCACAGCCGGATAGGTGAGTCAGACCCTGTCAATTTACAGGAGGCTTGGGAAGTAGGACATCATAGGAGGTGTCCTATGGGCTGGGGAAGAAGGCAGGAGTGCACTGGTCCTTTTGCCCCACATGACAAGTCCAAACAGATCTGGAGGCCTTCTCCTCAGCACACAGGGGACCTAAACCCTAGTCTCTTCCCCTCAGCTCATGCTCCCTATCAGGATTAGCAGGAATGGCTATGTGGGTACCTGATTGTTCAGGGGAAATGGGTCAAGTGTTTCATGAGTGGTGGGTATACTGGGCAGGGGCAGGGGCTCTGCAACCTGTGGATGGAGCTGAGCTGCCTCTGCGTGGCAGAGTTTCCAAAAGGTGAGCCCAGTCAGAAGTGTTCCTGGGGACTCTTTCTGGCTGAGCCTTGGGCTGAAGTTTGACAAAGTCTCTGGGTAGGGAGGGCAGACTGGAGTGTAGGGCATGAGCCTGGCTGGATCCCTGTTGTGTTTTGAAGGATGGAGAGAGCTAGGGTGAGGTAGGCAGCATGATCAGTATATATCTTGTAAGTCAGTCTCTAAGCAAGGGAGGTGACCACCTAAGGATACACAGCTGGTAACCAGTGGGCAGTGACTCAAATTCAGGCCTGGGGCTTTATGAAGCCATCTACCTGCTGCAGGCCTAGAAGTTTGTCTATGGGCCTGGCCACCCCAGGGCCCTACTGTTTCTCTCTGGGAGCAATGCTGTGGGAATGGGGCATGGGGCTGAAGCTGCCTTTGAGTGAGGAGAAGATAGCAAAATGTCACATGGGTGTGACATGGCTGTGGACCATCCCAATTGTGGCAGTGTAGGGTGGGCACTGGTATGCTCTGGGTCCTAATGGTGGGCGGGTGGGTGAACCAATGGCCTCGGATGCTGCATAGACAGATTCCGCAAGTGGCTGAATCACAGAGAGGAGGTCTGAAGTGGAAAGACTGTCTTGCAGGAAGTAGGCCCGACCTATACTGCCCCAAAGGTGGGCATCAGCCAGTTCTCAGTAATCACAAAAAGGGGACCAGCAGTAATCTCAACTAACATTGATGATACCTTCACTATATGCCAGGCCATGTTCACAGAACTCCTGTACAGCAGCTCTCCTCAAGTCCACAACCACTCCCTGGGGGGACTACTTAGACACAAGGAAACTAAGGAACACAGGAATGACATGGCACGTAGAGTGAAAACTCATTGGCTTCACAGCTGGACTCCCCTCTACTCCACCACAGCCTGGCAACCTCAGGTGCTGGTTCTGATCCCACATGACCTCTGTCACAGGTGTACATGAGCTGACTTCTTTAACTGACTGTGTTTCTCTGAGGGCAGAGACTAGATCCCAGAGTCTACCATAAGACCTGGCCCAGGAAGGATTGAAAAAGTACTTTTTCCTCAACTCACATGAAGAGGGCACACTATCTACTCCATCATCAGAGATGGAAACTGAAGCCTAGAGATATGAAATGACTTTCCCAAGGTCACAGAGTTACTGGCAGAGAAGTAATCAAATGTCCTCATTACTACATGGAAGAACCCAAGTTCTTTTCCAGGCAGCTGGAGGAAAGGAGCCATCTCTCCTCTCAAACAGCACTGCACAGTACTACCTTTGTACCTGATTAATGGTTAGCCCAACTTTGCCAGCGAAGCACAAATGTGCACACATACAGCATATGCATGCACACACATGCATGAGCATGTGTTCAAACACATGTATGTACACACAAGTCTTTTCAACAAGAGATCTAGAGGGCAGGGGCCATGCATTCAGTATGCTCTGTTCAGCTCCTGGAATACAGTGGCCACTGAGTCAGTCTTAATTACTACAGTGGAGGAACCAGGCCTCAGTGAGAGCTGTGTGGGCAGGGGATAGGCAAAGGATGGGTGATGTGGTGCTGGTGGAACTCTGAGCCCAGGGTCTTATCTAAAGGCGAGGCCATGTGACACAATAACCTTACTGTCCTGATCTGAGCTCTGCTTTCCTTCTTGGTCAGGATGAGAGATCATGGGAGTAAAATATGCAGCAGGCTCTCCTTCTAAGAGGCAGCTGCTGTCCCTGGGCTCTCCTCTCCTGCAGGTTCTCTACCCCTCCATGGACAGCCCCGAGGGCAGGCTTCGAAGGAAGGCATGACTCTTGGTGGCCTCCATGGAGACTGTCCCCACCACCAAGGAAGCAGAATTTTAATACTCCGAACACTCCTTAAAGTGTGTATACTCTTAAAGAGCAGTTAGTCTTCAATTAAAATACCTAGAGAAGAGACAGATAACTAGTTTAAAAGCTAGAGCTTACTGACAATAAAAATTCTTTTCATACTGCTTTTCTTAAAAAAAATTCCACATTAAAAATGTCACTTTCATGACTGGGGAAAATCCTCATTCAGAATAATGAAGGTGAACAAAGGTCTGGAAGCAATCATCTTCCAGGGTCCATATGGGGTATCCTGAGTACTTACATCAGCCCTGTTTCTAGAGTGCACACAGTGGGGGAGTGCACACAATGGGCAGGGTAGAGGCTGGCTGTCCTTTCCAGCTGGTAGGGAAGGGCAGGTGGTGAGCTTCAGTGGTCCCCATCCATGCTTTTGACAGCTATAAGCTCCCATGGTTTACCTCCTCCCTGGCTATGGCTGGGGTGAGCACAGGCCGCCCACCCCTCTGCACAGGCACATAGGCCATGTGCACATGCACAGCGCCTCAGAGGAAGATCCCAGGCTTGGGCCCAGGGAGACTGGTGTGTGCAAGGGATTGACCTACTCACCCGGCATGCTGGCCCCCTTGCCCCATCAACACCCAAAATGCTGAGACCTCCTGTGCTGTTATTGTACACATACAGGGTCCAATTGACAGCCTTCTGCTGCATGTCCAATGGGCCTCAGGCCTGGGCTGGCTCTCTGCTCCTTAGCCTTCATGCTCATGTTACCATGTGGGTCCCCAGTGCCAGCACAGAGCCTGGCACAGGGTGGCATCACTGTCTCCTCCCCACATCCTGGTGCTTCTCTCCATGCACTTCGCATTTTAATTGCCTCTTGGCTCATCATCCACTGACTGCCACTAACCCTGGGGCTCTCTGTAGGCATGATGGGGATGGAGTGCCTTCCCCAGTGCTATTTCATGAGGTGCTGATGGGCTGGCATGGACCCTTGCTCACTGGTGTGTGTGTTCTCCTTCTTCGAAAACACTGTCTGTGGCTATTTCCTGAACAGAATTTAATGTCTTTGTGGCCACAGACTAAGATTTTTTACTGTGGCTTGGTGGGGCTATTTTATTGGGTTGGCCAAAAGGTTTGTTTGGTTTTGTTCATAAGATAGCTCTAGTGGCACTTAGTTGTTTTTAACTTCATTCGAAACAATTTTATTGGATTGTATTGTGACAGCTATCATATCAGTGCACAGTAAAAAAAAAACAACAATCAACTTATCAAGCCCTGGCTGGTGTGGCTCAGTGGATTGTGTGCCGAACTGCAAACCAAAGGGTCACTGGTTCGATTCCCAGTTAGGGCACATGTGTGGGTTGTGGGCCAGGTCCCCAGTAGGGGGCATGTGAGAGGCAACTACACACTGATGTTTCTCTCTCCCTCTCCCTCCCTTTCCCTCTCTCTAAAAATAAATAAAATAATTTTTAAAGAAAGTGTGTTCACCTAGATGCACAGAAACAAAAACAATTATCAGGACTGAATTTTTGTGCAGCCATTTTAATATTGAAGATGGAAGAAAATATGCAAAATTTTCAGCCAATTACGCTTTATTATTTCAAGAAAGGTAAAAACACAACTGAAATGCAAAAAAAGATTTGTACAGTATATGGAGAAGGTGCTGTGACTGATAGAACATGTCAAAAGTGGTTTGCGAGGTTTTGTGCCAGAGATTTCTACATAGTCAGGTAGACCAGTTAAAGTTGATAGTGATCAAATTGGGACATTAATTGAGAACAATCAACATTATACCATGTGGGAGATAGCCAACCTACTCAAAACATCCAAATCAATAAAGTTATTGGTGAAATTAAAAAACCTGTCTTTTATTTTACAGAAAAACTAAATGGACTTTTTATCAACCCAATACATTGGGGAGGGCTGCCCTAGCATCTGGGGGAGTGTGCAGTACTCAGCTGGGAGTACTTCCAACCAGGTGTCTGTCTGCCTTCAGGAGCCTGGGCTCCACTGGGCAGGAGATGACTGATCCAGGGTGGGGAATGTACCAAGAATAGTGCTAAGCTGTCTATGGTGTCTCTGTGCCAGGCCCATTTTCTAGGCCCGGCCTTGAACTACAGCCAACAATGTAAAGATCACAAGGTCATGCGCTCCTAGTGCTGCTGGGTACTTGGATGGACCCCTGAACCTCAGTTTCTATATCTGAAATGGGCCAAACCCCCTGCTCTGGCAAGAAGTGGGGAACAGCCCTTCAGAGAGGCAGTAAGTGAATATACATCAGACTCCTGCAGAGAGCTGAGGCTCTGAAGATGGTCTTTGTCTTTCCCAGCCCTGGAAACAATGCCTTTGTCCTTTCTGCTTTTGCAATTTAAGTTTGTGGTGGCCTTAATGTCAGGTGTCTGCACTACTGGTACTGAGGAGTGAGCTGCTACAAATTGACCTATGCACACAGAAGAGTGTCTGTACATGTGTGGTCCTTTGTGGGTGTCAGAGCAGGGGCTGGGGAAGGCCAAAGCTAGGCTCAGAGAAAGCCCTGATCCTCTGAAGACCATGACAGGCCAAAAGAAACCTGGGGGACCAAGAGACAGCAAACACTGGCAGAGCCCCAGGGAGAGGGGCTACACCCACCAGACCCTTCTCTGATGATGGCACCCCCTACTCCCCCAAAACCAGGCTGGCTCACACAGAGCTTTTCAGACAGCAAGACTGGGGCAAACCCTCAGAGTATCTCGTGTGTCAGGCAGGTTATCTCTATTGCCCTAGAAAGACTTGTCAGGTGGGTGCAAGAGTAGTCACCAGTGTAGTTGCACACGTGTGTGTGTGTGTGGTGGGGGTGGTGATTGATGAGTAGCATCCCCTGGGGACTTGGAGAGCCTCCATTACCCTGCCCAGCTCTGTACAAAGTCTATGGTTGCACTGTTTGGGGGCATGGGGGTGGGTAAGGTCTGCAGGGTGGTAGGCCAATGGCCTTCCCATCTCAAGGTTAGAGGCACCTTTGGGGTTTAGCTGGGGAGGCCATCCTAACCCATAAGGGTCAGAGGCTCTTCCACTTCTTGGAAAGATGAAAAGCTGGTGCTGCAAGGAGATCTCCACAGTTTGAGCCTGGAGATGATTTCATTTCTGGACTTTTGGAAACAGTAAGCATACCAGCAGTCACTGTCTTCAGAGATCAAGACTTCAGCTGCTTGCCCAAGGCTGTGCAGTCTGTTCACTCACTTACTTGATACTATTGACTGAGCCCCTACTTTGTGTACAGCTCTGCACAAGGTACCAGGGCCATGGAGCCTGCTTGGCAGAGCTTCCACACCAGTGAGGGACAGGCCATTCAACCAAGTCAGATGTCAATGTCAGGTGTCAATGTCAGTGTTGGCAGCACTCAGCAGGGCCTCAGGAAGCTTTGATTCTTCACAGACAGTGGCCAGGGAAGGCCATGCTGCTGAGATAGCATCTAAACAGATGCTTGGAGAGGTGTGGGGGAGCCCCAGGAAAGAGCATGCATGTGTCCACGGGTGTGCACATGCATTCCTGTGTGGTATAGAAGATTTAGGGGTGGGTCTGGTGCTTGTTGGCAGGACCCCCTGGGTACTGAAGGGATCAAGGATGGCAAGGAAGGCTGCAGTGGGCTTGGGTGCAGGGCAGACATGGAGTGTGGGTGGAGAGTAAAGCTAGGTTTTTAGCCTGCTCCCATGTGCCACTGTTCCAGAGGTGCTAAGCCCAAGTGAACTCATATTCTGGCTAGGTTTCTCAATTTGACAGAAATTCTCCACATGCTGCTTCTCCTTCTCTGGTGGTCAAAGCTCTAACCCTTCTACCTCCTAAAATAGAGACAAGGGAACCAAAAGTCCCAGAGACCTTTCTGTATCTGAGATTAGTGACGAGGAAGGCTTTGTACCACTGTTCCAATCCTGCCTCTCCCACCCACATTCTAGACCACAGGGTCAAGTTAGGAGCACTCAGTACAGAGAGGCTGCTCCTTTCACCTCAGCCCAAGCCTGGATGCAGTTTTCCCTACATGCACACACACCATAGGCTCTATCTATTCTGCTTCATCCTCAGCCCTGTCTCTCCCTCTTCCTGCCCCTTCCCCTATATCTACACCAATTTCTACAATGCTTGTGCAAATGCCACCTCCCCTACAGAATAAATTTTTCTGAATAAATAAGTGAAGAACAAATGGAAAAATGTTAGAAGCCTCTATGCCACTGCACAGAGCCACACATCTGAACCCAGAATGGTCCACACCACTAATTTATTGGGCATCAGTTCAGGACCTTACATGGAACAACCCCTCTAAGTCTCATAATCTTGTCTTCATCATGGTCTTCAATTGTCAAGATACTATAAATTATATTTGGAGTTCTCTGAGAAGGCAAGAAAGCCCCCACTACATTTTCATGAGGGAAAACACTTCCCTAAGACATGGACAACTACAATGATACAAAAAATTCAGGATCAGTGCCTTCCTTTATTAAGTTATCTGGGAAGCAGTATATCTATTGTACCTGGCTTCCCTGCCTCTAAAACCAAACTGCAATTTGACAATACCTTGCTTGTGACCCACTAACTCAGCCACATTACCCATGCAACTCCCAGCTTTGTATATCTGAGCAGCAGTCTGCCTGCCAATGTGGAAAAGAGGGTGGGACTGGATCCATGGTGTAGCCCCAACAAGGGCTTCCTGTGTACTCTGTAGACAGACAGTTCACTTCATCTGTGGAATGGGTACAATCTCTATCACAGTTGGTTAATATGAAGATCCATGCCAGACAAGGGACATGGTGTGTAAGAGAAGTTCCACCAATACCTGACCTTTCCTGGTGGCCCTGATGACAAATGTGGTGGCTCTGAGAAATGCCTGGTCAGAGTTGTCATTTCTCAATAACACTTGGGTCTGTTCTCAAGTGACCAGCGGGCCTTCCCCAGGGGCTCTGGACTCAGGAAACTGATAGAGATCACTGTAGCAACAAGATGTTGTATGTGAAGTGTTGACCCCAGAACCTGCCTGGCATATGGGGAGCCCTCCCCAAATGTTGGTGGTCATCATCATTGCTTAGGTTGGTGGCTATTACTTCAGGTGCTCTATGTGGTGCCCCTGGCTGCCCTACCAGCTCATTGTGTGGGTGGTACCTGTGGCCCCAGTGTTGGCTACCCCAGGTGACTTAGCACACACACGCCCCAGGCCCAAGCTCAACTCAGACCATATCAGACAGTCCAACCAGAAGATGGGGCTGTCAGGGCTAAGCCAATGCTCCCCTCTCCTGAGGCCAAGCATGCCATGTTCCCTGTCAGGGTGAGTCCCTGAAATCAGTGTGTTAAATCAACACCTAAAATCCCTCCCTATTTTCTGTAATGGGCCATGTTTATGAGCTGGGCCTCCTGCAACCAGGTGGCCAACCCCTTATAGCAGTGTCAGGTTAGTTCCCAAGTTCCTGGCAGGCCTTCCCCAGGGGCATGGCTTTGCCACTGACCACCATGAGGTTCAGGATAGCCATGTGAGCTTTCTGGGCTGGCTCCTTATCTGCAAACTGAGGCCGAACAGAATATTTGTGTCCCAGGTGGCTGGGAGGGTGCTGGGCAGGACCAGATGGGGAATGCTGCCTGTCCATCTCCCACAAAGTACCTGCTAGAGTAGAGGACAGATTCATTTCCACATCTCTCCTGAATGATGAGGTTCTTAGGCAAGTGTCAGGGTGGTGCTAAGTCCTTTCACTGCCCAATCCCTGTGGTCCCTCTGCAGATCCTAGCCCCAGATTCCTCCTCAGTGGCTGTCCCCACAACTATAGTCAACGGACACAGCGAGTGGTCTCAGCCCCTGGCTCTGGCTGGCTCTCCTTGCCCAGAAGGCCTTCTGTAGTCTCTCTACCCAGCTGACTTGTCCTTTAAATGGCAGCTCAAGCTGATCTCCCTGTCCTGGGATAGTCCCACTGTGTATGACAGGCCCAAGGGCTCCTGAGGCTTCTGACCCTGTACAACATGAAGAAGGGAGGAGTGTAGGCAGTCCCTCCAGCTCAATGCCCAGGAAGACAGAGAGAGGTCAGGTCAACTAATGAAAGGCCTGAAGCTTGTGTAGCAGGCCCATGGCTTGAGTTTCCTCTGCTTTAGTCAGAAAAGCAGGAGAGTCCCCCCTCCACTTGACGTCTCTTAGACTTGCACAGAGCACCTGCCTAGGGCACAGGCACCTAAAAGTGGTAGGGCTGGCCTACTCTCTGCTAGATACATTGGCTGTACCATGTGTAAATACACGGTCAATGAGCCCAAGAAGCCAGAGTGGAGGCACTGCAGGGCTGTTGAGAGACTATACTGAGGAGATAGGGCCCTTACTTAACAGTGGTGCCATTAAATTCAGGGAGGCCTGGGCTAGGCTGGTCCCTTACCGACCAGTGAGCCTCTGGATGGGTGTTGGAGCAGGAAGGCAGCTGGCTAGTCTGGGCAGAGTCAGACCACAATAATCTATAAAGGACAATTTCAGGGCATTGACCTGTGGAAGCTCCTAGTCAAGGACAGATTGAGAGGACCCCAGAGGAGGGGTGTCAGAAAAAGCATCTCAAAGAGTGATGTGGCACGCAGAGGGCTGGCTGAAGGCAGGTGCTATAAGCCAGTAAGTGCAGACATGTGTATGAACAACTTGGGTGGAGGCCCAGACCTTGCTGTAGCTCTCCCAAAGAAAGAGAAAGAAGCTCTGACTGGAAATATTAGGAAGCAAAATGGAGCTCAGAAAAAGGATTTTATTCCTTAGGTTGTGGTTCTGAGATGTGGGCTTGAAAGGACTCCAATGCCAAAGTAATGGCTGATTTGAAATGGACGCTTGGTGGAGGCACAGAGTTGTGACAGGCTCTGGGCAGAACAACCTGGAAGCAGAATGGGCCTTGATAGTTGCTTGGTTGATCCCTCAGCATCTTTGTCCTGGGTCCCTGCTACTATACCTTATACCCACCCCCCAAAAAAATATCCACTGCAGACACCTAGGCCAAACCTGCCCCTCTTACCTATGGATTAGTTCAGGCTCCAGAATGGGCCTGCTAGTACCCCCCCAGGGCCCCATTGGGCCTACTCTTAGCTTTAGACACACTGCTGGTGCCCACCTATCCCCCTGGCTTCTCCAGGCACCATGAAGGCTGCCTCTCCAGACACTTTCTAGAAAGTCCCACGGTCCTTCTCAGTCTGTATTTGCCTGCTTGCCTTTGTGGAGCTTCTTCTCTGGGCTGTGAGTTCCTTGAGGGGTAAAATTGGAAGGTACTTATTTCTTAGCCCCAGGCCCAAGCAGGGTTTGGCACATGCCTTTACTCAATAAAGGCACATGCCTTTACTCAGTAAAAGCATGTTTAGTGAGCATGTTGATTTGGTCTCTATCCTCATGGGGTTTACAGTAGATGCACCCAGTAATCTGTGGGTGAACAGAAAAGTAGCCAATGTCATTAGAAGCTAATACGTACATGTTCTCCTCTAAACATGCTCTTATATTAGTCCATTTATACAACAACAATCTCCTATGAGTAACTTCTATTACTTCTTCCAATTTAGAAAAAACTGAGGCCCAGAGAGGTGAAACCATTTACCCAAGAACACACAACAAAGTAAATGGTGGAGCTAGAATCTTGATTCATTTGGGCTTGTAAATTAAAGGTTTCACCTTTGGGCAAAGTACTTCTCATGTGCAATGAAAGAAAGAGCAGATGTTATGAATGAGAAGACAAGTGAGCTATTTACTGAGACCGGGAGACCAAAGGAAGGTCCCTGGGTGAAGTTTAAAGCCAAGACCTGAAGGAGATATACAAGGAAGCCATGGGAAAAGGGGATGGTATTGTGGGCAGAGGAAATGGTGCATGCAAAGGTCCCGAGAAGGGAAAAAGTTAAAACTTCTGAGGAAGTGAATTAAAGCTGGTGTATTGGGGGAGGGAGAATGAGGAACTTGAGCAGGGGGACCACTGCTCAGCCTGGAGGCTGCAAGCCATGAGAAGCTACCAGGGGACAATGTGGACCTCAGTGGGCTCTAAATGAATGAGTGAATAAATGCATTCTAGAAAGGTAGAGGAGAGAGCTGTGGAAATAAGGGTCAACAATATTGTCTCCTAGATCCCTTCTTGGGGTTAATGCCCCTGAAGCACACTGGTCACTTCAAACCGCCTCTGGCTATCATCATCAAAGGCTACCTGAGAAGTCCCACTCTCTCCAAGGAGTCTAATAACTATCCTAGTGGGTGGGTAGGTGGACTGTGGCTGAGTCCCTGAGGGAGGCCAGGCCTAAGCACTGGCAGCAGAAGCTGGGAAAACTGGCAACCTCGAGGTCTGGCAGGGGCCTGACAGGAAGCCACCTGAGATGCTGACCTGCCCAGTAGCTGAGGCTAGACTGGGCTGGGTCAAGCTGTTGGACACAGTGCAGAGGCTGAGAGTGCTGGGACCCACTGAGGCCTTGGGGGTACTCCAGAGAGTATATGAGTATGGGGGTGGGAAGGAAAAGTGTAGAGGAATTCTGCCTTTGACAAAGGTCAAGGGCATTGCTTATTGCCCCCAATGTGGTCCATGGGTTGGTACTGAGAATAACAAGGAAAAAAGAACCTAAGAATCTCCATCCAAATCTCAATTACCTCTCTGTAGTTTTGGAGGAGCCTTGCTCCTAGGGAAATAGTCTGGGTGGGCTTCTATCTGCATGGACTGTGTTGATCCAGAGCCTCCTGCTCCAGATCTGCCTTATTCCCACTACCTCCCCAGTCCCTGATCCATGCACCCACTTGACCCTCTAAGTCTCTGCTTGTGACCTTCTCCATGCCCAGGTGACTATCCAAGTGGTTCTTCCAATCCTGCAACTAGAAAAGTCCAGCCAAGAGTAATTCTTCCAGGGAGTCATCTGTGCTGACTAGATAGCCCCACAAGCAAAAATGGGGACTGCCAGAGAAGCCCACTGGACAGGTAGGTGCTTCCTGGGCTTCCCTTGCATGGATCAACACCAAACTGCCTTTTATTGGTTGGAAGCCTCAGACAGGAAGGTTTCCTGACTCTCAGAGCCTCCAAAGCCACATCCTTGGAATGAGGACAATGAATGGTGTCTGCCATGTGGACAGGAAAGGGTAAGTAGGATGGGAGCACCAAGCAGGAGCTGTCCCTTCAGCTTTGCTCAGCCGAGAGGGTTTTTGATGGTGCTGGAATGGCTCTGTCTGGCCTGGACTGTGGTCTGGGTCTGGTGTCAAGCAGATGTGATTCAGGCAGTCCTCCTCTCCCATTATGAGGAGAAACCAGTGACCGTCTCAAATTCCAGGTTGACATTTGGTTTCCTCAGCTGGGAGATACATGGTCAACATGTCTTGCCACACAGCATCTTTATTTCAGTCACTTTAAAGAGGACTTTTACTTTTTTTCCTTAAAAAATAGCCACAACAGTGAGAACTACCAGGACACATGGACATTTATACCCAAGGAAAACTCATGTGCATGGGGCAAAGGGTAAGAGGTGCTGCCTCTTCCCTAAGCTAACTGGATCCTGAACCAAACCACTCCCAGTGCCCATGGCTCCATAGCAAGGTCCAGTGTTGGAGGAAATAAATGCACCTAGGATAGTGGCAGAGCCACCTATGGTCTCAGGGCCAAGCACCTGTCCCCTCAATACCTGATTCACTTGCCTGAGATCTGTGATAGTTCATAGACACACTGAGCATTGGGAAGCATAGGCCTCAGACATTGGGGAGGGTAGACGCCAGGTCTTAAAGGAAGCCCTGCTGATGGCTGCAGAAATGAGCATCTTAGTGGGCCCAGAACCACACACAGCCTCACCTGAGTCTGCCTGCCAGGGCTTACTGCCCACAGTCTCCCATAAACCTCACTTCCTTCATTAAATCAGTTGTCACTTGTCATTGTACAGCTCCTCCTACCTATCTCAGCTGATACCAGGTCCCAAATACAGCTGCCCACATGGCTAGGGGAAGAGAAGTGCATTTGGGAATTGCAGGGTACTGAATGGCAATGACTGACAGCTCGCTCATTTGTGGGGATGTGCTCAGAATGAACAGAGTATCCTGTGTTTCATGAGAACTAGAAACCTGGCTCTTATGTTATCCCTTTTCTCCCTGATCTAAAATTTCACCTGGCTAGAATCCCTTTTTAACCATCAAAACTCTTAGATGACCCACCCAGAACTTCCTAAATCTCTTCTCAGCATCACTATATTTTTGCCATTCCCATTGCTACCACCTCTATTACTTACTAAATATTTCTTTAAACCAACTCATTAGTTCAACTAGAAAACATTATATGATACCATAAGCTAACACTCAGGATACCTTGTCACCCACAAAATACATGTTAAAAACAGACATGTAAGTAGGAACATTATCTGTAAACTTGTTTGTGTACCACCTTGAATCCTCTTGCATACTCCCAGGAGAATCTAAGTAGTGTGCTGCCAAAATTTTCTCCTGGGCATTCCTTCCTTAGCAGGTTCTCAGATCAGCCTGCCTGTTGCCACAGGATAGAGTTGGGGATGCTGGGCTCAATGCCAGCCTCAGAGGCTACCTATGGCCTTGCACAAGGCTCTCCTGCTTGGACAGTGACTTTGGTGGAAAGGGACTTAGAGTCAACGAGGCAGTGCCTGTGAAATAGCCAGTGCACGCACAACCCACAGGAAACATTACTATTTTTGACTGATGGCAGGGCTCAGTGAGTTTGTGGGAGGATACCCTATAAACTCTATAGCTGCAGTCATAATCTGGCTGTCTATGACTCAGGTTAGGCCCCTAAAGATTCTTAAAAAACAGCAGACCAGTTGCCAACATTTAAAAATGTAAGCCTGCATTCCTGGAACATGTGGCCTAAGGCAAGCATGGGCCACTCCTTCAGACAGGGCTTGGTCCCCAGGAACTGCTGTCAGTGCTACCCCCTAGGTCGACTCACCTACACTGCCAACTTGGCCCTGGTGGCATTCTAGTTTGCTGGGTCCAGCTAAAAGCTATAGAGCTATCATGTTATATGTCTGAGCTATGGAATCCATTGATTGGTGGACCCTGGTGGGTGTCTGATGAGCCTAGAAGAATCCAGAGTGCCTGCTACACTTTGGGGCGGCCCAAGGAGATGCCCGAGGAGGAGGAAGCCGAGATGGGACAGAGAAGACTAGGAGCTGGGCTCTGCCACCAGGTGCCCTTTCTCTGATTTCTGAGTATTACAAGGTTCAGAGAAGTCACAGTGGTAGGAAGGCATTTGAAACTGCTCCTCCCCACATTCACACAAAACCTCAGGGTGGCCTGGGACCCTGCTTTGCTGCTGCTACTACTGTGAGGGCAATCCCAGGCAAGCCCTGTATCTTTATTTGTGTCCTCTGTAAAAATGGATAGCAATACTACCTTCATCAGACCATCCATCACCAGACCATGGGAGGAGAAGTAAGAAAATCCCCAGTGTACTTGGTCCATGAGGGACTCAGAAACACCACTGAAGGGGAAGAGGAAGCTCTACTACACATGGCCCCCCTCCAGCCTTCGCTGCATTCATGCACATGAGTGACAATACAGCTACCTCAGATCCTACAGCCTCCCCAGCAACTAGTACACGTGTGCTGGTGTGTATGTATGCATGCAGGTATGCACATGTCTGTGCATGCTGGATGGAGATGGAGCGAACAAGCATGCCCCCTTAACAGGGTTGCTGTGAGGCCTATATGAGCTAGCAAAGCCACCTCAGCTTGTCTGGGTCCTCAGCATCGACTCAGTCATTGTGTCTGGTCTTCTTATTTCTCCCTGCCTTTAGAGCCTGGACTTCCAGGCACCTTGACCTTGTGTCCCACAAAGAGGCCCATAGGGTCTTCTGAAGGCTCCCTAGGCTTCTGCCAAAAGACTCTTCACAGACCTGCCATCCCCTAGAGGGAACCCTAACCTCTTCAGGAGTCAAGGTGCCCTGGTTCCCCCAAAGCCCGACCACTCTGAGCAGTGGGAAAGCCCTCTCTCTGAAGCAATGCCAAGACCTTCCTGCCTGGAACACCCTCCCCCAGGTGGTTTCTCATACCCTCTAAGGCTGAGCTCAATGCCACCTCTTCTGAGAAGGCCCAGCTGCTACTTCTCTCTGTGCTCAGAGGTACCTCACCCTCCTTTCTGGGACCTACCATTCTCATCAGAGACCAAAAAGAAAAATGCTGGCCTGGGAGCTGACAGCAGCCTCCCTGCATTTCTGAAATATTTGAACGACTCACTAACCTTTAAACTCAGGACATCAGACATACAACTCTGCACTTCCAGTTTGTCTAAAAAAGCTATCCTATTCCCACCCTGCATCAGTGAGGTAGAACAGGCTGTGCTGATCTTCATGGCCTGTGTTGTGCCTGGAGCCACCAGCTACTTTCTATCACTGCCATACTCTGCTTCTTTTACCTGAGACTGGCTCCCCTCTTTCAGGTCCCCTGTCCTTCCATGAAAGCACCTGAGTTGGCAATTGGGCAGTATAAGCATCTGAGCCTCAGTCCCTTCCCCCTGTCCTACAGCCCCAGTGCCTGGCAAAAGGCCAGGAGGGATGGGCACCAGCCAAGTGCTGGCTGATATCTGTTGAGGAGGGTTCAGTCCAGGCTATGGCAGCCTGAAAGGGCACATGCTATTTCAGTGTTTTTCTTCCCAGGGAATCAAGTGTAACAGCCAAGAGCTTAGGCTGACCACACAGACTGCCAGGATCCAGACACTGGCTGGGGCTCTGGTCAACAGTGAGGCACAGCTGACTTTGTGCCTCAGTTTCCTCATCTGAAAAATGCAAATGGCCATAGCATTTTACATGGTATTTGTAAGGCCTGAGTGAGTTAATATAATGAAAAGCACTCAGAACAGTGTCCAGCACAAAGCAAGGTCTGAAAATATAGTAATCATTTTTTTATTATGCTCCATCATAATCACCTATGGGTATCTACCATGTATCACTCACTCATTTAGCACATCTCACACATAGCTACTGAATATTTACAATACTTTAGACCCTGTTCCTGGTGTGGGGGATATAGCAGTGTATTGGTTAAGTTTCCAAAAGGGAGAGATTTACAACTAATAAATAAAGGAGAAAATGTCCAAGCATGATTAGTACTATGAAGGAAGTACAACAGAGAGACAGAGAGTGATGGCACTGAGTTGAAGGCTTGGGGATGTTATTTTGGATGGGGTGGTCAGGGAGGCCAGTCTGAGGCCTCAAAGACAAGAAGGAGCTGTGTGAAAATATCTGAGGGAGGAGAACAAGAGGTGGGGGGGCTTCACTCAGGACCTCTATGGCAGGAAGGAGGCTGGTGTGGTGGGGGAAAGCATTGGGCAGGTGAGGCTATGCAAACATCATCTTGGCAAGCCAAGGTGATCTGTCTCTCAGGGAGGCAGCAGATGGAGCCCCAATCTAGCCTCCACCAGCTTCCTTTGTAGACAACTAGGAGCTGAATCCAATGTGCCTTTAGCACAAGGCTGAGGTGGGCAATGGGCAAACAGGAGGGAGATGGGTATGTGTTTTCTTTTCTCTCTCTGTATTTTCTTTTTTCAGTTTCATCCTAATATGTTTGTGAGGATATGGAGGGATAAAGGGCAAGAGTTGAGAGTGGCAGGAATTTATGAACTCAGAGTGCAGTGTGCTTTTGGTGAGGGTGAGGGAAAGAGGACTTCTTTTGCCAAAACAATATTCAATTTTTTAAAAAGGCAGCTACAAAGCCATGATTAAGCGTAGGGCCCTAAAAGAAGCCTATAAAATCAAAAAAATATTTATCTGGAAGGGTGGTAAGTCCAATAAAAGTTTTATGAATGTTTTACAACTGCCCTGTCAGGAAGCTGGCCTCTCACTCACCTCCCTCCTGCAAAAAAAAAAAAAAATAGACAAACATATACAGTCACTGGCCCAGACACACACACTCATTGACCCAGATATACTCACAGGCACAGATCCACAGTTATGGCACATACACACACGTGGACATATACAGACTCAGACACACCTGCTCACATAAGTTCCTCTGGTACCATGTCTCTCAGGTGAGCATGAGGTTGCTGGGAGAGGAGGTGGGGGGCAGTACTGCCTCTCTTTGAGCTTGTAAAAATCTGCAGGGATCTGTACCCATGGCCCAGCTAAGAGTGTCAGCATCTCAGCTCTGGACACACTTCCTCCTCCTTTACCATGCGTTCTTGCTCTTGGCTACAGTATATCTTTGGCAGGTGCAAGGCCTCAGGTCATGCTGTTGTCTGTGTTCACAGCAGGCCAGCTGGCACCCCAGTCTCATGAGAATCATCTCAAGGTCTTGGAGTTTGAAGGAGGCTTTCTGATTTGAGGCCTTGGACTCCTCTCCTCTAGCAGCCCATGAGGCCAGCCTGTCAGGGCCTTTATTCTTTGTAACAACCCAGGAGAGTGTTGGGACTCCCATTTTAGAGAGGAAGAAACTGAGACTCCAGGCCCTTAGCTAAGGTCACCCTGGAAGTGGTCTCACAGAGACACATTCTCAGGCCTGTCTCTGGTGGCTTCTCTTCTCCTGAGGAGGTTGTGAACAAAGTCCCACAGCAGGTCCAGATGCAAGTTAACCCCACTGAGCTCTCCCACCACTCATCCCTAACCCTGGGCCCAGCCACAGGGCCTTTATAGACTTCTCTTGGCCACCCTAGTGAACTTGCTGCAATATTACTTCCTAAAAAGTGCTCCAGGTTCCATCCAGGCTCCATAAAACTCCCCTCTCTCTATGAAACTTGCCCTTCTCTTCTGGGGCACTCATCTATCTGGAAGCATATGCTATTGTGGGACTGACTATCCCTTTTGTAAAGCTCCAGGAGGACAGACACTGAGCAATTTCTTTTGTCATTGAGTCCCCAGCCTAAACCAAGGCTAGGTGAACAAAACATGAATAAGCAAGCATCAGGTTCCAGAGCCTGGAGGTGTGGGTGACTTCTCCAAAGTCTGAACTGGTCATGGGCTGGTTTCTAAAGGTAAAGGCTGACATAGCTCAGGCCACTGTAACTCAGGCTTGCCTCATCAGAACTTCACCCTAGCCTCAAGAGATCAAATCTTCCATTGCCTGGGATGAGACCCAGCTCCAAAGGTCAGTTTCCAGCAACCACCAATCCCTTTTCTAACAACAATAAGAACCAATAAGCACTCAGGCAGAGGACCAGTAACTACACACGAGGCACTCACCAGGTGCTCCCATGTCCCGACTCCGGATTTGTGAAATGAGCATGTTGGGGTCAGGGAGGGGGTCCATTAGCACCTACAGCTGTTAGACTCTAAGTTTCAAATGGAAGTGGCCTCTAGCAGAAATTGAACAGAACAAACCAGGAGCCCAATTTCTGATTAAATGCCCAAATTTCACTTCACTCTCAACAAGAGTCAGCAAGAACCTCCAGCTTTACTTCGCTTAGGAGGCTGAAAAGTTCCCTACAAAGTGTGGCTATTTAGGGCCAATCCTAGTCCTCCAAGAAACCAGGTTGAGCATAAGCTTGTAAAAAATCCAACAATGGCATGCCTCAATTGGTAAGAAATGGTGGGATAAGGCAGGTGTTTGTGGGGCGAGGGCAGAGAAGAAGCTGGAAGATGTATAGATGGGCACTGCTACCTGGCCAGTCCTTGTTCTGTCCACACTCACACTCTAGGGTCAATCACACTCCCAGCGCTTACCTAGAGAAACATTCTGATACTGCTCTGCAGAGGAGAAAGTGGAAACCACCCACCTGTCCTCAGTCAGGTAACAGGTGCACAAACTGGTGCATGCAGGCTATGAAATAACACATAGCAGTCAAACAAGTCAACTAAAACTGTTGACTAGAACATCAAGTTCTAAAACGAAAACAGCAAGTGCTCCAAAAATACCTGATTCATGCGAGACCATGTAAACACTTAAAACATGCATATAAACCATCAATGCTGTTATGTAAGGCACAAAAGCATGTATGGGCATGAAGCCCCCAACTTATGAAAGTGGATGTTATCTCCAGGGAAGTAGGGGGCAGGGTTCCCTTTATTAGCAAAATCTTAAAGATAGAAAGAAGAGAGAGAAAGGGTGTGAAAGATTTGAAGCATGACATATGTGTTTGATCTTGCTGGTACCAGAGTTGTCTATTCTGTTCTGTATGGCCAAAAACAATTTTTATTTTATTTCATTTTATTTTATTTTAATTATTTAATTAATTAAATCAAGTACTAATTAAAAGGAGAAATAAGTGTAAGGGACACAAGATGTAGGCCACCAGCTGTGCTCTGGGCAGTCTCTGCCTAAGCACATGCATGCTCAGAGCCTCAGTTTCTTTATCTGTCCAATGGGGATAATGAAGCCAGTCCCAGACAGCTATCATGAGAGCTGGTTGTGCTTATGTGAGCCCAACACCTGATATGTCTGTAACTGAGAACCCAGCTGGTCAGGGTTCTCTCTTGCTCCTTAAAAAACACTAGCCCGAAAGGCAGAAAACCACAGACTCACTCATTGGATACCCAGGGAAATAATGCAGAATCAAAGTGCTATGACAGAAGAGCAGCGGGTATACAATGGGAACAATTGATGGGGCTCAACCTCATTTAGAGTCAGGTAAAGGTTCCTGAAGGAAGCTGTGACCCCAAAAAGATACTTCCTCAATCCTCGTTTCCCCTTTTGTTCATGAACTGACTTTTAAATAGGTCTCAGGCCATGGGCCTCTGTGGGCTTCCAGGGCACCTACCTCCAGACAGCCTCTTCCTGGGGACTCCATTCTCACTGTGGCCACAATGAGAAGCCCTGGCACCAACCTATGTGGATGACATGGAACCATCCCAGGGTGAGGTTGGCAGGCAGATGGTTTCTGTCCATTGCGCTGTGTTTATGTTAATTGCAGATATTTTTAATATATTGTGTTACTCCATCTATCTTTGTGAATGGTCAGTCTTGTAAAATTCTTTTGATGATGTTATTTTTTTCTTGCCTTAGCTTTATCATCTGCAATTATTTATAATATCATTGTCTTTGTTTCAAACACTGGGTATAAACATTGTTGTAACAGTTCTTCAATGAGGTTCATATAATTTTTACAATTGCTTTGAAATGCTTCAATGGCCAAAGAGGGAGGAGTTTGGTCATTTGGGGAAAAAAAGACACCCCAAAGTGCTCTCTGCTCTTGGTAAAAGGTCCCCTTCTGTCAGGATGGCTTCCAGGAGAGGTTCTGTTAAGGATAATCCCTCCCAGAAAGCTGGGGCAGCCTTGCAAGGTAGGCGTTTGGCAGCAGCTAGCTGGTGGCTGGATTAGGTTTCAGAGTGCCTTCCTCATAGATATTGACGCAAAATTCACAAAGGCCATTGTCAGGGTAAGATGCCAGTGAGAAAGATGGATGGCTTGTAATAATTTTTATTGAGGTTTTTCTGAAATCTCAACTTTCACCCCTTACTTCTTTTCAACTCTTTTCTCCCAACTCTGTTTTCTAGAATCTCCTTGGTGGCCAGCTGGTATGCTGTGTGGGACAGAAATGCCCATGATGGCCTGGGGAGAGTCCACCCTCACCTCAGAGTCCCTGGGGACTGTCCATAGTTGCCCCTGATGAAGCCAGCTTTGGTTCTCTCTGTCCAGGGAAAGTTAGCTTTGGAGAAGCTGGCTGTTGGAGTAGGACCAGCCTGTAGTTGGGCAATAGCTGGCCTGGTATTTGGGGGAAAAGAGAGAGGGTTGCCTGAGCCTCTTGCCCCTGTGCTTGCTTTCCTATGTTCACTGTGTATTATCAGGGGTTCCCATGAGCAGTTTGCCAGCCCCTCTGGATCACAGCACCATCATCCTCCTCAAACACAACTCAGATCCTGGCTTCCTCTGCCCACATATCCTCAAGTAGTTCTCTATTGCCTAGAAATGAGCCCTTGCCAGTCTACCTCCCAGCCTCACACCAAGTCCCTTTGCCTTACTCTGTGCCTCCCAGGTGGCTAGGTGTGCCAGTTGACCTGCCTTCCTTGGATGGTGATAGGCCCTCAGGATGCAGGGGTACACAGACCTGTGAGCCCTCTGTCCTCAAATGGCTCACGGATGGTCCTAGAGTCTAGCAAAGGATGACTCAACCTTCAGGCTCTAAGAAGTCCTCTAATCCTTGGCCTTCTCTTGCAGTGTCTCAGATGGACCTCCTCCACAGTCTTGACCAGAGGTGGGTGATGGAGCTGCCTACTCACGACACAGCCATACTGCCTGAGGACTAAGTGGTCGGGGACAGGCCCTGAGTCTGGTCTCTGAGTTCAGGACTTAGCATGGGCCCATGTGCAGAGGGATTTGCATTGGGTGGAAAAGAGAGTATCCTGATGTCTTTGGACCAGAGCTGTGGACATTGCGGTGGACAAAGGGACACCTTGACAGCAGTGCCTCTCACTTGCAGAGGGCTTAGGGAGACAAAGTTTACACACCTTGGGGATCCAAAGGTCAGGGTCCAAGAGGTACTCAGACTGCAGGGTGGGAGCTGGAGGTGGGGAATTCTGGCAGGCAAATATAAACATGCCAGACCCTCTTCTCCATATACTTGTTTCTTCTAATTTTCTTTAAAGAAACTTGGATAAGGCAAAATGGTTGACCTCATTAATTACCAAAGAAATGCAAGTAAAAACATCAAGTTGCCACTTTTCAGGTATCAACTTAGCTAGGATAAATAATAGAGGTCCAGCCCCATGGTAGCAAAATAGATGCTGTCAACAGTACTGATGGGAGTATCAAATAATGTGATACTTTTGGAAATCATTTTCTCTGGAGTTTTCTAGAACTTTTAAAATGTTTATAGCATTTTCTTTTAAAAATAAGAACAATTTGAAGAGATCCAAGATGGTGGCAGAGTAGGTGAATGCTATACTAACCTCCTCCCAGGACCAAACTGGAATCACAACTAAATTATAAAAAAATCATACTGAATAAGCAACAGAACACTAGCTGGAGAGAAGCCTTATAACCAAGAACTTATGGAAGAAACCACATCACCACAATGAGACTGGTAGGAAGAGCGGAGGTTCGAGAGGGCTGACAGGACTCCCATGGGTGGCAGCTGATGTTCCAGAGTGATATTTCAGCAGTGGGGGAGTTCCCCCTGAGAAATGTGGGATCCAAACCCCAAGCTAGGCTCCCCAGCCTAAAGCAACAGAATTGAGAAAGGAACCCAAATAACACCTGGCTGTGAAAACCAGCAGGGTTTCTGTCTGTCAGGGAGTGACAGCTAGAGAAGCAGAGAGCCTGTTAAAGAGCCAACCCATAGAATTTCATTTGCAGCCACTTACCCTGGACTCCAGAAGAGGGAGGGCAGAGTGCACTACAGCTGCGAGATAGTCTGGGATTGGTGGCTTTGGGGAGAGAGCTGAAGGGTCAGCAGACAGGATCCCTGTGCTGAGTCATTCTCCATCTGCAGAAGCCATCTTTCTTGGGCAGAGCACCCCCCTGCAGGTGGCATCAGTTTGAGGGGAAGCAATACCCCCACCTGCAGGAATCCTTCTGGCCCCACCCTGCAGAACTTAAGCTGGGCTGCAGAGGAGTACAGCTAAAGGCAATTTCAGTGTTGAGTTTAACAGAAAGCCTGCAGGCAAAGGCAGATCTCTGGGAGCTCTGAGATTTCAGCTAACCTCCCCCAGGCCCAGTGTTGGTAAAAGTTGGCCTTGGCGAACAGCCTGGTTCTTTCTGCATACATCTTGGCCCAGCAGAGGGAGACAAGCTGTGGTTCACTGATAGCTCCAAATAGGTTGCCCAGGGCCAGTCACAGGCAGCTTGTGACATAGGGCTGCCCCAGAGTCTTTGAAGATCTACCTAATACATAGAAACAAACACAAAGAGGCAACCAAAATAGGAAGACAAAGAAACAGTCCCCAAATAAAAGAACAAGAGAATTTTCCAAAAGAAGAACTAAATGAAATGGAGGCAAATAATTGATCAGATATAGAGTTTAGAGTAATGATTATAAGGATACTCAACAGCATGAAGACATAGACACCATAAAAAAGGACCAGTCAGAAATAAAGAATGCAATATCTGAAATAAATAATACACTGGAAGTAATATACAGTAGCTTAGATGAAGCAGAGGATCGAATCAGTGGATTGGAAGACAAGGTAGGAAAAAAAACCCAAGCAGAGAAGCAAAAAGAATTAAAAAAAATGAGAGTTTAAGAAACCTTTGGGACAATATGAAGCATAACAACATCCATATCATGGGGATACCAGGAGAAACAAGCAAGCAAGGGATCGAGAACCTATTTGAAGAAATAATGACCAAAAATTTCCAGTGAAATAGAGATAGACTCATGGATATGAGCAGGTTGACAGCTAGTGGGGTGGGGGTTAGGGAGATGGAAAGATCAAGCAAAAAGGAAAAAGGACTCATGGATAGTGACTGTGAGGGGGTGAGGGGTATAAGGGGGATAGATGGTAATAAAAAATACAATTAAGAAAAAAGAAAAATTGAACTTATGATAATATCTAGAAAGAACTGTATGTACAAAGATGTTCCCAGCAATGCTATCCATGATAGAGAGAAGTTGGAAATACCTAAACATGCAACAGATGTCCGTGGTACAGCCTAGGGGAATGACTACAACACAGCTCAGGTTTACGGACACCAGCTCTATGTTGGGTACTGTGCTAGTGGGTAGGTGCTTTTACAGCTCACTGCATATTTAGATCTCACAGTCCCCATAAATGGTACACCCTTATCCCCATCCTAAAGATGAGGAACTAGGGCCTGGAGGGATCTAGTCATTCACCCAAGGTTATAGATCCAGTACGTTGTGGGACTGAGGTTTGAATGTAAGGTCTGTCTGAGGCCAGAGCCCAAGCTCTTAACACTGCACCTGAAGATTACAGCATAAATTAAAAAAAGGAGGACAAAACTGTATAATTACAGTAATTGGAAAGAATCAAACACAAAATTGTATACATTATAACCTCTAGGCTACATAAAAAGACTTTGTAGAGAAAAGACAGAAGAAAAGTGAAAATAGTGATTGACTATAGGAGACATTTTTCCCTTCTTTTTATTTTTCTTTAACACGCAAATTTCATTGAATGAGATTATACTACTTTAGGCTATAAAGAAAGTTTGTGATTTTTTTCAAACCATGTAAAACATCCCATTTGGAAACAGTTGCCTGGTGTCAGGCCTTGACTGCTGTGCAGGAAGGTAGTCCTACTGAGACAGACAGAAGCCTTCTTTCCCCAAGTGACAGTGAACAACTGTTAGCCTGCAGGGTCAGGGACCCACCATATGCTTGGGAACAGAATAATAGCCTGTTCTTGCTATAGGTTCTAAGGGGAATTCTCTCAGATTTCCCCAGAATCATGACTATTGCCCACTCTGCTGAGACTTCTGAGACCTGGATAGGCCATAGGCAAATTCTGACATCCTTAATGCTTTTGATTTCACACATCAGTGGGCCAGGGCTGATGAGAATGAATGAATTTATCCTTTCCATCAGACCAATCACCATGACTGGGGAAAGGGAAGGTTTGTAACAGCTAAAGGGGCAGGGGTCCTTCCTAGCTCACCATGTGTATACCATGGGACCTCCTGTGAGGGGCCCTGAGGACAGAGGGAGACTCACCTAGGACCCTCAGATTAGAGAAGCTCACCTCTTGAGGAGGTTCCCAGGGAGACAGGTGAGAGGGCACAACAATTGTGGTTTCAGGAAAAGAGGTTGGCCCAGAATGCTAAGGCACCCTGCAGAAGGTACCTCCCACTCTCCTGAGGCTGAGCAAAGTCAGGGGTGAAGGGAAGGCCACTCTAGCAGTGAGAAAAGCCTGGCACAATCACTGGGCATGTCTGCTAGCAGCAAACATCTGTACTTCTGCTACTTCTTGCAATAGCACTTGGCTTTCCTTAGGTAACAGAGGATGAAGCAGGGTTTACCTTTGGGTCCAGGAGCAGCCACGAGTCAGGCTGCCCTTTGTGTGCCCCCAGCCTTGGTGCTGGTCTGGAGATGGGCATGGGGCACTGGCTACTGGGACTACTGGGAGGCAGACTCCTTCTCTCCTAGATTTGCCGCTAGGAAGAGCATCCATGATGGAGTCTGGCTAGGTGCAGCCACTGGAGAAGGAAAGGGCTGAAACTGGAGTATACTGGCTAAAGTCCTCCGATCTAAGAGTTAGGCTACGCCTGAATACAGCATCACTAATGGACTTCTTCAGCTTCAATAGAATTAAGGCTTCAGTAGTCTATTCCTCCATCCCACCTGGCTTAGTGCAGGGTGATAGTCCAGAGCATCACAGGGACATGCTCATACATATGGCCCTTCAGGAGGCAAGTGGGGACAGAAGACTGGAGGTGGCATCTGAGCAGAACCCAGAGGATCCAGCACAGACAGCAGAAGGAAGGACAGCTGCTACAGGCCCATGCAGGGCTGAAGGGCAGCATGTGGGTCAGAGGGACAGAGAGGGCAGGAGCTGCAGACCATGCAGGTAGATGGCTGAGTGGGAAGGAGCTAAATATTATGCTAATAAGCCTGAACTCTGCTCCAGGCAAGAGGGAATGGTCATGGCAGACCGCATGATGAGTGGGTCTGTGCCCACAGTGAGGGGATTATAGGCCAGGAATTAGTAAATCAGGAGCTTTGAAGACTGGCAGAAGTACATGCTTACCCAACCATCAGATGCTGGCAGAGGTAATCTAAGAGTCTGGACATTTACCAGTCCCCAGAGACACACAGACATAAACTTCATATCTTACCCTATGCTTCATTCTCAAATGACAGTCTTCGGCCTCCATGCACAGAAAAGAAAAGAAACTCACACTTACTGAACATTTACAAGGAGCCAGACGCGTTATAAACATTTTCTTACTTACTCATCTTAACCCTGAAAGAAAGGAATGCTCCCCTTTTTCATGCTGGAAAACTGAGGTCCAGGGCAGGGCATTCCTGTAACCAATCCAGTAGTGGGGTTACGCTGAAAATGGAACTTCTGAAACTTGTGTTGGGCCCTGAACTCAGGACATACAGAGCAGATGGACAAGAGTGTAAACTGTAGAGGTGGGGAGCAGAGCAGTAAGAGCGAGGACTCTGCAGCCAGATGGCCTGAGTTCCAATCTCAGCACTGGAGTTCCACAGCTGTGCGACTTTGGGCACGTTCCTTTACCTCTCTGTGCTTGTTTCCTCAATTGTAAAATGGCAATTTCAATAACTGTAATTATAATAGCATCTTCTGTCAGGTTTGTTGTGAAAATTAAATGACATATGCAAAATATAGAATAGTGCATGGTACATAATAACTATATAGTTGTTTTTCATATATTAATCTTTTTTATTTCTAACTCTGGTCATTGGGTCACAAATACTGAAGAAATTCACACTGTTTGACCAATGTTTGTCATACCTTTATTAGTGTGTAAGTGTGTATTTATTGAGCCCCTACTACTAGCAGGCCCTGCGGTAAGGTCTCTCCAAGTTCCTATAGGAATCTATGTGAGGGTGAGGAAGTATCTATCAGTAGATGGAATGGCTCAGATTCAAAGCCTGATGCATGAGAAAGACACATGAAAGTTCAAAGATTTTGTGAGTTGTGTGACCATAAGGGAGGACCCAGTGTGAGTCAGGTCACTCTAGAACGGTTGCCAATCTGTGGCCCAGGATGGCTATGAATGTGGCCTAACACAAAATCTTAAATTTACCTAAAGCCTTTTTTTTGCTCATCAGTTTTCGTTAGTGTTTGTGTATTTAATGTGTGGCCCAAGACAACACCTCTTCCAGTGTGGCCCAGAGATGCCAAAAGGTTGGATACCCCTGCAAGGGAAGATGCAGCTTGAGCTGGTTGGGTAGTATGCCATGTCTTTAAGACTAAAACAGTGTTGTCACTGATTAAATGTCTTCTCTGCATCAGACTCTGAGCCAGGCACTTTACACATGGCTTCAGGCTGTTCTCTCAACAGCCTTTTGAAGAGCAAGCATTGGTCCTATCCTACAGACCAGACTGAAGCCAAAAGAGGGAAAGTGGCTGCTCCAAGAGTAATAGCTATTAATGAACGAGGCAGATTTAAACTCTCACTCCTGACCCTGATCTCTTTCTGCCCCTATCAAATGACATCTGAAAAATTCCTGGAAGGAGATGTGATCAAAAGTCCTCTGCAAAGTCACAGCAGTGGGGAGACTGTGGCATTTCCCCCCAGATTTTTAAGCTTTCTCTTTAATGTAACCATGCAACTTTTATAATGAGTGAGAGTGGTTTAAGAAAACACATGACACCTAAACATTTCTGGTTACTCCTCATCCAGCTGAGTAGACAGTCAGTAGTCAGACAGACTGCTCTATCAAGAGAGCTCTCGGGGGATGTGCAGGCAGTGACCCTGACCATTGAGCCCTAAATAAATGAACACTGGGCCAGCTAGAAGCCATGATCCCCAACTCACTAGCAGGCCGCAGCAGCACACTTGGTACAGGGCTGGGGACCCAAGTGAGCCACAGACAGGAGCTGCCTGAGCAAGACAGTGGCCACCTGCAGCTCTCTAAGTGCCATCTAAACTCAGCTGGGTCTGTGGTCTGGTGAGCAGGCCCCCAGGGAGGATGAAGGCAAGAGCAAGGTGAGCCTAGAACCCACATGTCAGAGTGCCAGGTTCTCTTTACCATCCCATCCTGCCTGGGTCCAGGTACTCTTGGACTTCTATACTCCACTGAGGTTTCATATTCAGACAAAATGCAGTCCAAACTCATCCTCCTCCACTGCCCAGCTATGTGACCTGTGCAGGGCCTCACTGAGACATCTGTACAGTGGAGACCACATGAAGCGCTATTTACAAAATCCTCAGCCTTGGATTGGTTCTATAATGGCTCCTATTGGTGTAGTGACCAGTATTATTGTTATTATCACTGCCTCACCTCCTCCTCTGCAGGTGTGACAGATCAGGAGGAGCACAACTCAGAGACTGGATTGATCAGAAACTAGAGGAGCAGCAGCAGCAGCAAATCCTAGGTGAGCCCTGATATCACCAGGCACAATGCTAGGTGCCTGCACACGTAACTTTTTTCATCCCAACCACAGTCTCTTTTAAGGAGTGCTGCTGTGCAGTGTGACCCAGAGTCAGAGGGTAAGACCTGGGGCAGGTGATTTAATATGCAGATAGTTCCCAACTCAGAGGGCTAGTACAAGAAGTACATAACTTAATTTAGGGAAGGCATTGAGAACAGAGTCTGGCAAGCAGCAATGGCTGAACTAGTCTGTGCTTAACCTTGCCCTATTGTCTCAGGCTCTCCTGAGCTCTAGCATTTGACTAAATGCTAAAGCAGTTCAGCCTAAGTGGGCTGTAACTGATGCCTCCCGGGGACCTGCCCTGCTGGTCAGGAGGCAGCAAGAGAAGGCCTGGGGTGGAGGCTACCTGAGATGACCCCTCCTCACCTATCCTTATACTTTACCCAATAGGCACTGAGTCACTGCAGCCCACCCACCCCACCCCTGGCCTGCTCTCCACCTGTCTACTACTCCAGCCTCTGAGCTGACTATTCCCCTCCCTGTGTACCACCCATCACAGCTTCCACCCTCTACTTAGAATGGTGGTTCTCAACTGGGGCCATTTTGACATCCAGGAAAATGTCTAGAGAAGTCTTCTGTTGTCACAATTGGAGAGGGTGCATGGCGGGGGGTGGTTGTTACTGGCACCCAGTGAGCAGGGACTGGACATGCTGCTAAACAACCTTCAGTGCACAGGACAGCCCCACCACAAGAAATAACCGAGCCCCAAATGTCAGTTGTGGAGAGGCTGAACAACCCTGACCTGACAAATGTCAGCCAGACATCAATCATGGGGTTCAAGGCCTCAGGTGTGAGGCCTGAAATTGAGGATGAACATTAGGAAAAGGATCCCCAGGTGCTCAACTGTGGTTGATTCACGTAAGACTTTGTTTAGAAAAAAGTTTCATTGCTTTAAAACAGTTCCAAAATCACCATTTTAAACACACAAAACTAAATGAGTTAGTAACATAAAAATCATTTAGAACAGTGTCTTACATATTATAATAAGCAATAAACATGCCATACTCTTTCTAGCCTCTGAGTGTTACAATACTGTTTCCTCTCTCCTGAATGCCTTTCCTCCCCTTTTTCTACCTGAGAAAACCCCCTCTCCTTCAAGGCCAGTTAAAGCCTTACTGTGTCCTACTCTACTCTGGAAGGGAAAGGTCACTCCATCCTCCCTGTCCAGATGGCCTATAGGGGACTAACAGTGTTTGTTACTTTCTGTAGTTATCTCCAACCAACTGGTGCTTCCCTGGGGAGAGGTGGAAACCAATTCTCTCTGCATTGAGGCCTGACTGGAGCAAAGTTGGGGTGGGGAGAACACTGAAGGCTTTGGGAAGTAGTAGCTTCTTCCTCTACAGGCCCTAGCTTAGCCCAATGGAACTTTGGGGAGGGGACAGACACCCCTGAATAGGGCCCCACAGAGCCATCTCTACCTCACTGCTGCCAGACCAGGGTCTTAATCATGACTTCCAAAGGGACCTCATAGTGCCTTCCTCTGCACAGGCCACAGAGGTCTCACGTGTGGGCACGAATACCCTGAACTCCCTTCATGCCAGCTATCTTTGGCCCATGGGCTGTCCCGATCTCCTCATTGACCCTCTTAACCATCACCTTAACCAGTGATCAGACCTACATCACCCACGATGGGCAAATGGAGATCACATGCATCCTAAGTGTGGACTAAGGACATGAGATCACACCTGTGGGCTTCCATCTACATATGTACAATAGAACCTAGTCATACAGAAACACTAGAAAGACTCTAAGAGCATGTTTGGAAAACAACCCACGTAGAATCCAAAAAATTGTCAACATCACGAAACGAGGAGACATGACAACCAAATGCAGGGTGTGTGATTTTTTAATGAATCCTCTATCAGAAAAACAAGTTTTAAAAGACATTACTGGGACAATTGGGGAAATCAGAAAATGGACTGTATCTTAGGCCATATCATGTTGATGTTCAATTTCTCAAGTGATAATTGTATAGTGGTCAAAGAGGAGAATGACTTAGACCTTAGGGGGCACATGTTGAAGCATGCAGGCATAACTGAGTTCTACACCTAACATTTAAATAGTTTAGCACACACGGATAAAGTAAATGTGACAAAGTATTAACAATTGTGAAATCTAAGGTTCAACAAACAATTCTTTCTACTTTTCTGCATGTTCTGTATGGGAGGATATAAAAAAGAAAAAATATGAAAAAAAGAAAAAAAAGTTGGGAGGAAAAACCCTCAAAATGACCCATCTTACAGATGGGGAAACCAAGGCTCACAAAGGTTAATATTCTATCCAGACCCTGGCAGGGTGGCTCAGTTGGGTGGAGCATTGTCCCATACATCAAAAGGTTGCAGGTTCAATCCTCAGTCAGCTGCCCTGGTGAATAAAATGCCCAGACCCCTTATAAGTTAACAGGTGCACCAAGACAAAGAAATATAGCCCAAATGAAAGAATAGATCAAAAATCCTGAAAGAGAACTAAGTGATGAGGAGATAGCCAACTTATCTGATAGAGAGTTCAAAGCCCTGGTAATCAAAATGCTCACAGAACTCTTTGAGCTTGATCCCAAAATGAAAGAACAAATGAAGGATACCCAAAGTGATATAAAGCAAAATATTCAGAAAACCAACAGTGACATGAAGGAAACCAGGACTCAAATCAACGATTTGGAACAAAAGGAAGAAATAAACATCCAACTGGAACAGAATGAAGATACCAGAATTCAAAAAAATGAAGAGAAGCTTAAGAACCTCTGGGACAACTTGAAACGTTCCAATATCCAAATTATAGGGTTGCCAGAAGGAGAACAACAGCAAGAAATTTAAAACTTATTTCCGCAAAAAAATTAAGAAAAACTTCCCCAATCTGGTAAAGGAAATAGACTTCCAGGAAGTCTAGGAAGCTCAGAGAGTCCCAGTTGGACACAAAGAGGAACACACCATCATTAAGTTACATTATCAATGAACACACATCATAATTAAGTTACCCAATATTAAAAATAAAGAATTTTAAAAGCAGCAAGAGGAAAGGAAAGAGTTACCTACAAATGAGTTCCCATAAGACTATCAGCTGATTTCTCAAACAATATCTTGCAGGCAAGAAGGGGCTGGAAAGTCATGAAAAGCAAGGACCTGCATCCAAGATTACTCTATCCAGCAAAGCTATCATTTAGAATGGAAAGGCAGATAAAGTGCTTCCCAGATAAGGTCAAGTTAAAGGAGTTCATCATCACCAAGCCCTTATTATAGGAAATGTTAAAGGGACTTATCTAAGAAATTGAAGAAGATCAAAAACTATGAACAGTAAAATGACAACAAACTCACAACTATCAACAAATGAATCTTAAAAAAAGAAAAACAATGAAAACAAAAACTAAGCAAACACCTAGAACAGGAACATAATCAGAGAAATGGACATCACATGGAGGGATTTCAGTGGGGAGGGGACAGGCAGGAATAGGGGCAAAAAGGTACAGGGAAGAAGAAGCATAATTGGTAGGCATAAAATAGGGAGAGATAAAAAATGGTATAGGAAATAGAGGATCAAAGAACTTATAGGTACAACCCATGGACATGAACTAAGGTGGGGGCATGCTGGAGGGTTGTGGGAAAACTGTAATAGCATAATCAATAAAATATACTTTAAAAATATCCCTGGTCGGGGTGTGTATGGGAGGCAACTGATCAATGTAACTCTCTCACATCGATGTTTCTCTCTCCCCTTCACACTCATGTCCTCTATCTAAAATCAGTACACATGTCCTCGGGTAAGGATTAAAAAAAAATTCAGGATTCCACCTCATGTCTGGCAGACTCCGAAGCTCACGTTCTTTGAAAATACCTGTTTCCAACTTCCCACAGCAGGCAGAAAATGCTGAGTGGGTACACCCCCAGCCTTGCCAACATCTTTCAATAAAAGTCAATATGGTCCTGGCAGCCAGCTAAAAACTCAGATGAAATCCCAAGGACAGGTTGTCCAAACAGAGTGTACAGTTATGACTGGAAGGGTGGGTGGGTGCAAGAGAATACATTTTTAAAGCAAAGAAAACCAATTTCATTCAAACCCCATAGGGAACATGGAACCTAAGAGACCTTGTCCCAGGGCCTGTTTATGGGAATACAACACCCACAATCTCAGGGCTCCTGTGGGCCCTCCCTTTTACAACACGATGAGTTTTAATTCTCTTTGCTGGATTTTCCTCTCAGTTGAATGGTATCCACAAAAGAGGTCCAGTTCCTCCTGGGGCCTTTGTGGTCCACTGGTCCAGTCATCCAACTCTTCAGAGCCTCAGTGTGCCTTTCAGGAAAATGGGAAGATACAGCAGGAGCAGGAGACTGCATGTTAAGAAGCTGGCATTAGCAGGCCAGGCCCAGTGGCCCACATTTGAGAACCGGAAGATTTCATGTAAAAATAGTTTCCCAGTCTGTCTTGAAAAACTAGAGATCTGATCATACTCTGGCCATGTTGCTGCCCCACAACATCCACCTGGAAGTGAATGGTGGCTGTCCACTGGGTTGTGGTGGTCTGAGCCAGTTGCCTGTCTGGAAGGGCTGTGCTTCTAGGTACCAGCACACAGCAAGTAGATCAAGTTATCTTTGTACACAAGCCTGTTATAGGCTCTCCAACAGCTCCTCTCTGCATTTGGGATAGGGACAAACATCTTCCTTCTGTTCACCAGGTCCCATGTTGTGGCTCCTGTCAGTCCAAGGTCCCATTATCTGCTAGCTCCCTGGGCCCAGCTGTCCCTGACAGGTGCTGATCTTTTCTGCCTCAGAGCTCTGCTCAGACTGCTCCTTTGCCTGCAGGGCTCCTACTTATTTTCTAGGTCTGGGTGCAAGGCCAATGCCTGGGGAAGCCTTTCTTTCCCCTGACTCAGTCAGGGTTGTGCTATAAACTCTCCTGGCACTTCACACATTACCTGCACAGCTTGATATGGTTTGCCAAAATACAAATCTTGAGAGATGTCTGCTGACCATCCATCTTCTCAGCTGCTAGGGGCTGAATTATGTCCCTTCTCAAATTCCTATGTTGAACTCCTAACCTCTTGTACCTCAAATGTGACTGTATTTGGAGGCAGGACCTTTCAAGAGGTAATCAGGTGAAATGAGATCACTAGAGTGGGCCTAATCCAGTAGGATTAGTGTCTTTATAAAAAGAGGAAATTGAGACATATACACGTACACACAAACAGGTAGGACCATGTGAGGACACAAGGAGAAGACAACCATCTACAAACCAAGGAGAGACACCTCAGGATAAACCTCAGTGAACACATGCTACCCCAAGTGAGGATGTGTGTCTGGTGGGTGAAAACAATGTACAACCCTAGCCACCATTTATAGACCCCCTATCCCGGTAAAGACACTGTGGGTGGGGATTATGATTATGTGATCTAAGCCTAACTCCCTCCCTGGAAATCATAATTACTCATCCCATGTTAGCACTGAGGGGATAGAGCTCTGACTGGGAAATGACCTGCTGAGATCAGAAAGGGCTGTGGCAGAGTGAGGGGCATGGGCTGCCTGACTCTGGAGGCCAATCCCTGTGCTGAGCTGGGTGACCCTCCAAGGAACTGGGCCAGCCCTGGTCTGGCCTGCCGACCTTACTAAACCAATGCCAGGCACAGTGATGCAGAAGGGGTGGTGCTGCCCTGCTGAGTGCTAAAGCCAAGGCAGGGCCCAGGGTTCTCTTTCCACAGCCAAGGTTCAGGACCTCCCTCCCCTGGCTGAGGCTCCATTTCCCCTGGCACCTTAAGGGTCCAATAAACAGCTGATGAAAGACAGATGAATGGAGGCTTGAGACACATCTGTGGCTCCTGGCACACAAAAGTGATGCTGTATACCCCCTGTTTTGGTTCAAGGGCTCTGAAGTGGACTGTCTCAACCTGAGTCCTATGAAAGAGGGCTGGAAGGACTGACAGAAGACCCAGATGGCAACACCTCTGTGTCCCTTGCTTCTGGTGGCCACTGCACCATACTCCTGGGGACTGAAGAGGCAGACAGAGACTGGGTATTTACTAGTTGTGTAGCTGTGAGCAAGGGTCTCAGTTTCTTTCCCTGCAGAATTGGACAAAGTGGATTGAGCAGAGGTGTTCCCTGACTTCCCAGTCCAGGCCTCTTCCCCACACAAGTGCTCTAGGCAATGCTACAGGGCCAGAGAGGACCACCAGGCACCTCCACAGAGGAGGGCATCTGGACTGGGCTTGAAGAATGGTAAGGGCAAGAGTAATGAGACCCTAGGAGAGGGCAAAGTGAGAATTCCCACATCCATGGTATAGGCACAAAAAATGGAATACAGTGCAGGCAGCTGGGGCTGGATCTGCACTCCTCACCCCATGGCCTTTCCCACTGGCCACGGGGTTCTCTAGAACACCACATATCTGATTCCAGCTTTCTCCACATGTGTCCTTCTCCCCTTCTCTCCCAATCCCTGCTTGGACAGCACATCCTTTGGGAAGTTTGCCCCGACTCATCCTCAAGATGGCCACTCTCCCTATCCTGTTCCTTGCCATGTGCCCCTATGGAAACCCACCACGTTCTGTGCCTTCATGTCTCCCAAAGGGAGGTAACTTGGGGCAGGACTCTATCAGAATGGTTTTGGCATCCCTAGCCCGGCACTGGAGTTTTCTGAGTTAGATGGACTGGTGCCCTCTCCTTTAAAGTTGTCTTTAAAGAACTAGAGCCCCCAAAGCCAAGTTATCAGCAGACAGCTATGTTGAATAAGTCTAATGACACTGGTGCCTGCCTGAGTTGGAGGAATTCCTGGGAAGGCCCACAGCAATATAAGCACCAGGCTTCTTGTCCTCCCATAGGCCTAGGTTCATCCATTTGTTCATTCCAGTCTGTTCCACTGAACTCCTTCACTTACTTATTTGTGTAAGCAACATTTCTGATTCCATGGAAAGTCACCCTCACTGTCTTGACAGACTATGACCAGGATGGTACACTGATCCCTGAACCCCTTGTGGGTGGGCTTAGGGGGCAGAAGGCAGAAGCTGAAGGCAGGAAGCCTAGGGACTCTCCTCAGAACACCTTTTGGAGGTGAGCAGGTGGTGGCTCTCCTGATGTCCAGTCACTCTCCTAGGGGCCATGTGGCAGCCTCCCTGTTCCATCGACAGTGACCTCACAGGCCCTCTGCTCAAGGGCCTGCCAAGCAGAATGACCCACAATTCCCTTCTCCCAAAGAGCCCAAGTGACAGCTACACTTTCAAACCATATAACCAATCCTGTCCATGGGAAACCAAGGCTGAGGGAGAGACTCAGGCAGGTTTTGGACTGGAATTCCAGCTCTGATGTTTGCTTGTATGGAACATGAGCAAGTTACACTGTTTATCCTCCAAGCCGTGGTTTCCTCATCTGTGAACTGGGGATATTCCAAGTGCTGGGGCTATAAGTAACAGCCAACCTTTCTGAGAGCTTCCTAGGGCCCTTCTCTGATTGCTGTCATGGCTCCTGAGTGTTGGCTCCTCCTGAAAAGCAGTATATAGAAGTTCCTTCTGGGTTATTACTGGATGTACAATTCCTTTTATTTAATAACAAGAAACTTTATTGAATTACAAATTTTAAAATGCATCACAATTTAAATGGAAGTACAATTCTACAGATTATTTTCCTCATCTGTCTAGAGTCCATTAAATTGTGATTAGTAATTATTAAAATATTATTAAAGATCATGAAAATTTGATGACCCTAAATGGAAATTAGCAGTATCCATGTCAGGGTTTGATTGAGAATATGGCCACACCACACAAGTTCCTGGCACATAGGTGAACTCTCGGCAGGTGGGGCAGGAGAGCCCATGAATATGATAAGGCCACAGCTATGGCTTTCAACGGCTGTGGGTCTTAATCACTGATGCTTTGGCTTTTCTGAGGTAAGGGTCAGCCTGCAGCTCTGTGACATGGTCATTCACCAATGAGGAGCAGCGATGCCCATCACACCAGTAGTACTTGGGCCCTAGAATTTTCCAGCAACAAGGCTGCAAGCCCTGTGTGCACTGTGTGCCATCCCAACTGGAGTGTTAATGCAGACCATACACAGCTCTCCCCAAACTGGCTGGTCCTGGAGCACCTTGTGGGAGATGGACCACTTGCCATGAGTTTAGGCCACTCAAAAAGCTTGCTGCATCCTATTGAGGAACACATAACAACCTACTGGTCATTTTAGGGTTATAGACAGTGTTTCAGAAGATGAAATTGTGTCCACATGTTCGCCATCACACCTGGAGTCAATCAGCAGTGACTTACAGCTATCAAAAGTGACAATTCCATTCATCCTCATTTGACCCTTCTCTGGGTGGATGTCATGAAAGAGGTTGTTTCCTCTGCACAGTGGATGTGCACGGCTGGCAGGAGCTGTTGTCCCAGCCCACCATCCAGGCTGCCTCTCACAGTAGGAGCTGGTGTCTGGGGCACTGACACAGAATGGAGGGTGGGAACAGTAGGGAGTGCTGGCCAGGGTGAGCCATATAGCCCAGGCTAGGCCACTGTACTTTATCAGCTTCTCAGCAAGGGGGTGTCTCCAACTATGTGTGTACCCTCTGGTACAGTGCCGAGCTTTCTGAAGCCCTGATGGCTTTCTAGAGGCTGACTGGGGAGGGCAGGTGCTCCATACCCAGAAAGATTGTGGACAAGGAACACACTCCTCTGCTCCCCAGGCCCACCTTGAGGTGCGGATAACAAGACCCAGCTCTGATATAAAGCACCTGGCACTGAAGCAGCACTTGGGAAGCACAGTGATATGATGACACGTGCAGGAGTAAGGTTTGTCTGGAGAAACCTCATCTGCCTGGCAAAGTCCTCCAAGTACTCTCTACCAGCACTGCTACCCAGAGTGTCCTAAGTCATGTCCAAGAGCCTCCCAGCCTCACAGAGGCAACTTCATTGAAGAGAACAGTTATATAAAATGTGATGCTTTTCAACCTTGAAGTCCCCTAAGACTTTCTGTGAAGGCTCCTTGGGTGTCAGAATGAGCTATCTTTCAAGCTATTCTAATTTCCAAGAAATCTTCTGGGGAAGCACTGGGCCAGGAAGCAAATATCAGGACCCTTGTTTCTCAGGCCTGTGTGTACAGCTCCATAAAACACTATTTGCATATTACATTTCAGCTTCTACTCCTGAATCTAAGGCCCAAGTGTCCTTCCTGAAATTTAGGCAGGAGTCATTATGGGTCAAACCCAGGCAAAGGCATGTTTTATTTGGTTCAGACAAATTATTTTTTAATCAGAAAGTTTTTCATAAAAGTTAAATCAGATAATATTTGATCCCTGGCCCTATATTCCCATATAGCAAGTATTGTCTGGACCAGTCCTAACCAGTCACTATCACCTACCACCTGGCCTCTTAAACACCTGCTTGGACCTGCCAGCATCTGGTCTTGACACCAAGGTCTTGACACCAAGGTAGAGGACAGAGAGAGCTTCTGAGCCTGGAGGCCAAGGGGTAAGTGGAAGGATATCCAGAGGGCTCTCCAGTCTGCCTTCCCCAGCTGGGTCACCCTGAAGAGCCAGCAGGGAGGCCGGTAAGCTGTGTTTGAACCCAGCTGCATCCAGGAGCCAAGAGCTGGGACAGGCCCCTTGAACCACTCCCTTCTCTAGGGAGCCTTAAACTGTGTAGCAGCACAACCCTAGGCTTTTTCATCTCAGCACTCCAAACTTGCAGCCACAATGGTCTATCCTCCTCCACCTGGCACTGGATGGCTTGGGTTTACTGAGGAGTCCTTCACAATTAAGGCACTTCAAAAAGGTTAAAAGTAATTCTTTATGGGAGGAATCAGCAGGGAAAAGACAAGCAGGAGGTGGGGGTGTGCAGTGGGGGCGGGTGGGATGAAGGAATCTGACCAGTTATATTTAATAAAAAGCTTAAAAGCCACAAACAGGAAGCAGACCTATTAAACAGACAACATTGACCTAACAAAGGAATGTGAACTTGAGTTGACTGAAGCAGTGTCACCATATCTGCTCTCCTTTCCCTCCCAGCACCCAAGGCCCCCAAACAAGCTTCCTCCTGTGTTTTGCCCTGTTCTGGGAACACCCCCAACTCTGAGTTTGCCTTGTGCTAGAAGAAAGGGAGCTGAGGGAAAGGTCAGCATGATCCTATCTACCTCAAAAGAAGCAAACAGATATGCTCTCCCCTCTGTTTGTATCAGCAGAGCCCCAAGCAACCTGGGGAAGAGGAAAGTGCTCTGAAGTGCAGCCCCTCCCTTCACGCAGCTCTGCTCTTGCCCTCTCAACATCCTGAAACCTTCTTTTCCAGAGCGCTCCTAAAGGTGCTGGCCCAGGGCCCTGGGGACTGAGGCCTGTACAGTGCCTGGCTCATTCCCTATGTGTGATCCCCTGGAGCCCACAGCAGGACACTGGGGGTCTCAGTTTGGCTGAGATGAATACTGGAGCAGCTAAGCACTGGAGTGGGTAGAACGGGTGCTTGAAACTCAGTGTTAGAGCTATATGCTCACAAGAGTGTGTAGAAGGATTCTCTCCATAGGGTGATAAAGCTCAGTCCCACCTTGACAGGGCCTCAAGGCACAGTCAAACAGCAAAGCTAAGCATGCAGGGAAGCAGGCCTCTGGTGACCAGAAGCTTTAGGAAGGATTCAAGAGGCAAGGCTCCAGCCAGGCTTTAGGGAGAATACAGGTGCTGGCTTTGCCTGGTGAGTTGCCAGGGATCAAGGAGTCCTACTTCCTAGCTGAGGCCAAAGTACTACCCTATCTGGAGATTTTACTCAAAAAACTACCCATACATCTCCACACTCACGCCACTCCTGCTCAATGTCTTGTCCTCAAACACACACCAAGCTCATCCTCACCTCATGGTCTTCTCACTTGTCTCCCTCCCTCTCTGCAGCATGTTCTTCCCTAGGTATTTGTGTGGCTTCTTCCCTTCCTTCAGTCAGGCCTCCACTCCACTGCGACCTTTTCAGAGAGGTTTTCTTTGACTGCCCTGTCCAGACAGCACACTCAGTAATCCCCTCTCTGATTAATTTTTCCAAGTCTATCCTGAGGATTCCTCAGTCTATCCTCAGTGTGTCCATGCTTATTCCCTCCCATAACCACAGCACTATGTCTGGTACGCAGTAGGATGTCAGGAAAATGGGTATGGAAAGAGTGTAAGAGTGACGGAAAATCTCCAACAGCTCTATTTCCAGTAACAAACACTCACCCTTAACCCCACCATGGACAAAGCCCAACTCAGACCAAGGAGAAGCTCAGCAGAGGCTGCTGGTCTTGAAACGAAGTGGCAACTCACATTTTGGGAAATCCTACCTGCTTACTAAGGCAGTCGTCTCAATCACCAACTCTCTCCCTCCAAACCACCTGTCAGATCAGTATTATTATCCCTACTTCACATAGAAGCCATGTGACATATCTAATGTCACCCTACATGGTCACAGTGAAGTAAGAACTCACAATCAGACCTTGACCCTGGCTCAGACCAGATGCTGACTCCTCACCAGCCTCCTCCAGATTGCAAACTGGCTTTCCAGCCACAAACTGGTGGGACCAGAGGCCACAGTGGACTGAGCTCTACACATCAGCACAGACAGGCCTAGAACCCTGAGCCAAGGGGCACTGTCAGGGCACTGTCTCTGCCATTTGTCCATGGCCTGCCAGCACCCGAGAGCAAGAGAAAATAACCATACTCACCAGGGATGTGAATCTTAAACTTGCCACTCTGGCCGAAGGAGCTGTCAATGATCCCTAGCTCCCCAGTGGACAGTTGCACCTTGAGCCCCACAAATTGCTGGATGTTGGTCTCCTTTTTGAATAGGGAGCGGCCGATCACACTGTAGTTGTCTATTACCTGTTCCCACACACCCAGCCCCAGAGAGAGAAAGAATCAGTATGTGCAAAAAAGGCTAAAGCCAAGGCCCACCACACCCTCCCAGGTGATCAGTCCATCTTAGGGATAATGGAAGGCACTGAAACCATCATGATGGCTGGCCCATTGCCATTGTCACCACCCACCACCTACAGAGGATAGGCTGTGTGTCAGGCAGGGGTGAACACTTCATGTGGATCAATACACTTAACCCCATGGCAGCAACATGAGGGAGGCACTTTCTCCATTTTACAGATGTGGAAATAGACTCAGCAGAGTTAGGGTATTTGTCTAAGGTCACAGAGCTCATAGGGCAGAGGTAGCTGAGAATCCAAAGCCACCCTGCCTACATTTACCTCTGTGGGGCTACCATACCCTGCCTGCCCCCAGCTCTAGCCTAATGACAGCTAGTGGTACCCTCCTCATGAAAGTTTTACTGATACTGTGGGCTGAGAGCATGTCTACTCCTGAGCCTGCATCTAGGCTTACCAGAGCCCTCCTTATCCTCTTTCTCATTTCCCCTCCCATGAAGAGCCTCTGAGAAGCTGGTCTCTAGAGCTCCCCTACTACATGTACCATATTTTTGCCCAGAGGCTCCCTTCATGGCCTGGCCTCCATCTATCTCACAATCCCACTGCCCCCTCCTCTATGATGCCCTCCTGTCTCTATCTCAGCAGAAGTCCCATCTCCCCAGCTCCCAAGTGTTTGTGCTAGGCCCTCTGCTGCAGAGCTCACACCTGCTTGTCTCTTGGTGGAGGCCCAGGAAGAGAGGAGGAACATACATGTGTATAAAAAAGTCAGCTACGAACAGCCTTGATTTCATCATGAGCTGATCTTGGACCTTCTACCCAAGGGACTGAGTGTGGGAAAAGTTGAAGTACTACTCTCCCCATCCTAAGTCCACTCGAAGCTCAGATACTCCCTTCAGGAAAGAAGGTATAGCAAGAAGACCCTGACCACGTGGCCTCCCTGTCCTGCTCAGCTCCTTTCCAGGGCCTACACTAGAAAGCTGCTTAGCCTCTGTGTAAAAGAGAAGAGATGTGTGTGTGTAGATGTATGCATTTTAAAGACCAGACCTTTCCCTAGATGACCTTAGCAGGGTTGACAAAATTTCTTTCTGCAATTTTCTGCTCTTTGGGCCAGGGCCTATGCTTCACCTGGCCTCTGTCACACTGGGTCCTGCATGAGGGCCACATGAGGAATTGGGGAGTTCCTCCTGTTCTCTAGGCCCCATGCATAGGCCTGGGGTCTTTCTGGAAAAGGGGTCTGGCTCATGTAGGTGCTGGCATGGGCAACAGCAGGGAGGCCACAGGTGTTGCCAGTAGTGGGATCTGCTGCTTCCACAGGGCTCCCTTTGGAAACTCCTGGGAACTCCTGTAAGCTGGGTTCCCAGGAGTTTCTGCTCAGCTTCAGAAGCATCTTGCTTCTGCCCAAGATTCATCTAAGGGCCTCAGATGGATTATTTTGAAGAGGAGAAGTTATCTCATTTACCCTAAAAACCTTTTTGAAAAACATATCCTATTCTATTTGATTCACACAGCCAGATAAAAGCTACCTGCATTCCTCCTTTCCCAGATGATGGATGAATTGGATACAAATAATGATAATAATCATTTCTACTCGCATAGCCCTTCATAATTCACCAATCTCATCCCCACACCTGAACTCCTCCTCATTCTTCTGGACTTGGCTCCAGCAGAGCAACCCTTGCAGGCTGGGGCTGATGTGGGCTCTGCCCTTCCTCTCGGCCCTGCCCTGTTTGAGGGCACTGCTGCTCCCACTGCAGCAGGTGCCCAGCAAGACTGCTGAGTGAACTGAATGCAGATGGTTCCTTAGACCTGCAGGACAGCAGAGTCAGGACAGATTATCACCAGCCCCAAATGCTTTCCCAATTTTCCCAGCTCCCAGGACCCCAGCACCCTGGGAGGCAGGGCCCACCCATTCACATTCAGCAGCCCAGAAAGGCACAATAGGTGTTCAAGACTCAATGGCTCATTCCACATTCCCCATGACTGAAGGCACTCATTGCCCTTTCCTGTCCTCAGCTCATCCTCTGCTGCTGAATGAGGGGCTCCTCATCCCCCAGAGTCCTTTAGCCTCTAGGAGCCCCTCAGTCCTTCAGTCCTTCCTAGTCCCTCAATCCTTAGTGCCCCATCAGCCCTAAACCTTCAAAGCACCCTTAGACCCTTAGTCCTTCAGAGCCCTTCAGCCCCTCAACCCTCAGTGTCCCTCAGCCCCTCAGTTCCCCAATCCTCAGAGCCCCTCAGACCATCAGTCCTTCAGAACCCCTCAATCCTCAGAGCCCCTCAGCCCCCAATTCTCAGAGCCCCTCATCCTCAAAGCCTCTTCAGCCTTTCAGAGCCCCTCAGCCACTCAATATTAAGAGTCCCTCAGCCTATGCTCACCAAGGCATTAGGGGTCTCACTGACCCACTGAGCACCTTTGTCTACAGGGTTTCCATTCCTACTTCAGAGAGGGCAGAGCTGAGCTCAGAAACAAGACCTGAGTGGGCTGCAGCCACCCAAGTCAGAGGCACAGCAGAAATGCAAACTCAAGTCTGATGGGCCTTTGCAAAGTAGAGCAAGACCACAGCTGACTCATGCCAAGCTGGAGAAATGGAAATTGGATAAGATGTAAGACCTCTCCTGGCACTGCAGCTGGCTGAGAAATGAAAAAGAACAGTGTTCCCACAAGGAGCTTCCACCCTACTCAGAGAACTGCCTTCTAAAGGCACTAGTGGGACCAATCAAGCAACAGAGACAGGTGTTGCCTCAGAGAGCATTCATAGTACAATTCTGCCTTTCTTCCACTGTTAGCCTGCCAGGTACATGGCATGCAGCTGAGAACAAATCAAAGGTCCTATCCTTTGAACACAAAGGAATTCATGCATGTCCTAAGGAAAGGTGATGTTTACAGTCTCCTCTGTCCCACTGCCTGTGGACCGTGCATGGCAGAGACAGGGTGCCCTATCTCTGTGCCAGCTCCTAGTGTCCAGCAAGGGTCCTAGTCAAGGACTTCGTGACTGCAGTACTCCCACAGGCCATGACTCATTGCACCCTGTCCCCTCACCTCACCCCATTCTTCTACAACTCTTTGGCTTGTCTCTGTCTTCAGAGTGCAGAACATTCCTTGACATATGTCATACCTTTATGTGTTACTCTTCATTGCTCCCAACCAGGATACAAGGTCCATGAAACAGAAACATGACTCTCTGATCCATGGTGTGTTCCCTCACTGGATGCTCCATGAATGCAGGAGTAAATCCCAAATGCACACCTCACATGGTTGCTGGGACATGTGCAGTGCTTGCTCATGTCTGTGGTCTTTCATTTTTAATAGCTTCATTAAGGCACAACTGATATACAGTAGCATGTACATATTTAAGGTACATAATTTGGTAAGTTAGGATATATGTACATACTCATGAAACTATCACCACCATCAAGCTACTGAACATATCTACCACATTCCAAATTCCCTCATGTCCCATTATCACATTTCCCTCCCTCTGGCTCTCCCATCCTCTTTCCAGCTCAGCTTGGGCAGGCCTTCCCTTCAGGCAGCTTTCCCCATAACAGACCCCTCCTGCCCCTAGAGTCTGGCAGTTTTGTCTCATCATGGCAGTTCTATCTCATCACTGACAGCTGGCTTGTCAGTCTCCCTCACCAGACAGATTGGGAGTTCTGTCCAAATAGTCCTCACGCTGACCCATGGAAGGCCCCAGTAAATATACACACGCTATGGAGGTAAGGAGGGAGAGATGGGTGAGAGAAGGTGGCTCTTGGCTCTTTGGGGATAAATGTAAATCGTTTAGGTGGACATGTTGTTGGCAGATGTGCTCAGCGAAGAGTGAGCCAGCCCACCTGCTCTGGGCCTAGCTATCTCACACACCCAATGCTGGTCTCAGGCTGAAACACACATCGCCTACTGGTTGGCCTTCCCATGGCCTGGCACTGGGCTCCCTGGTACCCAGAGCCCTGGGGTGGCAGATATGCTAACTATTACCAAAAAGACCTTTCACAAGATGTTTCACTGCATCTCCTCTCTGCACCTTCCTTTCTTTAGGTTATAAAATATTAATTTAAAAAGCTAAATGCCACAGAGACAGCAGAGGATCCATCTTTCCCCAAGCCAGGGTCGTGCAATGAGGGCAGACTAATTTTATTAACTGCAGGGCAACTTCAAAAGGCTTCAGGGCTTTCATGGCAGACAGTGAAAACCCCAAAGTTGGTTTAAGTGCCACATAAACACAGGCCTAGGGCCAGGAAGTAGAGGGCTCTCAGCACTTCTTGTTTACATTCTCATTTGACCAAGTGGACCAGTGGGTGGGCTGTTGGGCAGGGGGCCTGTAAGCCTGTGATGCCATTCAGTTCACTGACCTACATTACCACAGTATTTTTGTAAGCATCAGGATAAGGTAAGGACTGAGCAGGCTTTTCATGACCTAAGGATGGCTCAAGGGGCTCCTCTTGCTGCTGGCCTCATAGTCTCACTGGTGCTAGAGTGGCAGTTTAGAAAGGTTCAAAGGGAGCATCTCTGTCATTCCTGTTCTCTTGTCTTATAATTTGTCCAGAAGACACAACAGTGCTGCTTGGGTGCTCCTGCTACCTTCTGTGTCTTCAATTCCATTTGTGGATCAGACAGTAAGAAAGGGAGGCTGGCCTTCAGCATACCATTGGGAATCTGGCCTCAGGAACTCTGGGGTACCATGCCCACTGATAGTCACACTGTTGTATTCCAGCAGCCAGGTGAACCCTTTTCAGAGCCAGCAGCAGATGCTTCCTTCCTCAGACTCCAAGACCTTGACTCTGCTCTCCCACCTGGCCTGCAGCACATGAAAGCCACAGGTGTCTTCAGCCATATTCTAGGAGAGATGCCTCCACGGCTTCTCTCCGAAAAGCCCTGTAGGGACTCAGCAAGGTTAAGAGATTTGCCCAAAGTCACACATTCCATTTTCTTACTGCTTGGTATCCCAGGGGAACAATAGCCAAGGGAAGGCAGAGGTTTGGCAGCAGTGAATAAGCCCAGCCATGGCATTCTCCATCCCCTTGCACTCACTCCTCTGAGCCAGGCTGTGACTGGCTGGACCCTAGCTGGCTTGCAAGTCTGGTTCAAGAACTATCTGCTCAGTCCTAGCTCCTGAAATCCCAAGTTCCTGGAGGAGCTGATCCCCAAGTGCAGGGACCCAGCTCCCACAGGCTGTCTACAGGAAAGGAGACAGGGAAGGACAATGAATGGAGCATGGCCACAAGATGTGGGAACTGCGGTGGGCCCAAGGACCTCACTCTCAAAGGAAGCTATGCCAGCCCAAATGCACCACTGTGATGTGCACTGTAGGCCACACACAGAAAACACGAAAGGCAAACGGTTTCCTGGGCCTCCAGTTTCCTCACCCAAGAAATGAGGTTGAAGGGTGAGCTTTCCCCATCTGTGATCTGAGTAACCAGCTCCAGTATAGGCCTCTGTATTTAGGAAAATGTGGTATACTAGAGACAAGAGAACACAGGGTAAAAGGTTATGAGAATGGGGTCAGGTATGAGGAAAGATGAAAGGAGCTAAAAAGCATATTGGAGTGCTGTTATCCATCCAGACTTTAAGGTTTCACAGCAGACAGGTGGATTCCAGATGGCATGGTGAGTTCCTGCTTGCATAGTGGGTCAGAACTAGGGCTCAAAGACCTACTTCTCTGGTGGCCTTGAGGACTCTGACCCCTGTCTTAACTTGTGTGGGCCTCAGCTCCCATCTATAATGTGGGGAAAGAGAGTTTCTATGAGTTCACATGGAGCCTCAGCTTCCCCACACTCCCTCAGGGTTCTCCTAGCTGCATCATGCAGGACCACAGGGCACTAGATGGGGTTCTGTGCACCCTACCCCACTGGCTACTGTCCCACAGATATGAGCAGACCTTGCTGGGTGACACAGCACTCTTCCATAGCACCCTGACAATCACACAATCCCTAGTCAGAGGCTGTGGTGGGAGCAGCCCAGATGAAGCCTGTGTGCGGGTCTCCCAGCACAGCTGCAGCTTGCCTGTACCAGTGGCCCAGTTGGAAGTGGGGGGTGGGAGTGTCTTGAAAGGCAGGAGCTGGCCTAAGCACATTTCTGTATCCCAGAACAAAAACTTTTCAGAAATTACTGGGGGCAGGGTGGGTGCTAAGAGGGGACTCATCAAATGTCTGCTGCATGAAACCTCATTGGATTGAAAGCCTAGTTGGGAGGGAGACGACAGCCCTTACTGCTGTAGGCAGTGAGGCCTCCATCTCTGGAGAGCTTCAGGAAGACTAGGGGTTATCATTTGTCCTGGATGTTTAAAGAAGGAGACTGGGGAAATGGCTTTCCTCAGCCCTATCCATCTCTAGAATATGTGTGTGCATACACATGTGCAGTAGTTAGGCTTCTCTCCAAATTACAGACTCTTCATACCAAAGGAGAGACCTTAGGGATCAGACACCAGCATATCCAACATGGGAAAACTCTCAGAGAACAACTGGAGGTTTTTCATCTTGAAATCAATCATTGTAATGTCAAACCAAAGGCAGTGCATGCAGGATTTGCTCTGTCAGCCTTGCTCCTGGGGAACAATGCTGAAATGGGGCCAGCACAGTTACAACAATAACTCTAAGAAGGGACTTTCACTGTTTGAATGAATAATTTACTTCATTTACTAGCCTTCAGTCATTGGAGCAGTCACTGGTTGCACATGGAAGCCAAATGCTCACTCACATGCCAGGTGAGTCCCCACTGTCCCCAGCTTTTGAGTGGGGACTTGGCTGCCTTTGCACATAATTATGTCATTACATGTGTGTGTCTCTCTCAGAGCCGGGCTCCCATGATAAGGCTGGGGAAATGCCCAAGTTCCAAAGCAACTATTCTAATTAAAATTGGAGAAGTGGCACTAAGGAAAGAGGGTTGGTAGGCTGTAAAATGGAGCCCTGAGCCAGGTCTGCTGTGGGGAGGACTAAAATGAGAAAAGGGGTTGGGAAGGTCCTGACTCTTCCAGCTCTATGACAAGGAACTGGGCAAAGGATTTCTCTGAACCTCAGTTTCTTCCTCTGGAAAAGGCTGTTAGGATTAAAGGTGTTGATGTTGACAAGAACACGTAAGACTTGGTAGCAGAATAACCACCCAGAGAAAAGACTGGCACAATGTCAAACTGGGAGAAGCTAAAATGAAGCACCATTTGGGACAGAGGATATTCTAACATACCCTCAAAACACAAGATAGAGAGACTTACCAAACCTGTTGAAGGAAAGCAAGGATGCTAACACATACTCAGCATAGACTACCTGCCAGGGTCTGCCCTCAGGTTTTCCCTCATACCCCAGCTTCCACCCCTCAATCAAAGTCCTCTCCAAGGCTCCCTTCAAATGGAATATTGACTCTTCCAGGGCATGTGAAGGCCACCAGGCTTGAATAACTTCCCAAAGAATCCCCAACATAATGATGATGTTCTAGTACCATTCATTCTTGTTTGGCATAGGAAACATTTCACCAAGATAAGCCTTTCCCTCCTCCCAGTGCAGGGTCATGGCAAGCCAAGGCACTCCCCTGAGCCTCAGTGTGCTCTCTTGTGAAACAGGACAAATGCATCTATCTCCAAGGTTTTTGTGAGGAAGAAATGAGATTTTGGACATGAAACTATGCTTTCAGCAAGAATAGCTCACTGCAGTCCCTTAGGGTGAGCCCAGACAAAGAAATTAGCCTTTGATTCATCTGATTTTATCAATTGAGATCCAGAGACCCATGGTAAGGAGACCTAGGGTGGGCCAGACTCTGGGCAACACAGAGGGCACCTACCCTGGGAGGAATCTGCCTGCCACTCCCCACAACCAGCTCTCAGACTAGCTAGGGCTGTTTTTCTCAAACCTGGGCCAGCTTCCATTGAGCAGGCGCTCTCTCCATTGGTGACAAGCCCTGCTTCCCAGCTCCCTCCACACTTAAAACCTGCCCACATTGAATCCCTCCTTGTTTCTATTTTCTGTCACCGAGGCACCCATGCAGGTAAAACTCATCAGTGGCTGATCACAAAGTACCAAAGCACGGCTTCCAAAGGCAGCTGCTTTTTCATATAGAAAAACCGAAACTAACATTTTACTGAGCATTGACTTGTGTATTACCAGGCCCTACGCTTGGTCCTTTGCACATGTGGTTTCATCAACTCCCTTCTATAGCTCCTTTAAAGAAGAAACAGGTTCTTCAGAAGAAGAGGATAGAGTGGGGAGGAGGAGATGTGTCCAGAGTCAGGCCAACCAGTGCCTGCTAAGTGCATTGGTCGCCAGAGCCAGCTCTTTCCACCACATCGATCTGCCTTGACCCTGTGTCTATATATAAACAAAGAAAAGGCAATTTCCAAAGGCAGGTTAACAGGACCTTCAGCAGCCAAGCAAGACTCTTAGCTATTGACAGTGACATCTGTAAGGGAGGAAAGAGGGTTAGGATTTGGGCTGGGGCCGGAACACTAGGACAGCTATCTGATCTTATCCTCAAGGAGAGCATCTTCGTAGGCTCTGCTCCAGAGGCACCTGTCTCTTCAAGTGGCCTGGGAGCTGACACAGCCTTGGGGAAGCAAGGGGTAGCCAAGTGGGCCAAATGCTGCTTCTTCGGGGGAATGGGATGAAGTTGTCCACCTGGGGCCATCAAGTCTGCCAGATAGTCCCTGTTCAGGAAGTATAGCTCCTCCTTACCAGGGGCAGTCACAGAGCAGCCTGAATCCCAGCCAGCAAGCTCCTGGTACTCTTGTCCCACTTAAAAAGCCATGAGTAGTACAGGGGGCAAGCCAAGAGCCAGGAGGCAGTGCTGATTCCCACTGCAAAACCAGCCAGTGCTCCTGGTGGTGTCTGCCTATTTACATTTGGTTTGCTGGATGCCACAGGCTCCTCTGACCCAGACCTAAGGCTATCTTGTGCCAATAGGTACCAAACCCAGGATGACCAGCACTCCTGGCCTGATCCCACAAAGGGGGGAATAGGGTGCCAGCTTCTTGCCACCACCCCACCTGGGAACCCAGGTGTCTGCACCATGAGGAAAGTCCGAGTAAACAGCAATGAAGATACCTACTACTGCTCAGCAAGAGCCCATCCTATGCCAGCTACAACACTCAGCATCTTGTATGGACTGATTTCCCTTCCTTATACTATCCCATGAAATAAAGGCTATAGCCCCCATTCCTCTGGTAAGGAAACTGAGGGTAAGAGAATTGCCCAAAGTCCTATACCCTCAGGAGGTCCACCTAGCAAGTCCTGGCACTCTGGCAGACTGGCTGGCTGCAGCCTGAGCTCCCTGTAGCCTTGACCTACAGATACCACCATGATTGGCCCTCTCCTTTCCTCCAACACTGGCCTCAAGGAAGCATTCACTTGGCCCTACCTGCCTGCCTTCCTGGCCTGCCATATCCTAGCACCCACAGCTGTCCTGTCACTAACTTCATATGGCCAGCCAGCCATGGTATGCTAAGGTGTGACCATTGTCTTTGTCCTGGTGGTGAAGTAGGCTAAAAGATTTTTGAGTAAGAGCTGGGAGGAATACCTTTGTTTTGTAAAAAGTGATTTGGGTGGAGCTATGCAAGCTGCCAGGGCAGGGAGTAAGGAAGAGTGATGGGAAGGTGACTGATTGCCTGGGGTGTGGCAATAGTAGGTGTGAAATGGAGCAAGCAGAGATGCAGAACACTCACAGACCTTGGCGCTGAGCCCTCATGTGCCCCATTTCTTTTCACATAATTGTTACAAGTGAGAAAACAGGGCCCCACAGAGTGAATTTAGTGATGGTCAGATGACTCAAGTCAACTCAAGGCACTAGAGCTCAGGGTGAGACTAGAAGGCTAGGTGAGAGGGGTGAGACTGGGGACCTTGAGTGGACAGCCTCCCTGTAGACTGCTCTGCTGGCTCTACTGAGTATTTCTCTAGCACAAGTTAAATAGAAGGGCCCAGCCTCCTTTCACTCCCTACTGTGCAGTGTATCTCCTGGTTGGGGTTAAAAAGTCTGGCTTGAGTAGCTGGTCCTGCCTGTCTCTTGGAGCTCTTGTCACCTGCCCTCTGGCTGCTGGGCACCGTAGGCTGAAGGTCTTTTCCCAAATGGCCAGGGCCAGGCATGGCAGCTCTATGCTCCTACAGAAATAATGCCTGGATCTGGGAAGACTCTCTTTCACGTCCTTCCCCCAAACTCTCCCCCTGTGGCCCCAGCATCTGAACAGTGATGAGGCACAGCTCAAAGGTCATTGGCTCTTTGTGCTTTCCCTGACCACCTCAGCAGAATTCCTTGCTCTGCTCCTGGCCCCTGTAGCCCTTTGGATATCCCTCTGGCATAGGAATGAGTCTGTCTTGCACTAGGAAGACCCCATTTCCTGTGAGACTCTGCTCTGGGCTCATAAGAAAGGATCCACTGGCTAAGGTGCAGAGACATCTGGGGACATGGCCCAGCATCTCCCATCCTTGGCTGTGACATACCCTTCACCACTCATCATTTTCATCTGATCTTTGCACACCTATACTATCATTTACCTAACAGTTTTCTTTAAATACATATGCTTAAAAGGGAAATGTCACATGGTACCATAAAGAGAAAACTAGAGTGGCTTGCAAATACAATGAAGAAAATACACTGAATCCTAGTTATATACTGCGGCTATGGAAGGGTCTAAATCTTGTCCCTGTGTTAAAGTCACCTCTGAGAGAATCTAAGGCTCTCTTCAATGTCATCAAAAGACTACAAGACAACTAAAAAGGAGAAAAAGCTTATTACTAACGGGTTCTACATTATATAATACATAGTATGAGAAATAGCCTTAACCAAATGGACAGCATTTACTGTTTGTTAATTTCCAAGCAGAAAATATATGAAAGAATGAATGAACACACACAATATATATCTATATCCATATCTACATATAAATTCTTCATTTCTAATTTCAATGGGTCATGATTTCTATTTTTAAAAATCCCTTAGGGTTTTTTCTATGGCCACATATACAACTAGAATCTAGATTCCATGAGAGAAGGAATTTTGCTATTCTTAGTCATTGTTATATCTCCAGCCCTGAAAACAGTACATAGCGAGTGTTCTACAAATATTTTTTGAATGGCTACTGCTGAATGCTCAGGTTTTGTAAATGTGGCATATACATAGGAAAAAGTATACATTCTCTATGCATGGGATGTAAGAATTTCTATCTACCTATCATGCATAGTGATGGTATTATGTCTCCTTGTCTTTTATCTGCTGTCTAGTGGGCCTGTTTGATTCTGAAATATGCACTGTAATATGCCCCACTGCAATTATTGTTCCATTTTTTTCAAGTTCTCCTTGGATTTCTAATAGATGTTGTTTTTATGTTTTGTGTACACAAGTTTGTAACTGTGCTTTTTATCATCATATGACATCCTTCTTTATCTTGGTTAGTATTCTTAATCTTAATTCTACATTGTCTGAAATTAATATTATTACTTATGTTTTCTTTTTGTTTAGTCACCTGACATTTCTTTTAACCTTTATCACTTTAAGTGTGTTTCTTATAAACACCATATAACCAAATTTTATGTGTTTAATCCAATATACTCATCTCTGTATTTAAATAGAACTCATCCGTTCATATTTAGTGTAACTAATACTTAATCTTGCTCCTTCTGTTTTGTTATTATTTATGAAGTGTTCCTGTTTTTCTTATTTTTGTTTGGTTTAATCAAATTCATTCCAGTGTCTCCTTAGTTAATGTGGAAATTCTATTACAGTTTTCTATTCCATTCATAGTCTCTTTTCCTTTGTCTGTGTTCATAATCCTATACATATTTCTGTGTTTTTACTTAAAATTGGGGTACTAATGACTTCCCTCATCACCATACACTAATTCCATCACCAAATGCTTTCCTCAGAAAGACAGTCCTTTAGAACTGTTTTATTTTCCTTCTCTCCCCTTGGCGTGAGTGCTCTGGACCTACTCTATTAATCCAAGCCCCACCTGAGAACCTGAGAACCCACCTCCTAGGGAATGTAGAGAGAGCACTTGTAGCTGTAGATGACATCAGACTTTTCCTTGCAGGATATGTTGTCTATTTTAAGATTCCTATTTACCATTTAGATCAGGTGTCAAAAAACTATAGCTAAAGGGTCAAATTCTGTCCACCAATTCTGTATGGCTTTTAGCTAGGAGTGCTTTTTACATTTTCCAGTGGGTTGAAAAACATCAAAAGACGACTATTTCTTGATGGATGAAAACTATAAAGTAATTCAAATTTCAGTGTCCATAAGTAAAATTTACTGGCACTTAGCCACACTGACTCATTTCCATTTTGACCACAGCAGTAGAGCTGAGCAGTTACAATAGAGATCTAGGGAGTGCTGGGTGCACAACAAATCACAATAATACAGGGAGAGCTTCATGGCATCTCACCCAACCACATGTTTTAGTTATTTACTCATATTATCAGTGTACATCCACCAATAGTGCACATCCACATTCAATACAGAAAAAGTGGACTTTAAATGTTACACTTCTAAGGCTCAGTGGGGTGTGGATATTATTTAAATGAATTACATGGCAAAGTGTTGTGTTCCTTATTGGCTCTACTGACAGAATACAGTATACACTGGCATCACATACATTCTAAGCTCACAGAAAAATAATGGTTAGAAAAGTGAGAAAATTTCAAACAGTATATCACAGCAGAATTTCTTCACAAAAATAAAAAATGAGAATTAGCCAGCAACCAAAGTCAGTTCCCAAGTGACTCATTTGTTGCTGAACAAAGAAAGCCACTTCCAGTGGTGAGTTAATTAGGTTGTATTTGATTGCAGCAGCTCAGAAAGAGAATCCAGAGGAAACTAGCTTAGAAGATGATTAGAAGTAGGGCAAGACCAGTTGCTGGAATGTGGCCCATGGGCCATAGTCACTCTAAGTGACACCAATGAGTTAAGCCACATGTGTGAAGGAGTCTGATATGGTCCAATGGGAGAGAGTGAAGCCTAGCGCAGGGAGAGGGAAGGCTGGGAAGGGTGGAGAGCTGGCCTTTGCAATGTGTCATGCACGGTCCTCAGCATTTCCTAGTTACCTCCCTTAGTTACTTTCTTTCTAACACTTACTACTATCTGAAAGTGTATAATTTACTGTCCCTTGCCAGTTTCCCTTGTGAGGACAAGAACTTGTCCATCTTGTTGTATCCCCAGTGCTTGACATACATGGGATCTTGCTAAACATCTGAACATATGAATGAATAATATCTTTTAGGTAATAGGCTCAGAAAGCCTATCTACCTACATCTTCCCAGATGGAAAGTGTCCATTCAACACCTATCTGTGGAGGACTGGGCCTTCCTTTTCTATGAATGGAGGACATATTGGAGCACCAAGCTGAGCTCCCAGAAAGCTGACTGTGTCTGCAGAACAGACACAAAGAGTTGGCCCAGCATCATGAAGCAAAGGCTGGGAGTTGGCTTTCCAAGGTGGTGATCTGTCCTAGGAGATTGAATTTAACCCTTTCAAGATTACTTGGCCTCTTGGAGACATGCCCAGGACACTGGGAGGTAGCTGTGATTGTGTCTAAGAAATTTTGGAGGTAGCCAAGCATGGCAGGGGAAAGATCAGCATGGGCTCTCCCTGCCTTGGACAACCACATCTATGGGCCAGACTGACTCTTAACTACCTTCTCAAACACGCCACTTCCACAAACCCTGGGTGGATCCTGAAGGGGTTGGGGAACTGGTCCCTGTCCTTCAAAGAGGGATAATAATGTCCTGGGAAAGGAGTGAAATACCATTCTGGCCCCAACCTCCAGGATTTATTATTCTAACCCCAAGAGCTTAAAAATTAATATATATGAAACAGCAAACACAGACTTAGGAGCTAAGCACTGATCTCAGGCCCTCACATGCACTTCTCCATCTCACCTCCATCTGATCCCACAGGGCATGTGATGTCCCTCAGGTACAGGGAAGTCTCACAACCACCCCATTTGCACAGTAGGAGGTATGAGGGTGGAAATGAAGCCCAGGCCTGCCACGCCCTGGGCCTGCACATCTGACCACTCTGCCACACAGCCCACACCATGGCCAACCAAGCAATTTGAAAATCTCTGGGCACTCTGGGTCCTGCTTAAAGCAAACAGGGCTACCCCTCACAAACAGCCCAGCCTTCTGGCTACACTTGTGCTAGAGCTAACTCTTACATGTGACACCCTGTGCTATGGTGGCTCCTTCAAAACAATCCTATGAGGTCAATAGTTTGCCGTGAATGAATGAGGATGCTGAAATAAAACAGCAGTCTGAGGTATGCAGTGTTGTATGGCATAGTCAGGGTTTGAGCCCTATTAATCTGATCCCCAAGTTCAATGCTTTACCAACCTTACCAGAAGGCAAGTCTCCTACCAAGGACATTCCAGCTTGAGTAATTTCAGCAGTGTGTTTACTTGGCTGCTCACAAACCTATGCTCCTGTCCTTACAGGAGGTGACTGCCAGCACCACTGACAGGCTGGTGTGGGGGACAATTAGATCCATGAACACACCAAGTGGGGCATTACTCCATGGTAGATATTTCACCACAAAATAATTTTACTCCATAATGCTGCTAATAAATCAAGTTAGACAAATGAGTGATGAGTGCTTTATCACATTCATCTTAAATGAGCATCTTGGGGCTTGCCTAGGGCTGACAGTCAGCCTTCAACACTTCCTAGTGACCCCAGGAACTTAGGCATACCACCACTCTGCAGACGAAAAAATCAAATGTTCACAGAGGACCATTGACTGCCCAGAGAACAGCAGAGATGGGATGCAGACCCAGCTCCAGGATCCACACACAGGGTGACCAAACTGTGCCTGGCTGAGCTGGAGGGCTATGCTCATGGGGCTGGGAATACCAAGCTTTGGACCTGTGAGCAGGTAAGGAAGGGGCTGCTTCTCATTTCTCCATCAGAGGGCATATGAGGTGTAAGTGCAGGAGAGAAAGAGGGACAGGCCTGAGTTCCTAGGAAGCATTCTGAGATGAGGAGGGGAGGGGAAGGGTTCTGCAATGCAGACCTCCAGAGGAGAATACCTGGGGATCTGGAAGAAGTAAGTGAGATAAGAGGGTGGTAGACAATGGTAACCCCAATACTTCCTAATGCCCAAGGTCCTGGGCATCTTCTCCTGAGCACCTTCTCAGTATGGGTCTGACACTGAGCTGGAGTCTGTGATGATGCAAGCAGGGATAGACCACAGGGGTGAACTCATCCCACTATCTGGGGAACAGGGCCTGCTAAGAGCCTCAGGATGTTACCATAAGCAGTCAGTCAGAAGGGCAGGCCAAATGGGAAAGGGGAGGGAGGGGGGCAATGGGGCTGCATGCAGGTGTAGTTGGACCTAGGGGTGCCCTGCAGATTCCAACCAGCTCTCCTGGATGTGCAGGTACAAGTCAAGTACAGGGGAGGTGGGCTGAGGGCTATGGCACCTCCAGGCTTCTTGATGGCAGGTTCTGCAGCACTCCTTCCCAACTGACCCTGATACTGTAGATAGTCAGGGAGTGCCAGGGAGTCTCTCCCACTGGCTAAGATGGTGCAGAAGAAGGTACACTGAGTGAGCCATGGTCTAGAAAGATGAATGGATAGGGCCCAAGCATGCAAAAATGTAGTAAAATAATTAGATAGGAAAAAAAGCCCTCTTCTCCCTATCCCTATAAGAATTGCAGGCTTGATCAGGACGATAAGATGGTCTTTGAGACATGAGTCACCATTCTCCTGGGTCACAGCATCTGAATAAAACCCTTTTCCCTTTTGCATCGACATGTGTCTCATGAGTTTGGTTTTCATTATGGCAGGCAGTCGAGCCCACTTGTTCGGTTACAAGGGCTTTTCCCACTAGGACCCTGAGCTCCCCAACACTGGTGTCTCCGCACTGCCAAGCTCAGTCAGCTAAACACACAGCCATCCCTTACCTGCACAGACCCACACCAAGGCAGCCAGCCCCAGGGACAGTGAAGTTAGTGAGGTTTGCACATTTGTCCACCCATTTATGTGAGGTCCAGTAGGCATGGATTCCCACTCAGACCTGTAGGGATGGATGTTGGGGGTGGGCAGATCCACCCAATGGGAGGAGGGGGTTCCAGGACTTTGGGACCCTGTGTAGGCTCTCTCAGGCTCCCATAACTATCCCCCCTAATGATAAGCCTATAAACTAGACTGGCTTACTCACACACTTAAGACCTGCCTCCAGTGATATCAGGTACCCCAGAAAACCAGCAGCAGGGGCCCTTCCTCTCTGTCATCTTCCTGTACCTTCCTACCTCTTGTTCTCTGGCCCCCCCTGCTACCATTAACCCTTATTCCCCACCCCACCCCACAGGTTAAGGACAGACTTGGCCCAGTCTGGCCTGCATGACCAGCCATGATTCCTCCCTTGACATGACTGGCTTAGGGCAGACATGGAAGCTACCTGGCCTGATGAGACTCAGCCCCCAACTGAGAGCCAGGGCCTGGCATCAGGGTGATGGGGCAGGGCCCAGCCTCTCATCCAAAGTTTAGGAAGGCCATTGACACTGCTGGTTGCTGGCCTAGGTGAAACACTGCTGTCTGAAAGTGGTTTGTGTGACAGCCAGGCCTGCTCTGCCCTATGTGGGCACCTCTACTACCTAAGGAAGAGGGGAACCAGAGCAGCTGAACTGTGATGGGTACATTGGGCTCCCCCACCTGGGTTTAGACCCAGGCACAATGATTAATGGGATAAGAGAACCTGGGCCACTTGACCACTGACGGCCTCAGTTTCCTTGTCTAAAAAGTACAGAAGTTGTAATCAGAAAGTCTCTGAAGCCTTCCTGGCTCTCATAACAGATGCCAAACTGTGTCCATCCCAGCCCCCAGAGCCAGACAGAAGGGCAATGGGCAGGGAGGAGCTGCTTACCCGCTCTACAAGACCATGCTTGTGCTTCAACTTGTATACTCTTAGCCTGGGCAAGAGGGTCTCAGCATAGTTCTTGTCCTCCAGCCCATGCAGTAAGATGCCATGGAAGGCCAGACGGCACATGTTGGCGTGAATGTCCGCATCTAGCTTGGAACCAATCACCAGGCACAGCCGAGGGCAGGTGACAGGCTTCTCAAACTCTATGAGGGCCCACTGTTGCCGAGGATACTGGCCTTCTGTGGCCTGGCCCACCTTCTCATTGGCTTGATCACTGCTTACTGCCCCCGGCACCAGATCTTTGCAGAGGTACTGTTCCTGGAACAGGTATTCTTTGGAGAAGTCGAAGGTGTCCAGCACAGGCTCGTGGTCAAAGCTGTCAGGAGAAGGGCTGAAGAACATCAACCGGCCCATGACTGTCTCATGGCCCACTGTGATGTGGAACTTGGCTTTGGTCTGCAGGGGTGCCCGAAAATATGGGATCTTCTCCACGGAGATGAGGGCTGCATGGACAGTGTGCAGGGACTCAGGGGCACACACCAGGCCACGTTCCAGCAGCTTGGGGTCAAACTGAGTGACACAGATGCCTAGCCGGTCTCCCTGCATGGCTGAGGTGACAGGCATGTGGAACATCTGCATGGACTTGACCTTCTTCACAACCTGGTCAGAAGCAAAAGACAAAAGTCATGAAACCCACAAGCTCTGAGGTTGAGGGTTCCAGGTGGAGAAATCCCTGTCCCATGCTACCATGTGCTAGCTGTGGGGAGCTCTGGGGCCAGACTCCCCTTAGACAGAACAGACTCCACCCTACAAATACGAGGCCCAGGTCCACACCTTGGGCACCCTAGTCCAAGATGTGGGCAGTGGTCACAGCAGCCAAATCCCGTACTACCTTAGTTTCCTCCAATATTCTAGTCCCTGCTTCACCCCAAGCTCCATTCCCACACATCTTTGCCTTGAACCCTCTGTATAGGCTTGCCACCCCATGCAGAAGGGCCCCCCAGTTCCTCAGCCTGCCAACCTATGCCCATTTGTCCTTGAAAGCCCAGGTCAAACACCACTGCTCTGGGAAGTCTATGCAGACTTCAGTGGGTAGGATCTCTTTCTCCATGGTCCCACCTCAGCCCCTCTCAATCACACTCGGCCTGCTGTGCTATCACTGCTTAATCTGTACACATCTGTTTGCTAGCCTGTGGGCTTCTCCAGGGCAGGGCCACTTTTTATTCATCAATGCATATATCCTAGCTGTTTTCCAGACACTGTTCTAAGGGTAGGAATAGAGTGAAGTCTATTTCCAAAGAGCTTAATACTCAGAAAAAAACAACAAAATTATAAACATGTTAATATATCAACTAAATTTATATTACTACAAATAGAATACAAATTTTTGTTTGAATATATATAACTAATATCTATTTCTATATCTATATGCATATTATATATAACATGCTATAGAGAAGGCCTGGGGTTGTGGGAGGGTCTGGCTTTTTTAGATCAGTGGTTAGGAAAGATCTCTGTAGAGGCAATTCCTGATCATAGGAAGAAGCTGTGTGAAGGTCCAGAAGAAGTTCTAAACAGGGGAACCAATAAGTGCAAAGGCCTGAAAGAGGCTTGGTGAATTTGAGAAATAAAGAAAGACATGGGAGGGCTTCAGCAGGGAGTGCAGGAGGGGAGGGTAAGTGGATGGGAAGTCACCCAGGAATTCAGGCAAGCTTGATTTTTTATCTCTGCTTCTAAATCATTACACCAACTCTACACCAGGCAGATTTCTGTGCCTACAGTTTGTAAATCAGGAATAGACAAGGAATAGGCCCTGACAAATGTTCATGAAATGAATGTTCCTACTAGGATTCATTGTCTCAGAGGTGAGATGAAATCATGTTCATGGATTTCTCTTTAGCAAAGCAGAGAAATGTATAACATATTTCAGAAAATCTGCCATCAAAAATTGTTAACCTAAAGACAATTTTGACCTTCAGGTCACAAGCATCTTTGTCTACAAAGTGGGGTGTATGGAACACTCATTTTCTCCCTGGATAAAGGGAGAATGCTATGACATCAGGCCCAGGTCCCTTTCTGGAGAGCCTTAATACTCAAGTGTTTGTTTAAAGATCATTAACTGCCTAACCAAAAGGTCAGGGGGGCAGAGAAAGTGAGAGGCAGTGTCAAAAGCTACAGTCAAGATCAATCAAGGAGAAACATAAAACATCTCTGAAATGGTCTATATGGGCAAAGGGAAACAGATTTTTAGGAATGCATCTCAGAGTAACTGGAGAATGTTGAATATTATGTCACACTAAGTGTCTGCTCAGTGAGGTAGGACCTGAATTACAACTTCTTCCCCCAAGACTCACAGCAGCCCAGTGAGCTGTCCTCTGGCCCAGAATGCTGCCCTCTCTCCTCTGGGCCAGTTTTCTAAAACACAGGTCTGATGATGCAATCCTTTGGCACCAACATATACAAGAGCTCCTATCTTCTACATAGTGACTTTTAAACCTTTTGGGTGTAGCTGTTGTAACAGAAAATGCTTTGGTTGACTGAACTTCTATGGGGAAACAGTCATCCCCACTGAGTGATGCTGCTCAGGATGGGTGGGGGCTGCCACAGCCCCCAGGATCCTTTTTGCTTGCCAGGCTCCTCTGCTTTCATTGGAACCTCCCACCACCAGGCCCACCTTACAGCTATTCCTGCTCCATCTGCTCCCAACCCTTTAACCATAGACAATGGGAGCTTGAGTGATTCATTGCACACACCATGGTTCTGTATGTCTCTGCCCTGGGTCCATGAGGCTCCTTCTCCCTGGGACTTCTTCTACCTGGCAAATTCTCATTCATCACTAAACCCCCAGCTCTCTAGTCATCTCCTTGGAGGGCTTTCCTGCCCCCTCTGGACAGAGCTGCTTACTATCCTCTGTGACTCTGAGACTGACTTGTCATTGCTGGTTGATGGCCCTGTCAGCTCCACCTCCATGAACTTACTGATTTAAATGACAATATCATAAACATCTACAACCCATGATCCACCTAAGATTCAACATTACCAGGGACTCTATATCCCCATGTGCTCTCTCCCCTTCTAGCTCTCCCACTTGTCCCAGCTGGAGATAACCACACCCTTGGATTTGGTGTGTTGTATTCCCTTTCATTTTACACACATGTATATGGTTGTATAGAGGCTGACTACATATGTAGGATATATGCCTAACCAATAATTTGCTTTATTTTGTAAACTGTTGAACTTCAACTTGGTGCACACGTTGGTAGCATCTGTGGTTCTCTCACTGCTAATGTGGTATATATCACATGGTATACACAGACCATGATTCAGCCTCCTATAGATACTCACTTGGGCCATTTCCAGTTTTTTACTGGAAAATGCTATGATGAATTCCTTCTCACACAAGAATTCTGCCTGATGCACAGTACAAAAAGAGGTTCTGGAGGGCACAGGTCATGGACTAAACTGCTGGGTTCCAGGGGGAATGAGTACCCACCTCTGCTAGATAAAGTGCCAGCATACATTCTACCAGCAGGGCCAGAGATACATGATGAACACACATCTTCTCCAACATTTGACAGTGTCTGGTTTCTTAATTTTTGCCTATCAAATTTGTACCATTTCCCCTTTTAAATCCCTAAGACAGGGGCCATGACGTACCTACTGCTGCATCCTTAGTGCCAAGCACAGGAGGCTGCTGAAAAATCCAGTATCTCTGAAGAGAATGACTATACCTCATTCTGGAGAAGAAATCCCTCATGGCAAAAATACACCTGGCAGAGTACTAAGCTGAGACTGCAGACCTGCTGGGGCCTAAGAGACACTGTTAGAGAGGGCAGCCAGAGACTGACAGCCTCACTGCTACCCATCAAGTTGACCACCAAGCAGGCTTTATTCAAAGCATGTTCTCTTTTCAACAGGCTTGTGTTCTTACAGCTGAAATAATAAAGAATGCCTTAAGAGGGCACTGTGCAGAGCAGAAAGACAAATAACTGCAAATCAAGATTTAAAGGGCTAGACAGAATATTGTGAAACAGATAAAGATGGGGATAGGGTGGTGTGACACTACTGTGGGCTCTCACAGGGTTATACAGACAGGATTGCCACATGGGGTCATTGGCAAGCCCTCATTCTGCCAAGATACATTTCAAGAATACAAAATTCCATCCAGGTCATCAAAAATATAGAAAAGTAGATAGTTTTACCAACTTAAGAATGGGGAAAACAGACTTTCAGTAATTTATTTTCTACCCATCTCTTCACCACTTCACTCGCCAAATACAGGAGAGGGCTAAACTAGGTTTATAGTTATAATATAAATAAATAATATAATAATTAATAAATAATAAAAGAATAAACTACGCTTGGCATTCTCAAAACTGTAAACCTACTTTTTCCTACCCCTGAATTTACTAATATCTGTGTCAAGTGGCTGAGACACTGTATATGCATTCACTCAGTACATACTTACTAAATTTCTCTCATGTACCAGGCTCTGGAGTGATACAAGGGTGAACAGAAAAGATACAGTTTGGATCCTTTGCTTGGGGGGAGGGGTAGCAGGCATTAATTAAGTCATCAACTAACAAATTCAGAGTTAAAAAACCATGGGGAGATGCTATTAGAGAAAATAACTGGAGGATCTACTGTATTTTGCCGTGTATGATGTGCACTTTTTGACCAAATTTTTGAGGGAAAAATAAGGATGTGCATTATACATGGGTAGTACTAATCTTGTATCTATACAAATGTTTTTCTTTTATTTATGCTTATGCATTAAAAGTATAACTCTATAAAGCAATAACAACATCTGTATGTGAAAAAATACCCTGGAATATGATAATTAGTTTTGTTTCTAAATATAAATAAATAAAAAAATTAAACTAAAAAATTAAAACTAAAATTTTTTTCCCTGACAGTTTGGCCCAAAAATGTGGGTGCACAGTATACACAGGAGCACATTGTACATTGCAAAATATGGTACTTCTTCCTGGGTGGTCAGGGAGGGCTTCCCTGAGAAGGTGTCACTCAAGCTGGATGAGAAGGAACCACCCACAGGAGCTCCAGGCAGAAGAGCAGGGTAGGCAGATGCCTCTGAGGTGGAAAAGAATATAGCCTGTTTAAGACTCAAAGACAGTGAGGCTGGCTGAGGAGAATGGAGTCAGGTTGGTCATCCAGGCCAGCCACCTTCATCTTATGAAGGATAACAGAAAGCCACCAGTGGTAGAAGCTTGAGCAGAGGAATGACACCTAATGTTTTATTTTTTCCGAGTTTTACAATTTTTATTTTTTAATTACATTTTATTGATATTATTACAGATGTCCTGATTTTTTCCCTTTGGCACCCTCCACCTAGCACCCACCACTCTCTCAGGCCATCCCCCCACCATTGTTCATGTCCACGGGTCACAGGTATAAGATCTTTGGCTACTCCATTTCCTATACTTTACATCCCCATGGCTATCCTGTAACTACCTATTTGTACTTCTTAATCCCTTCATCTCTTCATCCATTCCTCCACACACCCCTCCCATCTGGCAACCATCAGAATGCTCTCTCTATGCATGATTTGGTCTCTGTTATTCTTTTTGCTTTGGGTTTTTTTTTTAGATTCGTCTTTCATATAATAATGGTTTGGTGATGATGCACTCCTTCAGTTTTTTCTTGTCTGGGAAGCTCTTTATCTGTCCTTCAATTCTCAATGTTACTTTTGCTAACATGGAAAATAGGTGCCTGCTTTCCATGACTTTGAATATTTCTTGCCAATACCTTCTAGCCTGCAAAGTTTCTTTTGAGAAATCAGCTCACAGTCTTATGGGAACTCCCCTATAGGTAAACAACTTTTCTCAGCAAGAGAAAATATGCCTGCTTCTCTATCTTTAACATTTGGCATTTTAATTATGATGTGTCTAGGAGTGGGCCTTTTTACATCCATCTTGTTTTGGACTCTTTGTGCTTCCTGGAATTGCATGTCTATTTCCTTCACCAAATTAGGGAAGTTTTCTGTCATTATTTTTTCAAATAGATTTCCATTTCTTGCTCTTTCTCTTCTTCTGGCATCCCTAGAGTGTTGCACCTCTTGAAGTTGTCCCAGAGGCTGCTTACACTATCCTCATGTTTTTTGGATTCTTTTTTCTTCTTGTTGTTCTGATTGGTTATTTTTGCTTCCTTATGTTCCAAATCATTGACTGGATTCTCAGGTTCATCCACTCTACCATTGTTTCCCTATAAATTGTTCTTTATTTCAATTAATGAATTCTTCATTTCTAACTGGATCTTTTTTATGCTACTTAGGTCTTCACTAAGTTCCTTGAGCATCCTTATAACCATTGTTTTGAAGTCTGCATCTAATAGATTGCTTATCTCCATTTTGTTTAGCTCCTTTTCTGGAGTTTTGATCTATTCTTTCATTTGAGCCATGTTTCTTGGTCTCTTTGTTTTGGGAGCCACCCTGCTTTAGTCTCTATGTATTAGGTAGAGCTGCTTTGACTCCATGTCTTGGTAGTGTGGCCTAAAATAGTAGGTATCCTGCAGGGTCCAGTGGCACAGCCTCCCTTATCATCCAAGCTGGGTACTCAAGATGCATCCTTTGTGTCAGCTGAGTACACCCTCCTCTTGTAGTTGAGTCTTGCTTGCTGTTGGCAAGTCAGTGGGAGGCATTTACCCAGCCCAGTCAGCTGCAAAAACTGGCAGTGGCCACTGACCTCTATCCTCTGCTCTCTGTGGAGGATCAGCTGTGCAGGGGCAGGGTTGTGGTGCTCTGAGGTGGTCTATAACTGCACACTGAATTCACAGGCTCTGGGGTTTCCTGTGTGGTACAGGTCAGCCTCCTCCTGTGTTCTACCCTGGGCCACCCTGCCTGAGTTATAAAGCAATCTGAGATGGCTGCTACTTGTGCTGGATTTGGAGATTCCCAGGTGAAGCCAAGCTGTGAATCTGGGCTGGCTGCTGCTGGTGCTGGGCCTGAGGCTCACTGAGGTTAGCTGTTGCTTGTTTGATAGAATAGGAAGTTGAGAGGCATGAGCCAAGACCAGTCATTCAAATGGAAAAGCAGCTTCAGTGGGCCCTTAAATTGCATGGGGTGGAATCTCTGGGGATATTCAGGGTGGGACAGTGTTGTCCAGGTTGATGGAGATTCAGATATGGCACCAGCTTGCTGGCTGTTGCTGCAGAGTTTAGAAAAGGAACTATGGCCTCTGCTTACCTCGATACCAGACTTCAGTTTTTTCCCTTATACCACTGGTGCCTTTTAAGCTGCTACCCTGGTGCTAAAGCTCAGAGAGAGTTAGTCTGATTAGGTGAGTCTGTGTGGGGGTTCTTTAAGAGGTACAGCTTGGGGCTCCAGCAGTTCCTTCCAGCAACTCAATCTCTGCCAGGTTTTGCAACAAGAAGTTGTGGGGACTTATCTTCCTGGCATTGGAACCTTGGGCTGGGGGGCCTGGTGTGGGATTGGGCCTCCTTGCTCCCGAGCTATCTCTCCTGAATTTTTATCCACCACACATGGGTATGGGACCAGCCCATTCCATTTCTGCACCCTTCCTACCAGTCTGGGTGCATATGATTTCTTTAATTTTGCAGTTGTCATACTTCCATTTAATTTGACTTCTGTTGATTCTAAGTGATGGTTGTTCTATATTTTAGTTGTAATTTTGATGTGGTTGTGCAAAGATGTGAGCCATGTCTCAAATGACATATTTTTTTAAGAGTTTATTTATTTATTTTTAGAGAGGGAAGAGAGGGAGAAAGAGAGAGAGAGAGAGCGAAACATCAATGTGCAGTTGCTGGGGGTCATGGCCTGCAACCTAGGCATGTGCCCTGACTGGGAATCGAACCTGCGACACTTTGGTTCACAGCCCGAGCTCAATCCACTGAGCTATACTAGCCAGGGCTTTCAAATGACATCTTTTAATGTGTACTTTTAAAAGATTGCTTTGACTACACAGTGTGGAAAATATGAGTAGATTAGGGATGTGGAGAAATAAGAAAGAGAGAAACTAGCAAGGAAGAGATTCAGAAGGTTCTTTCTGCAGTAGAATGATGGGACAGAGTGACAGACTGGATGTGGAATCAGAGACTGGCACATACAGAAGTACTCCCAGACTTCCAGTCTAAGGAACCACCTCACACTAAGTGAGAAAGAATAAGGATGAGGTTTCAGGAGGGGCAGCTGAGAGTTCTGTGAACTGATGTCTGAGAAACAGAATGAGAAAAGGTGCCTGGCAGCTAGAGTTTCAGAAGAGGTAAAGTTTGGGTGCTAGAAGAAGACTCACACACTTAAATGTCTCCTGGCATTTCCATCTAGATATCTAGTGGCATCTCCAGCTTATTATGTCTAAGACCTATCTCCTTCAGCCTTGTCCTTTTCAGAAATGTCAGCTCCCTGTTTCCAAATGCTTAGGGGAGAAACATGGTTCCATGTTGGCTCTACTTGGCTCTCTTGTACACAAACACAGTCATCAGGTGATCTAGTGGGCTTGAATTTCAAAACAGACCCCAGCCTTTCCCACTGCATCCACTGCCCACCCTGGTCTTGGATCCACTTGACTTTGATTATTGTTCCTCCCCACTGCAGTCCATTCTAGCACAGCTTAAGCATAAAATGACATAACGCTGGAGTTTTGCCTCCAAACTCTCCTCTGGTTTCTCATCTCACTCTGAAAAATCTAACATCCTTTCTATGACCAGAAGGCCCTACAATCAGCCTGTTATTTCTTTGACTTATTTTCTGTGATTCCTCTGCCCCCCACTCCTGTTCACCTCACTTCAGTAACATGAGCCCTCTTGCTTTTGGGTCCTTAAACATGCCAAGCATATTTCTACATCAGGGCTTTTGCATTTGCTTTTAACTGGGTTGCTCTTCCCCCAGATATTCCTTTTTCTCTTTCTTCTGTTCCTTTGTATCTCTCTATTAGAGTCCATCCTTGACCCCCCAGTAAGAGATAAGACCATAATACCCTCATTCCCTTTTATCTTCTTTTTCTTGTCTTACTTTACTTCAGAGCACTCACCATCACCTGACATATATTTGTTTACTGACTGGGTCTTCATATTGCAATGTAACCTCTATAACAATGTGGGCTTTTATTTATTCATTCATTCATTCATTCATTCATTTATTTCATTTTTATCTCTAGTGTCTAGCACACTGCCTGACAAGCAGGAGACCTTAACACCTATCTGTGGAAAAATTAACAGAGTCATGAATAGGTAAAACATTGTCCCTGCCCTTAGAGAATTCCAGTCAAAGTCTGGGATCTATACATCCACAAAGGTCCATTGAAATTCATACCCACACTGTGGGAGCAGGACTGGGCCTGAGAATGACTAAGCGGTTAGAATTTCCATTCAACCCATGGGGCAAAGAGCCTTCCAAGCAGAGGAGAAGCAGGGCTGAGGTTCACCAGGGCCCCAAATTTCTCTGGCAGGGTGCAGTTAGAATGATGACAGAGAAAGATGGGTGGTAGAGTTGGAGGCTCACTGCTGCTGGCACCTGTCTGAGTGAAACAGGAAGGGACCACCAGATAGGCCCAGTCTCTGAGTCTGGCTCCCCACAGGGCATGGATGTCTCTTCCTGTCCTTGCCATGTCTGTTACCAAGCTCTTCTGGGGAAGGGAGCAATAGACCCAGGGAGGGAGGGAGGGAGGAATACATCAAGTAAGCAAACAATTTGTGCTTGCTAAGCAGTTTGGTCCTTTCTGATTAACAAAGACACTTTACCATCATCTGGGTCAGTTATTCTTCATAAAAAACCCTATGGGACAGGTCAATATTTTAACATTCAATTTTATGGATGAAGAAACAGAGGTTTTGATGTCTCCAAGGTCACAAAGCAAATAAGCTAAGACTTGGGACAATAAACTGTGGGACAAAAGGCAGGCCTGACATTCCATGGCCCTGTCTCCTGACCAGCTGAGCAGAAACTGTGCCATGAACTGGCTGGAGCTGGGCAGTTCTGCCCTGCCAGGGCTGTGGGGTTTGGATGATGGACAATGTAGGTGACCTCAAGGCATAAACCCAGAAAGATGGCTCTGGAGAAGGAGCAGAGGGAAGATCCTTCATCAGCCATTGTGAGAGGAGCCCTTCTCAGACATGCAATAAAGCCAGGAAAGTCAGGCCTGCTATGAGACCATGGCTGGTAGACGCAGGGGCAGTCCAGCCCTCTCTCTTTCTGTCATCAGCCACTGCAGCTGCCCTGGTCAAGGTCAGCAACAGCTTCCTGATGGCTCAGTCTAGTGAGTGGTTTCAGACCTGACTTCCCTGGTATCTATCTTTGGGTAGCATAATACCCCCAGCACAGGACAGATACTCAATAAATGTTTGCTGACTGAGCAGATGAGAGAGCAAATGAACTACTTTTGTCTGCTCCCAGGCCTGATGGAGTCAGATACTTTCTCTGGTCTTCCGAGTATCTACAACTTAGTTTTCCAGCATTCTGAGGATTCCATGGGATACTGTGCCCAGAAAGACCTGGCTTCTTTTTCTGAGGCTACTGAAAACCTCAAGTGGAAGCGATTTGAGGTGGGAATCATGAAGCATTCATCTCTGCTCTCCTCAACACATTGCATAGAATAGTGAGAACACACAACTAATGTTCCAGTGGATTTCATCATGTCACTACAATGATCCACACAGAGATAAAGAAGATGTACACTCCACATCTGTTAGATACCTACCCTGTGAGGAAGCTTCATAGACCTAGGTCCATATAATCCTCCTAACAATCTTTGGATACAGATAGGAAAACTGAGACCCCAGAGGTTACGACATGTATCTGCAGCATCCAGATATGCCTGTCCTCAGAGCCCATTCTTTATTACTCTATCACACCATAAATAAATATCTACTCCATTATAGAAACCCCAAATAATATACAGTCTTCTCTGTGAATTTCACCCACCAATAGGAAGTCTTTTGTAGCATTCCTTCTGTAGAATAAGAAATGGACAGGTGCTACCCTGGATGGGTGGGTTGGTTGCTTGGAGTGTTATCCTGTACACCAAAAAGTTGCGGGTTTGATTTCCAGTCAGGACACATACCTAGGCTGCAAGTTCAATGCCTAGTCAGGATGTGTCCAGGAGGCAACTGATTAATGATATATTGATGTTTCTCTCTCATATCAATGTTTCTCTCTCTCTCTCCCTCTCTCTCTCTCTCCCTCTCTCCCTCTCCCTCTCTCAAGTTAATAGACATATCCTCAGGTAAGGATTTAAAAAAAATTCACAACCATACCGGGCTGCACGTGGCATTCAGGCCATAGGTTGGACACCCCTATTAAAGAGAATCAACAGATGCTTGAAAGAAGTGAGAAAAACCCAATGCCTAGCAGTATCTGATGTGCAGAAATTTTTGTAATGATAGCATTGGCTGTAATGAGATTGGATCTCTATTATCCATTACCATTTCATTAATGAGCCTGAGATCTCCTGGCTGTGCCAAAGGCAAGGGGCAGGGCCTTGCAACTTCATCTTACTAATAAAATGTAAACTGAAGAGGAAAAGAAACACATATGATTTAACACTGATAACCTCACAGCAGGATCAGTTACTTCAATTCAAAGAGGTTCAGACCGAGCAGGGAAAATGAGGTAAGTTTTTAAAGATCAGTCCAGGTTTGGCTCCATCAAACCTAATAAGGTTTCAATTTGGCTTCTCTTATTTCTCCTTCTTCAAGCTACGTACAGTTAAGACATCTGCCACCTAATGCATTAATTGCATCTCACACAAAAAAGCCTCAAGAAGAGAGCAGTGTGGGCCCCTTGGGGGATGCCAGTGATTCCCCTGCTGCTTTAGGCCCCAACTTCCCTGACACTACCTCTGGGCATGCAAGGGAAGAACATCAGATGGGCCTTGGAGATTCATTTTTCACCCACTTACTATTTTTTAGATGTATAAAAGCCATTCAGAAAGGTAAAGGAAATCAAATGATATATTAACTACCTTTGTTCCCACCACCTGGAATTGACCACCAAGATTTTATCACTCATACTTTGTCTTTTTTCCCTAAGATTGTATTTATTCATTTACTTCTAGCCAAGATAGAGGTGTAGGTAGATACACTTTACTTCCTTGAATAATCAAAAGAAGGAAGACAACAATTTAAAAACAAAAAATAACCAGAAGTGCCAGAAAATCAAACTGTATAGAAATCCAACAACGAAGGAGTTAAAGGAGAAATATTCATTTGGACTGGTAGGAGGGGTGGAGACAGGCAGCCTGGGCAGAGAGGAGGCGTGGCAAGGTGGCAGACCAGGACGGGGAGGTGGAGGCTGGCAGACCTGGCAATTCCACATTCACATGGGGATAAGCCAGGAAGAACAACTGGGGAGCAAGACAGACCACGCAACCCAGGGTTCTATTGTGGGAAACTAAAGCCTCAAAACCTCTGGCTGAAAAAATCTGTGGGGCTTGCAGCAGCAGGAGAAACTCCCAACTTCACAGGAGAGTTCACTGGAGAGACCCACGGGGATCCTAGATTGTACACAAAACCACCCACCCAGGAATCATCACCAGAAGGGCCCGATTTGCTTGTGGGAAGCATGGGAACTGACTGAAAGCAGGTGAGAGCAAGCAGCATTGTTCCCTCTCTGACCCCTCTCCCACACAGAGTACCACAACACAGTGACGTGGGTTCGTCCCCTAAGTAACCTAAGGCTCCATCCCTTACAATGTAACACATGCACCAACACAAAGAAATATGGCCCAAATGAAAAAAGAGATCAAAACTCCAGAAAAAGAGCTAAATGATAAGGAGATAGCCAACCTACCAGATACAGAGTTCAAAACACTGGTAATCAGGATGCTCACAGAAATGGTTGAGTATGGTCACCAAATAGAGGAAGAAGTGAAGGATATACAAAGTGAAATAAAGGAAAATACACAGGGAACCAACAATCAAAGGAAGGAAACTGGGACTCAAATAAATGATTTGGAACAAAAGGAAGAAACAAACATCCAGCTGGAACTGAATAAAGAAAAAAGAATTCCAAAAAATGAGGAGAAGCTAGGGAACCTCTGGGACAACTTGAAACATCCCAACATCTGAATCACAGGGGTGCCAAAAAGCAAAAAAGAAGAGCAAGAAATTGAAAACTTATTTCCACAAATAATGAAGGAAAACGTGCCCAATCTGACAAAGGAAATAGACTTCCAGGAAGTTCAGGAAGCTCAGAGTCCCAAAGAAGTTGGAAGCACACACCAAGATACATCATAATTACATTATCCAAAGTCAAAGATAAGGAGAGAATCGTAAAAGCAGCAAGAGAAAAGCAGTTAGTTCCCAAAAGACTATCAGCTTATTTCTCAAAAAAAAACAAAAAACAAAAAAAACAAAACCTTGCAACAAGAATGGGCTGGAAAGAAGTATTCCAAGTCATGAAAGGCAAGGACCTACATCCAAGATGACTCTATCCAGCAAAGTTATCATTTAGAATGGAAGGGCAGATAGAGTGCTTCCTAGATAAGGTCAAGTTAAAGGAGTTCATCATCACCGAGCCCTTATTATATGAAATGTTAAAGGGACTTATCTAAGGGAAAGAAAAAGATCAAAAATAGAAGATCAAAAATGAATACTAAAATGACAACAAACTCACAACTATCAACAACCAAACCTAAAAAAACAAACAAACACAAACTAAGCAAAAAGCTAGAATAAGAACAGAATCACAGAAATGGAGATTGCATGGTAGGTTATCAGCAGGGAGTGGGTGGGTGGAGAATGGGGGCAAAGGTAGAGGGAATAAGAAGCACAAATGTTAGGTACAAAATAGGGAGAGGTTAAGAATAGTATAGGAAATGGAGAAGCCAAAGAAGTTATATGTAGGACCATGAACATGAACTTGAGAGGAAATGCTGCTGGGAGGGCAGTGCAGGGCAGAGAGGGATAAAGGGGAGCAAAAAATGGGACAACTGTAATAGCATAATCAATAAAAATATACTTAAAATATTTATTTATTTATTTATTTATTTATTTATTTATTTATTTATTTATTTGCTTATGTATTTATTTTTAGAGAGAGGGGTAGGGAGGGAGAAAAGGAGGGAGAAAAACATCGATGTACAAGAAAAACACCGATCATTTGCCTCTTGCACACTCCCAGCTGGGGACCTGGCCCACAACCCAGGCATGTGTTCTGACTGGGAGTCAAACCAGCAACCTTTCAGTTTGTGGGATTTCAACCAACCCACCAAGCCACACCAGTCAGGGCTTATACATCAAGTCTTGATGTTGAGAATAAAACCCCCCTAGTCCTATTCCTCTTTCTCAAATCCCCTGTAGCAATTACCTTCATGAATTCTTTGTGTCCTTCTATTTTATACAATTACACTCAGGTATGTTTCCCTAAATAGTATATGTTTGTTAGTTTATACAAATGGTACCATATTTTTGCTTAACTCTACTACTTGCCTCGTTCCTTCTGTATTGTTTTTGATATCTATTCATATTGAGAGATATACAGATTTATATATCTATTTCTTTGTTTATATAGATCTAGATATACCTCTATCAGTCTATGTAGGTTATTCTCTTTGACTGCTGTATAGTATTCTTTTCTGTGACAACTCCACCTTTTATTTATTCATATCGTTATTAAGAGCCACCTTGGCTGCTATTTTTCACTAATATAAATGATGCTGCAGTGACCATTCCTGTATGCATCAACTTGTACACATGCACAGAGTGGTTCTAGTGTAGGTATCTGGATGGAAAAGTGGTGTGGGAACAAATTTTATGTTTCATTAGATCTTACCGATTGCTCCATGAAGTGGCTGGCTTACACCCCCACTATTAGTGCAGGAAAATACCTCTTCTCAGACCCTCACTACCACTTGGGTTTGCAGGCTTTTCAATTGTTGTGAGGCTAACAGATTAGGCATGGTTTTCCATTGCTGTGTTCCCTCGATTATTAGGGAAGGGCTCTATGAAATTGACCCAAGAAACAAAGTAGTAAAAGCTCTCTACCTAGTGCAGCCCTGTTAGGCCCCACTAAGCACTTGGTGGAAGGAGTGATACACATCGGGTGGGGAAGGGAAATGATGAGGTAGAAATCAGCACAGGTCTCTTCCTGCTGCTAGTTTGCCTCCTGGGCTCACAGCCCTCTGGGTACTGGTACCAAGAAATGTGGTCCTGGCAGCATTTGAGACACTTTTTCTCCCAGCTGGCCTTGTCTCCAGGGAATTGTGCAGGCTGACCAGAGGTAGGATCTGTTCTATCCAAAATTTCCTCAACAAAAGACCAACTGTCACATGGAAGAGAGAAGAAGGAGCTCAGGAGACCTTTCTCTTAGGAATCCCTGCTTAGCAATGAGAAATGCCCCCTAGGGAAAGAAAGATGATCTTCAGAAGTGTAGAGTCCCACAGACACCCCAAGACCCAATTCCAGGCTCAGAGATGAGACGGAGCTTTGCCTGTCTATATGTCTGTCTGCTCTGGTCTCTCCTCCCTACACTAAGCACCCAGGCCAGGCTCCTGGACCCAGGGTGATCACTGCTGCACAGGGTCCACATCTTCCCCACTTGCACACTTTTCCTACCCTCCCTAAGCACCTCAGCTCCAGGCCAGCTCATATCATGTGCTCAGAGTCTTGGAGCACCCTACAATGTTCCTCAGCACTCACTGCACTTTATCATAATTTCCAATAGGTGCTTATGTGTTCAGTTGTTTTCTGTGGAGCTCCCACTCCAGGTGGACGAATAACCACTGTGGGCAGGCTGGGTTTATTTTGCTCACTGATGGTCTCTGCATAGTGCCTGACACATTGTGGGCACTCAAGGAGGAAAGGAATGGATTTGGTTTCCTACCACATGGCCTGCTGAAGGCCCCTGCCTGTCCATGGCAACCTCATAAACAAACTGTGGTGATTAAACTCCCAGTCATTGTAACAAAGAAGAACCATAAAAATGACAAGGGGCCTGCCTGCCAGGAAGCTTTATGCTCCTCCTCCCAGCCACCCTCCACACATTTGTCATCACATAAAACTTTAAATTGAATTACACCAATGTTTGATACTTCTTTTTTCCATAAGACTGGGGCTTTGTTTTTAATGATATCCCTGGGCTTTTTAGGGGGTAAGGAATCCTTGGGAGGCAAACCAAAAGAGCCAGCATTGTCTTCAGGGCTAGGCCCAGAGAAACTGTCACTGTGGAGCAGTGAGCACAACTACAACACACCTGGGAGCCCTAAGTCTGAGCAAAGAACCCAACCAAGACTGGATCTCAAAGGGACAGGTGCAGGTGGACAGAAGGGCCCATAGCTCTGAGGCTCCCCTTTCCTTCAGTAGGGCTTATCAAAGCCATGTTGCCCCCTCTATGAGCACACCCTTCCCCACGGTTCCTGCCCCGATAGGCACACTGGGACCTTCACTCTAGCTTTGAACTTTGAAAGGTTTTCAAATGTTTCCAAGCCTGTTTCTTCACCAGGAAAATGGGGCTCTTATATTCTAGGCCACAGGAATTCTGTCAAGATATAACAAGGAGGCATGTGTCTAGTATTTAACAGAGGATTTGGTGAGGGCTAGGCCCTCAGTGAATGTGGTGGCCCCAGCCCCCACTCCCATCCACATTGCAACCTCTGTCTTCTTCCTCTTCCTTCAAGTTCCCATAGCCCATAGCTGGCAAATCCTGGAGTTGACCTGACTCACACCCAGTCTCTTCCCATTCAATGGGCCTCATTTCTTTCCTAAGACTCCTACAACCCCTCGCCCACGTTTCCCAGGCCATCTGCCTAGTACAGAGGCCAGGTCATGCAAGGCCCTTGGTGCTCACTCCCCCTAGCACTCAACCAGACTTCCTCTATAGCCCGACCACCATCTGCATCTGTGGAGGGCTCTCTGGAGCTTTCAGCTGGGCCCCCAGCACAATATTTGTCTCTGTTCCCACTTGTTTACCCACACTGAGTGCACTCCTGCGCACCTTTCACAGTGGTCATTCTTCAAGGCCCATCTCAACTGTCATCACCAGAATTCCTTCAAATAGGTCTAACTCAAAACATTTGTGTAGTACCTGCTATGAGGCAGGCCCCATGTTCAACACTGGGGACATGGGAAGCCATGGCCCTTACCCTCCACTTGCTCACTGGGTGTGGGAACAGATATGTAAAGTACTTCTGAAAGAACATGGTATGTGAATGCCATGAAAGAGGGGTTTAGGGAGCCAGGAAAGAAGAAACAATAACTGAACTGGGTTTGGAAGAATGATGCCATGTAAATGAGATCAAGAGAGAAGGGACAACACAGGGGTGGGGAGGAGGAGTGCAAGAAGGTGCCAGGCAAGTGTGGGCAGAGATCTATGGGGTGGGGCTCAGAGCAAGAAGCTAACACTGGGGCAGGACTCTGAGTGGGCAGGAGCCCCATCTTGTCTATCTTTGCATCTCGTCTTAATGAGGCAGGGTCTACCAATAGAGAGGGGACTCAGGCATAGCTTATGCACTGAACCAGGAAAAATAAGGGCAGGATTTTCATTTCTTGATACTTACCAGGGAGAAACACATACACCTCTGCGCCAGATAAGAAAATCACTGTAGCACAGGTAATAACCACAGAGACTGGACAGTAGTCTGAGGGCTCATCAGTGGACAGGAGATGTGCAGTATGAAATGTCCACACTAATGAACACATGCAGTGGCCAAGTGTTGTAGCAGATCTGTATGTAGGGATAAGTGAGATCTCTAACACCAATACTGGGCAAAACAGAAAAGTGCCAAAAACATGGTAAGATGTCAAACATTTACAAAATGGCATTATTTATGTTTAGAGAGATACAGATATATATGTAATGCATAGAGAGGGTTTAAAATGATAGTCAAAAGAATGAACAGGGGTCTTCTATACCTAGGCAGCAGGATGAAGTATGATGCAATGACCCCCTTTTCCTTAACTGAAAAGTTTCACTTTTGTTACGAGAAGGTCATGAACTGGCTGTAAAATTAAAAAATTTAAAAAACCCAGATCTTCTCATCAATTAAATATAATAATAAAAGGTTCTAATCAATTCATTCAATAAAGACTGACAGCCTACTCTAAGCCAGACTCTGGGCCAAGAGATGGGGAAGATAGAGATGGGCTGGTCAGGTGGGGCAGCTGGAATCATCTTAGTCTGTCGGCTCAGTGTCCTAGCCATAGACGTGAGCCTCCGTGATGAGCAATACCCTGAAGGACACAGGATCTGTGGACATAGGACAAGGATACAGAGGTCCTGTAACTAAAGTCTGGTCCAACCCATTCTCTCCATAGGGTGAAGTAGAGGCAACTCTGGGTAAAGCAACTAGCACAGTATGGGAGACTCTTGCTCCTCCTGAAACCTATGGAAATCAGCCATGCCAGTTGCCAGGGTGAGGACAAAATAGAAGACACAAGTCTCTAAGCACTATGAAATAAAAAGGAAAAGTAGCAAAATGTGAGATACAATATTTAGAACAGTCCCAGCTGTTCTGAACATTCCCAGTAGTGCCTAGTACAGCAGCTGGCTAGCAGAAGGGACAGCCCCAGACCAGGCCCAAAGAGTCAGGTGCTCTGAAGACACCAAAATATTCTGTTCCAAACTTGAGCAGATCCATACCAACTCCCACTGCCACTTGAAAGCTTCTGGTCCAGACTTTATGAAAGGACTAATTGTTTCTAAATACATTTTATGTCCAAGAATACCACCTCTAAGAAAGTGTGCAGAAGGCAAAATAAGTCACGCAAATATTCCCTCACTCTTCCTTATAATAACCAAAAGATAGCAACGACCTAGCCACCCAAGAGTAGAGAAATGACTAAATAAACAGCAGGTGAAATGCCACATAAGTAATCAAACATATGAATCAATTTTAGCAGCTTGGAAACAGGTTTTTTCTATAATACTGAACAAATAATCAAGGTTGCCTTTGGGTGATGAGCTTCTTGGTGAGGTTTTTTTCCCCTAGTTTTTTCGTAGTTCATAAAAATTTCTAAAGTAATCACTTATTGTCTTGACTTATGGAGAAAAGCTTTAAAAAAAACTCAATTAAAAACAAAAGCAAGACCATTCCACCAGGTCACTGTGATGTGTTATCCCTAAAGAAAGACCATCAGATAGATTCCCTCTCCAACTAAGTCCCCTTGCATAGATGGTCTGTCAGGTGGGCATTCTGCCATTCTCTCTGATACTCCCAATTACCTCCCAGCCAGAGGTAGGTACTGCCATCACCATTTGACAGATGAGGAAAGAGTCAGCAACCTGCCCAAGGTCACTCAGCTGGTAAACAGTGAAGCTGGACACAAACCCAGCACTGCCTGGCTCTGAAGTGTGAGCTCAAGGGCCAGCAGCAAGGGCTATGATTGGCACAGAGGTGTGGCCCTAAATTTGGAGCAAAGTGAGGAAGTGGTCACAAAAATGACTTGAATGTTGTCATCAAGGCTTACCATTTCTGCACCCAGAGAGAAAAAAGGGGGTGTCTCCTTTCTTTCCTAAGAATGAAAGTCTGCAGAAACCATAGGGTATGAGCCAGCAGCAGCCATGGGACCCAGGTCCATCAGGAGGAACTGAAGAACTACCCCCTCCAGGAGAAAGTGGGGCCACAGAGGAGTATCTAGGGGCTCAGCTCTGCCTGTGATAAGTAAAGCTGCCTCTGAATGGCCTTTGTCTCTCAGAAAGCTGATTTCTAATTAGACAAGAAAAATCTAAGGTCTGTCCAGAAGGGAGAGGCAGCTTCGTGTTTGGAAATCTTGAAACAGTAACAAAAAGAATACCCCGTGCCCAGGATTTTTCCCTCCTTTTTATTTTTTTTGTGTATTATGCTGTATTTTTTCCAAGTGGATCTTTAGCCTTTAGTATGAGAATTAAAAAAAAAAAAAAACCTTTGAAAGCAAACATCAAATGTCTCAATTTTAATCTCAAATACATCACATGAAATTAATTCCACCAATAACCACAGAGGGCCTATGATGTGTTGGGCTGTTGAAGGAGCTGGGTTATAGCCATGTACCTGATGATGCACTTCACTTCAGCAGGGAGCTCACAGGGGCAGGCAGAATGGAAGAGTCAGAAGATTGAGCAAAAAAAAAAGTACAACTTCTCTCTCTGGGTCCCTCTTCTTTCCTCCCCAAGGTTTCTCAGGGAAAGCTTTGAGTTCCACAATAGAGTAAGGAGTTGCTCACTCACAGGAAACCTGCATTTTGCACTGGGCCCAGAGCCATCCAGGACACACTGCATACTACTCAGGGCCTCATACTAAGAGCCCAGTTCACAGAGATGCCCAGAGTTCTAAGAGATAACACGATGTTTTAGATTTTAAGATTCATGGTATATTTGTTTGTTTTAATATAAAAATAAAGTTTGGAATTAACTGCCCTGCAAAAACTGACACTGCAGGGAACTGGCTCAATGGCCCTGGGCATCCAGTCCCTAGCACATGGTGGCATTTACCCCAACCCCTGGCCCCAGAGCGAAGAAATCCAAAGGTAGAGGTGTGTTCAGTTGAAGGGATGCGAGCACTCACAGGCCTGAGAAAAGAGGCTCAGGCAGGCTGTGTACATAGCCACATGTTCCCCTCACATTCACTCACTGACTGCCAGCCCAGAGCACATCAAGGCACAGTAGGGAGCTTGTTGCCCCTTTAGCACATTGTTTCAGCAGCAAGTCTCTGCTATTTAAGCACTTGCCACTCTGAGGGAGGCTCCTATATGAAGATACACATCTGCCATCCAGCCTTCACCTTCTATTCGACTGTAAAAACACTGAGCTATCCCGATATTGGCTGAGCCAACAGAGGCATGGCCTGGTGTCCAACAGGACAACTGCCTGAGGGGTTTTTAAAGAAAGGTTCATTTTTTGTGCTTGCCCTAGGACTGGCTTCAGAAAGTAGTCCCACGCCAAGATGCAGGTCCAGCTCTGGACTCACTTAGCTTTGGAGTTAAACATATTAGTCACCTCTACCGCTTTCTAGCTGGTTAACTTTGGGGTGTTCTTTTCCCTCAAGTCTCAGCTTTCTTGTTTGTAAAATGGAGATTATAATACCTGCAGAGCTGTGGCAAGAATTAAGACAATGTAAGTAAAAGCCAAGCACAGTGCCCATCACTTAGGAAAGAGTAATTGTCATAATCAAAAGAGTAAAATTATAAAGCTGTGTGGGGGTATGGAGGAAGGAGGGAGTTACAGCAGAAAACTGCATCCAGAAGGTGCACTCTTGCTAGCACTTCAAATAACAAAGGTCAAAGGTCCTGATACCTCAGGCTTCCAGTACCCAATCCAAGCACTTAAAATCTCAAAGTTACCATCTTACATTGTACAAACAACTGAGGCCACAGCCAACAAAATGTGGCTCAGCAGAAGCACAGAAAAGTTCCCTTTCCCTCTGCTGTGTCTGGCCCTTATGAAGTCACATGGAGAAGAGGTCTCTGAAACCTGGGTGACCAGATGGACTCAGTTTCATTTCCCATAAGAAGAGGTCTCTCCTTATAGGCAAAGGTATAGGCAAAGCTTGGGCTGACAAATTTTTCCTAAACATCTGGAGAGATTTATCTAATGTGAAGTACTGCTAAGTGTAGTTGGGATATCAATATTAAATATTACCTGAAAAATATAGGAGTTTATTTAAGGTCAATGAAAATTACTTTTGTGGACCCTGATAACTATTTAAAGAAGATAATTACTAAAAAGGGCTCATTGTGCCTAACAAAGCTCAAAATTAAAACAAAACAAAATAAAACAAAAGAACTCCCCCCCCCCTCCAAAAACCAAAAAACCCCAAAACAGAGCCCAGCAGCTATTTCTATATGAGGGGCCTCTCATGAAAACTGCACCTAAGGGAGAACCCTGCACTAAGCTAGCTGCCTGACTCCTCCACAGTACTGTACGCTGGCACTGTATTTCTGCCATCTGAACCTGCCTTTATTAAGGAGTTCCCTGAAATCCTATTTCAAACAACAGAACTGAGCCTTTCCCTATCCAATTGCTATATTCAAACCAGCTTCTAGCTATATTCAAACCAGTTTCTTCCTGACCAAAGTGGCTCCATTCTGACCAATCAGGACAGTGCCTTTTGGACCAATCAAACTGCAAGGATTTGAAGACCTCATTTGCATGGTCCATCAATCAAGGACCAGGGGCAGGGACTTCTATTTGTATAAGTCAGCTCCTGCTTGGCTCTGACATCACACTTTCCCTTCCCACTAAACTATGCTGGAGCTGACTGGAGCTGAAACACTGAAGCTGTGTCACTGGAGCAGAGCAAACTAGCATAGGCCAGAGCCAACTGGCATAGAATGGAACAGATCAGAGCATAGTGGAAAGGAGACCAATGCAGGGCAAATAAGCTCAGCAAGAGGCAGAGCTGTCTAGCTGGAGAGGGAATTGGCCCCAGGGCTGCCTGACCCCAGTAGCCATGCAGCCACACTGTATCACAGTTGAGCTATTTTGCATTGAGTAGTTTCCTTCTTTACTATCCCAAATTAGGGATTCTTATCGGCATTGAATTGGCACCAGTGATCATTGGTTGACATTTTAAACATGTAAATTGGAAGTGTTTGAGTGGCAAAATGTCAAGGAAATAAGCTGCCACAGGGTAGGGTAGAAAAGCTCCACACTACCAGCCTGGAGAGTCAGAGGAAGCTTCCCATTGAGGTGACAGCTCCATGTCAGCAAAACAAAGTAGGATAAGAGGGACAGCACAGGCAAAGGTGGGGGATGGGGAAAACAGACTCCAAATCATCCCTATTAGGCCAGCTTCGGACTGGTAGCTTCCCTACCACTCCTGCTATCTCCCCGGTCTAGCACTTCCCTCCCTGGCTCCAAACTGCCTACCTCAAAGGCCTGGGTGAAGTGACAACTGCTAAGTTCCACACCAAGTCTCTACCCTGTCAGCTCAGCTACAGCTCTCTGTGTTTGAATGGCTCATGATCTGCAAACATTCTGGTAACATGTGAACCAATGGATCAATGGCCAACATTAGTCATTTAGGCGACTGGTGACCTGCCAAATGAAGCTGATGAGTAGCCCTCCTCTTAGTGTCTTTAGGATTTTCCACCTTCCTCTGCCTGGCTCCTCAGTTTTGACTGAAACTCCACTGCCTCTAGGCAGCCTTCCAAGACTATTTGCAGTTCCCAGGCCTCCTGTACCAATTCCTGTCATTGTCCCAATCGTTTGCATCCCTGCTCTTGTCCTCACCACTGCTGATATGTAGTGAGCACTTGCTATATTCCAGGCAGTGTTCTAGCAAGCACACATGTATCCACCTACTTAGTCTTCACAAACCCCTAAGAGGTAGGTCCTATTGTGACCCACACTGTGCAGGGGATCAAACTGGGGCCCAAGGCCACTGGGCCCAACAGTGGTAGAATCAGGGTGCAATCCCTGAAGGCCTGGCTGCAGACCCTGCCCTGGAAGCTATCCCTAACAGGTATGCAATAGTTGATGCTGCCTTGATGCTGCCCTGCTTGCCCAGCCCATAGGGTCCTCCTGAGCAAATGGTCCCACTGACACTTTGTGTCCTCTACCCCAAAAGGAGGCATTGCACTGATGGTGCAAATAACTGCTGTGTGAATCTGTGATTCAGGGCAAGCAAAAGAACTATTGCACAATGTAGCAGTTACAAGCAAGTTTGGGATTTAGACTTCCTGGGTTCAAATCCTATATATTAACTATGTGGCCTTAGGCAAGGGATTTCACCTCTACGCTTCATTAAATGGACAATGTACCTACCACCTTAGGCAGTGTGAGGATTATAGTGACATACTCCATGTAAAATATTAGTGTGGCATTGTAAAAAATAGAAATTTTTCAATAAAGATTACTGATAACACTATTACTATTACTATTTCATCATCAGTAGAATGGTGATGAACATTCTAACTTTATGTGAATTACTGTGACAATAACTTTAAGAAATGTGAAATGCTCAGCCAAGGCCTGGAACAAAGAAAGGACTCAAAGGAGTGGTATAAAAAAGGATCTTTTGCCAGCTTCCTTGAAGCCCATAGACAAGAGTTGTAAACTTTTCTATAAAAGGTCAGGTGATAAAGATTTTAGGCTCTGTGGGCAATACAGTCTCTGCTCCAACTTGGCCACTGCAGCACAGAAGCAGCCACAGAAGAGAAAGTTCTATTTATAGGAATAGGCTGCTTGCTGCCATGTGCTGCCCCCTGCCATGCACTGGGGATTGGGCCACTGAGCTGAACCACTCAGAACAGAAATAGCAACCCTGTGATGTAACAGCCAGACACACCTAGCCAGATCAATGGGCAGAGCACAGAGAACGCAGACCCACTCGGGAGTATTCACTCAGAAGTCTTTCTGAGCACCTGCTCCGTTCTGGGCACAACAGGCAGAATAAGACACAGTCTCTGCAGCTGAGGGGCCAGTAGTCCATGAGGGGAGGCAGCACTGGAAATGGACATGATGAGGACATTCAGTTCAGTCTACTCATCTGTAACCTGGACATAGAATAATACCACATGTTGTAAAGGAGACGAGAACAATGCTCAGAAGCCCTGTTCGGGGCTGGAGTGATTGTTATTCTCACTTGTCTCTTAGGAAGCAGAAGGACAAGCCAATCCTCTTGAGACAACTTTCAGAAGCTTAAGAGCATAAGCTTTGTGCAAAGTCTATTTGGGGTAGAATGGGTAACTTACAGGCCAATGTGAGTCATGTTATATCACAAATAATAATCAGTCCATGAATAGCCATAATCCCCAAGATAATTCTCCCAATCTCATAGCAGTAATAAATCCATCCTCCCTCACAGAGGCATGAATATTTACCATCCTCTGGCTTTACTGGTTTCGATCTCAGTTCAATTTTGCAAATTAAAATAAGGGCTATGTGGATAGAGAGATTATAGAAGAGCCTCCTGAAACCTGTTGTCCCCAGTCAGGGAGCCAGCTAGGGTAAGCTGGTTCCTTTCCCCTGGCCTAATACTGCTGCCTTGAGGGTCAGAAGCAACAGAAAACAGAATGCAGGAAGGGGGTGGGGAGGATGGGTCAGGACTTTGAAAAGCTCAGAGCAGAAATAAAATGGCATTAAAATGGAAACATGTTAGAGGTGGGAAAACTGTGAAAATATCCAAGATTTTTCTCTCCCTCATGGCTGGGAAGAATTTCTGAATAGCCAAGAAAGTGGGTACTTTAAAACCAGACATACCTGGATTCAAAGCCTGTCTAGGCCTTAAACCTGGGGCATGCCATTTCACCTCTCTGGGTCTCAGCTTCATCTGTAAACAGGGGATAAATACTGCTGTTATGAGAATCAAGGAGAGGCTATATATACCAGGTGACCAGCCTAGAACACTTACTCAGTGTGGCAACACATTGACCATCTCACATATCTGCTTACTATTGGCACATGTATTATGCAGGAAGGGACATGGAATTTGGTCATGGACCAGAATGGCAGAAGCCATGATGCTAGCCAATGAGGAGGCTTTGACTTATGGATTGAGAGCAGCCCTTACCCAGGGAAATCCTGGCATGGTATCCAACCAGCAGACTGGCAGCACTCTGAGTGGACTTTACTAAATGCCTGGTGTGAGGCTGAGAAACACTCCAATATTTCTAACTGGGCCTTGCTTATAGAAGGGAGCAAAAAGATAGCATCCTGTGCACATCACTCTCCTGGGTGAGAGGGGCAAGGGGGAAAAAAATCAAGTGGCAGAGCAGGGATGAGGGTGTTATGACAGGCAGCTAAGGAAAACTGTTGGCCTTCTGCAAACTCAGAACATCTGTCTGCTCACCACAAGACCTGGCTCCCTAGAAACCAAAAGCCAGAAATACACAGAATCACTTAATCTGCCCCAGCTAACCTCAGGGCTCTAAAAAAAACAAGGAAAAAATATGTGAGAAATTCAGTTCAATGAACCTTTGCATGAACAGCACTATAACTTTATGAGCACCTATGATGTTGCAGGTATTAGATGAGGCCCTTTCTAGAAATGCTCTGGACCCACAACAGTCTGTGGGAAAGGATTCCCAGGCAGACTTTACAGCTCAGGAGCCTGAGGCTCCTGGACTCATGCAGCTAGTCACAGAACCACAAAGTGCTGAGGCCAGGATGGGCACACCTGGCTAGGGGGCCTCCTGTGCATGGACCTTGGTGCATGCCCTGTACTATTTTCCAGGTCTAAGGAGACAATGATGAATCAGACATAACTTCCCCAACCACCGGGAGCTTCCAGCCACCCACCAACCTGTTCCTATGCATCATGTGGCAATGACTGGCCCAGGGTGGCAAGGAGGGCAGAGGAGGCTTGAGGAAGGGACCTAGTTACCACTTGGCAGGATACTTGGGACACCAATACAGAGGGGTAGTGACATTTGTACTGGGCCTTGAGGATGAGAAGGCAGCTCAGGCAGAAGAGGAATAAAGGCCCACATATCTAGAAAGGATGAAGAAAGGATGTACCCTGGGCTGGAGATAGTGAGAGCACAGAATGTGGGTATGAACATTCTGTAGGTGAGGTTGGAGCTAGCTGTTCTCAATGCCCAAGTAAGGTCAAGGAGCTTGTAGCTTCTTCCTCCTGGCAGGGGAACATCACAAGACACTGTGGTACATAGGTGGGGGGTGAGGAAAGCTAAAAGTAAAAAGACCCCCCACCATGGTAGACCATGTGAGAAAAAGGCTGATGGGGAAAAAGAATGAAGGCAAGCAAAGCAGAGAGGAGAAACTGGAATAAGAAGATGGGATGCCAGCTCCAGAGACTAGGCCTCTGTCTTGTTCACAATGACAGCCAGAGTGCCTGTGAAGTACCTGCCACACAACAGGCACCAAATAAATGTTTGTTAAGTGAACAAAAGAGCAGAACAAGACTCTGAACTCAGAAAAGCTTGGATGAGAAAATGCAAGGACCACAGCCTGAGGAACTTGATAACACTTGGATAACAGCATGTCTGGACAAGGAAGAAGCATTGCTTCTTGAGCTTGGCAACAGGCAGCTGGAAACAACTACTGGCCTGGTCCTTGTCACCTAAGACAGCAGTACACATCATATCTGCAGGGTTCACGCTGTACTGGTGAGGCTTGAGACCAAAGGGTTACTTGTTGCACTCAGAAAACCTTAACCCCCAGCCTGACTAAATGTCTTCTATTTTTCTTTCTGCTTTCTTTAAGATCCCAGATGTGTTCTTGCACATCAAAAGAGAGCAACTTAGAAAGTTAAACTAAATCAAGGGCTTTTGTTCTGAGGCATCGTTGCTGAACTAATTATTCCTGTATGTTGTTTAATGAAATAGTGGTGCCATATATTAAACTGGTTAACAGGATGAGCACATGAGTTACAAGGAAGGTCGGTGCTGGGATTATAAATTTAACTTTTTCTTGAGAGATGAAAGAAACCACTCAACTCCCTGCTGTCATATGTCATGGAAGGGGAAAATGATGGCACTTAGCAGCACTGAAGGAGGGTTGTGCCCTGGTTCATGGATACTGGCTATACTAAGCCAGGAGGTGGGTGGAAGGCAGAGGGCCTCAGCTTTCTGGCTCCCAGCCCTGGTTCTTCTGCACCCAAGCTCCAGTCATGCTCAAGGCTTGTGCCTCATCTCCTATGCCCTCTCAGTTCCCTAGATCTAGGTCCACATGACACTGCACACAGGCAAACCCAGCCAAGCTGAGAACCACCCAGAAAGAAAAGTCAGAAGTAGCCTAACAACACTGCACACACAGAGATGCTGTGCAGTACCCTTCCCCACAACCAGAAACACAAGGAACAATCCTCACATCAATCATGAGGGATGGAGAAATACTGTGGTACCTCCCTTCTGGGGATCAGAACAAAATATATGAAGATGAGTGATGTATGAAGGTTCCACTACACATTAAGTGAAAAAAACTAATATAACCAACAGTTATATTAGGGAAGCCTGTTTTGATTTTTATTAAGTATGGATATGAGTGTGTGTGTGTGTATATATATATGTGTGTATGCTGCAGATAGTGCAGTCTAAAAAGAGGACTTCCAGTCAAGATGGAGGTGTAGGTAGACACACTTAGTCTCCTTGCACAACCATAAGGAGGATCACAAGTAACCTCAAAACGAAAAATACCCAGAAATGCCAGAAATTGAACTGTATAGACGTCTAACAACCAAGGATTTAAAAAGCCATATTTATCCAGGCAGGTAGGAGGGGTGGAGATGGGCAGCCAGGGTGGAGGGGATATGGTGTGGTGGCGGCAAGGCAGCAGTGGTGGCCAGTGGAATGGGCAGTCCCACATTCACATGTGGTAGATGAAAATTGAGAAAGGATACCTGGGGAGCAAGCCATCTCACCTACAGGCCATAGTGCACAGCCCAGGGCTCCAGGGCTGGGAAAATAAAGGCTCATAACTTCTGGCTGTAAAAACCAGTGTGAGTTGGGGCACCAGAAGAAAGTGCAGGTCTCTCAGGAGAGTCTGTTCAAAGGGCCAGCACAGTCCTAGAACTTACACAAACCCACCTACTCTGGGAATCAACACCAGGGCAACTGCTAGAGGGGTGCCAGTTTCATATGGGAGGTGGGTGAAGTGACTGGAAGCAAGGCAAGAGCAAGGAAGCCTCCAGCAGCCAGGAAGCAGCACTGTCCCCTCTGTGACAGAGCCACATACATACAGAGCCACAAAGTGGTGAAGTGGGTTGCCCGGCCCTGGCAAATACCTAAGGTTCCACCTCATATAACTTAACAGGTGCACTAAGTCAGGGAGTCAAAGCAGCTATACCTAATGCACAGAAACAAACACAGGGAGACTGCCAAATTGAGGAGACAAAGAAATATGTCCAAAATGAAAGAACAGAACAAAACCCCAGAAAAAGAACTAAACAAAATAGAGATAGCCAACCTATCAGATGAAGAGTTCAAAACACTGATGATAAGGATGCTCTGAGAACTCAGTGAGTATGGCAAAAGCATAAGGGAAGAAATGAAGGCTATACTAAGTGAAATAAAGAAAAATCTCATGGGAACAAACTTAAAGGACACATGGACAAAAACTAGGGAGGGTGGTAATGGGAGGGAAGTGGGGAGGGGTGGGAGGGGGGCTGGATTGGGAGTAAAAGGGAGAAAACTGTATTTGAACAATGATTAAAATAAAAAAAAAAGAAAAATCTATAAGGAACCAACAGTGCATGGAAGGAAGCAAGTGTTCAAATCAACAATTTGGAACATAAGGAAGAAATAATAATCAACCAGAACAAAATGAAGAAACAACAATTCAAAAAAATGAGGAGAGAATAAGAAGATTCTGGGACATCTCCAAAAGTGCCAACATCCAAATCATAGGGATGCCAGAAGGAGAAAAGGAAGAACAAGAAACTGAACACTTATTTGAAAAAATAATGAAAGAAAACTTTCCTAATTTGGCAGAGGAAATAGACATACAAATACAGGAAGCACAGAGAGTCCTGAACAAGTTGGATCCAAAGAGGAACACACCAAGACACATAGTAATTAAAATGCCAAAGGTTAAAGATAAAGAAAGAATCTTAAAAACAGCAAGAGAAAAGTGGAGAGTACCTACAAAGCAGTTAGCATAAGACTGTCAGCTGATTTCTTAAAAGAAACTTTGCAGGCTAAAAGGGACAAGAAATATTCAAAGTGATGAAAAGCAAGGATCTACAAGCAAGATTAATCTAATCAGCAAAGCTGTCATTTAGAATGGAAGAGCAGATAAAGTGCTTCTCCCACAAGGTAAAGCTAAAGGAGTCCATCATCAACAAGCCCTTATTATATAAAATGTTAAAGGGATTTATTTAAGAAAAAGAAGATCAAAACTATGAACAGCAAAATGACAACAAAGTTACAACTATCAACAACTGAATCTAAAACAAAAACAAAAGCAAACTAGAACAGGAACAGAATCATAGATATGGAGATCATTTGGAGGGTTATTAGTAGGGAGGGGGCAAGGAAAAAATTGGGGAAAAGGTACAGGGATTAAGAGGCATAACTGGTAGGTACAAAATAGACAGGGGGATGTTAAGCATAGAATAGGAAATGGAGAAGCCAGAGAACACAACCCATGGACATGAACTAAGAGGAGAAATTGCTAGAGGGAAGAGGGGTAACTGGGCAGAAGGGGGCAAAGGGGAAAAATTGGGACAACAGTAATATAATCAATAAAATTATGATAATTATTAATTAAACAATAAAAGTCTGAAAAGACGTGTAGCATGCTCTTAACATTGTTCTTTTCTGGAGAGAAGGATTTTAGGGAACCTTAACCTACAACTTTAGGTGACAGTGTATTAATTTTTCACAGCAAGCATGTATTTCTATAATAATTGAATAGAGCAATAAAATAACTATAATTCTTAAAAAAATAAATATACAAAGAAGCAGCAATACCCCTGTGCCAGAGACAAGAGCTAAGAGGTTGATCAAAAATAACTCTTGTAGCATGCGTGAAGAGTCGCAATAAAAATGCACTTTACGCCCTGGCTAGTGTAGCTCAGTGGATTGAGCGTGGGCTACAAACCAAAGGGTTGCTGGTTCTATTCCCAGTCAGGGCACATGCCTGGGTTGCAGGCCAGATCCTCAGTAGGGGCCACGTAAGAGGCAACTACACATTTATGGTTCTCTTCCTCTCTTTCTCCCAGCCTTACCCTCTCTCTAAAAAGAAATAAAATCTTCTAAAAAATGTACTTTGTGCATTATTTACATAATTAAGATTAATTTAGAAGCATTTAAGAAAACATTTAACATAAAAATATTATGCATATGCTGTACACCTTAAATGTATACAGTGCTGTATGTCAATTATATCTCAACAAAACTGAAAGAAAAAATACAATAATTTACAAGAAATAAAATGACAGCTAACCAAGAGTTTTCAAAGATATGTGGATGCCTTTGTGAAATATTGGTGCTAAAATGCATCAGAAACAGTGATATGATATTAAGTATAAATTAAATATAGTGATTTTCACTATGCAAAGATTTACGATATAATCATACACAAGTGAATTAAAGGGAATTCATATAAAAGTGACCACTAGGTTTATGGTTAATTTTTCCGCTACACTTTCCTATATTTTCCCCACGAAGTGTGCAATGCTGTTATAATTAGAGAAAAAAAAAGATGTCACCACTAAGAAGAAAAGACTCTGAAAAAGTATGTTCACATCAGGGCCCATAATGCCCTGGCAGTGGAGTAGAGGGCCAGGACCCAAAACTAGGGATGCTGGCTGGTTTAGAGTGATCCAGCAGGCCCCTGGCAATTGTGCAGGCTTCTGGTAATGGGGCCTCACCCTCCATACCACCAACACTGCAGAGACCTTGGGCCAAGGAGGACTTCTGCCAAATGATTAATTGGCTACAATACACAGTACCAATAGCAGATTCTGGCTCTCTTCCCTCCTCCTGAGCCAAGGCATGCCTTCTAGATGAATGAAGGCAGAGGGCTGCAACACAGCAGCATGACCCTGGCCCTGGCCCTGCTCTCTATGACTTACCAGACCTGTGACCCTGAAATGGAGCAACAGTCTTCATTTCCTGAATGTAAGTGAGATGAAGATCCCTATCACCCATGACTATAGGTGAATCTAACTGCAACTATCAGTTCAAAGATCCTGGCACATCTTCGGTAAGGCAAAGCAGTCATTTTGTTTTTCTGTAGACAATAGCCATGATATATCTGACAGGCACAAAGATGTACTACATACTTGGCATGTACTAGTAAGTGTTCTACAGGCATGAATGCATTAATCCTCATGCTAATGAGGTAGTTTCTATTATGCCCATTTTACAGCTGAGAAAAATGAGTCTCAGAAGAGGGAAGTGTCTTACTCCAAGTTGCACAGCTAGTAAGTGGCAGCATTTTATACGGAATCCACAATGTGCCAGGTACTGAATGTGGTCATCTTCATAGCAATGCCATGATGAGGTGTGATGTATAGACAAGAGGTCAAGACCAACAGGACCTCCGTGACTTGATGAAGCCCACACAGCCAAAATATGGTAACCCTGAAATGTCAATCCTTAGCTACACAAGTCTAAAACTAACATTCACCCCAAACCAGGCCATCTTTCCAGAAGCTCTCTCTGCAGAGGGATTTAGAATTCTCTACTCATACATAGTAGCACAGGAAAACTGCCTTCTGGCTATTCTTTTACAAAAAAGATTTAGCTAATTGATTAGGAGAGGAGGGGAGGGATGGGAAGAAAGAAATTTAAGAAGGCCTCCCTGTTCCTGTCAGCCCAGAACCCTTGCTTGCCATATCATGCAACCAGACGGTGTTATTAGATGCAGCTCTGCCATTGTCTGCATCTCAAGAAGCAGGTTGGGACCTGAGGAAAGGCCTGCCACAAGGATGGTGGCCCACCTACCTCTCAACTGTTCCTCATTAGCTGGAACATTCCACTTTTTCAACAACCAAGGACGCCTCTGTCCTTCCTCGAGGGCAACAAGGGTGGACCCTCTTCTAAACACTGGTATTTTTCCTGGTGAATGTACACACCAAAACAAAAGTTCCTCTCTTCCATCACAGTCTGGTGACACAAAGGCACAGGAACCCTCCACCCATCCTCTATGAATGAAAGCAGCCAGTAGATAGACAGGATCAGAGCCCCAAAGAGCCTGGCCCAAGATGAGGCTCCAAACCTGGGAACTGGCAAAGGTCCAGGCACACCAAGGCACCTGGGAGGATCCTGCCTCTCTAAGGCCAAGATGCCATGTAACTCAGGCATCACTCCTTAGGGTGTAACTTAGGGTTCACTCCTTTGCACTTTGTTTCCTTCATCTCAGAGTGAAAAGGATTAGAACAGCACCAACTTTACTTCACAGGGTTGTCTAGGATTAAATCAGAAAGAAAGACCATGAAGAAAATGCTTATCACCTTATCTGCCATGTAGTGGGGTTCTTTCCCTTTTATTAAAGTTCTGTCTCAGAATCTTCCCGACACAGGTCTGTTGACTACCACAACCAATCCATCAGAGGTGCAAGTGGGATGAAGCCTTTCTGAAGCCTGTTATGAATTCCCTGAGGGCAGAATGACATTGACAAGCCCTCAGTGGGGACAAGTACTGTGCTGGGTGCTGGCAGTTCCAAGATGCAGAAATTAGGAGCCTTCACTTATGAAGCAGAGTCAAGCAGAAGAGAGATAGTGCTATAATGAGGACCTGGGCTGAGCTCCTGCTTTAGTACAAACATAGCCCCAGGAGGAGGGGATGTTCCAATGTTCCAACTGAACTTTGAAGGATTTCTAAGAGCATTTCAGATAGTCAGGGTTAGAAATGGCAGCCTATGCAAAATATGCAAAACAATAATGACAAGTAACACTCTGAGTGCCTCCTCTTAGTACATCATGATCAGTGCCTTCTCAGGACCACTCTGGCCCACACCCCCAAAAGAAAGTACTGTCAAGGCCTAGGAGAATGGGGAGCTGTTGGACCCAGAAACCAAACTAGCTCTGTGGGCTTGAAACTTCAGATGTGGGGGATGTGCAGGAGAATAGGACTGCCAACTGTGTCTTCTGAGGCTTTGGCTTGTGCCCTGAAGGTCATGGGACCACTGTGGGTTAGCTGCATTAGCTGGCAGTCTCCCTCCTTCTTTACAGGAGCCTGGTTTCCCACGCTTTAACATTTCTCGCTCCTCTTCTCACTACTTTTCAGATTCTCCACTTTGCAGTAAAATGGCAGACCCAGAACTAAGCTCGGCATTACCAGAGGTGAACTTGAATGCACAGATGCCATGGAAGGAGAACTCCTTACATTTCCCACATATTAAACATTGCCCCATGGGCCCACTTTTGAAAATTGCAGAAAGATCAAATTTCTATAAAAGGAACTACATTTTCAGTGAATCAAGGGATTAAACAATTAAAGAAAATCTCATGATTAATCCTTTTCTAAAACATATTACCGTCCTTTCATGAGACTTGGTGGAATCCAAATTGTAATTTTTAAAATTTTCTTAGAGAGCTATATCCTGCATTATAATTAATCTTTGTCAACTTATTTTTCAGTTATATGTTTCCTTACCTGGACTCCTTTAAAAAAGTAAAATGGTTTTACTAAGTTGGCTTTTCCCCACAGAGTATTGATTTAACAGAAGGCCTCCCTGCCAATGCCATGACAAGACACATGGACAGCCAAGGTCAAAGGGCTCTTCTGGAGCCAGGAGCAGATCAAGGCCCCATGTGGATAGGTCAAGGCAGCATACTGACTGTTTTCAAATGCTGAGTTGACAATTCAGGGGGTCTAAACACACTGTTCTTGTTTTCATTGAAAAGGAAGAGAACAAAATGGAGTAAAATGTAATTCAAAAGGAGCCAGAAGTATGTTTGTTACTTCGTAAAAACTATTTTTTTCTGCCTGTATGTATACAGGGTCATGATGTAAAAATCAATCTTTACTGTGGACTGTAAGAAAAAACAGGTGTGAAAAGACAGTGCTATTGTGTGCTTACAACGAAAAAAGGAGCGCCCCTTGGCCCCTAGGCTCCAGTCCTGATTGCACTCGTGTGGTAGGGGAACAGGGGGCAGAGGTGACATGCTGAGAGACAGTCTACCAGCTCTGACCCTGGATAATGTTAGGAATTCTCAAGGAGTCTATAAGGTTGAGGTGAGAGCCACAAGACCAAAGGAGTCAGAGGGAGTGGCAGCAGAACCCCTGGTGGGCTTCTAGGTCAGCCCTGCACCTCCAAACACAGGCAAGGCTTCAGCTAGAGAAGGCAGGAAATGGTTTCTCATGGCCCCTTCCTTACAAGGGAAACAAGGAAAAACATAGGAATCCTGCAACTTTCTCCTGGCTTTAATTAAATGCACAACGGTAGTGAGCCCTAATTTCCTAACCTTGCCGAAAGGCTCATTGTACAACACACCACAGGAACATTTTCAACTGTGCCTCAGATGGTCTAAACACGCTGTGGCCAAAGGGCACTCAGATGATAAAGGTGACACCTGCTTCTCCTCCTGAGAAGCACAGATACTGCACTGCCTTTGGTTTTGTTATGACTTCATTAAGCTGTACAAGGTGTATGTGCTTAGAAAACAAGTGCTCCTTTGTATTGCTTTTCAGTTTTCTTCTGTGAATGTGTCTATTTTAAATGGGTCAATGATATTAACACTACAAAAATATGGTATTTGAATAAGATCTTACAATGTGGTGTCCAGCATCTTGGCAGGCCAAGCCAGGGTAGGCCAGGAGAGCCAGGACAGGTGAATGAGACCCCACAGGAGGTGCCAAGTGATACTTGTCAAGCTCCTAGAAGCATCTCTGCTCACCTCAGTGGGAAGAAAGGGTTCCAGAAGCTCCATACCTGGGGGAGCAGGTGATGCTGTCTGGCTAGGAACAGCACTCTCAAGTGATTCTAATTTATACTTCATTCCTCAAGTAATCAGCCTTTTCTCTATTTTTTTCCCAACTTCTGTCTGGGATCCTCAAATATGTAATATAAATCTTCACATCTAAAGTCACAATTTATAGCCAGAAACAATGGTCTTCTGGCAGCTAAAAATCCAGATTTGAATCCTGGTTCTGCCACTTTATAGTTACATGATCCTGGGCAAATTTTCTCTTTGAACTGCAGTTTCCCCATCTGAAAAATGGACAAGGTGCCTCTATGCCGGTACAGCCAAGGGTCTGCTCAGTGGGCATGTTTGTCATTTGTGTGGACCCAGCCAGCTCTCAGCAAATGGCAGCCTGGGTGTTAACCCTGCTCCTCCAGGTAGGCCCTTAACTTCCTGCTTTGAGACATTCTGTGTCACCTTGCTCTCCATCCTACCTTTAACTGACCAGCCTTAGGCAGGTACCCTCATTCATGTCCCCATGGTTAGTCCCCTGGGCCATCTTCCTACAAGGACTCACAGCTCAGTGTTGCCAACACCCTGCCACACCATGGTGACTCTGTGCAAATCTATATCTCTGGGATATTTCTCACCTTTTCTGCACCCACCATTCACCTGCACCTGGATGGACCCTGATCCTTGAAAAAAACTCACCCCCAACCAAACACATTCATCTTCTCTCAAAGGTCCTGGCCTTTTCTGTTAGTGATGATGGTTCTATAAAACCCCACCAATGACCTCTCTTCAATACTCTCCCACTCCCTCTTCATCCCTGCTCAGTGTTCCCTGAGTCCTAATGGCTCATTCTGGGCACTCCTGCACCCCTACTCTACCCCAGAATTCAGGTCTTTCCAAGCCTTGTGGTAGCAGAACCATCCAACAATAAGCGGCAAACTGTTCCACCATCCTCCATGACCAATCCAGGCTCAATCCTCAGGGAATGTTTGTGGAGAAATTAATAAGTGAACAAATAAATGTTCACTTTCATACTCTTGCTCACAGACAATGGCAGTCCATCCAAATAAAATAATGTATGCAAGCATCTAGTTGGTTCTCTGGCATACCTACTTGTCCTCAATCATTGTTGGTTGAAACAGGAAACTTTCTGGCTCAAAAGAACAGAAGTCACATGAGGGGCAAAGCTTGGGTTTTGAGAAGACTGGTTCTGCAGGCTCTGACACCCAACTGCTGTGCAATTTAGTGGCATTGGCTTTATATTTTTTAAGCCTTCAACAAGGTGATAAGAATACTAGGTTTGTAAGATTCAAGGATTAGTATGTAGAAAGCCTAGTTCAACACATAGCACACAGTAGAAACTCAATAAAAGTTATGTCTTCTCCCAATTCATGTCCCTTGCCTCCACCCTGCCCCAACCCTAAGCCCAAAGTGAATGTGGTCCTTGAAGGATTGAAGTTAAGAGCCCTGTCCTCTTCTCAGATAGATGGCCTGGTTCTTCCAAGGCACAGCCAAGACTGAGGTTGGCATTGAGTGCCCTTCTCCTGAGGCTAGTTCCAGGGCTTGCATGGCAAAGACTTGACCTTCTTGTTGAGAGCTCCACTTTTCCAACTGTACTTATCTGTGCGTGAAGAACATGTTTGCAAATTGCTGTAAGTTCAAACTTCTTGGCCCATTCACCTTTAGCTATACAACTCAACTGACAAGACAGACTACTGGTGAGCTCCAGGTATCGCTAGAACTACACACTGGCTAGGTGTCACAACATAGGAACTGAAGAGAAATGCTGGTATCATAAAGTGCCAACAAATAGCTATTCTTCCTTGTCATGCAGAGAACACAACTGAAACCTTCATCACTCCTCAAAATGGAACAAGATAAGTGCATAACTCTGCAGAGAGCATCATCTCTACTTTTCAGAGAAGGCTGTAAGAAACTCAGTGATGGCTATGTTCACGCAGCTGGAGGTAGTGAGGCTGGAGCTGAGTGCCAGATGCTCCGTGGTTTTGCCTAAATACACCTTACTGTCTGTCTTGCAAATAAAGCAGCTTACTCAGTTGCTTGCCTAGTTCATCTAGCCAACATTAACTGAAAGCCAACTGGAATCAGGCCCTGGAGGGACAAAGCGAATGTGGGGTATGCCTCACGACACTTTGTAAAGAACTTTCAGGCACCAAATGGGCTTGTGGGAGCCAGGCCCCCTGAGTTCCTCTCCTCATTGACAGCCTGAGACATAAATCGCCACAAGGAGAGGATCTAGGAAAATCTTCCCTTATCACCAATGAACCAAGCCCTTTCCTTCACTTTTGGCACTGTGGCCTTGGCCCTCTGAACTGGCTGTCATTTTTCTCTAAGCCTCTGGCTCCATCTGCTGTCTCTATATGTCACCAAGAGCTGAGATTGGAAACAGTGTTAAGAGGGTAACTGTAGGCCTCCAAAAGGCTTGGGGAGAACTGGGGCAGGGGCAAGAAAGGCCCTGCGTGTGGCCAGACCCCCATACCCAGCAGCAAAGCTGCCCTCATCCTCAGAGGATGGAGCAGGGTAACAGGGAACTGTTTGCTTGACCCTCGAGCCTACTGCAGTTTGGTTTCAATTAAGGACAAAACTTAGTCTAGTTACTAGTTACAAGGTTACCCTACTTTCCACAACTCATCTGAAAAGCCAGAAGTCATTCCACCAGGTTGACCTAGGGTTTCATCCATGGTGCTATAGTGGCTATATAGGCTGAGTAGAAAGAATTCAGATTTTAAAACGAGAAAACCCTGGATTGGGGATGAATCACAGCTCAAATACTGATCAATTGTGCAACCATGGAAAAGTTACCTTCCTGGGTCTTAATTTTTCTCCTCATCAAAGGAAACAAGAAATATCTGGAAAGGATAGCATCATGCAAATTAAGTGAGATAATGTATGTAGAGTGAACAGCACAACCTTGTCTAATTCAAACATTTCGTAGTTTAAAAACTACCCATTTTACAGATGAAAAAAGTGAAGTTCAAAGAGGTTTGTGAGACTTGAAAAATGCATTTTGATTTTAAAAAGCTACTATGTATTGTTAATAAGGATGACATCTAACATAAAAGGACTCACAAAAGCTAAAAGTAAAAAAAGATAAAGATTACTACACTAACAAATGAAAATCTAACAAGTCTAAATTCTAGGCTGAAAAAGTTAAATGAGTCAAAGGGGATACTAATGATTAATGAAAGTCTTAATTTGAAATGAGGACATGAGCCATAAATATTCACATACCAACGAGCAACATAACAAAATACATCAGGCATAAATTGCAGGCAAGGGGGAAAAAAACAACCAATTTTCACTTGTAAGAAAAGAAAAGATTAGCCCTGACCAATGTGTCTCAGTTAGTTGGTCATAGTCCAACAAAGCAAAAGGTTGCATGTACGATTCCCTGTCAGGGTACATGCCTGGGTTGTAGGTTCGGTCCCTACAGTCAGGTTGTGTATGGAAGGCAACCAATCAGTGTTTCTCTCTCCCTTTCTCACTCCCTTCCTCTCTAAAAAAACAAAGGCTTAGTCATTATGAAAGAAAGAAGAAAAATTACAGATCTGAACAAAGTAAGTGATTAGCTTAAACTAAGATCTAAATATATGTGATATATAAGGGGTGTGTGTGTGTGTGTGTGTGTGTGTGTGTGTGTGTGTGTGTATTTATATCTCAAACTTTATATTTTGGTAACAGAGTAAGTCTTCTTTTCAAGACCTCCTGGAACATTTATAAAATCATACATTAGGCCATGAAGAAAAAATTCAATAAACTCCAAACAGTTGACATGACACACACCACATTCTCCTCTACAGCACAATAAAATTCTAAATGTGTAACAAAACTAATAGGAAAAATCCCAACTTGGAAATAGAGAAGATTTTCTCATTAAACAACTCAAGTCAAAGGAGGACTTAAAATGGAAATGGCATAATATCTGAAAACTAATAGCAAAATATATAGTAGACTGCACCTAAAACAATGCTTGGAAGACATTCACAAACTTACATACCTAAATAACTACACAGGATCAATATATTTAGTTTCTAAGTCAGGAAGCTAGGAAAAGAACAAATTAACCCAAGGACAGAAGTACACAGCAAGGATAAAAGCACAAATCATTTAATTAGCAAAGATAATAGTAGAATTGACAGATAAATGGAAATGCAAATTCTTTAAAAATGGTAAAGCATAAACATAAAAATTTAGAAGTAAAAAAAAACAGGAAATGACTATGACTAAAAATAAAAAGATTTACTTGCAAAACTCAATGCAAATAAATTTGAAAATATAACTTAAATAATTCCCTAGGAAAATATGTTCTCAAAATTATCTCTAGAAGATATGGAAATAAACAAGATGGCAATACAAAGGGAAAAAAGTTAAAGCTCTCAAAGTGCTAACCCACAAAAATGACAAGTTCAGGTGGTTTCAGAGACAAAGTCCTTCAATATTCTAAGGGCCAGATAACTATTTAAACTGTTCAAAAAGAATAAAGAGGGAAAGCCCCCAAATTTATTCTGTGAAGCTAGTATCCTGATACCCAAACTTGACACGATAAAAATAGTCAACTAGATATTTCAATGATGAGTATTAATATAAACATGTTAATTAAAATACCTAAAAATAAAGTTCAATGGTACAGTAAAGAATAATGTACTACAACTAATGTTAATACATGGTAGAATGTAATGCTAGAAAACCTACTCACATATAAAACAGGTTTAAAGTCAAAAACCATACATCACTCCAAAGAAAGCTATAAAGGGTTTTTAACAGTCAAAGCAGTTTTGATTAAAAAAATAGGAATAAATGGATATTCCTTTACTATAAAAAAAAGATATATAAGACCAAAAGCTAGCATCTTTACATTAGCCACATTCTCATTAAAATTACAAACAAAAGGATGCCTCCATTGTTCTAGAACTACTAAGCAATATAATAAAACAAGTGAAGGAAACTGGAGGTCTAAATGTTGAAAAGGAAGTATGGAAATTATCACTATTTGCAAAGGATATAATTATATACCTAGAACACTCAAGAGAATCAATTTTTAAAAATAAGAAAAATAATACTGAAGTCTATTTCAGTAAAGCAGAGGGTTTCAGCATTAATATTTAAAAAATCAATAGCTTTTCTATACAAAGAGAAATTAAAAATTACAATAACACCAATGATACAATGATACAGGATTAATATTCAAAATTTGTAATCAACTTCTAAAATTCAACACAAAACCCCCCAAACAATCCAATTAAAAATGGGTGAAGGATTTAAATAGACACTTCTCCAAAGAGGACATACAGATGGCTTGTAGACATATGAAAAGATGCTCATTGTCACTAATCATCAGAGAAATGCAAATTGAAACCACAATGAGGTATCACCTCACACCTGTCAGAATGGCCATCATCAATAAATCAACAAACAACAAGTGCTGGTGAGGATGTGGAGAATAGAGAATCCCCCTACGGAAACCCAACCCTCCTTGTACTGTTGGTAAGAATGCAGATTGATGCAGTCACTGTGGAAAGAAGTGTGGAGTTACCTCAAAAAAATTAAAATGGAACTGCTTTAGGACCCAGCAATTCCACTTCTGGGAAATATTTGAAAAGACTGAAACACTAATGAGAAAGAATATATGTACCCCTATGTTCACTGCAACATCATTAATAGTAGCCAACTGTAGGGTAAGTGGAGGCAGTCTGGCTTCCTCACCCAAGTGTCTGGGTTACTAAGGGAAGCAGTGTTCCATAACCTTGGAGGGGCCTGATAACTAGTGTTCTCACAGCCTTGAGATTGGGTCAGATAAGCTGTTCCCGTAACATGAAGTGGGCTCACATGTGCAGAATTATGTTATGTCATATAATGTTCTGGCATTTTTCTGGCTTTGTTCCCCTCTACTACATTAACAAGTAGGGGCTTCTCACTAGTTAAACATGTAGCTTGCAGCATGTGTGGCTCTCCCACCCATGAATAAAGGTAAGTCAAACATCCCCATGGCTCTGCGCAGTTTCTTCTGTCTCCCAGAAGCAAGAGTGGATCTGCCCGGCCTTGATCAGCTACAACACACCAAGATGTGGAAGCAGCCCAAGTGTCCATCAGCAGATGAGTAGATAAAAAAACTATGGTACATTTACATGATGGAATACTACTCGTCCATAAAAAAGAAGGAAATCTTACCCTTTGCAACAGCATGGATGGACTAGGAGAGCCTTATTAGGCTGAGTGAAATAAGCCAGTCAGAGAAAGACAAGTACCATATAATCTCACTCATATGTGGAATCTAATGAACAAAATAAACTAACAAGCAAAATACAGGGCAGACTCATAGATAGAGAGCAGGCTGTAGCTATTATGGGGAGCTGAGAGGCTAGGGATTAGAGAGATTGAATAAAAGAGAAAAAAAACCCTCGTGGACACAGACGACAATGTGGTGATTGCCAAGGGTGTGGAGTGTGGAGGAAGGTGAAGAAGGGTATGGGGGATAAATGGTGATGTTAGGGAACTTGTTTTAGGGTGGTAAACATACAATACAGTGCACAAATGATGTGTTGTGGAATTGTACACCTGAAACCTGTTTAATTTTGTTAACCAGTATTACCCCAATAAATTCGATAAAAGGGAAAAAATTACAATGAAAGAAAAAATGCTATTGATAATAAGCAATCCTGAAGATGAAATGCCTAGGTAAAAAATGGAAAAATATACAGGATCCATTTGAGGAAAACTAATTCTAACAAATTCTAAGTAAAAAGAAAGACATGTGGTAGGCAGTTAGACATGAGCAGAGCAAAGACCAGGTACAGGAGGTCACCAGGGCAGAAAGTCCTGAGTACTTAGCAATGGGCAAGGCTGAGAAAACAAGGATCTCACCTCTCAGGGTAACATTTCCTTCCCTAGTATATTGCTGGTCATGTGGTTTAAATCCCCTTTATACTGCTGGCCATGCAGTTTGAACCCTCCCCTGGCCCCCTTAAAGGGGGAATGAACAAGGGGTCCCAGAATAGTCCTTAAGCATTAAGCTCCCAGTAAAATGAGGTTCTGATTCACATCAAATACATCTAGGCCTTAGTCGTGTTTTAGCTCCAGGACCAGAAAAGCAGCAAAACCAGACAAGCAGTACCACAGCTGACCTCAGGCCCAGCCACATGGACTAGTGACCCCTTGCCCTGGTGCTGATCAATCAGTAGAGAGCACAACCCTGAGAGGACACACCTGGAAAGCTGATGAATATTTTATTGAAATCCTTCCCTGGGATCTCCCCTAAAATCACTACCCCTAAAAGCCTTTAGTGAGGGAGGACTCACTGCTTTCCCTCTTGGGAACATATCTGCACCTTTCCTGTCTCCTTTCTCTTCCCTCCAGGCCCATTACCTTTACCCTTCTCTGTCCTAACCTCCACAAGGGTCCTTTCTTTTGCCTGTTGAACTTGTTTCCTGAGCCTATTTCCTCTATGACTCATTTCTACCTCTGTGACTTTCTACATAAACTTTTATAGTTGTGAGTCGGCTCTGAATTCTTTCTTAGCCAGAACTCAAGTGCCAAGGTTGCTGAACCAAGGTCCAATTGCTGGTAACATTCTGGTGCCATTTTTGCCACGGCCAACAAACATACAGTTTTCTCAGGAAGACAAGAGATTATAAAGATGTAAATGTTCTTTGAGTTAATCTACATTCAACTCAATTCCAATTATAATACCAGTAATTACTTTCTGACAGTTGAAAAATGATATTAAAGTTCATCTGAAAAATAAAAATTGCGATAAAGATATTAAGAAAAAACAAAAGGAGAAATGGCAGTAGGGGAAGGCAGAGACTAGCTTTACCAGCTAAAACTACATTATTATGGAACTACAATAATCACAAAGATAAGAAACAGTTTGGCAAAGAAGAAAAAAGTGAACAGATCAATGAAACAACAACAAGCTCAGAGGTGAATTTAAATAATTGCTACCACAAGTTGACATTTCAAATAGGGGTCGAAGAAGTATCACCACCAAATGGTGTTGGTACTACTGGTTAATTGGTGGAGAAAAGACAGTTAAATACCACCTTTCCACTTGTACTAAAATACAAAGATTAAGTGCAAATGAATGATAGAACAGAAAGACAAAAAAAATTCAGCAGAAAGAATGGGTGAATTTATAAGCTTGTAGGTTTTTCTAAGCAGGAAAGAAAACACAGAAATCATGAAAGACTGACAAATTAGACTACAGAAATACATAAAATATCTATATAGAAAAAAAAATAAGTAAACCAAGTCAAAAGATCAACCAAGAGGTGGGACAGTAGTTATTTACAACACAATAGACAAAGGGCTAATTTCCTCATTTTTACAGTTTACACTAATTAATACAAAAAAGACAGCCCAGTATAAAAATGGGCAAAGGCTATAAGCAGTTTATTGACATTGAAATACAAATGGCCAATAAACATATGTAAGGATAACCTCATTCATAAATTAAAGAAACACAAATGGAGTAGCAAAGGAATACTACCTTGACAAGTCAGGTAAAAATTAAAATGACTGACAATAATTCATTAGGGCAGAAGTCTGGAGACACAGGCACATGTTGCTATGGGAATGAAAATTAGAAAATATTTATCAAAACTATGTTTATGCAGCCACTAACTGTAATTTTTTTAAAAAAGACAACTGTCCATCAACAGGACTGGTTAAATATTGGTTAAATAAAAGATGGTACATTTTTAGAACACATATGAAATATTTAAAAGTGAGATAGATGGACTATAATGCTGATAAATATCTCTAAGATTATATTTCTTCTGAGTGTAATTCCTAAAAGGAATTTTATATATATGTGGCTAGGTAGAAGCAAAAAACTTTTTCTGGGAAAAATTCAGAAAAATTGTTAACACTGGTTACAATAGTAAGCCTGGGGTGGAGTAGAGAGGTTTTCACCCTTCATCTTGTAATGTTTATGCTGTTTAAAGTTTCTAACCACGTATGTAAAAGAAAAACCAAGGATTTTCTAAAGAATCAGATATTGAACCATTTTCTTTTCTTTTCTGCATTAAAAATAAATTTAATAAATAAATTTTAAAATAAATAATTTTAGATATTTTCCTTATAAGCCAAACATTTTTAGTAATTATTTAGAAGGTTTTTAAATTTCATGGCTGGATATGAGGGCACTGAATTAGTCTGTCTGTAGGGTTAGCCTCTGCTCTTGTCAGTACTCCCAGGTGGGGTAATAGCCACCTAATCCCATCTCCCTCCTATCAGAATATGACCACTGGTATTGTTCTACTTTGAAACCAGGCACCCAGCTATAGCTAAATGAATACTAATAATGTGAGAACACAAATTAAATGTTATTAAAATAGCACTTTTCTACCACAAAAGAAACAGAGCATATCAATCTGTGTATACATTCCTCCTCCCTCTACACTTTTGGACCAGGATGATAAATGCTGTGCCAAGAAAGTTATCAGTATAACCAATACACCAGGAAATGGAGGAAAATGATTTAATTTTGACAACTAAATGAGCTTTGACAAATGAATGAACTGACCAAACTGCCCTGATAAAAATCAGGTTGTTTTTGTACTTTGATGAGAAAAATTCATTTTCACCCTACTAACATAAATGTTAGCAGCCACCCAGGCTTGTTAGCACCCACTCCACACAGGCCTGCAGGCCCACCTTCCCAGTGGGGTCCTCTGCTGAACCTCATGCCCTTCCACCAACCCTGGATCTTTCTCCTAGGACCATGTAGTATCTCTGCTCACACCACCTCATGAAATGACTGGACATTTTTAAGTCCCTCTGGGCGCCAGGCCCTCCTCCTGCCTTACCCCTACTCCATGGAGCTCCTCTCCCCTCCAGCCTGTCAGGAGTGATATTACAACCGAAGAAAAGAAACAAGTTTCCATGAGGGAATGAAGGACAGGGAGAGAAGAGAAAGGGGCTCACAGAAGACATTGGTCAAGCAGGGTAAAACAGGAGGGAGAAGAGCAGGAAATTTGAGTTCACAGGTTTGGAATCCAACACCTTGTCCCCCTTACATTCTGACAATCTCCTGGGAACCACCTCCCAAGTGCCAGAGGGGGCTTCCTTGTACTGTAAAATCCAACCAATCCAGCACCTTACGTTTTAGTTCTGCAGACAACCCCAAGTCCTGCCTATGTGCTGAGCGCTAAGCATAAGAGAGCTCGTGAATACCTGAGATGTAAGTCAAGCCTCACGGAGTCATGGGAGCTCATTGGGCAGAGGAGAGAGCTGAGACAAGTGTGTATACCTAAAGTTTGTCAGTGTGTGGGCACAGCTGGAAGCCAGGACACTTTCACCATTGCTACCAAGTCTCCAAAGTTTCCCCTGGCTTCTCCAACTCTGCAAAGTCCCTTTTAAAGCATGGCTCCAGTATAGAACATCACACATATGGCATGATCTAACTGGGGTGCCAGCAGGTAGACTTTGACACATCTGCTGCAACCCTTCCTTTGGGGCAGACAATCACATCATCACCTGTGCTGCTGGAAAGTTGTGTCTCTCTATTCTTGGAGCTGACTTGGGAGAAGCAAGTATGGAGTTTTGTATTTATCCCTATTTAACTATAACACTCAGGTGCAAAATCCTGGAATCAGCTTAAATACCCTAGAAGAGAAGGTAATTTATAGTACATGCAATACTCCACTGCTTTTAGGAAGGAGAAGGATATCATTAATGTGGGAAAATGCCTAAGCATTAAACAATTAATAGAGTATAGTACTATTTGTTTAAAAAGCATTATATATCCAAAATTTCCAACTATCAAACTTGTTGGAAAAAGGTACTAAAGGAGCTTTTACTTTCCATACAGCACTAGGATCATTCCTTCTATGTACACAGTATATACATACACATGTGTGCAATGCTCTAAGGCACACACAGCTTTGAATCCCAGCTACAACAATCTATTAGTGAAAGCTCCAGGCCAGCACTGTGACCCCTCTATTTCACTTCCCATAAAACAGGATACTGTCCATTCCCTATAGTGCAGCTGTGTAGATTCATGTGAATTTATGTACATTGCCTAGTATATAGCAGGCACTCCAGTAATGACAGCTATTTCTGTGACTGTAAATATTATTGCTGTGGCAGATAGAGTAACAGCCTTTGAGAGGGGTACAGGTATTCACCCCTGGAACCTTTGGTATGTTATGATACACAAGGAGGCATTAAGGTTGTAGATGGCATTAAAGTCATTAATCAGCTGACCAAAAAAACAAAATGGAGATTATCCTGGGTGGGCCCAATGTAACCACAAGGGTCTTTAAATAGGAAAGAGGTAGGTAGCAGAAGAGTTAGAACCAGAGGGGGCCTCATGAAAAAGACATGATCAGTCACAACTGGCTTTGAAGACGGAGGAAGGGGTCACCTGCCAAGGAATGCAGGCAGCCTCTAGAAGCTGAAAAGGCAAAAATAAAGGATTGTCCCTCAGAGCCTCCAGGAGTAATGTAGCCCTGGGACACCTTTAGCCTAGTGAGGTCCATTTCAGAGTTCTGACTTCCAGAAATGTAAGAGAATAAATGTGTGTTGTTTTAAACTACTAAAACAGTGGTACCACAAATTCAGTGGCAATTTGTTATGCTAGAAATAGGAACAGGAATAAGAAATTAATATATTTGCCAAAATAATATAGTTGACTCCATTAACTTCTTACATCATTCTAGCTTGTCTATCTAGTAATGGGATAAAAGGCTATATTCCTGCATATAGTATTGGAGTCACAAATAGGAAATTAAAAAAAAAAGAAAGAAAAGGTTAAGATGAGGAAAATTCTGACACAGAAAGAAAGGAAGCTGGGAAGTGGCTAAAACAGCTATCCCAGAAGTCTCTAGACCAGCTCTAGCACACACAGACTCAGGGCAACAATAAGCTGCGTCTGCTCTTCTGAGGAGCCATCCCCAACCCCACCAGTGAGTATCACCTGGGGAAGACAATCCCTGAAGCCTCAGAAAGCCATGGACAGAATGTGCGTGGCAGGAAAAGGCACAAAACCATGGTCCAGCCTACTCCCACAGGAACTACAGGGTGCTCAGATCACATCTCCAGAGTCCACAAAGCACCCCAATATTTTTGTCTTTTCTGACTTAATCCTCACAATAACTCTATGAAATGAAAGAAAGGACAGGCCATCTCTGTGAAGCAGGCATTATCAGCTCCATCTGAGACATGAGGAAAGTAAAGCTCATAAGAGTGAAAAGACCATTACCACACAGCAAACAGCAACCAGTCCTAGATTTGAATCAGGTCTATGTTCTTGGGTTCCCAATGCCCTTCTCCAAGCTTGCTCAATGTAACACATTAGCACTCAACAAACAGTTCCTGAGCACAATGTGCCAGAAAACAGTGGTAACTTAGGCACAAGAGAGTAAGAGGAGCTGATCCAGGGAAATGCCCCTTCTCTCCCAAGGGTAGAAAAGGTGATTTCTAGAACCCTGCATTAGCATATCTGGCCAAACATTGCCCTAAACTGGAGGGTCCCCACTCCCTGCATGAGAGGTCACAGGACAGACCTTCCCTCCTGCTCCAGGTCCTCCTGACCACTCCTGCTACTAGATTCCAGTAGACATGTCCCACTAGCATCTGCCAAGTGCTTGAAGACATCAGCAGGGTTGGCCAGGATGTTGTGGTCTAGGGTTTTCAGCTAAATTTAAATAACCTGATTTGAACCCAAAATCTGGGAATGTGATGGGACTAGCTTCACAGAGCTGGCTACAAAGAACCTAACTTTATAACTTTATATGTTACGTTTATATGTTACATGTTTATAGGTTCACATTTTCAATTCTTCAAAAATGCATTATTTTATAGCATTAACAAGTCATAGGGAACAAAGTTTGCAACCTGAGCCCAGAAAAAAGGGTAGTCATAGGTATGAAGTCCTCCTCTGAGGCCATGGGAAGAATCAAAATGAGGCAGGAGGCTCTGGGATACACTGAGTAACTGAGAACTCAACATTACCTTGGAGGTCATAGCAGCTATCATGCCAAGCTTCCCAACATGAGCTACTTTCCTCCCTGAGGCAGCCTCCATCCACCTGAAGTTTGGCAGGCTCTTTAACCTCTTCTCCCATTAATGAAACCAGAGCAGAGACCTTAATACAAAAGCAAAGATGGAGGCATTGGAAAAGTCTCCAGAAATGAGCTCCAGGAAGAGTTCCCCACCCATCTCCCCCCAAAATAATTCTCCAGAAAGTTATCATCAAACCCAAAAGAAGATAAAGCATGTATTCTAAGCAGCTACTATGTGCTAGGCTTTCAATTTATCTCAGTGAGCCCTCCAAATGCCCTTCTCCAAGCCTGCTTAGTGTATGTCACATTAGGGCATGTGTGTCAGTGAGGAACCAAGTGACTTCACTGGGTGTCTCCCCCTCACAATCCCTGACCACTCCTCCCAGACCCTGGACCCAACAGTAAGGCCCAAGCTGGCATGTCCTTATTCCTCTGTGTTGCTCTTCCCTGGTGCACACCTCTGGTCTCCCAGGAGAATCAAGCTCACAGGGGTTGGAGCACAGAGGCCAGCACCATGCTGCTAACTCAGCAGGGGTGTCACCATCACCTGGGTAGCATGCTTGCTTGATTTCTTTTACAGAAAAGACTGCAGAAGCCTTGCCGGATCTCTGGGGTCCTGAAAGACCCCCTCACCTGGGCGATGCAGAACATGAGGTGAAGTTTTTGCGACTAGAGGCACTGAAGGGGCCTTTTAGCCAATGTACACTTCCAGGGTGTTTTCTGCAAGAGAAGCCTGTCTCTCAGACCTTTCAGGAGTACAAAGACCAACAGATCACCACAGTTAAGGTAACAGTTGGCAGTTGGTTGTTAGAGGGCAGAGGAATAAAGGGGTGGATGTGTGCAGGTAGAGGGGCAGAAGATGAAGGAAGGAAATGCTTGCTGAAGTGCCTACACAGATGTTCCTGACAGAAGAGGGAGCTCAGGTCCCACAGGTCATGCATGGCCAGCCAGCAGGAGGCAACGGTATCTGAGGAAACAGGAAAACTCAGTTTTGCTGTAGCCGTGGAGGAAGGCAGGGCATTTCAGGATGGTCTTAAATGCTGCTAGACTTTGGGGTGACATATAGAGAAGGCAAGGAGGCTTTTTGGATGCTCAGGACAAAGTCAGAGGGGCACTCTATAGTGCTGACCACAAGAAATGGTCAGTTCAGACTCCCTCTCTTCCCTTGCCTCTACCCTAACTTTCTCCCTATGGAGGGAAGGGAGGTTTCATCCAGCTAGTCATATTTCAAGATCCTATGTGAACTACACTTTCCAGGGGTGGGGCTTTGGAGGTTTTCAGAGCTAGGAAATCCCAGTGTGCCCACAGGGCCTGAGCTCAGAGTGATGAGATGTGACCTGCCCCTCGGAGGAGACAGATAGCTCATGCCCTGCCAGGATCCTGTCCCCCAGAGGCAGCCAGAATACATCAGCCCTAGGGACCAGGACCAACTTTACCTCTTACTGTCTGTCTTTCTTCCTCTTCTGGCTGACAGGGTGTGCTCCACTAAGGAGGAAAGGCAAAGTCTGCCCCACAGGCCAACACACATGTAAGAGCTAAGAAGCAAGTGCTGGGGCCTGCTTTTGGCTCGCTTTCCTCCTATTCCTCACTCTCACACTTCCTCTAGAGACTGTGTAGGTATGAGGATGGCAGGGCTAGGAAGGATCTGAGAACTTCCTGGGTTCCCATCACCTGACTGAGAATGCACACCAATGAAGAAGACAGGCCCCACTGCAGAGTTGTTCCTGCTGCATCCTAGGATGACTGCTGAATTGCTGTCTGCAACTCTACTAGTTAACAGTGGGACTCTAACGGAAAGCAGCCCGGGATCATGTGACTTCATTTTCCCACCCCAACTTGAGCCCCAAGGAAGATTTTTAAAAAAATGATGACTTAAAGAAAGGCCATGTTAAGAAATTTGGAATTATTTACTTTGTAAACAAACCAATGGCAATAATCTATGTTGAACTTTTAATAAGATGCACATCATATGAACTCTACATTTTTGCCAAAAAAGAAAAAAAGGTAGGAGGAAGTAGAGAGAGGAAAAAAAAATATGCCTTGAAGTAAAGATTACAAAAGGGGTTTCCTGTTATAAGATACGGATGCATTTCCTTGACCAAAAACAGATTGATCAAAATACCAAATCAAAAATTATGAAAACTACAAACAGGTGACGGATTCAAATTTGCTTCCTTTGCTGCCCAGATCCCCAGAGACAGCCTGGGCCCCCTCTAGCTCCTGTAGTTGGCAAGTGCTTTGCCATTACCACAGGTGGCACCAAGGGGCTGCTCACTGCTGTCCATGCCAAGCAAAAAGCATCTTGGGTGCCTAGAATTGGTTACAGCTTTTTGAATCAGCCCCCTTTTGTGTCACTTGACTCTGGAAAACCAAATGAAACAAATTCACCCAGCTGAGCACATTCCAGTGCTGAACAACAACACACACGGGCTCTAGCCAGCAAATACCCTGCATGGCCTCTGTTGGCACGACTGTAGATACCCTCCCAGGCATCACAGGAACCCCTCTCCATGATGGCACAAAACAGGTCTAGAGGTATACATGAGAGGCAATTCCTTGATCAAAATGGCAGCAACATGCAATGGAAGGATTGTTTGTTTTTGCTTTTGTTTTATAACAATTATGATTCAAACAAAAAGTCAACTAAACCAGACTAGTCTTTGCTATTCCATTCTTCTGGGTCTTTGCGCATGCTGTTTCCTCTGATGGGAATGCTCTCCTCTCATTTTTCCACCTAGTAAACTGTGGTTTGTCTTTTAGGGGCAGGTCATATGTTCCTTTCCTCTCAAAGCCCTCCACATCTCCAAGAAAGCCATTTAGTCCTTTCCTCCTAATCCCTCTCTTTCCCTGGGTATGCTCCCAACATTCAGGTGCTATCATTCCTGGATGCTCTCTCTCTCTCTCACACAGGTCCTGTGCTCCAGTGAAAGAGCTGGTGTATAACTTAGGTCTGGGTTCCTGCTACTCAGCTCAGGGGAGGTACTCAGCACAACCACTAAAGACTTATCCTCTGTGTCTCAAAGAGAATTGACTTGTCATTTCTAGAGGCACAACACTTCACTTTTTTTAATGTTTAGATATGACTGGGCTGAATTCACTTTTCCCCTCTAAGTTCACCTTCCTAGAACAAACTTTCAGGAAGATGCACACCTTCCTTTATGGACTTCAAATGCCAGGCCCCAGTGGAATCAGCAAACTATTCCTGGAAATCTTCAGTGGCAAAAGGGACAGAATGTCCTCCTGCCTAGAGTTGGGGGGACCCTCTTGGAGGACTGTCTATTCACCAGGCATCCTGCTAAGGTACCCCAGCTGGGACCACTGATTGTTCTCCATTCCCAGGAGATGGGGATGGCACAGCCAATCTACAGGAGCCCTGGCTCTGTGCTGACTGTCTCCTCTGGATGCCAAGGCCAAGGACACAGCCACAGGCAGGGAGCAGCCTTCTCACCAATAGCAGAACAATCACTCTGACTATAGCCCAAATGGAAGAAGCAGCTATCTGTGCATGTAAGCTTTCCTAAATTCTCTGAGTGCTGATACAAATAAAAATATCTACCATTTATAAAGCCAAGAACTACGAAGAAAGGCATTTCACAAGGTATTCTCATCATTGCTTCAGAAAAGTTAACTGAGACTCAAAAAACTGAAGTCACTTGTCCAAGGTCATCAAGCCAAGAAGTGACAGTGGTGGCATTCTAAAGCAGCACTTTCTGACTCGAGCCTGACTCTAACTCTCTGATTCAAGGGAGGTTTGAAAAGGCTGCAGCAAATACAGATGCCCACTAGAAGCAGACAGACACAGAAGGAGAGGATGTCCTCACAGGAACCTTCTCTACTCTGAGCTGGTCCACTACATACCCACTACTCCCCTCTCCTAGGCCACCAACACCTGCCGTCATAGCTTGCCTTTCTACCTTCCCAGAGTCACTGTATAGGCCACAAAGTGATTCTCAACAAATTTCAGAGGACTGAACCATAAAAAGTTTGTCCTCTGACCATGGTAGAATGAAAGTGTAAGTCAACAACAAAAAGTTAACTAGAAAATCCTCAAATGTTTAAAAATTAAGCTATACATTTACAAATAACTCAAAGAAACTACAATAAATTTTTTGAAACAGTTTTAATCAAATTATAATTTTAAAATGACACACCAATTACAATAGATAAGCTAAAGCAGTACATAGGGGAAAACTTATAGTTCCAAATTATATATTAGAAAAAGAAACTGGGTTGATAATTAAAGATCTAAGCTTATGTCTCAAGAAGCTAAGTAAAGAACAGCAGAGGAAACTCAAAGAAAGTAGAATTAAAAAAAAAAGATAATAAAGAGAAACAACAAAGAAAAGCAACCAAGGCAGTTATTTTTAAAGATTAATAAAAATTTGATAAACACTTAGCAAAACTGACCAAGAGAAAAAAATACAAATTATCAATAGGAGAAATAAAATGGACATCACTATAGATCTCAAAAAACATCAAAAGATAATAGGATATTATTATTTTATTTCAATAAATAGACAAAACAATTAGTTCCATGTAAAAAACAAAAAAGCAGTCACAAAAAGAAAGAAAAATGTAGATAGTCACATATATATGTAATTAAACTGATAATTAAAAGCCTTCTCATAAAGAAAACTACAAGCCACTGGTGAATATTTCCAAACTGTTAAGCAAAATATAATAGCAACTTTATATAAATTCTTCTAGAGAATAAAAAGAGTAGAAACTTCTCAACAATTTTTATGAGGCCAGAATAATACTAATACTAAAATATGACATGGATATTGTAAGAAAGGACAATTATGGAACGTGTCTATTGAACATAGATCCAAAATGCTAAATAAAATGTCAGCAAATCAAATCTAGCAATGTATAAAAAGGACAGTATTCATAACCAACAGGATTAATTCTAGGAATCCAAGGTGGATCTGAAATTCAAAGATCGATAAATGTAATTCACCACCTTAACAGAAGAAAGGAAAAAAAGCATATGATCATCTCAATAAAAGCAGAAAAAAGCATTTTAGCAAATTCAATACTCATTTGCGTTAAAAACTGTCAGCAAAATTGGAATATAAAGGAATTTCCTCGATCTGAAAGACAATATACATGAAAAAAACCCATGACTAAGATAATTTTTTTTAACAGGCATGGAGGATGTTTACTGATTTTAGAGAGAGAGGGAGGGACAGAGAGAAAAACAGAGGGATCGAATCCACAATCTAGGTCTGTGCCCTGACTGGGAAATTGACCCCACAACCTTTTGGTGTATGGAACAATGCTCTAATCAACTAACACCCGGCCAGGACCAAAGATAATACTTAACGATGGAATAGTAAACACTTTCCCAGTAACAACAGGAACAAGGCAACTAATGATATCTGTTCTCTCCATTTCTACTGATCATTGTAATGGAGTGCCTAGCAAGTGAATTAATGCAAGAAGAAAAACGTAAAAATCACAAGACCTGGCTATGCTAGTTATTCATCTCCATGTATAGCTGAAGTGAGCATAGTGGTTCTCTGGTACACCTAGGTCTCTGCTAGTTACACAGGGCACAGAAGTGTAATTCTGTGCTGCTTCCCTTCAAAAGGCATCTGAGTTTGTGATCCAACTCTAGAACCTATATCTCAGAAAGACTCTGGAAGGCACTGAGAATGTGCAGAATGCAGAAAGAAAGGTGTGAGATGTAATGGTAGCCTCCAGGTCTTTGTGAAATAGCTCTTACACAGGGAAAAGACGCACACTTGGAACTGTCTAGGAGCCAGCATTTGACCACTTGGGAAAAATTCCAGAGGCTGACTGGTGTTTCCAAGAGAAAATGGCAGCTAGAGAGCCCAACTGGCTATTGCACCTCTGCCTCAGGAGGGAAAATGAGCAGATGTAAATTGAAGAGTATCTACTTGCATTTTCAAGGAAGCTGCCCACATCTCCACCACCCATTCCCACTTTCACACTCTGACCTCTAACTTTTGTAGGTTGCTACTACAGTTGAACATGCCACCATTTTAGCCCCATGTACTCAGGCAAAAATGGACCCAAAAAGAAATGCAAAGGTTTCAAATAGGAAATCCGTTTTCCTATTTGAAATAGGAAATAACTGCAAATAACTCACTAAATCTCTGAAAAATCCCTGGGTTGTCTGCAATGACGTAGTCCAAAAGCATAGACTGTGGAATGTGGCAACCATGCTGCTCTTCTCACAGAAACCCTTCTTATGATGAGGCAGACTACTTCCATTTAGAGACTTCTAGTGAGGAAATAAACACCTGTACTTGAGAACTATACCATATAGGTCTTCCACTCTAACTCCAATGCACCAAAAGATTGTCATATCCTATAAGTACTTCCTGAAGCCAGTGGTCACAGTGTACCTCAAATCCTCAGATCCAGGGGTATACATTGCTCAATAATGGGTTCCTAATACTGCTCTGGGCCTGACCCCATGCTGTGCTGCCAGAGATGAGTCACCTCAGGGACAACACATCCAGTGATTTGCAGATCATTGTTAAATAGAGGCAGGAACTGTCTTTTGCTCTGATATATATGACTTACGTCTGTCAGGGCTAGAAAACAATGAAAAGAGCACTGGTGTAGAGTCAGGAGACCCAGACTGAAGTTCATGTTTAACACCTCTATGATCTTAAGCAAAACATCATTCATCAGAACCTTGATTTTTATCTTTGAACTGTCTGCCAAAGCTACCATGCAGGGATTCTGTGAAAATGTTTAACAAACTAAAATCCACTCACCTAAAGTAACTTAAAAAACACCATGTCATAAATTTACACTTTGAGACAAGAAATAGAAAAATCAAGCAAAAGATTGAAGCAAAAGAAATGCCTCTCTTTAGAAAACTTGTAAAATGAATGAAGGTGCATCTCTACTGTCACTATGGTGGCAATAAAAAGGAAAAAGGGCAGATCTTTTTTTTTTGCTCCATTTTTATTTTTTATTGTTGTTCAAGTACAGTTTTCTGCCTTTTTCCCCCACTCCTCCCCAACACCCTAGGCCTCCCCACCTCCCTCCCCTGTTTCTACTCTCCCTTGTTATTGTCCATGTGTCTTTTAAAATAGACCCTGCAAACCCTTCACCCTTTTCCCCTATAATCCCCTCCCCTCTGCCCTCTGGTCACTGTCAGCATGTTCTCAGTTTCAGTGTCTTTGGTTATATTTTGCTTGCTTGTTCATTTTGTTGATTAGGTTCCTGTTAAAGGTGAGATCATATGGTATTTGTCTTTCACCATCTGGCTTATTTCACTTAACGTAACGCTCCCCAGTTCCATCCATGCTGTCCTAAAAGGTAGGAAGGGAGCTTGTTCTTTCTTTCTGCTGCATACTATTCCGTTGTATAAATGTACCATAGTTGTTTGATCCATTCATTTGCTGATGGGCACTTAGGTTGCTTCCAGCACTTGGCTATTGTAAATTTTGCTGCTATGAACATTAGGGTGCATAGGTTCTTTTGGATTGGTATTTCAGGGTTCTTAGGATATAATCCCAGCAGTGGAATTGCCAGGTCAAAAGGCAGTTCCATTTTTAGTTTTCTGAAGAAATTCCATACTGTTTTCCATAGTGGTTGCACCAGTCTGTATTCCCACCAACAGTGCACTAGGGTTCAAAAGGGCAGATCTTATCTGTTCTCATATAGAAGACAGAGAATGATTATGGGGGAAAATGAGGCATAAAACAGTATGCGTAATATGGTATCAATAACAAAGTAAAAATAGAGGGTAGGCAGTATACATGAATGCTTGAATGTGAACAAACTATTTCTGGAAAGACACTACAAATGTATAAGTGCGGGAAACATACTTTACATCTTTTGTATAACTTGGATTTTTTTCTGACCATGAGAATGTCACACCCATTTTTTTAACAATTAAAAATTAAGTTAAATGCTGTAGTTACAGAATCCCCACTGGACCCCTCTGGCCTATCAGCTAACTTTCTCAGAGAGCAGTTCTCAGAGTCTGACCCAAGGAGAGCCTGCTAATTACATTTCTCCATGTTATCTCTTCCTCCTTTTGTCTACAACTAGCCATACTTTCCACAGCAGTAATTCCAGTGCATAATGAGGCCCTAAGGAAGCCAAAGCTAGTAGGAAGAAACGTGCAGCTGTTAAATGTTGTCCACCTCCTCCCAAGCCTCCTCTTCTCTCCTAATTATTATAATTTGCATGTGGGGTCCAAGGCTTCCCAGGACTTTCAGGCTCCATTCCTGATCTTACTCCTTCCCTACCCTGTAGATGGTTTCTGCGCAACCATTCCACTGGAAGCACAAGCCCACCTGACCCTTTTCATTTGTATCTCTATGAATTCTTCCTTCTGACCTTACCTCCTCAGCCAGCCAGCAAGAAAGGACACCATTTCACTGTTTTATCTGCTATATTAGCCCTCAAGGTTTACTTCTCAAAATGTCTGTCTGAACAATAACCTTCCTGCTGCCAGAGATCAAGAGCTCAGGAACTTACAGGAGACCACAATAAAAAAAACAACCCTAAAACATCTGTAGTGCCAGAAAGTAAGAAAGAAATCAAAAGGCAGAAGCCAGGATGAAAGAGCTCCCAGTGGCTAAGGCTGGAATACTTTGAGTCACAAACTATTAGTAGTACTGGATTATAACCCAAAGTACAAAATACAGGCTTCCAGCCAAGATGGAGGTGACGGTAGATATACTTTGCCTCCTCACACAACCAAAAGGATAACAACCAATTTAAAAACAAAAACAACAAGAACTTCCAGAAAATCGAACTCTATGGAAGTCTGATCACCAAGGAGCTGAAGAAGAAACATTCATCCAGACTGGTGGGAGGGGCGGAGACAGGCAGCTAGGGTGGAGAGGATGTGTGGCAAGGCAGTGGCTAGCTAACTGAGTGGGTGAGGAGGCAGCTGGTGGAGTAAGAAATCCCAATTTGCATTCAGATAAACCGGGAGGAACAACTAGGGAGTGAGAGAGACCGTGTAACCCAGGGTTCCAGTGCCAGAAAATAAAGCCTCAGAACCTCTGGTTGTAAAAACTTGTGGTGGTTGCACCAGTAGCAGAAACTGCCACTTTCTCAGAAGAGTCTATTTGAGGGGCCCACGGGGTCCTAGAACATATACAAGCCCACCCACTTAGGGAATCAGCACCAGGGCAGCAACTGGAAAGGAGCCTGTTGCTTGCAGGAAGTGGGGAAGTCACTGAAAGTAGGGCGAGAGGTGGGTGACTGGCATTGTTCCCTCTCTGACACCTCCTCCACATACAGTGCCAAAATGCAGCAAAGTGGATTGCCCGGTCCTCGCAAATACCTAAGGCTCTATCCCTTACAATGTAAAAGGTGCACTGAAACAAAGAAATAGGGCCCAAATGAAAGAACAGATCAAAACTCCAGAAAAAGAACTAAGCAATGAGGAAATAGCCACCCAGCAGATGCAGAGTTCAAAACACTAGTAATCAAATGCTCACAGAAATGATTGTGTAGAGCTGCAAAATAAAGGAAGAAGTGAAGACTACACAAAGTGAAATAAAAATATACAGGGAACCAACAACGAAGGGAAGGAAACCAGGAATTCAATCAGCAATGTGGAACAAAAGGAAAAAATAAACATTCAACTAGAACACAATGAAGAAGCAATAATACAAAAAAAATGAGGAGAAGCTTAGGAACCACTGGGACAACTTTAAACATTCCAACATCAGAATCATAGGGGTGCCAGAAGGAGAAGAACAAGAAATTAAAAACTTATTTGAAAAAATAATGAAGGAGAATTTCCCCATTCTGACAATGAAAATAGATTTCCAGGAAGTCCAGGAAGTTCCGAGAGTTCCAAAGAAGTTGGACCCAAGGAAGCACACAACAAGGCACATCATAGTTACATTACCCAAGATCAAAGATAAGGAGAGAATCTGAAAAGCAGCAAAAGGAGACAGTTACCTATAAAGGAGTTCCCATAAGACTATCATCTGTTTTCTCAAAAGAAACCTTGTAGGCAAGAAGGGGCTAGAAAGAAGTATTGGAAGTCATGAAAGGTAAGGACCTACATCCAAGATTACTCTATCCAGCAAAGCTATCATTTACAATGGAAGGGGAGATAAAGTGCTTCCCAGATAAGGTCTAGTTAAAGGAGTTCATCGTCACCAAGCCCTTATTATAGGAAATGTTAAAGGGACTTATCTAAGAAAAAGAAGATGTTCAAAACTATGAACAGTAAAATGACAACAAACTCACAACAATCAACAACTGAACCCAAAAACAAAAACAAAAACAAATGAAGCCAACAATTAGAACAGGAACAGAATCACAGAAATGGAGATCATTTGGAGGGTTACCAGTGGTGATGGGAGATGACAACAATGGGGGAAAGGTACAGGGAATAAGAAGCATAAATGGTAGGTACAAAATAAAGAGGGAGAGGTTAAGAATGGTATAGGAAATGGAAAAGTCAAAGAAGTTACATGTATGACCCATGGACATGAACTAATGGGGCGTGGAAATGCTGGAGGGAATGGGGGTCCCAGGTGGCAGGGGATAAAAGGGAGAAAAAAATGGGACAATGGTAATATCATAATCAATAAAATATACTTAAAAAAGAAAGAAACTGCAAACAAATTTTTGGTACACACTTAAAAAAATACATATCCATGGTCCACACTTATAAAAATAAGTGAGTGAATACATCAACAGGGAGAAGAGACAAATCTACAGTAAAGAATTCCAAATAATTTGTATAGGTACTGCTCCTTCAGTAAGGTGCAGCTCACTTACTCCCCTCTTGTTTGCCCCAAAGGAGACAGCTAGTGTGTGCAGGAGTCTAAAAATGCTACAGGACTGTCCATCAAGGAAAAAGGATAAATGCACTGTAATTGAGTCCTAATGGATACCACACAGTAGAAAGAATTCATGAATGAACACTGTCCATATCAGCAAAGATAAACCTCATGTCACAATATTGAATGAAAAGAGCAACTAGCAGGATGTGCAGAGGAGGTTACCACTTACACACAACTTTTAAACATGTGATACAATGGAATATATTATTTGTGAATACAAACATATATGGGAGATCTACTTCAGATCAAATTCCGGATAGGAAAAAAAAATAACTTGCAGAGCAAACTCATAAGTTCATGGACATTATAAAATTCCCCTTTAAAAATAAATTTACAATATTTTAAAGTGTTTTAATAAACACTTTAAAACTAACATGATGTACAGAATGTACAGGTGATACAGAGAGATACTACACAGATTTGGGAAGGGTTATGAAAAGGGTTATGAAAGGATTATGAAAGTGGGTGACTGGCCAAGAGTAGGGTACTTTCCACGACAATGTGAACCGGCCCTGAGGCCAGACTGTAGCTAGCTTAGTGTGTGTGTGTGTGTGTGTGCCTGTGCGTGCTCGCACACGCGCGCATGCTGGGGTAGCTGGTCTGGCGTCCATATGCTTGTACAAGAGAGGAAATCATGGCTTATTCTTAGAATGGGCTGCAGACTGGGAAGGGATAGGTATGTGCACAGGGTTGGGAGAGAGTGGAACAGAGGAAGTAGACATGATGTGGGCAATGAGGAGCAGGAAGAGAAGGAAAGGGACATGACAGCCAGCATCGAAGACCTTGGTTTCCCACTCACCTCTTACCTCTCTGGCCAGTCCTTCTCTTTTGCAGGCTTGACCACTCTACCCAGCCATTACATATCACAGTTCTTCTAAAAGCAAGGCCTTCTCCACTTTTGAAATTCATCAGTTGTCATCCCACCCCATGATTTCATTGCCCAGCAATTAAGGATGACTTCCACTCCAGACATTGTCTGCTGAGCACTGTGTTTTCCACCCAGATGTCTCAAGGGCATCACAGCCCCCATACCATGTGCACCTTCTTCTCCCCACACACTAGTCTTTGAACCCTCTGCACTACCACCCTTCCGTAATGCAAACCCGAAATCTAGGAGTCCCTCTCACCCCTACTCCTTCTTCTCTCCCAAGTCCATGCATCATAAAGCCCTCAAGTCCATGCATGATAAAGCCTTATAGCATATTAGGTATATCTCAAACCTGGGCTGTTCTCTCCCAATACCATCCTACACTGAACCATCATCATCCCTTTCCTGGACCAAGTGGAGCTCTTCTGTACCCACTCTGCCCTGCCCAATCAAACCTCTACCAAGTCAGGGTAGTTACTCCCCTACTTTCTGTTGCACTCTCCTTCCTTGTTTAAAAACTTTTCAGTGCTTCCCTTTGCTCTGGGAGTAAAGGCAAATGGGAAGAGGGTTCACATTCATTAGGTAACCCTAAGGGTGCCTAGAAGCCCACTTGGACCCTTTGCTCACATCCTGGCCTCTGCGAGGCTCCTGTAGTTAGGGAAGGAGCCCTGGTGGACTACACAGTGCCAGATCATCTTCCCACTGCACAGGCTACCAGAGCCCGCTAGGGTCTGCTGGCATGGAGCTATTTAGAGGAGCAGGCAAACCATACCTTCACAGAACTCCAATCCTGTCATATCAAATGGTTCATCAAAATGAGCTGAGTTATCAAGAAAAGATGAAATTATATGTAGTACTCTAGGAAGAATTGTGTAGTTTGAAGGAGTATAATATGCATTTTAGAACAATTCCTGAACTCAGATAAAACATAATTCTGTTGCTTTACGGTCAGCTTCCTGACTATATGATTTCTATTTATTGAAAAGGAACAATGTCTAGGATGTGTGAGAGTGGAAGTGGTGGTGGACACAGCAGCATACACAGTATAATTCCACTAGTCACATTGCTTGTGTGTGTCTCTGTATTTATTGAAGCTGTCTGTGGGGTGTGTGACAAAGGATATCTGTGCTGCTTTCTAGAAGATGGGTTTGGAGGTCATTTTTACATCTTTTTCAGTAGTAGTGAATTTTTAATGATAAGCATTTTTATAACCTGAAAAAATATTAAAATATGAGTTTCCCCACTTCCATCTGGGGAGGACTAACACTTTCTCCAAACCCCCCAATATGGACACCATTGGTCTGGGGCTAGAAATGAAATAGAGGTTCCAGCAGGCCAGGAGTGACAGCAGCATCACATAGATGTTATCAGCCCAGAGTACACAGTTCTTCTAAGGTACAGAGTGCCTGCAGGAAACAGACCCAAGTTTGCCCCTGTGAACAGGGCTCTGACAGTGGCACCTGAGTCCTGGGGATGCCAACATTTGTATAGCATTGCCAGGAAAGAGAAACTGGACAGAAGCTCAAAGAAGAGTAACCTAGAACAGCCCACAGCTCCCAGCTCCCACAAAGAGAAAGACTGTGTGAGGGTGAAGTGACTTGCAACAGGGCTAAGCTAAGAAATTTAATAAGACTGAGTCCTGACAGCCTTCAGGCACTAGAGTCAGTCAGTAACACTGAAAGCAGGGGGACCCTGAATTGGTATTTATGCAAGCAAATAAAATCCCTTTTGTTACATATTTCACCAAGTTGGTCAAACATCAACGAACCAATGTGCCTATCCCTCTGGGCATAGTGCCCTCTTTCAGGAGATACTGAGCTAGACCAGTACCCCCAAGCTGCCAGCCTGGGATAGAAAAGAGAGTAACCTTAACCACTGTCCCTCTGTGTGCTTCTCAGGTACAGTGGGCCCAGGGATCAAGGCATAGTTCCAAAAGTCAGTTTCAGAAGGGGCTTTCTGAACAGCCCTCTGTGCATGCAGCAGGTGAAGAGAGATGTGTTTTCAGAATAAACTCACTGCAGGCCTTCTGGCAGGAAGTATCCATCTGTCTCCACAAGAAAAGGCCACTCATTCAGACAGGAACCAAGACATAGAGCCCCACATTCTATTCCTTTGTCCTGTGCTAACAGCAGAGAGCATAGCTTGCTTCCCAGAGCCGTCATCACTCACCTCAGGCAGGGAATCCTTACAGTGGCCTGTGAGGTAGGGTTAACCGGCCTTAGAATAGGAAGCCTTGCCACCAAGACCCCCACTCCAGCCAGCCTAATTCCAAAGCTACATCAAACCCAACAAGGCCTCTCCTAAGAGGTTATAACCCCTCATTTGTCCCCAACTGGAATTCTATCATTGCTGACACTTAGAAGATGAAGATCTTCAAGCTACAAATCCCCAATGAAAGAGGTGGCTTCCCCAGATCCCAGTCATAAGCCATGTACTTCCTAGGGCTCTGGACTATTCTCTGTAGATTCTGCATATGCATGTGTGCTTGTGCCCTGGCAAGCAGCTCAAGCCCATGTCAACATGTGGGTCTGCTTTCAATTGTGCTGGAACAATCCTACCTGATAAACAAAAAAAAGATCCAAAATAACCTTTGGCAAGCAGCATATTTTTAAAAGAAAGAGAAGGTCTGAATGAACTGGCAAGAGTAATGCTTAAGCAAACAAACTTGGTCCAGCCAAACATCCATTATGTACATCAAAAGCCCCTTAGAATGCTCCCTGTGAACTGAGGCCAGCAGCCAGGGAGGAGTTTGAAGCTGATGCACTCCTGGCCTAAAAGGGGACAGGCCATCCACTTCCCACCATTAGTCACTGGCATTTCATTCAAGCCATAGGACCAAACCACCAGTCAGGGCCAGGAAGCCAGAACTGCTTATAGCTGGAGAACGGAGGGTCCCCTCCCTCCCCTCCAGCCAGGGATTCTTGCTCCAGATAGCCCCCTTCAATGGGCTCTGCTGGGCAGGTGACAGTGAGGACAAGTGGGCAGCATGGGGCTCTGTGTCTTGGGAGAGTCTCAGAGTCGCTCTTCAGTGAAATGACCAAGTTCCTGAGGCATCTTCTGTCAGAGATCCATTAAAGCCCAAGGGCCCAGACAGAACCAGATCTGCAACTGCCTGCTTCAGACCCACTGTCACCACTAATTCAACAGAACTTTCCTGCTTCCCACCCACCCTAAACTACAAAGTGCTGAAGGTCATAGAGCCAAAGTTGTAGCCCAGGGCCCCACAGCAAGTGATAAGGCACAAAGTCCCAGCATTGAGCCCACAGGAGAATACTTAATCACCTGTTGTAGAGGCTACTTACTTGTCCCTAAACAGTTTCACAAGCCAGGACAATGAGAGCTCCAGAGGCGGGGATTCATCATCACTCATCAGAAGGGAGCTCCTAGAAGGGGACATTTCAGTTCCAGACTGAATCACCAGCTCTGCCCTTCCTGGTCCCTTCAAGAAGACATAGGCCTACTCCTGCCCACTCATCTCCATCTATGTATTTTGAAAGTGAAAACCCTCTGACAGCTTCCTGCCATCAGGTCCAAACCCCCATGTGCATGGCTTCCTCAGGTTCTGAAACCTCCAAAGAGGCCATTCCCTTCACTGTCTCACTTCCTTCCTCTACCCAACAGACATACAGCTTACATCTGTCCACTAGGTACATTTTTTGGGACACTATTCTTACCAGAACTGGGCTGGAATTGGCCACAGAACCCAGGCCACATGCACCAAACCCTCCCTTCTCTCAAAGTTTCACAGGTTCAGCTTACACCGACTGACCTAGGAGATCTATAAGGACCAAACACCGCTGGCAGGAGAAGGGTAATTCCCAGGGAATCCCACAGCAGTATAGAAAGCTGGGACATGGAGAGCTCAAATCTGGGGATGGCTCCAAGGATGTTCTAAACTGTTAACAGGCCCATAGAAAGGCACATGGGCCAAGTGGAGAGTGTACACATTTTGGAGCTAGATCTACATCCAAAATATGTGAGCCTGGACAAAGAACTTAACTTCTCTGGGTCTTGGCTTTTCCTTACCTGTTAAATGGGGAAGTATATCTTTCATGATGTCATGAAGAAGAAACAGGAAAAAACCTGCTAAGATACCTGATAGAGAGCAGTGTTGCTGCACTTGGAACAGCAGAGGAAACAGACTCAGTAATCAATCCTCCTAGGAAGCAAGGAAGACACAGGCTTCACAAATCCCACTAGTAACCAGAAACTGATGTTGGCAGAGGGCACCCTGTCCACATTGCATAGTGTGTCTGGAGAGTGTAGGAAGGAATGCTGTACACAATGAGTTCTGAAACTGGGAACTCGAATTTACATCCCACACCTCCCTCTGACTCTGTGGCCACCTTCTTCCTGAAAAAATGTCTCCCACACACTCATCCCCCAGTTAGTGTCCCACTGAAGGAAGTGGTGTGTCCAGGAAAGGCCCCTGAAGGGGTCAGGCCAGGCAGAGCCCAGGAAAGGGTCAGGAAGCTGAGTGAGGCCACCTGGTTCTCAAGCAGGAACATTTAGAATGTCTGGAGACAGTTTTGGTCATCACAACTGGAGGACTGTGCTTCTTCATCTAATGGGTGGAGGCCAAATATGCTACTAAACCTTTTACAATGTGCTGGACAGAGAATCACTGGACCCAAACATCAGTGTGCTGAGGGAAGGCCTGCTGATGCCCAGCATGCAAACAGTTAAGCTGCTTGGCCTGCAAGGACTGCATTAAGCAGCCATGAGATGGTCTCCCACCCCCTACCCGTGTGTGGTTAGTCTGGTTTGCATTAGCAGAGCTCTGCTTGGCAACATTCCCTCTGGCAAGCTGCCTTTCCTCCCTGCCCCAACTACTCTTCGCCCCAACTCAAAGGAAAATACCAGGATCCACATATAAAATCCACTCACTCCCCTACTGTCTCTTACCCCTGTCTTGAATAAAATAAGTTCTTAAACTCCTGACCTTCCGCCCAGTCACCCGTTTGCATCCCAGCAGTGACAGCTTCAGAGAGGCTTTGCAGACCAGCACTGGTGCGGGCAAGCAGGCCAGCGTCAGGCAGGGCAGCTTCTCTCAAAGCCAGCCCAGGAGTCTGCAATCTTAAAAAACACAAATGCTCCCCTTTTCCTAAAATGCCAGAGTCTGGGCTACTCAAACCCTCACCTTTCAGAACTGGAAAGGCTCCCAAGCCAAGAGCAAGAGGAGGGTTGGGAGCCTTTAAGCATCAAAACTAAAACTTAGATGAAATAGCTGAAGTTTGCTTTTTAAGTTCTCTTATCTATCTTCGCCAGAGGCCCAGCTGCAAAGGCTGGGTATATGAACAGCTCACAAACTCATGTCTTCCCCCAAACTTTTTAGCTTCAGACCCTAATACCAGTTTGCCACCTAGAACTCCTCTCCAATTCAATACTCCCAAACACCTCTACCTTATTGAAATCCAACCCATGCTCCCCACTCTGACTCCACATTCACACCCAGGCCTTTCAGGGCTCCCCTCACAGTATTGGCCTCACCACCAGTCTGCTACTCCAGCCAGAGATCTGGGAGTTGTCTTGGACATGCCTCTCCCCTCCATCTTCCTCAGGTTGACACCATCACCAAGCCTTGTTAACCCAACCTCTTAAAGACCCCCAAGTCCCACTGCATTGCCACCTCAACTGCCAGGACTACTGCAAACAGCCTTCTAACTGGACTCCAGAAAGTTACTCGGCCCTCTCAAATGCATTCCCCATACCATCTGCCTCTCCAACATACAAAGAAATATATATGCCCAAACATACCACACACACCATTCCACACCACCCTTCACACTACATGCATTATTAAAATGGAATAAACCTTTAGCCTGTATGTGGTCTGCTCCCACCTACCTCTACAGTACCTCTCATCCCAGCTCTGGACCCCAGCCAAAATGTCTTTCTTTCAGGTCTTCAAATTCACCAAGTTGTCTCCCACCACAGGACCTGCTGTTTCCTCTCATCACATCAGCTCATCTCTTAGATAAGTCCTCCTTCTCCTTTAGATCCCAGAAGCTTGCTCTGACCCTCAGCCTAAGTCAGGTCCTTGGTTATCTGCTCTCAGAGAAGTCTGCCCTGACCTGAAAAGGCCTTAACTTCACATGTTCAAGTGTACAGGGAAGGAGGAAGCCAGGCAATGAGGCTGGTAGGCAGGCTGATGCAATTACGTAGACTAGGGATTCATCTTCATCTAAACTTCACTTACGTCTTTAAACACTGGTCACTAAGAGCAAGTCAAGGAGGTGGCTGTACAGGCTAATGGGGGCAGAGCCTATAGCTATGTCAGAGATAGCTCCATACCATGGATACTGGCTCAGATTCTGAATTACCCCTGCCTAGAATCATCTCATTTAAATACTTTGGAAAAGACAAAAAACCACCACCACCAACAACAACTTTCAATGGCTGAAACTTATTTTTAAACAACATGTTATAATATAATATAAGGCATTTTAGCAAAACTCCAAACAAAAGTAGGCAAGTGCCTTTATTTTAAAAGACACCTTGCTTGCCCTTTCCCCATGATTTTTACAAGTTGAAGCCTGTGAACAATTAAAAACAATGCTTATGGTATTTTTATTATTGTTTTATTTCCTAAAAGAAAGAATTATAAATGTTCAGTTTAAGTGGTGCACTGGCTTTATGCAAATTCAGGAAATACTCAATTTTCCTTTAACAAGAAAAATAAAAACAAAAAGGTCGCAGCAGAACTACAGAAGGATGATCAGGGCCACAGATGCTCACCACAGGCTGTAGGTTGGCCTGTTTCTCCCTGAGGTGCCAAGTCAGAGGAGCTGGCAGGAGCTAGAAGAGGTACCCCAGTCAGCTTCACACTGCTTCCTTCAGGCGAGGGGAAAGGAAGCTCACAGAAGCTGAGTTCTGACTGTGTTCAAGTCAAACCCAGACACTGGCCATGGCCTCCAAGCCCCTAGACACTCCAAACTCTTGCCTATCCTTCTACTTTCTCCTATCCCTCATAGCTATGCATGCCCAGCACACTCCAATAATCTTCCCCATAGTTCTGGCAGAATGGATCATTTTTGTCCAGGGAGTAACACTCCTCAAAGAGATTTTTCTTGACCTAAAGAGGCCCAAGCCCCTGTTTTTCTTAATCACTTCACTGTAGGGGAAATTAGGTCATTTGTTTGCTAATATCCCTACTGTCATAAGGTGAATTCTTTGAGGGCAGAAATTTGACCTTTAACCTGAAACCTGACCTACCACCTGGCTGAATGAATATGCTGGCCACTTTATGAGAAGTATTTATCTTCTCCTACTCCCCTGTAAAGCAGGCTCTGTGCGTCATACCTTTTCACTCTGCAGGTGAGGAGCTGAGGCTCAAGGTGGGACTATCAGGGCCATGAAGCACATGGCAAATCAGGGATGTGAACCAGGCCTACCCAACTCTAGAGCCCAAACCCCAGCTCAGGGTTTCCCCAAACTGCCTGATAAGAATGCCTTCGAATGATTGACACAAACATTAATTCCCTGGCTCCTGCTGACTAGGATTTAGGGACCTGGGCTGGAACCAAGAATTTGTAATGAGCATCCCCCTACTCTCACCCCTGTCAAGGGGAGGAGGTCTAGGAGCATAGGCTGCATGAGGGATTTACTCCAACCATTGGGTGAGAAGCAGGAACCAAGCCTGGGGACAGAGCCCAGAAAGGGATGTGGGACAAGTCAGAGTATGAGGCAGAGCAGGGTACCAGGACCCACAGCTGGCTTGGCAAGAAGGAGTGAAGGTGTGTGGTGACCCTTGGAAGAACTCTCTTCAGCTTAATTCCTGGGTGTAGTGGTGCCTCCCTAATAGGACAAGGAGTGCTCTCAAGCCACATAGGATGTGACCACAGATGTGACTCCAGCTGGAGACTCTTTTAGACACGGCCTTCAGAAAATTTTCCTACTGCCCAAAGCCCAGCCCTCTTGATAATCTGACCACTCCTCTGCCCAGATCACAGAGCAATGAACTTCATGTTTCCTTCACATGCACAAGGCAGTCTTTTTCCGCTAGGCTTCACCACATGTTATTCCTTCTGCTTGGCATGCCCTGGTGAAGCCCTCTGCCATCCTGAAACTCAGCTTTAGTACCCCTGTCTGGGGCACTCTAGAAGCCATTCTCACCCAGCACCTTCCCCAAACAAAGGGACTGCTGCTGTCTGCCCAGTACCCCTACACCACCCACCCCCACAGAAGGCTCATGGACAGCCTAGACTCTCATCTCTTTTAGTGATCTGTCTGCAACACAAGATACATCACATGACTTTGGGGAGCCTGCAGGAAAGGTTGGCTTTGTGGGTGTGCAGCCTGCATGGTCACACAGGGCCTGTGTACCACCCTTTGTATTGAAACCAAAACTTTCTTCCAAGCAGAAAGAAGGCAATGAACCTCAGACAGGCCAAGATCAAACATGCTTCTGTGGGCCAAGAGACAGCTGTGCTTCCTAGGCACAGCCCAGTAGCAGTCAACTCTCTGCTAACTGAGCATATTCTGATTTTCTGCAGGAAGGCTGCTTCAGCTGGGGCTTTGACCCTGGCTGGACTCCCACTTCCTGAAAGACATGTCACTTTCCTGCCCTACCACAGTGTTCTAGGTCCTACAGTTCTCAGCCTTGCTTTCCCAGTCCCCTCAATGACATGCTTTTTATGCTGGCTGTAGCTCACAATGAAGGAGAAAACTACAGCACCCCAAGAAGTCTCAGTAAGCCCACACTCAACACAGCCCACTGCTCCGCAATTTGCACCAATTACACTGGGGCTGAATGAGAGCTTCCCATGACACTTATGTGACTGCTGTGGGATTAACGGCAACTATCTAAAATCCTCAGGAAAACTGCCATGTGAGGACTGTTCTTACTTCTCCACAAAAATGGCCTGGCAGTCATCTTACTGTCACAAAGCATGCCATAGCACTCTACAAGTTCTTTGTAATCAATCAAATCACCATCTCTTCCTAAAAACAATAAACTCATTTAATTTCACTCAGAAGCTTTTATACGTTACAGAGGTTTCCACCTGAGGACTAGCAGGTGACGGCAGGGTGCTACAGCTGCTCTGTGGGTCCCACACTTTCCTCAGGAGATGTAGCCACACTCCCCTCCTATCCCACATTTGCCACTCCATAACTGCTTACCTCCTGGTCCCCCAGGCTCCACCTAGAGGGCAGCTGACAAGGGCACCAGGGGCACTAGGCTTCATGCTGTTGTAAACAGCAATGATTACTGAGCACTAAATCTGACCCAGGCCCTACTGTAAGGTGCTTAATCCTTTTACTCTTTACACTAACTCTGTGATGAAGGCAGTATTAATATCCCCACTTTACAGATAAGGAAGCTGAAATACAGAGAGGTTAAGTAACTTGTTTTAGTTCACAGAACTGGTATGTGGGGTGCAACACCAGGCCAAGTGGCTCTCAAAGCCCTGTTCTTCATCTCCCTGCTATACTGCCCCTCAGCTATAAATGGCAGGGTACATCTAGACAGTGGAGGGAGGCCTGCACTCAGATTTCAGGGTGGGCAAGGGAGAGACTAGATCCTTAAGATGTCTATTCAGCCTAAGAAGGGCTGTAGATAGGAAATGCCTGGTTCTGCCATTAGGGAAAGTGCCTGGTCAGGCTGGGGCAGGGTTTATTTGTGGTGTTGGGCACTACAATCCCATAAAAGGGCTGGAAGTGCTGCAAATCGAACTGGACCTAAATGGGACTCTCAGTGATGGGCACAAGGCTTAAAACATATACCCAGCACACACAACCAGATGAGTTGTAGCCTTAAAAGATGGCTCCCCTCTGCAGTAAGGCCACAGCCACTCCTACTGTCACCCTCTCTTCAGAAGACACTTTTTGGATTGTAGCAGACACTTCTTTCTCACTCTAACCTTAATGTGGCAGAGCCAGGGTCATCTCTGCAGAGGACTGTGTGAAATGTTGAGGCCCCTTATGGTTGGAGATGGATCTACCATCCTGGGTCTAGGCCCTTCTTGGCACAAGAAGCTGCTTCTGACCTCTGCTGGGACAGATGCCCTCATGAGGGCCCAGGACTTCCATCTCTTTGAATGAGCCATGAAGAAGAACAAGGTGGATTGAAGCAGCACTTCTGAAGTCAGATCCATGGACTTCTTGTCCAAGGGTCCCTGGATTACCTCCGCAAAGACTCATTTGATATGTGAGGGACAGGGCCAAAAGGCTCTGTGGCTTCCTTACCCGGGGAGCTTGGAGTGGGCTCAAGACCACTCATCTCTGATTCTGGCTGCCAGAATTTGAACCTAGGGTCCTCTGCTGATTAGTTAGAAAAGTTTTATGTCCTTGCGTCAATTCTATGCCTTATAAAATGTGGGACAGCACAGCTCTCACAGAGTTTTTGAAAGCAAAAGATGAGAACCTGAGAAGATCTAAGACCAGAGCCCAGTACACAGCATTACTTGGCAGATATCCAACAAGTCATCCCACATCTGCTGTCCATTCTGGGCTCCTTTCCTGTGCTATGCCAATATACCTTTACATTTCCCAAGCTCACACTTCTAAAAGCTGTCTGACACTAAACTAAGAGAATGGTGGGCCCCACCTAGGCTGAACATGGAGCCTACTTCATCCAACCACCAGCACTCAGTCTGGACTGTGAGTACCAGCATATCAACACCATCTCAGTGGATGAGCACATGAGCATGAAAAACCATTCTCAGAAATAAAGGGAGACACACACATATGCAAAAAGAATGAAAGAAACAGGTCTTCTAGAAGTGGAAACTGCAGTAGATTCTTTGGGGACTAATGTCAAAGGACACAGTACTTATTTGGGATTGAGAGCTTAGAACAAGTTAAAGGAATTCCACAAGAAAAGGCCTGCATAGAGATAGCTTGCCGCAGTGTACTGCATCTTTAGAATGCTGAACAAATGTCTTTGACAACAGCACTAGCACAGAGACATCATCCTGACTTCCCTGCCTACTCTAAGATCAATCTCTGTCCTTGTCTATCACCTGTCCTTCCTCTGCTAGACATTGTTAAGGGAGATATCACAACTTGGCTGCTGAGGTGATTCAAATCCTCAAGCAAGTGGAAAGGTAAGGCAGAGGCAACAGTCTCACGGAGACCTGGTGCTTGGGAGTGCAGGATATGCTGGGCTCAGGCCACCAGACCCCTCAGTCACCGAATTCTGTGGGCCAAATAAAAAGGCACAGTTAATGGGGAAAAGACAAGATTCAGAGTGGCATATGACAGTAAAAATGATAAAGACAGCAGTGCACACATACAAGTGTCATTGCAAGTACATTATGTCAATGTCCTTGAATCTTCGTAAGTAGCTCACCAAAAACAAGGCTCTGGGGGATGAAGTAACTGCCCCAGCAAGTAAGTGATGGAGAGGGACTTAAGTTCAGCCCCTGTGACCAGGGTCCAGGTTACTGAGACATGGACACATGCAACCACAAAGTGCGTAGATGCTTCAGTTTTGTCGCCATCATCTATTTTCTAGCGATAGTACCCCAACTTCCTCTGGCAACCATTCTTCCCAAACCCTGCCCCAGTTCCAGGATCAGACATATCAGCTTGTCCAGTCAGAGGGTGGCACTCGCCCTGGCCATAGGGATAATTTCCTTGGCCAGCCAGGCAACAACATCCCATTTCATAACTGTGTTGATTACCTCTGGAAAAAGAAGCTTTCTTCCTTCTATCCCAAGGAGCAGACAAGCCTGGCTGAATGGTAAGGAAACATAATTTATGTCCCAATAGCAAATATATTAAGGCTCAGGCACTGCTTTCAGGCCATTTTCCTCTTTTCTCAGGCCTGTTTTTGCTCAGCTCCCCCTCAGGGTGGTACAAGAAGGTGGCTTACATCCTTAAGTCCAGGCCTCATGCCCCTCCCCACTCTAGTGTCCAGTTATAGGAAGAAGCTTGTCTTTTCCTGGGTTAATTTCTTAGAAGTAAGAACACCTCTCCCAAATCCCCAAGAGACTTCACATATCATTGGCGAAAACTGGGTAACCAGTCATTGGCAGGGGAGGGGCAACCCCACTGATTGGGTCCATCCTCTTGGTAGCTAATCACAAGTCCAGTATGCCCTGGACTTGAAGGAGAAGAAATGGTAAGCCAGGGCTGTGGGGACTAGGCCACAAAGAGTGGTATGCACAAAATACATCTTAAGGGAGGCACCAGAGCCTTCCCAACCTCAGCTTCTCAGTAACTGAGGCAAGACACCCACTACCATATTAAGTCAGTCTAAGGTAGGCTTCTGTCACTTGAGACCAGAGTCTTGCCCTAATACAGAGGGATCGTGTGTGGCTCTAGAATAAGAAACTGGCCAGAGAGGTGACAAAAGTGAGATCATGCTCTTATCTTCTAGGTCATGCAAGTCACTTTAGATTTTATCCTGGAGATGAGGGGGATCCACCAGCAAATTGAGGCTGGGTTAAAAAGGCTGGTGACCAAGGCAGAGAAGGGAACAGGATCTGGCAGTGGTCCCACTAGGAGCCAGGGGAGGCTGGACACAAGCAGTGCTCCCAGGGTAGGAGGGAAAGAGCCTAATGGAAAGGCCCTCCTTGGCCAAATATCCAACTAACTTACTTATAAGTTCTGCTTTCCCTGAGAAGTAAATCAGAAAATCATAAACTATTGACATCAAGAAGTTTGAAGAGTAGGCTGAGGAAAAACAGGTGCAGTCACAGTGGACCATGAGGGACTATACAGAAATATGTTTCCATTTCAATAATTCACTATGGAATCTGGATAACTATTTCTTAAAACAGGGAAAAAACCCTGCCATTTTCCACATCTGGAACCTGAAACAGAAATTCTACATGAAAGTCATATTGAATGGCAAAAGTAAAGATAACAACAGTATCAGCCTCCTATGTGATAGGAACTTGCCATTCATCATCCAAAGGCAGCACCATACCTCGCTGCCCCTCTTCCATAGATCCTGGACACTGGTCAACACACAGGGTATCTAAGTTTGTGAGGAATCAGTGAAACACAGAGAATCTGAGTAACTTGCCTATGGTCCTCTCTCACTTTCACTCTGGAGGTCTCACTCCAGACCTCTCTCACTTTCTCCTTGCTCTCTCTTTCTCCATGGTCTGTGGTGGCTCTGATAGTTTAGGATGTAACAACCCTGATAGCCAGTTCATCACTGGAAATATCACTAGCCTAAAGTCCCAAGATCAAATCTTACCAGAGGGATTTCCCAGGCTGAGGATCAGAGGAGAAGGTAGTGAATCTCAAGATGTCTGGCGTTTGCAAGATTTTGGGGTCTATTTAAATCATATTTGTTTTTTCTCCTTCATTCCCTGTTCCCTAGCATTCCTTCAATCAGCTAATGGGTCCCAGCTGGGAACAAACATGGACAGCAGAAATAGGGGCCAGGGCCTGACAAGACCAGGTGGGACAGCCCTGGCCAGGAAGGGAATGCAATCATTTATTTGAAATGGTTATGTCTTGCCTCTAAGAGAGTTCAAGTGCTCAGATGTGTCCAAGTCAATTAATGAAATCTCACTGGGATGTCACTGGGTTTAGGAAGACGGCCTTCTAGTTTAAAGTCCTACCCTGAAATGTCTCCAGTGTACAACAAGCACTGGCCACCAATTTGGTCACTAGAGATCGGGTGACAGAGAGTCAGAAGATCGGAAGCTCAGGAGCTCCATGAGCAAGGAGAGCTCCCAACAGGTTGTCCAGGGCCAGTTGCATGTAGTGTCTGCCATAGGGCTGCACCAGAGACTTTGCAAATGTACCTAATACACAGAACTAACACATCAAGGAAGCCAAATGGAAAGACAAAGAAACAGGCCCATTATGAAAGAACAGGAGAATTCTCCAAAAGAAAAGCTAAATGAAATAGAGGCAAGCAATTTATCAGATATAGAGTTCAAAGTTATGATTATAAGGATGCTCAACAGCATGAAAAAAAGACATGAAAACATGAAAAAGAACCAGTAAGAAATAAACGTTGCAATTTCTGAAATAAAAAATATACTGGAAATAACAGACAGTAGCTTAGATGAAGCAGAGGATCAAATCAGCAATTTGGAAGACAAGGTAGAAGACAATACCCAAACAAATAAGCAAAAAAAAAAAGAATTAAAAAAAAATGAGGATAGTTTAACGGATGTTTGGATCAACAGTGAAGCATAACAATATCCACATTGTAGAGGTACCAGAAGAGATTAAAAAACATATTTGAAAAAACAATGACTGAAAACTTCCCTAACTTGCTGAAGGAAAAAGACACATAAATCAAGGAAGCACAGAGATTCCAAACAAGGTGGACCCAAAGACACCTACACCAAGACATCATATTGAGTAATTAAAATAGCAAAGCTCAAAGACAAGAAGAGAATCTTAAAAGCCACAAGAGAAAGGCAGTTAGTTACCTATGAGGGACCTCCCATAAGATTGTCACCTGATTTCTCAAAAGAACATTTCAAGCCAGAAGCGACTGGCATGAAATTTTCAAAGTAGTGAAAAGCAAGGACCTACAACCAAGGCTTCTTTACCCAGCAAAGCTATCATTTAAAATTGAAGGAGAAATAAGCTTCCCAGATAAGCACAACAAGCTAAAGGAGTTTACTAATACCAAATCAGTACTGCAACAAATATTAAAGGGCTTGTATTAAGAAAAAGAAAAAAACAGAGGAAAATAGTTAAAAAAAAATAGAATGGCAATAAATGTGTACCAATCAATAATCACCTTAAATGTAAATGGTTTAATACTCCACCAAAAAGACACAGGATAGCTGAGTGGATAAGAAAAAAAGACCCATATATTTGCTACCTTTAAGAGACCTACCTCAGATGAAAGATACACAAAGACTAGAAGTAAAGGAATAGAAAATGATATTTTATGTAAATAGAAATAAAAATAAGCTGGAATAGCAATAGTTATAGCTGACAAATTAGGCTTTAAAACCAAGGTTATAGTAAGAGAAAAATAAAAACACTACATAATTGGGAAAGAGAAGGAAGATGGCAGCTTCGCTGGAGGGAGCGTAACCTCCTTCCCCTATGCAGGGGAGAGAAACTCTCGGATCTGCGGGGGGAACACAGCAAGGGGCCTAGGTTATCGCAACATTTATGAAAACAAGACATCAAAAATTATAGCGGACATTGAAAAACAAGACAGTAAGGAGACCGCTTCAGGATAATAGGGACCCAGGGATCAGTGTAGGGACCAGGGAGGTTGCAGCCCCAAGGCCTGGTGCTCAGGGCACCTGAAAGAGTGTAATCACTGCTCCCTCCCCGGACAACAGGGATTGAGCAGCACCAGGGGAGTCCTTGTTGCTTGACGGCACAGAGAGGGGAGTTGGGCTGGGAGACAGTCACACAGGGGCTGCAGGCACCCACACATAGCCCTGGGAGGGGTGAGTGCCCCCAGCCTGTGCGACCAGGGGCCACCTGGCCATGCACCCATGCCCCCAGCCAGGTGGGAGCGTGGTTCTGTGGAAGACCCAGTCCCCGTAGCCCTGAACACAGAAGGGACGCGGTGCTTCACGGTTTCCTGGAGCTGGCAGAGGGGAAATTGGTGGAAGTGTGCACCCCTTTGCGATCCCAGGAGCGTGTACCCTGAATCCAGAAAAGACGCGGGTGCTTCCCAAGAACATAGAGCCTGCTGCGGTGCAATTTGGGGAAGGGTGAGTCCCCTTGCATCCCTGGAGCTTGTTTGCCCCATGAACCTGGAAAAGACACAGGAGCTCTGCGAGGGCCCCAGAGCCCGGAAAAGAACGGAAGTGAGCTCCCTAGAGTGTGCTTGGGAGTGCCCAAACCCACACCCAGGGTCCTCTGCTGGCCCTGGGGACAGAGACTGAGTTCTGATTGGGAAGAGTGAAAAGCATTCCAAATGCCCCTCAGCCTGCTGAAGCCAGCAAGACCAGAAAAACTGGTTTGGCCAGTTAGAAACCAACAAGAGGTTTACATTATTTTATTTTATTTTTTACTTTTTTGGCTGTTGTGGTTGATTGTTTTATTTTATCTTTTTTAAGTGATTTTTAATTTCTTAATTCTTATTATTTTTATATCTCTCAATTCCTTATGTTTCTCTTCCTTTCATCCTAGTATTTTTCCTTCCACTCCAAATTTATCTCTCCTGCACTCCATCTTCTGCATTTTTTCCTTTTTTTTTGAGCCTGCAAGTTACTGCAAAATTGTATTATCTTTTTCTCACTTTTCTGACATTTTTAATTTTAATAGTATTTTGGTATTCTTTTTCTTTCTGTATAAGCTTCTTTGCTTGGCTGGGTATACTGTGGTTTGATAGGTTCCCCTGTTATCTCAGTCACAGTGTGTTGATAATTTACTGTCCTTCATTTGTGTTCCATTAGTATACCACTCAAGGTTCTATACTCCTTATTCTTGTTATCTAGATCTCACAGATTCTGCCACATGATTGTTGCTTTAATATTACTGTAAATAAGACCTAGTTCTTACAATTCAAAATACTACACAACACCCCTCCCTGATCTCAGCCCACTTCGCAATTTCCTGAACTATATTATTGTGGGGGTTGTCTCTATTCTTTTACACACTACTCCTATTTACTAATCTTTATTCCCACCCTACCTCAGAATCTGACCTCCCACAGCCTCACAGCTTTCTAGATCCAACTAACAATCCTTTTGTCCCCAATAAGAGTCTTATCTTCTTTCCATCCTTTCTAAAATGTGGCTAGTGGGGTGGAAGATCACGGTTAAAACTATACATAGCCAAAGGATATCCCATCTCTTCTCTACTGGCTGCTACTGTAAATATCATAGAAAACTGTCTTAAACCATTTTGCTTTACACCTCCAACTGATAACAAAAAAGAGAAGGGGGAAGCTGTGAACACCAGGATACACGAAGGACACTGCATCACTGAATCTCACAGGTATTCTACCTGTGAACCACACTCCCACCTGGCTGGGGGCACGGGTGCATGGCCAGGTGGCCCCTAGTCGCGCAGGCTGCGGGCACTCACCCCTCCCAGGGATCGGTGCTGGGACCAGGGAGGTTGCAGCCCGCAGAACCGGTGCTCCTGGGTCTGCCTCAACGCACCCTGGAGAATGGAGTCACTGCTCCCTCCCCAGGCTGAATCCCACAGGTATTTACCACAGAAGTTCACACCACAATCACAGGGAACCAGAACAGATCAATTTAAAAAACAGAGGCTGCCCTGGCTGGAGTAGCTCAGTGGATTGAGCACGGGCTGTGAATCAAAGTGTCAGAGGTTTGATTCCCAGTCAGGACAAATGCCTCAGTTGCAGGCCATGGCCCCCAGCAACCGCACATTGATGTTTCTCTCTCTCGCTCTCTCTTTCTCCCTCCCTTCCCTCTCTAAAAATGAATAGATAAATTTTTTTTTAAAAAAGCAGAGGCTAACAAAAAGAGTCTCACGAACAACGAAGAGACAAAGAAACAATCCCCAAATGAAGAGAAAGGGGGAAGCCTCAGAAAGAATGCTAAATGAAAGAGAGGCAACTCAACTATCAGATACTAAGTTCAGAACAATGATTATCAGGAAGCTCAATGAACTCACAATGAGCTATCAGAAACTACAGGGAAGCTACAAAGATCTCACTGCAAACTGAATCACATTGAAAAAGGAAACACAAACTATCAACAACGGGCAAGAGGAAATGAAGAATACAATTTCTGAACTGAAGAACACAGTAGAAGGAATGAAAAGCAGGATTGATGAAGCAGAAGACTGGATTAGCGAATTGCAGGACAAAGTAGAAGAAAACACCCAGAAAGAGTAAGAAAAGGAAAAGAGGCTCAGAAAGAATGAAGAGGGATTAAGAGAAATGCAAGACAATATGAAACGTAATAACATCCATATAATAGGGATACCAGAAAGAGAAGAAGAGCAAGGAATAGAAAACCTATTTGAAAAAGTCATGATGGAAAACTTCCCTAATTTAATGAGAGAAAAAGTCACACAAATCCAGGAAACACAGAGAGTTCCAATCAAGAGGAACCCAAAGAGGCCCACCTCAAGACACATCATAATTAAAATGGCAAAATTTCAGGACAAAGAGAGAATATTAAAGGCAGCAAGGGAAAAACAGGAAGTAACATACAAGGGAGCCCCAATAAGGCTAACAGCTGACTTCTCAATGGAAAAACTCCAAGCCAGACGAGAATGGCAAGAAATAGTCCAAGTAATGAGAACCAGTGGTCTGCAACCAAGGCTACTATACCCAGCAGGCTCTCAATCAAGATAGAAGGCCAAATAAGAAGCTTCCCAGACAAAAGAAGTCTAAAAGATACACCTCCACCAAACCAGCTCTGCAAAAGATGCTAAAGGGAATGCTTTAAGGAAAGGAAGGAAAAGAGAGAGAGAAAGAGGAACACACGTACATAAACAGCAATGAGTAAGTACCTATCAATAATAACCTTAAACGTAAATGGATTAAATGCTCTAATCAAAACACACAGAATAGCTGAATGGATAAGAAAGCCTGATCCACACATATGCCGCCTACAAGAGACCCACCTCAGGATAAAAGACCTGCACAGGCTGAAAGGGCTGGAAACAAATTTTCCAAGCAAATGGACAGGGAAAAAAAGCCAGGGTAGCAATACTCATATCAGACAAAATAGACCTCCAAAAAAGGGGCATAAAGAGAGACCCAGAAGGTCACTTCATAATACTCAAGGGAAGAATCCACCAAGAAGACATAAATATTGTAAATATATATGCACCCAACATAAGAGCACCCAAACACATAAAGAAAATCTTAGAAGACTTCAAGAAAGTTATTGACAGTGACACAATTATAGTAGGGGATTTTGACACCCCACTCTCAAAAATGGACAGATCTTCCAAACAAAATATCAACAAGGATATAGTCGTACTGAACAATACCCTAGATGAAATGGACCTAACTGATATATACATAGCCCTCCATCCCAAAGAAGGTAAATACACATCCTTTTCAAATGTACACGGAACATTTTCAAAGACAGACCACATGATAGGACACAAAACAAGTCTCAAGAATTTCAAAAAAACTGAAATCATACCAACCATTTTCTCAGATCACAAGGGACTGAAGCTAGAAACCAACCCAAAGGAAAAAAACCCAAAACACTGAAAATCATGGAGACTAAATAGCATGCTATTAAACAATGAATTGGTCAAGAATGAAATTAGGGAAGAAATCAAAAGGTTTCTGAAAACAAATGAAAATGAAGTCACAAAAACCCAAAACTTATGGGACACAGCCAAGGCAGTCCTGAGAGGGAAGTTCATAGCAATACAGGCATGCCTAAAAAACACAGAAATATTTCAAACAAACAACCTAACCCTACGTCTACAAGAACTTAAGGAACAACAACAAAGACAGCCCAGAGCAAGCAGAAGGAAGGAAATAACCAAGATCAGAGCAGAATTAAATGACATAAAGACTAAAAGCACAATTCGAAGGATCAATGAATCCAAGAGCTGGTACTTTGAAAAGATAAAATCAACAAGCCTTTAAGCAGGCTCATCAAGAAAAAAAAGAGAGAAGACCCAAATAAACACAATCAGAAATGAAAGAGGAGAGATTACAACAGATACCACAGAAATACAAAGGATTGTAAGAAATTACTACAAAGAACTGTATGCCAAGAAATTTGAAAACCTAGGTGAAATGGACAAATTTCTAGAAAAATATAATCTCCAAAACTCGATGAAGAAGAAGCAGAAAGCCTGAACAGACCAATAACAGCAAAAGAAATTGAAGCAGTAATCAAAAAACTCCCAACACACAAAAGCCCTGGACCAGATGGTTTCACAGGAGAATTCTACACAGCATTTAAGGAAGAGCTAACCCCTATCCTTCACATACTATTCCACAAAAATCCAAAAAGATGGGAGTCTCCCAAACTCTTTTTATGAAGCCAACATCATCCGAATCCCAAAACCAGATAAAGACACAACAAAGAAAGAAAACTTCAGGCCGATATTACTGATGAACATTGACGCTAAAATCCTCAACAAAACACTGGCAAACTGCATTCAACAATACATTAAAAAGATCATACACCATGACCAAGTGGGATTCATTCCAGGGATGCAAGGATGGTACAATATTCGCAAATCAGTAAATGTAATATATCGTGTAAACAAAAGCAAAGACAAAAACCACATGATCATATCAATTGATGCAGAAAAAGCATTTGATAAGGTACAGTACTCATTTATGATAAAAACATTCTGCAAAGTGGGAACAGAGGGAGCATTCCTCAACATAACAAAGGTCATATATGAAAGACCTACAGCCAACATCATACTCAATGAGCAAAAATTAAAATCTTTTCCACTAAGATCAGGAACAAGACAAGGCTGTCCACTTTCACCACTTCTATTCAATATAGTACTGGAAGTTTTAGCCAAAATGATCAGGCAAGAAAAAGAAATAAAAGGCATCCAAATTGGAGAGGAGGAAAAAAAACTGTCACTGTTTGCAGATGACATGATAGTGTACCTAGAAAATCCTATAGACTCCACCAAAAAACTGCTTGACCTAATAAATCAATTTGGCAAAACAACAGGATACAAAGTCAATATTCAAAAATCAAAGGTATTTCTGTACACCAACAATGAAACAGTAGAAGCAGAAATCAAGAAAAAAATTCCATTTGAAATAGCAAAAGGAAAAATAAAATACCTAGGAATAAACCTAACCAAAGAGGTAAAAGACCTGTATTCAGAAAACTACATAACACTGAGGAAAGAAATCAAGGAAGACACAAACAAATGGAAACATATACCGTGTTCATGGATTGGAAGAATTAATATCACCAAAATGTCCATACTACCCAGGAGATTTACACATTCAATACAATACCTATTAACGTACCAATGGCTTATTTCACACACATAGAACAAACACTTCAAAAATTTATATGGAACTATAAATGACCCCGAACAGTGGCTGCAATTTTGAGAAAGAAGAGTAAAGTAGGAGGGATCATAATACTTGATACCAAACTATACTACAAGGCCACTGTAATCAAAACAGCCTGGTACTGGCATAAAAACAGGCATATGGACCAATGGAACAGAACAAAGAGCCCAGAAATAAACCCAAGTCTCTATGGTCAATTAACATTTGACAGAGGAGGCAGCAACATAAAATGGAGTAAAAATAGCCTCTTCAACAAATGGTGTTGGGAGAACTAGACAGCTATGTGCAAAAAAATGAAATTACTTACACCTTATACAAAAATAAACTCAAACTGGATAAAAGACTTAAATATAAACTATGATACCATTAAAGTCATAGAGGAGAACGTAGGTAGGAAAATCTCAGATATTTCACACAGAAACTTTTTTACTGACATGCCCACTAGAGCAAGGGACATAAAAGAAAGAATAAACAAATGGGACCTCATCAAAATAAAAAGCTTCTGCAAGGCTAAAGAAAACAGTATCAAAATAAAAAGAGAGTCAACTGTATGGGAAAACATATTTGCCAATGATATCTCAGACAATGGTTTAATCTCCAAAATACATAAAGAACTTACGTGACTCCACTCTAAGAAGACAAGGAACCCAATTAAAAAATGGGCAAAGGACTTGAACAGACACTTCTCCAAGGAGGACATACAGAGGATCTAAAGACACATGAAACGATGTTCAATATCGCTAGGTATCAGAGAGATGCAAATTAAAACCACAGTGAGATACCACTTCACACCAGTCAGAATGGCCATCATAAACAAAGCAACAAACAAGTGTTGGAGAGGTTGTGGAGAAAAGGGGACCCTAGTGCACTGTTGGTGGGACTGCAGACTGGTACAACCACTGTGGAAAGCAGTATGGAACTTCCTCAGAAAACTAAAAATGGATCTGCCTTTTGACCCTGGGATTCCACTGCTGGGACTTTATCCTAAGAACACTAAAACACCAATACAAAAGAACCTTTCCACCCCAATGTTCATAGCAGCACAATTTACAATAGCTAAGTGCTGGAAGCAACCTAGATGCCCATCAGTAAATGAATAGATCAAAAAACTATGGTACATTTACACAATGGAATTCTATGCAGCAGAAAGAAAGAAGGAGCTCCTACCCTTTGGAACAGCTTAGATGCAGCTGGAAAGAATTATTCTAAGCAAAATAAGCCAGGCAGTGAAAGACAAATACCATATGATCTCACCTTTAATAGGAACCTAATCAACAAAACAAAGAAACAAGGAGAATATAACCAAAGACACTGAAATAGAGGACAAGCTGACAGTAACCAGAGGGCAGAGAAGAGGGAATTTCAGGGGAGAATGGGAAGGGTTTACAGGAACAAATTTAAAGGATACATGGACAAAAATTAGGGGGAGGGTGGTAATGGGAGGGAAGTGGGGAGGGATGGGTGGGTGAGCTGGAATAAGAGTAAAATGGAGAAAACTGTACTTGAACAATGATTAAAATAAAAAAAAAACACTACATAATCAAAATGGAAACAATCTAAAAAGATGCTGTAACCCCAGTAAACATCTATTTGGTAAGCAACCAACACAGGAACACCTAAACATATAAGCAAATCCTGATGGATGTAAGGGACAGACTGAAAGAAACACAGACATAGTAAGTGATTTTAACACCCCATTGATTTCAATGTATAGATCTTCCAGGCAGAAAATCAACATGGAGACAGCAGTCTAATATGACACACTAGACCAAATGGATATAATTGATATCTTCAGAGCAGTTCACCACAAAGCAACAGAATATATATACTTTCCAAGTGCACATGGAATATTTTCTAGGATAAACCACATGACAGGACACAAAACAAGTCTCAATAAATTTAAGAAAATTGAAATCATATCAAGTATCTTCTCTGACCACAATGTTAAGAGACTAAAAATCAATCACAAGAAAAATACTGAAAAACACACAAAGACATGGAAGCTGAATAACATGCTAATAAACAATGAATGGGTTAACAATGAGATTAAGAAAGGAAAAGATAACTTGAAATAAATGAAAATGGGAAAACAACAACCATGGAGAACACAGATGGACACAGAGAAAGCAGTCCAAAGAGGGAAATGCAAAGCAATACAGGCCTACCTCAAGAAACAAGAAAAAGCTCAAATAAACAATCTAACTTTACATTTAAAGGAACCTGGAAAAGAACAACAAGTGAAGTCCAAAGTGAATACAAGGAAGGGAATAATAACGATCAGAGCAGAAATAAATGAAATAGACTCTAAAAAAATGATACAGGATGTTCAGCTAAGATGGAAGCGTAGGTAGATACACTTTGCCTCCTCGCACAATCAAAAGGAGAACAACAAATTTAAAAACAAACAATAACCAGAACAGCCAGAAAATTAAACTGTATGGAAGTCCCACAACCAAGGAGTTACAGAAGAAACATTCATCCAGACTGGTAGGTGGGGCAACTGAAGTGGAGAGGACTCACAGCAAGTCAGATGCTGGAGGACCAGAGCAGGTGAGTCAGTGGCTGGCAGAGCAGGAGATCCCACATTTGTCTGAAGATAAACCGGGAGGAACAACCAGAGGGCAAGACAGACTACACAACCCAGGGTTCCAGTGCAGAGAAATAAAGCCTAAAAACATCTGACTGTAAAAACCTGTGGGGGTTGAGGTGGCAGGAGGAACTCCCAGCCTCACAGGAGAGTTCGTTGGAGAGACCCATAGGGTCCTACAATGTACATAAAACCACCCACCTGGAAACCAGCACCAAAAGGGCCCAATTTACCTGTGGGTAGCAGAGGAAGTGACTGGAAGCCACTAAGATCTGAGCAAGAGGCATTGTTCCCTCTTGGACCCCTCCACCCCATACAGCACCACAGTGCAAAGATATAGGTGGCTCTGCCCTCGCAATACCTAAAGTTCCGCCCCTTACTACGTGACAGGCATGCTGAGACCAAGAAATATGGACCAAATGAGAGAACAGATCAGAGCTCTGAAAAAAATACAACCAAGCAAGAAAAGATAGCCAACCTAATAGATGAAGAGTTCAAAACACTGGTAATCAGGATGCTCACAGAAATGGTTGAGTATGGTCCAAAAATAGAGGAAAAAGTGAAGGCTATGAAAAGTGAATTAAAGGGAACCAACGGTGAGGGGAAGGGAACTGTAACTCAAATAAACGTTTTGGAGCAGAAAGAAGAAAGAAACAGTCAACCAGAACAGAATGAAGAAACAAGAATTCAAAAAAAGGAGGAGAGGCTTAGGAACCTTCGGGACTACTTGATACATTCCAACATCCAAATCATAGGGGTGTCAGAAGGAGAACAGGAAGAGCAAAAAATTGAAAGCTTATTTGAAAACATAACAAAGGATAATTTCCCTAATCTGGCAAAGAAAACAGACTTCCAGGACGTCCAGGAAGTTCAGAGTCCCAAAAAAGTTGAACCCAAGGAAGCACACAACAAGGCACACCATAATTATATTACTCAAGATTAAAGATGAGAGAATCTGAAAAACAGCAAGAGAAAAGGAGACAGTTACCTACAGAGGAGTTCCCAAAAGACTATCATCTGTTTTCTCAAAAGAAACCTTGCAAGCAAGAAGGGGCTGGAAAGAAGTATTCAAAGTCATAAAAAGGCAAGGACCTACATCCAAGATTACTCTATCCAGCAAAGCTGTAATTTAGAATGGAAGGGCAGATAAAGTGCTTCCCAGAAAAAGTCAAGTTAATGGAGTTCATCATCACTCAGCCCTTATTATATGAAATGTTAAAGGGACTTGTCTAAGAAACAGAAGATAAAAGGTATGAACAGTAAAATGACAACAAACTCACAACTATCAACAACAGAATCTAAACAAAACAAAACAAAACAAAACAAAAAACCCAAAACAAATTAAGCAAAAAACTAGAACAGTAATAGATTCACAGAAATAGAGATCACATGGAGGGTTATCAGCAGGGAGGGGGTGGGGGAGAATGGGGGAAAAGGTACAGAGAATAAGAAACATAAATGGTAAGTAAAAAATAGACAAGGAGAGGTTAAGAATAGTACGGGAAATGTAGAAGACAAAGAACTTATATGTACAACTCATGGACATGAACTAAGGTAGGGGAATGATGGTGAGAGGGCGTACAGTGTGGAAGGGAATAAAGGAGAGAAAAAACGGGACAACTATAATAGCATAATCAATAAAACCTATTTTTTAAAAATAAATAAAATAAAAGTAAAGAATTAAAATTTAAAAATGATACAAAAGGTCAATGAATCCAAAAGCTGGTTCTTTGAAAAGGTAAACAAGATTGACAAATCTAACCAGACTCATCAAGAAAAAAAAAGAGAGGACCCAAATAAACGAAATGAGAAATGAAAGAGGAGAGGTAACAAATGACACCAAAAAAGACAAAGGATTGTAAGAAAATATTAGAAACAACTCTATGCCAACAAATTGGATAATCTGGATGAAATTTATAAATTCCTAGAAACATACAATCTTCCAAAACTAAATCAGGGAGAATCAGAGAATCTGAATAGACAGATTACACCTAGTGAAATTGAAGCAGTAATAAAACTCCTAACAAACAAAAGACCTGGAAGAGTGAATTTCACCAAATGTTATGGGAAGAACCAACACTCCTCCTTCTCAAACTATTCCAAAAAATTCAATAGGAGGGAAGACTCCGAAGCTCATATTACGAGGCCAGCATTATCCTAATTCCAAAACCAGATAAAAACACTACAAAGAAAGAAAATTATATGCTAATATCCTCGATGAACATAGATACTAAAATGCTCAACAAAATATTAGCAAATGGAACATGGCAATTAATCACAAAAGTCATGTACCATGATCAAATGGGATTTATGCAGGGAAGCAAGGTTGGTATAATATCTGCAAATCTATAAACATAATATACCACATAAACAAGATGAAAGATAAAAATGATATTAATAGATGTAGAAAAAATATTTAATAAAATCCAGTACCCATTTATGATAGAAACACTCAGGAAAGTGGGAATAGAGAGAACATACCTCAACTTAATAAAGGCCATATATGACAAAACCACTGAACATCCCACTCAATGGACAAAAACTAGAGGTGTTTCCCTTAAGACTAAGAACAAGAAGACAGGGATGTCTGTCTTCAGTGCTCTTATTCAACATAGTACTGGAAGTCCTAGCCACAGCAATCAGACAAGAAAAAATAAAAGGCACCCAAATTGTAAAGGAAAAAGTAAAACTGTCATTATTTGCAGATGACATCATACTATATATACAGAACCCTAAAAATTCCACCAAGAAGCTTCTAGAACTGATAAAAATATTCAGCAAAGTTGCAGGATACAAAATTAATACCAAGGACTTCCAGTCAACCTGGAGGCATAAGTAAACAGCTCAACTCCTCATACAACCTAGCAAAATTAAAGCTAATCTACAGAACAAATACCACCCAGAATGGTCAGATAATTGAACTGTATGGAAGTCTAACAACTAAAGAATTAAAGAAACCACATTTAGTCACACAGGTAGGAGGGATGAAGGGGCAGAGATACAGAACAGGCTGGTCACAAACCCATGTGTGGTGAATAAAAAATGATGGGATATCTCAGGAGTAAGGTATTCCAGCCCCACACCAGACCACCCAGCCAGGGTTCTAATGCCAGGAAGATAAGTCCCCATAACTTCAGGCTGTAAAAAACCAGTGAGGATTGGGTCGGCAGAAGAAACTGTGGGATTCTCAGACCTCTCCTCTTATAGGGCCTCATATTGCACATGGACTTACTCAGACTCATTCCCTCTGCACTCTAGCACTGGGGTAGCACTTTGAAGGGCACCAGTGACATATGGGGAACTAAAGTGTCTGGCATCAGGGCAAGAGCTGAGGGACAGCCTCCTCCCAGACATAACTGCAGACAGAAGCCCTTGTACCTTTTCTGAGCCCTTATGTAAACAGAAACACAGTGTGGTGGCACCATATCTGAATCTCCATCAACTTGGCTTTCACAGTAAACCCTGTCCTGACAATTACCTAAAGGTCTGCCCCATCCAACTCATAGGCCAAGCTGATAACAGTGGCTTTTCCTTATGAAAGGTTAGGCTAGGCACAAGCTTCAGACCTTCCTAAATCTTCTCAAGCAAACAACAGCTGAGCTCAGCCCCCACACCTCTCACTGAGTGGCCCCGGGCCCAGCACTAGTAGCAGTCACCTGCAGATCATTTTATAGCTTACACCAAGGGGCCCGAGACAAAACACAGGTAGAGGCTGACCTTGGCCGGTACCACCCTGGAAACCTCAGAGCCTGTGCCTGCAGTGGACAGTTACAGACCATGTCCGAGTACCACCCAAACCATCTCCATAAGCCATGGAAGGAGGTAATTGCTGGCCAGGGGTCATAGCCAGTTCTACCAGCTATCTAGACTGGGTAAATCCTTCCCATTGACCTTCTGACAGCAATCAAGACGCATCTACAAGAGGAGGGAGTGCTCAGCCCATGTGGAAGGCACATTTTGAGTACCCAGCTTGGAAGACAGGGGAGGCTGTGCCACTGGACCCTATAGGACACAAATTACATCAGGCCATGCTACCAAGACACAGAATCAAAGCAGCTCTACCTAATACATAGAAACAAACACAAGGAGACTGTCAAAATGAGAAGACAAAGAAATATGGGCCAAATGAAAAAACAAAATTCCAGAAAAAGAACTAAATGAAATGGAGATAAGCAATCTCTCAGATGCAGAGTTCAGAACACAGGTTATAAGGATGCTCAATGAACACAATGGGTAATTCAACAGCATAAAAATGGCCCAATCAGAAATGAAGGAGACATTAATTAAAATAAAGAACAATTTACAGGGAATCAATAGCAGAGTGGATGAGGCCAAGGATCAAATCAATGATTTGGAACATAAGGAAGAAAAAGACATCCAATCAGTACAGCAAGAAGAAGAAGAAAAAAAAATAAAGGATAGTGTAAGGAGCCTCTTGTAGAACTGAAAATGTTTCAAAATTCATATCATGGGGGGCATATGGAGAAAAAACAAGAAATCAGAAACATATTTGAAAAAATAATAAAAGAAAACTTCCCTAATTTGGTGAAGGAAATAGACATACAAGTGCAAGAAGCACAGAGAATCCCAAATAAGATGGACACAAGGAGGACCACACCAAGATGTATCATACTTAAAATACTAAAGGTTAAAGATAAAGAGAGAATCAAAAGCAACAAGAGAATAGCACATAATTGCCTACAAAGGAGTTCCCATAAGACTGTCAGCTGATTTCTCAAAAGAAACTCGTCTGCAAAGGCTGTCCAGCCTTGCCCTTAGTCTTTTACCAGAGCACGTTTTCTCACAGAGAATTTCCTACCTGTAGCATTCTTTGGAATCTGGAAAGGCCAAAACTCTCCCAAATCATCAAGTGCTGGTTCCTTTTGCTAAGAGTTCCTTCTTCAATCCATTCCCTTCCTCTCATATATACTACAGGCAGCAAAGAAAACAAGGGTACACCCTCCACACTTTGCTTGGAAGACTCCTCAGCCAGATATCTAAGTTCACTGCTTACAAGTTCTGTTTCCTTGAGTAGTAAATCAGAAAATCATAGAGCTATTGATACTAAAAGGGTTGAAAAGTAGGCTGGGGGAAAACAGGTACACAAAAGCAAGAGGAGCATTAAATTTATGTGTGCCAAACTCCTTCCACATATCCAAGTAATATAAATATGTAATTGGGATCCGATAAATAAGTTATATCTTGGTAAGGACAAGAAGAATAGCAAAGACCTCAGAACATGTCCCCACTCAAACATCCCTGTCTACTTAATAAGGCTATCACAGCCTCAGCCCTCCCCCATACCCTTGGCCCTAGCATTGCAGTCACTGATCCTGTCATCACATATCTTTTCCTCCCTCTATACTCTAGAGTCTAGAGCCTCAGGTATTACCAATTCTAAGTCTGTCTCCCACACAGCCATCTTCTGACACTTCCTTCCTACTACTAGCTGCTCTCCCAGGCTGCAGACATGTCTTCCCCCAGGGCAGAGGGATGTTGGATTAGGGGGGCCTCAAGGGGTCTGCCTAAGGGAGCACAAGAAATAGAAAGAAATTTAGTATTTAATTCATTCTCTGTTCCAGCTAAGTATTAATACACAATCACTATTAGAATCTTAAATTTGTTAAATATAAATTAGGTTTATTTTCATAATTTTGTGCTATTTTTTAAGGTTTATGCTTTTAGTTCTTATACAACATAGATCTGATTTAATCCAGGACTAATGGCCTTCAGAGGAGGATACACAACAGCCAGTTGAAGAGGGAATGATGACCCACAGTGTCAATGAAGGCCCTAGGACAGGGAAGGGCAGGGCCTCACCCTCTAACTCCTGCTGCCACACCAGGGAGCCCTGAAACCTGGCCAGCCTCAGGCATACAAAAAAAGCTTTTCTTTGGTTGGTCCTCCCTGATCAGGAGACTCCTCCCTGTTACCCCTAGTCCTGCATGAGGAAACAATAGTTACACTACCATAAAATAAGTGGAGGGGGAAGAATTAAACCTGAATTTTCCTTTACCTAGGGAAAGCCCTGGCCATTCCTCTTACCCTTAAAATGCCCTTTCCTAGATCGTCTCTGGATGCCCTAGACCAGGAATGGCCAACACAAAGCACAGGTGTTCCTTTGCCCTCCCTTTGCTCAGTGATGATACTGAAATCATGGCCTTCCTTGCCCCAATGTGATGGTTAATTTTGTGTCAACTTGGTTGTGCCACTGTACCCAGATATTTGGTCAAGCATTATCCTGGATGTTTCTGTGAGGGTCTTTTGGGTTGAGATTAACCTTTAAATGGATAGACTGAGTAAAGCAGATGTATTTCCACTGTGAATGTGAATATAATCCAATCAGCTGAAGGCCTGAATAGAAAAAAACACTGACCTCTCCAGAAGAAGAGGAAATTCTGCCAGCCTTCAGACTTAAATTGCAACTCTTCCCTGGGTCTCCATCTTGCTGGTCCACCCTATGGATTTTGGACTTGCCAAACCTCACAATCATGTGAGCCAATTCTTTAAAATACATCTCTCTCTCTCTCTCTCTCTCTCCCCGCCCCTCTCCCTCCCTCCCTCTCTGTATACACACACACACACACACACACACACACACACACACACACACTTTTGGTTCTGTTTCCCTGGTGGACCCTGACTACTATAGCTAGTGAGCTGTAGAGCTGTATCAACACATAGCCCTCCAAGGAGAATTCCCATTATCATGCAAACTAAGCTCATTTACCAAGGGCTGTGAATACATCCTGGTTGTATGTACAGGGCCAAGTGTCCCTGGTTGAATACACAGGGCCAAGTATGTGCTGCCACTTCCCTGTACTCTGGGTTCCTCTAGAACTAGAGAATTGCCCTGGACACCAAATTCCTAGTAGGGTCTTCCTACTTCTAACTAGCCTTGTTCCCTACCTTTATACCCCCTGAGTAAAGGGGGAATAAATGGGCAGTTAGGAAGGCTATAAGTTTTTCTTCTCCTGTAAACTAAAGCCATAAGAAAAGCCCAATGAAGAAGGAAAGTATCAAGGCCACTGAACATCTTTTAAATTGGAGCTAGTCAGAAGTTGCCCCAAGTTTGGGGAGATGGGGAGACATCCAGCTGTACATCCTTCTCACAGGTCTCCAAAGAGATGACATGGCATCTGCCAGCTGTCACTAGGAGTGTGAAACTCATCTATATGTCTTCCAGTTTGTATAACTGAACAATACAAAATTCTAATTGTGTTTAATTTGAAATTTTTGTGATTAAGAGGAAGGTACCCAGGAATGAGTCCAACATGTACTTGCCACCCTGACACAGGGAGCTTATAAAAAGGGGATTTGCATCTAGCACCTTACTTGTTGACCACATAGTGCCGAGCCCAATGCACCTTCTGGGGTCTCAGTTTGGTTATCTATAAAGGACACCTACTTGGGAAGTTCATCATGGGTACATCATAAACTTCCAAAAGTGGTCTGTTATATACAAATTAGGGGAGAGGTAGTTCTAGAATCCAGTCAAGGCATGAAAGGAGATGGAGCAGAGCAGAGCCAGCTGGCCAGCCCTAGGAAACAGACTTAGCAGGCTAAGCGGTTACAGACAAAGAGGTCATCCCTCTCCCTTTCCACTAGAGAGAAAAGGCAAAAGAAAGAATAAGGTAAAACTGACCTTGAGGGCAGGAATCTCCACACTGTCACCGAGGCTGATGGAGCCTGAGAGGATGGTCCCTGTCATCACAGTGCCCTGGCCTTTGATGGAGAAACAGTGGTCCACAGACATGAGGAATGGTCCCGAGGGATCTCTCGTTGGGATGGATATCTGGGACGTCAGGAGCTAGAAAAGAGATGCTGCTGCCACATTCTGTCAGAAGAAGACTGGATGGGGCAGGGCAGGGGAAGGCAGAGGGTGTGACAGTACCCAGGCAATCTGCTTTTTCTTTTCTGTTGACTTTCCACATGCTTAAACCTTAACCTGCCTGTTTTCCTCATGCCATCCATCTATGTGCTTGGAGATGGTGTCAGAGCTAATTACCATTAAAAAAATAAAAATGAAGACTGTATTATTCCTTTTATTTTGCTACTTTCTGTCAAAAAGTTATTTGGTTATAAATGTTCCCAACTCTTAATCTTGTGTTAACAATTCTTTTAGAAAAAGATTAGAAATTCAAAGCAGGCTAGGCCTGAGATTTGTGCAGAGGCTTCTTAAAGGAATACACAGCCCTGGCTGCTGTAGCTCAGTGGACTGAATGCTGGCCTGCGAACCAAAGGGTCACCAGTTCAATTCTCAGTCCAAGGCACATGCTTAGGTTTCGAGCCAGGTCCCTGGAGGGGGGCAAGCAAGAAGCAATCACACATCAATGTTTCTCCCCCCCTTTTCTCCTTCCCTTCCCCTCTCTAAAAATAAATAAATAAAATCTTTTTTTTTAAAAAAAGGAATACACAAACATCTTTTATAGCAATATACTTGTGGATTTTGCTTTAACACACCTGTACCAAGCTCCCAGACCAGTGATCTCTGGAGTTGGTGCAAAAGTAACAAAAGCATTACTCAGAAAATATTGGTTTTATTAAGACAGCAAGATGAACACCCCTGTGTAATTACAGAAACAGTGGTAGCACACAGTCACACCTGACCTTGGCTCTGTGGATCCAGGCAGACCCCAGAACCCACCAAAAATCAAACTGGTTGTGAATCCTAACTCTACCACATACTTGCCGTAAGACCTTGGGCAAGTTACTTAACTTCTCTGAATCTCAGATTCTTCCTACGAAAAATGGGAATGAATAATTTAAGCCTCCCAGGGTCACTATGAATGTTAATGATCTTGCATGTAAAGAGCTTAGTGCAGTTCCTAGTATGTGATAATCATTCCTCATCATCATAGTAAACTGAATAGCACTTCCGATCACATTATACACATTAACTCATTTAAACCTCACACCAACTCCACAAGAAAAATGGTGCTATTATCTTCCCTACTTTCTAAGTGAGGGAACTGAGTCAAGGGAGAGCAGGTCATGTGCCGAAGGTCACAGAGAGAGCAGGAGGTAGGGTCAGCACTGCAAGCCACCTGAGAGTCAATGCACCTCAGCACTCCAGCCTTCTGAGTTGCCTCAAGTGCTCAGCAGAGGCACTGCAGATCCCAGTCTCATTGCCATTTCCACTGAAGCATCACTACCCCCTCCCCACCTGTACCATGCCTGCTGGCTGCCCTGCGTGCCCTGTGAATGGCTGCACTCCCTCCCTCTGTCTACCACTACCCAACCTGTAGGAACAGCCTCTGGCCCATGGCTTTAGAAGATGAAGCTTCCACTGCTTTGGTAAAGGTCATAGGACCTAAGCGGCACTGCCACTACTACTGGGCCCATCTCCTTCCCCTGCCTCATGGGCCCCCAGGTGGGACACACTGGAGGTGCTGGAACAATCTGAAGTACTGAAACAAATGACATGGACCCATAATTCCAGACTAACAGGATCTGCTTTGTCTGTGTGGAGGTGTTTGACAAGAGAAAGGAAAAAGAAAGGCTTAGAAGGGTGGAAGCCTTCAGTTCTGTTTGGGATTAATTTTTAGGGAGAATGCATTATAGAGTATGGAGGTGGTTTAAAGGAACCACCTCAAAGTCCCCTTGCTGAGGCTGTCTCTTTCTCTCTCCGGCTGAGCAGGACAGAAAGGAACCTGCCTGAGCAGAGTTGGGGTGAGAGACCAACCTGGATCCAAGTTAACAGTACCTCAATGAGCTCTGAGATGCCCTGTGGAGCTTCTGTTTCAGGGGCCTCTGGTCCCCCAGGCTTAGCTGCCACAGCTATAATCGGTGCACCTTGGAACCTGGAACAGAAAAACAAGTCCCACCATCGTTAGTTAGATCATCAGCATGAACACAGAACACAAAACACATCTGTGAATCACCCAAAAAAGAATGCTGAGCACTCGGGTGTTCTCTCTTTTCCTCCTTTTCAGAAGCACCTAAACAGAGTGCCACTGCATTCTACTTGGCAGATGAGGAAATGGAGGCCCCAAAGGGAAATGTCTTATATTAAACGACAGATTTTAAAAGGGTATTCCTGGGTTTTAACCTCCACTTTCAGAACGCCCCCCCCCTTTCACAATGCCCCCCCCAGGAGGCAGCAGTAAACCCTGGCCCCCAGGCCTCTAAATTAAAGACCCCTTAAAGACCAATAAATACCTTTTAGTCCCCTTCAGAGACTCAGGTAATAATGGTGACCAAAAAGCCCCTGAAGATGCACCAAGGAAAGCATCTGTACCACCCCAGTGTAATGGAGGCCATTCCTCCTGGGACTTTGCCAGAGAGCCCCTTTTTCTTTAAGAAGAGATTTATCTTTTCTATTGGAAAAAAATGGAAAAGGGAAAATATACAACCCATCATCCCATCACTGTGATGTGCTTTCTTCTAACCTTGGTTCTTCAACACATTGCCAAGGAATTATATTTTTAACATTATGATTATAGTATGCACACAATTTTATATCGTAGTTTATTTGCCATTATATCATAAAGATTTTTCTGTTAAATGGCAGCAAATGCAACAATAACTAACTTGGCTGAGCCAAGCATATACCATGGGCACTTTCACTGAAACCTCACACCACCACTATGAAATTGTCACCATTTTATAGATGAGAAACCAAGGGTTAGAGAGCCAAATTAATTTGGTCCAAGTCACTGGCTATAAATCTCAAAGCCAAACTCCAATCCAGCCCATCTGATCCTAGAACCAAGGATCATAGTTTCTATGTTACCCTCCCACCTCCCAAGGCTTCCTCTTTCATTTTTAACAGCTGCATAACAGTGTGATCCAGAATTTACATGCCTTTTTCCCTACTGTTACTCATTTAGAACATTTCAAGTTTTTCACTATTATAAAATAACCCTATGATACACATGGTAGACATGACTGACACTTTTTTTTTTTTGCCTTCCTTTGAGATAAATTCATGGGGTATAAGTCCAAGACTCAACATACATTGAAAAATCAGCAAAATGCAAAATGGTCAAGACATTCAAAAAGCCTCTCCTCCAGAAAAGCAATCAGAACAGTGGCAAAATTATCAGAATATACTTTTTCAGAACTCTAGAAATTAACCAAAGGCTTGTGGCAATCTGTGGAATGTTTACTCAAGAAAAATCTGAATCTCAGTAAGAATAAGTTTTATAGCATTTTACTTTGCCTTATTCCCATTTACCCCTGCCCAACCAGCATCTGCAGAGTGAAAACCAGTAGGCTGAAGGTCACTAAATAATGCATAATGGGTTTGAATTCCATTAAAGCCCCTCTCCCAGAGAACTGTCATTATTTTTCCTATCTGGCAGTTTGCTGGAAGACCCCACTTGCCAGGCTATCCTTATTTGACCTGCTTTGCAGGCAAACAGCTTTTTGGGGGAGGGGGGGCAATTGCCTCTGATTATTTTGTTGAAAATAATCAGAAGCAATTGTTTAACATTTGCCTGAGGCAAATATAACAGATTGGCAAACAACAGGCTGACCATAAAGCTTAGATTTCTGGGACTCTAGGATACTTGTAGGCATAGGGCTGAGGGCATGCCCAAGGCACTGTGCATAATCAAAAAAGACCTGAGAAGGCCCTCAGCTCTGTTCACTTTGATATTCTATGCAAGCAAGAAGTGAAAGCAAAGGCAGCATGTTAGCTGCCAGCCTGAGCATTAAAAGCATGGCCCAACATGCACATAGAGACCCTTGGCAAAGATTGGGAGACATAATGGTTCCAGACATTTAAGGAAATTTCAAACTATTAGTTGACAAACTAACTGGGCAGAGGTTTCAGTGGTCACACATGGCTTTACAGAATTAGTTTATAAAAGTTACTAAAGAAATAATAGAAAACTATGGAAATGTGGGAGAAGGGGAGAATCTGATTTCCAATATTGCATTTTATATTATTTTAAATGTCAAGTTTTCAACGAAGTTCACAATACATGCAAGAAAACAAGATTATGATCCATAGTCAAGAAAAAAAGAGTTAAAAGAAACCGTTCCCGAGGAAGCCCCACTAGACAAAAACTTTATACCTTTTTCAGTAAAAACATTTTAACAAATTTATTGGGATGACATTGGTTAATAAAATTGTATGGGTTTTAAGTAAACAATTCTATAATAGATTATTTGTATATTGTATTGTGGGTTCACCACCCAAAGTCTAGTCTTCTTCTGTCACTATCTATCTGCCTTTACCCTCTTCTATCTCCCCCTACCCCCCAACCATTACTCTAGTAATCACCATACTATTGTCTGTGTAAATGAGTCTGGGGTCCTTTTTGCTTAATATTTCACCTTTCCATCCAAACTCCAAACCCCCTCCCATCTGACAGCTGTCAGCGTGTTCTCTGTGTCTATGAGTCTGTTTCTATCATGTTGTTTATTTTGTTCAGTAGATTCCACATATAAGTGAAATCATTTGGTTTTGTCTTTCTCCAACAGGCTTATTTCAGTTAGTATAATACTCTCCAGGTCCATCCATGCTGTTGTAAAAGGTAAGGTTTCCTTCTTTTATATGGCTGAGTAGTAGTAATCCATGGTGTTAATGCACCACAGCTTTTTTTATCCACTCATCTACTGATGGGTACAGGGGCTGCTTCTAAATCTTGGCCATTGTAAACAATCCTATAATAAACATAGGGGTACATATATTCTTTCAAATTAGTGTTTCAGGTTTCTTTGGATATATTCCCATAAGTGGAATTAATGGGTCATAAGACAGTTCCATTTCTAATTTTTGAGGTATCACCATACCGCTTTCCACAGTAGCTGCACCAATATGCACTCCCATGAGCAGAGCACTAGGGTTCCCTTTCCTCCATATCCTCACCAACACTTGCTGTTTGTTGAGTTATTGATGACAGCCATTCTGACAGGCATGAAGTGATATCTCATTGTGGTTTTAATTTGCATTTCTCTGATGATTAGTGATGTTGTATGTCCTCTTTGGACAAGTGCCTATTCAAGTCTGTTGCCCATTTTTAATTGGATTTTGTTCATTTGGTGTTGAGTTGTATACAGGACAGAGACTGCCCCCCCCCAAAATAGAATTATCTTCTGGAGGGTGGGCCCCTAGTAGTATAGGTTTCCACTCTTGGGGGAGTGTTATAGGAACTCATCTGTATCAGTATACGAGCTGGTAGTGCTGTGAGAGGCTGTGTTTGGCTTCAGTGAATTTTTTTGAAGACTCTTTCAATATGTTTGCCCATTTCATGATGGGTGATTTAGGTGTGCACCTGTCCACACTGTACTGAGTGTTGAGCAGTTTTTGATAAAAATAGCATGACTCTGTGTCCCACCCTCCCTATTCACCTGATCTCACCCCAAGTGACTTTTGTTTTCCCAGAAGAAAAATGCCCTCAAAGAGAAATGATTTGCAGATATGGAAGAAGTGGAACAAAAAACCAGCAGAAGCACTAAAAGGCATCAAAATCAATGAGTTCAAAAATTACCTTGAGCAGTGGAAAAAAAGTCTCAATAGGCATATTGCATCAAATGGAGAATAGTTTGAAGGTGACTGAAGTTTAAACATGTAAGAATAAATACACAATTTTTTAAAAATAAATTCTGGGGTTTTTAGGTCCCCCCATTACAATGTCTTCATATATTTTAGATATCAACCTATTATCAGATGTATCATTGGTAAATATGTTCTTCCATTAAGTGGGTTGCCTTTTCATTTTCTTAGTTCCTTTTGCTGTGCAAAAACTTTCCTCTTTGATGTCTCATTTGTTTGTTTCTTTTATTTAAATCAACTGTTTTAAGGATGTTCAAAGAAATAAAGGAAAGTATGTCTAAAGAAATAAAGGAAAGAATAAAGGTAATATCTCACCAAATAGAGAATATCAAAAAAGAGTTAGAAATTATATAAAAATGAACCAAATGGAAATTCTGGACTTGAAAAATATAATAACTAAGTTTTAAAAATCCACTAGAGGAGCTCAATAACAGCTTTGAGCAGGTAGAAGACTCAACAAACTGAAAGGTAGATTAATTGAGATGATCCAATCTGAGGAAAACAAAGAAAAAAGAAAGAAGAAAAAAGAAAGAATATGAACACAGCCACAAAGATATTTGAGACATCATCAAACACAACATAAGCATATGAGAATTTCAGAAAGAAAAGAGAAAAAGGGGCAGAAAGAATATCTGAATAAACTTCAAAAACTTCCCAAATTTGACTGTGAGATCCAAGATGGAAGAGGAGTAAGTAGAATCTACATGAACCTCCTCCCAGGACCAGTCTGGAATTACAACTAAATTGCAAATTTAGAATAAACAACTGAATAGTGAGAGAGAAGCATTACAACTACAGACAGACAGAAGAAACACCTTCAATACAACATGACTGGTAGGGAGTGCAGAGGAGACACTAGAGGGCTGGCTCCATAGACGGCAGCTGAAGTGCTGGAGGAATACTGCAGCAGCTGGGGGATCCCCCCTGAGAAGTGGGGGTCTGAACTGTAACCTGAGTTCCCCAGCCTACAGCATTAGAGCCCAAAAAGAACCAAGACAACATCCAGCTGTGAAAAGCAGCAGGGTTTCACTGTGCCAGGGACAGAGAGCTAGAGTCATAGAGAGCCATTTAAAGGGCCAATATATAAAACTTCATTTGCAGCTACTTATCCTGGGCTCCAGCAAAGGTGAGGCAGAGCGGACTGGACGCTTCAGGAAACACTGGGGACAGTGGCTTTGGGGAGAGAACTGAGAGAGCAGCCACCAGGATCCCTGTGCTGAGTCTCTCTGCCTTTATCAATCTTTGCTTGAAGGTTGTGGATAGGGTGGTTTTTGTTGCATTTCTTCAATTTCATCTTTAGATCTTCACTATTTTGGTATTTCATATCTAAAATTTTACCATTCCCCACTCCTATGCCATTCTATCTCCCTCCGGCCCCTTTTTTTTTTGTCTCAAATTTTAATTTTTCCCTATCTTACCCTGGTTTTCATTCCTCACTCTTAGTATTCCTTCTTCCTCTATCATCTAAAAATCACTTCTCTTCCCTCTAGACATCTCTTAAGCTATTCTTTCTCTCCTTTTCCCTCACTTTTTCCCATCCCACCTATATTACTCTTAGTTCATTTGTTATAGATAGTGCTGTGGTAGATCTTTTTCCCAAAGTTGGTTCCTTTTTCTTTTAACTTGTTTATATTTTTTTCCTTTTTCTTTCTCTCTCTCTCATTATATATTTTAAAAAATTTGTTTCAACCTAATATGGTATGCTTCCTTTCTCTTACTCCATTCTGGCTTCTTCATTCCCTTTTTCATTTATGATATAAATTTTACTTTCTTTCTTTGCGTTGACTTGATTCCCTACTCTTATTTTTCCTCCTTGGTCTAACCTCTCAAACTCATTTTTCTTTTATTTTTTATTGTTGTTCACTTAAAGTTGTCCCCATTTACCCCCATTGCTCTCCCCTGCATCATCCAACCCCTGTTCCCAAAGATAATCCCCTCCCCATTGTCCTTGTCCATGGATCCTTTGTACATGTTCCCCTTCTTTCCTTCATTTATCCCCTTCCCACCTCCTCTCTGGTCCCTCTCAGTTTTTTCTTTATTTTCATGTCTCTGTTTTTGTTAATTGCTTATTTGATTGTTTGATTGTTGATTAGAATCCTGTTATAGGTAAGATCATATGGTACTTGTCTTTCACTGAATGGCTCATTTCACTTAGCATAATACTCTCCAGTTCCATCCATACTATTTCAAAGGGTAGGAGTTCCTTCTTTCTTTCTGCTGTGCAATATTCCATTGTATAAATGTACCATAGTTTTTTGATATACTCACTTACTAATGGGCACTTAGGCTGTTTCCAGTACTTGGCTGTTGTAAACTGTGCTGCTATGAACATAGTGGTGCATAGGTTCTTCTGAATTGGTGTTTCAGGATTCTTAGGGTATAATCCCAGCAGTGGAATCACTGGGTCAAAAGGCAGTTCCATCTTTAGTTTTTTTGAGAAAATTCCATGCTGTTTTCTACAGTGGCTGCACCAGCCTGCATTCCCACCAAAAGTGCATAGGGTTCCCTTTTCTCCATATCCTCGCCAGGACTTATTTATTGATTTATTAATGATGGCCATTCTGACTAGTGTGAGGTGGCATCTCAATGTGGTTTTATTTTGCATCTATCTGATGGATAGTGATGTTGAGCATCCTTTCATATGCTTATGGGCCCTCTGTATGTCCTCCTTGGAGAAGTGACTGTTGAGGACCTTTATTGATTTTCTAATTGGATTGTTTGTCTTCCTGACATGAAGTCATATGAGTTCTTTATATATCTTGGATATCAAATCCTTGTCTGAGGTATCGTTGGCAAATATGTTTTCTCATACGGTTGGCTCCCTTTTCATTTTGATTATGTTTTCTTCAAAGCATAAGGGTTTTAATTTGGTGTAGTCCCACTTGTTTATTCTTTCCTTTATTTCCCTTGCCCTAGAACGGGGATGTCAAACTTATTTTCACTGGGGGCTGCATCAGCCTTGCAGTTGCCTTCCAAGGGCTGAATGTAATTTCAACTCCTTAACAGTTAAGGAGTAGTTACATCTATATAGTCCTAAAATTACTTTGGCCTTCTGAAGGCAACCACAAGGCTAATGTGACCCCTGATGAAAATGAGTTCGACACCCCTGCTAGAGGATGTATCAGTGAAAATATTGCTGCATGGAATATCTGAAATTTTACTGCCTATGTTTTCTTCTAGGACTTTTATGGTGTCGTGGCTTACATTTAAGTCTTTTATCCATGTGAGTTTATTCTGGTGTATGGTGTAAGTTGGTGGTCTAGTTTCATTATTTTTTTGCATGTACCTGTCTAGATCTCCCAACACCATTTATTGAAAAGGTTATTTTCACTCCATTTTGTGATCCTGCCCCTTTGTCAAATATTAACTCACCATAAAGACTTGGGCTTATTTCAGACCTCTGTGTTCTGCTCCACTAATGTACATGTCTGTTCTTATGCCAGTACCAGACTGTTTTGATTACAGTGGCCTTGTTGTATAGTTTGATTACCAAGTATTGTGATCCCTCCTACTTTGTTCTTCTTTCTCAAAATTGCTGAGGCTATTCAGAGTCATTTATGGTTCCATATATACTTTTAAAATATTTGTTTTATATCTGTGAAAAATGTCATTGGTATTTTAATAGGGATTGTACTGAATCTATAAATTGCTTTGGGTAGTATGGACATTTTAATGTTAATTCTTCTAATCCATGAACATGGTATATGCTTCCATTTATTTGTGTGTTCCTTAATTCTTCAGTTATTGTTCCATAATTTTCTGGGTATAGGTCTTTTGCCTCATTGGTTAAGTGTATTCATAGGTACTTTATTTTTCTTGTTGCTATAGTAAATGGGATATTTCTCCTAATTTCTGTTTCTGATATTTCATTGTTGGTGTACAAAAATACCTTCGCTATCTGACTACTGACTTTGTATGCTGCTATTTTGCCAAATTCACTTATTTGAAAAGTCATTTTGAGAGGATGGAGGAAGAAGGAACACTAAGAGTGTGGGATGAAAACCTGATTAAGACAGGGAAAACTTATTGTTTAAAACAAGGAAAGATAAAGGCAGGAGGAAGGCAAATTAGAGTAGGAAAGGGCAACAGTGAAATCTGAGATTTGAAATACAAAGATAGAACTACCAAGAAATAAGATTGAAAAACTGGAATAATAACCACCTTATCCACTACCTGTCAGCAAAGACCGATAAAGGCAGAGAGAGAATAAAAGTATTTTAAGAATGGGAGAAGGAATGTGAGGTGACTAATAATAATCACAAATGGTTTTGAGAGGCTGGAGCGGGAAGCAATAGTAATAGTGGGGTATAGAAACAAGGTGTAGCAAGAGAGAACACAGAATTTAAAACAAATATATAAAGGAGGAAGAAGAAGGTAGTATGGAGTAAGAGAAGGAAAGAGCAATATATGAGATTTGAAATAAACTATATTATAAAACCTAGTGCCATATTATATCCCAAATTGAAGGATATGAAATGAATGTTAAACAGCTTAGCAGGAGAGAAGATAGCATCTTACGCCTGTCTATTTTCTTTATTCTGCTGAGTTTAGTAAATCAGGGCCTGAGAAGCTATGTAGCATGTAGTGTTAGGCACAGATTCTTTTTCTTCTTACCCTTGAGGAAAGGTACACATCAGCAGGAAACTTCTAGGCCTGACCTTGCCACTCTGTGGAGCCTGTAATTCTACAGGTGGGTTTGGGTTCACCTGTTTGTGAAAGGCTCTGGCTGAATGGAGCAAATCTCAGGCATTCAGCTCCTGCCTTCCAGACGTGAGCCTGTTGCTCTCTCACAGGAGGTTCAGCCCAAATTCTCCACTCCTCTCTGTCCTCTGCTTAAGAGCAATGTTAGGTTGAGTCCTCCCATTCAGTGTTTTCTCTATTTCTGAGTTTTTTGGTTAGCAAAGTTGTTGGGTCCCATCCAGGCACACAGGCCTGCGTGCCTGGCTCCCTGCCAAGACTCAGGTACATCTCAGTTCCCTTTTAAAAGAGTTTCTCTATGGTCTGCATGGTGTATTGCGGGTCCCTTGGGGGTCCTGTTCTCTCCATGCTCCCTCTCCCCAAATATCACACAGTCTTTCATGGTCAGGACTGGCCACCTCCTTATAGGGCTTCTGCCAATTTTAGATAGTTTCTCTATGAATCTTTCCTGAATGGCATTGGGAAGATCCCATCAGCTCTACTATAACACAAGGTGGTAACAGTGTGCTGTTCCTGGTCACCCCAGAAGTCTTCAGCCTCAGGCCTGCCTATTCCTGCTGCGCTGTTTCTGGAGACCACACCTCCCAGGCCTTCTCTTGCCACCCCAGTAGCTTGCAGGACCTGAACCAATCTAGAGCCACACTGTTCTATGCAGCTAGCAGTGCCGGTCTGGGCAGCAGTAGTAGTCCACCCAGAAATCCCGGGCTATGAGCCCCAGGTCGCCCCACAGGTAGATCGGCTCCTGTGTACTCCTGTAATCTCCCTTACAGACACTTTTACTCACTCTCCACTGTGTTCTGACTTCAAATCGGGTCTGTGTCTGAGAGGAACAGAGCTGCCTGCTACTCTGTCACCATCTTAGATCTCCTCAAAAGTCATTTTTCTTTCATTTAGCCATCTTATATTTGTTTCCCCACTCTTACAAAAGTCTTAATCCCTTCACACTGTTATTAATACTGGCTCATTTGCTGTTGATAGTGTGATGGTGAGTGGGGGTTATTTTTGCAGGTGTGGGGTTTTTTTTTTCCTGGGCTGTGTGGTTTTCTTCTGGCAGACCTGCATAACAGCATACATGACATGGTGGGTAAGAGTGATTCAGTCAGCCAGCTGGAGGAAAGAATCCACTAAAGAATGATCAAAGAACTATCAAAACCCAAATATAACCAGAGAGCAACATAAACGGCATAAGGGCATCCCAAGAGCATCCAGTTCAGAAGATTAAGAAAACTGCACACTGAATGACACAGGTCTCCTACCATAGAAGTTCACGCCAGAAAGGCAGGGTGTCAAAACTGATCAATTTAAGAACCAGAAGCAAACAAGAAGAGTCTCCCCAAAAATGGGGAGACAAAAAAACAACCCTCAATTGAAAAAAAGGAGGATAGTGCTAAATGGAATAGAGGCAAATAAACTATCACACAATTAATTCAAAATAATGGCTATAAGGATGCTTAATGAGCTCAGTGAGAACTGCAAAGAACTAGAGGGAAGCTACAAGCAACTAACTGCAATCTACATCAGCAAGCAAAAGGGCATAAAATTTATCAATAAGAGCATGCTGGAAATGTGGAATATAATATCTGAACTGAAGACCACAAATGAAGGAAATAAAAGCTGGTTAGATGAAGCAGAAGATCAATTAGTGAGGTGGAGGACAAGGTAGAAAAAATTCCCAGACAGAGCAACAAAACAACAAAAAGAAGACTCAAAAGGAATAAAGAGGGTTTAAGGGAGCTGTATGACAACATGAAACATAATAATATCTGTATCATGGGACTACCAAAGGTGAAGAAGAGGAGTGAGGCATAGAAAATGTGTTTGAATAAAATAATGATAGAAAACTTCCAGAACTTGATGATAGAAAAAAGTCATGCAAGTCCAGGAAACACAGAGGGTCCAAATGAAGATGAATCCAAAGAGGCTGACTCCAAGACATATCATAAATAAACTGACAAAATTCAAATATAAAGAGAGAATATTGAAGGTAACAAGTGAGAAATAGTAACATACAAGGGAGCTCTGATAAGGCTAGCAGCTGATTTATCAACAGTAACACTATAAGCCAGAAAGGAATGGAAAGAAATATTCCAATTAATGTAAAGCAAAGGCCTGCAACCAAGACTACTCTATCCAGCAAGGCTCTCAATTAAAATGGAAGGTGAAATGAGGAGTATGTCAGACAAAAGAAGGCTGAAAGAATACACCTCCACCAAACCAGAACTGCAAGATATGCTAAAGGAACTGCTTTAAGATTATGAAGAAACAGAAAGAGAGGAACACAGGTGCAAAAGGGAAAAATGGCAATGAATAAGTACCTATCAATAATAATCTTAAATGTATATGGATTAAATGTTCCAATCAAAAGACATACGGTAGCTGAATGGATAAGAAAACATGACCTGCAGATGTGCTGTCTACAAAAGACCACCTCAGAACAAAAGGTCTACACCAACTGTGAGTGAAAGGATGGAAAAGAAATTCCAAGCAAACTGACCTGACAAAAAAGCTGGGGTATCAATACTTGTATCAGACAAAATAGATTTCAAAACACAGGCCATAAAAAGAGACAGAGGAGGTCATTTCATAATACTGAAGGGAAAAATTCATCAAGACATAAACATCATAAACATATATGCAACCAACATAGGAGCACCCAAATATATAAGGAAAATTTTGAAGGACTTCAAAAAATATGTAGATAGCAACACAATTATAGTAGGGGATTTTAACACCCCACTGTCAACAATGGACAGATCTTCGAAACAAAGTATCAACAAAGATATTGTGGCACTGAATAATGCGTTAGATCAAATGGACTTAACTGATATATACACAACCTATCACTCCAAAAAAGCAAAATATACATTCTTTTCAAATGCACATGGAACATTCTCAAAGATAGACTACATGACAGGACATAAAACAAACCTCAACAAATTCAAGAAAATTGAAGTCATATCAAGCATTTTCTAGGATCACAGTAGGTTGAAACTAGAAACCAATCACAAGCAAAAAATTCAAAAACAGTGAAATTCATGGAGACTGAATAACATGCTATCAAACAATGAGTGACTTAACAATGAAATTTAGGAAGAAATCAAAGAGTTGCTGGAAACAATCGAAAATGAGCACACAACAGTACAGAACCTATGGGACACAGCAAAGGCAGTACTGAGAGGGAATTTCATGGCAATACAGGTCTACCTAAAAGATAAAAACATTTCAAATATACAACCTAACCCTACATCTACAAGAATTAGAGGAACAACAACAAAGCCCAGAGTGAGTCGAAGGAAGGAAATAATCAAGATTGGAGCAGAATTTAATGACAGAGACACCAGAAGAACAATACAAAGGATCAATACATCCAGCAGCTGGTTCTTTGAAAACATAAACAAAATTGACAAGCTGTTAACCAGACTCGTCAAGAAAAAAGAGAGAGGACCCAAACAAATAAAATAAGAAATGAATAAGGAAAAATTACAACTGATACCACAGAAATACAAGGGATTGTAAGAAATGACTACAAACAACTATATGCCAAGAAATTTGAAAACCTGGGCAAAATTGACTAGTTTCTAGAAACTATACTCTTCCAAAGCTGAACCTGGAAGAAGCAGAAAGCCTAAGTAGACTGCTAACACCTAGTGAAACTGAAGCAGTAATAAAAACCTACCACCACACAAAAGCCCTGGACCAAAAGGCTTCACAAGAGAATTTTACAAAACACTTAGGAAAGACCTAACCCCTATTCTGCTCAAACTGTTCCAAGAAATCCAAGAAGGAAGCCTCCAAAGCTCTTTTTGTGAAACCAGCATCATCCTAATCCCAAAATCAGATAAAGACACAGCAAAGAAAGGAAACTACAGGCCAATGTCGCTGATGAACATAGACGATAAAATCCTCAACAAAATATTAACAAATTGGATCCAGCAATACATTAAAAAGATCACACACCACAATCACGTGGGATTCATCTCAGGGATGCAAGGATGGTACAATATTTTCAAATTAATAAACATAATACATCACATAAAAGGAAAGACAAAACTCACATGATCTTATTAATATATACTGAAAAAGCATTTGATAAAGTACAACACCCTTTTATGACAAAAACACTCATCAAAGTAGAAGTACAAGGGAGCATTCCTCAGCATAATAAAGGCCATATATGAGAAACCTACAGCCAACATCATACTCAATGAGCAAAAACTAAAAGCCTTTCCCGAACATCAGGAATAAGACAAGGTAGGATGACTGCTTTTACCATTTCTGTGCAACACAGTATCAGAAGTTCTAGCCACAGTGACCAGACAAGATAAAGAAATAAAACACATCCAAATTGGAAAGAAGGAAGTAATACTGCCATTGTTTGCAGATGACATGATAGTGTACACACAAAACCCTATAGACTTCACAAAAAAACTACTCAAACTAATAAGTGAATTTATTATATGTTACTAATATATCATCTGCAAAAAGAGATCATTTTACTTCCTTTCCAGTTTGGCTGATTTTATTTCCTTTTCTTGCCTAAACATCCAGTACTATGTTGAATAAAAGTTGCAAAAGTGAGCATCTTTGTCTTGTTCCTCATCTTAGAAGAAAAACTTTCTGGCTTTCAACACTGAATCTCCTTAATAATTATAAGTCTATTCAGATTGTGTATCTCTTTGTGACTTGGTCTAGATAGGTTTTGTATTCATAGGACTTTGTCCATACCATGTAGGTTACCTATCTGTTGGTGTACAATTGTTCATAGTACTCCCTTATAATTCTTTTTATTTCTGTAGAACTAGTAGTTATGTTCCAATTTTCATTTCTTATTTTTAGTTATTTGAGTCTCTTCTCTTTTAATCTTAGTCCATCTGGCTGGTAGTTTGTCAATTTTATAGATCTTTTGAAAGACCCAACTTTTAGTTTCATTGACTTTCTCTATTCTCTACTTTATTCATCTCTGCTTGAATCTTTATTATTAACTTCCTTCTGCTACCTTTGGGTTTAGTTTGCTCTTTTTCTAGTGCTTTAAGTTGTAAAGTTGGGTTGTTGATTTCAGATCTTTCTTGTTCTTTTAATGTAAGAGATAGATTACAGCTATAAATCTCCCCCATAGCACTGCTTTCACTGCATCCAATAAATTTGGTATGTTATGTTTCTGTTACCATTGATCTCTAAGTGTTTTCTAATTTCCATTGTGGTTTCTTCTTTGATCCATTGATTGTTAATTGCTACAAATTTGTGAATTTTCCAATTTTACTTCTGTGATTGATTTCTAACTTCATTCTCTTACGATCAGAAAAGATACATTACATAATATCTTTTCAAATCTATCGAGACTTAATGTGTGGCCTGACATATGGTCAATTCTGAAAAATGTCCCACTGCAATTGAGAATATGTATACTATTGTTGGTTAGATTGATTTGTGTATGTCTGTTAGATCTAGTTTGTTTAGGCCCTCTATCTCCTTACTTATCTTCTGTCTGGTTATTCTTTTCATTACTATGAGTGCAGTATTAAAATCTCTATTTGTTGTATGACTCTTTGTACCTTCAATTCTGTCAGTTTTGCATCATATATTTTGATGGTCTGTCACTGAGTAAATTTTTATAACTTTTACTAAATCTTCTTGCTACATTGAACCTTTTTTAAATATATAGTGTACTTTTTAGTCTCTTGTAACCTTTTTTAATTTAAAATCTATTTTGTCTTAGTATAGCTACCTTTTAGTTATTATTTCCTCTCTTTTGGTTATTATTTGCATGGGTTACCTTTTTCCACCTTTTTACTTCGAATCTTTTGTTTCTTTGGATCTGAATTGAGCCTGTAGTAGATAGCATATGACTGGGTCATGTGTTTTTGTCCAATTTGCCAATCTCTGTGCTTTAATAAAAAGAACTTCATCTATATACATGTAAAGAAATTACTAATAAGAGATTTACTTCTGTTATTGTGCTATTTGTTTTCTACATGCCTTACAGCTTTTTAGTCTCTCATTTCCTATATTACTATCTTCTTCTGTGTTTACTTCATTTTTGTAGTGAAATATTTAAATTGCTTTCTCATTTCCTTTCATGTATATTCTATGACTATTTTCTTTGCAGCTAGCAGAGAGATTATATTTAGCATCTTAAAATTGTTAACACTCTAATTTCAATTTATATGAGCTTAATTTTAATAACATACAAATACTCTGCTCCAATAAGTCTCTGACCCATGCCCTTCTGTTGTTAATGCCACAATATTACATCTTTATATGTTGTATACCTCAAGACATAAGACAATTCTTTAAAATGCATTAGTCTCTTAAATTATGTAGAAAATAAAATGTGGAGTTACAAAACAAAGTCACAATAGTACTAGCTTTCAGACAAATAATAACTTTTATTTTTAATTTTTATTGTATTTTTTCATTACTATTTAGTGTCTTTATACCCCCTGCCCCCAGCAATCACCACATTATTGTCCATGTCCATGTCCTTTTCTCTTTTTGCTTACATCCTCCACCCTCTAATCCCTCCACCATTAGCTGTTATCCTGCTATCTATGAGTCTGTCTCTATTTTGCTTGTTAGTTCAATTTGTTCATTAGATCCCACATATGAGTGAAATCATATAATATTTGACTTTCTTTTTTAATGTAGCATAAGTCTCTCTGGGTCTATCCATGCTGTTGCAAAGGGTAAGATTTCTTTCTTTTTTATGGATGAGTAGCATTCCATTGTGTAAATGTACCACAGCTTTTTATCCAGTCTTCTACAGATGGACCACATCTTGGGCTGCTTCCATATCTTGGCAATTGTAAATAATGCTGCAATGAACATAGGATTACTTATGTTCTTTCAAATTAGTGTTTTGGGTTTCTTTAGATATATTCCCATAAATGGGATCACTGGGTCAAAAGGTAGATCCATTTTTAATATTTTTAGGTATCTCCATACTACTTTCAAGAGGAGGGAAGGCCCTGAAGCCCAATATTTTTACCAGGCCAGCTTTATCCTAATTCCAAAACCAGATAAAGACACTAGAAAAAAAAGAAAATTATAGGCTAATATCTCGGATAAACATAGATGCTAAAATCCTCAACAAAATATTAGAAAACCAAATACAGCAATGTATAAAAAAGATCACACAACATGATGAAGTGGTACTTATTCTGGGAATGCAACGTTGGTACAATATTCACAAATCAATAAATGTGATTCACCACATAAAATGAAGGATAAATATCACATGATCATGTCAATAGATGCAGAAAAAGCATTTGATAAAATCCAGCACCCATTTATGGTAAAAACTCTTAGCAAGTGGAAATAGAGGGAACATACCTAAACATAATAAAGGCCATATATAAAAAATCCACTGCCAATATTAAAATCAATAGGCAAAACCTACAAGCATTCTCCTTAACACTGGGAACAAGACAGCAATGTCCCCTTCCACTTCTCTTATTCATCATAATACTGGAAGCCCTAGCCACAATGATAAGACAAGAAGTAATAAAAAGCATTCGAATTGGAAAAGAAGTAAAACTGTCCTTAATTGCAAATGACATGATACAGTACACACAGAATCCCAAAGAGTCCACCATGAAACTACTAGGACTGATGAATCAATTCAGCAAAGTAGCAGTATACAAAATTAATATACAGAAATCAGCTGCATCTTTATAATCCAATAACAAACTAACAGAAACATAATTTCTTTTATTTTTTTTTAAAGATCTATTTATTTATTTGTAGAGAGGGAAGGGAGGGAGAAAAAGAGAGAGAGAGAGAGAAACATAAATGTGCAGTTGCTGGGGGCCATGGCCTGCAACCCAAGCATGTGCCCTGGCTAGGAATCGAACCTGCCATACTTTGGTTTGCAGCCTGCACTCAATCCACTGAGCTACCCCAGCCAGGTAATAATTTCTTTAAAAAAACCCATTTACAGTTGCTTCAAAAAGAATAAAATACCACCCTGGTTGGTGTGGCTCAGTGGACTGGGCACTGGCCTGTGAACCAAAGTGTCGTGGGTTCAATTCCCAGTAAGGGCACATGCCTGGGTTGCAGGTCAGGTCCCCAGTAGGGAGCATGTGACAGGCAACCACACATTGATGTTTCTTTTCCTCCCTTCCCCTCTGTCTAAAAATAAATAAATAAAATCTTTTTTTAAAAAGAATGAAATACCTAGGAATAAATCTAACCAAGATTGTAAAAGACCTATACTCAGAAAATTAGAAGACACTGAAAAAGGAAAATTAAGAAGATACAAATAAGTGAAAACATATACAATGTTCATGGATAGGAAGCATTAACATCATTAAAATGTCCATACTACAAAAAGCAATCTATAGATTTAATGCAATTCCTATCAAGCTTCCAGTAACAGACTTCCGGCCAAGATGAAGGTGTAGGCAGACACACTGTGCCTCCTTGCACAACCAAAATAAGGACAACAACAATTTAGAAACAAAATAACCACCAAAACTGACAGAAAATTGAACTGTAAGGAAGTGTGACAAACAAGGAGTTAAAACAGACACATTCATGCAGGCAGGTAGAATGGGCAGAGTTGGTAGATGGGCTGAGAGGGGTCATGGCAAAAAAAAAAACAAAACGGTGGCACTGGGCGCTCAAGGCAGCAGCTGACAAAGCCCAGGCATGCAAGAGGGTAGGAGGCAGGCCCCAGGTGCAGAGTGGCAATGGGCAGACCCAGAGAGGTGGCAATTGTGAAGTGGAGCATGGCATGCAAGGCAGCTGGCTGACCCAGCTGTCCACATGGGAGCATGTAGATAAACCAGGGAAACTCGGGAGCGAGACAGACTACACAACCTAGGGTCCCAGTGCAGGGAGATAAAGTCTCAAAACACTGATTGAAAACACCTGTGGGGGTTGAGGTGCCAGGAGAGACTCCCAGCCTCACAGGAGAATTCGTTGGAGAGACCCACAGGGTCCTAGAATATACAAAAACCCACCCACACAGCAATCAGCACCAGAAGGGCCTAGTTTGTTTGTGTTAAGTGGCAGAAAGGACTGAAATCCGACAGAAAGCAGAACAAGCTACAACCCTCACACATAACAGGTGCCCAAACAGAAGAGCAGATCAAAGGTCCACAGTAAATACAACTAAGCAACGAAGAGATAGCCAATCTATCAGATGCACAGTTCAAAGCACTGGTGATCAGGATGCTCACAGAATTGGTGGAATATGGTCACAAATTAGATGAAAAAATGAAGGCTATCCTAAGTGAAATCAAGTAAAATGCACAGGGAACCAGTAGTGATGGGAAGGAAACTGAGACTCAAATCAATGGAGTGGACCAGAAGGAAGAAAGAAACAACCAAACAGAAAAGAATAAAGAAACAAGAATTCAAAAAAAGGAGGAAAGGCTTAGGAACCTCCAGGAGATCTTTAAATGATCCAACATCCAAATTATAGGGGTACCAGAAGGGAAAGAGGAAGAGCAAGAAATTGAAAACTTATTTGAACAAATAATAAAGGAGAATTTCCCCAGTCTGGCAAAGAAAATAGACTTCCAGGAAGTCCAGGAAGCTCAGAGAGTCCCAAAGAAGCTGGACCCAAGGAGGAACACAACAAGGCACATCATAATTACATTACCCAAGGTAAAAATGAAGGAGAGAATCCTAGAAGCAGCAATAGGTAAGGAGACAGTAACCTACAAAGGAGTTCCCATCAGACTGTCAGCTGATTTCTCAAAAGAGACCTTGCAGGCAAGAATGGGCTGGAAAGAAGTATTCCAAGTCATGAAAGGCAAGGGCCTACATCCAAGATTGCTCTATTCAGCAAAGTTTTCATTTAGAACGGAAGGGAAGATAAAGTGCTTCCCAGATAAGGTCAAGTTAAAGGAGTTCATCATCACCCAGCCCTTATTATATGAAATGTTAAAGGGTCTAATCTAAGAAAAAGAAGATAAAAAACATGGCCACATGTTGGCCACAAACATGGCCACAAACTCACAATTATTAACAGCCACACCTAAAACAAAAACAAAAACAAACTAAGCAATCCACTAGAACAGGAACAGACTACAGAAATGGAGGTCACAGGGAGGGTTAGGAATAGGGGAGTGGGAGGAGGAGAGAGGGGGAAAAGGTACAGAGAATAAGTAGCATAGATACTTATTCAAAGGAAGGTAGAAAATAGACAGGGGGGAGGCAAGAATAGTATGGGAAATGTAGAAGCTAAAGAACTTATGACACATGGACATGAACGAAAGGTGGGGACTGTGGATGGGAGAGGGCGTGCAGGGTGCAGGAGAATGAGGGAGGGGAAATAGGACAACTGTAATAGCATAATCAATAAAATATACTTAAAAAACAGAAAAATGATTCCAATAACATAGGTCACAGAAGTAGAACAAGTACTTTGAAAATATATACGGATCCACAAAAGGTCCCACATAGCAATAGTGACCCTGAGAAAACAGAACAAAGTTGGAGGAATCACCCTAACCTCGTATCAAACTATACTATAAAGCCACGGTAACCAAAACTGCATGATACTGGCATAAATCAGACACACGGATTAATGGAACAGAATATTAAGCCTAGAAATAAGCCCACATCTTTATAGCTAATTAATATTCAACAGAGGAAGCAAGTACATACATGGGCTAAAGATAGTCTATTCAATAAATGGTGTTGAGAAAATTGGATACATACATGCAGAAGAATGAAAGTAGACCACCTTCTTATACCACACACAAAAATAAATTCAAAATGAACAAAGACTTAAATTTTAGACCAAAAACAATTAAAACCATACAAGAAAATAAAGGCAGTAAAATGTTGTTCATAGCTTATAGCAATATTTTATCAGATATATATCCACAGGCAAGGGAAACAAAAAAAATAAACAAATGGGACTATATCAAATAAAAAGTTTTGCACAGCAAAAAGAAAACATCAACAAAATAAAAAGACAACCCACAGAATGTGACAACATATTCACCAATACATCTGATAAGGGGTTGATATCCAAAATTTATAAAGAACTTACAAAACTCAACACTAACAAAACAAATAACCAATTAAAAAATGGGCAAAGGATCTGAATAGACACTTCTTCAAAGAGGACATACAGACAATGGCAATAGACATATGAAAAGATGCTCATTGTCACTAGTCACCAGAGAAATGCAAATTAAAGCCACAATAAGATATCATCTCACACCTGTCAGGATGACTATCATCAGTAAGTCAACAAACAAGTGCTGGTGAGGATGTGAAGAAAGTAGAGTCCTTCTGCACTGTTGATGGTAATGAAGATTGATGCAGCCACTGTGGAATGCAGTATGGGGATACCTCAAAAAATAGCTTTGATTTTATATGTTAGTCTTCCTAAATTATGTAGGAAAAAAAATACACAGATGGATCTGGAGAACATTATGCTAAGTGAAATAAGCCAGTCAGAGGAAGAAAACTACCATATGATTTCACTCATATGTGGCATCTAGTGAACAAACTGATTGAACATGCAAAATTCAGACAGACCCATAGACAGACAGCAGGCTCACAGCTCCCAGTGGGCAGGGGGCCTTGGTTAGAGGGTGGAGGGATCAAGCAAAAAGGAAAAAGGACTCATGGATATGGACAACAGTGTAATGACTGAAGGGGGAAGTGGGTATAAGGGAGATAAATGGTAATGGAAAATATACAGTAAAAATAAATTTAAAAATTAAAAAATAAATTTCCAAAATAAAAATAAAAAATAAATTTCCAAAATAAAAAAAATAAATTTCCAAAATAAAAAAAGAATTATAATGTTATTACAATAATACTAGCTTTTATTGGCCATATATTTACCTTTATTGAGATCTTTGTATCATCTCAGAGCTTGAAGTTACCTTCTAGGTTTGCTTCATTCCACTCTACAGGGCTCTTTTGAGCAAGGCCGTTCACTTCCTTTGCAGGGAAGTTGTAGTGATACTAAACTCCTTCAGCTTTTACTTCTTTGAAATTTCTTAATTTCTCCTTCACTTTTCAAAGATAGCTTTGGATATAGGATACTTGGTTAACAATTCCTTTCTTTGCTTGGTTTTGTTTTGTTTTGTTTGGAATTTTGATTGTATGGGCTCATTGCCTTCTGGCCTCTATAGTGTCTGCTGAGAAATTTGCTAAATATCTTATTGAGGCTCCCTTGTGACGAGTTGCTTCTCATTGTTTTCAAGATTTCCTTTCTGTCTTTGGCTTTTAAAACATTCATTAAATGTGTCTCAGTGTAGGTCTCTCTGAGTTCATTTTATTTAAAGACCAATGATTTCTTGGATGTCTATATTAATGCCTTTCATCAAATTTAGGAAGTTTTTGTCCACTTGTTTCTTCAAATATCCCCTCTTGCCCTTTACTTCTCCTGTCCTGAGATACCCACAATGTTGGTCTACTTGATAGTATCACATAGGTCCCTTAGGCTCTATTTCAGTTTTCTTTAATTTTTTTCTTTCTGTTACTCAGACTTAATAATTTCCATTTTCCTATTCAAGTTTGCAAGTTCTTTCTTCTACCTACTCATTTTTCCTTTGAATTCCTCTAGTGAATTTTTTTTCCCATAGAAATTTTTTATTGGATATATCTCCCCAGGCAAGGGAAACAAAAGAAAAATTAAACAAATAGGACTACATCAACTAAAAAGTTATAGGTGTTTTTGAATTTTTATTTTTTAAATATATCTTATTGATTACGCTATTACAGTTGTCCCATCCCCCCCCCCCTTTATCCACCTCTGCCCTGCACACTCCCTCCCACCCACGGTTCCCCACTTTACTTCATATTGATAGGTCATACATATAAGTTCTTTGGCTTCTACATTTCCTATACTATTCTTAACTGCCCCCTGTCTATTTCCTACCTATCATTTATGCTACTTATTCTCTGTACCTCCCCCCCCCCACTCCTCTCACACTCCACTGATGAACCCTCCATGTGATCTCTATTTCTGTGGTTCTATTCCTGTTCCAGTTGTTTACTTAGTTTGTTATTGTTATTGTTTTTGTTTTAGGTGTGGTTGTTAGTAACTGTCTTGTCATTTTACTGTTCATATTTTTATCTTCTTTTTCTTAGATATGTACCTTTAACATTTCATATAATAAGGCCTTGGTGATGATAAAGTCCTTTAACTTGACCTTATCTGAGAAACACTTTATTTGCCCTTCTATTCTAAATGAAAGCTTTGCTGAATAGAGCAATCTTGGATGTAGGCCCTTGCCTTTCATGACTTGGAATACTTCTTTCCAGCCCATTCTTGCCTGCAAGGTCTCTTTTGAGAAATCAGCTGACAGTCTGATGGGAACTCCTTTGTAGGTTACTGTCCCCTTACCTATTGCTGCTTCTAGGATTCTCTCCTTCATTTTTACCTTGGGTAATGTAATTATGATGTGCCTTGTTGTGTTCCTCCTTGGGTCCAGCTTCTTTGGGACTCTCTGAGCCTCCTGGACTTCTGGAAGTTTATTTCCTTTGCCAGATTGGGGACATTGTCCTTTATTATTTGTTTAAATAAGTTTTCAATTTCTTGCTCTTCCTCTTTCCCTTCTGGTATCCCTATGCTTCGAATGTTGGAATGTTTAAAGATGTCCTGGAGGTTCCTAAGCCTCTCCTCATTTTTTTGAATTGTTGGTTTCTTTATTCTTTTCTGTTTGGTTGTTTCTTTCTTCCTTCTGGTTCACACCACTGGTTTGAGTCCCACTTTCCTTCCTGTCACTGTTGGTTCCCTGTACATTTTCCTTTATTTCACTTAGGATAGCCTTCATTTTTTCATCTAATTTGTGACCATATTCCACCAATTCTGTGAGCATCCTGATTACCAGTGTTTTGAACTGTGCATCTGATAGGTTGGCTGGCTATCTCTTTGTCATTTAGTTGTATTTTTTCTGGAGTTTTGATCTGTTCTTTCATTTGGGCCATTTTTTTTTTGTCTTGGTCCTTCTGTTACATAGTAAGGGGCGGAGCCTTAGGTTTTCACCGGGGCGGGGCAACCCAAGTCACTGCTGTCTGTGGGGGAGGGGTCCGAGATGGAACAATGCCACTTACCCCACTGTCTGCTGGTTTTCAGTCACTTTCCCCGCTACCCACAATCAAACTGGGTCCATCTGGTGCTGATTCTCAGGTTGGTGGTTTTGTGTACCTTCTAGGACCTTGTGGATCTCTCCAATGAACACTCATATAAGGCTGGGAGTTTCTTCCGGTGCCGCCCCAACCCCCACAGGTGTTTCCAATCAGAGGTTTTGAGGCTTATTTCCCTGCACTGAAACTCTGGGTTGTGTGATCTGTCTCGCTCCCCAGTTATTCCTCCCTGTTTATCTGCACACAAATGTGGGACCACATAGTCCGCAAGTTACCACCTTGACTGATCCTCCAGCTGCCACCTTGCCACATTCCCTCTCTGCCCTGATGCCCATCTCCGCCCCTCCTACCAGTCTGAATGAATGTTTCTTCTTTAACTCCTTGGTTGTCAGACTTCTATACAGTTCAATTTTCTTCAGTTCTGGTTGTTTTCTGTTTTTACATTTCTTGTTGTCCTTCTTTTGGTTGTGTGAGGAGGCACAGTGTGTCTACCTACGCCTCCATCTTGGCCAGAAGTCCTCCTCTAGTGAATTTTTTATTTCACTTATACTTTTCAGGTCCAGAGTTTCCTTTTTCTTTCTAAAGTTTTCTATTTCTTTAAAGACATTTCCATTTTGTTCCTACATTGTTTTCCTGACTTTCTCAACATTTTCTTTTAGTTCTTGGAGTATCTTTAAAATAGGTGTTTAAAGTATTTCTCTACTATATCTGCCATCAGGTCTTTCTCAGGGACAGGTTCTATTGATTTATTTTTTCCATTGATTGGGCCATACTTCCCTTCTTCTTTATATACTTTATGATTTGTTTTGGTGAAAACTGGACACTTGAGTCTAATAATAAGGTAACTTAGAAGATCAAATTATTCCCTTTACCCAGGGTTTCCTGTTTTGGGGGGTTTTTTTTTGTTTTTTTTTTTTTTTAGTTACGTTTTTACTTGTTTTTCTTTTTTGATTTGTTGCAGGCTGTCTCTGTGCTGAGGATCTGTTTGAGGTATAAACTTAAGGTTTTTCTCAGATCTTACCTGAGCCCTTTCCTGGACGTATGTGGTCACTTGGTAATTTTACCCATATATGCAGTTGTTTCTGAATGTCCTAGTCTTTATGTCTGACTCTTTAAAGAGCAAAATGATAATGAAGTGGGAGACAAAAAAGGATGCTAATCCCTGAAGTCCTCCAGAAATCACTGCTGCTGAGGGGGAAGGGATTGAAGCAATGTGGGGACATGCAAAAACAATGGCTGCCTGCCTCTTTGTCTGCACCTCTGTGATCAGAAACAGCAATCAGTGACCAGAGCACAGATCTCTGATATTTTGAGGACAGGGTCATTTCTGCCCACTCTGGCTCCCATGAACTGTGTGCAAGTTGCTCCAGGAACACCTGCCCAGTACTCACCACAAAACTTAGGGATTGGGGATGGAGAATAGGCTACTGATACTTGGGTAAGAACTGAAATTTATTAAAATTAACTGCAATTTACTGACTAAGCCTTCTCCTGGAAGTTGCAAGCCTTCAATACACTCCAGAGTTCCAAAATGGTTGTATCAGACAGATTCTGCCAGTGTACCTGTTGTCTAGGTAGGGACACAGATTCCTGGTGCTTCCCACTCTGCCACCTTCCAAGGATCCTTTCCATGCATTTTTGTCACACCCAAATACAGATCTAGACTTGTCTGACATGTAGTGTAAGTCCCTCACCCTAAGTAATATTGCCTTCCTCATCTTCCTCAACACTTTCAGCCATTCCCCCATATTTCCCCACTGTGGATCCCAATGGGAAGCAGGACAAAGGACCTAGTTCAAGAAAACAGAAAGGAGGAATCTAAGAAAGAATCTACTGTTACCTGGTCTCCATGTTTAAAGGAAGCTTCTCATCTGACCAGCAACACCCAAGCCCCATTCCCAAGCCTCCCTTCACCAGCCTCTATAGTCTCATCTCTAGGCTCTTGCCTGCTGCCTTTCTACACCCCAAATTTCTCTTCCCTGGGGGAAAAACCCTTTTGCTTGACAACCCACTGCCAGTTTGCATTAATACTCAATTTCTCTTCCCTCTCACATTTCAAAATAAATACTAATCTGTTTACTCACCAAGAGCTTATTATACCTGATTTCTTACAATATCACTTCCATTTCCCATTTCAAGCCTCTCCTCTGTGCTAGGCTCTGTGGAGCTTATACAATGAACAAAGCAAGAACTCTCAGATCCACAGGCCATAAGGAGCTGAGACACTGACTTGGGGCACCATCTCCATGTGACACTAAGAGAAGTGGGTCAGACACCTGCCACAATGGCTACCATCAATATATCAACAACAAATACTCGCAAGGATATAGAGAAACAGGACCCCTAGTGCACTGTTTATGGTAATTCAGACTAGTACAGCCACTGTGGAAAATAGTTTGGAGTTTCCTCGGAAAGTTAAAAATGGAACTGCCTTTTAATCCAGCAATCTTACTCCTGAGTATATATACTAAAAATCCCAAAACATCAATCAAAAGGAACATATGCACCCTTATGTTCACTGAAGCATTATTTACAATAGCCAAGATCTGAAAAAAGCCCAAGTGTCCATCAATAGATGAGTGGATAAAAAAAAGCTGTGGTACATTTATTTATTAAAAGATTTTATTTATTTATTTTTAGAGAGAGGGGAAGGAAGGGAGAAAGGGAGGGAGAGAAACATCAATGTGTGGTTGCCTCTCGCACACCCCCAACTAGGGACCTGGCCCACAACCCAGGCAGGTGCTGTGACTGGGAATCGTACCAGTGACCCTTTGGTTCATGGGCCAGCACTGAATCCACTGAGCCATACCAACCAGGTCTGTGGTACATTTAGCCAATGAAATACTACATGGCTGTAAAAAAGAATTCTTACCTTTTGTGATATCATGAATGGACCTGGTGACTATTATGCTAAGTGAAATAAGCCACAGAAAGACAAATACCATATGCTCTCACTTATATATGAAATCTCAAGAATAAAATAAACTGGTGAACAAAATAGAAAGAGAGGTATGGACACATGGGACAGTAAGAGAATGGGGGGCGGGGTGAAGAGGGGAACTGGATGAAAGAAGGTGAAAGGATTAGCCAAAGAATATACTGTATTTTTTGGACCATAAGACACACCTAGGTTTTAGAAGAGGAAAACAGGAAAAAAAATTTTGAAGCAAAAAATGTGGTAAAATATTTAATAACATAAACAACATAATATTTCACCAATGTAAATGTAAATAGAACTCAACAGCAGGATTAACAACCATTATTCCTCCCAAATTGGGGGTGGGGGGCATGCATCTTATCATCTGAAAAATACAGTACATACATAACTCACAGACAACAGTATGGTGATGCCAGCAGGAAGGGGGACAGGGACTGAGTACAGGCAGGTAAAGGGGAGGAAATGGGGACATCTGTAATAATGTCAACAACAGAAATTTAAAAGAACTAGGGGAAAAAATAGAAGAGGGCAAGATAACAAAGAAGAGAATTAAATTCCCAATGGTCAATACCAACTCTCCAGTGTCCAAGTCAATTTTCCTCCTTCAGACTCTCTACCCCTCTTTGACACCTGACTCAGACAACAATCAGACAGCTGGCTTCCATCCTCCTTTCCCAAAACCCAACCTTTACTCCCATGTCCCTGAATTACACTTTGCCTCCTAGATAGGTCCTTCTTCCTTCCTATCTACTGCAGGTTTTACCCAAGAGCTCCCTGAATGCTCATCTCTTCTCTCTATAAACTTCCATCTTCTAGGAGCTCCCTATAGTCTAATGATCTGTGCCAAGGCTCCTCAGTGGACAGCCCCAAATCTGTATCATCAGCCAAGGCCCCTTACCAGCACTGTAGTCCTATCCCATTATCTGTCAGCAAGCAGCTTCCCAACCCTAGCTTCCTGCTTTCTGATCATGGGACGACATTCCTTCCCACTGTCTTCAAAGTAATTGCTGGCTGCATGTTCACTAATATCTTAAACAATCACTGCATTTGGGCAGTTCCTCTCTTCAGATCTGGCTCCAATCTATCTCCTGATTTCCATTCTCAACAAGTTCTACTCTGGTTTAGGCTCTTATCACCCCAGGCCATCCAATTGCTCTCCAAAGCCTGTTCATGGCCCTGAACCAGAGTAGACTCTGGACCAAACTCTGAACCAAACTCTGAACCAAAGTGACTGCAACTGTGATAACCATCCAGCAGCACCACTTTGAGGCATCAGCTTTCTTCTCTCCACAATTTCATGGGCTCTGTGACTGCCCCAGGATGAAGCCTGGCATCCATGTTGGTCCACAAGGTCCTCTTATGGTCTGCTCCAGTCTCCCCACACTGACTCACCTTGCCTGAACTCCTGGAAACACAGGTAAAAACTCAAGTCCTTTCCCATTTCAAAACTCTATTCCCCTGCTGTCCTCAGCTCCCTCTCCTCCTTTGCCTATCCAAACCTAACCCAGTTGATAGGAAATTTGAGGCAAGGCACAGAGGATAGGACTTGGAGCAAGAAACCCAAGACTAATTTCCAATACTCATCTGACTTGTTACTCCACTTCCTATACACTGTGGGGGAGCTTGGAAACTGTCCTTAGAACCAGGGCAACTACGAGCCACCTGGTTCCCTCCTGATAGGTCAGTACCCCAACCTGCATCACAGATTTTGAAACTCACCCCTGCTTACTTGCCTTTCTAAAGCTAATTCAAATTCCTGACTCCTTAAGCCAGAAGCAGGTTCTCCTTCCTCAGAAGTCCCCATGCTGCTATGAATAAGCCACTTCAGCTCTAGTCTTTAACCTCCAGGCAAATCTCTGACACTGTTTTCCACCAGTTAGTCTTTCTGCCCAAGTGTACACTACACTCATTTTGTGGAGTAGGGGTTGGTTCAGTTGATCTTTTGTTCCACACCACACTGCTCCTGACCTGCCTGGGAATGAGCACTTAGAGAAAGTCAGATTTTTTTTTAATAAGATGAGAGGAAGTAACTCTAAGAAAATTGAAGTTCCCTAAAGAGCAAATTAAACAATATCAGGAGCCACTCGTTGCCCAAAGGTCAGTGTGACAAAATGATGCAAGTTCACAGGGAAATTCCAGACCGGGCCCAAGATTCACTCACCAATCAAGTCCAGAGCAACTCAGACAGGCCATGCTGCCCCTGGAGAAATGTCAGGGCTTAAGATATCTGCCTTGGGGAGGTCAATACCCAGAGGAAGAAAAGAGTTTGGAGAGGGAAGGAATGAGGGGGAAAAATGAAAAAGAAAAGGAACCTTGAGGAGAAGGAAAGACATAAAAACACTGAAGAAAAGAGACAGAAAAGAATCACAGGAGAAAATAAGCTGCCAACTCAGTGCCTCCTTGGCACTAACACTGTGCTTCCTGTTCTCTGTGTGCTCTCAACACTCCATGAGCAGAGACTCTGACCCCTACTGTTAGAGAAGCTAAGTGATTCACTTGGGTCTCCCAGGGAGCATGGTTGTAAGTGGCTGGTCTGTAGGAGTTCAGAGTTCAGGCCTCTCTCATGGAGGAGGAGAGTCCATTGTCCATTCAAAACAAGGGCTCCAGTCCCAGATATCAGCAACCAAGACCCAAGCCACAAGGACCAAGCCACAAGCCAGGGCTCATAATGTGCATGAGCTCTGCTCACCTTCCATGAGCGCAGGCCCAGAGGGACAGAAAAGGGTAAAAATATACACTGAGAACTTTGGAAATTAACCATAGAGCTTTCAGAAAATTCAATTATTTTTATCCAAACTTTCCTGGGCAATGTGTACTGTAACAAAACATAAAGGCGTGTGATTCTGGGTGGCTGGCCCTTTCCCAGGCTCAAGTGAAAGTCAGTCTTGCAGATTTCCTGAACATGCTACATTCTGAGGCACCATGACTTCTGGCAGCAGAAAGAGATTTCAGTACCCTGGGGTACAAGAGGCCCCTCTCCTGCCTTGGGTTTCAGATCTAGACTGGTATCTAGGTTCTATAAACATAAGGAGCTCTCGCCCAAGATCTGAAGAAAAACCCAAAACCCAGAAGCACAGCTCAAAGAGTACAGGCAGGAACAGACCTGGAGCACATTTAATTGCTTCTCCTATTTCCAGCATCCCACCATGTCCTCCAGACTGCCCTCACAGTTGTGGCATGTAATGGGGTGAGGTGGGCTGAGACATATTGAATATGCATGTAGGCTAACCTTTGTCAATTCATAGAAACGATCTCAGATAAGTAAAAAAAAAAAAAAAAGTAGGTGTGTGTGTTTATTTGTGTGTGTGCATACGTGATGTATATAACTCATGTAAAAGACATAAACAGAAGAAATTTTAGGTTTGAAATAGCAGAATTCAAAAAAACCAGTATTTGTTATGCCTTATTTTTCTCACCAGTCAAGCCACACACAAAACCTACCTCTGGATCTGACTGATTGTCTATGAAAATTCCTAGTACATTGCCAAGTACACAGTAGTTGTTTCACATGTTACAGCTATTATTACTAAGCACCTAGTATGTACTAGGCTTCATGTCAAATGCCCCCTAACAACAAATGGTGTGAGGCAAATGGTGTGAGGTAATTATCAGCTCCCATTTTATAGAAGAAATATCAACTCAAAGAGATAAATTGAGTTGTCCAAGACCACACAGCTAGTCAGATAAATGGCTAGTAAGGAATGCACACATTACAAGAATCTTCTCAGCATCAGCCAAATTATATGAGATTTGGCATATCACACAATTCCAAGCAGGGAGGCAGGGTCAAAAGAGCCCCAGTGGGTTGCAAGCAGATGACTTTGGCTAAAACAGAAACAGGGAAATAGAAAGTATTAAAAGGCAAGAGGAAACACAGAGAGAGTCTGGAAGAAAGAAGCATCAAGGATAACATTTAGTGGAAAATGAATTTTAAAACCCTAGACTTCCAGGCAAGATAGAGGTGTAGGTAGATACACTTTGCATCCTCACACAACCAAAGGAGGGACAACATATTTAAAGATAAAAAATAACCAGAACTGTCAAAGAATCAAATTTTTTGGAAGTCTGACAACCAAGAAGTTAAAGAAGAAACATTCATCCAGACCAGTAGGAAGGGTGGAGATAGGCAGCCGGGGTGGAGAGGACTAGTGGCAAGGTTGTGACTGGAAGACTGGGTAAGGCGAGGGGGTGGCTGGTGAAGCAGGGGGTCTCACATTGTGTGTGGATAAACCGGGAGGAACAACTGGGAAGCAAGACAGACCACACAACGCAGGGTTCTAGCCAAGAGAAATAAAGCCTCAAAACCTCTGGCTGAAAAACTCTGTGGGGGTTGAGGCAGCAGGAAAAATTCTCAGCATCACAGGGGAGTTCATTGGAGAGACCCACAGGGTCCTAGAATGTACACAAAACCACCCACCCGGGAATCAGCCCCAGAAGGGCCTAATTTGCTTGTGGATAGGAGAAGAAGTGACTGAAAGTCAGCCAAGAGCCTGGCAAGTGCCATTGTTCCCGTTCTGACCACTCCCCCACATACAGCACCAAAACACAGTGATGTGGGTTGCCCTAACCTGGTGAATACCTAAGGTTCTGCCCCTTACTACATATTGGGCACTCTGAGAGAAAATAATGTGGCCCAAATGAAAGAACAGATCAAAGTTCCAGAAAAAATACAACTAAGGAATGAAGATATAGCCAACCTATCAGATGCATAGTTCAAAACACTGGTAATCAGGATACTCACAGAAATAGTTGAGTATGGTCACAAAATAGAGGAAAAAGTGAAGGCTATGAAAAGTGAAAAAAAGGAAATTGTACAGGGAACCAACAGTGAAGGAAAGAAACTGGGATTCACATCAATGGTTTGGAGCAGAAGGAAGAAATAAACATTCAACCAGAACAGAATGAAGAAACAACAAAGGAAGGAAGGAAGGGAGGGAGGGAGGGAGGGAGGGAGGGGGGAAGGAAGGAAAAGAGAGAGCAACCTCTGGGACAACTTTCGACTTTCCAACATCTAAATCACGGGGTGCCAGAAGGAGAAGAGGAAGAGTGAGAAATTGAAAACTTATTTGAAAAAATAACGAAGGAGAACTTCCCTAATCTGACAGAGGAAATAGACTTCCAGGAAGTCCTGGAAGCTCAGAGAGTCCCAAAGAAGTTGGACCCAAGGAAGCACACACCAAGGCACATCATAATTACATTACCCAGAATTAAACATAAGGAGAGAATCTTAAAAGCAGCAAGAGAAAAGGAGACAGTTACCTACAAAGGAGTGCCCATCAGACTGTCAGCTGATTTCTCAAGAGAAACCTTGCAGGCAAGAAGGGACTAAAAAGAAGTATTCCAACTTATGAAAGGCAAGGACCTACATCCAAGATTGCTTTATCCAGCAAAGCTTTCATTTAGAATGGAAGGGCAGATTAAAATGCTTCTCAGATAAGGTCAAGTTAAAGGAGCTCATCATCACCAATCCCTTATTATATGAAATGTTAAAGGGACTCATTTAAGGAAAAGAAGATGATCAAAAATATGAACAGTAAAATGACAACTCACAACTATCAACAACTGAACCTAAAAAAAACAAAAAAAAACAAACAAAGATAAAGGTAAACTGAGCAAAACAACCAAAACAGGAACAAATTAACAGAAATAGAGATCACATGGAAGGTTATCATCTGGGAAGAGTGAGGTAGAATGGGGGGAAAGGTACAGGGAATAAGAAGCATAAATGATAAGTACAAAATAGACAGGAGGAGGTTATGAATAGTATTCGAAGTGGAGAAGCCAAAGAAGTTTTATGTATGACTCATGGACATGAACTAAGGTGGGGAAATGATGGTCGGAGAGGAGTACAGGGTGGAGGGGAATAAAGGGTAAAGAAAAAATGGGTCAACTTTAATAGCATAATCAATAAAATATATTTGAAAAAATTGTAAAAGCCTAGAACACAGAACAGTTCAAAGTAATGATAACAAGTACCTCAAACTATGGACATGTGGAAAAGACTGAAAAGAGTCCTTGGGGAAACTCTTTGATTTAATGCATTGAGAAGACTGTGGGTAGAATAGAAGATCTATTTTGATTTCTGTTAACATTCATAAATACTTATGCAAGAGTAGTTTTAAGAGATTTTAAGAGTAATGCTTTCAGAGATAAACAAATCACACAGAAAAACAATCAGATGGACTACATACAAATTAGAAATTTCTGCATGTCAACAAAGCAACTAAAATGGAAAGACATACAAATAGTAATACATTTGTAGCAAAAATGGTAAACAAAGTATTAATTAATAATACCTTTATTAATAGTAAAAACTCCTGAAAATAAAAAAGAAAGTATCAAGGCGGGATGCAAGATGGCAGAGGAGTAAGTGGAAATTACACTCACCACATCACAGGACCAAACTGGAATTACAGCTAAACTGTAGAACATTTAACCTGAACAACCAACTGCAGACTAGCTGAACTGAAGTCTTTTTTTTTTAAGATTTTGTTTATTTATTTATTTTTAGAGAGGGGAAGGTAGGGAGAAAGACAGGTAGAGAAACTTCAGTGTGTGGTTATCTCTCACACACCCCTACTAGGCACCTGGCCTGCAATCCAGGCATGTACCCTGACCAGGAATTGAATTTGTGACCCTTTTGTTCACAGACCAGAGCTCAATTCACTGAGCCACACCATCCAGGGCTCAATAAGTCTTATAACCAAGGATTTACAGACTGTCACTGGTTGAAAGGATGGAAACGCAAAAAGGGCTGGCTTTGCACACATGTGTGATGGTTGACAATCCAGAGGGATATCTTAGCTACCAAGATCTCTCCTGCACTCCATGCCAGGCTCCCAAGCCAGGAGCACAAGAGGCCAGAAGAGAAACTCACATAACATCTGGCTGTGAAAATCTGCTAATGTGCCCACCACAGATTGAGGTAGGCTAGAAATAAAGGTGTCCTCTTAAAGGGCCAAGCACAAAATCTTATTCATGGACACTCATGCTGGGCTCACAAAAAGGGCTCTGGGGAGACAGCTGAACAGACAGCTGCAAAAGTCCCTGTCCTGGGTCCCTCTCCCACACTGCACACAGATGCAATCTTTCCTGGGTCAGGCACTCCCCTCCATACAATATCAGCCTAGGGGAATGTACTATCATCAACTTCCTAACTCCATGTCACACCACCCTGCAGAGCTCATGCCCTGTGGGGGAAATCAGCTGCCTGTACCCATAACATAGAGTTTCCTGAAGGTCTAGGCAGACTTACTGAGTTGTATGGCTCTGGGTGGGGACTGTTCTCCTGCCCAACATGCCTGAGTGGAGTATTTTCCCCATGAGAGATACATTAGCTCCACACTTTCAACTCCCAGTGGCTTTGCCCTCCTGAGCTGACCCGAGGTGCACACTTTCTTGGGAAAGCTCTCTGGGAGGTCCAGGCGGAATCAGGGAGACTGATATATGTAGCTCTGGGACAAGGGTCATTTTTCTTTCACAAATCCAACCAATGCCACCCTTCACATGGCCAAATTTTGGTCTGTTTAAGGATGATGAATACTGCTAACCTCACAGTGATGATTGCCTGAACCTCTGCCTCACCACAAAGGTTCACAGCCATCCAAAGGTAGCAGCTGACCTTAGTGTACTCTGGGACTTTTGCTGAATGGCCTCAGACACAGCACTGGCACTGAATATAAATCTCTATCAGTCTGATGAACATTAGTTGCCAGTACCTGGTGACTCACTGAGAACCTACTTCATACAACCCATGTACTGACAGATGCTCTTTTGGTAACTGAGCCTAATAGGAAGCCAGAAGGTAGAGGAGAATCTCAGGGTGCTGTGGGACTTGCTGAACTGCCACCAGGCTTGGTGCTGGTAGAAGCCTACAACAATGGGCAGCTTGGCCACTCCCATGCATACCCAGACCTAGCAGAGGCAGCAACAAACTGTGGATTACTTTGTGACACCAAACATGTAATCCAGGGCCAGACACAGGCAGCACCAGACACTGATCTGCACCACAGTCCTCCCAAGAAGCCCCAGCATGAACAAACCTCATGGCAGGCTTCAGACTACATGATAACACAACCCAAGCTCCACAAGCAGAACAACAAAAGGAAGATCTTGGCAAGGACCTGATACAGTTGGAGCAAATTCCACTTTGTAAGGTCAGCCTGAGCATATTACCTTGTAACACTGTGGTCTGGTTGATACTTCTAGTCAGCCAGTCTGAGGGTCAAACTCACCCATATATAGCACAAAAGCAATCAAGACTCAACTAGAAAAGAGGGGATTACATAACCCACATGAGGGACATTCCTGGAACACATAGCTCAGGTGATGAGGGAGACTGGGCCATTGAACCCCCCAAGACATCCACTACACAAGGCCCCTCTACCAAGACTGGGAGATACAGCAGATCCACCTAACACAAAAAAAAAAAATAAAGAGAGGCAGCCAAAAGGAGGACACAACAGAACATGCAACAACAACAACAAAAGAACAGGTTCCCTGGCTGGTGTAGCTCAGTGGATTGAATGTTGGCCTGCGAATAAAGGATTGCCAGTTTGATTCTCAGGGTCCATGCCTAGGTTGCAGGCCACATCCCCATTTGGGGGCACATGAGAGGCCACCACACATGGGTGTTTCTCTCTTTCTACTTCCCCTATCTCTAAAAATAAATAAATAAAGTCTTTAATAAAAAAACAACAACAGGTAAAATCCCAAGAAAAAAAAAAAACTACATGAAATGGAGGCAAGCAATCTACCAGAAACAGAGTTCAAAACAATAAAAAAACTAAGGGACAACTTCAACAAAAAGAAAGCAAGCATTAAAAAGGATATGGAAACCAACAAAAAAACAACCAGCGAGAAATTAAGAATACAATATCTGACATGAAGAATAACTAGGAAAAAATTAATAGCAGATTAGATGAAGCAGAGGATCCAATGAATGATTTCAAAAAGGGTAGCAGAAAACACCTAACCAGAACAGGAAAATGAAATTTTTAAATGAGGATAGTTTACAGTACCTTAGTGACACCATGAAGAGTAACAAAATCTGCATCACAGGGTTACCAAAAGCAGAAGGGAGAAGGTAAAAGTTTAAAAGCCTATTTGAAGAAATGATAACTGAAAACTTTCCTACCTGGTGAAGGAAAAAGACACACAAGTCCAGAAAGCACAGAGGGTCCCAAACAAGTGGAACCCAAAGAGGCCCACATCAAGACACATCAAAATTAAAATGGCAAAGGTTAAAGACCAAGAGCCAATCTTAAAAGCAGCAAAAGAAAAGCAGTTAGTTACCTAGAAGGGAGCTCCCATAAGACTATCAACTAAGTTAACAATAGAAGTATTTCGAGAGAGAAGGGACTGGCATGAAATATTCAAAGTGATGAAAAGCAAGGATCTAAAACCAACATGACTCTACACAGAAAGCCTATCTTTCTGTGTAACAATGAAGAAGAAATAAAAAGCTTCCCAAACAACAACACAAAAAACTAAAGGAGTTGATTATCACCAGGCCAACATTACAAGAAATGTTAAAGGGACTTAAATTTAAATAGAAGAAAGAGAAGAAAGGAATATAATTGTAAAAAATAAAATGGCAATAAAAACATACCTATCAATAATAACTTTAAATGTAAATAGATTAAATGCTTAAATTAAAAAAAATTGGTAGCTGAATAAATAAAAAAACCAAGACACACGTATATGCTTTCTGCGAGAGACTCACCTCATAACAAAAGACACACACAGACTCTAAGTAAAGGGATGGAAATATATATTTTATGTATATAGATCCCAAAAAAACCCTAAAGCAGGGAGTGGTGTGTGTGTGGGGAAATGGAGACAACTGTACTTGAACAACAATAAAAAAAATGTAAGGAAAAAGAAGCTAGGGTAGGAATATTTATGTGAGACAAAATATACTCTAAAGTAATGGCTATAATAATAGACAAAAAAGTATATTACATAATGATAAATGGAATAATCCAACAAAAGGATAAAACCCTCGTTAATTTATGCACCCAAAAAAGAAGTACCTAAATATATAAAGCAAATACTGATGGACATATAGGGAGATAGCAACAGTACTGCAGTCATAATAGTGGATTTTAACACTCTATTGACATCAATGGATAGATCGTCCAGACAGAAAATCAACTAGGAAAATGTGGCTTTAAATGACACAATAAAAGTAAAATCACACACAAACACATGGAGGTTAAATAACATGTTAATAAACAATGACAGCAAGGAAAAATCAAAAGATAATTTGAGACAAATAAAAATGCAAACACAAAACAACCCAAAATGTGTGTGGCAAAGGAAAAGCAGTCCTAAGAGAGAAATTCAGAGCAATTCAGGCCTACCTGAAGAAACAAGGAAAATCTCAGACAGACAATCTAAACTTATACCTAAAGGAACTAGAAAAAAGCAAATGACGACCAAAGTGAGCAGAAGAAAGGAAACAATAAAGAGCAGGGCAGAAGTAAAATGGAGGCTAAAAAACAATACCACCCTAGCTGGTATGGCTCAGTTGGTTGGAGCATGGTTCCATGGACAGAGAGGTCATGGGTTCGATTCTTGTTCAGGACACATACCTAGGTTGTGGGTTTGATCCCCACACAGGACATATATGAGAAGGCAACAGATCGATGTTTCCTTCTCTCACATCAATGTCTGTCTGTTTCTCTCTCAAAGATATGTAATAAAATGTCCTCAAGTGAGGATTAAAAAAACAGTTCAATAAAACCAAGAGGTTGTTTTTTTGTTTTGTTTTGTTTTTAGAATTTAGTTTTTTAAAAGATTTTATTTAATTTTTAGGGAGGGATGGGAGGGGGAGAGAGAGAGAGAGAGAGAGAGAGAGAAACATTAATGTGCGGTTGCTGGGGGTCATGGCCTGCAACCCAGGAATGTACCCTGGCTGGGAATTGAACCTGGGACACTTTGGTTCCCAGCCCGTGCTCAATCCACTGAGCTACGCCAGCCAGGGAAGAGGTTGTTTTTTAAAAGATAAACAAGATAGATAAACCTTTAACCAGACTCATCAAGAAAAAAAGATGACCCAAATAAGTAGAAACAAAAAAGAAAAAATAACCAACACCACAGAAATACAAAAGATTATATAAAAATATTATGAACAACTATATGCCAACAAATGGATAATCTGAAAAAAATGGATAAATTTTTTAAAACATACAATCTTCTAAGACTGAGTCAAGAAGAAAGACAAACTCTAAATAGACCACATACTATCAACAAAATTAAATCAGTAATCAAAAAACTTGTAATAAACAAAAGTCCTCGACTGAATGGCATCACAGGTGAATTTTACCAAACATGTTTACCAAACATTCAAAAAATAACTAATACCTATCATTCTGAAATTCCAAAAAATTTCAAAAGGAGGGAAGCCTCCCAACCTCAGGATTATCCTAATTCCAGATAAGACACAACAAAGAAAGAAAATTATAGACCAATATCCCTGATGAACATAGATGCAAATATTCTCAAAAAATATTAGCAAACAAAATTCAGCAATGCATTAAAAAGATCATACACCATGATCAAGTGGTATTTATTCCTGGGATACAAGGTTGGTTCAGTCTTCACAAATCAATTAATGTGATACACCACACAAACAACTGAAAAATAAAAATCATATGATCATATCAATAGATGTAAAATGTATTTAACAAAATATAGCACCTATTTATGATGAAAACTAAACAAAATGAGAATAGAGGGAACATACCTTATCATAATAAACCCACAGCTAACATCATACTCAATGGGGAAATACTAAATGTATTTGCCTTAAGATCAAGAACAAGACAGGGATGTCTGCTTTCACCTCTCTTATCAACATAGTACTGGGAGTCCTAGCCAAAGTAAGACAAGAAGAATAAAAGGCATCCAAATTGGAAAGGGAGAGTGAAGCTGTTGTTATTTGCAGATGACATGACTCTCTAAATAGAAAACCCTAAAGATTTCACCAAAATAATATTAGAATTGATAAATGAATTCAGTAAAGTAACAGGATACAGAATAGCAATCAGTTGCATTTTTATCAGAAAGGGAAACTAATAAAACAATCCCATTTACAATTGCATAAAAAATAAAATACCTAGGAATACACTTAGACAAGGAAGTGAAAGACCTGTACTTGAAAAATTATAAGAAATTATAGGAAGAAGATACAAACTAAAAGGAAGATACTAAAGAAGATACAAAAAAAAAAGCATATACCATGCTCATGGAATAGGAGGAATTAACATTGTTACAATATCCATAATACCTAAAGCAATCCATAAATTCAGAAATTCCTATCAAAACACCAATGGCATATTTCACAGAAACAGAAAAAATAATCCAAAAATGTGTATGGAACCACAAAATAACCCGAACAGCCACAGCAATCTTGAAAAGAAAAAAAGAGGACAATGTTGGAGATATCACACTACTGATATCAAACTATACTACAAGTCTACAGTAACCAAAACAGCATGGTATTGTCATAAAGAGACATCTAAATCAGTGGAACAAAATAGAGAACCCAGAAGTAAACCCATATCTATATAGTTAATTAATATTTGACAAAGGAGGCAAGAATATACAATGGACTAAAAAGAGTCTATTCAGTAAATGGTGTTGGGAAAATTAGATACATGTAAACAAAATTGAAATTAAACCATCATCCTACATTACATACAAGAATAAACTCAAAATGGATTAAAGACTTAAATGTAAGACTCGAGATCATAAAATTCCTAGAAGAAAACATAAGCACTAAAATCTCTGACTTTCTCTAAGCAATATGTTTTTTCTGATATATCTCCTGGAGCAAGGGAAACAAAAGAAAAAAAGAAACAAATGGGAAATCCATCTTTGTAGACAAGCCTCCATTCCCATTTCTGTTTCTTCCACGTCAGTCTTGGATGATATGAGACTTAAAAAGATAATGCTACAGGATATATTCTACTGATTTCAGAGAGAGAGAGAGAGAGAGAGAGAGAGAGAGAGCGTGCACGAGTGTGAGAGAGAAAGAGAGAGATGCATCTTTGTGAGAAAACATCAATCGGCTGCCTCCTGTACGTGCCCTGACTGGGAATCCAACCCATAACTGCAAGCCCTCTCAAGGCAGAAGCAGATCCGGCAGTGACTTGGTATGCTTACTGACACACCCCAGGACCCAGTGCTGATAAAAGCCAGCTTTGCAGAGCAGCTTGGCCCACCCTGGGAGCAGCCAAGCCCAGAAGAATCAGGCACAAACTAGATCAATTGTAGCTTTGAAAATGCAGTCAAGGGCCAGTGGACAGCACCTGACATTGAATCACACCAGACTAAGACATCAGAGTGGCATCCAAAGGGAAAAACCAGCAGAGAAACACCAAACTCACTAAGACCAATCCATTTGGTTATTTTTTCATTATTTTTCCTATTTTTTTCTTTTTCATAGCGTTTATTATTTTTTACCTATTTTTTCATTTTCTTTTATTTTTCAGTGGTCTATTTTTTCTTTTATATCTCCAATTTTACTCTTACCTTTGATTGCTGCATTGTTCTCTTCCTCTCTCTGTTTAATAATTATGTTACTTTTTGTGTTCTTTTCCTTGTTTTTCTCTTTCAAATCATTACTAGTATTAGTTCTCTTCCCCTTTTTTCTCTCATAATCACTTTTCTTTCCTTTGGTCTTCTCATATTTCCTTTTCCCCTTTCTCTCTTTTCCCATTTCTCTTTCCACTTTTGTTATTTTTTGCTCTCTTGTCCTTTATACCGCTGTTGTTGTCGGGGGAGAGGGTTGCTTGTTTTTGTGTTGTTTTGCTTTGTTCTGCTAGCATCTACGCAACAGCATACAAAACTTGGTAGGAATTGAGCCTCTTTTCAGCAACTTTAGGGGAATTCCCACCAACAAACAGGCCAATAACAACCAAGACACAAATAAAATAAGACAGTCCACATAACCCACACAAAGGATATTCCTAGCATATCCATATCAGGAGATCAAGGAGTCTCTACCACAGAGTCCACTCCACAAGACAGAGAGTCAAAGTAGATCAATCTAATATATAGAAACAAGCACAAAGAGACAACTAAAATGGGAAGACAAAGAAACAATCCCCAAATGAAAGAAAAAGGAGGAATCTCAAAAAAAAAAGAGCTAAATGAAATTGTAATTTATCAGACATAGAGTTCAAAGTAATGGTTATAAGAATACTCAAGAAACTTAGTGGGAACTACATCAGCATGAAAAAGGAAATAGAAACCCTGAATAAGAACCAGTTGGAAATGAAGAATGCAAGATACACTAGAAGGAATTAAGAGGTGGCTAGACAAAGAAGAGGATTGAATCAGCGAGTTGAAAGACAAGGTAGAAAGAAAAACAGAGCAACAAAATGAAAAAAGACTCAGTAAGAATGAAGATAATTTAAGGAAGTTTGGGGACAAAATGAAATGTAACAATACTCACATCATATAGATATGAGGAGGAGAAGAAAGTGAGCAAGAGATAGAAAACATGTTTGAAAAAATAATGACAGAAAACTTCCTTAACTTGGTGAAGGAAAAAGTCACACAAGTTCAAGAAGTACACAGAGTCCCAAGCAAGATGACCCCAAAGAGGACCACTCCAAGACATATCATGATTAAAATGGCAAAATTTAATGGGGCAGGTTTGGTGGAGAGGGGCAAAGGGGGAAAAAATGGGACATATGTAACAGCATAAGCACTAAAAAAGAAAAGAAACAATGGGACTACATCCAATTAAAAAGTGTTTGCATGGCAAAGAAAACCATCAACAAAACATAAAGACAACCTACTGAATGGCAGAAGATATTCACCAATGATACACTTCTGAATAGACACTTCTCCAAAGAGGACATAAAGATAGAATATAGACATAAAAAAGATGTTCAATGTCACTAATAATCAGAGAAATGCAAATTAAAACCACAATGAGATATCACATTTGTCAGAATGGCCATCATCAACAAATCAAACATCTGTTGGGAAAAGGGAACTCTTGTACATTGTTGGTGAGAATGTACATGGTTCAGCCACTACGGAAAACAGTACGGAGGATCCTCAAAAAATTAAAAATGAAACTGCCTTATGACCCAGTGATTCCACTTCTAGGTCCATATCCAAAGAAACTCAAAACACTAATTTGAAAGAATATACACAACCCAAGTGTCTTATCAACAGACAAGTGGATATAACAATCTATAGTATGGATACACAACGGACTACTACTTGGCCATAAGAAAGAATGAGAGCTTACCATTTGTGGCTGCACGAGTGGACCTAGAGGGTAAGATGATAAGTGAAATAAGTCAGTCAGAAAAAGACAAATACCATATGATTTCACTCATATGTGGAATTCAAAGCACAATATAAGTGAACAAACAAATCAGAAACCTACTCATGGATACAGAGAACAGACTGATGTTTGCCAAAGGGGATGGGTGTTGGAGGAACTGGGTGAAAAAGGTCAAGTACAAATTGGCAGTTACAAAATAGTCATGGGGATATGAAGGACAGCATAGGGAATATAATAAATAATATTGTAATAATTATGCATGGTGCCAGGTGGGTACTGGGAATATTGGGGAGGAACACTTTGAAAAGTATATGACTGTCTAAGCACTATGCTGTATACCTAATAACTAATACAAAAATAATATTAAATGCAAACTGTAATTGAAAAATAAAAATATATATAATATACTTAAGATTCCCACACCACCCCCCAAAAAAGAAAGCATTACAAGAGTCAAATAGGCAAAATTTATGGGCATAATTCAAACACACAAAAGCAAACTGTTTAAAATACTTAAGGGAAAATGTTCTATCTCAACAGCAAAGAATCACATATTGAAAGAAGAGTAAAATACCATTTCTATCCTACTAAACTTGAAATATATTTCAAAATGACAAATAAAATTGAGGTAGTGACACCTCTGTAAAATAGGACAAACTCTTTTGGGAAAGAATATGGTGATGTACATTAAAAGGTCTAAATAGGCCCTGGCTGGGTGGCTCAGTTAGTTGGAGCACTGTCCCATCAAAAAGTTAAAGGTTTGATTCCCACTCAAGGCACATACCTAGATTATGGGTTCGGTCTCCAGTCAGAGCACATACGGGAGGGTAACCAATCAGTGTTTCTCTTTCTTTCTCTCTCCCCTCTGTCTTCTCTCTCTAAAATCAATAAACATATCCTCAAGTGAGGATTTTTTAAAAAAGATTTAAAATGATTCATATTCTTTGATCCAGCAAACTCACACCTCAAATCTTTGATGAGGAAAAAACTGAAAATATGGACAAAGTTTAATGATAGTCAAAGATGTTCATCCCAAGGTTATTTATTTATAAGAAAGAAAACCAAAGACAGTAGAAGGGGTCAACAACAGTGAATGTTATATAAAATGTTAATAAAAGCATAAATCAAAAATACAAAGACCTCAGGATTATAATTGTATGTTTAAAAGGGGAAAATTGAATTTATCAAACTTGCAGGATGGAAGATTAACATGCAAAAATCAGTTGTGTTCCTATACACTAGCAAAAACAAGCCAAAAAAGGAAACTAAGACAGGTATTTCATTTATAATAGCATCTTAAAGAATTAAGCACTTAGAGATAAATCTAACACAAAGGACATGAAAGACTTATATACTGAAAACTATAAAACATTGGTAAAAGAAATTAAAGAAAATCTAAATAAATGGAAAGGCATCTGTTCATGTATTAGAAGACTTAATACTGTTAAGATGTTCATACTGCCTAGTGATCTACAAATTCAATGTAATCCCAATTAAAATTCCAAAAACCATTATTTGTAGAAATGGAAAGCAAATCTTCTAATTCACATGGGAACTGCAAGGGGCCTCAAACAGTTACAATAATCTTGAAAAAGAAGCATAAAGTTGGAAGACTCAATGTCCTTACTTAGAAACTTATTTCAAAGCAGTCAACAAAGAAGTGTGGTACTGGCATAAAGACAGACACATAAACCAATGAAACAAAATAAAGAATCCAGAAAAAAACCCACACACGTATGGTCAACTGATTTTTGACATGAGTGAAAGGGGAAAGAACAGTCTTTTCAACAAATGGCGTTGGAAAACCTGTATATCCACATGTAAAAGAACTGAAGTTGGGCCTTAACTTATACTGTATATAAAAATTAACTAAAAATGGATGGAAGACCTAAATAAACTTAAAAGCTAACACTACAAAACTCTTAGAAAAAAACTGAAGAAATCTTCATGACATTAGATTTTTTATAACAATTCCATGTATATAACACCAAAAGCACAGGCAACGGAAGAAAAAATTAATAAACTGGATTTCATCAAAATTAAAAACTTTCATGCATCAAAGGATACCATCAAGAAGTGAAAAGACAATCTACAGAATGGAAGAAAACATTTGAAATCACGTACCTGTCAAGGGATTAATGTCTAGAATCTCTAAAGAACTCCTATAACTCAACAACAACCCAATTAAAAAAATGGGCAAAGGACTTGATAGACATTTCTCCAAAGCAGATATATAAATGGCCAATAGTAACATGAAAAGATGTTCAACATCATTAGTCATTATGGAAATCCAAGTCAAAACCACAATGAAATACCACTTCATACCTATGAGGACAAACTACCTAGTGATCATTTTTAAATGCGAGGACAATTTTAAAAAGGAAAATAAGTATTGTCAAGGATGTAGAGAAACTGGAACTCTTATGCACTGCTAAAGGGAATGTAAAATGGTGCAATAGTTTGGTGGCTCCACAAAAAGTTAAACATAGAACTACCATATGACCCAGCAATTCTACTCCTGGGGATAGATGCAAAAGAACTGAAAGCATGGATTCAAATAGGTATTTGTACACCAGTGTTCACAGCAGCATTATTTGCAATAACCAAAAGGAAACAACCCAAGAGTCCATCAACAGATGAATGAATAAACAAAATATGGTATATATACGTACACAAGAGAATACTATTCAGCTATTAAAAGAAATTCTGACACATGCAACAACATGAATGGACCTTGAAAGCATAGTATTAAGTGAAATAAACCATACACATTAGGCCAAATATTATATTATTCCAATTATATAAGGAACCTAGAATAGGCAATTTTTTATAGACAGAAAACAGAATAAAGGTTACCAGAGGCTGGGGGAGGAGGGAGAGCAGTGAAGTTATTGTTTAATGGGTAGAGTTTATGTTGGGAATCCTGAAAAAATTTTCAGTACAGACTGTGGTGATGGGTACACAGCTTTGTAAATGTATTTGATGCCATTGAAATTGTACATTTACAAACAGTTAAAAGAATAAATATTATGTTACATATATTTTACTAAAATGTAAATTTAAAATTTAAAAAGTGGGGACAATACTATCTATAATGAAAAGGTAGGAATGAAATAAACCAAATGTCAGCAGCTGCTATTTTGAGAAAAATCTTTGGGTGGTTTCCTCTTTCTTTCAGCCACTTTCTCTATTTTCCAAATTTTCTTTCAATTACTCTTTGGATAGGAAAAAACCCCTGTTATCTCAACACTTTTTCAGGTTTTAATATATACGTTGTTCACCAGCCCAAATTTTTCTCTTCCAGAAAGTTTCTTCACATTTGAACCAGAATTTACAAAGGATTTACTTAACGAAGGACCATAAGAAAAGGAAATAGTCACTTAAAATGATTTAAAGAAGTTCATTGTTGCACAGAGGTAAGAACTAATGTTTTCTTATGAGGGGGTCCACCTTACCCCGTCCATAGGCTCAGTGGGCCCACTAACTATAACCATCAAGGGCAGTAATCCTCTCCTTTATCTGAGTTTCTCTCCAGCCCTCTGGGCACTGAATAAAAAGAAGAGAGGTTTCCAGTCTCCTTGGACAATTTGACATTCAACAAATAAATTAAAATACAATGGTAATTTAAACATGCAAGTGAGGATTTTCCTTAAATTTAACTAATTGAAATAATGAATATTGATTCACCCTTAAAAGTACCCTAAGCCCTTCCCACAAGGTCCTATTTATATGGCCAAAGATACTGACATTGCGCTGGGTTTTTATGCAGGAGTCCAAAGGACCTGTTCTCCCTTTATGACAAATAAATAAAACAGTAGGGAATCAAATAAGTCACTAAAAAAAGAAGATACAATTTCTTATCTTCCTTTTTCATATCCACTTCCATTGGGAATAACAAAGTCTGAGTTCTCATGCAACACTTATCTAAATGTGTCGATTTTATCGGATTGATGAATTTTGCTAACAAAAGGCAGTGCTAGGAAGTCTCTTTTATGACATATTTGGCCCATTCACAGGACTGGAGCTTTAATTTAATCAACTTGAGAATTCTGAGCAAGAACTGCAGGTGCTGGATCTAAAAAAGAAGTCATAAATGGGAAGGCATATCAATCTTTATGATGGGGAAACAAAAACACTCTCTACTTGCTTGCCCTCCACAGGCAGGAGAAGGAGAGGTGGAAGTAGCAGGATATTGTTTCAGGCTGCATAGCACAGTGGAAGCATTGCTGTCTCCTGGTGACCACTACTTAATATTGATCAGAAAGCGCTGGCCCGGAATGGAAGACAGGAACTGGTAAAACAATGAGATCTGTCAACACTGTGTGCTCAACAAGGACATTTTCTCATTTTCTCAACCACATCAGAATTAGTCATTGACTTAGCCACCTAAGCAACCAGGTGGCTTCTGTCCCTTAGTCCCCACATCTCTCTCATCCCCACCCTACCTAGTAGCACTGTCACCTTCCTGCTCCCAGGGACCTCTCCTATCAGAATGCGATGATTGGAGGCAGAGCCAATAGCATGACAAGGCCTTCTGAATCTCCCTAGATCAGCCTCCTCTCCTTCCACTACCTGAACTCTGAGCCACCCTTCTCTTCCTGGAAAAACCACCATAACCTCTTCCTATCTGTCTCTCTGCTGCCTCCATATCCTCCTTACTATGCCATCCTTCCACCTGCAGCCGGTCATCTCTAGATGGAAGGGAAACCTCTTTCAGTCAGTCCAAACTCTTTAATTTCTACAAGATGAAATTGTAAATTCCTTAGCGTGAAATACTACAAAGGTCCTTTTGTAATCTGACCTTTCATAGTGTCTCCTCAATAGCACGTCCATCAGTCCATTCATCTGTCTATCCACCCAATTTTATAAGCCTCTATAACAGAAACATCCAGCCACCCACCAGAACTCATATCTCCTTCTGATGACCCACTTGCAGAAAAACAGTGAGGGGACAAATTCCCTACCTTAATGAGCAGGTAGGACACAGTCCTCATCAACAGAATCTCAGTGGGAAGTGTATGCCCCTTCTAGGCCCAGGCCCTACACACTGGACCTTCCTGTAAACATGAACACAGCAGTGCCCGTACCTGTGCCCACTTTGCACAAACAAGGACACACCCTACAGTGGAGAGCCAGCAAGATGGAGGTAACCTAGGTTTCTGAACACTGTGCAGACCAGAACCACCCACTGCTCCTGTTAGGAAATTACCTATAAAATCAGCTTCTTAATTCTTTATGCCTCGAGACTGTTTGGCCTCTTGCAACAGCACCTTAACCATTACCCTTCATGCAAGCAAGGGCCAGGCATGATCCTATGTACTAGGGCAACTGCCTGACCAATCTGTGTACTCTGAAGCCTGCTTGTGTATGTAAACCTTCTACTCATTGGCAAACCTACTTGGTGTTCTGTAGGGTTTTCTGCATTTTCTTGGTCATTTTATCTATTGCTGCCTGTCTCTTCCCTTCAGCCAAGAGGTCCACCTTGTTCAGCACCACGATCAGCTTCTGGCAGGCAATCTGTCCAATCACAAGGCATTCTGCTGACTGGGTCTGCATCCCCTTGGTCACATCAATGACCAGCATCATGAGATCAATGATCTGGGCCCCTGGAAGAAGAGAAAACAAGGTTAAAAATGAAAAAGGGAGAGGTCAGCTCAGAAAGCTGCCTGATGCCCTGGGTCAGGCAAAATCAGCCCAATGAAAGTATTAAAAGGGGGCAGAGTGGGAAATGAGCAATTACCACATATCTTCTAGCACCAGGCCACAGGTGACATGCTTTGACCTATGTGATTTGACTGAATCCTCATGACTACCATAGAAAGCAGGCATTTTACACCATTTAGAGATGACAAAACTGAGGCCTACAAAAGAGAGCTTGCCCAGCCCACACAGCCAGCCTGCAGCAGGGCTGGGTGACTCCAAAATCCATGCCTTTCATTGCACAGTCCTACCATTTCATTCCATCCTACACAGGCAAAAACAAGCAAAAAAAAAAAAAAAAGCTCAGTGTTAGATAAGAAATCCTTATGAACTTGCCCTTGCCAAGACAGAGAAAAGAAGGACTAAAAAAGTGAAGGAGGAGGTGGGGCAGGAGTGGGTATATTCTCAATGGCTCCCGTGTCTTTTCCTCACAGTGCTTGGGGTTTCATCATGATCATCTCATGCTTGGCTGGACTATATCTGCTCACTTCTTCACTTCTTCTGTCCTTTCCATTCTAGTTGGGGTTGGGGGGTTCCTGTTCTTCCTAGGGAGGGCAGAGTAGGAGCACACAAAGTTTAGCTATATTAACAGGGCATCATATGTGTATGTGCATGTATGGGTGTGCATGCATATGTATGTGTGCACATCCATGCCAGATTGTAAGCATGGCCTGAATACACAGCCACACCTGAGCTGAACAGCAGTGGATGGACAAATTACAGAGAAGTCAATGAAGGGAAATAGCCATTAAGTTCTATGTAAGGAAAACTAATATTAGCCAGTGAAGTAACTGTGTTCTTTTAAATGGGATTATGAGTAGCTTCAAATAAAAAAAGGTATTATTTTGTGGATGCAAGAATATGAAAACATTTTCTCTTTGCCCCATGAGGGGTTTTCAGGACCAAATTATTGTCATGGTGAGGCAGAGGAAGACTCTTTTGTGGGTGACTCTCATGATAGAACCCTACTGATGGGAAAGGGAAGGCAAAGAGGAAGGGCAGTCTTTTTTGTTGGCACAATTACTGGTACACTAGTCAGCCACATAGATTTTTCTAAAGCCTAGTATTTCAGTTGAAGTATTTCAGCTGAAAGTGAGACTCAGAGTCATGGTGTCATTTGCTGTAGATCACACAGCCAATTGAAACCAAAGGCCATCAGAAGCCAGGGTGCCTGACTCCACTGAGGACGTATTCTTCCCTGGCCACCACTGACCTGCACAGCTCCTCTGGCTGCCCCCAGGAAAAACAATACGTGTCTCTGACTCTAAGTATCCCAACAGTTCTTTCTCCCCTCCATTCCATCCTCCCCAGCTCCCTTTCCTACCTTACCATATAAGCTGGGGACACAAGTGGAAGTGTGATACAAAGGGACCTGGAGGGACAAGCCAGGTGCTCAGAGCAGTCCCACGTGGCATCTCCCTTGTCAAGTCACCAGGTAGTAGAGCCCAGGTCTCTATTAAGCCAAACAGAGAAGGGGGACATTGGTTCTATCATCTACCATGAATGGACAAATTGTGTACAACACTCACCTTTTTAAACAATTGAGGCCTACAAAACCTCATCTGAAAGATTCTCTCATATTTCTACTGAATCACCAACTCAGCCCTGGAATCCATTTCTGTTCCAGCTCTAGTCCCCATGGCACTTGTCAGTCCCATGTCAGCTGTTCTCAAATGGCTCCCTTTGCCTCAACTTGTCCCTCTAAAACCCATCCTCCAAACAACCTCTCAAAAGGAACTTTCTAAATATGCATGATTAATTCATATACTGTTGGAAGGGTGGGGAAGGGTTAAGTTAGAACAACCTCTATTTAGGGAAAGTCAATTTGGAAACAGCTATCAAAGGTATGTAATCTTTGACACAATCAAGCCCGCATATATGTGACATGTCCCTGTAGCATGCTTATTGTAGCTAAAGTTGAAAACCATGGAATATCCATCAGTAGAGGACAGGATTAAAATAATGCTACACCCATGAGACAGAATACTATATAGCCATTAACAAGAATGAAGAATCACTTTCTATAGTACTCTGGGATGATATCCAGAGTGAAGTAAGAAAAGGAGCAGAGACTTCCGGCCAAGATGGAGGCATAGGAGGACGCACCATACCTCCACACACAACCAAGACTGGAACAACAACAATTTAGAGGCAGAATAACATCCAGAACTGACAGAAAATTTATCTGAATGGAAGTCGGACCGCCAAGAAGTTGAAATAGACCTGTTCATCCAGACCGGTAGGAGGGGCAGAGACAAGCAGCCGAGCGCAGGTCGCGGCACGGAGAACAGGGAGAATTGGGCACGTAAGGCAACCGGGAGCGCATAAGGCATCTGGGGCGCACAAGATCGCAGCGGGTGGACCCTGAGTATGCAAGCGGTAGCTGGCAGACCCAGTGAGGCAGTGATTGTGGAGCAGGGCAGAGCATGCAACCCAGGATCCCAGGGAAGGGACTGAGGTCCCACAGAGAATGGAGCTACCGCCATTGTTCCCTCTTGACCCCGCCCTCACATACAACGTCACAATCTAGCGTGATCTGGGGTGCCCAGCCCTGGTGAACACCTAAGGCTCTGCCCCTCAATGTAACAGGAGTGACCAGACCCAAAAAAAAAAAAAAAGAGAGAGAGAGAGAGAGAGAGAGTTGGCTCAAACAGAAGAACAAATCAGTGCCCCAGAACTCATCCTTTTGAGTGATCAAGAGATAGCCAGTCTATCAGATGCACAGTTCAAAACACTGGTGATCAGGAAGCTCACAGAATTGGTTGATTTTGGTCGCAAATGAGATGAACAAACGCAGGTTACCATAAAAGAAATGAAGGAAAATGCATAGGGAACCAACAGTGATGGGAAGGAAACTGGGACTCAAATCAATGGAGTGGACCAGAAGGAAGAAAGAAACAACCAAACAGGAAAGAATGGAGAAATAAGAATTTGAAAAAATGAGGAGAGGCTTAGGAACATCCAAGACATCTTTAAACACTCCAACATCCGAATTATAGGGGTACCAGAAGAAGAGGTGGAGCAATAGATTGAAAACATAATTGAACAAATAATAAAAGGAGAACTTCCCCATTCTGGCAAAGGAAATAGACTTCCAGAAAGTCCAGGAAGCTCAGAGAGTCCCAAAGAAGTTGGACCCAAGAAGAAACACACCAAGGCACATCATAATTACATTAGCCAAGGTAAAAATGAAGGAGAGAATCCTAGAAGCAGCAAGAGATAAGGGGACAGTAACCTACAAAGGAGTACCCAGCAGACTCTCAGCTGATTTCTCGAAAGAGACCTTACAGGCAAGAAGGGGCTGGAAAGAAATATTCCAAGTCATGAAAGACAAGGACCTATATTCCAGATTACTCTATTCAGCAAAGCTTTCATTTAGAATGGAAGGGCAGATAAAGTGCTTCTCAGATAGGGTCAAGTTAAAGGAGTTCATCATCACCAATCCCTTATTTTATGAAATGTTAAAGGGACTTATCTAAGAAAAGAAGATACAGAAAAAACATATAGTAAAAAACATATAGTAAACATATAGTATAGTAAAAGGACAGCAAACGCACAATTACTAACAACCACACCTAAAGCAAAACCAAAAGAAACTAAGCAAACAACTAGAACAGGAACAGAACCACAGAAATGGAGATCATATGGAGGGTTAGCAACAAGGGAGTGGGAGGAGGAGAGAGAGGGAAAAGGTACAGAGAATAAGTATCCTAGATGGTAGGTAGAAAATAGACAGGGGGAGGGTAAGAATAGTATGAGAAATGTAGAAGGTAAAGAACTTATAAGTATGACACATGGACATGAACTAAAGCGGGGGGAGTGGGTTTGACAGGATGTACAGGGTGGAGGGGAGTGAAGGGGGGAAATGGGACAACTGTAATAGCATAATCAATAAAATATACTAGAAAAAAGAAAAGGAGCAGAACAATGTTGTATTAAAAGGAGGAAAAGATGTGTGGGAGGTATATGAGTATTTGCTTCTATATGCATAGAATATCTCTGAAGGAATACAAATGAAACAACTAACTTTTGGTTGTCTACTGGGGAGAAAGCTAGGTGATAGTGGATGGGGCAGAAAGAAAAGTCTTGACTGTAGATTCTTCTGTATCTTTTCATTTTAAACAGGAGAGTGTACTATCCATTCAGAAATCTATAAAATTATGTTAAGTACATAAGTACTTAACATAAGTACTTTATGTTAGTAAAGTACTAACATAAGTTAGTACTTATACTAACATGTTATACTAACATGTTAGTATAAGTACTTTACATAAGTAAATAGTCAAATAAAACATTGATCTGACTGTGCTATTCTCCAGCTATGATTATAAACAATCTCTGTGGTATGGCTTTGGGGGTCCCCTTTTACTTCACAGTCCTGGAATGCTCCCCTCTGCTAAGCATCACACTGTACTTCACAGAGCCCTTCTCTACGCTTCTCGCTCTGCCCTGGGGTGCTTCCACACATAGACACACACACACAAACACCACACACACTGGCCTGAACCCCACCCACCTCAGGTCTCTCCATAGGTTTGCCAGCCACAAGCAAACCTATCACCAGTCACAGGGCTATGTGGCCAGGTTTTGAGGCAGCAGACTTTGAGTCAGCAGGTTTTGGTGAATAGTGAAAAGGTGCTCCCTGGGTTCTCAGCCTGTGTGCCATGTGCAGCAAAGATTTCACAACAGAGTGGCCCAGAGCCTAACCCAGTGGCCCCCAACTCTGGTGGGCAAAGCTGCACCCACAAACTCAAGACTATCTTACCCCATGTGTGACTTAATAACATTGTTTCAAGAGTAATTCTAACTACCTGGGCTCCCTCTAAAACCTAAGTGCTATCCCTTACCTCACCCAAACTATTATTGATCCACTTTACATATGAGAAATTTGGGCTTGGAGAAGTCAGGTGACTGTCCTAGGTTCTTCAGCAAATAGGGGGCGAAGAAAAGATCTGAATTCTAGTTCATCCTCTTACATGCCATACACTACCCATCCTTGCAAATGGGGCCAGCCCCTTTCCAGTCTCCATGTTATACTGAGAATCAAGACACCCCCCATGCTAATTCACACCTCTTCCCTGCCTTGCTTTTTGCTTCTGCTCCTCTCTGCCCATACCTTACTTGCCCTGATCCTTCCTCCCCTCCCCTCTCCATCCCAACCCTGGACCCTCCACACTGAGCTCACAGACCAAAGCCTGGGGTTTCAATCTGTATTTGCAGCAACCAGTATAAAACCTGGCTTGGGTATGCCTTAATCAATCTTTGTTGGACTGATTGAGTAAACCATAGTTCCCCCTATATCTTCCACTTTCTTTACAGGGAATCTGCTCCTTTTCTCTGAGATCCAATTTCTTATTGGTGTACAAAACTATCAAGAAATGCCCTGTCTTGGCCCAGTAACTGGAAGGGAAGGATAATATATTCCAAGTATTTAGTCCATCTCCCATCTGATGCCTATTGAGATCCTGAGGATGGGAAATAAAAGTGAACTGACAAACCCAGAATGATAAGTGCATACAAGACCCAAACCCTCTAAGGTCCATGGGGATTTCCTCTTCGGCCTCATTCTAACATCTACAAGCTGCCCTTGCTGCAGAGCACACAGCTGTGATCCAGAAGACCAGCCTCTGGAGTAGACTGTTGCAGTGCAGCCAACATCAGAGATTTCCAAGGTCACCGTGACTTGACTGACCCTTCTGAGAACCAGGGCATGACTGGAAACTGAGGTCAGCACGAGGCAACTACCTGCTACCTGGAAGTAACTCTCAGTTACTCCATTTCTTCATCAAACTTTTGATCAGATGACAGGGAGTAACATAACTGGCCCACCTTGTCTTTTTCAAAATCCCTAGTAATGCTGCAATGAATCAAACAGTGTCCTTCCCAATTCCCATGAACCAGGAGTAGGAAATGGTTCTGAGACCAGAGACACAGAGTTAGTGAGTAGATGGGAAACACAAGTCAAAAACTTGAAGTGTACAGATGTCCCTCTATATTTCTCAATCTATGAGACCTTTTCATCTGGCTATACTGACTACAGAGTCCTTTAAAACAGCAATTTTCAACCTTTTTCATCTCATGGCACACATAAACTAATTACTAAAATTCTGCAGCACACCAAAAAATATATTTTCTGCTAATGACAAAAAAGTACCATTTTCATTCATTCACACTGGATAGCTATTGTGTTGGCTATTGTCATTTTATTTTTTTATTGGACAATCTAAGGGAAAAGAGGTCAGTGCTCTTGACTAAATAGTCAGATATTGCATATTTTAAAAATTCTTGTGGCACACCGGTTGAAAATCGCTGCTTTAAAATTTTGCAAAATAAATAATTCTAACAGGGTTAAAGTTTCTCCGTAATTTTAAAATTTCCAGTTCCATAGATTATATAGTTTAATGTCAATAATAAAAATAAAGAAAAACTTACAAAGGTCAGCATTGAACAAAATATAAGTTATCTATGAGATGTAATTTTACTTCTGGTACTGAAAGAAACAAAAGATGTTCAGAAAAAATGTTCAGCTAGAGAAGTAGAATGTAAAGCTTGATTTACATATTTTAGCAACTGCAAAATCAGAGAGTTAATCAAAGTTTGATTTTTAATTAAAAGCTTTAGGCATCTGAAAACCAAAAAATCATACTAAATTTAAAATAAAAATGCATATCAACTGATGACATTAAATATTCAATAAATGATGTAAATGCATTGTTATCAATAACAAAAAACTGCAGTGGCAATTCATATCAGAATATTATTACAACCGCTCGCTGTATGCAACAAATCTCCATGTGCCTCAGCTTCCTCATCTATATAAGGAAGACAATGATGGGCCAAGTCACTGGACTGCTATGAAGATTAAATGGGATGACATATGAAGAAGGTTTAAAACAGCACCTAGGACACAGGAAATCCTCAACAACATTAACTAATATCAGTGTTTTTCCTTCTACAACTACTACTGTGGTGTGCAGTGGTATTCTATGCATCTTCACCTCATTTAAACTGCATCTCAACTCCGCAATGTGAATACCACAGACAAAAAAACAAAGACTTGGAGAGGTGAAGTAACCAAGTCAAGGTCAAGACACAAGGACTCAGTCAGAGGGATGTGAACCTAGGACACCTTGTTTCTACCATAGCACACTGCATCCCTGAGCAGTGATCTTGTGTCCAGTGTGAAAAACTTGCTCTGTACCTGGACAGGGGCATGTGTGCCAGCCCCAGTGGGTGCTGCAGAACAACAGAGCAGGTGTCAGAGGTCTCCCTCAGAGTGCAGCTCCTCAGAGCTCAGTAGAAGGAAGTGCTGTAGCTCTATAATCCCAGGTGCTCATTATTGCTATCTGAATTCATTTACTCAATGTATTGCTTGTCTCCTCATTTTATGGGCAAGAAGACTAAGGCTCAGGCAGGTTAAATAACTTTCCCCAGGCCATCCAGCTTGGGTGAGAACCCAGTACTGGTCAGATTCCAACAGGCTCAGTGATCCCAAACCTGACTCTTTGCCAGGAGATATCAAGACTTCCATCACACTGGGGCCATTCTGCTTCCTTAAGGAGAATCCATTCGGGTATGTATCAGTTTTATGCATTTTAGCTATCCTCCCTCTGATACTTTTCTCAAAGTAGGGTAACCTTGGAGTTTCCCTATGAATGGTTCAGAAGAGGGTATACCAGTGCACCAGGGATGTCTGTCCCAACCTCGTCAACAGAGAATCAAAGGATCTGGCAAAGAGAGGAGTCATTTTGTAGTCAGGGATCCAAGGGCCAGGTGGGAAGAAGAGGAAGATCAGAGTTTGGGGGCGCTGGCTGGGCACACAAATCATAGCTCTACCAGAGGCTAGATTTCCTCTTTTGTAAATCAGCATCTAAACGAAAGAACTCACTGCAAAAGTTTTGGGGAGAATTTTGGGGCAGGGCCTGCTGAGCCCTTAGTAAGTAGAAGCTGCACTGATGGCTGCTGGTGCCAAGCCAAGCTCTCAGCTCTGGCTCAGCCTCAGCACTCAGGGTCCAGCTGTTCCCACTAACCCATATGGCCCCAGGCACAAACATGTGAACAAAAAACTAAGGCTACTGACAGAGTGAGGGGTAGTGGAGGAGGAAAAGCAGGGGAATGGGCAGGCCCTGGGACCCTTCCTGCCATAGGCAGTGTGTCTGACTTGCAAACACTGCCTGATAGCCCTTCTCTTCATCCCTGCACCTCTCTCACCTGATGTCAAACATTCACTCTGTCTCATCCTACTACACAATCACCGGGGTCACATCATCTACTGTGGGTCATGAGATGACTTCAGCAATCTGGAGGCCCTGGCCAAGCCCAAACTCCCCTCAACTGAGGTACCAGGAGGCCTGAGGAGGTCCAGGTAACTGGAGGAGGCCAACAATGGGATCTTGACACTTGTTCTTATCAGACAGTCATTTTCACAAACAGCTTCAGAAGGACAGGTTCATAATACTATTTACCCTCTCTGAGCTCCAATTTCTCATCTATAAAACAGGGATGACAAGTCCAATTTGGTTTCTACTGACCCCACTGTAATCTCAGATACAAAGATAGAAGTCAGCCTGGAAGGATGGTAGATTTTGCTCTGGGACGTGTGAACAAGTTAACGCCATGGAGAGGGGTGCTGCCCTTTAGCGGGAAGAATGTGACAGCAGCTAGGAAAGTCTACTTCCAATACCCTAGCAGACACACAGGGAGGCAAGGGAAGCAATAGCCTGGGGCCCAGCAGACCTGGCCAGGGCCCAGTGGAAGCACAGCTCTACCCCTGCCAGCTGTGCAGCCTCAGGCAAATGTACCTGTTCACCTCTTGGAGTCTGGATTCTTCCTCTGCAGAATGCTGATGCCAGAGACAACACTTGAAGGAGCAAGAAGGGTGGTAGCACAGCATTTGGCATATACTAAGAACACTATCAGAATTGGTATTTGTATCACAATGCCCAGCATAGTGAGAGCTCTAAAAATGGCCATGTCCTTCCCTATGATTCATATATACACTAAGGCCCCCATATCCTTTATAGGAGGAGGAGGAAGAATATTAACAGCAATGTGGAACAAATACCATTTTGTTCCACTAAACAAACAATTCCTTGCCCAAATCCAGTGGTATCCATGAGCTCCTCATAGGGGTCTTTGGTGAGTGCAAGCCAATAGCCTGGAGCACTGTATCCACCAATGGGTAGGAAATCCTTATTGTTTTAACCCAGCCTGCAAAGGTAGGATCCTCTACAAACATCCTGCTGAATTCCTCCAGACCAGCCAGGAGATACAAGTAGGAGAACCTGGGCAGGCAAGACTGGACAACATCCCAGGACATGTTAACAACAAAACCTCAGCTTCCTGTTCTCTAGATAAATGACATGCCACACCAGCAAATGGACCAAAAGAACAAATTTCAGTCATTCCAAATACCGTAAGTCACATGCACGAGTGGAGCTGACCTAGCATCCAGTGTAACCAGCATGTTGCTTGTCCAAAAAGAAACCCAAAAGATGTGGCCGCACTCCAAATGACAGCCACCATGGATTGGGAGCTGGCCTGGAGCCAAGCCATATGCTTGAGACTTCACATCACTGGTTGCAAACTGACACTTCAGATATGCAGAATTGGAAAAGAGTGTTATTTAGCTTGTGTGGTGCCCCTGAGAATATGAACATACTGCCAACACTTATAATTCAAGAGAGAGCACACAAAAATCTTTATGAGTCAGCAGATGTGACAGCACAGGGCCTGCACCTGAAATGGCTAAGAAGTGGCTATCCCTTGAGAACACCAATATATCCCCAATATTACTCTGGTTCACACTACTCCCTATGATCTGATACCTAGCATTTACATTACCAGACTGGCTCTTGATGGCATATGAGCTTCTTACTTCTGCTTGACATGCCTTAGCTCTCACCCTCACCACAACACCATGCTAGGAGACGCTCTCATTTTAACAAAGAGAAATGTGAGGTCTGGTCAGAGGCAGGTCTAGAACCTGGAGCTGCCTGACTTCAAAATTTCTGCTTTTTCTATTGCCAGCATTTCTGAGTCCTGCATTCCTGAGTTTCCTGGGAATGCTACAGCATCATGAAGAACAGATTAAAAGGCCTTGAAGATGGGAAGAAGAAGAGCAGACAAGGTGCAAACGCAAACTGCCAGTGTTCTCTAGGATGTTCCAAACCAAAGGTACTATCCTGCAGGAGGGAGTAAAATGGACATTTATCCATGTAAAGAAACCCTGGAGGAAAACTGGAAAGCTACATACAAAAGAATGTAACCAGACTGCTATTTTTGATACCATACACAAAAACTAACTCAAAATAGATCAAAGATCTAGATGTAAGACCCAAAACAATTAAATACATAGAAGAAAACATAGGTACTAAACTTTTGGACCAAGATCTTAGAGTTATGAATTTGACCCCAAAGGCAAGGGAAGTAAAGGCAAAACAAAAAATGAATGGGACTATATCAAATAAAAAGCTTCTGCACAGAAAAAGAAACTATCAACAAAAATAAAAAGCAACCAAATGAACGAGAGAAGACATTTGCAAATAAATAATACCTCCAAAAGGGCTAATATCCAAAATATATTAGGAACTTATATAACTCAACAACCAAAAAATCTAATTAAAAAAATGGGTATAGCACCTGAACAGACTCTTTTTCCCAAGAAAATATACAAATAGCCAACAGATACATGAAAAAGTGTTCAACTTCACTAGCTATAAGGGAAATGCAAATAAAAACCACAGTAAGGTACCACCTTACACCTGTTAAATGGCTATTATCAACAAAACAAGAAATAACAAGTGTTGGAGAAGTTGTGGAAAAATTTATATTGTTACAGCCACTATAGAAAACAGCATGGACTTCCCTCAAAAAACTAAGAATAAAACTACCATATGGGACGTCTGGCTAAGATGGAGGTGAAGGTAGACACACTGTGCCTCCTTGCACAATGAAAAGAAGGACAACAATAATTAAAAAACAAAAAACAACCAGTACCAACAGAAAAACGAACTGTATGGAAGTCCGACAACCAAGGAGTTAAAGAAAACACATTCATCCAGACTGGTAGGAGGGGTGGAGTCGGGCAGCCAGGGCAGAGAGGACTTGTGGCAAGGCAGCAACTGGTGGAGCAGGTGGTCCTACATTCTTGCGCAGATAAACTGGGAAAAAAAACTGGGGAGCATGACAGATTATGCAACTCAGGGCCCCAGCTCGGGGAAATAAAGCCTCAAACCACTCATTGAAAACACCTGTGGGAGCTGAGGCAGACGCAGGAGAAACCCCAGTCTCACAGGACTAGAGAGACCCACAGAGGTCCTAGAATGTACACAAACCCACTCACTGGGAATCAATATCAGATGGGCCCAGTTTGCTTGGGGGAAGTGAGGGAAGTGACGATAAGCCGGCAGAGAGTTGAGCAAGTACCATTGTTCCCTCTCGGGTCCCTTCCCCATACAGTGTCACAACACAGTCCCATGGGTTGCCCCACCTGGTGAACACCTAAGGCTATGCCCCTCACTACATAACAGGCACGTCAAGACAAAACAAAAATGGCCCAAATGAAAGAACAGATCAAAGCTCCAGAAATAATACAACTACGTGACAAAGAGATAGCCAACCTATCAAATGCACAGTTCAAAGCACTGGTGATTGGGATGCTCACAGAATTGGTTAAATTTGGTCGCAAATTAGATGAGAAAGTGAAGGCTACGCTAAGTGGAATAAAGGAAAATGTACAGGGAACCAATAGTGATGGGAAGGAAACTGGGACTCAAATCAATGGAGTGGACCAGAAGGAAGAAACAAACAACCAAACAGAAAAGAATGAAGAAACAAGAATTCAAAAAAATAAGGAGAGGCTTAGGAACATTCAAGATATCTTTAAACACTCCAACATCCAAATTATAGGGGTACCAGAAGGAGAAGAGGAACAGCAACAAGTGGAAAAGTTATTTGAACAAATAATAATAGAAAGAAAACTTTCCCAATCTGGCAAAGGAAATAGACTTCCAGGAAGTCCAGGAAGCTCAGAGAGTCCCAAAGAAGCTGGACCCAAGGAGGAACACAACAAGGCACATCATAATTACATTGCCCAAGATTAAATGAAGGAGAGAATCCTAAAAGCAGCAAGAGAAAAGGAGACAGTTACCTACAAAGGAACTCCCATTAGACTGTCAGCTGATTTCTCAAAAGAAACCTTGAAGGCAAGAAGGGGCTGGAAAGAAATATTCCAAGTCATGAAAGACAAGGACCTACATCCAAGATTGCTCTATCCAGCAAGGCTTTAATTTAGAATGGAAGGACAGATAAAGTGCTTTTCAGATAAGGTCTAGTTAAAGGAGCTCATCATCACCAAGGCCTTATTATATGAAACGTTAAAGGGTCTTATCTAAGAAAAAGAAGATAAAAACAGGTACAGAAAAATGACAGCAAGCTCACAATTATTAACAACCACACCTAAAACAAAAACAAACTAAGCAAACAACTAGAACAGGAACAGAACCACAGAAATGAAAATCACATGGAGAGTTAGCAACAGGGGAGTGAGAAGGGGAGAGGAGGGAAAAGGTACAGAGAATCAGTAGCATAGATGGTAGGCAGAAAATAGACAGGGGGAGGGTAAGAATAGTATGGGAAATGTAGAAGCCAAAGAACTTATATGTATGACCCATGGACATGAACTAAAGGGGGAGAATGTGGGTGGGAGGGGGTGTGCAAGGAAACAAAGGTGGGGGAAATGGGACTATAGTAACATAATCAATAAAATATATTATTAAAAAAACTACCATATGAGTCAGCAATCACTCTTCTGGGTATCTACCAAAAAAAAATTGAAAACATTTATTTGTTAAGATGTATGTACCCCTATGTTTGCTGTAGCATTATTCATGGTAGCCAAGACATGGAAACAACCCAAGTGTCCTCTGATGGATAATTAGGTAAAGAAGATATGGTATATGACTACAATGAAATACTACTCAGTCATGAAAAAAGATTAAATTCTGCCATTTGTGACACATGGATGAATCTTGAGAGTATCATGCTAAACCAATTAAGCCAGAAAGAAAAGGTCATGAACAAAATCATTTCACTCATATGTGGAATATAAAACTGAAAGCAAGAAATTAACAAGGAAAACAAACAAACAAGCAAAAAACTTATTAACACAGACAACAGCATGGTTGTTACCAGAGGAGAAAAGGATAGGGACAGGTTAGAGAGGGTAAAGGAAGTTAAATATATGGTGACAGAAGAAGGCTAAACTTTGAGAGATCAGCACACAATGCAATATACAGATGATGTATTATAGTACTTCATACTTGAAACTCATAATATTATTAACCAATGTCACCCCAATACATTTAACTTTTTTAGAAAAGAAACCCAGGAGAACAATGGGAGTGATGTTAGCGGTATAGAAACAGGGAAAACAAGAAAGCCTATGTAAGAGACCAAGGGAAAAAAATAAACAGCTTCAGATAGGACAGCCAACAGAGGTGCTGGACCCCTGCTAAAAGGAAGAAATGCCAAAGCACAACAAACACCAGAGACTCATAGCAAAACGGCCTGTTTCCCTACCTACAGGATGAGAGAGAGCAATAATGAGGTTTGCTAGCTGCAAAATCCTGGCTAAGTAACCTTCCTTCTCTGAGCCTCACTGTCCACATCTGTAAATTGGGAAAAGCATACAACAGTGACACAGGGACAGTGGGTAGCTGTCTAGATAAAGCTAAAATCAAATCTCTACCTTACACATTGTAAAGTAAATTCCAAATAAATTCCAAATGGATCAAAGCTTTAAATGTGAAAATATAAAACTGGAAAAGTACTGGAAGAAAAACTATGACAGAATTTTTTATATTTTCAAAAGTAAAAAACACCTACATAAGACAAAAAAGGCCCAGAAACATATTTCTTTTATAAAGGAAGATGGACAAATTTAACATAAAAACCAAACATTTTTGCATAGGGGAAAAATGTTAAAGGCCAAAAATGATGGTGGAAAGAAGCTTAAAATGCACACTACCTGCAAAGGACTACTGTCTTTAATATTAAAACACTTTTTCAAATTGATAATGTAAAGAGCAACAATTCATTCAAAACTAGAAGCAATATCAACAAACAGGTAGCAACACATTCATTGAACACCTCCTTGCCAGGACCCCAGTGGTGAGAACTACCCCTCCCCTGACAAGTGGGGTTCACCAGTCATGAGGTAAGGCCAAAACCACATAATACACCTAACTCATGAATCTCGTGGAAGGGGAGAAGATGATAAGTGTCCTGATGAAAAATCAGAGCAACAAAAGGAGGCTCAGGAATGTATGAAAGGCAGGCAGGTTGCAATTTTAAATTGGGCTGTCAGGACAGGCCTCACTGAGGAGAGACATTTGAGCCAGGACTCAAAGAGGGGGCTGGCAATTAACCAGAAGAAGAGCATTCCAGGCAGAGGGAAGAGCTGGTGCAAAGACCCTATGGGATGTTGGGGTGTCAGATAATCAGCAAGGAGGCCAGGATAGCTGAAGGGAAGTCAGAAAGGAAGCAGGGCCAAAGAAAAGAAATACACAGAGCTCAGACATATAATAAGATAAGATGCCCTACCTCTCCAATAACAAGAAAAATGCAAATTCAACCTGCACTGAGATTCTAGTTTTCACCTAGTGAAGTAACGGTCACAAAATAATTGTCCATAATTGCCCAGTCCATAATAAAATGCGCTGAGGAGTACCCTGCCAGGCACTGCCAGTTACACTCCTTGACTCCTGAAGCCCTCCAGACAGCCCTGCAGATGAGACCCATTTTGAGATGAGGTCAAAGGACTGGGATGACGGGCTAAAATTCAAATCAAGCTATGCAGCTCCAGAGGCCACGCCATCCCTCAAAACATTTGGTAACCACTGATGCTATGGGTGTGGGGAAGACAAACAATCCTGTCCATTTGGCCTATATGCTGGCAAAACCTCTTTGAAGATCATCTTGGCAATAGCCATCAAAGGTGCAAATGCATACACCCTGTGACCCACCCACATCCCACATGCAAATGAGGCACATATAAGGACATCACTGCACCATGTCTGCAACGGCAATCACAATGGGGTCAGCCTGACTGCATGTTAGGAGGTAACAACACAGTTACCTGTATTTCTGTTTATCCACATAACAGATTACACAGCTACTAAAATGCACAGTGGCTCTATAGTTCCTGAGTGGTTCTCTTATCAAAAGTGTGTGCACAGTATACCATCATGTCTACAAATTGTAGATGAGAAAGTATATGCTTGAAATCACTCTCCTTGTAATTTTTAGAGGAAACTGGTCATAGCAGTTTGACTCTAGGGAAGTAAACTCAGTAAGTAGGGACCAGAATGTAAAGAAGATCCATCTACTTACTGTCTATACTTCTATACTTTTTAAGTTTTGAACCATGTACATATGTTACTAACTCAAAAACTATTTTTTAAAAGTAAAGCTTTGTATCACTTAAAAAATAATATTATTTACCACAAGTAAAAGAATTTTTTAAAAGTACAAGACAAATAAAACACGGCTACTAAATTCTAGCCAGACACTGGAGCTAGAGGCTGCAGAGACCTCCTTAACAGAATCTGAGAATTTAAAGAACCCTGAAGAAGGAAAAACTTTCTTACCATGGTTAATATAATTTAATGCCATACCTGCACACATGAAATCATCTCAGGCACCATTCTTGGTGTGCATCTCTCCTGTTAGGAAACTCTATAGAAGTTGGATTTGACCCTATAATACAACTGTGGAGGCAGAAGAGAGATGAAGGTAGACATCCAATAATGTCTGTTTAAAGGTCATAAAGATACTCTGTTTTATCCTTCTGTAAGACCAATGTGGGACTACAGACTTATCCCCACACCACAGTCAGCTGTGGTCAGACTTGCTAGAAAGCAATTCCAAAATCTGGGTGTACCTAAACCATGGAAACTACCTTTACCAGTATTTATTCATATACATTTAAATCAAGTTATTTTGTGAAACCAAATACATTTATATTAAAAAGAACTTTACACCAAAATAAATGTATTAAACTTGCCATACAAAGTTAATTGTAAAGCTAAAACAAAAAGGATAAAATAATGTGATGCAATGTTACTAAATGCTAACTAGATTGTTGCCTGCTGAAGCTCTGAGCGTGAGGCATGCTCTCTGTTACAAAGGGAAGAGCCTATAAAACACATACTAGCACTAAATCAAGTCTTTCTTTTCAACAAAATGGGAGAGACTGGATGAGAATTGCAAGAGGCATGACCTTCCAACCCTGTCAAGCAGGAGTATTAATCATGCCAGGCACCGCCTCACACCATCCCTCAGCGTAGGCACGTGGCCCACCCTCAGGAGGCACTAGAGTGAACCACTCCCAGAGCCCTCCCTGGGAGAAGAGCAGAGGCAGACCCAGACATCACAGGAAAAGCAGAAGTGACCACACCTCCTCAGATCAAGGGGGTGGTGGCTGCTGCTGTCTCCTGTCCTAGTAGAGGCAGATTCGGGCTCCATGGGCTATGGGCTGCAAACCTCACCAGATAGTTTGCCTTTTGCTTCTTAAATCTACTGTGTCATAGGCTATCCAGGGTAATCTTTTTAGCTGACTTTGCACAACAGTACAACTCCTGTTCAAGAACAGTGAAAAGGAGCAGAAAATAAAATTTGAAATGTAGAAATAAAATAAATGTGGGCCATGAGCTGTAATTTGATTTCATGCTTCACAAGGAAATGAAAGAAGTCTTCCTTAAAATGTACAGTTTCTGCTCTCCCCCCTCAATCTCCTCCCCTGCCTTTTAACCATTTTAGGATTTCCTCTAGCACGGAAGAGAAAATAGGATTGTGGAAAATGTTCAGTTCTCAAGTGTCACTGCCACTCAAGGGCAAGCTTGATTTTACTGTGAACTTCCCATTCTGGGTAAGAGGAAATTCTTCAATTAATAAACCGGGTGTGTGGAGGCCAGTATTTAAAGTTTAATCAATTTCATCTGTACTTAGGATAAAAAGACTGACTATTCTACTTTTTTCCTCATTTACCTTCTTTAAAAAAAAATAAATGAATGTTTTATTTTAAATTCTTTGAGGTTCGTATCTCCTGTTTCAGGAAATATTGTCTATCTCCTGCAGTGAGTTTAAAAACTTCCCCTTTCTTTTTACATTTGCTAAGAATCTTTTTTCAAAAATAACTAAATTACCTGGTCTCTCATATTCTGTAATGGCTTGGGAAATGATACAAATCATACAGGATTTTGGCAGACACCTCAGGGATGGGGAAGGGAATCAGAAATCACCAAATATGGATGCAAGAACTTCTTCTGGACAAAACTGTAAGAGGTGGACATGGGAATGTAAATTATGAAGAAATTCATCCTAGGACAACCTAAGCAAACTTCATAGTAAGTGATGTCTGAGAGTCTCAAACACACAACTTACCTAGGACACAGACCCTGTCCATTGGCTACCCAGTCCCTTACAATTCTCTCAGCTAGGGTGGATAGAAGAGGACAGCTCAGAATCTCAGAATGATACCTGGGAGCTCTCCCTAGCAGTATCCAATAAACATTAGGGCTTGCTGACCAACCCGGAACAATAGGATTTTGGCGGGGGGGGAAGGGCAGGGGGATGCAGAGAATCCTGAATCTTTGTTAAGTGCTCAGTTGACATTCTGGGTCCACCTGGATTCCTGGGCAGAGGTCATAGTCAGGCCCCATAGTGGAGGGTAAAGAGCACAAGCATTTAGGAGGGTCAATTCGAGTCTGAATCTCTGCTTCACTTAGCAGGTGTTGTGCCTTCATGAAATGCCTAAACTCTATGGGCCTGTTTATATACAAAATGGATATGGAGGTTAGTCAAAACCACTACTAACCTTTTAGGAACTTATGTGATGCACCTAACACAGTGCTTGGAACAACACAAAAAAAATGTACTCAATCCATAGCAACAGGAATGCCAGGTCTTATACAAAGACCTGTACAATTCAGAGTAATACCAGGTCTTCTTGGTGCTTTTATCAAAGTGCCTTGAGGAAAATGCTACTTTTTAAGTCAATATTTTTTCACTAAAACTGTAACTCCAGGTCTCTGTCAATGTGATTTTCATTGTGAAAATGAACAGGAAAGTTTCATCTGTTCATAACAGCAGCTACTAATTAATTATCAAGGATCTAAACTTTGCTGTCAACTGTGCCACCCAACAGCCCATCTACATATGAGAAATATGAGGCTCAGAAGAATTAGAAACAGTGTTCAATGCACACTGAGTGCTCACTAAGTAAGAGAGAGGAGGATAAGAAGAAGGGGATGGAAGAAAGGAGTAAGAGCAGAAGGGGGAAGAAGGCAGAAATGGGGAGAGGGGAGGGAAGAAGGGAAGAGAAGAGAGGGGACAGTGCAACTCAAGACAGCACAACTCCCACAGCTAAGTATGGTGGGAACCAGGAGCCAAAGCTGGGTTTGCCTGATCTGAGGCCCATTTTTGTTCAACTAGGCCTCCTCTTGAAGTGGCACCAAAGAGGATTTCTTTGGAAGACAGTACTCTGTTATCCCAAAAGGAAACTCTGAAGGAAATTCCATCAGGAGTCTTTCCATCTCTATGCGCAGGCAACCCCTGGGTTTTTGGCCACATGCATCCTCCCTTCCAATGGAGAGGTGTGAAGAGAAAGACCTACAGATGTGCAGGCCACCAAGAGGACAAGGGCCAAATATGTGGGAGGGGAAACACATATGGCTTTGCAGGGAACACACTGGATCCTACTTCTGCTTTCTTACCTTACATGCCTAGGGAAACCTGGTCCCAGGACTCTACCTACTTGAGCCCTGGTGTCTCTATCTGCAAGACAGGGATCATGTTATTCACAGGACAGTGTGGGGCTCATAGACCATGCATGCAAACCTTATAACCCAGAGTCTGGTACACAACAGGTGCTTAATAGTGGAAGCAATAATTATTCTTGGACCTGAGTTCTCATTCTCACAAATTCTAGCACTGAACAAAAGGCCTGTCCTAAAATGGAGACAGACAGGAGCAGTATTTCCAAACATAAAAGCCTGCAGGGGACTTCTGGCCAAGATGGAGGCATAGGTAGACACACTGTGCCTCCTCCTACAACCAAAATAAGGACAGCAAAAATTTAGAAACAAAAAAACAACCAGCACTGACAGAAAACTGGACTGTATGGAAGTTTGACAACCAAAGAGTTAAACAAGAAACATTCATCCAGACCAGTAGGAGGGGTGGAGTCAGGCACCCGGTGGAGAGGACTCGAGGCAAAGCAACAGCTGGTGGACACCGGGAGTGGGGTGGCAGTGGGCAAACCCAGCGAGGTGGCAGACTGTGGAGGGGTGCGGCGCGCAAGGTGGCTGGCAGGCTGGGCGGTCCCACATTCTCGCACAGATAAACCAGGCAAAACTGGGGAGCGAGACAGACCACACAACCCAGAGTTCCAGCAAGGGGAAATAAAGCCTCAAAAACACTGAAAGAAAATACCTGTGGGGGTTGAGGTGCCGGGAGAGACTCCCAGCCTCACAGGAAAGTTCGTTGGAGAGACCCACAGGGTCCTAGAACATACACAAGCCCACCCACCTGGAAATCAGCATCAGAAGGGCCCAGTTTGCTTGGGGAAAGCGGTGGAAATGGCTGAAATCCGACAGAGAGCGGAAGAAGTGCCATTGTTCCCTTTCAGACCCCTCCCTCACAAAAAGCATCACAAGGCAGTGAAGTGGGTTGTCCCAGCCCGATGAACACCTAAGGCTCTGCCCCTCACTACGTAACAGGCACGTCAAGACAAAAAAAAGTGGCCCAAATGAAAGAACAGATCAAAGCTCCAGAAATAATACAACTACATGACAAAGAGATAGCCAACCTATCAAATGCACAGTTCAAAGCACTGGTGATCAGGATGCTCACAGAATTGGTTAAATTTGGTCGCAAATTAGATGAGAAAGTGAAGGCTACGCTAAGTGGAATAAAGGAAAATGTACAGGGAACCAATAGTGATGGGAAGGAAACTGGGACTCAAATCAATGGAGTGGACCAGAAGGAAGAAACAAACAACCAAACAGAAAAGAATGAAGAAACAAGAATTCAAAAAAATGAGGAGAGGCTTAGGAACATCCAGGACATCTTTAAACACTCCAACATCCAAATTATAGGGGTACCAGAAGGAGAAGAGGAACAGCAACAAGTGGAAAAGTTATTTGAACAAATAATAATAGAAAGAAAACTTCCCCAATCTGGCAAAGGAAATAGACTTCCAGGAAGTCCAGGAAGCTCAGAGAGTCCCAAAGAAGTTGGACCCAAGGGGGAACACAACAAGGCACATCATAATTACATTGCCCAAGATTAAATGAAGGAGAGAATCCTAAAAGCAGCAAGAGAAAAGGAGACAGTTACCTACAAAGGAACTCCCATTAGACTGTCAGCTGATTTCTCAAAAGAAACCTTGCAGACAACAAGGGGCTGGAAAGAAATATTCCAAGTCATGAAAGACAAGGACCTACATCCAAGATTGCTCTATCCAGCAAGGCTTTAATTTAGAATGGAAGGACAGATAAAGTGCTTTTCAGATAAGGTCTAGTTAAAGGAGCTCATCATCACCAAGGCCTTATTATATGAAACGTTAAAGGGTCTTATCTAAGAAAAAGAAGATAAAAACAGGTACAGAAAAATGACAGCAAGCTCACAATTATTAACAACCACACCTAAAACAAAAACAAACTAAGCAAACAACTAGAACAGGAACAGAACCACAGAAATGGAGATTACATGGAGGGTTAGCAACAGGGGAGTGGGAGGAGAAGAGAGGGGGAAATGGTACAGAGAATAAGTAGCATAGATGGTGGGTAGTAAAGAGACAGGGGGAGGGTAAGAATAGTATGGGAAATGTAGAAGCCAAAGAACTTATATGTATGACCCATGGACATGAACTAAAGGGGGAGAATGTGGGTGGGAGGGGGTATGCAAGGAAATAAAGGCGGGGGAAATGGGACAACTGTAGTAACATAATCAATAAACTATATCAAAAAAATATCCTTATTTTGGAAAATACACACTGAAGGAAAAAAGCATGGTATATGCAACCTGTTCTAAAAAAAAAAAAAAAAAGAGGAAAGCCTGCAGGGCCTGGTGAGCACCTGAACTGAGTGAAGTAGGCTAGACATAAGATGAGATGTGAAACTAGAGTGAACAGAAACTCCTGTGCCAGGCTGTAGGGGACAGCTCCAGCCCACATGGCTGGACAGGAATGTGGGCCTGAAGTCACCAGATCTTTCAATTTTTTGAGAAGCTAAAAATCTGAGTTATGTGAAATTTGCCAATTTTTAAATGTTGACAACCAATTCAAAAACATGTTTAAACTGTATGGTCCAAACAAACATGTCTGTGAGCCAAAACTAGCCAGTGTGAGGTCTCTGAAGAAGGTTTTCTCTAGAAAGTTGGAGGCAACATAATAAACATCTAGCTTCTTTGGGCAGTACCTGTTTGAATCAAAAAAGCACTAAGGACCAGTTAGTTCGCTGAGCTCCAGCAGTTTAGCAGTCCCAATCCCTCTTGTCCTTATGACCACCATTTTGGCCCTGATAGGAGTTGAGAAGATGGATGCTGGGAAGAGCTCAGCCTGCAGAAAAAGGGCAGTGGGCTCTCTGGTGTAACTAGGCCCCAGAGTGCTCAAGCAGGTAAGACCAGAGGCAATAGGCTTAGGGGTCTGACAAACCTCAGCTCAGACCTGGCCCCACCCTGGGCTAGAGGGTATGTTCCCTCCCTCCCTGGCTTTGGCCTCTTCCAGGCAAATGAAGAGGCAGTGCTGGCTTCCCCATACCTCAGAATTCTGGACTGAGACCCTTACCTAATATAGCAGCAATGGTGCAACAATTCAATGCAGAACTGGGGTGACAAAAAGTGCCTATTTCACAGCACTGTTATATGAATTGAAAGAATTAATGCATTATACAAGTTCCAAACAGTGTCTGACATGTTATTTTCCCTCTGGTGGGGTTTTTTTCTACAGTTTCAAGCACAGACTTCCATACTGAATCTCAAAATACTTCTAGTAGCTAGGAAGTCCAATAATAACCTAAGTCAATGATCTTTCTGGAAGAATGAAACAGGAAAACCTCAGAGACACCAGGCTGGAATTATCTCTAGAACAAAAGTTATCTGTCCTCACTGAGTCCTTAGTATATGCCCTTTCCACAAGAAATGAACATTATCTTCATAGCTAACACTTAATGAGTGTTTTCTATGAGCTAAGGACTGTTTTAAGTGTTTTATATGCATTACCTCATATACCTAAGAGGTAGGTACTATCATCAATACCCCTATTTTGCAGAGGAACACATTAAGGCAAGGAGAGGTTAAATCATCTGCCCAAGAGTAAAGAGCTGGTCAGTGGCAGGACATGATTGAACAGCAGGCACTCTTAGCCCAGAGCTCTGGTTTCTGAAAGCACTATGTTACCCTGTGTGGAGAAGAGGGTGGAAAGATCAGAGCTCCCACCCAGAGAAAGAGAGAAGGGTTCAGCCCCCCACCTCCACCACCTTATCTCTCCAGTCTCATCTACCACTCCCCATTTCTCATACTCCATGCTTCCGAACAGCTGACTTGTCTTATCTCCTCAATCATTCATACTCTTTACAACCCCAGGACTTTGACACATAGACATGTGTTGAAGTACTCTTCCAGTCCTGATCCTTCTCCTGGCACCTCAGCCTTCAAATTTCAGCTTAGATATCACCTTCCAGGTATTTTCCCTACTCTCCTTGGTTTAAACAAGGCAGCCCTCTCTCAAGATCCCATAGTCTGTATATTACCCTAGGACACGCCTTTTTTGTGATTCACTGGTTCCCCTGGAACCTCATGCACTGAGACAGGGGCCTGGGCTTTTTCCCATAGATCCCTCACATCTAGTAGCACAGGGTAGGTACTCAACAAATATTTAGGAAGTGAATGAAGAAAACTAGGAGGCCATAGGAGACTAAGCCTTTTACATAACTGAGAATGTTCCCTCCATTAACAATGGAAGACTTGAGCTATCTGATCTTCATGGCAGCTTTCTAAACGTATAACTTTTTGGAGTATATTAGGACATCACCACTAACAGAGAAGATTCTATTAATGCAGAGAGGACCCAGGGGCTGCATCCACTTGGAGAAGACCCCAAACAAATCCCCCATGATGGGAAAGGTTGGTCCAACATTTCCACTTTATAGATGAAGAAACTGAAACTCAGAGTATTAAAGAAACCCACCCAAGGCTGCACTGCCAGCAAGAGCAGCGCTGGGACTCAGACACAGATCTGAACAGCCCCTGACCCCAGACCCTTTCCACCATCATGGAAGTGAGGTCCATCCCTCACAAGGTGTTTGAGGCAAGAAAACCAGGGCCACTCTCACCAGCTCTCACACCATGATTGTTTATGAGACATAATGGTTGTTGCTGTGGCCTCAGGCACAAAAAGACCTTCTAGAAATGGATCCTCAGTGCACAAAGAGCCCCTCTTCTGAAGCAGAGAAAGCAAGCAGAGGCATTCTTGACTAATCCCAGCTAAAGGTGCTAGATGGGCAAGGCCAGAGTTGCAGAGCCTAAGAGAATGAATTAGGAAACTGTTTACTGAGGAAGTAGGAAAAAAAGGGGGGATGGAGGAAATCTACCATAAAAAGTAAGTAAAATCAGCAGAATTCCTTCATGAAAGGGTGGAATTAGCATATGGCCTCAGCTGCCAAGTGAGGCCATTGAAGCAAGCAATGTAAATGAGTTCAAGATACAATTAGACATTTTTCTGGATGGAGACGGAAGGGGCTGAAGAAGATATGGCAGGTCACATTTCAGAAAGAGCAGCAGGAACCCATTTCCCTATGGAGCAAATGACCACAGGGACAGCACAGAGGGCAGGCCAGGGTAGCATTCCAGGCAAGAATGCTCACCTTGGGGCTCTTCCTCCCCTCTATTAATTTTTTAAGGTGCCTCATATAGTACCTGCAAAGCAGCTATCCAGGCACTGAAATAAAAGTTTGGTTCTGTTCCACTCCACACATTTGTATGCTGCCCCTAGGCTGGGTCCCACACTTCAGAGTTGAATCTGACCTAGTCCCTGCCCTCAAGGAGCTCACAATCTGGTGAGAAGGCACAAAATATGCAATATCAACACACTGAAATACATTGAAGTAAGATGAGAAGTTTTTGCTAAACAAGCACAAAAGAGGGGGATTTAGCAGTTGGAGGGAGGAAGGAGGCCAGAAAGCTAAGGGAAGAAGTTGTTCAGTGTAGAGGACACAGCAAAAGACCATGGAAGCCCCAGCTGCCGGCTCCTCATGAAGGATGCTGAGTATGCAGTTCCCCTGGATCTTTGGGGAGGGGGCCAAGCCACCTTGAGCTTTGTGAAAAGAGATGGAATGACCAGAGGCACCAACTGCCAGCCATGGACCAGATATGACTCAACTGCAACAATTCAGGACAGCTGTTCCCAATCTTCTCAACAGCATAGCACATGTGGCCCACCCAAGGAACAGAAAACATGGTCCGCTGGGAGGGACACAATTTATTAGGCCCTCTCTACCCAAATGAGCTCTGATACCCTTTTTTATGTGGCTCACTGCACAGGCTGTCTCACTTGATCCAGCTCCTTGGGCCCCGTTTCCTCCAAGATGAAATAAATGTTAACTCTAGTCACTCTAAAAGGACCACAAACATTTCCTTTGTGTTCTTAGCATACTCACTGGCATAGCACATTTCCATGACCCCAATTCTAAGCAGGGTTCTAAACCCTGCATATTGCAAAAGTCAAAACAATCTCTGCCAACCTCTTATATCAATGAACTGGGTCTCTCAATTTAAAATGAGAAAGAACCCTTAACATGCTGAAAAGAAAATGAGGCACTTCCCCCTCTGTGCTCAGCAGCCATTCTGTAATGTGACATCACACCAGACCTGGTAAAGGTGTGATAGGACACAGGGCAAGTGCCAGGCACTGTCCTTCTCTTCTTCTTTCTAAAACCTTGTAAAGGCTGGGTGCCTGGCCACCAGATAGTCTTCTACAATAGCAGAGGAGAGAGGAAAGGGATGTGTGAAGTCTTCCTTGGACTGGAGAGGGGAGAGGGAGGCAGTGGCTGTTGCTAACTCAGTGCCCCACCCTCCTCCAGGGCAGAGAGAAATGGCATTAAGCTCCCATTTATAAACAACCACTTTGTGTTTGGCACCAGGATGGGGGCACTTCCACCTATATTCACATAATCTTCATAACAACTCTGCACAGTAAGCATTGCAATTCCATTTTCCAAAGGCAGAAGCTCAGTCAAAGAGGTCAATTCCTAGGCCTAAACACACAGTGAGTGAGTGAGTGGAAGAGCCAACATCCCAAAGGCCATGTTCATCCATTATTCTGCAGAGCTCCCTGTAGCCAGGTGTCCTCATTTTAGGGGGCCTTTCCACTGCCCCTACACTAGAAGAAGGTCCTTAAGAATAGACACAAATCCAAAGAAGAAACTACATTGGCCCAAGTCTGTGGATGGTTTTCACCCACCATGGCAAACAGCCCCATTTTCGAGAGAAAAATCGCTTTATGCATTTAAGTGCTTTCTGGGGCAGCACTTATCTTTGAGTCTGACCCTCTCAGCTGTAGCCCCTACATCTTTGGGCCAAAGCTTTAGGCTGAAATTAGATGCTTCATCCTACTTGGAGTAAACATTCTAGGAAACCAAGCATAGGGTATAAAACACAAAACTCAGAAAGAGGAAGAAACTCAAGTTCCAATACTACCACCTGACCTAAGGAAGCAGATTCTCATCTCAGAACCTTAGGCTCCTCACCATTATCGAGTACCTGGGGATACATGTGTCCCTATACCCCTTTTTTGAGCAGAGGATGGGAGAATGGGGGCAAGGAGAAGAACCATACTTAAATAATATTTTTGGGAAAACTGGCAAAATTCTGAGTGTGAATGGAGTATTAGATAATATAAAATTGTTAGTTGTCATAATGACATTGAGTTATGCAAGAAATTATATTTTTAAAAGATGTATACCTAAGTATTAGGGGTAAAACAACTTGAGATCTTAATGACCTTATTTTAAAATACATCAGAAAAAAGGAGGGACTGTTGAAACAAGCATGACAAAATCTTAGTAACTATTAAATCTGCATGATGGGTATATACGAGTTCATTCTCACTATCCTGGGTATGTTTGAAATTTTTTAGTAAAACCAATAAACAAACAAAAACTTCCTTGGAGAAAGAGTCTAGCAACAAAGACATGAGTCCAAATGAGAACCTGAGAATGAGGTATCATGCACAAAAGGGCTGAGGGGAATAGGGATACCATGTAAACATAAAATCAAGTTAAAGAACTGTGATGCTTATTCTTTCATAAAGTTATGTGCCTATTACATACCAATTGCATTTCTTAAAATCCTTGAAAGCATAAGTACATACTACAAATGACTTCACAAAAATTGACTTAGAAAAAAACTGTGATACAGAACAACCAAAATCAGGAGTATAGGAGGATAACTCAGAGTAGGGATTCATTTCTGCAGTAAGTAGCTGGAGAAATGCAGGCTTCAACATGTGCATTAGAGAATTGAAAGTAACTGGTGGTAGAACCATTACTAGCTCTAAAATAAAATAAGCTGTAGGTCTATGCAAATTAAAAAACTGAGACAGCCCTGGCTGGTGTGGCTTAGTTGGTTGAAGCACCCTCCCATACACCAAAAGGTTGGGGGTTAGATTCCCAGTCAGGACACATATCTAGGCTGTAGGTTCAATCCCCAGTTGGGGAACGAATGGAAGGCAACCAATCAATGTTTCTGTCTCACATCGATGTCTGTCTGTCTGTCTGTCTCTCTCTCCTTTACTCCCTCTCTAAAATCAATAAACATATGAAAAAAATTTTTAAAGACTTAGAGAAGATCACAAATAACAGAAAGAAGAATAAAGCAAGGAAGCATAGACAACATTAAAAAAATAGAACATGATGGCAAAAAACCCCAAATGTATAATAATAACTGTAAAAGGGATAAACTAACCTATTTTAAAAAATGAAGTTTTAGTCCTGGCTGGCGTAGCTCAGTGGATTGAGCGCGGGCCGCGAACCAAAGTGTCTGTCACGGGTTCGATTCCCAGTCAGGGTACATGCCTGGGTTGCAGGCCATGACCCCCAGCAACCGCACACTGATGTTTCTCTCTCTCCCTCTTTCTCCCTCCCTTCCCTCTCTAAAAATAAATAAATAAAAAGAAATCTTTAATTAAAAAAAATGTGCAAAAAAAAAGAAGTTTTAAAATGTAATCCTATTTTGATGTCTTTGGTCGTGTGGTAGCCTTTGCCATGACTTCCTCTTTCTCTTTTTTCTTTAGCTGTATTTTCTAATCACCCCACATGGCACTTGTATACATGCAGATGTACATATGCACTTGCACATGGTCAATGGACCAGGCACTGGTCTAAACACTATACAAAGATTATCATACAACAACCCTATGTTGTCACTAAGCTTCGATTTTATAGATGGGAATATTGAAACACAGCTAATAAAATCATACTTTTGTATGTAAAGTTTAGAAAGTAAATGGTGAGTTAGGTCAGATTCCACAAGTTCAGAGCAAAATTTCCAACAAGACTGTCCTCTCTTCAGCCAGCTGAACACTCAGGGGTCTCAAGGCCAAATGCACTTTTGAGCAACTGGTTGCAAATATAGGGAGCATGTAGTTCTCACAACACCCCCCAGGTTAGATATTTCACTATGACTCGCAGAAGTAAGGAAAGCATTATACTTATGATTACAGTTTTATTATAAAGGATACAAATCAGGACAAGTCAAAGAGACACATAGGAGACAAGGTCTGGGAGGGTACTAAATGCATACCCTCTCCCCATGGAATTAGAGCACGTCACCTCTTGGCACATCAATTTCTCCATTAAACAGAAAGCCCTACTGAGCCTTAGTGTCCAGAGTTTTGGTTAGGTTTCATCACACAGGCATGATTGATAGAATCAGTAACCATGAAATGGAACTGATTTCCAGCCCTTCTCCCTCCCCCAGAGGTTGAGAGGTCAAACTGGTATTTATGGCCCAAAGCCCCAACCTTCTAATCCCATGGTTGGTATTCCAGACACACCAGCCCATCCTGAGTCCTCCCTTGAGCATAAACTCAGTGTGGTCCAAGTGCCCACCATGAACAATAAGAACACTCCTAACAATGGGCAAATTCCAAGGATTTTAGAAGCTCTATCCCAGGAACACAAGACAAAGACCAAATTCTTTATTAAACAACAATAAGGCTAAAATATGTTTACATATCACTGACTTCCATTACTCCTTCCTCCCCTACCGCAAAAAAAGTCCCTACCTATTGATAGAGCCATCTCATTCCTGGTGAGCTACACTAAAGAACAATCTAAAATGCAAACAAATGCTCATCACAGTGTTATCAGAGTAGGGCAAATTATACACAGTGCATATATTAATCAAGAAGAGATGGGAGCAAAGGGGTAAAGATGGTGGTGACATAGGTGGGAGGGGAGTCCACTTCCCCATGCGCACAGGTGGAACACCTAGCCCATCTTCTGAGGAACAGAGTGAACAGCCAGTGGTATCCCAGCATATATGAGGATTGGAGGCCAAAAACTGTAGAGGACATTGAAAACTCAGAGGGTAAGGAGAGTGCTTCAGGACAATGAGGTCCCTGGCACCAGCACGAGGACCAGGGCAGCTGCAGCCCCAGGCCTGGCGCCTGCCAGGTGTGCTGCAGGATTCTTGGAAGAGAGCCAGGTCAACGGCTACCTCCCCTGCCAAACAAGGTTTGAGCAGCACCAGGAGGGACCTGGATGCTTGAAGTCGCAGTGAGGGAATAAGGAAGAAGTGGCAAACACACAAGGGTGGTGTGCACCCACGGAGACTGTGAATGGCTGGGAAGAGTTGGGCAGTGATGGACCCTGACCTAGATAGTCCCCAGTCTGGTTGGAGGGTTGAACTGTGTGAGAGGCCAGGCACTTTATGGAGCTGCAAGCTTTAAATAGGAGGAATTTTTCAAAAAGAAAAAGAAAAAAAGAGGCACTCAGCAGCTGTTTATGGAATTCTCCCACAGCAGCCGCTCCCATCTCCCACACCCCTAACCGCCCCACACCTGCCCACAGGGGCTGCCCATCCTGCCCCAGTTGCAGAGGTCGAGCACTCATGCCTGCAGCCCCAGGGACAGAGGGTGCCTGACCTCACCACCCAGAGGCACCTCATGTACAAACCCAGCACCCCGAGTGCAGCAGCAGAAGAGGTGTATGCCCATATCCACAGCAGCAGCCACTGCAGCACCCCCTGCCCTGCAGGGCTGATGGGCTCTCTAAGAGAAAGGTGGAGATGCCCCCCACAGAGGAGAGATGCAGGGCTCAGGGAGTCAGCAATCCCCAGAAAGACTTAACTCAGTGACGAACCGAACTACCCTGAAGAGACACTAAGAGTCCCTAGAATCTAGGATAGCAAAGAGCAAAAAGGTGGTGTGTGAATTGCCCCTAAACGGTACACCTCAAGGACAGCACAACTGGTGGACTGAAGGCGTAGGCTGGGCACAAAAGGGCACTGGGGGCCTTCAGCCAACTGAGGAACTGGGCTAGAACTGGGCAACTGCTAAGAGTGTGGCCCAGGAAGGGGGAAAAGCATAACCAATCCCCCCTCAGCCTGCTGCAACCAGAAGGACCAGCAGAACTGGCTTGGCTGATTTAAAGCCACAGGAAGTACTATAAAGGACACATAGAAAAAACCAAGGGGAAGGGTGGAAGCAAGGGAGGGAAGGAGGTTTGGCTGAGGTGGGGAGGATTGGTGGTGGGGGAATGCAGACAATTGTAATTGAACAACAATAAAATAATTTAAATTTAAAAAATAAAAATAAAATATATGTCCACACAATAAACAAATTGTACAAAAAAACCCCTAAAGCCAGCAGGATACTCTTTTCTTTTTTAATTCCTTCTTCCTTTCTTTCCTTTCTTTTTTTATTCCTTCTTCCTTTCTTCCTGTCTTTTTTTATTCCTTCTTCTTTCCTTTTTTTTTTTAATTCCCACAGGTGGGACAATAAAACCTGGAGCTGTGAAAGGACCAGAGTTAGACCCAAAGAGGGGTCATCAACTGAGACAGTGAGACAAATTTCACTTTGTTACTTCAGAGAACTTGCAAGTTATTGGATATTTGTATTATGATTATTTTTTCATTATTCTTACACCTTTTATTTTGTTAGTATTCTTGTATTTCTCTTCTTTGCTTGGTTTGTTAAATTGCATTGTTTGACTCATTTCCCTTGTTCTTTCCTCTATAGTGTATTTTTAATTTTCAGTCTTTAACTTCACTTGTGCTCCAATATCACACTACTCTAGGTCCTGTATTTCCTATTTTTGTTATTCAGATCACATAGATTGTGTCATATGATTGTCGCTCCATTACTGTTGTAAATAATTGTTGTTCCATACAATTGTAAATACCACACAGCACCCCTCCAAGATCTTAGCTCACTTCACTCTTTCTGGAACTTTATTACTGTGGTGGTTAACTCTATTCTCTCAAAAACTACACCTATTCTCTATCCTTTACTCTCACTTTACCTCATAATCTGACCTTCCATAAGCTCACTGCTTTCTAGATCCAATTCACAATCCTCCCCAGCCCCTAACAAGAGTCTCACCTGTTTTCCATCCTTCCTAAAAAGTGGAGAGTTGGGTGAAATATCACAGTTAACACTATACATAAACAAAGGATCTCCTATCTCTTCTCTATGGGTTGGTACTTTAAATACCATAGACTATACTCCCACTGTCTTAAACCATTTTGCCTTCCCCCTCCAACTGATCACAAAAAAGAGTAGGTGGGAGCTGTGATCACCAGTATACCTGCTGGAAGAGGAAACCCACCAATAAAGGAACTACCAACAGATAACAAAGGAAGAAGGTGAAGGAGGGAGTGGAAGCCACACTAACTCAATCCAGGACCGATCTGGAAATACAAATAAATGGTGGAGAAATTACCCAGAACAAACACCTGAACAAGAGTGAGAGAAAAGCCTCAAAAACTCATATACACAAAAGAACCAGCTTCAACACAACATGTCCATACCTGCACAACAGAATACAAGACGTGGTAGATGGAGTGACACTCAGTTAACCAGCTGGAGGGAAGAACCTACCAATGAAAGACCAAACAACAATCAAAACCCAAAGACATACAGAGAGCCAACATAAATGCCAGTCCAAGACCAGCAAGCGCAGGAGATCAAAGAGACTGCACCACTGAATCTCACAGGTCTTCTACCATAGAACTTCACACCAGAAACCCAGGGAGGCAGAATACACTAATTTAAGAAGCAGAGGCTAACAAGAAGAGTCTCACAAACAATGGGAAGAAAAAGAAACAATCCCCAAATGAAAGGGAAGGAGGAAGCCTCAGAAATAATGCTAAATGATATAGAGGCAAGTCAACTATCGGATATGGAGTTCAAAGCAATGGTTATAAGGAAGCTCAATCAGCTCACAGAGAATTACCAAAAACTACAGGGAAACTACAATGAACTCACTGAAAACTATATCAACATGAAAAAGGAAATAGAAACTATCAACAAGGACCAAGAGGAAATGAGGAATACAATTTCTGAACCAAAAAACCACAGTAGAAGGAATCAAAAGCAGGATCGATGAAGCAGAAGATCAGATCACTGAAGTGGAGGACAAGGTGGAAAAAAAACACACTCAGAATGAGCAAGAAAAGGAAAAGAGACTAGGAAAGAACAAAGAGGGGTTAAGGGAAATGCAGGACAACATGAAATGCAATAATATCCATATAACAGGGACACCAGAAGGAGAAGAAGAAGAGCAAGGGATAGAAAACCTGTTTGAAAAAGTAATGATGGAAAACTTCTCTAATTTGATGAGAGAAAAAGACACATAAACCCAGGAAACACAGAGAGTCCCAATCAAGAGGAACCCAAAGAGGCCCACTTCAAGACACATCACAATTAAAATGGCAAAATTCCAACACAAAGAGGGAATCTGAAAAGCAGCAAGGAAGAAACAGGAAGTATCATACAAAGGAGCCCCAATAAGACTAGCAGCTGACTTCTCAATGGAAACACTCCAAGCCAGAAGAGAATGGCAAGAAATATTCCAAGTAATGAAAACCAGAGAACTGCAACCAAGACTGCTCTACCCAGCAAGGATCTCAATTAAAATGGAAGGCCAAATAAGGAGCTTCTAAACAAAAGAAGCCTCAAAGAATGTACCTCCTCCGAACCAGCTCTGCAAGAGATGCTAAAGGGCCTGCTTTAAGAACAGGAAGAAAAACGGTGAGAGACAGAGGAACACAGATACAAAAAAAAAAAATGGCAATGAATACGTACCTATCAATAATAACCTTAAATGTAAATAGATTAAATGCACCAATCAAAAGACATAGAATAGCTGAATGGACAAGAACACATGACCCACACATATGCTGCCTACAAGAGACCCACCTCAGAACAAAAGACATACACAGACTGAAAGTGAAGGGCTGTAAACAAATTTTCCAAGCAAATGGACAGGAAAAAGGAGCCGGGGTAGCAATACTCAGATCAGAGAAAACAGACTTCAAAAAAGGAGTCATAAAAAGAGCCCCAGAAGGTCACTTCATAATACTCAAGGGAAGAATCCACCAAGACGACATAAACATTGTAAATATGTATGCACTCAACATAGGAGCACCCAAATACATAAAGAAAATCTTGGAGGAATTCAAGAAAGATATTGACAGCAACGCAATTATAGTGGGAGATTTTAACACCCCACTATAAAAAATGGACAGATATTCCAAACAAAATATCAACAAAGATAATGTGGCAATGCCCTAGACTGAATGGACTTAACTGATATATATATAGAGCCTTTCATCCCAAAGAAGCAAAAACACACATTCTCTTCAAATGCACATGGAACATTTTCAAAGACAGACCACATGATAAGAAACAAAAAAAGCCTCAACAAATTCAAGAAAATTGAAATGATATCAAGTATTTTCTCCGACCACAAGGGACTGAAACTAGAAACCAATCTCAAGGAAAAAAACAAAAAACACTCAAACTCATGGAGACTGAATAGCATGCTATTAAACAATGACTGGGTCAAGAGTGAGATCAAGGAAGAAACTTAAAACTTTCTGGAAACACATGAAAATGATCTCACAACAATCCAGAACTTATGGGACAAAGGGAAGGCAGTCCTGAGAGGGAAGTTCATAGCAATACAGGCATACCTAAAAAGATACAAACATTTCAAATAAACAACCTAACCCTATACCTTCAAGAACACAACTAACACCATTAAAGACAGCCCAGAGCAAGTAGAAGAAAGGAAATAACCAAGATCAGAGCAGAATTAAATGACATAGAGACTAAAAGCACAATTCTAAGGATCAATGAATCCAAGAGCTGGTTCTTCGAAAAGATAAACAAAATCGACAAGCCTTTAAGCAGACTCATCAAGAAAAAGAGACAGGACCCAAATAAACTGTCAGATATGAAAGAGAGATTAAAACTGATACCACAGAAATACAAAGGATTGTAAGAAATTACTACAAAGAACTATATGCCAGGAAAATTGAAAACCTAGGAAAAATGGACAAATTTCTAAAAAATACAATCTTCCAAAACTCAGTGAAGATGAAGCAGAAAGCCTGAACAGACCAATAACAGCTGATGAAATTGAAGCAGTAATCAAAAAGCTTCTGACACACAAAATCCCTGGACCAGACGCTTCCACAGGTGAATTTTACAAAGCATTTAAAGGAGAGGTAACCCTCATCCTTCACAATTACAAAAAAATTCAGGAATATGGAAGACTCCCAAACTCTTTTTATGAAGCCAGCATCATCCTAATCCCAAAACCAGATAAAGACATAACAAAGACAGACAACTTCAGGTCAAGATCACTGATGAACATAGATGCTAAAATTCTCAACAAAATATTGGCAAACTGCATCCAGCAATACTTTGAAAGGATCATACCCTATGATCAAGTGGGCTTCATCCCAGGGATGCAAGGATGGTACATTAGCAAATCAATAAACATAATACACCACATAAACAAAATGAAAAACAAAAACCAGATGATCATATCAATAGATGCAGAAAAAGCATTTGATAAGGTACAGCACCATTCACGATAAAAATACTTAGTAAAGTGGGAAGAGTGGGAGCATTCCTCAATATAATAAAGGCCATATGAGAGACCTACAGCCAACATCATACTCAATGGGCAAAAACTTAGAGCTTTCCTTCCCTCTAAAATCAGGAACAAGACAAGAATGCCCGCTTTCACCACTGCTATTCAGCATAGCATTGGAGGTCCTAGTCACAGCAATCAAACATGAAAAAGAAACAAAAGGCATCCAATTTGGAAAGGAAGAAGTAAAACTGTCATTGTTTGCAGATAACATGCTAGTGTACACAGAAAATCCTATAGACTACACCAAAAAACAGCTTGACCTAATAAGTGAATTTGGCAAAACAGCGGGATACAAAGTCAATATTCAGAAATCAAAGGCATTTTTATACACCAACAATGAAGTACCAGAAACAGAAATCAGTAAAAAAATCCCATTTGATATAGCAACAAGAAAACTAAAGTACCTAGGAATAAACCTGTCTAAGGAGGTAAAAGACCTGTACTCAGAAAACTACAGAACACCTAGAAAGAAATTAAGGAATACACAAACAAATGGAAGCGTGTGCCATGATCATGGATTGGAAGAATTAACATCATCAAAATGTCTATACCACATAAAGCAATTTATAGATTCAATGCAATACCTATTAAAACACCAATGGCATATTTCACAGATATAGAACAAACATTTCAGAAATTTATATGGAACCATAAACGACCCTGAGTAGCTGCAGCAATTTTGAAAAAGAAGAGCAAAGTAGGAGGGATCACAATACTTGATATCAAAGTATATTATAAGGCCGCTGTAATCAAAACAGCCTGGCACTGGCATAAGGACAGACACATAGACCAATGGAACAAAAGAGAAGCCCAGAAATAAACTCAAGTCTCTATGGTCAATTAATATTTGACAAAGGGGAAAGAAGTATAAAATGGAGTAAAAATAGCCTCTTCAACAAATGGTGTTGGGAGAACTGGAGAGCTACCTGCAAAAAAATGAAACTTAACCACCAGCTTACACCATACAGAAAAATAAATTCAAGGTGGATAAAAGACTTAAATATAACTTGTGACACCATAAAAGTCCTAGAGGAAAACATAGGCAAGAAAATCTCAGACATTCCACACAGCAACATCTTCACTGATATATCCCCTAAAGCAAGGGACATAAGGGAAAGAATAAGCAAATGGAACCTCATCAAATTAAAAAGCTTCTGCATGGCTAAAGAAAACAGCATTAAAATGAAAACAGAACCAACTATATCAGAAAACATATTTGCCAATGATACCTCAGACAAGGTATCAAAATGATACCTTGAGCAGACAATTCTACAAAGAGGACATACAGAGGGCCCAGAAACATATGAAAGGATTCTCAGCATCACTAGCCATCAAACAGATGCAAATTAAAATCACAATGAGATACCACAATGAGATGGTCAGAATGACCATCATAAACAAATCAATAAACAAGTGTTGGAGAGGATGTGGAGAAAAAGGAACCTACTGCACTCTTGGTGGGAATGCAGACTGGTGCAGCCATTGTGGAAATCAGTATGGAATTACCTCAGAAAACTAGAAATGGAACTGTTTCCACCGCTGGGATTATATCTTAAGAGCCCTGAAACACCAATCCAAAAGATCCTATGCACTCCAATGTTCATTGAAGCACAATTTACAACAGCCAAGTGCTGGAAGCAACCTAAATGCCTATCAGTACATGAATGGGTCAAAAAACTATGGTACATTTACACAATGGAATACTATGCAGCAGAAGGAAAGAAAGAAGGAGCTCCTACCCTTTGAGAGAGCATGGATGGAACTGGAGAACATTAGGCTAAGTGGAATAAGCCAGGCAGTAAGGGACAAATACCATATGATCTCACCTTTAAGTGGAACATGATCAACAAAAGAAAAAAGCAAATATAATACAACCAGAGACATTGAAGTTAAGAATAATCTAACACATGGGAAAACTGTAATAGCATAATCATTAAAATATATTTTAAAAAATCTAACAATATCCAGAGGGGAGAGGGGAGGGACCCATGGGGGGAAGGGCTTTCAGGAACTACTATAAAGGACACATAGACAAAACCAAGTGGGAGGGTGGAAGCAAGGAAGGGAGGTAGGTTTGACTGAGGTGGGGAGGAGTGGTGGTGGGAGGAATGCAGACAACTATAATTGAACAATAATAAAATATTTTTTTTAAAGAAGAGATGAAATACACAGAATGGCATAGCAAGGCAGTGGGATACTAGGGAACCATTAAAGATGTTTTCAAGGGATATTTAAAAATATAGAACAAGCCCTGGCTGGCATAGCTCAGTGGATTGAGCGCACACTGTAAACCAAAGTGTCACAGGTTCAATTCCCAGTCAAGGTACATGCCTGGGTTGCAGGCCACGGCCCCCAAGCAACCGCACATTGATGTTTCTCTCTCTCTCTCTCTCTCTCTCTCTCTCTCTCTCTCTCTCTCTCTCCCTCCCTTCCCTCTCTAAAAATAAATAAATAAAATCTTTAAAAAATAAATAATAAATAAAAATATAGAACAAAGCTCATGGTTCAAAACACTTGTAAATCACGGTGTGAAACTTATATTCAGTGAGGTCCCCACTAGAAAAAAGAATATGTCAAAATATTAACAGGAGTTATCCTGAATAATTAGATTGCAATTTCTTCCTAATATTCTCTATTTCCCATATTTTGAAAATGTATAAATTGCTTACATATTCTGGGGGGGAGGCTTTAAAAAGTAATACATGATGAATAAAACTACATACATACACTAACTCCAGCCTTAAAGCTAATTAATCTGAAAGTGCATGGCAATTGCTGCATTTTCAATATTTAGAATTTCAGGGGTTCTTTTACAAATCTATACTTTTTCCATAATGTCCTAATCTTGTTATGAATTGTATTTCTTCACTTCTACATGTTTCTACATGTCAAGCACTATAGTTTTTAAAGATTTTATTTATTTATTTACTTTTAGAGAGGGGGGAAGGGAGAAAGAAAGAGAGGGAGAGAAACATAGATTGGTTGCCTCTCATGTGCCCCTAACCAGGGACCTAACCCACAACCCAAGGATGTACCCTGACCAGGAATCAAACTGGCAACCATTTGGTTTGCAGGATGACGCCCAACCCTCTGAGGTACACCAGTCAGGGCCCCAAAATTTTTATTTTAAAGCCTCTTTCAGATTTGTTTTATGATTTCTAGTTCCTAGGATATGAATTTTTGCATTTTTGTCTATAGAACATCTTTTTCATAGTAGTGATTTTTCTTGTATTCCTTGTGGTTTTGTTTATAAATTCATTCTCAGCAAGGATTGTTTCCTGGGGGAGGTTATACATGTGTGTGACTGAAGAGTGCTCCCATGGAGTGATGATGGGATAAAGCAGCCAGGGTCAAAAGGCATCACCAGTATTTATATTAATTTTTTTTCCTCAGGATTTCCATAAGCACCTTTAATGCAGATGAGAGCCCTGATCTCAGGAATTCTGTCCTTTCCTGGGGGAAAGGAACTCTTTCTAAGCTCACCCAAGGTGAGCAATTAATCTCTATCTGCTGGAGGAAAATTCTCATAGTTCCTTTTCTTAATTTATGAGGTGAGCTTTCACTTCTCCAGTCTAGATACCCCTGTGACCAACTGGCTTTCAGTCCTATCTGCTGTGAATCTGACTTCCCTTTTCCTGTCCATCCCTTAAAGATGTTCCTCCCTGGCTCTAGCATGTCACTGTGTTTGGGACACAAGGAATATGAATGCAGCATGGCCCACCACACTAAGCACAAGTCTGAAAGAAAGTGGTAAACTCCAAGGGGTTAAGTGTGGTATGCTCTCAGGGATACTTGATATCTCATGCCATTTTTACCACTCAAAAACAGTGATGAAAACTAAATGTACTGGGAGTAACTGGAAGTCATTTTGGGAAAGAGAACTATAACCAGAACTGTATTGTCATCTCCAAATCAGACAGACCTGAATCTGAACCTGGTTGTACCAACTTGGCAATCTGGGGCTGCTGATCTATCCTACCACCCACTCACAAGGAGGGATATCGTGAGAACTGGCAATCACATACATAAAGCACTGCAGTGGAAATATATAGGCTTGAGGCTCAGTCTGCTGTGGGACATTCCCAGTAAGTCAATCTCTGCTTGGCCTGGTCTCATAGTACATATTCAAGACAGGCTGGAATTGCTTGTATTAGTTACGTTAGGCAGCTACAGAGTCAGAACTTCAGAACGGTGAATTAGAAGCAGAGACCAGGAGGGCATAAAAATCCTTATAAGAACAGCAAAGGAAGCTTCTTGCACCTAGAGAAATTCTCCAACTGGGTAGCTAGTAATAGCCATAGCCATACATGCCCATGGATACTTTGGAGAACCTGGCCATTCACACCTGTCTGATAACATGTTCTGTTGTCTCCTGCTTCCTGTAATGGTCTCTAAAGAGGCTCCTATCATCTGACATTAAAGACATTTTTGTCTTTAAGTGGGAGACATATGCCTATAGGCACTTGTGTACCATCACTGGCCACACTGCAACAGCCACAGAAACATGAAAACAGAGTGATCAATAAGTGGGAATGATACCTTCTATTCCCATTTCCACCTCTAGAGATAAAGTGTGTCTAATTCATGTAACTCCAGAGATATTCCCTGGATGGAACTTAGGCACATTTGGATGAGAACACAGACTCAGGAGCCAGAATGTTTGGGTTCAAATCTCAGTTCCACTGCTTATAAAGCTATGGACTTTGTCAAGTTATGTTATCTGTCCTCAGTTTCCTCATCTGGAAGATGGAGGTGTTAATCATACCTATCCCATAGAGAATGAAAAATACATGTTACTCTAATAAAGTACGCAGAACAGTACTTGACATGCAGTAAGTGTTATGTTAAGGGTTTGCTATTATTATTACTGTTAGGCATTCTTTGTGCTCCTAAATGCTACTTAGGAACAATACTTTATTCCTGGATACAACTATAACTAGGGCAATGTTTTCAATAATGACCTCAGACAGCAGGGCAGTGGGTAGGTCCTAGGGACATGCTGGAGGAGCACTCCTTCAAGATTCATTCCATCAGCACTGACTGGTGTGGCTCAGTGGATTGAGCTCCCGCCTGTGAACCAGGGGTCACTGTTTCAATTCCCAGTCAGGGCACAAGCCTGGGTTGTGGGCCAGGTCCCTAGTAGGGGGGCGCATGAGAAGCAACCACAAATTGATGTTTCTCTTCCTCTTTCTTCCTCCCTTCTCCTCCATCTAAAATAAATAAATAAAAATCTAAAAAGAAAAAAAGATTCATTTCATCAGTACATTTTTGTTTAGTGTGTTACCATGCCCCAAACAGTACTCTAAGGGGAATGCAGCAGTTTCACAAAAGAGTTCCTGTCCTTATAGAGTTTACATTATAGTGGGAAACATAGGTACTTCTATTTATTTATTTTTATCCAAATCTTTATTTATTGATTTTTGGTGAGAAGAATGGAAAGAGAAAGAGGAAGGGAAAGAAAGAAAGAGAAACATCAATTTGTTGTTCCACTCATTTATGGATTCATTGGTTGATTCTTGTATGTGCCCTGACTGGAGATTGAACCCACAATGTTGGCTTAGGACGACACTCCAACTGAGCTTTTAGATAGCGGTAAAAGCTATGCAGAAAATAAAACAGGATTGTGGCATTAAAGTAGTGGAGTGCAGTGGGGTGATATTCTAAAGAGTAGTCAGGAAGGTTCCCTTAAAAGATAAAAATGAAGATTGTTCTCAGCAGTGGAAACAGAAGGTGAGAAGGCCCTAGTAAGAGAAGTCCGAGTGCACAAGCCACAGGGAGGCTGACAGGAGGGAAATTCAGACCTACCCCTCTTTCAAATCTAATATAGAATGACTAATCCTCACATTGCCTACTCAGAGGCCCATCTCCTACTGGTCTGTAAGCTTCCTAACAGCAAGCACTGGGTTTTATTTAGCTGCACAGTATACCCAAAGCACAGTGTCCCTAAAGTTTTTGAAGATATGAAAGAATACCCATCTACAACTGAAAAGACCAGATGAGAAAGGGAAGAATTCTTGTCTTCCTTAGTAAGGAGGCTACAGATAATGTATGAAACTGAGAAAAACAAAAAGTAGCATAATAAACATTAAGGATTATTTTAAAAATCAACAAAAAAAGTTCAAGTTGCCTTTGGGGCAGGGAGAGGCCCTGTTCTTATTCATCTGGCTTCTCTATTAGATTATATGATCTGGAAGGGCTGGGACTCCATCCTGTCCACCAACTGTACTAGCACAGTGCCTGGCACCTAGGGCACATTCAATAAATGCTGTCATAATCAATAGTCTAGAATCACTCTTTTAGACCCCCAACCCAAGCCTCTAGAAACATACCAAAATAAAGATTGAATGGACACATCTAAAGAATGAAACACAAATCAAGACACTGGAGTAGTTCAAGTAGTCCTCTGTAAGATATGAATAACTGTGCTTGGCCCAGAAAGCCAGCCACATCTGTCTGTTAAAAGCAACTAGAACAAAAATTGTTTTAAGTTACAGCTGGTGTCTGGGCCACTTTATCAAGCACTTAAGATACAGAGCTGATTATTATTCCAGCAACGATGACAAAGGAAAGGCTAAATGTACAGTGTCCTGTTAACAGCTATTTTCAGAGTGAGTCTTATAGTCTGTCTGTGTCAGGGCCAGAGACAATTGAAGAGGCCTACCGATGAAGCTTGTAAATTTTGGTCTTTTTTTTTCCTTTCATTTTTCCCCTCTTGCATTTTAGTTCCTGAATCTTGTAAAGTACAACATCTTAGAGAGCATCTTTCAGTACTGCAGTGCTATTTGCCAAAAGCCTGCGAAAAAGAACTTGGATTAAAAGAAACATACATACACTGTGTTCTTGACTCTTGGTCTCTGCCCCCTTACTTGGATCTGAATTCCAACACCAGCTCGCCAATGGCCTGCTGTGTGGTCTTGAGCAAACCTCTTCACTCCTACCCCCAGCCCTGACTTTCCTCTTTTTATAAAACCTGAGTTGTGTAGCAAAGTAGAAATATTTTCATAATGCCAAACAGAGCCTGAAATATAGACAGTGCTCAATAAATGGGATAATAATTAATATTTGACTCATTCTCATCACTCACACCACCCCTCTCCCTAAACTGCTGAGGTTTCCCATGGGGTCTTATCTCTAGGACAATAGTCATAGCAAGGGTGAAAAAGAATGCAGCTGAGACAAGTTATGAACATAGGAGGTAAGAAAAAGGGAGTTGGTACTGTGCCACTCACTCCAAGACTCTCATGTATTTGTTTAATTCAAACACATCCAGGCAGGTTCTTAGGGCAGGTGAGGAGGCCCAGAGGGTCTAGACCTAGGAAGCTAAGAACCAAACTGGAGGGCCAAGGTATACAAAGTCTGTCCAGAAGGTGTCCAGCCATGTAATATAAAAAATAAGAGGCATTTATTGAAGAAGATACAAGATAAAAGAAACACTGTACATAGGACAATGATGCTTTAGTCCCCTTCAAAGTAGGCACCTGGGGACCTCACACAGTTCTCCCAATCACAACCAGATGCCCTGTCATATTTTCCTGAATCTCACTGATGATCTGAAATCTCTTCCTTTTTAAAGGTGTTTTTAGTTTTAGGAAAAGCCAGAAGTCCTGGAGTGCCAAATCAGGGAGACAGAGGGCCTGAATTACCTGGGTGACTTGATGTTTCACTAAAAATCTCTGCATGACATGGGATGCATTGAGCAGGCACATTGTTGTGATGAAGCTGCCAATCATCAGTTGCCCACAGCTGTGGCCTTCTGCATCATCCGAATAGTTTCCATGGAGAAATGTTCAAGCTTACAGCAAAATTTGATGCACATTTGTTGTTCTACTCATTCAGTCATTTTGAATGGGATGGCCACACAGCACACATGCTCACTTACTGGTGTCTACCGCCCCCACTGACTAGTACAGTGAAGTGGTCATTCATTGTTCATGCATGCACATTCCAGTCCACTCTCCTTGGCTTCCAGGTTACATCAATGTCACACAAATCATTCTCACCATATTAACAATGGTTGGACTTTTTCTGGACAGACCTCATAGGTCTATCATCTTACTTAGTGATGCTTAAGCACCTCCTTCTGGGGGACAAGGGAGGTAAAATCCTGTCTTTGATTGTGCTGTGGCAGCTCCTGGACAGGACACTACTTCTAGTCCAACCTTACTCTGCCTGGGATGAAACCCACACAAGCCCCTAGTTAGCACTTAGTCAAACCTGGTTAGCACTTGAACCAGGGCTTTACATCAACACCCCCACAACACACACAGACCTGGCTTCTGTTCTGAACCAAGAACAGGATAATAATATCTCCATTCTACCTTATATTGTTGCTGTAAGAATTCAGTGAATACATACAGTAGTGACTGGCACAATGCAAAAGCTATGAAGATGTTAACTGCTATCATTATTAACATCTATGGTGGTAGGATTATGGGTAGTTTTTACATTCTTCCTATTCTCTTTTTCAAAATTGGGAAAAGAAAATTTACTTCACAGTAAATATAAATACTATATAATAGAAATTGTTACCTTATTACCTATTAAGATATTGGAGTAAAAATGACTGAGTTACCCATATGAGAGTCCATTCCAGGGGCCAAGGATCAGGTGTCTGAAAAGTTTTTTTATTTTTTAAAATTATTTTATTGTTGTTCCATTACAGTTGTCTGCATTTACCACCCCTGACCTCCCTCCCTTGCCTCCACACCCACCTTGGTTTTGTTCATGTGTCCTTTATAATTGTTCCTGAAAGCCCTTCTTCCCTTACCCCCATCATCCTTGCCCACCTCTCCTCTGGTTACTGTCCATTTGTTCTTAATTTCAATGTCTCTGGTTATATTTTGCTTGCTTGTACGTTCCAGTTAAAGATGAAATCATATGGTATTTGTCTCTCACCACCTGGCTTATTTCACTTAGCATGATGCTTTCCAGTTCCATCCATGTTCTCTCAAAGGGTAGGAGCTCCTTCTTTCTTTCTTTCTGCTGCATAGTATTCTATTGTGTAAATGTACCATAGTTTTTTGATCCATTCACTTACTGATGAGCACTTAGGTTGCTTCCAGCACTTGGCTATTGTAAATTGTGCTGCTATGAACATTGGGGTGCATACGTTTTCTTGGATTGGTGTTTCAGGGTGCCCTGAACATGCCTGATCTCATCTGAAAAGTTTTCAAGACTACTGCCAAAAACAGCAGGACAAAGACTGACCCTGCCTGCCTCTTTTGCCAAAGGATACCAACCTGCCTATAGTCGCCATTGCCCTAAATCTGTCACAGTGAATAGCTCTATACTACCCTGTCCCAAGAGTGGCATAGCCAGATTGGTCAGTGACCTGTGACTACAGCAAGCTGAGCTAACAGATTCCCCTAAGGATCTTGTGTGATTCACTGAGAAATGAGGCTATGAGGTGGGTATGCCGAGGTGAAGGATATGAGGTAGAGTTCACGTACAGGAAGCTGTCAGAAGCCAGGTACAGGACTGAGTGGTCCAGTCGAGGGATGAAGGAGCAGATATGGGGACAGGTACCCTGACTGGAGAAAATGGAAGGCCAAGTAGCAACACTGCTGTGGCTGCTTGGTATGGACAACCACCTGCTTCAACCTGGGTTCAGCATGCCCAGTACAAGCACATCTCTGCCTCTCTCAAACCCATCCCTTCACTAGAGCCATTATGAGCTAGTTTCTTGTTCTGTAACCAACCAAACAAACTAAAACCCCATGTTTTAGACCTGTTCATAGACATGAAGCCACCCCAATGGAAGCTGAGCTTGGTAACTGGCCAAACCTTGATGTTCTCCATTTCACAACTGGCCAGAGTCTTATTTACTTTTCCTGTGTAACTTTTGCAATGTTTTAACTAAACAGGAAAGGTTTTATCAACAATTTCCAGAGCAAGAAAAAGAGCAGAATGTTTGGTTTGTAATGAAGACTTGGTAAATCTGCTAGGCTGTGAGAGACTTGGAACCCTATGCAAGAACCATGCCTTTCCTGTGGTGAAGGAGACCAGCATGCCTTCAACTGGTCATAGAGCCTCTCTCTTTTCTTTTGGGAATCACCTCTTTCTCTGTCTCAATTCCTATTGTATACATGACAGGACTCATGGAAAGATCTCTTTCTGCTAGGGGAGGTCACTTGGCAGAAAAAAAGGTGAATCAAAGAGCCATGGGCAGCTCTGCAATCTCATGGGAGACAGCAGCCTGAGAAATAAGTCAACATGAGGGAAATGGAGGCAAGGTCCTGATCAAATGATAATTTGAGGCCCTGGGTCCAGCCATGCTTAAAACCTGTCCTCACTGCCTTGCTTGTTTTAAGAAGCAGCTTGGGTTGAATTTATGTCCTTTACAACAAAACATTACACACTAATGCAATGTATTAGCCCATGCTTTAACAGTTCAATTTACCTTATGATTTTAAAACCTTCATAGCACCTTCCATGCCACTCAACAGACTATTTATGCACATTATCTCACTTGACCTACCCACACATTATGGTCACTCTTATTTCACAGATAAGGCCCAATGAATTCATTAACTTCTACCATCAAGGTCACAATCAGTCCTGGTGTGGCTCAGTGGATTGAGCACTGGCCTACAAACCAAAAGGTCACTGGTTCAATTCCCAGCAAGGGCACATGCCTGGGTTGCGAGGCAAGTTCCCCAGTGTGGGGAACCGGGGCCTGCAGAAGGCAACCACACACTGATGTTTCTTTCCCTCTCTTTCTCATTCCCTTCCCCTCCCTCTAAAAATAAATTTTAAAAATCTTTTAAAAAATTCACAATCATCATCATTTTATCCAAAGCCACAAAGATATTGGGTAGTTGAGCCAGGATCCAAACCCAGGCCCTCTGAATCCAAAACCTGTGTTCCTTCCCCCAGTGAAGGCCCTGCTCCCTGTGTATGCAATCCTATTCTAGATGCAGGAAGACAAAAAAGGAGCATATGCCAAATCCCTAACATCCAAAGCCTTGCAATTACCTTGAAACTAGACCTAAGATCATGAACCAATTAGGGATGTTAAAAACCATAATATAATTGAGAGTCCAAATGTGTGGGCCAGGTACTGGCCTCATGGCAGGAAGGTAAGGCGGCAAAGAAGCTGTATCTCAGGGTTGGATGTTGCTATATAATAATCTCATCAACAGAATTACAACCTCAATAATGAAACACTGCATCTTGTAATTCAATTGTTCACAGAATACCTGAACTCCCCCAGGCACATCTTCACCTAAGGTTTCCCCTTTTACGTGATTTTGCTGTTGCCCTCCTCCAGAATGCAAAAGCATTCCCTTATATACTAAGAGTAACAGTGCCATTAACTGCTTTCCACCAACCTTCTTCAAAAGCATCTGAATTATAGGTTTTAGGTAACACACAGCACAATAATTTCCAGTTTCACTCTTAGAAATAAAGAACCTCAGGTAATTCTATAATGTTACATTATATCATTAATATTCTGGTGTCAATTGATGTCCTCTGCGTCTATTCCAGGTCATTTTTTTGTTGATTAAAGATCTTAACTGGTGGTTGCAAATAGTTACTGAATAAAATCTACCTCATTGGCCAAGACAAAATTTTTAATTTAGCCATCTCATTTTATTGATATTTTTCAAATTCATATAATATTTTCTAACTAACTTACATTATATTAGTGATATGTCACTGAATGGTTGTTCTTACATCAAAAGTTTTTCTTATCAAATCATAATATAATATTAAAGCTATGTTGCAGAAATGAAAAGTCAGCAAGAACTCCCAAAGGACTTCAACGAGAGTCCCACAACACAGTGGTTCTCAAATATTACTCATTGCTGTACCACCATTATAAATTTTGCTCTATCCACTGCTACTTCCTAGTTTCATTTTCTTTTTAGGATTCTGTTCATGGAGCTTGCATTCTAGTGAGAGGACATCTGTCCTTAATTACAACCGTCACTTCAAATGGTGACAACGCAGTGAAGAAATTAAAGTTTGATGTTGTGACAGTAACTTGAGGACTGGCAGCATTAGAAAGGCAGGTTTGGTCCTGACTGGTGTGGCTCAGGGGATTGAGTGCCAGAATGTGAAGCAAAAGGTTGCCGTTTCAATTCCCAGTCAGAGCACATGCCTGGGTTGCAGGCCAGGTCCCCAGTAGGGGATGTACAAGAGGCAACCACGCATTGATGTTTCTCTCCCTCTCGTTCTCCCTTCCCCCTCTCTAAAAATAACTAAATAAAATCATAAATAAATAAATACTATTAAGAAAAGAAAAAGAAAGGCAGTTTGGGGACCTCTTACTCAGAGGGTTATGCTGGACCTGAGATCAAAATGACAGAACAAACAGGATCGTTTGAGCCAAGGGAACAGCACAAAGGCCACAGCATTCAAATAACCATGGCCTGTGTAGCTGAAGGAAAGAGGGTGACAATTCAGGTATCACAGGGGCTCAGCTTGTCTCAGAGGCCAGTGCCAAACCACAGAGGGTTTCCTCAGGAAGGACATGCTTATCGCTACTTTTAGTTCATTAATTCCCCAGCTTTATATTTTGAAAAATGTCAAACCTATAGAAATGCTAAAAGAACAGAATATAAACACAGTATATCCCTCACCTAGTCATGCCACAAACTGTTAATGGTTTCTACACTTGTGTTCTCTCCCCTTCTCTGTATATATATATATATGTATATGTTATGTAAATATATAATATATATAATGTATATAACTTAGATAATACTAGACATAAATGTTTCCCTAACCATTTTAAAGTAGGCTCAGACACAATGATACTTAAAGCCTTAACATCTGCCCTCTATGAATCAGGTCATCATCCTACCCAGGAAATTTAACACTGAGACCATAATATTACTTACTCTACTGGCCATATTCAAATTTCCCCCAATTGTCTTTTATTCCCCATAATGTCTTTCAGAACTGTTCTTTATTTTTTGTAGATCTAGTCTCTTTAGTTTCCTCTAATCTAGGAGTGTCACCAGTCCATTTTTTTTTTGGTGGGGGGATGAGAGAGCATCTTTTATGATCTTAACATTCTTTTTTTAAATTATATTTTATTAATTATGCTATTACAGTTGTCCAAATTTTTCTCCCTTTCCCCCCCTCCACCCAGCAATCCCCTCAACTCCCTCAGGCAATCCCCACACTATTATTCATGTCCATGGGTCATGTGTATATGTTCTTTGGCTCCTCTATTTCCTATACTGTACTTTACATCCCCATGGCTATTCTGTAACTACCTATTTGTACTTCTTAATCCCCTCACCTCTTCACCCATTCCTCCACACCCTCTTCCATCTGGCAACCATCAAAACACTCTCTGTATCCATGATTCTGTCCCTCTTCTTGTTTGCTTAGTTTGTTTTCCAGATTCAATTGTTGATAGATACATATTTATTGCCATTTTACTGTTCATAGTTTTGATTTTCTTCTTTTCCTTAAGTAAGTCCCTTTAACATTTTATATAATAATCATTTGGTGTTGATGAATTCCTTTAGCTTTTTCTTGTCTGGGAAGATCTTTATTTGCCCATTGATTCAAAATGATATCTTTGCTGGGTAGAGTAATCTTGGCTGTACATCCCTGGTATCATGACTATGAATATTTCCCTTCTTAAAATATATTTTATACATTATGCTATTACAGTTGTCCTTTTTTCTCCCCTTTATTCCTGTACCCCACCTCCCACCAGCATTCCCCCCAACAAGTTCATGTCCATGAGTCATGCATATAAAGTCTTTGGCTTCTGCATTTCCTATACTATTCTTAACATCCCCCTGTCTGTTTTGTACCTACCATGGATGCTTCTTATTCCCTGTACCTTTTCCCCCATTCTCCCCTTCCATCTGCCCACTGATAACCCTCCATGGGATTTCCATTTCTGTGATTTTGTTTCTGTTCTAGTTGTTTGCTTAATTTTTTTTTAAGTTCAGTTGTTGATAGTTTGAGTTTTTTGTCATTTTACTATTCATAGTTTTGAACATATTCTTTTTCTTAGATAAGTCCCTTTAACATTTCATATAATAATGGTTTAGTGATGAGGAACTCCTTTAACTTGACCTTATCTGAGAAGCACTTTATCTGCCCTTCCATTCTAAATGAAAGCTTTGCTGGATAGAGCAATATTGGATGAAAGTACCTGCCTTTCATGACTTAGAATATTTCTTTCCAGCCCCTTTCTGCCTGCAAGGTTTCTTTTGAGAAATCAGCTGACAGTCTGATGGGCACTCCTTTGTAGGTAACTGTCTCCTTATCTCTTGCTGCTTTTCAGATTCTCTCCTTATCTTTAATCTTTGGTAATATAATTATGATGTGCCTTGGTGTGTGCTTCCTTGCATCCAACTTCTTTGGGGCTCTCTGAGCTTCCTGAGCTTCCTGGAAGTCTATTTCCTTTGCCAGAGTGGGGAAGTTCTCCTTCATTATTTCTTCAAATAAGTTTTCAATTTCTCCCTCTTCCTCTTTTCCTTCTGGCACCCCTGTGATTCAAATGTTGGAACATTTAAAGTTGTCCTGCAGGTTCCTAAGCCTCTCTCCATTTTTTTTTTTTTTTGAATTCTTGTTTCTTCATTCTGTACTGGTTGAATGTTTATTTCTTCCTTTTGTTCCAAATCATTGATTTGAGTCCCAGTTTCCTTCCCTTCACTGTTGGCTCCCTGTATATTTTCCTTTGTTTCATTTTGCATAGCCTTCACTTCTTCCTCTATTTTGTGACCATTCTCAACCACTGCTGTGGTTCAGCATCCTGGTTACCAGTATTTTGAACTTCACATCTGAAAGGTTGGCTATCTCTTCAATGCTTAGTTCTGTTTTTGAAGCTTTGATCTGTTCTTTCATTTGGGCCGTTTTTTTGTCTCGCACACCTGTTACATTGTAAGAGGCAGAGCCTTAGGTATTCTCCAGGGCAGGATAACCCACTTTGCTGTGTTGTGGTGTTATATATGGAGGAGGTGTCTGAAAGGGTACAATACCACGTGCTTGGCTCTCTGCTGGCTTTCAGTCACCTCCCCCACTACCCATAGGCACATTGGGCCCTTCTGGTGCTGATTTCCAGGTGGGTGGGTTTGTGTATATTCTAGGACCCTGTGGATCTCTCCAGTGAACTCTCCTATGAGTCTGGTAGTTTCTCCCACCTCTGCAACCCCCACAGGTTTTTTCAGCCACAGGTTTTGAGGCTTTATTTCCCTGTTCTAGAACCCTGGGGTGCATGGTCTGTCTCATTCCCAAGCTGTCCCTCCTGGTTTATCCACAAGCATATGTGGGACTGCTCCATTCTCACCATTCTCACCACCCCAGCTGCCTGTCTCCGCCTCTCCTACCAGTCTATATGAATGCTTCTTCTTTAACTCCTTGGTTGTCCAACTTCCATACAGCTCAATTTTATGGCAGTTCTGGTTATTTTTTGTTTTTAAATTTGTTGTTGTCCTTCTTTTGGTTGTGCAAGGAGACAAAGTATTTCTACCTATGCCTCCATCTTGGCCGGAAGTCCTGATCTTAACATTCTTGAAAAGTCTTGCCTGGTTTATTATTTACTTCATGTTTTTCTTTAAATTAACATACTTTTTTATACTGAAAAAAAAAATGAAGCCAAAGAAAAGCAACAGCTTCTGTTAAAATGATAGGTTTGATATACTAGTTTTGGGGGCGGGGGGTGCGGTTCCCTAACATACATTAAAATAAGTGTGTAACTTTATGACTAAAAGTGTCTGTTTGATGGTACTCCTTTTAAATTAGCCTGCATGCCATGTATGAGAAACCACTTCAGACTAAACTGGTACCTAACAAGGCTCAGCCTAATGCCTCCACTGGCTAAGCCTAACCCCTCTACCTTAAGGGGTCTAGGCACTGCATAAGGCAGCTCAGTCACAACTCCAGAGCTCTTCCTTCCTCAGGAGGAATTAAGACCTCCTGCCTGTGACTTCTACCAAGTCCTCAGTGGCACTGGGCCACATGTCTACTCTGAAGTAAGTACCATGCTCCCCATATACAGATGAGAAAACAGACTCACAAAGATTATGATGTTTGCCCAAAATCAGCTAGACTACAAAAGCACTTTCCACTATATCACCTACCTGCTTGGACATGACAAGTACTTTCCTCTTCTCCTGACTAAAGATCTCCAGACCCTTCATCAGGGATATCACCAAGAATCAGGAGGATGATTCTTATGGCCCAAACCACACAACCTGGTCTCTGATTCCAGCATCCTTAGTCTCCCAGTCACCCTGCCTAGCCAAGGCCTTCCCTCAGGGGGGAAGTAGAAGTACGGAATAGTACGTAAGTGTGGTATGGTGGCCCAAGCCATTCTAGGGGTCAATTACAGTTTGTCAGAGTTCCTCTCCAAACAGAAGCTCCATGTTTGGAAGGATGGAAGCCAGTGCTCCAGATGTGTGCTGGCTGCACATCACTTCCCAAGCTATGGATCCTATGATCATGGAAAAGCAGCCTGGAGGGAGCTGGTTGGCATGGCAGAGCCAGCTCATTACTGCTCAGGGAAGCTGGTAGCCAGCTGGAATTCCCAACACCCCTTCCACTTAATCCTGTTTCATTCACCATGTTGGCTTTGGTTCAGTGTCCAATCCCACAGAAATCATCTGAATCTTGATTCTGCTATCTCCAACAGAGTTGAAACTGTACCCTCAAGTTTTTTTTTAACAAGCCTCTCTAAAAACATTCCACAGAAGAAAGTCAAAGCCTGTCTTTAAACCAGATCTTCCCAAGTTGACACAGAGCTTTAAACCACTGCTCTTAGGATGTGATTCTCCACCAGCCTCATATCCTTCTCTTGGGTGGCACTCACTTCATTACTTTTTGCACTATATATCTGTGAGCAGGGCTTTGAGTGCAACAAGAGCTTGATGGGATCTTTCCTGTAAGGTAGACAGCCAGAAGGCTCACAAGGTTCACAGCTAGCATGGGAGACAGTCTCTGACAAGCCCATGGATAAGCAGGAGGAGCAACACCAAAAGCTAAATAACTTCAGCACTGAAGGACAGTGGAGGAACACCTGTGATGAAGTAAGGGTCAGCCCTTTACAGACATAAGCTGGGACAGCTCCTGACATCCAGCTCTTCCACTGCCTCGAAAGAAAATGAGAGGTATCATCCGAGGTCCCATTCCACACCAATATTCTCAGAGTGGGAAGAAGTGTATATATCTCTCTTCTTGGTCAATCTAGATCTTCATATGTATGATCAAGTAACAGAGGGTTATCTCTGGGTAAAGGCTTTCATATTAATAACTGCTTCCCACATGCCCTATAGAGGTGACAAGTTGTTTATCACAAGGAGTTTCACAGATGAAAACTGAGAACAACAACATGGTATTTAAAGTATATACCACATACCTAAAAGAGCTAAAATGGTTTTCTAGGTATACCATCTCTAATCCTCCCAACTATGCTGCAAAGTGGGTATTACTAATCCTGTTTTGTAAATGAAAACAGAGACTAAAGGCAATGGCCTTGCCCAAGCTCACAACAGTATTGAAACTCTACCCCCAAGTTGAAACTCTACCACAAAGTCAATAAGAAGAGGCTGTCTAACTACAAAGCTCCGGCCTCCCCATTACTTCTTTCTAAGCCACTGGGCAGTAGGCAAAGCCAGTCAAGCAGATGGACAGGCCTCTTTTACTCTCACTAATATAAAAAGCAGACAGAAATGGACAGGGAAGAATTCAAGGATAATCAGCTGGCTTAAGCCTCTGAACCCTGGCAGCAGCAATAAACTTCTCCCCAGAAAATGAAGGTCAGTGATGTGCTCTTTCTACATCAAAACCCCACAAATACAAGAATGCCCAGTGTCATCACACACATTAAATGAATGCTTCTTTCATTCCAGGGGAAACATGCGGCAATCTGTGATTTTGAAGTTATATTTCTCCAAAATAGGAGAGGTATGGCTGTGAAGGTAGAAAGACCTTAAGTAGTCATTACCGATTTGTGGCCATCTGTTCTGTGCCACATACTAACTCAGGCACACCAACAACCCTCCTAGTAAGGTTCAGGTTTGCAATTTCACAATCAAAAGAGAAAACCAAGGTCCCAAGAAGTGAGGAGTGGAGCCCGGAGTCAAACTCAGATTTATCTAGCTCTAAAATATGTCCTTTTGTCCACCACCAGAGATCTCGAGTTGTATCCACAAATAAATATACATGTATTTCACTTGACTTCTCCATGAAGACTTCCTGAAGAAGCCTCAAAGTCAACATGCCTCCTTGATGCCAAAACCTGCCTCTCCATTCACTCATCAGTCACAGTTAGGGCCACTATGGTTGATTTAGGAGACTCCCTTTCTTATTGTTTGCCTGTCTATTCTCTCTGCTAAATCATGCAACAGTCCCTCCTCCCCTGCAGTAGCCACAGTCCCAAAGACCAGATCTCTGCATTACTTTCCTGGGCTTCTTTTTTTCCTTAAACTGCAGCCTTCCTGCCGCCAGTGCTGCCCATTCCAATCATCACCCACAGAACTGAACAAACTAGCTTTCTAAAGCAAGAACAGATACCATTTGCAAACTGTTAGTGGTTGCCCTTTACCCAGAGCAGTATTTCTCAAAATGGGAAATATTTTGGGTGACATAATGATCTGGAATTATAGTATAAGAAAATTATTAATTTTTAAAAAAACATTTTCTTACTTTTTTTAAAAGATTTTATTTACTTATTTTTAGAGGGGGGAAAGGAGGAAGAAAGAGAGGGAGAGAAACATCAATTTGTGGTTGCCTCTCTCATACTCCCTACTGGGAACCTGGCCCACAACCCAGGCATGTGCCCTAGACTGAGAATCAAACCGGCAATCCTTTGGTTCACAGGCTGGCACTCAATACAGTGAGCCAGGGCAAATTATAAATTTGTCAGTTCTCATTCAACCTCCCTAATTGAACAATGAGCCAATCTTATTAAGGGCATAATCTATTTAACACCTCTCTAAAATACCCTAATCCCCCTTTTTAACATCAAATCATGGCTCAAGCTTATGGTCTATAGCAGACTAGAATCTGACAACTGTCTAATATTCATATGTGTGTGTGCATGTAAACATGTATATTTATTCTATTTATGGAAAGGGATACTAGTTTCCACTTGCTTTAAGGATACAAAATTTCCATGTGATTATTTAAAATTTTTAAATTGAGTTGATTCAAAGAAAAACATTAAATAATAACATATGCAGCACTGAGCCCATGACAAAGATTGTGAAGATGGTTCTAAAATTACTGTAGTTTGAGAAAGATTGGCCTCCTACCATGACTTAGCACCCAAAGCAGTTCTCCAGAAGCTGGCCCTTTCTCTCCAAGTCCCCAAATTTCTTCACTGTCTTTCCCTCCCATACTCTGTCTACTCAGACATACAAACCCACAATTTTCTGGATTAGCCATGGTCTTTCAAACCTACATGCCTTTGCATGTGCTTTATACCCTGTCTAAACCAGTCTCCAAGATGAGTTTGAGAAACACCAAATACTATATCCTTCCCTTTGAAAAGGAGAGTTGTCTCAATTATCATAGGCCTTCTGGGTTAGCTGTGATTCTAATGTTTAAAAGATATTTTTCATACAACACAACTCCTAAACATTAGCTAACTACTTTGTGCTCAACAGAGCGATCCATTCATGCCAGAGAAGAAAGTGGCCCCACAATGAACTGAGAAAAAAAAGGCACTCACCTTCAACACAGTCCCCTCTCAAGTCATTTTCAAGAGTAATTCAGACAACACACTGCCTTGGCCACAATATGAGACCAGATGCACCTCAGGTTAAAGGTGTGACTCCCCACAGCACTCAGTAGACAGCTTGTTTCACTGCAAGTCTCTCTTCCTCTAGACTGTGAGCCCCCTTAAGAGCAGGAATGACATCTTAGTCATCCCTTCTGCTCCTGATTTACAGGGACATTCAATAACCTGAGAAGATAGACAAAAGGTGGAAGGGGGAGGGGAGACAAGGAAAAGTGAGGCTGGGAAAAGTGAAGTAACTTTGGTTTCTATTAGACTGAAATCTATAAGGACAGACTCTGAGGGTGCTAAAGAGACAAGAAAGCTGCATGTTCACCCATCTGCCCAATGGTTGCACCTCCCAAAGTGGAGCTCAGTCTTTGTTGGGACACCTCAGCGAAATAATGAGGCAGTCCCAGGCTGTCCTGGAGACTTTGTTTGAAATGACTTCTTCATAGTGAGCCCAAATCCAATTGTCTGGAATTTCCCCAATGGTGCCAATTCAGCCTCCTGGGACAAAACATCTCCTAACATTAGGGACAAGAAATCTATCATTTATCAAAAGAGAGAATGAGACGAACAGGCAGGCAAATTTTCCAGGTGATCTGTCGTTACCACCAACCTAGTATCTTTATTAGAACTAAAACCTGAGGGTTCCAGAGATAATAAGCCCTGAAGTCAGACCATAAGTTCATTCCACAGCCACATGAACATCAAAACTCTCTTTAGCACCCTTCAGAAATACTGGGGGGTGGAGGGGTGTTAATGATTAATAGGAATGTCACATCTGGAATTTTACTGAGCTGTCCATATGCTATCAGTTATAACTGAGTAAATGACAAATGTAAATTCTTAACGACAAATAAAAAAAGCTTTTTGAGCTACCACCCTGCATTCTAACTTCAAATAGCAATGTGGCACTCAATATGGCCACACGACATACTGAGTCAAATGCCCAATTAACTTTATCCTTATTTTGCTTACACCTGGGTGTGTGTGCATGCTCACACATGGATGTATTTGTAGGAGAGGAGGTTTAGGAAAGGATGCCATGAGATTTTGACCCAATATTTCAGATTCCAAAGTCTTGGACTCCTCTAGCAACCTCAAGTCCCAGCGTTCCTGAAAATTTGTGTTCATTTGATGTTAAAATCAAACAAGGGTGAGACTTTTCATAGTTCTCAGTTAAAATAAACCTCCCTGAGTGTAACAAGACAAAGTCAACATACTCCAGGGACTTGCTTCTAAAGAAACTTCCTGAATCCCCCACCCATTTTCAAGGGAAACTGAGATCAAAAGACAACTGATGTCTAAATTGAAAGAAGGGAGAAAGATGGAGAAAGAAATATGAGGGGGGAGAGAAGAAGAGAGACAGAAAGACAGAGGAAGGACCTGCCATTTTTAAATACTGTTTTATAAGACTCTTGCTCAAGTCAAACAAGTTTGGTGTTTTAAAATTAAGCTAGAAACCCTGAGTTATGGTAGTAAAGGTACTCTTCTTGTTCTAATGTTCAAAGATGCAATTTTCTTGACTAGAGCTCTTGGTACCTTCCAGATGTGGGACATCCTAAGTATAGAAAGCTGTGCCTATGTTAGGTGCAGGGACCTTGCAGCCCACCCACAATTCTAAGACCTTAGCTGCTTCCTCCTACAGGTGGGCTTCTGAGTAGGCAGGAAAACGTTTCTGTATATCTTATCCCATCTGTCTCCTGACCAGCCAAGAACAGTGCAGTGGAAAGTGATATGGTGTTCCAGTCCCAGTTCTGCACTTCTGTGACTCCGTTTTCTCAACTTTTACACAAGACAATACTGTAACAGTGAACTACCTAGCCTCTCTGATTCCATCTTGTTCAACCTGTTTTATTCCCATGGCTTTCTGGTTAATAGATTCTTGCATATAGACACGTGAAACATTAGAGGAACTCTGCTTCCTCTGATTCAAATGTTGAATTTTATAAAAACAGCCCCTTACCAGAATTGCCTCTCCTGAGTAGATAAAGGAAATATGTACAAAAATAATGATTGTTTATAAAAAATTTGTAGGAGTCTCATGACTGGAATCATATCAACTAGAGTCAACAGACTAAAAACAAAGAAGTTTCACAATCTTCCTTGGACCACAGATGTCTGTGGTCATCCATCACCTCTTGCACCTCCCATTTTCCCCTCCCTTGACATAAAACAAGCCTGACCCTGTATTTTCTTTCTTAAAATAGATTTGAGGTACCACTAGGTCTCCCAGTTGGCATGTTCTTGATCAATAAACCTCTCTTCTTATTCCAAACTCTGACATTTTTAGTTTTGGCCTTTTGAAGTATTGGGCACATGAACTTTGGTCTGGTAACAATACCACCAACCAGCCTTACATGACAAGGATCAGACACAACACATGCTGAGGAACCAATTTTATCTCTGTCCCTCCTCTCTCCTAAGAGAAACTCAAACAGCTATTCCATGTTACACTTTTTCTATGTCATATCCTTGCCATCTTTTTTTCAGGTATGTGCAGCTTTCAAAACAGATGTGTTTTGTGCATATGTAGACAGAGGTGATTAGTGTGATCCAAGTCAAGTGGATTCCCACAGCACAGATGAAACATTTCCCATCACCCTTTCCTTTAAAGCAGCATTCAAACATGCCTCATAAAGACAGATATTTTTCAAGGTTAATGGTAGGTCAAATGCCTCCAAGCAAACCAATCACAATGAGGAAACTTCTGCCTCCTCCAGAGTTTACAATATTACCAGAAAGCCAAAGAAAAAAAATATGCTGCCTAAAGTCAATGAACCTAAGCATTCCAGCAGTCCTGTCCTAGAAAGGTGTTCCAGAATGTCTCACACAATCCAGCTCCATCATTCATAGTTTCATATTCCCTGGAATACAAGATACAAAACTAAATACCAGAGTGATTTATGATCTGCATTTATCCCTACATTGTTAAAATAGATTCTGAAAATCAGTATTACATTGCACTGCAAAATACTAGGAGTTATTATGTTAATTTGGAAAAAGAGCGGAAAGACAGGATCCAAATGAGTTGGTACACTTGGGGCACCCCACTCCCAAAATGTTCCACTGTTGGCAGTATTTTACAAGAATAGTGTTTAAAAGGCATATAACTGTAATGAACCACCAAATTCCTCAGCAGGCAGAGCCTCCTGAACTTATCTAACCCATCTCCCAACTCCAGGAAACCCCCCACCCTTGCAAGATAGTTACCCTAGTCATGTAAATTAAGCCAGGTCTAAAGGATAAGGATTCAGAATCAATTAGGTCAAAAAATAAGCCTCCGGAAAAGCAAGTTTCCTAAAAATGGAAGCACATGCTTAGCCTCCTTCAGCATTAGTAAATGTGGAAGAGGCTAAAGACAACTTAATAGTCTAATAAAATGTTTATAAGGCAAAGGATCCTTACAGACAAATGAGATCAGGAGACCATCTGCTGGGGTCTGGGGACACTTTTTTAAGGCAGATTTAACCCTGATAGCATTAACTGTGCTGCTAGATGGCACCCTTACCTCCTCAGCAAGAGTCAGGCCTCTGCTTGTCCCCTCTGTCTACTCACTGGCTCAGCACTATCTCCCTTCCTGCACTGAGAGGCTACTAAGCAGCACTGCAACAGTGCTTCTGTAGCTGTCTCTCTACAGGCAAGGGGGCTGGTCAGATTCATCTGAGCCCCTGAGCTCTGGCCCAGAGGAGGCAGGGACCCAATAAATTCTGGGTAAACAGATGAGTGCAAAAACCAATGAACAAATCAATAAATGACTAAAGGGACGAATAAATGAAGGGAGGAAGGGTTGCTATCCCTCATCTTATTTTTAATTCATTCCTTCAACTAACACTTCTTAAGCATCTACTTTATATTAAATTATACAGAATTAGGAAACAATGAACCCATCTGCCTAACAGCCTACAACTTCAAACTGAAAAAATTTTCTAGGGGAAGCCTATAATGAAGCAGATAGAGGTTACCTAATGACAACAGAAGTGCAACAACTGTGATTCCTTTCTTTTCACCATTGTCCAAATAAATACACCTTTCACAACTCAGTTTTCCTCTGTTACCTGGTCAGGGAAAATCCACTGGATGGACTTCTCACTGAGCTCAGGAGTGTCTTCTTCATGCACAGAATGCTTGGCATACTTAAAATGCACCTGGAGGGCAGGGACACCTTAGGGTAGGATCAGCTACACACTTTTTCCTTGTGCAAGCCTGCTTCCAACATGTACATGGCAGTGGAGATGCTCCCAGGGAGGGATGGCAGAGAGTAATTTACCAAGGTCTGTCCAGAAAGTATCCAGCCTTGTAATATGAAAAATAGAGGCATTTATTGAAGAAGATACAAAATACAAGAAACATTGTACAGAGGACAATGATGCCTATCTTGGAATCTCACATAGTTCTTCCAATCACCATCAGCTTCCCCATAGTATTTCCTGAATCTCATCAATAGTCTCTTCCCTTTCAAAGGTGATTTTAGTTTTGGGAAAAGCCACAAGTCACAGGGCACCAAATCTGGGCTGGAGGGGAGCTAAGTTACCTGGATGATTTGATGTTTTGCCAAAACACTCTGCACAAGACATGATGCATGAGCAGGTGCATTGTCATGATGAAGTTGCCAATTACCAGTTTCCCATAGCTGTGGCCTTCTGAATTATTCAAACAGTTTTCCGAGAGAAATGTTCAAGCTTAACATAAAATTTGAGGCACATTCATTGTTCTACTTGCTCAGTCATTTTGAATGTGATGGCTATACAGTACAATGCTCACTCACTCAAAGGTGTCTACTGCCCCCACTGACTAGTACAGTGAAGTCTTCCTTGTTCAAGCATGTGCATTCCAGTCCACTCTCTTTGGCTGCCAGGTTACATCGATGCCATGTAAACCATTCTTGTTACATTAATAATGGCTGGACTTTTTCCAGATAGGCCTCATATTCTTTAACAACAGATATTGATGCTCCAGAGCAACTTCACAAGACCACCTGAGCATAGCCCTGTTAGGCACTGTCACAAATAGAAAAAATCCTGAGAGTGTCTTGCCCTGCCTCACACAAGGAGAAGGAGGGGAATACACAAGATTATGGCAATTCTTGATTAGGCTTAACAAGCTAAAACAGGCAAAGAAGTCCTGCCAAAGATTAAGAAACATATCACAATTATACTACTACAAATAGTAGTGAGCAAAACAGTAATAATAGTGAATATATATTGAGAGTTGGTTACACACCAGGCTTTGTTTCAAGCATTTTAAATATTATTAATCTAAAATACAAGTGTTATAAGTAGGTATGCTATTATTATCCCTAATTATAGATGAGAAAACTAAGGTACAAAGTGGTTAAGTCACCAGCCCAAGATCATAGAGTAAACAAGTGATGGTGCAGACCCAGGGAGGATGTATTGTATGGAGTCTGTCCTCTTACACTCCTATTCAACTACATAGCCCAGAATTTTCCACATTCTTTCCTTATCAAAGTTAACCAGTCTACAAAGAATTTGTTCCTTGGGAACACATCATCTGATTTTATAATATGGAAGTCACTAAGAAAATAGGACACACCTTATAGATCTGCTCTGCAGCCTGCTTATGGGACCAAATCTCTAATGCAATAATTTATTCCCACAAATTAATAATTCTAGTGTTTCATTTACATTTGGTAACCATGTTTCATGCCACGGATTCCTGGGATTACTGACACATTCTAAAAACTAGGTTTTCCTATTTTATGGAGCACCAAGCTTGGTGCACCATGCAACAGGCTGAGTATAACTGTGGCTCAATTATTAATCAACAAAGTAAGTGGTATCAACTAATAATTTATCCTAGGAACTCTATTACTTTATCCTCGAAGTTTAAAGATTCACTCCAAAATTCAGAAATATGAAAAAGAGACATATAACCTTATATTTCACAATATAAAAAGGTAGATGTTACCTGGGAAAAGTCTAAATGCACTGAAGTCTAGAGATTTGGGTTCCAGACCCTTTTCTGTCAGTATGTCACCTCTAACCAATAATCTAATTCCTACAGGCCTACCTGTTCCTTAGCTATAATGGACTCATGGGCCTCCAAGAAGATTAAATGAGTTAGCATGTGCAAGGCATCCAGTCAGTTCCTGGCACACAAGAAGTGGTAGTGATAATGCTGGTTGACCTCTATTTCCTTTAGTCCCAGGACTTACATCCATCCCCTTCCTATGCTATCTGCTAACACTCATCTTTCTCTACCCAAGGGGAAACTGAACAATTTTAAGAAGACAGTTTACTATGTATGATTCAAGACCATGAATTAAGGCATACCAAAAGAGAAATGTAAATGATATAGCCTTCTTCATAATATAAGCATTACTAACGGGCTAAAAATCAAATCATACTTCCCCCTCAAAATTTTACTAGAAAGTCAGAGATGGAACAAAGGCCCTGCCACTTCTGCTGTTTCCCTATCTCAAATTTCCACCTTCTGGGCATAACCATTCATTCTTCCCAGCTACAATCTATATTCTGCCTAATGTCTGATCCATGGACAAAATAATCCACTCCTGGGAAAAAAATCTATATTAACACATTAAAACCATGTTGTAAAGCAATACTTCAAAGGAAATTCATAGCTTTTTATGTTTAATATTCAAAATAAATTATTAAAATTATTCAAATAAAATTATTAAAAATAAATCAGCATAATTTACCATAGTAACAGAAGGAAAACAATGATAATTTCAAAAGATGCAGAAAGAACACCTGACAAAATTCAACAGTACTCATGATAAAGGTACTCAGCACACTTGAAATAGAAAGAAACTCCTTCAACACAATAAAGGACATTTATGAAAAATCCATAGCTAACACCATATTTAATGGGGAAATACTGAATATTTTCCTCTCCATGATCATAACAAAACCAAGAGGTCTACTCTCATAACTTCTATTCATCATTTACAGAAAGTTTTAGCCAAGTCAATAAGACAAGAAAAAAACCTAAAAGGCATAAAGATTAGAAAGGAATAAGTAAAACTATCTTTATTCACAGGCAACTTTTGGTTGATTATTCATGCAGAAAATCCTAGACATCTACAACAGCAGTCCCCAACCCTTTTAGAATCAGTTTCATAGAAGACAATTTTTCCACAGGCTGAGGGTAAGAGGGTGGTTTTAGGATGATTCAAGAGCATTACATTTATTGTGGACTATATTTCTATTATTATTACACTGTAATATATAATGAAATAATTATACAACTCACCATAATGCAGAATTAGTAGGAGCCCTGAGCTTATATTCCTGCAAGTAGATGGTTCTATCTGTGGGTGATGGGAGGCAGTAACCTCCAAAGTGTGTTGCTTATGTCCAGTCTACTCTGTCATCTCATTTTGGTTGCTGTCACAGCAGAAAACCTTGCTTCACAAAGATAAGATGTTGGAAATGGAAGCAGGCTTTTCAGTGCTTTTGTGGCAATCTCAGGATATTCTGCCTTCACCTTAATTCAGAACACTTGGAGATTAAAAGTTGTCTCAAACATACTTTCAAGGCCACTGTCATTTGCAATCTCGAGTAGTTGATCCTCTTCTAGCAAGGACAAAGTTGATTCACTTGACTTATATACAAATAGGTTGTGGATCCATTTCTTTCCAGTTCAGGGATCTTTTATGGTTGGAAGCAATGCTCAAACTCTTTTGAAAACTGAGATAGGTAATCATGTAGAAGCTGTGAGAAAGAAGGCCCTGGCTCCGTCTCTTTCAAAATCTCTGCTAATGTTTGAAACATGTCAAAAATCCCAATATTCATTCACTGCCCCCATAATTTGTTTGGCTTTGAATGCAACCACTTTATCTGCTGACGTGAACACAGCTGTCGTTCTTCCCTGAAGTGATAGATTGAGTTCGTTGAGCAGGCTAAATATGTCACAAAAGTCATCAGGTTTTGTGACCCACTCTGTGTCAGTGAAATATGCTGCCACTCGTGGCTTTTTCTACCAGAAATCTCTGGAGCAGCTCTTGTAACTCAAAAACTCTGGTTAGTGATCTTCCTTTATAAAGCCATCTCACTTCTGTGTGTAGGAGAAGACATGTGTATTCTGCATCCATCTCCTCACAGAGCTGCGCAAATAGATGTGAGTTAAGGGCATGTACTTTAATGTGGTTGGTAATTTTAATTGCATCCTGTAAAAAATTGTTAAGCTCAGGTGACATTTTTTAGCTAGCCAGTATTTCTCTTATGGATGACACAGTACATCAATTCACACTCAGAAGCAACCTCTTTGACCTGAGTAGTGCAACCAGAAAGCCATCCAGTCACGCAGCCACTCAATCCATGCATATACCAACACAAATGGAACAATTCAGTTTTCCTGATATGTAATCATTCAAAGACTTGAATAGTTCTGCAGTTGTGGTGTCGGTTGGCAACAAAAGTACACATAACATATCCTCATATGCATCCTTCTGAAAAGTATACCACATAAAAACAATTATTTTTGCCTAGTTGTCAACATTGGTAGACTCATCAACCTGGACTGCATACCATGGTGACTCATTAAACCTCTCTGACAACTGTGCCTCAACATTCTTGGCTATTTCATCAGTTTATCTAGTTATGGTGCTAGTCGAAAGAGAAACACAAACCACCTTTTAAACTGCAGCTTCTCCTAAAAGTTCATGACAAATGTCCTTAGCAGCAGGCAGGATCACCAATAGTAAAGGGCTTCTTAGCTTTAGCAATGTGGTTAGCCACTAAGAATGATGCTCTGTGTGCAGACACATTTAATAAAGTGGTGGCCTTCGATAATTGCTTCTGTTCTTCATGTTCACCTTTCCTTCTTTTGAAAGACTCCAAACAGTTGCCTTTTAATGTGCTTGTGTCTTTTAAGGTGCTTGGTCTCCATGTGGTGAAGCAGTTTTAAAGGTTTCATGGCTTCATTGGATAGCTGGTCACCACATACTATACAAAGCAGACTTGGAAAATGTGAATCACCTGTTGCAATGAACCTGTAATTTAACTAGGAATGTTGGTATTTCCTTTTTTTTAAAGATTTTATTTATTTATTTTTAGAGAGGGAAGGGAGGGAGAGAGAGAGAAACATCAGTGTGTGGTTGCTGGGGGTCATGGCCTGCAACCCAGGCATGTACCCCGACTGGGAATCGAACCTGCGACACTTTGGTTTGCAGCCCATGCTCAATCTACTGAGCTATGCCAGCCAGGGCTGGTATTTTCTTTTAAATGCAGCTTTCTTTTTGCTGGCAGTCTTAGAGTCTCCTGCTGTCTCATCATTGGGTCTTTCCCCTTTTTCAAAGAAGCACTCCAGCAATGTTTGTTTTTTACTCGTTTTGGCTAGGGTTAGCATGTGGGCTTAACAAAACTTACTGAGACAAGTGTGTAATGGGGGAAAGAGGCACAGATGGAAGGGGTAAATAAAATAATGGGTGGGCCACACATGGACTAAAATAAGTGTCAGATTCTGACTTAAATCCTGCCACAGGATGCAGCTTAACTGTCACTTTCCACAAATTGATAGGGTTCTCATATGAGTCTACAAGCAATTGATTTATTATGGTCTCTGTGCAGTCAAACCTCTCTGCCAATGATAATAAGTATTTGCAGCTGCTCCCTACCGCTAGCATCACTGCCTCTTCTCCACTGCTGAGATCATCTGGCATTAGATTCTCATAAGGAGTGCACAACCTAGATCCCTCCCATGTGCAGTTCACAGTAGGGTTCATGCTCCCATGAGAATCTAATGCCACTGCTAATATGACAGGAGGCAGAGCTCAGGTGGTAATGCAAGTGATAGGGAGCTGCTGTAAATACAGACGAAGCTTCACTTGCTTGCCCACCAATCACCTCCAGCTGCGTGGCCTAGTTCCTAATAGGCCATGGGCCAATACTGGTTGCTGGCCTGGAGGTTGGGGATCTCTGGTATACAAAACAACCACTAGGACTAAAAGAATTCGGCAAGGTCCTTGCCAGTAGCACTCAGTTGGTTGGAGCATCATACAGTAAATCGAAGGGTTGTGGGTTTGATTCCCAGCAAGGGCACATGCCTGGGTTGTGGGTCTGGTCCCTGGCCAGGGTGCCTATGAAAAGCAATCAATCAATTTTTTCCTCTCATATTGATGTGCTCTCTCCATCCCTTTCCCTCTCTCTAAAATTAATATGCATGTCCTCAGGTGAAGATAAAAAAAGAACAAAATTGGAAGACTTTTACTACTTGACTTCAAAACTTACTTTATAAAGCTACTTAGTAAAGACAGTGTAACACTGGTGTAAAGATAGACAAACATATCAATAAATAGAATAGAGTCCAGAAATAAACCAACATTTAAATGACTATGATTTTCAATAAAGGCAACAAAACAATCCAATGGAGAAAAACTATCAACAAATGATACACAGGAACAACAGGAGAACCATACAGAAAAAACTATATTCAAAAATCAATTCGGGAGAAGGAAGATGGCGGCTTTGCTCTAGGCAGCGTTTTTCTCGGTTTCTGTGAAGAGGAGGGAAAGTTGCAGATCGGTGGAGAGGCAGAGGAACTGGACTGGGTTACCGAATCACTTATGAAAGCAGGACATTGGGGATTATTGTGATCACTGGAAAACCAGACAGTAGGGACACTGCTTTGGGACAAAAGGGACCCAGGGATCAGCGCGGGGTCTGGGGGTGTGCAGTCCCCAGGCCCGGTGCTCCAGGGTCTGCCTCAGGGCTCCTGGGAGAGGGGAGTCGCTGCTCCCTCCACCGAATACAGGGGTTGAGCAACTCCAGGGGAGAACGTGTTGCTTGAAGGAACAGACTGGCCAGTTGGTCTGGGAAAAAATCGCCCAGGGACTATGAACACCCACCCAGAGACTTGGGAGAAGTGAGGGCCCCCAGCCAACACGACCGCCCCTGGTCGGGAAAGGCGTCAACACCCCTGGCCTGGTTGGGGTGCGGACCAGTGGAAAACAAAGAGCTGGGAAGAACTCCGCTCACGCCCCATCGGGAGGCCTGACCCGCGCGCGCTGTGAACCCCGGGGGGGTCGCGTACTCCATCGGGGAGCTTGTCTCGCGCTCGCTGTGAACTCGGAAGAGTCTCGGCGTGGCGCTTAGGGCGATCCTAGAGCCCAAATCTCAAAAGTTTGGTGGAGGGGTGCACACTTTTACGATTCCCAGGGAGGGCGCAGTGAATCCCACAACGTCTCTGGGTGCCTTCTGAGATCATACAGCTGGAACCCGGCAGGACCCCGGAGTCCGGAAGAACACGGCAGTGAGCTCTAGAGAGCGAGTATGCTTGGGAGCGCCCAGGGTACCTGACAGTCTTGCTGAGATCTGACTGGGAAGACAGAGAAGCATTTCAAAGGTCCCTCAGCCAGCTGAAGCCAGCAAGATCAGAAAAACTGGTCTGGCCAGTTAGAAACCAACAAGAGATTTTTCTTATTTTGTTTGGTTTGGTTTGGTTTGGTTTGGTTTTTGTGGCTGTTGCTGGTTGATTGATTTTATCTTATGTTTTATGTGACATTTTATTTTTCAATTCTTATTATTTTTATACCTTGCAATCCCTTATGTTTCTCTTCCATTCATCCTAATATTCTTTCCGCTCCAAATTTTTCTCTCCTGCACTTCATCTTCTGCTTTTCTTTCCTTTCTTTTTTCAATCTTTCAAGTTACTGTAAATTTGTATTATCTTTTTCTCACTTTCCCGAAATTTTTTATTTTATTAGTATTTTGGTATTCTTTTTCTTTCTGTATAATCTTCTTTGCTTGGCTGGTTATACTGTCATTTGATAGGTTCCCCCTGGTATCTCAGTCACAATGTGTTGATATTTTATTATTCTTCATCTGTGTTCCATTAATACACCTCTCAAGGTTCTATACTTTTTATTCTTGTTATCTAAATCTCATCAATTCTGCCACGAGACTGTCACTTTACTATTACTGTTAATAAGACCTAGTTCATACAATTGTAAATACTACTCAATACCCCTACCTGATCTCAGCCCACCTTGCAATTTTCTGAACTATACTATTGTGGGGGTTGTGTCTATTCTTTTACACACTACTCCTATATACTAACCTTTAATCCAATCATACCTTAGAATCTGACCTCCCACAGCCCCACACTTTCTAGATACAACTAACAATCTTCTCATCCCCAATAAGCGTCTTACCCTCTTTCCATCCTTTCTAAAACGTGGACAGTGGGGTGGAGGATCATGGTTAACACTATAAGGAGCCAAAGGATGACCCATCTCTTGTCTACTGGCTGCTAATGTAAATATCATACTACACTGCCTTGCTGTCTTAAACCATTTCGCCTTACTCCTCCAAATGATCACAAAAAAAGAGTAGGGGGAAGCTGTGAACACCAGGATACACAAAGGAGATTGCACCACTGAATCTCACAAATATCCCACCACAGAAGTTCACACCATAATTTCAGGGAATCAAAACAGATCAATTTAAGAAACAAGAAGAAAAAAGAAGAAACCCATGAACAATGAAAAAACAAAGAAACAACCCCCAACTGAAGGGAAACAAGGAAGCCACAGGAAAAATGCTAAAGGAAATAGAGGCAACTCAACTATCTGATAGTGAGTTCAAAACAATGATTACCAGGAAGTTCAATGAACTCACAATGAGCTATCAGAAATTAGAGGGAAACTACATCATCCTCACTGCAAACTATATAAACATGAAAAAGGAAATAGAAACTCTCAATAAAGGTCAAGAGGAAATGAAGAATACAATTTCTGAACTGAAGAACACAATAGAAGGAATGAAAAGCAGGATTGATGAAGCAGAAGATCGGATTAGCGAGCTGGAGGACAAAGTAGAAAACAGCATCCAAAAAGAGCAAGAAAAGGAAAAGAGGCTCAGAAAGAATGAAGAGGGATTAAGAGAAATGCAAGACAATATGAAACGTAATAACATCTGTATAATAGGGATACCAGAAGGAGAAGAAGAAGAGCAAGGGATCGAAAAACTAGTTGAAAAAGTAATGAAGGAGAACTTACCTAATTTGATGAGAGAAAAAGTCACACAAATCCAGGAAACACAGAGAGTCCCAATTAACAGGAACCCAAAGAGGCCCATCTCAAGACACATCATAATTAAAATGGCAAAATTTCAAGACCAAGAGAGAATCTTAAAGGCAGCAAGGGAGAAAAAGGAAGTAACATACAAGGGAGCCCCAATAAGACTAGCAGCTGACTTATCAATGGAAACACTTCAAGCCAGAAGAGAATGGCAAGAAATACTCCAGGTAATGAGAACCAGAGGTCTGCAACCAAGGCTACTTTATGCAGCAAGCCTCTCAATCAAGATAGAAGGCCAAATAAGAACCTTCCCAGACAAAAGCAGTCTAAAAGAATACACCTCAACCAAACCAGCTCTGCAAGAGTTCCTAAACGGACTGCTTTAAGGAAGGGAAGGAAAACAGAGAGAGAGAGAGAAGGAGGGACACACGTACATAAAAGGCAATGAATAAGTACTTATCAATAATAACCTTAAATGTAAATGGCTTAAATGATCCAATCAAAAGACATAGAATAGCTGAATGGATAAGAAAAAATGACCCACATATCTGCTGTCTACAAGAGACCCACCTCAGGATAAAAGACCTGCACAGGCTGAAAGTGAAGGGCTGGAAACAAATCTTCCAAGCAAATGGACAGGAAAAAAAAGCCGGGGTAGCAATACTCATATCAGACAAAATAGACTTCAAAAAAAGGGCCATAAAGAGAGACCCAGAAGGTCACTTAATAATACTCAAGGGAAGAATCCATCAAGAAGACATAAATATTGTAAATATATATGCACCCAACATAGGAGCCCCCAAATACATAAAGAAAATCTTAGAGGACTTCAAGAAAGATATGGACAGCAACACAATTATTGTGGGGGATTTTAACACCCCACTATCAAAAATGGACAGATATTCTAAACAAAATATCAACAAAGATATTGTGACATTGAACAATACCCTTCATGAAATGGACTTTACTGATATATACAGAGCCCTCCATCCAAAAGAAGCTAAATATACATTCTTTTCAAATATACACGGAATATTCTCAAAGATGGACCACATGATAGGACACAACACAAGCCTCAACAATTTCAAGAAAATTGAAATCATACCAAGCATTTTCTCAGATCACAAGGGACTGAAGCTAGAAACCAACTCCAAGAAAAAAAACGAAAAACGCTAGAAATCGTGGAGATTAAATAGCATGGTATTAAACAATGAGTGGGTCAAGAATGATATTAGGAAAGAAATCAAAAGGTTTCTGGAAACAAATGAAAATGAACTCACAACAACCCAAAACTTATGGGACACAGCCAAGGCAGTCCTGAGAGGGAAGTTCATAGCGATACAGGCCCACCTAAAAAGGTTAGAAACATTCCAAACAAACAACCTAACCCTACGTCTACAAGAACTCGAGGAACAACAACAAAGGCAGCCAAGAGCATGCAGAAGGAAGGAAATAACCAAGATCAGAGCAGAATTAAATGACATAGAGACTAAAAGCACAATTCTAAGGATCAATGAATCCAAGAGCTGCTTCCTTGAAAAGATAAACAAAATCGACAAGCCTTTAAGCACACTCATCAAGAAAAAAAGAGAGAAGACCCAAATAAACACAATCAGAAATGAAAGAGGAGAGATTACAACAGATACCACAGAAATACAAAGGATGGTAAGAAATTACTACCAAGAACTATATGCCAAGAAATTTGAAAACCTAGGTGAAATGGACAAATTTCTAGAAAAATATAATCTTCCAAAACTCAATGAAAAGGAAGCAGAAAGCCTGAACAGACCAATAACAGCAAAAGAAATTAAAGCAGTAATCAAAAAACTCCCAACACACAAAAGCCCTGGACCAGATGGTTTCACAGAATTCTACAAAGCATTTAAGGAAGAGCTAACCCCTATCCTTCACAGACTATTCCAGAAAATCCAAAAAGATGGGAGTCTCCCAAACTCTTTTTATGAGGCCAACATCATCCTAATTCCAAAAACGGATAAAGACACAACAAAGAAAGAAAACTTCAGGCCAATATCACTGATGAACATTGACGCTAAAATCCTCAACAAAATACTGGCAAACCGCATCCAACAATACATTAAAAAGATCATACACCATGACCAAGTGGGATTCATTCCAGGGATGCAAGGATGGTTCAATACTCGCAAGTCAGTAAATGTAATACATCACATAAAGAAAAGCAAAGACAAAAACCACATGATTATATCAATTGATGGAGAAAAAGCATTTGAGAAGGTACAGCACCCATTCATGATAAAAACACGCAGCAAAGTGGGAATACAGGGAGCATTCCTCAACATAAAAAGGCCATTTATGAGAAACCTACAGCCAACATCATACTCAATGGGCAAAAATTAAAATCTTTTCCATTAAGATCAGGAACAAGACAAGGCTGTCCACTTTCACCACTTCTATTCAATATAGTAATGGAAGTTTTAGCCACAGCGATCAGACAAGAAAAAGAAATAAAAGGCATACAAATCGGAAAGGAGGAAACAAAACTGTCACTGTTTGCAGATGACATGATAGTATACATAGAAAATCCTATATACTCTACCAAAAAACTGCTTGACCTAATAAATGAATTTGTCAAAACAGCGGGATACAAAGTCAATATCCAGAAATCAAAGGCATTTCTGTACACCAACAATGAAACAGCAGAAGCAGAGATCAAGGGAAAAAAATTCCATTTGAAATAGCAAAAAAGAAAAATAAAATATCTAGGAATAAACTTAACTAAAGAGGTAAAAGACCTGTATTCAGAAAACTACATAACACTCAGGAAAGAAATCAAGGAAGACACAAACAAATGGAAACATACACCGTGTTCATGGATTGGAAGAATTAATATCATCTAAATATCCATACTACCCAAAGCAATTTACACATTCAAGCAATTCCCATTAAAGTACCAATGGCATATTTCACAGACATAGAACAAAGACTTCAACAATTTATATGGAATTATAAACGACCCCAAATAGCTGCTGCAGTTTTGAGAAAGAAGAGTATAGTAGGAGCGATCACAATACCTGACACTAAACTATACTACAAGGCCACTGTAATCAAAACAGCCTGGTACTGGCATAAAAACAGGCACATAGACCAATGGAACAGAACAGAGAGCCCAGAAATAAACCCAAGTCTCTATGGTCAATTAATATTTGACAAAGGAGGCAGCAACATTAAATGGAATAAAAATAGCCTCTTCAACAAATGGTGTTGGGAGAACTGTACAGCTATGTGCAAAAAAATGAAACTTGAGCACCAACTTACACCTTATACAAAAATAAATTCAAGGTGGATAAAAGACTTAAATATAAACCGTGACACCATTAAAGTCCTAGAAGAGAATGTAAGCAGGAAAATCTCAGATATTTCACGAAGAAACTTTTTTACTGACATGTCTCCTAGAGCAAGGGACATAAAGGAAAGAATAAACAAATGGGACCTCATCAAAATAACAAGCTTCTGCACAGCTAAAGAAAACAGTATCAAAATTAAAAGAGAACCAACTGTATGGGAAAACATATTTGCCAATGACATCTCAGACAAGGGTTTAATCTCCAAAATATATAAAGAACTTACAAGACTGTACTCTAAGAAGACAAGGAATCCAATTAAAAAGTGGGCAAAGAACTTGAACAGACACTTCTCCAAGGAGGACATACAGAAAATCCAAAGACACATGAAACGATGTTCAATATTGCTAGGTATCAGAGAGATGCAAATTAAAACCACAATGAGATACCACTTCACACCAGTCAGACTGGCCATCATAAACAAAGCAACAAACAACAAGTGTTGGAGAGGTTGTGGAGAAAAGGGTTCCCTAGTGCACTGTTGGTGGGACTGCAGACTGGTACAACCACTATGGAAAGCAGTATGGGACTTCCTCAGAAAACTAAAAATGGATCTGCCTTTTGACCCTACAATTCCACTGCTGGGACTCTATCCTAAGAATACTAAAACACCAATTCAAAAGAACCTATGCATCCCAATGTTCATAGCAGCACAATTTACAATAGCTAGATGCTGGAAGCAACCAAGATGCCCATCAGTGAATGAATGGATCAAAAAACTATGGTACATTTACACAATGGAATTCTATGCAGCAGAAAGAAAGAAGGAGCTCCTACCCTTTGCAACAGCGTGGATGGAGCTGGAAAACATTATGCTAAGCTGAAACAAGCCAGGCAGTGAAAGACAAATACCATATGATCTCACCTTTAACAGGATCCTAAACAACAAAACAAAGAAACAAGCAAAAATATAACCAAAGACACTGAAATAGAGGTCAGGCTGACAGTGCCCACAGAAGAGAGTAGAGGGAATTTAAGGGGACAGTGGGAAGGGTTCATGGGAACAAACTTAAAGGACACATGGTCATAAACTAAGGGGAGGGTGGTAATGGAAGGGAAGTGGGGAGGGGTGGGAGGGGGGGCTGGATTGGGAGTAAAAAGGAGAAAACTGTAATTGAACAATGATTAAAATAAAATTAAAAAGAAAAAAATCAATTCAAGGTGGACCACAGACCTAAAGTTTTTAATGTAATAGTTATGTATTTACTCTAATATGCACTAAAGGAAAATGTAATTAGCATTTTAAACCCACATTTCAGGGATAATATTAATTAGTAGAAGTTTAAATAAATGAGTCAATTTCAAATAAAAAAATTAATAATAAAAGTGGTTTGTAGATTACATGAAAATTGCACGGTTGGATTATGAACAACTAGAACCATTGATCACCAGAATTTGACAAAATAATCAACAGTATATTGTCTCATCTCAGGGCTATGAGAAAACAGAACTTCTCTCTTTGGGGTCCTTCCATTGCACAGTGAGCACCGCCATCCTAATGGGCATACAGAACCCTGACCACACAAAACAAAAGTTATTCCCCAATAGCTTCATGGTTGATGTTGTTTTTGTGGGGGTGTGGGGGGAGAGGCCGGAAACCTGCATCCTATTCATTTTGCACAAGTGCATGCCAGCAAACTTAATTCTCCCATGCTCTATCCAAGGAACGGCTATAAAAACATAGCCACAAAGAGAGATTCATGATAGCACTCAGAGATGGAATCTGTTTTTGCATTTATCATCATAGAATTGGAGGTCTAGCACACAGCAGGCACATAATTATGTAGATGATGAATAAATGAAAGGTGACTAATCTTGGAGGCTGAACTTTTCAAATTCAAGTTTGCAAACCCAGGTGTGTATGATGGTGTATCACGGCACACAGGAATAAATGTCATCTAAAGACAAAAATTTTACAGAAAAAAAAAACTGCAGGAAAAAAAAGTCATCTTGAGATTTTTAGACAAAGCCTTCATTTTCCCTGGTGGTAACACATTTAACATATTATTTTTAGACAACAAACATAATGAATACAATTTGGAAGGTGGTTGGGACAGATCCGGCAGTATCTATTAAAATTTTAATAGAATAACCTTTGTTATGTGTGGTCAGGGTTCCGTGTACCCCAGCAACTCCCACTTCTAAGACAGAAACCCACAGAAAAACTTCCACAAGGGTGCAAAAAGGTATGTTCACCAACAAAAGGCAGACACCCTTAAAAGACTGGACACTATTAAAAGACTGGCTAAAAGATTCACGCACACAAGGGGGCATCCTATTGCTTTCTGTGCCTAGTGCAGCCATGGCTCAGGTTCCCAAGAAGCATCAGAAGTGTGTAGCAGCTCCAAAGCAATGGATGCTGTACACGCTGACCAATGTGTTTGCTCCTTGGCCACTTACCAGTCCCCAAAAGCTGAGAGAATGTCTCCCTCTCGTCAGTTTAAGGAACAGACTTAAGTATGCCCTAACAGAAGATGAAGTAAAGATGATCTGCATGCAGAGGTTTATTAAGATTAATGGCAAGGTCCAAACTGATATAACATACCCTGCTGGTTTTATGAATGTGATCAGGATTGACAAGACTGGTGAGAATTTCCATCTGATCTATAACACCAAGGGTTACTTTGCTATTCATCATATTATACCTGAGGAGGCCAAGTACAAACTGTACAAAGTGAGGAAGATCTTTGTGGGCACAAAAGAAATCCCTCATCTGGAAACCCATGATGCTTGCATCATCTGCTACCCTGATCCCTTCATCAAGGTAAATGACACAGAAATAAATGTCATCTAAATGTCATTCAGATTGATTTGGAGACTGGCAAAATTACTGGTTTCATCAAGTTTGACACTGGTAACCTGTGTATGAGAAGAACTGGCATGATAACAAACAGAGAGAGACACTCTAGTTTTTTTTGACATAGTTCGTGTGAAAGATGCCAATGGAAACAGCTTTGCCACCCAGCTCTCCAACATTTTTTGTTATTGGCAAAGGAAACAAACCAAGGATCTCTCTTCCCTGTGGAAAGGGTATCTGCCTCACCGTTGCTGAAGAGAGAGTGGTGGCCAAATAGAATAGTGAGTGAAATGAGCTCTAGGTGACATAACTGGAAAAGTCTTTGTACTTAAAGAAAATACAGCATGAAATAAAGGGGTGGTGGAGTACACTAAAGGAGAGTGTATCTGAGCTACCTGAATGCATGTGGAAAATCTCCAAGACATTGTTGAGTAGGAGAAAGCAAAGCGCAAAAGAGCAGATGTACTGTAGCCCCAGTGTGAAATTTAAAAATAAAATTTAAAATGATACTAATACATTCATATAAGTATAAATATAAATCTATATGAGAAAACCCAGATTCATTAACATCTGAAAGGGGTGGGGAGGCACTTTTTCTGAAAGGGGCACTTTCTCTGAAAGCATTTCTGAAATGCTAAAATGTCATGGAAACTTTGCACTCAGAATAGAGTTTGAAAACAAATAGGAAGTATTCCCATGTAAAAATGCATACAAAAAAAAAAAAAAGACTTCAAAAAAAAAGTCTCTTTCCTCTGGGCCTCACCTTCAGACCTGTATCTCCAGGCCCAAGTTCTAAGCTAGCTCACCAACACCTTTGGTGGGGCTCATCAGAAGAAGGTACAAACAGCTGTCAGAGAAAGAAAAGTGCTGCATTTGTAGGAAAGAGCATTCCTTTTGCCCACATCCCAGCCTCCCCCTTATTGTCTTATGCTCCAGTGTTCCCAAGATGACATCCAAAGCTCTCCACAGGTCAGCTCCTGGTCCTGTCTCGGATTTTGACACCCAACTTTCTGGCCCACCCTGAGCAAGAAGACACTATAGACCCAAGCTGTTGCCAGAAGAGTTCCCTTTCTGAAATTGAAGATATTTTTATATTCTATACTTTTGGGGTTACATTTCAGGTGATTTGGGGTTATTACTAAATCTCCTTTCTTGGGATTTTCACTTTTATTTAAATATGCATATGCAGAATTCAACTACAAGAACTACTGCTTAGAAGGAAATGCTAAGAGACCAGCAACTCCTAGATAGAACTGGTCTCTACCCAATTTGAAAATGGGGCGAGAATGGAATTGTAGCACTCACTCCAGAGCTATATAAAAATACTTTTTCCAAGTCCAATGACTGCTGGAGGCAAAGAGAACTGTTCTCTCTCTCTCGTTTTCTCCTTTCCTCTCATCTGTAGTCCTCCCTCCTCCTGCCTACCCTGAAATAACATTGCTTGGGGCTACAACCATCTGTAGCTGCCAGGGGAAGGCACAATACATTCAGAAACTCTTGGACCCACATATCCTGGAGATTGGAACTGCACAAACAAAGGGTTAGAGGAAGGGGGGAAGGGTAGAAGGAATAAAGACTTAAAGATTAAAGTCACAGGCAGAGACAGACGGCTCCGTTTTTTAATAACTGAAAACACGAGTTGGGTCTGAATGTGCTCATTGTTTAGCAGAGGGGGCAGTCTATGTAGGCAGGACTGGCTGGCGACAGGACTGCCTTCCCATCAAAAATAAGATTTACCAAAAGGGCGGGGTGGGGAAGAGGGGGCTAGTAAGACTGGAGCAGACTTCAACCCAGAGTTCCATTTACTGATGAGGGCACAGAGCACAGCAGTCAGGTGAAGATTAGATCACTGCTACCCTGAGCCACAGGAGAAGCAGAGGGGGTCTGGAAAAAAAAAGATATCTGGCACATGGACTTCTCTCACACAGCTGCACTTGGGAATATAGACTTGTACAACCTTCTAAGAAGAAACTTGGCATTTTGGATCAGAGGGGTAACAATGTGTATGCATTTTTGCCCTGTAATTCCATGTCTAGGATTCTAGCTCCAGGAAATAATCCAACCCAGGACAGACCTGCATACACAAAGATATTCTGTGCAATATTATTTACAATTACAAGAAATTAGAAACAACCTAAACACCCAGTGCTATAGGGGAAGAGTTGTGTTTATTTCTATCTCCTTACTAAAAGGATGTAAGCAACTTAAACAAATACACAGAACAAAGAGGGAAATGCAAGAGAACAAATCACAGCAACAGAAAAAAGAACTTGTTTAAAAAATGAGGTGAGAGCTGTGCTGCTGCTTCTTAATGCACACACTGAGGGCCCACAAGATAACACAGCCACTGCCACCACCAACAGTTACAGCAGCTATCACTGCTGAATGCCCATTCTCACTGAGTCCTCTCAGCAACCCAACAAGGGACTTATTCTGTCCCCATTTTATAGATAGGAAAGCTAGGCTACAGAGGTCATTCAGAGGCAGGAAATGACAGCACTGGTTTTGAACACAGGTTTTCTCTGAGTCAGAGCTTATATGCTTTCCACAACACACATGCTTAAAGGAGTTGTATATTCATACAACGGACTCCTGCAGGCATGAAAAACTGATCTTTGAAGGAAGTGATTAATGGTATGGGGAAAATACTTAGAAAATAATGTTAAATTTTAAAAAGCAGTGGAAAAAATTACATGAAATGTATAATTCTAATCATGTAAACCATATGATCATTTTCTTCTTTAAGTTTTGTCTATTATCCAAATTTTCCAAAATAGGTCTGTATTAGTTTTACAGTCAGAAAAAAATATGACTTTCTATTTAAAAACTACATAAAGGGCCACTGTGTTTTCACTTTATAGCACACATCCCATACATATGCACAGTAACTCATTTTTGTTTTATACAAAAATTCTACATATGTAGTAGAATCAGAAAATATACATGCTGAGACCTGAGCCAAGGAAAACCTTATGTTTATGTCCATCATTCTGTGAATTATAAATGAACAATTTCGTTCTGCTGAGAACCTTATCTTTATAAGTCATTTGGGGTTACACATGTCAGAAGACAATTATTATAAAAGAATTTGGTATCCTTTCCATTTTTCTCTTTGGATATAGATTCTCACTCAAATAAGCAGAGAGGCACAGACCAACTTTCTCAGGACTTCCTCCTGGCTAAAGAACAGACTCACCCATGTGAATATCAGGCCCATATTCCAGACCCTCCAGGAAATCAACAAGGGCATCCCATCACCTGAGTCTAGCCAGGCAACAACTGTTTGTTAAAGGCTCAGCATCCAAATACCTCCTGAAATAGTTATGTGCATTTTGCTCGGGAGAAGGGCCAGAGCTCTCCCTTGTTTTTCAAAGGGCTCTCTAGCCATTATCTATACACAACAGTCCCAGACTTCACAGCGAGAGTTCATGGCCATTCTCTTGGCTTTACCATCTAAACCCATGCCTGAACCCCATCTAGGGACACACAGAAGGTTTAGCCAATTTTGAAAATGGACAAGTGAAGGGGAGGCACTCTTAGGCACATGAAGATAAGGAGACTGAGGCTCAGAAGAGGGTCACACAGCCAAGATACACCTGTGTCCCTTAGGCCCCACATACCCTACCAGATAAAACAGACCTTGTAGATGGCATTTTCTAAGTGTGACTCTTTTCTGTTGGTCACCAAATACTGTGCTCAGCAACAAGACACAGGCTTGGTTTTCTATTATGAGACAAAAGAATAACAACTTCCCAAGAGCTATTTAATCATTTCTTTAAAATGTGCCTTCTGAATTACCATGGAGTTAACAGCCCTCACTAGGGGCTGGCTTCCAGAACTGAACAGCAGTGGAGAGTCACCTATGCTTTGGTTATCTAAAAGAAAGGAAAAAAATATTTTAAATGCTTTAACAGTTAAACAAATAGAAGGAATGCAGATTTCTTTCATGTTTCCTCAACTCCAAAAGCCACAGAATAGCTTGACCCATAAACTTTGAAATGAGTTTAAAGCATCCTAAACTACCAATAGACTTTCAACAAAGATTGTGTGAAATATTAATTATAAAGCTGCTCCTGGGAACCAGCTCCCAGTTCTCAGAAAAGGAGTTGGGTGAACAAGCAGCATCAACTGACCATATCCTTTCACCTCCACTACGCAGCTCTGAAAGAGGAACGAGAACTTCCTAACTAGAGCTGTGTTTTGGTTTTTATGTAACTGGGGGAGGAGAGACTATTAAACTAATAATGTTCATTACAGCAACTTTAAAAAATGATATTAGAAAAGAAAAAACCTTAGGAAAAATACCCTTTTTAAAAAAGGAAACTAAAAAGGACCTATATTCCCATCCCCCAAAGTTAGCCACTAATTAACATTTGATTTCTGTATTCTTGGTATCCTTCCTGCTTTTTCACTTAACATTATATTTAATGTGATTATGTTTTTAAATTTTCTTTATAAATATTTTATTGAAGGGGCAGCACAAATTTATTGGCTTCACTGGTGTGGTTCCCAATTTAGTGCTACTATAACTAATGCTGTGAGGAACATCTTTTTACATAAAGCTGTGGCTCATTTCAGATTATTTCCTAGAAGTTAAATTAAGAAATCACAAAGTAGAATTAACTTAAGGCCCTAGATAAGAGTTTCCTCAATTAGTCCCCAGAAAGCCTGAGCCAAGCCAAAGCTTTCCATTAATGTGTTGTTAAAATATGCATGGTATTCCCACCCAGCCTCCATTGGTCCTTGCTGCCCCAAAGGCATCTGAACTACAGATGCCTCCTTGAGAGGCCTTCTCTGTTCTCCCTGGGGAGAGAACAACAGCCACAGCAAGGGCTGGTATTGAACTAGGTAGGAGGAAGTCCCAAAGGCTCAGACAATCTCTGGTCTTGCTGTTCCCACTAAATATACCATGCAAGTAACTTGTATGTTTCATGAACTGAAAAAATTTCATGTTCCAAAAAGGAAGAGGGGAAAAGGGTATATAAAAAATGAGCTCCACCACCAGGAATACTAGAAAGTACAGCCTGTGGTGACCTGGTTTTATGTGTTGTTTTGGGTTGGGTTTTTCTTTTTCACTCAAGCGCTGGAAGGCATTGAAGCCTCCCCACAACCACATTCCAAACAGCAGCTACATTACTCAGTATTCACATTATTTATTATTCACTTAGATAAATGCACTATTTCCCTTTTCCTCTACCTTCCCATTCCAGGGATAAACCCATCTGCTTACACCAGATCTCTTCTTCCTTTGTAGAAATGGCTTGGGAGTCAACCTATGTTCAAATCCTGGCCTGTCAATTTGTGTGGGTCTTTAGTTAGGCAAGTGACTTTCCCTTGTTGTGACTGCGTAACAGGGAATGTTGTGAGGATCATATAAGGGAATGTGTGTAAAACACATAGGTATGGTGGCTAGGACAAAGCAAAAAAGTTCATTCACTTTTTTAAGTGATATCTTTAAATCATTATTATCACCCAAATGACCAAGTGAATGATCATCCAAATGCAAAAAATTAAATAGCTGAATTAATGAAGAAATGGAGAACAATTGCCCCTTGCCAACACCCAGGCTAGGAGGCAGAGAGAACAGGTCCCTCCTGCAGTACCAGCAGATTAGCTTTGCCAGAGCTCTGGGAACTCGCACGAAATCTGCTGGATGGGCCCTGCTAGCAAAGGTAACTGTATCACTGGCCTCTTCTTGTTTCTCTTTCAGAGGATGATGTGGAGAGGGAGTACCTGACAATGTAATAGGACCTTGGGTGGGGGTGGGGGTACACTAGTATTACAGAGTCCTTTAATCCCCCCATGATCTAACAGAACTTCAATGACACAGAAAGACAACAGAGTGAGGTGTTGGGGAGGAAAGCACAAAAACTCACCATCAGCAAGGGCCTCCTGAGTGTGGCCACCCCACTGGCCACTTCATATGCACCACACAATGTAACCCTCACCACAGCCCTCAGAGGCAAGTGGCACCCTTGCCATGTAAGATCATGGCAGCTGGAAGTGGTGGTGCTGAAATTCACACTAAGACTCTGAGACTCATATTCTTTTTTTTAAAGATTTTATTTATGTATTTTTAGAGAAAGGGAAAGGGAGGAAGAAAGAGAGGGAGAGAAACATTAATGTGTAGTTGCCTCTCGCATGCCCCTTAATGGGGCCCAGCCCGCAACCCAGGCATGTGCCCTAACTGGGAATCAAACTGGTGACCCTTTGGTTCCACTGAGCCACACCAGCCAGGGTGCACAATCTTTTCTACAATTCCATAAAGTCCTTCATTAAAACAAGCATCCCCTACTCAAGAATTTGAATAGGTGAGAGACACAGCCTCTAGAAGAAAGAAAATGTCTGTTAGGGCTCATTAAACATTACTAACACCTGTTGATGATTTCAACAATTCATTTCTTTCCTATCCAAGTAGCCTGAGAGTACTGAGAGAAAGAAGGATGGCTTCTAAATTTTAGGTGCCCCTGCTTCCATCTCTGAACATTTCAAAGCCATTTCTCCAAAGGAAGAAGAGATCTGGTGTCAGCAGATGGGTTTATCCTCTGGAATGGGAGGGCAGAGAGGAAAAGAAATAGTACGTTTATCTAAGTGAGCATGGGCAGTGAATACTGAGTAGTGTAGCTGCTCTTGGTGGGGAAGGGAGACTTTGATGCCTTCTAGGGCTTGAGTGAAGAAGAAAAATCCAACCTAAAACAACACATGAAACCAGGCCACCACAGGCTGTACTGTCTGGTATTCCTTGGGTTGAAGCTCTTGTTTCTCATTCTCCTTTTCTGACATCACAGGTGCTCAATAAATATTATGGAAAGTGTTAAGTAATTAAATGAAAGGAGTCAAAAGACAAGGAATTAAGAAGGTGGGACAAGAAAAAGCAAGCTACAAAACTGGCACAAGGATGTAAGTACTATAAAAATACATTTGTAGGTATGAGGTGTTACCCATTGTGATTTTAATTATTTGCATCTCTCTGATGATTAGTGACTTTGAGCATTTTTTCATGTCTATTGTCCATCTGTGTGTTCTCTTTGGAGAAGTGTCTGTTCAGGTCCTTTGACCATTTTTTAGTTGGATTGTCTATCTTCCTGGTGTTGAGTTGTATAATTTCTTTATATATTTTGGAAATTAAACCTTTATCAGATGTATCATTGACAAATATGTTCTGCTATACAGTGGGTTGGTTCCCTTTTCATTTTGTTGATGGTTTGTTTAGCTGTGCAGAAGAGGGCATGTGAGAGGCAACTACACATTGATGTTGCTCCCCCTCTCTTTATCTCGCCTTCCCCCTCTCTCTAAAAATAAATAAATAACATTTTTTTAACTTTTTTTTAAATTTTATTTATTTATTTTTCGAGAGGGAAGGGAGGGAGAAAGAGAGAGAGAGAGAGAGAGAGAGAAACATCAATGTGTAGTTGCTGGGGGCTGTGGCCTGCAACCCAGGCATGTGCCCTGACTGGGAATCGAACCTGCGACACTTTGGTTGGCAGTCCGCGCTCAATCCACTGAGCTACGCCAGCCAGGGGTAAATAACATTTTTTTTAAAGAAAATAGTGTAACATCCTGCAAGAAGTGGAGGTGAAGGCATGATGAAGGTGGGCAAAGAGGAAAAAATGGGGACAACTCTAATAGGGTAAACAATAAACATAAAGTTAAAAAACACATTTGTAAAGTTCAGGGAGCTCCCTGACCATTTGGGCTCTGTTCTAGGAGTCAGAGTAGTAGGCTGCAATGGGAAGTATGTATTTAGGGAAACAAGACTCCAGGTCAGAATACCACATGCATACCCTTTAAGGAGCTTTCAGAGGAAGAGCAGGCCCAGCTCCTGCAGCAGCACCACGGTGTCTGAGCACGTGAAGAGGAATGCAGTAAGAGGCACCAGCACTGAGAACCTCCAGGCTTCTCATACATGACCACATCAGAACCACACAGCAATATGAGGGAAAATGAAGTATCACCCCATTTTACAGTTGGACAGGCTGAAGCTTGGAGGTAAAGTAATGGCCCAAAGCTACAGAAATGATAGCTGGAGCAGACTGAGCTCCATCCAGGCTGGTTAGACACTGTACTACTACATAAGACGGCACTGCTGGCCAGCTCCAACTTTTCCACTATATCACAATGATACCCACACTGTTACTCAATATTTTTCTCTAAATAATTAATTTTGCCTTTAAAAAAAACCTACATTTTCCCTTAATGAAAAGTTTATCACTTTATCCAACAATTCTACTCTTAGGTATATCCCAAAATGAATTGAACTAATACTTGTATGCCAACATTCACAGCAGCATTGTTCACAATAGACAAAAGGCAGAAACAACTCATTTCCTTCATCAACTGATGAAGGAAAACCAAAATGTGGTGTATCCATACAATAGAATATTATTCAGCCTTAAAAAGGAAATTCTACACGCTACATGCTATAACATACATAAACCTTGAAAACTTAATGCTTAGTGAAATAAGTCAGACACAAAAGAACTATATGATTCTACTTATTTGAAGTCCTAAAAGAGACAAATTCATAGAGACAGAAGGTAGAATGGTGGTTGCAGGGGCTGGAGGAGAAATAAATAGGAAGTTATTGTTTAATGGGTATGAATTTTTAGTTTGAGGTAATGGAAAATTTTGGAAATAGATAATGGTATGACTCTACAACATTGTGGATACACTTAATGTATTAAATTATACACTTAAAAATGGTTAAAATGGTAAATTTTGTTACGTATATTTTACCACAATTTAAAAAAATACTCCTAAAGGAAACCTTATATGGCTGCCAGAAATGGAATACAATGACATGCCAAAATCAGAAGGTAAAAAATACCATAAAAATGATAAAAATTAAGCCCTGGCTGGCATAGCTCAGTGGATTGAGCACGGACTGTGAACCAAAGTGTCACAGGTTCGATTCCCAGTCAGGGCACATGCCTGGATTGCAGGCCACAGCCCCCAGCAACTGCACATTGATGTTTCTCTCTCTATCTTTCTCACCTCCCTTCCCTATCTAAAAATAAATAAATAAAATTTAAAAAACTAAAAAAAATTTGAAATGATAAAAATTAAATGATGTTGCTGTGCTTTTGCCTTCTAAGAGCTGCTTGCTCCTGGTCAGGAAGGAAAATCAGCAGTGTTCAGAGAGACTATGGTCCTCTCTCTTTGAAATATCGAGAAGGCAAGGACTCACTAACCAGATTAAATGTCACCTGATCTGAGTAGCCCCTAACACCATTGCTGATCTCACTATTGTGGTGGTGACCCAACTTAGGAGCACTGCTCCTCAGGACTACCCCTAATGCCAGGCACTGGGTACCTCAGCAACCCTGCCCAGCCAGCTCCAGATCAACACATAGGGAGGGAGTGAAAGTCATAGCTAAAACTGTCCTTTGCACACCATAGCCCATCATCCAGCTCCAAAGTGAGGAGGGCGAGGAGGACAGGCAGATGAAGCTGGGAGATAAACCAGGGCTTAGAGGAGCCAGGTGCTTGGGTAGGGGGGTTGCCAGCACACTTCACAGATGAGATAGCCTGAGTGAAGAGGGGCTGCTGGCAACCTACCTTGCTTGTATAGTCACAATGTAGAGGAATGTTTGGAAATAGTCAATTAGATGTGATACTGTGGAATAATAATAATACCAAAGTCTGAGTGGAACACATTAGCTATGCATTCCAAATACCTGATTCCAGAGCCAGGTCTGCAAGGCAGATAGGTTCACCATCTAGCAAAAAGGGTCAATATCAAGGCTGCCAAACCTTTGCTGGAGGCAACATGGCCACTAGCCAAGAATCCAAAACCTGCACCTGACTGGCATAAAATAAAGTCAAATGGAGCTCTTCATCTACCCCACAAAAGAGGGGCCCTGAAGCTGCCACCCCTAGGCCTGCCACAGCCCTAACTTCCAGGCCTCACTGCAGCAGAGTTCTGACCCTGTCCCACATCCACACCTCACACCCATTCTATTCTAACCGCCCTCTCTCCACCCTTCCCCTTCTTTAAACTATGCTGTCCCCAAAAGGGAGCCAGTCCCCCAGTTTGAACAGTCTACCAACCCTAACTTGGGGTTCCTCCTCCCTTACATCCCCACCTTACCACCTAATCTGGAGCCCCACCTCCAAAATGGTCTCCCAGCCTCTCATCCCTCTACTCTCCCTGCACCAGGTTTAGCTTTGTAAACCACAGATCTTCATTTCCCTGCTTAAAACCACATCAATCTCTGAGGTGGTCAATTCTCCATACCTCATATCCAGAATCCTTCAGGCTCCTGAGCCCCTGTACACACAATACCCTTCTCCTGAAACTCACAACCTCTCATGTACCTCCAGGGAGACTCCACACCACAACTTCACCTCCTCTGAAAGCCTCCCCTGATTATTCTAGAGCCTCAGAATCCCTACAGCACTCTCTTGGTTCTTGCACATTTGCTATCCCCTATACTCCAACACAATGAGTCCTACCAGGCAGGGCCTTTACCTGCCAGAGTGTTTTCAGTGCCTGAGCATTCAGAATGCCCTGTTCCTGGTAAGTACAAAATGCACATTTGTACCAAAAAAATGACAACCACCCTTCACTGCATAGGTCCATTCACTAAGATACTGATGAAGAATTTTTTTCCTCACAAGTGACAGAAACTGACTAATTTTAAGCAAAAAAAGATCAGAGCTATGAACATTTAAATGGCAATAAATTCACAGCTATCAATCACTGAATCCAAAAAATGAACTAAGCAAACAAGAAGAACAGAAACAGGATCATAAATATGAAGATCATTTGACAGTTTAACAGTTGGGTGGGGGAAGTGGGAGAATGGGGGAAAAGGTACAGGGAATAAGTACAAATTGGGAGGTACAAAAAAAGACAGGGGGATGTTAAGAACAGTATATGAAATGGAGTTACCAAAGAACTTATATGCATGACCCATGGACATTAACTCGTGGGACTGCTGGAGGGAATGGGGGATACCAGGTGGACGAGGATAAAAGGGGAGAATTTGGGACAAAAGCAATAGCATAATCGATAAAATATATTTAAAATGGTTTAAAAGTAAATTGTACATTATGTAGATTTTATCATCATTAAAAAAAACTTGAAAAACTACTAGAAAACATTAAAGTAGTTGTTGGCGGGATTCGTGGATGTTTGGAAGGCTAGACCAATTAAATGCACCTATATTTTTGCTGTGATGTCTCTCCATTTATTCTTACTATCTCTCTGGGAAACAATAAAAGAGTGGTGACAAAAGAAGCCCCAATCTGCAATGCTGCTCCTGCTGGCAGTATATGGTATCTTCTTAGGCAATACAGAAAGTAGTCAGACTTAAACTTCAAAATATGAAGTGCCCACTCCCCTCCCCCAATTAAATACTACTGTATATACAATCCCATCCTACAGAGACAGTGCACGGAAATCAACTTTACAGCAAGTCATTATATAAACACATTTGAGGAACCCTCAAATTCCCTCCAGTAGTCTATAAATCAGCAAAAGTAAGAAGAACTAACACATTAGTGAGGACCTACTATGTGCCAGGCACTGGGCAGGGTGCTCTGCATATATCAGTCCTCACGATGACATCAGAGGATAAAGTATTACTATCCCTGTGGTACAGACATGGAAACAAAGGTACAAAACGATGATGTATCTTGTTCCAGGTCACATTCCTAAGAAGCATGGTAAGAAGCAAAACTTCAAGAGTCTTCATTGGGAAGAAATAATCATCTCTGGGATGAGATACAATAAATAATGGGTATAATGGATCTGAGATACGATAATACAAGTTAAGGGATTTACAACAGTGCCTGAAACAGTCAAAGCTCAATAATGCTAACTATTGGTAATGCTAACTGCTAGAAGGAGTATTATTCTACTTTCTCATAGTTAATCTCACAAGTAGATATTATAAGTACCAATTTTACTCATTATAAACCTGAAGCTCAGGAAGATTAAATACGTTGCCCAAGGTCACTCAACTAAATAAAACAGTAGAACTAGAATTCAAGCCTGTGCCAGTGGGATTCCAGAGAAGGACAAAATGACAGAACAAAAAACAGGGAAGATGGAAAGGCCTCTTGCTGCTCCTTCCTTCCAGCAAGGGCACCTACTCAAACCACAGGCTCTCTGTACCTACCAGGAGGTAGGCCAAGAGCCAAAGCAGGAGCTATCACCAGGTCTCTGTAGGCAGAAGGGCTGGTGGGAGCGCCTGGCCAATTTGGGCAAGGACAACAGTACTAAACCCAACTGAGAAGAGAGTGATCAATGGTGTGTACACAGGCCTGCAAGTAAGAATGCCCCATATCCAGGCAGAGTTCTGTCTCTAGGAACCTATCCTATAATCATGAACACAAATATAAAAGATAAAATAACCAAGTGAATTCAGTGTTATTTGATATAAGAGTCATCCTTAGAGGGTAGGAAAGAAGACTTCCATTAAAAAGAATAAGATGAAATCCAAGTCCCTATGGTCAATTAATATTTGACAAAGTGGGAAGAAGCATAAAATTGAGAAAAAAAATAGCCTCTTCAACAAATGGTGTTGGGAAAGCTGGACAGCCACATACAAAAAATGAAACTTGATCACCAACTTACACCATACACAAAAATAAGCTGAAAGTGGATAAAAGACTTAAATATATGTTGTGACACCATAATAATCCTTTAGGAAAACATAGACAGGAAAATCTCAGGTATTCCACACGGCAATATCTTCACTGATATGTCCCCTAGAGCAAGGGACACAAAGGAGAGAATAAACAAATGGGTCCTCATCAAAATAAAAAGCTTCTGCACAGCTAAAGAAAACAGCATTAAAATGAAAAGAGAACAACTGTATGGGAAAACATATTTGCGAATGATATTTCAGACAAGGGTTTGATCTCTAAAATATTTAAAGAATGCACACGACTACACTCTAGGAAGATGAAGAACCCAATTAAAAAATGGCCAAAGGTCTTAAACAGACAATTCTACAAGGAAGACAAACAGAGGTTCCAGAGACACATGTAAAGATGCTCAGCATCACTAGCCATCAGAGAGATGCAAATTAAAACCACAATGAGATACCACTTCACACCAGTCAGAATGGCTATCATAAACAAAGCAACAAACAAGTGTTGGAGAGGGTATGGAGAACTGGGAGACCTAGGGCACTGTTAGTGGGACTGCAGACTGATACAACCACTATGGAAAGCAGTATGGAATTTCCTCAGAAAACTAAAAATGGAACTGCCTTTTGACCCTGCAATTCCACTGCTGAGATTATATCCTACGAACTCTGAAACACCAATCTAAAAGAACCTATGCACCCCAATGTGTTCATAGCAACACAATTTACAATAGCCAAGTGCTGGAAGCAAACTAAGTGCCCATCAGTAAATGTGTGGATCAAAAAACTATGGTACATTTACACAATGGAACTCTATGCAGCAGAAAGAAACAAGGAGCTCCTACCCTTGGCAACAGCATGCATACAACTGGAGAGCATTATGCTAAGTGAAATAAGCCAGGCAGTGAGGGACAAATACCATATAATGTCACCATCTTTTTTAAAAAATATTTTTATTGGCCCTGACTGGCATAGCTCAGTGGATTGAGCGCGGGCTGGGAACCAAAGTGTCCCAGGTTCGATTCCCAGCCAGGGTACATTCTTGGGTTGCAGGCCATAACCCCCAGCAACCACACATTGATGTTTCTCTGTTTCTCTCTCTCTCTCTCTCTCTCTCTCTCTCTCTTCCCTCCCTAAAAAAAATAAATAAAATCTTTAAAATATATATTTTTATTGATTATGCTATTACAGTTGTCCTATTTCCCCCACATTTTTTTAAAGATTTTTATTTTATTTATTTATCTTCAGAGAGGGAAGGGAGGGAGATAGAGAGACAGAGAGAGAGAGAGAGAGAGAGAGAGAAACACCAATGTGCGGTTGCTGGGGGTTCTGGCCTGCAACCCAGGAATGTACCCTGGCTGGGAATTGAACCTGGGACACTTTGGTTCCCAGCCCGCGCTCAATCCACTGAACTACGCCAGCCAGGGCCCATTTCCCCCACTTTATTCCCCTCTGCTCTGCATGCCCCCTCCCAGCCACATTCCCCCCCTTTAGTTCATGTCTATGGGTCATACACATACGATCTTTGGCTTCTACATTTCCTATACTATTCTTATCCTCCCCCTATTTATTTTCTACCTACCATTTGTGCTACTTATTCTCTGTATCTTTTCCTCCTTTCTTCCCCTCCCCCATGATAACCCTCCATGTGATCTCCATTTCTGTGGTTCTGTTCCTGTTCTAGTTTTTTGCTTAGTTTGTTTTTGTTTTTTCTAAGGTTCGGTTGTTAATAGCTGCGAGTTTGTTTTCATTTTACTGTTCATATTTTTAATCTTTTTCTTAGAAAAGTCCCTTTAACATTTCATATAATAAGGGCTTAGTGATGATGAATTCCTGTAACTTGACCTTATCTGAGAAGCACTTTATCTGCCCTTCCATTCTGAAGGATAGCTTTGCTGGATAGAATAATCTAGGATGTAGGTCCTTGGCTCTCAAGACTTCAAATACTTCTTTCCAGCCCCTTCTTGCATGCAAGGTTTCTTTTGAGAAATCAGTTAATAGTCTTATGTTACCTACTTTTTGTAGGTAACTGTCTCCTTTTCTCTTTCTGATTTTAAGATTCTCCTTATCTTTAATCTTGGGTAATGTAATTATGATGTGCCTTGGTGTGTGCTTCCTTGGGTCCAACCTCTTAGGGACTCTCTGAGCTTCCTGGACTTCTTGAAAGTCTCTTTTCTTTGCCAGGTTAGGGAGATTCTCCTTTATTATTTTTTCAAATAAGTTTACAATTTCTTGCTTTTCCTCTTCTACTTCTGGCATCGCTGTGATTCAGATGTTGGAATGTTTAAAGATGTCCTAGAGGTTCCTAAGCCTCTTCTCATTTTTTTTTTTTTAGTTCTTGTTTCTTCATTCTCTTTGGTTGAATGTTTCTTCCTTCCTTCTGCTCCAAACTGTTAATTTGAGTCCTGGTTTCCTTCCCATCACTGTTGGTTCCCTATAGATTTTTCTTTATTTTTATATAATGCAACCTTCATTGCTGCCTGGGTCTTTTTTATGCTGTTGAAGTACTCAGTGAGTTCCTGAAGCATCCTGATAATCAGTGTTTTGAACTGCATCTGATAGGTTGGCTATCTTTGTCGCTTCATTGTATTTTTTCTGGAGCTTTGATCTGTTCATTTGGGCCATTTTTTGTTTGGGCATGCCTGTTACATAGTAAACGGTGGAGCCTTAGGTGTTCATCAGGGCGGGGCAAACCACATTGCTGTGTTGTGATGCTGTATTTGCGTTGGGGGAGGTCTGAGAGGGAACAATGTGCTTGCTCAGCTCTGCCATTCTTCAGTTACTTCCCTGGTTACCCACAATCAAATTGGGCCCTTCTGGTGCTGGTTTCCAGGTGGGTAGGTTTGTGTATGTTCTAGGACCCTGTGGGTCTCTCCCATGACCTCTCCTGTGAGGCTGGGAGTTTCTCCCACTGCTACCTCAACCCCCACAGGAGTTTTCAGTCAGAGGTTTTGAGGCTTTATTTCCCCACACTGGAACCCTGGGTTGTTCGGTCTGTCTTGCTCCCCAGTTGTTCCTCCTGATTTATCTGCAAGGGAGTGTGGGACCACCTGGTCCTCCAGCAGCCACCTTGCCTGGTCCACCAGCTGCCATCTTGCTGCAAGTCCTCTCCACCTGGTTGCCTGTCTCTACCCCTCCTACTGGTCTGGATGAATGTTTCTTCTTTAACTTCTGGTTGTTGGACTTCCATACAGTTCAATTTTGTCAATTCTGGTTGGTTTTTGTTTTTAAATTTTTTGTTGTCCTACTTTTGGTTGTGCAAGAAGGCACAGTGTGTCTACCTACACCTCCATCTTGACCATGATCTCACCTTTAAGTGGAACCTAATCAACAAAATAAGCAAGCAAGCAAAATATAACCAGAGACATTGAGACAAAGAACAAATGGACAGTTACCAGAGGGGAGATAGGAGGGGATAATGGGGGGAAAAGGATGAAGGATTTTCAGGAACAACTATAAACAACACATGGACAAAACCAAGGGGGTTGGAATCAGGGGAGGGAGGTGGGGATAGATGGAGTTGGGGGGAAGGTGGGAGGAAAAGGCAGAAAACTGTAGTTGAACAACAATAAAATTTTAAGAAAAGTGTAAGATGAAGCTATTACTCACTGATATGGATTCATCTCCAAACTACATTTGCAAATAAAAACTGATATGTTGGGAGGAAGGTGAATTAGGAGAGTAGGTACAGAGACCAGAGGAAGACATACCTTTCACTGTATATCTTTTAGTATTGTTTGAATTTTCTACCCTGTGCATATATTATTACCTAATCAAAAAATTAAAAACATAATACTGTTTTTTAAATCCTGGATCAGTGGCTTTCCTGCTATCTAGTTTTGGGCAGTTACTTAACCTCTGTGAGTTACCTTTTCTTCATTTACATAAAAAACAGACAAACAAAAAAACTTTCCTCCCAGAACTCTTTGAGGGACTAAATGAGCTGCCATGGATTAAGAGGTACTGAGGTACTCAAACATGCAGTTTTATTATTGTTAGCTGCTGTCCATAAACTTCATCTGGGTATTTTCTCTGACTAAATAAATAAATAAATAAATAAGAATTTAACTTGCATTGCTCATGTTTCATTTATTATTGAAGACATTTCTCAAGTAAAAGAAACACAGACTCAGAGCAATGAGGAGGAGCCCACCCCCTATTAGTCCAGTTGCGGTGCCTTCTAGGAACCAACACGCTGGGAGACAGTTCTCCTCCAAAAGACTTTTCAAAGGAGAGACACTTTAAACATCTTACCATATCTCCACTAGCCACTGCCAAGTTCTACTTCCATTTCATATCAAGGTTCTTTTTCGTTTGGTTTGGTATCTTCCCCCCACCCCCTAATTCTGGAATAACGATGGAGAATGGCGGTATCCCTTGAGACTTAAGAACCATGACTGAAAACACACACACACAAAAAAAGTGCTCAGGAGACCCATCCACTTGCCAAGCACATGGAAGAAGCACACTACTCAGAAGACAGTCGGCATAGACTAAGGATTGTTTTGTTTTGTTTTGTTTTGGATTTATTATCATTTATTGAGAACCTCCCCTCCCTACCCTGGTAGTCTCTAGGTCACTTTTTCTGCTTGTAGATCTTGTATCCCAGCCTCAGAAAGATGTCTGGGGGAAGGGGTGGTGAGTGCTGTTCAGTGAGACCCATAAGGTCGCTGTAACTGTCTTCTTTATACTGCGTGAACACAGCCTGCAGATTCAGCTCCTCGTATAGCTCCTTCACCCAGACCACCTTTTCAGCCTCCTTCTGTCCATAATTCTCCTGCAAGATTTGGTGCTGTTCTGGAGAGGCCTGTTGCAGACACTGAACCACCAGCCAGCTGCATTTACTCTCCTGGATGTCAGTGCCAATCTTGCCTGTCACACTAGAGTCCCTAAAGAGATCAAGGTAATCACCTGATTCTGAAAGATATCCTCCATCTCCAACAGGATTTTCTTGGTATTGGCATATTCCTTCTCCCTGTCAATGCCCGCCATATATATGGCAGCAGCTACAGGAAGGTAGAAGGAGTAGAAAGCTGCGTTACACTTGACAACAGATTTGTACCTCTTTTCAGTGAATCTGCCAAGATCCATGGTGCCTTGATAGGCTGTGATGAGGTCCAGGGTCTGTCCAATCTCAGTCTGATAGGAATACTACATGAAGAGCTTTATCAGGTTCAGGTAATAGGGCTGTTCCCAGCTGTAGAGCCATCAGTAGATGGCTCTACAGGGTTTTGATGGGATGCAGAAGAACTGCATCATTGATGGCATCCAAACCTATGCCTGGCTTCTGACACTAGAAGATCTGCCCCCATGGGGTGAGAGATGGATCCATAATGTCATCTGATACGAGGAAGAAAGCACGGAGCAGTTTTACATACCAGCCCACAGTCATGGCCTGCTAGAGACTGTCAGCATCCAGCTTTCTTGGTTCCACAAGATCCTGGAATGTTATTAGCACAGTCATATGCCACTGCTACCTGCCTCCAGTGACATTGTACTCCAGGACCTCCCTGAGGCGGACAATGGCATTTATTTCTGGGTGTCCTATGTCATCCTCAACCAGCACCCTGACAATCTCGGAGAAGTGTTGGGTGAAACTCTGCTTTTTTTGGTCATAAACATCCAATTTCTGGTCTTCATTCATTCTGAGGTAAGAGTGAAGTACTCTGTTGTTGGATGTGGGTTCTTTTTCAGGCTAAGGGTTTTGATGGGAAGACAGTAAACAAACAGAGAATGCTCTCCACACACAGAAAAAGATTTGAGAACAGAAACAATGAAGATTATTCTCCAAAGTATTTTATCCTTCATCTGAAATAGAAAGGCTAGAAGGAAAGGCAAGGCCCCACAGAAAACCCTGGAGGCCCTCTATCAGGCAGCCAGGTCACATACCCACTCACATCCAGTTTGGGTCCCTGTGTCACCTATCCAAAGAATATGGTCAGTTGGCTAGGTATTCCAAGGTCATGTCCTGGAGGACCCTCAAGCAGCCAACACTATACATTTTTAAGACCCTAGCAAAAGGGCAGGCTCAGGCCCTAGCTAAAGGGCAGCCTGCAACCCAGGAGTAAGGGTCTTCTCTCAAGCTACTGACATCCCTAAATTCCTGAAGTTAGACACACAGTCAAATCAAAGCTTTCAAAAGTAAAGGTCTCTATGAGCCACTCTTTTCATGCTTTATTTTTAAGTCACACATGATTTTCAAAGACTAAATTTTACTGCTGTGTCCCTTCTTCTTGAGTAAAGCAACAATTTCTAAGCCTCAATTACCTGGTAGCTCCTAGTTCCTCTCATCCTCTGGACCCGGTGCTCTTCCTTCTCTCAGAGCCCTCCCACATACCCTGAATGCAGGACTACCTGTCTCCCACTAAGTGTAGGAGGAGAGAAAGACGCACCTGCACATCTGATATTGTTGTTATCAGTGTAACAGTGTTATTGTATCAGTGTAACAGTGTTATTGTATCACTGTATCAGAATCTCACACATGTTGTTTCAAAGCCATCCTCACAATTCTTTAGGTCTTACTTTCCTCATTTTAAAGACAAGAATATAGACTTCCGGCCAAGATGGAGGCATAGGTAGATACACTTTGCCTCCTCGCACAACCAAAAAGGACAATAACAAATTTAAAATAAAAAAAAAAAAACAACCAGAACTGCCATAAAATCGAACTGTATGGAAGTCTGACATCCACGGAGTTAAAGAAAAAACATTCATTCAGACTGGTAGGAGGGGGAGATGGGCAGTGGAGGGCAGAGATGACACACAGTAAGGCAGCCACTGGCAGACTGGGTGGTCCTACATTTGTCTGCAGATAAACCGGGAGGAACAACTGGGAAGTGAGAGACTGTACAACCTAGGGTCACAGCATGGGGAAATAATGCCTCAAAACCTCTGGCTGCAAAAACCTGTGCAAATTGCAGTGGCAGGAGAAAGTCCCAGATTCAGAGGAGAGTTCACTGGAGAGAGCCACAGAGTCCTAGCCCCTAGACCCAGGAATCAGCACCAGAAGGGTCCAATTTACCTGTGGGTAGAGAGGGAAGCCTCTGTAGGCTCTGTAAAAGCCTACAGAGACCCAAGCAAGTGGCATCATTCCCTTTCAGACACCTCCCCTACATATAGTGCTACAACACAGAAAGGTGGGTTGTTCCACCCTGGAGAATACTTAGACTCCTTCCCTTACAATGTAACAGGTGTGCCGAGACAAAAAAAAAATGGCACAAATGAAAGAACAGATCAAAGCTCCAAAAACAGAACTAAATGATGAAGAGATAGCCAACCTCTCAGATGTGAAGTTCAAAATACTGGTAACCAGGATGCTCACAGAAGTGGTTGAGAATGGTCACAAAATAGAGGAAGAAGTGAAGGCTATGCAAAGTAAAATAAAGGAAAATATACAGAGACCAATAATGAAGGGAAGGAAACTGGGACTCAAACCAAGGATTTGGAACAAAAGGGACAAATAAACATCCAATTAGAACAGGATGAAGAAATAAGAATTCAAAACAAATGAGGAAGGCTTAGGAACCTCCAGGACAACTTTAAACGTTCCAACATCAGAATCATAGGGGTTCCAGAAGGAGAAGAACAGCAAGAAATCGAAAACTTATTTGAAAAAATAATGAAGGAGAACTTCCCCATTCTGACAATGGAAATAGATTTCCAGGAAGTCCAAGAAACTCAGAGAGCCCCAAGGAAGTTGGACCCAAGGAAGCACATACCAAGATACATCATAATTACATTACCAAAGATTAAAGATAAGGAGAGAATCTGAAAAGCAGCAAGAGAAAAAGAGACAGTTATCTACAAAGGAGTTTCCATAAGACTATCAACTGATTTCTCAAAAGAAACCTTACAGGCAAGAAGAGACTAGAAAGAAATATTTGAAGTCATGAAAGGCAAGGACCTACATCCAATATTGCTTTATCCAGCAAAGCTTTCATTTAGAATGGAAGGGCAGATAAAGTGCTTCCCAGATAAGGTCAAGTTAAAGGAATTCATCATCACCAAACCCTTATTATATGCAATATTAAAGAGACTTATCTAAGAAAATGAAGATGTTCAAAACTATGAACAGGACTTCCAGCCAAGATGGAGCCACAACCAAAAGAAGGACAACAATTTAGAAACAATAAACAACCAGCACTGACAGAAAATTAAACTGTATGGAAGCCTGACAACCAAGGAGTTAAAGTAGACACATTCATCCAGACCAGCAGGAGGGGCTGAGTCAGGCAGCCAGGCAGAGACGGGTAGCAGCAAAGTGGTGGCTGACAGACCCAGCCAGGCAGTGGATTGTGGAGGGGCGCACACAGCCCACAAGGCAGCTGGCGGACAGTGTGGTCCCACATTCATGCACAGATAAACCAGGTGAAACTGGGGAGCGAGACAGACCACACAACCCAGGGTCCCAGCACAGGGAAATAAAGCCTCAAAACACTGATTGAAAACACCTTGGGGGTTGAGGCAGCAGTGGGAGAAAATTCCAGCCTCACAGGAGAGTTCGTTGGAGACACCCACAGGGTTCTAGAACATACACAAACCCACCCACATGGGAATCAGCACCAGAAAGGCCAAATTTGCTTGGGTTAAGTGGACAAGTGACTGAAAGCTGGCAGAGAGCCGAGCAAGCGCCATTGTTCCCTCTCAGACCCCTGCCCCACATACAGGATCACAACACAGCAACATGGGTTGCCCCACCCATGGTGAACACCTAAGGCTCCACCCCTCACTATGTAACAGGCACATCCAGACAAAAAAAAAATGGCATAAACAACAGAACAGATCAAAGCTTCAAAAAAATACAAATAAGCGACAAAGAAATGGCCAACCTATAAGATGCACAGTTCAAAACACTGGTAGTCAGGATGCTCACAGAATTGGTTGAATTTGGTTGCAAACTAAATGAAAAAATGAAGGCTATGCTAAGTGAAATAAAGAAAAAATGTACAGGGAACCAATAGTTAGGGGAAGGAAACTGGGACTCAAATCAATGGAGTGCACCAGAAGGAAGAAAGAAATAGCCAGTCAGAAAAAAATGAAGAAACAAGAATTCAAAAAAATGAGGAGAGGCTTAGGAACCTCCAGGACATCTTTAAACGTTCCAACATCCAAATTATAGGGGTACCAGAAGGAGAAGAGGAAGAACAACAAGTGGAAAAGTCTTCTGAACAAATAATAAAGGAAAACTTCCCCAATCTGGCAAAGGAAATAGACTTCCAGAAAGTCCAGGAAGCTCAGAGAATCCCAAAGAAGTTGGACCCAAGGAGGGACACACCAAGGCACATCATAATTACATTACCCAAGATTAAAGACAAGGAAAGAATCTTAAAAGCAGCAAGTCAAAAGGAGAGAGTTACCTACAAAGGAGTTCCCAACAAGCTGTCCACTGATTTCTCAAAAGAGACCTTACAGGCAAGAAGGGGCTGGAAAGAAGTATTCCAAAGTCATGAAAAGCAAGGACCTACATCCAAGATTGCTCTATCCAGTAAAGCTTTCATTTAGAATGGAAGGGCAGATAAAGTGCTTCCCAGAGAAGGTCAAGTTAAAGGAGTTCATGATCACTACGCTCTTATTTTATGAAATGTTAAAGGGACTTATGGAAGAAAAAGAAGATAAAAAACATGTACAGAAAAATGACAACAAATGTGCAGCTATTAACAACCAAACCTTAAAAAAACAAAAACAAAAACAAACTAAGCAAACAACTAGAATGGAAACAGAACCACAGAAAGGAGATCACATGGAGGGTTAGCAACAGGGGAGTGGGAGGAGGAGAGAGGGGGAAAAGGTACAGAGAATAAGTAGCATAGATGATGGTAGGTAGAAAATAGACAGGGGGAAGATAAGAATAGTATGGGAAATGTATAAGCTAAAGAACTTGTAAGTAGACATATGAACATGAACTAAAGTGGGGGAATGTGGGTGGGCGGGGTGTGCAGGGTGAAGGGGAATGAAGGGGAAAAATGGGACAACTGTAATAGCATAATCAATAAAATATATTAAAAAGAGAAAGTAAATAAAAGTTTTTATTATTTGTAAAAAAACTATGAACAGTAAAATGACAACAAACTTACAACTATCAACTGAACCTAAAAAGTAAACAAACAACTAAGCAAACAACTGGAACGGGAACAGAATCACAGAAATGGTGATCACATGGAGGATTATCAGCTGGGAGGAGGAGGAAGGAGAATGGGGGGGATAGGTACAGGGAATAAGAAGCACAACTGGTAGGTACAAAATAGACAGGGTGAGGTTAAGAATAGTATAGGAAATGGAGAAACCAAAGAACTTATATGTACAACCCATGGACATGAACTAAGGTGGTGTGGGGAATGCTAGTGGGAGGGGAGTGCAGGGCAGAGGGGAATATGGGGCTAAAAAAATGGGACAACTGTAATAGCACAATCATTAAAATATATTTTAAAAAATAAAATAAAGACAAGGGAATAGTATTAAGCATACCCTACCCCAAAACTGCATAAGCATGTGTGAAAAGCTGCCTCCCATGTGAAAATAAAAAGAAAAAATATAGGCATAAGGATTCTGGCTCTAAACAAGGGGAAGTGGTTTATCAAAGAAATAACTGTTACTCCAAGCCAGGTCATTTGGTCAGGAAATCACACAGCATTTAGGATGGAGCATGTTTGGATTTATAGGACACTTGAAGGTTTAGCTACACATTGAAATCCTTTTTAGTTTTGCCTTTTCAAGTACTCAACTTGACAGGACAAAAACAACTTCTGTTCTTCTACCAGTTCAATGAATGATTTTTTTCAACAAAGAAAATTAAGTTTTCTCCCAACCCACATGAGCAAATAAGGAAAAAAAGTGATAAAGGAAACTGGAAATTGGAATCTCCTGTAAACTAAGCACAATGCAAAATACAAAATAATAGGCCAAAAGTTTTGTTTTAGTATAATTATTCCCTCTTTTGTTTTAGTGGTTAAAATCTGGCAATTTGAAGTGGTCACTCTCAAACATGAACCTCAAACAATGGATTTTATCTATCTCCTAAAAAGTATGGATCTTGGGGAAAGAAATTTTTCTTACCCCGATAAGACAGAGATTACTGTCTTACCTTGCTGACTCAAATGTACTTGCGTATTAATTGCTTCGGACTCTAAAATCCCTGCTGAACTTGCTAAACTGTGGGCCAAATTCAATGATCCAGCAACCTCCCATTCAGAGCCTCACCCAGATAACTTCTCATGTTTAATTTAAAAGTACTGATGGCTTTTAAATGAAGTGCTAACGCAAGCCTATCTGCCCTGGCTGTGTCTGATGGACAAACTGCAAGTTGCAGAGGGAAACTCAAGTCTGAGCAGTCTTTGAACAATGAGGTAAACAGCTAACATCTCTCTTCCCAATGGTATTTGTTTCCCTAAAATCAACCCTTTAAGTAAGACATGCCCCTTTAAGTTAATTTCCCTGATATAGAGGCAATGAGATCTAGACGCAGATACTCAAATATTATCTACACTGATTATATCTGATTAGCAAGAAATACACAATCCTCTAGCCAATGTGAATGCCTATGCTATTTTTTTAGCTGATCGACCTAAGGCATTTTTTTTCCTTTCTCTTTTGCAACTGTGTTTCATGTTTGACCCCACAAATTTATTTTAAATAATTTTGCAAATAGCTTCCTAACCCCTTTTGTCCCCTATGCAGCCAACATCTCACATTTCTCTGCACAGAACATGTTTTTTCCACTTTGGGAAGTGGAAACGGAGAGGCTACTTCAGTAAAATCAGATTCAGAATTAAGTCCTATTCATTCAAGAGATTAAAAGGGTAACAAGGACTAATTTTTGTTTTACTAGAACAAGGCAGAATTAAAGCTGTGATTTCTATCCTGTAAAAAGAAAAATCCCAATCCCCAGTATCACAGTGAAAATGCCCTAGAAATATATATATCAAATCCCTGTACGGCTTCATACTCAGCTAGCTTCTCCCACCCCATTAATCACCATTAATCAAAATGCAAGGCTGAGTCTTTTCACACCAAACACCCAAAGCTGGCTCAATAATAGTAACAACAATAATTATTACAATAAAACAACAATCACGATAATAACAGAGATTTGGAAATTTAACATAGTAAGGTATAGCCAACTGTAAGAAGCAGCTTTTGGTCAGTGGTAAAGTAAAAAGGTTCTGATAGACTGTACAGGAGAAGAACAGTAAGTCAATCTGAATTTATTTCAGGTCCCAGGCTTTTGGAATCACAAATGTTCCATTGTAAGATTCAATATGAGTTTTGAAACATCAAACATTAGATGAGTTTAATGAGGAAAAAAAAGTCATTTTTGTCCTTGGATTTTATGTACTGCTTCTACCAATTTGCCTTCCCCCAAATGCACTAATCTTTAGAAAGTTTTATTTAGGAATTTCACTTTTAAATAACTTTGAGTGTGAATACAACAGAAGCAAAATTTAGAGAAAAAATTCACTTGATAATTTTTCTGGATGCTGCTGACTTCTCATAAAAAATGAGCTTCAGAAACTGCATTTTCTAATGCTTCTCCTCAGCCCCCAAATATGTTACTTATCAAAACTACTTCCAGTTTCACTTTATATGCTGAAACGCTTTATGGATGTGAGGGGTATTTAAATGTTTCTTTTATAGGAAAATAAGATAGCTTTTATATTTCAAATTTGCCCAAGAGAAAAATGTTCCTTTAAGACAATTAGAAAGACCTAGTTCCAAAATAATAAAAACTTCACTGAAAATTACTTAGTCTGCTCATTTTTACTATATAACTCATGACTCCAAGCTCTGTTTTATCTGCTTACATGCATTTACTGTTCTACACTATTTTGCTGTGAGTTTCCACACATGTACCAGGGAATATATAAACTAATCCAATCACCTGAAATTCACCTTGAAGTCCAGCGTGTTTGTATTAATGAGCATTTTTTTTGAGAACCAGACGGCCTATCCACTTATATAAGCAATGTGTAGCTATATTTTATGGTTGTGATTTCTCCAAATTCTAAGTGTGCCACATGTCATCTTCTGACTGCTACTCTTCATTCATTTATTTGCAAATCAATATTTCTATTTATAAAAACAAACTTGAGCCTGCTCCTCTAAGATAAATCACACAAAAATTCGTATTTTCTATATTTTTTAAAATCCACAGCCAATTTCCCACTCAGTTTAAGCAATATGTACTATAACAAAATGCAAAACAAAATAATGTGGAAGGTTCTTTAAAGTTTAATATAATAAGATTTGACTAGATATGGAGTTTTTTACATTTTTGAAACAGAGGTATTTTCTGGCTCAGCTAGAGATGGAAAGCATCCAGAAATTTCAGAGTAGTACAAATCTGGAGGAAACTGAAAGTCAGCAAGACCTTTTTAATCCCCAGTAAAGGTCTCATGTTTTATTGTTAATCTAAAACCTTAAATTAATTTATATCTGATATATTTGGAAATGTGTATGCTCAAAAATAAATAGTAAATTCAAGGGGAAAAATCTGTTTCCCCAATTTAAATGAGGGTACCCCCCTAACATACATATCTTTTAAAAAACTAAAGTTTTCTGAATTTCTTCCCAGGCATACACATAGGCCTCATTCAGACTGTAAAAATACTAAACTACTAAGGGTTTTTTCTATTCTGGGTTTAAAATAAGGAATTAACAAAAAAGAGCTTTCCAAAACTTAGTCATAAATTCATTTATAAATCTCTCCACAGCACTGAATCAATACTCCAGTATATACAGTTTTACACACTACAGAAAACATTATAGTATTTCAGGCAAGCCCACATTTATAGCTGGCAAAGTACTGTAGAATCACAAGAGACTGGGAGCCTTTATTATCAGGAGGAAAAGTAATAGTGATAACAATAACCATGTTTACTAAAAGCTTATCATATACCAGATATGTATTTCTTCTAATTCTTGAAACAGTTCTTTCCTATTTTGCAGACCCGGAAGTAGAGGGCCAGAGAAGTTAAGCTCTCTGACCAAAATCATACAGCTAACAAATGTTGAAGCCAGGATTCAAATTCAGTTTCTTAGACTCTAAACTTCAAGCTTTTAAAATTATACTATGTTTGCATTTATATTATTTTATACTGTTTTGTGCTTTTTTCTTTAATTCTGATGCAAAAATTGTTTAAAGAAAAGTTCAGCTTCCATTACATATCTTTGGGTACATCTGCATTCAGCAGTGATTGGCACCTATCAGCTTCCAAACACAAAACAAGCCAAGGATTCCTGCAAACTGATAGCTCCTGGTAGACAAAACATGCTACTTTCTAATAAACCATCCATATTTCTCTTCTGATTTCCACCATCTTTCCCCATTGTGGGCCTTCCTCTCTTCAATTCCAACTGCACTCACAATTTTACAGCCAGATCAACACGATGAAGTACTTACATTCTGGTTACTTCAAGCATGTTCACTGAATTTCTTTAAACTACATTATCACCAATTTTAAAGCTGAAGCGAAAATCATATACTACACATGCTATCAGACACCATCCATCTAGCCTGCATTTCCAACCAAATATAAGTAAGATTTCTGACAAATGATTTATTTTTATATAAAGTTTTTTAAAGATTAAAAATCATATTTAGTTGTCACAAGAGCTAACACATTATTGAATACTTTATAGGTTGCAGAAACTGAGATAAACATTATATATAACTTTAGGAAAAGCCTGTAAGGTGATTCTCCCCATTTTGAAGTTGAGAAAACTGAAGTTCAGAGTAGTGCATCATCACCATCACAAGCTAACCCACAGTTGGGGCTTAAACCTGGGCCAGCATGCCCAGCCCAGCTCTTTCTGCTACTTCTTATAAATAAGCATAGCTATAAGTGTCACAAGCCACTGTTAAGGAAAGAAGGATAAGATGCAAATACAGGCCTTTTGGGCCAAGCACATCACCAGAATAACTAACTAGGTGCCTAATTAGGTGGCTTACAACTGAACCCATGTTCTCCTGCTTCCTGAAAGAGAAGCCCAACTGGCTCCTCCCAGCATTGACTTTCCCAAAAGCAGGGACCCTATTTTTTTCTTTTGTGCTTTTCAAAGCCTGCACTGTGTTGGACTGGCAGGGCCCACTTTGCTGATACTCGTTAAATGGTGAGGTGACGTTTAAAAAAAATGGTGACGTGATGTTGAATTTTCTCAGCCCTCCCAGCGAACTTCCCCCAGCATCTTCCAGTCTCTACCTGGCCTGATACCCCAAGCAACCTTTATCCAAAAGTCAGTCCAGTTTTCCATCCACACCCATCTCCCTCCAAACCTTGCTCACTCCAATGTCGCACTGTCACCACACCCACTGCCCTGGAACTGTGAGAGCATGTCCAAGAGCTCCTGCATATCACAGCCCCTCTTTAGGCACTCTTACAAGCATCAAAACTAGCTTTGGGTCAGCACCTGGCACCTCTCTTTGAAAGCAACAGGAAATATTGAAAAAGAGACCAATGACTGCAAAAGAGTAAATACCTCCTAGTATTAGAGGATCTCTAAAGCACAAAATTTAATCCCAGGCTCAGAAACTAAGAATAACTTGGAGCAAAGGGGGATTCTGTTGCAGTAAAAGAATGAAGAGGAAGAAGAGAGGTCAGAGGAAAGGGGAGGAAGGAGGAGGAGGAGAAGAAGAAAAAAGAAGAAAAAGAATAAGAATGTCAATGATGACATTAGAGAAGAGAGACCAGCTTTGTCCTGCATCCTGTTGAATAGCCAACTAAAACAATGAATCTGTTTTCCCCCCCTCTTTGCCTTAAAAAAAGTTCAAGAATTTCATTTCTTTCTTTGAAACATAGCTCTTGTATTATCTCAATGCTCTTTCTAGCTGTCTGCAATTCTGAGGGAAAGGGGTGTCTGACTCCCCAATGACCTATGAAATGGAGACATCCCTGTGTCAAACTTTGCAGTGCTGGTCTACAGGTGACAATGACATTGAGGGCTACTTCCATTTACTGAACTTCTGCCTTGTACTCAGAACCATGTTAACCATATCACAGTTATTACTGCTAGTCCTAGCAGCAAAACCCAAATGTAAGTATTATTCCTTTTTTGAAACAGGTGAAGAAACTAAGGAAACACAAAATGTCCACAGTCACACAATAACCAAGCAGAAGAGGCAAAATTCCAATTTAAATCTTTCTGAACCCAGAGCCCACACCTATTGCACTGCACCTTCTTAACCCTCTGGGAAGTTCTATAAAGCAAAGTCTGAAACCTCCTCTGGATTTCCCAGAGGCAGCCATTAATTAGCAATGACAAGCAAAGTACCAAAATTTACAGTGTTAGTAAACTTAAAAAATTGTACTGGCTCCAAAATATAGAAAGAAAACTGCAAAAACTGAAATTACTTAAAGTTGTATTAAATGTCCACTAAGAAGATATAAGAGAATGTCATCTAGCAACTTTGGATTCAAAGCAGATATAAGTATGTTTAAACTGTATCTTATGTGGAATGTCAGCACATTTTATTCATGTTCGTCTGCATTCCAGGCTGTGGGTGTGAGACCTCAGGCCCACAAAGGTCTAAGAGCAGCCCTCAGTTTCTCTTGCCCTTCTAACCAAAGGGTACTCCTACCAGGCTCATGGCAGACCCTGAGAAAACAGAGAGGGGAAGGCTTCTGAGAGGGCAGAGGCCAGATCAAGCATTTCTCACAGGTATCAGGAATAGCTTTCCTAACCTCTTCATAGTTCCTATCCCTAAAAGATGGCTATACAATTGGGTCCACACAGTCCTCCTCTTCCATCTGTGAGAGACTGCAATGACAATGAAGCCAGATAGATAGGCTATCCAGTGTCAGGTCAGGCCCATCGAACCCTCCTACCATACACACATGACACATACCATACCCACAACACATACAACCCCTCCTTGCTAACCTCATTTGGGGACACCATTTTCAGCAGCATTTCTTCCTTTTCTAGTTCTTCCTCAGTATTGGTAAATATTGATAATTACCTCCAAATGCTAAAGCAAAGAAGCAGTTTGTGTTATGAAATGAGGATCATAATTCAAATTTGATGTTCACTTAAAAACCAGATAGGCTATGCAGAAATGTTTCAGTGGAGGGACTGATAAGGAGAAGGGAAATAAAAATTATTGGTATTTACTCAGCTGCAATGCTTGTGGAAGGAAACTCTTTTAAAGGGAGCACTTCAGAATAGTTATTCAATCTGAATTTTGCAGATAGCATGGGAAATACTTTCTCATAGAATGCACTCTATCTCCACCATCATATCTCTCTGGTGTGCCATTCATGTCTTTCATTGTAGACATTCTCACTCAATTTTGCTCCATTATGAGCTGATGGTGACCCAGAGTATACAAGGCTTTCAAGAATCTGACTGGAAATTATTACCAAGAAACGTCTGTCCCCTTACCCATTCACCAACCATGCCTTAAGGAGTGAAGATGGAGAACAATCCTAAAGCCACATGCAAAAACAACTTTACATTCCTCTTACAAACTAGGCTCCTTTGGAAATTGAGAGCTCCAGCATTTTTCAGAAATTATGTTCCTGGAAAAACATAGTATGAGTCTCTTTTGAAAGCCTGCAGCTCAAAAATCTTTCTTTCTTACCCAGACCCTTCTAATAAAAGCCAGGACACGAGCTTCATGGAGAAGCAAATAAGAAGGCCGGCCACGGATCTCCTCACTCACTGCTGTCAAATTCAAATTATGTATTAAATGCCACTGATCAATTAAACTTATGTGAGGATGTCACACATACTAATATGTTCCACAGCACATGAGCATCTATATTACATAGACACACTCACTTTGGAAGACTTATGTTGCAATTAGAAAAGAGTAGAAGACGTCTGTTTTCATATAGGGCTAAGCCTGAGAACCCAGCTATTCTCCTCAAGGGATATCAGAGGATCTGGCAACACGCAACCCCCACCTAAATTACATTTTGCCTTGCTGCAGATGCTCCCAGGGGCTAAGCAACAGACATGCTCAATCAAATAAAAGAACTACCACCCTATCCGTGTCTCTACAACCACCCACCCATATGCTTATAACTTGGTCCAGGCCAGAAGGACTAACATCACAATAACTCCCTACTGTGCACCACAAGCTTTATAGACATTTTCTCTAAACAACTACCCCAAGAAAGATAATCACCCGCATTTGAGGTGCAAATACAGACCCAGAGAGGCAAAATGAAGTGTCATTGCCACTGTAGTGCCAAAAGCCAGGTCCAGGCCATAACTGAGGCACAGCTCCTTTAACCTCACCACCATCTCCAGCACCTCCTCAGGGTGCTGGATCTCCCTACTGCCATTGCCGTACATTAAGATCTTGTGGGTGTTAACATTCTGGAGGCATCTGAAATCAGCAGCTCCAGGCATCTGAAATCAGCAGTTCCAGGTTGGGCGGAGACCACCAAAAAAGGTATGAGACCCCAATTCTGGAATAGTCTGGAAACTAGTGGGACAGGATTGTACACCAATATGTCTTTCTGGCCTGAAAGCTTCTACCAAAAAAAAAAAAAAAAAAATCACCACAGGAGAGTTGAAAATAAGCAAATCCTATACAAAAGCAGATATGGTCTATTTCACATAGCACATTGTACTCCAGAAGGCAAGGAGATCACCCTTTTTCTCCTGGAAATTCTTTGCTTTGGTTAATACCATAAACTTGCAGAAAAAGAAAAGAGTGTAAGAAGGGCTGATGACTGAAGTCCACATCTTCAGATGCTTGAAAAGTGAAGTCAGATTATCTTTACACTGATACAAAAGGGGGAGCGTATACATTGGTCCATGGTTCAAACAAAACCCTTCCCATGTGGTTTTTAATTAGAAAGTAGTTGTTCTGCTTTAGAACACTTTTTAACCTCTGCCATTTTAGGTACAATGCTGCAAACCATAATTTCATTAATTTAGAAATAAAATGTTGAAAGAAACAATATTTTTATTTTTAAGGAAAAAAGATAGCAAGCAACTATACTATGGAGGAGTCAGGTGTTTAAAGTCATATAGGAAAGCCATTGTGACTGTGGCTTACAGTTTATTTTGCCTTGAAAGAGTCTGAGGTCATTCTAACTATGCTGACCTGATCATCGCCACCCAGGACTATAAGCAAACACTGCCCTCTTGTGCATCAAACAGTGCAGATGTCAGCATGGAGATGGTTTCCACCCACTCCCCATAGATGGCTTGCAACTGTACAGCTACCTCTCTGGGGCCTGGAAATGTATCAGGGAAAGGATGACACACATCTGTCACCAGGGTGCTTGTTAAAATGTCCCCAGGTTGCCTTCCAGAACAGATTTTGAGATATGAGGAACAGGGGAAGATTCAGCAGAAGAAATCAAAACCAAAAATAACTGATTCTTATCTTTCCTAGAAAATATTCATTCCTCAAAAAGAAACTTTATTGGTTACCATGGAAAGTTTCTTATTATGAATTTCTAAAAACTTTTAGAAGCAACTAATGAATCTACAAGAACAAGTATACAGTGCTTATTTTTATCTAGGAAATACTTGCTAAGAAAAGAGATTCCATTTGTTTCTAGAGTGAAGAAAAAAAAGACAAGGGAAACCCAGCTTGCCCTTTCTCAGAGGAATCCTCTAAAGCTCAGTAATACATCCCTCTTCTTTCTGAAGAGCCCCTACCTAGGAGGATTACCTGCAAACATTCTCCCCTCCAACCTAGGGACAGGGCTCTGTCCCCTAAAGACCAGAATGGCACCTCACAAGAGCCTTAAGGAATATAACCTTATTAAAGAACTTGAGAAATTCAAAGGCATAAAAATATTCACTCAAGTCTGAGGCTAGGCCAGGCCAAGCCTGGCCTGCTTGGAAAGAACCTCTAGGGTAAGGCCTTGGTCTTCACTAAGTCTCCAGCTCAAGTTCTGAACTACAAACCATCTAAATGTCACACCTGCTCCTCCACCCTTCTGGGCACAATCCAGACTGGACCATAATGTCATGCCAAACTCACTTCTGGGGAAGAATCGAGGCAAAATTTTCCCCCAATGCCTTCAACCCAGTGGGAAGCTCAGAAGTAAAAGGAATGAAGAAAAAAAGTAGCAAGGTGTGCTCCATGGACTTTGATCACTAGTCAGGAGGTAGGTTGGGTGCCAGTGACTTCAGCTACTTAACTTACCATTTCTGATGTCTAGGGCTTGGTACAGTGGTTCAGGAATATAACCTGAACCTCTGCCTGACTGAGAATCATAAGCAGTCAATGCGCTAATATTAAATGACTAAACACAGCTACAGAGCAGTGAAAACTCTGGTTCACTGTATGCCAAGATTACCTGCCAGCCCTTTCTTCACTTCAGCCCTTCCCTTGACTATGGAAAATAAATGAGTGCAGTACCAAAAGCCTACAATACTATGGATAGAAGACCAACAGAATGGTCATGCTGAGACCAGACACCTCCAGAGGATGGGTGTCTTCCTCCCTCTTGTTCTCTGTCCTCATATCAGAACGAAAAGGCATGCAGTTGCTTTCTCCTCCAGCAAAATCGAGTGATGTAGGGTCCAAATATAACAGCCCCATACCAGGTCTCTTTGTAAAACCATCTCTGATACATTCAGCCAGACTGACCCTCTTAGTTGTAGAACAACCTAATCTGTCTCCTGTCTCAAAACTCTCATATGTGCTACTCCCTCCCAACACTTCAGTCACCAGCTCCTGTTTCTCCTTCAGATTTTATCATAGACTTAATTTCCTCAGAAAGGCCTTCTCTAGCCTCCAAACTATATTCTCCACATCTATTCATCCCTCTCTGCACATCCTGTATTGTCCTTCTCATAGCACCATCACAATCTATAATTCTGTAAATTTCTGCTTATTTCTGTAATGTCTGCCCCCACACTACTAGAAGTGAGGTACATAAAAGCAGGAACCACTGCTGCCCTGCTCACCAATATAAGCTCAACTCTTAGCATATAGTAAGTTGCTTGGAATTTCTTGACTGAATTAATGTAATGAAACACCTTTACTTCTACAATGTCTAATCTTAAAGAAAAAGGTCACCTAGCCAAATCTTTAGGGCACTAAGAATCTGGGGAGAAGAAATGAAATAAAGCCAAGGAGCCAGGCCAGGTGCTCAAACAGCCCCCCACCGAATGCAAAGAGTGAATAACAAAACAAACAAGGACCTGCCTAGAGAATGATTGCAGTTGTTGAGCACCCAAGACGTCAACCCCAAAGCCCACAGAGGCTTATAACTGTGATGCCATATGTTTTTCAGGTGTCTTTGGGTTTTTCTTTGAGAAAACACATGAAGAACTAAATCATGGGTGAAACTAGCTAGCTGATGGAGGTGAGCCAGAACCTAAGAGCAAGACAACAGGAACAGCATCATATCTCCACCCTCTTTCTTCTGGAAGCCTCCTCTCTTTCCCCAGCAGATTTATTTTCATAATGGTAAACAAATCCCAAGTTCAAGTCTGGCCTCCCAAGTTCATAAGAACGTGGCACTCCAGAAAATTTACATTTGGAAGGGACTCTAGGCCCAAAGCTTGACCATCAGAGACAGGAACCTCTTTTTGTCATGCTGTCAAACAAGACCTGGAGAGAGCAGGGGGTCACCCACTAGACAGCAAATATGACCAATGTATTTCTGGAGGGCCTCCACTTCCTTTACCTTCATAGACTATTTGTAGAACAACCACTAGCACCAGTCACAGGCTTGCATTATGCTCATTTCCCTGACCCCAAGCTCTGGGGCAAGTTTAAAAGTCCTCGTCCTGTCTCAGAATCAGGTCTGAATTAATACCCTTCCTCAAAAGAACTCTAGTAGCAAAGTGAAAACAGACACACTAGACAATGCCCTTTGAAAGCCCCAGCAGGGAAGGCTGGTGACAATGCAGCCCCTGACTCTGAAAGAAACCTTAAGGTTAAAGGTTCACAGAGGCAGAAGAATTACCAAAGAACAAGTTTGTTCAAATTTCCTTTAGCAGATTTAAACAACCAGGGTCAATCTGAGGATTGCCGGCAAAAACCTATGAGAAAACTCAATCCCTTTGAACTATGCAGAGAAAGGAAAATATACGGTCTGGGAGGGATCTATGTTATAGCTTTTTAAAATGTTCTTGAGAAAGTCACTCCTCTTAATTCAAAATCAGTCCGCTGAAGGATGTTTGAAAACTGCTTCTCTACAACAGAGCTTCTAGGCCCTCAGCGTGTGAGGTGAGTTGGGTTGTGGTTGCCTGTTCCAGGCATTGGTGTGCTGACCCTCTGTGGGCCATGAAATTAACCATCAGCCCAGCAGAAATCTGCTCTGAGTTAAATTACTTTGCTACACAAAGTGGCCTGAAAATGAAATATGAGGATTGAATTTCCACTGAAAGATTAACTCATCTAACCTCAAGGCAGACTTCCTCCACTGTGAACTCTGTGTGGCCAGTGGTTTAAAGTACCACAGGAGGGTGGGTAATTGCTGTAGGCAGTGGAAAATTACTTATTCATTCATTCATTCACTCATTCATTCACCCATGTATGCATGTACCAAACATTTACTCTATGCCCCACCCTGTCCTGGGCCCTTAAAGATGGAGTTGAATGATAATGGGTCCCTGCCCTCAAGCAGATCAAGTCCAGTGGAAAACAAATCCAGTAAAAGGAAAATGACAACAGATGGGGAGAAAATGAGATCCTAGGGTATGCAGAGGATGTTATAGGCCTCAAACAAGGGTTACCTAATCCAAGCTGTGGAGGGCCAACAGTGAGGCTTCCCAGAAAAGTCCATGTAGCCAGAAGCATCTGTCCAGAGATCTGCAAGTAGTATATTAAGCTTGGAGTCCAGAGAGAGAGACAGACAGAGAGATAGAAACAGAGACAGACAAACACAGACACATCCAGAAGGGCTTTGTCAACCACACTGAGGAGTTTGGCATTTATGCCAACAGAGAACAACTGAAAATTTGTAAATAAGAAAGAAAAATAATTACATTTGCAATTTAGGAAGAGTTCCTAGCTACATAGGAGAAGGTAGTTTTTAAGAAGGGGCTGAAATCAGAGACTGTGAAGGAATGTCTTATGCATCTAGTCAGGAGCTAAAGGAGGCCCCCCTAATGACGCAGCTATAGTTATGGAGACACTGAACAGGTTAGAGGACATGCAGAAGGGACAAGACCTGGTAACTGATTCATATGAAAGCAAAGAAGGAGGGCATGCTGAGGATCATATCAAAGGTTGTGCTTTGGGAGAACGGAGATATCATTTCACTGGGAAGGTGAGGAAATAAAGAGGGTGGTTTTACAGATATGGAGTCTGAGAGCCTATGGTGTTCCCTGGTAGGGACACCAGCCCAATAAGCAGTTAAATACTAAGGTCTAAAACCACCTGTTCATTCTTAAATTAAATAAAATTAAAATTTCAGTTCCTTAGTTGCACTAGCCACAGAGCAAGTGCTCAATAGCCCCAGTGGTTAACAGCTACCATGTTGGACTATGCCACCACATAACATTCCCATCATCATAGAAAAATCTGTTGGAAAGTGCGGATCGAGCCCCTGCAGAGATTTTTTTAAACACTGTCAGCCCTCTCTTAGCCATGGGGAAAGCTAATGGCAAACAATGTGCTGGCAAAAACCAGCTTTCCTTCCCAATCTTTTCTTGGTTGACTTCTCTGTGGACATCAAATAACAAGTGTTCGAAAAATGGAATCTGCCTTATGTAACATCTTTTTTGTCTAGAGCGTAAGTTCTGAGGATGATCTCTGAATGGGCCCTGGATCATTTTAGAGGATAGAGAACACTGAGTACTTATGCACGCAAATACAAGGGTCTTTGGTGCTTATGGCATAAGGCCTGAAATTCACCTGCAAATGGCCATGAATAAAGGGATTTTTATAAAAGTGCCACACTGGGAAGGCAGAGCTCTAGCCTTGGTGTCAGATGACCAAGGACAAGCCACTGACCCTGCCAGAGCTTTAAGCAACCCAAATAAATCTATGGTAAAAGATGAAGCCACAAGGCCAGGCAGGGCAGGTTTCTGAGGCCAAGCAGGTCAATGCTAATAATTCCAAGCACTAATTTTTTTTAAAAGCCAGGTTTATCTTTCAGTAGCACCTGTGCAAATAAATATCCTCAGGAAGCAGGTTAGAGATAAAGGAAATTATTTTAGTCTTCCCCCAAGACAAGAGAGGCATCATCATAACGAGAGATACAGAAAGAGGGAAAGTCAACTCTCTCAACAGCAAAACTTGTTTCTTCTCCTGCCAAGAGAGGATAACTGTATTAACTATGTCCTTCCCACTCCCTCCCCATCCAATCAAGGCCACTTCAAAGCAGCAGGAGCCTAATCACATAGCACAAGAAAATAAAAGAACCAATTAACAAAAAAACAACTCAAATAATCCAGGGGAGAATGGAAGAAGAAATCTCTATTTTTTTACTGTTGTTCAAGTATAGTTGTCTCCACTTCCACTCCACCATGCCTCCCACCCCACCCATCCCCACCTCTCACCCTCAAACTTACCCCCTTGACAAAGTGACTCATCCATAAACTGTTCCTCAGTGAGCTTGGGGCTAGGTTGGAGACTGGCTCCTGGCCAAATCAGGTCCTCAGAAATCAGACTGGGTTAAACACCTGCTCCATTACTGGACTTTGGAGTCCCGTTTTTACAAGCTATGCAATATAGAGGAGAAACACCATCCTCAGGACCTGGCTTGGAGGGTGTAGTTAGATGATAAAGGGTCTAGAAGAGTGTCCAGAAGACATTAGTGGTTCCCAAAACATTGATTCCCCTCATACCTCCTTAGTGGCAAACGTCTCTTCAGCCTTTGATCATCCTCCCATATCCACACCCCAGAGCCAAACTTTCCATCCTGATGGTGCCCTTCTGCCAGTGGTGTCCCTCTCCCTCTTCTTCTCCCTCTTCCAGCAGATCTGAAACTTATAGTAGCAATGGAGAAAGGGATGTCCAGCCTTCAGAACACTTGTCACATGCCCTCTTCTCAGGCTCTTCAAAAGCCACCAGAAAAGATCTCCCAGCTTAAAATCCACCCACCACACACACAAGAGACTCTCCAAGCTCCTGAGCTCTTGGCCATACCTACCTCTGCAGCTCGCTCACACCTTGATGGTTCTTCTGTGAACTTCCCATTCCAGCTCTTGCTTCATCTCTGTTCTTTGTCTACTCCAAGTCCTCTGGCTGCAAAGCATCCTATCTTCTCACTAGCAAAATCTCAACCATCCTTCAAAGTCAATAAGACAGCCCCTCCTTCTCACTCACCTCATGACTGATACCCCAGCTTTACCACCTTTTACTTCCCCCACACTTGAAAGTGGCAACTACTGACTGTTCCTCTTCTTTGGCCAAGTATACTCTCATACTGCTGACCACTTGGGTCAGCTGTGCCCTTTCTTTTTTTCTGCCAGGAAACCTCTAGTTCACCCTTCTAGGGCATGCACATTTTATGTTCCTTTTCATAAACCCCTTAAAACTCAGCATCTTATCTTAACTGGCTGTTGGTGCTGCCCCTGTTCTTCCCTCGCCTTGGGATTGGAGGCTCCTTGAACATAGGCACATACCCACATGCCCTCACTTACAAAAAAAATACACAATATAGGTTTGCAGAAATTCTGAATAAGTGGTGAATACAAGCCCAAGTATCTCCAGGACCCAGATAAGTAACAGAAAGAGACACTCTGAAGAGCACATACCCCTTCTGTTCAGCCTCACGCCATACTAAAGCATGGCTCCATGGACATGAGAGTCTCCTTGTTTCCAGACAAGCCAGGAATCTTGATTGTAATATGGGATCTCCTGATTTTTAAATGCTGGTGACGAGTTTTTTAATTTTTTAAAACTGTTGTATGGACCATTAAAACATATCTGCAGGCCAGACCCTGGTCAAGGCTCTAATGTGGGATGAGATCCTACCAAGGAAAGAACAGTAAGGTGATCCATCTTCTGCCAGGCACTAAGGACAGAAAGGACCCTAACAGGCCTTCCAGAAACAAGGAAATGGCACTTGCTACAAACCTACCACACCCCAAATAATGTGTTAGGCACATTTAATCCTCTCAATATTTATTCATTTATTTAATTCAACTCAACTCAATTATTTGTTTAACTCAAATATTATTGAGTAAAGATAATCCACAGAATGAGAGAAAATATTTGCAAATCATATATCAAATAAGGGATGGTATCCAAAGTATATAAAGAATTCTTACAATTCATTAATAAAAAGCCAAATAACCCAATTAAAATAGGGTGAAGAATCTGAACAGAGAGTTCTCTAAAGATATACAAATGGCAACAAGCACATGAAAACATGTTAAGTATCACTAACCACCAGGGAAATGAAATGAAAATACACTGAGATACTCACACCCACTATGATGGCTATAATCCAAAAGACAAACTGATAACAAGTGTTGGTGAGGATGTGGAGAAATTAGAATGCTAATGCATTGCTGGTGGGAAAGTACAATAAAATGGTGCAGCTGCTGTGGAAAACAGTCTGGTAGTTTCTCAAGAAGTAGAAATAAAGTTACCCTATGAGCCAGCAATTACACTCCTAGGTCCATATCCAAGAGAATGAAAGCATAGGTCCACACAAAGACTTGTACACCAATGTTCCTGGCAGGATTATTTATAATGCTAAAACGTGAAAATAATCCAGATGTCCTTCAACTGATGAATGAATTAAAAAACAAAAAAGTGATCTATACATATAATGGGATACTATTCAGCCCTAAAAAGGAATGAAGTTCAGCTGGGGTAAGGGGAATGGGGAGTTACTGTTTACTGGGTATAGTTTCAGTTTCGTAAGATGAAAAGAGTTCTGGAAATGGATATCACTGAACTATAAATATAAAAATGGTTAATCACTCCAGCCAAGATGGAGGCATAGGTAAACACACTGTGCCTCCTTGCACAACCAAAATAAGGACAACAACAATTTAGAAACAAGATAACAACCAGAACTGACAGAAAATTGAACTGTATGGAAGTCGGACAACCAAGGAGTTAAAATAGACACACCAGACCAGTAGGAAGGGTGGAGTCGGAAAGCCAGGCAGAGGAGTTGAGGCAGGAAAAGTGGTGGCACCGGGCCATAAGGCATCCCGGGTGCACAAGACCCCAGTGGGTGGACTCTAGGTGCGCAGGTGGCTGCTGACAGATGCTGGGTGTGGAGTAACAACAGGCACACCCAGCGAGGTCACGATTATGAAGCGAGACACTGTGCGCTAGGCGGCTGGCTGACCGGGCGGTCTCACATTCGCATGCACAGATAAACCAGGTGAAATTGGGCCTTGAGACAGACCAGGCAATCCAGGGTCCCAGCGATGGGAAATACAGCCTCGGGACACTGATTGAAAACACCTGTGGGGGTTGAGGTGCAGGGAGAGACTCAAGCCTCACAGAAGAGTTTGTTGGAGAGACCCACAGGGTCCTGGAACATGCACAAGTCCACCCACATGGGAATCAGCACCAGAAAGGCACAGTTTGCTTGGGGGAAGCGGCAGAAGTGACTGAAATCTGACAGAGAGTGGAGCAAACGCTATTGTTCCCTCTTGGACCCTGCCACCACATACAGTGTCACAACCCAGCAACTGGGTTGCCCCGCCCAGTTCAAAGCATTAGTGATCAGGATGCTCACAGAATTAGTTGAATTTGGTTGAAAACTAAATGAAAAAATGAAGGCTATGCTAAGTGAAATGAAGGAAAATGCACAGGGAACCAACAGTGTTGGAAAGAAAACTGGGACTCAAATCAATGGAGTGGACCACAGGAAGAAATAAACAACCAAACAGAAAAGAATGAAGAAACAAGAATTCAAAAAAATCAGGAGAGGAGTAGGACTTCCGGCAAGATGGAGGCATAGGTGGACGCACCGTACCTCCACACACAACCAAGATTAGAACAACAACAATTTAGAGGCAGAATAACACCCAGAACTGACAGAGAATTTATCTGAATGGAAGTCGGACAGCGAAGAAGCTGAAGTAGACCCGTTCATCCAGACCGGTAGGAGGGGTGGAGAGGAGCAGCCGGGGGCCAGGAAAACAGGGAGAACTGGGCGCATAAGGCAAGCGGGAGCGAGTAAGGCATCTGGGGCGCACAGGATCGCAACGGGTGGACCCTGAGTACCCAGCGGCAGCTAGCGGACCCAGTGAGGTGGCGATTGTGGACCAGGGCAGAGAGCACAACCCAGGATCCCAGAGAAGGGACTGAGGTCCCAGGACAACAGAGCTACCGCCATTGTTCCCTCCTGCCCCCACCCCCACATACAACGTCACAATCTAGCGACTGGGGTGCCCAGCCGCGGTGAACACCTAAGGTTCCGCCCCTCACCGTAACAGGAACGACTAGACCAAAACAAAAAAAAAAAAAAGAGAGAGAGAGACATGTCTCAAACAGAAGGACAGATCAATGCCCCAGGACTCATCCTTTTGAGTGACCAAGAGATAGCCAGTCTATCAGATGCACAGTTCAAAACACTGGTGATCAGGAAGCTCACAGAATTGCTTAATTTTGGGCACAAATTTGATGAAAGAATGCAAGTTACCATAAAAGAGATGAAGGAAGATGCATGAAGAACCAATAGTGATGGGAAGGAAACTGGGACTCAAAACAATAGAGTAGACCAGAAGGAAGAAAAAAACAACCAAACAGGAAAGAATGGAGAAATAAGAATTCAAAAAAACGAGGAGAAGCTTAGGAACCTCCAGGATATCTTTAAACGTTCCAACATCTGAATTATAGGGGTACCAGAAGGGGAAGAGGAAAAGCAACAGATTGAACACGTATTTGAACAAATAATAAAGGAGAACTTCACCATTCTGGCAAAGGAAATAGACTTCCAGGAAATCCAGGAAGCTCATAGGGCCCCAAAGAAGTTGGACCCAAGAAGAAGCACACCAAGGTACATCATCATTACATTAGCCAAGGTAAAAATGAAGGAGAGAATCCTAGAAACAGCAAGAGAGAAGGGGACAGTAACCTAAAAGGAGTTCCCATCAGACTGTCAGCTGATTTCTCAAACGAGACCTTACAGGCAAGAAGGGGCTGCAAAGAAGTATTCCAAGTCATGAAAGACAAGGACCTATATCCCAGATTACTCTATCCAGCAAAGCTTTCATTTAGAATGGAAGGGCAGATAAAGTGCTTCTCAATAAGGTCAAGGTAAAGGAGTTCATCATCACCAAGCCCTTATTATATGAAATGTTAAAGGGACTTATCTAAGAAAAGAAGATACAGAAAAAACATGTATAGTAAAAGGATAGCAAATGCACAATTATTAACAACCACACCTAAAGCAAAACCAAAAGAAACTAAGCAAACAACTAGAACAGGAACAGAACCACAGAAATGGAGATCACATGGAGGGTTAGCAACAGGGGAGTGGGAGGAGGAGAGAGGGGGAAAAGGTACAGAGAATAAGTAGCACAGATTGTAGGTTGAAAATAGATAGGGGGAGGGCACGAATATTATGGGAAATGTAGAAGCTACAGAACTTATAAGTATGACACATGGACACGACTAAAGGGGGGGATATGGGTGGGAGAGGGTGTACAGGGTAGAGGGGAGTGAAGGGGGAAAAATGGGACAACTGTAATAGCATAATCAATAAAATATATTTTTAAAAAATGAGGAAAGGCTTAGGAACCTCCAGGACATCTTTCAACATTCCAACACCCAAATTATAGGCATACCAGAAGGGGAAGGGGAAGAGTAACAAGTGGAAAAGTTATTTGAACAAATAATAAAGGAGAACTTCCCCAATCTGTCAAAGGAAATAGACTTCCAGGAAGTCTAGGAAGCTCAGAGAGTCCCAAAGAAGTTGGATTCAAGGAGGGACACACCAAGGCACATCATAATTACATTGCCCAAGATTAAAATGAAGGAGAGAATCCTAGAAGCAGCAAGAGATAAGGGGACAGTAACCTAAAAAGGAGTTCCCATCAAGCTGTCCGCTGATTTCTCAAAAGAGACTTTACAGGCAAGAAGGGGCTGCAAAGAAGTATTCCAAGTCATGAAAGGCAAGGACCTATATCCAAGATTGCTCTATCCAGCAAAGCTTTCATTTAGAATGGAAGGGCAAATAAAGTGTTTCTCAGATAAGGTCAAGTTAAAGGAGTTCATCATCACCAAGCCCTTATTTTATGAAATGTTAAAGGGACTTATCTAAGAAAAAGAAGATGGTCAAAACTATGAACAATAAAATGACAGCAAACACACAATTATTAACAACCACACCTAAAACAAAAACAAAAACAAAAACAAAACAAACTAAGCAAACAACTAGAAGAGGAACAGAACCACAGAAATGGAGATCACATGGAGGGTTAGCAACAGGGGAGTGGGAGGAGGAGAGAGGGGAAAAGGTACAGAGAATAAATAGCATAGATGGTGGGTAGAAAATAGACAGGGGGAGGGCAAGAATAGTATGGGAAATGTAGAAGCTAAAGAACTTATGACACCTGGACATGAACTAAAGGGGGGGAATGTGGGTGGGAGAGGGTGTGTAGATGGAGGGGAATGAAGGGGGGGAATGGGACAGATGTAACAGCATAATCAATAAAATATATTTTTTAAAAATGCTTAATTAAGATGGTAAATTTAATGTAATGTGTTCTTTACCACAATTAAATATAAAAATAGACTTTGAAAACTGAAGGAAAGTATAAATCATGCTACAATATGGATGAACCTTGAAAGCATTACATTAAGTAAAAGAAGCGAGACACAAAAGACCACATACTGTATAATTCAATTTACAATACATGAAATGTCCAGAAAAGGCAAATCTATATAAAGACATTAAGTAGATTAGTGTTCACTTAGGTCTAGGGGAGAGAAGAATGGAGAGTGACTGCTAATGGAGATGGGGTTTCTTTTTTTAGTGATGAAAAAACTCTCATATTGTACAATAGCTACACAACTCTAAATATTCAGGGGAAGGCAAAAGTAAATTCACAGTTGTGAGTACATGAAACACAGAGGTTTTTTTGTATTACTATTTAATTATTGCATTATATATTTGTATTATTAGGCTTATTATTATTGTTGTTATTTCATATCCTTACTTATGATTTAACTTTTAGGTAATGATGGCTGGTAATTTAACAAACAACTGTAAAACCACTTTTCCTCACCCCTGTACTGAAAACCACTGAAGTGTACACTTGAAATAGATGAATTTATGGAATGTGAATTACATCTCGATAAAAGTGTTTTAAAACATTATTGAATATCTACTATGTGTCTGGCCCACAGAGTGATTCATACATCTCTGTCCCTGTAATGCCCCCTGTGAGGCTAATGGGAACAACAAGTGGAAGCCAGATAGGCAGAAGATGGCAGGGAGGTAGGTGGGAGCTGAACCCACTGACTCGTGCACCCAACTGGGACACCTAGCTGATCTTCTGAAGACAGAGTGAACAGTTAACAGAATCCCAGCTTATATGAAGTTTGGAAGCCCTACATTACGGAGGATGTTTAAAAGCACATGCCCCTGATCACATACAACATAAGGTGGGAGTTGTGAATACCAGTAAATCTGCTGTAGGAAAGAACTCACCAACAAAGTAGCCACCAACAAATAAAACCAAGTACAACAAGGGAGACCACACAAACATAAGAAAGGGCAGCCCTAGAGCATCCAGACAAACACATCAAAGGGATCAAACCACTGAGTCCCACAGAACTCCTACCACAGAAGTTCACCAGATAAAGACAGCTAGCAAAGCAGAGCATCGGGAATTGCAGGGAAAAAAACAAAGACTCACTTAAAATGGGGAGACAAAGAAAGAACCTGCAATCAAAAGGAATGGAAGAATCCCCAGAAAAACGGCTAAATGAAATTGAGGCAAGCAAACTATCAGATACAGAATTCAAAAGAATGCTTAAAAGGATGCTCAAGAAACAAACAGACATCGACAAGAAACTGAGTGAGAACTATAACAGTATGAAAAAGGACACTGAAATTATAAACGAGAACCAGGAAGAAATGAAGAATACAATTTCTGAAACAAAAAACACACTAAAAGGAATTGCAAGCAGGTTGGATGAAGCAGAGGACTGAATTAGTAAGCTGGAAGACAAAGTAGACAGAAATGCCCAGGTAAAGAAGATACATGAAAAAACAAAAAACTAAAAAAAATACGAAGACAGCCTAAGTAAACCACAAGACAACATGAAATGCAACAACATTCGAATGATAGGAATATTGGAAAGAGAAGAAAAAGAGTGAAGGATAGAAACCCTGTTTAAAAAAAATAATGACAGAAAACTTTCCTAGTTTGGAGAGGGGAAAAACCATACAAGGTCAGGAAGCACAGAGGGTCACAATCAAGATGAACCTAAAGAGGCTCACTCTAAGACACAGCATAATTAAAATGTCAAGTTTTAAAGACACAGAGAGAATCTTAAAAGCAGCAAGGGAGAAACAAGAAGTAACATTTAAAGAAGCTCCAATAGGCCAGCAGCTGATTTCTCAACAGAAATACTACAAGCCAGGAAGGAATGGCAAGAAATATTCCAAGTAATTAAAAGCAAAGCCTGCAACCAAGACTACTCTACTCAGCAAGGGTGTCAATTATAATGGAAGGTGAAATAATGGCATTCCAAGACAAAAGACAGTTGAAAGAATACACCACAACCAAACCAGCACTGCAAGATATGCTAAAGGAACTGCTTTAGAAAAAGGAAGGAAAAGGCTGAGAGAAAGAGAGAGAAGAACACAGGTAAAAGGTGGAAAAAATTAATTAGTACCTGTCAATAATAACCTTAAATGTTAATGGATTAAATGCTCCAATCGAAAGGCATAGGGTAGCTGAATGGATAAGAAAACATGACCCGCACATATGTTGCCTACCAGATACCCACCTCAAAACAAAAGACCTACACAGACTGAAAGTGAGGGGTTGTAAATAAATATTTCAAACAAATGGACAGGAAAGAAAAGCTGGGGTAGCAATACTTATATCAGACAAAATAGACTTCAAAACAAAAGCTAAAAAAGGGACACTGAAGGACACTTCATAATCCTCAAGGGAAGAATCCATCAACAAGACATAAATATTGTAAACACATAGCTCCCAACATAGGAGCACCCAAATACATAAGAAAATCTTGGAGGACTTCAACAAAGATATAGAAAGCAACACACTTATAGTATGGGATTTTTAACACCCCACTGTCAAAAATAGATCTTCCAAACAAAATATCAACAAGGATATTACAGCATTGAATAATCCTCTAGACTGAATGGATTTAAATGATATATATAGAACCTTTCATCCCTAAGAAGCAAAATACACATTCTTTTCAAACACATATGAAACATTTTTAAAGACAGACCACATGATAGGACACAAAACAAACCTCAACAAATTCAAGAAAATGGAAATCATAGCAAGCATTTTGTCAGACAACAAGGGTCTGAAACTAGAAACCAACCTCAAAGAAAAAACCCCAAAATACTCAAACTCATGGATATTGAATAGCATGCTATTAAACAATGAATGGGTTAAGGAAGAGATCAAGGAAGAAATCAAAACCCCTCTAGAAACAAATGGAAATGAACACACAGCAGACCAACACTTATGGGACACGTAATGGCAGTCCTGAGAGGGAAGTTCATAGCGATACAGGCCTACCTAAAAAAGATAGAAACATTTCAAATAAACAGCCTAACCCTACATCTACAAAAACTGGAGGAACAACAACAAACAAAGCCAAGAGCAAGTAGAAGGAAGGAAATAATCAAGGCCAGAGCAGAATTAAACAACAGAGACACTAAAAGAACACTCTGAGAATCAATAAATCTAGGAGCTGGTTCTTTGAAAAGATAAACAAAACTGAGAAGCCTTCAAGCAGACTCATCAAGAAAAAGAGAAGACCTAAATAAACAAAATTAGAAATCAAAGAGGAGAGATTACAACTGAAACCACAGAAATACAATGAATTGTAAGAAATTATTACAAACAACTATATGCCAAGAAATTTGAAAACCAGAGTGAAATGGAATAATTTCTAGAAAAATATAATCTCCCAAAATGACATAAAGAAGGAACAGAAAGCCTGAGTAGGCCAATAACTGCTGATGAAATCGAAGCAGTAATCAAAAAACTCCCAGCACACAAAAGCCCTGGAAGAGATTGTTTCACAGGAGAATTTTACAAAACGCTTAAGGAAGAGCTAATTCCTATCCTTCTCAGTCTATTCCCAAAAAATCCAAGACAAAAGACTCTCTCAAACTCTTTTTATGAACACAGTATCATCATAATCCCAAACCCAGATAAAGACACAACAAAGAAAGAAAACTACAGGCCAATTTCGCTGATGAACATAGACACTAAAATCCTCAACAAATTATTGGCAAACTGCATCCAACAATACATTAAAAAGATCATACACCATGATCAAGTGGGGTTCATTCCAGGGATGCAAAGATGGTACAATATTCATAAATCAATAAACAATATATCACATAAACAAAAGGAAAGACAAAATCACATGATCATATCAATAGATGCAGGAAAAGCATTCAATAAGGTACAGCACCCATTTATGATAAAAACACTCAGCAAAGTGGGAATAGAGGGAGCATTCCTCAACATAATAAAGGCCATGTATGAAGACCTACAGCCAACATCATGCTCAATGGGCAAAAAGTAAAAGCTTTCCCACTAAGATCAGGAACAAGACAAGGATGTCTGCTTTCACCACTTCAATTCAATGTAGTATTGGAAGTTCTTGCCACGGCAATCAGACAAGAAAAAGAAAAAAAAAAGCATCCAAATTGGAAAGGAGAAAGTAAAACTGTCACTGTTTGCAGATGATATGATAGTCTACACAGAAAATCCTACAGACTACACCAAAAAACACTCAACCTAATAAGTGAATTTGGCAAAACAGCAGGATTCAAAGTCAATATGCAGAAATCGAAGGCATTTTTATACACCAACTCAGAATCAGAAATCAGGAAAAAATCCCACTTGCTATAGCAACAAGAAAAATAATGTACCTAGGAATAAACCTTACCAAGAAGGTGAAAGACCTGTACTCAGAAAACTACACAACACTGATTAAAGAAAGGAAGACACAAATAAATAAAAGCATATACTGTGTTCATGGAATGCAAGAATTAACATCATTTAAATGTCCATATTACCCAAAGCAATTTATAGATTTAACACAATCCCTATTAAAATACCAATGACATATTGAACAGATACAGAAGAAACATTTCAAAAATTTATATGGAACTGTAAACAACCCTGAATAGCCATGGCAATTTTGAGAAAGAAGAACAAAGTAGGAGGGATCGTAATACCTGATATCAAACTATATTACAAGGCCATTGTAATCAAAACAGCCTGGTACTGGCATAAGAACAGACACATAGAGCAATGGAACAGAACAGAGAGCCCAGAAATAAACCCAAGTCCCTATGGTCAATTAATATTTGACAAAGGGGGAAGAAGCATAAAATGGAGTACAAATAGCCTCTTCAACAAATGATTTTGTAATATCTGGACAGCTACATGCAAGAATGTGAAACTCAATCACCAAATTACACCATATACAAAAATAAATTCAAGATGGATAAAAGACTTACACATAAGTTGTGACACCATAAAAGTCCTAGAGGACTCCTAAACAAGGCAGGAAAACCTCAGCCATTTTTCACGCAGCAATACTTTCAGTGATATATCCCCTAGAGCAAGGGACATAAAGGAAAGAATAAACAAATGGGACATCATCAAATAAAAAACTTCTGCACGGCTGAAGAAAATATCAGCAAAACGAAAAGGGAACCAACTGTATAGGAAAGTATATTTGCAAATGACACCTCAGACAAGGGTTTGATCTCCAAAATATATGAAGAAGTCACACATCTCCACCCCAGGAAGATAAACAACCCAATTTAAAAATGGGCAAGTGTTCAGAGCCCCTGTTGATCTCTAATGCCAGCACCTCCTCCAGCTCACCTAGCTCTAGCTGAAAAAGAAGGGGTAAGTAAAGAGGTTCCTATACCATGCCTCATACAAAGCAGACTGCCCACAAATCAACTGGTGGTAAAGCACCAAGGAAGAAACTGGCTACCAAAGCTGCTCACAAGAGTGCCCCTGCTACTGGAGTGGTGAAGAAACCTCATCGTTACGGGCCTGGTACTGTTGCACTTCATGAAGTTAGACATTATCAGAAGTCGACTAAACTTCTGATTTGCAAACATCCCTTCCACAACTGGTTCAAGAAATTGCTCAGGACTTCAAAACAGATCTGCACTTCCAGAGTGAAGCTATCGGTGCTTTGCAGGAGGCAAGTGAAGCCTATTTTGTTGGCCTTTTTGAAGACACCAACCTGTGTGCTATCCATGCCAAACATGTAACAATTATGCCAAAAGACATCCAGCTATCACACTGCACACATAAAGAATGTACATAAGAATCCACTATGACGGGAAACATTTCATTCTTAAAAAAAAGTTCTTCTTCCTGTTTTTTTTCTTTTTTAAATTATTTTATTGTTGTTCAATTACAGTTGTCTGCATTTTCTCCCCACATCTCCCCGCCCACCCCATCCAAACCCACCTCCCTCCCTTGCTTCCACCCTCCCCCTTGGTTTTGTCCATGTGTCTTTTATAGTAGTTCCTGAAAATCCTTCTCCCCACTGTCCACTCCCCTCTCCCCTCTGGATATTGTTAGATTGTTCTTAATTTCAGTGACTGGTTATATTTACAATAGCCAAGTGCTGGAAGCAACCTAAGTGCCCATCAGCAAATGAGTGGATCAAAAAACTATGGCACATTTACACAATGGAATACTAGACAGCAGAAAGGAAGAAGGAGCTCCTATCCTACCCTTTGTAACAGCATGGATGGAACTGGAGAGCATTATGCTAAGTGAAATAAGCCAGGAGGTGAGAGACAAATACCATACAATCTCACCTTTAACTGGAACATAATCTTCTTCCTGTTATTGGTAGTTCTGAACGTTAGACACATTTTTCTCACGGGGTCAAAAAGGTACCTAAGTATATGTTTGCAAGTGGAAAACAGGGAACAGAAATCAGGTATTGGCTGTTTTTCCATTTTCATTTGTGTGTGAATTTTTTTAATATAAATGTGGGGACATACAGCATTAATGCAAGTCAAGGTGTTTCAGTGAACAAGTTTCAAGCAGTTGAACTTTATAACAATATAAATAAACCTGTTAAATTTTTCTGGACCATGCCAATATTTGGATTTTTTTTAAATGAGTAAATTTCTTATTAATGGCAACTAAAAATAATAATAATACAATAAAAGAAATATAAAATAAAAAATGGGCAAAGGACTTGAATAGAGACTTCTCCAAGGAGGACATACAGAGGGCCCAGAGACATATGAAAAGATACGCAGCATCACTAGCCATCAGAAAGATGCAAATTAAAACCACAATGAGATACCACTTCACACTAGTCAGAATGGCCATCATAAACAAATCAACAAAGAAGTGCTGGAGAAGTTATAGAAAAAAGGGAACCTAGTGCACTATTGGTGGGAACGCAGACTGGTGCAGCCACTGTGGAAAACAGTATGGAATTTCCTCAGAAAACTAAAAATGGAACTGACTTTTGACCTGGCAACACCACTGCTGGAATTATACCTCAAGAATCTTGAAACAACAATTCAAAAAAACCTATGCACCTAAGTGTTCATAGCAGCACAATTCACAATAGCCAAGTGCTGAAAGCAACCTAGGTGCCCACCAGTAAATGAAAGGATCAAAAAACTATGGCACATTTACATGATGGAATACTATGAAGGAGAAAGAAAGAAGGAGCTCCTACCCTTCACAAAAGCATGAGTGGGACTGGAGAGCATTATGCTAAGTGAAATAAGCCAGGCGGTGAAAGAAAACTACCATATGATCTCATCTATAAGTGGAACCTAATCAACAAAACAAACAAGCAAGCAAAATATAACCAGAGATATTAAAATAAAGAACAAAGTGACAGTAACCAGAGAGGAGAGGGGAAAGAGATAATAGGGGAAAATAAGGGAAGGTCCATCAAGGAACACGATAAAGGACACACAGAAAAAGCCAAAGGGGGTAAATTTGAGGGTGGGAGGCAGGGGTGGGTGGGGCAGGGGGTGAGGTTGGCATGGTGAGGTGAAAATGGAGACAACTGTACTTGAACAACAATTAAAAAACAAAACAAAACAAAAAGCAAGTGGAAGCCAACTTGCAGCAGAGGAGTGGAGGCATGAGGTGAAACTGGAGCCCTGCCCATGATGGTTCATTCTGCTCCCCACCCCACTCTACCCTGAGGCCACCTCAGAAATGCAAGGCTCCACCTCACCAGGACTGAAGCCTCTCGATTACCCAAAGCACCAGAGCTACATATACTATCATCTTCATTCAGCACAGTCTCCAAGTCATAAGAAGGCTCTAGCCAACAAAGAATTACAAAGCAGGTGGGGGAGGGGGAGAGGATATATCCCAGGGCTTAATTTATGAGTTGCTTCCTGGGATGTCTCCTCAAATCTTATTTCGACCTGAATGGGATGACTTTGAAGGAAAAACCCAAGAAGAATGCTGAGAGAAAACAAAGAAGATGCTAAGTGAGAGGTTTAAAAACAATTAATTTTAAATGATTACAGATTTACCAAAAGCTATGGCTATGATTTCCTTCTGACTTTGATTATAACCTTCCAGCAAAAATATCTGCCTCAAGAAGGCAAAGTCTTTGCATTATTTTCCACTCCTAGCATGACTACAAAAATATTCTTTGATTTAACATTTGATAAGTTTTGTTCTCAAGGGCAAGCCCCATGAGAAAAAAAATGTATAACAGAATGCAATATGACTACCTGTTGCCATTTTTCTTTCCTGTTGCTTCCTGCTCAAATATTCTGCATTAATTTGAACTCAAAGCTGCATCTCTGATGTGCTACTACCACATTGTCACCCAAACTGAAATAAAGTCGCCTGCTGTTCAACTCCAGGAAAAAGTGCTGCAGACCCAGCTCAACTTGAGTCACCTAGAGATAGCTAAAGGCACTTCAACATGGAAGGAGATCAGGTAGAGTCAGAGGCTGATAAAGTAGCAGACAAAACAGGAAAAGTTGTATTTGAATAGAAGTACACTCAGCACTGAGGGAGGCCAACTTAGTACTGGACATAAAGAGGCTTTAAACAAGTTAACACAAGAGACACCAGTATTTGCCTCAGCTTCCTTTGGCAGTAGAGAACATTGAAAAAGTAGCACTGGAGAGCAGGATCTTTATGGTGCATATCTTTCAGCAAAGAAGAAAAAATAAAAGGCAGCTTTTCCTGGGTGAACACAAAGGCTCAAGGAACTTAGGTCTGACAGATTCTAGGAGCTAAAGAAGTTAAAGTTAAGGATGCATTTCCACTTATATCTACTCCTTTAAATATTCAATATTAAATGCCTCAATATTTTAAGACAAATATATATGAATACCATAATGTGACACAATATATTTCTATGCAGATTCATAAAATGACTAGAGACAAAGAAAACCAGGTTGTGTTGGGAACTATTCTGGTTTTAGAAACTGTAATCCCCCATGGCCAAGGCTGAGTAAGAGACCTTGGGACCATAAGACAGTAAGGAGACAAAATTTATCTTCCTGGTAGGGGTGCCGGCCTCTGCCCCCTTTTACTTCATCCTGCTTGGCCCTGGGCGGATGACTGGTTAGCCAATGATGGGGATTCCTCAAGGGAGGGACAACCTAAGACAGGCATGGTCACAAAGGGGCCCTCAGGGAAGGACTTGGGGGACTATAGAAAAAGGGGGTGATAGGCCCTCACCCCTAGGCTTTGACATAGCCTGAGTCCTCACTCTGTCTGCAAGAAGTCTCCTAATCTCTTGGCTGCCTTACTTCCCCTGCCTGACTTAAACATAAAAGGAGTTTGTTTCCCCCAAATTTTATGGCCCTTTAGCTATCTGACCCTGACTCAGAATAAGCCCTCATAGTTCTTTGTATGTTATTTATTGTTGGATCCTTATTGCCTGACAATGATTGATGAGCTTTACCTGTATTTCTATGCAAATTAAACCCAATAAAAGCCCACTGAGGAACAGGCTCTGGGCCCTTCTCCTTTGAGAATCTCAGCCACCTTTTCTCCCCAAGCAGATCACGTCTTGATAGATTTATTCTCATCTGTGGCAGTGGGGGGCCTCTGCACATGGAGCCCCCCCACAAGGTTGGTTGGTTGGTTTTGCATTAGAATAACATCCAAAGTCCTTGAGTGGTCAAGTTCCCAGTTTGTTATGCTGCTTGTGCTGTGCACTTTCTGGGCATTATGTACACATGCTTAAAGGTTAGTATAAAAAATCTAGTTGAGGCCCTGGCCAGGTAGCTAGGTTGGTTAAAGCGTCATCCCCATATGCCAAGGTTGCAGGTTTGATCCCCAGTCAGAGCACATACAAGAATCAATCAATGAATGCATAAATAAGTGGAAAAACAAATTGATGTTTCTCCCTCTCTTTCTGTTAATACACTGTTAATCCTAGCAGCCATCAGAGGATATAAATTGCCTAACCAACATACAAGCATTTTTCAGCTCTCCTCTTTCCTGCCAGAGTTAGATTAAGGATGGGACCAAGTCCCTTATCCCCACCCAAGTCTTTAAAACATACATTCACATTCTTTCTTTCTCTCTTTCTCTCTCTCTCTCTCTCTCTCTCTCTCTCTCAAAATCAATTTAAAAAAAAATCTGGTCGAAAACACATATTTGTTAACACACACAAAAACCCTGTTTCATGGGTGCAAAGAGAGTATTTCAGACAGACTGCAGGCACACCCCTTGATAAATAGGACAAAGTGACAAGCACTTTCTCCACATTGGCACCAAGAGCTCTGAAAGCTGCTAAAACAGAGAAAGCAAAGTAGCTTCTTTAACAAAGAATGTTCTTTCCTGGGCTACAGAGACAAAAATCCCCAGGGGCTACTGACAGGATTCCCTCCAAAGGAGCAACCATGAGTTAGACTTACAAGGTTTTGGCAGCTCTCATCAGCTGTGGCCAGGGGAATCTGAGAGGGTCCAAGCCACATAGGAAGCACCACTAAAATGGTAGGCACAGGAGGCAAGAGATCAGGGCTACAAGTGGAGGCAGAAGGACTGCTATTCATTAACCACCAGAACAAAAGACCAGGAGACAATACACTGTTAATCCTAGCAGCCACCAGAGGATATAAATTGCCTAACCAATATACCAGCATTTTTCACCTCTCCTCTTTCCTGCCAGAGCTAGATTAAGGATGGGACCAAGTCCCTTATCCCCACCCAAGTCTTTAAAACATACATTACTGAATCTTTCTGAAGTCTTAACCCTGAAAGATTTATCTCCTAAAATGGATTACAGAAAAATACTGCCCTGAAACACCACTACAGGGGATAGGAGGGGATAGGTACACTTTGTAATTCATATTGAGAATGCCTGAGTAGGGCTGTGTAGTCAGATCAAACAGAACTCTAACACTTATAACTGTTCCCTGACCTTTCTGAGCCCCTGCTTTTCCACCTGTAAAATGGGAATATCATGTCTTACTTACCTCACAGAATTGCTGTGAGGGTTAAACGAAAAAAAAAATAAGCATGAGGGAGGGTAGGATGAAATAAATGGTAAGTACTGCTGTCACTATTACCCACAGCACCACTTAGGAGTTTTAGCTATGGCCATGTGAATCAAGGAAATAAAACCCAATTTTCTCTAGTTAAGAATGAACTCTCTTTGTACATGAAAGTATTTGGGGGGAGCAATAGAACTAAAGAGAGCTGGCCTTAAAATATATTAAATTTCAGAGATATAATCAAGGAACTCAGACAACAGTTCTAATTTCCTTCTACTGAGAATAATGTATCAAAATGACTACTTTTGTAATAATGACCACTTTTGCAAGTGGTCAAAATTATCCCAGGTACAGTTGTGGTGTCTTCTGCCAGTAGGAGTTGCTGCCCAGTGATCTTGCATCTTTCTAAATCTTGGGCCTGATAATGTCACAAACCCGCTTTAAAAGCCTCCCACTACCCTTGGGAGAAATCTAAACTAAGGGCCTACTCTAAGCCCACCACTTACCACTTTATAGGATCTGCCCCCCAAACCCTTTTGTCTTCATCTACAGCACACCTTCCTACACATCATGCTGATTTTCAGGTGCACCTAACTGCTAGCAGTTATCTCTGATTCTAAACAGAAAAGACAGCAGGTTTAAGACTCAGAGCCTTGCCCAGGTATTTTCTCCACTAAGAAATTTCTTCTTCCCCTACCATACCCTATACTCCCCTCAACAAAGTAAGTTAGTTGTTCCCGCTTTTGTCCTATGAGCAAAAAGTTCTAATAGATTTTAGCTCTAACCTAAAATAGCTCTAACATGGAACAGTGCCCTCTCACCAGTTCTGCTGTCAGGTCCTAGAGGGAGGGAAAAGAATCAACACGTATTATGTACCTGCTGCAAGCCAGGCCCCATACTGATTGCTTTCTGCTCACTATTAACAAGCTAGCCCAGGAGTTGATATATAGCTTCATTCATTGAGAACTTACCAAATGCCTACTACACCCCATGCTCTGGTCCAAGAAGTTAGAATATGCTGTTGAACAGGACAGATATGGTTCCTGCTCTGCTCTCATAGAGAATAGAGACAATCGACAAGCAAATAGAAAAAGTACCAGAGAATGAAAAGGGCTATACAGAAAAAAAAACACAGACATGAGAAAGTATGAAAGGGAGAGAGGTAGGGACACTAGATAGGTAGATCAGAGTAGGCATCTCTGAGGTGACATTTAAACAGATGTAAAAAATGGGGAGCAGATGTACTAAACAGAGGGAACAGCAGGTGCTAAGACCAGCACATTCAATAAGGAGAATTGAGACCAGTGTAGCTGAAGGTCAGGGGACGAAGAGATGAGGCTTAGAGGAAGACAAAGGCCAAACCATAAAGAAGGTCTTTCTTCCTGTGGCTATAAAGGAAGCTGTGTTTTACTCTAAGCACAATGAGAAGTCAATGAAAAGTCTTGAAGCTGAGGGTTGACATGATCTGATGAACATTTGCAAGAGGAGTACACTGCCTACTGTGTAGGGAATGAATTAGAGAGGAGTGCAAGTGGCCAGGAGAGGAAGAACAAAGTTCAGAATTGTAGTCCAGCTGCCACAAGCCAGGATTTGTCCTCAAGAGAGATTTGAAGAAGGCAAAGATATCTATAGGTTTACGGGTCATGAGGATAACTAAAGGTATCAACCAGATCCATGTTACGGGCAGCAGAGTTAGGTTCCAATACCAGCCAAGTATATTTTACTTTCCAAGCTTCAGTATCCTCATCTGAAAAATAGGGCTAACACTCCCACGACATGCCCACCACTCGGGGTTGCTGCAGAGAATTAAATTCTTAGCAATAGCTCTGGGCCAGAGCAGTGTCTAAAATGTGAATATCCTTCCCTTCAAAAGAAAAAATATCTATTTTTTCATTTCCCTAAAAAGGAGGGTGGGAATCTGACCTATTAAGGAAAAAGAGTAGCAGCCATGATCTCACCATTCCAGTCTGCTCAGGTCACATTTTAATGCCTGTAAGAAGGAAAGTCTCACTCAGGAGGTGAGAGAAAAGTGAAAAAAGCCACAACATACCTATGACAGAAAAGTCCCTCTTCTTTCTTCCTACAATTTTATACTCTAGACCAGGACTTGACGAATTCTTGGTGGCATTGGGTATACAGGATCAGGCTAGTGCCTGAAACCTTTTTTTCCTATGAAGAGCTTCTCTATAAAAGTTAGAAGGGGATGGGAGCAGTATAAAGTGGCCTGGAGAAGCATAGGGAAAAAACTCTTGCTTTGCAGTAAAACAGATCTAGGCTGTGTTACTTATTAGCAGCCCCCTAAATTTCAATTTCCTCAACTGTTAAATGGTAACCACCACACTTCTTATAGGGTTTGTCCAAGAAGTGGCAAACATGCCAGAAAAGCAAGGCCAATAAAGAGCTTTGTATTGGGTTGGCTAAAAAATTTGTTTAGTTTTTTCTGTACAAGGGCTCTAGAAGTGCTTAGTTGTCTTTAACTTCATTCAAAACAATTGTTAGATTGTGTTGTGACATCTGTCATATCAGTGTGCATTTAAAAAAACTGATCAAAACTGGTGAATTTTTGTGCAGCCATTTTAATATTGAAGATGGAAAAAGACACACAACATTTTCAGCATAGTGTGCTTTATTATTTCAAGAAAGTAAAAATGCAATTGTAACACAAAAAAACAATTTGTGCAGGTGTTGTGACTGATCAAACATGTCAAAAGTGGTTTGCTAAGTTTCATGGTACTACCAACATTTTGGCCAAATAATTATTTGCTGTGGGGCTATCTTATGCATTGGAAGATGTTTCAAAGCACCTCTGGCCTCTATTCACTAGAAGCCAACAGCAGGAGATGGCTGATATGCAAAATATCCAAATCACTAAAGTTATTGGTGAAAATGAAAAATGTTTCTTTTATTTTACAGAAAAAACTAAACAGACTTTTTGGCCAACCCAATAGTTACTACTCTTGGCCAATATTTGGAAGGTCCAGAATTAGGTTCACAGGTCAAACAGTGAGTAAGGGTAAAAGCCTGGCCCCAAGCCCAGTTCTGACCCAAAAGTACATCCTTCACCACTTGCTTATGCTCTTTACTAAAAAACACCAAGAATTTTCATTCTCATTTTTTTTAACCTGTCTCTTCCACCTCCAACCTAGAATGGGTCAGAGTACATGTCTTAAAATGTATTTGGATATGACCAAACAGAATCCAGTTACAACGGGAGGGCAAAAAAGTGAAGAAGATCACATATCCCTTAATAGTTATCTGATGACTGAAATATGGCTGTAGTAGAAGACTTCAGGCAGCCTGACCTTGGGCAGATCCCCTCTCCCCTTCGAGCCTCCATTTCCTCTACTATAAAATGGGGAAATTATCTCAAACTGCCTACAGCTTGGAATAGTTAAGTGGCAACAATGATTAAAGTACTTAATACTCTCATCACTGTATTGTCGGACTTGGCATGCTCAGGGACTAAATAGGCTGTTTGCCACCAGGCCAATAAAATCATCAACCCATGATGGGCCACATCAGGGGTTCATATCAGAGTCCACACAGAAAATAAGTTGGGATCGGCACGTGGTCCAGTCAGTCCTCCTGAGAAAATACCTCTACAAACACCCTTCAACCTCTATTGCCTGCTCTATAGCACCAGCAAAACAGCTGCCTGGTGGTTGAGAGAGACCCAAGAGAAGGGCATGCTCTATAAGGTTTTCAAGATGCCTGATGATGCAACTGGTGACAGCTGGAAACCTGCACTGGCTCCACCTCCAGCTGCACCTGCTCATTCTCCTCCCCACCTGGAACCTTTCAAAATTCTTTGATTTATTTCAAATCTATGTCTAAATCACTGTTTCATCCTTTTAATTCATCTTTGAAGATGCTGCTGTTGTAGAACTGAGGAGTAAACATCTTCAATAAAAAAAAATCATCTACCTAACATATATTTCCATATGTCCTTGTAGGTATAGAGACTATCATTGAAAGAAAACAAGGAAATGGAAAACAGAATTTAACCAAGTACTCGGGACAGCAGTGAGGAGACCTATTTTAGCAATATGCCCTTTTGTGTCATTTGCTTGTATTATTTTATCATTTTTCTCTAAAACCAAGTTTTAAAGCCCTGTCCAGAGATTTAAGTGTAGTAAAATGGGTTTGGAAAAGTAATCCACAAAGGTTAAGTGGCTTTCTATGGAGACAGGAGGAGTAATTAAGGAATTTTTGTCTGATTTGTAATGTTCTCATTCTTCACAAGTAAAACATATTCGTGTACTACCGCTATAATTAAAAATAAATTAAATGGTACAGCTTAAGAGGGCATTTTGGCAATACCCATGGCTAAAAATACACATGCCCTCTGCCCCCACCAGTTCTGTTATAGGAGTTTAACCTACAGATATAATAGCACACCACTAAAGACTTCTCTCCTCGAAAATTCACTTAAGTACCATTAGCAAAAACTAGAAATGGCAGAAATGTATAACATTAAGATATAGTTAAGATAATGTTGGTACAAGTGTACAATGGACTTTTATGAGAACTTTTAAAAAGAATGATGTGGCTTTATAAGTACAGACATATAAAACTTCCTTTAGAGTTCAGTAAAATATTGTGTATGTTGTTACCATTTTGTTTAGAAAAATAATGAAGAGGGTATAGATATACAGATATGCTTGTCTTTACGTGAGTTTTTCTGAAATGATACACAAGACTGGAACAGTGGTTGACTCCAATGGGAACAAGGGGACTGACGGACAGATGAGTAGAGATCTTTTTGTGACACTTCACCACACCCTTTTTGTAGTCTTTCAGTTTTCTCAATTTGTTCGTGCATTGCAAACACATCTTTATTTAAAAAAAAACACACACAGTAACTTTTCTTTTCTAAGGAAAGTACCTTCCTGCTTGGTTGTGCTGGGAGGTAAAAGCTTCTGAGTCAACAGCCCGTGAGCTCCAGTCCCAAAGCCTCCGTTCTCGTGCCGCCGGGACTTGGAAGACTCACGTCAGCCTCAGGGGACCAGGTGGCCCTATCCATTAAGTAAGGTGATCTCCCTTCCCCGACTGGGGAGCCGGGCCGCTACGCTAGGCAGCGAGCCCGACTCCCGCCCCGTCCCGCGCTCACCGCCAATGATGGTCCGGATGAGGGAGGCGTGCCCAGGGCAGTCGACCAGCGTGACCTGAAGCTCCAACTCGCTGAGATCCGGACTGGCCTCCAGCGCCGGGTCGGGCGCTGGAATCGCTAACCGCAGACGCGCCGGTAGCGGCACCGAGAAGCACGAGAAACCCAAGTCAAGTGTGATGCCACGCTCGCGGCTCTGCGGCTGCTTGTCGAAGGCGGCGGTGGAGGCCTTGGTGCTCAGCGCCCGCGCCAGCGCTGTCTTGCCGCTGTCGATGTGACCCAGCACTCCCACATTCACGTTCACCCGCCGCCCTGCCATGCCACAGCCTCCTAGAACACCCGCCGGTTCGCCCCTCCTGCGGCCGCCGCTGCGGTCCGACCCATTAAGCTGCCCCCTCTGCCACCCGCGCTCCGGGCACGCCCGTTCCGGCCACGAAGTTTCCGTCTTCCAGGCACCTGCAGGCACCACCAGACACACGCAGGAGGTGGGTGTCCCAGGGACCAGACTCGGCAGAGGGCACCGACTACAGGGCTGCTGTTACCTGGCTCCGCCTATCTGAAGCTCGGAGGAGCCCGAGGTTGGGGAATCCCATCCATCCATCTTGCCATTCACCCTATTCTCCTCAACAAGCTTCCAGGCACCATTCATTGCATTGGGAGTGGTAAAGGTCACAAACAAATAGGTGAACTAATGACTGCACCAGACCGGTTCAGAGAGTGAAAAGCCCTCTAGGAAAAATAGAAACAGAGATTTAAAAGGACTGGAACACCAGGGGAAGGGAGGGCAGCTACCTTACAATCAATATATAGGCTTGTTAGAGTTGCTGTTTGAGCTGAGGCTCCAAGGATGAGAAGGAACCAGCCATGGGAAACCCAGGAAAGAGTGTTAGAACATAGGAGAGAATGACTCAGGAATTCTCATCCCCAGAGTCTATAGCCTGCCTTAGGATGGGCTACAAAGCTCCAAATTTTATTTAAAATATTGTTTATGCAAATGTACTGGAGAGAGAGTCCATAAATCTTACTAGATTCTCAAAGTGTCTAGAACCACTAAAAGGGTTATCATCAACAGATTTAAGTGTCTACACTGGCCATGTGGATAACTCAAAGGAGAGAAATTAACAGTGTTTGAGATGTCAGAGGTCAGTAGAGACTGTGAAGAAGTGGACAGCATGTCCGGTCTAAAGGGAGAAGCCATCGCTCAGCTTCAGTCAACTGATAACAGCCAGGACTAATAGCCTAATGTTGCTGATCTTACCATTTTTCAGGAGAAGAGAGTGTTTCTATATGAAATCTGACCTTTGCATGCCAGAAACTAATTTTGATTTAATTTAAACACAACTGTGGCCAAGCACAAAATTTGTTCAATTTTGCCTGGCAGCCAGTTTGCCCTCTGTGATAAGCCAGGCAATGTTCTGATGTAGTCAAGCCTGCAGTAAGTGCTCCCTGATGCTTCCTGTGGTCCAAGACTTGCATTAGGAGAAGCGTTCCAGAGATGAGCAGACACAATCCAGTCCATCCTGCAGCACAGGAATGAGAAGGGCACATGCTGAGATAGGTATGAGTCATGTGCTGCCACTTGACAAGAGGCTTGTGCAGCATAAGATGAAGACTTAAGGGGGAGATTTGGGGAAGGGACACTTATGTTTTTTAGGCACATGGCACTCAACTGATGAAAAGTTGCTGCTAAGTACATATATACACAATACTAACAACAGTCCTACCTGGCTGGTATTCCCATCTTACAGAGGAGGAAAGTGTCCCAGAGAAAGGCATTAAATCAATATATATTGAGTAGCTCTGTGCTAGGCATTGCACTAGAAGCACTGCACATCAAAAAGCCAGATATATTCTCTGCTCTCCTTCTCTAAAGGAGGTAACAAACAAGTCAATGTAATCACATAAAGGAAGCCGATAGGAAAAAGTAGCCCAGACTTGGTGGTGAGGATGTGTCAAGGGAGACCTCTCAGAGGAAAAAACTTGTAAGTTAAGTCCTGAGCAAGGGAAGGACAGAATCTGGCTAGTGTGTACCAAGCCATTTTCCTTTTTCACTGGGGAATTCAGCTAGACTGCATGTCTCAGACTCTCTTGCAGTTAGCAAGGCCATTAACTGCATTCTGACCCATGGAAACTGGGCAGAAATGATATTGGCTACCTCCAGGCATTTGTTGGGCAATCTTCCATACTCTTTGCCCATCTGCTGGCTTAATGGTGAAAACTCCAGAGGCCAGAGAAGGGCAGAGTCTCTAGAGGAAGGGAATCTGGGTTCCCATAAAGTTTTGAAGCAGAGGGACATAAAGTTGCATCCCATGCCCAACCTGCCTACCTGCATAGGTCTGTGGTGGGGTGACAAATAATTTTTTTCTTTAAGCCACTGAAACCTGGGGCTGTAGGTTGTAGCATTACCATAAAACAGTCAGTTGGAGAATGGAGGACTCCCTCCCATTGGCCAAGATGTCAGCAGGGGGAGGCTCTTATACCGAGTGCAGAAAGTTAGAAATATCAATGGATAGGGCCCCAAGAATGCCAAAAGCTAGCAAAATAATTGAACAGAAAAAAGTCCCCGTACTCTGGTACCAGATTGGGGGTGTGACCAGGGGAAAGCAGGCACATGTGCCATAGAAGTCAAAATGACACAGGAGGAGGTACTAGACCAAAGAGGCCTGTCAGTCTAGCCTGGAGAAAGAAGGGATTGGTTGGGAGGTGGACCCACCTAAAGCATGCAAAAGATCAGGAAGTTAATTGGTCATTTTGGGGGAGCCCCCAGTCCATCCCAAGCTCAAACTAATATAATCTCATGGTAACGAAGATGTTCTCCTGCCCACCTGGTGTTGTACTTGCCTGTGAGTTCATGTGCTCTCTCCCCCAGGAGCATGTGATCATATGGCCCTAGTCATGTGATTGTATGGCCCATGGTTGTGTGGGCTCCCCACTCAGGCTCCAGGAGGGAGCCTGAAATGAACGGCAACCAGGAACAAGCTAAGCTATCTGGATGGGGACTAAGGCTGCTTAGCAGCTGCCTACAGGCTCTGAAGAACTGTACTTTAAAATGGAGCAGGAACTCGAGACACTGGCTTTTGTCTTGGCCTTGCTGAGGACATTGATGGAGTTTTTCATGGCAGAAAGATGAGATGGTCTTTCAGGCAGGAGTCCACCATTCCCCAAGATTGTGCAGCACCTGAATAAAATCTCTTTCCCTTTGCACCAGTACCTGACTCACGAGTTTGGCTTTTGTGGTGCCTAGCAGCCAAACCTCCATTTTATTCAGTTACAGTACCAGTTAACATGATCTGTTATAACTAAGAGCTTCCCAGTGGAGGGACTGGAATTAACCTATGTCTTTATGTCTTCAACTTTAATGACCCTCCCTCCAGAATGGCTCCAAGACTGGTCCTACCCCACCAGAAGCTTGGAGCATGAGACCCATAGGGAGTCCAATGCTGTATCTAAAGGGTCAAGGAGATGGAAGCTCTGGGGTTGTCTGAAATTCAGCCAGATTCAGACTATATCCCTGGAGTCAACTGAACAGCAGCAAGAAATTGGATGGAACTGGAAGATGCTGAGGCTTCTGTGCCATGGGCAGCCTCCCCCCACCCTTGTGTCTCCATTTCCCCATCTTGCAAATAGGAAACAATAAAAACATGTCTTCCATTTTTAAAAATTTAGTGGTAAAAGCAGTAGACCTTTTTTTTAATCTTCACCTGGAGTTATGTTTGTTGACTTAGAGAGAGAGATGTTGATGTGAGAAACATCGATTGCTTGCCTCCTATACACAGCCCAACCAGGGATGGAACCCACAGCCAGGTAAGTGCCCTGACCAAAAATCGAACCCACAACCTTTTGGTGTAAGAAATGATGGCTCCAACCACCTGAGTCACCCCATCAGGGCTAGACCTTTTTTGAGGGAGGCTTAGTGAATAGGTAATAGGAGGCACTGTGTACCTTTGAAGAATATTTCCCACTGACTGGACTTGGTGATGAATTGGAGGTGCAATGAGGGAGAAGGGAGTATCTGGGATTATCCCTGTTTACACCTTTAGACATTCATTCCTTCATTTACTCAATCATCCAACCAATATTAATTGAGTAACTGCTCTGTGGCAGATATGCTTCTTGCCAGGGTACAACAGTGACTGAGACAAGGAAATGAAGGGTTTGAAAATGACTGGTGGAGGGGAGCACACTCATCAACAAAGAGGCATTTGAGCTGACAAAGACATAATGAGAAGGTCTAGCCAGGCACAGAACTGAGGGAAACTGAGGAAAGAATGTGCAGGAGAGAGGGAATGGTGAGGAGAACCCAAGCAGCAAAAAACTGGGCCACGTGGCATGGTGGTCAGATGGGAGGAGAAACTGCAAGAAAACCTTACTCTGAAAATGTCTTTGCTGGTGTGATTTTAGCCTGACAGTGTAGCCTTCTAGACCCAGGGTGTCAAACTCATTTTCACTGGGGAGCCACAATAGCCTTGCGGTTGCTTTCAAAGGGCTGAATGTAATTTTAGGGCTGTATAAATGTAACTACTCCTTAACTAGAGGCAAGGAGCTCACCCTGCCACCGGGTAGAAACAAGGTGCTGGGCCAGATAAAACAAGGTGGAGGGCCAGATTCAGCCCGTGGGACCTGTGTTTGCCACCTGTGTTCTAGACCATCAAAGGCAGAAGCTCTGAAGGGCATGTCAGAGGCTGTGATGTTGTACTTTATTTAAAAAAAAAAAATATATATATATATATATATATTTGGTCTTCATCCCTGTTTCTGGCACAGAGTTCCAAAAATCCTTGGTTTTTCTTGTGAGGAAAGCAGTAAAGATGTCTTTTGTATGTTAATGAAACTTTGGGGGGGGGGTCCTCTTTGTTTTTGTTTTTTTTTTTCAAGTACAGTTAACTCCATTTTCCCTTCACCATGACCTCTAGGTCCATCCATGCTGTCATGAAGTTTAGGATCTCCTTCTTTCTTTCTTTCTGCTGCATAGTATTCCATCATGTAAATGTACCATAGTTTCTAATCTGCTCATTTACTGGTGGGTACTTAGGTTGCTTCCAACACTTGGCTATTGTAAATTGTGCTGCTATGAACATTGGGGTGCATAGGTTCTTTTGAACTTGTGTTTCAGGATTCTCAGGGTATAATCCCAGCAGTGGTATTGCTATGTCAAAAGTCAGTTCCATTTTTAGTTTTCTGAGGAAATTCCATACTGTTTGCCACAGTAGCTGCAGCAGTCTGCATTCCCAACAATAGTGTACTAGGTTCCCTTTTCTCTACATCCTCTCCAACACTTGTTGTTTGTTGCTTTGTTTATGATGGCCATTCTGACCAGTGTGAAGTGGTATCTCATTGTGGTTTTAATTTGCATCTCTCTGATCGCTAGGGATGCTGAGCATCCTTTCATAGGTCTCTGGGCCCTCTGTATGTCCTCCTTGGAGAAGTGTCTGTTCAGGTCCTTTGCCCATTTTTTAATTGGGTTGTTTGTCTTCCTGGAATGGAGTTGTGTCAGTTCTTTATATATTTTGGAGATCAAACCCTTGTCTGATGTATCATTTGCAAACTTTCCCATACGGTTGGTTCCCTTTTCATTTTGCTGATGTTTTCTTTAGCCATGTAAAAGCTTTTTATTTTGATGAAGACTTTCTGAAACTACCTAAATATGGGGGCTTTTTGCCAGGAGAACTAACCATGTGGTTCAAGTATTGAAACTTTCAGTCCCACCCTTCCATCCTCCAGGAGATGAGGAGGGGCTGAAGGTCGAATCAGTGGCCAATGATCTAATCAATTGTGCCTTTGTAATGAAACCTGTAAAAACCCAAAAGGATGGGGTTCAGAGAGCTGTAGGCTTGGTGAACACATCGAGATTAGGGAAATACTGGCATACTTATTGAGACCATGGAAGCTTTGAACCCTTTCCCTATACCTTGCCCTATACATCTCTTCCATCTGGTTGAACCTGAATTATATCCTTTATAACATCTAGTAAGTAAAATGTTTATTTGAGTTCTGTGAGCCAGTCTAGCAAATTAATTGAATCTGAGGAGGAGGTCATGGGAACCTCCATTCTGTAGCCAGTGGGTCAGAAGCACAGCTGATAACCTGGATTTATGATTGATGAATTGGCAGAGGGTAGTTGTGTGGCATTGAGTCCTTAACTTGTAGGATCTGATGCTCTCTCCAGGGAGACACTGTCAGAATTGAGTTGAATCTTATGACACCCAGCTGTTATGAAAGAATTGTTCGGTGGTGTTAGAAAACCTATGCACAGAAATTGGTGTCAGAATTGTAAAGGCCAAGGCCAAGAGACTTTCCCAGAAAAAAAGAACCTCAGCAATGCTGAGATTTGTCTTCAATATTTTGGACCCACTCCTCAAGGGGATTGCTCTGAAAGCATTTTGGCCACCAGCCGTTTGTCCTTTTGGGCCCCAGGAATTGTGGTCTTTGTGAAAAAGGCATGTTCTAGTATTTCTTTACTGTATTATTTACAGTAAGGAAATATTGTAAATAACTTAAGTGTCCTGAAAAAGAGACTTTATGGTAACTTTGGAATCATATCAAAATAACAAGTTACCAAGAAACAATAACTTGAAAGAAGAGAAGTGTGTGGCTCTCTATATGAAACAAAACTGGCCATGAGATGACCATTGTCAAAGTTGGGTGATAGGTTTGAAGGTTTGTTATATTTCTGCCTACTTTTTCTATATGTTTGAAATGTCCCATCATAAAAAAATTTAAACATATCAAGAGAAAGATTACACTATGTCAATACAGTGGAATATCATGTAGCTCCCCCCACCCCCAAAAAACAAAGAAAATTTATATACTGCTTGTGAATGATATCCAAGATATATTAGTAACTGAAAAATAAGTAAGGTGTACATGTGTGTGTAGAGCATATTTACATTTCTACATACTACCTGACCCTGGCTGGTATAGCTCAGTGGTTTGAGCGAAGGCCTGTAAACCAAAGCATCACTGGTTTGATTCCCAGTCAGGGCACATGCCTGGGTTGCAGGCCATATCCCCAGTATGGGGTGTCACAGAGGCAACCATACATTGATGTTTCACTCCCTCTCCTCCTTCCTGCCTTCCCCATCTCTCTAAAAATAAATAAAATATTTTTTAAAAGGTACTCCCCTTATATCTATATGCTTAAACAGCACAGAATACACACAGAAACATAACAGTGGACCCAGGAAGGACCCAGGGCTCAGTGTTCTTACTTCTTCTCTTTGTACTCACTCCCTGGTGATCTTTCCTGTCTCATGGTTTTAAGAGCCATCAACTCTCAAATGTAGGTCTCTACCCAGACCTCTCCTAACTACAGGCTCATATGTACAAGTTGGATGTCTAACAGACATCTCAAACTTAATGTCCTCACTCCACCAACTTCCCCCATCACAGTTAATGAGAGCTACATTCTCCCAGTTCCTCAGTCAGTAAACCTGATTCAATCCATGAGTCCCCTCTTCCTTTTATATCCCACATTCAATTCATCAACAAATCCCATTGGTTTCACCATTAGCATGCAACCAATTATCACTACCTGCACTGTTAGCACTTGCTTCAAGCCATCATCTCTTCCCTGGATAACTACAACAATAGAATTCACTCTTTATGGTGTATGGTTCTATGAACTTTGAAAAATCCACAGAGTCATGTAACCACCACTATAATCAAGACATAAAACAGTTCCAAACCCTTCCCTAGAATATCATGTAAATGGAAGCACATAGTGGATAGCCTTTTAAGTCCATCTTCTTTTTTTAAAAAACGTATTTATTTTATTGCTAGAAAGGGGAAGGGAAGAAGAAAGAGAGGGAGAGAACCATCAGTGTGTGGTTGTCTCTTGAGTGCTCCCCATTGAGGACCTGGCCCACCACCCAGGCATGTGCCTCGACTGGGAGTTGAACCGCTGACCCTTTGGTTCACAGGTGGGCACTCAATCCACTGAGCCACACCAGCCAGGGTGAGTCTATCTTCTTTCACTTAGTATAATGCATCTGAAATTCATCCATGCCATTGCATATAACCACAGTGCATGCTCCTTTTTACCACTGTTTAGTATTCTGTTGTATGGATAGATCATCATTGGTTTATGCCTTCACCTGCTGAAGGACATTTGGGTTGTTTCCATTTTTTGGCTATCACAAATAAAGCTGCTCTAAAAATTTATGTATTGGTTTCTGTGTGAACATGTCTTCATATTACTTGGGTCAATACCTAGGGGTAGGATTGCTGGGTCATATGATAAATATATTTTAACTTTGTAAGAAGCCACTAAACTGTTTTCCAGAATGCCTGTTCCATTTTCCATTTTCCAGTAATATATGAGAGTTGTTTTGTTTTCATTTTAACCTTTCTAATAGGTGTATAGTGGTAGCTCACTGATACTTTGGTTTACTGAAATCATTTCTCTACATCAGCTCTTGCTTTCCTGCGGCATGTTCTCCACATAAAAACCAGAGCAGTGCTTTTTACACATACAATGTATACCATGTTATGCTTCTCAAAACCCTCCACTGTCTCCCTATCTTGAGGCAGGATAGTGAGAAGCTAGGAAAATTTCTGGGCAAGCGGAATGGGGAAACTGAGACAAGATAATTAAACAAGGCCAAGCAATTTGAACAACTTATAGCCAGCTAATGAATCACAAGACCTTATCTTCCCTTACCAAGGACACTTAAGAACGTATACTTCTACTCTTTAACCAGAGAATACAAGCTTAAATCACCTTGGTCAGGGAGATATAGAACAGAGACCAAATTAATGCTATTTGTGCCAGCTAAACCCAAGGTCAGTTAAAGTCAGGGGAACAAATAACAAAGACCCAATTACAGCCAGATAGACCCAAGATATAAGTAAAACAGTAAAGCAGACCAAATAATAATCCCCAATTCCCTATATGTTCATTCTAATGCATCAGCATATTAAAAATGCACCTGGAAAGCTGATGAGTATTCTGTTGAAACCGTCCCCCAAGATTCTCACCTGTGGAAGAGAGATAAAACCCCCAAGACAAAGACCAGATGTGGGCTCCCTAGAGGATGCCCATGACCCTTCTTGAGCATGAACTTTTTACTTTCTCTGAAGCTCTAAGTGCCCCCATGAGACTTGCAACCAGGGGAGCAGTGGGCAGTGACAGCTTGTCCAAGTTTAACTCCTGTTCCTGTCTCCAAGGCCTCCTTTTTCTCTGACTTCCCAGTGAGCTGACAGAAGCCCTGCCCAGGCTCACTTCTTTCTATAATATTTCTAGGGAGCCAAAACAGAGCACTGCCTAGGCTCTCTCCTGTTGCTTCTTCTACCCTAAGTCCTTCATTTTACTATCCCCAATTTTAATAAACATACTGTCAAAATCATCTGGACTAGTATTGTGAAGTTTCTCCTGCATCAAGTCAACCCACACAGTGTAGCCTGGCCTGAGGCAGACCCACTCTGGCCTGTCCCTGTCTGGTAACAAGGTCACCCAGAGTAAAAGCCAAAGTCCTCACTGTGGTCACAGCAGTCGTGGCAGTCACAGGGCCTTGCAGTCCTCACTCACCATGTTGTTTCTCTGAATTATCTCCTACGTTCCCCTGACTCCAGCTCCACTGTTCTCCTTGCTGTTACTCAAACCCATCAAGTATGGACCAACACAGCCTGGAACTTTCGCCATCTCCCTTATCTGCTCATTTTTTCTTTTGCACATATCAGCCTGTAACATACTTTATCATTTAGTCCCTTCTTATGTTCATTATTTACTGTTTCCCCTCCAGGTGTTTAAACTTGGGATACCGAAGTACTCTAAGAGCAATGTCAGTGTACTGTCTCATACAGTGCACATAGATGGCACTAAATAAATATCTCCATGAGGGGAACCAGTAGGGTGGAGGGAGAGAAGATGACATTTTACTCGAAACACATTGGTATTTCTGCATTCAAAATAATGTCCTAAAGGCATCAGTGGGACTAAGATCCATTAGTTTTTAATCCCCAGTGGGAAAATCATAAATGCTTTTCTTGCCTTTGCCTGTGAATAGATTTCTCACCGCAGTCCACACCATCACTCTCCTCTTGAGCCACCCTGAACCTGTGTAATCCTGCAAGTAGATAGTGCTGATCCACCCTATCTTATACTTGCCCACTGGCTGCTCCCTTTGCCTGGCACGCCTTCTAGAAGATTCTTTTATGTCATATCCTACATTAGTTACAATTTTTTTAGTGTGAATGACAGAAATCCAACATTACACTGACTTAAGCAAAAAAGGAAACACACTGGCCCATGGTACAGTTAAAAGCACAGACTCTGGCAGCAAACTTCTTGTGCTTGAATCCTGCCTCCACCATCCAAAAACTATGATGTCTTGAGCAAGTTACAAAAACCTTTTTGTGCCTCAGTTTCATCTGTAGAGTAGAAGAACATCATAGTTCCTTACTCACAGGGTTGCAAGTATTAAATGAACTGATCTTTGGGTAATACTTAGAACAATGCCTGGTGTATGGAAGTGCTATATCAGTGTTTGTTAAATTAAATAAATAAACCTGACTAAAAAGTCCAGGGGAAGAGATTGTTTCTCTCAGAGACTCATCCAGGGCTCAGATGATGACATAATGGCACCAACTTTTTTTCTCCTCATGACTATGTTCCTCCTTCCTCTAGGTTGCTTTCATTCCCAGGCAGGCTCTCTCCTCATGGTGACAAGAGGTGCCAGCACCTCCAAGTTTACAACCTCAGCAACTGTGCATAATTCCCACTTTAAGTCATTGTCTTTGATGAAGTTGTGTGCCCCCACACTCAACCAAGCAAAGAAATATAATACATGCTCTGCCTAGCCAGGCATAAGTCATAAGCTTACTCTGAGTGCCAGAAGGAAAGTGCAGGGGAGGGGAGGGATTCCCTGTAGAAACTAGAGTACTGTTGCCAGCAAAATCCAGGTCACATCACTCCCCTCCATTGTATCTTTTGTCTCTACCTTGGCATCTGTCACACTGAGTCAAGTTTGCTTTATACCAGGCTAGTGCTCTGGTGCTCTCTCCTAGCCTAGAAGGCTAAGAATCCCTTACACATCTTTGATTGCCTGGGGACTAACACATGCAAATGCTCCATAACTCTTTTTTAAGTGAACTCACCCCCAAACCTCTAGCCCACAAATACCTCCTCTGCAGCAGACTTTTGGGTCCCATAGTCCCACAGGCTGTGCACAGTCCCTGAAAAATTATTGACAGGAAACCATCTGCAGAAGTGTGATTATTTGGGATTTGTTCTTAATGGGATGCTGGTTCCTTTCTATTTCTTTAATGCCATTTTCATGTAGTTCAAAGTCCTTTACAAATAGCTAGTAATTAATTCAACTTCATTAAAGCCAATTAATCTAGGATTAATTATAAATTTTCCCAGAGGTAGTTATTATACTTTGCTCTTTGATTTGAGTTTTGGTTTTAAAGATCCTTTTAGGAGTGAAATGGAAATTTCTCTTTTCTCTGAGGTTATCTACCTTGCTAGTCATTGTTAACTATGTACCTTCCTTCATATGTCCCATAACTAACCTCAGATAGCATTGTCACCCAGGTCACCAGCCATGCTTCATGGCATTTCCAGCATTAAACAGATCTACTGGTGCCACCTTAGCCACAGGATGAGGAAGATGATGTCCTGGCAAGAACTGGTCCCCTGAAGGTTCAAATCATGGCCCTAACTCACGGTGACTGTGTGACTCACCATTTCTTCCATCTGAATGTAGATATAATCATATTTTACAAGATCATTATGGTCTATAATGGTCAGTATCCATTCCCTTTTCTTCTGTAAGGCTCCTCAATTCTCCTTGGAGGCATCTCACTTCCTTTCCTATAGGCCACTTTGGGTGTTGACTCCACTCTAGCTCCAGGGGTGAACCTGAGGAAGTTCATGTTTTTATACCCCAAAGCTCTAATACCATTTTCTGTGGCCCTCCCAGTGCTAGAGCCCCTTGTAAAGAGTCTCATTTAATTCTCTTAATAATCCCATAAGTGATAGTTGTGACTGCTGTTTTATAGCAGAAGGATGTGAACCTACAGAGATAACTGCTCAGAAAAGGTCAGATTTGAATCCATGTTGTCTGTGCAGAAACAGAAGATTTCCATGCTGCCTGAAGCACAGGGCCCATTCATTCCCTATCGGCTGATTCTTGTTTTATGTTAGGTTTCCTCAATCCCAATGATGAACCATCTTTGCAATTTATATACTATCCAGGTATCACCTATGACTTACTATTTTTCTTTAAATTGACCAGCTTTTTGAGTCAAAGAAAAGTATTTACTTAATATGTAGAAAAACATTATCACTTACCATAAGTAGCCAGAAACCACAATAACCTCAATTTCAGAGTCTTTAATAAAAAAGATTAGCAACTGTTAGAAAGCGGGTAAAGTCATACTCCACTGCCTAATAGTTTCTGAAAGAGAAGTAAAAAGGCAATAATGTTCTATGTGGATCAATGTTATTCAATTGTATGTCGATGTGCCAACTCTAAGGTGTCAGCAAAATCATCTGTCCTCAGAAATCAGCCTAAGGTTGATGTAACAAGCATGACAGTTTGGTTGGCAATAATCAGAGAAGTGGATAATCAGAGTTGGTGAGGATGTGGGGATACAAGGCCACTGAATAAGCCAGTTAGCTTTAAAAAGTGACTCCTTTAATAGAAGTCTTTCTTCGGCTTATTTGATCCTGATTTGTTTGCATCTTGGGGGCCATAGTTCTGAAGTGCAATCCAGGCATTGGGAATTATCTTGTTTATAATAATCACAGTAGTCTCCCTGGTGTCCTGTATGCTCTCAAAAGTTTTAAATACATGTTTGCAGCCAGTAACCACCAAGCAAATGATCTTCGTAAGGCTAGAACATTAGAAAAGGAACAAAGGCAATGACCACCTCAAAAAATGTGACCCCAATGTCCTGACTTGTGAATACCAGAGATTCAGCAAAATGTTACCATGACCCATGAATACTACATAGGGTTTCAGCAAACAAACAAACAAACAAACAAACAACTGTGAGGACTTCAAAGCGGTAGCTGGGAGTAATGCTAGTACCTTAAATTTTGATCACATCTCTCAAGTTAAGAGTCTGATTTAAAGGCAGGAGAGAAGGGAGAATTATGAAAAACAAGACAACACTTCCAAAAGTGAGTCACTTACACTAAGCCCCAAGTCACCAGAGACTTAACTTTAAAAATTTTTTTAAATAATTAACTTACTTTAGAGAGAGGGGAAGGGGAAGAAAGAGAGGGAGAGAAACATCCATGTGAGAAAGAAACATCGGTCAATTATCTCCTAGAGCACCCCGATCTAGGACCTTGGACCTAGGAGGCATGTACCCTGACCAGACATTGAACTGGGGACCTTTCACTTTGGGGGACAACCTCCAACCAACTGAGCCACACCAGTCAGAGCAAGACTTAATTACGGTTTTTGGCTCTTCCAAAATGGAACCATAAACCAGTCAATTAGGAATTGACTGATAAGCACTAGTTAGGTAAATTGCTTGATACGCCCCTTGCAATCTCCTAAAGGAAAGTGACCTTGCAATAGCCAATTTGCTTTTTTGCTCAGTATAACTTCCTGGTTCCTTCTTTGTATACAAGTCTTTTATTTTATATAGCTCCTTTCTATCTGCTACTTGGATGTTGCTCAATTCATGAATCATTGATTCATGAATATTCTGTATATTAAAACCTCATCATATGTATAATTTGCTCAATGTATAACTTGGATGTTGCTCAATTCATGAATCATTGATTCATGAATATTCTATATATTAAAGCCTCATCATATGTATAATTTGCAAATATTTTCTTGCATTCTGTGGATTGTCCTTACAATCTTTTCAGAGATAGTGTCCTTTGATGCACAAAAGTTTTTAATTTTGATGAAATCCAACTTATCTATTTTTTTCTTGTTGCCAGTGCCTTTGGTGCCATATTTAAGAAACCATTGGCAAATCCAAGGTTATACTGATTTACTCCTGTTTTCTCTTAAGGGTTTTATAGGTTAAGGGCTTGAAAGCAGGTTTTTGATCCATCTGAGTTAAGTTTGTATGTTGTACAAAATAAAGATCTAACTTCTTCCTTTTGCATAATATTCAGTTTTCCCAGACTATTTGTTGAAGAGACTGTCCTCTCCCCATTGTATGGTCTTGGCACCCTTGAAAGTATGTGGGGTTAATGTCTGGGCTGTCTATTCCATTCCCTTGGTCTGTATCTCTATCCTTATGCTAGTACTACACTGTTTTGATTACTCTAGATTTATAGTAAGTTTTGAAATCATGAAGTAGGAGGCTGCTAACTTTGTTTTTTTATAAGATTGTTTGGCTTTTTGGTGTCTTTTGAAATTTTATGTGAATTTTAGGATGGGTTTGTCTATTTCTGCCAAAACCAGCAGTGTGTATTTTAAATAGGAAAGACTATATTTATTTATATCCTGGTTGTGTTGATTTTGTATTCAGCAACTGGGCCCTAACAGTTTGTGTGTGTGTTATGTTGGGGTCTGCCCTGCCTGGTCTCAGGAAGCTGTAACCCCCCACGACTTAGGCTGAGTGAGAGACCTCCGAACCAGGAGCCACTAAGGAGACAAAACTCATTTCCCTGGCATGAACACTGCCTGTTCTGTGCCTGGCCTCCTATGCTTGATCAGTTAGCCAATGACAGGTAGGATTTCCCACGGCAGGGAATCGCCTAAGACAGGCATGATCATGTGGAGGCCTCAGGGAAGAGACTCAGGTCTGTGGAAATGAAGGGGTGATCAACATCCACCCCTGCCCCCTCAGCTTTGTCAAAGCCTGAGTCCTGCCCTGGCTGGCATAGCTCAGTGGATTGAGCGAGGTCTGTGAACCAAAGTGTCGCAGGTTCGATTCCCAGCCAGGGTACATGCCTGGGTTGCAGGCCATAACCCCCAGCAACCGCACATTGATGTTTCTCTTTCTCTCTCTCTCTCTCTCTCTCTCTCTCTCTCTCTCTCTCTCTCTCTCCCTCCCTTTCCTCTCTAAAAATAAATGAATAAAATCTTAAAAAAAAAAAAGCCTGAGTCCTTGTTCTTAGTTGTGAGAAATCCAAGTCTCTTGGCTGCCTTTGTCTCCTCTGCCTAACTCAGGCCTGCGGAAATAACATGGGTAGTGCAGTCCAGACCAGAGTTGGTGGACCCCTGGGGTAATCAGGCCTGGGACATAGAATATGTGAGATCTGCTTGCTGGAGGATGCTATTGAATTAGAATATGAAGGCACGGGCAGGAAATGAAACTAGCCTTTTAGGTCCTGTAGTCTTTTTAAGTGATAAAACCCCAAACTGCCCAGAATCCCAACAGGAGTTCTGTCGGTTCCTTTGAAAACTACCTATTCCTTTTGATCTTCTCTGCCAGACTGTAATCCACAAACTGTGTCTGTATTCTTAATAAAAGCCTACTCAGGCAGGGGCTCGGGGTGCTCTCCACTAGAGAGAGGGGCAGTTTCGTCCCTATTTCCCCACAGGACTCGGTTGTCCCCGTGTATATTTTTCTCGTGTTTTGGCAAGCATCCGCAGCAGGGATGGATACTGCTGGCCAGTATCCTCCACGTGTGTGTGTGTGTATTTTTAGGGTTTTCTATATATTGAAGTATGTTATCTAAGAACAGAGCTAGTTTTTATTCCTTTTCAATTGGGTGTCTTTTATTTCTTTTTCTTGCCTAAGTGTTCTGGATAGAACTTCCAGTACTAGGTTGAATAGAAGTGCCAAAAACAGGCATCCTTATCTTGTTCCTGATCTTAGGGGAAAAATTTCAGTCTTTCATCATTAAATATGTTTTAATATGAAAAAGATTGAGTATGTTTATATCATGTGGGGAATTATCAGAGAGAATAGATGAAAATATGGAAACGATCAAGGAGAATAGATGGAAATTCAGGAAAAGTAGGATAATGGATAGAGTGAGGCCTCTAAGAGACGGAATGGATGCTAGATTGTTATCTGAAACCCAGTTAGTAGGGTTAGTTTAACTAGGAGGAAGTTCATGTCAAGATACAAGGATAAGCCATCAGTGGTTGGCAGACAGAGGCTCAGAACAAGGAGTAAGAGTTGTTTCCCAATGTATCTGCTCCCCTTTTTCACACAGGAATAGAATTTTTAATGAGGCACATATCTTTCCAGCTCAAGACTAGCATCCCAGCATCCCTTGCTGCTTTTTGTAGCTATTTGATCAAGTCTGACCATTGGGATATGAACAGAAATGATGGTGCAACTTGAGGTCAAAGTTCAAGGAAAGGAGCATACCCTCCCTTCCTCCTTTTCTTCTTGCTGCTTCAAACACCTTTTAGGTGCTCGAGCAACCATCTTAGACCATGGGATAGAATGTGTGAGAATGGCATAGTAACAAGACAGAGGAAGAGAGGTCCTTAATAATTATAGAGCTCACCAGGTAGAATACCTGCTTGGACTTTATGTGAGAAAAAGTAATTTCTATCCTGTTTGTTAACTATTACTTTGTATCTCTCTGTGGCTGCAGCCAAATTAATAATATCTTAACTAATATAATAATAGTTGGGCAGCTCTGAGTGCTCAGCTGAAGCTAGAGACCATAACCATGAAATGGTTCCATGAAGCCACTGATTCCATAGTAATTATCTGCTGACGTATATAGCAGCCTTCATGAGGCAGTGGAGAAGGCAGAGGTAGGTTTGACCTGGGCTTGTGGGTTCAAAGGTCAGGTGTGAAAGGAGTCAAGTCCAGGAGGGAGCAAAGGGTTGGAAATCAAGTGGCTGAGATGAGCTTACTTGTACTGGAGAAAAGAGGAGGGGATGGATTGGAGGTGAAAGATCCAGGGTCATGGGAGTGAGAGAATGAAAGAGTTCGCAGTCCTGGGGTTTTCACATAGCACAATTCTGGAATGTAGCAGTCCACACAATTACTTGCATTTGTATCATTGTATTGATAAGGATTTTCATAACCCACAGATAAAAACCTAAATCAAACCATTTTAAGTCCCAATGTCAGTGCCATATTACATTGCTAGTAGGGCAAGGCTAGATCAGGGAATGTAAAAGGTTTTATCAGGAATTTCTGTTAGCTTTCCTCCTCTGTATTGGCTTCATTCTCAGGCAGAGTCTTCCCATGAAGTAGGCAAAGATGGCCTGGAAACCCATTACCCAATATATAAAATATAAAAGTACCAGAACTGTCCTTGGACTCTCCACTCACATTCCCAAACCAATCTCCATGTCCAGGAGGATGGGATACTTTGATAGGCTAAGCCAGGTTCTCGGTCCATCCCTGAAACAACACTAGGGGTGGGGTCAACCCATTCAAATCACTTGGACTCAAAGTCGGGGAATGGTGGTTCTCTAAAGAAAATTAGAGTGATGAGAGCCAGAGGAAGTTGATTGGATTCTGGGTAAGCAAAGTAACACATGTCTGCTACTGTGGGCCTCACCTGCCCTTTATTCACCTGTGTATTTGGGAAACTGGCCAACCACATAGACTTCTGTCTCAATAAAAAGTATTGTCTTGTTCTGTAACCAGGTCCAGCTTCTTTGCATACCAGATCTGGGGTCTGAGACTCTGTCACTCAATTGATCAATCTGTTACACTGGACAAATTCTATCCTCTTTTAGGGGCCCAGTTTCCTTACCTGTAAAATGAGAATGCTAAGCCAGACTAGTAATTTTTGAATTGTTCTTTAGCTGTAAAATAATGAAACAGCTTTACTCTGGCTGATGTGGCTCAGCTGGTTGGAACATCATCCTGTAAAGTTTGCAGGTTCAATGCCTAGTCAGGGCACATACCTACATTTGCAGGTTCTATCCCTGGTCCAGGTGATGCTTCTATCACACATCAATGTTTCTCTCTCTCTCTCTTCCTCTCCCTCTAAAAGTGATTAAAAAAACAGATGTTTTCTTATGAGGATTAAAGAAAAAAAAGAACAGCTTTGGTGGAAGGGGATGTAGGGAATGGAACTGGTATTCTACACTCTCAGCCTTCCGCTTCCCACTCATACTAGCAATGAATGAATTCTACAACATCAGGGAATGTGGTTTGAAAACCACTAAACCAAGTCCCCCAAGGGATTCCTCTGAGCTCCAGTCTTTATCTTCCGACCTCCATATTACAATGGAAGGAAATCTCTCTCTACTTTGTTCCAATGTTGGGGCTTAAAATAAGGAATGTAAAAGTGGTTTTCTCTCCAAACTGAATATACACAAAGAAGTTAGTTCCATACAGTGCCTCGCTTTAACTATTAGTTGGGAGAAAGGCTCCCTCATCCACAAGGTGAAAGGAATTGCTCCTCACCTATGGGCATGACCAGAAATGAGATGTTAAGCGATCCTCTGGGGTGACTCAGAAGTGATAACCATAGGGTTGATGGATAATAGGCCACAAGTAACAACCACAGCTATCCAAGGTCTTGCTCCTACTTTTTCAAGCTCTAAAAATGCCAAAAGTTTCCATTCACAGACAGAAACCATTACCAAGTCACAAAAACCCAGTGTGTAAAATACATGCAGCAAAACTGCATGATTTCACATGTGTATGTGGGGTTCTAGAAAATTATTTGAATTCATAAGAAGCTTTGTGAGCTAGGCTGTGTGCCAAGCACTGGGTTTAAAATGGTGAACAAGCCTAGCAGGGTAGCTCAGTTGGTCAGAGCATTGTCCTGATACCCCAAGGTTGCAAGTTCAATCCCAGGTCAGGGCACATACAAGAATCAACCAATGAATGCAAAATGGGACAACAAAAATCAGTTTCCCTTCCTCTCGAAAATCAAATAAAAATTTTAAAAATGTTTATAAAATTATGAAAAACACAAATGTGATCTATGCTCTCATAATGCCTGTAGTTTAGTGGGAGTCACAAACATTGACCCAATAATCTTTCAAATAATTAGAAACTTAGATTCAAAAGTTATAATGGAGAAGTTCAAGGAGATGTGAGTCAGGAACTACTGCAGCTAGATTTGAAGTCAGGAAGATCTTTCTCAAACCTAATGCAGGCTGTCCTAAGCTCTGGGCGAGTCCTTCCCTTTATCTGCACCTCAGTTTACTCATCTGTAACATGGTGACATAACATATGCTTCTGAGGAACTCTTACCCATTTGTCAAGTTTTGACCCAGGCATTTTCACCTCATGCTACCTTCCCTGGCATTCTAGGCTATTCCAGGTAGCCTTGCTCTGGGTTTGCATACCAAATGGGTGTACCTGTTCCTGCACATTTCATGTTGCAAATTTCCCAATTAAGGACTAAGATCTCAAGGCTGGAGTTTGTATTTTATCTCTGTATTCCTAGTGCATTATAGTATCTGGCTCATAGCAGGTGCTCACAAGTATTTGCTGAATGACTGGATGGATAGGGAGAGTACACTATGGAACAGAATGTTAATATCATTATGAAACCTGACATAACATGTTTGCTGGCTAATTGTCTCATCTGAGGTCATACGACTGGGTGAGAATCATATAGGTTGTGAAGCCATTAAGTCCTCAGCTGGTGTTCCAATTCTGTTATTCATTGTGCATTTTTGGGTAGGTTGTTGAACTGCTTTTAGCCTCTGTATTTATTTGTATTAGGAATTATACTACCTTACAGGGTTGTAGAGTTTTGGAAATAAAAAATGTTACTTACAGTCAACTTAATTTAAATAAAGGAGCAGGTGGAGGCAAGGAGAACCAGAGGAAGGCAGTTCCCTGCAGCAGTGATTGGCTGGATGAGCTGGGCCTCTCTGAGGAGACACAAGGCTTAGGAGTCAGAAAACCAACTAAGCAAAAGTCCAGGCTTAAGCTCTAACTCTTTTCTCCATCTCCAAAACAAAGGTGATAACTTGACCTTTGCTGTAAGATTAGATGCTCCAGTTCAAGATGTGTAGGATGGCACAAGAAAACCCAGACCTGGGGACTTACCGGCCAAGATGGAGGCGCAGGTAGATACACTTTGCCTCCTCACAAAACCAAAAGAAGGACAACAAATTTAAAAACAAAAAATAACCAGAACTGCCTGAAAATCAAACTGTATGATAGTGTGACAAGCAAGGAGTTAAAGAAGAAACATTAATCCAGACAGGTAGGAGGGGCGGAGATGGGCAGCTGGGGAGGAGAGGACTCATGGTAAGGCAGCGGCTGGAGGACCAGGGGAGATGGCAGCTTGTGGAGCAGGTGGTTGCATGTGTGCATGAGGATAAACTGAGAGGAACAACTGGAGAGTGAGACAAACCACACAAACCCAGAGTTCCAGTGCAGGGAAATAAAGCCACAAAACCTCTGAATGAAAAAACCCGTGGAAGGTTGAGGTGGAAGGAGAAACTCCCAGCCTCACAGGAGAGTTCGTTGCGGAGACTCACAGGGTCCTAAAACGTACACAAAACTACCCACCCAGGAATCAGCACCATAAGGGCCCAATTTGCTTGTGGGTAGCAGAGGAGGTGACTGAAAGCCCTCCGAGAGCTGAGCAAGAAGCATTGTTCCCTCTCAGACCCCCTCCCCCACATACAATGTCAGAGAGCAGCCAAGTGGGTTGCCCTGCCCTAGTGAATACCTAAGGTTCTGCCCCTTACAATGTAACAGGTATGCTGAGACAAAAAACTATGGCCCAAATGAAAGAACAGAGCAAAGCTCCAGAAAAAATACAAGTAAGCAATGAAGACATAGCCAACCTATCAGATGCAGAGTTCAAAGCACTGATCAGGATGCTCACAGAAATGGTTGAGTATGGTCACAGAATATAGGCAAAAGTGAAGGCTATGAAAAGTGAAATAAAGGAAAATGTACAGGGAACCAACAGCGAAGGAAAGGAAACCAGGTCTCAAATCAATGATTTGGAGCAGAAGGAAGAAGTAAACATTCAACCAGAATAGAATAAAGAAACAAGAATTAAAAAATATGAGGAGAGAGGCTCAGGAACCTCTGGGGCAATTTTAAACATTCCAACATTTGAATCATAGGGGTGCCAGGAGGTGAAGAAGAGCAAGAAATTGAAAAATTATTTAAAAACATAATGAAGGAGAACTTCCCTAATCTAAGGAAATAAACCTCCAGGAAGTCTTGGAAGCTCAGAGAGGCCCAAAAAAGTTGGACCCAAGGAGGAACACACCAAGGCACATCATAATTACATTACTCAAGATTAAAATGAAGGAAAGAATCTTAAAAGCAGCAAGAGAAAAGGAAGACAGTTACCTACAAAGGAGTTCCCATTAGACTGTCAGCTGATTTCTCAAAAGAGACCTTACAGGCAAGAAGGGGCTGGAAAGAAATATTCCAAGTCATGAAAGGCAAAGACCTACACCCAATATTACTCCATCCAGCAAAGCTATCATTTAGAATGGAAGGGCAGATAAAGTGCTTCCCAGATAAAGTCAAGTAAAGGAGTTCATCATCACCAAGCCCTTATTATATGAAACGTTAGAGGTATTTATGTTACAGAACAGACCCAGGGGGGTGTATGATATATTATTACTGAAAGGACCCCCCATTTTTTCCTCTAGGGGTTCTCCCCACTAGGTTTGCTATGCCTGCCGCCAGAGGAAAGACATCTCTGAATGTCAGAGATTTGTAAAAAGAATTTATTTAAGAGCTATATAGACTTAGAGTAGTAACTTAATGTCTTCATTAAAATACTAAAGTCATTTAGAATACCCGCAGACACACAGTCCTTCCTTCTTCCTCTGCCCTAGTCTGGGGTACTGTATCTCAGGAAAAGAAACAGAAGTCCGTGATTTGGGCTCCTGTCACCATCAGCTGTGTCACTGCCACAATCTCTAGTTAATCGAAAGCCATGTGGCACCTTCTCCTGGCCCACCAGCAAGAGTCCTTTCACCCCTTTTCTTCCAGGCAAAGTCTCTCCTGCTTTCTAAGCCACGTGGCAAAAGGGAGCACCCCTAGGCAGGGGGTCCCCACTCTGCCAAAGCCGCGTGATCTTGCCCTGGCATGGCTGACATGCCTGGGTTTAAATCTCAGCACGAGTCTTCCTCTGCAGCCCCATTTCCGACTCCTCCCACAATTGGTTACACCTGCCAGCATTTCCACATTCTTCTAGCTTTACTGGGCTGCCACAGTAAGCCTGGGCAGGTGTGGCCCCATGGCATGGAGCCAATCTTCTCCAAGCTGTCACAGAGGCCCTATAACCAGGGGGAGTTGCCTCCCAGATACAACTTGGCTGGAAGTCACTCCCATCCCCCTGGCCCAAAGCATGGCTACAGCTATTTAACATTATCTATAAAACCAGTTAAAGGTTATAGATATGTTAAATGACCATGCTAGAGGTTAGCTGCAAAACTATTGTTATACAACACAGCTCTGAATGGCCCTGCTCCATGTGTCCCATCCCCCAGCTCAGACTTGTGGGGGTGAGGACATCCTATATATAGGATGTGTATATATATATATATTTCTAATATTTCCTGGGCACTTTGAGTTCTGGTGTCCCATTACAAATCCCTACTTGGGGCCCCCCTTTGACTGCACCCTGTTAAGGGTGCAGTTTGACTGCACTTATCTAAGAAAAAGAAGATAAAAAACTATGAACAGTAAAAGGACAAAAAACTCACAACTATCAACAACTAAATCCCCCCAAAACAAAAACGAAACCAAACTAAGCGAACAACTAGACAACTAGAACAGGTACAGATTCACAAAAATGGAGATCACATGGAAGGCTATCAGCAGGGAGTGGGAGGGGGAGAATGGGGGAAAAGATACAGGGAATAAAAACATAAATGGTAGGTACAAAATAGGGGGAGGTTTAAAATAGTATGAGAAATGGATAAGCTAAAGAACTCACATGTATGACCCCTGGACATGGGCTAAGGTGTGGGAATGATGGTGGAAGGGGGAGGGTACAGGGAGGAGGGGAATAAAGGGAAGGAAAGAAAAGAGCATAAGCAATAAAATAAATTTTTTTTAAATAAAGAATCCTCGCCCCCCACCCCCTCCTGGCAGCAGCCCAGCCCTAGATTAAACCTGGGCGTGGCCAGCTCCTCCCGGGTTACCACAACCGTTCCTCCATTACCACAACCCTCCAGCTCTAGGGCGGAAAAGTAGACTTTGGCTGGGAGAGTGGGGGTGGGGGTGGGGGTGGGGTGGGGGAGGGGGTTGAGGGTAGGGCCCTTGAGGGAAGTTATCACTAGACGCACCGGATGTGGGTGGGCGGAGCTCCCACCAACACCGCGTTGGGCGCAACCATTAGCCAATGGAGAGCGAGGTGTTTCTTTTTCCGCCAATAAAGCGGACTAAGGCGGTCCCTGATAAACTGCCCTAGTAAAGGCCGCATGGTAACACTGCTCCTAGTTGTGGGTTACTCCTAGTTTTCCTCGCTGGTCTTGGTTTCTGACGTCCGGAAGATGAAGATTGAGGAGGTGAAGAGCACCACGAAGACTCAGCGCATCGCCTCCCACAGTCACGTGAAGGGGCTGGGACTGGACGAGAGCGGCTTGGCCAAGCAGGCGGCCTCGGGGCTGGTGGGCCAGGAGAACGCACGAGAGGTGGGGCTGGCTCTCTGGTGGGCCTGGGGATTGGGCCGTTGAGCAGGGCTGCTATTGCAAAGAGCCGTTAAGGTAGGGGTTCAGAGCCGGGTAGGTACTAGGGTGCTCCGCTTAGGTTTCTTCAGGTCAGTGAAAATTGACTATGAAGCCAGGAGGCACCTCACTGGGACTGGGAGTGGGGCGGTTCAGGCAGAGCAGATGACGACCCAAGGGGAGCCGTTGACTGCTTGCTTCATCTCATTTACAGTATATCTTGAGTGAGTCCAATTCCCTCTGGTCTGTTCGCGATGCTGGGTTCCAGTAGAGAACACGATAAGCAATGTCACTGTTCCTAACGGAGCTTACTTTTCAGTGTGGTGAGACACAGGCGGTAGATGTTTAAACCAATAATTATTATGTTTCGCTGAGGGCCACTTCCTACGGGGCTTTACTGGCTAAGATAAGGAATTTGGATTTTTGTCAGTGGTGTGGGAGACTGTGGGAGTTTTAAAGTATGCGAATGATCAACCTTAAAAAGTTAACTGTGATTCACAGAGCCTGGGAGCCTGGGAACGGAAGGAGGAAGTGAGGTACAGGGAGGAACAGTCTATCCACACTCTCAGCATCCTTTTGACAATTCCAATTCCATCCACTTTTATTAAGTGGTAATGATGCCAGGTTTTTCATCTACATTATAATCACAAAACTATTCGAGTTCTTTGTGGTATTATTATTTCTTGCAGATTAAAAAATTAAGGGTGAGAGATGTCACTTCACCTACCCACTTGTCACTCAGTTTAGTAATGGTAATGCTGGGATTTGTACCCATGTGTAATTCTGACTCCCAATTTAGTGCTCTCTATGATGTTAGAGCCACCTGTCAGTTTGCTGTGCTCTAAGGTCAGGTTCATGTCCATTGGCCTTGCCATGATTTCTTCTCCAGGACCCCCAACCGGGGACCTGGCCCACAACTCAGGCATTTGCCCTGACTGGGAATTGGACCTGCAGCCTTTTGGTTCGCAGGCTAGTTCTCAATCCATGGAGCCACACCAGCTAGGGAGACCTTGTTGTGCTTTAACAGTTTCAGAAACTGTAATGTGAGGTTAAGACTGTTACCTCCTAGGCTAATTGTGCTAATAGAAAGGGCCAAAGAAAAGCTTCTGGCTTCCATTTTGACCATCATGTTTTCAAAATGGCAATATTGACATAGTCATGGTGGCTTTCACATCTCTATGCAGCTTCTGCTTACTAAGGACCTATTACTGCAGATAGCTAACATTGGTTGAATGCTTGTTATGTGCCAAGCACTGTACTAAGCAGCTTTATCTCCTGTATGTCTTGTTTTCACCTCTACTCTAGTAGGTGTCTCTATCCCATTTTACTCTGACACTTTTCAGGCATACAAAAAAGTTGTAGGACTTGTGTAGTGAAAACTTGGGTGCCTAAATTCTACAATTAACATATTACTCTGTTGCTCTATCATATATCTATCTGTTTATTTATCAATCCACCAAATCCATTTTTGCATTTTAAAGTCTGCAACTTTTTCATTATCTACCCTTAAACCTTAACATGTGTGCCACTATTATGAATTCTGTTGTCAGATAATGAAATGGTAGCTCACAGAGGTTGAGTAGGTAGGTCCAAGGTGGCTCAGCTGGTAATGGTAGAGCCAGGATTTAAACCCAAGTCTATTGAATCTAGAATCCATGCTCCGAACTCTGATGCTGTATGCCTTTGTACATCTATAAGCTTCCTGAGGATAGAGACAAGATAATGTTATTAAACACCCAGAGCCTAACTCATTATAAGGGCTCAGTATTTATTGAATTAATAGGCATCCTCGCTCAGCTACCAGATCCTTGTATGATTCTTGTATGATCTGGTCACATGTAATGTGTGACTGGTCACATTAGTTGTCTTGCTGGTGTTTAATATCCTCATCTGAAAAATGAGTTGGACTAGGTACTCTTTTAAAGACTTTTCCAGTTTTTACTTTCTACATTTTAGTATTCACTGACCTTAGTTCACTGGAGAGAAGTTGGAGCTTAAACTGAGGAAGATTAAATGGAAGAGATTCTAGTGTGTGAATTAAAAGTACATATACAGGTTTAGAAAATCTCTTCTACCTCTTTTGTGTTTCCCAAAGACTTTTAAGTGCTGAGGATTATGATATCATAGGGTTCAATGAAAAGACCATAGTGGCTCTGCTATCTTTTTAGACATGCAGCATCTGAAGAATAGCTTCTAGGCTCTATTAAGGGCACTGTACTTTTCTAGCTGAGCCAGAAATGGAATAGAGCATGTCTACATGCATTCATTGATCCCACAGTTTTTGAGAGGCTGTCTTATGTGTGATACCAAAGTACTCTCCATAGTCCATGGAGAATAGTGGTAGAGTAGATAAGGTGTATTGACAACACCCTGCCAATAGGGTACAATGTCATAACTGCCCAGAGAGAATAGCTAAGGCAAGTAATTGACCTTGAGTATTTGAAAGGCATTCAGTGAATCTTGTGCCACAGGTTTAACCTCACGTGCAGCATTCTGGGACACTTAACCGATGGTCAACTAGTAGTGTATGTCATTGATTCTTAAACCTTAATGAGTTAATTTGGGAATCTGATGAAAGCTGTAAATCAAAAAATGCACATGTAATCATATATGCATAATTTTGCTTCCAATTTCATTTCCATTTTCAGGAAGTGTGTGGGCTCCTGTAGTCTCTGTCTGGTCCCCAGACTAAAAGTCACTGCCCTCATTTGTACTTCTACTGTCTCCACACAGTAGCCATCAAGATCTTTTTTAAAAGATTTTATTTATTTATTTTTAGAGAGTGGGGAAGGGAGGGAGAAAGAGAGGGAGAGAAACATCGATGTGTGAGGAAACGATGGGTTGCCTCTCTCACACCCCCAATTGGGGATCTGGCCTGCAACCCAGGCATGTGCCCTGACTGGTAATCAAACCTATGACCTTTTGGTTCGCAGGCTGACACTCAGTCCATCAACCACACCAGCCAGGGCACAATCTTTTAAAAACAAATCATCATAACATGACATATAGTCTGATACCTGTTCATTAACTTCCCATTACATATACAATAAAATCCAAACTTTAATGTGGACTCTTAACATTCTGTTCTGAGTACTGCCCTCTGCCTGCCTTTTCAACATCATCTTTCCATTCTCGTTCACTGTACCTTGGTCAATGTATGTAGTCTTTCTGTCCCTTGCACACACCAAGCTCATTTCTATATTTTGAATTTGCTGTTTCCTTCAAATGCAACACTAACTCTAACTTGCTCAGAGCTTTGCATATCAAATATATTGTCATCAGAGAGGTCTTCCCAGATCACTTTCTAGAGTAACCTCCACCCCAGGCATTTGCTATGTCATTACCCTTTTTTCTTTATGGTAGTGATCTTGTACAATGTCTTTGTGATTGTCTCCTCCACAGGGATAGGTGCTCCATAAGCACAAGACTTTTCTGTCTTGCCCTCCACTGCCTCCAGCCCTTAGAACAGTGCCTGCAGTGTATTGGCAGTAAAGTGTTAGTTGAATCAGTATGTGAATTGTTTTGACCAGAGACTGGACATTTTCCCCCCGTGAAACATTTTAATACTGATTTATTTTTTCCATTGTGGTGTCTAGGCATGTGGTGTGATAGTAGAATTAATCAAAAGCAAGAAAATGGCTGGAAGAGCTGTCTTGTTGGCAGGGCCTCCTGGAACTGGCAAGGTACTCATTTTCTCTTATTTTTTTTAATCTACCCAAAAGAATGATCCTAATGTCTAAGCCACATTAAATTTGTGTCTTAACTAGTCTTTGTTTATCTAAGTTGGTTATATGTATGTTTTTAAAACTAATGTGCAGTAATACAACTGAGTATCTAAAATCCATGCTTTTGAAATCCAGATTATCCTGGACAACCTCCGGAGAAGAGAGAATGAAGTCCTTGGAGTGATCTCATTGTCTTTAGAATTTGACTTGTATCTCTTTCAAGTCTGCTTTGCTCTGGAAGTACATTTCTGTTTGTATAGGGCTGCATAAAATCTTCAGAGTGACATCTTGAGGAGGGAAGAAAACCAATCAGCAAGCATTTTTCTGAATGCTAACTGTATCAGCACTATTCTGGCTGTATGAGAGATGGAGGAAAAAAGGAAGATGGAAGGAATTGCAGACATGATTTTTATCTTCAAGGGGCTTTCAGGGCAGAGAGAGGAAACTTTGACAGCCCGAAAATGCTTTAGGTGAACACTGATCCTAAATGCAGTTGAAAATAGAGCAGGAGGCACACGAAGAGCTGGCAAAGCTGGACAGGTTGATTCTTGACATTTGTCCTAAAGAGTAGGGAGAAGAGTTGGCTTTTTGCAGGGAAGAAAAGGGCCTTGCAGGCAGAGGAGGCAGTATGATTGTTAGGATTCATTAGGGGAGTGGCTAGATACTTGAAGTGCTGTAAGTCCCCAGTCTGAGCCCGGCTTCTTTTTCAAAAGGCCCACTTGGTACAGGAGAGAGTTACAGCTTGGGATTGTGTTTACGAGGCTTGTTCAGAAGGTATCCAGCCATGTAATATGAAAAATACGACACTTATCGAAGATACAAGACAGAAGAAACAGTATATGCACGACAATGGCACTTCAGACCCCTTCAAAATAGGCACCTGGGAACCTCACATAATTCTCCCAATCACCATCAGCTGCTCTGTCATATTTTCCTAAATCTCACTGATGGTCTGAAATCTCTTCCCTTTCAAAGGTGATTTTAGTTTTGGGAAAAGCCAGAAGTCCCAGGATACAGTATCTAGGCTGTAAGGGGGATGAGGCACCTGGGTGATTTGATGTCTCATCAAAACCTCTGCTCCAGACATGATGCATGAGCAGGCGCATTGTCGTGATGAAGCTGCCAATCACCAGTTGCCTATGGCGGCGGCCTTCTGATTCATCCAAATAGCTTCCATGGAGGAATTTTCAAGCTTAATGCAAAATTTGATGCAGATTCTTGCTCTACTCGCTCAGTCATTTTGACTGTAACGGCCACACAATACACATGCTCACTCAACGGTGTCTGCTGCCCCCACTGACTAGTACAGTAAAGTCACCATTATTCACGCATGCGCATTCCAGCCCACTTGCCTTAGCTGTCAGGTTACATTGATGTGGCTCAAACCATTCTCATTATATTAACAATGGTTGGACTTTTTCCGAATAGACTTGGTATAAGGAAATAGGCTTTAAATTCCAGCACTGTTGCTGACTTTCTACGAGACCTGAGAAAGGTCCCTTAGCCTTTCTGAAATAGTAACACATGCCCTATTTCAGGCAGTTATTAAACTGGTCAGTTGTGAGGTAATGACTTTAATTATTATTTGAAATCATGAATTGATGGTGTCTCTTATATTGGTGTCTTATAATAGAGGAAAAAGTGCTGTGTTTGTGCAAAAGTTTTTTTAAGTTTTTTTTATATATATTTTTTATTTACTTATTTTTAGAGAGGGAAGGGAGGGAGATAGAGAGAGAAACATCAATGTGCGGTTGCTGGGGGTTATGGCCTTCAACCCTGGCTGGGAATCGAACCTGGGACACTTTGGTTCCCAGCCCGCGCTCAATCCACTGAGCTATGCCATCCAGGGCTTAGTTTTTTTAAGTTTTAACATGCCATATAAATGAACTTTCATTACCTCTGTAAGCAATATTAGCTTGTCTAATGAATTTACCATGTATTTGTTTTCTGTTTCTTCTTACATCTTAGATCCTAACACTCCATGTTTCCTCTTCCTGAAGTATATCATTTAGAAGTTTCTTCTAAAAGTGTATTAGTGACAAAGTAAGGGTTGTATTTGTTATGTTGCCTTTGTTTTGAAAGGTAGTTATGTTGGATGTATAGTTCAGTTAACAGCTATTTTTTCTCAGTACTTTTTCTCTCAATGGTATCTGCTACCTGTTGTCTTCTATTTTTGCTTTTGAGAAGCTTGATTTTGAGGGCCTTTGGTTTTTCTTTCTTGGGTGTTTTTAAGATATTTTTGGTTTCAGTGTTTGACTATGGCATGTTGAACAGTGAATTTATTTTTATTTATTGGGCTTAATATTAATTGTGCTTTTTGAGTCTGACTATTATGTCTCTAATGAATCTTGGGAAATTGTCAGCCTTTATCTCTTCAGAAATTGCCTTTCCCTGTTCTTTTAATTCTCTTTTCCTAGAAATTCAGTTCGATGCTAAGTTTTACTGCAAAGGTTTTAAATCTGGGGTTGTTTTGCCACCACCCCACCCCACCCCTTTAAACCTGCCTGCCAAGGGACATTTGTCTAGAGACAGTGTCTCGAGACAGTTTTGGTTGTCAAAACTTGGTCACATGAGCAGTGTGAGACCATGAGTGCTGCTAAATACCCTACAGTGTGTGCAGAGTAGTCCCTACAACACGGAATTATCTGGCTCAAAATGTCAGTAGTGGCCAGATTGGGAAACCTAGGCTAGACCTTTTCATTTTGTCATGTTTGTTTTTCCAACCTCTTTTTTATCTTTCTTATCTTTTTTACTTTGCTGCGTTTTACTTTGTTGTAGTTTCTTTAGACGTTGGTTCCAGTTTAATTGTCTGGTAAGCTATCACTAAACTGCTGTTTAATCCAATTCATTGAATATTTTTTTCTTTTTCATTTTGAATATTTTGAAACCCACAAAGGAATAGAAAGAGTAGTATGATGATCCTCTGGTATTCCCTACACATAAATGAATAAATGACTAATTGTGAATATTTTGTGGCATTTGCTTTTTGTCTACGTATAATTCTGAACCACTTGAAAGTAAGCACAAGGACATTTTCCTACATTACCAGGATACTGTCATTACACCCAAGAAATTCAATGTTGTTAACACTATTAGCAGATGTCTAATTTCTGGTAAAATTTCTCCAACTTGTTCCAGTGTTTGGCTGTTTCATTTTTTAATATTTTTAAATTCAGAATATAACTAAGATCTCACATTGCATTCATTGTTATGTCTCTTTAGTTTCTCTTTATGTAGAAGTTACCCTCCCCAGAATTGTTTTGTTTTCTTTTATGACATTGACATTTTTGAAGAGTCCAATACAGTTGTTTTGTAGAATATTCTACAGCCATCCTACAGTGATTTTGTTAAACACTAGCACAACTTTGAACAGGTGATGTTGTGTCCTTTCATTGCTTTACCACGAAAGGCTGATGCCAAATTCTACTGTGAAAGTATTGGTTCCCATTGTAATTAATGAGTAATCTGTGAAGTGAATCTGTTGAGATGTTTTGAATATTCTTTCCTGCTGTGGGTGTAACATTCATTGGTGGTCATTGCTTATCAGTTATCACATTGGTGGTTGCAAAAATGGGGTTGTTTTTATTATTAAATTTATTGGATGACATTGTTTAATAATAATATTTATTATATACATTTCAGATATACAACTTATGTGTTATGACTTCTGTATACACTATTGTTTGGACACTACCTGATGTCTAGTCTCCTTCTTTCACCATGTATTTGATCCCCTCTACCCTCTATCCTCCCTCTATTCTCCTTCTCTGGTAATCACCATTCTGTTGTCTATATCTATTAGTTTGGTTTTTTTAATTTATTTGTTTTATGTGTTTGTTGATTTTTGTTTTATATCCCACATATGAGTGAATTCATATGGTTCTTGTTTTTTTTCCATCTGACTTATTTAATTTAACCATAATACTCTCAAGAGCCACCCATGTTGTCGCAAATGGCATTTCATTTTTTTTTAGTATTTCATTTTTTATATATATCATGTCTTTATCCAGTCATTCATTTCTATGTCTTGGCTATTGTGAATAATGCTGCAGTGAACATAGGGTACATCTATAACTTTATGAATAAGTTTTCAAATTTTTCAAGTAGATACCCAGAAAAGGCATTGCTGGGTCATATAGTAGCTCTATTTTAAATTTTTTTTTAAGATTTAAAAAAATTTTTTTTGTTTATTTTTTAAATGTTTTAGTTTTAAAAATATATTTTATTGATTATGCTATTACAGTTGTCCTATTTTCCCCCTTCACTCCCCTCTACCTTGCACACCCCCTCCCACCCATATTCCACCCCCCCCTTTAGTTCATGTCCAGGTGTCATACTTATAAGTTCTTTGGCTTCTACATTTCCAATACTGTTCTTACTCTCCCCCTGTCTATTTACTACCTACCATCTATGCTACTTATTCTCTGTACCTTTTCCCCCTCTCTCTCCCTCTCACTCCCCTGTTGCTAACCTTCCATGTGATCTCCATTTCTGTGGTTCTGTTCCTCTTCCAGTTGTTTGCTTAGTTTGTTTTTGTTTTTGGTATGGTTGTTAATAATGTGAGTTTGCTGTCATTTTACTGTACATATTTTTATCTTCTTTTTCTTAGGTAAGTCCCTTTAACATTTCATATAATAAGGCCTTGGTGATGATGAACTCCTTTAACTCAACCTTATCTGAGAAGCACTTTATCTGCCCTTCCATTCTAAATGAAAGCTTTGCTGGATAGAGCAATCTTGGATGTAGGTCCTTGCCTTTCATGACTTGGAATGCTTCTTTCCAGCCCCTTCTTGCCTGTAAGGTCTCTTTTGAGAAATCAGCTGACAGGCTGGTGGGAACTCCTTTGTAGGTTACTGTCCCCTTATCTCTTGCTGCTTCTAGGACTCTCTCCTTCATTTTTACCTTGGGTAATGTAATTATGACGTGCCTTGTTGTGTCCCTTCTTGTGTCCAACTTTTTTGGGACTCTGAGCTTCCTGGACTTCCTGGAAGTCTATTTACATTGCCAGATTGGGGAAGTTCTCCTTTATTATTTGTTCATATAACTTTTCCACTTGTTGCTCTTTCTCTTCTCCTTCTGGTACCTCTATAATTCGAATGTTGGAATGTTTAAAGATGTCCTGGAGGTTCCTAAGCCTCTCCTCATTTTTTTGAATTCTTGTTTCTTCATTCTTTTCTGTTTGGTTGTTTCTTTCTTCCTTCTGGTGCACTCCATTGATTTGAGTCCCAGTGTCCTTCCCATCACTAATGGTTCCTTGTGCATTTTCCTTTATTTCACTTAGCATAGCCTTCATTTTTTCACGTAATTTGCAACCACATTCAACGAATTCTGTGAGCACCCTGATCACCAGTGCTTTGACTTGTTCATCTGATAGGTTGGCTATCTCTTTGTCGCTTAGTTGTATTTGTTCTGGAGCTTTGATCTGTTCTTTCGTTTGGGGCTTTTTTATTTTTTTTGTATTTTTTTTTTGTCTTAACATACCTGTTGCATAGTGAGGGTTGGAGCCTTAGGTATTCACCAGGGCAGGGCAACCCACGTAGCTTCATTGTGAAGCTGTTTGTGAGGGAGGGGTCTGAGAGGGAACAGTGGTGCTTGCCACGCTCTCTGCTGGTTTTCTGTCCCTTCCACTGCTTCCCCCAAGCAAACTGGGCCCTTCTTGTACTGATTTCCATATGGTTGGGCTTGTGTACATTCTAGGACCCTGTGGGTCTTTCCAGCAAACTCTCCTGTGAGGCTTGGAATGAACTCTCCTTTGAGGCTGTGAGTCTCTTCCAGCACCTGAGCCCCCACAGGTGTTTTCAGTAGGTGTTTTGAGTCTTTATTTCCCTGTCCTGGGACCCACCCTGGGTTGTGTGGTCAGTCTCACCCCCCAGTGTGGCCTGGTTTATCTGCATGCAAATATGGGACCTCCCCTTCTCGCCAGTGGCCTTGCATGCCACGCCCCTCCACAATATGCCACCTTGTGGCTTTGCCATGACCCCTCACCGCCTGATGCCCCAACTCCACCCCTCTTACTGGTCTGGATGAATGTGTCTACTTTAACTCCTTGGTTGCCAGGCTTACATATATTTCAATTTTCTGTCTGTCACTACGGGTTGTTTTTTTTGTTTCTAAATGTTTGTTGTCCTTGTTTTGGTTGTGTGAGGAGGCACAGTATATCTACCTCTGCCTCCATCTTGGCTAGAAGTCCAATATTTTATTTTTTTATTTTTAGAGAGGGGAAGGGAGGGAGAAAGAGGACGAAAACCATCAATGTGTTAAAGATTTTTATTTATTTTTGGAGAAAGGGGAAGGGAGGGAGAAAGAAGGAGAGATATGTCAATATGTGGTTGCCTCTCACGTGCCACCAACTGGGGACCTGGCCCACAACCCAGGCTTGTACTCTGACTGGGAATCGAACTGGCAACCCTTTGGTTTTCAGGCCAGCGATCAATCCGCTAAGCCATACCAGCCAGGGCTCTGTTAATTTTTTGAGGAAACTCCATACTGTTTTTCATTTCATAGTGGCTGCACCAGTTTATATTACTACCAGCTTGTACGAGAGTTCCCTTTTCTTCACATCATAACACTTGTTATTTCTTGTCTTATTGATAATAGAAAATGGTGCTTTTCAAAATGTCAATTTTTTCTACATATTTTAGCTTGATTTTTTAAATTTGTTTTTGTAAAGATGAAGCACCCCCTAAAGTTGTATTATTTTTCTTTTCTTCAAAATTTATTTTTGATAGCCTCTTGTCCCTTGTTCATGAAGCAATTTGGGTTTGTTTGTTTTTTTGTTTGTTTGTTTGTTTTTTGGTATTCTGTATCTGCTTTTGAAATCATGTTTAATTGATCAAATATGTGAAGCCTCTCTAATCTAAAGTTAGGACTGAATGCTTTCTTAGAAGACATGTGAGAGCCTTGCTATGCTACAGATCCTGGGCACTTGATGTGAAGTTTTTGTCCTAGGTTTTCTGGCCACCGGGTAGTGTAAAGACCAATCCTAAATCTGTTTGAGAGAATGCTGGGGAGACTTTCTTTCCTCACCCAGAGTAAAGGCAAGACTGACAAGTTTATACTTTGTACCTCAAGGAGATTTTTTTTATTGTCCACCTTCATGGCCCTTAAGCGTCCTTTTTATTGAAGGGTTTCTGCCTTAACACTACACCTTGCTGGGTTTCTGGTATCTGTCAATCACTCTTCAAACTTTCGAGGTAATATAGGTTTATTACTTTGGGTTTATTATTATTTATTTATTTTTAGGTATTTTGTAACGAAAGATTTGTAATGGCTCTAGTGTGCTGTATTGCTGGAAGCATGAGTCCTTCATTTCTTTTGTAATAAACTATTTTTCTCCTAGAAAATGTGAGAACTTCTCAGCACTTACAGATTTGACCAGTTTCTTGTAATGTTTAGGAAGGCATGTGGTAACTCTTTTAGTATGCTGATGGGCCCCCAAATTTAGGCAACTTAACTGAGTGACAGGCAGGAGAATTCAGTGCTTATTTAGAAAAGCAAATACATGTTTCGTATAGATGTTCCATTTTTGAGAGTCTCAGAACTTTAATAACAGGGCAGTGTGTTTGGGTTTTAGAAAAAGGTATTCAGATGAGGCTGAAAATAAAATAGATTAATCTTTTGGCAACCATCTCTTTTTTGTATGCCACTTGCATGGGTGAGGGACGGAGGTAAGCACAAAGAAATAATGTGTTTGGAGATTGGGGTTTGCATCCTGGCTCTGCTGCTTGCTAACTCTTTAGCCTTGGGTGAGTTGGTAACTTCTGAATTTCAGTTTCTAAAGCTATAAAAAACCAACTAGATTATCAAGTTCAGCTAGTTGGGAGGATTCAATGAGATCTCTCATGCAACTGACCTAGCACTATCTAGAGTAGATATAGCTATGGTATTATAGCCATATCATGTACTTGGCCTCTGGAAGCCTTTATTTTTTAAAGATTTTATTGATTTACTTTTGTAGAGAGGGAGAGAAACTCAATGGGTGAGAGATAATAATATTGATCAGTTGCCTCTTGCGTGCCCTCAACTGGGACCTTGCCCACAACCCAGGCATGTGCCCTGGTTACGTGGTGACCTTTTGGTTCACAGGCCAGTGCTCAGTCCACTGAGCCATGCCAGCCAGGGCTAGGAGCCTTTAACTGGTGGAAGCTAGACATACCTGAAGCATTTCTTAATCACACATTTATCATACTTTAATGGAAGTATATTGCTCATCTCTTCTGTATTAAGTAGCAATGAGGGGATGCCACAGAATCTGATACAATCACTATTTTTTACGTTTGTGGCTGTGGGTAGGGAATGGGGCCTGCAGAGATACCTGGATAACAAAGAGGATTGAATGAGAAGGTGGCAAGATTTAGATGTAAGGTGTGTGTGACCAGCCTGTGGATCCCATTGGGAGGCCTGATGTGCCACTTATCTCAATATTCCCCTTCATGCTCCAGAAATTTTTCCTTCACTCTTAGAATAATAAAACGTAACAGTTTTAGAGGTATCAGCTTCAAGATCACAAATTAAGGTGCTTACTCAGGCAAGCAGTGGAGATGAGTGAAGCATGTGGGTGCAAGCAAGCTCCAGGAAGCAGTGCAGCTATGCTGGGCCAGAGCAGCAGTCTCTCCCTAAAGGAGGCAGCTGCTCTGGGGGTTCACGCCAGGTTCTGCCACATGGTAATGAGGACTGATTGTAGCCAGACCTTCTATTTTCTCAGAAGACCCTGACTATAGGCATAATTTGTTTTATTGCCCTTCATAGATACTGTGTTTTTACAAATTAAAGGCAAGACCCTCCACCAGCAAAAAGATTACAATTTACTTTATTATAATATTCACTTTATTACAGTGGTCTGGAACAGAACTTGCAATATTTCTGAGGTATGCCTGCAAACAGCTGGATTTTTATTCGAAAGTTGCCGCCATTCAAAAGGTAGTTACAGATTGAGTCTAAAAACACACATGAGACTTCCAGGCAAAGCAGAAGCAGTCTGGGCAACTAATTAGCTATCTGTGATCTAACTCCAGACTTTCATTTGCCAGATGAGGAAATTGGGAACCAGAGATTTGTGTTGTGTCCAGGGTCACACTGAAAATTAGGGGCAGGACCAGGATAAAAGCCCAGTTTCTGCCTCTTGGGCCAGTGCTTTTTGTGCTACACTGTATGCTGATTTCTAGAGGATTTTATGTCTCAAAAACTATCATCAAAGGAGCATTGAAAAGAAATCTAAGCAGAACCTTTACCGGGCGAATTTTAAAATAGTCTCAGCCCTGTCTCGGTAGCTCAGTTGGTTAAAGCATCATCTCAGTACCCCAAGTTTGCAGGTTCAATCCCCAGTCAGAGCTCATGTAAGAATCAACCAAAGAATACAAAAATAAGTAGAACAACAAATCAGTGTGTGTATGTCTCTCTATCTCTTTCCCCTTTTCTCACTCTCTCCCACCTCACCCCTTGATCTCTCTCTCTAAAATCAATAAATAAAATTATATTTTAAAATTGTATTTAGTCTTTAAAATTTAATCAAGGTTTAACAGGTGAAAGTTTGGGCTCATTTAAAAAAAATAAAATAAACACTGTGTCAGAGAACTACTGTGGTGTTCTTCAGTAGCAGGCTTGTTTTCTTCCTTAGTCCACATGCCTTGGGAACTGACCTTGCTCAGACTTTTGTTAAAGAAATATGAAAATGGCATTAAAAGGACATGGCATTTTTCAGTCCTGTACCAGCTTTGAAGGACTGGCTTTTTTGTACCTGATATTTGACCAAGCATATATTATGTTCGGTTCTGTTTAGCATCTGACATCTGTGGTTATTTTACTAAAAGTCAACTTGTAGTTTAACTATACTTGTATGTTAAAGTGTAATTAAAGACTAGTTCAGAGCTTCAGAATTCTACCTGATGTATTCATTATGTGCGGGCCACTTAATATAAAGTGAACATCACGTAACTTACTGGTTTCCAATGGGTTGTTTTTCTATACCTATGTAAACAGAAAGCAGTTATCTCAAAGATCCAATAGTGGTGTTCTGAGTGGTTAGGTAAGGACTCTGTTTTGATATAGAGGGAATAGTTTTGGGATCCTGTACTAATTATGATGGGAACATGATCTCTATGACTTTTTTAGTGTTAGCACCTAGAATGTGTTATTTAATCTCTCTGTGTCTCAGTTTCCTCATTTTTAAAGAGGTGAGAGTATTAGTAGTATCTAATTCGTAGGGTGAATGGGTGGTTCATGTGAAGCATTTAGAGTTGGGTATGTACTACATCTCAGTAAATGATAACTTGTAATTACAAGGGTGATTAAAAATGCCATTTAGATTATAGATCCATAAGAGTCATCAAATGTTTATTGTGTGAAACATGCCAAATGACATTAAAACTAAAAGGACTAGATTTTCAGTTGTTCCTGGTTAATCTTTTTTTTTTTAAGCATATTTCTCTGAATGATCATATTTTCAAGAATGTAAAACAAATTCATTTTCTTTGTTTTCTGTAGACAGCTCTAGCTCTGGCTATTGCTCAGGAGCTGGGTAGTAAGGTGCCTTTCTGCCCCATGGTGGGGAGTGAAGTTTACTCTACGGAGATCAAGAAAACAGAAGTACTCATGGAGAACTTCCGCAGGGCCATTGGTGAGTATCATGTTTGTGGGAGGAGGACTTCTCATTTGAATGGTATACTAAAGCCTTGTGGTTGTGAAAATGGCTTGATGATTTGTATTTGTTGCATTGCTCTTTTTCTTTTGGCACCATTAGTGTTATCTTTGCAAACAAAACAAAAACCCAGCTTTACTAATTGAGGTGCTTTAACAATCAGCAAACGTAGGCCAGCTATGGGGCTGGTATTCTTAACCTGACAAACTGCATGTATCTATAAAGTGATTTTTAAAAAACAAGTCAGATTGTCCTGGTAGTCTTTTTATGCTTTTAGAGATGACTGTCCATTGAAAAGGTTTTGGTCTTAAGCCAAAAGCATTATGTGTAATGCTCCTAGAGTGCCCCTGGTTCTGAATGTTGAGCCAGAAGAACTATGGCCTGTCAGAGAGTGGAGGTACTATTTGGTCATGGGCAGAGCTTTGAGACTAGTGGTGCCAGCCTCATAGGCCTTGGGATTACCACATTGAGTGTGTATTATGTGCCAGGCCCCTGCATTAATTGTAGCCTTTCTATCTACCAAGGGGATGCTCTCAAGTCTCATTTAGCATCTTATAAAACAGACTCAGAAAGTTCAATAATTTGCCTACAGTGACCCATCTAGTTAGTAGCAGTCTAATTTTAACCTAATTTTCTGATTTTAGAGCCCATGCTTTGAAAGTCTGCTGTGAAGAGAAAATGGTCTCTCTCTTGAACATTTCCCTCTTGCGAGCGAGTACTTGTGAGGCAGACTTCTGGCTCCATTTCTGCTGGCCTAGCTTTGGAAAAAATCTCAGTTTCCCTCACATTTACTTATAGAAATAACTTAATTCCTCCTAAGCTGTTAAGAAATATTTGTGTCTCTGCACGTGTGGGAGTTTAGAATATAGTTGCTGAGTCAAGGATTATGAACTCTTGTCAGTACCTGAACCATTTACTAGTCCCTTTGATGGTCAGAGATAAATACTCTGAAGAAGGAATTTTACTAAAAAAACTTTAAGGAAATTATGAAAGTTTAAGAAATAATAGACTTGTCTAGCACAGGATCCTTGTCTCAGGACAGCCAAAGTCTAGTTTAGAGGTTAGATACTATAGGGCCTTAGGCCATGGTTAGGGCTTTGGCTTTTTTCAATGAGTGAAAAGGAGAGGTAATTGGAGAATAGTTTTGGTTTTATAAGACTCTCTCTGGTGAGGGTATGGAGAGTGGAGTAAGGAGGGTGAGGGTATAAGTAGGGAGATTATAAGGAGTGTCTGAGTAAGAGAAAGTGATAGCTTTGCCCAGGGTTGTGGTGGTAGAGTTGATAAGTGGTTGGATTCTGGATATAGTTAGATGACAGAGCTGACAGAATTTCCTGAAGGATTAGATGTGGGGGTTGAAAGAAAGAGACAAATATGTCAGCCTCTTCTCCCAGGTTTTGTCATTTTGGGAGATGGGAAGATATAGGAAGGAGCAGATTGGATATTCATTAAAAGTCTACTGTAGATATAGTGAGCAGTTTTTATCTTTTTTGCCCTAGTTGCTGGCACATAATAGGTACTCAGTGAAGTTTTTCTGAATGAGAGAAGGGGGTGGACCTTAAGGGGTGGACTTCAAAGCAAAGAAGAAACAAAAGCCTTTAGGTGAAGTAATATGGCCCTTGGTCTTTGTCTGGCAATGGACGTATTTTGTTTGTTTTAAACAGTGTTTTTAAAAATAAAATTTGAATTATATAGTTGCCAGTGATTAGAGATTGGGAGATGTCATATAAAAGCCATTCTTTCTGGACCAGCCAAGATGGAGACATAGGTAGATACTCTTCACTTCCTGACATAACCAAAAGAAGGATAACAACCAATTTAAAAACAAAAAACAACCAGAACTGCCAGAAAATCAAACTATGTAAGTCCAACAACTAAGGAGTTAAAGAAGAAACATTCATCCAGACTGGTAGGAAGGGCAGAATGGGAAGCCAGACGGAGAGGATGTGTGACAAGGCAGCAGCTAGGGATTGGGGGTGTCACATTTGTGTGCAGATAAGCTGGGGGGAACAACTGGGGAGTGGGACAAACCACGCAACCCAGGATTCTAGTGTAGGAAACTAAAGCCTCAAAACTTCTGGCTGTAAAAACCTGTGGGGGCAGAGTCAGGAGAAACTCCCAGTCCCACAGGAGAGTCCATTGGAGAGGCCCATGGGATCCTAGAATGTACACAAAAGCATTCACCCAGGAATTGCACCTGAAAGGGCACAATCCACTTGTAGGAAGCAAGGGAAGTGACGGAAAGTGTGTTGAGAGCTGAGCAAGAGGTATTGTTCCCTCTTGGACCCCTCCCCCACATACAGCGCCATGATGCAGTGAAGTGGGTTGCCCGGCCCTGGTGAATATCTAAGGCTCTGCTCCTTAACAGTGTAACAGGTGTGCTGAGACAAAAAAATATGGCTCAAGTCAAAGAACAGATCAAAACTCTAGAAAAAGAACTAAGTGACAAGGAGGTAGACAACTTATCAGATACACAGTTCAAAACATTGGTAATTAGGATGCTCACAGAATGGTTGGGTATGGTTGCAAAATAAAGGAAGAAATAAAGGCTATACAAAGTGAAGTAAAGGAAAATATAAAGGGAATCAACTGTGAAGGGAAGGAAACCAGGACACAAATCAACGATTTGGAACAAAAGGAAGAAACAAACATCCAGCTGGAACAGAAAGAAGAAAAAAGAATTCCAAAAAATGAGGAGAGGCTGGCTGAGACACCTCTGGGACAACATTAAGTGTTCCAACATCCAAATCATAGAGATGCCAAAAGGTGAAGAAGAAGGGCAAGAAATATTTGAACAAATAATGAAGGAAAACTTCCCCAGTCTGATGAAGGAACTAGACATGCCAAGTTCAGGATGCTTGGAGGGTCCCAAAGAAGTTGGTTCAAAGAAGAAACACAGCAAGACACATCATAATTAAGTTCCCTAAGATTAAACATAAGGAGAGAATCTTAAAAGCAGCAAGAGAAAAGGAGACAGTTACCTACAAAGGAGTTCCCAAAGACTATCAGCTGATTTCTCAAAAGACACCTTATAGGCAAGAAGGGACTGGAAAGAAGTATTGGAAGTCATGAAAGGCAAAGACCTACACCCAAGATTACTCTATCTGGGAAAGCTATCATTTAGAATGGAAGGGCAGATAAAGTGCTTCCCAGATAAGGCAAAGTTAAAGGAGTTCATCACTACCAAGCCCTTACTATGTGAAATGTTAAAGGGACTTATCTAAGAAAATGATCAAAACTATGAACAGTAAAATGACAACAAACTCACAACTATCAATAACAGAACCTAAAAAAAACCAAAAACTAAGCAAACCACTAGAACAGGAACAGAATCACAGGAATGGATATCACATGGGGAGGGGGAGAATGGGGGAAAAGATACAGGGAATAAGAAGCATAATTAGTAGGCCCAACATATATGGGGAGGCGAGTTAAGAAAAGTATAGGAGCCCTGGCTGGTATGGCTGAGTGGATTGAGCACTGGCCTGTGAACCAAAGGGTTGCTGGTTTGATTCCCAAGTTAGGGCACATGCCTAGGTTACAGGCTGAGAGGCATCCCATTGATATTTCTCTCACACATTGATGTTTCTCTACCTCTCTTTCTCCCTTCTGTTCTCTCTAAAAATAAATCTTTTTTTAAAAAAGGAAGTATAGGGAATGGAGAAGCCAGAGAAATTATTTGTATAACCCATGGACATGAACTAAGGAGGGGAATGCTGGAGGGAGGGTTGTGCAGGATGGAGGGAGATAAAGGGGAGAGAAAAATGGGAGAATTGTAGTAGTATAATCAATAAAATATACTTAAAAAGAGAAAAAGCCATTCTTTCTGTCTTGAAAGAAGCTTCCAGTTCCTTACATACCAATTGCTGCTGACTGTCTACACTGACGGTGCTGTCCTTTTTCAGAGCAGGCTTGTACTTCTGCTCCCCAGTCTATGAGACTTGCTCTGCTTTTTGATATTCCTTGCTAGGGTCTAGTAAGCACTGGGGTTTGGGACTCTTGCTTTAGACCAGAGACACTGAACTGTGTCTGTAGGCAGTTTTGTGTTACTTACAATAATGACTTTTTAAACTTCGAATTATTTCATACTGGAAATTTTTTTTTTTTTTTTACCATGAAACATTGGATTTTTTGGTGCCTGTTTTAAACTGAAATATAGTATACATATAGAAAAGTATGTAAAACATACCTATAATTTAACAATTAATTATGAAGTAAATGCTTATGCAGTCAGCACTCATCTCATGATATAGAGTACAGCCAGCATTGCAGATGTCACTCGTCCTCTGGTTACAGCCCCTCACATCTCCCATGTGTACCTGCAGAGTGCGACAGTTGTATGGCAATGGCTTCTGTGGTCATCATAACCCTATATACCCTTGTGTGTATCCCTAGGCAGTGCGGTTGAATTTTGCCCTTTTAAACTTTAAATGGAACCTACTCTAGGTGTTGTGTCTTGCTTTTTTAGCAGCATTTGTATTTGTAAGGTTCAGCCTGTGTTATTGCATGAAGTGGTTTCTTTGGATTTTACATTGTTATCCAGGAAAACAGTGGAAATGGCTCACAGAAGATCCTCTTCAGGGTTTCACATCTTCTGAGAACTTTTAAAGAATTTAGTGAATATGTGCCATATATATACTATCACTCATTAATTAATGAGGTACTCAGTAATATGTTACAACTGGTTCAAATATGTGTACCTCTAAAATGCATTTTTAACCCTGGCCAGGTAGAATCAACCAATGAATGCATGGATGAGTAGAACAACAAATCGATGTTTCTCTGTCTGTCTGTCTGTTTCTCTCTAAGACCAGTAAATAAAAAATTAAAATCTTTTTAAAAGTTTATTTATTTTTTAGAGAGGGGAAGGGAGGGAGAAAGAGAGGGGGAGAAACATCAATGTGTGGTTTCCTCTCTTGTGCCGCCTACTGGGGACCTGGCTCGAAACAAGGCATGTGCCTTAGGCTGGCAATCAAACTGGCAACCCTTTGATTTGCGGGCCTGCACTCAATCCACTGAGTGACACCAGCCAGGGAGAAAAAATTAAAATCTTAAGTATGTTTTATTGATTATGCTATTACAGTTATCCCATTTTTTTTCTCCCCTTTATCCCCCTCTGCCCTGCACTACTCCTCCCTCCAGCATTCCCCTGCCCCTTGGTTCATGTCCATGGGTTGTACATATAAGTTCTTGGGCTTCTCCATTTCCTATACTATTCTTAATGCACCCCTCCCCCCCACCATCTATTTTGTGTTTACCAGTTATCCTTCTTATTCCCTGTACGTTTTCCCCCCATTCTCCCCCTCCCCACTGCTAACCCCCCACGTGATATCCATTTCTGTGATTCTATTCCTGTTCTAGTGGTTTGCTTAGTTTTTGTTTTTTTCAGGTTCAGTTATTGATTTCCTTGTTATTAGATTCAGTTGGGAGTTCCTTGTCGTTTTACTGTTCATAGTTTTGATCATCTTCTTTTTCTTAGATAAGTCCCTTTAACATTTCACATAGTAAGGGCTTGGTAGTGATGAACTCCTTTAACTTTGCCTTATCTGGGAAGCACTTTATCTGCCCTTCCATTCTAAATGATAGCTTTCCCAGATAGAGTAATCTTGGGTGTAGGTCTTTGCCTTTCATGACTTCCAATACTTCTTTCCAGTCCCTTCTTGCCTATAAGGTGTCTTTTGAGAAATCAGCTGATAGTCTTTGGGAACTCCTTTGTAGGTAACTGTCTTCCTTTTCTCTTGCTGCTTTTAAGATTCTCTCCTTATGTTTAATCTTAGGGAACTTAATTATGATGTGTCTTGCTGTGTTTCTTCTTTGAACCAACTTCTTTGGGACCCTCCAAGCATCCTGAACTTGGCATGTCTAGTTCCTTCATCAGACTGGGGAAGTTTTCCTTCATTATCTTTAAAGTATTTTTAAAAAGGCATTCTTATTTATTTAAAAAAATATTTTTCTAACATTGATAAAATCTGACAAAACTGACATTTACATGAGTGCACGTGTTAAGCTTGCTTAAAGGTAACTTAAATAAATACTTTAACATTTGAAAAAAGAGAGGTAAATTTTCTAGGCATGAATTTTGTGATTTGCTATTCGTTTGTTTTTGTTTTGCTAGAGGGAACACTGCAGTTCTTTTGATCATAGCCAAGTGAAGAGAAATTTCTTGACCCTGCTACAGAATAAAAAGGGAGGTCACTGACAGTCTTAAAAAGGAACTGTGCAGACCTTTCTCTGCCTTTGAATTCCTGTGAAGTTGGTAGTGGGAGTGGGTAGAAAGCGGTACGCTGACCAGAAATAAAAAGCAAGGAGTCAGAAACAGCAAGGAGTCTGTGCTGTTTCCTTGATGTGATGAAAGTCCCTGTCAGGGATTTAGAAACCTGAGCCAGCAGATGAAACCTGTCATTTGCATTGTCCTTGCCAGCGCTAGCGCTAGCTCAGCCTCTTTCCTGGCTAACAGCCTGTTTCATTCATTGTCTGTCAACCACATCCTCTACTTGCTTGTCACCACAGAGCAACTTCTAAACAAATATGGGACTAGTGAGAGATGGGAATGCCTTTTTCTACCCAGTTGAGGAATTCATGTCATAGCTGTCTAACAGTAAGTATAGGGAAACATTCCATTTAAAGAAATGCATCTCTGGGATATAAAGGTTTTGATTTAATAATCAAAGTTCATTTGAAAAGTACAGAATTTTCTAAGTTTGTCAAAAATCTGATACATTTGTGTTTAGAAAATTTTTGTCTTGATTTTTAGGAACTAAGGATTTGTAGGGCAAAAATGAAATGTAACCTCTGTTTTGGGGTTATTCCAAAACTTCCATTTGTAAGCTATCAGATTGAGTGAAAGTAGAACAGAACTTTTCTTTAACTTTAATATCTGAGATAGTCTTTGTCCAAATAGGGTTTCTGGGGAAAGAAGTCAACCAAACCAATCATAATGACTACATTTAAAAGTGGAAAGTGATTGACACCATTGGCAGTGTTTCTTATTGCCATTGGGGTATTTCCATTATCAGAACAGGGGTGGTTTGATGATGAGGACACCAAAACCATCTCTAGGCTTCCTGCCATCAGTAGTTTATGTCTCTACATGGTGAGAAGAACAGAATTCATTCTTTAGATGAGTGGTTCTCATCTGTGGCTACACATTGTGATTATCTGGGGAGCTTTAGACTAATAATGATGTCAGGATCCCAATCCCTGAGATTCATAGGTAAGTGGGCAGGGCATGAGGAATTGTAGAAGCATCAGGTGATTCTAAAAGGTAAGAACCATGGCCATGGCCTGGTGGCTTAGTTGGTTGGAACATTGTCTCATACATATAGTGGAAGGCTGCAGGTTCAGTTTCCCAGCCCGGGTAGTAGTTCGAACCCTGGTCAGAGTGCGTGTGGGATGCAATCGATGGATGTTTCTCCTCGTATCAAAGTTTTTCTCTCTCTTTAAAAAAAACCCCTCCTCCAAAAGTACATTCTTTCTTTCTATCTGCCTATCTATCTATCTATCTATCTATCTATCTAATTTAAAAAAGGGCTATGGCCTGTGTGGCTCAATTGGTTGGCGCATCCTCCCATAAGCTGAAAGGTCATAGGTTTGATTCTCGGTCAGGGCACATGCCTAGGACATGGGCTGGTCCCCAGTCGGGCACATGGGAGAGGTAACCGATTGATGTTTCTCTCTCACACATTGGTGTTTCTCTCCCTCTCTCTCTTCCTTTCTCTCTGAAATCAGTGAGCAAGTCCTTGGGTGAGGGGGGATAAAAAGGTAAGAACTGTGACTTTATACTTGAGCTAAGACTCAGTCAGAGCAGTGTTCACTAAACTTTAGCCATTAGTGTTCTTTACTAGGTCCCACAAGTCTTATTTAAATGTCTCTTTTTAAGGTGACCTGGTAATTTTACGCATACATACAGAAAAAATATATGGATTACAAATATGTAGCTCAGTGGACCATCATAAATTGAAAACCTGTGAAACCAGCACCCAGTCTAGAAAACATATTGCCAATAACCTAAAGTACTTTCAGTGTTCACCCACTTTCCATCCTTTCTTCCTTTGCCAAATTAATGACTGTCTTGATTCTAATTTTATAGTGTAGTTGTACCTGTTTTTGAACCTCAAATGCAATTTTGCTATATGTATTCTGCTGTGTTTGGCTTCTTTCCCACAAAGTTAATTTGTGAGATTCATTCATATTATAGAATACAGTCATAATTGTTTTTCATTGCACTGATATTCTTTTGTATAAATAAACCACAGTTCAGTTGCCCCTTCTGCCATTGACAGACAGTGGAGTTTTCTCGGTGTTTGGCAATTAAGAACAGTGCTTATATGATTATTACTGGCAGTGTCCCTTGGTATACACTTAGGAGTTGAACTGGAGAATCATAGGATAGTGATGTGTACCATGTTCTTAAAGTATTTATAGCAGTTTATACTCCCACCAGCAGTGTAACCTTCCTGTTCTGCATCCTCACAAATCCTTGGTATTATCAGTCTTTAATTTTAGTGATTTTGGAGGTTGTAGAGTAGTATTTCATTGTTTTTCTTTTTCCTTTAAAAAAAACTTTTGGAAATTTTCAAATGTGCAAACAGTAGTCAAGTGGTATGATGGCCCTCCCTTAATGTCCTATTACCAGACTTCAACTCATAGATAATCTTGATTCACTTGTAGCCCCCATTATTCCCTCCCAAATTATTTTCAAGTTAATTGCAGATCTTTTTTAATTCATAAGTATTTCAGTATATATCTGAAAAGTAAGGACTTACAAAAAACATAATACCATTATCATAACTAAACAAAATGAACAATTAATTCCTTAATACCATCAAATATCTAATTAATGTTTAAATTTCTATTTGTCTCTTAAGTGTCGTAACATTTTGTTTTTTAAATAGTATTATTGTTTGAATCAGGATACAAATTGGTCTCCATGATAGATTGGTTTATATGTTTCTTAATATTGGGTTGGCCAAAAAGTCCATTTAGTTTTTTCTATAAAATAAAAGATATACTTTTCATTGTCACCAATAACTTTATTGATTTGGATATTTTGATTATGTCAGCTATCTCTTGCTATTGGCTTCTAGTGGGTAGAGGCCAGAGTTGCTGCTGAACATCTTCCAATGAATAAGACAGCCCCACAGCAAAGATTTGGCCAGAATGTCAATAGTACCAAGAAACTTCGCAAACCACTTTGACAGTGTTCAATCAGTCACAGCACCTTCTGCACAAATTGTTTTTTTGTGTTTGTATTTTTACTTTCTTGAAATAATAAAGCATAATATGCTGAAATGGGTGTCTTTTTCCATCTTCAATATTAAAATGGCTGCACAAAATAAGAACTTTTTGGCCAACCCAATATCTTTTTCATCTATGGGTTTTTACTTACATTTCTGTTTTTTCCTTTGGACAAAATATAAATTAGATGGAGACTAGCATTATACCCAAAGGGAAGGATGAGGTCAATGGCACATGTTAACTGGGAGGGGGAAAAGGACAGAGCAAGTATTGTGGAAAAGGCTGTCAGTAAGTTTTGATCCTGTGGTATGTGTGGTGGTAAGAAACTCTTCCCAGAGCCTGAAAACTTGGACTCCAGTCCTAGGTCTACCATGAAGGAGGCAAATTCTCTTGGCTTCACCTCTTGGAGCTGACATCCCATCAATAAAATGAAGAGAAAGAGTACTTACCTTGGCTATTTCACAGGGCAGGGCTAGGTTGAATGAGATCTGATGGCACTTCCTGTTGTCCATTATTCCAGTGAAGGATCAAATGAGGTAGTAACAGATTAAGGAATAGATTGGCTGGGAGGGCTGCTCTATATGTGAAGAGGCCTTGTAGTCATAGATTTATAGTTTATTCCTATTGGTGTGGTTTGGGAGCTTTCACCTCAATTTAAGGACCCCTTCTGTACATATCTTCAACTACTATTGCCCAAGGATGTTTCCCAACTTCCTTTGAGTTGATGGCAGGCACAACTTAAAATGGCTTTCTTGTTGGTTTTAGAATCTTCTGAAAATGGATTTAACTGTTAACTTACCTGAGCCATGGCTGTGGTTTCAGAGAAAGTCATCTGTATCCCTTAACCCAGACTTAGAGAATTGGAAAGAGAGAGTTTGTGTATGTGTGCATGCACACACATGTGTATATGTCTTTTATTTGTGTTTTCAGAGGAGCTGTGTTTAGTGATGTGTATTTGTTTTCCCGTTTTAAGAAAACCATTTACTAATAATTATCATTGCTTTGTTAGAAAAATCAAGTTTCTTTTAGTGTAAATGTTATTGAGGCATTATATATATACACACACAGAAATGAACATAATCATAAGTATATACCTAAGTGAATTTTGTAAAGTCAACACACTCATGTTACCACCCCCCGATCAAGAAACAGACCTTGTTAAGACTTCAGAAGCTTTTTATGCTTCCTCTACTTACTCTTCCTCTTCTGCTGAACCAGGGGGCAGAGAAATGCCCATATTGATTTTGGAGGAACATAAGGTTTGATATAGGCTGACCTTGGTTGTGGTGCTGAGGTTGGGGGTATTATGGTGATTTGTGCTATTGAATCATGTGGCAACCCTAATAAAAATCTTGGGCTTTACATAGAATGTGCTGAAGTGAATGCAGGCAGATTTCTTGGCTATTGGATTGTCTGCCTGATGACACCCTCTCAACTTTAAGTGACTTCTTTTTTTTATCCATTCCTCTGTGCCTGCAATGTGCTAAGCCCTTAGCTGAAGTGTTGACACTTCAACAGAGGTATAGTCAGGTCTTCAAGCCCCTGTGGTCCCGTGTATGTGGGTGCCAAATGGGAGTGTAGGTGACTGTGGAATGACCCAGAGAATGAGGAAGAAAGGTGTGTCAGGTCTGAGAGTGTGCAAGAAGGAGTTGGCAGGCCCAAAAAGGAGGGGAGTTGCTTCAGGAAGCAAAAACATTGTATAAAAAGGCACTGAGATCATATTCTAAAAGTTTATTTGGCAAGAATTCTTAGTTATTTGACAACCAACATTTATTGAACAGCTCATGTGGATATTTAAAACACGGAGAGGCATTTGCCTTCACTTACAATATTCTGAAAACTGTAAGTGCTTTACTATTGGGAGTTGCTTTGGGAATTAATCGTTGTGGCCTTAGAAAACTTAAAGTAGTGAATGATACTGGATATTTCTTAGGGTGTGCAGTGAGTATCAGCTAGAGGCCCAGAACACCTGGGAGGGTCAGGTATCATCTGCTGTTGGCAAGGAGCTCTGATTAACATAGTAACCTTACTCAGGACTTATAGTGTCAGAAGGGATGCAGTGAGGCACATGTAATTGCTGCTCCTGTGGGGTAGGTGCTTTGGGTTCAAAGGCCAGATCAGAAACTAAAGCTAAATTTTCACCTTCTTGGGGGTATAGCAGATATCTGAAACAATTTTGAGAATTATAGTTTGTCTAGTTCTAGACTCAAATCTAGGAAGTCCCTTTGAAAAGCTGAAATAAAATTGTTTTTCTGCATTCTGAATTGCTCCTTCAGTTATATTTGTGTTTGTAGTACTTTTCTATCCAGGATGACACTCTTGAATGTACATCAATAAGACCAGCTTGTCAGTTCTTGTGACATGGAAGTTTTGTGGCAAAAAAAAGTTGTCAAGGAATAAGAAAATTTTACTTACTCATTCCCTCCCTGGCTGAGTGGCTCAGTTGGTTGGAGTGTTGACCGGCCCATACACAGGAAGGTTGTGGGTTCAGTCCCCAGTGGGGGCGCATATAGAAAACAACTGATTGATGTTTCTTTTTCACGTGGTGGTTTCTCTCTCTTTTTATTTCTCCCCCAACTCTTCTCTCCCCTGTCTTTGTAAAATCAATAAACATCCTTGGGTAAGGATTTTTTTTTAAAAAGAAGAAAGAAAATTCCATTTCTGATCAGGGCTCATCTGCCTTCTCTTCCAGGGCTGCGGATAAAGGAAACCAAGGAGGTTTATGAAGGTGAAGTCACAGAGCTAACTCCATGTGAGACAGAGAATCCTATGGGGGGGTATGGTAAAACCATTAGCCATGTAATCATAGGACTTAAAACAGCCAAAGGAACCAAACAATTGAAAGTGAGTATGTGGACTATTTTCTCTTGTCTCATAATCTCTTAGTACTGTGTGGCCTTGGCTAAGTGGTATAACCTGTGTCCTAGTTTCCTTGTGTATGCCATGTGGGTGATGATGGTCATAGGGCCATTTGAGGATGTTGTATGTATAAAGCAGTAACAGGTATAGAGCCAGTACACAGGAGGGCTCAAAAAAGATAGCTTTATATTTACCTCTGGAAATTATGTATGTTAGTTAAAACATGAGCTGTGTGTTTAGTTGAGTATACCTTCTGCGATCCCGTATCCCATATTATGACCATTTCTCAGAGGTCTTAGGCCTCTCTCTCTGAACCTGGGTGTCAATTTTTCAATTATGGTGCTCATGCTTACAGAAAGCAATGGCATTAAGTAATCTGGTAAGAGTTGTAGAATGGATGAGAGATTTAAAGAGGGACCAAGTATAGAATCCTGACTTAGCTCCTTGTATGTGTCAGAACCCAGAAACCTGGAGTAATTTCAGTGATTGGTTTTGCTTACACCAGGGCTTTGCAGAGAAGCCATAGTGCTGGCACTGTGGAAAGCCCTAGAAGACCCTCCTCAGACCCCTGTCCTATAAACATTGAAAATGCTGGCAATAGTGGCACTTTGAGGAAGAGCATGGATTTTGGAGCTTGTAAGAGAATCCTGGCTCTGCTACTGATAGCAGTGTGGCCTTTGGGAAATGACTTTATCTGTTAATTGGGAATAAAAATTGTCTATCTCACAGAGTTCTTTTAAGGGTCAAAGTTGTGGCTTTGGATGTGGCACCTATTGTAGTTACCTAAGAAGTGGTAACATTTTTTTAAAATATATTTTATTGATTATGCTATTACAGTTGTCCTATTTTCCCCCTTCACTCCCCTCTACCCTGCACACCCCCTCCCACCCACATTCCCCCCCTTTAGTTTATGTCCAGGTGTCATACTAATAAGTTTTTTGGCTTCTACATTTCTCATACTATTCTTACCCTCCCCCTGTCTATTTACTACCTACCATTTATGCTATTTATTCTCTGTACCTTTTCCCCCTCTCTCTCCCTCCCACTCCCCTGTTGCTAACCTTCCATGTGATCTCCATTTCTGTGGTTCTGTTCCTCTTCCAGTTGTTTGCTTAGTTTGTTTTTGCTTTTGGTGTGATTGTTAATAATTGTGAGTTTGCTGTCATTTTACTGTACATATTTTTTATCTTCTTTTTCTTAGGTAAGTCCCTTTAGCATTTCATATAATAAGGCCTTGGTGATGATGAACTCCTTTAACTCAACCTTATCTGAGAAGCACTTTATCTGCCCTTCCATTCTAAATGAAAGCTTTGCTGGATAGAGCAATCTTGGATGTAGGTCCTTCCTTGCCTTTCATGACTTGGAATATTTCTTTCCAGCCCCTTCTTGCCTGTAAGGTCTCTTTTGAGAAATCAGCTGACAGGCTGGTGGGAACTCCTTTGTAGGTAACTGTCTTATCTCTTGCTGCTTCCAGGATTCTCACCTTCATTTTAATCTTGAGTAATGTAATTATGACGTGCCTTGGTGTGTTCCACCTTGTGTCCAACTTCTTTGGGACTCTCTGAGCTTCCTGGACTTCCTGGAAGTCTATTTCCTTTGCCAGATTGGAGAAGTTCTCCTTTATTATTTGTTCAAAAAACTTTTCCACTTGTTGCTCTTCCTCTTCTTCTTCTGGTACCCCCATAATTCGGATGTTGGAATGTTTAAAAATGTCCTGGAGGTTCTTAAGCCTCCTCATTCTTTTGAATTCTTGTTTCTTCATTCTTTTCTGTTTGATTGTTTCTTTCTTCCTTCTGGTGCACTCCATTGATTTGAGTCCCAGTTTCCTTCCCATCACTAATGGTTTCATGTGCATTTTCCTTTATTTCATTTAGCGTAGCCTTCATTTTTGCATCTAATTTGCGACCAAATTCAACCAATTTCATGAGCATCCTGATTACCAGTGTTTTGAATTATGCATCCAATAGGTTAGCTATCTCTTCATCGCTTAGTTGTATTATTTCTGGAGCTTTGATCTGTTGTTTTGTTTGGGCCATTTTTTTTGTCTTGATGCACCTATTGCATAGTGAGGGGTGGAGCCTTAGGTATTCACCAGGGTGGGGCAACTCACTTGGCTACTCCGTGGCACTGTATGTGGGGGAGGGGTCTAAGAGGGAACAAGGGCACTTGCTTGGCTCTCTGCCAGCTTTCCGTCCTTTTCCCTGCTTCCCCCAAGCAAATTGGGCCTTTCTAGTGCTGTTTCCCGAGTAGGTGGACTTATGTACGTTCTAGGACCCTGTGAGTCTCTCCAATAAACTCTCCTGTGAGGCTGGGGATTTCTCCTGCTGCTGCCTCAACTCCCACTGGTGTTTTCAGTCAGAGGTTTGAGGCTTTATTCTCCCACACTGGAACTCTGGGTTGCGTGGTCTGTCTCACTCCCCAGATGTTCCTCCCGGTTTATCTGTGCACGAATGTGGGACTGCCCGCTCCACCAGGCACTGCCACTGCTGCCGCCTTGCCAGCCAGCTGCAGCCTTGGGTGCCCTGTTCTACAATCTGCTGCCTTGCTGAGTCTGCCAGCCGCCGCCTTGCTGGCCGGTCCTCCACCACTGCTTTGCTGGTAGTCTTCTCTGGGAGCCTGTCTCCACCCCTCCTACTGGTCTAGATGAGTGTGTCTTCTTTAACTCTTTGGTTGTTGGACTTCCATACAATTTGATTTTTCTGCCAGTTCTGGTTGTTTTTTGTTTTTAAATTGTTGTTGTCCTTCTTTTGGTTGTGTGAGGAGGCACAGTGTGTCTACCTACGCCTCCATCTTGGCCGGAAGTCTAGAAGTGGTAACTTGTGATGTTATTCAAAGCCTTCAGTTAGAGAAATGGAGCAATCTAGATTGTAGGCTTTTATTATTATTGCTTTATTATTAATAATAATATAACATTTTTATCATAGTTCTTATTTTATGTGCCAGGCTCTGGGCTAAGTGCTTCACAAATATTTATTATCATTTATAACTGTGGGCAGTTTCTCACAAATAAAGGAGCTGGGGCTGATAAAGAGGTTAAGCAGTTATCTTTGGATCATATAACTAGTTAAGTGGTAGAGCATCCTCCAGCTTGCTTTGTGACCTTTTGAAGTCAGTTAAGCTCCCTGGGCCTCCATTTTCCCATCTGTAAACTGTGGTAGATTGATCAGAGTTTGCAGTATAATTTCTCCATCTTTGCTCCCCTCTGTCATTCAGTTCTCTGATTCTGTAAGATGGTTATTTGGTCATTGCTTTATTGAGATCATGGAAATATCTCTTCTTCAAAGGGCCAATTTTCTTTTTCCTGAAAGGATTTCCATCTTAGGAGCATGCCTCTGCAAATATCTCCTCTAAACCTGCCCCTCATTTCTCCCATTCTGTATTTAGATTTCTTAGTAGGATCTGATATCTTTCCAGTAATTATGTCTTTAGTCAGTTCATTTGGGAAATTAATCAATATAAATATGCTTGAAGCAAAAACAAAAAGTATATACTTTCCAATATATGATAGCTAAAGTAAGGCATACAGTTTAGATTTTAGCTATCCATAAGGCTGCTTTGGACAGTTTAAGAAAATAATATAAGGGAGAGAATTATTTCTTCTAAAATGAGTTCTACTAGGTACTTTGAGCATATGTACAACATACCCGTATTTTGCCATGTATAACGTGCACTTTTTTATCAAAATATTTGAGGGAAATTTTTTTGAGGATATACATTATACTTGAGTATAATAATCCCATGTTTTTTTGTTTTTAAAATTTTTTAAATTTACTTTTAGTGAATGGGGAAGGGAGAAGGAGAAAAAAAGGGAGAGAAACATCAATGTGTGGTTGCCTCTTGTGTGCCCCCTACTTGTGGACCTGGTCCACAGCCCAGGCATGTGCCCTGACTAGAAATCAAACCGGTGACCCTTTGGTTTGCAGGCTTATGCTCAATTCACTGAGCTATACCAGCCAGAGCTAATCCTATGTTTAATGGACACAAAAACATGGGTGCACATTATACATGGCAAAATACAGTAATTGGATAGATGGAGCATAAATACACAGTGGGTGTTTAGGTGTGAAGGAGAAAACCATACTTGGAATCATATCAACTCCCTCCCTTACCCCATGCCGTGTCAGAGGCTTATTATCCAGTGTCCCTCTGCCTGTAACAGTGTTCCAGGAGGCCATTAGGCCCCACCCAGCCAGAGAGGTAGAGCTTTGTTTCTGTGGTTACCATTTTGCAACAACTTTATTGAGATATAATTTTAATAAAACCCATTTTAAGTGTACAAATCAAGGAATTTAGATCTATTTACAGAGTTGTACAACCATCACAGTTTTAGAATGTTTTTATCACCCCAAAAGAAACCTCATGCCCGGTTACAATACCTTCCCATTCTTACCCATAGTCCCTTGCAACCACTAATCTACTCTCTGTTTCTATATACTATTTACCTTTTCTAAACATTTCATACAAATGGAATCATACATTATGTGTTCTTTGTGTCTGACTTCTTTCACTGAATCCTGGGTTTTTGCTCTTTAATTTTGTTTGAGACAAACCCCAAGTTTTCTTCACATTATGAAATGAAGTTTAACTGAGAGAAACTTATTTCTAAATACTAACTCCTTATAAAAGATGTTGTCCTAGAATTTTGATCAGCAGGGGTGGCCTGAATGTGGATGACCTGGAGAAAAGCAGAAGTTCCCAAAATGTGCTACTGCCTGGAGATTTATATAAATAAGCAGGCAAACAGGGAGCAGACCCTGGGATTTGAGTCAAAAGGCTTGAGAAGTCTCCTGGGTTATGTTTCCCTTTGAATTTTACATATCTATGATCACATCTGTTTTATAGATGAGAGGAAACTGATAGCTTTGCCCCAAAGCATGGGCCCATTACATACTAGCCACAAAGAGTAATCACTATCTGGCTTCTGTTGTAGAAAGTTCTATCAGTACCTGAGGTGAGGAATGCAAAGGATTGAAGTAGAGACAGCAGGTTTTAAGAGGTGTTGACACCTATGGTCCCAGGGAGAGTTTAGGTCACCTAAAAGCAGTCAGAGCCACATTTGTCTTAGGAGTAACTGGAAAAAAGAGACTAGGTTTCTTCTTATGAGCCTCTCTGCCTGGCATGCAGGTACGCTCACTCTCCTGCTTTCTCTCTAGGACACTCAGTCTCTCAAAGTTAGCTTCACATATCCTCATACATACGCATAAATACATGCATGTGTAAACACAAATATTCTCTCCACTCATTAGCTGTCTTAAATCTGTTATGGAAAGATACTTTACAATATGTCAGAAGTAAATATAATATGTATTATAGTTCTCTGATTCACATATTTTTTAAAAATTTTAAGCTGGACCCCAGCATTTTTGAAAGTTTGCAGAAAGAACGAGTAGAGGCTGGAGATGTGATTTACATTGAAGCCAACAGTGGAGCTGTGAAGGTAATGTGTGATTTGTTTGCCATGGGGAGACCTAGGTGACGGCTGTGGGGGGCGGGCAGCAGGCGGGGGGCCAGCAGGGGGAGTATGGAGTGTCTTCTGCAATGTTGATGAAAGGTAGGCAGTTGCCTCTTTATTTAATAAAGTTTGCTTTCCCTTTATCTTCATTCTAAAAAGTCGGTTAGAAAAATACTAAAACCTGTTTGGAGGGGGAGTATAGGGTGAGAAAACAAGACTGTAGTCATTTTTAAATTGAAATGTACAGTGTATTTAATCTTTTATCTTTTTGGTATTTTCTTCTCAAGATATATGCGTGTGGAAAGGAATGCTGAATTAGTTAGTGTTCTTTTTATATCTGATTTTCAGTGTCCTGTACAGTGTTCCTCACTGTTTAATGGATGAGCATAATGCTTCATATCATACAATAAATCACCAAACTACAAAAGTCTGAACAGCTCCCTCTGGCTCAAGTTAATCTACTGGATTTGCCCTTTATCGGGAATTGCATATAGTTAAAAAAGAGGAGAAAAAATATTCTTTGAGAAAATATCGGGTATTTTTCAACTGAGTTTTTGAAGCCCAATGATGAGCAGATAGTTTCCTTCTCTTGGCAGCCAGGGGAGTGGGTTATATTTGGAGTTAGTCAAGTAGGTTGTCAGGCCCCCACTTGGGAACGGAGACTTTATCTCACTTAGCAATGTGCCTTTTAGGGATTTGGCAGGGAAAACTCACCAGGCACTCATGTTTTTCTCCTTTTGCCAGAGGCAAGGCAGGTGTGATACCTATGCCACAGAATTCGACCTTGAAGCTGAAGAGTATGTCCCCTTGCCAAAGGGAGATGTGCACAAGAAGAAAGAAATCATCCAGGATGTGACCTTGCATGACTTGGATGTTGCCAATGCCCGGCCCCAGGTAACTGCCTTCACCTGAGCATGACCTGGCACATGAGCCCTTGTGCATGTTTGGGGAAGCTCTGGGAGTGAATTGTCAGAGGCTTGCTGCCCTTTCATAGGGCAGCAGGTCCTTTTCTGTTTGTAATATTAAGCGATTAACAGCAGCATGAGCTACTACAACTATTTGAGTTGTTCCATCTCAAATATTGTAGTCACAGGTGATTTCACATGTATTGTTGTTCCTTATCCCAGCCATGCCTCCGTCCCTGACTGTGGCTTTTCTCCAGCAGTGGGCTCACCCCTGGGATTCTCTGGGTGTTAATGGCAGAAGGGCAGTAGTGTTCTTGAAGCCTTTTGCAGACATTCAGAAAGTCTGACAAAGCTGTGTCTTTCTCTCTGCTTAGCAAAATCCAATTTTGTAGCCTTGAGTGGGAACTGTATCTGCTCCTCATGCTAAGTAGAAAATGGATACTTTGTGGGAAAATACAGTATTACTTTATGGTAATATGTGAGTTCATTTTTTATTTTTATTTTATAAATATGTTTATTGATTTTAGAGAGAGAAGGGGGGCAGAGAGAGAAACGTTGATGTAAGATACATTGATTGGTCGCCTCCCATACGCACCCCACCTGGGGATAGAACCTATAACCTAGGTGTGTGCCCTGACTGAGAATTGAACCTACAGCCTTTTGGTGTATGGGATGATGCTCCAACCAACTGAACCACACCGGCCAGGGTGAAATGTGTGATTTTAAAAACCTAACTGTTCCCTCCTGGTAGTCTTTCAGTTTGGTTTTCTCTTCATCCTAAGAGAGGCCACCTTTTCACTAGCAGGGAATAGTCTTTCTTATCTGAAATTGGATTATTGGGTGTTTTAGCCCTTGGAGCCTTGGCCAAGAGATTGCTGAAGAATCATCTTGGACCAGTAGGTCCCCTCTGCTTGTGGAATGGCTGTCCCCAAACCAGCCTCCTGGGAGCCTTTGACTTGGAGAGATTGCTAGGCTGAGAATTGTAATTCAGGGATTATGTTTCTGTGACACTAGAAGCTCAGCTAATTAGTTGATTTGGGTCTCTAGGTTTTCTGTGACTTAAGGCTCTCTGATTTTGAGTTTCCTCTTCTGTGCAAAGGACATAATAGTTCCTGCCTTCAGGGCTGTTTTGAGGATAAGATGTTGTTAAGTACTCAGGAAACATTTGCTACTTGCTGCTGTTGAACATTTCATGAGCACATCTGTGCCCCAGGGTCTGGTCACCAACAAGTGATCACAAATTGCTGGGTAAATGACAAAACAACAGTTTTTTGTTGTTGACTGCACTCTGAAAAGCTGGTGGGGAGAGGAGTACAGGCAGGGAGTAAACCTATTAGGAGTTAACAGGGATGGGTTCACAAGACTCTGAGCAGCTCTGGGTCAGCACTAGGTTAATGTGACTGTATAGCTGAGTTTAGTGGGAGGAAACATGGGGACATAATTAGGTGTACTTCTTTATACCTACTTCAACAGTCCATTCGTCCCCAGTGGAGCTGGAGCATTAGGAGGGGTGGGGACTCGGATGCTCCACAGAGTATCCCTGAACTTCAATGGATGACTGGGAGCTTCCCAGGAAAGGGAATGCAGTTCCTGGCAGATAGACTAGAATATGCAAAAGCACTGAGTCATAAAAGAGCTTGGGTGTTCAGGGAACAGTTTGGAGTCCTGTGTGGCCGATCAAGCAGTGTGGAACTGGAACAAAATTACTGGAGTTGGAGGCTGGGCTAGATTCCACAGAGCTTATACTTTCCATGAAAGGATTGAATTTGATTCTTATGGGTCAGGGGGAACCGTTAAGAACTCCTGTGTTTAGAAGCTCCTTAAGTTTTCCAGTCAAGCTAATAGGGCCTGCGTTGCCACCCTTCAAGCCCAGGCAAGTTCATGGTATTCGTGCAGATGGAAAAATATTCACGGAGCCATTGGGATGTCTGGCATGCCTTTATTCACTGGTGGGAGAGCCATGCATGCTGCAAGGTGCATGTTTATCTGCATGTCTCATGTCATGGCCCTTGCTCCCCAGCATGGCACCCATCGTGGCACCTCTCCCCTTGCATGTCTCTCATCATCATCGCCCCCAGCAGGGAGTCCCTACCTGTTTAAATACTAGAGGGGAACAAAGCCAGAAAACTTCCAGAACATTACATAACATAACATAATTGTGTATGGAATCCCACTTCCTGTTATGGGAACAGTTTATCAGACCCAGTCTCAAGGCTGTGAGAACACTGATTATCAGGCCCCTCCAAGGCTATGGGAACACTGCACCCCTTAGTTACCCGGACACCTGGGTGAGGAAGCCGGACTGCCTCCATTTACCTTACAGGGTCTGTACTCCTCAGGATCCTATCAAGTTGACACTGGGAACCTGTGGGATGGAGAGGGGGGTGAGACTTTTGCACCTGCCTTAGAGAGCAGGACTGACTGACAAGTCTTCTCTTGCACAGGGGGGACAAGACATTCTGTCTATGATGGGCCAGTTAATGAAGCCAAAGAAGACAGAAATCACAGGTAAGAGAAACAGCACGGTTGGTGAACCAGAAGCAGAGCTGGAGGGCCCTGGATTCTGGTTTCCTTCCTGTGTGAGACTCTGTGAATGACTCCTCCCTAAAACTGAGAAAGTGCCTCAGAACAGGTTCTTTCTTCCTCTTTTTTTCAGAGCCTTGACTCTGTGCTAATAGTCTATGACTAATTTAAACAGCCAAAAGCATACCCAGTGCACTCTGGCCCTGTGTATTAGCACATCCTCTTGACTGAATTCAATATCCTTGCACTCATCTTTGGAGATTGAAGCCTTCACAGTCTCTGGTCCCCTTGAGATCCCAGAAATGTAGATTGTGTTTGCCCAACTCTGCAGGGTAGCTCCTGCCAGAGCACACCTGAGCACTGAGCTTTGCTGCCTGGTACTACATTCCTCTAACTTGCCAGGAGTTTCCATTCTACTCTGCTCATCTTCCTGGCACTTCCCACTTTGGCAGGAATGTTGCTGCTCCCTTGTGGACCTTTAGTGTACTCTTCTTTTCTTTCTGTTATGTCCCTCTTTTTTCCTATTTACCACCTACAGCTTTATCACCTTAAAATGTTAAACAGTTGCAGGGGTGTTCAACCTTTAGGTGTCTCTGGGCCACACATTAAATACAGATACACTAACGAAAACTGATGAGCAAAAAAAAAGGTTTTAAGTAAACTTAGAGTTTTGTGTAGGGCACATTCATAGCCATCCTGGGCCATATGCGGCCTGTGAGCTGCAGGTTGGACACCCCTGCAAAAGCATGTGTTTGTTTGTTTGTTTAAAGTTTTAGCCAGTGGAGTGATCTGAGGTCTTCCTATTATACTTGACAAGAACAGTTTCTGTATTTTAACATGATTTTGACTATGCATCCTCTTTTGACCATCCCTGCCTCATGGCTTTGGTGGGAGATGCTATATCAAATCTTCAAGTTCTGTGTTTGTGAGTAGCTCCCTCCTGATAGCATAGGAGCTGGCTGGAAAAATGAGTGACCTTAGATAGGTTCTTTAACTTTTTTTTTTTTTTAAGATTTTATTTATTTGTTTGTTTATTTTTAGAGGGGAGGGAGGGAGAAAGAGGGAGAGAAACATAGACTGGTTGCCTCTTGTACACCCCCAACTGGGAACCTGGCCTGCCACCTGGGTATGTGTCCTCACCAGGAATTGAACCAGCAGCCTTTTGGTTTCTAGGCTGCTGCTCAGTCTACTGAGCCACACCAGCCAGTGTGGGTTTTTTAACTTTTGAGAGACTTACGCTCTTCGGACTCTGAGATTGGACCTTTTCTCAGATCCTTTCATTACTCACAGGTTTTCTTACAGATATGATTCTATACATGCCCTTTATTCATTCCTTTGTCCAGGTACTTGGCAGAAAGTTAATTAACCTAAGCTTTGTGATACAGGGCCAAAGATAGGGTCATTTACCAGTGCAGAACAAATTTGTATATGGGAACTCATTTAATCCAGAGGTCCCAAACTCAGTGTCTCTGGAATCAGGTAGGGAGCTAAGTGTGGGTGGGTGTGAGTAATAATGCCTGGTGGGGAGTGTGACTTAAAAAAGACATCTTCAGGGGAAATTGCCAGTTTTGTGATTTCTGGTGTGATCATTCTTACTTTCAGATTAGGAAACTGAAATCTGGAGTAGGGACATATCAACAATGTACCTGAGGTCACATAGCTAGCAGTAAAACCAGGCTCCAAACTTGGGTTTGGGTTGAATCCAGATGGGGAGAGAAGAGAAAAGGTGACAGTTTTCCCCATCTACTACTGACCTTGCATGTCTACTCTTACTGTCTCCTAGACAAACTTCGAGGGGAAATTAACAAGGTGGTGAACAAGTACATCGATCAGGGCATTGCTGAGTTGGTTCCAGGTGTGTTATTTGTTGATGAGGTCCACATGCTGGACATTGAGTGCTTCACCTACCTTCACCGGGCCCTGGAATCATCTATTGCCCCCATCGTGATCTTTGCATCTAACCGAGGCAACTGTGTCATCAGGTAGGGTGGCTGTCCGCCAGCCATGATGATTTTCTACCTTCCATCTGGGTTCATTTGTTCTCCAGGATCACTTTAAACCCATTATTATGTCATGAGTTAGGATGGGAAAGAAGGGAAGTCATATTCATTTTGAGAGAAACATGCCAAAGTGGCTTGCTTTCAAAGGTAGTTCATGTGTCAGCCTTAATCCATCATGGTCACCAAAGGCAACTGCCATCCTGTTACTGAATATGAGGGCCTCCTGGGGTTACGTTGTGGTATGATTTGTTCATTCAGTTGGAGTGGGCAAAGATTAAGATTGGATAGGCTGGTCTGGGTGACATTATATATATTAACATCTCTGATTATACTAGCTCTGGGAGGTAAATATTTTTGGTTTCATTTTGCAGATGAGGAAACAGAATGGTAGCATAACTTGCCCCTAGTCATAAAGGTAGAATGAGAATCCAGGTCTTTCTGATAGTGAAACCATAACAAAACCAGAAATTTCTGTCTATTCCTTAGAGCCACACAGTGCCTCTACTTACCCCTGCTCCCTTAGGTCTGCCTTTGGAAAGGGAGGTGTTGACACCTGGAAGTCAAATACTATGATACTTACTCTGCCAAGATGGGCTCAGGGCTGAGACAGGGGACTTGGCTGAGATTCTTTTATTCTCCTAAGTATTCTGTAGGCCTGTGAGCCTCAGAGAACACACCATCTTTCCAGCTTGCAACCTGAGCATCAGTACCTCATACTTGGTACTTTTTTTGCTTTTTGGTTTTTTGTGCTCCTGTTTGAAAACTGGGGCCACATCCCAGCATTGCTAGTGGAATGAAGGGGAATGGTGAGAAGCCCTTTTAAGTCTGCAACAGAGTAGTGAGGGCAACAGAGCCCTGGAGGCTGCATGCTCCTGGCAGAAGGGTACTAGAAATCCAGAAAGAGACCCCAAGGCCCATGAGTTTCAACACAGAACCAGAGCCACACTGAGTTAGGAATTCAGATTTCTGACCCACCTACACTTGCCTCTTGAATGACAGTGAGTAATACAACCAGTTGGGGGTCGGGGGGCGTCCTACTGCTTGCCACCTACCAGGCAGATCTCCAAAGACTGATGGAGTTCAATGGAAAAGAAAGGAATATTTTATTTAACGGCAAGTTTCCATCCGAAATATCTGGTAACAAAAGTAAGGGGAAAGGAAGAATCTCAGAGTATGACATCAAAAATAGCTACTTAAGTATTTGTCATTACTACGTAGGTTCAAGAACTGAAAATAACACAAGAACAAAAATCTGTTCACAGTGCTGACTTATCACAAAGGTCTTTGGAAATAACGGCAAGTTTCTGCTTCAAAACCTGTTCCTTCTAAGACACTCAAAAGAAAAATCACTCTGTCACCCTCTGCCAGATCAGTTCAAAGTTGCACCAGGAACTGCCCAAAAGTATCATAAACGTAGATGGCTTAGCTGGTTTCCAGTTGCTGTCCAGCTTCAGGCATCTTTTGGAGTCTTTGTCCCCAGTCCACCATTCACAGGCCTGCAGTGGCCACTGTTGACAGGCCCATAGGCAACTATTGACAAACCCTCCCCCCCATAGGGGGAGGGGGAAAAAACTGACTTTTTGCTTTCTGGTACGTTCCATTCCCAAAAGTCCTTTCCCAGAATTCCATGCATGCCGAAAGCCAGTGGGAGTGTCCAGCTTTCCAACCAATGAGGGCAAGTGTTGGCCATATTTGCCTTTTCCCCTCTTCCAGCTGCCAAGTTTAGTAATGGGGCAAAGTCTCCAGTCACAGGTGTGTAGCTCAAACCCTCTCCATTTCTTGGGGGCGGGGGTATGTCCATTATAGTTATAGTTATCTAGAAGCTGTGCTGTTAGTGCTAGGGAGTGAACTCCTCAGATTTCCCCTCAGTTAACTAGGAATTAGAATTTGTATTCATGATTCAAATTTATGTAGCAGAATCTTGTAGTCACTCCTTGAATCTTTATAATACTGTGTTGGTAACATTGCTACGTTTTTTTCTTCAATATTTGAGATAAGGCAGTTTGTACCAGGTCCAGGACAGCCTTTGGTGAGAGGATCCTGGCTCCCTAGGCAGCTTCTGGAAATCAGATATATGGCTTGGTACCCAGTGTCCCTGGTGTCTCTGTTGCACAGACTCCATAGGTTTGCTATGCTTGCTTTTTCTTTGGTTAGGCCTGGCTTCATTTGGGCAACTGATGGAAGGGCTCAGCCTGGACAGATGGCAACCCTGCTGCAGAGCTCTGCTAACAGGTTCCCTTCCTTCACAGTGGATAACTCAGCCCAGCAGATGCCAGTACAGCAAGATGGCAGGAGCAAGATTTCTTAGGCCTCTGAGTACTTTCTTTCAGTCCCATTCCTTCCAGGAAAAAGGTTCATAGGAATGTGGCTTTGATCTCAGAATTGCCCAAAGGGGACAGAGCTCTGGTCAGCCTGCAATCTGGGTGAATGACCCCAGCTTCTTTCTGACTGACTTGATCAGGGCTCCTTGAGGCTGTAGCTGCTCATGGCTGTCAGTCTGCAGTCACCCAAATGGAGGTAAGATGTTCAGAGTGTGGATCTTGTGTAAGCCCAATAAAATAACCAAAATTGGGGTGTGTGCTCTTCAAGAGGATTTTGGTGCCAAGACCTAGAGGGAAATTTGTTGAGTAGTGATAATGTCAGAATATCAAGGATAAAAATAATAGCCAACATGTATTATGGAGCTCTTTCTGTAGACCAGGCACATTGCTGCTCTCACCTCAACTTAGTGAGGAAGGGACAGCTGTTCTCATTGTTTAAATGAGGATACTGAGGCTGCACCAGGAGGGGACACTTGGCCAAGGTCACACAGTTCGGAAGCAAGACTGGGATTTGACCAGAGCATTGAACTTCACAGCTCATGCTCTGTATGAGATTTGGCTTAAATGTGAAATGACGGAATTTCTGGTAGTTTTGGCCACATCTGACTTGCTGCCCATCAGACTCTACCCCTATACTTAGGAGTTGTTGAGCTTCCTTCTTCACTTCAGACCCATATCTGACCTCCAGAGCTTGAAAGGAAAGGGAGGAGGAAGGAAACTCGTAGCCACTGAGGGCTTCCTCTGTGCCAGACACCGTCTAAAGTACTCTACATGGGTCATCTCATGTAATCTCAAGGCACCCTGACTACCTTCTGGGCAGGTGATGTTTTCTTCAGATTTCACACATGAGGTGACCAGCATAGGCTTCAAGCTTGACACCTGACTCCAAAGTCCATGTCATTCCTGCTGTCTTACACTGCTTTGTGGAGTTGTCTGGTCACTGAATGGGGATTGAGCTTTGAGTTGATGGTGGTTGTGTGGAGAGCCACTGTGGCTACTGGTGTTCAGTGCCTCTGAAACTGCAGACAGCCCCCAAGTCCTCTAGGTCACCTGTCCTTGTGCATTGGGGGATGAGGGAACCATTACTGGAGGAGCACATGTCCCTATGCTTCTTCCATGGGTGCTTTACTCTCCTGTGGAAATTGACAGTGTTCATAGCTACAATAGGAGGTGAAGCTGCACTGACTCTGTCTACGCTTGTTACCTTGAGAAGTCCTTTCCATTTCCCACACCAGGACCCACAGATGTTGAAGGTGAGCCTGGCTCTGATCCCAACTCTGAAAACTTTGGAAGGTCTTCTTTTCCTGTGGAGAATAGCTACCTGAATTAAGGAGTCTTTATAGGAGTTTTTCCTCCATAAGTCACTGTTACAATAAAGCATGGAGACTTAAGAAACAATGTGGTCTCAATTCACTGTAACCCTGTGGTAGAACACCCTGAGTGGCACTTAAAAAAAAAAAAAGCTTTATAGAGATAAAATTCACACCTAATACAATTCACCCAGCTAAAGTGTAAAATTCAGGGGGTTTTAACATATTCACAAAGTTGTGTAATCATCTCCATAGTTTGTGTTAGAACATTTTCATCACCCCTAAAAGAAATCCTATCCCTATCAACAGCTACCCTGCCATCTGCACATGTACCCTACCCCTACACACACACCTATTTTTTTCCATAGCTCCTCTCCACAGTCCCTGATAACCATTCACCTACTTTCTACCTTTATGCATTTAATGCCTTTTCTGGACATTTCATACAAATGGCACCATACAATCTGTGGGGTTCTTTTTTGTCGGCCTTTCGCTTAATGTAATGTCAATGTTCACTCATGTTACAACACACACCAGTACTTGTTTTTAAGGCTAAGTAGTATATCAAAGTATGGAATATTTAGTAGCAAGTTTTCCCATTCATCATTTGATGGACATTGGGGTACCTAAGGAGTGGAATTGCTGGGTCAAATGGTAGCTCTGCTTCACCTTTCAGGATTCTGCCAGACATTTTTTCACAGTGGCTACACCACTGTCAATAGCAATGTGTGAGGATTCTAATTTCTCCACATCCTCAACAACTCTTGGTATTGTCTGTCGTTTTGATTTTAGCCATCCTAATGGGTATGAAGTGGTATCTCATTGTGCTGTTGATTTGCATTTTCCTGATGGCTAGTGATGCTGAGCATCTTCTCTTGTGCCTGTTGGTCATTTGCATATCTTCTTAGGAAAATTATCTGTTTATGATACTTTGCCCATTTTCTACAGGTTGTCTTTTTATTGTTAGGTTGTAAAAATTCTTTTTTTTTTCTCTTACCAAAATGACATTTATTTGTATTTCTTACAGAAACAGTAAGTAGTAGGTAATTCATGGCACTAGGTAATTTGTGCAGATTCGAAAGGTGTTATCAGCAAATGCCCTTTTGAAGTGTCTTCTGTCACAATCTCAAGATAGACCTGCTCAGCAAAATCCAATATTATTCCTTCAGTTGCTTTGTAAGTGGAATTTTCTTCTACTTGTATCCATTTCCCGGGGCTTATGGACCCATTCATATTCTCCATATTTAGAATCAAAGGTTCCTTTCTGAAGAGATCTTAATTTTAAGGTAAAACGTGGTCCTATTTCCTGAATTCCCACTTTCTTTTCACTCTTGAATATGTATCTGTGAAATCTGAAGAAGATATAATCCCTTTGATTGTGGAATGTGGCAACCTGCCTTCCAGTAAACTGAGGATTATGGGGGAAGAGAGATGCAAACATCCGTCCAATAGAATGACCCAGCCGTGTTGTAAAATTATTCAGAATTATTTCAGGTATGTGTTCTGTGGGGTCCTTGCCTCTTCTCTTTATTTCTTTATGCAGACGAACACTGCTCATTTTAAAATGAGCAGTTGGTCCATTTGGCAAGTGACTCAGAATTAATCCATTTGGGGTTTTACGATCTTCATTAATAACGATCAGATCTGTGAAATCTCTTGAGATGCACTGTGGAATAATTTTTTTCAGAGCCAGTCCTCTTCTGTAATAAACATGTGAATTTGGTGTAACTGTGGAGAGCTGTTCACAGAGTCGTACTGTTCTCCCATGAGGTCTATCTGATGTAATGAGAATCTTGGGAGAGGTTTGTCTGTTGAAGTAAGAAGCAAATTCATCTGTAGCTTCATCATAAGCAACCTCTTCATCAGTAGGGTCTACTGTGGTTTCATCATACACTCGCTGGTTGTCAATGGTCTTGGGTATAGGTTTTGGTGGAGCCTTATCACCAAGAGCCTCTCTCTCTTTTTTAAGTTTTTTCTTAGCTGCCAACTTTTCCTTCCACTGTTGCTGTTTCCACCACGTGAACATTAAATGTCTCCGCTGTTTGTTTTTGATCTCGGAAATACTGAAGCCTGGAGGAAAGGCAGACGCTTTGGGGGGTTGGACCTCGCTTTCTGTCGCCCCATCCTTAACAACTGCCGCTTCTTGAGGTTCCTCGGTAGCACCTTTGCATTTTAGGGATTTCTTTCGGCTACCGCCGGTCTTCTCCATAGCGTTCGTTCCTGGGCATCTGTACCAGGTCATAAAAATTCTTTATGTATTCTAGGGATACTAGACTCCTATAGATGTATTATTTGCAAATATTTTTCTCATATTCTGTAGATTGTCTTTTCAGTGTCTTGACTATGTCTTTTGACATACAAGTTTTAAATTTTGATGAAGTCCATTTCATCTGTTTTTCTCTTGTTTGCCTGTGCTTTTGGTTTCATATCTAAGAAAAACAATTTGCTTTGGCTGGTATGGCTCAGTGGATTGTGCGCTTGCCTGCAAACCAAAAGGTTGCTGGCTTGATTCCTGGTCAGGGCACATACCTGGGTTGCTGGCAAGGTCCCCATTTGGGTTGGCGTGTGAGAAGCAACCGATTGATGTATCTCTAGCGTGTAGATGTTTCTCTCCCTCCCTTTCCCTCACTCTAAAAGTAAATAAATAAAATGTTTTGTTTCTTTTTTTAAAGAAAATTCATTACATAATCTAAGGTAACAAAGAATTAACACCTGTGATTTCTTTTAAGCGTTTTCTAGTTGTAGCTCTGACATTTGGGTTTCTGATCACTTAGATTTAATTTTTGTGTATGGCATAAGGAATAGGTCATCCAACTTCATCCCTTTGCATGTGGATACCCAATTGTCCCAGGACCATTTGTTGAAAAGACTGTTATTACTTTATTGAATTGTAATGACAGCCTCATCAAAAAATCAAATGGCTTTCTTCTTACGGCTTAGGGGACTTACGAGAGTTATCCTTCATGTTACCCAATGAAGTGTTCTTTACTGTACCTCCTGTCCTCATAGAAGCTTTAAGCTTGTGTTATCTGTGTCACCATAGTTACAAGATTATATAAAGAAGCAGTCAGGCAGTGATTCTGGGCCAGGAAAACATTTACTTTTCACGTCTGGAGGTACTGCTGGCATTTTGTGGGTAAAGGCCAGGGATGCTGCTGAACATCCAACATGCACAGGATAGTCCTCTACAGAAAAATTATGTGGTTCAAAATGTTAACATGCCACAGTGGAGTAACCCTACATTAAAATTTTTGCACATGTGTAGGTCTATCTATAGGATAAACTTCTAGATTCCAGTCACTATGTCCCTCCAGATATATTGTACCATATTGGAATCCTAGAAGAATCACACATAAGGTCTCACAACCCAAAACTGTACATTTGGAAGAGGCACACCATTAACATAGTTTTAAGAGTTGTGAAATGCCATAATGATAAAATCAGTCTTAGGCTGAAGTCAAAGTCAAAAATAAACTTTCAAGTACAAGAAAAGAATAAATCTGCAGTTTTAGCCAAAATACAATCATTGCAGTTTATTGTTAGTAGTTTTATAATGTAATACGCTTTTATGGCTGCCTTGTCAAACAGTGACTGCTCCACATCGAGAGTTCCTCCTAGAGTCACTGCCCTGTGCAGGAGTATTAGTAAATAGGGTCCTTTTGTGCCTAGTAGAATAGAATCCCAGAAACCATTTTTTATTAATATGTTTTCTAAATGAAACTGCGCCTAAGGTTCATAGCTTGGACAAATTTAAAAATGTCTTGCCTTTATTCCAGAAAAATATATAGTAGTCTTTAAGCAGGCCTTTGGTTTAAATTTTTAATTTTAGGGACTCAAAACTATAAGAAACTTTCTTAATGCATGCTTGTAAATTCTGTTATTTTGAAGTTTGATGAGGGAGTACTTCATTTTTCTTTAACCACTTTTTCTTTAGAATTATATTTGTTATTATGTCAGAATTAAAGATGATTTATCATGAGTGCTACAGAATTTGGGATATTTTAACAGGGTAAAGGTGAGATCTTTTAAAATTTTTTTCAAGAATTCTCAAGAGAGCCCTGATGAGTGTGGCTCAGTTGACTGGGTGCTGTCGTGCTGTCTCATGAGGTGAAGGGTCACAGGTTCGATTTCTGGTCAGGGCACATGCCTGGGTTTCAGGTTCATTCTCCAGTTAGGGTGCATGCAAGCGGCAACCATTGATCAATGTTTCTCTCTCACACTGATGTTTCTCTCCCTCTTTTTATCCCTCCCTTCCACTTTCTCTAAAAATAAATAAATAATATCTTTAAAATAAAAAAGAATTTCAAGAGAATTCCGAAGTGGGACTTAAGAAATCTTAAACTTGCCCTGGCTGGTGTGGCTCCATGGATTGAGCGCTGGCCTGTGAACCAAAGGATCGCCGGTTTGATTACCTAGGCACATGCCTGGGTTGCAGGCTGGGTCCCCAGTTAGGGGTGTGCGAGAGGCAGCCACACATTGATGCTTTTCTCCCTCCCTTTCTCTAAAAATAAATAAATAAATAATAATAAATAAATAAAATCTTTAAAAAAGAGAGAGAGAAATCTTAAACATATGGCCTAGATATAATTCAGTAACTGAAATTAAATGTAGTTATTAAAAGTTATTTTATTTAATGTGAAGATTGTAGGCAAACCAAATACCAATATTTAAATCATGATAGAATTTATTTATAGAGTGTTTTAATAAACATTTTCTTTCTTTTTTTAATTTTAATTGTTGTTCAAGTACAGTTTTCTGCCCTTTCCTCCACCCCCCCAGCCCTCCCCACTTCCCTCCTGTTTCTACCCCCCTCTATTTATAAACATTTTCTTTTAAAGATTTTATTTATTTTATTTTTTAGAAAGGGGAAGGGAGAGAGAAAGAGAGGGAGAGAAACATCACTGTGTGGTTGCCTCTCTTGTGCCCCTCACTGGGGACCTGGCCCGCAACCCAGGCATGTGCATTGACTGGGAATTGAACTAGCAACCCTCTGATTCGCAGACTGGCAGTCAACCTCTGAGCCACACTAGCCAGGGCATGATAGAATTTAATTTTTACAATTCTTCTATGTAACTATTTTTAGAATTATTTGTTTGTAAAAGAGATTTATTTTCTCTAAAGTTATATTAATATTTGTATTTTCTATTGTATTTCCCCATTTATTTTGAAAGGTCTTAACTTTTTATATTTAACAGTTCATTAATGTAGCATTTTATTCTTTTTTGAATTGTTTTTATTGTGGTAAAATGTATGTAACACAGAATTTGCCATTTTGCTGTACAATTCAGTGGTATTAATTACATTCATGTGTTTTATAACCATCACCACCATCCACGTCCAAAGCTTTTCTATCACCCCAAAGAGAAACTCTACCCCTTAAGTAGTAAGTCTCATTTTCCCCTTCTCCCTCTACCTGGTATCCTCTCTTCTATTCTGTCTTTACCAATTTGCCCTTTCTAGATATTTCCTATAAATAGAATCATACAATATCTGCTGTTTCATAATTGGCTTCTTTCTTAAAAAAAAAGGGGGGGGTTTGTTTGTTTGTTTGCTTGTTTGTTTGTTTGTTTGTTTATGGAGGGAGAAAAAGAGGGGACCGAATCCATAACCCAGGCATGTGCCCTGACCAGGAATCAAACTTTTGCTTTACTAGATGACACCCAACTTACTGAGCCACACCCACCAGTGAGGACTATAACTGGCTTCTTTCACTTAGCATAAGATTTTCAAGGTTCATCCTCTTGTAGCCTATATCAGAACAACATTTTATTCTTGCAATAATAAATATACATTTATGCTTCAACTAACTGGATACAATTTCAACAGAATGACTTTTTAAAAAGATTTTATTTTATTTATTTATTTATTTATTTTTTATTTTAAAGATTTTATTTATTTATTTTCAAAGAGGGAAGGGAGGGAGAAAGAGAGAGAGAGAAACATCAATGTGCGGTTGCTGGGGGCCATGGCCTGCAACTCAGGCATGTGCCCCGACTGGGAATCGAACCCGCAATGCTTTGGTTCGCAGCCCGAGCTCAATCCCTGAGCCATGCCAGCCGGGGCTAAAAAAGATTTTATTTTTCTTTATTATTAGAGAGAGGAGAAGGGAGGGAAAAAGAGAGGGAAAGAAATATCATTGTGTGGCCGCCTCTCATGCGCCCCCCACTGGGAACCCAGCCCTCAACCTAGGCATATGCCCTGACTGGGAATCGTACTGGTGACCCTCTGGCTTGCAGGCTGGTACTCAATCCACTGTGCATACCAGCCAGGGCCAGAATGATTTTTTTTAACTGAAGTTTTATTTCTGCAATGTTTACTTACATTAGAAACCAAGTATTTTGATACTAACAATTAAATCCAAATGTCCTGCCCTTGTTCTTTATTATAGTGATAAGTTATGACCATAGACTCTTAATCTGACACCAGAAATGGTGCTGAGGTAGACCTGCTGCTGCTGTGACTCTAAAAGGCTGAGGCTTCCAGATGCTGTGGTTGAAGCCTGGTCCTGGGGGCTGCCAGGTCTGCGCAACACACATCCTGTCAGGCAGGCAGCTGGGTACCTCAGGGCCTGGTGGGTTTAATAGGGCTCCTCTCCTGGGCTGTTCTTCCTGTGGCTTGGCTAAAAGTCCAAGAGGAACATAGGAAAAGACATAACTGGACAGTTTTCCAAAAGAAATAAAATAACTAGTGCACATAAGGGAAAGCATTCAAATGAGTCAAGGAAATGCAAATTCAAACAAGATGTTACCCATTCATTTTCTAAACCATCAAAGCAACAAAATATTTGAAAATTAGAATACCCAGTGCTGGCTATAATGCAGTGAGATCAGATCATTTTTGTAGCTGTGTAAATTAGGATATTCATTCATCCATTTGAACAGATAGTCAGAATTGTGACAGATGCTACTAGAGTTGCTGAGGAAATGTTCATGACTATATGCATAAAATTATTTATTAAAGCATCATTAATAAAAATAGCAGCAATTGGAAACTATCTAAATGCCCAGCAATTTGGGTTTTATGAAATACCTGATAAGACTAAAGCAACATGGACAAAAGCAAAGGCAAAAAAATCTATATGCTTAATTTAGTTTACAAAAATGTTTATATGAAAATTTGGCAAATATGATTTTTGGTGGCCTTTTTCTCCCTCTCCCAAATTTTCTATGGTACTGATATTTGCTAAAATAATGAAGTTGTTTTTGATGACACCTGAATGGTAGTCTGTTTACACTGCCTCTGACTCTCAGGACATGCACTAACTGTTTTGTCATTGTGCATTCCTCAGTCATGTTTTCAATGTCCAGAGTCTGGTCTCAAATTGCCTGTGGTGATATGGTCATTCTGGGTCTTGCAGAGGCACTGAGGATATCACCTCTCCTCATGGTATCCCTCTTGACCTTCTGGACCGAGTGATGATCATCCGGACCATGTTGTATACTCCACAGGAAATGAAACAGGTGAGCCTATCTTCTCCCTTCCTCTCTCTGTTCCCCCCTGAGTTGCTGCCAGTGTTCTCTGATGCCATGTAGGAAGTACTGACTCCCACCACTGTCCCATCACTATGCTGCATCCTTGGACAAGTCACAATACTCTGAGCCTCAGTCTCCCCATCTGAAGGAGGGATGGGCCAGCTAGACACTGCCTAAAGTGTCATAAAACTTCAGTTGCCTACATCCCTCCTGATAAACTTTAGGAAAGAAATGGTGAAAAATACTGACTTGATGACAGCCATTAGGGGGATCACTGGAAAAGGAACCTCTAGGTAAAGGGCTTGAAATATGATTTAGCAATAGCCTCTTGGTGCCTAGGCCAGACCCTGTTCGAGGTTCCTTTTGCTCAGTGGGCAAAGCCAGGTACTCTGTCCCACCAGAACCCACAGCAGGCCAGCTTTAGCAGGATACAGAAGCTAGAGGGGGTGAGCACTCAAGTCCTAGCAGAGCTGTATACAGCATGACCAATGGGTTTCTCAGGGACTTTGGAGGCTGTGCCTGGGGCTGCTGCCTTGGTTGTAGAGATAATAGTAAACAGGGTCACACATCTTAGGCACCTGGAACGGAGGTCATAAAACTAACCTTATAATGAGAGACTTGATGGAAATGTACATGGAAGCATCTAGCTCAGTCACTGCACAGAGTGCATGCCAGAATTCCATGTGAGCTGAATTTGGGGGTGGAGGTGACAGGGGTGTATGAGATTGGGCCTTATCCCAAGGGGTGCAGTCCCAGTTCTTGCATGCATTGCCTTTTGCTTGATCTGGAGCTGGAACACCAGTTGTGTGCTAAATAATGCCTAGGTACTGCACACTTAGAATTTCTAGTACCCCAGTTGGTACTAGGGTACTTTAGTAGTCATCACAGTCATAACCTCTTTGCTTTTTGATGGCTGAGTTGTGGAGTGACAAGTCCAGGATGCAAAGCCAGACAGTTCCCTGCAGAGCCCAGGCCATCTGCTCAGCAGTAGATTGTGCTCTAGGTTGCTGATCCACTGGAGCAGTACAGGCTGTGTTCTTTTCCCTACTCTGTCCACCTATGCTTCAGATGGTCTCACCTCCAGGCTATAGGTCTCTCAATTTGAGGTCCGCATATGGCCAAGGCTGGAGATGTGGAGTGGACCAGGGCTTCACTGACATCTTAATAGGCTCTAGCTGGACCCTCTCCCCTCACCAGAGCACAGGCACTGTTTGTTGGATATTGTGCTAAAGTTATGGACATGCGTAACCAGCATGATTCCATTTGATTTCCAGTAACCATGAGACAGGGAGAACTGTTATTGTTGTGATTCCTAAATATGAGGACACGAAGACTTAGGCTAAATGCCCAAGTTCATAAAGCTGGTCAGTGGCAAGTATGTAATAGGACTAACAGGAATCCAGGCTGTCTGATCCTGAAGCCCATGTTCCTAAGTGCTATGCTACCAGACTCCCACCTGGTAGAAATGACAAGTGGGGGTGAAGTTGCTCTGGCAATTTGTTGGCAAGGCCTTTCCTTTTGGAGCTCTGAAGGCCTCTCCTGGGCATTTCTTGGTTGTCCCCTTGCTCATGTGTAGCTATCTGCCTGGCCCTGACAACATTTCTTGTTGACCAGTACCCAGGAGTACTGGGGTGAGCATGGAGCTGGAGGTCTCCCTTCATAACCAGCATTGATAGAATATTGAAAAAATTGTAGATCATGGCAGCAACTGTGCATTATTAGGAGATAATGTCCATGTCTGGGGGCCTTATCACCAGCTAATGGTCTGTTGCTCTTGGATGAATGCTAGGTTGAAGTCAAAGCATTCATTGAACAGAGGTGGAAGCAAAAGCAAAGGATGCTTTGTTTTCCCATCCTTACCTTTGGGACTAGAGCCTGCTGGGAAAGGCCGCCCTACACACTCAGATCACTTCTTGGCTAAGTGACTCGAGCAGTTTCATGCATCTCTATGAGCCTTACTGATTCACTGCAAGATCTCTTCCCTTCTCTCAAGGTTGTCATGAGGACTAAGTGAGATAGTGACAATAAATGGCCAGCTGTCCCTTTCTGTTGCAGTTATTACTGATATTAACAGCTTCCAGGTGCTTCATAGATATCCGCTGGAATCCTCATGACAGCTTTCAATAATGAGGGTTTGTGACTCAGGAAAAACAAGGGCCCCATGGTCACAGAGAATACGCTGCAGAGCTAAGACCGTACTCAGAGCCAGTTCACATGTTTACTCCATTTGACCCTGGAACATGTGGTATGTTCTCTGCTGGAATGTTCTCCAGTTGTGCCTTCCTGAGCAGTGACCACAGGCCAGCTCCCGGACTGGTTCCATATGCTTAGCTAGGCCTCCTCTTGGGTTAGCAGAGGACAGATTGCCATTATGCACACTGCTTTGTTCTGATGGGTTCAAGGGATAACCTTAGCACTTTTACTGGAGCCTGGAGTAGGTCTTTAAAAAACAGAGTAAATGTAACGTGTATTCTGCTATCAATGCCGACACCCTCATAAACTATCCCTGCAGGTTATTAAATGATTAAAGATCTAATTTATGAACTGTCCATTTCCAAACAGTCTGAAACAGGAGCTCTTGGGATTGCTCTGACCTGCTTTAGAGAGAGTGAGAGCAGTGTCCCTGATATTTCTTAAGCCCAACTTCCAATTCAGTGCAGCTCGCTAAAGATGAAATGCTCAGGGCTGAAACTTTCCGCTTAACCAAGCTCGAGGATTAAATATTTGCATCTCCATAAAGTTTTTGAAGGTCCTAGGGGACATTTTTCTTGACAGGACCAGGAAGTTTCCTTTGTCCCCAGCTAGCAGTGAGAAACCCTTTTTATACTGAGCAAAAACCTTTCTAACTCTGACTGTTATGGTCTGTGGGGAGTCCTGTGGAGGGAACTGGGAGCAGGGATCTCCCTTCCTGTTCCATTTCTGCCTTCCTCATGTCCACTCAGGACCTTCTGTGCTCAGCTACATTTATGGTGGTTTGGGACCCCAGATGGTGGAACCCGTCATGCACAAGCTAAGATACTTTTGTACAGAGGTCATACCTTAGCAGCACTGGCTAAACAGATGATGTTTTATGTGGCTGGTGCAGTGTGAAATATTTCAACAAATTGACAACATTTAGAAATCAGGACATTTCATACAAAATCTGAGTTCCAAGTTTTTTGACAGAATAAAAGACTTTCTTGCTAGCATCTGGCCTTCCAGCCCTGGCCCTGATCCCGAGCCTGTCTTTCTTACTGTGTAAGACCTTTCCCATTCATAGCAGGCTGGCCCCTTATAAAAAACTCACTAGACAGTAAATCCCTCCCTCGTACAGCTCCTGCTCTCAGAGTCTCTTCCCGAGAGCTGAAAGGCCAGCTTTAAAGTGCGTTATGTCCTAAACCTCTGGTCTCCTCTTGTAAGGCTTTAGCTGGGGGGCTTAGTCTTTCCCAATTCCTAAGCCTCTTCCTAAGCCTCTACCTAAGAGGCCCACTTCCTAAGCCTCTTCCTAAGCCTCTACCTGGGTGTTTTTATGACTTTAATTTAAACAAGGGCTTCTTGATATCTTGTTTATGAAGCTGCCAAAGTGAAAAATTCCTATATTATTTGAGGTTCAAAGTCTTCACGTTATCTCAGTTTCCCAATACACAACATCATTATCCCAGCTACCCCTTATCACTCATTGCTGGTGTGCCTGCAGGATCCTGGTGCCACTTGTGTTACTGCGCCCACACTACCAGCTCGTTTTCCATCCAACTTTACCGGGATCTGCAAACTGCAACAAACATTGACCTCTTCTTGATAGATTAGATATTTTCGGGTGATGTTATGAGGGCTGGTAAATCTGTAAAAGTAACTTAAAAATTTTACTTAACTATTTTATTTTTAAGCAAATAAAGAATCTCTGTTTTTGTCTGAGTCTTATAGGTGGTGGTGTCTATACTGGAGAAGAAAGTTAGAGGCTGTGTGGGAGCCTGGGCAGATTTTGGAGAAGCCTCACTTTTCTTGCTCTTGAAATTGAGTGGCCTGGGCTGGGAGGCAGGAGCTGAGCCATCCTGGCAGCACACACCTCTAGGGTACCAGCTGCTTTCTAGTCAGTATGAATGTAATACTCTGGCTTTAAATCCATTCACAGTGTGGCTGGCACCGAACAGGTATGTTTGTGCAGTCCTGGGTAGGGGTCAGCTCTTTGCCTCACCAGCCTGGGATTGGGCCTCTGCTGCTGTAATGGTGGGGACTAGAAACACTGAACAAGATTGTTTTTAAAGCACTTTATAAATGAGACATTTGAGATTGGTCACTGTTGATCATGGTTTTTCTCCTCGAAAAGATTATTAAAATCCGTGCCCAGACAGAAGGAATCAACATCAGTGAGGAGGCACTGAACCACCTGGGAGAGATTGGTACCAAGACCACTTTGAGGTGAGCCAGTTGTCCTCTGGACCTGTGTCTGCCTGCAGCTGCTCCAGACCCCATGGTGCCTTTGTAGCAAAGCCTGTGGGGACGTAAAGGTCTGTTAGAACGTAAAGATGGGCCCCCTTCTCAGGGCATGGGACCATGTCTGCTATTAGTGGTATGGGTCTTATCCAAGGACACTGATTTAGAGTGCAGAATATTTAGATTGATGGTGTTTTAAAAGCTAGATTAATAGGTTAAATTCCCTTGTCCTGTAGTAGATGCACTCCTGTGATGGAGAGTTGCCTCTGACCCCGGGCTGGTCCCCTTGGTAGAAGAAACGGACAGAACCAGAGACCAGGGTCCAGGGCAGGGAGTTCATTAGGTAGGCCCTGCCTTGCCACCTCGCCCTCTCACCCATGCTGTCTCTGTTCTTCCAGTGTGTCTTAGATAGGAATGGTAGGTGTAGGCGAATGTGAGGAAGGATTGCAGACATAGACTGCTTTCCTGATAGTGGCTTGAAGCCATTGCCTATGCGGGATGTCTCTCCTCAGTGTTCTGGCTTCTTGTGAAATCATTACTTAATTCTTGCCACTAATTCCCTCACTCCTGAAGTTGAAGCAGAATTGTAAGCTGTTTTGTTTAGGTAGAGTGGTGCTTTTAAAAACTTCTGGATTCTCATGCCTTTCGTTGGGGCATGTGCTTTCAGGCTATATGTTTATTTCCCTACCATGTTCAATGTCCTTGGCATTGCCTGTGACAAAATTTGCAGTCCCTTTCAGGCAGCAGTGGATTTACCTCCTGTCAGAGAATTCTTAGACTGTGACAAAAATTTAGGGAGTAGGACTTGGCTATGTTCAGGACTTCTGACCTCTCCAGTGGGGTCATGACTGCAACTCTCTGAGAAACAACAATTCTCATATCTTCTTGTTTGCTGTGTCCACCACATCTAGCACAAGCCCAGCATTGGGCTCAATCCCTGGTGTCAGTGCTCCTGCTAGTCTGGGATGGGGCTTCTGTCTGTGGCCACTGTTTCATTCCTGCCCTGGCCCCTGTTCCTTTTAGGTACTCAGTGCAACTGCTGACCCCGGCCAACTTGCTTGCTAAGATCAACGGGAAGGACAGCATCGAGAAAGAGCATGTTGAAGAGATCAGTGAGCTCTTCTATGATGCCAAGTCATCAGCCAAAATCCTGGCTGACCAGCAGGATAAGTACATGAAGTGAGTCTTTCTGCAAAGAGGGACTCCCTGGCATGTCTGGGCCCAGATACAGCCTGCAGATACAAGGTTTACCTTTGCCTTTGGATTCTGTTCCAACTTGGACATGGTTAGCAGCAAGTTCAGTGTGCTAAGTGTTTCTTTTTAAATTGTCATAATTTCTTTTGTGGTTCCTTTGAAGGAACCCTGCCTCACCTGGCATATTTTCTAATAAACCTTTATAGGATTATTTTGATGGTATCTCTTTTTCTCCTTTTAATTAAAACAAATAAATTTTGTATTTTAGAACAGTTTTAGATGTTGTGAAGATTGTACAGGGCATTCCCACATACCTCACACCCAGCTTCCCTATTGTTAGTATCTTATAGTAGTATGTAGTACATTTGCCACAGTTGATGAACCAACACTGATACATTATTACACTTTATTCATATTTTCTGTCCCAGGATCCCACATTACATTTAGTTGTCATTTCTCCTTCAACTCCTTGTGGCTATTGTTTTTGATGACCTTCAAAGTTCTGAGGAACACTGGTCAGGTGTTCTGTCTAATATCCCTCAGTGGAGTATATTAGCTGTTTTTCTCATGATTAAACCAGGATTGTGGGTTATTGGGAGTAAGACCATATGGGTAAGGTACAATTTTTATCACATGTCAACATGACTCATCACTATTAATGTTGACCTTGATCCCCTGACTGAGGTGATTGTCAGGTTTCTTCACTATAGTTACTCTTTTCCCCCCTTCCCATACTGTCCTCTTTGCAAGAAGTCACTGAGCATAGCCCACACTTAAGAGCTGGCGAGTTTTTCTCTACCTCCTTAAATGCTGAGCATCTACATTAATTATTTGGAATTCGTCTACACAGGAGATTGTCTTTTCTTGCCATTTGTTTATTCAATCATTTATCTCTGTATGGACTCAAGGATATTTATAATATACTTTGGGTTATAATCCAATGACACATTATTTATTTTGCAGCTCAAATTTGTCCAGTTTTGACCATTGAGAGTTCTTTTCGTTGGCTTCTGTATCCCTCAACATGTCCCTATCACTGGTACTACATTTCTTTGTGAGTTCAGTGAAGTGGGGCTTTCAGCCATTTGAGAGGAAAGAGAAATGGCAGTGCCTGACAGATGCCATACTGAAACATTCTCGTCTGGTAGGATGAGCACCATGTTCTTTCTACCAGGCTGGTTCCTGTCTGCTAGCTCTGTGCTGCCTGAGGCAGGGCTTAGCCACAGAAGCAGTGCCATGGTACAAGCTAGTTGTTTTGGTTCTCTGCCCTCATGGGCAGGATCTCCATACTCTTATATGTACAAAAAAGGGGACTAACCAAGACAGCCATTTTGATCTAGTCATTGTTCTAATTCAAGTTAACCATGAAGTCCTTTGGGGGGCAAGTACAACTGTTCTCCCATTAGTGATGATCATCTGAGCGTGTCCAGGAGACTGCAGGACAGGAGGGCTGAGATAATGCTGTGGGAGTCCATCCAGACTTCTCAGAGTCCTCAGGCCCTGAGGAGGGCCCAGCTAGTCCCTGCCTCTAGAATGGACCTTCCGGCCTGGCACCTAAAGGAAATCCCAGTGTGGGGTGGGATACTTCCTAAAGTCAGGGCTGAGCTCTGGCTTGTCCTGGCTACTCATATTCTGTGTCTCTGGCCTCCCAACATAAGCAACATTAGAAAAACAGAATAGTGATACCTCTGATACCAATGTAGCAAGAGCTGATTGTGGGCAAGAGCCTGTGTTAATGCTTCATATTTTTTTTTCACATTGTCACAGCACCCCTATGATATTGGTGCCAGTTAGGTCACTTGTGCAGCTGGTAAGAGATGGAACAAGGAAGATTTGGAATCAGAGTGGTTGGAATCTATGCATATAACATTTCCCTCAGTGTGCTGAGTTGTTGCATGGGGGGAATCTTCAAGATCTGACTTCCATCCCAGGCAGGTGATGCAAACGGGCAAGTATTAGGAAAGTGATTTCATTAAGGTGATATCCCAGAGGAGAAGAACCAGACTCTGCCCACCTTAACCTCTTCTTCCAGCCCCCAAACCTTTCACAGTGTTTGAAGAGCAGTAGAGAAGCAGTGGTGATGGCAAACCTCTGAGTGCAGGTTGGGACAGAGTCCCTCCCACCTGCTCAGAGAACCCTGATGTCCAGAGGAGTCCTGGTGAGGAAGGGAGTGAGTGTAGTCACAGCCCCCTAGTCCTGTTCCTCAGGAATTCTGCTCCTTGGTGTTCAGGGATATGGCTCACCTAACTGGAAGAGATGGTTCTGGGTAAGTGGGAAGGTAAGGTTATTTTAATTTTCCTGTTTTTTTTTTCCAGCAAGGCCTGTGGTTATTACATTAATCTTCTGGGTGAAGTTTTTATGACTGGTCCCCTCACTGACTATCAGAAGTTTTTCCATCCATTACCAAAAGGGAAACAGACCCTGTAGGGAGGAAAATATTTGTCATATCTTATCTGGCTGACACACAATCTACCAACAATTATAGCAGGCCCATTTTTTGTACTATTTCAGCTCTGGTGTGAAAAATTGTAATATGAAAGTGAGGCAGGGTGGAAGTTGGTCATGGGAAATGGCTGATATTCCAAGCTCTGGGCACATGTTCTCCACTGCCTACCCACAAACTGATTAAATGGGCTGGAGAAGAGAGTATTTGCATGTAAATCCCAGCTCCCTGTTCCTGTGCTAATGGCCTCACTATGAGAACAGGAAGGGTTCTTGGAAGATTTCCCTGGCCCTTGCTGAAAATCCACCCTATCCCTCCCTTTATTTTCTCAGTCCAAATACCTTCTCATTGCCACCTCTCCTTTGTTATACCCCCAGATGGCTTCATAGGATATTTTGTTTTTTAGGACTAAACAGAAGATGGTATCATACCAGAATTCTAGTGACTTGATTAGTAACCCTTTCTCAACCATTTTTCTAATAAAACGGAGCTGCACACTGGTGGGAGTCACACTTTCTGTTGGCCTCCATGTCTCAGACCCCAGGGCCAAAAGGCTTTTTACTGCCAGGAAAGCAGACGATCATCATCTGGCATTCCTCATTCTCTCCCAGGGCCAGCCTGGAGGGACCTGAACAGTCCCTGATCTTGTGGGGATCCTAGGCAGAAGGTACAGGTGGGAAAGGAGAGCAGCCAGGTTCCAGGGACATGGAAGTTAGGAATGTGGTTTTGACTGGTCCTTAGTCCTGAGCCTTCCTTTCCTCATCCATAAGATGAAGGCAGTTCTATCCCATAGATCCATGAAGGACATGGTGAGGTGACATGTGGCTGTATTGGGTACTCAAGATACTGAAATTCAATGAATAATTCCCAATCCCTGCCCCTTTGGGGAGAAGAGGTTACTATTTGTCCAACAGGAGACAGGCTGGCTGGCTCCATCCTTCCCCATTCCAGACAGTTGGCCCTTGCAAAGGTTTAGAAAAGGCCTAGAGAGATCCGTGTTAGCTGGACCATTCCCTGTTAGGCCAAGGGATGGGCAGGCTCCTGGGAGCAAAGAGAAAAGAAGCTTGCGAAGGCATGGGCTGATGCTTCTTCCCAACCAAGCTTTTGATCTCTGGAAAAGGGCTGCTGAGAGGCAAAAGTGTCCACATCAGTCCACCTACTCATCATCCTTCCATTCCCCACCCCTCTCCGCTCCTACAGTATGGGGCCACCCCCCCTCCCATTTATTCCTAGGACAGCAGGCCCCCTGGGGATAAGGGGTGGCCTGGTCAGGGTGACTGAGCCCCTGGGGGTGAGGGGTCAGGGGAGACTCACAGGACCGGAGAGTGGGGGAAGAATGGTTTAACCACAGATGCTGACCGTAAGCTGGCTGTCAGCAAACTGACCTTGTTGCCCCTCCCCGTCATTCGGCAGGCAAGTGCTGTGATTAATGGCCCGGCCTCTCCGCCAGTTCCACCATCAGCACGCGTCTGGGCAGCGATGAATGTGGCTTGTCAGGCTGGCCCTGCCCACAGTGACCCTCGGCCCCTGTCGGACGCGATCAATGGGCAGCACACAGCAGGCAACGGCTGGGCCGGCGCGATAAGATGAGCCGATGTACGCCTGCTGATTGCCCGCTCTGTCACCCGCCATCACCGACAGGCCGCCAGAGCGCAGATCGGCGCCGTCTGCTCAGGCAGACGTGATTAATGGGGGCTCAGGGAAACAGTGGGAGGGCTTGGGCGCGCAGACCCCACACCAGAGGGGCGTGGGGGGTCGGGCACGGTTAGGTGTATACTGGCCTGCGGGCGCGGACGTACGTCTGCTGGGCACAAGGAACACAGGGTCTGTGCAGGTCAGGGGCACACGCTTACGGTGCTTGTGCACGGGCCCTGGCAGTATCCAGGACTTAGGCGCAGGGTCTGGGTCATGGGATTGAACAGCACTTACAGAAATGTCACTAAGATGTGTCGGGAGTTAGTGCGCAGTCACCAAGGGCCTGACTTAGGCTGGCTGTGAACAGTGAGCCGCTAGGGTGGGGTGGGGGTGGGGGGGCAGCTAATGTGAATCTCCCTACTCTGACCCCAGAAGCCCTGGCTTCTGCTCGCCAGTTGCAGGCTCCCTCACCATAGTCCCAGCCATCTTTGCAGAACCTCGATCTGACTCAGTCAGGCCCCTACCAAAAACCCTTTCCTAGGATCCTATGGCCCAATGGACAGATCGCAAGGCCCTAAGGGGAGAGTTTCACAGTCCCAGTCACTCGGCACTCACGCTTCCTCGCCTACCTGGCTCGCGCCACTGCAGGCACTGCGAAGAAGAGATTGTGGGATCCGATGGCGTAAAGCACACAAACGCCCACCGAAGTGCCCCCCGCTCCCAGACCTCTCCTTGGGAAAAGAGCCAGCCTCCAGCTCCACCACTGAAGACCTGCGCCAGGTGATAAAGGAGGGGCCCAAGAGAACTTCCCAGAGGAGGTGAGAGGAGCCCAGAGATGTTCGGCTGTTGCAGGACCGGTTGATGGGTCACGGTGTAGACAAAGGGAGGGGTGAGGAGCAAGGCTGGGGCCTAAGCACTGGGCCACTAGTATCAAATACTGCAGGAGCTGGGCCACTCCCGGGCCACTCCCTCTACTATTCCAATCTGGGAGGTCTCTGGCAGCCTCTCCCCTTACAGATACCCCATCACCACCACCGCTAGCCAGCGGCTGGGGTGATTGCTAGGCCACCAGGTGCCCTTGGGCCCCCGCAACCACACCTCCCTGCCCTGGGGGCATGGCCAAACCTGGAGTGCAATCCTTGACCTTGCCACAGCCTTGGATCAATGCTGAGACCACCTAGGGTAGGGAGGGAGCCTACATGCCCCAAGTGACTGTAGGAAAACAGCAGTCAGGGAACGCTTCCTGAGCTGGGGTTTTAATTTTAAACTGGAAAAAAAATTTTGTGAATAATTTACATCATGGTTCAAAATGTAAAAGTACAGTGAAGAATCGCCCTCTCCCTTACCTTCATCTTGTTCCCCTCTCCAGAAGCAAGCTGCATTATACTGCAGGTGTACTTCTCCAGGGATGTCCTGTGAATATGCAAGCCAATACATAAACATTCCCAAGACTTATGAAAATTTTCAAAAGTGAGAGAAGTTACAGGAATTGCACAGGAACAATCTGTATACATATCACCCAGAACTATCCATCCTTCCCTTCCATCAGTCTATTTTTATCCAACAATTTTTTTCATTTCAAAGGTGCAGACAATAATATACTACATCTCTAAATATTTTAGCATATATACAGTTATCTAGAGCTCACTATTTGTGGCATTTAAAAATATTGTTCAATTACAAGTATAATTTTATATTAGTTTCAGGTGTACATCAGAATGGTTAGACAATTACATAATTTACAGTGATCCCCTCCCAAATTCTAATACCCACCTGGCACCATACATAGTTATTACAATATTATTAACTATGTTACCTATAGTATATTGACTTTATATCCCCATGACTATTCTGTAATTAGTACTCAATCCCTTCACTTTTTTCACCCAAGACCTCAACCCTTCTCTCATCTAGCAATGCTCAGTTTGTTCTTTGTATCTGTGAAGTTTTCTGTTTTGTTTTGTTCTTGAATTCTACATATAAGTGAGATAATATGTTATTTGTCTTTGTCTGACTTATTTCACTTAGCATGATACTGTCTAGGTCCATCCATGTTGTCACAACTGTGAGATTTCACTTTTCTTATGGCTGAGTAATATTTTGTTGAATATATGTACCACTCCTTATCCAATTGTCTTTTGGTGGGCACTTAGGTTGCTTCCATATATTGACTATTGTATTGGGTTGGCCATTTAGCTTTTTCTGTAAAATAAAAGACACATTTTCTACTTTCACTAATAACTTTATTGATCTGGATATTTTGAGTATGTTGGCTATCCCTTGCATGGTATAATGTTGATTGTTCTCAATGTCTTCATTTGATCGCCATCAACTACAACTTATCTACCTGACCATAGAGCATTATCCAGTGAGAAATCTCCAACACGAAACTTGGCAAGCCACTCCTGACACGTTCAATCAGTCACAGAACCTTCTCTATACATTGTACAACTCTTTTGCATTTCAGTTGCATTTTAACCTTTCTTGAAATAATAAAAAATAATATGCCAAAAATGTTGCACATTTTCTTCCATCTTTGATATTAAAATGGCTGCACAAATATTCACTAATTTGGTAAGTTTTTAAAAAATACATGTTGGTATGATGACTGTCACCATACAATCTAACAAAATTGTTCTGAATGAATTTAAAGACAACTAAATGCTACTAGAGCCATTGTACAGATAAAAACAAAGTTTTTGGCCAACCCCCAAAATAATACTGCAATGATAATAGGGGTCCAAATATCTCAACCAATTAGTCTTTTGGATTTCTTCAGATATATACCCAGAAGTGGAACTGGTCAGTCATAAGGTAGTTCTACTTTTAATTAATGAGGAACCTCCATACTGTTTTTTACAAAAGCTGCACCAATTTGCAATTCCACCAGCAGTGCACAAGTGTTCCCTATTCTCCACATCCTTGCCAACACTTGTTTGTTGATTTATTTTTGATAGCCATTCTCTCATTATGGTTTTAATTTGCATTTCTCTGATAATTAGTGACCTTGAGCATCTTTTCATATTTCTATTGGCCATCTGTATGGCCTCTTTAGACAAGTGCCTATTCAGATCCTCTGTTCATTTTTAAAAAAGGATTGTTCATTTCTTTGGTGTTGTATTGTATGAGTTCTTTATAAATTTTGGATATTAACCCTTTATTAGATGTATCATTGGTGAATATGCTTTGCCTTCTGAGTAGGTTGTTTTCTTTTTGTTTTGTTTTGATGATGGTTTCCTTTGCCATACAAAACCTTTTTAGTTTTATGTAGTCTCATTTGTTTCTTTTTTCTTTTGTTTCCTTTTCCTTAGGAGCTATATCACAAAAAATATTACTAAGAGCAATGTTAGACAGTTTCCTGCCTATGTTTTCTTCTAGGAATTTTATGGTTTCAAGTCTTACATTTAAGTCTCTAATCCATTTTTAGTTTATTCTTGTATACAGTATAAGAAAGTGATCTAGTTTCATTTTTTTGCATGTATCTGTCCAATTTTCCCAGTGCCATTTACTGAAGAGACTATCTTTACTCAATTCTATATTCTTGCCTTCTTTGTCAAATATTAATTGACTTAAGACATGGGTTTATTCCTGGCCTCTCTATTCTGTTCCATTGATCTGTGTCTCTTTTTGCACTAGTACCATGTTTTCTTGATTACTATAGCCTCGTAGTATAGATTAATATAAGCTGGTATAATACCTCCAAATTTGTTCTTCTCCCCCCCCCCACCATTGCTTATGACTGTTTGGAGTCTTTTGTGGTTCTATATAAATTTTTGGATTATTTGTTCTCGTGCAAAATGTCATTGGGACTTCCAGCCAAGATGGAGGCATAGGTAGACACACTGTGCCTCCTCGCACAACCAAAATAAGGAGAACAATTTAGAAACAAAAACCAACCAGTACTGACAGAAAATTGAACTGTATGGAAGTCCGACAACCAAGGTGTTAAAGTAGACACCATTTATCCAGAATGGTAGGAGGTGCAGAGTTGGGCAGCCGGGCAGAGAGGGCATGTGGCAAAGTGGTGGCTGGAGGACCTGGGCACACAAAGTGGCAGTGGGCAGACCCAGCAAGGTGCCAGCAAGGTGGCAGATTGTGGTGGGACACAGTGCACAAGGTGGCTGGCGGACCAGGTGGTTCCACATTTGCGTGTAGATAAACTAGGCAAAACTGGGGAGCCAGACAGACCATGCAATCCAGGGTCTCAGCATGGGGAAATAAAGCCTCAAAACACTGATTGAAAACATCTGTGGGGGTCGAGGTGCCGGGAGAAACTCCCAGCCTCAGAAGAGTTCCTTGGAAAGACCCCATAGGGTCCTAGAATGTACACAAACCCATCCACCCGGGAGTCAGCACCAGAAGGACCCAATTTACTTGCGGGAAGCAAGGGAAGTGACTGAAATCTGGCAGGGAGCGGAGCAAGCACCATTGTTCCCTCTTGGACCACTCCCCCACATACAACACAGTGACATGGGTTGCCCCACCCTGATGAACACCTAAGGCTCCATCCCTCAATACATAACAGGTGTGTCAAAACAACAAAAAAAATGGCCCAAATGAAAGAATAGATCAAAGCTGCAGAAAAAATATAACTAAGCAACCAAGAGATCGCTTAGCCAACTATCAGATGCACAGTTCAAAACACTGGTGATCAGGATGCTTACAGAATTGGTTGAATTTGGTCGCAAATTAGATGAGAAAATGAAGGCTATGCTAAGTGAAATAAAGGAAAATGTACAGGGAACCAATAGTGATGGGAAGGAAACTGGGACTCAAATCAATGGAGTGGACCAGAAGAAAGAAACATTCAACCAGAGAAGGATGAAGAAACAAAAATTCAAAATAATGAGGAGAGGCACAGAAGCAGGGCACATCATAATTACATTACCCAAGATTAAAGAGGAGAGAATCTGAAAAGTAGTAGGACAAAAGGAGAGTTCCCTACATAGGAGTTCCCATAAGACTGTCAGCTGATTTCTCAAAAGAAATCTTATAGGCAAGAAGGGACTGGAAAGAAGTATTCAAAGAGATGAAAAGAAAGGACCTACATCCAAGATTACTCTACCCAGCAAAGCTATCATTCAGAACGGAAGGGCAGATAAAGTGCTTCTCAGATAAGGTCAGGTTAAAGGAGTTCATCATCACCAAGCCCTTATTTTATGAAATGTTAAAGGGACTTATCTAAGAAAAAGAAGATAAAAATCATGTACAGTAAAATGACAGCAAACTCACATTCATTAACAACCACACCAAAAAAAAAAAACAACTAAGCAAACAACTAGAACAGGAGCAAAACTACAGAAATGTAGATCACATGGAGGGTTAGCAACAGGGGAGTGGGAGGAGGAGAGAGGGGAAAAAGGTACAGAGAATAAGTAGCATAGATGGTAGGTAGTAAATAGACAGGGGGAGGGTAAGAATAGTATGGGAAATGTAGAAGCTAAAGAACTTATGACACCTGGACATGAACTAAAGGGGGGGAATGTGGGTGGGAGGGGGGGTTTGCTGGGTAGAGGGGAGTGAAGGGAGGAAAATGGGACAACTATAATAGCGTAATCAATAAAATATATTTTAAACAATTGCCATTGGTATTTTGATAAGAATTGTACTGAATCTATAGATTGTTTTGGGTAGTATGGAAATATTAACAATATTAATCTTCCTATCATGAGCATGATACATACATTTTTTTGTATCTTTAATTTCTTCAATGTTTTAACATGTTCTGTTTTAACAATGTTTTAACAATGTTTTAACATTTTCTGATAACAGGTCTTGTACCTCCTTGGTTAAATTTATTTCCAGGTAGTTTTTGATATAATTGCAAGTGGAATTATTTTCTTTATTTCTGTTTCTGATAGTTCATTTTTGATATATAAAAATACAAGCAATATCTGAATATTAATTTTGTATTCTGCTACTTTACTGGAGTCATTTGTCAGTTCTAGTAAATTTTTTATGGAATCTTTAGGGTTCTGTTTACTTAGTATCATGTCATCTGCAAATTATGAGTTTTACTTCTTCCTTTCCAATTTGGATGCCTTTTATTTATTTTTCCTGCCTGATTTCAGTGGCTAGAACTTCCAATACTATGCATAATAAAAGTAGTTAGGTGAACAACTCTGATTCCTGATCTTGAAGAAAATGGTTTTAACTTCTAGCCAAGAGGGAGGTTTAGATAGACTTGCTTTGCCTCCTTGCACAACCAGAAGAAGGGTAACAACCAATCTAAAAACAAAATACAACCAGAACTGCCAGAAAATCGAACTGTATGGAAGTCCAACAACCAAGAATTTAAAGAAACATTCATCCTGATGGATAGGAGAGGTGGAGAGGATGTGGTGTGGCACAGCAAGGCAGTAGCCAGGCAGTGGTGGTGAGGCAAGGGCAGGCAGCTGTGGGTTGTGTGTGCCCTCCTGTTGTAGTTGAGCCTTGACTGCTACTGGCACATCAGTGGGTGGGATTGACCTTAGGCTGACTAGCTGTGAGGCTTGGCCATGACCACAGTGTATAAGCTGTGTTGGGACTAACCCCACACAGTGGGATTCTTCCATTGGGGTCTGGTACCTGCCAAGAACTCTCTTTGCATGGTCAACTTGTGGAGAAAATTGGGTGGTGCTGTGTTTTGGTCTGAAGTCACTCACCTGGTGTATTGGTTCTGAGGCCTCTTGGGATGAAGTCCAGTGAGGGTCAATGTCAGATGCTGCCTGTGACTGGCCTGGGGCTATCTGTTAGGAGTTACAAAACAATCTGGGCTTGATAGCTACAGGTGCTGGGCCTGGATGCACATGGGGGGCTGTATGTATGTGTGTGTGTGTGTGTGTGTGTGTGTGTGTGTGTGTGTGTGTTTATGTTTTTAACTTTACTTATTTTTTGAGAGGGGAATGAAGGGAAAAAGTAGGGGAGAGAAACATCAGCGTGTGGTTGCCTCTCATGCGCCACCTACTAGGGACTGGCCCACATCACAGGCATGTGCCGTAGACTGAGAACTGAACTGGCGACCCTTTGGTTCACAGACACTTTGGTTCGCAGGCTCAATTCACTGAGCCACACCAACCAGGGCTTGTGCTTTTTTTTTTTTTTTTTAAATATTTTATTTATTTATTGTTAGAGAGAGAAGGGAGGACAAATGAGAGAGAGAGAAACATCAATGTGCGGTTGCTGGGGCCGTGGCCTGCAACCCAGGCATGTGCCCTGACTGGGAATCGAACCTGCGACACTTTGGTTCGCAGCCCGCGCTCCATCCACTGAGCTACGCCAGCCAGGGCGCTTTTTTTTTTTTTTTTTTTAAGGTTAAATTTATATACAGTCAAGTCCACTAAACTTAACTGAGTTTTGACCAGTGCAACTCAAACCTCTCAAGAATGTAACTGTCACCCAGAAAGTTTCCTTGTGCCTCTTTCCAATCTTTACCACACTAGATGGAACAGTGTTCTGGTTTTTCTCCCTATAGATTAGCTGCGCCTGCTCTAGAATGTCATAAAAATGAAATCATGTGGTGTGTACGTACTCTGTTGTGATTTCTTTCAATCCACTTTGGACAGTGAGATTCATGCCCTCAAGATCAGACATGCTGATGTGTATCTTGCTTGTTCTTTTTAAAGTTACGTATGAAACGATTGTATGGCTGACCACCACTTTACTCATCCATTCACATGCTGTTCCCACTTCTCAGCCATTATGAATAAGCTGCAATGAACATTTAAAAATTTCTCTTGGGTAGGTATATGTTCAGTTTCATAAGAAATTGTTAAATCTTTTCCTGATGCAGTCTATTTTTTTATCTCTACTGCAGTCTATTTTAAAACACAAATAGTAGTATATACTCTTCTGCTTCTTGCCTCTTAAATTTTTCCTCAACATCACATCTTGGAGATTCTTCTAACTCACCATGTGAAGAATGTCCTACTAGTTCCTTTCTAAAAGAGGAAAGAGGTGCTGTAATTTAGCCAGCTGTCTTCTGGTGGAGATTTGTATGTTTCTAAGCTCATTGAGCTGGGCTTTGCAGGACGGAGTAGGGAAACTGGGAAGGTCCAGATTCTTGGTGGATCCTGCACAACCCCTGTTGCAGGGACAAAAGTTTCTGAGAGCAGCAGCATCTCTGACCCATTTACTCCCAGTGGCTATGTAATATGTATTGAATGGAAAGGAGTGGGTGATTGTGTGGATGTGCTGCCAAAAGGCTCTGCAGCAGAATGATGGGGTGTCCCAGAGGGTTTGAGGCAGGGGAATGAGTTGGGCAGTGCCACTAAGGGGATACTACTATGACTCTCTAGAACCAGGCAGTGGTAGGTGTTGAAGTTTTTTGCACTGGGGCTGTTGCTGACCCTCAGGTGGTGTCACATACCTACCTACCTTGGCCCTCATGTCAGAGGGTCCTTGTCGTGGGTCATTTCCTTGAACCCCTCATTCCTTTCCCAACTAGGCCTCCATCAGAGATGCCTGCAGAGAGGCCCAGCAGTCAAACAGGATCTTGAAGTAGGAAGGGGACCTTGAGTATTTTGTCCTGGCTCTGCTCCAAAGAGGCTGTGTGACTTCTGGCCACACTATTATTCCTGCATCTGTAAAATAAGGAGTTTCTTCCTGTGGCCTCTAGTAGCTAGGGGGTGGGGGTAGTAGATGAGATCATGTGTAGGTGGCTGTCATAGTGCCTGACCCCACAGGAAAGAGTGTTACTCCCATTATAAGTGGGAGGCACTGCTCAACTTCTAGGGCACGTTGGGAAGTGAGGTACAGAAGGACCAGCCTGGCCTCACAATGAGCCAAGGGTGGGCCTCACACCCAAACCATATATGTGTCACCTCAAATGTGGGCTCCTTTGGCTTTACTACCAGGTGAGGGTGGTCTGGCCGCAGGCAGAGGCAGCAAGAGAAGGTCTAGTGCTTCCCTGGTACAGGTTTTCTGAGTTTTTTGGAGGACCAGAGCACCCTGCCTGTCTCCACACTTTGCAGAGCTTGCTTGCTGGCTCCTGTTCTGTGTCTCTGAGCCCACCCCTTTGGCTGGCAAGTGTACAGGGAGCACAGGGCAGACTGACTGCACATCTTGTCCTGGTGCAATCTCAGAGCACACTGCTGATGTATGGCTTGTAGGGCCATGCCCCAATATGGTCCCTCAAGTGGCCCTAGAGGGACATCCTGCCCTGGCCAACACTATCTCAGTGAGCCATGATGACAGGTGGGCAGGACCTTCCCCCTTAGCTAGGCTCCTACCTCAGTGCCTCCATTATGGGTCACTGAAGAAGCACCAGCCAGGGAGTCGTGACGAAGGGCTTGGGGCAGGGCCTTGTTTAGGACAAGCATGTCAGCTTTGAAATCTGGGTGAGTGGCAAGTTTTTTTTTTCTTACTTTACCCTGGATACATAGTTTTTAATTTGGCTCTGAGTAAAAGCTGTTAGAAGACTTTCATGCATGGCACACTCTAGGAAAGCAGCCACCATGCCTGCCACTGCTGTCCACATGATGCTGTGGACATCTAGGGTGCAGTGGAGATTTTCTTAGTTTACGTACAGTTCTGGCCAAGGCCAGCCTCATGATCAGTGACTGGAAGGGTACTAATACTAATGCCCTATTGTCATAGCCGGGGCAACAACATCCCTTAGCCTGGACTTAAAGGGCTATGAGGAATGGGGCCATAGGCTTCTGTTGGGAAGATTCTGTACCTCATAGGACACACTGGTCCACTCCAGAGGTCCTAGGAGGGATTCAAGCAGTCAGCACACCAACCCAGTACCAGGGCTTCTGCTCAGACACTTGCGTTTCAAATTACCAAAAGCCTGAGTGTGTGGTTAACTACCACCAGAAGGAAGTTTTCCAGGCAAAATGTATTTGTGAGGAGGAACTTGCACCTAGGGAGACCTTAGGATCCTGTACAAAATCAGGACTGAACCAAGCCTCAAGTGTCTTCTCTTAATGGCCTTGTTGGGAATAAAAAACCAAAAGAACATGAGCAAATGGCTTGTAAAAAGTTGGCTTTATTTGTTACATTTTCACCTTATCTCAGTAATGCCATTTTGGTGTCCACAGTGACAGTCCCTGGAGGCTAGAGTCAGCCCCCATCCACTATGGTCATTAACCACAGGGCATGAGCACAGGCCTCACAGGCCCCACTGATGATTACAGGCTGTAGGCAGGACTCTGGGGGTCCTGATGAGGCCCAGCACTCTCCAGATCACTGCCGATAAGCCTGGGGACTGCTGCCCTGCCTGCCAGAGGCTGCAGCATTCCCACGGATTGAGCTGAGCAGACTAAGTATAGGGGAGGCATCAGGTCTTGGCTCAGGACCGGTTCTGACAAGGCCACGTGTGATATGGTTGTACACCCTGGACTGGGGGGTAGACAGACCAGCCAGGCCCATCCTGGTTCTATAGCTGATTTGCTGGGTGGTTTTAAACAAGCTGTTTCTTGTTCCTTGGTCAGTCTGCTTTCTGGTTAACACTGCCAGTGAGGACTCCTAGGAGCCCACTTGACCAGGTGTCAAGCTTGCCACTTCTACCGAATTATGACCATGTCTCTGTGCTTTGGAGGCCACTGTGTACCCGCTATTGGTGGGACATCTCTCTCCAACAGGGCTGCATTTACCCATGGTGTTCCCTTCTTAGAACTGGGGCACCCTCTAGCAAGAGTCCTTCAGAGTTGGGCACTCCTAACTCTACTGCCCCTGCTACCAAGCACTACCAGGTTCCAATCCCTTGAGAGGGACTCCCAAAGGCCATAGAAAAGATTCTAATTCCTCAGATCTAGACCACCTGTTCTTTCAAACAGAACTTATTTTACACATAATTGTCAGTCTTTTTATATCAAACATTAGAACAGCTTACAAAAAACACAATCTCTCTGGCCCTGACTGCATCACAGCTCTAGGGCCTGCACCCTTCTCTTCTGGGGAAGTTGAGAGGAGATCAGTGGCATCTTGTCATTTACCGTACTTGTGTTTGGTCCTAAGTGCAATAAAAATAACTCCTGTAGAGGTCATTTTGCTATCTGTTCTAGAAAATACAAGTGGGAAGTTTTCAGTCTAGAGGGTAGTGGTGGCCTCTGAATACCAAGTAAGTCACTGTCTTTTCATGTCTGAGCACCTGCCTCAGTGCCTCCTTTTGCTAGGGCTGAGTGAGGAGTCAAGGAACTACAGAGGACCAGGTCCACTGACAACTGGACAAACATCACTTCAGGGGTCTTCCACATGTTTGCCTAGTTTGGCCAGGCACAATTTTATAAAGCTGAAGAATCCCAGCCTCACCAGAGGAAAAAGGAATAGACAGACCAAGAGTGTCTGTGAGGAAATTCATCCCTCTCTTTTAAAAGTAGCTCTGTCCTAAAAAATTACTTTAAAAAGGAAAAGACAACTGTATCTTCCAGAGAACAAATTTTAAACAGTTGTTCCTACCCCTGACCATGAGGCAACATGCTAGTGAGTCACCCACATCTACCAGAAAACACATGGTCAACTCCTAGCCTCACACCCTGCCAGTACAATGAAACCTAGTCCTTTCAACGTTTGTGCTTCTAACCAATAAGACACTCCCTTGTTGGGGAACAGGTGGGATCACCGCAGCCACCTATGGCACTGAGAAGGAGCAAAGTTTAAAACAAATGTTACACAGACACATGAGGATATATATCCTTCTAACCTCTGGCCATCAGCTGAATAAAACCTCAGTTCTACAGTTAGACTGCCAATGCCAGAATAAAAAGCAAAATTTCAAACTGGAAATTTCTAGCATTTTAAAGTGGAATGAAAGCATATGAAATAAAAAAATAAACAAAGGTCCACATGCCACAGCAGCACCTCATGATGGATTCATTATTCCTCCTTCCTTGGCAATTCCATAGCATGGCTCTTCCTGGTCCAGGGGAGACATGGCTCAGAACAGAAGTGCCCCCATGCTGCCGACCTCGCTCTGTTCCTTTACAAAGATTTCAAAGTACTGGTAGATGATTGTGACCGCCAGCAGGATCCCAGTTCCAGACCCGATGGCACCCAGGAAGTCAGCCAGGACGGAGAGGGCCCCAATACATAGCCCCCCGAAGGCAGCGGCAGTAGGGATGTACCTGGGAAGTGGGAGATTGGTCAGCAAGGTGCCACCATGCAGATACCTCCAGCATGGCCCACCCTTGACTCAGGCCACCTGCCTGTAGGGCCAGGCACTCTGCCATGCTTACCACTGATTTAGGAACCTAACTCCTATAGAGATCACTCCACTATCTCCTTGAAACTTCACCTTTTCACATACCTTAATGGTCCAGACTAGGGCTGCTGTCCAATTAAGTGGCCATAAAAGCCACATGTGGCTAGTAAGATGTGCTTAGTCCAAGATGAGATATTAAAGATGCCACATGAGATTCTGAAGAACATAAAATATCTCATGGTATGTCTTACATTAATTAAAAATGTTTACTTTTTTAATGTAACTACTTGAAAATTTAGGATTTCATATATGGCTTGCATTTTATTTCTCCTGAATCTAGAGGCTTCAGTGAATTCTCACTAGGAGAATGATCAAAATAGCCTAATGCCCCTGCTAGGGATAGGAAAAGCAATCTGAAATTTACAATGCTGATTTTCTTATGGATACAGGAAGCTTTTCTATCCTGTAACCAAGGATAACATTTAATTAACCAGAAATCCGTAAGCCCTATCAAGATGCTTGAAGTATAAGAAAACCACAAACAGAAGAAAACCAGTGGGACCTAGGGCCAGTACTCACCGGTTGAGTTCATGGACCATGGAAGTCTCTCGGTGGCCCCTCATCACCATCTGCTGCTCCTTCAGCTGCTTTGCAACCTGTGTGATGCCAGAGGAGAAGACAATGCTCAATTTTAAGTTGGAACTTGAAAGCCAGGTAGACATTTTATGGTGGCACTAAACACTCACAGGTTTCCTTTTTTTTAGCATACTAACAATATTTATATAGATAACTTAAAAACTGCTGCAAAGAAATCACACGACAAAGTCTAGTTTTAGTTTGGCTCCAGCTCCCCAGGCAAACACTAATTACTGTTAGACCCCATTTATGACCATATACACTTTGGCCTGATGAGGAGGAAGTGGCTGTGTGTGTTCACAGACTACTTTTTTAGGAAGAGGTGAAAAGTTGAGACCCCTTACACCAGCGACAGGTGAGAACTACTGTTTCCTGGTTTAATTAAATTGTAATTTATACTTACATCTTTGGCAGAGGAGCCTGAGACCTCTATCCATGTTTTGGAGAAGAACGCACATGAGCCCAGCATGAACACTATGTACACAACAGCATGGACAGGGTCTTCTAACACGGAGCCAAAAGATTCTGGAGGGGACAGGTAATAGCAAAGGCCACCAACTGGATAAGCACGTGCTGGACCCCCAGAAGATGTATCCTGGGAAGAATAAATACACAGAAAGCCTGTGAGTGCTGTTTCATTATGCCTTGGCATAAGGACAAAAGTGGTTCTGAGCAGACGAAAAGGAATACAATTTTACTCAAGTGTCCATAGTGCAGTTTTCTTACTGAAAAGAATATTTAATATGCTGAATTTGTAAAAGACATGATTAAAAAGTAAAATGTTTGGTCACAAGCAAGACATATATATGCACACCACTGCAACATGCCACAGAATTGAAACTGATTTCTTCAAGCAGCCGTACTTACAGACCAAGTGCCCAGCAGGCTGACCAGCAGGTTGCCACTGAAGCGGGCTGACAACATCTGGGAGATGACATACAGGTTGGACACCAGGGCAGACTGCAGGATGATGGGAATGTTGGAAGTGTAGAAGAGCTTAATAGGGTAGGTGTTGTACTGGCCTCGGTAACGAGCCGACTTGATAGGCAGGTCCACTCTGAAGCCCTGAGAAGCCAAACAGAGCAGGGTGCCCTCAGTGCCTCAATCCAGTGTATGCACAGACACAACCCAGCTGGGGACAGCCAGGCCTACATTGATTCCACAGCTCTTATGCCCCTTCCTGACCCACCACTGTACTTGGGGTCACTTCAACAGAAGGTTCCCAGAAAGACAGGCTTACAAAATGCACCAAAGCCCAGCACATTGAAATAATCCCATTTTTATCAAAGTCCATCACATTAAATCTGCATCAATGTGGAATATATAAAAGCCTGAAGGACATGTGCCCAAGTAAGTCTTAACAGTGGTTCTCTTTGGTAGTTTCTCTCCTATACTTTTACAGTGGCCCCAACACAAGGACACCATGGCCTCTACCTTACATCCCAGAACAGCTCTTTACAGTGTTTTAAATCATAAACAGAAAAGCTAAGCTTTGTATGAATACAGCCTCTCCCTCTGAAATCCTTGTAGAAAGGTTTTCTTTTATTTTTACAAACTTGCATTGCGTAGAACAGGACTCAGAATATAGAGGACTTAAAATAAATTTTTGTTGATCTAACCACAAATACCCACCAAGCTTATTGTGGCACTGAAGTTTATTAATTAGGCATCTGACTAAAAGTCTCAGCTGAAGAAACAGACCTGTCTTGTCCTTAGAAAAAGCACTTGGCTGGTACCCAGTACCTTTCCATAAGCACTGAACAGTCTTCTTCACTGTTATCCCTTCTTTTCGATAAATATCAGAATGCAAAGTGGCTGATAAAAAAATACAAAGACTAATGCAACTACAGAAAAGCAACTGACAGGTCAGGTCTCTTATTCAGAAGAGATACAAACTAATAAATTTGAAAGGTAAGAGCTCTCAAGAGGAAGAGCCTTTTCCAAGAAGACACTACCTACAAAGACTCTATAAATTTTGGGAAGATGGTGATGAGGCTTTAGAGTTTAATATTTTTCACTTCTCTCTCTTTTTAAAAAGGTTTTATTTATTTTTAGAGAGAGGGGAAGGGAGGGTGAAGGGGAGAGAAACATCAATGTGTGGTTGTCGCTTGTGCACTCCCTACTGGGGACCTGGCCTGCAACCTGGGAATGTGCCCTGACTGGGAATCGAACCAGCAACCCTTTGGTTCATGGGCTGGCACTCAATCCACTGAGCCACACCAGCTGGGACAGAGATTTTTCACTTCTCTTGAACAAAGAACTTGAAGATGAATCTTCTTTATCTGCTGCTAGGCCCAACCCAAAGGAGCATAATTTCAGAAATGTTACATCTGCTTCAGTTTTGTTTAGTTTAGGCAGGTCCCCATGACTCAATGGAACACACATATCCAGCTTCCATGGAAACTTACTCCTTTCAAATGCCATCCCACCAATTCATTACTATATGATGATGTACACCACTCCTGGGGTGTGGGTGGAGGTGTACACACCAAGGCATTCTAAAAATTAAATGTGGATCATCAGAGCTCACCATGGTGGGTCTGGACGCACCTGGAAATAGATGACCACTGCAAAGACAAAGATGGTGGCAATCAGATTCATGAGATTGGGTAGGTTCTGGCGGTAGAAAGCCTCTCGAAGGGCTCGGACCTTGTCAGTGCGTGTGGCCAGCAGATGAAACAGTGCGATGATGGCACCTTCAAATTCCATCCCTGTTGGTGAAGGAGGGGACACATGTGGTAAAGAGACAAACAGCTTCTTAGTGGCCAGAGGGAGTGAAACAGAATTATTTTTAAGATTCACAGTGTCTACTCCTATAACACCAAGGGTACAGTGGTATTTTCTCATCCCTCATTTCTATTTCTTCTGTAGAGATTTCAACCTGCAGAAACAGGTTCTAGCTTTTTGAGTTATTTTGTTGGCATGTATGTCAATGGCCACCAGATATGTGGAATGATCATCAATTATACAATCATAAAAGCAGGATCTGCTGAACTCCAGCTGAAGGGGTCCTACACTGAAGAGCAGGCTCAGAGCTGCTCCATTCATTTCCCTGGAAACCCCCAGGCAGTAGAGCATCCCCAGCTCTGATGTGCAGGCTGCCTCTGACAAGACAGGGCCTGACCTCTCTGCTTATTTCATTGATGATCAAGCAGAAAGGATAACATGCATGCCCATCACAAGGCCTGATCCACACCCCTATGAAACAGTGCTGAACATAGCCAGGAAAACATGGCCAGGAAGCAAAGCAGCTTACAGAGGGACTGAAGAAATCAAGAACAAGAATGGGTGCCAGACCTGAGGATTAGGCAGTAGAGGGCAAATGAGAGGAAGCTGGGAGCACATGGCATTCATAAGGCCTAGAAGTCTTACAAATTTTCAACAAATTTATTGAAGTTTAAAAAAAAAATCCCCCAAGCCTCAGCTCAACTAAGAAACAGGAGCACTGTATTCATGTCCTTCCAGGACAGTGTAACTATCCCACAACAAAAGTTTGGCCACACACACTGAACCAGTGTTATGTCCAGAACTGTGTTCTGTGGGTGGGAGAGAGGTCCTGGTATTAGTACTGTGAAGTGCACCTATGTACTACTGCCCTGTGAGGGCATTTTCCTCAGGTTTCTAACACATGACAGTGAGCTATCTGCTGCTTCTCCCCTGGGCTGTTACTGGACCATTTGGAGATACCAGCATCACTGCTGATTTCTTTTGAAGCCTCCAGGATGGGCTTCTGTGGAAGCACTCTTTCCTAATTACCAGCACTTCCTCAATTCCCATCCTCTTTTCCTTTTGATCAGGTGACAGCATTGGCTTGTTTATAACCAATGGACAGAACTCAGGTATCTTAAAGCTGAAGCCAGGATGAAGCCTTATTTCATAGAGGAAGACACCTGGGTTGCTGGGAAAAGAAGAGGAACTTGTTCATGCTCTGTCAACTCTCAGCATTCCCACATTACCTCTGTGATCTCAGCTGACTACTCTCCCCCTTACTCACTCTATCACAGCCAAATACACTGACCTTGAACACACCAGGTACATTCCTACTTCAGGGCTTTGTACCTGCTGATTCCCCCAAATGAAACATTCTTCTCCCAGTCATAGGGCTCCCTTCCCTCTTCAGGACTTCAATTACCCAGACTAAGTCTGTACAACACTCTTGGTATTCCCATCTTCTTCCTCTGCCTTGTTCTCCTTGGTACCTGCAATAACACCTGACATACACATAACACATGGCTTACTCACTTTGTATTTCCAGTGCCTGGCCCTTAACAGGCACCTGATAAATATTTGTTGAATGAAAGGCAATGCCAGGTTTAGGCTCTAGTTCTAATTTTTAACAACATTTCTTGAAATTCACTATTTGCAGAATCTCTGACAACAAGACAGGGCTTCTAAGTATTAGTTTTACTTCACATGGCTGTAGAATCACCTTTCCTGGTGGCACCTTCTCTCCAGGCAGTTCTCAAACATTGCCAGTTGACATCATAACACTGCATTCTCTGTCTTCCACTCCAGCCTGGGGTAAATTTTTCCATCCAGACTCCAGTTCCCCTGCCTCACTGGCCTGCTCCTAAACAGAAGTGGCTGCTTGGCTCCATCCTGGCATCACTTCCTCCTAATTCAGGATGCCCCCACACCAGTTATAGTATGATCTTGCCATATACACGAACTCCTACTCTTTATCCTCCTGCCTTTCACACCCATTCCAGAAAAGCCCTGCTTTCTGGCCCCTAGTCTCCCCATTTGCCTTGGATTTCCTACAGTTCCAGGAAGTGCCCAGGGAGGAATCAAGTCTCATCTTGCCCACTCTTCTCTGACATTCCCTCTTTTCTTTGCAATGTTTGGCACTTGTGGTCTTGATGTACCCAGGGACCTAGTTTGAGTCTTACTGAGATTATATGGTCTCTGGAGCCAAGTACTCTGTCTCCAGTATTCAATTCAAAGAAAACACTCAAACGTGCATTAAAAATTTACTTCTCAAAGGATTCTTACAAGTAAATAACATATTTAATGATGAAGAATGCTGACTGCCTTTCGTAAGAAGTCATACTTTTCTGTATGTTTAGAAATTATTAAAAACTTCTCTGAAACAAGATGTCCTTGGCACTCTTTGTGCGTATAGCGTAGAATGCTAACATTTTATAGGTATCTACTATGGGCTTGGTGTCATCTCACTTCATGTTACTTCTCACTTCATCCTGGCAAATGAGGCTCAGCGGTAGAGGGATTTGCCCAAAGCCATGTATATACTATTAATAGAAACAGCCAGGAGGTGAACTCTAAGTCCAGGCCTCTCTCACAAAGTTGCCCCTTGTATGACCAAGGATGTTGGTTTGGTGATTTCATTTTTAGAAACATATTCTCTGAGAGCTACTGCTAAAATACATAACCATGAATGTATGAGGCTGTTTACTGTTTTGTAATAACAACTGAAACTATATATGTCCTACAAGTACATTAGAAGACTGGTTAAATAAATGCTGCTTCATCCCTGCCATAAAGTCCACAATGTGCTAGGAAAAATGAGGCAGGATTCTGTATTCCGGCATGGCAAGTATCTGTGGAATACTCTGACATGGAATACATGTTATGTACCATATGAGCAGAAGCCTGTCTATTTTTAAGAAAATTCTGCTGATGCACACAGAAACATCAGAAGTAATGTACCTAAAATGGAGGTGATTTTTCCCTGAACGGGGGAACCTTCATTTTCTGCTTTGCACATGTCAGTACTTTTTACCAACTCCTATCCCCAGGAAAGCCCAGGGCCCTTACCTCGGCCAGTGTTGACAGTGGTGGGGCTGAACGCTTTCCACACGATGGTCTCACAGATGTTAGTGGCAATAAAGAGGGAGATACCAGAGCCCAGGCCATATCCTTTTTGCAGAAGTTCATCCAAAAGTAGGACAATTAAGCCAGCAACAAAGAGCTGTAAAAATTAAAAAAATAAAAGTACAGAAACCCAAGTAGACTTCATTCCTTCTTCCTACGGGCATGACTCTTCCCTTCATTTTTAGTAAGAAGATTCTCTGATATAAATGCTAAAGACTGAGTAGACAATAGACAGTAAAGCCCTCTCCGAGTGACTTTAGAAGAGTCATCACAGGTGGTTCATCTCCTTTTATGCATGGTTCAGGTTTGTTATTTGGAAAGTCTAAGTGAGTATGAGGAGCTACTCAGAAGGGGCAAGTGTTAGCATAACAATTACCTGAATGGTGATTAACAGGCAGATTCCAGCACCCATTTCGGAAGGGTCCCCATACATTCCCGTCATCACATACACAATAGACTGGCCAATGGTAATGATCATGCCAAATACTAGAAATAAAAAACAAAAAACAAAACAAAACTATGTTCTCAAAGTGGGACATTACACAGTCATGGAGGAAACAATTATTGAACACCTACTCCGTGCAAGGCACCAAGAAAACAAAAATGAAGAATACTAATAGTGCCTCCAAGGAGCATGGTCCAAGAAACACCCAGTAGTCAAAGTACACAATAACTCAAATGCCTGTTAACACAAGGTGAGCTCCTTAATTTCACTCCTAAATGTACTTTCCTTTCAGTGATGGGAAGAAGAAAAGAGTTGGAATATGACAAGTTAGTTTTTATGGAAGATAAATCACGGACCAATATCTACTGAAGATAGCATCCAAACTCAGATCAAGCTGCTTGGGTTCTGGAGAGCTCCTGAGTTTGAACTACACACTTGGGCCACCTCTGCAGGCTAAGTCCAGAACACAAATGTTTAACCCTGGAGTAAAGGGATCTCTTCCCAGTTCATATATATATTTTTTTAAAGGAAAAAAACAAAAAACAAAAAACAAAAAACAAAACCCTCAAGATGGCATCTATAGTCACTTGTCCCATTTTCAGAAGTTTTCTTTTTGTAGACTGTTTTTTTTTTTAAATCATTATGTGCCTCATTATTAGGCACAATGGAGTTGATACATTTTTACTGGTTCCGCAATACTAAGTGAATCTCTAAGTACGAATTTGGGCTTCAAGTTTGGCTTTTCTGTTTAGTTTGTCAAACCTGATTAGTAAAATAAAATTGTACTCCAGAGTGCCCATGAAATGTAGTCCCTATTTGACTTTTAAAAAATTGCTCAATGACATTGAATTCTCAAAGCAGAAGAAATGAAAAAAGCTGCCAAGACCAGAGAAAAAACAGGCAATTTGTGCTTTTGAAAAATAATTAATATATATATTTTAAAACCCTGATTTGTGCCTGAAACTTATAAATTTAAATTAGATTAATTTTTTTTGCTTAATTATTTAACCTATTAACTTAAATAGATTTCTTCCACATGCTGGTGTGGAAGAAAATATGGCTGGGTAGAAAACTCAATCACATCCCAATTAATATATTTCAGCTCAGTCAGAGGCTGAACATGAATAATTTTGATGACTGGTCATTATTACTAGTGAGAGTTATTTGCTATGAGGCAAATATTACTATTCCCACTTGTACAAATGAAGAAACTGAGAGATAAGAGCTGTCATCTAACTTTGTCCAGAGTCACAAAGCTAGTAAATAGTAGAGCTGGGTTGAGAGGATCACCTCTCCCCTAAGTTGAATCTTTTTAAACTCCCCGAAGAAAAACAACACCTGCACAATACCTATTATGTGCCAAGACAAAGAGATGCTTTACAAATGTGATTCCACTGAATTCTTATGACACCTCTGAAGTACATACCATCTCCTCCTACGAGGTTAAGGACATGTAGCTGGTGGAACAAGAACTCCAAGACCTGCTCCTTCCACGCAATTATGGAGCCTTTGGAATAAGGGACATATTCCCCGCTGCCTTGTACAGCCTATCCAAGTACCAGGGCTTTTCCAAAAGTTCTCTCGTTCTCTCTAGTATTTATAAATTCATAATTGGGAAAATATCTTCTTGTCAATTTCAAGAATTAAAACCTCTGAAACAGAATAATCTACCTATGTATATGGTCCAATAAAAGACTTTCCCTTCTCAACCAGTTTTGATACCCAAAATGACAGCTTTGGTAACTTATCAGCTGGCTTAATTCTTTGCTGGAAACAGCATTAAGCTTAGGCAGGGAAAACCTTGGCTTGTAAGTTTCCAGCATTCACAACTTTTAAACAGTCTCTCACAGTGCTCATTTAGATTGCCAGTAATGTTTTTGGTAAAGATGAAATAATCTGGGCACAGAACCTTGTTCTTTACACTGTTTCACCATTTCCCCAACCAGGCTCCAAATTATAAAAAAAAACAACCCCACCCATCTCCCTTCTCACCCCTTCCCTCCCACCCCCAAATAATACAATAAGAACCCAAAACTATTGTGCATCCATGCTATGCTGTTAAAATGCAGTTAATACTATTGGGAAGAAGGCTGTGGGTTGTGGAGATGCTCTTTGAAACTCTACAGTATCTTTTTGCTCTCCCATGACCCATAGAAGGCCCTTTGCTCTTCTTAGCAAAGTACAGAATGGGTTGCTTGAAACACTTATCCTCCCTCCCCTCCATTGGGATGGGTGTGCAAACTATACTACATGGAAGAGCTTTAAAGTACTTGGCCTGTTTTAGGGCACAGAAACTATACTGGTTCTTTCAAAGGACACCTTTCTCAAGCTATCTCTATTGTGTCCAGGAAAGAAGAACTCCCCCTCCCTACCTGAAATCCACAGTCAGATGAGACAAGGGCTGGTACCAGAAGAGTTAATCCATATCATCTTTTTTGTCATCATCTTCTGAGGGCTAGCAATGCCATGTGAGCCTTTCCTCACATAAGGATATGAAAACATGGGGTCATTTAATGCTGGCTTCCTTGTTAGGGACCAGGTCAGCCTCATCAAAGTTTTCCCATTTCATCAGGAACATGAGTTTTCCACTAGATTCTGTAGCTCTAATAATCCATCCCAGCTTCAAACCCTGGGCAAAGCCTCATGGCTGTTCTGAGTCTTCTTTCTTTTTCTTTGGTTTGCTCTCCTCTTCCTATCTTCAGCTTTGCACTTGCCTCCCTCTGATTTATCTGTCTTATGTGCTATTTTTTGTGACTGTAGAAACTCAGCAATGAGGTCAGGACAATTCAGGTTCTCTTCTGATTCCCATATGTTGTTCTCATCTGAGAACAACTTCCACTTTAGGAATTACTCCACTTTGCTCTTTACCACTCCATGATTGAGAACTTTTCCCACCACATATTCCTCTTCTTTCTTTTTTAGCACCTACTCCACCTTCTTCTTGCTTTATTTTTTTCTCCATAGTTCCTACCAGTTTTATGGTATAAAAAGAGGATGCTGCTCAGAGCAGTGCCCAAGAGCATGACAGGAATTGCTGCCATGCTACTGGCATGTTGCATTAGGCAGGATGAAGAGTGGTGCCCAGAAAAACAACAGGTTATGTGACCACAGTCAAGCCCCTCACTGAAGTGGTATTAATACAGGCCCTGGCTAATGGCCCTCTCCCTGAGAAGTGCTCTGTTGCTATCACAGGCCTAGGACCACCTGCAGGATTGGTGGGCCAAAGAAGTTACACTGTACAAAGAAAAACTGTTCTGATGCTCCCAACTTTATAGTGAATTCAAATTTTCAACTACAGAAATTCAAACCATTCAAAATCTCACTTACACTTTTGGGCTCCATTGAAGAGGGCTCGGTCTTTTGGGGTGTCACCAACTTCAATTATTTTGGCGCCAGCTAAGAGCTGCATGATGAGGCCGGAGGTGACAATGGGAGAGATACCCAGCTCCATCAATGTGCCTGAGGACAGGGGAGGCAAAATACAGCCCACATTATCTTGGAAAAGCAACACATTATTAAGAAAATAAATGAGCAAAATCTGACTGTGTACTTTTTTTTTTAAAGGATTTTACTTATTCATTTTTAGACAGATGGGAAGGGAGGGAGGAAGTGAGGGAGAGAAAAATCAATGTGTGGTTGCCTCTTGCACACCCTACACACTGGGGACTTGGCCCGCAACCCAGGCATGCCCTGACTGGGAATTGAACCAGCAACCCTTTGGTTCACAGGCCAGCACTCAATTCACTGAACCACACCAGCCAGGGCTGACTGTGTACTTCTTATACAAATCCAGTGTGCTTTAGTTTGCTAGCAGCATTTAATTTAGAGACTAATCCCAAAATATCAATGATTACAGTATAATTCATTTCATTCTGTTCAGTCTGCCAGGCCATAACTTAATTCTGTTTTGGATGTCATATGGCTTTTAAACAGACAGCTGCATTTAAATTCACCACAAACAGATTTAGTCTGGTTTTACAGAGATAAGAAAGGTTAGTCTCTTCATCAGTTAATAAAAAGACTAACATTCAAATATTTTCCAGAGTTTGAAAAGGAAACCTGTATAATTATATCTAGTTGTGAATAAACTACTTCCATTATGCTAACATACTTCCAATTGATTTGAAACTTAATTTGAATTATATTTAAATCATAAGTTAATCAAAAGCAGTACTGATGTAAACATTCAAAATCCTCCCCAAGGTAATTAGAGCATATAAAACATTCTGTTATATATTTTTGACACATATGTGTAACCTATAGATATGAAAAAGATGGAGCTGAGAAACAAATTAAATATTCTAAAGGTTATCAAAGCACAAGAAAAGATAGGTAGAAATATTATGATTTCATTGTTTAAAAAATATTCAAGTTTTTCTGTTTTTATTTTTTTTTTTAATTCTCTAAGACATAGACTTACGATAATCTTCTTATTACAGGCTTTGTACTACATTCACATGCAATTTTGAATATTCTATGCCTCGGTGCTGAATCTGACATTTACTAAGGCTATTCAGTACAGCACACTAACATTCTTCCCGAACACTCTCTGAATTACACATAAAGCCAAAGCCTGTATTTAACTAAAGAGGTGAGTCAAGCCCACATTGTACAGAAAGAGGTGCAGCGAGCCAGAGTTCTACCTCTGTTAGAAGCTAGAATCACTCTTATCCAATAGAAAGGGTCGGCAGAATCTGAAGACATGATACCAAACAGGGGGATCTGGAAAAAAGCAGAGAGAAAAGAAATCAGCAAACTTTCTTCAGCCCTTTCTGACCCCCACCTCCACATGAGAACAGGAAACCTGGGCTTACCTGGCAGCATACCAAGAAAATAAAGAGAGTGATAGCAGTCCACAGCACTTTCTCCTTAAACTGAATCTACATAGAAGAGAATGGATTAAGTCAACAAGTTATTTCCATAAGCAAATTAATAGAAATGGACTCATATCAGACCCTTTTGCCTGATCACCAGAAAAGTAAGTCTTGAACACTTCAAACCAGGTACCAAATATAAGTACCAAAATAAAAGAACATGCACTGCAGGCTTTCTATGTATAAGGTACATATGCAAAGACCTTGATATGCATCATCTCATTTTATCCTTGTACCACATAGCATTATTATTTTTATTTTACAATGAGAAAACTGAATCTTAGAAGACACAAGTAATTTGTCCCAAATCCCACAAATGAAGTGAATTTGAGTCCAAAGTGTGTGCTCTTAACCACTAGCATTAACAGTTTAGGATCAGACCCAAGATCACAAAATATTGTGATTGAAAGGGATTCTTAAACCAGATAAGCCCTTACAACATATGAGACATCACCATTCATTTGAAAGGATTTTGTAACTGACAAAATCTTACTCTGAAATCAACTAATTTGGAATTTGTGATTGTTTAATATGTAGTATATTTTCTATGAATTAAGGGTAAAACAATGTATAATAATAAACAATGCGGGGTGGGAGGGTATGGAGAGTTGCAAATTTAACCTACTCACTAAAAGCATCTGTCTAAGACTTTTCACATCTCTTTGGGTATGTAAGTAGGATAGGTTACACTTCAGAATCATTTTACAGATAACTAATAAGAATTATTAGAAGTTTAGATGCCCTGTCTAAATCCCCTCTGGTACTAAGCAGTAGAGTGGGAATTCTTCTAGGTCTTCTGCCTCTAAAACTCAGCATCTCCATTAGTACTTGCTGCCTACACTGCAAAAATAGCTTTAAAGGGCTTAACAAACACAGTTAAATTGTGCAGACTAAAGATTTTTATGTGGATATGCCTTTAGAGTGACAGTATTAAGTGAACAAAACTGTATTCTTAAAATACTTTTTAATTTGAAGGGGAGAGGAGTCTAAGCAAGCACCAAGCCAGAGTCCTGGCTCTCTGGTCAGAATAGAAGTTCTAGTCTCTATCTACCACTTTAGGCCATGATAACACAATCATACAAAGGTGGTGTTAATTCCATATCCAGATACTCCATGTGAAGTTTAGTGAATTCACAGAACTCTTCCTCCTCTTGAGAATGCTCCCCTTTTCACCTGCCATCACATCACAGCAAAGAATTAGGAGACCAAGGGAAGGCTAACCAGTAACATAACAGACTTGTACTGAAATAATTCTTCATAGAAAAAAAGAGTGGACAATTTTTATAAGACTCCTTATTTGTTAATAACCTTGTCTCTCCTATATGTGGTCAAATTCAACAGCAAAACATCAAAAGTTGTATCTAAGTCTTTTCTAACTCTACTTTTTAATGACCCCCTAAATCCATCCTTATCTCCTCCTAACCCACTCCCATAGTTCACCCTCTAATGCAAAAGCCTCTAAACCAATCCAGTCCTCTACCCTACTTCCAAAGCAGCTTTCTAATCTGTTTGGCTTATTGCTTTCCATCTACTCTTTATGTTCTTCTCAATTCTGAACTATACCTAACATTCTCCAGCCTGCTTGTCTTCAGTGCCTTTGCACATTATATATTCCTTATGCCTGGAGTTCCTTTCCGTTACTTCAAGGAAATTTCTATTCTTCCTTCAAAACCATCATCAGGCATCACATCTTCCAGAGTTAATTCCTTCTGAAGCCACTGCTATACTCTGCACATATTTTCACTGCTCCATCTATCACACTTAAGCTACAAAGCTAATGTCACAGCTAGTAAAAGGCTGAGTAAAGGGTGGGTCCCAGGCTTGCCAGCCTCCAGAGCCATACATGCCCTTTCTACTATGCTGGGGGTAGGGCAAAGGGAAGAGTTGTGCATATTAGCCCATCAAAGGCAGTATATATGTGGGATATTTATACAATATAAAACAGTTTTATGTCCAAAAAAGGAAAAAAGGATGCTCCAAGAACCCAACTGTCCATGTTAATGTCAAGTACATATATATATGAATGTATAAATAATACTCTGAGAAGAATGTGAAATCAAAATATATTACTATTCTTTAAGAACCCAATGAGCCCTGGCTGGTGTGGCTCAGCAGTTGAGTGCCCGCCTGGAAATCAAAGGGTCACTCTAGGGCACATGCCTAGGTTGTGGGCCAGGTCCCCAGTTGGGGGCATATGAGAGGCAACCACACATAGATATTTCACTCCCTCTCTTTCTCCCTCCCTTCCCCTCTCTAAATAAATAAATAAATAAATTTTAAAAAACAAAAAAGAACCCAGTGAAACTTTTCTTTATTGTCTGACAGCTTTACTTACTTTTAGCATCACTCACTATCTTGGCCTATAGCCACACAGCAGCAGAAATTGTGACAAAGATTCAATGTAAGTTTACATTTCTATTTTTCCACGTTTTAATGTGCCTGCTGTAAACAGCAGGGTTCACAAAATGCCTTTAACTCTCAGCTAATTTGGCAGCCTACATAAAGCTCATTTGTACAGAATAAAGTGACTGCTCTTAGCTTCTTTTAACAGCTGGCTACAAAGAGCATCTCCCATAAAAATCCAACTCATGATTTGTTCCTGTTGGAGGTGAAGATGGAAGGGTAACTCAAGTGAGTATCCTGAGGCTTTTGAGGCCTTATTCACTGCCATAATAAATTTTGGGGACAAGGCAAACTCGAGGCTTTGTTCACTGGACGAACATTCACAAAAGATGCTCTGAGTACAGCAAGATGATTAAGGTGGAAATTCCCACACAAAAAGGTCACTTTTCAACAAAGCTCAGGAGTATACACAACTGCACTCTAGGGGAAAAATAAGTGAGAGAGTTTCCATTGGCGTGTTGAAGCCATTTTTAATTGTACTGTAAACATCAAGCGCCCAGAATTTCACGAAGCCTCCTATATCGGCGATTTGGGGAACTCACCTTTCTTTCCGGCTTCTGAATTTCAGGCAGGATGACACAGAAGGGCTTGATGACTTCCAGAAATTTGACTTTGATGGGAGAAACAAAAGGAGAATTAGAGCTGGGAGAACCTTTCGCGCCACCCAGGCAAGCCCTTCGGCCCAGACTGTGTTAGGGCAAGGGGCAGGAGAGCAGACCGAGTACTGAAACGCTTGGGGTATCCGGAGGAGGGCCTGGGACCCAAGCAGGCCTAGCGAGCGGACACCTGCCGGGACCTGTGAGGGGAAGGGGGAATGTGATCTATTGCGGCGGAGCAGGGACTGCCCCGAGGGACTCACTCGCCATGGCGGTGGCTGCTTGGACTCCGGGTCCTGCTTCTGCTCCACTACAGTCCGCGTGAGGCGACGCTGGCCTCGGCCCAGCTTGCAAAGGGGCGCAGCACCTCCACAGAGAGACACGTCAGTGATAGCACTGGGGTGAGCGGGGCGGGGCGCGGTGGAAGCCGGACCGGTGCAGGCCGTAGGCCGCTTCCGCTTCCTGCCACGCACTGAAAGCTGGCCCCAATGCCACACTGCCACAGCGGAGACCACAACTCCCGGCATGCAGCGGGCCTCCCCTGGCCAGTCCATAAGAGGTAGGTGTGGGTGGGATTGGGAGTGTGTGACTGAGCAGATTTGGTAACGCGAGAGCGCAAGGGGCTGGTTGCGTATCAGGAGGTGGGAGCAGTGCTGGCTGTTAGAAAAACGGACACAAATAGTAGATGATGCCTGCGCCCTTAGCTCTGCGAGCGAGGCAGAGTCCCGGGTCACCTCCATTCCTTTTACTGAACTTACAATATTGAATAGACTGTAAGCTCCTTTGAGCAGGCTTTGTTCCAGCGTCGACCACAGTAGCGGCACCACAGTAGCGGTCCCTAGCGCTCGGCTCGAGGGACCGACACACTCGTTAGTCGTTAGTCGAGTTATTCAGTCTCTCCTGGGCCCCGGAAGTAACTCCTGCCTTGCCCCTGCCTTAGGAGGACTGAAAGGATGAGTTCACGGAGAGAGAAAGACGGTCGGAAGAGCGGGGGTCAGCTAAGGAAATGGTCAGGCCCGTTAGGCAATCCCGGAAGGCTTCCTGGAGTAGTTCAGTTACTTTTGTCCCAACGCCAGACTGATTCCGGCGAGAAGAAATGAGGAAGGGTGGTGCTGTATGTTGAGGAAACCCTTGTGAGGGAGACGTGGTGGTGTGACAACTTAAGGTCTGTGGGTAAAGAAGGCCTATTTGGCTGAGGCAAAGGTTATGTAAAAAAACAGTAAGATTTAGTGTTGGTGGAACAATGGATAAGAGTCAAGGGATGCTAGATGGACAGTTTGGATTTATTTTCGATGCACCTATAATCAAGGGTAATATGTAAATAATATATTTAAAAGAAAGGGACATAATGCTGTGAACATCAGAGGAGGAGGAAGTGGTGGGCGCTACGGGCTGGGGATTAGGGAAGATTTCATGGAGCTCAGTCCTGTCCTGAACCGGTAGAAGTTGGAAATGCAGATGTGTCAAGATGCTTTTTTGCAATAATAATTTGGGGATTGCTTTTCCTACTTTTCCTATAACTTCCATTTCTAGCGGGTATCCAAGATTTGTAAATTCCTTTTCAGGATTTTGGTAGGACAAGAGGTCTCCCTCTCTCTTTTTAAGGTTAAAAAGATCTCTTTCCCCCTTCTTTTCTCTTTAAAATTAAATTTTAATATAAACTCACTGGTTTGTACTGACAGTTTTAGGATATAGTACCATAGAAAATGGGCCTCCTGTTGCAGTGACATTTGAGAAACATGCCATAGTTTGGTCTGTGTCACTTTAGGGACTCTGGCTAAGTTGCATGTGCTAAAACATTGCTTTAGGAAAATAAATTATTACAATAATTTAGTTAGTACATTGGAAGAAGTTTAAAACAATTTCATATATTAAATATTTGAAAACTTAAAACGCCCCCAAATGTTATTAAAGTGAGAATAAAGCAATAAGAAGACTTAGAAAGTACTATTGGGATATATAAGTATAATTAAACATTTCCACAAAAATATTTACTAGAACTTCCAGAGGAATAATTATGGACATGGGTACTATAGACCCACTTGTTGCAGAACAGATGTGCCTCAATGAGAAAACTTTTTGGAAAACATAATCAAGGCAATACATTTTAAATCATCCTCAAAGATGCTTCATTTGTCTCACATGAAAGTGTTTTCACCCTAATGGGTGTGACGTTCTGGAAGGTGAAGGGTTGCTGCTTCAATCCCAATCAGGGCACATGCCTGGGATGTGGGTTTTGTTCCCTGTTGGGACATGTACAGGAGGCAACTGATTGATGTTTCTCTCATGTTGACGTTTCTCTCCCTCTTTCTCCCTTCCCCTGTCTCTGTGAGTAAATAAATTAAGTCTTTGAAGAAAATAAGTTTTAGTATTTTGCTTAATTTTAACCATTTGCAACAGCATGGATGAACCTAGAGGGTATTATGGTAAGTGAAATTAGTCAGACAGAGAAAGACAAATATTATACCATATGATTTCACTTATATGTGAAGTCTAAAGAACAAAAATGAACAAACAAAAGAGAACAGAGTACAGACTGACAATTGCCAGAGGGGAGGGGGTTTGGGGACTGTGGGTGAAAAGGGGAAGGGATTAACTCTTCACCTTTAGTACAGATTGGTGATACAAAATAGTCATGTGGATGTAAAGTACAGCATAGGGCATACATTGTCGATATTGTAATAACTAGGGTGCCAGATCAGTACTGGAAATAGTGGCGAAAGCTCTTTGTAAAGTGTATGATTGCCTAACCAATATACTGTGCATCTGAAACTAATACAAAGTAATATAGAATGTAGACTGTAATTGAAAAAATAGAAATATTAAATAAAAAATAATTTGCTTAAAATACAAATTTCAAGATTTTGAAGATAACAGTTTTTGTTGATCTTATGGCACTTAGAACCACATTTAATACAATGTATTGAACTTTTGCTGGTGGGCCAAAAAATTATATTTCATTGAAAAATATTTCCATAAAAATGTCATTGGGATATTTTACAACAATTTTTAAAAAGTCATTGATTTTGTACAAAAAGTGCCAGTGTTAATGCTAGAGAGAATCTTGAGTTTTAGCCAAAAATTTAGAAAAAAATTTGAGTGTTTGAATTTGGCATAACTTACCAAATTTAATTAATTTTGGGTAAAGCAGTATAAGACCTAAGTCAAGTAATTCATATTTTTTCAATAAACTACTTGCTATTATACATAAAAGAACTGCAAATTATGTAATGAAAAGTGAACCTTGATGGACAGCTTGAAGTGCTAGAGCTGCACAAGCAGTTTGAAAAACAGTAAGTTTTGTATGTTCACTGTAATAGAAACAAAAATGGAATGGTTAGCCATTTTGAAAAATGTTTTCAAGAGTTTTATCCTTTATAAATGATGTTTTAATGGAAATGTCAATACTTATTTTAGGGTTTTGTGAAAAATGTTTATTAGAGCTCACATTATTTTAATGCACTATAAAATGATTGAACATATGTAAACTGTTGTAGTTTGTTTAGGTGGCTATAACAATGCCACAGACTGGGTGATTTATAAACAAATGTGTTTCTCACAGTTGTAGAGACTGGAAGCCAGCAGGGTTCGGTTCTGGTGAGAATTGTCTGGGTTGCAGACTGCTGACTTCTTGTGCCTTGACATGGTGCCTAGTTTCTATAAGCATTTTGATTTTCCCCTGCCTTAGAGTTTTGAACATGGTGGACTCCAAGCAGGATGGTTGTGTCATTTATTCCATTTACTAAACCAGGGAAATCAGGATGAGAGTAGGTGGTCCACTCTGACCCCCATGGTATGTGTGTGTGCATGCATGAGAGAAAGGTAAAGAGAGAGGGGCAGAGGCATAATTGTGAGTTCAATTTTAAATATACAGAGTTTGATGTGCTACCAATTGGTCAGACAAGAGAGGTCACATAAGCAGAACTGTTGCTTAGAGATGAGTTAGGCTTAGAGGAATGTGAAGTCATCTTCTATAAGGATGGGTGTGATTTCCAAGGGAGAAACTATAAGGAAAGACCCTGGAAGTGAAGGAGGCACCCATGTTTAAGGGCAGGAAGGAGGAGAAGCAGTCAGGACACTCAGTGGTTCAAAAAGTAGATGGTTGAGTGAAGTGGGTTATTCTTTTGATAAGCTTTGAGGTATACTGGCTAGGATGAAAATTTGTACATTGCTGTAGAGATTCCAGAAATTAGTATAAACCAGATGAAGTCCAGGTGACAATATATTTTATTGCTCCACTCCCCTAGAGGTGGCACTGTGGCCCACAAAATCCAGTATGGCTCATCACCCTTCTACATTTTGTCATACCTTTCCTTTTAATGCAGAACCTGTAAGTTGAACACATTACTTCTGTTGACATACCATTCATTGGCTATAACCTTGTCTATGACCACACATTTGAAAAGGAGGCTGAGAAATGTAGTTTGATCCTGGAAAGTTACATGTTGGTTAAAAATCACAATTACCACTGGAAGAAGAGAAGGAATATTGGGAGACAACGGATGAAGAGAAATGGGGCTGTGAGAAGGAAGAAGTGGAGGGAATATGGTAAACTTCTGGGATTGGACACAGATGAAGAGTAAGGCTAGGAGTGGAGCTGTAATTGAAGAAACCAGGCTTCATTGTGGTTATTAATATTGTTAACCTAAAAATAAAAGCCCTTTCAAAGTGAGAGGAAAACAGCATTTATTTAGATCAATAAGAGTAACTGTTTGGGCACACTGATTCAGGCAGAAGCCCAAATAATGTTATGATTAAGGGACAAAGGCATTGGATATTTATGAAAAAGGGAAGGGGAACAATTACATCAACAAAAGGAAGGTATTTCTTTTGGTACAAATAAATTAACAGTGATATTAATTCTAAATGTTTTTAATTTTCAGTCCAGTAGTTATTAGTTTTGTAGTTGTAATATTTTCTTTTTTGTTATCTTTGTAAACAGATTTTGTTGTTGTTGTTTTTTGGCAAGACACCAGCTTGCTTAGGCCCAATCCAAAGGTTATTTTGACTCTGTTTAAAACATTCCAGTGATTTGATGTATGAGATACATGAGGCAGTTCCTCTGGCATGGCAGCTGTGGCTCCATTTTAAAGTGGTTCTCTCAGTAGATATAGGCATTCTGTGTTTTTGAGGCAGAAGCCCTTCAGAAGGAAGGGAAGGAAGTTAGGAAAAGGAAGGCATACAGGAGGAGGGGATCCTCCTTTGATCTCTGATCCCCAAAGTGATCCTCCCACTTTGGGAGAGATCAGAGAGTACCCAAGAGACACTCAAACCATGACTTTGGATTAGCCAGGGTTCTAGTAGAACCAGTGGGATGTCTGTCTGTCTGTTTGCCCATCCATCTATCATCTAACGAGAGAGAGAGAGAGAGAGAGAGAGAGAGAGAGAGAGAGAGAGAGAGAGAGATCATTTCAAGGAATTAGTTTATATGATTGTGGAATCTGGCTGGGCAAATGTGAATTCTATAAGGTAGTCAAGCAGGCCGGAAACTCTTGGGCAGGAGCAAGGAGGCAACCCACAGGAACTATTTATACTCCCACAGGGAAATATCAGTTCTGCTCTTAGAGCCTTCAACTGATTGAATGAGGCCACTTACATTATTGAGGATAATCTTTTTAAATTAAAGTAACTGCTTGTAGATGTTAACTACATCTACAAAATACCTTCACAGCAACACCTAGATGAGTGTTTGATGAATAACTTGAGTACTCTAGCTGAACCCGATTGACACATAAAACTCACCATTACACTGCTTAGTCCAAATTCAAAAGCCTGGGCATAGGATGTTCACATGGGAGTTACTACCACATACAAATCCAGGAATTAGGTTTTGGATTTCAGAGGTACCAAAAAATTTTCATTCTAATAGACTCACAGGAAGTCCAGGAAGCTCAGAGAGTCCCAAAGAAGTTGAACCCATGGAAACACACATCAAGGCACATTATAATTACACGACCCAAGGTTAAAGATAAGGAGAAATCTTAAAAGCAGAAAGAGAAAAGAAGACAGTTACCTACAAAGAAGTTCCCATTAGACTATCAGCTGATTTCACAAAAGAAATCTTGCAGGTAAGAAGGAGCTGGAAAGAAGTATTTAAAGTTATGAAAGGCAAGGACCAGCATCCAAGATTACTGTATCCAGCAAAGCAGTCACTTAGAATGGAAGGGCAGATAAAGCGCTTCCCAGATAAGGTCAAATTAAAGGAGTTCATCATCATCAAGCCCTTATTATATGCAATGTTTAAGGGACTTATCTAAGAAAAAGAAGATGATCAAAAACTATGAGCAGTAAAATGACAAACAGTTATCAACAACTGAACCTAAAAAAAAATACCCCACAAAAACAAACTAAGCAAACAACTAGAACAGGAACAGAATCACAAAATGGAGATCACATGAAGGGTTATCAGCATGGAGGGGGAGGAAGGAGAATGGGAGAAAGGTACAAAGAATAAGAGGCATAAATGTTAGGTACAAATAGGGGAAGGTTAAGAATAGTATAGGAAATGGAGAAGCCAAATAACTTATATGTACACCCGAAGGACACGAACTAAGGCATGGGGTGTGTGTGGGGGGGAGGGGGGGTGCTAGTAGGCGGGGGTGTACAAGATGGAGGGGAATAATGGGGAGGAAAATGGGACAATTGTAATAGCACATTTGATCAAATATATCTAAAAAATTCCATTCTTTTTCTTATTAATTAAAAAAGCACATAAAGATGAAAAGAACAAAATCTTTATTCTCACTACCCAGAGTAAACATTGTTAACAGATTGCTTAGAGACAAGTCTTGGTGCTTAAATGTATTTAAGGGCTCCCTGTATTAATTTTTTTCACTTCTCTCAGTCCATCAGGATTCTCTCAATTGTACATGACAAAAATAAAAAAGCCAAAACAACAACAAAAACAACAGAAAACAACAAAAAACTACAACAGTTTGAATAGGTTTTATGAAAAAATACTGGAATTATTTACCTCACGTAGATCTAAACAAAGATTGATCCAAGTAAGTGCTTAGAATATGTCAGACCCAATTTCTATCCATCTATTTTCTACTGTCTTTTGAATATCGCATCCCTCCTCAGAGTGACACTCTAAAGTCCCAGTCTTCATAGTTTAAAATCTAGCAGGAGAGATTCCTACAGTCCTTATAAAAAATCCTTCCCACAGTCCTTACAAAAATCCTGGGATTGAGTTTAATCAAACTGACTTGGGCCAAGTGTTCACCCTGAACCATCACTGTGACCATACAGTACAAAATAAACTGACTGGCTATTAGTTTTATCCAAATCACATTTATTGAGAATGTCCGATGGAAAGTTCTATCTATCATGGAAAATCAGGATGCTATTTCCAGAAGAAGGAAGAGTAGATGCTGGGTGTGTAAAGAACAATGCACCATCTTCCCTCCATCCCACTCACTGCTGCCACCTGTCTGCTGCTTGCCACTGTGGAAAGAGCATTGGATATAGAGTCCAACAGATTCACATTCTCCATTCTCTTTCCATTGTAGCTCAAATATTTAATAGTCATGTAATTTATGTAAAAATCTCTGAGTCTGAGAACTTTCAGTCAAGAATGAGGTGAGTGTAAACATGCTTCACCTCCTTGCACAACTACAGAAAAAATTACAACTAGATCTTGAAACAACACCCAGAACCATCAGAAAACTGGGCTGGATAGAAGTCTGACAACCAAGGGTTTAAAGAAGCCACATTTTGTCCAAATGGGTAGGAGGGTCAGAGATGTGGAGATGGGCGGAGAGGCATGGAGACATGGTGTGGCATGGATAGGCAGTGAAACAGCTGGTCCCGCATTCATGTGTGGTGGATAACAATTGGGAGGGATACCTTGGGGGTGAGGGATTCCAACTCCAGGTCAGACCACAAAGCCCAGGGTTCCAGTGGCAGGAAGATAAATCCCCATAACTTCTGGCTGTGAAAACCAATGGGGGTTGGGGCAGCAGAAGAAACTGCCAGGTTTTCAGGAGACTCTGCTTAAAGAGTCTGCAGGGACTTAGAACTTATGCAGACCTACCCGCTCTAGGATTCAGCACCAGGGCAACAGCTGGAAGGGCACCAGTCACATACAGGGAATACCACATTTTGCTGTGTATAATATGCTCCTGTGCACAATGTGCACCTATGTTTTGTGCACATTATACATGGGATCTTTATACCCGTTATTGTACCCATTATGGAATTATACCCAGGGATAGTGTGCATGCTCATTTTTCCCTAAAATATTTGGGCAACACCCCCCACCTCGTGCATTATACATGGCAAAATATGGTAAGTGAAATGACTGGAAGCAGGGCAAGTGCCAGGCAAACCTCTGGAAGCTAGGCAGAGGCACTGTCCTCTCTGTGCCCTCCCCCAACACAGAGCCACAAAATGGTGAAGCAGGTTGTCTGGTCCTGGTGATTACCTGAGGCTCCACCCCAAATAATTTACAGGTGCCTTTTTTACAATAAGCTACACTACTAAGATAGGGACTCAAAGTATCTCTACCTAAAACACAGAAACAAACAGGAAGCCTGTCAAATTGAGGAAACAAAGAAATATGGCCCAAATGAAAGAACAGAACAAACCCCCAGAAAAAGAACTAAACAAAATGGAGATAACCAACCTATCAGATGCAGAGTACAAAACACTGGTTATTTGGATGCTTGAAGAACTCATTGAGTACAGCAACAACATAAAAAAGACCAAGGAAGAAATGAAGATTATATTAAGTGAAATAAAGAAAAATCTACAGGGAACCAACAGTGGAGTGGATGAAGCTGGGGTTCAAATCAATGATTTGGAATATAAGGAAGAAATAAGCATTCACTGGAACAAGAAGAAAAAAAAACATGAGTATAGTATAAGGAACTTCTAGAATATCTCTAAATGTACCAACATACAAATTATAGGGGTGCCAGAAGGAGAAGAGGAAGAGCAAGAAATTGAAAACTTATTTGAAAAAATAATGAAATAAAATTTTCCTACCTTGATGAAGAAATAGATATTCAAGTCCAGGAAACACAGAGTCCCAAACAAGTTGGACTCAAAGAGCCCCAAACAAAGACACATCATAATTAAGATGCCAAAGTTTAAGAAAAAGAATCTTAAAAGCAGCAAGAGAAAAGCAGAGAGTTACCTACAAAGGAGTTCCCATAAGACTGTCAGCTGATTTCTCAAAAGAAACCTTATAGGCAAGAAGGGACTGGAAAGAAGTATTCAAAGAGATGAAAAGAAAGGACCTACATCCAAGATTACTCTACCCAGCAAAGCTATCATTCAGAATGGAAGGGCAGATAAAGTGCTTCCCAGATAAGGTCAAGTTAAACGAGTTTGTCATTACCAAGTCATTATTTTATGAAATGTTAAAGAGACTTACTTAAGAAAAAGAAGATAAAAACTATGAACATTAAAATGGCAACAAATTCACAACTATTAACAACTGAATCAAAAAACAAATTAAGCAAACAACCAGAACAGGAATAGAATTGTAGATATGGAGTAATCTATTAATTTGGAGTAGATTTTGGAGGGTTATCAGCTGGGAGGGGGAAGGGGAGAATGGGGGGAAAAGTGCAGGGATTAAGAAGCGTAATTGATAGTTACAAAATAGACAGGGGGATGTTAAAAATAATATAAGAAGTGGATAAGCCAAAAGAACTTATATGCACAACCTATGGACATGAACTAAAGTGGGGAGATTGCTGGAGGGGAGTGTGTCTGTTGAGTGGGGCAAAGGGAAAAAATTCGGATGATTGTAATAGCATAATCAATAAAATATATTTAAAAAAATATCTGAATCTTAGTTTCTTAATCTGTCAAGGAGAGGTGATAATATGGAGTTGTGGTGAAGATTAAGTGAAATAATGCAGATGAAAACACCTGGAAAAATTCCTGGCCTGGAAAGTGTAATGTTTGCTAATTTCCTTTATGTTATTAAACCAAGCCTTTTTGAAACATCCAAAGGCAAATTTGCCTTTCTTTCAAGAAAAAGTTACAATAATAATAATAATAATAATAATAATAATAATAATAATAATTACACTAGCTATCATTTATTAAGTGTTTGCTGTGTGTCATGTGTGTTGTTAGGTTGGACTGTCTGGTATGGCTGGCTATTCAGACTGTGCTGCTGCACAGCTCCACTCTAAGGGATCTTAGAATGATCTAAGGGATCACACAGAATCTAATGAGGATGTTGCCACCTAGGGGTGGCAGTGCAGCAGTCTTGTTTGACATGTACTAATTAAGTCCTCACATGGACACTATGATGAAAGTACTATTAATCTCATTTAACAAATAACTTTGTAACTTAGGTTAAGGAATTTATCCAAGGTTATTTAAGCATCAAATGATGAACAAATGAAAACCACACACATCAGGGACACTTAACTGTGGTGTTTTAAAAATAACTGATCTTGCCCTAGCTGGTGTAGCTCAGTGGATTGAGCGTGGGCCTGTGAACCAAAGGGTCACAGTTTGATCCCAGTTTAGGGCACATGGCTAGGTTGCAGTCTGGGTGCCCAGCAGAGGGATCATGAGAGGCAACCACACATTGATGTTTCTCTCCTTCCCTTCCCCTCTAAACATAAATAAAATCTTTTTAAAAAAAGTATCCCTTCCTCAAACCCCCCCCCCAAAAACCTGATCTCAAGATACAGAATTACTATAGCCCTCCTCTGAGGGTGGGGGCATAGAATCCTGGAGCTGAGAATACCGTCAGCTCTCTCATTTACTATCCTTAGAATCTAGGAAAGGGACAAAAACATAATCAGTCTGGAGTATCTTCTACCTCTTCCAAATAATTTGAAGCAAATACAACATCAGATTTCAAATCTTGGAACCATGTGATTTATTCATTTACTTGATAGATAAGGTCTGAACGTGATAGCAGAAGTTTCTTCTAGGGTTCTGTCAAGGTCAGATGGGGGCTGTTTCTTGGATTTTTCATGTGAAAATAAGCATAATTCTGGAAGGGAATTTAAGAACTTCTACTCCAACTACCTTGGTCTCACATTGAGTTAGTTGTCTTCTGTCTTTTGCTGTAGGATATTTTGATTATGTTGCAATGCCTCTCTAAAGGACACAAGAGCCCCAACAAAGTTGTTTTCTTCAAAATAATTAACTTCAGATACTTTAAAGAAAATATTTTATAATTCACAAATAAACCAACTTTTCCATTTGATAGGCTTTCATGACAGATTTTGCCCAAATTTGCAGTAGCTATCTGTGGTCTTCAACACTGATAGGTGGAAAAGCATCCACTGTGACTATGTCAGATTCAGGCCAGTAGGCTGTGCATGGTACTCAACATTATTCTTATAAAATACTCATTGTGACTCCTCACTTGTTCAGCTCACTTAGTGGCAACTACAGCTATCAAGAGTACAACTGAGGTTAGTAAGTCACAGGAGACCACAAGGTTACCATGATAACTGCCTTAGTGTTAACTCTTGAAAGAATAATTTCAGAACCCATTTGCTTTTATAGATGTACAGTTGTGTGTATGTATTGCTTGTTTTGTGAGATTTCTGAATTCAAATACAATAAAATTCACCAATTTAACCATACAATTCAGAGGCTTTTAGTATATTCACATGTCAGTCAAAACATTATGACTAACTTTAGAACATTTTCATCATCCCAAATAGAAACCCCCTATCATTAGCTGTCAATCTACTCTCACCCCTGACCAACTTCCAGCTACTGGAAACCATTAATTCTGTCTCTATGGCTTTGCATTTTATGGATATTTCATATAAATGGAATTATATAATATCTGGTCTTTTGTTACTGGCTTATTTCACTTAGCATAGTCTCTTCAAGGTTCGTCCATGGTGTAGCATGTTCCAGACTTTCCATCCTTTTTATAGCTGAATCTTCTGTTGCATTAAATATTTAGCAGTGTGTTTTACTTGCCTTTGTGTGAGTTGGTGGACATTGGGTTGATCCTACTTTGTCACCACTATGAATAATCCTGCTTTGAATATTCATGTATATATTTTGTGTGAATATTTGTTTTCAGTTTTCTTGGATATGTATACATAAGTGTGGCATTGCCAAGTCACATGATGTCTCTATGTTTAACATTTGAGGAACTGCCAAGTTCTGTTCCAAATCATTTGCACCATTTAACATTCCTAGCAACAATGTACAGTAGTTTCAACTTCTCCATATCCTCACTAATACTTATTATTTTCTGTTTTTTTTATTATAATCATCTTAGTGGGTACAAACTGGTATTTTACCTGGTTTTGATGTTCATTTCTCTGATGGCCGCTGATTAAGCACCTTTAATAATATTGAGGATTTTATTTCTTTTCTTTTAAAATTAATGACAGAAATTCATTACAATAATACTGTTAGCATAGCATAATAAAGGCCACATATGAGAGACCTACAGCCAACATCATACTCAATGGGCAAAAACTAAAATCTTTTCCACCAAGATCAGGAACAAGACAAGGATGTCCACTTTCACCACTTCTATTCAATATAGTACTGGAAGTTTTAGCCACAGTGATAAGACAAGAAAAAGAAATAAAAGACATCCAAATCGGAAAGGAGGAAACAAAACTGTCACTGCAGATGACATGATAGTGTCCATAGAAAATCCTATAGACTCGGCCAAAAAACTGCTTGACCTAATAAATGAATTTGGCAAAACAGCAGGATACAAAGTCAATATCCAGAAATCAAAGGCATTTCTGTACACCAACAATGAAATAGGCAGAAGCAGAAATCAAGAAAAAAAAATCCCATTTGATATAGCCAAAAAAAAAAATACCTAGGACTAAACCTAACCAAAGAGGTAAAAGACCTGTATTCAGAAAACTACATAACACTGAAGAAAGAAATCAAGGGAGGATTTTCTTTTTAATGCTTATTGTTTATTTTATTTGAAGAATCTCTATTCAAATTCTTTGCCCATTTTTATTTATTTATTTATTTATTTATTATTAATTAATTTATTTATTTTAGACCGAGAGGTGAAGGGATGGAGGAAGAGAAGGAGAGAAACATCAACATGCAAGAGAAACATTGGTTGGTTCCCTCTCACACTTCCAGGAGTGCAACTCAGACATGGGCGTTGAAGGAAAAGACCTTCTGGTTCACAGGCCAGTGCTCAGTCCATGGAGACACAGCAGCCAGGGCAAATTCTTGCCCATTTTAAGTTATCTTTTTATTGTTGAATTGCAAGAGCTTTTAAAAAACATATTCTGTATACAAGTTCCTTAAAAAATATATATAATTTATAAATATTTTCTCACCTGAGGGTTGTCTTTTCTACTTTCTTGATGGTGACCTTTGAAGCACAAAAGTTTTTTAAGTTTGAAGAAATCCAATTCATCCATTTTTCTTTTGTTGTATGTGCTTTAGTTGTCATAAAAAATTCATGCCTAATCTAAGGTTAAGAATTATATACAGTTTGTTCTAAGAGTTGTATGGATTTAGCTCTTATATCCATTTTGTGTTAATTTTCATATATGATGTGAGGTGGTGGTACAACTTCATTCATTTTTTCTTTTCTAAAAATTTATTGTTGTTCAATTATAGTCCCACTTTTTTCTCTGTTGCTCTCCCCTGCCCTGCCCCACTACCCTGTTCCCAGTCAATCCCCACCCATGGGTTGGTGCCCATGGGACCCTCTATAACAGGGTCCTTGTTATGTCCCTTCCCCCTCTCCTCTGGTCACTGTCAGTTTGTTCTTTATTTCCATGTCTCTCATTCCATTTTGCTCCTTTGTTTGTTTTGTTGATTAGGTTCCCCTTACAGATGAGATCATATGGTATTTCTCTGTCACTGACTGTCACTGACTGGTTTCAGTTAGCATAGTACTCTCCAATTCCATCCATGCTCTCGCAAAAAGTAGGAGTTCCCTCTTTCTGCTGCACAGTATTCCATTGTGTAAATGTACCACAGTTTTTTGATCCACTCATTTACTGATGGGCACTTAGGCTGTTTCCAGCACTTGGCTATTATAAATAATGCTGCTACAAACATGGGTTATATGGGTTCTTTTGGACTGGTGTTTTAGGATTTTTAGAGTATAATTCCATCAGTGGAATCAATGGATCAAAAGGCAGTTCCAGATTGAGGGTGAGAGGTGAGAATGGGTGGATGGGGGGAAGTGGCGGGGGGATGGAGACAACTGTACTCAAATAGAAATAAAAAAGAAATAAAAAATAAATTTTAAAAAGACAGTTCCTATTTTAGTTTTTTTGAGGAAATTCCATAATGTTTTTTTTTCATTTATTTATTTTTTCTATTTTAATCATTGTTCAAATACAGTTTTCTCCTTTTTACTCCCAATCCAGTCCCCGCTCCCACCCTCCCCACTTCCCTCCCATTACCACCCTCCCCTTAGTCTATGACCATGTGTCCTTTAAGTTTGTTCCTGTGAACCCTTCCCACTGACCCCTTAAATTCCCTCTTCTCTCCCCGCCGGTCACCATCAGCCTGTCCTCTATTTCAGTGTCTTTGGTTATATTTTGCTTGTTTCTTTGTTTTGTCATTTAGGTTCCTGTTAAAGGTGAGATCATATGGTATTTGTCTTTCAATGCCTGGCTTGTTTCGCTTAGCATAATGTTTTCCAGCTCCATCCATGCTGTTGCAAAGGGTAGAAACTCCTTCTTTCTTTCTGCTGCATAGAATTCCATTGTGTAAATGTACCATAGTTTTTGGATCCATTCATTTACTGATGGGCATCTTGGTTGCTTCCAGCATCTAGCTATTGTAAACTGTGCTGCTATGAACATTGGGATGCATAGGTTCTTTTGAATTGGTGTTTTAGTATTCTTAGGATAGAGTCCCAGCAGTGGAACTGCAGGGTCAAAAGGCAGATCCATTTTTAGTTTTCTGAGGAAGTTCCATACTGCTTTCCATAGTGGTTGTACCAGTCTGCAGTCCCACCAGCAGTGCACTAGGGTCTCCCTTTTCTCCACAACCTCTCCAACACTTGTTGTTTGTTGCTTTGTTTATGATGGCCATTCTGTCTGGTGTGAAGTGGTATCTCATTGTGGTTTTAATTTGCATCTCTCTGATAGCTAGCGATATTGAACATTGTTTCATGTGTCTTTGGATTTTCTGTATGTCCTCCTTGGAGAAGTGTCTGTTCAAGTCCTTTGCCCACTTTTTAATTGGATTCCTTGTCTTCTTGGAGTGCAGTCTTGTAAGTTCTCTATATATTTTGGAGATTAAACCCTTGTCTGAGGTGTCATTGGCAAATATGTTTTCCCATACAGTTGGTTCTCTTTTAATTTTGGTACTGTTTTCTTTAGCTGTGCAGAAGCTTTTAATTTTGATGAGGTCCCATTTGTTTATTCTTTCCTTTATGTCCCTTGCTCTAGGGGACACATCAGTAAAAAAGTTTCTTCGTGAAATATCTGAGATTTTCCTACCTACGTTCTCCTCTAGGACTTTAATGGTGTCACATTTTATATTTAAGTCTTTTATCCACCTTGAATTTATTTTTGTATGTGGTGTAAGTTGGTGCTCAAGTTTCATTTTTTTGCATGTGGCTGTCCAGTTCTCCCAACACCATTTGTTGAAGAGGCTATTTTTACTCCATTTTAGGTTGCTGCCTCCTTTGTCAAATATTAATTGACCATAGAGACTTGGGCTTATTTCTGGGCTCTCTGTTCTGTTCCATTGGTCTATGTGCCTGTTTTTATGCCAGTACCAGGCTGTTTTGATTACAGTGGCCTTTTAGTATAGTTTAGTGTCGGGTATTGTGATCCCTCCTACTTTACTCTTCTTTCTCAAAATTGCAGCAGCTATTCGGGGTCGTTTATAATTCCATATAAATTTTTGGAGTGTTTGTTCTATGTCTGTGAAATATGCCATTGGTACTTTAATAGGAATTGCATTGAATGTGTAAATTGCTTTGGGTAGTATGGACATTTTGATGATATTAATTCTTCCAATCCATGAACACGGTATATGTTTCCATTTGTTTGTGTCTTCCTTGATTTCTTTCTTCAGTGTTGTGCAGTTTTCTGAATACAGGTCTTTTACCTCTTTGGTTAGGTTTATTCCTAGATATTTTATTTTTCTTTTTGCTATTTCAAATGGGATTTTTTTCCTTGATCTCTGCTTCTGCTGTTTCATTGTTGGTGTATAGAAATGCCTTTGATTTCTGGATATTGACTTTGTATCCCGCTGTTTTTGCCAAATTCATTTATTAGGTCAAGCAGTTTTTTGGTAGAGTCTATAGGATTTTCTATGTATACTATCATGTCATCTGCAAACAGTGACAGTTTTGTTTCCTCCTTTCCGATCTGAATGCCTTTTATTTCTTTTTCCTGTCTGATTGCTGTGGCTAAAACTTCCCGTACTATATTGAATAGAAGTGGTGAAAGTGGACAGCCTTGTCTTGTTCCTGATCTTAATGGAAAAGGTTTTAATTTTTGTCCATTGAGAATTATGTTGGCTGAAGGTCTCTCATATATGGCCTTTATTATGTTGAGGAATGCTCCCTCTATTCCCACTTTGCTGCGTGTTTTTATCATGAATGGGTGCTGTACCTTATCAAATGCTTTTTTCTGCATCAATTGATATGATCATGTGGTTTTTTGTCTTTGCTTTTGTTTATGTGATGTATTACATTTACTGACTTGCAAATGTTGTACCATCCTTGCATCCCTGGAATGAATCCCACTTGGTCATGGTGTATGATCTTTTTAATGTATTGTTGGATGCGGTTTGCCAGTATTTTGTTGAGGATTTTAGCGTCAATGTTCATCAGTGATATTGGCCTGAAGTTTTCTTTCTTTGTTGTGTCTTTATTTGGTTTTGGAATTAGGATGATGTTGGTCTCATAAAAAGAGTTTGGGAGACTCCCATCTTTTTGGATTTTTTGGAATAGTCTGTGAAGGATGGGGGGTTAGCTCTTCCTTAAATGCTTTGTAGAATTCTCCTGTGAAACCATCAGGTCCCGGGCTTTTGTGTGTTGGGAGTTTTTTGATTACTGCTTCAATTTCTTTTGTTGTTATTGGTCTGTTCAGACTTTCTGCTTCTTTTTCATTGAGTTTTGGAAGATTATATTTTTCTAGAAAGTTGTCCATTTCACCTAGGTTTTCAAATTTCTTGGCATACAGCTCTTTGTAGTAATTTCTTACAATCCTTTGTATTTCTGTGGTATCTGTTGTAATCTCTCCTCTTTCATTTCTGATTGTGTTTATTTGGGTCTTCACTCTTTTTTTTCTTGATGAGTCTGCTTAAAGGCTTGTCGATTTTGTTTATCTTTTCAAAGAACCAGCTCTTGGATTCATTGATCCTTAGAATTGTGCTTTTAGTCTCTATGTCATTTAATTCTGCTCTGATCTTGGTTATTTCCTTCCTTCTGCTTGCTCTGGGCTGCCTTTGTTGTTGTTCCTCGAGTTCTTGTAGACGTAGGGTTAGGTTGTTTGTTTGGAATGTTTCTAACCTTTTTAGGTGGGCCTGAATTGCTATGAACTTCCCTCTCAGGACTGCCTTGGCTGTGTCCCATAAGTTTTGGGTTGTTGTGAGTTCGTTTTCATTGGTTTCCAGAAATGTTTTGATTTCTTCCCTAATATTATTCTTGACCCATTCATTGTTTAATAGCATGCTATTTAATCGCTATGATTTTGAGTGTTTTTGGTTTTTTTCCTTGGGGTTGGTTTCTAGCTTCAGTCCCTTGTGGTCTGAGAAAATGCTTGGTATGATTTCAATTTTCTTGAAATTCTTGAGGCTTGCTTTGTGTCCTATCATGTGGTCTATCTTTGAGAATGTTCCGTGTACATTTGAAAAGAATGTATATTTAGCTTCTTTTGGGTGGAGGGTCCTGTATATATCAGTAAAGTCCATTTCATCAAGGGTATTGTTCAATGCCACAATATCTTTGTTGATATTTTGTTTAGAAGATCTGTCCATTTTTGATAGTGAGGTGTTAAAATCTCCCACTATAATTGTGTTGCTGTCCATGTCTTTCTTGAATTCCTCTAAGATTTTCTTTATGTATTTCGGTGCTCCAATATTAGGTGCATATATATTTACAATATTTATGTCTTCTTGATGGATTCTTCCCTTGAGAATTATGAAGTGACCTTCTGGGTCTCTCTTTATGGACCTTCTTTGGAAGTCTATTTTGTCTGATATGAGTATTGCTACCCCGGCTTTTTTTTTTCCTGTCCATTTGCTTGGAAGATTTGTTTCCAGCCCTTCACTTTCAGCCTGTGTAGGTCTTTTATCCTGAGGTGGGTCTCTTGTAGACAGCAGATATGTGGGTCATTTTTTTCTTATCCAATCAGCTATTCTATGTCTTTTGATTGGAGCATTTAATCCATTTACGTTTAAGGTTATTATTGATAGGTACTTATTCATTGTCTTTTATGTACGTGTGTTCCTCTCTCTCTCTCTCTCTCTTTCTTCTCTCCTCCTTAAAGCAGTCCTTTTGAATCTCTTGCAGGGCTGGTTTGGTCGAGGTGTATTCTTTTAGACTTCTTTTGTCTGCGAAGCTTCTTATTTGGCCTTCTATCTTGATTGAGAGCCTTGCTGGATATAGTAGCCTTGGTTGCAGACCTCTAGTTCTCATTACCTGGAGTATTTCTTGCCATTCTCTTCTGGGTTGAAGTGTTTCCATTGAGAAGTCTGCTGTCAGCCTTATTGGGGCTCCCTTGTATGTTACTTCCTTCTTCTCCCTTGCTGCCTTTAAGATTCTCTCTTTGTCTTGAAATTTTGCCATTTTAATTATGATGTGCCTTGGGGTGGGTCTCTTTGGGTTCCTCTTGATTGGGACTCTCTGTGTTTCCTGGATTTGTGTGACTTTTTTCTCTCATCAAATTAGGGAAGTTCTCCTTCATTACTTGTTCAACTAGGTTTTCGATCCCTTGCTCTTCTTCTTCTCCTTCTGGTATCCCTATTATACAGATGTTATTACGTTTCATATTGTCTTGCATTTCTCTTAATCCCTCTTCATTCTTTCTGAGCCTCTTTTCCTTTTCTTGCTCTTTTTGGATGCTGTTTTCTACTTTGTCCTCCAGCTCGCTAATCCGATCTTCTGCTTCATCAATCCTGCTTTTCATTCCTTCCACTGTGTTCTTCAGTTAAGAAATTGTATTCTTTATTTCCTCTTGACCTTTATTGAGAGTTTCTATTTCCTTTTTCATGTTTATATAGTTTGCAGTGAGATTGATGTAGTTTCCCTCTAATTTCTGAAAGCTCATTGTGAGTTCATTGAACTTCCTGGTAATCATTGTTTTGAACTCACTATCTGATAGTTGAGTTTCCTCTATTTCATTTAGCATTTTTCCTGAGGCTTCCTCGTTTCCCTTCAGTTGGGGGTTGTTTCTTTGTTTTCTCATTGTTCGTGGGTTTCTTCTTTTTTCTTCTTGGTTGTTAATTTGAACTGTTCTGATTCCCTGTACTTATGGTGTGAACTTCTGTGGTAGAATATTTGTGTGTTTCAGCGGTGCAATCTCCTTCGTGTATCCTGGTGTTCACAGCTTCCCCCTACTCTTTTTTTGGGATCAGTTGGAGGAGTAAGGCAAAATGGTTTAAAACAGCAAGACAGTATACTATGATATTTACTTAGCAGCCAGTAGAGAAGAGATATGTTAGCCTTTGGCTCCTTATAGTGTTAACTGTGATCCTCCACCCCACTATGCACGTTTTAGAAAGGATGGAAAGAAGGTAAGACTCTTATTAGGGCCGAGAGGATTGTTAGTTGGATCTAGAAAGCTGTGAAGCTGTGGGAGGTCAGCTTCTAAGGTCGGGTTGGACTAAAGATTAGTATATAGGAGTAGTGAGTTCAAGAATAGAGACAACCCCCACAATAGTATAGTTCAGAAAATTGCAAAGTGGGCTGAGATCAGGTAGGGGCATTGAGAAATATTAACAATTGTATAGACTAGGTTTTACTAGCAGTAATAGTAAAGTGACAGTCTTGTGGCAGAATCGATGAGGTCTAGATAACAAGAATAAAGGGTATAGAACCTTGAGGGGTGTGTTAATGGAACACAGATGAAGGATAGTAACTTATCAACACCTTGTGACTAAGATACCAGGGGGGAACCTATCAAATGACAGTATAACCAGCCAAGCAAAGAAGACTATACAGAAAGAAAAAGAATACCAAAATACTATTAAAATAAAAAGTTGGAAAAGTGAGAAAAAGATAATACAAATTTACAGTAACTTGCAAGATTAAAAAAAAAGGAAAGGAAAGAAAAGCAGAAAATGTAGTGCAGGAGAGATAAATTTGGAGTGGAAAGAATAATATTAGGTTGAAAGGAAGAGAAATATAAGGGATTGCAAGATGAAAATAATAAGAATTGAAAAAAAAAGTCACGTAAAAACAAGATAAAATCAATCAACCAACCACAGCCAGAGATACCAAACAAAACCAACAACAACAAAAAAAAACCCCAAAACAAAACAAACACACACACACACACACACACAAATACGAACCAACCAACCAAACAAACAAACAAAAAAACCTCTTGTTGGTTTCTAACTGGCCAGACCAGTTTTTCTGCTGTTGCTGGCTTCAGCTGGCTGAGGGGCCTTTGAAATGCTTCTCTCTCTCACAACCCGATCTCAGCAAGTCCGCCAGGTACCTTATGCGCCCCTACACACTGGCGCACGAGAGTCAGTCTTTCCGACTACGGGTGCACGAGCCCGGCCGTTTCCAGCTCCGTGTTCTCACCGTCCCTTGCTCCGACTGGATGTTGGCGCCTTTCCTGGCTCCCCCGGTCAGGCTGGCTGGAAATCTCAGAGCCACCACTGCAGTTACTAACCCAGCACCACGTCTGTCCTGGTATCGCAGCGCGAGATTCCGGGATCGCAGCGCGAGATTCCGGCCTCCCTATGGGGAGCGACCCGGTGTTGGCGCCTTTCCTGGCTCCCCCGGTCAGGCTGGCTGGAAATCTCTGAGCCACCACTGCAGTTACGCACCCAGCATCACGTCTGTCCCGGTAGCACAACTCGAGATTCTGGGATTGCAGCGCGAGATTCCGGCCTCCCTATGGGCCGCGAGCCGAGCGCGGCCGGCTTGTGCTCTCCACTGATCTGCACTTCCGCTGGGCTAGGGATGCCCCTGGTCCTGTCGGCTAGAAACTCTCACTTCTCCTAGGTCTCTGGGCCGCTGTTCACAATTCCCTGTACGATCTTTTCTCAGTCCAACTGGCCAATCTGTTCCTTCTAGCCACCGGTTCTCCCCTGGAGTTTCTCACCCCCGTCCCATAATGTTTTCTACAGTGACTGGACCATTCTGCATTTCCACCAACAGGGTACTAAGGTTCCCTTTTTTATTTTTTAACTTTTTTTTTTAAAAGTTTGACTTTTCTTCTTTTTTTGATTATTTATTTATTTATTTTTAGAGAGGAAAGGGGGAGTGAGAGAGAGAGAGAGAGAGAGAGAGAGAGAGAGAGAGAGAGAGAGAGAAACATCACTGTGTGGTTGCTAGGGGCCATGGCCTGCAACCTAGGAATGTGCCCTGATTGGGAATCTAACCTGCGATGCCTGGTTCGCTGTCCGCGCTCAATCCACTGAGCTATGCCAGCCAGGGTAGGGTTCCCTTTTTGTACAACCTCATCAGCACTTGTTTGTCTTGTTAATAAAGGCCATTCTGACCAGTGTATGAAGCGGTCTCTCGTTGTGGTTTTAATTTGCATCTCTTTGGTGGCTAGTGAGGTTGAACATTTATTCATGTGTCTATGGGCACTCTGTATGTCCTCCTTGGAGAAGTGTCTTTCAGGTCCTTTGCTCATTTTTTAATTGGATTATCTGTCTTCCTGGTGTGGAGTCATGTGAGTTCTTTATATATTTTGGAGATCAAACCTTTGTCCAATGTATCACTGGCAAAGATGTTTTCCCATGTGGTTGGCTCCCTTTCCATTTTGTTGATATTTTCTTTAGCTGTGCAGAAGCTTTTTAACTTGATGTAGTCACATTTGTTTGTTCTTTCCTTTATGTCCCTTGCCCTAGTGGACATATCAGCAAAAATATTGCTGTGTGGGATATCTGAAAATTTTCCTGCCTATATTCTCCTCTAGGACTTTTATGGTGTTATGACTTATACTTAAGTCCTTTAACCATCTTCATTTTACTTTGGTGTATTGTGTATGTTGGTGATCAAGTTTCATTTATTTTTTTTTAATGTAGTCATCCACATCTCCCAACATCATTTGTTGAAGAGGCTATTTTTAATCCATTTTATGCTTCTTCCCACTTTGTCAAATATTAATTGACCAAAGAGACATGAGTTTATTTATGGGATCTCTATTCTGTTCCATTGATCTGTGTCTGTTCTTATGCCAGTACCAGGCTGTTTCAATTACAGTGGCCTTGTAATACAGTTTGGTATAAGGTATTATGATCCCTCCTACTTTGCTCTTCTTTCTCAAAATTGCAGCAGCTATTCAGGGTCATTTATGGTTCCATATAAATTTTTCAAGTGTTTGTTCTATATCTGTGAAATATGTCATCAGCACTTTAATAGGTATTGCATTGAATCTGTAAACTGCTTTGGGTAGTATGGACATTTTGATGATGTCAATTCTTCCAATCCATGAACACAGTATATGTTTCCATTTGTTTGTGTCTTCCTTAATTTCTTTCTTCAGTGTTGTGTAGTTTTCTGAGTATAGGTCTTTTACCTCCTTGGTTAGGTTTATTCCTAGCTACTTTATTTTTCTTGTTGCTATTTCAAATGGGATTTTTTTCCTGATTTCTGTTTCTGATATTTCATTGTTGGTGTACAGAAATGCCTTTGATTCCTGGATATCGACTTTGTATCCCGCTGTTTTGCCAAATTCATTTATTAGGTCAAGCAGTTTTTGGTGGCATCTATAGGATCTTCTATGTACACTATCATGTCATCTGCAAACAATGACAGTTTTGTTTCCCCCTTTCCAATTTGGATGCCTTTTATTTCTTTTTCTTGTCTGATCACTGTGGCTAGGACTTCCAATATTATGTTGAATAGAAGAGATGAAAGCGGGCATCCTTGTCTTGTTCCTGATCTTAGTGGGAAAGCTCTAAGTTTTTGTCCTTTGAGTATGATGTTAGCTGTAGGTCTCTTGTATATGGCCTTTATTATGTTGAGGAATACTCTCTCTATTCCCATTTTACTAAGTGTTTTTTTTCATAAAGGGATGCTGTACCTTATCAAATGATTTTTCTGCATCTGTTGATAGGATCATGTGGTTTTTGTCTTTTGGTTATTTTATATGATGTATTACATTTATTGATTTGTGAATATTATACCATCCTTGCATCCCTGGATGCATCCCACTTGATCATGATGTATGATCATTTTAATGTATTGCCGGATGCAGTTTTCTAATATTTTGTTGAGGATTTTAGCATCTATGTTCATCAGCGATATTGCCTGAAGTGTTCTTTCTTTGTTGTGTCTCTATCTGGCTTTGGGACTAGGGTGATGCTGGCTTCATAAAAAGAGTTTGGGAGTCTTCTGTCTTCTAGGATTTTTTAGAATAGTCCATGAAGGATAGGGGTTATCTCTTCCTTAAATACTTTGTAAAATTATCCTGTGAAAGCGTCTGGTCCAGGGCTTTTGTGTGTCAGAAGCTTTAGATTACTGCTTCAATTTCATTTGCTGTTATTGGCATATTCAGGCTTTCTGCTTCTTCTTCATTAAGTTTTGGAAGATTTTATTTTTCTAGAAATTTGTCCATTTCACCTAGGTTTTCAAATTCCTTGGCATACAGTTCTTTGTAGTAAGTTTTTACAGTGCTTTGTATTTGTGTGGTATCAGTTGTAATCTCTCCTCTTTCATTTCTGATAGTTATTTGGGTCCTCTCTCTTGTTTTCTTGATGAGTCTGCTTAAAGGCTTGTTGATTTTGTTTATCTTTTCAAAGAACCAGCTCCTAGATTTATTGATCCTTGGAATTGTGCTTTTAGTCTCTATGTCATTTAATTCTGCCCTGATCTTCGTTATTGCCTTCTTTCTACTTGCTCTGGGCTGTCTTTGTTGTTGTTCCCCAAGTTCCTGTAGGCATAGGGCAACCTGTAGGCAACCTGTTAGGTTGTTTGTTTGAAATGTTTCTATCTTTTTTAGGTAGGCCTGTATCACTATGAACTTCCCTCTCAGGACTGCCTGCACTGTGTCCCATAAGTTTTGGATTGTTGTGAGTTCATTTTCATTGGTTTGCAGGAGGTTTTTGATTTCTTCCTTAATTTCATTCTTGACCCATTCATTGTTTAGTAGTATGCTATTCAATCTCCAAGAGTTTGAGTGTTTTGGGATTTTTCCTTGAGGTTGGTTTCTAGCTTCAGTCCCTTGTTGTCAGAGAAAATGCTTGACATGACCTCATTTTTCTTGAATTTGTTGAGACTTGTTTTATGTGCAATTATGTGGTCTACCTTTGAAAATCTTCCATGTGCATTTGAAAAGAATGTGTATTTTGCTTCTTTGGGATCAAAGTCTCCATATATATCAGTTAAGTCCATTTCATCTAGAGCATTGTTCAATGCCACAATATCTTTGTTGATATTTTGTTTGGAAGATCTGTTGATTTTTGACAGCGGGGTGTTAAAATCCCCTACTATAATTGTGTTGCTGTCAATATCTTTTTTGAATCCTCCAAGATTTTCTGTATGTATTTGGTTGCTCCTATGTTAGGTACATATATATTTGCAATGCTTATATTTTCTCATGAATTTTTCCCTTGATTATTATGAAGTGACCTTCTGGGTCTCTTTTTAAGGCTCCAATTTTGAAGTCTATTTTGTCTGATATGAATATTGCTACCCTGGCTTCTTTTTCCTGTCCATTTGCTTGGAATATTGGTTTTCAGCCCTTCACTTTCAGTCTGTGTTTGTCTTTTATTCTGAAGTAGGCAGCATGTGTGTGGGTCATGTTTTCTTATTCATGTGCTATTTTACATCTTTTGATTGGGGTATTTAATCCATTTTTGCTTAATGTTATTATTGATAGATACTTATTCATTGCCATTTATTTGTGTCTGTGTTCCTCTGTCTCTCACTGTTTTTCTTTTTCTTCCTGTTCTTAAAGCAGACCCATTAGTATGTCTTTCAGAGCTGGTTTGGAGGAGGTATATACTCTTTGAGACTTCTTTTGTCCAGGAACCTCCTTATTTGGCCTTCCATTTTAATTGAGATCCTTGCTGGGTAGAGTAGTCTTGGTTGCAGGCCTCTGGTTTCATTACTTGGAATATTTCTTGCCATTCTCTTCTGGCTTGGACTGTTTCCATTGAGAAGTCAACTGCTAACCTTATTGGGTCTCCCTTGTATGTTACTTCCTGTTCCTCCCTTGCTGCCTTTAAGATTCTCTCTTTGTCTTGGAATTTTGCCATTTTAATTATGATGTGTCTTCAAGTGGGCCTCTTTGGGTTGCTCTTGATTGGGACTCCCTGTGTTTCCTGGATTTGTATGACTTTTTCTCTCATCAAATTAAGAAAGTTTTCCATCATTACTTTTTCAAACAGGTTTTCTATCCCTTGCTCTTCTTCTTCTCCTTGTGGTTATCCCCATTATATAGATATTATTACATTTCATGTTGTCCTGCATTTCCCTCCACCCCTCTTTGTTCTTTCTGAGTCTCTTTTCCTTTTCTTGCTCATTCTGAGTGTTTTTTTCTACCTTGTCCTCCAGCTCAGTGATCTGATCGTCTGCTTCATTGAGCCTGCTTTTGATTCCTTCTACTGTGTTCTTCAGTTCAGAACTCGTATTCTTCATTTCCTCTTGGCCCTTGATTATCCTTTCTATTTCCCTTTTCACATTGATATAGTTTTCAGTGAGTCTATTATATATTCCCTGTAGTTTTTAATAACTTACTGTGAGCTCAGTGAGCTTCCTGATAACCATTGCTTTGTACTCCATATCTGATAGTTGACTTGCTCCATTTTCTTTAGCATTCTTTCTGAGGCTTCCTCCTTTACTTTCATTTGGGGATTGTTTTTTTGTTTTCCCATCATTTTTTGTTTAATTGGAGGGGAGAAGCAAAATTGTTTAAGATAGTGGAAGCATATTCTATGGTATTTAACGTATCAACCTCTGGATAAGAGATAGGAGATCCTTTGGATATGTATAGTGTTAACCATGATATTTCACCCAACTGTCCACTTTTTAGAAAGGTTGAAAAAAATAAGACTCTTGATAGGTGGGGGAAGGACTGTGAGTTAGATCTAGAAAGCAGTGAGCTTGTGGGAGGTCTGATTATGAGGTAAAGTGAGAGTGAAGGATAGAAAATAGGTGTAGTGTGTGAGTGCATAAAGTTAACCACAATGGTATTGAAGTTTCAGGAACATTGAAATGGGATAAGGTCCAAGAGGGGTGCTATATAGTATTAACAATTGTATGGAACCACAATTATTTACAATAATAATGGAGCGACAATCATATGACAGAATCTATGTGATCTGAATAACAAGAATAGGAAGTACAGGACCTAGAGTAGTGTGCTATGGGAACACAAGTGAAGTGAAAGATGGAAAATTAAAAATACAATATGAAAGAGAGAACAAGGGAAACCAGCCAAACAATGCAATTTAACAAACCAAGCAAAGAAGACTAAACAGAAAGAAGAGAAATATAAAAATACTAATAAAATAAAAGGTGTAAGAATAATGAAAAAATAATCATAATACAAATATCCAATAACTTGCAAGTCCTCTGGAGTAGCAAAGTAAAATTTGTCTCACTGTCTCAGTTGTTGGGATGACCTCTTTTTGGGTCTAACTCTTAACTCTGGTCCTTTCACAGCTCCAGGTTTTATTGTCTCCCTTGTGGGATGTGGGGGAAAGGAAGGAAGGAAGAAGAAATTTAAAAAAAAAAGAGCCCTGGCTGGTGTAGCTCAGGGGACTGAGCATGGAGCTGTGAACCAAAGGATTGTTGGTTCGATTCCCAGTCAGGGCACATGCCTGGGTTGTGGGCCAGGTCCCCAGTTGAGGACATGTAAGGGACAACCACACATTGATGTTTCTCTCCTTCTGTTTCTCCTTCCCTTTCCTTCTCTATAAATAAATAAATAAAAGCTTAAAAAAATAAGAGGTCACTGAAAATTATATTAAAAAAAAAGGAAGGAAGGAAGAAGGAATAAAAAAGGAAAGAAGGAGATAAAGGAAGAAGGGATTTTTTAAAAAATGAAGCCTCCTGCTGGTTTTAAACAAGCCAAACCAGTTCTGCTGATCTTCCTGGCTGTAGCAGGCTGAGGGGGGGGGGTTGGTGGGGTTGGGTGCGAGGTGCCTCTGGGCAGCAGGGTCAAGCTTGCTCCATCCCCAGGCTGTGGGCATGAGAGTTGGGCCTCTGCCACTGGGGTGGGACTGGCAGCTGCTGGGCCTTGGGTTTGGGTGTGCACCATCCCTGGGATTGTGGATATGTGTGCTGGGCCTCTGCTGTTGGGGTGGGATATGCAGCCACTGGGCTGGGGGATCCTGTGTGCACTGTCCTGGGACTGGGCTTTGGGTATGAGCCCATGGCCTCATTGTTGCAGTGGCATCCAGGGCAGGGTGGTGAGGTGGCTGGGTTGGTGGTACACCTCTGGGGATGTGGCTGTGGTTGGGTGCCTTCTGCTGCTGGGGCTGGGGTGAGGGGTGCAGTCCAGGTCCTGGCAGCTGCTTATGTGCATCCAGGGGAGGCAGGAGTGGCTACCCCAGGAGAATTCCTCAAACAGCCACTGGGTGCCTCTTTTTCTTCTTTTTCCTTTTGAAAAATTCCTCCTGTTCAAGCCTGACACTCTAAACAAGTGTCTGGCCTCTCATACAGCCTAACTCTCCAACCACACTGGGAACTATCTGAGTCAGAGCCTGTCAAGGCCCAACTCTTTTAAGCCTGTGTCCACAGTCCCAGTGGATGCATACTGCCCCTGTTGTGTTTGCCAACTTGTCCTTATTCCCCCAGTGACTTCAAGCATCCAGGCCCATCCTGGTGCTGCTCAAACCTTGCTAGGCAGGGAGGGAACAGTTATCCTGGCTCTCTCCCAAGAATCCTGTGGCAGACCCAGCAGGCACCAGGCCTGGGGCTGCAGCAGCCCTGGTCCCCACTCTGGTCCCAGGGACCTTATTGTCCTGAAGCACTCTTCTTACTGCCTGATTTTTCAATGTCCTATAGAGTTTTGGCCTCCAATCTTTATACATGCTGGGATACTATTGGCTGTTCACTCTGTTCCTCAGAAGTTCGGCTAGGTATTCTACCCATGCACAGGGGGAAGTGGACTCTGCTCCCACCTATCTTGCCGCCACACCTCAAGCTATTTTTTCTGACTTAGCATAATGTACTCCAGGTCTATCCATTCTGTCAAAAGGGTAAAATTTTCTTTTTTTTTTTTGATGGCTGAGTAGTGTTCCATTGTATAAATGTCCTATAGATGTTTTATCTTCTCATCTACTCATAGACACTTGGGTTGCTTCCATATCTTGGCTATTGTAAATAATGATGCAAGAAACATAGGGGTGCTTGTGTTCTTTTGAATTAGTGTTTTGGGATTCTTCAGATATATTTCCAGAAATGGAATTGCTGGGTCAAAAAACAGACCCATTTTTAATTTTTTAGGTGTCTCCATACTGCTTTCTACAAGGTTGCACCAATCTGCATTCCCAGCAACAGTGCAAAAGTGTTCTCCTTTTTCCACGGTCTTGCCAGCACTTGTTATTTGTTGATTTATTGCTGTTAGCCATTCTGACTGGTGTGAGGTGATATTGCATTGTGGTTTTAATTTGCATTTATCTGATGATTAGTTATGTTGAGCATATATTTTACTATAAAATATATTTAAATATATTTTCTTGATTATACTGTCATAGTTGTCTCTATTTCCCCCCTTTGCCCTCTCTACCCAGTACCTCCACATTCTCTCTGGCATCCTCTGTCTTCAGTTTATGTCCATGCATCATGCATATAAGTTCTTTGTCTACTCCATTTCCTATACTGTTCTTAACATGTCGCTGTCTATTCTGTCCCTACCAAAATATACTTCTTAATCCCTGTGCCTTTTCCCCCATTCTTCGCCTTCCCCCTCCCAACTGATAACCCTCCAGATGATCTCCATATCTATGATTTTGTTTCTGTTCTGCTTGCTTAGTTAATTTTTTAGATTCAGTGGTTGATAGTTGTGAATTCATTGCTATTTTCATGTTCATAGTTTTTATCTTCTTTTTCTTAAATAAGTCCCTTTAACATTTCATATAATAAGGGCTCGGTGATGGTGAACTCCTTTAGATTTACCTTGTCTGGGAGACACTTTATCTGCCCTTTAATTCTTTTTTTAATATTTTATTTATTTATTTTTAGACAGGGAAGGGAGGGAGAAAGAGAGAGAGAGAGAGAGACAGACAGACAGACAGACAGGCAGACAGACAGAAACATCAATGTGCAATTGCTGGGGGCCATGGCCTGCAATCTAGGCATGTGCCCTGACTGGGAATTGAACCTGCGATGCCTGGTTCGCAGCCCGAGCTCAATCACTGAGCTATGCCAGTCAGGGCTGCCCTTCAATTCTAAATGATAGCCTTGCTGAATAGAGTAATCTTGGTTGTAGATCCTTGCTTTTCATCAGTTTGAATAATTCTTGCTAGTCCTTTCTAGCTTGCAAAGTTTCTTTTGAGAAATCAGCTGACAATCTTATGGGAACTCATTTGTAAGTAACTCTGCTTTTATCATGCTGCTTTTAAGATTCACTATTTATCTTTAACCTTTGGCATTTTAATTATGAGGTGTCTTAGTGTGGGACTGTTTGTGTCCATCTTATTAGGGACTCTGTGTTTCCTGGACTTGTATGTCTATTTCCTTCACCAAATGATTTTTCAAACAAATTTTCAATTGCTTGCTCTTTCTCTTCTTTTTCCAGCATCCCTATGGTTCAAATGTTGGTACATTTGAAGTTGTTCCAGGGACTCCTTACCATATTCTCATGGTTTTGGATTATTTTTCCTTCTTGCTGTTCTTATTGAATGTTTCTTTGCTTCCTTATGTTCCAAAATATTGACTTGATTCTTGGCTTCTCCCCCTCCACTGTTGATTCCCTATAAATTTTTCTTGATTTCACTTTCATATTCAGTATAATCTTCATTTCTGCCTGGGTCTTTTTTTCTTTCCACATTGTATTTTCTATTAACTATTTTTAAAAAATATATTTTATTGATTATACTATTACAGTTGTCCCAATCCCCCCCCCCCACTTCATTCCCCTCCACCCTGTACACCATCTCCCACCCATATTCTCCCCTTTAGTTCATGTCCAGGTGTCATAAGTTCTTTAACTTCTACATTTCCCATACTATTCTTACCCTCCCCTTGTCTATTTTCTACCTATCATCTATGCTACTTATTCTCTGTACCTTTTTCCCCTCTCTCCTCCTCCCACTCCTCTGTAGCTAACCCTCAATGTGATCTCCATTTCTGTGGTTCTGTTCCTGTTCTAGTTGTTTGCTTAGTTTTTTGTTTTAGGTGTGGTTGTTAATAATTGTAAGTTTTCTGTCATTTTACTATACATGTTTTTTATCTTCTTTTTCTTAGATAAGTCCCTTTAACATTTTATAAAATAAGGGCTTGGTGATGATGAACTCCTTTAACTTGACCTTATCTGAAAAGCACTTTATCTGCCCTTCCATTCTAAATGAAAGCTTTGCTGGATAGAGCAATTTTAGATGTAGGTCCTTGCCTTTCATGACTTGGAATACTTTCCAGCCCCTTCTTGCCTGCAAGGTTTCTTTTGAGAAGTTGGCTGACAGTCTGATGGGAACTCCTTTGTAGGGAACTGTCTCCTTATCTCTTGCTGCTTCTAGGATTCTCTCCTTCATTTTAATTTTGGGTAATGTAATTATGGTGTGCCTTGGTGTGTCCCTCATTGGGTCCAACTTGTTTGGGACTCTCTGAGCTTCCTGGACTTCTTGGAAGTCTATTTCCTTTGCTAGATTGGGGAAGTTCTCCTTTATTATTTGTTCAAATAACTTTTCCACTTGTTGCTCTTCCGTCTTCCCCTTCTGGTACCCCTATAATTCAGATGTTGGAATGTTTAAAAATGTTCTGGAGGTTCCTAAGCCTCTCTTCATTTTTTTGAATTCTTGTTTCTTCCTTCTTTTCTGTTTGATTATTTCTTTCTTCCTTCTGGTCCACTCCATTGATTTGAGTCTGTTTCCTTCCCATCACTATTGTTTCTCTGTGAATTTTCCTTTATTTCACTTAGTGTGGCCTTCATTGTTTCACCTAATTTGCGACCAAATTCAACCAGTTCTGTGAACATCTTGATCACCTGTACTTTGAACTGTGCATCTGATAGGTTGGCTATCTCTTGGTCACTTATTTGTATTTGCTGTGGAGCTTTGATCTGTTCTTCTGTTTGGGCTATTTTTTTTGTCTTGTCCCAGCTGTTATGTATGAGGGGCGGAGCCTTAGGTGTTCATCAGGGCAGGGAAACCCAGTTGCTGGATTGTGAAGCTGTATGTGGGGGTGGGGTTCGAGAGGGAACAATGGTGCTTGCTCCACTCTCTGTTGAATTTCAGTCCCTTCCACTGCTTCCCCCAAGCAAACTGGGCCTTTCTGGTGCCAATTTTTGTGTGGGTGGGCTTGTGCAAATTCTAGGACCCTGTGGATCTCTCCAACAAACTCTCCAGTGAGGCTGGGAGTCTCTCCTGGCACCTCAACCCCCACAAGTGTTTTCAATCAGTGCCCTGAGGCTCTATTTCCCAGAGTTGGGACCCTGGGTTGTGCAGTCTGTTTTGCTCCCCAATTTTGCCTGATTTGTCTGTGTGTGAATGTGGGACCGCCTGGTTAGCCTTGCGTGTAGTGCCTCACTTCACAAACACTGCCTCACTGGGTCTGCTCATTGCCACCCTGTGCCTGGGGTCTGCTGGCCGCTGCCTGCATGCCCAGGGTCTGCCCATTGCGGTCTTGCATGCCTGGATGCCTTACATGCCTGGTGCCACCGTTTTTTGTGCTGTGACCCCTTTCTCCCCGGCTGCCCAACTCTGCCCTTTCTACCAGTCTGGATGAATGTGTCTTGCCACGTCCTCTTCCAACCATGTTGTCTGACAAGGTCCGAACATGGAAAGAAAGAGTACAAGGAATCCATCTTCCTGGAAGAGAACGTGGCATATAAAGTGGGGTAGTAATTTTCCTGGGGATTGCTCTTAATAATTTCCTTGCTAATATTAATCATGGTCTTACTTTGTACCCTGATTCCCATAAGAACAGGCCATGAGAAGAAAGGGGCTCAAAGAGTCAATGATTAACTATAAGGGAAATTCTGAAGGGACAACTAGTTCTCCCCAGACTACTGAATCATGCCCAAATTGTTTAAACAAGGTGTTTATAAACCTGAGTAAGAAATTATCCCCAACTGTTCCCATAAAATAACTTACTGTGGCTGGATTTCCTGTTTATCTCTCCTTACATGTTTGTTTTGGTGATCAAAAGGTGGTGAGATTGTTAGACACCTGTATTTCAGGTTTATTGATTCACATAATTCCAATGAAGTTGTACAAAATAATTTCTTGACCAGAGAATAAAATCCCCTCTAATGAAATAGCCCCTGAATGTCTAAAAGTTGTTGGAGTAACAGCCCCTCCTTTACCTTGAATAGGAATATATATCAACTAGAATTAGACAGGCAAAGAAATAAGAAAAGCTGGTTAGCTATCACAAACTAAGCACGTAGAAACAATTACCAGGGAGTCAGAAAACATAGTACATAGAGAAACATTTTAGACAGAAAAGATAGATAGCTAAGTTAGACATCACAAAGGCCTTATAATAAATTTACTATAACCTCTACTCAATCTAGTGTATCCTTTTTCTGAGAACTTTAATAAACAATAAGACATTCAAACTCTGTACATATAGCTATTTCTAATTGTCTGATTTAAAAGGTCTCTAGACTAGCGTGACCTGATATCTGGGTAAAAAATTTCCTGCTTTGCCTAACCGCAAATGTTAATCACTACCAAAAATGAAAAATATAAAACCCTGCTTGTACTTGCAATAAACGGAACAGAGCTTCACTGTCCTTTGAGTCATGTTGTCATCTGTCTCCCATCACTGACTCCTTATCCACCTTTCAGGAACCCCTGGACCCAGCTGCGGCTGGACCGCGGCAGTGTCTATTTTAACTCCTTGGTTGTCCAACTTCCATACCGTTCAATTCTCTGCCAGTTCTGGTTGTTATTTTGTTTCTAAATTTTTGTTGTCCTTATTCTGGTTGTGCGAGGAGGCACAGTGTGTCTACCTATGCCTCCATCTTGGGTGTAAGTCTGCCTGGATCTTTTTGATGCTGTTGAAGTACCCAATGAATTTCTTTACCATCCTAATAACCAGTGTTTTTAATTCTGCATCTGATAGATTGCTTATTTCATTACATTTAGTTCTTTTTCTGGAGTTTTGTTCTATTCTTTCATTTGGGCCATATGTCTTTTTCTCCTCATTTTGGCAGCCTCCCCATGTTTGTTTCTATGTATTAGGTAGAGCTTCTTTGATTTCTGTTTTAGTAGCTTGGCCTACTGTAAAAAAATGCACCTGTAAGTTGGATGGGGCGGAGTCTTAGGTAATTGCCAGAGCTGGTGAACCTGTGTGAACCAGGTTGATGGAGTCTCAGATATGGTGTCATTGCTCTGTAGGTTTGTGTTGGGGAGGCCTCAGAATGTACAATAGTGGCTTCCTGGTCTTTGGAGTTTTGTCCAGGAGAAAGCTGTCCCCTGGAACTTGCCCTGATGCCACAGTCTTGAGCTGCTCCTCATGTGCTACTAGTGCCCTTCCAGCTACTGTCCCAGTGCTGGAGCCCAGAGGGAGTGAGTCTGCTTAAGTCTTAAGTCCACTGTGGGCCCTTTAAGAGGAGATGCCTGAGAATCCTGCAGTTTCTTCCACTGTCCTAACCCTCACTGGTTTTTACAGCCAGAAGTTATGGGGACTTACCTTCCTAGCATTGGAACCTTGGCTGTGTGGTCTGGTGAAGGGCTGGAATCCCTTGCTCCCAAGACATCCCCCCCAATTTTTATCCACCACACATGGGTGTGGGACTGCCTGCCCATAACATGTTCCCACCTCCGCCTTCCTGTCTGGATGAATGTGACTTCTTTAGTTTATTGGTTGTCAGACTTCCATACACCTCAATTTTCTGATGATTGTGGGTAATAGTTATTTTGTAGTTTAGTTACAATTTTTGCCGTGGTTGTGTGAGGAGGTGAGCCATATTTACCTATGCCTCCATCTTGACTGGAATATCTGAGCATCTTTTCATATGTCTATTGGCCATTTGTATGTCCTCTTAGGAGAAGTGTCTATTCAGGTCCTTTGCCCATTTTTTAAGTTGAATTGTTTGGTATTTTGCTGTTGAGTTTTGTAAGTTCTTTTTTTTTTAATTGTTGTTCAAGTACAGTTGTCTCCATTCTCCTGCCACCACTTTCCCCCACTGTGCCCACCCATACTTCCTACCCTCAATCCTAAACCCTATGGTTTTGTCCATGGGTCCTTTATATATGTTCTTTGATGACCCTTGCCCTTCTTTCCCTGTTATTGCCCTCCCCCCACCCTGTAGTCATTGTCAGTTCATAAATTTTTAATAAATTTTGGATATTAACTCCTTATCAGTTGTAATGGTGTATTTGTTCTCCCATTCAATGGATTTTTAAAATTTTGTTCATGGTTTTCACTGCTGTGCAAAAACTTTTTAGTTTAATGTAGTCCCATATATTTATTTTTTCTATTGCTTCCATTGCCTGGAGAGATATATCAGATAAAATATTGCTATGAACAATGTCCAAGATTTCCTGCCTATGTTTTCCTTTTAGGCTTTTTTATGGTTTGAGGATTAACATTTGAGTCTATAATCTGTTTTGAATTTATTTATGTGTGGTGTAAGAAGGTAGTCTAGTTTCATTTTTCTGCATGCTTCTGTCCAATTTTGAGAGTACCATTTATTGAATAAACTATCTTCAGCTCATTGTATGTGCTTTCTTTCCCTATCAAATATTAATTGACTATAAGGTGTGAGTTTATTTCTGGGATCTCTGTTCTATTCCATTGATCTATGTGTCTGTTTTTATGCCTGTACCATGCTGTTTTGATACTATGGCCTTATAGTATAGTTTGATATTAGGCAGCCTGATTCCTCCAACTTTGTTTTTCATTTTCAGAATTGCCATTGCTGTGTGGGACTTTTTTTAGTTCCATATATATTTTGAAATATTTGTGTAGTTCTGTGATATATGTCATTGAATCTTGAGAGGAATTCTGTTCCTCTCAACAGAGAAAGGAACAGAATCTATAGAATCTGTTGAATCTATAGAGTGCTTTGGATAGCATGGACATTTTAATGATGTCAATTTTTTCTATTCATGAACACTGTATGTGCTTCCACTTACTTGTATCTACTTTAAATTTTTTTTTCAAATTTTATTTATTCATTCATTCACTTATTTATTTATTTTTAGAGAAAGGGGAAGGGAAGGAGAAAGAGAGGGAGAGAAACATCAATGTGTGGTTGCCTCTGATGCTTTCCCTTCTGGGGACCTGGCCCTTAACTGAGGCCTGTGCTCTGACTAGGAATTGAATTGAGAATCATTTGGTTTGCAGGCCTGCTGTCAGTCTACAGAGCTACACCAGTTATGGCCATTTGTATCATTTCAATCTCTTTCTTAGTGTCTTATAATTTTCCAAGTACAGGTCTTTTACATCCTTGGTAAGATTTATTCCTAGGTATTGTTTTCTTTTTGAAGCAATTATGAATGGGATTGTTTTCTTAATTTCCATTTTTGATAGTTTATTATTGGCATATCAAAATTCAGCTGATTTCTGGGTACTAATTTTGTATCCTTCTACTTTACTGAACTCATTTATCAGTTTTAATGGTTTCTTGATAAAATTTAAGGGCTATCTGTGTGCAGAATGATGTCATCTCCAAATAAAGATAATTTTACTTCTTTCTTTCCAGTTTGGATGCCTTTTATTTTTTCTTCTTGCCTGATTGCTATGGCTAGGACTTCCAGTACTATGTTGAATAAGAGAGGTGAAAGCGGAAGTCCTCATCTTGTTCCCAATCTTAAGGGTAACACTTGCTTTTGCACAATGGGTATGATACTGGCAGTGGGTTTGTCATACATGACCTTTATTATGTTTAGGTATGTTCCTTCTATTCCTAATTTGCTGAGATTTTTTATTTTTATCATAAATGAGTGCTGGATTTTATAAAATATTTTTCTGCACCTATTGATATGACCATGTAGTTTTTATCCTTCATTTTATTTATATGGTGAATTATATTTATTGATTTGTGAATGATGTACCAACTTTGCAGTTCCAGAATAAATCTCACTTGATCATGGTATATGATATTTATAATGTATTGCTGTATTCAGGTTCCTAATATTTACTTGAGCATTTTACCATCTATGTTCATCAGGGCTATTGGCCTATAATTTTCTACTCTTGTAGTGTCTTTATCTGGTTTTGGAATTAGGATACTGTTGGCCTCATAAAATGAGCTTGGGAGTCTTCTGTCCTCTTGAATTTTATCAAATAGTTGGAGAAGGAGAGGTGTTATTTCTTCTCAGAATATTGGATAAAATTCACCTGTGAGGCCATGCATTCCAGGACTTTTGTTTGCTGGGAGTTTTTTGATTAATGATTCAATTTCACTGGGTATAATCTGTGTTTAAGTTTCTAGGAATTTATCCATTTCATCCAGATTGTTCAATTTAACATATAATTGCTCATAGTATTTCCTTACAATCCTTTATATTTCTTTGGTGGTGGTGTTATTTCTGCTCTTTTATTTATCATTTTATTTTTATTTTTTAAATATTTTATTTATTTATTTTTAGAGAGGGAAGGGAGGGAGATAGAGAGAGAGAAACATCAATGTGCAGTTGCTGGGGGTTATGGCTGCAACCCAGGAATGTACCCTGGCTGGGAATCGAACCTGGGACACTTTGGTTCCCAGCCCGCGCTCAATCCACTGAGCTATGCCAGCCAGGGCTTATTTATCATTTTATTTATTTGAGTCATCTCTCTTTTTTTCTGGATGATTCTAGTTAAAGTTTGTCAATATTGTTTATTTTTCAAAGAACCAGCTCTTGGATTCAATGGCCTTTTGTATCATTTTTAGACTCTTGTTAATTTCTGCTCTGATCTTTATTATTTCTTCCTTCTATTCACTTTTAGCTTTGTTGTTTTCTTCATGTTTCTTTAAACATGAAATCAGATTGTTTATTTAAGCTTCTTCTTGTTTCTTGAGATAGATCTGGAATGCTATGAATTTCTCTCTTGATTGCTTTTCCTGTGTCCCAAGGATTTTGGGTTGTTGAATTCTCATTTTCATTTGTTTTAATGTGTCTTTAAATTTCTTCTTTGGTCTAGTTGTTGACCTATTCATTCTTTGATAACATGTAATTTAGTTTCCACATCTTTGAGTGTTTTTCAGTGTTCTTCTTGTTATTGAGTTATAGTTTTGTAGCATTGTGGTCAGAGAAGATGCTTGCTATAATTTTAATCTTAAATTTACTGAGATTTGTTTTGTGTTGTAACATGGTGTGTTCTAGAAAACATTCCATGTGCACTTGAAAATTATGTATAGTCTGCTGTTTTGGTGTGTAGTGATCCAAAGATACTGATTAAATTAGTTTGATCTAGTGTATCATTTAAACCCACTGTCTCCTTGTTGATTTTCTGTCTGAAAGATCTATCAATTGGAGTTAATGGGGTGCTAAAACCCCCTACTGTGACTGTATTTCTGTTGATCTCTCCCTTTATATTGATTAAGATTTGCTTTACATATGTAGGCGCTTTTATGTTGGGTGCATAAATATGTACTAGGGTTATATCCTCTTGTTGGGATGTCCCCTTTATCATTTTTCAAATTACTTTACTGTTGTTCAATTACAGTTATCTGCATCCCCCCCATTCCCATGCACCCCAGCCAAACCCACCTCCCTCCCTTGCTTCCACCCTCCCCCTTGGTTTTGTCCATGTGTTCTTTATACTAGTTACTGAAAACCCTTCCCCTCATCATCCCCTCCCACCTCCCCTCTGGTTAATGTCAAATAATTCTTAATTTCTATGTCTCTGGTTATATTTTGTTTGCCTTTTTCTTTTGTTGATTCTGTTCCAGTTAAAGGTGAGATTATATGGTATTTGTCCCTCACTGCCAGGCTTACTTCACTTAGCATAATGCTTTCTAGTTCCATCCATGCTGTCACAAAGGGAAGGAGCTCCTTCTTTCTCTCTGCTGTGTAGTATCCCATTTTCTAAATGTACCAGTTTTTTGATCCACTCATTTACTGATGGACACTTAGGTTGTTTCCAGCACTTGGCTATTGTAAATTGTGCTGCTATGAACATTGTGGTGCATAGGTTCTTTTGGATTAGTGTTTCAGTGTTCTTAGGATATCTCAGCAGTGGAATTGCTGGGTCAAAAGGCAGTTCCATTTTTAGTTTTCTGAGGGAATCCCATAGTGTTTTCCATAGTGGTTGCACCAGCCTGCATTCCAACCAACAGTTCAGTAGGGTTCCCTATTCTCTGCATCCTCTCCAACACTTGTTTGTTGCTTTGTTTATGATGGCCATTCTGAATGGTGTGAACTGGTCTGTCATTGTGGTTTTAATTTGCATCTCTCTGATGGCTAGTGATGCTGACTATCTTTTCATATGTCTATGGGCCCTCTGTATGTCCTCCTTGGAGAAGTGTCTGTTCAAGTCTTTTGCCCATTTTTTAATTTTTTTTTTTGGTCTTCCTGGAGTGGAGTCATGTGAGTTCTTTATGTATTTTGGAGATCAAATCCTTGTCAGAGGTATCATTGGCAAGTATGTTTTCCCATATAGTTTGTTCTCTTTTCATTTTAGTGCTGTTTTCTTTGGCTATGCAGAAGCTTTCTAATTTGATAAGGTCCCATTTGTTTATTCTTTCCTTTATGTCCTTTGCTTTAGGGGACATATCAATGAAGATGTTCCTGCATGGAATGTCTGAGATTTTCCTGCTGATGTTTTCCTCTAGGACATTTATGGTATCATGACTTGTATTTAAGTCTTTTATCCACCTTGAATTTATTTTTGTGTATGTTGTAAGTTGGTGGTCGAGTTTCATTTTTTTTTTTGCATGTAATTGTCCAGATCTCCCAACACCATTTGTTCAAGAGGCTATTTTTACTCCACTTTATGCTTTTGTCCCCTTTGTTGAATATTAATTGACCAAAGAGACATGGATTTATTTCTGGGCTTTCTATTCTGTTCCATTGGTCCTTGTGTCTGTTCTTTTGAGAGTACCAGACTGTGTTGATTACCATGGCCTTGTAATATAGTTTGATGTCAGGTATTGTGACCACTCTTCCTTTGTTCTTCTTTCTCAAAATTACCATGGCTATTCGAGGTCATTTACCATTCCATATACATTTTTGAAGTGTTTGTTTTATATCTGTGAACTATGTCATTGGTATTTTAATAGGGATTGTGTAGAATCTGTAAATCGCTTTGGACACTATGGACTTTTTGATGATGTTGATTCTTCCAATCTATGAACATGGTATATGCTTCCGTTTGTTTGTGTCTTCCTTAATTTCTTTCTTCAGTGTTGTGTAGTTTTCTCAGTATGGGCCTTTGACCTCCTTGATAAAGTTTATTCCTAGGTACTTTCTTTTTCTTGTTGGTATAGGAAATGGGATTTTCCCCCCGATTTCTGATTCTGAGATTTCATAGTTGGTATATAAAAATGCCTTTGATTTCTTTTCCTTTTTTCTTAATTTATTTTTTCTCTTTTTAAAATTTTTATTTAATTGTTGATCAGGTACAGCTTTCTCTCTTTTAAACTATCCCAACCAACTCCCCGCAGCCCTCTGCTCCTCTCTCCAATTTCTACCTCACCTAGTTTTTATCCATGTGTTCTTTATACTTGTTCCTGTAAACCCTTCCCCTTTTCCCCTGAAATTCCCTCCACTCTCCCATCTGGTCACTGTCAGCCTGTTCTCTATTTCAGTGTCTTTGGTTATATTTTGCTTGTTTGTTTGTTTTGCTGTTTAGGTTCCTGTTAAAGGTAAGATCATATGGTATCTGTCTTTTACCACCTGGCTTATTTTGCTTAGCATAATGCTTTCCAGTTCCATGCATGCAGTCACAAAGGGTAGGAGCTCCTTTTTTCTTTCTGCTGCCTAGAATTCCATTGTGCAAATTCACCATAGTTGTTTGATCCATTCATTTACTGAGGGGCATCTAGGTTGCTTCCAGCACTTGGTTATTGTAAATTGTGCTGCTATGAACATTGGGGTGCATAGGTTGTTTTGGAATGGTGTTTCAGGGTTCTTAGGATATAATCTCAGCAGTGGAATTAGTGGGTCAAAAGGAAGATCCATTTTCAGTTTTCTGAGAAAATATCATACTGTTTTTTATAGTGGTTGTACCAGTCTGCAGTCCCACCAACAGTGCACTAAGGTTCCCTTTTCTCCACGACCTCTCCAACACTTGCTGTTTGTTGCTTTGTTTGTGATGGCCATTCTGACTGGTGTGAAGTGGTATCTCACTGTGGTTTTAATTTACATCTCTCTGATAGCTAGTGACACTGAGCATCTTTTCATATGCCTCTGGATCCTCTGTATGTCCTCCTTGGAGAAGTGTCTGTTCAAGTCCTTTGCCCATTTTTTAATTGGGTTGCTTGTCTTCTTAGAGTGGAGTCCTGTAAGTTCTTTATATATTTTGGAGATTAAACCCTTGTCTGAGGTATCATTGGCAAATATGTTTTCCCATATGGTTGGTTCTCATTTCATTTTAATGCTGTTTTCTTTAGCTGTGCAGAAGCTTTTTATTTTGTTGAGATCCCATTTGTTTATTCTTTCCTTTGGGGGACGTACCAGTAAAAACGTTGCTACATGAAATAGCTGAGATATCCTGCCTATGTTCTCCTCTGGGATTTAATGGTGTCACAGCTTATATTTAAATCTTTTATCCACCTTGAATTTATTTTTGTGTATGGTGTAAGTTGGTGTTCAAGTTTCATTTTTTTGCATGTCCAGTTCTCACAACAGCATTTGTTGAAGAGGCTGTTGTTATTCCATTTTATGTTGTTGCCCCTTTGTCAAATATTAATTGACCATAGAGACTTAGGTTTATTTCTGGGTTCTTTGTTCTAATCCATTGGTCTATGTGTCTGTTTTTATGCCAGTACCAGGCTGTTTTGATTACAGTGGCCTTGTAATACATGTGGATATCAGGTATTGTGATCCCTCCTACTTTGCTCTTCTTTCTCAAAATTGCAGCAGCTATTCAGGGTCGTTTATGGTTCTATATAAAATTTTAAAGTGTTTTTTCTATGTCTGTGAAATATGCCATTGGTACTTTAATAGGTATTACATTGAATCTGTAAATTGCTTTGGGGAGTAGGGACATTTTGATGATGTTGATCCTTCTGATCCATGAACACGGTATATGTTTCCATTTGTTTGTGTCTTCCTTAATTTCTTTCTTCAGTGTTGTGTAGTTTTCTGAATACAGGTCTTTTACCTCCTTGGTTAGGTTTATTTCTAGGTATTTTATTTTTCTTTTTGCTATGTCAAATGGGATTTTTTTCTTGATTACTGCTTCTGCTGTTTTATTGCTGGTATATAAAACTGCCTTTGATTTCTGGATATTGACTTTGTATCCTGCTGTTGCCAAATTTATTTATTAGGTCAAGCAGTTTTTTGGTGGAGTCTATAGGACTTTCTATGGACATTATCATGTCATATGCAAACAATGACAGTTTTTTTTCCTCCTTTCTGATTTGGATGCCTTTTATTTTCTTTTCTTGTCTGATCAAAGTTTTAGCTGTGACTAAAACTTCCAAATCTATGTTGAATCCAAGTGGTGAAAGAGGGCATCCTTGTCTTGTTCCTGATCTTAGTGGAAAAGATTTTAGTTTTTGCCCATTGAGTATGATGTTGGCTGTAGGTCTCTCATATATGGCCATTATTATGTTGAGGAATTCTCGCTCTATTCCCACTTTGGTGAGTGTTTCTATGATAAATGGGTGCTATACCTTATCAAATGCTTTTCCCACATCTGTTGATATGACCATGTATTTTTTGTCATTCCTTTTGTTTATGTGATGTATTATACTTGCTGATTTGTGAATAATGTACCATCCTTGCATCCCTGTGATGAATCCCACTTGGTCATGGTGTATGATCTTTTTAGTGTATTGTTCGATGGGGTTTGCAAATATTTTGTTGAGGAAATTAGTGTCCCTGTTCATCAGCCATACTGGCCTGAAGTTTTCTTTCTTTGTTATGTTTTTATCTGGTTTTTGGATTAGGATGATGCTGGCTTTATAGAAAGAGTTTGGGAGTCTTCCATCATTTTGGATTTTTTGGAATAGTCTGTGAAGAATAGGGGTTAGCTCTTCCTTATATGCTTTGTAGAATTCTCCTGTGAAACCATCCACTCCAGGGCTTGTGTGTGTCAGGAGTTTTTTGATTACTGCTTCAATTTCATGTGCCGTTATTGGTCTGTTCAGGCTTTCTGCTTCTTCTTCATTGAGTTTTGGAAGATTTTATTTTTCTAGAAATTTGTCCACTTCACTTAGGTTTTCAAATTCCTTGGCATACAGTTCTTTGTAGTAAGTTTTTACAGTGCTTTGTATTTGTGTGGTATCAGTTGTAATCTCTCCTCTTTCATTTCTGATAGTTATTTGGGTCCTCTCTCTTATTTTCTTGATGAGCCTGCTTACACGCTTGTCGATTTTGTTATCTTTTCAAGGAACCAGCTTCTGGATTCATTGATTCTTAGAATTGAGCTTTTAGTTTCTATGTCATTTAATTGTGCTCTGATCTTGGTTATTTCCTTCCTTCCACTTGCTCTGGGCTGTCTTTGCTGTTGTTCCTCGAATTCTTGTAGGTGTAGCATTAGGTTGTTTGTTTGAAATGTTTGTATCTTTTTTAGGTAGGCCTGCATCATTATGACCTTCCCTCTCAGGACTTCCTTGGCTGTGTCCCATAATTTTTGAGTTCCTCTGAGTTCATTTTGTTTGTTTGCAGAAACTTTTTCATTTCTTCCCTAATATCATTCTTGACCCATTAATTGTTTAATAGTATGCTATTCAGTCTCCATGATTTTGAGTGTTTTGGGTTGTTTTCCTTGGAGTTGGTTTCTAGTTTCAGTCCCTTGTGGTCGGAGAAAATGCTTGGTATGATTTCAGTTGTCTTGAATTTGCTGAGGCTTGTTTTGTGTCCTATCATGTGGTCTATCTTTGAAAATGTTTCATGTGCATTTGAAAAGAATGTGTATGTAGCTTGTTTGGGATGAAGGGCCCTATATATATCAGTTAAGTCCATTTCATCCAAGGCATTGTTCAATGCCACAATATCTTTGCTGATATTTTGTTTCTAAGATCTGTTCACTTTTGAGAGTGGTGTGTTAAGATCCCCTAGTATTATTGTGTTGCTGTCAATATTTTTTTTGAAGTCCTCTAAGATTTTCTTTATGTATTTGGGTGCTCCTGTGTTGGGTGCACACATATTTACAATATTTATGTCTTCTTGGTAGATTATTCCCTTGGGTATTGTGAAGTGACCTTCTGGGTCCCTCTTTATGGCCCTTTTTTGAAGTCTATATTGTCTGATACGAGTATTGCTACCCCAGCTTTTTTTCCCTGTTTGTTTGCTTGAAAAATTTGTTTCCAGCCTTTCACTTTCAGTCTGTGTAGGTCTTTTGTCCTGAGGTGGGTCTCTTGTATGTGGCATATGTGTGGATCAGGCTTTGTTATCCATTCAGCTATTCTTTGTCTTTTCATTGGAGCACTTAACCCATTTACATTTAAGCTTATTATTGATAGGTACTTATTCATTGCCATTTTTGTACGTGTGTTTCTCTCTCTCTCTCTCTCTCTCTCTCTCTCTCTCTCTCTCTTTTCCTTCCTTTCCTTAAAGCAGTCCCTTTAGCATCTCTTGCAGAGCTGTTTTGGTGGAGGTGTATTCTTTTAGACTTCTTTTGTCTTGGAAGCTCCTTATTTGGCCTTCTATCCTGATTGAGAACCTTGCTGGGTAAAGTAGCTTTGGTTTCAGGCCTCTGGTTCTCATTACTTGGAATATTTCTTGCCAATCTCTTCTGGCTTGGAGTGTTTCCATTGAGAAGTGAGCTTCTAACCTCATCAGGGCTCCCTTGTATGTTTCTTCCTGTTTCTCCCTTGCTGCCTTTAAGATTCTCTCTTTATCTTGGAGTTTTGCCATTTTAATTATAATGTGTCTTGAGGTGGGCCTCTTTGGGTTCCCCTTGATTGGGACTCTCTGTGGTTCCTTGGTTTATGTGTCTTTTTCTTTCATCAAATTAAGGAAGTTTTCCATCATTGCTTTTTCAAACAGGTTTTCTATCCCTTGCTCTTCTTCTTCTCCTTGTGGTTATCCCCATTATATGGATATTATTACATTTTATGTTGTCCTGTTTTTCCCTCCACCCCTCTTTGTTCTTTCTGAGTCTCTTTTCCTTTTCTTGCTCATTGTGAGTGGTTTTTTTTTTGTACCTTGTCCTCCAGCTCGGTGATCCAATCTTCTGCTTCATCTAGCCTGCTTTTGATTCCTTCTACTGTGTCGTTCAGTTCAGAAGTTTATTTTTCATTTCCTCTTCGCCCTTGTTCATAGTTTCTATTTCCTTTTTCATGTTCATATAGTTTGCAGTGAGTTCATTGTAGTTTCTGGTAATTTACAGTGAGCTCATTGAGCTTCCTGATAACCATTGCTTTGAACTCAGTATGTGATAGTTTAGTTCCCTCTGTTTCATTTAGCATTGTTTTGAGGCTTCCTCCTTTCCTTTCATTTGGGGATTGTTTCTTTGTCTTTCCATTGTTTGTGAGACTCTTCTTGTTAGCCACTGCTTCTTAAATGGATCTGTTCTGGCTCCCTGGGTTTATGGTGTGAACTTCTGTGGTAGAATACCTTTGAGATTCAGTGTTGCTGTCTCCTTGACCTCCCTAGCTCACTGGTCTTGGGCTGTCATTTAAGTTGGCTCTGTGTTTTGGGTTTTGATTGTTGTTGGTCTTTCTTTGGTGGGTCCTTCCCACCAGCTCATTAACTGAGGGTCACTCTGTCCACCACCTGTTGTATTTGTTGTGCTCGTGAGGGAAGGTTGTGTTGAAGTTACTTCCTCCATGTGTACAAGGCTTTGAGGATTCTCTCTTGCTCTTGTTCAGTTGTTTCCTCTGGGTAATTTCTCCACTATTTAGTTGTATTTCCACCTAGGTCCTGGATTGAGGTTAGTGTGGCTTCCACTCTCTCCTTCACCATTTTTTGTTGTTCTCTGTTGGTGGTTCCTTTGTTGTTGGGTTTCCTGTTCCAGTGGTTATCGTGGTGTTCACAGCTTCCACCTACTCTTTTTTGTGATCAGTTGGAGGGGGAAGGCAAAATGGTTTAAGACTGCAAGAGAGTATTCTATGATATTTACAGTAGTAGCCAGTAGAGAAGAGATGGAGATCCTTTGGTTATGTATAGTGTTAACCATGATATTTAACCCAACTAGTCATCACTTTTAGAAAAGATGGAGAAGATAAGAAAGACTCTTTTTGGAGATGGAAGAGTTGTGTGTTGGATCTAGAAGGCAGTGAGGTTGTGGGAGGTCAGATTCTGAGGTAAGGTGAGAGTAAAGGATAGTAAATAGGTGTAGTGTGTGAGAGAATAGAATTAACTACTACAGTAATAGAGTGCAGGACACCTTGAAGTGGGCTAAGATCTGGGAGGGGTGTTGTGTAGTATTTACCACTATATGCAACAGCTATTATTTACAATAATATTAGAACAACAATCACATGAAAGAATCTATGTGATCTGGATAACAAGAATAGGGAGTATATAAGCTTGAGTAGTGTGCCAATGGAACACAAGTGAAGTGAAGGACACTAATTTAGCAATACACTATGAAAGAGAGAACAGGGGAAACCTGTCAAATGATACAATATAACCAGCCAAGCAAAGAAGACTAAACAGAAAGAAGAGGAATGCAAAGATACTATTAAAATACAAGATGTAAGAATAATGAAAAAGATAATATAAATATGCAATAACTTGTAGGTTCTCTGTGATAGCAAAGTGAAACTTGTCACATTGTCTCAGCTGTTGGGATGCCCCCTTTTTGGGTCCAACTCTGGTCTTTTCACAGTTCCTGTTTTGTTTTGTTTTTTTGTTTAAGTTGTGGGTATTTTTAAAAAAAGGGAGAGAGAGAAAAGTAGAAGAAGGAAGTAAGAAGAGATAAAATTGGAAAGAAGGGCAGAAGGAATAAAACAAGAAAGGAGAGAGAGGAAAAAGGAATTGAAAGATAAAAAATAAGAAAATGAAAAAATAAAAAAATACTTAAAAAAAAGCCTCTTGATGGTTTTAAACTGACCACACTGGTTTTCCTGGTCTTGCTGCCTGCAGCATGCTGAGGGCCTTTTCTCCTTTCCTGATCAGCTCCCCGTCAACCTCACACACACTCTCCGCAGAGCTAGCCTGGTGCCTCTCCCTGGGGCCTTGGGTGTGGGATCCAGGCCTTCCTCAGACCACACTTTCCCCGGGGTTACCACTGTAGGCTGGGGCCTTCTGCAAAGTGCTCTCTCCCTCACTTGGCCAGGCTGCTTCCCACCCAATGGGTTTGGGCATGCAGACTTTCTGGTGCTGTGGGGATGTGCAGGGCTTCCTGTGCCTCCTCAGAAGTGCTGCCCAGCTGGATTGGGGAGGAAGCCAGAGTGATTGCTGCAGGAGAGTTCCCCAAACAGTGTCTCTTTTTTAACTTTTTCTTTTTGAGAAATTCCTTCTACTCAAAACTGCCACTCCATACAATGGCCTGGCTTCTTGCACAACCCAATTCTCCAGCCAGACTGGGGACTATTGGGGTTAGGGCCCATCACATCGCCACTTTCAAGTCTTCCCAACCAGCGTCCACAGATTCCGTGGGTGGTCACAGCCCCTGTGTATTTGCCATTTAGTCCTTATTCTCCTCTCTGTGACTTCAAGCAACCTGGTCTCTCCTGGTGCTGCTCAAACCTTGTTTGGCTGGAGAGAGAGCAGCTGACCCAGCTCTCTTCCAAGGACCCTGTGGCAGACTTGGTGGGCCCTGGGCCTGGGCTGCAGCTGCCCTGGTTCCCTCACCAGTCCATGGGACCTTATTGTCCTGAAGTGCTCTCCTTACTGTTTGGTTTCTCAATGTCTGCTACAATTTTTCATCTCCTATTTTCATATATGCTGAGGAACTGTTGGCTATTTGCTCTGTTTTTCCATAATTTTGCTGGGTTTTTCTCCTATGTGTAGGAAGAAGTAGAATCTACTCCCTCCTACATTGCTGCCATCTTTGTCCTCCCTTGATTTCTGAATATAGACTTTGAACCCTGCTGTTTGCCAAATTTGTTTATTAGGTCTAGTAGTTTTTGGTGAAGTCTATAGGATTTTCTAGTACACTATCATCATCTGCAAACAGTGACAGTTTTACTTCCTCCTTTCCCATTTGGATGCCTTTTATATCTTTTTCTTGTCTGATTGCTGTAGCTAGGACTTCCAATACTATACTGAATTGAAGTGGTGAAAGTGGACATCCTTGTCTTGTTCCTGATCTTAGTGGAAAAGGTTTTAGTTTTTGCCCATTGAGTATGATGTTTGCTGTAGGTATCATTTGTATGGCTTTTATCATGATTAGGAATTCTCCTACTCCCACTTTGCTGAGTGTTTTTATCATAAGTGGGTGCTGTACCTTATAACATGCTTTTTCTGCATTTGTTGATATGATTGTGTGATTTTTGTCTTTCCTTTTATTTATGTTCTATATTACACTTACTGATTTGTGAATATTGTATCATCCTTTCATCTCTGGGATGAATCCCACTTGATCATGGTGTATCATCATTTAATGTGTTTCTGGATGCAGTTTGACAATATTTTATTGAGGATTTCAGCATGTTTGTTCACCAGTGATATTGGCCTGTAATTTTCTTTATTTGTAGCATCTTTATCTGGTTTTGGAATTAGAATGATGCTGACTTTGTAAAAAGAGTTTGGGACTCTTCCCTCTTCTTGGATTTTTTGGAATAGTTTGTGAAAGACAGGGGTTAGCTCTTCCTTAAATGTTTTTTTAATAGTTCATCTTTTTTTTAAAGATTTTATTTATTAATTTTTAGAGAGAGAAGGGAGGGGGAGAGAGAGAGAGAGAGAGAGAGAGAGAGAGAGAGAGAGAGAGAGAGAGAGAGAGAGAGAGAGAGAGAGAGAGAGAGAGAGAGAGAGAGAGAGAGAGAGAGAGAAACATCAGTGTGCAGTTGCTGGGGGCCATGGCCTGCAACTCAGGCATGTACCCTGACTGGGAATTGAACCTGCAACACTTTGGTTTGCAGCCTGCGCTCAATCCACTGAGCTACGCCAGCCAGGGCTCTTAAATGTTTTGTAAAATTCTCCTGTCATACCATCCGGTCCAGGGCTTTTGTGTGCTGGGAGTTTTTTGATTACTGCCTTGATTTCATCCTTTGCTATTGATCTGTTCAGGCTTTCTGCTTCTTCTTCATTCAGTTTTGGGAGACTAAATATTTCTAGAAATTTGTTCATTTCACATTGGTTTTCAAATTTCTTGGCATACAGTTGTTTGTAGTAATTTCTGACAGTCCTTTGTATTTCTGTGGTATGAGTTGTAATCTCTTATGTTTCATTTTTGATTATGTTTATTTAGGTTCTCTCTCTTTCTCTTGATGAGTCTGCTTAAAGGCTTGTTGATTTTGTTTATCTTTCAAAGAACCAGCTCTTGGAGTTTTTAATCCTTTGGATTGTTCTTTTAGTCTCTATGTTATTTAATTATGTTCTGATCTTGCAGTACTGGTTTGGTGGAGAAGAATTCTTTCAGCCTTCTCTTCTCTGGGAAACCCCTAATTTTGCCTTCCATTGTAATTGAGAGCCTTGCTGGGTAGAGTAGTCTTGGTTGCATGCGTTTGCTTTTCATTACTTGGACTATTTTTTGCCATTCTCTCCTGGCCTGAAGTGTGTGTGTTGAGAAATCAACTGGTAGCCTTATTAGAGCTCCATTTTACGTTACTTATGGTTTCTCCCTTGCTGCTTTTAAGATTCTCTCTTTGTCTTTAAAATTTGGCATTTTAATTATGATGTGTCTTGGAGTAGGCCTCTTTGGGTTCATCTTGATTGGGATCCTCTGTGCTTCTTGAGCTTGTGTGGTTTTTCCCCTCTTCTGGTTTGGAAAATTTTCTGTCATTTCTCTCAAATAGGCTTTCTATCCCTTAATATAGTTTGACATGAGGTAGTGTGATTCCTCTAACTTTGTTCTTTCTCAGGATTGCTGTTGCTATGCGGTGCCTTTTGTAGTTCCATATAAATTTTTGAAATATTTGTTTTAGTTCTGTAAAATATGTCATTGGAATCTTGATAGGAATTCCATTGAATCTATAGATTGCTTTGGGTAGTATGGACATGTTAATGATGTTATGTTTTTTTTCTATTCATGAACACAGTATGTACTTCCACTTATTTGTATATTCTATTTCTTTCTTTTGTGTCTTAAATTTTCTGAGTACAGGCCTTTTACATCATTGGTTAGGTTTGTTCCTAGGTATTTTGTTTTTTTTGAAGCAATTGTGAAAGGGATTGTTTCTTAATTTCTTTTCTTTTCTGTTAGTTCATTATTGGCATAAAAATGTAACTGATTTCTGGATATTAATTTTGTATCCTGCTACTTTGCTGAATTCATTTATCAATTCTAATAATTTCTCAGTGGAATCTTTGGGTTTCCCTATGTACAGTATCATGTCATCTGCCATCATGACAATTTTACATCTTTCTTTCCAATTTGGTTGCCTTTTATTTCTTCTTCTTGTCTGATTGTTACAGCTGGACTTCCAGTACTATATTGAATATGACAGGTGAAAGTGGACATCCCTGTCTCGGTCTTGATCTTAAGGAGAACACTTATAGTTTTTTTGCCCCTTGAATATGATGATGGCTATAGGCTTGTCATATATGCTCTTTATTATGTTTAGGAATGTTCCTTCTAATCCCACTTTTCTGGGAGTTTATTATAAATGGGTGCTGGATTTTATCAAATGTTTTTTCTGCATCTATTGATGTGATCGTGTGTTTTTTATCCTTCATTATATGTGTGTGGTGAATCACATTTATTGATTTGTGAATGTTGCACCAATCTTTCATCCCTGGCATAAATCCCACTTGATCATGATATACAATCTTTTTGATGCATTGTTGTATTCAGTTTGATAATATTTTGCTGAGGATTTTAGCATGTATGTACATCAGGAATACGGGCCTATAATTTTCTTTCTTTGAGTCTCTTTTTGTGGTTCTGATATTAAGACAATGCTGGCTTCTAAAATGAGTTGGAGAGCCTTACCTCTTGAATTTATTTTTTTATAGAACAAAAATATTTATTTATTTTTATAATATATTTTATTGATATTTATGCTATTTGTCCCATTGATATATTTTATTGATATTTACATTTGTCTCATTTTCCTCCATTTATTCCCCTCTGCCCTGCACACCCCCTCCCACCTGCATTCCCCCTCTTTAGTTCATGTCCATGGGTTGTACACATACAACCTTTGGCCTCTTTATGGCCTCTTATGGGAAATAGTATTTCCCATACTATTCTTAACCTCCCCCTGTCTATTTTGTACCTACCATTTACACTACTTATTCTCTGTACCTTCTCCCCACTCTGTTTCCCTCCTCCTCCCCTAATGATAACCTTCCCTGTGATCTCCATTTCTGTGATTCTGTTTCTGTTTTAGTTGTTTGCCTAGCTTTTTTTTAGGTCCAGTTGTTAATAGCTGTGAATGTGTTTTCATTTCAGTGTTCATATTTTTAATCTTCTTTTTCTTAGATAAGTCCCTTTAACATTTCATATAATAAGGGCTGGGTGATGATGAACTCCTTTAACTTGACCTTATCTGAGAAGCACTTTATCTGTCCTACCATTCTAAATGAAAGTTTTGCTGGATAGAGTAATCTTGGATGTAGATCCTTGCCTTTCATGACTTCAAATACTTCTTTCCAGCCCCTTTTTGCCTGTAAGTTCTCTTTTGAGAAATCAGCTGACAGTCTGATGGGAACTCCTTTGTAGGTAACTGTCTCCTTTTCTCTTGCTGTTTTTAAGATTCTCTCCTTTTCTTTAATCTTGGGTAATGTAATTATGATGTACCTTAGTGTGTTCCTCCTTGGGTCCAACTTCTTTGGGACTTCCTGAAAGTTTATTTCCTTTGCCAGATTGGGGAAGTTCTCTTTCATTATTTGTTCAAATAAGTTTTAAATTTCTTGGTCTTCCTCTTTTCCTTCTGGCACCCCTGTGATTCAGATGTTGGAATGTTTAAAGTTGTCCTTGAAGGGTCCTAAGCCTCTCCTAAGAATTTTTTGGAATTCTTTTTTTTTTTTTGAGAGAGGGAAGAGCCCTACTGGGCTTGATCAATGTTTCTTCTTTAATTCCTTGGTTGTCAGACTTCCCTATGGTTTGATTTTCTGTCAGTTCTGGTTGTTTTTTGTTTTTAAATTTGTTGTTGTCCTTCTTTTGGTTGTGCGAGGAAGCACAGTGTGTCTGCCTATGAATCCATCTTAGCCAGAAGTCTCTATTTTTCATATTTTTAATTGTTGTTCAAGTACAGTTGTTTCCATTTCCACTCTCACCACTGCCCCCACCCCAGCCATCCTTCCACCCTTTGCTCCTACCCTCCTTTGGTTTTGTCCATGTGTCCTTTATACATGTTTTTGAAAACATGCTTCCACCTTTTTTTGAAACTGCTTGAGAAGGAGAGGTGTAAGTTCCTCATGGAATGTTTGGTAAAATTCATCTGAGTAGCCATCTGGTCCCGAGCTTTTGTTTTTTGAGAGTATTTTTTAATTTTTTTTATCACTGCTTCAATTTCACTAGATGTAATCTGTGTATTTAGATTCTCTGAATCTTCCTGATTTAGCTTTGGATGATTGTATGTTTCCAGGAATTTATCCAATTTCATCCAGGTTGACCAGTTTGTTGGCAAATAGTTGTTCATAATATTTCCTTACAACCCTGAATAGTTCTTTGGTGTCAGATGTCATTTCTGCTGTTTCATTTCTGATTTTATTTATTTGAGTCCTTTCTTTTTTTCCCCGTGATTTGTCAATCTTGTTTCTTTATTTTGGAGAACCTGCTCTAGGATTCATTGATCTTTTGTATCACTTTTTTAGACTCCATTTTGTTTTTTCTGCTCTGATCTTTATTATTTCTGTTTCTTGTTCCTCTAAGTGTAAAGATAAATTATTTATTTAAGCTTTTTTTTTGAGATAGTCCTGCAGTGCTATAAATTTCTCTCTTAGGATTGCTTCTCAGTTACCCACAGATTTTGGATTGCTGTGTCCTCATTGTTATTTGTTTCAAGTTATCTTTTGATTTCTTTCTTGATCTAATTTTTGACCCATTCATTGTTTAATAACATGTTATTTAGCTTCCATATCTTTGTTTATTTTTCAGTGTTCTTCTTGTGATTGATTTCTAATTTCACAGCTTGTGGTCAGAGAAGATGCTTGATATGGCTTCAATTTTCTTAAATTTATCGAGACTTGCTTTGTGTCCTAACATGTGGTCTAGCCTAGAAAACATTCCATGTGCACTTGAAAATTGTGTATATTCTGTTGATTTGTGGTGAAATGTTCTAAAGGTATCATACCATTTGATCTAGTGTTTTGTTTAAGGTCACTGTCTCCTTGTTGATTTTATGCATGGAAGATCTAGCTATTGAAGTCAATGGGGTGTTAAAATCCCCAACTATGACTGTATTTCTGTCAATCTCTCCCTTTATGTCCATCTATATTTGCTTTACATATCTGGTGCTCCTATGTTGGGTGCATAAAAGTTAAATTCTCTTGTTGGATTATTCCCTTTATCATTATGTAGTGTCTTTCTTTGTCTCTTACTATAGCCTGGTTTTATAATCTATTTTGTCAGGTATAAGTACTGCTACCCCAGCTTTTTAATCTTTTCCATTTTCAGGAAACATCTTTTCCATCTGTTTAGTTTTAGTCTGTGTGTATCTTTCTATCTTTTTTTAATCTGTGATTTTGTTTTTAATTATCCTAAGCCTTATAATCACACTATTTACAATTTTGTGTCAATCTATTCTCCTCTACTTTAATCCTTCTGGTGACTTGGCGAAAGCACCATTATCAATCATACATATGTAGTAACTCCAGTCATTTTCAAATAGCTGTTCAAGACAATCCTGAATTATAACTTAGTCTGACTTAAAGAATTCAAAGTTTGCTACTTTATCTTGTCAAAGTATCTGACCTTATAGATCATCTATAAAATGGGAGAAGTGTTAGATATTCTTTATTTTATATTATACACAAACCACACTAAAGTGCCATTCATTAAGTTAAAGGCAGCAGTTTAGATACAGGATATTTTAATTAAATTAGCATAGTTAGGACCAAAAAGATAAAATGAAAACTGCCAGCATTTCTTCAGCCCTTGCCTTTTAACAGGCTAATGAAAACAATTTGAAATACAAGCAAGTCTTGCTTTTCTAGTAAAGAGTGAAGGGATTTTCTCAGTATTTAAAATGTATATATAACCACTTACATAAATCTAAATAAAAAAACAATCTCTGACAGATTTTGAGATAGCAATCATCATCTCTGTGAAAAGGTAAATATTACAAACCAAGTCCAATCATATTTTTTAGAAGGGGAAAACAGTGATAGCAGTTGCTAAACCAAAATTACCATCAAAGTTCAAAAAGCTGATCATATTCATTTAACTACAGGTCAATATTATTTAAATCAGAACTGTCCAAAAGAAATATTCTATCAAATCCCATTTTATATAGCACCCAGAAAAATAAAATACCTAGAAATAAACCTAACCAAGGAGGTAAAAGACTTGTACTCAGAAGAAAGAAATCAAGGAAGACACAAACAAATGGAAACATATACCATGTTCATGGATCAGAAGTATCAACATCATCAAAATGTCCCTACTCCCCAAAGCAATTTACAGATTCAATGCAATACCTATTAAAGTACCAATGGCATATTTCACAGACATAGAACAAACACTTTAAAAATTTATGTGGAACCATAAACGACCCCGAATAGCTGCTGCAATTTTGAGAAAGAAGAGCAAAGTAGGGGGGATCACAATACCTGATATCCAGATGTATTGCAAGGCCACTGTAATCAAAACAGCCTGGTACTGGCATAAAAACAGACACATAGACCAATGGAATAGAACAGAGAACCCAGAAATAAACCTAAGTCTCTACGGTCAATTAATATTTGACAAAGGGGGCAGCAACATAAAATGGAGTAACAACAGCCTCTTCAACAAATGCTGTTGTGAGAACTGGACATGCAAAAAAAATGAAACTTGAACACCAACTTACACCATACACAAAAATAAATTCAAGGTAGATAAAAGATTTAAATATAAACTGTGACACCATTAAATCCCAGAGGAGAACATAGGCAGGATATCTCAGCTATTTCATGTAGCAATATTTTCACTGATATGTTCCCTAGAGCAAGGGACATAAAGGAAAGAATAAACAAATGGGATCTCATCAAAATAAAAAGCTTCTGCACAGCTAAAGAAAACAGTATTAAAATGAAATAAGAACCAACCTTCTGGGAAAACATATTTGTCATTGATACCTCAGACAAGGGTTTAGTCTCCAAAATATATAAAGAACTTACAGGACTCCACTCTAAGAAGACAAGCAACCCAATTAAAAAGTGGGCAAAGGACTTGAACAGACACTTCTCCAAGGAGGACATACAGAGGATCCAGGGACACATGAAAAGATGCTCAGTATCACTAGCTATCAGAGAGATGCAAATTAAAACCACAGTGAGATACCACTTCACACCAGTCAGAATGGCCATCACAAACAAAGCAACAAACAGCAAGTGTTGGAGAGGTTGTGGAGAAAAGGGAACCCTAGTGCACTGTTGGTGGGACTGCAGACTGGTACAACCACTATAAAAGACATAATGAAATTTTCTCAGAAAACTGAAAATGGATCTTCCTTTTGACCCACTAATTCCACTGCTGAGATTATATCCTAAGAACTCTGGAACACCATTCCAAAACAACCTATGCACCCCAATGTTCACAGAAGCACAATTTCCAATAACCAAGTGCTGGAAGCAACCTAGATGTCCGTCAGTAAATGAATGGATCAAACAACTATGGCACATTTACACAATGGGATTCTAGGCAGCAGAAAGAAAGAATGAGTTCCTAACCTTTGCAACAGCATGTATGGAATTCGAAAGTATTAGGCTAAGCAAAATAAGCCAGGCAGTGAAAGACAGATACCATATGATCTTACCCTTAACAGGAACCTAATCAACAAAACAAACAAACAAGCAAAATATAACCAAAGACACTGAAATAGAGAACAGGCTGACAGTGACCAGATGGGAGAGTGGAGGGAATTTCAGGGGAAAAGGGGAAGGGTTTGCAGGAACAAGTAAAAAGGTCACATGGACAATAACAAGGGGGCACAGAAACAGAAAGGAGGTGGGGAGGATGGGGGGGTGGGCTTGGATGGGGGTAAAATACAGAAAACTGTACTTGAACAAGAATTAAAAAAACGTGTATTGTGTTCAAGGGAAAAAAAAACATTCTATCAGCCATTCATGATCTGAATTGTGGGGTATGAGATCAATTTAAATATGGTAGACATAAAAAAAGTCACGAGACATTTGTAAAAAATAAGGGAGTGGGCAGCTATTACTCATTAGTAGTTTTTTTCAGATAAGCTATCAAATCTGCCCTTTCTGAACACTTCTTAATGCCAGCGAAGATAATTTCTGTTATTGGAATGTACTTCTTGGGATTCTCCAAATACTCCATCAGCGTAGCCTCTCCCCAGGTAATCCCTTTGTTCTTATTGGCATCCATGTAGGAAAATCCAGGGGCCTGACCTGTCTTGCGCCCAAATAGACCATGGAGATTTGGCCCAGTCTTGTGCTTGCCTCCCTTTTCCACAGTATGGTACTGGGTACACTTCCAAACAAAAATCTTCTTGCCTTTCTCAACATCACCCATTTTAAAATCACTCTTTCATCGGGGGAGACACAGAAGTTCCTGCTCACAAGCCAAAGTCCTGCTCTCTAATCCCAAGGACACACCAGTCCATGCCTAAGTACCAGTGTTCAGTCTGTGTGTATCTTTTGATCTGAGATGAGTTTCTTGCGGGCAACGTATATATGGGTCTGTTTTTCTTATCCATTCAGCTACTCTATATCTTTTGGTTGGAACATTTAAACCATTTACATTTAAAGTGATTGTTGATAGATACATACGTAGTGTTATTTTATTATTAGACTCTTTTTTTTTTCTGTTTTATTTTTCTTTCTCTTCTTAAAGCAAGACCTTAACATTGTTGCAGTACTGGTTTGGAGTTAACAAACTTTCTTAGCTTTTTCTTTTCTGTGCAACTCCTTATTTCTCCTTTGATTTTAAATGATAGACTTGCTGGATAAAGTAGCCTTGGTTGTAGGTCATTGCTTTTCATCACGTCGAGTATTTCTTTTTTTTTTTTAATATATTTTATTGATTATGCTATTAAAGTTGTCCCATTTTCCCCCCTTCACTCCCCTCCACCCATACACCCTCTCCCACCTATATCCCCCCCTTTAGTCATGTCCATGTGTCATACTTATAAGTTCTTTAGCTTCTACATTTCCCATACTATTCTTACCCTCCCTCTATCTATTTTCAACCTACAATCTATGCTACTTATTCTCTATACCTTTTCCCCCTCTCTTATCCTCCCACTCCCCTGTTGCTAACCCTTCATGTGATCTCCATTTCTGTGGGTCTGTTCCTGTTCTAGTTGTTTGCTTAGTTTCTTTTGGTTTTGCTTTAGGTGTGGTTGTTAATAATTGTGTGTTTGCTGTCCTTTTACTATACATGTTTTTTCTGTATCTTCTTTTCTTAGATAAGCCCCTTTAACATTTCATAAAATAAGGGCTTGGTGATGATGAACTCCTTTAACTTGACCTTATCAGAGAAGCACTTTATCTGCCCTTCCATTCTAAATGAAAGCTTTGCTGGATAGAGTAATCTGGGATATAGGCCTTTGCCTTTCATGATTTGGAATACTTCTTTCCAGACCCTTCTTGCCTGTAAGGTCTCTTTTGAGAAATCAGCTGACAGTCTGATGGGAACTCCTCTGTAGGTTACTGTCCTTCTGTTTCTAGGATTCTCTCCTTCATTTTTACCTTGGCTAATGTAATTATGATGTGCCTTGGTGTGTTTCTTCTTGGGTCCAACTTCTTTGGGGCTCTCTGAGCTTCCTGGATTTCCTGGAAGTCTATTTCCTTTGCCAGAATGGGGAAGTTCTCCTTTATTATTTGTTCAAATATGTGTACAATCTGTTGCTTTTCCTCTTCTCCTTCTGGTACCCCTATAATTTGGATGTTGGAACGTTTAAAGATGTCCTGGAGGTTCCTAAGCTTCTCCTCATGTTTTTGAATTCTTATTTCTCCATTCTTTCCTGATTGGTTTTTTTTCTTCCTTCTGGTCCACTCTATTGTTTTGAGTCCCAGTTTCCTTCCCATTTCTGTTGGTTCTCCGTGCATCTTCCTTCATCTCTTTTATGGTAGCCTGCATTTTCTCATCTAATTTGCGCCCAAAATCAACCAATTCTGTGAGCTTCCTGGTCACCAGTGTTTTGAACTGTGCATCCGATAGATTGGCTATCTCTTGGTTGCTCAAAAGGATGAGTCCTGGCGCATTCATCTGTTTTTCTGTTTGAGACATTCTCTCTCTCTCTCTCTTTTTTTTTTGGGGGGGGGTCTGGTCGCTCCTGTTACTGTGAGGGGCAGAGGCTTAGGTATTCACCAGGGCTGTGCACCCTAGTTGCTAGATTGTGATGTTGTATGTCGGGGTGGGGGTGGGAGGGAGGGAACAATGGCGGTAGCTCCATCCTCCTGGGGCCTCAGTCCCTTCTCTGGTATCCTGGGTTGCACTCTCTGCCCTGGTCCACAATCGCTGCCTCACTGGGTCCGCCAACCACTGCTTGTGTACTCAAGGTCCACCCGCTGTGATCTTGCATGCCCCAGATGCCTTATTCATTCCCAGTTGCCTTATGTGCCCAGTTCTCCCTGTTCTTCCAGCGCCGTGACCCGCACCCGGCTGCTCCTCTCCACCTCTCCTACCAGTCTGGATGAATGGGTCTACTTCAACTTCTTGGCTGTCCGACTTCCATTCAGATAAATTCTCTATCAATTCTGGGTGTTATTCTGCCTCTAAATTGTTGTTGTTCTAATCTTGGTTGTTTGTGGAGGTATGGTGCGTCCACCTATGCCTCCATCTTGCCAGAAGTCTCCACCTTGAATATTTCATGCCACTCCTGATCTGAAATATTTCTGTTGAGATATCAGATGACAGTCTAATTAGTGCTCCCTTGTATGTAATTACGTGCTTTTCTCTTGTCGCTTTTAGGATTCTCTCCAAGTTTTTATGCCCTGTCATTTTAATTATGATGTGTCTTGGTGTAGTCTTCTTTGGGTCCAACTTGTTTGGCACTCTCTGAGCTTCTTGGATTGGTGTGTCTTTTCCCTTCACCAGATTAAGGAAGTTTTCAGTCAAGATTTCTTCAAATAGATTCTTGATCCCTTGCTCACTCTCTCCTCCTTCTGGTATTCCCATGATGTGGGTATTGTTATGCTTCATGTTGTCTAAAATATTTCCTAAGCTCTTCTCACTTTTTAAAAACTTCTTTTTTCTTTTTGCTACTCTGCCTGAGTGTTTTTTTCTACCTTGTCTTCCAAATCACTGATTCAGTCCTCTTCATCTAACCTACTCTTTATTCCTTCCAGTGTATTTTTAATTTCAGAAATGCACTCTTTATTTCCTTCTGGTCCTTTTTATGGTTCCTATGTCTTTTTTCATGTTGTTGAGTATCTTTATCACTGTAAACTGTATGATAAATTGCCTGCCTCCATGTCATCTAGTTCTTTTTTGGAGAATTCTCTTATTCTTTTATTTGGTGTTTGTTTATTTTTCTTCCCATTTTTATTGTTTCTTTGTATGTTTCATTGTAGTTGTTAAACTAAACAATTTTAAGTCAGTCAGCTGCTGAACTAATCAAGCTGTAATCAGCTGCCAGCTTAAGTTACACAGGGTGGAGCATTTCATTCCTGTGGGTGGGACTATTGCTTCTCCTCAGGTTGAGGCCATTCAGGAAAAAGTGATCTGCCTTAGAAAGGTGGATTTTGCAGTACGGGAAATGACTCAGCACAGGAATTCTGGATGCTGTTCCTTCAGTTCTGTCCCTAGAGCCACCAACCCCAAATTCTCCTCAAGTATCTGTAGTCAATTCTGCCCTCCATCTGCTAGATCCCAGGGTAAGTGGCTGAAAGTAAAATTTTGTGCATTGGCCCTTTAAGAGGCTCTCTGAGCCCTGGCTGGCGTAGCTCAGTGGATTGAGCATGGACTGCGAACTAAAGTGTCGCAGGTTCGATTCCCAGTCAGGGTACATGCCTGGGTTGTGGGCCATGACCCCCAGCAACCGTGTATTGATGTTTCTCTCTCTCTCTCTCTCTCTCTCTATCTCCCTCTCTTCTCTCTCTAAAAATAAATAAATAAAATCTTTCAAAAAAAAAGAAAAAAGAAAAAAGAGGCTCTCTGAGTCTCTAACCATCTCTCCCAGGCAGACAGAAACCTTGCTACTTTTCACCGCTGGATGTTATCTGGGTTCCTTTCTGGCTCTGGTGCTAGAGGATGGGGAGCTGAGCTTGGGGTTTAGGCCCACACTTCTCAGAGGGAAACCCCTGGTCTCTGAAATAATACCCCCAGAACTTCAGCTGTCACCCATGGGAGCCCAGTCAGCCTTCTCACATCTTCTCCACATTCCCTACAAGTCTTGTTGTGGTGAAGTGGTTTCTTTTGTCTGCTCTTGGTTATAAGGCTTCTCTCTAGCTAGTGTTCCATTGGTTACACAGGATACTTTCTCTGCAATTTAGTTGTAATTCCAGATTGGTCCTGGGAAGAGGTTAGTGTTGCTTCCAATTACTCTTCTGCCATCCTCATTTCAGTTATTTTTATTTAAAGGAAAACATCCTTTTCATGTGCAATAAAGTGAACTTAAGATCAGAAGGAAGCAGGGTGTGGGCTTCTCACAAGCTCTTGTTCCAAAACCTGGACATGAAAGAATGCCCTACTGGGAACTTAGGAGCAGTGGTGAATAGAGGGATGACTTTGGTGGGATGGGGTACAGCTGCAGCCCACCTTGATCACTGGATTGGTTGCCGTGAACTTCAAGGCCATTTCCATCTGCCAGTCAGTTTACATGATTATTCTTGGGGGAGTTAAATGAAGGAATGATATGTGGATTAAAGAGAGTGGCTTATTCATTTGGATTTTTAATCACAATCAGGAAATAGCCTTGATCTGATTATTTTATTTTTCTTGTAGTGAATTCAAAGGAAGGTGAAGTCATTCTGGGGGTTGATTCACACATCATGCTCCAGGACTTCAAGATGAAGTTGTGCATGAGATTGGCATACTGTGTGGTGGTAGAATTGTCCATGGTATCTTTTATGGGAATGCCTTTTATGTTCACCAAAATGATTCCCTGCACTCCCTTACAGCTTTGAAGTGGCTTCAGTGTCTTCTCCACTTCTGGCATCTGATATTTGGGCCATTGGGTAGCTCTGTGTGGCCAGCACAGCCAAGACTCAAGTTATTAAAATTAGAAATCAAGGAAGGAACATTACTTACAAAAATAAAAAGAAATCATAAAGCAATACTATGCAAAACTCTATGTCAAAATATTACACAACTTACATGAAATGGACAAATTCCTAGAAAGACACAAAGTGCTGAAACTGACTAAAAAAACAAAATGTGAATCAACTTATAACAAGAAAAGAGGTTGATTAGTAATAAACTACACACAAAGAAAAGCCTAGACCCAGATGACTTTATTGGTGGATTCTACCAAACATTTAGAGAATTAGCAGTTATTTCTTGCAAACTCTTCCATAATGTGGGAAAGAAGGGAACACATGTCCATTTTATGAAGCCATTATTACCCTGATAACAAAACCACAAAAAACATCACAAGGGAAATAAGGTCCAATATCTCTGATGAGTATGGATATAAAAATGCTCAACAAAATACTAGCCAACTGAATCCAACAATATATATAAAATATTATACACCATTACAAGTGGGATTTATCTTGGAAAAGCAAGGTTGGTTAACTTGCAAAAACAATGAATGAAATAGACTCAAAACCAAAAGCAAAAAACAAATGATCATTGTAATAGGCATATAAAAAACATTTGGAAAAAAAATCTTCATGATAAAACACTCAGCAAACTAGGACTAAACTGATAAAGGACATATATAAAAATGCACAGCTACAATCACACTTAATGGTGAAAGACGGGAAGGCTTTCCTTCTAAGAGAAGAAACAGGACAAAGATGTCCATTTCATCACTGCTATTAATCATCACACTGGAGCTTCCATCCAGGTGTATTGGGTAAGAAAAAGAAACAAAAGCCATCCAGGTTGAAAAGGAAGAAGTACAACTATCTCTGTTTGCAAATGATATGCTCTTGTATACAGAAAATCCTAAGAAATACACACATGCAATCAGTAAATTAAAAAATGGGCTCAGCAAGATTTCACAATATGAAATAATATACAAAAATCAATTATATTCCTATAATTTAGCAATATAGACCCTGCAAATTAAACTAAGCAACAATTCCATTTAAAATAGCATTGACTAAAAACAAGTGCAAGATGTATTGAAAGCTACAAAACTTCACTGAAAGAATATATAAATAAATGAAAAGATGTCTGTGTCCAAAGGTCAGAAGACTTAATATTGTTAAGATGGCAAAAGTCCCTTGGTGTCAGGACTGGGCCACCAGTTCACTGCAGGAATTGCTGTCAGGTCCAGCCACTAGGGGGAGGAGCTTCTTCGCTGATTTTCTTAGGCTTTCCTACTCAATGTACTGTCATTCTTTATCCTTCCTGATTTTAAATGAAAGAAAGAGTAACCCTGGCATCATGACCTCCCTCCCCAGGGGAGGGGTGTTTTTGGCTCTGGAGTCCTTATGTCAGTAAATTTCACGTCCTACTGGCTGCTGATTCCTGTCTAAACTGCAGCTACTGCTGGTGTACTTAGCTGGGCCCAGCTCTGGGGAGCCAGATTGCCTGAAACCCTAGACATGGAAAGTCTGGTAGGGTGGCTCTGAGCAGAGAGAGCTAAGGCATTGGGTTTAGAGCTGCAGATCTACTGGGAGCCAGCCACAGGTGATCTGGAAATGTGGTAATTATTCATCACATAGAGAAAAACCTCCACAAGATAGTACAAAGTGACCTGAATTATGTATTTTTCTTTAAGGCAATATATGTGCTTAGTTCACTTGCTGCACAGAGTATATAGAAAAAAAATATGGTCTCCTAGTTCTGATAGTCAAGGAGGGTTGCACTGTATCAGCTTTTTAGGAATCTTGCCACCTCCTCTCTACCCCAACACACCTACACATACACATACCTACATACATGCAGACACTCATATACACATATACACCCACACATATTGTTAGAAAAATACTTAAAACCTCTTGCCAACCCAGAAAACCTCTCCATAAAGGTAGAAGAGAAAGAAAAGTTTTGTGATTGAATAAACACTGAACCAGACTGCAGTGAGCATCACAAGCAATCAGCTAAAAAGATTGTAAAGGAAATAAGAAAACTTACCTTTTTATATGGCCTGGCAGAAACAATCTACTTCACACATGCTAGTTGTCTTTATCCCAAGGGAAAATGAAACTTGTATTGACAAGCAGGAAGTGGCATATTGGGGCCTGAGCTTTAAATCCCTGAGAAGACGGAAGACAGGCATTACATTTTTGGATGCTGACATTTTAGAGAAAGGTCCTTGGCCTCTGAGAAAGCCAGTTTTGGGATCCAAAACTGGCAAGAAGCTCAGTTAGCTTTTAAAAATGATTTATATACAACTCAATGAAACAGAGATAGCATTTCAAGTTTCAGCTTTTCTAGAGGAAATACTGAAGGGAGGAGAAGGTATTATTTATTTTTTTGCACCAAAGAATTTTCCATTAAAAAAATAGATTTGTACAACACATGTTACAATGGAAACACACATATATGAACACACACATGCACATACATGAACACACATACACATACTTATACACATTCAAATACATAGAAACATACCTATATACACATACACACATTCATATACACATAGCTCTATATACATACACACCTACATACATACATCTATATATTTATACATGTAGTCACTCATGTACTTACACCCATATATTCATGGTCATACACACATGTGTATGAGTATATATGTATGCACATAATGTGTTTGTTGAGGGGGGTTTGATGATCTTGTCTACATTCCACAAAAGGAACCTTTTATGTACTTAATTTTCTATCTTGCCTTTTTCACTTGACATACTACAAAGGTTGTTTCTCCTCAGTAAAGGGGAAGATAATGGTAATGCAGACCCCTAAAATTTTGTGGGCCAATACTCACCTAAGCAATTTATCCATATTAATGTATTTAACCCTCACATTCTTATCCCTAAGGCCCTAAGAGGTATGTACAGTACTACTATATCCCAATTTTACAGATGGAGCAGCAGGGTCCCAGGAAGCCCAAAGCCATACAACTTGTGCTGCTTTATTGTCTTTAGGGAGCAAGCCAAGGTTTTCCACTCTGTGTGTTTACCATGACATTTAATCAGCCTAATTCAGGGGAATGAGTGAGGAAGGCCAAAGGAAAGAACACTGGACCACTGTGTCTGGTTGGCTGCTAGCTTCTGGAGTGAGCTCCTCTCTGGCCTGGGTTGCCTCTTCTGGTGGTTGAAGGAGTTGGCTTGTGGTATGCCAAAGCTATCTTTAAGGTTTGCTGGTTCAGATGTCCAGCAAACCTTAATGGGAAGGATCTGCCTTCCCATTAGCTTTTGGGAACCTGGGTCCCACCCTGAATCTCCTTCAGTGGTTCAAGTGTGGAAGTCCTTTCCAGAAATAATGGAGAACCCATGGTGTTATGAGCATGGAGGGTATCTGTTTGTTTTTCTTATCCTCATTCATGTTTTTGCCTTCCCCTCCATTTATCCTCTCTTTTAGGTTATTAATTCTGACTCAGAGTTCATATTATTATAAACTTATGCAAACACCAGTTATAGCTGGGCCATGTAGTAACCTATTGTTACCTTTCCTCTCTTACTAAGTTCATTTTCTCTGCAGTTAATAATTTCTTCCACCACCTCCTCCTCCTCTTTCTTTTTCTTCTTATTTTTATATTTTCATTTTGCTTAGCTTCCTTTGTTCTGAAATGACTAAAGAGGGTAGTTCCTGCCTGGAGCAGTGCCTGAACTGATAAATACTCAAACAGTGTATGTTGCAAAATAAAAAAATCTTGGTGTTGTGAATAGAGAGCTGGAGAAATCAGAGTAATAAAATATGCCAGGTGGTGTTCTGATCTCTTCATAGCTCTAAACACATTTGGTCTTCATAAAAATCATATGAGAAAGATATTATTCATATCCCCTTTTTTACAGATGGGGAAATTGAAGCACAGAGAGGTTTTGAGTCACATAGTGAATTACTGGCAGAGTGGGGGTGGTACTGAATGTGGCCCCAGAGGGCTGTGGGCAGAAAGAGCCCCTGGTGCTACTGGGATCAGCACTCAGGTTCACTCTGGCACGTTGGGGAATGGTATCTCCCAAGGGGAGGTCCACGTTCAATTCTTTCATTCAATTTTCTAATATCCTTGCAAGTGAAGTAGGAATTATTAGTCACTGTCCAGCTAAGGACTCCAAGGCTGGGAGAGAGGAGAAGTGTCCAAGTCTACACAGCTAGGGTCTGGGGGTCTGGGGGTCTGAGATGGGAACTGGTGACCCAAAGACCCTGCTCCCTCAGACCTGCCTGATTTGCCTCTGCCTCAGAGCAGGGCTCCCTGCTGGGCTGCAATCCCAGCCTCAGACAGGGATAATGGCTACTAGGAGTCCTCAGGTCCCTTTGTGTGTGCCATTTTACTGAACTGGGGGCCAGAGTGTGAGATTGGGCAGGAGGTGGTCTAGGGTGGGCCTGATTTTGAGACAGAAAACTTTTTCTTTAGTGGAGCACTGGTAATTAGAGAATATATGTGCTGTGCTGTGTCTTAATTTCTTTATTCTGATTTAAAAGCTATGCACATAATGAATGGAAACCACTGAGGCATAGGACTAGTAAGTGCAAAATGCCCTATAATACAACTCCTGCAGCATGGAAACCCTAGCAGCTGGGGACCTCCCTGTTTGTTCTGTTCTGTACCTTGATTTACCCACTTAATGATTTCTCTTAGTTGGCTTTTGCACATGGACTTCATTCTCCCCCAACCATTTTTTTTTAATTTTATTTTAATCATTGTTCAAGTACAGTTTTCTCCCACTTCCTCCCATTCCAGTCCACCCACCCAACCCTCCCCACTTCCTCCCCATTATCCCCCACCCCTAGTTTCTGTCCATGTGTCCCCCAAATTTGTTCCTGTAAACCCTACCGATTCCCCCCTGAAATTCCCTCTTGTCTCCCCTCTGGTCACTGTCAGTCTGTCCCCTATTTCAGTGTCTTTGGTTATATTTTGCTTGTTTCTTTGTTTTGTTGTTTAGGTTCCTGTTAAAGGTGAGATCATGTGGTATTTGTCTTTCACTGCCTGGCTTGTTTCGCTTAGCATAATGCTTTCCAGCTCCATCCATGCTGTTGCAAAGGGTAGGAGCTCCTTCTTTTTTTCTGCTGCATAGAATTCCATTGTGTAAATGTACCATAGTTTTTTGATCCATTCATTTACTGATGGGCATCTAGGTTGCTTCCAGCACCTAACTATTGTAAATTGTGCCGCTATGAACATCGGGGTGCAAAGGTTCTTTTGTACTGGCGTTTCAGTGTTCTTAGGATAGAGGCCCAGCAGTGGAATTGCAGGATCAAAAGGCAAATCCATTTTTAGTTTTCTGAGGAAGTCCCATACTGCTTTCCATAGTGGTTGTACCAGTCTGCAGTCCCACCAACAGTGCACTAGGGTCCCCTTTTCTCCACAACCTCTCCAACACTTGTTGTTTGTTGCTTTGTTTATGATGGCCATTCTGTCTGGTGTGAAGTGGTATCTCATTGTGGTATTAATCTGCATCTCTCTGATAGCTAGCGATATTGAACATCGTTTCATGTGTCTTTGGATTTTCTGTATGTTCTCCTCGGAGAAGTGTCTGTTCAAGTCCTTTGCCCATTTTTTAATTGGGTTACTTGTCTTCTTAGAGTGGAGTCATATAAGTTCTTTATATATTTTGGAGATTAAACCCTTGTCTGAGATGTCATTGGCAAATATGTTTTCCCATACAGTTGGTTCTCTTTTAATTTTGATACTGTTTTCTTTAGCTGTGCAAAAGCTTTTCATTTTGATGAGGTCCCATTTGTTTATTCTTTCCTTTATGTCCCTTGCTCTAGGAGACATGTCAGTAAAAAAGTTTCTTCATGAAATATTTGAGATTTTCCTGCTTACATTCTCTTCTAGGACTTTAATGGTGTCACAGTTTATATTTAAGTCTTTTATCCACCTTGAATTTATTTTTGTATAATGTGTAAGTTGGTGCTCAAGTTTCATTTTTTTGCACATAGCTGTACAGTTCTCCCAACACCATTTGTTGAAGAGGCTATTTTTATTCCATTTAATGTTGCTGTCTCCTTTGTCAAATATTAATTGACCATAGAGACTTGGGTTTATTTCTGGGCTCTCTGTTCTGTTCCATTGTTCCATGTGCCTGTTTTTATGCCAGTACCAGGCTCTTTTGATTACAGTGGCCTTGTAGTCTAGTTTAGTGTCAGGTATTGTGATCCCTCCTACTTTGCTCTTCTTTCTCAAAATTGCAGCAGCTATTCGGGGTCATTTATGGTTCCATATAAATTGTTGAAGTGTTTGTTCTATGTCTGTGAAATACGCCATTGGTACTTTAATAAGTATTGCATTGAATGTGTAAATTGCTTTGGGTAGTATGGACATTTTGATGATATTAATTCTTCCAATCCATGAACACGGTATATGTTTCCATTTGTTTGTGTCTTCCTGGATTTCTCTCCTCAGTGTTGTGTAGTTTTCTGAATACAGGTCTTTTACCTCTTTGGTTAGGTTTATTCCTAGATATTTTATTTTTCTTTTTGCCATTTCAAATGGGATTTTTTTTCTTGATTTCTGCTTCTGCTGTTTCATTGTTGGTGTACAGAAATGCCTTTGATTTCTGGATGTTAACTTTGTATCCCACTGTTTTGCCAAATTTATTTATTAGGTCAAGCAGTTTTTTGGTGGAGTCTATAGGATTTTCTATGTACACTATCATGTCATCTGCAAACAGTGGCAATTTTGTTTCCTCTGTTCCGATTTGATTGCCTTTTATTTCCTTTACTTGTCTGATCACTGTGGCTAAAACTTCCATTACTATATTGAATAGAAGTGGTGAAAGTGGACAACCTTGTCTTGTTCCTGTTCTTAGTGGAAAAGATTTTAATTTTTGCCCATTGTGTATGATGTTGGCTGTAGGTCTCTCATATATGGCCTTTATTATGTTGAGGAATGCTCCCTCTATTCCCACTTTGCTGCGTGTTTTTATCATGAATGGGTGCTGTACCTTCTCAAATGCTTTTTCTGCATCAATTGATATGATCATGTGGTTTTTGTCTTTGCTTTTGTTTATGTGATGTATTACATTTACTGATTTGCGAATATTGTACCATCCTTGCATACCTCGAATGAAACGCACTTGGTCATGGTGTATGATCTTCTTAATGAACTCTTGGATGCAGTTTGCCAGTAGCTTGTTGAGGATTTTAGCGTCAATGTTCATCAGTGATATTGGCCTGAAGTTTTCTTTCTTTGTTGGGTCGTTATCTGGTTTTGGAATTAGGATGATGTTGGCCTCATAAAAAGAGTTTGGGAGTCTTCCATCTTTTTGGATTTTTTGAAATAGTCTGTGGAGGATAGGGGTTATCTCTTCCTTAAATGCTTTGTAGAATTCCCCTGTGAAACCATCTGGTCCAGGGCTTTTGTGTGTTGGGAATTTTTTGATTACTGCTTCAATTTCATGTGCTGTTATTGGTCTGTTCAGGCTTTCTGCTTCTTTTTTATTGAGTTTTGGAAGATTATATTTTTCTAGAAATTTGTCCATTTCATCTACGTTTTCAAATTTTTTGGCATACAGTTTTTTGTAGTAATTTCTTACAATCCTTTGTATTTCTGTGGTATCTGTTGTAATCTCTCCTCTTTCATTTCTGATTGTGTTTATTTGGGTTTTCTCTCTTTTTTTCTTGATGAGTCTGCTTAAAGGCTTGTTGATTTTGTTTATCTTTTCAAAGAACCAGCTCTTGGATTCATTGATCCTTAGAATTGTGCTTTTAGTGTCTATGTCATTTAATTCTGCTCTGATCTTGGTTATTTCCTTCCTTCTGCTTGCTCTGGGCTGTCTTTGTTGTTGTTCCTTGAGTTCTTGTAGACGAAGGGTTAGGTTGTTTGTTTGAAGTGTTTCTAACTTTTTTAGGTGGGCCTGAATTGCTAGGAACTTCCCTCTCAGGACTGCCCTGGGTGTGTCCCATAAGTTTTGGGTTGTTGTGAGTTCATTTTCATTTGTTTCCAGAAGCCTTTTGATTTCTTCCCTAATGCCATTCTTGACCCATTCATTGTTTAATAGCATGCTATTTAATCTGCATGAATTTGAGTGTTTGGGTTTTTTTTCCTTGGGGTTGGTTTCTAGTTTCAGCCCCTTGTGATCCAAGAAAATGCTTGGTATGATTTCAATTTTTTTGAAATTGTTGAGGCTTGTTTTGTGTCCTATCATGTGGTCAATCTTTGAAAATGTTCCATGCACATTTGAAAAAAATGTGTATTTAGCTTCTTTGCGGTGGAGGATTCTGTGTATATCAGTAAAGTCCGTTTCATCTAGGGTATTGTTCAATGCCTCAATATCTTTGTTGATATTTTGTTTGGAATATCTGTCCATTTTTTATAGTGGGGTGTTAAAATCTCCCACTATAATTGCGTTGCTGTCAATATCTTCCTTGAAGTCCTCTAAGATTTTCTTTATGTATTTGGGAGCTCCTATGTTGGGTGCATATATATTTACAATATTTATGTCTTCTTGGTGGAATCTTCCCTTGAGTATTATGAAATGACCTTCTGGGTCTCTCTTTATGGCCCTTTTTTGGAAGTCTATTTTGTCAGATATGAGTATTGCTACCCTGGCTTTTTTTCCTGTCCATTTGCTTGGAAAATTTGTTCCAGCCTTTCACTTTCAGCCTGTGCAGATCTTTTATCCTGAGGTGGGTCTCTTGTAGGCAGCATATGTGTGGGTCATCTTTTCTTATCCAATCAGCTAATCTATGTCTTTTGATTGGAGCATTTAATCCATTTACATTTAAGGTTATTATTGACAGGTACTTATTCATTGCCTTTTATGTATGTGTGTTCTTCTCTCACTCTCTGTTTTCCTTTCTTTCCTTAAAGCAGTCCCTTTAGCTGGTAAGTGGAGGTGTATTCTTTTAGACTGCTTTTGTCTGAGAAGCTTCTTATTTGGCCTTCTATCTTGATTGAGAGCCTTGCTGGGTAAAGTAGTCGTGGTTGCAGACCTCTGGTTCTCATTACTTGGATTATTTCTTGCCATTTTCTTCTGTCTTGGAGTGTCTCCATTGAGAGGTCAGCTCTTAGCCTTATTGGGGCTCACTTGTATGTTACTTCCTGTTTCTCCCTTGCTGCCTTTAAGATTCTCTCTTTGTCTTGAAATTTTGCCATTTTAATTATTGTATGTCTTGAGGTGCATCTCCGGGTTCCTCTTGATCGGGGCTCTCTGTGTTTCTTGGATTTGTTTGACTTTTTCTCTCATCAAATTAGGGAAGTTTTCCATCATCACTTTTTCAAATAGGTTTTCTATCCCTTGTTCTTCTTCTTCTCCTTCTGGTATCCCTATTATACGGATATTATTATGTTTCATATTGTCTTGAGTTTCTCTTAATCCCTCTTCATTCTTTCTTAGCCTCTTTTTCTTTTCTTGCTCTTTCTGGGTGTTTTCTTCTACTTTGTCCTCTAGCTTGCTGATCTGATCTTCTGCTTCATCGATCCTGCTTTTCATTCCTTCTACTGTGTTCTTCAGTGTAGAAATTGTATTCTTCATTTCCTCTTGGCCCGTGTTGAGAGTTTCTATTTCCTATTTTATGCTGATGTAGTTTTCAGTGAGTTCATTGTAGCTTCCCTGTAGTTTCTGGTAGCTCATTGTGAGCTCATTGAGCTTCCTGACAATCATTGCTTTGAACTCAATATCTGATAGTTGAATCGCCTCTATTTCATTTAGCATTCTTTCTGAGGCTTCCTCCTTTCTTTTCATTTGGGGATTGTTTCTTTTTCTTCCCATTGTTTGTGAGACTCTTCTTGTTCGCCTCAGCTGCTTATATTGATCCCTTCTGGCTCCCTGGGTTTATGTTGTGAACTTCTGTAGTAGAATAGCAGTGAGTTTCAGTGGTGCTGTTTCCTTGATCTCCCAAGCTCACTGGTCTTGGGCTGTCATTTAAGTTGGCTTTGTGTTTGGCTTTGGGTTTTGATTGTTGTTGAGTCTTTCTTTGGTGGTTCCTTCCCACCAGCTGGTTAAATGAGGGTCACTCTGTCCACCACCTTTTGTATTTTGTTGTGCTGGTGAGGGCAGGTTGTTTTGAAGCTGGTTCTTCTGTGTGTATAAGGTTTAAAGAATTCTTGTTCAGTTGTTTGTATTGGGTACTGTCTCTACTGTTTAGTTGTATTTCCAGATAGTTCCTGGATTGAGGTTTCTGTGGTTACTACTCCCTCCTTCACCTTCTTCTGTTGTTATCTGTTAGTGGTTCCTTTGTTGTTGGGTTTCCTCTTCCAGTGGGTATCCTGGTGTTCACCTCCTCCTCCTTTTCTTTTTTGTCATCAGTTGGAAGGGGCAGGCAAAATGGTTTAAGAGAGCAACAGAGAATTCTATGCTATTTACAGTAGTAGCAAGTAGGGAAGAGATAGGAGATCCTTTGACTATGTATAGTGTTAACCGTGATCTTCCACCCAGCTAGCTAATTTTTAGAAAGGATGGAAAGAAGATAGGACTCTTGTTGGGGAAGGAAGGATTGTGAGTTGGATCTATAAAGCAGGGAGGTTGTGGGAGGTCAGATTCTGGGGTAAGGTGAGAGTAAAGGATAGTAGATACGTGTAGTGTGTGTGAGAGAATAGAGTTAACCACTACAGTAATAGAGTTCAGGAAACTTTGAAATGGGCTAAGATCTGGGGTGGGGGGAGTGTTGTGAAGTAATTACAATTGCATGGAACAGCAGTTATTTACAATAATATTATGGCAACAATCATATGACAGAGTCTATGAGATCTAGGTAACAAGAAAAGGGAGTGTGCTAATGGGACACAGGTGAGTTAAAGGACAGTAGATTAACAATACAGTATGGAAAGAGATATCAGGGGAAAGCTGTCAGGTCATACAATATATCCAGCCTAGCAAAGCAGACTATACAAAAAGAAGAGGGATATAAAAATACTATTAAAAAAAGATGTAGGAATACCAGAAAAATAAAAATAATACAAATATGCAATAACTTGCAGGTTCTCTGTAATAGCAGAGTGAAATTTATCTCACTGTCCCAGCTGTTGTGATGCCCCTTCTTTGGGTTCAACTTTGGTCTTTTCACAGATCCAGGATTTTGTCTCATTTGTAGGTATTTAGGAAAAAATTAAAACAGTAAAAATGGAAAAGGCAGATGAAGGAAGGAAGATGAGATAAAATTGGAGGACAGGAAGGAGGAAGGAATAAAACAAGAAATCAGGTAAGAGAGGAAAAAGAAATCAGAAGAGAATAAAAACAATAAAAATTAAAGAATTAAAAATTGTTAAAAAAATAGAATCAAATTAAAAAGTCTCTTGGTTTCAAAGTGGCCAAACGAGTTTCTCTGCTCTTGCTGGCTGAGGCAGGCTGAAGGATGATTGGTTTGGCTTTTCTTCCTAGGCCAGTGGAGCTCACACTGGCTCCTCAGCCTTGCGCCCTGGGTGTGGGAATCACGTCTTTCCCCAGGGTTACTGCTGTGGACTGGGGCGTGGGGATGCTCTCCCTGCACGTGCAAAACCATGCGCCCACAGCTGGGTAGCAGGGAGGCTGGAGCCACTGATCACTTTAAGAGAATTCCCCAAATGGTGTCTGTGTCTATTCACTCCTTCCTCTTGAGAAATTCCTACTGTTCAAGCCTGCCACTCCCCACAGTGGCCTGGCTTCTCCCACCACCAAACACTCCAGCCAGACCAGTGACTGTGGGGGTTTGGGTCCGCTGCACGACTCAGCCCCTCTGGTGTCCACCGCCTCCAAAGGTGCTCACAGCGCCCATGTGTTTGCCAGCACCTGGATTTTTCCCAGAGCCGTTCAGAACTTGTTTGGCTGGGGAGGGAGTAGTTGACCTGGCTTTCTCCCAAGGACCCTATGGCAAACCCAGCAGTGGGCCCGGGCCTGGGGCTGCATCCCTGGGACCACACACTGGTCCCAGGATCCTTCCTTGTTGCAGGACTCTTCTTAGGGTCCGTTCTTTGGTCTTTTGGTTCTGCCACAATCCTTGGTCCCCTATTTTCAAAAATGCTGAAGTATGTTGGTTGCTTGCCTCCCTACTCCATAGATCGGTCAGGATTTTCTCCCCTGAGCAGAGGAAAGCCGTATCTGCTCCATCCTACTCCGATGCCATCTTAGCCTCCCCAAAGTCCCAACCTTTTTTTTTTTAACAGCTCTATACTAGTTCATTAAGTGGTGCAATGTAATTTATTTAGCTAATCTGTTTTTGATGCTCATTTAGGTTGGAAAAATTCTCTTAAATGTAGCCCAGATGAAACTGATTAGATATTATAGAAATGAAAATAAAAAATAACAAGGAAGCATCATTTTACAATCATTCTACTGACAAATATTAGAATGGCGGGTAATGCCGAAGGTTAGAGGGGTGGGTAGTCAGTGACACTTTAGTGCCTGTTGGAGATGGTGTGGGCACAGCCATATAGCAGAGGAGCTGGCAAACACAGGCTACTTGAGTATGAGCAAGACATCCTTCCCCTAGGTGCACCAGAGAATTAGTGCTCGCACTAGTCTTACAAGAGACGTGTGTGCATGGCACTATTGTATTGTTTAGTGGGTGGGAGCAATGAAAATAGCTGTCTTAGAGGAATGACTAAGTATATCAAGCACTTGAAAGTGACATAAATGTGGTAAGTACAACATATATGCTGATTTTGGGGACTTACTACAAAAAAGAAAATGTAAAATATCCCATTAATAACTTTATACTGGTTATATGTTGAAATGAAAATATTTTGGATATATTGAGCTAGATAAAACAGATTATTAAAATTATTTCCACCCATTACCCATTTACTTTCACTTTTTTAATATGGCTACTAGGTAATTTTAAATGATAGGTATGGCTTGTATTATTATTTTTAAATAAACTTATTGGTGTAACATTGATTAATATCATTATATAATATCCAGGGGTACAAGATTATAATTCAACATCTGTTCTAACTATGGAAATCTAGTTTCCTTCCATTACCATATACTTGACCCCCTCTACCCACATGTTGCCCTCTCTTCACCCCCTTTCTCCTCTGGTAACCACTATCTATAAGTTTGTTTTTGTGGGTTCTGTTAGGTACTTTTTAAAAATGTATTTTATTGTTGTTCAATTATAGTTGGGGTATGTTTAGAGAGGGTGGGAGGGAAAGGTGGGGATAAAATACAGACAACTGTAATTATTATTATTTTTTAATTGTTATTCTATTACAGGTGCCCCAATATTTTCCCTTTTGTCCTTCTCCACCCAGCCCAGGCCCCAACCTCTGCTCCCACAGGCAATTCCAACACTGTCATCCATGTCCATGGGTCACTCATATATGTTCTTTGACTAGTCACTTCCCTTTCTTTCAAACATTATCCTCCTCCCACTTCCCCTCTGGTCACTGTCAGTCTGTTCCCTGTTTCCATGTCTGTGGTTCTATTTTGTTTGTTGTTTATTTTGTTCATTAGACTCCTCTTATAAGTGAGATCATATGGTACTTGTCTTTCACTGACTGTCTCTTTTCACTTAGCATAATATTCTCTGATTCCATCCATGATTTCACAAAAGGTAGGAGTTCCTTCTTTCTGCTGCATAGGTTTCCATTGTGTAAATGCACCAGTGTTTTGATCCACTCATCTACTAATGGGCACTTAGGCTGTTTCTAGCACTTGGTTATTCTAAATAGTGCTGCTATGAACAGAGGGGTGCATAAGTTCCCCTATGGTATTTGGTATTTTGAGATTCTGAGGGTATATTTTCAGCAGTGGAATGCTGAGTCAAAAGGCAGTTCCATTTTTATTTTCTGAGGTGTCTCCATACTGTTTTCCACAGTGACTGCACAAGTCTGTATTCCCACCAACAGTATGTTAAGGTTCCCTTTTATCTGCATCCTCACCAGCACTTGTTATTTGTTGATCTATTGATGAGGGCCATTGTGACCAGTGTAAGGTGATAGCTTATTGTGATTTTAATTTGCATATCTCTGATGGCCAGTGATGTTGAGCATTTTTTTGTATATCTATGGGCTATTTGTATGTCCTCCTTGGAGAAGTGTCTGTTCAGGTCCTTTGCCCATTTTTTCATTGGATTTTTTTTGTCTTCCTGGTGTTGAGTCATATGAGTACTTAATATATTTCGGAGATCAAACCCTTGTCTGAGGTATCATTGGCAAATATGTTTTCCCATATGGTTGGTTTCATTTTCATTTTGCTGATGTTTTCTTTAGCAGTGCAGAAACTTTTTAATTGGTTGTAGTCCCATTTCTTTATTTTTTCCTTTATTTCCTATGCCCTAGGAGATACACTGGCAAAACTACCGCTATGTGGGATATATGAAATTTTCCTGCCCTTGTTCTCCTCTAGTACTGTTAGGGTATCACAATTTATATTTAATTGTTTTATCCATTTTGAGTTAATTCTGGTGTATGGTGTAAGTTGGAGGTCTAATTTCATTTTTTTTCATGTAGCTGTCCAGTTCTCCAAACACCAATTATTGAAGAGATGGTTTTTACTCCATTGTATACTCACACCCCCTTTGTCAAGTATTAATTGACCATAGAGATGTGGTTTTATTTCTGAGCTTTCTATTCTGTTGCATTGAATTATGTGTCTGTCCTTATGCCAGTACTAGACTGTTTTGATTACAGTGGCTTTGTAGTATAGTTTGATACCAGCATTTTGATCCCTCCTACTTTGTTCTTTTTTATCAAGATTGCTGAGGCTATTTGGGTTTTTTTCTGTTTCTTATATATAAATTTTTGAAATATTTGTTCTAGATCTGTAAATATTCCATTGGTATTTTACTAGGAATTGTGTTGACAATATTGATTGCTTTTTGTAGTATGGATATTTTAATTATGTTAGTTTTCTCTATCCATGAGCATGGTATAAACTTTCATTTATTTGTATCATCCTTAATTTCTTTCTTCAGTGTTCTATAGTTTTCTAAGTCCAGGTCTTTTACCACTGTGATTAAATTTAATCCTGTGTTCCTTATTTTTCTTATTGCTACAGTAAATGGAATTTTTTTCCTAATTTCTCTTTCTGATAATTCATTATTGGTGTACAAAAATGCCATTGACTTCTGCATATTGACATAGTATCCTGCTTTTTTTTTTTGGTCAAATTCAATTATTAGGCTGAGTAGTTATTTGGTAGAGACTATAGCGCTTTCTATGTCCATTATCATGTCATCTGTGAATAATGCTAGTTTTACTTCCTCCTTTCCACTTTGGATGCCTTTTATTTATTTTTCTTGTTTGATTGCTGTGGCTAGAACTTCCAGTACTGTGTTGAATAAGAGTGGTGAAAACAGACAGCCTTGTCTTGTGCCTGATAGTAAGAGGAAAGCTATTAATTTTAGCCCATTGAGTATAATGTTGGCTGTATGTTTCTGGTATATGGTGTTTATTATGTTGAGGTATGTCCCCTCTATTCACACTTGCTGAGTGTTTTTATCATAAATGTATGCTAGACTTTACCAAATGCTTTTTCAGCATCTATTGATATGATCATGTGATTTTTGTCCATTTTTTATGTGGTGTATTAAGTTTATTGATTTATCAATATTGTACCATCCTTATGTCCCTGTGATGAATCCCAGTTGATTGTGGTGTATGACATTTTTAATGTATTGCTGGATCTGGATTGCCAATATTTTGTTGAGGTTTTTACATCTATATTCATTAGAGATACAGGCCAGTAGTGTTCTTTCTTTGTTGTATCTTTACTTAGTTTTGGGATTAGGATGATACTGGCCTCATAAAAAGTGTTTGGGAATCTTACCTCCTTTTGAATTTTTTGGAATAGTTTGAGAATGATAGGAGTTAGTTCTTCTTTTAAATGTTTCATGAAATTCACCTGTGAAACTGTCCAGTCCAGGGCTTTTGTGTGCTGTGAGTTTTTTCATTACTGATTTGATTTCACTAGTTGTTGGTCTATTCAGGCTTTCTACTTCTTCTTTTTTCATTCAAACATATTTATTGAGTATTATGATATGGTAAATACATAATTTATGTTTTCTCGAGGACTTCCATTCTTTTTTTATAGTTGTTCAAGTACAGTTGTCTCCATTTTCACCCCACCATGGCCTCCACCCCAACCATCCCTACCTCCCACCCTCTAACCTACCCCTTTCAGCTTTGTCCATGTGTCCTTTATACATGTTCCTTGATGGACGTTCTCCTAGTTCCCCCCATTATCCCTTTCCCTCCTCCTCTCTAGTCACTGTCAGTTTGTTCTTTATTTCAATGTCTCTGGTTCTATTTTGCTTGCTTGTTTATTTTGCTGATTAGGTTCCACTTATAGGTGAGATCATATGGTATTTGTCTTTCACTGCCTGGCTTATTTCACTTAGCATAATACTCTCCAGTTCCATAATGCTCTCTTTGTTGTCATGGAGGGTAGGAGCTCCTTCTTTCTTTCTGCTGTATAGTATCATATTGTGTAAATGTACCATAGTTTTTTGATACACTCATTTACTGATGGGCACCTAGGCTGCAACACTTGGCTATTGTGAATTGTGCTGCTGTGAACATTGGGGTGCAGAGGTTCTTTTGAATTGGTATTTCAGGATGTTTAGGGTATAACCCAGCAGTGGTATTGCTGGGTGAAAAAGCAGTTCCATTTTTAGGTTTTTGAGGAAATTCCATACTGTTTCCCACAGTGTCTGCACAGTCTGCATTCCCACCAACAGTATATTAGAGCTCTCTTTTCTCCACAACCTTTCTAGCACTTGTTGTTTGTTGATTTGCTCATGATGGCCATTCTTACTAATGTGAAGTGGTGTCTCATTGTGCTTTTAATTTGCATTTCTCTGATGGCTAGTGATCCTGAGCATCCTTTCACATGCTTCTTCTTGATTCAGTGTTGGAATATTGTATGCTTATAGAAATGTGTCCATTTCACCCAGGTTTTCAAATTTCTTGGCATGTAGTTCTTCATAGCAATTTCTTACAATTCTTTGTATTTCTGTGGTATCAGTTGTAATGTCTCCTCTTTCATTTCTGATTTTATTTTATGGGTCCTCTCTCTTCTTGATGAGTCTGCCTAAATACTTGTCAATTTTGTTTATCTTTTCAAAGAACCTGGATTCAAGGAAGCTTCTGGATTCATGGATTCTTTGGATTTTTTTTTGTCTCTATGTTATTTAATTCTGCTCTGATCCTGTTTGTTTCCCTTTTTCTACTCACTCTGGGCTTTGTTTGTTGTTGTTCCTCTAGTTCTTTTAGATGTAGGGTTATGTTGTTTATTTGAACTTTTTTCTCTCTTATTATGTAGGCCTGCATTGCTATGAACTTCTCTCTCAGAACTGTGTTGTGTTCCATAGGTTTTGGGTTGTTGTGTGTTTGTTTTAATTTGTTTCCATATACTATATGATTTCTATTTTAAGGGTTTTATTTATTTATTTTTAGAGAGAGGGAAAAGGAGAGAGAAAGAGAGGGAAACATCAGTGTATGGTTGCCTCTCACATGGCCCACACCAAAGACCTGGCCCACAGCCCAGGCATGTGCCCTGACTGGGTATCAAAATGGTGACCCTTTGGTTCACAGCCTGTGCTCAATCCACTGAGCCACACAAGCCAGGGCCGATTTCATTTTTGACCTCATTGTCAACATATTCATTATTTAATAAAATGTTATTCAGTCTCCATGTATTTGAATGTTTTTGGGTTTTTCCCTTTGGTTGATTTTTAATTTCAAGGCATTGTGATCTGAGAAGATGTTTGATATGATTTCAATTTTTCTGAGTTTGTTAAGGCTTGTTTTGCATCCTACCATGTTGTCAGTCTTTGAAAATGATCCATGTGTGTTTGAATAGAATGTATACTTTGCCTGCTTGTGGTGAAATGTTATGTAAATATCAATTAAGTCTATTTGATCTAGAGTGTCATTCATTTTCACAATATCATTGTTTATTTTTTGTTTGGAAAATCTATCTATGGTTGACTGTGGGTGTGAAAATACCCTACAATGACTGTATTGCTGACAATGTCCTTCTTAAGGTCCTTCAAGATTATCCTTCTGTTTATGTGCTCCTATAATGGGTACATATTTTTTTCAAGGTTATATCCTCTTGTTTGAGTATTCCCTAAGTATTATGTAGTGATCTTCTTTGTCTTGTTATGGCCTTTGTTTTGAAGTCTATTTTCTCTGACATAAGTATTGATACCTCAGCATTTTTTTCATGTTCATTTGCTTGGAATATTTTTTTTCCATCCCTTCAATTTCAGCCTGTATATATCTTTTGTTCTGAGGTAGGTCTCTTGTAGACAGCATATAAGGATCATGTTTTCTTATCCACCCAGCCACCTTATGCCTTTTGATTGTAGCATTTAAGCCATTTATATTTAAGGTTATTATTGATAAGTAATTGTTCATTACCATTTTTTCCCATTGTACCTGTGTTCCTCTCCCCTCTCTTTTTTCATCTTAAAGCAGTTCCTTTTAGCATCTCTTGCAGTGCTTGCTTGGTGGAGATGTACTCTTTTAGCTTTCTTTTGGCTGGGAAGCTCTATATTTTGCCTTCCATGAGAGCCTTGCTGGATAGAGTAGTCTTAGTTGCAGTTCCTTGCTTATCATTACTTGGAATATTTTGTGTCAGTCCCTGCTGGCTTGTAAAGTTTCTGTTGAGAAAACAGGTGGTAGCCCTATCAGAGCTCCCTTGTATGTTGCTAGCTATTTCCCTCGTGCTGTCTTAAATATTTTCCCTTTGTCTTTAATTTTGCCACTTTATTTATGATTTATCTTGGTATGTGCCTCTTTGGGTTCATCTTGGTTGGGACTCTCTGTGCTTCCTGAACTTTCATGACTTTTTCCCTCACCAAGTTAGGAAAGTTTTTTGTCATTATTTTTTTCAAACAGGTTTTCTATCCATGGCTCCTTTTCTTCTCCTTCTGATAGTCCTATGATGAAAATGTTGGTATGTGTCATGTGGTCCTGAAGCTCCCTTAAATTATCCTCATTGTTTTGGAGTCTTTTTTTTTCATTTTGTTGCTCTGTGTGTTATTTCTACCTTGTCTTTCAGCTCACTGATTCAGTCCTCTGCTTCATCTTGCCTGCTTTTAATTCCTTCTAGTGTATTCTTCATTTCCAATAAGGTATTCTTAATTTCGTCCAAGTTATTAAAATAGTGAATATGTCCTTTTCATGCTGTTGAAGTTCTCACTAAGTTTCTCATAGCTCCCATAAAGTCCCTTGCAGTTATCACTGAATTCCTTTGACATCCTTATAACTATTATTTTGAATTCTGTGTCTGATAAATTGCTTGCCTCAAATTAATTTGTCTCTTTTTCTGGGTATTCCTCCTTTCCTTTCTATTGGTGGTTATTTCTTTGTGTCCCCATTTTAGGTGACTGTTTTTGTTTGTTTCTGCATCTCAGATTGCTCTGCTTTGATTGCCTATCTTTGTGGGCTAGCCTTATGTGGTAGGAGTTCTGTGAGACTCAGTGACACCGTCTCTTTGATCTCCTGACCTTGATGTTCTAGTGATGCCCTTTATTTAGTTTATGTGGGCTCTCTTGTGTTATTTGAGCTTTGATTATTGGTGGCCCATTTGATGATGGGTTCTCCCCTCTGGCTGGCTAACTGAGAATTGCAACCCTCACAATGTCTTGTATGCTGTGCTTTTGCTTGTGTACATGTGCTTGCAGAACAAAGCAGAACTATCCAGAAAACCCAACCTATGCAAGAAAAATATCCCCCTTCCCATATCAGCAATATCAACAGCAACTGAGGAAAGATTGATAAGCTGGGAAGAGATAAGAATATTATAAGATAGGAAAAAAGAATATGAGATGACTAAAAAGGAGTAAAATGCTTTTGGGAAGGAGGAAGGAAAAAAATAAGAGTAGCAAATAGAAACAAGGCAAAGAAAGGGAGAAAATGAAATGTAACATGTAAGTAAAACAGAGAAGGGTGATGGCAAAATAGAGTAAGAAAAGGGAAGGGTATAAAGTGAGGTATAAAAAAATAAAAAATAGTAAACCAATAGAAACAAAATTAAACCACAACAGGTTCAATAACAATGAACAATGAGTAAATATTGATAAAGGTGGAAAGAGAATAAGAATATTATAAGAAATAGAAAAGAGAATATGAGATGTCTCTAGTAAAGAAAAATTATTTTTTAATTTCATAAAAGTACATTTTTTAGACTTCCGGGCAAGATGGAGGCATAGGTAGACACACTGTACCTCCTCACACAACCAAAATAAGGACAACAATTTAGAAACAAAATAACAACCAGAATTGACAGAAACTTTAACTGTATGGAAGGCTGACAACCAAGGAGTTAAAATAGACACATTCATCCAAACCAGTAGGTGGGGTGGAGTTGGGTGTCCAGGTAGAGAGGAGTTTCAGCAAAAAAAGCCATGGCATCAGGCACACAAGGCACCCTGGGCAAGCAAGAAGGCAGTGAGCTGACCCTGGGCATGCAGGTGGTGGCTGGCAGACCCTGGGCGTGGGGTGGCAATGGGCAGACCCAGCAAAGTGGCATTTGTGAAGCAAGGTGCTGCACTCAAGGCAGATGACTGACCGGGTGGTCCCACATTTGCACGTAGACAAACCAGGGGAAACAAGGTAGTGAGACAGACCATGAAACCCAGGGTCCCAGCATTGGAAAATAAAGCCTGAAAACACTGATTGAAAATAACTGTGGGGGATGAAGCACAGGGAGAGACTCGCACAGCCTTACAGGAGAGTTCACTGGAGAGATCCACAGGGTCCTAGAATGTACATAGGCCCACCCACATGGGAACCAGCACCAGAAAGGCCCAGTTTGCTTGGGGGCAGTAGTGGAAGGGACTGCAATCCAAAAGAGAGTGGAGCAAGCACCATTGTTCCCTCTCAGACCCTGCCCCCACATACAGTGTTACAACCAAGTAGCTGGGTTGCCCTGCCCTGGTTAAAACCTAAGGCTCTGCCCCTCATATACAACAAGTGTGACAAGACAAAAAAAAAAAAAGCCAAACAGAAGAACAGATCAAAGCTTCACAGCAAATACAACTAAGTGACAAAGAGATAGCCAACCTAGCAGATGCACAGTTCAAAGTACTGGTGAACAGGATGTTCACAGAATTGGTTGAATTTGGTCACAAATAAGATGAAAAAATGGAGGCCACACTAAGTGAAATGAAGGAAAATGCACAGGGAAACAATGGTGATGGAATGAAAGCTGGGACTCAACTCAATGGAATGGACCAGAAGAAAGAAAGAAATAATCAAACAGAATAGAATGAAAAAACAAGAATTCCAAAAAAAAAATGAAGAGAGGCTTAGGAACCTCCAGAACATTTTTAAACATTCCAACATCTGAATTATAGGGGTACCAGAAGGGGAAAGGGGAAGAGCAACCAGTGGAAAAGTTATTTGAACAAATAATAAAGGAGAACTTTCCCAATCTGGCAAAGGAAATAGACTTCTAGGAAGTCCAGGAAGCTCAGAGAGTCCCAAAGAAGTTGGACCCAAGGAGGAACACACCAAGGCGCATCATAATTACATTATCTAAGGTAAAAATGAAGGAGAAAATCCTAGAAGCAGCAAGAGATAAGGAGACTAACCTACAAATTAGTTCCCATAAGACTGTCAGCTGATTTCTCAAAAGAGACCTTGCAGGCAATAAGGGCCTGGAAAGAAGTATTCCAAGTCATGAAAGGCAAGGACCTACATCCAAGATTGCTCTATCCAGAAAAGCTTTCATTTAGAATGGAAGGGCAGATAAAGTGCTTCTCAGATAAGGTTGAGTTAAAGGAGTTCATCATCACCAAGCCCTTATTTTATGAAATGTTAAAGGGACTTATCTAAGAAAAAGAAGATAAAAAATATGAACAGTAAAATGACAGCAAACTCACAATAATTAACAACCACACCTAAAACAAAAACAAAAACTGACTAAGCAAACAACTAGAACAGGAACAGAACCACAGAAATAGAGATCACATGGAGGGTTAGCAACAGGGGAATGGGAGGAGAAGAGAGGGGGAAATGGTACAGAGAATAAGTAGCATAGATGGTGGGTAGTAAATAGACAGGGGGAGGGCAAGAATAGTATGGGAAATGTAGAAGCTAAAGAACTTATGACACATGGACATAAACTAAAGGGGGGAATGTGGGTGGGAGAGGGTGTGCAGGGTGGAGGGGAATAGAGGGGGGTAATGGGACAACTGTAATAGCATAATCAATAAAATATATTTAAAAAATAGAAGTACATTTTATTCTGCACTGAAAACTATCTTAAGAAAGTAAGGATAGATGACAAACAGAAAATATTTGCAACTTTTAATAAAGCTTTTATAAATGGGACATTTTCAGCATAATAAAGATAATAACTATAGTGAATCAAAATTCATTAATGTGTTTAGTTTTTTTACTTTATTGTTGTTTAATTACAGTTGTCTGCATTAAAAATGATTTTGAGTGGATTGCGGAAAAAGCAATAATAAGACTGAAAAGAGTATAAGAATCCAGGTTAAGAAAAGAGAAAAAAAAATCAAACTCAAATAAGCAAGAGCGGGAGGAAGGTAAAATGTAAGACAGGGGGAGAGTAACCTATGAGGTTTGAAATAAAAAATAGTGAATATGATAGTTGAAGAAAAACAGCCATAACCACAGTATCCATGCCAAACAAGCAATGATTTTAAAAATAGGAAGAAAATAAGAATACTAGGGGGAGGGAAGATGGCGGCTTTACTCTAGGCAGCGTTTTTCTCGGCTTCATGAAGAGGGGGGAAACTCGCGGATCGGTGGAGAAACAGAGCAAGTGGGCTAGGTTACTGAATCACTTTTGAAAGCAGGACATCAATAATTATTGCACTCACTGGAAAACCAGACGGTAAGGAGATGGCTACAGGACAAAAGGGGCCGAGGGATCAGCTCGAGGTCTAGGAGTGTGCAGACCCCAGGCCCACCGGTGCTCCGGGGTCTGCCCCAGGGCTCCTGGGAGAGGGAAGTCGCTGCTCCCTCCCCGGAATATGGGGGGGTGGGTGTGGGTGGGGGTGGGTGGGGGGCGAGCAACTCCAGGGGAGAACGTGTTGCTAAAAGGAACAGATTGGCCAGCTGGACTGGGAAAAAATCACCCAGGGACTATGAACACCCGGAGTGAGGGACTCTAGCCGACAGGACCAGGGGCAGCCTGGAAGGGCGCCTGCACCCCTAGCCGGGTTGAAGTGCAGATCCGTGGAGGGTACAGAGCCGGCCTCGCTCCGCTCGAGCCCCATAGGGAGGCCTGAATCCCGCGCCAGGATCCTGGGACGTGGTGCTTGGTGCGTTCCTACAGTGGTGGCTCAGAGATTTCTAGCCAGCCCGACCAGGGGAGCCCGGAAAGGCGCCAACACCCGGTCAGAGTGCGGTTCGGCGGGGACCTTGGAGCTGGAAAGGACTCGGCTCGAGCACCGTCAGGATGACTGACTCTCGCGCGCTTTGATCCCAGAAGGGTCTCGGCGAGGCGCTTAGGGCGATCCTAGACCCCAATCCCAAAAGTCTGGGGGAGGGGCGCTCCCTTTTACGATCCCCAGGGAGGGCGCAGTGAATCCCAAAACATCCCGGGTGCCTCCTGAGATCATAGAGCTGGAAACCTGCAGGACCCTGGAGTCCAGAAGAACATGGAAGTGAGATCCAAAGAGCCAGTGTGTTCTGGAGCGCCCAGGCTACCTGACAGACTTGCTGAGATCTGGCTGGGAGAGAGAGAAGCATTTCAAAGGTCCCTTCGCCAGCTGAAGCCAGCAAGATCAGAAAAACTGGTCTGGCCAGTTAGAAACCAACAAGAGGGTTTTTTTTGTTTTGTTCTGTTTTGTTTTTTTTTTGTTGTTGTTTTTTGGGGGTTTTGTTTGGTTTGGTTTTGTTTTTGTGGCTGATGTTGGTTCATTGATTTTATCTTGTGTTTTATGTGACATTTTATTTTTCAATTCTTATTATTTTTATCTCGCAATCCCTTATATTTCTCTTCCATTCATCCTAATATTATTCTTTCCACTCCAAATTTATCTCTCCTGCACTACATCTTCTGCTTTTCTTTCCTTTTTTTTTAATCTTGCAAGTTACTGTAAATTTGTATTATCTTTTTCTCACTCTTCCGACATTTTTTATTTTAATAATATTTTGGTATTCTTTTTCGTTCTGTATAATCTTGTTTGCTTGGCTGGTTATACTGTCATTTGATAGGTTCCCCCTGGTGTCTCAGTCACAAGGTGTTGATAAGTTACTATCCTTCATCTGTGTTCCATTAATACACCTCTCAAGGTTCTATACTCTTTATTCTTGTTATCTAGATCTCCTCGATTCTGCCACAAGACTGACACTTTACTATTACTGCTAGTAAGACCTAGTCTATACAATTGTAAATGCTTCTCAATACACCACCTGATCTCAGTCCACTTTCCAATTTTCTGAACTATACTATTGTGGGGGTTGTCTCTATTCTTTTACTCACTACTACTATATACTAATCTTTAGTCCAACCCTACCTTAGAATCTGACCTCCCACAGCCTCACAGCTTTCTAGATCCAACTAACAATCATCTCGTCCCCAATAAGAGTCTTACCTTCTTTCCATCCTTTCTAAAACGTGGATAGTGGGGTGGAGGATCATGGTTAACACTATAAGGGGGCAAAGGATAACACATCTCTTCTCTACTGGCTGCTAAAGTAAATATCATAGTATACTGTCTTGCTGTTTTAAACCATTTTGCCTTACTCCTCCAACTGATCACAAAAAAGAGTAGGGGTAGGCTGGGAGGACCAGGATACACGAAGGAGATTGCACCACTGAATCTCACAAATATTCTACCACAGAAGTTCACACCATAATTACAGGGTATCAGAACAGATCAAATTAACAATCAAGAAGCAAAAAGAAGAAACCCACGAACAATGAGAAAACAAAGAAACATCCCCCAATTGAAGGGAAACGAGGAAGCCACAGGAAAAATGCTAAATGAAATCGAGGAAATTCAACTATCAGATAGTGAGTTCAAAACAATGATTACCAGGAAGTTCAATGAACTCACAGTGAGCTTTCAGAAATTAGAGGGAAACTACATCAATCTCACTGCAAACTATATAAACATGAAAAAGGAAATAGAAACTCTCAACAAAGGCCAAGAGGAAATGAAGAATACAATTTCTGAAGTGAAGAACACAGTAGAAGGAATGAAAAGCAGGATCAATGAAGCAGAAGATCGGATTAGCGAGCTGGAGGACAAAGTAGAAAACAGCATCCAGAAAGAGCAAGAAAAGGAAAAGAGGCTCAGAAAGAATGAAGGGGGATTAAGAGAAATTCAAGACAATATGAAACGTAATAATATCCGTATAATAGGGATAAAAGAAGGAAAAGAAGAAAAGCAAAAGATCGAAAACCTAGTTGAACAAGTAATGAAGGAGAACTTCCCTAATTTGATGAGAGAAAAAGTCACACAAATCCAGGAGACACAGAAAGTCCCAATCAAGAGGAACCCAAAGAGACCCACCCCAAGGCACATCATAATTAAAATGGCAAAATTTCAAGACCAAGAGAGAATCTTAAAGGCAGCAAGGGAGAAAAAGAAAGTAACATACAAGGGAGCCCCAATAAGGCTAACAGCTGACTTTTCAATGGAAACACTTCAAGCCAGAAGAGAATGGCAAGAAATACTCCAGGTAATGAGAATCAGAGGTCTGCAACCAAGGCTACTTTATGCAGCAAGGCTCTCAATCAAGATAGAAGGCCAAATAAGAAGCTTCGCAGACAAAAGAAGTCTAAAAGAATACGCCTCAACCAAACCAGCTCTGCAAGAGATTCTAAAAGGACAGCTTTAAGGAAGGGAGGGAAAAGAGAGAAAGAGAGAAACGCACGTACATAAAACACAATGAATAAGTACCTATCAAAAATAACTTTAAACGTAAATGGATTAAATGCTCCAATCAAAAGACATAGAATAGCTGATTGGATAAGAAAAAATGACCCACATATCTGCTGTCTACAAGAGACCCACCTCAGGATAAAAGACCTCCACAGGCTGAAAGTGAAGGGCTGGAAACAAATCTTCCAAGCAAATGGACAGGAAAAAAAAGCCAGGGTAGCAATACTCATATCAGACAAAATAGACTTCCAAAAAAGGTCCATAAAGAGAGACGCAGAAGGTCACTTCATAATACTCAAGGGAAGAATCCATCAAGAAGACATAAATACTGTAAATATATATGCACCCAACATAGGAGCACCGAAATACATAAAGAAAATCTTAGAGGACTTCAAGAAAGATACGGACAGCAACACAATTATAGTGGGAGATTTTAACACCCCACTATAAAAAATGGACAGATCTTCTAACCAAAATATCAACAAAGACATTGTGGCATTGAACAATACCCTTGATGAAATGGACTTTACTGATATATATATAGAGCCCTCCATCCAAAAGAAGCTAAATACATATTCTTTTCAAGTGTACATGGAACATTCTCAAAGATAGACCACATGATAGGACACAATACAAGCCTCAAGAATTTCAAAAAAATTGAAATCATACCAAGCATTTTCTCAGACCACAAGGGACTGAAGCTAGAAAGCAACCTGAAGGAAAAAAACCCCAAACACTCAAAATCATGGAGATTAAATAGCATGGTATTACACAATGAATGGGTCAAGAATGATATTAGGGAAGAAATCAAAAGGTTTCTGGAAACAAATGAAAATGAACTCACAACAACCCAAAACTTATGGGACACAGCCAAGTCAGTTCTGAGAAGGAAGTTCATAGCAATTCAGGCCCACCTAAAAAGTTAGAAACATTCCAAACAAACAACCTAACCCTACATCTACAAGAACTCAAGGAATTACAACAAAGGCAGCCCAGAGCAAGCAGAAGGAAGGAAATAACCAAGATCAGAGCAGAATTAAATGACATAGACACTAAAAGCACAATTCTAAGGATCAATGAATCCAAGAGCTGGTTCTTTGAAAAGATAAACAAAATCAACAAGCCTTTAAGCAGACTCATCAAGAAAAAAAGAGAAAACCCAAATAAACACAATCAGAAATGAAAGAGGAGAGATTACAACGGATACCACAGAAATACAAAGGATTGTAAGAAATTACTACAAAGAGCTGTATGCCAAGAAATTTGAAAACCTAGGTGAAATGGACAATTTTCTAGAAAAATATAATCTTCCAAAACTCAATGAAAAAGAAGCAGAAAGCCTGAACAGACCAATAAGAACAAAAGAAATTGAAGCAGTAATCAAAAAACTCCCAACACACAAAAGCCCGGGACCTGATGGTTTCACAGGAGAATTCTACAAAGCATTTAAGGAAGAGATAACCCCTATCCTTCCAGACTATTCCAAAAAATCAAAAAGATGGGAGTCTCCCAAACTCTTTTTATGAGGCCAAAATCATCCTAATTCCAAAACCAAATAAAGACACAACAAAGAAAGAAAACTTCAGGCCAATATCACTGATGAACATTGACGCTAAAATCCTCAACAAAATACTGGCAATCCGCATCCAACAATACATTAAAAAGATCATACACCATGACCAAGTGGGATTCATTCCAGGGATGCAAGGATGGTACAATATTCGCAAGTCAGTAAATGTAATACATCACATAAACAAAAGCAAAGACAAAAACCACATGATCATATCAATTGATGCAGAAAAAGCATTTGAGAAAGTACAGCACCCATTCATGATAAAAACACGCAGCAAAGTGGGAATAGAGGGAGCATTCCTCAACATAATAAAGGGCATATATGAGAGACCTTCAGCCAACATCATACTCAATGGCCAAAAATTAAAATCTTTTCCACTAAGATCAGGAACAAGACAAGGTTGTCCACTTTCATCACTTCTATTCGATATAGTACTGGAAGTTTTAGCCACAGCAATCAGACAAGAAAAAGAAATAAAAGGCATCCAAATTGGAAAGGAGGAAACAAAACTGTTACTGTTTGCAGATGACATGATAGTGTACATAGAAAATCCTATAGACTTCACCAAAAAACTGCTTGACCTAATAAATGAATTCAGCAGAACAGCGGGATACAAAGTCAATATCCAGAAATCAAAGGCATTTCTGTACACCAACAATGAAACAGCAGAAGCAGAGATCAAGGAAAATATCCCATTTGAAATAGCAAAAAGAAAAATAAAATATCTAGGAATAAACCTAACCAAAGAGGTAAAGACCTTTATTCAGAAAACTACACAACACTGAAGAAAGAAATCAAGGAAGACACAAACAAATGGAAACATATACTGTGTTCATGGATTGGAAGGATTAATATCATCAAAATGTCCATACTGCCCAAAGCAATTTACACATTCAATGCAATACCTATTAAAGTACCAATGGCTTATTTCACAGACATAGAACAAAGACTTCAAAAATTTATATGGAATTATAAACGACCCCGAATAGCTGCTGCAATTTTGAGAAAGAAGAGTAAAGTAGGAGGGATCACAATACCCGACACTAAACTATACTAAAAGGCCACTGTAATCAAAACAGCCTGGTACTGGCATAAAAACAGGCACAGAGACCAATGGAACAGAACAGAGCCCAGAAATAAGCCCAAGTCTCTATGGTCAATTAATATTTGACAAAGGAGACAGCAACAGTAAATGGAATAAAAATAGCCTCTTCAACAAATGGTGTTGGGAGAACTGGACAGGTACGTGCAAAAAAATGAAACTTGAGCACCAACTTATGCCTTATACAAAAATAAATTCAGGGTGGATAAAAGACTTAAATATAAAACGTGACACCATTAAAGTCCTAGAGGAGAACGTAGGTAGGAAAATCTCAGATATTTCACGAAGAAACTTTTTTACTGACGTGTCCCCTAGACCAAGGGACATAAAAGAAAGAATAAACAAATGGGACCTCATCAAAATGAAAAGCTTCTGCACAGCTAAAGAAAACAGTAACAAAATTAAAAGAGAACCAACTGTATGGGAAAACATATTTGCCAATGATACCTCAGACAAGGGTTTAATCTCCAAAATATATAAAGAACTTACAAGACTGCACTCTAAGAAGACAAGGAATCCAATTAAAAAAGTGGGCAAAGGACTTGAACAGACACTTCTCCAAGGAGGACATATAGAAAATCCAAAGACACATGAAACAATGTTCAATATCGCTAGCTATCAGAGAGATGCAAATTAAAACCACAATGAGATACCACTTCACACCAGACAGAATGGTTATCATAAACAAAGCAACAAACAACAAGTGTTGGAGAGGTTGTGGAGAAAAGGGGGCCCTAGTGCACTGTTGGTGGGACTGCAGACTGGTACAACAACTATGGAAAGCAGTATGGAATGTCCTCAGAAAACTAAAAATGGATTTGCCTTTTGACCCTGCAGTTCCACTGCTGGGCCTCTATCCTAAGAATACTAAAACACCAATTGAAAAGAACCTATTCATCCCAATGTTCATAGCAGCACAGTTTACAATAGCTAGATGCTGGAAGCAACCAAGATGCCCATCAGTAAATGAATGAATCCAAAAACTATGGTACATTTACACAATGGAATTCTATGCAGCAGAAGGAAAGAAGGAGCTCCTACCCTTTGCAACAGTGTGGATGGAGCTGGAAAACATTATGCTTAGCGAAACAAGCCAGTCAGTGAAAGACAAATACCATATGATCTCACCTTTAACAGGAACCTAAACAACAAAACAAAGAAACAAGCAAAATATAACCAAAGACACTGAAATAGAGGACAGGCTGACAGTGACCTGAGGGGATAGAAGAGGGAATTTAAGGGGACAGTGGGAAGGGTTCACAGGAACAGATGTAAAGGACATATGGTCATAAACTAAGGGGAGGGTGGTAATGGGAGGGAAGTGGGGAGGGTGGGAGCGGGGGACTGGATTGGGAGTAAAAAGGAGAAAACTGTATTTGAACAATGATTAAAATAAAAAAATGGAAAAAAGAATACTATAAAGAAGGGAAAAAGAATGTGAGCTGTATAAGAAATATGATTTTGAGAAAATAGAGGGAGGAGAAATAGAGTAAAGAATAGGAAGAAGGCATGGAAAGGGGAAGAATAACACTTATCATGAAAATAAGGAAAAGCAGAAAGAAGAAAAATGGAGAAAGACAAGGGAAGGGTACAATGTGAGATTTGAAATAAAAATAAAATAAAAATATAAAACTATAAATAGAAAGAATAAAAAATAAAAGACAAAAATAGTGAATTAGTTGGAATACAATTGTAGGAAAAGAAGAAATGTTAAAAGACTCTGTGAGAGAAAAAATAACACAAATTCTGAAGAAAAATGAGGTGGAATTTGTTTCAGCAAATTTTGGTGTTTGCCTTCTGTCTTCTCCTTTTGGATGTACCTCTGGCCTTTTTTTAAAAAAAGATTTTATAGAGAGAAGGAAAGGGAGGGAGAGAAAGATCAATGTGTGGTTACCTCTTGTGCATTTCTTACTGGGGACCTGGCCTGCAACACAGGCAAGTGCCCTGACTGGGAACTGAACTGGCAACCCCTTGGTTCACAGGCCCATGCTCAATCCACTGAGCTACACCAGCCAAGCACCTCTGGCTTTTTATTAGTTCAAAGTCCAGGTATGGGTCCTCCATCTTCTGGCAGCACTTCATGTATAATCTTCACCTGCTACTAGATGGGGCTTTCATTGCAATTGGGAAGGTGGGATGACTGGGTCTCCCCTACAAGGCACTGTTCAGTCTTATGGGAAAATCGTGGGTTGTGTTCCCCTGCCCCTGTGCCACCTGTCTTGGTCTGTTCTAGCTTATTTCCAATAATGTATAGTTTCTGATGAACTAGCTGTCTGACCCAGGTACAGATAGAGTCTCTCCCTCTCTGGCACTCTCGTAGTTGGTATTTGGCACTGCAGTTATGTATATGCTGCCCACTGTGTGTGTATAGCCTGGATCTCCCTGACTTTGTATATCCCCCCAAGTCACCTGTGGCCCGGGTCTGGTGGTTCTCTGCCCTGGGAGGGAGCCACAAATGTGTGATTTTTGACTAGACTTTCTCAGGTTGCAGGCCCCTTGCATGGGTTATTTCTCCTTCATGCTGTAAAATCTCCTTACTGGCCATTGTGAAGTGTCTTCTGTATTCCTTTGCTTCCAAAGTTCATATCAGCTATGATTCCATTGTTTGTTCAGGATATTTGTTGGAAGATCAGCCAATAATCAGAGTTGGTAGCAAGAGCAAGTGGACTCAGCTTCCACTTACTTGGCTGCCATCTTCTCCCTTGCACTTTCACACATAAGAGATTTCTGTTTTTCCCCCCCCCTATAGTTTTGCTTTTACAAAGTGAGAAATAAATTTCAATCTGATCCTCACCCCCTATCTTTCAAAAGAAAGAAATTTCTAACGTAGTGACCCTGGGAAACAAAGGGACAGCTATGGGACCTCAGGGAGCTCACCTTCATCATCTGGGTTGTGGGGATCTCAGGACACAGTAGAAAGCTATCAGATGGAAGGCTGGGGCCATCATGATTCCCCTCACCTTCTGCCTAATAGCCACAGCATGTAATGCTTCTGAGCACTTCTTTGTGCCTGATGCTGTGCAGGAGCTCCAGTGGATGTTCTCACCCCATCTTCCTACTGTAGGGATATGGTGCAGGTGAACAAATGTAGATGCATCAGTAAAACAACCTGTCCAGTCCACACAGTGAGGCAGCAGGGAGTTGGAGTCCTAAGTCCCATCCATACCACTCCGCTCCAAAACTGTCCTGGAGTATAGTTCATTCTCTTTCTTCCTCTGACAAACTTAATTGGCCTCCACCATACTTAGCTGGGCTCCACCAACAGTTTCCTATCAGGTTGCCTGTTCCTATTCACACTGAGGTGTGGCCACCAAAGTGACTTTCATAAAATTCCATGCTGGCTTCTGGGAGTTCACACCCAGGGCCAATTCCACCTGGCTCAGTCTGCCATTCCAACCACCTGCCCTTGTACTGCCTGTACAAAGTTTCTGTCCATACTTACACAACTGGGCCTTTTCTATGGTAGGGCCTTTGTACAGGCTGCCCCTGTACCTGGAATGCCCTTATTCTTTCTTGTCTATCTAACAAACCCAAGCCACTGGTGACCTGCTTGTGAGAGGAGTCTCCCTCCCAGGACTAGTTAAAGCCATGGTGTCCCTTCTGTGCCCTACACCTGTTTGGGTCATTTTGTTTGTACCAGAGAACCATTTAACTTATGTGATAATCTGTGTTTAGCTGTTACTACACTTCTTTGACTCCTGTGAAATGTGTGAAAGTCTTCATGTTAAAGGAGGATGGAAGTAATCCCATAGCCAGGAGCCTTTCCTCCTCACTCTTCCCCTCAGGGATGTCACAGAGGTCTGTGGAACTGCAGCTGTCACTGATTATGAACCTACATTTACATTTGCCATTGTTTTCTGTGATATTGCCCAAACTTTGGTGTCCACATGAAGTCCTGCACAGGCTGTGTACAGATGAACTTCATGGGTAGTCTTAGGCATTAAATGATGCGGTAGGCAGGATAATGGTTTCCCCAAACTGTATATCCCAATCCATGGAACCTGTAATACACAGTTGGCCTTCCATATTTACAGGTTCTGCATCCACAGATTCAACCAACTGTGGATTAATATTCAGGAAAAAATGTTTGGTTGTTACTGGTATGTACTATGTAGTTAGGAATATGATGGTTGTGTCTGTAACTGAACAAGTGCAGATATTTATCTTGTCATTATCCCCTAAGCAGTACAGTATAACAACTATTTACATAGTATTTATATTATATTAGGTATTATAAATAATCTAGAGATGATTTCAAAGTAAATGAGAGGTTTCCATAGGTTATAGGCAGATACTGTACCATTTTATATAAGGAACTTGAGCATAGGCAGACTTTGGAATGGGTGAGGTCCTGGAACCAGTCACCATAGATACTGAGGGACAATGATCTAAAATTTCATGGCACAGGGGAATTAGGTTTCTAATCAGCCTACCTTATGATAGGAAAAATATCCTGAATGTTTGGGTGGGCTCAGTGTAATCACAGGCTCATTAAAGTGGGAGAGGGAGTCAGAAATGGAGGCGTGACAATAGGAGCAAAGCAGGGCAGTATGATTGTTGGTTTTGAAGATGAAGGAAGAATCCACAAACCTAGAAGTGCCAGCAGACCCCCAAGGCTGAAGAATGCAAGGACATGGATTCTTCCCCAGAGCCTCAAAAGGACTGTAGCCCTGAAGACACTCCAATTTTAGCCCACAGAGATCCGTTTTAGATTTCTGAATTATAGAAGTATAATATAATAAATTCATGTTGCAATTTAAGCCAGTAAATTTGTAATGATATTTTTCAGTAGCAATAGGAAATGAATGCAGGGATAATTATACTGCATTTTTACCTGGTGTGGATTTAGATTCTAACCTCTCAGAAGATATCATGTCACTGTATTTGCACATCTCTTCTCTCCTACAGAATGTGAACTTGTTGAGAGCTTGGACTTGCATTGTGTCCCTTTTCCCATAACAGTGCCTGGCTCAGAAAAAGTGCTCAAAACATGTTGATTAACTGATGCTTTGTGATTTTCTTTGAGTGTGTCTTCTCTCTGAGGAACACCAAGGTATTCTCTTGCTTTATTCTAGGTATCCTGGTAGTGCCAACTTCAGGGCTGAGCAGCCATATGTGTTGAGTAGAGATAGAGAAAGGGGGAGAGAGTGGGTTTTGTCTGGAGCCAGAGGCTTTCATATCTGTGCCATAGGGGACAGGTTCCACCTCTGCCCTCTTCCTGGTCCCCCCCTCTTATGGCATGCCCCCTCAGATGAAGAAGATCCAATACTGGCACACTTCCCTTTGATAACATTGTTCTAAAAATTCACAGTATTGGGAAGGCAGAGAAACAAGTTTCAGCAGGTCTTCTGGGCCTTAAGTTATGGCTCTGATCTGAAAGAAGTGTCCTTGCTGGTTAAAAGCCTTGTGTTTCACTGGAACCAGAAGATTCAGCTATTCTTTCTGACCCATGTATTTTTCCTGTGCTCCATGCCAGTGGAGATCATCTACTGTTGAGTTTCTCAATGCTGCAGGATGGGCATAACCCCCCACAGAATGTGGAGACTGTGCCTGCATTGTCCAGTTGTCATTTCAATGACAGCTGACTGCTACCTCATAGAGGTCCTCTGCTCAGCCTGGGCAGGTCTTTGCATGATACGGGTCTATTTCCTAACTTGGCTGTTATCCATAATGTCTCTCAGTAAGCCCAAATGCCTCTATGTAGCTTGGGGCCATGTCCACCACAAGTAGGCAGACTTCTGCATCTGTATCTAATGCTCCAAGCTCCCACAGAGACTTTCAGTACAAGGCAAAGCCCATATTCTAAACAATCACCACCCTGGTGCCAGAGCCCAGATCAATAGAGTGGGAAGTCAAATCCCTCCCCTTTGAATAATGCTGGAGTAACCAACCAAAATGTCCATTTCTTGGTGATTTGTTTAAGAAATTATGCTACATATGTGATGGAATACTATATTGCTGTTTTAGATATACTGTTGAATAAAAGAAGAATGGATTAGTCACGTTATATATGTAAAAAAAGAATATGCAAATTTATATATATTTGTAATTGATATATTCCCTTTGTAATTTATATATTCCCTTTGCTCAGCATTTTTCTTCAAGAAAATTTGATGGAATATACCAGAAGTTGGCAAATGTTTCCTGTGAAGGGCTGGATAGTAAATATTCTAGACTTTGTAGACTAGAGGTCTCTTTTGCCCCTCAGTTCTGCTGTTACTGTGTGAAAGCATCACAGACAATCCAAAAATGATGAGTCTATCTATGTGTCAATAAAACATTATTTACAAAAACAGTTGGTGGGTGGAGTTTGTAGTAAACAAAAATGTTGAAGTTTGGAGAGAAAAATATTCAAGAAATAGTTAAGGAGTAACTTGGGATTGTAAGTCATAGTCACTTACCAGGCATGTAGAGCTTCCCTCACTGAAATGAACTAAATCACTTCTCACTAGATATTCCAAGGTCCAGGAACATTTGAGTCCTTTCCTGTAGCAGAGCTATCAATTTGATCCCAACAGAAATTGGCTTTGGTGGAGGAAGGTTAGAACATCAATTAGGAAGTCTTGGGCTGGAAGTAACTCAAGGGAACCTGAATGAGAAGGGACATTTGTTGCAACAATTAGCATCTAGCAAGAAGTCCCAGGGCTGATTCATTCAGTAGTGTATCCCAATCCATGGAACCCATGGGTCCAGGACCTGGGTCTTTTCCCTCTGTGGATCAACCTCAGCAGTCTCCTCCCAGTCTGTCATCATTGCAAGACAGTTTCTGAAGTTCCAGGGGGGCATGCAGACTTGAAAAGACTCAGCAGAGGAAGACCCCATCTTTTTCTCTATAGCTTTTCAAAAGAGAAAACCTTTCCCAAAGCCCCTCTTTAAATATTCCTGTATGTCTTGGCCAGGATTGTGCCACATGGCTGTGTTAAACTAACCTTGGGGGAAGGAAATGGTATTGTTACAGCTCATTCATTAAAAGCAGGATTTATCAATAAGTTGTATCAGGGTCTGGTTGCTGTATACAAGAAGAATAGGGGGATGTCTATAGGGAACACCCAGGTGGGTCTGCTAGAGTTGGAAAATAAATGGGGTGACTTGACTCTACACCCTGATACATCTTCTCTCTTGGTGATCCCAGTCTCAGGAAGAACAGCTGGATCCATTTGGACAGTGACGCTATAAGAAACACTTTAAGATGAAGAGGGTAGGACCCCTTGAAAAATTTTCTGGTTTTTGGTTTTGACTGAATGGCTATTCCCTTGTGGCTAAACTCTTGGCATCTCCCTGGTTCTGAATTGGCAAGCAAACTATTGACACCCTCCATTTCTGGATGTATTGGACTCTCATTGTTCCCTACATTACTGGGTTGTCAGCTTTTGTGACCTGGGTTCTTATAAGGCCTCCTGCTCATCTACCTGTACCTGCTCTCTAGTGATCTACACAGGGTTGTGGAAAGGTATTCTTAAAGGGCATCCTTGCCTTAAGCTATGCTGATGGGGCATGAAGACCAACTCCTTGGTGTAGCATTTGAGGGCTTCTGTGATTGGCCTCATCTCCTTTTACTGCATCCTCCTGTGCTTCAGCCACCTGGCAAATGGGACCACCTCCTGTTCCTTACCTGCTTGATACATTCTGATCTCTGAGCCTTGCTCCTGATAATCTTCTGGCTGGTCACGCTCCCCACCCCCAACTCCACTGCTGGCACTCAGCACTTTCTGGGCATACGAGCCCCTTCTTCAAATGAAATTGACATTGAATTGCAATATGAATAACAAGATGAAAGTGATCTTTTATTAGTAAAATTTTATAAGTTCAAATTCAAAGCATTTGCTCATTATAATCAACTAGTGAGACCAATAATGCTTTCCTGAAGAACACAAACTGAACCTGGGTATATTTGACAACTGTAATCTTCTATCAGCCCTAGCATCCAAATCACTTTTCTTTTGTGTTCTATTGTTCAGTGTCAAACAATCCTGCTTCACAAAGAGAGCTAACAAATAGCCAAAGTTTTATAAAAGTCCTCCATTGCAATATTAAAGTGAAAAAAGGATTGAAAGAAAAATGCCATTTCAAAGCTGAATCTCTAACACTATCTAACAACAGGAGGGCAGAAGTGTCTAGTTTTGAACTGCAAGTATGAAAGTCAGACAAGAAATGCAAGGGCTTAAAAAAAACACTAAAGCAAACCATTGCTTGTCTGAACACACCAAGTGGAGGAGCCAAGAGGCTGGGTCTGGAAAATTAAGAACTACTGCAGTCCTGGCCAGGTAGCTCAGTTGGTTAGAACATTGTCCCAATATGCCAAGGTTGTGGATTCGATCCCCAGGCAGAGGACATAGAAGTACAAACCAGCGAATGCATAAACAAATGGAACAACAAATCTCTCTCTTCCTCAAACCATAAGTAAAAAAAAATTAAAAAGAAAAAGGGTTTATTAAAAAAAGAACTATCTCAAATTATATGTATATTTCTGCCTAGAATTTCAAGAGATTGCACTCAAGCATTGGGTTATTCTGGGCACTATGCTTTGGGAAATGCTGAGTGTAATAATAATAATAACAACAACAACAAAACAACAATAATAATAATAATAATAGCAGCTAATAAATATTTAGTGTTTTAGTGCCTTACAGGCACTCTGCTACCACTTTCTCATTCAATCCTCACACCAAACTTATAAAGGATTTTTATTCCCATTCTGTATATCAGGAAAATAAGGCTTTACAAAGGTTATTTTGCCCAAGATAACGCAGCTAAGTAGCAGACCTGGGACTAAAGCCAAGATCTGAAATCCAATGCATCCAGAAAAGTGTTCTGACATTCTGGCAACACCTCTCTAATCAAGGGAAATGTGACAGCTTTTATATTCAAATAGGTGGAGCAGGTGCAGGGGTTCCATTAAGAGGAGGTCAGTCAAGCAGAGACCTGCGGTGGTTCCCCTCAACATGGACACCACCAGCCAATACATCTGCTGAGAGGAACTACTCTTCCTTTGTAGTAAGAAAAAGAATCCACAGATTAGGACCTTTTTCACCAGGGAGAAGATTTAACTTATTTTAACTGAGATTCCTAGAAACCAAGACCTCAGATTAAGAAATGCTACCATGTACTGGCCGCTCAAAGACCCATATGTGCCAGTAATTGCAGAGGGCAATTTGGTACAACTGCAGAGAGAGAGACATGGCTTCTACCATGTCTAGCCTACTAGGGAACAAATTACCTTGGGTCTAACTGGATCCCCCTTCATGGTGGCAAAATCAGGTTTACAACTAGCTTGTCTCCATGGACATGTCTCTCCAGCCTGGGTTAGCAGCTAGAAACCTGGGGACATGGAGTAGCAGTCACCACAGTCACACAACTATATACCAAGGAAAAGCTGTCTTGATCTAGGAATGTTTCCCTCTAGTAAAGTTCTAGGCAATTTACTAACCACTCTTGCTTTAAACAGAGGCTTGTGTAGGGTAAAAGTCTTGAGAAATTGTTGAGCACCATCTATCAAAGTGCATTCTTTGAATCCACTGTGCTTCCAGAAGTATAGATGGTAAGTAAAACAGATGGATTTCCCAGATGTTTTTTTATCTTCCCCTAAGGTTATATTTATTGATGAGAGAGGGAGAGGAAGAGAGAGAAGAGAGAAGAGAAAGGAGAGAAGGGAGAGAAGAGGACAGAAGAGAGAGAAGGGAAAGAGGGAGAGAGGGAGAGAGGCATTGATATTAGAGAGAAACATTGACCAGTTGTTCACATACATACCCCAGTCGGTGATTGAACATACAACCTAGGTATATGCCCCAACCAAGAATTGAACCCATAACCTTTTGGTGTATGGACAATGCTCCAATAGACTGAGCCACCTGGCCAGGGTTCCCAGGTGTAATTCCTAAAATACATTTTTGGGAGTGGCTGTTTTCTGATTATGCTCAACTGTGGGCTGAAGAAGGAGTTTCCATTCTTCTTCTTCAGCCTTGAGAAAGATATTGCAAAGGCTGGATATAAGAGGGCAGCTGGCCACCAAAGGGGCATGCTTCCTCTCTTATTTACTACAGAGCCTGGTCTGTGTCTGGGTTGAGTGGTGAACTTCAATTGTATTCATCCAGGACTAGACTGTAAAAGGCCATGTGTGTCTCAGAGCTAGTCAAGGACAGCTTGAGTTAAGTTCAATCCAGGGCCCTCTGTACCAGCCCAAGAGAGGACCATGGCTACAGAACCCTGCATCTCCTTTGCTGACACAGCCCCAGCCAAGGGTAGAATCTCTCTGCTCACTGTGGTTGGGTTTGAGTGGCAGGGATGTTATGAACTTATATTACACTGCTAGCACTGTTTTGAATAATATTGTTGCATTAGAAGAGTATTCTGCATGAGAATAGATGGTCTTTATAAGACTGAAGCCTGAACAGAGCACAAAGTCTTCCTTTATACTACAATTTTGAGATCATGCCCCTGCTCAGAGACTAGGTCCAAAGTCCTTGGTCTTCCAAATGTTGGTCATTTAGCTATAACCTACTTTTCTAGCTTTTATACCAAAGGCATTGGCCCGGGCCAACTGGTCCACCTCTGTCCTTCATTCAGCTATTTCCATAATCTCACTATCAATTGCACACATGGGTCTGCTTTCCTTTCATCCTCTGAAGCCCTAATAGAAGGTCTGCTTCTTGGCGATGATTTTCTTAAGTCCGCAGCAGTATGGAATTCACCCTGTACTCATTCTGTGCCATCACTACATTCTGCCTGGTTGTATCTTGTCCACCTTGAGCAAGTAAAGGTCCCTAAGGGTGGGCTCTGCACACTCCCCTTGCAGTGACCAGTCCTTGCTGCTTTGCACATGGGCTACTACACATTTAAAGCACATGTATGGATGCCCAAGATTTCTCTCCATTTCTAATGCCTCCTTTGCAGACACAACAGGAGGTTCTGTAGCAATGCTGACCTCAGTGCTCCTTGCCTTCTTCCACCAAATCTGAAGGTGGGGGGATGAGGTCTCGAGGATTCATCCTGGCAACCAAGCAGACATCATAGCTGTCATGCATGAGGACATCGATAGCTATAACATTCCACTGATTTTCCCATGGGTCCAACTCCAGTATTTTTTTGGAGATAACCTCTTGGCGATCTGGAAAACAGCAAAGAAGAAAGACAAAAATATCACAGGAGTATTAAACTCAGAGGTCATAATCACAGTATTGAATAACTTTCTCTAAAAGACCAAAAACTAACGAAAAAACAAATCAAGTTACTTTAAATGGAGGACATGATGTTCCTGACATTTAGGAAACTAAGAAAGGCCATGTTACAACTCACATTCAAAATTTATTCAAGACATACCTATTTTCAGGGCATACTATTGTCTGAAGTTGAAAGGATGTTCCAGTGTTAATGATTTATTAATAATGTGGGCAAGAGATGAAACTGTCTAATTTCTACACTGGTAAAAGGAAGCATAGCTGGAGTCATGTGACCTGTGAGAGTTGCTGATATCCCTGAGCTTATGTTTTCTTAAATGAAGACAGAGATGCTAATACACAGCCAGGGTCCTTGCAGGAAACATGGGACACTCTAACTGGATGATTTGAAGAGTTTACAAAGGGACTGTTGGAAAAGTGTGGGCAAAGTTTGGGAAGACCCACAAGGGATGACACAGCACCCCAGGACTAATAGTAGCAAGGGCCTTTAGCACCTGAAAAGCAGCAGGGGAAGAATGGGTACTGGAACTTGCAGAGGGCAGCTGTCTGGTGAGTGCTGCCTGGCAGAAGCAGACTTTGATAGGGGAGGATGGATGCAGCCATCCTCAGCAACCCTTCAGGGAGAAAGCAGGGAGAATAAATAAACTATCTCTATCCTCCTCTCACTCAACAATTTATGCTCTTGCCTCCAGTTGGCTGAACCTAATCAGAAGCCAGAGAGGAAAGTAGCTGTGAAAGTAATCCATACAAGTTAGGTTTGTAGAACACAGAGCATGAGAGAAGGGACAGGGTGAGTCTGAAGGAGCAAATGAAAAATTTCTAGGCCAGCTGTCTATTTCACAATTGTGTTATGATTAGGGGAGATATTGTATGAAAAATTGCCTAGTACTGACATATAAAAGTCAATATTAGAAAATGGCTTATGTGTGCTTGTAAAGGATATATATTTTGTAATTGTTGGGTGCAGTATTCCATAAATGTTAATTAGGTCATATTATATAACCCTTCTACATATTCACTTATTTTTGTAGGGTAGTTTTGTCAGTTAGTTACTGAGAGAGCTGTGTTAAAACATTCCGCTGAGATTATGGATTTGTCTTTTTCTCCTTTTAGTTTTGTCAAGTTTTAGTGTACAGTTTTGAGCCTGTTATTAAGTAAATATAAATTTCATCATATATAAACTTATCAGGGATCCAAGATGGTGGCAGAGTAGGTGGAAGTTACACTCACCTCCTCCCAGTACCAAACTGGAATTATAACTAAATTATAGGACAGTTAACCTAAATAACCAATTAAAGAAGACTAGCTGAATAGAAGTCTCATAACCAAGGATTTACACAAGAAGCTACATCGAGACTTATAGGAAGAGTGGAGAAACAAAAAGGGCTGGCCCCACAAACAAGTATGGTGTTTGAAAATCCAGAGAGATATCTCAGCTATAAAGGTCCCTTCTCAGCCTACACTAGGCGCTCAAGTCTAGAGCCTGGAAGAGGATACTAGGGCCAGGAAGAGGAGTGAATGTAACATTTGGCTGTGAAAATCAGCAGGGATTCTGTCTACCAGAGAGAGACTGGAGTCTACTGGAAAACCAGGTGCTGTCTTAAAGGGCCAGCACACAAAGTCTCATTCACAGCCACTTACCCTAGGTTCTAACTGAGGGAGTGTGGCTCAGACTGGAGTGGAATTATGAGAAGAGGGACTGGGTGTATTGTGGCTCTGGAAAGAGAGCTGAGGGGACAGCCACCAGGGCACCTGTGCTAATTCCCTCTCCCATACTGCCAACAAGTACCACATTTCCTGGGTAGCACACTCCCATCTGTAGGCATCAAGCTATGGAAATGTACTAGCCCCACCCTCCTGACACCAACAGCTGGCTGTGGCCACCCCTAGATCCACAGTGCAGACTTTCTAGAAAGGTTATTCAGGACATCCAAGCAGAACTGTGGAAAGACTGAGTTGTATGGCTTTAGGGAGGGGGCCATTTTTTCCTCACATGCCCAACTGGTGCCGCAGTTCTTGTGCAGAGCCCTCCTTTCACACAGCCAAATCTTGGTCTGTTAGAACTTGATGAACTCTGTTGGCCTCATCCTGATGACTCCTTAAGACCCTACCCCACTACAAAGGTTACCAGGCACCTGGCAGGTGGTGCCTAGCATTGGTGTATCCTGGAACTTTGGCTGAGTGGCCTCAGACCCAGAAGTGTCTGTATCAGTGTCATGAACACCATGATACTTTGAATCTGTATCAGTTTCATGAACACCACTTGCCACTACCTGGTGACTAACTGAGGACCTACCTCATGCAACTTTTGTACCTCCAGAGGCTCTTTTAGTGATTGAGCCTAACAGGCAGCTGGCAGATTTGGGAAATGTTGGATCTTTAGTTGACCTTCCCTGGTTCACTGTGGATGGAAGCCAGCCTTAGTGCACAGCTTGGCCTCTCCCATGCACACTCAGGCCCAGTAGAGGCAGCTACAAACTGTGGATTGCTTTGTAGTTCCAAACAAGTATTTCAGGACCCATTAAAGGGAGTACCTGCCATTAACCTGCACCAGAGATGCTCCCAAGAGGCCCTAGAACCAATACGCCTGGTGGCAGGCTTCAGACTACACTAGAGTATAACTCAAGTAGCTCCACAAGCAGCATAACCAAAGGGATATCTCACTAGACACCAGATACTGCCGAGGTGAATTCTGCTTCATGAGGTCAGCCCTGGTGCAGCACCTCATACACTGTGGTCAGGGGCATCCACATAGTCAAATAGCCATAGGATTAACCTTAACCACAAAAGGACCAACAGCAGTCAAGACTTAAGTACAACAGGAGGGCTCACATAAGCCACACAAGGGACATTCCTGGAGCACCTAGCTCCAGTGATAAGTGAGAATGAACCACTGAACCTCACAAGACATTTATTATATAAGGCCAACCCACCAAGACTGGGAGACAGCAGATTTTCCTAATACACAGAAACAAATACAGAGAGGCAGCCACAATGGTGAGACAAAGAAACACATTTCATATAAAAAACAGGAGAAATTCCCAGAAAACAAACTAAATGAAATCATGTAAGCAATATACCAGATCCAGATCTTCAATACAATGGTTATAGGTATACTCAAGAAACTCAGTAAAGGCTTCAGCAAAGAGACAGCAAACATAAAAAGGACATAGAAACTATAAAAAGATCCAGTCAGAAATGAAGAATGCCATATCTGAAATAAAGAATACACTAATGGAATCAACAGGAGATTAAATAAAAGCAGGGACCAAATCAGCCATTTAGAAGACAAGGTAGCAGAAAACATGCAATCAGAGCATATATATAAAATGAGGATAGTTTAAGAGACCTCTGGGACAACATGAAGAATAACAACATTTGCATCACAGGGGCACCAGAGGAGAAGAGAGAGAGCAAAGCTTTGAAAACTTATTTGAAAAGTTAATGATGGAAAGCTCTCCTTACTTGGTGAAGGAAAAAAAACCAGGAAGTACAGAGAATCTCAAACAAGACAAACCCAAAGAGGCCAACACCAAAACACATCATAACTAAAGGCAAAAGTTAAAGACAATAAAAGTATCTTAAAAGCAGTAAGAGAAAGAGTTACCTACAAGTGAGCTCCTGTAAGACTGTCAGCTGACATCTCAACAGAAACATTTTAAGCCAGAAGGATTGTCAAAAAATATTCAAAGTGATAAAAATCAAGGACCTACAACAAAAACTATTTACCAGGCAAATCTATCATTTAAAATTGAAGGATAAATTTAAAAAATTACTGGAAAGAAAGAGCAAAAGGAGTTCATTACTACCTAACTAGTATTTAAAAAATGTAAAGGGACTTCTTTAAGAAAAGGAGGGACAAAAAAAGAAAAAGAACATAGTTATAAAAATGGCTGGCCAAGATGGAGGTGTAGGTAGACTCACTTTGCCTCCCCACGCAACCATAAGAAGGATAACAACCAATCTAAAAATAATCAGAACTGCTAGAAAATTGAACTGTATGGAAGTCCAACAACCAAGGATTTAAAGAAGAAACTTTAATTCAGATGGATAGGAGGGGCAGAGAGGATATGGTGTGATGTGGTGAGGCAGTGGCAGGTGGTAGTGGTGGCAAGGCAGCTGTGGTGGCAGCCCACAGAATGGGTAGTCCCACATTAATGTGTGGTGGATAAAAATGTGTGTGTGGCAGGGACAACTGGGGACAGTGATCCCAGCCTCAGGCCTGACTGCACTGCCCAGGGTTCCATTGATTGGAGAATAAAGCTTCAAAACATCTGGCTGTAAAAACCTGTGGGGGTTGTGTTGGCAGGAGAAACTCTCACTCTCACAGAAGAGTCTCTTGGAGAGGCCCATGAGGTTCTAGAACATACACAAACCCACCCACCTGGGAATCAGCACCTGAAAGGGAAGAGTCCACTTGTGGGAAGTGATGGAAGTGATGAAATGTGGGGTGAGAGCTGAGCAAGAAGAGGCATTGTTCCTTCTCTGACCCCTCCTCCACAGACAGCACCACAACACAGCAAAGAGGGTTGCCCTGATCTGGCAAATACCTAAGTTTCCACCCTTTATAACATAACATATGCCAAGACAAAGAAATGTGGCCCAAATGAAAAAACAGATAAAAACTCCAGAAGAAGAACTAAGTAATGAGATAGCCAACCTATCAGATGCAGAGTTCAAAACACTGATTAATTCAGAAACAAGATGAAGGAAGAAATGAAGGCTATACAAAGTGAAATAGAAGAAAATATACAGGCAACCAACAGTGAAGGGAAGGAAACAGGCATTTAAACCAATGATTTGGGACAAAAGGAAGAAATAAATATCCAACAGGAACAGAATGAAGAAACAAGAACTCAAAAAAGAAAATGAAGAGAGGCTGAGGAACCTCTGGGACAACTTTAAACATTCAAATATCCAAATCATAGGGGTGCCAGAAAGAGAAGACGGAGAGCAAGAAATGGAAAACTTATTTGAACAAATAATGAAGAAAAACTTCCCCAATCTGGTGAAGGAAATAGAGTTCCAGGAAGTCTAAGAAGCTCAGAGAATCTCAAAGAAATTAAATCCAATAAGAAACACACCAACACACATGGTAAGTCACCCAAGGTTAAAAATAAGGAGAGAATCTTAAAAGCAGCAAGAGAAAAGGAGACAGTTACTTACAGAGGAGTGCCCATAAGACTATCAGCCGATTTCTCAAAAGAAAACTTATAGGCAAGAAGTGGTTGGAAAGTTTTCAAAGTCATGAAAAGCAAGGACCTACATTAAAGAGTACTCTATCCAGCAAAGCTGTCATTTAGAATGGAAGGGCAGATAAAGTACTTCTCAGATAAGGTCAAGTTAAAGGAGTTCATCATCACCAAGCCCTTATTTTATGAAATGTTAAGGGGGCTTATCTAAGAAAAAGAAGATGATCAAAAATATGAACAGTAAAATGACAACAAACTCATAACTATCAACAACTGAAACTGAAAACAAAAGCAAAAACAAAAACAAACTAAGCAAACAACTAGAACAGGAAGAGAACCACAGAAATGGAGATCACATGGAGCATTATCAGCATGGAAGGGGAGAGAGGAGAATGGGGAAAAGGTACAAGGAATAAGAAGCATAAATGGTAGGTACAAAATAGACAGGAGGAGGTTAAGAATAGCATAGGAAATGGAGAAGCCAAAGACTTTATATGTACAACCCATGGACATGAACTAAGGGGAGGGTGTAGGAGGGCGGGAAGGTGCAGGGAGGAGGTGGATAAAGGTGAGAAGAAAATTGGGACAACCGTAATATTATAATCAATAAAATATACTTTAAAAAGTAGCTCTATCTAATACACAGAAACACAGGAAGGCTGCCAGAATGAAGAGACAGGGAGATAAGGCCCAAATGAAGGGACAGAGCAAAACTCCAGGAAAAAAGCTAAGTGACATAGAGATAGCCAACCTATCAGGTCCAGAGTTCAAGGCCCTGGTGATCAGGTTACTCAGAGAAATGACTGAGTGTGGCTGCAAAATAAAAGAAGTCAAGGCTATACAAAGTGAAATGAAAAATACACAGGGATATAATGCAGTAGAATTGCTGGTCCAAAAGGCAATTCTATTTTTAGTTTTTTCAGTAAATTTCATAGTTTTCCACAGTGGTTGCACCAGTCTTCATTCCCACCAATAATGTACTAGGGTTCCCTTTTCTCTGCAACCTCACCAGCACTTATTGTTTGTTGATTTGTTTATGATGGCCATTCTGATGGGTGTGAAGTGGTATCTTATTGTGGCTTTAATTTGCATCTCTCTGATGGCTAGTGATGCTGAGCATCCTTTCAGATGTTTTTGAGCCCTCTGTATGTCCTCCTTGGAGAAGTATCTATTCAGATACTTTGCACATTTTTAATTGGGTTGTTTGTTTTCCTGGAGTGGACTCATGTGAGTTCCTTATATATTTTGGAGATCATATCTTTGTCTGAGGTATCGTCAACAAATACATTTTCCCATAAGGTTGGATCTCTTTTCATTTTGCTGAAGTTTTCTTTAGCCCTACAGAAGCTTTTTATTTTGATGAGATTCCATTGTTTCTTCTATCCATTAAGTCCCTTGCTCTAGAGGACATATCAGTGAAAATATTGCTGCATGGAACATCTGAAACTTTCCTTTTGAAAAAATTTTATTTTAATTGTTGTTCAAGTACAGTTTTCTGACTTTTACTCCCACCCCAGGCCACCCACCCATCTTTCCCCACCTTCCTCTAATTTCCACCCCCCCTAGTTTTTGTCCATATGTTCTTTATATTTGTTCCTGTAAACCCTTCCCCTTTTCCCCTGAAATTTCTTCCCCTCTCCCCTCTGGTCACTGTCAGCCTGTCCTCTATTTCAGCATCTTTGGTTATATTTGCTTGTTTCTTTGTTTTGTTTTTTAGGTTCCTATTAAAGGTGAGATCATATGGTATTTGTCTTTTACCACCTGGCTTATTTTGCTTAGCATAATGCTTTCCAGTTCCATGCATGCAGTCACAAAGGGTAGGAGCTCCTTTTTTCTTTCTGCTGCATAGAATTCCACTGTGTAAATGTACCACAGGTTTTGGATCCATTCATTTACTCATGGGCACCTACGTTGCTTCCAGCACTTGGTTATTGTAAATTGTGCTACTATGAACATTGGAGTGCATAGGTTGATTTGGAATGGTGTTTCAGGGTTCTTAGGTTATAATCCTAGCAATGGAATTGCTGGGTCAAAAGGAAGATCCATTTTTAGTTTTCTGAGAAAATTCCATACTGTTTTCCATAGTGGTTGTAGAAGTCTGCAGTCCCACCTACAGTGCACTAGGGTTCCCTTTTCTCCACAACCTCTCCAATACTTGCTGTTTGTTGCTTTGTTTATGATGGCCATTCTGACTGTTGTGAAGTGGTATCTCATTGTGGTTTTAATTTGCATCTCTCTGATAGCTAGCAATATTGAACATCTTTTCATGTGTTTCTGGATCCTCTGTATGTACTCCTTGGAAAAGTGTCTGTTCAAGTTCGTTGCCCATTTTATAATTGGGTTGCTTGTCTTCTTAGAGTGGAGTCCTGTAAGTTCTTGATATATTTTTAAGATCGAACTCTTATCTGAGGTATCATTGGCAAATATGTTTTCCCATATGGTTGATTCTCTTTTTATTTTAATGTTCTTTTCTTTAGCTGTGCAGAATCTTTTTATTTTGATGAGATCCCATTTGTTTATTCTTTCCTTTATGTCCCTTGCTCTAGGGGACATATCAGTAAAAATGTTGCTGTATGAATATCTGAGATTTTCCTACCTATGTCCCCCTCTAGGACTTTAATGGTGTCATGACTTATATTTGCCTTTTAACCATCCTGAGTTTATTTTTGTGTATGGTATAAGTTGGTGGTCGAGTTTCATATTTTTCCATGTAGCTGTCCAGATCTCCCAACACCATTTGTTAAAGGGGCTATTTTTACTCCATTTTATGCTTCTGCTGCTTTTGTCAAATATTAACTGACCACATTGGCATGGGTTTGTTTCTGGGCTCTCTATTCTGTTCCACTGGCCTATGTGTCTGTTCTTATGCCAGTGCCAGACTGTTTTGATTACAGTGGCTTTATAACAAAGGTACAATGCCACATGCATCAGGTTTTGTGATCCCTCCTGCTTTGTCTACTTCTTCCAAATTGCTGAGGCGATTTGGGGTAGTTTATGGTTCCATATAAATTTTTGAAATGTTTGTTCTATATCTGTGAAATATGTCATTGGTACTTTAATAGGTATTGCATTCAACCTATAAACGGTTTTGGGTAATATGGACATTTTGATGATGTCAATACTTCTGATCCATGAACACGGTATATGTTTCCATTTGCTTGTGTCTTCCTTAATTTCTTTTTTCAGTGTTGTGTAGTTTTCTGAGTACAGGTCTTTACCTCCATGGTTAACTTTACTCCTAAGTTCTTTTTTTTTTTTCTTGTTGCTATAGGAAATGGGATTTCCCCCCCTGATTTCTTATTCTGATACTGCATTGTTGATGTATAAAAGTACTTTCAATTTCTGAATATGAACTTTGTATCCTGCTGTTTTGCTTAATTAACTTATTAGGTTGAGTAGTTTTTTGGTGGTGCTTATAGGGTTTTCTATGTACACTATCATGTCATCTGTAAACAATGACAGCTTTACTTCCCCCTTTCTAATGTGAATGCTTTTTTTCTTTTTTTTGTTTGATTGGTGTGGCTAGAACTTCCTATAATATGTTGAATAGAACTGGTGAAAGCATACACCCTTGTCTTGTTCTTGACCTTAGTGGGAAATCGTTTAGTTTTTGCCTGTTGAGTATGATGCTGGCTGTAGATTTTCATATGTGGCCTTTATTATGTTGAGGTATGCTCTCTCTAGTCCCACTTTGCTGAGTGTTTTTTATCATAAATGGATGATGTACCTTATGAAATGCTTTTTCTGCATATTAATATTATCATGTGATTTTGTCTTTATTCTTGTTTATGTAATGTATTATGTTTATTTATTTGCAAGTATTGTACCGTCCTTGCATCCCTGGGATGAATCCCACTTTATCATGGTGTAGGATATTTTTAATGTGTTGCTTGATGAGGTTTGGCAATATTTTGTTGAGGATTTTAACATCTATGTCCATGTGCGATATTGGTCTGTAGTTTTCTCTGTTTTGTCTTTATTTGGTTTGGGGACTAGGATGATGCTGGCCTCAGAAAAAGAGTTTGGGAGTCTTCCCTATTGGATTTTTTAGAATAGTCTGAGAAGGATAGGGGTTAGCTCTTCCTTACATGTTTGGTAAAATTCTCCTGTGAAACTGTCTTGTCCAGGGCTGTTGTGTGATGGAAGTACTTGATTACTGCTTCAATTTTACTAGCAATTATCAGCCTGTTCAGGCTTTCTGCTTCCTTTCCATTCAGGTTTGGAGGATTATATTTTTCTAGAAATTTGTCCATTTCACCCAGGTTTTCAAATTTCTTGGCATATAGTTGTTTGTATTAATTTCTTACAATCATTTGTATTTCTTTGGTTCAGTTGTAATTTTTCTCTTTTTTTCCCTTGATTTTATTTATTTGGGTCTCTCTCTTTTCTTCTTGATGAGTCTGGTAAAATGTTTGCCTGTTTTGTTTTTATCTTTTCAAAGAACCAGATCCTGGATTCATAGATCCTTTGAACAGTTCTTTTAGTCTTTATGTCATTCAGTTCTTCTCTGATCCTGATTATTTCCTTCCTTATACTGGTGTTGGGCTTTATTTGTTGTTCCTACAGTTTTTGTAGGGTTAGGTTGTATATTTGAAATATTTCTATCTTTTTTATGTAGGCCTGTGTTGGTATGAAATTGCTTCTTAGGACTGCCTTCACTGTGTCCCATAGAATTTGGGCAGTTTTGTGTTCATTTTCACTAATTTCCAGAGACTTTTTTATTTCTTTCTTAATTTCATTACTAGCCCCTCATTGTTTAATAGCATGGTATTTATTTTCCATGACTTTGAATGGTTTTGAATTTTTTTATTGAAGTTGGTTTCTAGTTTCAAGCCATTGTGATCCAAGAAAATACTTTATATGGTTTCAATTGTCTTGAATTTGTTAAGGCTTGTTTTGTCTCCTATCATGTGGTCTATCTTTGAAAATGTTCCATGTACATTTGGAAAGAATGTGTATTTTTGCTTCTTTAGGATGAAAGTTTCCATATATAGCAGTTAAGTCTATTTGATCTAGTTCATCATTCAGTGCCACAATATCCTCCTTGATATTTTGTTTGGAAGATCTATCCATTGTCAACAGTAAGCAAAACACCCATTTTTTAATTAGAAAAATTTTTTATTACAAATCATAAGCATGTAATTCTATAACAACAATATCATACTCAAGCATACCATATGTCATTTTAGGTGAATTGTTCAAATAAATTATTATATCCATATTAATACCCTACATATCACACTTACGCAGGTGTTACTTCTGCTGGACCTTGTATACATCCCCATGTACCCATTGTCCAGCTTTAATAATTTTCAACACTTGCCAATGTTGGAAAATCTATTCTTGGACCCTCTAACCTGTTCACTTTATTTTATTTATTTTATTTTATTTATTTTATTTTATTTTATTTTATTTTATTTTTTGATTTAATCTTTATTGTATTTTTTCCATTACCATTTAGCTCCCTTATACCAACCTCCCCCCCAGCAATCATCACACTGTTGTCCATGAATCCTTTTTGCTTTTTGCTCAATCCCTCTAACCCTAACCTCCACTCCCCTGGTAGCTGTCATCTGCTCTCCATCTATGAGCCTATTTCTGTTTTGCTTATTAGTTCAGTTTGTTGATTATATTCCACATACAAGTAAAAAAATATGGTATTTTTCTTTCTCTAACTGCCTTATTTCACTTAGCATAATGTTCTCCAGGTCCACCCATACTGTTGCAAAGGGTAAAATTTTCTTTTTTATGGCTGAGAAGTATTCTATTGTGTAAATGTCCCATAGTTTTTTAGCCACTCATCTGTCGATGGACACTTAGGCTGTTTCCATGTCTTAACAATTGTAAATAATGCTGCAGTGAACATAGGGGTGCTTCTTTTCTTTCAAATTAGTGTTTTGGGTTCCTCTGGATATATTCACAGAAGTGGGACTGCTGGGTTGAAGGGAAGATCCATTTTAATTTTGGAGGGTAACTCCTACCTCATTCACTTAAAAAATATTTGCTGGAGTAAAGCAGATTTCAGATATCATATCCGTTTCATTCACAAATGCTTCTAAATAATCTCTAATTGTTAAGAATATATTTTCTTTTCTTTCATTATAAAACTATAATGCCAATATTATCATAACCTAACAAAATGAGTAATTTCTCATTATCATCGAACACTCTAGTCTATACTCAAATTTCCCAGAAAAATACCTTTTTACAGAAAATTTGTTTGAATCAAGGGTCAAATAAGGCTCATTCTTTGCATTTGGTTTACACATTTCCTAAGACTCTTTTATTTTGCAATGAAAAACTTTATTCTTTGTGCTTTATGTGCTTTAACTTATGTGCTTTAAAAGTGAAGGTAGTTTTATAAAAGGCTTTACTTTCCTGCAGTATCATTAGCTTTATTTTAATCTAGCAGACTTCCAAAGTTTTAAGTGCTCTTGAGGCATGTAACACATTGATTATGTATTAGCCTAGTGCTTCTATTAGTGAGGTTAGAATTAAACAGTCATTTTGAATATAACTGCATTCTATCCTGTTTACTGATGCAACTATCAAACTACAGATACAGTTGCATATTAGATTTGTGCATAAAATGTACCTATTACAATAAAAATTATAAATCTATAGTATAGATTGCAATGATGCTATGATTAGATATGTAGAAACTAGGTTTGGTAATAAATATATGCATTAGGTATTATTTTAGAAATTCCTTCAGGTAATTTATTTCAAGTGGTAGTAGTGGAGAAGGAATATGAGTGTTTTCTGGGATCAAGTTCTCTTGACCAATAAAGACAGAGATAAAACCCAAGGCTTTGGGGTATTCTTCTATTTCTACCATTTCATACATTTTGAAATTTCTCCTTTAGAGCTCTGATCAAAAAGGTGGAGTAGGTGAAAGCTGAGCTTGCCATCTCCCATGACCATATCAAAATTAAAACTAAATTGTTGAACAATCAACCTGGAGGACCATCTGAAGACTAGCTTAACAAAAGTCCTATATAAAACTAATGATGTAGAAGCAAAGTTGACCCTGGTAGGCATTAAATAGCCTGGTGCCACACCCAGGTTTGGTAGTTAAAAATAAGGAGGAGTATCTCAGCTGCACAGTTTTCCCTGAGCAATGACAGGGCCCAGCCCCACCCTGGGGTCCCCAGCTCAGAGCACAGTGCTGGAAAGAGTAGCACCCCATGACATATGGCTATGAAAACCAGTGGGGATTCTGTCTGTCCAGAAGAGATGGAAGGTTGCTGGAAATCCTGGTGTCCTGTTAAAGGGCCTTCACACAGATATGCTCACTCACATGCACTCATCTTGGGATTCAGTGAAGCCCAAGTTACTTGGGAGTTACTGGAGACATACAATAAGAAACTGAATTGTGTGGCTTCAGGGCAAATACTGGAGAAACAGTTGCTATTGTTCCTGTGTTGAGCCCTTTGCCAACAAAACTGGCAGGTGAGCACAATCTTTCCTGTGTTGAGCACCCCCAGCATGACCAAATATGAATCTGCATTAATTGGCCCTATGAACCCCACTAACTTCACCCTGATGAATCCATGGGGCCCTGCCCCACCCAAATCATGCAATCCTTCAGGCTCTTTCAACAACAGGAATCTGGCCTTAGCTTGTGATGCAGTATTTGTTGAAAAACTCTCAAATGTCCATGGTCCCAGGTGGGTGGTGGCTGGCTTTGTTGTACCCTATCCCTTTTGCTCAGTGGCTACAGGCACAGTAATGGTGCTAAATCTGAATCTGCATTAACCAGGTGAATACCACTTGCCCCACACTGGTGACTACCTGAGATCCTGCTTCATCCCAATCTCATACCACCCGAGGCTCCTCATGAGCAGCCGGCAGGTGACAGCAGGCGATCTGCACCTTTCAATGACTGTCCCAGGCCAGTACTAGTAACAGCCAGCCTCAGTTACCAGTATGGTCTTTACCATATGCCTCCAGGTCTATCACACAGAGCTACCAAATGAAGATTGCTCTGTAAATCTTCAGAGCCAGTCACAGGTAGTAGCCAACATTGGCCTGCACTGCACAACACACCAAATGGCAGGCCTGAGATGACAAAATAACACCACCTGATTAGTTCCACAAGGTGCATTCCCAAAGGGTGGTCTTGGCAGGCACCAGAGCCCACAAGGGAAAATCCGGTTTTGTGTGGTGTTCGCCCACACAGCAGCTTGTATCCTGTGGTCATGGCTAATCCTCACTTAGTCATCCTAAGCATCAATCTCACACACTGATATGCCAGGAGTAATCAGTACTCAACTACAACAGGAAGGTAAACACAACCAGCCACAGAAGGGTACATACAACCAACACAAGGGACATGGGTGGAGCACCCAGCTCAGGTGATCATGAAGCCCATTTAGGGGCTTTGGGCTCCTAAAAATGCTTAACTACATAAGCCCAGCCTGACAAGATTGGGGGTCATAGCAGATCTACCTAATGCATAGAAACAAACAGAGAGGCAGCCAAAATGAGGAGAAACATGCCACAAATAAAAGAAAAGGAGGAGGAGAAGGAAGCAAGATGGCTACCCTTTAGGATTTGTTAGAAAGAAGACACAATTGCAACTGCTGCACTGCTGTAAGTCTGCAGGATGAGAACAGGATTTACTCATGATATTGCTTTCAAGCCACTGCCAAAGTTAATAGTTACATTTTCTTCAGTAAGAAGTGGTGGATTTGGAAGTGGCAAGATGGTGGAGTAGTGAGTGGAAGCCATGCTAACCTCCTCCTGGGACCAATCTGGAATTACAACTAAACTGTGGAAAAATCACCCAGAACAAACAACTGAATGATAGTGAGAGAGAATCATTATAACCTCAGACAGACAGAATAACTAGCTTTAGCACAACCTGTTTGGTAAGGAGTGTAGTGGAGATTCAAGAGGGCTGGATGGGTGACCACAAGTGGTAGCACTGGAGAAATAATTAAGTGGCAGGTTAGACTTCCCTGAGAAGAATGGGGCCTAAATCCCAATCTTGGATCCCCAGCCTATAACACCAGAGCCCCAAAAGTACACAGATAACAACCAGTAGCGAAAAGTGGCAGGGTTGCTCTCTGATGGAGATGGATGGCTAGCTATGCAAAGAGCTATTTAAAGGGCCAACACACCAATTTTAGTTTGTTATCACTTACCTGGGATTCCAGCAAAGGCAGGAGCAGAATGGGCTGGAGACACCTGAGGAGAGACTGGGGATGGAAGCTTTGGGCAGAGTGCAGAGAGAGTAGCCACAGGAAACCCAGTGCTGAGTCATCCCCCAAACGGTGGCAGCCATCATGCACAGGCAGACCACTCCCCTACAAGTGGCAGCAGCTGATGGGAAACAACAGCCCCAGCCCCAAGAAAGATTCTCTCCTGGCTCTGTGGTGCTTAAACCTGACTGCTGAACACATAGAGACTAGATTAATAACTAAAGGAGACAGCTACAGACATAAATCCCTGGCAAAGGCAGGGCAGAGTGGACTAGAGACACTTGAGGAGAGTCTGGAGATGGAGGCTTGGGGGTGAGAACTGAGAGGGTGGCTGGTGGGACCCCGGCACTGAGTCATCGCCCATACTGCAGCAGCCAATCTGCTCAGGAAGACCACACCCCTCTGAGCAGCAGCAACCTGAGAGGAAACGCTAGCCCCAACCCCAGGAGGATTTCTGCCCCACCCTATGGGACTTAAGCCTGACAGAATACTGAGTGCAAAGTGACTAATTAACAACTGAAGGAGACAACTGTAGACAGCAAGCTCTGGCAGTCTCAGAGCAGGCTGCCTAAGGTCAGATGGGGTCAACATCTGACACCACCAGAGGCAGATCCAAAAAGAGAAAAACAGTGGTAAATACTAGAGGCTACCAAGACAAAATCCACTGTAGTCTTCTTCATGATTAGTGATATTTTCTTTCCTGTATAGCTTTTTAACTTGCATTTCTTGTCCAGCAAGTTGGTGCATATTAAGTCACTAGAATTTATATTATAGTTTATTTCTCTCCTTTCTAGTAAAAGTCTTAGTCTCTTTATACCCTTATTAATACTGGTTCATTTGCTGTTGATACTGAAATTGTGGTGGGAAATATTCTTGTGGATGTGGGTTTGTTCCCTGTATTTTGTAGTTTTCTTCTGGCAGCACTTGCACAACAGCATACAAGATGTGACAGGCAGAGTGACCCTCGGTCAACCAGCAGGAGGAAAGGACTCACCAAAGAATGACCCAACAACAACCAAAACCAAAATACATCCAGAGAGCCAACATAAATGGCATCCCAAGAACAGCAAGTTCAGGAGATCAAGAAGACTGCACCACTAAGTCTCACAGGTCTTCTACCATAGAAGTTCACACCACAAACTCAGAGGGTCAGAACAGGTCAATTTAAGAAGCAGAGCCTAACATGAAGTGTCTCATAAACATTGGGAAGACAAAGAAACAAACCCTAGAGGCATAGGTAGACACACTGTGCCTCCTCACACAACCAAAATAAGGACGACAAAAATTCAGAAATGCAAAAACTACCAGTACTGACAGAAAATTGAACTATATGGAAGTCCGACAACCAAGGAGTTAGAGTAGACACATTCATCCAGACCATTAGGAGGGGTGGAGTCAGGCAGCCAGGCAGACAGAACTCGGGGCAAAGAGGTGGCTGGCAGACCCTGGGCACATAAGATGACTGTGGGTAGATCCAGCAAGGTGGCGGATTGTGGAGGGGCACAGCACACAAGGCAGCTGGCAAACCGGGTGGTTCCACATTGATGAACAGATAAACCAGGCAAAACTGGGGAACAAGACAGACGGCACAACCCAGGGTCCCAGTGCAGGGAAATAAAGCCTCAAAACCCCAATTGAAAACACCTGTGGGGGTTAAGGTGCGGGAGAGACTCTCAGCCTCACAAGAAAGTTTGTTGGAGAGATCTACAAGGTCCTAGAACATACACACACCCACCACATGGGAGCCAGTACCAGAAGGGCCAACTTAGCTTGGGGGAAGCAGCAGAAGTGATTGAAGTCTGGCAGAGAGCAAGGCAAGGGCCAGAGAGTGGGGTTCCCTCTTGGAACCTCCCCCCGCATACAGGGTCACAGCACAATGACTGGGTTGACCCACCTGGGCGAACACGTAAGGCTCTACCTCTCACTACATAATAGACGTGTCAAGACAAAAAAATGGCCCAATGAAAAAATAGACCAAAACTCCAGAAAAAATACAACTAAGCAATGAACAGATAACCAACCTATCCGATGCACAGTTCAAAGCACTGGTGATCAGGATGCTCACAGAATTGGCTGAATTTTGTCACAAATTAAATGAAAAAATGAAGGCTACACTAAGTGAAATAAAGGAAAATGTACAGAGAACCAGTAGTGATGGGAAGGAAACTGAGACTCAAATCAATGGAGTGGACCAGAAGGAAGGAAGAAACATCCAATCAGAAAAGAATGAAGAAATAAGGAGAACTGAAAGGAGAATTTTCAAAAAGAATTGAAAAAAATGAAGAGAGGCTTAGGAACTTCCAGGACACTTTAAATGTTCCAACATCTGAATTATAGGGATACCAGAAGGAGAAGAGGAAGAGCAACAAGTGGAAAAGTTATTTGAACAAATAATAAAGGAGAACTTCCCCATTCTGGCAAAGGAAATAGACTTCCAGGAAGTCCAGGAAGCTCAGAGAGTCTCAAAGAAGTTTGACCCAAGGAGGAACACACCAAGACACATTATAATTACATTAACCAAGATTAAAATGAGAGAGAGAATCCTAGAAGCAGCAAGAGATAAGGAGGCAGTTACCTACAAAGGAATTCCCATCAGGCTGTCAGCTGATTTCTCAAAAGAGATCTTGCAGGCAAGAAGGGGCTGGAAAGAAGTATTCCAAGTCATGAAAGGCAAGGACCTACATCCAAGATTGCTCTATCCAGCAAAGCTTTCATTTAGAATGGAAGGGCAGATAAAGTGCTTCTCAGATAAGGTCAAGTTAAAGGAGTTCATCATCACCAAGCCCTTATTTTATGAAATGTTAAAGGGACTTATCTAAGAAAAAGAAGATAAAAAAACATGTATAGTAAAATGACAACAAAATCACAACTATTAACAACCACACCTAAAACAAAAACAAAAAACAAACTAAGCAAACAACTAGAACAGGAAGAGAACCACAGAAATGGAGATCATGTGGAGGGTTAGCAACAGGGGAGTGGGAGGAGGAGAGGGGGAAAAGGTGCAGAGAATAAGCAGCATAGATGGTAGGTAAAAAAAAGACAGGGGGAGGGCAAGAATAGTATGGGAAATGTAGAAGCTAAAGAACTTATAAGTATGACACATGGACATGAACTAGAGGGGGGAATGTGGGTGGGGGGGTATGCAGGGTGGAGGGGAGTGAAGGGGGGAAAATGAGACAACAGTAATAGCATAATTAATAAAATGTATTTTTTAAAAAGAAACAAACCCCAAATGAAAGCAAAGGGGGAAACCTCAGAAAGAATGCTATATGAAACAGAGGCAAGTCAACTATCAGATATTGAGTTCAAAGCAATGGTTATAAGAAAGTTCAGTGAGATCACTGACAATTAGCAAAAACTATAGGGAAACTATGATGAACTCTCTGCAAACTATATCGACATAAAAAAGGAAATAGAAACTATCATCAAGGACCAAGAGGAAATGAAGAATAAATTTCTGAATTGAAGAACACAATAGAAATAATCAAAAGCAGGGTAGATGAAGCAGAGGATTAGATCAATGAGCTGAAAGACAAGGCAGAAAAAAACACCCAGAAAGAGCAAGAAAAAGAAAAGAGACTCAGAAAGGCAGGACAACATGAAACATAATAATATCTGTGTAAAAGGGACAGAAGAAGAAGGAGGAGGAGGAGGTGGAGGAGGAGGAGGAGAGGAGAAGGGGAAGGGGAAGGAGAAGAGCAGCAGCAGCAGCAGCAGCAGCAGCAGCAGTAGCAAGGGATAGAAAATCTGTTTGAAAAAGTCATGGAAAACTTCCCTAACGTGATGAGAGAAAAAGTCACACAAATCCAGGAAGCACAGAAGGTCCCACCAAGAGAAACCCAAAGAGGCCCACTCCAAGGCACATCATAATTAAAATGGCAAAATTTCAAGACAAGAGAGAATCTTAAAGGCAGCAAAGGAGAAACAGGAAGTAACATACAAGGGAACCCCGATAAGGTTAGCAGCTGACTTAGCAATGGAAACACCCAGAGCCAGAACAGAATGGCAAGAAATATTCCAATTAATGAAAGGCAAAGGCCTACAACCAAGACTACTCTAGCCAGCAAGCCTCTCTTTTAAAATGGAAGGTGAAATAAGGAGTTTCTCACATAAAAGAAGGCTCAGAGAATACACCTCCACCAAACTAGTACTGGAAAATATGTTAAAGAGACTGCATTATGAAAAGGAAAAAGAGAGAGAGAGAGAGAGAGAAACACAGCTGTGAAGGAAGTAAAATGGCAATGAATATGTACCTATCAATAATAATCTTAAATGTAAATGGATTAAATGCTCCAATCAAAAGATATAGATTAGCTGAATGGATAAGAAATCATGACCCACACATATGTTGCCGTTTGTAAGACTCACCACAAAACAAAAGACCTACACAGATTGAAAGTTAAAGATTGGAAAAAAATAATCTTAGCAAATGGACAGGAAAGAAAAGATAGGATAGTAATACTCATATCAGACAAAATAGACTTCAAAACAGAGCCCATACAAGGAGATCCAAAAGGACACTTCATAATATTCAAGGGAAGAATCCATCAAGAAGACATAAACATTATAAATATATGTGCACCCAACATAGGAGCACCCAAATATACAAGGAAAATCTTGGAGGACTTCAAGAAAGATATTGACAGCAACAAAGTTATAGTAAGGGATTTTAACACTTGTCTGTTAACAATGGATGATCTTTCAGAGAAGATATCAACAGGGATATCATGGGACTGAATAATGCTCTAGATCAAAGGGAATAACCTTTCATACCAAAGAAGCAAAATACACATTCCTTTCAAATGTGCATGGAACATTTTGAAAGATAGGCCATTTTGAAAGAAAGACATAATAGGACACAAAACAAGCCTCCACAAATTCAAGAAAATTGAATAGCAAGCATTTTCTAGGACCACAAGGTGACTGAAACTAGAAATGAACCTCCAGGAAAAAACTCAAGAACACTGAAAGTCATTGAGATTGAATAGCATGCTATTGAACAATGAATGGCTCAAAAATCACATCAAGCAAGAAATCAAAAAGTTTCTGGAAACAAATGAAAATGAACTCACAACAATCCAAAACTCATGGGACACAGTGAAGGCAGTCCTAGAGGGAAGTTCAGAGTGATAGAGGCCTAACTAAAAGAGGTAGAAACATTTCAAATAAACAACCTAACCCTATGCCTACGAGTACTTGAGAAACAACAACAAAGACAGCCCAGAGCAAGTAGAAAGAAGGAAATAACCGAGATCAGAGCAGAATTAACTACATAGAGACTTAAAGCACAATTCCAAGGCTCAATAAATCTAGAGTCTGTTTCTTTGAAAAGATAAACAAAATTGACTTTAAGTAGACTCATCAAGAAAAAGAGAGAGAGGATGCAAATAAACATAATAGGAATGAAAGAGGAGAGATTACAACTGATACCACAGAAATACAAAGGATTGTAAGAAACTATTATGAAGGACTATATGCCAAAATATTTGAAAACCTAGGTGAAATGGACAAATTTCTAGAAAAATATAATTTTCCAAAACTTAATGGAGAAGCAGCAGAAACCCTGAACAGACCAGTAACAGCTGACAAAATTGAAGCATTAATCAAAAAACTCCCAACACACAAAAGCCCTGGACCAGTGAGTTTCACAGGAGAATTTTACAAAGCATTTAAAGAAGAGGTAACCCCTATATTTCACAGACTATTCTAAACAACCCTAGAAGATGAAAGACTCCCAAACTCCTTTTATGAAGCCAGCATCATCCTAAACCCAAAACCAGATAGAAACACAACAAAGAAAGAAAACTTCAAGCCAATATCACTGATGAACATAGATGCTAAAATACTCAACAAAATATTGGTAAACCACCTACAGCAATACATGAAAAAGATCATACACCATGATTAAGTGGGATTCATCCCAACAATGCTAGGAAGGTATGGTATTCACAAATCAATAAATGTAATACATCGCATAAAAAAAAGACAAAAATCACATGACAATATTAATAGATGCAGAAAAAGCATTTGATAAGTTACAGCACTCATTATTATGATGAAAACACTCAGCAAAGTGGGAATACAGGGAGCATTCCTCAACATAATAAGGGTCATATATGAGAGACCTACAGCCAACATCATACACAATGGGCAAAAACTAAAACCTTTTCCACTAAGATCAAGAACAAGACAAAGTTGTACACTTTCACCACTTCTATTCAATATAGTATTGGAAGTTTTAGCCACAGCAATCAAACAAGAAAAGGAAATAAAAGGCATCCAAATCAGAAAGGAGGAAACAAAACTGTCATTGTTTGCAGATGGCATGATAGTGTACATAGAAAATCCTATAGACTCCACCAAAAAGCAGCTCAACCTAATAAATGAATTGGGCAAAACATGGGGATACAAAGTCTATATTCAGAAATCAAAGGCATTTCTGTATATCAACAATGAAATATCAGAAACAGAAATCAGGGAACAAATCTCATTTCTTATAGCAACAAGAAAAATAAAATACCTAGCAATAAACCTAACCAAAGAGGTAAAAGACCTGTATTCAGAAAACTACACAACATTGAAGAATGAAATCAACTCTGAAGAATGAATATGTTTCCACAAATGGAAACATATATCGTGTTCATGGATCAGAAATATTAACATCATCATAATGTCCATATTACCCAAAGCCATTTATAGATTCAATGCAATACCTATTAAAGTACCAGTGACATATTTCACAGATATAGAACAAACGCTTCAAAATTTTATATGGAACCATAAATGACAGTGAATAGCTCCAGAAATTTTGAGAAAGAAGAGCAAAGTAGGAGGGATCACAGCTCTGGACATCAAACTATATTACAAGTCCACTGTAATGAAAACAGCTTGGTACTGGCATAAGAACCAGTACCAAGATAGAACAATGGAACAGAATAGAGGGCTCAGAAATAAACCCAAGTCTCTATGGTCAATTAATATTTTACAAAGGGGGAAGAAGTATAAATGGAGTAAAAATAGCCTCTTCAACAAATGGTATTGAGAGATCTGGACAAGCTACATACAAAAAAATGAAACTTGACCACCAACTTACACCATACACCAAAATAAATTTAAGATGGATAAAAGACTTAAATACAAGTTGTAACACCACAAAAGTCCATCTGGAGAACATAGGCAAGAAAATCTAAGATATTCCATGCAGCAATACTTTCACTCATATGTGCCCTAAAGCAAGGGAGATGAAAGAAAGAATAAGCAAATGGGATCTCATCAAAATAAAAAGCTTCTGCACAGCTAAAGAAAAGAACATTAAAATAAAAAGAGAACAACCATATGGGAAAACATATTTGCCAATGATACCTCAGACAAGGGGTTGATATCCAAAATATATAAAGAATGCACATGACTCCATTCTAGGAAGACAAAAAACCCAATTAAAAAATGGGCAAAGGACTTGAACAGACACTTCACTAAGGAGGATATACAAAGTGTCCAGAGACATATGAAAAGATGTTCAGCATCACTAGTCATCAGAGAGATGCTTATGAAAAGCACAGTCATATACCATTTCATCCAGGCCAGAATGGCCATCATAAACAAATCAACAAACAAGTGTTGAGCAGTATGCAGAGAAAAGGGAACCCTATTGCACTGTTGGTGGGGTTGCAGATGGGTGCAGCCACTGTGGAAAACAGTATGGAATTCCCTGAGAAAACTAAAAATGGAATTGCCTTTTTATCCACCAATTCCACTGCTAGGTTATATCCTGAGAGCACTGAAACACCAATCCAAAAGAACCTATGCATCCCAATGTTCATAGCAGCACAATTTACAATAGCCAAGTGCTGGAAGGAACTTAAGTGCCATCCATAAATGAATGGATCAAACAACTATGGTACATTTACACAATGAATATGCCACAGCAGAAAGAAAGAAGGAGTTCCTACCCTTTGCAACAGCATGGATGGAACTGGAGAGCATTATGTTAAGTGAAATAAAACAGGAGGTGAAAGACAGATACCATATGATCTCACCTTTAAGTGGCACCTAATCAACAAAACAAAGAAGCAAGCAAAATTTAACCAGAGACATTGAAATTAAGGTCAAATGAACAGTAACCAGAAGGTAGATGGGAAGGGATAATAGAGGGAAAAGGGTAAAGGGTTTTCAGGAACAACTATAAGGGACACATGGACAAAACTAAGGGGAAATGGAATCAGGGCAGGGAGGTGGGGATGGCTGGGGTAGGGGGAGGAGGTGGAGAGAAAAGGCAGACAATTGTACTTGAATGACAATAAAATTCAAGAAATGGAAGAAAATACCTAGGACTCTGGACATGTGATTCAGTGGTTTGGAGTACCATTCCATGTACTGAAAGGTTGCCAGTTCAATTCCTGGTTAGGACACACATGCCTAGTTTGTGGGTTCAATCCCTGGTTGGCGTACATATGAGAGGCAACAGATTGATGTTTCTTTCTAACCTCTCTCTCTCTCTCTTTCTCTCTCTCTCTCTCTCTCTCTTTTTCTCTCCCTTCCTCTTTCTCTAAAAATCAATGGAAACATGTCTGAGTGAAGTTTAAAAAAATACACAGAAATAAATTTAACCAAATAGGTAAAAGACCTATACTCTGAAAATTATAAGACATTGAAGTAATAAATTGAAGAATATACAAATAAATGGAAGAGTATGTCATGCTCATGGTTAGGAAGAATTAATATTTTAAAATGTCCATACTCCCCAAGGCATGAATATATATATATATATTTTCATTCAATGGCATGCCTATGAAAATATCAATGGCACATTTCACAGAGCTAGAACAAATAATCCTAAAATTTATATGGAACTACAAATGACCCAGAAAGCACAAAATTGGAGGTATCATGCTACTTGGTATCAAACTTTACCACAAGGCTATAGTCATCAAAACATCATGATACAGGCATAAAAACAGACACATAGATCAATGAAACAGAATAGAGAGCCCAGAAATAAACCCACACCTATATAGTCAATTAATATATAACCAAAGATACAATGGAGTAAAGACAGTTTATTCAACAAATGGTGTTGGGAAAACTGGACAGATACCTAAAAATTAAATTAGACTCCTTTTTGTACAATACCAAGAATAAACTCAAAATAGATTAATGACTTAAATGTAAGACATGAAACCATAAAACTCCTGAAAGAAAACATAGGTAATAAACTCTCCAATATTGCTCTTAGTAATATTTTTTGTGGATATGTCTCTCTGGGCAAGGAAATAAAAGAAAAAATAAGCAAATGGGACTACATCAAACAAAGAGTTTTTGCACAGCAAAGGAAACCATCAATCAAACAAAAGGACAACCTATTGAATGGGACAAGGTATTTGCCAATGATACATCTGATAAGGGGTTAATATCCAAAACTTATTAAGTCATACAACTTAACCCCCCTAAAGCAAACAATCCAATTGAAAAATGATCAGAGGTCCTGAATAGACATTTTCCAAAGAGAACAAAGAGATGGCCAATAGACATAATAAAAGTTGCTCAAGTTCATTAATTATCAACAAAATGCGAACTAAAATAATAAATAAATATAACTTCACACCCATCAGGATGGCTATGATTAACTAATCAATAGGCAACAAGTATTAACAAGGATACGTAGAAAAGAGAACCCTTATGCATTGTTGGTGGGATTGCAAGTTGGTGTAGCCATTATGGAAAACAGTATAAAGTTTCCTCAAAAAGTGAAAAGGAGTAGTACCATATGACACAGCAATTCCACTTCTGGGTATTTATCCAAAGAAATGCAAAACACTAATTAGAAAAGGCATGTACACCTCTACATTTAATGCAGCATTATATATAATAGCCGAGATATGGAAGCCATCTAAAGTACCCACAAATAGATGAATAAAGAAGAAGTGGAGCATATATACAATGGACTGGCCATAATAAATAATGTAATGTTAACATTTGCAAGAAAACAGATGGCCCTATAGGGTGTTCTGCTAAGTGAAACAACTCAGGCAGAGAAAGGCAAGTACCATATGATTTTACTTATATTTAGAATCTAAAGAATAAAAATGAACACACAAAACAGATACAGACTAAAAGATTCAGAGAACAAATTGAGGGTTGCCAGATTAGAAGATGTTGGAGGAGCTGGGTGAAAAATGTGAAGGAACTAAGAAGTACAAATTGGTAGTTACAAAATAGTCATGAGGGTGAAAAGTACAGCACAAGGATTATAGTCAATATTGTAATAATTATGTATGGTTCCAGGTGGGTATTAGACTTATTGGGGGACCACTTTATAAATTATATAAACATCTAACCATTATGTTGTACATTTTAAACTAATATAAAATAATATTGAATGTCTACTCTAATTAAAAATAAAAAATATTTCTTATTTGGTACTACAATCAGGCCTTCTGTCTCTGATGCCTCCTCATACTCACATTATAAACTAGATCTCATTTTATTCTTATGGTATCCTTTGGAGGTAGTAGCTCCATTTTGTGGATGTGATAACTCAAATTCAAAGGTTTGGTGAGTTGCTCAAGATCACTGAACACTAAAATCCATGCTTTTGCCAGTCCTCATACTGTTCTCAGGCTTATTTTTGGTACTGGGTTAGTTAAGGGAAGTCAAATCAACACCAAAGTTATAAAACATTTTTAAATGGATCAATACCTGCTCCATGGAATCCTCCACAGATATACAGCTTCCCATCCACTGTTCCTGCATTGGTAGAATTGGTTCGAAGAGAGAGCAGGGAACTTGGCATAGGTGGGCCTTCTCTCCAGAAGTCCCCATCAGGGTTATAGATCTCCACCACATCCAGGCACTTTCTAATCTGGCCCTTGTCTTGACCTATGCAGCCAATTCCACCTACAGAGAATGATAAGAACAGACACTTCATTGTAGATAGCCTCCTTACTGCTACGGTTTGTATCATGTTTCTAGGCCTTTTGACCTTTCTCTTTGTTGCCTTGGTGCTACTTCTAAGCAATAGTGATGTCTACTAGATAGTCCATAACCAAATTTAATGTCATTTCTATTCACAGTGTTCCATCTGCTTGTTCTTATGCATGATGCTGATTCCACTGCAGGCTTTATATTCTATATAATATCCAACACTGGTTGACACGATGCATACCCCCTTTAGAATAAGAACTCCAGGTTTAAATATGAGGGTAACTTGACTTTGACATCTGCCTTCCTGTTGATAATTCACAATGATTTCACTGATCTTGTTAGCTAGAGATGTGTCCTTTCCATTCCTCATCATTACAAGCCTGTCTTTTCCTCTCTTCTTGAGTTGCGTAAGTTTTCTCCATTAGGAAAGGACAATTCTTTGGTAAATTTAAGGTTTGAGGGTCAAAGGAAGGCCCTCAGATCTAACTGTCCAGTGCATCTTCCACTTTTGGATGATACAGTTAATTCACCAGATAGTCATTGATTGCCTAATATGTGCAAGGCAATGTGCTAAGTGATAAAGGGAATTTAGAAAGATGAATAAGGCATATTTCTAGCCATTAAGAAGTTGAGGGGTAGAAAGAGCCATGTATGCAAATAAGTGAAGGAGATCATGACAAGTACCTTAAAAGAGATACAAATTAGACCCAGAAATCCAGAGACTGCAACAAGTAACAGAAATATCTTTTATATATTATGACTTTAAGTACAACCCTCCACAAGAAAAGTAATTGTGTAAGAACTTCCAATTGACTGTAATAATAAACACAAAGTTTTTAAGTGATGTTTTTTGTTCTCTCCTCCAAAGTACCACAATGAATGTTCTTAAATGTCAGGGCCATATTTCCTGACCTGAAATATGGCTCCTGAAACTAAGGCGAATTCAATGGAAGGAGAGACACTCTTGTACTTGCAGACACTCCTCTCATCAGTGACCTCATTTCATGCACACCCAATCTGACAACCCTGATCTGCACAATCAGTCAAAATAATTTTAAAGTGCTAGTCTCAGGCTAAACCAGGTCCCTTTACTGTAGAGAGGGTCGTAGAAGAGTCACTGCATTTGTGGAGTGCTGGTTGGTGTTTGGCTAAATATATAGATATTTATAGCAATATCTATAACTAAGAACCAAACCTAAGAACTTCTCTGATCTCATGACATTTACTGAACATCACTATTACTTAACATCTTTTGCCTACCATTGCACTAGTCAGATGGTTATTTGCATTATCATCTGTTTTTCAACTTTCAATACTGCATCTTCAGTAACTAGTACTGTACCTGATATGTGTGTCTGGAATGAATGAATGAGAAATTTAACTTTTCCTATGGTTTCTGAGTTTGTTCACGTGGATGTATTGTAAGCTTATTCAGGGCAAAGTCCATTTTTTACATATTTTAAGTTTATTTCAAATGCCTGGCACACAGTACTCAATGAATCCAAGAGTGATGGGAACAACTCTTTTAACCATGGTTGGGACTTACGTCAGGTGTAAGAGGTGATAGAAGAGGACTTTGGAGGAAGACTTTTTTTTCACTTTGCTGAAAGAGCCTGGCCTGTTTCTTGTATGAATCTAGGGACTGAGATTATAAACTCAGGAAGCTTTTAGCTACTTTCTTTCTTATCTGGCTGGATAAATAATTTAGCCCCCTATAGTGCCAAGTCTGAGCAGCAGTGTTTCCAGGGAGAGGACATGCTCGCTTTGGTTAACTGCAGAGCTCTGTTGTTCATGGGTCCCCTTTCAATGTAGTACTGTGGTAGATAGAAGTTCCATAGTCCAACAAAAAGTGGGGGCAGGTTGGCCTTAAAGAAGATGATTTATCTGTAGCATTTAACCCTGGCAACCACCTGTCAGGTAATAACAAGATGATTTAGTTACCTGTTCTGCAAGACACAGGAGAGATATTATTAGGCTGATCAGTAGTTTCCCCCTAGGTCTGCCAGCCTAAAGCATCATCAACTTCCCTTCATTTGATCTTAGACAAAAGTCCAAGAAGTGATCATTAACTTCTCTTAACTTGGGGTACCTAATAGGATACAAGACACATTTCCTTTTTTAAAAAAGATTTCTCTCTTTTTAAGATTTTTATTTATATTTTTTATTTTTAGAGAGGGAAGGGAGGGAGAAAGAGAGAGAGAGAGAGAAACATCAATGTGCGGTTGCTGGGGGCCGTGGCCTGCAACCCTGGCATGTCTCCTGGCTGGGAATTGAACCTGTGATACTTTGGTTCCCAGCCTGCGCTCAATCCACTGAGCTACAAGACACATTTCTATTAATACTTCTCTGAAGTGACCCTGAGAGAACTATTAATCAAAAAAAAATTCACAGTTTAAAAATATAGGCATATAAGATAAATGCATCCTTAAAGGCAAGGCATGAGTCATTATATTTTCCAAGGTATCAAGCATAATATCTTTTTTCTAAAAGAAAATCTTGATAATATTTGCTTAATAACTATTAAAAAGATTATATGTTTTTGGAATAATTATCTTGTATATAAATAAGATGATTTATAGAGAGTGATAATTTGTGCTCATTCCCATATGTGCCTAGTAACTGGTGGAGTAAGAGCATAATTAAAAAATGATGACATATGAATTAGCATAAACTAATTAAAATAATACATTTTATTAAAATGAGAGTTTGTGATCATTGATATTCTTTAAGGCATCAAAATTTGTTTCAACTATTTTATTTTTTAAAATATAGTACATTATTGAGCTAGGACTCTAAGATGGCATCGGAGTAGGAAGGAACAGATTTGGCTTCCCTCTGCACAGGGGAGAAAATCCTGGCCGATCTATGGAGTAGAGGAGCAAGCAACCAACATACTTCAGCATATGTGAAAATAGGGGACCAAGGATTGTGGCAGAACCGAAAAACCGGACCCTAAGAGGAGTGCTGCAACACGGTAGGGTCCCAGGAACCAGCACGGGATCCAGGGGCTGCAGCACCAGGCCTAGAGCTCAGTTGCTGGGTTTGCCACAGAGTCCTTGGGAGAGAGCCAGGACAACTGCTCCCTCCCCGCCAAACAAGGTCTGAGTGGCACTGGGAGGAACCCAGCTGCTAGCAAACACAGAAGGGCTGTGAGCACCCTTGGAGGCTGTGGACACTGGCGGGGTTGGGTTATGAAGTGGGCCCTGATCCCCACAGGCACCAGTTTGGCTGGAGAGTTGGGCTGTGGGAAAAGCCAGGCCATTGTGTGGAGCAGCAGGCTTGAATAGAAGGAATTTCTCAAGAGGAAGGAGTGAAAACACAGACACTGTTTGGGGAATTCTCCTAAAGTGATCAATTGCTCCACTCTCCCTGCCACCAAGCCAAGGGCATGCGGGCGTGTGCAGAGAGAGCATCCCAGCACCCCAGCCCACAGCAGTAACCCTGGGGAAAGGCCTGATTCCCACACCCAGGGTGCAAGGCTGAGGAGCCACAATAGCTTCCCAGACAGTGCGCTCACTGCTGACCGAGGAAGAAAAGCATTACTAATCACCCCTCAGCCTTCCACAGCCAGAGAGAGCAGAAAAACTGGTTTGGCCACTTTGAAACCAAGAGACTTTTTAATTTTATTCTATTTTTTTAACAATTCTTAATTTTTAAATTTTATTATTTTTATTCTCTTTTAATTTATTTTTCCTCTCTTTCCTGCTTTCTTCTTTTATTCCTTCCTCCTTTCTTTCCTCCAATTTTATCTCTTCTTCCTTCCTTTGTCTGCCTTTTTTATTTTTATTTTTTAAATACCTACAAGTGAGACAAAATCCTGGATCTGTGAAAAAACCAAAGTTGAACCCCAAGAAGGGACATCACAACAGCTGGAACAGTGAGACAAATTTTACTCTGCTATCACAGAGAACCTGCAAGTTATTGCATATTTGTATTATTATTTTTCCAGTACTCTTACATCTTTTTTAATGGTATTTTTGATTCCCTCTTCTTTTTGTATAGTCTGCTTTGCTAGGCTGGTAATATTGTACGACCTGACAGCTTTCCCTTGATATCTCTTTCATAGTGTATTGCTAATCTACTGTCCTTTAACTCACCTGTGTCCCATTAGCATACTACTCGAGGTTCTGTACTCCTTATTCTTGTTCCCTAGATCTCATAGATTCTGTCATATTATTGTTGCCCTAATATTATTGTAAATAATTGCTGTTCCATGCAATTGTAATTACTTCACAACACCCCTTCCAGATCCCATTTCAAAGTTTCCTGAACTCTATTACTGTAGTGGATAACTATATTCTCTCATATACTACACCTATTTACTATCCTTTACTCTCACCTTACCTCAGAATCTGACCTCCCACAACCTAACTGCTTTATAGATCCACCTCACAATCCTTCCTTCCCCAACAACAGTCTTATCTTCTTTCCATCCTTTCTAAAGATCAGCTAGCTGGTGGAAGATCACGGTTAACATTACACATAGTCAAAGGATCTCCTATCTCTTCTCTACTGGCTGCTACTGTAAATATCATAGAATACTCTCTTGCAGTCTTAAACCATTTTGCCTTCCCCCTCCAACTGATCACAAAAAACAGTAGGTGGAAGCTGTGAACACCAGGATAACCACTGGAAGAGGAAACTCAACAACAAAGGAACCACCAACAGAGAACAACAGAAGAAGGTGAAGGAGGGAGAGGAAGCCACACTAACCTCAATCCAGGACCTATCTGGAAAACGACTAAAAAGTAGAGACAGTCCCAATACAAACAACTGAACAAGAGCAAGAGGTTAGGTTTTAAATCCTTAAAACCTTATACACACAGAAGAATCAGCTTCAACACAACCTGCCCTCACCAGCACAACAAAACACAAAAGGTGGTGGACAGAGTGACCGTCATTTAACCAGCTGGTGGTAAGAACCCACCAAAGAAAGACACAACAACAATCAAAACCCAAAGGCAAATACCAAGCCAACTAAATGACAGCCCAAGACCAGTGAGCTCGGGAGATCAAGGACTGCACCACTAAAACTCACTGCTATTCTACTACAGAAGTTCACACCACAAACCCAGGGAGCCAGAACAGATCAATTTAAGAAGCAGAGGCTAACAAGAAGAATCTCACCAACAATGGGAAGACAAAGAAACAAACCCCAAATGAAAGGAAAGGAGGAAGTCTCAGAAAGAATGCTAAATGAAATAGAGGCAACTCAGCTATCAGATATTGAGTTCAAAGCAATGATTGTCAGGAAGCTCAATGAGCTCACAATGAACTACCAGAAACTACAGGGAAGCTAAAATGAACTCACTGAAAACTACAAGAACATGAAAAAGGAAATAGAAACTATCAACAAGGACCAAGAGGAAATGAAAAATACAACTGCTGAACTGAAGAACACAGTAGAAGGAATGAAAAGCAGGACTGATGAAGCAGAAGATCAGATCAGCAAATTGGAGGATAAAGTAGAAAAGAACACCTAGAAGGAGCAAGGAAAAGAAAAGAGGCTAAGAAAGAATGAAGAGGGATTAAGAGAAATGCAAGACAATAGGAAATGTAATAATATCCATATAATAGGGATACCAGAAGGAGAAGAAGAAGAGCAAGGGATAGAAAACCTATTTGAAAAAGTGATGATGGAAAACTTCTCTAATTTGATGAGAGAAAAAGTCACGCAAATCCAGGAAACACAGAAGGTCCCACCAAGAGAAACCCAAAGAGGCCCACCTCAAGACACATAATAATTAAAATGGCAAAATTCCAAGACAAAGAGAGAATATTAAAGGCAGCAAGAAAGAAACAGGAAGTAACATACAAGGGAACCCCAATAAGGTTAACAGCTGAGTTCTCAATGGAAACACTCCAAGCCAGAAGAGAATAGTAAGAAATATTCCAAGTAATGAGTACCAGAGGTCTGCAACCAAGGCTACTTTACCCAGCAAGGCTCTCAATCAAGATAGAAGGCCAAATAAGAAGCTTCCCAGACAAAAGAAGTCTAAAAGAATACACCTCCAGCAAACCAACTCTGCAAGAGATGCTAAAGGGCCTGCTTTAAGGAAACAAGGAAAAAGAGAGAGAGACAGAGAGAAAGAGGGGAACACAGGTACAAAAATGGCAATGAATAAGTACCTATCAGTAATGACCTTAAATGTAAATGGATTATATGCTCCAATCAAAAGACATAGAATACCTGAATGGATAACAAAGCATGACCCACACATTTGTTGCCTACAAAAGACCCATCTCAGGACAAAAGATCTACACAGACTAAAAGTGAAGGGCTGGAAACAAATTTTCCAAGCAAAAGGACAGGAAAAAAAAAAGCCAGGGTAGCAATACTCATATCAGACAAAATAGACTTCCAAAAAAGGGCCATAAAAAAAGACCCAGAAGGTCACTTCTTAATACTCAAGGGAAGAATCCACCAACAAGACATAAACATTGTAAAAATATATGCACCCAACATAGGAGCACCCAAATACATAAAGAAAATTCTAGAGGACTTTAAAAAGGATATTGACAGCAACACAATAATACTAGGCAATTTTAACACCTGACTATCAAAAATGGACAGATCTTCCAAACAAAATATCAAAAAGATATTGTGGCATTGAACAATGCCCTACAGGAAATGAACTTAACTGATATATACAGATCCCTCCATCCCAAAGAAGCAAAATACACATTCTTTTCAAATGTACACAGAACATTTTCAAAGATAGACCACATGATAGGACACAAAACAAGCCTCAAGAATTTCAAGAAAATTGAAATCATACCAAGCATTTTCTTGGACCACAAGGGACTGAAGCTAGAAACCAACCCGAAGGAAAAAAACCAAAAACACTCAAAATCATGGAGATTAAATAGCATGCTATTACACAATGAATGGGTCAAGAATGATATTAGGGAAGAAATCAAAAGGTTTCTGGAAACAAATGAAAACGAACTCACAACAACCCAAAACTTATGGGACACAGCCAAGGCAGTCCTGAGAGGGAAGTTCATAGTAATACAGGCCCACCTAAAAAAGTTAGAAACATTTTAAACAAACAACCTAACCCTACATCTACAAGAACTTGAGAAACAACAAAAAAGACAGCCGAGAGCAAGCAGAAGGAAGGAAATAACCAAGATCAGAGCAGAATTAAACGACATAGACACTAAAAGTACAGTTCTAAGGATAAATGAATTCAGGAGCTGGTTCTTTGAAATGATAACAAATTTGACAAACCTTTAAGCAGGCTCATCAAGAAAAAAAGAGGAAGGATCCAAACAAACACAATCAGAAATGAAAGAGGAGAGATTACAACTGACACCACAGAAATACAAAGGATTGTAAGAAATTACTACAAAGAGCTGTATGCCAAGAAATTTGAAAACCTAGGTGAAATGGACAAATTTCTAGAAAAATATAATCTTCCAAAACTCAATGAAAAACAACCAGAAAGCCTGAACAGACCAATAACAGCAGATGAAATTGAAGCAGTAATAAAAAAACTCTTGACACACAGAAGTGCGGGTCCAGATTGTTTCACAGGTGAATTCTACAAAGCATTTAAGGAAGAGCTAATGCCAATCCTTCACAGACTATTCCAAAAAAACCAAGAATGATGGAAGACTCCCAAACTCTTTTTATGAAGCCAGCATCATCCTAATCCCAAAACCAGATAAAGACACAACAAAGGAAGAAAACATCAGGCCAATACCACTGATGAACATAGATGCTAAAATTCTCAACAAAATATTGGCAAACCGCATCCAGCAATACATTAAAAAGATCATACACCATGACCAAGTGGGATTCATCCCAGGGATGCAAGGATGGTTCAATATTCGTAAATCAGTAAATGTAATACATCACATAAACAAAAGCAAAGACAAAAACCACATGATCACATAAATAGAACCACATAAAACCACATAATAGATGTAGAAAAAGCATTTGAGTAGGTACAGCACCATTTTTGATAAAAACACTCAGCAAAGTGGGAATAGAGGCAGCATTCCTCAACATAATAAAAGCCATATATGAGAGACCTGTAACTAACATCATACTCAATGGGAAAAAATTAAATTCTTTTCCACTAAGATCAGGAACAAGACAAGGCTGTCCACTTTCACCACTTCTATTCAATATAGTACTGGGAGTTTTAGCCACAGCAATCAGACAAGAAAAAGAAATAAAAGGCATTCAAATCGGAAAGGAGGAAACAAATCTGTCACTGTTTGCAGATGACATGATAGTGTACCTAGAAAATCCTATAGACTAGGTCAAAAAACTGCTTGACCTAATCAACAAATTTGGCAAAACAGTGGGATACAAAGTCAATACCCAGAAATCAAAGGCATTTTGTATACCAACAATGAAACAGCAGAAACAGAAATCAAAAGAAAAATCCCATTTGACATAGCAAAAAGAAAAGTAAAATACCTAGGAGTAAATCTAACCAAGGAAGTAAAAGACCTGTATTCAGAAAACTACACAACACTGAAGAAAGAAATTAAAGAAGACACAAACAAAAGGAAACATATACCATGTTCATGGATTGGAAGAATTAACATCATCAAAATGTCCCTACTCCCTAAAGCAATTTACACATTCACTGCAATACCTATTAAAGTACCAATGGCATATTTCAAAGACATAGAAAAAACACTGGAAAAAATTTATATGGAATCATAAATGACCCTGAATAGCTGCTGCAATTTTGAGAGAAAAGCAAAGTAGGAGGGATCACAATACCTGATATCAAACTGTATTACAAGGCTACTGTAATCAAAACAGCCTGGTACTGGCATAAAAACAGGCACATAGACCAATGGAACAGAACAGAGAGCCCAGAAATAAGCCCAAGTCTCTACAGTCAATTAATATTTGTCAAAGTGGGAAGCAACATAAAATGGAATAAAAACAGTCTCTTGAACAAATGGTGTTGGGAAAACTGGACAGCTACGTGCAAAAAAATGAAACTTGAGCACCAACTTACACCATATACAAAAATAAATTCACGGTGGATAAAAGACTGAAATATAAGTCGTGTCACCATTAAAGTCCTAGAAGAAAAAATAGGCAGGAAAATCCCAGATATTTCACACGGTAACATTTTTACTGATACGTCCCCCAGAGCAAGGCATATAAAGGAAAGAATAAACAAATGGGATCTCACCAAAATAAAAAGCTTCTGCACAGCTAAAGAAAACAGTATCAAAATAAAAAGAGAACCAACCATATGGGAAAACATATTTGCTAATGATACCTCAGACAAGGGTTTAATCTTAAAAATATATAAAGAACTTACACGACTCCACTCTAAGAAGACAAGCAACCCAAATAAAAAATGGGCTAAGGACTTGAACAGACTCTTCTCCAAGGAGGACATACAGAGCATTCACAAATACATGAAAAGATGCTCAGTATTGCTGGCTGTCAGAGACATGCAAATTAAAATCACAGTGAGATACCACTTCACACCAGTCAGAATGGGCATCATAAACAAAGCAGCAAACAACAAGTGTTGGAGAGGTTGTGGAGAAAAGGGAACCCTATTGCACTGTTGGTGGGACTGCAGACTGGTACAATCACTATGGAAAACAGTATGGAATTTTCTCAGGAAACTAAAAATGGATCTGCCTTTTGACCCAGCAATTCCACTGCTAGGATTACATCCTAAGAACCCTGAAACACCATTCCAAAACAACCTATGCACCCCAATGTTCATAGCAACACAATTTACAATAGCCAAGTGTTGGAAGCAACCTAGATGCCCATCAGTAAATGAATGGATCAAACAACTATGGTACATTTACACAATGGAATTGTATGCAACAGAAAGAAAGAAGGAGCTCCTACCCTTTGCAACAGCATGGATGCAACTGGAAAGTATTATGCTAAGCGAAATAAGCCAGGCAGTGAAAGACAAATACCATATGATCTCACCTTTAACAGGAACCTAAACAACAAAACAAACAAACAAGCAAAATATAACCAAAGATACTGAAATAGAGAACAGACTTACAGAGTTCAGAGGGAGAGGGGCGGGAATTTCAGGGTAAAATGGGAAGGGTGTACAGGAATGAGTATAAAGGACACATGGATAAAAACTAGGGGCGGGTGGAAATGGGAGGGATGAGGGGAGGGCTGGGTGGGTGGGCTGGGATGGGAGTAAAAGATAGAAAATTGTACTGCAACAACAATTAAAATAAAAAAATATATATTACTTATTTTCTGCCTTAATGAATTGAAGATACCAAATATAATTTAACATTTCATTAAGGATTCAGGAGGAACATGATTTGTTCTCATAATATGCCATAGATATGTAGATGGTTCTATACATTAGCCTGCATGAAAACATGCATGCCTAAAATTTGCATTCTTTTTTCAGATAAATATTTTATTTTATTTTTATAATTTTTTTATTGTTGTTTAAGTGGTTGTCTCCATTTCACCATGCCACTCCCCCACCCCAGCCATCCCCTCCTCCCACTCTCAAACCTACCCCCCTTTGGCTTTTTCCTTATGTTTGTTATACATGTTCATTGATGGTTCTTCCCCTATTTCCTCCCATTATCCCTCTCCTCTCTCCCCTCTGGTTACTGTCAGTTTGTTCTTTATTTAAATGTCTGGTTATATTTTGCTTGCTTGTTTTTTTGATTAAGTTCCACTTATAGGTGAGATCATATGGTATTTCTCTTTCACTGCCTGGCTTATTTCACTTAGCATAGTGCTCTCAGTTCTATCCATGCTGTTGCAAAGGGTAGGAACTCCTTCTTTCTTTGCCTAACTAACTAGAAGCTTAGGTAGCAAATGGTCCTACATAATTCAATAACAAGTGTACTGCACTCACATAAGAAAAGCATAGTTTTTGATGCTTGCAATGATTGTTTTTAGAGGTCATTTTAATTTTGAAATGGGGTAGATTTGGGATTGAAATCCTGGATATAATCACACTATTACGTTATAAAGTAAACAAAGAGCTTACCTTTAAGATAATACATGTAAACCACCTAGGACTGAGTAGTTCTCAATAAATACTACTTTCCTTTTCATGAGGCAGAAAAGAGTGTAACAACTTAAAATATTTTTCCTAGTTAAAAATATCAGATTTTGGCACTTAAAGGTGCTGGCATCAATTACTTGGTAAATGTACATATATAGAACCTTTCACTTTCCAATGCCAGGAAAACAGTTTTTGTTTTATTTAGAATGCAGACTATCAAGATGGATTATCTACTTAAAGATATGTTTTACCCCATAAGTAACATAAGCTTTTTGTGGATAGGGGCCTTGTCCATGTAATTATCTAAATAGTGCAGGCTAAGTAATGGTTACACAAAGATTCAAAATTGTAAATACAATAAAGGAGAATCAGTAGGGAAAAAAATAGGCTTGGAGAGTTTCAAGCAATTTCCTGGAGTACACTGAATAGCTAAGTTAAAGTAAGCCTATGTTCTTTTTTTGCAAATGTACTCAAACCTGAAATAGAAGTCTCAGAAAAAAGTAAATTGAAATGGAAAATTATTGATTTAGTCCAGAGGTGTCAAACTCATTTTCCCTGGGGGCCACATTAGCCTCACAGTTGCCTTCAAAGGGACGAATGTAATTTCAACTCCTTAACAGTTGAGGAATAGTTACATTTATACAATCCTAAAATTATTTTGGCATAATTTTAGGTGAAATTATGAGTTTGACATCCCTGGTAAAAATGAGTTTGACACCCCTGATTTAGATGATATCTAGGAAGGATTGAACATTTTCAAAGAGCTTTAGAAAGTAAACAGAACTGGACACACACTCATTCTGGATCTTAAATTAACACTCTCTAGATAACTCCCAGAAATGTTGGTTAATAGAAAATCCTTGGACTAGGGACACTACTGCCTAAAACAAATGCTTCTACCTAAGACCATGCAAACAGATTCTGCTGAAACAATTGTCGCACTCTTTATGTACTTTTATTCTTTATTCCTTTGATCACATTTGTTCTCTTTATTGGTTTACTAAGGGGTGATGACCATCTTAACTTTATAATTTGGCTCTTTCAAACTATTGCTTGAGCAGCAAATTTGAATTATGGTATAAAACTATGTTATACTAACATTACCAATAATACAAAAATAAACTATTTTTGTAAAAATGAACATTTACCCTTTATTTTTTCCAAAAAGATCAACTGATTCCTTGGGATCTGTGCTCTATACTTCCTTGTTGGTAATAGTTTAACTATCTTTTTCTAGTTTGTTGAGAGTGAAACTCAAGGCTCCTAAGTGCACATTTCTAGCTCTTCTCCTTCTTTTCATTTTTATTTATTTGTTTTTTTAAAAAGATTTTATTTCTTTATTTTTTAAAGAGGGGAAGGGACAGGAAAGAGAGGGAGAGAAACATCAATGTGTGGTTGCCTCTTGCATGCCTCCCCACTAGCGACTTGGCCCCAAACCCAGACATGTACCCTAGGCTATGAATGACCAGCGACCCTTTGATTTGCAGGCCAGCACTCAACCACTGAGCCACACCAACCAGGCCTCCTTTTCATTTTTAATAAAATGCCTGCCACACTAGGTTAATAAAATAAAAACAAAAAGTCCTTGCATTGAGAGAGGGGGATAAAAATTTTCTTGGGATTTAATAGTGGCTGGTTATCATGAATCCAAAGACAATATGCACAGAGCTCCACTGAGGCTGATCACAGCTCCTGGATTCAGGTTGTTTGTAATTCAAGACCAAGGCCAATTGTTCTATCAGATGCTTAGTCAGATCTTTCAAGTATATAGTTTTCTCAGAGTGGACTATTTCTTATAAAGGGTCTGAAGGGATTAAACCCTTCCTGAGTGGTATAAGTGAACACTAGTGGGACAGATTCCTAAGGATAACACTTTTATCATAGGTGCTATTCAACTCAAATGATCCTCAAAAATTTGTCCCTCACATTGGCTGATATAGAAAATAGTAAACCAACCAATTAAAATGCCTTTTCCAAAATAGTTATGGAAATTAGCATGGCTTTGGATTTTTCTATTGCTAACTGGAGAGTGTGCCATTCATTGCTAAAAATTCATTTAGTACCTTGATTAACACCACAGAGGATGTAGAACAATTTCTATTTATGCAAAAACAAAAGGCAAACTGACTATTAAGGAAGACTTAGGGAGTTTTGGGGACTTATTTTCATGGTTAGGCCTGGAAAAATTGAGATCATGTCATTAGAGTGCCCTCCAAACCCTTCTTGTGACGCTTTGTTGTATATTACATAGTTTGACTCATTTATCTACAGTCTTAAATCTACAAAGTCGCTGTCCTAATGAAGATTTCAAAAAAATTTATTTAAAGAAAAAAACAGAATGAACTCATGCTGATTAACATGCACACTGAAAATGAGAGCCAGGGATAAACCTTGTCTTCAAGAAGAATCAACAGTGTAGAACACCTGGACACCCCTGAAACCCTGTTGCTTTAGCTGATAGAAAACTAAAATGGAAGAATGAGAATATATAAAAGTTCCATACCTCTAGGAAAAGACTAACTGTTCTATAGTCATGGTAACAAATCAATATGAGAGCTGGTTTTCAACCTGATTAATCAATCCATGACAACTTGCTAAAGCAAACATGCCTCTGGAACCCATAAGTCAGATGGAACCTCACACTCTGAAAAGCAGCCAACTAGTAGCTGACTCACTCCATTGATCCTCTGTGAAGGCTGATCTACCCCTGCCTCTGTAATAACATTAAATCACACTTCTAAGGTTCACATAATACACTCCCACCATTGTAACAATTATAATCCAAAATAAACTCCTGCTGAAAAATTCTATATAAGATTACCAGTTAGCTTGGCTCAATGAGAACATCTCTGATCAGCAAACCATTCTGGCACTTAAGTAAGCAGTAAATTCAGCCTTTTGATTTCAGATACTGAGTGCTGGTGTCATCCTTTAACAACAATCAAAATTAACATTTAATTGAGACAGACTAAATTAATCTTTACTCACAGAGATATTAAAGTAACTCAGTTTACTTTACCTAATTTTTCTCTATCACACTTAGACTTACACTGCTCCTGGTGCCATGCATATCCATCTCCTTTTTCTTCATTTGACTATTCCTACCTATAAGGTGGGTTAGTTGACACTTCACTATGTCCTCATAGGCATGCACTTAACTGTACACATATTTGATCTGCCTATGTCCTGTCCTAGTCATTAAGTTTCTTGTGAGTATAGAATGTGTCTTCCTTCTCTGGGTCTTGAGCATCCAGACTGGGTCTGGCATACCTATGCTACAAAAAGCATTTGCTGAATTAATGACAGTATGTTAATAAATTTAATTATCTCTCCAATGGAAATTATTAATCTGTCTGATATCAATGTTACTCAATTGAACTTTGCCTGTTTTCAGAGACATACAAAAGGATGCTTAGCATCACTAGGCATCAAAGACATGCAAATTAAGAGGACTTCCAGCCAGGATGGATGCGTAGGTAGACATGCTGTGCCTCCTCGCAGAACCAAAATAAGAACAACAATGATTTAGAAATTTTAAAAAAAAACAGTACTGACAGAAAATTAAACTATATGGAAGTCTGACAACCAAAGAGTTAAAAGTAAACACATTCATCCAGACCAGTAGGAGGGGCAGAGTCAGGTATCTGGATGGAGAGGGGTCGAGGCAAGGCAGTGGCTGGCAGACCCCGGGTGCCCAAGACAGCAGCCGGGGGACCCCGGGAGAGCAAGGCAGTGGTGGGTAGACCCTGTGAAGTGGCAGATTGTGGAGCATGGAGTGCAAGGTGGCTGGCAGACTGGGTGGTCCCATATTCACGCACAGATAAACCAGGCAAAACTGGGAAGCAGGACAAGCTGCACAACACAGGGGCCCAGCGCCAGGAAATAAATCCTTAACACATCAATTGAAAACACCTGTGAGGGTTGAGGTGCTGGGAGAAACTCCCAGCCTCACAGAAGAGTTTGTTGGAAAGACCCATAGGGTCCCAGAATGTACACAAACTCACCCACAATGGGAATCAGTACCAGAAGGGCCCACTTTGCTGGGGGGAAGCAGGAGGAGTGACTGAAATCTGGCAGAGTGGAGCAAGCGCCATTGTTCCCTCTTGGACTCCTGCCCCACATATAGGGTCACAACAGAGCAATGTGGGCTACCCCACCCTGGTGAATACCTAAGGCTCCACACCTCACTATGTATCAGGCACATCCGACAAAAAAAATGGCTCAAACAAAAGACCAGATCAAAACTCCAGAAAAAATACAACTAAGCAATGAAGAGACAGCCAACCTATCAGATGCATAGTTCAAAACATTGGTAATCAGGATGCTCACAAAATTGGCTGAATTTTGTCACAAATTAGATGAAAAAAAATGAAGGCTATGCTAAGTGAAATAAAGTAAAAAAATGAGGAGAGGCTTAGGAACCTCCAGGACAACTTTAAATTTTCCAATATCAGAATTATAGGGGTACCAGAAAGAGAAGAGGAAGAGCAACAAGTGGAAAACTTATTTGAACAAATAATAAAGGAGAACTTCCCCAATCTGGCAAAGGAAATAGACTTTCCGGATGTCCAGGAAACTCAGAGAGTCCCAAAGAAGTTGGACCCAAGGAGGAACACACCAAGGCACATCATAATTACATTACCCAAGATTAAAGACAAGGAAAGAATCTGAAAAGCAGCAAGACAAAAGGAGACAGTTACCTACAAAGGAGTTCCCATCAGGCTGTCAGCTGATTTCTCAAAAGAGACCTTGCAGGCAAGAATGGGCTGGAAAGAAGTATTTCAAGTCATGAAAGGCAAGGACCTAAATCCAAGATTTCTCTATCCTGCAAAGCTTTCATTTAGAATGGAAGGACAGATAAAGTGCGTTTCAGATAAGGTCAAGTTAAAGGAGTTCATCATCACCAAGCCCTTATTATATGAAATGTTAAAGGGACTTATCTAAGAAAAAGAAGATAAAAAAACATGTATAGTAAAATGACAACAAACTCACAATTATTAACAACCACACCTAAAACAAAAACAAAACCCAACTAAGCAAACAACTAGAACAGAAAGAGAACCACAGAAATGGGGATCACATGGAGGGTTAGCAACAGGGGAGTGGGAGGAGGAGAGAGGGGGAAATGGTATGGAGAATAAGTAGTATAGATGGTAAGTAGTAAATAGACAGGGGGAGGGCAAGAATAGTATGGGAAATGTAGAAGCTAAAGAACTTATGACACATGGACATGAACTAGAGGGGGAAATGTGGGTGGGAGAGGGTGTGCAGGGTGGGAGGGAATGAATGAAGGGGAGAAATGGGACAACTGTAATAGCATAATCAATAAAATATATTCAAATAAAAATTATTTTAAATTTATTTTTCATTGAGGCATAATTGACATTAGATTAGATTCAGGTGTACAACATAAGGATTTGCTATTCGTATGAGAGATAATTTTTTAAAGACCTAGTTAGAACTTTAAGTTCAAATTTTTATCAATTCCATTTGTTCTTAGATTGACAAAGACCTATATATCCTGTTAATTCAGGACTTCTAGAGGAGATGTCATGAGCTTGGCTGGAGTATGTGAGTTTGTACCTTATCTCACTCATCTTGCTATTGAAAATACACACACACACACTCACACAAGTGATATGCCTACATAGTCAGGAACCAGTTTTCCTAACTCATCTCATGTGGAGAGTATCGAGGTTATGATCATTGGCAAGAATAATGAAATACTGAAATCCTGAAGCCCAAATCTTGAAGGCAGAGAGTGCAGAGCCAGTACCATCCAACTTACAAATAAATGTGGTTATTACTCCCTACCCTCACCTGACTCAAGGATTTCCCTAAGGGTCTCTGTTAATAACTTAGGATGACTACTGAAGCAGCCTTAATGGAATGATAGAATAAAAATCAGTAACCTTGATGTAAGGAAGGAGTAGCACAGTGGTAGTAAATAAAGCTTTATTGTCTGATGACTGGTTCTGATTACTGCTATGCCACCTCATAACTGTAAGTTTGAATGAAGTACTTAACCTGAAATTTTGTTCTTTCCCTTTAAAAACTGTGAAATAAATATTATACAAAAAGAATTGTGTCTCATAAATAAAGTGTGTATAAAACATGTATATAGTATTAATTTTTCCATTCTGGCTGAGATGTAGTAGTTTATGGCAGGCTAATGATCCTTACAACCAGGAAAAATCATACATTGGAAAAAAAACACATTTAAAAGATAGTGGAACCTTGGCTACTGTGGCTCAGTGGACTGAGTGCTGGCCTGCAAACCAAAGGGTTGCAGGTTTGATTCCCAGTCTGGGCACATGCCTGGGTTGCAGACCATGTCCCCAAGTGTGAGGTGCATGAGAGGCAACCACACATTGATGTTTCTCTCTGTTTCTTTCTCCCTCCCTTCCCCTCTCTCTAAAAATAAATAAATAAATAATTTAAAAAATGGGTAATGGAGAGGTATGGAAACAATAAGGGCTAGATGAACTAAAATTCTAGAGAGTAAACAGGCCTTTCTGAGACATTTTTTTTTTGCCCTTGTGGTATTAGCTAATTCTGAACAAAAGATAAGAACTGGATTTGACAAAGACAGGACTCTAGTGAGGAAAAGAGAAATCAGGGGAGTTTTTAGGGGTTGTGTGGGGCTGGTTAGATACACTGAAAACTAGAGAATCTGCAAAGAGGAATCTCAAACACGCCAATTTTCTACTCAAAATGTTGATTACTGGGACAATCTGGGATTCTGGGCCAAATACTTCTAACAAATTTAAGAGAACAAATTTGGACAAATTAAATTCATAAAAAATTTAAGGTCAGAGAGAAATCTCCCACAGTTGTATGGTATGTAGGAGATGAAACTGAACTGCTGTGAGGCCTTGTTACTATAGACAGTCAGGGAGCACCAGAAAGAGTCTTCCCCATTACCTAAGATGGTGCAGTGGGAGGTTCTTACACTGAGTGGTGCCAAAAGCAAGAAAGGTGAATGGATAGGACCAAAGGCAAAAAGCTAGCAAGACAACTGGATGGGAAAAAAACCCTACCCTCCCTATCCCTATTATAGCGTGGGCTTGAGCAGGAAGAGGAAATAGTCTTTGAGACGAGAGTCTACCATTCTTCCATATTGTGGCATGTGAATAAACCTCTTTACTTTGTTAGTTTGGCTTTCGTTGTAGCAGGCAGCAGAACCTGTGTTTCAGTTACAGTTTTTGGTGACTCTGGAAGAATGCATAGACCTCAGTAAGTCCTGGAGGGCCAAGGACTTCATGGGGACTCATATGTTCCCATTTTGTCTTGGGTCTTTCTATGGTTATGGTTTTTGGTTTATACTTTTGTGTCATCAGGGGTTGTTCTGTAGACTCCTGAAGGGAGCCCACTGAGCTAAATTTTAGCAGATTAGTCCTTATACAACTATGATCCAATGACTAAGAAAGAGTTGGTTTTCTATTGTAACACTGTTTGGCCTGTGTATACTTTAGATTATGGGGGGAAGGGAAATGCCCCCTAAATGGTTGCTAAATTATTATACTGTCATACAGTTGAAATTGTTTTGCCAACGGTCAGGAAAGTGGAACAAAATGTTTAGGCATTTATGTCTTTATACAATAAAGATTGGGCAAAGAAAGGGAACAAACTAATGATGCAGAGAAGGGAATTGGCTTCAAAACCCCTCCCTGATAGTAAGCCACAGAAAGAAAAGGAAAATAAGATGAGTCTCTTTAATTCCCTAAATCCAGAGAACCCAGGGTTAGCAGCAGGAAAATTTCCCCAGCAGCTAGATACCTCTAAAATAAGGCCAGAGGAGTGACAGCACCACCCTCTGGGCATATAATGAAGAAATGGCCTTCCCCTCAAAGACCCAGCAGGAAATCCAATTTGGCTAGGGAGCATCCCTACCTGGAGCAGGACAATTCTCTTTGAGGCAATACCGCACTGGCAGAATAAACAGGACTGGCCACTACTGGGCCCATACTCCATTTTCCACTTCAGATTTACTGAAATGGAAGAATTCCAACCCCTCATATAGGGAAGATCCTCAGAAAATGACAGATCTTATTACCTCCATTTTTGTCACTCTTCATCCTAACTGGGCAGATGTATAGGTTCTTGTTAACATCCTACAAATGGTGGATGAAAGGCAGTTAGTTATAAATAAGGCTAATGAAGAGGCTCATCACCTATATCAAGAGAATCCCAATGGGACCTCCACAAAGCCAGGGTGATTCCCTTGACAGAGACCAACTGGTACCCAAATAGTGGGAACCTAGCCTTCTTAGCAAAATGTGCATATTGGAAGGGCTTAAGAAAGGGTGCCTAAACAAAAGAACTTGAACATGGTACATGCTGTTCAACAAAAACCAAGTGAAGCAAATAAAGATCCTCTTGAATATTTAGAAAGGATCTATCAGGCCTATTGAAAGCACGCTGATGCTGACCTAGAGGCACCAGAAAATGTCCTGATGGTAATTATGACTTTTATTAGGCAGAGTGCCTTGGTTATCAGAACGAAGCTCCAATTTTTAGATGGGAGATTGGAAATGAATCCCTCCCAGCTGGTGGGCATAGCCTATAAAGTTTACCATGCCAGGGAAACAAGGAAATTAAAGCAGGTCACCATGTTCTGAGAAACAGTGCAGGGAATCAAGAAAAAGAGACAGGACTGAAAAGGAAAAGAAAGAGACCCACCTGGTACCAATCAGTGCACCTATTGTAAAAGCCATTGCAGAAGGACTTCCTAGAATAAATAAATAAATAAATAAATAAATAAATCCTCTTCAAGAAATGTTAAGAGAAAGGATGACTCTGATGATAAATGAAGAGGCCCAGGTGGCTCACCTAGATACCTCCTGACCTATTACTATTCCCCCACAGGAGCCCCAGGTACAACTGATGGTGAGAAAAAAGTTAATAGATTTCCTCACTGTTCCAGGAGCTATATACTCAGTGCTAAATACAAAACTAACCAAGAAAAGTTCAGTTGTGGGGTGACCAGACAATTACAAGGCAGGCATTTCTTCAACCTCTAGAATGCAAGCTTAGGAATCTAAAACTTACACATAGTTTTCTCTACATGCCAGACTGCCTCATTCCACTGTTAGGCCAAGATTTACTCTGAGAATTGCATACATAAATGTTTTCCTCTGAGCAGCAATTATGGTTAGGAGTCATGCGTGAAAATATTCTTCAGTTTCAGGTGGTCCAAATTTGCCTAGAAAAACCCAGAGGTGAACTCTTTCCACCTGAGAACTATGAGTAGGTTGATCAAGCCATTTGTGCTGACAGAACCCCAGGTAAGAGCTGTTAATATCCAAGCCATAAAAATTAATCTAAAAGAAGGGACACAGATCAGATTAAAAATATACCCCCTTTAAAATGAAGCTTTATAGGGAATTCGACCCATAGTGCAGAAATTCTTAAAATCAGGATTAATTTGGCCATGTCTGTCTCCCTACAACACCCTTATTTTGCCAGTCAAAAAGCTTTACTCTGATGAATATTAATGTGTACAGTACCTTAGGGCCATAAATGACATTGTCTAAGACATTTATCCTATGGTGCCCAAACCTCATGCTTTGATGACTACTGTGCCTGGGGAAAGCAAATTGTTTTCAGTCCTCAACTTGAAGGATGCTGGTTTATGCATCCTAATAGATGAACAGTCTCAACTATTATTTGCCTTTGAATAACAAGACTCAGAATCCAAAGCCATGCTTCAACACTGTTGGATTGTGTTGCCACAAGGATTTAAGATTCTTCCAGACATATTTTGGGAAATATTAGCAAAACAACTTAAGAGATGTTCAACTGAAATCAGGAATTATTCTACAATATATAGATGACTTACTAATAGCTAGCAATAGTTGTGAAGACTGTTTGCTCAACACTATCACAGTCCTAAATAATTTGGCAAAAAGATGGTATAAATTGACCTCACAAGGTCCTGATTTGCAAATAGGAGATGGTATACCTGGGACTCCAACTGAAGGAGGACACTAGGAAAGTGAAGACCAATAAAAAACAAGCTATTGATACAATAAAATCCCAGACAACCAGAGGTAGCTTCATGGATTCTTAGGGATTATAGGGTTTTGCCAGATTTGGACCCCAAACTTTGGCCTTATAGTGAAACCAGTGTATAATTTTTTGGAAGGACTAGACTCTAAACTCCTTGAATGTACAGAGACTATCTGGTGGCATTTGACACCTTGAAAGAAAAACTAGTTACAAAATCCTGCACTGGGATTGCCTGATTTACAGAAACCTTTCAAATTATACATTCATAAAAGGGAAGGAATTGAATTTGTGGTACTAACCCAGACCCTGAGAAATACTCCTCAAACCATAGCCTATCTTTCAAAGAAACTAGATCACACAACAAAAGAATGGCCACCATCTCTCCAGGTAATAGCAGCTATCTGTGACATCTTATAGGAAGTACAGAAATTTACTCTGAGGCTATCTACTATAGTATTTGTGCCACTCCAGGTCCTAACCCTATTAGAATAGAAAGAAGGGTATTGGTGATGACAGAGCACCTGGGGAAATATCAGCCATTTTATTAGACATCCCTAAATGTTACCTTACAAACCTCCACTACCTTAAATATGGCCACCCTAACCCTGAACTCAGAGGGAAGTTCAGATCACCAACATGATTGCTTAAAAATCATTCACAAAGTTTCTTTTAACAGACTGGATTTATTGGACCAGACAATGACAGAACCTGACAGGGAATTATATACAGATAGGAGCAGCTTCAATAAGAACAGTCAATGATGAGTTGGGTATGCAGTATCACATAGATAAGGTAGTAGAAGCCTCAGCCCTTGCTATAGGAACCTCTGCATAAAAGGTTGAACTGATAGCCCTACCTAAGACTTTAGAATTTTCCTAGGGTAAGAATGTTAATATCTACATTGACTCTAAATATGCCTTCATGGTAGTCCGTGCCCATGGGTCAATATGGAAAGAAAAAGGGCTCTTAACTTCAGGGAATAAGGACATCAAACATGCAAAATAAATTTATAATTCCTAGAGCCAGTGAATCTACTGACACAGATTGCCACAATGTACTTTCCAGGACACCATAAGGATAGTTCTAAAACAAGCCAGGAAACTAGACTGCTGATAATGCAGCAAGACAAACTACCCAAGGGCTGCACATCTTGGGGTTTTAATTCTTTACCTGGACTTGCCAAAATTTAGACCCCATTACACAGAATGAGATGAGGAATGGACCCATGAATGGGGATTCTCTAACAATGATCTTAATTCTATATGGAAGATCAATATTCTCATGGTGTGATCTGACTCTCTAATGCTCTAGTGTATTCCATCTTCATATACCTACATGAAGAGACCCACTCTGGCAGGTATGCTATAATGGATCTCATTAGACCATATTTGGAGGGTCCTCATTTGGAAGATTATCCAAGCCTATTAGACAAGCACTTAAAACAATCATAAGACAGAATATGCTTTAACAGGAAAGGAGGTAAAATAAAAAGGGATACATCCATTTGAGGACTGGCAAGTTGACTTACATAGATGCCTAAAACCATAGGAAACTAAATTTTTATTAGTTTTTGTACACACCTTTTCCAAATGGGTAGAGGCATATCCCATGAGAACTGAGAAAGCAGCTGACATTCCAAACAAGATGGAGGAGTAGATAGAAACCCTTGACTTCCTCACACAACCAAAAGGAGGATAACAACCAATCTAAAATCAATAAACAACCAAAGGCACCAGAAAATCTAACTGCATGGAACTCTGACAACCAAGGCATTAAAGAAATAAAATCAAATAAAATCAATCAGAACAACCAAACCAGTAAGGCGACAGACCCTGTGGGCCAACTCAGGACAACTGCCATGATGCTATAGCCTTGGAGGTGGGGCTATCTGCCTACCTCCTGCGGGCTGTGAGGGAAGGACTGACTTAAGGGGAAAACTGAGACTCAGCTGACTGTGGGCTAAGGCTGGGGTTGCTGTGGTGAGAGATACTTCCAGTCTCACATGAGAGAGTTCGTTGAAAACTGTGCCAGAGATGAGCAGGCAAGCTGCACTATTCTCTTTCTGGCCACTTCCCAACAGGTAGCACCACCGCGCAGCAAAGAGGGTTGCCTTGCCTAGGCAAATACCTAAGGCCCACCCCTTTATAACCTATCAGCTGCACCAAGACAAAGAAATATAGCCCAAATGAAAACACAGAGCACAGTACATGTTTCCATTTGTTTGTGTCTTCCTTGATTTCTTTCTTCAGTATTGTGTAGTTTTCTGAATACAGGTCTTTTACCTCCTTAGGTTTATTCCTAGGTATTTTATTTTTCTTGTTGCTATATCAAATGGGAGTTTTTTCTGGATTTCTGCTTGTGCTGTTTCATTGTTGATATACAAAAATGCTTTTGATTTCTGCATGGATGGAACTGGAAAGCATTATGCTAAGCAAAATAAGCTAGGTGGTGAAAGACAAATACCATATCATCTCACCTTTAACAGGAACCTAAACAGCAAAACAAACAAACAAGCAAAATGTAACCAAGACACTGAAATAGAGAACAGGCTGACAGTAATCAGAGGGGAAAAGGCAGGGAATTTCAGGGGAAGGGTTTGCAGGAACAAGTATAAAGGACACATGGACAAAAACTGGGGGGGGGGCTGGAAATGGGAGGGAGGTGGGGAGGGCTGGTGCGGGTGGGCTGGGATTGGAGTAAAAGACAGAAAACTGTACTTGAACAACAATTAAAATAAAATTAAATTTTAAAAAAGAAAGAACAGAGCAAAGCCTCACAAAGAGAACTAAGTGAGAAGGAGATTGCCAACCTATCTGATGGAGAATTTAAAGCCCTGGTAATCAAAATGCTCACAGATGTGATTGCGCTTGGTTGAAAAATGAAAAAACAAATGAAGGATACCCAAAGTGAAATAAAGCAAAACAGGGAACCAACAGTGACAGGAAGGAAACCAGGATTCAAAGCAATGATTTGGAACAAAAGAAAGAAAGAAACATCCATCCAGAAGAAAAGGAAGAAACAAGAATTCAAAAAAATGAAGAGAGGCTTAGGAAACTCTGGGACAACCTGAACTGTTTCAAAATACAAATTATAGGGGTTCTGGAAGAAAAAGAACTACAGTAAGAAATTGAAAACTTATTTGAACAAATAATGAAGGAAAACTTCCCCAATCTGGCAAAGGAAATAAACTTTCAGGAAGTCCAGGAAGCTCAAAGAATCCCAAAGAATTTGGACCCAAGGAAGAACACACCACGGGACATCATGAATTACATTGCCCAAGATTAAAGATAAGGAGAGAATCTGAAAAGTAGCAAGAGAAAAGGAGACAGTTACCTACAAAGGAGTTCCCATTAGACTATCAGCTGATTTCTCAAAAGAAACCTTACAAACAAGAAGGGGCTGGAAAGAAGTATTCCAAGTCATGAAAGGCAAGGACCTACATCCAAGATGACTCTATCCAGCAAAACTTTCATTTAAAATGAAAGGGAAGATAAAGTGCTTCCTAGATAAGGTCAAGTTAAAGGAGTTCTTCATCACCCAGCTCTTATTATATGAAATGTTAAAGGTACTTGTCTAAGAAAAAGAAGATAAAAAACATGATGTGTAAAATGACAACAAACTCGCAACTATCAAAAAGTGAACCTAAAAGAAAAGAAAAACAATGAAAACAAAAACTAAGCAAACAACCAGAACAGGAACAAAATCAGCAAAATGGACATCACATGGAGGGATTTCAGTGGGGAGGGGAAATGGAGAAATAGGGGGAAAAGGTACAGAGAAGAAGAAGCAAATTAGTAGACATAAAATAGATGGGAAGATATAAAAAATGGTATAGGAAACAGAGAACTCAAAGAACTTATATGTACAACCCATGGATATGAACTAAGGTGGGGGAATGCTAGAGGGTTGGGGGAACAGGGTGGAGGGGGGATAAAGGGGGAAATTGAAAAACTGTAATAGCATAATCAATAAAAAATACTTAAGAAAAAGAAAAAGCAACTGAGGTAGCAATTAATTGAGCACTTCTACTCAATAAATAATCCCTAGGTTTGAACTTCTTCACAGGATTCAAAGTGACAGTAAACCATCATTTACTTCAGAAATCTCCCAGAAGACAGGACAGGCACTACAGATTCAACAGAAACTATGTGCATCCTGGAGACCCCAATCTATAGGGATGAGTGAGGAAAAACACCACACAATAAAGAATATCCTGGTGAAAATATGCCAGAAAACACATTTGAAATAGGACGAGGTACTCCCTATTGCCTTGCTCCAGATTAGAGTAGTGCCCTGAAGTGGAATTAAATTAAGCTCTTTTGAAATAGTTTATGGGACACCATTCCAAGTTTTTATTTCAGGAACACCCCATTTAGATTTAGATTATGAATCAAAAATCAAACAATATATACAACATTTAGGGCACAAGTTTGCACAAGTTTGCTTATTGCAGGTAATATCTACCCATCTGACTAGCCCTTACACCTGTTGCAGCTGGAAGACCCAGTCTTACTAAAGACCTGGAAGACTCAAGGTCCTGAACAGCAGTTAGCTGAGCAACGGACCACTCTCTATGACATCCTTCTGACAACAGACCCATTCATAAAGCTTCATGGGAATCAAGCCTTGGATCTACCACACATGGGTAACGTGGGCACCACCTGAGGAGGACTCAGATCTTGCTGCTGCTATTGGTACCTAAAGGGAACTCTGAACTTGCACTCCTTTAAAGAGATTTAAAATTCCTCTTTTGGAGAGGGATAGAATGTCCCAAAGCTAAGTGGCAATGTTATTTTTTATTTTATTCTGCATTTCCCAGATAGTGGCTCCCTGCAAATTTATTCTGCTGTTGGGTATGCCACCCAAACCCAGCTCAGGGTAAAATCATGGGATCTTTTAGTCTCTCCAGTTTATGACACTTCACTAAACACTCAACTGATTGTCTGTGCAGTAGATATCACTTTGGAAATCCATCTGCAACACCATCTCTTGAAACATGAAGCAGTCCACCAGCTTCACTTGTTCAGCCATGCCATCTTCTAAACACTGCATATAGTGCCCTCAAAGACAGCAGTCCTTCTCCTTCACTTAAAAGCCTCCATCCATTCCTGATACCCACATCTTCCTTTGTTATATGGTAAGAATTTCTGGACCCAGAGATAGGTAAGACTACACTGTTTGTCAGCAGAAGGTAACTACAGAAGAATAAGACCTTCAACTATTTGACCTTGTAAGATTACAAGGGTCCAGAATTTTGAAGAGGGGAATTGTTACTATAAAACAGTCATTCAGAGTGTCAGAGGAGACTCCACCCATTGGCCAAGATGGTGGCAGGGGGAGCTTCTTATACCAAGTACACCAAAAGCTAGAAATATGAATGGATAGGGCTTGAGAGCATATGGAAAAGTAAAAAGATAAATGGATAGGGCCCCATATGCCTCAAAAGCTAGAAAGATAATTGGGTTCTGAAAAAAATCCTTCACCTCCCTATCCCTATACAGAACTGTGGGCTTGAGCAGGAAGATGAGATGGCCTTTGAGATAGGAGTCCATCATTCTTCCAGGTTGTGTGGCACCTGAATAAACATCTTTCCTTTTTCACCAGCACCTGCCTTATGAATTTGGTTTTTGTGGCAGAAGGCAGTTGAACTTCTGTTTTTTATTTGGTAACAATATTTCCCTCACTTTACCATACTGCTTCCATTGTGAAGGAGATTTCGGTGGCTGCTCTTTTGGGGTAGCCTGTAGACAACCTAGGAGTTAGTAAGAAATTAAATCCATTACAAGGTATTAGGGAGAGCACTTATTATACTAACTGACAGTGACCCCAGTCACAATCGGGGCTCATATAGATTCCCAAAAGCAGACAGAGCTTTTTCAAAAACAATTAAGAAATGACTGTAAGGTATCATTGAAATTTGAAACTGATAAATTTTTAGGTTTCTATATGACATTTGCCCAAATTCCAATTGCCCAAATTATACATGCAATGAACATTAAATCTGAACTAAGACTACCACAAAAATAACTAAAAATGAACTTCATTCAATTTCACAGCTTATAAATATATTTGGAAATTACATACAAAATGTTGGGAAGTTGACTTTTTTGGATAGAATCTTACAACATGGTAAAATTTATTTCATCCTCAGTTCTTGATATCCAGAAACTAGATTCTATGCTACTGGAAAAGCCTTTTTACTTGGTTTATTCACTTACATTTCTGTTTCACCTATTTTTTTCTTGATTGAAACACTGCCATGTAGACTTTCAGGTAAGACAGAGGTGTAGGTAGATACACTATGCCTTCTTACACAACCAAAACAAAGAAAATAACAAATTTAAAAACAAAAAATAACCAGAAGTGCTAGAAAATCAAACTGTGTGGGAGTCTGACAACTGAGGGGTTAAAGAAGAAACATTCATTCAGACTAGTAGGATGAGTGGAGTTGGGCAGCTGGAGCAGAGAGGATGCATGACAAGGCAGGACGCATGTTTGGAAGACCAGGAGGGTGAGGTAGCAGCTTGCAGACTGGGCAGACCCACATATTTGCATGTGGATAAACTGGGAGGAACAACTGGGGATGGAGACAGACCACACAAGCCAGTGTTCTAATGTGGGAAAAGAAAGCCTAAAAACCTCTGGCTATAAAAACCTGTGGGGGTTGTGGCAGTGGGAGAAACTCCATCCTCACAGGAGAGTTCATTGGAGGGGCCCACCACATCTTAGAACATACACAAACCCACACACCAGGAATTCAGCACCAGAAGGGACCAGTTTGCCGGTGGGTAGCAAGGTAAGTGACTGAAAGCCTGTTTAGAGCTGAGCAAGCAACATTATTCCCTCTCTGTCCCCTCTCCCGTACACAGTGCCACAACTCAGCTATGTGAGTTGCTCCATCCTGGTGAATAACTAAGGCTCCACCCCTTACAATGTAACACTTGTGCTGATGCAAATAAATATGGTCCAATTGAAAGAAGAGATCAAAACTCCAAAAACAGAACTAAGCAATGAAGAGATAGCCAACATATCAAATGCAGAAATAGTTGAGTATGTTTGTAAAATAGATGAAAAAGTGAAGGCTATGCAAAGTGAAAGAAATGGGAATGTATAGGGAAACAACAGTGACAGGAAGGAAACTGGAACTCAAATCAATGATTTGACACAAAAAGAAGAAATAAACATTCAACCAGGACACAATGAAGAAAGAATTCAAGAAGACAAGAGGCTTAGGAACCTTTGGGACAACTTTAAACATTCCAACATCCAAATCATAGGGGTGCCAGAAGAAGAGGAAGAGTAAGAAACTGAAAACTTATTTGAAAAAATAATGAAGGAGAACTTCCCTACTCTGGCAAAGGAAATAGACTTCCAGGAAGTCCAGGAAGCTCAGAGAGTCTCAAAGAAGTTGGACCCAAGGAAGCACACACCAAGGCACATCATAATTACATTACCCAAGATTAAAGATAAGGAGAGAATCTTAAAAGCAACAAGAGAAAAGGAGACTGTTACCTACAAAGGAGTTCCCATAAGACTATCAGCTGATTTCTCAAAAGAGACCTTGCAGGCAAGAAGGGGCTGGAAAGAAGTATTCCAAGTCATGAAAGGAAAGAACCTAAATCCAAGATTACTCTATCCAGAAAAGCTATCATTTAGAATGGAAGGGCAGATAAAGTGCTTCCCAGATAAGGTCAAGTTAAAGGAGTTCATCATCACCAAGCTGTTATTATATGAAATGTTAAAAGGACTTATCTAAGAAAAAGAAGATAAAAAATATGAACTGTAAAATGACAACAAACTCACAACTATCAACAACCCAACCTAAAAACATAACAAAACAAAACAGAAACAACTATGAACTAAGCAAACAATTAGAACAAGAACAGATTCACAGAAATGGAGATCACATAGAGGCTTATCAGCGGAGTGTGGGAGGGTGGGAAATGGGGTAAAAGGTACAGCAAATAAGAAGCACAAATGGTAGGGACAAAGTAGACAGGGGAAGGTTAAGAATAATGTAGTAAGTGGAGAAGCCAAGGAACTTATGTGTATGCCCCATGGCCATGAATAAGGGGAAGGAATGCTATTGGGAGAGGGGTATAGGGTGGAGGGGAATAAAGGGGGAAATGGGATAACTGTAATAACATAACCAATAAAATATATTAAAAATAGAACCTAATAAATAGCCCAAATGAGCAAAATAGAAGCAGAGGCATGGAAGCAAGGAATAGACTGTCAGCCACCAGAGGGTAGGGGGAAGGGGGATCAGGGTAGAATGAAGGGGAAAGGACTAGTCAAGTAACATGTATGAATAATACATGGACATGGACAACAGGGTGGGTATTGTCTGTGGGAGTGGGGGTGGTGGGATGGGTGAAGGAGAGCTAAGGGGGAAAATTGGGATAAGTGTAATAGAACAACAATAGAATATTTATTTTTAAAAATAAAAGCAATGAAAAAAACAGGAAAAATAGAAGATGATGTTAGGGAAATGGAATGTGCTTAGAATAACAAAGGACTTAATAATAAAAGACAAAAACAAAGAGAAAGAATAGCAGAAATATGGCCTGCTTCAATGTGGTTGGTAGGGTAATGAGTGTAATAATTTATAGTTTTAATTTGAATATTTCACCTAAAATGCCATATGCTGTGCTTGAGTGTGATATTGTTGTTACAGAATTACATACTTATGATTTTGTAATAAATGGAAGTATTATTTGTGCCAGACCCTGTATATTGATGTTCTAGGGTTTTTTATGGGAATGAACCAATCTTTCACCAGCCCCTACAGGCTGTTATAAGACCACACATATTTGAGTGATAAGAAAAAAATGCATTCAGATAAAAGTTACTTTTTAACATCTCTAAAGAAATTAGGTGGGAGAGGCAAAATGAAGAGGATTGGCATGATCTGTGGCTTTGTCTCTCCTATGGTGGCTTTCTCTTCTATTAGCACAGATAATCATATTTTGTTGCAAAAGCCCACATTTCATTGATTAAAAGTAACCAAAGTGTTATTCCCATTTGTAAATATTTTTCTTGATAGTATATATTAGGATGTAAAACTACTGTTCTCATACTCCAAGGGACTTGGAAATTCCATAAGGATAATTTTGTTTCTAATAAGTCAATAGATTTTCATTTAATATTATTATCTGTGCTCTAGAGAACAAGAAATACAAGTAAAAATAGCTAATTATGTATACATTTGAACTAGAATGCAAGAGGAAGGGAGACTATTTCATTTTTACTGAGGCAAACTTCTAAGAAAAATAAAAGTAGTTATACTCTTTTAGCAATTTGCTTCTTACCCAAAACATAAATCTCACTGTTGACTACAGCTGTACTGAATCGGTACTTAGAATACTTCATGGGTGCCCGCTCTGTCCATTGGTCTTGTCTAGGGTCATACTGCAACAGTTTGTTGCTTAATCGATCAGGTTCTTCAGCAGGAAGGTCCATCTGCATGAAATATGACAATCAATATAATACATCAGTATATATATAATATAATACAACCAATATAATACAACCAATAATACATCATTTAAAATCTCTGTGGATACATAAATGCAATTAGCCAAAGCAAATAGCCAAGCAGATGGAGGTTAACTGTAGTGACTTGAACTAACAAACCCACAAATCCCATGATTCAGGATTATGAATCCACTGTCCATATCAGAGGAATTTATATTCCATAATAATGAGGCTAAGATGTTGAGTTACAGCAAATAATCTGTGATCTTAGCAGTAAGACAACACAGCATTTTTTAAAAATGAAGCAGCTGCAATGCCTTAAAAATGAAACCATGCTTTCTATAGTAGAACAGTATTTAAAGTATAATTTTATTTTGTCAAACATTATAGTGGTGGATTCTAATATTTGTGAGAAACAATTTATAAGGCATTTATATTTATAGTAATTTTCTTTTTTTTAAAAGATTTTATTTATTTATTTTTAGAGAGGGAAGGGAGGGAGATAGAGAGAGAGAGAGAGAAACATCAATGTGCGGTTGCTGGGGGTCATGGCCTGCAACCCAGGCATGTACCCTGACTGGGAATCGAAACTGCAACACTGTGGTTTCGCAGCCTGCACTCAATCCACTGAGCTATGCCAGCCAGGGCCTATAGTAATTTTCTAGTACAAATGGAACAAATATTATAGTGTTCTAGTAATTATTTTTACCCCATAATTATAACCTATATAGGAATGGTCTGATGAATTCAATTTTCAAAATCTATGCATTAATATAAATTATTCACAGTTATTTTATGTATTTATTTTATTTACATATATTTTTAAATGACTAGATATAGTACAAATTGAATGACTGTTTATCCTTACACAGATGTATGTGGCTTCTCCTACTCATAAAATTCAGGTGAAGTAATTCTTTTTTATAATGTGTCAGGAACTTTTATGACTTCAAGCTAAGGATGCTTAAGTGTCTTTTAGTTTTAGTTTTGGATGCAGATGTTCAACACAGAAATAATTGCCATAGTTACAAAAGTTGTGTGCAATTAATTTTAGTTAATTACTTTAAATGCATCAGGAGTTATCACTATGATTGCAATCACAACCCCATGTTACTTTGCAATTTAATGTATAGCATTAGGCAAAGACTAGCTAAAGCTTTTCTCGGGCAATAAATATTCACGTCATAAGTTCAAAGACAATATAAATTAATAAATATTATCTTTATTGTTTTAATTTTTCTTTTTTTTCTTTTTTTTAAAGAGAAGAGGGAATTTTTAAAAAGATTTTATTTATTCATTTCTAGAGAGGGAAGGGAGGGAGAAAGAGAGAGAGAGAGAGAGAAACATCAATGTGTGGTTGCTGGGGGTCAAGGCCTGCAACCCAGGTATGTACCCTGACTGGGAATTGAACCTGCGACACTTTGGTTCGCAGCCTGCACTCAATCCACTGAGCTATGCCAACCAGGGCTAATTTTTCTTTTAATATATTTTCTTCTAATGTAAGTATTTAATCTCCAATGTAGTGAAAAAGTAAAGAAAAGCTTATAAGTTCTCTTTAGAGCTTATTCATATAAAAATTAACTATATAATGAATAGTTATAAAAAAGCTTAATTATAAATAATTTGTCAGGTATCAGCTACTAGCTGATCTGTACTTCTTTTTGATACATAGCACAAATTTAAAATGTATTAAATGTGAAGTTTAAGTTTTTAAAACAGGTATGGTATGTCATTTACATGGCAAAGTGCAAGCTTATGAAATAAATGCAAAAACATCAGTTTTATCATGAAATAAATAAGGAAAGCCAAGAAACAATATAGGAAAAAATAAATTTACATCATGTGGGTTGACAAGGAGCTATTAAGATTAATTTCTCTTAGAAAGACAGCATGGCCAGGGTAAAAGACAACTGGAGATACTACTGTGAGAGCTCCAAGACACTGGGAGGAACACCCAAGAGAAGAGGAAGGACCACTGTGGTCACACTCTTTTAACTTTTCAATTTTGACTTGCCAACATTTCACTGGGCTTCAATATAAACAGTGTTCTGGTTTCTCTGTGTGTGGATGCCCAGCAAAAACACAAAGTGTTTAAAATCATAATATGCTGTTGCAGAAATAATTGTGCCAACACAGGATCAGTATTATTCTGGTTTCCTACTTAGAGTAAGAATTTTAAATGTGGAAAGGACCTAAGAGTTAGTTGCCTCATACAGCTGTTATGCAGACAGTTCTGGGATGAGGACCCAGCTTCTCTGCCTCCTCCTTATATGTTCCCTACAGATAATCCATCAGCATAAGCATCTTTCATAATTAGTAAGATGGGAAGTATTATGAAGAATACAGCATGAATACTGAATGAAGGCATTCTATGAATAACACTTTACAATTTTATTCTCCTAAACTGATTTAACACTTTAAAATTTAAGTTTAATATTTCATAAAATAAATTTTTTTTATCAAAATGCAAGCCATACTCTTTTAGTATTGAACAACCACAACATTTTCAACATAGCAACCTGACTCAACATAGCCATGCCAGTTAGGTGTGTAGGAAATCCCTTAACCTGAGGGGTCCAGCCTCCAATCACATAAAGTTTATTATTCACTGTCACTACAGCATGACATGCCAATTGTAGTGGAAGGGGAGACACCGTTTTCCAAATGTCCTGTTCTACTGAGTACTTATCAACACAGTTTGTAATAAGATACTGGTTTTTAATTTTCATCTGTCCTCCTATAACATAGAGGTCATCATGGACACTGCCCAGAGCATAGAGTTCTCGAAATTCAGTAGTGCATAACTTTTCCCAAAACTGGTTTCCTCTATCATGATACCTGTAAAATAATAGAAAGAGAATTCAGGATTAGAGTTAACATGAAAACAACTTACCCAAGAAACACACTTAAGCTTTATTTCCAACCAAAAATAATATGATTTGGTTCTTCTAACTTGAGAGGAAGTAAACATCACTATAAGATAGTTATACAGGTTTGCAAGATATTTTTTTTTTATTTTTTGAAAGGACTGATGAAGAAAATATAATGTGTATAAAAACTATTACCCACACCTACCTTCAGAATTTTAGGAAAAATAGTATATTGAAAAAGTGTAGATTATCCAGGACTAGCCTTCATTTCCTAATTCTGGGGAGGAAAATCAAGAACAAATAGCAAAGTCTCTTAGCAAATCATTTGTAATTTTACCATAAGAGAATAATAAGTAAAAATAAAAAATAAAACGTCTAATTCTGTGGACTAGAAGTTTCACCTTAATACTAATTAAGAAGTAAGTTTTAGAGCAGAGAATCTGAAAACATCTTAATTCAGAGACTTCTAATGGGATGATGTATGTGTAGACTTTTAAGGATTGTTCTTTTAGTTCTAATTGGCTCAGATCAGCATCAAGAACACTTGTGAGTGTTATAAAAATCTACCTGCAGATGTCTGTCAGGCATTTAACATTTATTTTAATCCCCTAGATATGATAATTTTAGTAATTTCTTCCATGAATAATTATGTCAGTCTGAGAAGAATCTTGGGAGATAGAGACACTAGGATATATGATCTCTTAATACCTCCAGAAGTCCAACATATACATTAACTGATTATCTGTGCACGTGTAGCATTATATAGTCACTAAATACATGAGTTTGTGGCTATCCTTTGTCTTGCTTCTTGATAGTGGTTAAGTCAGTCATGACTTGGGACGTAGTCTGAGAAGGACAAAAGTACTTACTGGGACAGTGGTATAAAATATGATATTAGATTTCTTGTAGAAAATCCAGAATGTGTACCTGGAATTCAAAACTAAAACAAAACAAAAAAACAAAAGCCAGGGAATTAAAAAAATTGTTCTGTTTGGAAACAAATGAAGAAATTATCTGTGTGTGTTCCCTACTGAGTACAATTTTAAAGTTCAGACTACTTATTTTGCATCAAACATTGACAGTTGATGACGTTTATGAGTTTTTCTTAATTATGTTGTTAACTCTTTCATTCTTTCCCATTCTTGACAGGTAAGTTAGAAGATTATGCTTCTTTTATATAGGGCATGTCTGGCTTGTCACACACTGAATGCAGAAGTTTATCAAACCTTATGATAGCTATCTTCTAGATAATTCTAGGTAGGAAACCAGAGTCTGTAGAATCACAGGTGATATTTTTACCACTATTTTTAATTGTACTGAATTTCAGAAGAGAAAGGAGAATTAGGTATCTAACTGTAGGTAGAGGCTACTAAAGTAAAGCCAGTAAATGAATATATACAAGAACTAAAAAAATGGTTTGATTTACTGAGACATGATTCAAGAAAACAGGCCAAGAATGAAATACATCCCATGAAGATTGGGATGTACATGTTCACTGGGCAACTTGATAATCTGATTTTTGTTTTAACAGTTTGAACTGAAAACATGGAGAGAAAATGCCCAGATAAAAATGTAAAACTTGGGAGCATTTGAGATCTTGCTTCCTGGCAATTTTTACCAGTTTTGGCTTAAGCTCATATTTTTTTTTAAACTGTAAAATTTATTAAGAAAAATAGATGTGTCATAAAAAAGAAAATAATAGTGACAAAATCATTCAATGTTCTCAGAAGTTGATAGTTTAAAAACAATATGTATCCTTAGCTGTTTGCATATCAAAGTATGGGAGATAAGTAAAGGAGATAGGTCCATCTTTTAGAAAAGAAATGACCAACTAGAGTATTAGTCTACTGCTTCTTTTAAGTCAAAAAGAAATGTATCTGCATGAAAATATATTACCTACAGAGTAGAAGGAAACTGAAGAGTGTCTAGGTAAAAATAAAAGGGATTAAAAACAAAAGTAATACAGTAGGAATATACCAGAAGATAGTAATGATTTCTCACACATATCACAAAACTGGCACTAAAGTGACCTTCAGTAGTGCCTGCCATAAGATTTTTAACTCTCCAGATACCTGCTGGAAGTCTCATTTAAGCCCAAAGCAATGCTTCTGATTATTTAATTATTTTCCTTACTGACAATTTCATTATTAGAGGAAATGAGGAGGGAAACTGATACTTTTACCCTAATTCTGACCAATGTGGAGGAGCTGGTTGGTGATGGGAACCTGGTTGAATCAAGATAGATCAGGGTATGTAGTCAGACATATGCTGTAAGAAAGGGAAGCAGGCTTTCAAAAAAGTTAAGAAAAAAATACTTGGGGATCAAAATAGAAACACATTTTGATAGGATTGGATATTTATTAAAAATAAATTCTGGTGGCAGTTTTGTAGACTGATCAGAAAGAAAAGGACTATTTAAAGAACCTAAGGTACTTATAACAAGAGGTTTTCAAATGGAAAGAGGGGCCAAAAAATCCAGGACCAAATAAACAAGTGGCATGGACCTATAAGAACCATGCTGGGAAAGCCAAAGCTCCCTCTTCCTTTAAGATTTGATATCCAGTGTCGCAGGTTCGATTCCCAGTCAGGGTACATGCCTGGGTTGCAGGCCATGACCCCCAGCAACTGCACATTGATGTTTCTCTCTCTCTCTCTCTATCTCCATCCCTTCCCTCTCTAAAAATAAATAAATAAAATATATAAAAAAAGATTTGATATCCCAAAAGAGAAAAAAAAGTTGAAACCATGGTAATTCTGAAGAACCTTGCTCCTTCTACTGAGTGACATGCTCTGCCACAATGGGCATAGGTCCAGGTCTTATCTAGTGTTCTACATTCCCTCCCTTCTCTCTACTAGAGAAGATGAAACATGTACACAAAGGATGAATATGAAAAAGGGACAGGCCTATAGCTTGAAACAGATAATGAGATACTAGGAGATGACAGAAAGAGTAGATCTCTTAATTATTTCTTTAACCTAACTTTACTGTTCACAAACATTGCTTTCTGACTGAAAATTCATAATGAACTCTGGAAAGAGGGAACTGAGGGGAAAAAGATATTGAAGGAGAGCTTTACTATCTATTATGTATTTCATGTATATATTTATTATTTACCCAAGTAGATTTAAAAGCTGAATACTTGCTGAATAAATAGTAAACAAATGTATGTGTCCTCATATACAAGATCTAGGTGATATGCTACTTCTTAGCAGACACTCTTTTTCCTCTTACATTTCCAGGGGTGAAGCACTCTTATTAGGCTACAAACATTTTATACTATTGGAGGTTTAGGGAAGATCCACACATTAAGGATACAGAATGCAATGTGACAGATAATTAGTAATTTTTGTTTGAGAAAAAATCACTACTTTGGAGTAGTAACTAAAATAAATAAGTTCAAAGGAGTCAATGGTAGTAAATTTTTCTTCCAGTTAAAAGTTATATCAAACTCTTCAAAAACAAAGCGTACTGATAAATAAGAAAAGAATGAAAAGATATCCAATGAAATTAAAACATATATATATTTAGCTTATGTAAATTATATGTTCTTAACAAAGGTTTTTAAGTATGGGTGATTTAATTATGAATTTTACATATGTAAAATACATAAAATGTGTATTTACAGGGTAATTTTGATTACATATAATTTAAGATGTGATCACTCTTTCAGCAGTATTTTTTTCTACTGTTGCTAATGTCAAAGCAAGGTAATTAAAACAAACATAAATACAGTGCTAGATACAAACCTATAGATTTCAACATTCTTGTTCTTTTGTCTAGAGAGTTTAGAGGCAGTTGCTTCTCCAGCCACAATTATAGCATTGTTTTCCATGACAACACCAGTACACACAGATCCTAAACCCTCTCCATATTTGGGAGATGAGATAAAGTAGGTCTTCCGTGATGCAGGATCATAACAAAAACTGGCATCCCCATAATTCCTATGTCTTGACCTGATTCCTGAAGAATTATTGCCAATGCAAAGCAAAAGACTAGTAGTCTCCATGCCATAACGAAGATTTAGAGGATGCTGTTGTGGTTTCTTGAAGGTTTTGAATGTGTTTTGAATTATGTCAATGCAATTTGCATCACATAGAAGCATTGTGTTTCTTTTCAGGGCTTGTCTTAAAAAAGAAGGATTTATAAGTTCCAGTCTTACTTGCTTCAAAAGCTCAACAAGATGCTCTTTGCGCAATTCCTGGTTATGATTTACCCATCTCAGAACTAAGTCCAAAATGGTCTCCTCTCTGGATATGTTAAGGTCATCTGATTTAATAAGCATTAGAAACTGGTACATTTCAGTTTCTAGTATTTCTTCATGTAAGCTCACCTCAGCAAAGTGCTGATATAAATATTTCTTTGACTGATCAGATAAATCTTCAGCTCCAATCTGCTTTGCAAAATGATAGATACCCACACAGTTGAAGGCATCCATATGGTCCATCATATATTTTTGACACACACTAAAGACTTCTTCCATCTGCATAAAATAGGCAGCCATAGCTACAGTCTGTACATTGGCATTATTGATCTCCAAAACTGCACTGTACATGTAATTTAATATAACTGACACACTTTCTGCTGTGATGTCATAAAGTATGACTTCTCTTTGAGCACATTCAAGTAGCCCACAGGTGAACATGGCTTTGAAATAAGGACTGAAAACAGACAGGATCAGTCTGTGGCAAGGAAATTTCTCTCCTTCTGCTATGATTACTACATCAATCATTTCTGCTAATTCTTTCATGTTCTTAATTTTATTCAGTAAATTTAAGCTATGTTGGTATTTTTCTTTTCCATCAGTTTTGTACTCCATGATAGACTCTTCAATGTTTCTAAGTTGTCTTCAAATTTAGCTTGATTCTTGAGGGGCTATTTGCATATCAGATTACTCACAAAGCAACACGAGATATAGCAATCCTGAGGGAAAGAAAAGAAGCAGTTTTTTTTCTAAGAAAAAATTCTCTACATTATTTAAAATGCAGCATTAGTTCTATGAAGTATTTATAAAAATATTATTCATTCCAAATAGAATACTTTAACTTCAAGATAACTACTTTTTATATCTTAAAATAACATCAATTGTATAAACAGTAAATTTTTATTTTCCTAATCAGCTGCAGAGGCCTTTCTAGGGGTCTGGAAAGTCCTCCCTCCCATGGTGAATGAAACAGAAGTGATAAGATGGGAATATTTTAGAATTCCACTTCCCGTTATCAAATACAGCTATATGGCAGACTGAGGGTACATAGGAATTAGGTAACATTTTCTCTGAAGAGATGCAACATAACAAAAAAGGCTATGTGTGCCTCCCCCAAAATGCACCCAGATGTATTTTCACAAAATCACAACCATGGGCCATGTATAATGGGTGAAAAAAATTTCCTAAAATTCTTCTCAAACTTTGCTTTGGGGCAAATAATTCAAAACAGATGCTTTGGAAAGCACAACCCAATGTCTGCTGACCTGGGGCTTCACAATATTTGAAACTTCCAATTAAATCATCCTAAACTTAGAAAATACACAAAAGTCATTTGGTTTCTTCTCTTCCTTCCTTAATCAGCTTCTCTTTTCCCCTATTTCATAGTAGCAGAAACTGTATGTATGGCTTCTTGACTTAAAAAGCACTAGTCTAGTTAAAAGTCTCTTTAACCTAGATATCTCATCTTCACCTTTCCTAGAGTAATGGAAATAGGCTGTTTCACAGAAGTTAATTAGTTGTTTTGATTTAATGAAAGACATTTCTAAAGTCAGAAACCTTTATGTGAAGAGGGGATCTCAAGTCTCTGTCACTCTTTCTACTTGGCTATAAGTTGCATGCAATAAGGATAAATATTGATGATAGAAAAGTCAGTACTAGGAGTTTAAGAAAGAAGGGGAGGTGTAATTTCAAAAATGTAAAAACAAAATTTGTCAGCTGTAAAGATTATACACGTTCTTTTCTTTTCTTTTTTAATTGTTGTTCTATTACAGTTGTCCTAATTTTCTTCCGTTGCTCTTCCTTGCCCTGCTCCTGCTCCCACAGTCAATCCCCACCCTGTTGTCCATGTCCATGGGTCATTTATACCTGTTAGTTGATTAGACCCCTTCCTTTATTTCCCCTCTTAACCTCCTTCTTCCTTCCCTTTGATGACTGTCAGTCTGTTTCTTGTTTCCATGCCTCTGGTTCTGTTTTGCTCATTTGATGGTTTTGTTCATTATGTTCCCATTATACTGAGAAAATATGGTATTTGTCTTTCACTGCCTGGCTTATTTCCACATTTTCTAAATCTATGTGATCCTGTAAAGAATTAGAAATCTCATGTGTCTTTATAAGGCATGGTATTTTTTTTTCCAGTGCTAAATTAAAGTTATTTTCAGGAAACAAGTGTTAAACATGATAGGAACATTTAATTATATAATGGCAACTATAAGACATATAAAAAGAAAGTACAACAATTAGCCAATATGGTAGTGGAAAAACTATAATAAAAAGTATGATTGCAAAAAGGAAACCTAAATTTGAATAAAAAACTAGCCAATCAGAGAATATGTATACTTAAAAATTTTTTAATGTTGTTCAAGTACAATTTTCTCCCTTTCCCCCCACCCCTCCTTACCACACCAGCCCTCCCCACCTCCCTTCCCCATTTCCACCTCCCTTGTTATTGTCCATATGTCCTTTATAATTGTTCCTGTAAACCCTTCACCCTTTCCCCCCATTATCCCCTCCCCCTCCTTCTGATCACTGTCAGCCTGTTCTCAATTTCAATGTCTTTGGCTATACTTTGCTTGCTTGTTTATTTTGTTGATTAGGTTCCCATTAAAGGTGAGCTCATATGGTATTTGTCTTTCACTGCCTGGCTTATTTCACTTAGCATAATGCTTTCCAGTTCCATCCATGCTGTCACAAAGGGTAGGAGCTCCTTCTTTCTTTCTGCTGCATAGAATCCCATTGTGTAAATGTACCACAGGTTTTGGATCCACTCATTTACTGATGGACACTTAGGTTGCTTCCAGCACTTGGCTATTGTAAATTGTGCAGCTATGAACATTGGGGTGCATAGGTTCTTTTGGATTGGTGTTTCAGGGTTCTTAGGATACAATCCTAGCAGTGGAATTGCTGGGCTGAAAGGCAGTTCCATTTTTAGTGTTTTGAGAAAATTCCATACTGTTTTCCATAGTAGTTGCACCAGTCTGCAATCCCACCAACAGTGCACTAGAGTTCTTTTTTCTCCACACCCTCTCCAACATTTGTTGTTTGTTGCTTTGTTTATGATGGCCATTCTGACTGTGGTAAAGTGGTATATCACTGTGGTCTTAATTTGCATCTCTCTGATGGCTAGTGATATTGGACATCCTTCCATATGTCCTTGGACCCTCTGTATGTCCTCCTTGGAGAAGTGTCTGTTCAAGTCCTTTGCCCATTTTTTAATTGGGTTACTTGTCATCTTAGAGTGGAGTTGTGTGAGTTCTTTATATAGTTTGGAGCTCAAACCCTTGTCTGAGGTATCATTGGCAAATATGTTTTCCCCTACAGTTGGTTCCCTTTTTATTTTAATGCTGTTTTCTTTAGCTGTGCATAAGGTTTTTATTTGGATGAGATTCCACTTGTTTATTCTTTCCTTTATGCCCCTTGCTCTAGAGGACATATCAGTCTCCTAGAAAATATTGCTGCATGAAATATATGAGATTTTCCTGCCTATAATCTCCTCTAGGACTTTAATGGTGTCACGACTTATATTTAAATCCTCTATCCACCTTGAATTTATTTTTGTGTATGGTGTAACTTGGTGCTTGAGTCTCATTTTGTTTGCATGTAGCTGTCCAGTTCTCCCAACACCATTTGTTCAAGAGACTATCTTTGCTCCATTCTATTCTGCTGCCCCCTTTGTCAAATATTAATTGACCATAGAGACCTGGGGTCTCTGGGGTCTCTATTCTGTTCCATTGGTCCATGTGCCTGTTTTTATGCCAATACCAGGCTGTTTTGATTACAGTGACCTTGTAGTATAGTTTAGTGTCAGGTATTGTGATCCCTCCTACTTTGCTCTTCTTTCTCAAAATTGCAGCGGCTATTCGGGGTCATTTATGATTCCATATAAATTTTTGAAGTGTTTGTTCTATGTCTGTGAAATATGCCATTGGTACTTTAATAGGTATTGCATTGAATCTGTAAACTGCTTTGGGTAGTATGGACATTTTGATGATGTTAATTCTTCCAATCCTTGAACATGGTATATGTTTCCATTTGTTTGTGTCTTCCTTAACTTCTTTTTTCGGTGTTGTGTAGTTTTCTGAATACAGGTCTTTTACCTCCTTGGTTAGGTTTATTGCTAGGTATTTTATTTTTCTTGTTGCTATATAAAATGGGATTTTTTCCCCTGATTTCTGTTTCTGGTATTTCACTGTTGGTGTACAAAAATGCCTTTGGTTTTTCTAAGATGGCAGCTTTGTTTGAGGGAGCATGATCCCCTACCTCTGTGCAGGGCAGAGAAACTTGCAGATCGGCGGAGGAACAGAGCAAGGGGCCTAGGTTACCGAAACATTTATGAGAACAGGACATCAAAAATTATAGCGGACATTGAAAAACGAGACAGTAAAGAGACTGCTTCAGGACTACAGGGACCCAGGGATCAGCTCGGGGACCAGGGGGGTTGCAGCCACCAGGCCTGGTGTCCTGGGTCTGCCTCACTGCACCTGGGAGAGCGGAGTCGCTGCTCCCTCCCCGGACTATGGGGGTTGAGCCACACCAGGGGAGACCTTGTTGCTTGAAGGCACAGAGAGGGGAGTTGGACTGGGAGACAATCTTGCAGGGGCTGCAAACACCCACGCATAGCCCTGGGAGGGGTGCCTCCAGCCTGAATGACCAGGGGTAGCCTGGACCTACCCCCAGCCCAGTGGGAATGTGGATCTGTGGAAAACCCAGACTTCCGGAACAAGGAAAGGGCGCAGGGGTTCTCAGGTTTCTGGAGCCTGCGGTGGTGAACTCGGGGAAGCCTGCGCCCCTTTGGGATTCCCAATTTTCGAGCTGTGAACCCGGAAGGGATGCGGCGCTTCGGGGGTTCCTGGAGCCCGCAACGGGGAAATTGGTGAAAGTGCACTCCCCTTAGCCATCCCCGGAGCTGGCACCGTGAATCCAGAAAAGATGCGGGTGCTTCCTGAGAACATAGAGCCCGCCAAGGTGAAATCTGGGGAAAGGGTGCATCTCCTTGCAATCCCCAGAGCTTGCACCATGAACCCAGAAAAGACGCAGGAGCTCTGCGGGGTCCTGGAGCCCCAGAGACCGTGGCAGTGAGATCTGGAGACTGTGCTCCGGAGCGCCCAGGGTTCTTCAAGGGAAAGTCAGATTGGCTCTTAGGAGAGCTCCCTGCTGGCCCTGGGGAAAGTACCTGAGAGACTGACTGAGTTCCGACTGGGAAGAGTGATAAGCATTTCAAATGCTCCTCAGCTTGCTGAATCCAGCAAGAGCAGAAAAACTGGTCTGGCCAGTTAGAAACCAACAAGAGGTTTTTTTTTATTTGTTTGTTTGGTCTTTTTTTTTGGCTGTTGTTGGTTCATTGTTTGATTTTACCTTGTTTATTTAAGTGACTTTTTATTTTTTAATTCTTATTATTTTTATATCTCTCAATTTCTTATGTTTCTCTTCCTTTCATCCTAGTATTATTCCTTTCACTCCAAATTTATCTCTCCTGCATTCCATCTTCTGCTTTTTTCCCTTTTATTGAGCTTGCAAGTTACTGCAAATTTGCATTATCTTTTTCTCACTTTTCTGACACTTTTATTTTAATAGTATTTTGGTATTCTTTTTCTTTTTGTATAATCTTCTTTGCTTGGCTTGTTACACTGTCATTTGATAGGTTCCCCCTGTTATCTCAGTCACAGTGTGTTGATAACTCACTATCCTTCATTTGTGTTCCATTAGTACACCTCTCAAGGTTCTATACTCCTTATTCTTGTTATCTAGATCTCATAGATTCTGCCACATGACTGTTGCTTTAATACTACTATAAATAAGACCTAGCTAATACAATTCTAAATACTACGCAACACCCCTCCTTGATCTCAGCCCACTACACAATTTCCTGAACTATGTTATTGTGGGGGTTGTCTCTATTTTTTTACACACTACTCCTATTTACTAATCTTTATTCCCACCCTACATCAGAATCTGACCTCCCACAGCCTCACAGCTTTTTAGATCCAACTAACAATCCTTTCATCTGAAATAAGAGTCTTACTTTCTTTCCATCCTTTCTAAAATATGGCTAGTGGGGTGGAAGATCACAGTTAACACTATAAGTAGCCAAAGGATATCCCATCTCTTCCCTACTGGCTGCTAATGTAAATATTATAGAATACTGTCTTGCTGTCTTAAACCATTTTGCCTTACTCCGCCAACTGATCACAAAAAAAGAGTACGGGGAAGCTGTGAACACTAGGATACATGAAGGAGACTGCACCACTGAATCTACCACAGATTCAGTGGTAGAATACCACAGAATTTCACACCATAATCACAAGAACAAGAACAGATCAATTTAAGAAACAGAGGCTAACAAGAAGAGTCTCAGGAACAACGAGAAGACAAAGAAATAATCCAAAAATGAAGGGAAAGAAGGAAGCCTCAGAAAGAATGCTAAATGAAATAGAGGCAACTCAACTATTAGATATGGAGTTCAAAACAATGATTGTCAGGAAGCTCAATGAGGTCACAATGAGCTACCAGAAACTACAGAGAAGCTACAATGATCTCACTGCAAACTATATCAACATGAAAAAGGAAATAGAAATTATCAAGAAGGGCTAAGAGGAAATGAAGAATACAATTTCTGAACTGAAAACACAGTAGAAGGAATGAAAAGTAGGACTGATGAAGCAGAAGGCCTGATCAGCAAATTGGAGGACAAAGTAGAAAAGAACACACAGAAAGAGGAAGAAAGGGAAAAGAGGCTCAGAAAGAATGAAGAGGGATTAAGAGAAATGCAAGACAATATGAAATATAATAATATCCATATAATAGGGATACCAAAAGGAGAAGAGAAGAGCAAGGGATAGAAAACCTATTTGAAAAAGTAATGATGGAAAACTTCCCTAATTTGATGAGAGAAAAAGTCATACAAATCGATGAAACACAGAGAGTCCCAATCAAGAGGAACCCAAAGAGGCCCACCTCAAGACACATCATAATTAAAATGGCAAAATTTCAAGACAAAGAGAGAATCTTAAAGGCAGCAAGGGAGAAAAAGGAAGTAACATACTAGTGAGCCCCAATAAGGCTAACAGCTGACTTCTCAATGGAAACACTTCAAGCCAGAAGAGAGGGCAAAAAATAATCCAAGTAATGAGAACCAGAGGTCTGCAACCAAGGCTACTATATCCAGCAAGGCTCGCAATCAAGATAGAGGGCCAAATAAGAAGCTTCCCAGACAAAAGAAGTCTAAAAGAATACACCTCCACCAAACCAGCTCTGCAAGAGATTCTAAAGGCACTGCTTTAAGGAAGGGAAGGAAAAGAGAGCGAGAGAGAGGAACACACGTAGATAAAAGACAATGAATATGTACCTATCAAAAATAACCTTAAATGTAAATGGATTAAATGCTCTAATCAAAAGACATAGAATAGCTCAATGGATAAGAAAAAATGACCCACATATCTGCTGTCTACAAGAGACCCATCTCAGGATAAAACACCTACACAGGCTGAAACTGAAGGGCAGGAAACAAATCTTCCAAACAAATGGACAGGAAAAAAAAAGCTGGGGTAGCAATACTCATATCAGACAAAATAGACTTCCAAAAAAGGCCCATAAAGAGAGACCCAGAAAGTCACTTCATAATACTCAAGGGAAGAATCCACCAAGAAGACATAAATATTATAAATATATATGCACCCAACATAGGAGCCCCCAAATACATAAAGAAAATCTTAGAGGACTTCAAGAAAGATATTGAGAGCAACACAATAATACTAGGCGATTTTAACACCCTGCTGTCAAAAATGAAGAGATCTTCCAAACAAAATATCAACAAAGATATTGTGGCATTGAACAATACCCTAGATGAAATTGACTTAACTGATATATATGGAGCCCTCCATCCCTGAAAAGCTAAATACACATTCTTTTCAAATGTTCACAGAACATTTTCAAAGACAGACCACATGATAAGACAGAAACCAAGCCTCAACAATTTCAAGAAAATTGAAATCATACCAAGCATTTTCTCAGATCACCAGGGACTGATGCTCAAGGAAAAAAACCCCAAAACACTCAAAATCATGGAGATTAAATAGCATGCTATTAAACAATGAATGGGTCAAGAATGAAATTAGGGAAGAAATCAAATGGTTTCTGGAAACAAATGAAAATGAATTCACAACAACCCAAAACTTATGGGACACAGCCAGGGCAGTCCTGAGAGGGAAGTTCATAGCAATACAGGCCCACCTAAAAAAGTTAGAAACATTTCAAACAAACAAACTAATCCTATGTCTACAAGAACTCGAGGAACAACAACAAAAACAGCCCAGAGCAAGCATAAGGAAGGAAATAACCAAGATCAGAGCAGAATTAAATGACATAGACACTAAAAGCACAATTCTAAGGATCAATGAATCCAGGAGCTGGTTCTTTGAAAAGATAAACAAAATTGACAAGCATTTAAGGAGACTCATCAAGAAAAAAAGAGAGAAGACACAAATGAACACAATCAGAAATGAAAGAGGAGAGATTACAACTGATACCACAGAAATACAAAGGATTGTAAGAAATACTATGAAGAACTGTATGCCAAGAAATTTTAAAACCTAGGTGAAATAGACAAATTTCTAGAAAAATATAATCTTCCAAAACTCAATGAAAATGAAGCAGAAAGCCTGAACAGACCAATAACAGCAAAAGAAATTAAAGCAGTAATAAAAAAAACTCCCAACACACAAAAGCCCTGGACCAGATGGTTTCACAGGAGAATTTTACAAAGCATTTAAGAAAGAGCTAACCCCTATCCTTCACAGACTATTTCAAAAAATGCAAAAAGATGGAAGACTCCCAATCTCTTTTTATGAGGCCAACATCATCCTAATTCCAAAACCAAATAAGGCCCAACAAAGAAAGAACACTTCAGGGCAATATCGCTGATGAACACTGCCGCTAAAATCCTCAACAAAATACTGGCAAACCGCATCCAACAATACATTACAAAGATCATACACGATGACCAAGTGGGATTCCATTTCAGGGATGCAAGGATGGTACAATATTCACAAATCAGTAAATGTAATACATCACATAAACAAAAGCAAAAATTAAAACCACATGATCATATCAATTGATGCAGAAAAAGCATTTGATAAGGTACAGCACCCATTTATGATAAAAGCACTCAGCAAAGTGAGAATAGAGGGAGCATTCCTCAACATAATAAAGGCCATATATGAGAGGCTTACAGCCAACATCATACTCAATGAGCAAAAATTAAAACCTTTTCCACTAAGATCAGGAACAAGACAAGGCTGTCCACTTTCACCACTTCTATTCAATATAGTACTGGAAGTTTTAGCCACAGTGATCAGACAAGAAAAGGAAATAAAAGACATCCAAAATGGAACATAGGAAACAAAACTGTCACTGTTTGCAGATGACATGATAGTGTACCTAGAAAATCCTATAGAGTCGGGCAAAAAACTGCTGGACCTAATAAATGAATTTGGCAAAACAGCGGGATACAAAGTCTATATCCAGAAATCAAAGGCATTTCTGTACACCAACAATGAAACAGCAGAAGTAGAAATTAAGAAAAAAAAATCCCATTTGAAATAGCAAAAAGAAAAATAAAATGTCTAGGAATAAACCTAACCAAAGAGGTAAAAGACCTGTATTCAGAAAACTACATAACACTAAGGAAAGAAATGAAGGAAGACACAAACAAATGGAATCATATACCATGTTCATGGATTGGGAGAATTAACATAATCAAAATGTCCATACTACCTAAAGCAATTTACACATTCAATGCAATACCTATTAAAGTACCAATGGCTTATTTCACAGACATAGAACAAACACTTCAAAAATTTATATGGAATCATAAATGACCCCGAATAGCTGTTGCGATTTTGAAAAAGAAGAGCAAAGTAGGAGGGATCACAATACCTGATATCAAACTGTATTACAAGACCGCTATAATTAAAACAGCCTGGTATTGGCATAAAAACAGGCACATACAACAATGGAACAGAACAGAGCCCCAGAAATAAACCGAGGTCTCTATGGTCAATTAGTATTTGATAAAGGGGGCAGCAGAATAAAATGAAGTAAAAATAGCCTCTTGAACAAATGGTGTTGGGAGAACTGGACAGCTACATGTAAAAAAATGAAACTCGAGCAGCAAAATTACACCTTATACAAAAATAAATTCAAGGTGGATAAAAGACTTAAATATAAACTGTGACAGCATTACAGTCCTAGAGGAGAACATAGGTAGGCAAATCTGAGATATTTCATGCAGAAACTTTTTTATGGACATGCTCCCTAGAGCAAGGGACATAACGGAAAGTATAAACACATGGGACCTCATCAAAAGAAACACCTTCTGCACAGCTAAAGAAAACAGTATTAAAATTAAAAGAGAACCAACCGTATGGGAAAACATATTTGCCAATAATACCTCAGACAAGGGTTTAATCTCCAAAATATATAAAGAATTTACAGGACTCCACTCTAAGAAGACAAGCAACCCAATTATAAAATGGGCAAAGGACTTGAACAGACACTTTTCCAAGGAGGACATACAGAGGATCCAAAGACACGTGAAATGATGTTGAATATCGCTAGCTATCAGAGAGATGCAAATTAAAACCACAATGAGATACCACTTCACACCTGTTAGAACAGCCACCATAAACAAAGCAAAACAGCAAGTGCTGGAGAGGTTGTGGAGAAAAGGGGACCCTAGTGCACTGTTGGTGGAACTGCAGACTGGTACAAACACTATGGAAAGCAGTATGGAACTTCCTCAGAAAACTAAACATGGATTTGCCTTTTGACCCAGCAATTCCACTGCTGGGACTATATCCTAAGAAAACTAAAACACCGATACAAAAGAACCTTTGCACCCCTATGTTCATAGCAGCACAATTTACAATAGTTAGGTGCTGGAAGCAACCTAGATGCCCATCAGTAAATGAATGGATCCAAAACCTGTGGTACATTTACACAATGGAATTCTATGTAGCAGAAAGAAAGAAGGAGCTCCTACCCTTTGCAACAGCGTGGATGGAGGTGGAAAGCAATATGCTAAGCAAAATAATCCAGGCAGTGAAAGACAAATACCATATGATCTCACCTTTAAGAGGGACCTAAACAATAAAACAAAGAAACAAGAAAAATATAACCAAAGACACTGAAATAGAGAACAGGCTGACAGTGACCAGAGGGGAGAGGGGAAGAAATTTCGGGGGAAAAGGGGAAGGGTTTACAGGAACAAATTTAAAGGACACATGGAAAAAAACTATGGGGTGGGTGGTAATGGGAGGGAAGTGGGGAGGGTTGGGTGTGTGGGCTGGAATGGGAGTAAAAGGGAGAAAACTGTACTTAAACAATGATTAGAATTAAAAAAAGAAATACAAAAATAAAAAGAAACAAACAAAAACAAACAAAAGTGCCTTTGATCCTGGATATTGACATTGTGTCCTGCTGTTTTGCCCAATTCATTTATTAGGTCAAGCAGTTTTTTGGTGGAGTCTGTGGGGTTTAATATGTACAGTATTATGTTATCTGTAAACAATGTCATTTTTGTTTCCTCTTTTCCAATGTGGTTGCCTTTTATTTCTCTTTCTTTTTTCATTGCTGTGGCTAGGACTTCCAATACTATGCTGAATAGAAGTGATGAAAGTGGACAACCTTGTCTTGTTCCTGATCTTAGTGGAAAAGATTTTAGTTTTTGCCCACTGAGTATGATGTTGGCTGTAGGTCTCTCATATATGGCCTTTATTATGTTGAGGGATGGTTCCTCTATTCTCACTTTGCTGAGTTTTTTTTTTATCACAAATGGGTGCTGTACCTCATCAAATGCTTTTTCTGTATCTATTGATATGACCATGTGATTTTGAGAATATGTATACTTAAACTAGGAGTAAAACCCTCCTTGCCTGATTTTGTGGCATTAATAGCTCAGTTTTACTTCAAGAAAAGCCACAGGCTTTCTTTGTAAGGATTTGCAGGTTAAAAGTGAACCTTTGGTTTTTGCTTTTTAAAAAAAGATTTTCACAAAGAAAATTTAATTATGGGCTAAGAGGTCATTATGTTTCTTAATTTTCCTACAATACCTTATGACTAGCCCAAATCATATTATCTAGGCTATATTATACATAAAAACACCTCAATCAATTTTACAGATGACGGTTGTTACTTTAAGTTAAAAAGCATAAAACCTTTCTTTTATAAGAAATATTTATGCAATAAATATTTTAAAAATTTTAGTATTGCACTGATATACAAGAATCCCTCAAAGGAAATCAATACTAATAATGCTGGAAGGTCAAGTGAAGCTTTCAGATAAAATCACTAGATCTAACACACTGAAGGTTGTGTCAGACTCATGAGTTCCTAAAATGTTGATCTTGATGTTGCAAGGAAAGATATGAGATGCTGAGGAGTGTAATGTTATGACAAAAATGCTAGAATTTTTGAGTATGTCAATTTTAATAAATATACAGGTGACATTAGTTTCAAAGAGAGGTTAAAATTGAATCATAACTAGTATATTTTGAGTTTGTTTTCTTATAAACACATTATATGCAATATCTTATAAAGCACTTTATAGTGGACAATGTTGGGTTTCCAACTGGCCTTCACTTGGTGAAATTGGGATGGGATTGACTCTCATCCCCCTCACTACTATGACAGGTTCGTGGATGGGTGTGAGACCTGAGATTACCCTAATTAGAGTGAAGCTCAGGTCTCTAGTTCAATGGTTGGGGGTGTTTATATGTTATACAGATGAGAGGTCTGGCACTGCTGCAGCGATGTCTCCATAAGACAGTATGAGAGCAATATAAAGAACAAGCAGGGTATCCAGAGCAATGGAGTTTGAAACATGTCTTTTACCTGTATTTTTCAGTTTTGAAGGACAAACCATTCCTTTTATTATTTAAACTAGTTTTAATTGAGATTGCTGTTATTGGCACTCAAGAGTCCTTATGAGTATATGTAGCATATGTAAAAAATATTGAGAAAAGGTTGCCGATGGTAATTGCAATTATATATTTTATAAAATTGCACTTTTGTTATATTCTTATATTTTCTGTTATACTGTCAAGTAAAAGAGCCATAGAAACCTCTATTTATCCTCATTTCTCATTGATAGAAGGCAACAGTCACTAAGGTACTCTTTTGAGTTTACTTTGTCTCATCAAATAGTCACATTATACAGATGCAAGAACTGTCTTGAACCAAGTTTGTCTGACTCCAAAGTCTGTACTCTTATTAACCACTCTCTGTAGTGCAATTGTCAACAAACTAGGGCTTTGTCAGCCATACAGGTTCTATAGTAACAACTCAACTTCTTCATTACATTGCAAAAGTAGCCACAGGCAGTAAATAAACAAATGAGCATGGCTGTATGTCAGTTTGATGTTTCTGGATATTGAAACTTGAATGTTATATATTTTGATGTTATGAAATATTTTCCTTTCATTTAAAAAAGTCATTTAAAGGGGACTTCTGGCAAGATGGAGGCATAGGTGGACACACCGTACCTCCACGCACAACCAAGATTAGAACAACAACAATTTAGAGGTAGAATAACACCCAGAACTGATAGAGAATTTATCTGAATGGAAGTTGGATAGCCAAGAAGTTAAAGTAAACCCGCTCATCCAGACTGGTAGGAGGGGCGGAGAGGAGCAGCCGGGTGCGGGTTGTGGCTTGCGGAGAACAGGGAGAACTGGGCACATAGGGTGGCCGGGAGTGCTTAAGGCATCTGGGGCACACAGGATTGCAGCAGGTGGACCCTGAGTATGCAAGCGGCAGCTGGCGGACCCAGTGGGGCGGCGATTGTGGACCAGGCAGAGCGAGCAGCCCAGGATCCCAGAGAAGGGACTGAGGTCCCAGGAGAACGAACCTATTGCCATTGTTCCCTCCTGCCCTGGGTCCCACCCCCGCCCCCACATACAACATCACAATCTAGTGACTGGGGTGCCCAGCTCCGGTGAACACCTAAGGCTCTGCCCCTCATCGTAACAGGAGTGACCAGACCAAAAAAAAAAAAGATAGAGAGAGAGAGAGAGAGAAGTCTCAAACAGAAAAACAGATCAATGCCCCAGGACTCATCCTTTTGAGCAACCAAGAGCTAGCCAACCTATCAGATGCACAGTTCAAAGCACTGGTGATCAGGATGCTCACAGAATTGGTTGAATTTGGTCGCAAATTAGATGAAAAAAATCAAAGCTACGCTAAGTAAAATGAAGGAAAATGCACAGGGAACCAGTAGTGATGGGAAGGAAACTGGGACTCAGATCAATGGAGTGGACCAGAAGGAAGAAAGAAACATCCAACCAGAAAAGAATGGAGAAACAAGAATTCAAAAAAACAAGGGGAGGCTTAGGAATCTCCAGAAGATCTTTAAACGTTCCAACATCTGAACTATAGGGGTACCAGAAGGAGAAGAGGAAGAGCAACAAGTGGAAAAGTTATTTGAACAAATAATAAAGGAGAACTCCCCCAATCTGGCAAAGGAAATAGACTTCCAGGATGTCCAGGAAGCTCAGAGAGTCCCAAAGAAGTTGGACCCAAGGAGGAACACACCAAGGCACATCATCATTACATTAGCCAAGATTAAAATGAAGGAGAGACTCCTAGAAGCAGCAAGAGATAAGGAGACAGTAACCTACAAAGGAGTTCCCATCAGACTATCAGCTGATTTCTCAAACAAAACCTTACAGGCAAAAAGGGGCTGGAAAGAAGCATTCCAAGTCATGAAAGGCAAGGACCTACACCCAAGATTGCTCTATCCAGCAAAGCTTTCATTCAGAATGGAAGGGCAGATAAAGTGCTTCTCAGATAAGGTCAAGTTAAAGGAGTTCATCATCACCAAGCCCTTATTTTATGAAATGTTAAAGGGGCTTATCTAAGAAAAGAAGATACAGAAAAAACATGTATAGTAAAATGACAGCAAACTCACAATTATTAACAACCACACCTAAAGCAAAACCAAAAGAAACTAAGCAAACAACTAGAACAGGAACAGACCCACAGAAATGGAGATCACATGGAGGGTTAGCAACAGGGGAGTGGAAGGAGGAGAGAGGGGGGAAAAGGTACAGTGAATATGTAGCATAGATTGTAGGTTGAAAATAGCTAGGGGGAGGGTAAGAATAGTATGGGAAATGTAGAAGCTAAAGAACTTATAAGTATGAAACATGGACATGACTAAAGGGGGGGATATGGGTGGGAAAGGGTGTACAGGGTGGAGGGGAGTGAAGGGGGGAAATGGGACAACTGTAATAGCATAATCAATAAAATATATTTTAAAAAGTCATTTAAAATTATAAATTTCATTCATAATTCATGGTGTACATATAAAAATAAGTAGCAGGTTAACTATTCCTGTTCTACTATTGTAAATAAATCCATTTTCTAGATTATGAGTGTCCTGCCTGGGTGCCTAATCACCACTTATCTGCTTAAATCCAGCTTAAGAGTTTTGAGAAGGAGAATGCTCAGATTTCTATTTTAAAAAGATCATCTGGTTGTCTCTAAGTTTCCTAAATAATCAATTTCTTAAATACTTTATTTGAATGCAGCTTCTATGACCCAAACATTGGCTCCAACAACAAAAATACTTTTTAAAAAAGAAATAACTGTTTCAAACATTCTGAGGAAATATTTATGAATTTTTAAAGACAGGCATCTAGATCTTTTAAGTATCCCTTTTTTCCAACTGCCTTTTATACAACTCTTGAAAGCTACCCTAATTGAAATGGACTTATAGACCAAATGAATTTAGTGATAAAAATCCTGAAAATTACATGGGCAGTTAAATTAGCCACCATACTTAAAAAACATTTTCAGCATTGTTGTTTGGATATATAAGGTACACAGAAGATATTGGTATTGCAAGTGGGGCTTGGATGTAAAATAGTCCTGGTTTTGAATCTCAGTTTAGCCACTTACTTGCTGTAATCCTAAAATTACTTAACCTTTCCAAAACTTGGTCTTTTCATCTGTAAAAGAGGGATAATATATATAACTAAAGTAGTTAGATTGAGCATCCAACAGAAATTATTGTAAGTTTATAGTGGCATAGAATAGTGTAGAGCAGAAATTAGAAACATAGGCTTTGGCCCTGGCTGGTGTGGTTCAGTGGATTGAGACTGGGTCTGCAATCCAAAGGGTGGCCATTTTGATTCCCAGTCAGGTCACATGACTAGCCTGCCAGTCATGTCCTCAGTAGGGAGCACATGAGAGTCAACCACAAATTGATGTTTCTCTCCCTCTCTTTCTCCTTCCCTTCCCCTCTTTCTGAAAATAAATAAATAAAATATATTTTTTAAAAAGATACATAGGCTTTGGCTTGGGTAACTGAGGCCTGAATTTGAATCCTTGCTCTACTATCTAGTAACATGAGCGAGTTTCTTAGTCTCTTCCATTTTCTTACCTAAGATTAGTTTTATTAATTATATAAGAATAATTGAGAAAATTAAAGCTGACCATGCATGTACACAATATGTAACTTGCTTGGTAAAATTTGCTTGATAAAGTTGAGGCAGGATACCTATACAAATAATTTTCAAATAATAATAATGTTTGTGTCCATATTCAAATTGCTTATGGGTAGAGACACAGGTTATACATAGAAGAGAATTGAGAGTAACTTTTCCTTTAATGGGGGCATAGAGGACATTCTCCTTTCATCAGCAAAACAAAATTGTGTAAATGTTTTCAGTGGTATCGATGGGTAGTTATTCTCTGTTTGACTTTATAGAGGACTGAACTGGTGCATTTATAGTAATATTACCCATAGTAGTGGAGAAAAATGAGTAGCAAAGATAAATATGAATCACAAGAATAAAGCCTAATTACTTTGCAAATCCAAAATGCAATTATATTTGTGTCTAGTATAGTTAGTTCTGAGACTGCACTACTATAAATTTTACTGTGGCATTTACTTAAACTACCAATGTTTTGCCTTTACAATGTTTAACTTTATAATCTTTACATTATCTTTAAAATTACTACTTTTTCTAAAAAACAATTGATATATGACCATGCCTCCATATTTTGCTGAAGTCAAAAGTAGTTTAAATTCATAGCAGGACAGTTTGAAAAAGCAAAAACTTGGAAATAACCTAAATAGCCATTAATAGAACAGACGGACTATAGTGTATTTACTCAAGAGAATACTGCACAGCATAAAAAAGAATTAACTACTGCTACATGTATCAACATGGGTGAATTTTACAAACATAATAATGTGTGAAAAAATGTAGAGGGATAGTTGCTGCATACCATTGATACTATGTTTTAAATATCCAAAACAATATTATATATTCTAATAGAGTAAACATAGATGATAAATCCTGACAAAGTAAATAGACACAATTGGTGAATCTGGTCAAGGGTATATGGGAGTTTTTTATATTATTCTTAGAACTTTCCTGTGAACTTGAAATTATATCAAAATAAAAAGTTAAAAAAGTATATATTCTTTAAGGATACACACAACTGTAGTGGAATATAAGGAAATAAAGGGTCATTATAAACATGAAATTAAAGATAGTGGTTGCCTATCAGGAGGCAAGGAAGGAGGGGGATGCAATTGCAGAAGGGTGACAAGGAATTTTAACTGCATACTCAATTTTAACTCCACCAGCTGTATGGTGGGTACACAATACATAATTATTCTTTATGCTTTTTTGCATGTCTTAAATACTGTGTAAACTGAGTTTAAAACAAAAAAATTTATAACATCAGGATACCTTATACCTTTTGAAAACCTAACCCACATTGTAAACATGTCTATGTGTATGTACATGTACGTACACACACACACACACACACACACACACACACACATACAGAGTGCTACATAATAAACTTCCTTTTTAAGTTGTCAAGGTGTATGTAGTTCAATGTATGTGTTTGGAAAATACAAAAGCTTATAACCTACTTATCTAGTCTGAATGAGAACTGTTTTGGGGGAGGGGCAGAAATAATTCCTTCCTGCTCCTGCTTTGGTGGGAAAAGAAGTTACTGGATTTCCTGAATTAGTGTGTTTTTTTCCTCATCGAAATGTTCTGTGTGGTGATAGGTTATAATATGAAATGATAGTTGATCAACAACAAAGCTTTGAATTTTATCAATGAAAAAATTGAAGACCTCAGAAATGACTTGTACAGGGTCATAAATCCTAATCTGTCTAAAATTCCCTTTCAAAGACTTTGGTTGGCAAGCTGAGGAAGCCAACCAAAGTATGATTTTCAACATATCAGAAAAGCATGTCCAAGTTCCAATGTTTAAACAAAATCCTTCTGTAAGTTTGTGGCTATTGTAAACCCTGAAAAAGAAGACACCTGTTAAGAAGGCCTCCTGGTGGTTAAGTGGACAAACAAAACAAAACAAAACAAAACAAAACAAAACTGGAGCCTAGCAGCCCTTTCTACACAGGGGCCTCTCATGCAAACCCCATTTCAGAGAGAGGCCTGCATTGAATTGCCTGCCTCTAACCTGAATTGCCTGTCTACACTGTGTTTCCACCATCTGAACCAGCCCTTATAAAGGAGTTCTTGGAATCTTATTTCAACCAATAGGACTGAAGCTTTCCCCATCCAATTGGAGCTGCACAGCTCTGATCAACCAGAACAGCTCTATTTTAACCAATCAGGACAGTGTCTTTTGGACCAATCAAACTGAAAATTATTTGGGTTAGGACAGACCAATTTGGGATGGGTGGGAGGGGCTTTTGTCTATATATAGCCAGCTCCCCTCTGGCTCTGAGAGATCACTTTCCTTTTCCACTGCAGACAGAACACTTCATTTCCCTGGCTGAGCTGAAACATTGAAGATCTCTTGCAGGAGCAGAGTGAAGCAGACCAGTACAAGCCAGAGCAGACTGGCACAAAATGGAGCAGACCAGCAGCAGTGAAAAGTAGATCATCAAGGAGCAAAGGAGAGCAGACAATTGAGGTGCAGAGCAATCTAGCTCTCTGGCTAAAGAGGGGCCTGCCCTCAGGGCTGCCTCACAGCTGTGTTGTTTTCACAGCTGTGCTTGTCACAGTTGAGCTATTTTGCACTAAATTAGGGATTCTTGTTGGCATGGAAGGACATTGGTTGACACTTTTAAGTATAAAATCACTACTCCATATTTTAAAAAATTATCCTGAGCCCATTTTCAGCAACACTACACCTCATTCAGGCATTATGAGGCCCTTCACAATCTGGCACCTCCTGATCTTTCCTGCCTCATCCTTCCTTCCTTCCTTTTTCAATCTTTTAGTAGTGGTGAACTGCTAACAATGCATACATGACTTTATACCTGAAAAAATGTAAATGACTCTTCAACATTCAGCTCAGATACCACTTCCTCACTGAGGACTTCTCTGCCTTTCCTTGCTGCACCTTGGCTATAATGGTTGTACTGCTGTTGTTGCAATTTATTTATGCATATGCCTGCCCCCCCCATTTCAATGATGAAGACATTAAGTGTAGGACGCTCATGTCTTAATCATCTCTGTATTCTTAATATCTGTCTGTAATGATGCTTGGCACATTAACATTGTTCAATATGCTTTCTGCAATTAAGTGAATGCTTTGCATAGTCCTAAATTACAAGTTTATAATAACTTTTTTCTTTTACATTTTGTACATGTTAATAAACCACTATATTGGAGATTTTTTTCCTACATATAAAAGTTGTGCTCAATTATTTAATTTGCTATCTTTTTGTCCAAATTAAATAAATCACCCAGAATCATTAACTTGATTTCCTTGCCTGTAGCTTGATGCATTGTGACACCCACTTCTCACTCCTACTTTTAAAATTAATTCCCAGTCACCATGTGCTTTTAGGAATTTGGTTACCATTCTTAGAGAATAACTGAAGCCAGAGATCACACATTGGCTACTCACAGACTTTTCTATTTTTTGTAAGTTATTAATAGTTGTCAACAAGCAAAGTTGAAACATTCCAGCATCTATTGAAACTAATGAACAATATGGTAACAGTGGGCCCTTAATTCCCATGGTGACAACAATGTGCAGGACTTGAGTAGCCAGTTGCCACCTCTCTGATGGCATGTCTATTCACATATTCCCCAGCCCCCAGTTATCATTTATAATTCTCCCTATGCTGTTGCGTTTCTCACCACTGCTTCTTTAGTTATCCTACAGCCATTTAAGTTTGTGAAACCTGGTTTTTACCATTACATCCCCATACGCTAATTTGCTTCAGCATTACCATCTTGTGCAGACACTGGTAGAAAATGGCTCAGAACACAGGCACAATCCTAAAATGTACTCTGAGTCTCCCACTAGTATGGACAGATGCCGGATTCATTTAATAGTAATAATCATCCCTCACTCCAGATGCTTAATAATGGCCAGGTATATGGATGATGAAGCTAAATAAGGCATGCTTCTTTTTTCTTTCCTTTGAGTTCACAATGTTTTGTCTTTCACCATGCTTTACACTTTGCAAAGAGCTTTAAGATGCATTGTAGGTTATTAGTTTTGTGGAGGGGGAGGGAATTGCAGGGCAATTACATTCCTGGCTTTAAATTTAAGAGAGTGGCCTTGACCCTTGTGGCTCACTCAGTTGGTTGGGCATCCAGGTCCCCAGTGGGGGTGCTTATAACCAATTAATATTTCTCTCTCTCATCCATGTTTCTCTCTCTTTCCTTCTCTGTCTCTCCCTCCCTCTCTAAAAATAAATAAATAAATCTTAAAAAATAAAGTTAAGAGAGTTGCCTGGGGATACTTTCCATGTTTATTCAAGCTTTTTAAAGTGCTAGGCACTATGCAAGGTGCTAGGAAGACAACTTGGAACAGAGACATGGTGTACTTCTACCTTTCTGGAGCTTACAGTCTAGTAGGGAGGCAAATGATCAAGTCATTCTGAAAATGAGAGCACCATGCCAGGGCTACCAAACTGAATAATGTCACAGAGAGTCTTAGCAGGGTAGAGATGGTCTCTATCAGGAGGGTACTGTTAAGCTGAGCCCTGCTGGCAAGAGCTGGCCCCAGGGTGACTCAAGGGAAGTGCTACATTAAGACAAGACTAGACGCCCCACGTTTCCCCATCACTCTGTACTTACGGGAGTGCTGCCTCAGTTTGAGATAGGGTCTCTTTCCGTTCACAGGGGGGGAGTGCTGCCTCAGTTTGAGATAGGGTCTCTTTCCGTTCACAGGGGCCGCCAGGCCTGGTGGCTGTCAAGGACGCTCTGGAGTGCCGAGGGCGCAGGGCAAGCAGGCAGCTGGCAGGTGGTGACGGGCGTGATTGACCCACACTGCCTAATATGGGCAAGGTCCGCGCCTAGCAGAGGGTACAGGAGGGAGGGCACTGGCAGGTCGTCTGAGGTGACATCTACTGGCCCTCACAGCCCAGGCGGTGGGGAGCCACGCCCTCCAAGCACTGGGAACCTGTCTGCGCCTGCCAACGCCTTCCTGTACCGGTGCCAGGCACTCAACAGCTCCGAAGGTCGCTCTGCACCTGCGCGAGTTGCCAGAGTGCCAGGACGACTGAAGATCAGCCAGGAGGGTGAAAGGACACATTATTAAAAATGACAAATCCTATCTGTTTAAACTTTTCTTTTTTTTTAAAGTGTGTTTTTTTTCTGAAGATTTTATTTATTTATTTTTAGAGAGGGAAGTGAGGGAGATAGAAACATCAATGTGCGGTTCCTGGGGGTCATGGCCTGCAACTCAGGCATGTACCCTGACACTTTGGTTCGCAGCCTGCACTCAATCCACTGAGCTACGACAGCCAGGGCTAATCTTTTCTTTAAAAAAATTATTTTATTTTATTTTAATTGTTGTTCAAGTAGTTTTCTGTATTTTACTCCTATCCCAGCACACCTGCCCCAGCCCACCCCACCTCCCTCCCATTAACAACTCCCCCCGAGTTTTTTTTCATGTGTCCTTTCTACTTGTTCCTACAAACCCTTCCCCTTTCCCCCTGAAATTCCCTCCTCTTTCCCCTCTGGTCACTGTCAGCCTGTTCTCAATTTCAATGTCTTTGGCTATACTTTGCTTGCTTGTTCGTTTTGTTGATTAGGTTTCCATTAAAGGTGAGATCATATGGTATTTGTCTTTCACTGCCTGGCTTATTTCACTTAGCATAATGCTTTCCAGTTCCATCCATGCTGTCACAAAGGGTAGGAGCTCCTTCTTTCTTTCTGCTGCATAGAATCCCATTGTGTAAATGTACCACAGGTTTTGGATCCACTCATTTACTGATGGGCACTTAGGTTGCTTCCAGCACTTGGCTATTGTAAATTGTGCTGCTATGAACATTGGGGTGCATAGGTTCTTTTGGATTGGTGTTTCAGGGTTCTTAGGATATAATCCTAGCAGTGGAATAGCTGGGTCAAAAGGCAGTTTCATTTTTAGTTTCCTGAGAAAATTCCATACTGTTTTCCATAGTGGTTGCACCAGTCTGCAGTCCCACCAACAGTGCAATAGGGTTCCCTTTTCTCCACAACCTCTCCAACACTTGCTGTTTGTTGCTTTGTTTATGATGGCCATTCTGACTGGTGTGAAGTGGTATCTCACTGTGGTTTTAATTTGGATCTCTCTGATAGCTAGTGATATTGAGCATCTTTTCATGTGTCTCTGGATCCTCTGTATGTCCTCCTTGGAGAAGTGTCTGTTCAAGTCCTTTGCCCATTTTATAATTGGGTTGCTTGTCTTCTTAGAGTGGAGTTGTGTAAGTTCTTTATATATTTTGGAGATTAAACCCTTGTCTGAGGTATCATTGGCAAATATGTTTTCCCATATGGTTGGTTCTCTTTTTATTTTAATACTGTTTTCTTTAGCTGTGCAGAAGCTTTTTATTTGATGAGATCCCATTAGTTTATTCTTTCCTTTATGTCCCTTGCTATAGGGGACATATCAGTGAAAATGTTGCTGTGTGAAATATCTGAGATTTTTCTGCATGTGTTCTCTGCTACAACTTGAATGGTGTCACGACTTATATTTAAATCTTTTTTCCACCTTGAATTCATTTTTGTGTGTGGTGTAAGTTGGTGCTCGAGTTTCATTTTTTTTTTTTTGCATGTAGCTATCCAGTTCTCCTATTACCATTTGTTGAAGAGGCTATTTTTACTCCATTTTATGTTGCTGCCCCCTTTGTCAAATATCAATTGACCATAGAAACTTGGGTTTATTTCTGGGCTCTCTGTTCTGTTCCATTGATCTATGTGTCTTGTTTTTATGCCAATACCAGGCTGCTTTGATTATAGCGGTCTTGTAATACAGTTTGATATCAGGTATTGTGATCCCTCCTACTTTACTCTTCTTTCTCAATATTGCAGCAGCTATTTGGTGTCCTTTATGCTTCCATATAAATTTTTAAAGTGTTTGTTCTATGTCTGTGAAATATGCCATGGGTACTTTAATAGGTGTTGCGCTGAATCTGTAAATTTCTTTGGGTAATATGGACATTTTGAGGATGTTAATTCTTCCAATCCATGAACACGGTATATGTTTCCATTTGCTTGTGTCTCCTTTGATTTCTGTCTTCAGTGTTGTGTAGTTTTCTGAGCATAGGTCTTTTACCTCCTTGGTTAGGTTTATTGCTAGGTATTTTATTTTTTCTTTTTGCTATATCAAATGGAATTTTTTTCTTGATCTGATTCTGATCTTTCATTGTTGATATACAAAAATGCTTTTAATTTCTGGATATTGACTTTGTATCCCGCTGTTTTGCCAAATTCATTTATTAGATCAAGCAGTTTTTTTGGTGAAGTCCATAGGATTTTCTATGTACACTATTATGTCATCTGCAGACAATGACAGTCTTGTTTCCTCCTTTCTAATTTGGATGCCTTTTATTTCTCTTTCTTGTCTGATCTCTGTGGATAAAACTTTCAATACTATGTGAATAGAAGTGGTGAAAGTGTACAACCTTGTCTTGTTCCTGATCTTAGTGGAAAAGATTTTAGTTTTTGCCCATTGAGTATGATGTTGGCTGTAGGTCTCTTATATATGGCCTTTATTATGTTGAGGAATGCTCACTCTATTCCCACTTGGTTGAGTGTTTTTATGATAAATGGGTGCTGTACCTAATTACATGCTTTTCCCGCATATATTGATATGATCATGTGATTTCTGTATTTCCTTTTGTTTATATGATGTCCTACATTTACTGATTTGCTAATATTGTACCATCCTTGCATCCCTTGGATGAATCCCCCTGGGTCATGGTGTATGATGTTTAAATGTATTGCTGGGTGTGGTTTGCCAATATTTTGTTGAGGATTTTAGTGTGTCTGTTCATCAGAGATATTGGCCTGAAGTGTTCTTTCTTTGTTGGGTCTTTATCTGGTTTTGGGATTAGGATGATGCTGGCTTCATAAAAAGAGTTTGGGAGTCCTCCATCACTTTGGATTTTTTGGAATAGCCTGTGAAGGATAGGGGTTAGCTCTTTCTTAAATGCTTTGTGGAATTCTCCTGTGAAACCATCTACTCCAGGGCTTTTGTGTGCCAGGAGTTTTTTGATTACTGCCTCAATTTCATCTGCTGTTATTGGTTTGTTCAGGCTTTCTGCTTCTTCTTCATTGAGTTTTTGAAGATTATATTTTTCTAGAAATTTGTTTATTTCACCTGGGTATTCAAATTTCTTGTCATACAGTTCTTCATAGTAATTTCTTACACTCCTTTGTATTTGTGTTGTATCAGTTGTAATCTCTCCTCTTTCATTTCTGATTGTGTTTATTTGGGTCCTTTCTCTTTTTTCCTTGATGAGCCTACTTAAAGGCTTGTTGATTTTGTTTATTTTTTCTAAGAATCCAGCTCCTGGATTCATTGATCCTTAGAATTTTGCTTTTAGTCTCCATGTCATTTAATTCTGCTCTGATCTTGGTTATTTCCTTCCTTCTACTTGCTCTGGGCTGTCTTTGTTGTAGTTCCTTGAGTTCTTGTAGGTGTAGGGTTAGGTTGTTTATTGAAATGTTTGCAGCTTTTTTAGGTAGACCTGTATCACTCTGAACTTCCCTCTCAGGACTGCATTCCCTGTGTTCCATAAGTTTTGGGTTGTTGTGAGTTCATTTTCATTGGTTTCCAGAAATGTTTTGATTTCTTCCCTAATTTCATTCTTGACACATTCATTGTGCAGTAGCATGCTATTTAATCTCCATGATTTTGAGTGTTTTGGGTTTTTTTCCTTGGGGTTGGTTTCTAGCTTCAGTCCCTTGTGGCCAGATAAAATGCTTGGTATGATTTCAATTTTCTTGAATTTGTTGAGGCTTGTTTTGTGTCCTATCATGGGGTCTATCTTTGAAAATGTTTCATGTGCATTTGTAAAGAATGAATATTTAGTTTCTTTGGGATGAAGGGCCCTATGTATATCAGTTAAGTCCATTTGATCTAGGGCATTGTTCAATGCCACAATATCTTTGCTGGTATTTTGTTTGGAAGATCTTTCCATTTTTGACAGCAGGGTGTTAAAATCACCTAGTATTATTGTGTTGCTGTCAATATCTTTTTTGAAGTCCTGTAAGATTTTCTTTATGTATTTGAGTGCTCCTATATTGGGTGCATATGTATTTACAATATTTATGTCTTTTTCTGGATTCTTCCCCTGGGTATTATGAAGTGACCTTCTTGATCTCTCTTTATGGCTCTTTCTTTGAAGTCTATTTTGTTTGATAGGAGTATTGCTACCCTGTTTTTTTTTTTCTTTTCCATTTGTTTGGAATATTTGTTTCCAGCCCTTCACTTTCAGTCTGTGTAGGTCTTTTGTCTTGAGGTGTGTCCCTTGCAGACAGCATTTGTTTGGGTCTTGATTTCTTATCTATTCAGATATTCTACGTCTTTTGATTGGCACATTTCATCCATTTACATTTAAGGTTATTATTGATAGGTACTTATTCATTACCATTGTCTTGTATCTGTGTTCCTCTCCCTATCACTCTTTTCCTTCCTTTTCTTAAAGCAGGCTTTTAGCATCTTTTGCAGAGCTGGTTTGGTGGAGATGCATTCTTCTAGACTTCTTTTGTCTGGGAAACTCCTTATTTGGCCTTCCTTTTTAATTGAGAGCCTTGCTCTTTGAGTATTCTTGGTTACAGGCCCCTGGTTCTCATTACTTGGAATATTTCTTAACATTGTCTTCTGGCTTGGATTGCTTCCATTGAGAAGACAGTTGGTAGTCTTATTGCGGCTCCCTTGTATGTTACTCCCTGTTTCTCCCTTGCTGCCTTTAAGATTCTCTGTCTTCTAATTTTGTTATTTTAATTATGATGTGTATTGAGGTGGGCTTCTTTGGGTTCCTCTTGCTTGGGGTCTGTGTGTTTTCTGGATTAGTGTGACTTTTTCTGTCATCACATTAGGGAAGTTTTCCACCATTACTTTTTCAAACAGGTTTTTTATCCCTTGCTCTTCCTCTTCTCTTCCTTCTCCTATCCCTATTATATGGATATTCTTACATTTCATGTTTTCCTGCATTTCCCTTAACCCCTCTTTATTATTTCTGAATCTCTTCTTCTTTTCTTGCTCAAACTGGGTGTTTTTTCTACCTTGTTGTCCAGCTCACTGATAAGATTCTCTGCTTCATTGATTCTGCTTTTGATTCCTTGTACTGTGTTCTTCAGTTCAGAAATTGTATTTTTCATTTCTTCTTGGCTCTTGTTGATAATTTCTATTCCCTTTTTCATGTTGATACAGTTTGCAGTGAGTTAATTGCAGTTTACCTGTAGTTTTTGGTAATTCTCTGTGAGCTCATTGAGCTTCCTTATAACCATTTCTTTGAACTCAATATCTAATGGTTGATTTGCTTCTATTTCATTTAGCATCTTACGGAGGCTTCCTCCTTTCCTTTCAGTTGGGTATTGTTTCTTTGCCTTCCTATTGTTTGTTAGACTCTTCTTGTTAGCCTCTGGTTTTTAAATTGATCTGTTGTGACTCTCCGGGTTTATGGTGTGAACTTCTATGGTAGAATATCTGTGATTTCAGGGGTATCATCTCCTTGATCTCCTGAGCTTGCTGGTCTTGGGCTGTCATTTATTTTGGTTCCATGTGTGTCTTTGGGTTTTGATTGTTGTTGGGTTATTCTTTAGTGGGTTCTTCCCACCAGCTGGTTAACATGAGGGTCCACCATGTCTTATATTCTGTTGTGTACTTGTGGCCAGGTTGTGTTGAAGCTGGTTCTTCTGCCTATATGAGGTTTTGAGACTTCTCTCACTCTTGTTCAGTCATTTGTACTGGGGAACGTCTCCACCAATTAATTGTATGTCCAGATTTGTCCTGGGTGGAGGTTAGTTTGGTTCTACTCTCTTCTTTACCTTCTTCCTTTGTTATCTATTGGTGGTTCCTTTGTTAGCAGCTTTCCTCTTCTGGCAGGTATACTGTTGTTCATAGCTCCCACCTACTCTTTTTTGATCAGTTTGGGACAAATTGCCCCAATTTGCCTTGCCCCAATTAGGGACAAGGCAAAATTGTTTAAGATAATGGGAGTGTATTCTATGGTATTTAAAGTACTGACTCATAGAGAAGAGATAGGAGATCCTTTGTGTATGTATTTTGTTAACTGTAATATTTCACCCAACTAGCCACTTTTTAGAAAGTGTGGAAAAATGATAAGACTCTTGTTGGAGGGAGGAAGGATTTTGAGTTGGATCTAGAAAGCAGTGAGATTGTAGGAAGTCAGATTATGAGGTAAAGTGAGAGTAAAGAATAGAAAATAGGTGTAGTGTGCGAGAGAATAGAGTTAACCACAGCAGTAATAAGGCTCAGGAAACAGTGAAATATACTAAGATCAGGGAAGTGTGCTGGGTAGTATTTACAATTGTATGGAACAGCAATTATTTAAATAGTAATGGAGAGACAATCCTTTGACAGAATCTATGTGATCTGAATAACAACAATAGGAAGTAAAGGACCTAGAGTAGTGTGCTATGGGAACACAAGTGAAGTAAAAGATGGAAAATTAAAAGTGCACTATGAAAGAGCGAACAAGGGAAACAGCCAAACAATGCAATTTAACAAACCAAGTGAAGAAGACTAAACAGAAAGAAGAGAAAATACACTATTAAAATAAAAGATATAAGAATAATGAAAAAAATAATCATAATACAAATATGCAATAACTTGCAAGTTCCCTTTGCTCTGACATAGTAAAATAAACTTTGTCTCACTGTCTCATTTGTTGGGATGACCCCTCTTTGGGTCTAACTCTGGTACTTTCAGAGCTCCAGTTTTTATTGTCTCATTTGTGGGAATTTTTTAAAAAAGAAGAAAGGAAGAAGGAAGGAAGGATGAAAGAAAGGAAGAAAGAAAGAAAGAAAAAAGAAAGAAAGAAAGAAAGAAAGAGAGAAAGAAAGAAAAGAATTAAAAGAAAAAATTACTTAAAAAAATCTTCTTGCTGGCTCAAAGCCAGTGAAGCAAGTTCTGCTGGTCTTCTGGCTGCAGCAGGGTGAGGGGAATTGGTTATGCTTTTCTCTCTTATCTTCCAAATCTCTGATTTGAACATCTGCTTCATCTACTCTATTGTTGACTTTTATAATATATTCTTCTTTAAAACAATTTTATTTTAATCATTGTTCAAATACAGTTTTCTCCTTTTTACTCCCAATCAAGCCCCCCATCCCACCCCTCCACACTTCCCTCCCATTACCACCCTCCCCTTAGTTTTTGACCATGTGTCTTTTAAGTTTGTTCCCGTGAACCCTTCCCAATGTCCCCTGAAATTCCCTCTACTCTCCCCTGTGGGCACTGTCAGCCTGTCCTCTATTCAGGGTCTTTGGTTATATTTGGCTTGTTTCTTTGTTTTGTTGTTTAGATTCCTGTTAAAGGTGAGATCATATGGTATTTGTCTTTCATTGCCTGGCTTGTTTAGCTTAGCATAATGTTTTCCAGCTCCATCCACACTGTTGCAAAGGGTAGGAGCTCCTTCTTTCTTTCTGCTACATAGAATTCCATTGTGTAAATGTACCATAGTTTTTTGATCCATTCATTTACTGATGGGCATCTTGGTTGCTTCCAGCATCTAGCTATTGTAAATTGTGCTGCTATGAACATAGGGGTGCATAGGTTCTTTTGGATTGGTGTTTTAGTATTCTTAGGATACAGTCCCAGCAGTGGAATTGCTGGGTCAAAAGGCAGATCCTTTTTTAGTTTTCTGAGGAAGTTCCATACTGCTTTCCATAGTGGCTGTACCAGTCTGCAGTCCCACCAACAGTGCACTAGGGTCCCCTTTTCCACAACCTCTCCAACACTTGTTTGTTGCTTTGTTTATGATGACCATTCTGACTGGTGTGAAGTGGTATCTCATTGTGGTTTTAATTTGCATCTCTCTGATAGCTAGCGATATTCAACATCATTTCACGTGTCTTTGGATTCTCTGAATGTCCTCCTTGGAGAAGTGTCTGTTCAAGTCCTTTGCCCACTTTTTAATTGGATTCCTTGTCTTCTTAGAGTGCAGTCGTGTAAGTTCTTTATATATTTTGGAGATTAAACCCTTGTCTGAGGTATCATTGGCAAATATATTTTCCCATATGGTTGGTTCTCTTTTAATTTTAATACTGTTTTCTTTAGCTGTGCAGAAGCTTTTAATTTTGATGAGGTCCCATTTGTTTATTCTTTCCTTTATGTCCCTTGCTCTAGGGGACAAGTCAGTAAAAAAGTTCCTTTCTGAAATATCTGAGATTTTCCTACCTACGTTCTCCTCTAGGACTTTAATAGTGTCACGTTTTATATTTAAGTATTTTATCCACCTTGAATTTATTTTTGTATATGGTGTAAGTTGACGTTCAAATTTCATTTTTTTTTGCACCTGGCTGTCCAGTTCTCCCAACACCATTTGTTGAAGAGGGTATTTTTACTACATTTTATGTTGCTGCCTCCTTTGTCAAGTATTAATTGACCATAGAGACTTAGGTTTATTTATGGGCTCTCTTTCTGTTCCATTGGTCTTTGTGCCTGTTTTTATGCCAGTACCAGGCTGTTTTGATTACAGTGGCCTTATAGTATAGTTTAGTGTCAGGTATTGAGATCCCTCCTACTTTACTCTTCTTTCTCAAAATTGCAGCAGCTATTCGGGGTCATTTATGATTCCATATAAATTTTTGAAGTGTTTGTTCTATGTCTGTGAAATATGCCATTGGTACTTTAATAGGAATTGCATTGAATGTGTAAATTACTTTGGGTAGTATGGACATTTTGAGGATGTTAATTCTTTCAATCCATGAACATGGTATATGTTTCCATTTGCTTGTGTCTTCCTTCATTTCTTTCCTCAGTGTTATGTAGTTTTCTGAATGCAGGTCTTTTAACTCTTTGGTTAGGTTTATTTCTAGATATTTTATTTTTCTTTTTGCTATTTCAAATGGGATTTTTTCCTTGATCTCTGCTTCTGCTGTTTCATTGTTGGTGTACAGAAATGCCTTTGATTTCTGGATATTGACTTTGTATCCCGCTGTTCTGCTGAATTCATTTATTAGGTCAAGCAGTTTTTTGCCCGACTCTATAGGATTTTCTAGGTACACTATCATGTCATCTGCAAACAGTGACCGTTTTGTTTCCTCCTTTCCAATTTGGATGCCTTTTATTTCTTTTTCTTGTCTGATTGCTGTGGCTAAAACTTCCAGTACTATATTGAATAGAAGTGGTGAAAGTGGACAGCCTTGTCTTGTTCCTGATCTTAGTGGAAAAGATTTTAATTTTTGCCCATAGAGTATGATGTTGGCTGTAGGTCTCTCATATATGGCCTTTATTGTGTTGAGGAATGCTCCCTCTATTCCAACTTTCCCGAGAGTTTTTATCATGAATGGGTGCTGTACCTTATCAAATGCTTTTTCTGCATCAATTGATATGATCATGTGGTTTTAATTTTTGCTTTTGTTTATGTGATGTATTACATTTACTGATTTGCGAATATTGAACAACCTTGCATCCCTGGAATGAATTCCACTTGGTCATGGTGTATGATCTTCTTAATATATTGTTGGATGCGGTTTGCCAGTATTTTCTTGAGGATTTTAGCATCAGTGTTCATCAGTGATATTGGCCTGAAGTGTTCTTTCTTTGTTGTGTCTTTATTTGCTTTCAGACTTAGGATGATTTTGGCCTCATAAAAAGAGTTTGGGAGACTCCCACCTTTTTGGATTCTTTGGAGTAGTCTGGAGGAATAGGGGTTAGCTCTTCCTTAAATGCTTTGTCGAATTCTCCTGTGAAACCATCTGGTCCCAGGCTTTTGTGTGTTGGGAGTTTTTTGATTACTGCTTCAATTTCTTTTCCTGTTATTGGTCTGTTCAGGCTTTCTGCTTCCTTTTCATTGAGTTTTGGAAGATTATATTTTTCTAGAAATTTGTCCATTTCACCTAGGTTTTCAAATTTCTTGGCATATAGTTCTCTGTAGTAACTTCTTACAATCCTTTGTATTTCTGTGGTATCTGTTGTAATCTTTCCTCTTACATTTCTGATTGTGTTATTTGGGTCTTCTGTCTTTTTTTCTTGATGAGTCTGCTTAAAAGCTTGTCCATTTTGTTTATCTTTTCAAAGAACCAGCTCTTGGATTCATTGATCCTTAGAATTGTGCTTTTAGTTTCTATGTCATTTATTTCTGCTCTGATCTTGGTTATTTCCTTCCTTCTGCTTGCTCTGGGCTGTCTTTGTTGTTGTTCCTTGAGTTCTTGTAGACGTAGGGTTAGGTTGTTTGTTTGGAATGTTTCTAACTTTTTTAGGTGGGCCTGTATTGCTATGAACTTCCCTTTCAGGACTGCCTTGGCAGTGTCCCATAAGTTTTGGGTTGTTGTGAGTTCGTTTTCATTGGTTTCCAGAAATGTTTTGATTTCTTCCCTAATTTCATTCTTGACCCATTCATTGTGTAATAGCATGCTATTTAATCTCCATGATTTTGAGTGTTTGGGTTTTTTTCCTTGTGATTGGTTTCTAGCTTCAGTCCCTTGTGGTCCGAGAAAATGCTTGGCATGATTTCAATTTTCCTGAAATTCTTGAGGCTTGTTTTGTGTCCTATCATGTGGTCAATCTTTGAAAATGGTCTGTGTACATTTGAAAAGAATGTATATTTAGCTTCCTTTGGATGGAGTGCTCTGTATATATCAGTAAAGTCCATTTCATCAAGGGTATTGTTCAATGCCTCAATATCTTTGCTGATATTTTGTTTGGAAGATCTGTCCATTTTTGATAGTGAGGTGTTAAAATCTCCCACTATAATTGTGTTGCTGTCCATATCTTTCTTGAAGTCCTCTAAGATTTTGTTTATGTATTTGGGGCTCTTATGTTGGGTGCATATATATTTACAATATTTATGTCTTCTTGGTGGATTCTTCCCTTGAGTATTATGAAGTGACCTTCTGGGTCTCTCTTTATGGCCCCTTTTTTGGAAGTCTATTTTGTCTGATATGAGTATTGCTACCTTAGCTTTTTTTTCCCTGTGCATTTGTTTGGAAGATTTGTTTCCTGCCCTTCAGTTTCAGCCTGTGTAGGTATTTTGTCCTGAGATGGGTCTCTTGTAGACAGCAGATATGTGGGTCATTTTTTCTTATCCATTGAGCTATTCTATGTCTTTTGATTGGAGCATTTAATCCATTTACGTTTAAGGTTATTATTGATAGGTACTTATTCATTGTCTTTTATCTACGTGTGTTCCTCTCTCTCGCTCTCTTTTCCTTCCCTTCCTTAAAGCAGTACCTTTAGAATCTCTTGCAGAGCTGGTTTGGTCGAGGTGTATTCTTTTAGACTTCTTTTGTCTGGGAAGCTTCTTATTTGGCCTTCTATCTTGTTTGTGAACCTTGCTGGATATAGTAGCCTTGGTTGCAGACCTCTGGTTCTCATTACCTGGAGTATTTCTTGCCATTCTCTTCTGGCTTGAAGTGTTTCCATTGAGAAGTCAGCTGTTAGCCTTATTGGGGCTCACTAGTATGTTACTTCCTTTTTCTCCCTTGCTGCCTTTAAGATTCTCTCTTTGTCTTGAAATTTTGCCATTTTAATTATGATGTGTATTGAGGTGGGCCTCTTTGGGTTCCTGTTGATTGCGACTCTCTGTGTTTCCTGGATTTGTGTGACCTTTTCTCTCATCAAATCAGGGAAGTTCTCCTTCATTACTTTTGCCACTAGTTTTTTGATCCCTTGTTCTTCTTCTTTTCTTCTTCTTTTTCTTTTATCCCTATTATATGGATATTATTACATTTCATATTGTCTTGCATTTCTCTTAATCCCTCTTCATTCTTTCTGAGCCTCTTTTCTTTTTCTTGCTCTTTCTGGTAGTTGTTTTCTACTTTGTCCTCTAGCTCGCTAATCTGATCTTCTGCTTCATCGATCCTGCTTTTCATTCCTTCTACTGTGTTCTTCAGTTCAGAAACTGTATTCTTCATTTCCTCTCGACCTTTCTTGAGAGTTTCTATTTCCTTTTTCATGTTTATATAGTTTGCAGTGAGATTGATGTAGTTTCCCTCTAATTTCTGATCACTCATTGTGAGTTCATTGAACTTCCTGATAATCATTGTTTTTAACTCACTATCTGATAGTTGAGTTGCCTCGATTTCATTTAGCATTTTTCCTGAGGCTTCTTCATTTCCCTTCAATTGGGGGTTGTTTCTTTGTTTTCTCATTATTCGTGGGTTTCTTCTTGTTAGCCTCTGTTTCTTAAATTGATCTGTTCTGGTTCCCTGCAATTATGTGTGAACTTTTGTGGTAGAATACTTGTGAGATTCAGTGTTGCAATCTCCTTCGTGTGTCCTCGTGTTCACAGCTTCCCCCTACTCTTTTTTTGTGATCATTTGGAGGAGTAAGGTGAAATGGTTTAAGACAGCAAGGCAGTGTAGTATGATATTTACATTAGCAGCCAGTAGACAAGAGATGGGTCATCCTTTGGCTCCTTATAGTGTTAACCGTGATCCTTCACCCCACTATCCATGTTTTAGAAAAGATGGAAAGAGGGTAAGATGCTTATTGGGGATGAGAGGATTGATAGTTGGATCTAGAAAGCTGTGAGGCTGTGGGCGTTCAGATTCTAAGGTATGATTGGGTTAGAGATTAGTATATAGGAGTAGTCTGCAAAAGAATAGAGAGAATCCCCACAATAGTATAGTTCAGGAAATTGCAAAGTGGGCTGAGATCAGGTAGGGGTATGGAGTAGTATTTATAATTGTATGGAGTAGGTCTTATTAACAGTAATAGTAAAGTGATAGTCTTGTGGCAGAATCGATGAGATCCAGATAACAAGAATAAAGAGTATAGAACCTTGAGAAGTGTATTAATGGAACACAGATTAAGGATAGTAAATTGTCAACACACTTTGACTGAGATACCAGGGGGAATGTATCAAATGACAGTATTACCAGCCAAGAAAAGAAGATTATACAGAAAGAAAAAGAGTACCAAAATATTATTAAAATAAAAAATGTTGTTAAAGTGAGGAGAAGATAATACAAATTTACAGTAACTTGCAAGATTAAAAAAAAAGAAAGGAAAGCAGAAGATCGAGTGCAGGAGAGATAAATTTGGAGTGGAAAGATTAATATTAGGATGAATGTAATAAAAACATAAGGGATTGCGAGATATAAAAATAGTAAGAATTGAAAAATAAAATGTCACTTAAAACACAAGATAAAATCAATCATCCAACAACAGCCCCCCAAAACTAAACCAAACCAAACCAAACAAAACAAAATATAAAAAAAAACCTCTTGTTGGTTTGTAACTGTCCAGACCAGTTTTTCTGATCTTACTGGCTTTAGCTGGCTGAGGTACCTTTGAAATGCTTCTCTCTCGTCCCAGCCAGATCTCAGCAAGTCTCTCAGGTACCCTTGGCGCTCCCGAGCACACTTGCTCTCCAGAGCTCACTGCCACGTTCTTCTGGACTCCAGGGTCCCTGCAGCGTTCCAGCTCTATGATCTCAGGAGGCACCCACGACGTTTTGGGATTCACTGTGCCCTCCCTGGGAATCATAAAAGGGTGTGCTCCTCCACCAAACTTTTGAGATTGGGTCTCTAGGATCGCCCTAAACGCCCCGACCCTTCTGGGTTCACAGTGCGCGAGTCATGATTCCCTATGGGGCTTGAGCCGAGCCCTTCCCGGCTCTGGGTTTTCCACCGATCTGCATTCCCACCAGGTTAGGGGTGTTGGCGCATTTCCCGGGCTGCCCGTCGTTGGGCTGGCTGGAGGCCCTCACTTCTCCGAGGTCTCTGGGTTGGTGTTCATAGTCCCTGGGCGATTTTTTCCCAGTCCAACTGGCCAATCTGTTCCTCCAAGCAACAAGCTCTCCCCTGGAGTTGCTCAATCCCTGTATTCAGGGGAGGGAGCAGCGACTCCCCTCTCCCCGGAGCCCTGAGGCAGACCCAGGAGCACTGGGCCTGGGGACTGCACACCCCCAGACCCTGTGCTGATCCCTGGGTCCCTTTTGTCCTGAAGCAGTCTCCTTACCATCTGGTTTTTCAATGATAGCAATAATTTTTGATGTCCTGCTTTCAAAAGTAATTCGGTAACCTAGTCCACTTGCTCTGTTTCTCCACTGATCCGTGAGTTTCCCTCCTCTTCACAGAAGCCGAGAAACATGCTACCTAGAGTAGAGCTGCCATCTTCCATCTCCTATAATATATTCTTTATTTTCGTTATTGTAATCTTCACTTCTGATTCATTCTTTTTGTGTTTTCTATCTTTATTTTTATGTTTACTATTTCTTTGTTGAAGTTCTCACTAAGGTTATCTAATCTTCCCCTAAGTTCTTTGAGCATCCTTATAACCAGTGTTTTGAACATAATAGATTATTTTTCAATATTTTGTTTAGGTTTTTTTTCCTGGAGTTTTGTTATGTTCTTTCACTTGGGACATATTTCCTTGTCTCCTCATTTTGGCTGCCTCCCAGTGTTTGTTTCTATGTATTAGACAGATCTGCTATGTCATCTGGGTGTGGGGAGAGTAGTCTTATGCAGTAGGTGTCCCATAGTGTCTTGTGGTACAACATTCCTGTTTGTCAGAGCTGACACTCCAAGTGCATCCCCCACCATGTGAGGTGTGTACACCTTCCTTTTGTACTTGAGCCCCGACTGCTTTTGGCATCTTAATGGGAGGAATTTGCTCTGAGGACAATTGGCTGTGAAGATTGGCTGCAACCACCTTGGAGGAACAGCTGTTCAGGGTCCAATCCCACAGGGCAGGACTTACTTCAGTGGGGGACTCTAGTGTCTGTTGATTCTGCCTCTTGAGTGTGTCCATTGTGGGAGAGATTAGGTTATGCTTTGAAATGGTCTGAACCTGTCTAACAGGTGCTTGGGGTCTGGGGCCTGCCAGGAGATGCAGGCCAAGGTCAGCCATGTGGGGAATTTCTTAAAAAACTAAATGTCTCAAATCTTCTGAAGAATAGGGAGTGAATAGAAATCTCCTAAATGTGTTTTATAAATTAGCACATAATTAGATTTGTAAATGAGTGAATCCCTTTTTCCAAAGCCCAATAAAGATAGCTGTAAAAGCAATGACAAACTGCTCTGGTTCACATGTCAGTGCTATCTCCATCCCACTTGCTGCTGGAGCTCTGATTAAGTCTCCCAGCAAGTGATGGTGCCTGTAATGAGGGAGTTATATAGAACTTGCAATTTGCATAGTGCCTCTTACTCTTTTTATTTAATTCTCATGCCATCCTGGAGTACCACAAGCCTCAGGATGGCCAATGGTGGATTACAGGTGGCACAGTGAGCACATGGGAGAACTCATCATGGAACTGCCACCTGTTAATTCCATATCTGTTAGAGCAGCTGCCTCATCATTCTACTGATTATTTTCCCTTTGAGTCTTTAAGTAATCCCCAAATGCAATAAGTATGTCTTCTATTGCCTTATCTCACTAGAATTAAATGGAGGACGGTTTTGTGACACTCTGCTAGAGTTCTACCCCAACTTCTTCTGTTACAAAAATTCATATGTTGGAGTCCTAATTCCCAAAACTCAGAATGTGGACCTGTTTTGAAACAGGGTCTATAGAGAGGTAATCAAGTTAAAATGAGTTCATTAGAGTGGGCCCTAATCTGATATCAATAGCTGAGGAAAAATCATTTGATAAGGTACAGCACCCATTTATGATAAAAAAACACTGAGCAAAGTGGAAGTAGAGTAAGCACACCTCAACAAAATAAAGTACATATATGAGAAACCAACAGATAACATCATACTCAATGGGTAAAAAATAAAAGCTTTCCCACTAAGATCAGGAACAAGACAAGGGTGTGTGCTTTCACCACTTGTACTGAACATAGCATTGGAAGTTCTGGTGACAGTGATCAGACAAAAAACAACAACAACAAAAAACAAACCCAAAACAAAAACAGAAAGCATCCTAAGCAACCAGAAAGATAACACTTTAGACTCCACTAAAAAAAGTACTCTACCCAAAGAGTGAGTTTGGCAAAGCAGCAGGATACAAAGTCAATATTTAGAAATTGAAGGCATTTTTTTGTACACCAACAATGAAATATCAGAAACAGAAATTAGGAGAAAAATCCCATTTACTATAGCAACAAGAAAAATAAAGTACCGCCCTGGCTGGCGTAGCTCAGTGGATTAAGCGCAGGCTGCGAACCAAAGCATCACAGGTTCGATTTTCAGTCAGGGCACATGCCTGGGTTGCAAGCCACAGCCCCCAGCAACCACACATTGATGTTTCTCTCTCTCTCTCTTTCTCCCTCCCTTCTCTCTCTAAAAATAAATAAATAAAATCTTTAAAGAAAAAGAAAAAAGGAAAAATAAAGTACCTGGGAATAAACCTAACCGAGGATGTAAAAGACCTGTACTCAGAAAACTACAGAACACTGAAGAAAGAAATTCAGGAACACACACAAAAAAGGAAGCATGTACCATGTTCATGGATTGGAAAAATTAACATAATCAAAATGTCCATACTACTCAAAGCAATTTATAGATTCAACACAATCCCAATTAAAATACCAATGAAATATTTCAGATATAAAACAAACATTTCAAAAATTTATATGGAACCATAAATGACCCTGAATAGCCTCCATCATTTTGAGAAAGAAGAACAAAGTAGAAGGGATCACAATACCTGATATCAAACTATGTTACAAGACCACTGTAATCAAAACAGCCTGGTACTGGTATAAGAACAGACACATTGACCGCTGGAACAGACTAGAAACCCCAAAATAAACCCAGTCTTTATAGCCAATTAATATTCAACAAAGGGTGCAGAAACATAAAGTGGAATAGAAGTAGCCTCTTCAACAAATGGTGTTGGGAGATCTGGACAAGTACATGAAAAAAAATGGAACTCAATCACCAACTTACGCCATACATAAAAATAAACTCAAAGTGGACAAAAAGCTTAAATATAAATTATGACACCATAAAAGTCCTAGAGGAGAACATAGGAAGGAAAATTTTAGATATTCCCAGCAACAATATTTTCACTGATATCTCTTTAGAGCCAGGGACATAAAGGAAAGAAAAAAAACAAATGAAACTACATCAAATTAAAAAGTTTCTTCATACCTAAAGAAAACATCAACAAAATGAAAAGGGAACCAGCTGTGTCGGAAAATATGTTTGCCAATGTAACCTCGGACAAGGGTTTGATCTCCAAAATATATAAAGAACTCAAACAATTCCACACAGGAAGACAAACAATCCAATTAAAAAATGGACAAAGGACCTGAATAGACACTTCTCCAAGAAGGACATACAGAGGGCTTAGAAACATATGAAAGGATGCTCAGCATCACTAGCCATCAGAGAGATGCCTATTAAAACCATAATGAGATAGCACTTCATACCAGTCAGAATGGCCATCATAATCAAATCAATAAACAACAAGTGCTGGCGAGGTTGCGGAGAGAAGGGAACCCTAGTACACAGTTGGTGGGAGGCAGACTGGTGCAGCCACTTTGGCAAGCAGTATGGAATTTTCTCAGGAAACTGAAAGTGGAACTGTCTTTTGACCTGGGAATTCCACTGCTGGGATTATACCGTACGAATCCTGAAACACCAATTCAAAAGAGCCTATGCACCCCAATGTTCATAGCAGCACAATTTACAATAGCCAAGTTTGCAAGCAACCTAAGTGTCCATCAGTAAGTGAGTGGTTAAAAAAACTATGGTACATTTACACAGTGGAATACTACGCAGCAGGAAGAAAGAAGGAGCTCCTACCCTTTGTGGTGGCATGGATGGAGATAATTATGCTAAGTGGAATAAGACAGGTGGTGAGAGACAAATACCATATGATCTCACCTATGAGTATAACATAATCAACAAAAGAAACAAGTGATTAAAATAGAAGCAGAGACATGAAAATAAAGAACAAACTAACAGTAACCAGAGAGGAAGTGAGAGAGGATAATGGGGGCAAAATGGGGAAGGGTTGTCAAAGAAGGTGTATAAAGGACACAAGGACAAAGCCAAAGGGCGATAGGACTGAGGGTGCGAGGTGGGGATGACTGGGGTTGGGGGGAGGCTTGGGGGGAAAATAGAGACAATTATACTTGAACAACAATAAAAAAGGAAAATATAAAAAGGTTATAAAGATCATTTAAATTTTTTCCTTTTGTATGTTCTAGTACTCTGTTGTTTTTATTTTTACCTTTAAATTTTAATTCATGTAAAATCAATGTGGTGAGAGCACCCATGTTTTCCTAAATAATGCAGTTTTTCCTACAACTTGAAATTTTGGACTTCTGCCTGCATGTGTATCATTACCACTCTATTATCATGGTTATGTTTTTGTATTATGCTTAGCTACCTAGAAAGGCAAGTGTCTTTTTATTACATTCTTTGAAAAATTTTTGGCTCTCCTTTACCACTTATTTCTTCCTTTTTTTCTCTTTTGAAACATTGTTTATAGAAAATTTTATATGAGTCATAAACTAATTTAAATTATACCAAAAACAATAACGACAACAACAAAATAAATCTTTTTGACAAGCCTTGTTCTAGAAAACCATAGCATGTGCATTTAGGCAAGTGCACACTATTTCCTGGGAAGAACCATGCTTTATTTTTTTCTTTCTGTAACTTGGTTTCATGCTTTGACTATTTATAGACAGCTTTTTACTTCAATAAACATAGATCATAACTGTAGTGTCTGCACATATGGAACACAGATTGTACCATCATTTACTTAGCTGTTTTTCACTGATGGTCATATCAGTCTTTTTTTTTATTTAGTCATTATAAACACTGTGATGAATATCTTTGTGCACAAGGCTTTTTGAATTTCTAATTAATTTTTTTCTCTTGATAGATTCTTAGAAATGCTATTTCTTGGGTAAGATGTGCATTCTTTAACCACAGAGGGTTTTTCCAGCAGCCTGCACCCACAGGGTATGGAAGTACCTACTCTCTATGTCTTAGGTGCTACCAGCCTTGGCAGTCTTCTTCTTCTGTGAAGTTCTGTTAGGCAGAGATATTATCCTGTTTTTATTTTCATATTTTATTGTTAATAAAGTTGAACTTCTCATATTATTATTCATTTGTATTATTTTATAATTTTTCTTGTCCAACTTCTTTGCCCATTTTGCTTTTATAGATTTGTTATTTTATTATCCATTTATTTGAAGTTTGAGATATAATGATATTAAACATTAACTTTTTTCCTGTAATATATTACAAATATTATCTCCTTTCCCTTTGTCTTTCAACTTTATGGAACCTTTAAAAGTTCTGTTGTCATTTTCTAGACTTTACATTATGGTTACAAATGTTTTTCACATCCCAAGATTATTTTTAAAATACATCAATTTTTCTTCTAGTGTATTCATAGCCTTATATTTTAACCTACCATGTTTTGCTGTATATAATACACACTTTTTTGCCCAAATTTCTGAGAGAAAAATAAGAATGCACATTATATATGGGTATAATGATTATTTAATCCCATGTATAATTGGCACCAAAATGTGGGTGTACATTACACACAGCAAAATATGGTATTTGGATTTATTTTAGTGTAAAGAGTGATATGTGCATCCAGGTTTAGTTCATTTTATTTTTCTGTGTGTTGAGCTAGCTGTTCCAATCCCATTTATTGAATACTACATCTGGAGTTTTCTGATTTGAAATTCTAACTTTCTTCTACACCAAATTTCTTTATTTACTTCTGTCTATTTCTGCACTCTCTTTTTTCTACTGGGCTATCTCAGTAACATTCTGTTTTAATTCTTATATCTTTATAATATTTTTTGACTCATGCTTGGGTTAATTTCTTTTTTGAAATTTTCTTGACTGTACTTACACATCTATTTTTGACTTCAGTTTTAGAATCATTTTTGTCAAGTTTCCAAGAAAGATCACCTTGTAATTTTATTGAGAATTGCAAAAATACAATATATTAGTTTGAGGAAACTAAATAATTTTACAATATTGAGTATTCTCTCTAAGATCCAAATATGCCCTGTCATTTGTTGGAGTCTTCTTTTATGTTCCTTGGTAACATTATTTGTCTATTCATGAAAAACACTTCTAGCTCTCTGCCTACATGAATCTCACTGAGAGGCAGTGAAATACTGCAAATACAAGCCATGTGCTATACACATTAGAGAATATTTAAGAGGTTTTTCTTAAGGGCAATTTGGACTGTCACTAATTTTTCCATATATACATGGGGATACAAAATCATGCATATTTTTATTATTGTTTTGGTTTGTTTGGACCTGTTAGGTAGGATAGATAGTAAACTGAGGCAGGGAGGAGGAGGGAGACAGGTCTCACTCACTAACACAGCAGTCCCGAGCCTGGTCTGATAATATTGCCAGGTGTTCCAACATCATAAGAAACACCATGAAGAGTGTTAGGCTGGAGTCACTCAAGAAATGAAATGGATGCAGCGAGCTAAGGAGCAGGGTTTATCAGCGGGAATAAGAGGGAAAGTGGAGTCAACCTAGGGAGGTTGGGGAGCCAACCAAGGGAAGTGAAGACACACTCTGTAGTTCTTAGGCGGGGTTTTTAAGCACAAAAAACCGCAAAGGGTAACTGGTTGGGGAGTCAGAATCTGATTGGCTACAGCTGGTTGCTGGGTGCCATTTATATTGATCATTGTTCTTGATACACCTTGTCAGGCTAAAGTTAAAGCTTCATCCTGTTATGCCGGATAGGCCAACCCCAGACCCCAATCTTAGCCAGGCATCTGTTTGTCCTGGGTATGGTCAGCAGACAGTTTCCCAGACTACAGTTTCCCACAGTACAGTTTCCTGTCTGGTGATTTTCAATTCCTGCTAGGCCTACCTAGGTCTGTCAAGCGGGGAGCCCTTGAAATTCTGTGTGTATCACTTCCACTCTCTAAAAAAGAAAGACTTTGAAACAGGGTTCATTCCAAGGCCTGGAAGATGAAAGGGGGTCTAAAGTGTCCAAAGAAAAAGCCCATAAAACAATTTTGTTTAATTACCTACCTCTGGTCATGATGTTTTATGAGGGAGGCCCTAGCGCTTACAAAAAGAGCCCATAAATAATTTTAGGTAACTGCCTCAACTTTAATTAACTGCCTCCTGTCACATATCTGTTTTACAAGATAAACAAATGTGGTCTGGAGGTAGGTAAGGATTCAGGATAACAGACCCCCACATATCCCTAAGTTTGCGTAGTCAGGTCCCCCTGGGAAATTTGGCACCACCATTACCCATCAGTCAATATGTAACTTCTTCACCCCCATCTTGTCAACCATGTAAGTCCTCAGAACAGAGGACCTGATGCTCTTGCCATTTCTGCTTTTATTGCCCTTGCTTTTTGTCACTCATACTCTTACCTTTCTTCCCTGCCTCAGCAAGGCCCATTCTCTTTCACAATAATGTATCACTAATAAGCCTCACTTACATGCTAATAGACTTGCTGTTCTATAATTCTTTACTGCATCAGCAAAAACCGAGTTTCTCCCATAACAGAACTACTAAATCAATCAATACAATAGATAAAAGCAGTGATATATTTGGGTGTCACTTAATCACAAGGTATTTTTGGTGCTGTGTAACTTGTCATAATTGGTTTCCCCCTCTGGTTTGTGGGGAGTTCACTGCAATACTATGACTTCTGAGGACAGGTATGATATTAAATTTTGAACTTGTGTGATTTATTTTTAATTCAAGTGAGTCTATATGCAGTTACAGCAATTATCACTTTGTGAGACTGTTACAGAACAGCAAGTGGGGGGGGGTGGTCTGGGACGATATACTATTACCAAAAGGAATCCCCCAGGTTCGTTATGTCCGCTGCCAGAGGAAAGACATCTCTCAATGCCAGAGATTTGTGAAAAGGAAAGGAATGTTTATTTAATAGTATACAAACTTAAAGTAGTGACCTAATGTCTTCATCAAAATCCCAAAGTCCCTTAAAACACCCACAATCACACACAGTCCTTCCTTCCCCCTTTGCCCAGTCTGAAGTACCGTATCTCAGGAAAAGAAACAGAAGTCAGTGGCTCAGGCAGCTCCCAGTTCTTCCCAGTAATCCGTCTTGGCTGGTAGGCCTCCCTCGGTTCCCGGCACCATCAGCTGTGTCACCGGGTTCTCTTCTAAAGCCGAGTGGTGGTTCCCCCTTCTAAAGCTGTGGGGGTCCCCACTCTGGCAAAGCTGCATGGTTCTCTCTCCACTGCCCCAGCTGAGTGGTCCTCTCTGCACAATGGCTGCAGGAGTCTCCACTCAGCCAAAACTGCATGGTTCTCCCTCCCAGGGCCTTGGGAGTCTCCACTCTGCTAAAGACAGAGTGGTTCTCTCCCTCTGCACTGGCTGCGGACCTCTCTGGATAATGGCCTTGGGACTCTCCACTCTGCCAAAGCCACGTGGTTCTCCCTGCACAATGGCTGCAAGGAAAGGGGTCGCCACTCTGCCAAAGCCAAGTGGCGGTTTTCTGCTAAAGCCACATGGTGATTCTCTCTTGCAGGGTGGCGGGAGTCCCCACTCTGCTAAAAACAGAGTGGTTTTCCCTCCACTGGCTGCAAGGAGGGGAGGGGGGTTGCCACTCTGCCAAACCCTGAGCGGTTCTCTCTCAATGGCTGTGGTCCTCTCTGCACTGCCGCAGCCAGACGGTTCTCCCCTCCTGCTAGGGTCCCAGCAGTGTGGTCCTTCCCTGCAAAGGCTGCCACTTCTTGGTTTAAATCCCCATGCCAACCTTCCTCTGCAGCCCCATTTCTGACTCCTCCCACACTCGGCTACTCTTGCCATCAGTCTCACATCCTTCCAGCTTTACTGGACTGCCATCATGAGTCTGGGCAGGTGTGGCCCCTTGTCATGGAGCCAATCTTCTTCAAGCTCCCACACAGGCACTGTAACTCGGGGGGACCTGCCCCCCAGTTAAGTCTTGGGGAAGTTACTTCCATTCCCCTGGCTTTGATCATGGCCACAGCTATTTAACATATCTATGTAACCAGTTAAAGGTTATAGATATGTTAAGTGACCATATCAGAGGTTAGCTGCAAAGCTGTTGCTATGTAAAACAGCTCTCAAAGACCCTGTTCCATTTGTCTCTTCCCCCAACCACACCTGGGGGGTGCGGTGAGGACATCCTAATATTTCCTGAACACCTTGAGTTTTGGGCCCCATTACAAATCTCTATGTGGACCCCCCCTCTTGGCTGCACCCTGTAACAAGACCAAGATACAGCTTATTACTAGTGATTTAAAGGGTGTCCTGTTACCTCAGCCTGTACCCAAAATACTAGTGCTTCCTGGAATGCTTCCCAGCATTCCCTTACTTATGTGGGTCCTGGCACTAGTTCCATTTAGTGTTTGTAGAGGAATAGTGAGATGACCATGGAATCTCTTGTAGAACTGTGAAACTTTATTCAAATGAAGTCTTTTCATTTCAGTCATTTCTGACCTGTTTAGTGGCTTTCTTACTGCCCCCCACCTCTATCCCTTCAAATGTGCTATAACCACAAAAAGGTTACCAAACAGTGGGTAGTTAATTTAGGGCCAGTAAAGTGGGCTTTAAGTTTAACTGTGTAACTGACAGAATGATTCATTACTTTGTGGGTCATTGGAAAAGAACAGAATTTCTCAAACTGTGTTCCATGAGCTGATATTAATCATACAAATGCCCTAAGCACAAAAAGTTCTCAGGGTTGCAGGGCCAAGTTGGCTTGAGAAATGCTGCATGCTAATTCCCCTGAGAGGGGAATTTACAATGTGCATTAGCATATTAAAAGTTCTGAGTAGTACAGCAGGGAAATTTTCCTTCTCTGAGTGATTAAACAAAGGAAAAGTTTCTTTTAGGCCTAACAGGTCTCCCTCAGTATCAATTTTGGAAGGGCTTGAGGAGATTTAATAGAATTTTACCTTGCCTTTTGTCACAGGGTCCCAGCTTCTTCTGCCCCCCATTAAAACATACTAGAGCTGGATTTTAAATAAAATGCAATCAAAATCAAGTTCCACTACCAATATAATTTTGCTTATTTATTAATAATATCAGTGGTGTGTTTAAGTGCATTAGATAAAAAAGGCGGGCTTTTTGACTCTTGTGGCACTTTCAGAAAATGACCTTCTACTGCAGTCATTGATTAATTGATTCACATAATAGATATTAATGGACTTCTGAGTCCTCAACACTGTACTAAGTGTGAAAACGCTGGAGCTATTCTAGTCAGGGAGTGGTAAGAGACAAGAGAACTAGGAAAATACCAGAAGCCCATATCTTTCATGGGACTACTCCAGAGACAGAATTCTGCCATCAGCCTTAAGTGGCTGTGGGAGAAGTATAAGCCTGAGCCTGAGGGGGATGTAGCCCAAGCCAGAAAGTGGGTCATCTTTCCACAGTAACTTTTGAGGGTTTTGCCAGGGACACTGACACTCACAAACTAAATTGACATGTACCACTTCTCAATGATAGCAATACTACTGTGTGACAAGCCACCTGAAACTTCCATTACCAAAAACAATATTAATTTATTATCTCAGGTTGCCTTGGGTTGATTTGATATAGGCTCAGCTGGGTGGCCCTGCTTCTGGTGTTTGCGGCTGGAGCAGCTCTGCTTCTTCAGATCTATTAGTCAGTTGGGGCATCTCCACTCATATGCTTCTTTTCTTCTTATTGAATTTATTAGGGTGATATTGGTGTATAAAATTATAAAAATTTCAAGAGTACAATTTCATAATATATCATCTGTACATCGAATTTTGTGTTCACCATCAAAAATCAAGTCTCTTTCTATCACCAATTATCCCCCTTTTACTCTCTTCTACCTCCTACAACCCACTTTGCTTCTGGTAATCACCAAACTGTTGTTGCCTGTATCTATGACATTTCAGATGTTTTTGCTTAATCTCTTCATCCTTTCTACCCAGTCTCCCAAGTCACCTCTCCTCTGACAGTTGTAATTCTGTTCTTTGTATTTATGAGTCTGGTTCTGTTTTGTTTGTTTATTTTGTTCATTTGATTCTACATAAGTAATGCAGGAGGTCAAGCCAGGGGATCTTTACTGTTCATTCAGGTAAGCCAAAAAATCCACAAGGAAGACTGGGTGGAATAGACATTATCTTTATTACTCAAATTACAGGGAGAACTGATGGCCAACAGTGGCAGGTTGGTGAAGCACTATGTACCCCACTGTGTCTGAGACTTGTTTTAAGGGGCCCCAGACAAAGGAGGTACATGACCTCCTATGTGCAACTCTAAACTACATTACCTCAGTGTAAAGAAAAGGTCAAGAAACAGTCACTGAACAAGAAGCCACTCCCAAAACATGATCATTTCCAAAATAATGTACATTCTTCTGGCCAGTAGTCTTCTTGTTACAGAACAAACAAGGGGGGCCTGGGACGATATACTATTATTGAAAAAAAAGCCCCCAGGTCCCTCACGTCCGCTGCCCGAGGAAAGACATCTCTCAATGCCAGAGATTCGTGAAAAGGAAAGGAAATGTTTATTTAATGCTATACAAACCTAAAGTAGTGACCTAATGTCTTTATCAAAAAATCCTAAAGTCCCTTAAAACACCCCCACAAACAGACACAGTCCTTCCTTCCTTCCCCCTTTGCCCAGTCCAGAGCACCATATCTCAGGAAAGGAAATAGAAGTCCATGGCTCAGGCAGTCCTCTGGTTATTCCCAGTTAGTACTCCATCTCGACTGGGAGACCCTGGGTTCCAGGCACCCTCAGCTGAGTCACCGGGATCTCTGCTAAAACCAGGTGGTGGTTCCCCCTTCTAAAGCTGCGGGGGCCCCCACTCTGGCAAAGGCACGTGGTCCTCTCTCCCAGGGCCACAGGAGTCCCCACTCTGTCCAGGCCGCGTGGTTCTCTCTCAAAGGCTGCCATGTCTGGGTTTAAATCTCTGTGCCAATCTTCCTCTGCAGCCCCATTTCTGACTCCTCCTACACTCGGGCACACTTGCTCTCAATCTGCTGTCTTCTCCAGCTTTTCTGGTCGCCATCATGGGTCTGGGCAGGTGTGACCCCATGTCCTGGAGCCAGTCTTCTCCAAGCTCCCACCCAGGTGCTGTAACTCAGGGGACCTGCCCCCCAGTCACATCTTGGTGGGGGGGAGGTCCCTTTCCATCCCCCTGGCCTTGAGCATGGCCATAGCTATTTAGCATATCTAAGTGACCAGCCAAAGGCTATAGATAAGTTAAATGACCATGCCATGGATTAGCTGCAAAGCTGCCCTGCATGTTCTTGCTCTGGGTGCCCCTTCCCCCAACTCACACCTGTGGGGGAAGGGGTGAAGACACCTTAAAATCTCCTGGACACCTTGAGTTCTGGACCCCATTTCAAATGCCCATTTGGGGTCCCCCCTCTTGGTTTCACCCTGTAACATTCTGACTAGCCCTCAGATATGGGAGGGGGAAGGGCCATGTATTGACCCTACAACCTATAAGTGAAATCATATGGTATTTTTCTTTTAAAAAAATTTTCATTGTAATCTTTCCCATTACCATTTAGTCCCTTTATACCCACCTCCCCCACCACACTACTGTCCATGTCCATGAGTCCTTTTTCCTTTTTGTTCAATCCTTTTACTCCCTATGCTACCCTCCTCCCTTAGCTGTCATCCTGTTCTCTATGAGTCCACTTCTATTTTGCTTGTTAGTTCAGTTTGTTCATTAGATTGAACACATGAGTGAACTCATATGGTATTTATCTTTCTCTTACTGGCTTATTTCACTTAGCATAATGTTCTCCAGGTCCATCCATGCTGTCACAAAAGATAAGATTTTCTTTTCTTTTGTGGCTGAGTATTATTCCATTGTATAAATGTACCACAGCTTTTTAATCCACTCATCTACTGATGGGAACCTGGGCCCCTCCCAAATCTTGGCTATTGTAAATAATGCAGCTATGAACATAGGGGTGCATATATTTTTGTGAATTAGTGTTTTGGTTTCTTTAGATATAATCCTAGAAATGAAATACCTAGATTATAGGCAGTTCCATTTTTAATTTTTTAAAAAATTCTTTATCCTCACATGAGGACATTCTTTTCATTGCTTTTAGAGAGAGAGTAAGGGAAAGAGAGAAACATTGATGTGAGGAAGAAACATCATTTTGTTGCCTCAGTATGCACCTGGACCAAAGATCAAACCCGCAAGCTAGGTATGTGTCCTGACTGGGAATCGAACCCACAATTCATCAGTTATAGAACAATGCTCCATACCAGCCAGGGCCCATTTTTAATTTTTTGAGGAAATTTCATACTGTTTTCTAAGTGGCTGCACAAATCTGCATTTCCACCAACAGTGCACAAGGTCCCTTTTTCTCCACATTCTTGACAATGCTTGTTGTTTGTTGATTTATTGATGATAGCTGTTCTTATATGTATGAGGTTGTTAGGCAGGACAGAGAGCACACCAAGGCGCAGAAGTGGAGGGAGACACAACTCACTCATTAATTCAACAGTCCTGAGCCTGGTTGGATAAAATTGCCAGGTGTTCCAAAAGTCCTAAGAAAAACTATGATAGTGCAGGAGAGGAGCCCTTGAAATTCTGTATGTATCATTCCCACTATTTGGGAAAGAAAGCCTTTAAACTGTATATTAATTCCAAGGTCTGGAGAGAAGAATAGGAGGGAGAAAGTAGAAGCTGGCTACAAGCATAAAAGCCCTGAAATTCCAATAGTTGGGGCATTCGGACTGGCTGGGAGCCCACTTACAGTTTTGTGCTTAAGTATTTCATAAATAAACCTCCTATCTCATTTCCACTCTAAGTGTTTACCTGTATTTACCTCTTGCAAAGCAAGACAAGAACCAAGGATGGGGAGTCCCCTAACTCAAGTCACTCCCAGAAGAAGGAGATATCTTATTGTGGTTTTAATTTACATTTCTTTGAAGAATAGTAACATTGGGCATCTATTCATATGCCTATTAGCCATCTGTGTGTCTCCTTTAGAGAAGTGTATATTCAGGTCTTTTGCACATTTTTAAAAAAAAATTATTTTAATCATTGTTCAAATACAGTTTTCTCCTTTTTACTCCCTGTCCAGTCCCCCCACCCCTCCCCACTTCCCTCCCATTACCACCCTCCACGTAGTTTTTGACCATGTGTCCTTTAAGTTTGTTCCTGTGAACCCTTACCAATGTCCCCTGAAATTCCCTCTACTCTCCCCTGTGGGCACTGTCAGCCTGTCCTCTATTTCAGTGTCTTTGGTTATATTTTGCATGCTTCTTTATTTTGTTGTTTAGGTTCCTGTTAAAGGTGAGATCATATGGTATTTGTCTTTCACTGCCTGGCTTGCTTTGCTTAGCATAATGTTTTCCAGCTCCATCCACGCTGTTGCAAAGGGTAGGAGCTCCTTCTTTCTTTCTACTGCATAGAATTCCATTGTGTAAATGTACCATAGTTTTTTGATCCATTCATTTACTGTTGGGCATCTTGGTTGCTTCCAGCATCTAGCTATTGTAAATTGTGCTGCTATGAACATTGGGATGCACAGTTTCTTTTGGATTGGTGTTTTAATGTTCTTAGGATAGAGTCCCAGCAGAGGAATCGTAGGGTCAAAAGGCAAATCCATTTTTAGTTTTCTGAGGAAGTTCCATACTGCTTTCCATAGTGGCTGTACCAGTCTGCAGTCCCACCAACAGTGCAATAGGGTTCCCTTTTCTCCACAACCTCTCCAACACTTGATGTTTGTTGCTTTGTTTTTGATGGCCATTCTGACTGGTGTGAAGTGGTATCTCACTGTGGTTTTAATTTGCATGTCTCTGATAGCCAGCAATACTGAGCACCTTTTCATGTGTCTCTGGATCCGCTGTATGTCCTCCTTGGAGAAGTGTCTGTTCAAGTCCTTTGCCCACTTTTTAATTGGACTCCTTGTCTTCTTAGAGTGCAGTCGTGTAAGTTCTTTATATATTTTGGAGATTAAACCCTTGTCTGAGATATCATTGGCAAATATGTTTTCCCATACAGTTGGTTATCTTTTAATTTTGATACTGTTTTCTTTAGCTGTGCAGACTTTTAATTTTGATGAGGTCCCATTTGTTTATTCTTTCCTTTATGTCCCTTGCTCTAGGGGAGAAGTCAGTAAAAAAGTTTCTTCGTGAAATATCTGAGATTTTCCTACCTACATTCTCCTCTAGGACTTTAATGGTGTCACGTTTTATATTTAAGTCTTTTATCCACCTTGAACTTATTTTTGTATATGATGTAAGCTGGTGTTCAAGGTTCATTTTTTTGCACCTGGCTGTCCAGTTCTCCCAACACCATTTGTTGAAGAGGCTATTTTTACTCCATTTTATGTTGCTGCCCCCTTTGTCAAATATTAATTGACCATAGAGACTTGGGTTTATTTATGGGCTCTCTGTTCTGTTCCATTGGTCTATGTGCTTGTTTTTATACCAGTACCAGGCTGTTTTGATTACAGTGGCCTTATAGTATAGTTTAGTGTCGGGTATTGTGATCCCTCCTACTTTACTCTTCTTTCTCAAAATTGCAGCAGCTATTCAGGGTCATTTATGATTCCATATAAATTTTTGAAGTGTTTGTTCTATGTCTGTGAAATATGCCATTGGTACTTTAATAGGAATTGCGTTGAATGTGTAAATTACTTTGGGTAGTATGGACATTTTGATGATATTAATTCTTCTAATCCATGAACACGGTATATGTTTCCATTTGTTTGTATCTTCCTTGATTTCTTTCCTTAGTGTTATGTAGTTTTCTGAATACAGGTCTTTTACCTCTTTGGTTAGGTTTATTCCTAGATGTTTTATTTTTCTTTTTGCTATTTCAAATGGGATTTTCTTTTTATCTCTGCTTCTGCTGTTTCATTGTTGGTGTACAGAAATGCCTTTGATTTCTGGATATTGACTTTGTATCCCGCTGTTCTGCTGAATTCATTTATTAGGTCCAGCAGTTTTTTGCCCAACTCCATAGGATTTTCTAGGTACACTATCATGTCATCTGCAAACAGTGACCGTTTTGTTTCCTCCTTTCCAATTTGGATGCCTTTTATTTCTTTTTCTTGTCTGATTGCTGTGGCTAAAACTTCCAGTACTATATTGAATAGAAGTGGTGAAAGTGGACAGCCTTGTCTTGTTCCTGATCTTAGTGGAAAAGATTTTAATTTTTGCCCATAGAGTATGATGTTGGCTGTAGGTCTCTCATATATGGCCTTTATTGTGTTGAGGAATGCTTCCTCTATTCCCACTTTCCCGAGAGTTTTTATCATGAATGGGTGCTGTACCTTATCAAATGCTTTTTCTGCATCAATTGATATGATCATATGGTTTTTGTTTTTGTTTATGTGATGTATTACATTTACTGATTTGCGAATATTGAACAACCTTGCATCCCTGGAACGAATCCCACTTGGTCATGGTGTATGATCTTTGTAATGTATTGTTGGATGCGGTTTACCAGTATTTTCTTGAGGATTTTAGCATCAATGTTCATCAGTGATATTGGCCTGAAGTTTTCTTTCTTTGTTGTGTCTTTATTTGGCTGTGGAATTAGGATGATTTTGGCCTCATAAAAAGAGTTTGGGAGACTCCCATCTTTTTGGATTTTTTGGAATAGTCTGTGAAGGATAGGGGTTAGCTCTTCCTTAAATGCTTTGTTGAATTCTCCTGTGAAACCATCTGGTCCAGGGCTTTTGTGTGTTGGGAGTTTTTGATTACTGCTTCAATTTCTTTTGTTCTTATTGGTCTGTTCAGGCTTTCTGCTTCCTTTTCATTGAGTTTTGGAAGATTATATTTTTCTAGAAATTTGTCCATTTCACCTAGGTTTTCAAATTTCTTGGCATATAGTTCTCTGTAGTAATTTCTTACAATCCTTTGTATTTCTGTGGTATCTGTTGTAATCTTTCCTCTTACATTTCTGATTGTGTTATTTGGGTCTTCTGTCTTTTTTTCTTGATGAGTCTGCTTAAAGGCTTGTCCATTTTGTTTATCTTTTCAAAGAACCAGCTCTTGGATTCATTGATCCTTAGAATTGTGCTTTTAGTGTCTATGTCATTTAATTCTGCTCTGATCTTGGTTATTTCCTTCCTTCTGCTTGCTCTGGGTTGTCTTTGTTGTTGTTCCTTGAGTTCTTGTAGACGTAGGGTTAGGTTGTTTGTTTGGAATGTTTCTAACTTTTTTAGGTGGGCCTGTATCGCTATGAACTTCCCTTTCAGGACTGCCTTGGCAGTGTCCCATAAATTTTGGGTTGTTGTGAGTTCGTTTTAATTGGTTTCCAGAAATGTTTTGATTTCTTCCCTAATTTCATTCTTGACCCATTCATTGTGTAATAGCATGCTATTTAATCTCCATGATTTTGAGTGTTTGGGTTTTTTTTCCTTGTGGTTGGTTTCTAGCTTCAGTCCCTTGTGGTCCGAGAAAATTCTTGGTATGATTTCAATTTTCCTGAAATTCTTGAGGCTTGTTTTGTGTCCTATCATGTAGTCTATCTTTGAAAATGGTCCGTGTACATTTGAAAAGAATGTATATTTAGCTTCTTTTGGATGGAGGGCTCTGTATATATCAGTAAAGTCCATTTCATCAAGGGTATTGTTCAATGCCTCAATATCTTTGCTGATATTTTGTTTGGAAGATCTGTCCATTTTTGATAGTGGGGTGTTAAAATGTCCCACTATAATTGTGTTGCTGTCCATATCTTTCTTGAAGTCCTCTAAGATTTTGTTTATGTATTTGGGGGCTCCTATGTTGGGTGCATATATATTTACAATATTTATGTCTTCTTGGTGGATTCTTCCCTTGAGTATTATGAAGTGACCTTCTGGGTCTCTCTTTATGGCCCTTTTTTGGAAGTCTATTTTGTCTGATATGAGTATTGCTACCTTAGCTTTTTTTTCCCTGTGCATTTGTTTGGAAGATTTGTTTCCTGCCCTTCAGTTTCAGCCTGTGTAGGTGTTTTATCCTGAGATGGGTCTCTTGTAGACAGCAGATATGTGGGTCATTTTTTCTTATCCATTGAGCTATTCTATGTCTTTTGATTGGAGCATTTAATCCATTTACGTTTAAGGTTATTATTGATAGGTACTTATTCATTGTCTTTTATCTACGTGTGTTCCTCTCTTTCGCTCTCTTTTCCTTCCCTTCCTTAAAGCAGTACCTTTAGAATCTCTTGCAGAGCTGGTTTGGTCGAGGTGTATTCTTTTAGACTTCTGTTGTCTGGGAAGCTTCTTATTTAGCCTTCTATCCTGATTGTGAGCCTTGCTGGATATAGTAGCCTTGGTTGCAGACCTCTGGTTCTCATTACCTGGAGTATTTCTTGCCATTCTCTTCTGGCTTGAATTGTTTCTGTTGAGAAGTCAGCTGATAGCCTTATTGGGGCTCACTAGTATGTTACTTCCTTTTTCTCCCTTGCTGCCTTTAAGATTCTCTCTTTGTCTTGAAATTTTGCCATTTTAATTATGATGTGTATTGAGGTGGGCCTCTTTGGGTTCCTGTTGATTGCGACTCTCTGTGTTTCCTGGATTTGTGTGACTTTTTTCTCTCATCAAATCAGGGAAGTTCTCCTTCATTACTTTTGCCACTAGTTTTTTTGATCCCTTGTTCTTCTTCTTTTCTTCTTCTTTTTTCTTTTTATCTCTATTATATGGATATTATTACATTTCATATTGTCTTGCATTTCTCTTAATCCCTCTTCATTCTTTCTGAGCCTCTTTTCTTTTTCTTGCTCTTTCTGGTAGCTGTTTTCTACTTTGTCCTCTAGCTCGCTAATCTGATCTTCTGCTTCATCGATCCTGCTTTTCATTCCTTCTACTGTGTTCTTCAGTTCAGAAACTGTATTCTTCATTTCCTCTCGACCTTTCTTGAGAGTTTCTATTTCCTTTTTCATGTTTATATAGTTTGCAGTGAGATTGATGTAGTTTCCCTCTAATTTCTGATCACTCATTGTGAGTTCATTGAACTTCCTGATAATCATTGTTTTTAACTCACTATCTGATAGTTGAGTTGCCTCGATTTCATTTAGCATTTTTTCCTGAGGCTTCTTCGTTTCCCTTCAATTGGGGGTTGTTTCTTTGTTTTCTCATTATTCGTGGGTTTCTTCTTGTTAGCCTCTGTTTCTTAAATTGATCTGTTCTGGTTCCCTGCAATTATGAACTTTTGTGGTAGAATACTTGTGAGATTCAGTGTTGCAATCTCCTTCGTGTGTCCTCGTGTTCACAGCTTCCTCCCTACTCTTTTTTGTGATCATTTGGAGGAGTAAGGTGAAATGGTTTAAGACAGCAAGGCAGTGTAGTATGATATTTACATTAGCAGCCAGTAGACAAGAGATGGGTCATCCTTTGGCTCCTTATAGTGTTAACCGTGATCCTTCACCCCCACTATCCATGTTTTAGAAAAGATGGAAAGAGGGTAAGATGCTTATTGGGGATGAGAGGATTGATAGTTGGATCTAGAAAGCTGTGAGGCTGTGGGCGTTCAGATTCTAAGGTATGATTGGGTTAGAGATTAGTATATAGGAGTAGTCTGCAAAAGAATAGAGAGAATCCCCACAATAGTATAGTTCAGGAAATTGCAAAGTGGGCTGAGATCAGGTAGGGGTATGGAGTAGTATTTATAATTGTATGGAGTAGGTCTTATTAACAGTAATAGTAAAGTGATAGTCTTGTGGCAGAATCGATGAGATCCAGATAACAAGAATAAAGAGTATAGAACCTTGAGAAGTGTATTAATGGAACACAGATTAAGGATAGTAAATTATCAACACACTTTGACTGAGATACCGGGGGAACCTATCAAATGACAGTATAACCAGCCAAGAAAAGAAGATTATTCAAAAATAAAAAGAATACCAAAATATTATTAAAATAAAAAATGTCGGAAAGGTGAGAAAAAGATAATACAAATTTACAGTAACTTGCAAGATTAAAAAAGGAAAGAAAAGCAGAAGTTGGAGTGCAGGAGAGATAAATTTGGAGTGGAAAGATTAATATTAGGATGAATGTAATAGAAACATAAGGGATTGTGAGATATAAAAATAGTAAGAATTGACAAATAAAATGTCACTTAAAACACAAGATAAAATCAATCATCCAACAACAGCCACAAAAACCAAACCAAACCAAACCAAATAAAACAAAATAATAAAAAAAACACCTCTTGTTGATTTCTAAGTGGCCAGACCAGTTTTTCTGATCTCGCTGGCTTCAGCTGGCTGAGGGACCTTTGAAATGCTTCTCTCTCTTCCCAGCCAGATCTCAGCAAGTCTCTCAGGTACCATTGGGGCTCCCAAGCACATTCGCTCTCCGGAGCTCACTGCCATGTTCTTCCAGACTCCAGGGTCTCTGCAGGGTTCCAGCTCTATGATCTCAGGAGGTACCCGCGGTGTTTTGGGATTCACTGCGCCCTCCCTGGGAGTCATAAAAGGGTGCGCCCCTCCACTGAACTTTTGAGATTCGGCTATAGGAAGGCACTAAGTGCCCATCCCTTCCGGGATCACAGTGCGCAAGTCAAGATTCCCGAAGGGTGCACACTTCCCCAGATCAGAACTGCTTGCTCCTCAGACCTGAAAACGCCCGAGCCCCTCCAGGCTCTGGGTCCTCCATCGATCTGCACTTCCACCGGGCTATGGGTGCAGGTGCATTTCCCGTCTGCCCCTGGTCGGGATGGCTGGAAAGTTTTGAATTTCGGGCTATAGGAAGGCACTAAGCACCTTGTCCCTTCCGAGATCACAGCGCGAGAGTCAAGATTCCTGATGGGGTGTGCACTTTCCCAGATCAGGACTGCTGGCTCCCGAGACCTGAAAGCACCCGAGTCCTTCCTGGCTCTGAGTTTTCCACTGATCCGCACTCCTACCAGGCTAGGGATGCGGGCGCTCTTCCAGGCTGCCCCTGGTCATGCCGGGTAGAGGCCCTCACTTCTCTCAGGTCTCTGGGTGGGTGTTCATAGTCCCTGGGAGATTCCCTCCCAGTCCAACTGGCCAATCTGTGTCTTCAAGCAACAAACTCACCCCTGGAGTTGCTCAACCCCCATATCCAGGGGAGGGAGTAGCGACTCCCCTCTCTCGGGAGCCCCAAGGCAGACCCGGGAGCACCGGGCCTGCGGACTGCAAACCCCTAGTCCCCACGCTGATCCCTAAGTCCCTGTTGTCCTGAAGCAGTCTCCTTACCGTCTGGTTTTTCAATGATCACAATAATTTTTGATGTTCTGCCTTCAAAAGTGATTTGGTAACCTAGTCCACTTGCTCCGCTTCTCCACCAAACCACAAGTTTCCCTCCTCTTCACAGAAGCCGAGAAACACGCTGCCTAGAGCAAAGCTGCCATCTTCCAAAAAACTGCCCATTTTTAAACTAGATTGTTCTTCTGGTGTTTGTTGTATACTTCCTTAATAAATTTTAAATATTAAACCCTTATCAGGTGTATTATTGACAAATAAGTTCTACCATTCAGTGGGTTGTCTTTTCATTTTGTTGATGGTTTCCTTTGTGGTGGAAACACTTTTAGTTTCATGTAGTCCCATTTGTGTATTTTTTCTTTTGTTTCCCTTGCCCAGAGTAATATATGAGAAAACACATCGCTACAAGAAATGTCAAAGATTTTACTGCCTATGTTTTCTTCTAAGTTTGTTATAGTTTTTAGTCTTACATTTATGCCTTTAATCCATTTTTAATTTATTCTTGCATATGGTGTACAAAGATGGTCTAATTTCATTTTTTGAATGTATCTCTCCAATTTTCCCAACACTATTTATCGAATAGACTGTCTTTACCACCTCACATGTTCTTGCCTGCTTTGTCGAATATAACCTGACCACAGAGGCATGGGTTTATTTCTTACTTCTGGGCTCTATTTCTCTATTTTGTTGCATTGATCTATATGTCTGTTTGTATGCCAGTAGAATGTTGTTTTGATTACTCTAGCCTTGTAGTATAGTTTGATATCAGGTAGAATGATACCTCCCATTTTGCTCTTCTTTTTCAAGATTGCTATGGGTATGTGGTGTGTGTGTGTGTGGGGGGCTCCATATTAACTTTGTAACATTTGTTCTAGTTCTGGGAATTAGACCATTGACCATAGTGTTTGGAATTGCACTGAATCTATAGATTGCTTTGGGTAGCATGGATTTTAATGATGTCAATTCTGACCATGAACATAGTATATTCTTTCACTTATTTGTATCTTCTTCAATTTCTTTCTTCAGTGTCTTATGATTTCTGGAGTGTAAGTCTTTTACATTCTATTTACATTTATTCCTAGGTATTTTATTTATTTATTTGGTGCAGTTTTAAATGGGATTGTTTTCTTAGTTCCCTTTTCTGTTAGCTCAATATTGGTGTATAAAAACACAACTGATTTCTGGACATTTCTTTTGCATTCTATCACTTCACTGGATTCATTTACTGAAAAATACATCAGTTCTAGAGTTTTTTAGTGTAATCTTTAGGGTTCTCTATACAATATCATGTCATCTGCAAGTAATGACAGACTTATTATCTTTTTTCCAATTTGAATGCCTTTTATATCTTCTCATTGTCTGATTGCTGTGGCTAGGACTTCCAGTACTATGTTGAGTAAGATTGGTAAAAGCAGGTATCTCTGTATTTTTCCCAATATTAAGGAAAACATTTTTAGATTTTTCCCATTGAGTTTGATGTTGGCTGTTCATTTGTCATGTATGACCCTTATTATGTGGAGGTATGTTCCCTCTACTCCCACTTTGCTGATCATTTTTATCTTAAATTGGTGCTGGATTTTGTCAAATACCTTTTCTGCATCTATTGATATAATCATGTAGTTTTTATCCTTCATTTTGTTTATATCTATAGTGTATCATGTTTATTGATTTGCAGATATTGTACCAACCTTGCATGCCCAGAATAAATCCCACTTAATGATGCTGTATGCCCTTTTTGTATTGCTGGATCTGGTTTGTTAATTTTTTTTGAGCTTTTTAACATCCATGTTCATTGGGGATATTGGCCTGTAATTTTCTTTCTTTGTAGTGTTTTGTTTTAAGATTTTATTTATTTATTTTTAGAGAGGGAAGGGAGGGAGAAAGAGAGAGAGAGAGAGAAACAACAATGTGTGGTTCCTGGGGGTCATGGCCTGCAACCCAGGCATGTACCCTGACTGGGAATCTAACCTGCGACACTTTGGTTCACAGCCCAAGCTCAATCCACTGAGCTATGCCAGCCAGGGCCTCTTTGTAGTGTTTTTATCTGGTTTGGGAATTAAAATAATACTGGCCTTGTGAAACGAGTGTGGGAGCTATCCTTCCTCTTGATGCTTTTCAAAGAGTTTGAGAAGGGTATGTGTTAGTTCTTTGAATGTTTAGTAAAATTACCTGTGTAGCCATCTGGTCCAGAACTTTTGTTTGCTGGAAGTTTTTTTTTTTCATTACTGCTTCAATTTCATTTGTTATAATTGATATCTTCAGAGTCTCTGATTTTTCCTCATTCAGTTTTGGAAGAATGTATGTTCCTAGGAATTTAGCCATTTCTTCTAGATTGTCCAATTTGCTGGCATATAGTTTGTAATATTTTCTTATAATTCTTTGTAGTTCTATAGTGTCAGTTTTACTTCTCCTCTTTCATTTCTGACTTTATTTAGATCATCTCAGCTTTTTTCTTAATGTATCTGGTTAAAGGTTTGCCAATCTTGTTTTTCTCTTCAAAGAACAAGACTTTGGTTTCATTTATCTTTTGTATTGTTTTTTAGACTCTATTTTGTTTATTTCTGCTATCATCTTTATTATTTTCTTTCTTCTACTCATTTTGGGTTTTTTTTTTTGTTTGTTCTTCTCATTTTCCAAAGCACCTCAAAGGATAGAAGACTATACTTGGCCTCTTCTTGGTAGGAAGTTACATGGAAAAGAATATGGATGTCCACTCCTATGACTGGGGAGCATGAAAAGTTAAAACAATAATTCAGTCTGCCCTCTCCAGGAACCATGGGTCAATAATGGTCTCCCTTCAGAATGTAAATTCCACTTCAGTGCATTTGAGACCTTAGTCCTGGCTCCTGGATAAGAGGAAGTTTTCTCTACATCTAGTGAGGCCTGAGGGCTGGCAACTGACTTTGAATAAAATATAGCAGTCCAAGGATGGAAGTTTGGCCAGATAAATAGGTTGATCTGCAGCTCGTGTATTCTAGCCACATCCTCCTCCTTCTCAGACTTAGACCGCATCTCCAGTACAGCTGAAGGTCATGGCTGCAGCTAACACACTAGGTGCCTTCATGCAAAATTAGAAGTCCTTCTCCCTCTGCCATCATAAGTTTCTTTTGAGGGAACCATTGGAAGATGAACTTCAACCAATCAAGAGACAATGGAGGAAAATTCAGAAAACAATTGAATGTTGGATATATTTGACAAGAGACATAAGGCAAAAACAATACAAGGGAATAAGATCAATGGGATATAGTGTGGGGAATACACTTTGCAAAATGGCTCTTCTTCCGCACAAACTCTGGGTTTGGCTCTGTGGCTTGTTTGGTCCATGGAGCAGCAGTAGATGTGATACAAGTGAAACTTGAGAGATTCTTGTGTTTGGGGGCTTGCCCTCACTTGAAGCCCTTCCACCTCAATCTGAACAAGCCCAGATTAGCCTGCTGGTCTAGATAGAAGCATATGGCTGTTGCCTCAGCTGACATCAAACCAACTGCCATACCTCTCTGGACCAATGCTGCTGGTCTCAGAGGCTGCTAAGGACAACCCCATTGCAGAATCCATAACTAGATGGTGTAGCCAAACTGGCCCAGAGGAGCTATTCTGCCAACACACATGGCTGATGATGAATGTTACTGTTTCATGCCACTATATTTTGGAGTGTTTTGTTAAACAGAGAAAGCTAAATCCATTAGGAGATTTATCCATTAGGAGAAAAAGTTTTCAGAGCAAATTACAGAACAAAATTTAAAAATAAAAAATAAAAAGCATGGGCAAATGCACAACAGCAGAAAACTAAAGTGTGTGTGTGGAGGGGTCATGATCCTAATAAAAAGAATGTAAAATTTAGTTTAAAAAGGTTTAAATAAGACAAAACTGGCACCTTACAATGCTAAGGCCAAACTATGAAAATTAGGAGTTATAAATATCTATTTGTCAAATAACAGCATCTTTCATTAAGGAGATATGAGGAGAAATAGATAACACAGTAATAAGAGACCTTATAAGTGTAAGACATAAAGCTGATAAAAAAATTGTAAAGCCATTCCATTTAGTACTTTGTAGCCATTATAAGTGAAGATATGTAGTTTTTTTAACAAAATGGTGTACAACATACGAGAGAAAATAGATCATATACTCTGACTGTATCTTATACTAACTGACAAATTTGTGTTTAAAGGTGCACAAAGACTGGAGGAGCTAAAAGAAGTAGTTATGTAAAAGAAAAAAATCATGAATCTATAGATTTTAGCAAATTGTTTTGATGATTTAACCATTTTAAGGAAAATGCTAATGAATCTTTAGCATAATTCTGTATGTTCAATATAGAGAAAGTTATAGTGATACTTGCCACATGAGGGTCTGAGTAGGGACATCAAAGTAATACAGTGTCTTATGAATTAATTTATCATATGACTAGCCTCAGAGGATATGACTTAAAACAAAATTTGAAAAGTTAATCTTGATAATGAGAGTGTAACCAGGACACTTAGTCAGACATTTGCTGTCTGTTTTCTATGCTCTAAATATTAACTTTGACACAGGAAAAAAATTTCCAACCAACCATTTTTTTCATTGCAACCCTTAGCACTAAGCTTAAATAAAACAATTATATGAAACAAATACATTTGTTTCCCAGAGAAGTACTCACTTTGGGGACAGGAATCGGGGAAAAAATAGAGGATAAAATAATGGAATTTTGAGGAATCATTTAGTTTCAAACAAGGAAACAAAGACAAATTAGATTATTTAAATGGTTTATGTATGACAACACAACTGGATAGTAGCAGAGTTGAGATTAGAACAAAGTTATTGCTTTGTAAGAAAAAAAAACTGCTAAATTTCTTCTAGCTCCAGTACCTATTTATTAGACTTAGAATCAGGCATCATTTAGGATAACTGTTATGATTTTTAGGTGGTATTTTATGTGTATTAATATATCCATGAAGTTGTCAACATATTTATAATTTTTCTGAGCCTCAAGAAACACTGCATGGAAGTCTCATACCTTAGCATTTTATATCTTTCAGATGGTTGCTTCTTCCATAACATCACATTCATATAGTAGCAGATGTTTTCATTGGTTCTCCCTCGTGGTCACTGGTCCCTTTTACATTACTGCAGCTATTTTGCCAACCTTATTTCTTGATTGGGAGTGTGCCAGTCAGTGGTGGAAAACAAAACCCAAAAGCACAATTTTTAACATTTTTTAAAAAATAAACAATGTATTCAGGGCTTTTTAAAGTTAAATATCTTCTATTCATGTGTTTCAAAGCCAAAGTGTGCCAAATTTTCAAAACATAGCTTGCAGAAACATCATAGACATGAATGGACTCCATAAGCTGATGATGTCCACAGTGAGATGTGAAAATAAAATGCTGTGGAGAGATGCAACAGTATTTTTCCAGATAAATGAATTCTTAAAAACAGTAAACACAGTGACTATGTAAGATCTTAGGTCAACCAAGGAAACCAGGGAAGAAGATAAAAATGGTCTACTAAGAGAAATATATTGTGGTGAATGCTTGAAGATTTGGGTTATAGACATTTATTCAAAAATAACTTAAAGACACACAGTGGTCCCAGTATTGCATAAAATGGAATTCTAATGTTGTTATTTGTCTATATGTTGTTTTTCATTTTATAGATTCATTGTGATAAAGCTTTAATCCCAATCTTGGCCAGCTACAGCAGGTGCTCAGAATATTTTGGGGACCTTCTTGACTGCCTACATTTTTATTAGTATTTAAAAAAAATTTAAAGTAGTTTTTGGCAAGATGGTGTGGCAAGGTGGGAATGGATTCTACTTCCCTCTACACACAGGAGAAAAACCTAGCCAACCTATGGAGAAACACAGCAAGCAGTCAACAGTACCCCAGCATATATGAAAATAGGAGACCAAAAATTGTAGAAACCAGATGGTAAGGAGAGTGCTTCAGGATAATAAGGTCCCAGGGACCAGCGCAGGGACCAGGGTGGCTGCAGTACCAGGTCTGGGGCCCGCTGGGTCTGCCACAGGGTACTTGGGAGAGAGCCAGGTCAACTGCTCTCTTGTTGGCCAAACAAGTTTTGAGCAGCACCAGGAGACACCTGGTTGCTTGAAGTCACAGAGAGGGGAATGAGGACTAAGTGGCAAATACACAGGGACTGTGAGCACCCACGGAGTCTGTGGATGCTGGCTGGGGAAAGTTGAGAGTCTGGCTGTGATGGGACCTGACCCCGATAGTCCCCGGTCGGGCTGGAGAATTGGGCTGTGCAAGAGGCCAGGCTGCTGTACAGAGTGGCAGGCTTGAGTAGGAAGAATTTCTAAAAAAGAAAAAATGAAGAAAGAGACACTGTTTAGGGAATTCTCCTGCAGCAGCCACTTGAACCTCCTCCCTACCCAGCTGGGCAGCGTTCCCAAGGTGGCATGGAAGGCCCTGCATGCACTCCCATAGCCCGGGAAAGGGCACGCACCAGAACCTAAGAGACTAGAAGCTTCCTGGCTGAGCACATGCACCCACAACCTGGGAAGAGTGCTCTCTATGGAAGGCCCTGAGCCCACACCCAAAGCCCTAGGGAGAGGTGCCAGGCTACCTCTGGGGAAAGAGCATGGCTAGCCCTGGGGAGAATGCTGACTGAGTGCAGATCAGGAGGGGAGAAAAGTGAAACCAATCACCCCTCAGTCTGCTGCAGCCAGCAAGACCAGTAAAACCGGTTTGGACAGTTTGAAACAAGCAAGAGGCTTTTTTTAAGTAATTCTTTATTTTTCAATTGTTATTTCTTTATCTCTCAATTCCTATTTCCTCCCTTTCCTTCTTTTTTTGTTTTACTCCTTCTGCCTTTATTTCTAATTTTGTCTCTTCTTCCTTCCTTCTTCTTCTTCTTCTTTTTTTTTTTAAATATCCGTGAGACAAAAAAACCTGGAACTGTGAAAAGACCAGAGTTGAAACCAAAAAGGGGGCATCCCAACAGCTGAGACAGTGAGATAAATTTCACTTTGCTATTACAGAGAACCTGCAAGTCCTTGCATATATGTATTATTATTTTTCATTATTCTTACCTCTTTTATTTTAATACTATTTTTTATTCCTCTTCTTTCTGTTTAGTCTTCTTTGCTTGGCTGGTTAAATTGTATTGTTTGACAGGACTACCCTGTTCATTCTTTCATAATGTATTGCTAATTTACTGTCCTTCACTTCACTTGTGTTCCATTAGCACGATACTCAGGGTTCTATACTCCCCATTCTGTCATATGATTGTTGCTCTAGTATTATTGTAAATAATAGCTGTTCCATACAATTATAAATAATATACAACACCCCTCCCAGATCTTAGCCCACTTCAGTCTCTTGAACTCTGTTACTGTAGTGGTTAACTCTTTTCCCTCACACACCACACCTATGTACTATCCTTTACTTTCACCTTACCTCAGAATCTGACTTCCCACAACGTCACTGACTTCTAGATCCAACTCACAACCCTTCCCTCCCCAACAAGAGTCTTATCTTCTTTCCATGCTTTCTAAAAAGTGGCTAGTTTGGTGGAATATCATGGTTAACACTATACATAGCCAAAGGATCTCTATCTCTTCTCTACCAGGTGCTACTGTAAATATCATAGAATACTTTCTTGCTATCTTAAACCATTTGCCTTTCCCCTCCAACTTGTGACAAAAAAGAGTAGGTGGAAGCTGTGAACATCAGGATACTCACTGGAAGAGGAAACCCAACAACAAAGGAACCACCAACAGAGAACAACAGAAGAAGGTGAAGGAGGGAGAGAAAGCCACACCAACCTCAATCCAGAACCTATGTGGAAATACAACTAAATAGTGGAGAAATTACCCAGAATAAACAACTGAACAAGAGCAAGAGAGAATCCTCAAAACCCTGTACACATGGAAGAACCAGCTTCAACACAATCTTCCCACACCAGCTCAACAAAATACAAAAGGTGGTGGACAGAGTGACCCTCAGTTCACCAGCTGGTGGGAAGGACCCACCAAAGAAAGATCAAACTGCAATCAAAACACAAAGACAAACACAGAGCTAACTTAAACTAAAGCCCAAGACCAGTGAGCTTGGGAGATCAAGGAGACTACACCACTGAATGTCACAGGTATTCTGGCATAGAAGTTCACACCATAAACCCAGGGGGCTGGAACAGATCAATTTAAGAAGATGAGGCTAACAGGAAGAGTCTCACAAACAATGGGAAGACAAAGAAACAATCCCCAAATGAAAGGAAGGAGGAAGCCTCAGAAGGAATGCTAAATGAAATAGAGGCAAGTCAACTATCAGATACTGAGTTCAAAGCAATGGTTATCAGGAAGCTCAATGAGCTCACAGTGAATTACCAAAAACTACAGGGAAACTACAATGAACTCACTGAAAACTATATCAACATGAAAAAGGAAATAGAAACTATCAACAAGGGCCAAGAGAAAATGAAAAACACAACTGCTGAACTGAAGAACATAGTGGAAGGAATCAAAAGAAGGTTCGATGAAGCACAAGATCAGATCAGTGAGCTGGAGGCCAAAGTAGCAAAAACACCCAGAAAAAACAAGAATAGGAAAAGAGGCTCAGAAAGAATGAAGAGGGATTAAAAGAAATACAGGACAATATGAAACATAATGATATCTGTATAATAGGAATACCAAAAGGAGAAGAGAAGAGCAAGCAATAGAAAACCTATTTGAAAAAGTAATGATAGAAAACTTCCCTAATTTGATGAGAGAAAAAGTCACACTAATCCAGGAAACACAGAGGTCCCCAGTCAAGAGGAACCCAAAGAGGCCCACTTTAAGACACACATCATAATTAAAATGACAAAATTCCAAGACAAAGAGAGAATATTAAAGGCAGCAAAGGAGAAACAAGAAGTGTCATACAAGAAAACGCCAATAAGGTTAGTAGCTGCCTTCTCAATGGAAGCAATCCAAGTCAGAAGACAATGGCAAGAAATATTCCAAGTAATGAGAACCAGGGGCCTGCAACCCAGTCTACTTTACCCAGCAAGGCTCTCAATCAAGATAGAAGGTCAAATAAGGAATTTCCCAGACAAAAGAAGTCTAGAAGAATGCACCTCCACCAAACCAACTCTGCAAGAGATTCTAAAGAGATTGCTTTAAGAAAAGGAAGGAAAAGAGTGAGAGGGAGAGGAACACAGGTATAAAACAATGGCAATGAATAAGTACCTATCAATAATAACCTTAAATGTAAATTGATTAAATGCTCCAATCTAAAGACATAGAATAGCAGAATGGGTAAGAAAGCATGACCCACACATATGCTGTCTGCAAGAGACCCATCTCAGGACAAAAGACCTGCACAGACTGAAAGTGAAGAGCTGGAAACAAATTTTCTAAGCAAACAGACAGGAAAAAAAGTTGGGGTAGCAATACTAATATCAGACAAAATAGACTCCCCCCCCAAAAAAAAAGGACATAAAGAGAGACACAGAAGGTCACTTCCTAATACTCAAGGGAAGAATCCACCAAAAAGAAAAAAAAATTGTAAATATATATGCACCCATCAGAGAAGCACCAAAATACATAAAGAAAATCATAGAGGACTTCAAAAAAGATATTGACAGCAACACAATAATACTAGGTGATTTTAACACCCTATTGTCAAAAATGGAAAGATCTTCCAAACAAAATATCAGCAAAGATATTGTGGCATTGAACAATGCCCTAGATCAAATGGACTTAACTGATATATATATAGAGCCCTTCATCCCAAAGAAACTAAATACTCATTCTTTACAAATGCACATGAAACATTTTCAAAGATAGACCACATGATAGGACACAAAACAAGTCTCAACAAATTCAAGAAAATTGAAATCACACCAAGCATTTTCTCTGACCACAAGGGACTGAAACTAGAAACCAACCCCAAGGAAAAAAACCCAAAACTCTCAAAATTATGGAGATTGAATAGCATGCTATTAAACAATGAATGGGTCAAGAATGAAATTAGAGAAGAAATCAAAAGGTTCCTGGAAACAAATGAAAGTGAACTCACAACAACCTAAAATTTATGGGACACAGCAAAGACAGTCCTGAGAGGGAAGTTTAGAGTGATACAGGCCCACCTAAAAAAGTTAGAAACATTCCAAACAAACAACCTAACCCTACACCTACAAGAACTCAAGGAACAACAACAAAGACAGCCCAGAGCAAGCAGAAGGAAGGAAATAACCAAGATCAGAGCAGAATTAAATGACATGGAGACTAAAAGCACAATTCTAAGGATCAATGAATCCAGGAGCTGGTTCTTTAAAAAGATAGTCTTAACAAAATTGACAAGCATTTAAGCAGGCTCATCAAGGAAAACAGAGAGAAGAGCAAAATAAACACAATCAGAAATGAAAGAGGAGAGATTACAATGGATATATACTACACAAATACAAAGGCTTGTAAGAAATTACTATGAAGAACTGTATGCCAAGAAATTTGAAAACCCAGGTGAAATGGACAAATAGAAAAACATAACCTTCCCATACTAAATGAAGAAGAAGCAGAAAGCCTGAACAGACCAATAACAGCAGATGAAATTGAAGCAGTAATCAAAAAACTCCTGGCACACAAAAGCCCTTGAGTGGATGGTTTCACAGGAGAATTCTACAAAGCATTTAAGAAAGAGCTAACCCCTATCCTTCACAGGGTATTCCAAAACAACCAAAGTGATGGAAGACTCCCAAACTCTTTTTGTGAAGCCAGCATCATCCTAATCCGCAAACCAGATAAAGACCCAACAAAGAAAGAACACTTCAGGCCAATATCTCTGATGAACAGAGAGGTTAAAATCCTCAAGAAAATATTAACAAACCACATCCAACACATTAAAACATCATACATCACAACCAAGGGGCATTCATCCCAGGGATGCAAGGATGGTACAATATTGGCAAATCAGTAAATGTAATACATCACATAAACAAAAGGAAATACAGAAATCACATGATCATATCAATATATGCGGGAAAAGCATGTAATTAGGTACAGCACCCATTTAGAATAGAAACACTTAGCAAAGTGGGAATAGAGAGAGCATTCCTCTACATAATAAATGCCATATATGAGAGACCTACAGCCAACATCATACTCAATGGGCAAAAACTAAAACCATTTCCACTAAGATCAGGAACAAGACAAGGTTGTACACTTTCACCACTTCTATTCAACATAGTATTGAAAATATTAGCCACAGCAATCAGACAAGAAAGGGAAATAAAAGGCATCCAAATAAGAAAGGAGCAAACAAAACTGTCATTGTCTGCAGATGACATGATAGTGTACATAGAAGATCCTATAGACTACACCAAAAAGCAGGTTGACCTAAAAAATGAATTGGGCAAAATAGCAGGATGCAATGTCAATATCCAGAAATCAAAGGCATTTCTGTGTACCAATAATGAAATATCAGAAACAAAAAACAGGGGGAAAATCTCATTTTTTAAAGCAACAAGAAAAATAAAATACCTAGCAATAAACCTAACCAAGGAGGTAAAGGACCTATGCTCTGAAAACTACACAGCACTGAAGGAAGCAATCAAGGAAGACACAAACAAATGGAAACATATACTGTGTTTATGGATTGGAAGAATTAACATCATCAAAATGTCTATACTACCCAAAGCGATTCAGAGATTTAATGCAAAATCTATTAAAGTACCAATGGCATATTTCACAGACATAGAACAAACACTTCAAAAATTTATATGGAAGCATGGAAGCATAAATGACACCAAATAGCTGCTTCAATGTTGAGAAAGAAGAGCAAAGTAGGAGGGATCACAATACCTGATATTAAAATGTATTACAAGGCCACTGTAATCAAAACAGCCTGGTGCTGGCATAAAAACAGACACAAAGACCAATGGAACAGAACAGAGAGCCCAGAAATAAACCCAGATCTCTACTGTCAATTAATATTTGACAAAGGGGGCAGCAACATAAAATGGAGTAAAATAGCCTCTTCAAAAAATGGTGTTGGGAGAACTGGACAGCTACATGCAAAAAAAATGAAACTCGAGCACTAACTTACACCATACACAAAAATAAATTCAAGGTGGATAAAAGATTTAAATATAAGCTATGACACCATTAAATCCTAGAGGAGAACATAGGCAGGATATCTCACCTATTTCAAGTAGCAATATTTTCACTGATATGTCCCCTATAGCAAGGGACATAAAGGAAAGAATAAACTAATGGGATCTCATCAAATAAAAAGCTTCTGCACAGCTAAAGAAAACAGTATTAAAATAAAAAGAGAACCAACCATATGGGAAAACATATTTGCCAATGATACCTCAGACAAGGGTTTAATCTCCAAAATATATAAAGAACTTACACAACTCCACTCTAAGAAGACAAGCAACCCAATTATAAAATGGGCAAAGGACTTGAACAGACACTTCTCCAAGGAGGACATACAGAGGATCCAGAGACACATGAAAAGATGCTCAATATCACTAGCTATCAGAGAGATCCAAATTAAAACCACAGTGAGATACCACTTCACACCAGTCAGAATGACCATCATAAACAAAGCAACAAACAACAAGTGTTGGAGAGGTTATGGAGAAAAGGGAATCCTAGTGCACTGTTGGTGGGATTGCAGACTGGTACAACCACTATAGAATAGTATAGAATTTTCTCAGAAAACTAAAAATGGACCTGCCTTTTAACCCAGCAATTCCACTGCTAGAATTATATCCTAAGAACCCTGAAACACCAATCCAAAAGAACCTATGCACCCCAATGTTCATAACAGCACAATTTACAATAGCCAAGTGTTGGAAGCAACCTAGGTGCCCATCAGTAAATGAGTGGATCCAAAACCTGTGGTACATTTACACAATGGGATTCTATGCAGCAGAAAGAAAGAAGGAGCTCCTACCCTTTGTGACAGCATGGATGGAACTGGAAAGCATTATGCTAAGTGAAATAAGCCAGGCAGTGAAAGACAAATACCATATGAGCTCACCTTTAATGGGAACCTAATCAACAAAATGAACAAGCAAGCAAAGTATAGCCAAAGACATTGAAATTGAGAACAGGCTGACAGTGACCAGAGGGGAGAGGGGAGTGAAATTCAGGGGGAAGGGGAAGGGTTTGCAGGAACAAGTAGAAAGGACACATGGAGAAAAACTGGGGTGGGGGGTTGTTAATGGGAGGGAGGTGGGGAGGGTTGTAGCAAGGTCTGGGGTGGGAGTGAAAGGCAGAAAACTGTACTAGAACAACAATTAAAATTTTAAAAATGGCAAAAGTAAATGAAAATAATTTTAAAGTCAATTTATTGGGGTGACATTGGTTAATGAAATTATATGTCTGAAGTGTATAGTTCTATCATATATCATCTGTATATCACATTGTGTATTTACTACCTAAAATAAAATCTCCTTCTGTCACCATATATTTGATCCTCTTTACCTTTTACTACCTTCCCCCAAGCTCCTTTTTCTTTCTGGTAACCACCATAATGTTGTCTGTGTCTATGAGTTTGGGGTTGGGCTAGTTTAAGGGATAGGTTGAAGGTTAAGTTTAGGTTTAGGTTGAAAGTTAGGGTTAAGTTTTCAGGTAGGGTTATTATTATTTGTAAACTTATCTGGAGATTATATTTTTATTATGCAGACAATTTTCTGCCTTGTTAAAATACAATATAAGCTTACATCTATTCAGGGATTTCTAATTTCTCATGTTGTACTTGGCCTTCAACAGAATACATTTCTATGTTTAAAAGCCATTGTATTCTTTTTCATTTTATTACATAATCTTTGTACTTCTGAGACCTTTTTGAACATCTTTGTTGCATTTCATTTTCTCTCAAACAATGGTGATTTCCTAATTCCTGTGTTATAAGAAGGATTCAGGATGAAAGGAGTAGGGGAAATGGATGGTGTTGCCTTGAATGAAACTGAGTGTAAAAAACTGATAAGAATGAGAAAGAAGCTGGGGCTTATGCTGGGTGCACCAATTTAGCTTTGGGTAGGCCGGGAGGGATATGGGCAGCAATTTTGTTTTCAGCCACAATCTTTGAGCTAAGGTCAACAGTTGAGGATGACCTCCGTATTTATCTTGGCTTTTTGCTTTGGGGTGATTTTTCACATCACAGTGAAGGAAAATTTAGTCAAGAGCAACAGTCTCCCAGGCAGAGGAAATTCTAACTCTAACCACAAAAAAACAACCCTATTTAAACCCTAAACCCAACCTCTAACTCTAACCATAACATTAACCCTAAACCTAATCATAAACTCAAACCTAATTCAACCCCTAAACCTAAATGTAACCCAGATCTTATACTAACCTTAACCCTAATTTAAAATCATAACCCTAATCTCAATGCTAATCCTAAAATTTATACTTAACCCAAAACCTAATCCTAAACTCAACCGTATCACTAAATCTAACCCTAATCAATACTCAAATCCTAACCCCGAAGCTCTCCCTCATCCTAAACCTAACCCAACCTTAATTCAAAATCTAACCCTAATCTAAACATAACCTTTATGCTAGCCTTATCCTAACCATAACCATAACCTTAATTTAAAGTAAAACATAATCTCAAAGCTAACATTAACCCCAATTCTAACCCTGATTCTAACTAAAAACATAAACCTAACACTAACCCTTAACCTAACCTTATTTTAAATGCAAACCTTAACCTCAAAGCTAACGCTAACCTTTACCATAACTTGAAACCTAATCATAAACTAAACCCTAACCCTAATCTTACCTTAAACCAGCTATAAGGCTAAGTAAAACCCTAATCTTAACTCAATACCTAACCATAATACTAACCTTATTCTGAAACCTTCCCCTAAAGTCAGCACTTACCCTAACACTAAACTTAAACCTGACCTTAATTTAAACCCAACCTTAACCTCAAAGATAACCCTAACCTTCAATCTAACCTTAAACTAAATCATAAACTCAACCCTAACCCTAACTCTAAGTATAGCCTTAACCTTCCCCACCCTTATTCCTAATTAAAACACAAAACCTAATATCAAGGCTAACTCTAACCCTTAACCTAACCATAACCAAAATCATAAACTCAACCTTAACATTAACACAAATCATGTATTTAACCCTAACCTTAAACCTGAGCATAACCCTATAACTAACTTTTACCCAAACACTAACATAACCCTAATTTAAATTAAACCTTAACCTCAAATTTAACTCTAACTTTAATTCTAAACTTACCCTAACTTAAAGCCTAACCCTAACACTAACCCTAAACATAACATTCACCCTAGACCTTACCCAAAACCTAACCCTATGCCCTGGCTTGTATAGCCCTGTAAGTTGAGCACGGGCCTACAAACCAAAAGGTTTCTTGTTCGATTCCCAGTCAGGGCATATTCCTGGGTTGTGGGACAGATCCCCAGTAAGGGATGTGTGAGACAACCACACATCGATGTTTCTCTCTGTCTTTCCTTCCCTTCCCCTCTCTATAAAAAAATAATCCTAAAAATAAATAATTAAAAAAAAACCTAACCCTAATTTCAATCAAAATCCTAACCACAAAGCTAACACTAATGAGTCCTTAACCTAAACCTCACCATAATCATAAACTCAATCCTACCTTAACTAAATCCTATTCCGTATTCCTAAATTCATATTCCTAACCCAAGTTCATAACCTAACACTAACCCTAAACCTAACACTAACATTTGCCCTTACCCAAGTCCTAACCTAACACAAATTTATATTAAGCCACGCCCTCAAAGCTAACTCTAACCCTAATCCTAACCCATACCCTAACAGAACAGAGACTGTGGCTGCTAAAACAGCTGTAATTGGTATGTTAGGGTGCCAGATGGAAGAGAGCAGCTGAGAAGGAATTCCTTAATGCTATATAGGGTTTTCCTTCATACACTTGGCCAAATCTTAAACTGAGCATGTTTAAACAAGAAATCATGAGGCCTAATAGAGAAGAGGTGCTGGGGAACAGAGAGTTGAACAGAGATTTTAGAAGTCACACAGTGTTGAGGAATTTCAATCAGCTAAGCCAGAGACTTTAGTGAACATCCCTGATATTCAATTAAGCTCCAGAAATGCCATTTATTAAAGTAAAAATAATGTCATAGGAATAAAGGTTGTGCACTATGTACTAGGAGAAAATTAAAGTAGATCTGGTTGGAAACCAAGCCTCTGAAAAACTGAGGTAATCTGAGAGAGAAAATGGTAGTGAAGTGGGTGAGAGCTGATCCCACACTCTTGTGCACTCAACTGGGACACTTAGCCAATCTTCCAAAACAACAAGTGAACAGCCAACAGAATTATAGCTGATGTGAAATTTGGAAGCCAAAGTGTGCAGAGGACACTTCAAAATGGGCAGAAAGGAGGTTTTATAGGCAGAGAGGGAAAGTTCCAGAGCATGGTGCCAGAAACCATGGCTGCCACAGGGACAAGAAGGGAGAAGAGCCAGGTCAGTGATAGGAGTCTTGTGTCTCCCATTCTTCCTAGGGCAGGGAAATCCCAGACAAGTGACAGGAGAGACTTGAATGCTTAAAGTCTCCAGGGGACATGGTGGGGTAAAGGCAACAAACACATACACACAACTGGCAGTGCACCCAAGAAGGGGTGGTGGTCTCTGGCTGAGACAGTGCCAGAGAATGGGGGAGATCCTGATGGCACCTGGAGCTGGGAGAAGAGGTAGGCTGAGATTGGCTGTGACTGGGATAAACTCTGGACTTGCCAGAGAGTTGGAGTGTGTGGAAAGCTGGGCAGTGGCTCAGAGCAGCAGCGGCACCAACAGAGACTTTTCTCAAAAAGGGAACTGAGGCACATTGGACAAGGACTTTAAACAAGAAGCTTCCAGGTCAACAAGAAAGGAGGATTGTGGGAGTGATTTGCTCCCAATCAGTGTACCTCATGAATTGATAGAAGGGGTGCAAAGTGAGGCAGTTTATCAGCACCGGGTTGTTGCAGCTGCTCAGAGTAGAGAGTGTAGGCCACACAGTGCTCTGAGGGTGTAGGCTGGAAACTGGGCACATGTGATTATTGTAGCCCAGACTGAGCCCCATCCTTGCCAAACCATCAAAAAGGGAAATCAGAGCCCACCCCCTAACAACCTGCTGGATTTTTTTCAAGACTAAAACAGTAAGACCTGGAGCTGAGAGAAAACCAGAGACAGATCCAGAAGTCAGAAAGCAAACACCAACAACTGAGAAAATTTCTCCTTGTTCTTCATCAGAACTTGCATTTTAAAAAAATTTCTCTTTCTTCTTTTCAGTTTTTTAAGTTTTTTAGTTTGTTGGTTTGTTTTTTTTTTCTCTTTCATATTGCATTTTAATTTTTCTTCTTTCACTTCACTTGTGTTCCAGATAACTCACCACTTTTGGTCTTTTACTTTTTTTTAAAATGATTTTATTTATTTATTTCCAGAGAGGGAATGGAGGGAGAAAGAGAGAGAGAGAGAAACATCAATGTGCAGTTGCTGGGGGTCGTGGCCTTGCAACCCAGGCATGTACCCTGACTGGGAATTGAACCTGTGATGCTTTGGTTTGCAGCTCGTGCTCAATCCACTGAGCTACGCCAGCCAGGGCTGGTCTTTTACTTTTTATTCATTTTATTCAGATTATATATTTTTATCATATTATTGTTATTCCAAATCCCACACAGCACCCTTCCCTGGTCTTAATTCATTTTGCCATCTTCCTGAGCTTTATTACTATTGTAAACTTTATTTTCTCTCACTTAACATCATGTTCCTATCCCCTACACTCACTATTTCTCCTCCATCTAACCTCACATAAGCACTCTTCTTTCTTAAGTCAGCTTACATTCTTTTCCCCCTATTATAAGAGTTTTATTTCAGACTGGAAGATGGTAGCAAGGTAGGTGGGAGCTGAACCCATTTGCTTGTGTACCCAATTGGGACACCTAGCCGATCTGAGGAACAGTGGACAGCCAATGGAATCTTAGCTTATATGAAGTTTGGAAGCCAAAGATTGCAGAGAACATTGAAAAACAGATGGTAAAGAGATTGTGTAGGGACAATAAGGTCCTGGGACCTGCACAGGACTAAGGCTACTGATGTCCCTGGACTGGCACCTGGCAGGGGGGACCACGGCTGCTGCAGGAGCTTTGGAGGAGAGCTGGATCAGTGATTGTAACGTCAAATCTCCCTCCAAACCCAGAGCAGGGAAGTGAGTCCTGCACCAGTAGAGACCTGAGTGCTTGAAGATAAGAGGAGGGAACAAAGACACAATGGGAGACTCAGATAGGTGGTGTTCCCTCACTGGGACTGTGGTCACTGGCTGGGATAGTACCAAAGAAATTGGGGAGCTGAGTGAAACCTAGAGAAGGAAGGAGTTGGGCTATGATAGACCCTACCCAGATAGTCTCAGGACTGGTCAGAGAGTTGGGCTGTATGAAAAGTCTGGTGCTTGTTAAGAACAACAGGCATAAACAAGGGGAATTTACAAAAAAAAAAAGACTCTCAGCCTCTGATTAAGGAATTCTTTCATCCCTCAGCTCAGCCAGAGAAGAGGAAGGAGGAGGGGCACAATTTGCTCCAAATCAGAGCGCCTCACAAACTGATCAAAGTGGGGCAGCAGGGGCTTAGAGAGGTACCAGTCCCCAGGGAGACTTAATTTAATAGGGGAACTAAACTGCCCTGAAGGAACTTTCTGAGTGTGCAGTACTCAGACCTGTAAAGAGGGAGGAGGGGTGTGAATTGCTTCCACTTGGTGCACCTCATGGACTAATCAAAGGGTGACACAATGAGGTGGATTAAGGCACAGGCCTGGTGCATAATGGACAGCGGGGTGTTCACAGTGCTCTGAGGACTTGGGCTGGAGGTTGGACACCTGTGAATATTGGAACCCAGACCAAGCCCCCAATGCAGAATCACAGGAAAGGAAAAAAAAATGGAGCCCAGCTGCCCTCTGCCTGCAACATCCAGGAAGGCCAGCAGAACATGCTTGGTGGGTTCAAAGTCAGCAGGAGGCATTTTGTTTTCCTTTTTTTCGTCCAAGTGTAAGACAGTAAGACCTGGAGCTGTGAAAGAATCAAAGACAGATCCAGAGAGAGAGATCAGAAGGCTAACGCCAACAACTGGGAAAAAATTCACTTTGCTATCCTACAGAACTTGCATTTTATTTTTAACAATTCTTTTATTTCTTCTTATTACTATTTTTATATTTTATTTTTAAAATTTCTTCTCCTGTGTAATTTTCTTTGTTTTGTTTGATTTCATTGTTTATCTGGTTGTTTTGTTCTCCCTTTCAATATTGCATTTTAATTTCCTTCACCTCACTTGTATTCCTATAACACACTACTCTTCGTCTTTAATTTTTATTCTTTTTATTTAGATCATATATTTCTTTTCATATTATTGTTGCTCCCATTCCCACACAGCACCCTTCCTTGGTCTTGGTCCATTTTACTATCTTCCTGAGCTTTATTACAGTTTTGGTTAGCTTCATTCTCTCGCACACTTTGCCAAGTTTCTATCCCTTACTCTTACTATATCTAAACATCTAACCTAGCATAAGCACTCTGCTTTCTAAAGTCAGCTCACATTCTTTTTTCCCCACTAATAAGAGTCTTATCTCTTTTTCACCTTTTTAAAAAAGTGCACAGTTGGATTACATATAACAGTTATTGCTACTTTCCCAAAGGATCTCCTATCTCTTGTCTACTTGTTGGTACTTTGAATTCCACAGAATACTCTCCCGCTGTCATAATCCATTCCACCTTTGTTGTGCCCCAGATCACATACAGGATAAGGTGAGAGTTGTAAATTACAGTAAACTCGCTAGAGGAGAGAACCCACCAACAAATAAAACCCAAGTACAACAACAAAGCACACTCAAATGGGGAAAAAAGGGCAACCCTAGAGCATCCAGAAAAGAAAATCAAAGAGACCACCCCACTGAGTCCTACAGAATTCCTACCATAGAAGTTCACCCTACAATGACAGCTAGTGAAGCAGAGCATTGGTAATCACAGAAACAAACAAAAACAGTCACCTAAAATGGGGAGACAAAGAAAGAACCTGCAGTTAAGAATGGAAGAGTCCCCAGTAAAAGAGCTAAATGAAATGAGGCAAGCAAACTGTCAGATATAGAATTCAAAAGGATGGTTAAAAGTATGTTCAAGGACCTCACAGACAACTACAAAGAACTAAGTGAGAACTACAACAGTATGAAAAAGTAAATAGAAACTATAAACAAGAACCAGGAAGAAATGAAGAATACAATTTCAGAAATAAAAAGCACACTAGAAGGAATTACAAGCAAGATGGATGAAGCAGAGGGCTGAATTAGTGAGCTGGAAGACAAAGTAGAAAGAAATACCCAGGTAGAGCAGCTGCATGAAAAAAGACTAAAAAAATATGAAGATAGCTTAAGGGAACTCCAAGACAAAATGAAATGGAACAACAATCAAAACATTGGGATACCAGAAGGAGAAGAAAAGGAATAAAGGATAGAAACCCTGATTGAAAAAATAATAAGAGAAAATTTCCATAGCTTGGAGAGGGGAAAAACCACACAAGTTCAGAAAGTACAAAAGGTCCCAATCAAGATTAACCTAAAGAGGCCTGCTCCAGGACACATCATAATTAAAATGCCAAGTTTTAAAGACAAAGATACAATCTTAAAACCAGCAAGGGAGAAGAAAGAAGTAACATACAAAGGAGCTCTGATATGGCTAGCAGCTGATTTCATAACAAAAACACAGAAAGCCAGGAAAGAATGGCAAGAAATATTACAATTAGTAAAAGAGGGGCTCTGCAACCAAGACTACTTTACCCAACAAGGCTCTCAATTAAAATAGAAGGTGAAATACAGAGTTTCCCAGACAAAAGAGAGCTGAAAGAATACACCTCCACCAAACTAGCACTGCAAGATATGCTAAAGGGACTGCTATAAAAAGAGGAAGGGAAAGAATGTGTGAGAGAGAGAGAGAGGAAAACAGGTATATGGGGGGATGAATTAATAACTATTCAATAATAACCTGAAATGTTAATGGATTAAATACTCCAATCAAAAGACATAGGGGAGCTGAATGGATAAGAAAACATGACCTGAACATATGCTGCCTATAAGAGACTACCTTAGAACAAAAGACCTACACAGACTGAAAGTGAAGGGTTGGAAAAAATATTCCAAGAAAATGAACAGGGGAAAAAGCTAGGGTAGCAATATTTACAGACAAAATAGACTTCAAAACAAAAGCCATAAAAAGATACACAGAAGGACACTTCATGATACTCAAAGGAAGAATCCATCAAGAAGACATAACATTGTAAACATATGCACTCAACATAGGAGCACCTAAATACATATGTAAAATCTTGGAGAACTTTAAGAAATATATAGATAGCAACACACTTATGCTAGGGGATTTTAACACCCCACTGTCAAAAATGGGCAGATCTCCCAAACAAAATAGCAAGGATATTGTGGCATTGAACAATGCCCCAGATCAAATGAACTTAACTGATATATACAGAACCTTTCATCCCAAAGAAGCAAAATACATATTCTTTTCAAATGCACATGGAACATTTTCAAACATAGACCACATGATAGGACACAAAATAAGCCTCAACAAATTCAAGAAAATTGAAATCTGATTTTATCATTCGTACATTCCTTAGGGCAAGAGATATAAAGGAAAGAATAAGCAAATGGGACTACATCAAACTAAAAAATTTCTGTGTGGCTAAAGAAAACATCAACAAAATGGAATGGGAACCAACCATATAGGAAAATATATTGCCAATGATACCTTGGACAAGGGTTTAACCTCCAAAACATATAAAGAACTTACATGACTCCACTCCAGGAAAACAAAAAGTCCAATAAAAAAATGGGCAGAGGACTCAAACAGACACTTTTCTGAGGAGGACATACAGTGGGCCCATACATACAAGAAAAAAATGCTCAACATCACAAGCCATTAGGGAGAAGCAAATTAAAACATCAATGAGATAAAACCACTTCACACCAGCCAGAATGGCCATTATTAACAAATCAACCAACAGCAAGTGCTGGTGAGGTTATAGATAAAAGGTAACCCTAGTACACTGTTGGTTGGAATGCAGACTGGTGCAGCCACTGTGGAAAACCATATGGAATTTTCTCAAAAAACTAAAGATGGAACTGCCTTTGGATCCAGCGATCCCACTGCTGGGACTACACCCTAAGAATCCTGAAAAACAAATGCACAAGAACCTATGTACCCCAATGTCATAGCAGCACAATTTACAATAGGCAAGTGCTGGAAGCAGCCTAAGCATTCATCAGTAAATGAGTGGTCAAAAAGCTGTGGTACATATACACAATGGACTACTACACAGCAGAAGGAAAGAAGGATCTCCTACCCTGTGCAACAGCATTGATGGAAATGGGGAGTATTATGCTAAGTGAAATAAGCCAGGTGGTAAAATACAAATACCATATGATCTCACCTATAAGTGGAACCTAATCAACAAAACAAACAAATGAGCAAAATAGAACCAAAGAGTTGGAAATAAAGATCAAATTGACAGTGACCAGAACAGTATAATGGGGGAAAGAAGGGGAAGGGGCAAGCAAAGGAACATGAATAGAGGACTCATTAACTGACAAGCGGGAGGGGGGGATTGACTGTGTGTGGGGTAAGTGGGGTAGGGTTGAGTAATGGGGAAAACAGTAGGACAACAGTAGCTGAAAAACAATAAATTAAGAAAAAAAAGAAAGGTGAAGTAATCTTTTAGTTTCCCTGAAAAAAAAAAGTCAGCTCTTTTTATAGGAAGATAACAAAGTTGAGAGTCTCTATTAGGATTCATTCTATGTCCAGCATTTAGTATAAAATCATTTTTACATGTGAAAAAAAGAAAAATGTGATCCATCATTAAGGAGAAAAAATATATTAAGAAGCGAAACTACACTTCTACTTAACTACACTTAACTACACTTAAGAAGCCAGATGTTGAAATGAGCAGATTAGAGCTTTAAGATAACTATTATAAAATGTTTTAAAAATTAGTGAAGACATTGACAAATGGATGAATGGATAAAAAGTTTTAGCAGAGAAACTTTAAAAAAGTTTCAATTAGTGATTCTAGAAATTAAAACTCTCAAATGAAAAACTCTTGAAAAGTCCTTAAAAACAAACTAGACATAGTAGATGAAAGGAGTAAACACAAATTCAGATTATAGAAATTATCCAAGTCATGGAGAGAAAAGAAAAATAACAAAAACAACAACAACAGCAATGAACAACATCAAATACCCAGACAATTGAAGACATATAAGACAACATCAAATTATCTAGTATATGTACAACTGAAGTTCCAGAAAGATAAAAAAGAAAGAATAGAGCAAAAAATAATGTGAAAAAATAATGACTAAATGTTTTCTAAAATTGATAAAAGACATCAGCCCATAGTCTCAAGGAGCCCAGTGGGCTCCAGTAAAGATCGCAAAGGAGACCAGTGCACATCTAGGTACCTTACAGTCAAAATGATAAAAACCAAAAATAACAAGAAAAATCTTAAAAACAGACAGAAAAATAAAGACCTTACACTCAGGACAATAAAAGACATTAATAACAACAGTGATGAAGACATTACATTCAGGAAAACAAAAAAAAGAATAATGGTTGTCTGTCAGAAATAATGAAGGTCACAGAGCAAAGGCATAACATTTTTAAAGTGTTAAAAGAAAAAATAATATCAATGTAGAATTCTAAATCCAATAAAATGTCTTTCAAAAATGAAAGTGAAATAAAAACTTTATATAAAGAAGTCAGGATATTATTTTATGAATTCCATATGATTCCATATGATTTTACTCATACATGGAATAGAAAACTGAAAGCAACAAGTGAACAAACAAGATGAACAAAAAAACAAAAAGTCATAGGCACAGGCAACAATATAGTGGTTACCATAGGGAAAGGGTGGTTGGATGGGAAGTAGTAAAGGGTAAAGGGGATCAAATATATGGTGACAGAAGTTTGGACTTTGGGTGGTAAACACAGGTGATGTATTAAAGGATTGTACACTTGAAACATATAATTTTATTAACCAATGTTACCCCAATAAATTTAATGAAAAATTTTAAAAAATAAAATAGAAGAGTTAAAATAAAACAAAAAGAAAAACTGAAGTAATTTGTTGCTAGTAGGCCTGTATTACAAGAAATACTATAGGAAGTTCTTCAGAATAAAAAGAAAAGATTCCAGTTGAAATATCTTCAGGAAAAAATGAGTACCATTAGGAACATAAATAATAAATGGATAAGTAAATAAAAAAGACTTAAAAATTTAAAAGTATATTTAAAAAACTGCAGACCTGGGGAAGATCCAAAATGGCTATGGAGTAGGTGGAAACTAAACACAGCTCCTCTCGGTGCCAAATTGGATTTACAGCTAAACTATAGAGCAATCACCCTGAATAACCAATTGCAGCCTAGCTGAGCAGGAGTATTATATCCAAAGATTTATAGATAAAGCTACACAGAAGCTGGTACAATGAGCAGAGACACGAGAGGACTGGTCCCTGCACCCAGGTGCAGTGGCTGAGAAGCTAGAGGGATAACTCAGCAGCAAGAATCTCTGCTGAGGATCATGGGTTTTCAACCCCATACTAGGACCCACAAACCAGAGTACTAAGACCAGGAAGAGGAGCCTGTATGGTATCTGGCACTGAAAATCAGCAGGGACTCTGTCTGCTAGAAAGAAGAGGGAGTCTTCTAGAATCTCAGGTGCTCTCCTAAGGGGTCAATGCACAGGAGCTCTCTCTTAGGCACTCACCTGGGATTCTGGTAGAGGGAAGGAGACTTGGGGAAGATATGGGTTACACGGCTCTGAAGAGAAATCTGGAGGGTAGGCTTCTGAGGTCCTGGTCCTAAGTCAATATCCTACACTGTTTTCAGGAGCCATCTCTCAGGGTTGGGCACTCCTTACAGCACCAGGTTGGGGAGTACACTAAACCAGTCCTCCAAATAATGACACCACCCTGCCAAGCTTGAGTTCAGCAGAAAGGACTGTTTTCTATACCCAGCAAGGACCTATGGTGTATTGTTTTTCTGGAGAAACTATAGGCAGATGCTCAGACAGTCATTTGAACTGTGTGGCTTTAGAACAGGGGCCAATCTTTCCCCACTCACACAGGCTGGCACCACTCCCAGAGGAGGGCTGCCTTGATCTGTTTTCTGAAATCTCTTTCCCTTTACTGCTGAGTTTAGTCCCATTGGAAGAAGGTGGCATGGCTCAGATCTGGGACTATTAGCACGACAGTCAGGGTCTCTGAAGGTGAGGCTGCAGAGCTAGGGGCAGGTGTGGAGTTTGCTCAACTCCCAGGGCCAGTGCCACCCCCAGCAGAGGGCTGCCTTGATCTGTTTTTCCAAGTTCTGCTGTCCCTGTCCTGTTGGACTCAGTTGTGCAGGAGGAAGAGAATGAAGCTTGAAGCTGGGACCTTTAAGGCGTGGCTCTGTCAGGGCCTCTGACAGCACAGCTGTGGAGCTAGGAGGAGGCATGCAGCTTTCTCCTCTCCCAAAGGCTGGGGGCATCCCAAACAGAAGACTGTCTTGATTTAGTTTTACAAGTCCAACTAGCCTCATCCCAATGGTCTTTGTCCCACAGGGGGAAGGTGGCTTTACTCAAAGCTATGACATTCAGAGTCTCCCTCAGAAGTTCCAGCCTGGGGATGATCAGGCATGGCTATAGAGCTAAGGTGAGGAGTGCAGATCAACCCTCTCCCAATGCCCAACTAGTGCCACCCCTAATGGAAGGATTTCTTGATCTCTTTGCCCAAGTCTTGATGGCCACATCCCATTCAAGTTGCTCCTTCAGTAGGGGCAGCTGGCTATATCCAGCCTGAACTTGTGGTGCACTCTCCTGGGGGACCCAGAGTAGGGGACTCTAGCAGAGACTGAGTGGTATGGGTCTGGAATAGAAGCCACATACTCCCCACTGAGTGCTTGACCATGCTGCCCCCAAGTAGAAAACCCACCAGCCTGTCCTTTCAACCCAGTAACCCTGCATTATCAAGCTTGAGCTGTGTGTAAGGGTGAGTGGGGAACAACCAGCTTAGACCCACTCAACAGCCTTTATTCATAAGACTCTGGAGGAAGTCCAGAAAACCTCAGCATTATGGGGGTATTGCAGAGTAACCAACATCAGGGGGCCTTGGACTTTTATTAATCTACCCCCAGATCAGAACTCTAGAAAGCTGACCCTGGTATACAGCCTGGCCTTTCCCACACACACAGAAGGCACAGCCACAAATAGTGAATAGCATGGTAGCTCCAATGGGTATTCCAAAGCCTGTTACACACAATGTCTGACATTAACCAGTGCTAGAGCCCTGGCCAAGGGGGCCCCAAACCAACACAGCAAATGGTGGGTTTTAAACCACACCAGAACTTGACCCAACTAGCCACACAAATTGCACAGCCAAAGGGGAACTCTGGCAGACACCAGACCCTGCCAGGAACAACTCTGTCACAGGGGCAGTCCTTGAAAAGCAACTCATACATAGTGAACAAGGTATATCCTTATAAGTCAGCCAACCTGAGGGTTAATTCTACCCACAAATGGAACAAGAGCATTCAAGACTCAACTACAACAGGAGAAGGCATATAACACACAAAAGAATAATTTCTGGAGCATCAAGCTCAGGTGATCTAAAAGATTACACCACTGAGACCCACAAGGCACCCACATCAGAGATCCTTCTTAATAACCTTGGAAGTTATAGCAGATCTACCAAAGATGCAGAGATGAACACAAAAGGGCAGGCAAGCCCTGGTTGGATGGCTTAGTTGGCTGGAGCATGGTCCTGTGCACCAAAAGTTTGCAGGTTTGAGTCCCTGTCAGGACACATACTTATGTTGCAGGTTCGATACCCAGTTGGGGCACATACAGGAGCCAACTAATTGATGTTTCTCTCTGACATTAATGTTTCTTTCCCCCCTCTAGTTTCCTCTTTCTCTAAAATCAGTAAACATATTGTTGGGTGAGGATTTTTAAAGAGGGCAGACAGAATGGAGAAACAAAGAAACTGCCCCCAAATAAAGGAGAAAGAGATATCCCCAGAAAAAAATAAATGAAATAAAAGCAACCAAAATATCAGATGCAGAGTTTTAAAAATGATAAAGGTGCTCAAAGATCTTAGGGGAAGGATACATGATCTTCATGAGAACTTAAACAAAGAGATAGTAAGCATAAAAGAGAACATAAAAACCATAAAAAAGAACCAGTCAGAAATAAATAAAACAATATCTGAAATAAAGCATACACTAGAAAAAATCAACAGCAGTTTTAGATCAAGCAGAGGACTGAAATCAGTGATTTAGAGAACAAGATAACAGTAAGAAACCAAGCAAAACATTAAAAAGTGCTATAAAAATGAGGAAAATCTAAGGGGCATCTGGGACAACATCAAGTGTAGCAGCATTCATATCATAGGGGTACCAGAAGGAGAAGAGAGAAGAAAAAGAGAAACTGTTTGAAGAAATAATGGCTAAACCTTCTCTGACCTGGTGAAGGAAAAGTCACACAAGTTCAAGAAGCAGGGAGAGTCCTAATCATGATGAAACCAAAGAGGCCCACACCAAATTACATCATAATTAAAATGGCAAAATTTAAGGACAAATAGAAAATTTTAAAACAACAAAAGAAAGACACTCAGTTACCTTCAAGGGAGCTCCCATGGGGCTGTCAGATGATTTCTCAACAGAAACATTTCAGGCCAGAAAAGATCATCATGAAATATTCAATGTGATATAAAGCAAGGGCCACAACCAAGACTACTCTGTCCAGCAAGACAATCACTCAATTTTAAATGATCCTTTCTGGTCTGAAGTGTTTCTGTTGAGAAATCATCTGAAAACCCTATGGGAGCTCCCTTGAAAGTAATTAACTATCTTTCTCTTGCTGCTTTGAGTTCCTACCCTTTGCAACAGCATGAATGGATCTGGAGAGCATTATGCTTAAGTGAAACAAGCCAAGTAGTAAAAGAGAAATACCATGTGTTCTCATCTATAAGTGGAACCTAATCAACAAAACAAACAAGCAAGCAAAATACAACTGGAGACACTGAAATAAAGAACAATCTGACAGTAACCAGAGAGGAGGGACAGGGATAATAGGGTATAATGGTGGGTAGGCCATCAAGGAACATGTATGAAGGACACATGGATAAAGTCAAAGGGGGTATGTTTGAAGGTAGGAGGTGGGAATGGTTGGGGAGGGGGGCATGGTGGGGTGAAAATGGAGACAACTGTAATGGAAAACAATAAAAATAAAAATATAGCTTTGTCTGGTGTGGCTCAGTGGATTGAGCACTGGCCTGCAAATCAAAGGGTCACTGGTTCAATCCCCAGTCAGGGCACATATCTGGGTTGTGGGCCAGGTCCCAGTAGGGGATGCATGAAAGGCAACCACACATTGATGTTTCTTTCCTTCTGTTTTTCTCTCCCTTCCCCTCTCTTTAAAAATAAATAAATAAAATCTTTAAAAACAAATAAAATAAATAAAATTGAAGAAGAAATAAAGAGCTTATGAGACCCCCCCCCAAAAAAATCCCTAAAGGAATTCATTACCATGAATTCAGCATTGCAAGAAATGCTAAAGGGCCTGCTTTAAGAAGAAGAAAAAAAGAAACAGAGAAAGACAGAAACATAGGTATAAAGACTAAAATGTCAACAAATAAGTACCTATCAATAACAATCTTAAATGTAAACAGATTAAAGACTCCAACATAGATGGAAGCTGTATCCATTTGCTCCTGACTCCAAACTGGATTTACAACTAATTTGTAGAGCAATCAAACTTAAAAAAAAACCAAGTAAAAATTAGGAGTACAGAAGATGCTGCATAGAGACTGGTAAAAACTGTTGAGACATGGAGGAGGAAAGCCTCCACATATAGGTGTAGCAGCAGCTGAGAGCCAGAGAGATATTGTGACTGAGGAATTCTCTCTCCCTGAGAGCAAGGAGTCTTAATCCCAGTCAGGGATTTCTAATCCATAGCAGCAGAGACAGGAAGACAAGTCTGTGTAGCATCTGGTGGTGGGAACTAGTGTGGATTCACCCCATCTAGGAGACTCAGAGTGCTCCTTCCTAGGGTAGAGCACTCCTATTATTACAACATCAGCCTGGAGAGTTCATGGTCTGGATTCTGACTGCTGGCAAGGCAATACAACCATACTTGGGTCCTACAGAGGGATCTACACTCAGGAGTGACTTTAGGAGGCCCTCTATTTTCTAGGGAGGCTTTATGTGGAGACACAGATGTGACTTAACTATGTGGCTTGAAAAACAGGACCAGTATCCCCCAACTTGAGCACAATTCATGCCCCTCTCTTCACCTGTTCAGCCACTCCTGTTGCTAAGTTGAAAGGCACAAAGGAGCTACACAGGACTGGGACATTTGGCCTATCATGCTATATTTTGTGGTGTGCTGTGCCAAGCTGGGACTTTTGAGCCCCAACAGAGCAGGTTTTTTTTTTGGTTTCAGCTTGCTGAGACCTGCTGTGCAGAGTAATCAAAGTGTGGCAAAGAACTGAAATTTTTGGCCCCGCCCTGCTTGCTTTGCCAGTGAGCAAAAGAGCAGCGTCTACTAGATTGTGTCTACTAGGGAGGCCTCTGTCTGAGAGCTAGATAGGTGAGTGCTTGGCTGTATGGCTGCATAGTGAGGAGACAAATCCAAACTACCCTGAGAGTTTAACTCACACTACCCTTGGAAGGGGAAGAAGTGACTGCTTTCTTCTACAGGTTTGTGGGCATCACCCCCAATGGAAAACTGGTTAGATCAACACTACCAATTTCTGCGTACCCTACTAAATGCAGTTCCATGGGATAGGGAGGTGGGGAGGAATAGCAGCTCAGAACAGGGATTTTCAAAGTGTGACACCCTTGGAAGCTACTATCTGAGAACAGGGTAAAAGGGTTTAGTCCCCTCCTGCAGGTTGGACCAGCATCACTCCCAATGGGAGACTCTTGAACTATTCCCCTGAGCCCAAGCTGAGCTTACTTCTGCAAAGGGATGACTAGTTTTACCCAACTTGAATCTGCAACAAGGCCCCCTGGGATAACTATATTTGGAGATTCTGGAAGAGACTGATGGGCATGGCTTTGAAGCAGAGGCTACTTTCCCTTCATTGAGTTCCTACCTGACTGCTTAATCAACTAAGTGGAAAACCTGCTAGATCTATATCAAAAGGCCTGATCTCATTGTACAGCCCCTCATCAAAAAGCTCCAGAGGAACTAGGTAGCCTCAGGAGGAGACATAGTAGCTGAAAGTGGGTGGTGACTTCAGGGAGCCTTGTTCCTTATACAGAGTTGCCACAGCACTAAGCAGGAAAAGCTTGACTCTTTTACACAGATTAGCAACTCATACACATGCACACGGACCAAGTAGACACAAACAGTGAACAGCGTGGGAGCTACAGACAGGTAGCCCAAGGCAAGTTACACACAATATCTGACAGCTAACTGTACTTGAAACTCACTGTAGAAAATCCAGAACTAACATAAACAGTAAACTACTCTATCAAGACTGGGAGATGTAGTAGCTCTACATAATATATGAAGACAAACACAGGGAAGCTGCCAAAATGAGGAGGCAAAGAAACATGGCCTAAATTAAAGAATAGATCAAACCTCCAGGAAAAGAACTGAACAAAATGGAGAAAAGCAATCTATTAGATGCAAAGTTCAAAACACTGATTATAAGGAGGCTCAAGGAACTTAGTGAAGACCTCAATAACATAAAAAAAGATTCTTTCACAGATGAAAGATACACTAATTGAAATAAAGTAGAATGGATGAAGCCAATAATCAAATCAGCAATTTGGAACAGAAGAAAGCAAAAAACGACCAATCAGAACAGCAAGAAGAAAAAGGAATCTCCCCAAAATGATGATTGTATAAGGAGCCTTTTGACAACTTCAAACATACCAACATTGACATCATAGGGGTGCCAGAAGGAGAAGAGAAAGAGCAAGAAAATGAAAACTTTTTGAAAAAATAATGAAAGAAAAAATCCCTAACTTGGTGAAGTAAATAGACAAACAAGTCCAGAAACCACAGAGAGCCCCAAGCAAGAGGGACCCAAAGAGTCCCAATTTAAGGTACATTATAAATAAAATGCCAGAGGTTAAAGATAAAGAGAGAATCTTAAAAGCAGCAAGAGGAAAGCAGTTAATTACTTACAAGGGAGCCTTCATAAGATTGTCAACTGATTTCTCAAAAGAAACATTGCAGGCTAGAAGGGATTGACAAGAAATATTCAAAGTAATGAAAAGCAAGGATCTATAACCAAGGTTACTCTACTCAGCAAAGTTATCATTTGGAGTTGAAAGACAGATAAAGAGCTTCACAGACAAGAAAAAGCTAAAGGAGTTTATCATAACCAATCCAGTACTATATGAAATGTGGAAGGGTCTTGAAGAAGAAGGAGAAAGAAGAAGTAGAAGTTGTAGTACCAATAATAGAAGAAGAGGAGGAGGGGGAAGAGAAAGAAGAGGAAGAAGAAATACGAACAATGAAATGGAAATACATACATGTCTGTCAACAATTACATCTAAAAACAAAATAAACAAACAGAACACAAACAGAATCATAGATACAGACAATGTTTAGATAGGCAGGAGTGGGGGATGGGTGAAAAAGGTGAAGGGAAAAGTACAAATTTGTAGTTACAGATAGTTATGGGGATGTAAAGTACAGCATAGGGAATAGAGTATCCAAAGAATATATAGTCATGACCTATGAATATGGACAACAGTGTGGGGACTGCTTAATGGAGTGTGGAGGCTGGGGGAGGAGATATAAGGAGAAATATTGGGACAACTGTAGTAGCATAATCAATAAAATATAATTAAAAAGAAAAAAACTATGGCCAACATTACACTCAATGGTAAAAAAAAAGTATTTTTCAAAGATCAGGAACAAGTCAGTATTGTCCATGTTGAACATTTTTATTTTATGTAGTACTGAAAGTCACAGACACAATGATCAGACAAGAAAAAGAAATAGAGGCATCCAAATAACAAAGGAGAAATTAAAACTGTCATTATAGAGATTAAAAATTGTAGAGGAGTAAGTAGAAACTACACTATAGTTCCCCCAGGACCAATCTGGAACTACAACTAAATTGTAGAGAAATTACCCTGAATAACAACTGGACACTAGCTGGACAGAAGCCTTATAACATAAGACAGTCAGAAGAAACCACTTCACCACAATGAGAATGGTAAAGAGTGTGGAGGAGGTACGAGAGAGCAGAGTGGGCTCCCATGGGTGGCACTTGAAATGCCAGCGGCATATATCAGCAGCCAGGATGGTCCCTCTGAGAAATATGGAGTCAAAATGACAAGATGGGCTCCCCAGCCTACAGCACCTGAACCAAAAGAAAACTACATAGCATCCAGCTGTAAAATGCAGCAGAGTTTCTATCTGCCAGGAAGAGATGGCTGGACACTCAGAGAACCTCTTAAAAGGCTAATACACAAAATTTCATTTGCAGCTACTAACCTGAGCTCTGACAGAGGGTGGATTAAAGATGCTGAAGGAGAACCTGGGGTCAGTGGCTCTAGGGATAGAACTGAAGGACCAACCACCAGGATCCCTGTGCTGAGTTATTACCCACACTGCAGAAACCATCTTTCTCAGACAGATCACTCTTCTTCAAGTGGCATCAGCCTGAAGGGAAGCAATAGCCTCACCTTCAGGAATTACTCTGGCCCATCATGTGGTGCTTAAGATGGGATTCTGATCACAGCTTGAAGCTATATCACTGATGAGTTTAACAACTAAGGTGGAAAATGTAAAGAAGAAGCAAAAATGGGAAGACAAAAAAACAGACCACAAGGATACTCAACAAAATGAAAAAAAAAACATAGAAACCATAAAAAGGACCAGTCAGATATAAAGAATGCAATATAAGAAGTAAAAAATACATCAGAAGGAATAAACAGTATGTTAAATAAAGCAGAGGATTAAATCAGTCATTTGGAAAAAAGAGAGAGAGAGAAAACATCAAGACAGAACAGCAAAAAGCAAAAAGAATGTTCAGAAATGAGGAGAGCTTAAGAAACGTGTTGGATAACATGAAGCCTAACAACATCCACATCATGGGAACACCAGAAGGAGAAGAGAGCGAGCCAGGGTTCAAGAACTTATTTGAAGAAATAATGACCAGAAGTTTCCCTAATCTGGTGAAATAAAAAAGACACAAAAGTCCAGGAAGCTGAGAGCCCTGAACAATTTGGACCAAAACACTACACTAGGAAACATACTCATTAAAATGTCAAGGCTTAAATACATGAAGAGAATCCTAAAAGCCACAAAAGAAAAGCAGGCAATTACATACAAGGGAGCACCAATTAGACTATCATCAGACTTCTCAACAGAAACATTTTAGGCCAGAAGTGATGTGAAATATTGACGGTGATGAAAAGCAAGGATCTGCAACCAAGGCCACTTTATCCAGAAAGGCTATCATTTAAAATTGAAGGAGAAGTAAAGAGCTTCCCAGATAAGAAAACGCTAAGGGAATTTTTTAAAGCCAAGCCATACTGCAACAAAGGGTAAAGGGCTTGCTTTAAGTAGAAGAAAAAGAGAAAAGGGAAAAAAAAGAGGAAAATAGTCTAACAATAAAATGGCACTAAATGTGTATTTATCAATAATCACCTTAAATGTAAATGTCTTAAATGCTCCAACCAAGAGATATAAGGTATCTGAATGGATAAGAAAACAAGACCCATATACATGCTGCCTCAGAGAGACCCAGCTCAGATCAAAAGATACACACAGACCAAAAGTAAATGGATGGGAAAAGATATTTCACAAATGGAGAAGATTAAAAACCTGGGGTAGCAGTACTTATATCTGGCAAAATAGAATTTAAAGCCAAGGCCATAGTAAGAGACAAAGGACATTAAATAATGATAAAGGAAACAACCCAACAAGAGGATATAATCTTGGTAAATATTTATGCACCCAGCATAGGAGCACCTAAATATGTCAAGCAAATATTGATTGACATAAAGGGAGAGAGAGAGAAATATAGTCATAGTTGTGGACTTTAACACCCATTAACTTCAATGTATAGATCTTCCAGACAGAAAATCAGCAAGGAGACACTAGCCTTAAATGACACACTAGATCAAATGGATTTAACCAATATCTTAAGAGCATTTCATCCCAAAGCAGAAGAAAATATATACTCTTCAAGTGCACATGGAACATTTTCTGGGATAGAAAACACATTAGGACACAAAGCAGGTCTTAATATTTTAAGATTGGAATCATATCAAGCATCTTTTCTGACCACATTGCTATGAAACAAAAAATGAATCACAAGAAGAACACTGAAAAACACTCAAAGACATGGAAGCTAAATAACATGTTATTAAACAATGAATGGGTCAACAATGAGATTAAGGAAGAAATCAAAAGATACTTTGAAACAAATGAAAATGAGGACACAACAATCCAAAACCTGTGGAACACTGGGAAAGCTTATCCTAAGAGGGAAATTCATAGCATTACAACCTATCTAAAACAACAACAACAAAAAGCTCAAATAAACAATCTAACTTCACTCTTAAGGAACTTGAAAAAGAAAAACAAACAAAGTCCAAAGATAGTAGAAGGAAGGAAATAATAGAGATCAGAGAGGAAATAAGTGAAATAGGATCTAAAAAAAATGATGCAAATGTCAATGAATCCAAGAGTTGGTTCTTTGAAAAGATGAACATGATTGACAAACCTTTAATCAGACTCATCAAGAAAAGAACACAAAGGATCCAAATAAATAAAATCAGACATGAAAGAGCATAAATAACAACTGACACCAAAGAAATACAAAGGTTTCTAAGAAAATGTTATGAACATATGCTAACAAACTAAATAACCTGATGAAATGAATAAATTCCCTAAAACATACACTCTTCTAAAACTAAATCAGGAAGAATCATAGATTCTGAATAGACAGATTACATTAATAGACATTAATTCAGTTTTAGAAGAGTGTATGTTTTAGGGAATTTATTCATTTCATCCAGATTGAAATGGTAATTAAAAAATGCCAACAACAACAAAAATAGCCTTGGACCAGATGACTTCAAAGGTGAATTTTGTTGAACATTCTGAGAACAAACAACTTTTCTCAAAGTGTTTCATAAAATTCACGCTGTTGGCAAGGCTCCCAAGCTCATTTTATGAGGTCAACATTATCCTAATTCCAAAGCCAGATAAAGACACTACAAAGAAAGACAATTATAGGCCAATATCCCTGATAAACATAGACAATAAAATCCTCAACAAAATATTAGCAAACCAAATACAACAATACATCACAAAGATCATACACCATGATAAATGGGATTTACTCCAGGAAGGCAAGTTTGGTACAACATTCACGAATCAATAAATGTGATACACCACATAAAGGAAATGAAGAATACAACAACAAAATCATAGCACTAAATGCAGAAGAGGCATTTGATAAAATTTAGCACCCATTTATGATAAAAATTCTCAGCATAGTAGGATTAGAGGGAACATACCTAAACATAATATAACACACCCACTACCAACATCATACTCTATAAGAACTCCGCTTAAGATCAGGAGCAAGATGGGTATATCTGATCTCACTTTTCTTATTCAAAATAGTACTGGGAGTCCTAGCTACAGCAATAAGACAAGAAGAAGAAATAAAAGGCATCCAAACTGGAAAGGAAGAAGTAAAAATGTCACTATTTGAGGGTGATATGATACTGTACATAGAGAACCCCCAAAAGACCACAAGAAACTACTAGAACTAATAAATTAATTCAGCAAAGTAGAAAGATAAAAAGTTAATATCTAGATATCATTGGCATGTTGATATGTCAATAACAAACTAACAGGAAGGAAAAATAAAAAAAAAATCCCATTCACAACTTCTACAAGAAGAACAAAATACCTAGGAATAGATATTCCTAGGAATAAACCTACCCAAAGATGTAAAACACCTGTACTCAGAAACTTATAAAACACTGAGGAAAGACATAGAAGATACAAAGAAGTGGAAACACATACCATGTTCATAGATATAATAATTAACATCATTAAAATGTCTATACTACCCAAAGCAATCTATAGATTCAACACAATTCCTATCAACATTCCAGTGATATATTTCACAGAACTAGAACAAATTTTTAAAAACTTTATATGACCCTGGCTGGTGTGGCTCAGTGGTTGAGTGCCAGCCTGCAAATCAAAAGGTCAACAGTTTGATTCCTAGTCTAGGGCACATGCCTCAGTTGGGGGCCAGGTGCCCAATGGGGGGTGTGCAAGAGGCAGCCACACATTGATGTTTCCCTCTCTCTCTTTCTCTTTCCCTTCCCCTCTCTGAGAAATGAGTAAATAAAATCTTTAAAATATTTTATATGAACCCACAAAGAGCCCACATAGTAACAGCAATGCTGATAAAAAAGAATGCAGTTGGAGGAGTCACACTATCTAATACCAAAGTATATTATAAGACCATAGTAGGGGGGTTCAAGATGGCTGCAGAGTAGCTGGAAGCTCTGTCACTTGCTCCCAGACCTGGACAAGTCTTGCAGCTAAACCACAGAACAATCAACTTGAAAGTCCAGTGGTGAGTGAGAAAGAGTGTGTGAATAAAAACATGGATTAGAGTGCAAGGAGTGTGCATGAGAGGGCAAGAGCCTGCTTGTCCTTAGGGAACTTGGGAGTGGGCAGCCAGGGTTCTCCTAGTATAGCAACTGCCACTACTACTGCTCAAACTATCACTCCTGGTTGCACAGATTCCAGGTAGTTGAGGATTGGCTTAGGACCCTACAGCTCCAGGGGTGGAGACAGATGGCTAGGCAGTGCTGTCTGCAGAGACAGTGTGGCAGAAGCAGGCACACCTAAGGCTGAGAATCTCTGGAGGGAGCTGGTACAGCACCCCACCACTGACCCATTTTATAGTGTTGCTGCAGTACTCTTCCCAGCACCATCTGGGAGAGATCCAGAGAAATGATCTAATACAGTCAGAGGTTCTAGCAAGTAGTGGCCAGCCCTGACCAAGACAGACTGTAATTTGTTGGGATGGTGGAGCACATGGAGAACAGGTCCCCCAGGACTCAGTACTGTAATGTGGGGGCCACACAGAAACTCTTTTAAAAGAGGAACTGAGGTGGGACTGAAGACTTGGCAGGGACCTCAGGCTTGCATGTGTGTGCAAAGAGGCTTTGCTAACAAAAAGAACTCAAAAGGATAGAGTTGCACTGAAGGGACTGTTGGATCCAACACAGCACCACTGGTGAGCAGAGGACAAAACAGAGTGGAGAGTTCAGGCCAGAGCCTCCAGCAGGAAAGCAGCAGACTAGGCACTGGATGGCCAGGAGCTGAACACCTGATATTTGCTGCAACTAGGAATGTTCCCTCACAGACAGGCTAGCTCAACCCCCACTTTGGGGATTACAGGTTCTTCAAAGCATAGAGGCCTGGCTCAAGGTCCCCCTGCTTGGTGCATATCTGAAGGGGAAGAAGAAAAAGCTCTGAAAGGACCCTTTACCAGACACTATGACCTACCACTGTTCCTTGGACCCTGTTCCACTAAAACCAACAGAGCATAGACATTAGAGACAGGTGCAGTAAGCTGGGTTTAGGGTCCCACCCAGCCTCAGTGACTAGATAGATTTGCTGTCTAAGCCAAGCAGGAAAGAGCAGCCCCTTTTACAAAGACTGGCCCCCAACAGGAAACGGATGGCTAATTTACCAAACCATTCATTATTGGGAAGAACCTGGGACAGATCAAGATGTGTAGTAAGGGTATGGGGAAACACTACTGTTGGGAACCATCCTGCCTGGTATCAGAAGCTGTAACACCCGCCAAGGCTAAGGCTGAGGGGATGAACTTGGACCATAAGCCACCAAGGAGACAAAAGCTTATCTCCCTGGCAGGAGCACCGCTTCTGCTCCTTTTACTTCACCCTGCCTGGTCCCCAGTGCTTGGTTGGTTAGCCAGTGATGGGTAAGATTCCCCAAGGGGGAAATGACCTAAGACAGGCACGATCACGTGGGAGGCCCCCAAGGAAGGACTTTGGGGGCTACAGCAAAAGGGGGTGATGGACCCTCACCCCTCAGCTTTGACATAGCCTGAGTCCTCATTGTCTGCGGGAAAATCTCCTAATCTCTTGGCTGTCTTACTTCCCTTGCTCCACCTAAGCCTGATGCTGGAAAGCGTGGGTTCCCCGGTTGATCAGGCCTAAGAAAAAAATATGTAAAATCCTGTGAAACCTGCTTTGTTTAGAATGCTCTCAATTGAGTGATAAGAGTCCAAACAAGAAGTAACTTTGTTCCTCAAAGTTTTACAGCTCTTTAGCTATCTGACCCTGACTCAAAATGGGCCCTCAGAGTTCCTTGTTATTTGATCCTTACTTCCTGGCAATGAGTAATGAGCTTTACCTGAATTCCTGTGTAAAGGAACCCAATACAAGCCATTGAGGAAAAGGCTCTTGGCCCTTCTCCTCTGAGAGATCGGCCACCTTTCCTCCCCAAGCAGATCATGTCTTGGTAGACTTATTCTCATCTGTGGTGGATGGGGGGCTCTGCGGGCAGAGCTCCCACACACACTACCAACACCTACCCTGAAGACTGAATAGTGCATTCCAGGGGTGACCCCAGGTTCCCACCCTTCTGATCACACTGAAGCCCAGCTCTGGAGACAAGTGGATAAGGTACTGACAGTCATTTGGGTAATTAAGTAAACCACACTTTGGCTCTGGGCTGATTGAAAACCAGCAGTGCAGAACAGTGGGGACCAGCCTACTCTGGAGGAGACAGCCACAGACTACGGATCACTTGTAGTCTTGAACAGGTTGCCTAAGGACAGACTAGGGCACCATCTCATATTCCAGGGGCAGATCCTGAAAGAGAAGACAGTGATAAACACTGGGTTCTACTGAGACAAATTCCATTGTGGTCTTCATGATTTATGTTATTTTCTCTTCTGTATAACTTTTAAACATTCATTTCTTTTCCTTCAAGTTTGTACCTATTAGTTCACTAGTTTTTATATTTTAGTTTTATTTTAAATTTCATATTTCACTCCTCTCTTCCCTTACTCTATTTTTGTTTTAAATTTTATTTTTTCTCTTTCTATGACCTGTTTCTGTTCCACAATCTTACTATTTCTCAGGCCTCTCAAAACTATTTTTCTTGTCCTTAGTCATCCTATATTTTGTTTCCAATTCTTAAACTGCCCTTATTCTCTCTCCACCTTTATCAATCTTTGCTCCCTGGTTATTGACATGGTGGTTATTGTTGCATTTCTTCAATTTTATTTTTAGATCTTCAATATTTTTGTGTTTAAATCTTAAATTGTATTGTCCCCATGTCCTACTCTGTTTTGCCTTCCTAACACTCTTCCATTTTTGCATTCTTAATTCTAAATTTTTCTTGTATTAGGCTAGTTTTCATTCCTTACACTTAGTATTCCTTCTCCCTCTATTTTCTCAAAATAACTTTTCTTTCCCCTAGACATTATAAGCTTTTCTTTTTTCTTTTTTTCCTTCTTATGCCCATTCCACCAATATTAATCTTTGCTCATTTGTTGTTGATATTGCTGTAGTGGATCTTTTTTCTACAATTTGGTTCCTATTTTTTTCACTATTTAAAAAAATTTCGTTTAAACCTAATACTACATGCTTCCTTCTATTCTTTCATTCAATCTTCTACCCTCCTTTTTTATTTATGATGTAAATTTTATTCTTTTTCTTTCTTCACATTATTTTCTGTTTCTTGCTCTTATTATTTCTCCTCCCTCTTAAAATCATTTTTCTTTCAGTTAATCATCTCATATTCATTTTTCCTTTCTAATAAGAGTCCTAATCTCTTTATACCTTTATTAATATTAACTTATTTGCTGTTGACAGTGTGGTTGTGGGTGGGGGTAATTTTTTCAGGTTGGTTTGTTTCCTAGTTTGTTTGGTTTTGTTCTGGGAGCACCTGTACAACAGCATAAATATGTGGTGGGCAGTGTGAGTCTTGGTCAGCTAGCCAGAGGGAAGAACCAACCAAAGAATGACCCAACAACAATCAAAATACAACTACGACTGAAGAGCCCATATAAATGGCATAAGGGCTTCCCAAGACCATAGTTCTAAGGAGACTAAGGAGACCACACCACCATCCCACAAATCTCCTACCACAGAAGATCACACCACAAAGACAAGGAGTCAAAGCAGATCTATCTAACATGCAGAAACAAGCAAGATGAGTAATCTAAAATGGGGACACAAAGAAAAAACACCAAATCAAAAGGAATGGAGGAATTCCCAGAAATAGTGTGAAAGAAAATTAAGGCATGCAAACTACCAGACACTGAGTTCAAAGTAATGCCTATAAGAATGCTCAAGGGCTCAGCAAGAACTACAGTGAACCCCATGGAAGCTACAAGGAACTTATTGTGAACAAGATCACGAAAAAGGACATAGAAAATATCAATAAGAGCCTGGAAGAAATTAAGAATACATTATCTAAAATGAAGAATACATTAGAAGGAATAAAAAACAAGCTAGATGAAGCAGAGGATCAAATTTGTGAGCTTGAGGATAAGGTAGAAAAACCTCTCAGATAGAGTAACAACAACAACAACAACAACAACAACCTCAGCATAAACAGTGGGTTTAAGGGAGCTGTAGGGCAACATGAAGCATAATAATATTCAGATAATAGAAATACCAGGAGAAAAAGAGGAGCAAGGGAGAAAAAAACCTGTTTTAAAAAGTAATGACAGAAAACTTCCCTAAACTGATGAGGGAAAAAGTCATGCATTCCAGGAAGCACAGAGGGTCCCAATCAAGATGAATCCACAGAGGCCCACTCCAAGACACATCATAATTAAAATGACAAAATTTAAAGACAAAGAGAAAACCTTAAAGGTAACAAGGGAGAAAAAGCTAGTAACGTAGAAGGGAGCTCCAATAAGGCTGTCAGCTGGTTTCTCAACAGAAACACTCTTAGCCAGAATGGAATGGCATGGAGTATCCCAAGTAATGAAAAGCAAAGGCCTGTACCCAAGACTATTCCACCCAACAAAGCTCTCATTTAAAAAGGAAGGCAAAATAAGGAATTTCCCAGACCAAAAAACAAGGCTAAAAGAATACATCATCCCCAAACCAGCACTTCAAGAGATGCTAATGGGACTGCTTTAAGAAGATGAAGAGAGAGACACAGATAGAGACAGAGAGAGAGGGAGACACACAGGTACAAAGGGAAAAAAGGCAACGGATAAGTACCTATCAATAATAACCTTAAATGTTATTAAATGTTATTACATGCTCTAATCAAAAGACATAGGGTACCTGAATAGATACAAAAACATCACCTGATATATGCTGTCTACAAGAGACTCGCCTTAGAACAAAAGATCTACACAGACTGATAATGAAAGGATGGAAAAAATTATTCTAAGCAAACAGACTGGGGAAAAAACTGGGTTGCAATACTTATATCAGACTAAATAAATTTAAAATAAAGGCCATAAAAAGAGACAAAGAAAGACACTACATAATACTGAAGGGAGTAATCATCAAGAAGAAATAAACCGAGACTGAAGATGGTGGCAAGGTAGGTGGGAGCTGAATCTACTTGCTTTTGCACCCAACTGCAACACCTGATCTCCTGAAAAACAAATGAAAAGCCAATGAAATTGCAGCTTTTATGAAGTTTGGAAGCCAAAATTGTAGAAGACATTGAAAAACAGATGGTAAAGAGATTGTGTTTGGTATAGTAAGGTTCCTGGGTTGTGTGCAGGGAGCAAGGCTGCTGCAGTCCCTGAACTGGCACATGGTACCAGGGTTAGCAGCTACACCAGGAGTTTTGAATGAAAGCTGGATACACAGCTGTAACTGTGCAGCTCCCTCCCTTACTAGAGGAGGGAAGGCAGCCCCCTCACCAGGAAAGACCTAGATACTTGAAGTCACCTAAGGATGGGGAATGAAGATGCAGTGGGAGACACACAGAGGTGGTTTTCCTCTGCTGGAACTGTGGTTGCCAGCTAGGACATTACCAGAGAAATTGTAAAGTTGGGTGACATTTGGAGAAGGGAGAAGAGTTGGGCCATAATGGACCCTGACCTGTATGGTCTCCAGACTGGTCAGGGTTGGGCTGTGTGGAAAGCTGGGCACTTGCTAAGAATGGTGAGTTCAAAAAAGAATTTATTTAAAAAATGGGCTATCAGCCACACTTCAAGGAACTCTCACAGAAGCTGGGCCAGCAAAGAGTGAGGAGAAGGGATGCAATTTGCTCCAAATCAGGGTACTTCATGGGTGGAACAGTGTGGAGGATTAAAGGTGCAGGCTTGGCATAGATGGAGATTGGGAACCAGGAAGCACTCATAGGGCTGGAACTGGAGGCTGAGCACTTGTGAATATTGCAGCCCAGACCTACCACCATCCTTGAAAAACCACAGGAAAGGAAAAAAGTGAAGCCCAGCCCCCTTTTGCCTGCAGCATCCAGGAAGACCAGCCTAATTCTCTCAGTGGGTTTAAAGTCAGCAGGAGGCCTTTTGTTTTTTCCTCTTTTTTATTATCCTAAGTGTGAGATAATAAGACCTGGAGCTCTGAAAGGACCAATACAGATCCAGGGAGGGATCACAAGGCTAACACTAGCAACTGAGAAACTGAGACAAATTTCACTTTGCTATCCTGTAATAGAACTTGTTTATTTTTATTACTGTTTTTGTTTATTTTTATTATTTTTTCAATGTTTTCTTTTATTTGATTATTTTTGTTTATTTTATTATTTATTTTTACTATTTTTTAATATTTTTCTTTTATTTGATTATTATTTTTTCTTTCTGTTTAGGTTTATTTATCTTGTTCATTTTTTAAATTTCATTGTTTTTTTGTTCTCTCTTTCATATTGCCTTTTAACTTTCTTCTTTCAATTCATGTGTATTCCAATAACACACTATACTTGGTCTTTTACTTTCTATTCTTTTAATTCAGATCATATATTTATTATCATATTATTTTAGTTCCAGTATTATTACAAATAATTGTTGTTCACTAATATTGTGAATATTACACAGCAACCCTCACTGACCTTGGCCTGTTTCAGTATATTTCAGAGCTTTATTACTGTTGTGGTTAACTCTATTCTCCCTCACACTATGACTAGTTTCTATTTTTTACTCTCATTATATCTCACCATCTAATGTCACACAAGTGCTCTGTTTTTGGATTCAGCCCACATTCTTTCTCTCCTCTAATAAGAGTCATATCTTTTTCACTTTTTATAAAAAGTGGCTAGTTGGGTGAAATATCATAGTTATCACTGTACTTCTCCAAAGGATCTCCTAACTCTTCTCCACTTGATGGTACTTTAAATTCCATAGAATACTCTCCTGCTGTCTTACTCTATTTTTCCTTTGCTCTGCCACTGATCATATATAAGATAAGGTGGGAGTAGTGAACACCAGTAAACCTGCTGGAGGAAAGAACCCACCAAAAACTACCAGGAGCCAAAACACAAGTACAATAAGAGAGCTCACACAAAAAGAAGAAAGGGCAAACCCAGAGCATCCAGACAAGAAGATTGAAGAGATGACACCACTGAACCCCATAGAATTCCTACCATAGAAATTCAACCTACAAAAACAGCTAGCGTAGTGAAACATCAGGAAGTGCAGAAACAAACAAAAAGAGTCAACTAAAATGGGGAGACAAAAAAGGAATATGTAATGAAAAGGAATGGGAGACTCCCCACTAAAAGAGCTAAATGAAATGGAGGCAAGCAAATGATCAGATATAGACTTTAAAATAATGGTTATAAAGATGCTCAAGGAACTCACAGATAACTACTTAAAGGCTTGTCGATTTTGTTTATCTTTTCAAAGAACTAGCTCCTGGATTCATAGATCCTTAGAATTTTGCTTTTAGTCTCCATGTCATTTAATTCTGCTCTGATCTTGGTTATTTCCTTCCTTCTGCTTGCTCTGGGCTGTCTTTGTTGTTGTTCCTTGAGTTCTTGTAGGCATATGGTTAGGTTGTTTGTTTAAAATATTTCTATCTCTTTTAGTTAGGCCTGTATCTCTCTGAACTTTCCTCTCAGGACTGCCTTTGCTGTGTCCCATAAGTTTTGGGTTGTTGTGAGTTTGTTTTCATTTGTTTCCAGAAATGTTTTGATTTCTTCTCTAATTTCATTCTTGACCCATTCATTGTTCAGTAGCATACTATTCAATCTCCATGATTGTGAGTGTTTTGGGTTTTTTTCCTTGGGGTTGGTTTCTAGTTTCAGTCCCTTGTGGTCCGAGAAAATGCTTGGTGTGATTTCAATTTTCTTGAATTTGTTGAGGCTTGTTTTGTGTCCTATCATGTGGTCTATCTTTGAAAATGTTCTGTGTATATTTGAAAAGAATGTGTATTTAGTTTCTTTTGGGTGGAGGGCCCTGTATATATCAGTAAAGTCCATTTTATCAAGGGTATTGTTCAATGCCACAATATCTTTGTTGATATTTTGTTTGGAAGATCTGTCCATTTTTGATAGTGGAGTGTTAAAGTCCCCCACTACAATTGTGTTGCTGTCAATATGTTTCTTGAAGTTCTCTATGATTTTCTTTATGTATTTGTGTGCTCCTATGTTGGATGCATATATATTTACAATATTTATGTCTTCTTGGTGGATTCTTCCCTTGAGTATTAGGAAGTGACCTTCTCAGTCTCTCTTTATGGATCTTTTTTTGGAAGTCTATTTTTCCTGATATGAGTATTGTTACCCTGACTTTTTTTCCCTGTCTGTTTGCTTAGAAAATTTGTTTCCAGCCCTTCACTTTCAGCTTGTGCAGGTCTTTCATCCTGAGGTGGGTCTCTTGTAGGCAGCATATCTGTTGGTCATGTTTTCTTATCTATTCAGCTATTCTATGTCTTTTGATTGGAGCATTTAATCCATTTACATTTGAGGTTATTATTAATAGGTACTTATTCATTGTCTTTTATGTACATGTGTTCCTCTCCCTTTTACTCTTTTCCTTCCTTTCCTTAAAGCAGTTCCTTTAGAATCTCTGGCAGAGCTGGTTTGCTGGAGGTGTATTTTTTTAGACTTCTTTTGTCTGGGAAGCTTCTTATTTGGCCTTCTATCTTGATTGAGAGCCTTGCTGGGTAAAGTAGCCTTGGCTGCAGACCTCTGGTTCTCATTACTTGGAATATTTCTTGCCATTCTCTTCTGGCTTGGAGTGTTTCCATTGAGAAGTCAGCTGTTAGCCTTATTGGGGCTCATTATATGTTACTTCCTGTTTTTTCTATGCTGCCTTTAATATTCTCTCTTTGTCTTGAAATTTTGCCATTTTAATTATTATGTGTCTTGAGGTGGGCCTCTTTGGGTTCCTCTTGATTGGGACTCTCTGTGTTTCCTGGACTTGTCTGACTTTTTCTCTCATCAAATTAGGAAAGTTTTCCATCATTACTTTTTCAAATAGGTTTTCTAGACCTTGCTCTTCTTCTTCTCTTTCTGGTATCCCTATTATACAGATATTATTACATTTCATATTGTCTTGCATTTCTCTTAATCCCTCTTCCTTCTTTCTGAGCCTCTTTTTCTTTACTTGCTCTTTCTGGGTGTTCTTTTCTACTTTGTCCTCCAATTTGCTGATCTGATCTTCTGCTTCATCAGTCCTGCTTTTCATTCCTTCTACTTTGTTTTTCAGTTCAGCAGTTGTATTTTTCATTTCCTCTTGGCCCTTGTTGATAGTTTCTATTTCCTTTTTAATGTTAATATAGTTTGCAGTGAGATTGTTGTAGCTTCCCTGTAGTTTCTGGTAGCTCATTGTGAGTTCACTGAGGTTACTGATAATCATTGTTTTGAACTCGGTATCTGATAGTTGAGTTGTATCTATTTCATTTAGCATTATTTCTGAGGGTTCCTTCTTTCCCTTCATTTGGGGATTGTTTCTTTGTTTTCTCATTGTTCATGAGATTCTTCTTGTTAGCCTCTTTTTCTTAAATTGATCTGTTCTTGTTACCTGTGATTATGGTTTAAACTTCTGTGGTAGAACACCTGTGAGATTTAGTGGTGCAGTCTCCTTCATGTATCCTGGTGTTCCCAGCTTCCCTCTACTCTTTTTTGTGATCATTTGGAGGAGTAAGGCAAAATGGTTTAAGACAGCAAGACAGTATTTTATGATATTTACATTAGCAGTCAGTAGAGAAGAGATGGGATATCCCTTGGCTACTTATAGTGTTAACTGTGATCTTCCACCCCACTAGCCACGTTTTAGAAAGGATGGAAAGAAGGTAAGACTCTTATTGGGGATGAAAGGATTGTTAGTTGGATCTAGAAAGCTGTGAGGCTGTGGGAAGTCAGATTCTGATGTAGGGTGGGAATAAAGATTAGTAAATAGGAGTAGTGTGTAAAAGAATAGAGACAACTCCCACAATAATATAGTTCAGGAAATTGTGAAGTGGGTTGTGATCAGGTAGGGGTGTTGAGTAGTATTTACAATTATATGAACTAAGTCTTATTTACAGTAATATTAAAGCAACAATCATGTGGCAGAATCTATGAGATCTAGATAACAAGAATAAGGAGTATAGAACTTTGAGAGGTGTACTAATGGAACACAAATGAAGGATAGTGAGTTATCAACACACTGTGACTGAGATAACAGGGCAAGCCTATCAAATGACAGTATAACCAGCCAAGCAAAGAAGCTTATACAGATAGAAAAAGAATACCAAAATACTATTAAAATAAAAAATATCAGAAAAGTGAGAAAAAGATAATACAAATTTGCAGTAACTTGCAAGCTCAAAAAAAAAAAGGGAAAAAAAGCAGAAGATGGAGAGATAAAAAGCAGATGCAAGAGAGATAAATTTGGAGTGGAAGGAATAATACTAGGATGAGTGAAAGAGAAGCATAAGGGATTGAGAGATATAAAAATAATAAGAATTGAAAAATAAAAAGTCACTTAAAAAAACAAGATAAAATCAATCAACCAACAACAGCAAAAAAAAAAAAAAGAACGAGAAAGAGAGAACCCCCCCCCAAAAACAAACAAATAAAAAAAAACCCTCTTGTTGGTTTCTAAGTAGCCAGACCAGTTTTTCTGGTCTTTCTGGCTTCAGCAGGCTGAGGGGCCTTTGGAATGCTTATCACTCTTCCCAGTCAAAACTCAGTCAGTCTCTCCGGTACTCTATCCCGGGCCAGCAGGGCGCTCTCCCCAGAGCCAATCTGACTTTCCCCTACAGGACTCTGGGTGCTCCCAAGCATGCTCTCCAGAGCTCACTGCCCTGGTCTCCCGGGCTCTGGGGCCCACAGAGCTCCCACGTGTTTTTCCGGTTCACAATGCAAGCTCCGGAAATTGGAAGGAGACGAACCCTTCCCCCAAATTTCTCCATGATGGGTGCCCTGTTCTCGGGAAGGACCAGAGTCTTTCCTGGATTCATGGTGCAAGCTCTGGGGATTGTGAAGGGGCGTGTACTTCCACCAATTTCTCCCTTTCGGGATCCGGGAACCCCCAAAGTGCAGCGTCCCTTCCAGGTTCACAATGTGAGAGTCAGGATTCCGGAGGGGATGTGTGCTTCCTCGAGTTCACCACTGCAGGCTCCAGAAACCTGAGAACCCCCATGACCTTTCCTTGTTCAGGGCTGCGAGGTCTGGGTTTTCCACAGATCCACATTCCCACCGGGCTGGGGGCACAAGCGCACCTCCAGGCCATCCCTGGTCATTTAGGCTGGAGGCACTCACCCCTCCCAGGGCTATGTGTGGGTGCTCACAGCCCCTGCAAGATTGTCTCCCAGTCCAACTCCCCTCTCTGTGCCTTCAAGCAACAAGGTCTACCCTGGTGTTGCTCAACCCCCGTTGTCTGGGGGTGGGGGGAAGTGACTCCACTCTCCTAGGTGCACTGAGGCAGACCTGGGAACACGGGGCCTGGGGGCTGCAACCCCCCTGGTCCCCGAGCTGATCCCTGGGTCTCTGTTGTCCTTAAGCAGCCTCTTTTCTGTCTGGTTTTTCAATGTCCACTATAATTTTTGATGTCCTGTTTTCAAAAATGTTTCGGTAACCTAGACCACTTGCTCTGTTCCTCTGCCAATCCGTGAGTTTCTCTCCCTTGTACAGAAGAAGAGAATCATGCTGCCTCAAGCAAAGCCCCCATCTTTGAACCTCAAAGCCAATTTTCTTGTCAATGTTCATCTCACGTCTTTTCCCCACCCTTAAAATATTCGTGTTCTCTCTCTGTCTTTAGCAATCTTTACTGGTTGGTTGTGGGTATGGTAGTTGTTGCATTTTTTAAAAATCTTATCTCTAGGTCTTCACTAATTTTGTATTTCAAATCATAATTTTACCCTTCCCCTCACCTACCCACTTTTTGTCTCAAATTTTAATTTTTCCTGTCTTAGCCTGTTTTTTTTATTTCTTCTTTTTATCTTTCAACTTCCCCTTTTCTTCTTTTTTTATCCTTTTTTTCCTTTTTTTCTCACCTCAAATTTTAAATTTTTTTCCAGTCTTTGTCTAGTTTTCAGTCCGTGCTGTTAGTATTCCCTTTCCCTTTATCAACACAAAATCACTTCCCATTCCTCTACACAATCTCTTAAGCTTTTCTTTCTCTCATTTTCTTCTCTTACTCCCATCCAACATATATTAATTTTAGCTCATTTGTTGTTGATAATGCGGTGGTGGATCTTTCTCTCCAATTTAGCCCCTCTATTTTTATTATTTATTTACTTTTTTCCTTTTCTTGGGAAGGAAAAATTTTGTATTCTCTTTCTTACTTTATTTTATTTTGTTTTATTTTAATTTTTGTTCCAACCTAATACTATATGCTTTCCTTCTCTTACTCCATTCTGCCTTCTTCATTTCCTTCATATCTATGGTGTAAATTTTACTTTCTTCTTCACATTGCTCTGATCCCCAACTCATATTAGTGCTCCTCAATCAGCTCACTCTAAATCATTTTTCTTTCAGCAGGTCATTTCATATTCATTCTCCTTTTCTATAGTAGTCATAATTTCTTTATACACTTATTAATATTGGTTCACTCAGTTATGATAGTGGGATTGCAAAAGAGAGTTATTGTTGTGGGTGTGGGTTTGTTTCCTGGGCTGTGTGGTTTTATTCTAACAGCACCTGCACAACAGTATATAAGATGCGGTGGGCAGAGTGACCTTCTGTCAACCCACTGGAGGGAAGGATCCATCAAAGAATGACCCAACAACAATCAAAACACAATTACATCAGAGAGACATCATAAAGGCCATAAAGAGCATCCCAAGAGCATCAGGTTCAGGACATCAAGGAAATTGCACCACTGAATCTCACAGGTCTCCTACCACAGAAGTTCACATTACAAACACACGGAGTCAAAACAAATAGACATAAGGAGCAGAACCAAACAATAAGAGTCCTCAAAAAATGGGAAGATAAAGAAATAACCCCCAATCAAAAGGAAAAGAGAAATCCTCAGGAAGTGTGCCAAGTGAAATAGAAGCAAGTAAACTATCAGATATTGAGTCCAAAACAATGGTTATAAGGAAGCTCACTGAGCTTAGTAAGAATTACAAAGAACTATAGGGAAGGTACAAGGAACTTACCGTGAAGTACACCAGTATGAAAAAGGACATAGAAACTATCAAGAGCAAAGAGAAAATGATGAATACAATTTCTGAATTGAAAAACACAGTAGAAGGAGTCAAAATCAGGCTAGATGAAGCAGAGGATAGAATCAGTGAGCTGTAGGACAAGGTAGGAAAATTCTCACAGAAAGAGCAGGAAAAAGGAAAACAGATTTAAAAAGAACGAAGAGGGGTTCATGAACTGCAGGACAACATGAAACTGAATAATATCTGTATCATAAGGATACCAGAAGGGAAAGAGAGGAGCAAGGGATAGAAAACTTGTTTGAAAAAGTAATGATGGAAAAATCCCTAATTTGATGAGGGAAAATGTCATGCATTCCAGGAAGCACAGAGGGTCGCAATGAAGAGGAACCCAAAGAGGCCTACTCCAAGACTCATCATAATTAAAATGGCAAAATTCAAAGACAAAGAGAGAATCTTAAAGGCAGCAGGGGAGAAATAGTATGTATCATACAAGAGAGCTCCAATAAGGCTAGCAACTGACTTCTTAGTAGGAACATTACCAGCCAGAAAAGAATGGCAAAAAATATTCCAAGTAATGAAAAGAATAGGCCTGCAACCCAGGCTATTTTACCCAGCAAGGCTCTCAATCAAGATAGAAGGTCAAATAAGGAGCTTCCCAGACAAAGGAAGCCTAAAATAATACACCTCCACCAAACCAGCTCTGCAAGAGATGCTAAAGGGACTGCTTTAAGAAAAGGAAGAAAAAGAGTCAGAGAGAGAGGAACACAGGTATGAAAAAGTAGCAATGAATAAGTACCTGTCAATAATAACCTTAAATGTAAATGGATTAAATGCCTTAATAAAGGACATAAGGTAACTAAATGGATAAGAAAACAGGACCCACACTTATGCCATCTAGAAGAGATCAACTCAGAACAAAATACCTACACATACTGAAAGTGAAAAGTTGGGAAAAAATATTCCAACCACATGGAGAGAAGAAAAAGTACTTAGTGTCACAATACTTATATCAGACAAAAAAGAACTCAAAACAAAGGCCATAAAAAAAGACATAGAAAGACACTTCCTAATATTCAAGAAAAGAATCTGTCAAGGAGGCATAAATATTGTAAATATATATGCACCAAACATAGGAGCACCCAAATATATAAGGGAAATCTTGGAGGACTTCAAGAAAGATATAGATGGCAACACACTTATACTAAGGGATTTTAACATCCCACTGTCAACAATGGATAGATTTTCCTAATAAAATATAAACAAAGATATTATGGAACTAAAGGACACATCAGATCAAATAGACTTAACTGATATGTGTGGAAACTTTTAAAAAAATATTTTATTTATTTATTTTTAGAGAGGGAAGGGAGGAAGAAAGAGAGAAAGAAACATCAATGTGTGATTGCTGGGGGCCATGGCCTGCAACCCAGGCATGTGCTCTGACTGGGTGTGTGGAAACTTTTATCCCAAAGAAGCAAATTATGTATTATTTTCAAATGCACATAGAACATTTTCAAACATAGACCATATGATAGGACAAGCCACAAAACAAGCCTCACCAATTTAAGAAAATTGAATTCATATCAAGCATTTTCTTAGACCAAAAGGGCTTGAAACAGAGGCCAACCTCAAAGGAAAAACTAAAAAACATTCCAATTCATGGAGACTGAATAGTATGCTATTAAACAATGAATGGGTTAATAATGAGATCAAGCAAGGAATCAAAAAATTTCTGGAAACAAATGAAAATGAACACACAATAGTCCCAAACCTGTGGGACACAACAAAGGCAGTTCTGAAACTGAAGTGCCACAGGCCTACCTACTGACGCAACATAGGCCTACCTAAATAAGATAGAAATATTTCAAATAAACTATCTAACACTACATCTACAAGAAGTGGAGGAACAACAAACAATGCCAAGAGCAAGTAGAAGGAAGGGAATGATCAAGATCAGAGCAGAATTAAATGACATAGAGACTAAAAGAATAATTCAAAGGATCAATAAATCCAGAAAGTGGTTCTCTAAAAGGATAAACAAAAATTGACAAGCCTTTAACCAGACTCATAAAGAAAATAAGAGAGAGGACCCAAATAAAGTCAAAAATAAAAGAGGGGAGGTTACAGTTTATACCACACAAATAAAAAGTATTGTAGGAAATTACTATGAACAACTATACACCAAAAAATTTGAAAAGCTGGGTGAAATGGACAAATTTCTGGAAAAATATAATTTTCCAAGATTGAAGCAAGGAGAAGCATAAAGCCTGAACAGACCAGTAACACCTGGTGAAATCAAAGCAATAATCAAAAAACTTCTGGCATACAAAAGCCCTAGGCCAGATGGCTTCACAGGAGAATTTTAGGAAACATTTATGGAAGATTTAATGCCTACCCTTCTCAGACTATTCCAAAAAATCTAAGAGGGAAGACTCTCAAACTCTTTTCATGAGGCCAGCATCATCCTAATTCCAAAACCAGACAAAGACACAACACAGAAAGGAAACTACAGGCCAATATCGCTGATGAACAGAGATGCTAAAATTCCCCACAAAATATTGGCAATCCTCATACACCAATAAATTAAAAAGATCATACATCTTGATCAAGTGGGATTCATCCCAGGGATGCAAAAATGGTACAGTATTTGCACATCAATAAACATAATATATCACAAAAACAAAAGGAAAGACAAAAGTCACAGGACCATATCAGTTGAAGCAGAAAGAGCATTGATAAGGCACAGCACCCATTTATGATAAAAATACTCTGCAATGTGGGAGTAGAAGGAATATACCTCAGCATAATAAAGGCCATGTACAAGAAACCTACAGCCAACATCAAACTCAATGGGCAAAAACTAAGAGCTTTCTTACTAAGATCATTAACAAGAAAAGGGTGTCCGTTTCACTGCTTCTATTCAACAGAATATTGGAAGTTCTAGCCACAGTGATCAATATGAAAAATTAATAAATATCTTCCAGACTGGAAAGAAGGAAGTAAAACTGTCATTGTTTGCAGATAACATAAATGTGTACAGAGAAAACTTTACAGATGCCACCAAAAAAACCCCACTTGACCTAATAAGTGAGTTTGGCAAAACAGTGGAATACTATCTCAATATTCAGAAACTGAAGGCGTTTTTTACACTGACAATGAAATATCAGAATCAGAAATCAGGAAAATGATCCCATTTACTATAGCAACAAGAAAATTGAAATACCTAGGAAAAAACCTAACCAAAGAGGTAAAAACCTGAACTCAGAAAACTACAGAACATTGAAAACAATTTAAGGAACACACAAAAAAATGAAAGCATGTACCATGTTCATGGATCAGAAAAATTACCATCATTAAACTGTCCATACTATCCAAAGCAATTTATAGATTCAAAACACTCCCTATTAAAATACCAATGACATATTTCACAGATATAGAACAAACATTTCAAAAATTTATGTGGAACCAAAAATGACCTTGAATAGCCACAGTAATTTCAAGAAGGAAGAACAAAGAAGGAGGGATCACAATACCTGACATAAAACTATATTACAAGGCCACTATAATCAAAACACTATGGTAGTGGCATAAGAACAGAAGCATAGATCAATGGAACAGAACAGAGAGCCCAGAAATAAAATCATGTCTCTGTGGTCAATTAATATTTCACAAAGAGGGCAGAAGCATAAAATGGTGTAAAAATAGCCTCTTCAACAAATGGTGTTTGGAAATCTGGACAGCTACATGAAAAAAAAAGAAACTTGACCACCAACTTACACTATATACAAAAATAAACTCAAGATGGATAAAAGATTTAAATATAAATTGCAACACCCTAATAGTCTTAGAGGATAATGTAGGCAGAAAAATTTTAAATATTCCACACAGCAATATTTTCACTAGTATGTCCCTTGAGCAAGGTACTTAAAGGAAAGAATAAACAAATGGGACTTCATCAAATTAAAAAGCTTCTGCATGGCTAAAAAAACATTAGCAATATAAAAAAGGAACCAACCATATGGGAAAATATGTTTTCCAATGATGCCCTGGAGAAAATATATAAAGAACTCACTCCAGTCCACATCAGGAAGACAAACATCCCATATTTAAAAATGGGTGAAGGGCCTAAATAGATACAGAGGGCCCAGTGACATAAGAAAGGATACTTAGTAGCACTAGCCATCAGAGATCTTCAAATTGAAACCACAATTAGACACCACCTCATCAGTCAGAATGGCCATCTTAACCAAATCAACAAACAAGTGCTGACAAGGCTGTGGAGAAAATGGAACCCTAGTACACCATTGGTGAGAATGCAGATGTTGCAGCCACTGTGGAAAACATTATGCAATTTCCTCAAAAACCTAAAAATGTAACTGCCTTTTGACCCAGGTAATTCCACTCCTGGGATTATACCCTAACAACCCTGAAACACCAATTCAAAAGAACCTATGCATAATAAAGTTTATAGCAGCACAATTTACAATAGTCATGTCCTGGAAATAGCCTAAGTTCCCATTATTAAATGAGTGGATCAAAAAACTGTGGTGCATTTACACAATGTAATACTAAGCAGTAGAAAGGAAAGAGGAACTCATACCCTTTGGGACAGCATGGATGGATGTGAAGAGCATAATGCTAAGTAAAATAAGCCAGGTTTTGAAGGACAAATACCATATGATCTTACCTATAAGTGTAACCTAACCAACAAAACAAACAAGTGAGCAAAATAGAAACAGAGACATGGAAATAAGGACAAACGGACAGTAACCTGAGAAGAAGGCGGAGGGTGATTCAGTGGAAAGAAGGGAAGGAGTGTCAAGGAACATGTATAATGGATGCGTGGAAAAAGACAATGTGGGAAGAGGGTTGAATGTGGGAGATGGATGTGGTTAGGACTGGGTAGAGTAATGTGGGGGAAATGAGGACAATTGTAACTGAACAACAATAAAAAATAAAACAAAATAAAATAAAGCAATATTTCAATTAAGGGAAAAAAGAAGAAACTGACATTGACATGTGGGGAAGTCATGTGAGGGGAATAATGGGGGAAAGAAATGGAGGGGGCAAGACAAGGCACACGAATAGTAGACTCATGGGCATGGACAATGTGTTGGGTGTATTGTCTGCGGGAGTATGGGGTGATGGAGCAGTGGAGAGCAATGGGAAAAAATGGGACAACTGTAACTGAACAATAATAATTTTTTAAATAATATATATTTTTCTTTTTGCTGTTCTGTTTGGGTGTTTTTTTGTACCTTGTCTCTCAAATTGCTGACTTGATCCTCTGCATCACCAACCTACCCTCTATTCCTTCCAGTGTGCTCTTCATATCAGATATTGTGTTCTTCATTTCTGACTGGTCCTTTTTTATAGTTCTCATTAAGTTCCCTAACCATCTTTATAACCATTACTTTGAATTTTATAGCTGATGAATTGCTTGCCTCCATTTTATTTAGCTCTTTTTCTGAACAGTTCTCCTGTTCTTTCTTTGGGAACTATTTCTTTGTCTCTTCATTTTGGCTGCTTCTTTGTGCTTGTTTCTATGTATTAGATAGATCTGGTGTTTACTTCCAGTCTTCATGGGATGGCCTCATGTACTAGATGTCTTGTGGGACCCGTTGGCACATTTTCTTTGATCATCTGGGCTAGGTGCTCTAGGAATGTCTCTTGTGTTTGTTATGTGTGCTTTCCAGTTGTAATTGAGTCTTGGTTGCTGTTGGTTAATTTGTGCATAGGATCAACCCTCAGGACTTCTGGCTGTGAGGCTCAATCCCGACTATGACATGCAAGCTGCTCTGCAGGTGCTGACTCTGTGAGGTGGAATTTGTCTCAGCAGTGTTTAGTGCCTGCCAAGATCTCCCTTTGGATATGCTTTTTGTGAAATTTACTAGATCCTGCTGTAATGTTGCTTGAAGCTGGCCACTGGGCATGTTGTGTCTGGGCCTTTTGGGAGGGACTCTTGTGCAGGCCAATGTCATATCCTCTTTGTGCCTGGTCCTTGGCTATCTGTTTGGAGCTACAAGAAATCCACAGCTTGTGGCTGCTTCTGTTGGGCTTAGGTGTATGGGTGAAGGACCAAGCTGTGCACCAGGGGTAGCTTTTTCCAGGTTGGGCCAGGGTAGGTCAGTCAAAGTCACAAGGCACTCCTAAAACCATCTTATACTGACTCTGCCTGCTCAGTCAGTGAAAGTCCTGGTGGAGTCAGGAGGATGGGGCTAGTGGATCTCCCGTAAGGGGGAGGTCCTGGTCAGGCTTCAGGGAAGATGGTTGGTGTGATTCCTGTTCCAAAGCCACATGGTTCAGTCTGTCCTGGACTTTCCCTGACCTCAGCAAGGCAGAGTCACTAGGAGCTGGCTAGATGTGGCCTCTGGAGCTTAGAGGTTGGGTCTACCAGAAGCCAGGAGGTTGGTCCTAGCAGATCTCCCATGAAGGGGAAGCACCAACCAGCTGAGTTCATGAAAAAGTGGTGAAATGGGCCCATCCCAAAGCCAGATGACTCAGTCACTGATAGAATCCTAAGCCTGCCCAGACTTTTACACTCTGTCCTTAGGCTCCTTAGCAGGGCCTAAGATCTATAGGGCAAAGCTAGAGGGAATCTAGAGTGTAGGGAATTCCCATAGGCTGATGCTTCCCAAAGGGGAGTGCTCCACCCCAAAATGACAGTGTCTGCCATATGGAAGAATAATTCAGCCCAGGGATCCTGGTGGCTGTCCTCTAGCTGACTCCCTAGAGCCCCAAACCCCAGCTTCTCATGAGTTGATTTTAGTTCTCTATGTCCTTCCTCTCCTGGAGCCCAGGGTGGGTGGCTGCAAACAAAATTTTGTGCATTGACCCTTTAAGAGGGTGCCTGCATCTCCAGAAGACTCTGTTTCTCCCTGGTGGACAGAAACACCACTGCTTTTCACAGCTGAATGTTATGTGAGCTCTTCTTCCTGGATCTGGTGCTCTGGGCTGTGAACCCTGGCCTAGGGTTTAGGCTCCCCAAATTCTCTGGAGAACACCCCAGCAGCTGAGATATCCATCTGGAACCTCAGCCACTGCCTGTGGTAACAGAGCCAGCCCTTTTTACATCTCCCCCTTTTTTCCAGTCTCAGTATGGCTTCTTTTGTAAATCATTGGTTATAAGACTCCTCTTCAGCTTGTCTTCAGTTGGCTATTCAGGATGATTGTTCTTTAATTTAGTTGTAATTCCAGTTTGCTCCTGGGAGGAGGTGAGTGTAGCTTTTACCTACTCCACTGCCATCTTGAAATAGCCCACAAGGAAGATCTTGTGGTGATGGAACAGTTCTAAATCTTGATTATAGTTGTTTTTACACAGATCTACATGTGTGATAGAACTAGATATGCACACTATACCAATGTTAGTGTTCTGGTATGATACTGTACTACAGTTATATATTATACCACCAGTGGGAGAAAATGGGTGAAGGGTACATGGTACCTCTCTGTACTATATTTGTAACTTCCTGTGAATCTATAGACATTTCAAAAGTTTTTAAAAATCAAGGAAATGATAACCACAAAATTTAGAGTTTACTTCTAAAAGTGAAGAAGGAAATAAACATACAGCAGATCTAAGAGAATCCTAATGCTGGTAATAGGCTCATGGATGTTCATAGTATTATTATGCTTTCTTATGTTCTATATTCTGTGTAGGTCTCAAAAGTTACATATTACAACTATAAACACCATTAAGTCTGAACATTTTTAGCGAATTTTCTTTTACTGGAAGAAATTATATGGTTAGGGATGTTTGCAGTTTGGGGGGATTGTCCTAACTTCTAGACATAACCCTCATGAATTGTCATACATGCTACAATGGTGAGACTGGTTATCCTTTAAAAAGATGTGCCTAAAGACACCCGAGTTTTGAAGGATGTTCCATCCTAAAATCAGAGTAAGTTCTCAAAGTTAACTCTACTACACATGTGAAAATCTGTTCCTGATGCCAGATTCCATGTGCATTAATTTGAGGATGGGATGCTCTGTTTCAGAGTGATTCATGTTCAGTTGAGACCTTAAAATTTGTACTGCTCTGAACCAAAGTCTCCTGCAATCCCATGTTTTTTTAGTCATTTTTTTCTCTGTAAATTCAGAATCTGATCTTTATCTCAATAGAATTTTATCTTCTTCTGTTTGACAAGCCCATCAACCTCCTGGGGTCTTTCTTAGATTGTGTTTGGCTTTAATATTAATGATTTTTCATAGTTTAGTGTCATGTGCATATTTGTTCATGCTATCAATTATGTTATCTATATGTTTCATTGATGTAATTAGATATTGTCATGAGTGTCATAACTGAGAGTCAAATTCAGAGCTTTGAGTATTCCCATTGTAGTCTGTAATTAGGCCATTAAAACCTTCCTCTGGGTTCAACCAAGAATTGTCTATCATCCTCTGCTTCTGTAATTTGTTCACAAATAAATTGAGTAATCAGTAACATTAAATTATGATTTATAAATGTGAAATATATTCCTTAAATAACCTTTATGATAATCTCATCCAAATATATGGAAAAAGGAACAAGGATGATCCACCTACATATCAGAACAAGCCCATCTCCCCTGTAATCAACACTCACTGTTGTCATAGTGATCATAGGGGGCCTGAAACTCTCAAACTTAAATTTTCAGTAGAAGTATTTCTTTCATTTATTCAGAAACATTTATTAACTTACCCATTATTGTAGAAAAATATTAAACTGTGAAGAAAGCTGAAGAGTACAAAGTAAAGACCCCCTGAATTCCATCTCCATTTCCATAGCCAAAGGATAACCACTAACATGAACTACTTTGTTTTGCATCCATCCAAACCTTTCCTACAGAATGAGCTATAACAGTAAGATTCTTCCTGCTACCATCAGTTCAGATGAGCTTCAATATGAACAAGAAAGGCACTGTGTTGACTCAGGTAGATGAAATGCCCAGAGGTGGGGCTTCTTTTGTGTGAGCCTTCATCTGAAAGCTCACAACTTTCACCAAGACCTACTTTACTTCCCTCTTTCAGTGCAGCTTTCTATGAGGTTGTCTTCAACTGAAGGCTGGTCTTACCTTGTTTAGCTAATCTTGAGATCACATGACTCTTTATTCATGTCCAGCAGGAAGGAGAGAGCACTTTTTTGCTCTGCAGGAAACTGAGATTCTCTTGGATTGTATGGGCTAAGATCACACACCACTACCTCCCCAAATCATTTATATGAGTTTATTTGTACTTCGCATATATTCAATCCCTTGCTTTCCTGTTTAATATAGCTAGGATGTCTTCAGTCCATATAGTTCTAAAAAACTGAGCTCTGGAATATGAGACCACGCAGAGGAAATGTCTGAAATAACAATGTTAAGTTAAACAACATTGGACAATGGGCATTTGCTGGAATGGGAGATCCAGATTCTCATGAACCAGGAAACCCTTTTGTGTCTTGGTTTCTGAAGTGCAAAATGAAGGGGATGTAGGACCCCATGATTTTAGCTCAAAGATACCATTATCAATCTTATGTCTTCAAAAAGGCATCTGTCTCTTAGAAAAGATATCTTTTCTCTTAGAAAAGATAAATTATGTAAGGCTTAAATGTGGGTGAGTAATAAGTTGACCCAGGAGTTCCAGCTTCATGTGCTCATTTCAGTCAACATCCAAAGGAAAGAGGAATGTCTCTTTCAGAATGTCTTTCCCCATAGGTCCACAACACACCTCCCCTTGTGACTGTGGGTCTGGCTTTATCACAACGAGGGGTAAAGAAGCAGTTCACTGCACCACAACAGGGAAAGGATGGAAGAGGAAAGGACTGATCAGTCACATGGACATTTCTAACCCATTATGGCCAGGGAATGCCATGCACTTATTGGCTCAAGCAAAAGGGATAGCTGAGGTCACCTCTGAGGGTCAGCCTCTCCTGTAGTTCACAGGTTGAATCTGGAGAGGAGGCTTCCAAACAAAAATCAGGTGCTGCAAGGCAGGGATGAGGAGGGTGTGTGCTGAGCACATAGGCTACTGCATCCTCCCCAGCTGAGGATTCTGTTGGAAGTAAGATGTCTACAGAGAGAGCATAGAATGCTCTCTATTTCAAGCCACTTGGTAAATAGTCAGTGTGTCTTTTTTTTGTGAATTGTAACAACCCCCCCAACCCCACCCAAAATTACAGAACAAATCTTGAGGTTTTAAAACCTATTTTCAATTAAATCCACTCATTATATGATATAATCATTCAGTATATCAAGTGTGATTGTGTTGGTTACAGCAATGTGGTACCTTTCTTCCAGGAGCCAACACTAAAATCATCAGGACCCTTTCTTCTATGGGACACATGAAGAACAGTAACACTGTTTCCTGCATGGGCAGTCCTTCCCTCTGTCCCTTTGTTTGTGCCAAGCTCTGAGCTACAGTGGACATTGCTGAGTTAGGACCCAGTTGCCTGGGTGGTAAGTTACCTACCACTTACCAGCTCTGTGAGTCTAGGCAATATGCATACCTATGCACACACATATATGCACACACATGATGGGGCACTAAAAAATAAAAAAAAAAACAAATTATCTTCTGGAGGGCAGACCTCTTGTAATCCAGACTTCCCCACTAGGTGAGTGTTCTAGAACCCATCTGGATCAGCGTACCAGCTGGCATTGTTGTAAGAGGCTACATTTGACTTCGGTGAATTTTTAAAATATTTATTGCTTGGAATTTTATTTTTCTAATATATGTGCTTAATATGATTCCTACCACAAGTGTTTTGAAGACTCTTTCAATATATTTTCCATTTCATGATGGGTGATTTACCAGTACACTTGCCCACTCCACAATGAGTGTTCAACAGTTTTTGACCAAAATTGGCATGACCCCATGCCCCACCCTTCCTGTTCACCCTATCTCACCCCAAGCAACATTTTTTTTATTTCCCTGGATGAAAACATTCCTCAAAGGGAAATGATTTGCTGATGTGCAAGAGGTGGAACAAAAAACAGCAGAAGTATTAAAAAGCATCAAAATCAACAAGTTCAAAAACTGTTTTGAGCAGTGGAAAAAATGTTTTGATATATGTAATGTATCAAATGGAGAGTACTTTGAAAGTGACTAAGTTTTCAACTAAAGTTGAAATATGTAATAATAAATACACATTTTTAATAAATAAATTATGTTTTGGGGGGTCCTTTCTTGTTTATGTATGTATGTGTATAAAGAGAGAGAGTAAAAATAATACTAAACCTTCTTCATAAGGTTGCTATTGTGACTAAATGTGTGACTAAGTATGTTTGGAACAGTGAGTGACATTGAGTAAGTGATCATTAAGCGTTTTTGTTGTCTTTATTACTGTTTTTATAATTATTGATGAAGCAATTCTTTACTTAATGAGGTCAAGATCTCTGGTTTTAGCACTGGTAGGTGAACTATCACGTAGAGAGGGGTGGCTAGGCCAAATGGCTCTTGCTCTGTACCTGTTAGGGTTTATCTTCTTGTTGGATGAGGAGGTATATGTGTCTCTCTTTCTTCTATTGCAGTAAAGTATACATAACATAGCATTTACCCTTTTAACCATTCTAAAGTGGATAGTTTAATGACTTAAGTACATTGATAGTGTTGTGCAACCATCACTATCATCCACTCCAGAACTTTTCCAGTCTCTCAAAATGAATCTCTGCCTCCACTAAGTCCTAACTCCCTATTCCTTCTCCCTCAGCCCCTGGCAACTACTATTCTGCTTTCTTTCTCTGTTAACTTGCTTAGACTTGTTACCCCATATTAGCAGAATCATACAATATTTGTCCTTTTGCTCTGGCTTATTTCATTTGATACGTTTTCAAGGTTCATCTATGCTGTAGCATGTGTCAGAATTTAATTCTGTTTTAAGTCTGGGAGGACAGAAACATATTTCTATGTATATGTCTTTTGGCTACTGTGAATAATGCTGCTATGAAGATTGGTATATAAGTTATCTGTTTGAGTATATGATTTTCATTCTTTTGAGTGTATACTAACAAGTGGAATGTTACATCATATGCTTAACTTTTGGAGGAAATGCCAAACTGGTTTAAATAGTAGCTGTACTATTTTCCATTACCACCAGCAATGCAGAGGTATTTCAATATCTCATCCTCTCCAACACTTCTTATTTTCTGTTTTTTTTTTTTTTAACAATAACCTTCCTAACCTTCCTAATGGGCACGAAGTAGTGTTTCTTTTTTTTATTATGCTGCTACCACATTCCAGTTCCCAGACACTAATTGCTGATCTTTTTTCAATATTATATGTTTTATTAAATATTAAACATTTTTATATATGCTAATCTTTTTTAAAGTTTATTTTGCCTCATAAAAATGTAAAGTAGCTTAGAAAGTAATTATTTCTTTCTGGCTTTACTGAGATATAATTGACATACAACATTGTGTAAGTTTAAGGTGCACAATGTGTTAATTTGTTACACTTATATATTACAAAGTAATTACCACTATAGCAGTTAGCTAACATCTCCATTCCTTCACATAATTTCCATTTCTTTTTTGTGGTGAGAGCATTTAAGTCTAGTCTCTTAACAATAATTCAAGTATATAATACAGTATTGTTAACTTGAGTCACCATGCTGTATATTAGATCTGTAGAACTTTTTAAAGTTATAGCTGGAAGTGTATACCCATGACCAACATCTGCCCACTTTCCTCATTCTCCTGACCCTCATAGCCATCACTCCATTCTCTGTGTCTTTGAGGTCCGGATTTTTAGACTCCATATATAAGTGGAGTCTGAAAATTTACATCCGCCTTTCTTTATCTGATTTATTTCACTTAGCATACTGCACTGTAGTTTCATCCAAGTTGTCACCAATTCTGTCTCATGGCTGAATAAGATTTCATTGTGTGTGTTTCTCTATCATCTATCTACCATCTATCTATCTATTCATCTATCTAATCACATCTTTATCCATTCATTTGTTAATAGGTGCTTATGTTGTTTTCACATCTAGGCTATTGTGAATAATGCTGCAATGAACATGGGGTGCAGACATCTCTTTAAGATTTATTATTTCTCTTTTAAAGATATGGCCCAACTATGATTTCCTGTAACGTAACCAAAGAAGGATAAAGTTTTCTAAAGACCTTATTCAATATCAAGGGGAACAAGGACTTCCAGACAAGATGGAGGCATAGGTAGATACACTTTGTCTCCTGGCACAACCAAAAGAACAACAACAAATAAAAAAAACAAACAAACCCAGGAATTCCAGCCAAGATGGAGGTGTAGGTAGACACACTATGCCTCCTTGCACAACCAAAATAAGGACAACAATTTAGAAACAAAAACAACCAGTACCAACAGAAAATTGAACTGTATGCAAGTCCAACAGCCAAGGAGTTAAAGAAGAAACATTCATCCAGACCAGTAGGAGGGGTGGAGTTAGGCAGCTGGGCAGAAAGGGGTCTCGACAAAGCAGTGGCTGATGGATCCCGGGTGTGTAAGGCAGCAGCTGGTAGACCCAGTGAGGTGGCAGATTATGGAGGGGCGCAGTGCATAAGGTGGCTGGTAGACTGGGTGGTCCACATTCGTGCACAGCTAAGTCAGGCGAAACTGGGGAGTGAGACAGACCATGAAACCCAGGGTCCCAGCACAGGGAAATAAAGCCTCAAGACACCAATTGAAAACACCTGTGGGGGTTGAGGTGCAGGGAGAGACTTCCAGCCTCACAGGAGAGTTTGTTGGAGAGACCCACAGGGTCCTAGAACATACACAAACCCACCCACATGGGAATCAGCACCAGAAAGGCCCAATTTGTTTGTGGGAAGTGGGGGAAGTGACTGAAATCTGGCAGAGAGAGAAGCAAGCACTACTGTTCCCTCTTGGAACCCTTCCCCACATACAGCCTCACAACACAGTTACTGGGTTGCCCCACGCTGCTGAACACCTAAGGCTCTGCCCCTCACTACATAACAGGCACACTGAGACAAAAAAATGGCCCAAATGAAAGAACAGATCAAATCTCCAGAACAAATACAACTAAGTGATGAAGAGATAGCCAACCTGTCAGTTGCACAGTTCGAAACACTGGTAATCAGGATGTTCACAGAATTGATTGAATTTGGTCACAAATTAGATGAAAAAGTGAAGGCTATGGTAAGTGAAATAAAGGAAAATGCACAGAGAACCAATAGTGATGGGAAGGAAACTGGGACTCAAATCAATGGAGTGGGCCAGAAGGAAGAATGAAACATCCAGCCAGAAAAGAATGAAGAAACAAGAATTCAAAAAAATGAAGAGGCTTAGGAACCTCCAGGACATCTTTAAACATTCCAACATATGAATTATGGGGGTACCAGAAGAAGAAGAGGAAACACAACAAGAGGAAAAGTTATTTGAACAAATAATGAAGGAGAACTTCCCCAATCTGGCAAAGGAAATAGACTTCCAGGAAGTCCAGGAAGCTCAGAGAGTCCCAAACAAGTTGAACCCAAGGAAGCACACACTAAGGCACATCATAATTACATTACCCAAGATTAAAAATAAGGATAGAATCTGAAAAGCAGCAAGAGAAAAGGAGACAGTTACCTACAAAGGAGTTCCCATAAGACTATCAACTGATTTCTCAAAAGAAACCAATCAGGCAAGAAGGGGCTGGAAAAGAAAAGCAAGGACCTACATCCAAGATTACTTGATCCATCAAAGCTATCATTTAGAATGGAAGGGCAGGTAAAGTGCTTCCCAGACAAGGTCAAGTTAAAGGAGTTCATCATCACCAAGCCCTTATTAAATGAAACATTAAAGGGATTTACCTGAGAAAAAGAAGATAAAAAATATAAACAGTGAAATGACAACTCACAACTGTCAACAACCAAACCTAAAAAACAAAAACAAAAATAAATTAAGCAAACAACTAGAATGGGAACAGATTCACAGAAATAGAGATCACATGAAGGGTTAGCAGTGGGAAGGGGGAGTGGGGAGAATGGGGGGAAAGGTACAGGAAATAAGAAGCATAAATGGTAGGTACAAAATATACAGGGAAAGGTTAAGAATAGTATGGGAAATGGATAAGCCAAATAACTTATATGTGTGACCCATGTATGTGAACTAAATTGGGGGAATGATGGTGGAAGTAGGATATAGGGTAGAGAGGAATGAAGGGGAGAAGAAATTGGGACACTGTAATAGAGTAATAAATAAGATATATTTTAAAATATCAAAAAGAACACAAGAGAAAACCATGAATATACAAGAAGCATAAAAAGAGTTCAGCTTACAAAAGATATTAGTTTAGACACAAGCCTGTGTCAGTCACTTTTTTCCTCCTGAGTTGCCAGAGGCCAGTATAACCAGACAGGCTCTTGACATGAGTTATTATTTCCCTGCTTTTGGCCCATGTCTACATGAGGTTCATTAGCAGTTTGCAGCCTCAGCCAGTCAGGCATGGTGAGTCACTTTCTGGCTGACCAAAAGAATGATTCTAGTTTAATTGCCTCTGAGGCTTTTTCACCTGGCTCTCATTTCTGGATTGATAGACTCTTCTCAGTCCTCAGAGGACAGGAAAAGCTTTAATAACTGATAAATAAATTTTTTCCATCTTCAAGTAAAACCCAGTCTGCAAGATACAAGCCCAACAGAAAACAATGCCTACCCACAGGTCATCCACAGCATCCATACAACAAATGTTACACATATAGGACAATGGTGGGTCCTTGTGCAAACATCTGGTTAAATCATGAACCTGCTAGATTTATTCTCCCTGGATGTTCTGACGTTCTTTGTTGTCTTACACGGTGCTTCAATTACCTAAGACTGCATAACAAACCACTCCAAAACAGTAGTCTAAGAAGTAGTAACCATTTTTTTGTTCATGAGTCTGGGGCTTAATTGGGTCAGTTGGGTACTCCTTGCTTAGAGTCTCTTAGGAGGTTGTAGGCAGTTGGTGACTGGAACTGGGGTTTTCTTGAAAGCCTCATAAGTCACATATCTGGCACTTGGGCTGGGAAGATTAAGGCGATGGGATTCCCTGGCATCTCTCTGTCTCTGTCTCTGATCTTTCCATAAGTGGTCCTTCTAGCATGACAGTCTCAGTGTAGCTATACTTCTTATGTGGTCACTGAAGCTCTATTCACTGCCACTTTGTGTATCTCTGCATTTCCTATTCAATATCACAACTTGGAGATGAAAATAAACTGTTAGTACTCAGATAAAAAGTGTGCAACCAGGACCAGAGCATTTAAAAATCTATAAAATTAGGAAGAGAAATTTCAACAAGGCCTCCAATGTATAAGATGCAAACAGTCTTTGACTGTGTACCAGGTTTTTAATATCAGTACTCCACTTCCTGAGGAATAAGCTGCGCATCCCCTGGCAGCATAGAAAGGGTGAAAATCTGGGCCCCCTGAATATATAGTGATGACTACTGTGGGATGTTGGAGGGCAACATGATGTGATTTAGAATCTGGCTGCCTGAATTTAACTCCATCAACTACATTTGCTGTGGGCTCTCAAGAAAGTTTCTCAAATCACTTCCAGCCTTTTTTTCCCCTCCTCTGAAAGATGAGAATGATGGTAGCTCCTACCTCATGACTTTTGTGAAAAATAAACTAGATATCCTACCAGAAGCATTTAAAATAATGTCTATTTCAGAGTAATGCTCAAAAACTATTCTCCCCTGGCTGGCGTAGCTCAGCGGATTGAGCGCGGGCTGGGAACCAAAGTGTCCCAGGTTCGATTCCCGGCCAGGGTACATTCCTGGGTTGCAGACCAGAACCCCCAGCAACCACACATTGATGTTTCTCTCTCTCTCTCTCTCTCTCTCTCTCCCCCTCCCTTTCCTCTCTAAAAATAAATAAATAAATAAATAAAATCTTAAAAAAAAACTATTCTCAACTATTAATATGAATACCAGAGCTTAGAATTTTTGCCATGAGGCATAGGACTTTTTTTTTTTTTGAGAAACATTAATGTGCCGTTGCTGGGGGTCATGGCCTGCAACCCTGCATACCCATTCAGGTATGTACCCTGAATGGGAATCGAACCTGCGACACTTCGGCTCACAGTCTGCACTCAATCCACTGAGCTATGCCAGCCAGGGCCAGGCATAGGACTTTTATTGACAAGATTGGGGCCTGATATTCCCAACTGTCAGAAAACATCGATGCAACTATGCATGAGTAGAGATAAACAGAAAGAAGGATTAAAATGTTCAATTGAGTTGGAAACAAAGACAAATTTCCTTTAGCAATCATGAAGCTATAAAAAGAATGAGAGCAGTGTTAGTCTTCTCAACATATTTCCAAAACAACTTGGCTGAAGGATAAATTACAGTACAGACAAGTACTAAGTATCCTGAAAGCTACTTTGCACAATCTTATGAAAGTTTCAGGGCTGAATGAATTTTTTTTTGGCAGCAAGAAAATTTGTCAATCAGGAGTGTGAAAATTGGAATTTCCAAGACTGAAACAAAACCCAACACATTTCACCATTGTGAGGAGGCATCAAGGTTGAGCTTTGCAGCTGTTGTCCTGTATGACAGAAAATATAGGCTCCTGGCTGGAAAAGTGGAATGTAATTATGTTGTGATGAGCTGGGAGAAAATGGCAATGAAAACTTGTCATGCAAAGCATGATGGATGATGTTTTTCAATTTAAACTGCTAGAATGCAGCAATAGAGCAAGATGTCATAATAACTCTTTTCCTTGTCTTCCAACTTGGGAAGCAGAAATGCAGCAGCATATGACACCTTTTTGTTTTATATGTTTTTTCTTGACATATTTATGTCAGGTTTGTGGAATGGAATGTAGAGTCATTGATAATGAAATAAAGTGGATATATCAGTTTTAGGCAGAAACCTGTAATTCCATTGGATAGAAATTTTCAGTTGCTTTATTTATATTTTGAAAATTACACAAGGGTCTTCTCATGGTCATTTACATTATGGCAAACTATCCATCTCTAAATATATGGCTTCCAGGTAGTGTGGATTTTATTTTCATTGAGTCAGTGCTAATCACATTTTAAATCACAGTCAGGAAGACAACTCAGATCATGAATCAAGGAGACTAATTTGTTGTTTGTCCATCTGCAAATGGTGCTGTCTAGCAGTTTGGTTTAGTCATAAGTTAATGTTCTTCACAGAGACAGAAGGTGTATTCTGTTTTTTTAAGATTTAATTAAAATTTTTTTTGAGAGAGGGGAAGGGAAGAAGAAAGAGAGCGGGGAAACATTGGTATGTGAGAAAAACATTGATCAGTTGCCTCTTGCACACTCCCAACCAGGGACCTGACATACAACCCAGGTACATGCTCTGACCAGTAATTGAGCCGGGCACCCTTCTGCTTGCCTGACAATGCCCAACACTCACATATTACTTATTGGAGTATAAAATGTTACAACTGCTTTGGAAAACTAGTATTTTCCTATAAAGTTAAGTATACACCTGCACAGAAATTCCATTTCTAGGTTTTACACAAATGAAACAAAATATGTATGGTCACAAGAAGACACACAGAAACAGTAAAAATCTGGAAAAAACACAAATGTATAGGAACAGGATAATGAATAGTTTGCAGCATTTCCATACAATTAAATAAATACTAAGCACTAATAAAAAAGAAAGAACTAATAAAAAAGAAACAACAATAGGAACAGGATAATGAATAGTTTGCAGCATTTCCATACAATTAAATAAATACTAAGCACTAATAAAAAAGAAACAACTGCTTATATGTACAACAGCATGAATGAATCTCAAAAATATTGTGATGAGCTATGTAAGTTAGATACGAAAGCATATATGCCATGTGATTTCATTTATATGAAGTTCTGGAATAGGTCAAATAACCTACAGTGGCAAAAATCAGAGCAGTGGTTGCTTAGAGTGGGGAGGGTTGACTAGAAGTGGGTACAAGGGAATTTGCTAGGGTAATAGAGATGCTATATCTTGACTGAGTGTTGTTACATGGGTCAGGATATTTTTCAAAATTTATCACACACTAAGATCTGTGCACTTTACTGTGTGTAAATTTTACTTCAATGAAAAATACAAAACTACCCCCAAAACAATAATTTCATCTAATATTTACATATGAAAGGTCTTTAGGAGTTCTTTTTCTTTCTTTTCTTTTTTTTTTTTTTAGTGAGGAGAGAGGGAGGGAGAGAGAGAGATGGAGAGAATCATTGATGTGAGAGAGAAACATCAATCAGTTGCCTCTCCCATGTATCCTGACTGGGACTGAACCCACAACCTAGGCATGTGCCCTGACTGAGAATCCAACCTGTGACCTTTTGGTTTATGAGACAATGCTCCAACAACTGAGCCACAGTGGCCATGGCTGTTTAGGAGTTTTCTAACATAGATTCCATGTTAGTAATTTAGGAAACATTAATAACTATAATCCCATGTATCAAAACTAGGAGAATATGGATGTGACCAAAATTGTTTCAAGGAAAATTTGAAACTTTAAAAAAGTTTTTTTTTAAGATTTTATTTATTTATTTTTAGGGAGCAGAAAGAGAGGGAGAAAAAGAGGGAGAGAAATATCAATGTGTGGTTTCCTCTCACATGCCCCTAAGTGGGAACCCGGGGATCAACCGAGGCTTGTACCGTGCTAGGGAATTGAACTGGCTAACTACCCTTTGATTCTCAAGCCAGCACTTAATCCACTGAGCCACACAAACCAGGGTAAAAAAGTTTTTCAAATTATTTTTCAAATAAGTTTTCAATTTCTTTCTTTCTTCTCCTTCCAGCAGTCCCATGAAGCAAATGTTGGTATGCTTGAAATTGTACTAGAGGGTCTTTACACCGTCTCATGTTTTTTGAATTCTTATTTTTCTTGCTGTTCTATTGGGTGTTTACTGCTTCTATATTAGTGTATCCTTCATTTGTGACTAGATTTTTTTTTATATTATCAAGGTTCTTACTATGTTCATTGAGCATCCTTATAACCAGTGTTTTGAACTCTGTATCTAGTAGGTTGCTTGTCTCCAGTTGGTTTAGTTCTTTTTCTGGAGCTTTGTTTTGATCTTTCATTTGGGCCATGTTTCTTTATCTCCTCATTTTGTCAGCCTTCTTATGTTTGTTTCTATGTATTAAGTTGAACTGCTACATCTCTCAGGCTTTGGAGAATGGCCTAAGGTAAGGTGTCCTGTAGAGTCCAGTGGAACATCATCCACTGTCACCCAATCTGGGTACCTGAAGTGTGCCCACCATGTGGGCTGTGTACACCCTCCTCTTGTAGTTGAGACTTGATTGCTGGAGTCATATACAAATTCAGTTACTTACTGTGTTCTGTCTCTGGCTCCCAGCATAAGCTACAAAGCAATCTGCAGATGGCTGCTACATGTGCTGGGCTTGGAGGTGACCAGGTGAGATCAAACTATGAACCAAGAGCTTGGAGATGCTCATGTGAGATAAAGCTATGAACCAAGGCAGGCTGCTGCTAGTGCCAATCCTAGGGCCACTTAGAGAGAGGTATGTGGTTCACTGAGGCCAGATGCTGCTTGTCTGAGAGAATTTAGGAAAATCTGAAGCATATGCCAAGACAAGCCATTTGTATGGAAAAGTCACTGAAAACAGCTTGGGTGGACCTGAAGGCTGTTGGAGACAGGACCTCAGGTAATCACCAGGATGGGGTAAACAGTATGAACCAGGCTGATGGAGTCTCAGATATGGAATTCACATGCTGACTGTGTGGTATGGGCTCAGAAAAAGAACAATGGCCTCTGCCACCACATCTGTCTGTGAGAAAGTCATGCATCAGCTCTCTCCCTGATACCAAATAATTCAGTTCGTACTCATATGTCTCCAGTTCCTATGAATCTGCTGCCCCAATGCTGAAGCTCAAGGGTAATGAGTCCTAGTAAGCCTATGTGGGGGCCCCTTTAAGAAGAACTACTTGGGACTCCAGAAGTTTCTACCTTCTACAGCCTCACTACCCATTGGTTTTTATAGCCAATAGTTATGGGGATTTCTCTTCCTGGCACTAGAATCCTGCCTGGGCTAAGGAGTCCTGTGTGGGGCTGGAACCCCTCACTCCTGAGATATCCTTCCTAATTTTTATCCAACACACATGGGTGGGAATCAGCCCATTTTGAAGCTCCATCTTCTTCTTTTCTACCAGTGCCAATGTGTTTTTTTCTTCTTTAAGTCTTTAGTTACAGGACTTCCATTTGTCTCAATTTCTGGCAATTCTGAATGATGACTGTTCTGTAGTTTAGTTGTAATTTTGATGTGGTTATACAAGGTGGTGAGCCGTGTTTTTCTATGCCACCATCTTGACCAGAAGTCTCCTCCTTTCTGCTTTTAATGTTTTCTCACCTCCCTCTTAGCTTGCTTCTGCCCCCAACAATCTTTCTCATCTGTAAGTTTTTCTCCAATGTAGATTAGGCTCTGAGGTCTGATTTTGACATGTCAAATGTTCACTATGGTATTTTACTACCCTGGAAAAAGATTTTAACTAACCATATCTTTCTCTTTACTTACTTCTAAATAAGGAAGTGCAGAAAATTCTTACTAACATCACTCAGTTTGATGAAAAATGAATGCAGAATATAGCTATGCAGTCTCAGGAAAGAAAGAAGAAAATCTTTGTAAGCAGAAAATCTTACACATCACCAGATAGCAGAGGCCAAAAGGAGCCATTTTCTAGGCTTCTTTGCTTTGTGAAGAAGATGATTCAATGCTATTGAAGTGGGATACATCTCTGTGAAGGTGAGTGCCCCCAGTATAAGACATTAAATGAAAGCTAAGATGAGAGAGCAGTGTTCAGTGTCTTGGTAAGGGCTTCAGACAATTCTAGCTGGCTCAGCATTTTTTCCCATCCCCAAACCACGTGCTCTCAAGGCACACAAAATTTAATATAAAACAACTCAGTCTACAGATTGCGGCTCAGAGAAGAAGACAAATGAATGTCAGATCAGGTAGAAGAAATATCAAAGAGAACTTAGCCACATGGTAGTAGAGCAAATAGAAGGTATGGGCATATGGATACTATCACAAGTATGTGTAAGGTGAAAACAAATGACATGAAGTTATGGAAATCTATAATGACCAAAATGCATTAAATATCATATGTAAATAACAGTCAAAGAACGAAATCTAGAGAAAAACAAGAAACAGAAGAAAACTTCTAGGTGTGTTTCAGGGTCTGGAAGATATGAACTCACCAAAACTAGCTCAATGCCAAGGCAGAAGGTAACAAACTGATGAAAAGGAAAGAGATAAAGAAAAACAATCAGGTACCAAATACTATTATAGCTCTAATTAATAATTTACAAAGAACAAACTTGAATAGACATGTCTAGAAATCAAATTCATGGTATAGGAAAAAAGGTTTGAGATACAGTAATTTCAGAGGGAAAATAACAAAGGAATAACACAGTTAAGGAAGTGGTAGATTTCAAGGATTGCAAAGTGAACCAACACAAGGATAACTATAGTCCCTCAACTATAGAACACAAGCTATTCAGCAGAAAGAATATTCAAAAATAATAGAGTAAAAGAACCGTGTAAGGGACCAATGAAATATTCTGTTCATGGGGCACATAGTATTTAGGGGAAATGTTATACAGAACAATTTTAGCTTAGGTTTTGCTAAGTTATTGAACTTCATGATTAAGACATAATTCTTCAGACATGAGATGGATAAAAAAACATTTATGAGGGAGGGACTCAGTCTTGAATTTCTCCACAGCAGCATTGCTAGTAAACATTTCAGGGAAGAAATATTGATAAGGTTCTGTGGAGAAGAAAGAGAGACCAAATATAATCATACCCAGTTAAAGAGTTAAATAGAAAAGAAAAAGGAAGTCACACTCAAACATGAAAGAATCCAAAAATATTGCATATGGCATTTCTTATAAATAAATAGAACTAATGATGAGTGTATTAATTTTGTTCATTTTATGTAGTAAAAAAGTGCAAGGTGAGCATTATGTGTTAAATTCATATAAACAGAATATAGAGCTAAGCAACTGGAAAAATGTTTATTGAAGTTATGTCAATGTTGTAACACTTGACAAAATAAAAATAAAAGTAAAACTATAGCCAACAAAGTGTTAGTGGAGAAAAAAGTTGAAGAATACAAATCTCCTATTTTATAGCAGGAAATCAATAGTTTTTATTCCAAATTGAGATGTGTAGATACAAACATGTAATAAATCTGACTTTCTAATTGTTTTATAACCTTAAAAAATCTCTTAGAAACACTTTATGAATAAGGTTTTCTGAAGTTCAGCAATTCCTTCAATTTCACACTTTTTCATTTTTCTGTTAAAGTCAAATATTAAATATAAATTCTTTAGTTTGTATATGTCTCTGGACATGTATAGAATGCTATTTATCCCATGTTTAACACTGTGTTATTTTCCTACTTAGGATGCTTTTTTTGCTTTCTTTTATGATTTTTCTATATTTCTTAAGTTGTTTAATCTTTATTATTTAATTTATAAAATTTAATATTGTTTGAAATAAATATGAGAATAGCAAATGAAAATTTAAAAAGACAACAGTGAAAAAATGTGACTAGCTTTATCAAATATTTAAACATTGTAATGCAACTACAGAAATTAAAACAATGTGGTACTGAAGGTTCAGGAAGATGGTGGCATGGTAGCAGGGAGTGTATTCCCCTTTCCCTATGCATGGGAGAGAAACTGGCTGATCTATGGAGGAACAGAGCAAAGGGCCAACAATATTGCAACACTTACGAAAATAGGACATCAAAAATTACAGCGGACATTGAAAAACCAGACGGTAAGGAGACTGCTTAAAGATAATAAGGGCTCAGGGATCAGTGAGGGGACCAGGGAGGTTGCAGCCCCCAGGCCTGGTGCTCCCAGGTCTGCCTCAGGGCACCCAGGTGAGCGGAGTCACTGCTCCCTCCTGAAACAACAAGGACTGAGCAGCACCGGGGGAGGCCTTTTTGCTTGAAGGCATAGAGAGGGGAGTGAGACTGAGAGACAATCACACAGGGGCTGTGAGCACCCACACATAGCCCTGGGAAGAGTGAGTGCCCCAGCCTGTGTGACCAAGGGTGGCTTGGCCATGCACCTGCGCCCCCTACCCGATGAGAGTGTGGTTTTGTGGAAGACCCAGACCCCACAACCCCAAACAAGGAAGGGGCACAGGCATTCTTGGGTTTCTGGAGCCTGCAGTGGTGAACTCAGGGAAGCACTCGCCCCTTCAGGATTCCTGAATCTCACATGGTGAACACGGAAAAGACACAGGCGCTTCGCAGGACCCTGGAGCCCTCAGTGGGGAAATTGGGGGAAGGGCGCAACGTCTTGCGATCCCTGGAGCTTACACCATGAACCTGGAAAAGATATGGGTGCTTGGCGGGAAGACAGGCCTGTGGCTGTGAAAGTGAGGAAAGGGTGCAACCCCTTGCAATCCCCGGAGCTTACACCTTGAACCTGGAAAGGATGCAGTGCTCTGTGGGACCCCGGAGCCTGGGAGACAACAGCAGTGAGCTCTGGAGAGCGTGCTTGGGAGAGCCCATACCCAGGGCCCTGCAGAGAGCCATTCGATCGGTTCTGGGGAGAGGGCTCGGCTAGCCCTAGGGACAGTATCCAAGAGACTGACTGAGTTCTCACTGGGAAGATGGAAAAGCATTCCAATTGTCGCTCAGCCTGCTGAAGCCAACAAGTCCAGAAAAACTGGTTTGGCCAGTTAGAAACAAAGAAGAGTTTTTTGTTTTTTGGTTTTTTTGGGCTGTTGTTGTTTGATTATTTGATTTTATCTTGTTTTTTTTTTTAACTACCTTTTTATTTTTTAATTCTTATTATTTTTATATCTCTCAGTTCCTTGTTTCTCTTACTTTCATACTAGTGTTATTCCTTCCATTCCAAATTTATCTCTCCTGCACTCTATCTTCTGCTTTTTTTTCCTTCTTATTTTTTAAGCCTGCGAGTTACTGCAAATTTGTATTATCTTTTTCTCACTTTTCTGATATTTTTTATTTTAATAGTATTTTGGTATTCTTTTTCTTTCCATATAATCATCTTTGCTTGGCTGGTTATACTGTCATTTGATAGGTTCCCCTTGTTATTTCATTCATAGTGTGTTGCTAATTTACTGTTCTTCATTTGTGTTCCATTAGGACACCTCTCAAGGTTCTATACTCCTTATTCTTGTTATCTAGATCTCATAGATTCTGCCACATGATTGTTGCTTTAATATTACTGTAAATAAGACCTAAGTCATATAATTGTAAATACTATACAACCCCTCCTTGATCTCAGCCCACTTTGCAATTTGCTGAATTCTACTATTGTAGGGGTTATCTCTATTCTTTTACACACTACTCCTATTTACTAATCTTTATTCCCACCCTACATCAGAATCTGACCTTCCACAGCCTCACAGCTTTCTAGACCCAACTAACAATCCTCTCATCCCCAATAAGAGTCTTACCTTCTTTCCATCCTTTCTAAAACATGGGTAGTGGGGTGGAAGATCACAGTTAACACTATAAGTAGCCAAAGGATATCCCATTTCTTCTCTACTGGCTGCTAATGTAAATATCATAGAATACTGTCTTGCTGTCTTAAACCATTTTGCCTTACTCCTCCAACTGATCACAAAAAAAGAGTATGGGGAAGCTGTGAATACCAGGATACATGAAGGAGACTGCACCACTGAATCTACCACAGAAGTTCACACCATAATCACAGGGAGCAAGAACAGATCAATTTAAGAAACAAAAGCTAACAAGAAGAGTCTCAGGAACAATGAGAAGACAAAGAAACAATCCCCAAATGAAGGAAAAGGAAAAAAACCTCAGAAAGAATGCTAAATGAAATAAAGGCAACTCAACTATCAGATATTATGTTCAAAACAATGATTATCAGGAAGCTCAATGAACTCACAATGAGCTATCAGAAACTACAGGGAAGCTACAATGATCTCACTGCAAACTATATCAACATGAAAAAGGAAAAGGAAAAACTATAAACAAGGGCCAAGAAGAAATGAAGAATACAATTTCTGAACTGAAGAACACAGTAGAAGGAATGAAAAGCAGTATCAATGAAGCAGAAGATCGGATCAGCAAATTGGAGGAAATAGTAGAAAAAAACACCCAGAAATAGGAAGAAGAGGAAAAGAGGACCAGAAAGAATGAAGAGGGATTAAGAGAAATGCAAGACAATATGAAATGCAATAATATCCTTATAATAGGGATACCAGAAGGAGAAGAAGAAGAGCAAGGGATCAAAAACCTAGTTGAAAAAGTAATGATGGAAAACTTCCCTAATTTGATGAAACAAAGTCACACAAATGCAGGAAACACAGAGAGTCCCAATCAAGAGGAACTCAAAGAGGCCCACCTCAAGACACATCATAATTAAAATGGCAAAATTTCAAGACAGAGAATATTAAAGGCAGCAAGGAAGAAACAGGAAGTAAGATACAAGGAAGCCCCAATAAGACTAGCAGCTGACTTCTCAATGGAAACACTCCAAGCCAGAAGAGAATGGCAAGAAATATTCCAAGTAATGAGAACCAGAGGTCTACAGCCAAGGCTGCTTTACCCAGCAAGGCTCTCAATCAAGATAGAAGGCCAAATAAGAAGCTTCCCAGACAAAAGAAGTCTAAAAGAATACACCTCCAACAAACCAGCTCTGCCAGAGATTCTAAAGGAACTGCTTTAAAGAAAGGAAGGAAAAGAGTGAAAGGGAGAGGAACACATGTACATAAAAGACAATGAATAAGTACCTATTAATAATAACCTCAAATGTAAATGGATTAAATGCTCCAATCAAAAGACATAGAATAGCTGAATGGATAAGAAAACATGACCAACAGATATGCTGCCTATAAGAGACCCACCTCAGGATGAAAGACCTGCACAAGCTGAAAGTGAAGGGCTGGAAACAAATTTCCCAAGCAAACAGACAGGAAAAGAAAGCCAGGGTAGCAATACTCATATCAGACAAAATAGACTCCAAAAAAAGATCCATAAAGAGAGACTGAGAAGGTCACTTCCAAATACTCAAGGGAAGAATCCACCAAGAAAACATAAACATTGTAAATATATATGCACCCAACATAGGAGCACCCAAATACATAAAGAAAATCTTAGAGGACTTCAAAAAAGATATTGACAGCAATACAATTATACTAGGGGATTTTAACACCCCACTGTCAAAAATGGGCAGCAAACAAAATATCAACAAAGATATTGTGGCATTGAACAATACCCTAGATGAAATGGACTTAACTGATATATATAGATGCCTCCATCCCAAAGAAGCTAACTACACTTTCTTTTCAAATGTACACAGAACATTTTCAAAGATAGACCACATGATAGGACACAAAACAAGCCTCAACAAATTCAAGAAAATTGAAATCACACCAAGCATTTTCTCGGATCACAAGGGACTGAAACTAGAAACCAACGCCAAGGAAAAAAACCCAAAACACTCAAAATCATGGAGACTGAATAGTATGCTACTGAACAATGAATGGGTCAAGAATGAAATTAGGGAAGAAATCAAAAGGTTTCTGGAAACAAATGAAAATGAACTCACAACAACCCAAAATTTATGGGACACAGAAAAGGCAGTCTTGACAGGGAAGTTCATAGCGATACAGGCCTAACTAAAAGAGATAGAAATATTTCAAACAAACAACATAACCCTACATCTAGAAGAACTTGAGGAAAAACAACAAAGACAGCCCAGAGCAAGCAGAAGGAATCCTTGGAAATAACCAAGATCAGAGCAGACTTAAATGACATGGAGACTAAAAGCACAATTCTAAGGATCAATGAATTCAGGAGCTGGTTCTTTGAAAAGATAAACAAAATAGACAAGCCTTTAAGCAGACTCATCAAAAAAAAAAAGACAGAAGACCCAAATAAACACAATCAGAAATGAAAGAGGAGAGATTACAACTGACACCACAGAAATACAAAGGATTGTAAGAAATTACTATGAAGAACTGAATGCCGACTTCCAGCCAAGATGGAGGCATAGGTGGATGCACTGTACCTCCAGCCACAACCAAGATAGGGACAACAACAATTTAGAAACAGAATAACATCCAGAAATGACAGAAAATTGGTCTGAATGGAAGTTGAACAACAAAGTAGTTGAATTAGACCCATGCATCCAGACTGGTAGGAGGGGCAGAGATAAGCAGCCAGGCACTGGTCGAGGCATGGAGGCCAGAGAGCAGAGAACAGTGGGACCTGGCGAGTAAGGCATCTGGCGGCAGGTAAGGCATCCAGGGCATGCAACACCGCAGCGGGTGGACTTTGAGTGCACAGGTGGCAACTAGCAGACTCCGGCCCAGGGGTGACAACTGGCAAGTGGCAGAACCAGTGAGATGGTGATTGTAAAGCAAGGCAGTATGAACAACCCAGGATCACAGTGCTGGGAAATAGAGCCTCAGGTCACTGATTAAGGACACTTGGGGGAGTTGAGGCGCACGGAGAGACACTCAGCCTCACAGAGGAGGTTCTTGGAGGATCCCATGGTGTGCACAAGCCCACCCACATGGGAATTGGCACCAGAGGGCCTCATTTTGCTTGGGGGAAGCAACAGAGGGGACTGAGGTCCCACAGAGAACAAAGCAACCACCATTGTTCCCTCTCAACCCTGCCCCCACATACAATGTCCCAACCCAGCTACTGGGGTGCCCTGCCCTGGTGAACACTGAAGGCTCTGCCCCTTACTGTAACAGGTGCAACCAGACCAAAAAAAAAAAAAAAAAAAGAAAGATGGCTCAAGCAGAAGAGCAAATAAAAGCCCCAGAGCCCATCCTTTTAAGCAACCCAGGGATAGAAAACCTAACAGACGCACAGTTCAAAACACTGGTGATCAGGATGTTCACAGAATTGGTTGATTTTGGTCACAAATTAGATGAACAAATGCAGGCTACAATAAGGGAAATGAAGGAAAATGCACAGGGAAGCAATAGTGATGGGAAGGAAACTGGGACTCAAAACAATAAAATGGACCAGAAGGAAGAAAGAAACAACCAAATAGGAAATAATGGAGAAATAAGAATTAAAAAAAAATGAGGAGAAGCTTAGAAACCTCCAGGACATCTTTAAATGTTCAAACATCTGAATTTTAGGGGTACCACAAGGAGAAGAGGAAGAGCCAGAAATTGAAAACTTATTTGAACAAATAATAAATGAGAACTTCCCCATTCTGGCAAAGGAAATAGACTTCCAGGAAGTCCAGGAAGCTGAGAGTCTCAAAGAAGTTGGACCCAAGGAGAAACACAGCAAGGCACATCATCATTACATTAGCCAAGGTAACAATGAAGGAGAGGATCCTAGAAGCAGCAAGAGATAAGGGACAGTAACCTACAAAGGAGTTCCCATCAGACTGTCAGCTGATTTCTCAAAAGAGACCTTACAGGCAAGAAGGAGCTGGAAAGAAGCATTCCAAGTCATGAAAGGCAAGGGCCTACATCTGAGATTGCTTTGTCCAGCAAAGCTTTCATTCAGAATGGAAGGGCAGATAAAGTGCTTCTCAGATAAGGTCAAGTTAAAGGAGTTCATCATCACCAAGCCCTTGTTTTATGAAATGTTAAAAGGACTTATCTAAGAAAAGAAGATAAAAAAAAACATGCATAGTAAAATGACAGCAAACTCACAATTATTAACTACCACACCTAAAACAAAACCAAAAGAAACTAAGCAAACTAGAACAAGAACAGAACCATGAGAAATGGAGATCACATGGAGGACTAGCAACAAGGGAGTGGGAGGAGGATAGAATAGAGAAAGGTACAAAGAATAAGTAGCATAGATGGAAGGTAGAAAATAGACAGGAGGAGGGCAAGAATAGTGTGAGAAATGTAGAAGCTAAAGAACTTATGACACATGGGCATGAACTAAAGGGGAGGAATGTGGGTGGGAGAGGGTGTACAGGGTGGAGGGGAGTGAAGGGGGAAAAGGGACAAGTGTAATAGCATAATCAATAAAATATATTTTAAAAAAGAACTGTATGCCAAGAAATTTGAAAACGTAGGTAAAATGGACAAATTTCCAGAAAAATATAATCTTCCAAAACTCAATGAAAAAGAAGCAGAAAGCCTGAACACACCAATAACAGCAAAAGAAATTGAAGCAGTAATCAAAAAACTCCCAACACACAAAAGCCCTGGACCAGATGGTTTCACAGGAGAATTCTACAAAGCATTTAAGGAAGAGCTAACCCCTATCCTTCACAGACTATTCCAAAAAAACCAAAAAGATGGAAGACTCCCAAAGTCTTTTTATGAGGCCAACATTATCCTAATTCCAAAACCAGATAAAGACCCAACAAAGAAAGAAAACTTCAGGGCAATATCGCTGATGAACATTGATGCTAAAATCCTCAACAAAATGCTGTCAGAGGCATCCAACAATACATTACAAAGATCATACACCATGACCAAGTGGGATTCATTCCAGGGATGCAAGGATGGTTCAATATTTGCAAATCAGTAATTGTAATGCATCATATAAACAAAAGCAAAGACAAAAACCACATGATCATATCAATATATGTGGATAAGGCATGTGATTAGGTACAGCACCCATTTATGATAAAAACACTCTGCAAAATGGGAATAGAGGGAGAATTCTTCAACATAATAAAGGCCATATATGAGAGACCTACAGCCAACATCATTCTCAATGGGCAAAGATTAAAATCTTTTCCACTAACATCAGGAACAAGACAAGGCTGTCCACTTTCACCACTTCTATTCAATATAGTCCTGGAAGTTTTAGCCATAGCGATCAGACAAAATAAAAAGAAATAAAAGGCATCCAAATTAGAAAGGAGGAAACACAACTGTCACTGTTTGCAGATGACATGATAATGTACATAGACAACCCTATAGACTTGGGCAAAAAGCTGACTGACCTAATAAATGAATTTTGCAAAACAGCGGGATATAAAGTCAATATCCAGAAATCAAAGGCATTTCTGTACACCAACAATGAAACAGCAGAAGCAGAAATCAAGAAAAAAATTTCATTTGAAATAGCAAAAAGAAAAATAAAATATCTAGGAATATCCTAACCAAAGAGGTAAAAGACCTGTATTCAGAAAACTACATAACACTGAGGAAAGACATCAAGGAAGACACAAACAAATGGAAACATATACCGTGTTCATGGATTGGAAGAATTAACATCATCAAAATGTCCATACTACCTAAAGCAATTTACACATTCAATGCAATTTCTATTAAAGTACCAATGGCATATTTCACAGACATAGAACAAACACTTCAAAAATTTATATGGAACCATAAACAACCCCGAATAGCTGCTGCAATTTTGAGAAAGAAGAGTAAAGTAGGGGGGATCACAATACCTGACACTAAACTATACTACAAGGCCACTGGAATCAAAACAGCCTGGTACTGGCATAAAAACAGGCACATGGACCAATGGAACACAATAGAGAGCCCATAAATAAACCCAAGTCTCTATGGTCAATTAATATTTTTGACAAAAGAGGCAGCAACATAAAATGGAGTAAAAATAGCCTCTTCAACAAATGGTGTTGGGAGAACTGGACAGCTACATGCAAAAAAAATGAAACTCGAGCACTAGCTTACACCTTACACATAAATAAATTCAAGGTGGATAAAAGACTGAAATATAAACCATAACACCATTAAAGTCCTAGAGGCGAACGTAGGTAGGAAAATCTCAGATATTTCATCTAGAAACTTTTTTACTGACATGTCCCCTAGAACAAGGGACATAAACAAAAGAATAAACAAATGGGACCTTATCAAAATAAAAAGCTTCTGTACAGCTAAAGAAAACAGTATCAAAATAAAAAGAGAACCAACTGTATGGGAAAACATATTTGCCAATGATACCTCAGACAAGGGTTTGATCTCCAAAATATATAAAGAACTTACACAACTCCACTCTAAGAAGACAAGGAGTCCAATTAAAAAGTGGGCAAAGGACTTTAACAGGCACTTCTCCAAGGAGTACATACAGAGGATCGAAAGGCACATGAAATGACGTTGAATATTGCTAGCTATCAGAGAGATGCAAATTAAAACCACAATGAAATGCCACTTCACCACAGTCAGAATGGCCGTCATAAACAAATGAACAAAAAACTAGTGCTGGCGAGGTTGTGGAGAAAAGGGGACCCTAGTGCACTGTTGGTGGGACTGCAGACTAGTACAACCGCTCTGAAAAACAGTATGGCATTTTCTCAAAAAAGTAAAAATAGATCTGCCTTTTGACCCAGCAATTCCACTGCTGGGACTATATCCTAAGAACCCTGAAACACCAATACAAAACAACCTATGCACCTCAATGTTTATAGCAGCACAATTTACAAAAGCCAAATTCTGGAAGCAACCTAGGTGCCTATCAGTAAATGAATGGATCAAAAAACTACGGTATATATACACAATGGAATTCTATACAGCAGAAAGAAAGAAGGAGCTTCTACCCTTGTGACAATATGGATAGAACTAGAAAGCATTATGCTAAGTGAAGTAAGCCAGATGGTGAAAGACAAATACTGTATGATGTCACCTTTAACAGGAATCTAATAAAAAAAACAAACAAGGAAGCAAAATATATCCAAAGACACTGAAATAGAGAATAAGCTGGTTGTGAATAAGCTGGGAGAGGGGAGGAAGTTGCTGGGAGAAAGAGTGAAGGGTTTGCAGGAACAATTATAAAGGACATAGGGACAATAACAAGGGGGGTGGAAACAGGGGAGGTAGGTGAAGAGGGCTGGGGTGTCAGGCTAGGGTGGGGGGAAAAGGCAGAAAACTGTGCTTGAACAACAATAAAAAATTATTCCTGTTTATATGGTATTTTTTTCTGCTAGATATAGCATGTAAATTGAATAAGATTATTTAATAAAATCTGTCAGAAAAAATTCTAGCTAATTGAAGAATAATTTAAAACACTATCTCAACATGAAACACAAGTCATTAATACTTAAATTAAATTTAAGAGTTTAAAGAGGAAAAATAAAAGAAAGAAAAATAAGAAAATATTGTACATCATTTCTGAATAGGGAAGACCTTTATTGTGATGCCTAAAGAAGAAAAAAAGGGAATAAAAATGGTGATGAGATTGACTACTTGAAATTTTTTTAAATCAAATGCAAACTGAAGAAAAATTTGCAATTTCACATACACATGCAACTAACATCTTTACTACATATGAGAACTACAATTAAATGAGAACATGAATCATTCACAAAAAGAAGCAAAAAAAGCAAAAATGAAGCAAATGCCTGATTTTGCTAGTAGACAAATAAATGCAATTTTAAAACTGTGGAATATTAGGGTTTTTTCATATACCAAGTGGGAATTTTTTAAATTAAGTTTTAAAAGTTGGATAAAAGCTAAAGTAAATGAACTTTCAGGTAATGGGCATTCTACTGTATCAAGGACTTTATAATACACAGATCCTTGTACCAAACAATTTTACTCTTAGGAATTCATTCGAAAGGAATAATGCAATATTGTTCAAAAATATTGCAGCATTGTACATGATAACTGAGAACTTTTCCTCTACTGTTCCTTAAAAATTTATCTTACCTAACCCCACTGACTGCCCACCATGAGACAGGAGGAAATTTACATTCTCACTTATTTTCCTCCATTTATCAGATAGTTTTGTATAAATATTATTATTTTTAGATCACTAAAATTTATATTATTTATATGTGTTTTGTAATTGTAAATAAGTCTTTGATGCTCTGATTATAAAACTGGAGAACCAATAAACACCATTTACCTCATGATGATTATGTAAATATTCTCTCTGTCACTAAGAAAAAGCTCCAAGAGCACGGTTCTTCATCTGTTTTTACATGGATGTAGTCCAAAAGCTTAGAAGAAAATAGTTCTTTGTTACATAATAAGTATTTAATAAATATTAAGTATTTGTTGACTAAATGAAAATACTAAATGGTATGATTGGGCCCATAGGGAAGAAAATGTTTATTCTTTGTCATGAAAACTGCTGCTAGAGAGAGGTCAGAATCTAGTGCAGGATCTCAGAGAGAGTTCATTTAAAATATGGCTTCCAGTAGTTACAGAACAGTCATAGGGATTTAAAGTACAGCCTAAGTGGCCATCAGTAAATGAGAGGATCAAACAACTATGGTACATTTACACAATGGAATTTTATGCAGCAGAAAGAAAGAGGGAGCTCCTACCTTTTGAAACAGCATGGATGGAACTGGGGCGCATTATGCTAAGCTAAATAAGCCAGGTGGTGAAAGACAAATACCATATGATCTCACCTATAAGTGGAACCTAATCAACAAAACAAGCAAGCAAGCAAAATAGAACCAAAGTCATGGAAATAAAAAAAAAAAAACCAAACTGACAGTAACCAGAGGGGAGGGGAAGGGGGATAACAGGAGAAAGAAGGGGAAGAGGCAAGTCAAGGAACATGTATAAAGGGCCCATGGACAAAGACAACGGGTTAGGGGAAGATTGAATGTGGGAGGTGGGGGTGAGTAGAGTAGGGGGGAGTAATAGGGGAAAATGGGGACAACAGTAATTGCAAAATAAAAAAAAATTGTAAAAAAGTATAGCATAGGGACTGGAGTAGGCAAAGAACATACACTCATGACCCTGGATGTGGACAACTGTGTGGGAATTGCCTGAGGGACAGAGGTGGTAGGGGACAATGGGTAGGAATGTATAAAAGGAGAAAAAACTGGGACCATTGTAATAGCATAAAAATAAAATGTAATTAAAAAATAAAATTCAGCTTCCTATTCCAGCTTCCTCATGGAAATTTGCAATTTTAATATGTGCTAAATGTTATTTTTCTACACATTAATGATTGAGACACATCATTTTGTTAGATCCTTTATACTTTTATTCTGGCTAATTTTCTTTCTTCTGATCACATACAGCTTCTACTGTCTTTCTATTAGAGCTCTTTTTTTTGTTTTGTTTTGCTATAATGCCTCAGGTAGATTTTTTAAAACAGAAAATATGATCAATAAACTTTGAGTTCTCATCTTTTTAGATTTCTTTCTCTTACCTTCACATTTATATAAGTTGTATGTGAGTATAGGATTCTAGGTTCCAAATTCTTCACCCCAGAACTTTGAAAAATGGCTTGTCATCTGCCTAATGTTGCCCATGAAAAGTCTGGTGAAAAGTTATAATTCCCTCACCCTCTAGAAAGCCTGTTCTCTCTCTGAGGTTTTCTAGGATCTTTTCTTTAACTTTTTGTTCTGAATTTTTACCAGGATCTCTGTGTGACTTTCCATAAAAAAAGAAACTCTGCTTGGCCCTCAACATTTTTAGTGTGAAGATGCTTGTCTTTACAGTGCTGACCAAAGGCAAGGTTGTGATGCTGCTACACCCTCTTGGCCAAAGATTGGCAAACTTTTTCTAAGAATGTATTTTTGATAGTGAGTGTTTTAGGCTTTGCCTGACACATTGCTGGCCAGAGGGTTTCTGTTACAACTACTGAACTCCACCCTTGTAGCACAAAAACAGCCAGAGTCAAAACTAAATGCAGGGACATGGCTGTGTCCTAAAAAAATCTTCGTTTGTGGGCACTGAAATATGAATTTCATATATTTTTAACATGTCACAAAATATCATTTTCATGTTTTTCAAGTGATTGAAAAGCCATTCATACATTGCAGTCTATACAATTACAGGCAGAGTTGGATTTCGTCTGAAGACCTTATCCTGCACACCCCTGCTCTAGGCCAACAGAAAAATCACAATACAACATTTTTTCATTTGAAGAGGCTCTCTTCAGCATATTTATTTTGTTGATTTTTCACATCTTTTTTTGTCATTAAAATTCTTTTTCCTAACCAAAGGACCTTCAATTTCCAGAAAAAAAATTGTCTTTCATAAAATAAGTAAGCTTGAGATTGCATATGGGTTATTTTGGTAACTCCAAAAAAAGAACTTTATATGAATATGAACGGAACCCAGGTAGGCCTAGCAACTCCCATTTTACATAGACACATGAACAATTATAACAAATAAAATGATATAAAGATCTAACTGAATGCTGATCCTAATAATAAATTACTGTACCAGAAACACATCTACATAGAGTCTATATTGTAATGATGACACTGATTCAGTTAGATCTCTCATTTCCAAAAAGGTAATCGGTGGCTGAACAGCATATGCAATTATTATTTTGAAAATTATTTTCTCTGTCATTGTTTCTTTCTCTTCCTTCTGGACTTCTTAATAGTTGAATATTGGACCTCAAATCTATCTTTTATGTCTCTTAATTTTTTCTGTTACGTTTTTCATCTTAGTTTTTTTCTTCTATATCATAGGAGATTTATTTTATTTTCTAGATTTCTACCTTGGGAATTCACCCATACCAATTATGTTCTCTGTGTCCACTGAATGTCTTATTTCAGAAACATATTCTAATTTCCAAGGACTTTTGGGTTTGGATTATTCTTTTTACACAGTAGTCACTAATGTTGAATATATTAATTAGAATAAATTAGACCATAAGTAAGTCTGTATTGTGGTCTCAAAATAATATTTTCCACATAAAAGAAACAAGGCTTATAGGAAGAAAGGCTGATTTCAGGTCCAGAGCAGGAAATATGCAACATGAACCTACAATATCTCATCAACCAAACAATAAGGAGAGTCTCAGTGATAACTGAGGATGTGTCAAAGGGCTCATGAACCAATCTGGAGGGTTCCTGTTGGCCAAAGAAATGTCAAGAAAGATAATAAATCCAATGAATGGAAACACAAAATATGGTAAAAGAATTGAGTTCCTCAGAACAGAGAGCCCAAAAATAAACTCAAGTCTCTATGGTCAATTAATATTTGACAAAGGGGGAAGAAGCATAAAATGGAGTAAAAATAGCCTCTTCAACAAATGGTGTTGGGAAATCTGGACAGCTACATGCAAAAAAAAAAATGAAACTCAATCACCAACTTACACCATACACAAAAATAAATTCAAGGTAGATAAAAGACTTAAATATAAGTCATGATACCATAAAAGTCTTAGAGGAAAACAACAGCAGGCATTCTGTTGTTTTCAGAAATCTCAGACATTCCATATTGCAATATCTTCACCGATATGTTCCCTAAAGCAAGGGGCATAAAGGAAAGAATAAACAAATGGGACCTCATAAAATTAAAAAGCTTCTGCATGGCTAAAGAAAACAGCATTATAATGAAAAGAGAATGAACTATATGGGAAAACATATTTGCCAATGATACCTCGGACAAGGGTTTGATCTCCAAAGTACATAAAGAACTCATACAACTCCACTCCAGGAAGACAAACAACCCAATGAAGAAATGGGCAAAGGACCTGAACAGACACTTCTCCAAGGAGGACATGCAGAGGGTCCAGAGACATATAAAAAGAGGCTCACTGTTGCTAGCCATCAGAGAGATGCAAATTAAAACCACAATGAGCTATCACTTCGCACCAATCAGAATGGCCATCATAAACAAATCAACAAACAAGTGTTGGAGAGGATGCAGAGAAATGAGAACTCTAGTACACTGTTGGTGGGAATGCAGACTGATGTAGCCACTATGGAAAACAGTATGGAATTTCCTCAGAAAACTAAAAATGGAACTGCCTTTTGACCTGGCAATTCCACTGTTGGGATTATATCCTAAGAACACTGAGACACCAATTCAAAGAACTTATGGACCCCAATGTTTATAGCAGCACAATTGACAATAGCCAAGTGCTGGTAACAGCCTAAGTGCCCATCAGGAAATGAATGGATCCAAAACCTGTGGTACATTTACACAGTGGGATTCTATGCAGCAGAGAGAAAGAAGGAGCTCCTCCTACATTTTGTGAGAGCATGGATGGAACTGGAAAGCATTATGCTAAGTGAAATAAGCCAGGTGGTGAGGGACAAATACCATATGATCTTGCCTTTAACTGGAACATAATCAACAAAAGAAAAAAGCAAAAAATATATAACCAGAGACATTGAAATTAAGAACAATCTAAAAATAGCCAGAGGGGAGGGGGCAGGGGGTAATGGGGGAAAGGGTTTTCAGGAACTACTATAAAGGACACATGGACAAAACCAAGAGGGAGGGTGGAAGCAAGGAAGGGAGGTGGATTTGGCTGGGGTTGGGGGAGTAGTAGGGGGGAAATGGAGACAACTGTAATTGAACAATAATAAAATAATTAAAAAATAAAGAATTGAGCTCCTAATGGAAAGAATGTAACATCCCCCTTTGGAGTCCCTTAGGGAAACAATCATTATTTTTAAAAGTGACAGTAGAAGAAAAGAATCAAACAGTTCTCTTGCTTTTACTATATGACAAGTGATCTCATTTTTAATTAAAAAAACAACTTTCTTTTCTCATTTGGTGGAATTTGATTTTATAGAAGGATATTTCAATACTTATTAATGAATACCTTGTGCTTCAAAAATTCATAAACTCTTGGGAACTTTCCCTCTGAACAGAGAGGCACAAGATGTGAAATGTGTATTACTGAATTATACCATAGACCTTTAGCTTTAACCATTTTGAGTAATAATTTTTCCTCAAAATTTTTTCTAACAAAAACTTTTAAAATAATAGAAATGTTAAAATATTTTTTATTAATTTTTACTTACACTCTTCTCTCAAGAAATGAAAATATATTGTGGATTAAGAAACAAAAAGAAATGTCAGGTGGGCTGCAATACCACCTCAGGCAAGCTACCACATCAGAACAGGGATTCTTCAGCTCCATTTTAACTTTATGGTCTCACTCTCCTATGATCAATAAATCATTAAACAGGTATATAATCTCTTGATTATATATTTTAGCATAATTTACCCAAGCAATTCAATGAGAGGACATACATCTTTTAATTAAATAGTAGTTGATAAAGCAATCACAGTGTATGGGGTCAGAGAGAAAATTTGACTCCTACCTTATACTACACATAAAAAAATTTGACCTGCGTTGTAAACCTAAATGTGAAAGGTAAAACAATAAAGCTTCTACAAGAAAACATAGAATATTTTTATGACCTCAAGGTAGACAAATGTTTCATAAACAAGGTACATAAAGCTTTATTCTAATACAATGAATGGATAGTTTATAGTTTATTAACATTAAAAACTTACGTTAATCAAAGGCACTATTAAGAGAGCAAAAGACAAGTCATGGGCTATAAAAAGTATATTTACAAAACATATCCAATAAAGGACTTCTAACTACACTATATAAAGAACTTCTGCAAATCAACAAGAAAAAATATCACCCCAGTTTTTAAAAATAGTCAAACAATTTGAAGAGGAACTTCACAAAAAGCATATACAATAAACATTGACCAATAAATATAAACAGACAAAAAAATAAAACCAGACACAATGGTGAAAGTTTTATGATAGCTGACTATATGGTATGAACATTACACTTGGAATTGGAAAAACTGGATTTGAATCTCAACCTCGACTTTTATTAGTTGTGTAACTTTAAGTCACTTAAGTATTGCCTAGTTTCATTTTCTTTTCTCATAAAGTAAGGAGGGAATTGCACCAGATTATTCCTAAAAATTCCCAGCTCTGTTAGATTGAGATTCTATGTTAATCTATTATACATTGAGATCTAATTGATTCAGCCAAGAGATATGACCTCATACACATGTATAATCAAGTTGTCTGTTGTTAAATAAAGACCATTTGAAGGTAAGGGTCTAGATTTGAGTCTTAAAGTCATTAACAGTATAAGATGACTTCCAGCCAAGATGGAGGAGTAGGCAGACACCTTGTGCCTCCTTGCACAACCAAAACAAGGACAAAAATTTAAAAACAAAAAACTAGCAGAACTGACAGAAAATCAAACTGTGTGGAAGTCTGACAACCAAGGAGTTAAAGAAGAAACATTCATCCAGACTGGTAGGAGGAGCAGAGATGGGCAACCAAGTAGAGAGAACTCGGCAAGGCAGTGGCTGGCAGACAAGGCTTGGCAGTGGCTTGCAGACTGGGCAGTCTCCCATTCGTGTGCAGTTAAACCAGGAGGAACAACTGGGGAGTGAGACAGACCGCACAACTCAGGGTTCCAGTACAGGGAAATAAAGCCTCAAAACCTCCTACTGAAAAAATCTGTGGGGGTTGAGGCATCAGGAGAAACTCCCAGCCTCACAGGAGAGTTCATTCCAGAGACTCACAGGGTCCTAGAACATACACAAAACCCACCCACCTGGGAATCAATACCAGAAGGTCCTGATTTGATTGTGGGTAGCCAGGGAAGTGACTGTAATCTGGCAGAGAGTGGAGCAAGCACCATTGTTCCTGAAGGGAAGTACCAATTGGTAGATACAGAATAGTCATGGGGATGTAAAATATAGCATAGGGAATATAGTCAATAATATTCTAATAAGTATATGTAGTGTCAGGTGGATAGGAGATTTATTGAGATTACTAAGATCACTTGGTAAGTTATACAATGTCTAATCACTGCATTGTACACTAGGAACTAATATAATAATGTATGTCAACTATAACTGAAAAATAATTTAAAGTAAAAAATATTTAAAGTCATTAACAATATAAATGATAGCATTTATATTGTCATCTAGTTGTCCCCTGTGTTATGGACCACATCATCTCCTGACCTAAGATGTTCAACTGCTGAGAACTATGCATGGGATAGGTTTTGTAGTTAGTGTGCTTCAATTTAAGAAGACAACATATAGGATATAATTTCAAATTTGAAATAAAAATGTAAACATTAATGACTTTCAATGTAAAATAATTTTTCCTTTGCCAAGACTTTTCATACCATTTTATAATTTTCAAAATATCCTGAGCATTATTTTTAATGTTTGAAACATGAAATTATTTTTACTCAGATTTTCAGAAGAGCTTAGTCGATATCTGCTACTTTGTCACAACACAGCAACGTGGGTTGTCCCACCGTGGTGAACACCTAAGGCTCTGCCACTTACTATAAAACAGGCACACTGAGACAAAAAAAAATATGACCCAAATGAAAGAACAGATCAAAGCTCCAGAAAACAACAACAACTAAGTGATGAAGAGATAGCAAACCTATCAGATGCAGAGTTCAAAACACTGGTAATCAGGAAGCTCACAAAATTGATTGAGTACAGTAAAAAAAAAATATAGAAAAAAATGAAGGCTATGAAAAGTGAAGTAAAGGAAATGTACAGGGAACAAAAAGTGACAGGAAGGAAACTGGAACTCAAGTCAATGATTTGGAGCAGAAGGAAGAAAGAAATATTCAACCAGAACAGAATGAAGAAACAAGAATTCAAAAAAATAAAGAGAGGCTGAGGAACCTCCAGGACAAATAAACGTTCCAACATCTGAATCTTAGGAGTGCCAGAAGGAAAAGAGGAAGAGCAAGAAATGGAAAACTTATTTGAAAAATAATGAAGGACAACTTTCCTAATCTGGCAAAGAAAATAGACTTCCAGGAAGTCCAGGAAGCTCAGAGAGAGTCCCAAAGAAGTTGGACCCAAGGAAGCACACACCAAGGCACATCATAATTACATTAGCCAAGGTTAAAGATAAGGAGAGAATCTGAAAAGCAGCATTAGGAAAGGAGAGAGTTACCTACAAAGGAGTTCCCATCAGACTATCAGCTGATTTCTCAAAAGAAAACTTGCAGTCAAGGAGGGGCTGGTAGAAGCGTTCCAAGTCATGAAAGGCAAAGACCTATATCCAAGACTGCTCTATCCAGCAAAGCTATCATTTAGAATGGAAGGGCAAATAAAATGCTTCCCAGACAAGGTCAAGTTAAAGGAGTTCATCATCACCAAGCCCTTATTATATGAAATGTTAAAGGGACTTATCTAAGAAAAAGAAGATCAAAACTGAACAGTAAAATGATAATAAACTCACAACTATTAACAACTGAACCTAAAAAAACCTCAACACAATAACTAACTAAGCAGGAACAGAACTAGAACAAGAACAGAATCACAGAAATGGAGAGCACATGGAGGGTTATCAGTGGGAGAGTAGAAGGGGAAGAGCAGGGGAAAAAGTACAGGGAATAAGAAGCATAAATGCTAGGTAGAAAATAGGGGAAAGTTAAGAATAGTATAGGAAATGTAGAAGCCAAATAACTTATATGTATGACCATGGACATAAACTAAATGGGGGGGGGGGGAATGTAGTGGGAGGGGGTGTGCAGGATGGATGGGAATAAAGGGGGGGAATGGGACAACAGTAATAACATAATTAATAAAATATATTTAAAAGTAAACAAAAATAAATAAATAAAGTCAAGGTCTCTGGGGGAGAAAAAAAGAGAATAGAATTCAAACCTCATAGCATGCCAGAAAAGATTAGGTCATGATCTGGCCTGCTCTTTATCTCTACTCCTCAGCCACTGCTCCCCCACATCCAAAGCTTCATTTCCTGGCCATTAAGGCAACATCTAAGGACCATTAAAATTGAATTAAACCCTTCACTTTTCACAAGGCATTTCACCTTGACCATTCTTAGGGCACTTACCATTCTCCCTGTACCATCTCCTTTTGTGACCACATTTTATCTCATTGGTCATGAGTTCCTCTGAGAGCAGGCATCCTACTCTTTGAATCATCAGGTCTTCCACAGGACCTTTTAGGAAAAAGGAGTTCCAAGCTGACCAGGCAAGGACTGAGGATAGTTGTGGAAAGAGCTGAGGTACCACAAATGTGTGTCTGGGGAAGGGCCTGTTTAGGAAGAACTGGTGAGGGCTGCATTTCAGGAATGTGATTAGTCTCCTGAGCTGTAAGAATAGCCACTAACAAAGCATATCATCAGTCTACAGAGGAAGCCCTCTCAGAAACATGCAGAAAGCCACCTGCTGAGATTATCACATCATGGAGTGTTGAAAGGGTAGGTGTTGTTAAGGAATAAGGGAATCAGAAATCTGGTCTACATAGAAAATGGCAGCTGATTAGAATGTTCCAAGTATGGACTAAGGGTAGGAGTGGCCTTTTCAATACCTCTGTGTGTTCCAGTGACTTGGTAGGAGTCCTCCCACGTGCGACTGTAAAAGGCCATGATCTCTGAATTCTCACCATGCATCCTGAGGTTCTTTTTCTGTAGAAGCCATATTTATCAAGTCTGATTTTTACTGTTTTCCAAGCAGATTTCTCTGCTGGGAAGAAAATCTGGCTACCCACTGACATGAATGCTGCAGTATATTTGACAATTACAGTCAATTTTAAAAAATAGTGCCTATTTTTTCAATTATAAAAATAATACATGCTTATAATAGAAAATTGGGAAGTATTAAAAACTAGAAAGGAAGAAATAATTATCCATAATTTCACTGCCTAGAACACCCACTCTTAACACTTTAGTGGATTTCCTTTCAGTCATTTTCTATGAATATGTACTATATCTGAATTCGTTTTCTGGGGAAACTCTTCTGCTGCTTTTTTAACTTAAAGCTGTAACATGAGCATTTGTTCATAACAGATAACTATTGCACATATTTACTAGCTAGCTCTTAGCTTTTCATAAACATCAGTAAAATTAAATGCATGTATTTCTTGTGTTTACCACAGCAATAGAAGCTCATTATAACAAAAAATATCAAAGATTACAGTAATTTGGAAAGAGAAAGTTCATTGTACTTCCTCTCCACAGATATAATTGGTTGAGTTTTTCTATATATGTACTAATATTTGAATATTAATATACATTTATAATTTTTAAATTTTATGACTTAATCAGTACATTGTGATATCATAAGATGGGTGAGTGTGCAGAATAAAATGTGAATGACTCCTGTGTGCCCAGTCTTAGCCCCTGCTCCCTTCCCTAGGGGTGATAACAGTTAAGGACTTGGTATGTATTTTTTCAGTTCTTTTGCTAAGCATTTATATATGTATATATTCATTTACATGAATTGTTGATGGTTGCTTTGGCACTAGAGTGGCTGAATTGAGTACATATGACAGAGACCAAATGGCTCCCAAAGCCATGTTACCTCCACCTCCTTGTGTTATACCGTGAATATGTTACTTTCCTTGGCAAAGGGTCTTTGCAGATATAATTAAGGTTACTAATCAGTTGACCTTAAATAAGGAAGTTATCTTGGATTGGCCCAATGCAAACACTTGGGCCGTCAAAAGCAGAAGAGGAAGTGGATCCACTTTCAAGTGGATCTTGAAAGTTCTTATCACAATGAGAAAAATGTGTAAATGTGTATGGTGGTAGTTGTTAACTAGACTTATTGTGGTGATCATTTCACAAGTTATACAAATACAAATTGTTACATTGTACACATGAAACTAATATAATGTTATATATCAATTATACCTCAATTAGAAAGAAAAGCAGAGAAGGAAAGAGATTCAAAGCACAAGAGGGCTTGAAGGTAGAGGGAGCTGTGTGGCAGGAAATAGGCCCTCACTCCAATAACCTCAAGTAATGGGATTCTGCCAGAATCCCAGAGAAGCTGGAAACAGTTTCTTTCTACCAGAGATTGCGTATTAGAGGGGCCAGCTGACATCTTGATTTCAGGCATGTGAGACCCTGAGCAGAGAATCCTGCCAAACTTCTGAACTATAGAGCTTAGAGATAAGAAACATGTACTGTTTTAAGTCACTGTCTTTGTGATGATTTGTTATGCAGTCTAGAAAAGGAATTCACATTTATTATACATTGTAGATGTTTACTATCTTGTTTTTTGCAGAAAAGGTTTGCCAGCCCTGTACTGGACAGCCCCCATTTCTCTTTATCCATCCCAATTTCCCTTTACCATCAGCTCTTTGAAATGATTGTTCTGATCTGTGCCTCCAGGTTCCTAAATAACATTCTTGTATCACTCTTTCCTTCTGTTTTACTTCATTATCAACTGATCCCCACTCAGAAACAGTAAAATTAAATGCATATATTTCTTGTGTTAGCCCTCCTACCTCCCCCCCCGCCGCCCGCCCTCACCCAACCCTCACCATCCCATTGTTGTTTTAGCTTGATTTTGGTTAAACTGATTATCAGTATTTACATTATTGTGGCTACGAAATACCATTTGCAACTACAAAACTGCCAAACCTACTAAACTATGATTAACTTTTCTTGCACAACTTTTGTTTTCCTTGGAGTTAATGATTCTTTTATTTTTATGTGTTTGGTTTTCCATGAACATATTGTTAATTCAATCCCAAGCTCCTTACCCATTATCTGTATTTTTTCACAATACGGTACATACATCAGATAAACAGTTCATCTTCCTGAGGAAATCTCTCCTGGAATCTTCTGAATTGCTCTAATCTGGACTCTACACAGATGTCCTTCTGGAACATCTTCTCATCATCTTGTTGATACCCTTTTCTTCATCCCTATATTGGATCTACTCTTTTTTATATCCCCAGTGCCTATCCTTCCTTGGTTAAGTTCTTTGTTTGAGAACATTTTCCAGGAATTTCTTGAGAAAGGATGAGTGGGAGGAAATTTTTTGAGAATTTACATCTGGAAATATCTTTACCGTCACACTTGATTGATAGATTGGCTGAGGAGAAAAATCTTCCAGGCAGGAAATAATTGCCATGCTGAATGGAGAGGACTGTTTTATTGCTAGATAGGTTGCTGGGGTTGCTTTTTAGGAAGTCCAGTGTTGTGGTAGGCAGAATAATGCTCCCATCCCAAAGACATGCAGGCTATGATCCTTGGAACCTATGAACATGTTACTTTACAGGATGAAAGAGACTTTGTGGGTGTCATTAAATTAAGGATGTTAAATAAGGAAATTATCCTGGTGGGCCCTATAGGGTCCTTATATAAGAGGGAGGCAGGAAGGTCAAAGTAAGAGAAGATGTGAGAGTGGAAGCAGAGGTTGGAGTAGAGGGGAGAGAGAGAGAGAAGAGAAAGAGAGAGACTTGAAAGTGATACACTGCTGGCTTTGAAGATGGAGGGGCCATAAGCCAAGGAAAGCAGGCACCCTCTAGAAGGTGGGGAAGGCCAAGAAACCGATTCTTCTCACAAGCTTCCAGAAGAAGGAACACAGATGAGCCTAAATGTTGACTTTAGCCCAGTAAGAACCATTTGGGATTTCTTTGTGGATTTTTTTAGTATATTTTATTGATTATGCTATTACAGTTGTCCCAATTTTTTCCCCTTTGCCCTCCTCACCAGGGCATGCCCCTTCCATCCAGCAATCCCCTACCATAGTTCATGTCCATGGGCAATGCATAAAAGTTATTTGGCTTCTCCATTTCCTATACTTGTTTTATTGTTGTTCATTTACAGTTGTCCCCATTTTCCCCCATTAATCTCCCCTGCCCAATCCACTTCCCCCACCTTGCACATTCAATCTTCCCCAGCCCCATTGTCTTTGTCCATGGGCCCTTTATACATGTTCCTTGACTTGACTCTTCCCCTTCTTTCCTCCATTATACCCCTCACCCCCGCTCTCTGGTTACTGTCAATTTGTTCTGTATTTCCATGTCTCTGGTTCTATTTTTGCTCGCTTGATTGTTTTGTTGATTAGGCCCCACTTATAGGTGAGATCATATGGTATTTCTATTTCACCATCTGGCTTATTTCACTTAGCATAATGCTCTCCAGTTTCATCCATGTTATCACAAAGGGTAGGAGTTCCTTCTTTCTTTCTACTGCGTAGTCTTCCATCATGTAAAAGTATCACAGTTTTTTGATCCACTCATTTACTGATGGCATTTAGGCTGTTTCCAGCACTTGACTATTGTAAATTGTGCTACTATGAACAGTGGGGTGCATAGATTCTTTGAATTAGTGTTTCAGAATTCTTAAGGTATAATCCCAGCAGTGGAGTTGCTGGGTAAAAAGGCAGTTCTCTTTTTAGTTTTCTGAGGAAATTCCATACTGTTTTCCACAGTGGCTGCATCAGTTTGCATCCCCACCAACAGTGTACTAGCGTTTCTTTTCTCCATAACCTCGCCAGCACTAGTTTTTTTGTTCATTTGTTTATGATGGCCATTCTGACCAATGTGAAGTGGTATCTTATTGTGGTTTTAATTTTCATCTCTCTGATGGCTAGTGAGATGAGCATCCTTTCATATGTCCTTGTGCCCTCTGTATGTCCTCCCTGGAGAAGTGTCTGTTCAGGTCCTTCACCCATTTTTTTATTGGATTGCTTATTTTCCTGGTGTGGAGTTGTGTGAGTTCTTTATATATTTTGAAGATCAAACCCTTGTCTGAAGTATCATTTGCAAATATATTTTCCCATACAGTTGGTTCCCTTTTCATTTTGCTAATGTTTTCTTTAGCTGTGCAGAAACTTTTTAATTTGAGGTAGCCCCATTTGCTTATTCTTTCCTTTATGTTCCATGTTCTAGGGGGTAACTGGGAAAAATATTGCTGCTTGGAATATCTGAAATTTTCCTACCTATCTTCTCCTCTAGGACTTTTATAGTGTAATGACATATATTTACATCTTTTATCCATCTTGAGTTTTTATTTGCATATGGTGTAATTTGGTAGTCAAGTTTCTTTCTTTCTTTTTTTTTTTGCATGTATCTGTCCAGATCTCCCAACACCATCTGTTGAAGAGGATATTTTTACCCCATTTTATTCTCCTGCCCTCTTTGTCCAACATTAATTGACAATAGAGACATGGATTTATTTCTGGGCTTTCTATTCTGCTCCACTGATCTATGTGTCTGTTCTTATGCCAGTACCAGACGGTTTTGATTACAGTGGCTTTGTAATCTAGTTTGATATCAGGTATTGCGATCCTTCCTACTTTGTTATTCCTTCTTAAAATTGCTGTGGCTATTTGGGGTCACTTACGTTTCCATATAAATTTTTGAAATGTTTTTTCTATATCTTTGAATTGTCATTGGTATTTTAATAGGGATTGTGTTGAATCTATAAATTGCTTTGGGTAGTATGGACATTTTCATGATTAATTTTTCCAATCCATGAACATAGTATATGCTTCCATTTATTTGTGTCTTCCTTAATTTCTTTCTTCAGTGTCTTATAGTTTTACCTCCTGGTTAGGTTTATTCTTAGGTACTTTATTTTTCTTGTGTTATGGCAAATAGGATTTTGTCCCCAATTTCCTTCTAAGTTTCATTTCTGGTGTACAAAAATGCCTTCAATTTCTGAATATTGACTTTGTATTCCACTGTTTTGCCAAATACACTTATTAGGTAGAGTAGTTTTTTGGTGGAGTATATAAGGTTTCTGTATACACTATCATGTCATCTGCAAACAATGACAGTTTTACTTTCTTCTTCCCAATTTGGATGCCTTTTATTTATTTTTCTTGTTTGATTAATGTGGCTAGAACTTCCGATACTCTGTTGAATGTAAGTGATGAAGGAAGACATCCTTATCTTATTCCTGAGCTGAGTGAGAAAGTTTTAGCTTTTGCCCATTGAATTTGATGTTGGTTGTAGGTTTCTCATACATGGTTTTCTTATGTTGAGGTATGCTCCCTTTACTCTAACTTGCTATGTATTTTTATCATAAACAGGTGCTGTACTTTATCAAATGCTTTCTTAGCATCTTTGGTATGATCATGTGATATTTACCTTTCCTTTTGGTTAGGTGATTTTTACGTTCATTGATTTATGAGTATTGTACCATCCTTACAGCCCTGGGATGAACTGCACTTGATCATGGTGTATGATCCTTTTAATGTATTCCTAAATGCAGTTTGCCAATACTTTGTTGAGGACTTTAGCTTCTATGTTCATCAGAGATATTGACCTGTAGTTTTCTTTCTTTCTTGTGCCTTATCTGGTTTTTGAATCAGGATGATGTTGGCCTCACAAAGAGTTTAGGAATCTTCCCTCTTCCTGGATTTGTTGGTGTAGTTTGAGAAGGATAGGGGTTAGCTCTTCCTTAAATATTTTGTAAAATTCTTCTTTGAAACCCACTGGTCCAGGGCTTTTGTGTGCCAGGACATCTTTTGATTACTGTTTCAATTTCACTAGCTGTTATTGGTCTGGTCAGGCTTTCTGCTGTTTCTTCATTCAGTTTTGGAAGGTTATATTTGTCTAGAAATTTGTCCATTTCACCCAGGTTTTCAAGTGTCTTTGTATATAGTTGTTCATTGCAATTTCTTACAATCCTTTGTATTTCTGTGGTATCAGTTGTAACCTCTCCTCTTTCATTTCTGATTGTGTTTATTTGGGTCCTCTTTCTTTTTTTATTAATAAGTCTGCTTAAAAGCTTGTTGATTTTTTAAAGAACCAGTTTCTGGATTTAGTGATCCTTAGGATTTTTCTTTTAGTCCCTTTGTCATTTAATTCTGCTCTGATCTTGATTAGCTCATTCCTTCTGCTCACTCTGGGTTTTGGTTGTTGTTGCTCCTATAGTTATTGTAGATGTAGGGTTAGGTCATTTATTTGAAAAATTTCTGTCTTACTTAGGTAAGCCTGTATTGCTGTGAACTTCCCTCTCAGAACTGCCTTTGCTGTGTCCCATAGGTTTTGGACCCTTGTGTGTTCAGTTTCACTTGTTCCCAGAAACTTTTTGATTTTTACCTTGACCTCACTGTTTACCCATGCATTATTTAATAAATTCAGTCTCTAATTATTTTACTTTTTGAGTTTTTCTTTGAGGTTGGTTTCTAATTTTAAGCATCATGATCTGAGAAAATGCTTGATATGATTTCAATTTTCTTGAATATTTTGAAGCTTATTTTGTGTCCTATCATGTGGTCTTTAAAAATGTTCCATGTGCATTTGAAAAGAATATGTATTTTGTTTCTTTGGGATGAAGGTTTCTGTATATACCAGTTAAGCCCATTTGATCTAACATGTCATTTCATGCCACAAGGTCTTTGTTGATTCTTTGTTTGGAATATTTATCCATTGTTGACAGTGGGGTGTTAAAATCCCCTACTATAAGTGTGCTCCTGTATATATCTTTCTTGAAGTCCTCCAAGATTTTCCTTGTATATTTGGGTGCTCCTATGTTGGGTGCATATGTTTATAATGTTTATATCTTCTTGATGGATTCTTCCCTTAAGTATTATGAAATGTCCTTCTGGGTCTCTTTTTATGGCCTTTGTTTTGAGATCTATTTTATCTGATGTAAGTTTTGCTATGCTAGCATTTTTTCCTGTCAATTTGCTTGGATTTTTTTTTTTTTGTCCAACCCTTCACTTTCAGTCTGTGTAGGTCTTTTGTACTGAGATGGGTCACTTGTTGGCAGCATATGTGCGGATCATGTTTTCTTATTCATTCAGCTACCCTATGTCTTTTGATTAGGGCACTTAATTCATTTACATTTGTGGTTATTATTGATATCTATTTATTCATTGCCATTTTCCCCCTTTGTATCTGTGTTCTTTTCTCTCACTCTTTTTTTATCTTCTTAAGGCAGTCGCATTCGCATATCTTGCAATGCTGGTGTGGTGGAGGTACCTTTATTTAGCCTTTCTTTGGTCTGGGAAACTCCTTATTTCAACTTCCATTTAAATAACAGCCTTGCTGTGTAGAGTAGTCTTGATTGCAGGCCTTTGCTGTTCATTTCTTGGAATATTTCTTTCCATTCCTTCTGGCTTATAGTGTTTCTGTTGAGAGTCAGCTGCTAGCCTTATCGGAGCCTACTTGTATGTTACTATGTGTTTCTCCCTTGCTGCTTTTAAGATACTCTGCTTATCTTTAAGATTTGGCCTTTTAATCATGAGGTGCCTTAAAGTGAGCCTCTTTCAGTTCATCTTGATTGGTACCCTCAGTGCTTCCTGAACTTGCGTGGCTTTTCCCATCACCAGGTTAGAGAAGTTTTCTGTTATTATCTTTTCAAGCAGGTCTTCTCTCCCTTGCTCCTTTTCTTCTCCATTGTTTTTTATGTTGTCCTGAAGTTCCCTTAAGCTCTCCTCATACTTTCTGAGTCTTTTCCAAGTTGCTTCTCTACTTGGGTATTTCTGTCTATCTTGTCTTCCAGCTCACTAATTTGGCCCTTTGCTACATCCAAAATGCTTGTAATTCCTTCTAGTATATTTTTTATTTCAGATATTATATTCTTCATTTCTTCCTGGCTCTTATTTATAGTTTCGATTTCCTTTCTCATGCTGTTGTAGTTCCCATTCAGTTCTTTGTGATTGTCACTGAGTTACTTGACAATTCTTATAACCATTTTTTAAAAATTCTATATCTGATACTTTGTTTGCCTCAATTTCATTTAGCTCTTTTACTGGGCTATTTCATTCCTTTCAGTTTTGGTTCTTTCTTTGTCTCTCCATTTGAGGTGGCTCTTTTTTGTTTCTGTGTCTCAGAATGCTCTTCTTTGCCAGCTGTCTTTATGGGGTGGACTTTTGTGGTAGGAGTTCTGTGGGACTCAGTGGTGCAGTCTCTTTGATATTCTTATCTAGATGCTCTTGTATTGCCCTTTCTTCTCTTTGTGTGGGCTCTCTTATTGTATTTGGGCTTTATTTGGTGATGGTTTCTTTGTTGGTGGGTTCTCCCCTCCAGTGGGCCTACTGGTAGTCACAACTCCACATTGTCCTATACATTGTTATACAGGTGTTAATTAACAAAGCAGTATTACCAGACAACCAAACTGGTGTCAGCAAAAAGAACCCCCCTACCACATCAGCAATCTCAACCACAATTGAGCAAAGATTAATAAAGGTGAAGAGAGATTATGAATATTATAAGACAGGACAAAGGGAATATGAGCTGACTAAAAGAGGAGAAAATGTTATTGAGTGATAAGAGGGAGGAAAACTGATAAGAGTAGGGATAGAACTGAGGTGAAGAAAGGGAAAGAATAAAATTTAAAACATAAGTAAAACACATAGGGGTGATGGGAACAATATGGTAAGAAAAGGAAAGAGTAAATTATGAGGTTTGAAGTAAAATTGTAAAGGTATTGGAACAATGAGAGCAAAATTGCAGAAAAACCATAGCAGGATCAGTGACAACAACAACTGAGTGAAGTTTGGTAAAGGTGGGATGAGAGTAGGAATATTATATGAATGTGAAAAGTGAATATGAGATGTTTACTATAAGGAAAAATGATTTTGAAAGGATGGGGGAAGCAAACTAATAAGAGTAAAGAGTATAGCCCAGGTTGAGAAATGGGGAAAAAAGAAATAAAATTCCTCACTCAATTGATCAGGGGCAGAGGATAGATGAAATGGAGTAAGAGAGGGGAAGAGTATTCTATGGGATTTAGAGTGCAAACATATAGTGAACCAATAGTTATTCCTTTGGAGAAGTACAGCAGTGACCATGGTATTTCATTCAACTATCCACTGTTTATCAAAGGTAGAAAAGAAATAAGGCTCTTATAATTCAGGAAAAAGAATGTGAGCTGACTTAAGAAAGAAGAGTGCTTATGCTAGGTGCAAGGTTAGATGGAGGAGAAACAGTGAGAGTAGGAGATAGGAATATAGTGTAATGTGAGGGAAAATAAAGTTTACAACAACATTAATAAAGTTCAGGAAGATGGCACAATTGATTAAGACCAGGGAAGGGTGCTATATGGGATTTGGAATAACAATAATATGATTAAAAATATATAATCTGAATAAAACAAATAAAAAGTAAAAGACCAAGAGTAGTGAGCTATTTGAAATATGAGTGAAGTGAAAGAAGAAAAATTAAAATACAATATGAAAGGGAGACTAACAAAACAAAACAAACAAGAAACAAATAAAAAGCCTAAATAAACAAAAAGAAGAAAGAGAAGTAAAAAACATGCAAGTTATGATGAGGAGCAAGGTGGAATTTGTCTCAGCTGTTGATGTTTGTCTTCTGACTTCTTTCTTGATCTCTCTGGTTTTATCTCAGCTCTGGGTTTTACTGTCTTACTGTTGGAAAAGAAAAAAAAAAGCCTCCTGCTGTTATAAGTCTACGCAGCTGGTTTTATAGATCTTCTGGGCTCCTGTGGGTGATGGAGGGGTTGGGTTCCATTTTTCCTTTACAGTGGTTTGTCAAGGAAGTGGGTTCGGTCTGGGAATCACAGGTGCCCAGCTTCCAGCCCATACGTTCAGAGCACTGTGTGGCCTGCATTCTCCACTCTGCACAGTTGCGCTGGGCTGGCACTGATAAACCATCTACCTTTGCACCCCTTTGATCAATCCACGAGGTCCTGAGTGGGAGCAAATCACACCCACAATTCTCCCTCCTTGATGGCTGGACAGCTGTGTGCATGAGGTCCCTGTCCAGTGTGCCTCAGTTCCCCTTTTGAAAGTGTCTGTTGGTGCCGCTGCTGCTTCAAGCCGCTGTCAGGCTTTCCACATACTCCAACTCTCTGGCAAGTCCAGAGTCTATCTCAGACACAGCCAGTTGCTGTCCACTTCTACTCCCAGCTCCACATGCTACCAGAGTCTCCCCGCCCATTTCTGGCACTGTTCTGGCCAGCAGCTGCCACCCTGGCTTCAGTGTGCTGCCCTTTGCATGTGTGCTTATGTATCTAACCCCCATCCCAGCGACTTTACATATTCAAGTGTCTCCTGCCATGGGTCTGCAATTTGCCCACACTCAGAGTGGAGGGAGCTGAGAGGCTTTTATTACTGACCCAGTTCTCTGATGTTTTCCCTGTGGCAGCTGTGGTTTCTGGTGCCACATCCAGGACTTTCCCCATCTATTTATAAAACCTTCTTATTACTCATTTTGAGGCATCCTCTGTACACTTTGGCTTCCAAACTTCATATCAGCTAAGATTCTTCTGGCTGTTCACTTTGTCTTTCGGAAGATGAGCTAAGTGTCCCGATGCAGACTCCGGCTCATGGGGTCCATCACATTGTGGGTGAGATACGAGAAATTCACACAGACTACCGAGTCCTGTGAAGGAAAAAGGACAGCATGGTTTTTCTCTCAAGAGGAGAAAAAGCCTTGGCTCTTGCTGTGACCAGCCTTTATTTCTTTTCTGGGCACATTATATGATGGTCCTCATTTACTATGCATAGGTTCACTTTAGGTGGTTACCTTTTACAGAAAACAAAGGAGATGATGCCCCTAATCACATCACAGAAGAAGGATATTTGCAAATGTAAAGGGAAAAGTGGTGGAACCGGTTACACTCCATACTGGGGAGTTTTAGCATGGATTTTAGGAAGTTAAAGTAAGCACTTGCTGTCCCAATTCAGGGTGAGGGAGTTTTAGCAAAAGCAAGTCTCAAAGTGGCCTAGGTTCAATGCAGGCCTGATTCCCTACAGGGGAACCTATCCATGGGTGTGGGTCTTGTGCATCGAAACTTGCTTTCCACTGGGAGCTGGGCCCACACAACGCAGAATGGTCTCCCACAGTGTCCCAGTTGGGTGCATGAGCAAGTGGGCTCAGCTCCTATCTACTAAGCTGCCATCTTCCAAAACCCCATTTCCTATATTATTCTTACCCCCCTGTCTATTTCATACCTACTAATTATGCTTCTTAATTCCTGTACCTTCTCCCCCATTCTTTCCTTCCCTCACCCAGCTGATAGCCCTCTGAATGATCTTCATGTCTATTATTTGGTTCCTGTTCTAGTTGGTTGCTTAGTTCATTTTTGTTTTTGTTTTTTAGATTCAGTTGTTGATAGTTGTGAGTTTGTTGTCATTTTACTGTTCATAGTTTTGATCTTCTTTTTCTTAGATAAGTCCCTTTAACATTTCATACAATAAGGGCTTGCTGGTGATGAATTCCTTTAAGTTGACCTTATCTGGGATGCACTTTATCTGCCCGTCCATTCTAAATGATAACTTTGCTGGATAGAGTAATCTTGGATGAAGGTCCTTTCTTTTCATCACTTTGAATACTTCTTGCCAATCCCTTCTTGCCTGCAAAGTTTCTTTTGAGATATCAGCTGATAGTGTTATGGGAACTCTTTTGTAGGTAACTCCCTGTTTTTCTCTTGCTGCTTTTCAGATTCTCTCTTCATCTTTAAGCCTGGCATTTTAATTATGATGTGTCTTGGTGTGGTCTTCTTTAGGTTCAACTTGTTTGGGACCCTCTGTGCTTCCTGGACTTGTATGTCTATTTCATTCACCAAACTGGGGAAGTTTTCTTTCATTATTTTTTTAAATAAGTTTTCAATTTCTTGCTCTTCATTTTCTCCTTCTGACATCCTTATGATTTGGATATCAGTACTTTCAGAGATGTCCCAGAGTCTTCTTATACTCTCTTCATTTTTTGGAATTTTTGTTTCCTCATTCTGTTCTGGTTGAATGTTTATTTCTTCCTTATGTTCCAAATCATTGATCTGAGTCCCGGCTTCTTTCCTTTCATTGTTAGTTCCTGTAGATTTTTCTTTATTTCAGTTAGTGTAGACTTCATTTCTTCCCTTATGTTTTTACTGTCCTCAATGATTTCTCTGAGCATCCTTATTACCAGTGTTTTGAACTCTGCATCTGATAAGTTAGATATATCTATGTTGTTTAATTCTTTTTCTAGGGTTTTGTTCTGTTCTTTCATTTGGGCCATATTTCTTTGTCTCCCCAACTTGGCAGCTTCCCTGGGTATGTTTCCATGTATTAGGTGTATCTTCTTTGACTCCCTGTCTTAGCATCAGTTAAATTGTAAGGGGTGGAGCCTTAAGTATTTGCCAAGGTGGGGCAACCCACTTCACCCCTTTGTGGCACTGTGTGGGGGGAGGGTTTGGAGAGGGGACAATGCCACTGCCTGGCCTCTGGAGGCTTGTCCAGCACTTGCCCTATTTCCAGTCAATTCACCCACTTCCCGTCTGTGACTGGTGCCCTTTGAGCTGTTGCCCTGATGATGATTCCCAGAGAAGGTGGGTTTGTGTATGTTCTAAGACTGTGAGGACCCTTTAAACAGACTCTCCTGAGAAACTGGCAGTTTATTCTGTTGCCCCAACCCCCACTAGTTTTTACAGCCAGCAGTTATGAGGCTTTATCTTCCAGGCACTGGATCCCTAGGCTGCACAGTCTGGCTTGGGGCTGGGATCACTCACTCCCATGATATACTTCCCAATTTTTATCCACCACACATGAATGTGAGACTGCCCAATCCACTTCTGCTGCCACCTCTCTGCTCCTCACTGCATCCTCTCTGCCTGGCTCCTGGCTCTGCCCCTCCCACCTGTCTGGGTCAACATGGTTTCCTTAAATCTTTGGTTGTCAGACTTCCATGTCTGGGTGTTCTGGGTGTTTTGGGGGACCAGTCCTTTAGTTGTGATTCTCCTTGTCGTTGTGCGAGGAGGTGAAGCATGTTTCCCTATGCCTCCATCTTGACCAGAAGTCTTTCCACATGGGATGTCTAACCTCCAGAATTGTAAGATACTAAATATTTATAATCCATTAAATTAGTGGCTATTTTTACAGCAGCATGGGAAACTAACACAAATGCTATTCTATCAGTGTGATTGTTTTCTTCTTAATTTTTAAAATATGTTTATTGATTTTGGAGACAGAGGAAGTGGGGTGGAGAGAAAGACATCAATATGAGAGAGAAACATTTATCTGTTGCCTCCCATATGCACCCAAAGTATCACACCTGCAATCTAGGTATGTGCCCTGACCAAAAATCAAAACCTCAACCTTTTGGTGTATGGGATAACACTCCAACCAGCTGAAACACCCAACTGCACCACTCAGCCAGGGCTAATCTTAATCTTCTCAGTCTTCTGTCTCTAGAAGATTGTAGGATATTTTCTGTCTCCAGCATCCTAGGGTTTTGGGATGGTTGCCTCAGTGGACACCTGGTGGATTCTTACAATGTGGACAACTAACTTCTAGGGAGTTTCTTAGATGTCTCCCCAATTTGTTTCCACCCACCCTCTCTTTTTCTGTTCTCTTTTTTTCTGAACTTCTATTATTTGAATACTGAGTCTCTTGGACCAGTCCTTTGATTTTCTTAACTTTTCTCCTTTGTTTCTCAACTCTGTCTTTTTTCTACTCTGTTTTTACTTTTACCTTCTAAACTTTTTGAGCTATTTCAGATATCATGATTTTAATTTTCAAGAATTAGTTTTTGTTTTCTGAATGTTATTTTTATTACCTGTTGCTGGTTTCAGTGTCTTTTTTATCTTTCTGAAAATATTAATGATTTTTTAAAGTATTCTTGCAAAAATATCTTTGCTGGAAACCAGGTTTTTAAGTCCTTTCTTGGAGTGTGGTTCTATCCACATGTTATGCACATCATAACTGACAGACCATGCCCTGAATTAAGAAGAAAGCAAACATTTTTTGAATTCCCTCTATGGCTTACATGTAGTATTTCATTAAGTTCTGCAAACAAGAGCCATCATTATCCCCACATTGTAAATAAGGTAGTTGAAGCCAAGAAATGCATGTGATTTGTCCCAAGTAATACCCTAAGTGATATACTGTGATTCAGATACAAGACAGTGTGAAGGATAGTGTGAAGTTGACATCTGCCTCATTTCTCAGCCCTTCCCTGCCTAGAAGTCTGTTCCTGTCTCCTTAGTCTGGGACAGTGGAAATATGCTCATGACTTGGTTCTCTAAATGTGGGCAATATGCAGTGGAGCGCTTAAAACTTTTGCAGGCCAGAAATGTTAGAAAGTGTCCTTTATGGACAATGTCAGAATTTGTGCTTACAAAGCACATGTGATTGGGTCAGAATTTATTTATTGCTTTCTAGCAATTAATAAATCTCACATCCTGATAATTCTAGTTTTAAGAAATCAAAGAATCATTCTAAATCCAGCAGGTCAGAACAAGAACTACATTTCTCAGGCTTCCAGCCAAGATGGAGGTGCAGGTAGACACACTGTGCCTCCTTACACAACCAAAATAAGGACAACAACAATTTATAAAGAAAATAACAATCAGAACTGATAGAAAATAGAACTGTATGGAAGTCCGACAACCAAGGAGTTAAAATACACACATTCATCCAGACGGGTAGGAGGGGCAGAGTTGGGCCTCTAGGAGGAGAGGGGTTGTAGCAAAAAGAAAGCGGTGGCACCAGGCATGCAAGACAGCAGCTGACAAACCACAGTCCTGCAAGATGGCAACAGGTGGACCCTGGGCGCTCAGGCAGTGGCTGGGGGACTCCAGGCACAAGGTGGCAATGGGCAGACCCAGCGAGGTGGAAATTGTGAAGTGGGACACAGGGCACAAAATGGCTGACCTGGTAGTCCCACATTCTCGGGCATATAAACCAGGTGAAACTGGGGAGCCAGACAGACTGTGCAACCCAGGGTCCCAGCTTGGGGCAATAAAGTCTCAAAACACCAATTGAAAACACCTGTGTAGTTTGAGGTGCCAGGAGAAACTTTCGGCCTCACAGGAGAGTTCATTGGAGAGACCCACAGGATCCTAGAATGCACACAAGCCCACCACACAGGAAACTGCACCAGAAGGGCTCAGTTTGCTTGGGGGAAGTGGCAGAAGAGACTGAAATCTGACAGAGAGTGGAGCAAGCACCATTGTTCCCTCTCAAACCCCGCCCCCACATATAGCGTCACAACCCAGTGACTGGGCTACACCGCCCTAGTGAACATCTAAGGTTCCACCCCTCATACCTAACAGGTGTGACAAGACAAAAAAAAATGGCTCAAACAAAAGAACAGATCAAAGCTCCACAGCAAATACAACTAAGCAACCAAGAGCTAGCCAACCTATCAGATGCACAGTTCAAAGCACTGGTGATCAGGATGCTCACAGAATTGGTTGAATTTGGTCACAAATTAGATGAAAAAAATCAAAGCTACGCTAAGTAAAATGAAGGAAAATGCACAGGGAACCAGTAGTGATGGGAAGGAAACTGGGACTCAGATCAATGGAGTGGACCAGAAGGAAGAAAGAAACATCCAACCAGAAAAGAATGGAGAAACAAGAATTCAAAAAAACAAGGAGAGGCTTAGGAATCTCCAGAAGATCTTTAAACGTTCCAACATCCGAACTATAGGGGTACCAGAAGGAGAAGAGGAAGAGCAACAAGTGGAAAAGTTATTTGAACAAATAATAAAGGAGAACTCCCCCAATCTGGCAAAGGAAATAGACTTCCAGGATGTCCAGGAAGCTCAGAGAGTCCCAAAGAAGTTGGACCCAAGGAGGAACACACCAAGGCACATCATCATTACATTAGCCAAGATTAAAATGAAGGAGAGACTCCTAGAAGCAGCAAGAGATAAGGAGACAGTAACCTACAAAGGAGTTCCCATCAGACTATCAGCTGATTTCTCAAATAAAACCTTACAGGCAAAAAGGGGCTGGAAAGAAGCATTCCAAGTCATGAAAGGCAAGGACCTACACCCAAGATTGCTCTATCCAGCAAAGCTTTCATTCAGAATGGAAGGGCAGATAAAGTGCTTCTCAGATAAGGTCAAGTTAAAGGAGTTCATCATCACCAAGCCTTTTTTATATTAGATGTTAAAGGGACTTATCTAAGAAAAAGAAGATAAAAAAACATGTACAGTAAAATGACAGCAGACTCACAATTATTAACAACAACACCTAAACCAAAAACAAAAGCAAACTAAGCAAACAACTAGAACAGGAACAGAACCACAGAAATGGAGATCACATGGAGGGTTAGCAACAGGCGAGTGGGAGGAGGAGAGAGGGGGAAAAGATATGGAGAATAAGTAGCATAGATGGTCGGTAGAAAATAGACAGAGGGAGGGCAAGAATAATATGGGAAATGTAGAGGCTAAAGAACTTATGACACATGGACATGAACTAAAGGGGGGAATGTGGGTGGGAGAGGGTGTGCAGGGTGGAAGGGAATGAAGGAGGGAAAATGGGACAACTGTAATAGCATAATCAATAAAATATATATATTTTTAAAAAGAACTAAATTTCTCAACCTTCTTTGCATTTAGGTTCTCCCAAGTCAGTACACTATGTTAGTGACATACAAATTTACAGGTTCTACTCTTAGACAGTAGAGGCTTGTTCTCCCCTTCCCCTTCCAGCCAGAATACAGAACATGAAGGCATAAAAGTAGTAGTGGAGAATAGACAGTACATTGTGACTAGTCATGGTGACTGCAGAGAGATGGTTAAAATAGAATGTAGATGTGCAGGAATGAGTCTTATTGGACCATGTGGACAAGGGCCAAACTCCAGCATGGTGAGGCACTAGAAGAGGAGATTAGGTCTCTGACACTGAGACTTCCTGCCAGACCACGATTGCTCATGTCCATAGTATTATGTGAGGAAGAAATAAACATCTTTATTTTTTATTTTTTTATTTTATTTTTATTTCTTAGAATATATTTTATTGAGCCCTGGCTGGCATAGCTCAATGGGTTGAGCATGGGCTGCGAACCAAAGCATCGCAGGTTCGATTCCCAGTCAGGGTACATTCCTGGGTTGCAGGCCATGACCCCTAGCAACCGCACATGATGTTTCTCTCTCTCTCTCTTTCTCCCTCCCTTCCCTCTCTGAAAATAAATACATAAAATCTTTAAAATATATATATATATTTTATTGATTATGCTATTACAGTTGTCCCATTTTCCCTCCTTCATTCCCTTCCACCCTGCACACCCTCTCCCACCCACATTCCCCCCTTTAGTTCATGTCCATGTGTCATAAGTTCTTTAGCTTCTACATTTCCCATATTATTCTTGCCCTCCCTCTGTCTATTTTCTACCGACCATCTATGCTACTTATTCTCCATATCTTTTCCCCCTCTCTCCTCCTCCCACTCGCCTGTTGCTAACCCTCCATGTGATCTCCATTTCTGTGGTTCTGTTCCTGTTCTAGTTGTTTGCTTAGTTTGCTTTTGTTTTTGGTTTAGGTGTTGTTGTTAATAATTGTGAGTCTGCTGTCATTTTACTGTACATGTTTTTTATCTTCTTTTTCTTAGATAAGTCCCTTTAACATCTAATATAAAAAGGCTTGGTGATGATGAACTCCTTTAACTTGACCTTATCTGAGAAGCACTTTATCTGCCCTTCCATTCTGAATGAAAGCTTTGCTGGATAGAGCAATCTTGGGTGTAGGTCCTTGCCTTTCATGACTTGGAATGCTTCTTTCCAGCCCCCTTTTTGCCTGTAAGGTTTTATTTGAGAAATCAGCTGATAGTCTGATGGGAACTCCTTTGTAGGTTACTGTCTCCTTATCTCTTGCTGCTTCTAGGAGTCTCTCCTTCATTTTAATCTTGGCTAATGTAATGATGATGTGCCTTGGTGTGTTCCTCCTTGGGTCCAACTTCTTTGGGACTCTCTGAGCTTCCTGGACATCCTGGAAGTCTATTTCCTTTGCCAGATTGGGGGGAGTTCTCCTTTATTATTTGTTCAAATAACTTTTCCACTTGTTGCTCTTCCTCTTCTCCTTCTGGTACCCCCTATAGTTCGGATGTTGGAACGTTTAAAGATCTTCTGGAGATTCCTAAGCCTCTCCTTGTTTTTTTGAATTCTTGTTTCTCCATTCTTTTCTGGTTGGATGTTTCTTTCTTCCTTCTGGTCCACTCCATTGATCTGAGTCCCAGTTTCCTTCCCATCACTACTGGTTCCCTGTGCATTTTCCTTCATTTTACTTAGCGTAGCTTTGATTTTTTTCATCTAATTTGCGACCAAATTCAACCAATTCTGTGAGCATCCTGATCACCAGTGCTTTGAACTGTGCATCTGATAGGTTGGCTAGCTCTTGGTTGCTTAGTTGTATTTGCTGTGGAGCTTTGATCTGTTCTTTTGTTTGAGCCATTTTTTTTTGTCTTGACTCACCTGTTACATAGTGAGGGGCAGAGCCTTAGGGCGGGGCCACCCAGTTGCTGTCCCATTACGCTGTATGTTGAGAAGGGGTCGTAGAGGGAACTTTGGTGCTTCCTGTGCTCTGTGCTGGATTTCAGTCACTTCTGCTGCTTCCTCCAAATAAATTGGGCCCTTCTGGTGCTGATTCCCATGTGGGTGGGCTTGTGTACACTCTAGGACCCTGTGCGTTTCTGCAATGAACTCTCCTGTGAGGCTGGGAGTTTCTCCTGGCACCTCAACCCCCACAGGTGTTTTCAGTCAGAGTTTTGAAGCTCTATTTCCCTGCGCTTTGAGTATGGTTCACGAGGTCAGTCTCGCTTCCCAATTTCACCTGGTTTATCTGCACACTAATGTTGGACCACAGGTCTGCCAGCTGCCTTGTGCGCTGTGCTCCTCGACAATCTGCTGCCTCATTGGGTCCGCCCACTGCTCTCTTGTGCTCCTGGGGTCCCCCAGCTGCTGCCTTGCATGCCCTGGATCCACCAGCGACCACTTTTTTCACTGCAACCCCTCTCCACCTGGCCGCCAGACTCCACCCCTCCTACCGGTCTGAATGAATGTGTCTACTTTAACTCCTTGGTTCTCAGCCTTCCATATAGTTCAATTTTCTGTCTGTAGTGGTTGTTTTTTTTTTGTTTCTAAATTGTTGTTGTCCTTATTTTGGTTGTATGAGGAAGCACAGTGTGTCTACTACACCACCATCTTGGCTGGAAGTAACATTTTTATTTTGAAAGTCACTTTTATTTGAGGACATTTCTTTGAATAGCTGAACCCATGTCCAAACTAACACCCAAGTCCATAGTGAACTTTATCTTACTCTCGCTTTTCTTCCTCCTTTCCTGCTGCAGTTCTCTAAGGAGACCCTGAACTGCCACATATGTGTGTTTGCTTTTATGTTTTGTATATGTTGCTTCCTTTGCTTAAATACTCTCCCCTACCCACCTCTGTCTGGTAAACTCCTACTCGACCTATGATACTCGAATCGAATACCCCCTCCTTCAGGAGCCTTCCTTGACTCTCCTGTCTTCCCAGTCAGCATTCATTATTTTCTCTTCACTGACTCCATAATAGTGTCCAAACCTCTATTAGCAATCACCATGTGGTACCATAATTATTTGCTCATATGTTGATCTCTTAAACCTGACTGTAGTTTTGTTTAAAGTCAAGGACCCCATTTTACTCATTTTTGTATCTCCAATATTGAATTTGTAAATGTTACAGATAGATTTCTGGTGAATGGGTGAACACAGATGATATAATTATGTGCATACCCATACAAATCCTCATTCTTAAAAAAGTGTTTCCTACTTTACTAAGACACCACTTGTGAATAGCATGCCTATTTCTCCTGCAGAAGTTCAATAAGCATCAATTTACTATTACATAATTTATAAACCAAGGGACTGATTATCCTTGGCCTGAAAACTTGCATTATAGATTTGTCAGTCTCCCAAGTGAAACAATCCTGTAAACTGGCTTCACACCCTGGGATTAAATGACTGCAGAATTCTAAATTAAGGCCCTGGCTCAATTTGCTTTGGTCTCCTTTCAGCTTAGAGCAGATGATCTAGGCTGCCTTATTAGCAGTTTCCAGAAAATGCTCAGGCATGCTCAAAGCTAACAAAAAGATGGGTGCATTGTCTTATCCTGGAACATTTTAGAGTTCAAGGACTTTGAGGTTGGCATGTTCTGTTTCGGTGGGTGTCATGTTTTGCCTTTCTTTCACTCTGTGCCAATCAATATTATACCAACTCTAGCAACACTGCAGGTATATGTTGTACTACTTTTGTACTTATGCTAATACTGATATTAAAATTGTTTTTTCCTATCTAGAAATATACTTTTAGCAGTTCCTAGGTTTCAACATGCAATGTGTGTGACAAGTCTTGCGGTTGTCCAATGGGACTGAATTTATACCCATTCTGGATGCACCTTTAGATGGTAGACTCTGGGTTCCCATATCTAGCCTTGGTTTTATTTTTGTAAAGTTTTATCTTAAATACCCTTAGTTTGTAAAAGTTCTAAAATTATTATCCTAAAAAATTTCCACTGCCCAACTTCATCCACTAAGCTGTGGATTTTAGAAAATAATTGACAGCCTGGACTCCCCTCTCTGAGCATGCAGTATAAAGTATATAAAATACATATAGGATATATTTATGTGCTTACACACTCATATTTTGTCCCTTTTAGAAAGAACAAAAGCTTCAATAAGAGAGGCATCTTGTCTGTTTCATTCTCACTGTTATCCCCAGCACCTGGCACAGAGGAGGTACTCAGTAAATCTGTGGTGCTCTGAATGACTGAATGGTTGTATCTCTTTTTTATATTTGCTGCATAAGCCAGTTGCTCTGAGGGGGCATGACTGGAATAATTAAAGAAGCAGAGACCTGTTCTCAGTGTGCCCCCTCTTTTCACTACTTATCCTTTTTTTGTCAAGCATGTGACACTCTCCTGACCGCAGGCCTTTGCCCTCTTTCAGCTTCCCTGATGTCTCCCCCACATAATACATGTTTGTTTGTTTTTCTTTTGCATTCTTAAAGGTGTTATCTCAGGTTAATTAGAATACCTATTTTGTCCATAAAATGGGTTGTTTAAAATGCAATGTTATTTTGGGAAAAAATTAAGGTTATTTTAATTTAAATTTGTTATTTCATAAAATAGTGTTTTGAAAACATGTTTTAAACTCTAACCTAGAAGGGGCTAAATCAGGACAGAGTCTTCAGTAAAAAGACTGGGAAGGCTGTCCATTACTTATGTAACAATGATATTAGGGGCAAGGAATTGACAGATGGAGAAGGTGAAGAAGAGGGAGAAAGGAAGAAGGACAAAGATACTGAGGGCAAAGGGAGAGGCTGCATAGAGCTAAGTTTTCAATGAATACAGAGTCCCATTCAACCAATGTTTCGGAAGACTATGCTCTTCTACATTCTGGGACAAGACAAAATCCTTATTCTCATGGCATACTCATCCTAGATCAGTACTGTTTAATGGAAAAAGAATGAAAATCACAAATTCAATCCATATGTGCAATTTAATATATTGCACATATATTAAATTCATAATATTCATAATACATAATATTACTGTTTCAACGTATAAGCACTATAAAATTAATTAATGCTTGACTTCTTTTTTATGTTAATTCTTCAAAAATCCTGTGCATATTTATTTTGTACTTACAGCATAACTCAATCCAGACTAGCCATATTCCAAATGCTCAATAGCCATGTGTTGCTAGTGGCTACCATATCAGATAGTGTCATTCTGTATAATAAACAAGCAAACAAAGATGCAATATATAATAAATATACTTATAAATTATATAATTTTAGTATGAATATTGTGACATATTATGAACTACTCATAATTGGAAGAATATTATGGAGAAAACTAAAATTGGACAAGTGACAAAGGATAAGGAGTTATTTGGCCTGGGTGGTCAGAGCAATCCTCTCTGGAGCTGAAATTTGAGCAGAAACTGGAGGGTGTGAGGGAAAGAATCATTCTAAGGTTGGAGAAAGAGCTTTGTAGGTAGAGCACTGTGGTGGACTCTGGATAGCAGAGTACACCTGTTGTGACTGAAGATGAGAATAAATGCACAGGCTACAGCAATCCTGTGGAGAAAAAGGGGACTCTCAAGAAGAGAGTGCCCAGACCCTTGCCTAGACAAACTTTTATTGTTTTTCTTGGGTCTTACATTAAAGAAGGATTTATTATCTATTACATAAAATGTTATTGTCTATATTTTAGGTACAGTCAAGGAAATGAAAATAACAAATGCAGAAGGGAAAGGCAGTGAGCTAATTAGCTCCATCTTTGGGAAAATTTATACAGGCTTTACAAATTACCTTGACGATAAACAATACACATCTACTGTTTCAGACCAGGGCAAGGGAGTTTCAGCAAGAGCAAGCCATAATGGTCTGTATGCATTTTCTAGGCGGGATTCCCACGGGAAAACTTGGTTTGAAGGTCTGGCTCCTGCCTACACCCCTGCTTCTGTATGTTTTCCATATGGAGCTGAGTCACATTTGCCAGACCAAAACAAATCAGTCCCCTACAGAGCACCCAACAAGAGCAAAGGTCCTGCGTTAGGACCCAGAGTGCTGTCTCAAAAGGGTGAGAATGGGGGAGATGAATTCAGAGACATCGGGGCTATGGCCATACCTGATGGAACCTTGCAAGCCATGTGAAGAGTTGGCCTACCATGCCCATAAATTGTCTTTGGAGGACATGAACCTATGCTCACATTTCTTAAGTGATCTATTTTATTCCATGTGGAAGAGTAAAGTCCTAAAAATCTTTCCTTGATATTGTCTTAGGACATTAACACTTTAAATGTAATTGTTAGTGTGTCCTTACTTTTGGTGTCCCTAACAGTGTCTATATTACAGTGACTGCCATGAATTTACCATGCTCTAGATACATGGACCACATGGACACTGTGTCTGGGGTTTGGAGGGCATCACATGCCAACACAGCACTTGAAAGCATTTTCTCTTTGCAAGATGTTACATGTCACTAACATGCCTTTGAATATCTTTATTTGGCAAATATCATTCCTGATTAAAGCTAGTGTTTATAAATGTATTATCACCTTTTCTCCAGGATCAGACATTTGGAGAGTTTTGTCCTTTTCCTTAATCAGCTCTTCTTTGTGCTGCCAATCAACTTAGGCCCCCACACTCTTTGAATACTCCCTAGCATTTGTAGTGCTCCCAGGAGCAGCCACCAATAAAGGCTGCCCCCAAGGCTATGCATCAAGTGAGCATCATTGGGCACTTGAGGGCTGGAGTATGTATTCCTAAGAGGCTGACTTTTTTTAAAGATTTTATTTATTATTTAAGATTTCATTTATTTTTAGAAAGAGAGGAAGGGAAAGAGAAGGAGAGAAACATCGCTGTATGGTTGCTTCTCGTACACCCCCAACCAGAGACCCAGCCCGCAATCCACTGAGCCACACCAGCCAGGGCGTAAGAGCCTGACTTTCTGCAACCACTTCTTCCACTGCTTTCTATAGACCTCCCCAGTATGTTATATATGCATTTCAGTCCTCCCTTCTCCCCTCTTTCCCCACCTTTCCCAACACCTCTCTTGTAGTGCCCTTTCCTGCCGGCTCCATAAGCCTTGAGCTTGCTCCCTGACCTTCTAGGGTGGGACAACAGTGTGTATGGTCACATCCCACCTCCTGATGCCAAGCAAGTTCTGATCTGTCCCCAGGTTATCAGCCAAGTCATACTTATCGCTCTCAAGAAAGAGAGAATATTTGGTGCTTGGAGATGGTAAAATGTTGATAAATGTTGGTTAAATATGTATTTTATTTTGATGGTTTAAGATGTTACTGATCTCCCCTGATCTGCTCCCCTGATCTGAGGGGGTGGGGACCAATGTTCCAATTACAAGTGTAAGGCCACTGGCTATATGAAAATGACTTTTAATCCCTGAAAAGTAATTCTAAATGTTGCTACCCCTTATAATAGCTCTGCCTGATAGTGGCTCACTTTCTACCAAGGCTGCTACCTCTTTATGATCTAACATGCCAATGCTACTTCATTATAGTACCATTTTTGGCACTACAATAATACTTCCCACTGTTCTGTTTTAATTTTTAAATAAACAAAGGACAGTTTTAACTTAGAGGTAGAATCACACATTATTTACAACAATTTTGAACTTGGTCTTCATGATCTGTTTCAGGCGCCAGAATTAAAAGAGTTTTGTCTTTTCCAGCATTTTGTTCTCCTTTATCACACACCTAGGTACTTCCTATCATTTTATGTCTCCCAAGCACAGAGGGGTGGTAACCCCTCTACTTAACTTCAAATTTTTATGTTCTTTTGTTGCCATATCACATATATATGGAGGCAGGAAAAAAAAAAGATTATAAAGGTTTCCTGCTGGGATAGCAACAGTTCAAACATGGTATTGGAACAAGTAATGCTAGCTACTATAAGAGATACTTGTTTCACATCCCGATGCAATTGTTGGGGTTTCTCTGCTTCATGCACACATGCAGATGGCCCATATTTTAGAACTCTCCACTTTTCATCTGGCTAACAGATTGCAGGGTGGGGAGGAGACAGGAAGAGAGAGAGAGAGAGAGAGAGAGGGAGAGGGAGAGGGAGAGGGAGAGGGAGAGGGAGAGGGAGAGGGAGAGGGAGAGGGAGAGGGAGAGGGAGAGAGAGAGAGAGAGATTTCCTCCACATTCCATTGGCCAGAACTCAGCAGAATGAGACCACCAAATGTTTCTAGGAAATATAGACTAGCAGTATGCTCCCAAAGAGAAGAACCAGCAATCCACACCCCATCACACCCAACCACAAATATGGCTTTACTCCATCATTTAAATCACAATTTTGTCCTGCACAGGTAGGTGAGCCAGAGATGTATTTGTTTTTAGGGGGACACTTTGCCTTAAGTTTCTTCGCCAGAGATTTTTTTAAACCTGCCTCAGTTTTTATTTTTTATTTATTTTTTGTTGCTCTATTACAGCTGTCCCAATTTTCTCCCATTGCTCACCCCTGCCCTGCCCAACCCTCCACTCCCACAGTCAATCCTCACCCTGTTGTCCATGTCCATGGGTCAGTATACCTGTTCCTTGACTAGACCCTTCCCTTTCTTTTCCCCTTACCCTACTCCCCACTACCTTCTGGTCACCACCAGTCTGTTCCTTGTTTCCATGCCTCTCATTTTTCTCATTTGTTTTGTTTATTAGGTTCCTTTTTCTCATTTGTTTTTGTTTATTAGGTTCCTTTTATAGGTAAAATCACATGGTATTTGTTTTTTAATACCTACCTCAGACCTGAGAGGTAGGAAGGATAAGAGAGGTCCCTAATACCAGTGGTTTTCTAGTAATTGTGTGACTTCTTTTTTACATCTAGATCCCTGATCCATTTTGAATTTGTTCTTGGGTAAGGTTTGAGGTATGGATATAATGTTATCTTTTTAAACAACTAACAAGTTGTCCAGGGCTGTATGTTAAGAAGTTCAACTTTGCCCCAGTGATTTGAGATGCCACCGTTATCAAATGGCACATTCCTGCAGTGCCTTGGTCTATTTTTATACTTTCCGTTCTTTTCCACTAATCCATTAGTCTATTTACATGCCAGTTACCACATTGTCTCAAAAGGTGTGCTTTAATGTCTAACAAGGCATTCTTACCTTGAAGACAATAAATGCCATTCTTGCATTTTTAAAATTTTAGTGTCAATTGTCTACCTCAACAAAGAAGCTTGTTGCTACTTTTACTGGGATTGTTTAAACTTTATAAATTAATTTAAGGAAAGCTGACATCTTTATCATATTGTCATCATATCCAAGAAGAAGGAACATTTTTCTACTTGTTCCCATCTTTTTTTCTGTCTAGCAGAGCTGTTTAATAAGGGTTTTGCATATTTCTTAAGTTTATATTTTATCTTCTTGTTACTGTAAAAAAGGTTTTCTCTACGTTTTATACATACACATATAAATAATTTCTAAATGTATATTTTAAAGACTATTGATTCTATATGCTAATTTTATATCCTGCTATCTCATAGATTTTTTTGAACATCAGTATTTCTCAATCTGTGAAGTTTTTAAGAGCCACCTAAGGAATATTTTCAGAGTTCTGGCCAAGATGGAGGTGTAGGTAGATATACTCTACCTCCTTGCACAACCAAAAGAAGGAAACACCATTTAAAAGCAAAAAACAACCATAAATGCCAGAAAATCGAACTGTGTGCAAGTCCAACAACCAAGGAGTTAAAGAAGGAACATTCATCCCAACTTGTAGGAGTGACAGAGATGGGCAGCCAGGGCAGAGAAGACACATAGCAAAGAAGTGACAGGTGGACCAGGCCATCAAAGTGGCAGCTGGCAGACTGGGCAGTCCCACATTCTCATTCTTATAAGGATGAATCAGGAGGAACACTGGGGAGTAAGACAGTCCACTCAACCCAGGGTTCCAGAGTTGGCAAAATAAAGCTTCAGAACCTCTGGCTTTAAAAACCTGTGGGGTTTGTGGCAGGAAGAGAAATTGCCAGTCTCTTGAAAGCAGGACAAGAGTTGAGCAAATGCCATTGTTCCCTCTCTGACCCCTCCCCCACATACAGTGCCACCATGCAATGATGTGGGTTGCCCCACCTTGGCAAGTACCTAAGGCTCCACTCCTTACAACATACCAGGTGTGCTAACACAAAGATATATGGTCTGAATGAAAGAACAAATCAAAACTCCAAAAAAAGAACTAAATGATGAGGAGATAGACAACCTACCAGATGCAGAGTTCAAAACACAGGTAATCAGGATGCTCACAGAAATGACTGTATATGGTTTCAAAGTGAAGGAAGAAGTGAAGGCTATGAAAACTGAACTAAAGGAAAACATGCAGGTAACCAACAGTGAAGGGAAGAAAACCAGGACTCAAATTAATGATTTGGAACAAAAGAAAGAAAAAACATTCAACTAGAACAGAATAAAGAAATAAGAATTCAAAAAAATGAGGAGAGGCTTAGGAACCTCTGGGATGATTTTAAATGTTCCAACATTTGAATCACATGGGGTGCCAGAAGGACAAGATGAAGAGCAAGAAATTGAAAACTTATTTGAAAAAATAATGAAATAAAACTTCCCCACTATGGTGGAGGAAATAGATGTAGAAGTCCAAGAAGCTCAGAGAGTACCAAAAAAGTTGGGCCCAAAAAGGAGCACACCAAGACACATCATATTTAAATCACCCATCATATTTAAATTAAAGATAAGGAGAGAATCTTAAAAGCAGCAAGAGGAAAGGAGACAGTTACCTACAAAGGAGTTCCCATAAGACTATCAGCTGATTTCTCAAAAGAAACCTTGCAGGCAAGAAGGTGCTGGAAAGAAGTATTCTAAGTCATGAAAGGCAAGGTCCTTCATCCAAGATTGCTATATCCAGCAAAGATTGGATATAGCAATCTTGCCTATAGCAAGGCAAGATTGCTATATCTAGCAAAACTATCATTTAGAATGGAAGGGCAGATAAAGTGCTTTCTAGGTAAGGTCAAGTTAAAGGAGTTCATCATCACCCAGCCTTTATTATATGAAATGTTAAAGGGACTTAGATCTAAGAAAAAGAAGAAGATGAAAACTATGAACAGTGAAATGACAATGAACTCACAACTCTAAACAACTGAACCTAAAAAAAAAACAACAGAAACAAACTAAGTTAACAACTAGAACAGAAACAGAATCACAGAAATGGTGATCACATGGAGGGTTATCAGTGTGGAGGGGGGAGGAGGATAATGGGGGAACAGGTACAGGGAATAAGAAGTACAATTGGTAAGTACAGAATAGACAGGTGAATGTTAAGAATAGTATAGGAAATGGGGAAGCCAAAGAACTTATATGTACAACCCATGGACATGTACTAAGGGTGAGAAGGGGGAATGCTGGAGGGAGGGGGATGCAGGGCAGAGGGGAATTAAGGGGAGAAAAAATGGCACAAGTGTAATAGCATAATCAATGAAATATACTTAAAAATAAATAAAATCCTTAAACTTTGAAAAAACAAAATATTTTCAAATAAAGAAGCTGAGACTCACCCTGACTGGTGTGGCTCAGATGGCTGGGTGTCATTCCACAAATCAAAACATTGAAGGTTCTATTCCCAGTCAAGGCACGTGTTGGGGTTTCAGGTTCAGTACCCTCTTGGGGTGCATACAAGAGGCAACCAATTGATGTTTCTCTCCCTTTCTCCCTCCCTTCCCCTCTCTCTACAATCAATGAGTATGTCCTTGGGTGAGGATAAAAAAAAAAGATGCTGAGATCCCCTCTCCCTTGTCTAAGGTCACAGGATAGCATCAGGGAAGGAAAAGAGATTTGGTGGCCCTCTGCTTCTCTGATCAAAATCAAAATTAAGGCCTTGATTATGAACAGTTCACATCCATGAGTCAGAGAGAGTGAGGCTGGGTGGAGCAACGAACTGACCACCTGTGCATGATAACATTTCTCCATGAGACCCAGGGATGAACCACCTTCCAACATGGGAAGCAGGGAATACATGTGCAAACTGAAGAAAGATAGGACTGAAAAGTGTCAGTAGCCTTGACCAACAGACCTAGAGACTGAGCAGAGCTGAGCTCCAGGACTAGGAGCCTGGGCTCCTAAGTGCTGGGAATGTGAGAACTTATGGTATACCCCAAAGGGGACCAGGACAGTGACTGTTGACACCTGTAGTTACTTATTTCTATATCTACATGTTTATTTTTGTTTTTCTGGTGCAGAGAGTTGAGTCTCCTCACTTCACATCACTTTATCATTGTTGGTTCTTCTATTTATTTTCTTTCTTATTTATTTTTAATGTCTGCTACCTATTTATTACTTTGTATTATTATTTTTTATTTGTCATTTTCTTCATCTTCACATCTGTCTCCCACTTCTCCTTCCAAGAAAATACAACTCTTCTATTCTGTTTAGAGTTCATGATTTAAAAATATGTTTAGTATGGGGTGCCTTTGTTTTAAAATATATGTAACTGGAAGTGTGCTACAGCTTTCATTCTGTTTTTACTTTATTTACTAAGTGCTCTGCAAGATCATCCTATTACTTGGGTGCATCTGATCATTTTTATGAATTCTGGATGGATTTCCATGGTTTGTCCACTGTCCCAATTATGGTTGCTCAGGATGAAAGGACACTACTCCAGAAAGGATTGTGCTGCCCCTCTGGACCTGAGTAAGAATGGGATTGTGAGAAACTGACCATAGGAGTGCATGCAATTACAGGAGAGTGGCTGTCCACTCCCACCAGTGAGGTAGGAACTTTCCTACAGCCCCACCCCTGCCACTACTTCCCACAACTCAACTGTCACTTGTGGCCAAACTAATATGGTCAGTACAAAGTGACACCTTGATGTTATCTAGTTGTTCATTGCTTTTATTACTAAACATTTTGAGCATCTCTTTAATGTGCTTATTAGCTTTTTAAATTTCTGTTTCAGTAAATTCCCTGGTTATATGCTTTGCCTATTTTTTCTATTAGTATAGATAGATATATTTCTCATATTGATTTAAAGAGTTCCTTGTATTTTTTATAAATTAATCCTTAATTTGTCCTTGGCAAATATCTTCAACCTGTCTCTGGTCTTCCCCTATTTGTCTTTCATGTCCTCTGTTGAAAGGAAATCTTTTATTTTGTTGTAATCAAATCCTTTCTTTCCTTTCCTTATGGTTTCTGTTTTTAAAATTTAAGATGTTTTCCCTTTACTTGAGTAACAGAAATATTCACCTGAATTTTGTTCTATTAATTTTTTAAGTTTCTCTTTCACTTTTAGGTTTATTACCCATATAGTGTTGGGTAAAGATTCAGCTTTGTTTTTCCAGTGACATTTACTTAAATCTCTGCCACCTCTGGTTCTTTCTCTTCTGTGGGGAGAAATTGGAGATTCAACTATAATCATATCTGAATTGAAAATATTACAATTTATTGTATACATGTCCTTAAATTTAAGTCACTCCTTCTGTTTTGGGTTCTTTCTTAATTAATACATTGGTTTTAATAGTTTCAAGCTCTTTTAGATATTCTGAAGCAACACCTGGATCTTGGTACACTAGAGTTGCCAGATTTAGAAAATAAAAATACAGGATGCATTTACATTTAAATGTAAATTTCAGATAAACAATGAATTAATTTTTAGTATAAGCATGTCCCATGCAATGTTTAGAACATAAATATACTAAAAAGTCATTTGTTGTTTATCTGAAATTTAAATGTAACTGGTAATCCTGCTTACATTTAGGCATCTCTATGGTATATCCAGCCCATAGTAACTTATCCTGAGTCTTCCTGCCATCCCCATCCCTCTGCCATTGTCCTCACTAGTAACACATACATTGGTTAGGTATTATTCCTGACTGACATGGTTTAATTCCTTACCTGAGTCCTCCCAAATGATATCCTTAAGTGAATAGCTCAGAACATCACCTACAGGTTTAACTAGACTACTGCTTCTCAAGTATTAACATGCTTACAGATCACATGGGAAACTTCTTAAAATGCATGCTGTGCTTGAGTGGTTCTAGAATTGGTCTGGAATTCTGAATTTATGATACAACAAGCTCCTAGCAGAGGTTGATGCTGCTGGTCTATGGACCAACTTCTGTAGTAAGGAACTAGGGTGTCATGTGCATGTTCCTAGGGAAACTGGGTGTTAAATCATCAGAACTTTGGGAACCAGAGTGAAGCCCAGCTTGGCATATACATGCTCCTTTCCAAAGCCCGAAATGGACAACTCAGTTAATGGAAAGATAAGCTACAGATCACATACTTGGATCTCTACTGGAATCTGCACATATCCTCCAATTATTGAAGATGGATGTTGCCGTCACATGATTTTTTGTGTGAACCATTACTTGATCTTTTGTGGCCTTCCCACTTTCCTGGTTGTGATTATCTGTTTTCTTGTCCCTCTTTCTTACTGGACTGGAAATCATGTGAGGGGAGGAGCAGTGGTGTTTAGGTTCACAGCCCTGCATTCAGCATGATGTCTGGCATATAGCAGGTGCTTAATAAATACAAGTTGAATGAATGAAAGAAAGAATATATGGAGAATGACTTCTAATTGTCAACACCATCCTTAAAACAATTTTTGTTGCAGGCTGGAGGGAAGATGGTGCTGAGGTAGGTGGGAGCAGAGTTCACTTGCCCCTGAACACGGGTGGAACACCTAGCAGATCTGGGGACAGAAAGAACAGCCAATGGTATCCCAGCATATATGAAGGTTGGAGGCCAAAACCGTAGAGGACATTGAAAACTAGATGGTAAGGAGATTGCTTTGGGACAATAAGGTCCCTGGGACCAGGGCTGCTGCAGCCCCAGGCCCAGTGCCTGCCAGGCTTGCCACAGGATTCTTGGAAGAGAACCAAATCAACAGCTCCCTCCCCACCAAACAGGGAAGATAGAGTGGCACCAGATTGGACCTGGATGCTTGAAGTCACTGGGGAAAATAAAGACGAAGTGGCAAGAAGCTCAGCAGAAGTGTTCACCCACTGAGACATGTGAGACTCTGGGTCATTACCAGAGACATTGGGGAGCCTGCTGTTGCTTGGAGAAGGGAGAAGTGTTGGGCCATGATGGACCCTGAACCAGATAGTCTCCACTGGTTGGAAAGTTGGGCTGTGTGTGAGGCCAGGTGCTTGTTAGGAGAGGCAGGCTTGAATAGGAGAATTTTGTTCAAAAAAAGGTTCTTGGTGGCTGTTTAGGGAACTCTCCCACATCGGCTGCCCCAGCCACCCCAGCCGTGCCCCCACAGCTGCCTAGCCACAATCTTGGCCATGCCCCCACCACTGCAGGAGTGGAGGCCACAACCTCACTGCCCCTCGCCCCATTGCCTCAGCCTTGGCCACGTTCCTGCCCCTGCTGCCACAACTGCGACCATGCCTCTGCCCCTCTCCATGCCTCAGTGGTGGAGGCTGCATACCTGCCCCTGCTGCCAGAGCCAGGGCAGCACCCCTGCCCCACACAGCCTGACTGGCTGGCTAAGAGGAAGGAGGAGGCACACCTCCTGCTTCCCCCAGAGAAGAGCAGCAGAGCTCAGGTAGTTAGCAGTCTCAAGAAAGACTTAAGTCAGTTGAGCTGAACTACTCTGAAGATACTTTGAGAGTGCCTAGCACCTAGGACAGAAAAGAGTGAAAAGGTGGTGTGTGACTTGCCCCTAATTGGTATACCTCAAGGACAGCACAACTGGTGGCCTGAAGGCACCGGCCTGGAGCAGAAGGGCATTAGGGATCTGGCAGCGAACTGAGGAACTCAGCTGGAGACTGGGCAAATGTAAAGGGTGCTGCCCAGACCATCCTTGTAAAACCATAGGAAGAGGGAAAAGCAAAACCCAACCCCCCTGAGCCTGCTGCAACCAGAAAGACCAGCAGAAATCACTTGGCCAGTTTAAGGTCAGCAGGAGGCTTTTCTTTCTTTATTTTTTTTTCTCTTCCCCCTGCCCCAAGTGAGACAATAAGACCCAGAGCTGTGAAAGGACAAAGAGTCAGACCCAAAGAGGGATCACAGGCTAATTAATCTCAACAACTAAGAAATGGAGAAAAATTTCACTTTGCTATTCCAGAGAACTTGCATGTTATTGCTTATTTATATTATTATTATTTTCTCATTATTTTCATTTCTTTTCACAGAGTTAGCAGTCCCAAGATCTTAGCCCATTTCACTGTTTCCTGGGACTTTATTACTGTTGTGGTTAACTCTATTCTCTCACACTACACCTATTTTCTATCCTTTACACTCACTATATCTCATAATCTCACCTCCCACAAACTCACTGTTTTTTGGATTCAACTCACAATCTTTCCTCCCCAACAAGAGTCTTATCTTTCATCCACCCTTTCTAAAAAGTGGCTAGTTGGGTGAAATATCCCAGTTAATAATATACTTATCCAAAGGATCTCCTATATCTTTGCTATGGGTTGGTACTTTGGGTACCATAAAATACACTCTTGCTGTCTTAAACCATTTTGCCTTCCCCCTCCAACTGATCACAAAAAGGAGTAGGTGGGAGCTGGAAACACCAGTATACTTGCTGGAAAAGAGAACCAACCAACAAAGAACCACCAACATAAAGGAAGATGGTGAAGGAGTGAGTGGAAGCCGCACTAGTCTCCAACCAGGAACAATCTGGAATTACAACTAAATAGTGGAGAAATCACCCAGAACAAACAACTGGACAATAGTGAGAGACAAGCCTCAAAACATTGGACAGACAGAAGAACCAGCTTTGACACAACCTGTCTGCACCTGCACAATAGTATAAAAGACATGGTGGGTGGAGTGATCATAGTTAACTGGCTGGAGGGAAGGACCCACCAAAGAATGACCTGACAATAATCAAAACCCAAATATATCCAGAGAGCCAACATAAATGGCATCCCAAGAGCAGTAAGTTCAGGAGATTAAGTAGACTGCACCACTGAATCTCACAGGTCTCATACTATAGAAGTTCACGCCACAAACTCAGGGAATCAGAACAGATCAATCTAAGAAGCAGAGGCTAAAATGAAGAGTCTCAGAAACAATGGAAAGACAAATAAAAAAAACCCGAATGAAAGGAAGAATGAAAGGAACACTAAAACCTCAGAAAGAATGCTAAATGAAACAGATGCAAGTCAACTATCAGATATTGAGTTCAAAGCAATGGTTATCAGGAAGCTCAATGAGTTCAGAGAGAATTACCAATAGCTACAGGGAAAGTACTATGAACTCTCTGTAAACTATATCAACAATGACCTGGAAGTAGAAGCTATCATCAAATGCTGAGAAGAAATGAAGAATACAATTCTTGAATTGAAGAACGCATAGAAAGAATCAAAAGCAGGCTAGGTTAAGCAGAGAATGGCATCAGTGAGCTGGAGGACAAGATAGAAAAAAACACCCAGAAAGAACAACTAAAGGAAAAGAGACTCAAGAGAATCAATAAGTGTTAAGGGAACTGCAGGACAATATGAAACATAAAAATATCTGTATAAAAGGGATACCAGAAGGTGAAGAAGAAGAGCAAGCAATGGAAAACCTGTTTGAAAAAGTAATGATGGAAAACTTCCCTAATTTGGTGAGAGAATAGGTCATACAAATCCAGGAAACACAGAGTCGCAATTGAGAGGAACCCAAAGAGGCCCACTTCAAGACACATTACAATTAAAATGGCAAAATTCTGAGACAAAGAGAGAATCTTAAAGGCAGCAAGAGAGAAACAGGAAGTAACATACAAGAGAAACCCAATAAGGCTAGCAGCTGACTTCTTAATAGAAATGCTCAAAGCCAGAAGAGATTGGCAAGGAAGATTCCAAGTAATGAAAAGCAAAGGCCTGCAACCAAGATGACTTTATCCACCAAGGCTCCCAATTAAATTGGAAGGCTAAATAAGGAGTTTCCCAGACACAAGAGGCTGCAAAGAATACACCTTCACCAAACCAGGTCGGCAAGAGATGCTAAAGGGTTTGCTTTAATAAAAGAAAAAAAGAGGAGTGTGAGAAAGAGGAACACAGGTACAAAGGAAGTAAAATGGCAATAATAAGTACCTATCAATAATAACCTAAACATAAATGGATTAAATGCTCCAATCAAAAGACATAGAATAGCTGAATGGATTAGAAATCATGACCCACACATATACTGTCTACAAGGGACCCACCTCAGAACAGAAGACTTACACAGACTGACAGTGAAGGGCTGGAAAAAAGTAATCCAAGCAAATGAACAGGAAAAAAAAAGTTGGGGTAGCAATACTCATATCAGACAAAATAGACTTCAAAAAAAGAGCCATAAAAAGAGGCCCATATGGTTACTTCATAATATTCAAGGGAAGAATCCACCAAGAAGACATAAACATTATAAATATATATGCACCCAACATAGGAGAACCCAAATACATAAAGAAAATCTTGGAGGACTTCAAGAAAGATATTGACAGCAACAAAATTATAGTAGGGGTTTTAAAACCCCACTGTCAAAAATGCACAGATCTTCCAAACAAAATATCAATGAAGATATTGTGGCATTGAACAATGTCTTAGATCAAATTGATTTAACTGATATATAAAGAACTTTTCACCCCAAAGAAGTTAAATACACTTTCTTTTCCAATGCACATGGAACAGTTTCAAAGATAGACCACATGATAGGACACAAAACAAGCCTCAACAAATTCAAGAAAATTGAGATCATACCAAACATTTTCTCCGACCACAAGGGCCTGAAATTAGAAACAAAACTCAAGGAAAAAAACTCAAAAAAGACTCAAGTTTATGGAAATTAAGTAACATGCTATCAAACAATGATTGGGTCAAGAATGAAATTAGGGAAAAAATCAAAAAGTTTCTGGAAACACATGAAAATGAACTCATAGCAATCCAAAAGTTGTGGGACACAGTGAAGGCAGTCCTGTCAGGGAAGCTCATAGCAATACAGGTCTACCTAAAAAAAGTGGAAACATTTCAAATAAACAGTTTAACCCTACATCTACAAGAACTGGAGGAACAACAACAAAGATAGCCCAGGCCAAACAGAAGGAAGGAAATAACCAAGACCAGAGCAGAATTAAATGACATAGAGACTAAAAGCATAATTCTAAGGATAGTAAATGTAGGAGCTGGTTCTTTGAAAAGATAAATGAAGTCAATAAGCCTTTAAGCAGACTCATCAAGAAAAAACAGAGAGGATCCAAATAAACACAATCAGAAATGAAAGGGGAGAAATTAAAACTGATACCACAAAAATACAAGGGATTGTAAGAAATTACCACTAAGAACTATATGTCAAGAAATTTGAAAACCTAGGTGAAATAGACAGATTTTTAGAAAAATATAATCTTCTAAAACTGAATGAACAAGCAGCAGAAGGCCTACACAGACCAATAATGGCTGATGAAATTGAAGCAGTAATCAAAAAACTCCCGCACACAAAAGCCCTGGATCAGATAGTTTCACAGGAGAATTCTACAAAACATCTAGGAAAGAGGTAACCCCTATCCTTCACAGACTATTCAAAAATTTCAAGAAGATGGAAGAATCCCAAACTCTTTTTATGAAGCCAGCATCATCCTAATACCAAAACCAGATAAAGACATAAAATAGAAAGAAAACTTCAGGCCAATATCGATGATGAACAAAGATGCTAAAATCCTCAAAAAAATATTGGCAAACTACATCCAGCAATACGTTTAAAACACCATACACCAGCACCAAGTGGGATATATCCTAGGGATACAAAGATGGTAAGATATTCTCAAATCAACAAACATAATACATCACATAAACAAAAACAAAGACAAAAATCACATGATCATATCAATAGATGCTGAAAAAGCATTTGATAAGGTAAAGCATCCATTTATGATAAAGACACTCAGCAAAGTGGGAATAGAGGGAGCATTCCTCAACATAATAAAGGCTGTATATGAGAAACCTACAGCCAACAACATACTCAATGGGCAAAAACTAAAAACTTTCCTACTAAGATCAGGAACAAGACAAGGTTGTCCACTTTCACCACTTCTATTCAGCGTAGTATTGGAAGTCCTAGCCACAGCAATCAGACAAGAAAAGGAAATAAAAGGCATCCAAGTTGGAAAAGAGGAAAAAAAAACTGACATTGTTTGCAGATGACATGACAGTGTACATAGATACTCCTATAGACTCCACCAAACAACTGCTTGACTTAATAAATGAATTTGACAAAACAACTGGATACAAAGTCAATATCCAGAAATTAAAGGCATTTTTGTATACCAAGAATGAAACATCAGAAACAGCAATTAGGAAAAAATTCCATTTGATATAGCAAAAAGAAAAATAAAATACCTAGGAATAAATCTAACCAAGGAGGTAAAAGACCTGTACTCAGAAGAAAGAAATCAAGGAAGACACAAACAAATGGAAACATATACAGTGTTCATGGATTGGAAGAATTAACATAATCAAAATGGCCATACTACCCAAAGCAATTTATAGATTCAATACAATACCTATTAAAGTACTAATGGCATATTCCACAGATATAGAACAAACACTTCAAAAATTTATATGGAACCATAAACAACCCCAAATAGCTGCAGCAATTTTGAAAAAGAGGAACAGAGTAGGAGGGATTACAATACCTGATATCAAACTATATTACAGCCACTGTAATCAAAATAGCCTGATGCTGGCATAAGAACAGACACATGGACCATTGGAACACAATAGAGAGCCCATAAATAAACCCAAGTCTCTATGGTCAATTAATATTTGACAAATTGGGCAGCAGCATAAAAGAATCAGTAATAGTCTTTTCAACAAATGATGTTGGGAGAACTGGACAGCTACATGCAAAAAAATGAAACTCGAGCACCAACTTACACCATACACAAAAATAAATTCAAAGTGGATAAAAGACTTAAATATAAGTTGTCACACTATAAAAGACCTTCTGGAAAACAAAGGCAGGAAAATCACAGATAACCCATGCAGCAATATTTTCACTGATATGTCCCCTAGAGTAAGGGACATAAAGGAAAGAGTAAACAAATGGGACCTCATCAAAATAAAAAGCTTCTGCCTGGCTAAAGAAAACAGCATTAAAATGAAAAAAAAAAAAAAAAAGAACTACTTGTATGGAAAAACACATTTGCAAAGGATACCTTAGACAAGGGTTCGATCTCCAAAATATATAAAGAACTCACATGACTCCACTCCAGAAAGACAACCCAGTTAAAAAAATGAGCAAAAGACTTGAGCAGACCCTTCTCTAAGGAGGACATACAGAGGGCCCAGAGACATATGAAAAGATGCTCAGCATCACTAACCATCAGAGAGATGCAAATTAAACCACAATGAGATACCACTTCACCACAGTCAGAATGGCCATCATAAACAAAGCAACAAACAACATGCATTAGAGAGGATGTGGAGAAAAGGGAACCTAGTACACTGTTGGTGGGAATGCAGACCGGTGCAGCCACTGTGGAAAACAGTATGGAATTTTCTCAGAAAACCAAAACTGGAACTGCCTTTTGACCAGGCAATTCCACTGCTGAGATTATATCCTAAGAACCCTGAAACCCCAATGCATAAGAACCTATGCACTCCAAATTCATAGCAGCACAATTGACAATAGCGAAGTGATGGAAGCAACCTAAGTGTTCATCAGTAAATGAATGGTTCAAAAAACTGTGGTACATTTACATGATGGAATACTACGTAGCAGGAAGAAGGAAAGAGCTCCTACCCTTTGTGACAGCACGTAGGGAACTGGAGAGTATTATGGTAAGTGAAATAAGCCAGGTGCTGAAAGACAAATACCATATGGTCTCACCTTTAAGTGGAACCTAATCAACAAAACAAACAAGAAAGCAAAATGTAACTAGACACATTGAAATTAAGAACAATATGACAGTAACCAGAGGGGAGATGGGAAAGGATAAGGAGGGAAAAGAGGGGAAGGGTTTTCAGGAACAACTATAAAAGACAAATGGACAAAACCAAGGGCGGGTGGAATCCGGGGAGAGATGTGGGGATGCCTGGGGTGGGAGGGAGTGGTAGTGGAGGGGGGTAAATGAAGACATCTGTACTTGAACAACAAAAAAAAATTAAAAATACAAGCAAACAATTTTTGTTGCACTTTTAAGGGCTCCCTGTACAATGCTTTTGCTGTAGGTGTAGCAATTTCTGAGAAAGAAATTTGTCTCTGGTAGTTTTCCTCTCTGTTTCTTGTTTTTCTGTTTCTGAATCATCAGCTACAGCATAGCACACCTCACCCCCTATTGCCACCCTGTGCATGTGCACACACACACACACACACTTGGTGACTTAAATATGCCAACTTATTGTTTTGACACAATTCGTATTTCTCAGCCTTCCTACTGCTGAACCTTTTCCAGGCTGATCTAAAGAGATTGCTTAGTGTTACTCTACTCACAGCTTGCTCTTTCTCTTCCTGTAGACTTCTCTACAGTGTGCACCTCAATTCCCATTCCCCATGTCTCTAACCATCTTTCAATTTGCTAGGAATTTTTCCAATAGCTTTGGTAGGTTAAGTCAATAGAGTAAGCTGTATGTCGAGATTCTTTGATTGTAATTAATGAAAATCAAATCTGGCTGACTTAAGCCAAAAGGGACTTCATTTGAGGTCTGTTGGATTGCTTATAGAATGCACTAGTCTGCAGACCAGGCTTGGAAACAACAGCATAGGACCCAGGACATACACCAGGTCTCCCACAGTCCTAACATGTAGCCACCTTGCCAGGCAAGCAGGGCACTAAGTAAGAGCATCCTGTGCCTTTCATCCCATGTGGTCTGCTCAGGAGTCATCCAGGGAGAATCCAAAAGCCTTCCTTAGGTCCTGAGCCATCCCTTAGCCCATTGTTAGAAAACAGAAAGTCTTGCTTGGTGGTCAAAAATCAAATCAGGGAAAGCAAATATCCACAGAAACCTCTCCAGGATTTGAAAGAAGGAAATCTGACACAAGTCTGTGGCAGAGTATAAGTAAAATATCCCAAACATCTCAATTCCTGGTTTTCCATTGCTTTTCATACCTGAAACACTCAGAATCCACTGGCTCACACTCTTGTTCTAATTCAAATTTCATCACCCACTTAATGTGCAACATTGGGCAAGTCACCTCGCCCAAGTCACCTCTGGTCTCTGTTGCTTCATCTACAAAATGCTGACTTTAGACTACATGAAGTCTAGCACACCTTCCAATTGTGGAATTCCCCCCAAGGCTTGACAATTTTGCTTCATGTACAAAGAAATGTACACTTAACATTGTATAAAGTAACATGATCTCATAAGACACAGGTTATCTTGTGTGTGGTATTTATAAAGGCAATTTGGAGGGGAGAGTTGATGGCTGTTTTACAAATAATCATAATAATATAACTCACACATAAAGCATTGCTGTATGCCAAGCATTGTTCTGAGCACTTTAATGTGTTAATTCGTATAGTTATCACCACAGTACTATGATATAAATACTGCCATTGCTTCCATTTTACTAATGAGGAAACTGAGACACAGAAAACCTAAGTAATTTGCTCAAGGTCACAGAGCTTATATATCTAAGAGCTGATTCAGACTCCTGGGTCTGTGCCCTTAACAAACACAAATCATGACCTCTCTGACCCAAACAAGCCAAATAAAAGCACACTAGAAAAAAATGCTATTGATTAGAAAAGCTGTGCTCTGTAATCCCACCCCCAACCTTTCCTAGATTATCTGGAAATGTCTACCATACATATGCAGCAGTTTCTACATTGTTACTCAACCCTCATTGGACTTTCCCTGTCTAAACATAACCACTGTCTTATTTGCCTTCAAAAGTCAAACTCTAGTATTAGGTCAGTGCATCTATTTTAAGAGAGGTAAAAAAAATGTTTTCAAAAAGTAAAATAGAAAGATACACATGTGTGATCCACCACTGCTACTTGCTAGCAGAGTTCATTTTATCTGCATTTACATTTAACCCCAGTGGATTATTTTTCAGCATGTATAACCTTTAACTGCTCCATTAACCAGGTTAGTCAGTGAAAGAATGTTTCCTTTACCAGTAAGTGATTGGGTCTAGTTACTAATTGCTGACATTCTGGATTTTCCAAAAGAAGGTGCTATGTGAGTGAGAACCTGTGTTTTCATCTTTGTAGCTTTGATTGTATTTAATGGCCTTTCCCAATAGTCCTGGTCCTGGTGCTTGAGTACACAGCAAAAACAGCCACCAACAGAGTGACTTTCTGAGAGCTTGAAGGACCCCGGACGACCATCTGGGCTAGTCCTTTTCCTGAACCACAGAAAGGTGAAGCCCTGAAGGGAAGTATCAGCTGGAGTGGAAGGAGCCTAACCCAGGAATTTCTCCCTCAGGGTGGGAGGGAGGGTAGGCATGCACATGCTCACCTCTCTTTCCAGCCACCACCCTCTGCATGTCTCCAACCCTGGTTATGGTCACCCCACTGACATTATGTCTTTGCCAGATCAATATCTCATATAATCTATTATTTATTTAATCTCTTCCTTTAAATCAACCCAAGTTTTACACTTTAATTCATTTATTTAAGAAAGTTTCTTTAAGTAGAAAACGAGCCCTGACTAGGTGACTCAGTTGGTTGGAGCATCATCCAGTACACCAAAAGGTTATGGGTTTGACTCCCTGTCAGGGCACATACCTACATTGCAGTTTTAATCCCAGGTCAGGGTATTCATGGGAGACAACTAATCGATGTATCTTTCTCACATTAATGTTTCTCCCTCTCTCTCCCTCTCTCTCTCTGTCTCTCTCTCCCCTCCCCCTTTCTTCTCTCTCCAAAATCAATAAAAACACATTCTAGGTGAGAATTTTTTAAATGTCTTTTTAATTTATATTTATTTTTAATTATGCTTTATTGATTATATTATTACAGTTGTCATGAATTTTTCCCCTTTGTCCCCCTCCACCTAGCACTCCCTACTTCCTCGGGTCATTCCTCCACCATCGTTCAAGTCCATGGGTTGTGCATATAAGTTCTTTGGCTATTCCCTTTCCTATACTAAACTTTACATCCCCATGGCTATTCTGTAACTACCTATTTGTACTTAATCCCCTCACCTCTTTACCCATTCCCTGACACCTCCTCTCATCTAAAACCCTCTCAATATCCATGATTCTGTTTCTGTTGTTCTTATTTGCTTAGTTTGTTTTTTAGATTCAGTTGTTGATAAGTATGTATTTATTGCCATTTTATTATTCATAGTTTTTATTTTCTTTTACTTAATAAGTCCCTTTAACATTTGATATAATAATGGTTTGGTGATGATGAACTCCTTTAGTATTGTCTGGAAAGCTCTTTATCTGCCCTTTGATTCTAAATGGTAGCTCTGCTGGGTGGAGCAATCTTGGCTATAGGTCCCTGCTATTCATCACTTTGAATATTTCTTGCCAATCCCTTCTAGCCAGCAAAGTTTCTTTTGAGAAATCAGCTGACAGTTTTATAGGAACTCCCAAGTAGGTAACTAACTGCTTTTCTCTTGCTGCTCTTAAGATTCTCTCTTTATTTTTAAACTTTGGCATTTTAATTATGATGTGTCTTTCTGTGGGCCTCTTTGCATCCATCTTGTTTGGGACTCTCTGTGCTTCCTGGAATTGCATGTCTTTTCCTTCACCAAACTAAGAGCTTTCTTTCATTATTTTTTCAAATATTTTCAATTTCTTGTTCTTTCTCTTCTCCTTCTGGCACCCCTATGATGTGAATATTGGAATTCTTGAAGTTGTTCCAGAAGCTGCTTATAATATCCTCATTTTTTCATTCTTTTTTCTTCTTCTTGTTCTGATTGTTTTTCCTTCCTTACATCCCAAATCATTGATTTGATTCTCAGCTCCATCTACTGTACTATTTATTTCCCTGTAAATTATTCTTTATTTTAATTAGTGTAAACTTCATTTCTGACTAGATCTTTTTCATGATGCTAAGGTCCTCACTAAGTTCCTTGAGCACCCTTAGACCAGTGTTTTGAACTCTGCATCTGATAAACTGCTTATCTCCATTTTGTTTAGTTCTTTTTCTGTTTTTTTTATCTGTTTTTCCATTTGGGCCATGTTTCTTTTTTTCCTAATTTTGGCAGCCTCCCTGTGTTTGTTTCTATGTATTAGGTAGAGCACCTATGACTCTCTGTCTTGGTAGTGTGGTCTAATGTATTAGGTGTCCTGTAAGGGCCAATGACATGGCCTCCCCTGTCACTGAAGCTGGGTACTTGAAGTGTACCCTTCATATGGGTTGAGTACACCCTCTTCTTGTAGTTGCACCTTGACTGCTATTGGCAGGTAAATGAGAGGGATTTACCCAGGCCAGTCAGCTGCAAGGACTGGCTGCAACCACTGACCCCCATCTTCTTCCCTGGACCCTCCCATGGAGGATCAGCTGTGCAGTGGCAGGGCGGAGGTACTGCAACGAGATCTGCAGCTTCATGGGTGTGCAGACTCTGAGGTTTACTGGGTAGTGCAAACCAAGGTCAGCTTCTACCTGTGTTCTTTCTGGGGCCACCCTGTGTGAACTATAAAGCAATCTGAGAAGGTTGTTACTTGTGCTGGGCTTGGAGATTCCCATGCAAAGCCAAGCTATGAATCCAGGTTGGCTGTTGCTAGTGCTGGGCCTGGGACCACTTAGCAAGAGTTATGGGGGCTGGGAGCTTATTGAGGTCAGCTGTTGTTTGTTTGACAGGATTTAGGAAGTTGTGAACATGAGCCAAGACCAGCCATTCATGGAAAAATCTCTATTAACAGCTTGGGTCAGCCCATAATTTGGGTGGAACGGAGTCTTAGGGGATCTCCAGTACAGGGCAAACACTGTTAGCTAGGTTTATGGAGTCTCAGAAATGGCACCTGCCTGCCAGCTCTTAGCTCTGTGGAGGAAGGGTTCAGAAAAGGGACAATGGTCTCTGCCCACCTTTCTGTTTGGGAGAAAGCTGTCAGACACAGCTCCCCACTGTATGCCACTGGAGCCTTTCAAGCTGCTACCCCAGTGCTAGAGCTCAGAAGAAGTGAGTCTGAGTAAGTCCATGCGTGAGTTTTTTAAGGGGACTGCTTGGGACTCCAGAAGTTTCTTCTACTGACTCAGTCCTTGCTGGTTTTTGCAGCCAAAAGTTATGGGGACTTATCTTCCTGGCACTGGAACGCTAAACTGGGGGGGGGGGGGGACCTGGTGTGGGGCTAGGACTCCTTGCTCCCAAGATATCCCTCCAGAAATTTTATCCACCACATGTGGATGTGGGACCAGCCCATTCTGCATCTGTGCCACTCCTACCAGTCTGGATTGATGCGGTTTCTTTCATTTTGTAGCTGTCAGACTTTCATTCAACTCAATTTCTGACAGTTCTGAGTGATGGTTGTTCTATATTTTAGTTGTAATTTTGATGTGGTAGTGCAAAGAGGCAACCTGTGTTTACCTATGCTGCCATCTTGCCCAGAAATACCCAAGATTAGTTCTCAAAAAATGTCTTTTAAATAAAAAATGGACACTTGCCACAAATTTAAGGTAACTCTGCAAATAAACAAATGACAACAAAACCATTTGGTTTACATCTAGTGACACATGACCACCTTTATTTAACAGGGAGATGAGCAAGTGGAGAGTATTACAGATCCATAAACCCCAGTGAAGGCTCTGGCTTTTACTCATCAAAAAGGTGAAAGAAAAGACTTTCTCACCGTGAAGCTGAGTGTGATTTTAATTCCCTGGACACTGGGCACCTGCAACCTCAGTCCACATACCAGTATGCAGGAAAAGAGAGAATACAGCGGGTAGACAAATGGGGCTCAAGAGTGGGTTTTGCCACTTCTGCATGTCTGGACTTGGGCAAGAAAGTGGACAAGTACAGTTTACTCAGCTGTAAAATTCCAGGTTAGAGCCTACCCACAGAGTCCATTGATGACGATATCAACACTGTCATCAGCACATATTAATTTACTTCCCTGTTTTGATTCTAAATGATGTACCTACTGTGGGAACCACACTAAAAAGATTCAAAATTCACTGTTTTGTCTTTCTTGTATGACTCTTAGAGGTTAAGGAAAGGTAGGAAGTAGCCCTTGACACCCAGCTTTCGATACAATTGCTTCCAATGACTTGTACAACTGTGTCCTTATGGAAAAGTTAAGCGGAGGAGTAAATTAACTCTTGATAATTTTTCTGCACCCACTCATATTTTAGAACTTATACTTGAATTTAATATCCAGCTGTTCTTTCTCAGCCATGAACACTGGTGGCCAGCCCCAAATCTCCTATGCAGGAAAGATCTACAAAGAAGAAACTCAAGACTCCATGGGAAAAATAAGGAAAAGGGGCCAAGGCAGAAATGACCTTGGGTGTGGGGAATTATAAACATATTTCAATTGTAAGAAATTGAACATATATGAAAAAATAACATACCCTAACACAGCAACTTTAAGAATATTTCTTGACATTTTTAGTCACAGTATTGAGTGCATCCTATTAATTTGTTCTGTTTGTCATTTGTAAATTCTTTTTTGTAGATAGTATATGGTCCAAAGGTTTATTTCCCTTTCTCTTCCTATCCAAATTATCAGTAATTAAAAAGAATATATTTAAAGTTTGTACTCTGAATCCTTCCTGCCAGGTCCCACAGTGATTATGGAGAAAGGGTAACTTGAAGTTGTAAGATGGCAAATGTAATGGTAACCTGCTGCATCAATTAACTGTTGCTGCATAACAAGCCACCTCAAAACTGCATGGCTTAACACAACAACCAGTTATTTTGCTCATGATGCTATGGGTCAGCAGTTTGGGGCTGGGCTCAACTGCATGGTTCTTTCAGTTTCAACTGGATACCTTCAGGCATCTGCCAGCAACTGTGGGTCAGCAGAGTACATGGAAGTTGGCTTCTTATCTGCTAGGGAGCCTCAGCTTCCTTCATGTGTCTCATCATCTTTGTGCCTCAGTCATTGTTCCATCTAGCTTGGCAGGCTGGTTCACATAGTAGAGGAAAATGACAGCTAGGCATCCTTAGATGCCTAGGCTTAGATGTCATTTCCACCACATTCTATTGCCCAGGGCAAGTCACCAGGCCAACCCAGATTCAAGACAGTGGAAAGTAGACTCCATCCCTTGATGGAAAGAGTTGCAAAAGCACAAAACAAATGACACAGGAACAGAGAGGCCATTCACTAAGGTCATTGATAAAACAAACCTCAGAGAAACTCTGAAAGGCCACACAAGAACCTGCAGGGCTGGTTGCTTCTTTGGACACAAAATGGAACCAGGGCACAAAATGGGAAGGAGGCTCACAATTCATTGTTAACTTTTTAGTTCTCATTGGAATTTTGAACATACGTATACATTACTTTAACTTAATAATGGTGAGATTTTATTGCATCCTACCTACCAGATACCAGGTATTGTGCTAGGTAATTACCCTGCGCTGTAGAGACATAAAGAGGGTACACTGACTGCTCAAGATTGTGGAGTTGCAGTTAACAGAGCCAGGATTTGAATGAAGGCTGTCTGGCTCCAAAATCCACAAACTTTGCTAACATGCTCTACTGCTTCCTGTTCACAGAAAATGTCTTGAAGAGGTGTCAAATTGCTGTTGCCACTTGTTTTCCACTCACTTTACAACTCAGAGCAGGTTGTCTTCTGCCCTGATTAATCCATGAACTGGATTCTCCCCAATGTCACAAATAACTTTTTAAAAAATATTTTATTTATTTATTTTCAGAGATGGAAGTGAAGGAGATAGAGAGAGAGAGACATCAATGTGCGGTTGCTGGGGGCAATGCAACCCAGGAATGTACCCTGGCTGGGAATCGAACCTGGGACACTATAACTTTCTTGTTATTAAATCTGTGGGGCATATCTTGGCCTTCTTGTTTGACTTCTGGACAGCATTAGATTTTGTTGGTCCTTTTTCTTACAACATGCTGTGTCTTTGGATTACTGAAATCACTCCTTCCAGGTCTCCTCATTGGTCTCCGTCACCTTTGAAAACTCATCTCCTCCTTCTTTTCCTCCTTCCCTTGTCCTCACAAGGATCTCTTCTAGGCCCATTTCTTCCTTCAATTCACATGTTGTGGGCAATCTAACTCATTCCCATGACATCAATCACCTATTACTTCCCAATTTTCATCTCCATCCTTAATCTTACACTGCACCTGCTACTGCCCACCATATCTCTACCTGGATGTCCCAGAGATCTCAAAAAGTCTAGAATTACATGTCACACCCTGCCCACCACCATCAAAACCTACTCCCCCTTCTTCCTGTTCCAACCCAGCAAAGCAAACCAGAAACCCAAGGATTAGCTTTTTGGAGGTGGGCATAGCAGAAGGATAGGCAGATAAGTAGATGCAGAGATCACCTGAAGAGGGCAGCCTCCACCCAGCCACAGTGTAGACCAATGCCAGGCACAAAAGTGTCCCCTTTTTGCCAGGCCATTGGCCTTTCAGAGGAAATCCAGAAACCGCACTGTTACATAAAATGTCCTGATTTTTAAATGTTGACTATTGATTCAAATATTTTGAAAGCATTGCGTAGGCCAAGTTAAACCTCCTGCTAGCCAGATGCAGTATAAAGGTTGCCAAGTCACACCTCTATCTGCCCACTCTCCTGGGGTAAGTGTACCCCCTCCCATGGGTATTTCTGGGCCGACTCCTATGTCTCCAGCCTGACTTCTTTCTTTGGTTAGAGACCCAAAAATCCGTTCTCCTCTATAGGCACCTTATACTCAACATGGTCGGCACCATGGCACTGAGTGACTATACCCCTCTGTAATTTAAGAAAAGCTAGGAATCTGGATTTGCATGCAAAAATCACCAATTTTTAAAATTCACATTAAAATTTTATCAGGCAAATAGTACTTTCTCTCTTGGATCAGATTTGACATCATGGCCACCAAGCTGCCACCCTGATTTAGTGTGAGCTGGCTGCCCCACAGGGGTGTACTGAATACTTGTAGACATGGTCTCAACTGATCTTGGCCAAGGTCTGGAGGAGTGGCTGTATTCTCCTGTGTCCAGCAAGGAGGCAGGTCAGCCAGGTACAGTAACTCTCTGAAAAGTTATATAGTCAGTGGAGCACTGAAATTAACAGCCAAACTTCTGCATCTGCATAGGCAAAGGGGATGTGCTTGTGCCTATTACGCTTACTAAGTACAACTTAAAGTCCTGGACATTATATTAAAACAGACATAAGGAGACTCTGAAAGTTAGAGAGAAAAGGCAGACCAGTTTGGGAAGCTGGGACCCAACAAACAATGTGGTGGTGAGTTCCCTGAGTTTTATGTTGCCTCATATATTCCAGACTTGGAGTTGAACCCAGAAATGCCATGGGGACAGACCAGAGAATACCCAACAAAAGCCTGCTATTTCCAGCCAAAGGACTGGGAGAGGGAGAGCTGAACAAGACAGAAAATTTTCAGATATTAACCTTCCTACACCAGTCAAACATCACAGGGCCCTTACCCACATTGGTTGAATGGGAGACCTAGGCTTCTACCTCTACCTGGAAGGAATGAAGCAGCCCCCCACCCTCACCCAGTTCCCCAACTCCAGACCTGGAGCAGAGAAGGTCAGCTAAAACATAAGGTTTAAGTGAGATCCAGAGTCTTATAACAAAACAAAAAAATGTCCAGGTTCTAACAGAACATCACATATCTTATAAGAACCAGAGAGATCTAAACTTGAATTTTTAAAAAATGAATAGGCATCAACAGAAAGAGCAGAGATTTTATAGCAGCTATGATAACAATGCTTCAGTGAGCAATTGTGAATATGCCTGAAACTAAAAAAAAAATAGGAAATCTTAGCAGAGGAAGAGAAAATCTAAAGATGACACAAGTGAAAATTTTAGAACTGAAAAATGCAATAACTGAATCAAAAGCTCAGTGGAAGGGTTCTAAATCAGAATGGTGGGGACAGAGGAAAGAATCAGTAAACTGGAAGATAGGACACTAGGAATAACCTACTGGACAACAAAAAGAAAATAAATGGGGAAAAAATAAATAGAGCCTCAGGGACCTATGGAGTCATGATGAAAGTTCTAACATCCATATCATTAGAGTTCAAAAGGAGAAGAAACAAGATGGTGGGCCTGAAAAAGTACTTGAAGAAATAATGGCTGAAAATGTTCTAAGCTGCTTCTCAAAGGCTATTGTTTTATTTCTTAAATTAGATCACATGCTCTAAGCCTGGGCCTCCCCACACGGTATGATACTGAGCCAGCAGTTTTTGAAGGACAACAGTTCTTTTCAACACTGCTATGGTGTAACATTTTTGTGAAAGAAGGAAGGAAACAAAGGCCTGCTAAGGTCAGTGTGAGCAGGGGACATGTGTCACACTCCATGGGGACATAAGTAATGTTACTCCTGAGTTGCAGGCAAAGAGATTAAAGGTCACAGGGCAAATGTGAACCCAGGTAATCTGGACTCTAAATTCAGTGTTCCTTCTTGTAACTCTTCAAGCTACATTGCCAATTGTCCTGGACAGCTTTCAAACCTTTCCCTGGCCAGCGTAGATGCACCAGAGATTTGTTGGGGGGCCTGAGTCCTAAAGCATGGGGAAGTTTGCTGGGGTGGGGGTGGAGGGAGAAGGCCTGTACCAGACTGCCTCTTCTCTATTTCCTAGGGATTTGCACACCCCCACACATACCAGCTTTGTATTTGTATATCACATTGTGTGTGATTCTGTGTGGGTATGAGTGTGTCTGTATATGTGTATGTGTGTGATATGAGTGTGTCTGCCCATATGTGTGTGACACGTGTGTATGCCTGGATATGTGTCTGTGTGTATCTGTGTGGAGTGTCTCTGAGTGTGTGTCTCTCTGCATCCATGTTCCTCTCTATGTGTGTCTATGTGGGTTTGTATGTCTCTGTGGATGTCATGTATCTGTCTTTGTGTATGTGCTGTCTGTGTGTGGTGTGTTCTGTGCCTGTGCCTGTATGTGTATAGTGCACACACCTCTATCTGTGGGGAGATCTGTGTGCATCTGATATCTGTGTGTCTCAGTGCACCATTAGTGTGTGTCCCAGTGTGTTGTTGTCTGTGCCTGTACTGTGGTCTATGTGTGTGGGTTTGTGTGTGTATGCACATGTGTTATCTGTATCCACAGAGCCTGCCTGTGGTACATGTGTCCCTATGTGTGTGGGTCTGTGTGCCTGCATGGTGTGTATGCGTGCCCATGGGTGTGGCATGTCCTCTAGCGCTGAGGCTTCTGAGAGTCTAGCTTCTTTCAGGGACCTGTGGCAGTCCCCCAGAGGCTACCCTGGGGCTTGGAAGCCCACGAGGCAGGCGGAGGAGCATATGGAGGAGTTCAGGGGCTGCGCTACCGCTCCTCCCTGTGGGCCAGGCACACGTGGGTCCTGGGCGCCGCCTCCCCGCTCCACCCGCCAGTCTCCGATGTCCCCACCCACCACGGGCCACCCCCACCGTGAGCCTGGCCAGGGTTAAACTGGTGGCTCAGTCACCGCACCCTGTCTCCACGGAGCCGGAGGCACGCAGCTCAGCCCCACCCTGCCCCGCCGCAGACTAGGACCCGTGGCGTTCCGGAACTCGAAAGCGGCACTCCTGGTAGCCCCGGTAACTGCCTCCCGGTCCTCATCCTAGCCTACAAGTGCCATCAACAAGGGTGGGAGCAGCTTCGGGGTCCCTAATCTGCGGGGCGTGGGCTCCTACACCTACTTGTGCGCACGCTGGTGTGTGTGTGTGTGTGTGTGTGTGTGCGCGCGCGTGCGCGCGCGCGCACTCCCCGGTCCCTCGCACCAGTCAGCAAACCAACTTGTCCACATCAACTCCATTGCCCAGACCCCGGAGACCGGGCTCTGAGACCAGGAGGAAGTCTCCAGGTTTTTCCCGTGGAATTTCCAGTGACAACAGCTGCACTCTATTCCCTGCACTGTCGGATACTGGCAGGAAACAAAGTTTGTCAGGAAGCACGGGGGTGACTTTACCTCGGGGACCCTCGTGTGTGCGTGTGCGAGCTGCCTCGGTGTGCTCTGAGCGTTTCCCAGTTTCTCCGGCAGTGGATGCTGGGCTCCCCGCCCCTCCCTTTTCCGAGCTCCTTCAGCGATTTGCTTAGGAAAAGTGATGACACGAAGTAGAGCTTGTCAGTGAGAGCTGGAAGCAGGCTGCGGGGCTCAGCACCCCTCCAACCCAAAAGGCAAGATCTGGGGGCAGGGCGCGGGGTAGGCGACAGCGGCTCCTGGTGCTTGATACCGCGATGTGCCCGCGGCGATGAGGGACCAGCCTTTATCTGTCTGGCTCTGATTCTCCAGGCTGTCGTGGTTGTGAAATGCAAAAACCAGGACATGATGGAAACAGGTTTGTCCACCAGGCATCTTTGGAATTTCGGGCAGGAGGAATTAACGGGAGCATTGTCACCTCATTATCGAGCCCCCTCGAAACTTCCTGGCGAATGTGTAGATGGCTGGGTCTTCTTGCAGCTGGGTCTTTATACCCACAGAGCAAACTATAATTTCCACTTGATTACAGTTAAAATAGTCTTTTTAAGATGAAGTTTCCTGAAATGATTTAAAATAAACACAGATGGGAAGGGGGGAAAAGCTGTAATGAGGCACTTACAAAATAAAGTGAGCATTTTCTTAAGAACAAATGGGACTTTTCAGTGTTGAAGTAATTGCAAGAAATATATGTACTTGTTTAACCTTTGAAATGGAGGGTTTTTGTTTTTTTTTTAAATACTTAAAAATGTTACTGGCAAGGCTTTCCTCTCTCTTTTTGCCATGTTGCTGATTTGGAATATGTCCTCCTTTCTTCCAAGGACTTGGAGATCCTTTCAGAATGCCAGAGGTAAGTTCTCCCAGGCGGACTCCACAGAGTGTTCCATACCAGGACCTGCCTCATTTGGTCAATGCTGATGGACAGTACCTCTTCTGCAGGTACTGGAAACCCACGGGCACTCCCAAGTAAGTCTCTCCCAGATGCTGGGCACCTTCACACCTGCCTCTCCTCTCCATGTAGCCTCTCCTGTGAGGGTGTTGTCTCCATGATATGCTTCATATGCCACTTTGACATTACATTCAGCTATGCTAACAAAGCTGAGATTTGTACTTCATCTTCTTTTTAAGTTAAGAAGCAGGAGTTCTATTTTCATTATAACTAGGGTAGGCATTCTACCGTATGGCAGTTTTCAAAAATTCCACGACTTTATTTTTTGTTCTGGAGTTGTTGTACAGGCATTTCTTTAAAATTAAACCCAACAATTACAGAAAACCACCTAATCAGATAAGGAAATCAAAATTATATTTATATATAGTAACCTTTGTTCTTTGTTTCCTGTTTGATTATGAGCTTCAGAAGGTGTCATATATTAACTGGGAAGCAAGGGGTCTGGGTATTTCCTTCTGATTTCTTGCAAGCTCAGTTACTTTGTACATTTTCCATCCAGGGTTGTCTTACTATTAGAAGCAGACATTGGGACTATACATAATAAGACAGCTGGTCTCCTGCTGCTTTTCTCCTCTTGTATGAAGCAGGGACAACTCTGCTTGTTTGTGTTGTACAGGAAAGGAAATTATTTGTGGTAACCAATCGGCCTAGTGATGAATGAATAGTTTCTGTTCCATGGACATTTTACCTGCTTCTTCCTAAGACTCTTGTTTCCTAGGGAACATGGTATGGTGAAATTATATCTCCCTTTGTGTTTCAGTAATCACCTAACCATAGCACAACTATAAAATTTCTCTATCTTCAACAAGGTGTACAATTCAGGTAGCTGCACATTAAAAAAAACAGAGATAAACTTTTTAAAGATCTGGCTTAAACTCATAACTTCAAGGCAGCTGTACAAACTGGCTATCATAATGGGTTGTTAATAGTTCCTAACAGTTCTGGAAATATCTTTCTTAAAGATTTCCTCTAGAGGAGAGTGAGTATGCCCATATATTATGCATATGTGTCAGGTGGAGGGAGTGTTGTCAAGCATTATCTTTATGCTCCATTCTGATGTATTCCTCTGACCTAATTGGATGTAGAATTACATGTTTTGGGTTTAATTTCTAAATCTTAGTGGTAAATGGTGAATTATTTTTCAGTATAAAAAAGAGGACAAAGAACTAAAAGTAGTTTTTAATGTCCAAGTCTCAGACTTTGGGGGCTTTCTTGGTTGAAGTGGGAGGTTGTCCTAGTTTGAGGTCAGTAAAAAAAAGAAGGCTCAAAATCCTCAAATGGAGACAGGGTGGTGGGTGAGTGGGTCAGGAAAGGCTGACTGGCTATGAGTGGTTTTCACAGTCTCCAGGTTGATGCTGTATTGTGGTGAGCTCTCTGCTGTTTCACTTTTGTTCCAGTCAGAGACGGCAACCCGGTTGTTTAAACAGAGCTGTCACTTGGAAGTCAGTGTTTGTATTGGGACAGATACTGATGGAAATATAGAATTGGGTGAACAAGTGGAGGAAATTTGGCCGTGGGCTTTGGAAGAGAAGTGTGGCTAGGGTGGTCAGGTGACAGCCAAATTCACGGAGGCAGTATCTAACACAGGTGGCCTGGTCCCAGGTCAAGAGCCCACCCTAAACCCACTCCCCTAGGGATTCCATCTCTATCTCCTAGAGATGATGAAGATCAATAAACCCCCTTTTGGGATTGGGAGTTTCCCTCTGTCAGTGATCTTTAAAATGTTTCAAAACCAGCCCAGACCAAAGAGAAAGTTCTGGAGGCCCCTTGCAGTGACAGATGTTAACCATGTGCTTCCTGCATATTAGGGATGGCTAGGGGGTACTGGAGGAGAAATCATGACAGCTAGAATGGTGGATGGGCAGTGGGGACCTCAGGACAGAGATTTATGACAACTGGTACAAAATGTTTCCATATCTTAATAACTGAGTCCAGCTGCTGTGTTCCAGCTGCTGAGTAGGATGCCTTATTGCATGGTCTAGGACAGGGGTGTCAAAATCATTTTCACTGGGGGCCACATCAGCGTCGAGGTTGCCTTGAAAGGGCCAAAATAATTTTAGGACTGTATAAATGTAACTATTCCTTAACTGTTAAGGAGTTGAAATTACATTCAGCCCTTTGAAGGCAACAGTGAGGTTGATGTGGCCCTGGTGAAAATGAGTTTGACACCCCTGGTCTAGCATGTCTCTGCTATTGTATTTCAATATTTCTGCCTGCTGCTTTTAGGAATGGGGAGAAGACTAAAAGTCACCACTGGCTGCAGCCTATTTCCTCCAGGGACTCTCTTCCAGGCTTCTGCTCTGTTCAGTTCGGGGTCTTCCCTACTCTACCATGCATGGGAGGAAAGCAAGCAAACATCACCTTCTCTCTACTTATTCACTCTGCTCCTTTTAAAAATCTTGTTCACAAGGTCCTTGGGACCTCAGAAGCCACCTAGGGGCTGTCTTACACGAGGGGTCTGTGCATGGCTCCTTTAATTGGCACTGGTTTGATCAAGAAGTTGCCTCCAGTTCCTTGGGCCTGCCCAGAACATTGCCAGAACATCCTGCCCTCAGAAGTCTTGCTGGGCTCCAAGACCAGGTAGCTCAGAGCAACACTAAGTCACAGGTGTCAGCCATAGCTGGGAAACTGGCTTAACTTGCTTATGGGAACAAATTATGTCTTTGTAAATACCAGCTTCCTCATACCAGATACTGAAAAAGAGGTGAGTATTTCCTGGAATAGTCATTACAATGTATGTCCAAGTACAATGCTATTTTAAATATAACAGACTAGGATTTAGTCATTATGAGCCAGAGATTTTAAACCTACAACTGGCAATACCAAGGCAAATTTAGGCTCATCTGGTAGTATTTATTTATGATCATAACAAATGTTAGACTTAAGACATAGCAGAATTATTTTATATTAATTATCAAGTATGTTCTGAGGTCTGGACTAGACTCTGTATAGACATGATCTTATTTTATTTTTACATCAACTGTGAGACAGCTACCATTATTATTCCCATTTTACAAATGAGAAACAGAAGTCCAAGATTACCCAACTAGCAGTCGTCCAGATTTGTTTGGTTCCAACTCAACTGCTCTCCTTAATTCTTCCATAAGTAGTGCCTTCTTGATAAATGCTTACATTTTTGTTATTAAAGAATAATAGAACAAGTAATTCTCCCTAATAATTTGTTCATAATATATTAAAAGTGGGAAATAGACTAAAGTTATATATCCATTCTGAAACAAAAAATCTTATGATGCCCTAGGGGACTGGCTGCTTTATAGCGATTCTTCAGTACTTTGGAATTTTGAAATACTGGTTCTTCAACAAATTTCACTGATGGTATTGGCAGAGTAATGGAGACTGGCCCAGGTGGAAGTTGTGTTGCTTTGTGGGCTTTTGTGACCTTGAGTAATATTTGAATTCAGTCTAACAAGTAGCCCTCAATCCATTTGAAAAATGACTTTAAATTAATGTCTGAATATTACTTAGCCATTTTCAGGACAGTTAAGTGCTTCTGCCCCAAATGGTGAATAATTAACTGTATAACATTGTTAGGAGGATGCTGTGGGTGGTCTGAAATAATTTGATGTCTCGATTCCCCAAAAATCCTTCTTTGATTCTGTCTGACCAGGAACACTGGAGATCACACTGTAATTATGATTACACAACTGCAACTCCTAGCACATTCAGTTCATCATTGAGGCCTGATATCAAATAAATGCATGCTGAAAAAATACTTTGGTACTCTTCATCTTTCTTTAAAGCTGATACCTCTCTCATGCCGCATGTACTTTGTATCTGGGTAGCCCTTCAATTCTGAAGAGCTGATAAGCTTTCCTTTCTGTAGCTTCTGTTTGTGAAAACAACTGGTGTACTGAGGGAGCTGTTTCAACATGCAGTTGTCTCTCCACTTGCAGATGTCCTGATGCAAACCCCTAAAGAGGTGACCCCTTTCACTCTTCCTGGAGAATCACAAATTACTCTTCTTTGAAAGTTCTGTTTAGCATTTTGTTCCAAGTTCCCCTACATTTTCAGAGATTTTCCAGAACATAAGCCCCAGACTTTGCTGGGCTTGCCTTTTTTCCTTTCTTGCCTCTGACTTCAGTAACCTGGTTTTTCCTCCAGTAACTTTGCAGTCACACCCTCACCATGGATGACTCTTATTTTGCTGATAGTGTGGTTTCCAGATTTTCCTCTTGGTGATGTGGGCTAGAAGTGGGGCACATGACAGGAGGTGGACTATACAAGAGTAATGTGGCATTGGTTCTGGTGATCCTTGTCAGTGGATTGAGAATCAGGAAACCCAGGATCCCTGCTCCCTCTGCATCTCTCCTTATTCCTTATTTGCCCCTGGCCCACCCTGCCCCTAGTGGGACTCAGCTGACATTCCCTACCTCTACACTGTTCTTTTCTGGGTCACATTGATCCCTTTCTCCAAGAAGCCTTCTCGAGCCGTGTTTGGAGTTTTGGACAATGCCCTCTTAGGATACTTCCTCCCACCTGGAGAAGCAATTCCCTGAAGCTGGAATATATTTAAATGCTAAAAAATATTCTCCCTTCTTGCCACCCTCATAATGTCCTCCTCATATCAGCCGTCAGCCACTTGGGTGTATCACCTGTGGCTCCAGAAGATAAGGGCCCCTCCCAGCCAACTGGATCCAGACCATGTAGATACAGAGTCCTCACCAGCTGGCTAGACACAATTTCTATACCCTCTATCTTCTGGAAATTTTGTTCTCATAGATGAGATGGGTGTTTCCCTATCCTCCCCTCCCTCTTAGGCTTTCTAATCAGGTTGTAAGTCTGTCATGTGGTGCCTTTCTTTCCCCCAGTCTAGGGTGTTGGCTCAGTGTTCCGAGTCAATGTGCCATGGATTCTGCTTACATCCTTGGGTGTTTCTGCCTCCTGTGCAGCCCATGCTAAGTCCTGTTTGATTAGGTATTACCACATCATTTAACTTTGGTCATTACATCCCCAGGGTCCACCAAATCATATCCCTGTTTGTCCCTAAAAGGAGACATTTTGAACTCCATTGTGTTGATCTCCATGAAGACAGCTGAGTTCCCCTCAAGCCCAGCCCCTTGGCCCTCCTTCCTGATTGGGAGGAGCTAGATTAGCTTTTAAGCTCCCCAGACCATCTTAAGAGACTGTAAGTTCCCAGGTTCTGCCAGTGTCCCTGCTCTTCCAGCTCAGCTATAGTCACCCTCCCATTCAACAAGTCTACATATCCCAGGCATTGTATTGGGCACCAGGGATAGAATGTCAAAGACCATTTTGTTTGACAAGGACTGGAAGGGGGGACAAACACATGGACAATTAGCATATGACGTGACAAGTACCCAGAGAAAGAACCACCATTTAACCAGGCAGAGCTTTTGTGCAAATTTAAAAAAGGGGTCTGTCTGGGTAGATACAGCCCCTCATGTGTGTGGTATGGTGAGCAAAGTGTTGGCTGAATTTTACTTCCTATTCATCTTTTCAGCCAGTGCCCTTGAATGGTATTTCAACTGTGAGGAGGGCATGATAGAGCAGGGAGCTGGGGTGGAAAAGTAGGAGCCACAGCAGCATGGCATTACTGGGCACAAAGCACTGACAACAACTGAATGAATCCAGAGAAGTGGAAGGGGGTCAGGCCTGGGGGGTCCTGCAGGCCAAGCTGTAAACTTGGACTTGAACCTTCGGGGGTTGGAGGACACATGAACAGGTTTTAAGCCAGGAAGTTACTTGGACAATCAGTTGATTGGAGGTGTCTGCAATAATCCAGAGGACAGGTGAAGAAGGCTGAGCCACAGTGTAGTGGTGGCACTGCATGGCAGTAGTGGATGGGGAGATGAAAGTTGATTATACAGTGATGGTGGGCAGTGGAGGGAGGTAAGGAAAGCTCTCCAGTGTCTTCCTGAGTAATGGGCACACAATGGGACATGGGCTTCTCCTTTCTGGGACACACCTTTACATTATCCTCTGCTCCAAAGATGCCAGGGCTGCTCTCTGACAGTGAGGTCAGGTGGAGCCACTCAGTGCTGTGGGACACTTCATTGGAACAGGCCTGGAATACACCAGTAGGGGAAATGGAGGTGAGGGAGCATGGCCAAGCAAATAAATTGTACTTCAAATATCACCAGTATAATATAACTGACAAGTACAAGTTCATTTTAGTGAAGGGGAGAAGGGAATCATGTCTTACATTGTCTCCCCACAATGAGGAATCTAAAATTAAGTGCCTTTGCTCTGGCTGGTGTGGCTCAGTGGATTGAGGGCTGGCCTGCGAACCAGAGAGTTACTGGTTCGATTCCCAGTCGGGGCACATGCTTGGGTTGTGGGCTGGTCCTCAGTTGGGGGCACATGAGAAACAACCACACATTGATATTTCTCTCCCTCCCTTCCCCTCTCTCTAAAAAAATTAATAAATAAGACATTTTTAAAAAATTAAGTGCTTTTGACTTATAAGCATTATTTCATGAAATTTGCACTTAAACTCTGAGGAAATTAACCTTACTGTTCATCTTACAGCAATGTCATATTATTTTTAATCAGATTACTGCCTTTTAATAGTGCCTCAATTTTCTTTTGCCTATCTTTTTTCTTTAGCCTATTTTAAGAATTTCTGAAAGTTTCTTTGTCTTGCATGAAACTGTTATTTCTCCCTCTGATGCTTCTGCCTTTGTTGTAATAAACTGCCTTATTTTTAAATAGGGCAGCTCTTGTGGGCTTCTTTTTAAAGATTCTTTGAATAGCAAAGATCTTTTGATGGCAATAGGAAAGGCCAGTTGCTATTCTTGCAGTTGATTTTTCCAACAGCTTCGTTAAGGGATAATTTCTTCCAGTTGCTATAAGAATGTTCTGCAAATACAAATCTGGCTTTGTTTTGCAGTGTAGTCTAAGGGGAAAAAATAGCAAAATAAGCCACTTTCTGAATAGCAACCATTGTGCATCATTGCCTATTTATCAGCACCTTTTAGGTTTGGATCTTAATCCCAGATGCACTTTGTCCATGAATGCAAACCAAACTATTGATTATTGTATAAAGGGAGGAAACAGCCTTTGGCAGTGTGAATTTTTACAGCTGAGATTACAAGATGACCCTTGTCCCATATTTTAGGGTCATCCAAGGTTCTTGTTGGCAGGAGAGTCCTTTCATTACAGAGTCCTGTTCATTAGGGGTGGATGTGGGAATGCTGATGGTGGTCATTGAGTGGCACCAGGAGTGAAGTTGTTCTCTATGTATTTATTTGAAGGCCTGATCAGCTACAACAGGAACTTGTGTGTAGCTGGCAGGGCTACAGGAGAAGTTCTGCACTACATTTCACTCCAGTTGCAGCTGCCCAAGTTCATATTCATTGCCTTCCCTAATGTGCCTCTCTCCCAGGCTCTTCTGATCATTTATTTCTTCCCTTGGTGCCCAACAAATCCTCCTGTATGCAATGACAAAAACACATGCCTTACCTTTTTCAAAAAGGTTCAAACACACTGATTCTCCTGGGGTAACAGTTCTATCAATGTTCTAGTGGAAAGGAAAGGAAGAAGGAAGGGAGGAAAAAATAGAGGGAATGAAGGGGGAGAAAAAAGGGGAAGGGAAAGAAGGAAGAGGAGAAGGGAGACCAGAAGGAAAGAAAGGGTTTAGAAAAGTGTAACCTCAGTTAATGTTAGGGTTTGGGGAATTTGATCTTCCTTTCCTTGAACAAGTTTTCAAAAATATGAATATTTACAAGGTTCCACAGGGAAGAATTAATAGATTCTCTTTGTGAAATAATCACACCTCTGCTACCTTTAAGGCACTTGTGCCTCTGTAATATTATATTGCTACCTCCAGAGAGCAGGTGTTGGGAATGAATGAGCCACAGAAAGGCTTAGATTACAGAGATTGTGATGCACTTCTCCTTGGTGTTTTGTTTCTCTGTGCACATGTTGTGCCCTTGGTCTAGAACAGTGGCCAGCCCTCAGTAGGAGCTTAATAAATGAATGAATCTGTTCCAGCAAGAGGAAAGGGGCATATGAGCATGTTACTAATAGAACTAGATATTTTTTCTGGTGGAGAAACTCAGACTTGGGCAGTAAGGTATTGTTAGAATTAATCAGCAACCCCTAAACTTAGGGACTTTCTGAGGTTGGTGGTGGAGAATTTTAGAGTCTGTGGACATTTTGACATGGTTTTGAGGGTACATGCATTTTTCTGGAAAGGACGATGGGTCACGGACTCCATGAGCCTCTCAGAATGGGTATGCTCCACAATCCCAAGGCTCTGTGCCAAACATTTTACAGATGAAAAGACTGAGGCTTAGAGGGTAAGCATGAGGTCACCTAGTGGACTGGCATGGGACCAAAGTCAATCTCCTGACAGTGTGTTTCTTCTGCTACATGCTGTTTCTCAGGAGTTGTGCCCACACCTTCTTCTTATGGGTTCAAACCACAGTTCATCCCTTTCCAGCAGGGATTTGAACAAATGCAGTTTGGGGCAGGGCTGGAGAGGTCTTAATGTGCCAGCTTCCTCCCCCTGCCAGAGCTATCTAACACATTTTTGTTTGTGCAGCTCTGTTTGCAGAAGTTAGAAGTGTGTGGGCACCAGGTGGTACCCAACGAGGCTGAGTGATAGGGGTGGATGGACCTCAGAAACACAGCAGGAGGTTTACTTAGATGACAAAGAGGTAGGGCCTCTTAGATGACAAAGAGGTAAGGCCCTGTGGGCCTTTAGTAAAATAAGAGAAGAGTGTGGCAGAGGAGATAAGGTGTTCCCAAATAAAAAGGGGGCAAGGGGAGAAAAGAATGTAAAGAAAAAGCTGCAGATTTGGTCATACATAGGCTCTGTTTAACTCTTTTTATAAAAGCAGGTTGCTTTCTCCAGGATATTTACAGCCACCAGGATTAAAGCTGAAAGGCCCCAGTTAGGAAATTGATGCCTTTAGACATTTTAAAAGTTTTGCCCTCTTTTTCCTGTTCAGTTGATATTGAAAAGACATGTTTTAGATGAAACTGTTCTCTTTGGGAAGCAAAGCAGAATGGTGCAGTGGAGAATAGCTTAGGCTCAGGAGCCGGACCTCCGTGACCAGAGCAAGTCCACATGGATGAGGCACGAGGCTGTGGATACATTCCTTGACCAGTCTGGGCTTTGGTTTTCTCATTTTGAAAATGGGGACTAATAGCACATTTTTCCCCAGGGTGGTTGTACAGGTTAGAGGTGTCAGGTCAAGGCCTGGCACACAGTAAATGACATGTGTGTGTTGGCTCTTATAGCTTTGTTTTGCCTCTTTGGCTACTTCCATGGTCAATCTGGTGGGCTCTGAGGATTGTGTGTTGGGCTTGTTTGTGGCTGGCCATTATTTCTTACTTCCTGCCACCTTCATTAGTCACAAAGACCTACAGTGAAAATAATAACGGTCTTCATAAACTCCCCTTTACCACTCTCCCTGTTAACAGCAGACTGCATGCTTTTCCCTAGTATTTAAGTTATTTCCTTTTTTTCTATTTAATAGTTACAACTCAGTTCCATTTTATTGAATTTCAAACTCCCTGATAAACTTCTGTAGATGCTGGGTGCTTAGTTGACAAGGTAAATGACACAAGAAAGCCATGAGGGAATCAATGGTGGTGAATTATTTTTGAGATAACCCAGTTAGCATAATTGGACACTTTACCTCCCATAAAACCTCTGTGACAATATTTGAGGTATGACTCCTGACTTTCAGGGGAACCAAACCAGCCTAAGCAAGTATAGCTGGGAGTCAATGCAAACAAATCTCTGTAAAAGCATCCACTTGGTTGTCAGTCGTCTGTATCTTCAGTCACTTCATTCAGTCTTTGGCATGTCTTTCTCCTTTAGTCCTGGTTGTACATCAGGGTGGTATGGAAATGTTTGTGTTGCAGGAATGAAATTGTTGCTGCAGATGCTGTCCTGCCATTTACTCCATCAGGATGAGCAGGGCAGTCTGGGTGCATTATTAATTTAGGTCACGATTCTGTGGGTTGACAATTTATATTAGGTTCAGCTGGAAAATTCTACTGGTCTTGGCTGGGCTCCTTCATGTGTCTGCAGTCGGCTGTTGCCTCTGCAGGCATTGGTGGGCAGGCAAGGGGCATGCTGGTCTCAGATGGATTTACTCACATATCTGGCAGTCTGTTTGGTAGGAGCTTTTCAGTTCTTCACATAGTCTCTTGTTCTTCACCAGGCTAGCTCAGATTTGTTCTTAGGGTTGCAACATTTTAGAGCAACAAGAGAGCAAACCCCAATGTACCAGTGCTTTTCAAGTCTCTGCTTGTGTTAACTTTTATGAATGTTCCATTGTCAAAGCAAGTCAGCCATAGGTGGTGTGATGAAGAGAGAGAATAGTTTGTGGGCATTTTTGAAATCTACCACATGGAAAAAAGATCTTTGCGTTAAGAATTGAGAAACCAGGGTTGAAATTTCACTTTTGCCTCTGCCTATTAGTTACTTTAGACAGGGTAACATCTCATAGACCTTCCAGCAAGTTCCCAGAGGGTTTTGCATTTTATATAACTCTGGGATAGTTTGCGTCTCATGGTGGTAATACAACTTATGAGATTCTCCAGGGCAGATTCCATGTTTTGTTTTATTCTGTCTTCTCTAGTGCTTGCCCCTTGTAGAGTTTCATGCCTGGCACAAAATAAGGGATCTAAACTTGTTTGCCTTGGCTGGTGTGGCTCAGTGGATTGAGTGCTGGACTGCAAACCAAAGGGTCACCAGTTCGATTACCAGTCAGGGCACATGACTGGGAGGCAACCATGCATTGATGTTTCTCTCCCTCTTTCTCTCCTTTTCCTCTCTCTCTAAAAATAAATAAATAAAATCTAAAAAAAAGTAAATAAATAAACATATTTGTCAAATGAATGGATTAACTTCCCATATTTAGAGTGAGATGATTGGGCTAGATGATCCCAAAATGCCCTTTTGTCATGGTTCTATTGGAAAAGAGCGGAAGCATTTCTACTGAGTATAGATCAGAGTGCTTAATGTTTTGTGCAGGAAATGGAGCACCTAAACCCACTGGATCACTGAAGGTGTTAGTAACTTAGAATTAGAATGTTCCCTGCAGATAATCCCCTGAGATACTAGGTATTTAAGCTAATTTAACTTTGAAGTAAAATTCTATATGCGAAAATGTATCTATGAGTGGGAACTTCAGGATGATAAAAAGTCTTTTCCATGTAGTACAGAAGTCAGCATGGATGCCAGAACCTGGAGATGAGGTCTGCTTCCTTTTTTGATGTAGGGGGATAATTGAGTGTGTATTAATTGAGCTTCAAAATGTAAACCCAGCACTGTGCAAGACAGCAATGAAGGATGCACAGACAAAGTGGAGATTTGGGCCCCATTTGAGAGCAAGGTACATGAGTTCTTTCTGAACACCTGGAGTAGATGAATTTAAATGATAGTTTTAGAACATTTTACCTCAAAATAGCAGAACATAAATCTTTTCAAACATGCATGGGACATTTTACATGGGAGACCACATGTTAGGCTACAGACAAGTCTCAATAAATTTAAGAAGGTTGAAATCATACTAAGCATCTTTTTTCATCACAGTGGTGTGAAACTAGAAATCAGTTACAAGAAGAAAACAGAAAAACCCAGAAACCCATGAGGCTAAACAATGAATGGGTTAACAAGATGATCAAGGAAGAAAATCAAAATATATTTTGAGACAAAGGAAAATGAAACTACAATGACCCCAAGCAGTTATAAGAGGGAAATTCATAGCAGTACAGGCCTACCCCAAGAAACAAGAGAAATCGCAACTAAGCAATCTAACCTCATATCTAAAGGAACTAGAAAAGGAAGAGCAAAGCTTAAATGAGTACAAGGGAGGAAATAAAGATTGGAGCAGAGTAAACAAAATAGAGTCTAAAAAATACAAAGGATCAATGAAACTAAGAGCTGGTTTATTGAAAAGATAGACAAAATTGATAAACCTTTAGTTAAATTCACCAAGAAAAAAAGAAAACAGGACCCAAATAAATAAAATCAGAAATGAAAGAGAAGCGTCGATTGATACAACAGAAATATAAATTACTGTAAGTAAAATACTTGAACATGTATATGCCAACAAATTGGACAACCTGAAAGAAATGGGTAAGTTTCTAAAAACATACAGCCTTCTAAGACTGAGTCAAGAAAAAACAGGAAATGTGACCAGATTGGTAACTACAACAAAACTGAATCATGAATTTGAAAATTCCCAACACACAAAAAGTCCTATACCAGATGGCTTCCTAGGTAAATTTTACAAAACATTCAAGAAGAATTAACACATATTCCTCTCAAACTATTACAAAAAATTGAGGAGGGGAGAAGTCTCCCATGCTCAATTATGACTCTCATTTAAAAAGCAGACAAACACATTATATAAAAAAGAAAATTATAGGTGAGTAATCTTGATGAACATAGACGCAAAAATCCCCAACAAAATGTTAGCAAACCAAATTTAGCAGTACATCAAAAAGATCATGATCAAATTCTAGAGGGATATATTCTTGGGATGCAAGGTTAGTTCAACATCTGTAAATCATTTAATGTGATACATCACATAAATGTAATAAAGGATAAAATCAAATGGTCATATCAATAGATGCAGAAAAATCATTTAACAAAATCCAAGATCTACTTATAATTTTTAAAATATCTCAGCAAATTTGAAATAAAGGAAACATACCCAAACATAATAAAGGCTATACACAACAAATCCACATCTATCATACTCAATGGTAGTTAAGAGAATTTTCTTTAAATTTGAGAACAAGACAAGGATGTTCACTTTCATCACTTCTGTTAAGCATAGTATTGCAAGTTTTAGCCAAGGCAGTCAGACAAGAAAAAGAAATAAAAGGCATTCAAATTGGAAAGGAAGAAATAAAACTATTTGCAAAGACATGATATCGTATATAGAGAACCCTGAAGAGTCTGCCAAAAAACACTATTACTGATAAATGTACTCAGGAAAGTAGTAGCATACAAACTAACATTAAGAAATTGGTTGCATTTTTATACAACAATAATGAACTATCAGAAAAAGAATTTAAGAAAATAATCCCATTTTACAATTGCACTGAAAATTAAAATACCTAGGAATAAAGTTAACCAAGGAGGTAAAAGACCTGTACTTAGAAAATAAGACATTGAAGAAAAAAATTGAAGAAAATGCAAGTAAATGGAAGCATATGCCATAGTAATGGGTAGGGAGAATTAACATGGTTAAAATTTTTATACTACCCAAAGCAATCTATAGATTCAGTGAAATCCCTGTCAAAACATGCATGCATTTTTCACAGAACTAGACCAAATGCTCCCATAATTTTTTATGGAATCACAAAAGACCCCAAATAGCCAAAGCAACCTTGAGAAACAAGAACAAAGTTGGAGGTATTATGGTACCTGATATTAAACTACACTATAAGACTATTGTAATAAAACAGCATGGTACTTGCATAAAAGCAGACACACAAATCAATAGAACCAAATAGAGAGCCCAGAAATATACCCACCCTTACATGGTCAATTAACCTATGACTAAGGAGGCATTGATATACAATGGGATAGAGACAGAGGCTTTAATAAATGGTGTTGGGAAAACCGGGCAGATACAGACAGAAAAATGAAAGTAGACCACTTGTATCATACATAAGAATAAACTCAAAGTAGCTTAAAGAGTTAAATGTGAGACCCAAACCATGACATTGCTCTTATTATTACTTTTTTTGGATATGTCTCCTCAAACATATCTGAAGGAAATAAACAGAAAGAAATAAACAAACAGATGGGACCACAACAAACTAAAAAGGTTTTGCACAGTAAAGGAACCAACCAACCAAAGGAAAAGAGAATGTACAAAATGGGAGAAGAAATTCACCAATGATACATCCAATGAGGGGTTAATATCCAATATTTCTAAAGAACTCATACAACATAACACCAAAAAAAGATAAACAATCCAATTAAAACATGGAAAGAGGACATAAATAGACATTTCTCCAAATAGAACATACAGATGGCCCACAGACATGAAAAGATGCTCAATGTCACTAATCATCAGAGAAATGAAAATTAAAACCACAGTGAGATACCACCTCACACCAGTCAGAATGGCTATTGACATACCAACAAACAACAAGTATTGCTGAGGATGTAGAAAAAAGGGAACCCTGGTGCCATGTTCATTGGATTGCACATGGATATAATTACTATGGACAACAGGTTGCTCAAAAAATTAAAAATAGAACTACCATGTGATTCAGCAATCCCACATCTGAGTATCTATCCAAGAAATCCAAAACACTAATTCAAAAAGATATGCATCCTTGTGCTCATTGTAGCGTTATTTACAATAGTCAAGGTATGGAGGCAACCTAAGTGTCCATCAATAGACAATTGGATAAAGATATTTAATATAAAAAATATATGATATATATAAGATATATATTTTATATTGCATATATTATATATAATGCAAGATATTTTATATATATAAAATATACACACCCACAGTGGAATATTACTCTGCCATAAAAAGAATGAAATTCTACCATTTGTAGCAATATGGGTAGACATAGTGAGTATTATGCTAAGTAGAAAAAACAAATACCATATGATTTCACTTATATGTGAAATCTAAAGAACAAAACAAATGAACAAACAAAACAGAAAAAGACATAGATACAGAGAAGAAACTGAGGGTTCCCATTGGGAGGAGCATCTGGTGGTTGGGTGGAAAAGGGTAAAGGGATTAATAAGTACAAATTGACAGTTACAAAATAGTCACTGGGATATAAATTACAGCAGGGAATATAGTCAATCATATTGTAATAACTCTGTATGGTACCAGGAAGGTACTAGACTTATTGGCATATCAATAAGTTATATAAATGTCTAGCCACTATGCTTTACACTTGAAACTAATGTGATATTAAATATCAACTTTAATTGAAAAATTTTTTAAATGTAAAAATGATTCTGACAAATCTTTAGCCAACTTGATCAAGAAAAAAAAGGAGGACATCTCAAATTACTGGAATCAGAAATGAAAGAAGGAATTCTTACCAATCTCTTATAAATAAAATGGATTATAAAGGAATACTGTAAATAACTATATCAATAAGTTAGATAATTTAGATGAAATGTACAAATTTCTAGAAATATGAAAACCACCAACATTGATATGAGAAGAAATATTAAATCTGAATAGACTTATAACAAGCAAAGAGATGGAATTAGGAAGCAAAATCCCCCGAAGTACCCCCCTAACACACAACAAAAACAAGGCCCAGATGACTATACTGTTGAAATATACCAAACATGTAAAGAAGAATTAATACCAATTCTTCACAAATCTTCCTTAAAAAGAGGAGAGGGAACACTTCTTGATTCATTCTAAGTGGCCAGTATTACTAAAAGCAAACAAAAACACTGCAAGAAAGAAAATGACAGTCCAATACTTATTATGAATATTGATGTAAAAATCTTCAATAAAACAAGATTTATCACAGGAATAAGAGGGAAAATCAACTACTGCAATATACCATATTAGTAGAATAACAACAGACATGATTATTTCAATATATGCAGAAAAAGCATTTGAAAAAATCCAAATCACTTACATGGTAAAAACACACAACAAACTAGAAGGGAATTAATCTGATAAAGGGAAATAACCAAAAAAACTCAAGTTAAGATGTCATTCTTACAGATGAAAGACTGTATGTTCTCCCCCTAAGATCAGGAACAAGACAAGGATGTCTTCCTCACCCCTGCTATTCAACATTGTCCTGGAGGTTCTGGTCAAGGCAATTAGGCAAGAAAGAGAAATAAAAGTCATCCACCTGTTAAGGAAGAAGTAAAACTATTTTTATTTGCATATGACATGATCTTATATGTAGAAAACCCTAAGGAATGCATTAAAAATCTATTCAAACTAATAAATTAATTCAACAAGATTGTAGGATACAAGATGAATATACAAAAATCAATTGTATTTCAATACACTGGCAGTGAACAATCTGAGAATGAAATAAAAAAACAGTTCCATTTACAAGAGCATCAAAGATAATAAAAACACATATGAATAAATTTAACAAATGAAATGCAGAAGTTATACTATGAAAAGTGCAAGACATTGCTGAGAGAAATTAAGAAAAATCCAGATGAGTGCAAAGACATCTTGTGTTCATGGACTGGAAGATTAATATTGTTAAGATGGCAGCACTTCTCCAATTGATCTACAGATTTAATGCAATCCTGGTTAGAATTCCAGATGAATTCTTTCTAGAAATTGACAAGCTGTTCCTAAAATTCATGTGCCAAAACATTCTTTAAAAAGAAGAATGAAGTTGGAGGACTCACATTTTCTGATTTCAAAACTTACTACAAAACACAAGTCAGAGAGCTACTGGCATAAGGGTGGAAAAGAATTAAGAGTCTAGAAAACGCTATATATCTATGATCAATTGATTTTGACTGAAATGTCAAGTTAATTCAATAGGAAAATAAGTCTTTTCAACAAGTACTGCTGGGACAATTGGATATGTACCTGCAAGAGAATAAAGGTGGACCTCTTTCTTACACCATATACAAAAGTGAAGTAAAACACCTAAATACAAGAGATACAACTATAAAACTCTTAGAAGAAAACAGAGGAATAAATCTTCTTGACCTTGCACTTGGCAGTGTTTCTTAGATATAACACTAAAATCATAAGTAAAACAAAAATTGGTAAATTGGACCTCATCAGAATTCACAACTTTTGTGCTTCAAAGTATGCAAAGTACACACTGCAACCAAGGACCAAACCTGCAACCCAGGCATGTGCCCTGACAGGGAATGGAACCAGCAACCTTCGTTTTGTGGTACCATGCCCAACCAACTGAGCCACTTAAGTCAGGGCAAGAGTTCAATCTTTTTAATTGCTGAATAGTATATATATATATATATAATCACCTCTTCTTTATCCACTCATTTATCAGTAGACATCTAGGTTGCTTCCATATCTTGGCTATTGCTAATAATGCTGCAATGAACAAAGAGATCCATATATCTTTTTGAATTGGTGGGTTTTTTTTTTCAAATAATTACCCAGAAGTAGAATTGCTAGATTGTATAGGAGCTCTATTTTAAATTTTTTCCAGGAATCTCCATACTGGCTGCACCAATTTGCAATCCTGCCAACAGTGTAACAAGCATTCCCTCTCTTCCACATTCTCACCAATATTTGTTTGTTGATTTATTGATGATACCAGTCTGACAGGTGTGAGGTGAGATCTCATTGTGGTTTTCATTTGCATTTTCCTGATGCATAGTGATGTTTTGAGAATAATGTCTGTCCTAGTCCTGTTCCCATTTTTTAATTGGAGTGTTTGGGGTTTTGTTAAGTTGTATAAGTTCTTTAAACACTTTGGATATTAACCCTTTATCAGCAGTATCATTTGGGGACATCTTCACCCATTCAGTAGGTTGTCTTGGTTTTATTGATGGTTTGCTTTACTGTACCAAAAGTTTTTACTTTGATGTAGTCCTATTTTTTAGTTTTTTTCTTTTGTTTCTATTGTTCAGGGAGATATATCCAACAAGATATTGCTCAGAGTGGTGTCAAAGAGTTTAATGCTTATGTTTTCTCCTAGGCATTTTTTGGCTTCAGGTATAAAATTTAAGTATTTAATCTGTCTTGAGTTTATTTTTGTATATGGCCTAAGTGATCTAATTTCTTTTCTTTTTTACATTTTTTCCAGGTTTGCCAATACCACTTATTGAATATCATCACCATTGTAGATCATCAGCTTCTTCATTGTAGACTAATTGACCATATAAAATAATGGTCTATTTCTATGCTTTCTGTTACATTCCATATATCTCTTTTTTGCCAGTACCATGCTGCTTTGATAGGTTTGAAATATAGTTTTGTATCAGGGAGTGTGATATCCTTCATTTTGTTTTTTCTCAGCACTTCTTTAGCTTTCAGAGTCTTTGTGGTTCCATATAAATTTTAGATTACTTGTTCTGATTCTGAGAAGAATGCCATTGGCATGTTGATAGGGATTGCACTGAATCTGTATATTGCTTTAGGTAGTAAAGACATTTTCACAATATTAAGCTTTCCAATTCATGAGCAAGTTATATCCTTCCATTTATTTGTACCTTGTTCAATTTATTTCTTCCATGTTTCATAGTTTTCAGAGTACAGGTCTTTCACCTCTGTAGTTAACTTTATTCCTAGATATTTTATACTTTTTAATGCAATTGTAAATGAGATTCTTTTCTTTTTTTTTTAGACTTTATTTATCTATTTTTAGAAAGAGGGGAAGGGAATGAGAAAGAGAGGGAAAGAAACACCAATGTGTGGTTGTCTTTTGTGTGCCCCCTACTAGGGACCTGGCCTGCAACCCAGGCATGTGCCGTGACTGGGAATTGAACTGACAGCACTTTGGTTCACAATCCACTGAACCACACCAGCCAGGGCATGAGATTATTTTCTTAATTTCCTGTTCTGATGATTCTTTATTGGTGTATGGAAACACAACAGATTTCTGTATAATGATTCTGTGTCCTATAACTTTACTGAAGTCATTTATTAGTTTTAATAGTTTTTTGATGGAGTCTTTAAGGTTTTTTTTAAACTATAGTGTCATGTTATCATATGAGACAATACTATTGTGTATGTATATATACATACATATGAGAGTTTTACTTCCTTCTTTTTTTATTTTTTACTGTTGTTCAGTTACAGTTGTCCCCATTTTTCCCCCCATTGCTCTCCCCTGCCCCATCCAACCCCTGCTCCCAAAGACAATCCCCTCTACTTTGTCCTTATCCATGGGTCCTTTATACCTCTTCCCCTTCTTTCCCTCATTACTTCTTTCTTTTCAATTTGAATGCCTTTTATTTCTTTTTCTTGTTTGATTGTCATGGGTCGGACTTCTAATACCATGTTGAATAAAAGTAGTGATAGTGGACGTCCTTTTCCTGTTCCTGAATTTAGAGGAAAATCTTTCAACTTTTCACCATTGAGTGTGGTATTAGCTGTAGGTTTGTCATATAGGGTCTTTATTATGTTGAGATATTTTCCTTTTATACCCACTTTTTTTTAGAGTTTTTATCATAAAAGGATGTTGAATTTTGCCACATGAATTTTCTGCATCTATTGAGATGATCATATAGTTTTTCTTCTTTAATTTGTTAATGTGCTGTATCACATTGATTTACAGATGTCGAACCATCCTTGCACTCCACTTAGCCACAATTTATAATCCTTTGAATGTATTGTTGAACCCAGTCTGCCAGAATTTTATTGAGACCATTTGCATCTATGTTCATCAAAGATACAAGCTTATAACTATTTTTTTGTAATTCTTTATCTAGTTTTGGCATCAGGGTAATGATGGCATCATAAAGCGAGTATGGTTGCATTCTTTACTCTTCAATTTTTTGAAATAGTTTTATTCTTTAAGGATTAATTCTTAATTAATTCATATTGATTAATTCAATCCTTAATTAATTATCCTTAATTCTTAATTAATTAAGAATTGGTATTAATTCTTTCAGTTTGGTAGAACTCATATGTGAAACCATCAGTCCTGGCCTTTTATTTGTAGGGAATTTTTTGATTACTGCTTTAATTTCATTCCTAGTAATCAGTCTGTTTAGATTTTCTGTTTCCTCCTGGTTCAGTCTTATAAGGTTTTATACTTCAAGAATTATATCTATTTTTTTAGATTGTTGAATTTGTTGGCATATGATTGTTTGATTTGGTAATGATTCTTTGTGTTTCTGTGATTTCAGTCTCATTCATGATTTTATTTATATGGGCTCTCTCTTTTTTTCTTGATGAGTTTGATTAAAGGTTTGTCTTTTTTATTTATTTTTTCAAAGAACCAGCTCTTAGTTTTATTGATCTTTTTTGTTGTTTTTTAATGTTTATTTATTTATTTCAGCTGTGATCTTAACTATTTTCTTTCTTCTGTTTACCTTGAGTTTCGTTTGTTCACTTGCTAGTTCCTTTAGGTGTAGAGTTAAATTGTTTATTTGGAATCTTCCTTGTTTCTTAAGGTAGGTCTGTATAGCTGTATCCCATAAATTTTATAAAGTTGTGTTTTCATTTTCATTTGTTTGAAGATAGTTATTAATTTCTTGTTTGATTTCCTCTTTCATCTATTGGTTGTTCAGCAGCATGCTGTTTAGTCTCCACATGTTTGTTTTTTCCAGTTTTCTTTCTGTATTTGATTTCTAGTTTAATGCTTTTGTGGACAGAAAAGATGCTTGGTATGACTTTAATCTTCTTGGATTTATTGAGGTTTGTTTTGTGACTTAATAAGTGATCTGCCTTAGAGAATGTATCATGTCCACTTGGAAAAAAATGTGTATTCTGCAGTTTTTGAATGAAACATTGTATAAATGTCTATTAAGTTAACCTTGTCTAATGTGACATTTAAGACCATTATTTTCTTATTAATTTTCTGGCTGAATGATCTATCCATTTATATGAGTAGGGTATTTAAATCCCCCACTGTTATTGTATTACAGTGAATTTCTCCCTTTATGTCCATTAATAATTACTTTATATATTTAGGTGTTCCTAGGTTGGGCACATAGATATTTACAGCTGGTATATACAAGATCTGTCTAGAAGGTATACAGCCATGTAATATGAAAAATAGAAACACTTACTGAAGAAAACACAAGAAACATTGTAAATAGGATAATGATACCTCAGGCCCCTCAAAGTAGGCACCGTGGAAGAACTCATACTGTTCTCCCAATTCAGCGTCAGCTGCCCTGTTGTATTTTCCTGAATCTCATCAATGATCTGAAATCTCTTGCCATTCAATGGTGATTTTAGTTTTAGGAAAAGCCAGAAGTCACAGGGCACAAAATCTGAGCTGTACCAGGGCTAAGCCACCTGGGTGATTTGATGTTTTGCCGAAAAACTCTGCATGAGATGTGATCCATGGGCAGGCGTGCTATTGTGATGAAGCTGCCAATCACCAGTTGCCCATAACTGCAGTCTTCTGAATCATCCAAATAGTTTCCTCAAAGGAATGTTCAAGTTTAACTCAAAATTTGATGTAGATTCATTACTCTACTCACTCAGTCATTTGAATGTGATGGCTACACAGTACACATGCTCACTGAACAGCATCTACCACCCCCACTGACTAGTACAATGAAGTTGTCTTTGTTCACACAAGTGCATTCCAGTCCACTTTCCTTGGCTGCCAGACTACATCAAAGTCATGCAAACTGTTTTGTTATTTTAATAATGGCTGGACTTTTTCCAGATAGACCTCATATATTTATAATTGTTACAATGTAACAATGAATACATGTCTTTATGTATTCAAAGATGATACAAGCCTGTATCATCTTTGGAAAGAGGAAGGAAACTAATCTTCAGAAGGCTCAAGCCTCAATCTGGTATCTTAGTAGATGTTTCTTGGCTTTCTGTGTCTGAATTTCATAGTGCCATAAGATTATTAGCATCATCTTTGGCTATTTTATTGACATAGAAAGTGAATCTCAGAGTTTCATGCTATGCTAATAAATGGCACAGTCAGGATTTGAACCCAAATATTGTGCTTCAAAAGCACTGTTCTCTCTCCAACACCCAGCTCTGCCTCATGAAATACATACAGAACTGTTTCTATAACCCTGCTATGTGCACAGTTGCTATTTAATGCTCTCAGCAACTCAGGGATGTAGTATGATAACCTCACTTACAAATGACAAGACAGGATCACAAAATTACAGTGGCTCTGATGAAGTCTGAAAGTAGGATGACAGGCCTGTTGTGTGTTCATGATCCATAGTCTGTCCAACCTCCACAGGCGTTCAACTCCAGCATCCACTTTGATTATGCTGGCCTGACTGCACCTGCCCATTTGGGTTATAACACAGCTGTGAGACCTCATTTTGGCCATAAAATTGTGACTGTATTCCTTAAACTCATCACTCTATGATTGTCTAACCTCTCCTTCATTTTCAATAAGTTCCTGATTATTTATTACCATCCATTTGGCATTTCACCACCCAGAAGAACTTAGAACCATCTGCAGACTTGGAAAGTTCATGCTGTTCTCTTTTCAAGAAAAAAAAATGTTACATAAGATGAAACCCAGTACATTCTTATAGGAAGGCCAGGAAGCTACTTCTCTTACTAAAGAAAGTACCTGTTATCTCTACCTATCATTTCCTGTTTTATATAGGTCCAAAATAGTTGCATTGCAGCTATGTTTTTTAAACATTTTTTTGCAAAGCTTTTAAGGAGGATCTAAATACCACCCCCATGTCCACATGGAATTGCCCTCCCTTCAAGGTCTTTTTTGGGGTCTGAGAGTAGAGGTTTCTACCAGAGAACTCAAACAGCCTTTCTCCCAGAAGTCTGTGTGAGCTGCTTTGTCCTTTGGGCAAGGATGGAGGTCTTCTCCCAGACCTGAGGGTCCCCTGTGGACCCTCATCCACTTCCCCCTAGTCATTCTCCATGGTTGTTGTAATGGCCCAATTGTTTGCCATTTCTTCTATGGCTCTACATATAGGGAAACTGAGGCACAAAGGAGTTAGGCTCATTCATTCACTGGAGCCAGGAAGTCTGAGCTGAGTAAGCCAAAGACATCCATCCCCAGGAAGCCAAATGTCAATCAAGAGAAAAACTGAGGGGTAGGTGGCCAGTTGGGGAACATGGGACAGGTGACAAAATAGCTGATGGGACAGGCTAACTCTGAGAAGGTGGCCTGGATGGCTTTGAGCTAAAGGGACATCTGAGCTGGTTCTGGGCAGAAACCTGCAGGCCAGTGACAAGGGCAATCCTGGAACTCTAGTCCATTTGCCATCCATGCTCATCAGCTTGACACTTGATCTGGTGCTTCCCTCATTGGCAACAGGGCTTTCTGGTTCCTCATTTGCTTCCTCCTAACCAACCCCCTCTCCTACAGGTCATTTCTGTCTCAGACCTCAGTCCTCCATCTCTACTTTTGAGTGAGTTTTCAACTGTTTCCCAAGGGCCACAGGGACCAGCCTGATAATGAGAGAGGGGCCTACCCGTCAGTTTTGTTGACCCATCATAGGCAAAGACCACATGAGACTGTTTTCTTCATGCCTTTGTTGTTCGCATGCCACTTACATGATTCTCACTGCAGCTATTTGAATTTTATATTCTCTCTTCATAGTTTTATTTGATTCAACTCACTTTTTCACTTCAAATCTATTTTAAGAAGAAATTTTTTTTTCAGCTCAAGAAAGGGAACACCAGTATCAGATGTCATTGATGGAATGTGGCCACAGGAGAAAACAAAACCATTCCAGCTCTATATTGGGCTTGCCCCCAAACCCAGAGGCTGTGGCTTCTCCTGTCCTGCAAATGGGGATTGACTAGTCTTAAAGAGGTGTTTGAGATGGATCAGCACCTAGCTGAGACCCTCCCTTATATACTCAGAGATGAGAATTAGATGAACTAGAAATTAAGTAATGTTCTCCCATGTACTTCAATGTTATTTAATGTTGTGTACAGAAACTGAACAATTTTTCATCCTGAGTACCACCATCATGGAAATATTACATGTTTAGAGCCTATAAGATGAGAATTGCGTTCCCTCAGGATTCATGTTAGTAAATATTGAGGGTTTGTACTATCCCTTCAAGAATCTGATAACATACCTTTTTTTTTTGCCCTATATATATGCACATCTCCACTTAAAAGTCACCTTATAAATGAGTATGCCATTCTCTTTTCCTATGGAACATGTCAGCAAAGCAAAAGCATCCAGATGGTATGAGCTTGCATGCATCAGTGAGGTTGCTGAAAATCTGGTTGGCACCTGGAAGGGTGTGGGGAAGCAGCCAGAGGCCAAGACACTCCCCTGTGCACCTTTGGGTGCCCAGAGGTGGGTACCTGACAGCTGGGAACAAGAGTAAACACAGGACCTTTTCTGTGCAATAAAAGAGATTCAGGCTTGGAAGACAGTGCTCAGAGCTCTTTCACACACAAGCTGAGTCAGCCATACCAATGTCTAGCCCCTTGACTTTCCTTTCTTGGAATCTTGGGACAGCTGTGAAACAATTCACTAATGGAACATCCTAAAAGTCATGCCATGTGTCTTCCACAGACCATTAGTAGTTTCCCAGAAGGCCAGTTCTAAATATTGATTTAGACAGTGGCCTCTGAGCAGCCCTTTGGAGTGAGAACCCTCCCAAAGCTGGCCAGGCCATGGCTGCCAGAGAGGCCTCAGAAGAGATTATGCATGTTAATGAGAGGTCTGAATCTCTTGGCTTATAATACAGAACAGCTCTGTAATTAAAGATAAATCATTCCTGGAGATTGCATCCCCCAAATCATAAGGAATTATGTTGAGACAGGACATTTTTGATGTTGGAGGAATAATAATTACATATAAGTGTCTTGGTTTATGTAAGACAGTTATCTATCTCACCTCCCTGAAATCACAAGAGAAAGGAAAAATGTGGGAGAGGCTAATTAAGCCTAATTAGGAAATAGGCATATCCCTTTTGCTTACTATTACAGTTTGGGCAATAGAACTGCCAGGCTGCTATGTTCCTCAGTCATGCCCTTATATTTAGTCATATTTGCATTTTATTGGCAACAGTAAGGTGTGCATTTAAGTTAGTGAATTCCTCTCTGACCAGTTTTATTTCTTTGTTGTTGTCCTGTTTTACTGAGACATAATTGACCTGCAGCACTGTATGAGTTTAAGGTCACAGTATGATTTGACATACATATATTGTGAGATGATTACTGAATTAAGTTTATGTACAATCCATCACCTCATATAGATTTAGAAAAAAGAAAAGACAGGTTTTTTCCTTACGATGAGAATTCTTAAATCTACTCTCTTTCATATATGCATACAGCAGGGTTAGCTACGGTCATCATATATTACTTCCCTAGTAATTATTTATCTTATAATGGGAAGTTTGTACCTTTTGGCCATTTTTCTCCAATTCCCCCTCCCTCTACACCTTGCCTCTGGTAATCACAAGTCTGATCTTTTTTTCTATCTTGCTAAAAAAATTTTATTGTTGTTCAGTTACAGTTGTTCCCATTTTCCCCCATTGCTCTCCCCTGTCCTGCAGATGCCCACCCTCCAACATTCAATCTTCCACCCACCCCACCCAATTGTTCTTATCCATGGGTCCTTGATACATTTTCCTTGACTTTACCCATCCCCTTCTTTCTCCCACTATCCCCGCCCCTCCCCTCTGGTCACTGTCAGTTTGTTCTTTATTTCCATGTCTCTGGTTCTATTTTGTTCACTTGATTTTTTGTTGATTAGGTTACACTTATAGGTGAGATCATATGGTATTTGTCTTTCACTGCCTGGCTTATTTCACTTAGCATATTGCTCTCCACTTCCATCCATGTTATCACGAAGGGTAGGAATGCCTTCTTTCTTTCTGTTGCATGGTATTCCATTGCGTGAATGTACCACAGATTCTTGATCCACTCATTTACTGATGGCACTTAGGTTGTTTCTAGTATTTGTCTATTGTAAATAATGCTGCTATGAACATTGGGGTGCATAGGTTCTTTGAATTAGTGTTTCAGGATTCTTAGTGTATAATCCCAGAAGTAGAATTGCCAGGTCAAAAGACAGTTCCACTTTTAGTTTTTTGAGGAAATTCCATACTGTTTTCCACAATGGCTGCACCAGTCTGCATTCCCAACAACAGTGTATTAGGATTCCCTTTTCTTTACAACCTTGCCAGCATGTATTCTTTGTTGATTTATTAATGATGGCCATTCTGACTGGTATGAAGTGGTATCTCACTGTGGTTTAAATTTGCGTCTCTGTAATGGCTAGTGATGTTGCATAACCTTTCATATGTCTCTGAGCCCTCTGTATGTCCTCCTTGGATAAGTGTCTGTTCAGGTCCTTCACCCATTTTTTAAATTGGATTCTTTTTCTTCCTGGTATGGAGTCATATGAGTTCTTTATATATTTTCGATATCAAACCCCTGTCTGAAATATCATTTGCAAATATATTTTCCCATATAGTTGGTTCTCTTTTCATTATAATGCTGTTTTCTTTAGCTGTGCAGAAACTTTTTAATTTGATGTAATCCCATTTGATTATTCTTTCCTTTATCAGTGAATATATTACTGTGTGGGATATCTGAAATTTTGCTGCCTATGTTCTCCTCCATGACTTTTATGGTGTCATGACTTATATTTAAGTCTTTTATCCATCTCAAGTTTATATTTGTGTATGGTGTAAGTTGGTGATCCGGTTTCATTTTTTTTGCATACACCTGTCCATATCTCCCAACATTATTTGTTGAAGAGGCTATTTTTCTCCACCTTATACTCTTGTCTCCTTTGCTGAATATTAATTGCCCATAGAGGCATGGATTTATTTCTGAGCTCTACATTCTGTTGCATTGATCTATATGTCAGTTCCTATGCCTAACCAGACTGTTTTTATTACAGTGGTCTTGTAATATAGCTTGATACCAAGTATTGTGATCCCTCCCACTTTGTTCTTCTTTCTCAAAATTGCTGAGGCTATTTGGGGATGTTTATGGTTCCTTATAAATTTTTGAAATGTTTGTTCTAAATCTGTGAAATATGTCATCGGTATTTTAATAGAGTTGTGCTGGATCTATAAAAATTGCTCTGGGTAGTATGAATATTTTGATGATGTTAATTCTTCCAATCCATGAACATGGTATATGTCTCCATTTATTTGTGTCTTCCTTAATTTCTTTCTTCAGTGCTGTGTAGTTTTCCAAGTACAGGCCTTTTACATCCTTGGTTAGGTTTATTCTTAGGTATTTTATTTTTCTTGTTGCTATATCAAATGGGATTTTGATATTGCATTGTTGGTGTACAAAAATGCCTTTGATTTCGAATATTGACTTTGTATCCTGCCATTCTGCCAAATTCATTTACTAGGTCGAGTAGTTTTTTAGTGGAGTCTATAGGATTTTTTATGTACACTATCGTGTAATCTGCAAATGATGACAGTTTTACTTCCTCCTTCCCAATTTGGATGCCTTTTATTTCTTTTCTTTGTGTGATCACTGTGGCCAGAACTTCCAATACTCTGTTGACTAAATTATTGAGAGAAGACACCCTGGTCTTGTCCCTGATCTTAGGGGAAAGACTTTTAGTTTTTGCCCATTGAGTATGATGTTGGCTATAGATTCTTTGTATTTATATTGAGGTATTTATTGAGGATTGTATTTATATTGTTCCCTTTACTCCCCCTTTGCTGAGTGTTTTTACCATAAATAGGTGCTGTGCTTTGTCAAATGCTTTTTCAACATCTATTGATGTGATCACGTGTTTTCTGTCTTTCCTGTTGTTTATGTGGTGTATTACAGTTATTGACTTATGAACATTGTACCATCCTTGCATTCCTGGGATGAATTCTATTTGATCATGTTGTATCATCTTTTTGATGTATTTCTGGATGCAGTTTGCCAATATTTTTTTAAGGATTTTAGCATATATTTTCATCAGTGATATTGACCTGTAGTTTTCTTTCTTGTGTCTTCATCTAATTTTGGGATTAGGTTGATGCTGGCCTCATAAATAGAGCTTGGCAGTCTTGCCTCTTCTTGGATTTTTTGGAATAGTTTGAGAAGTAAAGATGTTAGCTCTCCCTTAAATGTTTTCTAAAACTCTCCTGTGAAACCATCCAGCCTGGGGTTTTTGTGTACTGTGAGCATTACTGCTTGAGTTTCACTATCAGTTATCCATTTTCTTGGGCTTTCTGCTTCTTCTTGTCTCAGATTTTAGAGAATTATATTTCTAGAAATTTTTCCATTTTTTAGGTTTTCCAATTCCTTGGCATGTAGTTGTTCATAGTAATTTAGTAATCTTTTGTATTTCTGTGGTATCAGTTGTAATCTCCCCTCTTTCACTTCTTATTTTATTTATTTGAGTCTTCTGCCTGTTTTTGTTGATGAGTCTGGTTAAAGACTTGTTGATTTTGTTTATCTTTTCAAAGAACCAGCCCCTGGATTTATTACTCCTTTGAATTGTTCTTTTAGTTTCTATGTCATTTAATTCTGCTCGGATCTTGATTGTTCCCTTTCTTCTACTTGCTCAAGCTTTGTATGTTGTCATTTCTCCAGTTTTTGTAGATGTTAGGTTGTTTATTTGACATGTTTCTACCTTTTTTTAAGTTAGGCTGTATTGCTAGGAACTTCCCTCCTAGGACTACCTTCACTATTTGGACTGTGTGTGTTCATTTTCATATGTTTCCAGCAACTTTTTGATTTATTCCTTGATCTCATCGTTAACCCATTCATTGTTTAACAGCATTTTATTCAATCTCTGTTAATTTGAATGCTTTTGAGTTTTATCCTTGAATTGATTTCTAGTTTCAGTCCCTTGTGGTCCAAGAACATGCTTGATATGGTTTCAATTTTCTTGAATTTGTTGAGGCTTGTTTTGTGTCCTATCATGTGGTCTATCTTTGAAAATGTTCCATGTACATTTGAAAAGACTGTATTTTTCTTCTTTGGGGTGAATGGTTCTGTATATATCAAGTAAGTCCATTTGGTATAGTGCATTGTTCTGTGCCACATTATCATTATTGATTTTTTATTTGGAGTATTTATCCATTGTTGACAGTGGGGTGATAAAATCCCCTACTATAAGTGTGTTGCTGTCTGTATCTTTCTTGAAGTCCTCCAAGATTTTCCTTATATATTTTGGGGCCGCTATATTGTGAAATATGTGTATACAATGTTTACGTCTTCTTGATGAATCCTACCCTTGAATATTATGAAGTGTCCTTCTATGTCTTTTTTATGGCCTTTGAAAACTATTTTGCCTGACATAAGAATTGGTACCCCAGCTTTTTTTCCTGCCTATTTTCTTGGAATATTTTCCCCCAACCCTTTACTTTTAGTCTGTTTAGGTCTTTTGTTCTGAGGTGAGTCTCTTGTAGGCAACATGTGTGTGTGTCCTGTTTTCTTATCCATTCAGCTATCCTATGCCTTTTGATTGGATCATTTATTCCATTTACATTTAAGGTTATTATTGCTTTGTGCTTATTCATTGCCATTTCCCCCCTTTTTACCTGTGTTCCTCTGTCTCTCCTTTTCTTCATTTTCTTAAAGCAGACTCTTTAGCATATTTTTCAATGCTGGTTTGATGGAGGTGTATTAGCCTTCTATTAGCCTTGTTTTGTCTAAGAAACTCCTCATTTCACCTTTCATTTTCAATGACAGCCTTTCTGGGTGGAGTAGTCATGTTGCAGGCTTTTGCTTTTCATTGCTTGGAATATTTCTTGCCATTCTATTCTAACTTGTAATGTTTCTGTTAAGAAATCAGCTAATAGCCTTATCAGTACTCCCTTGTATGTTACTTCCTGTTTCTCCCTTGCAGCCTTAAGATTCTCTCTTTATCTTTGAATGTTGCCATTTTAATTGTGATGTGTCTTGGAGTGGGCCTCTTTGGGTTCATATTGATGGGACCCTCTGTGCTTCCTGGACTTGTGTGACTTTTTCTCTCATCAAATTTGTGAAGTTTTCTGTCATTATTTTTTCAAACAGGTTTTCTATCCTTTGTTCCTCTTCTTCTTCTGGTATCCCTACTATATGTATATTATTATGTTTCATGTTGTCCTGCAGTAACCTTAACCTCTCTTCATCCTTTTTAAGTCTTTATTCCTTTTTTTGCTCCTTCTGGGAATTTTTTTCTACCTTGCCCTCCAGACTGCTCCTTTGATCCTCTGCTTCATCAAACCTGCTTTTGATTCCTTCTACTGTGTTCTTTGAATCAGAATGGTCTTCCTCATTTCCTCCTGCCTCTTATTGATAGTTTCTATGTCTTATTTCATACTAATGTAGTTCTCAGTAAGTTCCTTGTTGCTTCCGTGTAGTTCTTTGTAGTGCTCATTGAGCTCATTCAGCTTCCTTATAACCATTGTTTTGAACTAATATCTGATAGTTTACTTGCCTCTATTTCATTTAGCACTCTTTTTAGGGATTCCTCATTTTCTTTTAATTGTGGGTTGTTTCTTTGTCTTCCCATTATTTTTGAGACTCTTCTTGTTTGCTTCTGCTTCTTACATTGATCTACTTTGACTCCCTGTCTTTGTGGTATGAACTTCTCTGGTAGAAGACCTGTGAGATTTAGTAGTGCAGTCTCCTCACTCTCCTGAACTTGATGCTCTTGGGATGTTTTGTATGCCATTTATGTTGGTTCTCTGAATGTAATTGTGTTTTGATTATTGTTGGGTCATTCTTTGGTGGGTCCTTCCCTCCAGCTAGCTGGCTGAGTGTCACACTGCCCACCACATCTTGAATGTTGTGCAGATGCTGCCAGAACAAAACCACACAGCCCAGGTAACAAATCCAAAACTGTAAAAATAACTCCCACCCACTATCCCAGTATCAACATCAAATGAGCCAGTATTAATAAAGGTGTAAAGAGATTAATCCTATTATAAGAAAGGAGAAGCAAGTATGAGATGACTAACTAGAAGAAAAATGATTTTGAGGGGGTGATGGGAGGAGCACTAATAAGAGTAGGAATCAGAACAATGCAAAGAGAGAAAGTAAAATTTACATTGTAAATCAAAAAGGGAATGAAGCAAGCAGAATGGAGTAAGAGAAGGAAAATGTATGGTATTAGGTTTTAATGGAAATTTTAAAAAGTAAAGTGAGAGAGAGAAAGAAAAAGGGGAAAAATAAATAATATAAAAAATAAGAACCAAATTGGCAAGAAAGATCTCCCACAGCACTATCAAAATGAGCTATCACAAATGAGCTAAGATTAACATAGATGTGAAGGGAATAAGAGAAAAAAGAAAGAAAGAAAGAAAGCTTATGAACTATCTAGAGGAAAGGGAAGTGATTTTGAGTATATAGAGGGAGAGGGAATACTAAGAGTGAGGAATGAAAAGCAGGCTACAACAAGGAACATTCAAATTTTGAGATTAAAAAAAGGCAGGAGGAAAAAAAAGAAAAGAAAAAAACAGGCTAAGACAGGGAAAAGTAAAATTTGGACAAAAATGGGCAGGATGAAGACAGAATGGAGAGGGGAACAAATAAAATTTTAGATTTGAAACACAAGAATAGTGGAGATCTAGAGATAAAATTGAAAAAATCAACAACTAGTCTATTCACAACTAATGAGCAAAGATTGCTAAAGGTGTAGAGAGGATGTGGGTATTTTAACAGCAGGAAAAAGGATGTGAGATGACCTTTGACAAGAAAATTTGTTTTGAGAGGCTGACGGGGGAGAAATATTAGGAGTATGGAATGGGAACAAGCTGTAGCAAAAGAAAACAAAATTTAAAATGAAAGTAATAAGAGGAAAGAAGAAGATAAAATGGGCCAAAAGAAGGGAGGAGTAAAATATCAGAATTAAAATAAACTACAACATAAAATCTAGCAACAATATACACAAACTTGAAAGACTAGAAATATATGTTAAAAAACTATGCAGGAAATAAAATATTGCAAATCATGGAGAAAACCATGGTGGATTTCATTTCGGTAGCATCTAGTGTTGAACACTGATTTTTCTTTCTGGATCCACCTCTGGTGATGTCAGATGGTACCCTAGTCTGGCCTTAGGCAATCTGTTTGAGACTACCAGGAATCTACCCTCTCTGGCTGATTCCTTCAGTTGTCACTGTGTACTCAGCAGTAAGGCTTAAGCCCCAAAGGGTTAGGCAGAGTAACTCCTAGGGGTGGGGCTATTGCTTTCCCTCAGGCTGGTGCCACTCAGGGGAGTGGTCTGCCTGAGCAAGATGGCTTCTGCAGTATGGGAAATGACTCAGCACCAGGATCCTGGCAGCTGCTCTCTCAGTTCTCTCTAAAGCCACTGTCCCCAGTTCCTCCTCAAGCATATCTAGTCACTTTGCCCCCCCTCCCCATTTTCCTGGAGCCCAGGGTAAGTGGGTGCATATGAAAAAATTATGTGTTGGCTCTTTAAATGTCTCTCTGCATCTCTGGTAGAGAGAAACCCTGCTGCTTTTCAGAGCGGTATGTTATCTGTGTACTTTTTGGGCTCTGGTGCTGCAGGCTGGGGAGCCCAGCTTGGGGTTTAGATGCACACTCCTCAGGAGTATCCCCTCAGCCACTGAAATATGCTTCTGGCACTTCAGCTGCCATCCATGGGAGCCCAGGCAGCCCTCTTGTGCATCTCCTCTGCACTCCCTACCAATCATGTTGTGTTGAAGCTGTTTCTTGTGTCTGTCTGTGGTTATAAGGTTTCTCTCCCTCTATTGTTCAATTGTTTATTCCAGATGATTTCTCCACAATTTACTTGTAATTCCAGATTGGTCCTGGGAGGAGGTTAGTGTAACTTTCACTCATTCCTCCACCATATTGGATTGGCCTGATCTCTTTTTCTATGAGTTTGTTTTTTTTCCTCTTTCTTGCCTTTTTTTCCCCAAGACTCCACATATGAGTGAGATCATACAGTATTTGTCTTTCTCTGTCTGACTTATTTCACTTAGCATAATGCCCTCAAGATTCATCGATGATGAGACAAATGGTAGGATATCCTTCCTTTTTGTGACTGAATAATATTCTTTTTTTCACTGCTGTTCAAGTACAGTTTTCTCCATTTCTCCTCCACTACTCCCCCTGACAGCAGCCATCCCCACTTCTCACCCTTGGTCCTACCTCCCTTTGGTTTTGTCCATGTGTCCCTTTATACATGTTCTTGAAAACTCTTCCCCTTTTCTCCCCCATTATCCCCTCCCACTTCCCCTCTGGTTACTGTCAGTTTGTTCTTAATTTCAATATCTCTGGTTATATTCTGCTTGATTAATATTCAATTGTGTATATATATATATATATATATATATCACAACTTCTATATCCTTTTATCCATCAAAGGACAATTAGGTTGTTTCCTTGCCTTAGCTATTATAAATAGTGCTGCTATGAACACAGGGGTGTAGATATCTCTTTAACTTAGTTTTTTTTGTTTGTTTATTTCCTTTGGATATATTCCCAGAAGTAGAATTGCTGTATCATATGGTAGTTTTATTTTTAATTTTTCGAGATACCTCTATACTGTTTTTATGATGACTGCACCAATTTCCACTCCCACCAACAGTTTATAGGGTTCCCTTTATCCCACATCCTCACCAGCACTCATTATCACTTGCTTTTTTTGATGATAGCCATTTTGACAGCTGTGAGGTGGTATCTTACTGTGGTTTGGATTTGCATTTCCCTCATGATTAGTGATATTGAACATCTTTTCATGTACCTGTTGGTCATTTGTTGGCCTTCTTTGGAAAAATATTTGACCAAAGTCTTCAAACTATCATCTCTAGAATGTTTAGTACTGTAGGAAGCAATTCTGTGTTGTGAAAGATGGAGAAAAATATTCCCCAATACCCAACCTTAACTATTTTTCTCAATAGAGCTAAACAAGACCTCACATGTATTTATTTGCTACATATTTTGCATCTGGCACTAGACTAGAATCTCCATAAGGACAGGAAATTTATCTAATTCAGATGTGTCCCTAGAGCCTAAACCAGTGCCTGGCCCAAGGTGCTCAAAAGCTCTGTTAATGAAGAACTGAGAGCTGAGTGAGCATCAGACTGGTGACAGGCAGTTCTGCTGTTTCTTCATGTTACATTACAAAGATAATCCTAGTCTTCCTGCCTCTTTCATGGGTCTTCATCTTTTCTAGAAAAACATTATATGTAATATGTGTATGCACATACACATATATACACATGAATAAACAAACACATATATTTGAAAAAGTGTATAAAATTTAAATATATACTCATATATTTAAAGAAAATAGATGCTTTGGGAGATATTCTAGAACCTTGCACAAATCTGAACTTTACTCTGCAGTTCTTACCAACATACTTGTTTTGGATTTTGCATTAAAAAGGGTGTGAGGAGATAGAACCAGTTGTGTCAGGAAGATAATAGCTAACCACACAGGGGATCAATGTAAAAGATACTTCCTCTGGCACAGGATTACTGACTCAGGGTAGCCTGGCTGAGGCTTTACTGGCAAGAAAACATTTTGACATTATGATATAACAACAGCTAGCTTTGTTATGTGTGCTCTATATCATTTAATTATCACTGCAGGTCCTATTGTTATCCTTATTTCACAGATGAGGAAACAGAAATTCAGCAACTTGCCCAAAGTCCCAGAGTTAGAAAGTAATAAAGCTTAAATTTTAACCCAGGTCGATTTGCTCCTTCTTAAGTGAGGGATCTTACTAATGCAAGTCCACATTTGTTAACTTATAGGCTGAGCATTATGAAAAAGAGATCCCCAAATTTAGTGGCTTATATAAGACAGAAGCCTAGTTGGCAAGGCCACTCTGCTCCATGCAGTCATTCAGGGGCCAGGTTCCTTCTATCTTATTGCCCCACCATGACTTAGGGTATGGTCTGATGTTGTGTCATTGCCACTTTTATGTTGCAGACAGTGGAAAGGAGAAAGAGAGTAAGTATAAGGCTCTTTGGAAACAATCTGTATGCTTTATCCAGTGACTCTACTACCAAATAAATATCATAGGGTCCCTCTTGCTCATGAGTTCTAGGAGACATACTCAAGAATGTCCATAGCAGCATGACTTGTAACATGTCAAAACTAGAAATTATCCAAATGTTCATACATAGGAGGATGGATGAATATATCATCGAATGGTCTTACTGTAGAATACAATACAGTAGTGAAAATGACACTACTGCTACACATATTCATGTGGATGAGTCGTCAACACATATTGAATAAAAGAAACAAGACACAGAAGAACTGTTAGGATGAGTGTATTTACACAAAAGTTCAAACACAGGCAAAACTAAACAGATTATTGTTTACCTATATCAGTATACATGTGTAGTTAGACTGTGAAGAAAACAGGAAGTGACTAAAACAGAGTCAGAGAAGGTGGTGCTTCTGGGAGAAGAAGGAGGCATACACATGTTTCTACAATTCTGGTGATGTTTTATACATGGGCATCCACTTTTTATGATTATTGGACCTGCACAGATAAATTCACAATGAGAGATCACACCAGCCTTTCTGACCTAACAACATTGACAGTGTAAGTGGCTTTGAGGCTGGCATGAGGCTAGAGACAAGGTTTGAACACACTGGGAAGCCTCTCTGATAAGATATAAAATTTTTGATTTCATGTCATTTCTATAATCTGGAATATTTTAGGATATTAGTAATATTCAGAATATATAAAGTCTTTATTATAAACATGTATAATAAAAGGATTGTGCTATATCTGCATGTTTTGGGCCCAGGTTTCTGCTTTCAGAGGCCTTCCAGTTCAGAAAATAGGCTGTGTGTAGGGCGAGACTAGGTTGAGTCTTGAAAGGTCAAGAAGAAATATTATTTAAGAGATATGGTACTCTTGTGCATCTTGGAGACATTTTTCTTTGCCTGAAAAAAGTGAGATTGTGACCCTGAGAGGAGCCTCAGCCTTGCCCAGCCTTTTTGGGGGCTACCACATAGAATGGAGGAGTGAAAAGAGCCAGTAAAGTAAAGGATGGCAGAGACCCAGGAAAGAATGTTCAGAAGCTGAGTGGAAAGCAGCCCTGGGAGAAGTCCTCTGCAGAAAAACAAGAAAGACAGTAGGAGGGTTGGGGCAGGGAAATGTTGACATGGTTGCTCAGCCCACAGTGACAGGCATGTGTGTATGGCATGAAGAGCACCCTGTGCCTGATGGCAGTGTGGCATCACATGCTTCTATCTTGCCAGCCTTGACTACAGGCACATCAGTTGGCCACAGGCTCCCATGAAACCCTGCAGAGTGGGTAAGGCATCACCTTCTAGAACCTCTAGATACAGCAGACATTCAGATGGCCCAAGCAAAATGCAGTAAATGCCCATAGTTTAGCAGTGTGATAAATTATGTGTTAAAATGTATCAAACTGTCTGTGCTTTTGTTTTAAGCTGGTTGATGCTGGATTTGCTTTTGCGTATTTATGTAGAAATGTATCTTTGCTATGACTTATGTTTTTCTAGTTGAATAACTTCTGGGCAGACCCATTTTGGAATCTAACTGTTCTTATACTGGGCAGTCTTTACTGAGGCTTGGTGCTCGAAAGACAGGATTACTCCAGACGTCTTGTGCCACTTATCATGGGGCACCATCAGCTTCCATATATTGCTGTTCTGAGAGTTGTATGATAATGTTCTTTTTATGGCCCAAGAATCAAGATGGACAGGTCTCCAACTAAAGTCTGCCCTGTCACTATTGTGCAGCAGAGAGGTCTTTCATTGGCTATATTCCTAACTGGAGGTTTTGAAGCCAGACCCTGATTTTAGCCACCTGAATACATTATTACCTTCCACAGAGCTTTTTTGAAGGCCCAAGCTAAATGTAAAGATCCAACTGTAGATTAATTGCGTACAAGGGGCCGATGCTGCAAGTAGTGGAGATACTGTCTTAGAAGGAAATTAGGAATCAAAGCTACTCTGAAGTAGCCTTTTCAAAGCCAGGGTTCAGCAAAGGAATATATGTGGCTATTAAGCATTTGGGGCTGGAAAGGTTCAGAGACCTCCTGGGGTTCAGCAGAACAGGGAGCTGTGAATGATTAGTAATCTTTGCTTTGAGTTTAGGAGTGGGGATGGTAGCCCAAGTATCATGTGTTTGTCATCTAACCATTTCCCAGATACCCCCCAGGTGCTGAGCCCTGTGCAGATATTCTCTCCATTCACTGTCACAGCAACTCTGGAATTAAGTGGCATTGCTCTTCTCCTTGGAAATGTTCATGGAAAGATGTTAGGGAATCAAAAGCAAGATCCCAAAGACATATGGTGTGACAACAATTATAAATTTATAATTAAATTAGAAATAATTACAAACAAATTTTAATATATGTGGAAAGGAAGAACCTGGGAGGAAACATACCATAATGTTCATAGTGCTAGCTGGTGAGATTATGGATGGATTTTCGTTTTCTTTATGCTCATCTACATTTTTCCATTTTCAAAATGACCCACATTTCTTTTTCAAACATAACGTGTTATGTGTGTGGGTGTGGCAGTGTGAATTTTTATAACATTATATATAATGTTTTATATATATAATATTATATATATCCTTTTATAGGATATAAATATATAACATTATATATATCCTTTTATAGGCTAGGATATTATATTTATGTATCCTATTGTGTATGTATACACACACACATACACACACAGAGTTGATAGCATGCATTTTGTACTTTATAAATTCACCAGGAGCATTTATTACTCCTCCTCAGTGTAATTCTTGGTAGCTACTTAGAGCAGTGCTAAACCTTCTGTCTCATCTGGGCTGAAAGATTTGGTCAGGAGCCTTCATAGTCACCTCCCAATTTCTAATACTGGACAGATCTTGCCCTTTTTCTGAAAAGATGAGCAAAAGCCACCAGAAATCCAAAAGGTTTAGCATCCCCAAAGCAGGGCAGTCTTCTGAGGAGTCATAGAAACATCTTATGAGATTGTGTTGTTACAAGAAAGTTAGAAATTTTCCAATACCTTCCAACACAGTCCAGGAAGACTTGGCTTCTATAAAATAAGAATGAGTACTTATGAAGAGGGAATAAACTGACATCTTAAAAGATCCTATGGGGTCTATAGCTTTTCCAATCAGGAGGATGAAATTGTGTATATAGAGCACTTTGCCTAGGTACCTGACACAGAGCCACTCAAAACATGTTGTTATAATTTTTAAAATAAAAGTATATTTATGTTATAAACTACACACACACACATTACCTATTTTTCCAATGTTTTAAAAAGCTTTGGTTTATTAGGAGTTATGCTAAGTGGGGTTTTGAAACCACCCAATTTCTGTACTTCTGCCAAACTCAGTTCTCTCTCCTTCTCTATAAACACGTGGGTTGCATACTGAGACCCAGCACTGAGAGCTGCTGAACCAGCTGAGGTCCAGGGTGACTATCATCCCACCACACATCTGGTTCTACTCTGCTTGCACATGTCTCTGCTGGGAGCCACTATAGTTACTTACCATGTTGGAGCTGGGAAGAGTTCCATCTGGCTCACAGCCAGGGGGAGTGGAGAATTCCTTCAGACTTAGGTAAGATGACAGTCATCATCACTGTTCCCAGTAAAAATATTTCATGTCATGACCCCAGATGGGATCAGGTCCAGTTCATTTTTAGCACAGATGTGCCTGTTTTACATGAGTCAGATACATAAAAACCCAAATACACAGACCAGAAAACCAGGAAGTGACCTGACAAGTAACCAAATGTTTGTTTGGAGGAGCTTTTAAAAGTACAAGCATCTTTTGCATGTTCCTACATGACTTGATTTACACAATCTTGACATGCACAGAAAAGTACAAGGTAGCCTTGTGTTACATGGCAGGTATGACACTGGACATTTTGAGAATATCATTGTTTAATCTTTAAAATATCTTTGCATGGCAGGGGTTACTTTTCCATGTTAGGCTGTGAGTGACTTTCTCAGATATCAAAGGTAGGGCTCAGACCTACCTTGCCTCTGCCAGTTCTACCAGGCAGAACTGATTTTTAAAGCTTGCCTCCTTCCCACTGCTCCAGGTTTTCTCTAACCCTTTTCATCAAATCTTATAGACATATGTTTATGGACCACAGCCATGTTTTTCTGCTATGTTATTGACCTATGAGCTAAAAATAAAGTGAATGGATTGATTTAACAGAAGTGTCTTAAAATCAGATAAATAACTATAGATCTTCATAGAGAGATATGTCAATAGATAAATAGATTTGGACCTAGTGAGTGGCTCCAGGGGCTGGCATCATGCATGTGAAAGGAAAGGGGTCCACACTCCTCCTTTCTTTGTGGACACAACAAAAGCAAACAGAGCCATTTGCAGCATAAATAATTTCCATAAAAGGTGAGAAAGAAACTCCTGTACTCAAGAGGTCAGCATTGGGATCATTGTCCCACAGTGGCATTTAAGTGTATTGATCCTGTTTCTGATCCTGGTCCTGGGAGAGGTATGGGGTGTGGTAATCATTCAGGAGCTCATTCAGTAGCATGACATGTCAAGTACTGGCTCAACAAGTAAGAATTTTTCCCCTTCAGCTAAGAGGTGCACAGAAATAAACACAAAGCCAAATGCAACTGTATGGAATAATTAGGATGTGACATTTGAACTGTGGCTTAGTTTTCCTGGAGGCTACAGATTCTTTTTAGTGCTTTAAAATAAGAGGGCTCACAGATGAAAAAGAGACAAGAAGGGAAGGGAGGAAGAGTGGCATTCTGGTGCCTGCAGCAGGTGGGGTATACAGGATGAACTCTTAGATTCTTCTAGAATTCTGATCTTTCAATGATCTGGAAGCAGAGTCATAATTTGGTTATGAGAATGGGGCATGTGCTTCATCAAAAGGAACAGAAAGATGGGCCTCACTTGGTGCTGGCCTCCATATTCTAAGCCCGTACTTTGGGGACCAAGCAGTGCTCTGTAGTGAGAAAGGGAATATCTGGCAGCATGGAGGATCAGGGCCTCATTCTATTGTAATTGCATAAACTCTGGGTCATATCAGAACAGGAGACAGTGTTTTCACTTCCACAGTGGACCCCTGGAGTAAGTGAGGAGTAGTGGAGTGTATAGGGGAGCATGTATGGACCAGACTCCTAGACCAGGGTCACATAGGAAGGGCAGGCAGATGGGGTACTGAGTAGGAACACCAAACTAGGACGAGCATTCAGAGTCATGCCAAGAGGTGGTGGGGAGGGTGGAGTAGGGAAAGAGTGCTATGGGATATTCATAGGACCCTTCCATGATTTGATACATAGTAAGTCTAGTAAATCATCAGTGAATGAATAACTCAGGATATTTATTTCATGACTGTAGAATAGAAGCAGACTTTCAATAGGTAATCTACAATCAATTTGGGAGTGACTATGCATGTTATGAAGAAGACCCATGCCTAAACAGAAGCCATTCACAATCCATCACCCCAACATCTTGTACCTCCATGGAACACAAAGAGCTCCCCTTATGCCCCTCTCCATGAGGGGCATTCAGTATACTGGCTAAGAAAGAGGGTCTTCCAGTCAAATTTTCAACGCTTGGCATGTGTGTGATTTGAGCTAAATATTTGACATCTTTATGCCCATTTTCTAAATTTGTAAAATGACATGTAATAGTAAGTAAATACTAGCTAGCATGTATTGAGCAGTCACTGACTCCTGGGCATTGATTAACAATCCTTACAATTCTAGGAGGTGCTATCATCAGCACTGCATATCACAGATTAGGAAACTGAGACTCTGAGAGATTGAGTCACTTGTCTGAGGCTTGTAGCTAGTGAAGAGTGGACCGAGGATTCCAGTCCAAGGAGTGACTCCAGGGCCCCAAACCACAGGGTGCGCATAGTATGTCTCTTAATACATATCAGTCAGCACTATTATTGTTAATCTGGGTGATTGTCACTGCATCTACTTTTAATGACCTTAACTGAATGGCTTAACTTGGCCTAGCCAACATCTTCTGTTTTATAGTGTTCTTTATGATAATAAAAAAATAAACAATTTGGGAGTAGACAGCAGTGTTTAAGGTGGAATATGCTTTATGCAAAGCTGTTCTAGGTTTTGGTTTATGCACATTTTGAAAGGTGTGTTAAATGAAAGAATGCTAAGGAAGCTTTCCCTGTGGCCTTTTAAAAATTATATAATTTTGTTTTCTCATTAGAAAATGCTCGTATTGAATATCTACCTTTTAACAAAAAACTAAGATTGGGTTGTATTTCAAGATAATTAGTCTAATTCTTACTGTGTTCCTGAATTTTAAATTGTCCTTCCAGCCATAGATGTGTCCTTCTACCTAGTCACATCCTATCCCAGAATCCTTCAGCAACTCTGAACCCCTGGAGGATAAAATCAACCATTTTGTTCCTGCATCCAGGGCCTCTTCTCCACTCAGATGAGCTTTACTCCCTCACATCGAGTCTTTTCCTGACCACCTTATGAGTCTACATGGCACACCTCAAACTTCCTGAGTTTACTCTCTCACCTTGACCATACCTTTCAGGGCCTCATCACCTTTCCTCATTCTTCCCTTCCCGTGGACTCAGTGGCCATCTCAACCTCTCAACTGAAGTATCTGTATCATTCACAGACTATAGAAGCCTCTCTAGCCAGGCATAGCGAAAGGGAATTAAATAAGGGGGATCAGATGCTTTCAACATAGTTAGAGAAAATGCAGGAGTGGTCTATAACCTTCCAGGAATGCTTTCCTGACTGTTTTAGCCCAGGGTTGTCCCTGCCTTCTCTTAGCCACATTATTCATTCATTTAGCATTCATGGAGCAAAGGTCATTCTAGCTACTAGGGACAGGGTACTAGCATGGATAAATAAAACATGGTCCTTGTCCCCAAATAATTCATGGTCTACTTATACTAGGTTATGATGAATACTGGATAAAAGAGATGTGAACAAAATGTTACAGGGCCCCAGAGAGGAGCAGCTAACTCAGCCTAGAAGTTGGAAAAGACTTCAGAATTCACAGAAGGGGCAGGCTGGGGCAGGAGGCCAGAGGATAAACTAATCGAGGTGTGGGGCCTACAGGATCCCACCTGATCACTCACTGGGACACAATTACATGGTATCTTAAATTCTTATTGCAATCACACAATGGTAAGAATACAGACTTGATAGCCAGCCTAATTGGTTCAAATTCTGCTGGGTTCAAAACCTACGAGCTATGTGACTGCAGACAACCTTGTCAGCCTCTCTGGGCCTCAATTTTCTCATCTTTAAAATGGGGGAAATAATAGTACCCACCCAGCAGGGTTGTTGTGAGGGTTAAATGAATTAGTGCATGACGCGCTTAAATAAATATTTGGCCAAAGTAGATATCAGCTGCTAGCGTGCATCATTATGTAATGCTTGACTCTACAGCAAGCATCCTGCTGAGTTCTTTTCCATAAATTCTCTCAATCATTGCTCAAAAAGAGCCCAGAAAATCAGCATTATTGACCTGTTTTACAAATTTGAACTCTATTTCTAGTTCCCTCTATGAAATTTTAGACCCCTTTAAGAATTTTGTTCTATTTCTATCCCTGCCACATGCTACTCATGCTGCAGGAGCCCTGCCAGAGAAGGAGGAACAAAGTTGTCCAGGGAGTCTGAAAGAGGAAGGGAAACAGTTAAATTTGGATTCCAACAAAGCCTGTCATGCTGTCTAACTCGGCCTCAGGGTCCCACTCAAACCTGATAATTTTTTATATTCATTAACATTTTAATTAAGAATAACAAACAATAATTAAACAGGTGACATTTGAATTAACTTTCCCAACTGTAAATAGCCTGATGGAAATTATTGTTAAATATGATTTAAATATTTCTCCTTGAAAAAACCATGGCATCAAACTATCCATGATCAGAAACATCTCCCTTGTATTTTTTTAAAAAGAAAACCCATCTTGCACCATATATAGTTATTACAATATTATTGACTATATTCTTTATGCCATACTTTATATACCTGTAATTATTCTGTAACTACCAATTTGTACTTCTAAATCCCTTCATCTTTTTCACTCACCCCACCAAACACTCTCCCATCTGGCTACCATAAAAATGTTCTCTGTATCTATGAGTCTCTTTCTATTCTTCTTATTCATTTATTTATTTATTTTAGATTCCACATGTAAGTGAAAGAATATGCCATTTGTCTTTGTCTGACATTTCACTCAGCATGATACCCTCTTGGTTCATTCATATTGTTGCAGATGGCAAGATTTCATTCTTTTTCATGGCTGAGTGATATTCCATTGTATATATGCACCAATTCTTTATGTGTTCATCTATTGATGACACTTAGGTTCCATATCTTGGCTATTTTAAAAAATGCTGCAGTGAACACAAAAGATATCTTTTTTATCTTTATTTTTAATATATTTTATTGGTTATGCTATTACAGTTGTCCCATTTTCCCTCCTTTACTCCCTCCACCCTGCACACCCCTTCTGACCCACATTCCCCCCATTTTGTTCATGTCCATGGGTCATACTTATAAGTTCTCTAGCTTCTACATTTCCTATACTATTCTGACCCTCCCCCTGTCTATTTTCTACCTACCATCTATGCTACTTATTTTCTGTACCTCTTTTCCCTCTCACCCCCTCCCACTTCCCTGTTGCTAACCCTCCATGTGATCTCTATTTCTGTGGTTCTGTTCTTGTTCTAGTTGTTAGCTTAGTTTGCTTTTGTTTCTGGTTTAGGTGTGTTTGTTAATAACTGTGAGCTTGCTGTCATTTTACTGTTCATATTTTTTCTTTTTCTTAGACAAATCCCTTTAACATTTCATATAATAAGGGTTTGGTGATGATGAACTCCTTTAACTTGACCTTATCTGGGAGGCACTTTATCTGCCCTTCCATTCTAAATGAAAGCTTTGCTGGATAAAGTAATCTTGGATGTAGGTCCTTGCCTTTCATGACTTGGAATACTTCTTTCCAGCCCCTTCTTGCCTGCAAGGTCTCTTTTGAGAAATCAGCTGACAGTCTGATGGGAACTCCTTTGTAGGTAACTATCTCCTTTTCTCTTGCTGCTTCTAAGATTCTCTCCTTATTTTTAATCTTGGGTAATGTAATTATGATATGCCTTGTTGTGTTCCTCCTTGGGTCCAACTTCTTTGGGATTCTCTGAGCTTCCTGGACTTCCTGGAAGTCTATTTCCCTTGCCATATTGGGGAAGTTCTCCTTTATTATTTGTTCAAATGACTTTTCCACTTGTTGCTCTTCCTCTTCTCCTTCTGGTACCCCTATAATTCAGATGTTGGAATGTTTAAAGGTGTCCTGGAGGTCCCTAAGCATCTCCTCATGTTTTTGAATTCTTGTTTCTTTATTCTTTCCTGCCTGAATATTTCTTTCTTTGTTCTGGCCCACATCATTGATTTGAGTCCCAGTTTCCTTCCCATCACTGTTGGTTCCCTGTACATTTTCCTGTATTTCACTTAGCATAGCCTTCATTTTTTCATCTAATTTGTGACCAAATTCAACCAATTCTGTGAGCATCCTGATTACCAGTGTTTTGAACTGTGTATCTTATAGGTTGGCTATGTCTTCATTGCCTAGTTGTGTTTTTTCTGGAGCTTTGATCTATTCTTTCATTTAGTCCTCTTTTTTTTGTGTCAGTGCACCTGTGATGTATAACGGGTGGAGCCTTAGGTGTTCACCAAGGCAGGGCAACCCACGTCATCACTGAATTGTGACACTGTATGTGGGGAAGGGGTCTGAGAAAAAACAATGGCACTTGCTCCACTCTCTGCAGGATTTCAGTCACTTCCCTCACTACCCACAAGCAAAGTGGGCCTTTCTGTTTCTGATTCCCATGTGGGTGGGCCTGTGTACATTCTAGGATCCTGTGGGTCTCTCCAGCGAACTCTTCTGTGCGGCTGGGAGTTTCTCCCACTGCCACCTCAACCCCCACAGGTGTTTTCAATTGGTGGTTTGAGGTTTTATTTCCCTGTGCTGGGACCCCAGGTTACGCAGTCTGTCTCGCTCCCCAGGTGTTCCTCCTGGTTTATCCACACTGTTGTTGTCCTTATTTTGGTTGTGTGAGGAGGCACAGTGTGGTACCTACGCCTCCTTCTTGGCTGGAAGTCTCCAAAAGATATCTTTTGAAATTAATGTTTTGGATATCTTTGTATAAATTCCCAGAAGTGGAATTGCTGGGTCCTTTTTTATTTCTTGTTATAGCCTTTGTTTTAAAGTCTATTTTGTCCAGGAAAAGTATTGATAGCATTACTTGTCATGAAGTATCTTTTCTCCAGCATTAATTGTCATGAAGTATCTTTTCTCATCCCTCTACTTTCAGTACATGTGTGTCTTTGACCTGAAGTGAGTCTCTTATAGACATCATATATAATGGTCTTGTTTTCTTATCCATTCAGGCACCCTATGTCTTTTGATTAGAGCATTTAATTCATTTGCATTTGAAGTAATTGCTAATACATATATTTATTGCCACTTTATTATTCATGTTTTTTAATCTTTTTCCCCTTCTTTTTTTTAAATTTAATTTTATTTTAATCACCCCTTCTTTTTCTTAAAGAAGACCCATTAACATTTCTTGTAATGTTTTGGTAGAGATGAACTCCTTGAGCTTTTTCCTGTCTGGGAAGCTCTTTATCTGTCCTTTGATTCTAAGTGATAACTTCGCTCAGTGGAGTAATCTTGGTGGTGGGTTCCTGCTTTTCATCACGTTGAATATTTCATGTCAATCCCTTCTGACCTGACAAGTTTCTGTTGAAAAAGCAGCTGAGAGTCATATGAGGCCTCCCTTGTAGGCAACTAACTGCTTTTCTCTTGCTGCTTTTAAGATTCTCTGCTTGTCTTTAACCTTTGGCATTTGAATTATGGCATGTCTTGGTGTGGACCTGCTTGGGCTCATCTTGTTTGGGACTCTGTGCTTCCTGGACTTGTATGTCTTCTTTCTTCACCAGCTTAGGGAAGTTGTCCATCATTATATTTTTAAGTAAGTTTCAATTCCTTGATCTCTCTCCTCTCCTTCTGGCACCTCCATGAGGCAGATGTTCTTACACTTAATGTTGTCCCAGGGGCCCCTTAAACTATCTTCACTTTCAGGGGATTATTTTTTCTTTTTGTTGTTCTGATTTGGGTGTTTTCTGCTACCTTATCTTCCAATTGCTGATTATTCTCTGCTCCATCTATCTACTGTTGATTTCGTCTGAGATAGCCTTCATTTCTGACTGGTTGTTTTTTATGTTTTCTGCCTTCATTTTTATGTTTCCTATCTCTTTATTAAAGTTCTCAACTGAGTTCATATACTCTTTGTTCATTGAGCATTCTTTTTCTTATATATCTTGTGACAATAGATTCATTTTTTATTTTATTTCACATTTTACTTTTTTATTGATGTTCCAATATAGTTGTCTCCATTTTCCCACTCCACTTCCCCACTCCACTTCCCCACCCCCCGCCTTACCCATGCACACTTCCCACCATCAATTCTACCCCCCCTTAGCTCCATGCATGGGTCCCTCATTCATATTCATTTACTTTTCCTTCTTTCCAAAGTTATTTCCCTCTCCCCTCCCTTCTGATTACTGTCAGTTTGTTGTAGATTTCATTGTCTTTGGCTATATTTTGATTGCCAGTTTCTTTTGTTAGTTAGGTTCCACTTAGGTGAGATTATATGGTATTTGTATTTCACTGCCTGGCTTGCTTCACTTAGCATAATACTTTCCAGTCCCATCCATGTTGTCACAAGGGGTGGGAGCTCCTTCTTTCTTTCTGCTGCCTAGTATTCCATTGTGAAAATGTACCATTGTTTATTGATCCACTCATTACAGATGGGCACCTAGGCTGCTTCCAGCACTTGGCTATTGTAAATTATGTTGCTATGAACATTAGGGTGCATAGGTTCTTTGAATTAGTGTTTCAGGATGCTTAGGGTATAAAGCCAGCATGGAATTGCTGGGTCAAAAGGAAATTCCATCTTTAGTTTCTTTAGGAAATTTCATAGTGTTTCCCACAAAAGCTGCACTGGTTTACATTCCCACCAAGAGTGTACTGGGGTTCCGTTTCTCCACAACCCTGCCAGCACTTATTTTTTGTTGATTTGTTTGTGATGGCCATTCTCATTGGTGTGAAGTAGTACCTCATTGTGCTTTTAATTTGCATCTCTCTTGTGGAAGATACTGGCCAACAGTATTCATCCCTGCTGTGGATGCTAGGCAAAACATGAGAAAAACATACACAGGGACAACTGAGTCCTGTGGGGAGATAGGGATGAAACGGCCACTCTCTCTAGTGGACAGTGTCCCGAGTCCCCACCTGAGTAGGCTTTTATTAAGAATATAGACACAGTTTGTGGATTACAGTCTGGCAGGGAAGATCAAAAGGAATAGGTAGCTTTCAAAGGTGCTGACAGGACTCCTGCTGGGATTCTGGGCAGAGTTTGGGGTTTTATCACTTAAAAAGACTGCGGAATCTAAAAGGCTAGTTTTGTTTCCTGCCCATGCCTTCATATTCTAATTCCATAGCATCCTCCAGCAAACAGATCTCACAGGATCTTGCATATTCTATGTCCCAGGCCTGATTACCCCCGGGGTCCGCTGACTCTGGTCAGGACTGCACCACCCCTGTTATTTCTGCAGGCCTGAGTCAGGCAGAGGAGACAAAGGCAGCCAGGAGACTTGGATTTCTCACAACTAAGAACAAGGACTCAGGTTTTGACAAAGCCTATGGGGCAGGAGTTGATGTCGATTACCCCTTCATTTCCACAGCCCCTCAAGTCCTTCCCTGAGGCCTCCATGTGATCATGCCTGTCTTAGGCAATTCCCTCCTTGGGAAATCTTACCTGTCACTGGCTAACTGATCAAGCATTGGCGGCCAGCACAGAACAGGCAGCATTCATGCCAGGGAAATAAGTTTTGTCTCCTTAGTGGCTCCTGGTCTGGAGGTCTCTGACTCAGCCTTAGCCACAGGGGGTTACAGCTTCCTGAGACCAGGCAGGGCAGACTCCAACACCCTCTGATGGCTAATGATGCTGAAAATTTTTTCATATGTCTCTGGGCCCTCTGTATGTCTACCTTGCACTAGTGTTTGTTTAAGTCTATTGCCCATTTTTAATTGGATTGTTTGTCTTCCTGGTGTGGCATTATGTGACTTCTTTATATATTTTGAAGATCAAACCCTTGTCTGAGGAATCATTGGCAAATATATTTTCCCATAAGGTTGGTTCTCTTTTCATTTTAATGCTGTTTTCTTTAGTTGTGCAGAAGTTTTTATTTTGATGAGATCCCATTAGTTTATTCTTTCTTTTATGTCCCTTGCTCTAGGGGACATATCAGTGAAAATATTGCTGTGTGGAATATCTGAGATTTTCCTACCTATCTTCTCCTCTAGGACTTTTATCATATCATGACTTATATTTAAGTCTTTTATCCATCTTGAGTTTTATTTGTGTGTATGGTGTAAGTTGGTGGTCAAGTTTCATTTTTGGGTGTGTAGCTATCCAGATCTCCCAACAACATTTGTTGAAGAGGCTATTTTGATTCCATTTTATGTTTCTGCCCACTTTCTCAAATATTAATTGACCACCGAGACTTAGGTTTATTTCTGGGCTCTGTATTCTGTTCCATTGATCTATGTGCTTCCTCTTATCCCGGTACCAGACTGTTTTGGTTACCATGGCCTTGTAATATAGTTTGTTATCAGGTATGGTAATCCCACCTACTTTGTTCTTCTTTCTTAAAATTGCTGCACCTATTCAGGGTCATTTATGGTTCCATATACATTTTTGAAGTGTTTGTTCTAAATCTGTGAAATAGGTCATTGGTATTTTGATAGTGATTGCATTGAATCTATAAATTGCTTTGGGTAGTATGGACATTTGATGATGTTAATTCTTCCAATCCATGAACATTGTATATACTTCCATGTATTTGTGTCTTTCTTAATTTCTTTCTTCAGCATTATGTAGTTTTCTGAGTACAGGTCTTTTACCTCCTCGGTTAGGTTTATTCCTAGGTATTTTATATTTCTTGTTTCTATAGGAAATGAGTTTTTTCTTGATTTCTGTTTCTGATGTTTCACTGTAGGTGTACAAAAATGCCTTTGGTTTCTGAATGTTGACTTTGTATCCTACTGTTTTGCCAAATTCACTTATTAGATCGAGTAATATTTTGGTGGAGTCTGTAGGGTTTTCTATGTACAGTATCATGTATTCTTCAAACAATGACAGTTTTGTTTCCTCCTTTCCAATTTGGATGCCTTTTATTTCTTCTTCATGTCTGATTGCTGTGGCTAGGACTTCCAATACTATGTTGAATAGGGGTGGTAAGAGTGGACATCCTTGTCTTGTTCTTGTTCTTAGTGGGAAAGCTTTTAGTTTTTGACCATTGAGTATGATGTTGGCTGTAGGTCTCTCATATATGACCTTTATTATGTTGAGGAATGCTCCCTCTATTCCCACTTTGCTGAGTGTTTTTATCATAAATGGGTGCTTACCTTACCAAATGCTTTTTCCGTAGCTACTGATATGATCATGTGATTTTTGTCTTTGCTTTTGCTTATGTGATGTATTTTATTGATTGATTTGAGAATATTGTGCCATCCTTGCATCCCTTGGATGAGTCCCACTTGATCATGGTGTATGATCTTTGTAATGTATTGCTGGATATGGTTTGCCAATATTTTGTTGAGAATTCTAGTGTCTGTGTTCATCAGTGATATTGGCCTGAAGTTTCCTTTCTTTGTTGTGCCCTTACCTGGTTTTGGGATTAGGATAATGTTGGCTTTGTAAAAAGAGTTTGAGAGTCTTCCCTCTTCTTGGATTTTTTTTGAAAAGTCTGTGAAGGATAGGGATTGGTTCTTCCTTAGATGTTTTGTAGAATTCTCCTGTAAAACTGTCAGTCCAGGATTTTTGTGTGGTGGGTTTCTTGATTAGTGCTTTGATTTCCTTAGCAGTTATTGGTCTGTTCAGGTTTTCTATTGCTTCTTCATTCAGTTTTGGAAGATTATGTTTTTCTAGATATTTGTCCATTTCACCTAGGCTTTCAAATTTCTTGGCATACAGTTCTTCACAGTAATTACAGTCCTTTATATTTCTGTGGTGTCAGTAGCAATTTCTCCTCTCTCATTTCTGATTGTGTTTATTTGGGTCCTCTCTCTTTGTTTCTTGATAAGTCTGCTTAAAGGCTTGTCAATTTTGTATATCTTTTCAAAGAACCAGCTCCTGGATTTGCTGAACCTTAGAATTGTACTTTTATTGTGTGTTATTTAATTCTGCTCTGATCTTGGTTATTACCTTCCTTCTATTTTCTCTGGGCTGTCTTTGTTGTTGTTTCTCCAGTTCTTGTGGATGTAGGGTTAGGTTGTTTATTTGAAGTGTTTCTATCTTTTTTAGGTAGACCTGTACTGCTATGAACTTTTCTCAGCAGTGACTGCCATCACTGTGTCCCATAAGCTTTTGACTGTTGTGAGTTCATTTTCATTTGTTTCCAGAAACTTTTTGATTTCTTCTTTGATCTCAATCTTAACCCATTCATTGTTTAATAGCATGCTATTCAATTTTCATGATTTTGAGTGTTTTTGAGTTTTTCCCTTGAGGTTGGTTTCCAGTTTCAGACCCTGGTGGTCTGAGAATATCCTTTCTATGATTTCAATTTTCTTGAGTTTGTTGAGGCTTGTTTTGTGTCCTATCATGTGGTCTATCTCTGAAAATGTTTCATGTGCATTTGAAAAGAACATGTATTTTGCTTCTTTGGGATGAAAGGTTCTATATATATCAGTTAAGTCTATTTGGTTTAGGGAATTGTTCAATGCTGCAATATTCCTGTTGACATTTTGTTTGGAAAGATCTATGCATTTTTGATTGTGGGGTGTTAAAATCCCATAGTATAAGCGTGTTGCTATTTATATCTTTCTTGAAATCCTCCAAAATTTTTTTATGTATTTCCGTGCTCCTATGTTGGGTGCATATATGTTTACAATGTTTACATATTCTTGATGGATTTTTCCTTAAGTATTATGAAGTGTCCTTCTGGGTCTCTTTTTATGGCCTCTGTTTTGAAGTCTGTTTTGTCAAATATAAGGATTGCTACTCTGGCTTTTTTTTCTCCTGTCCATTTTCAAGGAATATTTTGTTCCGGCCATTCATTTTCAGTCTGTGTAGGTCTTTTGTTCTGAGGTGGGTTGCTTGAAGGAAGCATATGTGTGGGTCATGTTTTCTGATCCATTCAGCTACCCTATGTCTTTTGACTGCAGCATTTAATCCATTCACATTATTGTTATTATTGATAGGTACGTATTCATTGCCATTTTACTCCCTTTGTACCTTTGTTTCTTTCTCTCTCTGTTTTTCTTCCTCTTCTTAAAGCAGCCCCTTTAGCATATTGTGTAGTGATGGTTTAGTGGAGGTGTATTCTTTTAGCCTTCTTTTGTCTGAAAAACTCATTATTTGGTCTTCCATTTTAATTGAGAGCCTTGGTGGATAGTGTGTTTTTGGTTACAGGCCTGTGTTTTTCATCACTTAGAATATTTCTTGCCATTCCCTTCTGGCTTGTAGTGTTTCTGTTGAGAAGTCTGCTGCTTGTCTTATTGGGGCTCCTTTGTATGTTACTTCTTGTTTCTCCCTTGCTGCCTTTAAGAATTGTCTTTAAATTTTGCCATTTTAGTTATGATGTGTTTGGAGTCAGCTTTTTTGGGTTCCTCTTGATTGGTATCCTCTCTGCTTCCTGGACTTGTTCCTCTTGTCAAATTAGGGAAGTATTTCATCATTACTTCTTCAAACAGGTTTTCTATCCCTTGCTCTTCTTCACCTTCCATTACCCGTATTATATGGATATTATTCTGTTTCATGTGGTCCTGCATTTCCTTAACCCCTCATTGTTCTTTTTCAGTCTTTTTTATTTTTCTTGCTCTTTTTGGGAGTTGTTTTCTACTTTGTCCTCCAGGTCACTGATTCAATCCTTTGTTTCATCAAGCCTGCTTTTGATTCCTTCTACTGTGTTCTTTAATTCAGAAATTGTATTCTTCATTTCTTCTTGGCCCTTGTTGATTCTTTCTATATCCTTTGTTATGCTTATATAATTTGTAGTAAGTTCCTTGCATTTTCCCTGCAGTTTTTGGTAGTTCACACTGAGTTCATTGAGCTTCCTTATAACCATTGTTTTGAACTCAATATCTGATGGTTGACTTACCTCTATTTTATTTAGAATTCTTTCTGAGGATTCCTTCTTTGCTTTAGATTGGGGATTGGTTCTTTGTCTCCATTGTTTGTGGGACACTTATTGTTTGCTTCTGCTTCTTAAATTGATCTGTTTTGACTTTCTGACTTTGTGGTGTGAACTTCTATGGTGGGAGGCCTGTGAGATTCAGTGGTGCAGTCTCCTTGATCACCCAAAGTTGATGTTCTTGGGATGTCCTTTATGACTTTTATGCTAGTTTTCTGGATGTAATTGGGTTTTTATTGTTGTTGAGTTGTTCTTTTGTGGGTCCTTCCCTGCCACTGGTTGACTGAGCATCACTTTGCCCACCACGTCTAGTATGCTGTTGTGCAGGCACTGTCTGAACAAAACCACAGAGCCCAAGAAACAAACCCACACCCAGAAATGTAACTCTCCTCATAATCCTACTATCAATAGTTAATGAACCAGTATTAATAAAGGTGTAATGAGATTAGGACTATTATAAGAAAAGAGAGTGGATATGAGATGACCTACTAAAAGAGAAATGATTTTGAGAGGGTAAGGGAAGAGCACTGATATGAGTTGGGATTTGGAGCAATGGAAGGAGAGAAGATAAAGTTTACCTTATGAATAAAGAAAGGGAATGAAGAGTGAGGAACAGTGTATGAGAAGGGAAGGGTATAATATTAGGTTTAAACATAAATTAAAATAGTATAAAAGAAAATAAAGTTAGAGAAAGAAAAAGAAAGGGAAAATATTAAATAATTAATGAAATATAGGGACCAAAATGGAGAGAAAGATCCATTGGAGTACTATCAACAATAAACAAGCTAAAATTAATATAGGTGGTATGAGAATAAGAGGGAAAAAAGAAACAAATGAAAATCTAAAAGATGTTTAGAGGAATGGGAAGTGATTTTGTAACTATAGAGGGTGAGGGAATACTAAGATTGAGGAACAAAAACTAGAGTAAGTGAGGGAAAAATTAAAATTTGGGATGCAAAGGAATAGGAAAATAAGGAGAATAAAGAAAAATAAAAGGGCAGAATGAAAGGGAAATAGAAGAAAGACAAAAAAGAAAGAAAAAAAACAGACTAAGACAGCATAATTAAAATTTGGATAAAAGAAAAAGAGTTGAGAGGGGTCCAGTAAAATTTGTTATTTGAAATACAGAATTAGTGAAGCTCTAGCGATAACCTTGAGAAAACAATACAACAACTCCTACCCTACCCACAACCAACTAGCAAAGTTTGTTATAGATGTAAAGAGAACACAGGTATTTTGATAGCTGGGCACAAGGATGTGAAATGACCCTTGACAGGAGAATTCATTTTGAGTGTCTGAGCAGGGGAGAAACAGTAAAAGTGTGAAATGGAAACAATTTGTAGCTAGAGAGTAAATCAAATTTAAAATGAGAATATTGCAAGGAAAGAGGAAGGTAAGATGGGCTAAGAGAAGGGAGGGGCAAAATATATGGATTGAAATACACTATAGTATAAAATCTAGTGACTTATTATATACAAATTCACTGGACAAGAAATGAATATTATAAAGTTATGCAGGAAATAAAATATTGCAAATAATGAAGGAGACCACAGTGACTTTTGTATAGGTAGTCTCTTGTATTTGCCACTGTTTTTGTTTTCTTTCTGGATCTGCCTCTGGTGATCTCAGATATTGACCTCATCTGACCTTAAGCAGCTGGTTTGATAATTCCAGGGATCTGCTGTCACTGGCTGTCTCTTTCAATTGTTAATATGGTCCCTCTGCACTCAGCAGTCAGGTTTAAGCACCGTAGGGTAGGCCAAATTCCTCCTATAGTGGGGGCTATTGTTTCCCCTCAGGTAGCTGCTGTTTGGAAGGGAGTGGTCTGCCTGAACAGCTTAGTTGCTGCATATGGGGGTTGGCTCAGCACCAGATCTGGTGGCTACTTTCTCAGTTCTCTCTGCAAAACCTCCATCCCCAGTCTCTCCTCAAGTCTCTCTAGTCCACTCTGCCCAACCTTTGTCAGTGATCTACTGTCTTTGGCTGCCTTCTTCGGTTGTTTTTCTGGTCACTAGGCCTCAGCAGTCAGGCTTAAGCACCAAAGGCCCAGGGTAGAGACCCTTCTAGGGTCAGGACTATTGTTTTCCCTCAGGCTACTGCCTCTCAGAGGGGAGTAGTCTGCCTGAGCACAAAGTCTGGGGAATGACTCAGCACTGGGATCCCGATGTTTACTATTGGGTTTCTCTCCCCAAGGCTTCTGTCCCCAGTCTCTCCTCAGATATCTCTAACCTATTCTGCCCCTGCCTTTGCCTGAGCTCCACACAAGTGGCTGCAAATGAAAATTTGTGTGTTGGCCCTTTAAACAGCCCTTGCATCTCCAACATCTGTCTCTGGCAAAGAGCAACCTGCTGCTTTTTCTGCTGGTTGTTTTCTGTGTACTTTTTGGGCTCTGGTGTTCTAGGCTGGGACTCTTAGCTTAGGGTTTAGACCCCAATCTTCTTTGGGGGATCCAACCAGCCACTTAATTATCCTGCCAGTGCTGCCACCTGTAGGCACCCAGCCAGCCCTCTCGAGTCTCCACCGCACTCCTTTCCAGACCAGTTGTGCTGAAATTGGTTCTGTATGTCCGAAGCTATTTGCTTCTCTCTGGCTGTTGCTCAGTTGTTTCTTCTGGGTGGTTTCTTCACAATTGAGTTGTAATTCCAGATTGGGAGGAGGTCAGTGTGACCTCCATTCACTCCTCTGCCATCTTCTTTTTCTCTTATTTGAGCATTCTTATAACCAGTGTTTTAAACTCTGCATCTGGTAGATTGCTTATCTCCATTTTGTTTAGCTCTTTTATGGAGTTTTGTTCTGTTCTTTCATTTGGGCCATGTTTCTTTGCTTACCCCATTTTGGCTACCTTCCTGTGTTGGGTTCTATGTATTAAGTAGAGCTGCTATATCATCCAGTCTTAGTAGAGTGGCCTGTAGCAATAGGTATCCTGTAGGACCCAGTGGCTCAGCCTCCCCAGTCACCAGAGCTGGGCACTCCAGAGGCACCCCCATGTAGGCTGTGTGCATTCTCCTATTGTAGTTGAGCCTTGATTTCTGTTGGCATGTCAGTAGGAAGGATTGACCCCAGGCCAATCAGCTGCAAGGTCTAGCCATGGGAAGGATGGAGGAGCTGCTGTGAAGGGGCACACATAATGAAGCAGGACTTGCTTCACTAATTTGTTGGTGCCTGCTGACTCCACCCATTGAGTATGTCATTGGTAGAAATGGTTGGGTGGTGCTCTGCCATGGTCTGAAGCTGTCCACCAGATGTACTGGCTTAGCAGCTTCCCAGGAGATGTAGGCCAAGATCAGCTGCCACTCGATCCCTGGTATTCCTGGGCCACCTGGAGTGAACTACAGAGTGACCTACAGGTGGCTGCTTTTTGTGCTGGGCTTGAAGGTGGCTGGAAGACCTAAGATTCAAACTGAGGCTGGCTACCACTAGTGTTGGGCTTGGGCCACTTAGCAAGACGTATGGGACATGCTGAGGCCAGATGCTCTTGTTTGTGGGTTGTGAATCTTTGAGAGATTTTAGGAAACTCTGATGCATGAGCCAAGGCAGGCTGTTTGTAGGGAAAAGACACTGGAAGCAGCTTAGAGGGGCCTGCAGGTTGAGTGGGAGCCAGATTTCAGGGAATCATCAGTGTGGGTGAATGGCATTAACCAAGTTGAAGGAGGCTTCGATGTGGTGCCTGCCACACTGGCAGTGGAAGGACTCAGCAAAAGAACAATGGCTTCTGCCGGCACTTCTGTCTGGGAGAAAGCTGCCCCTTCAGATTTCACCCCAAAGCCAGACAATTCAGTTTCTCCTGTATGTCCCTGGTGCCTTTCAAGCTGCTGCCCTAGTGTTGGAGATCAGAGGGCATAAGATTGAATAAGTTCATGCACAGGTGCTTTAAGAGGAATACCTGGGACTCCAAAAGTCTTCATCTCTCTCAGACACAATCTCTGCTGGTTTTCACAGCCTGAATTATGAGGACTTCTTTACCTGGCACTGGGGGAACTGGTGTCTAGTTGTGACCCTTTGCTCCTCAGTGTGGACCTCCACAACTAAAATATCCCTCCCAATTTCAACCACCACACTTTGGTGTGAGACCAGCACATTTACCACCTAAGCTCTCCTACCAATCTCAATGTGGCTTCTTCTGTATATCCTTAGATATAGGACTTCTGTTCAGCTAGATTTCAAGTGGTTCTCATTTGTGGCTGATCTGTAGTTTAGTTGTGGTTTTAAAGTGGTCATGGGAGGAGGTGAGTACCACATTTACCTACTCTGCCATCTTGACAGGAAGCTCCTATGACTTTTAAGATAATAAAATCTGGCAGTAGGAGTTTGGTGGATGTGGATGATGAGGTGGGCCATGTGCTGCCTGAGTGGAGTACCTTAGAAATAATTGAGAGATAATTGCATATACAGTTTTGAGAGGAGGCAGGCAGATTCCTTTCTACCCTCTTCACTTAAGGACATTATAAAAGTCAATAGCATGTGTGCTAATTTCAAAAAGGTTAAAAAAAAGTCAGTGGAACTGTCTGGGTCAGATACCCCCATTTTGCCACCAGAGCTGCTGCCTAGGGGCAGGAACATTCATTGTGTTCCTCTGACCATTTGTTTCCCCCAACAAATCCTGTTTTCCAAACTTTTCCTAGTAAAATTAGTAGAATGTTTTTTCAGTTGGACATCTAGCTCTTCCTTTAATAAAACTTGACATTGCTCAAAAAAGGGCAGGCAGGAAGGAGGCTAACATTCTCCACTCAGTGCCAGGCCATGCTAAGCACTTGTTTAATTCTGACAACCTTGTGAGGGAATCATTGTGATCCTCACTCTACAGATATGCAGGTAGAGGGAGGTGTAGGTGCTAGCCAAGTCCAAAGTCCTGTGGGAAATATGTGGGGGCCCTTTTGTGGAAGTGAGCTCTTTTCCTCCCAACACTGGTCATCTTTTAAGGTGCTGGTAGGGCTGCTGGACTGTTCCCTGCCTACCCTTCCAGGGATCCCAGCACCATGTGGGTCTATGAATGACCCTCACCATTGGAGGGGTTAGCCAAGCAGAGTAGATGACTTGGAAAGCAGAAGACTCAACGTTGAGAAACAGAGTCCTTTAGCATATTTTTACATATCTTCCATCATTTCATCCCCAAACCTTAGTGAGTTCGTGCCAGGTGGAGAAATTGAGCCCTATGGAAACCCAGGAACCAGTTCATGGGAAGGCTGGAGCATAAACCCAGGCCTCCAGACTGCAAGTGGACCATCTGTGTTATCAGAGAAAAGGGTTTCAGAGTGTACAGTTGCAATGTGTTCTCTATGCCAGGCAAGGCCCCAAGCATTCCATATACATCTCATTTACTCCATATTGCCCTCTGTGGTTGGTGTTTGGATTATCCCCATCTTGCAGGTGAGAAAACTGAGATCCAGAAAAGTTCATCACTTCAACAATGAATAAGCAATGGAATAAAGGGAAAATTAATTTTTTGGAAGGGAAATTCCCCTTTGTCACACCCGGGCATGAGTAAGCAGGACCTGACTTATAAACACTGAGGAATTCTGCAACATGTTCATCTCAAGGTCTGTGTATACCTTATTGGGAGCTGCTCTGCTTCCCAGGGATGGATGCCAGGCAGGCCATCTGCTCCTGGGCCCAGGCCTCCCTCTCTAATAGTCACTGCCTTCTCCCAGAACAACTGGCTCCTAATAGGCTACAGCCATTAAAGGTGGTCCTGCCAAAAGATCTTTGCTAGCCTCTTCTGCAACCTAATTTCTACCACTGTGGGTATTGCTGTGTCTGCATAAATGCCTTGTTAATTTTCTGCTGCTATTGTTGACTGAGGTTTCAGAAGGCCAGGGGAGGAAGTGGAGGAGGGTCTGGCCATGTAGCTTCCCTGCTTCTCTGTCCACAGAGCCAGACATGCTTCAAAAAGTCAGATTATCCCCATCTCCATGCTCCATACCACTCTCTGCTCCATACCACACTCTGTATGAAGGAAGTACCACCCCTAGCTCCTTGCTGCCTCCAAGACACCCACAAACTCTGGCTGCCTCACTTCTAAGAGCTCATCTAAGGCACCTTCTCCTCCCAGAAGCCCCCTGTAGACCTTCATTCTGTGCCTAGGATAGGTGCACCTGTGTTATCCTAGATACAACCCTAAACCCCAATAGCTCTCATCCCTGCCCATAACTGTCCTTTTCTCAGCCTTCAGGTCTCAGTTTGAACTCTTCAAGACCTTCCCTATGTATTGTGTTCAGTGCCAGTAAGGTCCCCTGTGGTACCCCTATCTTTGTGTTCATGACACTTCTCACAATACACACTTATACATGTATTCTTTGCTCAGTATCTGTTTTTCCTGTGAAACTGTCAGCTACATGAGAGTAGGGACAAGGCTGTTTTTCCATTTCTGTGTCCCTGAGACCTGGCATATGGTAAGCTTTGAGTCACTATTTCTGGACAGTCTCAGTCAAAGGGGCATTGTCACTACCATCCTGTGACTGCAGGCTCAGAGTGGCCAGGTGACTTGCCCAGAGCCATGTGTGGTGATGCTGGGAATCAAACCAACCCTCCTGGCATGTGCTCTCTCTTCATGGCTTCCTGACATATGTGGTATTCTTTATTCAACACCTAAGTTTCTTAGTGCTGTGTACTTTCAGAGCATAAATATAATCATGACTGTGAAATCCTAAGTGGTAGCCAGGATCCAGTGTGAGTGTGTTTCTATGGAACTATGAAGTTCCATAGAAAGCCTTGATGGGGTATTGCACTTTCTCCAAAGAGACAAGAATGTAGCTCAGAATGTAGCTGGATGTGTCGATGGCAACCAGGAGAGGAGCTCAGAGGGCCTGGAACTGGTCAGTTTTAGACACAGGGTGGAACCATAAGCAGATGGTGGCTCCACCTATAGCACGTGTGAGAGGAGAAAGCCAGGGAGGTCTGACAAGGGGAGGGGGGCATCCTAGCAAGTGGGTGGGACAAATAAATGAAAAATCCTGGTACCAGCGTGCTTCTCAAGACCCCTACCCCAGGGCATAAGCTCCAACCTGGGAGACTGCTATGGGCAGAGGGATCCAAGCCTAAGGGATCATCCAGACAGTCAACAAATCTTTACTAAGCTATTATTATGCACTAATATTTTTCCCAGCTGAGAATATAGTTGTAAATGAGACCAACAAGACCTCTGCCTTCACAGAACACAGTCTAGTTAGGGGAGGCAAAAGAAAGCATAGCACTGGATAAGTACATTTAGACAGTGACAAGTACTGAAGAAACCAAAGTGGTCAGAAGAGGCCTGAGATTCAAATGATGATCAAAGCCAGCATGCAAAGATGGGGATGAGAGTGTTCATCTCCAGCAGAAGCCCATTCAGATGGGAAAGGGTTCACCAACCTAGGCTGGAGCAGGTTTGGACAGGTTTTCATTGGCCAATGGTGCACACCCCTTTTCAACTCTGAATTCAGTGATGGCATGCTAATGGCTTAAAATCAGTCACAGTGAGAGCATTTATACCATGGAAATTGGCAAAGCTATAAATGAAGATCACTACTTTCCCAGGACATCAAGAAGCCCAAGGCAGGGTGAGGAGGATATATTATCACAAAAGCAGCAGGCTTTGTTCTGTGGTCGTGGACAAAGTCTCTGAGAGGTTTCAATCACAGAGGTAACATGACTTGATTTTCACTTTGCCAAACAGATTCTACAAAACAAAGACTCATGTCCAAAGAACAGTAAATGTGGGTAGGAGGAAGACTGATTTATCAGAATTGGGGGCCTGGCAAGAACTGAATCCAGTAACTCAGGGGAATCCCCTCTCCCTTGCCCCTTGCAGCAGCAGTAGCATAAGACCAGAATGAGGCCTGTTGTTGCAATGTATGTCTGAAGAGATGCCTAACATGGATTTAGAGGGGAAAGGGGCCTGAGCCTGCAGGTGTTGCTTTGCCTTTGCAGAGAAGAGTTACTGAAGCCTTGGCCACCTGCAATGGGATGGTCATACAGTCTACTTCATTTCCAAAGGGATGGCAGCAGCAAGCTACAGAAGCCTCTTCATCTCTACAGATGGAACCCATGGTTTATCCAGCATGTTCCTCAGGGAGATAAGTGGTTCCAAAGTGGCTGTAAGTCTCCACACCAAAATGGCTACATTCTTGCCACTGGCAGGTTCCTAGTGGCATCTGAGCAGCATTGTCACCCAAGCTGCACATGGTGAATAAAACAGGTGCCTCTCCATCTCAGCTGCACATGAGAACTGCTGTTGAGCTTTCCCACACCAGGCCAATTAAGCCCAGAGGTTCTACTGGTGGTGGGACCCAACCTCAGCACTTTTGAAAGCTCTCTGGGTAATTTCGAGGTGTGGCCCAAGTTGAGAGCCTCTGGAATAGAAGAATTTCTGTATAGTAAAAGGCCAAGTATTTTTCCACATGTTGCCTAGGAAGTGGACTCTATTTGGCAGGCAATTCCAGGCATGATGACAGTGCCACTCCTTTGGACAATGAGTGAAACCCCTAAGTTCTCCACTGAGTTAGACCAAAATGCAGTGAGAGGCTAACTAACTATTGCATGACTGGCTTAATCACTTGTCCTTCTGCATTAACTATGGACTAATTTAATACAGCAGCTTCCACAATTCCCAAAGAATTTTAAAGGTCTAAGCCTCCTTTTCTGGAGGTCCAGTCACTTTTGCAGATCAGAGATGATGAGTAGGTTCCAGCCATGCTCCTCAGTAGCTGAGAGGAGTCCCATCAGTGGACCCCAGAAGTGTCAGGTGGACAGGTATAATCAGGTGGCTAGGCATTACATGGAACAATAAAGAGGGTGTGAAATGTTTCTCTTGTATCTTTAGGTAAAGAGCAGGGAGGACAGATGTCAAAGAAAAATGAGGTTAATGCTGGTAGTTCATATTCCACTTAAAGGATAAAGTGTGTAGCATGGTAAACTGAATTAGTGCTGTTCTACCTCTACACAACCTAAAAGAGAAGTTATAGAAAGAACACAGGCTTTTGAAAAAAGTGTTTATTCACTTAACACATATTCTCTGGTCCCTGCTCAGTACCACAGACTGGAGTATTACTCTGGTGTTTTGCCTTCCTGGCCTCTTGAGCTGACTTCAAAGTGGAGGAGAGAGCCAAAAATCAAGCAAGCAAATGGTAAATTGTGATGTGCAGTGAGGGTCCAGTGCAGGTCAGAAAGGCCCAAGAGAAGGAGATCACCGCAGGTGGGATGGAGGAGAGACCTTTCTGAGGTGACATTTTTCCTGAGACCCAGGCATGAGGAATAGCCACAGGAAATCTGGCAGAGAGCACTCTAGGGAGAAGGGGATGTCAAAGCTGGAGGCCTTGAGGTGGAAAGAACTGGGTGCTGCTGAAGAAATGACTGGAAGCCCCTCATGAGGACAGGAAGGTGAGCTGGAGATGTAGCCAGAAGGAGTGATGAGAAAGCAAGGGACAAGATGACTTGTATTCTGATCCTACTGGTAGCCCATTGAAGACCTGAAACCCAGGTGCTGACATGCTCTGATCTACCTTTTACCAACTTATTTTGTGACTTGGGCAATTAACTTCTCTGATTTTCACTCTCAGCTGTAAAGAAATAAAGAATGGCATGATTTTGAGGATTATAACTCTTGTAGATGGAGTTAACAGAGGAACTGACACATAGTAAATGCTCAATAAAATGGCAGCTACTGTTCTCCTCCTTCCCTGCCCCTACCTCATTAGCAGAAATTGAATGGGTGTGTATCACAACAGTCACTCCTTGCTTGAAGGGACTCTAATGTCTCATGAGTCTTATGCTAAACATGAGTCTTGAAAGTTATGTACTTAAGAATCTAAATCCCCTCTCATAATTCCACCACTGCTGGGCTGACACCATCCAGTGTAGAAGCCAGGGTAAGCTATGTGCCATGGACACTATGGTTTGTGTCCCAAAGCACTCATGCCTCATCGAAGGTTTTCCTGGGTGACTGAGACCACAGCCAAACTCTGCTTCTAGCTCCTGAGGTTTCTTCTGCACGGATCTTAGTTAAAAATATAGCTGTTTATTATATTTTAATTTTTGCCATTTTTAATTTTAATTGTTCAAGTACAGTTTTCTGCCTTTTACTCCCATCCCAGCCCACCCCCCCCAGCCCTCCCCACCTCCCTCCCATTTCCATCCCCCCTTTGGTTTTGTCTATGTGTCCTTTATACTTGTTCCTGTAAACCCTTCCCCTTTCCCCCTGAAATTCTCTCCCCTCTCCTCTCTGATAGCTGTTTATTTTAAAACCTCATAACCTTTGTCATTTACCCATTCATCCAAACAGCATTTGCAGAGTACCCTCCAATAACTCAAAACTATGCTAGTCACTGAAGAAAAATGAGAGAGAAGGCTGCATGTCCTCCACCAGTGGTAGAGGAAAGTAAAAAGCAACTGTCACCCATCCTGTAACAGAGGGATTGCAGAGGCGCAGAGAAGAGACTTAAGACAGCCTCTCAGAGGGTGTAAAATCTTTTTCAGAGGAGAATCTTAAGGATCAGTCTTGAAGCAAGGGGAGGAGTTTGCCAAATTGAGAGAGGGAGGATAATAAAAGTCACACACATAAGGCAAATGCCAGCAGCCTGTAGAAGAGTGAATGTGTAAGTACAGTTATTCTACACAAAAATAGAAAGAATTATATGTCAGGACTCTTCTCATTGCAAGTCACAGAAAATCCAATGATGTCAATAACAACAAAAGGCAGGATGAGGGAGAATGCTGGCTTCAGGGCCAGCTGGATTCAGAGCTCAAATACATTTGGGACTTGGTGGCCCTCCTTTACATGGTTCTCCTCTGTTGAGTCAACTCATAGGTCAGTTTGGGCCAGGAGGCTGGGGCCATTCTAGGCCCATAGCTTCCATGGCTAGTATAAGTGGGGAAATGAAAATACCTTCTCCTGACCATCTAGGCCAAAGCTCTGGGATCAGCTCTGATTACATCAAGACAGCTTGGCTCAAGTCACATACCTATACCTGAACCAGTCACTATGGCATGATCATGGAGTATCCTAATTGGCTTAGGGCTGGTCCACCTGGGCAGCTTGGCTAGGGAGGAAACCAGCACCAATTGAGGGCTTGCCACGTGCCAGCATTCTGTCTGGCGTGTTGGTATAAATTAACACCTGCAACTCTCACTGCCCCTTTCCAGAGGAAGAGACTGTTATTACTATTTTACAGGTAAAGAAATGAAGCTTCAGGGATGAGTTCTGTCCCTGTGAGTTCACAGTAGAGCCAAGATTGGGACTCCATTCTGCGGAACCCTGAAGCTCAGCACTCTAAGAGCAATCTGCTTTCACTTACAGATGCATTTAGTCTATCTGGTCTTTGATTTGTTGCTGATGTCATGAAACTTCAGACTGCTCAAGCTGCAGCCTCGGTGATCTGCCACCTTCCTAACCTGGCTCCCCTCTCATACCTGCAGAGCCCTCATCTTTGTGTCCCATGGAGCTGGGGAGCACTGTGGCCGCTATGATGAGCTGGCTCAGATGCTAGTGGGCCTGGAGCTGCTGGTGTTCGCCCATGATCATGGTGAGTATCCCCAGGGCCACAGTGAGCAGGGCCCATGATTCTGGTCAGTTTTGGGGTCTAAGAAAGATGTATAGTACATCTTACCTTCATCCTTCTTCTTCCTCACTTATTCTCTTCCAATTCCTGCAATGAAACTGGAAAAGATATTCTCCATGGGATGTTTCTGAGTTAAAAAATATGTAGTTATGTAAACAAAAAGTATGTCTGACCAGCAGTTTCTGTTGAGCTTGGGACCTCCACTGGAAAACCAAAGTGGGAATATGTTTATATAAGAACTTGCCCCAGGCCAAGTAACACTCTCTTACATTTATAGTGAGCTTTCTTTATAAAATGGGCCCTGGTTTTCTTTCAAGGGACTTCAGATGGATGTGGTGCAGTCAACAAAAGGGCAATTTAAACTCTCTTTTAACCACAAGAGGTTTACAAAAGAATTTCAAAACAGGAGAATAGTAAGACTCAAAAGACCATATTGGTCATGAGAAAACCCAAACACACATGCATGCACACACACCTGCATATCCATACACTTATACACATACATGTCCTTAGACTGAATCTTTGATTCTTTGTCATGTAACAAAATCCACAATAACCATAAAAATGTAATATTCATAGACTAAGTCAGTATGCAGTTCCTTAATCATTTCTGTGACATTTTCCTTGGCTGAGAAGGGTCCCAATACACATATTTCTTTGCCTAACAGTCTTTAAAATGAGTTTTCTGTGACTAAACATTGTCATCCTGTACTCCTGTGTGTTATCAGCAGCACATTGTTGGAATCTTTACCCCAGACAGCACAAACATGCCTGGATCTAAGTCCCCACTGGACTGTGCTATCTTGAAGACCTTGTTTAACCATTGCAAGCCCTCATTTTCTCATCTACAAAATGGGCAAGATAGGCCTATAACATAATAAGTATTGTGAGCACTGCCAGCACTGCATAAGATGGCTACCCCTAACTGCAAGTGAGGCAGAAAAAATCTAATTTGTTAACTGCATATTGGCTGATCCAAACAAAACATGGTTCTGTGAATAAAAGAGAAGTAAAGAATGCATATTGTTAGTATCCATCTTGTCCTCTGCCACACTACACTCCAAGTTTATTATTTAAGAGAGCATTCTTCAATCATTTCTTTTTTATGTTTTCTGTATTATCTATCCCTATGTTCTTTCATGAGGTTTTGATGCAAATGTTATTATTAGCATCATCAGTAAGGAGTGGTTAAAGTTCCTAATTAGCCCTGGGTTAGGTGTTATATATGGAGAAACACAAGGACACAGTAACTGATGTCCTCGTGGTAGGTGACTATCTTCACCAGAAAAATTAAGCAGCCTTTATTAAGTGCTCAGTTTTGTTAGAGTATTATCCTGAGTGGTAACTATCTCCTCATGGCAGAGGCAGCAAGCTCCTGGCAAAGACTGTCTTATTGTGTCATGTGTTAGCTTCTTTCTTTACCCCCACAACCTTCTAATCTGCTATATGGGTCCCAGGACTGAGCAGACAATAGTGGCATCATCAATGGTTATTAAAGGAAGGAAGGGAGGAAGGAAGGAAGGGAGGGAGGGAGGGAGGAAGGGAGGGAGGAAGGGAGGGAGGGAGGAAGGAAGGAGGGAAGGAAGGAAGGAGTTTATGACCCAAATTAATAGATCAGACCAGAAATGTTTCAAATAGCAATAGTAAAGAAAATATCCATATTAGCAGGGCACTATTGAGTTTTATCCTTGCGAAGAGGATCTAGCAGAGTGGCCATTGGAACTCTGAGTCTGGTGGCCAAGGCTGAGGCAGAGGTAGCAATCAAGTAGAGCTAAAAAGTGATGTGGATGGAGGCTGAGGCAGAGGTGGGATACTAAATCTCAGAGGCACAGGGCTATCCCAATGCCTGGAGGGCTGGCAAGGTGGCTGGGTCTTGTCAGGTGAGTAGGAGCTTGCCAGACAAAGAAAGAATGTAGAGTCACCAATCATCAAGAACTGTGGTTCTCATATTTGCTGCCCATTAAAAAATACTAAGGAGTCTTAAAAATACTGAAGTGTGAGTGCCCTCTCTCCACAGAGACTGATTTCTTGGGGATTTTTTGTGTAGCTGGAGCATCAAGGTTTTTTAAAATCATCCAAGGCTAAGAACTATCATTACAGTCAAAAGAGGTCATAGGGCAAACAACAACAACAACAACAACGACAACAACGACGACAACAACCCAGCCCTGGCTGGTGTGGATCAGTGGATTGAGAGCTTGCCTGCAAGTCAAAAGATCCCCAGTTTGGTTCCCTGTCAGGGCATATGCCTGGGTTGTGGGCCAGGTCCCTGGTTGGGGGTGTGTGAGAGACAACTGATCAATATATTTCTCACACATTGCTCTTTCTCTCCCTCTCTTTCTCCCTCCTTTGAGAGAGAGAGAGAGAGAGAGAGAGAAGAAAAAGAAAAAGAAAGAAAGAGAAAAAGAAAGAGAGAGAGAAAGAAAAACAGATACACCAGATTGCATATTTATGTCATGTTCAGGTAGAAATCCTGGCTGGCACAAAGGTTTAGCTAGACCCTCAGGTTTACGAACAGAAACATAGGGGGAGCCCATTCTGGCACAGCTCCAGGCTCTGTAATAACTCCTTTTGGACATTTGGACCTTATGGAGGAATTTAAGCCAGGAAAGATAGGATAGCTGTTGGATACAGCAAGGGCTACCAGTAGTCTTTTGGAACCATCAGGAAATGGGATCCAGGACAGGGCCCAGCGAGGAAGAGGCGTGGCTCAGCAGAAATGGCGTTGCTGCAGAGACATCTGAACAGGTAGAAACCACAGAGTCTGGGATTTTCTGTGCCACTCTAAATATAGCACAGAGAGAAATGGGGCTCTCTCACTAGCTTGTCCCTCAGTCACAAGCTGCTCTTGGTGACTCACTGGAAACCCCTAAGCTTTCCCGGCAACCAGAGTAGCAGTGCGACCAAGAGAGAGGGGTGAAGGAGGCAATGTGGGTGGAGGGAGATGGGACAATGAAGCGTCATCATCCCTGAAACAAGCAAGTCTGGCATGTCATTTAGGCCCCAGGTGACAAGGCTGTTGGCCAGGTCACCCTTCCCAGTAAGCAACCTCCTAATTCTGTGCAGTGGCCCACTTAAAATTACTTTTGCTGGGGCTGGAATGCTCTCTCTTTATTTAAATAGTATAGAAGAATCATTCTAAAATGATTAACAGTGAATTAATTATTTGCAAATCTTTGAGGGAAAGTGTTAAAGGAAGACTATTTTGTTTTTGTTTGGGGTTATTTTTTTTGATGGCTTAAGTGCATTTTATTGGTTTTCTTTTAGTTTGTTTTATTTAAAAACTATCTTTGGGTATGTAAGAAGAGGAAGTTCTGAGGGAATGTTTGTGGTTGGCAGTTATGCCTGAGTAACTTTGGAGGGGGGCTACCCTGTCCAGAGAACAGTATTTAGGAAATTCTGGGGAGAAAGATGATATATGTATATTTTCCATGCAGGTAGACATGTTTGGGTCAAGGTACTTTGCTGGATCTATCCTAAAATAGACTTCCATCAATTATAATAATATATTTTTGTTATTATTGTTTCAAAATTATGTTAACAATTTTTCTTATCTTAGTAAATATGAGAGTTAAAATAGTAGAGTGAGTGCCCTTTGATGCTTCACAAGACCTAACCCCGGGTTAGAACTCTCTGCAAGTGCCTCAGGCATGCTGAGTTCAGTTGTGCCTCCTCTCTCTTTGAGGTCTCTGCAGTTCCCTTCCTCACCACCTCCCTTCCTGCTTTATTCATAGTTAGGCACAACATTCAATCTTGGACATAAATGTCTGACATGAGTTTATTTGGTCAATTGCTTCTTTCCTGAATAAAGCAGAGGCTTCCATGAGCCTCAGTTTACTCATCTAAAAATGAAGATAATAATAAAAGTTACATCATGGTTGTAGGATAAAATGGGAGAAAGAAGTGTTTCACTCTCCCTGGAAGGCTTGTGGAAACCTAGATGGCTGAGCCCCAGATGGCTGGCTTCTCAGACTGTTGGATTCTATTGGGCAAATTCCAGGAAGAAGGGAGCCAGGGTCACCACAGGTGTTTCTTGTGTAGAGTTTAAATAAGGTGCAGTGTAGATGTAGTCAAAATTGAAAATGTAACATCTGTAATAAGTAGATTTAACATGTCCTACAGCAGAAATTATATGAGAACCTACTAGGTGGGGGAGGGGGTTGCACTGGGCATAGGGATATGGAAATGACAGATACCCAGGTACAGCTTCCAAGAACCCACTACAGTGAAGTGGACGGACAGCTTTAAAAGAACAGTGAGTAGAGGAGCTTATTATAATACCCTGGTGGGAGTGGGCAGGAGGTAAAAGAGAGAGGCTGAGTCTCCCTTAGGGAGTGATCATCCAAAAAATCTTCACAGGACATGATACTTGTGACCTTGGACAAATCACCACTCCTCACTGAGCCTCAGTTTTCCCACCTGAGTCATAGTATCTCCTTGGTAGGATTATATAAATGTGGTAGTTGCTGGGCACATAGGTGTTCAATAAATATCCATGCTGCACTCCCCTGACACAGACCCACTTCTCTCTTCACTATGCATTTGGCATGATCTTTGAGGCAAGAACTTTCTTTGTCATTTTCCTCAGTTTCTATTTTTTCTGTCGCATGTTGCTCACACTTCCTGTTTTAGTTAATCTTAAAGCAGTGCAGTCCGCAATGGGGCTACTCTTGCCTTGTGTCACTGTCACAGAAGCAGCTTCTATATCAGCATCTGGGGATTTCCCTCTGATGATGTCTGGAGTAGTCACCACTGTTGAGGTCATTTTTATAAATATTTAGAAAGTGATTGCTGTGAGGATACACCAAGAGTGCTGAGTGAGTCACATGTGAATCAGACACATGATTTACAGGCAAGTTTGTAGTCTGAATCCTGTATCAGGAGTTAGTTGTAGGGACTTTGAAAGCCAAATGGATGTTTCCAGAAATCCAGTGCCATCTTTTCTCATCTCAGTGATGGAGTTGCCTGATAATTTGCCATCTGGTTATCTTTCTAAAGGACTTTGAAAGGGTATATGTTCCTTCAAAATTATTTATATAGCTCCTGAAATGGAAATATTTAAGGTTTTCTGGTGAGAAGACAGACATCACTTTTTGTCTCTTGAATAAGCCATTTCTGAAGTGTTTATATAGTTCTTTATGGAGGAGAAAATAAAGTCAAATTATTTATATGTGAAGCTGTGTTAAGAATGCTTGAATAATTCTGAGGAAGGAAATTCTTCTTAAAAGAGGGTGCTGTTTGTTGTGGTTCAGGAACTTGGATAAGAGGTACCTAATTATAATGTATACATAGGTTATATTTGGAAGTAGAGAAAAACATAGACCTTGGCATCTGAAAGTCCCAGTTAGAGTCAGTTCAACCACCTTCTTTCTGTGTGACAGTAAGCAAGTTACCTGCCTCTCTGAACCTCAGTTTTCTCATCTACAGCAAGAGAAGAGTTAAAGTCTCTATCTGGCCCATGAGGCCAGTGGGGGGATTAAGTAAGATAATCCACATAAAGTGCCTGGCTCAGCATAAATACTCCATAAATATTGGCTATGATGAAGTGACTACTTATTAGTCTTAGAAACACACCTGAGTTTGACACTAGTTCTAGTTTTATACTACCTAATGTATTTTTCAAATTTGAAAAGTGGATGTAATATTACCTATCTCATAGGATATTTATAAGAGTTCTCACATAAGGAGATATTTCTATTTAATTAATATTTATTGTACCCCTGAATGTCCACACAAAAGCTTTTTCAATATCGTTTTGTTTGATTCTCATGATAGCCTTGAAGCAGATACAGTTATTACTACAGATGAGGAGAACTCTTGAACACCCCGGAATGCCTCTTCTTACCCACCAGCACAGCACTAACTGTGGGCCAAGACTCTCCTGGCATTTCCCATCCTTCATCGCATTTATTCTGCACGCAGACCTATAGTGTAGACCAGAAATTTCCAACCTTTTTCATCTCATGGCACACATAAACTAATTACTAAAATTCTGCAGCACACCAAAAAATATATTTCTTCCTGACCTGGCAAAGAAATAGGTATAATTTTGATTCATTTACACTGGACTGCTATTGAGTTGGCTGTTGTTATTTTTTTTTTGTTTGACAATCTAAGGAAAAAGAGGTCAATATCCTTGATTAAATAAATAGTCATGCGTAGCATGTTTTAAAATTTTTTGTGGCACACCAGTTGAAAATCTCTGGTCTAGATGTTTTCATGCCCATTTTCCAGACTAGAAAGCAGAGAAAAGGCACACAGATGAGGTGAGGCACGCTTAGGTTCCTTCTGTTCCAGCTCTGCAGCCCCAGAATCCCTGTTCTCTGCCTCCCTGAAAAGATAACGAAGACGTTCTTCCTCCTGACACTTCCTGGAGCCCAGGTAGTCTGCTGCATGGCCAGAGGTACCTAAAGGAAAGCATGTTCTCCAGTCCTTCTTATGTTTTGTCAGAGGCAGTTCTTGTATCTGGGAGAACTGCCAGGGGAGGACAGCTGGCCTGGTGGTGGTGTTTAGTCACCTCAACAAACAAGCTTGGGTGCTACCTGGGAGGCCTGTGCTGGGATTGGAGATGGAGGTCATTAGCATAGGGCTGGGTAATGCCACAAAGTCCAGGAAAAGCAGGAGGTGCCTACAAGATGGCCAGGAGGGAGGAACATTTCAGGAGTGAGAGGAAAAGACTCTTTGTAGCTGAGACTTGAACTGTAATTCAGACATGCCATGCAGAGTGGGGTGGGAGAAAGGGCATCATAGTCCCAAGGAGCAGCTGGGTAAAAGCTTAGAGGCAAGGGCAGTACACAGGCCAAGCTTCCCTGTCATGGGCCAGACACCATGATCCATGGACATGTCTTATACTTGAAAGGTGAGAGTACAGTAGTCCCTTCTTATCCGTGGTTTTACTTTCCAGGGTTTCAATTACCAGCAGTCTGAAAATATTACATAGAAAATTCCAGAAACAAACAATTGATAAGTTTTAAATTGTGCACCGTATGAAATTTTTTGCCATCCCCACCATCCCACTGACTACAGGAATCATCCCTTTTTTAGTTTCTCCACATTGTATACACTCCCTGACCATTAATCACTTAGTAGCTATCTCATAATCAGATCAATTGCTACAGTATCACAGTGCTTGTGTTCAAGTCACCCTTATTTTACTTCATAATGGCCCCAAAGCGTAAGAGTAGTGATGCTGGTAATTTGTATATGCCAAAGAGAAACTGTAAATGCTTCCTTTAAGTGAAAAGGTAAGCACAGTATAATATGTTCAGAGAGAGGGAGAAAAAGACCACATTCATATAAATTTTTTACAGTGTACATAATTGTATATTACAGTGTTATAATTATTCTACTTTATTGTTGGTTATTGATGCTAATACTTCACTGTGCCTAATTTATAAATTTAACTTTATTATAGGTATGTAGGTATAGGAAAAAACATAGTACAGTTATATATGGGGTTCAGTACTATCCATGGCTTCAGGAATCCACTGGGAGTCTTGGAATGCATCCCCCATGAATAAGAGTGGACTGCTATACTGGGCTTTGGAGAAGCAGGATGCTGGGTCACGTGGTAGGAAGAGCACACTGGATTCCCTGCACTATACAGGATGGCTATCATTGGGAAGACACCTTCGGGTTGAGTGGCCAAATCCTGGGGCTTGGTGACCAGGTGTGAGCAGGAGTTTGGGGATGACTGTTGAACCATTTGGGGAGGAGGGGCAACATGCTGCTGCCAGAAGCTTCTCAGACAGCCCAGACCAGGGCTCCAAGGCAGGGTTTTTAGCTGCTGTCCCATCAGTCAGCTCCTGGATTCCTATTATCATCTTTAAGCCCTTTATATTGCAGACAATGGCTGAAGATATCATGAGGTCCTGGAGTGTCAGCTCCCTCTCAAAATACAGCTTTGTGCAGATACTGGACCACCTTTGATGCTAGCTGATGGCCTGCCCAGGTCCCCATCAGGGGGACCTGCCATTGCCCACCTAGCCAAACTTGCAACCCCAACTCCCACTTCAGGCAGCTTTTCCTCACCTTCATATCTCTCATGCTTCTGTCACAACTTTTACTTGCTTGAGGATAGTGCATCTTCCACTGCACACTTTTAGTTATCTGTTTGTGTGTTTGCTTCCCCATCTTAACACTCAGCTCCTTCAGCATCAGAACTAGGTATTATTTTTCCCCTATATCCGTAGCACAGCTGAGATCCTGGTCACTGACTGAGGGAAGGCAGAATGACTGTGAAATAAACAAGCTTGGTAACTGCCTGAGGACAATCTGTGTCTTTGCCTCTCCAGTAGGGGTTTCATCTCTGAGTTTCAGGACAGGGGAGTGATAGTAGGGAGAGAAGGGGTAGGGAGGAGGAAGGAAGGAAGTTTTAAGAGACTCCTCAGAGGGCAGGGTCATGGTGGCAGAGCTTAAAACAGAGTAAGAAATTGACATCAGCCAGTGTCTAGACTGGGTCAGCAGCAGGACATGTCCAGGTGGGTCTTGTGGCTTGACAGGGGTCCCCACCTGGGTTGGCAAGGTCCATGATTAAGCAGCCTTGGCTGCAATAGGCCTCTGGGAAGCAGAGGGCACAGTCCTGGGTATGACTGTAGGCCTGGTTGAATCAGAGCTAGCCTTGAACTTGAGTTGTCATATCAACATAATGATTAGATGCTGGCCAGGCATTGTTAGTTTCAGTGTGGCTTCATAGTATCAGAAGCATTGGTGCTTTTAGTGGTCATTTTATAACACTCTCAGTTGGTGCTCCAGCAGATGTCCTCACTGGTGTCTTACAAACTCACTTTGGCAATGATGTGCCCTCTGGAGCCTTTTCTTGTCGGGCACACTGGTTCCTGGACACTGGGACTGCAGGCAGACCTAAGGGTGCACCAACATGTGCCCTGCATTACATTCCATGAGGCTGTCTCCCATGCCACTCATCAGACACCTTCTAAATTTAAACAGTATGCGCCTGGCTTAGGTAACAATTACCTTGAATTATTATTTTCTGCCTGCAAATATTTACTATTTTCCTAAAGACATTCAGGTCGGGTGGATTAGGCTTCTGTCTCCAGTCAGAATTAGTAACCCACAGACTTTTTCAGCACATGTCGAGACAAAGGGAAGGAAAATAACCTAACATGGCTACCCAGGGTGAGAGGCAGATTTGGTAGCAACTGCCCTGCCTAGGTTTAAATCCCAGCTCCTCCATTCACCGGCTGGCTACAAGACATGACAAGACCCTGACCCTGGAACTTCTGTTTCCTCTCTGTGAGGTGGCAATGTACAATGCCTGGATGTTACCATCTGTACAGCCTTTAATACAGGACCTGGCCCAAAAAACATGTCAGCATATGGTGCCTATTCTAATATATATACTTCTAATTGAAGCTAAGATATGAGCATAATTAATATCAAATATTAGTCACCCACAAGCAGGAAGCCACAGTGAACCTACAAGGAAGGCCTGTCTTCTCACTCTAGAGTATGGGGGCAGGTGCTACATTCTAGATTCCACCTAGCACGGCAGATTTGATCCAGGATTCCAGCCTCCCAAGACTGCCTACATATGTGGCTCCCAGACTTGGAAATTGCTGCTGCCCTTTGGTAAATTAACATTTAAAATAACTCTGTCCCTGGCCAGGTGGCTTAGTTGGTTGGAGTGTCATCCCATACATCAAAAGGTTGCTGGTTCAGTTCCCAGTTGGGAGGCAACCAACCAATGTTTCTCTCTCACATCAATGTTTCTCTTTCTCTCTTTCAAATGAATAATTTTAAAAAATCATTGGGTAAGGATTTAAAAAAAATAAAGCACACAAAATAAAATAACTCTGTAGATAGACCAGGAAAAGGAGCTACTCCAGTTTTTAAACTGGTAGAGCCAAGCTGGATGCATTTAAACACGTCCCTTGGAGAGGCTATATGACTCTGTGGGGCCCACATGGAATGCTTAGGTTTGCAGTGGGGAGAGGCTGCTTGAAGGAGGAGCATCCTCTGTTTGAGAGCTGGAGCCTTTTTGAAGTCAGAGCTGAAATAGCATGTGGCCAGGAAATATCTGACCCACAGAGAACTAAAAATAAGTGACTGTGATGCTACAAACTGCCAGGGCAGCAGGAGAATGTGGGAGTGGGCAGTAGGCCAAAGGGGCCCTCCCCAAACTGGAAAAAGGAACCTCTTTATGGCAAACAAGCTGCTTCATAAACCTCTGGTGACAATTTTAAAATGCACATACCACTTGGCAATCATAAACCACCAGCTACACTTGCATGACACTCACCCTTCCAGAGTGTTGCCATATCCTTTATTAATTTCATTTTTCCAAGCCACTTCCAAGGCAGGTAGAGCGACTGTTGCCTCTGTTTCACAGATGACAGCAGCCAGGAGTGGAGGGCCAATTCTGATACTCCAGTATCAGAATTCCTACTCGCAGTCCTATGAAACTGCTTTCCTAGTGCCTTGATTTCTCATGTATTACTGGTAAAAGGAAAAATTAAAAGGCCACCCTAGGAACCAATACCCAAGCAGAGAAAGCTCTTGTTGGCAAAGCCCTGGGATGCTACATGTATCTAGTGTTTTCCTAAACAATCAAGAATGAAGAGCTCTGTGTTCGAAGGCTGGTTAAGTCCAAGCTGGGCTGCCTGATGCCAAGTCAGTGAAATAAGTGGGCTAGACATGCAGGGACTGAGGCAGTCTGAGTGGTCATTGTGCTGCACTTCTCTGGGCCTCTACTTCCTCATCTGCAAAAAAATGAGACTGACAATACCTCCATCGTGGACTGTTACAGTGAGCAATTTATTGTAACACATGGGTACATGCAGAAAGCACTTGGAATGGGGTATGAACTCTGTGTGCAGTCTGCTCCAGGCCCTCCCACGTGGGTGTGGCTGCCGAAGTAGCCTCCTCTGGAGTACTGTGAGGTCCTGCCCTGATCCCGTAAGCAGAGGTTGGACAGCAGGTGACAATGCCTGCTGGAGACGAAAGAGGAGCCCTGGAGAAACACCTCCTCCCTTGCAGCAGCTCACGCCCATCCTGAACCAAGCCAGCAAACCCAGCATAGTGGCTCTAACAGGATAGCACCATGGAAGAAGCCAGTGTGCATAGTGAGCTCCAGAAAACAGGGCAGTCTGGTCATCAGCCTCCCTAAGAACTCCCTCCCACACTGATCTCTCCCACGGCACAGTCAGCCACAAAACATGCCTTGACTATAAGAACCCTCAGAATAGTACCCAAAGCTTACTGATCTCTGCATCCTGCCTGGTACCTAGACATTGTAGCTGCTCAATGGATGTCTGATGAATTCTAAAGTATTTGATTAAAGACACTGATTTCCCTGGATTTTCCCCACTTCAGACTCTTGAATCATGCTTATGTGTGTATAAATTTGGTCTAGAGGAGGGCCCTATTGAAGAAAGTCAAATAATACTTTCCCACCTGGAAAAATCCATCATTTCTGTGCTAGGGATTATTCCCATGTATCACCCCTTGTAATCCTTGCAGCAATGTGATGAGGCAAGAGGTGTGCCCATTGAGGAAATAAGCTCAGAGATGCAGAGTGACTTCCCTGAGGCTACACAGCCATCAAGATGGCAAAGCTCTATTCAAATTCCAACACTCACCTCACTAGCATTTTAATTTTTGGAAAATTGCTTTGAGATAGGGTGCTGTAGGTTCCATCTGACCAGCAATGCCACTCTCAATGTGTGCCTCTGAGCAGCTGGCTTGGAGTGCAGTCCCCAGAGAAGTGGTCCTAGGTTTCTGTATCATCTGACAGAAGTGCCAAAGCAACTCCAGGAACTGCTTGGGACATGCTGTCTGTTGGGTGTGCATGCCAGCTCCAAACCACACCTTCTCAGGAGTGGTCTTCTGCCAAGGCTCTGCCCAGAGAGGCTCTGACTCCCAAAGGTGGCACCCAAGCCCAGCCAAGGGACAGACACAGTGCCAGGGTTGATTCCAGGAGTGGGAACATGGTCCTTCACCCTATTAATTCCCCAGCTTCCCCACTGACAGAGACATGCCCTGCACCCCATGCTAACTGAACCCCATGAGCCTTATAGGGGTCAGATCCCTATTTTCAGCTCAAGCTCAGCCCAGGATATTCTCTTATGTGACTCTGCTGGGTAGAGACAGAGGGACTTGGGCTCAGGCCCTGCTCCACTTTTTCTAGCTGTGTGGCCAGGACTACCCCCTGAGCCTAAGTTTGCCCATCTGTCTGATGGGCCTGAGGCTTTCCCTAGAAAATTTAAACCATAGAACCCAGTAAACTTAGCATGCAATAAATGTAGGCTTGGGGGCTCATATAATTCTTTCCCTTCCCTCTGCTCTGCTCTGCTTTTGTTTGAAAGGCTGTACTCACACCAACCAGCCTTCTCTACCAGAAAACCAAGCCCACTGAGTCAGGACCTGCCAGCAAAGACTTGAGTATGAGAAGCAGGGGCCAGCTGTCTCTTTCCCCAGAGTTGTGGAGAAGTGCTGGATCATTTAGTCACCATAATAGCAGTTATTTCTTTCCCTGCTTATTGTACCAATGTCACCCAATCATAAAATCTCTCAGAAAGTTCATTTAGTGGAAACTTTCTTTTACTGAAGGAGAGTAATCATGCAGAGAGTACTTAATCTAAAGGCCAAGGGGCAGATTTCAAAGCTACTGGGGAGAATGAGGGAGGAGGCACTGGGCTGATCTGAGGTAGGTCAGGCCCTTCCTCCCTCCCAGCTGACCCACAAACCAAGAACCCCTGAAGTTATCGGTCTCCCTGGGCTGCATGCATCTTGATAAAGTGGCACAATTTCTAAAGCCTCTTCAACAGGAGAAGGTGTGAGGAAATATGAGAACACACCCATGGCTAAGATTTCTAAATGACCACAGGTAAACACAGACGTCCACCTTGTGCACATGACCCAGAAAGAAGATGAACCTGACCTTCACTGAACACCTACTTTGTCAACATTCGTGTGTGTTACAGGGGCCATGTGAGGGGTGAAGACAGGTCCAGAGAGGTTCAAGATATTGGCCAAACACCAGGTGGCAGAGCCACAGGTTTAAGACCTGTCTGACCCCATGTGTTTTAGCTACTGTAGTCACATATAGGGGAACTGTTTGAACTAGTTGTCAGGAACCCCCTAGATTGTCCTCACCTGTAAGTACAACATTTGCAACTTATAGTTAGTACACTCCTGCACATTTTCAGGAATGATATTTCCCCTTTAACAATAGCTTGTCATTGGCATGATAAATGTACTGTTTTTTTCATAAAATATATCTGAATTTTAAAGGCCTTTTTAAAGAGAAAGAAAAATAAATTGTTAGTGACTTCCCCAATTCTCCTTGCTTCACATAATAGAATTGTTACAAAAAGAGACTGACACTTTGTCTTTCAGAGTTAAAGACAAAGGGAGTACAAAGGAAGAGAGAAGTGTCACTGTGGGTTTAATTATACAAGGCAGCATGGGCCATGTAAGGGGCCTAGCAGATTGGAGCCCCAGAATGCTCAGAAAACATCTTGCTATTGATATGTTGCAAGTTCCATCACATCTTTAAGCCTCACTCATTCATTTGTTTATTTGCTTGTTCTATGATTTATTGAATACTTGCCATGGGTCAGGCCTGGTCTAAGCACAGGCAATATAGCTGTGAATGAGACAGACAAAAATCCCTGTAATTGTCAGACCCTGTACTGTCAGAAATGAGTGACTTTGGAGTGTGTAACTCAAAGATAAGTGTCACAGAGAAAAATAAAACAGAGAAGGGATAGGTGAGTGGGGGCAGGTTGCCATTCTAAGTAGGTTGGCCTCACTGAGAAAGTGGCAGTTGAGCGAAGACCTAGAGGAGGTGAGGGGTAGCCATGCAGTATTTGGGGGAAGAGGGAACAGCTATGCAAAAGTCCTAGAGCAGACGAATGTCTCACTCATGAGAGAAACAGTCAGGAGGTGGGGTACAGTGAGAGAGGAGGGAGTGGTAGATGAGACAGAGGTGACAGGAACAATGTGGGGCCTAATGAACCTCAATTTTTCATCTGTAAAATAGAAATAAAGACACCTCACAACTGTGGAACAGATGTACTGGGGTAATGGCATCTGTACATATGGCAGGCACTCAACAAATGTAACCAAATGTAAACATTCTTTTCCTAAGACATCAGAATGCAATTAGTCAGCCCTCCATTTGCAAGGTGTCAAGGACACATGGCTAAATGCAGCTAAGACAGGGTAAGCTTGAGTTGATTCAGATATACCCTGATTGTAGTCAAGGAGTGCTCTCTCATTATAAGCAGGTCCACCCAACTTTACAACACTGTCACAGCTTTCTTAGTTTCACTAACTTATGTGTGTGTGTAGGGGGGGTTATGTGTGTGTGTTGTATTATGTGTGTATGTGAGTGTTTTATATAGAGGCATTGGGATATAGCTAGGACTATTTCTAACAAATACTTAAGAAATCAATAAATATTAGTAGATTGTTACTTCCCTGACTGAATCAATCAGTAATTGTACAATAAAACTGCTTAATGAAGTCCCCAAAAATCTTCACACAAGAGTGACACGGAATGCCAAGATATCTCAGTGAGAAATGCACAGAGAAGACAAGCCTGACTCTGAATGCATACTGATTAGGGGCACATTAGTGAAGTTCATGATCAGGACAGCTCCCTAGCTAGCACCTGGACTCAGTGCAGCCAGCACTGTGAACTTGAATGGACATGTGTCACTGCTACTCTGAACCCACAGTGATTGGACCTACTATGGGCCCCAGCAAGTCCCAGGACACCACCTTTACAATTTTGGCCTGAACACATACCACCTGTACTTAATATATTTTTTATTACAAAGACTCACTTTTTTTCTTATGTCAATATAGTTATTAAAGACACTGTCTAGCCCTGACTGGGTGGCTCAGTTAGTTGGATCATCATCCTGTATACCAAAAGGTTGTGGGTTGGATTTCCAATCAGGGAACATACCTAGGTTGCAGGTTTGATCCATGGTTAGGGCTTGTATGGGAGACAACCAACTGATGTTCCTCTTTCATCTCTCTCCCCCACCCACTTCTTTCCTCTCTAAAATCAATAAACATATCCTTGGGTGAGGATTTTAAATAAAAACATTTTCTATCACTACTGTTAATGGAAAACCAGAGTCATTTTCCATAAATAATAACTGGTAGTGACTGCTATTTGCTTACCCAGTATTCATTCTTTCCTTTTTTAGTAACTCAAACCTGATTTTATCCAGATTGGCAATGTACCCAAAGCACTCTATCTTCCATGTTCCCCAATAATCAGGTGTGACCATGTGATTAAGTTCTAGTTATTAAAATATAAGAAGTTGATAGATGGACCTTCCAGAAAGTCTTTACACATCATTTCTGATATCTGAAATATAATTGTGATGCAATGGCTGGAAGTCCAGTAGCCATCTTGGACCAAGGGGAGAACTTGAGGTTGGATGCTGCAAGGTTGGCAAAGCACCCTTCCCTGCTTTCACAAGGAACAGAGTTTTAACTTTGGCTTTTCCTTGTTCCAGGTAATAGTGGCTCATGAGAAGTGGAATTGTTTGAGTTAAGATTTGTCTTTTGCTTTTCTCTGAGGTTGAGCAACATGTGGGATGCCTTCCCAAGCAGATAGGGTTTTGCAGGCTGAGAGAGCTCCCTGCTGCTGACAACACTTTCTTTAGCACATTTCCTCCCCAACTACACAGCTGGGTAACAACTCAAACTGGTGCCACTGCCCAAAGGTCTGAGGATGCCAAAAACATGAATAAAAACAAACAAAAATGTTGTGTTTCTCCTTTATAATCCCCTCACTTAGGCTCAATGTGAATTTTTAAAACAGAATGCACAAACAATTGAGGAAATGTTACCATCTAAATAGTGTGGGATATGTGAACATGAGCATACATGTTTAAAATTACATTTTACAAGATTCCTACTGTCCCCCGCCCAAAAAGAAGCCTTTCATTTTGACATTCTCCCTTTTCTCCCCATGGTTGATTTCCTCAGCTGCTGAGTGGGAAGGAGTACAGGGAGGCCGGCTGGGAGCCTCTGGAGGACAAGCTGGGGGACAAATCATATGCCTTCCCTGCATCCTAAGCCAAGGCTGGCCTGTACTCCAGCCCTCACAGGATACAGCCCAGCCTCCCACCTCTTAGGCTAGAGTTCCAGGACCCTTGCTCCCCTGATCTATAGGGGAACCTGCTAAGCATCTACTAGAACTAATGGCCTGAGGTGGTCAGAGCAAAGCCGACCAGCTGTGGATTTCAGCTCTGCTGGTCATGTCACCCCTCTGTGCCTCAATTTCTACCTCAGTAGAATAGGGATCAATAATGCTGTATACCTAGAAGGGCTGTTGTGAGAATTAATTCAGTTAGTATATGTAAAAAGTTTGAGACACTAGATGGTTGTACAATATTATAAATCTCCCAATAGCCAGTAGCAAAAGATTTAGGAATTCTCATCTTATAGTTGAGGAAACTGAAGTAGAAATTAAGTTTTTCTCGTAATCTTGGAATATATTGGTATAAAGATATATATAAACTTAACATATATGGTTTATATATATAGTTTATATGTATAGTTTATATACATATATATAAACTTTATATACATGTAAAGTTTTCTTTCTTATTTTGCCCCTTATCATTATGAGGATGACAGCAAGACTGCTTCCCTAAAAGGGAGATATTTTCTTCCTTAGTCTATGCATCTCCTTCTTTCAAGGGGATGTGAGGACCTCAGAGTAAACTTGGTAAGATTGTGGGCATCCTAGCCTGGCAAGTCACAGGGATCAGAGGTCACAATGGGGGCCTCTCATAGGCTGTGGACTGAGCTCATAGAAGGAAATACTAGCGGGAAGCTTAGAGCAGTATGAAACCAAGGCCTGGGTAGGCCTGAGTGTGTGGCCTGTGGGAAGTGGGGCTCACACAAATAAGGAAAATAGCTGAGTGCCAGTGCCCAGATCCCCAAAGGCTGTGATGTGGCTGGTGGTAGGAAGTGCCATCCTAGGAAAGACAGGGTTTGTACGGTACCAGCCAGCCCTGGCTAGTCCAAGCCAGTTCACTTAGCATGCCAAGTCAGAGGCAGAGATGCAGCAGGGAAGAAAAGAATGTCAAGGAAAGGGTATTGGGGGCCCTGCCTGGGACAGTGAGATCCGCATATCCCCCTGGACCAGGAGCCTTTGCCATCTTGTAGCCATGTGGCCTTGATCAGGTCATTGGATGGTTGAGTCTCATCTTACTTGCAGAGGCTTTTCTACCCCATGGACTCCATACTGCCCTTGTTATTGCCACCATTTTTAACAAGAAAAGTGAAGGTCATTGAGGTTACAGAATTACACATTGCTCCCCAATGGCAGAATCAGAATCAGGCCCAGGAATATCTGATGGTGATTGAGTAAAGCAGTGCTGGGCCTGCTCCCAGCTCAGCAGCTTCCCCATGTTCTGTTCTCAGCAAATACCAGGAAAATTGATGAAAAATGGCTATGGGAACAAAGAGCCATGAAAACTTGGCTCTTGGCCATTTTGTAAGGGGCAAACAGCCTCACACCTAACCACAGAGAATGTCTTTGGGTTCTCAGAATCACTAGGCAAAGGATACAGTATCTTCAACATTGTGGGCTTCTGGTGTGGGACAGGTTCCTGACCCACAGGATGAGCATGCTCGATGCTTCTTGACTATTCTATTACTTCTTTTCTTCTTTTTGGATTTTTTGTATTTATTCCTGTTAACATTGTCTCCCATTTTTGTGGTGGTTCCTTTTAGAGTCTTCTTCCCCTAAGAAACTGGTGTTTATTTTATAATGTAACAAAAATCTTTCTATTTTTTTCCCCCATGGAAGACCAAAACTCAGAAAAAAAAAATCAATCAAGGGCACAGCGGCAATTAAATAAGGGGCAGTTTTTTTCCCCTCTTAGAAAATATAATGATTCAGTGAACATGCCTTTGAGATTAAGGGAGGAAAAATACACTCTATCTGATGAGTCCTGTGCAGTGCATACCTAAGGCTGTGAGAGAAGAAGAAAGAGGAGGGCCCGAGAGAGGAGGGAGGTAAGAGAACCAGGAAGTATTACAGAGAACCAGGAATGTTACAGAACAGACATGTGGAGGGGGGGGAACAATATACTATTACTGAACAGACACCCCTCCGCCCCATTCTCCTGGGGTCCCCTGTACTAGGTTCGCCTTGCCTGCTGCCAGGGAGTTGTAGCTCTCAGTGTCAGAGATTGGTGAAAAAGGAAAGGAATTATTTATACAGACATAAGAGTAATGACTTAATGTCTTAAGATCCCCAAGTCCCTTAAAACACCCACAAACATACACAGTCCTTCCCTCCCCCCTTTGCCCAGTCAGGGGTACCATATCTCAGGAAAAGAAATGGAAGTCTGTGGCTCAGGTAGCCACTGGTTCTTCCCAGTAATCTGCACTTGCCTGGCCGGCCACCCTTGGTTCCCAACACCATCAGCTGTGTCACCGCCATGATCTCCAGTTAATCCAAAATCATGTGGCACATTTTCTCCCTTTCTCCAAAGCTGCATGGTTCCCCCTCTTTCTCTTGCTAAAGCCACACAATCCCTTCTAGCATGGCTGCCCACCTGGGTTTTAAATCCCAGCGCCAATCCTCCTCTGCAGCCCCATTTCCAACTCCTCCCACAATCAGCTACACCTGCCAGCATTCCCATATTTTTTCCAGCTTTTCTGGGCTGCCATAGTAACTCTGGGCAGGCATGGCCCCATGATATGGAGCCAATCATCTCCAAGCTCTCACACAGATAATGTAACAAGGGGGAGTTGTTGAAGTAACTCCCATCTCCCTGGCTCAAAGCAAGGCCACAACTATTTAACATATACATGAAACCAGTTAAAAGTTATAGATATGTTAAATGACCGTGCCTGAGGGTATTTGCAAAATTGTTGCTATGCAGAACAACTCTCAATGGTCCTGCTCCATGTGTCCCATCCGCCTGTTTAGACTTGTGGTGGAGGAGAGCATCCTGTATTTTTAATATTTCCTGGACACCCTGAGTTCTGGACCCCATTATAAATCCTTATTTGGGCACCCACCCTGGCTGCACCCTATTACAAAGGGAGGCTCAGTTCAGCTGGTTTTGCAGGAATTGTTAATTCATTGGTCTGTGGATTTTGGAAAGTCTCCCTCTGCTATGATTGTCCCTTTAAAAATGCTCACTTGACCAGTGATTCCACATTTCTGTTTATACCCCAGAGGGACCTGGCATGCATACACCTTATTCCAGTAAAACAACCTGCATGCCCACAACAGAAGAGCTGTTTGATAGCTCAGTCACACTCACAACTTGCTGGTTATACAGAAGGAGAAATAGCCATGATTTGGGCTATGGGAAGTTTTTTAAGACATATTGTCAAGGGAAAAGAGAGAGTACAGTACTGTTTATGAAAGGAAAAAGAAGACCATAACACAAAATTATACAGAAGTAAAGACATATGAGTGTGTGTAGAAGAAGGTCTAGAAGAATGCACACCAAAGTGATAGACTTGGCAAATCTGAGGGAATAATGAGACTGTATTAATGTATTTTGTAATGTAAAATAAGTAAATCAATGAACAAAATGCTTGTTGACCAAGTTGTTTGTGGCTCCTCAACTGTCACAGTGATTAAACTCTAAAGGACCCCACTGTGGACAGGGAAATCCCAGATGTCATCACAGGAAAAGAGTTTTCTCTGCCAGAGCTTTATGGTCTAGAACAAAATTCTCTGAAAGCCAGTTAAAATTGAGCCAAAGTTTTCATGCCTGGGGACATTGTGACATTGTTGATGGAGAAACCTTGTTCTTCTTGCTGACACATGTAAAGAATTACAGATCAGCAAATCTATTAGTGTGTACTCAGTTTATTAGTAACCCGTTCCCATGGAAAAGAATGGGACTAGGTAGAGTGGGCAGTGGGGGTAAAAGGCAAAGTTTCAGGGCAAAGCAGGGCAGCAAAAGTAAGAGCGGCTGAAGACCAGGGTGACAAGCCCCCAGGTAGCCTGAAGTAGAGTGGTCAGAGGCCCAGTGGCCCCGGGAGTCAAGACTTCCAAGAATGCCCGAGTCCCCAAGAGAGAAATAGTCCTTAGTTCTGAGGACGTACATAGTTGGTGGGATAGGAGAAAAAAAGTTACATATTGATTAATGGGTAAATGTGGTGCCAGCTTTCCTGGGGGAATATGACTACCCAAACTTAGGTATGTGTGGGGGTCTGTTAGCCCAAATCCTTATCTTGCTCCAGACTTCATTTGTTCATCCTATTGTAAAACAAATACGTAACAAGAGACAGTTAATTAAAATTGGGGCGGTTACCCAAAGTTATTAATGGGCTCTTTCTGTAACCATTAGGGACTCCCTCATAAAACAGATAGTGACCAGAGGTAGACAATTAACCAAAGTTGTTTTATCAGCTTCTTTTTCGGGCACCGAAAACCGATCTTCTTTTGTGTGGCAACCAGGATGCTAGATGCTGGTCAGTAACAGCATTGCAGTCTCAGAGTTCTTCCTACCTGTCTCCTGCCTCAACAGTACCCAGTTAATCAGTTAGCCATTGTTATATAACAAACCACCCAAAACTGAGAGGCTTAAGGCAACCATTTATCTAGCTCATGATCCTGTGAGTCAATGAATTTAGTCTGAGCTCAGCTGCAGGTCCGCAAGGCCCCTGTGGTCTGAAGATTGTCTGGCTATTGGCTGGGACAAGAGGTGTGGAGGTGCCTAGGCTGGTCTCCACCATTCAGCATGTTAGCAGAGTTTCCAGAAGCTGCAAGACCCATTGAACCTGGGCTCAGACCTAGTGAAACATCAGCTTTGCTACACTGCATCAATTAAAACAACTCTGAACCCCCATTCAGTCCTGGCTAGGAGGAGCTTCAGAAGCATTTTGCAGAGGGGGAAGAATTGCCACCATTTTTGCAGTCAGCCTACCAGGAGACCAAGATAAGTGCCCAGGTGTGTTTCCAAGAAGGCAAAGATTGGCAGAATAGAATGAAAAGTGTTTCCTGGAGCTCTTTTGGAGAATTATTTTTTTCCATCCTAAGATATCTCAGTAGTGGTTAAGGGAATTGTCTTGTGGCTCTGATGCAGGACAGCAGAAGCCTCATTATGTTGATGGGAGAGACCTGGTTCTTCTTGCTGATGCATGTAAAGAATTACATATCAGCAAATCTACTAGTAGGTAATCAGTTTATTATTGGCCTGCTTCCATGGAAGAGAACAGGACTGGGTAGAGTAGGGGATGGAAGGCAAAGTTTCAGGGCAAAGCAGGGAGGAAAAAGTAAGAGCAGCTGAAGACCAGCGCTCAGTGGTGGCAAGCCCCTGGGCAGCCTGAGGCCCTGTGGCCCAAGAGCCAAGAGCCCCTGACAGAGAGTGAGCTTGAGTCCTTGGTTCTCAGGACTTATATAGTTGGTGGGATAGGAGGGGAAAAAGTCACATATTGATTAATGGGTAAATGTGGCTCCAGCTTTCCTGGGGAATGTGACTATCCAAACTTAGGGATGTGTGGGGGTCTGTTAGCCCAAATCCTTATCTTGCTCCAGACCCCATTTGTTCATCTTGTTGTAAAACAAATACATGACAGGAGGCAGGTAATTGAAATTGGGGTACTTTCCAAAGTTATTTATGGGTTCTTTCTGTAAGTATCAGGGACTCCCTCATAAAACAGATAGTGACCAGAGGTAGGCAATTAACCAAAATTGTTTTATGGGCTCTTTCTTTGGGCACCGGGGACCCTCTCCCACATTCAGGCCTTGGGATGAAAGCACAGTTTTAAGGCTTTCTTTCCCAGACAGTGGAAATGCTACATAGAATTTCAAGGACTTCCCTTCTTTCCTACTAACATAGTGTTTCCTGTGATGTTGGAATACCTGGCAATGTTATCAGACCAGGCTTAGGACTACTGAGTTAGCATGTGAGACATGTCTCCTTCCTTCTTCCTACCTTGGTTTACTAATTATTCTACCTAAATGGTAAAAGGTGTTGCGTGGCAACCAGGATGCTAAATGCTGGCCAGGGACAGTATTGCAGTCTCAGAGTTCTTCCTATGCTGTCTCCTGCCTCAATTACTCTATTAAAGGGCTCTTCAGATCAACTGTCATTATTTCCTTCCCCTGCCCCACTCAGCTTTTACATTTTTATGTCCTCAAAACCTAGCCAAGTCCCTCATTGTCAGCAAAAAACATGAATGCATTAATTCCAATTACAATCATTTCTCAAGAGCAGATATGATTGTAGGCTAATTGCAGAGGTGGGGAATTTTGTTTCATGCTCTATGATGTTTCACAGGCCTCCATCTGTACATATGTTCAAATGTGATTTTTTTTGTTTTTCTTGCATCTTCAAATGTGATATTTTAAAATACAACCTTATTTTTCCCCTAATGACAAAATACCAATTTACTGTAGAAATTTTGAAAAATATAAAAAAGGACAAAATAATTTAAATAACCCTAATTGATTGCTCAGAGATGGTCAGTACCCTGTTTTGTGGTATATCCTTTCAGCTGTATGTGTGTGCATATGAGTGTATATTTTTGTGGGTGTGGGTGTATGTATGCATTGTGTGTTGTGTGTATACATGTGGTGTGTGTTCATGTGTATGTGTGTTATGTGTGTGTGCATGTACATATGTGTGAACATATGTTTTTGCATAGGTGTATGTGGTATATATTTGGGAGTGAGTATGTGTATAGATATATGTGTATGTGTGGTGTGTGTGGTGTGTGCAAATGACTGAGACCAGTGGTTTTGACAACATAATAGACATTCCCTCCATGTCCCTTGGGGTCTAGACTGCACCTGCTGTTTCAGGCATTCTCCATTTCCTTCATCATGGTGTGTTCTCTTATTTTTGTACTTCCTTGTGTTTTTTTGTAAGTTGCTTATGAAAATGGAAAGTGGAAGTGCAGCATTTTGAAGCATGATGGGAGCAAATTTGGAGACTGTCTCCTTAACTGCACAGATGAAGAAGCAAAGGCCCTGTCTTTCTCAAGGCAGCCCAGCAGGTTGGATGCAGAATAGGAGCTCTTGACCACCAGTGTCCAGACCACAACATGTGGCCTCCTCGTCATTCAGGTGCCTTTTCTACAGCAAACCCAAAAGAGGCCCTGAATTTCACCAGGAAGCAAACTATACAAGTGGTGTCTTTTCAGCAGAAAGCCTGAGCCCTGGCCCCACCCTTGCCTTAGAAGTCTCTTCCCCCAGGGAATGTCTTTCTGGGAGGGCCACTCTTTCCTCCTTCTTGATCTAGCCCTGCCCCTCCCTATTCCCTGGCTTCTTTCTCTCTGCTCCCCACCTACCCAGCCCCCATCAGAGCCTCCACACTTGCTACTCTCCAGAAATCTGTCACCTCCTCCTCATCTTTATGGAAACATCACCTCATAAGGCCTTCTCTGAAACTGTATCCTCCATGTACACACACATGCACATGTACACCTGCACTCCCTACTCACTCCCTTGCTCTGTTTTTTCCAGACCACCAACCAGCACACCTGTTCTGCATTTTCTATATTTCTTGTCTGATTCCACTGAAATGACAAAACAAAACAAATGTTTGGAGTTAGGGCAGGAAGGGGTCTCTTCTTTGGTCTTGTCTACTGGTAACTGTTAAACCCTTCCTCCCTGAACATGGCAAGTGCTCAGGAAACTTCTAGTTGAATAAAAGATGAATGGAATTTGAAATGAAGTAGGCTAGAGATAAAGGAACAGAGGAGGTCATCATGCAGTTTTCCTTTAAAGTGGACTTGGTCTGAATTTATACATTCTCAAGTTATTTTAGCAGGAGGCTCTGTGAAAACTTTGCTTTGGTCCTGTTCAGTTAGAAAATGGTTGTGACCCCTGTGTCAGGGCTCACATTCTGCACAAGCTCACAAGCATCTCAACAAATTTTCACACACAGGTTGCAAAGTATATTTAGGGCTGTAGACACAGATGAGGAAGCAACTTTTTGTGTAAAGGCAGAGGGTGAGGCCAGGTATGAGGAGGAGGTGACCTATACAGGGAGTTTTGATAACTGAGTAGAAGTTTGTGAGGTGGGCAGAACAGGGTGACATTAAAGCAAAGAGAATTACATTTCTCTGTGCAAAAGAACAGAGTCCTATAGCAGTGAGATGTGTGGAGGGAACTACACACCACTTATCAGGGATTGGTGCCATGCTCAGTAGTCAGCAGCTCAGGCTGCCATAACAAATACCACAGACTGGGTAGCTTTAACACGGAAATGTATTGTCTCACAGTCCTGGAGGCTGGGGTTTCAAGATTATGGTGTCAGCATGTTTGGTTTCCTATTAAGACCTCTCTCCTTGGTGTGTCCTCTTTTCTCCCTGTGTCCTCCCATGGTCCTCCCTCTTGTGTGTGCCTGTGTCCCAATCTCCTCTTGTAAGCATGTGGGTGGACATCATGTGAGACAACCTCATGTGAGGCCCATCCACATGACCTCAATTTATCTTAATTACTTCTTTAAAGGTCCTATCTCCAAATACAGACACATCTGAGGTACTGAGGGTTTGGATGTCAGCATATGAATTTGGGGGGATACAACTCAGCCCCTGGCACCATAATAGGAAATGAGTTGGGACTGGTGAAGATGTCTAAGGGGTCGTAATTTTCTCCTGAGAGGTATTAAGCAAGGAACAATGTCAACAGATTGAGATTTATAACAATGAATCGAGACCTTGGATTTAACTCAAATGATCCTGTGAATGCCAGAGGCCTTTCTGTGGTATATCTATTACCACAGGAAAAGCCTATCTGAAGCTACAGAGGCTGGGTACATTTGTTATGGGGAAAAAAACACCTGAAATTGCCCCCCACACATGGTACTAGTGAGCTCCACAAAGTATGGTCTCAAGGTTGTTTGATATCTATTTATGATTACTTTTAATGGTTATCATTTTGAAGAATACCTTTGAATCTTCTTGATAATTTTTACTCTGCATGGTGCCTTTAACACAGTGGCCTCCTCCCTCATGAAATCCCACATGAACTCAGGAAGAGAAAGCATTTGGTCCCACCTGGCCTGTTTTCAACATCAGGCCCCAGAGTGACAGGGCTGAGGCAAACTCCACCCCTATAGGGAGAGGCTCCCTTCCTGTAATGTGACTAAGTCAACTGTTTGTGCAGGTCTGGAAGTCTGTGAGCCAGTCCCAGGAACTACAAGTGTGAAATAAACTCCAGCCCAAATCAGGGTATCTCTGTTTCCTTTGGGACAATTGCTTAAGTGGTAGGTGTTACAGTGGAAGCTGTGGACAGCAACCTAATATAAACTACTGTGACTCTCCCCATTTGGGGCTCAGCTGGACTTGAGACCCTGTAGCCAAATTCTTAGTGAGCCTGTTAGTTGATCTGGAGTGAATGTCTCATTTGTTACCAAATGAACCGTAACATCCGGTTCTCATTAGTTCTCTTATTCTTAACAATCTGCTACCAGCCTGGAACTTTCTAGATGCTAGAGATACAAAAATAAATCTCCTTCCCTTCCCTCTCCCAGAAATACACAGTCTCTGGGAAAGTGGTTCTACAATGCAGACAGACTTAAAATTAAATTGTGTGCTAACACTAAAGTTAGAATTCTGAGCACAAAAGGAAATGTCAGGGGAAGTGTCCTTAGGGGAAAGACGAGATAAGTGCAGATCTATAAGGGTGTGTTGGGGAATGTTTCAGATGGAGCAAGATCATGTGCGAGGTCCAGGGATGTGCAAGACAGAGAGAGCTCTGTAAGCACTCTAATACACCGTGAGTCCCTCCAGTCATGTAGCCTAAGACCAATCAGATCTACAGTATTCCCCCCTCCCTGGGGAAATGAGGAAGAGAAGAAGGGGTTATCCCCAGGTCCACAGACCTGATAGGCTTTGTGGAGCCCCTGGGATGGAGAAAGAGTGGGGGCTGGAGAGTGGGGAATAGGATAGCAGGCAGGAAAAAGGACAGACAGACTGTGAACCAGTGAAGAGGAGGGAAGTTAGGGGGTAGGCACCCCCCTTGAGTGAGTTGGGAGAAAGAAGGGTAAACAATAATCCTGTGATTTCACCACCATCAAAGATGAAAAGTGAAGCCTCATGAGAACCAGGGTGGGAGGGAACCTGAAGAGACTCATTTTAAATAGGTGGGAAATATGTGTATGGAATCTGGGAGCAGAATGAGACAGGAAAGCAGCCCAGGGCATCACCCCATGGCATCACCTTGTGGCATTCAAGTGCTTGGTATGAATGGGGACCCTAGGGCTGGAGTGGGGAGAAAGCAGGGGCAGGATAAAGGAGTAGAGGGGTTTGGGGGGGTGACATTGGAGGTAGATTAGACCAAAGGATGGGTGGACCTGTAATCCAAGGGACAGGAGAGTTTCACAAGCAAAAGGAGGGCAGCCACCATCTGCACAGGGATGATGAGTGGCTCAAAGAAACTTGGAGAAACATAGAGCAGGTGATGTGTGGAGTCACCATATCAGAAAACTTGATGGAAGTGGCTGCACATTTTTGTTTAAGTTTTTTTCCCTGAAGGAGGGTCAGGAAGACTTGCGCATTTCAGCTGGACTCTGCTCCATTTCAGCAATCTGGAGAGAAAGCCTTAGGAACTCATTTGGTCTGTCAGTCTGCTGATGCCGTTACTCTCAGTCTTCTCTCACTTTCATTCCCATCCATGTATCTCCCCCGAACCCCATCTCTCCCAAGTTCCTGGAGTCTGTGTCTCCCATTCTATTCAAACTCTGTTCTTTGCCTATCCTTCAGAAAAGTCGTAATCACTTTTGTTGTCACAGTAGGCAAAAGTTGGACATTTCACATCTGGTCTCGGATGAGGCTGGAACCTGTTCAGCCTGCTTCTTCAATCCCCTCAGCTACATTCACAGAGAGAGCTCATGACAACAGTTGCCCAAGGTGGGTTGTGCTCAGGGTGCAGCCACTGTAAGACCTTGTTTGGCCTCAAGTGGAAGAACTATACAGTGGAGGACAGACAGACACCACGCTATAAACTCATGGTCCCAGTTCTAAGTAGGCTTTTTTTAAATAAAGATTTTATTTATTTTTAGAGAGAGGGGAAGGGAAGGAGAAAGAGGGAGAGAAACATCAGTGTATGGTTGCCTCTCACATGCCCCCCACTGGGGACCTGGCCTGCAACGTACACATGTGCCCTGGCTGGGAATTAAACCAGCAACCCTTTGGTTAGCAGGCTGGCATTCAGTGCGCTGAGCCACAGCAGCCAGGGCCTAAATCAGTCTTTCTTACTCTTGGGATCACAATGGGAAAAGGAAGACTAACATTTTCTGGGCATTGATCAACTGTCACCTGCTTTCTCATGTAAATCTTTCAGCCTCCTGCCAGCTAAATACAGTTATCCCTGATGTCAGTTTTAACAGTTGGGAAGACCAGGATCATAGTGATGAAGTAGTCTGACCAAGTTTACACAGCTAAAACGTAGCAGCAGAATTTAAATCCAGATCTGATGCCAAAGCCTGTGTTCTTTCTGGGGTCTTCCAGAAACTCTGCCAGCCCATGGATTTATGGTGTGGAGGCAAATATTTTAGTCAAAACATAGTCTCTATAATATATTTTCTAACAAAAATAAAGATGATCTTAAAGACCCAAAGAAAGTCATTTACAAATGAACTATTCTGTAAAATCTGGATCAGATCAGAAATTTGTTTAATTTGGCATATTGTTCCTTTGATGTTTTCCCCTTTGTCTGGTTCTAAATATAGGAAGATTTTTTTAATGTTAAGCATTTTCCTGAAATTTCAAACCATTACAATCGCTGATACTGTGGTGTTCTGTAATTTGCCTCAAGCATTATTTATGGAATTTGCAGAACATCCTGTTATTTTTTTTACAGATTTTTTATTCCTTGATCTCATTACATCCTGGAAGTCTCTGATAGTAAATGCTTCTCCCCACCCACCAGCTGCTGCCTGTTTATAAAGTAAAGGCACTTTCTGTATATTCATCAGGAAGATCTGGGTAAAAGGTCTAGCATTTCTGGATGATCTGGCTAGCCCAGAATTGGCCAGAGCCCCACCAGGTCATGAGACAGAAAATTAATGGGAGAAATGCCCCCATGGGCATGACACATGGGAAAGTGACAGCTTATCAGACAGTGAGAACCAACCTCCCTCAGTTCTCTGAAACCAAATTATCAGTCTACAGCATGATACTAAAGGAAGATCATTTTGTTAGACACCAAGAACCATAGTTACGACACTTTTTGTCATGCTGTTTCTTCTTATTTACACAGTGGAGAGTAGGATATTTTCAAATAAACCCTCTAAATACGACATCCTGAGGATGCATTATTTCTAAAATGCCATACCGTTAGCAGCCTTTTAGCTGGTTACATTATAAAGCATATTCTAACAGCTTAAAGGAAAAATCTGAGCTAAAATGTTTCCATAGCCCATATGTTGAATTCTGGCATCTTTATACCTTTTTCAAACTGTTATCAATTAGTAAAGAGATTAAGTTCTGTCTTTATGTCCTTTTAAGATCAAGGGTATGCTTGGAAGCTGCAGAGAGCTACAAAGGGAGATGTTTTTCTCTGTTGAAGGTGACTGAGAGCAGCAGTAGTTAGGGGGATGAAGATGTGTTGTTTTAAGTGTCTGAGATGAACACTTTGGTCATCAACAAACAGAAAGGAGGAATGACTTGTTGCGGGAAACAAACTGTTTTCCAGGCCAACAAGTTGTGATCTTAGACTTTTTACCATATGCTTTTTAAAAAGAGAAAGAGAGATGGAAGCAGAACCTCCTGATCATATGCTGTTCCTTGCCCTGGCAAGGGGATGGACACCTGAGCCTAGTAGCATGCACTTCTTATCTAACCTGGATCAAATCACCTATCTCTGTAGCCTCTTTGCCCTGTGACTTTGAATCTCCCTTTGTTCCCACACAGCTATTGGAACCTAACAAAGACATTTTAAGCATTAGTGAAATGTATTGGCTGATGACCCAACATACATTTTTGTTGGCAGCAAATGGACATATAGCCTTTTGGTTTAAGGATGCATTTCCATTACTTTTAACTTATCATTGGTCTTATTTCCTTACATTTTGGTATACAATTCCACTGCTAATGGGATTTCTGCTATTGGATGTCACCTAGCCACAGAAAACCTACATTAGAAAAATGGGTTTGAAACTATGATATTTAAATTTTAAACAGCATAATTAGGTTACAGCCTAAAGGGGAAAGGAAATATGGAGATGCTGGCATCCTTGTTCAAATCACAAGGAAGTCTGCTAGAAGTGGAGAACATGGCTTGATGAATAAAGGCCACTGAGTGGATTTTCTGTCACATCACTGTGGGTGCATTTGATATGGCTCAGGCAGTCACATAGATTCTGCTTGATTTCCAAGTGAGTCAGCCCAAAGCCTGGATAATTTTACTACCCATTGTATGAGTGACATATATTATGGCTCTCTCCCTACCAATGGTAGAGAAATAGATTGCCCTAAAAAAGAGAGATAAAGAAAGAAGAAAACATATGACTTGAGCCACATGTTCTTCAGACCAAAAAAGCTTTCTGTAGGGTTTTTAAGTGGGAGCCAAGTACCACACTAGGAAGAAAGTGGGTTTGTCACTGCCTGTGTAATAAACAAAAACATAACTCCCTCTGCTGGCAAGGATATAATGAAACTCAAATTTTCATACTTTGCTGGGGACAGTGAAATTTATCTAGTTGAAAAGCATTTTTGGTTCTATGAATGAAGACTCCCCAAAATATTTGTATATTTTGATTTAGAAATCTCATTTTGGTGAGTTTATTCTAAACATTTTATATATGTCTGTAAAAAATAAAGTTCATCTTAGTATTATTTATTATAGCAAAAGATTGAAGGCAATCTCAATGCCTCACCATAAAAAGTATTTGAAGAAGTCTTGAATTTAACCAGTGACAGGCTATCATGCAGTCACTATAAATCATAAATACAAATTATATAACACTGTGGAGGAAATATTTATGTATTATATATGTTAAGTTAAAAATCAACTCTAGGCCCTGGTACCTTACCAAGACCTAACACACGTCTGTTCAGTTGCAAAGAGCTTTCATCATCTTCCTGTAGCAGCCCTGATAGAGAAAGGCCTTGTCTAATTGGAACACTTACATTCTCCCCTACCCCATGCCCAAATATATGCCCCTCTCCTCAGAGACATGAGATAATGGGGTATAGACTGAGCAAGAAGTCAAATGACTCTCCCTGGCTGTTCTTGCTGGAAGGGCATCTCCATGGCCACCTCCAACTTACACCTTCTGCCCCTTGCAGCACGTGTGTCATGGGTGTCCTAGCATGAGCCTCAGGCCTGACAAAGAGCAGAGTAATACATGCAAGGTGGCTGTCCTATCTGAGAGAAGTTGGGCTGTCTGAAAAGAGCCTGAGAAGGCCACACTAGCCTGCCCTGGTCGTGTTATAGTGTTCAGAGTCATATGCAGGACAGATGGTCTCCCAGGACCATAGGAAATAGTATGGCTTTGTGGGTTTGTTAAAAATGTAAGTGGTGAGCCATGTAGGCATCATTTCACAGTTTGGGTTTTTTTCTTTCAACAATTTGTCTTAGAGTTCTTCCTGGGTCAGTTCATATAGTTCACATTGGCAGGCCATCGGGAAAAAAAAGCACTTTAATAATACATGTTTCCTCTACTATAAGAAAGTGGGGCATTCCTATGAAATCTTTTGTAAGCCAAAATAGTAAAGCAACGATACAGTTGCCATTATTTATAAGGAAACTTTTTGAGCATTCCGAATCCCAAATTTCAACACATGAACATCTTTATTTTGTTCACCACAATTGAAACAATTAATCATGTCCAGTTTTATGCTAAGTATAACACTCTTATGAGCTTTCTTGGTTTTTCTGGTACATTAGGACACATCTCACTAATGGATGCACAGAATAAATGGAGTTAAAGGGCAGATGCTCACACGGTTCCTGGGGAAGGAGTTGGGTTGGGGCCAGTCTCACTGTTCAGGGTGCCACTGCTTCTATAATGGCCCCTACAAAACAAACCCTGAACACGGTTTTAATTTTCACCTTTGCTCGTAAAAGCAAAAATTCTCTGGATTTCTTTTGATTAGTGAAAACGGTATTAACTTATGTCTTTTGTAAAAGTGAGGTGCCCTGACTGGTGTGGCTCAGTGGATTGAGTGCTGGCCTATGAAACAAAGGGTTGCTGGTTCGATTCTCAGTCAGGGCACACACTTGCCTCTCATTCCCACTTTGCAAATGAAGAGACTGAGGTGCAAAGAATTTGAAAATCCTGTGGGAGGCCTTCCCACAGTGTAGCCAGATTTGATCCGAGGCAGCCTAAAACCCAGCCTCATTCCACTTAACCTCAGTGGCTGCCCCAATGCTTTTCTAGTTTTCTCCATACCTACCTTGAACATGTATTACTTCTATAATCAGAGAAAGGAACAAGGTGTATTATTTCAAATGCAGGCAGATTGATACAGGTGTTTTTCATCATGCTACACAGTACTGCCTGAACAGAAAACATTTTCAGTGCTGCCTGAAACGATTTTCTGTGGTGACAGATGTGTTCTGCATTGGCCCTGCCCAATATAGCAGCCACCAGTCAGTTACATGTGATTGCTGAGCACTTAAAATGTGGCTGATGAGACTGAGCAACTGAGTTTTTAATAGTTTTCATTTTAATTCATTTAAGTTTAACTGACGCATGGACTGGTAGTTAGCTACCATCCTGAATAGTGCAATTGGTACAGCACATTTCTCAGTGGCACTGCTTGATGGCCTAGTAGGGCAGGGGTGTCCAACCTGTGACCTGCAGGCCACATGTGGCCCAGTATGGCTACGAATGGGGCCTAACACAAAATATTAAATTTACATAAAACCTCTTTTTTTCTGCTCATCAGTTTTCATCAGTGTTTGTGTACTTAATATGTGGCCCAAGACTACTCTTCTCCCAGTGTGGCCAAGAGATGCCAAACAGTTGGACACCCTTAGAGAGGGACACAGCTCCCTGCTGGCAGAAGTCAGGCCACGACCCTGTCTGTTTGGTCTATTCTCCTGTGCATACCCCTAAGGGGTTGAGCTGGTGGCCACATGCCCATACTGGGAGATGAGCAGTGTGCCCAGGTGGTGGGCAGAGAAAGCCAAATGGCTATTTTTAACCTGTTCTGGGCTTGGAGGGATTGGGTCCCCACTATCAGGATGTCTTTAGCCCCTTTGCCCCTTGTTTCTTATTCTGACAAGACTTAGTGGGTGGTAAAAGCCTGACATCTCATTCCAGCCCCCAGTCTCCACCCTCCACCATTATCATTTGGGACCCCCACCTAGCTCCTTAGGAAATGGTTCAAGAAACAATCACTTGTTTGTGCCTCCTAGGGTAAGTTTTGCTCCTGCAAGTAATTGAGGACTCCACAGGAAAGATCTAGATCATCATTTCCAAACTTTCAGTAATCACAAGCACTTCTAACATCCTCAGGTACTAGCATAATATTACTGTGTGTCATATGTTAATATGTAATTAATGCCTATTTTAAGGAGCAGTAGATGATTTCACTGTATCCTGGAGGGAGTCAGTGATGTCCTGGAATTGAAAATGACATAGCAGATGTTCCCGTGCAAAGAACATAGGGCTGCTTTTTGGTCTCAGCCCATATCTTCATCATAACCTAATAGCAGCAGTGAGCAGGTACTAAACACTTACCGTGTGCCACACTCAGTACAAAGCACCTTACACTCACACCCTCCTATAATTCTTGCAGTACACTATGGAGTGCTTCTTACTACAGGTGAGGAAGCTGTGCCTTCAAGAGGTTAAGGTCACTTGCCCAGGTCACACCAGCCTGCCTTCATCCTTAACCCCAGTCCTCTACTCCCTTTATTCTCTGTTTTTTTTGTCTCCTGTCTTGAAACTGGATGGTGACATGGTGACTCCTTCCTGCAGATCTAGCTATTATCAAACATAAGAACCACACACAGGCCCAGTGAGCTGGCATAGGGTCAGACATGTAATATGTGCTTAACAAATTAGTCACTTTTTGTGTTCATGATAAACTAATGAGCAAAATAGAAACATGGAACAGACTGACAGCTAAGAGGGGAGGAGGAGAAAAGTGAAATGATTAGTCAAAGAACATTTATGATGACCCGTGGACATGGACAACGGTGTGGGAATTGCCTGTGAGAGTGGGGGGACAGGCTAGGTGGAGGAGGGCAAAGAGGGAAAAATTGGAACAACTATAACAGCATAAACAATAAAATATTTAAATAAAAAATGCTTAACACTTGAGGCTCTTTTTGCACTCATGACATCTTTGCTGAATTTGAATTTGCAATAGTATTTATTCACTCTTATTCATGTGTGAAGGGCCATCATCCTGGGGGCCCTGTCTGGGCATAACTGCATAGAGGGAAGTTGGAACTCTCAAGGGCAAAAGGATCTACTTACCCCCTGTGGTTGAGGAAATGCTGACCCAGTTGTGGCATTTCTGAAGGCTCCAGGATCCCAACTTCAACTGAGTTTAGTTATCTGCATCCCCAAGTATTTCAGAAATACCCTCTTCTTAATATTAAAAATATAACATCTTCCATACCAGAGATATGAATTTGCACTTATTTTTAAAGCAATTCACTCTACCATGTGCAAGCTCCTTTGTTTTTTAAAAGTAGCATTTGTTACAATACCAAAAGAAGTTAAACATGGATTGCAGAATTTCTATGTGTTTGTCATATTTTACCAACCCTAAGCTCTGAAAACTGTGGTAGTATTGCATGGGAACTTGAATCTGCTAGAAGATACAACATAAGTAATTAAATGTTTTTGAGGGGGGAAAAGAAAAGGTCTGCTACATGTTAAACCTGGAATTTTTAGTTTGAAGGAACTTGAGCTGAGAGGTAATTTAATGCTTCATCTGTAAAGTTACGATTACACTGAGGATGCAGACTAGTTATTGTTCATCTCTTTGGAGAGCTGAACAAGAGAAAATCCTTTTAAGTGTGAGAAATACAAGTTAGATGAATAGAAGAATCTCTGACAGGGAAGGATGCTGAACACTGCAATAATTTATAAACTTTATCCTCTGAAACTATTTACATGAGAAAAGGAAATGGGAGACCTACTATATGTCGGGAATGTTTTGCTATTTCATTTATTCCCCTGACAAATTTATGACATGAGTGTATGTCTTCCAGTTTTACAGATGGGCAAGTAACCAGGGTTAACTACCATGTCAAAATTTGTTTCATTCTCTTGCGTTCTTATTTTATGTTTTTTTCATATGGGTATGGCTCTCTAAAAAATATTATTTGCTTTTGGGTTTTTTTTAGCTTAATATAAAATGGCTAAACTGAATACTTATGCAGTTCTCTATGACTTGCCTTTTTCACTTTATATTTTCTAAGTTTCACCCAGTTTGCTAAGTATAATTTTAGTTCATTCATTTTCACTACTGTAGAATAATCCCTTTTGCTACACTGTGCCCATTCTGTAGCTATGACAATAGGCTGTCATGAATAGTCTTATGCATGTCTCCTGGTACACTTGTTCAAGAACTTCTCATGGGTGTAGGTATACCTGGAGGTAGAATTGCTGGGTTGTAAAGTATGGAATTTTAAACTTATAAGACACCAAATTGTGTTCCAAAGTGGTTGTACTAGTTTTTCTCTCTTCTGTAACATATGAGGTTTTAACTCCCTTTAAGTTTAGCAGTAGATGTTTAATCCTAACAATGCTTTGTGCCACTCTGGCACACATCCACAAGTGGCTACCATTCTCCCTCTGAGTCTGAGTGTCCATGACTCTCACAACTGACTCCTGCCAGTCCAGTCATGTAGTTCTCAAGGCCTAAGGCTCCACAGTGATTGTCTGTCTCATTGACCTGAACCATATGTCTTGCAAGAGTCCCCTATCCTGGGGCTTGCTGACCTCCTGTGGGTTGGCCAGGAATGCAAAGCCAATATCTTAACCATGGTGGAAGGTCCTCTTAACACTCATGTTCCCAGGGAGACCAAAGCCAGCTCTCTAGAGCCTCAGTTCTGTCTCAGCCTTTGCATGTCCCATGGCTGCCTTGCTGGTGGGAGGAAAGATCTCCTTGAAAATCAGGAATTGAGGAACTTGCCAGGTTAATGTGAAAAAATACAGCAGTCTGCTAAAGAACTAATAGTGCCTTGGATCACTCTACCTGGGTGTTGTGGACTTGGAACAAAGCCAAGACCAGAGCAACTTTTCTAATTAGTTCATGTTTTAACAGAGCTGGTTCCTTTGGCAGGCTAAGCCAATGTAGCCTATGGAATGTGGCCAATGTAGTCTATGGAATGTGGCCAGCTTTGAGGATCAGAAAATTCTATCTGGTTGCTACCTCAAAAGGAGTAGAGGTGAGAGAAGCGATTTCTGTTTTACAGAAATCCCCAATGGAGAGCATGTGTGGTAGGGGTTAGAAAAACTGAAACTGTGGGCCCACTGCAGACCCTTCACCAAAAGGGGTGATGATTCTGCTTTCACAGCGAAGTTGGCAAAGGGAGCTAGGCACCCCCATGTCTTGTAGAAGTAATCTCCTCACTTTAGACTTGTCCCTCTGACTTTCAAAAGATAGAGGAACTGGTGATAGAAAGTGCTGGTCTGATGTTAACATATATTCATTTGCCTACATTTTAAATAATACATGCCACATCCTTTTCCTCATTATCAAAGTAAGATATGTTCAAGGTAGATTTAGGTGGGTGGACTAGTAATGCACAGAGGCAGCTGTTCAGGCCACAATGGTTAATGGGTGGGCTTCAGAATTAGTTATCTTCTGGTCAAATCTAGCCCTGCCACTGCAAGGCCTCATGCAGAGTTTTCAGCTCCTTGGGGCCTCAGTCTCCTCATCTACAAGGAAAGTAGATGATGCTGCAGGTCAGTCTTTGAGCTAAAGGCTATATTCTTCTGCCCTGACCAGTGTGGCTTAGTTGATTGGGCATCATGCAAAGTGAAAGGTTGCAGGTGGGATTCCCAGTCAGGGCACATGCCTAGGTTTTGTATTCAGGGCTCATATGAGAGGCAATGAATTGATGTTTCTCTCTTACACTGGTGTTTTTCACCCCCTCATTCTCCCTCCCTTCTTCTCTCTCTAAAAATAAATAAATAAAATCTTTAAAAAAGAAAAGGTTGTACTTTTCTGTGTAGGGTCAGAGAGGGTTTCCTCAGCCATCACTGTGTCCTCCATTTCAGATCTTCTCTGGTTGGCTGAATCTTCATCCCACCCTACCCAAGTATAGCTCTATACCCTAAACTCCCTGCCTATGCTCAGAGGCAAAGCTCTCCCCTCCTAACTCCTGGTAGTCTGAACAAAGGTCACTTTAGGGTTCTCTGTACTCGTGTAGTTATAACTGATGGACAAAGCTTTGGATAAGACTTTCCATGATGATCTTGTGGCAAAAGTGATCTGATGAGGTCAATTACAAATTTGTTTCATTTTTTAATTGTGATTGCTTTCAATAGTATATTAGTTTCAAGTTTATATAATTTACAGAGTGATCTCTCCAATAAGTCTAGTGCCTTCTTGAAACCATACATAGGTATTGCAATATTATTGACTATATTATTTATGCTGTACCTTACATCCATGTGACTATTTTTTACTGCCAATTTTTACTTCTTAACCTCTTTACCTTTTTCATCTAACTCCCCAAACTCCCTCCTACTTTGCCATCATTGGTTTGTGTTCTGTATCTATGTTTGTTTCTGTTTCATTTGTCCATTTATTTTGTTTTTTAGCTTCCACATGTAAGTGAAATGGTGTTGGTCCTTCTTTGTCAGACTTATTTCAGTTAGCATAATATGCTCTAGAATCATCCATATTGTTGCAAATGGGAAAATTTCATTCTTTGAGTCCTCTGTTTCCTATACCATTTTTATCTCTCCCCATCTATTTTATGCCAACTAATTATGCTTCTTCTTCCCTGTACCTTTTCCCCCTATTCTTCCTTTCTCCCTCCCCACTGAAAAACCTCCATGTGATGTCCATTTCTCTGATTCTGTTCCTGTTCTAGTTGTTTGCTTAGTTTTTGTTTTCATTGTTTTTCTTTCTTTTTTTTAGGTTCATTTGTTGATAGTTGTGAGTTTGTTGTCATTTTATTGTTCATAGTTTTGATCTTCTTTTTCTGAGATAAGTCCCTTTAATGTTTCATATAATAAGGGATTGGTGATGATGAACTCCTTTAAGTTGACTTTATCTGGGAAACACTTTATCTGCCCATCCATTCTAAATGATAGCTTTGCTGGATAGAGTAATCTTGGGTGTAAATCCTTGCTTTTCACAAATTTGAATACTTCTTTCCACTATTCTTGCCTATAAGGTTTCTTTTGAGAAATCAGCTGATAGTCTTATGGACACTCCTTTGTGGGTAACTCTTTCCTTTCCTCTTGCTGCTTTTAATATTCTCTTTGTCTTTAACCTTGAGTAACTTAATGATGATGTGCCTTGGTGTGTTCCTCTTTGGGTCCAACTTCTTTGGGACTCTCTGGGCTTCCTGGACTTCTTGGAAGTCTATTTCCTTTGCCAGATTGGTGAAGTTTTCCTTCATTATTTGTTCAAATAAGTTTTCAGTTTCTTGGTCTTCCTCTTTTCCTTCTGGCACCCCTATAATTCAGATATTGAAATGTTTCAAGTTGTCCCAGAGGTTCAAAATCTCTCTTTATTTTTTAAAATTCTTGTTTCTTCATACTGTTTCTGGTTGGATGTTTATTTCTTCCTTCTGTTCAAATTGTTGCTTTGAGTCCTGGTTTCCTTCCTGTCACTGTTGGTTCCCTGAATATTTTGCTTTATTTCGTTTTGGGTATCTTTAATTTGTTTTTTCATTTTTTGACCAAGCTCAATCAGTTCTGTGAGCATTTTGATTACCAAGACTTTAAATTCTCCATCAGATAGGTTGTCTATCTCCTCATTGCTTAGCTCTCTTTCTAAGGTTTGCTCTGTTCTTTCATTTTGGCCCTATTTCTTTGTTCATGGCACCTGTTAAGTTGTAAGGGGGCAGGGCTTTAGGTATTCACCTGGTCAGGGCAACCCTCCTTGCTGTAGCACTGCTTTTGAGGGAGGGGCCAGAGAGGGAACAATGCAGCTCCCCTACTCTCTCTAGCCCACTTTCCAACAGACTCATGTCAGACTGGGAGTTTCTCCCACTTCGAAAACCACCATAGTCCACAGCCAGCTCTGAGTCTCAGTTTTCTCTTGAGTCAGTCCCACCCACATGGTCCACCACCTCACCTCAGGTTCTCTCCCTCCACTGTCTTATGGGTCTGGTTGTTGTGTTTGATTGTTTCTTTAATTTCATGGTTGTTGGAGCTCCATGCAATTTGACTTGGTGATGCTTCTGGTTATTTATTGATTTTAGATTGGTTGTTATCCTCCTTTTGGTTATATGAGGAAGCTAAGGGTTTCTACCTACACTGCCATCTTGGCCAGAACCTATTTTTAATTTTTTTAAGAAATTTCCATACTGTTTTCCATAGTGGTTGTGCCAATTTGCAATCCTACCAGCAGTGTACAAGGGTTCCCTTTTCTCCACATTTTCACCAACACTTATTTGTTGGTTTATTGATAGTATCTGTTCTGACAGGTGTGAGGTAATATTTCATTGTAGTTTTAACTTGCATTTCTCTGATGATTAGTGATACTGAGCATCTTTTCATATGTCTATTGGCCATCTGTATGTCTTCTTTTGAGAAATGTCTATTCCAGTCCTCTGCCCATTTTTAGAAGGATTGTCTGTCTTTTTGGTATTGAGTTATATGAGTTCCTTATATATTTTGGATATGAACCCCTTATTGGATGTATCATTGGTGATACATCAGTAGGTTGTGTTTTTGTTTTGTTGATGGTTTCCTTTGCTGTGCAGAAACTTTTCAATGTGATGTAGTCCCATTTGTTTATTTTTCTTTTATTTCTCTTGCCCAAGGAGATATATCAGAAAAAAATTACTAAGAACAATGTCAGAGAGCTTTTTGCTGTTTTTTTTTTTCCTAAAAATTTTATGGCTTCAAGTTGTACACTTAAGTCTTTAGTCCATTCTGAATTTATTCTTGTATATAGTGTAAGAAAGTGGTCAAGTTTCATTTTCTGCATGTATCTGTCCAGTTTTCCCAACATTTCCCAGCATTTATTGAAGACACTGCCTGTACCCCACTGTATATTCTTGACTCCTTACTCATAAGATTAACTGACCATATAGATGTTGTTTTATTTGTGCTCTCTCTATTTGGGTCTGTTGATCTATGTGTTGGTTTTTATACTAGTGCCATGCTGTTTTGATTACTATAAATTTGAAGTATAGTTTGATATCAGGTAACATGATACCTCTAGCTTTGATTTTTCTCAAGATTGCTTTGATTATTTGGGGTCTTTTGTGGTTCCATATAAATTTTAGGATTATTTGTTCTAGTTCTGTGAAAATGCCATTGGTGTTTTGATAGGAATTTCACTGACACTGTAGATTGCTTTGGGTTATTTGGACATTTTAGTGATGTTAATTCTTCCTACCTAGGAGCATGGTATATGCTTGTATTTATTTGTATCTTCTTCAGTTTCTTTCTTCAATGTCTTACAGTTTTTTGAGAACAGGTCTTTTACCACCTTGGTTAAATTTATTCCTAAGTATTTTATTTATTTCATACAATTGTAAATGGGATTTTTTTTTAATTTCTCTTTTCTGATAGTTCATCATTGGTACATAAGATGCAACCAATTTCTGAATATTAATTTTGTATTTTATTGAATTTATTTCTCAGTTCTAATAGTTGTTTGAATATTTTTCAGTGGACTTTTTAGGGTTTTCTATATATAATATTATGTCATCTGAAAATAAGAACAGCTTTACTTCTTCCTTTCAAGTTTGGATGCCTTTTATTTCTTTTTCATGTCTGATTGCTGTTACTGGGACTTCCAACACTACATTGAATAGAAGTGTTGAAAGTGGACATCCTTGTCTTGTTCCTGATCTTAAGGAAAATGCTTTTAGTTGTTTTACAGTTGAGTGTGATGTTAGCTGTGGGTTTGTCATATATGGTCTTTATTATGCTGAAGTATGTCTCCTCTATTCCCACTTTGCTGAGAGTTTTTTATCAGAAATGTATGCTGGATTTTATAAAATGTTTTTTCTGTATCTATTAATATGAGCATATGAGCTTTACCCTTCATTTTGTTTATGTAGTATATCACATTAATTGATTCACAGGTATTGAACCAAGCTTTCATCCTAGGAACAATTCCAATTTGATCATGGTGTATGACCTTTTAAATATAGTGCTGAATTTGATTTACTAATATTTTTTGAGAATATTTGCATCTATGTTCATCAGATATATTCGCCTATAATTTTCTTTTTTTGTAATGTCATTGTCTGGTTTTCAAATCAGAGTAATGCTGGCCTCATAAAAAGCCCATTTTTTTAGATTAGCTTGATAAAGACAGGGACTAATTCTTTTTAAATATTTGGTAAATTTCACCTGTGAAGCCATGTAGTCCAGGACTTTTGTCCATTGGGAGTCTTTTGACTAGTAATTCAATGTTATTAGTAGTTATTAACCTGTTCAGATTTTATGTTTTTTGCTGATTCAGTCTTGAAAGATGGTTTCTAGGAATTTATTCATATTTTCCAGGTTGTCCATTTTGTTCATACATACTTGTTTGTAGTATTTTCTTATACTCCTTTGTACTTCTGTTATGTCAGTTGTCACTTCTCTTACATTTCTGATTTTAATTATTTGGGTCCTCTCTTTTTTTTGTTGTTGATGAGTCTGGTTAAAAATTTATAAATTTTGTTTATCTTTTCAGATAACTTGTTCTTGGTTTCACTGACCTTTTGTATTTTTTAGACTCTATTTCATTTATTTCCACTCTGATTTTTGCTATTGCCTTCCTTTGACTCACTTTGGGATTTATCTGCTCTTCTATTTCTTGTTCTTTCAGGTGTAAGGCAATGAGACCTATTTACTAAAAATGCAAATGTCACTCTTATGCCAAAACCCTCCTCAACTCTTCATCTGTCTCTCCAGGTAGAGGCCACATCTGGACAGTGGGATCTGACCCCAAAGCACCACAACTCTTCTCACCAGGATTTTTGTTCTCTCTGTCCCAGGTCTGAGCCTCACTCTCCCTTGCCCTTCTTTGGACATGGCCATTCTTCCAATTCACTTCAGACTGCACTTCCTCAATGAGCCTGAGCCAGCAGGTTGGGAAGTTGCTAACATTCCCAGAGACCAGTTTCTGTGTTCATAAAGCTCACACATGTGCCCACGCAGTGTACCTTGGGGGACATCCTTGAAAGCAGTGAGTTCATAGACTCATAGTCCTCGGTGAATGAATGTTGCTAGTTGTTGTATTAACTCCAGTTTCAATCTCAGCTCAGCCCTTATGTTTCTGCTGTACCTACCCACAAATACTTGGAAAGCTTCCGAATAACTCATCCTGGTGGCCTCCATGTTTGCATATCTTCAAAAGCTAAAGAGCTCAGCCACATAGCAAGTGAGCCTGTCTCATTGTGACACCATCAAGCACTCACAGAACTCACCTCAGGTGTGAACAGCTCTGGGCACACACTCAGAGGAAAGGTGCCATCTGTGTGCTTTCATAGCAGGTTCTTTATCTGTTTAGGAAGGGCTTTATTTTCATTCTATTGGTCTCTGAGGCTCCTGTTCTTCCCTGTGTTTTTCATTGAACTTTGACAGTCAAAGCACTAGATTTGCGGTCTGAAGTCTGCACTCAAGTCCTTGCCTAGCCTTTAACTCACTGGGAGACTGAGTTCCATCTAATCTCTCTGAGGGTCAGTTTTCTTAGCTAGAAATTGGGGGTAAGAATCCTGGAATCACAGAGTTATGAGGATCAAATGAAATAAACTCTGATAGGAGCCTTTGTAAATTACACACTGCCACACAAATGTCAGGTGTTGCTTTTTGAATGCTTAATCTCTCTTTCCTTGTTCCAGGCTGTATTTTACCAGCCTTTTCTTCTATTAAAAAAATGAGAAGCATTTGAGATCTTGCTCCCTGGCATATGTCATCAGTTTGGCTCAAATAAATTCTTTTTTTAAATATATTTTATTGATTATGCAATTACAGTTGTCCCACTTTCCCCCCTTCACTCCCTTCCACCCTGCACACTCTCTCCCACCCATATCGCCCTCTTTAGTCATGTCCATGTGTCATACTTATAAGTTCTTTAGCTTCTACATTTCCCATACTATTCTTACCTTCCCCCTATCCATTTTCAACCTACAATCTATGCTATTTATTCTCTGTAACTTTTCCCCCTCTCTCCTCCTCCCACTCCCCTGTTGCTAACCCTCCATGTGATCTCCATTTCTGTGGTTCTGTTCCTGTTCTAGTTGTTTGTTTAGTTTCTTTTGGTTTTACTTTAGGTGTGGTTGTTAATAATTGTGAGCTTGCTTTCCTTTTACTATACATGTTTTTTCTGTATCTTCTTTTCTTACATAAGCCCCTTTAACATTTCATATACTAAGGGCTTGCTGATGATGAACTCCTTTAACTTGACCTTATCTGAGAAGCACTTTGTCTGCCCTTCCATTCTAAATGAAAGCTTTGCTGGATAGAGTAATCTGGGGTATAGGTCCTTGTCTTTCATGACTTGGAATACTTCTTTCCAGCCCCTTCTGGCCTGTAAGGTCTCGTTTGAGAAATCAGCTGACAGTCTGATGGGAACTCCTTTGTAGGTGACTGTCCCCTTATCTCTTCCTGCTTCTAGGATTCTCTCTTCATTTTTACCTTGGCTAATGTAATTATGATGTGCCTTGGTGTATTTCTTCTTGGGTCCAACTTCTTTGGGACTCTATGAGCTTCCTGGATTTCCTGGAAGTCTATTTCCTTTGCCAGAATGGGGAAGTTTTCCTTTATTATTTGTTCAAATACGTGTTCAATCTGTTGCTTTTCCTCTTCCCCTTCTGGTACCCTTATAATTCGGATGTTGGAATGTTTAAAGATGTCCTGGAGGTTCCTAAGCTTCTCCTCGTTTTTTTGAATTCTTATTTCTTCATTCTTTCCTGTTTGTTTTATTTCTTCCTTTTGGTCAACTCTATTGTTTTGAGTCCCAGTTTCCTTCCCATCACTATTGGTTCTCCGTGCATCCTCCTTCATCTCTTTTATGGTAACCTGCATTTTTTTCATCTAATTTGTGCCCAAAATCAACCAATTCTGTGAGCTTCCTGATCACCAGTGTTTTGAACTGTGCATCCAATAGATTGGCTATCTCTTGGTCACTCAAAAGGATGAGCCCTGTGGCACTGATCTGTTTTTCTGTTTGAGACATGTCTCTCTCTCTTTCTCTTTCTTTTTTTTTTCTTTTTGGTCAGGTTGCTCCTGTTAAGGTGAGGGGCGGAGCCTTAGGTGTTCACTGGGGCTGGGCACCCCAGTCGCTAGATTGTGACGTTGTATGTGGGGGCGGGGGCAGAAGGGAACAGTGGCAGTAGCTCCGCTCTCCTGGGACCTCAGTCCCTTCCCTGGGATCCTGGGCTGTGCGCTCTGTCCCCTGTCCACAATCATGGCCTCACTGGGTCCACCAGCTGCCACTCTCGTACTTAGGGTCCACCCGCTGCGATCCTGCACACCCCAGATGCCTTACGCACTCACGGTTGCTTTATGCGCCCACTGCTCTCTGCTCTCCACACCAGGACCCGTGTCACAACCCGCACCCAGCTGCTCCTCTCCGCCCCTCCTACCGGTCTGGATGAATGGGTCTACTTCAACTTCTTGGCTGTCCAACTTCCATTCAGATAAATTCTCTATCAGTTCTGGGTGTTATTCTGCCTCTAAATTGTTGTTGTTCTAATCTTGGTTGTGCATGGAGGTATGGTGCGTCCACCTATGCCTCCATCTTGCTGGAAGTCCTGGCTCAAATAAATTCTTATAAAAATTCTTATGGAAGGAAAGGAAGGAAGGAAGGAAGCGAGAGAAGGAGGAAGAGAGACAGCTCAGAACTCAGAGGAGCCACTCCTCAAAAAACTAAATAGTATTATCATATGACCCATCAATCCCACTTCTGGGTCTACACCCAAAAGAATTGAAAGCAATGTCTGGAAGAGATATTTGTAGACTGATATTCATAGTAGCATTACCCACAGTAGCCAAGAGGTAGAAGCAACCTAAGTGTCCATTGACATTTGAATGGGTAAACAAAATGTGATAGATATGTGCATACAATGGAATATTATTAAACCTTAAAAAATAAAGAACAAAATTATGTTACATGCTATAACAAGGAAAAACCTTGAGGACATTATGGCAAATGAAATAAGCTGGTCACAAAAAGACAAAACTATATGATTCCACTTATAGGAGATTCTTAGAGTAGTCAAATTCATAGAGACAGAAAATGGAAGGGTGGGTGCTAAGAGCTGCAAGGAGGGGAACTGGTAGTAAATGTTCAATGGAGGTATTAGTCAGCTCAGGCTGCCATAAGAAAGTACCACAGAGTGGGTGGCTTACACAACACTTATTTCCTCACAGTTCTAAAGACTGGAAGTCAGAGATCAAGGCTTTGGCAGGGTTAGTTTCACTGAGGGCTCTCTCCTTCATTTGCAGGTGGCCATCTTCTTCCTGTGACCTCATTTTAACTTAAGTACCTCTTTAAGGGCCCTGTCTCCAAATAGTCACTTGGGATTAGGACTTGAACATGTGGATTGCAGGGCACGTAATTCAGCCCATAACAATGAGTAGGGAGTAAGTTTAGAAAGATGAAAAAGTTCTGATGATGGATGATGGTGATGGTTAATTGCGAATGTACTTAATACTACTGAACTGTACACTAAAAAAGTGGCTAAGATGGTATAAATGTTGTGTTATGTATATTTTACCACAATACAAAATTAAATTTAATTAAATTTTAAAAGGTAAAAAATCCTCAGAGAGGACAGGGAACTGGAGGTACTGCTGAAAAGGTGACAGAACTGGTAGGCCCTGGGCTTCATACGATGGTCAGAGAGGGAGTGTGGGGACACATGGGGGAGGTGGACAGGAGAATAGAAAACAAGAGTCTGTGTTCTGACCACACTGAGTTTCTGAGACTGAGGTCTGGGCAGCCAGTCAGTTTCAGGCAATGATGAATCTTCATCCTTCTCATCTGTGAAATAAGTATTATAACTATTACTGGAATAACTTCCTTGAAAAAGCAGCAGGAAGGATTTGGGCAGATACTCTTTGCTATGTGGGCCCCTTTCTCTCAGAGCTCACTCTTTTTTGCAATTTTCAAACAATCACATCAGCTGCTTTCAGCCTGAATGTGGAAACCACAAAGAGTGTGCTGTTTCTATAGTGACTTATGTCCTCCTTAGGGGGCAAAAGTAGATATCCTAAGAAAAAAACAGGGAAAATGAACAGTCCAGATGTGTGTTAGAGAATTTGCATTGGCCAAAACATCTGTTTGGTTTTATCCATAAGATGTCTCTAGTAGCGCTTAATTGTCTTTATATTCATTCAAAACAATGTTTTAGATTATATTGTGACAGTTGTCATATCAGCATGCACTTAAAAAACTTATCAAAATTGGTGAATTTTTGTGTAGCCATTTTAATATTGAAGGTGGAAGAAAATAAGCAACATTTTCAGTATATTGTGCTTCATTATTTCAAGAAAGGTAAAAATGCAACTGAAATGTGAAAAAGAGATTTTTGCAGTGCATGGAGAAGGTGCTGTGACTGATGGAACATGTCAAAAGTGGTTTGCGAAGTTTTGTGCTAGAGATTTCTTGCTAGATGGTACTCCATGTCCGGTAGACCGGTTGAAGTTGATAGTGATCAAATCAAGACATTAACCGAAAACAACCAATGTTTTACCATGCAGGAGATAGCTAAAATACTCAAAATATCTAAATCAATGAAGTTATTGGTGAAAATGAAAAATGTGCCTTTTATTTTACAGAAAAAAAATACATATTTTTGGCCAACCCAATAAAATCCCAGGGGGATAGAACTTGACCTGTTTTTATTGCTTTGTTGAAAAGATTTCTAGTGAGCACACTTGACTATTTTTATGTTTGTCATATCTTCTATAAAAAGAGGTGACACTTTATCTGGTAAAAGGCTAACATTAGAACACAACTGTGAGGGTCAAGGAACTAGGAAAACCCAGGAAAATTTTGAGCCTTGTGTCTTACTCCTGACCACTTTGCAGAAAATCAGGTTTGGTGAGCTCCTCCTTATACCTGCCTTGCTTTCTTCCTTGGAAATGGCCACAGCGAAGACATCCTGGCTTTGTGGACACGGTGTGCAGTATGGTTCACTTCCTGACTGATTTTGGGCAAGTTCCTAACCACCCTGGGCCTCAACTTCCTAATCTGCACAATGAGGGGAGATTAATTCCCATGTCCAACAGTGGTTGGAAAGGGTTCAGTGAAATGACCCATTCAGGTTCTCGATAAAGAGTGGCTGGTAATTCTGGTGAAGAAACCACTGAGCTTTAGCAAGAATCAACCTCCTAGTTACTGCAGTTCTCTCATCTCCCATTCCCTTCCAGTTGGCCATGGACAGAGTGAAGGGGAGAGGATGGTAGTGTCTGACTTCCATGTTTTCATCAGAGATGTGTTACAGCATGTGGAAATCATGCAGAAAGACTACCCAGGGCTTCCTGTCTTCCTTCTGGGCCACTCCATGGTAAGTAGACCATAGAAGACCCAGTCCAAATCAGGTCTGTGGTGAGTAGGCAGTGTGAGAACCTTGTGATGAAGAAAGGATGGCCCTGCCTCCCTGCCTCATCCGCTCTCCCCACCTGGCTGGCATACCCCATTTGGCAGGCCCTACACTTGGAGTTCCTAGGCTATTTGATGCTTAGGAAACAGGTTAGGTTCAGAGTCCTGCAGATAGCCCCAGAAAAAGCTCAGAGCACCCCATTACTTTTCACCAGAGCCCAAGGCACCAGGAGGCAGCTGGCCAATCCTTAATGAGGAGCTCAGGTATGGGGCATCTTGGGAAACTATCTCTTTTTTTTAACCCTGTTTCCACCTCAGTGCCATTTCATAGTGATGCTCTCAAGGGTACTGCTGCTCCCTGCAGAGCCACTTCTCAGAGCTGGGATGATGCTTCAGTCCTGCCTGCTTGCTTCAGAGCTGTACAGTACAAATGGGAACTAGGGACAAAGGCTCCCCATGGACTCAATTCCTCAATGGTCATTCAGAATCCCTTTTACCTTTTAAATTTATAAAGCCCTGTAAGAATTAACCAAGTATAATCTTTAAATTGGGAGTTCTCAAATTTATAGCACCCAGGGCAAATCTTCCTCTGACAATCTGACATGTTGGCCAACAGAGAATTTGAACTGCCTGATTTTGAATTTGGGGAAACTTTTCACTCCAGGGCAGAGCTTCCACCCCCTTTATCACAGCCTGGCTCTGTACCTGCATTTCTCTGACCTGCTTGGCCCCTGTAAGCATTTGCCCTTTCCACCCTTGGTTCAAATTACCTGCAGCTTCAGTAAACAGCCAAGGTCTCAGACGTTTAGCAGCATCCACATTCACTAAATATTTTTCTTGAACCTTTTCTGAGCCAGGGGGAAAAGTGTAGGAACCTCTTATTATCATCAGATTACAAAAAAAAAGAGAAGGAAGGAAGGAAGGAAGGAAGGAAGGAAGGAAGGAAGGAAGGAAGGGAGGGAGGGAGGGAGGGAGGGAGGGAGGGAGGGAGGGAGGGAGGAAAGGAGGAAAGGAGGAAAGGAGGAAAGGAGGAAAGGAAGAAAGGAAGAAAGAAAGAAAGAAAGAAAGAAAGAAAGAAAGACCCTCCTATTAAGCCTGACAGAATGGACGAATTGGATGTCTGCCAGCTTTTGGTTTAAAGCAAAGTAGGAATGTGTTGTTTAATTTATAGCCCACAAGTAGGAACCTTATTTGTACCTCTCTGAAATGTTTGCTCTTGGGAAAAAAAAGTGAAATAAAATAATTGCAGACCCAGTTTATCCAACATTCAATGGTGCCTATTCCAAAGTGGACTTTCTCTGGGCTGTTCAGCCAGGCTTAGGAGGACCTCATCCATGGAGCTCATTGGAAAACATGTGCTGGTTGAAGCCAGCACACAGCAACTCTGCCCATTTTGCATTGCAGGGAGGTGCCATTGCCATCCTCACAGCTGCAGAGAAGCCAGGCCACTTCTCAGGCATGATTCTCATTTCACCTTTGGTTCTGGCCAATCCTGAGTCTGCAACAACATTCAAGGTAAACGGACTTCTGATTCTGTGAAACTCCTACAACTTCCCTGGGACCTCCATTTATAAGCAGAATCTGGGGAAAGGGGCCAAAGTCCATTCTTGTACTTAACACACTATTATGTTAAGGTTTGGACAAATTTTGAACATTATTGCCACTGAGGTTCTACAATTTCTAAATCAGGTGCTCTTTTTTCCCAAAGACAAAGGAAAAGTGACTTCCTATTTGTGCATGTTTTATTGGTGAACATTAAAAGGAGAAAGGGTTACACATGTTAGGATTCCAGCAAAGCAACCTTTGTTAACAAGTCACATGCAAGGCTCAAACTGATTTTCATGGAATATTTGCCAATTTCAGCCAAAAGTACACAGTAAGTGGAATTGTGGGCTATTTGTACTTGCAACATAGAGTCTTGTTCACTGTAGCTCTCCTCCACCCTGAAGTGCTTTCCTCTCTGATCCTAACCCAACCATCATTTTGTTTTTCTGGTTGTAATGTTACACAATGGCACATGTGTTCACCTCTTGGTTCTGGGGCTCTGAGCTATTTTTAACAAAGCAAACAAAACAATAATACTACCAGAAGTAGAACAAGTGCCTTATCCTCCTGAAAAAGGACAGGAAACTGGTCCTCAGCTTGGCTACTTAATTGTGAATGTGGGTTGCTGATATATGATGAACCTGTCCTTGAGGGGCATGAGGTTTGAGACAGTCAATAATCTAATGAGATTAGAGAATCCCCACACTGTGTATCTCCTAGGAAAGCTCCAGTTTACCCAAGTGCTGGGTGGGACTGCTGCCTTTTAAGCCAGTTCTGGGAACTCTCAGAGGAGCACTAAGGGTGAAGTGGTGGGTAACAAGGCCAGGGGACCTGGGCGGCCATCAAATGATAGCAGGATCATTTAAATCAGTGGTCCCCAACCTTTTTGGTACCAATGACCGGTTTTATGGAAGACAATTTTCCATTGGCTGGTGGGGAATGAGGAGGGATGGCTTTATAGCCTGCCAACAGATAAGGCTTAATTGCCACTTGCCACTCGTTAATAGGGTTTTGATACAAGTCTGCAAGCAATTGATTTATTATTGTCTCTGTGTAGTCAAACCTCTCTGCTAATGATAATCTGTATTTGCAGCTGCTCCCCAGAGCTAGCATCACCACCTCAGCTCTACCTCAGATCATCAGGCATTAGATTCTCATAAGGAGCCCACAACCTAGATCCCTTGCATGAGCAGATCACAGGAGGTTTTGTGCTCCTGTGAGAATCTAATGCTGCCACTGATCTGACAGGAGGTGGAGCTCAGGCAGTAAAGTGAGCGATGGGAAGCGGCTGTTAATACAGAAGAAGCTTAGCTCACTTGCCTGTTGCTCTCCTCCTGCTGTGCAGCCCAGTTCCTAACAGGCCATAGACTAGTACTGGTCTGTGGCCCCAGCAGGTCTGGGACCCCTGATTTAAATCATTGCCTTAGCTCTGATGCCTTTGGTATTCTCCACAGGACCCAGACAGGGGAGCACAGGACAGGGAATGAAACCTTTTCAAAATGTCCTCAAATGTTTCTGATAGCCCACAGCCACAGACTTAACTCTTAGAAATGGACTGGCAGGTCCTGTGTATAGGCTTTCAATTAGATAGCTAAATTTTCACCAATTTCAAATGAAGAAAGGTTGAGCAAAAGAGAAATTTGGAACCATCTGATAATTTAACCAGAGAACAACAATTTATTTAATTTGAGGAAGAAAAGAGATGGCTAGCTCTTTTTAATTTTACTCAGCTTTAAAGAAATCACCACTGTTTTATTGAAACTATCATTAGTAAATTTCACAGTGGTATGGGACAGCCTTGGAGGTGGGAGCCACTGTATGTCTGCCATGGAAAGAAATGAGGTCATCCACAGAGTCACTGGTGGCTATTTCTTGGCCATTTAAATGTGCAAGAAAGAACACGTCCTTTTAGACAGCTTCTATCATGACTATAATTGTATAATGTGAGCTGAATCAGTCAAGGGCTCTTGTCCAAGTACAATAAGCAAGACCAGGGTGACAGAGGGGAGGGGAGTTCCCTCTGCCATTCATGTGCTTGGAGTAATGAAAATTTACTCAGCTCAGTGAGTGTCAGGCATGTGCTGTGCTTATCTCACTTAACTCCCCTTATCAATCTAGGGAGAGTTCATGACCTGCATTTTATGGATAGAACTTTAGGCTTAGACCCGATGAGTGACTTGCCAAGATCACACAACTTGTGTGATGGATTTGAATCCAAGGCTATATACTCTTCATCTAGGATGTTTCCCCATAGAAGAAAGTGGATGTATTCAACAGTAGATACTTTCTCTTAGAGAAAAGCCACAGACTGTGGGGCTTTTCAGGTGATATGCACAAGGGTCATGGCAGCTGAGCTGTGAGGTGGAGCCAGCAAGATTTCCTCCTAGAGTCACTGGTGGAGATGGAATTTCTGGGCAAGGCCATACTAACATGACCTTTTAGAGCCCTGTGCTAACAGAACACCTTCTCAAATCTAGGGCCAGCTGTTTCTGAGGGGGTGTAGGTCTCTTCTTATTGACCAAGATGAATTAGATTTCCTGTTGCCCTCAAACCTGAGGACATGTCCTCCCCATGGATTCTGTTGCTGCCCCTGGCTCTTGGGCAGTTTTGACTGAGTCTATGATTCATTTGTCTACCTACATCAGATGACTTGATCACACTGCACCCATCTGGTCTTGTGTGACAACCTTCCAGAAAGAGTCTCACTGAATCTTTTTTTAATTTAATTTTTAAAATTGTAATGTAATACATTTACACAAGGGAAGACTTCTTTCCCAGTTGGAGGTGGACAGCCAGAATTACAGAGGGAGTGGATACATCTTCTGTGGACACACATACACCCTCCTTTGCTCTTGTGTTTTACACAAATGGAACATGCTCCCTACACTTTTTGTTTCATTGATCTCTCTTGGTTGGCTGATTTGTTTTTGTGAGTTTTAGGTTGAATTTGGTCACTTGCAGAGCAGACCCTCTTACAGCTCCTTCCCATCAGAATAACGAAAGGCCCATTATAGGATGAGCTCTGGATTAGTTGAAAACCTGCTGTAAATGGTCTAGAGATTGAGAGGTCTGACTATATAATGGGCTCTGGTTTAGATGAGGCCCTGGTGCAAGATGGGCTCTGAATTAGGTGAGGTCCTGTTGTAGAATGGGCTCTAGATTAGGCAATGCCCCACTGACTGATCTTCAGGTCATTTCTATGCATTGGATTGTTCTTATGGTTCCAAAGGTGGACAGATTCCCATAGGCCACCTCTTGCTGAGAAAGCTGAGACTCAGGAGGGACCTTTCCCTGGGTCAGTGGCATTGGCAGGGGGCTGCAGAATGCAGGGTCTCATGAGTCCTCTGACTCATGACTCCTCACCCAGAACTCAGCTCAGGACTTTTCAAAGGTTTATTTCATGGCCAGAAGTTCCTGTTGTAGAGGTTCTTGATATCATTAAAGCAGACAGTGTGAGATCTCAAGTTTTTATGTACAGAAGGTCATGTAGAAGGTGACATAAGACAGTTGACACAAGAAATGTCCAAACCTGAAGAGAATTTTTATCAGTGGAGCCAAACTGACAACATATGGCAGGGAGCAACATGTCAAATGCTCCAAAGAATAACAGTTTGCCATTCCTTTTATGCACTTGAGATTAAGGAGGGAATTTAAGGAAAATTATATGGAAATAGAAGAAAGCAAGGCTAGGTTCAGATTATAGGACAGTTAAGATTATTTGCATTCTTGGTGGTTTTATCTGAGAAAGAGGGGTGTGAAAGGGGGCATCCTCAAAGGTATGTTTAACATAGATGCACAGAAACAATGGACAGGGCTTGCTTAAAGCAAAGCCTTTCAGTAAAGAATGTATATGCCTAGGGTGTGACTACCAACCATGACTGCCCAGCTAGAAATTTATGATCAGGTCACTCTGTGAGGTTATTTTCTGTAGAACCCCTCTTTTTGTCCACATCCCATACCCTGAAATGTGAGAATGCCAGATCTCCCTCCCCCACCCCTATCACCAATCCTGCACACATCTGGTTTTTGTGTGGATTCTCTGTTTTCAACAAGCTGGGCTGAGCAGAGGCTTCTGGCCTCCAAACACTGTGCTAAGAATGTGGTCCTACAAGGGAAAGGAGAACAGGAGAAATTTAGAAACAAAAATCTAATGCATCAGACCAAGTCTTAGCTGTTTATGAGGTCATTTCATGGAGATTATGCTCTGAGGAAGGTAGGGCTGGAGTAATAACAGGGACAGAGGGGAGATCCATTGCTGCCCAAGTAAGAAGATGTCAAACTCTGAGCTTAACTGGAGTCTCCTCAGCTTTCCAGGATACCCAGGAATATGTGGCCAGCTGCAGAGCAGCTTCTTCCCCTGAGAGCCCTCAGGGTCAGGATTGAAATAACCTTGGGCAGAGCCTGGAGTCCAGATGGGGCTCAGCCTTCTGGGAGTCTAGCCTTTTAAGAGATCTTCCTGCCTATTGCCTGGAGGTCAGAGGCAGGAGCCAACCCTTCCAGTGCTTTCAGATGCTTCCACTCCCCACCAAGGAGGGCACCTGGCAAAGTAGGGAGAAGTGAATGGCCTTTATAAACCTAGCATTTTTGGTTAACATCCTCTCTGTCACCATCCTATAAGGAGGGAAAATTATTTCCAACATATGCACAAAGAAATGAGGCAAATTGTCTTATTGAAGGTCAACTTGAGCACCAGCTCTGCTAGCAAGTGTGGCAGGAAGCTCTCTTTTACCACAAAACCCACCCAAATCAAGTTTCCTTGACTTTAGCCCACTTCCCAACTGAATACCACCCATCTGCTTTTAGTGACCAACACCCAAAAGGCCCTTAAATCTGTGGGGTGGTGGAGGGAAAATATGTGAGGGCATGGGGCCACTCTTTCCAACTTCAAGTACATTTATACCCAGGAGTTAGGGACTTAGCTGTGCTCATGAATTTGATAGCAGCAATGTACCCTGAGGCATTGTTACCTCTGTCCTGCAGGCCCCTGCTCTCTAACATCTGGGGTTCAGACTTCTAAACACTTAGGACTTGAGGAAGGAGTTATCACCTCAACACATCCTTTGGGAGCCCCAGCAGCCAGCAGGTTTTCGGTGCTTTCCCAGGACTTACCAACAAGGGCACACAGTGCTTTCTATTCTATGTCTGCTTGAGGGTCAGTTTCCCTCCTGAGACAGTCTCAGCCATCCTCTGACCCTTGCACTAATGTCACTTGTATAGAAGACATGGAGTTCTAGCCTCCTTTTGCACAGGTCAACCTGCTGGAGCTACTTTAGAGGATAGCGATTGTAGTTACCTCCCTCGTGTCAAGTCTTTCCTGGGCAGAAGTTTTAAAATGATCTTAGGGAGCCATTAAAACTTTGTGTAAAAATACAGGCATTTGTGCAAGTCAGTAGTATTTAAAATGATGGGCCTGCAGTTAATCCAGGAATGCCATAAGGCCACAGCAAAGACATTTCGGTCTCTTGCTACTCATAAAGTGGACCTCATTTCTGGGGAATTGTCCCTTTTGTAATTTTTTTTAATAATTTGGGATTTTAGCTGTGATATGACATTTATTGCAAAGCTGCAGGTCACTTACTTTTTCTAAAGTCTCCACTCTGAATAACACTGGCATGTACTCATTCCTTCATCAACCAACACTGGCTTCTTGAGATTCTCCTGGGGCCAGAAGCCTGAAGGGCAATTAGGGTCTAGCACTGTAAGAATCAGGTCTCACTCAGGTAACCTTCCCATCAATGCTTCAAGTTTTTTTTATCATCCCCTTTTTACAGAAGAAAAAACCTGAAGATAAGAGACTTTCTTGGGGATGCAGAGCCAGAGGTCTAATGCAAATTTGCCTGGCTCCTGGTCTCTGAGTCTGATTGCTCCACTTCATCACCTCCTTTTCTGGGGTTGGTAGTCAGTGACTGAATGTCCATTCATTGTGAATCTTGGCCTGCAAATTACCTTCAGGCAATAAGACCTGGGGTCCCTGTTGAGTCAGTGTCACTGAGCTCTCTGTGGTTGCAGAGACCTGACAGCCTGTTGGGATCATGATGGATGGTGAAGGTTTGTCATTTCAAGGGGGTCCTATTTAGGGTCATCCCTCTCCTGAGCTGGATCTCTACACTCACACAGGATTATTCAAAAAGTTTGGTCAAAATGACATCAGGAATGGTAATACCTTGAGTTACACTGTCTTCATGGTGAGCCACTCCACCTCCCCTTCATCTGTGTCATGGCTTCCTTTGTCTTCCCTTGGAAATAAGTACAGGGCTCTTATGTCTGACAGTAGAGGCCAAAGGAGTTTTTGACAGAAAGCAACAGCAGCCACTCAGGCAACATGGACAAAACTGATCCTTCTTGGTGTGGAGTATACCGGGTTCTGTCCATCCCCCACTGCTTCCTTACTATTGGACCTCAAGACCCTCTTCTCTGCCTTTCTGTCTTCCTTCATTGCTACAATCAACACTGCTTCTGCTTAGTTCTTTCTCCCCTCAAGCTACCCTTTTCTCTTTCATCAGACATTAGAACAATGAAATAAACAAACCTGAAAAGGACAGCAGGGGGAGGGGTTCTCTTTTGCAACTATTCAAAGCATCCTTGCCCTTGCATCATTCTTGGATCTTTTGTGGGGAAGAGGCTAAACAACTAATTTTTTAACTGTGACATGAATTGCCACTCCCTAACTAAGTACCATTAGAAATATGGTTTGGAACTTACTGTGCAGGTTTAGAAAAAGAGCTGAGGGTTGGCACCACCTGAACATCTCTTTTGAGACATCTGTGCCCCTCCCTTCCAACCAGTGTGAGTCAGGAACACTCACTACTCTGGTTGCACATTAGAATCACCTAGAGAGCCTAAAAAAAAAACACTGATTCCAGAGTCCCAACTCAATCAGAATCTCTCCGTGGGATCTGGGAAGAGGCATTTGTGATGCTTCTCTGAGACACAGCAGTTGCCAGTCCTTCAAATTTCAGAGCACAAACTAATGCCTCAAGGATTCCTGAAAAAATGCAGATTCTGATCTGATAGGCCCAATATCTCCAGGAGCTGATGGTGCTGCTGGTCTAAGAGTCACTGTTAGAGCAGGAAAGCCATAGCATATTAGGAAAAGGCAGGCTTCCAGGTAGGTATGCTATACCGCCTAACAATACTCTAACCAAATGGAAAAAAAAATCCAGAATGCTCAAAACAAAGGGCTGTCTTACTGGGTAGATAGGTAGAGAGGTAGGCACAGGTCACTTCAAGAGACTCCCTGACTCAAGACACCCTCTTCATTATTTTTCCTCATGGTACCTCTACTGTGAAGGGTATGTCCATCTCAGGCCTCTGTATGCATTCTCCCAAGTGTTAACTCATACCCAGGTTTTGATAATCATCTATAGGCTGAGACTTTTCTATTCTTAGGGTGTCATCCTTCAGGACCCAATCATGCAGAATGGAGAACAGTGATATCTGCACACTGACCCCTCATCTATATTTGTAATTGAACAACCAGTTCTTATTGCTAGGACACCAGTGTTCCATTACACTCAGCCACTGGAGTTGTGTCATCATGAGCTGATCCTTTTAGGGACATCCACCCATCCTGAATCCACCTGCATCAGCTCCCTTAGAGTATTGAGAACAGCTGCTGCCCCCTCCCATCCCCACCCCCACAAGAGTCTTTGTGGTGGGAAGCATACAGCTGCACACATCTACTGGGCCAGCCACTTGCTACCTCCAGTCCTAAGCATGATGTGTCCTTGTCATGTCTCCTCCTGTTTGTGCTTTTGGAAACATGTCATTGGCAGTTGCAGGAGTCCTCACCAGGACTTGGCTTCTTGTACTTGGAAGGGGGCAGTAAGGTGGTCAACTGATCTGCCATTGTTGTGCTTCCTGTAGGGACTAAACCCTTGCATTATTCACTTTTGTGCAAAGCAAATACTTCTCCAGAAATGCTCCTTTTTTTTTACATGAAGTTCTTTTCCTGAAAGAGTCATTTAGCTGCAGAAAATTTCCCTGTTAAGAGGAAGAAAAGACCACTGACTCGGAAAGGACAGAACAAGTTTTTTTTTCCTATAGTTGTCTCCTGGAGGCAGAGTCCTTCCTGTCTCTCTAGTCCCCCTCACTACTCCCTGTGAAACCAAAGCAAGGATGGTGCCTGCCATAGCATGACCTTCTCTGATTCTTGTTGAGCATAAACTGTCAGAATCTTTTCCTGGACATTGAGGCCTTGACACTTTTGGATACAAATGTTTGGTTTAAGAAGTGCTGGAACATGGACTCAAAGATGAGGATAAATCTGCCTCTTCACAAATGGCCAGCACCTGTATGCCCAGATTCATGCAGAATCAGGCGATGAGTAACACAACATAAATTGTTGGCAAATGAAAAATCTGCTGGTGGGCTTCAGAGAAATGGAATGGGCCCTGCATGGTCTCTCTCCTCAGTTCTATTTCAGGGTGAGTACCAACGTACTATGTCCCTGGCTGTTGTCCATCTCATCTGGAAATGGGTAGGAAGCTGGTTTGCAGAAAAACAGCCATGTCCTTGAGAAGGCCATGCCAAACCAGGCAGGCAGGCAGGCCAAATGAAGCAGCAGGGTCTGGAGATTGATGTTTGTGCAAGGTCCTATCGAACACAATTGCCCCTCAATTCCTGGGCATGGCAGGGTCACATGTGGAGTCAACCATCAGCCCTTGTGTCTACTCAGGAAGCTATGAGCAGAAGTCAGTTCTACAAACTTTGGGACGCATTAAGTTTTTTCCTAATAGTGTTGCCCTTGGTGAAAGAGATAATCCCTAAAAGTCCACCTTCCTTACACAATTGAAGCCCAGTGAAGGCTATAAGGCTGGCACCCACTGCCTCTCTATGCACCTGCAGTGCACTTCTTATGTGCCGTGTTTTCTCTTTATTACAAATTTTCAACCTTTGAAAGCATGAATACCAATTTCTGAATTTAGGTTCCCAGAGAAGCCTTCAGTTCCTGGAGGTCACAGACATTTGACCTATGTTTGGAAACATTCACATCCTTTCCTTTCGTAGTGCTCCCAGAATTCTGAGACTTTCTGGTTCTGTACTTGTTCATAACCCTATATTGGCTCTTGAACCTGCCCAATATAGATCACGACCATCCCATGAGGCTTCAATTGCATGGACCGACTCAAGTGCCAACTTAGTGCTCAAGTTGGATTTCTTTATATTTCCGTGCTAGACTATCACAGATCAGCCCAGAGCCTGGCAGTAGTGTCTGGCACATTGATAGCAGTAAGTCACTATGCATGGGGTTTACTTGCCTAGACGCCAGGCTTGGGGTGCAATGATCTATGATAGTCTCAGAGGCAAGAGGCTGCCATCCTTGCACTGAAAAGTGGAGAATTGACCATGTGAATTTCAGAATAGGTACATGCATGTGTGTTCTTTTAGGAGCAAAGCCCTGCCTGGTCCCTGACAATGTGAGGTTACATCATGCTTGTTCAGCCTGAGGAACAGGATGTTTTATAGTTGTGAGTGTAAAGGGAAGCTGGGCAGTACACCAGTTGTGTCACCATGGAGAGTATCAGTGCCAGTTGTTCTTGTAGCACTTACAAGTATTCTGGAGGAGAGAAAAAATAATGAAGTCTGGTGGCATAAAGAGAAAGAGTACCCTCACTCACACCCTTGCCCCATGTCCAGCTGACCACATTGTATGGTGTTGAGCTTCTGTTTTCTTTTCTATTAAGTCAGGATACACCCTCACCTCACAGCATTTGTGTTAAGATTAAAGACTGGGCACCTACAACTGTCCCCAATACATCAAAAGATTGTTACTCAGTAGATGTTAGTGCCCTGCCTCCCCACCAAGGGTACTGAGGGAACATCACTTAGTTCCATAACATTCACCCTCAGCATGCACTGAGAATTCACTGTTTGCGTGAATTAGAAGGTGATTCGAATCACCTATGTGATTCTAATTTCAGCATTTCACAGTTCACTTTTGGAATAGCATCTTTCATTCCTGAGTGTCTGTGCATAGTGCAGAAATGAGAATGGTCCTCCTCTATGGGCAGAAGTATGAGACCCAGGTTTATGCTTTTCCTGGGTAAACACCAGATCCAGCAGGAGAAATGGGGTAGGGTGGGGCAGGAAGGCCTGTATCAGAATCAGGTTCAAGTTCAAGGAGCATATACTAAGTACCTACTGTGTGTCTGGTGCTTTTACACACAGTGGTCCCCCTTGGCAGCTAAGGCAATAGAGTCTCGGTCGTGGTCAGCTCTCAAGTCCACATGTGTGAGGCAGCACAGCCAGTAATCAAGTCAGGCCTCATTCCCTCTGCTACACATCTCCTAATCAGGCTTGGTGACTGTTTTTGTTCCTTTCCACAAGAAACCACATTGATCAACAGATTCTTTCTGATCAGAGCAGGTTCCTTTTGTGCCTTTTAAGGTGTCTGGCTTCATTCTCAGGTGACTTAGATAATTCTGCTCCTGCAGTATTTTTTTTAAGATCTTCTGAGAAGTGGCTTGTGCAGAAGAGCTCAGCCAGGAAGCTCCTGAAACTAATTCAAAATGACTGATGAGTGATTATGGGGAGAGCTATCACACAGAATCTGGAACAGGAGAAAAACAGATGTGGCATTCTCTCTGTCAACCCTGGTGGCCACCTCTCACCCACTCCCCACAGGGATCTATGTCAGACTAACTCAAGGCTGTCTGAGTCAGAGCAGGGAGAATCCTGGGGCACTCAGCCTTGGGAAACAAACCTGGCTGATGTTCAGTTTGGGTGTCACTTTTCCTAATTTACTGTAAATTGTCCCATGGGCAGAGCTGGGCATGGATCCCACTGCACTCACACCCTTGTTTTGCCTCCCTGGCTAGGTCCTGGCAGCAAAAATTCTCAACCTTGTCCTGCCAAACATGTCCCTGGGCTCGATCGATGCCAGCGTGCTCTCTCGGAATAAGACAGAGGTGAGAGTCTTTCTGAAATGAGGGTGGGGGAAGTGGTTAGCTGGGGCTGGTGAGGAGTGAAGGCAGCAGCCACAGCTGGAAATCTGAGTTTTAGCCCTAGCAGTGGCATTTTGCTGCCTTTTAGCCAAGGCTTTGCATGAAGTGTTGGGGACATGGAGATGCATAAGATGCCATCTGGCTTCAGGATGGGGAGGAAAGGGATGTGTGATCATGATGCCTGAGCTATGCCCTAAGCATGCAATGGTGCTAACAAGATAAAACTGTGTGTATATCAGCCAAGTCTCTTTTGGTTGTAAGTGACAGAAACTTAATTCAAAATGATTTAAGCAAATTTAAAAGTGAAATTTATTGTTGAATATACTATGGGCCTAGGGCATGAGTGGATCCAGGGGCACAAAAATCTTGTTCACCATTCATTCTTCTCAGGTCTCATATCCCCTGGTTCAGCTTCATTTCCTACCAAACTTCGCCCAAGTGGAGACAGAAATGGCCACTGGCAGCTTTACATGAGCAACCCCAGAGGTGAAATAGCACCTCTTTCCAAGAAAAGTCCCAGGGCTGATTCTTATTGGCTGATTGTCCAAGCCTGGGTTATTTGTCCAGGAAAGGGATCAGTGTCAACCCTACCCAACTTCATGGACCAAGAGTGCAGGAAGAGTGGTGCAATTGGGATAGCATAGCAAAGGACAAAAGATGGATTTAGGCCAGGCCAAATGGATTGTGGGAGTGGTGCTGGGCTGAAGGGGGATCAGAGGAAAAGGGTTCAGGTAGAGAAAACTGCACAAGTAATGAGCTCTAGCATGGAGAGAGGACAGCTCATTTGCAAAACACCAGTAATTTGGTTCGATTACAGGTAGGGCAGCAGGTAAGTGTTGAGGGCTAAACTGAGGTCAGATCATGAGATAACCCATGAACCCCATCTCCTAGGAGCCACTGCCCTGCCAGGAGTATCTTGCAGACCCCTGAGCAGAGTGGTACTGCCTTCTATAAAAGCTAAATAAGAAAGAGAGAGAGAGAGAGAGAGAGAGAGAGAGAGAGAGAGAGAGAAAGAAAGAAAGAAAGAAAGAAAGAAAGAAAGAAAGAAAGAAAGAAAGAAAGAAAAAGAAAGAAAGAAAGAAAGAAAGAAAGAGGAAGGAAGAAAGAAAGAGAGGAAGGAAGAAAGATAGGGAGGAAGGAAAAAATTAAGAAAAATTAAAAAATAAAAGCAAAACCAGAAACTTAGAAAGAAGAGGCAAGGCAGCTTTGGGGAAAATAAGCTGGGAGGTTGTGCCATCAGTCAACATCATTGCCTCTGGGACCAGGCACAATGGTCAGCCTGGATAACAGGTCAAGGTCAATAATGTACCTGAGGCACTGGGTCTGAGCAGACTCCAAAGCCCCAGATATTGGGATTCATCTATTAAGATGCTCCTCAGTGAACCAACCTACCTCCTGTTTATCAAAAGGCAAGTACCTGTCTCTGCCTTTGATTGGGCCTTTATGCTCTGTGCCAGGTGAGTGCTGTGTGCTTACCCACACAAGACAGCCCCAGACTGAGGCTCTACAAGATGAGAGGACTTGCCTGGGTCACCTACTGGTGGGACTAACCTGAGTTAGTAGGTGGGTGTGGTCTGCAGCCCTTCTCTGTCTGTGGAGACGACAACCCCATGTAGACTTACAGCCAATGGAGAGGCAGCAACCCTGGGTTTCTGGAAGACACTGAAATTATCTTCAGGATTAAGCAAATCATTTTGTCACTCATCTCCCTCAGTTTCCTATCTTGCCTTAGAAATTTAAAATCATGAAAGCAGTGGCTTCCTAAGGACCCTGTAAAATGGAATGAGGTACTCTATCTTTCCCAGGTTTCCTTGGGACTTCAGCAGTTGGACTCTAGCTTTATCATAAAATTTGACCTCCTATGCCCTGGCTGGATGGCTCAGTTGGTTGGGGCATCATCCCTATGTGCCAGGGTTGTGGGTTCAATCGCTGGTCTAGGCATATACGGAGTCAACTGGTAGGTGCATGGATAGGTGGAGCAACAGGTCAAAGTCTCTCTCCCTTCTCTCTCTCTCTCATAAAAAAGTCAGTAAATACATTTTTTTAAACATTTGATCTTCTGGCATTCTGAGTCACTTACAGAGTAGGCAACTAAATGCAAACCATCCCTAATATATAGGAAAGAGACATTTGCTATCAAGGATTAAAACTCCCAGTCTTCCAGGGTCAGCAGCTCCTTATGAATCAGTCTGGTAAAAGGCTCTAGGGAGTGGTGGGGTCTGTGGGGAGCCAGAGGGTATCAGCTCCACTCAAGTCATCTACATTCCATTTTAATTTAATCTAGTTTTAATACCCACAGTGCCCCCCAAATTCATATCTTGGGGCCAAATGTGACCCAACAGGGCCAAAGAATATTTGAGTAGAGAAAAAGAATTGTACAACTTTAGGACCCAGAAAAACCAAAGGCAAAACACATGCTGTTTAGTTTAAGCCTGACATGAATGAAACCAACATTAACCCCATTTCACAGATTAGGAAACTGAGTCTCAGAGGTTAAATAACATCCATGGCTGCACGATCAGTCAAGGGCAGAGCTGGGATTTGAACCCATTTGATTCAAAGTTCATGGCTGAGTGCCTGCAAACAGCTAGTATTTATGATCATTGAGCTCTTTTTCCTATTTTATGGTCCATGCAGCCTGTGCCTGGGGGCCATTTCTCTGTATGCAGGATTCACTTTGTGATGGGAATCAATGTTGGGTAGGGGCTTCTCCAACTGCTGGCAACCCCCACAATGGCTCTGGCTCAACTGTGCAATCTGCAGTAAAACTATTTTTGCAGCAGCTGTGCTAGGACAACAATGAGTTAAAAGAAAGACAGGGACCTTGCTTTGAGATCTGAGAGGAAACATCCAGGTGCAAATCTGAGTCATTTATCTCACCATCTGAAAGTACTTGGACAAAAAGAGAGAGAAACAAGAGATAATAAAATATTCCAAGCCCTCTTTGTTTAAAAGTAGCAACTCTCAGAGTTTTTATTTCATTTTTGAAATAATGAAAAATTCCACTGAAGGCTTTAAACACATGTAAGAGTCTGGTGTGAAAATAAGGCACACAGGCTGGTATACTGGGTTGCATGCCTTCATGTATCAGGTTTCTGACTGGTCAGCTAAATGGAGTGATTTCTTTAGAAACACTAATAAATGTCCTTGCTAGGAAGACTTTGAGGAGAGAGGTGGTTGGTAGCTGGTCAACACAAAGGCTAAACTCCTATTGGAATGTATAGGAGCAAGTGTTTCCATTCCTCAGCAGAGAGAAATTACCCCTCACATGTCCAGCTCTGAGTCTCCCTTTGAAACATGTGTTCAACTTTAAAAATAGCAACATCCAGAGGGAAATATGCTCAGAAAAGGCATCCCCCCAGATCTAACATGGGGTGTTTTACAGCACATCTTTAGCAAAGATATTTCCCACGGAGCCCTGCAGCTACAAAAGCCTCAGAAAGAAAAGAAACATTTGTCTAACAAGCTTACTAAAAGCAGGCCCTTGGAAGAAGGGTGCAGGCTGAGGAGGGTGGAAGGTGGCAGAGTCTTTGGAGTTCTGTCTCTGGGGAAACAGGCTGGTTCTGCCATTCCAATGTCAAAAGCAGGGGTTTGCTGTGGCAAGTGCTTTCACAACCCACCCAGGACTGTTAGCATGACACCCTTAACTAGCACCACTTCACAGCTGCCAGCCCTCAGACACACAGTCTCCTGGACTATGTGGCCTCCAGGAGTAATTGTTTTAGCTCAATCCAATGCACAGTGGTTGCACCCTTCTTCTGTGTCAGACTTGCCCTTTTGTCTCCCACAGCTCCGAGGAGGCAGTCTTATTATCAGTATTTGCATTTGTGGAAGCTTGGGCCCAGACAGGGCAAGTCACTTATCTGAGGTCACACAGCTACTAAGTAAGGATTTGAGCCCAGACCTCTCTGCTCTGAGCCAAGTGCTGTTGGCACTAAAATCCTGGAAACAAAGAAGTTGCTACTCAAGCATTTTTTGTTTGTCTACACATTTAGAGTCCCTGGTCAGAACGCTGCATACTGACATATTAATCATTCCATCCTCAGAATGTGATGAATCCTTGCCACTCTGAAAAGCCCTGCATGGTCTTAATAGTCATCCAGCCAACGATGTAGGTGGTGGTAGGATTTGGAGGATAAAGAGGGGAGTTGCTCAGAGTCTCCACCTGCCTTCACATCACACCATTGCTAACCACACAGTTAATAAAGAATGCATTGCTTTCTTTCTGAGCTCTATCCTTTGGCCTGTGAGCTGGGAGGAAGAGATGCTGTGATTCTAAGCACCCATTCCACTGGGGACAAGGAAGTGTTTGTATATTGAGGTACTTTGTCTTCTACAACCAAGTCTCTATTCTGTATAAATACTCTGGGATGCCCACCAGGAGTATCCTAGCTTGTTTATAGGTTGCTGGCAGGCTGTATGGTAAGAGCTATAAGGAGTGGCCAACACCACTTTATTTCATTTCTATAAGTGGGTGCCACTCCAGGTACCACCCAGTGTTTGAGATGTGCCAGTGTCAAGGATTAGGCCCCCTGTTCCCCAGTTCCTTGCAGGTCTCCTACCCACATGCCAGTAGGCCACCTCTGCCCATTGCCCTCAAAGGCTCCTGCCAAGTCTTGGAAAGCCCAGTCACACTGAGGCTTTTTGCTAATTATAACCACAGCTAAAGATAGGCCCCAGCTTTCTCTCTCTCCCCAGGACATAGCCTCCCACAGTAGTCCCCTCCAAGAACTGGTTATTAACTTTCCAGTGTTTCTGGTTTGGTTAGCCAATTTTATTTTGTTACTTTCCACTAATCATATTGTTACCAAATCACCTCCCAAAATTCAGGTTTGTGTATCTGATGCACTAGTAAGCCAAAACATTGAGACATCAGTGGCTGGAAAGAGAGAAAGATTTGTTCAATTTGGCCAAAGCCAGAGGACGAGAGATCAAGATCTTTCAAATCTGTCTACATCAAAAAGCTAAAGTAGGGAGTTTTTATGCAGCTAGGGAGTGGGGAAGGGAGAGTTTTAGTGAACTGAGAGAGAAATCTGTATTTCTTTAGTCATAGATAACATTTTGTGCAGCCAGACTTCTGAGCGGCAGCAGCTGGTCCCAGCTACCTTGGAAACATTCTTTCCTTCTGCAAAGCAAACTCATAAATTCTCCTTGTGGCCCTGAAGTTATCTTTTCCTGCTAACAAAGAAACAGCACATCAACAACACAAAATTATACTGTAAGAACAAAGGGTGTTGGGTTGAAGAACCAAGATTCTGCAAAATATCTCATAATTGTACACCAGTGACATTATCTCTAAAGCAAAAAGCAGAAACTAGACATCTTGTGACTATCACTATTGTTTAAGCTATCATTGTTTTGTGCTTAACTGTATTTCTCTATTATCTCAAGCAAAGTATAATTTTAAACACTTCTCCTGGAACTTGCTTTAGGCAGCCCTTCAAAACATGGCTAACATACTTTCTTAATGTTTGACTATAAGCTATATGACAACCAATTAAAACATTTAATTAAAGCCTATACCTACAGATTCTATGATCTAGTACCTAAACACATTTACTGTTGACAGTTGGTTTCAGTATCTCATAGTCCCCACATAAGATTTGTCTGTTTGACGCAGCTATAATTTACCAATGACTTAAAAACATAACAAGTCATTAGAACGTTTCTTGGAGTGTATAGCTCCATATGGGACAACTGGCAAATGGGTCTGCCTTGGTCTTGTGCCCTGAAAAGTGGAGTCTGTTGATCTTCCTACCCCCTTCCTCCAGATGTTTCCTGCTCCTAGTTCTCCTCCTCTGACTCTGGAAGAAGCAGCTCTGAGCAAATGAGAGGAAGGTCCCTCAAGTCAGTGACTTTAAATTGCAACAGAAAAGTCAGTGACTCTGTAGAGGGACTGTCAGGAGTAATCCCAACTGCCAGCCTGATCAAGACAAAATGAAGCATTCTCCCTGACCCACAGGCCAAGCTAAGCTTTTCATCCAAATACCTTTGCATGGTTGAAGAAGAAGGAGGTTACATACTTTGCTAGGTTCACATAGGAACACAGCCTGGGCAAAGCTCTCTCAAAGATGTCATTGAATTAAACCCCCATTTACATGAGGATCCAATGCAACTGACTTGCCAAGGCTTGAATAAGTGGCTGAGCCAGACACAAGCCCCAGATAGGCCTCTGGCCACAGAGTACAGGGTCTCCCTGCCACAAGCCTGCCTAAGGGATGTATGGCTCCTCCTGGCAAAGCAAATCAAAATAAAAAATGAGAAAGCTGAGATTGTGGGTAAAGAAGAGGTCAAAGTCAGTCACCAGCTCTTCCCTCTGATTTAACTATGGAAATTTTCAAATCTGTAGAAAAGTTGGCATGGTCATAAAATGCATACCCATATACTCCTCTTAAGAGTCATCAATTGGAAATACTCTGCCATACTTTATGCTTAAAAAATGAAAATATCAACATAGATATAGATTTCAAATCTTTTAAAATTTATTGTGGTAAGATATACAGAACATAAAATTTGTCATCTTAATTGTTTTTAGGTATTCAGTTCAGTAGCATTAAGTATATTCACATTGTTGTGCAACCTCACCACCATCCATCTCCAGAACTTTTCCATCTTCCCAAAATGAAATTCTGTGTCCATTAAACATAGTCTTCCCACCTCCCCTCCCCCAGCCTCTGGCAACCCCAATTTTGATTTCTGACTCTATGAATTTGACTATTCTAGGTGCCTCATATAAGTGTAATCATATAGTATTTTTCATTTTTTTTCTTTTAAGCATAATGTCCTCTAGGTTCATACATGTTGTAGCATGCATCAGAATTTCCTTCCTTTTCAAGACTAAATAATATTCCATTGTATGGCTAGAAAACATTTTCTTTATCCATTCATCCTGTTGATGGACACCCGGGGTGCTTCCACCTCTTGGCAACTGTGAACAATGATTCTGCAAACATGGGTGTGCAATATCTCTTCAAGACCCTGCATTCATTTCCTTTGAGTTTATACACAGAAGTGAGATTGCCTGATCATTTTGATTTGCATTTTCCTAATGATTATTGATATTGAGCATCTTTTTACATGTCTATTGGCCATTGGCCACTGATATATCTTCATTAGATAAATGTCTACTAAACACTTTGTCCATTTTTAATCAAGTTGTTTGAATTTTTTATTGTTGAGTTATGGAAGTTCTTTATATATTCTGGACATAAACTCCTTATGATATATATGATTTGCAAATATCCCATTATGTGGGTTGCTTTTTCAATCTTTGATGTGCAAAATTATTTCATTTTGGTGAAATTTTATCTAATTTCAATTTATCTAATTTTTCTTTTGTTGCCTAATTGAATGTCATTAAGTGGATGTATTATGTTGGCTGAATCTTTTAAAAATATTTTTTATTTTATTTTTTAGAGAGAGGGGCAAGGAGGAAGAAAAAGAGGGAGAGAAACATAGATGTGTGAGAGAAACATCTATTGGTTGCCTCTTGCACACCCTCAACTGGGGACCTGGCCCTCAACCCAGGCATGTGCCCTGATGGGGAATCCAAATGGCAATCCTTTGGGGCTCAGGCTGGTGCTCAATCCACTGAGCCACACCAGCCAGGGCAGAACCTTTTAAAAGTAAGTTAAATATACTATGATTCTTAACTCAGCCTGTGCTGCTCAAGAGAAATAACCCAGAATAAAGGCTTTCATGCATATAACCCAATACCATTATCACACTTTGAAAAAGTAGCAATAATTCTGTATTATTTTATCTAGTTCATATTTCTGATTTCCTTAGTTGTCAACAACTTTTAAGACTTGAGACCACATGATCTTGCTGTGTGTGACCAGTGATTATGAAAGTGGTTCTGCAAGATCCTAGTAATTCTCTTTTTTCCTTTTTATTTATGTTTAAGTATATTTTATTGATGATGCTATTACAGTTGTCCCATTTTTTCTCCCCTTTATCCACATCTGCCCTGAACCTCTCCTCCCTCTTGCATTCCCTACCCCTCTTAGTTCATGTCCATTGGTCATACATACAAGTTCTTTGGCTTCTCTATTTTCTATACTATTCTTAACCTCCTCCTGTCTATTTTGTACCTACCATTTATGCTTCTTATTCCCTGTACCTTTTTCCTGTTTTCCCCAACTCGTCCTCCCAGCTGATAACCCTCCATGTGATTTCTATATCTATGATTCTGTTCCAGTTCTAGTTGTTTGCTTAGTTTGTTTTTGTTTTTGTTTTGGGTTCAGTTGTTGATAGTTGTGAGTTTGTTGTCATTTTACTGTTCATAGTTTTGATCTTCTTTTCCTTAGATAAGTCCCTTTAACATTTCATATAATAAGGGCTTGGTAATGATGAACTCCTCTAACTTTACCTCATCTGGGAAGCACTTTATCTGCCCTTCCATTCTAAATGATAGCTTTGCTGGATAGAGTAATCTTGGATATAGGTCCTTGCCTTTCATGACTTAGAATACTTCTTTCCAGCCCCCTTGCTTATAAGGTTTCTTTTGAGAAATCAGCTGATAGTCTTATGGGAACTCTTTTGTAGGTAACTCTCTCTACTCTTGCTGCTTTTAAGATTCTCTCCATATCTTTAATATTGGCTAATGCGCTTTGGTGTGTTCCTCCTTGGGTCCAACTTGTTTGGGACTCTCTGAGCTTCCTGGACTTGCATGTCTATTTCCTTCACCAGATTGGGGAAATTTTCCTTCATTTGTTCAAATAAATTTTCCTTATTTGTTCAAATACGTGTTCAGTTTCTTGGTCTTTCTCTTCTCCTTCTGGCACCCCTATGATTTGGATGTTGGAACATTTAAAGTTGTCCCAGAAGTTCCTAAGCCTCTCCTCATTTTTTTTTTTGAATTCTTGTTTCTTTAATCTGTTCCAATTGAATGTTTATTTCTTCCTTCTGTTCCAAATGTTTGATTTGAGTCCCAGTTGCCTTCCCATCACTGTTGGTTCCCTGTATATTTTGCTTTATTTCACTTGTATAGCCTTTACTTCTTCCCTTATTTTGCATCCATATTCAATCATTTCTGTGTGCATCCTGATTACCAGTATTTTGAACTCTACATCTGATAGGTTGGCTATCTCCTCATTGCTTAGTTCTTTTTCTGGGGTTTTAATCTGTTCTTTCATTTGGGCCATATTTCTTTGTCTCAGTGCACCTGTTACATTGTAAGGGGCAGAGCCTTAGGTATTTACCATGGCAGGGCAACCCAGTTTGCTACGTTATGTTGCTGTTTGTGGGGGAGGGGTCAGAGAAGAAACAATGCTGCTTGCTTGACTCTCGCCCTGCTTTCAGTGACTTCCCCACTACCCACAACTGAACTGTACCTTTCTGGTGTTGATTCCCTGGGTGGATGGGCTTGTGTACATTCTAGAATTCTGTCAGCCTCTCCAACGTACTCTCCTGTGAGAGTGGGCATTTCTCCTGCTACTGCAACCCCCACAGGTTCTACAGCCAGAGGTTTTGCCTCTTTATTTCCCCACACTAGAACCCTGGGTTTCATGGTCTGTCTTGCTCCCCAGTTGTTCCTCCTGGCTTATCTACACATGAATGTGGGACTTGCCTTTTATGACTTGCCTTTCAGATGAGTGTGCTAATTGCTGCCTAGACCTCCCTGTCCAACAGTAACCACCTTGCCTCGAGTCCTTTCCACCCCAGCTGCCTGTCTCTACCCCTCCTACCAATCTAGATGAATGTTTCTTCTTTAACTCCTGGGTTATCAGACTTCCATAAAGTTCAATTTTTCTAGCAGTTCTGGTTATTTTTTGTTTTTAAATTGTTGTGTGTGTGTGTTTTTTTTTATGAGGAAGTGAAGCATATCTACCTATGCCTCCATCTTGGCCAGAAGCCCCGTAATTCGTTCTCGTATCTCTTATAACTTATTCAATCCCTGGACCTATCAAAAGGTAGCCATGGTTGTGTGATTAGGTAGAGAATATGATAGCTGCTTTCCTCTTCCCTTGGTGACCACTCAGGACCTACCTATGTCTAGGTCCAAGGTTGCACCCTAGGAGCCTCTATCCCAAAGAAGCAAGTGAGGTTGACTTTCTGACTTACTTCTGGTTGTGAAGCCCCTCAGAAGAAGGTCCTCCAGAAGGAGGTCCTAGCATCCTCTGGTGGGTGTGCACAAACTACCTGTGCCCACGTGTCCAGGCCTATGACCTACCAGGATATCCAGGAGTTCAAGCCTTAATGGCAAAAAGTAATTTGTGAGAAGAAATGTTCAGTAAATCGCATGGGCTTAAACTAATTCCTGGGAAAAAATGTTTGGTAAGTCGCATGCCCTTGATTAACTGGAAATCCATATATGTGAATCATCTTTATATCCAAAATGGAATTGTGTCATCCTTACTTCTGGTGGTTCTTGTCTTGCTTGGAAATTTCTGCCACCCAAGTTGAGTGCCTGCTTCAGCAATCATAAGGGAGCTCAGACCTCCTGGTAAATGGCCAAGAAGACTTTCTGCCAAGTCAGGCAAGGCCCTATCTCCCCTTTGCCATTCTGCAGGCATCATGTCAAGTCAACAAATTTGTGTGGAGCTCCCACTTTGGGCCAGACCCCAAAATGGAAGTGAGGACACCCAATGATCTTCTGAGGTCATAGGCAGAAGGGGACAAAGGCATATCAACAGTTCTGTTACAGAGGACAAAGAGACAGAGAGCTTTGAGGGAAGAGCAAAAAGGCCTGCATCTGGACCCAGCTCTCCAGCTCTGTCTCTTTGTGCTTCAGTGTAACCTTGGAGACCACACTCAGTGTCACTGATCCTCAGTTCCCTTGGGGGCCTAGCATATAGCCTGGCACAGCATCAACTCTAGGTAAATGCAAGCTGTTGTTATCAGATCTGTTTTTAAAGAAGTGTTGATGAAGCTACAGGAGCCCTGGGAAGATAGGCATCAGTTTCACTACTAGTGTCTGGGCACCTGTCATGGGAGGAAACACTTGAACTGGGCCTTGAAAGGAGACAGATATTTGCTGGCAAACAGGAGTTAGGGCATGGGAAAGGTGCATTCTGGGAACTAGAAATGTCAGTGGCAGCCCCCAGTCTGTAGATACAGAAGCTGACCATATGAAAAGAGTGGGAGCCCTGAAGGGATGTCACACAATGTCCCTGGGGAAGGCAGGGGGCTTCCCAGAGGAAGGGGCAACTGAGCTAAATGTCGTTAAGAGAGGAGAAAGTCTACAGGTGGCCCAGGCAGAGGGGATGACCATATGAGGGGGAGAAATGTTGAGGAAAGAAGCAGAGGGGAGCCCTCTGTGGACTTGCAAGCCACAGGAAGTTTGGATTTGGCCCTGCAGTGTGTGGGATGCATGGCAGTGTTCCTAGGTGCAGGGGTATCCAGGGAGAATCAGAGCACAGTATGCAGGGGGTGGCCAGCTAGGAGGATAATTGCTCAGACCCAAGAGGAGGGATCACATGAAGAGAGGAGCATGCACTGGCCATGCCACAGACAAGGCTGTTTCCAGTGTTCAGTATGTTTTGTATTCAGGCCAGTTTCTATGCTAAATTATTATTCGCATTTAGAATATCCCACATACCTGAAATTCATGAGAGTACTGCCCAGTGAGTCACAGGGAAACAATACCAAGCAGATCCAAAGAGTTTACCTTTGGGGAGCTTACCTCCTTCAAACCTAATTATTCTTTGTTGAATGAACTAATAAGGGACCTTTTCTTGTGAGGCCCATGGATATCATTCCAATGTGAATACCATATTTTGTCATGTATAATGCGTACTTTTTTGCCCAAATTTTTGAGGGAAAAATAAGGATATGCATTATAAATGGGTAGTTCCATATATTTATTCCACATCTATATAGATGTTTTTAATTCTTTTACTTATGCTTCTGCATTAAAGTGTAACTCTAGAAAGCAATAATGATATCCATATGCAATTTGTTACTGGCACATAAAATTTGTTGTACCTTGTATCTGTGCTTGTGTTTTGTAATTGTTACATAAAATTTCTTATACCATAATATGTTCAAAAATAAATGCTAAATTCCTTTATAATACAAAAAAAACAAGTATCTAAATACAAATAAATTAAAAATTGAGCCCTGGCTGTTGTGGCTCACTGGATTGAATGCCAACCTGAGAATCAAAGTGTTGTCGGATCAATTACCAGTCAGGGCACATGCCTGAGTTATGGGCCAGATCCCCAGTAGGGGGTGTGTGAAAGGCTACCACACATTGATATTTCTCTCCCTCCCTTCCCCTCTCTCTAAAAATAAATAAAATCTTTTTTTAAAAACTTAAAATGAAAGATTTCTTTTCTTGAAAGTTTGGGCCCAAAACATGGACACACATTATACATGGCCAAATACAATAGCTCCTTTGCCAGCTGTTGGCCAGTGAGCCTGGTACAGAGGTTCCCAGCTGCTGTCTGATCTGTGTTGGGCTCCCAGTGCCCAGAAATGCTGTCTTTTGGGCTGAGTTAGAAAAAGTTGGCTCACTCATTCATTCCACCAGTATTTACTGAGGTCCTCCAATGCCAGGACACAGCAAAAGCAAGACAGGCAGAGCCCTGCCCCATGGGCTGACACTCCAGTCAGTGGAGAAGCAGGTGCAAAAACACCTGGTTGAAGAGTGAGTGCAGGACCAGAGAAGGGCTGCTAGTCATAAGAGCCTGGGAAGTCAAGAAGGCCTCCCCAAAAGGGTGAAGTCTGAGCTGAAATCCAAAAGAGGTATAGATGTTGATTAGTTTAAGAGCAAAGGGTTGGAAAAACTACTTGAGATGCTCAATGGAAGCCACTGTACATAGGAAAGGATGTTCTTTTAAGCACATTTTATTGATTATGCTATTATAGTTGTCCCATTTTTTTCTCCCCTTTATTCCCACTCCACCTTGCACCCCCCCTACTCTCTAGCATCCCCCCTTAGTTCATGTCCATTGGTTGTACATACAAGTTCTTTGGCTTCTCTATTTCCTATACCTCCCCCTGTCTCTTTTATGCCTACCAATTATGCTTCTTACTCCCTGTATCTTCTCCCCCCAATTCTCACTCTCCCACATCTCAGTGATAACCCTCCATGTGATCTCCATTTCTGTGATCCTGTTCCTGTTTTAGTTGTTTGCTTAGTTTTTGTTTTTTTAGGGTCAGTTGTTAATAGTTGTGAGTTTATTGTCATTTTGCTGTTCACAGTTTTGATCTTCTTTTTCTTCAATAAGTCCCTTTAACATTTCATATAATAAGGGCTTGGTGATGATGAACTCCTTTAACTTGACCTTATCTGGGAAACACTTTATCTGCCCTTCCATTCTAAATGATAGCTTTGCTGGATGGAGTAATTTTAGATGTAGGTCCTTGCTTTTCACAACTTTGAATACTTCTTTCTACCCTTCTTGCCTGTAGGGTTTCCTTTATTATTATTTTTTTTTTAGAGAAAGAGAGGTGGGGGGAAGGGAAGGAGAGAGGGAGAGAAACATCAATGTGTGGTTGCCTCTTACCTGCCCCCCACTGGGGACCTGGCCCACAACTCAGGCATGTACCTTGACTGGGACTCGAACCAGTGACCCTGTTATTTGCAGGTCTGCACTCAATCCACTGAGCTACACCAGCCAGAGCTCTAAGGTTTCTTTTGAGAAATCAGCTGATAGTCTTATGGGAACTCTTTTGTAGGTAACTCTCTCTTTACTCTTGCTCTTTTTAAGATTCCTTATCTTTAATCTTGGGTAACTTAATTATAATGTGCCTTGGTGTGTTCCTCCTTGGGTCCAATTTCTTTGGGACTCTCTGGACTTCCTGGAAGTCTATTTCCTTCGCCATACTGGGGAAGTTTTCTTCATTATTTTTTCAATAAGTTTTCAATTTCTTGCTCTTCCTCTTCTCCTTCTGTAACCCCTATGATTCAGATGTTGGAGTACTTAAAGTTGTCCCAGAGGTTTCTAAGTCTCTCCTCATTTTTCTGAATTCATGTTTCTTTATTCTGTTCTGTTTGGATGTTTATTTCTTCCTTTTGTTCCAAATTGTTGATTTGTGTTCTGGTTTCCTCTCTTTCCTTCCAGGGAACTTTTGGTTCCCTGTATATTTTCCTTTATTTCACTTAGTATAGTCTTCATTTCTTGGTTCATTTTGTAATCAAGCTCAGTCAATTCTGTGAGCATCCTGATTACCAGTGTTTTGAATCTGTATCTCATATGTTGTCCATCTCATAGGAGAGGATTTTCAATCATCCAAGTCTTTCCACAACAAATTGCCATTAAAAACAAAGGTAGGAAATGATGATATTGTCTCTGCAAAGACATGTCCATTCATTGTAGGGTCCTCACAGTTTCCAGATTCACAGAAATTACTTGGATAGAATCACTTGTGCACTCTCTCCAAAATGTCAGAGAAAGCTATCTGATTTCTCTGTGATAAAAATAGGTGGATTAAGAAAGATCTAAACAATGGAGGAGGGAGATGGGAATCCTGGGATGGGGTCTGAAGCACAGGTGGAAGAGTGAGGCTTCCATAGAAAAGGGGAGGGTATTAGAGAAAAGGAGGGTCAGGAACATCCAGTTGTGGACACATATAGGTACCTGAAGGGAAAATGCAGATTGGACTTGCTGGGCCTTATTCTCTGTGAAGTGGTAAACAATGTCATGTGAGAAGGGCACTTGCCTGCCTATGTCCAGAAGGGTGCCCCCATCCCCTTCTGGAAAGGGTGGCAACCTGTGGGAACCACTAAGTCATTTTACTACCTAGATGTATATGGTCCTCACCAAAGACCCATTCCTTTATTTTCTGAGGAGTGCTACCTCCATGGCTCCTGGCTATCTGTGAGTCCACAGGACTCACCTTTACTTTCTCTTCTCTCTTTCTCTTCTCTTTCTCTTCTCACCTTTACTTTCTCTTCTCTAGCATGGCATAATGAGTGGTTTAAAATGCTGACTGTGGAACCCAACTGCATAGGTTCTTATCCTAGCTCCACCTCTTATGGTGTAACCTTGGGTGGATCATCTAGCCTCCCTGAGTCACTCTTCTGATGTATAAAATGGTGATAATAACAGTAGTACCTACAATGAGTTCCCATGAAGATTCAATGAGCAAGTACCTGGTACTTGCTTGACACAACACCTGGTACAAAATTAAGAGCTCAGTGTGTTCATTATTTTAAATATTACTTTAATTAAACATGTAATTTTGCATTCCATCACAGAACAGCTTTTTTTAAAAATAGGTCAAGGGATTTGACTGCAGGGTTGGTGCCTAGATTTTGCTCAACCAAGTTAAGACAACTCCTAGCTGTAAATTGTAGCTATATTCACTGTGCTTTAGGACAGTTTCTTTCCCACAGAAAGATAGTGTTCAATATCAGAAGCCCAGCTGGCATGTTCCTGGCTGGCAAGTTCAATCTTGCTGGGAGCTCTCAGAGCCATAGAAAACAGTGAAGGTACTAGAGGATTGCTAAAATACCTACAAGAGGCCAGGAAATTATTCACAACCTGTGAAACTTAAAGCCTAAGAGGAACCTTCAAGATCTCAGAAGGAATAAGGCTTCACCTAAGGTTATGTGACTCAAGATCTCTAAGGGAGAGAAGCCTCCAGGGTGTAGTGGCTCTCCTCCTCTTATTCCCGGTGTCAGGTTCATATGTACCCCATACATCATTAACTTTACTATGAGGCCAGACCCTGGGCTTGACACTGTATCTGCATCATCTCTTTTAATCTCCCTATAGTCCTCTGAAACATTTCTACTATCCCCCCCCCCCCCCCATTTTACAAATGAGCCAACTGAGTTTAGGAGCCAGGTCCAGATCATGGCTAGGAAGTATCAGGGATGGGTGCTCCTCACTCTTCTGTTTTCCTTCATATTGTCAGTTGATCCCTGCCCCCAAGATATAAAACTTCAAATTGCAACCAGTGAAGGCACCCCCAGAGGTCAGTTATCTGAAGCGAAGATGTGGTCACTTGGACCTGGACCCACATCCTCCAACTGACATGTCCCCAGCTGACACATTCTCAGATGGCAGAAACAACTGTAGTAAAAAAATTGGGTGAAGGGAGTATAAGAGATATTGCCAAAGATGGGTCTTTGCTATATGTTTTTAAATTCAACTTTTTGTTTTGATGTAATAGTGATTCACATGTAGCTGTGAGAAAAATAGAGAGGAATCCAATGGACTCTTTACCCAGTTCCCCTCAATGCTGCCATCTTACAAAACTATAGGACATCATAGCCAGGAAATTGACATCAGTACAGCCAAACCACAGAATGTCCTATCGCCAAAAAGATCCCTCATATTGTCCTTGTATAGCACAACCACTTCCTCCTGCCCCACCCCTAACAACCACATTTCTATTCTCCATTCCTCTCATTTTGTCACCTTTAGCTTTCAAGTAAGCAAAGACCACTGTGATAGGACCAGAATGGTTACTTGACAGGAAGGTTTGGGCCTTCTAAGTCTGTTTCCCCATGAGGTATGGCCCTCCTTTTCACTCCAAATCCCACTTTTCCTCTGTCCCTCACCCTTTGCCCCAGCTGTGACTCACACCAGGGGACTGCCCTTTCTCCGACATATCTGGCAGCTCCTTCCCCAGGCCCAGAATCAGCCATTGTGTAAACAAGGACTACGTGATCAGGAAAAGGAAAATGAAGCCAAAAGCAGGAAGCCAGTTGGGCTGGCAGAGCAATTAGACCCTGGAAAAGATTCCCCAAGGGGCCTCATGTGGCCAAGATGTCTTGGGTCAACAGGGCAAGGTGGCAGGCCATTTCAGGAAAGTGGTGGTCTAGTGAACTCTAGCCCTGTGCACTCATAAGGACATATTCTCTGCAACCAAAGCCCAGCATCACAGAATGGAGTGCTGTTTGCAGGGCTGCCAGCCTGCAGAGACCCAGACCTCAACAATGGGGACTTAAACAGAGTAGAAGTTTGTTTCCCTGCACAGTGACTTCTCAGTGTGACCAGCCCCACATGCTCCAATGCATTTTGTTGCTTGCTGTTTCTGGAGAACAGCTCTTCTCCCTGTAGCCTCATCTGCCTCCCTGCTCTGCTGTGTCCAGATAGGTGGAAAGAGGGAAATAAATAGAACAAGCATTTGACAAAAGAGAGTACACAGCACTGCTGCTCGCTTCCCATTGGCCAGAATGTGGTCACATGACCACACCTAACTGCAAGGGAACCTGGAAAATGTAGTCTTTACTCTGGATCCTTGTGTTCCAAATGAAACTTTCAGGGTTCTATAGGGAAAAACAAGAACTGGGTAATGAATAAAAGGCAGGTTCCTCATGTACAAAACAGGGAGAATAAGAGCCATTCCTCAGACAGGTTAATCAGATTGTACACTTAGTGCATGCACATAGGAAGAAAGAGCTCAGAAGTATTAGCTATTCCTATTTCTTTTCATTAAATGAGATCTTGTACGTGATGCCCTGGCACTGTGCTGGGTACAAAGTATGTGGCCAGTCAGTGGTGCTGTAGTTACCATTGCTTTCATTGTTAGCCTCAGTTCTCAACAGACTCCAAGCCCAGGCTCTGCTCCCAAACAGGGCTCCTTGCAACCCCTGGACAAGCGACTGCTATGGCTGTGTACTTCCTATGCATTTATTACCCCTGCCAGTATCTTGTCCCCTCAGCCCCCCAAACAAATAGCCTGGCCCTGCAGGATTCACACCAGCTCAGCTGCAGAAAGTGGCTAAATCATATCATGTGGCTTTCCACAAAGGTTTGATTTGCCTGCTCTGTCCCCAGCATCAGAGGAATCAGGGATGGCAGAGATGACCTAGAATAGCTTGTTCCATTTTGGCATGAATCCGGATTCTAGCCAAGTCCTACAGGGGTGGTAACATAAAAGCAGTGTAGCCCCTGCCCTTGCAGACTCAGATTGGAACACAGTGGACACTCTGGCAGCCTCACACAGGACAGTTGGAAGCACATTTCCTTCCAGCTGTCCCTGTATTCCTAGTTCCCGTGGCCCCTCTGCTCCCTTACCCAGTATTAAGACCATGTTGCACTTCTCCAACCAGTTGAGAATCCACCGGCAAAGGTGAGAGAAATGAGATAAGGGGTGGCTGTGGCCCAACACCCACCCATGTTGACTGAGATATTTCTCACCCAGATTTTGTGTGGGCAATGCTCCATCTGGGGTCACAATGAACAGACAACTCACTGTTCTCTTAGAGGCAGGAGGAGTGAAGCCTGGAAGAACAAGAATAAGGTATCAGGGTATCCCCATGAAAGGCTGGGTTGGATTCTGAGACATAAGCAGGGAGAGTGTCAGAGTTAGGTCCTGGGCAATTTGATGACTAAGGAGGGAGGACCCAGCCTCTGGGCATATCCCCTAGAGAAGCAGCAGGCATCCCTGTCATAATGACAGGCAGCCTTCTGCAGCCTAAAGGACATGGACTCTAGAACCCACCACAGACCAGACCTGCCTTGGACTTTGCTTCTCTGGAAGCCTGTGGGGTAGTGCCCTGCCAAAGTGCCTCAGGAGTAACTCCAACCAGCCCCACACCTTCCACCATGGCCCCCATTGCCCCTGCATCTTGTGTGTGCCCCTCACCCACTTCTACCAGATGGACACTAAGTAAGGAGAGACAGGCTTAGAAAAAGCAAAATTCAGATGACTAATATTAAAATATCTTCAGGCGTGCCGCTGAGCCCCATGGCCTTTTGGGAAGCGGGTAGTGTGTGTTGCCTGCACCTCTGCTCCTGGCTGCGAAGAAGTCCATGGGGAGGGGACTAGAAAGAGCATCAAGCTGGAAGGGAGTAGGGGGAAGCTGTGAACACCAGGATACATGAAGGAGATTGCACCACTGATCTCACAAATATTCAACCACAGAAGTTCGCACCATAATTACAGGGAATCAGAACAGATCAATTTAAGAAACAAGAAGAAACCCACGAACAAAGAGAAAACAAAGAATAAACTCCCAATTGAAGGGAAACGAGGAAGCTTCAGGAAAAATGCTAAATGAAATAGAGGCAACTCAACTATCAGATAGTGAGTTCAAAACAATGATTATCACGAAGTTCAATGAACTCACAATGAGCTATCAGAAATTAGAGGGAAACTACATCAATCTCACTGCAAACTATATAAACATGAAAAAGGAATAGAAAAGGGACTTTCTCAACAAAGGTCAAGAGTAAATGAAGAATACAATTTCTGAACTGAAGAACACAGTAGAAAGAATGAAAAGCGGGATCGATGACGCAGAAGATAGGATTAGTGAGCTGGAGGACAAAGTAGAAAACAACATCCAGAAAGAGCAAGAAAAGGAAAAGAGGCTCAGAAAAAATGAAGAGGGATTAAGAGAAATGCAACACAATATAAAACGTAATAATATCCGTATAGTAGGGATACCAGAAGGAGAAGAAGAGCAAGGGATTGAAAACCTAGTTGAAAAAGTAATGAAGGAGAACTTCCCTAATTTGATGAGAGAAAAAGTCCCACAAATCCAGGAAACACAGAGAGTCCCAATCAACAGGAACACAAAGAGGCCCACCTCAACACACATCATAATTAAAATGGCAAAATTTCAAGACAAAGAGAGAATCTTAAAGGCAGCAAGGGAGAAACAGGAAGTAACATACAAGGGAACCTCAATAAGGCTAACAGCTGACTTCTCAATGGAAACACTTCAAGCCAGAAGAGAATGGCAAGAAATACTCCAGGTAATGAGAACCAGAGGTCTTCAACCAAGGCTACTATACCCAGCAAGGCTCTCAATCAAGATAGAAGTCCAAATAAGAAGCTTCCCAGACAAAAGAAGTCTAAAAGAATACACCTCGACCAAACCAGCTCTGCAAGAGATTCTAAAGGGGCTGCTTTAAGGAAGGGAAGGAAAAGAGAGAGAGAGAGAGAGAGAGAGAGAGAGAGGAACACACATACACAAAAGACAATGAATAAGTATCTATCAATAATAACCTTAAATGTAAATGGGTTAAATGCTCCAATCAAAAGACATAGAATAGCTCAATGGATAAGAAAAAATGACCCACATATCTTCTGTCTATAAGAGACCCACCTCAGTATAAAAGACCTACACAGGCTGAAAGTGAAGGGATGGAAACAAATCTTCCAAGCAAATGGACAGGAAAAAAAGTCAGGGTAGCAATACTCATATCAGACAAAATAGACTTCCAAAAAAGGTCCATAAAGAGAGACCCAGAAGGTCACTTCATAATACTCAAGGGAAGAATCCACCAAGAAGACATAAATATTGTAAATATATATGCACCCAACATAGGAGCACCCAAATACATAAAGAAAATCTTAGAGGACTTCAAGAAAGATATGGACAGCAACACAATTACAGTGGGAGATTTTAACACCCCACTATCAAAAATGGACAGATCTTCCAAACAAAATATCAACAAAGATATTGTGGCATTGAACAATATCCTTGATGAAATGGACTTTACTGATATATACAGAGCTCTCCATCCAAAAGAAGCTAAATATACATTCTTTTCAAATGTACACGGAAATTTTCAAAGATAGACCACATGATAGGACACAAAACAAGCCTCAAGAATTTCAAGAAAATTGAAATCATACCAAGCATCTTCTCAGACCACAAGGGACTGAAGCTAGAAACCAACCTGAAGGAAAAAAACCCAAAACACTCAAAATCATGGAGATTAAATAGCATGCTATTAAACAATGAATGGGTCAAGAATGATATTAGGGAAGATATCAAAACATTTCTGGAAACAAATGAAAACGAACTCACAACAACCCAAAACCTATGGGACACAGCCAAGGCAGTCCTGAGAGGGAAGTTCATAGCGATACAGGCCCACCTAAAAAAGAAACATTCCAAACAAACAACGTAACCCTGTGTCTACAAGAAGTAGAGGAACAACAACAAAGGCAGCCCAGAGCAAGCAGAAGGAAGGAAATAACCAAGATCAGAGCAGAATTAAATGACATAGAGACTAAAAGCACAATTCTAAGGATCAAGGAATCCAAGAGCTGGTTCTTTGAAAAGATAAACAAAATCAACAAGCCTTTAAGCAGACTCATCAAGAAAAAAAGAGAGAAGACACAAGTAAATACAATCAGAAATGAAAGAGGAGAGATTACAACAGATACCACACAAATACAAAGGATTGTAAGAAATTACTACAAAGAACTGTATGCCAAGAAATTTGAAAACCTAGGTGAAATGGACAAATATCTAGAAAAATATAATCTTCCAAAACTCAATGAAAAAGAAGCAGAAAGCCTGAACAGACCAATAACAACAAAAGAAATTGAAGCAGTAATCAAAAAACTCCCAACACACAAAAGCTGTGGACCAGATGGTTTCACAGGAGAATTCTACAAAGCATTTAAGGAAGAGCTAACCCCTATCCTTCACAGACTATTCCAAAAAATCCAAAAAGATGGGAGTCTCACAAACTCTTTTTATGAGGCCAACATCATCCTAATTCCAAAACCAGATAAGGACACAACAAAGAAAGAAAACTTCAGGCCAATATCACTGATGAACATTGACGCTAAAATCCTCAAGAAAATACTGGCAAACCGCATCCAACAATACATTAGAAAGATCATACACCATGACCAAGTGGGATTCATTCCAGGGATGCAAGGTTGTTCAATATTCGCAAATCAGTAAATGTAATACATCACATAAACAAAAGCAAAGACAAAAACCACATGATTATATCAATTGATGCAGAAACAGCATTTGATAAGGTACAGCACTCATTTATGATAAAAACACTCGGCAAAGTGGGAATAGAGGGAGCATTCCTCAACATAATAAAGGCCATATATGAGAGACCTACAGCCAACATCATACTCAATGGACAAAAATTAAAATCTTTTCCATTGAGATTAGGAACAAGACAAGACTGTCCTCTTTCACCACTTCTATTCAATATAGTACTGGAAGTTTTAGCCACAGCAATCAGACAAGAAAAAGAAATAAAAGACATCCAAATTGGAAAGGAGGACACAAAACTGTCACTGTTTGCAGATGACATGATAGTATACATAGACAATCCTATAGACTCTACCAAAAAACTGCTTGACCTAATAAATGAATTTGGCAAAACAGCAGGATACAAAGTCAATATCCAGAAATCAAAGGCATTTCTGTACACCAACAATGAAACAGCAGAAGCAGAGATCAAGGAAAAAAAATCCCATTTGAAATAGCAAAAAGAAAAATAAAATATCTAGGAATAAACCTAACCAAAGAGGTAAAAGACCTGTATTCAGATAACTATATAACACTCAGGAAAGAAATCAAGGAAGACATAAACAAATGGAAACATATACCGTGTTCATGGATTGGAAGAATTAATATCATCAAAACGTCCATACTACCCAAAGCAATTTACACATTCAATGCAATTCCTATTAAAGTACCAATGGCATATTTCACAGACATAGAACAAACACTTCAAAAATTTATATGGAATCATAAATGACCCCGAATAGCTGCTGCAATTTTGAGAAAGAAAAGTAAAGTAGGAGGGATCACAATACCCGACACTAAATTATACTACAAGGCCACTGTAATCAAAACAGCCTGGTACTGGCATAAAAACAGGCACATAGACCAATGGAACAGAACAGAGAGCCCAGAAATGGACCCAAGTCTCTTTGGTCAATTAATATTTGACAAAGGAGGCAGCAACATAAAATGTAGTAAAAATACCCTCTTCAGCAAATGGTGTTGGGAGAACTGGACAGCTACGTGCAAAAAAATGAAACTTGAGCACCAACTTATACCATATACAAAAATAAATTCAAGGTGGATAAAAGACTTAAATATAAAACGTGACACCATTAAAGTCCTAGAGGCGAACGTAGGTAGGAAAATCTCAGATATTTCAAGAAGAAACTTTTTTACTGACTTCTCCCCTAGAGAAAGGGACATAAAGGAAAGAATAAACAAATGGGACCTCATCAAAATTAAAAGCTTCTGCACAGCTAAAGAAAACAGTATCAAAATTAAAAGAGAACCAATGTACGGGAAAACATATTTGCCAATGACATCTCAGACAAGGGTTTAATCTCCAAAATATATAAAGAACTTACACAACTGCACTCTAAGAAGACAAGGAATCCAATTAAAAAGTGGGCAAAGGACTTGAACAGACACTTCTCCAAGGAGGACATACAGAAAGACCAAAGACACATGAAACGATGTTCAATATCGCTAGCTATCAGAGAGATGCAAATTAAAACCACAGTGGGATACCACTTCACACCAGTCAGAATGGCCATCATAAACAAAGCAACAAACAACAAGTGTTGGAGAGGTTGTGGAGAAAAGGGGTCTCTAGTGCACTGTTGGTGGGACTGCAGACTGGTACAACCACTATGGAAGGCAGTATGGAACTTCCTCAGAAAACTAAAAATGGATCTGCCTTTTGACCCTGTGATTCCACTGCTGGAACTCTATCCTAAGAATACTAAAACACCAGTCCAAAAGAACCTATGCATCCCAATGTTCATAGCAGCACAATTTACAATAGCTAGATGCTGGAAGCAACCAAGATGCCCATCAGTAAATGAATGGATCGAAAAGCTATGGTACATTTACACAATGGAATTCTATGCAGCAGAAAGAAAGAAGGAGCTCCTACCCTTTGCAACAGCGTGGATGGAGCTGGAAAACATTATGCTAAGCAAAACAAGCCAGGCAGTGAAAGACAAATACCATATGATCTCACCTTTAACAGGAACCTAAACAACAAAACAAAGAAGCAAAATATAACCAAAGACACTGAAATAGAGGACAGGCTGACAGTGCCCACAGAAGAGAGTAGAGGGAATTTCAGGGGACAGTGGGAAGGGTTCACAGGAACAAACTTAAAGGACACATGGTCAAAAACTATGGGGTGGGTGGTAATGGGAGGGAAGTGGGGAGGAGTGGGAGGGGGGGCTGGATTGGGAGTAAAAAGGAGAAAACTGTATTTGAACAATGATTAAAATAAAATTTAAAAAAAATCTTCAGAGCTATTCCTTAGTGAAATATTATGTAAATAATACAATGCTGCCTATATAAAAATATAAGATTAACACTTGAAACTGTCTACAGACACATGTATGAATTCGGAATGCATAGAACAAGGCCTGTGAAGAGAGGCATCAAAACTAGTGTAGATCTGGGTCAGGGAGGGTCTGGCCATTTTGTTGGCTCTTGGCACCTGCACCCCAAATAGCCTGACTGAGTGGAATCAGCTCTTCAGGCCAAAGCACAAGGAAGAGCTAACAGCCTGGGTGGGCGGCTCAGTTGGTTAGAACATTGTCTCATACACCAAAAAAAATAAAAATGGTTGCAAGTTCAATTCCCAGTCAGGGCACATATGTGGGTTGCAGGTTCAATCCCTCGTCAGGACATATACCTCTTTGCAGTTTCAATTCGCTATTGAGACGTATACAAGAGGCAACCAATCAATGTTTCTCTCTCACACAAAGATGTTTCTCTCTCTGTCTCTCTCTGTGTGTGTGTGTGTGTGTGTGTGTGTGTGTGTGTGTGTGTCTCCATTTCTTCCTTCTCTCTCTAAAATCAATAAACATATCCTTGGGTGAGGATTCATAGAGAAGAAGGAAGAGCTAACAGAAAATAGAAAAGTTCCCCCACCCATGAAGTGACAGAACCCTTTCTCTTTTTTTTTCCCTCAGGTTGACCTTTATAACACAGACCCCCTCATCTGCCGAGCAGGACTGAAAGTGTGCTTTGGCATCCAACTGCTCAATGCTGTCTCGAGGGTGGAGCGGGCCCTCCCCAAGCTGACCTTGCCCTTCCTCCTGCTCCAGGGCTCTGCTGACCGCCTGTGTGACAGCAAAGGGGCCTACTTGCTCATGGAGTCTGCCAAGAGTCAGGACAAGACACTCAAGGTGAACACCTAACTTCCCCAAGGTTGGGAAGGTGGTATCCTTTTGGGCACATCTTCCCAGAATGTGAAAGCCACTCCCAGGAGAGGCATCTTGAAATGGGGCAGCCTGACCCCGCTAGGAAATAAGTACCAGAAATACAAAACAGTTGTTAATTCTAAGCAAGAACACAAGCTATTAGCTGACTGCTTGTTCATGTGAACAAGCTTGAAAGGGAAAAAGAGAGAACACTCAGAAGATGTCCAGGTCAAGGAAAAAATCCTGCAACAGGGCACCAAGAAAGAAAGGTCTCTCAGAGTTTGTGTCCCACTTTTCCATGTCCAAGGTCCAAAGGCCTGCAGACTTGCAGCCTCCCTGCAGGTTGGTTTGCTTCAACAGCTTGGGACCAGCCACCACTGCCAAGGGCTGTGCTTGTACTGGTGGAGTGGGACATGGCAGGATCTGGTCTGCAAGTGAATCTGCACTAGGGGATGGGACCTGTGGCTTAGCTACATGGCTTGTCAGACATACAAACTGCAATGGACTAATTAGAGGGCCTTTAGAGATGTGGTTTGGAAGTCCCAATGTTGCCGTTTTTATTTATCTGATTGAACTGGGAAGAGCTCCAGCTGGGGTAATGGGAGGAGGAGAAGCACCTAATATGTACCTGTCAGTTGACCCTGAAGGCAGCTATCTGCGGTCAGTTGGGCAGAGCACAGCCTCAGTGTAAGAATGTATGGATGTGTCCCCAAACTATGCCACTACCACCTATGCAGTGGATGCATAGAAGCCCTGAGTCCAGAGCCATTTCCTGCTAAGTTACAAAGAGGACAAGCAACTCATTACAGATCACACACTTACTGAGCAGTAGGGTCAAGATTCAAACTCACACCCTCTGACTCATGCACACTAATCCTCTCCATTCCCTACTGTACTGACAGAGACTCTTATGTCTTTGCAAACTTTTACACCATTATGCATTGCAGACCCTGGCCCATACCAACTACAAGATATAATAGACTCCTAGATGAACAGAAAGAAAGAGAAAAAGGAAGATTGGCTCTTATAATGCTGGAAAGTATAAATGCCATGAGCACTTTGTAGTTTGGGTGTAGGCACCGCACATATCATTTCCTTTGCTGGAATGGAAACTTGGTGGCCCTGCAAAAGAAGGCCATGCAGAGCACTCATCTGTTCATTCACTCTCCATTCATCCATTTCTTTATTCAATCCAAGTGTTCACTAAACATTGACTTTGTGCCAGCACCAGTGAACAAGACAGGCAAAGTCTCTACCTCAACCCAAGCAGTCCATCCTAGCAAATGAGCAACAAACAAATAACCAGACAGGATGATGATGACAATGAAGAGGGTGAATGTCCTGAAGGAAATTAAGCAGGAGGTGGGGACAGGGAAACCAGACAAAAGGTGAAGTACCTACTTCAGATAGGCAGGCAGGGCTAAGAGCTAACAGTGACTAGAGCAGTAGAAAAATATTCCAGACAAAGGGAAAGGCAACTGCATAAACCCAAGTTGCAAAAATATTGGTGTATGCAAGCAACCAGGAGATCAGTGCAGTAGAAATGTGCTGAACAAGGTGAGGATGTTATGTGACAGAGGGACCTGGCAGCAGAGGAGGAGTCTGGAATTTTTCTCTTAGTGCTATGAAAAAGCCACCAGGGTGTTCTGAGCTGGAGAGCCACATGCTCCAACTCTAGTTCTCAAAGCATCCCTCAGCTGCCATGTGGAGACAAGAATGGGGGAAAGGACACCAGGTGAGAAGATGGTGGCGTCACCTAGGCCAAGAGGATGGGCTTGGCCTAAAGTGGTGGCAGTGAAGATAGGGGACAGCCTGGCCAGACCTGGAGAGAGTGACTATAGTGATCAAGTGATTAAGGATGAATCCTGAGCTTGGGCCTGCATCATTCAGGAGACTATGACCCCTGCCCCAATATGGGTGACACAGGGAGTTCCATTTTGAGATACCTATCAGAGAGTCCATTGGAAATTTGAGAAAAGAATTGAAAGCAACCACAAGAGGAAAGTATTTCTAGAAAGTTAACAGCTTTTGAGTGATGTTGGGAAGACAAATAATATGAGAGCTGGTGTTCCCTGGCTATGACAACTGAAGGTCATTGGAGCCCCTGCCAAGAACAGTTGCTGTGGGTTTGTGGGAGTAAAAATAGACTGGGATCAGCTGAGGTCCAAGTGGAAGGCAAGTAAGTGAAGACAGTAAATGGAAATCAAAGTTTTGAGATGGAGGCACAGACTAGGTCCACAGCTGGAGAGAGAAGCAGAATAAATGGAAAGTATGTGTTGACTTAAGAAAGGAAGTGCTAGAACATATTGGGACATTTTAATTTTTTGAACCATCACCTGATCAAAAGGCATTAGTACCATAAAGACAGGAGTCCTGGGGACAGGGGGAGAACCTGGGGGATTCCAGCTGCCTCCTGTGGCCTCCCTCCCTGCACCTGTAGCTTTCTATAGCCCTGATTTCCTCTCTTCTAATTCCAGATTTATGAAGGTGCCTACCACGTTCTCCACAAAGAGCTTCCTGAAGTAACCAACTCCGTCTTCCATGAAATAAACACGTGGGTCTCTCAAAGGACAGCGGCATCGAGAACAGGGTCCCTACCCTAAACACACTGTCCAGCCAGGCAATCCCACAGTTAGGGAAATGGGCAGAGGAAGGGCAAAAGCCGACCTCTTGGATGTAGCTTGCAAAAAGAAAAAAAATCCCACTAATTGGAGGAATCCCTAGCATAATTTACTAAAGAAAATAGACACTCTTGTCTTATATTAAGTTGTCCATCCATGGACCTACCTTAAGGGGCAGACAGTTCATGCAAAAAATAGAGAAGAGTCACAGGAAATTCTCCAGAGGTGGAATATGCTGGAATGTCCTTTAAACACAGCAGAGGCTCTGCTCTGCCTCTCCTAGCTCCTGCAAGGTTCCCAGGAATTTCTGGTGTTCTGTGACACCTGACTGCAATAATTGGAAGAGTCCCCTCCTGCCCACCTGTCCAGTCCCCACAACCCCTCTACCCCCATTCATCTCAGTCTGGCCTTTCTCTGGCTGTGATGTGATGAGGTGGTTGGCGTCAGCTTCCCAGGGAAGACTTATGTGCCCCCTGAATCCCAGAAAATGCCTGGAACTTCTTCAGAATACATAGTCCCATCCTGTGACCCTTGTCAACTCTTTGTCAGTGAGAACAGGGCTTTGATGTGGCATGAAACTTAGCCCAGAGAGAGAGAGAGAAGTTGACAAGAGATCCTACTCTCCCTTCTTCCCCTTCAGGGAGCCTGAGGCTGCCCATTAAGAATTGTGTTCAAGGGCTGCCTTTCCTTCCATGACTCATTTTACCTGACACTATGGGAGGACAATTGTATTGAAGAGGGAATGTCTAATATATACTGTATATTCTAAAGCAGATACTATTTGGGTAGGTAGGTCAGTGGGTCCAAGGGGGCTTGGAGGCACATGAGTCTGATCCCTCTGCACAGGCATAGGAAAAGCTGGCCTGGGAACTCTGTGCCAAAGGCATCAATGCACAGCCCCCAGAGGCAAGGCCCTGAGCACCACCAGTGGCAGTGTCAGGGCACTTCTCCCTGGTCCCCTTCTCCCTGCCACTTCTCCCTGGTCCCCATTTGTCTGGGCCCATAACTGTCCTGGGAGCTCAGTCCTGGCAGCACAGCTACATCTGGTGGCAGGAGAAGGGAGTCCCCACTTGGTGGCCCTGCAGCCGGGTGGAAAGATGAGGCTAGCTGATAGGGCCAACCTTTCCTAGACCTTTCCTAGCCGAGGCCCCGCAGTGCCTGACCAGCCTTTCTTAGGTGCCAACACCCACCCATGGCCCTCATTTAGTGCCAGCAATAAACAAGGATCACTGCCCACTTCAGGAATACCTTCACTTTCAATCAGACTTGCTGTGACCTCATGAGGCTCCTTAGTACAACTATGACCATGTGGTGGGGAGAGCCACTGGGGGTCAATTGCTCAGTGTTGACTCCCATGGAAGGTGCAGGCAGGAGCTCCAGGCTACAGAGAAGAGGCAGCAGATTCCCTGCCAGGGCCTCTGACTCTAGGAGTTGGGTCTCTCACTCCTCTTCCTCTAGCAGTGGAACTGCTGCCCCTTATCCACATCTTATTCTTCTAGGGCTTTTTCCAGTCCTCAAAGAGGGGACTCATTTCTGCCCTCCCTCCAGGGACCTGCCTGCACCATGACGCAGCTAGAATTAGTCCCTTTCAAATGGCAGTCTGATCATGCTTGCTTGCCCAGGGCCCAGGTTTCTGTTCTGATGTCCCTGCCCCTCAGGAGAGGCAAAGTACCCAAGTACCTACCCCTTGGGGGCAGGGCCCCAGTTTCACCACAGAGAGTGGCTTCCATTGCCCTGTCTTATTTCTCTGACTTCTCTTTGAGGGAGAAAAATGTAAGAAATGCACTGAGAGACAAGGTGGGTGTCTGTTCAGCTGGGCAGCCATGTGAATATTTGTGCTCCTCAGCTAAGGAAAAGCAGAAACTCCATTGCAAACTCCCAAACCCACAAAACCCCCTGAGCCCAGACCTGGAATTCTTGCCAGAGCTGTAACAGTTCCTGTCACATAAAGTCCCCACACCTCCCACCCACTCTATCGCTGCCCTACCTCTCCCATAAGCAGGTCACCATAATACCATTTCCCAAATTAAATATCAGGCACATGGTTTAACCACAAATCTTTTAGATGCATGAATTTATTTATATGAATGTTCTTACAGAGACAAATTTAGTCACATTTACACATCTGGTTAAAGAATCGCCTATATAAAAAAATTATTTGAAATGAATGAGTGAGCTCAGGAGCCAGACATCAGCTGTGTCTGGAGTCTTACCTAAGGTACTCCAAGTAAACTATGTGGGTCTCCAACTGAATTCATTCTCTAAGTTGACAGCTCTGCACTGACATCTGGAGCTTCAAAGTGGTGCCATGGGAGCAAGGCAGATGAGCTGGGTTTGGAAGGGACAGTAGGTCTCACATAGAGCCTGGCCTTGAAAGAGGTGAGAGGGCATAGGCTAGCCAGGGAAGAGACCACAGAGACGCAGCTGATCCAAACTCACCTGGAGGGATGAACACAACAAGATACTATACCCAAGCACTGATGTGAACACACCTCTCCCTGTACCCCAGAGGTCATCCTGACACATACAGAAATGGGTTTCATGCCTGAAAATCTTTCTAGGCAAAGATGTCACTTGTAGCCAGTGTAGGTGTTCCCAGTCCCAAAGGACCCCATTCTTTTGTAGGGAATGGGAAGCCTCCCTTCCACCCAGCACAGACCCCAGCTTCCACCTCAGTTTCTAGAGGGGCACTGGGGGTCATGGAAAGAGCACAGAAAGGTGCTCTGGACACTCTCCTTGCTCTGCTCAGCACCCTGTAGCAAGATTTTTTTCTTTTTCTCACCACTGCTAATATAAACCCATTAGGATCACAATGATTTTCTAAACAAATTCACCTGTTTGCTTTTGTCACTGCAGCTCAACACACACCTAAATGTATGCTGTTAGTGGGGAAATATGTACCAGTTTAGAATTATTAAAGAAACCAATATGCCACAGCTAATCCTAATAAACCAGATGTTTTTTGAATGGTGTTATCTGTCTGTCTGCCTGATCTAAGACTACAACAGGTCCTACAGAGAGAGCAGAACTGAGAGCCTGTGCTGAGCCAGTCATCTGACATAAACCCATGTGTGTGGACTTGACTTTCTTTCCTATACACTCAGAGATTTCTCCCCAGGAGCAGATTGTGCATGCATTCTGTTACATTGTAGACCTGCCACACTGCATACCAGAGGAACAGGGAAGCCCGCAGCTCTGAACCAACTGCTTCCTCCACAGTGCCACATGGATACCTGAACATCTCCAGAAACAAGCTCTGATCTTCACTGCCACACTGACTCTATCTGTGCCTCATTCATCTCAGCACAGGGTACCTCAGCTCTCCTGTTGTTCAGGCCAAAGCTCTGGACAGCATGCTCCACTTGTCTTGGCCCCACACTTACGCTTGCCCAGCAGTAAATCCTGTCACCTCTGCTTCGATTTCCCTCTGGCCTGATAGCTGATCACCCTGCCTTTGTCTTTTCTCCCATGTTCTTTGCCACATTATTCATGAAGCCTTTTCTGACCACCCTGTCAAAAGTCACCCCACCAACCCAGGCCCTGCCTTCTCCTCCTCCAGCAAACTGCCACCTGTTCTGCTTGTCTACTCAGTAGCTCTCTGTCCCCACCACTGGAATAAGCTGCAGGATCATGTGTCCTAAAATTAGCTCTCTGTCTGATTTCCAGGGGATTCCTGATAAAATGCCTGTCCAGTAAGGATGGGAGGGAAGGTGGGAGGGAGGAAGAAAGTGAATGAATAAATAAGAGAGGGGATATAGAGGAGGGAGGGAGGAAAGGAGAAATGGACAAATGCCATCTGAGACAAGCACTGAGTTTGGCACTGGGACCAATTTCATGCATATGCAACCTGTGCAATCAGTTGCTCAGGGCCCATACTTAGAAAGGCCCCCATGCTTTGCTTATTGCTCTGCTACTGCTGTCTTGAAATTCTCAGTCATTTCTGAACAAGTTCCCCACATGTTTGTTCTCCACTGGGCTCTACACACATGGAACAGGTTCTGTGGGCATGGCTGGAATTGGGCCTGCCCTCTGTGCAGAGGACCTTCCAATGGTTGTATACCTGAAGGACAGAGTCTGCCCCACCCAGGACCTCCCTTTCTTCTTACACCTAACCAAATTCTACCCTGAGCCTGATCAAACCTGGCCTTCCCTGCCTCACATGAGCATTTCGTACTATGAGAAGATCCCTACTGTTCATCCTTGATGTGCCCGCCAGGCACCATGCCTGGGCCTGGGACTGCCCCACAGAATGAAGACAGAGTGACACAAACCTGCCACTCTAGCACCTAACAGTGGAGGGTCAAGAAATGAGACAGAGCACACAGTGGGGCCAGCCCAGCAGGCTAGCATGCTCTCCAGAGTTGGCCCTGAGGGAAAACAGGGAAATAAGTGGGAGTGAGGAGCTCAAGGGGGCTCAAGGCAAGACTTGAGGGTAGAGGTTGGTCTCAGAACTGGGACTTTCAGGATGAATGGGAGAAACCTAAGGTACCCTCAGCAGCACCCAAATAAGGACAGTGTGGTGAAGGGAGCCCATGGGGTAGATGTGTTACTGGAAGCTCATTTATTCTCACCGACACAGTAAAGAACTACAGATCAATAAGATGAAAGTGGATAAGTAAGAGTTTTATTAATACATTTTCTCTCAGGTCTGCTGAGGGTGGCAAGAAGGGCTTAGCATAGAAGAAGCAATAAGAGAGCCTAGGCTCTTTTTTGCAGGCAGGAATCTTAGGGGAGATTTCAGGGGAGGGTTTCAGTATAATATTCATCAGTTCTCCAGGTGTGCCCTTTCAGGATCATGGTCTCCTCTGATTGGTCAGTGGCAGGGGGTCTTTAGCCATTGCAGTTGGTCTGGTGTAGCCCACCTGGTTTTGTGATTTTCTGGACCTGGAGCTGAAACACAACTGAGACCTAGATGTTATCTCTAGGGAGGTGACCTTTTGTATCTGACTGTAAATTGCTCAGCCATTGTGTTCAACTATCTCAGTTATCCTATTCCACTTGCCAGGGAATTTTCTTAGCTTCTTAATATCCTGTCTCAGGTCACAGCGGGGAGCCATGGCTGGAGGGCTTGTCACTGAACATGGAGAGCACTGCCCTGGGAGAGGGATGACACTTGTCAGGCTGGGGCTTCAGACAGAGGACACAGCCATGGCCAAGATGGAGGCTGGCAGGGAGGAGGCAGCCCCCTTCTTTTGCTTCCATCTTTCACCCTCCTGAATCTGGAGTCTGGAGCATGAGGCTTCCAATCCACCATCCAAAATGGTTGCTCTAGCTCCTGCCATTGTATCCTTGTTCCAGACAACCAGAGGGGAAGAAAGGAAGGGGGCAGGTATGAGTGTGCCTTTGAAGGAATAAAGCACAGATCACATCTAGTACTTCAGCTCACATCTAGAACCGGGTACAAAGAAGCCTGGTAAATATGCCAGGTGCTCATGAAAAAGGTCTCAGATATCAGGAACAGCCATCAGGCTATGCCCATGAATGAAGAGTGCACCCTGAGGCTTCCAAGGAGGAGATACCCAGGCTCAGTATCTGCCTGGAAGATGCCAACAAGGCAGTGAAAATGGGCTGTAGATGAGGCAGGGCCTTGTGGCAGTGAGTACAGAAACGGAGAGACTGAGCAGCAGCTCCTAAAGAGGTAAAATCAATAAGGTTTTGTGATCAACTAAGTTTGAGGGTCAAGGAATTGGGAGAAAACATAAAGAACACATATCTATCTTTAAAAAGCTCTGTAGGTAAGTGTCAATGAAAAAAAATCCAAACCTCTAGAGAATTTTCATGAGTATGGGTCAAACTGAAGAGCTACGCCAGGGAACAAGATCTCAAATGCGCTCAAGAATAACAGTTTTGCAGCTTCTTTTATGCATTTGAAATTAAGAAGGAAAGTAAGGTAGATTACTTGGAGGTGGGAAAAAGCAAGATGGAGATTGGATTACAGGATAGTTAACAAGATTATGTGCTTTGCTAAAAGTGTGGTTATCCTTCTGGCATCTCGAAGGTGCATTAGCCTAGATGCCCAAGAACATTGGACATGGCTGGCTTAAAAAAATCTCTCTCTGAAGAAGTAATATTCCTAATCAACAAAATAAAAAAGCAAACAAAACATATCCAGAGACACTGAAATTAAGAACAATCTAACAATAGCCAGAGAGGAGGAGGAAGGGAACAATGAGGGGGGAAGGGTTTTCAGGAACTACTATAAAGGGCACAAGGACAAAACCAAGGGGGAGGGTAGAAGCAAGGGAGTGAGGTGGGCTTGGCTGGGGTTGGGGGTAGTGATGGGGGGAAATGCAGACAACTGTAAGTGAACAACAATAAAGTAATTTTTTAAAAAACAATACACTGGAGATAACAGAAATAAAGTAAATAAACACAATCTTAAAAAAAAGAAATTAAATTCCTGGGGAGTGAATACCCACTATTACCTGCCAAGTTAGGAATTTATGATCAGATCACCTTGTATGGTTACCTCCCCTTGTGTCTCCACATAAGGAAAGGATGCAAAGTCTGTCCAGATTGCTCATATTATATTTTCCAGAGAAAATAAAAATTCACATTGAGATTCATATTGCTCTTTTAGCCCCTTCTATGGTTGGCACTTCCTCATGACCCTCTTTAATTTTCATACCAGCTTTGGGTGGTTGGTGCTATTGCTTCCATTTACACTAAGTAAACTGAGGCTCCCAAGAATTCAGTGATTTGTTCAAAGCCAGATGCTGAGTCTGAGCCAAATCACCAGATTCAGGTGCAGAGTACCTATTGCCTCCCAGAGAAGGAAGGTAGGTAACAAAGCTCCAAGAGCAGAGTACCACAATGCAACTCTTCGTATCTTAAATCCACACCATCCCTCCCTCACCAGTTCCCCACAGGAACCCTTATTGCCTGAGGGTACCTTCCTGGCTCAGAGTAGTAACTCCTTGAGGCCTAAGGAGTTACTACTCAGAGCCCCTTCTTTCAGAAGTCCCTGTCTCTGAGGCCTCTGGTACAGACTTTTCCCAAAGTGAGAAAGCTTTATGCCTTCAAAATGTTTGCTCTAGGGACCAACTCTGTCCCAAGACCTGACAAGAGCACTCTTTACTTTGTGATGCCAGTGGCCAGATGGCAATCTCACCCTGCCTTGGATTCCTAGGTCTGCTGCAGTGAGAGAGGGCATTGAAGGCTATGTAAGTGTTTTCCAAGTAGAGGAAAGAACATACGATGCAAAATTTTCATTCTTTTTTCTTTTTTCAGGAAGGGATGATATTAGAGAATGAGTGAAAAAAATATTTTATTTCTTTCATTATAGACTTATCTCATGTAACAACTGTTTGGGTCAGGACCAGAACTAAAGTGAGGCCAATGCGGTACTCACCTCATCACAAAATGTAAGAGGGCACCAAAATCTTAGTGATTAAGACTACTTTTTAAATCAAAATTAATGCAAAAAAGTGATGAACCAAATAAAATTTTAAATAATGATAGGATCTGGCTTTCCATTTTGCTTCCAATTTTAGTTTGACCCAGCAGAGCACTGCCACTGATTTTGTCTCTGCCCTGCCCCATCATCACTCCTTTTCTCTTTTCGAGGGTGCAACAAGCCATCCCTATGTTACATTATATATATTAACTGTATTATTTCTTTTCCATTGTTGCTTATTTTGTTAGTGTTTGGTTGACCTATTTTTACTTCTGTGAAAAAATACGTGGATATCTTGAGTTGGGATGGAATGCATGTAGTACCCAATAAAATTTATGGAGATTTATGTTCTTTCATTCAGCAGTTTTGCATTTAGAGTCAGAAATTAATTATAAAGTTAAGTGGGGGATAGATGTGCTTTTTCTAAAAGTAGTGCAGCCACACTATGAAAGCTACACACAAGTCAGATGAACCTCAACTCTCAGTCAGCACTTCTCTGTTCCTTTTTGGGACTATGCCATGGTTAGGAGCTGGGGATTGTGGGGCATACCCAAGGTGACCTGAATGAGCCCCCACAGCCAGGGGCTGCCTACTCAAGACCCATAGACCCAGGACAACCCCTAATCCCTAAGGGACACCTGCTGGGCACCCAACCCTTTCCTTGAGGGGTCCCAACTCCAGAAAATGCCCCCTCACTCTCCTCCAACTCCACCCCCTTCCAGGGGCTAAGGCTCCCACAGTGAATTCAAGCTTTATTGCAACCAGACTCTTCTGCTCCCTGCTGGCCATCTCTGTCCCCGTGAGAATGAAACTGGAAAAGTCAGTGTTTGTGCTGTCCATCACTACCAGAACTAATAAGTAAAGACAAGGATTGAATCTCTATAGGTGCTTTATTCCGATGTCCAGTGATTTGAGAAGATGGCAGGTTATATACCCTAACAGACCATCTTAACATTTTAAACTACCTTTTCTTTAAAGAATTGGTTTTTTAAAGATTTTATTTATTTATTTTTAGAGAGGGAAGGGAGGGAGAAAGAGAGAGAAAGAGAAACATCAATGTGTGGTTGCTGGGGGTCATGGCCTGCAACCCAGGGATTTACCCTGACTGGGAATCGAACCTGCAACACTTTGGTTCACAGCCCATGCTCAATCCACTGAGCTACACCAGCCAGGGCTAAAACTACTTTTTTATAAGAAAGGGTAGGTAAGGGGTTTGGAAAAGAGGTTAATTGGATAAGAGTTGCAGTCCAGTGATTTTTCTAGTATTTCTTTATCTGTTGATCAACAATTCTTTATCTGCATCCCTCCCTGGAATACAATGGCTTGCAGACCCCCTGGGGTACAAAGGCTGAATTGCTTGTCAACCTCCTGGAGTCCTGTGGTCTTGCATTCCAGTTCTTGGAATAACAGTTTACCATGTGCATTAATTACTTAAGGCTATCAATTAAGACTAAAATCTTTAACTCTTGAGTTCCCCTATCACTCCCCCCTGTTGTTTTTTAATTATTGTATTTCTATTAGATTCGTTTATAAACTAAAACAACATAAAAGCAGATAAGATTATTTAAAAATCATTTTGCTGTTGAATAAACAGTCCTTCCACACATTAGAAACCATCCTACAGGCTATTTGAAATGACTAAAGGCATAAGAAACATTAGTAATGTGGTTGCAGTTCATCTAAAACAGTTTATAGTACAGTTGACAAAAGTTGCACATTTTCCATCTGGGACTACATTAGCATTTTTAAAGAAAACATTTCCCTGTCCTTTAGAGTAACAATAGCTCCCCAATTATCTTTCCTGGGGAGTACAAACACCTACCAAGACATGGAATGAAAGTTTGTTCAACATATGTTTCAGTCTACTTTTCTTCTAGTTGGCTTTCTGGGGATATCTTCAGTGTCTTAAGTTGCACCTTACCTCAAGGCTGAAAGAATGTAGCAAACCTGTGTGGAAGATATCTCTAATACAGATAAAATCAGTAATCACAGCTAAAGTCTGACTTAAATGTTGTACATAGTTCATAATTTCATAAGAAGTCAGTTGAATCCCAGTTTCAGGAGGCACACTGTCCTGAGCAGAACAATATGTAAAACATGATCCCAATGGAGATGAGCTTCTTGACACAGTTTGGCTACATTTTTCTTATGGTGTAATTAATCCCCTCTACCTTTCTAGAAGCCTGAGGTCTCCATGCCATGTGCAGTTTCCACTTGATTCCTAAATATTTACCAACATTCTGTGTAATATCTGAAATAAGAGGAGCTCCATTATCGCTCTGGATGCTGCTAGGAAGGCCAAAGGGAAAAATTATTTCCTTCAGTAAGGCTTACATTGCCTCTGAGGATTCTCAGTTCTAGTAGGATAGGTCTCCTGAAAAGGTAGCAACAAAATCTAACAAATACTGTATGTCTATCTTCAGACCCTCTGTATCTGGCTAAAGCCTACGTGCCAGTTTTCAAACAGGCACTGTCCTTGGTATTGTTTCCCTTCTTTCTTCTGATGGGGATCTGTCTTGGAGTTGTTCTTCTGGCACAAAATACATCTTTTGTTTTCCATATGACTTTAGAAATTCCAGGACCTCGAGTCAGTATACACCTCACTCTCTTTTTAATACAATCAGTTCATCTTTCTGAGCAGAGGTTCCTGGCAGTAAGGCCTTGGCCTCTACTTTTCCTTCAAGAGTCACAATGATATAACCATCCTTTCTGTTCCCTTTGTCCCTGCTTCCATCTGTATATAGAGTCCAGTCTGCCTCTTCTAGAGGATGGTTCTGTAAATGGATTAGTTTCGAGGGAGACCTTGGGATTGTCAAGAATTGTTTGGTACCTGCCCATTCTTTCAGCAGTGAGCCACAAATTTCCTTTTTGCTCTAGCAGGCTTAATACTTGGTGGGGTACATAAATGGTGATAGGCTGTATCAAGGAACACTTTTCACCTTCCTATAAAAGCTCACAGTTGGCTGCTACAGTGCTCAAGCATGCTGGTCACTCCTGGACAGTGTGATCTAGTTTCTTTGTTTAAAAGTATTTTTTATTGATTATGCTATTATAGTTTTCCCAATTTCCCCCCCTTATCCCCCCTCCGCCCTGCATCCCTCAACCCTCCAGCATTCCCCCTCTTCATTCATGTCCATGGGTTGTACATATAAGTTCTTTGAGTTCTCTGTTTCTTATACCATTTTTTATCTCTCCCTGTCTACTTTATGCCAACTAATTATGCTTCTTCTTCCCTGTACCTTTTCCCTGATATTCCTCCCATCCCTCTCCCACTGAAATCCCTCCATGTGATGTCCATTTCTCTGATTCTGTTCCTATTCTGATTGTTTGCTTAGTTTTTATTTTCATTTTTTTTTAGGTTCATTTGTTGATAGTTGTGAGTTTGTTGTCATTTTACTGTTCATAGTTTTGATCTTCTTTTTCTTAGATAAGTCCCTTTAACATTTTATACAATAACGGCTTGCTGGTGATGAATTCCTTTAAGTTGACCTTATCTGGGAAGCACTTTATCTGCCTGTCCATTCTAAATGAACGTTTTGCTGGATAAAGTAATCTTGGATGTAGTTCCTTGCCTTTCATGACTTCAAATACTTGCTTCTAGCCTCTTCTTGACTGCAAGGTTTCTTTTGAGAAATCAGCTGATAGTCTTATGAGAATGCCTTTATAGGTAATGCTCTCTTCTCCTCTTGCTGCTTTTAAGATTCTCTCTTTATCTTACCTTGGGTAACTTAATGATGATGTGCCTTGGTGTGTTCCTCTCTGGGTCCAACTTCTTTGGGACTCTTTGGGCTTCCTGGACTTCCTGGAAGTCTATTCCTTTGCCAGATTGGTGAAGTTTTCCTTCATTATTTGTTCAAATAAGTTTTCAATTTCTTGCTGCTGTTCTTCTCCTTCTGGCACCCCTATAATTCAGATATTGGAATGTTTCAGGTTGTCCCAGAGGTTTGTAAGACTCTCTTCACTTTTTTGAATTCTTATTTCTTCATTCTTTTCCTGTTGGATGTTTATTTTTTCCTTTTGTTCCAAATTGTTGCTTTGAGTCCTGGTTTTCTTCCTGTCACTGTTGGTTCCCTAAATATTTTGTTTTATTTCACTTTGTTTTTTCATTTTTTGACCAAGCTCAATCAGTTCTGTGAGCATTTTGATTACCAGGGCTTTAAAATTTCCATCACATAGGTTGTCTATCTCCTCATCACTTAGTTCTCTTTCTGAGGTTTTGCTCTGTTCTCTCATATTTCTTTGTCTTGGTGCAGCTGATAGGTTGTAAGGGGGCGAGGCCTTAGGTATTCACCCTAACAGGGCAACCCTCTTTGTTGTGCTGTGGTGCTGCCTGTGGGGGAGGGGCCAGAGAGGGAACAATGCAGCTCTCCGGCTTGTCTTTAGCACACTTCCCAACTAGACTCTCGTTTGAGACTGGGAGTTTTACCCACCAGGGCAACCACCATAATCCACAGTCAACTCTGAGTCTCAGTGTCACCTTCAGCTGGCCCTGCCTGCCTGGTCTGCTGCCTCACGCAATTTTTCTGAGTTGGCTAGAACAGTCCACCCCCTTACTGGTCTGGTTGTTCTGGTTGATTTTTTTTCTAATTCCTTGGTTATCAGAGTTCCATGCAGTTTGATTTTCTGGTGCTTCTGGTTATTTATTGATTTTAGATTGGTTGTTATCCTCCTTTTGGTTGTGCAAGGAAGCTAAGGGTTTCTACCTTTGCCTCCATCGTGGCTAGAACTTGATCAAGTTTCTTTGAGAAGCCCAGTAAGACTCCTGCCAGATTAGAGCAGGAACCCAAGAAACCTTACTGCTTGTTGGCAAATCTGGGCCTTCTGTGCTGATATTTTATAGCCACAAGATGTCAAATGGTTCAATGTACCTATAGTATTAGTTAAATTGCACATCTACATATTGTAACAGAGTCCCTCCTTCTAGTTTCAGATCTTTTTAGCCCTGGCTCAAGGTCTCCCCAAAATTATAGGCCATTTCTTGAACCCTTGTGGTAAGACTGTCCAGCAGTAGAGTCTTTCTCTGAGAGTCCAGGTCCTGCCATTCAAAAGCAAACAATGGTTGAGAGTCTTGGTCAACTGGCATGCAAAAGAAAGCATCTTTTAAGTCCAATACTGAACACCAGAGACTGTCCAGGATATGCTATTCTGTACGCCATTTATGGCCCTTAAATCTTATATTATAGAGGGAGTAGCAGGGACAAATAAGTCAAAATGCCTGAAACTTCTCAATTATTGTAAGTATTCCCTCTAGGCCCTCCTTTTGCAGGGATACTACCTCTTACTGGAGTCCCTGCCCCTGGTCTGAGGTCACCTTTAACAAAGGAGGCTGCTTAGCCTTTCCTGGACTTTGAGCAGCCCACACAATGGTGTTTACCTGATTCTTGATTGCTTTCCTCCTTCCCATAGTTTCATAAGAAAATGTTGGCATGCTCTGGAGGGACCTGTAGGTGGAGCTATCATTCTTCTGGAGAGAAAGTAATTTGAACTCAGAGTTTCATCAACAAATCCCAGGGGAGAAAAAACATATCTCCCACAGAACATTCTTAATGTCTTCAAGGAACATTGACTTTCAGGGTTTCCAGAAATTTCAGTTACAGTTCAGCTAGAGGTCTAAGGACCACAAAATATGTTGCTTTGGTATCAGTCAGAAGGGTCTACAATTTGTCCTCCCACTGTCAGTTTTACCTGAGTTCTCAGACTCTGGCCTCTTTTTCCCTTGCTAAGAACACTTATTTTTATAGTGCACTTTTCCCTTGCAATATGATTGCCCTGCCCTGGTAGGAGCTTGTCATCCACCAAATTTGATTCCCTAACAGGTTTGAGATGGAGAGATCAGTTCAGGCTCACCTCCTTTGGCTCCCTTAGCCAAGTTAGAAGGAGGACTCCCCAGGGCTGGAGGAACCTTGGGATCCCTGACAATGCTCACAGCAGCCATCCTTATCTTCCTGGTCCCTCTCTTCTGAGCTCCTGCTGTCTGCCATAGGCAAATTCTTTTTACTCTGGACCATTTTCCCATTCCTCTGATCTTTGATAAAGCAACTTTAAATGCAGTATAGTACAGTAGTTTAAAGACCCATTCATCATCTAACATTCTCCTAAATCCAGACTATACATAAGCCAAGCAGCATTATAATAAAAAGCCATTTCTTAGATCATAAGCATAGATCAACCAGTCAGCCAGAATTCACCCCAAAGGACTGTTTCCCAGAACAGAGGCTACCCCACCACCATATTCTACCAGAGCTCTGTAATACCACACAAACCAGAAGGCAATTTAATTAAACTAGAAGGCACCTCTTTACCAGATAGAACTCTATAAACCAGAAACTACCTTAATTAAATAGGACTGCAATCCCAAACCAGAAAGCTTAGTGATCAATTGCAAGTGAAGGTGACATGGGGTGCTGAGAATCAGAGAAGAATCCCCAAAGGAAATCACTTGGCAGCTTTTAGGGAGTCTCCAAATCCATGCACTAGGGCCCCTCAGTCCAGGCAGCCAATGGGACTCCATGCCAAATAGCCACTTAGCAGAGACTCTTGAAGATGTCCTATCTTGGTCGCCTGAATATGAAACTGGAGGTCAGTGATCATGCTGTCTGTCACTACCAGAGCCAATAAGTAGAGACAAGTATTGAATTTTCATGGGTACTTTATTCAGATGGCTGGCAACATAAGAAGACAGTGGGTTATATACCCTCAAAAACTATCTTAACATCTCATTTCAAGCCTACCTTTTTATAAGAAGAAAAGGTAGGTAAGGGGTTTGGAAAAAGGTTAATTGGATAATAGCAAGTTTCCTAGTACTTCTTTATCTGTTGATCAATTCTTTATCTGCACCCCCCTCCTTGAAACACAATGGCTCAGATACCATCTCCATGGCTTGCAGACCTCCTGGGATACAAAAGGTTGAATTGCTTGTGGACCTCCTGGAGTCATTGTGGCCATTCATTCCAGTTCCTGGAATAACAGCTTTCCACATGCATTAATCACTTAAGCTTATTAACTAAGGCTAAAATCTTTGACTCTAGAGTTCCCCTGTCAAGAAGAAAACTTGGGAACTGGGTGTCTGGTCAACATGGAGACATAGGTAGATATGCTTCACTTTCTCAAATAATCAAAAGAAAGATAACAACCAATTTAAAAAGAAAAAACAAGAACTGCAGAAAATCCAACCAAAGAGTTAAAGAAACATTCATCCAGACTAGTAGGAGGGGTGGAGACAGGAAGCCAAGGCAGCAAAGATTCACAAAATGGTGGCAGTTGGTGGACAGGGGTGGGAGAAGTAGATGGTGGACTGAAATATCCCATGTTCGAGTTAAGATGGGAGGAACAACTGGGGAGCAAGACAGCCTGCACAACCCAGGGTTCCACCACAGGAAACTAAATACTCAAAGTCTCTGGCTATAAAAACCTTTGGGGGTTACAGCAGCAGGAGAAACTCCTAGTCTCACAGGAGAGACCATTGGAGGGACCCACAGGGTCCTAGAATATACACAAGCCCACCTATCTGGGAATCAGCACTTGAAAGGGTACAATCTGATTGTGTGAAGTGAGGGAAGTGACTGAAAGTGGAGTGAGAGCCAAGCAAGTGGCATTGTTCCCTCTCTGACTCTTCTCCCACATACAGTGCTACAATGCAGCAAAGAGGCTTGCCTGGGGCTCTGGCCTTTACAATGTGCACCTAAACAAAGAAATATGGCCCAAATGAAAGAACAGATCAAAGCTCAAAAAAAAAATGCAACTAAGTGACAAAAAGATAGCCAACGTACCAGATGCACAGTTCAAAACCCTGATAATCAGGATGCACACAGAATTGACTGAGTATGGTCACAGAGTAAAGGAAGAAGTGAAGGCTATGTAAAACAAAATAAAGCAAAATATACAGGGAACCCAAAGTGAAGGAAGGAAACTGAGACTCAAATCAAAGATTTGGAACAGAAAGAAGAAATAAACATTCAACTGCAACAGAATGAAGAAATAAGAGTTCAAAAAAATGAGGAGAGGCTTAGGAACCTCTGGGACAACCTTAAACATTCCAACATCTGAATCATAGGGGTGTCAGAAGGAAAAGAGGAAGACCAAGAAATTGAAAACATATTTGAAAAAAATAATGATAGAGAACTTCCCTAATCTGGCAAAGGAAATAGACATGCAAGTCCAGGAAGCTCAGAGAGTCCCAAACAAGTTGAACCCAAGGAGGAACGCACCAAGGTACATCATAATTGCATTACTCAAGATTAAAGATAAGGAGAGAATCTTAAAAGCAGAAAGAGGAAAGGAGACAGTTACCTACAAAGGAATTCCCATAAGGCTACCAGTTAATTTCTCAAAAAAACCTTGCAGGCTAGGAGGGGCTGGAAAGAAGTATTCAAATACATGAAAAGCAAGGACCTGCATCCAAGATTATTCTATCCAGCAAAGCTTTCATTTAGAATGGAAGGGCAGATAAAGTGCTTCCCAGATAAAATCAAATTAAAGGAGTTTGTTATCACTAAACCCTTATTATATGAAATTTAAAAGGGACTTATCTAAGAAAAAGATCAAAGCTATAAATGACAACAAATGAAAATAGTAAAATGACAACAAACACAACTATCAACAACTGAACCTAAAAAAACAAAAATAAAAACAAACTAAGAAAACAACTAGAACAGAAACAATCACAGAAATTGAGATAACATGGAGGATTATCAGTAGAAAGGAGGCTAGGGAGAATGGGGGTAAAGATACAGGGAATCAGAAGCATAATTTGTAGGCACAAAATAGACAGGGGGAGATTAAGAATAGTATAGGAAATGGGGAAGCCAAAGAACTTATATATACGACCCATAGTCATGAAATAAAGTGGAGGAATGCTGGAGGGAGGGGTAGTGCGGGGCAGAGGAGAATAAAGGGGTTGGGGAAAAAGGGACAACCGTAATAGCATAATCAATAAAATATACAAAAAAAAGAAGACAACTTGGTTTTAGGAAGCAAGTAGCCAGGGAGAGCCAGACTGGAGTGGGGAGAGGGTCCTGGGGTAGGAAGGCTAAGAGATCCCACTCCAAGTTTCCCTGAGTGATGTCAACCCCAGGACATTGGGGGCTGGTTTGTGGACTGGGGGAGGAAGCTTGTATCTAGGTGACCCTCCCTGGGGTCTTCAAGCACACTAGGGAGCACATGGTTGACCAGAACACATGTGTAGTCCACAGGGAGCCCCTAACTCAGTGACAGTCAGCAGTCGAGGCCAATAGACACCAACAGGTCCTCAAGAGCATGTAGCTGCTGCTGCATCATCTCAATGTTGCTGTAGATCTACACAATGCTGGCCATGTAGAAGCAGATATCATCTATCAGCAGGATAGATCCCAGCTTCTGCCAGCCACCAGAGCCACCACATCCTCCTTCACAGCCTTTGAAAACTCCTCCCCCTCCAACAGCTGTGAACAGACTAGCTCAGGGCATGCCCACTGCCCACTACTGACCACTGCCTGCCCCCACCCACCAAAGCTTACACTAGCCCACCTTCTTGATAACCTTGGCCATGTACTCACTGCATTGGTCCTCAAGGCCTATGAGGCAGAATAGCTTGGCCACAGGCCACACACCTACACAGCCAACCATGGTGTCCTCATCCAGCAGCTGGGCCAGACTGCAGTCACACAGTTTCAGACCCAGCAACAGCTATATGTTAGCCATCCTCAGCACATCATAAGCCACATTTTGCAGTGGGGTGGGGGAAGCTGTGGTGAAATGAGGGTGATGGAGGGTGCACCTCAAGGTCACCAAGACCTCTCAGGGTCCCAGCTGTAAGGATGGGACCTGCTGGGGAGAGAGGTTGTAGGCTTCAGGCAAAGCAGATGCTCCCTACCCATGCCAGGTGCCTGGCCTGGATCCCTGCTGTTATCACTGGGACCAAAAGTGACACAAGAACCTGGGGTTCCCATGCCTCAGGAAGAGCAGAGCCTGAGCTCTGAATCACACAGACATGAGCTAGGAAATTCTAGCTGTGGCATCGTGGGCAAATCACTTCACCTTTGTGCCTCAGCTGTCCTGTGAGCTGCAGACAATCATGCCTGCCTTAAAACGCTGTCAGAAAACTGACAAAAGTTGCTTCTGGTAAAACTAAGGCAGAGACTCTACTAATGGAGGGGAAGTAACTATTTACCAGCTCCCTCCATCTATAGAAGCTGTGGTATTTAGGGCATAGCCATAGTTGTACCCTATGCTGGAAGAGATCATGTGCTCAGCTCTGGTCCAGACTTTGAATGGCCACAGGAAGCAGACTGAATACAGAGCTGACAGGACCTCTGCTAACCCATCACAGGTCATGTGCACAGTGCTTACTTTTGCTAGGTACTGTACTTACAATATGCACATTCAACCACAGAAGACCTTAAGAGGTAACAACTATCAGTATCCACGTTTTCTAGAAGAGGAAATTGAAGCATAAAGCAGTTGAGTAACTAAACCAAGATCTCACAGCTCTGTGGGGGACTAACCCAGAGTTAAACCAGATTTGGAACCCAAGTCCTTGCTCTAAGTCATTAAGAAGCTGCCCTCTGGGTGGCAAAGCTTTCTGGGGTCAGGATGGGCCAAGTTGGATCCTGGGTGGCAGGTCCAGAGAGCTGGGCTACACTACAGGAGAAATGAAATAAGGAGGTAGGAGGGATTCTCTAAAAGGCTATGTGGTAAATACTGTGTGCCACCTTCTAGGGTCTCTGTCACAGCTACTCAGTTTTGCCATTGTGCAAAAGCAGCCACCAACAGTACAGAAATGAATGGTTGCAGTTGTAGTTTCCATAAAAAAGTATTGACAAACAGGCTAGATATGGCCTGTAGCCCAAGGTGGAATGAATAACCAGCAAGCTGCCTGCCCAGGGATACTCACCTCCATATGAAAGGAAGACAAATTTCTCTCTTGCAAAAGTCACAATATGTACAGTGGCCTTTACATGAACACACACACCCTAGCAGAGAACATTCTTGGCACTATCTGCTGCTGCCCATGTTACCTTGTTTTAGGGAGGCCTTGGAGCAGGTGAAGATACAGGGAGGCAGTGAGAAAACAGAAGACAGGAGATAGAGAACCCCAGGAGTCTGCAGCAAACTACAGGCAGGAGGCTCAGAGATCCTCACTGTTGTGGGAATCCAGGGTTACTGTCCTCTGGTTAAAGAAGTTGGGGACACTATATGGTTGACTTGTCCCCAAGTGTCATGTGCTCATGACATGGGTGTTGTCACTCATTCCTGTTCTAGGGCCCCTCCACCTAAAAGAAAAATGCAAATGGGCCCCATACTCCCTCTCCAACCACATGGAAATCCTGTCCCTCAAAGCCAGGCAGGATCTGGGCACACCCTTAAAGCCCGATAGTGACATGGGCTGTGTGCCTGTCCTGACCATCGTGCCTCCTGCCCCTGGCACAGAGTACACAGCCCACCCCAGCCTGCACTTTGGCGTGGCTGCTATATGTGTAGTAGATAGAACACATGGGTGAAGATGCAGGGCCAGATTCAGGGTGATGGCTGGAAGGTCACCAATGGCCTTCAGCCCCTCATTTTCTCCAAAATGGTCATCCAACAGGGCTTGGAAGTAGTCACTATGGCCAGAAAAGAAGGTTTGGGGAAGGCTAGGCTTAGGGAAGGCAAGGGCCAGGGCTGTGCCCAGAGGAGCTGGCCCAGGGCTTAATGCAGGGAGGGGGTTGGACATCACCTTGTGACAGAGAAATCTGAAGCCCCCCCACTCAGAATCAAATATTAGGAAAGATTTTGAAGACATCAGGAAAAAGGAAGGGCAGCTCCCCAAGTTGCCCCAACTTCCTGCAGGAGGCTGTCACTTGCTTCTAAGCGAGAGGTTGGCCTCCACCAAGGGCCTACTTTGCCTTGATCCTTTGCATTTGCCTGGAGGCATGGACTGCCATCCTGTTTGCATATTTAAATACAAGGCAAACAACAGTGTACAACTAGACTCAGAAAAGGGAAGTGATTGGCTTAAGGCTACACAAGAAACTGAACCCAAACATGGGGCTTGCCTACCACAGCCCAGTGCCCAGACACATTTTCTGCCCACCAGCTCCAACCCCAAGCCCCTGTGTGCTTAGTAGGAGCTCAGGGTGTAGGGTGCAGACAGCCAGTAGGACTAGGACCTCCCAGGACCTCCCAGAACCAGGAGTCCTCTGGTGGGGGAGCCTAATGCTCAGAACCTTCACATACTTGTAAGTGCCTGGCATAGATGCCACTGCAGAGGAGACAACACAGCTTCAGGGAGTTAGGTTGGCTCTGCCGGTTCCTGCCCAAAGCCCTGGACCCCAAAGCCTAGACACACTGAACTCAGACACTACCTTGCACTTGGCCTCCAGGTCATTGATCCAATAGTTGGCACTGCTTAGCCAAGTGCTCACAGCCACTATGTTCTACACTGACGTCCAGGTGGCCTGGGAGCAGTGTGGGAAGCTCAGGGCCTGAGAGGGACCATTAAAAGTATACTACATTGGCATGTAGAGTTTCATAAGTGGTCCCTCCTTCTTAGCCACTTGGCTGCAGGACTGGGACTTCTGGGCCTATGTCCTGCCTTGACTTCCCCATAAGAGCTAGTGCCTGAGTTCTACAGGTCCCAGAACAGACAAGAGGGGAGATCAGTTTATGGGTGAAACAAGCTCTTCCTCATCAGGTATACCAGCTCACTGTCTGCTAACCCAACCCAGGAGGCAACTGGAACTGCCTCACACTGCAGGGGACAAAGCACCAGGCAGTAAAAGGTCAGCTAAAGGCCACAGTTGAGTCTGCTCCTGGACAGAAACACAGCCTCTGCACTGCCTGCTCAACCCTGGCCTGGGGGTGGGGGATCATTGTGTATAGGTACTGCAGCAGGGCCCCAAAGACCACAGGGTTGATCTGCAGGAAGAGACAGCCAGGAAGGAAGGTTAGAAGCATGGCCCAGCACAAGCCCCCTGCTGTCCTTCTGCTACCCCACCCCAGGTAGAGATGTACCAGTGGGTGCCTGAGGTCCATGATGCTCTTGCCCTTCCATTTGGTGTCCAGTATGTTGGTGAAGTAGGCACTGTATGCACCCATGATGCAGTGATGGGCCTGGGAGGGCTTTCTGTGCACCATGAAGAACGCCTCTCCTTAGTCTCACCACTCCAATCTCCTATCCCATCCTGTAGGAGAACCCTCAGCCCCATGCAGGGTTCCACACCCACACCCACCTCAGACCCACTGGGCAAAGGCCATCCACATGCCCTGTGCTCCATCCACTATTGTAGGAAGTAGTCACAGTAGTCCTAGTCCCACTTCCTGCAGGAGGTTGTCACTTGCTTCTAATTATGCAGGGCCCAGTAGATGGTATCACTTACAGCCCCATAGAAGCAGCGTTCATTCTGGAAGGTGTTGGCCTTGCAGTGGGGTCATGGGGCTGCATGCTATATAGTTGGGGAGGGGCCTGGGGAAATCCTAATTTCCATATTTCCCCTCCTCTTCTCCTCCTCACATGTAGGATCCATATACCCCGGGGATGCATTCCTAAATGACCCTGGGCCCACTCTGACCCTAGGGCTTAGGCACACAGGCAAAGCCCTGTACACCCACACATATTCACTCATACATACCACAGACTACACAAAACAGAGTAGGCTGAGAGGTTGGCCCTCTTCTGTGCACTGAGGACACTGCCATTGACAGGTCCCTGTTCTCACTGAAGTGACATTTAGTGGGGCAGAAGGACAATAAACATATTAACAAATGATATCAGGTGCTATGAAGAAAAACAAAGCAAGACAAAGGGTGACAGTGACAGCAGCTATGACAAAGGGAGGCCACGGAAGGATACTGGGGCAGTGACAATGTACAGAGACCTGAATGAAGTGAGTTAGCCATGCAAAGATCTGGGGAAAAGCAGTCTAAGCAGGAAGAATAGCAAGTGCAAAGGCCCTGAGGCAGCACAAACTTGGAGCAGCACAGAGGAGACCAGTATGGCTGGAACAGGAAGCACATGGGAAAGCCAAACAAGAGAGGCCAGAGAGGGAGAATTAGGTCATGTAGCAGCTCCCAAGCAAAGAAAGGCATCCCACTTCTACACTAAATACATTAAGAAGCCATCAGAGGATTGTAGATGGAGCAGAAGAGGCAGCCATAAGACCAGCGAGGAGGCTGGCACTGCATCCAGGGAAAGATGGTCCAGGGACCGATGTGGTAGCTGGGATATGCAGGAGCAGCAGAGATGGGAGGTGGGCAAAGCAGGCAATAGGTTCTGAAAGTAGAGCTAATAGTATTTGCTGACTGGGTGTACAGTGAGGGAAAGAGAGGACTCAAAGCTGTTTGCAAATGTATACACATGCCTTATAGCACTTGCACACATGTACACACACATCCTTAGCCCCTGTTGCCTTCCCTCACCAATGGCCAGAAGGTAGAGTACCAGCTCCTCAGCTCCACCTGAGGTGAAGGAAGGAGTACCAGGAGGCATCTGTCAGGACTGAAGCAGCAGCTTCATCTACCCTGAGCACTCACCCAGCTAACACTCACAAGGGGGTGGTATCCCACTGGTCACATACATTCACATCCACATATCACTGCTCTAGCAGGTACCTGGACAGGGAGAGGGGAGGTCAGAGCCTGGGTCAATACAGGCTCATAGTCTGGGAGGGGAGATATTTTTTGGCTGAAGGAAGCCTCCCCCAGGTAAGGCAGGTGACAGGCAGACCAGCATAGATATGGTGTAGAGATGGGAACACAAAAGGCAGACCCTGAGCATCAGAGGCCAGGACCCAGAGCTGAAGAGGCTAATATTCTGGCCTGCAGGCATTTTGGAGAGAGGAGGTGATGGGGGCTCTGCTTCAGCCAGGACCCTCTGGTGACTTAGGGAGTCTGTAGGCAGGGAGAACAAGGAGGAAGCTGCCTGTAGGCATCCTGGTGGTATGGAAGTATGCTAAGAAATAGACACATTGTAGAAGGTGGAAGTCAGGAGAAAGGTACAACAGGTGATGCAATGTCGAGGCAAGGAGGTCATCATGGATGGTGGTGGAGCCATCACTGAGCAGGGCAGCCTTGAGGGATATCCAGGTCGGACCAGGGAATGCTGAGTAGCATTCAGCTTTGGGAGTTATCTACTAACTCCCAGGTGACACCTGATGAGAGAGAGTGGCCCAGGGAAGCTGTGGGAATAACTAATGGGGAAGGAAGGGCCAAGTAAAAGAGGTGCCTCACATCCCAATGGGGCACCCTCTCCACTCCTGCCAGAGCCGTGGAGATAGCGATTTCAGCTCTATATGTGCTTTAGCTACATTAATTAATTTCCTAATCTCCGATGACCAGAGGCTGATTGTGGGCCCACGTTTTCCCAACTCCAGATCCACAGGCATCAGAAAGAGGAAACAGATCGGGAGTCCTGGGCCTGCCCCTAGTCTGACCTCAGCCTCAGGTACTCAGAGGGTGAACCTCCTCTCCTCCCACTTGTCCTCCAGGGCTCTGCGGCAGTCCTCTCCTCCAAGAAGTCCTTTGGGACCACCCTGTTCCCACACTTCCATCTGTAAGGCCACTGTGACCCCCTGGCGGCCTGTTGGCAAGTCGTCTGTGGTGGGTCGGGTGCTGGTGCCGAGGCGTCAACCTGTCCAGGAGCCGTCCCCTGCATGCCAGGGGCTGAAGACACTCTTGGGGTGTCACACCCTCTCGGGGCTGTGGGTCCTCACTGCAATAGGCCTATGTCCCCCTTCTCCCACCTGGCGAAGAAGGCGCTGGTATTTATGGCACTGACGAGCGGGCACGCGGGGACTGGCCACAGGCAGCGAAGGTGGCAGCGACTTTGACCCTCCCGAGCCAGAGGTAAACAGACACCCGCCGTCCCACTCCTCCCTCCTGCTCACCCCACCCTCAAGTTCCCACAGCCCTACCCGCCCCGCAGCAAAAACCAGTCGGGCAGGCAGAAAGACTGGGCCCTGCGTGGGCTCCGAGCGGTTTTAATGGGGGGTCCTGGGCTGGCCCCTCAGGACATCGGGTGGGGGTGGGGAGGACTACGCCAAGGTTATTTGGGGTGAGGGGGAAGCGGGAGGAGCCAGCACCCGGAACCAGGTTGTGGGGGAAACCAGGCTGTGGGGGAGCGGCAGCTAGGAGGGAGGGAGCGCTACTGTGCGTCCCAGTCCATCTTGCTTGTGCTGACGCAGGAGGCTCATGCCCTCACAGGTGCGTGTCCTCCTCGAACACATCGGAGTCCTCCGGGTCCCGCTTGCTCCCTATGAGCACACTCCAGCCCCCCGGGCCGTTGACCGCCCCGCCGCCGTTCAGGCTGGGATGCTTCTCTTGCATCTCCGACTGGCTGTCGCTGGCCACATCTAGCGTGGGGTTGTCGTGGCAGCCATTCTCTACGAAGCGCAGCTCCTCACCGTGTGACTGCGGACCGGGACCAGGCTGCTGGGCTAGCACCTCCACCCCACACCCCCCCTCGCACCCCCCGGCCCCCGCCTCTGAACAACCCACCAGTTGCTTGTTGGTGTCCTGTCGACCCAGCTGGTGACCTTGAACAAGTAAGTCACTTCATTGTGCCTTCCTTAGTCTGTAAAACCCTACACAGGGAACCCCAAGGACCCTTGACAGATGACACTTCCCTTCTGTTATGTTTCCACAGCCCAACTCCTTTCTTAAAATAATTCCACTGATCCTTTGACTAAAGAAGCCTGTGGCCTCCAGAACACCAGCAGACCCCTCCAAAAAGCCTCCTTATAAAGAGACCTTATGGGACTCCTGGGAAAAATGGGAGTCTTGCCCTGCCCTCTCCTCTGTGGGGAGTATTTTCTTGACCACTGGGCAGTGCTGAACTAGGGCTTCTCTGGTGAGATCTCCCAAAATGAGCTCAGGCCTGCAGGGCCACTCTGCCCCAGGACGGGCTAATGCCATAAAGGACTACTGTGGTTGGGGCTAGTGCCCTATACAGAAGGTCATCTAAGATGTGAACACTGGACAGGTGGCCTCACCTGCAGTACTCCATCCTAGGACAACTACTGCCAGCCCACATGAGATAAAGATGACAAGCCTGCTGGGCACTTCCATCTCCACCAGCACTGTCCCCAGGCCAGGACCTCTGCCCCACCCACCCCCACACTCACCACATGTTTCAGCTTGGGCAGCCGGCGCTGCCAGCAGTTGTAGAGCAAGCCCAGAACGATGATGATCACACAGATGGCACCGATGACCACCAGCACCACAAAGAGCGTCCCGTAGTCACTACGCACCTGGCTGGCCCGGGCCTGGCAGCTACTTGTCGTGGAGTAGTTCTGGATACCAATCTGGGTTTGGGAGGGGCCAGGCTCCTCAGCTGAGGCCCTAGGATGCCATGGCTCCCACCCCGACATGGGGCCATGGGGTTGGGAGCTTAGGAACAGGGATAAGCTGTGAGGAGGAGCTGGCACACTCCTGGCTCCTGAAGCTCCCTTAGAGGCCTGGATCTGTGTTCATGAGTGATTCTCTCTGCCTTATGCCCACCCTGTTCACCTGGGGGCAGCTCCAAGCCTCTCCACCCAAATCTCCGTTCCCTGCCTCCCCCTGACATCCACACCATGGCTCTGATTGACCCTGACCTTGTTGTGACAGAAGTCTGGCTCGAAACCCACCTAGTTGTGGCCCTGACCCCCACTGAGACTGCCCTCGCATGCTGTCAGGCATGATCCAAACTCAACAGAGTTCCCACACCTGTTCCACCAGTTAAAAAAAAAAAAAAACCGACAAAGGCAGCTGTGATCCTCTTGCCACACATCCTCCACCACATACCACCACAGGCTCAGGCCCCTAAGACACAGCTTCCACCTTGGGGGTAGGGTATTTTAGTATTAACCTAGTCTTCATGGGACACAGACAGTGCAATGGATGCTGGGGACATCATGGGCCACCCCCAGCTTTTAGCTTCCTTTTCCCACTGGAGTGGTCACCAGTGATATTCACCTGCTAAGCCCCATTCCCACATTGCTGGTTGTCTTGGGTGGGCCTGCTTTCTCTGGCCCAGAGGCATTGTGCCCTGACCCAGCCCAGCAGATGTTTTCTCCACAAATCAGCATCCAGGCAGAAAGGGAGCAAAGAAGGTGAGATACCCTCCTCAGAAGACAGGTGCCAGGGTGAAGGTGCTGTTTCCTGGCTCCTGGTCCAGTGAGCTGGGAATCCCCTTTCTGCCTTTCACTCCCCTTTCTAATGCCAGGTATCAGCTCTTCTTTGGTTTCTGTGAACCACCTGTATATTTCCAGTACTTTTCTCTATTGACTTTTTAAGTGATCAAGGGTCAATTTTTCCTTGATAGAACTTGATAAATGCCCACTAATATACTTCCAAAGGCCTACTGTACCTTTGGCCATGTCAGACAGCATGAAGTATCCATTAAAGCCAGAACAGCCAGGGGCTGGGAGAAGGAGCAGGAAGGTCTATAAAGGAATATCAAGGCCAGCCTGTTCCTACCAGCTCTCAGGGTTCACAAACCCAAACATTCATAACCAGAACAGCCCTTACTATAGATACAGCATCATAGTGAAAGACCTGGGTCTTGAGTCATTCATGCCTGGTCCAAAGCTACTAGCCGTGCAATCTCAGAGGAGTTACTGCCCTTCCCTGGGCTTCAGCTCTAACCTTAAATGGAATACCAAGATTACTCAATAGGGTGCCTTACTTAATGCTCAAAAGCCCTGGGATGGTAGTAAAGGAACAGAGTACAGTCTGGCACTCAGTAAGCATTCAATAAGCTAATCAAAAAACCCAGAACTCCCACAGAATTCACCCCTCAACCTGTGTGTAGTAGATGAGGAGGCAGGACCATAGCCATGCACAGCTCATCTTTGTTGTCTAATACTGCACAGCCCTCAAGGAGGAGGACTGATGACAGATCACTGAATTTCACAGTGAGTAGAAGGAATTTTGGTAGAAATGATGACTGACCTCAAGAAGGGGTGTGGAATGAGGAGCAGGAGGGAATGGGGACCTGACCCTCCATGAGCCATGGCTCTGCTCCACTCTGCACAGGTGGCCAGCCTGTGTCCTCAGCCAAGGTCTCCAGGATGTGACAGATGTTGGTCAGGGGTGAATCTCAAGAAGGCATGGCTATCTGCTGTGCCTTAAGTTCCGCCCTCCAACCTCAGCTGGCCAAGCACTGCCTACTCCCATGGTTTCTAGACAAATGCCCAGGCCTCTTGTGCTTTCTCCTATGGTTCTGGAGCCACAGCATGTGCTCCCACCCACCAGGATTCTGAGCAGTTCCTTGGTCAGACATAGTGTTTTTCCCAGTGTCTACCCAAAAACCTCCCACTTACCTGTCAAAATGCCCCCTCAGAGGTCTCCTCTCCTCTGAGTCCTCTCCTGATCACCACCCACTCCTTGGCCCCTTTCTGCCCCTGGCTGTCACATGCACAATGCAGTTGGTAGGTAAGTGCTCATACAGTCTGTCTCTCCCATGGGAACTGTGTCTTAGGAGACCTGAAAGGAAGAGCTACAGAGCAAAAGTCTATTTTTTGCTCCTTTGCACAACATGGTGCAGGCTGCCCTCCTATCTTCAGGCAGCTCTGCTCTCACAGCTTTAAAGAACAGGAGAAGAATTCATCCCTGCCCTCTTACCTCCATCAGACTCCTGCGGATATCACCCAGCATGGAAAGGACATCTTGAGTAGGCACCACTCCTGGAGGGAGACATCAGCAGCAGCACAGCCTTGGCCACTGAGGCACTCCCCCTGCAGACTCATCGTCCCTTGGACAGCCTCTGACCTGAGCTTCTTCCTCTAGAGCTCCACTCCCTGGCTCCTGACCACACTCAGATCTCATGGGGCATGGATGACCACTCTCCTCTGCTTGTTGCCCACTGGTTTACTCATTAAAAAAATTTAGTGAGTTCCTACTAAGTGACAGTTGTGATACCAGGAGGTCACTTCCACAGCTCCTTAAAGCTCATTCTAAACACACCCCTTCTTATCCCACCACAAAGTATACAGTACAACTGTCTGGCACCTGTACTGAAACCACACCTCTTCCACCTCCTATTCCCAATGTTCTCACCTTCTTTCTCCTCCTGTCTCCCATCTTGTTGATACCCACAGACCCTAAACTAAGGAGTCCAAGCATCACTTCATCTTGCCATCCTAAAAGCCCAGCCTACATCCAAAAGCCCTTGGCTGCACTTTCCCACAGTTCTGCAGGAGAGTTCACATGGCCTTAGGAAACTTCTACAGATCTGACCTGCCTCCCACTGCTCTCCTGGACCCTCTCACCAGATATGCCAATAACTGTCCTGTGGGTGTCCCCCCACCCCAGCTCACCCTGTTCGCCCACCAAGGTCATCAGAAGGTGCTGCTCCTTCTCACTGGGCTTGCTCAGGGAGATGTGCCAGTCTCCATGGAAACTGCTGCCATGGCGGGGTAGCACCTCCTCCACCAGGGCCAGGAGCTGCAGCCCCCAGTGCTGCCGAAACACCTCCTACAGGGGCAGAAAGAGAGCCTATGCTCAGTGAGGAAGACAACTCTAATTATTCCTGCCTCTAGTCCCAGCTCCGCTCCAACTTGCACCCACTAGTCAAACACTGGGAAAGACCATCTGGCTATTACAGAGGGGGATGCTCTGGACCACTTGAGAAGCTATGAACTTGGCCTTCAGGAAGACTGTGGGTTTGTTCCCTACAGGCATCCAGGTGCTTCTTACCACCTTGGCTTTGTGCCACGAGAAGGCTGTGGGACCTACCCAGTGATACTCTCAGGTGAACTGGGAGAACACATATTTCCACATATGATGACAAGTCCAGGAAGGGGATGTGTAGCATGTGAAGGGGTATGGAAGACAGTTCATGATGCCTATGTGTATAGTGCAAAGGATGAATATTTTGGGGTGCAGGGGTAAAGGACCAATAGATGTTCTGATTCATACAGCCACCAAAGACCAGGAGGGCAGGTGAAAAGCAGTTTAACTGTTCTCATTTCTCATCTATCATTGCAGAGATACAGCCCAAATTTGGGAATCAAGAAAGGTATCTCAGCACTCTAATGATGGTAGAGGCGACCAGAACTAAAGAAATGGTTAAAATGGTAACCCAATTCCCCTGGAAAGCAGGGCTGGGAGTAAGAACAGGGGTATAAGGAGCCTTCTTTTTCATGAGTACTCTCTTGTACTCTTTAGATTGTCTTGACCTTGTATATATGTAATTACATTTTTTTAAGCAAGAAGCTGGGGCTGAGCAGGAATGCAGTGAGTGGCAGGAACTCAGGCTGGGTGGGCCTAGAGGCCAAGACCCTGCCTCTGGCCCCCAGCCTGCCCCTGTCCCTACCTAGCCCCATCTGGGAAGAGACCCTCCTTTGGCTCTGTGGCTGCTGCCCACCTGACCTCCCCTGTCCCCCAGCTCCTCTCCAGCAGTCTTCTCCTTCCTGTCTCTGGGAAGTGAACAAATACCCTGTTCCTGGTTTCCAAATATCCCAGCCAGACACCCCTCCACCAGCTTCTCAGCTCTTCTGAGTGCCCTGCTGTGAAGCTGTAAGCCAGGTCTGCCATGAGGAAAAGGCATCTCACTAGGCCACCCCTCTGGAATCCCTGACACTCCTAGTCTCCTTTCTGCTACAGCCCAAGCTAATGAGCTTTCCCTGATGTCATGTCAACCTGAAGGCCACTAGGGTAAAGTCCCTCATTACCATGGCAAGTGCCAGATTTAGGCTCAAACCTTGGCACTCACTAGCCTAACAGAAACCCAAATGAGTTTTGAATTTGGAAGAAGACAGGTACCTGGAGAGTGACATATGTAGTTAAGAGAGCCCTAGTTCCTGAAATGGTTCTTACCACGTGTGTATATACAGGGAGAGGGTGCATGCCCTCACTTGTCTGAGCAGGGTACATGGTGAATGCGCTGTGACCCAGCAGCCTCACTGCTTGTAAACAAAACAAAACATAAACAAAAAATGGCCCTCCTGCCACCAGCAGTGCCTCTGCCCATGCCACAGCCCTATACTCCACCACATGCATGCCTCACATTTTCCTGAGTCCAATTGTCTGGTAAGACTAGGCTGTTAGGATAAATGCCCACATTTTCAGATGGGGAAACTGAGGCTTATAGAATTGCAATATTTTGCTAAAGGTCATGGAGCTGATAAACAGCAGAACCAGGATTTGAACCCAGATTATTTAGATTCCAATCCAAAGCCAGGGCTTCTCTCCCAGGCCACTAACACTCAGTTCCTACCTACAAAATAAATGGTATATTTTCAATACGATATAGTCATCACACTCCCCCAGAACTGACATTGTGGGTCTGTGGGCTTCAGCCAGATAATTCATCAAGCTGTATACTTCAAGATTTGTGTGCTTTTCTGGATGCATATTTTAAGTCATTAGAACTTTTCTTAAGTGCAATACACTCATGAATATAAGCTATCTTTCCTGCTAACTCCTGAGCAGATGATCCTTCTCACAAATCTCAGAGTTTGTCCTACTATAGGGGCTCTAGCACCACTGGTGTGGTCCTTGCAGTGAACAGGAAGGGACATGTCTTTACCTATCAGATTATGTTGACATTTGGAAATATGGTAGATGGAACTGATGAAAGCTCTGTTCTCCCACCTTGCTACATACACATAAAAATACCAGATAAAATGCAACAAAACAATGAAGATGTTCTAAAAGCATATCCATCCTCAAACTTAAAGGAGACAGAAATAGAGGGAACTCAAAGCCATAAGAGTAAGCTGGCATTAAAGTTATAGTAATTCCTGGGCATCCAGGACCCAGATATAGAATCCAGCAGTTGGTAACCTGACTTTCAATGCTCACGTGAAGACAGGGAAATGTGCTTTTGACCCAGGCAAGGTAGAGAACTAGAGCAGAGTACCAAGACACAGCCTCAAAGAGCAGCCCTTTCAGTAAAATGGGGACTTGAAAAACTTCTCTCACCTGGAGGAGCTCTAAGAGGTATGCCATCTGCCTGTGTCCATGGGTAGGAGGAAAAAGTTACCTAAGATTGCTTAAAACCCCCAGGCTTATACTTCATCTAGGGGTGGAACTTTCTAAACTTGTACTCCTTTGTGGTTTAGAAAGCCAAGCCAAGAAATAAGATTAAATTTATTCTAAGACTATTGGAAATCCTGAAGGTACTCTTAAATCACTCTGTAGAAATTCTTTCATAACCTGGGGTTCAAGATGAGAGCACAATAAATTCTGAGAAATATGAGGGAATAAGGCACAAATGCAACAGACAAGAGAACTGACATGCCAAGATATAATGTCATTAAATATGAAAGAGATAAAAAATAAGTATGTGTAAAATAATTAAAGCCCCAGTCAGTGTGGCTCAGCTGGTTAGAGCATCATCCCATAAATCAAAAGATCACGGGTTTGATTCCCAGTCAGGACACATGCCTAGGTTATGGGTTCAGACCCCCATCAGAGTGCATACAAGGGACAACCAACTGCTGTTTCTCTCTCACATTGATGTTTCTCTGCCTCTCTCTCTCCATCCCTTCCCCTCTCTCTAAATCAATACACATGTGTTTGGGTGATGATTTTTTTAAAAGGTGAAATAAAGAAGGAATAGAAGCCATAATGAAAGAAGAGAGCAAAAATTAAAAAGAAGGAAGAGATCTGGAATCAAATAGAAATTCCAAAGACATAAAAGTTATCTATATTAAAGACTCAAGGATGAGTCAAACAGAAGATTAGACACAGCTGAAGAGAGTTACTAATTCGGAAGTGAGAGATGGAAAATTACCCAAAATGCATCACAGAGATTTTAAAGACAGAGAAAACATAAAAGTGTGTTAAAAGACTCTGTAACTGGAAAAAAAACAGCCCAATAAACTTCTGATAAAAATGAGAGAAAATTGGGAATCTGGTAATGTCTAACAAACTGCATATGCAACCTCAGTTCTAAGAATTTACTCTGAATATACATCCCAACAACACAAAAATACATTCACATATTATTCACTGCAGCAATGGAAGTAATTTCAGAATATTGGAAACAACCTCAATGCCCATATGAAGGAAATTTGATGAATTAACTGTGGTATACAAACATAATGGAATTATTCAGTTGTAAAAAAATGATAAAGAATGATCTCATAAACTGACAAAATGATTTGCAGAAATCATTTTATTCAGTTTTTTCCCTTTTGAAAAAAAACTGGAAAAAAAAACAAAAGGGAAAAAACATAAGGGGGAAATAAATAAAATGCAAGAATATTGTTAAGGACTGAGTTGTGTCTCCCTTGAATTCATATGTTGAACCACTACCTCCCAGCACATGAGAATGTGACTGTATTTGGAAACAGGTCATTTAAAGAGATAATTAAGTTAAAATGAGGTCCTTAAAGAAAGCCCTAATCCAGTGACTGGTTTGTTGTTGGCATTTTTGTTTTTTGTTTTTGTTTTTTTACAAAAGGAGATTAGGCCATAGATATGAACAGAAGAAGCACCATATAAGGGCACAGGGAGAAGATAATCATCTACAAACCAATGAGAGAGAGCTCAGGAGAAAACAAACCTGCCAACACTTAATCTTGAACTTTCAAATTCAAATATAAATAGTATGCTGTTTTTCTGTAGGGAAGAAACAAGAAATCATACATCTGCTTATTTCAATGAGAAATACCCAGAAAAGATAACCAGAAACTTATAAGATTGGTTATCTAAAGGGAATGGGTGGGGTGAAAGAGATATGGGGGAAAATGGTATTGCTCTAAGTATACATTTGTGTATCATTTAGATATTTAGAACCACAGTATTGTTTTACATCTTAAAAAAATACAAATAAATCAACACAGATGAGAAAAATAAACTAAAATTAAACACAAACAGAAACAAATAAACCTAACTATATTTCAAATGTGTAACTACACCAAAAGGTGGGAAGAGCACTAACCTGTGATATCTTAGGTAAAATAGGAGAAACCAGTGAGTCTGCATTGCTTTTTCTAGATTGTGAGGATCAAATTCCTCAAACTGAAGCTCTAACTTGCGAGACTTAACCTGTAAGACTGTGAGCACTTTCTCCCTTTCTTTTTCTGAAGATGTGTTATCTGTATAGCCTCATCATTTTTTATGCACTACTATTACTCTTCAATAATGTCAAGGTCATTAAATACAAAGAAAGACTGAGGAACTGTTGTTCCAGATTAAGGGAGACTAAAGAGATATGACAACCAAATGCAAGGCATGATCCTGGATTAGATATTGAACCAGGAGGAAAAAAGCTAAAAAAGATATTACTGGACCACTGATAAAATCTAAATAAGGTCTATAGTTTACAGTTTTCTGTCAGTGTTAATGTCTTAATTTTGATAATTGTTCTGTGGTTATCAAAAAATTCTTATTCTATGGAAATACAAACTAATATACTTAGGGTAGGAGAGAAAGGGAATGAAGCCTTCAATTTACTCTCAAATGGTTTGAGAAATTGCTAACAATTAGTGAATCTGGATGGAGGATATATGGATTTCTTTGTACTATTCCTTCTCTAAGTTTAAAATTATATCAAAATTAAAAATTTCAAAATAAACATGAGAAAAGCAGACATTTTTACATAAATAAAGGCTGAGATATCTTTGCAGAAAGAATTACTAAAGGGCATATTGGATTGGCCAAAAAGTCTGTTTGTTTTTTCTGTACAATGGTGTTGGGGACTGCCCTGCCTGGTCTCAGGAAGCTCTAACCCCCCCGTGACTTAGTCTGAGTGAAAGACCTCCGGATCAGGAGCCACTGTGGAGACAAAACTTATTTCGCTGGCATGAATGCTGCATGTTCTAATGCCTGGCTTCTCTTTTGCATGGTTGGCAGTCAATGACGGGTAACAATTCTCTAAAAAAGAGAATAAATCTAAGACAGATGCGATCATGTGGGAAAGTCCTAAAGGAAGAGACTCACAGGGCTGTGGAAATGAAGGGGTGATCCACATCAACCCCTGCCCCCTTGCCGTTGTCAAAGCCTGAGTCTTTGTTCTTAGATGTGAGAAATCCAAATCTCCTGGCTGCCTCTGTCTTCTGCCCTTCTCAGGCCTGCAGGGGCGGTACAGCCCAGACCAGAAATGGCGGGCCCCTGGGGTAATCAGGCCTGGGACATAGAATATGCAAGATCCTGTGAGATCTGTTTGCTGGAGGATGTTATTAACTTGGAATTTAAGGGCACAAACAGGAAACCTTTGGAACCTGTAGTCCTTTCATATGTTAAAACTCCAAACTTTGCACAGAATCACAGCAGGAGTTCTGTCTGTCACCTACATCTTTTGATCTTTTCTGCCAGACTATGAATCCACAAACTAACTCTGTTTTCTCAATAAAAATCTGCTTGGGAATGGATATGGGGTGCTCTCTCCACTAGAGAGAGGGTGGCCATCCCATTTTTACTTCCCCACAGAAACTGTTTGTCTCTGTGTATGTCTTTCTTGTGTTTCAACCAGCCATCCACTGCCCGCGCTCACTGTAGGCAGGTGAGCCCGCAACACAATGGCTCTAGTAGCACTTAGTTGTCTTTAACGTCATACGAAACAATTCTGTTAGATTGTATTGTGACAGCTGTCATCTCAGCATATATATTTTACAAACTTATCAAAATTGTGAAAATTTTTGTGGCCATTTTAATACTGAAGATGGAAGAAAATGTGCAACATTTTTAGCATGTTATGCTTTATTATTTCAAGAAAGTTTAAGATGCAACTGAAATGCAAAAAGAAAAGATTCGTGCAGTGTATGGAGAAGGTACTGTGACTGATCAAATGTGTCAAAAGCAGTCTATGAAGCTTCATGCTGGAGATTTCTCACTGGATGATGCTCCATGATTGGGCAGACTAGTTGAACTTGATAGCAAATAAATCAAGACATTAATTGAGAACAACTGATGTTATACCACCTGGGAGATAGCTGACATACTCGAAATATCCAAATCAATAAAGTTGTTGGAGAAAATGAAGAATGTGTCTTTTATTTTATGGAAAAAACTAAATTAAGTTTTCGGCCAACCCAATATTTCAGGATGAAGAGTGTTAAACCCAGAAGAAAGCTGTGGGAATGTGAAAAGACATATGAGCAAAGAAACAAACAAATATGTTGATAAAGCAAAATAAGCATTACTGCTAACAATAATGACATGTTCAACATTACCATTCATCAGAGAAATGAAAATCAAACCCATAATGAAATCCTACCTCACACCCATTGTCATGGCCACTATCAAAAAAAAAAACACACAGAAAATAACAAATATTGGCAAGGATGCAGAGAAAGTGGATCCCTTATTAAAAATAGAATCACCATATGATCCAGCTATTCCACTCTGGGTCTACACCCAAAAGAATTGAAAGCAATGTCTGAAAGAGATATTTGTACACCCATGTTCATAGTAGCATTATTCACAAGAACAAAGAGATGGAAGACACCCAAATACCCATTGACAGATGAATGAATAAGCAAAATATATTCTATCCATACAATGGGATATTATCTTGCCTTAAAAAGGAAGGGAATTCTGATACATGCTACCATATGGATGGACCTTGAGAACATTCTGCTAAGGGAAATAAATCAGTCACAAAAAGACAAGTACTGTATGACTCCACTTCTATGAGGTCCACTTCTAATAGAGTAGTCAAAGTCATAGAGACAGAAAATAGAATGGTTGTCAGGAACTGAGAGGCGGGGAATGGGAGGTTGATTTAAGGGGTACAGTTTTGCAAGATTAAAAAGATCTGGAGATCTGTTTCACAACAATATGCCTATACTTACAGAACTGTATACTTAAAAATGATCAAGATGGCAAATTTTGTTCATTTTTTTATCATAATGAAAATATCCACCATAAAAAAATGACTAATTGGGTAGACATCAAATATTAGATGAGAATAACAAATAAGACAAAATCAGAGAAAGCAGAATGAAAGCATTTTAATTATCTGTGTTATTTGGAAAGAAAAAGAAATATTATCTTTAGATTTTATTGTTCAAGTATGCATACCATACCAAATATTTAAGGGCCCCCAGGACCTTTATTGTGCCTCTAAGTACTGTTTTTCAATAAAAGGAAGGAGAGCTTGAGGAAATGTTGATTCTGAATGTGGGGGAGGGAACATGCAAGATGAGTCTGGAAAATCTTATTATGACAGAAAGCAAGGAAACTACCAAAAACTAACAAGTTGGTCAAAAGGACTCAGAAGTCAACTCAAAGAAGCTTTCACTACCAAAGGCAGGGGATTTGAGCATTAATAAGAATAATAACTGGCCCTGGTTGGTGTAGCTCAATGGATTAAGCGTGGGCTGTGAACCAAAGGGTGGCTGGTTTGATTCCCAGTCAGTGCACATGCCTGGGTTGTGGACCAGGTTCCTAGTTGGGGCCACATTAGAGGCAACCATCCATTGATGTTTCTCTCCCTCTCTTTCTCCCTCCCTTCCCCTCTCTCTAAAAAAAATAAAATCTTTAAAAAAAGAATAATAACTACAATGGATTAAGATACATCAATATGTTAAAATTATCCATTTATAATTATGCTGAAAAAAAAAACTCCACCTCAGTGGTCACTTTTGGATTAAACATATGCATGTACTTTCACTTTCCCCCAAACTCACTAAACAAGAGTAAAAAAATTTTTTTTTAATTTCAAAACCACAAAGACAAAACCAAAGCCAAACAGAAGAGGAGACAAGAGCAACAAAATCTGGATATATGAGTTAGAATTTCCTGATTTTGCTGAAAAGTTGCTCAACATCACTAATCATCAGAGAAATTCAAATCAAAACCACAATAAGATAATCCTCACACCTGTCAGAATGGCCATCATCAATAAATCAACAAACAAGTGCTAACGAAGATGTGGAGAAGAGGAAATCCTAGAGCACTGTTAGTGGGAATGTAGACTGGTGCAACCACTATGGAATACAGTGTAGAGTGTAGAGTTTCTTTTAAAAATTCAAAATAGAATTGCCTTATGACCTAGTGATTCTACTCCTAGGAGTATATTAAAAAAAAACCCAAACACTAATTTGAAAGAATATATTCACCCCTATTTTCATTGCAGTATTATTTACAATAGTTAAGATATGGAAGCAACCCAAGTCCCTACCAAATAGACAAGAGGATAAAAAAGCTGCAGTGCAGACACACAGTGGAATACTACTTGGCCATAAAGAAGAATGAACTCTTACTTTTTGCAACAGTATGGATGGACCTAGAGGGTATTATACTAAACAATAAGCCAGACAGAAAGACAAACACCACATGGTATTTCACTTACATGTGGAGTTTAAAGAACAAAATAAACAAATAAAATAGAAACAAAACTCATAGACGTAGAAAACAGACTGACAGAAGGTCCACTCCCCTTTATAGGGAGGCTGGATGAAAAACATGAAGAGATTAAGCAGTATATATCTGTAGTTACAGAATAGTCACAGAGATGTAGATTACAACATAGAGAATATAGTTGATAATATCACAACAACTATGAATTGAGCCAAGTGGGTACTTGATGTAGGGGAGAACCACTTCATAAAGTACATAATTTTTCAATCACTTTGCTGTATATCTGAGACTAATACAGAATAATATTGAATGTAAACTTTAAGTGAAAAAAATTTAATTTAAAAACACTTTTAAAAAAGAATTCCCTGATTTAGCAAGCCCCAATGAGTCAAATCCTAAGCCAAAACAGAGAAAGCTGAGAAGCAATCAGACTTATACTATCAAATTTCCCAAATGCTCTGGAATAAGCAGCACTGGTTATCTTTATAAGAAGGGATGAAACTGTACTAGATATAAGAAAGCTGTTTGGAAGTCTGTCTAGACATCCACTGGATTCCTAGTTCCTCTTCCCAAAGCTGCACAGCTGACAAATATCCCTTCCCCCTAGTAGAAGACTGGAAGTTTATTCTTTAATGAGGGTAAAACAGAGGATCTCTAACCTAGCGAATACCTGGCACAACTGTGGGAGGAGGCTCACACTGCAAATGAGTAGTAAAATATATTTATACATACATGTTTCTAATAGTGAGACGCCCAGTCCTCTTCCAACCCTGGCTCCCAAAACACTGGCAACCAGCCCTTTATACTCCCAGGAGAACAGAAGTTCCCTTTTCAAAGAATCTAATCACTTAAGAGAAAAGACCTAAAGATGTTGAGACTAGAAATTTTGAAGTAAAATGATTCAGCCAGACCATCCTCCTGAGAAGCCATAGTTGAGATGCCACCAGCATGCTCAAAACTTCCAACCAGCTTTCTGGTGGCAAATGCCACCAAACATTTGAGGAGAGTGGGCATGTGGAAAAACTGAAGTTAAAAAAATAAATAAATGGGGAAAGCAACCCTTACAGGGAGAAAATATTTTTAAAACTATTTTAATATCTTCAGAGTTAAGATACTGCACACATAAGCAAAACTGTTCCTTTAAATTGAAAACAAAGGGGAACAAGAACAAAAGAGTCCTTAGAAATTTGAAAATATGAAAGTACTGTCTTCTTGGATGTTGGTAGGTTCATCCCCTGGGTTAGGCTAGTTCCCTCTGACTTAAAAGCTAGGCTTTCCACCCTGTCCATTGCCCATTCCCCAGTGCCCACCCACTGCCCATTCACTGCCCCTTCTCTGCCCTCTCCCTCCAATCTCAGCCTGAGGTCCTCAGCTTAGCTCTGCACTCACACAGTCTATGTTCTCTGTCATGTTCAGAATGATGTAATTTTTCCCAGCCAGATTGCTCCAGTCTTTGCAGATCACCTGTACAATGAAACAGAAAGAAGGGTGACAGTTACAAAGAGCATAAGGAAAAGCATCTAGAGAGAGCATGGGTAGAAAATTTTTGAGAAGCTAGCAGGTGAAGGCCAGGTATAGGTCTGTGTTAGCTAGGTGGGAGCTGATAGCCTCTACAAGAAGATGACATGCCCAGGATCCAACCCAAGGTTCACACACCCATATATTTTCATATAGCAAGTGAGATGAGGAAGCCAAAAGTGACATAAAGGAAGAGGAAACTGTGCCAAAGGAGCTAGACTAAAGAGGGTTTTCCCTAGCTAGAGACAAATTTGTTTTTAATAATCTGTAGTGCAAATAAAAACATTCCTGTGGGCCAGGTGCACAGGCTGAAAACTTAGGACCCCTTTCTTTTCCTTCTGGTGTTGAAAGGTGTGAGCACTGATTTAGGTGTGTGTGTATACTGGGTAGGTATGATGAGGGGAGGAGCAGAGGACAACTGCACATGTAGTAGTAGGTGTGAGAACAGAGCTGAAGAGAATACAGCACAAACTCTCTCCACTGTCATAAGCAGTGTAGAAGCCAAGGGTAGCAGCAATAGCACCTGAATGAATGAAAACCAGGCCAGGGGACCATATGCTTTCAAAACTTCTATTTTGTGTATAAGTGTGGGGAGAACACCCATTGCCAGGCCATGAGGTGTGCATCCTCAACAGTTCTGTAAGGCTGTTCATGGTAGCATGGGCTTCTATCCTCAGCCTAGCAGACCTCCCACTGCCGTGCAACCCCAGAGTGGCCAAGGGCCTGCACACACTTTCACATTACCTGAGTAGAATCCCAGGGGATTCTGGATTGAGCTTCAGCAGCCTGCCTTTGCTGGGACTGCTGGCTGAGGTCTTCTTGTCCCAAGGTAGCAGAGGAAGGTGTCAGCTCCATGTCTTGGGGGGCCTGGGAAAAAGCAGCTGAGGCTCCAGGGTAAAGGGGATCTTCATCTGGGGTCTCAGATCCACTGGGGGCTTGAGGGAATGAGGCTGAGGACAGCACTTCCCCTTGTTTGCCAGCCAACACAGCTATTCCCATGGTAGACTTCTCATTTGCCTCCTGAGGAGCCTCAAACTCTATTTCATGCCCTGCAGCTGGTAGCACTGTGCCCCCTGCCTCCTGGCTGGCGAAGTCCTGACCCCCCAGGGTCACAGTACTTGGGGTGACTGAGGGTGGTGACAGGCTTGGCTCTATGCTGCTCCCTACCTCCACATCTGAGGAGGTCTGGCCCCCAACATCTTTATGCCTGTGTTTGGGAGCCAGGGGAGTCTGGGTGCTGCTGCTAGTGGGAGAAAAATGGTAGACCTGCGTTTGAGCTTCTTCTTGAGCTCTGTTCACAAGCAGTTCTTCCTCCTCCTCCTCCTTCTCTACCTCCTCTTTCTGCTCTTCCTCCTCCTCTTCTTCCTCTCCAGGAGCCATATGCCAGGGTGGCTCCATCAGGTTCATCTTAGGCAAAGGAGGGGGGAGGCTCGACACCTCTTGACCCTGGCTGGTGTCTCCTATGGGATCTGCCTTCTCAGTCAAGTCTGGGAAACCATAATCTAAGAACAGAGATAGAAAATTAATTCACTAGTTTCATTATTCATTGATTTGTTCAGTATTTGCTGAACAGATGATATAAAAGAACCATAAAACCCATAGGAGGACAGTGAGGAGGTTGCAATAGAGGTCATGTCAGAAAAAGAGTAGGTTATGGCTGGGTAAGGGGAAGGGGGGCTAACTGAGGGGAAACAAGGACCAGGCTATTCCTCATTTCCTTAATGATATTAAAAATGACATAACTCTTCCCTGACCAGTGTGGCTCATTTGGTTGGAGTATGGTCCCATATAGCAGAAGGTGTGGGGTTCAATCCCTGGTCAGGACACATGCCTAAATTGTGGGTTCAATGTCCAGTTGGGGCACATATGAAAAGTCACAGATAGATGTTTCTCTCTCCAGCTCTCTCCCTTCCCCCAAAATCAATAAACATATTTTAAAGTATATTTTATTGATTATGCTATTACAGTTGTCCCATATATTGTATCTCCTTTATTCCCCTATACCCTGCACCACCTCCCCATATACCAGAATTCCTCCACCCCTTAGCTTATGTCTTTGGGTCGTACATATAAGTTCTTTGGTTTCTCCATTTCCTATACTATTCTTAACCTTCCCATATCTATTTTGTACCTACCATTTATGCCTCTTATTCCCTGTACCTTTACCCCTATTCTCCCCACTGCCTCTCCTTGCTGTTAACCCTCCATGTGATCTCCATTTCTGTGGTTCTGTTCCTGTTCTGTTTGCTTAGTTTGTTTTTGTTTTTGTTTTGGGTTCAGTTGTTGATAGTTGTGAGTTTGTTGTCATTTTGCTGTTCATATTTTTTATCTTCTTTTTCTTAGGTAAGTCCCTTTAACATTTCATATAATAAGGACTTGGTGATGATGAACTCCTTTAACTTGACCTTATCTGAGAGCACTTTATCTGCCCTTCCATTCTAAATGATAGCTTTGCTGGGTAGAGTAATCTAGGTTGTAGGTCCTTGCCTTTCATGATTTTGAATACTTCTTTCCAGCCCCTTCTTGCCTGAAAGCTTTCTTTTAAGAAATCAGTTGCTAGTCTAATGGGAAATCCTTTGTAGTAACTCTCTCCTTTTCTCTCGCTGCTTTTAAGATTCTCTCCTTATCTTTAATCTTGAAATGTAATTATGATGTGCTTTGGTATGTCCAACTTCTTTGGGACTCTCTGAACTTCCTGGACCTCCTAGGAATCTATTTCCTTTGCCAGATTAAGGAAGTTCTTCATTATTTGTTCAAATAAGTTTTCAATTTCTTGGTCTTTTTCTTCTCCTTCTAGCACCCCTGTGATTCAATGTTGGAACATTTAAAGTTGTCCCAGAGGTTCCTAAGGCTCTCCTCATTTTTTTGAATTCTTGTTTCTTCACTTTGTTCTGGTTGAATATTTATTTCTTCCTTCTGTTCCAAATCATTGATTTGAGTTCCAGTTTCCATCCCTTCACTTTTGGTTCCCTGTATATTTTTCTGTATTTCACTTTGCATAGACTTCACTTTTTCCTCTATTTTGTGACCATACTCAGCCAGTTCTGTGAGCATCCTGATTACCAGAATTTTGAACTCCTCATCTGATAGGTTGGCTGTCTCTTCATTGCTTAATTATTTTTCTGGAGTTTTGATCTGCTCTTTCATTTGAGTCATATTTCCTTGCCTTGGCATAGCTGTTATGTTGTAAGGGGTGGAGCCTTAGATATTTTTCAGGGTGGGGAAACAGCCCCTGAGTTGTGGGGCTGTATGTGGAAGAGGGGTCCAAAAGGGAACAGTGCTGCTTGCTTGTCTCTCAGCTGGCTTTCAATCACTTCCCCCACTACTCACAAGCAAATTGGACCCTTCTGGTGCTGATTTCCAGGTGAGTGAGTTTGTGTACATTCTTGAACCTTGTGGGTCTCTCCAATGAACTCTTCTGTGAGGCTGGGAGTTCCTTCCACAGCAGCAACTCCCACAGATTTTTACAGCCAGGGGTTTTGAGGCTTTATTTCCCCATGCTTAAACCCTGGGTGTGTGGTCTGTCTTGCACCCTAGTTGTTCCTCCCAGTTTATCCATATGCAAATGTGGAACTGCTCAGTCTGCCAGCCACCTTGCTGCACATCCTCTCCATTCTAGCTGTCCACCTCTGCCCCTCCTACCAGTCTAGATGAATGGATCTTTTTAAAGTCTTTGGTTGTGAGACTTCCACACAGTTTGATGTTCTGGCAGTTCTGGTTGTTTTTTTGTTTTTAAATTTGTTGTTCTTCTTCTTTTGGTTGTATGAAGAGGCAAAGTGTATCTACCTAACCTCCATCTTGGCGGAAGTCCCAAGTCTTTCAATAAACATTTCTTAAATGACATAAATCTTCCACACAAATTACATAAATACAGGATTGTATAAAGTAGAAAGTTTATATTTATACCCCTCAGAGATAGCCCTTGTTTGGATAGAGTTTGGATATCTTCTCTATTATTTTCAAAATTTGTTTATGTTTCCTCCTCTAGGAATTTCACCAAGAATACTGCATCAGAAAAGATTCTTTTTATAAAGTCTAAGGACACTTTTGGGGAACAAAATATAATTTTAAAATTCCAATTAGTATCCTCAGAAAGTCAAAACTGTTGCATCCCTAAAATAAAAGCAGGGTAATAAGAAAGTCAAGTAATCTTTTAAAAAGAGTTCTTGGAAATTGAAATTCAATTGTTGAAATGTAAAAATTCAATAGAACAGCTGAAAAAAATCATGGGAAGGTCTCCAGAGCAAAAGCAAAATGACAACAATAAATAGCCAAAGAAGAAGAAGAAAATTTCTGTGGCCTAGAAGCATGAATCTTCATAGTGAAAGAGAATACACACAAGGGGAATGATAGAAGACTCACATCAAACCTCATTCTATGACAACTCAAAATTCTAAGGGGCAACAGAAAATCCTAAAAACTCTCAGAAAAAGAATGAAGGAACCCATAAAGGAACAAGAAACAGATTATCAAATTATCATTGAAACTGGAAAAGACACCGGAGTTCGGAATGCCTGTCACTACCAACCCAATAAGCAATGACAGCGATTGAATCTTTATGGGCGCTTTATTCAGATGACTGGCAATCAAGAAGATGGTAGGTTCATACCCTAACAGACTGTCTTCATCTTTTCTTTCCAAGCCAAGGTTTTTATAGCAGGGAATAAACAAGGTACAGTAAAGGGTTTTGAAATTCAAGTAGGGTCGGGTAGAAGAAACTGCAACATTCCTGTTCTGGGCAGTTAGCTGTTCCCAGGGGAAGATGCCATTTGCTCCTTCCTGAAATACAATGGCCTGGATGCCTCCATTTCTCCCCAGGCGGTAATCTTTATCAGTGCCCCAGGAGGCTAGCTGTTTTCCCAGGAGCCAGGATGGGCCTTATCTATAGTTTCTGAAACAAAAACTTTAACATATACATTACTTGCTAGGCTTATAACTATTTACCCCAAACCAAAATTTCCCAACTCTTAAGTCCCCTAACATCATCACACTTCGAATTAATAACACTAGACTGAAGGAAAAAAACTGAAAAATGCATTCCAAATTGTAAGGGAAGTTTAGTTTGAACCTGAAATTTTATACCCAAGTAAACTATAATTCAAGTGTTGTTAAAAATAAAGACATTTTGCTCTGGCTGGTATAGCTCAGTGAATAGAGAGCTGGCCTGTGAACCAAAGGGTCAGTGGTTTGATTCCCAGTCAAGACACATGCCTGCATTGTGGGCCAGATCCCCAGCTGGGGGCTCGTGAGGGGCAACCACACATTGATGTTTCTCTCCCTCTCTTTCTCATTCCCTTCCTCTCTCTCTTAAAAAAAAAAAGACATTTTTATGTATGCAAGGACTAAAAGGTTTTACCATTCACAGATTCTGAGAAAATTATTTAAAGAAGTTCTCTAAGAAGCCACCCCTACCACCACCCCCGGACAAAGACATGGGAAATCAAGATACATGAGAGGAACGTCATAAAAGTAAATCTCAGAGTAGAAGCTGTGCAGCAGACCTAGAGAGCAATTATTCAAATTAAACCCAGAATATAGAGAGCTCTGAGAATTATTACCAAAAAATGATTACCTATAACAGAAGTATGATTTTTCCAAACTGAATAATCTCAGTGTTAACTAAGAGCTCACTATGATATTTAAATGAATAACTACAATATTTTACCTACCCCACTTCTTTTAAATATACAACTTTTTTCAATAGTACAGACTTAGCAACTGAAGACCTTCCATTACTCTCCCTCTTGTACACACTTGCAAGGAAGCTTACTTACTCCCCACACAAACCACATGGTTCCTGCTGCTGGAACTATGACCACAGAACTGCTGAGGAAACCCACGCCAGACTCCAATAAAGAGCAATCTAGTATCATTTTTATAGACATGGAAAAACAATCAAGGTTCACAGAACATTTGAGGAAAGCCAGGTTCGTGAAAAAGCATGAGGGTAAGAAACAAAGCAACTGACCTCTGAGAGAAGAGTTAATCTAGTAAACAAAAGAGAATGTAGAAAACCTTCTTATTAGCATCTTCAGAGATATTCAAGAGGAAATTACATCCATAAAACAAGTACATAGAAGGAAAAATATTTGACTTCAATATAAGTAAAAACTTTATAATAGACAGTTGTGTTTAAAATTGAAATGCAATGCATAAAACAATAAATAAAATGGGCTGGATGATCACTTGGCAGAATACTATAGAACAAAATATTAGATGGGTGCTTGGGAAATAAAACAAATACAAGCCCTGGCTGGCGTAGCTCAGTGGATTGAGCTCGGGCTGGGAACCAAAGTGTCCTAGGTTCGATTCCAGCCAGGGTATATGCCTGGGTTGAAGGCCATAACCCCCAGCAACTGCACATTGATGTTTCTCTCTCTCTCTCTCTCTCTCTCTCTCTCTCTCTCTCTCTCTCTCCCCTCCCTTCCCTCTCTAAAAATAAATAAATAAAATTAAATAAAATAAAATAAAACAAATACAATCATGAGATTTCATTCCTAGAAAATTAATCTGACAGCAATGTGCAAGAATTAGATGGAGGGAATGAAAGCAGAGAAAAGAATTAGGGAGCTTGTTGCAATAATTCCAGAGAGATAAATGAAGGTGATGATATTGGAAATGATGAGAGAAAAATGAATTCAGCACATGGCCCTGAGGTAGAACTGATAAAACGTGGTGGGCTAACAGGAAGAAGTTAGCACTCTGAATGATTGTGGGAGTAGCCCACAACTTCATAACAGAAGTTGTGAAGTCTAGAGGAACAGTGCTTTGGAAACTCTCGGGAATCACTTTAATGAGCCAATAGATTAGAGAAAGTCTCAAATGTGTCAGGATGGCAATGCACTCACCAGCAGAATTCCACTGGAGTGTGAGGTGGGAGAGTTCCCAAGATTTCAAGCTGACCAAAATAATCCCTCTACTCAATTTGATGCCCACTTTCTAAAAGCCAAGTTTCCATACCTCCAGAGACTACCTGGCTCCCAGTAAAATTCCTAAACTGTTTATTCTTCTCTAAGATTCCCTGGGCTTCAGTTTTTCATGTGACAAACCAGCATCCTTACTGTCACATGAAAAGCTGAAGCCCAGAGAATTGCTTAGACAGGTTTAAAATTGAGACTAATTTTAAGTGGCTAAATCTTCTGGCTCCCAGATCACATCATCAACAGCATGACCACTATTATTTGCCATCTTAGAGGAAAATATAAACAGTTTGGGGAATTTTACTGGAGTTCTTTCTAGAACCTATGTTCTAAATTTTGAAGGTAGTTTTGATAAATGTCTTACACATATGGCATTAAGGACAACTCCTCTACTATCCTAAATAAACATAAAATAGGCTTCACTTGATTACAAACTATTACTGATAAGCAAGGTAATTTTCTTTATCTTTACATTCCCAGCAGCCAACACAGTGAATGGCCCAGAATAGAAAGGACAGTGATGAATTTGTGTTTATTGAACACTTGATTTCCATCTTCTGCCTCTTATACCCAGGACCTGTCCTTTTAGGGATAGAATAGTGACTCCAAACATAGTACAGACTTCTCCTTCATTATCTACAGAAGTTCCTCTCCTCCTTAAATGTGGCCACTCCCAAATAGTGAGCTTTGATTCACCATTTCTACACATCTTTCTCAGAGAGTTTGCAGATTCCAAACACTTATTTGTTGGCTCTATGCTAAAGGTTCCTAAATCTACAACCCCCACCATCTCACTTCACTCTTCCAGCCTCTCATCTCCAGTGACTAACAAATCACTAAACAATACTTGCTGACACTTGGAATTGGCAGAATTTTTCCTACTTCTTTACCACCTCTCAGTATCCAACACAATTCTTTTTCCTTTCACTGTGTGATCTCAGTTCCACAGCTTATTGACTGTGTTGCCTTAAACATGTTACTTCATCTTGCCTGTTACTTTTATGTCTCCTTTTCTTTATGTGTAAAATAATAGTACCTAGCACATAGTCTGTGGTCAGGATTCAATGAGATAAAATCTGGGCACAGCCCATAGTACAGAGCAAATACTTGATGAATTTTAGTATTCCTCCTCCTGTTATTATCATGAAAGGAATTTTTATATTGTAAAATCATAATAGGAGAAATAGCACTGTTCCAGAAATCTGCTCCAAAGATGAGGAGTAGGATAAACACTTGAGTGATAAGTCAAGGAGAATCCAAAAAGAGGGCAGGAAAGGACTGACCATCTACTGACAAGTCTAGATGTGACCTGAATATCAGAAATGTCTCTTATAACAGAAACAAGAATTTGTAGTAAGACCTATTGGGGACATAGACTATGATCAGGAGGCATGAGTACAAGTCTGCCAGGAGCAGCTGTGGGACAGACCTGAGTGAGATGGAATGGGGTTCTTAGGAGAGTGGACAGGACTCACATATGAACGTAGACTAATGAGTAAAGAAACCAAGTGTTACCCAACAGTAGAACCATGGCATGATCAACTGAGAAAAATACAATAGCATTTCTATAGCATTCCTGCAAAAAAAATGCAGAATCTGAGTCTAATCATGAGGAAACATTAGACAAACCAAAATTCAGAGGCATCAACTTCCGGCCAACATGGAGGCATACATAGGTAGACACACTGTGCCACCTTGCTCAACCAAAAGAAGGACAACAACAAATTTAAAAACAAAAAACAACCAGAATTGACAGAAAATTGAACTGTATGGAAGTCCAACAACCAAGGAATTAAAGAAGAAACATTCATCAAGACCAGTAGGAGGGGTAGAGATGGCCAGCTGGATGGAGAGGACTCAGGGCAAAACAGTGGCTGGAGGACCAGGGCAGGCAAGGTGGTGGCTGACAGACCAGGAGAGGCAGTGGCTTATGGACTGGGCGGTCCCACACTTGCATGCAGATGAACTGGGAGGAATAACTGGGGAGCAAGGTAGACCATGCAACCCAGGGTTCCAGTACGGGGGAAAAAAGCCTCAAAGCTTCTGATTGAAAACACCTGCAGCGGGGAGGCGACAGCAGGAGAAACTTGCAGTGAAACAGGAGAGTTCATTGGAGAGACCCACAGGGTCCTAAAACAAACCCGCCCACCCAGGAATCAGCACCAGAAAGGCCCAATTTGATTGTGGGTAGCAGAGGAAGTAACTGAAAACTGGCAGAGAGCTGAGCAAGTGGTGCAGTTCTCTTTCTGATCCCTCCCCCAGTTACAGCACCACAATTCAGTGACTTGGGTTGCCCCACATTGGTGAACACCTAAGGCTCTACCCCTCATATGTAACAGGCACAACAAGACAAATAAAAATGGCCCAAATGGAAAAACAAATCAAAGCTCCAGAAAAAATACAACTAAGCAACGAAGACATAGCCAACCTATCAGATGTACAGTTCAAAGCAGTGGTAATCAGGATGCTCACAGGATTGGTTGAATATGGTCACAAATTAGAGGAAAAAATGAAGGCTATGGAAAGTGAAATAAAGGAAAATGTACAGGAAACCAACAGTGATGGGAAGGAAACCGGGACTCAAATCAACAGTTCTGAGCAGAAGGAAGAGAGAAACATTCAACCACAGCAGAATGAAGAAACAAGAATTCAAAAAAAATGAGAAGAGGCTTAGGAACATCCAGGACATCTTTAAACATTCCAACACCCAAATCATAGGGCTGCCAGAAGAAGAGGAAGACTAAGAAATTGAAAACTTATTTGAAAAAATAATGGAGACTCTCCCTAATCTGGCAGAGGAAATAGACTTCCAAGAAGTCCAGGAAGCTCAGAGAGTGCCAAAGAAGTTGGACCCAAGGAGGAACACACCAAGGCACATCATAATTACATTAGCCAAGGTAAAAATGAAGGAGAGAATCCCAGGAGCAGGAAGAGATAAGAAGATGGTAACCTACAAAAGAGTTCCCATTGGACTAGTTGATTTCTCAAAAGAAATCTTACAGGCAAGAAGGGACTGGAAAGAAGTATGCAAATTCATGAAAGGCAACATTGATGAAATTCATGAAATTCATGAAACCTTCATCCATGAATTCATGAAACCCACATCCATGATTGCTCTATCCAGCAAAGCTATCATTTAGAATGGAAGGGCATACTTCCCAGACAAGGTCAGTTAAAGGAGTTCATCATCACCAAGCCTTTATTATATGAAATGTTAAAGGGACGTATCTAAGGAAGAGAAGAAGACCAAAAATATGAACAGTAAAATGACAACAAATGCACAGTTATTAACAACCATATCTAAAAAAACCACAAAAAACAAAAACAAACTAAGCAAACAACTAGAACAGGAACAGAATCACAGAAATGAAGATCACATTGAGGGTTATCAGTGGGGGAGTGGAAAGGGGAGGGAGGGAAAGTACAGAGAATAAGTAGCATAAGTGGTAAGTAGAAGATATACAGGAGGAGGTTAAGAATAGTATAGGAAATGTAGAAGCCAAAGAACTTATATGTACAACCCATGGACATGAACTAAAGTGGGGGAATGTGGGTGGGAGGGGGTGTGCAGGGCAAAGGGGAATAAAGGGGGGGAAATGGGGCAACTGTAATAGCATAATCAATAAAATATATTTAAAAAAATTCAGAGGTATCCTATAAAATAACTGGCCTATCCCCTTCAAACATGTCAAAGTCATGAAGAGAAAGAAAGGCTGTAAAACTTTTCAGGCTAAAAGAGACAAAAGAGATATGACAACTAAATGTAGTACATGATTCTGGACTGGATAGTGAACTAGAAAAAACTATTTTCTTGTTCACTTGCTAGATAGAAAGGACACTACTGGGAAGACTGGCAAAGTCTGAAAAAAAGTTTGTAATTATATAATAGTATCTTATCAATGTCCATTTCCTGATTTGCAATCACTGTACTGTGGTTTCGTAAGAGAATGACTTTGCTATCAAAAAATGCAGACTGCGCCTGACAGCTGTGTCTAAGTTGGTTGGGCACCGTCCGCCAAAGGGAAAGGTCACCAGTTCAATTCCCTATTCTGAGTCAGGGCACATGATAAGTTACAGGTTCAGTCCCGGTCAGGGCACATGCAAGATCTCCCTCCCTTCCTCTCTCTCTAAAAATGAATTTTAAAAATCCTTTTGAAAAGAAGAAAGAAATACACGCTGAAGTATTTATGGGTAAAGGAGTATCATGCCTGCAAATTATGTCAAATGGTTTAGAAAAAAATTGTATGTCTATATACACATATATAGAATAAAGCAATGTTAACAATAAGGGAATCTGAGTAAAGGGTATATAGCAATTATTCTTGCAAGTTTTATATAAATTTGAATTAAAAAAAATAGGAGGAGAGCCCTGGCCAAGTAGCTCAGTTGGTTTGAGTGCCATCTTGATAGGCCAAGGTTGCAGTTTGATCTCTGGTCAGGGCACATACAAGAATCAGCCAATGAATGCATAAATAAGTGGAACAACAAATGCCTCTCTCTCTTTCTCTCTCTCTCTCCTCCTCCCCCTTTTCCTCCCTCCCTCTCCACTTCTTCTCTCTCTCTCTAAAATCAATTAAAAAAATAGGAGGTGAGGGGGAGGGAAGGGGAGAGATAGATAAAGGGAGAGAGAGAGAAAGGGAGAGATAGATTAAAAATAAATCATTTTAACTATTGGCTAGTGAGTGTGTTGGAACTACTAGAAGAGAAGAGAAAGAAGGCAGAGACAGGGCAATCCATACTAGAATAAGAGTTCAGAACACTCCAGAAGGAAGAAACACAGTTGCCACGAGACAGAGAACAACCCTGGTGAACAGGGAAGAGTGCTTTTCCTACTCAGGTGTCTAAGGTAGAGAGACCAGGCTTCCAAGCACTTGTAACACTAAGAGAGAGGAACCCTTAGCAGTCATTTTGGAGGGGGGAAAGGAGTAAATTGACAATGGAAGAAGAGAAAAAAAGAAGTGAGCCCTGGCTGGTGTGGCTCAGTGGAATGAGAACCAGCCTACGAACCAAAGGGTCATTGGTTTGGTTCCCAGCCGGGGCACATGCCTGGGTTGCAGGCCAGGTCCCTAGAATGAAGCACAAGAAGCAACTACACATTGATGTTTTTTCTCTCCCTCTATCACTCCTTCCCTTCCCCTCTCTCTAAAAATAAAATAAATAAAATTTTTTGGTTTGTAGTATATTTTTAATAATCTAGCAATTTTCTTCAGAGTAAGTAGGGTAAGCTAATTTATTTTTTTAAACTTTATTGATTATGCTATTACAGTAGTCCCATTTCCCCCCCCTTCATTCCCCTCCACCCTGCAAACCCTCTCCCACCCACATTCCCCCCTTTAGTTCATGTCCATGTGTCATAAGTTCTTTAGCTTCTACATTTCCCATACTATTCTTGCCCTCCTCCTGTCTATTTTCTACCTACCATCTATGCTACTTATTCTCCATACCATTTCCCCCTCTCTCCTCCCACTCCCCTGTTGCTAACCCTCCGTGTGATCTCCATTTCTGAGGTTCTGCTCCTGTTCTAGTTGTTTGCTTAGTTTGTTTTTGTTTTTGTTTTAGGTGTGGTTGTTAATAATTGTGAGTTTGCTGTCATTTTACTGTACATGATTTTTATCTTTTTTTTCTTAGATAAGCCCCCTTTAACATTTCATATACTAAGGGCTTGCTGATGATGAACTCCTTTAACTTGACCTTATCTGAGAAGCACTTTATCTGCCCTTCCATTCTAAATGAAAGCTTTGCTGGATAGAGCAATCTGGGATGTAGATCCTTGCCTTTCATGACTTGGAATACTTCTTTCCAGCCCCTTCTTGCCTGCAAGGTCTCCCTTGAGAAATCAGCTGACAGTCTGATGGGAACTCCTTTGTAGGTTACTGTCTCCTTATCTCTTGCTGCTTCTAGGATCCTCTCCTTCATTTTTACCTTGGGTAATGTAGTTATGATGTGTCTTGGTGTGTTCCTCCTTGGGTCCAACTTCTTTGGCACTCTCTGAGCTTCCTGGAAGTCTATTTCCTTTGCCAGATTGGGGAAGCTCTCCTTCATTATTTATTCACATAACTTTTCCACTTGTTGCTCGTCCTCTTCCCCTTCTGGTACCCCTATAATTTGGGTGTTGGAACATTTAAAGATGTCCTGGAGGTGCCTAAGCCTCTCCTCATTTTTTTGAATTCTTGTTTCTTCATTCTTTTCTGTTTGGTTGTTTGTTTCTTCCTTCTGGTCCACTCCATTGATTTGAGTCCCAGTTTTCTTCCCATCACTATTAGTTCCCTGTGCATTTTCCTTCATTTCACTTAGTATAGCCTTCATTTTTCATCTAATTTGTGACCAAATTCAACCAATTCTGTGAGCATCCTGATCACCAGTGCTTTGAACTGTGCATCTGATAGGTTGGCTATCTCTTGGTTGCTTAGTTGTATTTGCTGTAGAGCTTTGATGTGTTTTTCCATTTGGGCCATTTTTTTGTCTTGTCGTACCTGTTATGTATGAGGGGTGGAGCCTTAGGTGTTCACCAGGGTGGGGCAACCCAGTCACTGGGTTGTGGCACTGTATGTGGGGGCAGGGTCTGAGATGGAACAATGGCACTTGCTCCCCTCTCTGTTGGACTTCAGTCCCCTCCACCACTTCCCCCCAGCAAACTGGGCCTTTCTGGTGCTAATTCCCATGCGGGTGAGGTTGTACATGTTTTAGAACCCTGTCGGTCTCTCCAACAAACTCTCCTGTAAGGCTGGGAGTCTCTCCATGCACCTCAACCCCCACAGGTGTTTTCAATCAGTGCCTGAGGCTCTGTATCCTGGTGCTGGGACTTTGGGTTGCATGCAGTGCCTTGCTTCACAATTGCCGCCTTGCTGGGTCTGCCAGTTGCCACCCCACACCTGGGGTCTATGTGCAGCCATCTGCGTGCCCAGGGTCTGCCTGCTGCAGTCTTGTGTGCCCGGGATGCCTTATGCGCCCAGTCCCACTGCTTTCTGTGCCTTGACCCTTCTCCACCCTGCTGCCCGACTCTGCCCCTCCTAGCGGTCTGGATGAACATGTCTATTTTAACTCCTTGGTTGTCTGACTTCCAAACAGTTCAATTTTCTGTCAGTTCTGGTTGTTATTCTGTTTCTAAGTTGTTGTTGTTGTCCCTATCTTGGTTGTGTGAGGAAGCACAGTGTGTCTACCTATGCCTCCATCTTGGCCGGAAGTCCAGTAAATAATTTTCTTTTAAGTGAGACAAATCAGAAAAAGGTTAGAGCCAGAGAGAAAAAAAGGAGAAGAGAGAACAGTACCAACAGGGTTGAAGAAAATGGAGAAGGGAATGGGCCTCCTCTCCAGGCAAGGTAGTCCACTTCCCATTCCTCCACTCTCCTGGTGCAGTGATGGGCTGGAAATCCCCAGGACCCATGGACACTACCACAGAGAGCTGAGACTCCACACAAGCAGAACCCTTCCTGTTTAGTGCCCTCTCTGTGCCATCTACTGTAGGCATCTGGAGGTGGGACAGTTGGGCCCCCCAAACCCCAAAAGCCTGTCTGGGACCAAGACATGCCTACAAAGCACTCCCCACATGCTCCATAACTAAACACAGAAGTGAACAAGCAAAGGTACCCAAGAGACACATTGAAGACAGCAAGAAAGCTTGTCAAAGCCTATTCCCAGGAGGGTATTAACAACTGGGACACTGAAGAGATGCAAAGGGTCCCTCACAGCTCTGGCTCTCCAGAGAGAGGTTCCAGCTTGGCTTCAAAGTGTGGAAAGTCAAGGAGTGGATAAGCTGCAAAGGGACGCAAAAGAAGCTAGTTCTGAGAGCTGGCTGTTCCGGAGGTACCAGAAGACAGTCAATGCCTCACTTCCCTCCTGGCCACCAAAGCAGGCTAATGAACTTTCTTTTGTGATACATCAGGCAACAACGCTGTGAAGCTGCAGGACCTCTGGTGGCCATTATTGGAAACTACATCTTCCCTAGAGTTGTGGGGAAAATCCAGTCCCCCATCAGTGAGATCCAAGGGCCCATCACCCTCCTATTACAGATGAGGAAACAAAAGCTTCAAGAGTAGAGGATATTTTCTCTAAGCTTTGAAGCTGAATTTGTCACATTGTAAAGTTGTAAAACACAGGCTCCTGTGTGGTCAAAGGCAGTCTTTCAAGATACCTCCTGGTCAGGCCAGCACTCAAACTTGGCTTCAGACACAGAAGAGCAAACTGACAGTAGTTACATTATCTCTCTCAGTTCATCTGCAGCTCTGGCCACAGCCAATTTCTTTAAAACTGAGCTTGAATCACCAGACTGGGTGACAAGCTTCAGGGCTGTGCAGGTGGGGATTGGAATTCTTAATGACTGGTCTCTAGGCTCCTCACACCCACCCCTCTGCGACATGAGGTTAAGATGAAATGACATAATAAATGCAAAACATCTGCCCCATGAAAGGTACTTTTTTCTCCTCAAGGCATTCTCTGAAAGTCACACTACATGTCTTTCACTCTAAGCTTTCTACACAATCCAGCTCCCAGTAGGTATATCTGTGCTCAGGCTATTATTATAATAGGGCTACAAGAAGCATAGGATCCTAATGCTAGAAGGGACCTAGGAGGCTATCTGATGGTCTTAGCCCTCTGGCAGGTGGTAAGTAAGTTTAGAAAACGTGGATTGGCAATCCTCTTCAAGAACACATCTTGGCCTCCTTTTTTCCTCCCTAATTTCCTTAAACCCAAATGTGATAGTTCATTTACAACTTAACTTAAGCCCATTTCTGTTTTATCAAAGGGAGAAACACCTAGGAAGTATCTCCTTCTTGGGGGGAAATGTACATATTGTCTTAGTTCCTCTAGTTTAGCCTTATTTTCCTGGGGCTAAAGAACCAACATTAATTATCCCTTATTTAGCAACGCTTATTAATATTTTCCTCCTCTTGTGAAAACTGTGGATTCACCACAATTTTAACAGTGGTTATACAAAATCAACAGAGTAGTTACACAACAAATACTCACTGAATAACTTGTTGAAACTAAACAAGAACCACTAACTACAGACTAATTGATGGAAAAGGTAAAGTAAGGTGGTGGTTTTTTTTAGATTTTTTTTCTTGTTCAAGTACAGTCGTCTCCATTTTTCCCCCCATGATTCCCCTCACCCTACTCATCCCCACCTCCCACCCTCGACCCTACTCCCCTTTGGCTTTGTCCGTGTGTCCTTTATACATGTTCCTTGACAACCCTTCCCTTTTTTTCATTATCCCCATTCTCCTTCTCCTCTGGTTAGTCAGTTTGCTCTTTATTTCAGTGTCTCTGGTTATATTTTGCTTGCTTGCTTGTTTTATTGATTAGGTTCCACTTATAGGTAAGATCGTATGATATTTGTCTTTCACCACCTGGCCTAAAATAAGGTTCTTGATTTGTGTAACATTATTTATCACAGCACTTAAGCTGCATTCCCCCCAGGAGATGCAATGGGTGGCTCAGCGGCTGCTAGAGATCACTATAATGAAGCTCCAGGTCTCTGGGTAAGTAGGATTCTCCAGGCCTTTTCTTTTTTTCTTTTAATCTCATTATTGTTCTCTCAAAAGATCATATTGCATTTTCTTCCTCCTATATTTCACCACAGTTTTATATGTCTTGTTCCCTAGTTTATTAAGGCCACACTGGACTTTATTTCTTCCTTCTAGAAAAGCCATATTTCATGGATGACCTTCATTATCAGCTTCAATATTAATGAACTGATTCTTCTGTTTAAGACATGGAATTAAAATAGGCATCAGGGCCAATGGCCTTTAAAAATCACTTTAAATATCCTTTTAGATTAATTTCAAATCACTGAAATTGTTCTTTGTGTGCAACATTTAAGCCAGTTATTCAACCAAGTGCTAATATAAAAACACCCACAAAATTCAGAATAGATTTATATAAAACAGAGGTGCAAGAGAAGAAAGTTTCAGTATAATTAACAGCTTTTTAATAGTCAATCTCAGTAGTCATGAAATAAATGTAAATTTAAAAAGATGATAAACTTTTTGGCCAACCAACTTGAAAATAAATAAATTTATATATGTGTATATACATATATATGTGTATGTGAAGATAATAGCCATTTTTGAATCAGTACAGAAAACAGGTACTTAATGCAATGCTGAAAGGAACAGAAATCATACCACATTGGGGTGGGGTAAGCAACTGAATGAAAAGCTTTGAAAACAAATATTATGAACCCACAATTTCACTTCTAAAAGTGCACCCTAAGGAGACAAGTGAGGATGTTCATAACATTTAGTTTTAAGAGTTCCCATCATGGCAGAGTTCATATAGCAAAGACTGGAAACCATTCAGCTCTCACACAGCAAGGGGTAGACCAAGAAATGAGAGCCCATCACATTTGAGATAGATAAGGTTGGGTAGTTGTGTATGCTGACTTGGAAAGATGTTGTTAGGTGAAACAGCAAGATCTGTACACTATAATTCCATTTTTTTGTAAAAGCATATTTTCTGTATTTCCCACATGGGAAAAAGTTCAGAAAGACATACACTAGCCCTGACTTGTGTAGCTCAGTGGATTGAGCATCATTCTATAAGCCAAAAGTTCACTGGTTTGATTCCCATCCAGGGTACATGCCTGAGTTGTAGACCAGGCCCCCAGCTGGGGACGTGCAAGAGGCAATTGATGAAGTTTCTCTTCCTCTCTCCCTTCCTTCCCCTCTCTCTAAAAATAAATAAACAAAATCTTTTTTAAAAAGATATACACCAACATGTTAACATTTGTTAACTCTGGGTGATGGGATTTTAAGTAGTTTTTGTTTTTGGTGTCTAGGTGAAAGTGCTTCTGTCAGCCGGTCCTCCTCTTAGTAAATATGCCTGGGAAGTAACTCAAAAGGTCAAATCATTCTACAGAAGATAAAGTATCAACAAGGATTCACTGTATAGGAAATGTGTCTAGGTCCCAGCAGAAAGCTGCTTTGATTATCTGGTTTCTACAAAATTCATTATAGGGATAAGTAATTAAAGTGGTCTCATGAATAATTTCATATAGAGAAGGAGAAGCAGATCTTGAAGTAGAAATCTCAGATTTGAGATTTAGCTCTGACACTTATTACCTGTATAATTTAGTGTCACTTTTAAACCTCTCTAAGCCAGTTCCCTCATCTATAAAAACAGTGATACTAATCATGCTGACTTTTACAAATTTCAGGTTGCTGTGAGGCAAACAATATTATGTCAAAATAATTTATAATGCATGCACTGGCCAGAAGGCTCAGTTGGTTGGAGCATTGTCCCATACACCAAAAAGGTTGAGGGGTTGATTCCTGGTCAGGGCACATACTTAAGTTGCAAGTTTGATATCTAGTCGGGGCACAAATGGGAGGCAACCAATCACTGTTTTTCTCTTACATTGATGTATCTCTTTCTCACCTTCTTTTCTCTCTAAAATCAATTTTTAAAAATATCCTTAGGTGAGGATTAAAAATAATAATAATAATATTTCATAAAATAAAAACATTTTATGAATGTTCCTTACTCAAAGGCAGTGGGGTTTATGCACAACCATCATTTCATTCCCCTTTTCCTGTGAATGCACCTCGAGTCTCCTTTGAGAGGCACTCCTCCCCTCTTCTCCATCCAGGAGTAGGGAGCCCTACCCCTTGGCTTCAGGGGGCCTCAAGACCCACTCTGCCAGTGAGAAAATTTAGTCCTGATGGCCTTAGGATTGGCTCTGGGAAGGCCTCATGACCAAGCCTGAGCTCAGTCTCCCCTCTGAGATTTTCCAAAAGTGATGAGGAGGCAGAGTTCTCTCCTGTTAGGGTTGCTATGTGAAAGAAGGAAACCATAGGTATTGGTGGTTCTCAAAGCCACCACACCAGAATAGCCTGCCTAAGAATGAGGCCAAGAAGGGAAGGTAAAGCATGATGGAGCAAGGTGGATTCTGACTCAGGTTCAACCCCTGGACCCCATCTGCTTGGAGTTCTTCAGTTACTGAGCCAGGAAACACCTGTGAGCCTGTTTCAGTAGGGTTTCTAGAACTTGCCAACCCCAAAGAGTTATCTCTTTTGTTGTAGAACATCAGTTATCTTGTTCACTTAGAAAATTGAAACTGCTTGCAGAAAATTTTATTAAGAAGCTTGGAAAATGAAAGAAGTGGAGAGTGACAATAGGGACAGTCTTGAGATGAATAGGTAACCTGGGAAATATATTCTTAATCATTAACAATTCTGCATGAATTAATTGATCCGGCTTTCAGTTGGCTTGACACTAGCTGCTAGAGTGGGAAGTTTACACTATATTTCTTTTTCCCTACTTTATTAAGACTACTCTTTTCAACTGAAATGCCAGAGAATCATATTTTAAAGCTGGAAAAGATTTTAATCTATCATTCCGATGGTCTTACTTACAGATGAAGAAACTGAAGCCAAAATTAGAAAAGGAACCCACTCAAGGTCACACCAGTACTCATTACCAGGCAAGCAAAAACTCCATCAGCTATTTTTGCCATTGGACCCCACTGAGGATTACTGCTATAGAAGGTGAAGGAAAGCACCAGCTCTAGTTCTTCTAGGTCCAAACAAACTAGAAATGAGATGTATAATAGTATTAGTAACAATAGAATGTACTGGTTTACACGCTCGCTTTGGTAGCACATATACCAAAATTAGAACAACACAGAGAAAATTAGCATAGCCCTTGCACAAAGATGACCTGAAAATTTGTGAAGCAGTCCATATTTTTTCAATTAAAAAAATATACTGGTTTCCTCCAACACATACTATCAACATGCTCTCATGACAATTACCCAGGTCCACAGGCATCACTGCTCAGGAGACGCTGATTCTAGACTCAGCTCTGCTGCACATAAGCTGTGTGACTCTTGGGCAAAGCGCGTGCTGTGGAAAGTAGACCAACCAAAAGATAAGCAATGAGGAAGCCTGGACAAATGCAGCTCTCCTTTTTCCACCGGCTCTAAATCTCTTGCTCATTCTCGTTGGAGGGCACATACATCCCCACCTCAGAGTCCTTCAAGTATGTACAGTAGAGAAAAAAAAAAATAGATCTGGACTTCTGGCCAAGATGGAGGCATAGGTAGACACACTGTGCTTCCTCACACAACCAAGATAGGGACAACAACAACAACTTAGAAACAGAATAACAACCAGAACTGACAGAAAATTGAACTGTTTGGAAGTCAGACAACCAAGGAGTTAAAATAGACATGTTCATCCAGACCGCTAGGAGGGGCAGAGTTGGGCAGCAGGGTGGAGAAGGGTCAAGGCACAGAAAGCAGTGGGACTGGGCGCATAAGGCATCCCGGGCACACAAGACTGCAGCAGGCAGACCCTGGGCACGCAGATGGCTGCACATAGACCCCAGGTGTGGGGTGGCAACTGGCAGACCCAGCAAGGCGGCAATTGTGAAGCAAGGCACTGCATGCAACCCAAAGTCCCAGCACCAGGATACAGAGCCTCAGGCACTGATTGAAAACACCTGTGGGGGTTGAGGTGCATGGAGAGACTCCCAGCCTTACAGGAGAGTTTGTTGGAGAGACCGACAGGGTTCTAAAACATGTACAACCTCACCCGCATGGGAATTAGCACCAGAAAGGCCCAGTTTGCTGGGGGGAAGTGGTGGAGGGGACTGAAGTCCAACAGAGAGGGGAGCAAGTGCCATTGTTCCATCTCAGACCCTGCCCCCACATACAGTGCCACAACCCAGTGACTGGGTTGCCCCACCCTGGTGAACACCTAAGGCTCCACCCCTCATACATAACAGGCATGACAAGACAAAAAAATGGCCCAAATGGAAAAACACATCAAAGCTCTACAGCAAATACAACTAAGCAACCAAGAGATAGCCAACCTATCAGATGCACAGTTCAAAGCACTGGTGATCAGGATGCTCACAGAATTGGTTGAATTTGGTCACAAATTAGATGAAAAATGAAGGCTATACTAAGTGAAATGAAGGAAAATGCACAGGGAACTAATAGTGATGGGAAGAAAACTGGGACTCAAATCAATGGAGTGGACCAGAAGGAAGAAACAAACAACCAAACAGAAAAGAATGAAGAAACAAGAATTCAAAAAAATGAGAAGAGGCTTAGACACCTCCAGGACATCTTTAAATGTTCCAACACCCAAATTATAGGGGTACCAGAAGGGGAAGAGGACGAGCAACAAGTGGAAAAGTTATGTGAATAAATAATGAAGGAGAGCTTCCCCAATCTGGCAAAGGAAATAGACTTCCAGGAAGCTCAGAGAGTGCCAAAGAAGTTGGACCCAAGGAGGAACACACCAAGACACATCATAACTACATTACCCAAGGTAAAAATGAAGGAGAGGATCCTAGAAGCAGCAAGAGATAAGGAGACAGTAACCTACAAAGGAGTTCCCATCAGACTGTCAGCTGATTTCTCAAGGGAGACCTTGCAGGCAAGAAGGGGCTGGAAAGAAGTATTCCAAGTCATGAAAGGCAAGGATCTACATCCCAGATTGCTCTATCCAGCAAAGCTTTCATTTAGAATGGAAGGGCAGATAAAGTGCTTCTCAGATAAGGTCAAGTTAAAGGAGTTCATCATCAGCAAGCCCTTAGTATATGAAATGTTAAAAGGGGCTTATCTAAGAAAAAAAAAGATAAAAAATCATGTACAGTAAAATGACAGCAAACTCACAATTATTAACAACCACACCTAAAACAAAAACAAAAACAAACTAAGCAAACAACTAGAACAGGAGCAGAACCTCAGAAATGGAGATCACACGGAGGGTTAGCAACAGGGGAGTGGGAGGAGGGGAGAAGGAGAAATGGTATGAAGAATAAGTAGCATAGATGGTAGGTAGAAAATAGACAGGAGGAGGGCAAGAATAGTATGGGAAATGTAGAAGCTAAAGAACTTATGACACATGGACATGAACTAAAGGGGGGAATGTGGGTGGGAGAGGGTTTGCAGGGTGGAGGGGAATGAAGGGGGGGGAAATGGGACAAATGTAAAAGCATAATCAAGAAAATATATTTTCAAAAGAAAACAGATCTGTGTTGTGGAGCTGGCACGTTGTGCACCTGGCATGAGCAACAGAAAGAATGTATGCAAAGTGCTCATTACATGGCTTGTGTTCAATAAATGACAGGTATTTTTATTATAATGACACCTCAAGAAGCCAGTGGGATAAGGAATGAGATGAAGTGAGGGAAAAAAAAAGCGGAAACAACTTTGGGAGGTGTGTGCAAAGCAAATCTGAGTTAAAACCAAGGTCTTCCTGCTGTGATCCTGACAAAGGTCCAGGTACATAACTGTTGCTTTCTCGACCAGGCTCTCTGAGTGACTGCTGGTCTTAAACTAGAATCTCAGTTTGAACAAAAGGAGAAGCTTAGAGAAAGACCAAGTACATATAATTTTCCAGTACAAGGTAAACGTGTCACTTCTTTTCAATGATGAGAGAATACACTTATCAATGAATGTTTCTACACCAATAGGTTACATATATGAGGAAAATAAATTAGATCCCTATCTTATATTACACACAAAAATAAATAATAAAATAAAATATAAAAAATCAAGCTCCTGGGAGGGTGGGCTGTAATGGGGTAAAAGGCAGAAAACTGTACTTGAACAATTAAAATTTTTTAAAATCAAGTTCAGAAAGAATAGAAGAAATAAAGGTGTGTATACCACAAGGAAGAAAAGTCTTTTCTAAACATAAAGCATAGAAAAGCACATAAAAACATTTCAAAAGAAAAATTGTTTTAAGCTTATAGAAATGAAATTTATGCATATCAAAAAGTACTATGATAAAAATAAAGGTAATTGACAAACCAGAAAAATATTTTCTATTATATATACATCAGAGAAATGGTTAGTAGCTATTCTATATGAAAATGTGTACAGTAATAAAAAAGCCTCAGTAGAAAAAGTAGTAATAATAGCTAATATTTACAGATGACTTACAATGTGCCAAAATGTATCACTGCACTTAAATCTCACAACCTTATGATACTACTATTATCCCCATGTCCTAGATGATAAAACTGAGGCTTAGGCTTGTTAGTTGTCAAAAATCACATAGCTGTTCAATGGCATTGCTAGAACTGTGGAATCTGCCTGACCTCAAAGCCTGTTCTCTTAATTACACTGTATTTCAAATCAAATAGAACTCTCAATGGACAGAATATGTATATATCATATCTAGAGAGAATATATAGTAAGTATACATACTATATATGTGTGAATATATACACATATATAAGTTAAAATTTACTAGTAATCAAAGGCCATTATAATCTTGTCTATCAAATTGACTAAGATTTATAAATGGCAAAATTTAGTGGTAAGAAGTGTTAAAGAAAACTGTCACTCACTATACTTGTAGTGGATATGCACACTGAAAACACCTTTCTGGAGGGTGGCTTGGAAATATTTAACCAAAGCCTGTGGAAAGATTCACATCCTTTGTATCAGATATGTGCTGTCCCCTATAGATCCAGTCTCCACCCTTTTCTAACCCGCCAGCACCCAGGCAGACTGACCCAGTGGATTACATCAACAAGTCATGTCTTGCTTCCTGACCTGACTCCTGGGCAGAAGAGGGAAAGGGAGAATTATGGGGGTCCTGGCAGAAGATGGGAGGAGGGAAGTTGAGTACTTATTCTCCTGGCTCCTTCCCTGTAGGGCCACCTACTCCCTAGCACTATCTATCCTTGCAAGTTCCTTTCATCCTTCCCTGCCTTTGTCTCAATAGGTGTAGGGGGCTGATAGCTCTGTTGCCACTGGCCCTGGATTCCTCTGTGGTCACCCACTCCCTGCCTATACCTTTGTAAAATCACTGCTGTATGAATAAACCCTCCTTGGATTATTTTAGCTTGATTATGTCTTAAATTTCTGGTTGGGAGGCTGACTGACATATCTTTAGGCCCAGAAATTTTATTTTAGAAATCAAAAAAGTACAAAAACATGTGAGGATATTTATAGCAGCATTAAAACTGAAAACCTAAATATCCAATAATAGGGAACTGGTTTCATACATATAATGAGGCACATCGTGAACTACAGTGTAGTCATTAAAAACCAGGTTATAAAAGAATATTAATGATGCAGAAATAAATTTATAAGTGACTTTATAAGTGAATTCATAAGTGAAGATATTACGTCCCCTATAATTCTAATTTTGCATATAAAGTGATTAGAAAAATGCATCCCAAACTATTAGTAGTAATTATCTTTTAGTTGTAAGACCATAGCAGGATTTTATTACCAGTACATTTGTACTGTTTTTTATTTTTCACATTTTCTACAATTTTCATATATTATTTTTGAAATTAGAGAACATAAATCCAAAGTATTACCTTTTTTTTCCTTTCTTTTCTTTCTTTTTTTTTTAAAGAGGGAGAGAAACAGCAATGTGTGGTTGACTCTTGCACACCCCCAACTGGGGATCTGGCCTGCAACCCAAGAATGTGCCCTGACTGGGAATCAAACTGGTGACCTTTTGATTTGCAGGCCAGCACTTGATCCACTGAGCCACACCAGCCAGAGCCAAAATATTATATATTTTAAAAAGAAAAATTAGAGCTAAAATCTCTGACATCCCACCCCCATGTGCAAGTACACATGCACACACACAATTTGACAGTCTGACATTTAAAAATGAACTGCTGCAGGTCAAGGGCATGTGCACAGCTGCTGTTGCTAAAAGCATGAGAGTTCTGTCACATCTGACATCAGCCATGGTACATGCATTCCTGCTGAGCCCAGGCCCCACATGTCCATCAACCATGTTCTGTAAGTCCAGAAACCAGCTCTGGTCCATGCAGGGCAATTATAATGCCTTGACGGGGCCAGAAAGATTTAAGGGGGGACATGCAATGTGTGGACCTTTGGGAACCTTCAACTGAGACAATACAGCACACTACAGAAAAACAAACAAGCAAACAAACAAACCCCATACCTCAGAAAAATCTCAGCTTGAATCATGAATGAACATCTGAATAGCTGTATGATCTTAAGTATGCTTTTAACCTTTCTAAGCTTCAGTTTTCTCACGTGTAAAATGGGAATAATATTATGGACACAGAATATAGTTTACTAAACAGCAGTAAATATTAAAGAGAAAACAACCTCCTGAGCCAATAAGACATTCAGAATCCCAGAGACCTGATTTGATACACAGAAAAAGTTGGTGGGGAAAGAGAAGAGACATGATTTCAGCAAAGAAATGGTCCTTTGGCATTTTGCCAAGATGGTCTCATACCCAGCTGTACTCAAGCACATACTCTTAGGTAAGAAGAGCTACCTGCAGTGGGTCCCAGGTCCAAACTAGAGTCATTCAACTCCTCCTCCTCTTCCCAGAAGTACTGTGGTGGCTGCAGCATGCGGGACTCTTCACTCTCTTCACTGGGGAAGCCTGACCCAGGGGCTCCCAGGCCAGGTCCCAGTCCCGTGGCCTCACGGGGCTCCTCTGCATCAAATGACTCTAGGCCAGTGGGCAACAGGAGATCCAGCAAGGAGGTGGAAGTGAGGCCCTCTGGGCCAGGTTCATCAGATCCAGCTGCATATGCTTCCAGGGACACTCCTGCACAAACACAAAAGCCAGACCTATGAGAGGACAGAAAGGACAGGCTGCTGTGGGTTCAGATCTGTCTCCACAACAAAAAAACCCTGAAATAGGGGTGAGGCTTTGGGGATCAGTCATGACAGCCAGGGGCTGCAAGGGGGTTCTGAGATGCCATTCATATTTCAAAAGATCCAAAATGCTTAGCCAAGATAAAGCAGAGACAGAGGGAGACAGAGGCAGGAGAGAATGAGAGATTGATGAACTCAGTATCCTCTGGGCACTCACTCAAATGCAGACTGTGTCCCTGTTCTTTGCCATAACTGTACTAGGTGCTGGGAGCACAAGTAGCCAAAAGCAGGGTCCTGCTTTTAAGAAATATGTATAGACAGATTTATTCCTAGGTAGTTATTTTTCTTGTTGCTATATCAAATGGGATTTTTTTCCTGATTTCTGTTGCTGATATTTCACTGTTGGTATACAAAAATCTTTGATTTCTGAATATTGACTTTGTATCCAACTGTTTTGCCAAATTCATTTATTAGGTCAAGTAGTTTTTTGGTGGAATCTATAGGATTTTCTATGTATACTATCATGTCATCTGTAAATAATGACAGTTTTATTTCTTCCTTTCCAATTTGGATGCCTTTTATTTCTTTTTCTTGTCTGATTGCTGTGGCCAGGACTTCTAATATTATGTTGAATATGAGTGGTAAAAGTGAAACCACAATGAGATAACCACTTCACACTAGTCAGAATGGCCATTACAGACAAATCAACAAACAAATGTTGGAGAGGATGTGGAGAAAAGGAAACCCTAGTGCACTGTTGGTGGGAATGCAGACTGGTGCAGCCACTATGAAAAACAGTATGGAATTTCCTCAGAAAACTAAAAATGGAACTGTTTTTGACCTGGCAATTCCGCTGCTGGGATTATATCCTAAGAACCCCAAAACATCAATCCAAAAGAACCTATGCACCCCAATGTTCACAGAAGCAGAATTTACAATAGCTACATACTGGAAGCAACCTAAGTGTTCATCCATAAATGAATGGATCAAACAACTATGGTACATTTACACAGTGGGATACTATGCAGCAGAAAGAAAGAAGGAGCTCCTACCCTTTGAGACAACATGGATGGAATGGGGGAGCATTATGCTAAGTGAAATAAGCCAGGCAGTGAAAGACAAATACTATATGATCTCAACTATAAGTGAAATCTAATCAACAAAACAAACAAGTGAGCAAAATATAACCAGAGACATTGAAATTAAGAACAATCTGACAGTAACCAGAGGGGAGATGGGAGGGGATAATGTGGGGAAAGGGTGAAGGGTTTTCAGGAACAACTGTAAGAACACATGGACAAAACCAAGGTGGGGGGATGGAATCAGGGGAGGGAGGTGGGGATGGCTGGGATGGGGGGAGTGGTGGCGGGTAAATGCAGCCAACTGTACTTAAACAACAATAAAATAATTTTAAAAAATTTTATGGACATTGCTGCTATCCTAGCCTGAAAAAGTTCCAAAACTGCATTAAGAGTGTGATTAGTATTTCAGCAACACGGGATTTCTGAATATAATCTTTAAAAAACCATGTGAGGTCATAGATCAAATTCATCCAATGTTGGTAATGACATGTTCATGTAGCATCTTGACTGCATCTCTCCTATTTTACAAAACAGACAAATAATCAGATAAAAACAATAAATTAAAGGGCATCTTGTTATAAAATAAACAAACAAAAAAATTAAAGGGATATCTTTTTTCTCTCTCTCATTCACTAAGAATAGGAATACAGCCATATTTGCCAATTCCACAACTTAATTACTAAATTAATTACACAAGTACTACTACCTTGCTGTATGTCTTCCACAAATGTTGCTTAAAGCTTCTGGGTCTCTCAGCCTTCTCATCCAAAAATATGAGGAACGTGGATGAAATGACCTCCAAGTTTTATTTTCCACAACCAACATTCAGTGATGCAGGAAAGACAGAATTTTAGGAGTCATTTCCTGCTCTTCCCCTGTTGAGCACTATGACATAACGACAGTAGTTCATGGAAATTTTTAGTAATCATTAAAACAAAAATAAGAGATAAAATTATTTTTATTTTTTAACATTTTTATTGTTGTTCAAGTACAGTTTTCTGCCTTTTCACCTCCCCACCACCCCGGCCCTCCCCACCTCCTTTTCTTGTTTCTAACTCCCCCCCCCCATTATTGTCCATGTGTCCTTCACAATTGTTCCTGCAAATGCTTCACCCTTTCCCCCTATAATCCCCTCCCCTCTCCCCTCTGGTCACTGTCAGCCTGTTCTCAGTTTCAGTGTCTTTAGTTATATTTTGTTTGCTTGTTCGTTTTGTTGATTAGGTTCCTATTAAAGGTGAGATCATATGGTATTTGTCTTTCACTGCCTGGCTTACTTCACTTAGCATAATGAAGAGCTAACATTGTTGATGCTGCGTGCTAAATGCTTTACAAGCATTATCTGAATTTTAATCTTTACAACTACCGTATAAAATAGCAAGCCATAAGCTTGGTGTGTACCAGCAGGGTGATTGGCCACTGAAGAAAAAAGGGCATTCCAGATTCAGAAATGAGTTTTGTTTTAGCAGAACTAGAGTGAACATCCCAAATATGATGGCATCTGTGCATGCTATGCACAATCAGACAACACAGGTCCACAAATAACATCTAGTTGTAAGGACAGCATTCTGGGATAAAGTGAAAGGGGCTTAACAAAGTAAAAATCATGCTGATGTGGATAAACAGGTCTGGAAAACACACACAGAAGGAAGCTCTTGTAGAGAGAACTTGTCACCAAGAAAGCAGGTTTGTATTCTGGCTCCCCTAGCTGAGTGATTCTGAGTAGCTACTTCACTGCCAGCAGCCTTAGTTTCCTCATCAGTAAAGCAAAGACAATAATTCCTCCAACCCTCACAGAGGCAAGGGCATCAGATGAGGTAAGCTCCATGTAGTGTGTGTAAACAGTGCTATAAGGAGCATATTGTATTGAACAAATGTGTTATTACTCTATATAAAGGACAGAGAATTGGGATATTCTTAGCCAGGAAAAGAGAACATTTAAGAGAGACAATGGTCAGCATCTTCAAATATATTTTTTAAATGTTGATGTAAATAATAAAGATCAGTTATTCTATGTCTGAGGAAAAAACTAGGACTGAGTGGAAATATGGGATAGCATCAGAGGGCCCAAAAGCCTTTAACTAGAAGCTAGTCACCTCTGCCCACCTGCCTAACTATTCCTCCTGCTTTTGAGAAGTATTTTCTGGCCACTTCTAATCTAGGCTAGGTACCACTTCTGTTACCATAGCCTTCTGAACAAATTACTTTTCTCACTGAATTGTAACAGACCATCTTACAGGCTTCCTTTTGTTGAATAGTAAGCCCACAATCAGCATGTCCCATGTCAGATTTAACCTTGTCATTCCAGTGACTCAACAGTCTCTGAAACATAATAGAGGCTCAATACATGTTGAATAAATGAAGGAATAAATAAATAAATAACCTTCTTATTTAAAAAAAGAAATAACTGAGACTACATGAGATTAAGGCGCAATAGCAAATAGATAATAGTTAATAGAAAAGCTGTAATTAGATGTTTCTACCCATAAAAAAAGGTCTTGCAGACCTTCCTCCATGAAGAAAAGCTGGGAAGCTATTATTTGCTAAGCTGGGTACCCTTCTTCCAAAGTATAGGTAAAGAAAAAGAATACCCAAGATGGCATAAATACTTCATAGGATTTAAGGAGCAAGGAAAGAGGCCAGAGCTAAAGACTGAAGGACATCCATCCCCCTCTAGCACTCTGCTCAGGGTCCTCATGGCAAATCCAAAACATACAAGGCTCAGAGTGCAGGAATCTCTCCTCTTGCAAAAGGCCTGAGGTCAGAAAGGTGGTTCCCTATATTTTCACCAAGAATCATTTTTACCTATGTCTGAAAATATGTCATCAATAAACTGCACTAATTTAATAGTTATTTTCTCATTTTTAAAAAGTTAATCAGAATCATAGAATATGCCAATCAGATACAATGCCAATTAGAATCAAACTTTGATTTTAGGTAGGCTTCAGTATCTTATTAGAGGTAGAAATTTGCATTAGAATTTCAGTTTACACAGAAGAATATGGTCACCTCTGAGCTCCTTCTGTATCACATATTATGCCAGGCCCTCTCGGGATACAAACATGAGCATGAGACAGCCTCTGTCCTAGGGAAAATGACCACTGTTTGGTCATTTCTAAATTTTATACAAAATATCAGCTGACATAGTAGCCCTACTCTGCAGAAGTGATGTCCCTAGGGTAGGAGAACCAAATACTAGAAACTAATCTGGAAAAACTCATGCAGTCCAGGAAGAAAAAAAGTCAACCAATGGAAAATACTTGTAATAATTAAATAACAAAAATGTTACAGGTTCCACAAGCACATGAACAGCCAATTTTTGAGAGGGTCAAGAAGTAAAGATTTTTATCTACATATTATCAGTCACTAGCAGGTATGTTGGGAAAGACATTACTTCAGCTTTTTTAGATAAGGGCAACCTGATTTGTCAAATTCTTGGGATCTTACCCTCTCTACCAAACCACTGGAGGATCAAACACATATTGCCTCTTCAAAACCTAAGAACTGTCTCTTTCAGAGCTGAACACTTGTGTGGTGTCAGAGAAGTCACTACCATCTAGGACTTGCTCAGGCTCTCCTGGACAGCTTGAGTCTTGAAAAAACTGTGTCTGCCCTATTGAAAAAGTCTGACCAGCAGTCCTGTTGATTTCCCACCTCTGGGAATAAAATACCTTTTTAGTCAGTGAAGCTCTGTGTACAGAGAGGACTGTGGTCTGATGATTTCACTAGGTTTATTCCCTATGACTTCCATGACTTAGGTGATTCCTCCATTCTCTGAACCTCTCTCCTCTACCTGTCAAGAGAGAAGCCATGATGTCTCTCTACCTTATCTCCCTCCCCCTCCTCGTCTTCCTTGCCTAACAGCCTGGTAGGAATTAACAGAGATTTTTATAACTTTGCTGAAAAGCTGTGTGTAAAAAAAAGGAATCTGGTTGTTTGTTGTTGTTGTTGTTATTGTTGTTGTTTCTCCAGTAAACAGTTCCATCTTCTGAATGTTATTTTCCCTATAATTATTCTTTTTCTTTTTATATACCTTAGTATTTTCAAAAGTCTTGATAATGGGTAATTATTTAGGTAATTATGAGAGGTTACTTACTTTTAAACTTGCATACCAAAATAGTAGCTGAGACCTAACCATTCTATGTATATTACTTTTGCACTTAACTAATCTACCTTAAGACCACCTGATTTAAAATTTCAGATTTACACTCTTTGTAATTGATTTTTTCCCCTCTAATACCTATAATGTTTTGTTTCTTCATCACTGCCAACAGAGGGAGGGAGAGAAAAAGAAGGGACATAAAAGGATTTGGGGATCAGCCTCAAATAATTAAAAATTTGACCCAAACACACTCTGAAAAAGAGGCAAATAAAGCAGGCTTATATCTTGAGGAGTGAGAAAACAAGGCCTTAGTAATCCCATGTTTTATCTCCCCTGCAATTTACTTCTCAAGATCCAAATATCCTTTTATGATTTCTAACATCAGCTGCATCCCTACCTTCCCCCTAATCAGCAGCTCTGAAGTCCAGATCTCTCTAGGCTCTTGCCAGACATCAATATTGGAGCTGCCCAGCAGCCTCTGTTAACATAGCTCCCATACCCTTGAGTGTCAGCCACAGCAGAAATTGTCTAGCACTGTTGACCTACCACATGTATACTTATACTATTTGTGTGTCTATACACATCAAAGAGACAGTGCTGAAAGGTTTTTGCAGGGTTTCCACACAAAGGTGTGAAGAAAAAGACATACTGCTGGATACACACGTCACCCACATTAATGTGTGTCTAATAGTATGTGTTATGAGAAGTGTGTATGGGAGGCAGGAGAACGGAGAAAGAACAGAAGGGAGAAAAATTGCCCACAGTAATCCATGGCTAGCCATGTAAGGGTACAGGCAGTTACAGCTGGGCATGGGTGCTAACACACTTTAATGGCCAGTTTTGGTGGGGCTGTCACAAAAAGAAAGAGTAAATTAATCAATATTTAATTTATTTATTGACTCTCATCTTCTTCAAAGAGGATTTGAGGTTTGCCAGGATGCAGGTAGATGTGTGTGTCTGAGAGAAACCCTCGTGGACATTTTTTCTGTGCACACCACTTAGGTCCTTACCCATCCCTGATTGACAGTGGAGAAAAAGTACTCCTGTTGAACTGATCCTTCCTGGAACATGCTCAGGAGTGGCCCCTTTCCCCTCCCACAAGTTTTCCTTGGCATTCTGTCACTATGGCCCATGGTAATGGCCCATCTCATGAAGCAAGATTGCTCCTCCCTTCAGGAAGAGACACTTCACAAGTCTCTCCTTCATCACACTCATCACACAATATGCCTATTTTTGTGGGTTAACTGAATGGGAACTACCTACTAGCCACTGTCCCATGCACACTGCTACACATAAACACTATACCCTTGTGCGTGGATTGGAAGTGGAGTCACTCCAGCCTATCTGACATGGGAGCATGCATCACAAGTACACACTCCAGTACTCCTCTCCACCAACACCAGTTACACCTTAATATGTACTCATGACAGCTCTCCCCATCACTCTGTCGAGCTACAAGGAGAAGCTGTTTAGCCATGTCCTGATTTGACTCATCTTTGCAGACAGCTCTTCTCCCTACCCCCATTCTGTTGTGGTGGCCTGTCTCATAGGCTGTCACACACTTTGTGTCCCCCACCACCACCCTGCACACACCTAAATCCTAAGTCTGCCACTCGGAAGCTGTTCTCAGGCTCTGCCTCTTTCTCAGAGGCACATCCATTTCACACCTGCCCCCCACCACCCAACGTACAGCCCAGTGCCCTTGAGTAGCTTCTGAATGGGAAACTGGTTCACAGGGTCTCTCACACACCCCTGTTGTCAGCTGCGCGGGAGCTATCCAGGAGTGTCACTGTCAGAGACTTTCTGGGGCTGCCATACGTCTTTTTTGTCAACTCCTAATAAACTAAGTTGCCCAACGCAGCTTATGTAAAACACTCATTCACAACGACACACCCTTCCTCCTGTCCAGTAACCCACACACGTAAACACACTCTCCACGGTCGCAGAAGCTGTATGTAGAGGTTCTTGACAGTCTCCCTTAGAAAACACAGAGACGTCCACCCCACACTCACTGTCGCAGCCCCATGGGACCTTTAGATGCTGTCTCGCATTCTTGTGTGACTGTCGCAGGGACTGGCGGCCCGTTCATCCTCTCAGCCTTGCTCCGCTAGCCCAGAGCGACCCTGGTCCAGTGCCGCAGGGAGCGTGCTGAGGTGGCTGACGACACTCGCGGCTCACTCGCGGGTGTGTGTGTGTGGCCCTCGCGCATGGAACGGCTCACAACGCAGGCACACCGGGTCGCCCCACGCCCCCACCCTCTCCCTACGAGCGCGCGTGTGTGGTGGAAGGATCGTGCCGTAGCCCAGCCAGACCCCGCTCACCACCCCACGCCAGTCCTTTGTTAGCGGCCGGGAGCTGTCCAGCACCGCGGCTTACCTTGCCCGTCCGCCCAACCCTGACGCCTGCGATCGCTGGTGCGCACTCACCTCCGGCTAGCAGCAGGAGGAGCGTCCGTAGCAGCAGCGGCAGCGGAGGAGCCCGCGGCAACCGGCCCATGATGCAACCGTTGCCACCCGTAGCCGCAGCGGCCGGCGCTTCTGCCCGCGTTGGAGGCCTCTCAGGCAGCCGGGGAGGTGCGCGTCAGCCCCAAAGGAACACGCTGCCGTCACTCACCCTCGGTCCCGCCCAGTCGCGTGACAGCGGCGCGCCCCCGAGGAGGTAAGAAGGGCACGGGTGACCTCCCCTCTGTCTCTTCCCCTTTGCTGTGTCAGCCAGAACGGTGGGGCCCTGGGAGAGGCTGGGGCTGCAACTGCGAGGCCTGGAATTTGGGGCCTCGCACCTCCTATTTGGCCGCAGCAACGGAGGTGAGCTCCCGGAGCCACCCAGTCACCCATCTCCTGGAAACATTTCCTGAGCACCCAGGAGGCAGGCAGTGGTCACCTTCATCAAATGAGACTTATCAGAGAATGGAGAAGTGAGAGGAGTATAACACTAACGCTGGGCGTGGAGTGTTGACAATTGTACGACATGAGGTTGAACAGCAGCTTCAGGAGGAGGAGGAGGAGGAGGAGGAGTGAGGTCAGGAAACGCTTCTCACGGGCACTTGAGAGGGCAAACCACGAAGGCAACGTAAGAGAAGGATGAGGCAAAGTCCCTGGGCCAGGAGGGAGCAAAGAACCAACTTGGGGCCAGTCTAGTGCACATCCTTCCTTCAAATTGGCCCTGAGACCTTGAGTGAACCTCTTCACACCCCTGGGCCCCAGTTGCCTCATCTGTTGAAAGCAGGCTTTGAGTTATTAAGGCAGTGTTTCATTCTTCTTTCTTCTTTTTTTCAAACTACAAGTTTATTTAGAAAATTGTGGAGGTAGGAAAAGTGAGCCATAGAAGAAATGGGCTCAGAAAACAAGTTCCAAAGGCAAAAGAAGGACCCTTGGAGCTTAGAAGAAAGACACAGGCAAGGAAAATGCACCTGGGGAAAGGCCTGAGTGTGCTCCACAGAGAGAGCCACTAAGGCAGTGTTTCTTAACTTTTGTTAAGCGTTTTGACCTTGTGACAACTAAAGTTGTACCAGGGCAACTGGTACCACTTCATGTACCAGACATCACTGTAGTGAACAAAACAGTCACACCCCCATCCTCATAGTTTAGTGAAGAAAACAAAGAAAAATCAATAAGAATTACAATTATAGTGAAGTCTGCCAAGAAGCAGAAGGACAATGAAACAACATAGAACAGAAGTTTTACACTTGCCTTCTTGAAGGCACATTTAAGCTGGCACCTGGAAGGGTGAATGGATACAAGGTTGGGTTGGAGAGAACATTACAGGCAGAAAGAAAAGTGCATGTGTAATTCCTGAGTTAGAAAGGTCCTCAATCTCTCTGAGAAACAAAGAAAAGTCCCAACACTTTTGGAATGACTGCAGTTTGAACATGTCCAGCAGTCAGTATTTTATGGAATTTTACTTTATATATAGTATATTCAGAAAACACTTCTTAAAAATAAATTATTATACTGAATCTGGTATTTCAAATGTAGTCTTAACCCCTCTATCACTAGATATTGGATCTCAAAGAACTTTTCCAGGACTAAATACTTAGGAGAAACAGGTATTGAGGTGGAGGGTATGTTACAGTAGATAGTCATGGAGCACCAAGGAGTTTCCCCCATTGGCCAAGATAGTGCTGGGGGAGGTTCTTACACTGAATGGGCCAAAAGTTAGAAAGATAAATCCAGAGTGCCAAAAGCTAGAAAGATGAATGTACAGGACCTGAGAGCACCAAAAGCTAGCAAGATAATAAGACAGAGAAAAAAAGCCCTCCCTCCCTCTCCCTTTAAGAACTAAGGGCTTGAGCAGGAAGGGTCAGATGGTCTTTGAGACAGGAGTCCACCATTCTCCCAAGTTGTGGCATCTGAATAAATTTCTTTCCTTTTTCACTAGTACCTGTCTGACAACTTTGGCTTTCACTGAAGCAGGCAGCTGAACCTGCACTTCAGTTACAGGAGATAAGTGGAAATGAATCCTAATCAAAGGAAAGAACATGAGCAAAATGTAGCTCAGTATGATAAAATTACTTGCCATATCAAATTTAGGAGATAATAGTTTCATGATTAGGATGGGGCAGAAGACAAGTTTAAAAGTTTAAAAAGATGACTTACTAGCTAAATACCTTACTGAATTTTTGGTTAATTCATACAAAGTAGTAGGCTCTTATGTTATAAATGAGGCAGTGAGCCATGACTGTGTGGCTCAGTGGATTGGGCATCGGCAAACAGAAGGGTTGCTGGTTTGATTCCCAGTCAGTGCACATGCCTGAGTTGCAGGTGGGTTGCTGGTTCAAGGCATGTGAGAGGCAACCAATGGATGTTTCTCACCCTCTCTTTAACCCTCCTTCTTCTTTTCCCTAAAAGTAAATAAAGATAAATAATTTTTGAATGAGGCCACAAAACACATGGGAAAAGTGACAAGTCTAAGAAGATAATGCAAAGTAGTAAATAAATTTAGAATTTTTAGGTAAAGCTATTCTTAATTCATAGAACTACATCATTTCATTTAGCCTGTGGTCAGATTAAACTCCACAGACCATTTTGTTCAATGGACATTGTAGGGTCTGGAAGGGTGTCAAGATCTGGTAGTAAAGGATCTTGAAGGTCATAATGAGCAGTTTGGACTTTATTCTCCAGAAATTCATTTTTTATATAAGAATCATGTCATGGTTAGGTCTGTATTTTACACAGATGATTCAGAGGGCACTAGAGAGGAAAGATTGGCCAGTGGAGAGATTGCCACAGGTGTCTCAGGAGCAGATGGTAGAAGTCTGACCTAGGGCTAGCACAGCATATTTGAAAAGACACCCCAGAGACAGCACTAGTATGACTCAAAGAATGATGGAATTGAGTCCTGTTGATGTCATTTTTACTGTTATTCTCTATGCAAATATGAATTAGACAAGACCTAATTTATAACAGTTTACACAAAAAGCCCACATATAGGAAATGACTACAAAGTGTAAAGCAAGTTTGGACTTAAAATGAGTACAGTGCCCAGAACAAGGAAGTTAATGGTCCTGCTATTTGGAACTCTTTGAACTTTGTCAACATTATGTTTTTATAGTAACTTTTTTTGTTTGTTTGTTCAGTGAAGGACCAAGTAATGGAGGAGTTATCCAGGAACATATCAGAGAAAACAACTGTTAAAGCTAGGAGTATCTGGCTTGAAAAAGAGAAAACTGAGGTGCATCTAAACCCATCATTTGTGTCCGTTTTTCCTCTGCTGCAGTGAAATGAGTGTCCTGCTTTATCACAGGCCAACTTCCTCCACTGGGGCTCTGTAGGGAGCCATTTCATGGGGCAAGGAAATGTAGCTCAGCATCCATGTGGAAAACCAGTGGGGAGCCAGTTGGCACACAGGACCATGCCCACGGAGAGGTTTCCCCATGGGGAATTAGGCCTGCATTGTACCTAGACTGTTATGAGACTTGCTTTTGCTAAAACTCTCTTACCCTGAATTGAGGTAGCAAGTGCGTACTGTAACTTCCTAAGATCTGTGCTAAACCTCCAAACTATAGAGTGTAACTGATTCAACCACTTTTCCCCTTGGTCTGCAATATACTTCTCTTTGAAGTAATTAGCAACATTCTTTCCTTTGTTATCTGTCAAAGGTAATCACCTGCAGTGAACCTGTGCACAGTAGATGAGGACCATCCTCCACATAATGTACCCAGAAAAGCAATAAAAGCCTGTCTAGGCAGAGGCTGGGGCCCTCTCGCCCTCTCTCCCTCTTAGAGAGTGGCCATGCCACCCCTTTTTCTCTACAGGACTTCAGTAGTCCATGTGTATTTGTTCATACCAATGACAACACACATACATGGATACTGCTGGCCATTATTTGTCTCCTTTTCAAGAACTTCCATTTAAAAGTATCTCTTTTCTGACAGTGTCAGTCTTTCTTTCTCCCTGACCATTCTCATTAGGTATAAAAACATGATCCAGAATTTCTCATCTTAAAAAAAATACTGGAAGAGATGAAGTCATGCTGCTGGTACACTGAGTACATGTGCTTGCTTTTACCTCCTGCTCTTGACCCTAGAAATCATAGGAAATATACATATGTACACCTCGGTCCACAACAGCACTGGAATACAAAATGGGATTAATTTGGTGGGTCTAAAATGATGAGGAAACACTTAAAAAATAAAAAGCAAATAAGATTAAATTGCTGGAGAAACCCACAGTGCAAAATGCATGCCCTTCTAATTAGCTCTTAGGTTAAAGATAAATCACAATATACATTTTAGTCTATTTAGAAATTAATGACAACATAAGAACATTGCATATGAAAATCCATGGGATGCAGCCAACAATTAATTCACAGAGGATATTTTATAGCCACAAATACATTTATTAGAGGAAAAAAGACAGATTAAAAGTAAATGAACCAAGTATTCAGTTTAAGAATCTTTACAACACACACACACACACACACACACACACAACCCAAGAAATTTCTATTGCTGTTAAAATAACAATAAAATCCAGTAGAGCTATTTGGTTTTTTAAAATATTTTATTTATTTATTTTTAGAGAGGGAAGGGAGAGAGAAAGAGACAGAGAGAGAGAGACATCAATGTGCAGTTGCTGGGGGCCGACTGGGAATTGAACCTGCGACACTTTGGTTCACAGCCCACACTCAATCCACTGAGCTATGCCAGCCGGGGCCTAGTAGAACTATTTGTTAGAGGCCAGTTGTTTGAAAAGATGAATAAAGCAGTCAAAACGTTAGTATCAAGATAAAAACGAGAAGACATAGAAAAAGCATTAGGAATGACAATGGGAACAAAACTACAAATAAGATTTTAAAATTACAAGCAAAATTTCACATATAATTTATTAATAAAGTTTTAAGTTTAATTGGAATGAATACTTTTAAAGAAAACACAAAATACTGAGCCCTGGCTAGTGTAGCCTTGTGAATTGAGTGCAGGTCTGCGAACCAAAGGGTCGCTGGTTCAATTCCCTGTCAGGGCACATGCCTGGGTTGCAAACCAGGTTCCCCGTAGGTGGTACACAAGAGGCAACCATACATTGATGTTTCTCTCCCTGTCTCCCTCCTTTCCCCTCTCTCTTCAAATAGATAAATAAAATCTTTAAAATAACACACACAAAAAAATACTGAAATTAATTCAAGTAGAAGAAAAGCTGCTACTTTTTGGCCAGAACTGCCATCTTCCAGTAATTCACCAACATGACTAACACAAAGGGAAAGAGGAGAGGTACCTGTTATATGTTCTCTAGGCCTTTTAGAAAGCATGGAGTTGTTCCTTTGGCTACTACATACATGCAAATCTACAAGAAAGGTGATGTTGTAGATATTAAGGGAATGGGCACTATTCAAAGGAATGCCCCACACTTGTTACCATGGCAAAACTGGAAGAGTCTATAACATCACCCAGCATGTAGTGGGCATTGTTGCAAACAAACAAGTTAACGGCAAGATTTTTGCAAAGAGAATTAATGTACAAATTGAGCATATTAAGCACTCAAAGAGTTGAGATAGCTTCCTGAAATATGTGAAGGAAAATGATCAGAAAAAGAAGGAAGCCAAAGAGAAAAGTACCTGGGTTCAACTGAAGCATCAGCCTGCTCCCCAAAAGAAGCACACTTTGTGAGAACTAATAGAAAGGAGCTTGAACTGTTGGAACCCATTCCCTATGAATTTATGGCATGATAAGTGTGAAAAAAATAAAAGGCTTCTATTCTGATGAAAGAAAGAAAGGAAGAAAGGAAGGAAGGAAGGAAGGAAGGAAGGAAAAGAAAAGAAAGAAAGAAAGAAAAAAGAAAAGCTAAATACCAGTAACAATGGGAGAAATAAAAAGACAGTAAAAAATAATCTACCCTCCAAAAGACATAAAGACCATTTGGAATGAGTGTATTCTACCAAACATTAAACATAAAAACTCTTCTAGAAAAAAAGGTAGAAGTCATCCCAATTTGCTTTATGAAACTAGTATAACCCTGATACAAAAAAAAGAACCCCTGAAGATAATATAAATAGAAAAAACCCTAAGTCAATCTTATTGAACACAAATACAACTTTTATAGAGAAAATATGAGCAAGTTGATTGCAGCAATATGTTAAAAATATTGATATATCCTTGATGTGAACACTGGCCAGCAGAGTCCATGGCATTATGGGTGAGATACAAGACAAACTCACATGGACTACCGAGTCCTGTGGAGGAAAAGGGACATCATGGCTACTCTCTCAAAAGGAGAGCACACTGACCCTTGCCTTGACAAGCTTTTTGTTGACAAGCTTTTATTGACTTTCTAATTGTATACATCAAAGAAGGTTTTCATTCATTATACTTAGGTTTGCTTTAGGTAATTACCTTTTACAGATACCAGTGGAAGGGATGTTACTGATTACTTCTTACAGATTAACAAGAAAAAAATGTTGCAAATGCAAGGGAACAATAAGAGTAATAATAGGTCTGGTTACACTTTAGTCCTTGGGAGAATTAGCACAGATTTCAGGAACTTACTTTGGAGATATGCAGTAAACATTTGCTGCCTGAATTCAGGGTGGAGGAGTTTTAGCAATAGCAGTCACAAAGCAGCCTAATTATAATGCAGGCCTGGTTTCCCATGGGAGAACTGATCTGTGGGTTTGGCTCCTGCTTGCCACAACACACCTATTGGGTTTTTCAATAGGGCTGGCTACAGTTGCCATTGCCAGGCAGATCGGTTCCCCACATATCCTGATTAAGTAGGGTTACCCTGGGGATTAAAAATTGGCTCAGTATTAGAAAAAGCCACTAATTTAGTTATCTGCATTAAGAAAATCAATTTAAAAAACTTTTTAAGGAGATATCACTACCCCTTCCCCATCAGGAGTGTGGTTCCCTAAAGAGCCATGGCATGGAAGGCTCATGCTCTTTTCCCTCTGCCATTAAAACCCATTTCCCAGATTTGGGCTGTTCCTACAGCCTGGGAGCCAGAATGGAAAAATACATGGAGCAGAGCTGAAGCAGCTGGCCACTGGCCACTGATTGTAATATGAATGAGAAATAAATGTTTGTTGTAGCAATAAAAAATTTAGCCCTGACCTCTGTGGCTCAGTTGAAGCATCCACCAGTAAATCAAAAGGTCTCAGTATAATTCCCAGTCAGGGCACATGCCTGGGTTGCAGTTTGGTACCAGTCAGGGTACCTGGGAGAGACTACAGATGGATTTTTTTTCTCTCTCACATCGATATTTCTCTCCCTTCCCTTCTCAATAAGCTCTCCTTTCCTCTATCTCTAAAAAAAGCAATGAAAAAAAAATGTCCTCAGGTGAGAATAAAAGAAGTTTTTTAACTTTTGTGCTTTAAAGCATTACTGGAGAGAACCAAGTTTAATTGCTTACTAGTTGCAAGCCAAAAGACAACTCCAAGATGATTTAATGAAAAGGAATGAACTTTACTGCTGAGCTGGCAAGCAAGGACACATCAGAGGGCACATTCCAAAAACAGTGTGTACTTGAATAAAGGATCAGATTTGTCTTTGTTCAGGGAAATCACACATTAACATCAAGGTGAGCTTTGTCATCTTGTTACAGAGCAGACTGGGGGGCAGTGCATGAATTAACCTCAAAGCATGGCCACAGCTATTCAACATATCTATGAAACCAGTTAAAAGTTATAGACATGTTAAATGACCATGCCAAAGGTTAGTTGCAAAGCTGTTGCTATGCAAAACAGCTCTCAATGGCCCTGCTCCATGTGTCCCATCCCCCAGCTCAGACTTGTGGGGGTGAGGATATCCTATATACATTTTTCTAGTATTTCTGGGACACCCTGGGTTCTGGACTCCATTACAAATCCCTATTTGGGCCCCCCTTGGCTGCACACTGTTACAAATATGTATAAGTGGAAACATTCCTAAGCATGTGCAGTTAGAACACATGCAATATATCTATCCAGAAAAAGCCCAGCTATTGTTAATAAAGTGAGAACGGTTTTCACAACATTGATGTAACAACCTAGCAGCCAAGGATAGTGGACTGGAATGTGCATGTGTAAAGGAAGAGGAGTTCACTGTACTTAATCAGTGTGGGCAGTAGACACTATTGAGTAAGCATGTGTATTGTGTGCCCATCACATTCAAAATGACTGAGCAAGTAGAGCAATGAATGTGCACCAGATTTTGTGTTAAGCTTGAACATTCCTCCACAGAAACTATTTATATGATTCAGAAGGCTTTCAGGGACAATACAATGAATGCAATGCAAAGAAAAGTGTGACATAAAATGCTTCAAAGTTGCAGCAAGATGAAGATCATATTAACTGTGTTTTTTGATTGGGAAGGTGTTATTCATCATGCGTATGCCCCTCCAGGCCAAAGAGTTAATAAAGAGCCTATCTCAATGTTCTTCATTGGTTAAGAGATGCAATATGATGCAAACAGCTGCAGCTATGGGCAACTGGTGATTGGCAGCTTTGTCATGACAATGCGCCTGCTCATGCACCACGTTTTGTGTTTTTTTGGCAAGGTATCAAATCGCCCAGTTGACTCAGCACCACTTACAGCCCAGATTTGGCATCCTGTTACTTCTGGCTTTGCCCAAAACTAAAATCACCTTTGAAAGGGAAGAGATTTCAGACCTTTAATGAGATTTGGGAAATATGATGCAGCAGCTGATGGCGATCCCAACAAAGGATTTTCTTTCCTCTCTTATTTATTCACTGCCTTTCTTTCTTTTTTACTCTGTTAATTTTGTATTGTTTATTCTATTATAGTTGTCCCATTTTTCCCTCTTTTGCCTCTCCTCCATCCAGTTCACTCCTCTTGCTCACAATCACCAACAAAGGATTTTGCAGAGTGTTTTGAACAGTGGAAGAGATACTGAGAGAACTGTGTGAGGTCCCAAGGTGCCCACTGAGGTGCAATTTCCCTATGTACAATGTTTCTTGTATCTTGTTCAATAAATGTCTCTACTTTTCATAGTATATAGCTGGATACTTTCTGGACAGGTCTCGTATATTGTGTATTCAAAAATAATGGAAAATCTCTGCCCCTGAGAGAAGAGTTTAGTATTAGATGAGGGTATAATGAGAAAAGTTTGAGGAGGTCACTAGAGGGTCTTCCAAGCTGCTTGATCTGGCATCAATTTCAGCCAGATCAACCCCTGGCCCTGCAAGGCATCCTGGACTTGTTCCTAAAAAATGATTTTAGCAATCATCAATGTGAGGGACAGCATAGGCATGAAAGAAGTTGAATCAAGTTTCAGCTATCCTGTTAAACTCTTAGCAAATTACAGAATATGATTATATACACCTGATAAAATCTAGGATAATTTCAGAGGGTTTACAAGGTTAATCTAAATAAAGTTATGAATCCTAAATAAAAGTGTATGCTAGGTTATCTACTAGGATATATATATAAGAAGGATCTATGTGTGTGTGTATATATATGCAAGATGGATATATATATACGTATATACATATACACACACACAAAAGGGCACCAACAAGGAAGTTAAGACAATCCACAGAATGGGAAATAATATTTGGAAACCATGGATCTGATAAAGAACTTGTGTCTAGAATATAAAGAACTCTTAATAACTCAATAATAAAAAGATGACCAAATTTTAAAATGGGCAAAAATCTGAATAGATATTTCTCTAAGAAGATACACAAATGATCAATACACAAATGAAAAAAATGCTTAACCCCATTAGCCATCAAGGAAATGCAAATTAAAATCACAATGAGAAACCACTTCACACACTAAGATGGCTAAAATTAAAAAGAAAAATAACATGTTACGCAGAATCTGAAGAAATCAGAACCCACATGCACTGATGATAGGAATGCAAAAATGGTGCAGCTACTTTGGAAAAGTCTGCTGGATTCACAAAAGATTCAATGTAGAGTTGCCATATGACAAAGCAGTTAGGTACATATCCAAGAGAATAGGAAACACATGTCCACACAACTTGTTACAGGAATGTACATAGTAGCATTATTCATAATAGTCAAAAGGTAAAAACAGCCTAAATGCTTACCAACTGATGAGTGGATAAAGAAAATGTGACATATCCATACAATAGGATGTTATTCAGCAACAAGAAAAAATAAAGTACTAATGTTACAGAACAGATGGGGGGCAATTATTGGCCCACCCAGGAATGCCAAAAACTGTTACAGAACACACCCACACACAGGGCCAAGAGGGGTTACTATATACTATTATTGAAAGAACCCTCACTAGGTTCGATTGTCCACCACCTTAGGAAAGATGTCTCTCAATGCCAGAGATTTGTGAAAAGGAAAGGAAATGTTTATTTGAAGCTATACAGACTTAAAGTAGTGACCTGATGTCTTCATTAAAATATCAAAGTCCTTTTGGATACCCACAGACGCCCACAGTGCTTCCTTCTCCCCCTGCCCTAATTCAGGGTGCTGTATCTGAAGAAAAGAAGTAGACATCCATGATTCCAGCTGCAGGCACCATCAGCTGTGTTGCCATCCAGGCAAGACCTCTAATTAATCCAAAGCCATGCAGCACCATCTCATGGCCTACTGGGAAGAGTTCTTTCACCCTTCTTCCAGGCAAAGTGTCTCCTGCTTCCCAGGCCACATAGCCAAAGGAAGCACCCCAAAGCTGTGTGGTCCTCTTCTGCCAAGACTGTGGGGGTCCCCACTCTGGCCAAAACTGCATGGTTCTTCTGGGCAAAGCTGTGGCAGGAGGGGTCACCACTCAGCCAAAGCCAAGTGGCGGTTCTCTGCTAAAGATGCATGCTGATTCTTTCTCACAGGGCTGCAGGGGTCCCCACTCTGCCAGAAGCGTGTGGCTCTCCCCTCTATTGCCACAGCTGCATGTACTCTCTGCTCTGCCACAGCTGCATGGTTCTCTCTGCACTTCCACAGCCACGTGGTCCTCTCTCCTTAATGGCTGCCAAGTCTGGTTTAAATCCCCATGCCAATCTTCCTCTGCAGCCCCATTTCTGACTCCTCCCACCATTGGCTAGGCTTGCCAGCATTCCCGTATCCTTCTAAGTTTACTGGGCTCCCATCATGAGTCTGGGCAGGCATGGCCCCATGTCATGGAGCCAATCTTCTCCAAGCTCCCACGCAGGTGCTATAACTTGGGGAACCTGCCCCTCAGTTATATCTTGAGGGGGAGTCCCTTCCATCCCCCTGGCTCAGAGCATGGCCACAGCTATTTAACATATATAAGTGACCAGCCAAAGGCTATAGATACATTAAATGACCATGCCATGGATTAGCTGCAAAGCTGTTGCTGTACAAAACAGCCCTGCATGTTCCTGTTCCATGTGTCCCTTCCCCCAATTCACACCTTTTTGGGGGAAAGGGGTGAGGACATCTTATATGTCTTTCTAATATTTCCTAGACACCTTGAGTTCTGGACTCCATTCCAAATCCCTTTTTGGGACGCCCCTCTTGACTGCGTCCTGTATCACTAACACTTGATACAACACAGATGAACTTTTAAAAATGCTAAGTGAAAGGAGCCCATCAAAAAACATCATATATTGTATAATTCTATTATATAAAATTACCAGAATAGACAAATCCATAGAGACAGAAGGTACTTTTGTGGTTACCTAGGGCTGGAGGTGAGAAGGTAGAAGAAAGGGGAGTGATTGTTGATGGGGATGCATTTTGGGGGGATAGATGAAAGTGTTCTAAAATTGATTGTGAGGGTCAATTGTAAACCCATTGAATTGTACACTTGAAATCATATAGTATGTAAATTATAGCTCAATAAACCTGATATGAAAAAATAAGAATATATAAGCATACATTTTATATTATCTTTAACTATTTTTAACATATTTAACATATATATAAACAATGTATGATATTATTATATTTGAAATTCTTATGTACAGCATATGATACTACATCTTTGACATCTTATTTTTTCACTCAAAATTATCTTTCAGATTAATCCATTAATAAGCTTTTATATTATGAATACAAATTTTAATTGTTCAATCCTAAAATATATACCAAAGAAAGACTTCACTTTATCCTGTATACCTTACTAGCTGTCCCATTTCATGGCTGCCTTTAAGAATCATATTTCTCAAGAGTTTTTACATATACAATTTCTACATCCTTACCTCCCCTTTACTTAACTACTCACACTGCACTGAAATTGCTTGTCAACTTCCGGGCAAGATGGAGGCATAGGTAGACACACTGCACCTCCTTGCACAACTAAAATAAGAACAACAATTTAGAAACAAAATAACAATCAGAACTGACAGAAAACAGAACTGTATGGAAGTCTGACAACCAAGGAGTTAAAATAGACATATATATCCAGGCCAGTAGGTGGGGTGAAGTCGGGCGGCCAGGTGGAGAGGAGTCAAGGCACAAAAAGCAGTGGCACTGGGCGTGCAAGACAGCAGAAGGCAGACCCAGGGCATGAGGTGACAATGGGCAGACCTAGTGGGGCAGCAATTGTGAAGCGAGGCACTGTGCTCAAGGCAGCTGGCTGACCAGGTGGTCCCACATTCCTGTGCAGATAAACCAGGTGAAATTGGGGAATGAGACAGACTGTGCAACCCTGGATCCCAGCGCCAGGAAATAAAGCCGCAAACACCAATCGAAAACACCTGTAGGGGGTGAGGTGCCCAGAGACTCCCAGTCTCACAGGAGAGTTTGTTGGGGAGACCCACAGGGTCCTAAAACATACATAAGCCCACCCACACTGGAATCAGCACCAGAAAGGCCCAGTTTGCTTGGGGGAAGTGACAGAAGGTTCTGAAATCTGACAGAGGGTGAAGCAAGTGCCATTGTTCCCTCTTGGACCCTGCTCCCACATACAGTGCCACAACCCAGTGACTGGGTTGCCCCACCCTGGTGGACACCTAAGTCTTCTCCCCTCATACGTAACAGGCATGACAAGACAAAAAAAATGGCCCAAGTGGAAGAACAGATCAAAGCTCCACAGCAAATACAACTAGGCAACCAAGAGATAGCCAACCTATCAGATGCACAGTTCAAAGCACTGGTGATCAGGATGCTCACAGAATTGGTTGAATTTGGTCACAAATTAGATGAAAAATGAAGGCTACACTAAGTGAAATGAAGGAAAATGCACAGGGAACTAATAGTAATGGGAAGAAAACTGGGACTCAAATCAATGGAGTGGACCAGAAGGAAGAAACAAACAACCAAACAGAAAGAATGAAGAAACAAGAATTCAAAAAAATGAGAAGAGGCTGAGGCACCTCCAGGACATCTTTAAATGTTCCAACACCCAAATTATGGGGGTACCAGAAGGGGAAGAGGATGAGCAACAAGTGGAAAAGTTATGTGAATAAATAATGAAGGAGAGCTTCCCCAATCTGGCAAAGGAAATAGACTTCCAGGAAGCTCAGAGAGTGCCAAAGAAGATGGACCCAAGGAGGAACACACCAAGACACATCATAACTACATTACCCAAGGTAAAAATGAAGGAGAGGATCCTAGAAGCAGCAAGAGATAAGGAGACAGTAACCTACAAAGGAGTTCCCATCAGACTGTCAGCTGATTTCTCAAAGGAGACCTTGCAGGCAAGAAGGGGCTGGAAAGAAGTATTCCAAGTCATGAAAGGCAAGGATCTACATCCCAGATTGCTCTATCCAGCAAAGCTTTCATTTAGAATGGAAGGGCAGATAAAGTGCTTCTCAGATAAGGTCAAGTTAAAGGAGTTCATCATCAGCAAGCCCTTAGTATATGAAATGTTAAAGGGGCTTATCTAAGAAAAAAAAGATAAAAATCATGTACAGTAAAATGACAGCAAACTCACAATTATTAACAACCACACCTAAAACAAAAACAAAAACAAACTAAGCAAACAACTAGAACAGGAGCAGAACCTCAGAAATGGAGATCACACGGAGGGTTAGCAACAGGGGGAGTGGGAGGAGGGGAGAAGGAGAAATGGTATGAAGAATAAGTAGCATAGATGGTAGGTAGAAAATAGACAGGAGGAGGGCAAGAATAGTATGGGAAATGTAGAAGCTAAAGAACTTATGACACATGGACATGAACTAAAGGGGGGAATGTGGGTGGGAGAGGGTTTGCAGGGTGGAGGGGAATGAAGGGGGGGAAATGGGACAAATGTAATAGCATAATCAATAAAATGTATTTAAAAAATAGATATTGCTTGTCAAAGTCACCACAACTTCCATAGTACCACAAATATCATATTTTAACTTAAGATGCACATTTAAAACAATTTTCCAACATCTCTTAACTAGCAGTATTGCTAATGAAAGAGGAACTCTTGTAGTGTCACAAGGAAAGCATTCCAGGAGACTCACATATGGGAGACTGTGGCACAGTAGGATTTATTTGTGGTACTGTTACTGGACATAGCCTGGCCCAAAGCAAGCCTGCCTCAGGCCAGCCTGTAGTGTGTGGGTTCTTGACTTTGTATAGGAAAGATTTCATAACACGAGTCCAGGTAATTTTGAGAGGACATTTATAAAAAGCTGGGAACAGTGAGGCAAAGGAAGGACTTAGGTTAGAGGAAGCAACAGAAGAGAGCCTAGGCAGTGCTCTGCTTTGGCTCCCTAGAAATATTATAGGAAATGAGTGAGCCAAGGTGGTCTGCTTTTACCTCACTTGGAAGTCAGAGAAAAAAGAGGTCTCTGGAGATAGGATCAAGGGGTAAGACCAGAATGAGCTGCTGCTGTCCACTATTCCCCTGGTTGCAAGTCTCATGGGAAACTTTAGAGTTTAGGGGGAAGTAAATGGTTTACACCCAGGGAAGAGAATGGTCATGCTCCAGGGTGAGCCCGTACAGAGTCATCATCTTGATGGTTTTTATCTCTCTTCTGTGGGTGAGAATCTTAGGGGAGGGTTTCAGCAGAATAGTCATCAGCATTCCAGATGCATTTTAAAAATATTGATGTATCAAAATGAGTGTATAGGGGAGTTCAGGATTATTCTTTGGTCTACTTTACTGTTTTTACTTTTATCTTGTGCCTGTCTGGCACTAATTAGATTTTTGTTATTTGTTCCCCTGGTTTCATATGTCCTTGGGGTTAGCTGGCACAAATAGCATTAACTGGGTCTATGTTCTCTATCCCACACCAGGGTAATTTAAACTATGATGTACTATCTGGTTAGGGAAGAGAGGTATAAACCATTTGCTCTTAAGTGTCCTCAATTAGGGAAGATACAGTCCTGTGATTGACTTGCTGACTATAAGTTTTTCAAATTGCTTGATTCTGTTTAATTTTCTTGTCTCAGTTTCCCTATTCCACTTGCATATGAATTTTCCTGGCTTTTTACTACTCTGCCACAGTGCCAGATGCAAAATCATAAGAGTGCCCCTCCTGGGTTCCCAATGTTCCATCTCTGTACTACTATAGAAAAAAATCCACCTTGTCTTCATCAAGGCCAAAACAAAGGCCAGTGTCCAGAATTTCCATGTCATATTAAAGCTTACTCCTTTAGTGCCCATGCAGTCTGTCATGGGTCCCAGGTGGCTGCTAGATGCACATGGTTTCTATGAATGCACAAATAAACAGATGAGCACATGTTACTGGGCAAGAGAGAGAGAGAGAGAGAGGGAAAGCCTTGTGCTAGGATAAAATTTTCTCTGGCTTGAGATGGACCAGGTACTTTTTCAGATTAACCAATGAACTTCCCAAGCTGTCACAGGCTTCTGATGGGTCCACCCTCTAACCACTCCCCTTCCCAGGTTGGACTTAAAGACCTCTGTGGTCACTACCTTGGCTCCTATTATGCATGAGCGTAATAGGCTCTCTCCGTAGTCTGAGTGAGTGAACACTGGAGATCAAAAAGCCAGTCCTTTATCGCTATAGGATGGCGGGAGGGGTGTTAATGCCCCTTTGTGAGGAAATGCTGTGATCCCCTGGAGAGAGTGTGAAGCTGTATCTACCTGGTTAAATAGGCTTATGCTCTCTAGCTGATTATGCTTATTAATGTCTGATTCCTTTTGCTACCTTCCTTTATTAATATCTACCTATGCTAACAGGATATTTTATGGTTAATGACATCTAATCATTCCAAATGCTAGTATTTTTGCCTTAGTTGTACATAAAATAATGTGATTCTTATAATAATGGCATCTTATTTTTAGTGAAACATAGAGGAGTGGACAGGTTTGTCATTTTACCCGATATTTCAACTATCTTGACCTAAACTAACTTCAGCCTCCTTGACTTTTTTTCTTCAGGCTCCCATAAATACCCTCTCTCCTAATTTTCCTCCCACCTTTTGCCCATTCCTAAGTGTCGTTTGCTGGCTCAAATGGTGGGCACTCAAGTCTCCTTCAGCAATTATTTCTCTCTGTGACAGCTGCCAGTTGACCACAGCTTATGCCCAAACCTCTCCTCAGCAGTCCAAACTCAAACCTGCCTTAAAAGTTCACATTTCCACACTGGCTGGCATAGCTCAGTGGATTGAGTGCAGGCTGTGAGTCAAAGCATTGCAGGTTCTATTCCCAGTCAGGGCACATGCCTGGGTTGCAGGCCATGGCCCCCAGCAACCGCACATTGATGTTTCTCTCTCTCTCTCTCTCTTTCTCCCTCCCTTCCCTCTCTAAAAATAAATAAATAAAATCTTTAAAAAAGTTCTCATTTCCATTTGAATGTCTAAAAGGCATTTCTAGCCTTTCTAGCAAGTGAATACATATAAAATTAAACTCCTGGTTCTTCCCACTAAACCTCAATCTATTTCTCAAGTTAGAAATCTGGTCATTGTCCATGGTTTCTTTTTTTCTCCTATTTCTTATTTATTACTAAATCTTGTCTAATCTACCTGCAGAATATATCTAAAATATGTCCACTTTCCCTATCCCCTGAGTCTAGACCATCACCATCTCTAGGCTATTCCACAGACTTCCACTTAACTCTTCCTCTTTTCTCTCTTCAGTACAATTTACAGTGGCCAACTGTGATCATCTTACAAAATATATTGGACCATGTTCCTTTCCTGCTCACAATCATAAGGGCTACTATTACAGTTGGGCCTTATTAGACCTGTGTGATATTATGATAAAATCAGAAATATATATATTGGTCTTTGTCTCAGCTCCAGGTCAGAACTCCTAACATCCTTGTAATTTCCTAAGTGATAACCATAGAAACGTCTTTTGTCGTAATACTTGTTTTTTACCATGATTCCTGAACAGGCTCTAAAAACAGCTGTGGAGTAGTAAAGGTGATGTCTTTTGTTATTTAAATCAAGCCTCTTTCAACTGCATCTGAGTTTATTTTAAGGAGGTGACTGACTGAAAGCCTATAAAAATGGGGGCTGGATGCCTGGGGAACCAACCCTGTGATTTGAAGGTTGAAACTTTTAGCCTCAGCCCCTGGACTCTGGGGAGAGGGGCTGGAGTTTGAGCTCCTCACCAATGGTGAATGATTTAATTATCATGTTTACCTAATGAAACCTCTATAAAAAAGCCCTAACTGAAAAGATTTGGAGAGCTTCTGGGTTAGTGAACAAGAACATCTCCACATTCGGGGAAAGTAGTGTATCTCAAACTCTCTAGGTGAGGCAGTATTAGTAAGAAGTTAGGAAAATTCCTTGGCAAGTGCAATGAGGAAATTGAGACAGCTGATTTAAAACTGGCCTCATTCAACACCCTGACACATTTGCCTCCTCCCTTGCATGACCACTCTCTTATGCATTAAACTCTCAGGGCAATGAGATTCTGATCTGCATCAAATAATCTTAGGAACAAGATTGGGTCTTGGGTCTGTTGACCACAGAGACAGTTTTGGTTAAACTAGTGATAAAATCTAGGCCTCAGTTGTTTTTCAGTACCAGGCCTAGAAAAGCAGCAAAACCAGATAAAGCGATGCCATGGCTGGCATCAGGACCACATGTAATGACCAATGACCTGCTATCCTAGCACCAACCAATCAGTAAAGACCATGACCCTGACACTATAAGCTCTTTTTGATGAATCAGTATATTATAGGACACACCTAGAAAGCTGATGAATATTCTATTGAGATCCTCCTCTGAGACTGCCCCTAAAATTCATGTCTTTAGAAAACAGATAAAAACCATTAAGACAAAGGACCCAGTGCATGTGCTTGCTTTATTTCTCCCCATCCAGCATGGCCACGACTTCCCCCTCTTCTTTCCTAAGGCACTTCTCCAAGGGACCTTTTTTTCCCTCAATAACTTGTTTCCTGAGTCCATGCACTCAGCTGGTTCACTTGTTCTGTCTCTGTGACTTTCTAAAGGGCCAAGACAGCCACACCTAGGCTTGACTCTTCCTCACATTTCCAAAGGGCCAAGACAATTCCACCTTGGCTCACCCCTGTTGCTCTGATTTTGCCTCTTCTTTTGTTTCATTGTCCCCAGCTTTAGTCAATGTACTCTCAAAATTACCTGGACTCATATTGTGATATCTTTCCTACGTGAAGTCAAGAACCAAGAACCCGAAATGTCACTAACATAGGGGCAGAAACTCCTATGCAGGACATCACCCTATGTATCTTTCACCTGGCTATTCATTTGTATTCTTTAGTATGTCCCTTGAAGTAAATCAATAATAGTAAGTAAGCTGTTCCCTGGGTTCTGAGTCTTTATAGCAAATTATCAAACCAGAGGAGCTCATGGAAATCCCTAATTTGTAGCCAAATCTGATAGATGCAGGTGATCTGGGTACCTACTACTTAACTTGTTTCTGAAATGGGGGCAGTCCTTGAGGATTGAGCCCTTAACCTGTGGGATCTGTGCTGACTCCTGGTAGTGTCAAACCTGACTTAAAACTGTAAGACACCTGGTCTGTGACCATAGAACTCTGCCTGGTATGGAAAATGCACACATCTGTCCGAAGTGTTCTGCACGTAGAAGAAAAAGCTTTCCTCTCAGCCTACAAACCCTCTCAGTCTGGTTCCACCCAACTCTGCCATCACCTTTTGTTCTAGGTCTGCTTCAGCCACATCCACCCTTGCAATGGCTGGCTTCTTCCATCTTCATGAAGATTCCACCTCCACAAGGGTAACTTTCTCAGTCATTTCTGCCCTGTTCATTCCCATAGTACTGGGTTGCTTTCTCATAGTCTTTCTTCCCTTCATTGACTGTAATCTACCCCAGCCCCCAACCAGGCAGAGACCATGTCTGACTTGTCCCCATCAGGGCCTGGGGCTTATTAGACTCTCAAGATGGATTTGTGGAACTGAATGAGGGAATGAGACATATTCATCAAATATCTCCACAGCTTTCATAGGAAGGGCTCATCTTGGAAGGTTCTAGAAGGGAAAACTTGGACAAGAGATCTTTCAAGCAGACATTTCTACTTAATTGCAGGTATTGAGTTGGCCAGAAAGTTTTTTTTCCCCACAAGATGGCTCAGGTAGTGCTTAGTTGTCTTTAACTTCATTCAAAACAATTTTGTTAGATTGTATTGTTACAGTTCTCACATTAGTGTGCTTTAAAAATAATCAAAATTGATAAATTTTTGCATAGCCATTTTAATATTGAAGATGGAAGAAAATAAGCAACGTTTTCAGCATATGTTTTATTTCCAGAAAGGTAAAAACACAACTGAAATGCAAAAGATTTGTGCAGTTGTATGGAGGTGCTATGACTGATCCAATGTGTGAAAAGTGGTTTGTGAAGTTTCATGCTGCAGATTTCTTGCTTGATTTATCAAGACCAGTTGAAGTCGATAGCAATCAAATTAAGAAATTGAGAACAATCATACCACACAGGCGACAGCCAACATAACTCAAAATATCCAAATCAATAGTAATTAGTGAAAATGAAAAATGTGTTTTATTTTATGGAAAAAACCAAACTTTTTGGCCAACACAATTAAAAAAAAACAAAACACCTGGCTGGTGTGGCTTAGTGAATTGAGCGCTGGCCTGCGAACCAAAGGGTCACCAGTTCAATTTCCAGTTGGGGCACATGCCAGTGTTGCAGGCCAGTTCCCCACTAAGGGGCGTGCAAGAGGCAATCACACATTGATGTTTCTTTCCCTCTTCCCCTCTCCCTAAAAATAAATTAATAAAGTCTTTAAAAAAACACCCCAAAACCTCTGAAACTGTGTGTCCACCCATCCAAGAGAGCAGCTGATCAAGCCTTGGCATTTCTGGGCAGGGGATGGATGGCTATGCTGAACAGCCGAAGTGTGGACACAAAAAAAGGGCCACACAGTAAACCTGACAGGCTCTGGGGAGGCCTGCATGGTAGACCCTACAAACTCCAAAGGTAACTACACAGAATGATCAAAATTAAAACTGCCTAACTAAAAGCAAGTCATGGTTAGTCATGTCTTAGGCCTGTCCTGACATAAAGGTCTGGCTTTACCTTAACTGAGTCTCTCTGTTGTCTTTTTGTATCTACAATAACATACCTTTGGAATGTCACACTAATCACCTTTAACCCAGATCCCTCAGGACAATCTTCTACCAGAGCACCCAACCAGTAACCAGCCCCCCCCCCCACCCCCGTTGTATTATTGCCTAATATAACAACTCCATGTGTTGTAAATGTTTACCGTCCTATACTCACCAATGTAAAAGTATTTGTCTCATTTTCTTCTTTACCCAATCTGATTTCCTGGCTTTGCCTTTTTCCTGGCTCCCTAACTTGCCACCAATGAATTTCATATAACCCTTCTTACACCTCCTTTTTTGATTATAACGTATAAAATAAACTGCAAAACTGCTATTCTCCAGAATATTTTCTCAATTTGTTAAGATTTTGCTTTCCAGTAATTGTCTTAGTTTGGTTCACATAAACATAAAAATTCTCTATAGGCTTGGACATTTCTGACATCAGCAAGAATGTTGCCCCAATCAGAAAGGAGGCCAGGTTACCTACAATCCTTCCTGGTGTACAAGTATGTTCTATGCTTCCCATGGATCCCACAGAGAGATCATGTGGACAGCAACTGCCAAATGAATTCCCTAGGGAGATCCACAGCATTTTGGCTTTGTTCATTCACAAACAAAACAGCTCTTCTAGTCTCATATACCTCTTTCAGAACACCAAAGGCAGAAGATGAAAACGGCTTTCAAGGGAAGTCCAGGAAAGCCTGCATTATGATACTGAGATAGAACTGAGACCAACAGACACCAGTATTTAGATGTTAATTTTATTAGAAATTCAAATCACAGAAAGAGAATGTACAAACAATGAGAAAATGGGGAAACAACTAGGTAGGAAAAATAGATGAACACAGCCAGGGTATGCAGTAATCTTCATTATCATATCAACTCCTCTGACCCTTCCACCTGTAGGAAACCAAGCTGTGTCATTAGAGAGTAGAGGGACTGTACTCTTTTTCTGCTTACATGATTTTTCTACTCACAGAAGTCTAGATATACAGACTTCAGAAAAATACTGCCAATATCTTGAACTTGCTCTTCAGCCAAAGTTGCCAAAACAGTAAGGACATAGAATTCAAACCAAGAAGGCAACAGTTCTCATAACACCCTTATATGCTTAGTCACTTAAAAACAGTGGGTATCTTGAACACACCAGACTCGATCCAGGATGAAGGGGAAGCAGACTTCGAGTGGCGAGTTACTGAGCAGTTGAAAAAGAAACACAGGCAAATCATGCCCACCCCTAAGATGATAAGACAAGAAGGAAGGGAGAAATAAAAGCAACATTCACAGCCACAGCCACAGCCCAAGCCCAGGAGACTTCGGAAAGTCAGACGGTTCAGCTGCCAGCCCTGGCCTCACCACACTGTGTCCCCCAGTGGTTTGTTTTTGTATCCTTGAAGTACAAAGTAAAGTGAGCACCAGAATTACTTCACAGCCAGAATGAGGAGACTGTGGAGGCTCAGAACTGCTGGAGGATCATCTTCAGCTTCAGATCACGGCTAAACTTGTTCATCCGAAAGAGCTCACTGTCATAAAAGGCAGAGAGGTTGTGGATGTTGATTTGACGGGCCTAAAAGAAGAAAAGGGCAGGTAAGCTGTGGAAATGGATTCTAGAATTCTCAAATCCACATAATCTTTGGTTCAGTTCACTTTCTAAGGCCCATGCACCATAAGCCAGGCAGGGTTCCTATCTCTAGTGCAGAGTAAACTCAACTAAGGCAGAGGTTGGCTGTGTCATGGTCTAGAGTTAGACACAGCTTGCCACCGTAGCTCTGTCAACTGCCTGTGAGCTCAGGTGAGCTACTTAGTTGCCCTGTGTTGTCTCCTCTGTAGGATGGAATGACAGGAACAGAACTCACCTCTTTTGACTGTCAAGATTGGGTACATGGAACACTGCTCAGTACATTATACAGTTAATAAATGGCTCTCATCCAAGACCTGCCCATTCACTGGCAGTGCAAGAACCGTTTGCTTCCCAAAATGACTGACAGCTCCCCAGGTAGCCAATCTGGCTCTGCTCTCCCACCTGTGCCCATACCTTGTCCACCAAATCCTTCTCAGGCACTTCAATAGTGTCCTGCTGGGCCCCAAAGCGGTTGCGTTGGTAAGTCACTTGCTCTGCCACTAACTGCTTCAGTATGAAGAGTAACAGCTCATTGTTATCACGCCGGAATGAAAGGTAGTGGGCAAACGTCTGCATAAGAGAAGAGCAAAATTCACTCCCTCCCTACTAGGACACTCAAAGACATTATAGGATGTGGCCACCCCACTCCTGCCCTACTCCCTTCTCCACCAACAAAAGCAGCCAGATCAGGAAGCTTCTGTTGCCAGGCCAGCATCCCAGGATGCCCATGTGTAGCCTCTTGTGTTAAATTGACCTTTAGTTCCAAAGGGACTTTGCCTCAGATCACATCTACCTTCCGCATGCTGCGCATGACACTGAACTTCTGTGTGTCGATAAAGCTCTCCAGCATCACACGGATAGCCATGTTGACATCGTCCTCTATCACATAGTCCCGCAGGTGGATGCGTGCGTGGGCCTCTGCCATGCGGATCATGGACTCGATGTGCCGCACTGTGATGGGGATGCTGCCTGTTGCCTGGAGAGAATAGCACCAGATTTTCTCAGGCAGGAGAGAAGCAAGGAAAATGAGTGGCAATGCTAGCAGCCCAAATCCAGAGGGCACATCTCACCTCCCTATGGCAGAAGTGCTCAACAGAGCCACCAGATGAGCTCACTTTCTATTCCTTCTTAAAGTATGGTAATGCCTAGTGGATGTCTATGCTATGGCCTGCCACTATCATCAGTTCTGCTTCCATCAGTTCACTTATGTGCATCCTAGAGTCCGTTATACTTATGGCCAGCTGTCCTTGTTACTGTCATGTACCAAGACCTGCAAAATCCAATGCAGCGTGAGAAAATAAGCTGTTGATTCTATGAAAACTAAGCTGAATGCTCTGAGAAGACCTGATGAAGTTAAAAGGTTAAACAAAATGAAAAAGTTGCTGTCTTAATTAGGTGGGTGAAAATATCAAACCACAAGGATTCAGTATTCCAATTGCTTGCAAGCTGCCTTTAAATCCTTACCCCACCATGGAAGAACCAAAACTAGTTCAGAGCACCCATTCAATGAAATTTATGCAAAATAAAACATAGAACTTATTCAGTGGCCATTAAAAGACCTTCCCTATACCCACAGAAATAAATGCATACACATTTAAGTACCATCTAAAACAAACTCTCCAGGTACAAGATTTGCAAGTTTCTTTTATAAGGCCTTCTTGCTTTAGTACTTTCTGGGGTAACTGACTACAAGGATGAGAAAGCTGCTGCCTGCTTCCTGCCCCGCCTGGCCCCGCAGCTCCCAGGGCCTGTACCATGGATTCTTTCCTCAGGTCACTGTACATCTTGGCCACCTTGTCCTGGTCCATCTGATTGAGCTTTGGGTGGACCTTCTCCTTGGCATAGATGATATACTTCTTCAGGACTTCCTGTGGCAGGGGCTCCACGCCATACATGTTGGGCATGGTGGGCTCTGGGGCACTGCCCAGCCTCTCCTCTTCCTTGTTGCTAGGGTGGTGTCTAACATGGCTGCCAACCACAAAACGAGCCAGCATCTCATCCTGGACTGGGTCCACTGTGTCCCTCACCACACATAGGATGTCGAAGCGGGAAATGATGGGCTCTGTGAGGTCCACGTTTTCTGAGAAGGTCAGTGAGGGGTCATAGCGGCCCCCTGTAACACAAAAGAACCTATCAGGGTGCATGCTTCTACAGATCATCCTCTCTTCTGGAACCACAGAAAATTCTCTCCAACCCCAAGTTGCTTCAGTGACAGAAGGGGAAAAGAACTTTAGCAGAGGAACTAGAAGAGGCTGGAGATTCAGTGCCTGCTATCAGTGAGGCATTCCAGATAAGAGATAGAAAATGGGTTTCCCCAAGCAATGAATGGCCTAAAGTAGTCTTGAGATAGAAAGCATACTTGTCTCCTGGTAGGAACAGCCAAAGAGACAGGCAAGGGTGCCTGGCTGGAATCAACAAGCAACTTCACCCCCTACTTAGACAATGAACTCGATTCTGACTCTTGGGCCTTCTGAAAAGAATGGCCATGGGTAGTTCTGAGAACATGGCTCAACAAAAACCCAGGAGTCCCACACAGGACAGAACTACCTTCTGTTGCTTAATTCCTAATTCAGATCTGCAACTGGATGACGGGTACTGCAGGTTCCTGATTCCCAAAGGCAGGGTCTCGTCACCTTTGGCAGTCCCTGAGCCCCACCAGCCATCCTGCCTGGTATACCTATGGGATTGGCAGCAGCAATGACAGTGCAGCGAGCCTGCAGGGAGGTGACGATACCAGCCTTCGAGATGGAGATACTCTGTTGTTCCATGGCTTCATGGATGCTGGTTCTGTCCTGGTCATTCATCTGCAAGAATCAAATACATGATTATCCCTGACATGCCACAGTAACACTTGTCCCCCACTGAGGGCTAAGCCAACACACTTTAAGTCCCATTACTTATAGGGTCCAGGACCTACCTTGTCAAATTCATCAATGAGACATACTCCTCGGTCAGCCAGAACCAAGGCTCCAGCTTCTAAGGTCCACTCCCGGCTGACAGGGTGCCGCTGGACATATGCTGTGAGGCCCACAGCTGAAGCCCCCTGGCCAGTGGTGAAGATGGCACGGCTAGACACTTTCTCAACATATTTGAGGAACTGAGACTTGGCTGTGCCAGGATCTCCACACAAGAGCACATTGATATCGCCTCTCACCTTGTGCTTGCCCCCTGGAGGAGGCAAAGATGTCAATGGAGGGAATGGGGACAAAAGGAAGGTGAGGGATATAGGGCTTATATCTAATTTCTCAGCCTATTATGAATGGCAAAGGAATATTCTCTCCAGAGAGGGATGCAATGCCCTAGGACCAGCAATCCCACTTCTGAGCAACGAACCCAAAAAATGGGTGCACAAAGAGGTGAGTATAAATATCTTCTTTATAAATGTAAAAAAACTGAAAGCAATTACATATTCTTCAACAAGAAGGGTAACCAAGTACATTATACTATATGGACCATGAACAGTAACTTAAAAGCATGAACTTGCTCTGTATACACTAATGCCAAAAGATAAGATGTGTTACTTGAGTGATAAAAAGCAACCTGGATATTTTATGCATAGTCACTTATACACACATACAGGAACTGTAAATAGAAACATGTTTTATGAAATACTGTGTTTTCTAAGTATGCATGTTAAGTCTATAACAGCCACACAAAGGTCTGGGAGTACACATACCAGTGACCAGAGAAGTAACCTACAGGGAGGAGACTAAAATTAAAAAGGGTGGTCAATAGTAACTTTGGCTTTTCTATGACTTCTAACTAATAAGAGGATGTACTATAAACACAAATTCACATATTATTTTAAAGTTAAAACAATTCTTTAAAAGACCAAGTTTTTTTAAAGTGAGACAAGTAAAGATGAATTTGCTCATCACAAAGGAAGGCAGTGGTAGAACTAGGGACATGGTGATGCCTGAGGTGCTATGCCCATGGGCTATGTTCTCCCTATGACGACTAAGCTGTACATGGTCTGGCCACCTCTTAACATGCTTTAAATACAGTCCCTCCTTGTCTGACATGTAGAACCTGGCTCTTATTAAATTCCCTATAGACTCTACTTACCTGGGTTTTTGGGCTCCCCTCCAAAAAGAGCAAGTGCTAGGCCTCTCTTGATGTCTTCATGCCCGTAGATGGAGGGAGCAATACTGGCAAAGATCTAAAGGGAGGGAGAGGCATGGGTACAGTCTGGGCAGATAACCCACCTGTTCTGGTCTTAGGGGATGGAAAAGTCTCTAGCCCCAAAGCACCCACTCCACAGCTGCTTAAATTCCACCAGGCCTCAGCATTACGCCCTGCTCTGACTATGGGCCTTGTCATTAGTTGGCTCTTTCTGAAAGTCACAGAACTTTGAAATTTAAAAGAACTTTGGTCAGACTCCTTTATGTTGCCCCAGTTCAGAAAGGACTACCCCAAAGTTGCAGACCAAGAGCAGAAAGGAGACAAAATCCAGGTTCTGACAGTAGGAAGATCCCCAACATGGTTCTGTAGCCTGCCTGAGTCTGTTTCCGCTAATGAAAGAGTAACACTGCCCAATTCACAGATTTTTGTGAGCTCTAAGTGAGGTGTTTACACAAGTTATCTGGCTCCTGGCTGGGCTGTGATGGAGAAATACAATACAAAGTCAGGTATGGTGTGGAAAAAACCCAAGTGTCCTTTGATGGATGGATGAATGAATAAAGATGTGGTATACATATACAATGGAATACTAGTTAGCCATAAAAAGGAAATACTGTTCTTTGCAACAACATGGGTAGATCTTGAGAATATCACATTAAACAAAGTCAGAAAAAGCGAAGAACCATAGGATTTCACCATGTGAGATATAAAACAGAAAGCAACAAATGAACAAACAAAACTCACCAACATAGACAACAGTACTGTGGTTACCAAAGGGTAAGGGGGGACTGAAGAGGGTGAAGGGGGTCAAATATATATGGTGATGGACAGAGGCTACATTTGGAGTGACGAGCACACAATGCAACATACAGATGATATACTATAATTCTGTACACTTAAAACGTAAATACAGAGTGCCCGGGAGACGCAGTCACCAGAAATTCAGGTCATTTCAATGTGTGAGCCAATGAAACATTCTCCATTTCTCTGTGCACACGAGGGGAGGGAAGGAGAGGGAGAAGACTGCAAAATCTGCTAAATGGTAAAGATGAAACAAAAGACACTTCTTGCTGATGGGAGTCAGCTTCCCCCTCCACCCGTGGCATGGTTATGCCCTCACTATCTCTACCTTTCCATCTTCTGCAAAGCACTGTATCCTCACAGGTCAGACCAAGTATCTTGGGAAGCACCAGGCCCTGGAGTATGGGTGCTCTGATAGAAAACAACACTGGAAGTGGTGAGGGAGAACCACTCCCTAAGCACTGGATCTAGCTGTCTTGCCTCTGCCAACAGCCAAGTGGAAGTTATTCTCTCTGGCTTCCCTGGAAGCGTGAAGATGGGGGAAACCCAATTCTGGGGACTGGAACTGGGGGTAGGCGTCAGCAGTCTATTCTGTGTATGGCCACTCTTCACCACAGCCAGGACAGTGCGACTGGCAGGTCCTTCTTGGAAACATGACCTGCTCGTACCACTCTAGTGCTGTGCCAGAAATGCTTCCTGCCACTATTTTACATAGGAAGTCAGGAGTGGAGGTCTGTTTCCACAACATTACACCTTTTCTAGTTTTGCCTTTCACTCTAAAATTTAGTGTCAAACCTAGACCAAGAAGAGGCTGTTAGCACTGCTAGCATTAGTGGTTCACAGTGATCCAAGCCTAGTGCATCTAGAGGCCGATGTTTCCAAATACTGTTTCCCACCAACAGGAAAGAATGCTTTCCACTGGGCTGTTTGGAGAAGTAGCTGATTCCAGGTCTGGAGCAGGAAATATAGTATCTGGTACAAATAAAAGCCCTTTTTATTTTAAAATCATAAGCATGCAATTCTGTAATATAACAATATCATACTCAAGCACACCATATGACATTTTAGGTGACATGTTCAAATTTTAAAACTATAAATTATTACACCCATATTACATATTACCAACCATACTCCAGCACATGTCACTTCTGCCAGACCCTGTACATAAGGAGACTGCAATAACCTTAATGACATTAAACCCTACCACTTTATAAGACACTCAGTGCCACCTCATAAGATAAACGATTCATCACTTCAAACGAATTCATTATTCTGAAAACTGGTAAATAGAGGGAAATCAAACATCCTGCTTTTCCTATAGGAGTTCCAACTAGGAGTAAGTCCATATAGTTAAGAGCAGTTTCTCTATGTAGAAGTGGTCCAGCAAATAAATGATGACAGATTGGAATTAGAGGACTGTTATTTTGCACCCCTCATGAATGGATAGATTTAGCCAAGGATCATCAGTGACTCTGAACATCACAGCCCTGGGTGCTGTGCCTCCTGGTGAAGTCACCTCTGCAGAAGTCTTGCTATGGCCCCCTCCCAAAAAGGAAACAAAATTTAAACACAAGTCTAATGAAGCCTCTGTATCTGACCACCAATTTATAGAAAAAAAGCAACAGGAGTATGTTCAACAAGGACATAATCAGCAATATCTAAACCATGAAAATGAGACAGGACAAATGACACATTGTCTTCTGTTTTTCAATAATTGCAAGAGGCCCTGGTTGGTGAAGGTCAGTGGACTGAGGGCCAGCCTGCCAACTGAGGGGGGTCACTGCTTGAGTCCTGGTAAGGGTGCATGCCTGGGTTGCGGCGGGCTCCCCAGTGTGGGGTGCTCAAGAGGCAACCACACACTGATGTCTCTCTCCCTCTCTCCCCCCTCTCTAAAAATAAAGAAATAAAATCTTTAAAAAATATGTAATTACAAAATAAAATAAAATTAAAAAAATATATAATTGCAGTTAGAGATGAAAAGGAGATGAAAAATGACCAAGAGACAGATCAACCAATCCCAGTGTGTGGACTTTACTGGAATGCTAACTCCAAGAAACTAAAAAAAAAAAAGAAAAAAAAAAGAAAAAGAAAACAGTAAGATAATTAGGAAAATGTAAACACAAAACAAATAACTGATATAAAGGAAATGCTTTATTTTGTAAAGTGCAATGGTGGTATTGTGACTAGGCTTTAGTAAAAAGAGTCTTTTAGAGACACACAATAGTATAGTTACAGATATAATGCTGGCATTTGCTTGGAAATACTTGAGGGGGGAGTGGGTTCAAGTACAGAGGAAACAAGCCTAGAGAGACTGGGACAACTGGTGAAGCTGAGTGAGTGATGTTTAGGGATTCACTATACCACTTCACATAAAAGTATGAACATTTTTGTAATCAAGTTTAAAAATATGGATCAGGACTTGTGCTAGGTATCCCACAGAACCCATAATAACCAAATACTCACACATGCACCCTCCCAAACATTGATTACTATATGGAGGGAGCAGAGTGCAGGCACTGGGAGACTCTGAAGTCGCCTGGGTAGATCCTGGCTCTGCCACTATTAGCTATGTTATGTGGGCAACTTATTTAACCCTTGTGCCTGTTTATTCATCAATAAAATAGACACAGATGACACCTAGATTATAGAATCATTATTACTACCTGGAAATTACCTAGACAGTGTCAAGCAGATGTGCAGTGCTTTATAAAACAATTTGTTTATTAAGCCCTTATATGCATTGGGAATACTAAGAGATGGTATGCCCTAGATCTCCCATCCTCCTACACGTGTGAGTGTGCCAAAACTGTCTGTCCTTGGATTCTTTACCCAGATTGCTTCTTAGAGCTGTTTCTGTAGTGGGTGCCCTCGCAGGGTGAACTCTTTCTCCCTCCAGGACTATAAATAGCAGCCTGAGTCCTGTTTGCTGTGCATGGCAGGTTCCCAGGCTATTATCCTCCTGCAAAGCACCCACACATACAGGTGGGTCTCCCTGTGGAGCAGGAAGGCAAGGGGCAACTGTGTTAATGCTTACACTGCTCAATGTGCCCTATGGCTGACTTGGTTATCTTGGAAGGTAACCAAGGTATCTTGGTATCTTGGAAGGCCAACTTAACAGCTGGTACAAAGGGAAAATTCAAATCCAGACCTGCCAGAAGTATCACAGTGCTTCCCATGAATTATTCCACTTAACCCTTAAGCTTATGCTCTTACATCTCTGTGTACATTGCTCATTACCCCTCAGAATGCCTACCCACCTACCTGTATGGCTGTTGTGAGCAGGAGACAATGTGCTGAAAAAAGTCTAAGGTACCAGGCCCCAGGCTATGTTTATCCTTCCACTGGTCCTTTATGCTTTTCAAATACACTATCCTGGCACCTCCATCCAGTGTTTGTACAAACCGTTAATTTTTTAAACTATAATAGTAACAGCTAGCTATTGAGTACTTACACACACCACTGTGTTCATATGTTTAATCTTCTGTAACAACTCTGTGAGTAGACAATATCATCTCATTCTTAGATGGGGGAATCCCATCTGATCTTATGGAAGATTATGCCAAAATTCAAATCCTAATGAAAATATGTACCCAATGAGGGCAAAGACCGTATCTTACTTCCCATCAAGATCCCAGAATGTGGCCCTGGAAGGTATTCCAAGACTGAGTATGTTGGTAGACTGAGTAGTTGGTTCTTGTCCTCCCAAGGCTGGCAGAACATCTGTGGGTGCCCCAAATCTTGGCAGACTAAGAAAGGCTGCCTAGACCGAGGTCAGTCCAACAGACTTGGCTCTGCCCTCTGGGAGTTTACAAAAGGAAGGATCCCATTCATTAAATAAGTCACTAGAACCTGGAATGATTCACCTAAAATGACTCTGGCTCTTTAGGAGCAGAAGAGCCGAGGCCAAAGACACAGCCAAACTGTTCTGCATTAAAAACTGAACAAAAAGTGGATAGCTGAAGCAGAGAAAAAGGAAGGAAAAAAAATTAAGAGAACTGAGAGCTTGAGAACACTTACATCCTTGGTAGGTGGTAGCACCTGAGCAGGTAAAATAGCAGAGGACTTGTATGAACAGAAATTTAACATTCTACTTGTTATTTGTGTGCCTGCAATGTTAATCTCCTTCCCAACTTTCTGTAAAGATGTCTACATAAAAACAAACAAATAAAAAAACAAACAAACAACACCCTGGCTGCTGTGGCTCAGTGGATTGGGTGCCAGCCTGCAAACCGAGGGGTCACCGGTTTGAATCCCAGTTGGGGGGCATGCCTGGTCCCATCATGGGGGGCGCTTAAGAGGCAATCACACATCAATGTTTCTCTCCCTCCCTCTCACATGGGATGATGCTTGAAAGGCAAATGATGGATGTATCTCTTACACATTGACGTTTCTCTGCTTCTCTTTCTCCCTCCCTTCCCCTATAAAAATAAATTTTAAAAAAATCTTTAAAAAAAAGTCATATTGAGGTAGAACTCTTCCTGGAGAAGACTGTGGGTAGGAGCCTGACACCTGGGGACAACCACATGAAGGAAGTTATTCTTAACTGCTTTGCCTCCATTTCAACATTGAGCCTAGGCTCCACACATCTGATGAATCCTTACAATCCTGTCCTAACCGGATGGGGCCACAGGCTCAGACCAATCCCCAATGCCAACAGCTGAGTGTGGGGACCTCCATCAAAGTGATGCCAACAAGTGTCTCAGGTTTGATTCCCAGTCAGGGTACCTGCCTGGGTTGCAGGCCATGACCCCCAGCAACTGCACATTGATGTTTCTCTCTCTCTTTCTCCCTCCCTTCCCTCTCTAAAAGTAAATAAATAAAATCTTAAAAAAAAAAAAAAATGATGCCAACAACTGAGTGTGGGGACCCTCATCAAAGCAAGTGTACTGAGTTGCCACTGAGAGTAAAGTAAGAGAGCATCAGTTTCTAATACCTGGCAGTTAAGATGGAGATTTCAGGAGAAGCTTGGAGTAGCAGCTAAAGCTTAGGCAAGAAGACCTGGGCACCCACAACACCCCCAGCAAGTCCCTGGCTTCCTCACAGAGTATGGCAGCCCCAAGGAATTTCACTTGCCTTCTCTCCGATCTGCTGGTCCTTGGAGAGGCTGGTGATCATCTTTACATCTTCGTCAGTCAGTTCCCCCATGGCAACCTTGTTGTCCTTCTTGGCAATGTGGTTTGCTAAGATGACTGTGGCAAAGACAGGGAAGCCATTGACAGTGTTGAGGGAACCATCGTAGTTGTTGTGGTAGATACCAGTCAGCTCCTAGAGAGAGAGGGGAGATCACATGGTCGGGGTGGGTGGCAGCCCCAGGGTCAAAGTGGGAGCTGGGCCTACTCCACACCTGGCTTCATCCAATTGCTTCTCGACTAAGTCCTCCATGCTACACACACCAAGATGAGAAACTCAGTAAAACCAAAGAAAAACTAGTCCTCAACCTTGTGATCCAGACAGCCCATCCAGTACAAGGGTCATTGAAGGACTCATCTCAGCCCACTCCCCAACTGCCATTGACCCCTCCCTGGCCCACCAGAAACACTCACACAAATCTTAACAACTCAGTTCCCTCCCAACCTGCTCCTGGCTACGTACTATCTCGTCTCCTGGCTTGCAGCTGTCCACCAAATCAGCAAGAAGAATAGCGTCCTTGGAGCGGGGCAGGCGGCCAGCCGCCACTTTGCCAGGGCTCTCTTGAATGCGGATGCGCTGGTAGTTCTGATAGATGGTCTGTGAGGGACAAAAAGCCATGGGACCTATCACTGTGAGACAGACTTCATACTCCTCCAAGCACTGAATTATGTCACTTGACCTTGACTGGGACCCAGTGAGGAAGAGTCAGCAGTACTGTTGACTATTTTTTTTTTGTCTATTGTTTTCTAAGATCTCTGCACTGATCCCATTGTGACCAGCACATCAACTGAAGGTCCCTACTCTTGACACTACCCCTCAGACGCCTCCTGACTGCTAGACAGTCAAGCACCTGTTACCACCTCAAAGCTGAGCCCTCATGCATATGCAGCCAGGCTGCCTAGGTTCAGATCCTGGCTCTGTGGTTTACTGTGTAATCTTGGGCAAGTGACTGCCTCTCTGTGTGTCTTCTTGACAGAATGGAGACGCTAATACTGCCAAATGCAACCTCCCAGTGAGGATTAAATCAAGTCACACATACCAAGCTCTTAAACTGATGCCCAAACAACAAATTACATTAGTGTGGGCTCTGATTATCAAGTATGTGCCAACATTGTGCCACACAATTTAATGTCCCTTATTGCACTTATTGTCTGGGAGAGATCACATTAATAGAGCAGTTTGCTCTGGGTCAAAATGTCTGACTTCCAATACTGAGTCACTTCCTGGCTGACCTTAGCCAATTTCTTCACTGTGGCAAAACAGGGTAACAGTGTCTGCCTTATAGGTTGTGATAAAGACTACATAATTTTCACCTAGCCCCTGAAAAGTCCTCTAGAAATGTCAGCTGTAATTATCAATCTTATACTAGTTACTGCCTCAAGTTCCCTAGAAGCGAAGCCTCAAGTTCTGCTCCTGTGCAAGAGATTTTTGTAAAGTGGAATCTGTACAGGAGGGAAGCTAGACAGGGCAGGTAAGCCTCAGCACAGGCATGGACTCAGGTGAGGTCCAGTCTGGCAGATATGTCTCACCAGGCAAGGCATACTTGAATGTTTAACCAGGTCAGTTTTTGGCTGTAGGCTATCACAAGCACAATTTCCCAGGCATTTTCTAGCAAGGCAGCTCTGGAAAGGGCACTTCTCAGAAGTGTAGAGCAGTAGAGGTTAGCAGCCAACACTTAGGGCAGCAAGGCACAAAGGAGATCTACACATCCACGGCAGGTACTATGACTTTACACATGAAGTTGTTCAAGTACAAAGGCATATGTAATGTGCCTGGGGTTGTAAGGACCAGAGGCTTTCAGCAGCATCCCCTGTATATGCCACAGTAGTGTCTAAAGTGGTTATAGTCCAGAAGCCCCCAACCAAAGGCCCAGAGAGGCAGGTACCAGAAACGTTAAGAGAAGTCTCAGTGTGACTGGAGGCACCCCATGTGAATGATGGACTGAAAAGCAGGTGCCCTGCTAAGGGTGCACCTGGGGAAGAAGTGGGCCCAGTTTAGCCAGATCTTCCCATTTTTCAAGAGAAGCCATAAACTTTTATGTTTTAAACAAAACTTGTCCAATTTTTAAATACTGGCTTGAATTTTTGAAAATACCATGTGAGCAAACCTAAACAGGCTGGCCAGGCAGAAGCGGTTTGCCCTGTGATGTGGCCAATACACAATGCCCTCTTGTTTCCCTCAGTTGCTTTTGCTGGTTTTCCAAACTGCCTAAAATGTTAGGCAGGCCCTGCATATCAGGGACTCCTGAAATGGGGACAGCCAGCAGCCAGTGCTGTGTGCTTGCTCACCTCTTCCATGTTGACTTCAAAGGGGCCAGCTGACTGGCACTCAGGGCAGGAGCCGGGCTTCACCTCTTGGTTCTGTGACTGAGAGAAAGGCCCCAGCACGAAGCTGCACTTGTTGCAGTTGTACTTGACCATGTTGAGTTGGGGCAGGACACCTGTGCAGCTGGTCACTACCCCACTCGTACGGATCAGCTGGTTCAGGTGCAGCTGCCTATGGAGATGAGGGCACATCAGAGGCCTGGAGTCCTGATGCTTAACCCATCCATGCCCTCTGAAGAAGTCATGACTGCATGTAAGGGAATTCCATCTTGTGATTCCCCCAAATCTGGGGACTGGCACCACCATATCAGATCCATCACACCACATCCAGCGCAAGCCAAAACTAATGGCAGAGGGCTCTCTTGGCTGTAGCCATCTGCCCACATCACCACCCTGTCAAAGTTCTCTCAAATGATGCCCAAGCTAGAAGGTGCCAAGGACTGGATTCTCAATCCCCATCCTGCCCTCAGCTTACCTCAGCGAGCGCAGCTCCTCCACCAGAGGCAGGTGGGAGATGCGCACGTGTATGCGGCTGGTGATACGGTCGTACTTAGGGTACATGGCCAGCACGACCTCCAGAGCAGCCTCATCGAAGATATGAAGCATTTCTGCTGGTGCTTCTGGCAGGAAGTATGCCAGGACATGCTCCCTGGCTGCCAGGTCCTCATAGTTTACCACCAGGCTCTCACGATTCTCTAGAGACAGAAAAAAACTAACCATCAAGCCAGAGAAGGCAAATTCCGTCTCACTGTGCAAGGAGAGAGCCTGTTCCACCCAAGTCCATGACTTCAAGCTAGAAAGCCCAGCTCTCAGTCCTAAGTCTACCTTGCTTTAGCTATGTGCCTTACATTAAGTGACAGAGCTTGGGCCTCAACTTCCTAAATCTATAAAATGAGAATGTCACATAGAACACAAAGTCACTGGGGGGATTAAGTAAAATAATACACACAGTGTGCCTAACACAGCGGGGCTGCAACCTGAAATGCCTATAATGGCCAAGAAGGAAACCAAGGAATAACTTGTGTCAAATATAGGACAAAGAGAATGGAAGAACAGCAGGAAACCAAGAATCGCATGCCTCCTTTTGAAATAATTCCTGTCACAAAGAAATATGTCAATACTTTCTGATCAAAGTAGTAATCCAGATTTTTACATAAAACCTGCCAAAGTTTAAACATGTTAAAATACACTTCTGTGATTCACATGTGCTCCCTGGACGGTCAGCTAGAATGTTCTAGTGCAGAAGCGCAGTATCTTTTGTATTTGTGTGAAAGATGGATATGGTGGGCTCCAGGTCCTAGCTCCTGTCCAGTAACAGGCAAGTTATTTAATGTTCCCTGCACTTGACGTCTCTATTTAATGTGGTGTTGCAGGGCCAAAGTGATAACTTTCTGTAGGAGAGTTTTACAAGGTAGACTGTGGTAAGCAGAAGCCAAGTACAGAGAACAAACCTTTGCACATGTCACTGATTCGCTCCTTGAAGACGTTGTGGCCATGGCTGTCCACATGGGTACGCAGGAAATTCTTGAAGCGGTGGTGGATCTCCAGTCGGGGGCCTGCCATACTTACCCACTCACGCACAGAGTGGCCCTTAAGGTCCTCTAGGTTCTCAATGCTCTCTATCATCTCCTCATCCTCCTCGCCATCCTCTGGGGCCCGTTCTACTTGGCGGCGCTTCCGAGCAGGGTGATCCTCATCCTCCTCATCACTGTCTGGGGATAAAAGGGACATCCTAAAGGGAAGTCTCCCCCAGCCCTCCTTCCAGCTCCTGGAGGCTCTGGAAGCAGGACTAGTCCCATCAGGGTTGCACACATCTCAACCTACCATACAAGAGCCCACGTCGCATGCGACCCAGGCCCCGGCCAGCCTCACGATCACGCTGCCGCATGGCCCGCTCTGCTGCCGCCCTCTGACTGGCTGTCAGCTCCTCTATATCTTCATCATCCAATGCCAGTCCATCAGCCTCATAGGTGTCTATCTCTGGGATGGCACGGTAGTCCCTGAAAGACCCCCAAATGGACCCTGTTAGTATTAAAAACATAAACAGAAACAAACACCCCAAACACAATCCAGGAAACAGACCTGTTCCAGAAGGCCCACAAGCCCTGGCCTGAGTAGGCCAAAAGAGACTCTAGGCCAGAAACACAGAAGGATCAAAAAGATCTACCAGGAAGGAAACATGCCGTAACATGGATGAACCTCAAGGACATTATGCTCAGTGAAAACCAATCACAAAAAGAAATAACCTATGAAATTTAGTCTGGTAAGTCAAGAAAATTCTGGAGATGGTGATGATGGTCATACAATGGTGTGAGTGTACTTACTATCACTGAACTGGACACTTAAAGATGGTTAAGATGAGAAATTTTATGGTATATGTATTTTTCCACAATAAAAAAGAAGAGGGGCTCCCCAGACAGCTTTAAGCAATTAATAAGAAAAAGGAATTGGAGGAACCACAACACCTTCACACAGAAAGGCCTTTCAGAGAACCAATCCAAGCTCACCCTCGGGAGGAATTCTCTCTCTCAGATAATGTTGCCTCAAACCCTTTCAAGTCCTGGGGAAGGTCTTTTGTTCACATCAGCCAAACCAGCCTCTTTGGTACTCCCTCCAACTGGCTCAAGTCTCTTAGTTTCTCTAAGACCACCAAGTACTCATTTTCAACAATGTCATCTATGAGCTATTATTTGAAGGGGAATGATGTCTTAACAAGGAACTCCCAGAAAGCAAGCCCTGCTCTCCCCTCCGAAATTCTGGAAAGTAAAATAGATATCATTGTTCTACTCAAAAGATGAGGAAATTGAGCATTAGAGGAAGATTTGACTTTTGCCAATGGGTGTGAAAATATAGCCGAAACACAAACTGCAAAGTTTTTACCCTGATACCACACTGCCTCCCTAAGATAATCCTCTTGAATTCTCCCCTTTTCTAGGTGAGTGATAATTAGAGGAACTGCTACTTTTTGGGTTTTCTGCTTGTGTTTTACTCTGTCAAACTACATTCTCAGAACAAGTAATCCTATACTGCTCATGCCAGAAACAGAAGCCAGAGATGGGCACATTTCCAAGCTCATCTGTTTCTGAATTCCTAAATTCTCAGGGAAAAGGTACCTGACTCTTCAAGAATTTTATGTCACATAAAATGTCCTCAGCAAAGTTCTAATCAGTTCATAAAAATTTGATAAATTGAACTTGATCAAAATTAAAAACTTCTGTGTTTCAAAATAAACTATCAAAAAAACAAAAAAGAGCCCTGGCTGGGGTGGCTCAGTGGATTGAGTGCCTGCCTAGGAATCAAAGGGTCATGGGATCAATTCTCAGTCAGGGCACATGCCTGGGTTGCAGGCCAGTTCCCCAATAGGGGGCGTGCAAGGCAACCACACGTTGATGTTTCTCTCCCTCCCTTCCCTTCTGTCTCAAAATAAATAAATCTTAAAAACAACAACAAAAAAGGCAAGACACAGATTGAGAAATATTTGCAAATCACGTATCTGATGAAAGACTTACATCCAGAATAAAAAATCTTAAAAATTATTACAACTCAAGACAGGTAAAAAATCTGAACAGACATTTCTCCAAAGAGGATATACATATGTCCAATAAGCACATGAAAAGATGTTCCACATCATTAAGCACCAGAGAAATGTAAATCAAAATCCCAATGAGACACTACATCACACACATTAAAATGGCTATTATCAAAACCCACAAAATAACAGGTGTTGGCAAGAATGTGGAGAAATGGGAACCCTCATACATCATGTCTGGCAATGTAAAATGCTGCAGCTCCTTTGGAAAACAGCCTGGCAGTACCTCAAAGGATTAACCAGAGTTAGCATACAACCCAGCAAATCCAACCCTTGGTATTTGCCGAAGAGAACTGAAAACACATGTCCACACAAAAACTTCACAGCAGCATTACTCATAAGTGACAAAAAGTGCAAAGAAGCCAAATGTCCACCATATGATCATGGAGTAAACAACATGGTCAGTCCATTCAACAGAATATTATTCAACCACAAAAAAGAATGAAGTACTGACACACTACAACAAGGATGGATCTTGTAAAACTAAGTAAAAGAAGCCTGTTGCAAAAGCCAGTCATGCATTATGATTTCATTTGTGTGAAATGGCCAGAATTGGCAAGTCTAAAGAAATGGATTATTGGCTGCCCAGGGATGGGGATGGGAACCAGGATTAAATGTAAACAGGCACAAAAGGATGAACATTTCCAGTACGGAAATGTTTTAAAACTGGGCTGTGGTAATGGTTGCCAAACTCAAGAAATTGACTAAAAAGCACTAAGTTGTATTCTTACAGATAAACTTTTGAATATATAAACTTTATAGCTCAGTAAACATGCATGTTAAAAAGCCCCAACAACAAAATCTAATTGGGTCCAGCTAGCTCAGATACCTCTATCCAGAAGCCCCTGCAAAGGGCCTTCCCTTTTGTTCTCTGAAGGGACGGAGAGATGGAAACAGAGGGTAGAGAATGGTAGGGAGGGGTATACTGCCTAAACAACTCCACAGCATACAGGGACCTGCCCAGGACTGATCTGTCCTTAGACTCCTCATTCCTTCCACAGTATGGAATGTACTGCACAACAGATCTGACTATCCAGGATGACAGAGCTTAAAGCAAAGATCCAAATGGTCTATAGCACAGTTGACAGTCCATGGGATGCCTCACAAAGGACACTCTCTGTTGACTGTGGAATGGCCTGTGCAGTCCTCTCACACATAGCAGTCCTGGAACTGAGTCCCAGGAAAGGCAGGCCCAAAAGGAGACTCTTCACGAGGCTCCTGGGCATTCACATAATTCTACTAATACACCTACCAAATATTTGTTGTAAATATGGGGTAAGGCAGCAGAAACATAACCTTGCTTCCTTGCAAAGCTTACTCCCATTGTCTTTGTACTGAGTACCCACAGTGTGCCACACTTTGCCTTGATAACCTTTAATATGTTCACATGTTATTGAGTGTGAAAGTATCTAACACATAGACTAGTATAGATTAGACACAATAAATGTTTGCTGAATTGATTCTAAATGTTGCTTAATCAGCACCTACCCCAAAATGGCAACATGATGTTCCTCTGAAGTTGCAGAAAAGCACTCAGCTGCCTGCTCCCTGTCCTTCCCAGCTGACTCTCTGATTTGGTCCACCACGTTACAGACCCCTTGTAGCCCCTGGGGCACACATCTCATGGAGTTGTATCCAAGACTGCACCCTGGCCTCAGGGTGCAGTCTTGGATACAGCAAGTTACATGGACCTATATTTTGGCCCCACGAATCTGTCTGTCTCCCCCCAGACCCAGAACCAAGGTGCTCTGATTTGTCTCCTTTGCCTGCACCCAAAGCCAGATCATTGATAATCAGTTCTCTACAAAACTGTTGACTGCAGGGCCTTGAATGAAAGTACCTCTCCATGCCATCTCCAATAAGTTCCTCTCCATCCTCCTCCTCCAGGGGCCCCTCTGTGCCTAGTAGTCCCTCAGACTCATCCTCAAATGGAGGAAGGTCATGGCCAGGGCTGGAGGTTAGGGCATCTGCCCTCCGGGAGCTTCGCCCAGGGCTGGAGGTGAGAGGATCATTGCTTTGCCGAGGGTGGGCAGGGCTGGAGGCCATGGTGAAGGACTCAGATGATTCCTGCAAGAGAAGACCAAGAAAGTGAGGGCTGATTTAGTTTTCTATAAGGCGGCCCTCCCCACCAGTTATCCTGTCCTCTACCACATCAAATTCCTTCCAGCCTCAAGACTTTGCACTTGCTATTCCCTCTACATGGAATGCTCTCCTCTGAGCTGTGCCAAGGGCTTAACACGCAGGAACCAGCTTGAATATCATTTCTTCAAACATCTGGTCACTCACAATACCCTGAGTTTTCTCCATGACAAGTCACTGAGGATGCCCCATTTGTTCATATATCTGTTTACTGTCTCTTTCTCCCTGTAAGCAAGCATTCCTACCCTTTTGAGCACCCACACTGTGCCAACCACCGTGATACAAGAGCAACCAAAACATTAAAGGTCTTGATGCTACAGATTGGTGGAAGGGTGAGATAGTAAATAAGACAAAAAGACAAAAAAATTACAGTAACAAGTGCACGAAGATGCGGGATCTTATTTGTCCTGTGTTACAGGTAGGGCCAAGCACACCGAGAGGGCCCAACCAGCATGTGCGTAGCGAATAAATCATAGTGGTAGTGTGGTCTGAGAGAGGCTTCAGGAGTCCAACGCTACCAAAATGGAGCGGGAGAGGCGACATCACCAGGCTTTGAATGGTGCGGTGCCCGCTGGCTTTGCAGACCCCAGAAGAAATAAGCTCCACACCAGAGCCCAGGGGCCGAGCCTCTGCCAAAGAATGGATCCCAGGCGGCGATGGGCAGGGCAAGAGCCCGGCAAGGCAAGGACGACAAGTGCGTAGCAACATTCCCTAACCCTCAGAGTTGCTGGCTGCTGGCGCAAGCCCCACGCCCCTGAACTCACCGCCATCTTACCGCCGCCTTCCTCTCCGGTACTACAGCCACAGCCAGTTTTCGCGCGAAAAGTGGCTCACGTGACCCTCCAACCCGGGAAGTGCGTGAAATAACGTAGCGACAGGACGTCGGCGTCCACCTGCGTCTCCGACGCAGGGGGCGGGCCAAAGCGTGGGGCCTCGCCCGCGACCCGGAAGGCATCGCCCACGACGTCTTGAGAGCTCCCGACCTCTGGTGCTTGGCTGCAAGTACTACCCTGACCGTCCTGACAAGCAGTTTGGGACCTGAAGGTGTCGGTGCGGGCAGTGAGGACCAGCCCCAAATGCTGCCTGCGTGACCAAGCCATTTTAAAGGTGAGGCAACTGAAGTTCAGAGCCTTGTTTCCCGATGCCTTACTGTCTTATGAGTGGACAGTCAGTTTCAGCTTTTCCAAAAGCTCTTAGGCTGAATACTTCAAGCACAGAAACGCTCAGAGAAGGAACTGTAGGAAGCCACTTCTGAGGTTACAGTAGGAGTTATCCTCACCGAGGGGAGTTAAAAATAGAGGGATGTTCTAGATTAAAGAACGACTTTTGTAAAGATGTAGAAAGCATGAATGGCACAGTGTGTATCTGTAAACAATTTCGTAGTTAAGGTTACACAGTTTGTGATGCCCAGGAAGGGATAATACTTGAGGTTGGAGAGCCCTGGTCTCGAAAAGATCTCCCAGATCTTTCTAGGGAGTTGCAGCTTTATCCTGAGGGCACCGGAGAACCACGGAAGAGTTTTGAGCAGGTGAGACGAAGGCCAATGTGGGTTTTAGGAGAATCCCACAGGCTGCCCCGTGTGGAGGTGGATTGAACCAGGTTGGAGGCCGTTGGTGTGGTCTTTCCTCTAGTTATAGGCAGCTCAGGCTAAGGTAGGTCCCTTGGTAAGCAGAGCAGGGCTAGGCCTCAGCCCTTTTGTTACTTTTGTGTGGTGAACAAGCATCTTTGGGTGGGACCCAGACCATGGGGCAGGAGGAATGTTGGGGACTGAAAATATCCAAGGGATATTTAGGATATGGAGTCTGTCAACCTTAGGGATTGAGGACAGCAAAAGGGAAATACCTTGGATGACACCAGGATTGTGGTTTAGGAGACTAGGCCGATGATGACACCACCTCAGATGCAGAATGCAGGAGGAAGACAAGTGAGTTTTGGGGGAAAGCAGATGAGTTTGTTTCTGGCAGTGGTAATTATGGGTCTTGCATGGAGATATCTGGGAGACCATTTGATAATTCATGTCTGGGACTTGAGAGGGAGTTTGGGCTGTAGCCGTAAATAGCCTTAGGAGAGGTTGGATAACCAGATAGTGTAGTGAAGAGAGAAGAAGGCTTAGGCCTAGAACCCAGGAAACCCTAAGTGTTAAGAGGCACCAACAGGATGGTGGGCAGGATTTGGGATACTGGGAACCACTGAGGGAGAAGCCAGAGGAGAGATGGTGGATGGGATTGTATTATTTATCTATTTAAGTGTAACAAATTATCTGGGAATCTAGCAGGTTAAAACAATTACTGCTTAGTATCTCAGTGGCTGTGGTCTGGATATGAGTTCGACTTGGCTGGTGCCTCTGCCTCAAGGTCACTCACAGGCTACACCCAGCTCAATTTAGGGTGGTCCTGCTTCTAAACTCCCTCATGTGGCAGGTTTCAGTTCCTCCTTGACTGTTTGGTGAGGACTCAGTTTCACACCGGCTCTTGGGTAGAGGCCATCTCAGTTTCTTGCCATAGGGTACCTCACAACATGGTAGCTCACTTTGCTCAAAGCAAATGAACAAGAACATGAGAGAAGCTATACAAGACAGAAGCCATGTCTTGGAGGTGACATCCTATCACTTTTGCTATATCCTGTTTCTTAGAAGTCAGTTATTAGGTTCAGCCCACTAGCCAAGGAGATGGGATCATTGGGGACCAACTCATAAGCTGCCCGCTAGGGGAGTCAAGTTCGTAGATGGGGACTGTACGTGACAAGCTGTCAAGAGGTCAAGTTCGGTAAGGACCAGGAGCCAATGGTCGCCCTGGCAAGAGCAAGTCTCTGCTGGGTCAGTGTCAGACACCACATTGGATGTGTTGAGGAGTAGGGAAGTAAGAAGGGTAAATTCAAATAGTTGTTTGGAGAGAGAAATGGCTTATGTGTCTTGACCCAAAGAGATGGAAACTAACATGGACCCACTGGATACTATAGTCAACAATTAGATCTAGTGGCCAAAGGTCTCCTTCCATGTTTGAAAGCCATTGTGGCCACTGCCAATTTACTACAACATGTAGAATAGATAATGAAGGTCTCTCCACTGACTTTTCATGTTCCTCATTCAGTGGAAGATTTACTTAACTCATACTCAGCACCTCTCTGCTAGCAGACTAACCTTCTACGAAGTTCTTTCATTGTCTTTATCTAATGTGACTGTTGCTCCCTATAATACTCTGAATTCTACTCTTCTTCCTTTGTTCTCCAACAAAACCTGTCATGACTGCCTGACATTAAGACCAACTACCAACTCCTCAAATTGATTTACAGGAAACACCTCTTGAAAATGCTAAATTAGTTGGGTTTAATGATGGTTCTTACCTGAAATATGAAATAGCCACTATGGAGCAGGCTGTGCAGTTGTCTCAAACTAAGACCACTGAGGCCAGTTCAATGCCTTAGGGAATTTTTGCTCAACAAGCAGAGCTCTATGCATTAATTTGAGCTTGCAATTGGCCAAAGGTAAAACAGCTAACATACATACTAGAGCAGGTTCACCGTTGGTATTACCCATGACTTTGGTATGCTCTGGAAACATGATTCTTGACTTTTTCCAGACAAAAGATAAAAAGCAGTTCTTATGTTCTACAACTCTCAGAGGCTAAATCTTTAGCAATCATAAAAGTCCTGAACATTCATTGGTAATCACAGAGGAAAGCAAAGGTAATCACTTGGCTGACACTGCTGCTAAGTTAGCAGCATTAAAACAATATCAACCCCCCAGTGGAAGCACTTATGCTACCAACTGAAGCAACTGGAGATTTAAAAGATATGGAAGCACAGCATTTAGATGTTCAACAAAACAAAGTAATGATTAAAACAAGGCTGTAAATTTGACCTTGAAAGAAACTTACCGGTAGGTCCCAACAGTGACCCCCTTCTCCCTGATTGCCTACAACATCACATATTACATTATGTATATGAGTTAACTCACTGGAACCCTGACAAATTGGTTTCTTGGGGAAAACAGTCATGTTAGAAGTCATCTCCATTTTCAATGATTTCATACTTTTTTTTTCTCCCAGGAAGTCTGTACTGTCTCAATGATAACAGACCAACGATGTATATCCTAATGGTTGATCATTGATGCTTTCTAAGGAAAATCTTGATCAAAAAGAGGAAATGTGAAATGTAAACAGCAAAATGAACTTGATATTGTCAAGAGAGCAATCTAAAATGGAGCCTTGCAATAGATGTAAGAAATTAATTTTGTGTAGCTTAGTATGTCTGCTTGTCTCCACCAATCACAGTTTTTTTCAAAGCAACTTGTGTAACCCCTTTGGGTACCCTCCTTTTTTTTTCTCCTTATAATCTCTGTTCCTTTAGCTCCCCCTAGGAGTGTAGTTGGATTTCCACCCAAAACTGTGTCTCCAGATTTATAATAATAAAAAAAATCCCACCATATCTTTTGTTTCCGTTTTAGTTCTCAAAGTTAATTGACACCCACTAGGGCCTGCAATAACCTTTACACAGCATCTTTTCCCACCACATATGCCTCTAATATCATAGGGTCAGTGAGTCCTATGGTCTGTGGGACCGCCCTTTCTTGTTGTGAGCCTCACTCAAAGCTGGAAGCCTTTTATGTCATGCAGACATGTATAGGCCAGAGCAGTAGTCCCAGGTGTAGAATATACTGCCTCCAGTACCCAAAGAGTGGGTTCTGGCATGGTACTCCCTTTTTTTTTTTGATGGGGTGTGCAAGATGCAATCATTTGTCTTTTGCTTTGGGAGAGATATGCCCCAGACTATTAGACCCCTACAAACTTCATAGGTGTGGCAAGTCCCCAACATGGGGTTTATCTTTTGTTTTTGGGAGCAAAAATGATTCATTAAGTCTTTATTTATTTGTTACTTTTTGTTTATCCTGCCAGATCAGCAAAATGTGATTGATACAATAAACCAGTGCAGTATATTGCAAAACAACCAGACAGCCAGAGCCGTTCAGAGTATATTATGACAAAATGTTGGAGAGTGACCATAGACCTGGGTCAAGATCCTGCTGTTCCTACCTGTGAATGCCAGTGGTTTGTGATAGGGAAGGTTAGATCAAAGGCTACCCTCCTGAGACCATGTTAATCTGTGTTAGCCGTGATGGTAGCTGTGATGGTAGCACAGCAGCTGTAATTAGGGCCAGTACTTGATTGCAATCCACTACCAATCTCTATTTTTTTGAGGCCAGGCTGATGGATTAAATAGGGATGTGATGGGGCCTGACCCTTTCCACATGTTTTAGGTTTTTAAGGGTGGCACTAATTTCTGCCATTTTCCCCTGGTATGGGATATTGGGTTTTTTGTTTGTTTTATCCTTACTGGAGGGCTTTTTTTTTCCTTTTAGAGAGGAAGGTAGAAAAAGAAACATCAGTGAGAGAAAGATCAATTGGTTGCCTCTAGTAAATGCCCCCACCAGGGATCAAACCCAAAGCCTAGGTATGTGCCTTGACTGGGGATCAAATTGGCATGTCATTGGTTTATGGGATGATGCTCCAATGAACTGAGCAAGGCAGGATATTGTTTTTTATTTATCCTGGTTGGGGAGGGGGGGTGAGGGGAAGTGTCAGGGACTCTCACTTTACTTTCACTTCTATGAAAACTGTTACCGCTCAAACCAAGGAACCGAAGTGGGCATTCTGCCAGTTATCCCAGTGATCTATTCAGCCTCCTGGCTACTGCTTTGACCTCAATGGTTATATGGTGATTGTACCCACTTTGCTCCTAACAAGCTGAGCACTACCATCTTGTTTCTACTATTTGGGCACCCCCATTGCTATCAGTAAACCAGTTCTGTAGAAGGACCTCCCTGTGCCAGCCGTGGATGAGAGAAGATGACCACCCCAGAACCTGGTGTAGGGTAAGGAACAGAACCTGGAAGTCAGGTCTTTGTTTATTAAACTATTACTTTTTGGAGTTTTTTGATGCTTTACTATGTCTTCTGTGTGGTAATACTATAGTGAAGTAGCCACTGCCTGCCATGAACGGAGGGGGTGAAATAGAAAACCCTCGGTTATTCTACAAATAAAATCTCACAGAAGCCTACATGTGGACCTCAAAATTCAGAGTATAAAATGCAGAATTGTGCATTGTGATAGTAATAGCACACTTTTTTTTTCTCTCAGGAAGTTGTACTGTCTCAAAAAGCATAAAAGTTAAAAATGGAGGGTAGTCTGGTCACATTTACTCCATTTCTCCTCTGGCACCTGGTAGGAAAGAGCTTTCCTGCTCTTGGAAGTTAGAAGTGGCCCAGAACTTGCTTTTACCAATTAAATGTGGTTTGGAGTGATGTGTGTAACTTCTTGGCAGAAACTCTATTTGCTGACCTTGACTCCCCACAGCTCATTCATGAAGGCAGGTGTGGGCATGGAGCACAGCCTATGCAGGCTGACACAGAAACTGTGCATTCTGGCCTAGGGCCAGGCTGGGACAGTCCTAGATAAACCAAGTCCTAATTGGTCACAGGGTGGTTACGTTCTAACTCTTCCCATTTTTAATTTAACTTAATTTAATTTTTCTAAAGATTTTAATTTTAGAGAGAGGGAAGGGAGGGTGAAATGGAGAGAAACCTCGATGTGAGAGAGAAACATTGATCAGGTGCCCCTCGCACCTGCCCCATCTAGGGACTGAACTCACAACCCAGGCATATGTCCCCACTGGGCATCAAACCAGCAACCTTTCGCTTTGTGGGATGATGCCCAACCAACTGAACCACACTGGTTAGGGCAATGCTTCCTTTTTTAGAGCAGGACCTAAGTGAAGAACAGGGCCCAATGTTCTTAGGTCAGAGTTGCTCAAGAAACCAGACATGCAACAAGCCAAGAAGCAGGGTTTTTTAGTGGGGAATAGGAGTGAACGTGGAGCCAACCAAGGGAGGTTAAGACTTGTTTGGTTGTTTTTAGGGCAGAGTTTTTAAGCACAAAAACCCACGAAGGTTAACTGATTGGGGTATCAGTGTCTGACTGGCTAGAGCTGGTTGCTGGGTACCATTTCTGTTGACCATTGTTCTTGATACATCTTGTCAGGCTCAAGTTAAAGCTGCATCCTGTTATGCCAGATAGGCCCACCCTAGACCCCAATCTTAGCTGGGCGTCTGTTTGTCCTGGGTAGGGTTAGCAGGCAGTTTCCCAGGCAGGCATTTTCCCATACTACACTTTCCCACTGTACATACAGTTTTCCCACCTGGTGATTTTCCTTTCTCCTAGTCCTGCCTAGGTCTGTCACATGTCATTCTAGCCCAACTGTGAGGCAACTTTTATCATGGGATGTGTATCTTGAACTCACTGTGGTAAGTGGGTCTCTAGTACTTGGTTGCAATCCACCATTTGCATGAGGCACTGAGTCAGCCTCAAGACATACAGGGAATGTGATAAAGCACAGTTCTGTCATCCTGAAGCTGAGAGTCTGATGGGGGGAGGTGGCGGGGGGGGGGGGGGCTTATGACTGGGAAGCAAATAAATGAATATAATGTTAGTGAGATGATCCTCATAAAGAAAGAAGGGTATTATGTGACAAAGACTAGACAACTACTTTAGCTGGGATGTCAGGAAGGGTGTTATGTGACAAAGAGCCAGCCCCAGGCAGTGAGCAGATGTGGGGACCCGCAAGCAGGCATACTTTTGCTATAGTCAAGGAAGAGAAACAGAAACCACTGTGGCTTGAATGAATGGGGGTGGGTGGGTGAGAAATGAGAACTGGAGGCAGGAGATGGGGGGAGTGCAGGCCATGAGGGGTCAGCGTGAGAAGAGGCAGGAGAAAACAGCATAGGTGTCAGGAAGCCAGGGACAGGGAAGGCTTCATGAAGGAAGTTGACTGAAGAATTGTTGAAGTTAGAAATGTAAGTAGGAGCCGTTCAAATTCCACCTCTAGGCTGTGTCATTCCCTATTTACGTGGCTTTGGGCAAGTTATTTAACGTCTCTAAGCCTCCTATTCCTCCTTCGTAAAAATGAGAGTAGTAGTTTAATAACCGCCCTGCAGTGTTGTGAAAATAAGTGCCTGGAACGTGGGTGGTGCTCAATAACGCCAGTGCACTTTGTTGGAGGTCGTCCTGGCAGTGGCGCGTAGGTGGAAACGCATCATTCGGGGGCGGGGCTGTCCCTACTCGACCTTCCTTGCTTTTGTGACCACAGGTCATCAGGCGGGACTGCCCCCTATGCTCCTCCTCAGACCGTCAGGCCCTAGTCCAGCCCGGAGGAGGATCGCTAGCTAGAGCGAACTGGTCCATTGATAGCTGTGGACAGCTGGTAGGCGCGGGGGCCGGGGTGGGGGGGGGTGGGGGGCGGTTGGAGAGGTTGGAGAGGTGTCAGCGTCCACGATCCCGACCGTCTTCTGGGGAAGAAACGCAGCTGCTTCCCAGCTCTGCAGGGGCTTCCAGTCCCCTCTCGCGTGCTGTCTCTTTAAGAGTTTCCGGCTTACTAGGCATCTGATTGGCTCTGCTGAGTGGGCCCTCTTTTCTATGGAGCACCATTTTATAGGATATTGGGGGCTGGGGTGGGCCCGAGTGCTCCTAGTAGGGATCTTGGCTTTTTTTTTTTTTTTTTTTTTGCAGTTTTGGCTGATCTGAAAGGACGCACCTTCCTTTCCGGGTTGCCTCTGTGGAGAAGAGCCGCACGGTGTCCTGGGAGCCAGTGAGGCCAGCTCACTGACCTCGCCTCGCCTCCCTCTCCTAACTCTCATTTCTGCGGAGCCGGCTGCCCGTGGCTCTTGCGACGTTCCCGGACCCCAGCCGCCTGTCTGAGGCGCTGGAGGCCAGAGTCCTGCAGCCTGTGCAGGGTCCGCTCATTAGTGGGCGCGAATGGGTGACGTGGCGGGGCCTGAGCGTGGCCCGGGTCCCTCAGGTACCAGGGGCCCTCTGCTCCACAGCACGAAACCCTACCGAGGGGCTGCTACCTTTACTCCAGAGAGGTCCCCGGCCTTTGCTGTACCTACAGCCCTTCCCCGACCCTTTCCTGGGGAGTAGGCCCTGGAGTCTGGGTGCATCTAGGATCTTCCCCTGGCAGTTGTGAGGGAGCCCGGATCTGGCTGGGAACCCCGTCTCCATCACCACAGCTGGACCAAGGCCCCTGTCCCTGTTCCTTCCTCAGTGGTGTGATCACTTCCTGCTCATGTCACAGCTTCAGAGAACACCCTTAGGGAAGTTTCAGAAGGCCAAGGGGGCCCCTGGGTGTGAGAACTAAAAGGAAGAGGAGTCGAGGTAACTGGGAATCCCATGGGGGATGGGAGGGAAGGGAAAGCCCTGGGATTGGTCAGTGACCACACATATAGCAGCACAGGCCCAGGGCTGTGGCTAGTGAGCAGGGCATGCTCACCCTGCAGCTTGAGGCTGTGCTGGAAGAGATATAGGCCAAGACACCCTTACATCTGGGCCTGTGTCCCCATCTACTAACAGGGTAACAGAGCCTGCCTCCAGCTTTGTTGTGGCATTCAGCAGCCTGAAAGGGGCAGTGGAGCGTTGTTTATGTGCTGAGGCTGCAGTCCTTTCTAGGTTTTGCTGTTGCATGAGGGGCTCTCTAGAAGGCTGGAGAATTCTGCTTCCACAAGACTAGGAGGAGGTGGGGAGTGACTATGCCTTTCAGTCTGTAATGGGGATGGGGCTCTGGGGTCCTCTCAGATGGTTCCTTCTCTCCCCAGAAGGGCTTAGCTGCACTGTGCTGGGGATTCAGTTCAAATCATAACATTTGTTGAAAACTAATATTGTGTGTGGCCCTGTTCTAGGCGATTGGGTCATGAGCACACCTGGGTGGATAGGCAGTAAACAAATAAATGCACAGCTAGGGCCACTTCAGACAGAGGCCAAGTGCTGTAAAGAAAACACAGGGTGGGCTAGCTGTGAGAGATGGTTAATGAGGGCTGCTCTGAGGAGGTGGCCGGAATGGTGAGGCAATGCTGGAAGAATAAGCTTGGAGAACGAAATGAAAGCCAGGGGTTGGAGAGTGGAAGAGAATATGGCAGAGCAGTAGGCAGGGGTAAAATCAGGTTGGGCCTTGAAGGCTAGGGAAAGGGCCCAGGGCTCCTCTGCCTCTTGTGGGTTCTGGGTTGGGCTGCTGGCAGTTTACTAGGAGTTGGCTTCTCAAGGATAGTGTCCACCAAGGCTAAGGGGTTTGAAAGCTCAACAACCTGCTAGGGTTTGGAAGCACTGTAAGGCGTAATAGCAACTATAAAGAAGTGTAGCCTCTCGGCTTTCTGATTTCTCCATCTAGTAGGGGTTGCTCCAGGGCACTCAGCATCCCAGGACTACTTCCTTTGAGAATCCCCTTCCCCATTTCTCTGGTCTGGTCTCCACTTCTTCTCTTGTGTTCTCTAGCCTTCCCATCATTCCTATTCTTAAGCCTGCAGACCCCTTCCCTGTCTCTTCAGGGCTTGTGACCCCAAGCCAGGAGCCCAGGGGCGGAAATGTGGGGCAGCAACTTTTTTAAATTGATTTTTAGAGAAAGAAAGGAAAGGGAGGAGGAGGAAGAGAGAAAAATCAATTTGTTGTTCCATTTATTTATGCATTCATTGGTTGATTCTTGTATGTGCCCCAACTGGAGATTGAACCTGAAACCTTGGCATACTGGGATGGCACTCTAACCAACTGAGCTACCTGGCCAGGACCTGGGACAGTAACTTAACTCCTCTACGCCTTTCCTTTCCTCTATAGAATGGAGACACTAGGAGTTTAGAGGCTGGTGTAATGGTTAAATGTGTTACAAAATGTAAAGCACTTGGCCCCATGTCTGCACATAATGTTCATAGTTTCTTTCTTTCTTTCTTTCTTTCTTTCTTTCTTTCTTTCTTTCTTTCTTTCTTTCTTTTTTTAAGATCTTATTTATTTATACTTAGAGGGAAAGGAAGGGACAAAGAGAGAGAGAAACATCGATCTTGCATGTGCCCCAGCTGGGGACTAGGCCCAAAACCCAGGCATTTGCCCTGACTGGAAATCAACCAGTGACCTTTTGTGGGACAATGCCCAACCAACTGAGCCACATCAGTCAGGGCATGTTTTATATTTTCTTAAATCATAGCTTCAGTTAGTTATTTTATGAGCTTTTGTAAGAATGGCAGTTCTGGTGTGGGTGACGGCCTTTTAACTCAGAGCAGTGGCACCATCAGGTAGTGTGTTAGAAATGTGAACTGTCAACCTGCCCCCCAAGCCTGCTAGAGCTGAACAGCACTCAAGTCTGAGAAGCACAGCTTCTCATCTCAGGTAAAGAAACTGAGGTCTGGAGAGGGTCACCTGGCAAGTTGCTCTTTGAGATCCTGGGCTCTGGAGACAGATACCATGAGTTGCCCTGTAGGTGATTACCTGTCTCTGAGATCTGTACTTCTCAGGGAGGATAATATAAGTACTTCTCTAGGACAGTCGGAGGGCTAAGGGAGTGTTCTCTGCTGTTACTGAAGAATTAGCTGGGGAATTGGAAGGAAGTAGCTGACATTCTCATTCGTCACCTCAGACCCTGTAGTACAAGTGGATTTGCAAGGGGCCCTTGGACCTGTGACTGAAATTCTCTTCATGACCTTACCGGTCCCCCACCCCCTGTGCTCTCTTGGGAATAAAAGCAGCAGCTAGCTTTGTGTGTGTGACCTTTTTGTAGACATTTACTTCTTCAGTCTTATTTGGTCCTTACAGCAACATTGTAAGGTGGATGTTACTGTCCCTCTGACACTCAAAGGGGAAGTGACTCACACAGGGTCATATAGCAAGTTCATGTTAGAGCCAGAACTGCGACCATGTTTGCCCAACTCTATAATTTGTGTAGCTTGAATTTTTTTAGTGGTAAATTCGAGAAATCAGATTCAAACTGGCCTGAGCAGAAAATGGAATTTTTAGATTTTATAACTGAAAAGTCCAGGGGGATAACTAGCTTCAGGTGTGGCTGGATCCATTAGGATCTGTCTGCAGAATCTATTTCCATCTGTCTCTCAGCTATACATTTCTCTGTGTTGGTTTTATTCTCATGTGGGTCTCATATATAGGGTCAGAGTAATACAGGTCATGCTTACTGCTTTCAGCAGAAAGTGTGTATCTTTCCTAGTTATAGCAGAAGACTCAAGGCTGATTCTCATTGGCTAGGACAATGAGCATCCTAATTGAGCAGGTTTAGATCACATGCACATTCACTGGAGTTGTGAAGGAGTAGAGTCAGCTGTACCTAAACTATAGGGATAGATACTGGGGGAGCTGAAGTGCCCCCTCAGGAAAATAGAGTGTTGGGCAGGCAAAACCAAGAGAAGCTCCTTCTGAGCCTTCCCACTCTGGACTCGTCCAGCTACCCCATGCTCCTTGCCCATTTTTCATCCCCCCTGGTTTCTCTTTGCTACAGGGGACTTTAAGCTTCCTTGTGACTCCTGGGTGCTTGGCCTGCCCCTGCTGGGGCTGCTTGACATTCCCTATGCCAGAGCTGGTGTGGGGGCTAAGTCCAGAAGTTTGGTCCATATGGAATGGGGCAGAAGGGGCTGTGGAATCTCTCTCCTTGTCTTACAGTCACTTCCAAGTTATCTCAGGTCACCAGAAATCTTGAGGGAGGTGGCGTATCCCCTGCCAGCTGTAAGCTCCCTGTGCTCAGCTTGGTGGCCTAGTCCTCAGATGTGTGCAGCATGGCCACAGTTAATACCTCAATAGCCATATACAAGTTCAGAGAAGGGGGCTTTTTTCCTTGGGAGTGTTTGCTGGTCAGGGAGGAACACTTTTCTCAGGAGACTCCACAGCTGACATTACATGTTCTGCCTAACAGCTGCTGACAAGGAAAGTGGGCCCCCCTTCTTGACTGACCAGAGCTTCTCTGTAGTGCACTATCAGCCAAAGGGAGGACCATCATTTATTTGGTAGACTGTCTCATGCATTGCAGTACATTCAGCAGTCCTGAACTCTGTGCATGAAAAATATGTAGCACCCTGCCCCTGAAGTCCCTGTATCAAACTAGAGCACCTGTGCACCCTGCTGAGGTATCCAGTATTGCTCTATACAACCACTGACTTACACTCATTGAGGTTCAGCTTCTGATGTTAGAGGGGCCCTGCCCAGAGTGTAGGACATCATAGAGGGGCACCCTGGAACAAAATAGCAGCTTGTTAGCAAAGAAGTAGGGGGTAGTGTCTGATGGAGATGCCATGGGCAGTCTTGGCCTCTCAGCTGCTAAATAACCAGGAGCTCAGGCCAGACACCACGTCTGCCTTCTGCGTGTCTGTCAGCAGGTCTTGTGTTCTAACTTCCCGAAGGTATCCTGCATCCCTCCACTCTATCCCACTGCTACCTCTAGTGAAGCCACTATCCTCTTGTGCCCAGGCTGGAGCCGTAGCACCTGGGTCTCTCTGCTTTTACTCTTTCCCTGCTTTTAGTGCATTGTCCACAGCAGCTGAGTGATCCTCTCTACAGGGAAATGGGATGCTGTCACTTGCTTTTGGAACACCCTCTTTGGGGCATTTAGAATAAAATCACATTGCATGTGGTCATGTGGCCCTGTCTGATCTGACCTCACCAACGTTTCTGATCTCATGTCCAGCTACACCGGCCTGTTTTTTGCCCTTTGAACAGGCCAAGCCTGTTTCTATCTCAGGACCTTTGTGCCACTCTCCTCTGCTTGGTATGCTTTTCGTCCAGATTATTCCAAGGCTGGCTCCTTCTCAGTTATTTGGATCTCAGCTCAAATGTCTTGCTGCCTGACAGCTCAATCTGAGGCAGCACACCTTTATGTTCCCTGGGATTCAGGCTTAGCTGTTGAAACAAAGGCTGAGATAACATGATTATTCATGTCTGTTGAGTGATAGTCTGTGTGCAGTCTGTTCAGGACAAGAATAGAGCCCGGTCATGTCTGGAACCCAGACACCTTTCTTATTGTTCTGTTATCCTCAATATGTGGCTTCTGTCTTGTGATCTAAAATGGTTGCTCTTGTTCCTACCACCACATCCACATTCCAGCCAATTGGAAGGGAGAAGGGCACAACCTGAAATTGGCAAACCTTACTATTCTCATGTCCACTTGGATAAAACTTGTTTGTGTGGCCACGGCCCTGGGAGAGTGGCCATTGTTCTGGGAAGGCAAGTGCAAGCTAAAATCCAGGGACTCTATCACTCCAGGAAAGGATGCATGTTGGGGATTGCAGCAGTCTCTACTGTTTACCATCCTTCTGTCCCACACTTATGTGCTCTTCTTATCTCAGCACTTATCTCTAGGACAAGTTTGCTTTTAAAGTATGGGCATTTGTACTGGCTGTAGGCCTCCCCTTCTAGAATGAAGATCATGTGGGGGCACTTGTGTACCAGCACCTGGACTTCTGCCTGGCTCACAGTAGGTACTCTGCACCTCCTATAGGTGGTGAAGAATGCATGAATGAGGGAAGGGGCGGACTTCTTTGCTTTTCTTATTAGTAGATAACAAAGAAGGAGCCAACTTTTTTCTTTGGACCTATTATGTGTCAGGCATATGTTCTCTTTAATATTTTTCACTGTTGATATGTCCTCAAGTTGCAGGTGGGCATGTGATCTCAGAGCCAGTCATTGGCTTGTGGAAGAGAGGGATGGAGGGGCTTGAGCCCCAGGTCTTAGCCTAACCTTTTGGAATCTTCTGTCCCTTTAAGCCGGAGGTAGCACTTTTGTTTCATGGCTGTAAGAAAAAAATGAGGATGTCCCTGCATCCCCTCCAGCTCTGCATTGGGCCTGCTGTTGTTCAGGGATGGTGTTAGTGACAGATAAGCACTGGTTCCTGTTGCAGTGCTGCAAATCCTTCTTTCCAACAGGTACTAAGTATCCTGGACTGCTCCTTCCTGAGTGGGAGACCTGTGCTCTTGGTGTGCAAAAAAAATCTCAAGTTTTTAAATATTTACTGAGGTGTAACCCATACAGACAAGTACACGAATGATAGGTCTATGAGTCAATGTATTAAGATAGAGAGCATGCCTGTACACCCACCACCATCACCCAGATCAAGCAACTAGAAGCTGGTGTGCCTCCCTCCACTCCTCTGCCCGCTATCCTCTACAAAGGTGACTTTTACCCAGCTATGTGCCTGGGGTCAGACTGCATGTCTGCCCCTGTACATGGCTCCCTCGCATTCATATCTACGAAGCCCTTTCATGTTGCTGCCTGTAGCAATAATCCATTCTTTTTATTTCTGTGCAGTATTCCACTATTTGTGCAAACTGCTATTGTCATGAGGCTATTATGAACATACTCAGAAGTGGAGATGTGGGTCATAGGGCCCAGTCTGTTCAAGTTATCATTTTAAATGCTGGCATCTGTTACATCCTGGTGACCAGGCCATACCTGACTCACCTGCCCTAAGCCCCCCGAGTTCCCCGTGGAAGTCTCTGCCACTGTCACTGCAGGACCAGCTCTATTGTTACCCAACCTGAGTCCTGGGACCTGCAAGCCTGCCTCAGTAGTCAAGGGTGGCTCCAGGACTCTAAACTACTAGGTCTCTTGTCTTCCAGGCTGGACTTGGACCTCTCATTTTCAGATCATCACATGGGCGCTTGACTGTGCCATCCCCTTCCACTCACACTGCCTCAGCAGTTCCTTCTACCTCCCTTCACAGTACCTCCTCTTCCTTCACCTTCTCCACTTAGAGACCTCCATGCATCTTCCAGGGACAGTGCAAGTGTTCCCTCTATTTGTGTCTGCCTTTCCAGGTTAGGCAGCAGAGGGAGACAAAGGCTGAGGGCCACCTGAAGTGTGCACGATACCCTGCTCTGGCACTTGGCAGCTGTGATTGCACTTCACCTCCAGATGGGTTCTGCATGGTTTTGGGGGATTGGAGCTGAAGCTCAGCTACTCAGGATTTAATGTGTGTGGGTTGTTGGAGGCACTTGATGTACAATATCGCAGCATGGACATTATTGTTACCCCCATTCCAGGGGTGGGAAACTGAGGCACAGGATGAACAAGGAGGTAAGGGGCAGGTGAACCCTGTCTTTCCCCAGCCCCCCAGGATTGGAGGGACTAACTGGGGTGATGCCAAGTAGCTTGCATTGCTGTGCCTGGCACGGGGGCAGGCTCAGTCACTGGAGGGGGCATTCTTTTATTGTTTGGGGGTCACAAGACAGCCTGAGACAAGGGACTGGGTCACTGTGTAGGGGTTGGGTTGGTTTGGGCCATGTATGGGAGTGCCATATCTCACCTCCTGCCTGGTGTGATGGGGAATGGGCAGCCCCTCTTGTATACCACTGGGAGCCTTAGACCCAGAGGCCCAGGACTATACAGCCTCTGTACTGCTAACATGGTGGCTCTCACTCCCCAAGGCCAGCTGCTGGTGGGATGGAAATCCTGCAGGAGGTGATATGGACCAATGGGAGCACAGTGCTGCCCCAACCTCTGGCTCCCAACATCAGTGTGCCACATCGCTGTCTGCTGCTGCTCTACGAGGACATTGGCACCTCTAGGTAAAGCAGTCACAGCCTTGTTGGGCTAGTTGACTATGTGTGAGTGGGTTTTCCTGGTGTGTGTGTGTGTGTGTGTGTGTGTGAGAGAGAGAGAGAGAGAGAGAGAGAGAGACACAGAGAGAGAGAGGGAGAGAGAGAGGTGGGGATAGAATGCAGACATGTCCTCACTGGTGAGCTGGTTTCTATACCTGTCCACTAGGGTCCGGTACTGGGACCTCTTGCTGCTCATCCCCAATGTGCTCTTCTTCATTTTCCTGCTCTGGAAGCTTCCATCTGCTCGGGCCAAGATCTGCATTACCTCCAGCCCTATTTTTATCACCTTCTATATCCTGGTGAGTTTACTCCAGTTGGTGACAGAAGACCCAAATCCAATTGGCTTTAACAAAAAAGGGAATATTAACTGCCTCTGTAATGAAAAAGCAACTTCAGGTATGGCTGGATCCAGGGGATTAGGTGATGTCATCAGGACTCTTATCTCTCTGCATCTCTGCTCTCCTCTGGCCTTATCTCAAATGAGTTCTCCCCATATGGTGTCAAAGATAGCCAAGAGCAGCTTTGAGCTAATATCTTACCTCCCTGCCAACTCTAGCCAAGTACCTCCAGTGTACACCTGGACTTCCTTCTGATTGGCCCACATTGGATTCTGTGTTCAGCCCTGAGCCAATTACAGGGACTAGATGGGAAAGAGATATTTTGGAGTTGGGAAGTTGGGTTTAGCTCAGCCAGACCAGCAGAGGATAGTGGTGCCTGGAAGAAAATTGGGAACCATTACTAGAGGGAAGATAAATGGAGTCTGGATAGGGGAAAAATACCCACTAAACCTCCATCCATCTGTCCATCCATCCATCCATCCATCCACACATTCTGTGAGACTCTTTGGAACAGACTTCCTGCCTATTGGGAGAGCCTATATTCTCCTTATTCAGTGGTCTTGGTGGATGTTACCTAGGGAAAGTATGGCTGTGGTTGAGTAGGCAGCCCCAGGTACAAGTCCAACATGTAGGGTGTCCAGCTCGCTGTCTTCAGGGCTCAGGCCTGACTGATAGGAGTCCTCCCCTCTGTGCCTCTTAGCTATCACTACATGAGAGCCAAGTGGCTCCCTGGTCTCCTTCTTGTGGCCTGAGTCAGAACTTCCCAGTCAGAGGAGTGGGTAGTGGGTAGGCAGAGAGGCAGGGGAGGCTGTTGGTGATCTCTACTCTTGTGAGGTAGTATTGAATAGGGATGGGGATCAAGGCCTGCTTTCTTCTCTTTCCTCTCCCACAGCCTCTCTGACCATGTACTTTTTTGTGTATTTGTTCAACAAATATTAAGCACCTACTATATGTCAGGCAGATGCTCTTTCTGGGAGAGCAGGCAGGGAAAGGGGACCCAGGGCCAATTACCAGGAACATGAGGCAAGGCAAGGGGAATCAGCACTGGCCCTGCCCTCTTCCTCTTGAAGACTTTCCATGGAGAGGAGGCAACAGTAAGTGTGCACTTAGGTAGACTACCTCCAAATTCCAGCTGTGCAGAATGAGACTTTGGGCCAGTGGCTTGACCTCTTGGTGCCTCAGTACCATCCTATATGATGTGTGTTGGATTTGATTTTGCTTGTGGCACTCCTGTGACCTCCACATGACAGTGTGCACAGCTCCTGCCCAGTGGTGGCTTGGCATATGGTAGGCACTTGGCAGTTTGTTGCTTCTGCAGCCTGCCCTGCTGAGTGGTATAGGCCTCCCCAAGTCTTGGACATGGCTTTCATGGCACAAAGGACAGAGTATGTGTATGAATGTGGGCTCTTTTATTTGTATCCGTCAGAATACCAAACTTAAAACCCACAGAAGCCAGAAGAAATATACTGACTGAGCAACTAATAATCCCAGGGTTTTGGGTATGGCTGGATTTGGAAGTTCAGTAATGCCGTTCAGCACTATCTCTAGCTCCTTCTCAGCTTGGTATCTTTCTGATGGCCCTGTCTCTAGCAGTCTCCTCCCTTTTGGCAACCAGGCAGCCCAGCAGCTCTGGGCTTGCATCCCCTCAGCTTCCTTTCCCAGTGATTGCATCTGATGTTTTGGCTGAGACTTTTTACTCAATTCCCTTGGGTCCCACCCCCATCCCCAAGTCAGTGGAATGGCATACAAGAATGGCCGGCCTTAGGTCATAGGTCAGTCCCTGAAGCTAGGAGTAGTGGGGTCAGCCTCTCCCCCCAAACCATGTGAAGGAAGAGGGTGGGAGAAAAATGAGGCTGATACTAGGCTGACAAAAGCCACAGATGCACAGGCACTTCTGAAAAACCTACTCCTGTGCACCTTCCTCGTGAAGAGGGTCTGTGATGCCTCTTCTTTGTGGCCTGCTTTCCTTCAGCCCTTGCATCTCAATTCAAACCATCAATATGACAAGACCAATAGCAGATGGGGACCTTGACCCTAGTGGGTGTCAGGCACACTTTTACATTGATTTACCCATTCAGCCCCCCCCTAGTGATCAGATGCAGTAGGTGCTATTATTACCTCTATTTTATAGATGGGGAAACTAAGGCATGGAGGTACCATTGATTGCCTGAGATCACAGAGGCAGGAAGCAGCAGAACTCGGATTTGAACCCAGTCAGTCTGGTTCTACCATGTCACTAAACTAATCATTCCATAGCTGGGACACTGAGGCCAAAGAGGGGAAGAGCAGGCCAGTGGAGGGTGGTCCCCCCACCTCCTGACTTATTTAGTTTGGAGTCCTTCTACTCTTAAGGAATCAAAACTATTGCAGATGTGAAGTGTGGGTTTGCTGTCCCTGTGATTCCCAGAGGCCTCATTTCCCAACTCCACAACACCCCCCTCTCATCCGCCAGGTGTTTGTGGTGGCGCTGGTGGGCATCGCTCGGGCCGTGGTCAGTATGACGGTCAGCACCTCGGATGCTGCAACTGTTGCTGATAAGGTGTGGCTGGGCCTGTTGACAAGGGGGGTGCTGGGCACTGGGGAGATGGGTGACGGGGACCCCAGGCTGACACTCTACCTACTCTGTGTCCAGATCCTGTGGGAGATTACCCGCTTCTTCCTGTTGGCCATCGAGCTGAGTGTGGTTATCCTGGGCCTTGCCTTTGGTGCGTCTGCTGCTGGGGCCAATATTCTTTCTGCCCCTCCCTGGCTGGGGTCAATCCTACCACAGTTACCTGGACTGAACTCCGCTGACTTACCAGCATGTTTCTTCCAGGTCACCTGGAGAGCAAGTCAAGCATCAAGCGTGTGTTGGCAATCACTACTGTGCTGTCTCTGGCCTACTCTGTCACCCAGGTAAGAGGGGTTGAGTGGGGCAGGGTAGCCTTGGGGGCTCCCTGGAGGAGGCCTACAACCACCAAGGGCCACGTATCCACTCCCTCCTGGTCCTGGGTAAAGGTTTGAATGTTTAGCAGGTGCAGTGTTCTCAAATTTTAAGTATATCTAAGGAGTCACCTGGTGTGGTTATTAGCAAGGCAGGTTCTGGAGGCCCCTCCCAGATTCCCGTGGGGTGGGGTGGGGGAGGGTGGGGGAGGGGAGGATGCCTATCCCCTGTGGTTTTAACAAGCAACTTAGGTAGAAGAATGTAGGTCTACTGAGCCCTGTATCCAGAGGCCTCTTTCTTAGATTGGGACAGGGATTGATCCTTGCCCAGCTCTGTTCCCTGCCTCATGCTAAGGCCTATGCTGGGTACTGGAGCTAGAATGGGCAGGGTTTGGTCAGAGAGCAGGCTGGAGCAGGAACCTCTGGGGGCCAGGCTGGGGCTGGGCTTGGTGTGGTAGAGAGCATCTGGGGCTCTGCATTCAGGAAGGCCACAGGGAGGGGACTTTCTAAGTAGCCGAAGTCTGAGAGACTCTCTCCTGTCTGCCCCTGCAGGGGACACTGGAGATCTTGTACCCTGATGCCCATCTTTCAGCTGAAGACTTTAACATCTATGGGCATGGGGGCCGCCAGTTCTGGCTGGTCAGCTCCTGCTTCTTCTTCCTGGTGAGGCAGAGGATGGGCCTCAGGCCTGGTTGTGGTGGGGTTGGCTGGGTTGGTTGAGGCCTGGCCTAGCTCTGGGCCTGGTGCTCTTCAGCACCCTTCTCAGCCCCTGTCTGTCTCTGCAGGTATACTCTTTGGTGGTTGTGCTTCCCAAGACCCCTCTGAAGGAGCGTATCTCCCTGCCTTGTGAGCCGCTCTGGGACACTGCTGGGTGCAGGGAGGGAGGGGGCAGTCCCTTTTGGACTGCCTGCTGGCTAGCTGGAGAGCCCTGGGTGGGAGGGAGAGAGGGAGGAAAGGAGAGCCAGCCCCCCCCCCGGGCCCAGGGATCCCGGTAAGGCACTTGGAATGAAGTGGGAATGAACTGTGAGGAGAGGGCAGGAGCTCATGCCTCCCACCTCCCAGCGAGGAGGAGCTTCTATGTGTACGCAGGCATCCTGGCGCTGCTCAACCTGCTGCAGGGGCTGGGAAGCGCGCTTCTCTGCGCTGACATCATCCAGGGGCTCTGGTATGGAGGCTGGGGGAGCTGGGACTGGGAGGCCCTGCCCTCTTGGGGAGGTCCCGCCCAATGAGGCTTGCTCTGACCTGCCCCCTCCCCCAGCTGTGTGGACGCCACCACGTTCCTCTACTTCAGCTTCTTCGCACCCCTCATCTACGTGGCCTTCCTCCGGGGCTTCTTCGGGTGAGTCCTCCCACAGGGGCCACCGGGCTGGTGGGCTGGAGGTCTCGGCAAAGCTCGAGCCTTACCCGCCCACTGCCGGGGGTTGGAGGGCTCCGGGAGCCCCCGCGTGGCTGCCAGTGGAACCGCACCTTCTTCCTGTGCTTGTGCACCTGCATGGTATGATGGCCTGTAGGGCTTTCCTGCTCCAGATGCAGAACAGACAAGGCGGAGTGTATATGTGTACACATGTAGACACATAAGTCTATATATATATAGACATATATATATACACATACACACAAATACATGTGCACACATACATGCAGATCTATGCATGCTTGTATATAAATTCATATATGCACACACATATAACCACATATGCATATATACACATAAATAGATATACATGTACATACATGTATCCTTTCTCCACAAGAGAGACTGGCTATGCACATTGTTCTGTGCTTACTGTTTTAATTTAAGAATAGATTAGCTCATTCATTCCTTTAGCACACATTCACTGTGCCAGGCACAGCTGTAGCCACAGGTACAACTGGCAACCAAATATACACATATTCTTATGCTCATGGAGCTTGTATTTTAGCTGGAGGTGACCAGGCAGAGGAGCAGGGTTGGGGGAGTCCACTGTGTATTTGAGCATGGGATGGGGTTCACTTTTGTTCAAATGTGTGTTTGGAGGTATGTTAGGGAGATGGGTTGCTAATGATGTACAGGATTAAGGGTCAGATCCCAGACCTCTGAGGTGGTGGAAGTTCAAGCATTTTTCCCCAACCCCACCCTTCCCCACTTGCCAGGTGGGGTGGAGGAATCTTCCTCCTGAATGGGAAATCTAGGAGAGGGCTTTAGAGGTGGAGTGAGAAGGGCTAGATTGATTGCAGCCTATCCTGGACCTGGCCTCAGGCTCCTGTTTATAGGTTAGGTGGAGTGCTTTCTCCCTTGGAAAGTAATTCTGAGGATTGAGGGATTCATTGAATTGAGAGTGGATAGTTAAAAGCTTCAGGGGTAAAGGTCACAGCCAATATTTACTGAGCACATTGGGCCAGGTACTGTTTTATGCTGTTCACCCTCCATAAAGAGCCTCTGAGGTTGGGGTTGTTGCACCCATTTTGGGTGAGAAAGCAGGCCCAGAACCTTTTACATAAGCACACATAGCCAGGAGGAGGAGGGTTTTAGTCATGTTGGACTCCATAATTCAAGAAATAGGTACCTCAGGTTGGGTGTTGGGCAGCCATTAGTGCATATTCTCCTGGTCTTATGGTCTCATTGCCCAGTGAGGGAGGTCCTTTCTGGATTCAGACAGTAAGTTCCCCTGCCCATCTGTCCTCCCTACCAGCTCGGAGCCCAAGATCCTCTTCTCCTACAAATGCCAAGTGGATGAAACTGAGGAACCAGACATGCACCTGCCCCAGCCCTATGCTGTAACACGGCGGGAGGGTCCAGAGGCAGCAGGTGCTGCCAGCACACATTTCGACTCAGCCGGCGGGGTGTCCTACCTGGATGACATTGCTTCCATGCCCTGCCATATGGGCAGTATCAACAGCACGGACAGTGAGCGCTGGAAGACTCTCAATGCCTAAGTGCGGTTGTCCTGGTTGGAAAGAGTGCTGGGGCCCATGGAGGGCAGATGGAAGAGGAGGTCAGGTAGCACAGAGTCCCTGAAGGAGGAGGATAAGGTCATGAGACCTTGTGGGTGGCAGCAATGTGCAGGCCCTGTTCTTCCCACTGGGCCCCTAGTTCCCCTCAGCCGCCTCTGCTCTAGCTGCCCCTCTCCCTTCCATCTGCCCTTGCCCTGTTCTGCAGCATGGCCCAGACTTTGATCTCCCAGGGCAAGGCTTGGCTAGACTAGCTGAGGGCACTTCTTTTCTCCCAAGGAGAAAGTCTGGGCATCTTGGACTGATCCCCTCCCTACAGCACTTTGGCCTTCTTAAAGCCCACTCTGGTAGGTGGGCTGAAGAGTGTATAGTTTCTTGATATATTTTTTAATAAAAATGAAAAGGAGTAGAAGGTGTTGCTGTGGAGATTCTGCAGGAGTACTGCGACTGGTTCCTTTCAGGAGCTCAAGGGCCAGGGTATTCAGATGTTCTGGCAGATCCTTCTGTATCCTGAGCCCAGGGAGGTCCAACCAAGGAACACTGCTAGCAGGTAGGCCCTGCTGGCTGCTGGGAGGTGGAGTGAAATCTGACCCTAGCCATCCCCATTTGAGTGGAGGAGACAAATGTGGAAAAAGATTTGTGTTTCTGTGGACTTTTTTGTTGCCCTGTTGAAGAGTGTAGGGGTTGGAATAAACTCTTTGGGTCCTGTCCTATCTCTCCTCTTTCTGCTCCATTGACTTGAGCCATCCACTCCTTCCTGCAGTTCCAGTTTTACCCTCTGTAAAAGGGGATAAGAAGCCCTGTCCTGCAAGGATTTTGTAAGGACTAGAAAATAGTGTGAATGACTGGCATTTGGGAATGTAACAATAATGATAGTGTATTGTTTTTAGCCTTTAGAATAGAGCTTGGAATGCAGTAGGCACTCAGAAGACGGGATACTGGGGGATGATATTCATGATAAGAATGGATGCAATGAGGTAAAATGGGGAAAGTCAGAGTAAAACAATGGGTTGGTAAAATGAAAATAAGAGGAAGATTCCATGTGTCCATATTACTGCTGGTGTAGCTAACTTTGGCTTTGAATTGTTTGGCAGCCAGAGGAAGAAGGGAGTTATAATTCTATAATTTCCAGTGTCAGAAAGGAGGAGGTCTTAGCTGGGGCTGGGAGTATTGAGGGTCAGGCCTGGCACTCACCTCCGCTGCTGCCCCTTTTCTCAGGAGTGCATGAGAGCACCGGCTCCAACACAGTTTGTGATAGTGGGAACAATGTGCCAATCTCCCCAGGACCGTGGGCCCAGAGGGCTGACAGTGGCATAGGGATGGCAAGGGCAAAGGCACAGCTGGCTAGCCGGGCTCCCAGTTGAGGGGACCCCAGGGCTGCTGGAGGATCCTGGCAGGATTCTCCACTTGGTACACTTTGCTACAACCTCACAGCATTTGAAGAATCCTGTTGGGTGAGAAAGGAAAGCCTTCAGAGTGTTGGAGGCCACATGGGGCAGTGGTGGGGGCTGACAGTCAAATCCAGAGCTGGGTTCAATATTGGGAGCCTTTGATGCTTATACAATCTAAGACATCATAGTGACAGCCTAGTTTACTCAGTGAGATTACTGAGTAAGCAGCCAAGTCCTCATGGAGGTGTGAACAGAAGAAAAGAGGTAAGTTAGAAGCCTGCTGCTTTTTTGTTCTGACTTGAAAGTTTGTTTGTTTCTTTAAATAAGTAACACATGTAGGTGGCAAAAAAAAAAAGTTCAAGCAACAAGGGTTATACAGTAGGAGGTGAATCTCTGTGACTTTGACATTCAGTTTTCCACCCTGCCTCCCAGAGTCACTGTGAGGCTGGAGGTGGGTGGGTAGGGGTGTCTGTAGTCTTGTGGAAGTAGGTGTATGTGTGTGTGTATTACCCCTGGTTTGAGAATATAAATGCTCTGTAGCTTGTTTTCCCCACTAGATAATTGATCTGGTAGTGATCATTCACTTTGGCAGTGGTATGTATCATTATGGATACGTGGCAATTTATTTAACCAGTCCCCTCAGGATAGGCTTTTGTTTCTAATATATTTGACAACAACAAACAATGCGGCAACAAAAATTATTATAAATAAGCTTTTGGTAACTCATGTAAGTATAATTGTTAGAATACACAATCTTAATTAAATTGTTTTATTTAGTCTTATAGTCTTCTGGCAGAGATTAATAGCCATTTTCCAATATGTACTCTCCTTTTCCTCCACTGTAATAGAATCCCTGATTTTTAGCTGGATACACAGCTGCCTGGAATAAAGACTATATTTTCCAACTTTCCTTGCAGGTAGGTGTGGCCATGTGACTAAGTTCTGGCTAATGGGATGTAAGTGTGCATGCAACTCCCTCAGAAAGAGGGTAAGCCCTGTTTCCTGCTGAACTGGGCTGTGGTTGCAATGGCTGGATTGTCGTGACCGTTTGAATCATAGGGTTATCTTGGGAATGCAAGCCTCCCATGACAGTGCAATAAGATAAAAGGAACTCATGTCCCTGATATGTGGCACATTCATTACAACCCTGGGTTTCCTGCCTTCAGGTGATTTTCTGAACAAGAGCGAGAAATAAACATCTGTCTTGTTTAAATTACTTTGGATTTTTTTTCTTATAGTTGAACCTAATCTGAACCAACACACCTTTCATAAAGGCTGGACTAGTCTAGTTTTAACTCCTGCCAGAACAGCCTGACCAACACTATGTGCTGTTCAAATTTTCCAATCCTCCTGAGGAGCCCTATTAATGTCTGTTCTGCTTGGATCACATCTCGTGTGCTATGCATGGGTGGGAGCAGACATTATGTAGAAGAATGGCCAGGATGTCTGGGTTCTGGCAGCCACAGTATGATGATGGAGTTCACTAAATGTGGCCCAAGTTTCAGTCTTACCTCCTCAATGCTGCTGCTCATGGGCTGTGGACCTTGGGTAAGTCAAATCCTTTCATAACCCTCAGTGTCCTCATTAGTGACGTGAGGTAGCAGATGACTAGTTGCTACCTGATATCCATTTTTCCTCCTTTAGTAACCACACCCTGATGTTTTATGGGTTAGTGAAGCACCCAGGTAAAAGGTACCTCCATTGCAGTCACTCGTGTAAATAAGTTCTGGCCAATGGAATGTTAACAGAAGTAGAAGAGACATTTTAGTAGAGACTGTTTCAAAGGTGCTGACTCAGCTAGATGTACTCTTTTGTTCTGCCTCTCTCCTTTCTGCTTCATGGAATGCAGATATGATAACTGATTCTCCAGCAGGTATATTGGATGATGAAGCGACTTTGGAAAGCTGTTCGGCAAGAATGATCAAATACAGGGGTTCCCAACCCTCAGGCCACAGACTGCTAGTGGTCTGTGGCCTGTTAGAAACCAGGCCAAAAAGCAGGAGGAAAGCAGCAGGCAAGTGAGCTAAGCTTCTTCTGTATTAACAGCTGCTCCCCATCGCTCACTTTACTGCCTGAAGATCAGTGGCAGCATTAGATTCTCATGGGAACATGAACCCTACTGTGAACTGTGCATGTGGGGGATCAAGGTTGCACACCCCTTATGATCATCTAATGCCTGAGGCTGTGATGCTAGCGCTGGGGAATGGCCACAAATACAGATTATCACTAGCAGAGAGGTTTGACTGCACAGAGACCATAATCAATTGTTTGCAGACTCATCAAAACCCTACCAGTGAGCGGCAAGTGACAATTAAGCTACCCCTACCCCAGTCCGTGGAAAAATTGTCTTCCATGAAACCAGTCCCTGGTGCCAACAAGGTTGGAGACTGCTGATCACATAGATGAAATAATATCTATCCTTACTGATAATGGTGATGTTGCACCAGCATTAGACTGCTTCCAACAGACTTCTTTTACATGAAACAAACTATCTTGTTTACTTGTTTACGGCAAACCCAGTCCCAACTGAAACACGTGGGGAAGATGGTATGCCTACCCCCATGGTCATTTAAGGGAGACAGCATAATTTTTCAAAAAAACCTAATTGTGTCTTTTTCTTTCTGAACTTCATCCTTCTCCTATATCAGCAGGAGTTTGGTTTAGGGCATTCTTGCCCAAGGATCTTTGAAGCTGGTGGATGACTTCCTGACTTTGTTTTCAAATGCCTAGGGTTACAGAGGGCAGCAGGGGCTTATGGAAAGAAACAGGTGGGCACTCCCTTGGGAGTGAGGTCTGTGTGACCCAGAGCATTACTCTGTCCTGGCATGGTAATGGTAGAGCCATGTCAAAACAGAGCCTCTGTCCCTGAGGACCTCCATGAGAAGAGTGCTTCTGCTAAGCTGATCAGAACACATCACCAGAATAAAAACTAAACCTTGTCCTTTAACCTCTAATGTGTTTGGGGTTGTTTGTTGCTGCAGTATATCCTGCCTGATGCAAGGGTTAACAGAGATAAGCCACTTGGTACACAGTAGGTGCTCAGTTCATTTGGTTTCCAATAAATAGGGAGAGTAGGACCTCAGCTGGGAACAAGGAACATCTCTGAATTTCCAGCATCATTGTCTCATCTTCTGCCTATGGGCCTCATTTTCATACCTCAGATCATTTTGTCAGTGTCACACACAAGTTGTCCCACCCATTTGTGGCTTCCCTTCCTCAGAGATACCTGGGCCAGGCTTATAACCCAAACACCCTAACTTTCCCCCTTTTTTCAGGTTCCAGCAGCCTCACCTCTTTGGGTATGGTGCCTATGTGACCTTGGGGAGAAGTTAATGCATTGTGGTGGCACAGGCTTGTTTTTGGAGATGGGGACTGTGAAGTTGAGGAAACACTGACATCCATGGGTAGTATTTATTAGAGCATCTCCAGTACCCTGAGCCAAGCCACCTCCTGGAATGCTGACATGGGAAGCATTGTCTTCCTTGACGGTGTTACTGACAAGCTGCCTGGACTTTGCAGTACCAGGCCCTGAGCCCCAGAGAGTCAGGCATGCTCTCTCCTAGGGAGGAGGGGAGTCACCCCTCTTAGAGCATCTAGCTTTCTGGGCTGGTTTCCAACATCACTCAGGTTGCCAGCATCTGCCATCTGGGCTGTCTAGCACCATGTCACTGTGTCTGTGGCAGATGGGATGCTTGAGAGAACTCTTACTTTTCCCTGCAGACCATCCTCCACAGGGCAAGCTGTCCCAGGAGGGCACAGCCTTTCTGCTTCTCTGGGGCAGGCTGTTCCAGGTGGCCACAGCCAGACCAGAGAAGCAGAACCACCAGAATGGGAGCCACAGCCACCAGCAATGTGTGTCTTCCGTCTAGGAAGTGGGTTTGTGGAGAAACAAGGTGTCAGAGATACCCACTTGGTTCTAAGCCCCAGTGAACGGATTGGTGTGAGTGGCCTGGAGCAGATTGGTGGTCTCACTGAGCGGGAAACTGGACCCACATTCCCCAGAACTACAAAAACCGAGACCTAAAGGACATAGGTCCTGAGTTCCTTGTGTCCCTGGGATTTGTACATGGACTCTGCCCCTAGCCCCAGCCCAGTGGGGCAGGGGCAAGGTAAGCCCTTCTGGATTGCATGGGGTTGCTGTGGGTCAGAGGGCCAGTCTCCTTTTAGAGCCAAGTTACCCTCATTCATAGCTGTGGGCCATCCAACAGAGATCATTCTGCTAGAGTCCTAGTAACTAATCTGTAAGACAGGTATTCTTCACTGATCCCCATTTTACAAATGAAGACTCCAAGGCCCAGAAAGCTTGTAGGAAGTGGAGCTGGGAGGTGGGCCTAGAGGAGAGAAGGTATCCACACTGCATCTCCAGTAGCACTGAGTGTGGAAGGTGTGAACTGAAGCTGGTGTCAAATCAGAGAGGAAGTCAGAGCCATTTGGAGGGGCCCTGTGTCAGAATTGAAGGCTGTTTGTCGCTTGGTTATCCCAGGAGATAATGACAGTTGTTTGTCATCCAGAGGACTGGTCTTGGTAGTTCTAAACACTATGTGGGTTACACAGTCCCATGCTATTTAAGACACACACTTCACAGATGAGGAAGCTGAGGCATAGAGAAATCCTATGGCTAGGGCAGGATAAGATTTCTGTATCTACTGTATCCCATGGCCAAGACTCATAGAAATATCTCCTGCATAGAAAAGTTTCCAAGCTTTGCCTCTTGGGGTGGCTGCAGGTGAGGAAACTGCAGCCACTCCACAGCCAGTCTGTGGGTGCAGAGAAAGCCCCAAAGGATTGCCAGGGAGGGGATAGAGAGCTTCCTGGTATTTATGGCAGAGTGGGGTCCAGAATGTACACCTTTTGGGCATGGAGCAGACAACCCAGTTCCAGTGCCAGCTCTGCCTTTCCCTCACAGGTAACCTTGGCAGGGACCCTTGCTTTCTCTACCTTGGTTTCCTCACCTGTAATGTGGCACTGATCAGGCCTCCTAGGCCTCTGTGGAGCTTCTTAACCTAATCCTGTGCAGGGACTGGCACAGCAGCATCTCCATCTAGGGGGTTGCCTAATCTGTTTCTAAGCAGGACCTTGGCAGAGGTCCGGGTGGGGACTGCTGGTGGGAATGCTTTCATGATTGGTCCTGTATATAAGGAGGTACTGCTGGCCCTAAGTGAGGCCAGTGTTTTATTTCTCATATTGTTGGGAGCTGGTGACTCAGCTGAATGTATTCCGCAAATCAAGACCCAGTCACCTGCTGTGAAGAATGTTTAAAGCTGCTTCAGTGAAGCGTTCATTAGGTGTTCTGGGCTGAAGGGCATTCTGGGGAAGACAGGCCTGATTCCAGGTGGAAAATGAGAGAGCCACCCAGGGCAGATGTCCTTCCTCTTGGGCTGGGCCCTCATACTGTGCCCTGCCCCTAGGGTTTGTGTGGGTTGACTGCCCTCTCTCGTAGTCAGTCATTCAAGTAGCCCTCTACCCTAAAAGGTGGCCTTCTGGTAGGCTTCTACTCTTTTCCTCATTCTAATTTCAAACATTTACTCTTATCACCCTCAAAAACACAAGGGCCCAGGGCTTGCTTTAAATTTTTTTTTAATTAGTCAGAGTTTAAATATTAGATTTCTCATACATTTCCAGATATTTGGTTTTTCAAAAAAAGAAAAAAAATCACAAGATGCAACAATCCCAAATTGGGACATTTTCTTCTTAGTTCTGACAGGTCCCCTGACCTGCACCAATTGCCTGTCTTCTGCCTGGTCCCAGTATGTATGAAAATTGAAATATCAGAGAAATTCTAATGGCACAGTATTGAAGTGACATCTCCCAGACTTCATTCCCACTTGTGTCATTCCACAAACATTTCCTGAGCATCTACTGTTTCGAGGTCCAGACACAGCAATCAAGAAAACAAATTACAACATCATATTGTTGTGCTCCTATGACAGCTTAGTCTACTGACAACTCCATTCTCACTTTCATGAACTGGCCCTCCTGCATTCTCAGGGCCCCACCTTTCCCTAGCTCACCAGTGGGTCCAGGCCTAGCCTGTGAAAGGCTGCAGTAATTGGCTCAGGGATGCAAGTGAGATTTGGGCCTAGCCAATCAGAATCACCAAGTTGCTTCTGGACCTTGAGAACAAGATATCTCTTTCTGCAGAGTTGGCTGGGCTGGTGGAATGTTGTCTGAAACTGCTGTTACATCTTTGTTAACACCTTTCTGAGATGAAGCCAGCACAAAGTACAGCAGAGCCAAGATAGGGAACAATGCACAGAAGCGAATACCCAGCGCCTGGACCCATCTCTGTCTGAGTGTGGTCCTGCTGGGTTTCCAGGCACAGGAACCAATGCAGCTCCTTTTTAGCCCAAGCCAGTCTGGATCAGGCTTCTGTGCCTTGTGACTAGAGGAGCCCTGATGAATGTGAATGAAGAGGGAGTTACACTGGGGAGATGCTTGAGGGCCAAAGGCATGGCAAAAGAAACCCAGCTCTGCCACAAGATCCTTTTGCAATGGAAACTGGGTGGGCTTGAAGGGGGAAGCCAGTATTAGTGAAATGAAGGGGGGAAGAGTAGAAGGACATTTTGGGGGGCAGAGGAACCCTATGAGCAAAGCTTGCTAGAATCAGTGTTGATTTTAACGAGAGGACTCCTGGCATCTTGGTTTAAATGGAATCCAACATCTTAGTTGTAATTTTTTTTCTTTTTTGCAAATGACGACAAGCTTCTTATTGTTTGATCCAGAAATTCTTGAAAATAACATGTCACATTAATATTACCTACAGAGTGAGAAATAATCACATATGACCTTCCATCATGGACCTCAGAACCTTAAAGGGGATGTAGATCCCATTTTACAGGACACAACAGCCAGGGCCAAAGGCTCTTTTGTACTAATAACCCTTCTAAAGACACTTTTGTACAGACAGAAAGTAGAACAGGAGTTTACACTTTCACATCAGTCTCCACACTGAAGAGAACATATATACATTTTTTGATGAACATTCTCAACTGCCCACTTACTGGAACAAGCTTTGTGACTCCGAAGAGTGTCTGTGTTTTTGCAGCTGTAGGAGAGTGGGAACATTTTCCTTCTTATCTTGCTGAGATTTCTTTTACCAGCATAGTAAAGGCTGGGAGCTTTCAAGGCTTAATGCTAACATTTTGTTACTTGGCAAGAAGAGGGGGGAAAAAAAGGCAAGGTCAACAAGTTTGAATTGTAGACTCTGGAAAGGCAAAGAGAAGAGGATTAGCAAGTAAGGGATTTGGGGCATCTGTTGCCTGCATCCATCGTGAGAGACGGCAGGCTCTGAGTGTGCTTTGAGGAGCAGTTGCTATCTGTGGATACATCCTGAACCAAGGGGCTTAAATACAGAGATTATTTTCCCCTGATGAAGTGAGGTCCAGAGGCAGCAATCCAGGGCTCATGCCAGGCTCCATGATCTCATCAGTGCCTTGCTCCCTCTACATTTATACTCTGCTATCTTATCTTACTCTTGGCTCCCATCCTCAGGGTGGCCTTGCCATCACACAATGGCAGCTGTAGCTCCAACAGTTCTGTCCTCTCTAGTGTTATGTAGGAAGATGGAAAAAGGGCTGGGGTGAACAGTGAAAAGAAACTGTGCTGTCAGTTGTCACACCTTCTGTTTGAGGAGTTTTCCCAGAAGCTTCTTTTAGTAACTCTTGCTTTCACCTTGTTCACTAAAAATTGCTGATTTGGCCACCACACTGAAAGGGATCCTGGAATATGCAGGGGTTTTTTTTGTTGTTTTGAGCTGGTCGCATGCTGCCCCCAATAAATCAGTAAGGAAGAAAGTAAGTGGATATTAGGGAGGCATCTGGCCATCTTCACTACATGTACTCAAGAATGTGAAGAATCAGCAAATGAACTAACTGGTGGTACCACATATCACCAGTTTATCATAATTTTACACTTTCTCGCAGTCACTCAAATAGGTATTTTTAAAACAACTTTATGAATTTAACATCACAGATACAATGAAACCCTCCATGTGACCTCCCTTCCTAATTCCCTACCCCAACTCCCACAGCAGGTAACCATTATCCTACTATCTTGAATTTTGTGTTTATCAATGCAGCAAATGGACATGTATCTATGAACAATGTGCAGCCCTGTCTCGTTTGCGTTAAATTAATCAGGTGGGTGCATACTGATCCTTTTCTTCCACAAGTTGCTTTTTTTCATTTGATTTTGTTTGAGGGACTTACCTATGTTGATACTGCTAGCTACTGTATATATATATAAACATCATTTACTTATCAGTTCTGTCAGACTGATTGTCTCCAAACTCTGAAAGCAGATGGCATTCTGATGCACAGCCTTGTGTCTGACTTTCTGGTTTACTCATGTGTGGGGAAGAGCTCTTTCAGCTGTATCTGGGGAAAAAAAACAGCTGGTGTCACGGGCTATTCATCTTCAACTTCACTTGCTGTTGCCAGAGTTTCCTTCCAAGTGTCACAGACATCACTGAAGCAGGGAGGTAGCATACACGGCATAATTTCAGAACAATTACTCTCCCTTTTGAGTACCTGTGTGTCTCATCCACAGTGATTATCAAGAGCCTAGAGATTGGGTCCATAAAACAAATCTTAAGTACTTTTTATTGATTACACTATTAGTTTTCCCATTTTTTCCCCTGTTATCCCCCCTCCACCCTGCTCCCCTCAACCCTCTCACGCATTCCCCCCTCCTAGTTCATGTCCCTGGGTTATACATATAAGTTCTTTGAGTCCTCCATTTCCTATACCATCTTTTATCTCTCCCTGTCTATTTTATGCCAACTAATTATGCTTCTTCTTCCCTGTACCCTTTCCTCACCATTTCTCCCTTCCCCCTCCCCACTGAAATCCCTCCATGTGATGTCCATTTCTCTGATTCTGTTCCTGTTCTAGTTGTTTGCTTAGTTTTTGTTTTTCTTTTCTTTTAGGTTCATTTTTTAAAAATTATTTATTTATTTATTTATAGAGAGGGAAGGGAGGGAGAAAGAGAGAGAGAGAAACATCAGTGTGCGGTTGCTGGGGACCGTGGCCTGCAACCCAGGTATGTGGCCTGACTGGGAATCGAAACTGCGACACTTTGGTTCGCAGCCCGAGCTCAATCCACTGAGCTACACCAGCCAGGAGGTTCATTTTTTGATAGTTCTGAGTTTGTTGTCAATTTATTGTTCGTATTTTTTATCTTTTTCTTAGATAAGTTCCTTTAACATTTCATATAATAATGGCTTGGTGATCATGATCTCCTTTAACTTGACCTTATCTGGGAAGCACTTTATCTGCCCTTCCATTCTAAATGAAAGCTTTGCTGGATAGAGTAATCTTGGATGTAGGTCCTTCCCTTTCATGACTTCAAATACTTCTTTCCAGCCCCTTCTTGCCTGCAAGGTTTCTTATGAGCAATCAGCTGATAGCCTTATGGGAACTCTTTTGTAGGTAACACTCTCCTTTCCTCTTGTTGCTTTTAGGATTCTCTCTTTGTCTTTAATCTTGGGTAACTTGATGATGATGTGCTTTGGTGTATTCCTCTTTGGGTCCAACTTCTTTGGGACTCTCTGAGCTTCCTGGAATTCTATTTCCTTTGCTAGATTGGGGAAGTTTTCCTTCATTATTTGTTCAAATAAGTTTTCAATTTCTTGCTGCTGTTCTTCTCCTTCTGGTACCCTATGATTCAGATATTGGAACATTTCAGGTTGTCTCAGAGAATCCTCAGCCTCTCTTCATTGTTTTGGATTCTTGTTTCTTCATTCTGTTCCTGTTAGATGTTTATTTCTTCCTTTTGTTTCAAATTGTTGCTTTGAGTCCTAGTTTCCTTCTTGTCACTGTTGGTTCCCCAAATATTTTGCTTTATTTCATTTTGGGTGTCTTTCATTTTTTGACCAAGCTCAATCAGTTCTGTGAGCATTTTGATTACCAGGGTTGTAAATTCTCCATCAGATAGGTTGGCAGTCTCCTCATTGCTTAGTTCTGAGGTTTTGCTGTGTTCTTTCATTTGGGCCATATTTCTTGGTTTTGGTGTAGCTGATAGGTTGTAAGGGGGCAGGGCCTTAGGTATTCACCAGGGCAGGGCAACCCTCTTTGCTGTGCTGCCTGTGTGGGAGGGGGCAGAGGGGGAACAAAGCAGCTTGCCTGCTTGTCTCTAGTACACTTTCCAACAGACTCAACCAGTGAGACTGGAATTACCTCCCACCATGTCAACCCCAGTCTTAGCCTACAGTCAGCTCTGAGTCTCAGTTTTTCCCCTTAAGTCAGTCTCTGAGTCTCTCTTGGAGTTCGGCAGTCAGCCCTACCCCTCAGCTACCTTGCTTTACCAGTCTGGTTTCTGTGGTTGAATTTTTCTTTAATTCCTTGGTTGTTGGAGTTCCAATGCAGTTTAATTTTCTGGCACTTTTTGTTGTTTATTGATTTTAGATTAGTTGTTATCCTCCTTTTGGTTGTGTGGGGAAGCAAAGGGTTTCTACCTACCCCTCCACCTTGGCCAGAACTCATTCCATAAAACAAATCTTGATGAGGCACTGTATTTAGTTGGCTCAAGCATGACATCTGATATATTGGTATAAAAAAAAACTGTGTAGAAGCCAGCTCAAGATTCATTTACACATTTAAAATGTTTTATTTGGAAATTTAATGTACACTCAATTTTGAATATCTTTTACTTTGTTTACTGTTGTCATGCTTTATATATAAAGTGTCATCTTTTTCACTATGCTTTATGGAGGTTGCCCTTCCACCCCTCCCTTTTCTTCTCATCCACTTAAGCCATGATTTGCAGAAGTGCGAGGTTCATCCCTGAAATGCCAGCTGGTTAGGTCTTTGTACATGTGGCTCCTTCTGCTTGGACTGCTTCTGCTCTTCCTTCATGGTTAATCCCTATTTATCCTCCAGCCTCTGCTCAAACACTAGACTTTCTTGACCTACCAAAGAAGATAGGTGTCCCTTCTACCTATATTCAGGTGTTTGCTGAACAGATGCATATATAGTTCCTGCCATGGGCTCGGCACTGCTCTAAGGTACTTCACCTCCAATGGCCTGTTTAATCCTCCTAGCAAATGAAAAGGGAAGGGGCTGCTATTTTCCTTACAGATGATAAAACTGAGGCTTAGAGAGGTTCAGTGACTTGGCCATGCTCACCTCACTGGTAACTGGGAGGGCTGTGATTCAAACCCAGGCCACCTGGCTCCACAGCCATGCTCTTAGCTGCTATGTTATGTTGTCCCTCCTGCATTCATTACCCTTTGTAATGCATTATTTATTTGTTATATTTGATTATTATGATCTCTTCTAGGGTACCCAGCACAAGGCCTGCTCCTTTGTAGTTGCTCAATATACACTGATTGAATGAATGTAAACATTTTTTTCCTTTAGGTGATCAAAATATGCACTTCACCCTATATTTCTCTCTTATGGACTAAAGGGATATGAGTCTGGGGGAAGTCAGAAGCCCTAGGCCAGACCCCAAGAACAGAGCACTGATAGATGATGGTTGCTCAGAGGGCAGAGGCAGGTCACCCTAGACCTGCCAGTGGACAGAGATACTAATTCTGCCAGAGGGAGCCAGTGAAGGCTTCCAGAAGAAGGAACTTTGGGTTAAGTTTTGCAGAATGAATAGAAGCACGCTGAAGCACAGAAATCTAACCTGATAGGACCTGGGTTTGGGAGTGTTATCACCTGTGGTGAAGGTTCAGTTTTAGCCTCAAATGACCTCCCTTCATTCAGGTTGGGAGGAACCATGCAGGAAAATAGGAACAATGGTGGGACATTTGCAGATGTCTGTGTACCAGTGAGAGTCAAATGTTTTCTACTCACCCCTTTTACAAAATCCTTTAGTGCTTTGCAAAGAAAAGCAAATCAAGCCTTGGCTGGGTGGCTCAGTTGGATAGAGTGTTATCTTGTGCACCAAAAGTTGTGGGATTGATCCCCAGTCAGGACACATACCTAGGTTGTGGGTTTGATCCCTGGTTGGGGTGTGGACAGGAGGTAGCTGAATGGTGTTTCTCTCTCACGTTGATGTTTCTTTCACACATCAATGTTTCTCTCTCGCTCGCTCTCTCCCCTTCCTTTCTCTCTAAAGTCAATAAACGTATCCTTGAGTAAGGATTAAATAAAAATAATTGAGACTTCTTAAAAGAAAAAAGAAAAGCAAGTTAAACTTTGTTCTCTGTGATTTCTCTCACTTGAAACAATGCTTCTCCCTGCCTAGCTCCTTCCTCGTCTTCTGTGTGGCTGGAAGCCTTTGGATTTCTGGAAGTCTCCTTTGAGACCGCATCTATCCTAGGAGTGAGGTGACTAGTGAGAATAACTGGCTATTGACCTCTTCATTGTTGGCTTGCATGAGGGCAGATGTGGGCAGGGACACAGTGAGCAAGGCTGGGCTCTGTGGGGTGCTTTCAGAGTTGGGCTGAGTGGAGCAGGAGGGCTACCTCCAGCCTCTGGAAGCAGAAGTGGCCTGTGGCCCAGGCTGGCCCATGAGAGCACCATGGTCCCTTGGATGCAGTGATGGTTCAGGAAGGTCATATGATATTACTTTGTCCCATGAGAGGAAATCCCAAGCTTTTGTCTGCACCAGTAGGAAAAAGAGAAGGTGCTGGGCTCGTAAGTGAGAAGCTGTAAGCCTGGAGCTCACTGCAGGGAGTCTTCACCTGTACTTGGGAGGGCCAGTGCATGAGTGCAGCTGGCACAGATGAAACCAGAATCAGGAGATAGGCTTCTGAATGGACTTCTTCAACACCTGCATCCATGTGGGCATGAGGCCCTGGACTTCCAATGACTTGGACTTCTCTACCATATTACAAAGCCAGTCTGGGTTGGGTTTTTGGCACTGGCTACTGAGAGGATCCAGGACAGAGGAAAGTTGGCTTAATTCAGGTGTGTGTGAGAGAAAGCACACACACCCATTTATGCAAAAGCACACTACAGATTTGCTTGGGTACCTGCATGAACCTACAGGCACAAGCCTACAGACATACAACAGAAACACACATGCACAAATAAATTCCAAATGATTTAAAAATGTGCAGCCAAAACAAAAGTACACATCCTTTGATTTAGAAGTTCCATTTCTGGGAAGCTGCCCGAAGGACAGAATAAAGGATGTATCCCAAGATTTGGCTTCAAGGAATTTCTCTATAGTGCAACTTATAATAAAAAGGAAGTTGACAACAATCTGGATTCCAGTAAGGGAATAGTTGAATCACTGTAGTAGAACACGATAGCATGCTAGTCAGCTCTCAGAATGAAAGGCACAGCTGTTTACTTATATGCAAGATAAGCATCATTTATTGTTGAATGAAAAAAAAGATTGAAAATAGTCTGAATGCTACACATCCATTTGGGTAAAATAGAAGTGAGAATTAGCATGGAATAGGGACTGGATATAACTGAGGTTGTTCCTAAATCTTATGATTGTGGTGCTCTTCCTAGTCTTGTAGAACATGAGTATTGCATTGCAGTTGGGAACAAACAAACTTGATTTTGAAAATAAATGTGAATTCTACACATCTATACCCTCCTACATGGGAAAATGAGGTTAGTATGCAGATTGAAATAGAAACATTTCTTATAAAGCATCAGGTTGGAAACAACCTTGATATCTAGCAGTAGGGGGTTGATGAAAGAATTCAAAGGGCAGTCATTCAATGGGATAATGATGCAGTTGTTAGAAAGAGAGGAAGTTCTAGATACACTCTGATGAGGAAGAGTCTCCAAGATATACAAAATAGGAGGAAAAGCAGAATAGTGTTTATCGTGTGTGATCATCTGTATAAGAACAGTTCTATGCATATATAAACATAAAATATTTCTAGAAGGACCCACAGAAAACAGAACGACCCATGCCTGGAGAAGGAAATTGGTGGTCTGGGATCAGGAGGGCAGAAAGAAAGGCTCAAGTTAGCTGCAAAGCCATCTATACCTTGAGTTAAACACCATTTGCATGTGTTCCCTATTCAAAAGCATGACTTAAACATGAAGAAAAAGCACAGTCATGCTTAGAGAAGCACACCACAGAGGGGTCCAAACATGCTGCAGAAGCATCTGCTCATCCCAACATACAAGCACCTCCTGGCAGACCCACATGTTGTGTCTTCGTGCATAAGAGCTCAGTGCTGGTGCTTCCCTCCCTTGACTATGTTCTGCAGGTGGCTCCCACAGTGCTGGGTACAGGGTAGTGTAAGGGGCCTCTGTGCAGCTGGGAGCAGTGGCAGTTCAGTGCTCTGCCTTGTTATTTCCCTCTTGTTGAAATGCCAGTTTTCTGCTTGGCTGGCCTGGATGCTGCAGAATCCCTTCTGTTAATAAACCACTGAAGAGCAGAGCAATTAGGCTATAAACTATTTTAAATTTAATTCAGAGTCTTGATGTTTCTGTGGAAGGGTGGCCTCTTGGCCTCACCTCTGCCCTGTGTGGTGGAGAGAGCAGAGGGGCTAAAGGACAGGGGCTAGTGATTGTGCCTGGGTGAGGATGCTGCTCAGGGCAGGCTCCAGAGCTGGATACTTAGAACCATGGCCCTGTGGGTATGTGGCCCCTTCTGGCTTATCCCTATATGCTGGACCATGCAGGCTCAGTATTCATTCATCCAATTGTGTATTTACTGAACACCTATTATGTGCCAGGCACTGTTTTAAGCACCAATATCTAGCAGTAGATGGAGCAGACAAAATCCTTGTTCTCTCAAGCTCATTTTATACCAGGGAGGCAGATAATAAGCAAAGCAATAACAAAGCAAGATGACTCCAGAATAAAATGGGAAGATAGCAAACAGAATGGGTGGGGAGCCCTGTTTTCACATTTCTGTTAAGAAATTGAGGATGGGAAGATGCAGACATAAGAGCTTTCCAGGTAGAGCAAACAGTAGGTACAAAGACCCTGAGGTATGCCCAGACTTGACTAATTTGGGCAACACCAAAGGTTAAAATGGCCAAGGCATGGAATAATGTGGAGAGTCAGGAGAGACTGGCAGGGGCCTCCTAATATGCTGGCACTGCTCTGGTGGTACTCACAGCAGTCTTGTGGAAGGGGATGTGTTATCCATATAGCCTCAGAGAGGGAAGGGTCCTTGCCTAAGTTACCCAACTGGAGTTACCACAGGAGCCAGGGCTGCTCGGCCTGAAAAACAGCCCAGGTACCCTGGTTTGTGTGCTCATGTGGCTTTCCCTGGCAAAGAAAACAGGTGGTCCTAAGGGCAGGTGCCAGGGGCAGGGAGGTATACCTGCTGAGTGAGGAGGAGCTTTTCAACTGAACCATCTGGCCAAGGAATTCTCTGCCTGTAAGGTGGTGAGCCTCCTGTCCTGGGAGGTATTCAGACAAAGACTGGGCAACCAGTTGAGAGGATTTTATAGAGGTAATTCTAATGTTGAGCACTGTGAGCCTGTAACAGTGTTTTCTAGTTGCTGGCCTGGGCCATCTCAAGGACTTGATAGGCAGTGTGCCCATCTGTGAGGGAGGCTGGGTACAGTACTCACCTTCTTGGCCATTTCCTCAGCTATGAGATGGAGGTAACAATAATACTTGCTGGTGTGTTAAAGGAGCTAATGCATCAAATGAATGGAAGACAGCCTTCCTGGTTCATGGCAGACACTGTGTGTGTGTGTTTGTGTGGCTGGTGGTGGGGAGGCTGCTGTATTATTTCAGCAGCCTGTGAGCTCTCATCTACCTTCTTTATCATCTCTTTTTTTGATTTGAAAACTTCACAGCATATATATGGTTAAAAAAATCCCACTATCCAAAAGGATCAACAAGGAAGAGTCTCCCTCCAACCCCTGGCCCTGTGTTGCTCCCAGAGGCCACCATTGCTGGCATTTTTTTAGTGGGGGGAGACTTATGTGTGGAAGGAGGTACTCCACACATAAGGAGCTGTGCCTTTTCCCCCACAAATTGCAGAAGTCTACATATACTATATACTCCTCTGCATTTGACTTCTTCTCCTCACTCCTCATCAAAACCACATACATTGATTGAACAATTTAAATTTTCTCAATAGAAAATATATTCTCATAGGGTTTAAAAACTACAATGATCTATATTGAGAGTTTTCTCTCTACCTTCTCTACCTGACCCCAGACAAGTAAGCACTTATACTGGTTTCTTAGGGATTCTTTCCCTTTCAGTGTTTCTTCATGTGAATACAAACACACAAATAGGCAGTCTATTCCCAAACCTGGCTCCTACACAAAGACCTTATACTGAACACACAGTTCTGTATTGTATGTTGCTCCCCACTACCCCTGACAATATCTACCAGATTGAAGATTTTTCCATATCAGCCTCATAGGGTCCCATTCCTGTTAACAACTATGTGGTATTCCATCGTGTGCTGAAAGCAGAGTTTCTGTAACTGGCTCCTGGCTGGGTTGTTTCCAACATTTTCACTATCCCAAACATAGCACTAGAAGTTCCTCTGATATACCATTGAAAACAGATCATTTCATGGTACCTGGGAATCCCGGCAGGACCCAAGCTCAGCAATGGGGTTGCTGGGTGACATGAAGGACAAATACAGACAGCTTTCCCTCTAGAGGGTGTCCACTTTGCACTCCCACCAGCAATGAACCAATCTCCCAGTGTTGCCAATGCAATGTGTCAGCACCTGAAAAAAAGTGCCATTCTGACAGAAGAAATGATATCTTAATGTCTTTAATTTCCATTTCTCTTACCATATGTGAAGTCAGGCATTTGTCATATCTTTAGGGCCTTAAAGTTTCCTATTTATTTAAATAATATACCATTTACTTTTTTTAGAAAGTTAAAAATAATGTTGAGTTTCCTTTTTAAAACAACCATGTGTTCATATTCTTTGATTTTTATTGGGTTGTCTTTTATTGATTTCTAGGAGCTCTTTATGTATTGGTTAAATTAGACCAAACTATGGCCTGTGGGCTAACTCAGGCCCATTGACTTATTTTTTGAAAATAAAATTCTATGGGCACACAGCCACAATCATTGTCTTTGGTTGCTTGTACACTACAACAGAGAAGTTGAGTAGTTGCAACAGAGACTTTATGACCTAGAAACTATAGATTGTGGTTTCTTTAGAAAAAAGCTTGCTGACTCCATATTAAACTTTTATGATATTAATTGCAAATTTTTCCCCCAGTTTGTCATTTATCTTTGGACATTTTTTTCTTTTGCTTTAAGTACATTTTAAGTAAATATTAACATAGTTCCTTGTGAAGCCAGAAAAGCCAGTGTTCGTGCTGCCTGTCATTACTAGACCCAATAAGCAGAGACAGGGATTGAATCTCTTTCAGCACTTTATTCAGATGGCTGGTGGTCTGAGAAGACAGTGAGTTTGTACCCTAACAGACTTAAATTCCATTTTAAACTGACCTTTTTATAAGGAGAAGAAAAGTATAGGTAAGGGGTTTGGAATTCAAGGAAAAATTTAATCAGAGAAAAGTTGCAGCCTTCTTTCATTTGTGTCCTGGGTCTCACCCTAGAATACAGTGGCTAAGATACTATCATGATTACTTGCAGTACTCCTGAGGCAAAAAGGTGGAAATGCTTATGGTCTCCTGAAGTCAAGGTGGGTCATACCTTCAGTTCCTGGGACAATAGCTTTTTACATGTATTGATTATGAAATTAAATTTTTCCAACTCTTGAGTCCCACATCACTTGGACATGTTTCAATAGGACTAAACACTTGGATTTGGGTCTTGCTTCTCTAAAATCATCATCTTTATATACTAGACTCTGTAGTTCAATTTTACTTGTGTTTCATTCCAGAGCTAAAAAGAAATGAAAAAAGGCAAATTTGAACAGTGCTGCCTTACTGCCCAGGCTCTATGCCTGCCACTGCCACTGGGTGATCTTGGCGGTGTATCAACTTTGCAGCAAAATCCAGACCAGGGAGAAGCTGCCCTAGGTCGCAGGACACGTGGGGCCAGGATCACAATCAAGGATGCTCTTCTTGGTGCTCCACCTCTCCTGCTCTTCACAGTCCCAAGACCCTGATGTCCTGCACTCACTCAACAGGCCTCAAGGCTGTGGGGTCTCCTGGCCAGCCCCCATGAGCAGCCCCAGCACAGTGCAGCTCTTGGTGCGACACTGCACGGGCGGAAAGGGAGGGTGCTACGCCGGGAGGGAGCTATAGGTCACTGCCTGCGGGACACAGCGGGGAAATTGCTGGCTGAGGAGGTTCCTCTCGGGTGGGCCCTCCATGAATCTAGCAGGTGCACCCTGTTACCTGGCTCTGGAAGTGGCCCAGTGCACACCCAGAGAGGTGCCAACACCACCCAGCTTATGCACCCACCCCTCCCCCAACCCCAGCTCTGAGCCCAGATCACAGCCTCGCTAGTGCCCCTTGCCCAGACTCTACCTCTTGCCCCTACCCTTAGACCTGGGCCAGTGCCAACCTCTTCTTAGCCAGCACCTAGTCCTCCTGATCCTAGCTACTCACTCTGGCTTCATTTCCCCCCTGCCCTGACCCCGCCACTGGCCAAGGGCTTGGAGCCATACTCTCTCAGGATAGGCTCTGGCCTATTGTAAAATGCAAAGCCCATCACTGAGCTTCACTCCAAACCTTTGGGGGGCTCTTGTCACCTCAAAATAGAATCCAAAGCCTGGCTCTGAGATGTGCACGAACACCCTGCTGCCAGGCTGACATCCCCTACTACTATCTTTCTGGACCATGCACACATCGACTTGCTTTCCATTCCAACAAAGCTTCAAGGTTGTGATGACTCCAGGTCATGCACTTGGAATTTCCTCCCGCTGCAATGCCCTTCCCTGATAATCCTTCTCCCGCTTCCAGAATACATTCTCCTGACCACTAGATCTGGAGCAGTCCTAATTCCTAACTGGCTGCTCCCTCCCTCTTTCTCTTCTCTTCTTTTCTTTTCTTTTCCTTTCCTTTCCTTTTCTTTTCTTTTCTTTTTTCTTCTTTTTTCTTTTCATTTCTTCTTTCTTTCTCTCTTCCTTTCTCTCTTTTTCTTTTTAGTATAATTATTGATTATGCTATTACAGTTGTCCCATTTTTTTTTCTCCCCTGTATTCCCCTCTGTCATGAACCCCTTCTCCCACCAGCATTCCCCTGCCTCCATAGTTCATGTCCATGGGTCGTACATATAAGTGCTTTGGCTTCATTTCCTGTACTATTCTTAACCTCCCCCTGTCTATTTTGTACATACAAATTACTCTTCTAATTCCTTGTACCTGTTTCCCCAGTCTCCCCACTCTTCCTCCCAGCTGATAACCCTTCATGTGATCTCCATTTCTGTGATTCTGTTCCTGTTCTAGTTGTTTTCTTTGATTGTTTTTGTTTTTAGGTTCAGTTTATAGTTATGAGTTTGTTGTCATTTTACTGCTCATAGTTTTGACCTTTTTAAAAAATATTTTGTTTATTTATCTTTAGAAAGAGGGAAAGGGAGATAGGAAGAAGAGAGGAAGAGAAACATCAATGTGCGGGGATTCCTTGTTTCGTTGCCTCTTGCACACACCCATCTGGCAACCTGGCCCACAACCCAGGCATGTTCCCTGACTGGGGATCAAACCAGTGACGCTGAGGTTCACAAGCCAGCACTCAATCCACTGAGCCATACTAGCCAGGACTGATCTCCTTTTTCTTAGATAAGTCCCTTTAACATTTCATATAATGAGGGCTTGGTGATAATGAACGACTTTAACTTTACCTTATCTGGGAAGCACTTTATCTGCCTGTCCATTCTAAATGATTATTTTGCTTGGTAGAATAATCTTGGATGTAGGTCCTTCCCTTTCATGACTTTGAATACTTCTTTCCAGCCTCTTCTTGCCTGCAAGGTTTCTTTTGAGAAATCACCTGATAGCCTTATGGGAAGTCCTTTGTAGGTAACTGTCTCCTTCTCTCTCTCTCTTTTTAATTTTATTTATTTATTTTTAGAGTTAGGGAAAGGGAGGGGGAAAGAGAGGGAGAGAAACATCAATGTGTGGTTGCCTCTCCAACTGCGGATCTGGCTTGCAACCCAGGCATGTGCCCTGAGTGGGAATCAAACCAGTGATCCTTTGCTTCACAGTCCAGTGCTCAATTCATGAGCCACACCTGCCATGACTCCTTTTCTCTTGCTGCTTTTAAGATTCTCTCCTTATCTTTAATCTTGGGTAATATAATTATGATGTGCTTTCATGTGTGCTTCCTTGGGTCCAACTTCTTTGGGACTCTGAGCTTCCTGGACTTCCTGGAAATCTATTTCCTTTGCCAGATTGGGGAAGTTTTCCTTCAATATTTGTTTAGATAAGTTTTCATTTTCTTGCTGCTGCTGTTCTTCTTCTGGCACTCCTATGATTCAGATGTTGGAACATTTAAAATTGTCCCAGAGGTTCCTAAGCCTCTCCTCATTTTTTTTTTTGAATTCTTGTTTCTTCATTCTGTTCTGGGTAATTGTTAATTTCTTCCTTCTGCCCCAAATCATTGATTTGAGTTCCTTTAAAGAAATCATTGATTTCTTCCCTTCACTGTTGATTCCCTGTATATTTTTCTTTATTTCACTTTGCACAGCCTTCACTTTTTCCTCTATTTTGTGACTATACTCAACCATTTCTGTGAGCATCCTGATTATCAGTGTTTTTAACTGTGCATCTGATAGATTGGTTATCTCTTCATTGCTTAGTTCTTCTATTTTTGGAGTTGTGACCTGTTCATTCATTTGAACCATATTTCTTTGTCTGGGTGCACCTGTTACATTGTAAGGGGTGGAGGAGCCTGAGGTATTTGCCAGGGCAGGGCAACCCGTGTCGCTGTGTTGTGGGTTGCTGTGTTGTGTGGCTGTATGTGGGAGAAGGGTCAGAGAGGGAACAATGCTGCTTGCTTGGCTCTCAGCCATCTTTCAGTCACTTCTTCTGCTACCCACAAGCAAATTGGGCCCTTCTGGTACTAATTCCAAGGTGGGCGGGTTTGTGTATGTTCCAAGACCTTGTGGGTCTCTCCAACAGCTCTCCTGTGAGGCTGGGAGTCTTTCTTGCCACCACACCCCCACAGATTTTTACAGCCAGAGGTTTTGAGGCTTTCTTTTCCATGCTAGAACAATGGGTTTCATGGTCTGTCTCACTTCCCAGTTGTTCCTCCTGGTTTATCCAGATGCAAATGTGGGTCACCAGTCACTATCTTGCCCACCCAGCCCTTCAGCCACCACCTTGCCTCATGTCCTTGGCTGCCCATCTCCTCCCCTCCTACTAGTCTAGATGAATGTTTCTTCAAGTCTTTGGTTGTTGGACTTTGATATAGTTCAAATTTATGGCAGATCTGTTTTTTTTTTTTAATTTGTTGTCCTTTTGGTTGTGCAAGGAGGCAAAGTGTATCTATCTATGCTTCCATCTTGTCTGGAAGTTCCAGTGCCATCTTTCTCTTTCCTTTCTGTACCGTCTTGTTTCCTTCCCCTGTCCTCTTTGTCTCCAGGAATGCAGACAGCCATCTTGTGCCCAGCTTATTCTAACTGGCTGTTTCTGTTCCAACCTCCACCAACCCTGGCTCATATTTTATTCTCATTGCCACCCACACTCCCACCCCAACATCAGGGGCAGTGCCTTGACAGTCTTGGTCTCCAAGACACCTCTCCTCAATGCTGACAAGGTTGCCTATACATGGCAAGGACCTACTGACAGGTGTGAAGGGTAACTCTATCACTCAGGCAAGTGGACAACTGACCAGTTGGCCTGGAGCTTGGCTTTCTCTGGAAGCTGGCCTTCATACCTGGCCTGGGACACTGGCCTGCTGATGACACATGACCTTGGCCAAAGCCCTTGGGGGAAAGGGGTGAAGGTCATCTCACAACTCCCAAAGTTGCTCACATTTACTGATCACTTACTACATTCTAAGTACTTTTCTTGAATCATCTAATGGGATCTTTTAATAACCCCATGGATTACATCTCCATTATATGGGTAAAGACACCAACCCTCAGAGTGGTTAAACCATCTACTTGAAGTCACACAGCTAGTAACAGAGGCAACTGAGTTTGAATCCAGAGAGACCAACTACTTCTTTCTTGAGACAATGGGTACATGAGATAGGAGAGACCTCAGAGAGCATCGCAATGAACCTCTCAGTGAACCAATGGGGCAACTGAAGCCTGTAATTCAAGTCTCCTAGTTCAATGGAGGCAGGGCTAGGGCTCTGAGCCAAGGGTTTTAAGAATATGCTTCTTTACAGTGTACCTCCAGGAGTTATGGGAATGACTGGGTGAGTGGTCCTGGACCCTGATGGGCTTCAGTTTCATGAATGTCCCTATTCATGGTCTCTGGATGAAAGGCTTCTGAATCTACATCTTGAAAGCTGCATTTTGGTGTCTCAAGTCCTAGGGCAGGAAAGTCAGGAGATAGCCATGGAATTCGGAAGTGAGATGGGGGGTTGTTGGTTCCCTAAGAGAATCCACCATGCGGGTACTCCCTCTTCAGCAGAATAAAGGAAGGGGCTTGCAGCAGCTAGTGGGCCCCACCAGAAGCAGCTTATGGTAGCAATCTCTGATGCCACATGGGCTGTGTGTGTATGTGGGGGCAGTGGAAGGGGAGACACAAATGAAGGAAAAGGCCAAGTGTGACACAGTTGGGAGTAGGGGGCTGAGCTAAACCAGAGAGTCTCCCCTGAAGGGGCAGTCATAGTTGATCCCACGTAAGGGGTCAGTGCTGCCACAGACTGATTATTCAAAAGATGCTGGAAAGCCAAAACATTTTTAATGTGAAGCGTCCCAATTTTTAAATGTTGGCAACTGATTCAAATTTTAAGAACTATTCAGGGAAAACAAAATATCTCTATGGGCTGGATCCAGCTGGAATGACTGGACTCTTAAGTCCCTGCTAGTATCAAGTTCTGGTTATCACTTTGGTTCAGTAACTAACTTTTTGAGCCTCAGTTTTCTGATCTGTAAAATGAGCACCATACCCTCTCCTAGAGGGGGATAATTAGAGTAAGTGGATATGAAGGGACCTGGAATGATTGGCTTGCCTGGGTGAGTAGCATTATCAGTCCAAACCATGAAGAGAGAGTGGTTCACAGCAACCTAGGATTGTCCCTGCCCTCTCCCATTCCACAGGGCTGCCAGTGTACTCCACATAAAACCCATCTTCTTCCTAGATGAAACAAAGCCCTACCTGAGTGGGCACCCGCTGACATCTCTGAACTCTACTCCCTTCATTCCCTCTCATGCCCACTTGGCTCAGCCACATGACTTTCTTTCTGGTCTTTAAGCAGCCCCCATGTTCAAGCTGGTTTCTTGGCCTTTGCACCTGCTATTCCCTTTGCCTCCTTCCCCCTCACTGATTCCATCTGGCCATCCAGGTCTCAGTTCAAATTCCACCTCTTCAGAAAAGCAGCCCTCCAAATAAACACACTATACTCCTTTCTCTTGAACTCTTCCTGCTGCATACTGCATTGGATCTCTCCCTGGGCACTTATTGTGGGCCTTCCTAGCAGTGTGTGAACTCCCTCTGTGAGTAGTTTATCTTGTTCACCCAAGCATCCACAAAGCTGAGCTCAGTTCCCTCATCTACATTGGAGGTTCTCAATGGGTGGATGGATGGATGGGTTGGCTGGGGAGGGAGCTGTTTTCCTTCCCTGAGGATCCAGTTAGCAGAAAATCCCTGAGTGCCAGAGCAACAGCTGGCCAGGTTAGTGCAGCAGCTGGCCAGCCCTCTCCAGCAGCCAAGGTCCATCTGGAGGCTTTGTTTAAAAGTGCTGAAATTGGGTGCTCAGGGGCACCACCAAGGTGGAAACAGTTTTTTGCTCTCAAGAGCTATTGCTCCCTTTTGGCCCAGTGTTGGTGGGCTCTATAAGGAGAAGCATGAATTCAGGACTGGCTGGTCCAAGATCATAAGTTCAGGCCTTCCCTGGAGACTCAGAGAGGGCAGAGGACTTCCCCATCATCACACAGTTAGGCCTGGGCAGGGATAAGCTCAGTAGGCAAAGGCAGGGTGAGGATGTGATGGGGTTCTTTGTGGCAGGGCATACAAACCTCTGTCCTTTTGGTGGGATGGGTAACAGACTGAGACCTCTTTCTGCCTTAGTGCAGGCCAATGCCCCTCTTCCTCATCATAGCACCAGCGCTGCCAGTTTCCTTCCACTTGACCACCAGGGTTATGTCTAGTCCTTCAAAATCTGCCAGGAGGCCTTAGGACAAAGTGCACATCCTCAGCCAGCTGGTTAAAGTCTCAGGATTTGTAGCCTCTCACAGACCCTGCTTTCCAAAAGGCCCTCTGCTCCCACTTCCCTCCTGATCTTTGCTGGCTAGCAAGTCTCTGTCCCGGCTGAATCCCCTTGTCTTTCAGGACTGGGGCCACTCTCACTGCTTTGCCAGTCTGGGGTCACTCCAGCTCACCTGCTATTACTCCTGGCTGGACTGGGGTTGCTTTGTCTCAGGGCTACCAGTGTCCTTCTCATGGCTGGAGAGAGAAAGACCAATGGATGGGAAATTCTCCAAAGACCTGAACTTCAGAGAGGCTTATTCTTTTATTGTATGGCTGAGTCTTGATTTATTTATTTATCAATTTATCAATTTATCTATCTATCTATCTATTTATTTATTTATTATTTTCCTCATTGAGGATATTTTTGCATTGCTTTGAGAGAGAGAGAGAGAGAGAGAGAGAGAAACATCTTTGTGTGAGAGAAACATTGATTGGTTGCCTTTTCATACATGCTCCTGCTGAGGACTGAACCCAAAATCTGGGACTGAATCTGCAATGTGGGTATGTGCCCTGAATAGGAATCAAATCTGCAACCTTTTGGCCTACTGGACAACACTCCAACCAACTGAGCCACACCAGTTAGGGCTGAGCAACAATTTATGAGGTCATTGCTGAGGCTTGTGGCTTGTGTCCAATTTTACTCCTATAATTAATGCTGCAATAAACATTTTTATTTCTCCCCCCATTCCCTCTCCAAAAAGAAGAATGTATGAATGATGGAATCAATAAGAAAATTCAGCATTATTTGGAAAGCCTATGGCGCAGTGAGGTTTCCTCAGTGCCCTCCTTGCCTTCTCTCCTTCCAACATCCCTCCCTATATTCTTGTCTGTAAAGAAATTCAGCCATCTCTACTTCTGAAATACACTCAGAATTGACCTTTCTCCCCATCCCCACTATTAGCACTCTGGTCTGAGCTGCCCCACTCCTTTTCTCCTGGGTTGCTGCAATCAGGAGAAAAGAAGTGGGTCAGCTCCTCTTCCCCCACACCCTGCCACAACTTCCTCTACCCACCTGCAGCAGCCAGAGGGACCCCATCAAAACTGAAGTCAGATCCTGTCCCTCCATGCCCCTACTTTCTGCAGAGGACATGTCCACAGAATCTGTTCTGGGTACTTCTTTGTCCTCTTGACCTGCTTCTTTCCTTAACCCTTACTCTATTCCAATCACACCCATCTCTTTACCAGTCCCAGAACATGGCAAGCACAACCTTGCTCCAGGGCCTTTGCTTGTGCTATTCCCAATATGCTTGGATGCTATTCCTCTGGAGCCCTACTCAGCTCCTTCATTTCCTCTGGGTCTCTGCTCAAAAGCCTCAAAGATACCATGCCTGACCACTCTCAGTCATACCCTATCCTCTTCACATTGTGGTTTTCCTTTTTAGCTCTTTATTGCTCCCAGACATTATGTTTTTGTCTACTGTTAGCCTCCCTCATTAGGATGTAAGTTTCAGGAAGGCTTTCAGTGGCTTTGTTGCCTATTGTATCCCAGGCCCCAGAACAGTGACCATGCATAATAGGTGCTTACTAGATAGTTGTTGGATGAATAAATAGGTGCCAGGTGGGGCAGGAGAGACTGTGGGTGCTGCCTCCTTTCTACCTATGTGTGTGAGGCCCAAGTTTGGAGCATCCTTGGCCCAGGCCCATGATTCTTCCCTGGTGTGTCATGTGTAGTATGTCTCATTTGACTGTGACCAAGACTGCAAGACTGCATTGGAATGAGAGAATCTATTATGCTGCATAAGTGCTCCCATTATGGGCCACCCTTAGTGGCACCCGAGTGCTATTGCTGTCCCTGGGTGCATAGAGCAGGCCTGTCACTATATTTGTTTAACAGGGGATGGGTGCTAAGCCAAGGTGCACACACAGAGCTGCCAAGAGGTAACCTCCTCCTGCTGCTGGGCTGCCTCACAGTGCTAGGGACATGCTGCTTCTGTTCTAGAATCTGACCTGACTGCTCGTCTGTGGTGCAAGTGACTCTCACTTCCCTGCCCGCTCTTCCTTCCAGCCTGAGGCCATCTCTGTTCTAGCTCTGACTTCCCTTTTGCTTGAGCCCCTTTGAAAGACTTAGCCCCTTGACTCTGGCTCCCCAAGGCCTGGAGCCAGTGTTGGTGTACTTTCCCAGGACTCCCAGCTTCTGAAGGTTTCAGTGAGAACATCTTGTCACATGGGGTCCCCTGGGACTCTACAGATCTCTAAGGGCCCTGGACCGCTTAGCAGACCCAGACTTTCTGCCTCTCAGAGCATGACAAGTTGATAGGACCTGCTCTGGACAGGGTTCCTGAAGGGCCAGGAACTGGGAGACACAAATCCAGCTATTGATCTGTTTTTTTTAAAGTATATTTTATTGACTATGTTATTACAGTTGTCCCATTTTTCTCCCCTTTATTCATCTCTGCCCTGCACCCACCCTCCCACCAGCATTCATCCCCCAACCCCACACCTTAGTTCATGTTCATGGCTCATACATATAAGTTCTTTGGCTTCTACACTTCCTATATTATTCTTAACCTCCTCCTGTCTATTTTGTAGTATAATTTATGCTTCTTATTCCTTGTACCATTTCCCCCATTCTCTCACTCCCCACTGATAACCCTCAATGTGATCTCCATTTCTGTGATTTTGTTTCTGTTCTAGTTGTTTGCTTAGTTTGTTTTTGTTTTTTAGGTTCAGTTATTGATAGTTATGAGTTTGTTGTCATTTTGCTGTTCATATTTTTGATCATCTTCTTTTTCTTAGATAAGTTCCTTTAACATTTCATATAATAATGGCTTGGTGATCATGATCTTCTTTAACTTGACCTTATCTGGGAAGCACTTTATCTGCCCTTCCATTCTAAATGAAAGCTTTGCTGGATAGAGTAATCTTGGATGTAGGTTCTTCCCTTTCATGACTTCAAATACTTCTTTCCAGCCCTCTCTTGCCTGTAAGATTTCTTTTGAGAAATCAGCTGATAGCCTTATGGGCTCTCCTTTGTAAGTAACTCTCTTCTTTCCTCTTGCTTCTTTTAGGATTCTCTCTTTGTCTTTAATCTTGGGTAACTTGATGATGATGTGCCTTGGTGTGTTCCTCTTTGGGTCCAACTTCTTTGGGACTCTGAGCTTCCTGGACTTCCTGGAAATCTATTTCCTTTGCCAGATTGGGGAAGTTCTCCTTCAATATTTGCACAGATAACTTTTTAGTTTCTTGCTGCTGTTCTTCTTCTGGCACCCCTATGATTCAGATGTTGGAACATTTAAAATTGTCCCAGAGGTTCCTAAGCCTCTCCTTTTTTTTTTTTTTGAATTCTTGTTTCTTCATTCTGTTCTGGGTAATTGTTTATTTCTTCCTTCTGCTCCAAATCGTTGATTTGAGTTCCTTCAAAGAAATCATTGATTTCTTCCTTTCACTGTTGACTCCCTGTATATTTTTCTTTATTTCACTTTGCACAGCCTTCACTTTTTCCTCTATTTTGTGGCTATACTCAACCATTTCTGTGAGCATCCTGATTATCAGTGTTTTGAACTATGCATCTGATAGATTGGTTATCTCTTCATTGCTTAGTTCTTCTATTTTTGGAGTTGTGACCTGTTCATTCATTTGAGCCACATTTCTTTGTCTGGGTGCACCTGTTACATTGTAAGGGGTGGAGCCTTAGATATTCACTTTCAGTCACTTCTTCTGCTACCCACAAGCAAATTGGGCCCTCCTGGTGCTTATTCCAGGGTGGGTGGGTTTGTGTACATTCTTCAACAGCTGTCCAGTGAGGTTGGGAGTTTCTCCCATTGCTGCAACCCCCACAGATTTTTACAGCCAGAGGTTTTGAGGCTTTCTTTTGCATGCTGGAACCTTGAGTTTCATGGTCTGTCTTGCTCCCCAGTAGTTCCTCTGGTTTATCCGCATGTAAATGTGGGAACACTTGATCCACCAGCTGCTGCCTTGCTTCATATCCTCTTTGGCCCAGCTGTATGTCTCCACCCCTTCTACCAGCCTGGATGAATATTTCTTTTTTAACTCCTTAGTTGTCAGACTTTGATACAGTTGATTTTCTGGCAGATTTTTTTTTAATTTGTTGTTGTCCTTTTTGTTGCACAAGGAAGCAAAGTGTATCTACCTACACCTCTGTCTTGGCCAGAAAATGTCTGCTGGAATGTCTCTTGCTTGTCTGTCTGCCCATGTCTCACCCTCTATCTTACTGCCTGACTACTCCCCTGTCTCTCTGCCTCTCTGTTCCTCTATGTGGTTGCCCAGCTCTTTCTCTGTCTCAGCATCCTCAGTGTGCCAGACCTGGTATAAGAATCTGTATATAGACTGTCTTGTTGGGTACCCCCAGTATCTCATTTCATAAATGAAGCCACTGGGGCCCACTGATGTCACACAGTGTTCACCTAGTGAAATCCTGTAACCCTGTTTTACCCCCTATCTCTCACTGCTCCTGCAGGTTGTTTGGGGGTGCTCTCCTCATTGTCCCTGTCCTCCCCCTCCTCCTGCCCCTCTATCTGCTAATGTCTTGCCCCTACCCAGAATCTTGTCCCCTGTTTGGCTGCCCCTTAAGCACATGCTGCCTCCTCCAGACACACAAGCCTGGAACAAACTCCCACCTTGCACTCCTTCTGCTCAGAGAATCTGAAACACAAAACTTAGCACTTAATTACACATTGTGCTTCCTAATTATTTCATGCCTTATCTCCTCAATTTCTGTGAACTCCTCCAGGCAGAGCTGAGCTCTCCAGTCCAGCATGGTGTTCCTTGTAGTCAGGGCTCCTGGCTGCCTTGGTTTGGGGCACAGCCACACCTTAGTCTGGAGCCCATGGTGTCACACTAGTTGCCACAAGCTCAGGACAGAGGCAGCCCACCCATTAATTTTACAATGTTTATCTAGCCCTGTGGGCACAGGTGATACACAGGATTGGAAGATGTCCCATCATCCCCTGTCCTCCTGGAGTCCACTGCAGGAGATGAGCTTAAATAGTCCTGGAAACATCTAGAGTTGTAACAGCAGTCTGGTCACATTCTTATTCCCTCTGAGTTCTGTCATACCTTCACAGCCCACAGCAGAACCAGTGGTTGGGCTTTTTGACTGACTCTCTCTCCAAATGCACTCAGAATTGTTGTGCCAACAGCTCCACCAACAGTGCCATCATCCAAGTGGCTGTCCTTCTCACCTGGGTGACCAGAGTCCTCATGGGCCTCCCTACCTCCTCCAGGCCTCCAACTGTTAATCCTCCACTCAGTGGCCAGAGGAAGCATCATTTCCCTCCCAAACCCTGCTCCATGCAGAACCAAGTACCAGTCTGTATCACCCTGCCAGACCCCGCAATACTGCAACCTGCTGACCAGTCCCATTTTCCCCATTACTCCAACTTCCTTGGAACACAGCAAGCTCCCAGTTGCCTTATTGTCCTTGCCCAGAACCCTTGTCCCCAACCCTTGTCACCTGCGTAGCTCCCCCTCATCCCTTCATTCAGGTCTCTGTTCCAACACCCGGAGGCTGAGTCAACCAGGATTCTATAGAGAACTAACAGGATATGTGTGTGAATGTGTTTGTTTGTGTATGAGTGTGTGCATATATGTGTTTATGTGTATGTGTGTATGTATCTCCGTGTTTTATGTTCATATGTAGTAGATGTGTATTTGCACAAATGTGTGTGTGTTAGGCATGTATTTATGTGCATGTGTTTATGTGCATATGTGTGCACTGTGTCTCTGTGTTAGTGTGTATATGTATGTTAGTGTGTAGGCATGTTAGTACCTATGTGTGTATAACATGTGCATGTTTTGTGTGCATATGTATAATATATGTGTGTGCATTTGAATGTGTATGCATGTGTGTATGCATGTGTGGAGACAGATATATAGAGAGAGCAATAGAGATGTATTTATTTTAGGAAAATGTGGGAGCTGGCAAGCCTAAAATCTTTAGGGCAGACAGCGGGCCAGAGACCCCAGGAAGAACTGATGTTACATCATGAATCTGAAAGCTATCTGCTTCTGGGAGCTCATCATGTGCCTGTAGGCACTGGTATGAGGTGCTCTGTTATTCACTGCCCTCATGAAGTTCCTCCCCTTTTGTGAGGAGGTGGAATTGGATAGGAGGACAGGTGGTATCCTCCAGGAGATAAGCTTATATGACTTCTTCTTCTCCTTCCAGTGAGAGAAGCATGACTCAGAGTCCTCTCCATCTTATCTCCACCATTGCTCTTGAATTTATCTCCTCCCTTTTCATCACCTGAACATCACTGCTCTGGTGTCCAGGCCACCCCTGCTTCTTCCCTGGTCTCTGGCCATCTCTGCACACAGACACCATCATGATTTTAATGTCTCACAGCCAACCCTGATGCATTTCTGCTTAGTGCTCTTTAGACCCTTTTTGGCCTCTGAGAGGAGGTCTGAGCTCATAGTTAGGGTCATCTCTGACCTGGGCTGTCTTGCCTTGTTCTCCCTCCATATCCCCCTTCTCCTGTGAAATCTTATGCTACTGGGAAAACTGCTAAAACATGACAGTGGAAGACCTTGACAGGCACCATTTCAACTCAAACTAAACCATATGGGTAATAGGCACCCCAGTTGTGATGTGATGAGAGATGTCCACGTCTGTGGTCTTCTCCTTCCAAACCGACAACTCCAATGTAACCATGAAAAAGTGACTGAAAAACTTGAATAGAGGGACATCCTACAAAATAACTGGGCAGTGCTCTTCAAAAGGGTCAAAGTCATGAGAGACAAGGAAAGACAGAAGAGCTGTCCCAGGCTGGAGGAGACTTAAGGGGACATGATGACTAAATGCAAGGTGGGAGCCTGGACTGGAAAGACTTCAATGGGTAAACTGGGAAATTGAAACCTTAGTTACTAGTGGGAACCAACATCTATTTCTCAGTCTTGATAAATACCATTGTTATGTGATGCATTAACAGGAGGAGCTGTGAGGAGGCTATTTGTCTATCTTTGAGACTCCTTGGCAAGTCTAAAATTATTTCAAAATGGAACATTAAAATACTCCAGATGCTAAAAATTCCATATTGTGTTTTTCATTAGAATTGTCATACTTTCTCATTGTAATAATTCAGATCAGCAGAGATGCATGATGCCAATGGCAACAACCCGCCTCCTCAAAGAGAAGCCTGATTTCTTGTATATCCCTTCAGGTTTTATGCATATGTTAACACATATTATTTTAATTATTCTCTTTATATCACAAGTGGGATATAAAGCACATTCTGTGTTGCCATCTGTTTATTTGTTTATTTATTTATTAGAGAGAGGGGAAGGGAGGGAGAAAGAGGGAAGGAAACATCAATTGGCTGCCTGTCACATTCCCCCAACCAGGACCCTGGTTGGCAACCAGGCATGTGCCCTGATCAATAATCAAACCTGTGACCTTTTGGTTCGCAGGCTGACACTCAATCCACTGAGCCACATAAGACAGGGGGCCATCTGCTTTTTCATCTATTATTTCCCCAGGATATCTTCTAGGTCAAGCCAGTGTTAATGGCCACAGCTGGTAAACCCACATTTTGAACAGACTTCTCCATGAGTTTGTAATCTTTGTGTTTCACTTCTTGTCAGATCTGGCTAGATAAACACTAAATTTACTTAGTACTGTGTTCATTAAGCAGCTTCTTCTAGAAGAGTAAGTGCTGGTGCTACCACTTTTTGTTCTAAGCTCATGTTTGCATTATCTTCAGTTCACATTTCTTTCAGAAGAAACTTCTTAAGCCACTTGATCATTTTATTAGGGTTAGTTTAATTAAATCCAGATACTATAATCCACAAATCCAATTACCCTGTCAATGTGCTGAAAGAGAATGAACTTGTGTGAGTGTGCTGTGTGCATTTTAGGCCTTCCCTCACCCCACTTTGAGGGTATGTGGCTGTTCTTGACACTTAGGCCTTGCAGGGCCACATGAGGGTGGCAGATCACCTTTATAGGATGTACTAATATGCTGATTTCTCTTCCTTTTTCTTTCTCTCTCTTTCCCTTCCTTCCTTCCTTCCTTTCTTCTTCTTTTGAAACATACATACAAAATAGAAGTTCTATATTTTCTTCTCATACCCTGTGGGTGTGCATAGAAGTTGTAGCATACTCCTGTAACATATTCACCATGGGTTGGCCAGCATGGAGGGTTGGTGCTCCATTCTGGGGATTCCTAAGTTGGAGCATCCCATCCTTTATTGGGTTAACGTGTTCTCCAACTTCTAGGCAATCTTCCACTCCCCAGGAAGCCTTACCTGACTCTGCATGCTGCATTATGCTCCTTCCAATTTTGGTCTCACTGTCACCACCCCTTCTTAGGATATGGTACTGACCAGAGTGCTAATCAGCAGGTGCAAGTCATCTACCTGAGGCCTGGGGTGGTGAGCCTCTGGTCTCTGTTCTTATGTTGCCCAGCATTGAGCTTGTGCTGAAGGAGTGGTGGAAGAGTTTGGATTTGAAGAAATACAGAAGGTGGAAGTCCTGGTGGGGAGAGGCATGGCACAGATGAGGGCAGGAAGCAGTCCAGGGTGGGCTTGACTCTATGCCTCAGCCCTTCCAATATTTCCATGTCAAGGAAGGTCCCCTATGTACCCCATTGCCTGAGCTAGAAACCTGAGCTTCCAGGACTCCTGCTTCTCCTTCCTCCACCCACTCACCCCTAGGCATGTAACCTCTACCTGCTCACTTCTGCTCCCTTTCTCTCCCTATGGTGTCCCCTCTACATCTCTAACCAGAACTCACCACAATTGCCTGCCCAAATTCTTCCATGGCTCCCACTGCATTTAGGATAAAGGTGAGATCACCAGGCACCAGTGGGCTTTCTAGCCTCACCCCAACCTTGGCCCTGTCACTCTTCCCTCATGCACTAATTGCACACCAGCACCCTGGTGTTTGCTCCGTGGCTCACACCTCTACATCCACTTTGTCCTTAGGACCTTTGTACATGCTTAGAATCTCTCCATCTCTGACAGAGCCACCCACAACTCCCCCCAAATGCCATCTTATCAAGGAGCCCCCAAACCACATCAAGTCCACCTGTTATAAGCTTGATGTGTTTATTTTTCATGAAACTGCAACTGCTCTAAGGGCAGAGCAAGTTGTTTTCCTTACAGCAGAGTCCCCAAACACCAAGTGAACATTGCTTTAAGGGATGTATAAATAAAGGGATGGTGCATAGTGAGAGGCTGGTTGGGCCAGGGTCTCCCCATTGTGGGAGATACAACAGTGGGGAAAAGCCAGGATCTGGGATGAAGGTGGCCCCCCACAATGTGAGATAACATGTGAGATCCAGGGGTAGGTTGGGGTAGGGTGGGAGGTATAGGTGAGGGTGTGATGTTGTGGATAGGACTGGAAGCAATTTTTCTTGGGTATCCCAGTTTTCCCTTGCCTGGGGTCATCTCTTTTGTGTCAAGGGTCCTGGCCAAGGCTGCATGGTCAGGCTCTTTTCCTCTCTCAGGAGTGCTCACATGTGAGGAAGAGTGGGTGGTGTCTGGTATGCACCTGTGTGTGTTTGTGTGAATCAGACTTGCCTGTTTTGTAAGCTTAGTATGTGTCTGGATCCATACAGAGGTATGTGTATCTGTGTACAAACATGTGATCATTGTGGAAAAGTTTGATAGGTGTATATATGATTCTGCAGGCTAAGTCTGGGTTGTACGTCTGTTATGATTTGAGTGTGTCTGTCCTTGTGTATGGATGTATCCCCAGATACCTGCAGGGCTGTGTGTAGGTGGTTGGTGGGCTCTAGAAGTGTCCAGATATTCAAACTACCCCACTTTGGAGCCCACCAGACCCTGACTTTCTCCATACTTGCTGACCACCTAATTCCCATTACTTAACAATGAGGTACTCTAGTTAGCCTAGTGTCTCTGTGAGGGAAGAGCTGTGCTTGGAGGGGGAGTGTCTCCAGACCTGCTCAAACTAGACCCATGTTCTTGCCATCAGGCCAACTATAGAGCTGCCTCTCCCACCTCAGCTCATCCTTGTCCCTGGACAGAGCTCTACCTCTACTCTGCTAACCCCTGCCTTCCTTCTGGGGCTGGCAAAGGCAGGTGCTCACAGATAACACTTGCTGCTTTCACACTGCCCCTCACCCACCAGAGAGCCTTCTGTTGACCTCAGATGGTAGGGTGTGAGGACAAGATGGTGTGAATACTGGGTGTACCATCTGGTAGGGTTGGGGTCTTTAGATTGAGGCCTGACCCTGGGCATATTCAGGTGAAGGCAAATCCATCCAGAGCAGGGTGAGTCACACCCAGAGCAGGTGAGAGGGCACCCAGATCTGCTTCTCCAGGGATGAGACTTCCTTTCCAGAAAGCCAGAGCCCAAAAGCATTCATCTGCAGCTTTGGGTGAAAGGACTGACAATCCTGGGGAGCAGGAGAAGGGGGAACAAGTCCCCAGTGCTTTTCTGGAGGTCTTCAATGTTCAGCAAGAGCTGGCCTCTTCTGGGTACTCCAGCCTCCTCCCCTATGCACTCCGTTGCCATGCTCCAGCCATATTGACCAACAGGCCAGACTGAGTCTTCCTCAAGGTCTTCCCTTTACCTGGCAAACATTTCATCCAGGTCCCCAAGGAGATTGCTCCACCATCAGGGCATCACTCAGATGCCACCACTTTGGAAAGGCCTGTCCCAGCTCCTCTAAGATGACTCCCTACTTTGTCCCTACTTTGTTTTACCTGTACCACTTCCCTTTCTCTAAGATGATCTTATTTAATACATTATTAATAAATAACAGTAGTAATAGTAATAAAGGCAGTTTTATTTAGCACTTACTATCTTCTAAGGCCTTGATGCATTTTAACTCAGTTATCTTCAAAGCAACCATGTGATGTAGCATCTACTATTATTTCCACTTTACACTTGGGGACCCTGAGTCAGAGAGAGTAGCTCAGCATTGTGCTCATGTTCCAGAGAGACTGTCCATCTTGTTTGCTGCTGTGTCCTTGGTATCTGGCTCATGGAAGGAGCCCAGGGAATATTTTAGAAAGAAAAGATTGTGGCAGGAGAATGCTAGTCTCCCAGCCCTTAAGAAAGGAGTCCAGGTTCCCCCCTGGCTAGAACCATTGCTGTAGCATGTAGCATAAGCGGCTAAGGGCACAAGTCTAGCTGAGGCCCTAGCTTGGGGAAGGTAGCAGCTAGGGGTCTCTAGCTGCTTCATGGAGTCAGTCTGGACTTGAAGACATCCTGCAAAACCTCTGGCTTTGGAGATAGGAACCTGAACACAGAAGCTTCCTTATCACATTTTTGGACTTCCAGCCCAAATGGAGGTGTAGTTAGATACACTGTGCCTACTCCCACAACCAAAAGAAGGGCAACAAATTTAAAAATAAAAAACAACCAGAAATGCCAGAAAATTGAACTGTGTGGAAGTCTAACAACCAAGGAGTTAAAGAATAAACATTCATCCAGGCTGGGGGGTGGGGCAGAGATGGAAGCAGGGTGGAGAGGATTCGAAACAAGGCGGCAGCTGGAGAACTAGGGCTGCAAGGCAGTGGCTTGTGGACCAGGCGAGGTGGTGGCTGGTGGAGTGAGTGGTCCCACATTTGCATACGGATAAACTGGGAGGAAAAACTGGGGAATGAGACAGACCTTGCCACTCAGGGTTCTAGTGCAGGAAAATAAAACCTCAAAACCTCTGACTGGAAAAACATGTGGGGATTGCAGTGGCAGGAGAAACTCCCAGACTCACAGGAGAGTTCATTGGAGAGACCCATGGGGACCTAGAACATACACAAAACCACCCGCCCAGGAATCAGTACCAGAAGAGCCCAATTTGCTTATGGGTAGTGGCAGAAGTGACTGAAAGCTGGCAGAGAGACCAGCAAGTGGCACTCTTCCAGTTTGGAACCCGCCACCCCACATACAGTGTGACAACATAGTGATGGGGGTTGTTCTGCTCTGGGGAATACCTAAGGCTCCACCCCTTATTATATAACAGGCATGCTGAGACAAAAAAAAAAATGGCCCAAGTGAAAGATCAGATCAAAGCTCCAGAAAAAAATACAACTAAGTGTCAAAGAAATAGCCAACCTATCAGATGCACAGTTCAAAACACTGGTAATAAGGATGCTCACAGAAATTGTTGAGTATGGTTGCAAAAATAGAGGAAAGAGTAAAGACTATGAAAAGTGAATTAAAGGAAAATGCACAGGGAATCAACAGTGACAGGAAGGAAACTGGGACTCAAATCAATAGTTTGGACCAGAGGAGGAAATAAACATTAAGCAGAGCAAAATGAAGAAAGAAGAATTAAAAAAAAATGAGAGGTTTAGGAACCCCTAGGACAACTTTAAATGTTCCAACATCCATATCACAGGGGTGCCAGAAGGAGAAGAAAAAGAGCAAGAAATTGGAAACTTATTGGAACAAATATTGAAGGAGAATTTCCCCAATCTGGCAAAGGAAACAGACTTCCAGAAAGTCCAGGAAGCTCAGAGAGTCCCAAAGAATTTGGATCCAAGGCAGCACGCACCAAGGCACATCATAATTACATTACCCAAAATTAAAGACAAAGAGAGAATCCTAAAAGAAGCAAGAGAAAAAGAGAGAGTTACTTATAAAGGAGAGCCCATAAGGCTATCAGCTGATTTCTCAAAAGAAACCTTACAGGCAAGAGAGGGTTGGAAAGAAGTATTTGAAGTCATGAAAGGAAAGGACCCACGTTTAAGATTACTCTATCCAGCAAGGCTATCATTTAGAATGGAATAGCAGATAAAGTGCTTCCTGATAAGGTCAAATTAAGGGAGTTCATCATCACCAAGCCCTTATTATATGAAATGTTTAAAGGGACTTACCTATGAAAAAGAAGATCAAAACTATGAATAGTAAAATGACAACAAACTCACAACTATCAACAACTGAACCTAAAAAACAAAAGAAACACAAACTAAGCAAACAATTATAACAGAAATAGAATCATAGAAATGGAGATCACATGGATGCTTATCAGTGGGGAGGGAGAATGGGGGAAAAGATACAGGGAATAAGAACCATAAATGCTAGGTACAAAATAGACAGGGGGAGGTTAAGAATAGTATAGGAAATGTAGAAGCCAAAGAACTTATATGTATGACCCATAGACATGAACTAAGAGAGGGGAATGCACGTTGGAGGGGTTTTGTGAGGTGGAAGGGAATAAAGGGGGGAAAATAGGAGAACTGTAATAGCATAATCAATAAAATATATTTTAAAAAAGAAACCTCCTTTTCTTGCTTCTCTGAGTCCTTCATCGTAGGTTGGGAAACTGGTGGAAATTAAATATGTGTGGAATGAATGGACAAATATACAAAGCTTTCATATACATTTATGTCAAGTGAAACCATTTTTCCCAACTTAATAGTGATTTATTAGACCAAATAAATAATAAAAATAGCATCTTCACTGTTAACTTTTTAAAAAACCTAAATATAAATCTTTGAGCTCTCCTGATTATTATCCTTATGAATGCAATCAAAGTAATTAATTTTGCATCCTAACCTTTGTGTAGATTTATAGGAAGTTGAACAATAATATAAAGAGGTCCTGTGTACCTCTTTATATGAAACCTCATTCAGTTTCACCAATGGCAACATCTTATGTGACTATAGTATAATATTAAAACCAGAAATTGGCATTGTTATGTGTCAGATTTGTGTAACCATCACTACAATCAATATGCAGAAACATCCCTCATCATAAAAGTCCTCCTCGTGCTGCCCCTTTACAGTCATAACCACGCCTCCTTCCACCATTGGCAACTAGTAATCTGATCTCCATCTCTACACTTTTGTCATTTCAAGAATTTTATGTACATGGAATCACTTAGTATATAAACTTTTGGGCATGACCTTTTTTTTCACCTAGGATAATGCCCTTGAAATCCACCCAAGTTGTTGTATATTTCAATAATTTGTTCTTTTTAATTACTGGTATGGATCTGCCACAGTTAACTTAAACATTCACCTATAGTAGGACATTTGGGTTGTTTCCAGTTTTTGGCTACTATAAGTAAAGCTTCTATAAACAATTATGTACAGATTTTTATGTGGACATAAGATGTCATTTCTGGGATAAATGCCCAGAAGTATGATTGCTAGGTTGTTTGTTAAATGTATATTTAGTTTTCAAAGAAACTGCCAAATTGTAGTCCAGAGTGACTGTAATGTTCTACATTCCTACTAGCAACCTGAGAGTTCTTATTTTTTCACACCTTCACCAATATTTGGCATTGCCATTATCTTTTCCCCATCTTTTTTGCTTTAAACCTACCTATATCAGAATGAGAAGATGGCAGCAAGATAGGTGGGAGCAGAGTCCACTTCCCCCTGTGCAGGGGTGAAACACCTAGTTTATCTTCTGAGGAACAGAGTGAACAGCCAACAGTATCCCAGCATATATGAAGACTGGAGACCACAAATTGTAGGGGACATTGAAAAATCAGATGTATGGAGAGTGACTAAGGACAATAAGGTCCCTGGGACCAGTGCAGGGACCAGGGCAGCAGCAGCCCCAGGCCTGCCTCCTCCTGGGTCTGCTGCAAGAATCTTGGGAGATAGCCAGGCTGGACTGTGTGAGAGGCCAGGTGCTTGTTTGGACTGGTGGGCTGGAATAGGAGGAATTTTTCAAAAAGAAAAAGATAAAAAAAGAGGCACTCGACAGCTGTTTGGGGAATTCTCTGCAGCAGCCTCTTGCCTCCTGCACCCAGAACCCCGCAGCCCCCAGATGATGTGCACCTAATCTGCGGTGACTGCTGCAGGCACCCACACCCAAAGCACTGTGGTTCATGCACATCCGATCCACAGCCCGGTGGCTGTCCGCCCGTGCCCATGCTGGAAGCACTGGGGATGGAGCACCTCCCACTTGGCCCCTGCACCCAAAGCCCTGCAAGGCAGACTGACTCTAGGAGGAAGTCAGAAACAACCTGCAGAGGGGAGCTACAGGCCTGGGGGAGTCAGCAGTCCCCAGAAAGACTTGATTCAGTGCCGGGGCAAAACTACCCTGAAGAGGCACTGAGAGTCCCTAGCATCTAGGACTGCAAAGAGCAAGAAGGTAGTGTGTGAGTTGCCCCTAACTGGTGCACCTCAAGGACAGCAAACCAGTGGACTAAAGGCCTAGGCTGGGCACAGAAGGGTACTGAGGAACTGGGCTGGAGGCTAGACAAGCGAAACCAGTCCTTCCTCAGCCTGACACAGCCAGGAAGACCAGAAGAACTGGCTTGACTTGTTTAACACAAGCAAAAAGCTTTTATTTTCTTTTTAGAAAATTCCTTCTCCCTTTTTTATTCCTTCTTCCTTCCTTCTTATTTTTTAAATTTTATTTTTTTAAATTCCTTCATCTTTTCTTTCTTTTTTATTCCTCCTTCCTTCCTTTCCTTCCTTCCTTCCTTCCTTCCTTCCTTCCTTCCTTCCTTCCTTCCTTCCTTCCTTCCTACAGGTGAGACAATAAAACCTGCAGCTGTGAAAAGACCAGAGTTAGACCCAAACAGGCATCATCACAACAACTAAGACAGTGACACAAATTTCACTATGCTACTCCAAAGAACTTGCAAGGTGGGAGCTGTGAACACTAGTACACCTGCTGGAAGAGGAAACACACCAACAAAGGAACCACCAACAGATAACAATGAAAGAAGGTGAAGAAGGGAATAGAAGTCACACTAACCTCAATCCAGGACCAATCTGAAAATACAACTAAATGATGGAGAAATTACTCACAACAAACAACTGAACAAAGGTGAGAGAGAAGCCTCAAAACCTTGTACACACAGAAGAATCAGCTCCAACACAACCTGTCCACACCTGCACAACAGAATACAAGATGTAGTGTATCAAGTGACCCTCGGTTGATCAGCTAGAGGGAAAGACCCACCAAGGAAAGACCCAACAAAAATCAAACCAAAAGACATACAGAGAGCCAACATAAATGACAGCCCAAGACCAGAGAGCCTAGGAGATTAAGGACACTGAACTATGGAATCTCACAAGTATTCTATCATAAAAGTTCACACTATAAACCCAGGGAACTAGAACAGGTCAATTTAAGTTGCAGAGGCTAAGAAGAAAAGTCTCATCAACAATGGGAAGACAAAGAAACAATCCCCAAATGAAAGGAGGGAGGAAGCCTCAGAAAGAATGCTAACTGAAATATAGGCAAGTTGACTATCAGATATTGAGTTCAAAGCAATGGTTAACAGGAAGCTCAATGAGCTCGCAGACATATACTAGAAACTACAGGGAAACTACAATGAACTCACTGCAAACTATATCAACATTAAAAAGGAAATAGAAACTATCAACAAGGGCCAAGAGGAAATGAAGAACACAATTTCTGAATTGAAGAACACAGAAGGAATCAAAAGCAGGCTTGGTGAGGTAGAGGATCAGATCAGCAGGCTGGAGGACAAAGTAGAAAAAAAATCCAGAAAGAGCAAGAAAAGGAAAAGAGGCTCAGAAAGAATGAAGAAGGATTAAGGGAAATGCAGGAAAATGTGAAACATAATAATATCCATATAAAAGGGATACCAGAAAGAGAAGAAGAAAGAGCAAGGGATAAAAAACCTATTTGAAAAAGTAATGATGGAAAACTTTTTCAATTTGATGACAGAAAAAGTCACACAAATCCAGGAAACACAGAGTCCCAATCAAGAGGAACCCAAAAAGACCCACCTCAAGACACATCATAATTAAAATGGTATAATTCCAAGATAAGGAGAGAATCTTAAAGGCAGCAAGGGAGAAACAGGAAGTAACATACAAGGGAACCCTGAAAGGTTAGCAGGTGACTTCTCAATGGAAACACTCCAAGCCAGAAGAGAATGGCAAGAAGTATTCCAAGTAATGAGAACCAGACGCCTGCAACCAAGGCTACTTTACCCAGCAAGGCTCTCAATCAAGATAGAAAGCCAAATAAGAAGTTTTCCAGACAAAAGAAGTCTAAAAGAATACACCACTACCAAACCAGCTCTGCAAGAGATGCTAAAGGGACTGCTTTAAGGAAAGGAAGGAAAAGAGAGAGAACACAGGTACGTAAATGGCAATGAATACATACCTATCAATAATAACCTTAAGTGTAAATAAATTAAATGCTTAAATCAAAGGACATAGAATAGCTGAATGGATAAGGAAGCATGACCCACACATATGCTGAGACACACCTCAGGACAAGAGACCCACGTCAGGACAAAAGTCCTACACAGACTGAAAGAGAAGGGCTGGAAACAAATATTCCAAGCAAACTGACAGGGAAAAAGAGCCAGGTAGCAATATTCATACCAGACAAAATAGACTTCAAAACAAGGGCCCTAAAGAGAGACCCAGAAGGTCACTCCATAATAATCAAGGGAAGAATGCACCAAGAAGACATAAACATTGCAAATATATATGCACCAAACATAGGAGCACCAAATACATAAAGAAAATGTTGGAGGGTTTCAAGAAAGATATTGACAGCAACACAATTATAGTAGGGGATTTTAACACCCCACTGTCAATATGGACAGATCTTTCAAACAAAATATCAACAAAGATATTGTGGCATTGAATAATACCCTAGATGAAATGGACTTAACTAACATATACACAGAGCCCTCCATCCCAAAGAAGCAAAATACACATTCTTTTCAAATGCACATGGAACATTTTCAAAAATAGACTACATGATAGGACACAGAACAAGCCTCAACAAATTCAAGAAAATTGAAATCATATTAAGCATTTTCTCTGACCACAATGGACTGAAACTAGAAACCAACCCCAATTAAAAAAAAAACAAGCACTAAAAATCATGCAGATTGAATAGCATGCTATTAAACAATGAATGGGGAAGAGTCAGATTAGGGAAGAAATAAAAAAAATTCCGGAAACAAATGAAAAGGAACTCACAACAATCCAAAAATTATGGAACACAGTGAAGGCAGTCCTGAGAGAGAGGTTCATAGGGATACAGGCCTACATAAAAAAGATAGAAATATTTCAAACAAACAACCTAACCCTACGTCTACAAGAACTCAAGGAACAGCATCAGAGACAGCCCAGAGCAAGCAGAAGGAAGGAAATAACCAAGATCAGAGCAGAATTAAATGACATAGAGACTAAAAGCACAATTCTAAGGATCAATGAATCCAGGAGCTGGTTCTTTGAAAAGATAAACAAAATTGACAGGCCTTTAAGCAGGCTCATCAAGAAAAAAAGAGAATGGACCCAAATAAACACAATCAGAAATGAAAGAGGAGAAATTACAACTGACACCACAGAAATACAAAGGCTTGTAAGAAACTGCTATGAAGAACTGTATGCCAAGACATTTGAAAACCTGGGTGAAATGGACAAATTTCTAGAAAAATATAATCTTCCAAAACTCAATGAAGAAGAAGCAGAAAGCTTGAACAGGCCAATAACAGCAAATGAAAATGAAGCAGTAATCAAAAAACCCCTGACACACAGAAGCCCTGGACCAGATGGTTTCACAGAAGAATTCTACAAAGCATTTAAGGAAGAGTTAACCCTTATCCTTCACAGACTATTCCAAAAAATCCAAACTGATGGCAGACTCCCAAACTCTTTTTATAAGGCTAGCATCATCCTAATCCCAAAACCAAATAAAGACACAACAAAGAAAGAAAACTTCAGGCCAATATTGCTGATGAACATAGATGCTAAAATCCTCAACAAAATATTGGCAAACTGCATCCAACAATACATTAAAAAGATCATACACCATGAACAAGTGGGATTCATCCCAGGGATGCAAGGATGGTACAACATACACAAATCAGTAAATGTAATACATCACATAAACAACAGCAAAGACAAAACTCACATGATCATATCAATAGCTGCAGGAAAAGCATTTGATAAGATACAGCACCCATTTATGATAAAAACACTCAGCAAAGTGGGAATAGAGGGAGAATTCCTCAACATAATAAAGGCCATATATGAGAGACCTACAGCCAACATCAAACTCAATGGGCAGAAACTAAAATCCTTTCCACTAAGATCAGGAACAAGACAAGGTTGTCCACTTTCACCACTTCTATTCAATGTATTATTGGAATTTTTAGCCTCAGTAATCAGACAAGAAAAGGAAATAAATGGCATCCAAATTGGAAAGGAGGAAACAAAACTGTCATTGGTTGCAGATGACATGATAGTGTACATAGAAAATCCTATAGACTCAACCAAAAAACTGCTGGATCTAATAAATGAATTTGACAACACAGCCAGATACAAATTCAATATCCAGAAATCAAAGGTATTTTTGCATACAAACAATGAAACATCAGAAGCAGAAATCAGAAAAAAAACCCCACATTTGATATAGCAACAAGAAAAATAAAGTACCTAGGAATAAACCTAACCAAGGAAGTAAAAGACCTGTGCTCAGAAAACTATGCAACACTGAAGAAAGAAATCAAGGAAGACATAAACAAATGGAAACATATACCGTGTTCATGGTTTAGAAGAATTAACACATCAAAATTTCCATAGTAACCAAATCAATGTATAAATCCAATGCAATACCTATTAAAGTACTAATGGCATATTTCATAGATATAGAACAAACATTCTTCAAAAACTCATGTGGAACTATAAATGACCCCAAATAGTTGCTGCAATTTTGAGAAAACAGTAAAGTATGAGATATCACAACACCTGATACCAAACTGCATTACAAGGCTGCTGTAATCAGAACAGCCTGGTACTGGCATAAAAACAGGCACATGGACCAATGGAACAGAACAGAGAGCCCAGAAATAAACTCAAGTCTCCATGGTCAAGTAATTTTAAACAAAGAGGGAAGCAGCATAAAATGTAGTAAAAATAGCCTCTTCAACAAATGGTGTTGAGAGAACTGGACAGCTACGTGCAAAAAAAATGAAAGTTGAGCATCAACTTACACTATACATGAAAGTAAATTTAAGATGGATAAAAGATTTAAATATAAGTCATTACACCATTAAAGTCCTAGAGGAGAACATAGGCAGGAAAGTCTCAGATATTTCAAGCAGCAGTATTTTCACTGATATGTCCCCTAGAGCAAGGGACATAAAGGCAAGAATAAACAAATGGGGTCTCATCAAAATAAAAAGCTTCTGTACAGTTAAAGAAAACAGTATTAAAATAAAAAGAGACTAACCATATGGGAAAACATCTTTGCCAATGATACCTCAGACAAGGGTTTAATCTCCAAAATATATAAAGAACTTACATGACTCCACTCTAAGAAGACAAGCAACCCAATTAAAAAATGGGCAAAGGACTTGAACAGACACTTCTCCAAGGAGGACATACAGAGGGTCCAGAGATATATGAAAAGATGCTTAGTATCGCTAGCTATCAGAGAGATGCAAATTAAAACCACAGTGAGATACCACCTCACATGGGTCAGAATGGCCATCATAAACAAAGCAACAAACAAGTGTTGGAGAGGTTGTAGAGAAAGAGGAACACTAGTGCACTGTTGGTGGGATTGCAAACTGGTACAACTACTATGGAAAACAGTATGGAATTTTCTTGGAAAACTAAAAATGGATCTGCCTTTTGACCCAGCAATTCCACTGCTAGGATTGTATCATAAGAACCCTGAAACACCAGTCCAAAAGAACCTATGTACCCCAATGTTCCCAGCAGCACAATTTATAATAGCCAAGTGCTGGAAGCAATCTAGGTGCCCATCAGTAAATGAATGGATCAAAAAACTATGGTACATTTATACAATGGAATTCTATGCAGCAGAAAGAAAGGAGCTCCTATCCTTTGGGATAGCATGGATGGAACTGGAAAGCATTATCCTGAGCAAAATAAGCCAGATCATGAAAGGCAAATACCATAGGATCTCACCTTTAACAGGAACCTAAACAACAAAACAAACAAGGAAAATATAACCAGAGACACTGAAATTGAGAACATGCTGACAGTGACCAGAGGGGAGAGGGGAGGGAATTTCAGGGGGAAAGGGTGAAGGATTTGCAGAAACAATTATAAAGGCCACATGGACAATAACAAGGGGGGGGGTTGGAAATGGGAGGGAGGTGGGGAGAGCTTGGGTGTTGGGCTGGGGTGGGGAGTAAAGGCAGAAAACTGTGCTTGAACAACAATAAAAAAACCCTACTTATTAACTTTTAGGTGAGTTTCTTGTAAATAGCATATAGTTGGTTCCTTTTGGGGAGAAGGGGTTTGTTCTGCCGATCTCTGTCTTTTAATTGGTTTATCAGACCATTTGCATTTAGTATAATTATTCATATGTTAGGGTTTAATTTTGACATTTTATTTTAATTTTTTGTTATTTTTGTTCCCTCTCTTTTCAATTTCTCTGTTTTCTTTTTCCTGCCTTTCTGTGGGTTACTTGAACCTTTCAAAAAATTCTATCTTGACTTATATATAGTATTTTAGAATGTGTATATACACATATGTCTTTATATAGATTATTTTAGTGATATTCTAGGTATTATATATACACAATTCATCATAGTTTACTGAAATTGACATTTTATCAATTGGAGTGAAATATAGAAATTTAACTTCCTTGATGTCCCTATACACTTCCCATTTCTAATATAATTGTCTTAAATATTTCTTCTGCACACATTGAGAAGCACTTATATACTCTTGTAATTTTTCCTACAATTTCAAAACATAATTTAAAAAACTAAAAAGGAGATGAGGTCTCTTGAATTTGTCCATATGTTTTTGCTCACTGTGTTCTTTCTTCCTGACTAATGTTTCAAGAATCCTTCTTTAATCATTTTCTTATTGTTTAGAGAATTTTCCTTTAATCATTATTTTAGTTTTACTTCCTCTGTGAATGTCTTGATTTTTCTTTATTTATGAAGAATATTTTCACTGGATTTGATTCTGGGTTTCCATTTTTTTTTAGCACTTGAAAAATATTTTACCATTTCAGTCTGGTCTTCATGTTTTCTCTTGAGAAATCTGCTATTGTTCAGATGGTTTTCTTTTATATGTAAGAAGTGATTTGTCCCTCACTGACTTCTAGATTTTTTTCTTTGTCTTTAGTTTTCAAAAGTTTTAATATGCTACCTTTGAGCATAGATTTCTTTTGGTTTATTCTGTTTGGGGTTTACTTAACTTCCTAATCTGTGGGTTTATGTCTCCTGTCAAATTTGGGGATTTTAAGCTATAGTTTCTTTGAAAAGCTTTCCAGTCCCACCCTCATCTTTTTTTCTGGGACTCCAATCACACAAATATTAAATCTTTTGTTATAGTCCTATAAGTCCTTAAAGGTCTGTTTATTTTTTCAAGTCTTCCCATTCTCTTTTGTTCAGATTGAGTAATTTATACTGATTTACCTTTAAGTTCACTGAGTCTTTCCTCTGTTCCCTCCATTCTGATGTTGAGCCTGCCCACTGAGATTTAATTTTGGTTATTGTATTTTTCTATTCTGAAATTTTCATTTGGTCATATTTACAGCTTCTATTTTTTTGTTGAGACTTTCTATTTTTTTTTCATTTGTGTCATTTATGTTTGTTACTGAATTATTTTCATAATGGCTGCTCTAAAATATTAGTCAGTTCTAACATCACTACCATCTGAGATTGATTGCTGTTGATTGTTTTTTCTCATTCTGGTTGAGATCTACCTGGATCTTGGTATAAAGACTGATTTGCAATAGAAACTTGGACATTTTGGAACTTATGCTTGACTTTCTATATTAGTTGGCCTCCTCTGATGCTGTGCTTGTGGGAAAGGTGAAATGCCACCTTATTACTGCCAGGTGGGGGTAGAGGTCCTAGTGCCCTAGTAAGCTTCCTTTGACACTTGGGGTAGGAGTTTCTTTTTTAAAAATTATATTTTATTGATTATGCTACTACAGTTGTTCCAATTTCGCCACTTTGCTCCCTTCCACCCAGCACTCTCCAGTGCCTCAGGCAATACCGACACCATTGTTCATGTACCTGGGTCATGTGTATATGTTCTTCGGCTACTCCATTTCCTGTACCGTAATTTACATACCCATGCCTATTCTGTAGCTACCTATTTGTACTTCTTAATTTCCTCACTCTTCACCCATTCCCCCACACTCCCCTTCCATCTGGCAACCATCAATATACTTTCCATATCTATGATTCTGTCTCTGTTCTTGTTTGCTTTGTTTGTTTTTTAGATTCAGTTGTTGATAAGTATGTATTTATTGCCATTTTATTGTTCATAGTTTTGATTTTCTTTTACTTACGTAAGTCCCTTTAACATTTCATATAGTAATGGTTTGGTGATAATTAGCTCCTTTAGTTTTTTCTGATCTGGGAAGCTCTTTATTTGCCCTTTGATTCTAAATTATAGCTTTGCTAGGTAGAGCAACCTTGGCTGTAGGTCCCTGTTTTTCATGACTTTGAAAATTTCTTGCCTATCCCTTCTAGCATGCAAAGTTTCTTTTGAGAAATCTGCCGATGGTCTTATGGGAACTCCCCTGTAGCTAGCTAACTTATTTTCTGTTACTGCTTTTATGATTCTCTCCTTATCTTTAACCTTCGGTATTTTAATTATGTTGTGTCTTGGAAGTGGGCCTCTTTACATCCATCTTGTTTAGGACTCTCCATGCTTCCTTGACTTGCATGTCTATTTCCTTCACCAAATTAGGGAAGTTTTCTTTCATTATTTTTTCAAATAAATTTCCAATTTCTTGCTCTTTATCTTCTCCTTCTGGCACCCCTATGATATGAATGTTGGGATGCTTGTAGTTGGCCCAGAGGCTACTTACATTATCCTCATTTTTTTTAAAATTATTTTTTCTTCCTGTTGTTCTGATTGGTTGTCTTTTGCTTCCTTATATTCAAAATCATTGATTTGAATCTTGGCTTCATTCACTTTACTGCTGTTTCCCTGTAAAAATGTTTTTTTTATTTCAATTAGTGTATCCTTTGTTTCTGACTGGATCTTTTTTATGCTGTTGAAGTCCTTAGTAAGTTCCTTGAGCATCCTTATAACCAGTGTTTTAAACCTTGCATCTGATAGATTACCCATCATTGTTTAGTTCTTTTTCTGGAGTTTTGATCTGTTCTTTCATTTGGGCCATGTTTTTTTGTCTCTTCATTTTGGCAGCCTCCCTGTTTTGTTTTTTTTTCCTGTGTATTAGGTAGAGCTGTAATGACTCCTTATCTTGGTATCATGGCCTAATGTAGTAGGTGTCCTGTAGGGTCCAGTATCATAGCCTCCCCTATCACCCAAGGTGGGTACTTGAGGTGTGTCTTTTGTGTGGGCTGACTACTCCCTTCTTTTTTAGTTGAGCCTGGATTGCTGTTACGAGGTCAATGGGAGGGATTTACCCAGACCAGTTTGTTGCAAGGATTGGCTGTGATCACTGATTAGCAACCTCTGCCTTCTGCGGAGTATCAGCTGTGTAGGGGCAGAGTGGTGGTATTCCAACATGGTCTGTAGCTGTCCACTGGGTGCACAGGCCCTGGAGTTTCTCTGGTGGTGCGGACCAGGGTCAACTCCGACCTGTGTTTTACTCGGGGCCACCCTGCCTGAGCTATAAAGCAGTCTGAGATGGCTGCTACTTGTGCTGGGCTTGGAGATTCTCAGGCAGTGCCATGCTGTGAATCTAGGCTGGCTTCTGCTAGTGCCATGTCTGGGTCCACTTAGCAAGAGGCATGGGGGCTGGTGGCTCACTGAGGCCAGCTGTTGCTTGTTCTAAAGAGTTTAGGAAGTTGTGAAGCATGAACCATGACCAACCATTCATATGGAAAAGCTACTGTTAACAGCTGTAAACTGGGTGGAATGAAGCCTCAGAGGATCTCCAGGCTGGGGCAAACAGTATAAGCCAGGTTGATGAAGTCTCATACATGCCACTCAACTGCTGGCTCTGTGGCTCTGCCCACCTTTCTGTCTGGGAGAAACTTGTCCCCCTGCTCTTGCCTTAATGCCAGATACCCCAGTTCCTCCCTGTATACCACTGGTGTCCCCTGGGCTGCCATCCCTGCACTGGAACTCAAAGGGAGTGAGTCTGAGTAAGTTCATGTGAGGGTTCTTTAAGAGGAAATGCTTGGGATTCTAGAAGTTTCTTCTATCCACTCAATGCCTGCTAGTTTTTGCAGCCAGAAGTTATGGGTACTTATATTCTTGGTCCTGGAACCCAGGGCTGGGGGGCCTGCTGGGGGGCTGGCATTCCTTGTTTCTGAGATACCACTCCCAAATTTTTATCCACCACATTGGACGTGGGACCAGCCCTTTCAGCATTTCCACCCCTCCTACCAATCTGGATCAAAGTGGTTTCTTTAACTCTGTAGTTGTCAGATTTCCATTCTTCTCAATTTCTGATGGTTCTGAGTGATGGTTGTTCTATAATTCAGTTGTAATTTTGATGTGGTTGTGTGGGGAGGTGAGCTGTTTACCTATGCTGCCATCTTGACTGGAAATCTCCAAAATGACTCAGAGTTGCTTGTTACTGCTGGGAGGGTGGGCTTTTCAGGTCCCCAGTAGACCTCAGCTGATTCAACCCTTGCTGGGAGGAATGGCTAGTCATTGCCCCATTATGGCCCCCACTGACATTTCAGGGTGGGCATGTTGTGGTTGCAGTACTGTGGTGAAAGTCCCTGCTCCCAGGTGGTCTCTGATACCACCTCAGCAAGGGTGGGGTCACCTCATTACAGTTCAGTGAAGGTGAAAATCTAGGCTTTTTCCTTAGTCTCTGCTGGCCAGGGTGGAACCTAATATTTTTCTGTGTTGTTTGATGGTTCAGTCCAGTTATTGTCTAAAAGTTTTCTGGTATGTTTCTTTCCTTGTTCTTTTACTAGAAGGAGTGGGCATTTCTTGGGTATTTTTTTTTCCAATTCTGTTGGTGTTTCTAGGTTCCCCGCTTTTCCAGAACCTAGGCTGAAATATGTGAGAAAAAAAAAGATTTAGGGTACCCACTACCATGTCATGCTCAGGTCCTGAGGTCTCTACCTGGTCTGGATTTTTCTCTCCACATTTCAAAGTCTCCTTATGTTTTCTTTTTCAAGTATTTTTTATTGATTATGCTATTACAGTTTTCCCAATTTTTCCTCCTTTATCCCCCATTAGCCCTGCCCTCAACCCTCCACTATCCTCACTTAGTTCATGTATATGGGTTGTACATGTAAGTTCTTTGAGTCCTCTGCTTCCTATACCATTTTTATCTCTCCCTGTCTATTTTATGAGTATTAATTATGCTTCTTCTTCCTTGTACCTTTCCTCCCTATTATTCCCTTCCACCTCCCCACTGAAATCCCTCCTTGTGATGTCCATTTCCCTGATTCTGTTCCTGTTTGTGATGTCCATTTCTCTGATTCTGTTCCTGTTCTAGTTGTTTGCTTAGTTTTTGTTCCCATTGTTTTTCTTTTTCTTTTTTTAGGTTCATTTTTTGATAGTTGTGAGTTTGTTGTCATTTTATTGTTCATATTTTTTATCTTCTTTTTCTTAGATAAGTCCCTTTAACATTTCATATAATAATGGCTTGGTGATGATGAACTCCTTTAAGTTGACCTTATCTGGGAAGCACTTTACCTGTGCTTCCATTCTGCATGATAGCTTTGCTGGATAGAGTAATTTTGGATGTAGACCCTTACCTTTCATGACTTCAAATACTTCTTTCCAGCCCTTCTTGCCTGCAAGGTTTCTTTGGAAAGATCAGCTGATAGCCTTATGGGCACTCCTTTGTAGGTAACTCTTTCCTTTCCTCTTGCTGCTTTTAAGATTCTCTACTAAAAGGGGAAGGGTTTACAGGAACAAGTACAAAGGACACATGGACAAAAACAAGGGGGGTAGTGGAAATGGGAGAGAGGTGGGGAGGGCTGGGGAGGTGGGCTGGGATGGGAGTAAACGGCAGAAAACTATACTTGAACAACAATTAAAATAAAAATAAAAATTAAAAAAAATTCTCTCCTTATCTTTAATCTTGGGTAGCTTAATGATGATGTGCCTTGGTGTGTTCCTCTTTTGGTCCAACTTCTTTGGGACTCTCTGGGCTTCCTGGACTTCCTGGAACTCTATTTTGTTTGCCAGATTGGGGAAGTTTTCCTTCATTATTTGTTCAAATAAGTTTTCAATTTCTTGCTGCTGTTCTTCTCTTTCTGGCACCCCTATAATTCGGATATTGGAATGTTTTAGGTTGTCCCAGAGGTTCCTAAACCTTTCTTCATTATCCTGAATTCTTGTTTCTTCATTCTGTTCCCAATGGATGTTTATTTTTTCCTTTTGTTCCAAATTGTTGATTTGAGTCCTGGTTTCCTTCTTGTCACTGTTGGTTTCCTGAATATTTTGCTTTATTTCATATTGGGTATCTCTCATATGTTTTTTCATTTTTTGACCAAGCTCAATCAGTTCTGTGAGCATTTTGATTACCAGGGCTTTAAATTTCCATCAGATAGGCTGGTGATCTCCTCATCGCTTAGATCTCTTTTGATGTTTTGCTGTGTTCTTTGATTTGGGCCATATTTTTTTTTGTCTTGGTGCACTAGATAAGTTGTAAGGGGACAGGGCCTTAGGTATTCACCCAGGCAGGGCAACCCTCTTTGCTGTGCTTAGGTGCTGCCTGTGGGGGAGGAGCCAGAGAGGGAACAATGCAGTTTGCTCACTTTGCAACAGACTCTCGTGTGAGACTGGGAGTTTCTCCCACCATGGCAATTGCTGCTGTAGTCCACAGTCAACTCTGGATCTCAGTTTCACCCATTCCTGTCTGCGCAGTCTGCCACCTTGCTGCAGCCAGTCCCGCCCGCCTGGCCCACTGTCTCTCTGTGGTGCTCTGAGCTGGCGGGCCCACACAGTTCACTGCCTCACTGTGGTTTTTCTCAGCTGGCCCCACCCACATTGCCTTGCTGCAGGTTCTTACCGGTCTTGTTGTTCTGGTTGATTTTTTCTTTAATGCCTTGATTTTCAGAGTTCCATGCAGTTTGATTTTCTGGCTCTTCTGGTTGTTTATTGATTTTAGATTGGTTGTTATCCTCTTTTTGGTTGTATGAGGAAGCAAAGGGTTTCTACCTATGCCTCCATCTTGGCCACAACTTCCCTTATGTTTTCTTTTTATGTATAATGTTCACAACTTTTATCTCTACTTGGTGGGAGGAATAGAAAAAGTACTTCTACTTCATATTTACATATGTGGATATCCCAATGGTGAGAGAGCTTTCTGAAATCGCAGAGTGTCCTTTACCCCAGTTTCTCTCAGTATTTTGATACATGCATGTCTGGTGTTCATACTGGTCGTCTGTTCTAACTGTTCAAGTTAGAACAAACTTCTGCCAATATCTCCTGCCAAAATATTCTTGTGAAAAGTTGAACATGATCTTGTGTGATACTCTGGGGTACTTAGAGTAGAAAGCTGAGCTTTTGTAAAATGTTTCTTGAATCCTAGAAGATGGGTGGGGGTTGGGCTGAGGTCTGTAGAGGCCAGTATCCAGGAATTAAGCAAATGATTCCTTGGGTTCACTGACACCCACATCTGATTCAGGTTATCTCCATGCATTCAAGAATTTTCCTCCAAAATGGTTCTCAAATATCCCAAAGACCCTTATATCAAGGTCAGCACTCATCCTATTCTACCCTGGCATTTTGTATGGTTATTTCTACAGAACTGACCAGGTCATTCTACTCTCCAGGAAAACCCTTCTTCCTCTTCTGTGCCCACAGGCTATACAACTCCTAGGCCACTTGCATCTACATAGACATCTTTTCCATGGTGCCTGCAGCCCAGAGGGTATTTCAAAACATTGCAGATAACAAGCATGGTAACTGCTTTAGCATCTATGACTGGCCTTACTGGAATCTTGTCAGGATCATATTTTAATTTATGTGAACTCATTGTTATCTTTGAGAGGGAGAGACCTGTTTATTTTTCTTCTTCTTTTTTTTTAACCTGTTGCTTTGTCCTTGGTACCATAGGTCTTAGCCTCCCCATGAAAAGGAGGACCAATCCTCAAAAGCAAAAAGAAACACAATAAGTTTGTGTTAAGTTAATTCTTGAGGAGTTAATTTAGAATTAGAATTTCTAAAAGTCCTGGCCTTACAGTTTTTAAAAAAGGATTTCTCTGATTAAAAACATTATTTTTACTTTTAATATTAGAGAAAGGAGAAGTGATGGGGAAAGAGAGGGAGAGAAATGTCGATATGAGCGAAAAACATCAATTGGTTGCCTTCCATAAGCATCCAGACGAGGGACCGAACCTGTAGCCCCAGTATATGCCCTGACTGGGAATCAAACGGGTGACCTTTTGGTTTGTGGGCTCAGTTGGTTTAGTACCAAACTGTGGGCCTTACACTTTTAAGGGATATTTTTTTCCTCCTGTAAAATAAAACCTTTAGGTAAAATGAGACTTCATTCATGTGGTCTCACTTGGGATCTCATTCTTATATCATATATGCAAACACGAAAATTCTTCAATGTAAGAAACTTTCTGCGGCAGGTCATGATGAACACAGTCAATGAACATTCAGCTCAGAATACAGATGATGAATTCACAGTTGCTCCATTGCCCTGTGGTCCAAGACGGCTGCTCTATCACCAGCCATAACATCTGCATTCCAGCCAGTAGGAAGGAGAAAGGATGACTAACACTCTTTTTAAGAGCACAGTTCCAAGTTGCACGTACTGTTTCTGCTCATTCATTGGCCAACATTTAAACACATGGCCACTGCCAGCTTCAAGGAATAATGGGAAGAATAGTCTTTATTCTGGGAGTCCAAGTATCCAGCTAAAAGTCTAAGAGTTCTATTTTTGTAAGAGAGAGGTGGAGAATGGCTGTTGGGGGGCAATGAGCAGTTTCTGCTCCATCTTCTATTAAATGTTATAATTGCAATAGTTGTCATGTGTACTCTGTTTACTGAATCCAGAACACACCAAGCACTTAACTTTGAGCAAGGTCTTGGCTTGGCCTCCATGGGAGACACATATATGTGCAAGACTAAATGGCACATGAAGGTCAGAAAAGGAGGAAAATAACATGTATTAAAGACTTTCCATGCCATAGGTTAAAAGTTTTGTATACATTTTCACTTTTAAACTCACAACTTTGTACAGCAGTCATTGTACATCTGAGGAAACTCAGCCTTAGAGAAATGAAGATGAAGTGTGTCTTAAGTCAGGTTACCTGGGAAATAGAGTGTGAGATGGATGTTTGAGTGCAGGAGATTTATTAGGGAGCAGATACAGGAAGGAAGCCAGCAAGGAGTGAGGGAAGCAGGCTGGCTAGGAGAACTTGAGGTATGATGCAGCTGCAACAGAGGCCTCAGTTGCACTTGGCTGGCATGACCTTTCAATGTTGGCATTCCTTCTCAATTAAGGGGAAGAAATTTGGACTCCTATCAGCTGGTCACTGGGTGTGAGATGCTCACCCCCAAACCCCTTACTCTCAGGGATGGGCATGTTCTTGGGCAAAGCAGCTACCATCATCTGAAATGATCTTTTATTAATTTACATGGGTATAGTCTGTCTTCCCTAGAATGTGAAGACAATGGGGGCAGAGATTTGTCTCTCTCACTCATTGCTGTCTCCCTACCAAGTCCAGTGCATGACAAATACTGGGTGCTCAATAAATAGGAGTTGGGTAATTGAACAAATAAATAAATAGAAAGTGTATACATAGCCTAATCTAAGGCAGAAAGAACTTCAGTCTATATATAAGGGATTGCCCAGAGTTGGGGATGTATGAGAAAGAGAGAGTCCTTGTTTCAGCTGCCCTAAAGAAGTGGAACAGTGTTGACCTTAAGGGGGACATTAACCTCTCACTCTGTATCACCAGTTGTAAGCAAGGAGGTGATGTTGACTTCCCACCTCTTAGGAAAAGTCCTGGAGTCAGTTTTAGAAAGTGTGTGCAGTGGGAAGAATATGCTCCTAGAGATGAGCTGACCAAGATTCAAATTCTGATTTCAATCCTTCTCTCCTTTACACCCCTTGATCTCCTGGAACCCCAAGTTTGCATCTGATAGTGGCTTTGATAAAATGCCAGCTCTCTGTGGTGCAAATGAAGGGAAATGAGATGATAGGGGTGTATTAGTTTGTAGGGGTGTCATAACAAATTACCACAGGCTAGGTGGCCTAATCAACAAACATTTATTTCCTCAAAGTTTTGGAGGCTTAAAGTCCAAGATCAAGGTGTTGGTAGAGTTGGTTTCTTTTGAAGCATCTCTCCTTGGCTTACAGATGGCTGCATTCTCTCTGTGTGTTCACATGGTTTTTCCTCTGAGCATGTCTGTGTCTAAATTCCCTCTTATTACAAGGACAGGAGTCATATTGGAGTAGGGCTGTAACACAGGAGGTTGAGCCTAGGGATCTTGACTGCTCATTCAGATAAGCTAAAAACAAAACAAAACAAAACAAAACAAAATGAAAAACAGAAGGAGGACTGGATGGAGCAGACATAGCCTTTATTACTCACATTACAGAGACCATCAGGGATGGCAGATTGGCAAACACCTCCTTGAGTCCAAGACTTGTTTTAAGGGTCCCAGACAAATGGGACATATGTCTTGCACATGACTCTAAACTACAATACCTTAGTGTGTATGTGCAGAGGGAAAAGGTGAAGAAGCAGTCACACAGGACAAAAAGCCCTTCCCAAAAGGAGATAAGGAAGGAATTACAATCCATTTCCAAAGCAATACACACTCCTTCTAGCCAGGGGCCCTCTGGCCAGCCTTCTGTTATGGGATTTGGAAGAGCAATGTCCAGCATCACCCCACACTCCATCCCAACATTGCTCTTCCATCTCACATTCTTTGTGTTACATTCTTCCAATAGGGTACCTGTGTGGTGAGCATGTTGGCACATTGCATCCATATGTCACAAATACAGTAAAGGCTACACCCCCACACCAGCAATGCTAGACAAAACCCAAAGAGACCTAGGAGAAGGGAAAGCCACAAGGAACCTAGATAATTCCACCAGCTTTTGAAGAAGTCAGAGGTTGTAGTCAGTATATGATTAATCTCAGCTCCTGGGGCAGTTGAGGCTTGGGATACATTGTGAGAATTATCAGCGATATATACACAACAGTCTGTGTGCAGAATGGCACAGATAACCCCCGGGAAGCAATAAGTAAGTCTAATGCCATTCTATTCTGCAGCACAACTTTCCTCATTTGAGTTACCTCATCAGCAACCAGGGCTACAGCATGTCTGGTATAAGGGCTATTGCAGTGTGATTTGCTACAGCCTTAATGGCTTCATGGGGTATAATAGTACCTGCAGGGAACACAAAAATGGCTAGGGGGTAGAATCTCCAGTAAGAGTGCTTGACTGGATAGCATGCCCGAAATAAGTTCCAATTTTGAAAGGCACTTGGAAGAGTATTTAACACTCACCCTAGGATGTATGGTTCTTCCCAGGTGCAACACCCAGTCCAATTTAATGAGAGGTAAGGCCAACTATATTGACCACAGGCCCACAGGGCTCCCCATAGGATGGGATGGGCCTGTGTTTCCCTAGTGGACCATACCCAGTGGTCTATAGCAGTCATTACTGTACAGGACTGCTGCCATGCACCCTATGAGCTAAACAGTGTCATTTACAGTACCATTTCTGCATTTGATACATATGGGCATGGGTTGTCACACTTCTACCTGTAATGCTGACATCCATCCCACACCACCCCAAAATGCATATGAAAGCCATGACTTGGTGTAGTTGTCCTGTTCCTTCATGAGGGAAAACACTTTCCCCTGTGTCTGCTTGAAGAGGAGCCAGGAGCTTTCCAGCCTTGTAGCCAGTGCCAACATGTCTGGTTCACAGGGTGGATCCACCATGGTAGGCTGGTGGAAGCAGCAGTGGGAAATTCAGTGCAGACTAAACAACAGAATGGTTGCTGATGGCTGCTAGCATACTGGCCTACTATAGAAAGAAGTTTCCAGAGCAGCGTCTAAGGGTGATAAGAAAGATGTTTAATAGGAACTAAGAATGGTAGATCTTAGTGGTCTGGCAATACAAACGCCACAGTTTGGTCTTTGGTTAATATGATTACACTGACGAGTGGATGCCCTGGCCATTGGTACCATGTCCTATCTGGCCCTAGGCTAAGGGCCTCCTGCACTCAAAGGGCCCAGGGAAGTGTGTGTACCTGTCAAATTGAGGCTATATAGGTTCCTTGAGGAATTTAGGTCTGCAGTGTGTTGTTACAAAGATAAGGGACCAAGAGCCATTACTGTGGGTGCTAGCTGCAGCCCCATGACAAGTTCCTACCCCCAAAGAGCCACCAAGAAACACCAGCAGGATTGTACCTGTGTCTGCCAAGGCCAGGTGAGGTGCTTTTCCATGTAGGTATGTCTTGGGGTGCTGGCAAGAGCATGTTATTTTGTTGTCCCAGCCCAGGGCATAACAAAGTCTCCTGTGTACTTAACTGTAGTCACACAGATGTCATTCAAGGTTTAGTGAGGAGGGTGATAGGAGAAGCTTGTCTTACCCTAGGCCATTTGTTCAATATTCACAGGCAGTCAGACAGGCAGGTCGTCCACTCCTGGAATGAGCTAGAGTCAGTCTTCAGGGCATCTTTCAAGAAGCTATTGTACCTTTCAATAAGGCCAGCTTCAGTGGAATTGAATGGTGGATGGAATCTCCCATCTATATTGAAGGCATCTGCCCATTCTTGTACTTGATGTCCCGTGAAATGGGTGCCTTGGTCACTTTCAGTGACATCCCAGGCCTCATAGGCAGCAAAGAGCTGCTTCAGGCCTCAGATGGTGGCTCATTGTGTGACCACTTTCATGGGTATGCTTGCAGCAAGCCAGTAGTCATGTCCACGCATGTTAAGGCATAGTGTGAACATTTGGACAGTGGTAGTGGGCTGATGTATTCGACCTGCCAGTGGGTCAGTGAGCTGTCACCCCATCAGAGGCCACTGTGTCTTGGGGCAACTGGTGAGGGTGCTTCTCTGCACAGACTGTGCATTGCTGAAAGGCCATGGCTACATTGGATTAATGGAGTGGTAGGCTCCAAGCTTTTGCCACTTCCCATAAAGTCTTCTGTACCACATGGCACATCTTTTGGTGGGGCCACTTGGCTGTGTCTTCTGCTGGAGCTTCTTCCAACCAGTGGATATGTGCCAAGTTGTCAGCCTTGGCATTACCAGGGCTGTGGAGAGGTTGATGTACATTGACATGGTAAAGAATTATTACCTTTTCCACACTGTTTTTACCTTTTCTGCAATATGTTCATAAATGTCCTTCCATAAGTCCTGCTCCTACAGGGGTTTTTGAGCCACTAGCAAATCATCTTGCTGCCAACGGGACAGCCACAGGATCAATCCTCTGTATATTGCCCAGCTATCTGTACAGATGGTCACTAGCCCAAGTTCTCAGGTTATGACTATTCAGACAATTCTCAATTCAGCCCATTAACTACTTTGTCATGAGCCATCTTCCATCCATATGCCGTCCATGTTGGGCTGGAAGGCCACTGCCCTCCAAGTGGGTGGCTGGCCCTGGCAGGAGCCACCAGTGTACCAGTTGTCCTCAGGCACAAGGACTCATCTTTCTTTGATAGTGGGCCCATACATGGGAAGAGGAGCAGGAAATTCCAAGCCCAGGTCATAGTAAATAACTGGGCCCAGGAGCTGCTGCAATTCTTGGCTCAGAGGGCTTGTCACTAGTTTGCTTCTCTGTTGGAGAAATGTACTCCGTTTAGTCAGAGTGGCCATCTGTGCTACTGAGCACTTGGCTTGGTTTACCATGTCCTGTACCTACCCAGCAATGGGGTAGGTAGTATGTACTTAAACTTCAGCCAGTCTGATAATGGTTTCAGTAGCCAGGAGATCCTGGTAAACAGCATTCACTTGTTATTCTATTCGACTGTATCAAGCCTCTGCCCCCTTCTGGGGCCAGAAGCTGGGACCAGAAACCAGTTGGCATCATGGTGTGCCCTTGCCTTGCCAGAGGCCCCAGGTATAGCCTTCAGATCTGACATGGATGTCTAAATCACATCCTTAGGATTGATTTATGACCCCCAGTGCTTGTGTGGTCTTCACTCCACTGCTTGCTTTAGCAGCCTTAAAGGCCTGGTCATGCTCTTCCCCCCAATCCTAGGTGGATCCTTTGTGGGTGAGGCGATTAAGAGTGTGCAGCAGCTGAGCTAAGTATGGTATAAAAACCCACAAGTATCCCAACAATCCTAAAAATTCTTGTAATTGTTTTGGCCTCTGTGGGATGGTGAAAGCCTGAATCTTATCTATTATGGCAGCAGGTACTACCTTTGTCTTACCCAACCAAACAACACCCAAGAATTTGACAGATAATCCAGGTCTCTGGATTTTGTTGGAATTGACTGCCCATCCTTGACCTTGGGGGTGAGCCAATAGCTGAGGAGCAGCATACTCTAACTCTGTAAGAGAATCAGAAGTCAGCATGATATTATCAATGTAATGATACAATCTTTTCAGCCACAAGGCTGTGGCAAACAGTAGGGCTGTACAAGTAACCTTGAGGCGGAACAGTAAATGCACACTGACAGCCTTCCCAGGTGAAGGCAAACTGGTCTTGGCTTTCAGGATCAATATCAATAGAGAAAAAGGCATTAGTTAAATCTAGTATATAATGGTATATGCCCAGCTCATGGCTGAGCTTGTCTAAGAGGCTAGCTATATTAGGCAGGGCTGCAAAGAGAGGAGGAAATACCTTATTTAATTTTCTGTAACCTACAGTCATGTGCCAATTTCCATCCTGCTTTTGGACAGGCCACACAGGTGAGTTTTAGGGGCTGTGGGTCAGTATGATAATATTTGCCTTAGTCAATTCTGCTATGGTCTACCCAATCTCCTTATAGCTATCCAGAAGGTGGTATTGTTTGGTGGTCACTATTCTATTGGGAGTAGGAAGTGACACAGCGGGGTGTCTGGAATGCCCCCTCAAAATGGCCCTCACAACCCATATTCAGAGGCAGAATTCCCCATGGTGGTCTGTAGGTGTATGCCAGCAAGAATGTCAATTCCCAGGATATACTCAAGGATAAGGGAAGCATACACCTTATAGGGCATGGTTATTCCAAGAGTCAGTGTTACAGGCCGCACCTGAATGGACTGTCTTCTGTAGCCATCAATGGTAGTTATAGGCCCCCTAAATCTCTCTCTGGGTTACCATAAATAACAGAGGATTCTGCACCAGTATCAACAAAAACCAACACTCTTTGTACATTCTTTGGGGATCAGTAAATAACGATTTCTACATGTGGCCTCTGGTCCCCACTGGGTCCCTGTAAGTGGGTCTCTCAGCCATCCCCCTACAAAAAGACCCCTCCCCATGGATCATCCTCTGGATAGGCTGGTGGCAACTCCACAAGTGGGGCAGCCACAAACTCAGCCAAGCAGGGTATTGACTTTGGGGGCACCAATGGGAATGTTCCAGTTGACAGTCTCCATTCCAATGTTTGGACAGTAGATGTCATTATGGGCTGGAATTGTTGCCCAGGTTTGAGTTACAAGACTCACAAGAATATAGTTAGGCTTCTTGTGTATCTCATATTTATCTTCTCCAGGCTTTACTATATCATTCCATAGTTGTTTGTGCATTACTTTCATTGGACTTTTCTGTTCATGTTTCACAGTTAGATTCTCTCCCTTTTTTCCTTTCTTGTTTACCTTTTCTACCTGTCTTTTCCTTTCTTTTGTCTCAGTAGCTCTACTTACCCTAGGTTGGCAACTGTCTGTGCCACTTCTTATACAAAATCACCTACCTTGGTGGACAAAATAGGTATCAAGGTGCTGAAGTAAGCTGGGGTGCTGTATGCACAACCTTGTCCCTCATTCTCACAGTAGATCCTTCCATATTTGGCCCACTGGAGTGTGGGTTATAGATGGTGTGTTGTATTCCTAGCTCCTGGACAAACTGCTGGAGTTCTAATGAACTGGTCCAGCATGGGTTGGAGGAGGGTAGATCCCTCTCATTAAGCCATGCCACCCTACAGTCAGCCATTAGCCACATAAGGAGGGTAGTAGTGTGACTGGCCTGGATGCTGGTCCTGTGAGTTCTTTGTTTCAAAGAGGGATGGATGGTGACAAAAGAAATATGTTTTAATTCATTCCCTGTAAGCAAAATACAATCAGTCCCTATATCCCACAACCATAACAGCAACCCTGCAATGGATTCAGTCCCTTTCTATTTGAACTTAGCAGCCAGCTCTACTAGCTCAGCGGGGGTATAGGGATGCACTATAGTGTGCAAGGTCTGCTGGGAAGGCAGTGTTGGAGTGCCCTGTGGTGCACATGGCTTTTGGGTCTTAATCTTCTGAGTTGTAATTGGATGAGTTCTAACTTTCCCTTCTTCTACCTCTCTGACCTCCCCGCTCTCATCTATTATGATCTCTTTGTATGTGTCACTTTCACTTTCAGCCATAAGGTCCCATTTGTGAGGATTCCAGTCACATTGTGCTACTATTGCCTATATACGGGTGAGTGCTAGTCACTGTCTCAATCCCCTGGCTGAGCGGCAAGCACACTAGGACCTGTAATTGCTCTCTGGTATGTTCTAATTTTCTCCCTAGGGTATCCTTATTGTCCACTGTTAGAAGATGCATGTTCCTTTCTAGTTTCAATTCCTTTTCTGAATGCACAGCACTCCCAGTAGGGGGCATGCAAGAGGCAATCACATTGATGTTTTTCTCCCTCTCTTTCTCCCTCCTTTCCCCCTCTCTGAAAATAAATAAATAAAATTTTAATTAAAAAGTTAGTGTCAATTTTAAATGATTACTTTAACAAATTGGTATTTAAACACACTTCACAGAAATAATGCACCACAATCGTGCTAATAACAAGACAATTTCAATATTTTAAATGAAAATTAATTTACTGCATTCCAGAACATCCGGTCTAGCCATGGGACATGATTTTGAAGTTTTGCCATGAGCAGCTTCTTCTTTTAATCTTATATTTAGGGTTAGTCTAAACTTTTGATTTCTTGAATGTGGTGGCCCTGCCAGGTACAACACAGGCATTACTGTGCAGATAACAAATTTCTTCCAGGCTGTCTCAGTATGTGGGCCTTCCTCCATGTCCTTCCCTGCAGCCTGCAAAGCATGTACCCAGGCTCTCAGCCTTGTGGTCAGGAAAGCTGCTCAGTGAGTTGAAAGGGAGCCAGGCCCTGCTTGGGTAGTATTACCATGGCAACACTCCTCACTCTCTCCTTGCTGAGACCTGGGCATCTGTAGCCATGGTTACTGGCTCCCACCACTAACACATCTGCATTGCAACCAGAGAGGGAACCAGTGCAGCTGGGCCTGACTTCAGGAAAGCAGGTACACACTTACAGCTTTTATGACTCATTAAAGAGAAGATGGGAACCTCAGTGGGAAAAAGGACAAAGGACAAGGACAAAAGACGAAACCTCAAGTGATAATAAATATGTGACAAGTGCTCAGCATCACTAAAGATCACAGAAATTCAAAAGGGAACAACATTTTTTTTAAAAAAAATCAGCGTAATTGACAAAAGATGAGGAAAACAAAAAGATAATCCCCAGTGTTGGGGGTGTGTTGGGAAATGGGGACTTTCGAACCCTGCTGGTCTGAGTGTACATGTATAGGACATTTCTGGGAGAACAATATGGAAAAATGTGTCAAAAGCTTTTAAAATGCACATACTTTTTGAACAAAAAATTTCTGTTCTAGTAATTTATTCCAAGGTAATAATTGAGTAAATATTTAGCTACAGTTATGTTTCCTGTAGGGGCAATTATAATAGCAAAAAGTGAGAAACAACCACAATGTGGAGAAAAAAGTGATTTAATAATCCATTTTGCATTCATACAATGGAATGCTATGCAATCATTAAGAAGTGTTGCAAAAGACCATTTAATGACATAGAACTTTATAAACAGTAATGTGTTAACTGGGAAAGAATGGATTATAAAATTAAAGTATAGGGTATGGTGGTTTAGCAGGGAAGAGTGTTCAGGGCCCTTCTCCCAATGTGAGCGCAAGTGTTCATTACTCTTTCAATCTCAGGGAGAGATGTCAAGGCTCAGGAAAACTCTGTCTACAGTTCATGGAGAGAACTTCAAAAAGTTTCTGTGCACATTAAAGCATGTTTGAATGTCCATCATGAGAGGGACAGCACAGTGCAGGACACACGGGGACTCTGGAGCCCGACACTGCCATTAAACTATATGACTTGGGGATAGTCCTTTTCCCAGGGCTCGTTGTCAGATTGAGGGATTCTCTGCTTTCCTGGTCACTCCATTCCAGGCCATCTGTTTCCAAATCAGACCCAGCTAGGTTAAGGGGATAAATCATCAAGGGTCAAAAAATTTTTTTTCTCGAGGTAACTGTCCAGATTTGGGAACCTTGCTTTCATGTGAAAAATAAACTTTAATATAGGATACACATAATAAAAATTTTATCATCTTAATCATTTTTAAGGATACAGTTCAGTGGCACTAAGTACATTCACATTGTTGTACATCTATCTGCAGAACTCTTCATCTTCCCAAACTGAAATGCTGTAAACATTAAACACTAACTCCCCATTCTCCCTTCCCCAACCCCTGACAACCATCATTTTACCTTCTGTCTCTGAATTTAACTACTCTAGGGACATCTTATAAGTGGAATCATACAGTATTTGGGTTTTTGTGTCTGGCTTATTTCACTTAGCGCAATGTCCTCATAGTTCATCCATGCTATAGCATGAATCAGAATTTTCTTCCTTTTAAAGGCTGAATAACATCCCATTGTATGCATAGACCATATTTTCTTTATCCACCCATCCATCGATGGACACCTCAGTTGTTATGCCTTTGGGTTATTATGAATAATACTGCCCTGAACAAGGGTATTCAAATATCTTTTGGGGACCCTGTGCAGGGCATTTCTGATGAACTACTCCACGGAGTGAAGCTAAGAAAGGTGATAAGAATGTACCTTGATTCTCGTAAAAAATGCCCTGCACAGGTTCCCCAAAATATATTTGAATACCCTTGTTCTCATGTGGAAAAGTTTAGCATTATAGGGGTCAGTTGGATAAAACTAAGCAAACCAGGAGACACATGTGTTAATCATACAGAAGAAAGCTCCAATTTATGAGAGAGTTTAGGAAGACCATGAAATTGAGGAAAAATGATTTTTCTCTCTACTTGCATACCTACCATATTCAAAGATGCAGCATAACTATTTATTTATTTTTAATTACTTTATTGTTGTTCAGTTACAGTTGTTTGCATTTATCCCTCACCACCACCCCCAGCCCAGCCAAACCCACTTCCCTCCCTTGCTTCCACCTCACCTTGGTTTTGTCCATGTGTCCTATACAAAAGTTCCTGAAAACCCTTTTCCCCATTATCCCCTCCCACCTCCCCTCTGGGTTACTGTCAGATTGTTCTTAATTTCAATGTCTCTGGTTACATTTTGTTTTCTTTTTTCTTCTGTTGATTAGGTTCCAGTTAAAGGTGAGACCATATGGTATTTGTCCCTCAATGCCTGGCTTATTTCACTTAGCATAATGTTCTCCAGTTCCATCCATGCTGCCACAAAGGGTAGGAGCTCCTTCTTTCTCTCTGCTGCATAGTATTCTATTGTGTAAATGTACCATGGTTTTTTGACCCACTCATTTACTGATGGGCACTTAGGTTGCTTCCAGCACTTTACTATTGTAACTTGTGCAGCATGACAACTTAAACTGTCACCAGAAATGTAAAAATAGTGAGAAATCATGTAGAAATAATGATGGTGAGAAACCTCTCAGAACATTCCCTTTCCTCAGCATAAAAATCTCAAATATAAAATAAATCCTGTCAAATTAAGTCAGTTTGGTAGCCACAGTACATAGCAATTTACAGGGAAGGGAATACTACATACAAGGCCTGTGGAAAGTTTGGAACCACAATATAAATGGATACTGGAAAATCTGTATGGAAGAGGGTACAGATAAATGTTAGGTGAAGTCTGTCTGAAGACTTTCATGCTGCTCCTGATCTTTTCTGGCTCCTGATAGCTTATGATTTGTCTTTGTCTACCTACATACATTTTTGTTGAGCTCTTATATCTACTTTGTACCTTTGTTTTATATTGGCAGTAACTTTATTAAGTCATGGTAATTTGTAATAATAATTTATAATTTAATTCATTTGTGAAAAACTCTTATTCAGCTACTGCCCAGGGGCAATATTTCTGCTAAATGGTGTTCATCTGCCATATGTTTTTCTGTGAGATTTCTTATTTTTCATGTAATATCTTCATAAACATCTGGTACCCAATTATTTTTGATTACTCAACTCTGCATAAGGCAGTTTTTCATGGATGAGCTATTTATTTCAGGTTCAATGGAGGAAGGCCAGGTTTTACCCAGGGCTGGATGTAGTTAATGTGTGTGCATCTTTTAGTGTTGACTTTTCCCTACCTTTCAGTGCAGACCTCTGCAGGTCTGGTCATAGAGCAAAGTCTCTCTTTTTCATGTAGTCACAATGACTGGTGGTTTGTTGCAAATATGCTCTTCCATCTGGGACTGATTATGGAGCTTAACCCACTATTTCTCAGACCCAAACTATCTACAGAGAAGATAGTGCATCTTTTTCTTTATCAAAAATGATTTTGGTCCTACAGTTAAGAATTTTATTTCTCACTTGGATACATACGCATTGTCAACTCTTCCTAGTACCTGCAACCAAAGGCACTTTCCATGTTTCCTTGCCGCGGCCAGCGAGGCAGTGGGTTCGAGACGCGCAGTGACGGACTGAAAAGAGAGAGCGGCCAGATGCTCTGGTGGCAAAAGGCAAGTTTATTGAAAACTCCTGTCATTATATAGTGAGATGTTCTAAAAATAGAATGCTTGCTACACGATGAGAGTCTTTGTTCAAGAAAGTTTACACACCCCTTCAGGTCACGTACAGAACATCCCGAGACATGGCAAACATCCTGGTTTAGATTAACTCCAAGGACACGACGCACCGCCCCAAGGCGCCAGCACCTCCCCGTCCTTCTCTTGGGAACAATCCGATAACAAACAAGGCCGGGGTAGTGTCAGGTCACCTCCCCCGAGGCCAAGGAACAGGCCCAAGCATCATTCTCACAATGCAGGACCCTAACTCTTGACCCCTTCCTGGGGGCTTGGTTCCCCACATTTCCTCCTACCTTCCCACTAAAATTTTGTTAATTTTTAAATACTTTACTGTTTTGATTTGGTATTTCAGCTAAATCCAAGTTCTAATAATGTAAAGTTTGATTATCTTGGTATTTCTGAAAGATTTCAGTGAGGAGAATACCAACTTAATGGGACCAGTTTTGAAAATCTTGTTTGTATTTTTAAATTTTAAAACAGTTTTGCTCAATGTCATCCAATCTATGTATCATATTTGGTATATGTGATAAGACAAATTCATAACTCAGTCCTTAGAAAATACAGACTTGAGGAAAAACTTCTAGAATTTCATAGAGGTTTCATGGTGCTGTTTTATCTTGGAAAACAGTGTATTTTTCATCACTGCATAACATGTTACTATTTTCATAGTCTAACAATCTGGCTTCTTAGTTGGAAGGCTCAGGAGCAAACTTTAGCTTATTTACTGAGAAATAGAGCTTGTTAAAAGGAAAATGGGTATCTCAGAAAATTATAAAGATATCTACAGGATCTTTTGCAGGGCTAAGTCTCTGGACAGAATCCTGCTGCAGAAGCTGGAACCATACCCCCAGAAGCCATCCCTGCATCTTGGTCTGGCACAACTAGGTCATGTGTCCTTGCCAGCTCTGAATGAGGCTGGAAAGCAGGACCCTGGGTTCTTAGCTGCTTCTAAGTAGTCAGTAGGCTCTGCCTCCTGCCAAAAACTCATAAGCTGGTGATTTGTCATTCATGGAAGGATGTGTTCATCAGCCTGGTCTGGTATAACAAAGAAAGCATAGACTGGGTGACTAAAACAACAAATATTTATTTATCTGAGTTCTAGAGTTTGGGAAGTCTGAGATCAAGGTGCTGGCCACTTTGGTTCTTGGTGAGGGCTTTCTTCCTAGTTTGTACATTGCTGCCTTCTTACTATGTCCTCACATGATAGAGACAGAAAGATCCTATCTATTGTGTCTCTTCTTATAAGAGCACTAATCCCCTCCATGAATACTCCATCTTCAGGACCTAATCATCTCCCAAAGACCTCCTCACCTCTTAATACTGTCACATTGGGGGTTAGAGCTCTAACATATTTATTTGGTGGAATAAAAGCATTCAGTTTATAGCAGAGGGTAACTGTCGGGGAGTTCTGTCCAGCAGAGGCCCTCTGGCCATCACAGATGAGAATAAGTCTACCAAGACATGATCTGCTTGGGAAGGAAAGGTGGCTAATCTCTCAAAGGAGAAGGGACTTGAGCTTGTTCCTCAGTGGGCTTTTATTGGGTTCAATTTGCACAGGAATACAGGTAAAACTCATCAATCATTGTCAGGCAGTAATGATCAAACAATAGATAACATTCGAAGAGCTGAGGAGGGCTTATTCTGAGTCAGGGTCAGATAGCTAAAGGGCCATAAAACTTTGGGAAACAAACTTGTTTTATGTTTGAACCCTTATTAAAAAAATTGAGGACATTCTTAGCAAAGCAGGTTTTACAGGCTTTTATGCATTCTTTCTTATGCCTGATTACCCCAGGGAACCACCTGTTCCTGCCCAGGGCTATGCCACCCTCTGGCATTATTTCAGCTGTAAGTCAAGCTGAGGAAGTAAGGCAGCCTAGAGATTAGTAGACTTCTCACAGACAAAATGAGGACTCAGGCTATGTCAAAGCTGAGGGGTGAGAGTCCATCACCACCTTTCTCTATAGTCCCCCAAGTCCTTACCTGATGGCTCCATCATGCCCATGCCTATCTTAGGTTGTCCCTCCCTTGAGGAATCTTACCCATCATTGGCTAACCAGTCATCCTTCATGGGACCAATCAGGGTGAATTAAGGGGGCAGAGGCAGTGTCCCTGCTGGGAAGATAAGCTTTGTCTCCTTAGTGGCTTATGGTTCCAAGGTCTTTTATTCAGCCTTAGCCATGGGGGGGTTAAAGCTTCTGAAACCAGGCAGAGCAGGTTCTCAACAGGTAACTCACATGCTAAGTAGCAAAACAAAAAAAAAATTCCTTCACTACACCATCTTTGATTTCCCATAAACACTCACTTTATTTTCTATACTTTCACATATTAAAATGCACATGTGTATTTGCTGGTGACACAATACCAATTTCTTATTACCACAAACATTCACCCTTTTAAATGAGGGTTTCCTCCAAGTTTCAAAATATATAGTCTTTGTCCAAGCTCAGGCTCTCAGGAGATGCCTATTCCTTTTGTGGTGAAATTTCTTAACAGAGAAAAGATTCAGATGCTGGGTGCCCAAAAATAATAAGAGTTCTAAAAGTGGGTCTAACTAGACCAGTCTGAAAGCAGGGCTTTGGTGAGTCCTTCTGACTATTTTTTGGGGAAGCTTTCTTTAAAAGGGTTTTATAAACTGTAAACAAATTGGTGAAGGTGTAAGCAGTTCACTGACTAATATGATTTTAATCCTCACTTGTAATTTATTTGTCATCTGACCAAATCAGTGACTTGTCTTTGCTATATGAATTGCTTTGTTCCATAAAAATGCCTTTCCTAAGTTGTTGGTGCTAAAATACTAAGATAAAAGAGCCTGTGTTATGGTGAAGAATGTGTCAATATGTAACCCACTGGGGATACAATTACACCATGATTAACTTTCTCAAGATGGTTGTGTCACTTGTCCTTAGGTCTTAACATGCTCTATATTCTCCTAAATATTCACTCTGAGGTTAAGAGCTTCTTTATGATGGTGGCCTTTTTCCTCCAGCAGTAATTCCTAGGATCCAGATGTTAGACCAAGTTCTTGAAACTTAGCAGTCCCCTTTGCTCCTACTTGTCCAGGTGGCACAAGTTCACTTCCTGATGATGCTGGCTTAGTCCTGTCTTGTTGATATCCGTAGACCTCACTGATCATGAGGTCATCAGCCATCAGGCCTCTTCCCTCTCCCTCATACACTTTATTTGCTCTGTCTTCACTCACTCCCCACCAGTACCCATCAGTTCCTAGCCTTCTGAGAGAACAAGGCCAACACTACTTCTGACAGACAAATGTCTGGCAAGATGCAATGCCTGTTAGGTGTAACTTACTGAATTTTCTGCTCTTTGAAAAGTATTAAGGTCCTGTCAACAACCTGAGTTGGTAGTGCTCTCTTTCATAAAGTAGAATATGTCCACAGAATTATAGATGTAATGTGCTAAAAATCTAGTGGTGAGATTTAGGTCAGTAGAGAACCATGCTTACATAAAGGCCCACAGGAGAATTTTGATGAAATGTTGAAGGTGGTCAGGGAGAATCTGCTGTGTTCTCTCACTGGCAGTTGTCTCCTAATTATAGTTCCACAGATTTCTCTGTGAGCAGGGAGCTGAGTCCCTGCACAGACCTGGTGCTGTGCTTAGGCAGTAGCAACAAAGGGGAGCATCTGGACTTTGCACAGTGAGGCTACTTCCAAAGCAGTGTCCTAGGAGAAGGGATACCCAGCATGTGCACATGATACATTCTCCATTTGTACCCAATATATAATGGTGGTCTTTCCCTCAAATGGGGAAGCAAGATGGCTCTTGTATTTGGGAATACTTCTCTCTGTTCTTTTTTTTTTCTTTTTATTAATCATTGTTCATATACAGTTTTCTCCTTTTTACTCCCAATCCAGTTCCCCCTCCCACCCACCCCCCTTCCCTCCCATTACCACCCTCCCCTTAGTCTATGACCATGTGTCCTTTAAGTTTGTTCCTGTGAACCCTTCCCACTGTCCCCTTAAATTCCCTCTTCTCTCCCCTCCGGTCACCATCAGCCTGTCCTCTATTTCAGTGTCTTTGGTTACATTTTGCTTGTTTCTTTGTTTTGTTATTTAGGTTCCTGTTAAAGGTGAGATCATATGGTATTTGTCTTTCACTGCCTGGCTTGTTTCGCTTAGCATAATGTTTTCCATCTCCATCCACGCTGTTGCATAGGGTAGGAGCTCCTTCTTTCTTTCTGCTGCATAGAATTCCATCGTGTAAATGTACCATAGTTTTTTGATCCATTCATTTACTGATGGGCATCTAGGTTGCTTCCAGTATCTAGCTATTGTAAATTGTGCTGCTATGAACATTGGGATGCATAGGTTCTTTTGAATTGGTGTTTTAGTATTCTTAGGATAGAGTCCCAGTAGTGGGATTGCAGGGTCAAAAGGCAGATCCATTTTTAGTTTTCTGAGGAAGTTCCATATTGCTTTCCATAGTGGTTGTACCAGTCTGCAGTCCCACCAACAGTGCACTAGGGTCCCCTTTTCTCCACAACCTCTCCCACGCTTGTTGTTTGTTGCTTTGTTTATGATGGCCATTCTGTCTGGTGTGAAGTGGTATCTCATTGTGGTTTTAATTTGCATCTCTCTGACAGCTAGCGATATTGAACATCGTTTCATGTGTCTTTGGATCCTCTGTATGTCCTCCTTGGAGAAGTGTCTATTCAAGTCCTTTGCCCACTTTTTAATTGGATTCCTTGTCTTCTTAGAGTACAGTCGTGTAAGTTCTCTATATATTTTGGAGATTAGACCCTTGTCTGAGGTGTCATTGGCAAATATGTTTTCCCATACAGTTGGTTCTCTTTTAATTTTCATACTGTTTTCTTTAGCTGTGCAGAAGCTTTTAATTTTGATGAGGTCCCATTTGTTTATTCTTTCCTTTATGTCCCTTGCTCTAGGGGACACGTCATTAAAAAAGTCTCTTCGTGAAATATCTGAGATTTTCTTACCTACGTTCTCCTCTAGGACTTTAATGGTGTCATGTTTTATATTTAAGTCTTTTATCCACCTTGAATTAATTTTTTGTATATGGTGTAAGTTGGTGCTCAAGTTTCATTTTTTTTGCACGTGGCTGTCCAGTTCTCCCAACACCATTTGTTGAAGAGGCTATTTTTATTCCATTTTATATTGCTGCCTCCTTTGTCAAATATTAATTGACCATAGAGACTTGGGCTTATTTCTGGGCTCTCTGTTCTGTTCCATTGGTCTATGTGCCTGTTTTTATGCCAGTACCAGGCTGTTTTGATTACAGTAGCCTTGTAATATAGTTTAGTGTCGGGTATTGTGATCCCTCCTACTTTACTCTTCTTTCTCAATATTGCAGCAGCTATTCGGGGTCGTTTATAATTCCATATAAATTTTTTGAAGTGTTTGTTCTATGTCTGTGAAATATGCCAATGGTACTTTTAATAGGAATTGCATTGAATGTGTAAATTGCTTTGGGTAGTATGGACATTTTGATGATATTAATTCTTCCAATCCATGAACACAGTATATGTTTCCATTTGTTTGTGTCTTCCTTGATTTCTTTCTTCAGTGTTGTGTAGTTTTCTGAATACAGGTCTTTTACCTCTTTGGTTAGGTTTATTCCTAGATATTTTATTTTTCTTTTTGCTATTTCAAATGGGATTTTTTCCTTGATCTCTGCTTCTGCTGTTTCATTGTTGGTGTACAGAAACGCCTTTGATTTCTGGATATTGACTTTGTATCCCGCTGCTTTGCCAAATTCATTTATTAGGTCAAGCAGTTTTTTGGTAGAGTCAATAGGATTTTCTATGTATACTATCATGTCGTCTGCAAACAGTGATAGTTTTGTTTCCTCCTTTCCGATTTGGATGCCTTTTATTTCTTTTTTCTTGTCTGATTGCTGTGGCTAAAACTTCCAGTACTATATTGAATAGAAGTGGTGAAAGTGGACAGCCTTGTCTTGTTCCTGATCTTAATGGAAAAGGTTTTAATTTTTTGCCCATTGAGAATGATGTTGGCTGAAGGTCTCTCATATATGGCCTTTATTATGTTGAGGAATGCTCCCTCTATTCCCACTTTGCCGAGTGTTTTTATCATGAATGGGTGCTGTACCTTATCAAATGCTTTTTTCTGCATCAATTGATATGATCATGTGGTTTTTGTCTTTGCTTTTGTTTATGTGATGTATTACATTTACTGACTTGCGAATATTGAACCATCCTTGCATCCCTGGAATGAATCCCACTTGGTCATGGTGTATAATCTTTTTAATGTATTGTTGGATGTGGTTTGCCAGTATTTTGTTGAGGATTTTAGCGTCAATGTTCATCAGTGATATTGGCCTGAAGTTTTCTTTCTTTGTTGTGTCTTTATTTGGTTTTGGAATTAGGATGATGTTGGCCTCATAAAAAGAGTTTGGGAGACTCCCATCTTTTTGGATTTTTTTGGAATAGTCTGTGAAGGATAGGGGTTAGCTCTTCCTTAAATGCTTTGTAGAATTCTCCTGTGAAACCATCTGGTCCCGGGCTTTTGTGTGTTGGGAGTTTTTTGATTACTGCTTCAATTTCTTTTGCTGTTATTGGTCTGTTCAGACTTTCTGCTTCTTTTTCATTGAGTTTTGGAAGATTATATTTTTTCTAGAAAGTTGTCCATTTCATCTAGGTTTTCAAATTTTTTTGGCATACAGTTCTTTGTAGTAATTTCTTACAATCCTTTGTATTTCTGTGGTATCTGTTGTAATCTCTCCTCTTTCATTTCTGATTGTGTTTATTTGGGTCTTTTCTCTTTTTTTCTTGATGAGTCTGCTTAAAGGCTTGTCTATTTTGTTTATCTTTTCAAAGAAGCAGCTCCTGGATTCATTGATCCTTAGAATTGTGCCTTTAGTCTCTGTATCATTTAATTCTGCTCTGATCTTGGTTATTTCCTTCCTTCTGCTTGCTCTGGGCTGTCTTTGTTGTTGTTCCTCGAGTTCTTGTAGACGTAGGGTTAGGTTGTTTTTTTGGAAAGTTTCTAACCTTTTTAGGTGGGCCTGTATCGCTATGAACTTCCCTCTCAGGACTGCCTTGGCTGTGTCCCATAAGTTTTGGGTTGTAGTGAGTTCGTTTTCATTTGTTTCCAGAAACCTTTTGATTTCTTCCCTAATATCATTCTTGACCCATTCATTGTTTAATAGCATGCTATTTAATCTCCATGATTTTGAGTGTTTTTGGTTTTTTTTCCTTCGGGTTGGTTTCTAGCTTCAGTCCCTTGTGGTCTGAGAAAATGCTTAGTATGATTTCAATTTTCTTGAAATTCTTGAGGCTTGTTTTGTGTCCTATCATGTGGTCTATCTTTGAGAATGTTCCATGCACATTTGAAAAGAATGTATATTTAGCTTCTTTTGGATGGAGGGCTCGGTAGATATCAGTAAAATCCATTTCATCAAGGGTATTGTTCAATGCCACAATATCTTTGTTGATATTTTGTTTAGAAGATCTGTCCATTTTTGATAGTGGGGTGTTAAAATCTCCCACTATAATTGTGTTGCTGTCCATATCTTTCTTGAAGTCCTCTAAGATTTTCTTTATGTATTTCGGGTGCTCCTATGTTGGGTGCATATATATTTACAATATTTATGTCTTCTTGATGGATTCTTCCCTTGAGTATTATGAAGTGACCTTCTGGGTCTCTCTTTATGGACCTTTTTTGGAAGTCTATTTTGTCTGATATGAGTATTGCTACCCCAGCTTTTTTTTTCTTGACCATTTGCTTGGAAGATTTGTTTCCAGCCCTTCACTTTCAGCCTGTGTAGGTCTTTTATCCTGAGGTGGGTCTCTTGTAGACAGCAGATATGTGGGTCATTTTTTTCTTATCCAATCAGCTATTCTATGTCTTTTTCATTGGAGCATTTAATCCATTTACGTTTAAGGTTATTATTGATAGGTACTTATTCATTGTCTTTTATGTATGTGTGTTTCTCTCTCTCTCTCTCTCTCTCTCTCTCTCTCTCTCTCTCTCTTTCTTCTCTCCTCCTTAAAGCAGTCCTTTTAGAATCTCTTGCAGAGCTGGTTTGGTCGAGGTGTATTCTTTTAGACTTTTTTTGTCTGGGAAGCTTCTTATTTGGCCTTCTATCTTGATCGAGAGCCTTGCTGGGTATAGTAGCCTTGGTTGCAGACCTCTGGTTCTCATTACCTGAAGTATTTCTTGCCATTCTCTTCTGGCTTGAAGTGTTTCCATTGAGAAGTCAGCTGTTAGCCTTATTGGGGCTCCCTTGTATGTTATTTCCTTCTTCTCCCTTGCTGCCTTTAAGATTCTCTCTTTGTCTTGAAATTTTGTCATTTTAATTATGATGTGCCTTGGGGTGGGTCTCTTTGGGTTCCTCTTGATTGGGACTCTCTGTGTTTCCTGGATTTGTGTGACTTTTTCTCTCGTCAAATTAGGGAAGTTCTCCTTCATTACTTGTTCAACCAGGTTTTCGATCCCTTGCTCTTCTTCACCTTCTGGTATCCCTATTATACGGATATTATTGCGTTTCATATTGTCTTGCATTTCTCTTAATCCCTCCTCATTCTTTCTGAGCCTCTTTTCCTTTTCTTGCTCTTTCTGGATGCTGTTTTCTACTTTGTCCTCCAGCTCGCTAATCCGATCTTCTGCTTCATCGATCCTGCTTTTCATTCCTTCTACTGTGTTCTTCAGTTCAGAAATTGTATTCTTCATTTCCTCTTGACCTTTATTGAGAGTTTCTATTTCCTTTTTCATGTTTATATAGTTTGCAGTGAGATTGATGTAGTTTCCCTCTAATTTCTGAAAGCTCATTGTGAGTTCATTGAACTTCCTGGTAATCATTGTTTTGAACTCACTGTCTGATAGTTGGGTTGCCTCTATTTCATTTAGCATTTTTCCTGAGGCTTCCTCGTTTCCCTTCAGTTGGGGGTTGTTTCTTTGTTTTCTCATTGTTCGTGGGTTTCTTCTTTGTTCTTTTTGTTTGTTAATTTGAACTGTTCTGGTTCCCTGTATTTATGGTGTGAACTTCTGTGGTAGAATTTTTTGTGTGTTTCAGTGGTGCAATCTCCTTCATGTATCCTGGTGGTCACAGCTTCCCCCTACTCTTTTTTGGGATCAGTTGGAGGAGTAAGGCAAAAATGGTTTAAAACAGCAAGATAGTATACTATGATATTTACTTTAGCAGCCAGTAGAGAAGAGATGGGTTATCCTTTGGCTCCTTATAGTGTAGCCGTGATCCTCCACCCCCCTATCCACGTTTTAGAAAGGATGGAAAGAAGGTAAGACTCTTACTGGGGGACGAGAGGATTGTTAGTTGGATCTAGAAAGCTGTGAGGCTGTGGGAGGTCAGCTTCTAAGGTAGGGTTGGACTAAAGATTAGTATATAGGAGTAGTGAGTAACAGAATAGAGACAACCCCCCACAATAGTATAGTTCAGAAAATTGCAAAGTGGGCTGAGATCAGGTAGGGGTATTGAGAAGCATTTACAATTGTATAGACTAGGTCTTACTAGCAGTAATAGTAAAGTGACAGTCTTGTGGCAGAATCGATGAGGTCTAGATAACAAGAATAAAGAGTATAGAACCTTGAGAAGTGTATTAATAGAACGCAGATGAAGGATAGTAACTTATCAATATCTTGTGACTGAGATACCAGGGGGAACCTATCAAATGACAGTATAACCAGCCAAGCAAAGAAGATTATACAGAAAGAGAAAGAGTACCAAAATATTATTAAAATAAAAAATGTCGTAAAAGTGAGAAAAAGATAATACAAATTTACAGAAACTTGCAAGATTAAAACAAAAGGAAAGAAAAGCAGAAGATGTGGTGCAGGAGAGCTAAATTTGGAGTGGAAAGAATAATATTAGGTTGAATGGAAGAGAAACGTAAGGGATTGCGATATAAAAATAATGAGAATTGAAAAAAAAAGTCACGTAAAACACAAGATAAAATCAGTCAACCAACAACAGCCAGAGAAACCAGTAAAAACCAAACAGAACCAAAAAACTAACAAACCAACAAACAACAAACAAACAAAAAACCTCTTGTTGGTTTCTAACTGGCCAGACCAGTTTTTCTGATCTTGCTAGCTTCAGCTGGCTGAGGGGCCTTTGAAATGCTTCTCTCTCACAACCAGAACTCAGCAAGTCTGTCAGGTACCCGGGGTGCTCCAAGACACACTGGTGCGAGAGAGTGTCTTCCCAATGAAGGTGCGGGAGCCCAGCGGTTTCCAGCTCCGTGTTCCCCGCCAAATGGCTCTCCAAGGGAATGTTGGCACCTTTCCCGGCTCTCCGGTCGGGCTGGCTAAAAATCTCTGGGCCACCACTGAAGGAACGCGCCAAGCCCCTTGTCCCTCCTGGGATTGCAGCACGCGATTCCTGCCTCCCTATGGGGCGCGAGCCGAGCGCAGCCGGCTTGTGCTCACTACCGCTCTGCACTTCCACCGGGCTAAAGATGCCCCTGGTCCTGTTGGGTAGAGGCTCTCACTTCTCGGCCTCTGGGCGGGATTTTATATTCCCTGGGCGATTTTTTCTCAGTCCAACTGGCCAATCTGTTCCTTCTAGCAACCCGTTCTCCCCTGGAGTTGCTCACCCCCGTATTTGGGGGGAGGGAGGGAGCAGCAACTTCCCTCTCCCGGGATCCCTGGGGCAGAGCCCGGAGCACCAGGCAGGCCTGGGGTCTGCGCGCTCCAGAGCCCGCGCTGATTCTTGGGCCCCTTTTGTCCTGTATCCGCCTTCTTACCGTCTGGTTTTCCAATAATTTCTGATGTCCTGCTTTCAAAAGTGATTCGGCAACCCAGCCCACTTGCTCTGCCTCTCGACCGATCCGCGAGTTTCCCCCCTCTTCACAGAAGCCGAGAAAAATGCTGCCTACAGTAAGGCCGCCATCTTCCTCATCCTCTCTGTTCTTTTTGGATGGATTGTAATTGGATGTTTAGAATAAAAAAAAGTATAAAAGAAACCTAAGATGAATCTATTTTGGTTAAAAAGTGAAATGGGAATCCAGCATCCATTGTGGTTGAAATGTATATATACATGCATAGAAAAAACTGTTAGGAGACTATATACTAAAATGTTAACACTGAATATTTCTCGGTGGTGAGTATAGATGATTTTGCTTCTTTTTTGTTTTCTTTATTTTTTAAATGCTCTAGGACATTTTTGTAGGGCATGCACTACTCTTCGAGTAAGGGGAAAAGTTTAAAAGTATCAACATCTGAAAATGTAGACTTGTAAAACCAATAATTTAGGGGAGCACTTAGTCACTGGATGAAAGAACATTTTAGGTTTCAAAAGAGTTTACAGTTGTGTGAATCAAATAGGCTTGATAAATATTTGCTGAATCAATTAGTAAATGAATTCATTCTGGGGTTTCCTGAGTCGAAGGTTCCCCAGTGAATTTCAAAGGAAATCAATTTACAAAAATGTGATTTGCACTTCCTCCCTTCTCCCAACACATCCATTGTGAGAAAGTAAAAGATCAGATATGGCTGAATGTTCTAGTTCCTGCTCCACCATTGCTCAGGGCCCTCCCTCCATGCCTTGCCCTAGCGTAAGTTTTCTTAACTAAAAAAGGGGAATAACATGCTGCTAACATGGTGCTTTAGTTTTTGAAGAACTTTTAGAAAATGTAAGCTGATTCCAACAAGTAAGAGTGTAAATGTTGAGAGTGTATGTGAATATAATTAAGACCAAAGAAACAGAGGTAGTTAAAATAATTTTTTCATTTTGAATTGTGAACACATACAGAAAATTACACCAAATAGAAACGTGCATCTTAGTGAAATACCACAAGGCAAACACACAGTCACCAACCTGTGGAGAAAATTGAACTCTGTTAAGTGTTAGGGTGGCTGGTGATCTGGGCTGTGAAAGATTCACAAAGAGAAGAAAATGCAGACAGCAAAGTTTTATTTTTATTTTCCCAAGAAAGGGAAAGGGCTAGGTACGAATAAATGTATTAGCCCTAAGGGGTAGTGAGTTTTTATTGTGTCAAAAAAAGAGGGAGGGAGCCCTGGCTGGTGTAGCTCAGTGGATTGAGCATAGGCCTGTGAACCAAAGGGTGACCAGTTCAATTCCCAGTCAGGACACATGCCTGGTCTGTGGGGCAGGTCCTCAGTAGGGAGCATGCCACAGGCAACCACACACTGATGTTTTTATCTCTCTCTGTCTTTCTCCTTTCCTTCTCCTCTCTCTAATAAATAAATAAAATCTTTTTGTAGGGGGAGGGGGTATTAGCTAGGTACTCATGGCAAGTAGTTGTAAATCAGGAGGTTTTAGGCTGAGAGTGGAGGCTTCAGCGTGTTTTGCTGTTATCTCTGGGTTCAGGGTGCCATTTGGTATGTTCCGTTTGTATAAGTTTTTTTTTAAATTTTATTTTAATCATTGTTCAAGTACAGTTTTCTGTCCTTTACTCCCATCCCACCCCACCCACCCAACCCCCCTCCCTCCCTCCCATTTCCATCCCCCCTAGTTTTTGTCCATGTGTCCTTTATATTTGTTCCTGTAAACCCTTCCCATTCTTCCCTGAAATTCCCCTGAAACTCCATCCCCTCTCCCCTATGGTTACTGTCAGCCCATTCTCTATTTCAGTGTCTTTGGCTATATTTTGCTTGTTTGTTTTGTTGTTTAGGTTCCTGTTAAAGGTGAGATCACATGGTATTTGTCTTTCACCCCCTGGCTTATTTTGCTTAGCATAATGCTTCCCATCTCCATCCATGCTGTTGCAAAGGGTAGGGACTCCTTCTTTCTTTCTGCTGCATAGAATTCCATTGTGTAAATTTACCACAGTTTTTTGATCCATTCATTTACTAATGGGCATCTAGGTTGCTTCCAGCACTTAGCTATTGTAAATTGTGCTGCTATGAATATTGGGGTGCAAAGTTTCTTTTGTATTGGTGTTTCAGGGTTATTAGGATATAGTCCCAGCAGTGGAATTGCTGGGTCAAAAGGCAGATCCATTTTTACTTTTTTGAGAAAATGCCATACTGTTTTTCATAGTGGGTGTACCAGTCTGCAGCCTCACCAACAGTGCACTAGGGTCCCCTTTTCTCCACAACCTCTCCAACACTTATTGTTTGTTGCTTTGTTTATGATGGCCATTCTGACCCATGTGAGGTGGTATCTCACTGTGGTTTTAATTTCCATCTTTCTGATAGCTAGCGACAGTAAGCATCCTTTCATGTGTGTCTGGATCCTCTGTGTGCCCTCCTTGGAGAAGTGTCTGTTCAAATCCTTTGCCCATTTTTTAATTGGGTTGCTTGTCTTCTTAGAGTGGAGTTGGATAAGTTCTTTATATATTTTGGAGATTAAACCCTTGTCTGAGGTATCATTGGCAAAGATGGTTTCCCATATGGTTGGTTCTCTTTTTATTTTAATACTGTTTTCTTTAACTGTATAGAAGCTTTTTATTTGATGAGACCCCATTTGTTTATTCTTTCCTTTATGTCCCTTGCTCTAGGGGACATATCAGTGAAAATACTACTGCTTGAAATATCTGAGATTTTCCTGCCTATGGTCCCCTCTAGGACTTTAATGGTGTCACAGTTTGTACTTAAATATTTTATCCATCTTGAATTTATTTTTTGTGTATGTTGTAAGTTGGTGCTCTAATTTCATTTTTTTTGCACGTAGCTGTCCAGTTCTCTCAACACCATTTGTTGAAGAGGCTATTTTTACTACATTTTATGCTGCTTCCCTCGTTGTTAAAAATTAATTGACCATAGAGACTTGAGTTTATTTCTGAGCTCTCTGTTCTGTTCCATTGGTCCATGTGCCTGTTTTTATGCCAGTACCAGGCTGTTTTGATACAGGGGCCTTGTAATACAGTTTGGTATCAGGTATTGTGATCCCTCATACTTTACTGTTCTTTCTCAAAATTGCAGCAGTTATTCAGGGTCATTTATGGTTCCATAAAAATTTTTGAAGTGTTTGTTCTATGTCTGTGAAATATGCCATTGGTACTTTAGTAGATATTGCATTGGATCTATATATTGCTTTGGGTACTATGGAAATTTTGATGTGTTAATTCTTCTAAACCATGAACACGGTATATGCTTCCATTTGTTTATGTCTTCCTTGATTTCTTTCTTTAGTGTTATGTAGTTTTCTGAATACAGGTCTTTTACCTCTTTGGTTAGATTTATTCCTAGGTACTTTATTTTTCTTTTGTGCTATATTGAATGGGATTTTTTTCTTGAGTTCTGCTTCTGCTGTTTCATTGTTTGTGTGCAAAAATGCCTTTGATTTCTGGATATTGACTTTGTATCTGGCTGTGTTGTCAAATTCATTTATTAGATCCAGCAGTTTTTGGTTGAGTCTATAGGATTTTCTATGTACACTATCATGTCATCTGCAACCAATGACAGTTTTGTTTCCTCCTTTCCAATTTGGATGCCATTTATTTCCTTTTCTTGTCTGATTACTGTGGCTAAAAATTCCAATAATAGAAGTGGTGAAAGTGGACAACCTTGTCTTGTTCCTGATCTTAGTGGAAAAGATTTTAGTTTCTGCCCATTGAGTTTGATGTTGGCTGTAGGTCTCTCATATATGGCCTTTATTATGTTGAGGAATTCTCCCTCTATTCCCACTTTGCTGAGTGTTTTTATCATAAATGGGTGCTGTATCTTATCAAATGCTTTTTCTGCAGCTATTGATATGATCATGTGATTTTTGTCTTTGCTTTTGTTTATGTGATGTATTACATTTACTGATTTGTGTATGTTGTACCATCCTTGCATCCCTGGGATGAATCCCACTTGTTCATGGTGTATGATCTTTTTAATGTATTGTTGGATGCAGTTTGCCAATATTTTGTTGAGGATTTTAGCATCTATGTTCATCAGCAATATTGGCCTGAAGTTTTCTTTCTTTGTTGTGTCTTTATTTGGATTTGGGATTAGGATGATGCTAGCCTCATAAAAAGAGTTTGGGAGTCTGCCATCAGTTTGGATTTTTTGGAATAGTCTGTGAAGGATAAGGGTTAACTCTTCCTTAAATGCTTTGTAGAATTCTTCTGTGAAACCATCTGGTCCAGGGCTTTTGTGTGTCGGGGGTTTTTTGATTACTGCTTCAATTTCATTTGCTGTTATTGACCTGTTCAAGCTTTCTGCTTCTTCTTCATTGAGTTTTGGAAGATTATATTTTTCTAGAAATTTGTCCATTTCACCCAGGTTTTCAAATGTCTTGGCATACAGTTCTTCATAGTAGTTTCTTACATGCCTTTGTATTTCTGTGGTGTCAGTTGTAATTTCTCCTCTTTCATTTCTGATTGTGTTTATTTGGGTCCATTCTCTTTTTTTCTTGATGAGCCTGCTTAAAGGCCTGTCAATTTTGTTTATCTTTTCAAAGAACCAGCTCCTGGATTCATTGATCCTTAGAATTGTGCTTTTAGTCTCTATGTCATTTAATTCTGCTCTGATCTTGGTTATTTCCTTCCTTCTGCTTGCTCTAAGCTGTCTTTGTTGTTGTTCCTCAAGTTCTTGTAGACGTAGGGTTAGGTTGTTTGTTTGAAATGTTTCTATCTTTTTTATGTAGGCCTGTATCCCTGTGAACCTGTCTCTCAGGACTGCCTTCACTGTGTCCCTTAAGTTTTGTGTTGTTTTGAGTTCATTTTTGTTTGTTTTCAGAAACTTGTTGATTTCTTCCTTAATTTCATTCTTGACCCATTCATTGTTCAGTAGCATGCTATTCAATCTCCATGATTTTGAGTGTTTTGGGTTTTTTCCCTTGAGGTTGGTTTCTAGTTTCAGTCCCTTGTGATCAAAGAAAATGCTTGGTGTGATTTCAATTTTCTTGAATTTGTTGAGGCTTGCTATGTGTCCTATCATGTGGCCTATCTTTGAAAATGTTCCATGTGGATTTGAAAACAATGCGTATTTAGCTTCTTTGGGATGGAGGGCTCTGTGTATATGTTAGTTAAGTCCATTTCATCTAGGGTATTATTCAATGCCACAATATCTTTGTTGATATTTTGTTTGAAAGATCTGTCCATATTGACAGTGGGGTGTTAAAATCCCCTACTATAATTGTGTTGCTGTCAATATCTTTCTTGAAGTCCTCCAAGATTTTCTTTATGTATTTGGGTGCTCCTATGTTTGGTGCATATATATTTGCAATGTTTGTATTCTTAGTGGATTCTTCCCTTGAGTATTATGAAGTGACCCTGTAGTTTCTCTTTATGGTCCTTTTTTGGAAGTTCATTTTGTGTGATATGGGTATTGCTACCTCTGCTGTTTTTTCCTGTGCATTTACTTGGAAAATTTGTTTCCAGCCCTTCTCCTTCAGCCTGTGTAGGACTTTTATCCTGAGGTGGGTCTCTTGTGGGCAGCATATGTGTGGGTCATGCTTTCTTATCCATTCAGCTATTCTATGTCCTTTGATTTGAGCATTTAATTTATTTACATTTCAGGTTATTATTGATAGGTATGTGTTCATTGTCATTTATGTACCTGTGTTCCTCTCTCTTTCTATTTTCCTTCCTTTCTCTAAAGCAGTCCCTTTAGCATCTCTTGTAGAGCTGGTTTGGTAGAGGTGTATTCTTGTGGACTTCTTTTGTTTGGGAAACTTCTTATTTGGCCTTCTATCTTGATTGAGAGCCTTGCTGGGTAAAGTAGCCTTGGTTGCAGGCCTCTGGTTCTCATTACTTAGAATATTTCTTGCCACTCTCTCTGGCTTGGAGCGTTTCCATCAAGAAGTCAGCTGCTAGCCTTATTGGGGCTTTTTTGTATGTTTCTTCCTGTTTCTTCCTCGCTGCCTTTAAGATTCTTTCTTTGTCTTGGAATTATACCATTTTAATTATGATGTGTCTTGAGGTGGATCTCTTTGGGTTCCTCTTGATTGGGACTCTCTGTGTTGCCTGGATTTGTTGGACTTTTTCTCTCATCAAATCAGGGAAGTTTTCCATCATTACTTTTTCAAATAGGTTTTCTATCCCTTGCTCTTCTTCTTTTCCTTCTGGTATCCCTATTATATGGATATTATTACGTTTCATATTGTCTTGCATTTCTCTCAATCCTTCTTCATTCTTTCTGGTCCTCTTTTCCTCTTCTTCCTCTTTCTGCATGCTTTTTTTTTGTACTTTGTTCTGCAGCTTGCTGATCCGATCTTCTGCATTGTCAATCCTGCTTTTGATTCCTTCTACTGTGCTCTTCAGTTCAGAAATTGTATTGTTTATTTCCTCTTGGCCCTTGTTGATAGTTTCTGTTTTCTTTTTCATGTTGATATAGTTTGCAGTGAGTTCATTGTAGCTTCCCTGTAATTTCTGGTAGCTCATTGTGAGCTCATTGATCTTCCCGATATTCATCGTCTTGAACTCAATATCTGATAGTTGAGTTGCCTCTATTTAATTTAGCATTCTTTCTGAGGCTTCCTCCTTTCCCTTCATTCGGGGATTGTTTCTTTGTCTTCTTGTTGTTCTTGAGACTCTTCTTGTTAGCCTCAGCTTCTTGAATTGATCTGTTCTGAATCCCTGGGTTTATGGTGTGAACTTCTGTGGTAGAATACCTGTGAGATTCAGTGGTGCAGTCTCCTTCAGGTATCCTGGTGTTCACAGCCTCTCCCTACTTTTTTTGTGATCAGTTGGAGAGATAATGAAAAATGGTTTAAGACAGCAAGAGAGTATTCTATGATATTTACAATAGCAGCCAGTAGAGAAGAGATAGGAGATCCTTTGGCTATGTATAGTGTCAACTGTGATCTTTGACCCCACTAGCCACGTTTTAGAAAGGATGGAAAGAAGAGAAGACTCTTTTTGAGGAGAGAAGGATTGTGAGGTTGATCTAGAAAGTGGTGAGGTTGTGGGAGGTCAGATTCTGAGCTAGGGTGAGAGTCAAGAATAGTAAATATGTGTAGTGTATGAGAGAATAACCACTACAGTAACAGAGTTCGTGAAACCGTGAAGTGGGCTCAGATTTGGGAGGGGTGTTTTGTAGTGTTTACAATTGTATGGAATAGCTATTATTTACAGTAATATTAGAGCAACAATCATGTGACAGAATCTATGAGATCTCGATAACATGAATAGGGACTATAGAACCTTAGGTATTGTACTAATGGAGCACAAATGAAGGACAGTAAATTAGCAATATACTATGAATGAGATAACAGGGGAAACCTATCAAACAATAAAATATAACCAGCCAAGCAAAGAAGACTACAGAAAGAAGAGGAATACCAAAATACTATTAAAATAAAAATATAAGAATAAAGAAAAAATGATAATACAAATATTCAATAACTTGCACATTCAAAGAAAAGAAAAAAAAGAAGGAAAAAGCAGAAGATGGAAGGAAGAAGGGATAAATTTGGAAAAAAAGGAAGAAGGAATAACATTAGAATGAAAGAAAGAGAAGCATAAGGAATTGAGAGATATAAAAATAATAATTTAAAAATAAAAAGTTACTTAAAAAATAAGACAAAATCAAACAATCAAACAAAAAAACCTCTTGTTGGTTTCAAACTGTCCAAAACAGTTTTTATGGTCTTGTTGGCTTCAGCAGACTGAGATGTAATTGGTATCGCTTTTCTCCCTTCCCATTCAGCACTCAGTCAGCCTCTAGTGTACTCTCTCCAGGGCTAGCAGGCATTCTCCCCAGAACCAGTCTGGTGCCTCTCTGCAGGGCCCTGGGTGTGGTATCTGGGCCCTCCTAAGCACGTTCTCCAAAGTTCACGGCGGTGGGCACCAGGGATCCTGCCAAGCACCTGAGCCTTTTCTGTGTTCATGGCTGTGGCCTCTGGGTCTTCCACAAAACCATATTCTTTCCAGGTTGCGGGCATGGGTGCATGTCCAGACCATCCTTGGTCACACAGGCTGGGGTGCACACTCTTCCCAGGGGTATGCATGGGTGCTCAGAGCCCCTGTGTGATTGCCTCTCAGTCCTCACTCCCCTCTCTGTACCTTCAAGCAACCAGGCCTCCCCTGGTGTTGCTCAATCCTTGTTTGGAGCAACAAACATGGAGGGAGCGGAGGGAGTGGTTGACCCAGCTCTCTCCTGAGTGCCCTGAGGCAGACCCAGGAGCACAGGGCCTGGGGCTGCAACCTCCCTGGTCCCTGCACTGATCCCTGGGCCCTTATTATCCTGAAGCACTCTCCTTACTGTCTGGTTTTTCAACGTTCACTACAATTTTTGATCTCTTATTTTCATATATGTTGTGATACTGTCAGCTGTTTGCTCTGTTCCTCTGTAGATTGGCTAGGGTTTTCTCCCGTGTGTAGGGGGGAGTGGAATCTGCTCCCTCCTACCATGCCACCATCTTCCCTCTGTTTGTATAAGTTTTAAAACACCTGTCTAGGGGATGCTTTTAGTAATCTTCACAGTCCCGAGAACAAAGCCTCAGAAAAACAACAGTTAATTATGTGTAAAAGACTTAAGGAAAGAGAGATAGCTAGCACTGGTAAAGAGGGCCTGAAAGGGGCTTTTTTGTCTCATCAGTAAGTACCCTCAGAAATTCCTTAATGTGTCTCCTAATTTTTACCCATCCCCTCCTCTCCCAAAATGACTGTTATCCTGACTTTTATGGTAATTACTTCCCCTCTTGTCTATACAGTTTTATCACTGCCTAGATGGTTCCCAACTTATGATGTTTCAATTTAACAATTTTTCTTTTTTTTTTGTTTTTATTGTATTTATTGGGGTGACATTGGTTAATAAAATTATGTAGATTTCAGGGATTCAATTCTATAATACCTCATCTGCATATTGTAATGTGGGTTTATCACCTCCAGTCATTCCCCATCCATCACCATTTAACCTCTCTATACCCTCTTCTACCTCCTCCAACCCCCTTCTCCTCTGGTAATCACCATACTGTTGTCTGTCTATAAGGTTTTCCCTTCTTTTTTCTTTTTGGCTTAATTCCTTCACACTTTTAACCCAACCACCCTTCATGATTTTTTTTTTTTTGGAGGATAGGAAGTTCAGTTGGTGATTTATTTTTTAAAAATATATTTTATTGATTATGCTATTATAGTTGTCCCATTTTCCCCCCTTCACTCCCCTGCACCCTGTACACCCCCTCCCACCCACATTACCCCTCTTTAGTTCATGTCCATGTGTCATACTTATAAGTTCTTTGGCTTCCACATTTCCCATACTATTCTTACCCTCCCCCTGTCTATTTTCTATCTACCATCCATGCTACTTAATTTCTGTACCTTTCCCCCCATCTCCTCCTCCCGCTCCCCTGTTGCTAACCCTCCATATGATCTCCATTTCTGTGGTTCTGTTCCAGTTCTAGTTGTTTGCTTAGTTTGCTTTTGTTTTTGTTTTAGGTGTGGTTGTTAATAATTGTGAGTTTGCTGTCATTTTATTGTACATGTTTTTTATCTTCTTTTTCTTAGATAAGTCCCTTTAACATTTCATGTAATCGGGGCTTGGTGATTATGAACTCCTTTAACTTGACTTTATCTGAGAAGCACCCTATCTGCCCTTCTATTCTAAATGAAAGTTTTGCCGGATACAGTAATCTTGGATGTAAGGCCTTTCATGACTTGGAATACTTCTTTCTAGGCCCTTCTTGCTTGTACAGTCTCTTTTGAGAAATCAGCTGACAGTCTAATGGGAACTTCTTTGTAAGTAACTGTCTCCTTTTGTCTTGCTGCTTTTAAGATTCTCTCCTTATGTTTAATCTTGGCTAAGGTAATTATGATGTGCCTTGGTGTGTTCCTCCTTGGGTCCAACTTCTTTGGGACTCTCTGAGCTTCCTGGACTTCCTGGAAGTCTGTTTCCTTTGCCAGATTGGGGAAGTTCTCCTTTGTTATTTGTTCAAATAACTTTTCCACTTGTTGCTCTTCCTGTTTTCCTCTGGCACCCCTATAATTTGGATGTTGGAGTATTTAAAGATGTCTTGGAGGTGCCTAAGCCTCTCCTCACTTTTTTGAATTCTTATTTCTTCATTCTTTTCTTTTTGGCTGTTTCTTTCTTCCTTTTGGTCCACTCCATTGATTTGAGTCCCAGTTTCCTTCCCATCACTATTGGTTCCCTGTACATTTTCCTTTATTTCACTTAGCATAGCCTTAATTTTTTCATCTAATTTGTGACCAAATTCAACCAGTTCTGTGAGCATCCTGATCACCAGTGTTTTGAACTGTGCATCTGATAGGTCGGCCATCGCTTTGTTGCTTAGTTGTATTTTTTCTGGAGCTTTGATCTGTTCTTTTGTTCATGTCATTTTTTTGTCTCAACATGCCTGTTACATAGTGAGGGGTGGAGCCTTAGGTGTTCACCTGAGCAGGGCAACCCAGTTGCTGAGTTGTGATGCTGTATGTAGGGGAGGGGTTCGAGAGGGAACAATGGCACTTCCTGCTCTCTCTGCCAGATTTCAGTCACTTCCTCCACTTCACACAAGCAAATTGGGCCTTTCTAGTGCTGATTACCATGTGGGTGGTTTTGTGTACGTTCTAGGACTGTGTGAGTCTCTCCAATGAACTCTCCTGTGAGTCTGGGAGACTCTCCCAGCACCTCAACCCCCATAGGTGTTTTCAATAGGTGTTTTGAGGCTTTATTTCCCCGAGCTGGAACCCTGGGTTGCATGGTCTGTCATACTGCCCAGTTTTGCCTGGTTTATCTGTATGTGAATGTGGGACCGTCCGGTCCACCAGCCACCTTGTTCCACACCCCGTTCCACAATCCACCACCTTGCTGGGTCTGCCAGCCACAGCTTTGCTGTGACCTTTCTTGGTCCTTGCTGCCCGACTCCACCCCTCCTACTGGTTTGGATAAATGTGTTTTCTTTAACTTCTTGGTTGTTGAACTTCCATACAGTTCAATTTTCTGTCAGTACTGATTTTTTTTTTGTTTTTTGTTTTGTTGTTTTTATATTACTGTTGTCCTTCTTTTGGTTGTGTGAGGAGGCACAGTGTGTTTGCCTATGTCTGCATCTTGACTGGAAGTTCCCTCCATGATTTTTTGACTTTATGATTGATACAAATGGAATATACATTCATTAGAAAACCAAACTTTGAATTTTGATCTTTTCCTGGGTTAACTGCATGCAATATGATACTTTCTCATCATGCTGGACAGCAGCAGCAAGATAATTTTGCCCAACTGTAGGCCAATGTAGGTATTCTGAAAATGTTTAAGGTAAGCAAGTCTTAGCTATCATGTTCTATAGGTGAGATATAGTAAATGTACTTATGATGTTTTAAACTTAAAATGGGTTTATTGAGATGTAATCCAATTGTAAGTCAAGGAACAACGGTACCAAGTATGCATCCCTAAAATTCAATTGTTTGGTTTTGCCTGTTTTGAAAAAATGTAATGGACCACTATCTACTTCCGGTTAAGATGGAGGCATAGGTAGACATACTTCACCTCCTTGTGCAATCATAGAAAGAATTACAATCAGATCTCAAAACTAGTTACACCCAGAACTGTCAGAAAATCAAGCTGTATGAAAGTCTGACAACCAAGATTTAAAGAAGACACATTCATTAAGACAAATTGGAGGGCTGGTGTTGCGGAGATGGAGAGGTGATGTGGCATGGAAAATCAGTGGAGGCAGTGGTGGTGGTGAAGGGAATGAGAGGGACACCTTGGGAGTGAGCCATCCCAGCTCAAGCCAGACCACACAGCCCAGGGTTCCAGCCCCAGGAAGAGAGCTCCACATTCTTCTGGCTGTAAAAATAAGTGGGGGTTAGGGAAGTGAAAGAAACTGACATATTTTTGCCACTTAAAGGGCCAACATGGTATACAAATCCACCCACTCAGGGATTAACCACTGAGGCAGCAGCTGGAAGGGTGCCAGTCAGACACGGGAAAGGGATGAAGTGACTGGAAACTGGGCAAACTGCCAGACACCAGGGTGTGGCATTGTCCCCTCTCTAAGCCTTCCCCACACAGTGACAAAGTGGTGAGGCATGTTGCCTTGCCATGGAAATTACCTAAGGCTCCGCCCCACATAATTTACAGGTGACGTTTCTATATAGGCCATGCTATAAGACAGGGTGAAAAAGTAGCTCTATATAATACACGGAAATGAACAGAGCGGGAATGCTATATTGAGGAGACAAAAAGTATGGCCCAAATGAAAGAACAGAACAAAACTCCAGAAAAAGAACTAAGTGAAACAGAGATAGCCAACCTATCAGATGTAGAGTTCAAAACACTGGTTATCAGGATGCTCAGAGAAGTCTGAGTATGGTAAATAAATAAAGGAAGAAATGAAAGTCACACTAAGTGAAATGAAGAATAATCCACAGGAAACAAAGAATGAAGGGAAGGAAGCCAGGATTCAGACCAACAATTTGGAACATAAGGAAGAGATAAACATTTAACCAGAACAAAAAAGAGAAACAAGAATTCTTAAAAAATGAGGATAGGCTTAGGAACCTCTGGGACATCTCCAAATGTGCCAACATCTGAATCATAGGTATGTCAGAAGGAGAAGAGGAAGAGCAAGAAATTGAAAACTTATTTGAAAATACATTGAAAGAATACTTCCCTAATTTGGTGAAGGGAATAGACATACATGTTCAGGAAACACAGAGTCCCAAATAAGTTGGACCCAAAGAGGACCAAACCAAGACTCATCATAATGAAAATGCCAAAGACTAAAAGTAAAGAAAGAATCTTAAAAGTAGCAAGAGAAAAGCAGGCAGTTACTTTCAAAGGAGTTCCCATGAGACTATCAGCAGATTTCTCAAAAGAAACTTTGCAGGCTAGAAGGGATTGGCAAGAAGTATTCAAAGTAATGAAAAGCAAAGACCTACAACCTAGATTATCCAGCAAAGCTATAATTTAGAATGGAAGGGAAGATAAAGGGCCTGACCAGACAAGGTATAGCTAAAGGAGTTCATCTCCACCAAGCTGTTATTACAATAAATGTTAAAGGGATTTATTTAAGAAAAAGATCAAACCCATGAAAATTCAAAAGGCAACAAATTCACAACTATCAACAACTGAATCTAAGGAAAAAAACAAACTAAGCAAACAACTAGAACAGGAACAGAACCATACATATGGAGATCATTTGGAGGATTAACAGCTGCGAAGAGAAAGGGGAAGAATAGGGTAATGGTGCAGGGATTAAGAAGCATAAATAGTAGGAACAAAATACACAGGGGGAAGTTAAGAATAGCCTAGGAAATACAGAAGCCAAAGAACTTACACACATAACTGATGCGTGGGTCACTGGCCAACAGTGATCACGGAACACTGCAGATGGCTCATCAAAACACGAGAAAAAAACATGCACAGAGACAGACTAGTTTCTATGGAAAAGTAGGGACGGGATGGCCACCCCCTCTAGTGGGGAGAGCGCTGATTTACCGTCCAAACCTGCTTTTATTGGGCTCGTTTTGCATAATAATTCAGGTAAAGTACATTACTCATTATGAGGAAGTAGGGAACAATAGATAACAAGGAACTCTGCGGGTCTACTTTGAGTCAGGGTCAAAGAGCTGTAAGACTTTGAGGAACAAACTAACTTCCTCCTTGGACCTGTCTCATTCAACTGAGAGCATTCTAAATAAAGAAGGTTTCACAGTAATTTACATGTTCTTTTTTAGGCCTGATCACCTGGGGAATCCGCCCTTTTCGGCACAGAGCTGCACCACCCTGTCATTGTTTCAGGCTTAGGTGGAGCAAGGGAACTAAGGCAACCAAGAGATAAGGAGATTTTCTCCCAGATGATGAGAACTCAGGCTATGTCAAAGCCGAGGAGTGAGGGTCCATCACCCCCTTATGCTGTAGCCCCCAAAGTCCTTCTTTTGGGGGCCTCCCACGTGATTGTGCCTGTCTTAGATTGTTCCCCCCTTGGGGAATCTTACCCGTCTTTGGCTAACCGACCAAGCTTTGGGGTTCAGTTATGAATGAAGTAGCAGAAGCAGCACTCCTGCCAGGGAGATAAGCTTTTGTCTCCTTGCTGGCTTACAGTTCCAAGGGCATTTCCTCAGCCTTAGCCTAGGCAGGGGTTACAGCTTCTGATACCAGGCAGGGCGGTTCCCAGCACATGACCCATAGACAAAAACTAAGCAGGGCAGGGGGATTGCTGGAGGGAATAGGGGTACTGGACAGAGAGGGGGCAAAAATATGGACAACTGTAATAACATAATCAATAAAATATACTTAAAATGTAATGGAATCTTGTCATCTTTTTTTATTTGGTGTCTTTTGTTTAGCATCGTCTGTGACATTCATCAATGCTGTAGACAGGGTGAGGTTAAGAATAGTATAGGAAATGTAGAAGCCAAAGAACTTATATGTACGACCCATGGACATGAACTAAGGGGTGGGGAGTGTGGATGTGAGGGGATGTGCAGGGTGGAGGGTAATAAAGGGGGGAAATGGGACAACTATAATAACATAATCAAATATATTTTAAAAAGAAAATAATAGAACAATTAATAAATAATGCTACAAAAATAAATTGTTCATCACACACTCACAACTGTAAACATAATTTTGCCCCATGATATACATATATTTTCAATTTTTTTGTGGTGAAATACATATAAAAATTTACCACCACAACCATTATATGTGTACAGTTCAGTGGTATTAAAAACATTATAATGTTGTTGCATGTGCCCATCCACAGACCAGAGATCTAACCCACAACCTAGGTATGTGCCTTGACTGGAAATCTAACCCACAACCCGTCAAGTACAGGAAGATGCTCCAACCACTGAGCCATACCTAAAAATAGACATTGTAATGTTGTGCAGCCGTCATCAACATAACCCTTTCCATCTTGTAAAGCTGAAACTGAGTACCCAATAAAGACTAATGCTATTTGCCCCTTCTCTTAGCTCCTAGACACCATTTTACTCTAAGTACTTCATATAAGTGGAATCATACAATGTGCTGTTTTGTGACTGGCTTATTTCACTTAGCCTAATGTGTTCAAGGTTCATTTATATATATGGTGGTACCACATATATATTTTTTACATATTTAAAATGTATTCCATATGTATTCAATGCATTCTAATATGTTAGTGTTTTTCTTTAAGGTTAGGTTTTCTTGTACAGTTGACCACTGAACTATGTGGGGGTTGGGGATGCCCACCATAGGCCCAATTACATAGGAGTACATGTCAGCAACAATAAAACATTTTTTCTGCAATATTTTGACTTGTGGTTGAATAGATGAATCTGTGAATGGAGAGCTTGTGGATATGAAGGGATTACTATAGTTTTTAAAACAGTTTAATAGAACCATTAATATTTTATGTCTTCTTCTGTCCTCTCCCAATTTATTGAGGTATGATTGACAAAAAAATATGTATTTAATTTGCATAAGTAATTTTTAGAAGGTGTATAATGTGATGATTTAATATATATACACTATAAAATTATTATTACAATCAAGTTAATTAATATATCCATCACCTCACATAATTACTATTTTTATGTGCGTGTTGAGCAAACTTAAGAACTACTCTTTTAGCAGATTTGAAGTATTTAGTACAGCATTATTCCTTACAGTCACTATGCCATTCATTACATCCCCAGTACTTATTAATTGGATGTTTGTACTCTTTGATCAGCATTTCCACATTCCCCCCAGAATCCAGCCCCCGGCAAACACTATTCTACCTTCTGGTTTTATGGGTTTAACTTTTTTTAGATTCTACATATAAATGAGATCATAGAGCATTTTTCTTTCTGTTTCTGGCTTATTTCAGTTATCATAATGCTCTTCAGGTTCATCCATGTAGTCACAAATGGCAATATTTCTTTCTTTTTCATGGCTTATAGTCTTCTACTTATGTAATTATATATATTATTTTATTTATTTGTTAATGTCTTTTTAAAAATATTTATTTATTTTTAGAGAGAGAGGAAGAAAAGGAGAGAGAGATGGAGAGAAATATTAATGTGAGAGAGGAATATCGATTTGTTGCCTTTATATGCTCCCCAACTGGGGACCAAACCTGAAACCCAGACATGTGCCATGATTGGGAATTAAACCAGTAACCTTTTGCTTTTCAGGACTATACCCAATCAACTGAGCCATACCAGTTAGGACTTATCCATTAATCTGTTGATGGAAACTTAGGTTGTTTCCAAATTTTGGCTATTGTGTATAGTGCTACAATGAGCACAGAAGTGTAGCTATCTCTTTGAGATATTGATTTCATTTCTTTCAGATAAATACCCTCAAATGGAACTGCTGGGTCATATTGAAATGGGGTGTAGACTAGGGGTCCCTCAAAGTGCCCGTAGCCCTTGGTTGGGGAATGGGAGAAGCAAATGATATGGCTTACAATACTTTGCATAACAAAAGCTTATTTAATAACCATGCTACACCTCAGGGCAAGGTGGGGGAGAAACTTTCAGGATATAGCCTGACTCATTGTGTAGCCATGGGGTGGTCTCCTTGGATTACTTAGTTACTCTTGCCCTGACTGGGGATGGCAGCCAAGAGAATGTAAATTATACAGAAAACTGGCAAATGTAGCTCGTTGTCAGAGGAGTAGAGATGAAGTCACCCAGGAGGCTCTGAGTTAGGATTTAAAACTAAGGGCAGGCAGCTGTGAGTAGGAGCGCCATGATGGAAGGGTATAGAAGAGCTGTGCTGCTGGTAGTGAGATAGGAGCCATGTGGGCTCCTAGAAGGTGGTCTGCCATGGGCTAGTAAGTAAGAAAGCAGGCATGATGTTCTGATTATGCCTGCTTTAGCTGACTCTGAAGCCATCAAGGATCCTGCCTTGCAAGATGTTGAACTGCTGCATGCAAATCGAGATTTTATCTGGACTTTTGGAACTTGTACCTTTCCTGGGCCATGATTCAGTGCAACATGACACATGTATTCCTACACTATAACATGGTGGCTTACGAAGTCCCCCAGATCCTGAAGGAGAGAGTTGCTGCAAGAGGATGGCAACTTTGGTTCCTTTCACAGGGACTGTAGAACTGTTTGTGCATCTGCTCAAATTTAGATAAGGAAATAAGGAACTTCTGGTTTTGAAGTTTTGGCTCATAACCTTTTGGGGAGCAAGGAAAGTGCTGGGTCTTGTGGGAGAACAGGGCTCCAAGACAAAGTGCTCTCAGTACCCTGAGGTTGGAATATTATAAATCAAAACCTGTTCCTTCCAATACTACTTGTTGGGTCATGCACCAAGGCACCACATGGATGGGCCCCTGTCTGCTTGGTTACAGTTTTGGAGACCCAGATGGGACTAAGGGACCCTGTAATCAAGTTCCATCTATGTGGAGTAGACCAACTCCTGGATCATGGCTGTGAGGACTTCCTAGTCTCAGGGAACTTCCCTACATCCCAGCTCAAGGTCCCAGTTGCCAGGAATGCCAGAATAGTGTAAGAGGGCAGGTTTGGGGGCAGGGAGGGAACTCTTAGGATCTGTGGGCCAAACTTGCATGCATATTGGAGTTAGAACACTGAACTGCATGGGGGTACTGCCATTTTGGATAAGTCACGTAGTGCTCCACCATGGAGGATGAGTCACATGGCTGCTCCACCATATTGGATGATATGGAATGTAAACATGCCACCATCAAGGGAGTGGCACATAGCTACTTCATAATTTTGGAAGTGGGCAAGATGGTGGGCCAGGCATGCCCTCCAAGTTATGTGCTCTGTGGGCACTGCATCAGTCAGGTTCTCTGTGCAATTGGTTCTGATAGGGATGACTCTGGACTTGTAGGCCATGCATATGTGTCCAGTGGGAATGGTCCTTGTTCTGAGGGCCATAAACAGGGGTTCAAGAGTGACAATGTTTCTGTTACTTTATGCATATACTTGTAAAGCTAGGGACTGTTAGTTGCCAGGTACTGACTTTGAGTATGGTCTGTCCCAGTGTGGGAAAGAACAAGGATGAGAGCATATTATGGCTAAATCTGAATGGGTAAAGACATAAGAAGGTTGTGAAAGTTTAAACCTGGAAGGAAAAGAAACCTCAGCTCTTGGATGTGCCTATCCTTTATTTGCTTGTTTTCTGATCTTACAGTGATGTAGCTTGAACTTTGCTGTTTTGGGTACATCAGGAATCCTTTGCCTCTGCTTTTTGGCCAGTAAGACCTAGGAGAGGTCACCTGTAACCAATTGGAGAGAATGCTTTTGCCATTTGGGACCAAGGAAGGGTCATGTGCTGCCAGTGGAATCTGGCCTCGGGTAAGAGCATGTCTCTGCCAAGAGACTGGATGGTGAAGGGCATGCTACCAAGTGGATGCACCGGTGGGTGAGAGGGTGTCTCTGTCATTAAAGTGAAGTGCCATGGAATGCTGACTGGTGAGAAATGAGACAAGATTTTAAAGCTACTTCTAGCTCCCCTTCATCTTTTAACTCTGTCTTTGCTTTAAATTTTGCTCTGTTTCTTCTCTGAAAAGAAATTGAGGATTTCTATGGAAAGTCAGAACTTCATCTATGTGGGAAAAGTGAACAAGGAAAGTGTATAAGACATTGAAGTGTAATTTTAGTGGATACTAGAACAAGGATTTTCCTTCACGCTTGATATTTCCCCCCTACCTGATCCCTCCATATTTTGTCATTCTGAAGGAGTGAATGATGACATAAGATTTCTTTGCATACAACTAGTAAGACCAGTTGCCAATGGTGGTTTTGTCAACCAAGATTATGACTGGAATTTCATGCCTGAAGGAGGCATGACTATACTCTGGTTGTTACCAGAAAGCCTTGAGGAACTGGGATTGACTTTTGAAACTAGTGAACATCTACTAGAGGAAAGGCCTGGTACCTTGGTTGGTTGTGTGGTTCATGGCAGTCTTTCCAGGGAAGGAAAGACAGTTCCTTCCCTGAAAGATGGAAGGGAAGAAACTTAAGGCACAATGGAAACCTCAAAGACTTGAGGGAAGCAGCTGCTAGAGGTGAAGCCAGATGGAAGGTGTATGGCTTAGCTTCTGTGCCCTGAAGGGCAGACTAAAGGCTCAATCTAAATGTTCCTGTGTGGGTTCCAGCAAAGCAGACTTAAAACTCATATGTGATCAGTTGTTGCTCTTGTGTTTATGCAAACAAACAGGCAAAATTAAAACTTGACTTAATACAGTCCTTTTAGTGACAGTGAGGGTGATCTTAGAAAAATCATGATTCAAGGAAAATCACATTGCTCAGTGGTGGACATTAGACTAGTGAAGCTAACTGTCTTCAAAATTTGTTTTCATTTGGAAGTTGAAGCTAGGTTTGTGAAATCATCAAAGATGCTCAATTTACAGGCCAGAAGGATCTGTCAAACTGTCATTGTTAAATGTCATTGTAGCCAAGGCCTGCCACTTGATATCTTCCCAGAAGACAGTCTTGCAGACTCAAAGACTGGTTTGTGGGTTGTTGTGTGAATTAACATGTGTGTTATTCCTTCTGTTTTCATAGGGCCTAAACCTACGATTTCATTAACTGAGTGATTGGTTCCATGATGTGGACCTCACTTAAGAAGCCCATCTGCAGTGCCATCTTCTGAGATTCAACAGTTTGACTGAACCAAGTGGTTGGATTGGTGACATATTAGGGCAGTCTGTATGCTTCACTTTAAAACTCGCTTCTGTTTATGCCATAATGGCTTGGACAGAAAGTGCCCAGAAGTCTGAAAGGGGAGAATCCTAAGATATTCCCCTCAGTCCCAAGTAAGTATAGTGAGCAAAAGGGCTTTGGGTGCATGTGACACTCCTTGTACACCTTCTTTCAGAGAAGCCATACTTTTCTTAATGTGGAACATTGTAGAATTGGTCTCTATCTTTGTCATTTAGTGGTTAGGGTTTTACTTGTGCTTTCTAATCCTCTTGCCAAATCTGTTGCCCCTAGAACACAACAAGGATGCCAACTTTTCCAGTAGTGCCAGCCCTTGGGCACTGAGCATGCCATTCCCTGGGGACAGCCAACTGACCTGGACTCTGCAAGGCCCTTCCCCATGCATGAAGGCCACCCTCTGCTCTGCTCCATACCCCCACTTTGTTAGGGATTATTGAACCCAGAGGTAGTTAAGATGATGGCCATGCCTATTAGGAAATAGCTCCAGAAGACTGAGACCTTTGCCCATTGTCCTTTATAAGATTACAAAGGGTCCAAAGTCAAAAGTGGGATAAATTGTAATGAGTTAGAGGGCAAGGGGTGACTAGGAAAATAGGGGTAAATCCCCACAAACATTGGTGGGAGAAGGGGAGAATCAGATGATATGGATTAAGGTAGTTTACAATACAGTGACAACTTGGTAGCTATTTTAATAACTATGCTACTCCATTGGGGTGAGGTGGGCATGACTTTAAGGGTGTATTCTGACTTGTGACATAGCCAGGGGAGGTAGAGGTCCCTGGATCACTGAGTCACATTTGCCCTGACTGGGGATGGCAACTGAGAGAATGTAAACTTAACAGAAAACTGGCAAATGTTGCTTATTGTGGGAGAGCTAGAGATAAGGTCAGGCAGGAGGCTCTGGGTCAGGATTTAACTAAGGCAGGCAGTCATAAGGGACTTTGGCCATGTGGTTTGAAAGGGTAAAAGGGCCCAGTCTGATCCACCAAGTAAGGAGGTGCTACATGGGTTTGGATTAAGAGCTGGAGAAAGAAAAAAAAAGCTGGGGAAAAAAAGAATCACTGAGAAACCTTCCTGGGGAACATGGCAGCACAGATGATGGTGCTGAGAATTGTGGGACCTGCCCAGCCAAGCATGGATTAATGGGAGGTGCCGGGAATGCTGAACTATGACCATAAGTACTGAGCTGTGGACATCTGTTTTTCCAGAAGACACACCTCTGACTGGCATATTCTGAAACTGGCCTGATTTGATAAAGGGAAGCAGGACTGTGTGTTTGTGGGCATTTTAAATGGAGTGGGTCTTAACAGCAGAATTATGCCATTATTCTAAATTTATATAACTTTTAAATAAACAATTCTTTTCCTTTTCACCAAACTCTGGCATCAGAAGTCATGGTGGAGGCCAATTGTATCCCACAGCTGTTCCAGAACAGCATAGGCTGGGGGTTTTATAATATGACAGCTGTATTTTAATTTTTTTTGAGAAACCTCCATACTATTTTCCATGATGCCTGTACCAATTTACATGCCCACTAACAGTGCACATGTGGTCCATTTTCTTCACATCTTTTCTAACACTTGTTTTTTCTTATCTTTTTGATAATAGTCATTCTAACAGGTGTGAGGTGTATCTTGTGGTTTTGATTTGCACTTCTCTGATGATTAGTGATGTTGAACACCTTTTCATATACCTGTTGGTCATTTATGTGTATTCTTTAGAAAAATATCTAGTCAGTCCTGCAATTTGAAACCTGACACACTAATTTTTCCATGACCCTGACAGTGTGTGCCTAGCTACCTCCTTTGCTTTTCTAGTCCAAGCTCTGGTTCTTGCCTTTTCCTGAGGACCAGAGGGCAGCATGAGAGCAATGCCAGGGCCATTTTGGTGTTCTAGAACACTACTGATGTGGTTGGAAGGAAGGTGTTGGGTTCTTTTGGAAGGGGCCTGAGGTTTCTCTATGATGGCTTGGCACAAGGCAATGCAGACATGTACGGCCAGCTTGGTGGGACCTGGGCTCCATTCTTGACTATACGCTTACAGATATAGGACCACAGGCAAATTGCTTGTGGTCTCTGGGCCTTAGTTTCCACATCTGTAAATGGGATCAAGTAGTTGGTTCTTGGTGGTGGTTTGAGGGTGTCTTGGACAGCTTGGGCTGCCATAACAAATCACAACAGATTGGGTGACTTAAACAACAGACACTGAATTCTCATAGTTCCAGAGGCTGAAATTTCAAGATCACATTCCTTGTGATCTCTTCGTGGCTTACAGATGGCTGCCATCTTGTTTTGTGCTCACATTGCCTTTCCTTTGCCAGTGTGTGTTCATGTGTGCATGCACACACATGGGGGTTGGGGGATGATGTGTGCACTCTGGTTCTCTCTTTTTTTAAGTATTTTTCATTGATTATGTGATTACAGTTTTCCCAATTTTTCCCCCTTCATCCCCCTCCACCCTGCTCCCCCAACCATTCAGCATTCCCCCTCTTAATTCATGTCTGTGGGTTGTACATATAAGTTCTTTGAATCCTCTGTTTCCTATACCATTTTTATCTCTCCCTGTCTATTTTATGCCAACTAATTATGTTTCTTCTTCCCTGTACCTTTTCCCCCGATTCCTCCCTTTCCCCTCTCCACTGAACTCCCTCTGTGTGATGTCCATTTCTCTGATTTTGTTCCTGTTCTAGTTGTTTGCTTAGTTTTTGTTGTTTTTCTTTTCTTCTAGGTTCATTTGTTGATAGTTGTGAGTTTGTTGTCATTTTACTGTTCATAGTTTTTATTTTCTTTTTCTTAGATAAGTCCCTTTAGCATCTCATATAATAAGGACTTGGTGATGATGAACTCCTTTAAGTTGACCTTATCTGGGAAGCACTTTATCTGCCCTTCCATTCTAAATGAAAGCTTTGCTGGATACAGTAATCTTCGATGTAGCTCCTTGCCTTTCATGACTTCAAATGCTTCTTTCCAGCTCTGTCTTGACTCTAAGGTTTCTTTTGAGAAATCATCTGATAGCCTTATGGGAACTCTTTTGTAGGTAACTCTCTCCTTTCCTCTTGCTGCTTTTAGGATTCTCTCTTTGTCTTTAATCTTGGGTAACTTAATAATGATGTGCTTTGGTGTATTCCTCTTTGGGTCCAACTTCTTTGGGACTCTCTGGGCTTCCTGGACTTCCTGGAAGTCTATTTCCTTTGCCAGATTGGGGAAGTTTTCCTTCATTATTTGTTCAAATAAGTTTTCAATTTCTTGCTGCTGTTCTTCTCCTTCTGGCACCCCTATAATTTGGATATCAGAACATTTCAGGTTGTCTCAGAGAATCCTCAGCCTCTCTTCATTTTTTTTGGATTCTTGTTTCTTTGTTCTGATCTGGTTAGATATTTATTTCTTCCTTTTGTTCTAAATTGTTGCTTTGAGTCTTGGTTTCCTTCTTGTCACTGTTGGTTCCTCAAATATTTTGCTTTATTTCATTTTCGGTGTCTTTCATTTGTTCTTTAATTTTTTGACCAAGCTCAATCAGTTCTGTGAGCATTTTGATTACCAGGGCTTTAAATTCTCCATTAGATAGGTTGGCAATCTCCTCATCACTTAGTTCTCTTTCTGAGGTTTTGCTGTGTTCTTTCATTTGGGCCATATTTCTTTGTCTTGGTGTAGCTGATAGGTTGTAAGGAGGTGGGGCCTTAGGTTTTCACCAGGGCAGGACAACCCTCTTTGCTGTGCTGCCTGTGTGGGAGGGGCCAGAGGGAGAGCAAAGCAGCTTGCCTGTTTGTCTCTAGCGCACTTTCCAAAAGACTCTCTTGTCAGGCTGGAAGTATCTCTCACCTTGGCAACCCCAACCTTAGCCCACAGTCAGCTCTGTTTCTCAGTTTTCCCCTTAAGTCAGTCCCTCCCTCGCAGCTCTGCTGAGCTCAGCAGTCAGTCCTCCCCTCAGCCCCCTCACCACGGTTTTTCTGAGTTGTCTATGGTCCCCTTACTGGTCTGGTTGTTGTGGTTGATTTTTCCTTTAATTCCTTGGTTGTTGGAGTTCCATCCTGTTTGATTTTCTGGTGCTTTTGGCTGTTTATTGATTTTAGATTGGTTGTTATCCTCCTTTTGGTTGTGTGAGGAAGCCAAGGGTTTCTACCTATGCCTCCATCTTGGCCAGAACTCCCTTGGTGTCTCTTATAAGGACACCAGTTATAGGGGATCAGAGCCCCACCCTCATGACTTTATTTAACCTTAATTACCTCCTTATAAGCACCATGTACAAATATAGTCACATTGGGGATTACTGCTTTCACTTATGAATTTGGAAAGCACACAATTCAGCACACAGAGAGGGTTAATCAGTTAGTCTCTGTGGAAAATAAATACCCAAGGATTGTGCTATTATAGGTGTCATCTCCAGATCCTTTAATGTGTTCTTTTCTCTGTCCTCTAGAGCACACTGCCTTGCCCCCTCCAGAAATCCCTCCCTGATCCTGGAGCTAGGTGAGGTTCTTTCTCCCCTGGCCTACCACTGGTCCCCGGGGCTTCTTAACTGAGACCTCCCTATTATAGCAATAAGCCTGTGACTTATCTGTTGCTTGTCTGATGCTCTCACTCATCCAAGTTCCTCTGGGGCTTAATCATTTTCTTCTTTGTTTTGCAGCACAGGCTCTGGAATGCTCTAGGGCCTCAGAAGTTGTTGGCTGTGGGTGTGAAGGTTGCCACCCACAGTTTCCCCCAATGTCCACACCTCTTTCTCACTTCAATCACATGTGAACCCAAAGGTCACTACATCAGAAAAGCCCTCTCTGACCACCTAACAAGATCTCCCAGCCATTCCCAAACCCTGGGTCTGGACTATTTTCACTCTAGGACTTACTGTGGCCTGAATTGTCCTAGTTATTTATTAATGATTCCTCAATTATCTCTTGCTGTGTCAGTGTCTGAGGCACATATTTACTTATTGAACAGCTAGATGGGCAATTGTTGGGACTTGGAGGCCAGAGCAGGGTGGTGACATGCCTCAGGTCACTGTGCACAATTCCCTGTTTGCCCCTGTGACTGAGAGATCTGGGCACACTGGCAATACCTCATGCCCTTACCTGGATGGGTATGTGGCATTTATAAAGCACTTTTCTTATCCTTTATCTCATTTTATTTCTGCAATGTATCATTTCACAGAGGGCAAAATTGAAGCTTTGGTAAGATAGGCCTCCAGCCTCTCCCCATGGCCTGAAACTTAAGGACCTGAGCCCTCCTCTCCTTCCCTAGAGCTGCTAAAGATTGGATTCTCAGGAAACAGATGTTAAGACAATTTCAGGGTATGTTAAAAACTTAGCAGTCAAACTGCAGTGCATGCACCAAAAGCCTTGACCACCATGCTGGGTGATCTGGACTATATACTACCCATCAGAGCTGTCCTGCATTCAGCTTACCTGGCCAGGTTTTCATATGTGGGCTGCCCTGGGAAAAGCATAATCTCAAGGTGCTCTACAGCTGAGGCTGACCCTAAAGGAGTGACAGCTGGAGAGCATCTGCCAGCTGTGTCCCCTGCAGCTGGGCAGCAAGTTCTTTCTGGAGAGCAGAGCTGGGCAAGAAATGTCCCAGCTCACTATGGTCTGTTTGGAACCTGGCCTACAACCTGGGCATGAGCCCTGACTAGGAATTGGATCAGCAGCCCTTCAGTTCATAGGCTGGTGCTCAATCCACTGAGGCACAACCAGCCAGGGACCTGCTCAGATTTTGAGACATTTCTCTAAGACCTCGCACCTCACTCTTCAGGTGAAGATCCAAGGGGCACACGGTTTTATCTTGAGCACCCACTTTAACCAGTAGGAAGAGGCTACCTGAAATGTTGAGAATGATTCTGAGGCTGAGCTGACTGAATAGAAGATGTTTTAAGTGATTAGCAATGTCTATGGTAGGCTTGGCAGGGACATGATGGTAGGTGTACCAGGATTTTTCTTGGCCTTTGCAATACCGTTTCCTTACCTAGTACTGCTTCTCCTCTGGGATTCTCAGTTCTGAAAACCTTCCTCTTACCTCAGCCCACTGGCCTTCCTCCTTTTCTTTCCCTTGTTCCACTGGATGACTGCCTGGTAAAAAGACAGGCCCAGGTACTTGGAACTGGAAGACAGCAAGAAGCTGAGGGACCTTGGCCAAAGGCAATGTTCTTTGTACCTCAATTTACGTATCTGCAAATAACAATTGACCTCTCTCATAGTATAATGCGGTGTAGAGTTGGAGTCCCTACAAATAGGAAATAACCCCTCACAAACCTGGGTTGGGGGAAGAGGGAATTGGACAATACTTTGCATAATAATGGCAAGTTAAAAGCTGGGCTGCAGCCCTGGGCAAAGGTGTATGTGACTTTGGGAGCATTCAGGGACTTAAGCTGGGGGAGTTTATGCAGTACCTGTGCAAGAGGCAGGAATCAGATGCCCCTGTGTCACTGAGAACTCTTGCCATGACTAGAGATGGCAGCCAAAAGAAGAAAAAAGATACAGGGAGAACTGGCAAAAGTAGCACATCATAGGAGGGGCTCAGTATGAAATCACATAGGAAGTTCTGGGCCTAGCTTTTAAAATAAGCTTAGGTGGGCTAAAAGAGAAGGAGGAAGCAGTCACATGGTTTGAAAGGGTATAGAGAAGGGGACCTGGTCTGCCATGAGGTCAGGTGTGTAAGGAGATGCCATGGGGGTTGGAGTAGGAGATGCCATAGGTTTGGAGTAAGAGCTGGAGTAAGAAAGAAGAGACCCACTGGGAATCCTGCCTGGAGAAGATGGCAGCAGAGCTGATGGAGCTATGCAGGGACCTGCCTAATAACCAAGCATGGTTTGTGGGAGATTCCTGGAGCTGAACTGAACTGTGACCAGGAATGCTGAGCCACAGACCTTTTGCTTTTCTGAAAGATAATGCTTTTAACTGGCGTATTCTGAAATTGACCTGATTTGGCATGGTAGGGGGCAGGATTATGTGTTTTTAGGTGTTTTATTTATTCTTTAAAAATATGTTTATTTATTTTTAGAGAGGGGAAGGGAGCAAGAAAGACAGGGAGGGAAACATCAATGTGTGGTTGCCTCTCACATACCCCACAGTGGGGACCTGGCCTGCAACCCAGGCATGTGCCCTGACTGGGAATTGAACTGCCATTGTTACAGGGTGCAGCCAAGAGGGGGACCCTAAATGGGCATTTGAAATGGGGTCCAGAACTCAAGGTGTCCAGGAGATTTTAAGATGTCTTTGCCCCTTCCCCCATAGGTATGAGTTAGGGGAAGGGGCACACAGAGCAAGAACATTCAGGGCAGCTTTGCAGCTAATCCATGGCATGGTCATTTAACATACCTATAGCCTTTGGCTGGTTGCTTAGATATGCTAAATAGCTATGGCCATGCTCTGGGCCAGGGGGATGGAAAGAGATCCCCCACCAAGATGTGACTGGGGGGCAGGCCCCCCAAGTTACAGCACCTGTGTGGGAGCTCGGAGAAGATTGGCTTCATGACATGGGGCCACACCTGCCCAGACCCACGATGGTGACCAGAAAAGCTGGAAAGGACAGCAGTTTGAGGGCAAGTGTGGCCGATTGTGGGAGGAGTTGGAAATGGGGCTGCAGAGGAAGATTGGCGTGGGGATTTAAACACAGACATGGCAGCCATTGGGAGAGAGAACCACTTTGGCAGAGTGAAGACTCCTGCAGCCCTGCGAGAGAGAATCACCATGCGGCTTTAGCAGAGAATCACCACTCGGCTTTGGCAGAGTGGTGACTCCCCTCCCTGCAGCATTGAGAAGGGAGAAGCATGCGGTTTTGGTTCAGTGGGGACATCTGTGGCCCTGGGAGAGAGGACCACTAGGCTGGAACAATGGAGAGAGTGTTACAGGGTGCAGCCAAGAGGTGGGACCCCAAACGGGCATTTGAAATGGGGTCCAGAACTTAAGGTGTCCAGGAGATTTTAAGATGTCTTCACCCCCACCCCCCAGGTGTGGGTTGGGGGAAGGGACACATGGAGCAGGGCCTTTGAGAGCTGTTTCGCATAGCAACAGCCTTGTAGCTAACCTCTGGTGTGGTCATTTAACATATCTATAGCCTTTGGCTGGTTGCTTAGATATGTTGGATAGCTGTGACCATGATCTAGGCCAGGGGGATGGAAAGGGACCTCCCCCCCAAGACATAACTGGGGGGCAGGTCCCCCTAGTTAACAGCACCTGCATGGGAGCTTGGAGAAGATTGGCTCCAGGACATGGGGCCACACCTGCCCAGACTCATGATGGCAGCCCAGTAAAGCTGGAAGGATATAAGTTTTGGCATGTGAAGCCAAGTGTAGGAGGAGTCGGAAATGGGGCTGCAGAGGAAGACTGGCACGGGGATTTAAACCCAGAGGCGGCAGCCATTGAGAGGGAGAACCATGCAGCTGTGGAAGTGCAGAGAGGATCACAGCTATTGAGGAGAGAGAACCACGCAGCTTTAGCAGAGTGAGGACTCCCGCAGCCCTGCAAGAGAGAATCACCATGCCGCTTTAGCAGAGAACTGCCACTTGGCTTTGGCAGAGTGGTGACCCCCCCAACTCCTTGCAGCCATTGTGCAGGGGGAGAAGCACACGGTTTTGGCTGAATGTGGACTCCTGTGGCCCTGGGAGAGAGGACCACGTGCCTTTGCCAGAGTGGGAACCCCCACAGCTTTAGAAGGGGGAACCACTGCCTGGTTTTAGCAGAGGTCCCAGTGACACAGCTGAGGGTGCCAGGAACCCAGGGAGGTCTCCCAGTCAAGACGGAGTACTAACTGGGAATAACCAGAGGACTACCTGAGCCATGGACTTCCATTTTCTTTCCTGGGATACGGTACTCTGGACTGGGCAAAGGGGGAAGGAAGGACTGTGTCTGTTTGTGGGTGTTTTAAAGGGACTTCAGGATTTTTGATAAAGACATTAGGTCACTACTTTAAGTTTGTATAGCATTAAATAAACATTTCCTTTCCTTTTCACGAATCTCTGGCATTGAGAGACGTCTTTCCTCTGGCGGCAGACATAAGGGACCTGGGGGCTTCTTTCAGTAATAGTATATCGTCCCAGGCCCCCCCTTGTTTGTTCTGTAACACCAACACTTTGATTCGCAGACCAGCACTCAGTCCACTGAGCCACAGCAGCCATGACTGTATTTGTATGTTTTAAAGGGAGTGGGACTTAATGGTAGAAATCTGCTATTATTCTAAATCTATATAACCTTTAAATAAATAACCTATTTCTTTTTTCACCAAACTGTTGCACTGGGAGTCAAGCTTGTTGGCAGCAGGCAATCAAACCCCACAGTTGTTTCTGAACAACATTCGCAGGGTTCTGTAACACTAGGACTTGGTGGTTTGAAGTCTAGGTGGATGAATGCTGATGGTAGAGTAGTGCCCATCTCTGACCCTGGGTTCTTGAAAGCTGAGACCACCTTGATTTGGGGAGCAGGTTGGAGTCTTGTCAAGGAAGGGAGGTAGGCTGGCCAGGAATCACCCTGCCTGGTGGATGGTAAGGAACACTGAAGGCAAGAAGGCTCTCTCTAAGCATTGCTGCATTGCCAGGACAGGTATGGATCCAATGTGGTCCCTGACACACTCTTCTTGTAGTTTAGATGTCCGGTTGCCTTGGAGACCAGGCACAGACTTCCTGGGAATGAGAATGGAGGTGACCACTTGGGAGGGAGAAGATAGAGCTACATCTCAGTGTTGTTTCCATTTGGGTACATGACCAGCCCTCTGCCCTCCATTGCATAGATGGGGAAACTGAGGCCCTGAGAGTGTCAGTGACCTACTCAAGGCCAGGACCAGAGCGTAGGCCACTTATCTCTCAGACTTCTCAGCAAGAATAGCCTTCAAGCTTTTCCCTTCATAGGAATGATCTGCCAAATGCAGGTGTCCTCAAGTGGTAGAAGTGGGCCACCAAGGCCCAGTATGGGTGCTGACCATGATGTTGAACCACGGGGCCTAAGCCGTTATGGCCTCTTTTTATATTGATTTTGCCCCTTCCAGAATAATAAATGCTACCCTTGTGTGGCATTTATTATGTTTAGTTGCTGTTCTAAGTGCTTTACATATCTCAGCTCATTAATATTCAAAGTGATTCTTTGAGATAGTACTTTATGATCCTTATTTCACAGGTGAGGAAAGTGAGGCATGGGGAGGCTAAGAAACTTTGCCAAACTCACGCAACTAGTAAATGGTAGAGTGAGCTGTGAACTTAGTAAGATATTCTCCATTTGTTCCTTTAGGTACACCATCCACCCTTCTCTGATGTTGTCTCCTTGGAGTTGGGTGAGGCCAATGGTATGCAAAGGTGAGAGGTGGGTTGAAAGGGGAGAGAGGTGGGAGTATTTGTCCCCAGCTTACTCCTGCTGTGTTTTAGTTTGCCAGTGGCTATACTCTGGTCCTTCCCACAGCTGTAGCTCCAAGCTTTTATGGGGCTTACTTTTGGCTACATGCCTTGGTCTTCCAATTTTCTCTTTCCCTGACCTTCCTTGAAAGACCTGCAAGATGGAGGTAAATTCTTGCTCTGTGGTGACCAGGGAAAGGAGAGAGTGGACTTGGGGTAGGGATTGACAATTGAAAATATATCTGAGTGCTGAAAAAAAAGCCAGACATGCATAGATGAAGGGCTAGTGGCAAGACAGCAATCAGGCAAAAGGTGCAAAGGTACCGAGGCAGGTGTGTTCTTGGCATGTTTGAGGAAAAAGACATACAAGCCAGTGTGGTGGAGTGGAGTGAGAGGGGGAAAGTGGTGGTGGATGAGGTCATGGAGTACTTAGATCATGTAGGGCCTTGTCAGCCATTGAAATTCCTTTGGGGTTTATACATGAGATAGGGAGACATTGGGGAGGATTGAGCAGAAGCATTATCTGACTAATCCATTAAAGACTCTGGCTGTTTGTAGAGGGCAAGAACGGAACAGAGAAAGCAGAGAGGAGGCTGCTGCAATTGTTCAGGCAAGAGTTCACAGTGACTCACACCAGGGTGGCAGTAGTGTAGGGGTGAAAATTCTGCTGGTTTCTGGACAAACTTTAAAAGTTGAGCCAACAAGATCCCCTTCTGGATTAGATATTGGTGTGGAGAGAGAAAAAGAGATATCTTTGTGATTTTTGGCCTCAGGCACTGTAAGAATGAAGTTGCTATTTACTGAAATTGGGAAGACAATTGATTTGGGGGAAAAGCCAGGAGTTGAGTATCTACCACATTGCTTGAGATTCCTCCTGGATATGTGAAGAGAGATGCTGAGAAGGCAGTTAATTAAGTCTGGAGTTCCTAGGAGAGTGTGGCTGGAAGTGGGAGACACATCAGTGCAGAGACAATATTTAATAAAAATAGTATTAGTTGTGTGAAGGCAGCAGGGAGTCAGTGTCCCTTTTCTGGGTGTGATCAGACAAGGCTGGCCAGCTGTGGTCATCCACTAACTGTACAGGGCACTCCAAAGCAGATCAGAGAAAGGGAGAGAGCCAGTCAGTTATACCTGGTCTTTTATCTTTCCACGTGTGTTCTGTTGACTAGAACTGCTGACATGTAGCCTGTGCCTTATGTCCTGAGTCTGTGCAGTTGCCCCTAGCACCAGCAAGCCCTGAGGATGGCTTGCCTCTGTCTCTCACTCTGACATGTCAGGTCTGCCATTTTCCAGCTCCAACAATAGAATCATAACTATTCAACTCTGCACCAACAACCCCCACACATGGAACTGCTCATGTGACCACATGGGTAGATAGATCACAGGGGACCCCAGAAGGTTTGCTGAAACCACTGGGAAGAGTAATTTTTTCCCACTAGCATCTCTAAGTTGAGACATGTACCTAGAACTATGGGGTCACATTTGCCATCCCCCTGAGGGGCAAGGCTTCCTAAGGTGGAGCCAGTTTAAAGGAAAACAGAAGGCAGAGACAGAGAGAGACTAAGCCTTGATGATATCCTGAATCCTGGATCCAGCTCAGCCTGCTCTTCAACTGGACTTTTCACCTTTGGAGACAACCTATTGTCTTTAAGTCTCAGATCAGTTTGAATGGGAATCTGTTGTTTACAATGGAAAGAATTCAGACTACTGCACAAAGATAGCCAAGCATGCTCTGGGTGTGTGAGGCCCTTTTTGTCACTGATTTTTCCTCTTCAGCCTCAGCTGCTGCTGTGGTCTGGCTTTGCATGCCAGCTTTGATGTCTTGCCTGGCTCCGACAGACTTCACTTGTCCCAGCCTTTTCTGGGCCTTCCTTTATGCCAATAGCTGCTGCCCTTTCCTGACCAAAGTTGGTTTTCTGGATATCATATCTGTGGCTACTATCTGGACCTTGACCCATCTTTTACATTCTTTCCCATCTCTGGGAGACACTTCAATGACTCACCAGTAGCCAGTCTACTCTCCTGGCTCCTATGCAGGTAGAGTGGCCATGGGTCCCACCTCTGGGCCGTGGGAGGAAAGGTCATATCTGTTGGGGGCTTTTTGGAAAAGGTTTGCTTGCTAGAGAAAATGCTAGAATCTCTCAAGGGAAAAGCATCTTACTCTGCCTCTTGCTTTCTCAGTTTGAACATAGTGTGGGTATATGATGCCAGGAGCTGCACTGACCATGAAGTGACAAGTGCAAAAATGAAGAGTCATCATGCTGACAATTGCTGAGTAGGAGAGTAGGAGGGCCTGGCATTGCTGGGCCAAGGAAGGAACTCCAGAACAGCCTACTTCCAGATGACTTGTTAAGTAAGCAGTCAATGTCTGTGTAGTTTAAGTAATTGTTCATCCAGCACCCTGCTACATATAGCCTAAAGCCTTTATGACTAATGCACCAACCAAACCCCTGGACTTGCTCAAACATTCATCAAGCATTGAATCAAACATTTACTGAGTATTCCCCACATGCTGATACTTTATCATATTTAATTTAACCCACTCAATGTTTGAAGGTACCAACAATTATCCCCACTTGAAGGATGAGGAATGTAGGTATATTAGGGTAGTCCTGTGTGCTTTGGAAGATAAAAAAGATCTCAATGGCTTAGCACAACAGAAACCTGTGTGTCACTCACATAAAATGTATCTGCTTCATGCAGTCATTCAGGGACCCAGGCCTATGGAGCCTCTACCACCTTTAACACATGGCTCCTAACTCACCCTGGGTATAAATATCCGATAGGCAGACAGTGGAAGAAAATGTGTGGTGGAGATCACACAGGAGGCTTTATGGTCCAGATCTGGGCAGAGTAAACATCACCTCTGCCCACGCACACTCCCTAGCTGGGCCCAAGGGCTAAATCTGGGCCACATTGCCCTCCTAAAAAGTTAATCAATTTCTGCTTAATAGGGCTCTAAGGAAATGCATAAGTCACCCAGTGAGACTCTCAGATAATTCAGGAGGAGACCATGCTCTGTTTTGTGTCAGAAATTCAGGATTGTGCTAGGAAGTTGTGATGCTGGCTAAGCCAGGTGCTGCTCCAGGGCCAGTCCTCAGTGAAGGTAGACATCCCCCCTGAATTCTGCTCCATTCAGGCAGCTATACTCCTGCCTTTACCTGCCTTCTGTAGAATATTTTACAACCTGTTGTTAGTGCATATGTTCTAGGTGCTTGATTTACATAAGAGTGGCTGTTTGAAGTAGAGGTGGAGAAGATGTGAGGAGTAAAAGCGGGGTCTTGGACTAGCTCTGTTGCATCCTAACTGTGAGGGCTTGGAACATTATTAAATCCTCCTGTGCTTTAGTTTCTTCATTTGTGGAGGGTGCTAATACTACATTATAGAGCTGCTGGGAGAGTAAAATGAGTAAGTGCACAGAAAGCAAGTGTTAAGTGAGTGCTAGCCTGCTTGTGATCTCATGAGTCCTTGATTTGCATATGCCCAGGATTTGCATGATTTGCATATTTTACAGGACATGGAGGTTTCTAGGATGAGTCCAGGCCTCTGTTCCTCCTACCTATCAATCCACTTTTCTTGTGGGTATGGTTTCGGGAGCTCAGGGACCACACTGTACAGGCCCCAGCTGTGGGGAAGGCCCTACTCGCTGCCTCCTCCTTCTTCCATAGCTGCCTCATTGGAAGGTCTTTCCTTGCCTCCAGATTTCTAATCCTCCTAGTTAGGTCTGGGCCTGGAGTAGGATGGAGCCTGCTCCCTCCTATAGTGGTGTGCTCAGTGCCAGTGCAATCACACCTCCAGCATGAGTATACCTATGATTCTGCCACTCTGTACTTAACCCACATGCAAAGTCTGCAGAGCTGTCTTTGTTCTCTTATGGAACCAAAGTCCCCAGGCAGATGGTAGGTCAGGGGATGCTTCAGGATGTTTGTGCATGGAGAGATAAGGCCACAGAGGAATGTAAAGTGTTAGCTGGTCAAGATGGAGATGTAGGTAAACATACCTTCTCGCACAACTCCTCGCACAACTACAGAAAAAATTACAACTAGACTACAAAACAAATATCACCCAGAAACATCATGAATTGAGCTCTATGGAAGCACGAAAACAAAGTTTAAATAAACCACATTCATTCAGATGGGTAGGAGGGGCAGAGATGTGGAGAGTTGTGGAGATGCATGGAGATGTGTGGAGATGCAGAACAAGTGGTCCCACATCCAAATGTGGTAGATAAAAGTTGGGAGGGATACTTTGGAAGTGAGAAATTCTAGCCCTAGACCAGACCAGCCCAGGGTCCCAGTGCCAGGTAGTTAAGCCACAACAACTTCTGGCTATAAAAACCAGTGGAAGTTGGGGTGGTGGAAGAAACTGTGGCACTCACAGGAGATTCCTCTTAAAGGGTCTGCAATGTATTTAAGATCTGCACAGACCCTCTTCCTCTGGGATTCAGCACCAGAGAAACAGCTGGAAGGGCACCAGTGGCATATGGGGAGAAAGTGAAGTGACTGGCATTAAGGTGAGTGCCAGGAGACAGCTTCCTCCTGGGCAAAACTTTGGAGGCCAGGCAATCGCATAGTTCCCTCTCCGAGCCCTCCGCCACACAGAGCTACAGAGCAGTGACAAGGGCTGCTCTGCTCTGGAAGTCAAAGTAGCTCTACACAGAAACAAACACAGGGAGGCTGCCAAAATGAGGCAACAAAGAAATATGGTCCAAATGAAAGAACAGAACAAAACCTCTAGGAAAAAAAACTAAATGAAATTGAGATACACAACCTATTAGATGCAGAGTTCAAAACACTGGTGATCAGGATGCTCTGGGAACTTACAGAGTACTTCAACAGCATAAAAAGTATGCAGACAGAAATGAAAGTTACATTAAATGAAATAAAGAAGAATCTATAGGGAACCAATACTGGAGGGGTTGAAGCTGAGAATCAAATCAACAACATGGAACATAAGGAAGAAAAAAGCATTCAATCAGAGCAGCAGGAAGAAAAAAGAATTTAAAAAATGAGGATAGCCCAAGGAACCTCTAGGACATCTTCAGATGTACCAACATCTGAATCTAGGGGTGCCAGAAGGAGAAGAGGAAGAGCAAGAAATTGAAAACTTATTTGAAAATACATTGAAAGAAAGCTTCCCTAATTTGGTAAAAGAAATAGACATACAAGTCCAGGAAGCACAGAGAGTCCCAAATACATGGGACCCAAAGAGGACCACACCAAAACACATCATAGTTAAAATGCCAAACATTAAAGATAAAGAGAGAATCTTAAAAACAGCAGGAGGAAAGCAGACAGTTACCTACAAAGGAGTTCCCATGTGAGTATCAGCACATTTCTTAAAAGAAACTGTGCAGGCTAGAAGGGACTGGCAAGAAGTATTCAAAGTGATGAAAAGCAAGGACCTACAACCTAGATTACTCTACCCAGAAAAGCTATTATTTAGAATTGAAGGACAGGTAAAGTGCTTCCCAGACAAGATAAAAGTTAAGGAGTTCATCATCACCAATCCATTATTATATGAACTGTTAAAGGGAATTATATAAGAAAAAGAAGATAATCAATACTGTGAACATTAAAATATCAATAAATTCACAGCTATCAACAACTGAATCCAAAAAACAAACGAAGCAAACAAGCAGAACAGAAACAGAATCACAGATATGGAGATCACTTGTAGGGTTATCATTTGGGAGGGGGAAGGGAGAGAATGGGGGAAAAGTTTCAGGGATTAAAACGTACAAATTGATAGGTACAAAACAGAGGGATGCTAAGAACAGTCTTGGAAATGGAGTAGCCAAAGAACTTATACACGTGACCCATGGACATGAACTAAGGGAGGAGGTTGCTAGAGGGAATGGGGGTGTACCAAGTGGAGGGGGGAAAGGGTGAAAAATTGGGACAACTGTAATAGCATAATCAAGAAAATGTATTTAAAAATGTTAAATGCTAGACCACAAGAATCATCTCCTTTGGGGGCATGTGCAGAGCAGCCAGAGGGAAACTGCTACAAGATTTATGATTACAAGGGACCTGAGGCTAAAGAAGAGGAGGGCATTTCTGAAGTGGTTAGGAAGGGCTCAGGGTCAGGAGTATCCATGATTTCTAGTGATGGTGGGGAGCTAGAGCCAGAGACTCTTTTCCACAGCCAAGTGGGTACACATCACAGGGTGGTGTGACTCATTGAAATGATGGTGACAAATGAGCTCCATAGATGGATAGCGGTAGAGTAGTTACTGTGTTTCTTAAAGATCTTGTTTTTATTTTCTCTGTGTATGCATGTGCATGTGTACATGTATGTATATGTGGACCTTCTCACCACAGGAATTCTCAGCTTGAAATTGTCTGCACTACCTGGGGCTTCTGGAGCTGCACATGCATTTGAGGTGGTGTTAGTCCAGGTATGGTTCTTTGTGGGATTGATTGTATATTGAAACTTGGGATTGGGAGCTTGGGACACAAGGGGCTCTGTATGACACTACATTAAGCTCTCTCTCTCTCTCAGGGTCTTCCATATATGTCTCTTTCTAACCATAAAGAGTTCAGTAAACACACCCACATGTCCCAGCAGTGAGTTTGGGGGAGCAGAACCTCATAAGGTATATGGAATTGTCTGAGAGGGATAGAAACTGGGAAGCCACTATTTCTAGCAGTGATGCAGTTAATTGAGCTGTGGTCTACAATTCATTTCCTAATTTAGGGACTCTTGGAGAATTGTTTAATTATCATAACAACCCTGTTGGGAGGCACTGTTATCCCCATTTTATAGATGAACACACTGAGGCAAAAGGAAGTTTAATAATTGTCCAAGATCCTCCATGAAAGATGTGGTATAGCTGGCAATTCAACTTCAGCATCTTGTGGCTGCTTCTTTTTGATGTATTACCTTTATCAAAAGAAGCATTGATGAGTGTTTAATGATCAGCTCAAAACCCATTACTTTGTGTGTCATTCACATTGCCCTCACATCCTCATCTGTCTTTCCCTGGACAGAAATCACCTACACACCCATGTTTTGTCCTTAGGAGAAAGGGCCTTTGTCATTGTGAGGAGGCCTTTTCCTTCCATCTTCCTGGGTTGGCTGTAACACCCAGGGAGAATGCTTTCTCTTGTTTGGCAGACTGTTGAGGGCAGGAGAGTACTAGGGTGTGGGTGGAGAGATAGGCAGCTCTTATGCCTTGTCCCTAGTCTAGAGACCAACCTGGTGTAAAGAGCTCATGGTCCCTGGAGAACTCAGGGCCCAGCCATACAGCTTCCTTTGGCAGGGTTTCTCTTGCAGGGGCTTTTCTGTCTGCTGAGACCCTTGAGTTGGGGTGTGCAGGAGGCTCACCATACTGGGGGGATAGGATGCTCAGATTTATGCAAGTAACCCTATATTTATCCGCTAAATCTGCATTATTTTCTTGTTATTTAAAACAGTGTTAGCAGGCTACTCTTCTGCCATTTTTCTTATGAAAACATTAAAACAGAAAAATCAAGCCTTGGCTGGTGTGGCTTAGTGGATTGAGCACCAGCTTGTGAAAAGAAATGTTGCTGGTTCGACTCCCAGTCAGAGTATGTGCCTGGGTTGCAGGCCAGGTCCCCAGCTGGGGGCATATGAGAGGCAACCTATTGATGTATCTCTCACACATTGATGTTTCCTGACCTCTCTTTCTCCCTCATTTTCCCTATCTCTAAAGTAAATAAATAAAATCTTTAAAACAGAAAAATCAAAAGAATAATGGAAAGAAATCTGAATAACCTGCAACTGGATTCAATCATTCTTAAAATTTTCTACAGTTTTTTCCATTGGTCCTTCTCTTTTTATGCATTCTATCTTTGCTGAACTCTTTGAGAGGAAGAAATCCTTCAGCTTGCATCTTTGAGAACAGGTTTAGATAGCCTAGGGACCTTCAGGGTTTTTAAACACCTGTCCTAGGATGTCTGTTGTTTCACCAGTGGTGCTGTCTACTAATTTTCTTTTGGGGAACAAAGTCAGTCTTTGTGGCATGGGCAGTGGTGACACCTGTGGTCCCCTAGGGTTTGCGATTTCTCCAGGCCTCTTTGGGAAACCCTGGGTGCCTAGTTGGCTGCGGTCAGGAGGAAGCAGAGCCTCTGGGAGCTGGAGAGGCCAGGCACAGTCTTGCTGCAACCGCAGTTCTGGCCTAGCACACCAGGGGCCACTTTTGTTTTGTTTTGTCTTGTTTTGCTTAAACTAGTTTGAATTAGGTTCTTGTTACCTACAAGTTGTGAGGAAATACCAGTATTCCATCCATCCCTAAAGTGTACTCAGTTATGTAAAAAATGTTAAATTGAGATTATCAGATTGAAATGATTTGTGGCAGTGTTTCAAAATATATTTGGCCATTAACTCTCCATCTAGTTAGTTACCTTCTGTGATTTAGTTACTTTCTGTGATCATTGTGGAAATGGTGAGCTATGAATTCATCTAATCTATATACCAATATAATCATAAAACAAATGATTCTTTTTATTTTGTGAGGAGGGCTATTTGAAAACACATAGCAGAAAAAGAGGCTGGAATTGAGAAGGGGCTTTTGAGTGGGCATCAGGCCTTCGTCATCCCAGTGGATGTGGAGAAATGGACCTTGAAGTAGTTTGTTGTTGATAAGAATTGCTCGTTGCCCACTCGAGTCCATTCAGACCTCTGCCTCCTTGCTTAGAAATATGAAAAGAACTCAGAAAGGAAATTCATCAGATAAGAACGTTATGAACAAAGAAATGGAGGATGGGGTAGGAGACCATTCTAGGGGGTGCAGAGGTGGTCAGTGCTGGGGGTGGTCACTTAGCTTGTTTGAACTTGTGATTCATGTCCATGAAATGATTTCAGTAGGCCATTGGGACTCACTCATTCCATGCACTCAGGACCTCTGGAAGGATAGCTCACCACAGATGCCTTCACAGGACCTCCTAAGAATAAGGATGCTCCTTACATGAGGCTGGGGGAACTTCAAGTCCCCACTCTAGAGGCTGTCTGGTGCACAGTCTGCTCTATGTTTCCTCCCCACAGGCCTAATGGAGATTTTTCTTCCTCATTATAATAGTGTGCTTACCTGTAAAAAAATTAAAGAGCATTGAATTTGAAGTTGGGAAGAACTTCACAGTTGGTTTTTCTTATAAATGCTGTTTTTAAAAAAACATTTTAATTTTATTTATTTTTTTGAGGCAGGGGAAGGGAAGGAGAAAGAGAGGGAGAGAAACGCCAATGTGTGGTTGCTTCTCATGCACCCCTTCATGGGGGACCTGGCCTGCAACCCAGGTATGTGCCTTGACTGGGAACTGAACAAGCGACCCTTTGGCTCGGAAGCTGGCACTCAATCCATTGACCTACACCAGGCAGGGAACATTTACAGTTTTGCTTGATTTGATCTGTAGGAGATATTTTCATTTAATTTGTTTCTTTTAAAAAAACCAGGTTTGGTATTTATCATTTTCATTGCTATTATATTATTTAATTTATTTATTTGCTTTTATCTGTATTATTTTCTTGGTCCTCTTTTCCTTTATTTTCCTCGAAAATCTGAGGTTGAAAGCTTCATCTGTTTATGTTCTCTTTGGGTGTATGAACAGGTTTTTGATGATAAAAACATTTGAAGTAACAGGAAAGCTTTGGAGGCTGGCTAGGACTGTCCCAGAGGTTCTGATATGTGGGGTTTTATTTTTGTTGTTTTCAAGGCAGTGGGCTTGATTTCCTCCTTGACTGAGATGTTATTCAAGAGAATAGTCTGAAATCTCTGATATTCTTTCTATTTTTAGAAAGTATTTATTTCTAGCTTTATTATATCATGATCTCTAAGAGATCTGTTTGAACATTTTTGGGGGGATTTACATGTGTCTAACTACTATAGAATCAACTTCCAAATATGTTTCATGGCCTCTTACCTCAGGACAACTTCTCCGTTTGCTTGGTGTAGGGTAGATGTTTATATATTATCACTGTCTTCTCAGTTATATAGTTCATATTGTCTGTGCTTATTTTTTGTTTACTTAATATTTCATAAAGGAGTTTTAGTAAATTTAGATGTTTCATCATAGAATTCTCTATTATGGTGAGACATCTAACATCTTTACGTGTAACATTAAAAAATGTGTTTTGTTGTTATTTAGCATATGAAAATGTGGGAAAAAAAGGAAAGGCATAACTAACTGAACCTTTTTATGATTATCCAAGCAGGAGACTGCAGGTTTCAACCCAGTTTCCAACCTGAGGTGCTTTTGTAACTTCTCTTAAACCCAGTTCTCTTGAATTTAAAATGAGGTTTGGAGTAGTGTCCCTATGTGGAGGGAATGAGCCAGATGTGGAAAGCAATCAGCACAATGCTGGCATACTATTCATATGAGTGAATAGTGATATCATAGTTGATGCCATCACACAAAGAGACTCTAAATAACATTTTACTATGTTGTCTTTGTCTGATATGAATATTGTCATCCTTGCTTTCTTTTGTTGAAGTTTAAATTAAACACACACTCATACATTTGCACATGCATGCAGGAGTCTTACCATAGGCCCTTACCACTGTCTGGAGCCTCCCCTGCCCTTTTATCCCCCTTCTAATTTTCTGTCCCCTTGATGTGGAAGCTTCAATCATAGCCTTCTGTTCCACAACCCCTCCACCTTTATTGTGTGTTTGGTAGACAAAGGAGAGGTTCAGTGGCTCCCAGCTACACCTCCCCACACTGTGTCTCAAGGTTCTTTTTTCTCTGGCCATTTGTATTCATCTTCATTACCTCTCTACTCCTTGGTGAAGTTGTGCTGGTCCAGAGGTATCCACCCCCTGCCAAACCTCCAGGAATTGTTCCATCTTAGCTGAAGTTAAATCAAAGTGCCTGTGTTGTTCTACACTTCTGACCTTTGCCTGAGGAGTTGTCCCTGGGGCTGAGAGCATTTCTGCTGGATCCTTGAGCTTGTTGGCTTCCTGTGTGCTGCAGTGGCAGAGAAGGTTTAGAGGCAGAATAAACCAATTTAAGAGACAGCCCCACTTTCCTTTCCTTCCTTCCTCTCTTTCTTCTTCCCTCCTTTACTCCCTCTGCACTTCTTCCCCTCATTTCTTAAAAAAGAAAAAGACATTTACTTAGTAAATGTCTACAACCGTAGTGTCAGGCATGAAGATAAAGACTGAATGAAAATAGATGTGGGCCACTGGGTGATCACAACACACTCATCACAATGGCCATCAGATGGAGAAGACAGATCCCATCAAATGAAAGCAAGAAGGGGGAGGCCCCAAAATTCTTGCCTGGTGCTGGTATACCTAAATTAGAAACTATTTATTAAAGCTGAACACACCTTTGTCCCATGGCCCAGAAATTCTATACCTGAGTCTACACATGACAGAAATATCTACACATGTTTACCAAAAGACTTGTACAAGAACTCGCATAGCAGTGTTATCTATAATAACCTTAAACCAGAAGAAACTCATATGGACATTAACATCAGGGTGGATAGATAAACTTTGGTATATCATATAATGGAATATTATGTGGCAATGAGAACTAACAACTTACAGCCACATGCATCATGGACTAAACCTCACAGAAATGATTCTGATGTAGAGAAGAGCACATATAAACCTATTTAGCATATAGAAAGTTCAAAAGCCAATAAAATGAATCTAAGTTGTTGAAAGGACAGTGGTCACACTGAGGGGTGGGGGTAAGTGATGGAAGAAGTAGCTAGAGTGTGATTGTGTTTACACAGGTGTGTATACTATATGGAACTTCAGTGAGCTGTGCACTTATGGCTTGTGTGTGTGCTTCTATGTATATTATACTAAAGTAGAATAAATGGAATAAAAATAAAATAAGACAAAAATAAAAGGAGGTACTGACTTCCCTTTTGGAGCTGATAGTTGTATGTGTGAAGGTAGATATGAGTCAAGGAATCACACATATAACTGTCAGAGACACTGGAGATTGTTTCAAAGGTAAGTGTGTGGGCCTGTCTTCTTAAGGGAGGTCACTTTGGAGTGAATTCTAATTCCCAGCCTCTTAATTCCACCCTATCCTATGGATCTTTCCAGGTTAATCCTCAGGCCCCTAAGGAAACAACTCTTGGGGTTCCATTAACAGGCTGTACCGCTTAGCTCCATCTGCCTCCTCCCACACTGGCCATGGTGGACTTGGCCTCAGTGTCTGAATCTGGTAGACCCCCAATATACCGCTGTAACCTCTCTCAGCTTCGGGTGGTGGGAACCCCTCCTCCTCCCTCCCCCTGTCATCTCCAATGGCATTGATGCCCATCCCCTTGCCGGTGAGCCTGGGGCCCTCCTCACTAGCTCCCGCCACTTCACTCTCATTGCCTGCACCTCAGGAAAACATGTGTTAGTATTTCACACTGTTAACCCCTTTTTTCTTGAAAATGTCACATAACTGACTGTCCAAGATGGAGGTTTAGGAACCTCTGGGACAACTTTAAATGTTCCAACAACTGAATCATAAGGGTGACAGAAGAAGAAGAGGAAGAGCAAGAAATTAAAAACTTGTTTGAACAAATAATGAAGAAAAACATCCCTAATCTGGCAAATGAAAGAGACCTCCAGGAAGTCCAGACAGCTGAGAGTTCCAAAGAAGTTGGATCTAAGGAGAACAGACCAAGGCACATCACAATTACATTACTGAAGATTAAAGTTAAGGAGAGAATCTTAAAAGCAAGAGAAAAGGAAAGAGCTACCTACAAAGGACTTCCCATAAAACTATCAGCTGATTTCTCAAAAGAAACATTACAGGAAAGAAGGGGCTGGAAAGAAGTATTCCAAGTCATGGAAGGCAGGATTCCAGCCGAATGCCTGTGTTTGACTCTGCAGCTGAGTCACACTGCTCACCCTGTGGCTGATTGTGGCTGCTTGCCATGCCACTGGCCCTGAGGCTGATTTTAGCCATGCTTGAAGCTTGACTCAAGCTGCTCACCCAAAGGCTGAGTGGCACTGCACACCCAGTGATTGATTGGTGCTGCTTGTCCCACAGCAGGCTCCAGCCATGGTGGGCTCACAAAGAGCAAGTAGGAGGTGCACCACACAGACCTTGGTGCAACTGGTGGATTAAAGGCACAGGTCTGGTGCAGATGGACAGTGGGGGCTCAGCAGCTCATGGAGGACCTGGGCTGGAGGCTGGACAACTATGAATATTGTGACCCAGACATGGTCCCCATCCTCACAAAACCATAGGAAGGGAGAAAATTGAAGCCAAACCCCACTCTTCCTGTGTCATCCAGGAAGACCATCAGAACTCGCTCAATGGGTTTAAAGTCAGCGGGAGACTTATTTTTTCTTTCCTCTCTCTTTGTATTTCTTTTTTCTTCCCCCAAGTGAGACAAGAAGACATGGAATTGTGAAAGGTCCAGAGACAGATCCAAAGGGGGAGCACAAGGCTAACTAACCCCCAAAACTGAGAAACTGAGACAATCCCATAGAAGTGGCATTTTATTGTTTACTTGTATTATTATTATTATTATTTCATTATTTTTACTTCATTTATTTTGTTAGCATTTTCTTTATTTCTCTTCTTTCTGTTTACTTTTCTTCATTTTATTTCTCTAATTGCATTGTTTGACTGGTTTTTGTTATTCTTTCATATTGTATTTTAATTTTCCTTCTTTCACTTCACTTGTGTTCCAATAACATACTACTCTTAATTGTGTGCTTTCTATTTTTGTTATCCAAATCATATATTTCTTGTCATATTATTGTTGTTCCAGTACTATTGTAAATAATTGTTGTTCCATACAATTGTACATACTACACAGCAACCCTCCCTGATCTTAGCCTACTTCACTTTATTCCTTCAATTTATTGTTGTTGTGGCTAACTCTATTCTTTCTCACACTATGCCTACATTCTATCTTTTGCTCTTACTATATCTCATCATCTAACCTTGCAAAAACACTCTGTTTTCTGAATTCAGCTCACAATCTTCTTCCTCTCTAACAAGAGTCTTATCTCTCTTTCACCTTTTATGAAAAGTGGCTAGTTGGGTGAAATATCACAGTTAATGCTGTACTTATCCAAAGAATCTCCTATCTCTTCATTACTTGTTGGTAGTTTAAATCCCATAGAATCCATTTTGCCTGCCCCCTGGCACTGATCACATAAAAAAAAAGAGGTGGGAGCTGAGAACATCAGTATATTTTTTAGAGGAGAGAAACCACCAACAAATGAATCAACAAAAGGTAAAAACCCAAGTACAACAAGAGAACACACACAAACAGAAGAAAGTGCAAACCAAGAGCATCCAGACAAGGAGATCAAAGAGACCACACCACTGAATCCCATAGAATTCCTACCATAGAAGTTTACCCTACAAAGACAGCTAGCAAAGTGAAATATCAGGAAGCACAGAAATGAACAAAAAGAATCACCTAAAATGAGGAGATAAAAAAAGAATCTGCCATCAAAACTAATGGAAGACTCCTTACTAAAAGAACTAAATGAAATGGAGGTAAGCAAACTATCAGATATAGAATTCAAAATAATGGTTATAGCCCTGGCTGGTGTGGCTCAGTGGATTGAGCAGTGGGCTGTGAACCAAAGGGTCGCTGGTTTGATTCCTATTTGGGGCACATGCCTGGTTTGCAGACCAGGTCATCAGCATGGAGTGCATGACAGGCAACCACACATCGATGTTTTTCTCTCTCTTTCTCCTTCCCTTCCCCCTCTCTAAAAAAAAATAAATAAAAACTAAAAGAACCCCCCAAAATAATGGTTATAAAAATGCTCAAGGAACTCACAGACAATGACAAGGAACTGAGTGAGAATCACAACAGTATGAAATGGGAAATAGAATCTATAAACAAAAACCAGGAAGAAATCAACAATATAATCTCTGAATTAAAAAAAAAAACACTAGAAGGAATTACAGGCAGGCTGGTTGAAGCAGAGGACTGAATTAGTGAGCTGGAAGACAAACTGGAAAGAAACACTCAGGCAGAGCAGCTGCATGAAAAAAGACTACAAAAATATGAAGATAGCTTAAGGGAGCTCCAAGATATCATTAAATGCAACAACATTCAAATCATAGGAATACCAGAGGGAGCAGAAAAGGAACAAGGGATAAAAATCCTCTTTGAAAAAAATAATGACAGAAAACTTTTCAAACCTGGAGAAGGGAAAAAAACCATACAAATTCAGGAAGCACAGACAGTCCCAGTCAAGATGAACCCAAAGGGGCCAACCCCAATACATAATAAAATGCCAAGTATTAAAGGCAAAGAGAGAATCTTAAAAACAGCAAGGGAGAAATAAGAAGTAACATATAAAAGGGCTCCAATAAGGCTAGCAGCTTATTTCTTAACAGAAACACTCCAGTCCAGAAAAGGATGACAAGAGATATACCAAGTAATGAAAAACAAAGGCCTGTAACCAAAATTACTCTACCTAGTGAGGCTATCAAATAAAATGGAAGGCAAAATAAATATATTCCCAGACAAAAGAAGACTGAAAGAATACATCTCCACCAAACAAGACCTACAAGTACTAAAGGGATTACTATAAGAAGAGAAAGGAAAGGAGTGAAAGAGAGGAACTCAGGCACAAAGGGAGAAAATAACACAAATACCTATAAATAATAACCTTAAATGTTAATGGATTAAATGCTCCAATCAGAAGACGTAGGGTAGCTGAATGGATAAGAAAATATGACCCACACATATGCTGCCTACAAGAGACCCAACTCAGAACAAAAGACCTTCACAAACTGAAAGTGAAGGGTTGGGAAAAATATTCCAAGCAAATGGACAGGAAAGAAAAGCCAGGGTGGCAATGCTCATATCAGACAAAATAGATTAAAAACAAGGACCATAAAAAGAGACCCAGAAGGACTCAAGGGAAGAATCCATCAAGAAATAAATATTATAAACAACACATATGCACCCAACATAGGAGCACCCAAATACATAAGGAAAATCTTGGAGGACTTCAAGAAAGATATTGATAGCAACACAATTATAGGAGGGGATTTCAACACACCACTGTCAAAAATGGATAGATCTTCCAAACCAAATATCAACAAAGATGTTGTGGCATTAAACAATGTCATCAAATGAACTTAACTAACATATATATAGAACCTTTCATCCCAAAGAAGCAAAATACACATTCTTTTCAAATATACATGGAACATTCTCAAAGATAGACCACATGATAGGACACAAAACAAGCCTCAAAAAATTCAAGAAAATTGAAATCATATTAAGCATTTTCTGTGACCACAAGCAACTGAAACTAAAAACCAAACTCAAGGGAAAAACTCAAAACCACTCAAACTCATAGAGATTGAGTAGCATGTGATTAAACAATGAATGGGTCAAGAATGAGATCAAGGAAGAAATTAAAAAGTTTCTGGAAACAAATGAAAATGAACTCAGAACAACCCAAAACTTATGGGACACAGTGAGGGCAGTCCTGAGAGGGCAGTTCATAGGGATACAGGCCTACATAAAAAAGATAGAAACATTTCAAATAAACAACCTAACCCTACACCTACAAGAATTGAAGGAACAACATCAAATACAGCCCATCAAGTAGAAGGAAGGAAATAACCAAGATCAGAGCAGAATTAAATGACATTGAGACTAAAAGCACAGTTCTAAGGATCAAAATCCCAGGAGCTGGTTCTTTGAAAACATAAACAAAATAAACAAGCCTTCAAGCAGACTCATCACGAAAAAAAAAGAGACAAGACCCAAATAAACACAATCAGAAATGAAAGAGGAGAGATCACAATTGATACCACAGAAATACAAGACTGTGAGAAATTAGTCTGAAGAACTATATGCCAAGAAATTTGAAAACCTAGATGAAATGGACAAATTTCTAGAAAAATAGCATCTTCTAAAACTGAATGAAGAAGCAACAGAAAGTCCGAACAGACCAATAACAGCTGACAAAACTGAAGTATTAATAAAAAATCTCCTGACACAAAAAAGCCCTGGAGTGGATGGTTTCACAGGAGAATTCTACAAAGCACTTAAGGAAGAGCTAACCCCTATCCTTCACAGACTATTACAAAAAATCCAAGTAGACAGAAGACTCCCAAACACTTTTTATGAGGCCAGCATCATCCTAATCTCCAAATCCCACAGAGACACAACAGAGACAACTAGAGGCCAATATTGCCAATGAACATAGATGTTAAAATCATCAACAAAATATTGGCAAACCACATCCAGCAATACGTTAAAAGAATCTTACACCATGATCAAGTGGGATTCTTCCTAAGGGATGTAAGGTTGGTACAATATTCACAAATCAGCAAGTGTAATACATCACATAAACAAGAGCAAAGATAAGAATCACACAATCATATCAGGAGATGCAGAAAAAACATTTGAAAAGGTACAGCACCCATTTATTATTAAAACACTCAGCAAAGTGGGAAAAGACGGAGCATTCCTCAACCTAATAAAGGCCACATATGAGAGACCTACAGCCAACATCATACTCAATGGGCAAAAACTAAAATCTTTTCCACTAAGATTGTGAAGAAGACAAGGTTGTCCACTTTCACTTCTCTTCAACATAGTATTGGAAGTCCTAACCACAGCCATCAGACAAGAAAAAGAAATAAAAGGCATTCAAATTGAAAAGAGAAAACAAAACTGTCATTGTTTGCAGATGACATGATAGCATACATAGAAAATCCTATAGACTCCACCAAAAATCTGCTCAACCTAATAAATGAGTTCGGCAAAATAGGTGGATACAAAGTCAATATTTAGAAATCAAAGACATTTTTGTATACCACCAATGAAATATCAGAAACAGAAATCAGGGAAAAAATCCCATTTGCTATAGTAACAAGAAAAATAAAATACCTAGGAATAAACCTAACCAAGGAGGTAAAAGACCTGTACTCAGAAAACTATACAATACGGAAGAAAGAAATTAAGGAAGATACAAACAAATGGAAGCATATACCGTGTTCATGGGTTGGAAGAATTAACATTATCAAAATGTTCATACTACCCAAAGCAATTTATAGATCCAGCACAACTCTATTAAAATACTGATGACATATTTCACAGATTTAGAATAAACATTTCAAAAATTTATATGGATCATAAATGTCCCTGAATAGCCTCAGAAATTTTGAGAAAGAAGAGCAAAGTAGGAGGGATCACAATACCTGATATCAAACTGTATTACAAGGCTACTGTAATCACAACAGCCTTGTACTGGCATAAGAGCAGACAGACACATAGACCAATGGAACAGAATAGAGAGCCCATAAATAAACCCAAGTTTCTATGGTCAATTAATATTTGACAAAGGGGGAAGAAGCATAAAATGGAGTAAAAATAGCCTCTTCAACAAATGGTGTTGGGAGAGCTAGACAGCTAAATGCAAAAAAACTGAAACTGAACCACCAAATTACACCATACGCAAAAATAAATTCAAGGTGAATAAAAGACTTAAATATAAGTTGTGAAACTATAAAAGTCCTAGAAGAGAACATAGGCAGGAAAATCTCAGATATTCCACACAGCAATATTTTCACTGATATGTCCCCTAGAGCTAGAGACATCAAGGAAAGAATAAACAAATGGGATCTCATCAAAATAAAAAGCTTCTGCATGGCTAAAGAAAACATTAGTAAAATTAAAAGGGAGTGAACTGTATGGGAAAATTTATTTCCCAATGATATCTCAGGCAAGGGTTTGATCTCCAAAATATATAAGGAACTCACACAAGTCCACTGTAGGAAGACCAAAAACCTATTTAAAAAATGGGAAAAGACCTGACCAGACACTTCTCCAAGGAGGACATGCAAAGGGTCCAGAGACATATGAAAAGATGCTAATTATGACAAACCATCAAAGAGATGCAAATTAAAACCACAGTGAGATGGTCAGAATGGCCATCATAAACAAAGCAACAAACAAGTGTTGGAGAGGATGTGGAGAAAAGGGAACCCTAGTGCACTGTTGGTGGGATTGCAGACTGATGCAGCTACTATGGAAAGCAGTATGGAATTTCCTCAGAAAACCAAAAATGAAACTCCCTTTTCCCCCAGAAATTCCACTGCTAGGATTATATCCTAAGAGCCCTGAGACACCAATGCAAAAGAACCTATGCACCCCAGTGTTCATAGCAGCAGAATTTACAATAGCCAATTGCTGGAAGCAACCTAAGTGTCCATCAGTAAATGAATGGATCAAAAAAACTATGGTACATTTACAAGATGGAACACTATGCAGTAGAAAGAAAGTTCCTGCCCTTTGGGACAGCATGGATGGATCTGGAGAGTATTATACTAAGTGAAATAAGCCTGGCAGTGAAAGACAAATACCATATAATCTCACCTATAAGTGAAATCTAATCAACAAAACAAACAAGTGAGCAAAATATAACCAGAGAGATGGACATTAAGGACAAACTGACAGCAATCAGAGGGGAGATGGGAGTGGATAATGGGGGAGGGAAGCATGAAAGGTTTTCAGGAACAACTATAAAGGACATTGTACAAAACCAAGAAGAGGGGTGGGATCAGGCGAGGGAGGTAGGGATGCCTGGGTTGGGAGGGAGAGGTGGGGGAAAAGGAAGACAACTGTAGTTAAACAACAATAAAATTAAAAAGAAGTGTAAAAAATATAAAAAAAACAAAATACAAGATCTGGTAACTGAAAATTAATAGGATTTATGAAAGAAAATCTATATATATATATATATATATGAAAAAAAAGAAAGACAAGGACCTACATCCAAGATTAGTCTATCCAGCAAAGCTATCATTTAGAATGGAAAGGCAGATAAAGTGCTTCCCAGATAAGGTCAAGTTAAAGGAGTTTATCATCACCAACTCTTTATTATATGAAATGTTAAAGAGACTTATCCAAGGAATAGAAGAAGATCAAAAGCTATGAACAGTAAGATGACAACAAACTCAGAACTGTCAACCCAACTGAATCTAAAAAACAAAAAGAAAACCTGAACAAACAACTAGAACAGGAACAGAATCACAGAAATGGAGATCACATGGAAGGTTATCAGTGGGGAGGAGAAGGGGGAGAATGTCAGGGAAAAGGTACAGGGAATAAGAAGCATAATTGATAGGAATAAAATAGGAGAAAGTTAAGAACAATATAGGAAATAGAGAAGCCAAAGAACTTATATGTATAACCTATGGGCATGAACTAAGGTGAAGGGGGATGCTAGAGGGTGATAGTATGCAGGAAGGAGTAGGGATAAAGGGGAGAAAAAATTGAGATAAGTATTATAGCATAAGCAATAAAATATACTTAAAAATAATAAAGTAAAAAATGAAAAGAAAATGGCACATAACAGGATCAATATACAGTGAAAACTAAGTGTCTTTCGCATCTCTGACACCCAGTTCCCTTTCTTTGAGGCAGTGAGGCTCTTATCTTTTTATCTTAATAGTCTTCATGCTATGTTGTTACTCCATGTCAACATATCCAGATCTGCTTTCTTTTTTAAATGATTTTATTTTTATTTTTAGAGAGAGGGGAAAGGAGAGAAAAAGCAAGGGAGAGAAACATCAGTGTGTGGTTGCCTCTCATGCGCCCCCTACTGGGGACCTGGCCCGCAACCCACACATGTGCCCTGACTGGGAATCAAACCGGTGACTCTTTGCTTCTCAGTTCGGTGCTCAATCCACTGAGCCACACTAGCCAGACTTTGTTTTTTTAAAAATAGCTGCCGTGGGTTCCCATTGCATGGATATACTCTAATTTATGTGGTCAGTCCTTTTGGGTGAGCACTGAGATTAATTCTGTTCTCTGCTCCCCTGCCACCCTTGTGTATATTTCTCAGTGTTCAAGTCCTCATACTCTGCATAAGTGAGGTTCCTTGGAGTGGGTGCTGGGTCAAAGGGCATGTGCATTTGTGAGTGGATAGATGTTGCCAAGCTACACTGAGCAGAGTGTGTTGTGTCCATTTGCATGCATCCTTACCAAACAATGTTTTGTTAAACTTTTGGTATTCATTAATCTAATATGTAAAATTAGCAGCTTACTGCACTTGTATATGTGTTATTGTAATGACCACCTTCTAATATGATTCCTTTCTAGTGAACTGTTTGCTTCTAATATTTGTCCATTTTTCCTATGGAAGTTTATATTATGTTTCTTGGTGATTTGTAGGATATCTTTATATAGTAAGGAAATTGATCTTTAGACTTTCATATCTCATCCCTTATTATTCCTTGTTCAAGGAAGGTGGCAATTTTGCACAGTAATTTCTGTCTCATATAATTCCAAGAACAGATGCTGGAGACATCTAAGACCCTTTAAAATATTGGGGGTTCAGGGTCCCAGTGAGGCAAAGCCTTAGGGTCAGAATCACTAAGCATTTCTCATAAAGATCTCACTGGCTACTTAAGTTGTTAACTTAAGCCAGAGTCAGAAACTCTGATGCTAAACTAAACCCTACCTCAGAGAATGTGGCCTTAAGCCTGGCTCCCCAGCATTGGAGTGAGGAAGAGTTCTGAAGAATAACACTCACAAATTGTCCTGTCTTGAGGCAAAGAATTTGAGCTTTTGTGTTCTCTTCAGCCAGGCATGGGCCATCTCCTCTGTGATTCCTTCACTGAGGAACCTGTCCCCAAACCCAGCTGTGTCCTTCAAGGTACTTTGAAGGCCCTGCTCTATGCTCTGCTTCATAGCCCTATGTACTGGAGGCTTTCAGCAAGTCTTGAAGGAGGTGGGATTGACCTAGGGAAGTAAAAACAGGCAAATGCTGGCAAGGTAGGGTCCTCTCCAGGGCTGTCCATGGCTCCTCATAGCCCAGACTCCTCATTTTCTACCATCTGTGCCTCAGGTCTGTTATCAGAGCTGGGGACCCAGGGCTGAGAGTCTATATTCCAGTGGGAGAGGTAATCAATACATGAAATAGAAGTTTGATAGTATGTCAGGAAGTGGTATGTGCTTTGTAGGAAACCACAGCAGGTAAGAGGAACTGTGGATGGGGAACTGGTGTCAGTGAAAAACCTAGTGAGCAGAGACCTCTGGATGGAGGCCGTGGAGGTATGGCAGGGACAAAGGCCCTAGGATGGGACCTAGGATGAGCACAGGGGTTGGTGACTAGATGGAGCAGAATGAGTGAGGGGAAAAAGTGTGTGTGGGGGGGAGGGGGAGCCAAAGGTCAGTCAAATTCTGTGTGGGCCTTGGCCTTGCACAGTCCAGTCAGATAACTACACCTAGATAAATGCTGTTATCTCACAGCATTGTGTTGTTGTGTTATCTTTTTATTTTGTTGATGGTTTCCCTTACTTTGCAATTTTTTTTTTAGTTTGATGTAATCTCATTTGTGTATTTATTTATTTTTTGTTTCCTTTGCCTGGGAGATATATCAGATAAAATATTGCTATCATCAATATCGGAGATTTTATTGCCTATGTTTTCTTCTAGGATTTTTATGGTTTTGGGTCTAATATTTAAATATTTAATCCATTTTGAATTTACTCTTGTGTGTGGCATAATAAAGTGGTCTAGTTTCATTTTTCTGCATGTATCTGTCCTATTTTCTCCACACCACTTACTGAATAAACTATATTTAGTCCATTCTATGTGCTTGCTTCCTCTGTTGAATATTAATGGACTATAAAGGTATGGGTTTATTTCTAGGCTCTCTATTCTGTCCCATTGATCTGTTTTTATGCAGGTACCATGCTCTTTTCATTACTATGGCCTACAGTATAGTTTGATATTAGGTAGTGTGATTCCTCAAACTTTGTTCTTCTTTCTCAGGATCACTGTTGTTGTGCAGGGCCCTTTGTGGTTCTATACAAATTTTTGAAATATTTGTTCTAGTTCTGTGAAACATGTCATTGGAATCTTGATAGGAATTGGGATGAATCTCTAGATTGCTTTGGGAAGCATGGACATTTTAATGATGTTAATTCTTCCTATCAATGAACATGGTATGCACTTCCACTTATTTGTATCTTCTTCAATTTCTTTCTTCAGTGTCTTGTAATTTTCTGAGTACAGGTCTTTTACATCCTTGGTTAGATTTGTTCTCAGGTATTTTATTCTTTTTGAAGCAATTGTGAATGAGATTGTTTTCTTAATTTTCCTTTCTGATAGTTCATTACTGGCATATAAAATAAAACTGATTTCTGGGTATTAATTTTATATCCTGACCCTTCTTCACTGAATTCAGTTATCAGTTCTAGTAATTTCTTGGTGGAATCTTTGGAGTTCTCTATGTACAGTATCATGTCATCTGCAAATAAAGACAGTTGTACTTCTTCCTTTCTGATTTGGATGCCATTTATTTCTTCTTCTTGTCTGATTGCTATGGCTAGAACTTCCTGCATTATGTTGAATAAGAGAGGTGAAAGTGGACATCCCTGTCTTGTTGCCAGTATTAAGGGGAATGCTTGTAGTTTTTGCCTGTTGAGTATGATGCTGGCAGTGGGTTTTTCACATATAGCCTTTATTATGTTTAGGTATGTTCCCTCTACTCCCACTTTCCTGAGAGGTTTTTTTTTTTTATCATAAATGGGTGCTGGATTTTATCAAATGTTTTTTTTTTTTTTGAAAATTTCTCTCTCTCGTTATTCCTTTACTACAAATACACCCTCTCTCTAGTTTCTCATTGTGAGAGAGTAAGAATAGCCACAAAGTTGTCAGGCAGAATTCAATAAGCCATTCCATTTGAGGTCTCAATCTCCTCATCTATGAAATGAAATGTACCAAACCTGCCCTAAGGGGAGTTGGGTGGGCATTTGCTGTACTACAGAGGCCAGCCTGGCACACAGAGAGACATTCAGGGAGGGCAAATGCAGTTTCTTACCTCCTCAAATTGCTGGGAATTCTATGGAGAGCCTTGGGGACATAATCATCATTTTCTTTCAACTTAACTTTGTTTTCTTTTGTGTGCTTCTGTCATCAAACTTTCCCTATTCTCTCCATACTTTCTCCAGTTGCACCTCTGTTTGGCACTCTTAAATAGGTACATGTTCAGTTTGAATTAGATATGGGAAGATACAGATGACTGACCAGTCAGAAATGGTTGAAGTCCTAGTTTTGCTCCTTGAGGAGATTCTCTTAGCCCAGAGGTCTGACCCAAAAGGCACAGAATGGGGGTCCAACAAGCTGGGGCCTGTTTCTGTTTGTGCTGAAGGGGGAATATGTGTGGAAGTGGTAGGATGATGACCATGTGATATGAACAGGGTGGTGGGAAAAGTGAACTGTGGGACCTGGCCAGAAATATCAACTCTGGCAGAACTCTTTGGTCTGATGTGCCTTGACTCTGATTGATCCTGCTAGGGTCACCTGCCCACCCCTGAGCCAATCACTGTGGCCAGGGGAATGTGGAGCACCCATTGGTTAGTGTCAGTGTCACTCAGTGCTGCTTCATTGGGCAGTGGGAGGCTGGGGTTGGAAGATATGGTGGGTACCTGCATACATCCCTCCCACTCTGTGCTCCTCCCTTCTCCACATGACCCATATGGTTCATTCCAGACACTGTAGCTCTGACCTGTATTGCCCTCTGACCTAGGCTCCTGAGTACCCCTTTCTGACTCTTTGGATCCCTGCTCCCCAGCTCTTGTCACAACAAGTCCTTTCTGTATTAAGCACTAAACAAATTTGGTCAGGTCTGGATTGAGTGTCTAGCTCTCCCATTGGCAGAGACAGAAGCCAAACTCAAACTGGTTTAAGAAAAAAAAAATCCTGTGGATGGATTAGGCATTGCAGCATCAAGGGACTCAAAGTCTTTAAGTCCCCATACAGCTTCATTTTTTTTTACCTCTTCTTTCATCTGGGTTTGCATTCATGTATCTCTAGCAGTAACAAAGATGGCCACTATGGTGAACTCAGGACACACTACACAGATCCCACTTCATCTGCTGGAAGGGCTGTCAGCAGACATTTCTCAGCTCCCCCTGCTCCCTTACCCAAGGTCACACCTTTCTCTTGGTGACTCAGATCCAATGGCTGATGGATGTGGGGGTGAAAAGGCTTGGCCATCTCAGCCCTCAGGACATTCCTGATGGGGCCACTCTAGTCCCAGAGGTTACCATGGGGCCGTTGAAGCTGTTGCTTCTCCCTCTGCCCATCCTGCTACCTTCCTACCTTCCACAGGATGGATTCCCCAGGGCCCATTTAATGAAAGTCCTACTCTCTAAAATCTGTTTCAGTTTACTTCCTGGGGAAACCAAACTTCAACAAAGACTGACTATCTCTTTGTCAATGTCTTACCACTTTAGTGACCCACAGAGAAGGAAAGGACCTGCCTGTTGCCCAAAAGTGTGCAAAGTCTCAAGTCTGAATGCCTCTGATTGGTTCTACCTGAGTCACATGGTCATCTTCCCCAACAATTATGATGACTGGGGAGACGCAGCACTCTCATTGGCCAGGCCCAGGTCATCTGGTTAACTTACAGCCTGGGTCCATCAGGCTCCATCTGAGACTTGGGACTTCAAGGGGGGCACATGATTCCACAAGGGGGAAATGAATGCTGACAGACCCATAATTGTCCAGCATAAGCTCTGCCTTCAGAGAGCTCATACTGAGGGTGGAAACAGCAGTGCACCAGCAATGCAGGGTCCCCCAGGACTGGAGGGAAATGTTCCTTCCTGGCCCCCAACAAGGTAACTTGTTTCTTGACTTTTGCCTTCAGTGCTCTTCCCTTGGTGGTGCTGGGGGCATGTTTTATGCAAGGTGCAAGCACAGCCAAAGATTTTGCCATGGCCAGCCTATCCTGAAGTGGCTGCCACATGACCAGGTGCAGCATGGTCTATCTGGACCACAGGCAGAAATTCCCTACCATCCACCAGGAGATACCAAAACCACCCCTGGAAGCAGCAGGTTTTTCCAACTAGTCACCAGGATGACACACATCAAATCAAAGTTGACACTTCAAGTGGGCCAATCAATAGCTCCATTTTCTTTTTCCTATATGGTGGGAGAGGGAAAGATAATTCATGAGACCTTTTTTTCTCATCTAACAGACACAAGAAAGCCCAAGGAAATTTTCTTCTCAGTCGCTCTTTGAATGGGAAGGTTTTCCTCTTCCCATTTCGCCTCAGAAATGGTTTGGGAAACACTCATGGAGACAGCTAGAGTCCTGGCTTGAGTGCCCATGCTCCCCAGGCACACAGAAGGGACCATGGTGGGAGTAGAGAGGCCTGTCTGCACCTGTGCCTTTAAAGTAGACAGTGCCTTTTCTCTACCAGGGAAGGTCCCTGTGTCACCTTAGTCTAATGTTAGGCAGTTCTTCCCTAAGCTCCTTACTCTGCTCCTCCATGGTCAGGCCATGTGCCTCACCCCAGACTTACTTTCTCATCTCTCCCTTTCTCTCTCTTTCAGTGGAGGCTCAAGGCCTGAGACAATATCCTTGGAGATAGGACATTAGCCTGCCCCTGCCCCTACAGCCAAACAATCTTGGTTGTATGGACAGTTGGCCACTCTACTCTTTCCCATACCTCTTTTGAGCTCTGATCCTAAAGTTCCCTCATCCCTAACCATTTCACCAGATATCTTGGAGGCACTGCAAACCCAGCAGGCCCTTGCATCCTCTCCATACCTGCTCCTCCTCTGTTCCATCACCTTAGGGAAGGCCCTAGGTTCTGCCTGGTCTCAGGACTAATAATCTGGGTATCATTTACGACCACTCTCTTTGCCTCCATGTGCTATCATGTGGTTTCCATTCCCTTACCTCCTCCTGTGTCTGTGACTGCCCCTTGCTTCATGTCTACATCTTCCATCAGAACCACAGCCATAGCTCCTGATTGCTCTCCAGCCTTTGATCTCTCCAGATCCCTGCCCCATATCCAGCTACCAGTTGAGCCACCAAAACATGCTGAAAATCCTATTAGTGACCATGGTGCCCCCTACTGAAGACCACCATCTCAAGACCTCAGGCCTTTGCATGTATTGTTTACTCCTCTGGGAATTCCAGCTCCCACAGCATCCTAGACTGGCCTCTCCAGGAAAACTGAGCTTCTAGGGTATGGCCTGGGCTCCATTTCTCCCCATAGTAGCCTCACGGACCTGTGAAGCTGGGACTCCATATACTTTTGTTGACCAGCAGTAGAACGGAAGCTCTTCCCAGCTTTCTCATGTTCGCTGTTGAGTGATGTTTTCCCCTAAGGTCCAGCCTCACCCACCTCCAAGGGCCTAGCCTGAAAGCAGCAGGGGTGAGGTGGAGAGGTTCTGGCCCTTAAGAGGCCTGGGGCTCCTGTGGCAGGCTGGACTTCTCTGCAGCAGAGAAGCAGGTCCTCAGTCTCCCTGCCCTGGGCTGGCAGCTGGACAGCACTGATTCCTTGTCCCATTCTGTTCCCTTCCCTACTCCCCATCTAATTAATACCTGGAGCACCAGCTGCTTCTTTGCTCTATCTCATCTCCAGCATTTTTCATGTCCAATCCACTGAGGGGCTTTCCTGAAGGCTTTGAAGTCTCGGGGCACACGAATGAAGATATCACCTTGGCATGCACAGTGCTTCTTAATGAGGATGGTTTGATGTGGAAGCTGTGGGCCCAGAGAGAAGCAGCTCCCACCTAACTGCCCCATCACCCTTCCCTGCAATTTTCTGTAGAAAGTGGCCATGCCTGTTTGCAACAGGCAGATGCAGGGGAAGAGCCCATTTTTCAGGTATTGAAAAGGAGGCACAGAGGGGCTAAGGGGGGTTTGGGTTTGGTAGATCCCAAGAGGAAGGCAAGGTTGATAACTTGCCTACTGTTACTCCCTTTTCCATGCCCAGGAAACCAAATCCAGAGTTCCAGATCAGACAGAGAATTGACTGAAGAGGGAGTACAGGTCAGTTAAAAGAGCAGAAAAATACTTTGAGGGCAGGGAGGCAGGAGATGGACAGTGGGGTAGTGAGGCAAGATGGAGATGGTACCTAGAAGAGCCCAGGGAGGAGATAGTGCCTGGGGGTATAACTAGGGAGAAGATAGAGTCTGGAGGGTGGAACCAGAGAGGAGAAGGAGCCTGGAAAGCTGGGGGAGGGCATGGGGTATATAGAAAGGAGATAGAGCCTGGGAGAGGGGAAGGAGACTGGGTTGAGGCAGAAGAGGGGAGAGCTTCTGAAGAGTGGCCCCTGGGTTCTAAACACAGCCTGGGTAGCCAGCTCTAGAAAATGCCTCACCTCCTTCATCTGAAAACAAGATGTTCTAAAGCAGTGGGTGAGAGGTGCACAGACTCAGGGCAGGCTTGCTGGGAAGAATCCGGGCTCTGCCACCTGGGTGAGATCCTGACTTTTCTGTGCCTTAGTTTCTTTATCTGAAAGATGGGCTGACATTAGTCTCTATCTGATAATGTTGTGAGGACTAATGAGCTAATTTGTGTAAAGGACTAGACATAGAACCATTATAACCCAGTTTTGGTTAAATATATATCTTGGAGTTTAGGCCTCCTTGGGGCCCCTAAACATGCCCATCTTCCTTTCTTAGCTTACCTGTCACCGATTGTCTTTGCTCCTGGTCTGGGCTCTGTCAGCTCCATCCTAAGCTTCAGTGTCATGGTATGAAAGGAGCTCCTTAGTGGTTCGGGTGAACTCAGACCCTGAGACATTATATACCTGCACTTGACTTCAAGAGCCTGCCCCTGGGTAGTCCTTGCTACCTGGGACTCCTGATTATTTCTTTCAGCATAGAGCTATTAGCCAGCATGTTTTGAGCATTTATTGGACCCTTTATATGGGTGAGCTCAATTCCCCTCCAAGAAAACCAGAAGGTAGGTATTATTATCACTACCATTTTTCAGATATTGAAAAGGAGGCACAGAGGGGTTAAGGAAGTTTCCCAGGGTCACAGAGCAACTGGTAGGGACTGAGGCAGGATTCATTCTGTGATCATCTAGGGTATTAGTCGAACTTTTCATTTTCAGTCCTCTCATATGGTGGGCCTGTCTTGAGCCCCAGATGACCTTGTGGCTGTGCACACTCCAATCTTGGGGTATTCTTAATATAGGGTGGTATAGATTGTCCAACCTTTTCCCATGTGGGGTCTTACAGGGCCAGCAGAGCTCAGAATGAAAAATTTTACTCCCTCCAGCTATCCAGTGAGAATTCCTAGGGATCTTGGGTCCCAGAGGAAGATTATGTGTTTAGATCAGCATGGAACCAAGAAGTCAGAGTCTGTTGGATGGGGTTGAAAGAGCCCCCAGCAGGGGTACTACAGAGATCTAGAGCTGGAGACAGGCCTGGCAGTAGGACAGTGACCTGTGTCCTTGCAAACATGGGGTATAGGTAGGTCTTTGCCAGGCCTTGGTGCTTAAACCTTCCCCTGCACCCTGACATTCTGACCTACCCTGCTTTTGTCAGGCACTTATCTTTAGCCTCATATGAATATCTCTTAGGGATATATTACTGTACTTAGTTCTACTGAGAAAACAAAGACTAGAGAGGTTAGGTGGTTGAGGCTGTACAGCACTGATCTCTTTCTTTTCCGTGTCTTAGCTCCATTTCCATCCTGGTGCTACCTGGGCCTACCTTTCAAATAAGTGACTTGCCTTGGAACCTTTCTCAGGATCAGCCCCACCCAAGACACCTAGCATGTGTCTCAGACAATCAAGAGAGACACTGTCTGTGTCTTTGTGAAGACAGCTGATGTTGCAGTGGCAATCTGACATTGACTTAACAGTATGCTAAATCTTTTGTCTCAGAGAATCTGGCACTAGGTGGCTCTTGATCACCTTCCATCCTGGCTGGGGCTGAGCTTAGACACTTCAAAACTTAGTTTGCAGCCTATGTGGTAGCACTTTAGGAGTATTTATTAAGCACCTATTGTATGTTGGGACAGCATCCCCCTCCAATTGGCAAGGACTGACTTACCCAAGGAGTGGTAACTATTGTAATGGCCACAGAAACATGGGAATCAGTGGGGTAAACCTTGGGGAGGGGCTGAGGCCTGCAGGGGTCCTGGGGCTACTGGTGTCCTCTACTTACTGCCAGCTGAGTACTGTGGTGCCAATTCTAGTAGGCTGTGGCAGGCTGAGGCCCCATAAACTACTGGACTCAGGGAAAAGCTGAGGATTAGAGCCCAAGAAACAGGGCAGAGGGCAGCACAGTGCTCTCCTCTCTGCAGAAGCTTTGGCAGGCTGTTTCTCCTGCCACCCGCAGGAATGGGATTTTGGCTTAGACCCAGTCAGGTGGTTACCCCTCAGAAATATCTGCCCCATCCCTTCCTATTTTGGAGAAATATACCTCAGCCCTGCTGGATCAGTTCAAGTTCTTGTCAGGCACCTCTGTGGCTCCAGGCAAATGCAGAATGGAGCCTGTAGCTCTGAGATGCCAGGCTATGACTCTGCTGACTTTTGGGCCTTCTGTGTCACCTCTCTCAGATCCAGCAAACTCTATGAAACCTCCAGGCCTTTGCCTAGGCCGTTTCCCCTCCTGCCACACCCTCCCCATTCTTCCAGGCTAACCTAATAATCTTATAGCACTGAGCACAGAATCTTTGGCCTTTTATTAGGGCTTCCCTGATTCAAGCTATGCCCATCCACCCCACCTCAGGCTCTTTTTTCTCCCTGCTTTATGCCCCAAATATAGAATCACTGTAATTTCCACATGCATGTCCTGTGTTCTGTGGTCCTGCCTTGGCACATAATTTGGCTCTTCAGGGAGCTGGACTTACTAACATAGAAACTACTTCAGTGATTCCAGTCAGAGGAATCCCTTCTGTTATTAAGCTCTGCATCAACTGACACCCCCACCCCAAGGCTGACCCCTGAATGCTGGACAGATATACACTCCCTCCTCAAGTGAAGGCTACTCATAGGAGCTAATCCTCCCAGACAGCTCAAGAATGGCCCTGCTTTAAAAAAAATGCTCACCTGAGGATAGGTTTATTGATTTTGGAGAGAGAAGGGGGAGAAAGATAGAGATAGAGATGATAGAGATAGAGATAGAGAGAGATAGAGATAGAGATAGAGATGATAGAGATAGAGAAACAAAGAAATAAAGAAAGGTCATTGTGTGAGAGAAACATCAATCAGTTGCCCCCTGTATTGAACCCGTAATCTAGGTATATGCTCTGGGAATCAAACCTTCAACCTTTTGGTGTATGGGACAGTGCTCTAGCCAACTGAGCCACTGGCCAGGCCATGACCCTGAATTTTGATGGATTCACAGGGTTAGGTGAAAAGGAAAAGTATGTCCCCCACACTTTGGACTCTTCACCCACCCAGGCTTGGGGGCTGGAAATAAGCTGAGGGCAGGTCAGAGCAGGGAAGATGATCCACAGAGGGCCCCCAGCTGAGTTTAAAAGGGTGGGCAGTTAGTATGGGAATAGGATGAAGTACAGGGAGGGGCTTCTGATGGCAAATTGAACTAAAGTTCAAAGAAAGACTGATTCTAAGAGAAAAACATGGGATGAATTAAAATGGTGGGACTACTTTTGTAAAGGCAGAAGAAAAAAAACCAAACCAAACCAAAACCCCAAAACAACAACAACAATGAACAAAACAATTACCCACACACAGATGCTGTGGGAGGCAGATTAGCATTTGAGAAGAGGGACTCTGGAGCCAGACCATACAGGATCGAATCCTGGGCCTTGCCACTTTTTCAGTGTGTGAGAGTTTAGAGAATCCTTCCTATATTTTGTATAAAATTCTTTAAAAAAATTTCCAGTTACATTTGATGTACTATGTTATTTTTTGGGTGTACAACATAGTGATTAGACATTTATATAACCTATGAAGTGACTACCCCAATAAGTCTAGTGCCCATCAGATACCATACATAGGTACTACAATATTGTTGACTATATTCTCTATGCTGTACTCTATATCCCTGTGACTATTTTTATAAGTGGCAATTTGTAATTCTTAATCCCTTTCACTTTTTCACTCATCTCCTCAACCCCCTTCCCACCTGGCAACTATCAATTTGTTCTCTGTATCTATGAGTTTGTTTCTGTTTTGTTTGTTAATTTATTTTGATTTATTAGATTTCACACATATGTGGAAATGTATTTATGTTTCTCTGACTTATTTCACTTAGCATAATACTTTCTAGGTCCATCCACGTTGTCACAAATGGCAAGATTTTATTCTTTCTTATGGCCAAGTAATATTCCATTGTACATATGTATTAACTCTTCTTTATCTGATTGTCTGTCTGTAACAGGGTGCAGAGCAAACCCCCACAATCTTTGACTGGGGGAAGAGAAGAGTGGATGGTATGACATTTAAGATACATTGCATAACAATGGCAAGTTAATAGCCATCCCCTCCTGAAGGGAAGAGGGTTGCTGCCCAGGGTGAATTGTATACGTGACTGTGAAAATGTTCAGTGACTCATGACATAGCTGGTGGGGGGCGGGGGAAGCTCATACTCCACCTGCATGAGAGGATGAGGTGATGCCCACCCCAGATGACTATAAGTCACTGAGAACTTTTGCTTTGACAAAAGATGGCAGCCAAAAAAGGTAAAAGATATGAGAGGGTTGGCAAAAATGGCAGACACTAACACACCATAAGAAGGGCTAGATATGAGGTCACACAAGAAGTTCCAGGCTGGACATTTAAATTAAGGCAGGCTAAAAAAGAAGAGGTCTGCCAGGATGTCTGAAAGTCAGGAGAAAGAGTGAGCACCATAATGTCTGAAGTAAAAGAGGAGACAGAGTCATGAGGTCTGGAGTGGGAGGTGGTCTGATTGGAGAAGACAATGTCAGAGCTAATGGAGCTGTGGGGACCTGCCTAGCCACCCGAAAATGTGATAGAAACTTGGAGCTAAACTGTGACTGGGAATGCTGAGCTACAGGCTTCTGCTTCTCTGAAGGACATATGGAGAAGCCACTCTCTTGGGACACGTGCCTCTCTGGACTCCACCATGATCCATTGTAACATGGCACATGTTTTCCTGAACCATTACATGGAGGCTGACAACAGTGCACTCCAGATCCTGAAGAGCAGCTGTGAGAGGATGGTGATTCTGAAACCCATAAGTACACGTTCTAGAGGATGGAGATCTGTTTATGTGACTGAAAGATGGACAGATAAGGATATAGGGAACTTCTGGGCATGGTTTTGGCTTGTAGCCTTTTGGGAAGCAAGGGAGGCTCTGGGCCTCCTGGGAAAGGAAGGTTCTGAACAGGAGTGCTCTCAGCACCCCCAAGGTTGGTACCCTGTTAATAAAAACCTGTTTTCTTCAACAACTAATTGTTGGGTCATATGTAAAGCCACCAGGTGGCTGAGCACTGGTTTGCTTGGTAAGGTATCAGTAGACACTTAGGTTGCTTTCATATCTTGGCTACTATAAATCCACTTGAATTAGTGTTTTTGATTTCTTCAGTTATATATCCAGATGTGGAATTGGTTCATGTGGTAATTTTATTTTTCTATTTTGGATGAACTTCAGTACTATTTTCTGTAGTGGCTGCATCAATTTACAATCCCACCAACAATGCATAAGGGTTCCCTTCACTCCACATTCTCACCAACACTTGTTATTTTCTGATTTATCAGTGATAGCCATTCCTACAGGTGTGAGGTGCTATCTTGTGGTTTTAGTTTTTAGTTCCCTGATGATTAGTGATGATAACATCTTTTCATAGGTCTATTGCTGGTCTTGCCACTTCTTTGCTGTGTGACCTTGGGTAAGTCATCTACCTTCTCTGTACTATGTTTTCCTTAAAACTACAAAATGAAAATAATAGTAAAAAGAATAAACCACATCTATGCATGCCCATAACAGAGGATATTTATAGTTTGGGCAACAATGTTGCAAATTAATATATATGATGTACCATTCCTTAAAAAACATAAAATGATAACACACTTTCTATAGGAACATATATACACATGTAAATTAATAATTAATTAAATATATATGTTAATTAACAGAAACATGTCTGGAAGGACATGATGTGTTGATATTTGTGATGGTATGTGGGAGGTGAAGACAATGCTGGTAGCGAGGCTTGGGGGAGAGGTTTGAAATGGGGAATGGTGGGCATGAGGGACTTTCCCTTATCTGCAGTGTTCAAAAGGAGAGTGTAATTACTTGTATAATGACAACTGAATTTATTTTAAAAATGATAATGACTATTTGAGAAGGAGTATGAAATTATGGTTCTGCCTAGAGTAAGTGGGGGTGCAGTGTGGAGATGGGGTGTGGAGCAGGGAATCCACCAGGATCTCTGTGAAGAAATATCTAGTTTAAAGAAACATTTATGTGTTACAGAAAAATGTGGTATTTGGGAATAAAAGGAAATTATTTTTCTTGTAATAGAAACTACAAGAAGTAGGGCTAAACAAATCCCCAGGCAGTGGGGCTTGGATTTCAAAAGACAGACACACCCACTGGAGACCAGGTGCCAGCTTTGTCTTGGCATGCAGCATGTCATTCTGATCCTTGTGCCACCTCTGTGGAGTGGGCTCACCTCCCTTTGTACTGAAGATGCTGTAGTGTTGAGGGGCAGTGAATTGTTCAGGTCACACAACTGTAGCAAGAAGCAGGTAGGGCAGGGACCTAGATCCAGGCTATTCAACCTCTGGTCTATGCTTTATATTTCCGCTATACTACAGCCCCTGCAGAAGGAAAGGTCAGCAGCCTAGATGTTAGGCAATACGAGTCTGTGACCATCTCTGCCACTAGTCTCCTTTTCCTATTACTCTCAGTAACAAGCAGGCCTCCACTTCACTGAACATTTTTGTGTGCAGAGAATCCTGTGAGCTGCATCTCATAAATTTTGCAGTAACACCAGGAGGCAGGCCATGGTAGATTGATTACAAAAGTGGATCCAATTCTTTATCCGTCCATGTATCCATACCCTTTGGGATGTGATGCAACCCTTCCCATCAAGTGCTAGAGCTGGTGCTCATCACAACCACCTGCCTCTGGGCTGGCCTGGGGCCTGCTTTGGTCAGTAAAATGTAGCAGAAGTGACAGTGTTCTGGCTCCCAGGCTAAGTCTCAAGAGGCCCTGTACATTTCCACTCTGGCTCTAGGAACTGCTTGGCTGCCTTGTGAATAAGCCTCAGCTAGCCAGCTGGAGGATGGGAGACATGTGGTCTCATGTTATCCACTGTCACAGTTGATAACCATGTCACAAGACATGTGAGTGAGTCACAGGTCAAGACAGGCTATCAGTTAACCACAGAAGCATGAGCAATATAGTAAGTCCTCGCTTAACATCATCAATAGGTTCTGCAAATTTAAGTGAAATGACATATAATAAAACCAATTTCACCATAAGCAAAATGACATCACATCAATGATATAATGAAACTACATTGAATGGAAGGAGGTTTTAAGGAGGTCCTCCTCTTAGAGGACCTGCTATAAATTGTTGTTTTTTACTTTTATTTTTAAAATTTTTTAATTTTTTAATTATTAATGGTTGAATACAGCATTTCCCACCAGCAGTTTACCCCGTCCTACCCACCCCCACCCTCAATACTATACCCTCCTTTGGCTTTGTCCATAGGTCCTTTATACATGTTCATTTACAACTCTTTCCCTTCTTTCCCAAGATATTTCCTTCCCTTCTCCCATCTGCTTACTGTCGGTTTGTTCTTAATTTTGATGTCTCTGGTTATATTTTACTTGCTTGTTTGTTTTGTTAGTTAGGTTCCACTTATAGGTGAGATCATATGTTATTTGTCTCTCACTGTGTGGCTTAATTCACTTAGCATAATGCTCTCCAGTTTCGTCCATGCTGTTGTGAAGGGTAGGAGCCTATTTTTTCTATCTGCTGTGTAGTATTCCATTGTATAAATGTCCCATATATTTTTGAATCACTCATTTACTGATGGGCACCTAGGCTGTTTCCAGCACTTGTATATTGTAAATTGTGCTGCTATGAACATTGGGGTGCATAGGTTCTTTTGAATTAGTGTTTCAGGATTCTTAGGGTATAATCCCAGCAGTGGAATTGCTGGGTCTAAAGGCAATTCCATTTTTAGTTTCATGAGTAAATTCCATATTCTTTTTCACAGTGGCTATACCAGTCTGCATTCCCATTGACAATGTACTGGGGTTCCCTTTTCTCCACATCCTCTCCAACACTTGTTGCTATGGCCATTCTTACCAGTGTGAAGTGGTATCTTATTGTGGTTTTAATTTGCATCTCTCTGATGGCTAACAATGCTGAGCATCCTTTCATATGTCTCTAGGCCATCTGTATGTCTTCCTTGGAGAAATGTCTATTCAGATTCTTTGCCCATTTTTAATTGGATTGTTGTCTTTCTACTGTGGAGTTGTGTGAGTTCTTTATGTTTTGAAGATCAAACCCTTGTCTGAGATATCATTGGCAAACATATTTTGCCATATGGTTGGTTCCCTTTCATTTTGCTAATGCTTTCTTTTGCTGCGCAGAAGCTTTCTATTTTGATGAAGTACCATTTGCTTATTCTTTCCTTTATGTCCCTTGCTCTAGGGGATATATCAGTGAAAATATTGCTGCATAAAATAGCTGAGATTTTCCTGTCTGTCTTCTCCTGAAGGACTTTTATGGTATGACAACTTATATTTAAGTCTTTTATCCATCTTGAGTTTATTTTTGTGTGTGGTGTAAGTTGGTGATTGAGTTTCAGTTTTTGCATGTAGCTGTTCAGCCCTCCTAACACCATTTGTTGAAGAGGTTATTTTTACTCCATTTTATGCTTCTGTCCCCTTTGTTAAATATTAATTGACCGTAGAGACTTGGGTTTATTTCTGGGCTTTGTATTCTGTTCCATTGATCTATGTGCTTTTTCTTATGCCAGTACCAGGCTGTTTTGATTACAGTGGCCTTGTGGTATAGTTTGATGTCAGGTATGGTGATCCTACCTACTTTGTTTCTCTTTCTCAAAATTACTGTAGCTATTTGGGGTCATTTATGGTTCCATATAAATTTTTGAAATGTTTGTTCTATATCTGTGAAATATGTCATCAGTATTTTAATAGAGTTGTGCTGGATCTATAAATTGCTTTGGGTAGTATGGACATTTTGACGATGTTAATTCTTCCTTTCCATGAACACAGTATATGCTTCCATTTGTTTTTGTTTTTATTAATCTCTTCCTTCAGTGTTGTGTAGTTTTCTGAGTACAGGTCTTTTACCTCCTTGGTTAGGTTTATTCCTAGGTATTTTATTTTTCTTGTTGCTATAGGAAAGGAATTTTTCCCCTGATTTCTGTTGCTGATATTTCATTGTTGGTGTACAAGAATGCCTTTGATTTCTGAATATTGACTTTGTATCCTGCTTTTTTTTGCCAAATTAACTTATTAGGTTGAGGGCTTCCTATGTACACTATCATGTCATCTGCAAACAATGACAGTTTTGTTTCCTCCTTTCCAATTTGGATGCCTTTTATTTCTTTTTCTTGTCTGATGGTTGTGGTTAAGACTTCCAATACTATGTTGAATAGGAGTGGTGAAAGTGGACATCCTTGTCTTGTTCCTGATCTTAGTGGGAAAGCTTTTAATTTTTTTTATGTTGAGTATGATGTTGGCTGTAGGTTTTTCACATATAGCAAATGTTGAGGTATGTTCCCTCTAGTTCCACTTTGCTGAATGGTTTTATCATAAATGGGTGCTGTACCTTATCAAATGCTTTTTCTGAATCTATTGATATAATCATGTCATTTTTGTCTTTTCTATTATTTATGTGATGTATTACATTTATTGACTTGCAAATACTGTACCATCCTTGCATCCCTGGAATGAATCCCACTTGATCATTGTGTATGATCTTTTTGATGTATTGCTGGATGTGGTTTGCCAGTACTTTGTTGAGGATTTTAGCATCTATATTCATCAGCGATATTGGCCTCTAGTTGTCTCTCTTTCTTGTGTCTTTATCTGGTTTGGGGATTAGGATGATGCTAGCTAGCCTCATAAAAAGAGTTTGGGAGTTTTTTGTTTTCTTGAATTGTTTTGGAATAGTTCTGTGAAGGATAGGGGTTAGCTTTTCCTTAAATGTTTTGCACAATTCTCTTGTGAAACTGTCCAGTCCAGGGTTTTTGTGTGCTGAGACTTTTTTGATTACTTCTTTAATTTTGTCAGCTATTATTGGTCTGTTCAAGACTTTATGCTTCTTCATTGAGTTTTGGAAGATTATATTTTTCTAGAAATTTTTCCATTTCACCTAGGTTTACAAATTTCTTGGCATATAGTTCTTCATAGTAATTTCTTACAATCCTTTATATTTCTGTGGTATCAGTTATAATCTCTCCTCTTTCTGATTGTGCTTATTTGGGTCCTCTCTTCTTTTTTTCTTGATGAGTCTGCTTAAAGGTTTATTGATTCTGTTTATCTTTTCAAAGAACCAGATCCCGGAGTTTTGATCCTTAGAATTGTGCTTTTAGTCTCTATGTAGTTTAATCCATCTCCAACCTTGATTATTTCTTTCCTACTACTCACTCTGGGCTTTGTTTGTTGTTGTTCTTTCAGGTTTTGTAGATGTAGAGTCAGGCTGTTCATTTGAAATGTTTCTACCTTTTGTAGATAGGCCTGCGTTGCTATGAATTTCCTTCTCAGGACTGCTTTTGCTGTGTTCCATAAGTTTTGGGTTATTGTAAGTTCATTTTCATTTGTTTGCAGCAACTTTTATTTCTTCCTTGATCTCATTGTTAACCCATTCACTGTTTAATCACATGCTACTCAATCTCCATGAGTTTGAGTGTTTTTGAGTTTTTTCCTTGAGATTGGTTTTTATTTTCAGTCCCTGTGGTCAGAGAAAATGCTTGATATAATTTCCATTTTTTTTTATTTCTTGAGGCTTGTTTTGTGCCCTATTGTGTGGTCTATCTTTGAAAATGTTCCATGTGCATTTGAAAAAAGACTGTGTACTTAGCTTGTTTGGGATGAAAGGCTCTATATGTTATCAGATAAGTCCATTTGATCTAGGGCATTGTTCAATGGTGCAATATCCTTGTTGATATTTTGTTTGGAAGATCTGTCCATTTTTGACAGTGGGGTGTTAAAATCCCCTAGTATAAGTATGTTGCTATCACTATTTTTCTTGAAGTCCTCCAAGATTTTCCTTATATATTTGGGTGCTCTTATACTGGGTACATATATGTTTACAATATTTATGTCTTCTTGATAGATTCTTCCCTTGAGTATTATTCAGTGTCTTTCAGTGTCTATTTTTTTTTTACTTTTGCTTTAAAGTCTATTTTGTCTGATATAAGTATTGCTAACCCAGTTTTTTTCCCTGTCAGTTTGCTTGGAATATTTTTTTCCAATCCTTCACTTTTAGTTTGTGAAGGTATTTTGTTCTGAGGTGGGTGTCTTGTATGCAGCATATGTGCAGGTCATGTTTTCTTATCCATTCAGCTACCCTATGTCTTCATTGGAGCATTTAATGCATTTACATTTAAGGTTACTATTGATAGATACTTATTCATTGCCGTTTTACTCCCTTTGTATCCTTCTCTCTCACTGTTTTTCTTCCTCTTCTTAAAGCAGTCCTTTTAGCGTATCTTGCAATGCTGGTTTGGTGGTGGTGCATTCTTTTAGCCTTCTTTTGTCTGGGAAACTCTTTTGACCTTCCATTTTAATTGAAAGCCTTGCTGGATAGAGTAGTATCAGTTGCAGGCCTTTGCTTTTCATTATTTGAAATATTTCTTGCTGATCCCTCTGGCTTGTAATGTTTCTGTTGAGAAGTCAGCTGCTAGCCTTATCTTGGCTACCTTTTAAGTTATTTCCTGTTTTTCTCTTGCTGTCTTTTACATTCTTTCTTTGTCTTTAAAATTTTCCATTTTAATTATGATGTGTCTTGCAGTGGGCCTCTTTGGGTTCCTCTTGTTTGGGACCCTCTCTGTTTCCTGGACATGTGTGGCTTTTTCTCATCAAATTAGGGAATTTTTCCATCATGCCTTTTCAAACAAGTTTTCTATTCCTTGCTCCTCTTCTCCTTCTTGTATCCCTATTATACAGATATTGTCCCATTTCATGTTGTCCTGCATTTCCCCTAACCTCTCATCATTCCTTTTCAGTCTTTTTTTCCTTTTCTTGCTCTTTCTGGGAGTTTTTTCCCACCTAGTCTCCAGCTCATTCATTTGGTCCTCTACTTCACTGAGACTGCTTTTGATTCCTTCTATTGTGCTCTTTCATTCAGAAATTGTATTCTTCATTCCCTCTTGGCCCTAGTTGATTTTTTCTATGTCCTTTTTTATGGTTATATAATTTGCATAAGTTCCTTGTAGTTTCCCTGTAGTTTTTGGTAATTTTCTATGAGCTCATTGAGCTCTTTATAACCTTTGTTTTGAACTCAATATCTGATATTTGACTGGCCTCTATTTCATTTAGAATTCTTTCTGAGGATTCTTCCTTTCCTTTTGATTGGGGGTTGTTTCTCTGTCTTCCCATTATTTGTGGGGCTCTTCTTGTTTGTTTCTGCTTCTTAAATTGATGTTTTGACTTTCTGACTTTGTGGTGTGAACTTCTATGGTGGGAGGCCTGTGAAATTCAGTGGTGCAGTTTCCTTGATCACCTGAACTTAATGTTCTTGGGCTACCCTTTATTCTTTTATGCTGGTTCTCTCGATGTAAGTGGGTTTTGATTGCTGTTGGTTCTTTCTTTGGTGTGTCCTTCTTTCCATCTAGTTCACTGAAGGTCACTCTGTCTACATCTTACGTGCTGTTTTGCAGGTGCTGCCAGAACAAAACCACAAAGCCCAGGAAACAAACTTACACCTACATATATACCCACCCACAATCCCACTATCAATAGCAAATTAACCAGTATTAATAAGGGTGTAACAAGTTAAGTCTGTTATAAGAAAAGAGAGTAGATATGAGATCTACTGAAAGAGAAATGATTTTGGTAGAGTAGTGGGAGGAGCACTAATAAGGGTTGAAAGTTGGAGCAATGGAAAGAGAGAAGGTAAAATTTACCTCATGGATAAAAAAGTTAATAAAGAGTGTGCAATGGAGTATGAGAATGGAAGTACATAATATTAGGTTTAAACAAATTAAATAATGTAAAATAAGATAAAGTGAGAGAGAGAAAAAAAAAGGAAGGAAAAGTAGTAAATAATTAATAAAAATATGAGTCAAATTGCAGAGAAAGATCCACCACAGTACTATCAACAACAAATGAGCTAAAATTAATATAGGTGGTATGGAAATACAAGGAAAAATAAAACTATGAAAAGCCTGTGAGATGTTTATAGGAATGGGAAATGATTTTGAAATGATTGAGGGAGATGGGATATTAAGAGTAACAAACAAAAACCAGGCTAAGAGAGGAAAAAATTAAAATTTGGGATGTAAGGGAAAAGAAAAAAAGGAGAATAAAAAAAAGAGCGGATGAAAGAGAAATAGAAGAAAGACAAAATAGAAAAAGAAAAAAAATAAGCTAAGACAGGGAAATTAAAGTTTGAGATGGAAAAAAGAGTAGGAGAGGGGAATAATAAAATTTGATATTTGAAATACAGAATTAGTGAAGCTCTAGAGATAAAATTGAAAAAACAATGCAACAACAACTACATTACCCACAACCAACTAGCAAAAATTGTTAAAGGTGGAGAGGGAATAGGGGTATTTTAAGAGCAAGGCAAAAGGATGTGAAGTGACCCTTGACAAGAAAATTGGTTTTGTGTGTCTGGATGGGGGAGAAATAGTAGGAGTATGAAATGGAAACAAGTTGTAGCTAGAGAGAAAACAAAATTTCACATGAAAATAATGTGAGGAAAGAGGAAAGTAAAATGGGCTAAGAGGAGGGAAGGGCAAAATATGTGAATTGAAATACACTATAGTATAAAATCTAGTCAGTTAATATACACAACCTTTTTGGAGAAGAAATGAATGTTAAATAGCTATGCAGGAAAGAAAATATCGCAAATCATGAAGAAGACCACAGTGGCTTTTGTCTTGGTAGCCTCTTGTATTTACCACCGTTTTTTTATTTCTGGACCTGCCTCTGGTGATGTCAGATGTTGACCCTGTCTGACCCTAGGCATCCTGTTAGATATTTCCAGTGATCTGTAGGCCCTGGCTATCTTCTTTAGTTGCTAATCTGGTCACTCTGTACTCAGCAGTCAGGTTTAATCACTGTATGGTGAGGCTGAATCCCTCCTGGGGTGGAGGCTATTGCTTCCTCTCAGGCTGCCGCTTCTTGGGAGAGTGGTCTTCTTGAGCATGATGGTTGCTGTGTATCGGAGTTGGCTCAGCACTAGGATCTCGGCAGTTACTCTCCCAGTTTTCTCCCCAAGGCCATCATCCCCAGTCTCTCCTCAAGTCCCTCGAGTCCACTTTGCCCACCCCTCCACCCCTTTGCAGGGATCTACTGTCTCTTGCTATCACCTAGTCATTAATCTGGTCACTCTGCACTTAACAATCAGGCTTAAGCACCAAAGGGCCAGGACAGAGACCCTCCTGGGATAGAAGCTATTGCTTCCCTTCAGGCTACTGATGCTTGGAGATGAGTGGTCTGCATGAGGAGGAAGGCTGCTGCTGTCCTGGGGATGACTCAACAGCGGGACCACCCCAGCATCTACTCTCTCAGTTCTCTTCCCAAAGCTTCCTTCCCCAGTCTCTCCTCAGGCATCTCCAGCACACTCTGACTCCACCTTTGCCACAGCCCAGGGTAAGTGGCTGCAAATTAAAATTTGTGTGTTGGCCCTTTAAATGTCTCGCATCTCCAGCTGTCTGTTTTTGCAGCCCTGCCACTTTTTGCTGCTGGTTGTAATCTGTGTATGTTTTGGGCTCTGGTGCTCTAGGCTGGGAATCCTAGCTTAGGGTCTGGACTCCAGTCTTCTCTAGGGGATCCAATGGGCTGCATAATTATCCCTCTAGTGCTTCCACCTGTGGGCGCAGAGTCTGCCCTCTCAAGTCTCTACTGCACTCTTTACCAGATAGTTTGTGCCAAAGCTGTTTTTTTCTGTCTAAAGTTATATGACTTCTCTCTGGCTACTGCTCAGTTGTTTCTTCTGGGTGGTCTCTCCACAATTGAGTTGTAATTCCAGATAGGCCCTGGGATGAGGTCACTGTGACTTCCATTCAATTTTCTGCCATCCAGAAAGTTTTCAGTAGCATTTCTAATCTGTAAATGGTTGTTTTTTAAAGCCTCTGTGTTTTTAGGTATTTGTCAGGCAGCACTGTTTGTGATAACACACAACTGATGCAGTATGGCTCACCCCCCTTAGACTGATAAGGAAGCTGGTCTCAGAGAGACTGGTCACCCTGAAGTGGCTGGGTTTCATCCCTGGCCTGGAAGGACATACTTGGAATTACTATTGTCTTGCCTGGGAATACCTAAGTTTTCTCCCTTTGTGTCACTTTCATCTCCAGCATACTAAATAAGGTTCTCTTTCTGTCCTGCCTATTTCTCCTGCTATATTTCAAGGTGGGGGGATAATTTTTTTACCTGTGAAGATTTCCTGGGGGACATATTAAGCCCCTGCCCCTCTCTTAATTTCCATCTGAGGAAGAGACCCCTACTCTCTTGTTTTTGCAGGTCAGGAGGGCCATAGGGAATCAGGTTGGCAGGAACATGGGACTTTACTGAGTAATTACAGGATTAGGCATTCCCCTCAAAATTAAATGCTACCTCTTTCCCTTCCAGAGAAGAATCCCACCCCCACCTGCTACCATGTAATTATATGGTGAATCCAATATAATTCTATGAATGTCTCATGGTAATTATGCAAGTAGTCAGAAGCCAGCAATTTTTTCAGTCATTACAATCGAGGAATTAGCTTTCATTGTGTAAGTCTGTCATGCTGCCTTACCTCAGTGGTGTCAGGCTGTGCAGTTCTGTGCTCAGCCAATGGCATCCTGTGCCTTACTTCCCACTCACTCAAGAGCAGACTCTGTGTAGGAGAGGGCAGCCTCAGGTCACAGTCCTCGATGCCCTTCCTTATCCCTGAGGTGGAATGGGTACCTTGCATGTTCAGAATCACATGCCTACATGTCAATAAGAGATAGCAGGGTGTTAAGAGCATGGATCTTTGGGTGACACTACCTGGATCAAGCCACTCACAAGCTGTGTGCCTGCTTGCTGCCTCAGTTTCTTGACATTGGGGTTGTTGTCAGGATTAAATGAACTAATAGACATGAGGGATTTGCATAGAATGAGTCTGAAGAAAGGTTTATTTCTAAGATGATAGTGTGTAGGGCTAGAGGCTGAATCCTTGAAATGCTCAGCTAGAGGTAGAGAAGTGGGTATTGAGCAGGGTACCAGTCAGAGCCAAGAGAGGTGGTGCCCAGAGAAAGATGACAAATGGGCAAGAGGACGATTTGGGACTGGATATGCTGGAAGTGGGGCTTATGCCTAGAGCTGGCCTGTCAATTCCTATAAATGGTTGCCTGGCTCTTTGAAAGGACGAGGAGGGCAGGAGCTCTGCCCTTCCCCCATATACCTGGAACCCAGTCTCACTGAGGAGTTAGGCAGGGCTTGATTCACAATGGTGGCATTTCTTTCAAGCATGAAGCCAACAGTGGTGATGAAGCCAGGGCAAGGAGCTGGAGGAGGAGAAGAACAAAGGAGAGTCTGGGACAGGGCCCATTCACTCCACTCTGGTTTATCAGTCTGGTAGACCTGTGTAAGAGACCCACTTCTGTTGTTAATGTCACTGGTGGACCTTGGCAAATTGCCTCTTTGAGCTCTGATGAGAAATACCTGTGCCCACTTCTGAAAGCTGTTGAAAGCATGCAGCCAACTAACACCGGTAACATGAACATAGAGAAAGTGCTCAGCCAATCATCCTTAAAAACAAAATGAGCCAGGTTTCTCTTCCCTCCATGACCTTCAGATCTGACTCAGCCTTTTACATTTCCTCTTCTCCTTGAAGTGTCCCTTCTGCAGGTTCCATCTGAGACTGACTAAAGCACCCACACTCTTGGGTATGGGGGAGAGGCTGCCCCCAGCTCCACAGGACTAGGGCCTGCATAGCCTGGCTTTGGAGTAGACTCTAAAAACCTGGTTTCTCCTCTGTTCTTTTGGCCACAGCACCCTTCCCCCCCACACACAATGCATGTAGATACATCTCTGGTGATGGTGTTTGGGGGTGTCTAGCCATGTGGTAGCCTGTTCTGTATCTGGGAAACTCTAGCCACAGGATTTTGGCCCTGCTAATATGCTATTCACATATTTTCCACATTCTTTGTCCCTTCCACCTTGGACCCCCATGGTTGTCTGGTGAGTTCTTTTATGTCCTTCCTAAGTGGCCTGCATATCCTTCTCAGAGCACTGATGGTTCTGGCTTGTCTGTCTACTCCTCTGCTAGCCTCTCCCTAGTTTGCCAGATACAGGATTAGGGACCTATTTCTAGGGGTCCGGGGCTGGTACCAGGTAAGGTCCAGCCTGTGTGGACAGAACTAACAAAAGAGGAGAGCATTGCTTTGTGTCTTAGCCCCCTTCAGCAGTGGCCCCTCCTCCCTCCTCCATGTCCTCTCCTGTCAGTCAAGTTTCTCTTCTCTCTTCCTCCTTCTAAGCTTGCCCGTGGTCTGTGAGTGGCAATCTGAGGTTCCCCAATGAGCCTCTTTCTTTTTCAATTCACATTCCCGTCTATGGCTTCGCTATTCTAGTCAGGTTGAAACATAGACTGAATGAGACAGCTGCTCAATTCTATCCTGGTATAAAGAGAATTTTGATGTTTTCATTTCTTTCTAGTTCAATAATTTAAGAAAACACATACTTTGGTGCAGGTTTCAACAGGATTTCTACTTTTTGAAACTTTGTGTTGATTAAAAAGTATATATGTGATAGACAGTGAGACACTGGAGTGGGATACTCCTTTGCCCAGGGGGCTGGTTTATTCCTCCTGGCCCGCTGAGCTGTTTGCCATTCAGGCAAATCAGCTAAAGATTCATGTCTGGAGTGTCCTGTCCAGGCCAGAGCTCAGAGATGCCCAGGGAACAAAGGAACAAATCTAGAGACCCCTGCCCTAAGCAGCAGCTGGCTCCCAAGGAGCTCTCCGTGGTGCTGAAAAGGGCCCAACTAGGGCTCCATGCCCCCCATTTACCATACATGAGCAAGAGAATCCTAGTTTATCTGATGTACTAATATTCATTATTTTACCCAACAGACACTGGGTGAGCTCCTAACCTAGGCTTCTTTGTGCTAGGTACTTAGGATCAATCTTCAAAATAGTAAACTAAGTGCCTGATTGCAAGAAGCTCACAGGCTCGTGAGGATATAAAACAACTTCATAAATCATGACAAGTGTCATGACTGAAGAATGGCTGTGCCATGGAAGGGAGTATTAGAAGAATGTCTAGGCTGGGTTTAGGGGTCAGAAAAGGCTTCCTGGAAGAGTCAATTTGTCAGCTGAGATCTAGTGGTAACAAGGATTTAGTCAAGTGAAGACAAAAACTAAAGAGAGCTCCAGATAGAGCTAACAGTGTACTCAAAAGCATAAGAAGAGAAGGTTCAGTACAGTGGTTCAAAAGTGCAGGTTCTGGGACCATTTGCACCACTAACTGGTTGTGTGAGCTTAGGCAAAATTACTTACCTTTTTTTGTTTTAATTTTTTCATCTGTGAAATATAATACAACTAAAAATATTATACATTTAAGGTTGTGAATTAAATGCTTTTAATAAATGTCAATGCTTAGAAATGTGAATGGAATATAGCAAATAACAATGAAGTTTGCTCTGACTGCTGTAAAGGCTCAGAGTTGAGGGGAACACATGGCTGGGGATCATGCCCTACTTGGTAGTGGGTGGGTGGGGTTGGGTGGCAGCAGTGAGGACTGAGTCTGCACAGAGGACAAGGCCAGTGGATAAAGAACTTGAGACCCATACTAAGAATTAGATTTCACTCTCAGGGCAATTGGGAATTTCAGAGGATTGGCTGTGGGGAGAATGGGTCAGCTGGGAGAGCCCAAAAGTAAATGTATTATGTATGTATACATGTTGGGGGATATGAGTTGGGGGAAGTTAGGGAGATATCATCATCCAGGTGGGAGCAGATGTATAGGATGAGGAGCAGGGACTGACTATGACCACTCCCACATGTCTGGCTCTGGTGATGAGTGGATATGGAGGATATGATTAACTGCAGTCATACATCTTTTAAAAAGCAGCCTTTATTTTTTATAACTTTTTTTTCTTGGTTTCTTTTTCCCTACAACAGTTTTCCTGGAAGAAAATTCATGTTAACAACCCATCATGTATCCTTCTGGGTTTGTGTGTGTGTGTGTGTGTGTGTGTGTGTGTGTGTGTGTATAAAATCCTATACAGACATACCTAACTATACATATTCACTCACAGCATATTTTAGCCATTGATTTACAAAAATGGGATCATTTTATGTACTTATCTTCAAATTGCTTTCCTCACTCAACAATACCATATAGAAATCCCTTTAAGTCTATTGGTGGAGAGTTAATTAAATTTTTATAAGTTGCTTAATATTCCATGGTGTGACTATACCCACTGCCTGCTTTTTCCTTTCACCCCATCACATTCACCAACTGGTTTTTATCATAGCTTCTCTGGCCTTACCAAGTCCAGAGACACAACATGCTAGTTGTGAAAGACACAGCTGAGTACAGCCTCTTCCCTTTGTCCAGCCTGATTCACAGGGCTAACCCAAACTCAAATTCTCAAAGTTCACCTGTAGTCTGTTCTCCAGGTGAGCAGGCCCATGAGCCTGGCTGGGAGTAGTATGCATGTGCGTGTCTGGGGGGTTGGGCAGAGGAGTCATGGGATGGGTGAGTGGAGCCTTGGAAACTCCATGGAGTTTGGTCTTGATCTCAGAGTAGGGTAGGCTCCTGGATTTGAAGCAGGGTAGTGATTTGTGTTTAGAAGCCCCTTTTCCAGCTAAGTGTCTGGGGCTTGTGGAGATCTGCATAGGAATCTTAGAGCCCTGCTCTTTCTCCCAGGCCCCAGTTCTGCCTCCTTTCCCTTCGAACACAACCATTCATCTGTTTCTCCTTCTCCACTGCTGTCAGGATTGGCCCTTGCCCCTATGCAGGCCTCTTCTTCCCAGGAATTAGGCTCTGCAGTTGCTCCTTAAAGGAAACTGTGAGGGAGTGACAAAGTCATCAGTCACCAAAGTGGGACTCACTGGGACAATTCTGGTTTATCCCATGGCTGAGGCACTGTCTCTGTACTCTCCCAGCTACCTCTCTGGTAAGCTGTGATGAGTTCTATGCCTTTATTTCTTGAGGAGACAGCCCCTCCCCACCCAGTTTTCCACTCCTTTGGTGCTGAAAGTGAATGGGACACATTAGGTGGCCTCCCTGGGTTCAGGGACTCCCAGGGCCACTCCTAGGGCCCTAGAAAGATTAGTTTCCCACCCCCCCCCTCCATCAGAAGTGACACATCAGCAGTTCACAAATGAAGATGTTCACTAAATGCAGCAATATGAAGTGGAACAGGGCCAAACTTTTTGTTTTAATGTTCCTGTTTTACTTCTAGGGTTACCTGGCTTTTATGGCACAAGATACTGACTTTCTAATTGCAACAGAGATACAGGGTTTCCTTTGTCAATAAATGTATTTAAGTGAAGAAAAATATTAAGGACATACCCACATAAGGCACTAGTCTCGACAGGTGAGTGAAATCGGAGAAAAAGCACTGTAGGACACTCCTTGCTGGGAAATGCCAGCAGGTGGCTTGCCAAACCCATTTTTTTCCGTCCCCTACATTGTTTTGCAAAGCTATTGAATTGTGGGGCATTTCTATAAAACCCCACATTTTCTGACTTCTTTTGAAAAAGCTGAAAACTCGGTCAAGGCAGACAAGGGCTCCTCCGGGGATGGTTTCGCTGACTGGGGGCAAAATCCCTAAGCTGCACCAGGACCAACTACCATTTCTTGTCGCAGTCCTTATCAGCTGTTATAGCCTTCCACAGGAGAATCGGAGTCCTGCCCAGGAAACTGTAAGGCTGGCTGGAAGAAAGGAGAGTGGAGAGTGGAGGCAGGGCTACTGGAATGGGAGGCCCATTTTCGTCAGACCATCAAATGCGGACTGCTTCTTAAGAGGGTAGCTCAAATCCACAGGCTTGAATTTTGATCCTGGCGGGGGCACTGGCTTAATTAGATTCTCCGCTCGTCCTGCTGACCTGTCTCTGGGCTTCAGTTGTCCTCTAAAAGCAAGTAGACCCTAGGGCTCTGCCTCGGGCGCTTGCGGAGCTGGTCTGAGTGAGCTCTGCCATCTGACCCTCCAGGGCCAGCAGGGGGCGCTCTCCACCTATGGCAAGGAGCTCTGGTAGCGGGACAAGGGACCGGTGTGCGTTGAGCAGAGGGTCAGGGCTTTGGCTTGGGCCACCAGTCATCGTCTACTGTGTTCCCGCCAGGGCCACGCGCTCCCCCACCCCGCCCCCCCGCCCCTACTTGTCTCTGGCTTGGTTTGCAGTTCTTTCTTCGTTTTCATCCATCTCGTCTCCGTGTCCATCCGTGTCCATCTCCCTCTTTGTCTTCCTCTCCCCCCTCTCCTCTCCTTCCTCCCCCTTCTGTATCTGCCTTTGCTTTGCATTTCTCCTTTTCCCCTATTTCTCTGAATCTCAGTCTCTCTCCCACTCCATCTGTTTTGCACCTCTCCTTTCTACCCCTGGTCTCTCTGTATCTTATTCTGTCTCCTGTCTTGTCTATGTCTCAGACTCAAATAGGGGTGGCCCTGTCCCTTTGCACCCCAAGGGTCTTTGTGGCTCTGATTGTCCTCTTTTCCAGATCTCTTTAGCAGTGGTGGGAGCTGAGGTGCTTTTGTACAGCATTATCCTCCCTCTCCCATCGCCTCTGCCAGAGGAAGCTCTTGGAAACAGTTTCTGAACTGCCCTCTTGTCTGCTGGTAGAAGACCTTCATGAAGGCACTGGTTCTCCCTTGGGTTCCCCCTCACCTCCCCACCAAGTTCCTGAATTGCCTGGGGAACAGGTGAGAGGTTGGGAGCCAGATCCAACTGGCCCACTGTTTTCCTGTTTTTAGGAGGAACATTTTGGGCTCCCAGTGGCTGAAGGTAAAGCTGGTGCTGCATGAGGATAGATGCCCTTCTAGGCATTGGGGTGGCTCCAAGGGACCCGGGCTGCTTCTGCTAAGGCTTTGATGCCTCTCCCTGCCTAAGATTCTCCCCCTCTCTGTCTCCAGTTCTTCACCTGAAGAATGAAAATTAAGGTCTTTATGACGTTTTCCAACTCTGATCATCTATATTCTGATGAAATGGACTTAAAATCCCACATTCCTGGTCATTACCTTTTTATTTTTTAAAAGATTTTATTTATTTTTAGAGAGAGGAAGGGAGTGAGAAAGAGAGGAAGTGCCTTTCATTTACCTCTACTGGGGGCCTGGCCTGCAACCCAGGCATGCACCCTGACTGAAAATCGAACTGGCAATTGTTTGGTTCACAGGCTTCAATCCACTAAGCTATAACAGCCAGGGTTGGTCATCACCTTTTAAAAACAGGTGCTTTCTGCAGTTCTCAAGACAACATGAGGGGAGGGGGTAGATATCAGTATGCCCATTTTACAGACAAGGAAGACTGAGGCCCAGAGAGCCTAAGGAGCTGGCACAGGAATACCCAGCTTTGTCAGACACAAGCTGGGAACTCTCCCCTGATGAAGGACCAGAGGGCTCTAGGCTCCAGTCTCTCTACCCACTTATTTCTTGGGACCATAGAGGCACTGAGTAGCCACCCTCATTTGCTGTGCCCTTGATGGTTCTATACTCAATAAGTCTCCCCTGCAGTTTGGCTAAAAGATGATGTATTGTATCAGTTAGGGTCCCTGAAAAGCAGTTGCCAAGATCATGGAGCTAGAATTGTAAGGGATTTAATGCAGGGAATGCCTGTGAAAAATAAAGGAGAGAAGGAGCAGGAATGGGTGGGGAGAACATCAGACCTCAGTGCAGGTCTGAGCCTTCTAAAAAGAGAGTGAAGTGAAGAGGATTGGGTAAGAAGAGCCTTAGCCTACAGTGTAGCTCTGAGAAAGACCTACCAGCCCAGTGGGGAATTCCTGGTAGGTTGTCCATAGAGGTACCCTGCATTGAGCAGGAATGGCCAGGTTCTGGTTCCACTACCATACTCAGTTTTTGACTAGTGAAGAGTGTGGCCTTGCCCTCTAGCTGTGGTGGGCTTTGAGGCACAGTGGCTGGAGGTTTGTGGTTAACTGATGCCTTCTGGGCAGGTTCCCTGGGCAGGAAGAGAGAGATGAGCAGTACAGTTCCATTACAGAAAGTGCCCAGGATTTGGAGCCAGCCAGACCTGCCGCTTCCTAGCTAGGTGATCTCAGGCAAGTCTCTGAGTCTCCATGGCCTCATCTAGAATTTTTCAGATAGTTGTCTTGAGGGTAAAGTATCTGGCAGAAACTTGGCAGTAGACACATTATAAAGATGGATGCTTTAAGATAATTTTTCTTTATTTGAAGAGTTGGTATATCTCCCACCCTTCCCCCTACAGGGGCTGATAATACTCCATATTCTACCCTATACTTCTGTTTCCTTATCTGGGAAATTGACCAATACTAGTATTTTCTTCACTGGAACCCAAGTGGATTAGAATGAGATGATGTATGCCAAGCACTCAGCACTAACAACATGTAACCAATGGTGTTTCTTCTCTTTCTGTCTCTTATTTATGTCTTTTAGCATTTAGTTGCTTACCATGACCAGGCACTAGCTCAGTATCCTCACAATATTTGCATATGAAGGGACTGAGTACAGAGAGGTCAGATGACTTTCCCAAAGTTGTCAGCTAGAAGATGGCACAACTTGGATTTGATCCTAAGCTGTCAGGTTCTTAGCACTATCCAAACCTACCTGGTATCCAATGCTGTTAATATTGTTGCTGTGTGGGCTTCAAAGGGATGAGACATTAACTAAGATGGGCATAGCATTCTGGTTGAGGCATAACATGTGCAAAGGCTCAGGGGAAGGGAGCCACAGACTTTCTCTCAGGCCCTGCAAAAACCTGCAGAACTTTAGGTTTGCCCTGGAGCTCTGGCACCCAAGGGACAGCAAAGGCTAAGGCCAGGAGCCCTGAGGGTCCAGGGCTTGGGACATGATCCTGAGGGCAATGGACAGCCATAGAAGGATCACAGGACAGCAGACTGGGGATGTGAGCTTGGGACAGGTGACAGAAGTTCTGCCTGCAGAGTTGGGCTCCAGGTCAGAAAGGGTCAGAAAGGGTCCAACAGTAGGGGGTGAGAATGAAACTAGTGAAGTACTCCCCACCCCGCAACTTATTGGGGGGTGAGAAAAAGCTGGGTAGCTGGAGCTTAGAGCTCTGTGAGCCTGGCAGACAGGCCAGGTGGCTGCCTCCTTTCCCCAGGACACACCCTTGTAATCACATCTGAGCTAGCCTCTTCATCCATGCTGAGTCAGACCACACTCAGGGAGAAATCCAGGTTCAGACACTCAATTGGAGGTGAAGAAGTTACAGGGTGAGATGTGCATGTGTTACAGAACAATGGGGCCACACACAGGGCCAAGGGGGGTACACAGATATACTACTACCGAAAAGACCCCCTACTGGGCTCAAATGTCCATTGCCAATATAAGAAAGACATTTCTCAATGCCAGAGATTCGTGAAAAGGAAAGAAAATGTTCATTTAATGCTATAAAGACTTAAAGTAGTGACCTAACATCTTCATTAAAATAGCAAAGTCCTTTAGGATACCCACAGATGCCCACAGTGCTTTCTTCTCCCCCTGCCCTAATTCAGGGTACTGTAACTCTGGAAAAGAAGCAAATGTCCATGTTTCAGGCTCCTGGTACCATCAGCTGTGTCACCATCCAGGCAGGATCTCCAATTAATCCAAAGCCATGTGGCACCTTCTCATGGCCTACTGGCAAGAGTTCTTTCACCTTTCTTCCAGGCAAAGTCTCTCCTGCTTCCCAAGGTACGTGGTCAAAGGGAGCACCCAAAGGCAGCATGGTCCTCTTCTACCAAAGCTGTGGGGGTCCCCACTCTGACCAAAGCCACATGGTTCTTCTCTCCACTAAAGCTGTGGGGGTCTTCACTCTGGCAAAACCGTGTGGATCTCTCTGCAAAGCTGCAGGGAGGGGGTGCGGTGGCCACTCTGCCAAAGCCGAGTGGCGATTCTCTGATAACGCCACATGGTGGTTCCCCCTACTAAAGCTTCGGGGGTCCCCACTCTGGCAAAATGGCGTGACTCTCCTCTTAATGGCTGTCATGTCTGGGTTTAAATCCTCATGCCAGTCTTCCTCTGTATCCCCATTTCTGACTCCTCCTACAATCAGTTACACCTGCCAATATTCCTGTATTATTCCAAGTTTACTGGGCTGCCATCGTGAGTCTGGGCAGGGGTGGCCTCATGTCATGGAGCCAATCTTCTCCAAGTTCCCACACAAGTCCTGTAACTTGGGGAACCTGCCCCCAGTTATATCTTGGCTCAGAGCATGGCCACAGCTATTTAACATATCTAAGTGACCAGCCAAAGGCTATAGATATGTTAAATGACCATGCCATGGATTAGCTGCAAAGCTATTTCTGTACAAAACAGCCCTGCATGTTCCTGCTCCATATGTCCCTTCCCCCAACTCATACTTAAGGGGAAAGGGGTGAGGACATCTTATATGTCTTTCTAATATTTCCTAGACACCTTGAGTTCCAGACCCCATTCCAAATCCCTATTTGGGGCCCCCCTCTTGGCTGCACCCTGTATCACATGTATGAGTTACAGTTCCAGCTTGACCAACAGCTAGTGGTGTGATCTGCTGGATGTCTTTCCCCTCCCAGGCCCCACAGTTTCCTCACTACTAAAATATCAATATATACTTATGGAGTGTCTGTGGGCTAGACACTATATTAGGTGTTGGGGTGATTAAGTCAGATAGAAATCCCTGATCTAGTGGAGAAGCCAAATAATAAACAAGATAGTAAAATATATAATAAGTTAGAAGGTGATAAATACTAAGAAGGAAATATAAAGCAGAGGGAGGGTAAGGAGTGTCAGGGATGCTGGCATTTCAGAAAGAGTAACCAGGACAGGTGTCACTAAGGACATGACACTTGAGCAAACACTTGAAGTAGTGAATGAGTCAGTCCTGAATATCTGAGGGGAAAACATTCCAGGTAGAGGGACCTTATGTGCAAAGATTCTGAGAAAGAAATGTGCCGGGAACCTTCAAGAATAGCAAGAAGACCACTGTGACCGGAGCAGAGTGAGTGAGGGGGAGAGGAGTAGGAGATGAAGACAGAGAGGTAGGTGGGTGATGAAGATCAGGTCACCCAGGGCCTTTTAAGTCATCAGAAGATCATGGCTTTTATTCAGATTGGCATGGATGTCATTATGGTTTTGAGTAGAGGAATGGTGTGCTCTAACTACATTTTAAAAGGATCATTGTGGCTACTGTGTAGAGAGTTGACTGTAGGGTGATCAAGGGAAAATTGGGGAAGGAGCCAGAAAGTTGTTACAATACTGTGAGTGAGAGAGGATGAGGACTTGGTCCATGATGGTGGCAGGGAAATGGGAAGAAGGGGCCAATTTCTGGATAAAATGAATCAGTTAAACCATTAAGCTGGAAGATCTAGTTCCTTATTTAGCCTTGATCACTTTCTTCCTGTTTGAGGCTATAAAATTTTCCTGTGTTATTGAACTGGAGTTTACATGATTACTTTTGCTCATTCATTCATTCACTCTGCTTTATCTTTTTTTTTTCTATCTTAAGCTATCTTGCTGATTGAAATTACTTGTCCATCTCTCCTGCTAAAATGTAAGTTTCAAGAAGATTTGGACCTTATCAAATTGTTCACAGGTGTGTCTCTAGACCCTAGATTCAACCCCTGTTTGTTGAATAATTGCTTGTTTATACCTACTTCTTCTCATGTGGGGATATGAGGTAACCCCTACCCTCCAGGTGTTCTCACTTGCGTAGGGAACTGGATGTGGATTGGCCATGATGTCAGAGTTGGGGCAAAGAAGAAGGAACATGAGCCAAGAGTAGGGAGGGAGCAAGCATAGACTTTCATTTTTTGGAGGTATGCCAGGAGTTCCTCCAATGTTGTAAAGTCAGGCGAGGCACAGGAATGAAGTGGCAGACTGTGAGCTCACATAGAGTCATGGGTACAAGACATGTTGGGAGCTATGGCCTTGTCCAGAGGCCCTTTAAATTACATTTTTATAATAGCAAAAGCAGGCCTGCACACATGTCTGTGACTGAGCAGGGTCTTTGGGTCCCTATGTTGGGCTTATTGGTCTAGGCCTCTGCTGCCTTTTTGGTGTAGAGAACAGCCCTGGGCTGCACATGGCAGACCTTCACTCATTAGAACCATGACCAACTCTGCATGATCAATATTATTGATCACATAACTAGATGCAGAATTGGGAACACAGTTTCAACAGCTCATCAAGCTTGCCTGGTAAGGGAGGGATCTAGCTGAGATTTGAACTGATGGCTACATGAATTCAGAAACAATGCTCCATCTACTTACAGTGGCTTTCCTTCAAGCTGCCTTTCTTGACTGAGATGCTGCAGAGGCATATCCATCTGAAAGCTTCCTTGCCTGCCATGACTGGTGCTTTCCCCAGCTCTGGCCCTTGGATAGCAGTCTTGGATGCTAGCACTTGGCTCCAAAGACTTACAGCTCAGCTGCCATCAATGACTGCTCAGTGGGACTATGCTCACTGTCCTAGTTACTGAGGGACAGATTTCCAGCATCAGAGGAGGTCTCTGCTGGTTCCCTTGTCCAAGACAAGGCCCTCTAGCAGGCAACACTTACAAACAAAGTGGTCCTGCAAGACCTGCAGCACCCCAGATGGCCTGAATGTTGATATGTGGAAGGAATGTAAGGCTTTTATTCCCTGAATCAAGCAGCTGCTGCATGGAAGCCATGGGAGCCTGTGGGCATTAGTCAGCTTTGGCTCTTCTACCTGGACTTGGTAAGCTTCAGCAAATCACTTAAGAGGGGCTGGGTGAAAAAGGTGAAGGGCTTAAGCCAAACACACACACACACACACACACACACACACACACACACACACACACACACCTCATAGACACAGACAACAGTTTGGCCACTACCAGAGGGAAATAGGGGTTGGGGGAGGCAAGAGAGGGTAAAGGTGGGGATAAACAGTGATAGAAGGAGATTTGACTTAGGGTGGTGAACACACAATACAGTATGCAGGTGGTATATTATAGAATTGTACACCTGAAACCTATATAATTTTTTAACCAAAGTAACCTCAATAAATTTAATTAAAAAGAAAAAAAAACTCTCTGAGGCTCAGTGTCTTCATCTCTGAAAAGAGGAAGGGGTTTGGCTGTTCAAGCTCTGAGATGAGCTTCCAACTCTGACCTTCTGGTGCCCTCCTTGCACTCAGAATGTGTTCATTGGTCCTCTTGGATATGTAGTTATTCTTTTTACTATCACATCATAGTGAAATTAGCAACATTTGGCAATTAATGCATTTTCTCCCCAAGACTCAACTCTGAAACAAAGTTCTGAGTATTTGACTTTCATTTTAAATAGGTTGCTGTCAGGAGGAATTACATGGCTCCCAAAGAAACACACAGACGTTATAATTAAAGAGATGCCAATCTTGACAAGTAGGAGAAGGTATGTAACAATGAGAATAGAGAGGGGAGAAGGGAGCTCAGGGTCTGGTGGGATGAGAGGATAAGCCAGCTGATGTGTTCCCATCAGTATGGATCAGAGGACCACTGACAATAACAATAATAATAGAGACCAAGGTTGGACACCTTAGAGTTTGCAAAGGCACTTTCACTTCTCTCAGGATCCCATGATGTTCTAGAAAGGCAGGTAGAAAGTCTAATAGTAATCTGTGGTCCATTCTGCAGGTGAAAGAACAGACCACAGGTGCTAAATGAAATGGCTTCCATGCAGCAGCTGCTTGATTCAGAGAACAAAAGCCTTGCATTCCTTCCACATATCAACATGCAGGCCATCTGGGGTGCTGCAGGTCTTGCAGAACCACTGTGTTTATTTGGTCCACTGATAGTCTAAACTACAGACTGCTAATGTCCTCTGACTCAGCCTGAGCCCCACCCCCAGCCCAGCTTGAGCCTAGACCCAAGCTGAGCCCATTTAAGCTGCAGTCAGATCTATTCCCCTGGATCTAAAGTGGATGGACTGTGAGAGTGTGGGTGAACTGGAGCAAACCCCTCTCCTGCTGGCAGCAGAGCTCAGAGCTCTTGGCAATGAGCTTTTGGAGAGGAGGGCCCTGCAGGGTGGTGGTCTGGGAGAACCCTGGGCCATTCAAAATCAACTCAGTGAGTGGGGGGCATAGAAGAACTCAGGAAATCACCCTTTTGAGTAGATGTTGAACATTTGGGTGCATACAGAGTGCTGGATGGGGGTGGCCTACTTCACAGTACGTGCTCCCCTACAGACACATGCTCCTTATGCTAGGGTGGTAGGGGTGGACCTGCTGTTTTTATGGCAGGTTCCTGAGGAATCAGTTGTTTGAGAAGCTCAGACTGGACCCCCTGTGTGACCTTGGCAGGTTTCATTGCCTGTACCTCCTGGGTCTCTGGATGATGTGTGAGATCACATGGATCTCAGGCCCAGTAGGAACTCAGAAAAGGTGAGTTTCCTTCCCTTTGAATCTTGCCTTTTCATTCAATCTGGTCTATTCTCCCTTCCTCCACCCCATTGTGGACTCCCTTTCTGACAGGCACCTCATTAGTGGAATCTCTGTAAATAATGCCAGCCAGTTAAGAGTTACAACAAGGTAGCTCATTAAGGGTACTCTGCTTATCTTACTTCCCAATTAGTGTTTCTGCCAGTGCAGCTACCAGGACTACCTGTGACAGGGTGCATGTTGCAGGGCCCGGGCAGTACTGATCATCCCAGAGGAGCTATATTGGCATCTCTAGTACTTGAGAAGGCAGTGCACTTCCATGCCCCACTGCAGCCTAGCAGCCTGCATGGTTAGCCTCTAGGACCATGCAGGCACCAGCATGGCTACGAGGGTATGCCAGCTGCTCCTGGCACCAGCAATGGACCTAGGGTTTTTTGGGGCTGGAGAGTCTGTCCCCACACCCTGGCCTGTCCATTTCTCCTACAACATTCTCGGCTTTAGAGTGTCCCATTAAAACTAATCTGTCCTGTAGCCCTTCTCAGTTTTCCTTATCCTTCACAGTCTTTCTTCTCCTGAGTCATCTCTTTCATCAGTGACCTCAAACTTTTCCACAGCATTTTCTGAGAACAATATTCTTCTCCTTGGGTTCTAATGTCACTGGTGACAACAGCAGAGGGAATTTCAGGCTATAGAGGAGAAGAACATGAGAGAAGAGGCTTTGGGATTGCAGGGATGATGAAATCCCTAGGGCAGGTCTATCAGGTTGCCCGTTTTGCCTGTTTGATTATTTTTTAACAAATGAAGAAACAGGCTCAGAGACATATTGTTTTCTTTTTAAAATGTTATTGTTGTTCAAGTATAGTTGTCTGCATTTCCTCCCCACCACTCCCAACTGACTCCAGCCATCCCCACCTCCTTTACCTGATTCCACTCCACCTTGGTTTTGCCCATGTGTCCTTTATAGTTGGCCCTGAAAACCCTTCCCCACTATCCCCCCATTATCCTCTCCCACCTCCCCTTTGGTTACTGTCAGATTATTCTTAATTTCAATGTCTCTGGTTATATTTTGCTTGCTTGTTTGTTTTATTGATTAGGTTCCACTTAAAGGTGAGATCATATGGCATTTGTTTTTCACCACCTGGCCTATTTCACTTAGCATGTTGCTGTCCAGTTCCATCCATGCTGTCTCAAAGAGTAGGAGATCCTTCTTTCTTTCTGCTGTGTAGTATACCATTGTGCAAATGTACCATAGTTATTTGATTCATTCATTTACTGATGCACAGTTAGGTTGCTTCCAGCACTTGGCTATTGTCAATTGTGTTGCTATAAACATTGGGGTGCATAGGTTCTTTTGGATTGGTGTTTCAGGGTTCTTAGGATACGATCCTAGCAGTGACATTGCTGGGTCAAAAGGTAGTTCTATTTTTAGTTTTCTGAGGAAATTCCATACTGTTTTCCACTGTGGCTGCACCAGTCTACATTCCCACTAACAGTGCAGTGGGGTTCCCTTTTCTCCACATCCTCTCCAACACTGGTTTGTTGATTTGTTCATGATGGCTATTCTGACTGGTGTGAGGTGGTATCTCATTGTTTTAATTTGCATCTCTCTGATGACTAGTGATGCTGAGCATCTTTTCTTATGTCTCTGGGCCCTCTGTATGTCTTCCTTGGAGACGTGTCTGTTCAAATCTTTTGCCCATTCTTTAATAGGGTTGTCTTCCTGGAGTAGAGTCATAAAGTTCTTTATATATTTTGAAGATCAAACCCTTGTCCCAGGTATCATTGGCAAATATGTTTTCCCATATGGTTGGTTCTCATTTAATTTTAATGGTGTTTTCTTTAACTGTGCAGAAGGTTTTTATTTTCATGAGATTCCATTTGTTTATTCTTTCCTTTATGTCCCTCACTGTGGGGGATATATTGGTAAAAATATTGCTGCATAGAATATCTGAGATTTTCCTGCCTATGTTTTCCTCTAGGACTTTTATGGTGTCATGACTTATATTTAAGTCTTTTATCCACCTCAAATTTACTTTTGTGTATGGTGTAAGTTGGTGATTGAGTTTCGTTTTTTTTTTTTTTTTGCATGTGGCTGTCCAGATCCCCCACATCATTTGTTGAAGAGGCTATTTTATGCTTCTGTCCCTTTTGTCAAATATTACTTGACCATAGAGACTTGGGTTTATTTATGGGCTCTCTATTCTTCTCCCTTGGTCTATGTATCTGTTTTTATGCCAGTACAAGGCTGTTTTGATTACAGTGGCCTTGTAATACAGTTTGATATCAGGTATTGTGATCACTCCTGCTTTGTTCTTTCTCAAAAATACTGCAGCTATTTGGGGTTGTTTACGGTTCCATATAAATTTTTGAAATGTTTGTTCTATGTCTGTGAAATATGTCATGGGTACTTTAACAGGGATTTCATTGAATATATTAATAGCTTTGGGTCATATGGCCATTTTGATGATGTTAATTCTTCCAGTCCATGAGCATGGTACATGTTTCCATTTGTTTGTGTCTTCCTTAATTTCTCTCTTCAGTGTTGTATAGTTTTCTGAGTCCAGGTCTTTTACATCCTTGGTTAGGTTTATTCCTAGATACTTTATTTTTCTTGTTGCTATAGGAAATGGGATTTTCTCCCCTGATTTCTGTTTCTGATGTTTCATTGTTGGTGTACATGGTCTGTTCAGGCTTTCTCCTTCTTCTTCACTGGGTTTTGGAAGATTATATTTTTCTAGAAATTTGTCCATTTCGCCTTTGATTTCTGAGTATTGACTTTGTATCCTCCTGTTTTGCCAAATTCATTTGTTAGGTCGAGTAGTTTTTTGGTGGAATCTATAGGATTTTTTTTAATTGTTCTAATTGAGTTTTATTTATTTTATTTCATTTTTTTTATTTTAATCATTGTTCAAGTACAGTTTTCTCTCTTTTACTCCCAATCGGATTTTTCTATGTACACTATAATGTCATCTGCAAAGAATGATGGTTTTGCTTCCTCCTTTCCAATTTGGATGGTTTTTATTTCTTTTTCTTGTCTGACTGCTGTGGCTAGGGCTCCCAATACTATGTAGAATAGGAGTAGTGAAAAGGGACATCCTTGTCTTGTTCCTGATCTTAGTGGGCAAACTTTTAGTTTTTGCCCATGGAGTATGATGTTGGCTGTAGGTCTCTTGTATATGGCCTTTATTATGTTGAGGAATGCTCTCTCAAATCCCACTTTGCAAAAGAAAATCCCACTTTGCTAAGTGTTTTTTTTATCATAAATGGGTGCTGTACCTTATCAAATGCTTTTTCTGCAACTATTGATATGATTGTGTGATTTTTGTCTTGCTTTTGTTTATGTGATGTATTACATTTATTCATTTGTGAATATCACACCATCCTTGCACCTCTGGATTGAATCCCACTTGATCATGATGTATGATCTTTTCAATGTATGGATAGCTACAGTTTGTGAATATTTTGTTGAGGATTTTAGCATCTATGTTTATCAGTGATATTGGCCAGTAGATTTTTTTTCTTTGTTGTATCTTTTTCTCGTTTTGGGATTAGGGTGATGTTGATTTTATAAAAATTGTTTTGGAGTCTTTCGACTTGGAGTTTTTGGAATAGTCTGTGAAGGATAGGGGTTAGTTCTTCCTTAAATACTTTGTAAAATTCTCCTGTGAAACTGTCTTCTCCAGGATGTTTGTGTGCTGGGAGTTTTTTGATTACTGCTTCAATTTTGTCTACTGTTATTGGTCTGTTCAGGCTTTCTCCTTCTTCTTCACTGGGTTTTGGAAGATTATATTTTTCTAGAAATTTGTCCATTTCACCTAGGTTTTCATATTCAGTTCTTCATAGTAATTTATTACAGTCCTTTGTATTTCTGTGGTGTCAGTTGTAACCTCTCCTCTTTCATTTCTGATTGTGTTTATTTGGGTCCTCTCTCTTTTTTTCTTGATGAGCCTGCCGAAAGGCTTGTCGATTTTGTTTATCTTTTCAAAGAACCAGCTCCTGGATTCATTGATCCTTAGAATTGTGCTTTTAGTCTCTATGTCATTTAATTCTGCTCTGATCTTGGTTATTTCCTTCCTTCTACTTGCTCTGGGCTGTCTTTGTTGTTCCTTCAATTTTTGTAGGTGTAGGATCAGGTAGTTCATTTGGAATGATTCTGTCATTTTTAGGTATGCCTGTATCCCTATGAATTTCTCTCTCAGGACTGCCTTCACTGTGTCCCATAAGTTTTGGATTTCTGTGAGTTCATTTCATGTGTTTCCAAAAACTTTGATTTCTTCTTTGATCTCATTCTTAACCCATTCATTGTTTAATAGCATGCTATTCAATGTCCATGAGTTTGAGTTTTTTGAGTTTTTTCCTTGAGGTTGGTTTCTAGTTTCAGTCCCTTGTCATCAGAGAAAATGCTTGATATGATTTCAATTGTCTTGAATTTGTTGAGGCTTGTTTTGTGTCCTATCACAGTGTCTATCTTTGCAAATGCTCCAAGTGCATTTGAGAAGAGTATGTATTTTTCTTTTTTTGGAATGCAAGACTATATATATCAGTTAAGTCCATTTGATCTAGGCCATTGTTCAATGTCTCAGTATCTTTATTGATATTTTGTTTGGAAGACCTATCTATTTTTGACAGTGGGGTGTTAACATCTCCTATTACTATTGGTTTGGTGTCAATATCTTTCTTGAAGTCCTTCAAGATTTTCTCTTTGGGTGCTCCTATGTTGGGTGCATATATATTTACAATGTTTATGTCTTCTTGATCGATTCTTCCCTTGAGTATTAGGGAGTGACCTTCTGGGTCTGTCTATATGGACTTTGCTTTGCAGTCTATTTTTTCTGATATGAGTATTGCTAGCCTGGCTTTTTTTCCCCAGTTCATTTTCTTGGAATTTTTGTTTCTAGCCCTTCACTTTCAGTCTGTGCAGGTCTTTTGTTCTGAGGTAGGTCTCTTGTAGGTAGCATATGTGTGGATCACGATTTCTTATCCATTTATCTATTCTATGTCTTTTGATTGGAGTATTTAATCCATTTACGATTAAGGTTATTATTGATAGGTACTTATTCATTGCCATTTTACTTCCTTCATAACTTTGTTCCTGTCTCTTTCACTGTTTTTCTTCCTGTTCTTAAAGCAGACTCTTCAGCATTTCTTGCAGTGCTGGTTTGGAGGCGCTCTACCCTTTGAGGCTTCATTTGTCTGAGAAGCTCCTTATTTAACCTTCTATTTTAATTGAGAGCCTTGCTGGATAAAGTAATCTTGGTTACAGGTCTTTTTTTTCTTTTTCATGACTTGGAATATTTCTTACCATTCCCTTCTGGTTTGGAGCATTTTCATTGAGAAGTCAGCTGCTAGTCTTATTGGGGCTCCCTTGTATGTTACATTCTGTTTTTCCCTTGTTGCCTTTAAGATTCTCTGTCTGTCTTGGAATTTTGCCATTTTAATGATGATGTGTCTTGAGGTGGGTCTCTTTGTGTTCTTCTTGATTAAGATTCTCTGTGTTTCCTGGATTTGTGTGACTTTTTCTCTCATCAAATTGGGGAAGTTTTCCATCATTATGTTTTCAAACAGGTTCTAGAATGCTTGCAGTTCTTCTTCTTCAGTTATCCCTATCTTCTTCATGGATATTATTATGTTTCATACTTTCCTACAGTTCCCTTAACACCTCTTCATTTTCTATGGCTCTTTTTTCATTTTCTTTCTCTTTCTAAGTTTTTTTCCTACCTTGCCCTCCAGCTTGCTGATTCAGTTCTCTGCTTCATATATCCTGCTTTTGATTCCTTCTACTGTGTTCTTCAAATCAGAAGTTGTATTCTTCATTTCCTCTTTCTCTTGTTGATAGTTTCTATTTCCTTTTTCATGTTGATATAGTTTGTAGGGAGTTAATCATAGTTTCCCTATAGTTTTTGGTAATTCTCAGTGACCTCATTGAGCTACCCAGTAACCATTGTTTTGAACTCAATATGTGATAGTTGACTTGCCTCTATTTCATTTAGCATTCTTTCTGAGGCTTCTTCCTCTCCTGTCATTTGGAGATTGTTTCTTTGTCTTCCCATTGTTTGTGAGACTCTTCTTGTTAGCCTCTGCATCTTAAATTGATCTGTTCTTACTCCCTGGGTTTGTGGTGTGATCTTCTTTGGTAGGAGACCTGTGAGATTCAGTGTTTCAGTCTCCTTGATCTACTGAACTTGCTGTTCTTGGGCTGTCATTTATGTTGACTCTCTAGATGTATTTTGATTTTGAATGTTGTTGGGTCTTTCTTTGGTGGGTCCTTCCCTCCAGCTGGTTAACTGATGGTCACTTCACACAGCATGTCTTGTATGCTGTTATGCAAGTGTGGAGAGGTCATGTCGAAGCTGGTTCTTGTGTCTGTCTGAGGTTATGAAGCTTCTCTCTTGCTGTTGTTCTGTTGTTTGTTCTGGATAATTTTTCCACCATTTAGTTGTAATTTCAGATTGATCCTGGGTGGAGGTTAGTGTGGCTTTCACTCACTCCTCCACCATCTTCCTTTATTGTCTGTTGGTGGTTCCTTTGTGTTGGGTTCTGTTTTCCAGGAGGTATATTGGTGTTCACAGATACCACCTACTCTTTTATGTTATCATTTAGAGGGGGAAAGCAAGATGGTTTAAGACAGTTGGAATGTATTCTGTGGGATTTAAAGCACCAACCTGTAGAGAAGAGATATGAGATCCTTTGGATAAGTATACTGTTGACCATGATATTTCACCCAACTAGCCACTTTTTAGGAAGGGTGGAAAAGAGATAAGACTCTTGTTAGAGGTAGGAAGGATTGTGAGTTGAATCCAGAAAACAGAGAGCTTGTGGGAGGTCAGATTATGACATATAGTGAGAGTAAAGGATAAAAAAGAGATTTAGTGTGCAAGAGACTGTAGTTAAGCACAACAGTAATAAAGTTCTGGAAGACAGGGAAGTGCGCTAAGAACTCGGAGGGGTGTTTTATATTATTTACTATTGTATGGAACAACAATCATTTATATTACTGCTGCAACAACCATCATATGACAGAAACTATATGATCTGAATAACAAGAATAGGAAGTACACAACTTAGAGTAGTGTGCTATTGGAACACAAGTGAAGTGAAAGATGGAAAATTAAAATACACTATGAAAGAAATAACAAGGAAAAGCAGTCAAACATTGCCATTAAATGAACAAACAAAATGAAGATAACTAAACAGAAAGAAGAGAAGTACAAAAATACCAATAAAGTGAAAGAAGTAAAAATAATGAAAAAATAATAATACAAATAAACAATAACATGTGAGTTCTCTGGAATAGTAAAGTGAAATTTGTCTCAGTTTCTCAGTTGTTGGGATTAGTCTTGTGATCCCTCTTTGGGTCTGATTCTGGTCCTTTCACAGCTCCAGGTCTTATTGTCTCACTTGGAAAAAAAAAAGAAACATAAAGCCTCCTGCTGACTTTAAACCCATTGAGTGAGTTCCGAGTTCCACTGGTCTTCCTGGCTGCCACAAGCTGAGGGGTGTTGGGCTGCTCTTTTCTACCTTCCTATAGTTTTGAGAGGATGGGGGCCAGGTCTGGGCTGTAATCTTCACAGTTGTCCCTTCTCCAGCCCAGTTTCTCCTTTGGATGCTTGGCCCGCACTGCCCATGTGTGCCAAGCCAGTGGCTTCAATGCACCAGTTGTGCCCTCCTTGAAGTGTGCTAATTACGGGCAATTCACAAACTGCCTTCTCACTCTTTGCTGTCCTAGGTGCTAGCCATTCTCAGTCTCTTGGGGTAGTTCAGTGCCCCCACTGAGTTAAGTCATTCTGGGGACTGCTAACTCCCTGATCCCTGCTGCTCTCCTATGCAGGGGGCACCTTCTCCTTCCTCTTAGGGAGCCAGCCTGGCCCATTGGGGGTGGGGGTGCTGCCATGGCTGGGGCTGCAGGGGAGGGGAGGTGGAGGCAGATGCAGACATGGCAGATGCAGGGGGCGGCCCCTGCAGAAGAGTTCCCTAAACAGCCATGGAGAGCCTTTTTTTTTCAACAAAATCCTCCTGTTCAAGCCTGCAGCTCCTAAAAAGAGCCTGGCCTCTCACACAGCCTAACTTTCCAACCATACCAGAGACTACCTGGGTCAGGGTCCATCATCACCCAACTTTTCTCCCTTCTCCAGGAATCACCTGGTCCCCAGTTTCTCTGGTAATGACCCACTTGGCATCCACAGTCTCAATGGGTGAATACTGCCCGTGTGTATCTCCCACTTTGTCTTTATTCCCACCAGTGACTTCAAGCATCTAGGTCCATCCTGGTACTACTCTATTCTCCCTATTTGGCAGGAGAGGGAGCTGTTGATTTGGCTCTCTTCCAAGGACCCTGTGGCGGGCACCAGCAGGTACCAGGTAGGGGGCTGTAGTAGCTCTGGTCCGTGCACTGGTCCCAGGGACCTTACAGTCCCAAAGCAATCTCCCTACCATCTGTTTTTCAATGTCCTCTACAATTTTGGCATCCATCCTTCATATGTGCTGGGATACCATTGGTGGTTCACTCTGTTCCTCTGAATATGGGCTAGGTGTTCCACCTGTGTGCAGGAGGAAGTGGGCTCCACTCCCATCTGCCTTGCTGCCACATTCAGAAGCTTTATGTTTATAAATATATATAAATTTATATATTTATATATATATAAATATATATATAATATATAATATATATAATATATATAATATATATTATAATATTATATATTATAATATATATAATATATATATAAATATATATAAATATTATTTATATATATATATAAATATATATATATATTTATATATATATTTATATATAAATAATATATATAATATAATATATATATTATATATATTATATATAATATATAATATATATAATATAATAATATATATAATATAATATATATATTTATATATAAATAAATATAAATATATGTTTATAAATATATATAAATTTATATAAAACTGTCATCTGACAGTGTGTGTGTGTATGTATATATATATATATATATATATATATATATATATAACTGTCATCTGAGGTTATAGTTCAGGGATGCTGGTAAACATCCTCCAGTGCTCAGCACAGCCCCATGACAAAGCATTATCCTGTCCAAAATGTGCATAGTGCCAAGGGTGAGAAATGCTGGCTTAACCAGCATTTAGGGTTGCCATATTTAGCAAATGAGATTATGGAACATATTGCCTGAATATGTACTTACACTAAAATACATTTATTGTTTACCTAAAATTCAAATTTAAATAAGCATCCTGTATTTTATCTGGCAACTCTAAACCTATCCTTTATTATGGAGACATGGGTTGTTTCCAGTCTTTTGCTATTACAAACAGTTTATCAGTTAGTGTTATTATATATCTCATTTTGTTCATGTGTAAGTATATTTATAGGATAAATCTCTCAAAGACACATTATTAGATCAATGATCAAAATTTGTAATTTTGATACTCCCAAATATTCTTTTATTCGGGCTACATCAATTTATACATTCACCAGCAATGTGTGAGAGTGTTTTCCCACAGCTTAGCCAACAGAGTGTATTATCAAATTTGGGGATTTTTGCCATTTTGATGGTTGGGAAATGTGAATAGAAAACTTTCAAAACACTGTGAGCAAAGTCAGGTAGAAAATGCAAATAAGGACAACTGACCAGACTCAGCCTATGGCAAACCAATTTGTTCTATCTACTGTATGCCTATCACTCCAAACCTCACTATAGGTGCATGAAGTGAAAATTCCAACTCAGAGAGATTAAGTAACCTGCCCAAGATGAGTGGTGAAACAAGTTCAGATATTCCAACCATGTTTACAGAGCATAGGTGGTCTAGGATGGGCATAGTTAGTCCATTGTCTCCTCTCAAATCTTGTCTGAAACTCTCTCTTGTCATATTATAGATCACCCACTTAGCTAGGCCACTTATCTACTGTACATGGCATTAGCAGCAACTCTGGGTCGAGAGAGAGTGTGGAGGGCCTTGTTGAAGCCTGAACAGTCAAGTTTGACTCAACTAATTGGTTAACTAGATTCTTCTACCCCTGAAGCATTGAACTTTCTGCTTCTATAAGGTATATTAATTTTAATTAAAGCTCTGAAGGCTTGGCCAAACACTAGTTTCTGAGCATGTTCCTTGACCACGGAGTTTATACTGCTCTGAGACAAGGCCATTTCAAAGAACTGCTGTCTCCCAGGGATTCTGCCTCTGATTCCCACCCTGAGAGCAGGGAAAATGGGAAAGAGAGAAGCAGGAGAAAAAATACAGTAATTGAGAATCTACTACGTGCTGGGCATTGTACTTTGGGCTTCTCATACATTGTATAATTTAATAACACAAAATGGAAACTTAAATCTCTGTTAGAATTGTAAAACTGGATCAGAAAATTAAGATGCTTGTGAGGGTTATGTAGGTGCTAAGTTTGGGTTCAGGATCTTTCTAACTCCAAAGGTCATGGTGGTAACATCTGCACTTTAGGGCCACCAAACATTTACATCTGTCTTCTTATAACAACCCTTTGTCCTTTAGGGAACCACTCCTCCCCACTCAACGCAATTCCGGTTGAGCTGACCCATCCCTGACACATCCCTGACCCACCCCCTGATACATCCCTGACCCTTTAGAGTACTTTATACCTCTGCCATAGTGATTGGATCATGGACGAACATGTGACCTGAGCCTGCCTCTGAGGCTTAATTCTGGGACTTTGGATGTAACATTTGGAAAAACTTCCTTATGGAGCCTGGAACTGGCCAAGGCTTCTATATGGAGAATGAAGACAGCACTGGAGAAGACAGAACCAAGAGATGGAGCATGGGTAGGGTGAATCTAGGAAATAAAATGCAGAGGATAGTGTCTTATGAGTCTCATGATTCAGCCATGCCTGAGGGAAACCACACTTGCACATTAAAGTTATTTAAACTATTCCTCTTTCCTCTTCTCCCTGCCTCTTTTTCTGCTGCTCCTGCTCCCCCTCACTCACTTTCTCTCCTTTTCTCCTTTTCCTGCTCCTCCTCCTTCTTCCTCTCCCTCTCTCTCCTCTTTATTTTTGCAAAAGCCATTTTGAGATTCTTAACACATTCCAGTTTCAACTCTTGCTCTAACTACTAAGAGGTGGAGCAAAACTAAAAAGAACCTTCCAGTCAGCTATCTCAGAACCATCTTCTTGCCTTACCTGCTCCTGACTCTGAGCTGTACCCTTGAGATGGCCCAGTCCCTTGGTAGCTAATACTCCCAGCAGCCTTTGGGCACCCGCTCCTCTTGCATGAGGCCGGGAGTCACCACATCCTGGAGCTGTTGTAGGAAGAGTTCACTCTGGCATTGAGCACAGACACAAGTTGAGGGAGGGATATAGCTGCCTGGAGACCTCAACAGTGAGAGGAAATGTAACACCAACACAAGAGTATGTGAGTGCTCTGCACAAACACATACATCCCCTATATAACCATTTGAGCATATACCTTGAGGGAGAGGTCTGGGGGGCATGTTCAGAAAAATTATGGTGATAGATTGTTCTGGGTGGTATGAGTTTTGCTTGCAGAATACCTCTCCAAATTACCTGAGTTTTCTAAAGTAAGCATGTATTATTTTTGCAAATAAAAATATATTCATCATTTTTTGTTTAAAATTAATTGCAGCCATGCCTGGGTAGCTCAGCTGGTATGAGCATCATCCAGATATGCCAAGGTGGTGTGTTTGATCCCCAGTCAAGACACAAACAGAAATCAACCAATGAATGCATAAATAAATGGAACAACATATTGATGTTTCTGTCTCCCTCTCTTCCTCTCTCTCTCTCAAGTCAATAAAGATTTAAAAAGTAAAATAAAATAAATTACAAATGTAATACATGTGAACAATTGCAAAAAATCATAAAAAACTTCAAACAAAATATAATCAATATTCTAGAGTGAATGGGAGCACTCATTTTCTCAGTTATTCCAACAGGAGATAAAACAAATTCTTATAATTTTTACCAATCTAACAGGAAAAACCTGGAATTCAATTTTTTAATTTAATTTGTAGTTTCCTGATTAACGATACTGAGCTTCTTTTCATATGTTTATAGCTTGTTTTTCTCTGTGTGTGAATTACCTGTTTATATTTTTTGCCATTATTTCTGCTGGGTTTTTTGTCTTTTGCTTATTGTGTTAGGAACTCTTTATCTCTTGTTGATATCAGTGTATTTCCTATAATAAATGCAGTAAGTATTGTTTCCCAGACTGTCACTTGAGTTTGAAATCTGTAATGGTGTTCCTCCCTCCCTTCCCCATAGAACTTTACATCATATGTAATCAAAAGGGCTTCCTTTATGGTATCTCAGTCTTTGTGATACTAATAGCCTGGCAGCAGATCCCCCAACCCTGGGTAAGAAGGTGACAGAGGAAGTATCACACTAAGCATGCACAAGGCTAGTGAGATAACTGGATGGAGAGAAAGCTCTCCTACCCCTTCTGGTACCTGATTAGGGGTAGGACCAGGGAAAGACAGGCACATGCTCCATAGAGGTCAGAATGGCAGCAGGGGGAGGTGCTGTATTGAAGAAATCTGTCAGTCTAGCTTGGGGGGGAAGATGGTTGGCAGGGTGGGGGGCTGGATCCTTCTGGAGCCCACAGAAATTTGAGCTGAGAAAGCACCTGGTCTGGCCCACACAGGAAAACGAATATAAACCCAAGGGAAGGAAGGGTCATGTCTTTTGACCCCTGACCCCCTCACAAATGTACTGGCAGGTGCATTTGCGGGATCTTCTAGCCCTGAAGCCACATGGCTGATGGTGGCACCAACCACACACATGGGTTCCTAGGATACAGCCTGAGGCTTGCATGGATGATCAGTCAGTGGCCACCTGCATCTCTCAAGGGACAGTACTTTGAATGGGAGAAGGAACTCTGGATGTTGCCTTTGGTGTTGGTCTGACTGAGGGTGGCTGAGTTTTCCTCTGGGTTTTCTGGAGGGGGTGGGCTTTGAGACAAAGATCTGTCATTTTTCCAGATTGCACAGCATTTGAATAAAGACCTTGTTCCTTTCTCACCAACCCTTGCCTCTGAAATTTGCCTATTGGTGGCAGTGGGAAGCTGAACCCCCATGTTGGTTTGGTAACATTTGGTTCTGCTCAGAAGGCTTTTCCTGCTCCAAGTTCAGATAATTTGTTCCACATTTTTGCTCACGCTTTTAAGGAGTCTTTATGCTCAGATTTTGATTTATCTGAAATTTATTGTTGTGCTTGCTGTGAAATAGAATGCCAATTTTATTGTGTCAAGATTCCCATATATTCACCATTTCATTTCTATTATTATTATTAGTATTAATTTTTGGATTCTAATTCTTGTGCCTTCCAGTTTGTCAAGTTCTTTTGAAAAATTCTGTTATTTTTATTGTTATTGTTACATTGCATTAATTTAATGAAAATATATATATATAAAACCAAGGGTAAGTAAGACACTGACTTAATTATTTGTCCTTATTTCATAGCCCACTATCATTATCCATGTGATGTCTTCCTCTTATTTTATAATTAAAAAGTTTTTTAATTGAGCCCTGGCTGATGTGGTTCAGTGGCTTGAGCACTGGCTTACGGACCAAAGGGCTGTCAGCTCGATTACCAGTCAGGGCACATGCCTGGGTTGTGGGCCAGGTCCCCAGTGGGGGAACTCAAGATGCAATCACACACTGATGTTTCCCTTCCTCTCTTTCTTCCTCCCTTACTCTCTCTAAAAATAAATAAATAAATAAATAAATAAATAAATAAATAAATAAGATCTTTAAAAAATTTTAAATTGAATTTATTGGGGTGACATTGGCTAAAAATTATATGGCTTTCAGGTGGACAGTTCTATATACATCTATATATTCATTTCATGTTCACCACCTCAGGTCAGGCCAGGCCCCTTTCTAGTAACATACTGACCGTCTCTTTGTCCTCTTTGGAGAAGTGTCTGTTCAGGTCCAAGTAAAGTCTCCTTCCATCCCCATTTATGCCATCTTTACCCTCTTCTACCTGATCCTACCTCTGCCTTTCCTCTGGTAATCACCATGTTGTTGTCTGTGTCTATAAGATTATTATTATTATTTTTTTGCTTAATCCCTTCACCTTTTTCACCCAGTCCTCCAAACCCTCCATCCCTCTAACAGCTATCAGTCTGTTCTGTGTATCTATGAGTCTGTTTCTATTTTTTGTTAGTTTATTTGGTCCATTAGATTCCTCTTGTAAGTGAAATCATATGGCATTTGTCTTTCTCTAACTGACTTATTTCACTTAGCATAATACTCTCCAGGTGCATTCACACTGTCACAAAAGGTAAGATTTCCTTCTTTTTTGTGGCTGAGTAGTATTCCATTGTGTAAATGTACCACAGCTTTTGAAAAAAAATCTGTGGATATGGCTTTTTAAAAAATTGACTTTAGATAGAGATGAAGGAGGAGGGGAGAGTAGGGAGGGGGAAGAGAGAGAGGTGGGGAGAGAGAGGGGGAGAAAGAGAAAAGCATTGATGTGAAAGGGGAATATTGATCAGTTGCTTTTCATATGTGCTCTAATAGGGGATTGAACCCGTAGCCTTTTTGGTGTATGGGACTATGCTACAAACAACTGAGCAACCTGGCTAGGTATGTACTACAACTTTTTTATCCACTCATTTACTGATGGGCACTTAGACTGCTTCCAAGTCTGGGCTATTGTAAATGATGTTGCAATGAACATAGGTGTGCATATATGCTTTTGAATTAGGATTCTTCAGTCTTCTTCAGATAAATTCCCAGAAATGGAATTGCTGAGCCATAGGAAGTTCCAATTTAAATTTTTTGAGGTAACTGCATACTGCTTTCCACAGTGGCTGCATCTATGTGCATTTTCAACAATAGTGCACAAGGGTCCCCTTTTCTACACATCCTTGCCAACTTTTGTTGTTTGTTGATTTATTGATGGTAGCCATTCTGATGGGTATGAGGTGATATGTCATTGAGGTTTTAACTTGTATTTCTCTAATGACTAGTGACTCTTTTCATATGTCTATTTGAGGCAGCATAGTAAGAAGCTAGGAGAATTCCTTGGCATGTGGAATGGGGAAATTGAGACAGAGAGCTGAATAAGCTTGCCAAGCAATTTATAGCCAAATACAGAAGGTCACCAGGGCAGAAAGCTCTGGGTGCCTAGCCAGAGCAACACTTGATCCAGATCTTGCCTCCAGTTTCCTCTACTGGTGTATCACTGGTCATGCAGTTTAGATCCCCTGACCTTTCCTTCCTATAGATACCATCTAGGCCTTAGTCATATTTCAGTTGTAGGCCCAGACAGCAGCAAAACCAGGTGGGTGATGCCAGGATCGGCTGCAATGACTAATTACTCTCTGCCCTGGTGCTGACCAACCAGAAACCACAAACTTAAAAGGGAACACCTGGAAAAGCTGATGACTATTTTATTGAGATCCTCCCAGAAGACCTTCCCTAAATCTCCATCCTTTAAATAATCACAAAAAAAGGTCCCAAGGTGCCTGTGCCTTTCACTTCCCCTTCTTTTTCCTTCATAAGCATGCATATCCTACACTCTAAGGGGAGACTTGCAACCAGAGGAGCAATGGGCTAGCCTGCTGAACCTGTCTACAAGGCTTCCTTTTCTCTGATTTTTCAGTGAGCAAAAGCAGCCTCACCTAGGCTCTCTCCTGTTGCTTCTTCTGTGCTAAGACGTTTCTTATTTCACTGTTCCCAGCTTTAATAAATGTCCTCTAACTAACAATCACCTAAACTCATGTGAAATCCTGCATGAATTCAAGAACCCACACACTACAGGCCAGCCTGAGGCATATCTGCTCCAGACCAGGCCCCTTTCTAGGAACACATTGACCATCTCTTTGTCTTGTTTGGAGAAGTGTCTATTCAGGTCTTTTGCCCATTTTTTATGAACACTGCCTATGTGCCTATGAACACTGGGGTACATAGGTTCTTTTGAATTGGTGTTTCAGGGTTCTTAGGGTATAATATCAGCAATGGTTGCTGAGTCAAAAGGCAGTTTCATTTTTACTTTCTAGAGGAAATTCCATATTGTTTTCCACAGTGGCTGCACCACTGTTAGTCTGCAGTCCCACTAACAGTGCACTACGGTTCCCTTTTCTCCACAACCTCTCCAGCACTAGTTGTTTGTTGATTTGTTTATAATGGACATTCTGACTAGTGTGAAGTAGCATCTCATTGTAGCTTTAATTTTCACCTCTATGATGGCTAGTGATGCTGAGCATCCTTTCATATGACTCTGGGCCCTCTGTGTGTCCTCCTTGGAGAAATGTCTGTTTGGGTCCTTTGCCCATTTCTTTATTTTTTTTAATAAATATTTTATTGTTTTTCAGTTACAGTTGTCCCAATTTTCTCCCGTTTGCTCTCCTCCACCTATCCCACACCCCTCCAACAGACAATGCCAAACTTGTCAATGTCCATGGGTCATTCATAAAATTTCCTTAACAACTCCCTTCCCCTCCATTCCACCCTTATATCCCACATCCTCTCCTCTAGTTGCTGTCAGTCTGTTCCATATACCCATGCCTCTGGATCTATTTGGCTCATTTGTTTATTTTTTAAAATATATTTCATTGGTTATGCTATTACAGTTGTCCCATTTTTCTCCTGTTTATTCCCCTCCACCCCGTACCCTACCTCCCACCATCATTCCTTCACCTTAGTTCATGTCCATGGGTCATACATACAAATTCTTTAGCTTCTCTATTTCCCATACTATTCTTAAATTGCCCTTGTCTATTTTGTACCTACCACTTATGCTTCTTATTCCCTGTACCCTTCCCCCATTCTCACTCTTCTCCCTCCCCACTGATAACCCTCCATGTGATCTCTATTTCTGTGAATTTGTTCCTGTTCCAGTTCACTTAGTTTGTTTTTGTTTTTGCTTTTTTAGGTTCAGTTGTTGATAGTTTTGTGTTTGTCGTCATTTTGCTGTTCACATTTTTTATCTTTTTTTTTCTTAGATAAGTCCCTTTAACATTTCATATAATAAGGGCTGGTGATGATGAACTCCTTTACCTTGATCTTATCTGGGAAGCACTTTATCTGCCCTTCTATTCTAAATGATAGCTTTGCTGGAAAGAGTAATATTGGATGTAAGTCCTTGCCTTTCATTAATTTGAATACTTCTTTTTTCTTTTTTTAAGTATATTTGATTGATTATGCTATTATGGTTTTCCCAATTTTTCCTCCTTTATCCCCCCTCCACCCTGCATCCCCCAACCCTCCAGCATTCCCTCCCACCTTATTTCATATCCATGGGTTGTACATATAAGTTCTTTGAATTCTGTGTTTCCTATACAATTTTTTTACCTCTCACCATCTATTTTATGTCTACCAATTATGCTTCTTCTTCCCTTTATCTTTCCCCACTGTTTAGCCCCTTCCCCTCCCCACTGAAAACTCTCTGTGTGATGTCCATTTCCCTGATTCTGTTCCTGTTCTAGTTGTTTGCTTAGTTTTCCTTTTTCTTTTTTTTTAGGTTCATTTGTTGATAGTTGTGAGTTTGTTGTCATTCTATTTTTCATTGTTTTTTATCATCTTCAATTTCTTAAATAAGTCCCTTTAACATTCCTATAATAAGGGCTTGGTGATGATGAACTTCTTTAACTTGACCTTATCTGGGAAGCACTTTCATCTGCCCTTCCATTCTAAATGATAGCTTCACTGGATACAGTAATATTGGATGTAGGTCCTTGCCTTTCATGACTTCAAATACTTCTTTCCAGACTCTTCTTGCCTGTAAGGTTTCTTTTGAGAAATCAGCTGACAGTCTTATGGGCACTTCTTTGTAGGTAACTCTCCCCTTTTCCCTTGTTGTTTTTAAGATTCTCTTTATCTTTAATATTGGGTGAGTTAATGATGATGTACCTTCGTGTGTTCCTCTTTGGGTCCAATTTCTTTGGGACTCTCTGGGCTTCCTGGACTTCCTAGAACTCTATTTCCTTTGACAGATTGGGGAAGTTTTGCTTCATTATTTGTTCAAATAAGTTTTTAATTTTTTGCTGCTGTTCTTCTCCTTCTGGCACCCCTATAATTCAGATACTGGAAAGTTTAAAGTTGTCCCAGAAGTTCCTAAGCCTCTCTTCAATTTTTTGAATTCTATTCTTTATTTTGTTAAGGTTGGATGTTTAATTCTTTCTTTTGTTCCAAATTGTTGATTTGAGTCCTGGTTTCATTCCTGTTAGAGTTGGCTCCCAGAATATTTTGCTTTATTTCACTTTGGTATCTTTCATTTGTTCTTTCATTTTTTTGACCAGGCTCAATCAGTTTTGTGAGCATTTTGATTACCAGGGCTTTGAGCTCACCATTGGATGGGTTGGCTACTCCTCATCGCTTCACTCACTTTCTTGAGTTTTGCTCTATTCTTTCATTTGGGCCCTATTTCTTTGTCTTGGTGCACCTGTTAAATTGTAAGGGGGTGGGGTCTTAGGTATTCACTAGGGTAAGGCAACCCTCCTTGCTATGCTGCTGCACTGCCTGTGGGGGAAGGGCCAGAGAGGTAACAATACAGCTTGCATGCTCGGCTCTAGACCAACGTTCCAAGGAACTCTCGTGTGAGACTGGGGGTTTCTCCCACTGCAGCAACCTCCACCATAGTGCACAGTCAGCTCTGAGTCTGTTTCCTGTTCAGTCAACCCTGCCCACTTGGTCCACTGCCTTGCCACAGATTCTCTCTGTCCACCCATCTTACCAGTCTGGTTGGTCTATTTGACTGTTTCTTTAATTCCTTGGTTATCAGAATTCCATGCAGTTTGATTTTCTATCACTTATGGTTGTTTATTGATTTTAGATTGGTTGTTATTCTCTTTTTGGTTGTGCGAGGAAGTGAAGTGTTTCTACTATGCCTCATCTTGGCCAGAACTCCAAATACTTCTTTCCAACCCCTCCTTGTCTGCAAGGTTTCTCTTGAGAAATCAGCTGATAGTCTTAGGGGAACGCCTTTGTAGGTAACTGTCTCCTTTTCTCTTGCTACTTTTAAGATTCTCTCCTTGTCTTTAATCTTGGGTAATGTAATTATGATGTGCCTTGGTGTGTTCCTTCTTGGGTCCAACTTCTTTGGGACTCTCTGAGTTTCCTGGACTTTCTAGAGGTCTATTTCCATTGCCAGATTGGGGAAATTTTCCTCCATTATTTGTTCAAATAAGTTTTCAATTTCTTGGTCTTCCTGTTCTTCTGGCACTCATATGATTAGGATGTTGGGCATTTAAAGTTGTCCAGAGGTTCCTAAGCTTCTCATTTTTTTTTAGATTTTATTTATTTATTTTTAGAGAGGGAAGGGAGGGAGAAAGAAAGAGAGAGAGAAACATCAATGTGCAGTTGCTGGGGGCCATGGCCTGCAACCCAGGCATGTGCCCTGACTGGGAATTGAACCTGTGATGCTTTGGTTTGCAGCCCACAGTCAATCCACTAAGCTATGCCAGCCAGGGCTTAGCTTCTTTGAATTCTTGTTTCTTCATTCTGTTCCAGGTGGGTGTTTACTTCTTCATTTTGTCCCAAATCATCGATATGAGTCCTGGTTTCCTTTTCTTCACTCTTGGTTCCATGTATATTTAACTTTTCTTCACTTTAGCCAGCCTTTATTTCTCCCTTCATTTTGTGATTGAGCTCAGTCAGTTTGGTGAGCCTCCTGATTACCCATTTTGAACTCTGCATTAGATAAGTTGTCTATCTCTTTGTCACTTAGGTATTTTTCTGGAGTTTTGATGTGTTCTTTCATTTGGGCCACATTTCCTTTTCTTGGCACACCAATTATGTTGTAAGCTGTGAGCCTTAGGTATTTCCCAGGGCTGGGCAACTCTGTTTGCTGCATTGTGGTGCTGTCTGTGGGGGAGGAGTCAGAAAAGGAAAAATGCTGCTCTCTTGCTTTTCTCTAGCTCCACTTTCCAACAAACTCTTCTGTGAGACTGGGAGTTTCTCCAGCCATTGCAAACCCTGCAGTATTTTACAGCTAGTTTTGAGTCTTTAGTTTTCAGTTCAGCCAGCCTTGCCTCACCCACATGGTCTGCCACCTTGCTGCATGTCCTCTTTGCTCAGCTGCCTATCTCCCATTTCCACCCCTCCTACCAGTCTAGGTGAATGTTTCTTTAACTCCTTGGTTGTTTCTTTAACTTTCTTTCTCCATGAATTTGATTTTCTGGCACGTCTCGTTGTTTATTGTTCTTAAATTGGTTGTTATCCTTCTTTTGGTTGTGCTACGAGGAGAAGCGTTTCTGCCTACATCTCCATTTTGGCCAGAACTCTAACTAGCCTCTGTTTTTAAAAGATGTAAAAAAGATAAGACTCTTTTTAGAGGGGGAAAAGAATGTGAGCTGACTCCAGAAAGCAGAGTACTTATGCTAAGTTAGATGGTGAGATATAGTGAAAGTAAGGGATAGAAACTTGGTGTAGTATGCAAGAGAATGGAGAATGAAGTTAACCACAACAGTAATAAAGCTCAGGAGGATAGTAAAATTGACTAAAACCAGGGAAGAGTGCTGTGTGGGAATGGGAATAACAATAATATGAAAAGAAATATATGATCTGAATAAAAAGTAAAAGACCAAGGGTAGTGTGTTACAAGAATATGAGCAAAGTAAAGGAAGAGAAATTAAAATTCAATATGAAAGGGAGAACAAAGAACACTAGTCAAACAATGAAATTAAAGAAACAAACAAAAAAGGAAACTACACAGAAGACAAATAAAAATAAAATAAAATAATAAAAAAATAAAAAGTAAAAAATGAAATGGCAGTTCTGTAGGAAAGTGTAGTGAATTTTGTCTCAGCTGTTGACTTAGGCTTCTGATTTCTCTGGATCTGTCTTTGATCCTTTTACAGCTCCAGGTCTTATTATCTTACACTTGAAAGTAAAAAGAAAAAAAATGCCTCCTGCTGGTTTCAACCCACCAAATAGGTTCTACTGGCCTTTCTGGATGTTGCAGACAGAGATGGGTTGGGATCCATTATTTTTCCCTTTCCTGAATTTCTGTGTTGGGGGCTCGGTCTGGACTCCAATATTCACAAGTGTCCAACCTCCAGCCAAAGCCCACAGAGCACTGTACAGTCCCTGATGTCCATATGCACCAGGTTGGCGTGTTTAATCCATCTTGTTGGGCCACCCTTTGATTAGTCTGTGAGGTGCACCAAATAGGAGTAACTCACACCCCTCTTCCCTCTTTGCTGGTTTGGGTGCTGAGCACATGCAAAGTTCTTTCAGGCAGTTCAGTGTCCCTATTAAATTAAGTCTCTCTGGGGACTGCTACCCCTCTGAGCCCCTGCTGCCCCACTTTGATCAGTCTGTGAGTCACCCGGATTTGGAGCAAATTGCACCCCTCCTCCTCCCTCTTCACTGGTTCAGCTGCTGAGTGAGAGTTTCTTAAACAGAGGCTGAGAGCCTTTTTTTTTAGTAAATTCCTCTTGTTTGCACCCACCATTCTTAACAAGCACCTGGCTTTTCACACAGCCCATCTCTCTGACTAGTCCAGAGACTATCTGGGCCAGGATCCATTTCAGCTCAACTCTTCTTTCTTCTCCAGTTGTCACCTGGCTCCCCAATTTCTCTGCTACTATCCCAGCCTGTGACCACAGTCCCAGCAAGGGAACACTGCCTTGGTGTGTCTCCCACTGCATCTTTATTCCCCCTAGCAACTTCAAGCATCCAGTTCTCTCCTGGTGTGGGACTGGCCTCCCTGCTCTGGGAGGAAAGGGAGCTACGAAATTACAATTGCTGACCCAGCTCTCCTCCAAAGTTCCTGTGGCAGCTGCCATCCTCAACACCAGGCATTAGGCCAGGGACTGCAGCAGCCTTGGTCCCCGCACAGGTCCCAGGGACCTTACCATCCCTACATAATCTCCTTACCATCTGTTTTTCAATGTCTTCTGAAATCTTTGGTTTCCAAACTTTATATATGCTGGGGTTCCGTTGGCTGTTCACTGTTCTTCATAAGATTGGCTAAGTGTCCCAGTTTGGTGCTCTAGCAAGTGAATTTAGCTACCACCTACCTCACTACCATTTTCCAGTCCTGGTGTTTTATTTCTTTGATGTAATTGTCAGTGGGATTGTTTTCTTAGTTTCCCTTTCTGAAAGTTCATTTTCAGTGTATAAAAATACAATTAATATCTGGAAATTTATTTTGTATTCTGCTACTGTACTGAATTCATTGATCAGTTCTCATAATTTTTTGGTGGAATCTTTAGGATTGTCTATATACAATATTATATCATCTGTAAATAATGATGTTTTTACTTCTTTCTTTTAATTTGGATACCTTTTTATCTCTTCTTATTTGATTGAAGTGACTAGGGCTTCCAATATTATGTTGAGTAACAGTGGTGAGGTAAAAGTGAACATTCCTAGCTTGTTCTTGATCTTAAGGGAAAGGTTTTCAGTTTTTGCCCACTGAGTATAATGTTGGCTGTGGATTTGTCATATACAACCTTTACTACTTTGAGGTATGTTTTCTCTATTCCCACTTTGAGAGTTTTTATCATAACTGAGTGCTGGATTTTATCAAATGCTCTTTCTGCATCTATTGATATGATCATGTGATTATTATTTTTCATTTTGTTTATGTGGTGTATCAGATTAATTGATTTGCAGATATTGTCTTTTGATTGAAGTGTTTAAGTTATCTACATTTAATTTGATTATTGATTGTACATATTTATTCTTTTAACTATGTTACTCTGTTTCTTCAGTTTTATCTTCTTTTTCTCCAAGACCCTTAACATTTCTTTAAAAAAAAAAGATTTTATTTATTTATTTTTAGAGAGGGGAAGGGAGAGAGAAAGAGAGAGAAACATTAATGTTTGGTTACCTCTCATGCATCCACTACTGGGGACCTGGCTTGCAACCCAGGCATATGCGTGTGTTTCCCTTCACTAGGTTAAGAAGTTTTGTAGTCATTATTTCTTCAAATAGTTTCTCTATCCTTTGCTTTCTCTCTTGTACTTCTGGTACCCCTATGATGTGAATGTCATTACACTTCCTGCTATCCCCCAAATCCCTTAAACTATGGTCATTTTTAAAAATTATTCTTTTCTTTCTGCTGCTCTGATTGTGTACTTTCTGCTACCTTGTCTTTCAAATCACTGATTTGGTCCTCTGCTTCATCCAGCCTACTGTTTATTCCTTCTAGTGTATTCTTTATTTCAGTATTCTTTATTTCCAACTGGTTCTTTTTATGGTTTCTATTTCCCTTTTTATACTTACTATTTCTTTGTTGAAGTTTTCTAAGTTCCTTGAGTATCCTTATAGCCATTTTTGAATTCTGTATCTTGTAAATTCCTTGCATTCATTTTATTTAGCACTTTTTTTCCTGGAGATTTCTCCTTTTTTTTTTTTTTCATTTGGGGAATGTTTCTTTGTCTCCTCATTTTGGCTACCTCTTTGTTTGTTTCTATAGATTAGGTAGATCTGCTATGACTCTTAGTCTTGGTAGGGTAGTCTTATGTAGTGAGTGTCCTGTTAGATCCAGTGGCACAGTCTCCTTAATCATGTGAGCTGGGTGGTTTAGGAATGCCCTTTATGTGGGTTATTGTTGGGAACCATCCTGCCTGATTTTAGGAGCTATAACCTTACCAACAGGCAAAAAGGCCCCATGGCTAGGGGACCTTGGGGCCATAAGCCACTAAGGAGACAAAACCTATCCTTCCGGCAGGGGCACAGCCTCTGCCCCATTACTTCACCCTGCTTGGCCCCTGGAGTGTGGCTGGGTAGTCAATGATGGGTAAGATTCCTCAAGGAAGGAACAACTTAAGATAGGCACAGTCATGGAGAGGCCATTAAGGAAGGACTTGGGGGATTATGGTGGAAGGACAAAGACCCTCACCCCTTGGCTTTATCATAGCCTGAGTCCTCATTCTATCTGTAAAAAGTCTCCTAGTCTCTTGGCTGCTTTGCCTCCCCCACCTGATTCAATGCCAAAAGAGGGTGCATCCCTGTGCCAAAATAGGTAGTTCCTGGGAGGCGGGAGATCAGGCCTGAGAAAGAATGCATAAAACCCTGTGAAACCTGCTTTGCTAACCATGCCCTTAATATAAATGTTAAGGGTTCAAGCACAAAATAAGTTTGTTTCCCCAGGTTAATGGCAGATTGGCATCATCCTGTCTACCAGACTCAGACTCAAAAGGACCCCTGTGACCCCAGAAATGTTATCTGTAAACCATACCTCCTTTCTTTGATGTGCATCCCTATGCAAGCTAAACTCAATAAAAGCCCATTGAGAGATAGGCTCAAAGCCCTTCTCCCCTGAGAGATTCGTCAGCCTTTTTTCCCCAAGCAGATCATGTCTTGGTAGATTTATTCTCATCTGTGGTGACTGGGCAAGTTCTGCTGGATGGAGCTCCCCCACAGGTTATGTGGGTCCTCCTATTATAATTGAGTCTTGATTTCTATTGGCCTGTTCATATGTGGGGTTGACTCTCAGTCTTACTGACTGTGAGGATCAACCTGTACTTTAATGTATGAGCTGCTGTGCTGATGCTGACCACACAAAGCAGAATTTGTCTGAGCAGGGTCTAGTGCCTGATAAAATTATCTTTTGAATGTGTTGCTTGTGAAGCTAATTGGATCCTGCTGTTGGATTAGACGTTTTCTGAAGCTGGCCAATGGGTGTGTTTATTCTGGGACCTCTTGGGAGGGACTGTGGTGAAGACCAACATTAGATGCTGTGTGTGACTTGCTCTGGGCAACCTGTGTGGAGCTACAGAGTGATCTACAGTTTGTGACTGCTTCTGCTGGGCCTGGGTGTGTGTAGGAAGGACCAAACTGTGCATCAAGGTCAACTTTTACCAGCACCAGGCTTGGGGGAAGATGAACAAAAGTCCTAAGGCACCCTGATATCTGTCTCTGCCTGCCTCTGTCTGTCAGCTTCATGTTATGCTCAGTCACTGAAAGAGCCTCTGACAGCACTTGAGTTGCATGAGGTAAGTTCTCAGTGAGTCACTCAGTAGGGGTGAGTGGTGCTGATTGATTGATACACATTCAAACTCTCTCTGCTGTTGTTGGGTCTGAAGCCACTCAGTATATGTCCCAGGGCATGCCAAGTCTATCTTCTCCCCTCTGAGTGATCACACACCTTTGTTGGGGCAGGGTCTCAGGGAGTTGTCAGGGTGAGGCCAGCAGAGTTTATGAGGCCTAAATAGACCAAGATTTAGCCATGTGAAAGGAGGGTTCTGCACTGCTAGGGTGTGCAAGGGAAAAATGATCCTCATCCTAGAGCCACACAACTCACTCAGACTGTCCCAGATTTTGCCAGGAGCCATATTTCAGCAAGGTGGGGCCTCTAAGCATAGGAAGGATGGGGCTAGTGAATCTCTGGTGAGGAGGAGGTGCTGGTCAGTATTGGGGGAAGGTGGGGATAGTAGCCTCCTCCCCAGAGCCACCCAACTCAGTCTGTCCTGGATTCTGCCCAGATCTTAAAGGGGTGGAGCCACTAAGAGTTGGCAGGGTAGGGCCTCAGCAGCTTGGAGGGTGGGGCTAGCAGGTCTCCTCTGAGGGGAAGGCACCAGTCAGCTTCACAGGAAAGTGGAGGAAATGGCTCCCATTCCAAAGCCATGTAACTCAGTCACTGACACTCCCTGAGTCCTCCCAGACCTTTACCCACTAGCCCAGGCAGTTAACTCCTCAGCAGGGTGCAAGCTCTGCAACATAGAGCTATAGGGAGTCCAGAGGGTGGGGCTATAGCATTTCCCCAGACTGATGCCATATGGAGGGGAGTGCTCTGCCTAACAAAGATGGTGTCTACTATGTAGGGGAGGGACTCAGCACAGGTAAACTGGTGGCTGTCACAGAGCCACAAACTCCAGTCTGTCTTCATGCAACGCTAGTCTGCTCCATCCTCACCCTGCTGGATTCCAGGGTGAGTGGTTGTGAATGAGATTTTATGCATTGGCCTTCAGAGAACACCTGTGCCTCCATCAGACTTGTTTCTCCTAGCTGACAGAATCCCCACTGTTTTTCACAGCCAGATGTTATGCGGGTATTTCTTCCCAGCTCTGGTGCTCTGGGCTGGGGAGCCCATCTTGGGATTGGGACTCCATGCTTCTCAGGGGGCTCCAGAGTAGTCCTCCAGAATCTCAGCTGCTCCTGTGGGAGCCAGGCCAGTCATGTTTCTATCTCCATCTTTTCTACCAGTCTTGATGTAGCTTCTTTTGTAAATTCATGGCTATAAGACTTCTCTTCAGCTAGTGTTCAGTTGGTTATTCAGGTTGAATGCTCTTTATTTTAGTTGTAATTCCAATTTAGTCTGGGGAAGAGGTGATCATAATATCCATCCACTCCTCTCCTATCTTGGATCTCCCCACTAATTTTATATTAATTATTTTTTCCTTTTCTCCCCAATATCTACTCCTATGAAAGTACCAAATAATTTATTTCATAAGTGTCTTTGGATAGTTATTAACCCCTTATAAAATATTTAATATTGTGTTATGTCTATACACAAAGTATTTTCCAATTATCATAATTTAAAATGTGTCTATATAGCCGTGTGCATATCAAATTTGTTGCTTTTGGCAGCTACATAGTATCTCTTTGGCAGCACAGTTTTTTTAAACAGTCCCCTAGTAATAGCTACCAAAGATGCCTCCAACTCTGATTCCACAAACAATGCTTGCTGAACCTCTTTGGATGGTCCTCCTTTGGACCATCTGCTCATATTTCTTGAGGGCCTGCATTAGGAATGTGCTTGCTGCATCATTTAATTTTCACTAAATGCAGTCTGATTGCTCTTCAGGCTGGCTGCACCCATTTTTCACTCCCACCCAAAGCCCAGGTTATCTCAATTCCCTATATCTTTGCCAGTGCAGAATATTTTCTGACTTCTTAGTTTTTGCCTGTGATGGGATAATTGTTTGATTGTGCATTTTATGATTACAAATGAAGTGAAACATCTTTCCATGTACTCAAGAACTGCTTGGGTTTCCTTTGCTATCAGTTGCCTAATCATATCCCTTATTATTTTGCTGTTAGGTTCTTTTGTTGTTAATTTGTAGGTGTTCTTTGCATATACCTGGGTATTAGATATTCCTCAGTCTGTCACTTGGCTGTATCTTTGACTAAATGTCTTCACTGAATGAAAATGTTTCATTTTAAGAGTCTATCCACCTGTTTTTCTACTTTATAATTTATGCTTTTATGTATGGTTTAAGAACTCGTCCTTCATCCTTAGGTCAAATATGGTCTCCTACATTGTTTCTTTTTTTATTAGTTTTATAGCATTAGCTTTCATATTCAGGTTCACCTTAGTAAATGATCAATGTATACTTTGAAGATGAAGCTACCTTTGGTATATGGTCAAAGGTAGAGATTTCAATTTTCTTTTGCCATATAGAATGAATCTATTTCCCCACTACTGTCTCCAGTACTATGTTAAATGGAAGTGCTTGGGCAGGCATCTTTGACTGTTTTTTCTTTATTTTTTAAAATTTTCCAGTTTAATGAGAAATAACTGATATATATTACTATATAAGGCATAGAGCACAATGATTTGATTTACACATATTGTGAAATGATTGCCACAATAAGTTCAGATGATGTCCATCTTACACAGATATTATAAAAGGAAGAAAAAAGGCAAAAATTTATTTTCCTTGTTATAAGAACTCTTAGGATTTACTCTCTTAACAACTTTCCCATTTACCATACAGCAGTGTTAGCTGTGGTCTTCCTGGTGTAATCATCCTTAGTACTTATTTATTTTATAAATGCACATTTGTACTTTTTGACCACTATCCTCCAGTTCCCCATCTTCCCACCCTCTGCCCCTAGTAACTACAATTCTGATCTTTTTTTATGAGTTTGTTTTTTAGAATCCACATGTAAGTGCTTGAAAATTTCTGATGTGAAAGAGAATATATCCAAGATGTTTGTGTATAAAGAATAATGGCTTGTAGTTTTGGGTGTGTAGACTTTACCAGGTTGAGGAAGTTCCCATATGTTACTGCTTTTCTTGGAGTTCTTATTATGCATAAATAGGTATTGGACCATTTGTGGTCCAAATTTGTATTTGGACCATTATATAATATATAGATGCCATTTCTGTGTCTATTGAGATAATTGAGTGATTTTCCCCTTAGTCTATTAATGACTAGATTTTTCCTTTCAGAGGTTTTCTAATATTAAATCATCCTTTTGTTCTTTGTATAAATCCTACTAGGTATTTTAGTGCTTTAAAGTGAACTGTTCATTGAAGTGTAACTTGCATCCAGAAAACAGACAGAATGATAAGTGAGCATAATTGTGCAATCAGCCTTTTGGTCAAGAAACAGAACTTGACCACTCACCCCTTTCTAGACCTTTACCCTGGAAGACTGACCACTGTCCTGATTTCTAACATCGCTGATTAGTTTTGATGCTTTAAAATTTTATATAAATGGAACTAAAGGATAGATTACATTTTAAAATATGATGTTGGGTTTGATGAACAAGTATTAGATTTAGATTCTTTGCATCTGTATTCATAAGTGACATGGCTCTGTCATTTTCTTTCTTGCCCTGGCCTTATCCAGATTTGGAACCAATATTATTCTTGCTCTGTAAAATGACTAGGAAAGCCTTCTATCTTTTCTTGTTTTCTGGAACAACTTTCCTATTGGTATTTTTGGTTCCTTGAAAGTTTTGTTGAATTCACTTGTAAAATGATTTTGACCTGAGGTTTTTGGGGAAGTGCCATTTTAGCATCTTTAATGATATTAATCAACCCAAGTCTTGTATTTCTTCTTGCTCCAATTTTGACACTTTATACTTTGCCATAAATTTGTGGATTTTGTTCATTTTTTTCAAATTTGTAGATACACAGTTGTTCGCAATATTCAGTTACTTTGAATTTTTTATATCTGTAATTATTTTCTTTTTTTGTTCTGTATTTTATTTATTTGCAATTTTCTCCCATTTTCAGAAATGTGGGAATTTAAAAAGTTATCCTTTTGCTTCTCATTTTACTTTATTATATTATGGTTACAATAATATGCTATTGATTTAAAAATTCATTTGTGCTTTAATAAATGGTTGATTTCATAAATGTTCCATATGCCCTAAAAAAATAACACATTTTCTATTTTTGGGGTAGAACATTTCATATATAAATATAGGTAAGTATATATTTTCTTATGTTTGTTATTTGACTGATTTATTCATCTTGCGAGAGAGGTATTCAGATCTTTGACCACAGTTTTTGAGTTATCTGTATTTCTCTGTAGTTCTTTCAGTTGTTATATATCTTGAGGCTGTATTTTAGGTAAACATATACTTATTTTTATTATTATACATTCTTACTTCACTGTTATTTTTAACAAAAGAAAATGTCCTTTTTGTCCCTTATAAAGTTTTTGCTTTAAATCCCGTTTTTCCCCCTTCTGATGTTAAAGTTGCTATGCTGACTTTCTTTATTCCTTATTTTCCTGTTTTGTTTTTTATCTGTTCCTTTCATTTCTGTATCTTTAAGTGTCTCCAGCAGAATCCACATTACTGAATTCTTTTTAAAAATTCCTCTTTTGTTTTGGAGCAGTTACCTTATTTATACTTAGTGCAAACCCTGTTATAGTAAGATCTTTTTCTCCCAAGTTCTTTTTTGTTTTCTATTGATCATATTTTTGTTATTTTAAAAATATTGCCATATTTCAACACATAGATCATATTTTCTACTGTTGATTTGAAAGTCAGGCATTCTATTTTAATTTTCTAGTGCTTACCTCTAACATATTTATGCTTTTACTTATGAATGTTTTTTCCTGGTACACATTATCAGTCAAAGTAGCTTACACTTCTGAAGGGAAATATGAACTCCCAAGGGGAAAAAGGCAATGTCCTGGGAGCAGAAAGACAAAGGTACATAGGCCAAGATGGCCACCAGTGATTCCTTGTCTGCTGTACCTGTTTGGTGTTCCCCTCTCTCTGACTCTGGGGTGGTGTTAGTTACTCACCCTGATCAATAGAATATGACAGGAAGGACATTCTGGGTTAGGTCATGAAAAAACTTAGAGCTTCCCTTGGGTCTTTTGGAATTCTGGTGCTCCACTCCCTTTGGGTACTAACTGTTCTGCAGTGAGAAGCCAAACTACATGGGGAAGTACCATGCAGGCACTGTGATTAGCTGTCCCCCTGACCTGCCATCCAACAGACAGTGTTAACTGCCAACATGCAAGTGAGAAACTTTGGATGTCCAGTTCAGTATTCTATGGGTCCAGCCACCATCAGTGTTCAATTGCATGTGAGACCCAGTGAGAACCACTCAGCTGAGCTTAAATCAGCTTACAGAGCCAAAAGAACTAGAAGTAAATCCTTATTTAAGGCATTTAGTTTTAGGATGGTTTGTTACACAGCATTAGGTGTTGCCCTTTAAACCTAACACATACTCTTTCTGTTATAATGACCTTGTGTTCATGTGTGAAGATGGGAGGGCAGGGAGAATGTTGGAGACTGACCCCTCCTATTGTTACCTTCCACACTCTGTAGCCATGGCCAGTGAGGCTGTTTTTTCTGATCACCTCTAGATGATGGGGTAGTCAACAGTTCCCTTAGAGTATGCCAGGGAGAGAAAAGAGCACATGAAAAAGCATTCCTGTCATCTAATCCACTCCCACAATGCATGTTTCTTCTCCAGTCTGGATTGCCATCGTTCCTTTCCCTTACCCCCCACACACTCACATACCACATACCTCACACACCTGCATGCATATACACAATCACACATTCTCACACACACATGCACACATCAGAACTCAGCCACCTTCTGTCTCATAGTTTCATGCTAGTTTCCCAGATTTATTGACCTCCCTTTCACTTCTGTGGCATCACTAGTGTTGGGGTTCTAGCAGGAAGCTATCAGTCTGGTGTCTTGTTTGCACTGAATTTGTAAACTCCTTTGGGGGATATCTGATCTCTTTGTGTCTAAGAACCTAGAATATCTTCATGTCTCTGAGTTTTCCTTTATGTAAAGTTTGATCATTTATTTCATATGGGTCTTGTTACAGTATTACTAATGATTTTTTATTTTTTGTGAATGGGATATATTTATCACTCTCCTGCCCCCTCTGCCCCTAAAATTTTCTAATTAGTCATGGCTGTTGAGTTGGAATCTTGTTTTGTCCGGACACTTCCTAAACTCTTACCTATTTTCATAGTTTTTCTAGGTGGGCAACTATATGGTTTGCAAGCAATGACAACTTAATTTTTTCTTTGCAGAGAATCTTTCTTTCTTGTTCTTACTGCAAGGCATCTAAGGACCCTGCTTGAGGCAACACAGTCAGCACAGCCCCAAGGCAAAGGTCAGATCTCATAGGCACTCTAGGCACTGAGCTCCCTGTAGTCTTAGAGTTGGGTGGAGAGTCAGGGTGGAAGTAGACATTTTTGTTTTATTCCTGACTCTGATGGAAATGCTTCTCAAGTTCCACTGTTAAGTATCAAGTTTGGTAAAAGTTTCTATTAGACAATCTTTATTATTAAGGAATTTTCTTTTTGTGTCTAGCTTATTAGTGGCTTTAGAAGTCAGAAGTGAACAGCAAATTTTATCAAATCCTTTTTTGGAATATACCTACAACTAATCATAAGAGTTTTGGGTTTTAATTCATTAATACAGTGGATAATATTACATTCATAATGTTGAGTTATCCTTTAACTTCTGATCTATGTCTTATTTGATCATGAACTTTTAAAGATATTATTTATTTATTTTTAGAAAGATAGAGAGGGAGTGAAAAAGAGAGGAAGAGAAACATTGATGTGAGAGAGACACATTGATTGATTTGTTGCTTCTTGTATGTGCCCCAGCTGGGGACTGAAACTGCAACCCAGGCATATGCCCTGACCAGGAATTGAACTGGTGACCTTTTGCCTTGTTGGACAATGCCCAAACAACTGAGCCACACCAGTCAGGACTATCAAGAACTGAACTGTTAATCTTTTGATTATATTATAGCTATAATTATTGATTATTATTATTTTATTATTAAAATTTATTATTTAATTTCAGTTTATTTATCTTATTTCAGTTTTTGGAATATTTTTAAAATGTTTTATTGATATGCTATTACAGTTGTCCCATTTCCCCCCTTCTCTCCCTTCCACCCTGTACCCCCTCTCCCACCCACGTTCCCCCCCTTTAGTTCATGTCCATGTGTCATTCTTATGAGTTCTTTAGCTTCTACATTTCCCGTACTATTCTTGCCCTCTCCCTATCTATTTTCAACCTACATTCTATGCTACTTATTCTCTATACCTTTTCCCCCTCTTTCCTCCTCTCACCCCCCTGCTGCTAGCCCTCCATGTGCCCTCCATTTCTGTGGTTCTGTTCCTGTTCTAGTTGTTTACTTAGTTTCTTTTGGTTTTGCTTTAGGTGTGGTTGTTAATAATCGTTAGTTTGCTGTCCTTTTACTATACATGTCTTTTCTTTATCTTCTTTTCTTAGATAAGTCCCTTTAGCATTTCATAAAATAAGGGCTTCCTGATGATGAACTCCTTTAATTTGACCTTATCTGAAAAGCACTTTATCTTCCCTTCCATTCTAAATGAGAGCTTTGCTGGATAGAGCAATCTGGGATGTAGGTCCTTGTCTTTTCATGACTTGGAATATTTCTTTCCAGCCCCTTCTTGCCTGTAAGGTCTCTTTGGAGAAATCAGCTGACAGTCTGATGGGAACTCCTTTGTAGGTTACTGTCCCCTTATCTCTTGCTGCTTCTAGGATTCTCTCCTTCATTTTTACCTTGTCTAATGTAATTATGATGTGCCTTGGTGTGTTTCTTCTTGGGTCCAACTTCTTTGGGGCTCTCTGAGCTTCTTGGATTTCTTGGAAGACTGTTCTCTTTGCCAGATTAGGGAAGTTCTCCTTTATTATTTGTTCAAATAACTTTTCCACTTGTTGCTCCTCCCCTTCTGGTACCCCTATAATTCAGATGTTGGAAGGTTTAAAGGTGTCCTGGATGCTCTTAAGCTTTTCCTCGGTTTTTTGAATTCTTATTTCATCATGCTTTCCTGCTTGGTTGATTCTATCTTCCTTCTGGTCCACTGTATTATTTTGAGACTCAGATTCCTTCCTTTCACTATTGGCTCTCCTCCGAGTATCTTCCTGCATCTCTTTTATGGTAACCTGCATCCTTTCATCTAAATTGCGCCCAAAGTCAACCAATTCCGTGAGCTTTCTGATCACCAGTGTTTTGAACTGTGCATCTGATAGATTGGCTATTTCTTGGTTGCTCAAAAGGATGAGTCCTGGGGGACTGATCTGTTCTGTTGGAAACATGTCTTATGTCTTTTCCTGTCTCTCTCCTCTGGTCTGGTCGATCTTGTTATGGTGGGGGGCGGAGCCTTAGGTGTTCACTGGGGCTGGGCACCCCAGTCGCTAGATTGTGACATTATATGTGGGGGCGGGGGCGGGAGCGGGGACAGGAGGGAACAATGGTGGTAGTTCCATTCTCCTGGGCTCAGACCCTTCTCTGGGCTCCTGGGCTGCGAGCTCTGCCCTGGTCCACAATCGCTGCCTCACTGGGTCCGCCAGCCACAGCTTGCATACTCAGGGATCACCACTGCGTTCTTGTGCCCCGGATGGCTGTCGCGCCGATTTTGCGCCAAATTTTCCCCGACCTCCGTGTGCCGCCGATCCGCACCAGCCCCGTGCCCACCCGGCTCATCGTCTCCTACCAGTCTGGATGTACGGGTCTACTTCAACTTCTTGGCTGTCCAACTTCCATTCAGATAAATCCTCTATCAGTTCTGAGTGTTATTCTACCTGTAAATTATTGTTGTTCTATTCTTGGTTGTGTGAGGAGGTATGGTGTGTCCACCTATTCCTCCATCTTGCCGGAAGTGTGTCAGTTTTTGGAATATTTTTAACATGTGATATGGAAACTGAGCATCCTTATGATTTTGATTAAATTCAGTTTTAAATCCTAGCTCTAGAAATCGTATCCCCTCCCATCCCTCAGAGCCATAGCCTCTCCTCTGATAATCAGCAACCTCAAAGGCAGCAGAAGACAGTAGCCCAACCTAACTAATAAGTCACATGATTCAGACCTCTGACAAGCTAAAGATAACATCTTGGCTTAAATCATTTTTTGTTTTCTGAGCCCTAACATGTAATGACCCCTGGCTACATTCCCCTGAGGCTGAACAAAGAGATACTGAAATAGACTTCAGAACTCTCCTCAAGACCTGAAAAAATGATTTATTACCCTTACCGATCAGCTCCCAGCACGTCTCAGAACCCCAACCCATGGTGTCTTGTGATTTTCCCCTATGTAATCTGTAACCCACATGCTGTCAGGGAGTTGGTTTAAATACAGCAAAAGCTCCTTGTCTCTGTATTGACCAATTTAATTTTAAATTATTTTTTCTTCTTATAGTGCAAACTCTGCTTGTGCATTTCTTTGAGCAATGTGCAAAGGCAGATGGACCCAAGAAGAAACACTAGCGTTCTGGTAACAATATAGGTTTATATATTTGTATTTTAAAAATATCTTTGCCTAGTTTTCTTAGAAAGAGGTAGAATTTTCTAATTTCCTTGGTGCTTTCAAAACTGTATATATAACTGAAAATAATTTAAAAAATTTTCTTGTATAAACAACTATTAAATTAAAAGGTAAATCAAAACAAAGAAAATTACTTAAAAATGAAAAATTTTTATTGATATATATAACATGATATATAACAAACATGATATATAAAAATTTATGAGCTATTGCTAAATCAAAGCATACATTTCTTTGAAAACAAAAGTTCATGTACTTGAAAACAGAAATGTCTGAAAGTAACTAGAAGTTAGCTGAGAATTCTTCAAGACACATGTTAAAAGTAGTTTAACAACTAATTTTTAACCCTAGAAATGCATATATAAACATAAATGTAAATTTTAAAAACATGAGTGAAAAGTAACACTCCAAACTATTCATTGTTGTTAATTTTAAGTAGGAGAATGAAGTTGGAGAGAATAAGAAAAATTGTAAATGGAAATTTTTTTAATGTTTGATTTTATAAATTTCAGTATTAATTGACTATTTATAAGGGAGAACATATTTTTATATTTCTTTTCCTTTTTAAAACCAATTTTCAAAATAAATTAAGATTATGTCAGCCACATTTCCAAACACAGTACAGATAAAGCTAGAAATTAATAAGAGGATAGCATCCCCAAATCTATCTGCTTGGAAATTTAAAAACAAATTTAAATAATGTGAATTAAACAATAAATCTGAACTGAATTACCAACTATTTAGAAATGAACAGTATTAAAGCCACTGCATATAAAACCCACAGGATACCGCCCCCCCCCAAGATGCATGTATTTAGAGGAAAATGAATAGCTCTAAAAGTAGTCATTAGAAGAGAGGAAAGATGAAAAGGTAGGGGAACTGAACATTTACCTCAATAAGCTCAGAAATGAACATCAAAATAAATCTAAAGAACGCAGACAAAAAATAAAGGAGCAGAAATTAATGAAATAGACTAAAACAACAGTAGACTGGAGTTATAAAAATGAAAAATAATTATTTGAAAAAATTGACAAACTAGACAAAACTAGCAAATCTGATCAAGAAAACACATCAGTAACCATAAAAATGAAAAATGGGCATTAGATACACAGATATGTTAAATTATAAAAAGATAAATTTTGCCAATAAATTTGACAATCCAAAGTGAAATGAATAATTTTTAGGAAAAATTATATATGTATATGTACAAAATGGCAGATACTACAATTTGGCTCACTTCATTTCCTTCAGAAGTGCCTCTCTCCATGACAAAAGTGAGAAAGCTAAAAACTTTATTCTCCATATGTCCTTACAGCTAGAGTTGAGCATGTGACCTGGACCCAGCCAAGCAGATGTGCCAAATCAGGACTCCAGAGATGAAAGAGAGAGGTGGCGGGTGGGCTCCTGTAGAGAGACCAGCTCTGTGGCAAAAGCATCCCTCCACTAAGGCAGCTGTGGCAGAGGTGTCTTGTGATGGGTGGCAGAGGCAATAAGAATTCTTCTAGGACAGTCTCTTAGAAGGGTATATGTATATATACACATACATATGTGTATATATTCATATATATGTCTATATATATGAGTTGGGAATTTCTCCTCACTCTTGTTTGTGTCCTTCATTGTCCCAGGAATTCAGGAAATTCTCTGAACCCAGTGGTATACAGTTTTCTGCCTTAGTTAGCTAGCTGTAGTCTGTAACCAGGAATTTTGACTAATATACCAACATTGATTCAAGAAGAGGCCCAGAGCCCTGACCAGGTGGCCTAGTTAGTTGGAACATTGTCCCATAGACCAAAAGATTGTGGGTTAAATTTCCAGTCAGAAGACATACCTTAGGTTGTGAGTTTGATCCCCAATTGGGTGTGGCCAGAAGGCAACTGGCAACTGACCAATGTTTCCTTCACATTGTTGTTTCTCTCTCTCCCCTTCTTTCTGGAATCAGTAAAGTGTATCGTTGGGTGAGGATTAAAAACAAAAATTAAAAAAAAGAAGAGGCAAGGGAAAAAGTAAATACAGTAAATAAAAAAGAAGGCATCAGGTCCAGATGGTTTTATGGGAAACTTCTACTAGACGTTTAAAGAACAGATAATTTCTTTGTTGAAATTGTGATTTGTATATTCAGTATCTCAATTTTATGTCATTAATGAATTCAAGTTTACAAATGCCTTACAGGCTAATGTGGTACAGGCCGAACAAAACAGGCTTCCAGGATAGCTTTTGCTTGTGGGAGCCTCCATTTACTCCTTTGATGTGGTCCAGACTCTCATGTAAAGATGAAGAATATGGGGCTCAGAAGATGAGGAATGGTTGATTCATTAACTGAGCACTTGCACATGCTTGTGTTGTTCTAGGCATGGAGAATACAGCTGTGAGCAAAACAGACCTCTGCAGCCACAGAGATCTGAGGGGAAGTTCTGACAGAAGGGCAGTGCAAAGACTTTGAGGTAAGAGCATGCTTATCATGTTCCAGGAATGGCCAGGATATCAGAGTGGCTGGAGTCAAGGGGAAAGAGAGGGGAAATGAGTCAGAAAGGAATGAGATCAGACCTGAATGAGTATGGGGGGTCACTTAAGGAGGTCTCATACCACATGTTTTAAGGTGTAACAATAGTTCCACATGGAGGATGGGTTCCACGTGGAGGTTGAGAGAAAGAGGAGTCAAAGACAGTGCACAACACAGAGAAGTATGGAGACCAGTGTGCCAGGTCCCCATACTTCATGGTGGGAAAGGGTTTCCCCAGGTCAGGACAGATGTGCATGATTGGGAGTGGAGAGTGGGGCAGGGCTGCTTCACATAGCCTTCCAGGGCCTATAGGGCAGAAGGGGACAGATTGGGGTGGAGATAATCAGTATGTGACAGAACTAGGACAATTTCTGGACCTGCTCATGCCTCTAACTGCATTTCTAAGCATATCTTTAAAATTTTTTTTAAATTCTCATGTTTGGAAGTGTAATTTTGCTGCTGTTGAAATTCTATGTGTGGTCTTTCCCCAGTCTCTGCTTTAATTGTGTACCCCTGGCTCTGTGCCTCTGTGCTAGTTGGCTTAAAGATTCATAATTTCAGGCTGACACCATAGTAACCACTTAGTTTGATTCAAGATTCCAGTGTCATTTCTGGCTGCACTTGAATAGGACTCCTTATAGCAACAGCAATTATTTCTTCGTTTTCAAGGAAAATGTAAACAGAAGGTCAGCTTTGGCCAGGCCTCTTAATTTTCCTCCCTTATAGTGACAAGTTGATTTGGAAAAATTGGGTCTGTTGTTATTTCTTCACCCTGCTTCCCCTGCTCCCCCTGCTGCCACTGGTGACAGAGGCAGTGGCAGCTGGGATGACAGAGATGGGGCTGACTGGGGTAAGGCACAGAGATGGAAGATGGACTCTCATAGCAGCTTCAAATAAAGCCAGAGCCTGTCTGGTGTCCTGAACCCTGCCTCTTTCCCTTCACTCTCCCCAACCCAGCCTGTGAGCCCCAGCAGAGACCAATGCTAGCTAACATTCAGGGAGTGGTCTTGGGTTGGCCCTGACTCTTTACATGCTCAGCAGAGGCCTGAAACTGCCATCCTCCAGCCCTCTAGACCCCGAGCTTCCACAGCCTCTGCAGGTGAGATTCTAAAGTCTTCTGCCTTAAGTTCTAAGTCCAGCAAGCACCCCATTACCTATCTCCCCATTATGGTGCTCTACCTTCCCTTAGGAGCTCCCTGCCTCAGTTACACAATTCCATTGTGTAAATGTACCATAGTTTTTTGATTCACTCATTTGCTGATGGGCACTTAGGTTGCTTCCAGCACTCGGCTGCTGTAAATTGTTTCTCCAGACCTCCTGAAAAAGGAGGTCTAACCCCTTTGGCTGGACCATTCTCTCTGGAGTCAGCCTTTGCTGGAGTCTGTTCTGTGAGCCCCTCCAAACCCTAACACCACCAAGTCTCTTGTTGTCTCTGATTCCTTCACCTGTTTGAGCTTCAGTTTCTTTATCTGTGAAATGGAGATACTAACAGCCCCCTCCTTGCAAGGGACTTGAAAAATTTTCAAGGTTCTCACAGCACTCAGAAAGGGTATCTGTCAACAAAGCTGCAGATTCTTCCTTCTGGATCTCAAGTGGATCCACTTTTCCCTCAGTGTGCTATATTGAAAGTGGCAGAAATGGTCAACATCCTGTGTTTTCTCCCCCAGCACAGCTGTGGAAACATGCGGCCTGGGTCTCCAGACATAGTCTGTGACAGCACTGCCACTGCCCCCCACCCCACTTCACTGCTGCATGACAAGTTAGGAACTGGGGGATTGTATAGCTTCCTTACCTCCACTCAGCCAGCTCCACATCTTAGGGTCTGTGTCTTTTGACATCCCATTTCCAGGTAGCATTGTTGGTGTTCCTGAAGCCTCTTTTTTTAAAATTACTTTATTTTTGTTCAATTACAGTTGTCTGCATTTTCTCCCCACCACTCACCTCCCACCTGAGCCAAACCCACCTCCCTCCCTTCTTTCCACCCTTCCCCTTGCTTTTGTCCGTGTGTCCTTTATAGCAGTTCCTGAAAACCTTTCTTCCCACTGCCCTCGGCCCTCCCCTCTGGCTATTGTTAGATTGTTCTTAATTTCAATGTTTCTGTTATATTTTGTTTGCTGTTTTCTTTTGTTGATTATGTTCCAGTTAAAGGCAAGATCATATGGTATTTGTCCTTCACCACCTGGCTTATTTCATTTAGCATAATGCTCTCCAGTTCCATCCATGCTGTTGCAAAAGGTGTAAGCTCCTTCTTTCTCTCTGCTGCATAGAATTCCACTGGTATGGTAAATGTACCATAGTTTTTTGATTCACTCATTTGCTGGTGGGCACTTAGGTTGCTTCCAGCACTTGGCTGTTGTAAATTGTGCTGCTATGAACATTGGGGTACATAGGTTATTTTGGATTGGTATTTCAGGGCCCTTAGGGTATAATCCCAGCAGTAGAATTGTTGGGTCAAAAGGCAGTTCTATTTTTAGTTTTCTGAGGAAATTCCATACTGTTTTCCACAGTGGCTGCACCAGTCTGCATTCCCAACAACAGTGCACTAAGGTTCCCTTTACTCCGCATCCTCTCCAACACTTGTTTGTTGATTTGTTCATGATAGCCATTCTAACCCATCATGTGTGAGGTGCTATCTCATTGTGGCTTTACTTTGCATCTCTCTGATGACTAGTGATGCTGAACATCTTTTCATATGTCTCTAGGTCCTCTGTATGTCCTCCTTGGAGAAGTGTTTGTTCAAGTCTTTTGCCCATTTTTTAATTGGGTATTTTGTCTTCCTGGAGTGGAGTCATGTGAGTTCTATGTATATTTTGGAGATCAAATCCTTGTCTGAGGTATCATTGGCAAATACGTTTTCCCATATAATTGGTTCTCTTTTCATTTTAATGATGTTTCCTTTAGCCATGCAGAAGCTTTTTAATTTGATGAGGTCCCATTTATTCTTCGTTTTATGTCCCTTGCTCTAGGGGACATATCCATAAAGATGTTGCTGCATGGGATGTCTGAGATTTTCCTGCCTATATTTTCCTCTAGGACTTTATGGTATCATGACTTATATTTAAGTCTTTTATCCAGTTTGAATTTATTTTTGTATAAGGTGTAAGTTGGTGCTCTAATTTCATTTTTTTGCACATAGCTGTCCAGTTCTCCCAACACCATTTATTGAAGAGGCTATTTTTGCTCCATTTTATGCTCTTCCCCCTTTGTCAAATATTAATTGGCCATAGAGACTTGGGTTTATTTCTGGGCTCTCCATTCTGTTCCATTGGTCTATGTGCCTGTTTTTATGTCAGCACCAGGCTGTTTTGATTACAGTGGCCTTGTAATACAGTTAGGTATCAGGTATTGTGATCCTTCCTGCTATGTTCTTCTTTCTTAAAATTGCTGCAGCTTTTCAGGGTCATTTATGGTTCCATATAAATTTTTGAAATGTTTGTTCTATATCTGTGAAATATGTCATTGATACTTTAATAAGGATTGCATTGAATCTATAAATCGCTTTGGGTAGTATGGCCATTTTAGTGATGCTAATTCTTCCAATCCATGAGCACGGTACATGTTTCCATTTGTTTGTGTCTTCCTGAATTTCTTTCTTCAGTGTTGTATAGTTTTCTGAGTCCAGGTCTTTTACTTCCTTGGTTGTTTATTCCTAGATACTTTATTTTGCTTGTTGCCATAGCAACTGGGATTTTTTCCCTGATTTCTGTTTCTGATATTTCATTGTTGGTGTACAAAAACACCTTTGATTTCTGAGTATTGACTTCATATCCTCCTGTTTTGCCAAATTCATTGATTAGGTTGAGTAGTTTTTTGGTGGGGTCTATGGGATTTTATATGTACACTAAAATGTCATCTGCAAAGAATGATGGTTTTGCTTCCTCCTTTCCAATTTGGATGCCTTTTATTTCTTTGTCTTGTCTGATTGCTGTGGTTAAGACTTCTAGTACTATGTTGAATAGGAGTGGTGAAAGTGGACAGCCTTGTCTTGTTCCTGATCTTAGAGGGAACATTTTTAGTTTTTGCCCATTGAATATGTGTTGGTTGTAGGTCTCTCATATATGACCTTTAGTATGTTGAGGAATCCTCCTCTATTCCCACTTTGCTAAATGTTTTTATCATAAATGGGTGCAGCACCTTATCAAATGCTTTTTCTGTATCTATTGATGTGATCATGTGATTTTTGTCTTTCATTTTGTTTATGTGGTGTATTACATTTATTGATTTGTGAATATTGTACCATTCTTGCATCCTTGGGATGCATCTCACTTGATCATTGTGTATGATCTTTTTAACATGTTGCTGGATGGGGTTTGCCAATATTTTGTTGAGGATTTTAGCATCTATGTTAATCAGTGATATTGGCCTGAAGTTTTCTTTCCTTATTATGTCTTTATCTGGTGTTGAGATTAGGATGATGTTGTCTTCATGAAGCCTCTTTCTGTTTTGAGTGGTACAGCCAGGGAAAGCCAGGGGAAGTCCTTCAGGTTCAGTCACATCCAGGGCATAGTTGATAACATTAGCTCTGCTTCTGTGTGTCTCTCTATCTCCCTCTAGTTGGCAGCTTCCTTCTGCAACTCTCTCAAGAGGGGGGATATGGCTGCTGGCTATTCCAGATTTACTTCCTGCCAATGTAGCAGAAAGAAAGCTTCTCTGCCTCAGCATGCATAGGTCAATCCCAGAGAGGTCTCTGGGCAGCACAGTGGGTCCTGTACCACAGCTTGCCCCCCTCAGACCAGTCACTGTTTTCAGGGGGGTAATGGTCTATGGTTGGCCTATTCCAGTTTACACATTTCCACCAGAAGTTGGAGTATATGTGTTCATGTGTGTATATGCATGTGTGTGCACACACCTGCAGAGCTTCCTCAGTGCCACAGGCAATGGGGAAAATTTTCCCAGACATTGGAGATGTTATCAGAGGAAGGGGGGAAGAAATGGGCCATATATCCTTCTATGGACGTTGTTGCTCCTGGCTGTCTAGAGCCCTCAAGGCCATTCCTTACCAGCATGAACTCCCTGAAACAAAGACCAACGTGTCACTCAGTTGTCTAAAGTCTACCCAGGACTTCCCAGCTAACCTGGCTGAGACAGCCCCCTAGGCAGGCCCTTGTTTCTCAAAAACAGCAGGCCTGTCTTCCCTCTTCTCCTCAGAGCTGCATTCTCCTTCCTCCACTCCCATACTGCCTTCTTTTTCCGTGTGTTCTTTCTGTGTATCTTTAGCAAATATTCCATGAGCACCTACTGTGTGCTAGTACTCTGTTATAGGCCCTGGGGGGTCAACCCAGGAGCCCTAAAGACCTGTTCCAGTATTCTCAGTGCTTATAGGCTGGATCACACAATGACAGAGTGATGGGGACTCAAGAGTTGGAAAATTTTAGTTTAAGGTAAATAGTTAATAAGCCTAGTAGGTAATGTGTATGTTAAACTTATTGTTTTAGGAACTGCAGATAAGGCCCACCACTCCAGTGAGAGACAGCTGACCTCCTGGGACACAGCTAAAGATTACTGCCTGGGGAATAAGTAGAGGTATTGGGCCATTGTGTTCCAGAGAGACAGACAACTGCCTGCCCCTGGGGACAGCTAACTTCTCAGGGCAAGAATACTACAATTTTAATCTAATTTTCCCTGAATTTCAAAACCCCTCACTGCACTTTGTTCTCTGTTATAAAATGTAAGAAAGAAAATGTAAGACTGTGCATTAGGGTATGAACCCACCATCTTCTCAGATCGTCAGCCATCTGAATAAAGTGCTCATAAAGATTCAGTCCCTGTCTCTGCTTCTTGGATTTGGTATGTGACAGGCAGCATGAATGCCAGTCTTTTCTGGTTTCAGGATTACAAACTCTGGAAAGTTCTAGGAAGAGGAAAGATGCTGCAAGAGCATTTACCAGGGGCCTTGGCATGGCCTCTGGCCAGGAAAGCTCCCTGGAGGAAGTAACAATAACTTCTGCAGGAATAGCAACAATAAGGGGCCATTCCATGCAGGAAGGAGAGCATGGTCACAGGTCATGAGTTTGGGGGTGTGAGTGTGTTGAGAGAAAAAGGGGCAGTGGCTTGGGCAGTGGTGAGGCTGAGACAGGCTTCTGGCTAGTTATAGCCCCTTCAGGAAGCATCTGATGTTTTACCTCCTTCAGAAAGCCCTAGCCTTTGCCAACTGAGCATTTACAAACTGCATTTTGTTCAGTTGTGCCCTTGTCCATTTTCTTCCTTAGGTTTTGGGCTCCTTAAAGGAAGGGTGTTTTGTTTTTATCTGAGTCACTAGTACCTGGTATGTGTTCTGACCTATGGTAGGGTGCCGCGGTCCAGCCGCAGCTAGGTCCAGGGTTTCCTGAAAGGTGGGTAAGGTGTCGGCGATGGGAGACAGACGACAACACGCCTCAGAGGACAGTGATGCTCTGTTCTGTTTATTGCAAGTACAAGCAGGTTTTTATACTTTCATTTTTAGCAGTGATTGACATTTGTGATTAGGTAAAGCAGAAAAAAATTAATACAAAGGTAACCAGGAAAAATACAAAAATTCCCATAGATTCAGTTATATTAAACAAAGATTATTTTAACCAGGAGAGCCATAAATCAGACAATTAGAAATAGCTGTACGTACAGAGTTTGAATGTCTTATTGTTTATTAAAGTTCTCAGAATTTGTCATGGGGCAAAAGGATATGCTAATTGAATAGAGGTTATAGGAAATTTATTATAAGGCTTTTGTGATGTCTAACTTACCTATTTACCTTTTCTGTCTAAAATATTTCTCTATGTACCATGGACTTTAACTCCCTGGTAACTGTTTCTACGTGCTTAATTTATAATAGTTAACCAGCTTTTCTTATTTCTTTGCCTGTCTAATTCTATTTGGTATATATTCCTATTCAAGGTAAAGGTGGGGCTGTTACTCCAACAACTTTTAGACATTCAGGGGCTATTTCATTAGAGGTGATTTTATTCTCTGGTCAAGAAATTATTTTATACAACTTCATTGGAATTATGCAAATCAATATCAGATACAGATATCTGACAATCCCACCACCTTTTAATCTCCAAAACAAACAGGTAAGGAGAAATAAACAGGAAATTCAGCTACAGTAAACTCTTTTTATTTCTTAGTTAATAAACACCAGGGAGGTCTGCTTCGAGCTAGCCTTTCCATGAAATTTAGACTATTATAAGGCACTTGAACTTCATCCTTATTGACCATTCTAATGCCACCCTCATTATATGCTCCTGTATAAGGCAATGGGAGATCTGGAACTCTCTGGAGACCATTAGCTCCTTTTGGGGGATACCATAATTTGCCAATAATTTAATATGCTACCCAGGGGTATCCCTGGGCTGTGGGTAAGGGTCTATATAGTTTTGTCTTGTTTTCTAGAAAGACTCTTTGTATCTATGGGTAAGGAACAGGCATGGGAAAGTCCGCCAATAATTCAACCTATTGTAACTGATTTATGAATTCTTTTATGGGAACAATTGGGGATAATTTCTTACTCAGGTTTATAAACTCCTTGTTTAAAACAATTTGGGCATAATTCAATAGTCTAGGGAGAACTAGTTGTCCCTTCAGAATTTCCCTCAAAATCAATCATTGACTCTTTTCGAGCCTCTTTCTTCTCATGGCCTGTTCTTATGGGAATCAGGGTACAAAATAAGACCATGATTAATATTAGCAAGGAAATTATTAAAAGCAATCCCCAGAAAAATTACCTCCCCCCCGGCTTTGTATGCCACGCTCTCTTCCAGGAAGATGGATTCCTTGAATGCCCTCTTTTCATGTTCAGATCTTGTCAAAAAACATGGTTGGAAGAGGGTGTGGCAGTAGGGCATCAGGAAATGTTCGGGGAGATCTGGAAATATTTTGCTTAAATGGCAACAGAGTCCTAGAGAGCAGCCCAAAGGACATGAACCCTGAAGTGGCCCTGCTGGTCCAAGAACCTTTACTTTTTCATTGCTTCTAGAGGGTCAGATCACTGGGATATTATGTCAGGCTGGGAAGTTCAGAATCATGGGTTTTCTTTTTCTCTTTCCACCCTCCTTCCCTCCCTCCCCCTCCCTCCCCCTTTTCCTTCCTTCCTTCTTCCTTCCTTCCTTCCTTCCTTCCTTCCTTCCTTCTTTCCTTCCTTCCTTCCTTCTTTTCTTCCTTTGTTCTCCCCTTCCTTATGCTCTGACTAGGGAATGAACCTGCAATCTTGGCATATACAGATAACTCTAACCAACTGAGCTACCTGACCAGAGCTCGGAGACAGTTTCACTGAAATGGTCAGAAAGATGAAACTAAAAAATACTATGCATCATTGGCCTCCCTCAAGACATGCTGTATTGTGTTTGGCTGTTGCAGAATAAATAGGAAGCCACAACTTCTGATCTCTTTTTCCACAAGGAGGAAGTGCTGAAGGAGGGGTGCTGATGGATTTCCTCTAAGGAAAAGAGCCTGGGTTATTCTCTCTTGATTCTATTCAAAATTGATCTCCTCATTACAGAACACTGGGGAATACTCAAAGTAAAAAGAAGAGAGGGATATGAGGGAGGGAGGGAGGGAGAGAGAAAAGTGGGGGATAGTGGGAGGGAATGAGGGAAGGAGGGAGAGAAGAAAGAGAAGGAAGAATGCAGAGAGAAAGGGGAGAGAGGGGGGAATGGGAGAAGTAGGGGAAAGGAGGAAGAGAGAGAGAGAGAAAGAGAAAGAGAAAGAGAGTGAGAGAAGAGAGATATTGAAACCAGAAAAGAGACCAGGCATTCAGGTTGCCTGTCACTACCAAACCCAATAAGCAATGACAGTGATGGAATCTTTATGGGAGCTTTATTCAGATGGCTGATGATCTGAGAAGATGGTGGGTTCATACCCTAACAGACCATCTTGTCCTCTCTTTCCAGGCCAGACTTTTTATAATGGGGGAATAAATAAGGTGCAGTGCAGTATTGCAGAAGCTGCAACATTCTTGTTCTGGGCAGTTAGCTGTTCCCAGGGGAGGGTGGTCATCTCTCTCTCCCTGGAACACAAAGGCCCAGATGCCTCCAGTTGTCCCCAGGTAGTAATCTTTAGCAGTGTCCTAGGAGGTCAGCTGTTTTCCCAGGAGCCAGGACAGGTCTTACCTGTAGTTTCTGAAACAAAAGCTTTAACATATACATTACTTGCTAGACTTATAACTTTTTACCTTAAGCTAAAATTTTCCAAGTCTTGAGTCCCCTATCAATATATCAGTCCCTATTTCTACTACTCACAGAATTTAGTATTTTCTAGAGTGTCTAAAGCACAGAACTTAAAGTCCACCTTTGTCACCCACCAGCTTTGGAGCTCAAGGAAACTTCTTTTCTCACTGAGCATGTTTCCTGATCTGAGATCATGGGTGCAGGGATAGTCATATGAGATAAAGGAGCGTCAGGAAGAGCCCCAAGAGTGTTAGCCATTGGTATTCAGCACTCTGCATGTTACTAGACACACTTTCCCCACCCAAGATTTTATTTTTTGAGAGGGGAAGAGAGGGAGAAAGAGAGGGAGAGAAACATCCATGTGTGGCTGCCTCTTGTGCATCCCCCATACTGGGGACCTGGTCCACAACCCAGGCATGTGCCCTAGACTGGGAATCAAACTGATGACCCTTTGGTTCACAGGCTGGCACTCAATACACTGAGCCATACCAGCCAGGGCACTAGAAATACTTTAAAACCACATATTTAAAGTCTTTTACTGTGGATATTTAAGTTTTCTGCCCCAAATGAACCACATTCAAGACTGGCTGAGTGTCTGTGTCTTCAAGTAAGCTGGGTGCCTTCCATCTCCCCAGTCCTCACTCCCTGGGGGTCTCCTTTGCCTCTGGAGGAGAAAGCAGAGCTCACTAGGGATGAGGTGTGTGGGGGAGGGGCCGCTTTGTGGCAGGATGTACTAGGCCCGTTTCCTAGGAAACCCAGGCTGGGAGAAGGGACTACTCAAAGCTCCTGGGACTCACTAGGCACCATAGTAGGCTCTTGCTGGTCCCTAGTGCTGCCTGCTCATTCTGCTTCTAGCCTCCAGCCCTCCCTCTGGGGCTCAGTTTTACCATGCATGTAGTGTGGAGGGGCTGCTGGTGCCTTGGTTTCTGAGAGTTGCCTGGGCTCTAACTACCTGTGTTTCCTGCTCAGTCTTGAGCCCACCTAGGTACTGCCCCAGACTGCCAGCCTCCTCCCCTCACTCCAGTGCACTGGCTGGATCTTGCCCCTAGTGGCTCCTCAGACTCAACCCCCATCCACTCTTATCACAAGCAGATCTACCCAAGCTGGGGTCCCAGACATTAGTGAGTTGCTGGCTCTCTCCATTCAGGGTGCCTTCCTTACTTCTCTGGGACACCCCCTGGGAGGTCAAGGGAAACCTTTTGCCATGCTTAGTAGGCAGTGAGGGTCACTATTGTACTCACCTTGAATTTTGTTCATCATCTCCTACCTTGCCTAGCCTTCTCCCCTTCCTAGAACCCCCAACACACAATGCCCTTTTCTATCTGCTCCTTGGAAAAACAGAATAGTAGGTACCACTTTCAGGCTCCTGCTATGTGCCATGTAAATCTCATATACCACCTCTAACTTTCATAGCATACTAGGGAGGAGGGTATGATGCCCATTGTGCAGATGGTAAAATCAGAGAGACCAAGACTTCACAGCTGGCAAAGCTGGGGTGTGTGTCAAGGTGCTTGTTTTTTGGACTAAACCACATAAAAACCGAGGTCAGTCCACAAGAAACAGGGCACAGTGCAGTTGAAGGGTATACAGTGTCCAGTAGCAATGCCTTTCTGCATCTTGACTTTCAACTCAGGGCTCTGGTTCCTGGAGACCACAGTGAACACCTAGGGTGGCTGTGGGAGAGAAGTAAACCCCAGGTTGTCAAAACTATTGCACTGGTTTTTATTTTTGCTGATTTCTGTGACCAGCTTCTCCAAAGAAGACATTTTAAGTCTTTGTTAGAATTGTCATGATCTGTATAAATGTTCATAATGAGCTATGTCAGGGCAAAGATATGGATTATTCCTTAATATTCAGTTAATTTGCATGAAATATCTATAAACTGGGAGCAGAGACACCTGTGGGGGCCTGCATTTGATTCATGTACAGTTGTTCCTGTTTGGGGAGGAAGGGACAGGGAGCCTTGTTATCTTGCACTGCCCTGGGAGCAAAACCTGCCCTCAGCCCCTACCTGTTCCAAGGCCTATCCTGAGGCTCAAGGGAGCATGGGCAGTGAGGGCTCCCCCAGAGTTAACTGTGAATTTCTGCTCTGTCATTGAGGAGCTATATGGCTATGAAGGAACCCTTTAACCTTTTTGTGCCTAAACTTCTACATCTGTTAAATGGGAAAATAATAAATGAGTTAATATGCATAAAGTATTTAGAACTGTGCCTGGCAAAATGGATCACCAGGTAGAGCTGGATAGAGCAAGCAGGACGTCTCAAGTGTGGGCTATGCCCACAACTTCCAGATGGCCCTTAAGGTGAAGTGGCCAGCTGGGTGAATACCCTGTTGACTGGATGGTGATTTATGCAAGCAGAGGGTAAAGGACCCTGACCACCCTTTTCATGCTCCTGCTCCAGAACCAACATAGAGTTAGGGTGGGGGTGGAGAAGTATCACGATCTGAGGATGTTTTTAGCTTTTACACTGGCTGTAATCCTGTTCCCAATTCTCTGCCCAGAGATTCAGGCATTTTTCCCAGAGAGAATTTTTCAGGATCCTGAGGAAGTGTGTAGTTGGAGAAAAGCACCTCAAGGAATTGTGATAAAATTCTTCCTCTATTGAGTCATTGACATGAGAAATTTTAGAGAAAAAACATTTGCAAAGACTTTTGAGACAAACATGGCCTGAAGTCTTAGATCTGGCAAGAGCCTCAAGCCCTGGAGAAAACATGGGTGAGGATGAGAGTGGGGATGGTGGGGCAGCCGTATCAGGGCACCTGCTTCCAGAGTCCCACTGAGTAGCTCTGGCTACAACTGTTCCAGCAAAGGCAGGTGGTGGCCCAGCTCTTCACCTACCTATACTCCTGGGCTCAAAGTGGATACTGAGTCAAGTCACAGGCCTCAACAGCAGGATTCTAGTGAAGAGAGCTCGTTTTCTGCCCCTCAGACCCAGGGCGCAATGCCAGTACTGAGCGTGGCCACTGTTCTGGGGATTTTCAGTGGCCACTCTTGGTTAAGCTCCTCTCTCATTAGTTTTCTTCTAGGTCCCCTTACCTGTCTCCTGGAAAGGATCTGAATCCAGACAGTTCTGCCTGTCACCTGGCTAGTCTTAAAAGAGTCAGGAGAGGTCATCAGGGACCAGATGGTGATGGGCTTGAAACTAGGAAACAGGTGGTACACAGCCATATTTAGGAAAATATCACTCTCAGCATGTGTAATGAGAGGATTAAAGGTGGCGGCATGGAGGAGCAAGCCTGGTTGTTGGAGGGAAGCCAGAGACTTGTCTTGGCACATGATACTATCCCCTGTCTTCTACCTTAGTTGGTATGTTTACCTTTAGCGCCTGAGGGTGAGGTTAATGGAGATCACAGAGGTGTCTAAGTTTACCCTTCAGGGGAGATATTAACAAAATTCATAACTGGTGAAGCAGGGCTTACATTGTAGACAATGTCCTGGAACAGGGACCTTCAGTGCCAGGCCCACTGGTGTGTCCTGGAGAGATGCTTCAAGGGCAGCCAGGGCACTCAAGGGGCACAGAACAGTGGTCATTTGTTGATCAGCTGTGAAGTGTTTCCCTATGTTCCAGACCTGGTATAGCCGTACTGGTGTGCATTGCTGAAAACTAGCATGGGAGCAACACTGCGGGAGACTCTAGGTAGGGAGGCCATTGAGGGGATCATTATGGCATCAGATTATAAGATCTGAAAGGGGAGATGACAGTGGAAATAGAGAGGAGGGCTTGGGGCAGAGAGTGGTTTATGAGACTGATTATAATCTATTTGTGAAGGACATGGACAAATGTTTGTAGGGGAAGCCCAGATCATTAACTGGGGTTCCTGGGCTGTTCACTGAGGAGTTTCCAAGCTTCATAGTTTCCATGGCACTAGGAATGAGATATGAGTGTCAGACCCTTCTGGTAGCTAGTTGGGGCATAGCCCATTCACACTTTGCCATCCAGGTGTATTGTTTGCATCTAGAAAGAGGAAGGGTAGGGGTCCTGGGTGGACAGTGCTCTTAGACCTTGGAACAATCTTTCTCTTTATTCATTACCCACCCTCCAAATCCTGGCCTCTGACCCTCCAGGCCTGGCACTTCCTTCACCCCTACCCTAGTCCAATACAGGGATCAGCCTCTTGACAACTGTTAGGAGGGAATTTATCCATTTGGCTGGGCCTTCTTCCAGTCCTGGAGGACCATGGCACCTCCAATTACTACAGGTGCAAAATCATTTCACCCAGATTCACTGGATGGCTGAGGAGCTCTGTGCTCCAGCTTTATTGAAAAATGCATTATTCCGCCCTGGCTGGTGTAGCTCAGTGGATTGAGCACGGGCTGGGAACCAAAGTGTCCCAGGTTCAATTCCCAGCCAGGGTACATTCCTGGGTTGCAGGCCATAACCCCCAGCAACTGCACATTGATGTTTCTCTCTCTCTCTCTATCTCCCTCCCTTCCCTCTCTAAAAAATAAATAAATATTAAAAAAAAAGAAAAATGCATTATTCCCCCCTGCCTTTCTCAAAAATATTTATCTATGCTAATCTAGAACCAGCTAAGTTCTGTATGGGAAATTGCTCTATTAAATCTGCCTCCTGGAAATACTGTGCCTGGCTGCTGAGATGTCTCTGTCTCCTCTGTCTGGAGGGTGAGGCTGGGTAGCCCTCCTCCCTCTGATTGAACTCCCTAGCTGAAATGGAAGCAGGCTGCATGGCTAGGCATTTGGAGTGGTGCTGGAGCCTGTGCCTCCCACATAACTCCTTTATACACTGAAAAACAAAAACCTTTTGTATTTGGGAGGCAAAATGGGATGGGCCCAGCTTCACATATGGACAGATGTAGGTTCCATTCTGATGCAGGTGCCATCAATTATCCCCTGAGTTACCTTGGGCAAATTATACAATCTCTCTGAGCCCCAGTTTCTGCATCTATAAAATAAAACCAAAAACCTTGAAGGGAGGTCATGAGGATCATTCATATGATACTGTCAAAGCTATAGGTATGACACAGGTGGTCATAAGGGAGGTTGTTAATATTCCTTGTTTGCATGTTCACACCATCTATCATGCTTTCACCATTTGATTGTGGGTTAGGTGTTCCCTTTTCCTTATTACACATGAGTGAACTGCCTACCTGACACCCCCAGGTAGATGTCTCAGGGCCCCCTGAGCAGACCTTCTGATATACAGCCCTGGTCTCATCCCATCAAGGTGATCACTGCTATGGATGGCACTAAAGAGCTCCACCCACCAGGTTAGCAGACTGGAGCCCTAAGGGTCCTTCTGGCCTTCTCTTTCCCTCTCATCCTCTCCCACATCTAGCCAGCCCCCATGTCCATGACCCTGACTTCAGCATCTGGTATCTTTCTTTTCATGCCCCTCCCACCAGGGAGACTGTAATCATTCCAAGTTTTATTTTGCTGCCCTCCAGTCCATTTTCCACACAGCCATGCTCCTCTTAAAATATAACTGAGATCACATCATCCTGAGTGCAAAGCCTTGTGGTGGCTTTCGTGGCACTTAGCAAAAAAGCCAAGCCAGCCTTGACTGCTACTTGCATCACTGATGCATTTCCAGCACTCACCCCTTTGCCATCTCAGTTTTTGCATTGAGGTGGGCCCTTTCTCCTAACTCCAGCTTCTGCTGTGTTCTCCTCTCTGCCTGGATCACTGATCTTCAGCTTTTCCTGTGCTTAGATTTGTCTCTTCACGTGGATTTGGGCTCCAAGGACACTTCCTCAGAGAGGCTCCACTTGGCCTTCCCTGTCACCCACCAGTCTGTATCTCTGTGCATTGCTTTCCTTCCAAAGTGCACAACTTGCCCTGCACAGTTCTGTTTACCAATTCCTTTGTTGTCTGTCTCTTCCCATGTATTGGCCCACCTAACATGGGTGGGTTTCCCCACCTCCTTTCTTCCTAACAAGTATCACCATCCTGTGTTTTACCAGTACCAGTAAGCAGATAGATCTATACCAATCCCCATGACTCTATTCCTCCCCAACTGATTGCCTTAGAACCCGCAGGAGACCCACCTCCAGTCAAGAAGATGTGAAGCTGTTTCTATGAAGGTTGTATTCTTATTTTTCTTTCTATCATTTACTGTCATATAACTTAGACAAAGGACCCATGAGTATTGGCAAAATTATGCACCAATGAAACCACCACTACAATGGAGCTGTGGACCAGCCTATCGCCCAGACTTCCTTGTGACCTATGTCATCACTATCTTCACCTGCTGCTGGCAGCCACTGAGCTGACTTCTGTCTCTATAGTATTTTTGCCTTTTCTGAAAGCTATATAAATGGAATCTACTAGTATGTAGCTTTGTGAATCTGGCTTCTTTCCCTTGGAGTTTGAGATTCAGCCATGTTGCTGCATACATCAGTAGTTTCATCTTTTTTATTGCCAAATAGCACACCATTGTATGGGTGTACCAGGGCTTGTCATTCATTTCCTAGTTGGGGGATATTCAGCTGTCAACAGTTTTTGGTGACTAAGAGTTAAATTTCCATAAACATTCCTGTAGAGCCCTGACTAGTGTGGCTCAGTTGGGTGTTTTCCTCACACATCAGTGTTTCTCTCCCTTTCTTTCTCTCTCCCTTCCCTTCTCTCTAAAAATCTTTTTAAAAAGATTCCTGTAGAGTTTGTGTGGACATATGTTTCTATCACTCGGAGTGGGATTGCTGGGTCATACAGTAAGTATTATGTTTAACTTCATAAAACACTGCTAAAGCATTTGTTTGCCAACGTGGCTGTCCTAGTTTTCATGTCCCCAGAAATATATGGAAGTTCAGTTCCTCATCCTCATGAGTACTTGCTATTGTGAGGGGTTTTGTTGTTGTTGTTGTTGTTGTTGTTGTTGTTATTTAGCTACTAAAAATAGATGTGTAGTGGCATATCATTATGGTTTTAACTTACATTTCCTTAATGACAAATGATACTGAACATTTTTTCAGGAGTTAATTTGCCATCTACATATCTTTTTTGATGAAGTACCTGTTTAATTCTGTGCCCATTTTAAAATTGGGGTTTTAAAAAGCTATTATTGAATTTTGAGTATTCATTATATATTCTGGACATAGACTCTTGATAAAGATATGTGATTTGCACATATATTCTTTCAGCCTTTGCAATCTTTTAACAATGTCTTCAAAAAGTAGAAGTTATTAATTTTGATAAAATACAATCCATCAGTATTGTTTTTATGAAATAAATTTTGAATTTATTGTTGAATCAAAAGACTTTTTTAACAAGTAAATTTTATTTTATTTTATTTTTTATTGTTGTTCAAGTACAGTTGTCACTGAAAGTCATAAATATGTCTCCTATGTTTTATTTGACAAGTGTTATACTTTTAACAATTTGTGTTTTGATCTGTATTCCATTTTAATTTTTTCATATGGTTCAAGGTATGGATTAAAGTTACTCTTTTTTTTCTTCCTTCTCCTCCTCCCCTTCATCTTCTTCTTCCTCTTTCTCTTCTTCTTTGCATATGTTATGTAATTGTTCTAGCCTGATTTACTGAAAAGATTATCTTTTCTCCACTGAATTATCCTTCCACCTTTTTCAAAACTCAATTGACCGTAAGTGTGTGGATGTATTTTGGCTTTTCTGTTCTGATCCATAGATCTATGAGTCTATCCTTTCTCCAACACACACTTCTTTTTTTTTTAGCTTTTATTATTTATTTATTTATTTAAATTACTTTAATGTTGTTCAATTACAGTTGTCTGCATGTTCCCCCCACCACTCCTCCGCACCATAGTCAATCCCACCTCCCCCCTTGCTTCCACCCTCCCCCTTGGTTTTGTCCATGTGTCCTTTATAGTAGTTCCTGAAAGCCCTTTCCCCCACTGTCCCCTCCCCCTCCCCTCTGGCTATTGTTAGATTGTTCTTAATTTGAATGTCTCTGGCTATATTTTATTTGCTTTTTTCTTTTAAAGGCCAACACCACACTCCTTGATGATGGTAGTTTTATAATAAATCTTGAAATCATGTAGTACAAATTCTCCAACTTTTGTCCTTTTTAAAAATTGTTTTTAACTATTCTAGTTTCATTGTCTTTCTATAGTTAGAATCAGGTTGCTGATTTCTATAAAACCCCACTGGGATTTTGATTAGAATTGTCTTATATGTATGGATAAGTTAAGAAAGTTAAGGGAGAATTGACATTTTAAAAATACTGAATCTTCTAACTCAAGAATATGGCATATCTTTCCATTTTTTTGGGTCTTTGATTTCTTTCATCTGTGTTTTTGGTTTTCAACATGCAGATTTTGAACATGTTTTATATAATTTATACCTAAGTATTTTGTAATGTTTTTCTATTATAAATGGTATTTTTAATATTATTGGACTTGGGTCACATAGTGCTGTTAAAGTTGTTCATGAGTTGTAGTTGTTCCCTTTTATATTCTTCAGGATTTTCCATATAGATAATTATATCACCTGCATCTTTTAAATCTGTATGCCTTTTATTTCTATTTCTTGCTTTATTGCATTGGATAGAACCTCCAGGACAATGTTGAATAGAAGCAGTGAGAGTGGACATCCTTGACTTGTTCATGACCTTAGGGAAAAGCAGCCAGTCTTTCACCATTAGATATGTTAGCTGAAGGTTTTTCATAGATGCCTTTATCAGGTAAAGGACGTTTTTAATCATGAATTAATGTTTTGCTGTTTCCAAAAGGAGTCAGAAGGAATAAACTCTCCTTTTCTTCTGAACAGTTTATATCCTTTTATGATGGCTGGAACTGTAGTAGCCATTTTTTGACCACAAGGAGAGCTAGTTTGGGAAGTAAAGCCAAGTCGCTGATGATGGAAAAGTGGAGAAATGGAAAGAATCTGGGTTCTTTCCATCATTGATCCACTGAACCAGTCCTGAACCTACTCCTACCACCACAATTATTATTATTTAGGAAAATAAGAAATTAAATAGCTTTATAGTTTAAGCCTTTGAATGTTGGGGTTTTATTCCTTGTAGCCCAGAGCCATTAAACTAGTATCTACCAACACTTGAGAGTAGGGACTTTTTCTTTTCCCTGCTATATGCCCATGTCTAGAATGGTGCCAGGAATATGGTAGGCACTTGCTAAATGTTTGCTGCATAAATGAGTAGTGACCAGGGCCTGGGGGATTCTCATTCTGAGAATCATATTCACTTCAATCTAGTGGGAAAGAACTGGGGACAGAGAGCAAAGAACACTTTAGAATATGGTAGAATGACTGCTCTGATATTTGGAACAGAGACATCAGAAGCTCAAGTAAGAATGGTCTGGGTTTAAAATCAGGTCTCAGTTGGAGAATCCAAGATGGTGGTAGAGTAGATGGAAGTTATACTCACCTTATTCCAGGACAAAACTGGACTTATAACTAAACTATAGAACAAAAAAACTGAATAGCCAAATGAAGACTAGCTGAACAGAAGTCTTATAACCAAGGATTTATAGAAGAAGCAACATTTAAGATTTATAGAAAGGAAGGATACATGAAAAGGCTGGCCCTGCATCCAGGTGGTAGCTGAGAATCCAGAGAGCTATCTCACTGCAAAGGTGATCCCTGAAAAGCAAGGAGTCTCAACCCCACTCCATACTACCCAGCTCAGAACACAATTGCTGGGAAAAGAAGCCCATGTAACATCTGGCTGTGAAAATCAGTGATGATTTTGTCTGCCAGGATAAGATGGAAGTCTGCTAAAATCCCAGGCACTCTTTCAAAAAACAAACACACAAAATATTCTTTGCAGTCACTCACCCTGGGCCCTTGTGGAGGGAGCACAGCTTGAAGCAAATTAGCATCATGTAAGGAGAGACCGGGCTGCGTGGCTCTGGAGATAGAAGCTGAAGGGGCAATTTCCAGGGTCCCTGTGCTGATACCCTCTCCAACACCACCCACAGGTGCCACTTTCTTCGGTCAACTACTATTTTTCACAGGGCATGAGCCTGGGGGAGTGCAATAGCTCTATCTTTTCAACTCCTTGTGGCCCCACCATTCAGAGCTCAAGCCCTGTGGAGGAGTCAGTTGCCTGGGTATAAGATGTAGAGGTCTTGGTGAACTCAGGAAGTGTCTGAGACTAAATTATGTAGTTCTGGGGCTATAACCATTTCCCCTTTTCCAGCAAGCTTAACTGGCACCATACCTCCATGAGAGATCCACCAGCTTCACTCTCCTGACTCCTGGCAGCCCTGCCCTGCTGAGCTGGGCTTCTCTAGGAGGTCTGACCAGAACTGGAGACAGACTGAGTTGGGTGAGGGCCATTTTCCCCACCACACCTAATTGGTTTAGAGCCCTCATTCACATGGCCAAAACTTGGTATGTTTGGGCCTGATGAAGTCTGCTGGCCTCATCCTGATGACTCCCTGAGACCCCACCCCATCACAAAGGTATGCAGGTAACTGGTGGGTGGTGGCTTGCCTTAATGTACTCTGGGATTCTTGTTGCTTGGACTCAGAACCAGTACTGTAACTAAGTTTGAATCTGTTTTAATCTGGTGAACACCACTTGCTGACTCATTGAGAACCTACCTCATGCAACTTGCCTACCACCAGAGGCTCTTTCAGTGACTGAAACTAACAGGCAGCTGGCAAGTAGAGGGAGGCCCAGAGAGATTTCAGGCCTTTTATTTATCTGCCCCATGGGGCTCAGTACTGGTGGATACTGGCCTTAGTGAGCACCTTGGCCTCTCCCATCTACACTTAGGTTTAGCAGACACAGACACAAAATGTGGATCACTTTGTAGCTCTAACCAGGTAGCCTGAGGGCAGTCATAGGCAGTGTTTGACTTTGACCCCACTGAAGACCCCCCAAGAAGTCCTAGAACTGACACACCTACTAGTGGGCTTCAGACCATATCAGAGCAGCACCCAATTAATTTCATAAACCTCAGCCCAAGGGAGATCTCAGCAGGCATCAGACATTAATGGGGCATTTTTCAGTTTGTGTGATCAGCTATTGCACAGCAACTCATACACTGTGGTTGGGTCAGTCCTTACAGTCAGTCAGCCTGAGGGTTGATGTCATTGAAGAAAGGGCCAACAGCAATCAAGACATAACTATAATTGGAGGGCTCTCACAACCCACACCAGGGACATTCCTGGAGTGCTTGCTTAGGTGATCAGGGAGACTGTGCTACAGAGCCCCACAGGTCACCAACTGCATAAGGCCACCATGCCAATACTGAGAGACATAGAAGACCTACATAATACACAGAAACAAATACAGAGAGGGGTGAAATTAGGAAGAACAGAAGAAATCCCCAGGGTAAAAAAAACTAAATGTAATGGAGACAAATATTTTTCTAGATATAGTGTTTAAAAAAGTGGTTATAAGGACGTTCAAAGAACTTAAGAGAAGAGTAGGTAAACTCAGTGAGAGCTTAAACAAAAATGTAGAAATCATAAAAAAAAAAGAACCAGTCAGAAATGAAGAATACGATCCATCCAAGAGCTCCAGCCAAGATGAAGGCATAGGTAGACACACTGTGCCTCCTCACACAACCAAAAGAAGGACAACAATTTAAAAACAAAAAAACCCCATAACTGACAGAAAATTGAACTGTATGGAAATCCTAGAATCAAGGGGTTAAAGAAGAAACACCCATCCAGACCAGTAAGAGGGGTGGAGATGGTCAGCTGGGGCAGAGAGGACTTGCTGCAAGGCAGTGGCAGGTGGACCCAGTGAGGCAGCGGATTGTGGACCTGGGTGCGTACACAGGGTGGTGGCTGGTGGACTGGCAAGGTGGTGGCTGGTGGAGCGGGTGGTCCCACATTCACATGCAGATGAACTGGAAGGAACACCTGGGGAGCGAGACAGACCATGCAACCCAGGGTTCCAGTGTGGGGAAATAAAGCCTCAAACCACTGACTGAAAACACCTGTGGGAGTTGAGGTGGCAGTGGGAAAAACTCCCAGCTTCATGGGAGAGTTCATTGGAGAGACCCACAGGGAGTTAGAATGTATGCAAGCCCACCCACTCACCCGGTAATCAGCTCCAGAAGGGCCCACTTTGCTCATGGGTAGTGGGGGAAGTGACTGAACTCTGGCAGAGAGCAGAGCAAGTGCCATTGTTCCCTCTCAGACCCCTCCCCCACATATAGCACCACAAAATAGAGACATGGGTTGCCCCAACCTGGTGAACACCTAAGGCTCTGCCCCTTATATGTAGCATGTGTGCCAAGACAAAAGAAAAAAAAATGGCCCAAATGAAAGAACAGATCGAAGCTCCAGAAAAAATACAACTAAGCAATGAAAGGATAGCCAACCTATCAGATGCACAGTTCAGAACACTGGTAATCAGGATGCTCACAAAATTGGTTAAATTTGGTCATAAATTAGATGAAAAAATGAAGGCTATGCTAAGTGAAATAAAGGAAAATGTACAGGGAAACAGCAGTGATGTGAAGGACACTGGGACTCTAATCAGTGATGTGGACCAGAAGGAATAAAGAAGCATTCAACCTGAAAAGAGTGAAGAAACAAGAATTCAAAAAAGTGAGGAGAGGTTAGGAACCTCCAGGACATCTTTAAATGTTCCAACACCCAAATTATAGGGGCACCAGAAGGAAAAGAGGAAGAGCAACAAGTACAAAAGTTATCTGAACAAATAATAAAGAAGAACTTCCCCAATCTGGCAAAGGAAATAGACTTCCAGAAAGTCCAGGAAGCTCAGAGAGTCCCAAAGAAGTTCGACCCAAGAAGAAACACACCAAGACACATAATTACATAATTACATTACCCAAGATTAAAATGAAGGAGAGAATCCTAGAAGTAGCAAGAGATAAGAAGACAGTTACCTACAAAGCAGTTCCCATCAGACTGTCAGCGGATTTCTCAAAAGAGACCTTACAGGCAAGAAGGGGCTGGAAAGAAGTATTCCAAGTCATGAAAGGCAAGGATCTATATCCAAGATTGCTCTATCCAGCAAAGCTTTCATTTAGAATGGAAGGGCAGACAAAGTGCTTGTCAGATAAGGTCAAGTTAAAAGAGTTCATCATCACCAAGCCATTATCATATGAAATGTTAAAGGGACCTATCTAGGAAAAAAGAAGATAAAAAAAACATGTATGGTAAAATGACAGCAAAACTCACAATTAATAACAGCCACACCTAAAACAAAAACAAAAATAAACTAAGCAATCAACTAGAACAGGAACAGAACCACAGAAGTGGAGATCACATGGAGGGTTATCAATAGGGGAGTGGGTGGGGAGAGAAGGGGAAAAGGCACAAAGAATAAGTGGCATAAATGGTAGCTAGAAAGTAGGAGGAGGTTAAGAATAGTATAGGAAATGTAGAAGCCAAAGACATATATATGACCCATGAACATGAACTACACGGGGGGAATGTGGGTGGGAGGGAGTTGCAGGGCAGAGGGGAATAAAGTTGGGGAAAATGGGACAACTGTAATAGCATAATCAATAGAATATTTTTTAAAAAGTTTAAAAAAGAAATTGAAGAATAGAATGTCTAAAATGAAGAACAGACTAGAAGGAATTAACAGATTAGATCAAGCTAAGGATCAGATCAGTGATTTAGAAGACAAGATAGCAGAAAACACCCCATCAGAGCAGCAAAAAGAAAAAGGGATTAAAAAATATGAGGGGGCCACTGGGGCCACTGGGGCCACTGGGGCCACTGGGCCACTGGAACAAAAATGAAGCATAACAACATCTGCATTATAGGGATAACCAGAAGGCGAAGCAAGAGAGCATGGAATTGAGAACCTCTTTGAAGAAATAATGACTGTAAGCTTTCCTAACCCTTTGAAGGAAAAAGACACACAAGTCTAGGAAGTGTGGAGAATCCCAAACAAGATGAACCCAAAAATGCCCACACCAAGACACATATTATTGAAATGGCAATGGTTAAAGACAAAGAAAGAATCCTAAAAGCACCAAGAGAAAGGCAGTAAGTACCTACAAGGGAGCTCCCATTAGACTGTCGGCCAGAAGGGGTTGGCACAAAATATTCAAAATGATGAAAAGCAGAAAGACCTACAACCAAGACTGCTTTACCTAGAAGATTATCATTTAAAATTGAAGGAGAAATAAAGAGCTTCTTAGACAAGAAAAACTTAAAGGGGTTCATTACTACCAAATTATTAATATAAGAAAAGTTGAAGAGTTTCTTTAAGAAGATAGGAAAAAAAGAGGAATATAGTTATAAAGAATAAAATAGAAATAAACATGTGCCTTTAAATAATCACTATAAATATAAATGGCTTAAATGCTTCAATAAAAAGACATAGGGTAACTAAATGGATAATAAAACAAGACCCACATATATGCTGTCTACAAGAGACCAACCTTAGAAAGAAAGACACACACACACAGACTGAAAATAAAGGGATGAAAAATATATTTCATGCAAGTGAAAACTAAGAAAAAGCAGGAGTAGTAATATTTTATCAGAAAAAAAGACATTAAAACAAAGGCTATAAGAGACAAAGAAGGACATTACCTAATGATAAAGGGATTAATCCAACAAGAGGGTATAACACTTGTAAACATTTATGCACCCAACATAGGAGTACCAAAATATATAAAGAAATCCTGATGGACATAAAGGGAGAGAGCAACAGTAATACAGTAATAGTGTGGGATTTTAACACACCTTTGACATGAATGGATAGATCTTCCAGACAAAAAATCAACAAGAAAAGTGTGGCCTTAAATGAAGCACTAGACCCGATGGATTTAGTTGATATTTTCTGAACATTTCACTTTAAAGGAGAATACACATTCTTTTCAAGTGCACATGGAACAATTTCTAAGATAGACCACATATGAGGCCACAAAACAGGTCTCAATAAATATAAGAAGACTGAAAGTATATCAAGTTTCTTCTCTGACTACAATGGTATGAAACTAGTAATCAATTACAAAAACCCCTGAAAAACCCATAAAGGCTAAATAACATGTTAGTAAACAATGAATGGATTAACAATGAGATCAAGGAATAAATCAAACACATCTCGAGAAAAATGAAAATGGGAACAGGACATATATATGACCCATGAACATGAGTCATATATATGTCCCATTAATTAATGGGACACAGCAAAAGCAGTCATAAGAGAGAAATTCATAGCATTACAGGTTTACTTCAAGAAATAGACAAAAAAAAAACCCTCAAATAAACAATCCAACTTTCCACTTAAAGGAAACAGTAAAATAACAACAAAGTCCAAAGTGAGTAGAAGGGTAGAAACTATAAAGATCAGAGCAAAAATAAAAAAATAGAGATTTAAAAACAATACAAAAGATCAATGAAATAAAAAGCTAGAGTTTTGAAAAGGTAAACAATATTGATAAACCTTTAACCAGCTTCATTGTGAAAAAAATAGAGAAGACCTGAATGAATAAAATCATAAATGAAAGTGAAGTAACACCTGGAACCACAGAAATTCAAAGAATTATAAGAAAATATTACAAACAACTATATGACAACCAATTGAACAATCTGAGGGAAGTGAATAAATTCCTAGAAACATACACTCTTCTGAAACTAAATCAAGAAGAAATAGAAAATCTGAACAGATTGATTACAACTAATGAATTCAAAGCAGTAATTTAAAAAAATCAACTTTCAATAAGCAAAAGTCCTAGACTAGATGGCTTCACACATGAATTTTACCAAACATTCAAAGAAGAACAAACACCTATCCCTCTCAAACTCTTCCAAAAATGTAAGAGGACAGAGGCTACCAAGCTCAATTTATGAGGCCAACATTATCCTAATTCCAAAACCAGATGTAGACACTACAAAGAAAGAAAGTTATAGGCTAATGTTCTTGATGAACATACATACCAAAATCCAGAATAAAATATTAGCAAACTGAATCCAGTGATAAATAAAAAAGGCTATATATCATGATCAAGTGGGATTTATTCCTGGGATACAAGGTTAATAAAATATCTGTAAATCAATTAATGTGATTCAGCACATAAACAAAATAAAGGATAGAAATCATCTCATATTAAAAGATTCAGAAAAAGCATTTTACAAAAGCCAACTCCCATTTATGGTAAAAACTCTCAGCAAAGTGAGAATAGTGGGAATGTTACTGAACATAATAAAGACCATATATGACAGACCGACAGCTAGCATAAAACCCAATGGGGAAAAACTAAAAGTGTTTCCTATAAGATTGGGAAGAAGACAGGGATGTCTGTTTACATCACTCTTATTCAATATGGTACTGGAAGTCACAACAATCAAACAAGGAAAAGAAGTAAAAGGCATTGGAATTGGAAAGGAAGAAGTAAAACTGTCATTATTTTCAGATGACATGATATGTATATAGAGAATCCTAAAGATTCCTGCAAAAAACTACTAGAACTGATAAATAAATTTAGTAAAGTATCAGAATACAGAGTTAATATTCAGAAATCAGTTGCATTTTCATACAGTAATAATGAACTGCCAGAAAGGGAAAATAAGAAAAGGTCCCATTTATAATTACATAAAAATATGTAGGAATAAATTTAAACAAGGTTGTAAAAAATGGTAGTCAGGGAAATAAGACACTGAAGAAGAAAATTGAAGAACATACAAATAAGTAGAAGCCTATACCAAGCTAACAGATAGAAAGAATTAACATCATTAAAATATCAATATAACCTGAAGCAATGTATACAGTCAGTGTAATTCCTATCAAAATACAAATGGCATATTTCATGGAACTAAAACAAATAATTTATAAATTTATATGGAACCACAAAAGACTTGAAATAGTTACAACCATTTTGAGAAAGAAAAACAAAGTTGGAGATATCATGCTATCTGATATCAAATAATCAAAACAGTATGGTACTGGCCTAAAAACAAACATGACCAAACCTTAATTTTCAAATATCTTTCATCTTGAACAATTTGGTTCTCAAACAAGTTGTTCAGAAGAAAATCTCAGTTGTTGAACAAAACTTTGGTTCTCAGCCCAACAACCCTTTCATGCTGATACCTGTATGATCAATCATGCATCTCTCAGGCAATAAAGGAGAGAATATGTGAGTGTGAGTCAGTTCACCTCTAAACATCATATTGTTAACATCTCAGGAAATGGTGCTGTGAATATTTCCATATTTTTTTGCATTTATAGTTGCTTGTTATTATATGAACAGTAAGTCACCATGGGTCTTAAGAAGGTTAGTGATAACAGCAACATGAAAAGGAAGACTGTGAAAACAATGATAGAGCTTTAAAAAATTATTGCAAATTATAATAACAGTATTTGCGTGTCTGTTCTGTTACTGAGTAGGGTATGGTAAAATCAATGATTAGCATAATTTGAAAACATAAGGAGGCCATCAAGAGTTCTGATATTGCTAAGGGTGTGAAAGTGCTCACAGAACAATAATTACATAGCATTGAAAAAGTAGAAAAATTGTTATTGATCTAGATAAACAAAAAGCAGGTAGCTGATGATAGCATCTCAGAGGCAATGATATGTGAAAAAGCAAAGATGCTGCATCCTGACATCCTGAAAGACACCCAATGAACAAGTGCTAAAAGAGATTCATTTAAGACTAGTCGGGTGGTGGTTCCATAAATTTAAGAAATGAAGTGGCTTTCATAGTGAGGTGAGAAATGAGGAGGCTGCCAGTTCCAACAAAGTAGCTGCTGATAATTTTGTGACAGAATTTCAAGAATACATACAGGCTGAGGGATTTCTTCCCCAACAAGTGTTCAGTTGTGATGAGATAGGCTTCTTCTGGAAGAAAATGCCAAACAGGACCTGAATCACACAGGAGAAGTCAATGCTGGAACACAAACTAATGAAAGAAAAGCTGACATTATTGTTGTGTGGGAATCTGAGTGGGGATTTTAAATGGAAGATTCTACTCATCTACCTTTCTGAAAAAATTCATGAGTTTTCAAGAAAAACAATGTTATGAAGAACAAGTTGAATATGATGTGGAGGGTTCATAGCAAAGCTTGGGTAACCAGTCAATACTATATTGAGCAGATTCATGAAGTGTTTGTCCAAAGTGTGAAGAAATATCTCTAGAATAAACAATTGCCACTCAGGGCACTTCTTATAATGGACAATTCTCTGGCCCACCCCTCAGGATTGAAGGCCAAGTTGGTGTTGGTAGACAGCTTCATCACTATTAGGTTCTTGCCACCTAACACAACTCCTCTCATCCAGCCCATGGACCAGCAGTTGATTTCTAATTTTAAGAAACTCTACACAAAGGCACTGTTTCAGAAGTGTTTTGAGTTGACCTCTGAAACTGATACAACCCTCAGGGAGTTTTGGAAGGAACATTTTAATATCCTCACTTGCTTGTGGCTCATAGACAAAGCATGGGAGTGGAGGAGTGTCTTCCAACACCATGCAATCAGCCTGGAAGAAACTCTGGTCTGAGTCTGTTTCTGAGATTGACTTTGAGGGCTTTAAGGATGAGCTTATGCCTGTTGTGGAGAATATTGCATCTCTGGGAAATTCCATGGGCTTGGAGGTAGATGATGATGTGGAAGAGTTGGTGGGGGACCACCAAATTGAGCTGACCATTGAAAAACTTTCAAGATCTTCAGGGGGAGTAGCAACAGATGGCAGCTGAAAAGCTCTCTTCAGAGGAGGAGGAGGGAAGAGAAGATATTCGTACTCCACTAGCCAAGGAAATGCTTAGGAAATAGGGAAAAATGCAAAGTTTTATTGAGAAATATCACCTTGACAAAGCAGTAGCAAACTGTGATAAACTTTTTCAGTGACAATGCAGTGTTTCACTGCAGGCAATTGTTAAACTGTAGGCAAAACCAAACATTGGATAGGTTTTTAGTAAGAAAGAGGCCCAGTGAGCCTGAAGCAAGTTCTGTTGGAGCAAAGAGGGGAGGGAGGGGAGAGAGAGAGAGAGAGAGAGAGAGAGGGAGAACCCCAGAAGAACAGCAACCTGATGTTACGGAAGGAGACTACCCTTCCAAACAATGACATCTCCATCACTCTTCTCCATATTCAGAAATCAATAGCTCTCAATATTAAAGGTAAGTTCTAGTGTGTACGTGATTCATTTTTACTCTGTATTTCCTTTCCTTTTGTTAAATTTTCACTTGTGTTTCATGTATTTTTTTTGTTTTAAAAGGGTTATTTATAGATCAAACAGCATATTAGACATATACTGTGTATAAAAATGGTAAAAGTAGGGAATCATTTGGGTGGTCTGGAACAGATAAACTCAATTTGCATTATTTGTCATGGAAAGAGATAATTTGGTTTTTGAAAAAAAAATCACTTCTCAAGTAGCCTTTCAGAACAAATTAAGTCCAAAAACTGAGGTTCCATTATATATAGGTTAGTGGGGCAGAGTAAAGAACCCAGAAATAAATCCAACCCTAGATAATCAATTAATACTTGACAAAGGAGTCAAAAACATATAATGAGGTAGTTTATTCAATAAATGGTGTTAGGAAATTTAGAAAGGTAACATGCAAAAAAAAATGAAACTAGATCACCTTCTTACACTATATATAAGACTAAAATCAAAATGGATTAAAATTTAAATGTAGCTCACCCCAGCACTCCTGAAAGCTCCTGCCTGTGAGCAGTTTGGAGCTCCCCTGCTACATCTCCCCCTGCTTTCTGCCCTGAAAGCAGAGTCCCTAGTACAACCATCTGGCTGCATATGGCTGGACCATCCTTGGAGGCTTGGAGTCACACAGAGCCCAAGCAAGCTGCCTGAGATGTGGGAGGTGGCTGATGATTGCATTTAATAACAACCAACCAACAAAAGCTTCCAGGAGAAGATCCAAGATGGTAGAGGAGTAGTAGGTGGAAGCTACACAAACCTTCTCCAAGGACCAGTCTGGAATTACAACTAAATTGTAGAAAAATCATCTGGAATAAACAACTGAACAATAGTGGGTGGGAAGCCTTATAACCATGGACAGAGAGAAGAAACAGCTTCACCACAATGCAACTGGTACAGAGTGCAGAGGAGACACAAGAGGGCTGGCTGAGCTCCCACAGGTGACAGCTGAAGTGCCAGAAGAATATTTAAGTGATCAGGGTGGGAGGGTTCCACCTGAGAAGTGTGGAGCCTAAACCACAAGCTGGGCTCCTCAGCCTACAGCACCAGAGCCCTAAAAGAACTCACATAACATCTAGCTGTGAAAAGTGGCAGGGTTTCTCTCTACCAGGGACAGACAACCAGAGTCACAGAAAGCCATTTAAGGACCAGTGCATAAAATTTCATTTGCAGCCACTTACCCTGGGCTCTGGCAAAGGGGAGTCAGAGTGGACTAGAGATGCTTGAAGAGAGACTGGGGATGGTGGCTTTGGGGAGAGAACAGAGGGAGCAGACACATCCCCCATACTGCAGGAGCCATCTTGCTCAGGCAGACCACTCTCCTCCAAGTGGCATCAGTCTGAGGGGAAGCAATAGCCCCACTCAAGGGAATTACTCTGCCCCACTTCCTGACTACTGATTACACAGTGACTAGATTAACAAATGAAGGAGTAAGCCATAAACTGTGGATCCCTGGTAGTCTTGAACAGGCTGCCTAAGGCCAGGCTGGGACACCATCTGACATTACAAGAGATGAATCCAGAAAGAAAAACCAGTGCACCTGCACAACATACAAGATATGGTGGGTGGAGTGAGTCTTGGTCAGTGAGCCAGAGAGAAGGACCCACCAAAGAATGACTCATCAAAAATCAAACCCCAATTAAAACCACAGAGCCAACATAAATTGCATAAAGTGAATCACAAGAGCATGAAGTTCAGGAGTTCAAGAAGACTGCACCACTGAATCTCATAGGCCTCCTACCATAGAAAGTCACACCACAAAGACAGGGAGTAAAAGCAGATCAATGTAAGAAGCAGAAACAAACAAGAAGAGTACCTAAAATGAGAAGAGAAAGAAACAATCCCCAACTGAAAGGAAAAGAGGAATTCCCAGAAAGAATGCTAAATGAACTTGAGGCAGGCAAACTATCAGACATTGAGTTCTAAATAATAGTTATAAGGATGCTCCTGGAGCTCAGTGAGAACTACAAAGAACCCCAGGGAAGGTGAGAACTTAAGGCAAACTGCATCAGCATGAAAAAGGACATAGAAACTATCTATAAGAGCCAGGAGGAAATGAAGCACACAATTTCTGAATTGAAGAACACAGTAGAAAGAATTAAAAGCAAGCTAGATGAAGAAGAGGATTGAATCAGTGAGCTGGAGATTGTTGGAAAAAAATTCCCAGACCAACAAAACAAACAAACAAAAAAGACTCAAAAAGGATGAGGACAATTTAAGGGAACTGCAGGACAACATTAAACAGAATAGTAACTGTAAAATAGGGATACCAAAAGGAGAAGAGGAGCAAGGCATAGAAAACCTGTTTGAAAAAGTAATGACAGAAAAGTTCCCTAACTTGATGACAGAAAAAGTCACACTAGTCCAGAATACACAGAGTGACCCAAACAAGATGTGGGCAAAGAGGCCCACACCAAGGCACATTATACTTAAAATGAAAAAGATGAAGAGAGAATGTTAAACACAGCAAGGAACAAACAGCTAGTAATAGACAAGAGAGCCATGATAAGGCTGTCAGCTATTACTCAACAGAAACACTACCAGTCAGAGGGAATGGCAAGAAATATTCCAAGTAATGAAAAGCAAAGGTTTATAACCATGATTACTCTACCCAACAAGATTCTCATTTAAAATGGAAGGCAAAATAAGGAGATTTCCCAGTGCCCCCCAACCCCAAAAGGCTAAAATAACATATCCCCACCAAGCCAGCATTGCAAGAGATGCTAAAGGGACTGCTTTAAGAAGAGAAGAAGGAGAGGAGAGGAGAGAGAGACACACAAGTACATACAAAAAACTTGTGATGAATAAGTGCCTATCGATAATAACCTTAAATGTAAATGGTTTAAATTCTCCAATCAAAAGACATAGGGTAGCTGAATGGATAAGAACACATGACCTGCATATATGTTGTCTATAAGGAACCCACCTAAGAATAAGAGATCTACACTTATTGAAAGTGAAGGGATGGAAAAAAATGTTCCAAGCAAATGGACAAGCTGGGGTAGCAATACTTATATCAAACAAAATAGACTTCAAAACAAAGGCCATAAAAAGAGACAAAGGAGGATACTATGTAATAATTAAGGGAACAATCCAGCAAGAAGATATAACCTTGGTACATATATATGCACACAAAATAGAGCACCCTAATATATAAGGAAAATCTTGGGTGACTTCAAGAAAAATATTGACAACAACAGACTCATAGTAGGGGATTTTAACACTCCATTGTCAACAATGGATAGATCCAAGCAAAGAATCAACAAGGATATTTTGGCATTGAACAACACTATAGATCAAGTGGATTAAATTGATATATTAGAACCCTTCATTCCAAAGAGGGGAAATATATTATTTTCAAATGCACATGGAATATTTTCAAAGATAGACCATATGATAGGACACAAAACAAGCCTCAACAAATTCAAGAAAATTGAAATCATATCAAGCATCTTCTCAGATCACAATGGCTTGGAACTAGAAACGAATCTCAAAGAAAAAACTAAAAAACATTCAAATTCATGGAGACTGAATAACATGTTATTATGTAATGAGTGGGTTAATGGGATCAAGGAAGAAAACAAAAATTCTGGAAACAAATGAAAATGGACACACCACAGCCCAAAACTCATGGGACACAGTGAAGGCAGACATGAGAGGAAAGTTCATAGTAACACAAGCCTACCTAAAAATGGTAGAAAAAATTTAAATAAACAACCTAACCACATCTATGTGGACGAAAAGAACAACAAAGCCCAGAGAAAATAGAGGGAAGGAAATAATTAAATGAGAGCACAATTAAATGACATAGAGACTAAAAGAACAATTCAAAGGATTGATCAATCCAAGAGCTCTTTCTTTGAAAAGATAAACAAAACTGACAAGCCTTTAACCAGACTCATAAGAAAAAAGAGAAAGGGCCCAAATAAAATCAGAAACAAGAGAGTAGAGATTACAACTGATACCACAGAAATACAAAGGATTGTAAGAAATTACTATAAACAAATATATGCTGAGATATTAGACAACTTGGGTGAAGTGGACAAATTTCTATAAACATATAATCTTCCAAAACTGAATGAGGAAGAAGCAGAAAACCTGAAAGACTGATAAAAGCTAGTGAAACTGAAGCAGTAATCAAAAGCTACTGGCACACAAAAGCCCTGGACCAGATGGTTTCACAGGACAATTGTACAAAACATTCAAGGAAGAGCTAATCCCTATTTTCTCAAACTATTTTAAAAAATCCAAGAATACAGAAGACCCCCAAAATCTTTTTTATGAGACCAGCATCATCCTAATTCCAAATCAGATAAAGACACAACAAAGAAAGAAAACGACAGGCCAATATCACTAATGAACATAGACACTAAATTCGTCAACAAAATATTGGAAAACCACATTCAACAATATATCAAAAAGATCATAAACCATGATCAAATGGAATTAACTCTAGGGATGCAAAGATGGTACAATATTCACAAATCAATAAATGTAATATATCACATAAACAAGAATAAAGACAAAACTCACATGATCATATCAACAAATGCTGAAAAAGCATTTGATAAGGTACAGCACACATCTGTGATAAAAACACTCAGCAATATGGCAGTAGGAGGAGCATTCCTTAATATAATTAAGGCCACATACAAGAAACCTACAGCTAACATCATGCTCAACGGGTAAAAATTAAAAGCTTTCCCACTAAGATCAGGAACAAGACAAAGATGTCTGCTTTTACCACTTTTATTCAACACACTGTTAGAAGTTCTAGCCACAGTGATCAGACAAGAAAATGAAATAAAAAGCATCCAAATTGGAAAGGAGGAAGTGAAACTGTCATTATTCACAGATGACAGCATAGTGTACATAGAACGCCCTATACATTCCCCCAGAAAACTGGTCAACCTAATAAGGGAATTTCGTAAAATGGCAGGATACAAAGCCAATACTCAGAAATTGAAGGCATTTTTGTACAAAAAACAATGAAATATCAGAAACAGAAATTAGGAAAAATACCACCTTTATTATAGAAACAAGAAAAATAATGTACCTAAGAATAAAAAAACAAGGAGGTAAAAGATCTGTACTCAGAAAACTACAGAACACTGAAGAAAGAAATTAAGGAGACACAAACGAAAGCATATACCATGTTCATGCACTGAAGAAATCAACATCATCAAAATGTCCTTACTACCCAAGCAATTTATAGATTCAATGCAATCCCTATTAAAATACTAGTAATTTCAGGGGAAAAGGGGAAGCGTTTACAGGAACAAGAATAAAAGACACATGGACAAAAACAAGGCAGGAGTGGAAATGGGAGGGAGGTAGGGAGGGATGGGTGGGTGGGCTGGGATGGGAGTAAAAGACAGAAAACTGTACTTGAACAACAATTAAAATAAAAAAATAATAAGATACTAGAAACATATTTCGCAGATTTAGAAAAAATATTTCCAAAATTTGTATGGAACCATAAAGAACCCCAAATAGCCTCAGCAATCTTCATACTTGAGATGAAGAACAAATAGGGAGGGATCACAATACCAGATATCAAGCTTATACTACAAAGCCATTGTAATCAAAACAGTCTTATACTGGCATAAAAACAGACACATAAATCAATGGGATAGAATAGAGAGCTCAGAAATAAACCCATGGCTCTGTGGTCAATTAATATTTGATAAAGGGGCAGAGGTATAAAATGGAGTAAAAAAAGCCTCTTCAACAAATAGTGTTGGGAGATCTGGACAGCTACATGCAAGCAAATGACACTCAACCACCAACTTACACCATACACAAAATAAACTATAAATGGATAAAAGACTTAAACATAAGATGTGCACCATAAAAGTCCTAGAGGAAAACTGGCAGTAAAATTTCAGATGCCCCACACAGCAATATTTTTGTTGTTAAATCCTCTAGAGCAAGGGAAATTAAGGAAAGTATAAAGAAATGGGACTACATCAAATTAACAAGCTTCTGCATGGTTAAAGAAATTATCATCACAATGAAAGGGGATTCAACCATATAGGAAAACATATTTGTCATTGATACCTTGGACAAGGGTTTGATCTCCAAAATACATAAAGAACTTGTATGACTCAATGCCAGGAAGACAAACAATCTAATAAAAAAAATCAGCAAAAGACCTGAACAGACACTTCAGTGAGGGCATCAGAGGGCCCGTAGGCATATAAAAAGATGTTCAACATCACTAGCCATCAGAGAGATTCAAATTAAAACCACAGTGAGATATCACCTCACACTGGTCAGAATAGCCATAATTAACAAGCCAACAAACAACAAGTGCTGGAGAAGTTGTGGAGAAAAGGGAACTCTAGTGCACTGTTGGTGGAATGCAGACTGGTACAACCATTGAGGAAAACAGTATGAAGTTTCCTCAAAAATGAAAAATGGGACTGCCTTTTTGATTCGAAGATTCCACTGCTGGTATTATACTCTAAGAATCCCAAAACACCAATTCAAAAGAATGTATGCACCCCTATGTTCATAGTAGCATTATTTACAATAGCCAAGTGCTGGAAATAGCCTAAGTACCCATCAGTAAATGAGTGGACCAAGAAACTATGCTACATTTACATGATGGAATACTAAGCAGCAGAAAAAAAGAACTCCAACCTTTCTTGACAGAATGTTTGGAACTGGAGAGCATTATGCTAAGTGAAATAAGCCAGGCAGTGAAAGACAAAAACCACATGATGCCACGTATAACAGGAACCTAATGAACAAAAAAACAAATGAGTAAAATAGAACCAGAGGCATGGAAATAAGGAACAAACTGACAGGGACAATAGAGGAGGTGGGAAGGGGATAAAGGAGGAAAGAAGGGGAAGAGTGTAGTTAAAGAACAAGTATGATCCCTGGACATGGACAACAGGGTGGGGATTGACTGTGGGAGTGGGAGCAGGGAGTGGGCAGGGTGGAGGAGAGCAATGAGGGAAAATTGGGACAACTTTAATGGAACAACAATAAAAAAATACAAACTTAAGATTTAAATGTAAGACTAAAAACCATAAAACTCCAAGAATAAAACATAGGTGGTAAAATCTTGGACATTACTCTTAGCAATATTTTTTTTTCTGATATAACTCCTCAGGTAAGGGAACCTAATGGAAAAATGAACAAATGGGACTACATCAGACCAAAGCCTTTTTGAATAACTAAGAAAACCATCAACAAAATGAAAATATAACCTACTAAATGGGAGAAGATATTTGCCAATGATACATCTGATAATGGATTAATATCCAAAATTTATAAATACTCATACACCCAACACCAAGAAAACAGTCCAATTAAATGAGCAGATGACTGGAATAGTCACCTCCAAGAGGGACATACAAATGGCCAATAGACATGTGAAAAGATGCTCAACATCACTAATCATCAGAACAACACAAATTAAAACCACAATGAGATATCACCTCACACCTGTCATTATTTATCAACAATAAATAAAAAAAACAGCAAGTGTTGGTGAGGATGTGAAGAAAAAGGAACTCTCATTGCACTGTTGGTGGGAATGCAGAGTGATTTAGTTACCATGGAAAACAGTGTGGAGTATCCTCAAAAAGTTATAAATGGAAGTCCCTTATGACTCAGTGATTGCACTTCTGGGTATATATCCAAAGAAACTCAAAACACTAATTTGGAAAACTATATATTCATTGAAGCATTATTTACAATAGCCAAGATATGGAAGCAAACCAAGTGCCCATCAATAGAGGAGTGGATAAAAAAGTCATGGTACATATATACAATTAAGTATTACTTGGCTATTAAAAAATTTAAATCTTCCCATTTGCTACAGCATGGATGGACCTACAGTGTGTTATACTAAGTGAAATAAGTCAGACATAGAATGATAAATACCATATTGATTTCACTTATATGTGGAATGTAAAGGACAATATAAATTAACAAACAAAACAGAAGCAGACTTATAGATACAGAGAACAAACTGATGGATGCCAAAGGGGAGGGGAGTTGGGATTGGATAAAAAGGTAAAGGGATTGACAAATTAGTAGTTACAGAATATTCACAGGGATGTAAAGTACAGCATAGATAATGTAGTCAATGATATTATAATAACTATATGATGCCAGGAGGGTATCAGAAATATTGGGGGAAACAATTGTAAAGTATATGATTATCTAACCACTATGCTGTGTACCTGAAACTAATACAAAATAATATTGAATATAAATAAAATAAAATAAAATAAAATAAAATAAAATAAAATGAATCATGTCTCAGACTTAAAGTGTGAAAGTGAAAAAAGGGCAGAAAGAAACACGTTGAACTAGAAGACAGGGACTGCTCTGGCAGAGTCTTGGTTAAATAAAATTCCTTTATAGTTTCAAAAGCCAGGTATTTGTTGTGTGGGAAATGGTCCTTTTTTCTTTCTTTTTTTAAAAATATATTTTATTGATTATGCTATTACAGTTGTCCCATTTTCCCCAACTTTATTCCCCTCTGCCCTGCAACTCCCTCCCACCCACATTCCCCCCGTGTAGTTCATGTTCATGGGTCATATATATGTCTTTGGCTTCTACATTTCCTATACTATTCTTAACCTCCTCCTACTTTCTAGCTACCATTTATGCCACTTATTCTTTGTGCCTTTTTCCCCTTCTCTCCCCACCCACTCCCCTATTGATAACCCTCCATGTGATCTCCACTTCTGTGGTTCTGTTCCTGTTCTAGTTGATTGCTTAGTTTATTTTTGTTTTTGTTTTAGGTGTGGCTGTTATTAATTGTGAGTTTTCTGTCATTTTACCATACATGTTTTTTTTATCTTCTTTTTCCTAGATAGGTCCCTTTAACATTTCATATGATAATGGCTTGGTGATGATGAACTCTTTTAACTTGACCTTATCTGACAAGCACTTTGTCTGCCCTTCCATTCTAAATGAAAGCTTTGCTGGATAGAGCAATCTTGGATATAGATCCTTGCCTTTCATGACTTGGAATACTTCTTTCCAGCCCCTTCTTGCCTGTAAGGTCTCTTTTGAGAAATCCACTGACAGTCTGATGGGAACTGCTTTGTAGGTAACTGTCTTCTTATCTCTTGCTACTTCTAGGATTCTCTCCTTCATTTTAATCTTGGGTAATGTAATTATGTAATTATGTGTCTTGGTGTGTTTCTTCTTGGGTCGAACTTCTTTGGGACTCTCTGAGCTTCCTGGACTTTCTGGAAGTCTATTTCCTTTGCCAGATTGGGGAAGTTCTTCTTTATTATTTGTTCAGATAACTTTTGTACTTGTTGCTCTTCCTCTTTTCCTTCTGGTGCCCCTATAATTTGGGTGTTGGAACATTAAAAGATGTCCTGGAGGTTCCTAAGCCTCTCCTCACTTTTTTGAATTCTTGTTTCTTCATTCTTTTGTTTGGTTGTTTCTTTCTTCCTTTTGGTCACTTCCATTGGTTTGAGTCTCAGTTTCCTTCCCATCACTATTGGTTCCCTGTATACTTACCTTTATTTCACTTAGTATAGTCTTCATTTTTTCATCTAATTTGTGAACAAATTCAACCAATTCTGTGAGCATCCTGATCACCAGTGCTTTGAACTATGCGTGTGATAGGTTGGCTATCTCTTTGTTGCTTAGGTGTATTTTTTCTGAAGCTTTGATCTGTTCTTCCATTTGAGCCATTTTTTTTTGTCTTGATGCCTCGTTACTAGTAAGGGGTGGAGCCTTAGGTGTTCACCCAGGCTGGGCAATCTAGTTGCTGCATTGTGATGCTGTATGTGTGATAGCAGTCTGAGAGGGAACAATGGCACTTGCTCCACTCTGCTGGATTTCAGTCACTTCCACAGCTTCCCCCAAGCAAATTGGGCCCTTCTGGTGCTGATTCCCATGTGGGTGGGTTTTGTGTACATTCTAGGACCCTGTGGGTCTCTCCAACAAACTCTCCTGTGAGGCTGGGAGTCTCTCCCAGCACCTCAACCCCCACAGGTGGTTTCAATCAGTGGTTTGAGGCTTTATTTCCCCACACTGGGACCCTGGGTTGTGAGGTTTGTCTCACTCCCCAGTTTCACCTGGTGTTTCTGCATGTGAATGTGGGACCACCTTGTGCCACAAGCCACCTTGTGCACCAAGCCCCTCCACAATCCGCCACCTCACTGGGTTCACCCGCTGCAGCCTTGTGCCACTGCCTGTGCGCCCTGGGTCCACCAGCTTCTGCTCTGCATGCCTCGGTCCACGAGTCACTGCTTTTTTTTTTCTGCCGCAACCCCTCTCTGCCAGGCCGCCTGACTCTGCCCCTCCTACCAGTCTGGATGAATGTGTTTACTTTAACTCCTTGGTTGTCAGACTTTCATACAGTCTATTTTCTGTCAGTGCTGGTTGTTATTTTGTTTCTAAATTTTTGTGTCCTTATTTTAGTTGTGTGAGGAGGCACAGTGTATCTACGTATGCCTCCATGTTGGCCACAAGTCTTTTTTCTTCCTTTCTCATAGCAGCAACCTAGGAGATTTGTTCTTTAGTCATACATCTTGTTTCAGAAGATAAACTATACAGATTGCAACAAGGAAAGAGAATATGTAATGCTTGTAAAATTCCTGTGCAATGTGGTTCTCTGCCTAGAAATTATGTTCACTTGAAGTTTAATGTTTCAGTTAGAGAATATCTCAAGTGAGGTGATGGTGTTATGACTAGTTTTCCCCACACCCAATCTCTCACACAGGGACAAAACTGGGTCACAACACTCCTTTACACTCTGCCTTATAGGTAGCTGGTGGTGGAGCCTACAGAGTGTGCTGGAGTAGGGGTGGACATTTCCTTATTTGTCACCATCCACTGCCTTCCTGCCCCTCACAACAGCAAGTGAATCATGCCACCTTGTAATGTTCTGGGAAGCACATATTTATAATTTAGGTTGTACAGTGTAGGGTTTAAGGGTGAGAGCTCAAGGGAGAGGTTTTGTTTTCAAATCCTGTCTCTCACCTGACTGGGCAAAGTTGAATTGACCTCAAACAACTCTCATTTAGTCTCTTTGTGCCTGTTTTCACACCCCTAAGAAGGGGAAATACTATTCATACCTAACTCAAATACTGGTGTGAGGACTAACCCACATGTGCAGGCTCTGGCACTGACAAACAGTCACTGGGGTTAGCTACTATTTTCCTTGATAGAGGGTACCTGGGACCCAAGGATACTGCACAGTGGGTAGAGGGGGCGGCTATAGACAGTGACTTGGAAGAAGTCCCCACAGAAGGGCCAGAATCTGGGAAGTCCTAGTATCCAAACCTGGGAGCCAGGGAGAACTGCTGTGGTACATCCCCTTGGTGACCCTTGAGGACTAATGAGCATTCAGACAAATGAAGGTGAAGTGATGGAAGGTGTCCCAGACTATTGAAGGGCCACATATAGGCATTAAGGTGTGAAGCTCAAGGTAACATGGTGATTGCAGGAGAAGAAGCAAGTTTGGTCTGTGCCCAGAGGTTACATGATGCCAGGTAGATCCATGCAGTTAGGGAACTTGAAGTGCTGTTGAGGAGAGTTGGACAGGCAGCACTCAGCTCCAGATCTGGCCTTGATGTTGAATATAGGAGGACCCTTCATGAGTGGTTGGGAGTGGGCAGGGCTTTTTTTTTTTTGGAGTGTGGGTACTTTTACCAGCCCTGGGACACATTGACATTGTATAGAGGGGGATGGAGAAGAAGGTTAGGAATGCTAATGTCCAGGCCATAATGGAAAAGGACAGGAAAGGGAAAAATAGCTCCAGCAGAGTTTGGCTCTATATGTGGGCAAGTTAAAAGCCTAAATGCACAGCTGGGTCTGCCTGTGAGGAGGGAATAACAAGAGAAGAAATGACACCCTGGAGGCCTAGACTAGTGTTGAGGAGAGAGTTTGTGGTGGAAGTGGTGGTTCTCACTCTTACAACGTCCTTGGAGCACACAGGTCAGGGAGCTGTAGAGGGTGATTCTCCAAATGGAGTAGGGTGGGTTATGGAGAAGGAGAACCAGAACTCATAGGTCCCAATGCCTGGAATAAAGATGTCTTTGGGTCCTCTGAAGCTGTTGGAGAATGGAGAGAGGTACACAGGAGACTGGGGCTATGGGAAGGCAATTCTTGTACTGTAAGACTTGAAGGGGTCCTGCTTGTAGGCTCTGTCCCTATTGCAGGACCAGGGTTCTCAACAGTTCGCCTTCATCAAGCTCATCATTCCTGTTGCTGATGTAGCTACATCACATGTGTGAATACACTTACTTTCATGACAATTCTTCCAGTGTATGAGATTGACACTATTTTTATTGTATTTTAAAAACAATCTTTTTATTTTAGAATAAATTTAAATGTACAGAAAGGTTGCAAAGACAGTACAGAGAGTTCTGTACACCTCTTCTTAGTTTCTCATGTACATCTCTCACAGATGAGTCAACACTGATACATTTATTAACAAATGCCCACAGTTGATTCAGGTTTTCTTAATTTTTACCTACTGTCATTATATGTCCTAAGACCATGCTCAGCATCCCACATTATATTTAGTCATCACATTTCCTTATGCTCTTCTTGGCTATGACAGTCTCTTAGACTTTCCCTGTTATTGATGACCTTCACAGTTTTGAGGACTGCTGGCAGGTATATTGTAAAATGCCCCTAAATTAAGATTTGTCTGAGGTTCTTTTCATGATTATACAGGAAGTCCCCACCTAATGTCGTTGACAGTTTTTGTGACTTTAAGCCAAACAACATATAAGGAAACCAATTTTACCATAGGCTAATTGATCTACAAGAGTTAAGTTTTTGCAGCATCTCATCAACATTATAATGAAAGGACATTAAGGACCTGCTGTATTGGAGCTGTAGGTTTCTGGAGGAAAGCCACAGAAGTAAAGTGCCTTTCTTATCACATCATATCAAGGGTGCCTGCTAGCAACATGACACATCACTGCTGATATTGATTTGACTATAGCTGAGGCCTGTTGTCAGGTTATTTGTTTGTAAGTTCATCTTTCTTCACCTTCCCATGCTGAATGAACTCTTTGGAAGGAAGAGCAAATGTACTTTATGCCAATTTTACAGAGGGGAAACTGAGCTGTCATTCAAACTAGGCAGTTTCCTTGAGTCTTTCTGAAAATCACCACATGGTATTGCCTTATGGAAGTACCAAAGAGCTTTAAGCCAGCAGGGTGGGCAGTAATTGGACAAATCCCTGAAAGGCTCTTGCACACAGGCACAGTTTTCACCCACAAGATGATGCTTTATAGTCAACTTCCTGGTGAATTTAAATGATACATGTGCTTTGTGCCTGCTTCCCACTCTTTTTTCTTATTCTGGTAATGGTTCCTGATTTCCATTTGGGGGAATTATCTTCCTTTGAGAAGGTAGCCTGTGGCCAACTTCTTAATCTGTTTCATTCTTCCCCTCTGAGAACATAGTATCCCCTCTTCTAAGAATTTGGGAGTACCATGTGATGAGTTGGCGCCAGTCATCTGCTCTGCTCTGCAGTGGAAGAATACATTCCATGGCCCAGTCTTCACCTGGAGGCTCTTGTCAGGTGCTTTTGCTGGGAAGCCATAGTACCTCCAGCCCAAACTCCTCCTCCTGTCCTAGTCTTAGGAGGTCAGCAAATTCACTGGACTTATCTCTGGATTGTTTGGCTTCTCAGTACTCCATCAGATGCATAACCAATCTCTGGCCTTCCATTTGAAAGACCTGGAGTGGTTTCTGTTTTCTGCACTGATGCATGTGAGAGCTGGTTGGAGTGATGTGTCTAGGGAACACATACCGAAGACTGCTTGTTGTTTTCTTTAGCCTCAGTGCCCACTCCTTCATGTCTCCTGGACTTCCTGAGGCCTGCTTATCAAGCTACCCTAGATCCCAGCTGCCATCTTTGCCTGAGGATGGTATGAGCCTGAGAGACATAGCACCCTGTGGTGCTGAGCTTCCCTGCTGAACTTCCCCAGAATTCTGGCTAGATTGCCATGGGTGGGTAAGGCTGTAAAGGCATGTGATCTTGTTTGTGGTTCCATCTTTGCACCCAGAAAGCCCTGGCTGAGAACAGTGCAGACAATGGCATGAAGCCTTGGGTATGAGGGCTGAAAGTGCCTTGTGCTACCTAAGCACTAACCAGCTCTTTACTTAACCCACAGTGGCAGCACCAAGAGTATCACTGTTGTCTAGCACATGGGAGGATGTCATATCAGCTATCTTGTGATGCCACTGCAGGTCACAAACACGCCTTCTACTCTTTGTTCTTCTTTCCAGTGGAGATGGGTGGGTTCTTATTTCTTCCACAGTAGAGATTGTGTAGAATTGTATCAGTCAGGATCCCTTCCACAAAATAAGAACTTCCCTAGGTCTATAAACAGGGAATTTAATCCAGGGAACTGGTTACAGGAGTAATAGAATTGCTAAGAAGCCACATAGCAGCTGGCAAATCAAGTAAGCCAGAGACTAGCAACTACTGTCCCAAAGAGAGAAGTGAGTGGCACCACAGCTCTGAAGACAGGGCACCTGGCAGGATCTGGAGCCATGGTGGAGGCTTCCTAGTGGTAGCTAGAACCATGGAAGCTGGAGCTATGAAGGAAACACAATGTTGCCAGGGATGCTGGCCATAGCTGTCTGAAAGGGGGAGAAATACCCTGGCTATTCTCCCACTTTCCAGCCTTCATCAGTGCCTTCTATTGAAGGAACCAACCAGGAAACTAAGGGCAAGGAGCCTGAGAGACATAGCACCCTGTGGTGCTGAGTGAGGTGGCAAAAGGGAAGAGATCTGAATGCAGAAAGGCAAATCTAACACATTATCCAATATCCTCATTGCCAGGCATAGTCTAGGCTCAGCCTGGGTTCAGAGCTTGGTGGTTGCCCACACCTAATTGAGGCCATGCCCTTGGCTCTGTTAGCTCTGAATTGTATTTTAGACAGAGATAAACAGGAAGGATATTTGCAAGGTCTAAGAGTTGAGAGAGAACCCTCATAATAGGACCAAGAAGAAACTACTCATTTCCATGTATACCTGGCTCTCTCACTCTTTAGCTATGTGGCATTGATGGTCACAAAGGTGGTCCAGAAGCTCTGTGAGCCTCAGCTGGTCTCATCTCATAAATAGGAATATACCCTCATGAGCATCTTAATGTGGGGACCAAATGAAACAATACCCTATGTGAAATGTCCTAGCACTGTCCTTCTCTTCCTTTGGCCAGTGGCTCCTGGATTGGTGATGAACCCTTTCTGTGGCTGCAGACTTGGAGGTGCAGCAGGGACATTATGGATCTACCAGACTTTGGCTGCCAACTGCAAGGCCTCCTTTGCTCTTTGGAAGGTAGAGGGGAAGAGGGGAACCAGGAAGCGGGGAGAGGAAGGAAGGGGAGAATAAGAAAAATGAGCTGCTGGTGGTAGATTGATTTGTCCTCTAGAAAGTCAGTTTGCTTTTCCTTTCCCTTGCCTGGGAATCACCAGAGGTCACCTTTTACAGGCATTGAAATGGTCTGTCGGTGGAGACAGTTGTCCCCAGAAATGAAGGGACAATGACCTCTGGGACAGGCTGTTAGAACAGGCTGCTGAGGGAGAAGGAGGACAGAGGAACTGGTTGGACTGTGAACAGGAGTGGGGACCACCACTCTTAGGCTGAGCTTTAAGAGAGACTAAGGAAAGAGTAATTATCTCAGTGAGTCTTCACATACCTATTCCATGTGAGCTGGCTAGAGATGTTAAGTGACTTCCTCAGGGGTCATTTTAGTTAGTTGGTTCTTGGGTCCCTTAGTGAGTTGGGGGTCCAGAAGCCAAGAGGCAGAGGATTGTTGCAGACTGCCTGCTACCCCTGCTGGAAAAGAGACCCACTACCCAGTCACCAGGGCAGTTGCCTTTGTAAAGCCTGCAGCCGTCACTCATTCTAGGGACCCCCAGGCAGGGCTCATTAGACAGCTGTCCCTCAGACTTGACCTGGAGGCCCTGCCCTCATTCCACTGACCCTCAACATGGGTGGGAGGGTCATTCCTACTTCTGAGCTCCTTCCAGCATGCATCTCTCATCTCTTGCTTTGTTGCTATGGTAATGTTACAGAACAAGGCCAAGGGCTGTACAGTACACTATTACTGAAAGGACCCCCCACTAAGTTCGCTTTGTCTGCTACCAGAGGAGACATCTCTTAATGCCAGAGATTTGTGAAAAGGAAAGGAAATATTTATTTAAAGCTATACAGACTTAAAGTAGTGACCCAGTGTCTTCATTAGAATCCCAAAGTCCCTTAAAACACCCACAAACACACACAGTCCTTCCTTCTTCCCCTGCCCTAATCTGGGGTACCATATCTCAGGAAAAGAAGTAGAGGTCCATGATTCGGGCTCCTGGCACCATCAGCTGTGTCACTGCCAGGATCTTCAGTTAATCCAAAGCCATGTGTCACCTTCTCATAGCCCACTAGCAAGAGTCCTTTCACCCCTTTTCTTCCATGCAAAGTCTCTCCTGCTTCCTAAGCCACATGGCAAAAGGGAGCACCCCAAAGCCACATGGTTCTCTCCTCCTGTAATAGGGTGCAGCCAAGAGGGGGGACCCCAATAGGGATTTGAAATGGGGTCCAGAACTCAAGGTGTCCAGGAAATATTAGGTTGTCCTCACTCCCCTCCCTACAGATGTGGTTTGGGGGAAGGGACAAATGGAGCAGGGCCTTTGAGAGCTGTTTTGCATAGCAACAGCTTTGCAGCTAACCTAGTGTGGTCATTTAACATATCTATGACTTTTAACTGGTTACATAGATATGTTAAATAGCTATGGCCATGCTCTGAGCCAGGGGAATGGAAGTAACTTCCCCACCAAGACGTAACTAGGGGGACAGGTCCCCCAAGTTACAGCACCTGCATGGGAGCTTGGAGAAGATTGGCTCCATGACATGGGGCCATGCTTACCCAGACTCACGATGGAAGCCCAGTAAAGCTGGAAGGATATGAGTGCGGGCAAGTGTAGCTGATTGTGGGAGGAGTCGGAAATGGGGCTGCAGAGAAAGATTGGCATGGGGATTAAAAACCCAGAGGTGGCAGCCATTGGAGAGAGGATCATGCATCTGGGGCAGTGGAGGGAGAACCATGTGGCTGAGGTAGTGAGGGGAGAACCACACCATTTTGGCTGAGTGGAAACTCCCACAGCCATTGTGCAGGGAGAGAACCACAAGGCTTTGCCAGAGTAGGGACTCCCACAGCACTGGGAGGGAGAATCATGTAGCTTTGCCAGAGTGGGGACTCCCGTGGCCATTGTGCAGAGAGGACCACTTGGCTGTGGCAATAGAAAGGAGAGCCACACAGCTTTGCCAGAGTGGGGACCCCTGTAGCTTTAGAAGGGGGAACCACCACCTGGCTTTAGCAGAGATCCTGGCAACACAGCTGATGGTGCCGGGAACCAAGGGAGGCCTACCAGCCAAGATGGATTACTGGGAAGAACTGGGGGCTGCCTGAGCCACAGACTTCTATTTCTTTTCCTGAGATACAGTACCCCAGACTGGGCAAAGGGGGAAGGAAGAACTGTGTGTGTTTGTGGGTGTTTTAAGGGACTTTGGGATTTTGATGAAGACACTAGGTCACTACTTTAAGTCTGTACAGCATTAAATAAACATTTTTTTTTCCTTTTCATGAATCTCTGGCATTGAGAGATGTCTTTCCTCTGGCGGCGCACATAACAAACCTGGGGGGTTCCTTTCGGTAATAGTATATTGCCCTTTTGCCCCCTCCCCTTGTTGTTCTGTAACACTCCCCCAAAGCTGCAAGGGTCCCCACTCTGGCCCAAGGAGAGTGGTTCTCTCTGCACTGCCACAGCTGCGTGGTCCTCTCTTCAATGGCTGAAGAGTCTGTTTAAATCCCCATGCCAATCTTGCTCTGCAGCTCCATTTCCGACTCCTCCTACAATCAGTTACACCTGCCAGGACTCCTGTGTTCTTCCAGCTTTACTGGGCTGCCATAGTGAGTCTGGGCATCCATGGCCCCATGGTGTGGAGCCAGTCTCACACAGACACTGTAACCAGGGGCTTTTGCCTTCCAGTTACATCTTGGATGGAAGTCACTCCCTTCTCCCTGGCTTAAAGCATGGCTACAGCTATTTAACATATCTATGTAACCAGTTGAAGGTTATAGATATGTTAAATAACCATGCCAGAGGTTAGCTGCAAAGCTGTTGCTATGCAAAACAGCTCTCAATGGCCCTGCTCCATTTGTCCCTTACCCCAACTCATGCCAGTGGTGGGGAGGGTGAGGACATCCTATGTACCTTTCTAATATTTCCTGGACACCTTGAGTTCTCGACCCCATTCCAAATCCCAAATGTCCCCCTCTTCTTGGCTGCACCCTGTATCAATAACTCAGAGCCCACTGTGCTAGTCACCTGCGTATGGAGAGCAGGTGGGTTGGGTCTGGACAGGCAGAATCTGCCTCACTTCGATTTGCAGACAATCTGATTAGGTGTAGGGAGCAGATGAGGGAGACCCCTTTGTTCCATTCCCCCCAATTCCAGCCTGTTTCCTTCTTCTTCCTTGGGTCCCTTTCTTGGCCACATGCCAGCATGGGTGCAGGGAGTGGCCAGTCTGCAGGAGCTCTCTGTCCCCACCTCCTGAATGATCTTGGTCTGATCACTGTCTTCCTCCCTGGGGACTGGTCTGCTTCTTGCCTTTTTATTATTACTTTTTAATCTTTACCTCAGGATATATTTATTGATTTAACAGAGAAGGGAAGTGTTGGGAAGAGAAAAGGAGGGGGAGAGAGAGACAGAGATTGAAACATAGCCTTGCGAGAGAAACATTCATGCAAAAGAGAAACATCTATCAGTTGTGATCCATAGACACTCAGACCAGGGTTGGAACTGCAACCTAGGTATGTGCCCTAACCAGGGATCCAACCTGCAATCTTTTGGTGTACAGGTGATGATCCAGGCAACGAAGGCCCCTGGCCAGAGCCTGCCTGCTGCCTTTTCAAAGTAATTTTCGTGCAGTGGCACTCACCCATCTGTGAGTGGAAGGTCCAGCCTGGCCCCGCCCCCAGTCAGAGCACCATGTGGTGCTAGACAGCTTTTGGGATGCACCCAGGAGCCTATGCACATACTCTTCTTTCCTTCAAAACCTGCCTCCTGGATTACAGTGGACTGTAGTATACTGTTCCAGTCACTCAGGCCAAAACTTTGGAGTTCATGGCCACCCTCCTCTGTAAAATGTAGGCATAGCAGGCCTCTCCTCTAACTGCACTCAGAATAAAGCCCATAGTCCTTGCATTTGCAGACCTGTGTGTCCCACCCCTCAGGCTCATGCCCAAACCTGCATGGTTTGCTTGTTCCAGTGTCACTTTTTCAATTAAGCCCTACCTGTTTAACTTGTAAGCCCCCTGGGGTATCCCTGCCCCACCCCACTCTATTTATTCTAAAACTTCATGTTTTAAACATAATTTTACTCATTTATCAGGGCTTTTGTTTACCATCTGTCTTTCCCAATGAGGATGGGGCTCTTATCTCAATAGGTATGTGCCAAGAAACTAAAGCATGGGAAAATCCACTTAATCCTCCATCTATACTCACTCTAGTCCATGGCATTTGGGGCCTGATGGAGACAACCCAATGTTTCTGTTAATTTGAAAGTGAATGCCAACATTTAAGGAAATTAAGGTCTTTGACACAAAAACCTAAATTTCTGAATTCTCTTGAAAAATAGGGTGATCTGTCCATGCTATGCCAATAACCTCCAGCAAGAGCTGGCTGGAGTTAGGCAGTGGCTGCCCCCTGAGATGGGATCACAGTCCTGCTGGTGTCCCTTGTTCATGTCAGCCCCTTTCTCAACTCCCTAAGCACTTGGCCTTTGAGGGCATTGGAGTTTGAGTGTTTCCATTGTCCAGTCATCTTTTCATTAAGTGGTATGTTTCTGCTGCTCTGGGCCTGGTCCCAGGCTGGGCATGATGGCCAGAGTGATGGGTCAGACTTTGTCCCACTCTGGGTGTAGGAGAGAGATGGGTAGGCTCAGAGGTTGGTCCCATAACCTAGCCAGGCTAGTGGTAAGGGAGGGCCTCTAGGCAGGGACCTGCTGGTGAGTAGAAGTTAGCCCATGAAGAGACACTGTGGGGGAGCCCGGGACTTATTGAGGAAGATGCTGGTAGTAGAGTGTGGCCAGAGGAGTGGAGGGCTCTGGGAGCAGAGGGCAGTGGCAGGCCAGGCAAGCAGAATGAGAGTCCAGATGCCATGGACCATGAGAGCCTGATATAGATACTTGTCTGGATTCTGCATCATGGGAGTCATCAAAGTCTTTTAACTAGGCCCAGGACACGATGTAGCAGGTGTGGTGGTGCACCACCCAACTCCCCTGCACCCTGGCTGCAAATGAGCAGTCAGTAGACTGCCTCCAGCTGTTAGCTCCTTCAGGATCAGCCTCAGTTACAAAGAGAACTCACCTAAGCCCATGCCCTTCCTGAGGGACATGAGGGATAAGGGCCACCCATCCCCATGACTGGGGATACTCTGATGGGCAGTATTTGCTCCAGAGCTTCTCTCTGGGTTGGCCGAGGTCTGTTAGTTTTGTATTGTAGTTTGACTTCTCCCCTCTGCCCAGTCCTGTTCCCTTCTTGTCATAGGGGTTGGTTTATGGTAAAACACCTCTTACTCCAATTTCACCTGTCAGGCAGCTTGAGGTAGTGCATACAATGAAAGATGGGAGATGATCTAGGAAGCTCCTGCATTCTCTCCATCAGGGAGGTGGCCTGAGCCTCACAGTGATCATGGCAAGCAAGGCCGGAGACTCTGGGCAACAATAGAGAGCAGTGGTTCAGCCCATTGTGGGTGGAGTTAGACAGTCCTGGCTTCTGATCCTGCCTCTACAACTTCCCTGGGACCTCAGGGCAGGACTTTCTGAGCTGCAGAAATGGCATCTTTAAAATGGAAACGGCAGTAATAGTGATGACCTCATAGGGTGGTTGTGTTAGAGTAGACAGTTAGGCAGATATGAGCAGAGCAAGTACAATGGGCCAGGTACAGAAGGTCACCAGGGAAGAAAGCCCCAGGTGCCTAGCAATGGGAAAAACTGGGAAAACAAGGACCTTGCCCCGAGGGTAACCATTCCTTCCCTAGCATATCTCTGGTCATGCAGTATGGACCCCCTCACCTTTCACATCACTAACCACACAGTTTAAACCCCCTGACTCCCTAAAGATAACATCTAGGCCTCAGTTGCATTTCAGTTACAGGCCCAGAAAAGCAGCAAAACCAGACAAGACCACTTGCATTGGCTAATGACCCTCTGTCCTGGAGCCGACCAATCAGTGGAGACTATGACCCTGAAAGAGAACACCTGGAAAGCTGATGAATATTTTATTGAGATCTTCCCCTGAGACCTCCCCTAAGATTCCCACCTGCAAGAGAGAAATAAAAACCCTCAATGCAAACTATCCAGCATTTGCTCTCCCTCCTGGGAGCATGACTGTGCCTTTGCCTTCTCCTTCTTCTCCCACAGGCATGCATCTCCTGAACTCTAAGGGATCCCATGAGACTTGCAACCAGGGGAGCAGCAGGCAGTGGCAGCTCATCTCAATCTAACCCCCTAAGCCTGTCTCCAAGGCTCCTCTTTCTCTGACTTCCCAGTGAGCTATAGCAGCCCATCCTAGGCTTTCCTGTTGCTTCTTCTGTTCTAAGCTCTTCCTTGTTTCACTGTCTTCAGCTTTAGTAAACACCACATCGGAGCATGCATTTCCTATGGCCAGTAAAATATTGCTTGCTTTACTGCACTTTGTCTCTTGGTTTCTGTCCTTCGAGAAGACAAGAACTGTGGTCTCATTGTCTTGCTGGTAACAGTTATGAGGACTCAGTAAAGCAGCCTATTAAAAATGTCAGCTTGGTGCTTGGTAGGAAGTATGTACCTTTTGTTTTAAAGGTGGCACTGACAGGTTTTTCTAACCATTGAGCAATATAGTTAATCATCAATGCACACACCTGAGTAGTGTGAGTGCTCAATCCCCAGTGCCATACCTCAGGTGGAGGGAATTCCTATCCAAAGTAAAAGACCCACTGTGGTCTACCCTCCACATGTGACTAGGTCTTCTGAAGTACTGGGTGTTTAGTTAGGGATGCATGTTACTGTCTTTGTGGACCTGAAGGGTCGGGGGCCTGGTGATCTGGAAGGCACTGGTTCTTGACCTCCACTGCTGGGTTGCAAGTGAGCATAACCCAGCTCCAGATAAGCTCTGGGCACTGACTCTCCTGTAGCGGGAGGGACTCAGGAGAGATGTGGGTTCCATCAGGCTCCATAATCAGGCATCAGGATTGCTTGCCAGTTGTTAAAGTTTATCAGAGTGGGAAGAAGCCCCTGCTTTGAGCTCTTGAGTGTTCTTCCATCCCAGAACTTCTGTGGGATTCCCTTTGCCTTCTCACCTCCCACATCTCATGGGCCAGCAGCTGGCCCAAAGCTCTTCTGATTGGCTGGTGTTTCTGCCAAATTATCATAGCCTTCTGCATGGGGCTGCTTACCCACAGGTTACCCGAAGTGCAATTAATGCAGCTCATTTTGAAAGGTATGTTCCAGGTGTCCACCAGTGTCCTTCCAGGAATGTCCTGCCATGTCAAGTGCTGCCAGCCTGACATCAGGATGAGCCTGACAGGGTCCCTCAGCAAGCCCAGCTCTTCTGAAGGACTAGGAGTGTCAGCAGCTCACAGCAGCAATACTCACAGGGGATTAGGGAGGGTGTTCCTGAAAACCAGGGTGCTGTTTTCATAAAAAAAAAAAGTCACAGCTCCCAGCTGGTTTAGCTCAGTAGATTGAGTGTGAGCCTGGGAACCAAAGGGTTGCTGGTTCAATTCTTGTTGGGGCACATGCCTGGGCTGTAGGCCAGGTCTCTGGTAAGGGGTGCATGAGAAGCAACCACACATTGATGTTTCTCTCCCTCTCTGTCTTTCTCCCTTCCCCTCTCTCTAAAAATAAAATAAGTAAAAAAATTTTTAAATTGTCACAGCTCACATTTATTGAGGCTCACCCTTGCCTGGAGCTGTTCTAAGCACTGTCTGTGTGTTCATTCATTTAAGCTGCCCACTCACTACAGTAGGTAGGGCCATGGTCATTTTACTCTGTCTCATTTTCTAGGTGAATTGTGGTCTTTGCCCAGGAACACACAACTGCTGAGTGTGGGGCCGGAATCTAACCCAGTCAGCTTGTTTCCAGAGACCTGCTTTTAGTAACAAATATCCCACGTAAGGGAGAGAAAGAGTCCCCTGCTCAGCCATGCAAGAACATGGCTCTGGGACCAGGATGGGCAACCCTCCCTCCTCTTCTAGTGACTGTACTGGCACTATAGCTGGTCTAGCATAGCTCCTGCCTTCTTGGAGCCTCTCACTATGCTTTCCAGGACCCTTAGGGTTCACTTAAGGTTACCAGGCTTCCCTTCCCTTTCCTGCACCTCCATCACTGCCTCTCTGGGGATCTTGACAGCAGGTGAAGTGACAAGTCTTTATGATTACCTAAGATACATTATGCCATAGATTGGGGATCAGGAAATGGCTGGGCTGTTTTATAAATAGAAACAATTCTTGTTCATTATCCCATAATTGAGGCAACAAAGGGCTCTGGAAAACATCCATCAAAAGCACATTCATGTACATCATCAGAGAGGATTGGGTCTAGAACCACACAAAAGCCACGGCAAATGTTCCAGTCAGGAGTTATATAGACAAAGGAAACAAAGGTCCAGAAGCACAAGTACAGCAGAATTAGCCCAATTACACAGTTGATGTGTTGGGGAACTGAGTCCTGGTTTCTAGCTAGGTCTTCTCTTGGCCTCTTTTTACCCACTTCACTTCCCTGGTACCAGCTGGGGAGGAGCAAGAAAGGAATTCCTAGATCCTCTGTAAGCACGACTTTGGTCCCAAAGTGGGGAAGGAATGGGCTGACAGAGAATCTTGGGGGCTGAAAGTTATAAAGTTATAACCTGAATTTCAGATGTGGCTGTTTGTAACTGCCACCTCCCTCTTTCTGGTCACTGCTTCTTGTGATGTAACCTAAGATATTGAGGCAGCTCATCTCAGTGTTAGTTTTATGGTCAGCTTATGTCTGGCTAAAGCCCCTGAATAATTTTTATATGATTACTTTGTTGGCTGGGTCTTTTCCATTCTATATTTATTCAATTGAATTTTGGGATCCAAGTTAGGAGTTTGCATTCATCTCTGATGTCTTAGCTCATTGTGTTGTCACTTAGTGGAGTTGAGTGAAATTGACCTGCTAAAACCATAATCCAAGCTACTCCTGGAGTGAGCTTGCTGGTCTGTAACCTCCACTGGGAACTGAGAGAAAGAGAAATTTGGATGCTTAACATAGAGCTTTTCCTCTTTGTTCTTTATTTTCCTCATTGGTCAGGGAATGACTGGTCAATGTACAAAATTTGGAAATTACCAAAGGTACAAAAATAAATCATCAGTAAATAAATTAATCTCACTAGACCCTGAGTCAATTTCTATGAACAATTTCATTTATTTCCTTCTAGTCTTTCATCCAGACACACTTTCCTGTGTGGTTGAGAACATGTTACATATGATCTTAACTTTGGAATTTCTTTTTTCCCAATTTATTGTCACATGTTTAAAAACTGTTTTAAATTATTTTTTAATGACTGTACAATATTCCATTACATGAACATGCCATCATGGTTTTTTTTTCCCCATGATTATCACTGATCATTTGGATTATTTTCAATTTCTCACTGCTGTGGATGATTCTGTCATGGGCATCTTTGTACACAGAGCTTTCATATTTCAGATTATTTCCTTAAGCTAGACCCTAGAAGTGAAATTGTGAAGTTGCAGGGTCAAAAGGTATGATTATTTCAAGGCTATTGCTATATATTTCCAAGTTGCTTTCCAAAGGGCTACCCCAGTTTATAAATTTACTAGCAGATTATTAGAGTGTCTGTTCCAGTGTTACAGTATTGATTTTGGAAAAAAAGTTTGCTTAGGACTTAGCATGCAAGTGCGTGTATCTGCATGAATATGTGTGCATGTATGCATATATGTACATGTGTATGTGGATGTTTGTGTAGGTACATGTGTGTATGCATATGTGTTGGAGTTTGAGGAGAGTAGTTATCACATATTTGACATATTTGTCTCGTTTGCCTCACTGCCCCCATCTCTACTCTGGAGGGTTTACTCAAATCCTTAGCTCAGTCTAAGCTGTATAATCAGATGTCAGCTGCCTGTTTCTACCACCCTTACCCCAAACCCATCTGCATCCCTCAACCATCTCCTTACACTTAGCTCAAACCTGAGTTCCTCCCCTCATGTTAGTCCAGCCCTGGCTTCTCCTGCATCTCTCTGTGCCTAAAACCCCTTGAGGGATGGGTCCCTCTTGTTCCATGATACTTCACACACTGGGCTCAAATCCTGGATAAGTGCCCATTGACAGATAAATGGGTGAAAAAATGTCACATATATGTTCAGTGAAATATCATTCAACTATAAAAAAGAGGAAATTTTATCATTTATGACAACATGAATGAGACTTTCCAGATAGAGAGTGACAAATATTATATGATTTCACTTATATGTGGGATCTTTAAATAGAACAAACACAAACTCATAGTAAAAGAGGTAAGACTTGTGGTTACCAGAGGTAGGTGAGGGGAAAGGGGAATTGGAGGAAAGTGTTCTAAAGGTACAAACTTCTAGTTATAAGAAAAATAAATACTAAGGATATAATGTACACCAGGTGACTGTAGCTAACACTGCTGTATGATATATGGGAAAATTGTTATGAAAGTAAATCCTAAAAGTTCTTATCAAAAGGAGAAAGTTTTTTCCTTTCTCTTTTCTTATTATTGTATCTATATGAGAAAATGGACCTTAGCTGAACCTGTTACACATATTTCACAGTATATGTAAATCAACTCATCAGACTATATGCCTTAAATTTATACAGTAATGTATGCCAATTATTTCTCAATAAAGCTGGAAAAAATTGGACTTTCCCTCTCCCCTACTTCCTGTGTGAACAGCTATTTCACCTCCCCGTGCTTCAGTTTCTTTATCTGTAAATGGGGATAAAAATTGTTCCTAACTCCTAGTGTTACAGAATAAAAGGGGGGCCAAGGATGATATACTATTACTGAAAGGAACCTCCCTAGGCTTGTTATGCCTGCTGCCTTATAGGAAAGACATCTCTCAATGCCAGAGATTCGTGAAAAGAAAAGGAAATATTTATTTAATACTGTACAGACTTAAAGTAGTGACCTAATGTCTTCATCAAAATCCCAAAGTCCCTTAAAACACCCACAAACACACACAGTCCTTCCTTCCCCCTTTGCCCAGTCTGGGGTACTGTATCTCAGGAAAAGAAATAGAAGTCTGTGGCTCAGGCAACCCCCAGTTCTTCCCAGTAATCCATCTTGGCTGGTAGGCCTCCCTTGGTTCCCAGCACCATCAGCTATGTTGCCAGGATCTCTGCTAAAGCCAGGTGGTGGTTCCCCCTTCTAAAGTTACAGGGGTCCCCACTCTGGCAAAGCTGCGTAGCTCTCCTTTCTATTGCCACAGCCACATGGTTCTCTGCAATATGGACGAGGGAGTCCCCACTCTGGCAAAGCTGCGTGGTTCCACCTCACAGGGCTCTGGTCCTCTCTCCAAAGTGACTGCGAGGAGGGGGGTCACCACTCTGCTAAAGCTAAGTACCAGTTCTCTGCTAAAGTCACACGGTGATTCTCTCACAGGGCTGTGGGAGTTCTTACTCTGCTAAAGACCGAGTGGTTCTCTTTCCTAATGGCTGTGGTCCTTCCCTCAATGGCTGTCACCTCTGGGTTTTTAATCCCCACGCCAATCTTCCTCTGCAGCCCCATTTCCGACTCCTCCCACAATTGGCTACACTTGCCAGCACTCTCATATCCTTCCAGCTTTACTGGGATGCCATCATGAGTCTGGGGAGGCATGGCTCCATGTCATGGAACCAATCTTCTCCAAGCTCCCTTGCAGGTGCTGTAACTTGGGGGACCTGTCCCCCAGTTACGTCTTGGTGGGGAAGTTACTTCCATTCCCCTGGCTCTGAACTCAGCCACAGCTATTTAATATATCTATGTAACCAGTTAAAGGTTATAGATATGTTAAATGACCATGCCAGAGGTTAGCTGCAAAGCTGTTGCTATGCAAAACAGCTCTCAATGGCCCTGCTCCATGTGTCCCTTCCCCCAACCCACACCTGAAGGGGGAAGGGGAGAGGACATCTTATATGTCTTCTAATATTTCCTGGACACCCTGAGTTTTGGGCCCCATTCCAAATCCTTATTTGGGGCCCCCCTCTTGGCTTCACCCTGTAACATTAGGACTGTGGCAAGCATTAAATGAGTTAAATACATGTGAAATGCCTATCTCTGGGCCTGGAACATAGTAAGTGCTAATCCACATTCAAACCATCTGCTTACATCAAATGAATTTTTGTAAAGTTTAGTAAATATTTGGGTTCCACTGGGGAAACACTGAGTTCTTTCCCATCACTCTCTCTGTTTCAAGAGACGAAGCTACACTTGTCCACAAGGATCTAGCCCCTGATGTGTGGATGCAGCCAATGAAGCTCTCTGCTACCTCCTACATTTTTGAGCTGAAGAGTGGCTACTTAGCTTCACTCCAGGCAGGCTTTTGGGAAGTGGATGGCAGAGAAGAACTGGCAGGATCACCCAGCAGGCATATATTCCCAAAAGGTTGGTTCCTTCCTCCACCAGACAGAGAGGAAACAGGATCCTGCTGCCTTGTGCTGCCCTGGAAGCAGCCACTGGGCCCTCCCTTCCAGGATTCCAATGGTGTTGTACTGGCCCTTGCTGAGAATGGCCTGATGGTGGTGGCTGGACCCCATCTGTTCAGGGGCTAAGGAAATGTGCTCAAGCATGAGCAATCCCCCAAACCCTTCAAATGTTCGAGAGGAAGATCAACTCTACTCCACCTTCCCTCATACCTCACCTAGAATTGGCTCTCACCTTACAGGGTTGTGACTCCTTTCAGTGTCCAATCAGAAAGTATTTCATGCAGGGGATTAAGTGAATGCAACCCTGGTGACAGGGCTGGAGGAGTGGCTATTTTTGTACTAGTCACAGAACTGACCCATCAGAGGGCCTGCTTTTCTTGCCATCATCTAGAAGGAGAGTTCAACTAGCATGCTCCTGCTAGCCTCACACCAACAGCAAGTGGAAGTCCTGCACACTGCCTTTTCATAACCAATGGGCCAATGACCACAAGTGCCAGGTGAGACATTGGACATAAGAGAGGCCCTGCTGGTCACTGCCACACTGGATTTTCTGCTGCAGAAAAAGCAGAAATGGCAAGGCCTCTGTCCCTCTTCTCTGTTCCAAATCTCACAAGAGTGTGGATAAGTGGCTGAAACATAAATCACATCAGAATTTGGGGTGCAAGTGCATTTGAGAAATGCCAAGCTTGTCTTCTGGCTTCTGTAACACTGCAGGGGCTGGAAAGGGTACATTTCCCCACCCTTTACCCACCAAATGCTGAAACTCCCAGTGTAGCCTGGCCATAGGTTTGCATACTGTGTCCTCTTTGCCTTAGTGAAGTCTACTGCCTGTTCAGACTAGAATTTGCTCTTGGGTTTGGGAACCAGGAGGAGGTCTGTAAAGGCATGCTTTCCTTTAGTAAAGTCAGGAGAACACTGCTTCCATTTTCTCTCAGAAAGCACTTTTCCAACAATCAGTCCTCTTGGAGTCTTACTTTCAAGGGCCATACTTTTAAAAATGTATCCTTCAAAGAGAGATATTGCCATCCCCAATAGGAATTCTGGAAATGAAAAGATTTTCCACCTTATTACATGGATAATTGCTCTTTTCTTCTTTTATTTGCAAGTAATTGAAACAAAAAAAGTTTAAGCAGAGAAAGGAATTTATTGGTTCATAAAACTAAAGTCTAATGTAATCTTCAGGTATGGCTGGATCCAGATGCTCCAATGATGTCATCAACTCTCTTTTCTCTGTTTCTCTGCTTTCCTCTTCACTGTTCAGGAAAATATTTCTTAGTGTGAGCTGCTGTAACAAAAATAGCATAGACTAGATGGCTTAAACAATAGTTCTAAAGGTTGGAAAGTCCAAGATCAGGTTGCTGGCAGATCTGGTGTCTGGTGGAACACTGCCTGCTTCCTGGTTTGCAGATGGCCATCTTCTCCTTGTAGCCTCACATGGCAGGAAGCAGAGAGAGAAGCAAGCTCTCCTGTCTACTTATTTGAGCATGAATCCCATCATGAGGACCTAATTCTCACCACCTAATTATTTCCCTAAATCTTTACCTCCTAATACTTTCACATTGGGGGTTAGGATTTCAACACATGAATCTTGGGGGACACAAGCATTCATTCCATAACCACTCCCCAAGGCAGTGGAAAATGGTCTTTATCAACTTGTTTCCATTTTACTGGGTCATTATCTTGCCAGGAAGAATATGCCCCCTTTTCAATAGTTCTTACCAAAGTCCCAGAGCTGATTTTTATTGGCTCAGCTTAGGTCATTACCCCTAAATCAATCACTGATTGACTGGGTCTGGACAATGCACTCACCTCTGAAGGTGTACTAGAGCTGTGATGGGCTGCATCTGAAGCACCTACACTGAGAATAACAGAAGGCTGTCACAGTGGCCACCCATCACCATCTCCCTGACAATTCTCAGCCACCATCCTACTCACTGGACTGAGGAGAGATCCAGTGTCTGTCCTCAGTGCTGTGCTTCTCCTTGGCACACCATGGACAGGGGATGTGGACCCCTGCCTCACAGTTTGCTGTGGGCAGCCCAAGAAGATTTGAGGTACAGTTCCCCAAGGCCCTTTATGGACTTGGGACTTAGCCTATGCCTTGCTTTCCACCACCTCCTGTTTTACCTCTACTATTCTACCCACAACAGCTAGACAGATGCCTGGTTACCACATCAGGGGCAGGAGCCCAGGGGTCATGACCATGCAGAGGCTTTAAACACATGACTCCCTCTGACCTGTCTACAATGATAGCTTGCAGCATGGTTATGCCAACATAGTGCTGAAAGTTACTGAAAACCTCCCCTTGTGTCTAAGTTGGGCCTGGAGAAAACTTTCCAATGCCTTTGGCTTCTTCTTCACCATCCTTCACACAGTGATCAGGATGCTAAGTCCAAAATGTGGGCATAACCTCATTCTGGGCTCTGGACTTCTGGTTTCTCCAGTGCCATGTACCATAAGCCAGTTCATAGGCCTGAACCTATGTTCCAAATTAACCCATGGGATACCAGCTACTCCTTAGAAATACAGCAAGACAGGCCCTTTCTGCCTCTGGGCCTCTGTACATCTTGCACCTTTGGAGCCCCTGACAGAAGCCTATTCCTCCTTTAAGGCCCAATAGCACCTCCCCTGACTTTTCTCCCTCTTGTCTTCTCCTTGTCTATTCTTGTCCAGCATTTGCTCCTGTTTCACTCTGGATAAAAAACACCTCCTGAATTAGTGGCTTAAGATGACAACAACCATTTTATTATCTCTTATGGGCAGCGTTCAGTGGGCAGGTCTGGTTCTGTTACAGAACAGGGCCAAGTGGGGGCATGGTACAATATACTATTACCAAAAGGATCCCCTGCTAGGCTCACTATGCCTGCCACCAGAGGAAGGATGTCTCTCAATGCCAGAGATTTGTGAAAAGGAAAGGAAATATTTATTTAAAGCTATACTGACTTAGAGTAGTGGCCTAATATCTTGATTAAAATATTAGAGTCCTTTAGGATACTCACAGATGCACACAGTCCTTCCTTCTCCCTCTACCCTAATCTGGGATACTGTATCTCAGAAATAGAAGTAGATTCAGGCTCCTGGCACCATCAGCTGTGTCGCTGCCAGGATCTGTAGCTAATCCAAAGCCATGTGTCACCTTCTCATGGCCTACCAGCAAGAGCCTTTTCACCCCTTTTCTTTCAGGCAAAGTCTCTCCTGCTTCCTAAGCCATGTGGCAAAAGGGAGCACCCCAAAGCCACATGGTCCTCACTCTCACCAAAGCTGTGGGGGTCCCCACTTTGCCAAAACCACATGGTTCTCTCCTCACATGGCTGCCAAGTCTGGGTTTAAATCCTCGTGCCAACCTTCTTTTGCACCCCCATTTCCAACTCCTCCTACAATCAGTTACACTTGCCAGCATTCCTGTATTCTTCCAGGTTTACTGGGCTGCCATCGTAAGTCTGGGCAGGTGTGGCCTCATGTCATAGAGCCAATCTTCTCCAAGCTCTCACACAGGTGCTATAACCAGGGGGAGCTGCCCCCCCCCCCACCAGTTATATCTCAGGTGGAAGTCACTTCCATCCCCCTAGCCCAGAGCATGACCACAGCTATTTAACATATCTGTGCAACCAGTTAAAGGTTATAGATATGTTAAATGACCATGCCAGAGGTTAACTGCAAAGCCACTACTGTACCAAATAGCTATGCATGTTCCTGCTCTATGTGTCCCTTCCCTCAACTCACACCTGTTGGGGAGGAGGGGTGAGGACATTCTATATATCTTTCTAATATTTCTTGGACACCTTGAGTTCTGGACCCTATTCCAAATCCCTATTTGGGTCCCTGCTCTGGGCTGCACCCTGTTACAGTTCAAGATCTCTCATACAGTGGCTGTCAGATGGAAAAGCAGGAGCTGGGGAACAGGAGCTGCGGGAGCAGGAGGATGGCTATGTCTCTCTGTATGGTCTCAGGGCCTCTCCCTTTATCCCTGCACCAGGGCTAATTGGGCTTCCTGTCAGCATGTGGCTTCAGGGAACTGGACTGTCTGCCTGGGGACTTAGCACCCCAAGGAGCCAGGCAGATGTTGCAGCACCTTTCATGATCTTGTCTGGGAAGCCACTGAGCATCACTGCTGCTTTTGGTTAAAATATCTGCAAAAACCTGAATCAGTCTCTTGCAAGAAGAGCTGGTAGAACATGAGGTCTTATAAGGCACGTCTGTACAAGTAGGAGGGAGGGGACTTGACTCTGGGACCCCCAGTAGCACCCAGCATGGAGTCAGGCCCAGATGTGCTCTGAAGAAATAGAAAAATCTACCTCAGTCAAGGGTAATTCACATCCCCATAGCACCTCAGTGTCAAAGGTACCTTCTATGAACTCCCCCTGGCCCACCCTGACCTGGTGTAAGGCTGACCTTCTGTAGCTCTGGGGAGCAGAGCTGGTGGGAGTATCCTTAATGTCACTCCAGGGTAGCTATTCCTCCCCTCAGGAGACCAGAGAGAGCCCTTGTGTCCCCAGTTGTGGTGGGAGCACAGAGGACTTGGACTTGCCAGCTGAGAATCTCAGCCCCACTGCTTTGGAGCTGAAAGACCCTGACACACAACTTAACCCAAGTCTCTATTTTTGTGCTTGCAAAATGGACATAATAATTTCTCTTAGAGCCACAACAAGGATCAATGGAGAGAACAGATGAGAAAATGCTTGGCTAGGGAGTTCTTACCTAGAGCCCCTTTTCCCCAGCCTCATGCAGGCTTTAATGAGAGCTGGCTGTTCCTTGGGATTTTTAATTAATTGTTCCAGCCCCCAGCCCAGTGCCAGCAGATTAAACCCTTCCTTGGCAGGAAGTAGGCTGTGGATTGCTTTGGATGCAAATACCTGAAGCAGAGGATTTCTGCTGGTGAAAGGGCTAACTGGGTGATTTTAGAGCAGCTGCATCTGGGCTGCTCTGGGGTTGTGAGCCTCTACATCCTCAGCAGAATCAGGGCAGCCAGAGGTTGCCCTGGACCTAATTGAGAATTCTGGGGACAATGAGGTAAGGGGGCTGCTGCCTGCCAGTCGCACCAGCTCAGCCAACACCAGCCAACACCAGGTATCCCTCCAGGTATCTTCCAGGTTTCTTTCAAACAGCCCTCTAGGCAACCCTCCAGGTACCCTCCAGATATCCTTCAGGTAATCCTCCAGCTATCTCTCCAAGTAGCACTCTAGGTACCCCTCCAGGTGCCATGCAAACACACTGACCATTTGTTTCTAAGGGCTGAGGCTTTGCCTAGTGCACCATTCAATTTTTGCCACTTTGAGCTTTGGACTTTGCTGCTCTTCTCCCCAGACTCTCTCTCTCCTGACTGTCACAGCAGGGCTGTCTGCTTTACAACCTCTGGGTCTCCGCATAAGTTTCTTCTCCTTGAGGGAGATTCCTTTGTTTACCCTGGGCTGCTCTTCCGTTCCTCATGGCCCCCAGGGCCCTAATCCTGTCTTCTGCAGCCCTCAGTATGGGAAGCTGTGTTTTGTTTGGGGTTTCATTGTCTTTCCTCAGTAATTGTCTGCCTTATGGAGGTACAGCCAGTGGGTAACCCCACGGACCCTGAAGCAGGCTTCTCAGGAGGGCCCTGGCCCAGCCTGCAGGAACAGGCACAGGACTCTTAGCACCTCAGAGCCTGGAGCCAGTGTGGCCCCCAGAGCTGTCCCAAGTCAGGGAGGTGGCTAGGCCTTGATGCCTCTGTGTGAAACAGTGGCAGGGTATGAGCCTGGAGGTGGCAGGCCTATGTGATGGTGTCTGAAGCTGGGGTGACAATGAGGGTACTTACTGACATCCTGCAGCAGCGGGGACAGCACATCCACGTGGCTGTCACAGAAGGTAAGTATCTTGAACTATAAGTAGAACAAAGTGCTCTACATGGTAGGAGATTATTCACTCTATGGCAAATAAGTGACTGAATAAGATCCAGTTCATGTGAAGCACCCCAGTTCTGAAATAGTTTTGCTGCCTGTGTCCCAGCCCCTGCTCTATGGAAAGTGACCACTGTTTTTAAACCCCAACAGAACCTCTCCTGGGAACTGCATGTCCTTTCATGTGTCTTCTTTACAACCATGTGCTACAACTCACTGCTCTGCACTACAGATGAAAAGGTGGAAGCACAGGTTCACAATATGGCACTCCTGTGCTGCTGCCTTGCCTGTTCCAACTAGGCTGGACCCCATTCCTCCTCCAACCCTCAGATTTGGATCCTGACCAAGGTCTGGTCTGGACCTCTCCAGTCTGTTGCTGATTAACTGGGGCAGGAATTCCTGTACACAGCTGGGCACATCTTGGGTGCACTGTCTGTCTCCCCAGGACCCTTGTGCTTGTGCCTGTGGCATATAGCATCTTTTACTGTCCAAACCTCTAGGGGACCCCTTGCCCCACTTGGCCCCTGGAAGTCACACCAAGAAATATTTAAGCAGCATCACACATTTACTGAATGCTTACTGTGTGCCAGCTACTCTCTTTATATTCAGTGCTGCATGCAGCCCTTATTGCAGCAGCTTTTCCTGGGCCTGCTGGTACAGAGCCTGCATTCTTCACCAATCATCCCCAAAGTGTAGCACTGCCTAGTCCCTTGCTCTGCAGCAGCTAAAAGAGCCTGATTTCTTTATACCACAGAATCATTATCATTCCTCAAAGTTTCCCAAAGTTCCAGCCCCATATCCCTGTGTAGCCATCCTGGACCCACCTCTCTGACGATGCTGGACCTTGAGCCATACAGGTGAGTATGGAGGCCCTGTCTGTGGGGTGTTATAGTCTTGTGGGTGGAGTCTGAGTCACCTTTTCAGGATGACTCTCCCAACAGAGAAGGCACAGGAGTACAGGAACTACAGGGCAGGATGTGCCAAGAGAATGAGTGTCAGAGGTGGGAAAGATGGCTGCTCACAGGGTGCATTCAATACCTGGGTCAAGTGGATTGGAGTCAAGTGGGATGGTCCTACACAGGGGCAATGGCCACCTGGGCCAGCTCCCCTTCAGAGCCTCTGGAGTCCTCTGGGGTCTGGCCTTCTCTCAGGTCCTCTTTGCCACAGCTATGACCTGCACTTACTATGCCTTCTGTCTAGAATGTTCTCCCTCCCCACCCCCAAATTCAACCCCCATGTCTTTGCCCAGTTAACTGTGTCTTTGGGTTTGAGCTTCAACCACACCTGCTCAAGGAAGGCTTCTTTGGCCCCTGTCACTTTTGCTCCTCACTCTGCACCTGCCTTCCAGGCAGTTGATTGCCAACATATGTTCACTGCTCTAGGCCCCATGCTTCATGGAGTTCCTGGAACAGAGAAGATACTCAGCAAATACTTGTCACATAGTGGATGAATGGTAATGAGTGAATGAATGAATAAATCACAATTTGTATGATGATTTGATTGATACATGGGTCCCAGGTCAGATTGTGAGATCCATGAGAGTTGGGTCTCATTCTGTTTTGCTCTTCATTATGTCCTCAGTACTTAATAAGGTGTCTGGACTCTAGTAGGGACTCAGTAAATATGTGATGAAATTATATTTTAATGTGTTAATAATTATTTCTTGGTTCATCATAATTCCTATTTGACCTGCAGCTCATTCCTGGACCACGAGGCATTTGTCCCTGCATGGTGGGGAGTTAGGTGAGGTAAACAAGAATTAATCTTGCCTTTTTTATTTCAGGAGCCTGATATGCTATTTATCTAAAGCCCTGAGACTTTCAAAGCTTCTTGATAGATTTAAAAGAGTATATGATCATCCAGGGACAGTTTTTCTTTCCCTAGAGGAAAGAATTTCCCAGGGATGGAGAAGACAGAGAAGGTATATCAGATAGCTTTTGCTGCATAAAAAAAAAAACAGACCAAAACTCAGCACAATATATTTCTCATTGATATGTGGGTTGGCTGGGTGGTTATTCTGGTCTTTGGTGGCTCAGCTGGGATTGGATCATCTACGACAGCCTTACCTACACTTCTGGACCTTTGCTGAGAAGCCTGGGATGACTGGGGCTGCACTTACCAAAAAGAGGCTGGCCCAGCTTCTTTCCATGGTGGGCTCAGAGAAGCTAGAGAGACAGATGCTTTCTAGCCTCTTTGCATAATGTTTGCTAGTGTCCTCTTGGCCAAAGCAGGTCACACAGACAAGCCCAGGCTCAATAGTACCACTCCCTCCTGATGGGAGGAACACAAAATCACATTGCAGGGGTTGAACATGTGGGGATGAAGTGTATTTACGTCTATTTCTTTTTGCCATTTACCACAGGAAGAGGAAAAGAAGTTGAATGATATGTTCCAATGTCCTTGAGAAGAAGCTCCATGTCCTGCCACCATCTTCTGGGCTGAGTTGTGGGAGCAGGAATGATAGAAGTCACAGAAGGACTGGGGGAATTCTGAAAGATGCCCATTTTTGCAGCACTCCACAGAAGGTAGCATCATTTGAGAATGGCAGAGAAGGGGGTGTCCAGGAAGAGGTCCCAGTACCCATCCATAGGATAAAAACATGCGAGAGAGGCTGGACACTACAGATGGTATGAGGAGGATGCAGATCCGTCTGCGACCAAGGTATAGAGACAACCTGGTAGATGCCAGTGTGGAAAAATGATGATGTAGGACTGGACACTTCCCAGGCCTCCAGTGCCTTGGAACCCCTCCATCCTGAAAGGAGGAGACCTAGAAAGAGGTCTAGAATATTGGCTGAATGCTTGATCAATCAAATATAAGGACTCTTGACAGCCTACAATGAGATGGCATGGTCTTGGATATCATTTTCACATTGAGAAATACAGTGGCAAATTTATTGAAATTTTGCAGGATATTTATATTAAGAAGAGCAGGTAGGGTCCTGCTGCCCACCACTACTGTCTAGGCACAGTTCCATAAAGGAAAGGAGAAAAGTCTTTATTCAAAACCTGCACAGGCAGATTAAACACATACTGTCACTCTCCCTCCACCATCCCCCCACAACTCCATAACACTGGAAATGACAGATATCTTTCTCTGTCTCACTTCCTATTTTCCATCCTCTCTCATAAATCTAGAATAGCTCTAGAAAGAATGACAAATAAGTATCATAAGTGAAACTTATGTCTCATAATATACATTTATATAACTTATGAAGTGATACCCCCACATAAATTTACTACCCATATTCTCTATGCTGTATTTTACATCCCTGCAACTATTTTTATAACTGGCAATTTGTACGTCTTAATTACTTTTCCTTTTGCCCCCATCCTGCCAACCCCCTCATATCTGTTAGCCATCAAATGTCTCTGTAGCTATGAGTTCATTGTTGTTTTGTTTGTTCATATACTGTTTTTTAGATTCCACATATAAGTGAAGTTATATGGCATTTGTCTTCCTCTGTCTGGATTATTTCACATAGCATAATATTCTATAGGTCCATACATTTTGTTGAAAATATTAAGACTACATTCTCTTTTTTGGCCAGGTAACAGTCAATTGTGTATATATACCACATCTTCTTTATTATATCATCTATTGGTGGGCACTTAACGTAGCTTCTATATCTAGGCTATAGTAAATAATGCTGCAATAAGCGAAACAATGCATCTATCTTTTCTAATTGGCGTTTTGGGTTTCTTCAGATAAATACCCAGAAGTAGAATTGCTAGGTCATATGGTAATTCTATTTTAAATTTTTAGAGGAACTACCATACTGTTTTCCATAGTGGCTGCACCAATATACAATCCCACCAACAGTGCATGAGTGTTCCCTTTTCTTCACATCCTTGCCAACACTTGTTGCTTGTTGATTTACTGATGATAGCTATTCTGACAAATTTGAGGTGCTATTTCATTGAGATTTTAATTTGCATTTTCTAATAATTGGTAATATGGGCATCCTTCCATATGTCTATTGGCCATGTATATGTCCTCTTTGGAAAAAATGTTTATTCAGGTCTTTGCACAATTTTAACTAGATTATTTTTTCATGTTAAGTTGTATTATTGGTTCCACATATATTTTTAATAATTTTTTTATTTTTTATTTTATTGTTGCTCAGGTACAATTGTCTCAGTATATTATTTTTAAATCATTTAACATTTTTAAAAACTTTATTATTGTTCAATTACAGTTGTCTACATTCTCTCCCCGACCCCGCCACACACCTCAGCCAAACACTCCTCCCTACCTTGCTTCCACCCTCCCCCTTGGTTTTCTCTATACGTCCTTTGTCCTAGTAATAAATAGTTATATAGTAGTTATATAAGTTCCTAAAAACCCTTCTCTCAGTTATCCCCTCCCTCCTACCCTCTGGCTATTGTTAGATTGTTCTTAATTTCAATGTCTCTGGTTATATTTTATTTGCTTTTTTCTTTTGTTGGTTATGTTCCAGCTAAAGGAGATCATATGCTATTTGTCCCTCACTGCCTGGCTTATTTCATTTAGCATAATGCTCTCCGGTTGCATCCATGCTGTCACAAGGGGTATAAACTCCTTCTTTCTCTCTGCTGCATAGAATTCCATTGTGTAAATGTACCATAGTTTTTTGATCCACTCATTTACTGATGGCCACTTAGGTTGCTTCCAGCACTCGGCTCTTGCAAATTGTGCTGCTATGAACATTGGGGTGCACAGGCTTTTTTGGATTGGTGTTTCAGGGTTCTTAGGATATGATCCCAGCAGTGAAATTGTTGGGTCAAAAGGCAGTTCCATTTTTAGTTTTCTGAGGAAATTTCATGCTGTTTTCCACAGTGGCTGCACCAGTCTGCATTTCCGCCAAGAGTGCACTAGGGTTCCCTTTTCTCCACATCCTCTCCAACACTTGTTGACTTGTTTATGATGGTGGTTCTGACTGGTGTGAAGTGCTATCTCATTGTGGTTTTACTTTGCATCTCTCTGATGACTAGTGATGCTGAGCATCTTTTCATATGTCTCCAGGCCTTCTGTATCTCCTCCTTGGATAAGTGATTGCTCAAGTCCTTTGCCCATTTTTTAATCGGGTTTCTTGTCTTCTTAGAGTGGAGTCATGTGAGTTCCTTATATATTTTGGAAATTAAACCCTTGTCCGAGGTATCATTGGCAAATATGTTTCCCCAATGGTTGGTTTTCTTTTTATTTTAATACTGTTTTCTTTAGCAGTGCAGAAGCTTTTTATTTTGATGGGATCCCATTTGTTCTTTCCTTTATTTCCCTTGCTTTAGGGGACATACCTGTGAAGACGTTGCTGCACCAAATGTCTGAGATTTTCCTGCCAGTGTTTTTCTCTAGGACTTTTATAGTGTCACCATTCATAATTAAGTCTTGTATCCACCTTGAATTTATTTATGTGTATGGTGTAAGTTGGTGATCGAGTTTCTTTCTTTCTTTGTTTCTTTCTTTGTTTCTTTGTTTCTTTGTTTGTTTGTTTGTTTCTTTGTTTGTTTGTTTGTTTCTTTCTTTGTTTCTTTCTTTGTTTCTTTGTTTCTTTGTTTGTTTGTTTGTTTCTTTCTTTCTTTTTTCTTTCTTTCTTTCTTGCATGTAGTTGTCCAGATCTCCCAACACCATTTATTGAAGAGAATATTTTTGCTCCATTTTATGCTTCTTCCCCCATTGTCAAATATTAATTGACCATACAGACTTGGGTTTTCATTATTGGAATACAAAAATGCCTTTGATTTCTGAGTATTGTATTGAGTATCTGAGTATCTGAGTATCTGAGTTGACTTTGTATCCGGCTGTTTTGCGAAATTTATTTATTAGGTCGAGTAGTTTTTTTCTGGAGTCTATAGGATTTTCTGTATACATTATGATGTCATCTACAAACAATGACAGTTTCATTTCCTCCTTTCCAATTTGAATGCCTTTTATTTCTCTTTCTTGTCTGATTGCTGTGGTTAGAACTTCCAGTACTATGTTGAATAGAAGTCGTGAAAGCAGACAACCTTGTCTTCTTCCTGATCTTAGTGGGAAAGCTCTAAGTTTTTGTCCATAGAGTATGATGTTGGCTGTAGGTCATGGCCTTTATTATGTTGAGGAATGCTCCCTCTATTCCCACTTTGCTGAGCATTTTTATCATAAATGGGTGCTGTACCTTATCAAATGCTTTTTCAGCATCCATTGATATGAAAATGTGATATTTGTCTTTTGTTTTGTTTATGTGGTGTATTATGTTTATTGATTTTGTGAATATTGTACCATCCTTGCATCCCTGGGATGAATCCCACTTAATCGTGGTCTATGATCTTTTTAACGTATTACTGGATGCTGTTTACCAATATTCTGTTGAGGATTTTAGCATCTATGTTCATTAGCAATATTGTCCTGAAGTTTTCTTTCTTTGTTGTGTCTTTGTCTGGTTTTGGGATTAGGGTGATGCTGGCTTCATAAAAAGAGTTTGGGAGTCTTCCATATTCTTGAGTATTTTGGAATAATCTGTGGAGGATGGGGGTTATCTCTCCCTTAAATGCTTTGTAAAATTCCCCACTGAAACGGTCTTGTCCAGGGCTTTTGTGTGTGTTGGAAGCCTTTTGATTGCTGCTTCAGTTTCATCCGCTGTTATTGGTCTGTTCAGGCTTTCTGCTTCTTCTTTATTGAATTTTAGAAGATCATATTTTTTCTAGAAATTTGTCCATTTCACCTAGGTTTTCAAATTTCTTGGCATGTAGTTCTTCAGAGTATTGCTTATAAACCTTTGTATTTCTGTGGTATCAGTTGTAATCTCTTCTCTTTCATTTCTGATTGTGTTTATTTGGGTCCTGTCTCTTTTTTTTCTTGATGAGTCTGCTTAAAGACTTGTCAATTTCCTTTCTTTTCAAAGAACCAGCTCCTGGATTCATTGATCCTTAGAATTATGCTTTTAGTCTCTATGTCATTTAATTCTGCTCCGTTCTTGGTCATTTCCTTCCTTCTACTTACTCTGGGTTGTCTTTGTTGTTGTTCCTCAAGTTCTTGTAGCCATAGGGTTAGGTTGTTTGTTTGAAATGTTTCTATCTTTATTAGGTGGGCCTGTATCACTCTGACTTCCCTCTCAGGACTGCCTTCACTGTATCCCATAAGTTTTGGATAGTTGTGAGTTCATTTTTGTTTGTTTTCAGAAACTTTTTGATGTCTTCCTTAATCTCATTCTTGACCCATTCATTGTTTAATAGCATGCTATTCAATCTCCATGAGTTTGAGTATTTTGAGATTTTTTCCTTGAGGTCAGTTTTTCGTTTCAGTCCCTTGTGGTCAAAAAAAGGCTTGATATGATTTCAATTTTCTTGAACTTCTTGAGGGTGGTTTTGTGTCCTATCATGTGATCTATGTTTCAAATAGTTCCATGTGCATTTGAAAAGATTGTGTATTTTGCTTCTTTGGCATGAAAGGCACTATATATGTATCAGTTAAGTCTGTTTCATCTAGGGCTTTGTTCAATGTCACACTATCTCTGTTGATATTTTGTTTGGAATATCTGTGCATTTTTGACTGTGGGGTGTTAAAATCTCCTACTATGGTTGTGTTGCTGTCAATATCTTTCTTGAAGTCCTCCAAGATTTTCTTTATGTATTTGGGTGCTCCTATGTTGGGTGCATATCTATTCACAATGTGTATGTCTTTTTTATGGATTTTCCCCTTGATTATTATGAGGTGACCTTCTGGGTTTTTTTATGGCTCTTCTTTTTAAGTCTATTTTGACTGATAGAACTATTGCTACCCCAGCTTTTTTTCCAGTCCATTTGCTTGGAATATTTGTTCCTAGCCCTTCACTTTCAGTCTGTGTAGGTCTTTTGTTCCGAGGTAGGTCTCCTGTAGCCAGCATATGTGTGGGTCATGTTACCTTATCCATTCTGCTATTCTGTGTCTTTTAATTGGGGTATTTAATCCATTTATATTTAAGGTTATTATTGATAGATACTTATTCATTGACTTTTTTTTGTACTTGTGTTCCCCTCTCTTTCACTGTTTTTCTTCCTGTTCTTAAAGCAAAACCTTGAGCATCTCCTGCAGAGCTGATTTGAAGGAGGTATATTCTTTGAGGCTTCTTTTTTCTGGGAAGCTCCTTATTTGGCCTTCCACTTTAATTAAGAGTCTTGATGGATCTTATTACTTGGAATATTTCTTGCCATTCTCTTCTGGCTTGGAGCATTTCCATTGAGAAGTCAGCTGCTAGTTCTGTTGGGGCCCCCTTGCATGTTACTTCCTGTTTTTCCCTTGTTGCCTTTAAGATTCTCTCTTTATCTTGGAATTTTGCCATTATAATTATGATGTGTCTTGAAGTGGGCCTCTTTGGGTTCCTCTTGATTGGGACTCTGTGTTTCCTGAATTTGTGTGTCTTTTTCTCTCATCAAATTGAAAAAGTTTTCCATTATTACTTTTTCAAACAGATTTTCTATCCCTTCTTCTCTTCCTTCTGGTATCCTTATTATACAAATATTATTATGTTTCATGTTGTCCTGTATTTCCCTTAACCCCTCTTCATTCTTTCTGAGTTTCTTTTACTTTTCTTGCTCTTTCTGGGTGTTTCTTTCTACCTTGTCCTCCAGCTTGCTGATCTGATCCTCTGCTTCATCAAGACTGCTTTTGATTCCTTCTACTGTGTTTTTCAGTTCAGAAATTGTATTTTTCATCTCCTCTTGGCCCTTGTTGATAGTTTCTCTTTCCTTTTTCATGTTGATATAGTTTTCAGTGAGTTCATTGTAGTTTCCTTGTAGTTTTTGGTAATTCTAGATGAGCTCATTGAGCTTCCTGATAACCATTGCTTTGAACTCAATGTCTGATAGTTGAGTTGCCTCTATTTCATTTAGCATTTTTTGAGACATCTTCCTTTCCCTTCATTTAGGGTTTGTTTCTTTGTCTTCCGATTGTTTGTGAGACTCTTCCTGTCAGCCTCTGCTTCTTAAATTGATCTGTTCTGTCTCCCTGGGTTTATGGTGTAAACTTCTGTGGTAGAATACCTGTGAGATTCAGTGGTGCAGTCTCCTCGATCTCCTGAGCTCGCTGGACTTGGGCTGTCATTTATGTTGGCTCTGTGTATGTCTTTGGGTTTTGATTGTTGTTGGGTCTTTCTTTGGTGGGTCCTTCCCTCCAGCTGTTTAACTGAGGGTCACTCTGTCCACCACCTCTTGTATTCTGCTGTGCAAGTGTGGGCAGGTTGTGCTGAAGCTGGTTCTTTCATGTATACAAGGTTTTGAGGATTCCCTTTTGCTTTTGTTCAGTTGTTTGTTCTGAGTAATTTCTCTACCATTTACTTGTATTTCCAGGTAGGTCCTGGCTTGAGTTCATGTGGCTTCCCCTCCCTCCTTCACCCTCTTCTGTTGTTATCTGTTGGTGGTTCCTTTGTAGGTGGGTTTCCTATTCCAGCAGATGGCCTGGTGCTCACAGCTTCCAACTACTCTTTTTTTTGTGATCAGTTGGAGGGGGAAAACAAAATGGTTCAAGACAGCAGAAGTGTATTCTATGATATTTAAAGTACCAACCCGTAGAGAAGAGATAGGAGATCGTTTGTATATGTATAGTGTTAACTGGGATATTTCACCCAACTAGCCACTTTTTACAAAGGGTGGAAAGAAGATAAGACTCTTGTTGGGTGGGGAAGGATTGTGATTTGGATCTAGAAAGTAGCAAGCTTGTGGGAGGTCAGATTAGGAGGTAAAGTGAGAGTAAAGGATAGAAAATAGGTGTAGTGTGTGAGAGAATAGTGTTAACCACAATAGTAATAAAGTTAAGGAAACAGTTAAGTGGCCTAAGACCTGGGAGTGGTGCTATGTAGTATTTGCAACTGTATGGAACAGCTATTATTTACAGTAGTAATGGAGCAACAATCATATGGAAGACTCTATGTGATCTGGATAACAAGAATAGGTTATAGGACCTAGAGTAGTGTGCTAGTGGAACACAAGTGAAGTGAAAAACAGTACATTAGCAATATACTGTGAAGGAGAGAACAAGGGAAACCAGTCAAACAATGCAATTTAACTAGCCAAGTGGAGAAGATTAATCAGGAAGAAGAGAAATACAAAAATCCTAGTAAAATGAAAGATGTAAGAATAATGAAAAAAAATAATACAAATATATAATAACTTTCAAGTTTTCTGAAGTAGAAAAGTCAAATTTGTCTCACTGTCTCAGCTGTTGGGATGCCCCCTTTGGGGGTCCAACTGTGGTCTTTTCACAGTTCCAGGGTTTTTTTTTGTCTCACTTGCAGGAATTAAAAAAAAAAGAAGGAAGGAAGGAAGAAGAGATATAAAAAGGAAGAAAGGAAGAAGGAATAAAACAAGAAAGCAGTAAAGAGAGGAAGAAGGAGTTAAAAGATTTAAAAAAATAGAAAAATAAAGAATTACTTAAAAAAAAAAGCTTCCTGCTGGCCTCAAACTGGCCAAGCCAATTTTGCTAGTTTTCCTGGCTGCAGCAGGCTGACAGGGGATTGGTTTTATTTCTCTCCCTTCCTGATGGGCACTCAGCCAGCCTCCAGCCCCGTTCCCCAGCAGCCTCTGGTCTGCAGGGCATACTCTCCCTGAATTGTGGGTGTGTGGGCTTGGTCTGGCCTCTGGTCCCTCAGGTTTGGGCACACAATCTTCCCAGGGATATGGGACTGTGCACAGGGCCTTCCGCACCACCTTGGGAGCACCACACTGGGAGGCTGGGTGGGGAGGAGGCCAGGTCGGCTGTTGCAGGAGTATTTCCCAAACAGCTGACGAATGTCTCTTTTTTCAGTTTTTCTTTTTGAAAAATTCCTCCTGCTCAAGCCTGCCACTCCATACAAACTCTTGGCCTCACACAGCCCAATTCTCCAACTAGACTGGGGACTGCCTGGGTCAGAGCCCTTCATGGCCCAACTCTCAACTCTCCCCAGCCAGTGCACACAGACTCTGTGGGTGCTCACAGCCCCTGTGTGTTTGCCACTTAGTCCTTATTCTCCTCCTTGCAACTTCATGCAACCAGGTCTCTCCCGGTGCTGTTCAAACCTTGTTTGGCAGGGGAGGCAGCTGTTGACCCAGCTCTCTCCCAAGAACCCTGTGGCAGATTAGGCAGGTGCCAGGACTGGGGCTGCAGCTGCACTGGTCCCAGGGACCTTATTGTCCTGAAGCACTCTCCTTACTGTCTGTTTTTTCAATGTCCTCTACCTCCTATCCTTCTGTCCTCCTCCTGTCCTCCTATCTTTGTATATGCTGGGGTACTATAGGCTGTTCGCTCTGTTCCTCAGAAGATCAGCTAGATGTTTCACCCATGTTCATGAGGAAGTGGACTCTACCCTCACCTATCTTGCTGCCATCTTGAAAGTCCCTGGTTTTAAATTTTATATAGAGAATTAAATTTTGGAGGAGAGACCATTGAAAATTATGAAAAAGAACAATAGTGAGTTGAACATTTTCACCAATCAAAATAGTATAGTATTGGTAGGGATAGAGGCAAATTAGTGGATGGAAATAAATAAAAAATACATAATAGCTAATGATAATGTCTAACATTTATTTAGTTCTTACTATGTACCAGACATTGCTCCTAGTACTTCCCATTTATTCATACTTTCAGTCCTCCTAATAGCATGGGTGCTATTCTTATTCTCATTTTACAAATAAAGCAATTATCTTTTGACCTCAGGATTTTAACCTCACTTTCTTGTTCAAGAGCCCAAGAAATAATGTCTTCATTATATTGCTGATATCTATAAGAGAAATTAATGTCAGACTGAGATCATATTTTGATTTTCTTGAAAAAATGTGCATATTAGTTTCTGTTTGCTGTTTTAACAAATTTCTACAAATGTAGTGACTTCACAGAAATTTATTGACTTTGTTGCGCAACCTTATGTGGTCATCACCCTCGCAAATCTGCCCATTTGGGGTTTTGGTGCCTGTGTATCTTTGCCTTTGTTCTCCATTTGGTATAATTTCTATTATATACTGCCATTTCCTGCCATATACCTTTTCTATACTGCCATTTCTCAGTATCTTTGAAATTTAACATAATGTTGCTTCATTTCAAGGTTTTTTCAGTTCTGTAATTTGTTGATTGCATTTATGAGTTCTGTTGTGATATTCACTGTATTATAAAATGCACAGATTATGTTATGAATGCTCTATAAATCAATAAATGATGACTTAGAGGTTGAAAAAACTACTGGAGGCAAGAGGTCTAAAATAGGTCTCACTGAGCTGAAAATCAAGGTGTTGGTGGCTGTGCATTCCTTCTGGAGCCTGTAAGGAAGAATATGTTTCCTTCATTTTTATAGCTTCTAGATGCTGCCTGAATTCCTTGGTTCATGGTAACTTCCTCCATTTTAAATCCAGCAGTATAACAACAGTACTTTTGGGGTATTTTAGTGTTGATTAACTTGGAAGAATGTGAAATAAAGGGGCATCAGAGGTATACACTTTTCACAGGTTGTGATATACATTTTCTTCAGTTTTTGAAAAATAATTTCATAGAAGTTTTTTCCTCTATTAATTTTAAGGAAAATTTTGTATGTATCTAGTGAAAGGTAGATAGAAGGGTGTGATGAATCCCCTATGTACCCATCACCTGGCTTCAACAGTTACTCACACAATGCCAATCTTCATTTTAAATCTACAGCTCCCTCATCAATGGGTAATTTTGAAGTAAGTCCTAGGTACCAAAATATTTAAACCATAAATATTTCATTATGTATCTCTAAAAGATAAGAGATCTTTTATAAAATATAATCATGATGAGGACATTTAAATGAAATAAAAGAAATGGAGAGGATCCAGTTAAGAGAAAGAAATTGTGAATGCACAAGAGAGCAATGAAATAATCATATTCTGATAGCAAGGTGATTCATGTATTTGTCACTGGAGCTGTCATCTACTGTTTCTGTTTTCTCTGCAAGTAGCATGTGAAAGCATTGCTGAAACTGAGGGAACTGGTAAGAAAGAAATGTATTCAGGTTTCCAAAATATATAAAGAACTCACACAACTCCACTCCATGAACACAAACAACCCTATTCAAAAATGGGCAAAAGACTTGAAGAGACACTTCTCCAAGGAGGATATACAGAGGGTCCAGAGACATATGAAAGATTCTAAGCATCACTAGCCATCAGAAAGATGCAAATTAAAACCACAGTGAGATTCCATCTCACACGGGTCAGAATGGCCATCATGAACAAGTCAACAAACAAGTGTTGGAGGGGATGCAGAGTAAAGGGGACCTTAGTGCACTGTTGGTGGGAATGCAGACTGGTGCAGCCACTGTGGAAAACAGTACAGAATTTTCTAAGAAAGCTAAAAATGGAACTGCCCTTTGACCCAGCAATTCCACTGCTGGGATTATACCCTAGGAGACCTGGAACACCAATCCAAAAGAACCTATGCACCCCAATGTTCATAGCAGTACAATTTATGGTAGCCAAGTGCTGGAAGCAACTTAATTGCCCATCAGTAAATGAATGGATCAAAAAACTATGGTACATTTACACAATGGAATTCTATGCAACAGAGAGAAAGTAGGAGCTTATACCTTTTGCAACAGCATGGATGGAACCGGAGAGCATTATGCTAAATGAAATAAGCCAGGCGGTGAGGGACAAATACCGTATGATCTCACCTTTAACTGGAACATAATCAAAAAAAGAAAAAAGCTAACAAAATATGACTAGAGATATTGAAATTAAAAACAATCTAACAATAGCCTGATGGAAGGTGGTAGGAGACTGTGGGGAGAAGGGTTTTGAGGAACTACTATAAAGGACACATAGACATAAGCAAGGGTGGAAACATGGGAGGGAGGTGGGTTTGGCTTGGGTGGGGGGGAGTGGTGGGGCGAGAATGCAGACAAAATTGTAATTGAACAACAATAAAGTAATGTATGAAACAAAAAAAATAAACAAAACAAAAAGAATAAAAAATAAATAAATTCATTATCTCAGGATCCAAGATGGTGGAAGAATATGTGGAAGCTACACTCATCTACTTCCAGGACCAAACTGTGATTAAATTGTAAAGAAATTGTCTTGAATAACTGACTCAACACTAGATGGAGAGAAGCCTTACAGCCACGGACAGTCAAAAGAAAACACTACACCACAACGTGACTGGTAGTGAGTGTGGAGAAGATACAGGAGGACTGGCTAGACGTCTGTGGTCAGCAGCTGAAGTGTAATAGGGATATTTCAGCAGCCAGGGGGTTCCCTGTGTGATCTAAACCCCAAGCTGAGCTTCCTAGCACCAGAGCCAGAAGGGAACCCAGATAACATGAAGCTGTGAAAAGTAGTAGGGTTTTGTCAGCCAGAGAGAGATGGCTGCAGACACAGAGAGACTGTTAAAGGGCCAAAGCACAAAATTTAGTTTGCAGCCACTTACACTGGGTGCTGGCAAAGGAAAGGCAGAGTGGACTAGAGACACTTGAGGAGAGTATGAGTTCCATGGCTCTGGGGAGAGAACTGAGGGAACAGCTGCCAGGATTCATGTGATGAGTCATTCCACATAATGCAAAAGCCAGCTCCTTCAGGCAGAGGACTCCTCCCTAAATGGCATCAGCCTGAGAGGAAGCAATAGCCCTGCCCACATGAATTACTCTGCTACACCACATGGTACTTAAGTCTGAGTGCTGATTACAGATTGATTAGATTAACAGCTGATTGATTTAACGGTTGATTAGTTTAACATCTAAGGTAGAAAATACAAAGAAGTAGCAAAATAGGAAGACAAAGAAACAGACCCTAAATGAAAGAACAAGAGAACTCTCTGGAAGAACTAGATGATATAAAGGTAAGCAGTTTATCAGATAGAGAATTTAGAGTAATGATTATGAGGATACTCAATAGCATGAAAATAAAAGACACAGAAACCAGAAAAAAGGATCTATCAGAAATAAAGCAATATCTGAGATAAATACAACACTGAAAGGAACAAACATTAGGTAAGATGAAACAAAGTATTGAATCAGTTCTTCAGAAGTAAAGATAGAACAAAAATAATCAGGCAGAGCACCAAAAAGAAAAATAATTTTAAAAAATGAGGAGAGCTTAAAAAACATCTTGGACAACATGAAACATACATCTGCATCGTGGGAATACCAGAAGGAGAATAGAGTGAGCGGGGGATCAAGAACCTATTTGAAGAAATAATGACTGAAAACTTTCCTTATCTTGTGAAAGAAAAAGTTGAACAAGTCCAGGAAGTTCAGAAAGTCCCAAACAAGCTGGACCCAAAGAGACCTACATCAAGACACATCATATTTAAAATGACAAGTCTTAAAGATAAAGGGATAATTCTAAAAACCACAAGAGAAAAGCAAGTCATTATCTACAAAGGAGCACCAATTAGACTGACATCTGATTACTCATCAGAAGCATTTTGGGCCAGAAGAGAGTGAAATATTCAAGGTAACAAAAAGCAAAGACCTACAACCAAGACTACTTTACTCAGCAAGGCTATCACTTAAAATTGAAGGAGAAATAAGCAGCTTCCCAGACCAGAAAAAGCTAAAAGAGTTTGTGAACACCAAACAAAGACTGAAACAAATGCTAAAGTACTTCCTTAAAGAAGGTGATGAAAAAGAGAAGGGGAAAAAAAGAGGAAAACAGTCTAACAAGAAAATGACACAAAATGTGTATCTATCAATAATCACCATAGATGTAAATGGCTTAAAAGTTCTGACCAAAAGACAGAGGGTAGCTGAGTACATGAGAAAGTAAGGCCCATACATATGATACTCCCAAGAGACCCATCTCAGACCAAAAGATACATACAGACTAAAAGTAAAGGGTTCAAAAAATACATTTCATGCAAATTGAAAAGAAAAAAAGCTGGGGTAGCACTTTTGTCAGATATTTATATCTGACAAAATAGACTTCAAAACCAAGGCTATAGTAAGAGACAATGAAGGATACTACATGATGATAAAGGGAACAATCCAAATACAAAGAAAATTATGGGCCAGTATCACTGATGAGCTTAGATACTAAAATCCTCAGCAAAATATTAGCAAACTGAATACAGCAATGCATCAAAAAGGTCATACACTTTGATCAAGTGGGATTTATTCTGAGAATGCAAGGATGGTACCACATTTGCAAATAAATAAATACAATTCACTACATAAACAAAATGAAGGATAAAAACACCTGACTATATCAATAATAAAGAAAAAGCTTTTGATAAAATCCGGCACCTATTTATGATAAAAACTCTCAGCAAAGTGGGAGTAGAGGGAACATATCTAAATGTAATAAAGGCCATATATGACAAACTCACTGCCAGCATCATACTCAATGGGCAAAATCTACAGGCGTTCCCCTTAAGATCAGGAGCAAACAGGGATGCCTATTTTCACCTTTCTCATTCAACATAATACTGAAAGTCCTAGACACAGCAATCAGACAAAGAAAAGAAATAAAAGGCCTCCAAATTAGAAAGGAAGAAGTAAAACTCATTATTTTCAGATGACATGATACTGTACATAGAGATCCCCAAAGATTCTATAAAAAATCAGCACTGATAAATGAATTTAGCAAATAGCAAGATACAAAATTTATATTTAGAAATCAGTTGCATTTTCATATGCCAGAAACAAACTAAAAGAAATGGAAATTAAGTAAATATCCCATTCGTGATTGCTTCAAAAAGAATATGATACCTAGAATAAACATAATCAAGGTTGTAAAAAACCCATACACTGAAAATTATAAGACTCTGAAGAAAGAAACTGAAGAAAATACAAATAAGTGAGAGCACATACTGTGTTCATGGATAGGAAGAATTAACATCATTAAAATATCCATACTACCCAAAGCAATCTATAGAGTCAATGGAATTCCTATCAAGATTCCAATGATGTATTTCACAGAACTAAAACAAATATTTCAAAAATTTATATGGAACCATAAAAGGCTCCACGCAGCAACAGCAATCCCTAGAAAGAAGAACAAAGTTGGAGGAATCACAATACCTAATATCAAACTATACTACAAGCCTTAATAATCAAGAAAAGCCTTTTATTGGCATAAAATTACAGACACATAGATCAATAGAACAGGAAAGAAAGCCAGAAATAAACCCATACCTTTATTGTCAATTAATATTCAACAGAGGAAGTAAGCATATACACAGGGTTAAATATAGTTTATTCAGTAAGTGGTTTTGGGAAAATTGGACAGATATGTGCAGAAAAATGAAACTAGATCGCCTTCTTATACCACACACAAGAATAAATAAAAATGGATCACAGAGTTAAATGTTAGACTTGGAACTCTAAAAATTCTTGAAGAAAACATAGGGCAGCAAAATCTCAGACAAGGCTTGTAGAAACTTTTAATCAGATATATGTCCCCAGGCAGGAGAATAAAACAAACAAAAATAAACAAATAGGACTTCATCCAACTAACTTTTAGCACAGCAAAGGAAATCATCACCAAAATAAAAAGACAACCCACACAATGGGAGAACATATTCGCTCATAAGTATCATAAGAAGTTAATAACTAAAATTTATAAAATACTTATAAAACTCAACACCAAAAAGCAAACAACTCAATAAAAAAACTAGCAAAGGACCTGAATAGACAGACACTTCTCCAAAGAGGACATTCAGATGGCCAACAGACATATGAAAAGATGCTCAACATCACTAATCACCAGAGAAATGCAGATGAAACCACAATGAGATACAATCTCACAACTGTCAGAATGGCTCTCATTAATAAATAAAAAAAAACAACAAGTGCTGGTAAGGATGTGGAGAAATGGGAACATTTTTGAACTGTTGGTGGGAATGCAGACTGGTGCAGACACTGTGGAAAACAGCAGGAATTTCCTCAATAAATTAAAGATGTTTCTGCCTTTCAATACAGCAACTCCAACTGCTGGGAGTATACACTAAGAATACTGAATCACAAAGTAAAAAGAACCTATGCACCCCAATGTTCATAGCAGCACAATTTATAATAGCCAAGTGTTGGAAGCCACCTAAGTGGCCATCAGTAAATGAATGGATCAAAAAACAATGGTACATTTACACAATGGAATACCATGCAGCAGAAAGAAAGGAGGAACTCCTAGCCTTTAAGACCTCATAGATGGAACTGGAGAGCATTATGTTAAGTGAAATAAGCCAGGGGGTGAAAGACACACACTATATGATCTCACCTGTAAGTGTAACCTAATCAACCAAAAAAACATGTGAGCAAAATAAGACCAGAGATATGGAAATAAAGAACAAATTGGAGAATTCTGGCTGAGATGGGGCATAGATAGATACACTTTGCCTCCTTGCAAAACCAAAAGAAGGACAACAACATATTTAAAAGCAAAAAATAACCAGAACTGCCAGAAAATCAAACTATATGGAAGTCCGACATCCAAGGAGTTAAAGAAGAAACATACATCCAGACCAGTAGGAGGGGCAGAGACAGGCAGCCAGGGTGGAGAGGACTTGAGGCAAGTCTGCAGCTGGAAAACCTGGCAAGGTGGCTGTTGGCAGAGCAGATGAACATTTGCATTTGGATAAAATTCTCCCATGCAATGGGAGAAATAAAGCCTCAAAATCTCCAATTAAAAAAAACCTACGGGGGTTGAGGTGGCTGGAGAAACTCTCAGCCTAACAAGAGAGTTCACTGGAAAGACCCACAGGGTCTTAGAATGTACACAAGCCCACCCACCAGGGAATCACCACCAGAGGGCCCAATTTGTTTGTGGTTAGCAGAGGAAGTGACTGAAAGCTGGCTGAGAGCCCAGCAAGTGGCATTGTTCCCTCTCTGACCCCTCCCCCACATACAGCACCATGACCCAGTGATGTGGGTTGCCCCGCCCTGGTGAATACCTAAGGCTTTGCCCCTTACTACGTTAACAGGCATGCCAAGACAAAGAAATATGGCCCAAATGAAAGAAGAGATCAAAGCTCCAGAAAAAATAAAACTAAGCAACCAAGAGATAGCCAACCTATCAGATGCAGAGTTCAAAACACTGGTAATCAGGATGCTCACAGAAATGGTTGAGTATGGTCACAAAACAGAGGAAAAGTGAAGACTATGCAAAGTGAAATAAAGGGAACCAACAGTGAAGGAAAGAAACTGGGACTCAAATCAAATGTTTGGAGCAGAAGGAAGAAGTAAACATTTAACCAGAACAGAATGAAGAAACAAAAATTCAAAAAAAAAAAAATGAAGAGAGGCTTAGGAAACTCTAGGTCCTAAACATTCCAACATATGAATCATAGTGGTGCCAGAAGGAGAAGAGCAAGAGCAAGAAACTGAAAACTTATTTGAAAGCATAACGAAGGAGAATTTCCCTAATCTGACAAAGGAAATAAACTTCCAGGAAGTCCAGGAAGCTCAGAGTCCCAAAAAAGTTGGACCCAAGGAAGCACACACCAAGGAACATCATAATTACATTACCCAAGATCAAGATAAGAAATCTTAAAAGCAGCAAGAGAAAAGGAGACAGTCACATATAAAGGAGTTCTCTTAAGACTATCAGCTGATTTCTCAAAATAAACCTTGCAGGCAAGAAGGGCTAGAAAGAAGTATTCAAAGTCATAAAAGGTAAAGACTTACATCCAAGATTACTCTATCCAGCAAAGCTTTCACTTAGAATGGAAGGGCAGATAAAGTGCTTCCCAGATAAGGTCAAGTTAAAGGAGTTCCTCATCATCAAGCCCTTATTATATGAAGTATTAAAAGGAGTTATCTAAGAAAAAGAAAATAAAAAATATGAAGAGTAAAATTACAACAAACTCACAACTATCAGCAAACGAACCCAAAAGAAAAGAAAAACATTGAAAAAAACTAAGCAAACAACTAGAACAGGCACAGATTCAGAGAAATGGACATCACATGGAGTGGGAAGTCACATCAGTTGGGAGTGGGAAGAGAGGAATAGGGGGAAAGTGCACAGGGAAGAAGAAGCATAATTAGTGGGCCTAAAATAGACAAGGAGAGAAAAAAATGGTATAGGAAACAGAGGACTCAAAGAACTTATATGTACAACCCATGGACATGAACTAAGTGGGGAGGGGAATGCTGGAGGGCTGGGGAGCAGGGCCAGCGGGGATAAAGGGAGAAGAAATTCGAAAAACTGTAATAGCATAATCAATAAAAAGTGCATAAAATAAAAATACATATAAATTAAATTATAAAAATAAAAAGTATAAATCTAGCCTCAGAAGCTCCATCTCAAATAGGCAGTCATCACACTAAAGTCTAATAGAAATTACAAATAAACTGTGAATATTGGTTTTCATCATATTTTTGAATACTTTCTGCACTTTCTAGTTATTTCAATTACATATTTCAATTACTTAACCATGAATAAGAGCTATGATTCTTATATTGAAGAAAAAATATAATTATTTGCCAATGATATGTTTATATACCTCTGTTTCCCAAGAGTATAAAAAAGACAGGATATTAGTAAGGGGCTTCAGTATAAATGCAATAAAACTATTCAAGTGTATGGATTTTTAACATAAATAAACAGTTAAATGGTACCATCAAAAGAGATCCTGGTCACAACAAGGACAGGAAATATTCATAAATTTGAAAATAAGATTCACCAAAAACTATGATAACATAAAATTTACTATGTTTTTGGAAAAAAACAGTGGATAACTCTATTTATGGATAAGAACACATATTTATTTTTAAATGTCATAGCAACTAAGCATATGATAAGATGTTCAACATCATATGTCATTAGAAAATTTCAGAGTATGAGAACATTTTTGGCAAGATGGAAATAGAGTATGAGGATTTTGTTGCACCTCATCCAAGAGGCAAACTGGAAATACCACTAAAGAGGGGAACAGCCACCCAAAATAACCACCTGAAAACTACCTGAAGAGGAGACTTTTATTTATTTATTTATATATTATAAATTGCATTTTATTGATTATGCTGTTATAGTTGTCCCAATTTTCCCCTTTTGCCACCTAGACCCAGCACCCATCACTACAAAAGGCCACCTCCCACAAAACTGTTAATGTCCATGGGTCATGCAAATAAGTTCTTTAGGTACTCCATTTCCTATAGTGTATGCACATCCCCATAGCTATTCTATAACTACCTACTTGTACTTAATTCCCTCACCTCTTCACCCATATCCCCACAGTGCCTTTCCATGTGGCAACCATCAAGATATTCTCTGTATCCATTACTCTGTTTCTGTTCTTCTTGTTTGCTTAGTTTGTTTTTCAGATTCATTGTTGTTAGATATATATTTATTGCCATTTTATTAGTCATAGTTTTGATCTTCTTTTTCTTAAGTAAGTTTCTTTAATATTTCATATAATAACAGTGTGGTGATGATGAACTCCTTTAGTTTTTTCTTGTCTGGGAAGCTCTTTATCTTCCCCTAAATTCTAAATAATATCTTTGCTGGGCAGAGCAATCTTGGCTGTAGGTCCCTACTTTTCATCACTTTGAATATTTCTTGCCAATCCCTTCTAGCCTGCAAAGTTTCTTTTAAGAAATCAGCTGACAGTCTTATGGCAGCTCCCCTGTAGGAAACTAACCGCTCTTCTCTTGATGCTTTTAAGATTCTTTTCTTTACCTTTAATCTTTGGCATTTTAATTATGATGTGTCTTAAAGTGGGAGTTTTTGCATCCATCTTGTTTGGGAGTCTGTGCTTCCTGCACTTGCATGTCTATTTCCTTCGCCAAATTAGAGAAGTTTTCTTTCATTATTTTTCAAATACACTTCTAATTTCTTGCTCTTTCTTTTCTCCTTCTGGCACCCCTATGATATGTATGTTGGAATACTTGAAGTTGTCCTGCTGCTTACACTATCCTCATTTTTCACAATTCTTTTTTCTTTTTATTTTCCTGATTGGTTGTTTTTTGCTTCCTTATGTTTCAAATCATTGATTTGATTCTGGGCTACATGTGCTCTACTGTTGTTTCTTTGTAAATTACTCTTTATTTCAATTGATGTATCCTTAATTTCTGATTGGATCCTTTTAACGCTGTTGAGGTCCTCACTAAGTTCCTTGAGTATCCTTATAACCAGTGTTTTGAACTCTGGATCTGACAGATTGCTTATCTCCATTTTGATTAGTTCTTTTCCTGGAGTTTTGATCTGTTCTTTCATTTGGGCCATGTTTTTTTTTATGTCCTAATTTTGGCATCCTCCCTGTGTTTGTTTCTATATATTAAGTAGGGCTGCTTTGGCTCTATGTCTTAATAACATGGCCTAATGTAGTAAGTGTCTTGTAGAGTTTAGTGTCACATCCTCCCCTATCACCAAAGCTGGGTACATAAGGTGCACCCTTCATGTGGGCTGAGTACTCCTCCCTCTTATAGTTGAAGATTGATTGCTCTTGGCAGTCAGTGGGAGGGATTTACCTAGTCCAGTCAGCTGTAAGAATTGGCTGTGACCACTGACCACCAACCCCCACCCTCCATAGAGGATCAGCAATTCAGGGGCAGAATCATGGTGTTCCAACCTGGTTGGTGTCTGTCCACTGGGTTTGTTGAGTTATGCAAGCCAAGGTCAGTTTTCACATGTATTTTGCCTGGGGCCATGCTGCCTCAGCCATAAAGCAATCTGAGATGGTTGCTATTTGTGCTAGGCTTGGAGATTCCCAGGTGAGGCCAAGCTGTGAATCTATGCTGGTTGCTTCTATGGGTGGGCCTGGGGCCACTTAGAAAGATGTATGGGGGCTGGGGGCTCACCGAGGCTGGCTGTTGCTTGTTTGATAGGATTTGAGAAGTTGTAAAGCATGAACCAAAACCAGCCATTCATATGGAAACATCTCTGTTAACAGCTTGGGTGGGCCCATGAGTTGGGTGGAACAGTCTCAAGGGATCTTTAGGGTAGGGAAAACAGTGTTAGCCAGGTTGATGGAGACTCAGATATGGCACCTAACTGAAACTCTGTGGCTCTGCTGGTAGAGGGTTCAGAAAAGGGACAATGACCTCTATACACCTTTCTGTTGAGGGAGGGTTCAGGAAAGGGACAATAACCTCTGTACACCTTTCTGTCTGGGAGAAAGCTGTCCCCAGCTCTCAGGTTGAAGCCAGACACTTCAATGCCATTGGTGACTTTCAAGTTGCTACCACAGTGCTGGAGTTCAGAGGCAGTGAGACTGAGTAAATCTGTGCGTGGGTTCTTTAAGGGGTACTGCTTGGGACTCCAGAAGTTTCTTCCACCTACTCAGTCCCCACTGGTGTGTGCAGCCAGAACTTATGGGGACTTATCTTCCTTACAATGGAACCCTGGTCTTAGGGGTGTCATGTGGGGCTGGGACTCCACATGCCTAAGATATCCCTCCAAAATGTTTATCCACCACAAGTGGATGTGGGACCAGCCTGTTCTGTGTTATGCCCCTCCTGCCAGTTGGATGGATGTGGTTTCTTTAATTCCATATTCTGTCAGACTTCTATTCAACTCAATTTCTGATGGTTCTGAGTGGTGATTTTTCTATAGTTTAGTTGTAATTTTGATGTGGTTGTGTAAGGAGTTGAGCCATGTTTACCTATGCCACCAACTTGACTGGAAACAATGAAGGGGAAATTTTTAACCAAGGATGGGCAGAAACAAACTTGAGACCAGTGGGAAGGTCAAGGATGTGAAAGTGGTCAGCCCCACTCCTATGGGTGGCAGGCTGAGCTTACAGCACTGCTGTGGGAGCTTCCCCCTGAGTGGAGTGAGGTCTTGATCCCATACCAGGCTCCCAAGCAGCAAGTGCCAGAGCTAAGAGTAGCCACACCCATATTGTCCAGCAGTAAAAGGCTACAGGATTTCTGATGCCATGGAGAGACAGAGCCCACTGGAGACAGCCATTATTTTCTAAGGGGCCAAAGAACATGTTTTGTTTTGTTTTATTTTGTTTTTTAACTTGGAGCTACTCATCTTGGGCTCTGGTGAAAGGAGGGTGGTGTGGCCTGGAGAATCTGAGGAGAATCTGAAATAGGTGGCCTCAGGAAGAGATTCAGGGAGTAGCTGCTGGGATCTCTGTTTGAGAACATCCCCTGATACTACAGAAGCCATTTTTCTTGAAAAGAGCAAGACCCTCCAAGGGGAAAAATTTTCTCACCCTGTGGGATGTTACTCTCCTCACCCCCTGGAATCCAGCTCACATGACCCTGCATCTGTTTTTTTCTTTTTCTTTACCACCCTACCCTGTATCTTAACTCCTCCTGAGGATACAGCAGCATAGGCAGACTCAGGGGGCATCAGAGATTAGATTTAGGGCATAGTCATTCCAAACACTTTCCTGGGAATCAGACCAGCACTTCTCTCTCATGGGGGGCCATAGCAATGCCTACGTGGTTTCTGGCAGACCTAAACTTTGGGCTCTGGAGGCCCTACCTACATTCCTACTAGGGGTTCCACCATGCTGATTTCAGGGAAATATCCAGAACAAACTCTTGTGTGTGACTTGTGGGTAAGGGAACATACCCACAATCTTTCTTGAAGTCCGAATGACACCTCCATCTCAAGTGAGATCCTCGGGTCCCATCCTCCCAATTCTGCCGAAAACCCTTTCAGAAATGTTCAGGTCATTGACTATGACTGACATTGGCTGACAAGCAGGGGCAGGTGGAGGCATAGCCTGCAGTTCCTTGAGACATTTCTGACCTACCTCTGGACCTTGTTCTGATAAAAAGTCAGCCTTGCCCTGCAGCTTGGTCCATCCTGTGTGTAGTCAAGCCTGAAGGAGAGAGCCACAAACCGTGGATCACTTGTAGTTTGAAACGGGCTTCCAAGGGCTAGATGTAAACAGTGTCTAACCTTAGCTTACCCCAGCTTGACAACATCAGAGCCATATGCAAACAGAGAATCCAGCAAGCAGGTACTAAACATTGATGGAATGAATTTGAGTTTGTTCTGTTTCATGATTTTTGTTATTATTTTCTTTTACATAGCCTTTAATTAATTTATTTTTCAATTTTTACTTGTCTCTTTCCTTTTATGACTTTTTTCATTTTTCCTTTTTTATTTTTCAATTCATTCTATTTTTTGCCATTTTCCTCTTTCTTGCTCTTTTTGTTTCTCTTCTTTCTTCTCATAATCATTTTTCTTTCCTTTGATTTTCTTGTATTCTTTTTTCTTTCACTATTCTCTTTCCTCTTTTATTATTCTTTGCTCTTTTTGTTGTTGGATTTTTTGCTTGCTTTTGTTTTGTTTGTTGTGTTGTTTTGTTTTGTTCTGTCACCAACTGTACAACAACATACAAGATGTGGTTGTGGCCACATCTCAGTCACCCAGCCAGGGGAGATCACACCAATGAATTGACCAAGAACAATCAAGTCAAAATACAACATGAGATCCCACATAATTCACACAAATGACATCCTAGAGCATCCACCTTGGGAGATCAAGGAGGCCACACCACTGAGCACCACAGAAGTCATACCACATAAGGCCACTTCACAAAGACATGGAGTCAAAAAAGATCTATCTAATACATAGAAACAAACAAACAGACAAACAAACAAAGACAGCTAAGTTTAGGAGACAAAGAATGACCACAAAAATGAAAGAAAAGGAAGAATCCCCAGAAAAATAGTTAAATGAAATTGAAGTAAGGAATTTATCAGACAGAGAGTTCAAAATAATAGTTATAGAGATGTTCAACAAACTTAGTAAAAACGACAGGAATTTAGTGGGACCTACATCAGCCTGAAAAAGAACATATAAACTATGAGTAAGAATAAGTTGGAAATGAAGAATACAATATCTGCAATGATGAATACACCAGGAGGAATCAAAAGCAGGGTAGATGAAGCAAAGGATTGAATAAGCAATATGGAAGACAAGGTAGGAAAAAACATCCAATCATAGCAGCAAAAAATTAAAAATGGCTTAAAAAATGAGGACAGTTTAAAGGAACTAAAAACAACATGAAATGTAACAATATCCATATCATAGAGATACCAAAAAGAGAAGAAAGTGAGCAAGGGATAGAAAACCTGTTTGAAGAAATAATGACAGAAAAATTCCCTAACCTGGTGAAGGAAAAAGTCACACAAATTCAAGAAGCATCGAGAGTCCCAATAAAGATGAACCCCAAAAACCACACCAAGACACATCATAATTAAAATGGCAAAGTTTAAAAACAAAGAAAGAATGAGGAAGCTCTCATAAGACAGCTGATTTCTAAACAGGAACACTTCAGGCCAGAAGGGACTGTCATGAAGTATTCAAAATAATGAAAAGCAAGGACCTGAAACAGAGACTACTCTATCCAGCAATGCTCTCATTTAAAATGGAAGGCAAAATAAAGATCTTCCCAGACAAATATATATATATAAATGAGTTCATTATCACCAAAATAGCATTGCAAGATATGTTAAAGGGTCTGCTTTAAGAAGAAGTAGAGAAAGAGAGGAACTTGTGTATAAATGAATAAATAGCAATGAATAAATACTATCAATAATAATCTTAAAAGTAAATGGATGAAATGCACTAATCAATAGACATAAGATGGCTGATGGGTAAGAATTCATGACCCATATATATGTATATGTTGTCTGCAAGAGACCCACCTTAGAACAAAAAAATGTACACAGGCTGCAGGTGAAGTGATGAAAAATATATTCCATAAAAATGGAGACAATAAAAGCTGGAGTAACAAAACATATCAGACAAAATATATTTCAAAACAAAGCCCATAACAAGAGGCAAAGAAGATCACTACATAATACTAAAGGGATAGATCCAACAAAAGGGTAGAACCCTAGTAAACATTTATGCACCCAATACAGGAGCACCTAAATATATAAAGAAAATCTTGATGGACTTTAAGGAAGAGATCAACAGCAACACAGTCACAGTAGGGGATTTTAATTCCCCACTGTTACCAATGAATAGATCTTCCAGAAAAAACATCAACAAGGAAACAGCAACCTTAAGTGACACAGTAGATCAAATGGATTTGATTGATATTTACAGAATATTTCACCCCAAAGCAGCAGAATACACATTCTTTTCAAGTGAACATGGGTCAATCTCAAATATGGTCCACATGTTAAGATGCAAAATAAATCTTAACAAATTCAAGAAAATTGAAATTATATCAAGCATTTTCTTGGATCATAATGACATGAAACTAGAAATCAACCTCAATTAAAAAAACTCAAGAGTATTTAAATACATGGAGGCTAAATAGCATGTTATTAAATAATGAATGGGTTATCAGTGAGATCAAAGAAGAAATAAAAAGGTATCTGGAAACAAATGAAAATGAATACACAAGAACCCAAAACCTATGGGATACAGTAAAAGCAGTCCTGAGAGGGAAGTTTATAGCATTATAGGTGTACCTCAAAAAGATAGAAAGATCTCAAATAAACAATTTAACCCTACATCAAAAAATACCCCTAGAAAAACAACAACATACAAAGCCCAAATCCCAGAGTGAATAGAAGGAAGGAAATAATCAAGATTAGAGCAGAAATAAATGACAGAGACAAAAACAAAACAAAAGAAAACAAAACAATTCAAAAGATCAATGAATCCAGGAGCTTGTTCTTTCTAAAGGTAAACAAAATTGACAACCTTTAACCAAACTCATGAAGGAAAAAAGAGAGAGAACCTAAATAAATAAAATTAGAAATGAAAGATGAGAAGTAATAACTAATATCACAAAAATCCAAAGATTGTAAGAAAATGCTATGAACAAGTATATGCCAAGAAATTGGACAACCTAGACAAAATGGATAAATTTTTAGAAATGTATAGTCTTCCAAAACTGAATCAGAAACAGAAAACCTGAATAGGACAATAACACCTAATGAAATTGAATCAGTAATCCAAAAACTCCCAGCACACAAAAGTTCTGGACCAGATGGCTTCACAGGCAAATTTTACCAAACATTTAAAGAACTAACATCTATTCTTAAACTATTACAAAAAATTCAAGAGGAGGAAAGACTTCCATGCTCTTTTTATGCAACCACTATTATCTTAGCTCCAAAATCAGGTAAGGACACAACAAAAAAAAGAAAATTATAGGCCTATATTCCTGATGAACAGGGATGATAAAATCCTCAAAAAAAAATTAACAAATCAGACAACTGAAGACGGTGGCCAAGTAGATGAAAGCTGAGCCCAGTTGTTCCTGTCTCCAAGCAGGATTTTCAGCTCATTTTCTGACCATTAACCTGAATAATCAATGGAATCTTAGCTGATATAAAGTTTTGAAGCAATGGAATACAGAAGATCCATCATACAATCCAGTAAGGGGACTTTATAAGTTGAAGGGAAAATACCCTATGTGTGGCTCCTGTAGCAGCAGAGAGATGAGACAGAAATTGCAGCTTTGGAACTCCCTCCCCTCTCAGAGCAGGAAGACTTAGTCCCATGTAGAGATCCCCAATCCTAGTGAGGGGTGACTTGTGGGGTATCTACTGAGTCTGTGAGACCCAGGCTACACACATACACAGCAAACTACACATTCATACTGTAGCACCAACATGGAGAGCTCCAGATAGAGACTCAGACTCCTAAACCAGTTAGGTTCCCACACCTGGGTCTGTCAGAGGCACCTACAGGCTGCAGCCAGCTGTGACTTTGACAGACATTTTGATTTTTGGTGAGGTCATATGCATGGAGAACCAGTGACTCAGTACTGTGGCATGGGTAGCACATAGAGACTTTTTAAAAGAAACTGAAATGTGACTGGGCAAGGACCCCATGTGCAGCTGCTCTACCAGCAAAGAGACCAGATTGAAATCACAGTTATGGAGTGTCCTCCCCTTTGATGTGTGGGGCCATAAAAATACAATAATAAAGAGGAAAGTAGAGGCTGTGGGGTCTCTGGCAGTGGGATACAGTGAGGTCCCACCATACCTGCAAATATCAGAGATCACAAATCAGCATGAAGCGCTTCTGTGGTCTAGGCACTAGGCTGAAGCATTCACTATATGAGCTCAGACTAAGAAAGAAACCATGCTGATGCAACAGGGCCTCTGAGAGCAGCAGATTGAAGTTGCACAAAGGGAAACACTGATTGTGGGCAAGGAGCAAGCAGTGATCAAAACAGAGATCTTGCTGAGTGGATTGGGAATGAGAACTAGTTTCCTTACTCTCAAGCCAGCAGGAGGCACACCCCCCAGGGTGAGTTAAGCCTGTGGCTGTTGGCTGTTGCTGTGGCTGTGGAGGGAAACATAGCAGAATGGGAAAATTGTTTTTCTGACCCATTTTGAACTTCTTACAGCTATACCAAGCCATGCTGGATCTATGGGTTCATTCCCACTGAGACCAGCTGGGCAGAGAGATCAGAAATTTGTATAACACAGGTGGGAGGCAAAACAGAGACCTTGCTGCATGGATTGGGAAAGAAACCAGTTTCTTCACTTTCAAGTGTGTGGGCAGTGCTCCCTTCTCCAGCAGGAGCTAACCCAGCTTTTGCTGCTGTAGCTGCAAGGAGGAACCTTGTGGAATGGGAAAACTGTTTTTTGACCTGTTCTGAATTTATCTCAGCCATATCAAGCCATGCTGAATCTTTGTGTCCTTTCCCACTGAGATCAGCTAAGCAAAAATATCAGAAATTTATGCAATGGGTTTTTTTGGGCCCGGCAAAAATTGGCTGGCAAGCAAATTGGGGACTGCATAGAATAGAGAGCTCTGTTCTGTGTCTCCTGCAAAGGCCATGGGCTGGGATTTAAATGGGTTAAACTTGAGTCCTGAGATACCTACCAGTGAGGCAAACCCTCTTGCAGTCTAAAATACCCAGAGAAGGAAAGGGAGTGCCCCCTGCCCCCACTGGATTGCAAGCACCATCTCCAATGAGGAAATACTGAAGAACAGCTTTGCCAGGTCCAAGATTCCCCTGCTGGGTGCATTTCCATAGAGGGAAGTAAGAGAAACTCCAAATGGGGACTATCAAAGTGTGAACATTTTGGAAGATATCACCTGGGAACAGGACAGAAAGCTTAGCCTCCTCTGGAGGGCTTAAAATGATAAAGAGGCTAGCCCCCACCTGCAGTCTGATCTTGCTCCAACCACAATAGGAGGCCCATTTGATTTATTTCCTGAAGTCCAGAGCTGCTGAACTCACTCCTGCAAAGGATAAAGTTGAATGTACTCATCCTGAGCTAACAGTGAGCGCCGTCCTAAAAAAACAAGAACCTGCATTTCTGGCAAGGACTGAAGGGGGTGGCTCTGAAGAGACTAATCTCCCCTCACTGAATGTCCTACAGGATGCAATTCCAACGAAGTGGAAACCTGCTAGCCATATTTTAACAGACCTGGTCTCAGCTTAAATACCCTCATCAACAGACTGAAGAGAAACCAGGCAACCACAGAGAAGGGCAGAGAGGCTTAAAAAGGGAGGCTGACATTGGGGAGCCTCAGCTCTTATACAGAGCTGCCATCATCCTCCAGCATGAAGGAGCTGACCCTTTTATACATATTGGCCCCTCACATGAAATGGACAGCTAATTCTTTAGAAACTATTCCAGTCCAGTTTTGAACTGTGCATCTGATAGGTTGTCTGTCTCTTCAATGCTTAGTTCTATTGTTGGAGCTTTGATCTATTCTTTCATTTAGGAGATTATATATATGTAAAATCTTAGTGTGCCTGTTATGTATTAAGGGGTGGATCCTTAGGTATTTGCCAGAGTGAGGCCACCTACATGGCTGCATTGTGGTGCTGTATATGGGGGAGAGGTCTGAGAGGGAATAATGCCACTTGCTGGACTCTCTGCTGGCTTTCAGTCACTTTATCTGCTACCCACAAGCAAATTGGGGCCTTCTAGTGCTGATTCCCCAGGTGGATGCGTTTGTGTACATTCTAGGACCATGTGGGTCTCTCCAACAAACTCTCCTGTGAGGCTGGGAATTTCTCCCACCACCACCACAACACTCACAGGTTTTTACAGTAAAAGGTTGTGTTTTTTTTCCTGTTTGTATCTTAGCTTAGAGTTTTTATTTTTGCTTACAATCAAGATTGGCCTATAAAATTTTTTAAAATTATTTAAAAAATTTTTAATTGTTGTTCAAGTACAGTTTTCTGCCCTTTACCCTCATCCTAGCCACCTCCCCAGCCCTCCCCATCTTTCCTCTCATCTCCTCCCTCCCCTTGTTATTGTCCATGTGTCCTTTATACTAGTTCCTGCAAGCCCTTCTCCCCTTCCCCTGAAATTCCCTCCCCTCTCCCCTCTGGTCACTGTCAGCCTGTTCTCTATTTCAGTGTCTTTGGTTATATTTTGCTTGCTTGTTTGTTTTACTGATTAGGTTCCTGTTAAAGGTGAGATCATATGGTATTTGTCTTTCACTGCCTTGCTTGTTTCGCTTAGCATAATGTTTTCCAGCTCCATCCATGCTGTTGCAAAGGGTAGGAGCTCCTTCTTTCTTTCTGCTGCATAGAATTCCATTGTGTAAATGTACCATAGTTTTTTGATCCATTCATATACTGATAGGCACCTAGGTTGCTTCCAGCACTTGGCTATTATAAATTGTGCTGCTATGAACATTGGGGTGCATAGGTTCTTTTGGATTGGTGTTTCAGGGTTCTTATCATATAATCCCAGCAGTGGAATTGTTGAGTCAAAAAGCAGATCCATTTTTAGTTTTCTGAGGAAATTCCATACTGTTTTCCATAGTGGTTGTACCAGTCCGCAATCCCACCAACAGTGCACTAGGGTACCCTTTTCTCCACAACCTCTCTAACACTTGCTGTTTGTCACTTTGTTTATGATGGCTAGTCTACAATCAGAGGTTTTGAAGCTTTATTTCCCTGTGCTGGAACCCTGGGAAGTGTGGGATGTCTTGCTCCCTAGTTGTTCCTCCAGGTTTATTCACATGCAAATGTGGGACTGCCTAGTCTGCCAACTGCTTCCTCACCTACCCCAGTCCTCCAACCGCTGCCTTGCTGTGTGTCCTCTCTGTCTCACCTTCCCATTTCCGCCCCTCCTATTTGTCTGGGTGAATATTTCTTCTTCAACTCCTTGGTTGTCTGAATTCCATACAGCTCAATTTTCTGGCAGTTCTGGTTATTTTTTGTTTTTAAATTTGTTGTTGTCTTTTTTTGGTTGTTCAAGGAAGCTTAGTATATCTATCTACATCTGGAAATCCAGACTCTTTTTTTTGTTAGAAACCAGAAAGGCTGTGAAAACTGCCCAAGAGTTAATTGAAGATAAGGATAGTGGTGAAAGAATGCCCATCTGAATTGATTGAACTTGCTAGAGGCCGGATCTAAAATGTAAAATGAAGTGACAGAAGTGCACTTCCCTGGTAGGCCTTTGCATCTTGGTGTCCATGATTTCTTTTGCATTGCAAATGGAAGAATCAGAGTACTTTGCTGTCAAACAGAGAAGGCATTTCAATACATACAGTCCATCATATTGAGCATAAGATGAACATAAAGAATGGAATAAAAGTCCCACACATTCTACTTCTCAAAGAGACCATTTTTGTGTGTGTGTCTTTCCTATTTGCTTAGAGGATTGTGATGACACTTGTGCTTGTCTCAGAGAAGTGCTTCCATATTTGAAAGACTGGTGTGAGACACATCAACAGAAGTTCAGTAACTGCCAAATTGGATCCATCATTATCATCCATCACTTCCAGCTTGTATCATGAGCTAGTGGCTCAGCAGTGTAAAGTATGACTTGTAGGAAGTGCTTAGGCAATTCCTACAAAGTGTAGGCAATGTGTAGGCAATGCTATGTAGAGGGCATAGCATTGTTTGTCCCTCCACTACTCTTAGGTGAGGAGTGTGCATTCCTCCTTCAGGCAAGATATGAGAAGTACACAAGAGAGTCACTATAAAAATTGGAGTAGTGTACAATAAGGGAGATCAGGGTCTTCATTAGTGGTTAGATGCTCGCCTGGTTGTGGAAATTTTCACTGCTCTTAGATTGAAGCATCAGATGGTTTTTGGGCATCCAGCTTTCACCAGAAGGCTGGTTGGTGATTCTCCCAATAGTGGATAGGGGTAGGGAACCATCAAAGCAGCCTTCATACACAGCTTATCAGAGCAAGGGTGTTCAGTGTCTCCTATGTCTTTGGACACTAAGTAATAGATTGGTCATTATCCTCTTCAAAATGACCTCACTCAGAAGACTGCCTGCCAGGCAGAAGTGTTCCCACAAAAGAAACTGTGAGCATATCCTGAGGACAGGACCACAGGTAAGGCAAGAGGGATGTATGTTACCCATGTCAGGGAATGATACAATGGGGGTCCTTGTGGGATTGTCTCTGAAAACCCCTCAAGGGGGCTGCCTACAACAGTCAAGTGAAACATCACAAGCAGCACCAGCAAATTAAAAGGTATTTACCCTCTTTCCTCTTATCCTAGAAAATCCAGTAATGTGTTGGAGGGTGATGAAACAAGGGGTTGAAAGCAGACTGTGCTCTCCTTCTGCCTCTTTGCTGGTCTTGGGGGACAAGGAAAGAAATAGCTTTAAGTTTTACATGAAATAAAATTTTGATTTAAACTGGTTAGGTATTTTTTTACACATAACGATGAAGCATTTCTCATTGCAGAAAGTGTGATATATGGCCAGGGGGTGTAGGAGGTTGGACCAGAGGATCATGTGATCAACCATGGTGGAAGAGTAATAAGTTATTCCTTGATTGCAGCTGGTGGGACACAGATGCAAAACATACCAAGCATATACTGCACATTTCTTTATACAATCAAATCATACTCTAGATCTTGTATTTGAATTAACAGTATATTGTAAACCTTTTTATGTCATAAAAACTTCTACAACTTCATTGTCACTGCCTAATTGAATAATTTAATTCCCTCAGAAAAATTGAGTATTCACAATGATTTTTTATTTACTAATCTAGCCTTAGGATTCTGGACTTCTGTCCAAGTTGGAGGTAAATACACTTTGCCTCCTCACATAACCAAAAGAAGGACAACAACAAATTTAAAAACAAAAAATAACCAGAATTGTCAGAAAATCAAACTGTACAGGAGTCTGAAAACCAAGGAGTCAAAGAATAAACATTCATCCAGACCAGTAGGAGGGGCAGAGATGGGCAGTTGGGGTGGAGAAGACTCTTGACAAAGTGGTGGCCAGAGGACTGGGGAGGGAGAGGTGACAGCTAATAGGTTGGGAGAGGTGGTGGCTGGTGGACTGGGCAGTCCACAGTTGCATGTGGATAAACTGGGAGGAACAACTGGGAAATGAGACAGACCACACAACCCAGGGTTCCAGCACAGGGAAATAGAGCCTCAAAATCTCTGACTGTAAAAACCTGTGGGGATTGTGGTGGTGATGGGAGAAACTCCCAGCCTCACAGGAGAGTTTGTTGGAGAGACCCACATGGTCCTAGAATGTACACAAACCCACCCACCTAGGAAATCACCACTAGAAGACCCCAATTTGCTTGTGGGTAGCAGGTAAAGTGACTGAAAGCCAGCAGAGAATCCAGCAAGTGGCATTGTTCCCTCTCAGACCTCTCCCCCATATACAGCACCACAATGCAGCCATGTAGGTGGCCTCACTCTGGCAAATACCTAAGGATCCACCCCTTAATACATAACAGGAACACTAAGATTTTACATATATATAATCTCCTAAATGAAAGAACAGATCAAAGCTCCAAAAATAGAACTAAGCATTGAAGAGATAGCCAACCTATCAGATAAACAGTTCAAAACACTGGTAGTCAGGATGCTCACAGAAATGGTTGAGTGTGGTCACAAAATAGAGGAAGAAGTGAAGGCTATGAAAAGTGAAATAAAAGAAATGTACAGGAAACCAACAGTGAAGGGAAGGAAACTGGGACTCAAAGCAATGATTTGGAGCAGAAGGAAGAAATAAACCTTCAACCAAAACAGAATAAAGAAACAAGAATTAAAAAAAAATGAGAAGCTTTGGAACCTCTGGGACAACTTTAAATGTTTCAACATCTGGAGTTACAGCAAAGATGGAGGCCTAGGTAGAAACCCTTCACTTCTTCACACAACCAAAAGGAGGATAACAACCAGTCTAAAATTAATAAACAACCAAAAGTGCCAGAAAATCAAACTTCATGGAACTCTGACAACCAAGGAATTAAAGAAAAAAATCAACCAGAACAATCAAACCAGTAAGGTGGCGGACCATACCGGCGAACTCAGAAAAACCACAGCAACTCAGGAGACCATGAGGTGGGGCTGCGTGCCGAGCAGGGTAGGCTGTACAGGAGGGGCTGACTAAGAGGGAAAATCAGGACTCAGAACTGACTGTGGGCTATGGCTGGGATTGCCGTGGTGGGAAATACTCTCAGCCTCACACAAGAGTTGAAAAGTGCGCTACAGACAAGCTGGCAAGCCACACTGCTCCCTCTCTGGCCCTTCCCCAACAGGCAGTGCTCCAGTGCACCAAGGAGGGTTGCCCTGCCCTGGTGAATACCTAAGGCCCCACCCCTTTTAACCTATCAGCTGCACCAAGACAAAGAAATATGGCCCAAATGAAAGAACAGAGCACAACTTCAGAACTAAGTGATGAGGAGATTGCTAACCTATCTGATGGAGAATTTAAAGCCCTGGCAATCAAAAAGCTCACAGATCTGATTGAACTTGGTTGAAAAATGCAAAAACAAATGAAAGATACCCAAGGTGAAATAAAGCAAAATATTCAGGGAACCAACAGTTACAGGAAGGAAACCAGGACTCAGAGCAATGATTTGGAAGAAAAGAAAGAAAGAAACATCCATCCAGAAGAAAAGGAAGAGACAAGAATCCAGAAAATGAAGAGAGACTTAGGAACCTGTGGGACAACTTGAAATGTTCCAGTGTCCAGAGTATAGGGGTGCAACAAAAAGAACAACAGCAAGAAATTAAAAACTTATTTGAACAAATAATGAAGGAAAACTTCCCCAATCTGGTAAAGGAAATAGACTTGCAGGAAGTCCAGGAAACTCAGAGTTCTAAGGAATTTGGACCCAAAATGGGACACACCAAGGCACATCATCATTAAGTTACTCAAGATTAAATATAAATAGAGAATCCTAAAAGAAGCAAGGGGAAAGGAAACAGTTACCTACAAAGGAGTACCCATAAGACTATCAGCTGATTTCTCAAAAGAAACCTTACAGGCAAAAGGGCCTGGAGAGAAGTATTCAGTCATGAAAGACAAGGACCTACATTCAAAATTACTCTATCCAGCAAAGATATCATTTAAAATGGGAGGACAGATAAGGTGCTTCCCAGATAAGGTCAAGTTAAAGGAGTTCCTCATCACGAAGCTCTTATTATATGAAATGTTAAAGGGACTTATCTAAGAAAAAGAAGAAGGTCAAAACTATGAACAGTAAAATGACAACAAACTCACAACTATCAACAACTGAACGTAAAAACAAACAAACAAACTAAGCAAGCAAACAACTAGAACAGGAACAGAATCACAGAAATGGAGATGACATGGAGGGTTATCAGTGTAGAGGGGGAGAGGGGAAAATGGGGGAAAAGGTACAGGGAATGAGAAGCATAAACTGCACATACAAAATAGACAGGGAGAGGTTAAGAATAGTATGGGAAATGGAGAAGCCAAAGAACTTATATATATGACCCATTGATATGAACTAAGGTGGGGCAATGCTGGTGGGAGGGGGGTGCAAGGCAGAGGGGAATCAAGGGAAAAAAATGGGACAACTCTAATAACATAATCTATATATCTATATCTATGTCATCTATATCATCTACCTATATCATCTATCTATACACACACACACATACACATATATATGTATGTATTTTAAAGAATAGAAAGTGTGGTCTTCTCAAACTCCAGACTATTATCTAATTTAAAACTTGTGTTCCTTCAGCTCAATTTGTCCTTCAGTGGAGGAAGGAATGCTGGTTATTCTTTTTCCTTTCTCGCCCTGTCTGCATTCAAGATCCAATGGCTCCAGAGTCCTCTGTAGTTGAGGAAAGCAGCAGAGCTGAGGATGCCAGGTCTTCCTGTGTGTTGCATGCCCCCATGCTGGCTCTTCTTTCAGGGGAGCATTGACAGTTTCCTTAGACATTGTCCCCAAGGGCTTTCCTCCACAACTTTTTGAATGAGTAATTTCTTCTGTGAGTGTCTCTCCATCCTCTCTCTGCATCTCCTCACTCCTGACCATCTGCCCTGCTCAAACTGTCTGTCTACCTTCCTCTTCAGGTGGTCCTTTGGGTAGAATCACTCTTCAGATGCTGTAGTATGACTTCTCCCTACTGGGTCATCATCTGGTCTATAGGTTATATGGTCATGGTGGAGAATGCTTAGTTCTGCCTAGGTGAGGAACCACACAAACCTCAGTCTGCTTCTGGGGCAGCCACCTCTCCCCTCTTTTATCCTGGAGATGACTTAAGTGTGACTACTCCAGTTAAAGGAGGGAGACTGGCTAAACTTTCAGATTTTAAGCCTTTCACTTGTTGAAAGGAGAGACGCTGGCAGTCCCTGTTGCCTGTATTTTCCAGTTTCTCATCCCATGGTCAGTTCCAAGCTCCACCTCTCAGCCTTTGCAAGTCAGTGTGGATGTTGCATTTCTTAGGAATTTTGCTTAGCTGTATTTCATAGAGTTTCTCCAAAGAGTGGCCTGAATAAATTACAGTTATTTTGCTCTCACCTAAAAGAAGCTTGAGGATAGGCATTACAGGGTTGACCTCATGTCTCCATAAGTTTCCCACTGTGCCTCTCTTAAGTTCTGACCCACATCCTCATATCCTCAGGATGGTTGCCAGCACCCTAGCTTTTGTATCTGCATCTCAAGCAGGAAGGGCCAGGCTAGTGGAGTCAGCCTCATTTCTCTCCCTTATATGCTTTATTGTGTTGTATGATTGCCATTGCAAGGAATGCTGGAAGATACTTTAGAACCAGTCATGTCACCATTCCAGAAAAAGTGGAGAGAAAGGAAAATGTCAGGAAGGGATAATGTGTTTTCTCCACAGATAATCTAATACTTGCTTAAGGATGTTTTCATGGCACTGTGGCTCAGTACCTCAGCCAAAATTTCAGGGAAATTTCAAGATTTCAGAGAAAGTCCTGTTTTTTACCTCTTATTTTAATATCATGCCAGATACTTTCTGGACTGACCCCAGCCCACTCTCAGAAAGGTGGGATTCCTCAAAGACCTGAGTGCATGCAACTTAATGGGGGGGGGCGGTGGGAGGTAAGCGAGAGGTGAGGTTTCTTTCTACAATAACTAAGACTTCACCCATTACACAAGGGGATGAAGGAGGGAAGGCTGAGGGCAAGGGGTGTGGTATTCAATAGGACATAAGCCTCTTTTCCAGGTCTTCTTTCCCAGAGCTAGTTGGACTCAGTAAAGCATAACTTATCCTAATTTTTTATGAGCCTTTATGCTCAGGACTAGAATATTATTGGAAGCACCCTGAAGGTGCAGAGGCTCCAGGAACTTACAAAACAGGACCTCGTGCCCAAAGATAACATCAAAACAAAGTTGCTGCCCTACTGAAACATCCTGCTCGACATCCAGACCATTGCCCAATAAAGGCCTAACCCCTCAGGGCTGGTGCATTTCTCTGCACCTAGCCCTCTCTCTCCCTTGGGAAAGTAAAAATAAAAACTTTTACTCTATGTGCCTTTTCTCTTTGTGAATTCTTCTACCACTTGCATCACCAACCATCCTAACACTATTGATATGCTCCATCCCTTTTTGTGTGTTCTCTTGAGGCATAAAATTAGGTCTCATGTTAATATACAATTAACATACATTTATACCTTAGTTGGGATACCAATAAACAAAATTTCCCATCACTTTTATATAAACCAAAAGGAAAAGCAAGCAAAACAAGATAAAAGCTATTAAACAAAGAAATAAATTCATCATGTAAAGGACCTTCAGTCTCTGCAGACTTCTTGTTCTTGTTCTTCACCATAGAAACCTGTATCAATGTGGCTGACACTGGTAAAGAACATGGTTTCTGTCTTTTAATTCCATCACCTCACATAAGAAGGGAAACTCCTTGAAAGGAAACATTGTCTCAGGGAACTCTGACATTTTCTCCCTCTCTCTGTCTTTCTTTCTTTCTGCCTGTCTCTCTCTAATTATTTTTAAAAATCAGGTTTATATTTATTTTTAGGCATTTTTGTTTCCTAGAAGTGAAAACATTTTCTCATAATAAAGTATTTCCTTGAGTATATGAATTCAGTAGAAGTTTAAGTATTGTTTTGCTTTTATAAACTTTATTTCTATTATTGTGGTAAGAACACTTAACAAGAGATCTACCCTCTTAACAAAATTCTAAGTCCACAACACAGTATTATTAACTACAGGTCTATGTTGTATAGCAGAATCTAGAACCAGGAAATTTCATATGTTTTCCCCCTTATCTTCTTATAATGATAGCTCATTCCTTGTTTATTTATACATTTTTAAAATCAGTTTATAAGGATTCTATTTCAAAAATGTTTACTCTCTAAGCTGGTATGGGGCACTGTCAATCTCCTCTTTGGTGAAAGAGGCCTAGCTAGGGAGACATAGCCAATCCAACAGCCTTGCCTGGGTGAAAAAAGAAATCAATAACCTAGACAACAAAAGACAGTAAAGTCAGACTAAACAAAGAAATAAATAATTCCTCTGTGGCTAACCTCAGTAAGAGATCTCGCTAGATGTTTATACAAGCTGAGAATTTACCTATTCTCTCCAAGTGTGAGAAAAACCCTACCCATCAAAATCTTCAGAGCTGTCATTGAAGGTCATTTTTTCTTTTATGTGAATTTTATCATATTTTCTTCTGTTTCTTGGTATATCTATCTTTCTTTTCTCGATTCAGTTTCAATCATTTGTATTTTTAATAAAATCTCAGTTTTTCAAGCTTTCTAATTTATCAGCATAGAGTTGAATGTGGTATGCATTCATGACACATGTATTTCCTCTGCCTTTAGAAATAATTCCTTTCTCATTCTGATGTTGCAAAAATTACCTCTCCCACAACTTAATTGCTTATACTGACAATAGGCCACAGTAAATAAATTAGGAACCTCTGTTTTTATTGCATTGATCACTAGTCACATAGGGATCTTTCCACAAGTTGAGTTACTTGTCAGGCACCTCCATTAGTGTTTATTTGACTCCTAATATTTATCTGCCATTACCACTTAATGTCTTCCTTTAAATCAATAAACTAGTTTTTAACTTGAAATTTTGGTTTTAACTTATGCCTATTTCTACCCCAAGTGGGTGTACTACAATATAATCCTGACACAAACTACCCTGAGTTATTGTCAGTTCCACAGGTTTAAGGGCAAAGTCCTCCATAAGATTGACTCAGTTCTCATGCCAGCTGTATTTTCAGTCCGTTGTCTACAAATTCAGGGTCACATGACCTTTCAGCTTTAAAAATTTGTTAGAATAACTCACTAACTCAATTAAAAGTTCTGTCATTAGGATCACACCTTTATTATTAAAAAGATCAGGAACAGCCAATTGAAGAGACACATAGGGCAAGAAAAGGCCAGAAATGGGGAACACAGAGTTTCTGTGCTACTTGGAATCCATGTGTGTCACCCTTTCAGCATATCAGTGTGTTTACCATCCAGGAAGACTCATTAGGCCTTGGTATGTATAGCGTTTTTTAAAAAATAAGTATTTCATTACTTAAGCACAGTTGATTAAATCATTGGCCAAACCGTTGAACTCCATCTCCAGTTCTTTTTACCTACCCAGAGGCTGGACAGCTGAAAGTTTCAACCCACTAATCTCATGTTTGATCTTTCTGTTGACCAGTCCTCATTCTGAAACTTAGGGGCTCACCAAGAATCACTTTACTAGCATTACAAAGACACTTCTATTACTCAGAAAATTAAAAGGATTTTTGAAGCTCTGTGCCAGGAACTAAGATAAAGGCCAGATTTATTATACCACAACTTAACTTTTCATCATAAGCAACTCATTTGTTTATGATTAACAAATATTTATTAAGTACCTATTACATACCAGGCATTGTTCTAGGCATCAGAGATACATCAGTGAACAAAATCAACAGAACTCCTTGCTTTCATGGAGTTTGTGTTTTAATTTTGGGCAGACAGAGAATAAATGAGATATACATACTCTATGTAAAAACATAGAGTATGCTAGTGATAAGTACTACAAAGATAAAATGAAGCAGAAAAATTCCTGGTAGGGAGTTACTGAAATTTCATAAAGTGTGGTTTAGAAAGACCACAAAAATCTTGAGATAACAAAATGGGATAAGGAAAAAGCAACATGACTGTTTTATGTAAATACTTTTGTGACCTCCAAAATCATAACAATGTGTGATAAAATGGAAGAATAATATGTAAGAGATTGTGTCCAATGATAAAGAGTAGTGAGGGCAAAAGGAAGAATATAACTTTTTAGCAAAAGCCAAAAATTTAACTTTATCAATGATATTTAGGACTTATAACTGCCAACTCACACACATTGAAAATTACCCTTATGATTAATATTTTTGCAGGAAAAATAATTTTGTCATTGTGAATTTGTAAATCTCCAGGCTGTACCTCCTTTCTATCTATTTGTAGGGGATAATCCTTCCTAAAATGTTTTTTTCAAATTGCACAGTTACATTCTCTTGTTACTTTCTTTTTAATTTTGTTTGGTTTGGTTTGATTGGTTTGGCAAGAAGTTTGAATTATCTTTCCTGTATGTAAATTAAGTAAGTAGGTCTTGTCCAGATAAATGCTGTCTATGAGAAATCCACATTAAGTATAAAGACAGAGAAAAGATAAAAGAAAAAAGAATACACAATGAAAAGACTAATTAAATGTTTGAGTGGCTAGATTAACATGACACAACATAGGCTTAAAAAAGAATATTATTAGTAGCAAAAGGACATTATGCAAGATAAAGGAATCAATTCTCTAGGAAGACATTAACAATACTAAATGTATATGCACCTAACAACAGAGCTTCAAAAACAAAAATTAATAGGATTGAAAGGAGAAACACATAGTCTACTATTACAGCTAAACATTTATTAACTGAATCTTAGATTTACTATTCAGTTCTTCTGGTTTTATGTTTATTAAATTCTTATTTTAATTATATTATTTTCTTCTTTCTACTTTCTTTAGCTCTGCTTTTTAAAGCATTATTTACAATAACAAGGCATGGAAACAACCTAGGTCTTTATTAATGGATAAATGCATACAGAAAATGTATACATATATATGGTAGAATATTATATATGATGAAATATTATTCAGCCATAAAAAAGAAGGGAATCCTGCCATTTAGAAAAAAATGGATGCAAGTTGAGAGCACTGTGCTAAGTGAAATAAGTCAGAGAAAAACAAAAATTATGTGATCTCACTTATATGTGAAATAAATGAACAAATAAACAACAAAAAAAGCTGATAGATACAGAGAACAGATTGGTGCCAGAGTCAAGAGGTGGGGAGTGCACAAAATAGAAATTTTTTTAAGTCATTTTAAGTGGAATTCCTATTTTTGGTTTTTCTTGCTATTGAAAGTATTTAAGGCTCTGAATATTCCTCTGATTATAGCTCTAGTTGCCTCCATTTGTTTAAATATGCAGTGTTTTCATTATTGTTACTTTTAAAACAAACTTTAATTAGAGTCTTCATTTATTTACTTTTGGCCAAGGATATTTTTAGGAGGCTGCAGGTACTAGTCAGAGGAAAAAAATTAAGATAATACTAGACGTTAAAGAAGGTAAACATGTAGAGAAAGATCATGTCCCTAAGCAGAACATCTAAATATGTTCAAATATGCTGATATGTTCAAATGTGTTAATTCTTCATTGTGATATTTAATTTAAACCTGACAGAGTAAATCCAAGGTTTATATGGAAGAATCATATAAAGGAATAATCTGGGTGATCTTGTTCTCCCAGATAAAAAAAAATGTTAAAAGGCATAACAAAATGGCACAATACTGCACTAGAATTGCTGAGCAGATAATTGGATAAGGATAAATTTCACAGAAACTATCTCAGGTATAATTATTTCATATATATCATAGATGACATGAAATTGAGGATCAAGGAAAATAGGCTAAAATGTCAGAGAAAAAGGCTAGATTTTTCACTAATACTCCAGGGATGTTGGCTAAATACACCAAAAAAATCAAGACAGAGACTCAACTTGCACCAAATGACAGATGAATTAAGATTTCAATGTACAAGGTGAGCCTATAGAAGAAGTAGAGGTAAGTAAAAATGTCAATTTACTTTATGCTAAAGGAACATCAAAAAGAAATTTTATTGATTTTATGAAAATAATACATATTTTGAAGATGGTGGTGAGGTAGGTGGGAGCAGAGCCCAGTTCTCCCTTTGCCCAGCTGGAACACCTAATGGATCTTTTTAGGAACAGAGTGAACAGCCAAGTTTGGAGGCCAAAAATACTAGAGGACATTGAAAATCAGATGGTGAGGAGATTGCACTGGGATGGTAAGGTCCCTGGGATCTGCTCAGGGACCAAGGCTGCTGCAGCCCCCAGCCCAGCCTGGCGCCTGCCACAGGATACAGAAAGGAGAGTTAAATCACCAGTTCCCTTCTCTATCAGAGCAGGGGAGGCAGCCTGGCACCAGGAGGCACCTGCATACTGGAAGTGGCTGGGGGGAATAGAGACAAAGAGGGAAACACACAGAAGTGGTACACATCCACTGGAACTGTGGACACCAACACTAGAGAAATTGAGATGCCAGGTGACACCTGGAGAAGGGAGGAGTTGGGCCATGTTGGATGCTGACTCAGATAGTCTCTGGACTGGTTGGAAAGTTGGGTTGTGTGAAAAGCTTTACACTTGTTAAGAATAGAGGGCAGCTGCTTTGTAAGGAACTCTCCAGCAGCAGCTGACTCACCCTGAGGGTGATTTCAGCTGCAATGGCCCACAGACTGAGTAGCTGAGCAGAACCCCTTGCTGGCTTGTCTCAGGCTCCATACCCAAGACTGACTTACTCCGTGAGCAGCTGAGTGGCTGATTTTAGCCTGGAAGTTCATGGAAAACCTGGGCCGAGACTGGGAAACTGTGAATATTGCGACCCACACCTGGTCCCCATCTTCTCAAAACCATAGGAAGGGAGAAAAGCAAAGCCCAGCCCCCCTCTTCCTGTGCTATCTAGGAAGACCAGCAGAACTCTCTGAACAGGCTTAAAGTCAGCAGGAGGCTTATTTTTTTTTTCTTTTTTGATCCTCTCTCTTTTTCCTTATATTTCCCCCGCCCAAGTGAGACAATGAGATGTGGAGTTATGAAGGGTCCAGAGACAGATCCAAAGGCAGAGCACAAGGCTAATCCCCAAAACTGAGAAACTGAGACAAATGTCACTTTGCTATCCTATAGAACTGGCATTTTATTGTTTATGTGTATTATTATTATCTTTTGATTGTTTTTTCCACATTTATTTTATTAGTATTTTTAATTTCTCTTCCTTATGTTTACTTTTCTTCACTTTATTTCTCTGTTTAATTGCATTGTTTGGTTTTCCTTACTCTCTCTTTATTGTATTTTAATTTTCCTTCTTTCACATCACTCGTGTTCCAAAAACATGCTACTATTGATCATGTACTTTCTATTCTGATTATTCAAATCATATATTTCTTGTCATATTATTGTTGTTCCAGTACTATTGTAAATAATTGTTGTTCCATACAATTGTAATACTACACAGCAACCCTCCCTGATCTTAGCCCACTTCACTTTAATCCTGTGCATTATTGTTGTTGTAGTTAACTCTATTCTCTCTCACACTACATCTACATTCTATCCTTTACTCTTACTATATCTCATCATCTAACCTCACACAAGTCCTCTGTTTTCTGAATTCAGTTCACAATCCTCCTTTCCTCTAACAAAAGTCTTATCTCTCCTTCACTTTGTATACAAAGTGACTAGTTGGGTGACATAACACACTTTACGCTATACTTATCCAAAGAATCTCCTACATCTTTTCTACTTGCTGGTACTTTAAATCCCATAAAATACCCTCCCATTGTCTTCATCGATTTTGCGTACTCCCTGCCACTGATCACATGCAAGAATAGGTGGGAGCTGCAAACATCAGTATACAAACGCTGATGTGGGAGGAGAAAAACCACCAACAAAGGAACCACCAAAAGGTAAAAACCCAAGTACAACAAGAGAGTCCACACAAACAGAAGAAAGGGCAAGCCTAGAGTGCCCAAACAAGGAGATCCAAGAGACCACACCACTGAATTCCATAGAATTCGTACCATAGAAGTTTACCCTACAAAGACAGCTAGCAAAGCAAAATATCAGGAAGCATAGAAACAAACAAAAAAGTCACCTAAAATGGGGAGACAAACAAGAACATGCAATGAAGAGGAATGAACGACTCCCCACTCAAAGAGCTAAATGAAATGGAGGTAACCGAACTATCAGATATAGAATTCAAATTAATGGTTATGAAGATGCTCAAGGAACTCACAGACAACTACAAGAAACTGAGTGAGAACTCCATCAGCATGAAAAAGGATATAGAAATTATTTCAAAAACAGGAACAAATGAACAATACGGCCTCAGAAATAATAAACACATTAGAAGGAATTATAAGCAAGCAGGATGAAGCAGAGGATTGAATCAGTGAGTTGGAGGACAAGGTAGAAAAAACGTGAAGAAAGAGCAAGAAAAGGAAAAGAGATTCAGCAAGAATGAACAGGTGAGAAGGGAAATGCAACACAACATGAAACATAACAATATCCATATAATAGGGATACCAGAAGGAGAAGAGCAAGGGTTCAAAAACCTGTTTGAAAAAGTAATGATGGAAAACTTCCCTAAATTGATGAGAGAAAAAGTCACACAAATCCAGAAAACACAGAGAGTCCCAAACAAGAGGAACCCAAAGAGGCCCACTGCAAGACACATCATAATTAAAATGGCAAAATTCTAAGACAGAGAGAATATGAGAGGCCCCAAGGGAGAAACAGGAAGTAACATACAAGAGAACCCTGATAGGCTAGCAGCTGACTTCTCAATGTAAACAGTCCAAGGCAGAAGAGAATGGCAAGATATATTCCAAGTAATGAAAACCAGAGGCCTGCAACCAAGATTACTCTACCCAGCAAGGCTGTCAATTAAAATGAAAGGCCAAATAAGGAGCTTCCCAGACAAAAGAAGCCTCAAAGAATGCACCACCACCAAACCAGCTCTGCAAGAGATATGAAAGGGACTGATTTAAGAAAAGTTAAAAAAAAAGTGAGAAAGAGAGGAACACAGGTACAAAAAATGGCAAAAACAAGTACTTATCAATAATAACCTTAAACATAAACATATTAAAGGCTCCGATCAAAGGCCATAGAATAGCTGAATGGATAAGAAAGCATGACCCACATATATACTGCTTACAAGAGACCCTTTTCAGGACAAGAGACCCTTTTCAGGACAAAAGACCTACACAGACTGAAAGTGAAGGGCTGTAAACAAATATTCTAAGCAAATGGACAAGAAGAAAAAGCTGGGATAGCCATACTCATATCAGATAAAATAGACTACAAAACAAGGGCCATAAAAAGAGATCCAGAAAGTCACTTCATAATACTCAAGGGAAGAATCCATCAAGAAGATATAAAATTATAAATATACATGCACCCAACATAGGAGCACCCAAATATGGAAGAAAAATCTTGGAGGACTTCAAGGAAGATATTGATAGCAACACAATTATAGTAGGGGATTTCAACACCCCACTGTCAAAAATGAATAGGTCTTGCAAACAAAATATCAACAAAGATATTGCAGCATTAAACAATGTCATGCATGAAATGAACTTAACTGACATATATAGAACATTTCATCCCAAAGAAGCAAAATACACATCTTTTCAAATTCACATGGAACATATTCAAAGATAGACCACATGATATGACAAAAAAAAAAAGACTCAACAAATTTAAGAAAATTGAAATCATATCAGAGTTCTGGACAAGATGGAGGTGTAGATAGAAACTCTTTGCTCCCCCTCACGACCAAAAGGAGGATAGCAACCAATCTAAAATCAATAAACAACCAAATGTGTCAGAAAATCAAAGTGCATGGAACTCTGACAACCAAGGAATTAAAGAGAACATCAACCAGAACAAAGAGATCAGTAAGGTGGTGGACTGTGAGGGTCAACTCAGAAAAACTGTGGCAACTCAAGAGATCATGGGTGTGCGGCTAGGTGCTGAATTCAGTGGGGTGCTCGGGAGGGGCTTACTTAAAGGGAAAAATGAGAATGTGGGCTATGGGTGGGATTGCTATGGTGGGAGATACTTCCAGCCTCACACAAGAGTTGAAAAGTGTGCTACAGACAAGCTGGCAAGCCACACTGCTCCCTCTCTGGCCCCTCCCTAACAGGCAGCACTCTAGTGCACAAAGAAAAGTTGCCTTGCCCTGGTGAATATCTAAGGCCCCACCCCTTTTAACCTATCAGCTGCACCAAGACAAAGAAATATGGCCCAAATGAAAGAACAGAGCACAACTTCAGAACTAAGTGATGAGGAGATTGCTAACCTATCTGATGGAGAATTTAAAGCCCTGGCAATCAAAAAGCTCACAGATCTGATTGAACTTGGTTGAAAAATGCAAAAACAAATGAAAGATACCCAAGGTGAAATAAAGCAAAATATTCAGGGAACCAACAGTTACAGGAGGGAAACCAGGACTCAAAGCAACAATTTGAAAGAAAAGAAAGAAAGAAACATCCATCCAAGAGAAAAGAGACAAGAATCCAGAAAATGAAGAGAGACTTAGGAACCTCTGGGAAAACTTGAAACATTCCAATATCTGAATTATAGTGGGACCAGAAGGAGAAGAACAACAGCAAGAAAATGAAAACTTATTTGAACAAATAATGAAGGAAAATTTCCCCAATCTGGTGGAGGAAATAGACTTTCAGGAAGTTCAGGAAGCCCAGAAAGTCCCAAAGAAGTTGGACTCAAAGAGGAAGACACCAAGGCACATTATCATTAAGTTACCCAGGATGAAATATAAAGAGAAAATCCTAAAAGAAACAAGGGGAAAAGGAGACAGTTACCTACAAAGAAGTACCCATGAGGCTATCAGTTGATTTCTCAAAAGAAACCATACAGACAAGAAGGGACTGGAAAGAAGTATTAGAAATCATGAAAGGCAAGCACCTACATCCAAGATTGCTCTCTCCAGCAAAGTTATCACTTAAAATAGAAGAGCAGATAAAGTGCTTCCCAGATAAGGTCAAGTTAAAGGAGTTTATCATCACCAAGCCATTATCATATGAAATGTTAAAAGGACTTATCTAAGAAAAAATCAAACATATGAAGAGTAAAATTACAACAAACAACTATCAACAAATGAACCTAAAAGAATAGAAAAACAATAAAAACAAAAACTAAGCAATCAGAACAGGAAAGAATCAGAGAAATGGACATCACAGGATGGTTCAGTGGGGAGGAGGAAGGGAGGAATACGGTGAAAATGGTACAGGGAAGAAGAAGCATAATTAATAGGCATAAAATAGGTGGGGAGAGAAAAAATGGTATAAAAACAGTGGACTCAAAGAATTTATATGTACAACCCATGGATATGAAATAAGGTGGGTGGGGATGCTGGAGGATTGGGGGGGCAGGGTAAGAGGGGGAAAGAAAGGGGGTAAGTTGTAAAAAGTATAATAGCCTAATCAATAAAAATACTCTTAAAAAAGAAATCATATCAAACATTTTTCTAACTACAAGGGACTGAAACTAGAAAACAACCTCAAGGGAAAAACTCAAAAACACTTAAACTCATGGAGATTTAATAGCATGCCATTAAATCATGAAAGTGACAAGAATGAGATCAAGGAGGAAATCGAAAAGTTTCTGGAAACAGATGAAAATGAACTCACAACAACCGAAAACTTATGGGACACAGCAAAGGCCATCCTGAGAAGAAAGTTTATAGCAATACAGGCCTACCAAAAAAAGATAGAAACATTTCAAATAAACAATCTAACCTACATCTGCAAGAATTCAAAGAACAACAAAAAAGGCAGCCCAGAGCACATAGAAGAAAGGAAATAACCAAGATCAGAGTAGAATTAAATGGCATAGAGACTAAAACACAATTCTAAGAATCAACAAATCCAGGAGCTGGTTCTTTGAAAAGATAAAAACAAACGACAAGCCTTTAAGCAGGCTCATCAAGAAAAAAAGAGAGGGTACCCAAAAAACACAACCAGAAATGAAAGAGGAGAGATAACAACTGGTACCACAGAAATACAAAGGATTGAAAGACATTACCATGAAGAAGTATATGCCAAGACATTTGAAAACCTAGGTGAAATGGACAAATTTCTAGAAAAATATAATCTCCAAAAACTCAATGAAGAAACAGAAAGACTGAACAGATCAATAACACCTGATGAAATTGAAGCAGTAATAAAAAAACTCCTGAAACACAAAAACCCTGGACTGTACAGTTTCACAGAAGAATTCCACAAACCATTTAAGAAAGAGCTATACTTCATAGACTTTTCCAAAAAAGGGAAGAAGACAAAGACTCCCAAATTCTTTTTATGAAGCCAGCACCATCCTAATCCCCAAACCAGATAAAGACACAACAAAGAAAGAAAACTTCAGGCTAATATCGCTGATGAACATAGACCCTAAAATCCTCAACAAAATATTGGTAAACTGCATCCAGTAATACATTAAGGAGATCATACACTATGACCAAGTGGGACTCATTCCAGAGATATAAGGATGGTACAGTATTCATAAATCAATAAACAAATACATCACATAAACAAAAGCAAAGACAAAAATAACCTGATTATATCAATAGATTCAGAAAAAGCATTTGATGAGGTAAAGCACCCATTTATGATAAAAACACTCAGCAAAGTGAGAATAGAGGGTGAATTCCTCAACATAATAAAGGCCATATATGAGAGACCTACAGCCAACATCATACTCAATTGGCAAAAATTAAAAACGTTCCTACTAGGATCAGAAATAAGACAATGTTGTCCAGTTTTGCCACTTCTATTCAACATAGTATTGGAAGTCCTAGCTATAGCAATCAGACAATAAATGGAAATAAAAGCATCCAAACTGGAAAAGAGGAAACAAATCTGTCATTGTTTGCAGATGATATGATAGTATACATAGAAAATCCTGTAGACTCCACCAAAGAACTTCTTGAGCTAATAAATGAATTTGGCAGAACAGCAGGATACAAATACAATAATCAGAAATCAAAGATATTTTTGTATATCAACAATGAAACATCAGAAACAGAAATCAGGAAAAAAATCCCATTTGCTATAGCAACAAGAAAAATAAAGTACCTAGAAATAAACCTAACTAAGAAGGTAAAAGACCTGTACTCAGAAAACTACACAACACCGAAGAGAGAAATCAAGGAAGATACAAACAAGTGGAAACATATGTCGTGTTCATGGATCAGAAGAATTAACATTATCAAAATGTCCACACTACCCAAAGCAATTTACAGATTCAATGCAATCCCTATTAAAGTACCAATGGCATATTTCACAGATACAGAACACACTTCAAAAATTTATATGGAACCATGAATGACCCTGAATAGCTGCAGCAATTTTGAGAAAGAAGAACAAAGCAGGAGGGCTCAATACCTGATATCAAACTGTATGACAAGGCCATGGTAATCGAAACATCATGGTACTGGCATAAGAACAGGCACATAGATCAATGGAACAGAATAGAGAGGCCAGAAATAAACCCAAGTGTCTATAGTCAACTAATATTTGACAAAGGGGGAAGAAGCATGAAAAGGAATACAGATAGCCTCTTCAACAAATAGTGTTGGGAGAGCTGGACAGCTACAGGAAAAAAAAAAAAAAGGAAACTTGATCACCAATTACACCATATGCAAAAATAAATTCAAGATGGATAAAAGACTTAAATATAAGTCATGACACCATAAAAGTCTTAGAGGAAAGCATTGGCAGGAAAATCTCAGACATTCCATGCAGCAAGATCTTCACTGTTATGTCCCCTAAAACAAGGAACATGAAGGAAAGGATAAACAAATGGGACCTCATCAAATTAAAAAGCTTCTGCATGGCTAAAGAAAGCAACATTAAAATGAAAAAAGAACCAACTCAATGGGAAAACATATTTCCCAATAATACCTCAGACAAGGGTTTAATCTCTAAAATATATAAAGAACTCACACTTTACTCAAGGAAGACAAAAAAAAAACACAATACAAAATGGGCATAGGACTTGAACAGACACTTCTCCAAGGAGGACATAGAGAGGGCCCAGAGATATATGGATAGATGCTCAGCATCACCAGCCATCAGAGAGATACAAACTAAAACCACAATGAGATAGCACTTCACACCATTGAGAATGGCCATCATAAACAAATCAAGAAACAATAAGTGTTGGATAGGTTGTGGAGAAAAGGGAACCCTAGTGCATAGTTGGTGGGATTACAGACTGGTGCAGCCACTATGGAAAACAGTATGGAATTTCCTCAGAACACTAAAGATTGAACTGCCTTTTTCCTGGCAATTCCACTGCTAGCATTATATGATAAGAACCCTGAAATACCAATCCAAAAGAACCTATGCACCACAGTGTTTTTAGCATCCTAATTTACAATAGCCAAGTCCTGGAAGCAACCTAAGTGCCCATTGGTAATGAGTGGATCAAAAAACTATGGTACATTTACACAATTGAATTCTATGGAGCAGAGAGAAACAAGGAGCTTGTACCCTTTACAACAGCATGGGTGGAACTGGGGAGCATTAAGATAAGTGAAATAAGCCAGGCAATGAAGGACAAATACCATATGATCTCACCTTTGACAGGAACCTAATCAACAAAATGAATAAGGAAGCAAAATATAACCAAAGACACTGAAATTGAGAACAGGCTAACAGTGACTAGAGGGGCAAGGGGAAAGGATAATGGGAGAAAAGGGGGAAGGGTTTACAGAAACAATTATCAAGGACACATGGACAATAACAAGGGGAGGTGGAAACATGAGAAGGAGGTGGGGAGGGCTGCATTGGTGGGGAAGGGTGGTGGCAAAAGGCAGAAAACTGTACTTGAACAACAGTACAAAATGTTAAAAAATATTAAAGAAACAAAATAATAGATATTTTATGTAACAAGTATATGTGCATAGTTAAAATAAATATCACCCACAAAACCAAAACCCGAAGGTTATTAACATTTTAAGGTAAATCTTTCCAGATATTACATATAATGTAATATTTATCAGTGTCATATTACATATATAATAGTCCTATACTACTATTATATATTCCTTTTTACATATTCCCAGCATAGGAGTCATTCTGCTTGAATTTTTGTAATGCATCTCTCTTATTCCCCTAATGTCTGGACATGAAATTGAATGGCAGCCAGGACTGGGACTCACTGTCTCCTCTCCACCTTCCCAAATGTGGAACAGGAAGAACCCTGAATCTCTCGCTGCCTACCAGAGTCCCAGCTGGCAGCAGGCACTAGGGCTTCTCCTACCCAGATTCCAAACCATGGGAATTGTATCGCTCACTTGCCCAGCCTAACTCCATGAGAACTGTTTCCCCAGAAGTCCTGTCTTTCTATACTACTGGCAGGACCCATATGTACAACCAATTACATAGATAACTGGGATAACAATGGTTATAGTCCTTATGATGGCAATATAGTGTCCTACAGCCACTCAGTACAAACTGCTATTTCATTTCCAGTATTCAAATGTTTATCCTCAGGAAGCAAGCAAATCTGATTTAAGCCAGCCCCCACCCCACTCCTACCATCCCCCTCCTCTTCCACCTGTCAATCTTAGCCAACCCCAGTGTTGGAGATGGGAAGATTAATAAAGGAGACCTCAACAAAGATTGGTGTTGAGAGGGCCTGTAAGGAGAGCTCTCAAGCCCTACCACTCTTCCTTGTTTTTTCCAAACAGGAATAGAATACCTTGCATCTCCAACAGGAAGATGTTTTCTACTTTATTGCCCTGCAAATGGCCCAGTCAATGAGAGATTTTAACAACCCAACCAATGAAAACCACTGCACTTGAAATTCCCAGACCTCCAATGAAGTCTTTGTTTAAAATAGTTTCTACCAATTTTCCCTTTCCTTTACAGAAGAACATTCCTTCTCTTTGTTTTTGGATTGCCTTTGCTTGAATGTCCTGAGTTGCAAATTCCCTGGTATTCCTGAATAAATACACATTTGCTGATAAAATAACTTATTTTAAAGTCAACAAAGCAGAGGGAACACAAAGATTTTTCATTGGCTGACAAGTGATTATTCTCTGCTTTTTGGAAACTTGCTAGATGTCTCAAGCTAACTTTTCCTCTTACAGGTACTTTCATGGGCTTCTCAGAAGAGCCCCCTCAGGGAGGCCACGTTCCCCAGTGTCTGGGGATCCATATTCAGTGTCCACCTGCAGGATCCCCTTCGGCCACCAAGCAGCCAGGAGATGGTCCTCATTAGCCTCCTCCAATGTACAATTACCTCCAGTCCATGGGGTACACTCACTCATCCATCACCCATATACTTTTGGAAGAGGTATGACTTCTAAGCCCCTTAGTTTAGCCTGCTCTGGGTCCTGTGTGGCACAGATCACTGGCTTTGAGGCCAGCAAGCCCTCATCAAGTTCTTTTCTTAGGCCACTCAACAATATCCACCCCACCCCTTGGGCAAGGCGGGACTCACAGCATGGATCTCTCTACAGTAATCCCATTCAGTGTGTTTTTCATAGGCCTTAATTAATGTTCCTCTTATACCACCAATATAGACTAGGGTTAAAAAGCTGTATAAATGGTTTTTAGCACTCATATCACTTTCCTTATAAACTTCTAATGTGTATTTAAACCATGTGGAGGTCTTGTTAAAGTACAGACTCTGAGGTTCTGCTCTTTAACAGCTCCTAGGTCAAGCTCATTGCCTTGAACCTCATTCCACAGTGAATGGGTATACAGCTGGTTCTCATTCTCAAGCTTATCTGGTTAGACTTAAAAAGTACTGAAGCTGGGAGCCAGCTCAGGAAGTCTGTTGGGGCATGGTCTAGCTTTAAGAGTTCTGAAAACCCTCAGGTGATTTTTCCACCAGCCATGGGGAAAGAAATCATGGTGCAGGGCTTCCTAGAGAATGGGATCTTGGCTGTCTTGTCTCTTAGGGAATGTGAGGTTGCCTGTGTCCTTCCAAACTTTCTTCTACCTGGGCTGTTGGAATATTGACTGTAGCTGCAGCAGTGGATTAATGCCCTCGGGCTTTTACAGGGTGGCTTTTGAGAAACAAAATAGAGTAAAATTTAGCTGTCAACCTAGGAGAAGGGGAAAAAGGACAGAAGCAGAAGTGATCTTATTTTAAATCTGAATTTAAAGTTACTGAATTTCCCTGGCAATAACTAGATCAAAATTCTGCTATCTGAAGAAAGGAGTGTGAGGTGGAGTTAAGTCAAGAAGTAGGTAGATACAAAGTACTACTGTTACAGGGTGCAGCCAAGAGGGGGGACCCCAAATGGGCATTTGAAATGGGGTCCAGAACTTAAGGTGTCCAGGAGATTTTAAGATGTCTCCATCCCTCCCACCCAGGGTGTGGGTTGGGGGAAGGGACAAATGGAGCAGGGCCATTGAGAGCTGTTTTGCATAGCAATAGCCTTGCAGCTACCCTCTGGTGTGGTCATTTAACATATCTATAGCCTTTGGCTGGTTGCTTAGATATGTTAAATAGCTGTGATCATCTCTGAGCCAGGAGAATAGAAGTAACTTCCCCACCAAGACGTGACTGGGGGCAGATCCCCCCAAGCTACAGCGCCTGCCTGGGAGCTCGGAGAAGATTGGCTCCAGGACATGGGGCCACACCTGCCCAGACTCATGATGGCAGCCCAGTAAAGCTGGAAGGATATGGATTCTGGCAAGTGAAGCCAAGTGTGGGAGGAGTTGGAAATGAGGCTGCAGAGGAAGATTAGCCACGGGGATTTAAAACCCAGACTTGGCGGCCATTGGAGAGAGAGAACCATGGTGCTTTAGGAAGGAGAACCATGCTGCTTTAGGAGGGAGAGCCATGCGCAGCCCTGAGAGGGAGAACCACGAGGCCTGGACAGAGTGGGGACCCCCACAGCTCTAGAAGGGGAACCACCACCTGGTTTTAGCAGAGATCCCGGCGACTCAGCTGAGGGTGCCGGGAACCCAGGGAGGTCTCCCAGTCGAGATGGAGGACTAACTAAGAACCAGAGGACTGTCTGAGCCATGGACTTCGATTTCCCTTCCTGAGATACGGTACTCTGGACTGGGCAAAGGGGGAAGGAAGGAAGGACTGTGTCTGTTTGTGGGTGTTTTAAGGGACTTTAGGATTTTTGATAAAGACATTAGGTCACTACTTTAAGTTAGTATAGCATTAAATAAACATTTCCTTTCCTTTTCAGGAATCTCTGGCATTGAGAGACATCTTTCCTAGGGTGGCGGACATAACGGACCCGGAGCCTTCTTTCAATAATAGTATATTGTCCCAGGCCCCCCTTGTTGTGTGTTCTGTGACACTACAATTGTTTGTCTACCTGAATACAAGACTCAAAAATATCACATCTATCAGACTTACATCACTAGAATGATGAAATATGTCACACTCATAATAAAAAATATTAAGTAAGCAAATGTGCTTTAAAAAAGAAAAGAATGGGTAATGGGTTGGGGAAATGTTAAGTAAAAATGTACATTAAAAACCTTGTAAATACTGTAATTCCATATATATAATTAATAATGTAATTCCACATATATATTCCACATATTATTCCATATATATTCTGCATATATATGGAATATATATATGGAATATATGTGTGTGTGTGTGTGTGTGTGTGTGTGTGTGTGTGTGTGTGTATGAAAGAAAGGCTGCAAGGAAGTACTTCCACATATTAACAGCAGTGACAGGCTTATGGATAATTTTAATTTCATTCTTTACACTTTCTGCAAGTTCAAGGATTTTGTCTTCCTTCTTTTCTTTCTTTCTCTTACCATGAACATACATTAATTTGTAATCAGATAATATTGGATTGGCCAAAAAGTCTGTTCTTTTTTTGTGTGAGATGGCTCCAGTAGCATTTAGTTGTCTCTAACTTCATTCAAAACAATTTTGTTAGACTGTATTGTGACAGCTGTCATATCAACATGCATTAAAAAAATCAAAATTGGTGAATTTTTGTGTAGCCTTTTTAATATTGAAGATGGAAGAAAATATTCAACATTTTCAGCATATTATGCATTATTATTTCAAGACAGGTAAAAATGAAACCAAAAATACAAAGAAAATGTGCAGTGTGTAGAGAAGATGGTGTGACTGATTGAACATGTCAAAAGTGGTTTACAAAGTTTCATGCTGTAGATTTCTTGCTGAATGATGCCCCATGGTCTGGTAGACCAGTTGAAGTTGATAGCAATCAAATTGAGACATTAAATGAGAATAATCAACATTATACCATATGGGAGGTAACTTACATACTCCAAATATCCAAATCAATAAAGTTATTGGTGAAAGTGAAAAATGTGTCTTTTATTTTACAGAAAAAACTAAATGAAAATTTTGGCCAACCCAATAATACAAGGTCTGTGTAAAAAGTATCCATCCATGTAATATGAAAAATAGAGACATTTATTGAAGAAGATACAAAGAACTTTGTACATAGGACAATGACACCTCAGTCTCCTTTCAAGTAGATACCCTGGGACCTCACACAATTCTCCCATTCGCCATCAGCTGCCCCATCGTATTTTCCCGAATCTCATCAATGGTCTGAAATCTTTTCCCTTTCAAAGGTGATTTTAGTTTTGGGAAAAGCCAGAAGTTGCAGAGCACCAAATCTGGGCTGTAGGGGGGCTGAGTCCCCCCTAGGTGATTTGACGTTTCGCCAAAAACCTCTGCATGAGACATGGTGCATGAGTGGGCACGTTGTTCTAATGAAACTGCCAATCATCAGTTGCCCATAGCTGTGGCCTTCTGAATCACATGAATATGTTTTGTGGAGGATGTTCAAGCTTAATGCAAAATTTAATGTAAATTCATTGCTCTTCTCCCTCAGTCATTTTGAATGTGATGACCACACAGTACACATACTCACTAAATGGCTTCTACCGCTCCCACTGACTAGTATAATGAAGTTGTCATTGTTCACACATGCACATTCCAGTCCATTCTCCTTGGCTACCAAGTTACCTGTATATAATGCAAATGATTCTTGTTTTATTAGCAATGGTAGGACTTTTTCTGGACAGATCTCATGTACACTGAAAAATAAAACAAAAAAAGGAGATAAAGGAAGCATCAAGGTAGCTAGGCCTGCCTCTGAAGCTGAGGTCTGGGGTTCAGCATTTACTGGACAGAGACATTCCTACTGAAGCAGTTGGGAAGGAGGCACAGACAGGGTCAAGGAAAAACAACCACCACCATGACATTAATTATCTATCAAGACTTGTTGGGAAAGGTAGTCACACATGGCTTGCTCAAATCTTGCAATGTGGCATAAGATTGTGTGTGGGACCTGGGACATTTCCATCCATGGAGAGAAGGAACCCTCATAACCTATACTGCTCACACCTCTTTTCTTGTTCCAACCTTGATGTGTACTTTTTTGTTATACTTAAGCATATGTGTCATATGGCATCTGGCCAACCCCACCACTGTATCTGTTCCCCAAGTAGAGAGAGCTGGGTCTTCTGCCTGCAGCACAAGAGAGATGTGTGAAGACTATCGCCTTGTGCAGGCTCTGGGGCAAGACCTGATGGACATGAAGGATAGATGCCTCCTATTGAAGTTGATCTTGTCCTGACTCTTCTGTGAGTAAAATGTTCTTCCATTCAGTGCCTGTGTGAGTTATGTCTTTGTTGGTGATTCAGACACCTGAAAATTGCTGTTCCCAGTGGGATGCAACTGGTGTTACTTGCTCAGCAATACTAATGGCTATGATAGTGTCTTCTCTGTGCCACATGCAGTGCAATATGTCTAATCATCTTTGTGCTCTGATGAGGCTGCACTCTCCATTGATCCTTATTTCACATTTGAGTAAGCTTGGATGCTAGTGGTTGAGTAACCTGCCCAGGACCCACAGCTCATAAGTGTAATGATAAGACTCAAACTCAAATTTGTCTAATTTTAGATCCCCAAGCTGGAGAGAATCTAGGCCATTGGGCTGCCCCTCTTTCTGTCAAGAACAAGTGGAGACCCCTTCTTCTGTCACATCATTCAGGTTTGGGCTGAGTTGTGTGTTAGATAGCCTCTGGGGCCAGGTGAGGCTGTACCAGATTTTGGTTAAATTATTTCCCAACACATTGCATTCTTCCTGCCCTTTGATACCAGTGATTCACCTCCTGAATTTCAGATATTTTGCTTTCCTACAAAGCTAAAATTCCAAACTTACTGTTCTTTCATTTTATTTTTGCATTGTAATTTTCTTTCTTTTTTCTTTCTTTCTTTCTTTCTTTCTTTCTTTCTTTCTTTCTTTCTTTCTTTCTTTCTTTCTTTCTTTCTTTCTTCTCTACTTGTTCACCAATTCCTAAAACAACTAGTAAGTTCTATTTTGTGTGAGGCATTGTGAAAGTCTTGACTGATTTAACCAGCCAGGAGTTACAATGGGATTCATAGGTCAAGATCAAATGGTAGACACCCTACGTGTACCCCTAAAGTGTGGAAGTACTCAAATATTTTATTAAATTTTATAAACATAGCTTAGCTTTAAAGCAAAATCACAATTTCAGGTGGTAGGCACAGAGACAATACAAGTAAGATAAAAACTGTATGGCTCATTGGGGAGTCAGGGCTCCAGAGATGTGGGATTAATGCCTGAACAGGGTCACAGACAGGAATTGCAGCCTCTGTCTGGGGCAGGATCAAAGGTGTGACCTCTGAGCCTAGAGCAGGCACACATGCCTCTCCATAAAAAAAGTTGGTGCTTTGGGTTTAAAAGTTAATATGTTAGCATCTTTGTACTGTACTTCCAAATGAATTTTAATGGAAATGTGCATCTTACTGTGTTCCCATTAGCAAGAAACCCAGCACTGTCTAGTCTATCTTCACTTGACTGCACTTTGCTGGACTAATGAGAGAAATAGTGGAGTAATTATCATCAAGGTAAATACATACCTTTGCATGAATGCTTTTCTTGTACAAACATTTTAAAAAATTTAGTTTATTACAGTAAACATGTTTCCTTTTTTTAAAAAAAATTATTTATTTTTAGAGATATGGGAAGGGAGGGAGCAGTGAGGGAGAGAAACACCAGAAGGTCACTGGTTGCCTCCCATGCACCACCCCCCCATTTAGGGACCTGTCCTGTGACCCAGGCATGTGCCCCAACCAGTTACCCTCTGGTTCACTGGCCAGTGCTTGATCCACTGAGCCACACCAGGCAGGGCTAATAAACATTCCTGATCTCAATGTTATGTCAACACTTTTTGAAACTATTATGCCAAATTCTTCAATATTACAGGAAAATGGATTTTAGCAAACAAAGATAGACAGAAATTCAACTTTCTGAAGGCAAGACATAAAATAGGTAGAGATTGAACTTAAATTTTATGGTAATTGGTATGCAAATATTCCCCAGCATTCTCCTACTCCATCTAATGAGTTCTGATGGCTATCTCATTGCTCATCTTTTCAAAGCATCTGTGTTAATAGATTCTCAATTTTTTAAAGGCTTTTCATTAACTGCTAGGCAAAGCCCATAGATTCTGCTTCAGTTGCATTTTCTAGCTAAAGCTAAATTAAAGTATACAGACTTACACATTTCTGCTTGCATAACTGGGATCTGAATATTTATGCCCACTGCTTATGGAAGCTCCCTGCACTAGTACCTACTGAAACTCTCCATGGTGTTGGCCAAGACAGTGATTGTGGGTCCATACTGACCCTTTCTGTAGTCTCCCTCTTATATTTGACTCCATTTATGCCTCAGATGCTGCACTAATGGTGGCTCATATGCTAGTTTAATCATCATGGACTTGACTCCAGCCATGGTCTTTGCCATGGCCTGACTACCCCTTTGAAACACAGTGAGTGTCTTTGTACCCTTCTGGACCCCTTCACCCAGTCCATCCCAACCCTTCTCACCCTTGCGGTCCCTCCCTGAAGTTCCCAGAAGCTTCTAGGCTTCTCCATCACAGGTCCCTAAAAGATCATTCTCTTCCTTTTTCAGGTTGCCTCACTGTTCACATTCCATCTGAAAGCGGGTCTATTTTCTCATTTCCTGGACCAGAGCCAAGCCTGCTTTAATTTTGTTCTGTGTCATTTCTGAGTCTCTTGTCTAAGTCTCACCTCCCAGATAAACTAAATTCTTTGAAGACAGGGTTCACAGCTTCTTTGCATTCTCTTGTTGTGATGGGCACAGAGCTTAGTGTAGTGGAACTATGACTGTGCAGACAATTGAATGATTAATGACTAATAGTTAATGGCTAGTTCTAACCAGGTATCTGGGGCTGAGCAGATGCTGCCATACCCTATTCTACCTTTTTTCACCTTGCATGGGAGTCTTTTTCTTTCTTGTGCATGAATCCTGTGCTGCCTGTGTGTGTAAAGTAAGGAATAATAGAGCAGCAGAAGCATAGGCCCTCAATGATGGTAGAATGTGTTTGTCTACTAAGAATTAATTTCATAAAAAATTAAATCCCTTTCAACAGAAAAAGTGAGGCTGGAATAAGCTGGCCAGTCCCATAAGACAGTAAAATTGCTTAATCAAAGCTCTTATTGTTTAAATTAAGCAAGTGAGCACTCCAGGATCCTTGTTAGACATAACAGGTAACCCAGTTTTAATGAACAAAAATAGCTTATGGATAAATAAGAAAAATAAACCAGTTTCCCTCTAGCACAGGTGCATGTGGTATCTATCTTAAGGGCAATCTTTCCCCAAGCACACAATGACTATGAGTATCCTGTACAGATGTCTACTCTGTCAGTACTTGATGTGTGTCCCCAAGACTTGTTCTTGGTCAGTAATGACCAATCTATACTGTCTTCACTAGCTTTTGCCTCAAGGACTATACTCTTGACCATGGCGTCTTAGACAGCAAATACCCTCTGGATTCGTCCTCATGCTTATGGATTGATCACCTAAATCCTGGAAAACTAGGGACACTGATCATTTCCTCTGACCTTATTCTTTATCAGCCATGTCCAGAACAATAGTTCATCTTTATCTTATCTTCTACATTGTGTCCTTGATCATTACGTGCTGGTCAACTGTGTTCTGAGCAACTATTACACTAATTGAATCATCTGGATCTATCACCTTGGCCATCTTTGTTCTATCTACATATATCTAGATATCTAGGTCTATCTTGATCAGGTCTGTGGTGATTAGGTCTTGACAATACATGCCTTGGAAAATTGTCTATTTCAATTAGGGCAAAATGTGTTCATAACCACCTCTTACAGTTAATTATTTCTGATTATTCATCTATATTAGTTAGAGTTTTACCAGAGCAATGGGACCAGTAAGAATTTAATAGAGATTAGTTAGATAGGTAGTTAAATAGATGATAAATAGATTATTATAGATAATAGATTTATTGCAAGAAATACTATGTAGTTGTTGGGGCTAGCTAGGCATATCTGAAATATGTAGGGTAGGCTGTTGGGATACGCATGCTAGAAACTTTCTTATTCCTCAGGGAAGCCTCAGTTCTGTTCTTAAGGGCTTTTAACTAACTAGATCGGGCCCACTCAGGTCATCCAGGATAATCTCCTTTATAAAAAGTCAACTTATTTTAAATATTAACTATATCTAAAAACTACCTCTGCAGCATTACCTCGATGAGTGTTTGATTGAATAATTGGGTACTAAACATGAGAGGGTGTGCATAGCTATTATCTCCTTTCAAATAATGAAGGTGGTTTCCCTGAAGTTGTATTTTCTGTTCATCTGGATAAGGCAGGAATTTTCTTCTTAGGTTTTATTAGCAGTGGCATAAAGGAGGGCCCTGAGAGTAAAGTCAGCCCCATCTCCCTCCCACAACATGCCAGCTGAACAACTTTATCTGTGTGTCATTTTATGTATGCTTGCTATAGCTGTCAAGCTTGTAACCTGGCATCCATGTCTAATTTTTTTGTTTGCCTGAACTTTTACTTAAGGTGAACCACATCCGTGTCTGCCCACCATTATGGAGCCAATATAACTGTATCTTTAGTGAATCCCCATCACAGAGAGCCTTTCCTGCCTTAATGGCATGGCTACATTTGCATTGGGGATTCCTAGAACAGAAAATTCCTCAGTTTCAGAAGAATCTGAATCTGTTTACTCCCTATTGTCCAATCTATTTGTTCATTCATCAGTCAGGCTCTGTGCTAGGCACTTGGGACTGAGCAGTGAATAAAAGAGAAAAAGATGCCTGCCTTCATAAAGCTTGTATTCTTCGGGGGGGAAAGGGTGTGCAAAAGGATGAGATATGTCTGGTGGTGATAAATGCTATATGTAGACAATCACAAAGCAGGGTTTGTATGACAAGAATAATTGGAGAAGGTTTCCATTTTCAATAGGGTGATTAGGATACAGCTCCATGAGACGATAACATTCCAATACTCAAGGCATGGAAGAAGGTGAGGGATGAAGCCATGCCCTTCTAGGGTGAGTAGGGGAACACCTGGTCAGAACTCAAGCCAAGAAAATATTGAGCACTTTCCAGGAATGGCAGTGGGAAGTTCAGATTAAATGAAGTGGGAAAGAGAAGAAAGCAGGAGGAACAGAGCCAGAGAGGGAGCACTGGCTCAATCAGGAAGGCTCTAAGACTCAGGCTCTGTTCTGAGTCTTCTCCCTCATCCCTTAGAGGGAGATAGGAGCCACTGGAGCATGTCCCCCTTTGGGACCCAGATTCTTAGTTCCCAGCTGTCATGAGAGCTGGCTTCTGAGGACTAGCAGCTGAGCCATGTCCAGGAGTTGCCTCTGCCAAGACCTCACTCTTCCCTGGCATGCAGAAGTAAAAAGGCCCAGTCCCCTGGCTTCAGTTTGGGATGTCTGAAGCCCTTTCTGGCCCCAGAGCTCTGGGAGTTCAGTGAGGCTGCACAGCAGCCAAATTCTCTCTCTGCCCAAGTCCTCCTCACTCCATCCCTCCTTCCCTCTGAAGAAGGGCTGTTCAGAGAGCAAATAACCAGTGTGTACATTTCTGGCTGAGTCTGGCTCCCAAGAGTAAGAGTGATGAGTAGAAGAGCCTTCCTCAATGCTGAATCAAACATTCCTCTGTGCTTGCTGGTGCTCCCTTCAGTGACAGGGAGGCAGCACCTCTAGTTTTGAGAGAGTGCCTTGTGATTAGGTCTTCAGTGTTCCCCCTCTGCACCACCTCCATAGGATTAAGCACAAATTTCTGAGGTTGATTGTGTGGATGCCCCTTTTCCCAGTATGAAGACTGATGCTATGTCCCCTGCTCTATGTTTTCTTGGGTGCTTGTGTTACCTTCCCAATACATGGAACCAGCCACTTACCTAAAACTGTTCAATAACTGATGTTTTCCCCAACAGTGAATTCATTTGGAGGTGAAATCAAAACAGGAATGACTATTTCCTCCAGTAAGAGGAAATACAACAGCCCCCACCTCCACCACCACCATTGCCCTATGCCCATTTCTCAGTGAAGAAGGTATAGCTGTTGATCAAAATGGCCACACACATCCCAGTAATAAGATAGACATGTACTAAGGATGTAATATATATCATGTGATGGCCATAGTTAATACTACTGTATGCACTGGGTTGGCCAAAAAGTTTGTTTAGTTTTTTTCCATAAAATAAAAGACACGTTTTTTATTTTCACAAATAGCTTTATTGATTTGGATATTTTGAGTATGTCAGCTATCTCCCACATGCTATAACAGTGATTGTTCTCAATATCTTGATTTGATCACTATCAACTTCAAGTGGTTTACCTCACCAGGGAGCTTTGTCCAGTGGGAAATCTCCAGCATGAAATATCACAGACTACTTTTGACACATTCAGTCAATCACACCACCTTCTCCATACACTGAACAAAACATTTTTTTGTGTTTCACTTGCATTTTTAGATTTTTTAAAGTAATAAAGCATAATATACCAAAAATGTTGGGTGTTTTCTTCCATATTCAATACAATGGCTACACAAAAGTTCATCAATTTTGATAGGGTTTTTTTTACACCTTTCTTCTATTAATGTTCAAATACAGTGGTTTCCATTTTCCCACCACCATTTCCCTGCCCTATCCACCCTTACATCCCTACAACCTATCTTAAAGTTCTATATATATCCGTTAAGGCCATTTGATCTAGGGCATTGTTCAATGTTGCAATATTCTTGTTGATATTTTGTTTAGAAGATCTATCCATTTTTGATAGTGTGGCATTAAAATCTTCTAGTATAAGTGTGTTGCTGTCTGTATCTTTCTTGAAGTCCTTCAAGATTTTCCCTAAATATTTGGGTGCTCCTAAGTTTTGCCCATATAGGTTTATAATGTTTATGTCTTCTTGATGGATTCTTCCCTGGATATTATGAAGTGACCTTCTGGGTCTCTCTTTATGGCCCTTTTTTTGAAGTCTATTTTGTCAGATATAAGTATTTCTACCCAGCTTTTTTTTTCCTGTTTGCTTGGAATATTTTTTTCCAACCCTTCATTTCAGTCTGTGTTGCTCTTTTATCCTGTGGTGGGTCGCTTGTAGGCAGCTAATGTGTGGGTCATGTTTTCTTATCCATTCAGCTACTCTGTCTTTTGATTGGAACATTACACTAACATTTAAGGTTATTATTGATAGGTACTTATTCATTGCCATTTTACTCCCTTTGTAGCTTTGTTACTTTCTCTCTCATTATTTTTCTTTGTCAGTTCCTATAGCATATCTTGCAATGCTGGTTTGGTGGAGGTGTATTCTTTTAGCCTTCTTTTGTCTGAGAAGCTCCTTATTTCACCTTCCATTTTAATTGAGAGCCTTGCTGAATAGATTAGTCTCAGTTGCAGGCCTTTGATTTTCATTACTTGGAGTAGTTCTTGCCATTCCCCTCTGGCTTGTAATGTTTCTGTTGAGAAGTCAGCTGCTAGCCTTATCAGGGCTCCATTGTATGTTACTTCCTATATCTCCCTTGCTGCCTTTAAGATTCTCTCTTTGTCTTTAAAATTTGCCATTTTAATTATTTTGTGTCTTGCACTGGGCCTCTTTGGGCTCATCTTGATTGGGACCCTCTCTGGACTTGTGTGACTTTTTCTCTCATCAAATTAGGGCAGTTTTCCATCATTACTTTTTCAAACAGATTTTCTATTTCTTCCTTCTTCTTCTCCTTCTGGTATCCTTATTATGTGGATATTACATTTCATGTTGTCCTGCAGTTCCCTTAACCACTCTTCTTTCTTTTTCAATTTTTCTTCCTTCTCTTGCAGTTTTTGGGAGTTTTTTTTCTACCTTGTCCTCCAGCTTGCTGATCTGATCCTCTGCTTCATCAAGCCTGCTTTTGTATCCTTCTACTGTGGTCTTCAGTTCAGAAATTGTATTCTTCATTTCCTCTTGGACCTTGTTTATAGTTTCTATTTCCTTTTTTTATGCTGATACAATTTGCAGTAAGTTTCTCATAGTTTCCCTGTACTTTTTGGTAATTTTCAGTGAGCCCATTGAGCTTCCTTATAACCATTGTTTTGAACTCAATATCTGATATTTGGCTTGCCTCTATTTAATTTAATATTCTTTCTGAAGATTCCTCCTTCCCTTTTGATTGGGGGTTCTTTCTTTGTCTTCCCATTATTTGTGGGAGTCTTCTTGTTTGTTTCTTTTGCTTAAATTGATGTGTTTTGACTTTCTGACTTTGCAGTGTGAACTTCTATCATGGGAGGACTGTGGGATTCAGTGGTGCAATCTCCTTGAACACCTGAACTTCATGCTCTTGGGATGCCCTTTATGTCTTTTTTACTGGTTTCTTGATGTAAGTGTGTTTGATTGTTTGTGGGTCTTTTTCTGGTGTGTCCTTCCCTCCATTTGGTTGACTGAGGGTTACTCCATTCACTATGTTTTGTGTGCTGTTGTGCAGGCACTATCAGAAGAAAACCACAAAGCCCAGGAAACAAACCCACACCTGAAAATATAACACCCCTGCCCCACAATCCCACTATCAACAGAAATGAACCAGTGTTAATAAGGTTGTAATAAGATTAAGACTATTATAAGAAAGGAGAGTGAATATGAGATAACCTACTGAAAGACAAATGATTTTGATAGGGTAGATGGAGAAGCACTAATAACAGTTGGGAGTTGGAGCACCAGGAAGAGAAAAGGTAAAATTTACCTCATGAATAAAAAATGGAATGAAGAATGTGAAATAGAGTATAATAAGGGAAGTGTACAATTTTTCTCTTTAGGATTAAAGAGAAATAAAGATAATATAAAATAAAGTGAGGGAGAAATAAAAAGGAAGGAAAATAGTAAATAGCTAATAAAAATATAGGAGCCAAATTGGAGAGAAAGGTCCACCACAGTACTATTAACAACAAGTGAGCCAAAATTAATATAGATGATATGGGAATAAGAGGGAAAAACAAATCAAAGAAAAGCCTATGAGATGTTTAGAGGAATAGGAAGTGGTTGAAAAATGACAGAGGGAGATGGAATATTAAATGTAAGGAACAAAACACAAACTAACAGAGGGAAAAATTAAAATTTGAGATGTAAGGAAAAAGAAAAAGAAAGAATAAAGAAAAATAAAAGGATGAAAGATAACTAGAAGAAAGACAAAAAAGAAAAAGAATAAAAACAGGCTAAGACAGCAAAATTAAAATTTGAGATAAAAAAAGGAGTAGGGGAATGAACCAGTAAAACCCAGGGGAAGTTCAGATACTGAAACAATCCCTGTCCCCCAGGGTCTTTCTGTACTAAGTTCATCTTGCCTGCCACCAGGTAGGAACTATGGCTCTCAATGCCAGAGTTTGGTAAAAAGGAAAGGAACTATTTATTCAAAAGTTATACAGGTTTAAAGTAATGGCAGAATGCTGTTGTTAAAATCTCAAAGTCCCTTTAAAACACCCACAAATACACACAGTCCTTCCTTCCCTCTTTTGCCCAACCAGGTCAGTCAGGGGTCCGTATCTCAGGGAAAAAAATATAAGTCCATAGCTCAGCTTCACTCCTGGTTCCTCCCAGTAATCCATGCTCAGCTGGGCAGGTCTCCCGCAGTCCCCAGCAGCATCCAACTCTTAATTCAAAACTTCATCTTCATGGTGAGCCAGGGAATCCTTCTGCATCATTTGAAACTGCTACATCTTGCTTTCCTGCTTCCTAAGTCTCATCACTCCTACATCTTGCTTTATTGATTCCTAAGCCATGTGGTCAAGGAAGCCCCACTCTTTATTCCCAAAACTGCATAGTTGAACCCCGCATGGCTGCTGCACTAAGTTTAAATCCCAGCACAGATCTTCCTCTGTAACCCCATTTCCGACTCTTCCCAAAATCAGCTATACCCACCAGCCCTCTTGCAGTTTCTGCCTTTCTTGGCTGTCATAGTTAGTCTGGGCAGGCATGTTCCCATGGCATGGAGTGAACTATCTCCAAGCTCTCATGCAAGTGTGGTAAGGGGAGCTGCCTCCCAGTTACATCATGGATTTAAGTCATGCATACCTTTCTAGTTAGCCTGTTGTTATTGATATGCAAAATAACTCTCAATGGCCCTGCTCCATGTCTCCCTTTCCCCAGCCAGACTTGTGGAGGAGGATATCCTATATTCCTGGACACCCCAAGTTCTTGACCACCTTACAAATCCCCGCTTCAGGGTGCCATGTGGCCTCCCAACCTATACCCTGTTACAATGGCAGATGTATATCGCTGCTTGGCCTGAACCAAGTTGTTTTTGGGGTGAAGGGGAAGGTAGGTTGTGATAGGGTAGCTTTCTCAGGAGGGGGCCACAGAGGCCAGCCAGGCTGAAACTGAGGTAAAGATGCTAAAAATGAAGGAAGAGACAGACTTTCCTACCCCAATACCTAGTGAAACAAGTGAAAAATAGTAAAAAAATGGGAGGGGAACTATTTTTTTAAAAAGTCAAAAGTTGGTGAGTACTAATCTACAGGATTAGAAAAACCTCATGCCATAAAACCACTTTCAAAAACAGTCACCATAAAAAGAAATGTTCAGGTTTGAGCATTTTGACCTTACCCCTGGTCTAGAGAAGGGAAGAAGGAGGACAGCTGAGAGGTACAGTGAAGGGTGAAACAGGGATACTTCCAGGCTGTTTTGGATGTGTGGAAGAGGCCAAGCCCATCCACTGTGTGGTGGTGGTGGGGGGAGGGTCACGACTCTAGGAGAGACAATAGACCCAAGTGTGCCTACCCCTATCTTTCATTGAAATAAGCTTTCTATACATACTTTTGTGCCCTCAGGCTACAGAAAAGAGAATAAAAGGAAATGTCAGCCTTCACAGAGGAGGAGGGGAATGAAACAGACAAGGGTAAATCAGCACTGAAAGACAGAGACTAGTATGTTGTCTCCTGGTCCCTGAGGTCACTGCTTCCTGCTCACCCTGTGTATATTGGTTGGGATGCTTTTTGGCTGCAAGTAGCAAAACACTAAACTGAAAATGGCCTAAATAAAAGACTTTATTATCCCACCCAATAAGAAGCTTAGCACCCAGAGCCTTCCATATTTCTGCTTTGTCATTTTCAGCACATTTCCCTCAGCCTTATAATCTTCCTCAAGGTCTGAAAATGGCTGCCAAAATTCCAGTCATCACAGAGGCAACCTCACATCTCAATGGCCTTAATCAGACATCAGCCTCTTCCTAAGGCAACCACTAAGTAAATGAACTGATTATGATTGGCTTAATCTATTAAGACTCACTGTCCCCCAGGGTTTTATGGAGGAGAGTGCACACCCAGACAGGCCTGGGGCTCTAACAATATAGAAAAAAACAGGTGGTGGTAGAAGAGGTGGATTTGTGTGAGTAAAAATAAGGTTCATTCTATTTTGGTTAAATCAGCCATCCCAATACCTTTGCCTAAGCACCCATGTCCTCTTGGTTAACCCAGGCATGAGAGAAGGTAGGCACACCCTGAGCATATCAGTTGGGCTGCTTTTTGGCTGAGGGAATTCTGAACAAAGTTTATGTTTAGGAGTGTGATAAACAGTTTTCTTCCTTACTTATTAAGATTCTGACTGAGAGAATGAACTGGGCAAGACCAGAGCAGTGTGCCAGGACCACAGGCAAGCTTCCTGGTATTCAGGGAAAATGGGCAGTTCCCAGAGTGGGACCTTTGGAAGGTGGATGATGGAGATGACTTCAATGGCCCTCAAGTCTCAATCCTGGAAGTAACTTAGAGGTACCTCAAATCAAGAGCCATATCTTGATCCTCCAGCTGAGGTATATCTGTGCCAAGCAGTGTGATTGTGATAAAGGGGCTGGTTGAGAAGCCTTGAGGACCCACTTCAATGGGCTGGTTGATGCTTTGAGCATGGTCCTAGAACACCCACCTGCTCTCCTGCTTACATGAAGAAACCCATGTCCTGATTTTGACACACCTACCAAACGCCCCTTTAGCTATTCCCTTCATTTTTACTTCAGACTTCCTCAAATTAATATTTTCTCAAATCTCAGTTAAATTTTAATTTATACCTAAATTTTCTTTTTTTTCTTTTATTTATATTCAGTGTATAAGGGGGACCTCAAAAAATGAAATTATCTTTTAGAGGGCAGAGACTTGTAGTACAGACTTCCCCCACTAGGTGAGTATGCTAGGAACCCATCTGTATCAGTGTACCAGCTTGTTGTGAGAGGCTACATTTGGCTTCTGTTAATTTCTCTAGAAGACACACCACATTTACCTATTTCATGAGGAGTGATTTACTAATACATCTGCCCACACCACTGAGTGTTCAGCAGTTTTTGACCAAACACAGCATGACCCCTGTACCCCACCCTCTCTATTCACCTCATCTCACCCCAAGTGACTTTTCTTTGTTTCCCTCAATGAAAAAAGTCCTCAAAGGAAAGCATTTTGCTGACATGGAAGAGGTGAAACAGAAATTGGTAGAAGCACTAAACGGCATGAAAATCAACAAGTTCAAAAACTTTTTGATCAGTGAAAAAACATCTTGATAGGTGTGTTGCATCAAGTGGACACTACTTTGAAGGTTACTGAGTTTTAAAAATGTAAGAATAAATACACAGTTTTTTATAAATAATTCCATTTTGCCCCCCCCCTTGTATACCTAACAGGAAACTTTATATTACTTCATAAACAGGAAGGAGTCTCATTTTCCATAATACGAGTACCAGAAAACACAATAAACTCAAAATAGAGCAGAATTCCAGTCAAGATAGTGGCATAGGTAAACATGGTCCAACTCCTCACAAAATGACATCAAAATACAACTAAAATATAGAACAACTGTCACTCAGAATCATCAGAAATAGAACTGAATGGAAGTCTGACAACTTAGAATTAAAGAAATGACATGCACCCAGACTGGTAGGAGAAGCAGAGATATGGACTGAGTCAGTTCCATCTATGTGTGGTGGATTAAAATTTAGGAGGGATATCTCAGGGGTGAGAAGTCCCAGCTGCACACCATGACCCCCAGACTAGGGTTCCAGTGCCAGGAAGATAAGTCTCCTTAACTTCTGGCTGCAAAAACCAGTGGGGACTAAGTAGGTGGAAGAAACTGCTGAAACTCCAAGAAGTACCATTTAAAGAACCCCTACACAGACTTACTCAGACTCACTCCCTGTGAACTCCAGCACTGGAGTAGCAACTTGAAAGGCACCAGTGGCATACAGAGAGAAATTGAAGTGTCTGGCATCAAGGCAAGAGCTGGTGAACAGCTTTCTCCCAGACAGAAAGGCAGGTAGAGGCCATGTCTTTTTTCTGAATCCATTCCCACAGATCCACAGATAGAGCAGGCAGGTGTCATATCTGAGACTCCATCAAACTGGCTAACACTGTTTACCCACCCTAGAGATCACCTGAGACTCTGAACCCCTCTCAGGAACTTAAGAGCCAACCCGAGTTGTTAACAGAGACTTTTCCATGAATGTCTGATTTTGACTTATGCTTCACAACTTTCTAAATTCTGTCAAACAAGTAACAGTTGGCCTCAGTAACTCCCAGCCCATGAACATCTTGCTAAGTGGCCCTAGGCTCAGCAGTAGCAGCAGCCAGCCTAGATGTACAGCTCGGCTTCATCTCCAAGCCCAGTACAAGTAGCAACCACCCCAGATTGCTTTATAGCTCCTGCAGGGTTACCCCAGGCAGAACATAGGTAGGAGCTGACCTTGGCCTGCACCATTCAGGATCCCCAGGGCCTGCAACCCAGTGGACAGCTATAGACCATGTCAGAACACCACCACTCTGCCTCTGCATTGCTGATCCTCTATGGAGGGTGGAAGTGGGTGTTCTGTGGTCATAGTCAATCCTTGTAACTGACTGGCCTGGATAAATACTTCCTATTGACCTGCCAACAATAATCAAGGCTCAACTACAAGAGGAGGGAGTACACAGCCCACATGAAGAGTGCACCTTGAGTACCCAGGTTAGGTGATAGGGGACGCTGTGACACTGGTCCCTACAGGACACCTACTACATTAGGCTACACTACCAAGATATGAAGTCAAAGCAGCTCTACCTAATACATAGAAACAAACACAGGGAGGATGCCAAAATTAGGAGACAAAGAAACATAGCCAAATGAAAGAACAGATCAAAACTCCAGAAAAAGAACTAAACAATGTGGAGATAAGCAATCAGTTAGATCCAGAGTTTAAAACACTGGTTATAAGGATGATCAAGGAACTTAGTGAGGACCTCAACAACATAAAAAAGATCCAGTAATAAATGAAGGATACACTAATTGAAATAAAGAGCAATTTACAGGGAAACAACAGTAGAGTGAATGAATCCAAGAATCAAATCAATGTTTTGGAATATAAGGAGGCAAAAAACAACCAATCAGAACAACAATAAGAAAAAAGACCTGGTTGGCATAGCTCAGTGGATTGAGTGCGTGCTGCAAACCAGGCATCACAGGTTCGATTCCCAGTCAGGGCACATGCCTGGGTTGCAGGCCATGGCTCCCAGTAACCACAAATTGATGTTTCCCTCTCTCTCTCTCTCTCTCTCTTTCTCTCTCTCTCTCTCTCCTCTCTCTCTCTCTCTTCCCTCTCTAAAAAATAAATAATAAATAAAATCTTTAAAAAAATAAATAAAAATAAAAAAGTCAAAATACTCATTGAGTCCTAATTTGATAACACTGCATGGGAAGACACTTAGTACAAGGCCCGCTCCCATCTTTTTGAGTAAAAAGAGATCAGCAAGTATTATAAAGGTGTTAAAACATTCAGCATCAAATCAAAACATTCTCCTTGATGCCATTAGAACACTTGAGAGATAATTTGTAGGGAAATAACTTTCTTACTCTAGAGTTTGATAGTATTTAAAGCTGGGCTCATGGCTGTTTTCAGTGTGTCTGCTGAGTGTCAACACACTTTGGGGGAGTGATGTGGAAGAACCTCCTCTCAGAGACAGTGGATGTCATCCTCAGCTGATGAGCTGAAGACTGGGAAGGTCACATGACCTTGCTTTTCTTCTCTGTCAGAGAGGTTCCTCGGACCTTCAACAGAGTGGTGGGAGGGTGGAGGGAGATGCAGTGGGGAAGACATCTGACATAGCTCTGTCCTATATGCTCTGGTGTAGTCAAGGCAGTAGTGAAAGGGCCCTTTCAATAGTGCTGGGGATGTAGCCAAGAGCACCCCAGCTCACATCCACCTTAGGACTGTCTAGCCCAGTTCTTACTCTTCAGCTCCATGGCAGGAGGCCCAGACATACCCAACCAGCCATGGCAGGAGAGAGGACAACTCTAAAGCCAGTTGGAGGGGTCAGAAGTAACCCCTGGGAAGCCAGATGGAACCACTAACTCAAAATGTTTTCCAATGTTCCCTCACCTGGGGATGGGGAGCAACTTCATTACAGAGTTCTTGAGTAGCTCACTGGTCTTGCAATGCCTACACTTACTCCTCCTTTTCTAGTCAATTGATCAGTCAACACAGTTTTATTTGGTATCTATGAGAACTATAGCAAACAAGACAAAGTCCCTTATGTCAGATTCTGGTTAGCATAGTCAATAGACACACAACCAGATGTCATATTTCAGGGATGTACCTAGTCCTGGTGGGAGAGGGTTTCTAGCTTTGCCCAAGAGAATCGGATGCTCTGGTCAGTCAGTCTAGGTCATGTGCCCCACTGCCATGGTGGAAAAGATGGTTCCAGAAGGTGAGATGGGGTCTTCTCCATTTCCACACCGTGGACCTCACACCACTGAGTGGTCATGATATCAACAAGCATGTTGTGTGTGAGAGAAGGGATGCATGGGAGGCAGCAACAACAGCTATCCCTACAAAAGGGTCCAAAGGATGACCATCTGGACAAAAGCAAGCAGCCTGGAGACCCTATTAGCAGAGACAAGAACAGGAAGGCGGATATAGGGGAAACAGGAATAATGTGGAGTCACTTTGAATACAGGCTTTTCTGTCACACAACATGGGGGACAACAAGTAGGGAACAGGGGAAGGTCTGGGAATACAGAGAGCAATTCCCCATTGTCTATCCTTTATACCTAGAAGTCCCAAGTACATGGTGGGCCATTTTTCCAGTTATTTTCTTCTAGTCCTCTGACATTCTTTTTCATAAATACTACACATACACATAGGTGCATGCACACATGCATGCACACACAAAATGCTTTCTAACTATACTATTATATACTAAAAGATCAATGCACACATACATATCCTGACATTTTTTATTTCTGTGGGTCACAAAGAAGTTTAAAGATATTGCTCCAAAACATTCTCACCTCTAATATAGTAAAATGAACACTGATTTTAGATTATAGACCTGACCCTGAACCTTACCAACCACGGGATCCCAGCGGGGGAACTGTCCTCTCTTACTTAATCTGTGAAATGGGATAAAACTTCACCAATCTTCAGCCCCAGTTAATGTAGAGTGAGAATGAAACAGCATGTCAACAAAAGTGATTTCAAAACTGTTAATTCCTGTATAAATGTGTGATATTAAGGTGGCTAATATTGGGCCTTAGCCAAGAACCCATCTTAAGCCACGGTTCAGAAAACCAAGCCTTGTTCTTTGATCGCATCTACTTAGCCAGCTGTTCAATTCTCATATGCTCCTTTCTCTTCCAAAACCTTAGATGCCAATTGGAATGAATGGTTAAAAAAATACCATGTTATCCTTGAGTCCTTCAGTTCCCTGTCCAGGACATCTCAAGGCCAAGAGATAATTTTCTAGTTTCTCCTGGCATTCTAATTTTCCCCTGGCTGACTGTGTTGGCATGGGCCTAAGATCTGGGCAGGCTTTCTGCCACATTATGGATGGCTCTTTACCTCCTCCCAGAAAGCACCATAGCTACTGGGCTATAACCCCAGCTGTCCTGTTGAAAGTGGCTACCCACTGGGTTGCTGCACTATTGACTCCTCAGCTCTATGTTTCCTTCACAATGTCAGTCCCATCAGTCCTAACCTTCATCTGCTGTGAAATGTGCCTCCCACCCTGAAGAATGCATTGACAGAGGTCCCACAGGTGGCAAAGAAGTGATGGATTTTGGCCCTGACCAGTGGCAACTAGAGGTTTTTACAGACACTTCTGTTTAAGTGTTGCAAGATGTGATAGATGAATGTAAACCTGACCCAATTCTTCAATACTCCCTGTGTCCATGCCCTTTGCAATGTGGCTTCATAGCTCTTCCTATCAAGGAGTGGAGTACATTTCCCTACCAGGCTTGCCTGTGACTTGCTTTTACTAATACAATGAGGTTGGAAGTGACATTGTCAGTTCTGAGTTTAGGCCTCAAGAAACATTACAGCTTCCACTAGATCTTTTGGAACATAACACCAGCTATGTGAATAAGGTCAGGTTAAATGGCTGGAGAATGCAGGCACTCTACACCAGTTTGCATCCAGCCAACCCTCCAACATTCATGAGACCCCCACATTAGTCAACTGAGCTTCCTACCTGACCCTCACTGGCCCTAGATTCTTGAGGGATCCCACCTGAGATCAGCAGAATTGCCCAGTCAACCTATAGTCTCATAAGAAATAATGTTTGCTGTTTTAAGCAACTAGTTATGGTATAATGTGTTACCCAGCAATAGCTAACTGATATGTAGGACCATGCCTACCTCCCCTTAGAGGAACTAAGAGAAAAGGTAAAGACTGTTGTCGTTTTTTCCCAATCATATGAATGACTCATCCCAACCAGACTGCATGAATCTAGCCTCCTTATCCTAGAGCCTGGTTAGTAAAAAATGAAAAGGAAAGGAAATAAAGCATTATGGCTAGTAGGTTAACACAAAATATTAAATATGCTTGTTCCCCTCTCCCTCCCATGCCCTCTTGCTACCTCAGCTTCTCTCCATTCTGGGTGTCCCCTCTCCCACAACACACATAAACACTCCTTTTTGGCCTCCTAGAAAAGTTTCAACAATCTTTTTGCTTAATTATGCTGAGCAAGGGAGCCATCTCTGACCCAGCCAACCAGGTCATGCACTTGGGTATACTTTTACACAAAGGCTTACCTCAGTGTTCTGCTAACCCAGTAATTCCCAAAGGATGGTGTAATCATTGGTGACACCAGCAATAATTTTGGTTGTATAAGGAAAATAATTTTAAATTCTTTTTTAAGTATATTTTATTGATTATACTATTACAGTTGCCCCAATTTTTCTCCCTTTTTCCCCCTTCACCCAGTACCCCACTTCCCTCAAGTAATCACCCCCTTAGTTCATGTCCAGGGGTTGTGCTTAAAAGTTCATTAACTTCTGAATTTCCTATACTATTCTTAATATCCCTCTGTCTATTTTGTACCTACCAATTATGCTTCTTAATCCCTGCATTTTCTCCTCCATTCTTCCCCTTCCCCCTCTGGGCTAATAACCCTCCAGATGATCTCCATACTTATGATTCAGTTCCTGTTCCAGTTGTTTGATTAGTTTGGTTTTTTAGATTCAGTTGTTGATAGTTGTGAATTTGTTGTCATTTTACTGTTCATAGTTTTGATCTTTATCTTAAATAAGTCCCTTTAACATTTCATGTAATAATGACTTGGTGATGATGAATTCCTTTAGCTATACCTTGTCTGGGAAGCAATTTATCTGCCCTTTCATTCTAAATGATAGCTTTTCTAGACAGATTACTCTAGGATGTACGTCCTTGCTTTCCATCACTTTGAGTACTTCTTGTCAGTCCCTTCTTACCTGCAAAGTTTCTTTTGAGAAAGCAGCTGACAGTCTTATGAAAACTCCTTTGTAGGTAACTCCCTGCTATTCTCTTGCTGCTTTTAAAATTCTCTCTTAACTTTAACCTTTGGCATTTTAATTAGGATGTTCCTTGGTTTGGTCCTCTTTGAGTAACTTATTTGGGACTCTCTGTGCTTCCTGGATGTGTATGTCTATATACTTTGCCAAATTAGGGAAGTTTTCTTTCATCATTTTATCAAATAATTTTTCAATTTTTTGATCTTCATCTTCTCCTTCTGGCATTCCTATTATTTGAATGTTGGCATGTTTGGAGATGTCCCAAATCCTTCTTATATTATCATCATTAAAAAAAATAATTGTTTCTTCTTTCTGTTCTTGTTGAATGCTGATTTCCTCCTTATGTTCCAAATCATTGATTTGAATTCTGGTTTCCTTCCCTTCACTGTTGGTTCCATGTAGATTCATCTTCATTTCACTTAGTGTAACCTTCATTTCTTTCTTTATGTTATTGCCATACTCAAGGAGTTCTCTGGGCATCCTGATCACCAGTGTTTTGAATTCTGCATCTGATAGGTTGGTTATCTCCATTTTGTTTAGTTCTTTTTCAGGGGGTTTGTTCTGTTCTTTCATTTGGGCCATGTTTCTTTGTCTCCTCAATTTGGCAGCCTCCCTGTATTTGTTTCTGTGTATTAGCTAGAGCTACTTTGACTCCCTGTCTTAGTAGCATGGCCTATTGTAGAAAAGACACCTGTAAGTTGTGAAGGCAGAGCTTTAGGTAATTTCCAGGGCAGGAAACCTGCTTCACCACTTTGTGGCTGTTTGGGAGGAGGGCGTGGAAAGGAGACTGTGGCTGTCTGGTTTCTGTAGGTTTGCCCAGCACTTGCCCCATTTGCAGTCTCTTCATCCACTCCATGTATGTGACTGGTGCCCTTTCAGCTGTTGCCCTTTGCTGAATCCCAGAGTGGGTGGGTTTGCATACATTCTAAAGCAGTGTGGGCCCTGTAAGTGGAGTTTCTTGAATCAACATTTTCTTCCATTGCCCCAATCATTACTGTTTTTTGCAGCCAGAAATTACGGGGATTTATCTTCCTGGTGCTGGAACCCTGTGCTGTGTGGTCTGGCTTAGTGCTGGGATTGCTCTCTCACAAGGTATCCCTCCCAATTTTTATCTCCCACATGTGAATATGGGACCACCTGTGCCCATTACACCACCACTGTCACCTCTGCACACCACACAGCATCTCCTCACCTCTCTGTTTGACTCTGTATCTCCACCCTTACTGCCCATCTGGATGAATGTGGCTTTAAATCCTTGGTTGTTGGACTTCCATACAGTTAGATTTTCTGACAGTTCTGAGTAATATTTGTTTTGAGGTTTAGTTGAATTCTTTTTGTGGTTGTGCAAGGAGGTGAAGCATGTCTACCTACACTTCCATCTTGACCAGAAGCAGTATTTTAAATTCTAATAGTTTCACCTTTATTGTAATATTCTAGTACATTTATTTTCAGATATAGTCAAATAAAATAGACTTAACACAACTAATATGTAATGTAATGTTTTAATTTAAAATGAATTTAAGTGCAGCTGGATGCTAAATTAGAAATTTTAATAAAGGTCTCCAAATTCAAGAGATGCTGTTCTATGAAAGTGATGCAAGGCCACAGGCAGAATTCACAAAGGAGATAACTTGAAACAAGAGTTACCATCAAGTTTACAGGATCTAGATTGGGGAGAAATGTTTTCTCAAGAGGGTCATTGGAGAGAGTGTGGCTCATGTACTGGAAGGTGACCCGGGGTTTGACAAGAAGTCAGTATGTTCTTCTCTCTTGCTTAGTGAATGAAGGCTTCAAGGAGAACCTGCAGAATTTGACACATGTTTCTGAGCTTAGGAGACATGAAGAGTGATCTATGATACATATTTAAGGAGTGCAAAGGCAGGTATTTGTGGATACAGGCCCTAGGGAAGAAAGAAAAAAAGCAACATTGAGAGCATGGGCAGCCTGAGTGCTAGAGATCTTGAAGGTTGCACACTATGGCAGAACTTCTTTGAGGAAGAGGGAATCAGGTTCCCATGGAGCACCTCAATAGGTCCTTCCCAGGTCTCAACAGGGCACATGCAAGTGAGAGTTTTCCCACTTATGCCTCATTAACTCCACACACACCTGCTTCTCATTGCATGGCAGCCATATAGCAGGGGTGTCAAACTCATTTTCACCAGGGGCCACATCAGTCTTGTGGTTGCTTTCAAAGGGCTGAACATAATTTTAGGACCGTATGAATGTAACTGCTCTTTAACAGTTAAGCAAGAGCTCAACACCGCCATGGGGTAGAAAGAAGGTGCTGGGCTAAATAAAACAAGGTGGAGGTCCAGATTTGGCCCACAGGCCTTGTGTTTGCCACCTGTGCCATATGAAGAGGAAAGGAAGAGGGAGGAAGAATGAATGAGTGTTTCTCATGGACAATATGTAGGCCACATGGGAAAGAGAAACAGCCAGAAGCTGTTCTAAATTCTACTCAACAGAATTCTGGCCAAGATGGGGGCTTAAGTAGACACACTGTGCCTCTGTGCAAAACAAAAAGAAGGACAATAACAATTTAAGAACAAAAACCAATCAGAACTGACTGAAAATCAAACTGTATGAAAGTCCAACAACCAAGGAGTTAAAGAAGAAATGTTTACCCAGACTGGTAGGAGGGGCAGAGACTGGCAGCTGGGGCAGAGAGGACTTGCAACAGTGGCTGGAGGACCCGGTGAAGCAGTGGATTGTGGAACCTGGGTGCAAGGCTACAGATGGCCCACAAGGCAGCAGCTGGTGGATGGGGTGGACCCACAATCACATGCAGATAAACAAGATGAAACAAATTGGGAGCTGGATGGACTGCACAACCCAGGGTCCCAGTGCGGGGAATAAAGCCCAAAACTACTGATTGAAAACACCTCTGGGGGTTGAGGCAGCAGCAGGAGAAACTTCCAGATTCACAGGAGAGCTTCTTGGAGAGACCCACAGGGTCCTAGAATGTATACAAACCCACCCACACAGGGATCAACACCAGAAGGGCCCAATTTGCTTTTGGGAAGCAGGAAAGTGGTTGAAATCTGGCAGAGAGCAGAGCAAGCATCATTGTTCCCTCTCAAACCTCTTCCCCACATACAGGATCACAACCCAGTGATGTGGGTTACCCCATCCTGGTGAATACCTAAGCCTCCACCCCTCACTATGTAACAGGCATGTCAAGACAAAAAAGATGGCCCAAATGAAAGAACAGATCAAAGATGCAGAAAAAATACAACTAAGTGATGAAGAGATAGCCAAACTATCAGAGGCACAGTTCAAAACACTGGTAATCAGGATGCTCACAGAATTGGTTAAATTTGGTCACAAATTAGATGAAAAAATGAAGGCTATGCTAAGTGAAATAAAGGAAAATGTAGAGGGAATCAATAGTGATGGGAAGGAAACTGGGACCCAACTCAATGGTGTGGACTAGAAGAAAGAAAGAAATATCCACACAGAAAAGAATGAAGAAACAAGAATTCAGAAAAATGAGGAGAGGCTTAGGAACATCCAGGACATCTTTAAATGTTTCAACATCCAAATTATAGGGATACCATAAGGAGAAGAGGAAGAGCAACAAGTGCAAAAGTTATTTGATCAAATAATAGAGAAGAACGTCCCCAATCTGGCAAAGGAAATAGTCTTCCAGGAAGTCCAGGAAGCTCAGAGAGTCCCAAAGAAGTTGGCCCCAAGGAGGAACACACCAAGGCACATCATAATTACATTAGCCAAGATTAAAATTAGGGAGAGAATCCTAGAAGCAGCAAGAGATAAGGAGGCAGTTACCTACAAAAGCAAGAGACAAGGAGGCAGACTGTCAGCTGATTTCTGAAAAGAGATGTTACAGGCAACAAGGGGCTGAAAAGAAGTATTCCAAGTCATGAAAGGCAAGGACCTCCATCCAAGGTTGCTCTATCCAGCAAAGCTTTCATTTAGAATGGAAGGGCAGATAAAGTGTTTCTCAGATAAGATCAAGTTAAAGGAGTTCATCTTCACCAAACCCTTATTATATGAAATGTTAAAGAGATTTATCTAAGAAAAAGATAAGAAATATGAACAGTAAAATGACAGAAAATTCACAGTTACTAACAACCACACCTAAAACAAAAACAAAAGCAAATAAAGTAAACAACTAGAACAGGAACAGAACCACAGAAATGGATATTACATGGAGAGTTATCAACAGGAGAGTGGGAGGAGGAGAGAGGGGGAAAAGGTGCAGAGAATAAGTAACATAGATGATAGGTAGAAAATAGAAAGGGGGAGGGTAAGAATAATATGGGAAATGTAGAAGCCAAAGAACTTATATGTATGACACATGGACATGAACTAAAGTGGAGGAATGTGGGTGGGAGGAGATGTGCAGTGTGGAGGGAAATGAAGAAGGGAAATGAGACAACTGCAATAATATAATCAATAAAATATATTTTAAAAAATCCTACCCAACAGGGGTGACAAGGTCCATACTGGGAAAGAATGGCACATCATGGGACAGGGCCTACAAAAACTCATAAATATCTCCATAGAGAAATAGCTACCATTCAACAGTGATCAGCCCAGACAATGTGATGATGCCATTTTAAAACAATAGCACCTGTCACCCTAATTTCCTCTGCCTAAAACGGGGGAAAAAGAGAGAAATATCACCCAAAGGAGTATTGTGCTACCACCCTGCCATATGCCATAAGCTCCCAGAGGGACCCCATGAAGAGGGGAATTTTTTTATTATTACCTGAGCCAAGACACTCTTGCTGAAATGTGAGTTAAAGTAACCATAAGGCTTTTTAAAAAATTCTTTTTTTTGGGGGGGGGGGGACTATGGTGATATATTTATCTTTTTTTTTTTTATTAATCATTGGTCATATACAGTTTTCTCCTTTTTACTCCCAATCAAGTCCCCCCCTCCCACCCTCCCCACTTCCCTCCCATTACCACCCTCCCCTTAGTCTATGACCATGTGTCCTTTAAGTTTGTTCCTGTGAACCCTTCCCACTGTCCCCTTAAATTCCCTCTTCTCTCCCCTCCGGTCACCATCAGCCTGTTCTCTATTTCAGTGTCTTTGGTTATATTTTGCTTGTTTCTTTGTTTTGTTATTTAGGTTCCTGTTAAAGGTGAGATCATATGGTATTTGTCTTTCACTGCCTGGCTTGTTTCGCTTAGCATAATGTTTTCCAGCTCCATCCACGCTGTTGCAAAGGGTAGGAGCTCCTTCTTTCTTTCTGCTGGATAGAATTCCATCGTGTAAATGTACCATAGTTTTTTGATCCATTCATTTACTGATGGGCATCTTGGTTGCTTCCAGCATCTAGCTATTGTAAATTGTGCTGCTATGAACATTGGGATGCATAGGTTCTTTTGAATTGGTGTTTTAGTATTCTTAGGATAGAGTCCCAGCAGTGGAATTGCAGGGTCAAAAGGCAGATCCATTTTTAGTTTTCTGAGGAAGTTCCATATTGCTTTCCATAGTGGTTGTACCAGTCTGCAGTCCCACCAACAGTGCACTAGGGTCCCCCTTTTCTCCACAACCTCTCCCACGCTTGTTGTTTGTTGCTTTGTTTATGATGGCCATTCTGTCTGGTGTGAAGTGGTATCTCATTGTGGTTTTAATTTGCATCTCTCTGACAGCTAGCGATATTGAACATCGTTTCATGTGTCTTTGGATCCTCTGTATGTCCTCCTTGGAGAAGTGTCTGTTCAAGTCCTTTGCCCACTTTTTTAATTGGATTCCTTGTCTTCTTAGAGTACAGTCGTGTAAGTTCTCTATATATTTTGGAGATTAGACCCTTGTCTGAGGTGTCATTGGCAAATATGTTTTCCCATACAGTTGGTTCTCTTTTAATTTTCATACTGTTTTCTTTAGCTGTGCAGAAGCTTTTAATTTTGATGAGGTCCCATTTGTTTATTCTTTCCTTTATGTCCCTTGCTCTAGGGGACACGTCATTAAAAAAGTCTCTTCGTGAAATATCTGAGATTTTCCTACCTACGTTCTCCTCTAAGACTTTAATGGTGTCATGTTTTATATTTAAGTCTTTTATCCACCTTGAATTTATTTTTGTATATGGTGTAAGTTGGTGCTCAAGTTTCATTTTTTTGCACGTGGCTGTCCAGTTCTCCCAACACCATTTGTTGAAGAGGCTATTTTTATTCCATTTTATGTTGCTGCCTCCTTTGTCAAATATTAATTGACCATAGAGACTTGGGCTTATTTCTGGGCTCTCTGTTCTGTTCCATTGGTCTATGTGCCTGTATTTTATGCCAGTACCAGGCTGTTTTGATTACAGTAGCCTTGTAATATAGTTTAGTGTCGGGTATTGTGATCCCTCCTACTTTACTCTTCTTTCTCAATATTGCAGCAGCTATTCGGGGTCGTTTATAATTCCATATAAATTTTTGAAGTGTTTGTTCTATGTCTGTGAAATATGCCATTGGTACTTTAATAGGAATTGCATTGAATGTGTAAATTGCTTTGGGTAGTATGGACATTTTGATGATATTAATTCTTCAATCCATGAACACGGTATCTGTTTCCATTTGTTTGTGTCTTCTTTGATTTCTTTCTTCAGTGTTGTGTAGTTTTCTGAATACAGGTCTTTTACCTCTTTGGTTAGGTTTATTCCTAGATATTTTATTTTTTCTTTTTGCTATTTCAAATGGGATTTTTTCCTTGATCTCTGCTTCTGCTGTTTCATTGTTGGTGTACAGAAATGCCTTTGATTTCTGGATATTGACTTTGTATCCCACTGTTTTGCCAAATTCATTTATTAGGTCAAGCAGTTTTTTGGTAGAGTCAATAGGATTTTCTATGTATACTATCATGTCGTCTGCAAACAGTGATAGTTTTGTTTCCTCCTTTCCGATTTGGATGCCTTTTATTTCTTTTTTCTTGTCTGATTGCTGTGGCTAAAACTTCCAGTACTATATTGAACAGAAGTGGTGAAAGTGGACAGCCTTGTCTTGTTCCTGATCTTAATGGAAAAGGTTTTAATTTTTGCCCATTGAGAATGATGTTGGCTGAAGGTCTCTCATATATGGCCTTTATTATGTTGAGGAATGCTCCCTCTATTCCCACTTTGCCGAGTGTTTTTATCATGAATGGGTGCTGTACCTTATCAAATGCTTTTTCTGCATCAATTGATATGATCATGTGGTTTTTTGTCTTTGCTTTTGTTTATGTGATGTATTACATTTACTGACTTGCGAATATTGAACCATCCTTGCATCCCTGGAATGAATCCCACTTGGTCATGGTGTATAATCTTTTTAATGTATTGTTGGATGCGGTTTGCCAGTATTTTGTTGAGGATTTTAGCGTCAATGTTCATCAGTGATATTGGCCTGAAGTTTTCTTTCTTTGTTGTGTCTTTATTTGGTTTTGGAATTAGGATGATGTTGGCCTCATAAAAAGAGTTTGGGAGATTCCCATCTTTTTGGATTTTTTGGAATAGTCTGTGAAGGATAGGGGTTAACTCTTCCTTAAATGCTTTGTAGAATTCTCCTGTGAAACCATCTGGTCCCGGGCTTTTGTGTGTTGGGAGTTTTTTGATTACTGCTTCAATTTCTTTTCCTGTTATTGGTCTGTTCAGGCTTTCTGCTTCTTTTTCATTGAGTTTTGGAAGATTATATTTTTCTAGAAAGTTGTCCATTTCATCTAGGTTTTCAAATTTTTTGGCATACAGTTCTTTGTAGTAATTTCTTACAATTCTTTGTATTTCTGGGGTATCTGTTGTAATCTCTCCTCTTTCATTTCTGATTGTGTTTATTTGGATCTTCTCTCTTTTTTTCTTGATGAGTCTGCTTAAAGGCTTGTCTATTTTGTTTATCTTTTCAAAGAACCAGCTCTTGGATTCATTGATCCTTAGAATTGTGCTTTTAGTCTCTATGTCATTTAATTCTGCTCTGATCTTGGTTATTTCCTTCCTTCTGCTTGCTCTGGGCTGCCTTTGTTGTTGTTCCTCGAGTTCTTGTAGACGTAGGGTTAGGTTGTTTGTTTGGAAAGTTTCTAACCTTTTTAGGTGGGCCTGTATCGCTATGAACTTCCCTCTCAGGACTGCCTTGGCTGTGTCCCATAAGTTTTGGGTTGTAGTGAGTTTGTTTTCATTTGTTTCCAGAAACCTTTTGATTTCTTCCCTAATATCATTCTTGACCCATTCATTGTTTAATAGCATGCTATTTAATCTCCATGATTTTGAGTGTTTTTGGTTTTTTTCCCTTCGGGTTGGTTTCTAGCTTCAGTCCCTTGTGGTCTGAGAAAATGCTTAGTATGATTTCAATTTTCTTGAAATTCTTGAGGCTTGTTTTGTGTCCTATCATGTGGTCTATCTTTGAGAATGTTCCATGTACATTTGAAAAGAATGTATATTTAGCTTCTTTTGGATGGAGGGCTCGGTATATATCAGTAAAGCCCATTTCATCAAGGGTAATGTTCAATGCCACAATATCTTTGTTGATATTTTGTTTAGAAGATCTGTCCATTTTTGATAGTGGGGTGTTAAAATCTCCCACTATAATTGTGTTGCTGTCCATATCTTTCTTGAAGTCCTCTAAGATTTTCTTTATGTATTTGGGTGCTCCTATGTTGGGTGCATATATATTTACAATATTTATGTCTTCTTGATGGATTCTTCCCTTGAGTATTATGAAGTGACCTTCTGGGTCTCTCTTTATGGACCTTTTTTGGAAGTCTATTTTGTCTGATATGAGTATTGCTACCCCAGCTTTTTTTTTCCTGTCCATTTGCTTGGAAGATTTGTTTTCCCAGCCCTTCACTTTCAGCCTGTGTAGGTCTTTTTATCCTGAGGTGGGTCTCTTGTAGACAGCAGATATGTGGGTCATTTTTTCTTATCCAATCAGCTATTCTATGTCTTTTGATTGGAGCATTTAATCCATTTACGTTTAAGGTTATTATTGATAGGTACTTATTCATTGTCTTTTATGTACGTGTGTTCCCCTCTCTCTCTCTCTCTCTCTTTCTTCTCTCCTCCTTAAAGCAGTCCTTTTAGAATCTCTTGCAGAGCTGGTTTGGTCGAGGTGTATTCTTTTAGACTTCTTTTGTCTGGGAAGCTTCTTATTTGGCCTTCAATCTTGATCGAGAGCCTTGCTGGATATAGTAGCCTTGGTTGCAGACCTCTGGTTCTCATTACCTGAAGTATTTCTTGCCATTCTCTTCTGGCTTGAAGTGTTTCCATTGAGAAGTCAGCTGTTAGCCTTATTGGGGCTCCCTTGTATGTTATTTCCTTCTTCTCTCTTGCTGCCTTTAAGATTCTCTCTTTGTCTTGAAATTTTGTCATTTTAATTATGATGTGCCTTGGGGTGGGTCTCTTTGGGTTCCTCTTGATTGGGACTCTCTGTGTTTTCCTGGATTTGTGTGACTTTTTCTCTCGTCAAATTAGGGAAGTTCTCCTTCATTACTTGTTCAACCAGGTTTTTGATCCCTTGCTCTTCTTCTTCACCTTCTGGTATCCCTATTATAAGGATATTATTACGTTTCATATTGTCTTGCATTTCTCTTAATCCTTCCTCATTCTTTCTGAGCCTCTTTTCCTTTTCTTGCTCTTTCTGGATGCTGTTTTCTACTTTGTCCTCCAGCTCGCTAATCCGATCTTCTGCTTCATCGATCCTGCTTTTCATTCCTTCTACTGTGTTCTTCAGTTCAGAAATTGTATTCTTCATTTCCTCTTGACCTTTATTGAGAGTTTCTATTTCTTTCTTTCATGTTTATATAGTTTGCAGTGAGATTGATGTAGTTTCCCTCTAATTTCTGAAAGCTCATTGTGAGTTCATTGAACTTCCTGGTAATCATTGTTTTGAACTCACTATCTGATAGTTGGGTTGCCTCTATTTCATTTAGCATTTTTCCTGAGGCTTCCTCATTTCCCTTCAGTTGGGGGTTGTTTCTTTGTTTTCTCATTGTTCGTGGGTTTCTTCTTTGTTCTTCTTGCTTGTTAATTTGAACTGTTCTGATTCCCTGTATTTATGGTGTGAACTTCTGTGGTAGAATTTTTTGTGTGTTTCAGTGGTGCAATCTCCTTCGTGTATCCTGGTGGTCACAGCTTCCCCTACTCTTTTTTTTGGGATCAGTTGGAAGAGTAAGGCAAAATGGTTTAAAACAGCAAGATAGTATACTATGATATTTACTTTAGCAGCCAGTAGAGAAGAGATGGGTTATCCTTTGGCTCCTTATAGTGTAGCCGTGATCCTCCACCCCCACTATCCACGTTTTAGAAAGGATGGAAAGAAGGTAAGACTCTTATTGGGGATGAGAGGATTGTTAGTTGGATCTAGAAAGCTGTGAGGCTGTGGGAGGTCAGCTTCTAAGGTAGGGTTGGACTAAAGATTAGTATATAGGAGTAGTGAGTAAAAGAATAGAGACAACCCCCCACAATAGTATAGTTCAGAAAATTGCAAAGTGGGCTGAGATCAGGTAGGGGTATTGAGAAGTATTTACAATTGTATAGACTAGGTCTTACTAGCAGTAATAGTAAAGTGACAGTCTTGTGGCAGAATCGATGAGGTCTAGATAACAAGAATAAAGAGTATAGAACCTTGAGAAGTGTATTAATGGAACGCAGATGAAGGATAGTAACTTATCAACACCTTGTGACTGAGATACCAGGGGGAACCTATCAAATGACAGTATAACCAGCCAAGCAAAGAAGATTATACAGAAAGAAAAAGAATACCAAAATATTATTAAAATAAAAAATGTCGTAAAAGTGAGAAAAAGATAATACAAATTTACAGTAACTTGCAAGATTAAAACAAAAGGAAAGAAAAAGCAGAAGATGTGGTGCAGGAGAGATAAATTTGGAGTGGAAAGAATAATATTAGGTTGAATGGAAGAGAAACATAAGGGTTTGCGAGATAAAAATAATGAGAATTGAAAAAAAAGTCACATAAAACACAAGATAAAATCAGTCAACCAACAACAGCCAGAGAAACCAATAAAAACCAAACAAAACCAAAAAAAACAAACAAACAAACAAACAAAAAACCTCTTGTTGGTTTCTAACTGGCCAGACCAGTTTTTCTGATCTTGCTAGCTTCAGCTGGCTGAGGGGCCTTTGAAATGCTTCTCTCTCTCACAACCAGAACTCAGCAAGTCTGTCAGGTACCGGAGCGCTCCCGAAAACACTGGTGCGAGAGAGTCAGTCTTCCCGATGAAGGTGCGGGAGCCCAGCCATTTCCAGCTCCGTGTTCCCCGCCGAACCGCACTCTGACCGGGTGTTGGCGCCTTTCCCGACTCCCCCAGTCGGGCTGGCTGGAAATCTCTGAGCCACCACTGAAGGAACACACCCAGCCCCTTGTCCCTCCTGGGATCGCAGCGCGAGATTTCAGGATCGTAGTGCGCGATTCCTGCCTCCCAATGGGGCGCGAGCTGAGCACGGCCGGCCTGTGCTCTCCACTGATCTGCACTTCGCCGGGGTAGAGATGCCCCTGGTCCTGTTAGCTAGAGGCTCTCACTTCTCGGCCTCTGGGCGGGATTTCATATTCCCTGGGCGATTTTTTCTCAGTCCAACTGGCCAATCTGTTCCTTCTTGCAACCCGTTCTCCCCTGGAGTTGCTCACCCCCGTATTCGGGGGAGGGAGGGAGCAGCAACTTCCCTCTCCCGGGATCCCTGGGGAAGAGCCCGGAGCACTGGGCGGGCCTAGGGGTCTGCGCACCCCAGACCCCCGCGCTGATCCTTGGGCCCCTTTTGTCCTGTAGCCGTCTTCTTACCGTCTGGTTTTCCAGTGAGTGCAATAATTTCTGATGTCCTGCTTTCAAAAGTGATTCGGCAACCCAACCCACTTGCTCTGCCTCTCCACCGATCCGCGAGTTTCCCCCCTCTTCACAGAAGCCAAGAAAAACGCTGCCTACAGTAAAGCCGCCATCTTCCTCCCATTAAAAAATTCTTTTTTATTTTAACTGTTGTTCAAGTACAGTTTTCTGTCTTTACTCCCATCCTAGCCCACCTGCCCAGTGGTCCCCACCTCCCTCCCATTTCCACCCCCTTAGTTTTTGTCCATGTTTCCTTCATACTTGTTCCTGTGAACCCTTCTCCTTTTCCCCTGAAATTCCCTCCCCTCTCCCCTCTGGTCACTGTCCGCCTGTTCTCTATTTCAGTGTCTTTGGTTATATTTTGCTTGTTTCTTTGTTTTGTTGATTAGGTTCCTGTTAAAGGTGAGATCATATGGTATTTGTCTTTCACCGCCTGGCTTATTTCATTTAGCATAATGCTTTCCAGCTCCATCCATGCTGTTGCAAAGGGTAGGAGCTCCTTCTTTCTTTCTGCTGCATAGAATTCCTTTGTGTAAATGTACCATAGTTTTTTGATCCATTCATTTACTGATAGGCACCTAGGTTGCTTCCAGCACTTGGCTATTGTAAATTGTGATGCTATGGACATTGGGCATTTTTAAATCAGCTATTGCCTGTCAGGGAAAACACAGCACTATCACATGTTTTCATCATCACACCATTTGAATATGCTTGCTCAGTGTCCCAAAGGCTTATATAAGTCAATTTTTTAAAAAATATATATACTTTACAGGCATACCTAAGAGATATTGCAGGTTCAGTTCCAGACCATCACAATAAAGCAAGTCACACCATTTTTTTTTAGTTTTGGTTTTTCAGAGCATATATGTTTGGCAACAGTAGAACTTCTTTCAAAATTATAGTCAGTCTCTCATGTCCTGCTGCCTCTTTATCAACTAAGTTTATATACTATTTTAAATCCCTTATTGTCATTTCAACAATCTTCACAGCACCTGTACCAGGAATAGATGCCATCTCAAGAAACCACTTTTTTTCTGATCCATAAGAAGCAACTTCTAATCAATTCAAATTTTATTATGCAACTGCAAAATTCAGTCACATCTTCAGGTGCCAGTTGTAATTCTAGCTCTCTTGCTGTTTTTACCACATCTTCCGTTACTCCCTCCACTACAGTCTTGAACTCCTCAAAGTCATCCAAGAGTATTAAAATCAACTTTTTTCCACACTCTGTTTAGTGTTGATAATTTGCCCTCCTCCCAAGAATCATGAATGTTCTTAATGGCATCTAGAATGGTGACTCCTTTCCAGGAAACCTTTAATTTACTTTGTCCAGATCCATCAGAGGAATTACTATTTATGGCCATAGCTTATGCAATCTATTCACTAAATAATAAAACTTACAAATTAAAATTCCTTCTGATCCATGTGCTTCAGAATGGATGCTGTGTTAACAGGCATGAAAACAGCATTAATCTCATTGTACACCTGTAAGTCAGACAGAAAAAGACTAGCACTGTATAATCTCACCTGTATATGGGATCTTAAAAAGCTGAACTCAGAAAAACAGAGAGTACAGTGGTGGTTGTCAGGGGGTGGAGGTATGGGGAGGTGTTGGTTAAACTTCCAGCTATAAGGTTAAAAAATTTTGGGGATCTAATACACAACATGATGATTATAGCTAATAATACTGTATTAATACATTATTCTGTTAAGAGTATAAAGCATTAAAGTTGTTAAAAGAGTAAATCTTCAATGTTCTCATTATAAAAAAGAAATGGTAATTATGTTTCAAGATGGAGGTATTAACTAACACTTTGTTGGTAATCATATTGCAATATATAAGTGTATCAAATGACCACATCATACACAAATTTACACATTTGCTTCCTACTGTCTCACCTTGGGAGGCACCTGATGCCTTTAAGTCCCATAATTGGGGATTCTAAGTGTTATCACTTTGTTAAGGTGTTGTCCATCAAACCTCTTTATCTTAAGGCACCTTTTTCCATTTTTAAAATTGGCAAGTAGTCTGTGTGTGGTGATATTTTGAGACTATGTGACTCTTTGCTCCCTATTCTTTGATGATCCTCACCTGAGTCATTTATTATGTTGGTGGTTGCAAAATGAACTTTATAATGTACAGGATCTGGCAGAAGTAACACCTGCTTGAGTGTGGTTGGTAGAGTAATAATATGGGTATAATAATTTATAGTTTTACTTTGAACATTTCACCTATAATGTCACATGATGTGCTTGAGTGTGATATTGTTGTGCTACAGAATTACATGCTTATGATTTTATAATTAAAAAGGGGCATTATTTGTGCTGGACCCTGTGTCTATAATAGACACTATAGAAGCATTACTGGAGGTGTTACCAAAGAAGATGAACAAATCAAGATGTGGAGCCCTGGCTGGTATAGCTCAGTGAACTGAGTGCTGGCCTGTGAACCAAAGGGTCACTGGTTTGATTCCCAGTCACGGCAAATCCCTGGCTTGCAGGCCAGGTCCTCAGTAGGGTGTGTGTGAGGGGAAACAATACATTGATGTTTCCCTCTCTCCATCCCTTTCTTTCTCCAAAAATAAATAAATAAAATCTTTTTTAAAAAGATGTGGAAAAGATGCAACCAAAGGCAATACCTGAAACTGCAGATAAGATAACATGTACAGTTACTACCACAAATAATTGGGGCATACATTTGCCTCAGAACTTCTAGCAGTCAACATGAAAAGGAAAATTGTGTTAGCTCCATGATTTTCCTGGAACCTAACTGAGAAGGCTGCCAAAAGTGGGGATGGGGCAGAATGTCACTAGGAAAGGGCAGGTCCCCTCTTAAATATTGTGTGACTCAGGTTTTAATGCTGACTCTTGGTTAAATATGGCTGATTGAAAATGGTTAATAACTTCAGCTCCATCTTGAATTCCCACTAGAATTGCAGTGAATGAATTATAAAGGATGGTGATAGGGCATAAGTTCATAAGAACAGAAAGAAAGGGAGAAAACAGCAACCAGTATTAAAGGAAGGAAAGGAGACTTGACATGTGATAACTTAATTAGCAGATGAAAGAATGCTGACCCCTAAGCCTTCTGGCAGTGGGAATCCTGATACACAACTTCCAAAAGTCTCAGGAGTTGAAAGCACTGAATAGAAAGAGAGGGTTGTTTGAAAGCTTTTTCATAAGTAGTCAGATACCTAGGTCCCCTACACAAGATTGTGTAACCTTATCCTGGAAGAAGACTTAAGGTTACTTCTCTAAAAAATGTCATAGTGATCTCTAGACTGGGTAATAGCAGGCACAATTGGAATAGAGGAAATAAATGAGCTTAACACACTGAATGCCAGCACCATTAGCCCTCTACCCTGCCAATGCTCCAGACTCTGGTACATGGCTACTCACACTATGCAGGAACCTGAGATACTTTGAAGAATCTGACCAGATCAGGAAGAAAAACTTTGAAATGTGTCCCAAGTAGATCATCCTACAATGAAGCACACAGACAATAGCCATCCCTTCCCTGCTACACATTCACACACACATGCACAAGCATGCACACTCACACATGCACTTGTACATGTGTGCACACACAGAAATTCCCACTAAAATTTTAGTGCCCTACTTTTAAAGGTAAACAACAATCAAGGATCAGCAGACATCTGAGGAAACCTTTGATATGAGAGAAAGAGATCGGAATAAGCAAATAAATGAAAGAAATTTAAAGGAAACAGATGCAGAGAGAAAACAATTCAAAATAATAATCATTAAAATACTCAGAAGAATAAAAGATGATGTTCTGACAAAAACAAAGCATTCTTAAACAAAAGAAACACAGAAAGAACTCTTGGAAGTTAAAAACATGGGAGTAGAAATGAAACCCTTAAAAGAAGACTTTCAGGGATGGGGATACAGTTTAAGAAAATTGTAAAGTACAGGGAAAAAAAGAGAGAAAGGAATAAAAGGATCACAAAGTTAGAGGACCAATTCGGGAAACCAAACATCTTATAACTGGAGTTACAAAAGAGGAGAACAGAAAATGGAGGGGAAGGAATTACCACATGGAAATAATCTACAGAAATGTTGCAGAGTGGAGGATCTAGAGGTTCTAGGTCAGAAGGGACAGCAAACTGGAGAGACGTGGATTTTTATCAGACACAATGTGAAACTTCGGAGCCCTGGAAACAAAGAGAAGATCCAAAACACTCCCAGAAAGAGAATAAAGCAAAACAAAACAAATATGAAAATGATGCAAATTGCCAAGGGTCTCAATGGCATTGATTCCCAAAGTAGCACTGGGATTTGAAAGCCAAGGGAACAATGTCTTCAACATTTCTGAGGAACTAGTTTTCACTCTCAATTTCTATATCTGGCCAAGTAAGAGGGAGAGGTGAGTAAAAATGCTCCAACATTCAATGCCTTGAAAACTGAGGAGTAACCAAAAGGTAAAGGAAGTGCTAACTGTAAGGAAAAGAGGGTAGAGGCCACAGTGGATACTCAGAGGTCTGGGAAAGTGTTTTAGGGATGCATGGTAGAATAGTTGATGGTTTGAAGATGCAGACAGGAGATTGGCTCAGCTGGAGACCATTTGAGCCTAAACCCAACACAAGTGACTAGAAAATTAATAGAGCAGATTATACAAAATTAAGAGAAGAAAATTATTTTAAAATTATGCCTCAATAAAGCTGGGGAGGAAAAAGCAAAGGCTGTTATTTATGCCAATGAACAGAAATGTGCAGGAAAGGAAAATAACCATAGTTGTGGTTTAGCACCAAAACATTGTATGGAGTATAAATATGGATCTGACCCACATTGCAATGACAATGATAAATGTGCATGTCTGCAGGGGAGGGTTAGAGAGCCAGGTCTGCGTACAAGACGCTGAAGCCTCTTTTCCATAGTGGAAGTTCAACACACATTGCCTGGAATGAAACATAAAGTTGAAAATAACAGTATAAGCATGTTCTACAGAGGTAAAGAGATAAATTCCAAAAGGATCAGTAAAAACAATTGAAAGTGTTTTTCTCTGAAAAGTGGGAAATGAAGAGAGATGGTAAAGGACTGTTATTTTTCACAGAAAACCTTGTAAAAATGATCTCTGGCTTTTAAAATATATACACCTATAACTTAGATTAAAACAACAAAAAATAATTTTTAAAAATAAGCCAATGTCCAACCAAATCATTGTTGATATGCTCTCATGAATATGAGAGAAAGAAGACATGCATGAGTTTGTAAGTTACAGCCTTCCTGAAAACTGAGTAGAATAAAATATTCTACCTCATTGAGATTCAGATATGGGAAAGTTATGTTAGAAAAGAAAAGGGTACTAACTAAAGATAATTATTCTTGAAAAAGAAGATGCATAATGATAAAATAAATGAATAAATTAAAAATGAAGATTTTAATCTAATATTCCCAGATTAAATTTATAAAAACTGTGGAGAGGAATAGGCTAATTTTTTCCTGCACAGGGAGAATCAATAGTTATCAGCTTATTCTTGATGTTCATTTTTACAAACATATTCATTTAAAAATAAAGGAAAAGCAGCACAATAAAACATAAGAAGTATACCTTCTCAATCACACCAGGAAAAACTAAAGTGAAGTTAAAATGGCAAAAAGACATAAAGCAAACAAAGACGGAATGGATGAAACAACAGCAGAAGTAAGACCAGGTAGTTGTGACTGTTTAACATAAATAGGTTAAACCCCTCAAAGATAAGGGTCAAAAATCCAAAAATAATGCTATTTTTAAGTCAAACATCTAAAATAAAATGACATGGAAAGTTTCAATATAAATGGATGATAGTGCAGTCTGGTTAGACCAAAGAGAGAACATGGAATAAAAAAAGAGGTCAACCAATTAAAGGGGATGGGCAACCGTGATGTTCTTCCAAAACTCAGGCTGTGTGCTCTGAATTTGTGTTATGTGCTGTGAGAGAAGGAGAACCTTATGGTAGGCCACTATCATCTCCATCTCGGAACTGATAAAACTGAGGCCCAGACAGCTGCTAAAGTTGGCACAACCAGTAAGGGACAGCACTGGGAAAGAAACTTTGGTCTGGCCAACCTCAGAGCTGTACTTTTTTGTTTCTCCTCACCACGAGAAAGCTCATGATGGAAGGAAGTGCCCAACAAAAGCAACTTCATTTGTCAGGCCCTGGCATCCCTGCTTCACAGTCGCACTGAAGTCCAGGGGACTTCCAATGGTGGGGCAGGTATGGGGCAGGTAGAACCCCCCTCCTGGGAAGGTAATCCTACTGAGACAGGGTTCTTAACAGTCCATCTGTAGAGTCCAAGTCTGTCCCACTCATCACTGGGCACAGGCCATGGACAGCAGCCTCCCTTCCCCAACAGAAGGTACCTATCTCTCCTCATCTACTCTCTTGGCCCTCTCTCACCTTTCTTGTGGTCTTTGTGGGTGATGTCAGTTCTCTGGGTGATGCTTGCTCAGCTCCCTGGCTGCAGGGGAGGATAGGAGAGGTCTTTATGGGAAGCTGGCCCCAGTGGACTATCTAAGGACCCAGGAGATGTTGTTACAGTAAAGGCGAACCTGCTTCATGTGGCCTGCCCTCTACTAGGCTGAAGAGTATATAGGGCCTTCCCATTCTGATACACATGACCAAAAGGCCCTGAGTTGCTCTGTCCTAGGAATGGTCACGGGGAACTTTATCTCATTTTTTGTGCTGCCAGCCAGATTGGAGAAAGCAGTAAAGAAGGGAGAATGGCCAAGACTGGATGTAAAGGAAGACAGGTATCATAGCCAGCAGTTCTGCAGAAAACACAAGCTGTCCTCACATAGCCTTCAAGTATGCTCTCCTCATTATGCTAAGTGAAATAAGCCAGGCAATGAGGGACAAATACCATATGATCTCACCTTTAAGTGGAACCTAATCCACAAAACAAATAAGCAAGCCAAATATAACCAGAGACAATGAAAAGGACACATGGACAAAACCAAGGGATGGGTGGAAGCAGGGGAGGTAAGTGGGGATGGCTGGGGGGTGGGTAGTGGTGGAGGGTAAATGCAGACAACTGTACTTGAACAATAAAATATTTTTTTAAGTATGCTCTCCTTCTCTCTCTTTACTCTCTATCTATGTATCTCTGTCTCTCTCTCTGTGTCTGTCTTACCACCATGGTCTCCTGACAAACACCAAGGGCTGTAGTTGTAGCACATTGGTCCAGATATGCCCACAAAAGGCTGTAGTGTCTCAAAGCCTACTCTGTGTAAAGTCCCTCATGTTAGGATTCCCATGACAATGTTCACAGGGGGCTTTCTCTACCCTGTATTTTGACATAAAAGAGAGCTCATTTACCAGATGATGGGTCATCAGGGAGCACAGATCAGTTGAGAATCTGCAAACACAGACTCCCCAGAGTGTGTTCTCTCTAGTGAACACTGGAGGCCATATTAAAAGAGAAGGGGACACAAGGACTACCAAAGTAGAATCTCCTGCCCCTTCATGCTGTTCTCCCACCCCATACCATCTCACTCCACATAAGAACCTAAGTCTGGTCCCAACTGCTCTGACCTCCCCATGTGCTACTTCTCTCTGCCTCTCTCACTGGTCCACCTTACTGTTTCTTGAAGAATCTGGCTTGTTCTACCTCGGGACCTTTGCATGTGCTATTCCCTTTGTCTTGCATGCCTGTTCTTACTAGATACCCACAGGGCTCCCTCATGTGCTCTGTATTAGCAGGCATCACTTTTATGATAAATCCCCCATGATCATCTTATTTAAAATTGTGACTTCTACTCCAGCACCTCCATTTTTATGTCAGTTTTATTTATTGCCTCACCAGACTATGAGTTCCACCAGAACAGGCACTTTTTCTATCATTTCCAACACCTAGAAAAGAGTCCTGCTCAATAAATAATTATTGCATAAATGAACATGTGTGATTGATCAATTGATCAGCTGATCAATAGGCTGTGTTCCTACCATCTTGCTCCCCTCATCCACCTTCTCCTTGGCTCATGCTTGGTCTCTGTTTACTGATTTCTTTTAATGTTGGCAACCTGTGGCAACCACCAATCTGTTCTCTGTTTCTATGAGTTCAGGTTTGTTGTTGTTTTTTTTTTAATTCCACATATATGTGAGACCATACAGTATTTGTCTTTCTCTGTCTAACTTCAATTTAGCATAATGTCCTCAAGATCCACTCACATTGTCATGAATGGCAGGATTTTCCCTATGTTTATTACTGAATTACATATATATATATATATATATATATATATATATATATATATATATATATATATAATCTTTTTTGTCTATTCATTTGTTGGTGGACACTTAGATTGTTTCCATATCTTGGCTGCTGTAAACAGTGCTCTAACAAACATGAGGATGGATGGGGGTGCTGATACCTTTTTAAAATAGTATTTTTGTTTCCTTCAGATAAATATCCAGAAGCAGGATTGCTGGATCTTATGGCAGTTTTACTTTTAATTTTTTGGAGAAAACTCCATACTGTTTTCCATAGTGACTGCACCAATTTACATTCCCATGTATGTCCTATTTCCAATTCTGGATTCTCTGCTATCTTCCTACCTTTTTACGAATCCTCCCAGGATGGGTTTTCTCTTCTGCCTCCATACCCACCACTGTCAGAGTCTCTGTCAGGGGCACACCAGTATTAAGCAATAGAAAACTGATTGCCTAGCCTCAGGAGTGAGGCTACTTTCTCTCCCTGTCCTCCCTGAGGGGTCCCTTGCATGGCTGAGAGGGAGAGATGAAGATGCAAACTTTAACTGTGCTTCTGAAGGGAGCTGCAGAGAAATGGTATTAGCCTGAACAAGACTGAGAGCCTTGGCAGCTAAATTCAAATCAAATGTGATTTTGATGTTAACTCAAATAGTCTTGGTAAAAGAACTAAGGGATTTTCTTCTTGAAATCATAAAAGAAATGGAAAAGACCTATGAATTCTAACAGCTAAGAATTAGCAAGATGCATAGAGATTTAGAAGATCAGAAAAATCTACTTGGAGTGCACCTCAGTTCTTGAGTGGGAAAGGTAGTACAAATCACTGCTGCTATGGTGACAGGTAGGTGCTGAATGCCAGGCACAGAGAGAAGCCAAATGCTCCTTTATGTAAAAGTACCATTGCTACTCTTCTATCAAGGGCAGGATCAAATACATGATAACAGGAGTGGAAAAATAAGAAAAGGAGTATGGCATTGTACAGCAACATCTAAAAGTGCTCTCCCAGGGAAGGGCAGTTGAAAACTTTGGGAAGTGACATCTAGCTCCGACACATACACTCATCCACCCCCATATTTCTTTTGTTCCAGTCCCCCAATTTTAGTGCCTTAAAATAACAACAATCATCTTTTTTAGTATATTTTGATATCTTTTTTCAATTTTATTTTAACCATTGTTCAAGTACAGTTTTCTGCCCTCCACTCATATTCCAGCCCGCCCACCCATCCCTCCCCACTTCCCTCCCATTACCACCCCCCCCTCTAGTTTTTGTCCATGTGTCCTTTAAATTTGTTCCTGTAAACCCTTCCCATTCTCCCCTGAAATTCCCTCTTCTCTCCCCTCTGGTCACTGTCAGCCTGTACTCCATTTCAGTGTCTCTGATTATATTTTGCCTGTGTCTTTGTTTTTTTTGTTTAGGTTCCTGTTAAAGGTGAGATCATATGGTATTTCTCTTTCACCACCTGGCTTATTTCACTTAGCAAAATGCTTTCCAGCTCCATTCATACTGTTGGAAAGGGTAGGAGGTCCTTCTTTCTTTCTGCTGCATAGAATTCCATTGTGTAAATGTACCATAGTTTTTTGATCCATTCATTTACTGATGGGCATCTAGGTTGCTTCCAGCACCTAGCTATTGTAAATTGTGCTGCTATGAACGTTGGGTGCAAAGGTTCTTCTGTATTTGTGTTTTAGGGTTCTTAGGATATAGTCCAAGCAGTGGAATTGCTGGGTCAAAAGGCAGATCCATCTTTAGTTTTCTGAGGAAGTTCCATACTGTTTTCCATAGTGGTTGTACCAGTCTGCAGTCCCACCAACAGTGCACTAGGGTCCCCTTTTCTCCACAACCTCTCCAACACTTGTTTGTTGCTTTGTTTATTATGACCAGTGTGAAGTGGTATCTCATTGTGGTTTTAATTTGCATCTCTCTGATAGCTAGTGATATTGAACATCATTTCATGTGTCTTTGGTTCCTCTGTATGTCCTCCTTGGAGAAGTGTCTGTTCAACTCCTTTGCCCATTTTCTAATTGGGTTGCTTGTTTTCTTAGAGTGGAGTCATGTAAGTTCTTTATGTATTTTGGAGATTAAACTCCTGTCTAGGTATCATTGGCAAATATGTTTAACCATACAGTTGGTTTTCATTTTATTTTGATACTGTTTTCTTTAGCTGTGCAGAAGCTTTTTATTTTGCTGAGATCCCATTTGTTTATTCTTTCCTTTATGTCCCTTGCTCTAGGGGATATATCAGTGAAAAAGTTTCTGCGTGAAAAATCTGAAATTTTCCTACCTACACTCTCTTCTAGGACCTTAATGGTGTCATGGTTTATATTTAATTCTTTCATCCACCTTGAATTTATATTTGTGTAAGGTGTAAGTTGGTGCTCGAGTTTCATTTTTTTACATGTAGCTGTCCAGTTCTCCCAGCACCATTTGTTGAAGAGGCTATTTTTACTACATTTTATGTTGCTGCCCCCTTTGTCAAATATTAATTGTCTGTAGAGACTTACAGACCCAAGTGTAGAGACTTGGATTTGTTTCTGGGCCCCCTGTTCTGTTCCATTGGTCCATTGGTCCATGTGCCTGTTTTTATGCCAGTACCAGGCTGTTTTGATTACAGTGGCCTTGTAGTATAGTTTAGCGTCAGGTATTGTGATCCCTCCTACTTACTCTTCTTTCTCAAAATTGCAGCAGCTATTTGTGGTCATTCATGGTTCCATATAAATTTTCGAAGTGTTTGTTCTATGTCTGCGAAATAAGCCATTGGTACTTTAATAGGTATTGCATTGAATGTATACATTGCTTTTGGTAGTATGGACATTTCGATGATATTAATTTTTCCAATCCATGAACACGGTATATGTTTCCATTTGTTTGTGTCTTCCTTGATTTCTCTCCTCAGTATTGTGTAGTTTTCTGAATACAGGTCTTTTACATCTTTGGTTAGGTTTATTCCTAGGTATTTTATTTTCCTTTTTGCTATTTCAAATGGGATTTTTTAAATTGCTTTCTGCTTTTGCTGTTTCATTGTTGGTGAACAGAAATGCCTTTGATTTCTGGATATTGACTTTGTATCCCACTGTTTTGCCAAATTTATTTATTAGGTCAATCAGCTTTTTGCCCGAGTCTTTGGATTTTTCTATGTACATTATCATGTCATCTGCAAACAGTGACAGTTTCATTTCCTCCTTTCTGATTTGTATGCCTTTTATTTCTTTTTCTTGCCTGATCGCTGTGGCTAAAACTTCTAATACTATATTGAATAGAAGTGGTGAAAGTGGACAGCCTTGTCTTGTTCCTGATCTTAGTGGAAAAGATTTTAAATGTTGCCCATTGACTATGATGTTGGCTGTAGGTCTCTCTTGTATGGCATTTATTATGTTGAGGAATGCTCCCTCTATTCCCACTTTGCTGAATGTTTTTATCATAAATGTGTGCTGTACCTTATCGAATGCTTTTTCTGCATCTATTGATATAATCATGTGCTTTTTGTCTTTGCTTTTATTTATGTGCTGTATTACATTTATTGATTTATGAATATTGTACCATCCTTGCATCCCTGGGATGAATCCCACTTGGTCATGGTTTATTATTTTTTTTAATGTACTGTTGGATGCGGTTTGCCAGTATTTTGTTGAGAATATTAGCATCAATGTTCATCAGCAATATTGGCTTGAAGTTTTCTTTCTTTGTTGTGTCTTTATCTGGTTTTGTAGTTAAGATGATGTTGGCCTCATAAAAAGAGTTCGGGAGTCTTCCATCTTTTTGGATTTTTTGGAATAGTCTGTGAAGGATAGGGGTTAACTCTTCCTTAAATGCTTTGTAGAATTCTCCTGTGAAACGATCTGGTCCAGGGCTTTTGTGTTTTTGGAGTTTTTTGATTACTGCTTCAATTTCACCAGCTGTTATTGGTCTGTTCGGGCTTTCTGCTTCTTTTTCACTGGGTTTTGGAAGATTATATTTTTCTAGAAATTTGTCCATTTCACCTAGGTTTTCCAATTTCTTGGCATACAGTTCCTCATAGTAATTTCTTACAATCCTTTGTTTTTCTGTGGTGTCAGCTGTAATCTCTCTTCTTTCATTTCTGATTGTGTTTATTTGGGTATTCTCTTCTTTTTTCTTGATTAGTCTACTTAAAGGCTTGTTGATTTTGTTTATCTTTTCAAGGAACCAGCTCTTGGATTTATTGATGCTTAAAATTGTGCTTTTAGTCTCTGTGTCATTTAATTCTGCTCTGATCTTGGTTATTTTTTTCCTTCTACTTTCTCTGGGCTGTCTTTGTTGTTGTTCCTCAAGTTCCTGTAGGTGTAGGGTTAGGTTGTTTGTTTGAAGTATTCTCTTTTTTAGGTATGCCTGTATCACTATGAACTTTCCTCTCAAGACTGCCTTCACTGTGTCCCATAAGTTTTGGGTGGTTGTGAGTTTATTTTTGTTTGTTTCCAGTAACTTTTTGATTTCTTCCCTAATTTCATTCTTGACCCATTTATTGTTTAAGAGCATGCTATTTAATCTCCATGGTTTTGAGTTTTGGGTTTTTTTCCCCTTGGGGTTGGTTTCTAGTTTCAGTCTCTTCTGATCAAAGAAAATGCTTGATATTATTTCAATTTTCTTGAAATTGTTGAGGCTTGCTTCGTGTCCTATCATGTGGTCTATCTTTGAAAATGTTCCATGTGCATTTGAAAAGAATGTGTATTTAGCTTCTTTGGGATGGAGGGTTCCGTATGTATCTGTTAAGTCCATTTCATCTAGGGTATTGTTCAATGCCACCATATCTTTGTTGATATTTTGTTTGGAAGATCTGTCCATTTTTGACAGTGGGCTGTTAAAATCCCCCACTATAATTGTGTTGCTGCCAATATCTTTCTTGAAGTCCTCTAAGATTTTCTTTATGTATTTGGGTGCTCCTATGTTGGGTGCATATATATTTACAATATTTATGTCTTGGTGAATTCTTCCCTTGAGTGACCTTCTGTGTCTTTGTTGATGGCCCTTTTTTGGAAGTCTATTTTGTCTGATATGAGTATTGCTACCCCAGCTTTTTTTTTCCTGTCCATTTGCTTGGAAAATTTGTTTCCAGTCCTTCACTTTCAGCCTGTGCAGGTCTTTAAACCTGAGGTGGGTCTCTTGTAGGCAGCATATGTGTGCGTCATGTTTTCTTATCCATTCATCTATTCTATTTCTTTTGAATTGAGCATTTAATCCATTTACGTTTAAGGTTATTATTGATAGGTACTTATTCATGGCCATTTATATATGTGTGTTCCTCACTCTCTCTCTCTTTTCCTTCCTTTCCTTAAAGCAGTCCCTTTAGCATCTTTTACAGAGCTGATTTGGTGGAGGTGTATTCTTTTAGACTTCTTTTGTCTGGGAAGCTTCTTATTTGTCCTTCTATCTTGATTGAGAGCCTTGTTGGGTAAAGTAGTCTTGATTGCAGGCCTCTGGTTCTCATTACTTGGAATGTTTCTTGCCATTCCCCTCTGGCTTGCAGCATTTCCATTGAGAAGTCAGCTGCTAACCTTATTGAGGCTCCCTTGTATGTTACTTCCTGTTTCTCCCTTGATGCCTTTAAGATTCTCTCTTTGTCTTGGAATTTTGCCATTTTAATTATGATGTGTCTTGAGTTGGGCCTCTTTGGGTTTCCCTTGACTGCAACTCTCTGTGTTTCCTGGATTTGTGTGACTTTTTCTCTCATCACATTAGGAAAGTGTTCCATTATGACATTTTCAAATAGGTTTTCTATTTCTTGCTCTTCTTCTTCTCCTTCTGGTATCCCTATTAGATGGATATTATTACATTTCATATTGTCTTGCATTTCTCTGAATCCCTCTTCATTCTTTCTGAGCCTCTTTTCCTTTTCTTGCTGTTTCTGGGTGTTTTTTTCTACTTTGTCCTCTAGCTCGCTGATCTGATCTTCTGCTTCATCGATCCTGCTTTTCATTCCTTCTACTGTGTTCTTCAGTTCAGATATTGTATTCTTAATTTCCTCTTGTCCCCTGTTGATAGTTTCCATTTCCTTTTTCATGTTGATATAGTTTGCAGTGAGTTTGTTGTAGCTTCCCTGTAGTTTCTGGTAGCTCATTGTGAGCTGATTGAGCTTCCTGATAATCGTTATTTTGAACTCAGTGTTTGAAAGTTGAGTTGCCTCTATTTCATTTAGCATTCTTTCTGAAGCTTCCTCCTTTCCCTTCATTTGGGGATTGTTTCTTTGTCTTCTCATTGTTCATGAGACTTTTCTTGTTAACCTCTGTTTCTGAAATTGATCTCTTCTGGTTCCCTGTGTTTATGGTATGAACTTTGTGGTAGAATACCTGTGAGATTCAGTGGTGCAGTCTCCTTTGGGTATCCTAGTGTTCACTGCTTCCTCCCACTCCTTTCTGTGATCAGTTGGAGGAGTAAGGCAAAATGGTTTTAGACAGCAAGACAGTATTCTATGATATTTACAGTAGCAGCCAGTAGAGAAGAGATGGGAGATCCTCTGGCTACGTATAGTGTAAACTGTGATTTCCCACCCTACTAGCCACGTTTTAGAAAGGATGGAAAGAAGATAAGACTCTTATTAGAGAGGAAAGGGTTGTGAGTTGGATCTAGAAAGCTGTGAGGCTGTGGGAGGTCAGATTCTGATGTAGGATGGGAATAAAGAATAGTAAATAGGAGTAGTGTGTAAAAGAATAGAGATAACCCCTACAATAAAAGAGTTCAGGAAATTGCGAAGTGGGCTGAGATGTGGAAGGGGTGTTGTATAGTATTTACAATTATATGAAATAGGTCTTATTTACAGTAATATTAAAACAACAATCATGTGGCAGAACCTATGAGATCTAGATAACAAGAATAAGGAGTATAGAAGCTTGAGTGGTGTACTAATGGAACACAAATGAAGAACAGTAAATTAGCAACACACTATGAATGAAATAACACGTGGAACCTATCAAACAACAGTATAACTAGCCAAGCAAAGAAGATTATAAAGAAAGGACAAGAATACCAAAATACTGTTAAAATAAAAAAAAGTCAGAAAAATGAGAAAAAGATTATACAAATTTGCAGTAACTTGAAGCCTCAAAAAATAAAAAGGAAAAAAAGCAGAAGATGGAATGCAGGAGAGATAAATTTGGAGTGGAAGGAATAACACTAGGATGAAAGGAAGAGAAACATAAGGAACTGAGAGATATAAAAATAATAAGAATTAAAAAATAAAAAGTTACTTAAAAAACAAGATAAAATCAAACAATCAAACAACAACAGCAAAAACAAACAAACAAACAAATGAAAAAACTCTTGTTGGTTTCTAACTGGTCAAACCAGTTTTTCTGGTCTTGCTGGCTTCAGCAAGTGGAGGGGCGATTGGAATACTTTTCACTCTTCCCAGTCAGAACTCAGTCAGTCTCGTGTACTGTCCCCAGGACTAGCTGGGCGCTCTCCCCAGAGCTGATCTGATGCCTTCCCGCAGGACCCTGGGTGTGGGTATGGGTGCTCCCACGCACGCTCTCCGGAGCTCACTGCTGCAGTCTCCCTGGCTCCGGGGCCCTGCAGAGTACCTGCATCTTTTCCGGGTTCACAATGTAAGCTCCAGGGATTGCAAGGGGTCAAGCTCTTCCCCCAATTTCACTGCAGCGGGCTCTATGTTCTCGTGAAGCTGAAGCACCCGTGTCTTTTCTGCGTTCATGGTGTAAGCTCTGGGGATCCTGAGGGGCTTCACCCTTCCCCCAATTTCCCCACTGCAGGTTCCAGAAACTCTTGAAGTGCCGGAGTCTTTTCTGGGTTCACAGTGCAAGAGTCGGGAATCCTGAAGATTCGCATGCTTCCCAGAGTTCACCACCACAGGTTCCAGAAACCCACGAATGCCCGTGCCCTTTTCTTATTCAGGGCTGTGGGTTCTGGGTCTTCCACAGAGCCACACTCTCACCGGGATGGGGGCATGGGTACATGGCCAGGCTGCCCTTGGTCACACAGGCTGAGGTACTCACTCTTCCCAGGGCTATGCATGGGTTCTCTCAGCCCCTGTGTGATTGTTTCTCAGTCTCTCTCCCCTCTCTGTGCCTTCAAGTAACAAGGCCTCCCCCAGTGCTGCTCAATCCTTGTTGTCTGGGGAGGAAGCAGTGACTCCACTCTCCCTGGTGCACTGAGGCAGACCTAGGAGCACCGGGCCTGGGGGCTGCAACCTCCCTGGACCCCGTGCTGATCCCTGGGCCCTTATTATCCTGAAGCAGTCTCCTTACCATCTGGTTTTTCAATGTCCTCTATAATTTTTGATATCCTGTTTTCATAAATGTTGAGATATTGTTGGCCCCTTGCTCTGTTCCTCTGCAGATCCATCAGTTTCTCTCCTGTGAATAGGGGAAGGGGAATACACTCCCTTCTACAATGCTGCCATCTTCCAGCCTCACAACAATCATCTTATTATTTCTCTCACTTTTATGGGTCAGGAATTCAGGAGGTGATCAGCCAAGATGTTCTGGTTTGGGGCCTCTGCTGCTGTTGCAATAGTGGCTGACTGGGCAACTCTATTTGTGTAGCATCAGGGTCTCCTTATGAAGTCTTCCTGGGTAGGCTATGTTAGGTTTCCTTCCAATATGGTTGCCTCACAGCTTTCCAACAACTGACAGTAGCTGGGACTCCAGAGTAAGTGCTCCTGTCAAAGGCAGGAGTTTTATGGCTTTTTCTGACCTGGACTTCAGTTATGCAGCATCACTGCTGCCACATTCTACTGGTTACATGTGAATCACAAGAGGAGGTAGATAGACTCTACCACATGATGCATCAATGAATTTTCTATGAGATATAAAATATTGTTATGGCCACACTACCTGCATCCTAGGAGAGAAGAATAAAACTGGGAAAATGCTGATGGAACAAGTGCTGAAAAATAAACAAACATAACTAACATTTTCCAGTTTGATGGTTGAAGGTGAGAACAATTCTGGTGGTGGGGGAAATGTAGAATGTAGTTTTAAGAATCCTCTTCCCTAGGCTGGATAAGTAATATGGAAACCCTAGAGGCATCTTGAGTATTCCTCATGGCAGGAATTTGTTGTTTGGGGGATGGAAATAAATGTCTGCAGCTGTGCTCTCCAGGAGACTATTCTGCCAGGATAGAAATGTCCTACATCTTTTTTGTCCAGTGCAGGAACCACAAACCACATGTGACAATTGAGCCCATGAAATGTGGTCAATGCAAATGAGAAACTGAGTTTTATCTTTTATTTCACTGCAATTAACTTTAATTTAAACTTAAATAGCCATGTGTGACTAATAGCTACCAAACTAGATAGTGAAGATCTGGAATCAGGTAACTCAGGCAATAAACCAAGACCATGGCTAGGAGAGAGGAGAAAAGTACAGAGAACATGTTGCCTGAAATCCATCTTTCACACTGCTGAGAAAGCCCCCTGTCTTGGTTCCCTTCCACCCGCACCTCAGGAAGAAGGACAGTTCAGTAATAAAGCCTGGCTCAAGCTCGCATTCTCTTAGAGCAAACAGTAACTAATTATCATCCTTCTGAGCAATTAGTGCTATTAAATAAGTGAACAAAATAAAGTATATATGGATTGGAAAGGAAGATAAAAATTTATGATTGAAGGTGGTAGTATGGTATCATTGGCTGAGGATACAAAAATATTAGAAACAGTAAGTGTATTCACTAAGGTCAGTTATAAAATTAATACATCAAAATCAATATCTTTTTAAATATAAAACATAAATAGCAAAATATATAATAAAGACATAATTTTAGTTTATAACAAAGATATAAGAAAGATGTAATTTTCAGTTTCTCAATAGCAACTGAAAATATGAGATGTCTTTAAAAATTAAGAAATGTGAAGGACATAAAGAAAATTATATAAAGCTCAACTAAAAGAAATTAAGATAATTGTACTGTCATACTTTTTTATTAATTAGAAAGATTTACATGAAGACAGCAATCCTTTCTAAATCAAAATTATAATTAAATTTTTTAACAAAAAAGCTCAACTGAATTTTTAACTTTTTTATTGTTATTCAATTACACTTGTCCCCATTTTCCCCTCACTGCTCTCTCCTGCCCTTCTTACCCCTCTTCTCCCACATTCAATCATCCCCCGCATGTTATCCTTGTCCATGGGTTTTTAATACATGTTCTTTGACTTGACCCTTTCTCTTCTTTCCCCTGTTATCCACTTGTCTCTGGTTCTATTTTGCTCATGTTTTTGTATTGTTCACTAGGTTTCTGTTATAGGTGACATCATATGGTATTTGTCTTTCACCGCCTGGCTTATCTCACTTAGCATAATGCTCTCCAGTTCCATCCATGCTGTCAAGAAAGGTAGGAGTTCTTTCTTTCTGCTGTGTAGTATTCCATTATGTAAATGTACAACAGTTTCTTGATCCACTCATTTACTGATGCACACTTAGGCTCTTTCCAGCACTTGGCTATTGTAAATAATGCTGCTAAGAACCTTGGGATACACAGGTTCTTTTGAATAGGAAAAACAGTCAACAGAATTTAACAGAAGTATTTAAAATTTCAACAGATACATCAATGAAAGAGAGTAAAGAATCCAGAAATAGATCCATGAATACCATATTTGTCATGTATAATACACACCCACATTTTTGGCTCAAACTTTCAGGAAAAAAATCTTTCATTTTAATTTTTAATTCAATTTTTATTTATATATAAAACCAATTATCATATTCCAGGGTGTTATTTTGTATACAGATATCATTATTACTTTCTAGAGTTACACTTTGAGTGCATAAACATAAATAAAAAATTAAAAATATTTATATAGATACAGAATTAGTTCTACTCATGTATAATGCACATCCCTATTTTTCTGTCAAATATTTGAGCAGAAAAATATGCATTATACATGGAAAAATACAGTATATGTGTTTAGTAGCTAATAGAAGTGGCCCTTGCTTTAGTGATGTGACAGAGTGAAATAATGTGACAGAATAATTCAGGCTGAAATGGGTTGAGGAGGTATAAATTGAATTGTACAGTAAATGTAGAAACTTTGGAAGTTTGCTTTGGTGGCACTAAGTTTTGCAAATGCTTTAGATCTCCCTCCCATAATCTCCAATGTCCCTGCAACAGTCTTCTCAAGTAAACATACCTCAATTTACTAAGAAAGGCAGGTTCCATGAGTCCCCACCATGTTACCTTTAGTCACCACTAAGTTCCTTCAAAGAGAAATTGTGGAGACACCCCAGGTTGTGAAGGGTAAAAAGTGAACAAACAAAACATAAAGGAGGAAATAGGATATGGCTGGAGGTGAGGAGTGTTCAGGAGGTATGGAAGCTGAAGTCCCAGAGTCCCACCTGCTACCTTCTTTCTTCAACATGCTTCTTACCTGTGTCCATGTTCCAGTGTTGAAGGTGTGAACTTAGAGCAGTGTGGCTGCCCTGTGATGTTGCAGAAAGTTGGGGCCAGCTTGGCCTAAGGATTCTCTCCTCAACCTAAGCCCCATAACTTTCCCATGGTTACCACCACATTAATCTGACAGTTCAATTCACAAACTTGGAAGATGCACACAAGCTCTTTCTCTGTTTCTGGCTGTGCTTCAGGCTAGAGAAAAGGAGAGAGGTCAGACACCATTGGACAGTTGGACCCAAGGGTAGACAGGCAAGGATGCTGCTGTGTGAGTGCTGAGTGACCTAGGAGACTGGAAAAGGGTTGCAGGAAAGCTTTTCTGGAGGTGGTGGCTTTTTTTAAAATTATTAAGTTATAACTAACATACAACATTACATTAGTTTCAGTTTACAATATAATGATTCAATATCTGTATATACAGTAGTCCCCGCTTATCCATGGTTTTGCTTTCCATACCTTTGGTTACCCACAGACAATTGAGGTAAAAAATGTTAAATTAAAAAACATTATTTCTGGAAGACTGCAGAAATAAACAATTCATAAGTTTTAGATTGCATACTGTTCTCAGTAGTGTAATAAAATCTTGTGCTGTCCCACTCCATCCTCCCCAGACACAAATCATCCCCTTGTTCAGATTATCCATACAATACTTGCCTGTTAGTCACTTAGTAGCTTGATGCAGACCCCGGATCACGGGGCCTGCCACATTGTGGATGAGACATGAGACATTCACATGGACTACTGAGTCCTGTGGAGGAAAAGGGTGAGCATGGCTTTTCTCTTAAGGGGAGCAAAAGCCTCGGCCCTTGCTGTGACCAGCCTTTATTGGGTTTCTCAGCACATTACATAATGTTCCTCATTTACTATGCACAGGTTCACTTTAGATAGTTACCTTTTACAGAAAACAAAGGAGCCAATGCTGCTAATCACATCACAGAAAAGGGATATTTGCAAATGAAAAGGGAAAAACCATTGAATTGGTTACACTCGTCCTTGGAAGGTTTAGCATGGATTTTAGGAAGTTACAGTAAGCACTTGCTGTCTCAGTTCAGGGTGAGTTTTAGCAAAAGCAAGTTTAAAACGGCCTAGGTACATTGTAGGCCTGATTCCCCATGGGAGAACCTATCCATGGGCATGGGTCCTGTGCATCTCCAAGTGGGAGCTGGGCCCTTGCCATGCAGAATGGTCTCCTACAGTAGCTGTCTTGATTATTATATCTACTGTAATGATAGCACAGTGCTTGTGTTCAAGTCACCCTTATTTTACTTAATAATGGCCCCAAAGCACAAGAGTAGTGATGCTGGCAATTTGGATATGCCAAAGTGAAGCCGTAAAGTACTTCCTTTAAATGAAAAGGTAAAATTTCTTAACTTAGTAAGGAAAGAAAAAATATTCTATGCTGTGAATGCCAAGTCTGCAATAAGAATGAATCTTTTACACATGAAATTGTGAAGAAGGAAAAAGAAATTTGGGCTAGTTTGCTGAGAGAGTGAGAGAGAGAGAGAGAGAGAGAGAGAGAGAGAGAGCCCACACATTCACAGGACTTTTATCTCAGTATATTGTATACTCACTCTGTTTTACTATTAGTGATTATTTTTAATATATTTGCCTAATTTATAAATTAAACTTTATCATAGGTATGTATGTATAGAAAAATAACAGTATATATAGGGTTCAGTACTATCCATGGTTTCAGACATTCACTGGGGGTCTTGGAATGTATCCCCTGCAGATAAGGGGGAACTACTGTATTGCAAAATGATTGCCACAATAAATCTAGTTAACATTTATCACCAAGTATAGTTACAGAATTGTTTCTTTTAATGAGAACTTTTAAGATTTACTCTCTAAACAGCTTTCAAATATGAATACAGTATTAACTATAGTTGCCATGCTGTACCTTATATCCCTGTAACTTATTTTATAACAAAAAGTTTGTACATTTTGAGCCCCTTCACCCATTTTGCCTTCCACCTCTAATCCCTGTCAGGATGGGCAAGGTAGGACAAAATGGCAGCTGAACTATAGTCAAAATGGCGGCTGGACTACAGTTAATCATGGCGTCTGAACTATAACCCAGAAAAGATGGCTGACATCAAACCAGGGCGCGAGGGGAACCACCAATGATATGTTCCTGCTTTGTTCACAAGGGACCAATCTCCAGCTCCCATGGAGAGCCAACCCAAAATAAAACCCTGCCATTTTTCCTGGCCTGGCACAGCTTTCTTTGCCGCCCCCCTCCCCCGCGTGTGGACTGAAAAAAAGTCACCCGGGCGCACAAATTCCAAATAAAGCTATATATTGCCCAATTTTATGGCTGATTAGCATTTATTTCCTCAGAGGAGCCTAAGAAAACCTTTCATTTGGTGCCGAAACCTGGGAGGAGTTGCTGTCTGCTGAAGACCGCTCCTCCCCTGACTCCCCGAGGAAGCCTCGAGGCTATCCCACCAGTCCCAGCACTGAACCAGGGTAAGTGCTGCTGTCTCTCAACTTCCTGGTTCTTGGACTTTCACTCCAGGTCCTCCTCCACTGGAGAGGCTGCTCTCCTACCAAAAATCGTAGTGCTACATTGGGGATAGCCCTCCTGGGAGAAACCGTTCTCCCTCTGAAATTCAAGAACGGGTGGAAACATCCTCTGGCCTTGAACTCCATTTCTGTCTGACTTGGTCAGTGACTTGAGTTGTGGGACACCAGTTCTGGGTTGCTGATCTTCCGTCCTTGGGACCAGGAATAGGAGGGCAGGGGTCCAAGCCAGATCCTAAGTCACCTCTAGGTTGCCTGGCCTCAAACAAAAATGGCTGATTTTTTTGTCCACTACAGCCTGGCCATTATATCAGCTCAATAATTGCAAAACCTGGCCTCCTGAAGGCAATTTCAATTTCTTTACCCTTACTGACCTAGATAATTTTTGCAGATGGACTGGCAAATGGTCTGAGGTCCCCTACATTTAGGGTGTCTGAGCTTTGTGCTCCCACCTGGACTGGTGCGCCCAGTGTTCCACGGCTCAAGTCCTCTTGGCCTGGGGAAACTGAGCCTGCACAATCTCTAAAAACAACTGCTCCAGAGCCTCCTTCCTCATTTTCTGACTCTACTGAAAATCTTGCTTCTCCCCTCTCAACCGGATTCTCCCCCTCCCTCTGAAAACCTTTCATTAAATCTTTCTTCCCTGGTTAGCTCACATACTCGTTCCTGTCTGAATCTAGAGCCCCTAGACTCCCATATTTGCTCCCCCCTCCAGGAAGTGGTGGGAGCAGAAGGTGTCGTTCAGGTACATGCACCTTTCTCAATAGCTGACCTCCAGCAGTGCAAGGAAAGGCTAGGAAACTTTTCTGAGGATCCCTCACGATTCATCAATAACTTCCATATTTTAACCCTTGCCTTTGATATGGCCTGGAGAGACCTTTAAATAGTTCTAACTACCTGTTGCTCTCTAGAAGAAAAGCAACTATTTTGAGAAGAGGCCCGCAAACATGCAGATCAAATGCATACTGAAGACCCTGGTAATGCGAGGCCTGCAGCCGAGGCTGTCCGAGATCATGAGCCCAATTGGGACTATAATACACCAGGAGGAAACAGAAGTAAATCCATCATGATACAGTGCTTATTAGCTGGAATGAGGATCTGTGTCAAAAAGCCAGTGAATTATGATAAAGTTAAGGAAATAACACAAGGAAGGGAAGAGAACCCTGCACTCTTCCACAACAGATTGGTAGAGGCCTTTCAGAAATACACTAATATAGACCCATCATCTCCAGAGGGACAGGTATTAATAGGGCAACACTTTATAACCCAGTCAGCCCCTGGTATTCGTAAGAAACTTCAGAAATTACAAATGGGGCCCCATACCCCTTTGGCATAGCTGATTGATGTTGCCTTCTCAGTTTTTATCAATTGAGGCTTAGAGGAGAGACAGGCCAAACTACTTGCATTAGCTCTTAGTGGCAACATTGGCTACAGCCAGCCACCTCAAGGTAACCTGGGAAAACCACAAAGGCATGGAGGGCACAAAGATCAAATGTGCTTTAAGTGCAAATGCCCTGGACACTGGACAAAAGAATGCACTAAGCCACCCCCAAGGCCATGTCTCAAGTGCAAAGGAACAAACCTTGATCCCTGGCACTGGAAGGGCAACTTCCCCCATTCCCAGAGTGGAAAGGGGTCATCTCCTATGGCCGTGGCAGCACTTAAGGACTGAGGGTCCCTGGGGAGCAGGTTGGCCCCAGCCTACATCAGCATCTCAATCTCTAATGAAGAACCCCAGGTGACTCAACGTGGCAGGTAAGAAAATTAATTTTCTTGTTGATACTGGGGCCACTTACTCTGTCCTTAATTCATATGCTGGTCCTCTCTCTTCTAACTCAAGAAGCATTATGGGGTTCGAAGGAAAATCCAAGACTTGTTTCTACACGCCCCCTATCACTTGTCAGTGAAAGCCAAATTTTTAAGCATTCTTTTCTGATTATCCCACAATGCCCTATACCATTGCTAGATGAGACCTCTTGGCCAGACTAGGAGCTATTTTGAAGTTTCAGGAGGTCCCAGATAAGATCCTTATAAGTATGCTAGCTTGTAAAGACAAGAAGGAAAATAATATCCCAGAGCAGATTTTACAAGAAGTAGATCCCTTAGTTTGGGACTCTGGGATTCCTGGCAGGGCCAGCACTGCCCAACCAGTCCAAATCCGTTGAAAGCCTGGTGTAGTTTATCCCCACAAGAAAGAATATTCCATCAAGCAGGAGGCTTTAGAGGGTCTGCAGCCCATCATAGAGAAATTTATTACACACGGGCAGCTGGTACCCTGTCATTCCCCCTGCAATACTCCTATCCTCCCCATTCTTAAGCCCGCAGGGGAATACTGGTTAGCCCAAGACTTAAGGTTAATTAATGAGGCTGTCGTCCCCTTACATCCCCTGTGGTCAATGCATATACTATCTTCACCCAGATGCCAGACTATACTCAATGGTATACAGTCTTAGACTTAAAAGATGCATTCTTTTGTATCCCTGTCCACTCAGATTCCCATACCTGTTTGCATTTGAGTGGACAAACCCCAAAACAATTGCCCATCAACAGTATACCTGGACAGTTCTACCACAAGGTCTTAGAGACAGCTCCCATCTATTCACCAAAGTCTTAGAGAAGGACCTAAGAGATTTACAGCTGCAAGAAGGAGCAGCCTTACAGTGTGTAGATGATATCTTAATCTGTAGCCCCTCAAAGGAAGCCTCAGATCACAACACTATCCTAACTCTGAACTTCCTTGGGGGCTGGGGATGCCGAGTCTCTAAGAAACAGGCCCAAATTTCCAAGCAAAGAGTAAACTATTTAGGATACATCTTAACTCCAGGATCTAGGCAGCTGTCACCAGAAAGAATAAAAGCAATTGCCAAGCTGACACCACCTGCTACCAAACAGCAGCTCCGCTCTTTCCTGGGACTGGTTGGGTTCATATTTCTAGGGTAAAGCTGGCTCCTGTTGATCCAGATCATTCCTCAGACCAGTAGAGGAATTCAGACTCCACATACACCTGTGAGCTGGTAGAAGACCTCAAGTCCCTGTTCAGAAAGAAGACAACTCAGACAGCAGGATGACACCACCTGCTCTGGTGCATAGGCAGAGGACCCCAAGCTCCTCTTCCACAGGACTACTCCTAAGTTTGATAAGCAGCTTTCTATTTTACACCTTAACCCCTTTTGCTTATGTTAACTCTTCACCTAATACCATCTATGAATTAGCTAATCATATAGCCCAATTATTAAAATTAAATTATTCCTGTTGGCCCCTCCTACTCTCTGGTTGCTTACCTCTCCAAGCAGCTGGATCCAACCTTACGGGGGTGGCAGCCATGTCTCTGTGCCCTGGGTAGTGCCACAGAGTTAGGCAAGGAAGCCCTCAGGCTGACTCTCTGCTAGCCAGTGATCATTTTCTCACCCCACCGCCTTACTGATCTGTGCTCACACTGGGCCCTCTCACTACTGAGCCCTTTACACCTCCAAGAGCTTCACCTTCTGTTTATAGGGAGTACCACCCTTCACCTCTCCCCTCGGCTCAACCTGGTCACCCTCTTACCAGCGCCTACCATTAATCCTGAACCCACTCACTCTTGTCCCGAAGCTCTTGACTTTCTCAGGCAGCCCCTAGACAGGGTGTCTGACATTCCACTCCCCAATGATGACCTCGCTCTGTTCGTTGATGGCAGTTCTGTGGTGGGGGCCAACAGAAGGTGGAGGGCGGCCTATGTGGTGGTCACACTTGCTTCCACCCTAGAAGCACAACCTCTGCCTGAAGGCACCACCTCACAAAAAAACAAACTCATCGCTCTCACCTGAGCTCTCCCTCTGGCAAAAAACAACCAAATAACCATCTACACAGACTCCAAATATGCCTTTCTTATTGTTCACAGCCACTCTACTCTCTGAAAGGAACGTGGATTTCTCACATCTAAAGGCTCTCCCATCATTAATGCATCTCTAATCTCTGAACTCCTCCAAGCTTTAAAATTACCTGCAAAAGTAACTACTGTTCACTGCAAGGGGCATCAAACCTCACGAAACCCCATCTCCCAGGTCAATGCCCCGGCTAATGCCACAGCATGAAAACTGACCACTGGAGCTTCTCCCTCTCCTATACTCTTCCTGTCCACCTCTGTACCTCCTTCCTATACCCCTGAGAAATACTCTTCCCTGTATGCCGGGGTGGCCGCATTGTCAGTGGAGGTTAAATCTTCCTCAATGGAAAAATTGCCATCCCCCAACAACAGGCTGTTCCCCTCCTCTCAGAAATCCACCAGTCACTGCACATTGGCCCCAAGGTTCTGTTCAAGTTCCTAAATCCCCTCTTCTTCACAAATCTTCTCCAGTCCATCAAGCAGGTGCATGCTGAATGCTCGGTCTACTCGAAAATATCAACCCAAGGAAACCTTAAACCCCAGTTTCCAACTCACCACATAAAAGGACATCTCCTTGGCCAGGACTGGCAAATTGACTTCATCCACATACCTCCCCACAAAAAAATTCCACTACCTTTTAACTTTTGTTGACACGTTTTCAGGTTGGATTGAGGCCCAAACCTACTTGCCCCTCCCTAACAAACCAGAAATGGCTGACCTCTATTCCCTCTACGCTACACTCCCCTGACAGCAGGAAGTAGCCGATCCGAATGTGGCACCCCTTATCCTATCAAAAAGGTCGGAATGTCAGGGTGGGCGGAGTGGGTGGACAAAACAATGGCTGAACTACAGTCAAAATGATGGGTGGACTACAATTAATCATGGCATCTGAACTATAACCCGGAAGATATGGCTGACGTCAAACCAGGGCTCAAGGGGAACCACCAATGATATGTTGCCACTTTCTTCACAAGGGACCAATCCCCGGCTCCCATGGAGAGCCAACCCAAAATAAAACTCCGCCATTTTTCCCCAGCTCAGTCGGCTTTCTTCGGCCCCCCTCCCCCACCGTGTGGACTAAAAAAAAGTCACCCAGGCGTGCAAACTCCAAATAAAGCTCTATACTGCCCAATTTTATGGCTGCTTAGCATTTATTTACTCAGAGGAGCCTAAGAAAACCTTTCACTCCCCACTCCCACCTATGAAACCATTAATCTGTTCTATGTATCTATGAGCTTGTTATTTTTGATTTTTAGATTCTGCATTATAAGTGAGATCATCTGGTATTACAGTATTTGTCTTTCTCTGTCTGACTTACTTCATTAGCATGCCCTCAAGATCCACCTGTATTGTTGCAAATGACAGGATTTTCTTCTTTTATGGCTGGATAATATTTCATTATACACATACATATATAATGTATACATTATATATATATATATATACATATGTATGTGTATGCATGTAGTCTGTCCAGAAAAAGTCCAAACATTGTCAATATAATGACAACTGTTTGTATGATATCAATGTAACCTGTCAGCCAAGGAGAATGGACTGGAATGCACATGTGTGAACAATGATGACTTCACTATACTAATCAGTGGGGTGTCAGATACTGTTGAGTGAGCATGTTTATTATGTGGCTGTTGCATTAAGAAATGACTAAGTAGAGCAACAAATCTGTATCAAATTTGAACACTCCTCTGCAGAAACTATTAGGATGATTCAGAAGGTCATAGCTATGGACAACTGGTGATTGGCAAGTTCATCACAACAACATGCCCGCTCATGCAACCCTGTCTCATGCATAGTTTTACGGCAAAACATCAAATCACCCAGGTGACTCAGCACCCCTACAGCCCAGATTTGATGCCCTATGACTTCTGGCTTTTCCCAAAACTAAAATTACCTTTGAAAGGTAAGAGATTTCAGACCATCAATAAGATTCAGGAAAATACAACAGGGCAGTTGATGGTGATTTGGAGAACTGTGTAAGTTTCCAAGGTGCCTACTTTGACGGGGACTGAGGTGTCATTGTCCTATGCACAATGTTTCTTGTATCTTCTTCAAAATAGTCTATATTTTTCATATTACATGGATACTTTCTGGACAGGTGTCCTATATATCACATCTTTATCCATTCATTCATCTACAGACATTTAGGTTGTTTCTATATCTTGGCCATTGTAAATAATGCTGAAATGAGCATGGGGGTGCATATATCTTTAGAGTTAGTGTTTTCATTTTCTTCAGATAAATTCCCAGAAGTGGAATTACTGGATCATCTGGAAATTCTATTTTTAATTTTTTTATAAACCTCCATACTGTTTTCCATAGCGGATATACCAATTTACATTCCCTGTAACAGTGCACAAGGGTTCCCTTTTCTCCACATTTTCACTGACACATTATTTCTTGTCTTTTTGATAATAGCCATTCTGACAGTATGAGGTGATATCTCATTGTGGTTCTGATGTTCATTTTCCTGGTAATTAGTGATGCTGAGCATATTTTCACATATTTATTGGTAATCTGTATCTTCTTTAGAAAAATGTCTATTTAGATCTCCAGCTAATTTTTATTTTATTTATTTATTTATTTATTTATTTTATTTATTTTTTATTTATTTTTATTTTTTATTTTTTATCATTTTTTAAAATAAGATTGTTTGTGGTTTTGCTATTAAGTTGTTTGAGTTCTTCATATAGCTTGGATAGTAACCCTTTATCAGATATATGATACAATTTGCAAATATTTTCTTTCATTCAGTAGGTTGCCTTTCATTTTGTTGATAGTTTTCTTTTCCCTACAGAAGCTATTTAGTTTGATGTAGTCTCATTTGTTTTTTGTTTGTTTTGCTTTTTTTTGACTTTGCTTTTGATGTCAAATCTAAAAAAAATTGTACTTGTTAATCTCTTCACTTCTTTCACCTATCCTCATGACCCCTCTCTCATCTGGTAATCACTGAAATGTTCTCTGTATTTGTGATTCTGTTTCTGTTCTATTTGTTTGTTTATTTTGTTTTCTAGACTCAATTCTTAATAGATATATATTTATTGCTACTTTATTTTTCATATTTTTCTTCTTTTTCTCCCTGTTCTTCAAGAAGAGCCTTTTAACATATCGTATAATAATGGTTTGGTAGTGATGAACTTCTTTAGCTGTACCTTGCCTGGGAAGTTCTTTAACTGTCCTTCAATTCCAAATGATAGCTTTGCTAAGTAATCTTGGTTGTAGGTCCTCATTTTTTATCACTTTGAATATATTTGCCAATTTCTTCTAATCTGCAAAGTTTCATTTGAGAAATCTTATGGTAGCTTACAGTCTTATGGTAGCTCCCTTGTAGGTAACTAACTGTTTTTCTCTTGCTGCTTTTATGATTCTCTCTTTATATTTAAATGTTGGCATTTTAATTATGATGCGTCTTGTTGTGGACCCCTTTGGGTCCATCTTGTTTGCTACTCTTTGTGTTTCCTAGACTGTATGTCTATTTCCTTCACCAAGTTAGGGAAGTTTTTTGTCATTATTTTTTCAAATAAAGTTCCAATTTTTTGCTATTTTTATCCTTCCAGCAACCACCCCCACTGCCATGATGCTAATGTTGGCATGCTTGAAATTGTCCCAGAGGTTCTTTGCATTATCCTCTTTTTTTTTGGATTATTTTTTCTTCTTGATGTTCTGATGGTTTGTTTTTTGCTTTGTTACATTCCATCACTGATTTGATTCTCAGCCTCAACCACTCTACTTTTCATTCCCTGTAAATTGTTCTTTATTTCAATTACTATATCCTTCATTTAGGGCTGGATCTTTTTTATGCTGCTGAGATCCTCATTAAGTTTCTTGAGCATCCTTATAACCAATGTTTTGAACTCTGAATCTAAGTTGCTTCCCTCTGTTTTGTTTGGTTCTATTTCTGGAGTTTTGTTCTATTCTTTCATTCAGGCCACATTTCTTTTCTCTTCATTTTGGCAGCCTCCTTGTGTTTGTTCCTATATATTAGGTAGAACTGCTATGTCTCTCAGGCTTGATGGAGTGGTTTAATGTAGTAGGTGTCCTGTAGGGTACAGTGGTACAACCTCCATAATCACTCAAGATGAGTACTTGAGGAATGCCCACCATATGGGCTGTGTACACCCTCCTCTTGTAGTTGAGCCTTGATTGCTGTTGGCATGTCAGCCACTGCCTGTGTTCTGTTATGGGTCACAAAGCATTTTGTGATGGGATTGGGGGTACCCAAGAGAGGCCAAGCTGTGAACCAAGATCCATGCTGTCATTGCCAGGCCTAGGACAACTTACTGAGAGGCATGATGCTTACTGCAACCAGATGCTGCTTGTTTGAGAGAATTTAAGTAAATCTGAAACATGAGTCAAAGCAAGCCATTCATATGGAAATGCCACGGGAGGCAGGTTGGGTGGACCTGAAATTTGGGTGGGGCAGGGCCTCAGGAAATCACCAGGGTGGTGTAAACAGTGTGAGCCAGGTTGGTGAAATATAAGGTTAAGGCACACATCTGCTGGCTCCATGGCTCCATGAGGGGAGGGCTCTGAAAAGGAATAATGGCCTCTGCCAGCCCTTATGTCTGGAAGAAACCTGCCACTCAGCACTCGTCCTGATGCCTGACAATTCAGCTCCTTTCTATATGTCTCTGGTGCCTTTCTTTTTTTTTTTAACTATTTTTTTTAAGTTTTTATTTATTTATTTTTAGAGAGAGAAGGGAGGGAGGTAGAGAGAGAGAGAGAAACATCAATGTGGGGTTGTTGGGGGTTATGGCCTGCAACCCAGGAAGGTACCCTGGCTGGGAATCGAACCTGGGACACTTCGGGTTGCAGCCCGCTCAATCCACTGAGCTACGCCAGCCAGGGCCTTGTCTCTGGTGCCTTTCAATCTGCTGCCTCAGCACTGGTTCTCAGAGATGTGAATCCAAACAAGTTTGTGTGGGGGCCCTTTAAGAGAAATTGCTTGAGATTCCAGAAGTTTCTATCTTCCACAGTCTCAATCCCCACTGGTTGTAAAGCCAGAAGTTATGGAAACTTATCTTCCTGGCACTGGAATCCTGGACTGAGGGCCCTGGTGTGGAGCTAGAACCTCTACTCCTAAGATATCCCTCCCAACTTTTATCTGCCACATGTGAATATGGGACCAGGCCATTCTATGTTTCCACCCCTCCCACCAGTCTCACTGTGGTGTCCTTAAGTCTATAGTTGCAGGACTTCCATTCAGCTCAGTTTCTAAAGTTTAGTTGTAATTTTGATGTGGCTGTGTAAGAAGCCAAGCTATGTTTACCTATGCCACCATCTTGACTAGAAGTCTTCCAGTTTCACTCTGTTTGCATTCTTTTCCCAACACCATTTATTGAAGAGACCATACTTTTCCCAATATAGGTTCTAGCCTCCTTCCTTTATGGTAAATTAATTGACTATATGCATAGACTTATTTCTGGGCTCTATTCTGTTTCATTGATTTATGTGTCCATTTTAATGCCCATACCACATTGTTTTTATTATTATAGTTTAATATTATAGTTTGAAATCGAGGAACATAATGCTGCCAGCTTTGTGCTTCTTTGTCAAGATTGTTTTGGCTATGTGGGGTCTTTCATAGTTCCATACAAATTTTAGAATTATTTCTATTTCTATGAAAAAATGCCATTGGAATTTTTATGGGGATTACTTTGGGTAGTATGGATATTTTAACACTATTAATTCTTTTAATCCATTAGCATGAAATACCTTTCAATTTAATTGTGTCTTCTTCAATTTCTTTTATCCATATCTTATCATTTTCTGTGTACAAGTTTTCCACCACCTTGTTTAAATTTATTTCTAGGTACTTTTTTCCTTTTGATGAATTTGTAAATGGGACTGTTTTCTTCATTTCTTTTTTTGCTAGTTTGTTATTAGTGTATAGAATTTCCACACATTTCTATATATTGATTTTGTATCCAAAAACTTTAGTGAACTCATTTGTTTAGTTTTGTGTGTGTGTAGACATTGGGATCTTCTATGCATACTATTATGTCATTGACAAATAGTGACAGTTTTACTTCTTCCTTTTCAATGCGAGTGACTTTTATATCTTTCTCTTGCTTAATTTATCTGGATCGTGTTTCCAATACTAGGCTCAATAAAAGTGGTAAAAGTGGACATCCTTGTCTTGGTCCTGACCTAAGAGGAAAAGCCTTCAGCTTTCACTTTTGAGTATGTTAGCTGTGAGCTTGTCTTATATAGCCTCTATTATGTTGAGGTAAATTCTCTCTATATCCAGTTTGTCGAGAATTTTTATCATAAATAAATATTAAATTTTGTCAAACACTTTTCTGCATATGGTGAGATGATTTTTATTCTCCATTTTTTAATGTGGTGTATCACATTCACTGATCTGCACCCTTGGAATAAAATTCACTTGACTATGGTGTTTGATCCATTAATATGGTGTTGAATTCAGTTAGCTAATATTTTGTAGAGGATTTTTATATTTGTGTTCATCAAGAATATTAACCTATAATTAATCTTTTCTTATGATATTTTTATCTGGTATTCACATAAGGGTAATGCTGGCCTCACAAAGTAATTGGAAAGCATTCCCTTCTATTTAATTGTTTCAAAGACTTTGAAAAGGATCAGTATTAATTATTTGTGGATGTTTGATAGAATTCATTAGTGAAGGCAGATGGTCCTGAATTTCTGTTTGTAGGGATTTTTTAAATTACTGATTCAATCTCCTTACTAACAATCAATTTGTTCAGATTTTCTATTTCTTCATGATTCAGTCCTGGCAAGTTGTATGTTTCTAGAAATTTATTCATTTCTGTTAGGTTGTCCATTTTATTGGTATATAAATTTTTGTGGTAGCATATTATTATCCTTTGTATTTTTAAGTATATTTTATTTTATTTTTTAAATATTTTTATTTTATTTTATTTATTATCTTATTTTATTTTATATTTTATTTTATTATTATTCTTTATTTTTTTATTTTTTTATTTTAAATTGTTGTTCAAGTACAGTTTTCTGCCTTTTACCCTCATCCCAGCCCACACCCAAGCCTTTCCCACCTCCCTCCCATTTCCATCCCCCCTGTTTTTGTCCATGTGTCCTTTTAAGTACATTTTATTGATTATGTATTAGAGTAATCCCAATTTTCCTCCCCTTTATCCCCCCTCCACCCTGCACTGCCCCCCCTAGTATCCCCACCCCTTAGTTCACGTCCATGGGTTGTACATATAAGTTCTTTGGCTTCTCTATTTTTCTATACCATTCTCAACCTCCCCCTGTCTATTTTATGCCTACCAATTATGCTTCTTATTCCCTGTACCTATTTGCCCCATTTTCCCTCTCTCCCTCCCTGCTAATAACCCTCCATGTGATCTCCATTTCTGTGATTCTGTCCCTGTTCTAGTTGTTTCCTTAGTTTTTTTTTTTAGGTTCAATTCTTTATAGTTATGAGTTTGTTGTTATTTTATTGTCCATAGTTTTTTATCTTCTTTTATTTCTTAGATAAGTACCCTTAACATTTCATATAATAAAGGCTTGGTGATGATGAACTCCTTTAACTTGACCTTATCTGGAAAGCACTTTATCTGCACTTCCATTCTAAATGATAGCTTTGCTGGATAGAGTAATCTTGGATGTAAGTCCTTGCTTTCTGTGACTTGGAATAATTCTTTCCAGCCCCTCATGTCTACAAGGTTTCTTTTGAGAAATCAGCTGATAGTCTTATGGGAACTCTGTTGTAGGTAACTGTCTCTTTTTTCCTTGCCGTTTTTAAGATTTTCTCCTTATCTTTAATCTTGAGTAACTTAATGATGATGTGCCTTGGTGTGTTCCTCTTTGGGTCCAATTTCTTTGGGACTCTCTGTTTCCTGGACTTCCTGGAAGTCTATTTCCTTTGCCAGATTGGGGAAGTTATCCTTCATTATATGTTCAGATATATTTTCAATTTCTTGCTCTTCTTGTTCTCCTTCTTCACCTCTATGATTCAGAAGTTGGAGCACTTAAACTTGTCCCAGAGGTTCCTAAGCCTCTTATTTTTTTTTTTGAATTCTTGCTTCTTCATTCTGTTCTGGTTGAATGTTTATTTCTTCTTTCTGGTCCAAACTGTTGAATTGCGTCCCCATTTCCTTCCCTTCACTGTTGATTCCCTGTATATTTTCCTTTACTTTACTTTTTATAGACTTAATTTCTTTCCTCATTTTGTGACCAAACTCAAACAATTCTATGAGCATCCTGTTTACCAGTATTTTGAACTGTGCACCAGATAGGTTGTCTATCTCCTCATCACTTAGCTATTTTTCTCAAGTTTTGATCTGTTCATTTTGGCCATATTTCTTTTTTCTGAGCACACAAGTCTGGATGAATATTTCTTTAACTCCTCTGTTGTCAGAGTTCCATGCAGTTTGATTTTATGGCAGTTCTTTTTGTTTATTATTTTAAAATTGGTTGTTATCCTTCTTTTGGCTGTGCAAAGAATCAAAACGTTTCTGCCTATGCCTCTGTCTTGGCTGGAAATCCCTTTGAATTTTTTTTTTAGCATTATTTGTAACATCTCCTCCTTCATTTAAGATTCTACTTATTTGAGTCCTATCTCTTTTTTCTTGATTAGTTTAACTGAATGTTTGTAATTTTTTTATCTTTTCAAAGAACCAGCTCTCTTGGTTTCATTGATTTTTTGTATTATCTTCTTCATTTCTATTTTGTTTATTTAAAAAATTATTATTGCTCAATTACAGTTGCCCTCAATTTTCCCCCATTACTCTCTGCTGCCCTGCCCACTCCCTCTATTTTATTTATTTTTTCTCTGACCTTTATTATTTTTTTGATTCTACTAACATCAGGCTTTGTTTTTCTTTTTCTATTGAATAGTTCCTTGAGGTGTAAACCTGGGTTGTTTATTTGTGATTTTTCTTGTTTCTTGAAATACACATTTATTACTGTGAACTTCCCTGTTAGAACTGCTTTTATGGTATCCCATAAGTTTTGATATGCTGTACTTCCTTTTAATTTGTCTCAAGATATTTTTCACTTTGCTTTTGATTCCTTTATTGGCCTGTTGTTGGTTCAATAGCATGTTGCTCAGTCTCCTCATATTTGTAAATTTTATAAACTGATTTCTAATTTCATACCATTATAGTTGGGAAAGATGCTTGATATGATTTCAACCTTCTTACATTTGTTAAGGCCTGTTCAATGGCCTAATAACTATGCTGGAGAATGTTCCATGTGCCCCTGAGTAGAATGTGTGTTCTGTTGCTTCTGGATGGAATGCCATGTATATATATGTTGAATGCATTGAATCTGTAAATTGTTTTGGGTAGCATGAACATTTTGATGATGTTGATTCTTCCAATCCATGAATATAGTATATGCTTCCAATTATTTATGTCTTCCTTAATTTCTTTCTTCAGTGTTCTGTAGCTTTCTGAGTATAGCATTTTTACCTACTTGGTTAGTTGTATTCCTAGGTACTTTATTTTCCTTGTTGCTATAGCAAATAGGATTTTTTTTCCTGATTTCAGTTTTTGATATTTCCTTGTTGGTGTACAAAAATGCCTTTGATTTCTGAATGTTGAGTTTGTGTCCCACTGTTTTGCCAAATCCACTTATTAGGTCAAGTAGTTTTTTGGTGGATTTGTAGAGTTTTCTGTGTATTCTATCATGTCATTTGTAAATAATGACAAATTTACTTCTTCCTTTCCAATGTGAATAACTTTTTTCTTTTTGTTGTCTGATTGCTGTGGCTAGGACTTCCAATATTATGTTGAATAGAAGTGGTAAAAGCAGACATCCGTCTGTTTTTCCTGATCTTAGTGGGAAACCTTTTAGTTTTTGTCCATTGCATATGATGTTGGTGGTAGGTTTTTCATATATGGACTTTATTAGGTTGAGGAATGCTCATTCTTTCCTATTTTGCTGAGTGTTTTGATCATAAGTGATTGCTGTATCTAATCAAATGCTTTTTCCACATCTATTGATATGATCATGTGATTTTTGTCTTTTGTTTTGTTTATATGATGTACTATGTTTATTGGTTTGCAAATATTGTACCATCCCTGGGATGAATCCCACTTCATCATGATGTATGATATTTCTGATGTATTGCCGGATGTGGTTTGCCAGTGCTTTATTGAGAATGTTAGCATTTATGTTCATTAGTGATGTTGGCCTGTAGCTTCTTTGTTTGTTGTGTCTTTGCTTGGTTTTGTGATTAGGATGATGCTGGCCTCATCAAAAGAATTTGGGAGTCTTCCCTTTTTTGGAATGTCTGAGAATTATCAGGGTTAGCTCTTCCTTAAATGTTTTGTACAATTCTCCTGTGAAACTTTCTGGTCCAGAGCTTTTGTGTGCTGGGAGATATTTTTATTACAGCTTTGATTTCACCAGCTGTTATCTGTGTATTCAGTCTTTCTGCTTCTTCTTGATTCAGTTTTGGTAAATTATATTTTTCTACAAATTTGTCCATTTCAACCAGGTTTTCAAATTTCTTCACATATAGTTGTTTGTAGTAATTTCTTACAATCCTTTGTATTTCTGCAGTATCAGTTGTAATCTCTCCTCTTTAGTTTCTCATTTTATGCATTTGGTCCTCTCTCTTTTTTCTTGATGAGTCTGATTAAAGGCATGTTGATTTTGTTTTTATTTTCAAAGAACCAACTCCTAGAATTATTGGTCCTTTGAATTGGTTTTTTAGTCTCTATTTCACATAATTCTGCTCTGGTCTTGGTTGTTTCCTTCCTTCTACTCACTCTGGGCTTGTTTCATGTTGTTCCCTAGGTTGTTGTATATGTAGGGTTAGGTTATTTATTTGAAATGCTTCTAACTCCTCTTGGTATGCCTGTATCACTATGAACTTCCCTTATATGCCTTCCCTGGTATGCCTTCACTATGTCTCATAGGTTTTGGACTGTTATATGTTCATTTTCATTTGTTTCCAAAAATATTTTGATTTATTCTATGATTTCATTATTAAACCACTCATTGTTTCATAGCACGCTATTCAGTGTCCATATGTTTTAATGTTTTTGAGTCATTTCCTTTAGGTTGATTTGTAATTTGAAGCCCTTGTGGTCTGAGAAAATGCTTGAGATGATTTCAATTTTCTTGAATTTCTTGAGGCTTGTTTTGTGCCCTATCTTGTGGTCTAACTTTGAAAATGTTCCACATACATTTGAAAAGAATGTGTATTTTGCTTCTTTGGGAGGAAAGGTATATATATATATATATATATCAGTTAAGTCCAGTTGATCTAATGCACCATTCAGTTCCACAATACTGTTGCTGACATTTTGTTTAGAAGCTCTGTCCATTTACATGGGTGTTAAAGTCCCCTACTATAATTGTGTTGCTGTCTATATCTTTCTTGAAGTCCTCCAAGATTTTTCTTATATGTTTGGGTGCTCCTATGTTGGGTACATATATGTTTACAATATTTATGTCTTTTCGATGGATTCTTCCCTTGAGTATTATGCAGTGTCCTTCAGTGTCTATTTTTATGGTGTTTATTTTGAAGTCTATTTTGTCTGACATAACTATTGCTACCCCAGCTTTTTTAACCTGTTCATTTGCTTGGAATATTTTTTTCCAACCTTTCACTTTCAGCCTGTATAAATCTTTTGTTGTGAGGTGGGTCTCTTGTATGCAGCATATGTGCAGGTCATGTTTTCTTATCCATTCAGCTACCCTATGTCTTTTGATTGCAGCCATTAATTCATTCACATTGAAGGTTATTATTGAATTGTATTTATTCATTGCCATTTTGCATTCTTTGTACCTGTGTTTCTCTCTCTCTCACTGTTTTTCCTTCCTTTTCTTATAGCAGTCCACATAGCATATCTTTCAGTTTTGGTTGGGTAGAGGTGTATTCTTTCTGCCTTCTTTTGTCTGGGAAACTCCTTATTTTGCCTTTCACTTTAATTGAGAGCCTCGCTGGGTAGAGTAATCTTGGTTGTAGACCTTTGATTTTCACTACTTTTAATATTTCTTTCCATTCCCTTCTGGCTTGTAGCATTTCTGTTGAGAAGTCAGCTACTAGCTTTCTTGGAGTTCCCTTGTATGTTACCTCCTGTTTCTGCTTTATTGCCTTTAAGATTCTATCTCTGACTTTGAATTTTGCCATTTTAATTGTGATGTGTCTTGGAGTGAACTTCTTTGTGTTGCTCTGGATTGGGACACCATGTGCTTCCTGGACTGGTGTGGCCTTTTCTTTCATCAAATTAGGGAAGTTTTCCATAATTACTTTTTCTAACAGGTTTTCAATGCCTTGCTCCTCTTCTTATACTTCTAGTAACCCTATTATACAGATATTGGTGCATTTCATGTTGTCCTCCAGTTTCCTTAATCTGTCTTCATTCTTTCTGAGTCTTCTTTCCATTTCTTGCTCTTTCTGGATGTTTCTTTCAACTTTATCTTCTAGCTCGCTGATTTGATACTCTGCTTCATCTAGCCTTCTTTTAATTCCTTCTATGGTGTTCTTCAATTCACAAATTGTATTCTTCATTTCTTTTTGCCTCTTACTGATACTTTCTATGTTCTTTCTTCATGCTGATATAGTTTTCATTAATTTCTTCATAGATTCCCTGTAGTTTTTGGTAATTCACTGAGATCATGCAGCTACATTATAACTATTGTTTTGAACTCAATATCTGATTATTTACTGCCTCTATTTAATTTGGTACTCTCCCTGAGGATTCCTCCTTTTGTTTTGATTGAACGTTGTTTCTTTGTCTTCCAATTATTTGTGAGACTCTACTTGTTTGCTTCTGCTTCTTAAATTTATATGTTTTGACTCCCTAACTTTACTGTATAAACTTCTATGCCTATTTGAGATACAGTGGTGCAGTCTTCTTTATCTCCTGAACTTGATGATCTTGGGATGCCCTTTATGGCATTTATATTGGCTCTCTGAATGTAATTGGGTTTTGATTGTTGTTGGGATGTTCTTCAGGGCATACTTCCCTCCAGCTGGTTAAATGAGTGTCACTCTGCCCATCATGTCTGGTATGCTGTTGGGCAGGTGGTGCCAGCGCAAAACCACAAAACTCAGGAAACAAACCCACACCTGAAAAAATAACTCCTCCTGCAATCCCACTATCAACAGCAAATTAATCAGTATTAATAAGTGTGTAAAGAGGTTAAGACTATATAAGAAAGGAGAGTGAACCTTAGATGACCTACTAAAAAAATGATTTTGAGAGAGTAGAGAGAAAAACAGTAATAAGAATTTGGAGTCAGAGCAATGCAAAGAGAGAAAGTAAAATTTACATCATGAATACAAAAGGGAAAGAAGAAGGAAGAATGGATTATGAGAAGGAAAGCATATATTATTGGGTTTAATCAGAAATTAAAACAAAATAATATAAAGTTAGAGAGAATAACAAAAAGGAAGAGGAAAAGGATATAAATAATAAAAACATAGGAGACCAGTTGGTAGGAAGGATCCACCATAGCACTATCAACAACAAATTAGGTAAAATTAATATAGGTAGTAAGGAAATAAGAGGGTGGAAAAGAAAGAAAGGAAAGCTTAAGAGATGTTGAGAGCAATGGGAAGTGATTTTGAAATGATAGAGGAAGTGGGAATACTAAGATAGAAGAACAAAAACCAGGTGTAGACCAGGAAAAATTAAAGTTTGGGACAAAAATAAAAAGTAAAAATAAAAAGAGAATAAAGAAAAATAAAAGAGCAAGATGAACAAGAAAATGAAGAAAAAAGAGGCTAAAACAGTGCAAAATTAAAAATTTGAGATGAAAAGATTAGGAGAAGGAATGACTAAAATCTGAGATTTGAAATCCAAAATCAATGAAGAGCTAGAGATAAAATTGAAAAAAAAAAAAAGGTCTGGAAATCCTATAGGAGAACATATGCAGGAAACTCTCAGATATTCTACACAGCAATATTTTCACTGATATATACCCTAGAGCAAGGGACATAAAAGAAAGAGTAGACAAATAGGACCTCATCAAAATAAAAAGCTTCTATGTGGCTAAAAAAAACAGCATTAAAATGAAAAATGAACCTACTATATGGGAAAAAAATATTTGCCATTGATACTTCAGACAAGGTTTTGATCTCCAAAATACATAAAGAACTCACACAACTCCACTCCAGGAAGACAAACGACTTAATTAAAAACTAGGCATTGGATTTGAACAGACACTTCTCCAAGGAGGACATACAGAGGATCTAGAGACACATGAAAAGATGCCCAGCATCACTAGCTATCAGAGAGATGCAAATTAAAACCACAATTAGATACCACTTCACACTAGTCAGAATGGCCATCATAAACAAATCAACAAGCATGTGTTGGAGAGGTTGTGGAGAAAAGGGAACCCTAGTGCACTGTTGGTGGGACTGCAGATTGGTACAACCACTAGAGAAAACAGTATGGAATTTCCTCAGAAAACTAAAAATGGATCTGCCTTTTGACCCAGCAATTCCACTGCTAGGATTATTTCCTAAGAACCCTGAAACACCAATCCAAAAGAACCTGTGCACCCTAATGTTCATAGCAACACAATTTACAATAGCCAAGTGCTGGAAGCAACCTAAGTGTCCATCAGTAAATGAATGGATCAAAAAACTGTGGTACATTCACACAATGAAATACTTTGCAGCAGAAAAAAAGAAGGAGCTCCTACTGTTTGTGACAGCATGGATGGAACTGGAGATCATTATGCTAAGCCATTTGGCGAAACACAAATACCATAAGATCTCACCTTTAAGTGGAACCTAATCAACAGAACAAGCAAGCAAGCAAAATATAACCAGAGGCATTGAAAATAAGAAGAAACTGACATAACCAGAGGGGAAATGGGGGATAAAGGGGGGGAAAGGGTGAAGAGTTTTCAGGAACAACTATAAAGGACACATGGACAAAACCAAGGGAACATGGAATCAGGGGAGGGGTGTGTGGATGGCTGGGGTGGGAGGGAGTGATAGGGAGAAAGGCAGACAACTGTACTAGAAAAGTAAAATATAAAATAAAATAAAATAAAATAATAAAATAAAATAAAATAAAATAAAATAGAAAGCATCAACAACTTCCTTGTCCACAAACAGTAAGCAAAGATGTCTAAAGGTGAAGAGAGAATTTGAGTATTTTAAGAATGAGGAAAAAGGATGTGGGGGAACAACTGACAAGAAAATTGTTTTTGTGAGGCTGGGCAGGGAAGAAATAGTAAGTGTGTGGAATGGAAACAAGTTGTAGCTAGAGAGAAAACAAAATTTTAAACAGAAATAATGGGAGGAAAGAAGAAGATACAATGTAGTGAGAGAAGGGAAGTGTTGGGAGCTGACCAACAGCTGACCCTTGACACAGGTCGGATGAGATGCATCTGCACAGCAGAGGAGACTGTGGCTGGATCTCCTATCTATCTCTTCCTGTATGCCTGTCCCTGATAGCAATAGGTGGTAGGATTTTTGGGTACCTGTGTGTTATAATAAAAAATCTGCATGATGCCTTTGATTCTGCATGAAATGACTTGCTGACTACAAAATAGAAACCCCTAACAATCCTAATGCTGCCTACTTCCCCCACCTGGGATGTTAAGGACAAAAATTAAACTATGGGCAGACAAACTGCCAGGACACTGAAGGAAGCTGTTGCTATAAATGTTTCTTAAGGAGTCACCACTTAAAAACTTAAGATTTATTAGAGCCACCACCCCTCCCATACCCTGGACAGGAGTGTAAAGAACCAAGGAGTTCTAGTTGGAAATAATAATCTCAAAACATGGAAATGAATACAAAACATGCCCCCGTAAGATGTATAAATCAAAAAACCTAGGCAGGAAACCAATTACCTAACCTAGACAAATCTAACCTCAACGGACAATAGCTAATTTCTATATAACCTATAAATTACCCCTTGCACCCTTTTAACTTAGACCAATCCCTAGAATCTTAATAGACACCTAGTTACTAATTGGCACCTGAAAGTTTGTGCCCGTATAGCTTCGTTGGCTATCTGATTAATAACCCTCTTGGTCAAAACAACCTTTGTTTAATATGGTTGATCTGTGGGACCTCCTGTACTTTTTGGTTATTTCTTTGTTTAACATGATTGATCTGTAAAACCTTCTGTATTTTTCAAAATTATTTCTATGGTAACTGATTCTGTTTTAATAATCACACTATGCATTGAATGTTGTATAACTTCCCCTATAAAAATAAAGATTGATTTTTCTCGGTGAGTCAGTCGGGCCCAAAAAGTCAGACTGTCCTCCGGCACCCCACTTGGTGTCTCGCTACAGTCTCTTTGCCTGAGCCATGCATCCTTCGGGGACCCTGAGACCCTGCCAAGGCTGGACCCTGGCAGGGAAGAGCAAAAATATGTGAATTGAAATAAACTATAGTATAAAATCTAGTGACTTAATATGCACAAACTGGATGGACAAGAAATGAGTGTTAAAAAGTTATGCAGGAAAAACAATATTGCAAATCATGGATTAGACCACAGTAGATTTCATCTCGCTAGTCTCCTGTATTTACCAGTTTTTTCTTTCTGGGTCTGCCTCTGGTGATGTCAGATATTGACACCATCTCACCTTAGGCAGCCTGTTTGTGTCTTCCATGGATCTACTGTTTCCGGCTGTCTCCTTCAGTTATTAATCTAGTCACTTTGTGATCAGCAGTCAGGCTTAAGTATCATAGGGCAGGGCAGAATCCCTCTTGGGGGTCAGGGCTATTGTTTCCCCTCTGGCTGCTGTTGCTCAGAGGAGAGTGGTCTGCCTGAGCATGACGGCTGCTGCCATAAGGGGGATGACTCAGCACCTGGCATCTACTCTCTCAGTTCTCTCCCCAAAGCTTCTGTCCCCAGTCTTTCCTCAGATGTCTCTAGCCAACTTTGCCTCTACCTTTGCTGGAGCCCAGGATAAGTGGCTACACATTAAAATTTGTATGTAGGCCCTTTAAATGGCTCTTTGCATCTCCCGCCATCCATCTCTGGTAGAGAACAACTCTGCTGTTTTTCACTATTTGTTATCTGTGTACTTTTTGGGCACTGGTGCTCTAGGCTGGGAATCTCAGCTTAGGGTTTACATCCCACTCTTCTCAGGAAGATCCAACCAGCCCCTTCATTATCCTTTTGTCATTGCCACCTGTGGGCACCCTGCCATGCTTCTCCAGTCTCCCCCACACTCATTACTAGTCAGGTTGTGCTGAAGGAGATTCTTCTGTCTGTCCAAGGTTATAAGGTTTCTCTCTCACTATTGTTCAATTGTTTGTTCTGGGTGATTTCCCCACAATTTACTTTTAATTCCAGATTGGTCCTTAGAGGAGGTTAGTGTGACTTCCAATTATTCCCTCTGTTAGCTCTAATTTTAGAAAGAATTGTTACAAAGCAAGAAGGAGACACAGTACTCAACAGAAAAATAGACAAGACTTGGACAAACCTTTAAACACAGGATATCTAAATGGCTAATAAATATATGAAATGGTACTTGACTTAATTAATCATCAAATAAATGAAAATTAAAACTCCAGTAAGTTACTACTACACGCCTTTCAGAATGGTTATAATTAAAGTAACAGAAATATACCATTTGTTGAAAATACTGGAATACTCTTATGCTACTGGTGGAGGAATAGATTGGTAAACCATTTTTGAAAAATAGATATTTAGTTTCTAATAAAATTAAACGCAAGCCCACCCTATGCCCAAGCAATTTCACCCCATATCTAAGATATTATGTATATACCAGTACTTCATAAAAAAGTATTCTTATGTTCACCAAAATAAATATACAAAAATGTTCAGACAGTTTGTCTGTGAGAATCAACAAGAGATTACCAGATTCCCCATAATCTTAGAAGAGCTGCACATGAAATCTGAGTAGCAAAAACAAACAGGAAACCACAGTAAAACAACCTGCATTGTTCTCTCACCATCTCCAAGCTTCTGACTATGTTGTGCTGAACTGCCAAAGGAGTTGAGAAAGCTGATAAACCGTGACTGTTAAACTCTCTACTGAAGAAGAGGAAAAGAGTCATGTGGCATCAAAGGTGATTTTAAATTGGTTATTGTCCTTCTCTTGGTCATGTGAAGAGGCAAAGTGTATCTACCTATGCCTCCACCTTACTGGCAACCAAGACATTAAAGAAGAAACATTCACTCAGACTGATAGGAGAGCCAGAGACGGATAGCCAGGGTGGAGAGGACTCACAGCAAGGTGGTAGCTGAAGGACCAAGGAAGGCAAGGCTACAGCTAGAGGAATGGGCAAGACAGTGACTGGTGGAGCAGGAAGTCTCACAATTGCATGCAAGAACTGAGATGACTGGGAAGAACAACTGGGGAGCGAGACAGACAACACAACCCAGGGTTTCAGTGCAGGGAAATAAAGACTCAAAACATCTGACTGAAGAAACCTGTAGGGGGTGCTATAGTGGAAGAAACTCCAAGCCCCATGGTAGAGTTCCATGGAGAGACCCAAAGAGACCTAGAACACACACAAAACAACTCACCAGGTAATCAGCACCAGAAGGGCCCAATTTGTTTGTGGGTACTGGCAAAAGTGACTGAAAGCTGGCTGAAAGCTGAGCAAACATAATTGTTCCCTCTTAGACCTCTTCTCCACATATAGCACCACAACACAGCCAAGTGGGTTGCCCTGCCCTGGTGAATACCTGAGTCTCCACCACTTACTGGATAACAAGCATGTCAAGACATGCTTGTGTGTATATATATATATATACATCAAATTATATATATATAAAATGAAAGAACAAATCAAATGATATATATATATATATCTCAAATGAAAGAACAAATCAAAACCCCAGAAAAAATACAACTAAGTGATAAAGAGATAGCCAACATATCAGATGCAGAGTTCAAAACACTGGTAATCCAGAAATTCACAGAAATGGTTGGGTATGGTTGTAGAGTCAAGGAAAAAGTGAAGGTTATGAAAAGGGAAATAAAGGAATATGTACAGTGAATCAACAGAGAAGGGATGGAAACCAGGATTCAAATCAATAGTTTGGACAAGAAGGAAGAAATACACATTCAACCAGAACAGAGTGAAGAAAGGATTCGAAAAAAATGAAGAGAGGCTTAGGAACCTCTGGGATAACTTTAAACTTTCCAACATCTGAATCATATGGGTACCAGAAAGACAAGAGGAAGACCAAGAAATCGAAAATTTATTTGAAACAGTAATGAAGGAGAACTTCCCCAATCTGGCAAAGAAAATAGACTTCCAGGAAGTCCAGGAAGCTCAGAGAGCCCCAGAGAAGTTGGACCCCAGGAAGCACACACCAAGGCACATGATAATTACATTACCCAAGGTTAAATATAAGGAGAGAATCTTAAAAGCAGCAAGAAGAAAGAAGACATTTACCTACAAAGGAGTGCCCATAAAACTATCAGTTGATTTCTCAAAAGAAACCTTGCAGGCAAGAAGGCACTGGAAAGAAGTATTCAAAGTCCTGAAAGGCAAAGACCTACATACAAGATTACTCTATCCAACGAAGCTATCATTTAGAATGGAAGGATAGATAAAGTGCTTCCCAGATAAGATCAAGTTAAAGGAGTTCATCATCACCCAGCCCTTATTATATGAAGTGTTAAAGGGACCTATCTGAAAAAAAAAAAGATGATCTAAAAGAATGAACAGTAAAAATGAGAACAAATTCACAACTATCAACAGCTGAACCTAAAAAACAAACAAACAAACAAACAAAACAAAAAATGAACTAAGCAAACAACCAGAACAGGAACAGAATCACAGAAATGGAAATTGCATGAAAGCTTATAGTGACCATGGAGAGGGAGGGAGGACAATGCAGGGAAAGTTTCAGGGAATAAGAAGCATAAATTGTACATACAAAATAGACAGAGGGAGTTTGAGAATAGTATGGGAAGTGGAGAAGGCAAAGAACTTATATATATGACCCCTGGATGTGAACTAAAGTAGAGGAATGAAGGTGGGGTGGAAGGCAGGGTACAGGTTGGAGGAGAATAAAGGGGAGAAAAAAATGGGACAACTGTAATAGCATAATCAATAAAATATATTAAAATTAAAAATAAATAAATAAATAAACAAATAAACCACAGTTACTTCTGCTTTTCACGTTATGTTGCATATCCAAGATGAGGAAATAACTATATTTTTCTGTACCCTTCTTTGATGGAAAAGTTTGTTAATGGAAAGGGGTCTGGACTAGGTGGTCCCTGTTTAGCATATTCATAATGGGTCTCTGAATATGCAATGGTAGATTTGTGCTGAGAAGAGAAGGTAGCTAAATATGCGTGCTTAATATACAGGGATGAAGGGGAAGAGCTAAAGGGGAATAGTCCTGGAAAAGAGATTGTGACAAGTCTGTTGGGGAGGGAGAGTGAGTGCAAATCATGGGGGCATTTTGAGGGAAGCAAAAAAAGCCTTGAGGACATGGAATATCTCTTATTTACTTTTAGGTTATTTGATGGGAGATGTGACATATCTTACTTCAGTCTTAAGTCTTCAGCCAATTTTGTAACACAGTCATCTGCATCATGTATAGAAAAAAAAATGTCTTACATCTGAAACAATAGAAAAAAAATACAACAAAAAAGCCCATATACTTGAGAGTACAATCCAAAAATGGAACAACAGAAGTTCAGAACCAAGAGTGAAGCAGAAAAATGTAACTTCCTCCTCCAGAACGCCCAGAGAGTCTGGAAGGGAACACCCCTGCTACATCCATGTCACACCCATGTTATCTATTCATACATGAATATAGGAATGAAAGGCTTGTTCATATTAACACATCTATTGGAGCTATTCACAATAGCATTAGGCTAAAAATGAGAAGCTGTGGTTATGTCCATGAGTACTAAAAAGAAATTTAGCCTTTGTTTGTGTGGCTCAATCGATTGAGTGCCGACCTGTCAACCAGTAAGGGCACATACCTGAGTTGTGGGCTAGGTCCCCAGTTGGGGGTGTATCAGAGGCAACCACACATTGATTTTGTTAAAATATAAATTTCATAATATTCAATATTTATTCCTGATTTTTTTAAAGTTTTTAATAAACAAAGTATACAGCAGAGGGATTTAAGATGGCGGTATAAGAAAATCCTGAACTCATGATCTCCTGTGGACACACCAAAGCTATGCCTACATATGGAACAGTTGTTCCTGGAAATGACCTGAAAACTATCAAAACAGCTCTTTGATAAAAAAGGATACAAGACCACATCAAGATGGGTAGAAGCAGAGGCTCTCAACCCCAGTGTGGAGAAACACAAGTGGGAGAGATATCAAAAGCACAGGGCTCCTCTCTGAGAAACAAGAGGTGCAATCCCACATCAGGCATCCCAAACCTTGGGACCTGCATAGGAAAGAAAAGCTCCCCCAAAATTTGGTATTACTAACAAATGGGTTTATATCTAGGAGACCCAAAAGACTCTAGGAAACTGAAGTTCTGCTGTTAGAGGGGCAGTGCACAAACTCACTTACTCTGAGTGCCAGAAAAAAAAGAAGCTTAAAAATTATCTCTAGACCATACATGAAGGGGATTTATTAAATATCTTTTCTTTACTTTGCATTTTTATTTTTAAATATATTTTATTGAATATGCTATTACAGTTGTTCCATTTTTTCTCCCTTTATCTCCCTCCACCCTGCACCCCACTTCCACTAGCATCCCCCCCTTTAGTTCATGTCCATGGATCATACATGTAAGTTCCTTGGCTTCTTTCCCCATTTACCATACTATTCTTAACTCACTCCTGTCTGTTTTGTACTTACAAACTATGCTTCTTATTCCCTGTACCTTTTCCCCCTTCCCCACTGAAAACCCTCCATGTGATCTCCATTTCTGAGATTCTCTTCCTGTTTTGTTTGCTTAGTTTGTTTTTGTTTTTGTTATTTAGGTTGTCCCAGGGGTTCCTAAGCCTCCCTTCATTTTTTTTTTAAATTCTTTCTTCATTCCTTTCTGGTTGAATGTTTATTTCTTCCTTCTGCTCCAAATCATTGATTTGAGTTCTGGTTTCCTTCCCTTCACTGTTGGTTCACGGTATATTTTTCTTTATTTTACTTGGCATAGCGTTCACTTCTTCCTTTATTTTGTGTCCATACTCAGTGATTTCTGTGAGCATCCTGATTACCAGTGTTTTGAACTCTGCATCTGATAGTTTGGCTATCTCTTTCTCAGTTTTTTTTTTCTGGAGTTTTGATCTGTTCTTTCATTTGGGCCATATTTCTTTGCCTCAGCACACTTGCTACATTTTAAGGGGTAGAGCCTTAAGTATTCACCAGGGTGGGGAAACTCACTTTGCTACATTGTGGCAGTATAGGTGGGAGAGGGGTCAGAAAAGAAGCAATGTGTCTTGCTCGGCCCTTGCCCTGCATTCAGTTACTTCCCCCACCATGCACAAACAAATTGGGCCCTTATGGTGCTGATTCTCAGGTAGGTGGATTTGTGTATATTCTAGGACCTCATGGGTCTCTCCAAAGACCTCTCCTTTGAGGCTGGGAGCTCCTCCCACCTCTGCAACCCCCAGAGGTTTTTATATCCAGAGATTTTGAGGCTTAAGTTTCCCACACTGGACCCCTGGCTTGTATTGTTTGTCTTGCTCCCCAGTTGTTTCTCCCAGCTTATTTGCATGCAAATGTGGGACCTTGCAGTCCACCAACCACCTCCTTGCCCAACTTGGTCTGTTGCCTTGCTCATGTCCTCTCAGCCCTGGCTGCCTATCTCTGCCGCTCCTGCCAGTATGGAAATATGTTTCTTCTTTAACTCTTTGTTTGTCAGACTTCCATACAGTTAAATTCTCTAGCAGCTATTATTTTTTGTTTGCTTTTAAATTTGTTGTTGTCCTTTTGGTTTTGCAAAGAAGCAACGCATATCTACCTATGCCCCCGTCCTTGCCAGAAGTCTCTTCACCCAATATAAATAATCTTAAAGCATATGCCAGAGGAACATAAGTCTGTTGGAACCCTCTTAAGTAATAGAGGTGATGTCAAGCATCATTTATGCATTTTATTTCTACCTTGTCAGCCTGGTGTCTTTGCATGCCATGTTCTGGTGTTTGTGCTGCCCTAGTGCTATCATGATATCCTGCACCACACAGCCTTATGCTCCTCCACCACAGCACCATCTCCACCCTACAAATCAGGTGGGTTCACCCAAGCTTGGGGCTCCTCCCCCACTTCCCTTGTCCTGCTAGCCCAAGATGGTACATGCAGTCCACACAGGGAACACACCTTGAGTTTCTGGGACTGGAAGCCAGGGGTGGTTGTGTTTCTGAGCCCCAGGGGCCTTAAACAACAAAAGAAACAGTTCTTGGCTAAACCCCCCAACATACTGTCTAAACAAGACTGAAATACACCCTCAGCCTTCTTGTTACCACTCTTTCAATACCAGAAAAGACAGCTATTTTACTTAACACATACCAACAAAAGACAGAATTAAGAAAAATGAGAAAACAAAGGGATATATTCCAAATGTAAGAGCAACCTAAACTACAGAAACAAATATTAATGAAATGGAGATAAGTAATTTACTCATAAAGAATTATCAGTCAAAGCAGTGGTCATAAAGATGCTCACCTATCTTGGGAAAACAATGGATGTACACAGAGAGAATTTAAACAACAATAACAACAACAAAAAACTATAAAAAACTACTAAACAGAAGTCACAGAGCTGAATAATACAATAACTGTACTACTGAAAAATACACAGTCTGGCAGAATACCTGAAGTGAGGTTGATAGGGTAATAATATGAGTGTAATAATTTATAGTTTTAATTTGAACATTTCATCTAAAATGTCATGTGGTGTACTTGAGTTTGATATTGTTATGTTATAAAATTACATGACTATGATTTTCTAATAAAAAAGGGGTGTTATTTGTGCTGGACCCTGTATACTAGAGGGACTCAATATGAGACTATATGAAGCAGAAGAAAGGATCAGTGACCTGAAAAATAAGGTAATGGAAATCACAAAATAGCAAAAATAAGGATATAAAATGTAACATCAAAACATAAAATGTGGGGTAGCAATACTCATATCAGACAAAATAGACTCCAAAAATGGGGGGCCATAAAGAGAGACCCAGAAGGTCACTTCATAATAGTCAAGGGAAGAATCCACCAAGAAGACATGAACATTGTAAATATATATAAACCTAACATAGGAGCACCCAAATGCATATATAAAATCTTGAAGGACTTCAAGAAAGATATTGACAGCAACACAATTATAGTAGGGGATTTTAACACCCACTGTCAAAAATGGACAGATCTTCCAAACAAAATATCAACAAAGATATTGTGGCATTGAACAATGCCCTAGATGAAATGGACATAACTGATGTATATAGAGCCCTCCATCCCACAGAAGCTAAATACACATTCTTTTCAAATGCACATGGAACATTTTCAAAGATAGACCACATAATATGACAGAAAACTACCCTCAACAAATTCAAGAAAATTGAAATCATATCAAGCATTTTCTCCATCCCCAAGGAACTGAAACTAGAAATCAACCACAAGGAAAAAAAACCCCAAACACTCAAATCATGAAGATTGAATAGCATGCTTTTAAACAATGAATGGGTCAAGAATGAAATTAGGGAAGAAATAAAAATGTTTCTGGAAACAAACAAAAATGAACTCACAACAACCCAAAACTTTTGGGACACAGTGAAGGCAGGCCTGAGAGGGAAGTTCATAGTGATACAGACATACCAAAAAAAAAAAAGATAGAAACATTTAAAACAAACAACCTAACCCTACATCTACAAGAACTTGAGGAACAACAACAAAGACAGCCCAGAGCAAGTAGAAGGAAGGAAATAACCAAAATCAGAGCAGATGCATAGAGACTAAAAGCACAATTCTAAGGATCAATGAATCCAGGAGTTGGTTCTTTGAAAAGATAAACAAAATCAAAAATTTTTTAAGCAGGCTCATCAAGAAAAAAAAGAGAGTGGACCCAAATAAGCAAAATAAAAAATGAAAGAGGAGAGATTACAAATGATACCACAGAAATACAAAGGATTGCAACAAATAACTAGGAAGATCTGTATGCCAAGACATTTGAGAACTTGGGTGAAATGGACAAATTTCTAGAAACATAAAAACTTCCAAAACTCAATGAAGAAGAAGACTGAACAGACCAATAACAGCTGGTGAAATTGAAACAGTAATCAAAAAACTCCTGACACACATAAGCCCTGAAGTGGACGGTTTCACAGGAGAATTCTACAAAGCATTTAAGGAAGAGCTAACTCCTATCCTTCTCAGACTATTTCAAATATCCAAAATGTTGAAGACTCCTAAACTCTTTTATGAAGCCAGCACCATTTTAATCCCAAATCCAGATAAAGATAGAAAACTTCAGGCCAATATCGCTGATCAACACAGATGCTAAAATCCTCAACAAAATATTGGCAAAGTGCATCCAGCAATACATTAAAAAAAATAAACCATTACCAAGTGGGATTCATCCCAGGGATGCAAGGATGGTACAATATTCATAAATCAATAAATGTAATACATCACATAAATAAAAGCAAAGACAAAAATCACATGATCATATCAATAGATGCAGAAAAAGTATTTGAGAAGGTATAGCTCCCATTTATGATAAAAACACTCAGCAAAGTGGGAATAGAGGGAGCATTCCTCAACATAATAAAAGCATATATGAGAGACTTACAGCCAACAACATACTCAATGGGCCAAAATGAAAATCTTTCCCACTAAAATCAGGAATAAGACAAGGTTGCCATTTTCACCACTTCTATTTAACATAGTATTGGAAGTTTTAGCCACAGTGAACAGACAAGAAAAGGAAATAAAAGACATCCAAACTAGAAAGGAGGAAGCAAAACCATCATTCTTTGCACATGACATTATAGTGTACATAGAAAACCCTACAGACTCCACCAAAAAACTGCTGAACCTAATAAATGAATTTGGCAAAACAGCAGGATACAAAGTCAATATCCAGAAATCAAAGGCATTTTTGTATACCAACAATGAAACATCAGCAGCAGAAATCAAGAAAAAAATCCCATTTGATATAGTAACAAGAAAAATAAAATATCTAGGAATAAACCTAACCAAGGAGGTAAAAGACCAGTATTCAGAAAACTACATAATACTGAGGAACAAAATCAAGGAAGACATAAACAAATGGAAACATACACCGTGTTAATGGATCAGAAGAATTAACATCATCAGAATGTCCATACTACCCAAAGCAATTTACAAATTTAATGCAATTTCTGTTAAAGTACCAATGGCATATTTCACAGATATAGAACAAACACTTCAAAAATTTATATGGAACCATAAGCAATCCCAATAGCTGCAGCAATTTTGAGAAATAAGAACAAAATTGGTGGGATCACCATACCTGAAATTAAACTATATTACAAGTCCATGGTAATCAAAACATTCTGGTACTGGCATAAGAACAGATACATAGATCAATGGAACAAAATAGAGAACCCAGAAATAAACCCAAGTTTCTATGGTCACTTAATATTTAACAAAGGGAGCAGAAAAATAAACAGGAATCAAAACAGCCTCTTCACCAAATTGTGTTGAGAGATCTGGACAGCTACATAAAAAAAAAAAAAAAAAAAGGAAAGTGAATCACCAACTTCACCATACAAAAAAAATACACTCAAAATCTATAAAGGACTTAAATATCAGTCATAAATGCATAAAAGTCCTAGAGGAGAAGATAAACAGGAAAATCTCAGATATTCCACACAGCAATATTGTCATCGATATATATAGGGATATAAAGGAAAGAATAAAGAAATGGAACTTTATCAAAAGAAAACGCTTCTGCATGACTAAAGAAAACATTAGCAAAATGAAAAGGGAACCAACTGTATGGGAAAATATATTTGCCAATGATATCTTGGATAAGGGTTTGAGGTACAAAATATATAAATAACCCACATGACTCCACACCAGGAAGACAAACAATCCAATTTAAAAGTGGACAAAGGACCTGAACAGACACTTCTCCAAGGAGGACATAAAAAGGGCCCAGAGACATATGAAAGGATTCTCAGCATCACTAGCCATCAGAGAGATGCAAATTAAAACTGCAATGAGATACCACTTTACACTAGTCAGAATGGCCATCATAAACAAATCAACAAACAATAAGTGCTGGCTTATAACAATAAGTTGTGGAGGAAGGTGAACCCTAGTACACTGTTTGTGGAAATGCAAACCGGTGCAGCCACTGTGGAAAACAGTGTGGAATTTCCTCAAGAAAGTAAAAATAGAATTGCGTTTTGACCCAGCAATTCCACTGCTGGTTTTATACCTGCAGTGGAATTGTAGTAGAATCCTGAAACACTAATTCAAAAGAACCTATGCACCCCAGTGTTCACAGCACCACAATTTATAATAGCCAAGTGCTGGAAGCAGCCTAGAAGCCCATCAGCAATTGTGTGGATCAATAAACTATGGTGCATTTACACAATGGAATACTATGCAGCAGGAAGAAAGAAGCTCCTACCTTTCACAACAACATGGATGGAACTGGAAAGCATTATGCTAAGTGAAGTAACCAAAGTGGTGAAACACAAATACCATATGATCTCACCTATAAGTGGAACCTAATTAACAAAACAAACTGGCAAGCAAAATATAGCCAGAGACATTGAAATCAACAACAAACTGACTAACTAGATGGAAGCAAGGAGGGAAATAATGTGGGGAAAAAAGGCAAAGGAATCTAAATGAACATGAATGAGGGACCTATGTATGGATCCAAGGAGGGTGGGATTGGGAAAATGGAGACAACTGTATTCAAACATCAATTAAAAAAGTAAATAAAATAAAATAAAATATGAAAAACCCATTGTTAATGAAAAATACTGAATATCAGCTGTAATTGAAAAATAAAAAATAATTTATCTTAAAAAAATAAAGTTTACCATCTTAAACAAAATAAAAAATGAAATTGAGGACCAGGTAAGGTAAGATTTTAGACATTCTGGATTCAGAACCATCTCCCTTGTGAGGCCCAAAGTCCTTCGCTTCCCAACTTTTCACATATTCATATCATGCATTTTTAAATTTGGTTCTGTGTGTATTTCCTGTTGAAGTTTAAGCTTAGTGAAGGCAGGAACTGTCATTTTTATTCAAATTGAATCTCTCTAGTGAACTCTAGACTCAATTTAACCATTGGTAAAATGACAGTTGTAATAACCAGTTCACCAGGTGGTTATGAGGAATAAATGAAATGATCAAGCAAAGTCTTGAGGGTCTTGGGAAGTCCAGAAACATCCCATCCTCCTTTCCCCAAAGTCTTTCTTCTCTCTCTTTGCTTCTTCGTTTCACCCTAGATGGGTATCCTGGGGAGCTAGCCCTTCCTAGTGTGGAAGGTGAAGACCTCATGTCAAAACATGGCCTTGTAAAGCCAGGCCATCCCTTGAAACCCTTTGCTTATGTGAAGTCCATGAGATGTGAGACCCCAACTTTCACATAATCTGCTTATTGTGCAGGGAGAGGTCATGGACACCATGTGGGAAGAAGCTGGAGGGTAGGAAGAGGCCACCACAGGAGGGCAGGCCTCCACACAGACCTCAGGCTGAGGGAGTGCCAGCAAACTTGCTGGGACCAGATGTGCATGTAGATTTGGACCACTGTAAAGAGTCCAACCACATGAGGAGCTAGACAGACCCTTATCTTTCCATTGTACTGAAACAGCTTCTTCTGTATATGGAGATGCATGGCAGGGCCATGGACCCAACATGGTCCAACTTGGGGAGACACTCCAGAGGCTGCCCAGTGCTGGTGGGTACTGGGTTCCCATGAGGTTTGCAGCTTCAGCTGTCTATCCCTGGGTAAAACTCAGACTCATGGTGGGTTCAGCTTTGTGTTTCATGCAGACCTCTTTTGACTTCTATGTGTACAGGGCCCCAGCATCCTTCACCCACATTGCACACTGACCTCTGTCATTTCTGTCAGCCTCCTTTCTCTGATCCGGGTGTTTGCTAAATACTCCTTTCCCTTGGTCCCTAAACCTAAGTCTCAATGTCTGTTCTACTCTCTCCTCTCATAAACACCAGAGCCTCTACCTTGTCCCGATTGAGTCTTCAAGCCTCCCTCCAGAATCCTAGCAGAGTCCCACGTCTGCTTCCTATGCCCTCTCTGGCTCCTACTTCTATGTTTATCAAAGATACACATATATTTATTCCATCAATCCTTGCTAAAATAAATCAGCAGTCTCCCCTTGTCCTCCTCTGTCTCAGTGAATTCAAGCTGCTCTAATATAATATCACAGACTGGGTGGCTTAAAAACAACAGGAATTTATTTCTCACAGTTCTGAGATTGGAAGTTGAAGATCACCAGCAGATTCAGTGTCTGGTGAGAGACTTCTTAGTTTACAGGTAGCTCTCCTCTTACTGTGTCTTCTCATGGCTGAGGGAGTAAGAGAACAATTTAAGGACTCTTTTTATAAGGGCACTATTCCCATCATGAGGATTCCATTCATGACTCACTCACCTCCCAAAAGGCCTACCTCCTAAAACTATCTCATTAGCATTAAGATTTCAATATATGAATTTGGCAGGGGCACACATTCAGTCTATAGTAACCCCACCACAATGTTTTTACTCTCAAGATGTATAAAGACAAAATATTTTAGAAAAGAGGATACAATGAAATAGCCCCCCCAAAAAGTCATAAGCAAGGAAATATAACCAATCGAACATTCAGAAAAAGGCTTTTAAGGAGTGTAATTTATATCCTCAGAGAGATACAGGATAATGTGACATCATATGTACTTACATTAAAAACCAATTAGAGATGCTTGAGATGAAAAGTTTGGTGAATAAAAGTTATGTTGTGATGTGAATCACAGAATGGGCAGGACAGAGGAACAAGTCAATAAACTAGACACTTGGGCAGAAGGAGCCCTCCCAGAATACGGCAAAAGAGAAGTGGTGGTTGTGGAGGATACTTCACACTGAGAATAGTTCCAGAAGTTGGGATATCTGAGAGCAATATTTGAAGAAATAATAGCTAAAAATTTTTCCACACTGAAGAAAGACATGGACCCTGAGCAGGATACAAGAATAACAGATACCTGCATGTATACGACGAGGAAATAAACACCGAAAGCTACCTGATAGATGAGACCTACAAGGAAAGCAGAATTAACCTGGCATCAGACCTCCCTAGGTGGCATCAGTGGATTTAAAAAAGCAGTGGGATATGCTCAAAGCTTGCAGAAGAAATAACTCTGAATCTAGAATTATGTAAACTAGCCAGATGCTCAAGTGCTCTGGGCCAGGTAGTGTACAGATGGGAGGCTCTGGAACTCCTGTAGCCACTTTATCAGTTCAAGAAGAGGGTTGAGGAGGTAGGTGGTTGACAAATTGCAGAAAACAGGGAGTAAAGGAACCTGAATCTTGATTGAACTGGACCTGAAAAAGGAGCTTCCTCTGACCTTCATATAGTGTACAAGCCAATAAATTCCCTTACTGTTAAAGGCAATTGGAGTTGATGAATTTGCTATCTGCAATGAAAGCACAGACAATTTTTTCATCTGTTAGGGGTAGAAGGAGAGAGAGAGAATCCAGGAGTAGGAAGTGAAATGCAAGAAGGACCAGAAACAAGGAAATTAGTAAAGCATATTAAGTCTAAATAAATATGATTCTGGAAGAAAGATAAATAATCTGAAATTAAAATTCCAGAAAACATTGATATAAAAATTTGAGAGGAGAGGGTATTCAAAAGGAATTGAAAAGTACTAAAATTCAGCCCTGGCTGGCATAGCTCAGTGGATTGAGCATGGGCTGGGAACCAAAGTGTCCCAGGTTCGATTCCCAACCAGGGTACATTCCTGGGTTGCAGGCCATAACCCCCAGCAACCGCACATGGATGTCTCTCTCTCTCTCTCTCTCTCCCCCCCTCCCTTCCCTCTCTAAAATGAATAAATTAAAAAAATCTTTAAAAAAAAGAAAAGTATTAAAATTCTTGTCTAGTTCCTAGAGATTCTATCAATGCTGAATATGAAAGCAATGGAATCTAGATATTTTTTTGTGTGTATGCCCATTGGTAACTGCTAAATAAATTGAGGTAGAATGTAAGAAATTTCAAGCAGATTGAGAAAAGTGTATCAAAGAAAATTTGATGAATCAAGCAAAAGACATAAGGAATTAATAGTAACAAGGAGAAAATATGACACATAAAATGCTAAATAAGGAGTAAGTAACTCGATGGCAACTTCTTGTTGGAAGCATGTTCCTAGCTTCAATGGAACTATTTTAAATGTTTTACTGTTAAGCAGAGTGTTTCCATAGGTTTCTCACAGATATATTTGGTTGAGCTGGGATCACTCTCATCTTCTTAGAGTTTAATAAAAGGTTTATTATAAATTGGATTTCATATTTTATTAAGTAGGTTTTGATGGGCTGATTTTAAGACTAATTTGTAAGAGAAACTGTCCAGGAGAATGAAGAGAATTTTCCACATGAAATATTTTTTAATGTCTTAAATATATTGTTCTCTTTGGCTTTTATTGTAGTACAATTCTTTCATTAAAACCTCAGTTTTCATCTTACTAATTTAAGGTTTCTATTCAAAAGCAGAAAAAGAGGCATCAAAATAAGAAAAAGAAAAAAGGTCTTCCTCTTGCCCCTTCATATTGTCTTTCCCCCAAATTATAGAAGTTTATACAAACATATTTGTACATAAAAGGCATCATATGCAGTTTTTACAAAAAATGAGACCATACTATCTGCCCAGGGTCCTGATGGGTAACAGGTGTGGCAGGTGTGTTAGGGACTAATGTCTAATGGGGCCTTGTGACTCTGTGGAGCCTATTCTGCACCTGCAGTGGGCAGAAGTGACCTGTTATGGATGTGTGGCACAGTCTACCACTAGCATATCTGCAGTGACCTAACATGTGGTCTATCTTCCCCTCGGACAGGCTACCTTTACCTTTCTCTCTCCTAAACTCCAAGGGCCCCTTCTTTGACCTGTTATTTGTTTCCTGAGCCTATTTCTTCTACAACTCTCTTCTACCTCTGTGACTCTATAAATAAACTTTTTCTTATAGTTTGAGTCTTGGCTCTGAATTCTTTTTCAGCCAGAGCTGAAGTGTCAAGATTGTTGAATTGAGGTCTAACACCTTGTGCTGTTCTTGCCACCAGCATTATGGTGCTGTAACTCTGATTGTCTTACAGTGGCACAGTGTAGCACGATTCCAGAGAAGCCCACCCAGGACCACCTTGCTAGGTACCAGCAGAAACCCATGATGCCCCCCAACCCAGCCCAGCTCCTCACTTTGTATTGGGTGGATTTGGATGAGTTTCTTTGTAATTCTAGACTTTCCTCTTTTAAGATAAATGGCTGACTTTGATCTGTTTTTCTTTAATCTTTGAGGTTGAGTTAAAAGTCAAGTGTTGAGATAACCTAGGCTAAAGATAAGGGTAGAGATAACTAAGGACAGAGGGAAAAAAGGGTGGCTTGTTTTTAATATTGGCTTTTCAACTGGAATTTCTGAGTCTGAACAAAGCCTTTTGCAGGATTAACAAAAGCCTGAACTCATTCAGCTCTGAAAACTGGGGCACTTCCTCATTCCAGCTCAAATATTCAGTGTTCTTAGGCAACTAAGAATCTCTATGGAGGTGTCAAGGGTATGCACTATGATGTGCAGGTGCCCCCTAGGGAATTCCAACTTAAGTATAATTAACTAATTGAATTAACCAGGGATGATTCATAATGATTGGTTAATACCAGCAAGTCCTCATGGCTGTATTAGACAATCAGGGAAGAAACTGAGACCCATTAGAGGATTTGAGAAGACTTGGGAGGTGACAGCCCCTTGGAGCTCAACTCACAAGTGGGACACCATACAATATCCTTAGAAATTTTGTTCAGATTCTGAAAATCTTAAAAATAAAACTAAAATTAACATGGAAAATCATTGCTTCAAGGCTGGCAACTCCAAGCCCACAGCCCTAATTTATAATCCTGTAGATATACAATAAATAGAAAGCCTCTACTTGCAAGTACTTACAGAAATGGTAATGGGGGACTCAAGAGTTGGGGAATTTTAGTTTTAAGTAATAGTTATAAAAGGCTATTATTTCAGGAACTGAAGATATGACCCACCCTGACTCCAGGAGACCGTAAGAAGTTCCATCTTTTTGAACCAGGAGGACTGCAAAAGATGGTACCTGAGCCATTGTGCTCCAGAGAGAGATGTCCACTGCCTAGGACACAGAAAAAGACCACTGAAAGGGTAAAGTCAATGTCATTTGCTACCATGGCACCATTTGCTGAGCAGGCCTATGGCCTTGTTAAATATGACTGCCATTTTACTCTTCTGAGTTTATGTCCCCAGGACTGTAAATTACTGGAAAGCAAGAACAGAACTGACTGACCACCCTCTACAGCCACAGGCAAAAAATAACATTGGAACAAACTTCAGCCACCTGTTAAAATGCCCCAACAGCCCAGGGGCCATACAACAGCACCCCCCCCACACTGTTTTAAATCCAATTATAATCCAATAAAAGCTCAAAGCCTCCACCCTTCAATGCTGGTGGATATCAGTCTACACCATACCTCTCTCCTTTTTTAGAGAGTGAATAAAATCTTTACTGTCTATACTTTCTTCTGTTTGTGAATTCTTTCACAGCCCACATCTCTGACTACCCTAACATTCTGGTGGCCCATATGGGGACATTCTCTATTTCTCTCTTTCCTCTAGCCCTCCTGAGACTTGTGACTAGGAGAGCAGTGGGCAGCAGAAGCTGGACCTGGGCTAACCCCCTAACCCTGTCTCTGTGAGGTTTGGAGAGAGGATTCTAATCCTTTTGCATCTCACCAGACTCTGTGGACAGCCTCTTCTTCCACCTTTATGGCCAGCAATTGGTAAGTCTCTCTGAATCTCAGGAGAAAAACGTTCACTTTGTCAAAAGTGATAGCTTATCCCCCACCCCACTCATTGTCATAAACACCAGTACTAAGTCTATCACTTTCCCGGGGTTTTGGCTGGGATGGATGCCTCCAACAGTCTCCCTGCTGGTTCAGTCTGCTCTTGGGGCTCAGGGATGCCTGGTTCTGAGGCAGATCTTCATAGTGGGTCTGCCCTCAGGATCAACTGTGGCCACAGATCTCTAAGTCATTTGAGTTTGGGACATTGTTCTCACCCCCCCCCACACAATTTGTTCTCATTCCAAAGATACCCCCCCCCCCTTTTAGTATGGGTAACACTCAGTCAACCCCACCCAAGGATTCCCCATTGGGATATAACTTCAAGGCTCTGAGACTTACCAATTTCAAGCCCAAGTGCTTGATTATTTATTGCAACACTGCCTGGCAGTAATACAAACTATGATCAGGAGGTCTGTCCCATGGACAGTTCCCTTAACTATAATATTATCTTCCAACTCGACCTTTACTGTTGCTGTCTTGATCCCCTCCTAGGTTTATTTCTCAAGTGGAGGAGACAAGATGTTAACCTTCAGCAGAGATTCCAGGCCTCTTTCTACTATGCCTTTCTTTTTTCTTTTTTATTGTTGTTCAAGTATAGTCATCTCCATTTCCCCCCCACCACGCTGCCTGGTGCCCCATCCCTCCCCACCTCCCATCCTTGATCCTACCTCCTTTGGCTTTGTCCATATGTCTTTTATATATGTTCCTTGATGACCCTTCCACTAACTATGTCTTTTCATTCAAGTTTGCTTCAATCTACCATCACCCCAACCCCCACATTTGGTTTCCAGCTGGATGGCACTCTAATCCCTTAAGGCCATGCTCTTTTAATTAATATTACTCAGCAGGGGGTGACACTATTCCTTACCTACCTAACCAGCCCTGCATTCAACTGCTATTTGGAATTAGGCTTGGTTCCACTGTATTCACATTAAGTAAAAGCAACGGTACAAAGAAGAGAAACATCTCACCCCACCCCCCACCCCCCTACTGTGAAACACTCTACAGTCTCCTGGACACCTGGGAGCTGCTAAAACCCGGGGAAAAATTGAGTCTGCCTCTCAATGCAAAAAAAAAGTCATTTTTAAATTGAATCTCCCTCTGCCCTGCCTTCAGATTGGGCTTCTTCAGGCCATCCCCATTCTGGCCATTCCTTCAGTAACCCCCTAGGCCTGCAACCCAGCCCCCTCTCTGTGAGGTTGGCTGGATAAGAGAGCTTTGTATGAGTCCGGGATCTCTTTTCAATGTCAGACCTATCTCAAATTAAGGTCAGACTCAGCAGTTTTTTGGCAAATTTGGCTAAATTTACAAAGAAGTTTGTATTTCCCATCCTCTCAAATGACATCCTTGTGACTGGTTTGTGAGCCAATTTGTATTTCTTAATCCCTTCACCTTACTCACCTAACCTCTCCCTTTTTCTCTGGCAACTGCCACCCTCCCTCAGAGCAAACTTCCATGAAAATAATAGAGATTATTATCCAATGTCTGTTTTTTAATCAGAACCAGTTTCCCTCCAACTAGGAAATGTTATGGGGCAACATATAATTTATCAATCAAATCTGCCCCAATTTATTTGGTAGGGTAATTTTCTTGAAGCTAGTGATACCCAAGTATCTTCTACCAGAATATAGTTAGAACTAAATAACAAATATTGGACCAAATGGGAAAATAATAATTTTAAAGAAGCTTTCAGAAGAAACTAAACTTAAGACTAAGTGAACATTTGCTAATCACCTTTTCTTCATTATTAACTTACATAAGAGCCTCAGGGAGAGCTTAACAGGCTGCCCAATCTACTTGGAATGGCCCAAAACAGCCCAGAGACTTACAGAAATGCCTCTAACTTTTGGCGTGCTACATATCTGTCTCCCTATAAATGAGAAAGCACAGTGCCTCAAGAGTACCCTTTGGCAGTACATACTAACCAATTGGGAGGAATTTGACCCTGAGTACCTCAAAAAAAGAGGATACTTTCCTTTTGTAACACTCTGGTCTCAGTATAAAAAGGGCAATGGGGAGGTCTGGCCAGTCAATGGCACCATTAATTTCAGTGCTATCTTGCAACTGGACCTGTTTTACTATTCCCATGGGAAATGGAAAGAGGTTCCATACATTTAGGCCTTTATGGTTCTCAGAGTTGACCCTAAACTATATGCTGTCAGTAAACTGGAAAAATGTACTGAAATGAAAAAAAAAATTTCAAATATGGATAAATGAATGTGTCAGTCCTTTGCAAACATTTGAGTGGCTACCCAACTGTTAAGGTATTAAAAATAACTGTATTTTACAAATAAAGTTTTTACAGGGCCAGAAATACAGCTCTAGAACTTCAAAGCCCACCAAACCCTTTAACATTTCCCAAACTCCTGCATTCATCTGTTAAAAGTTTAAGGGTTAATTGTCTTTCTGGAATGGAGTCATGTGTGTTCTTTATATATTTTGGAGACCAAACCTTTGTCCAAGGTATCATTTGCAAATATGTTTTCCCATACAGTTGGTTCTCTTTTTATTTTAACGCTATTTTCTTTAGCTGTGCAGAAGCTTTTTATTTTGATGAGATCCCATTTGTTTATTCTTTCCTTTACGTCCCTTGCTCTAGGGGACATATTGGTGAAAATATTGCTGCATGGAATATCTGAGATTTTCCTGCCTATCTTCTCTTCTAGGACTGCTATGGTGTCACAACTTTTATTTAAGTCTTTTATCCATCTTGAATTTAGTTTTGTGTATGGTGTAAGTTGGTGGCTGACTTTCATTTTTATGCATGTAGCTGTCCAGATCTCCCACACCATTTGTTGGAGAGGCAATTTTTACTCCACTTTATGCTTCTGCCCCCTTTATCAAATATTAATTGACCATAGAGACTTGGGTTTATTTCTGGGCTCTTTATTCTGTTCCATTGGTCTACAGGGAACATGTATAAAGGACACATGACAAAGTCAAAGGGGGTAGGTTTGAGGGTGGGAGGTGGAGATGGGTAAGGCAGGGGTATGTGGTGGAGTGAAAATGAAGACGACTGTACTTGAGCAACAATAAAAGTAATAAAATAAAATAATGAAATATTATTGTCATAAAAAACTTATGGGTAATTGGCTTTATGAAACAAAAGTACTTCCAAGAGAAGCTTACTTTTCTTTCCCTACATTTTTGAAATGCAAATATCTGGTCTCTAAGAACTCTTGTCTATACTATCTTTTAAAGTATAAATTTTAGGGAAATAATTCTTATCAAAAAGGGGAAAAACTTAGCTATATCATAGCAAATCAAGTTATCTTATTTCAGGTATTCCTTTCTAAATAAATAAATTCTAATAAAAGTTACTAAACAGAAACCTTAAGTTCACCTGTTTTGGGCTTTTTATTACAAATCCATAGAATGGATTTAAAGCTGTAAATAAATGTTGTGTGCTTTGTTGGACGTATATTTCTTAAAAGTGAGAGTGTGTTTGTTAATAAAGGAACCTATGTTTTTTTCTTTATTATTTAGTCATTTACTTGTATTAAATTTATTGGGGTGACACTGGTTAATAACATCATATAAGTTTTAAGTGCACAATTCTATAATATATCATCTGTATATTGTATTGTGTGTTCACCACCCCAAGTCTAGTCTCCCTTCTTTTTTTTAAAATTACTTTATTGTTGTTCAATTACAGTGGAATATATGTTTCTAAAGGTTATAAAAATGCATTCATAAAACTCAATCTAGAGAATGCCAGTTGCTTACTTTTTGTCATTGTAAATTGAGATTTTAAAAGTTAAAATTTAAATTAAGTTAGAAAAAGTTTCTATGGTTTTAGTAATAAAAGGCAGAAGGCACAGAAATGCAATTTTGAAGGACAGGAATTAAAAGTGAGTTATTCTAAAAATGTTTTTTCTAAATATATAAGAAAATTTGTGAAAGGTGCAGAAAGGTTTTTAAATGTGAAAGTTTTAAATTTATAAAGAAAGAAACTTTGGGCTCCTGTACCCTTTCCTCCACCTAATTTCTCTCTGAAGTTGTTTTCATTACACTTTCTCTTTCCTTTGTTGGTGTGGGGAAACCTACCTACCTGTCAACTGTGGTATACATCCTTTATCAGGATTCATCTTGTTAATCTTGTTAATACTGAAATATAAGGCAAGGCTGCCCTCTAGACATGGAGTCACACTACACAATCATCTTCGGGTGACACCTTGATCATAGGGTCCAAATAAGTCAGGAAGCAATCACCCCTGACATCTAAAGGGACCCATTCTTTCCTCTTTGTTTGGTACTTTGGTCATTGGTAAGGCCACCCTCAGGGCAAGGGGTAAACGCATGCATGGGTCAAATAGGTGTTCCCTTTCAAACATGCTTTCTCTCTCTGCAGGTATGGCTCTTTCACATGGGCTTTCTCTCCCCCTATTGGGCTGATGTGGAGTTGAGTCCCCTTTCTGACTAGGGTAAATCTATTCCCAGGGCATCTGGTTGTACCCTCGTCATTGGTAAGGCCACCCTCAGAGCATTGGGTAAACACATTAATCTTTGTATTTCCCTGCTGGTGTGGACTATAACTTCAGGTTCTTAATCAAGAGCATCTATCTTCTGATAGAGGCTACTGATCTGTAAAGAGGCCAAAGGAGCCCCACCCAGGCTCTTCCCTGCTGCTAGACTCATTGGAGCATAGACTTAATTTCCACCACTCATTAACAATCTTTAAAGCTTTTATTGAGAGTCTCAACAGGTCTTCTTTCTTAGTATTTAGGACTTTTCATCCCCTTTCCAGTCTTCTTAAAAGTTGCCAAAAGCAAATAAGAGAAATCTTATTATTTCTGTATAAAAATTAATAATTCAAATTATATATATGGTCTTTATGTATTCAGTTTTCATGTGTGGTCTTTACATGATATGTGTTTGTATATTACATATAATGTGTTTTTTGTTTCTGAATGGCATAACTAGTGTGTAATATTTTATTGGCCTAAATATTAAGTACTTATGTAAGTTAAGCAGGATATGGAGGGCAAGATGGCAGAAGAGTGAGTGGAAACCACACTAACCTTCTCCCAGGACCAGTCTGGAATTACAACTAAACTGTGGAGAAATTACCCAGAACCAGCAACTGAACAACAGCAAGAGAGAAGCCTTATAACCTTGGACAGACAGAAAAACCAGCTTTGCACAACCTATCTGGTAAGGAGTGCAGTGGAGACTCATGAGGGCTGGCTGGGTCCCCACAGTCATCAGCACTGGTGGGATAATTAAGAGGCAGTTTAGATCCCCCTGAGAAGAATGAGGTCTAAACTCTAAGCTGGGATCTCCAGCCTAGAACACCAGAGTCCAAAAGTACACAGATAACGACCCACAGTAAAAAGCAGCAGGGTTGCTCTCTGATGGAGATGGAGGGCTGGAGATGCAAAGAGCCATTTAAAGGGCCAATGAACAAATTTTTATTAGCTGCCCCTTATCAGGGGTTCCCACAAAGGTGGGAGCAGAGTGGGCTGGAGACAGCTGAGGAAAGACGGGATGGAAGCTTTGAGAAGAGAGTGGAGAGAGTAGCTGCAGGAATCCCGGTGCTGAGTCATCTCTCAAACAGCAGCAGCCATCCTGCCCGGGCAGACCATTCCCCTCTGAGCATCAGCAGTCCGAGGAGAAGCAATAGCCCGAATCCCAGGAGGAATTCTGGCCTGCCCTATGGAAATTAAGCCTGACTGCTGAGTGCAAAGTGACTAAGAACTGAGGGGAAAACTGTAGACAGCAGTTCTCTGGCAGTCTCAAAGCAGGCTGCCTAAGGTCAGACAAAGTCAACATCTGATACCAACAAAGGTGGATCCAGAAAGAAAAAAAAAAAACAGTGATAAATACTAAGGCCTACCAAAATGAAATCCACTGTGGTCTTCTCCATGATTAATGATATTTTGTTTCCTATATAGATTTTTAACATTCATTTGTTGGCCAGCAAGTTTGTGCATCTTAAGTCACTACAATTTATATTATAGTTTATTTCTATCCTTTATTATAATAGTCTTAATGTCTTTACACCCTTATTGATACTGGCTCATTTGCTATTGATATTGAGATTGTGGAGGGAGATATTTTTGTGGACGTGGGTTTGTTCCCTGGGCTTTGTGGTTTTCTTCCAGCAGCACCTGCACAAAAGGATACAAGACTTGGTGAGCAGAGTGACCCTCAGTCAACCAGCTGGAGGGAAGGACCTGCCAAAGAATGACCCAACAACAATCAAAACCCAATTACATCCAGAGAGCCAACGTAAATGCCATCCCAAGAGCAGCAAGTTCAGGAGATCAAGGAGACTACACTACTGAAACTCACAGGTCTCCTATCACAGAAGTTCACATCACAAACTCAGGGAGTGAAAACATATCAATTTAAGTAACACAGGAAAACAAGAAGAGCCTCACAAACAATGGGAAGAAAAAGAAACAATCCCCAAATGAAAGGAAAGGAGGAAGTCTCAGAAAAAAATGATAAATGAAATACAGGCAACTCAACTCTCAGATATTTAATTTAAACCAATGCTTATAATGATGCCCAGTGAGCTTTCTGAGAATTACCAACAACTACAGGGAAGCTATGATGAATCCCTGAAAACTATATCAACATGAAAAAGGAAATAGAAACTATCGACAAGAGCAAAGATGAAATGAAGAATATAATTTCTGAACTGAAGAACACAGTAGAAGGAATTAAAGGCAGGCTCAATGAAGCAGAAGGTCAAATCAGCAGTCTGGAAGAAAAGGTAGAATAAATTCCCAGAAAGAGCAAGAAAAGGTAGACTCAGAAATAACAAAGAGGTAAACTGTTATGGGAACTGCAAGACAACATAGAACATAATAATATCCATATAATAGGGATACCAGAAGGAGAAGAAGAAGAACAAGGGATAGAAAACCTATTCGCAAAAGTAATGATAGAAAACTTCTCTTATTTGAGGAGAGAAAAAGTCACACAAATCCAGAAAACACAGACAGTCCCAATCAAGAGGAAACCAAAGAGGTCCACTTCAAGACACATCAATTAAAATGGCAAAATTACAAGACAAAGAGAGAGGGACACAGGTATGAAAAAATGTCAAATAAGTATGTGCCACTAATGACCTTAAACATAAATGGATTAAATGCCCCAGTCAAAAGACATAGAATAGCTGAATGGATAAGAAATCATGACCCACACATTTGCTGCCTACAAGAGACCCTCCTCAAAACAAAAGACCTACACAGACTGAAAGTGAAGGACTGAAAAAAATATTCCAAGCAAATGCATAGGGGGAAAAAAAAAGCCAGAATAGCAATACTCATAACAGACAAAAGAGACTTCACAACAAGGGCCATAAAAAGAGACCCAGAAGGACAGTTCATAATACTAAAGGGAGGAATCCATCAAGAAGACATAAATATTATAAATATACATGCACTTAACATAAAAGTACCCAAATATATGACGAAAATCTTGGAGGTCTTCATGAAAGATATTGACAGCAACACATATAGTAGGGGATTTCAACACCCCCACTGTCAAAAGTGAATAGATCTTGTAAACAAAATATCGAGAAGGATAATTTGGCATTGAACAATATCCTAGATCAAATGAACTTAACTGATATATATATAGAACATTTCATCCCAAAGAAGCCAAATACACATTCTTTTCAAATGCACATGGGACATTTTCAAAGATAGACCAAAATAAGCCTTAACAAATTGAAAAAAATATTGAAAGCATATCAAGCCTCTTCTCAGACAACAATGTCCTGCAACTAAAAACCAACCTCAAGGAAATAACTCACAAACACTCACTCTCATGGAAATTGAATACCATACTACTAAACAATGAATGGGTTAAAAGTGAGATGAAGGAAGAAATAAAAAAACTTTCTGGAAACAAGTCAAAATGAACTCTCAACAGTCTAAAACTGATGGAACACAGCAAAGGCATTCCTGTGATGAAGGTCATAGCAATACAGGACTGCCTAAAAATATATAGAAACATTTGAAATAAGCAACCTAACCCTATGCTTACAATAACTAGAGGAACAACAACAAAGACAGCCCAGAGCAAGTAGAAGCAAGGAAATAACCAAGATCAGAGCAGAATTAAATGACATAGAGACTAAAAGCACAGTTCTAAGGACCAATGAATCCAGGAGTTGGTTCTTTGAAAAGATAAACAAAATCAACAAGACTTTAAGAAGACTCATCAAGATAAAAAGAGAGAAGACCAAAATAAACACAATCAGAAATGAAAGAGGAGAGATTACAACTGATACCACAGAAGTACAAAAGATTGTAAGCAATTACTACAAAGAAGTATATGCCAAGACATTTGAAAACCTAGGTGAAATGGACAAATTTCTATAAAAATATAATCTTCTAAAACTCAATGAAGAAGCAGCAGAAAGTCTGAACAGACCAATAGCAGCTGACAAAATCAAAGCAATAATCAAACAATTCATGGCACACAAAAGACAATTTCACAGGAAAATTTCATAAAATGTTTAAGGAAGAGGTCACTCTTATCCTTCACAGACTATTCCAAAAATCCAAGAAGACAGAAAACTCCCAAACAGTTTTTATGAAGCCAGAATCATCCTCATCCCAAAACCAGATAAAGACACAACAAAGAAAGAAAACTATAGGCCAATATCACTGATGAACATAGACGCTAAAATCCTCAACAAAATATTGGCAAATCACATCCAGCAATACATTAAAAAGATCATACATTATGTTCAAATGGGATTCATCTCAGGGATCTAAGGATGGTACAACATTCACAAATCAATAAACGTAATACATCATATAAAAGGGAAGACGAAAAATCACATGATCAGACCAATAGAAGAGGAAAAGGCACTTGATAGGTATGGTATCCATTTATGATTAAAATATTCAGGAAAGTGGGCATAGAAGGAGCATTCCTCAACTTAATAAAGGTCACATATGAGAAATCTACAGCCAACATCATACTCATGGGCGAAAACTAAAAGCTTCCCACTAAGTCAGAAACAAGACAAGGATGTCCACTTTCACCACATCTATTCAACATAATAGTGGAAGTCCTATCCAAAGCAATCAGACAAGGAAAAGAAATAAAAGGCATTCAAATAGGAATGGAGGGAGCAAAACTGTCATTGTTTGCAGATGACATGAGAATGTACATAGAAAATCCTATAAACTCCACACAAAAAAAAACAACCCAAACTACTTGACCTAATAAGTGAATTTGGCAAAACAGTAGGATACAAGGTCAATATCCAGAAATGAAAGGCATTTTTGTACACCAACAATGAAATATCAGAAACCAAAATAAGAGAAAAAATCCCATTTGCTATAACAACAAGAAAAATAAAGTGCCTAGGAATAAACTTAGCCAAGGAGGTAAAAGACCTGTACTCAGAAACCTACACAACACTGAAGAAAGAAATTAAGGAAGATACAAATAAATGGAAGCATATACCAAGTTGATCGATTTGGAGAATTAACATCATCAAAATGTCCATACTATCCAAAGCATTTTACAGATTCAACACAATCTCTATTAAAGTACCAATGAGAATTTTACAGACACAGAACATAGGTTTCAAAAGTTTATATGGAACCATAAATGACCCTGAATAGCCACAGAAATTTTAAGAAGAACAAAGTTGGAGGGATGATAACACCTGATATAAAACTATAGTATTACAAAGACACTGTAATCAAAACAGCCTGGTACTGGTTGAGAGCAGACACATAGGCCAATGGAACAGAACAGAGAGCCCAGAAATAAACCCAAGTCTCTGTGGTCAATTATAATTTGACAAATGGGGCAGAAACATAAAATGGAGTAAAAATAGCCTCTTCAACAATTGACATTGGGAGATCTGGACAGCTACATGAAAAAAATAAAACTCCACCACCAATTTATACTATACACAAAAATAAATTCAAGATGGGTAAAAAACTTAAATATTAGTCATTAGTCTTTTACCATAAAAGTCCTAGAGGAGAAGATTGTCAGGAAAATCTCAGATACTCCGTGCAGCAATATTTTCACTGATATATCTCCTAGAGCAAGGGACATACAGGACAGGATAAACAAATGGAATCTCATCAAAATTGAAAGTTCTGTGTGGCTTAAGAAAACAGCATTATGCTAAGTGAAATAAGCCAGGCAGTGAAAGACAAATACCATATGATTTTACCTTTAACAGGAACCTAAACAACAAAACAAAGAAACAAGCAAAAATAGTAAAAGACACTGAAATAGAGGACAGGCTGACAATGACCAGAGGGGAGAGGGGAGAGGGGAGAGGGGAGGGAATTTCAGGGGAGAATGGGAAGGGTTTACAGAAACAAATATAAAGGACACATGGACAAAAACTACAGGGGGTGGAAATGGGAGGGAGGTGGGGAGGGATGGGTGGGTGGGCTGGAATGGGAGTAAAGGACAGAAAACTGTACTTGAACAATGATTAAAATAAAATTAAAAAAAGTAAACAGCATTAAAATGAAAAGAGAGCCAAACATATGGGAAAACATTTTTTCCAATGGTACCTTAGACAAGGGTTTGATCTCTAAAATATATAAAGAACTCACACAACTCCACTCCAGGAAGACAAACAACTCAAATAAAAACTAGGCATTGGACTTGAACAGACACTTCACCAAGAAGGACATACAGAGGTCTCAGAGACATATGAAAAGATGTTCAGCATCACTAGTCATCAGAGAGATGCAAATTAAAACCACAATGAGATACCACTTTACCATGGTCAGAATGGCCATCATAAACAAATCAACAAACAACAAGTGTTGGAGAAGATGTGGAAAAAGGGAACCCTAGTGCACTGCTCCTGGGAATGCAAACTGGTGCAGCCACTGTGGTAAGCAGCATGGAATTTCCTCAGAAAAGTAAAAATGGAACTGCCTTTTGACTTGGCAATTTCACTTCTGCAATTATATACTAAGAACGCTGAAACACCAATCCAAAAGAACCTATGCACCCCAATGTTCATAGCAACACAGTTTACAATAGCCAAGTGCTGGAAGCCACCTAAGTGCCCATCAGTAAATGAGTTGATAAAAAATCTATGGTACAATTACAGGATGGAATAGTATGAAGAAAGAAGGAGCTTTTACCCTTGTGACTACATTGATGGAACTGGAGAGCATTATGCTAAGTGAAGTAATCCAGGCGGTGAAATATAAATATGATGTGATCTCACCTATAAGTGGAACCTAGTCAAGAAAGAAACAAGGAAGTAAAATATACCCATAGACATTGAATTAAGAACAATCTGACAGTAACCAAAGGAGAGGTGGGAGGGCATAATGGTGGAGTAGGGGGAAGGGTTTTCAGGAACATTTATAAAGAACACATGGAGAAAACCAAAGGAGGAGTAGGATCAAGGGTAGGAAGTGGGGATGGCTGGGATGGAGGGGAGTGGTGGGAGGAAAATGGAGACAACTGCATTTGAAGAACAACAACAAAAAGTTTTTTAGAAAGCAGGATCCTGGGTTCTGTACAAATTGTTTAATATTAAAACAGGTTTTAATTTTGGTTAATTTCTTTTAGTCTTATTTCCCACCTCCAAAATGTGTTGTTTTACAAAAAGTTTATCTTATAATCTTTTGGTTAAATATGACAACTTTTCCAAAGTTTAAATTTTAAAAACTGCAAAATGACTTTACGTTATTCCATTGGGCCTCTGGAATAGCTCAAGGATTTAGCCTTTCTCTTTAAAAAAAAAGATTTTATTTATTTATTTTTAGAGAGGGAAGGAAGGGAGATAGAGAGAGAGAGAGAGGAACATCAATGTGTGGTTGCTGGGGGTTATGGCTTGCAACCCAGGCATGTACCCTGTCTGGGAATCAAACCTGCGACACTTTGGTTCGCAGCCCATGTTCAATCCACTGAGCTATGCCAGCCAGGGCTAGTCTTTCTCTTTATAAAAGTTTTTGAACTAATTAGGTCTACTTAATATGTTTGAAATTACATGGGAAGCTTTGCCAACTAGAATAATAATTATTTTATTTGTATACATATATTTTTATAGAAATAAATTTTCTATAAATTTCAACCTGCCCCAGAAAATAACTTGTAAAAATTCAGAATCAAGTTCAAACAGGTAGCTCTCAGTTGTTACTGGCATCCTGTCAGTGATACTGGACAAACTAAAAGTAATGGTTCACTCTGGGGACATAAAGCAGTAGTACTGTGCATAGTTGTAACTCACACACTGGGAGTTTGTGATTTTTTTTCAATACTCAATGCACACTCAATGCACAATGTAAGTCCAGTACAGTGTTTTAAAACCTTGCATACTGTTTGGTCTTTATATATATATTATGATTGTGTGTTAAATCTAAAAAATATGGGCTTTATATTGTTCTTTTATGTTATTTCACAGTAATTGTACTAATCAAGTAATTGTTATTCTGGAATGTTATAGCTTACAAAGAAGCAAATCTCTATCAATTACATTATAATCAAATCTATAACCATATCATTTTAAATTTGGTCATTTATAAATAGTCACTGTTTTACTCTAATGCATTTCTAACTGTATCTTAGGAAAGGTTCATGAAAAAGACTCTGACTTTATTTACAGTTATCTGAGTAGGTTATATCTTTAAAGTAAACAAAGATTTATAGAATCCCAAGGAATAACTGGCAAATAATCAACACAAACAAATTGGTTATATGGAACTAAATGAACTAAAAATAATTGTTATTCTTATGACTTTGTTCAAATAATAGCTATTTTAAATTTTTTTGTTTCACAACTATAAGGAAACTTTTTCTCCTAGAACAATTGGTAAATTATACCCTCATAAGCAATATTGAAACATTTATATTTTTAGTATATTTTATTTATTATGCTATTTATATCATCCAATTTTTCTCCCTTTCATCCCCCTCTGCCCTGCAACCCACCTCCTAACAGTATCCTCTCTCCCCACTTAGTTCTTGTCCATGGGTCATACATATAAGTTCTTTGTTTTTTCCATTTCCTATACTATTGTTAACCTCCCCTTGTCTATTTTGTGCCTACCAACTATGCTTTTTATTCCTTGCACCTTTTTCCTCAATTCTCCCCGTCCCTCACCCCACTGATAACCCTCCATGTGATCTCCACTTCAATGATTCTTCTGTTGTTCTAGCTGTATGCTTAGATTTTGTTTTTGTTTTTTAGGTTCAGTTGTTGGCAGTTATGAGTTTATTGTCATTTACCATTCATAGTTTTTTATCTTCTTTTTCTTAGATAGGTCCCTTTAACATATCATATACTAAGGGCGATGATGATGAACTCTAACTTGACCTTATTTGGGAAGACCTTTATCTGCCCTTCCATTCTAAATGATAGCTTTGTTGGATAGAGTAATCTTGGATGTAGGTGCTTGCTTTTCATGACTTCTAATACTTCTTTCCAGCCCCTTCTTACCTACAAGATTTCTTTTGAGAAATCAGCTGCTAGTCTTATGAGAATTCCTTTGTAGGTAACTCTCTCCTTTTCTCTTGCTGTTTTTAAGATTCTCTCCTTATCTTTAATCTTAAGTAATTTAATTATGATATGTCTTGGTGTGTTTCTTTTTGGATTCAAATTCTTTGGGACTCTCTTAGGCTCCTAGACTTGTATGCATAGTTCCTTCACCAGACTGGGGAAGTTTTCCTTCACTATTTTTTCTAATAAATTTTCAATTTCTTGTTCTTTCTCTTCTCCTTCTGGCACCTGTATGATTTGGATGTTGGAATGTTTAAGGTTGTCCCAGTGGTTACTCAGCCTCTCCTCATATTTTTCAATTCTTGTTTCTTCATTATGTTCCAGTTGGACGTTTATTTCTTCATTTTGTTTCAAATCATTGATTTGAGCCCCGATTTCCTTCCCTTCACTGTTGGTTCCCTGTGTATTTTTCTTTTTTTCACTTTACAGAGCCTTCACTTTTTCCTCTATTTTGCAACTGTAAACTATTTCTATGAGCATCCTGATTACCAGTGTTTTGAACTCTACATCTGATAAGTTGGCAATCTCCTCATTGCTTTGTTCTTTCCCTGGAGTGTTGATTTGTTCTTGTCTTTGGGCCATATTTCTTTGTCTTGGTGCACCTGTTACATTGTAACGGGTGGAACCTTAGGTATTCACCAGGGCAGGGCAACCCAAGTCACTGCATTATGGAGCTGTATGTGAGGGAAGGGTTAGAGAAGGAACAATGCTGCTTGCTAGCTTGCTCAGCTCTCACCCTACTTTCTGTCAGTTTCCTTGCTTTCTACAAGCAGATTGTTCCCTTTCAGGTTCTGATTCCCACGTGGGTGGGCTCGTGTATATTCTAGGATCCTGTGGACCTCTGCAACAGACTTGCCTGTGAGACATGGAGTTTCTCCCACCATCTCAACCTCCACAGTATTTTTTACAGCCAGAGGTTTTGAGGCTTTCTTTTCCTACACTTGAACCTTGGGTTGTGTGGTTTGTCTCATTCCCCAGTTGTTGCTCCTGGATTATTTGCATGTGAATGTGGGGCAGCCCAGTCCATCAGCTGATGCCTCACCCACCCCAGTCCAACAGTCACACCTTTTGACATATCCTCACCACTCTTGCTTCCTGTTTCCACCGCTCCTACCACTCTAGATGAATGTTTCTTCTTTAACCACTTGGTTGTCAGACTTCCATACAGTTTGATTTTTCTGGCAGTTCTGGTTCAAACATTTATATTTTTATTTCTACATAATCCCTCCAATATCTGTCAACTCTTAATAAGTGAGTTTTTTCATGACAATATGTTTGTCTGCATAAACCCAATAAGAATCTGTTCTCTTTATAACAAGAGTTGCCAAATGTGGTTTTATTAACCAAGTCTTTATCTGGAATGTCAAAGTCAAAAACATTATGGCTAGACTCTGGATGTCACTGAAAAGCCTTAAGAAATAAGATCAACTTTTGATTCTCATAAGAGCCCCTTAAGCCCATAAGAGCCCGTTGGAGAAATGACCTGGTGTCTTACTTTGTCACATGGCTCATGGCAGTCTTTCCAGATAAGGGATGAAGGCTGATTTCCTGAAAGCTGGCAAGAAGAGAAACTGGAGACATTTTGTGGACCTCAAGAACTTGAAGAATTCACCCAAACCTATAGGTATTGCAGGCAAAGCCAGATGTCAAGTGTTTGGCTTGGCTTCTGTGATATGAAGGGCTAACTGAAGCTTACTCTAAAGGTTTCTTGTAAGTCCAGGAAAGCAAAATTTTAAAAGCTTATATAACCAACTACTATTATTCTTGTATTCATGCTAATAACCAGATCAAATTGAAACTGGAGTTAATGCAGTCTCTTTAATAAAATGAGGGTAATTTTAGGTAAGGAAATGGTGTTTCAATGGACACCACAATATACAGTTGTCACCCAGAAACTAAATTAAATTCTAATTTTTCTATTTTTCTTCTAACCTAATGTTTCATTTTTTCTTTCATCCTTTGACTTAGAATTATTGAAAACTACTAATGAAGTGTAAGCCATACAGGATTTACCTGCTACTAGTCCACCTCTACCTTTTTTGTATTTTAAGGTCAATATCTGGTCCTAGTCTAACTCTCTTCCTAGGACCTATAACAGCCTTTTTTTTTATTCTTGTTTTTAGGCCATGTCAAATATCTCATATCCTTCATTCAATTAAGAATCCAGGCTTTGAAAGATTCCATCTACAAATAGCCTTTGGCCACAGCTCTCACTTTTCAGGCTGTCCAATTATACCCTCTTCTCCTTAATGACCCATACCTGGACCCACAGGTAGGGACAGCTCTACACCTTTAGCCTGCCTAAAGTAGCTACAGAAGAAAAGATCTTTGTCCCTACTCCCCAAAACCAAAACTGCACCAAGTTATTAAGAATTAATCCATTTTAAAACCAGAGGGGCAAATAAAAGGATAAAGTTAGTGCCATTTGCTATTATGACACCATTTGCTGAGCAGGCCTATGATCTTGTTAAATATGACAGCAATCATACTCTTCTGAGTTCATGTCCCCAGGGCTGGAAATTAAGGGAAAGGAAGAACAGAATGTGACTTCTCCCTACAGCAGCAGGGAAAAGATAACATTTGAACAAACTACAGCCTCATGTTACAATGCCCCAACATCCCAGGAGCCACACAACAGCTACCAATTCCTGCTCTTTAAATCTAATTATAATCCAATAAAATCTCAAAGGCCCCGACCCTACCTCTCAATGCTGATGTATTACCCATACCTGCCCCTCATCTTTCTTGGAAAGTGAATAAAATCTTTGCTCTCTACATTTTCTATGTGAATTCTTTCATTGCCCATGTCACAGACCACCCTAACAATCACCACCCAGGACACAGATAAAGAAACTGGGTCAACAGATAAAAGAATGCTGCAGATTTTTATCAGATTAACCTTTTCCCTGAATTCCAAATCCCCTACCTACAATTTTCTTCTCCTTGTAAAACTGGGCTGTTTGAAATGGAATGTAAGACAATCTGTTACGGTACATAGCCTGCTGTCTTCTCAGGCCACCAGCTTTCTGAATAAAGTGCCCACAAAGATTTAATCCCTGTCTCTGCTTATTGGTTCTGGCAGTGACAGGCAGCACAAGCAATGGCTTTTCTGACTTCATTGGGATGATTTAACTAAAGAGATATCAACTTGAGATGGACAAACTGTAACTCTTTTGATGCCTAAATTAATTTTTGTATGTGAAATTGGAAAAATCCAGCTCTAAAAATAAATTGAATGAATAGGAAGCTTACCTTGTTTGGAAATTAGAGGCTTCTAGAAAGAGCACAATTAAATTGCACTTAGAATAGAAAATTAGAAAGGCTGGTTTCAGTAAGAGGGGAAACAGTGATTCTATAGATTCTGTGGAAGAAAAGAGGCCACATATTAATCTGACAAGTTCAGGAGAGGCCTGCATGGTAGCCTCACAAAGACCTAAAGTAACCATAAAGGATGGTCTGAAATTAAAACTTATTTTTTAAAAGAATTTATTTATTTTTAGGGAGAGGGAAAGGGAGGGAGAGAGAAAGAGAAACATCAATGTGGGGATGCCTCTCCCATCGCCCATACTGGAGACCTGGCCTACAACCCAGGCATGTGCCCTGACTGGGAATCAAACCAGGGACCCTTTGGCTCTCAAGCCGGCACTCAATACACTGAGTCACACCAGCCACGGCTGAAATTAAAACTTATTAACTAAAAACAGTTCATGACAGTAGTCATGGCACCAGTCCTAGGCTGGTATTGTTTCCTAACAAAGGTCAATCTTTATCTTAATTGAGCTTGTCTATTGTCTATTTGCATCTATGATAACTTACCTTTGGAATGTCAAGGTAAGGTCTTTTTTTAAAAAATCCTTGGGCAAAAGTTCCAGCCAAGATGGAAGTGTAGGTAGATACATTGTGCCTCCTCACACAACCAAAAGAAAGACAAAAACAAATTTAAAAACAAAAAAACAACCTGAACCAAGAGAAAATTGAAATGTATGAAGTTTGACAACCAAGAACTTAAAGAAGAAACATTCAACCAGACTGGTAGGAGAGGCGGAGGCAGGCAATCAGGTGGAGAGGCAAAGCAGTGGCAAAGCAGTGGCTGGAGGACCAGGGCAGGCAAGGTGGCAGCTAGTAGACCAGGCAGTCCCACATTTGTGTGCAGATAAACCAGGAGGAGCAACTGGAGAGCTAGATAGACCCTACAACACAGGATTCCAACACAGGGAAATAAAGCTTCAAAACCTCTGACTGAAAAAAAAACATGGGGATTGAGGTGGTGGGAGAAACTCCCAGCCTCAGTGGAGATTTAGTTGGAGAGACCCACAAGGTCCTGGAACTAAGCAAACAACTAAAACAGGAACAGAATCACAGAAATGGAGATCACATGGAGTGTTGTCAGTTGGGAAGGTGAGGAATGGGGTTAAAGGGACAGAGAATAAGTAGCACAAATGGTAGATAGAAAATAGACAGGGGGAGGTTAAGAGTAGTATAGGAAATGGAGAAGCCAAAAAACTTATATGTACAACCCATGGACATGAACTAAGGTGGGGTGGAATGCAAGTTGAGAGGGTGTGTGCAGGGTTTAGGGGAATAACGGTGGAAAAGTGGGACAACTGTAATAGCATAATCAATAATGTATGTTTAAAAGAAGAAAGAAAGAAAAAAAGTAAAACAAACAAACAAAAAACCTTGCACACAACCACCAGAGTTAACCACCAATCCTCTCATGGTTTTTGTTATCATGTTAATTGTTGACTGTTAACTATCCTTTACCCACCTATGTAAAAGAAGTATATATGTCTATCAGTTTACCTTTTATCCAAATCCAGAGTTTCCCCCCATTTTGCTTTCTCCTGCCTCCCTAATCTATCACCAGTAAATTTCATGTAACCCCCTTATATCCCCTCCTTTAATTATAATGTATAAAATAAGGTGCCATAGTGCCATTTTCTGCTGGATTTCTCAATCTGTTGAAATTTTTTTCTTGACAATTATCACCAGTTTGGCTCAAATAAACTTATCAAAAATCTCTACAGGTTTGAATGATTCTTACATTGATAATTCCTTGGATTAGAACAGAATTTAAAAATCTACCTAAAGATTTCCCCAACTTTCTCCAGAACACTGATGGGGTTCACAAAAGAATTTACTTCAGCTGTTAGAACATGTGACCCTGGCCATTCTGATATATTCCAGTTAATATACTTACTGGTTTCTGGAAGGAAAATAACAGAATTACTAAATAGCACTTGTTGGGAAACTTTTATAGAGGAATCCATTTTTATTACTGAAAGCTGAGTCATGAAAATGTTATAGAGGATTGAAATAAGATTTAGAATGAGAAAAGAAACAGAAGCAAGCATATGGTTTCTCCAAGGACTATGAGAGGCATTTCACCTTCTCTTTACTAACATTAGTTTAGGAGCAATGAAAGTTATGACAAAAGGGGAAGTCACGAAGGCCCTTATAGATACTGGGGCTACTTTATCCATTCTTAACCACACCCAACTGGGTTGCCTTCTCCCTCAGCATAAAGCTTCTGTGTTAATGATAGAGATATCTAATAAGCCAATGTCTGTTTTTAAATCAGAATCTGTTTTCTTCCAACTAGGGAATGTTATGAAACAATATCACCCAATGGGACGAGATTTTCTTGGCATCAGTGATGCCCATATACCCTTTTTATCAGAAGGATGAACTAAATGGATTAGATACTGAACCAATTGGGAGAATAATGATTTTAAAGGAAGCTCCACAAGAGAAAACTAATCTTGAGACTGATTGAATATTTGCTACCCATTTTTTTTTTCATTATTAACTTCCATGAAAGCCTCAGATAGCTACTCTTGTTCTCCTAAGCCTCCTAAAGGACCAGGACTTTGGGGAACATGAAAGGCAGGGCAGCAGGTCACTAGCCAGACTACTAGAGATCAGAGTTGTAGAACAATTTTCCATATGAGGCAACAGAGATATCAGGTACTCCTTGTATGAACAGACATAATGAGGGAGGCATCTGATAAGGCTAGCTAAGGGCAGAGGCTAACAAGCAAAGATGTCTCACTTGGGACAAACTTCATGTGGATTCTAACTGTCTGAATGAAATAAGCCCATTTAAGCAGTGCTAAACCATCACTGTGACTGTTGGTAACTCTGCCCTCCGAGCACAGGGTAGCACTCTACACTCAGGTGGCACCCAGACAACAAGGTATTTCCGTGGAGTGAAGTCCACCTACCTGAGTGGAGTAAGCCCATCCTCCCCGTGACTGGCTATCATGGTATCATTGTTAATTCTGCCCTCAGGACACAGGATGTGTACTGAACATGCCCGGCAATACTGTGGCTCCCAGACATCCCAGAAACTAGCAGGGAAACCTCCAACTCTTGGTTTGGAATGTACCTGTCTCTCCAGAGATGGGGAACAAGTTCACAGTACCTTGAGATACTACTTTTGGGGTGTATACTGTGGGGGAGCTCCACCACTGTGGGTGACCCTGGCCACCACCGATGAGAATAAGTCTACCAAGACATGATCTACTTGGGGAGGAAAGGTGGCCAATCTCTCAGGAGAAGGGCCAGGAGCTTGTTCCTCAATGGGCTTTTATTGGGTTCATTTGCACAGGAATACAGATAAAGCTCATTAATCATTGTCAGGTAGTAAAGATCAAACAACAGATAACAGAGAACTCTGAGGGCCTATTTTGAGTCAGGGTCAGATAGCTAAAGAGCTTTAAAATTTTGAAGAACAAACTTACTTCTTCTTTGGACCCTTGTCACTTAATTGAGAGCATTCTAAATAAAGCAGGTTTCACAGAATTTTACATATTCTTTCTTAGGCCTGATTTCCTGGAGAACCTGCCCTTTCCAGCACAGGGCTGCACCACGCTTTATCATTGTTTCAGGCTTAGGTGGAGCAAGGGAAATAAGGCAGCCAAGATATTAGGAGACTTTTCACAGACAGAATGAGGACTCAGGCTTTCTCAAAGCTGAGGGACGAGGGTCCATCAGCCCCTTTTGCTATAGCCCCCCCAAGTCCTTCCTTGGGGACCTCCCACATGATCGTGCCTGTCTTAGGTCATTCCCCCCTTGTGGAATCTTACCCGTCATTGGCTAACCGACCAAGCATTGGGGGACAGTTATGGATGAAGTAAAAGAAGCAGAAGTGTTGCTCCTGCCAAGGAGATAAGCTTTTGTCTCCTTAATGATTTATGGTTCAAGATTGCTCCCTCAGCCTTAGCCTTGGCAGGGGAGTTCCCAACAGTATACTTACTAAATGGGAAAATTTTAACCCTGACTCTTTCAAACTTCTTTTGAAACATGGCTTGGTTCCCATATAAAGTGGGCAATGGAGAGGTTTGGTTAGTCAATGGCACCATTGATCTTAATACTCTCTTAGAGCTAGACTTGTTTTGCCATTCCCATAGGAAGTAGATGAAAGTTTTATGCATCCAAGCCTTTATGGCTCTCAGGGATGACCCTGAGCTATGTACTACTTGTAAACTAGATTTCTCTGTAATTACCACAGAGCTTGAAAGAAAAAAAATATACCCAGATGGAAAAAAATACATTTAAAAAATGGGTGAATACATTTGTCAATCATTTTTCTACATTTGGGTGGCAACCCAATTCTTGAGGTATCAAAAGCAACTGTCTTTGTTTTACAAATAAAGTCTTTATAAGGCTAGAGGTATGGCTCCAGATGATTCAAAGCCCATCAAACCCTTTTACCTTCCCAAACCTCTCCTATTTAGCTCAAATGCTTATAGATAACTGGCTTTATGAAACCAACTCTCTTTATAAGAGCAGCTTACATTTTTTCCCCTTTGTAACTTTGAGATGCAAATACCTGCTGTTCTTCAAGAAATCTTATTGAGGACATGAGGATCAAGATGACAACCTAATAAAAGAGTTTATCTCATGCCACTCCCAGAACCAAGATGAAAGTAAACATACAGAGGAGAGCCCAGGCTGGTGTGGATTGAGTGCCAGGCTGAAAACCAAAGGGCCACCAGTGTGAATCCCAATCTAGGGCACATGCCTGGTGTGTTGCCACCCTTCAAGGCCAGGCAGGTTCATGGTATTCATGCATATGGAAAAATACTCACAGAGCCATTGGGATATCTGGCATGTCTTTATTCACAGGTGGGCAAGCCATGCACACTACAAGCTGCATGTCTATCTGCATGTCTCATATCATGGCCCCTGCTCCCCAGCATGACACCCATCATGGCACCTGTCCCCTTGTGTGTCTCTCATCATCATCACCCCCAGCAGGGACTCTATACCTATTTAAGTAGAAGGGAATAAAGATGGCAAGATGCCAGAACATTACACAACATAACATAATTCTGTTCATGCAAGCCCACTTCATGTTATGGGAACAGTTTATCGGACCCAGTCTCAAGGCTATGAGAACACTAGTTTTCAGGCCCCTCCAAGGCTATGGGAACACCGAACTCTTTAGCTACCCAGACACCTGGGTGAGGAAGCCAGATTACCTCTACCCTACACCCAGGTTGCAAGCCAGGTCCCCAGGAGGGGGCACACAAGAGGCAACCACATATTGATGTTTCTCTCCCTCTCTTTCTCCCTCCCTTCCCCATCTCTAAAAATAAATAAATAAAATCTTAAAAAAAAATACAGAGGAGAACATCCACCCAAAATAAACAACTGAAGAATACCTGAGGAGATATTTAACCAAGGATGGGCAGAAAGCATGACTTGTAGAAAGGGCAGGGATGTGAAAGGGGCCTGCCACTTTCTCAGGCGCTAGCCTGCACCAATTTCATGGGTGGGGGAGGAGGAGGCTGCACAGCTGAGGAAGCTTCTCCTAAAGAGGAGTGAGACCTGAAACTCAGACCAGGTCCCCAAGCACAGAGTGCTCGTACTGGGATGACCTGCCCACACAGCGACACGTCATGAAAGGCCATGGTTGCGGTGGGGCGGGGGGGGGGGTGTTTTTGTTTTTTTTTGCCTGCTAGAGATAAATGGAGCTTGTGCTGGAAACAAAACTACTCTTTCTTTCCCTTTCTTTTTCTCTAAGGGGTCAAGACACAAGTTTTGTGTTCCCTAGCCACTTGCCTTTGGATCAGGTGAAGAGAGGTCAGCAGGGTATGTAGTTGATTGAGGAGAGTCTGGAGTAGGAGGTTTGGGGGAGAGGACTGGGGGAGCAGCTGCTGTGTTCCTGGTGCTGAGATATATAACACCATGCTGCAGCAGCCATTTTTTCTTGAGAAAAGTAAGCCTCTCCCAGAGGAAAAATAATGATCTCACCCTATGGGAATCTTCTGGCATAGCCTCTGAAAGCCTATTAACCCCATCCTGTGGAATCCTACTTGCTACACCCTTTGAAATACTGTTTACCCAACCCAGCATCTTTCTTACTTTTCCCCAACCTGCATCTTGTCCTCTCCCAAGGAGATAGCAACAGAGGCAGCCTCAGGGGTGTTAAGAGACTGGTTTTAAGGCACAGATATTCCATACACGTTCCTGGGAACCAGACTGGGCACTTCCTCCTCACTGGAGAGCCTATGAGTGCCATCATACCCAAACTCTGGTCTCTGGAGGCCCCACCTGAAGTCCTACAAGGGTTTTGGCCCAGCTGAGTTTAGGGAAATAATCTGGAACAGACTCAGACATGTGAAAACACCCACCATCTTCCTTGAAGTCTGAATGGCACCTCCCACAGAAGATCCAAGAGTCTCATCATCCTGATTCCACCAGAAGACCCCTTAGAAGAAGATGGGTCAGCAACTTGAGTAAGATTAATGGCAGAACTGCAGATAGAGGCAGGTGGAGTTGGTACCTGCAGTGCTTTCAGACATTAGCTAACCTCCACTTGGGCCTTGTGCAGTTAAAAAGCCAGCAGTGTAGAGCAGTAAGGACCTCCCCAGATGAAGTCTAGCCTGAAGGAGACAGCCACACACTGGATTGTTTGTAGCTCAAACAGGCTGCCTAGAGCTAGATGGGGACAGCATATGACATTGGTTTATACCACCTTCAGAACACCAGACTCATATCTAGAAGGAGAAGCCAGCAGGTAAATGAGAAGCTCAGATGAGACTAATTCTACTTTGTTCTTTTTCATTATTTAAACTATGTTTTCTTTCGCATACCTTTTTAAATTTTTTTATTTTTCTTCAATTTTGTTCCTATTTTTCACTATTTCTTATTACAAATCTCATATTTTAATCTTCCCTTTCTTATTCCATTTTGCTTTCCCCCTCTTTATTTTCACTTTACATTTTATTTTTCCTTTATCATGTTGTTTTTATTCCTTTGACTTATTATTTCTCATTCCTCTATAATCTCAAAATAATTTTTCTTGTTTTAGTCATATTATTTTTCTTGCATTATCCTCATTCTCTTTGTACCATAATTAACATTTGCTCATTTGTTATTGATGTTGCTGTTGTTACAGTTTTTCTTTAATTTTATTCCTATTTTTTGCTATTTTCTTTTTTATTTCAAACCTTACACTTTGTTCTTCCAATTTCTTACTCCATTTTGCCTTCTGTTTTTCCCTTTCTTATTTTTATTTTAAATATTATTTTTACCCAGTCCATCAAGGAACATATATAAAGGACACATGGACAAAGCCAAAGGGGGTAGGTTTATAGGTGGGAGGTGGGGATGTGTTGGTAGGGGGCTGAGGTGGGGTGAAAATGGAGAAAACTGTACTTGAACAACAATAAGAAAATAAAAATAAATAAATAAAATAATAAATAAATATTATCCTTCTCCTTTCTTTGCTTATATCTATACCCTACTCTTATTATTTCCTCTACTCTATCCTTTCAAAATTATTTTCTTTCTGTTAGTCATCTTATATTCTTTTTTATTTCTTTTGATAGACATATACTTTTCACCTTTATTAATCTTTGATCAAACTCTGGTTTCTCTTCAGATCATATAAATCTTTCACCTTATTAATCTTTGATCATTTTCATTGATATTCCTGTTTTTGTTGGGGGTTATTTTTGCTGGTGTGGGTTTTGTATTTCTGTGTTTTGTATAGTCAGCACTTCTACAAAAGCATACAAAATGTGGTCAGGGTTGACACTTTCATCAGCCAGCCAGAAAGGAGAACCCAACAACAAATAAGCTAACAACAATCAAAACCCAAATACAATAGAAGAGACCACATAAGCTATATGAAGGACATTGGCAGAGCAAGCAGCTCAGGAGACCAAGGAGACTGCACCACTGAGTCCCACAGGACTCCTACCACAAGGGAACCCCACAAAGACAGGGGTCACGGCAGAGCAATCTAATACTTAGAATAAACAAAAAGTGTCACCTAAAATGTGGAAACAAACAAACAATCCTCAATTGAAAGGAAAGGGGGAATCCCTAGAAAAAGAGCTAAATGAAATTAAGGCAAGCAATTTATCAGACATAGAATTCAGTGTAATGGTTATATGAAAGCTCAAGGAAATTAGAGACAACTACAAGGAACTTAGTGGGAACTACATCAGCATGAAAAAGGACAGAAGCTATGAATGAGAACCAGGTGAAATTAAGAATATCACATCTGAAATAAAGAATACACTAGAAGGAATTAAAAGTAGGCTGGATGAAGCAGAAGATAGAAATAGTGAGTTGGAAAACAAGGTAGAAAAAAACACCCAGTCAGAGCAACAAAATGAAAAAGACTCCAAAAAAAAATGAGGATGGTTTAAGGGAGCTTTGGAACAACATGAAATGTAAAAATATTTGCATCATAGAGATACCAGAAGAAGAAGAAAAGGAACAATGGCTGGAAAAACTGTTTGAAGAAATAATGAGAGAAAACTTACCTAACTTGGTGAAGGAAAAAGTCTGTAAGTTCCAGAAACACAGAGTCCTAGTCAAGTTGAATCCAAAAAGGCCTAAAAGAAGATACATCACAATTAAAATGACAAAATGTAAAGACAAAAAGAGAATGTTAAAGGCAGCAAGGGAGAAACAGCTAGCAACATATAAGGGCATTCTGATAAGGCTATCAGCTGATTTCCCAACAGAAACACTATAAGCCAGAAGGGACTGGTACAAAATATTCCAAGTAATAAAAATCAACTACCTATAACCAAGATTACTTTATTCAGCAAGGCTCACATTTAAAATTAGAAATGTAATAAAGTGCTTCCCAAGCTAAAATACATACATACATACATACATACATACACCTTCACCAAACCAGATTCACAGGAGCTACTAAAGAGACTGCTTTAGGAAGAAGAAACAGAGAGGAAGAGGGAGAGGGAGAGGGAGAAGAGAGGAGAGGAGAGAAGAGAAGAGAAAGGAATAAAGGTACAATGGGAAAAATGCCAACAAATAAGTACTTATCAATAATAACCTTAAATTTAAATGGATTAGATGCTCCAATCAAAAGACATAGGAAAGCTGAATGGATAAGGAAAGATGAATCACATATATGCCATCTACAAGAGACCCACCTCAGAACCATATATCTACATTGGCTAAAAGTGAAGTGATGGGAAAAAATTTCAATGCAAATGGACATAAAAAAAAGCTGGGCAGCAATAATTATAACAGACAAAATAGACTTCAAAATAAGGCCATAATGAGAAACAAAGAAAGTCACTACAAATACTTAAGGGAGTAGTCCAACAAGAGGATATAAGCCTGGAAACTTATATGCACAAAGTACAGGAGCACCTAAGTATAAAGAAAGTCTTGGAAGACTTTAGGAAAGAGATTGGCAGTAATACAATCATTGTAAGGGATTTTAAGACCATACTCTCAGCAATGGACTGATCTTCCAAACAAAAAGTCAAGGATATTGAGGCACTGAACAATACTCTAAATCAAATGGACTTAATTGATATTTACAGAACGTTTCACCCCAAAGGGAAAAAATATACATTCTTCTCAAATGCACGTGGATTATTTTCAAAGATATACCACATGTAACACACAAAACAAGCCTTAACAAAATCAAGAAAATCAATATCATATCATTCATCTTTTCAGATTGCAATGGCTTGAAACTATAAACCAACTTCAAGGAAAAAAAACCCACTCCAATACATGAATTTATGTTTATTTAATAACATGTTATTAAATAAAGAATTGATCAACCATGAGATCAAGGAAGAAATTAAAAAGTATCTGGGCACAAATTAAAATGAACACACAACCCAAAAGCTATGGGACACAGTGAAGGCAGTCCTGAGAAAGAAGTTCATAGTATTATAGGCCTACCTAAAGATGATAGAAAAATCTCAAATAAACAACCTAACACTACATCTAAAGTAACTAAAGGAACAACAACAAACAAAGCCTAGAGTGGGAAGAAAGAAGGAATAATCAAGATCAGAGCAAAATTAAATGACATAGAGACTAACAAAATAATTTAAAAAATCAGTGTTTCTGGGAGATGGTACAATCTTCCAAAACTGAATCAGGATGAAGCAGAAAACCTGAATAGACCAATAACTACTAACAAAATTGAAGCAGTAGTTAAAAAACTTCTGGTATACAAAAGACCTGGATCAGATGGCTTCACAGATGAATTTTACCAGACATTTAAAGAAGAACTAACTCCTATCCTTCTCATACTTTTCCAAAAAATTTAAGACGATGGAAGACTATGAGACCAGTATTACCCTAATTCCAAAACCAGGTACAAACACAACAAAAAAAAATTACAAGCCAATATCGCTGATGAACATAGATGCTTAATCATCAACAAAATATTAGCAAACCAGATCTAACAATATATTAAAAAGATCATGCACTGTGATCAAGTTGGAGTTATTCCAGGGATGCAAGGAAAGTGCAATATTCATAAATCAATAAATGTATTATATCCCATACACAAAATGAAAGGCAAAAATCACATGATCATGTCAATAATTCCAGATATAGCATTTGATCTAATCCAGCACCCATTTATAAAATCTCTCAGCAAAGTGGGAATAGAGGGAGCATATCTCAACATAATGAAAGCCATATATACAAAAAACTACTGCCTACATCATAGTCAATGGGCAAAAAATAAAACTGTTTCCTTTAAGATCAGGAACAGCAAATGTGTCGCTTTTATCACAGTTATTCAATATAATGGCAGAAGTAGTAGCCACAGCAATCAGACAAGAAGAAGAAATAAAAGGCAGCCAAATTGGACAGGAGTAAGTAAAACTGTCAATATTCACAGAGGCCATGACAGTGTACATAAAAACCCAATAGGCTCCATGAAAAAACTAATCAGCCTAGTAAGTCAATATGGAAAAGTAATGAGATACAATGTCAATATCCAGAAATTGATGGCATTTTTGTACACCAACAATGAACTATCAGAAATGGAATCTTAGGGAAAAAAATCCCATTTACTATCGCAACAAAAATAATTACCTACAAATAAATTGAATGAAAGAGGTAAAAGACCTGTACTCAGAAATCTATAAGACACTGAAGAAAGAAATTGAGGAAGAATACATATAAATGGAAACAAATACCATGTTCAGATGCAAGAATGACATCATTAAAATATCCACACCACCCAAGGCAATCTATAGATTCAATGCACTCCCTATAAAAAAGCCAATGGAATATTTCACAGATCTAGAATAAATATTCCACAAAATTATGTGGAATGAAAAAAGACCACTAATAGCCTCAACAATTTGAGAGAGAAGAAGAAAGTCAGAAGGGTCACAATACTTGATATCAAACTCTACTACAAGACCACTGTAATCAAAACATGGCATATGGTACTAACATAGAAACAGACACCTAAGACAATGGAACAGAATAGAGAGCCCAGGAAGAAACCCAAGTGTCTATGGTCAATTAATATTTGACAAGGAGGGCAGAATCATCAATGGGGTAAAAATAGTCTCTTCAATAATTGATGTTAGGACAACTGGACTGGTACATGCAAAAAAAAATGAAACTAGACCACCTTCTTATACCATACACAATAATTAACTCAAAAAGAATAAAAGACAAATATGTCATGACATCATAAAAATTTTAGCAAAAAAATAGGCAGTAAAGTTTCAGATATCTCACATAGCAATATTTTGCCAATGTACCTCCTACAGCAAGGAAAATAGAGGAAAAATAAACAAATGGCACTTATCAAATTAAAAAGTATCTGCAGGGCTAAATAAACCATCATCAAAATGAAAAGGGAACCAACTGTATAGAAAAACATATTTGCCAGTGGTACATCAGACAAGGGTTTGATTTCCAAAATATAAAATGAACTCAGATGACTCAACACCAGGAAGACAAACAATCCAATTAAAAATTAGCAAGAGGCCTGGATAGACACTTCTCTAAGGATGACATCAAATGGCACATAGACATATGAAAAGATGCTCAACATCATGAGCCATCAGAGAGATGCAAATTAAAACCACAATGAGATATCAGCTCATACCCTCCAGAATGGTTATCATTAATAAATCAACAACAACAAATGTTGGTGATGATGTGGAGAAAAGGAAACCCTAGCACACTTGGTGAGAATGTGGACTGGTGCAGCCATTGTGGAAAACAGTATGGAGTGTCCTCAAAAAATTAAAAATGAAACTACCTTTTGACCCAGTGATTCTACTGCTAGGAATATACCCTAAGAATCCTGAAACACCAATTCAAAAGAATTTATGCACACTTAAATTCATAGAAGCAAGATTGGTAACAGACTAACTGCCCATCAGTAGATGAGTGGTTTAAAAAAGTGTAGTACATTTACATAATGAAATATTCCCCACAGATAAAAGGACTTTTTACCTTTTGTGACAGCATGGATGGAACTGTTGATGAAAGACAATACCGTATAGTTTCTTTCATAAGAAGAATATAATGAACAAAATAAACTAACAAAACAGAACCACAGGCATATAATCAACATGCATAGACTGACAGTGGTTAAGAGGAGAGGAGGGAGCTGGGAACTGTTTGGAAGCAGGTGAAGAGATTAGTCAAAGAACATGTATGAAGAACCCATGGAAAAGAACAATGGTGTAGGGATTTTCTATGGAAGTAGGGCTAGGAAGAGGGAGCCAAAGTGGGTAAAACTGGGATAACTGTAACAACATAAACAATAAAACATTGAAAATAAAAGAAATCTTATTTGAGTCATCTTTTAAAATGCAAAATATTGGAAAGTAATTTTTATTGAAAGGAAAACCAAAACCTTGCCATCTGAGCAGATCAAATTAACTTATTTCAGCTGTTATACATTGAACTGCTAGACAAGTCTTAAGTTCACTTACCTTTGGCTTTTTATTACAGACAATGCATAAAATAGATTTAGAGCTATTAATTGTCTTCTACTTTATTAGAAATATGTCTCTTAAACATGTGAATGTGTTTGCCAATTGAGGGGCCCATGTTTCTAGAAATTATGAAGTGTATTTGCCAACCAAAAGAATGCTAATTGCTTACTTCTTAGTTGTCACTAAAAATTAAGTTTTCTGAGTGTCAAGAATACTAACTTGGAAAGGTATTGTATGGTTTTGATAACAGAAGGTATAACTATGGAGATGGTTTTTGAAGGATAAAAAAGTGAATTGTTCTAAAGTTATTTCTGAGTTAGGAAGAATCAAACTAAAAGAGACTAGGGAAGTAGTAGAAAAATTTGTGAAAATAAATCTTGAAAGAAAATTACATGGTTAAACTAAATAATAAATTTAATTATGTAAATAAATTTAAAGATCAAAAGTAAGCTAACACAGAGTTGGAGGGTTTTTTTTTTCTCATTCTGTTACTAGAACAAGGATTTTTGTCTTGCTTTCCAGATATAAGAGGACTTTTTTTAAAGCAATTTTGTAAATGATATATTTTCCCCCTACCTAATCCATTCAGAATTTTTAAACTCTTAATGAGTATTATTATTTTAATAGCAATATATTTGTTTTCATGTATCCAATAAGAATCTGGTTTCTTTATCATTGAACACACAAAACCAGTTTTCAATTGTGGTTTTATTAACCAGGATTTTGACTGGACATCGTTTTTGACATTAAGACTCTTAATGTCACCAGAGCTTTAAGAGATTGAGATTAACTTCAAAAGTCAATTAAAAGCCCTTTGGAGAAATGGCCTGGTGCCTTGCTTATTCACGTGGTTCATGGTAGTATTTCCAGGTAAAAAGTGAAGGTTGCTTCCCTGGGAGGTGGCAAAGAAATAACTCAAAGACATTTTGGGACCTTGAGAACTTTAGAAATTCACCCAAATCCACAGGTATTACAGGCAAAGCCTAATGGCAAGTATATGCCTTGGCTTTTTTGCCCATAGAGCCTAATTAAAGCTCAACCTGGAGATTCTTTATGAGATTCCAGTAAAGCAGATTTAAGACAGCCTATATGGCCCATCATCACTATTGCTGTATACATGCAAATAATCAGGGCAAATTGCAACTGGACTTGATGCAGTAAAGAGGTTGGTCTTAATTTGGCTCTTTGACAAAAATGAGGGTAATTTTAGATGGAAAGTTGTGTTTAAATAGATTCTTTATTACATTGTTTTAAGTATTAGACTCTTTTTGAGTTAAAAGTTTTATTTTTCAGACTTCCAGCCAAGATGTAGGAATAGGTAGATACACTATGTCTCCTCATAAAACCAAAAGAAGGATGGCAACAAATTTAAAAACAAAAAATAATCAGAACTACCAGAAAATTAAACTATGGAAATCCAAAAAACATGGAATTAAGAAGAAACATTCATCCAGACCAGTAGGAGGGGCAGAGACAGGCGGCCAGAGCAGAGAGGACATGCTGCAAGATGGCAGCTTGTGGACCAGGCAAGGTGGTTGTTGGTGTACCAGATGGTCCCACATTGGCATGTGGATAAACTGGGAGGAACAACTAGGGAGCAAGACAGACCAAACAACCCAGGGCTCCAATGCAGGGAAATAACACCTCAAAACCTCTGACTGTAGAAACCTGTGGGGGTTAAGCAGGGGGAGAAACTCTCCACCTCACAGGAGAGTTCATTGGAGAGACCCACAGGGTCCTAGAATGTACACAAACTCACCCACCTGGGAATCAGCACCAGAAGAGCCCAGTTTGCTTGTGGGTAGCAGAGGAAGTTACTGAAAGGGGGCTGAGAGGCCAGCAAGTGGCATTGTTCCCTTTTAGACCTCGCCCCTACATACAGCACCACAATGCAGCAACCTGGGTTGTCCCACCTTGGTGAATACCTAAGGCTCTGCCCCTTATATGTAACAAGCTACTGAGACAAAAAAAAAAATGGCCCAAATGAAAGAACAGATCAAAGCTCCAGAAAAAATACAACGAAGTGACAAAGAGATAGCGACCTGTCAGACGCACAGTTCAAAACACAAGTAATCAGGAAGCTCACAGAAATGGTTGAGTATGGTGACAAAATAAAGGAAAAAGTTAAAGCTGTGAAATAAAAGAAAATGCACAGGGAACCAACAGTGAAGGGAAGGATACCGAGAATCAAATCAATGACTTGAACCAGAAGGAAGAAATAAGCATTCAACCAGAACAGAATAAAGAAACAAGAATAAAAACATGAGGAGATGCTTAGAAACCTCTGGGACAACTTTAAATCTTCTAGCATCCGAATCAAAGGGGTGCCAGAAGAAGAAGAAGACCAAGAAATTGAAAACTTATTTGAAAAAAACAATGAAGGAGAACTGCTGCATTGTGGCAAAGAAAATAATCTTCCAGGAAGTCCAGGACGCTCAGAGAGTTCCAAAGAAGTTGGACCCAAGGAAGCATGCACAAAGGCACATCATAATTACATTACCAAAGATTAAAGATAAGGAGAGAATCTTAAAAGCAGCAAGAGGAAATGAGACAGTTACCTACAAAGGAGTTCCCATAAGACTATCAGCTGATTTCTGAAAAGAAACCTTACAGATAAGAAGGGGCTGGAAAGAAGTATTGGAAATCATGAAAAGCAAGCACCTACATTCAAGGTTGCTCTATCCAGCAAAGTTATCACTTAAAATAGAAGGGCAGATAAAATGCTTCCCAGATAAAGTCAAGTTAAAGGAGTTCATCATCACCAAGCCCTTAGTATATGAAATGTTAAAGGGACTTATCTAAGAAAAAGAAGATAAAAAACTATGAACAGTAAAATTACAATAAACTCACTACAATCAAAAACTGAACCTAATAAACAAAAACAAAATCTAAGCAAACAAGTAGAACAGCAAAAGAATCATGGAAATGGAGATCACATGGAGGGTTATCAGTGAGGAGTGAGAGGGGATAGAATGGAGAGAAAGGTACAGGAAATAAGAAGCATAAATGGTAGGTACAAAATAGGCAGTGGGAAATTAAGAATAGTATAGGAAATGGAGAAGCCAAAGAACTTATATGTATGACTCATGGACATGAACTAAAAGGAAGGTGGAATGCGTGTGGGTGGCGGGTGCAGTGTGGAGGGGAATAAGGGGGGGGTGGAATTTGGACAACTATAATAGCATAATCAATAAAATGTATTTTAAAAAATTTTATTTTTCACCCAGAAACTGAACTGGATCCTGAATTTTTGTAGTTTTCTTAAATGTTTGACTACAAGCCTCTAAACCAATGTTTTATTTTTCTCCCAACCTTTGATTTTGAATTATTGAGATTTATCACACAGTTTGTCTCCACCAGGTTGCAAGTCCTATTTGTACTCACAGAATACTGCCCCTTACCAACTATTGACACCACTGCCACCTCCTTCCATGCCCCAGTCTGTTTGTCTCTCTTACCAAGAGCAAATATCTCTTTACTCTAAAGGAAAACATTGTCCCTCTTCAGCAGGAAGAAGTTACATAATAATTCTGTGCCACTATTGCTTAAAGAATTCAGAACCAAGATCTTTGGGAATGAACAATCGTAGGCACCTTAGACAGACATGAGCAGGGCAAAGATAATAGACCAGGTACACAAGGTCACCAGGGCAGAAAATCTCAGGTGCCTAGCAACAGGTAAAGCTAGGAAAACAAGGACCTCATTCCCAGGGTAGCCTCTTCTCCCTAGCATGTTGCTGGTCATTTGATTTAGACCACCTGACATTCCATATTGCTGCTCATGCAGTTCAGACCCTCCCCTAACCTTTACTTTCCTGGATTGTTGCTATTCTTGAAGGTTAGACCCCCCATTAAAGGGTGAAAAGACAAGGAGGCTGGAGGATAGCTCTTTAATCACAGGGGGCAAACACAAGGTCTAGGGTCCAAATCAGTCCTCTGTCTTGTTTTATCCAGCCCAGCACCTTGTTTCTACCCAGTGGCAGCACCAAGCTCTTGCTTAACTGTTAATGAGTAGTTACATTTTTACAGTCCTAAAATTACATTTGGCCCTTTGAAGGCAACCATGAGGCTGATGTGACCCCCAGTGAAAATGAGTTTGACACCCCTGCCTTAAGCAGTAAGCCCCCAGGACAATGAGGTTCTAACCTACATCAAATACATCTGGGCCTCAGTTGTGTTTCACTTCTAGGTCCTGAAAAGTAGCAAAACCAGATAGTCCATAACACAGCTGACATCAGAACCATCTATATTGACTACTAACCCTGCCCAGGTGCTGACCAATCAGTGGAGACCCCAACCCTGTAAAGACAAACCTGAAAAGCTGATAAATGTCTATTTAGATCCTCCCCTGGGACCTCCCCTAAAATCTTCACCTTTAAAAGCCCTTAGAATGGAGGATCCAGTCAACTCTCTTTCTCAGGAGCATGCCCATGCCTTTCCCATATCCCTCCTCTTCCACTACGTGCATTACCTTTACCCTTCTGTCTCATAGGCTCCAAGGCCCCCAATACTTGTTTCCTGAGCATATTTCTTCTACAGCTCACTTCTACCTTTGTGACTTTCTAAATAAACTTTCTCTTATTATTTGCATTTTGACTCAATTCTTTCTTAGCCAAAACTCAAGGACTGAGGTTGCTGAGGTGAGGTCTAACACCTGGTGCCTTTCTTGCTGCCAACAATATGTTTTATATCCTCAATTAATTTCTTTTTTTTTCAAGATTTTACTTGTTTATTTTTAGAGAGGGGAAGGGAGGGAGAAAGAGAGGGAGAGAAACACCAATGTGTGATTGCTTCTCACATGCCCCCCATTGGGGACCTGGCACGCAACCCAAGCATGTGCCCTGACTGGGAATTTAATCTGTGGTTTGCAGGCTGGTGCTCAATCCACTAAGCCTCACCAGTCAAGGCCTTAATTAATTTCTTAATTTATCTATCAGTTGCTGAGAGACATATGCTATATTTTCCCACCAAGAGTAGAGATTTGTTCATTTTTCCTTAAACTTTTTGTCAATTTTTGCTTTTTAGCAATTTAGACTTTTTCATATCTTTCTGGGAAATTCCTGGTGATTTTTACACCATTATATATTTACTATCTTTATTTCTGGTAATATTTTTACTGAATATATTTTGACATATTAATATAGCTACAGTAACATTCAAAATTTATTAACATGGTTAATTTATCTCTTTCCATTCTTCCACAGTTTGGGTCAATTTCTTGTGATTGTATTTTTTATAATTAGCCAGTTAAAAAAAACAACTTATCAGTTATTAAGGTAGGATAGTGTATTTAAATCTTATAATGTCCTTGTAAACATTAATGACATAATATGTAAAAAACAAAAGGTGTGGTTTCATCAGTTTCTACTTTAAAAGCTTTCACAATTAAGGGATAAAGAATAATATGGTGAATAAAGGAAATGCTAAAAAAAGCAATTTATTTAATCTGAGAGTTTGTAATTTAATTTGAGGAGTGAGTATTCAATTTGTTTCTATTATCTTTGCAGGGAGGGATTTACCATGATTTTCATTAATTCTCTCCCTCACTATATTTTCTGCCTACCATTGGCATGACTGTTTTCCCTATTTTAGCTTTTTTCACTTCAAAGTTATACAGTGTATTAGATTAAACCATAAGATACTGCCATTATGTTGGCCAAAATTGATCAAACATCAGCAACTTCATATAGTTCAATTCATACTACCCTTTTGTTTATTCTTAACTTGTAACAATCATACTTAGCTTAACAAAGTTCAAATTAATTGATCTCTCCCTTCTCTTGAATCTCTTAAGGACCTTCAAATACATTTACTCTGATTACTACCATTTCCTCTTAATATGGTATTATTACCTAGTATTTTACTGTCATTTTATCACTGCCAAAATAACCATTACTGATTGAATTAATGATTATTGTCAATACTTACTTCACTGTATTTCCATGTTTCGCCAACCCATTTGATTTTTTTAAATTTTATTTTCATTGTTCATGTACAGTTTTCTGTTTTTTACTCCCATCCCAGCCCACACCCCAGCCCTCCCCACCTCCCTCCCATTTCCATCCGCCCTAGTTTTTGTCCATGTGTCCTTTATACTTGTTCCTGTAAACCCTTCCTCTTTTCCCCTGAAATTCCCTCCCCTCCCCCTCTGCTCGCTGTCAGCTTGTTCTCCATTTCAGTGTCTTTGGTTATATTTTGCTTATTTGTTTTCTTGTTTAGGTTCCTGTTAAAGGTGAGATCAATGGCATTTGTCTTTCACTGCCTGGCTTATGTCACTTAGCATAATGCTTTCCAGTTCCATCCATGCTGTTGCAAAGGGTAGGAGCTCCTTCTTTCTTTCCACAGCATAGAATTCCCTTGAGTAAATGTACCATAGTGTTTTGATCCGTTCATTTACTGATGGGCACCTAGGTTGCTTCCAACACTTGGCTATTGTAAATTGTGCTGCTATGAACATTGGGGTGCATATGTTCTTTTGGATTGGTGTTTCAGGGCTCTTAGGGTATAATCCCAGCAGTGGAATTGTTGGGTCAAAAGGCAGATCCATTTTCAGTTTTCTGAGAAAATTCCATACTGTTTTCCATAGTAGTTGTACAAGTCTGCAATCCCACCAACAGTGCACTAGTGTCCCCTTTTCTCCACAACCTCTCCAACACCTGTTTGTTGCTTTGTTTATGATGGCCATTCTGACCAGTGTGAAGTGACATCTCATTGTGGTTTTAATTTGCATCTCTGATAGCTAGCGATATTGTGCATCTTTTCATGTGTCTCTGGATCCTCTGTATGTCCTCCTTGAAGAAGTGTCTGTTCAAGTCATTTGCCCATTTTTTAACTGGGTTGCTTGTCTTCTTAGAGTGGAGTCATGTAAGTTCTTTATATATTTTGGAGATTAAACCCTTGTCTGAGGTATCACTGGCAAATATGTTTTCCCATACAGTTATGAGAACCATTTGATTTTTTAATGCATTCTTTCTTTTTTTATTTTTGTTTAGTAACAGTTGTCTCTGTTGCACTTCCCAGTCCTGCCTTGCCCACCCACTCCCCACAGTCAATCCCCAACCCATTTTCCATGTCCATGTGTCCTTTATGCATTTTCCTTGACTTGACACTTTCCCTTTTTTCCCCCATTATCTCCCTCCCACCTTCCCTCTGGTCACTGTCAGTTTGTTCATTATTTCCATATCTCTGGTTCTTTATTGCTCATTTTAAAAAAATTTAATTGTTGTTTAAGTATAGTTGTCTCCACTTTCCTTCCACCACTCCCCCCTCCCACTTCACCCATCCCTCCTCCCACTTTGGCTATGTCAGTGTGTCTTTAACCCTGTTCCTTAATGACCCTTCCTACTTTTCCCCCCATAATCCTGCTCATCCTCCCCTCTGGTTACTGTCAGTTTGCTCTTAATTTTAATGTCTCCTGTTATATTTTGCTGGCATGTTTGTTTTGTTAATTAGGTTCCATTAAAGATGAGATCATATGGTATTTTTCTTTCACTGCCTGGTTTATTTCACTTAGCACAATGCTTTCCAGATCCATCATGCTGTTGCAAAGGGTAGGAGCTCCTTTTTTCTGCTGTGTAATATTCCATTGTGTAAATGTACTACAGTTTTTTATCTACTCCTTTACTGATGGGCACCTAGGCTGTTCCTAGCACTTGACTATTGTAAATTGTGCTGGTATGAACATTGGGGTGCATAGGTTCTTTTGGATTTGTGTTTCAGTATTCCTAGGGCATAATTGCAGAAGTACAATCACTAGATGAAAAGGCCATTCTATTTTTAGTTTTCTGAGGAAATTCCATAGTTTTCCACAGTATCTGCACCAGTCTGAATTCCCACCAACAATGTACTAGGGTTCCCTTTTCTCCATAACCTCTCCAGCACCTGTTTGTTGATTTGGTTTTGATGTTTGTTTTGTTAAGTTCCACTTATAGGTGAGATCATATGATATTTGTCTTTTACTAGCTGGCTTATTTCACTTAGCATAATACTCTCCAGTTCTATCCATGCTGTCACAAAGGGTAGGAGTTCCTTCTTTCTTTCTGCTTCATAGTATTCCATTGTGTAAATTTACTACAGATTTTTGAACCACTCATTTACTGATGGGCACCTAGGCTGCTTCCAGCACTTGGCTATTGTAAATAATGCTGCTATGAACATTGGGTTGCATAGGTTCTTTTGAATTGGTGTTTCAGGATTTTTAGGGTATAATCCCAGCGGTGGAATTACCAGGTCAAAAGGCAGTTTCATTTTTAGTTTTCTGAGAAATTTACATACTGTTTTCCATAGTGGCTACACCAACCTGCATTCCCACCAGCAGTGTACTAAGCAGCAGTGTACTAAGGTTTTCTTCTCTCCACAACCTCACCAGCACTTGTTTGTTAATTTGTTAATGATGGCCATTCTGACTGGTGTGAAGTGGAATTTCGCTGTAATTTTAATTTGCATCTCTCTGATGGCTAATGATGCTGAGCATCCTTCCTATGTCTCAGGGCCCTCTGTATGTTCTCCTTGTAGAGGTGTCTGTTCAGGTCCTTTGCCCATGTTTTAATTGGGTTGTTGGTCTTCCTGGAGCAGAGTTGTGTGAGTTCTTTATATATTTTGAAGATCAAACCTTTGTCTGAGGTATCATTGTCCAATATATTTCCCCATGTGGTTGGTCCTCTTCATTTTGCTGATGTTTTCTTTAGCTGTGAAGAAGCTTTTTATTTTAATGAGATCCCATTTGTTTATTCTTTCCTTTATGTGCCTTGCATTAGGAGACATATCAGTGACAATATCACTGAGTGGAATATCTGAGATCCTCCCTATGTTCTCCTCTAGGACTTTTTTGCTGTCATGACTTATATTTAAGTCTTTTATCCACCTTGACTTTATTTTTGTATATGGTGTAAGTTGGTAATCAAGTTTCATTTTTTTGCATGTAGCTGCCCAGCTCTCCCAACACCATTTGTTAAAGAGGCTATTTTTACTCCATTTTATGCTTCTTCCCCCTTTGTTGAATATTAATTGACCATAGAGACATGTTTTTTTTCTTCCTGGGTTCTCTCATCTATTCCATTGATCTATTTGTCTGTCCTTATGCCGGTACCAGACTGTTTTGATTACAGTGGGCTTGTAACATAGTCTGATATCAAGTATTTTGATCCCTCCTACTTTGTCTTCTTTCTTATCTGGAGTTTAATTTCCTTCTTCCTAAGGTACCCTTTTTAGAGATTTTCAATAAAGAGCAATTAGCAGTAAGTTCTCTCAGCCTGTCTGAAAATGTCTTATTTCACACTCATTCTTGAATAAAAGTATAGCTGGATTTTAATTCTAGTTTGACACCTATTTTCTTTCAGTGCTTTGAAGGTATTTTTCTATTGTTGTAGATGACTTTTGTTGCTATTCAGAAGCTTCCTTCTAATACAGAAGCTGTGCTTGAGAAGTAAATATTTTTTACAATTTCCTTTGTCTTTATTGTTTTGAAGTTATTAAAGGAGATGTCCATATAAAATATTTTAAAAATATTTTTCTCAATTAATTGTCTTCTTAAAATACATTTAACATAAAATTAAAAAATACATTTAATGGAAAAATGGGAAATTCTAAGCTTTTATCACTTTCATCTTCTGCTTTCTCCTTCTGGAACACTTTGTAGATGCATATTGGACAATCTCATTTTAATCTTTCTGTCACATAGGGTACTATATTCTGTACTACATTCTGGTTGATTTCTTCACATCTATTTTCTGCTTTACTAGTTTTTCTTTTATATGCAATCAGCTCTTTAATTTTGATTCAATAGATTTTTAATCACCCATTTTGTTCTTTTCTAAATCTATTGTGAGAGAGGGTTATTTGCTCTTTATTTCTGATTTTTATAAGGCTCATTTTATTTCTTTAATTATTTTGAACAGTGTTGTTTTATAATTTCCCTTATTTTTTTAATTAACTGAAAAAATTAAGAGGAAAATTTCCTCCTGTTCTTTTTTTGCCAGCAAAGTTTTACTCATGATGTAATCATTTCTTTTTGGCTGTCTGTGTACCTATATATGTGAATGTATATTTAGCTCATCTTAAGCAAAGTTTGTACTTACTGTGATAATTTTATAATGCCTGGATTATTAAAATGTTCTTTCATAATGGTTTTATTTAGGTTTATGCTAGATATTGTGCTGGGGTGCGTGTCCCACCATCCTAGGAACAGATTCTGTGTTAGTTTTTCAGCTTCCACTTCTCATACCAGAAGGCCAAGTTTAAAGTCAGACTCTGGGTCTTCAGGGAAGGAAAATACAGGGCTTTGATTTATCATTGAGGATTATACCCTACATATATCACAGTATAGTTAGGCTTCCTCCTTCTGTGCCAGTTTGAGAAGTTTATTCATTCCCTTTACCACAACCACTGAGATTGTGGAAGTCCTGGATTGTGGGGGCATTTCATCTTCAATTATTTACTTACAATGGGCCAAATGTTTCATCTCCTTTTCTTGTGCATCCACAACTCTCAAGCCTCTGACCTGTGGGGTCCATAACTAGCTGGGTTGCCAAGGCATGAGCCTACCATATGCCTTCCACTGTGCAATCACTTTCCTCCTTGCTCTAGCACCTGGGCATGTTCCTTTCTTTCTTGCTTTCTATCCCATGCAGGTGTCTGCAAGGGCAGTACAGAAGAAAAGCTAAAGGCACAGCTTCTCAGGCCAGATTGCTTGGGTTCTAATCCTGAATCCTCCTTTTACAAGCTGTGTGATCACAGGCAAGTTTATTAACTTCCCTGGGTCTCAGCTTTCCCAGAGATAACATGGACACAGGGAATAGCAGCCTCATGGAATCTGATTAGGTGCTTGGAATTGCTCCTTGAACACTGTGAACACCCAATGAATATTACCTACCTACTTACAAAGTGCAGCAAAGGTGGTTCTATTTTATTCAGCACCCTAAATGTTACTTAGTGCTTCCTTGCATCCACCACTTAATCTTTTACACTTGTTGTCTATGGAGTAAACTAACTGAATGTTCCAAGTTTTCTCAGGGTCCTGGCTTAATTTTAAGGGGTGAGATTTCAAATAGCTTTGTTGGAAGGAATGGTGTATAAATTTGGAAAGAAAAAATAAGTGGATGTTTTTATACAGGTTATAAAAGATGAAAATAATTTAAAGTTCTGGTTATTTAGTCCTATGTAACAAACTGCCCAGAAACTTAGTGTATTAGATAGAACCAGTGTTTTATTTCACTCACAGTTTTATAGGTCAGAAATTCTGGAAAGGCTGTCTGACTTATGTGACATCAGTTGGTGTGTCTACAGTTGCTGATCTACTTCCAACATGGCTTTTATGCTCAACGACAGGTATAGCTCTAGATTATCAATTTTCATTGCCTTATAATATCCAATATATGAATATTCCTCAATTTATTCATCTATTCTCATGTAGGTCGACTTTTGAGATATGTCCAGTTTCTTTTCTATTATGAACAGTGCTGCCATGAACATTTTTTGTACACATATTCTGGTAAAAATGCTCAATTTTTCATCTTGGGACACATCAAGATAGGACATGGAAATGTTCAGTTATATAAGATTACATTAAAGTGATTGTTCTCAATTATACTTCAGCCATATGTAAGTTAATACATATTCCCTCCAGTACTCAGTATTGTCAGACTATTTACACCAGGGCAATAAAACAATCTTATTGTAGTTTGTATTTGCATGTCTGAACCACTACTATTACTCAGTATCTCTTCAACTGTTTTCTGGTTTGTGTAATAGCTGTTTTTAGCTCTTTTCTATTTGTCTTTTTTCTTACTGATTTGAGGTGTTCTTTTTTTTCATCTTGATAGCAATTCTTGGTCAGGAATATATTTGAAAATATAGCCTCACACATTAACTTATTTTTTTTACTTAACTTTAATCATCTTTTGATTTATAGAAATTCTTAATCATAATGTATTCAAATATATTTTTTCTTTTACACTAACACCTTTTGTACTTTATTTAAGAAATCTTTCCCTAGTTTTAAATAAGAAATTCTGATTTATATTTTTTAATAAAAATTTTAAAATTTTGCTTTAGACATTTACCTTGATATAAGTTCTTAATCAATCCATCTAGAGTGGATTTTAGTGTGTAATTTAATTTTTTTCCATATGGATAACCACTTATTCCAGCTACATTTTTGAAGTCACTTCTTTCCCTACTGGCTTGCTGTGTGCCCTTTATTATACAGAGAAGTGCCATATGTGCATGGTTCTCTATAGTAAGTTTCATATCTGACAGAGCTAGTCTATCTTTCTTCCTTAGAATTGTCTTAGATATTCTTAGTGTTTTGTTATTCCATTTTAATTTTAGAAGCAAATTGTCAAGTTCCACAAAGGATCTTGTTCAGTTTTGATTGGAGTTGTATTAAAGACAATGCATGAATAGAATTCTCTTCACCACATATCTCTTTTCCTTTGGTGATCTCTCATATGTGTGTTTCACTGAGGACAACTCCTCAAGCTACTTTCACCCCTGCTCTCCCCCAGCCCTGGGAACTATGTATCCAATTACCCATTTGAGATTCCCCTCAGATCACACAGAAGTCCTTTGCTCGCCATATTCAAAGATGAAGATATTATTGTCCTGAAAAGTTGATTCTCATGCAGCATTCTTTGTGTCCATCAGTACCTCTGCTATCCATCAAGCACCTTAACATCATACTCCCACACCTTTTCCCTGTCTCTAGTCACCAACATCCAACACATTCTACCTCTCCTTCCCCCCTCAAAAAGAGTTTAGATTTTCCACTTCTCTCCCTTCCTACTGCTCATTCACCAAATGCTTCCTAGCTCAGGTTACCATCTTTTCTCTCTCTATTGCAGCTCTAACTTGTTTTGCTTATCATTGGTGTATCTTCTTTCCCTCTCCCAACTCTTCCACCTTTCAGGCAAAATATATTTTCTAAAATATATAGAATATCAAGCGGATACCCTCCTTAAAAGCCTTTAATGATTTCCCATCATTCTTCTTGAAGGATCTATGTGAGCTGGCTTTACTGGCTTCTTCAGCCCCACCTCCCACCTTGTTCTCCCTTCCTCTTAGTCACTCTGGATCTAACATTCTCCCGCAGACCTTACATCTCTGGTCTGTTATTTAACTCCTGATTTGTGCCCATGTACTACCACCTCCCATGTCATAAGTGGTAGCTATATCACCCTTTGGAAAAGATTGACAGAAGGCACAAAAGAAATGACAAGATGCATGAAGATCTTAGCATACTGTCTGGTATCCATAAATATTAGCTACTTCCAGTCCTCACAGGAAGGCTAAGTGAGGTTCTGTTTTTTTTTTTCAGATGCTGACACTGAGGCCAGCAGTATACAGGGTAACTTTGGAGAAGTATGGAAAGAAAGGTAAGGTGGTTTCCACTATGGCATGTGAAATCTAAGTGTAGAAAAGTAGGAATGACATTACCTCTGCACATGGAGGGTCTGAGAGTCAGTAAAGCCTGTTCCTTCTCCCTCTTCCAGTATGTGGGCTCTCATTCTCCATCCCAATCTTCCTACCTGCATCTCTAGTTGCCAATATTGCAGTGGAGTGGGCAGGTATTTGGGATCCTGTAGGCCTGGCCTAGCTGTGTACCTATGAGCACACTACTGAATCCAGCAGACCCATATCCTCAGCCACACAGTCAGCCACTATATAGCACTAGGGGAGGACAGATGATCATACCACCTCTGTCCAGGATTAGGCTCTGGCACTCTGGAGGTAAGTGTTAGTCCTTTTCCCCAACCAGGGTCCTAACTTGTGTTCTCCCTGCATGGTCTCAGGCATTTCCCTTTCTGGACTCAGGCATTACTTCTCCCCGCCCCACCCCAACCTCCTACCTTCTCCTACCTCATGGGCAGCACCTTCCTGCATTCTGTAGTTTGACTGATCCTCCATCTGCCTGGTGAAATGGTCAGGAGGATTATTAATAGTAACATTAGTAACCAGCATTTACTGAATGTTCATGATGTACCTGGCATTGTGCTGAGCATTTTAAATGCTTTATCTCAATTGATCTGCACTGGGGAGATACCTTAGCACTTGCTTTCTTGTAAAAGTCTTTAGAATTCAGGAGACTTCAGATTTTACACTTGAGTGAATTGGGCTCCAGGGACAGGAACATTGCCTTTTCAAGGTCACCTAGCAACTGAGTGGTGAGAATAGTTTTGTTATCTCTGTGGGGGCCCCAGATACCTGCTTCTGGAGTCTGGTACACAAGGAGCAGTGGCCTCATCCTCCTTATCATTGCTGTTGTGCCTCCCACTAGCACCTACACCATACCCTAGGCCTCTTGAGGAGAAGACTCACTAGCTAGGAAACAAGGTGTGGTTCAGTCTGGGGCCAGGGTCAGCCATCAAGACCTGACTAGTGTCAGAGTTTGGTGTGGTTGGTTACAGAGTCAATGTGGGTTGGGGTCAAGGATCAGAGTGTGGATGCCAGATACCAGTGTATGGCTGGGGTCAAAGTCAGGATGTAACTGGGGTTAGGGGTCAGGAATCTCTGTGTGGATGGGTAAAGGGGGGTTAGGGGTGAGTGGGTAGCCAACTTCAAGAACCACCCCTAGAGAGAACCAGACTTTCCTCCTCAGCCCCACTGTGAAGGGAGGTCCTGGATGAAGAACAAGATGAAGGGAGAGAGGGATCAGTGGTGAGAATGAGGCTGCAGGGAAAGCTGGCATGAGCAGATCTATCCAGGAGGCCTCAAGGTGAATTTGCAGCTGGGCCAGAAAATAAAAAGGAAAAAAAGGGGTCTTTAAGAGTGGCTCCATTCTGCCCTTATCTCCAAGTGCCTGGCCCTTGCTCCCCACCTCACTCCAGCCACTATGACCTTTCCAAGGGTGTCATTCTACTTAAGTTCATCAGCAGGGGCCTTCTAAATGTGGCTGCACTTCCTGGGAGCTATGGTTCTTTCACACCTCACCACACAACCCTGTGTCAAATGCAGCCTCTCTAGGACCTGTGTCTCTACCCATCTCTGACACCTTCCAAGCCCTCCAAATTGCCTGCCAGAATTAAGATTTCCTGTGCTCCTTGACACACACATTGCCTTGTCTAACTCTGGTGGGTATTGGAGCCACTGGGGACATGAGACAAAAAAGCTAGGGCTTGTGTGTTGAGTGACACTGACTCTCTATAGGAGCATGTAGCTGCCATGTTTACCATCTTCCTAACACTTATGAGACACTAAATCTCAGGCTTGGGGCAAATCAGATAAAATACAACTGGGAACTTGCTCAGCACTGAGGTCCTAAGGTTTGGGAGATAGTGGACATCAACCTGCTACCTGGCTTGGCCCAGAGCTCAGCTTTGTTGTTGCAACATTAGTGTTGATTTTAGGATTCCTTTTTACCTATGGCAGTTGATATTGCTTTCCCTTTAACAAAGGTCATATAAGTTTCTTTTTGAAATGCCAGGAGAGACAGAAATGGGTACAGTCCAATGGGTGCTGTCCTATTCACAGGAATTTCAGATGATCCCCCTTTCCTGTGGCCAAAAGAAACCTCACGATGGTCTCATAGCATGTAGGAGAGTTAAACTCATTAAAAATAATTGCCTGGCTGGAGTCATTAATGTCCCCCGGCATAACCCCATTGCTCAGCAGGCCCAGGCTGCCTGTGCTGCCACCACTGCTTTGCTGCTTCTAATCAGAAACCCATCAGCCTCTGGGGACCCTTCATCCTGTGGAGAGGTGAGACCCCATATCAGAGTGTTCTGGATAATGAGGGAAGGCTTGTGCTCACAGCCCTGAGAACTCTGCAGGCACAAACTCAAAACACTTGGCAAAGTTCTGTGGGGCTGATGCATCTGCTCCCCATTTTCCTAGTGGAGAGGGGAAGGATTACACAGGCAATGTCCCTGGAAGACATATGGCCCTCCAGCAGTACATAGCTTTGTCTGAGAGCCTAGCTGTCAAAGAAGGGCAGAGATCCAGGGGCCAGGCATGCTGGTGGGAAAGGCAGAGCCACTTTAAGCTTGGCCAAGCCTGAGAGGGTTAGGGCTTTGGGGACCCTATACCGAGGTGAGGTGAGGGACACAGCCATGGCTAGGAGCAGGCTGTTGCTGACCTAGAGGGCTGGACAGGGACACCAGGCATACTTATAAGCCTACTGCAGGTAGGCAGCCAAAGCTTCCAAAATCCAAGTAGGTGTTATGTTAATTTTATCTAGCAGGTGGTCAATATCCTGCTTGCCCTAGCCAGGCTGGCTTTGGGAGAGGAAGGACTGAGCTCACTGCTTGAACACCTCTGCTGCATCTGGCCAGTATATTTGGCCTTAAAACTTTCTGCCTACCACAGGAATCAAGAACTTCCTTGGTATCTGGGAGGGTGTGGTCACCTGCCAGATGTGACACAAGATGTGCTGAACAGGCATTTTTTGCTCCCCAAAACACAGCCATGCACATATATTGCTATGAACTGAATGTTTGTGTCCCCCTAAATTTATATATGGAAACCCTCAACCCCAGTGTGGCTGTATTTGGAGATAAGGCCTATAAGGAAGTAATCAAGGTTAAATCAGGTCATGAGCATGGGGCACTAGTCCTTCTAAGAAGAGTCAATAGAGAGCTCAGCTCTCTCTCTATGTAAGAACAAAGAAGAAGTCATGTGAGTATGCAGCAAGAAGGTGGCTGGCCATCTGTAACTCAGGATAAGAGCTGTCACTAGAACCCAACCACATAGGCATCTTGATCTGGGACTTCCAGCCTCTAGGAGAAAATAAATGCCTGTGCTATTCTGTTGTGGCAGACTAAGCAGACTAACACATACACACCTGAAATTTTTTCTTTGTCTTTCCACCTGGGTACCTCTTTGCAGGCACTATGGTGAATGGGGTGGGGGAATCATACCACATCTAGAGGGGGTGGAGCCTAACTTAGAGGTGGTACTCCCTTTACAAGCTAGGGGTTGGGGGCCTTTAAACAACTACATTTTGTGGGCTCAATTTCCTTAACTATATAAGTGATACAAGCCCTGGCTGGCGTAGCTCAGTGGATTGAGTGCGGGCTGCGAACCAAAGTGTCGCAGGTTCGATTCCCAGTCAGGGTACATGCCTGGGTTGCAGGCCATAACCCCCAGCAACCGCACATTGATGTTTCTCTCTCTCTCTCTATCTCCCTCCCTTCCCTCTCTAAAAATAAATACATAAAATCTTTAAAAAAAATAAAAGTGATACAACACCTACCTCCAAAGGTGAGATCTATGTGAGTGATGCTGTCAAACTTTTCATCCTAGAGCTTGTGAGAAGTACATACTGTTATTTATCAATAATGTGAAGGCCACAGTCAATAATGTGGGGTAGAAATGCAAAGATAAGAAGTGATGTGTAGACAGGAAAAGGCTACACACACAAAGAAAGTACATCTTAGTGTTGAAATGGAACCTGTAACAAAGGAAGGAAAGGGGACCACATCAGGGCTGGGAAAGGTGTGGGAGAGGAGGTGGAAGTGGAGGGAAGGACTTTGCCTCAGATTGAGGCACACCCTTCAAAAGACTCAGGGCAATGTGGGGGCTCAGCTGGGAGGCTTGAGAAGGGCCACTTCAGCCACTTCACACTGTATGCTGGATTCACTTGGGAGCCTGAGAAGCTTCAAAGTCTGAATTTCATCTCTAGAGTCTGATCTAATGTATGACTATGTTTACATGAATCAAAATAGGCCAACAGAGTATTATAAAGGTCAACAAAGGTCAGTAAAAAGGAACAATTAGCTGAGAAAATATTAAAATCCTCTACTTGCACACACTGAAAAGAGAAAAATATAGCCACTAGACATATGATGACATGTTCTACCTCACTAACAATTTTAAAGTCGAAAGAGGATTGGTCTAGCATATTTAATGATTAGGTGTGTACAGTTCAAAAACAAGTGTTGATATATACACACACTCTTTGGACATCAATTCACACAAGTTTTGGGGAAGCCAAAATAAAATATCAAATGAAAGCCAAAAAGTTTTTTTTAATTGAAATAAAACTGCCAAACACTTTGATATAGCATTCCCTATTCTGTATTTAATTTTTTCTATTCAACAAGATGAGCAGGAGTATATAGCAGCTATACAAGTGGATTCTGGGGTATACTGGAAGGAGACACTGTTTTCTTCTGTGTGGATCTCCATGAGCAACAGTGTAGATAAGTTTGGGCTCCAGGCTAGCCAACAAAATCACTTCTAGAAGGAGAGAACAGAGCAGGTTGATAGGGTTATAAACTCTTCAGGTAGATACTGGTTGATGATTTTAAGCTGATGGGCTATGAGAAGGAAAGTAAAACGTGAAAGTTAAGGAGAAAGGGATGGAAGCAGGATGGTATTTCCAAGGAAAGTGACTTCGTGTGTTTACATAGCTGGAAAGGAGCCAAAGGAGCAGAAGGGTGCAGGAAGAGGTTATTCATTTATCCCATATCCTAATAGAGAGAAGGAAGGGAGTAGGATTAGTTTCATCCAGAGGAGAACCACTTTTCTGTGAGAAAGTGAAAGGAAGAAGGACCCATCCTGGCTGGATCCCATAAAGATGCAGGCTGGGGCCAAAGCTGCTTCCAGGCTGCCTGCTTCTCATGTCTGGACTACATTAAATTCCTCTAATGCTTAATTCTGCCAGACATAGCTTCTGTTGCATGCAAGCAAGCACCCTGACTAATCCATAGCTGAAGACCAAAGGCAGAAGGTGAACACTATTGATCAAGCATGAGAGTACCCACTGCTTGGACTTCCTGGAGTCCATCCTGCTACCACAGATGGATCCTCTCTCCAGTGCCTTCTACTCTGAGGTGCTGCTCACAGGTGAATCCTTTCTTTTTTTCAATTACCATTTTTTTATTTCCAAAATTTTAATTAGTTTTTTCATAACTGTTAATTCTTATTTATACTGTGTTATCTTTCCTTATGTCTAAGGTACATGTTTTCCAATATCATAAAATGATTCTTGTTCTGATTGTTCTCATAAATCAGGATCTTCAGGTAAAACCCCATCATTAGTTTAGCATATATTTTCTTCTGTGGTTCTACTCTGAGTGTGTCTTTATTGTAGAATGTTTTAGTGACCACCTATCTAAGAGGTCATTTCTCCCCTCTGCCTGATGCAAATTGTCTCTTGCTTTCAGGGAGTCAAGACATTTTAGGACTCACCAAATGGTGTTATTCTTATTTTGGACTGTGTATTTGTTAGATAATCTTCATACCAATTGGATTTTGTGTTCTCAACCCCTCATCAGAACCAGGATTGGCCTATGCCCTCTAACATCAGTCATAATTGTTGTCCATTTTCCTCTCTTGTTTCCTGTAGCAAATGTAAATGTGATCTTCATCAAAGATATCATCTAACTAACCGTCTATCTTCTATAAGAAAGTTGTTGATTATGGTTATTTCCATTGTGTTCAGCCATTTAACTGAGGCTCCTCAATTAATTATATATTTGATCTTTGAACAACATGGGTTTGAATAACGTGGGTCCCCTTATATGTGCATTTTTTTCAATAAGTATAGTAAATGTGTTTTTTTCTATTTCGTGATTACCTTAACATTTTGTTTTCTCTAGCTTACTTTATTGTGAGAATATATAATGACTGTAACATACAAAACATATTATCAGTATAGTCAACCCTCAGCATTTGCAGATTCTCAACTATGATTCAAGAATATTTTCAGGATCTTCCAGTCAAGAGGGAGGCATAGGTAAAACATGCGTAGTCTCTTTGCACAACTATAGCAAAAAAAAAAATACAACAAATATGCAGACTAAAAAACAAATATGCAGAATTATCAGAAAATGAGCTGTGTGGAAGTCCAATAACCAAGGATTTAAAGAAGCCACATACATTGAGGGAAGGAATTGTGAAGAGCTGTGGAGAGTTGGACAGGTGTGGAGAGGTGCAGAAATACAGAGAGTGGACATGTATGGAGAGGAATGGAGATGTGGAATGGTACAGAGAGGCATGGAGATGGGAATGGTCAGCCCCACATCCAAGTGTGGTGAATAAACATCAGGAAGGGGATCTTGGGAGCAAGGGATCCCAGCCCCACACCAGACCACCCAGCCAAGGGTTCCAGCACCAGGAAGATAAGTCCCCTTAACTTCTGGCTGTAAAAACCAGTGGGGGTTGGAGCAGCAGAAGAAACGTCAAGATTCTCAAGATATTCCTCTTAAAAGGCCTGCAGTGGGCTAAGGACTCATGCAGACCTGAGGGAAGGATTCAGCATGAGGGCAATAGCAGGAAGGGCACCAGTGGCATACCGGGAGAAAGTGAAGCTACTGGCATCAGAGTGAGTGCCAGGAGACAGCTTCCCCTGAAACAACTCCAGAGGCCAGGCAGTGGCATTGTCCCCCTCTCTGAACCCTCCCCCACACAGAGGAACAAAGGAGTGACACAGGTTGCCCCACCCTGGCAATAACCAAAGACTCTACCCCTTCCAACTTACTGGTGTAATTTTCTACAATAGGACATCCTACTGAGAGAGGGAGTCAAAGCAGCTCTACCTAACACACAGAAACAAACAGAGGGAGGCTACCAAAATGAGGAGACAAAGAAATATGGCCCAAATGGAAAACAACAACGACAACAACAACAACAACAAAAAAAACAGAATAAAACTCTAGAAAAATAACCAAACAAAATGGAGATAAGCAACCTATTAGATGCACAGTTCAAAACATTGGTTATCAGAATGCTCCAGGAACTCATTGGGTACTTCAACAGCATAAAAAGACCAATGCAGAAATGAAGTTTAAACTAAGTAAAGAAAAATCTATAGGGAACCAACAGTGGAGAGGATGAAGCTGAGAATCAAATCAATGATTTGGAACACAAAGGAGGAGAAAAGCATTCAATCAAAACAGCATGAAGAAAAAAGAATTTTTTAAAAAGAGGATAGGCTTAGGATCCTCTGGGAAATCTTTAAATGTACCAATATCCAAATCATAGGGGTGCCAGAAGAAGAATAGCAAAAGCAAAAAATTGAAAACTTATTTGAAAAAATAATGAAAGAAAACTTGCCTAATTATTCTTAAGGAAATAGACATACACGTCCAGGAAGCATGGAGAGTCCCAAACAAGATGGACCCAATGAGGACCACACCAAGACACATCATAATTTAAATTGCCAAAGATTAATCTAGCCAAGATGGAAGCATAGGTAGATACACTTTGCCACCTCACACAACCAAAAGAAGGACAACAACAAATTTAAGAACAAAAAATAATCAAAACTGCCAGAAAATTGAACTTCATGGAAGTCCAACAACCAAGGAGATAGAGAAGAAACATTCATCCAGATTGGTAGGAGGGGAAGAAACAGGAAGATAGAGTGAAGAGGACTCATGGCAAGGCAGTGACTGCAGAGCCAGCATAGGCAAGGTGGCAGCTGGCAGACAGGTCTAGAGGGGAGGGGGTGGATTGGGCAGTCCCACATTTGTGTGAGGATAAACCTGAAGGAACAATTGGGGAGAAAGACAGACCAAGAAACCTAGGGCTCCAGTACAGGGAAATAAAGCCTCAAAACCTCTGCCTATAAAAACCTGTGAGGATTGGGGAAACAAGAGAAACTCCAAGCCTCACAGGAGAGTTCCTTGGGGGTATCTTCAGGGTCCTAGAATGTACACAAACCCACACACCTGGGATTCAGCACCAGAAGGCTCCAATTGGTTTGTGGGTAGCAGAGCAAGTGACTGAAAGCTGCCGAGAGCCAAGCAATTGGCATTGTTCCCTCTCTGACCTCTCCCCTACATACAGTTCCACAATGCAGTGACATGGGTGTCCTGACCTGTAGAATACCTAAGGCTCTGTCCCTTACTACATAACAAGTGTGTCAAGACAAAAAAAAATATGGCCCAAATAAAAGAACAGATCAAAACTCCAGAAAAAAATACAACTAAACAAAGTGATAGCCAAACTCTCAGATGCACAGTTCAAAACACTAGTAATCAGGATGCTCACAGAAATGGTTGAGTGTGGTCACAAAAGAGAGGAAGAAGTAAAGGCTATGAAAAGCTAAATAAAGCAAAATGTGCAGAGAATCAACAGTGAAGGGAAGGAACTGGGACTCAAATCAATGGTTTGGACCAGAAGGAAGAAATAAACATTCAACCAGAACAGAATGAAGAAAGAAGAATTAAAAAACACACAGAGAGGCTTAGGAACCCCTGGGACAACTTTAAATCTTCCAGCATCCGAATCATAGGGGTGCCAAATAAAGAACAACAACAACAAATGGAAAACTTATTTGAAAAAATAATGAAGGAGAACTTTCCCAATCTGACAAAGGAAATAGGCTTTCAGGAAGCCCAGGAGGCTCAGAGAGTCCCAAACAAGTTGGACCCAAGGAGGAACACACCAAGGCACATCATAATTACATTAACCATGATTACAATGAAGGAGAGAATCCTAGAAGCAGCAAGAGAAAAGGATACAGTTACCTACAAAGGAGTTCCCATAAGACTATCAGCTGATTTCTGAAAAGAAGCCTTACAGATAAGAAGGGGCTGGAAAGAAGTATTAGAAGTTATGAACGGCAAGGACCTATAACCAAGATTACTCTATCCAACAAAGCTATCATTTGGAATGGAAGGGCAGATAAAGTGCTTCCCAAATAAGGTCAAGTTAAAGAAGTTCATCATCATCAAGCCCTTCTTATATGAAATGTTAAAGGAACTTATGGAAGAAAAAGAAGATAAAAAATATGAACAGTAAAATAACAACAAGCAGAACTATCCACAACCAAACCTAAAAATACAAAAACAAAAACAAAAATGAACTAAGCAAACAACTAGAACAGGAACAGATCCCAGAAATGGATATCACATAGAGGGTTATCAGTGGGGAGGGGTGAAAATGGGGGAAAAGTTTTAGGGAATAAGAAACATAAATGGTAGGTCTAAAGTAGACAGTGGGAGGTTAAGAATAGTATGGGAAATGGGGAAACCAAAGAACTTATATGTATGACCTATGGACATGAACTAAGGTAGAGGAATGCTGGTTGGAGGATAGGGGCAGGGCAGAGGGAGCTAAAAGTGAGAAAGAAATGGGACAACTGTGATAGCATAATCAATAAAATATATTAAAAATAAAATAAAATGCTGAAGATTAAAGATAAAGAGAATCTTAAGCAAATAGTTACCTGTAGACTTCTCATAAGAATGTCAGCTGAATTCTCAGAAGAAACTTTACAGGCTAGAATGGACTGGCAAGAAGTTTTTAAAGTGATGAAAAGCAAGGACCTGGTGTACAAACTTGCAGTCAAGATGGAGGCATAGGTGGACACACTGTGCCTCCTTGCACAACCAAAACTAAGGAAAACAAAAATTTTTAGAAATAAAAAAACAACCAGAACAGAGAAATGAACTGTATGGAAGTCTGACAACCATTTATCCAGACCGGTAAGAGGAGCGGAATTGGAGGCCAACCAAGAGGGATCAAGGGGTCCTGGAAGGAAAAAGCTATGGCTGGAAGATGTGGGCATGCAGGGTGCAGGCAGCAGTTGGCAGACTTCAGGTGCACAGGGGCAGCTGACGGACTCGGTGGCAGACCCCGGGCATGGGAGGCAACGAGCACACCCAGTGAGGCATGCAAGGCAGCTGGCTGTCCGTAGTCACACATTTGCATGCAGATAAACCAGGCAAAAATGGGCAGTGACACAGACCTCACAACCCAGGGACCCAGCACCAGGAAATAAAGCCTAAAAGCACTGATGAAAACACCTGTGGGGGTTGAGGTGCCAGGAGAATCTCCCAGCCTCACAGGAGAGTTACTTGGAGAGACCCACAGGGTCCTAGAACTTACACAAGCCCACCCACCTGGGAGCCAGCACCAGAAGGGCCCAATTTGCTTGTGGGAAGTGGCAGAGGGGACTGAAGTCCCTGAGAGAGCAGAGAGAAAGCAGAGCAAGCGCCATTGTTCCCTCTCTGACCTTGCCCCCACATACAGCATCACAATCCAGCAACTGGGTTGCCCCACCCTGGTGAACACCTAAGACTCCACCCCTCAATACATAACATGCATGACCAGACCAAAAAAAAAAAAAAGGCTCAAACAGAACAAATCAAAGCCCCACAGCCAATACTTTTAAGCAACCAAGAGATAGCCAACCTATCAGATGCACAGTTCAAAGCACTGGTAATCAGGATCCTCACAGAATTTATTGATTTTGGTCACAAATTACATGAAAAAATGAAGGCTACACTAAGTGAAATGAAGAAAAATGCATGGGGAACCAATAGTGGTGGAAAGAAAACTGGGTTTCAAACCAATGGAGTGGACCAGAAGGAAGAAAACAACATAAATCAGAAAAGAATGAAGAAACAAGAATTCAAAAACAAACAAACAAACAAACAAATGAGGGGAAGCTTAGAAACCTCCAGGACATCTTTAAACATTCCAACATCTGAATTATAGGAGTACCAGAAGGAGAAGAGGAAGGGCAACAAGTGGAAAACATATCTGAACAAATAATAACTTCCCCAAACTGGAAAAGGAAATAGACTTCCAGGAAGTCCAGGAAGCTCAGAGAGTCCCAAAGAAGCTGGACCCAAGGAGAAACACACCAAGGCACATCATAATTATATTTTCCAAGATTAAAATGAAGGAGAGAATTCTGGAAACAGCAAGAGATAAGGGGACAGTCACCTACAAGGGAGTTCCCATTAGACTGTCAGCTGATTTCTCAAAAGAGACCTTGCAGGCAAGAAGGGGCTGGAAAGAAGTATTCCAAGTCATGAAAGGCAAGGACCTACATCCAAGATTGCTCTATCCAGCAAAGCTTTCATTTAGAATGGAAGGTAAGATAAAGTGCTTCTCAGATAAAGTCAAGTTAAAGAAGTTCATCATCACCAAGCCCTTATTATATGAAATGTTGAAGAGATTTATCTAAAAAAAAGAAGATAAAAAATATGAACAGTAAAAAGACATCAAACTCACAGTTATCAACAACCACACTAAAACAAAAGCAAACTAAGCAAACAAATAGAACAAGAAGAGAACCACAGAAATGGAGATCACATGGAGGGTTATTAGTGGGGGAGTGGAAGGGGGAGAGAGGGGGAAAAGGTACAGTAAATAAGTAGCATAGACAGTAGGTAGAAAATAGACAGGGCGGGTAAGACTAGTATGGGAAATGTAGAAGCTAAAGAACTTATGACCCATGGACATGAACAAAAGGGGGGAATGTGGGTGGGAGGGGGTGTGCAAGGTGGAGGGGAGTAAAGGGGGAAAATGGGACAACTGTAATTGCATAATCAATAAAAAAATTAAAAAAAAGAAAAGCAAGGACCTACAACCTAGATTACTCTGCCCAGCAAAGCTATCATTTACAATTGAAGGACAGATTCCCATGGCTTTCTGGTCAGACAAGGGGCTCTCACCTTTCACTTAGCCCTGCAGGTTATTGAAAGGCAGATTCTGATTCACCAGGTCTGGGTAGCGTTGAGACAGGCTACAGGGCTAGCCTGAGGTCTTCACCAAGTAGTAACAAGCTTTAGAGCTCATTCTAGTTTTTTTCTTTTTTTCACTCTGTGCTGCTTTAGGATCCTTCCACACTACCTGCTATCTGACTGATCTAATATTCCAAGTTGTCTACCTACTGGTTTTTTATCCAATTATTCACAGATGGGCCCGTTGGCTAATTCTAGCTCCTCACAGAACATGGGCCATATATCTTGTCCAGGATTGTGGGGTTTTCAGGGCAGGCATACACTTAACTTGTACAATCCTCCCTTGGTCAGCCACAGCTGCACCATCCCAGCCAAGAGTCACTGCCAACACTGCATTACCCAGCTTGAAATTTTTTGCCAATCTAATGGGCTAAAGTGATTCATTGCAGTTTTATTTTGCATTTTTCCAATAAGAGAAACATTCTTACTTATTTGTCAGACTATGGAGTTTCTTTTTTTCCTATTTTAATCCTTTTGCCTGCTTTTCTAATAGGATGGTAGCATTTTCCTTTTTAAATTATAGAAATACATATACCAATATCTATATATTACACTAGATACTAGACTCTTTTCAGTTTTAGACATTGTAAATATCTTATACCAGCTGCCACCTGCCTATTAACTTTGTCCCAAGTGTCGTTTGCTGAGTAGAAATCGTGCCACAATTGTCTCATATCACCTTCTATTCACTTGTGGTTTCATTTTTCACTTTTAGGTTTTTTAATCCTTCTGGAAGCTACCTCAGTATATGATGAATATGGAGAAAAAATAAAACTAGGAACCTACTGTGACCATCTATGAAAATGGATGACATTTTTAATAGATTAAGTTGGGGATGCCTGACAAGTTTATAATATTAGGTCACTTCCATTCAAGAGCACTGAATGTCCCTCCATTTTTTATGCTGATTTTAATAATCTCATTTAAAATCTTCCTTATAGAGGTTTATGTACTTGTTAAGGCAATTTCTAGTCATTACATATTCTGTTGATTTTATGCACATCTAACTTACTATACTTATATTTTCTAACTTATGTAGAAAAATACTGTTTAGTTTTGTAAGATAATCTTGTATGCAGCAATCTTGCTGAATTCTTATTAAATTTCAAGGTGTATTTGATGCTTTTGTTTTTAATATATGACATATTAAAATAAATAAATGATACTTATATAATAAATAAAATGGCATATATTTATTTATATGTAGACATAATGACAGTTTTATCTCTTTTCTTTTCAATGCCTACCCCTCTTTTTAAAAATTATTTTATTGTTGTTCAGTTAAAGTTGTCTGTATTTTCCCTCACCCTTCTCCCTCCAAACCCACCTCTCTTCCTTGCTTTCACCCTCTCCCTTGGTTTTGTCCATGTGTCCTTTATAGCGGTTCCTGAAAACCCTTCTCCCCTCTGTCCCCTTCCTGAACTCCACTAGCTATTCTTAGGTTGTTCTTATTTTCAATGACTCTGGTTATATTTTGTTTGTTTTTTTTTCTTTTGTTGATTATATTCCAGTTAAAGGTGAGATCATATGGTACTTGTCCCTTACCGCCTGGCTTATTTCACTTAGCATAATGCTCTCCTGTTCCATCCATGCTGTCACAAATTGGATAAACTCTTTCTATCTTTCTGCTGTGTAGAATGCCATTGCATAAATGTACCACAGTTTTTTGATCCACTTATTTGCTTATGGGCACTTAGGTTGCTTCCAACACTTGACTATTGTAAATTGTACTGCTATGAACATTGGGGTGCATAGGTTCTTTTGGATTGGTGTTTCAGGGCTCTTAGGGTACAATCCCAGCAGTGGAATTGCTGGATCAAAAGGAAATTCCATTTTTAGTTTTCTGAAGAAATTCCATACTATTTTCCACAGTGGCTGCACCAGTCTGCATTCCCACCAAAAGTGTCATAGGGTTCCTTTTCCTCCACATCTCCAACACTTGTTTGTTGATTCATTTATAATGGCCATTCTGACAGGTGTGCAGTGGTATCTCACTGTGGTTTTAATTTGCATCTCTCTAGTAGTGATGCTGAGCATCTCTTCACGTGTCTCTGGGCCCTCTGTATGTCTTCCTTGGAGAAGTGTCTGTTCAATTCTTTCACCCATTTTTCAATTGGGTTCTTTATCTTCCTGGAGTGCAGTCATGTGAGTTCTTTATATATTTTGGAGATCAAGCCCTTGTTCCAGGTGTCATTGGCAAATATATTTTCCCATATACTTGGCTCTCTTTTCATTTTAATGCTGTTTTCTTTAGCCATGCAAAATCTTTTTAACTTGATGAGGGCCCATTTGTTTATTCTTTCCTTTATGTCTTTTGCTTTAGGGTATATAACAGTGAAGATGTTGCTGCGTGGAGTGTCTGAGATTTTCCTGCCAATGTTTTCTTCTAGGACTTTTATGGTGTTATAATTTATAATTAAGTCTTTCATCCATCTTGAATTTATCTTTGTGTGTGATGTAAGTTAGTGACCAAGTTTCATTTTTGTTTGTTTGTTTGTTTGTTTGCATGTAGCTGTGCAGTTTTCTGAACACCATTTGTCAAAAAGGGGATTTTTACTCCATTTTATTATTCTTCCCCCTTTGTCAAATACTAATTGACTAAGGAGACTTGGGTTTATTTAGGGCTCTCTGTTCTGTTCCATTGGTTTATGTGCCTATTTTTATGGCAGTACCAGGCTGTTTTGATTAGAGTGGCCTTGTAATACACTTTGATATCAGGTATTGTGATCCCTCCAACTTTGCTCTTCTTTCTCAAAATTGCTGCCATTTTTGAGGGTCATTTATGGTTCCATAAAAATTTCTGAAATGTTTGTTCTATATCTGTGAAATATATCATGGGTACTTTAATTGGAATTGCATTAAATCTATAAATCACTTTGACTAGTATGGCCATTTTGATGATGTTAATTCTTCCAATCCATGAGCATGGTCCTGCTTCCATTTGTTTAGTTCTTCCTTAATTTCTTTCTTCAGTGTTCTACACTTTTCTGAGTACAGGTCTTTTACCTCCTTGGTTAGGTTTATCACTAGGTACTTTTTTTTCTTGTTGCTATGTCAAATGGGATTTTTTCCCTGATTTCTGTTTCTGATGTTTCATTGTTTGTATACAAAAATGCCTTTGATTTCTGAATATTCACTTTGTATCCAGCTGCTTTGCCAAATTCATTTATTAGGTTGAGTAGCTTTTCGGTGGAGTCTATAGGATTTTCTATGCACACTATCATGTCATCTGCAAACAATGACAGTTTTGTTTCCTTCTTTCCAATTCGGATGCCTTTATTTCTTTTCTTCTCTGATTGCTGTGGCTAGGACTTCAAGTACTATGTTGAATAGGCATGGTGAAAGTGGGCATCTTTGTCTTGTTCCTGATCTTAGTGGGAAAGCTCCAAGTTTTTGTCAATTGAGTATGATATTGGCTGTAGGTCTTTCATATATGGACTTTATGTTGAGGAATGCTCCCTCTATTCCTACTTTGCTGAGTGTTTTTACCATAAATGGGTGCTGTACCTTATCAGATGCTTTTTCCACATCTACTGATATAATTATATGATTTTTGTGTTTGCTTTTTTTATATGGTGTATTAGATTTATTGATTTGTGAATATTGTACCATCCTTGCATTCCTGAGATGAATCCCACTTGGTCATGGTGTATCATCTTTTTAACATATTGCTGGGTGCCGTTTGCCAATATTTTGTTGAGGATTTTAGCATCTATGTTCATCAGTGATATTAGCCTGAAGTTTTCTTTCTTTCTTGTGTCTTTATTTGGTTTTGGATTAGGATGATGCTGGCTTCATAAAAAGACTTTGGGAGTCTTCCATCTTCTTGAGTTTTTTTAAATAATCTGTGGAGGATGGGGGTTAGCTCTCCCTTAAATGCTTTGTAAAATTCTTCTGTGAAACTGTCTGGTCCAGAGCTTGTGTGAGTCGGAAGCTTTTTAATTACTCTTTCAATGTAATCAGGTGTTATTGGTCTATTCAGGCTTTCTGCTTCTGCTTCATTGAGTTTTAGATTATATTTTTCTAGAAATTTTTCCATTTCATCTAGGTTTTCAGATTTCTTGGCATATAGTTCTTCTTAGTAATTTCTCATGATACTTTGTATTTCTGTGGTATCAGGTTTAATCGCTCCTCTTTCATTTCTGATTGTATTTATTTGGGTCCTCTCTCTTTTTTTCTTGGTGAGCCTGCTTAAATGCTTGTTGGTTTTGTTTGTCTTTTCAAAAAACAAGCTCCTGGATTCATTGATTCTTAGAATTGTGCTTTTATTTTCTATGTCATTTAACTCTGCTCTAATCTTGGTTATTTCCTTCCTTCTACTTCCTCTGGGTTGTCTTTGTTGTTGTTTCTTGAGTTCTCGTAGGAGTAGGGTTGGGTTGTTTGTTTGAAATGTGTCTATCTTTTTTAGGTAGGCCTGTATTGCTATGAATTTCCCTCTCAAGCCTGCCTTCACTGTGTCCCATAAGTTTTGGGTTGTTGTGAGTTCATTTTTATTTTTTTCCAGAGACTTTTAAATTTCTTCCCTAATATCATTCTTGACCCATTCATTGTTTAATAGCATGCTATTCAATCTCCATGGTTTTGAGTGTTTTGGGGGCTGTTTCCTTGAAGTTAATTTCTAGTTTCAGTCCTTTGTGGTCAGAGGAAATGCTTGATATAATTTCAATTTTCTTGAATTTGTTGAGGGTGGTTTTTGTCATATCATATGGTCTATCTTTGAAAATGTCCCATGTGCATTTGAAAAGAATGTGTATTTAGGTTCTTTGTGATGAAGGGCTCCATTTCATCTAGGGCATTGTTCAATGCCACAATATGTTTGTTGATATTTTGTTTGGCAGATCTGTCCATTTTTGACAGTGGGGTGTTAAAATTTTCTTCTATGATTGTGTTGCTGTCAATATCTTTCTTGAACTCCTCTAAGATTTTCTTTATGTATTTGGGTGCTCCTATGTTGGGTGCATATATATTCACGAGGTTTATGTCTTCTTGATGGATTCTTCCCTTGAGTACTATTCAGTTACCTTCTGGGTCTCTTTTTATGGTTCTTTGTTTTTGAAGTCTATTTTGTCTGATATGAGTATTGCTACCCCAGCTTTTTTTTCCCTGTCCATTTGCTTGGAATATTTTTTTCAGCCCCTCACTTTCAGTCTGTATAGGTCTTTTGTTCTGAGATTGGTCTCCTTTAGTCAGCATATGTGTGGGTCATGTTTTGTTATCCATTCCGCTATTTTGTGTCTTTTGATTGGGGTATTTAATCCATCTACCTTTAAGGTTATTATTGATAGATATGTATTCGTTGTCATTTTTTTTTGTACCTGTGTTCTTCTCTCTTCCACTGTTTCCTTCCTGTTCATAAAGCAAACCCTTTAGCATCTTCTACAGAGCTGGTTTGGTGGAGGTATATTCTTTGAGGCTTCTTTGTCCAGGAAGCTCCTTATTTGGCCTTCCATTTTAATTGAGAGCCTTTCTGAATAAAGTAGTCTTGGTTGCACGACTCTGGTTTTCATTACTTGGAATATTTCTTGCCATTCTCTTCTGGCTTGGAATGTTTTCATTGAGAAGACAACTGCTAACCTTATCAGGGCTCCCTTATATGCTACTTCCTGTTACTCCTTGCTGCCTGTAAGATTCTCTCTTTATCTTGAAATTTTGCCATTTTAATTATTACATGTCTTGAAGTGTCCTCTTTGGGTTCCTCTTGATTGGGACTCTCGGTGGTTCCTGGATTTGTGTGACTTTTTCTCTCCTCAAATAAGAGAAGTTTCCCATCATTACTTTTTCAAATAAGTTTTACATCCCTTGCTCTTCTTCTCCTTGTGGTATCCCTATTAGACAGACATAACATTTCATGTTGTCCTGCATTTCTCTTAATCCTTCTTCATTCTTTCCGAGCCTCTTTTCCTTTTCTTGCTCTTTCTGGGTGTGTTTTTTTTTCTACTTTGTCCTCCAGCTCATTGATCCGATCTTCTGTTTTGTTGATCCTGCTTTTGATTCCTTCTACTGTGTTCTTCAGTTCAGATATTGTATTCTTCATTTCCTCTTGATCCTTGTTGATAGTTTTTATTTCCTTTTTCATGTTGATATAGTTTGCAGTGAGTTCATTGTAGTTTCCCTGTAGTTTCTGGTAGCTCATTGTGAGCTCGTTGAACTTCCTGATAATCATTGCTTTGAACTCAATATCTGATAGTTGAGTTGCCTCTATTTCATTTAGCATTCTTTCTGAGGCTTCCTCCTTTCCTTTCATTTGGGGATTGTTTCTTTGTCTTCCCATTGTATGTGAGACTCTTCCTGTTAGCCTCAGCTTCTTAAATTGATCTGTTCTGGTTCCCTGGGTTTATGGTGTGAACTTCTGTGGTAGAATACCTGTAAGATTCAGTAGTGCAGTCTCCTTGATCTCACTGGCTTACTGGTCTTGGGCTAATTTTATGTTGACTCTGTGTTTGTCTTTGGGTTTTTATTGTTGCTGGGTCTTTTTTTGGTGGGTCCTTCCCACTTAGCTGGTTAACTGAGTGTCACTCCATCCACCACCTCTTGTATTCTGTTGTGCTGGTGTGAGCAGGTTGTGTTGATGCTGGTTCTTCCACGTGTATAAGGTTTTGAGGATTCTCTCTTTTTCTTGCTCAGTTGTTTGCTCTGAGTAATTTCTCCACTATTTAGTTGTATTTCCAGATTGGTCCTGGGTTGAGTTAGTGTTTCCACTCCTTCCTTCAACTTCTTCTGTTGTTATCTGTTGGTGGTTTCTTTGTTGGTGGGTTTCCTCTTTCAGCAGGTATCCTGGTGTTCACATCTTCCACTTACTCTTTCTTGTGATCAGTTGGAGGGAGGAGGCAAAATGGTTTAAGACAGCAGGGGTCTATTTTATGATATTTACAGTACCAGCCAATAGAGAAGAGATAGATGATCCTTTGGCTATATATAATATTAACCATGATATTCCACCCAACTAGCCACTTTTGAGAAAGGGTGGAAAGAAGATAAGACTCTTCATGGGTGGGGAAGGATTGTGAATTGGACTCAGAAAGCAGTGAGCTTGTGGGAATTCTGATTATGAAGTAGAGTGAGAGTAAAGGATAGAAAATAGGTGTTGTGTATGAGAGAATATGGTTACCCACAACAGTACTAGAGTTCAGGAAATCATGAAGTGGGCTAAGATCTTGGAGGGGTGCTGTGTAATATTTACAATTCTACGAAACAGCTATTATTTACAATAATAATGGAGCAGAAATCATATGACAGAATCTATGTGATCTGGATAACAAGAATAAGAAGTATAGGATCTGGAGTATTGTGCTAATGGCACATTGTAAAGTGAAATACAGCAAATTAATTTTACCGTATGAAATAGAGAACAAGAGAAACCAGTCAAATAATGAAATTTAACAAACGAAGTGAAGAAGACTAAACAGAAAGAAGAGATATAAAAAATACTAATAAAATGAAAGATGTAAGAATAATGTAAGAAATAATAATACAAATATGCAATAACTTGCGAGTTCTCTGTAGTAGCAAAGTGAAATTTATCCTACTGTCTCAACTGTTGGAATGCTTCCTCTTTGGGTCCAACTCTAGTCTTTTCCAGGTTCCTTGTCTTACTTGTAGGAATTTTTTAAAAAAAAAGAAAGGAAGGAAGAAGAGATAAAATGGGGAAAAAAGGAAGAAGGAATAAAATAAGAAAGAGGGGAAATAGGAAAAAGGAGTTAAAAGATAAAAAAAAGTCCTGCTCAAACCTGCTTCTCTGTACTGAGGCCTGGCCTCTCACACAGCCCAATTCTCCAACCAGACCAGGGACTATCCATGTCAGGGTCCTTTACTACCCAACTCTTTACTGTCCCCAGCTGGTGTCCACAAACTCCGTGGGTGCTCACAGCTCCTGTGTGTTTGCCACTTGGTCCTTATTTCCTTCTCTGCGACTTTAAGCAACTGGGTCTCTCCTGGTGTTGCTCAAACATTGTTTGGTAGGGGAGGGAGCCATTGACCCAGCTCTCTCCCAAGAACCCTGTGGCAGACCCAGTGGGAGCCAGACCTGGGGCTGCAGCCACCCTGGTCCCCATGCTGGTCCCAGGGACCTTATTGTCCTGAAGTACTCTCCTTACTGTCTGGTTTTTCGATGTCCTCTACAATTTTTGGTCTCCTATCTTTATACATGCTGGGGTACTGTTGGCTGTTTGCTCCGTTCCTCCATAGATGGGCTAGGTTTTTCACCCATGTGTAGGGAGAAGTGGAATCTGCTCCCACTTACCTCGCTGCCATTTTCAGTCTTCCTCTTTTCAATGCCTAGCCCTCTTATGTCTGCCTCTTTCCTCACATTATTGCTCTGATTTTCAAGTTTCATTTTAAAACTAGTAATGACTGTGAGTATCCCTGACTTATTCACATTTTTGAAAAAATGTATCTAAAGTTTCTGCATTAAGTATGGAGTCACTGCCAGTGGAAATGGGTTCTTGTGGTGTCAGGAGAAAAGCATTTCAGGGACCCATGCATGGGAAGATGAGGTATAGTGGAAAAATTTATTGGTGTAGAAATTTTAATTCCATCCTGCTGTGGAAGAAGTCCAGCCTTGTCTTCATCAAGCCCAAAAGAGCCAGGATCTGGAAATTCTGTGCCATTGATCAGGCATCAATAGGGCATAGTTCAGCTCTATTGTCTTCAGGGACAGCTGTTTTGTCCCTGACAAAACAGTCCAGCTTGATCTCTGTTTTCATCCACCTAACATAGTCTCTGGTCCCAGCTGTGCTCCCACAGGCACTGTGTTGTGTATCCAGGCTTGTGCTTGGAGCCACACATAGAGCCCATACAGCAGCTATGGAGAGAGAATGTTCCATCAAATGGGCTAATGAACATGTGTTACTGTTACAGGGTGCAGCCAAGAGGGGGGACCCCAAATAGGCATTTGAAATGGGGTCCAGAACTCAAGGTGTCCAGGAAATTTTAAGATGTCTCCACCAACTTCCCCCAGGTGTGAGTTGGGGAAAGGGGCACATATAGCAAGAACATTCAGGGCAGCTTTGCAGCTAATCCATGGCATGGTCATTTAACATACTTATAGCCTTTGGCTGGTCACTTAGATATGCTAAATAGCTATGGCCATGCTCAAGGCCAGGGGGATGGAAAGGGACCTCCCCCGCAAGATGTGACTGGGGGCAGGTCCCCCGAGTTACAGCACCTGCGTGGGAGCTTGGAGAAGACTGGCTCCATGACATGGGGTCACATCTGCCCAGACCCACAATGGCGACCAGAAAAGCTGGAGAAGACAGTAGATTGAGGGCAAGTGTGCCCGAGTGTAGGAGGAGTCGGAAATGGGGCTGCAGAGGAAGATTGGCGTGGGGATTTAAACCCAGACATGGAAGCCATTGAGGAGAGAACCATGTGGCCTTGACAGAGTGGAGACTCCTGCACCCCTGAGAGAGAGACTCACCATGCAGCTTTAGCAGAGAACTGCCACTCGGCTTTGGCAGAGTGGTAACCCCCTTACCCCCTTGCAGCCCTGAGAGGGAGAAGCATGCGGTTTTGACAGAGTGGGGACTCCCGTGTCCCTGGGAGAGAGGACTATGTGCCTTTGCCAGAGTGGGGACCCCCGCAGCTTTAGAAGGCGGAACCACCACCTGGTTTTAGCAGAGATCCTGGCGACTCAGCTGAGGGTGCCAGGAACCCAGGGAGATCTCCCGGTTGAGATGGAGTACTAACTGGAAATAACCAGAGGACTGCCTGAGCCATGGACTTCTATTTCCTTTCCTGAGATACAGTACTCTGGACTGGGCAAAGGGGGAAGGAAGGAAGGACTGTGTCTGTTTGTGGGTGTTTTAAAAGGGACTTTAGGATTTTTGATAAAGACATCAGGTCACTACTTTAAGTTTGTATAGCATTAAATAAACATTTCTTTTCCTTTTCATGAATCTCTGGCATTGAGAGATGTCTTTCCTCGGGCGGCGGACATAACGGACTTGGGGGCTTCTTTCAAAAATAGTATATTGTCCCAGACCCCCCTTGTTTGTTCTGTAACATTACTGACAGAGGCTTTTGTTAAGCTTTGATTGTATTATCTCAGGCTTGGGACAAAGCTCACTGGCATTTGAATTAACCAAACTCTTCCCCAGTCTTCATAGGCTTATGTTGGGTTCTCCCTCTATCCAATCTGATCCCTCTCCCCAGCTTATATTCCTCTCCATTATGGTCACTAACATAGTTCCTTCTGAGCATGCTTCATAGAAGAAAGACCTCCCTCTGCACCATCTTGGCTTATACTGAGAATGAGCCCAGCAGAAAAATCCCTCCCTTCTCCCCCAGTAACTCCTGTACAGGGCAGGTGGGTAGGGGAACTATTCCTCCAATGGGCTATTACCTAGGGAGATTTTTCTGATCCACTTTAAGGGTTAAGTCCCAAGGGTGGCGAATGTAGTGGTCCCTTGAGAAGTCTATGGATGTTATAACTTCCTAGTAAATCAGGCTGAATGTTTAATTCTGCTCCCTGGATTATTAGGCTTAACATCTGATTCTATTTGCTCTCTTCCTTTATTTGTAAGTAACTAGCCTGCCTACACTAACAGAGTTTTAGCATATAACCTTTATTAAGGTAACAAAGTTTACTTCTATTCCTAGTTTGCCAAAAAGTTTTCTTCTCCTTGTAATTATCGTTATACTTAAGTGCTAAATTTATCAATGATTTTTCTATATTGGTTGAGATAGTCATATGATTTTTCTCTTTAAAATCATAAATGTTATTTATGATATACATTCATCATTATGAATATCTACATATTATTCAGATATAATGACATTTTTTAAATAGAACAAGCCTTTTTGTACAATGATTACATTTTGCTCTAATGTTTGCTTTAAGTTCCATATTAAAATTAACTTTGTGGTAGAGAAAGTAAGGAGACAAAATTGGTGTTTGGTTTCAAGTTAACATAGATGTAGCATTATTTCTGATGTGTTTTCTAAAAAATATAAACTCTGTGTTCTTCATTGATTGCAAATAACTAATAATTTTTAAAAGATCTACTAAGAAAGTATATTAGTTACAATAATAAAACTGTAAATGCTTTCCAGTAAGTGAAATAAGCCAGGCAATGAAAGACAAATACCATATGATCTCACCTTTAACAGGAACCTAAACAATAAAACAAACAAACAAGCAAAATATAACCAAAGACACTGAAATAGAGAACAAGCTGACCAGATGGGAGAGGGGAGAGAATTTTAGGGGGAAACGGGAAGTGTTTACAGGAACAAATATAAAGGACACATGGACAAAAACTAGGGGGGTTGGAAATGGGAGGGAGATGGGGAGGGCTGCGGGGATTGACTGGGATGGGAGTAAAAGATAGAAAACTGTACTTGAACAACAATTAAATAAAAAAATTTTAAAAACCAAAAATAAAAAATAAAACTGTAAATAGCACAGTATTATAATAATATTTTGGAAAAATATCAAGTCTTTTGCTCACTGTATTCAGCAATATATTCTTTCAAATTGAAAACCATATTGCATATTCTAAGGAATGCATGTAGTCTATTACATAACATGTAATGTAAAAGTTTCTATGACCTATGAGAAAAATATATCCACAATTGTATACTTTTAGTCTTCAACCTGCTTTTAATTGTGTGAAACCTATTGTGAAATGTTTTAAGACCCTTAAGTTTAATTTGTACAAAGTGTGACTTTTGGAAACTCTTTTCAGCAGAGGATATAATTACTAAATTCAAACATTTCTCATTATATAATTAATACATGTGACTTCAGATGCAGCTATTATTTTTATTAAAGTAATAAAGCTATTATTTTAGAAACGATATTTTCTAGTATCTTAAAAATATAATAAATCTGGTGATATGTTTGAGTTATGTTTGAGTTTATGACTTAGGTTTTGGGTTAGCCTAATGTTAGCAAATAAGATTGAGTTGAAATTACAATTCAGATTAGTTCTAGTATTGAGAAGGTTTATAAGACAAGGTTGAAGACAGTGTTAATCATGTTTAAACATTTGTTAAAACATAGATTTAAATAATGTGTTAGAATTTGTTCAGTGTTTTTGTTTGTTATCACATTAGAATTGCAGTTATATTTAGCTTTACAGTTTAGTTTGAGTTGAAGTTGAAATTTGGATAATTATTATGATCAGAAGGATATAATCATTGTATAACACTCCAGTATGTTTATAAACACTGATACAATGATTAAGTTTTCTCTAATGTTGGGTTTTCATTTTGTATTAAAGTTAAGTTTGCAGTAAAGTGAGTGGGTAAAGTTGACATTAGTGTGTGGTTTGAGTTAAAATAGGTTTAGCATAAGTTTCTTAAGTATTTACTTGCAAAACAACCTAAACACTGTGTTCTTCAATGAGTGAAAGTAATGTATAGTTTTTAAAATAGCTGCTAGGAAACTATGTTAAGTGTTAAAATTATAAATGTCATTCTATTATAATTGTATTCTTAATAACAACCTTTCTGACCACTGTATTCACCAATGTATTTTTCCAATAAAGAGGCATATTCTAACTAAGAAATGAACATATACTCAATTACTTGACGTATAATCTAAAAGATTCTCAAATCTGTGAGGAAAATATGTCTAGAACAGTGTACTTTTAGTCTGCAATATGCTTTTCATTGTGTAAACTGATAGTAAAGTATGTGATCACTATTAAGCTTAATTTGCACCAAGCAGGATTTTTGCAAACTGTTCAGCAGAGAATAAAATCCCTAAATTCAAACGCTTGTTATGTAATAAGAGTTATGTAACTTTAGACATAATGAAACCTATTATTTTAAAACATATTTGCTAGTATATTTTTAAAACATGATTAATTTTATGGTATATTTGAATTTAAAAGGTAGATTTTGAGTTAGCCTAAGTTAGAGAAAAGAATTGAGTTGAAGTTAACATTCAGGTTAGTTTTAAACATGAGGAGGTTTATAGAAGAGAAAGTTAAAGATCATGTTAGTCTCAGGTTTAAGCTTCAAACAAAACCTACAATTCACTAATGTGTTAGAATTTTTCTAATGCCATTACTTGTTACAACATTAGAATTGTAATTATAGTAAGCTTCATGGTTTAGTTTTATTTGAAGTTAAGATTTGGATGAATACAATGGTCAGTTGAAGATGTAGCCCTTGTACAATAATTATGTTTTGCTCTAGTGTTTGGTTTTAGTTTTGTATTAAAGTTAAGTTTGCAGTAGAGTAGTGAGGAGAGTTGTAATTAGTGTTTCTTTTGAAGTTTTAGTAGGTTTGGCATTGTTTCTTAAGTATTTACTGGCAAACCAACATAAGCACATGTTCTTCAATGAGTGAAAATGAGTAATGAATTGATTTAAAAGAGGTACTAAGAAACTAAGTTTGTTGCAATGTTAATGGTAAAAATGGCATGATACTAAAATGATATTTTTGAAATAGAAAAAGCCTTTTGCCACATGTATTCAGTAACATTCTTTCAAAACACAGAAAGTTTATAGCATAAAGAGAGAGAGCAGATTTATTAAGTGATAGTACACTCCATAGAACATGGGAGCAGGCCAACTCCAATCAGAGATTGACCTCAGTGGCTGGGAGGATTCTATTCTTAAATGGCAGATATTTCCTGGCTAGTTTTGGAGGGGTTTTATTGCACATGTACAAGTAGTTGTATTACCTTAAAGCTACTGTGCATGTGGTCTCCCATGATTTTCCTTGATTGGTCACTGGGGAAGGAGGTTCCATAATGTTAATTTACTATAATGAAGCAGGGGTCATGTAGCATCTTCTGCACAGGTGCATTCATGTTTTATCATGATTCAGTGCTTTTCCAGAAAGTAGAAACAACCAGTCTTAGAATAGGGTCTCTGTCCTGCATCAATGTCCTTTGTCTTAGCCCTGGGGCACCTCCAGAGTTTCATCCTTCCTGAATATCTGCTTCCTCAACTTCCCCCTTGAGAGACATGATATCAACAATCTTTCTGGGCTTATTGAAAGGCAAAGATCATTCTTCTGTAACTTCTTCTGGCTTAGATTGGACAGTAGTCCCTGCCTATAGAGAACCATGAAACTCTCGCCCTATTCTATCTAGAGGTTGAAGAGGACCTCCTGAGGCCATCAAAGGTGCTGTATGTTGGTCAGCTTCCACATCACTCTCAGGGATTGGTTGGAAACCCTGGAGCATCATCAATTTGATGTGGAATTCCTGAAGTCTAGAAGATACAAATTTAACAAATAAATTAAAAAAATAAGGTCCTAAAAGTAATAACAGGATTGTTATTAAGAGACTTAGGAGGGGCAGTAGCCATGTTAAGCTAGGGAGCCAGAAGGTCAGGGTATCCCTAATTCCTTGGCCCTGTTAATCATATTTATGTAACCACTCTGCCTGTTCATAAATTTTCTTGATGTTAGTTTCAATCATTCCAGAATTATTTACATAGGTGCAGCAGATTTTATTGATAATAGTGAATACCCTACCTTGTTCTGTGAGAAGATAGTCAAGGGAGAGGCTGTTGTCCATGAGTCCAGTGAGTCTACTGATTCTTATAGTCCAGCTAGAGTATTGGCAGTATCTTTGGAGACTTCTTCTATAATCTTAATGAGTTCCCTTAGAGTGGCCTCATGGTAGGCAAAGCCTCCTGAAGGGCCTGCAGCAGCTATAGTGGCAGCAGCTCCAACCACTTCTAGGCCAAAAGCTCATTTTTTTCTGCTGAGAGCTGGACTTCCAGGACCCTGGGTTATGTTTATAATGGTAAGTTCTTGTGGTGTCAAGGTCTCTAAGGTACAGTCACCCCCAAGGTTTAGAGTTGCTGAGATGTGTATAAGTAATAGCTTCTTGAAGTTCTGAATGATCTGTTAGCCAGTTATTGGGAGTCCCACATAGCCAGACAAGGACTGGCAGTGCTGCAGTGACTGTGGCATTGGTGGAGTTATATTTGTTAAGGAGGGCATATGGCAAGGGGATAAGGCAATCCTTAAGGGGGCCTAAACTATTTTCCCAATCACCCTCCTCCCCTCAGGAGGTGGTAGAAATTTTGCTAATACCTCTTGAAGGGGTTGGTTTGATTTCCAGCTAACACATTTCAAAGTATTGTTGGTATCTGCATTATGAGTTTTGTCAAAGCAGCAATGGGTACTATTAAGAATGCAGTTAAAATCATAATTTGGATAGCATCCCATATGTGACCAATTCAAAAGTTTGAAAGTTTCTCTCTCAGAAAGATTCTCTAGAAATGTGGAACTTAAAAGAGAGGCCAGTGCTTCACATGAGTTAATGGCCCCAGTATGAGTATTATTATAACATGGGGTGCATCCTATATTACTGTTGCATTTAAGAGAGGTACTGGAGTAATTAAATGGCTTTAATTCTAGTGAGTCATACGGAAGCACAAAGGAGGGTTCTGCTCCCATCTGACTCTTAAAGAAAAAGAGGAACATGCATAATTAGCAGAAGAATTCAAAGCATTGATTAAGGATTAAGGATTAAGGATTCAAGAATGGTTAATGGAAACAACAAAGAGATTTTCATTTTGGACAATCACAGATATGATTCAGCCCAGAGGGAAGTAAACAAGCCTTCATACAGAAGACCAGTACTAACAAAAAGGTTCCAAGAAGGGTAACTATCCAGAACAATGGTAATTTTAGTACATCATCATCAATCATTACTTATCTTTTAGGGCTTCCTCCTTTTGAACAGGAATCTGAGGTCCTCCAGGACTTGCAGGTGTAGTCTGGACTTTGAGTCTCTAGCTATTCTTGAGTCAGATTAGGATCAGTGGGAGCTGGCTTTACCCTGGAAATATGAACCCAACTCTTGACCCCTAAAAGTTTAACAGCCATAGGGACATTCCGGACTACCTGGTAGGACCCTTTCTATTTAAGGCTGAGTTGGTCTGCTGGTGATCCCCACTTCCAAGTTTTAAGGAGTACCCAGTCCTCTGGAGATATGATAGCTTCAAAGTTCCCTTTGGGGACAGGTAAAATTTTATTTCCATATTCCTATAAAGCTTTCAGCACTTGCCCTAAATTTATTGTATACTTAATTGCTTGATGGGCCTCTGTATCAAATATTAGATCTAGAATGGGCTGAACTTAGTATTGGCTTTAGGGAAGCCTTTAATTCTCATGAGGCCTATAGGTAGCAACTTAGCCCAGTTTTCAGAAGTCTCCTGACAAAGTTTTGCTAATCTTCCTTTTAACATTTGGTTTGCCCATTCTACCTTTCCAGAGGACTATTCTTCAAGCAGAGTGGAGATAATGTTTTATGCCTAGAGCAGGGGTGTCAAACTCATTTTCACCTGTGGCCACATCAGCCTCGAGGTTGCCTTCAAAGGGCCGAATGTAATTTTAGGACTGTATAAATGTAACTACTCCTTAACAGTTAAATGAGAGCTCAGCACTGCAGCCAGGTAGAAACAAGGGCTGGATAAAACAAGATGGAGGGCCAGATTCAGTCCGTGGGCCTTGTGTTTGCCACCTGTGGTCTAGAGCTTCAGAGACTGCTTGACTGATCCTAGAAGTGAAGAATGGCTCATTATCACCTTTTAGGGATCGTGGAAGACCAAACTGGGGTATTATTTGCTTTAGGAGAGCTTTTGCTACTTCTGCAGCCTTCTCTGTTCTTGTCAGAAAAGCCTCAATCCATCTGGTAAAGGTATCTATAAGGACTATTAAGTATTCATATCCTCTGCAAGGAGGCATTTTAGTAAAGTCAATCTGCCAGTCCTCTCCAGGATAGGTCTGTCTTCACTGAATAGGTCCTATCAGCAGGTGCAGGGATGGCTTTTGCCCAGGGCTGTGGTAGGCACACAGAATACAAGCCTAGTAAATATTCTTTATGGTAGTAACTATTCCCCTGCCTATGGATAATTTATTAACTGTTGTCATTGTAGCATCCCTTCCAATGTGGAAGGAGTCATGTGAATCCCTTAAGAATTTCCACTGGGAGGCCTGAGGAAGGAAAAGCCTCTGGCCAGTGTATATCCAGAGTCCTTCATGGGCATCTTCTTGCTCCAAAGCCCAAGATATTTCCTCAGGTGTATAGCTGGGCTTGATATCTGAGCCATTCACAGAGAAGAATGAAGTCATTTGTTTATCAGTCCCTAGTGATGTTTTCTTTGCTTCTTGGTCTGCTATCCTATTTCCTGAGAGACAGGGGACGTATCCTTTCTGTGTGGCATTTGTAATGCACAACTACCACTTTCTCAGAGAGCCTAACTGTTTCTAACAGATTTAGGATTTCTGGTCCATGTTTAGTAGAAGAATTCTTAGCAGTGAGGTGCCCTCTTTTTTTCCATATGGCAGCATGAGCATGCCAAACAAGGAAGGCATATTTGGAGTCTGTATAGATATTAACTCTTTATTCATCATAGGATGAGAGCTTGGGTAAGGGCTATAATTTCAGCCTTTTGGGTTGAGGTCAAGGGTGGAAGGGATTGTGCTTCAATGGTGTTATATAAACTCATTACTGCATATCTTGCTTTTCACTGCCCATTCTCTACAAAGCTGCTCCCATCAGTGAACCATTCATCATCAGAGTTTTCTAAGGGTTGGTCTACAAAGTCAGCCCTGCTGGAGTAAGATTAATCATGTTTGATCAGGAATTGGGCAAATCTGGGGATGATTCTATAGGCATTAAGGAGGCTGGATTTAAGGTATTACAGATCTTTACAGTTACTTCAGCATTGTCTAGAAGAAAGGCCTGATATTTGGTCAGTCTATTTCCTGTTAGCCAGAGGTGCCCTTTCATTTTTAATACTGCTTGTACCTGATGTGGAGTTAAGACTTCTAACTTCTGCCCAAGAGTTAGTTTAGTAGCTTCCTCGGTGAACATGGCTATGGCTCCAACTAATCTCAGACACAGAGGCTAACTGGTTGCTACAGTGTCCAGGCTTTTAGAGAAATATGCAACTGGTTGAGGTTCATTCTCTAGTTGTTTAACTAAGACCCCTAAAGCTAATCCTTGCTTCTCTGCCATGTATATAGAGAAAGGTTTGTTTAAGTTAGGGATGCCTCACTAGGGCCTGCTTGGTTTTATGAAAAACCTGATCATCTTTCTTTTCCCATATGACAGGTTTGGTGTCTGGCACCTTAGTAGCTTTGTACAAAGCTTTGGCAATTAACCCAAAGTTGGGAATCCAAATCCTACAGAATCCTGCCATTCCTAAAAAGGAGTGAAACTGCTATTTAGTGGCAGGTGGATTTAACTTAGTAATGGCTTTAATTCTTTCCCGTGGTAATTGCCTAGATCCAGGAATCAATATATACCCTAAATAATTTACTTTTTGTTTGGTAATCTGAGTCTTCTTCTTTGACACCCGATATCCTCTTTCAGCTAGGAAATTCAGTGTTTGGATGGTAGTTTGAATGGAAGCCTCCTTGGAGGGGCTGCAGATTAGTATATCATCTACACATTATAAAATGGCTCCTCCTTGTAACTATAGCTCTCTAAGATCCTTTTCTAATACTCTAGCAAAGAGGTGGCCTGAACCTTTCTGTCAATATAGTCCAAATGTATTGTTGATGTGTCATTGTGTTTGGATCAGTCAACTCAAAATCAAACACATACTGAGAATCAGGATGTAAAGGGATGCAGAAAGCATCTTTCAAATCTAACACTGAATACCACTGAGCAACATCAAGCACCTGCGAGAATAAGGTATAAAGGTTAGCTACTGTTGGATATAAAAGGACTACTGCTTCATTGACTAACCTACTAGCCTAGCCTATATCCTGGACTAGCCTATATTCTCCCATGGGTTTTATCACTAGTAAGATGAGAGTGTTGCAAGGAGATTAATAAGGAACTATGAGCCCATGTTGTGAAAATTTACCTATGATAGGCTGTAAGTCTTCCAAAGGCTCTCATTTAATAGGATACTGCTAACTGTCAGGATTATCTGATTTGGGCTTTAATTGGATTTTAACCAGTAATGTGGTCTTTGCCCTTCCCGAAATTCCTGACTCCCAAACTAGAGGGCTTACAGCATCCAGCACCAAACTTGGGATTTCCTCCTGGTTTCAGCTACTACTGATTATCCTGACTTTGCTTAATTCAAGTGGCTCTTCAGGGAACAAGATGGTTCCCATTCAGGCTGAAAGGTCCTGGCCTAACAAAAGAATAGGGCTCTGAGGAAAAACCAAAAAGGAGTGTTTGAATATTTGACTCTCAAATTGGCAAGTGATAGGGAGTATATGGAAATAGGCCTTAAGTTTTCTCTCAACCCCCATTTTCTTAGCTGATTTGTGGGAAAGAGGTCCAGAATAAGACTTAAGGAAAAAGTAAGTGGCCCCAATATCAATAAGAAATTTGGTTTTCTTACCTGCCACATCCAGAGTTACTCATCTCCTCGGTAGAGATGGGAATCTGAGTATTCCCTGGGGCCAACATGTTCCCTGGGCACCCTCAGTCCTCGAGAGTAGCCGTGGCCTTGAGTGGTGACCTCTTTCCACTATGGGAATGGGGGCAGTCTACTTCCCAGTGCCAGGGGTGGGCACTGATATTCTTGCATAGAGGACAGGGTCCCAGAGGTGGTCAAGTACAGTTCTTTGCCCAGTGTCTGGGGTGCTTACACTTATACTAGGTCTGATTCTTTCACCCCTGATTCTTTTGAGGCATCCCTGAGCTCCTCTGCTCAGGCTGGTTTCTGCCAATGGCACTACTAAAGGCTAGTGAAGGGAGTTCAGCTTGCTTCTCCCTTTCCTTCTTTCCCTGTTTTCTTTCCTCCAAATCCCTATTGTTAAAGACCTAAAAGTTCATATCCATGAACTGGTTGAGGGGGGTCTGTGAGCCCATTTGTAATATCTGGAGCTTCCTGTGAATATCAGGGGTGGACTGGCTTAGAAAATGCTGTCCTGCCAAGATTCAGCTCTCCAAAGAGAACAGATCCAAGTTTGTATATTTTTGGAAGGCTTCTAGAGCTGGGTTCTCTTCCTTGCCCTAGGTGATTTCCCTAATCTTTTAATAATTTACAGGTTTCTTGATGCAGTTTCTCATTCCTGCCAGTGGGCAATCTATCATTGCATTCCTACTCCAGATTCCCACCTGAGTATTACGTCCCCAGTTGGAATCCTGGTCTGAAATGGCTTGGGTGGCAGGCTGGTTAGTGCTGGGGTTCTGGGTGTGCAACTGGTCTGCATGTTTATGGGCCTCCTCCCAGGTCCACTGTTTCCTATCCAAGGAAGAGTAGGTGGTCAGAATTATGTACAAATCCCTCCATGACATACTAAAGGCTAAAGAGTATAGAAATTACTAGTGAGACATGAGGGGTTCTCCAAAAAACTCCCTAGCCTGTCTTTAAATTGCATAAATCAGTTGTATAAAAGAGTACTTGTAAATCAGTTATATAAAAGGGCCCTTCAGTGTCTGCTACTTCCCTCAGGGGTAGGAGTGTAGGAGTGGTAGGGAGATAGGAAGAGCCACTCCTAGTATGTCCTCCTAGGCTGAGTTTTTTCTCAGCTGGTGGTTTTGGGTAGTCCGTAGCATAAGGTGGTGGATAGGTTGATCCCTCTAAGATAGGGGCAGAGACTTCTGAATTCTGGGGTCCCCTTAATCTCCCTTGAGAGGCAGGTGGGGGACTAAGGAGGGTATCTTCTAACTGATCAACACTTGGGCCTATAGGTTCTGTCAGGGTAGGGCTGGAGCAAAATAAGAGATCTCTGTACAGAGCCATAAATGCTTGCAATTAAGGAATTTCTGACCACTTTCCTTCCCTTCAGCAGAATAGATCTAACTGTAGTATAGTATTATTTTTCCTGCTCCCATTTTTAAGCCATATCTCTCTATCCCCTAATTTATACTGGGGCCAGTGTTACAAAAGAAAACTAATCTCTTCCTTTTTAAATTTTTAGGGTCAAATTTATCCCAATTGCTAAGAATGCAACCAAATGGTTATTTGGAAGGGATGGTAGGTGTTGTTTTCATCTTGACTGTGGTGATCCTAAAGAGAAGGAAAAGAAACACAGATACTCCTTTGTAATCTAGAGGGTCCCTCTTTGCTTGCCTTAGGAGCTTTCCTAATGGGACACAGGGCATACCCCAGGATCCCACTGACCTACCAGATGTCTCTGGCAAAAGAATTCCTAGTGGGTGTCAGCTGATAGAAATCTAAAAGACTTGAAAGGATTACCACAGTCTAGTTTTGTTTCTTTTTCTTTGCTTAATTCAGGTTTTAAGTTCTCTGAACACTATTTGCACAATTCATGATCCTACTGAGTGTCCAGTCTGAAAAAATCGTTTGGGAGGGAACTGCATCAGCATCCTTGAGCAATTGCCTATAATCCTGAAGACCCCAGACCCACTGCTCTATACAAGTAGCTTGAGCACATTCCCATTCTTGTATTCTCCATCTACAGAGAACCTCATCTTCCTGTAAGCCTTCAGGTTTAAGGCAAAGATGTGTCTTACTAGCAAAATATTTGCTGGCTCCATCAACCACCCAGAGGGGAATCAAGATGATCTTATTATAAATTGACGCTTTTCCAAATCAAAAAGAGGACACTCCGGTATTCTAATTCTTCCAGAGCTTTCAGAAATTGTACCTGAGTCTGAAATCTTCCCACAAGGGACCTCAAGAGGTGCCTAAAGGTCTTCCTTCATACTGGAGGTAGATCTCATAGCAGGATGATGGACCAAGATGGGAAATTAAGATGCCCTTATAGAGGCCAGTAAACCATCTTAGAATTTGAAATTCAACTAATTGGGTAAGAGTGGCTCCACATGACCATTTCTGGTAACAAATGACCAGTAAGTGCCTGTTAAGTGGCTCTGGCCAATGTTGCTGCTTGCAATGATAGTATATACATGCCAAAGATGGGAGTGACTCATTCCTGCAATTATACTTAGTGGGAACTATTAGTGACCCCAAAGTAGACATTCTGGGTACAAAGACAGCAGGAACCCTTCCTACACAAAAGGAAAATAGGATACAGTTGCAGGTATAAAGGCCAAAAGTCAGCTGGGGAGGAGAAGTGTAAAAGACTATCTGTGGGCCTGATGAGAAGACTGCAAAAGAAAGTCATAGCACAGCTGATGGTGATTGATATGCTGTGCAGAAGGTCAAACTGTAACAGGGTGCAGCCAAGAGGGGGGGGCCCAAATAGGGATTTGGAATGGGGTCCAGAACTCAGGGTGTCCAGGAAATATTAGGATGTTCTCACTGCCCCCAACAGGTGTGGGTTAGGGGAGGGGACACATGGAGCAGGGCCATTGAGAGCTGTTTCGCATAGCAACAGCTTTGTAGCTAACTTCTGGCGTGGCCATTTAACATATCTATAACCTTTAATTGGTTACACAGATATGTTAAATAGCTGTAGCCATGCTCTGAGCCAGGGGAATGGAAGTAACTTCCCCACCAAGATGTAACTGGGAGGCAGGTCTCCTGAGTTACAGCACCTGCATGGGAGCTTGGAGAAGATTGGCACCATGATATTGGGCCACACCTGCCCAGACTCACGATGGCAGCCCAGTAAAGCTGGAAGGATATGAGTGCTGGCAGATGTAACTGATTGTAGGAGGAGTCGGAAATGGGGCTGCAGAGGAAGATGGGCACAGGGATTTAAACCCAGGTGTGGCAGCCATTGCAGGGAGAATCACATGGCTGTGGCAGAGTGGAGACTCCCTCAGCCATTGTGCAGAGAGGACCATGAGACTGGGGCAGTGGAGAGAGAACCTCGTGGCTTTGCCAGAGTGGGGACCCCTGCAGCTTTAGAAGGGGGAACCACCACCTGGCTTTAGCAGAGATCCTGGCAACGCAGCTGATGGTGCCAGGAACTGAAGGAGGCCTACCAGCCGAGATGGACTACTGAGAAGAATTGGGGGCTGCCTGAGCCACTGACTTCTATTTCTTTTCCTGAGATACGGTACCCCAGACTGGGCAAAGGGGGAAGGAAGGACTGTGTGTGTTTGTGGATGTTTTAAGGGACTTTGGGATTTTTATGGAGACATTAGGTCACTACTTTAAGTCTGTACAGCATTAAATAAACATTTCCTTTCCTTTTCACAAATCTCTGGCATTGAGAGACATCTTTCCTCTGGCAGCGGACATAACGAACCTGGGGGGTTCCTTTTGGTAATAGTATATTGTCCCAGGCCTCCCTTGTTGTTCTGTAACAAAACTATGCCTGTGAGGGAATGGCTGCAGGGTTGGACAGTGTCTTGTGGTTTTCACAGTGTGCCTGACTGGTGTATAGACATTTTCTTGCACCTGGCAGGGACTAAGGCAAACCCTGTTCTACACCCAGGTTATTCTATCATGGGTGTCTTCAAGCAGTGGGCACCCTTGTGGTTTTTAACTCCCTGACCCATGCCCACGATTTAGGTGCCAACCTTCCATGAGGGAACATCAGACTCACCAAAACAGAATAGATGGCAATGGAAAGGGGCACCCCTGGGTGCTCTGATGTCTTCTCTTTGCTGGCTCACCAAAAACTGTCTCAGGTGGGTACAGGTAACCAGGTTCTTGGTGATCACAAAGAACTGAACCAAACACACAGAGAGTTTATAGCAGAAAGAGAGAGAGCAGATTTATTGTGATAGTACACTCCACAGAACATGAGAGCAGGCCAACTCCAATCAGAGATTAACCTCAGTGGCTGGGAGGATTCTATTCTTAAATGACAGATATTTCCTGGCTAGTTTTGGAGGGGTTTTATTGCACATGTATAAGTAGTTATATTACCTTAAAGCTACTGTGCATGTGGTCTCCCATGATTTTCCTTGATTTTTCACTGGGGAAGGAGGTTCCACAATGTTAATTTATTACAATGCTATTATAATGAAGCAGGGGTCATGTAGCATTTTCTGCACAGGTGCATTCATGTTTTATCATGATTCAGTATTTTTCCAGAAAGTGGAAACAACCAGTCTTAGAACAGCGTCTCTGTCCTGCATCAATGTCCTTTGTCTTAGCCCTGGGGCACCTCCAGAGTTTCCTGCTTCCTATGTCCTGCCTTATATCTGTGAGAAAATATATCTAAAACAGTCTACTTTTAGTGTTCAATCTGCTTTTCACTGTTTAAAACTTATAGAGAAGTGTATAAAAACTATTAAGCTTAATTTGTTTAAGCTGAATTTTTGTAAATTATTTTTAGCAGAGGACAGAGTTCCTGATTTCAATTTCTTCTCATTAGGTAATGAATATTTGTGACTTCAGATAAAATAAAACCTATATTTAAAATAAAACCTATTATTATATTTTCTAGCATCTCCCTACACTATGATAAATTTTGTGGTATGTTTGTGTTCAAAACTTAGACAATATTAGCCTAATGTTAGAGAATAGAAATGAGTTGGACTTAAAATTCAGTTTGTTCTATATATGAGAAGATTTATACACAAAGTTCAAGAGAGTTTTAGTCTTAGGTTTAAGCTTTTGATCAAACCTAAAATTAACAAATGTGTTAAAATATGTCTAGTGTTAGTGCTTATTACAACATTAGAATTGCAGTAATATTTAGACATACAGCTCAGTATGAGTTGAAGTTAAGATTTGGATGATTATTATTGTCCAAAAAAGTAGTTGAACTTATATAATAATTATATTTTAGTCTGTTTGATTTGAATTTTGTATTTAATTTAAGTTTGTGATATAGTGAGTGGGAAGAGTTGAAATTTATGTTTGCTTTGAAGTTTAAATAGGTTTTACATTAAATTTTTTAAGTATTTATTTGGAAGCCAAAGTAAACACTGTGTTTTCAATAAGTACAAGTGATCAGTGAACAGTTTCTAAAATAGCTGGTAAGAAACTACCTTTGTTACAATGTTAAAACTGTAAATAGAATTACATTATAATGATATTTTTGAAAAAGTACAAGCCTTTTGTCACCTGTATTTGGCAATGTATTCTTTCAGATAGTGAAATATATTGTAACTATGAAATGTATGAGCAGTCTACTATATGAAGTGTCATCTATATGTTTCTCAAATCTATGAGGACATATGTCTAGACCACTCTACTTGTTAAATTCAACATGCTTTTCATTCTATAAAATCTATATTGAAGTGTTTGAACCATCTTAAGCTTAGTTCATATTAAGTGGCATTTTTGCAAACTATTGTTAGCAGAAAATCTAATCCCTATATTCAAACAGTTCTCATTATGTAATGAATATCTGTGACTTCAGACATAATCAAACCTATTATTTTAAAATATATTTGCTTGTATATCCATAATATATGGTAAATTTCCTGATATTTTGGACTTTAAGACTTAGATTTAGGGTTAGCCCAATGTTAGAGATTAAAATTTAATTTAAGTTAAAATTCAGGTTAGTACTAGACATGAGTATGTTTAGAGACAGACAAACTTAAAAACAGTCTTAGGTTTAAGCTTTGGGACAGACCTCAAATTAACTAATGTGTTAGAATTTGTCTATGTTATTGCTTGTTATAACATTAGAATTACAATTATACTTAGTTTCATTGTTTAGTTTGAATTGAAGTTAAGATTTGGGTGAATATTATGCTCAGAAGAAGTAGTGCTTTGACAATGATTACATTTTTCTCTAATGTTTGGTTTGAATTTTGTGTTAAAGTTAGGTTGCATTACAGTGACTTCAAATTAGTGTTTAATATGAAGTGAAAATATGTATATCAATAAGTTTTTTCAGTATTGAACTGAAAACCTATTTTAACACTGTGTTCTTCAAAGTGCACAAGGGTGTAATAAATAGTTTTTAAGAGGTCTACAAAGAAACTATGTTTGCCACAAGGTTAAAACTATAATTATATTATTTAAATAATTTCCAAAAGTAACAAGCCTTTTGCTCACTATATTCAGCAAGGTATTCTTTGAAAAACAGTAACACATTGAAACTAATGAATGCATGTACAGTCTGTTACATGATATATAATCTAAAGTTTCTAAAATATATGAGCAAAATATGTCTAGAAAAGTCTTTTTTAGTATTTAATATGCTTTTCATTGTGTAAAAACTATAATGTAGTGTTTGAACACTATTAATCTTTATTCTTACTAAGGGATTTTGTAAACTTTATTCATAAGAAAATATAATCCCTGAATTCATACTCTTCTCATTAATATAATGAATACTTGAATAAAACCTATTATTTTAAAAGATATTGGCAAGTATCTTCATAAAATATAATAAATCTACTTGTATTTTTTAATTTAAGACTTTGATTTAGCCTTATTCTAGTGTCAGAATTGGTTTGAGTTGAAGTTTCAATTCAGATTAGTTGTAAACATGAGATAGTTTATAGTTAGGCAGAGTTACAGATAGTGTTAGGCTTAAGTTTAAACTTTCAGCAAGGCCTAGAATTAATTAATGTGTTAAAATTCGTCTACTGTTATCTCTTGTTATAACATTAAAATAACAATTATGCTTAGCTTTATGGTTAAGTTTGAGTTGATATTAAGATTTGGATGACTGTCATGGTCAGAAGGAGAAGTAGTGCTTGTGCAATGATTATGTTCTGCTTTAATGTTTGATATGAGCTCCCTCTTAAAGTGAAATTTGAGATACAGTAAGTGGTGAGACTTGAAATTAGAGTTTGTTTGTAGGTTTAAACAGGTTTAACATATAGCTTTTTTAGTGTTAACTTGCAAACCACATTAAACTGTTATTTAATGATTGCAAATATGTAATAAACATTTTTTAAATAATCCAAGAAACTTTTTGACACAGTGTTTAAAATATAAGTGGCATTATAATATAATATTTTTGAAAAAGAATAAGCTCTTTTCTCATTGAATTCAGCAATGAATTTTTTCAAATAGAATATTTGAATTAAAAAATGCATATATAGTGTATTACATTACATGTAATCTGAAAGCTTCTAAGATTGACAAGGAAAATATCTCTAGAACTGTCTGTTTTCAGCCTTTAATCTACTGCTTATTGTGTAAAACCTATAGTAAAGTGTTTGAACACTCTTAAACTTAATTAAATGGGATTTTTAAAAACTCTTTTCATTATATAATGAATATTTGTGACTTCAGACATAATAAAACCTATTATTTAATAAGATATTTGCTAGTAACTTTGTAAAATATGATGCATTTAGTGGTATGTTTGAGTTTCAAACCTAGATTTAGGGTTATCCTATGTTAGAAAACAGTTTTGAACTGAAGTTACCATTCAGGATAGTTTTAGGCATGAGAAGTTTTATAGACAAATAAAGTTGGAGATAATGCTAATATTAAAAGACTTGGGCCCAATCTAGAGTTAACTAATGTGTTAGAGTTTGTTTTATGTTATTGCTTTTCATAACATTATAATGGAAGTTATAATTAGCTTTGGGCTCTGTTTGTGATGAAGTTATGGTTTAAATAAACAATATGATCAGAAGGAGAAGCAGTGATTATACAATGATTATGTTTCATTTATGTTTGGTTTCAGTTCTGTATTAAAGCTCAGTTTGCAAATTAGTAAGAAGGATAAAAGCCAATAAGTAGAGAAAATGCTTCATGGAGACTGGCAGGAGGGGTTTATAAGTGGAAGGGGGAAACACCCTGTGCATGAGTGCTGTTGCAGCTGAGAGACCTCATAGAAATTACAGCTGCAGAGCTCTTTCCCTCCCAGAAGCCAGGGGCTTTATTTCCTTGCAGTGATCCTCAAACCAAAACCAAAAGAGATGGTAAGAGGAGACTGTGTGCTCACTGGTGGGGGATACTTGTAAGGATACACTGATCCTGTGAGATTCAGGTTGCACACTTCAGGGTGTAGTGTTTCCGTTGTTGCAGCACCAACCCAGTGAGTTCAAGATAGGGACTCAGACTACTAAAATGACCAGGTTGCCACATCTGGGTCTTTGAAAGGCAACTACCAACTGCAGCCAGCAGTGATTTTGGGGGGAGGTTTTATGAAAAGATCCAGACAGTGACTCAGTTGTATGATGTGGGTATTGCATAGAGAGTTACAAGAGGAACTGAAATGTGAACAAGAAAGGATCCTGTATGCAGTGTCTGTACCAGCTGAGAGACTAGATAGAAATCTCAGGTCTGGAGGTCACTCTTCTTAGAATTGTGGGGCCATAACCACACACAGAGATCCCCAACCCACAGCAATAGAAATGGGAAGAGGAGACTTGGGGATCATTGACAGTAGAAAACAGTGTAGTTCCAACATGCCTGTGAGAGTCAGAGAGCACACATTCAGTGTGAAGTGCTTATACTGTTTCAGCACCAGCCTGATGAGTTTAGTATATGACTTCAGACTATGGGACAAACAACACAGCCCCACTAGGGCCTGGGAAAACAGTAGACAGCAGCATATTAAAGAGGCTGTCTGATTTCTGAGGAGGTGCAGGGTGGAAACCCAAACAAAGAACTTATCAAGTGGCTTTGGGGGGAATGGTTTTGTCCTTCTCAAGCATACACGTGGGACCCCAGCTGCCATTGTGGGCCACACTCCTACTGCTGCTGCAGAGAGGAACCCAGCAGAGCTGGGAGTTTTTAGCTCAGTCTGAATTTTTTACAGCTGTGCCAAGCCATGCTGGGTCTTCAAGTCCTTTGCCACTCATACCAGCTGCATGGAAAGATCAGAAAATAGTGCAAAAAGATGTTTTTGGTTTGTTTTTTTATTTTTTTGTTTTTTTTGTTTTTTTGCATGCAAACAGAGTTCTGCATGAAGCAGAGTTTCAAAATGTATGTCCTGAAGTGGATGCTCTCTGCTGTCAAACAGGTGAGGGCTGACCTGCTTGAGTACTTTGCAGTGAGGTAAACCCAGACTCAGCTCACACTACCCTGGGAAGAGGAACGAGTGCTGGCCCCCTTCTACAGTTTTGCAGGCATGACCCCCCAATGGGGAAACTCAGCATATCAGCCTTACCAGGTTCCAGAAAACAGTGCTGGGTGCATTTTTTCAGGGGAAGGGAGGAGAAAGAGTACTACAGAATGGAAATTTTTCAAAGTGTGAGATCCTTGGAGGATATTGCCTTGGAATTAGAAAGAGAGCTTAGGTCTAACTTGTAGGCTGGTCTGCTTCAGCCCCAAGTAGAGGTTTTTTTGATCTATCCCCTGATGTCCAGACCTGCTGAGCTAACTCTCACAAATAGGAAAGCTGAATGGACCCATAAGGAATCAGCATTGAACCCCCATGAGGAAGTAAGTGCTGGGGTATCTGGCAGAGACTGAAGGGGTTGGCTTTGAGTAGGAGCAAGTCTTTTCTCACTCAGTGCCCTACAAAATGGGAAAGCAGCTAGTCCTATCAAAAGAGGTAGGTGCTCATCCTACAGTTCCTCATCAAAAGGTTGAGGAGCAAGGCCAGGTAATTTGGAAACAGAATGGCTGGATGGGGGAGTCAAAACTCAGGGAGCCTCAGCTCTTTTTTTAATTAATTATTTTTAAATTGTTGTTCAAGTACAGTTGTCTCCATTTTCACCCCACCATGTCCCCCAACCCACCCATCCTGTAACTGCCTCCTAGCCTTGAACCTACCTCCTTTGGCTTTGTCCATGTGTCCTTTATATATACATGTTCCTTGAATGCCCCTCCTCTATTTTCCCCCATTATCCCTTTCTCCCCTGCTCTCTGGTTGCTATCAGTTTGTTCTTTATTACAATGTCTCTGGTTATATTTGCTTTCATATTTGTTTGGTTAATTAGGTCCCACCAAGGTGAGATCATATGGTATTTATCTTTCACTACCTGGCTTATTTTACTTAGCACTTCAACTCTTATAAAGAGTTGACACGAGCTTCAAACAGGAAGAAGCTGACTCTTTTACACATTGGCCTTTCACATGCACAGGCAGGTCCAATAGACCCAGACAAAATCAATGAATAGCCTAGTAGCTACAGAGAAGTAGCCTAGGGCTAGTTACACACATCTGGCAGCAACCTGTAACTGAACCCCATCCAAGAGGACCAAGAATTAACAAAACCACTGGTGGACTTCAAACCACCCCAAAGCTCACAAAAATGAGCCACACAACAGGTACACCCAAGAGGGGTTCCCACATGCTCCAGATCCTGCTGGGAAAAATGCCACATCAAGGGGCAGCCCCTGCACAGCATCTCACACACATAGGTCAGGGGTTACCCTGACCATTTCCAGGCCACAAGGAATAACTCTACATATGAATTGTAAACAACATTCAAGACTCAACTAAAACAAGGGAAACACAGAACCCATAAGAAACACTTCTGCACCATGGAATTCTGGCATTCCAAAGTATTGTGGAACTGACCCCAGCAAGACACATTTATCATAAAACAATCAAAACAGATTCAGAAGACATATTACACCTACCCAACACACAGAGATAAAATTGGGTGATAAAGAAAAATGTCCCAAACAAAAGAACAACAGAAATCTCCACAAAAAGAATTAAAAGCAATAAATGAAATGTAAGCAACACAAAAACAAGATGCAGAGTAAAATAATGGTTATAAGGATGCTGAAAGACTTTACAAAAAGAATGGATGATTTTAGGGAGAACTTAAATAGATACAGTAAGCATTGAAAAAGATATAGAATCCATGAACAAAAAACAGTCAGAAATTATTACAATATTAGAAATCAAGAATAATTTTGAAGGAATCACCAGGAGGTTAGATGAAGCAGAGGACTGAATTAGTAAATTAGAAGACAAGATAACAGTATCCACCAAAAAAAAAGAAAAGAAAAAAAAGACTTAAGAGATCAAACAATGTCTAAGAACAGTATGGGACAACATGAAGCATAGCAACATCTTCATTATAGGTATGCCAGAAGGAGATGAGTGAGAGCAAAAGATAAAGAATCTATTTGCTTGAATAATGGCAGAAGACTTTCTTAATGTAATGAAGTAAAAAGTTACATAGTTCTTGATACAGTGATTCCATTGCTGGGATTATAACCTAAGAGGCCTGAAACACCAATTCAAAAGAACCTATGCATCCTAATGTTCATAGCAGTGTTATTTACAATAGTCAGGGGCTGGAAACAGACTAAGTGCCCACCTGTAAATGAATAGATAAAAAAACAATGGAATATAACACAGCAGAAAGAAAGAATTCCTACCCCTCCCCAAAGCATGGATAAAACTGGAGAGCATTATCTTAAGTAAAATAAGCCAGTTAATGAAAGCAAATACCATATGATTTCACCCTTAAGTGGAACCTAATCTAATAAGTGAATTTGGCAGAACAGCAAGATACAAAGTCAGTATTCAGAAATCAAAGGCATTTTTATACACCAAGAATGAAATATCAGGAAGAGAAATCAGGGAAAAAATCCTTTTGATATAACAACAAGAAAAATAAAATAACTAGGAATGAACCTAACCAAGGAGGTAAAAGACCTGTATTCAGAAAACTACAAAACACTGAAGAAAGAAATTAAGACACAAAGAAATGAAAGCATATACCATGTTAAGGGATTGAAAGAATTAATATCATCAAAATGTCCATACTACCCAAAGCAATTTATAGATACAACACATCCCTATTAAAACAGCAATGCCATATTTCACAGATATAGAACATTTCAAAAATTTATATAGAAACATAAATGACCCTGAATAGCTGCAGCAATTTTAAGAAAGGAGAACAAAGTTGGAGGGATCACAATACCTGATATCCAGGTATAGTGCAAGGCCATGGTAATCAGAACAGTCATACAGGCATAAGAACAGACACATAGATCAATAGAAAAGAGTAAAGAGCCCCAAAATAAACCTAAGTCTCTATGATCAATTAATATTCAACTAAGGGGGAGGAAGCATAAAATGGAGTAAAAATAGCCTCTTCAACAAATGGTGTTAGGAGATCTGGACAGCTACCTGCAAAAAAAAAAAAAATGAAAGTCAATCACCTACTTAGACCATACACAAAAATAAATTCAAGGTGGATAAAAGACTTAAATATAAGTTGTGGCACCATTAAAGTCCTAGAGGAAAACATAGGCAGGAAAATCTCAGATATTCCATGCAGCAATATTTTCACTCATATGTTCCCAGGCATAAAGAAAAGAATAAACAAATGGGATCTCATCAAAATAAAAAGCTTCTGTATGGCTAAAGAAACCAAAAAGAGAACCAACTGCATGGGAAAACACATTTGTCAATGATACCTTAGACAAGGGTTTGATCATCAAAATATATAAACAACTCACATGACTCCACTCCAGGACAGAAAACCCAATTAAAAAATGTGCAAAAGACCTGAACAGGCACTTCTCCAAGGAGGACATACAGAGGGCCCAGAGACACATGAAAAGATGCTCAGCATCACTAGCCATCAGACAGATGCAAATTAAAACCACAATGAGATACCACTTCCCACCAGTCAGAATGGCCATTATAAATAAATCAACAAATAACAAATGTTGGGGAGGTTGTAGAGAAAAGGGAACCCTAGTGCACTGTTGGTGGGAATGCAGATTGATGCAGCCACTGTGGAAAACAGTATGGAATTTCCTCAGAAAACTAAAAATGGAACTGCATTTTGACTCAGCAATTCCACTGTTGGGATTATATCCTAAGAACCCTGAAATTCCAATTCATAAGAACCTATGTGCCCCAATGTTCATAGCAGCACAATTTACAGCAGCCAATTGCTCGAAGCAACCCAGGTGCCCATCAGTAAATCAGTGGATAAAAAAGCTGTGGTACATTTACACAGTGGAATACATTGCAGGGGAAAGAAGGAGCTCCTACCATTTGTGACAGCATGGGCAGAACTGGATAGAATTATGCTAAGTGAAATAAGCCAAGCAGTTGAAGACACATACCATATGATCTCACCTATAAGTGGAACATAATTAACAAAAACAAAACAAACAAGCAAGCAAAATATAACCAGAAACACTGAATTAAAGAACAAACTGACAGTAAACAGAGGGGATAAGTGAGAGGGATAATGGGGGAAAATAAGGGAAGGTCCATCAAGGAAAATGTATAGAGAGAGGACACATGGAAAAATTTAAAGTGGGTGGGTTCGAGCGTGGAAGGTGGGGATGGGTGGGGCTAGGGGCCAGGTGGGGTGAATATGGAGACAACTGTACTTGAACAACAATAAAAAAATAAAAACATGACACATATATATATTGTCTACAAGAAACACACCTGAGGGCAAAATATTTCCACAAACAGAATAAAGTGTTGGAGGACAATATTCCATGCAAATGGAAATGAAAAAAAGGAGGGGGTAGCAATACTTGCACCTAACAAAAAACTCATCAAGAAAAATAGAGAGGACCCTAATATCAGAAATAACAACTGATAACAGAAATATGTGGGATTGTATTGTTGACCAAGAAATTGTTCAAAATGGGTGTAATGGATGATTTTCTAGAAATATACAATCTCCCAAAACTGAAAGAGGAAGAAGCAGAAAAACTGAATAGATCAATAACAACAAATGACATTGTAGAAGTAATAAATAAATTCCCACTACACAAAAGCCCTAAACCAAATGCCTTTACAGGAGAATTTTACCAATCATTAAAAAACAAAAACAAAAACAAAAAAAGCTGACTGTTCTTTCTCAATCTATTACAAAAAAATCAAAATGAGGAAAGAGTTTCAAGCTCTTTTCACAAGGCCAGTATTTTCTTTGTCCAAAACCAGATAAGTACTCAACAAGAAATATAATTATAGAACTAGAGGGAAGATGGCAACGTGGTAGGAGGGAGCAGATTCCACCTCCCCATACACATGGGAGAAAAACCTAGCTGATCTATGGAGGAACAGAGCAAACAGACAACAGTACCACAGCATATATGAAAAGAGGGGATCCAAAATTGTAGCAGACATTGAAAAACCAGATGGTAAGGAGAGTGCTTCAGGACAATAAGGGCCCAGGGATCAGTGCCCGTGCAACCAAGGGCATCCTGGCCCACACCCACAACCAGGGGAGAGTGTGCTTTGTGGAAGACCTGGAGCTCACACCCATAAACCTGGGGTAATTGTGTGCTCTGCAGGAGCCCCAGGGCCTACAACCATGAACCTGAGGAAAGCACATTTTATGCAGGAGCACCACAGCTCATAAACATGAACCTGGGAAAAGTACACTTACGAGGGCCGAGATCCCACACCCAGGGACCTGCAGAGAGGCACCAGACTGGCTCTGGAGAGAGTGTGCAACTGAGTGCTGAACAGGAAGGGGAAAAAGTGAAACCAATTGCCCCTCAGCCTGCTACAGCCAGCAAGACCAGAAAAACCGGTTTGGCCAGTTTGAAACCAACAAGAAGTTTTTGTTTGTTTGTTTGTTTGTTTGTTTTTTGTTTGATTTTAGGGTTTTTTTAAAGTACTCTTTATTTTTTAACTTTCATTATTTTTATATCTCTCAATTCCTTTTGCTTCTCTTTCCTTCTTTCTAGTTTAATTCCTTCTTCCTTTCTTTCCAATTTTATCTTCTTCCTTCCCTCTTCTGCTTTTCTTTTTCTCTTTTTTTCTTTCTCTTTTTTCTTTTTAAATACCCACAAGTGAGACAAAAACAAAAACAGCAACTGTGAAAAGACCTTAGTTGGATCCAAAGAGAGGGCATCCCAAAAGCTGAGACAACGAGACAAATTTCACTTTGATATTACAGAAAACCTGCAAGTTATTGCATATTTGTATTATTATTTTTTCATTGTTCTTACATTTTTAATAGTATTTTTGTATTTCTCTTCTTTCTGTATACTCTGCTTTGCTTGGCTGGTTATATTGTATCATTTGACAGGTTTCCCCTGTTATCTCATTCATAGTATATTGCTAATTTGCTGTCCTTCACTTCATTTGTGTCCCTTTAGCACACTACTCAAGGTTCTATACTCTTCTATTCTCGTAGTCTAGATCTCATAGATTATGTCATAAGATTGTTGCTTTAGTATTACTTTAAATAATAGCTATTCCATACAATTGTAAATACTACACAACACCCCGCCCCCCAAGATCTTAGCCCACTTCACAGTTTATTGAAATCTATTACTGTAGTGGTTACCTCTATTCTCTCACACACTACATCTATTTACTGTCCTTGACTCTCACCTTACCTCAGAATCTCACCTCCCAAAACCTCACTGCTTTCTACATCCAACTCACAATTCTTCCCTCCCCAACAAGAGGCTGATCTTTCCATCCTTTCTAAAATGTGGCTAGTTGGGTGGAATGTCACAGTTAACACTATACACAGACAAAGAATATCTTGTTTCTTCTCTAACAGCTGCTACTGTAAATATCATAGAACACACTTTTGCTGTCTTAAACCATTTTTCCTTACCCCTCCAAGTGATCACAAAAAAGAGTAGGTGGAAGCTGTGAACACCAAGATACCCAAAAGACACTGCACCACTGAATCTCACAGGTATTCTACTATAGAAGTTCATACCAAAAACCCAGGGAGCCAGAACAGATCAGTTTAAGAAGAGAGGCTAACAAAAAGAGCCTCAAAAAAAATGGGAAGACAAAAATTAATCCCAAATGAAGGGAAAGGAGGAAGCCTCAGAAAGAATGCTAAATGAGATATAGGCAACTCAACTATCAGATATTGAGTTCAAAGCAATGATTATCAGGAAGCTTAATGAGCTCACAATGAGCTACCATAAACTACAGGGAAACTATAACGATCTCACTGAAGACTATATCAACATGAAAAATGAAATAGAAACTATCAATGAGGTAACAGGAAATGAAGAATACAATATCTAAACTGAAGAACAAAATAGAAAGAATCAAAAGCAGGATCAATGAAACAGAAGATCAGATCAGTGAGCTGGAGGACAAAGCAGGAAAAAAAAAACCAGAAAGAGCAAGAAAAGGAAAAGAGGCTAAGAAAGAATGAAGAAGGATTAAGAAAAATGCAAGGCAATATGAAACATAATAATATCCATACAATAGAAAAACTGTAAGGAGAAGAAGAGGACCAAGGGATAGAGAACCTATTTGAAAAAGTAATGATGGAAAGCCTCCCTAGTTTGAGGAGAGAAAAAGTCACACATATCCAGGAAACACAGAGAGTCCCAATCAAGAAGAACCCAAAGAGGCCTACTTCAAGGCACATCATAATTAAAATGGCAAAATTCCAAGACAAAAAGAGAATCTTAAAGGCAGCAAGGGAGAAACAGGAAATAACATACAAGGAAGCCCCAATAAGGTTAGCAGTTGACTTCTCAATGGAAACGCTCCAAGCTAGGAGAGAATGGCAAGAAATATTCCAAGTAATGAGAACCAGAGGTCTGCAACCAAAGCTACTTTACTCAGTAAGGTTGCCAATCAAGACAGAAGGCCAAATAAAAAGCTTCCCAGACAAAGTCTACAATAATACACCTCCACCAAACCAGCTCTGCAAGACATGCTGAAGGGACTGCTTTAAGGAAAGGAATGAAAAAGGGGAGCAAGAGAGAGGAACACAGGTATGAAAATGGCAATGAATAAGTACCTATCAATAATAATCTTATATGTAAATGGATTAAATTCTCCAATCAAAAGACATAGAATAGCTGAATGGATAAGAAAGCATGACCCACACATATGCTGCCTACAAGAGACCCAACTTGGGACAAAAAAATCTACACAGATTGAAAGTGAAGGGCTGGAAACAAATTTTCCACGCAAACAGATAGGAAAAAAAAAGCAAGGGTAGCAATACTTGTATCAGACAAAATAGACTTCAAAAAAGGGCCATAAAGAGAGACCCAGGAGGTCACTTCATAATACTCAAGGGGAGAATCCACCAAGAAGACATAAACATTGTAAATATATATGCACCCAACATAGGAGCACCCAAATACATAAAGAAAATCATAGAAGACTTCAAGAAAAATATTGACAGCAAAACATTATAGTAGGGGATTTTAACACCCCACGGTCAAAAATGGACAGATCTTCCAAACAAAATATCAACAGAGATATTGTGGCATTGAACAAAGACCTAGATGAAATGGAAATAACTGATATGTATTAAGCCCTGCATCCCAAAGAAGCTAAATGCTCATTCTTTTCAAATGCATGTGGGATATTTTCAAAGATAGACCTCAAGATAGCACACAAAACAAACCTCAACAAATTCAAGAAAATTGAAGTCACATCAAGCATTTTCTCCAAACACAAAGGAATGAAACTAGAAACCAACTCCAAGGGGAAAAAAAAACCCCAAACACTCAAAATCATGGAGATTGAATAGCATGCTATTAAACAATGAATGGGTGAAGAATGAAATTAGGGAAGAAATCAAAAAGTTTCTGGAAACAAATGAAAATGAACTCACAACAATAAAAAATCTATGGGACACAGCAAAGGAAGTCCTGAGAGGGAAGTTCATGGTGATACAGGCCTATGGAAAAAAGAGAGAAACATTTAAACAAACAACTTAACCCTACATCTACAAGAACTTGAGGAACAACAGCAGAGACAGCCCAAAGCAAGTAGAAGAAAGGAAATAACCAAGATCAGGGCAAAATTAAATTACATAGAGACTAAAAGCACAATTCTAAAGATCAATGAATCCAGGAGATGGTTTTTTGAAAGATAAACAAAATCAAAAATCCTTTAAGCAGGCTCATCAAGAAAAAAAGAGAGAGGACCCAAATAAACACAATCAGAAATGAAAGAAGAGAGATTACAACTGATACCACAGAAATACAAAGGATTGTAAGAAATTAACTACAAAAAACTGTATGCCAAGAAATTTGAAAACCTAGGTGAAATGAACAAATTTCTAGAAAAATATAATCTCCCAAAACTCAATGAAGAAGTAGAAAGCCTGAACAGACCAATAACAGCAGATGAAATTGAAGCAGTAATTTAAAAATTCCCAACACACAAAGCCCTGGACCTGCTGATTTCATAGGGGAATTCTATAAAGAATTTAAGGAAGAGCTAACCCCTTGCTTCACAGACTATTCCAAAAAATTCAAAATGATGAAGATTCTCAAACTCTTTTTATGAAGCCAACATCATCCTAATTCCAAAACCAGATGAAGACACAACAAAGAAAGAAAACTTCAGGCCAATATCACTAATGAACATTGACGCTAAAATCCTCAACAAAATACTGGCAAACCGCATCCAACAGTACATTAAAAAGATCATACACCATGACCAAGTGGGATTCATCCCAGGGATGCAAGGATGATACAATATTCCAAAACTATAAACATAATACATCACATAAACAAAAGCAAAGACAAAAATCACATGATCATATCAATAGGTTTGGAAAAAGCATCTGATATGGTACAGCACCCATTTATGATAAAAACACTCAGCAAAGTGGGAATAGAGGGAGTATTCCTCAACATAATAAACACCATATATGAGAGACCTACAGTCAACATCATATTCAATGGCCAAAAATTAAAATCTTTTCCACTAAGATCAGGAACAAGACAAGGCTGTCCACTTTCACCACTTCTATTCAATATGTATTGGACGTCTTAGCCACAGCGATCAGACAATAAAAAGAAATAAAAGGCATACAAATCAGAAAGGAGGAAACAAAGCAGTCATTGGTTGCAGATGACATGATAGTGTACATAGAAAATCCTATTGACACAGCCAAAAAATCTGCTTGACCTAATAAATGAATTTGGCAAAACAGTGGCATACAAAGTCAATATCCAGAAATTAAAGGCATTTTTGTACACCAACAATGAAACAGCAGAAGCAGAAATCAAGAAAAAAATCCCATTTTCTATAACAAAAAGAAAAAATAAAATACCTAGGAATAAACCTAACCAAGGAGTTAAAAGACCTGTATTCAGAAAACTACACAACACTGAAGAAAGAAATCAAGGAAGACATAAAAAATGGAAGCATATACCATTTCATGGATCAGAAGAATTAACATCATCAAAATGTTCATACTATCCAAAGCAATTTACACATTCAATGCAATACTTATTAAAGTACCAATGGCATATTTCACAGACATAGAACAAACACTTCAAAAACTTATGTGGAACCATAAATGATCCCAAATAGCTGCTGCAATTTTGAGAAAGAGGGTAAAATAGGAGGGATCAGAATCCCTGATACTAAACTACACTACAAGGCCACTGTAATCAAAAGAGCCTGGTACTGGCATAAAAACTGGCACATGGACCAATGGAACAGAACAGAAAGCCAGAAAGAAACCCAAGTCTCTACGGTCAATTAATTTGTGACAAATGAAGTGGCAACATCAAATGGAGTAAAAATCGCCTTTTCAACAAATGGTGTTGGGAGAACTGTGCAGCTACATGGAAAAAAATGAAACTAGAGTATCACCTTACAGCATACACAAAAATAAATTCAAGGTGGATAAAAGATTTAAATATTAGCCATGTCACCAAAAAAGTCCTAGAGGAGAACATAAGGAGGAAAATGTCAGATATTTCACCCAGCAATATTTTCACTGATATGTCCCCTAGAACAAGGAACATAAGGGAAAGAATAAACAAATGGGATCTCATCAAAATAAAAAGCTTCTGCAAGGCTAAATAAAACAGTATAAAAATAAAAAGAGAACCAACTCTATGGGAAAACACATTTGCCAATGATACCTCAGACAAGGGTTTAATTTCAAAAATATATAAAGAACTTATATGACTCCACTCTAAGAAGACAAGCAATATAGTTAAAAAAATGGGCAAAGGACTTGAACAGACTTCTCCAAGGAGGACACACAGAGGACCCAGAGACACATCAAAAGATGCTCAATATTGCCAGCTATCAGAGCTATGCAAATTAAAAACACAAGGAGATAGCACTTTACACTGGTCACAATGGCCATCACAAACAAATCAACAAACATCTGTTGGGGACGTTGTGGAGAAAAGGGAACCCTAGTGCATTGTTGGTGGGATTGCAGACTGGTGCAACCAGTATGGAAAACAGTATGAAATTTTCTCAGAAAGCTAAAAATGGATCTGCCTTTTAACCCAGCAATTCCACTGCTGGGACTATATCCTAAGAACCCTGAAACACCAATACAAAAGATCCTTTGCACCCAAATGTTCATAGCAGCACAATTTACAATAGCCAAGTGCTGGAAGCAATCTAAATGTCCATCAGTAAATAAATGGGTCAAAAAACTGTGGTACATTTACACAATGGAATTCTATGCAGCAGAGAGAAAGAAGGCGCTCCTACCCTCTGCGACTTCATGGATGGAGCTGGAAAGCATCATGCTAAGTGAAATAAGCCAGGCAGTGAAAGACAAATACCATATGATCTCACCTTTAACAGGAACCTAAACAACAAAACAAACAAACAAATAAGCACAATATAATCAAAGACACTGAAATAGAGAACGGGCTGACAGTGACCAAAGGGGAGAGGGGAGGGAATTACAGGGGAATTTCAGGGGAGAATGGGAAGGGTTTACAGGAACAAATATAAAGGACACATGGACAAAAACTACGGCGGGAGGGGGGAGTGGAGGGAGGTCGGGAGGAATGAGTGGGTGGGGGATGGGAGTAAAGGACAGAAAACTGTACTTGAACAACTATTAAAATAAAATAATTTTTTTTAAATTGATATGTAGGGTTGTCACTATGTTTAGGATTTCTGTCCTCTATCAGTCCGTACCTTACAAATACCTTCTGAAGTCTGTGGCTGCCTTTCACCTTCTTCCTGTTACTTTATACATGTCTTACTTTACTCACATGGACACTTGAGGAACTGAACTTAGTGACATGTGAATCACACTGGCTCCCATGGTCCTCTGATTGTCCATAACACCTTCTTCTAATGAGATATCTCTGATGAGCTTCAGATCCAGCTATCCAACTGCCTTCTATACTCTTGCTGTTTAAACTAGGTCTATGGACCATCTGCACCAGTGTTCCCTGAGGGCTGGTTAGGAATGCAGCATCTTGCACTCCACCCCTAGAACTTCTGTGTTAGAATCTGCATCATTAGCAAGATTCCCAAAGGATTCATGTACACATTCAAGTTGGAAAAACACTGCCTTAGCCTCCTCTGCAGAACTGTCTCACAGGCTCTCTCAACCTGCATCTCCTGCATCCCTATCTCATGGAAGGCTTTACTCTCTACCAGGATTTGGGTAATAAGACCTCCTATGTGCTGAGATCCTGGCCATTCCCAAAGGGAAGTTTCATGAGTATCCAAAAAGAGCACCCATGCCAAAAAAGGGATACCAAAATTGGATGCATTTAAATATTTAAACATAACAAATTAACACACATTCCACATATAATGGCTATATATGAAACTTCTTTGAAGATAACCAAGTCTATATTTGAGGCACTTTAGTAATAAAAACCCCAGGACAAATGGGATCCTGGCCCCTTTCTAACAAACCCTGCAGAAATCTGGGCAACCCCAATGCTCCATCAGTGTCTTCTCTCTATCTCTGAAATAGCTCTGAAATCCACCTGCTTCTCTTTATTCCATCATTTCTCTACTAGATTACAGTCTCTTTCCCCAGTGGAGTTGCCTGGTCCACTCTTGACCTTAAGCCTATTAACCACCTTTTGACCAGAGCAGTCTAAGATATAAATCTGATTTGGTCACAACTGGCTTAAACCAGTTCAATCAATCCTTGCTGCTGTAAGGATAAACTAAAACTCTTGACATAGTTGAAGAGCACTCAGGCACCTCCAACCTGGTCCCTTTTCCCACCCACCATCCCACCAGCTATGATGAACTTCTCTCCATTACCCTAAACTCTCACTCTCACAAAGGGCTTGCACTAAGGATTCTCTCTGCCTCCATTTCTCCGCATATTACTCTCCTTTCCAACCATCTTCTCTAAGTTCTAGGCCAGGATCAAGGGTCTTGGGCCCTTTGCTTCCCTATCAGATCACATACTACCCTTTCCTTCCCTGGCCCATTCAGAGATCTCTCTTCTGCATGGAACACAAAGACCACCAAATCTAGGACCCACACCTGTTTTGCTCACTGTGATATCTCAGCATCCAGCATAACAGCTGACTCAGAGTTGGCCTTTACCAGTTGATGGTATTGGGGTTCTCTCCTGCTTAGGGTTGTTAATGACTAAAGAAAGCTGCAGTAAATATTGGCCCACAAGTTCTGTGGGCAGACACGTGTTTGTTTGTTTTTTTCCTCTTGGGTAAATACCAAGGGTAGGAATGGCTAAGCAAGTGAATGTTTAACTTTATAGAAAACTTCCCCCTGGCTCACTTTCCCCATCGTATTATGAACAAGTGTGGGAGGAAATGGATCCTTTGGTTGTCAATGATCTGGCTCCCCCAACTAATGGTGTCATGTCTGTTCTCAGCAACATGAGCAGGGGCACCAACAGCAAGAATGAAGAACATGTGGCTTGGTTCAAGTTCCTGCCATAGTAAACCTTCAGGTCTTCATTCTGGTACTGATGATCTCCTTGGTTGCTGGCTTTCCCCTGGTCTTCTCTGTAGCTCTATTAGGCTATCCTACTCCTTCACCTCACACCCCAATCCCCACATGATTCTGAACTCTTCAGGTAGTCCTCCTTCTTATTGTGTTCTTCCATCTCAGGTTCTGAGAGGCTATTATTTTGGGCCACTGGATGCAACAAGGTCCTCATATGGACTCCAGCTACCATTTGTACCAGGATGCATGTGAGGTCATGCTTTGCCACAATGGGGGAGGTCCCAGTCCAGAGAGATGGAGTCTCCTACCACACCAGGCCTACAGGTACTCTCTCAGGGGGACACTCCCTGCTTCTCTTCCTGGATAACACTTCTACTTCTCACCACCCAAGTCTCTTGCACACAGGCCAAACATCTCCGGCTTCTACCCTGATGAGAATCCAGTCTCTACTCAAAAGCAGCCTGTAGGTTCTATTGAGGAATATCTCCAGGTCATTTCATCCCTGGATGACCTCATTCCTTTTCTTCTAACTGTACTGACACATTCCACTGTGGGTCTATGGACCTCCCTCTTCCAGCCCAGAGCTCTACTCCATACTTCAACTTAAACCCCAAACCTATGTTGTGCCCCATAGACAAAACTGACTATACCCCACTCTTGCTGCATCTCTCACTTTCTCACATACACATACTCTCTCTCATGCCCTTCCCTTCCCTCCACCTCTCTCCCTTCTTCACTATCCTCCCCTCTCCGTACTTCTCACTCTCTCTCTCATCCTCTTCTCCTTCTTCCCATATACTCCTTTGTCTCCCTCTTCCTAAGAGGCATGACTTCTACTGAATTTTGGAAAAGAAATTGGATGGCAGGTAATGATTGTCAGGTTTTACTTGGAGCAGAAACATAAGTCACTAAAAGGTACAAAGTAGGCACTTCCTGACTTGCTAAGCTGTTCCTTTTTATTCTCCTCTTGGCCACTCCAGGATGCTCTCCCTCATATTTTCTAAACTGGATTAAGGGGGAAAAGAGCTTTTTCAATGTATTTTACATACAATAAAATCCATCTGTTTTAAGTGTAAACTTTGAGATTTGATAAGTATGTACAGTCCATAACCATCACAATAATTTGATGTGGACCCCGGCTCCTGGGGTCCACATCATTATGGATGAAAATGAGACATTCACATGGTTACCAAATTTGGTGGTGGAAAAGGGACAGCATAGCTTTTCTCTCAAGGAGAGCAAAAGCCTCCACCCTTGCTCCAATGAGCTTTTATTGTCTTACTGGGCACATTACAAGAAGGTCCTCATTAACTATGCACAGGCTCGCTTTAGGTGGTTACCTTTTACAAAAAACAAAGGAGCCAATGCCACTAATCACATCATAGAAGAGGGATATTTGCAAATGAAAAGGCAAAAGTGGTTGAACTGGTTACATTCATCCTTGGAAGGTTTAGCATGGGTTTTAGGAAGTTGCTTTGCAGTAAATGTCCTCATTTCAGGGTGAGGCATTTTTAGCAAAAGGCAAGACTCATAGCAGCCTAGGTACCTTGCAGGCCTGATTCCCCACCAGAGAACCTATCTGTGGGTGTGGGTCCTGTGCGTCTCCCAGTGGGAGCTGGGCCCACACCACACAGAGTGGCCTCCCATAATAATTGAGGTACAAAATATTTCCATCACCTCAAAAAGTTTCCTTGTGACCCTTTGCAGCAGATCCCCTCCTCAGCCCACTCCCCAGGAGACCATTGACCTGTTTTCTGTCACTAGAGCCCAACTGGTTTTTACCCCTACTCTGTGTTTTCCATGATTCTAAACTGTAGAATGGGCTAATGGTATCTATTTCCTTGGGTTGCAGAAAACTTCAAATGAGATATATAAACATAAATGAAGTTTTATTTGTCTGTTATTGCATTGTGTGAAAGAGGAGGAAGAGTTTTCTTCAAATTTGAAATATTTAAAATATTTGTCACACTCTGCCTAAACACAGGGTCTACTTTGCAGAGCCCTGAGGGGCACTTGGTTATAAAAGTCTTCCTTCTGGGAAGCTCCAGCTGCAAACCAGCCAGGCCTGCAATGTGACTCAGGAGTGAAGATGCACAGAGACTTCATCACCAGCAAAGACAGTGTGCCTTCAGTCAAAGCCTCAAACCAAAACACAGGAAGAAAACACAGGGATTTCAAGTCCAAGGAGAGTGCTTTGAAATACTGTGCAAAGCATTTTTGTTGCTGGGGACTTCTGCAGCTCTTCATCCATTGATGCTCAGGGCTCCCTGGCCCCTGGTAAGAAGAGCCAGGACTCTGGGGAGAATAAAAAAGGCATTTTCCAGATTCACAAAGAATGAGCACAAACAAATCATAGAACATAGGGAAGGTCCAGGCACTTAGAGAAAAAAGCTTTCTTAGCACTTCCAAAACTGAGTTTTAATAAATAGGGGTTCAGAAAAAATGTAAAGATAGAGAATAAATTAGTGGCTTCCAGGGATGAGAGATAGTGGGGGAAAGGAGTGTGTGACCATAATGGGCAGCTAGAGAGAGGAACAAAGTAACCAAAGTGATGGTTATATCCTTTACACATGTGATAAAGAACATAGAACTAGACACATACATTGTATCTATGTCAATGTCTTAGTTTACATATTATAAGATAGTTACATAAGACATCGCAACTGGGGCAACCTGGAAGGGTATGTGAGACTTTCCTGTATTATCTTTGTATAACTATTCACAACTTCCTGTGAATCTATTAAAAATTAAAAAGTTGCAAAACAGTAGTGAGTTAAGCTTGGAATGCCAGACAGAGATTTTTATAATAAACCACAGCATCAAGAAAAAATCAGGATGTGATTTACAAGTGAGTTTCCAACTTATACAATGATAATAAAAAAAAACAAACAAAATTCCCTTTCCTAACCTGGAAAAGGTCAGCAAGGATAAGGTCAGCAAGGAGAAGGTCAGCAAGTGGAGAGGACGGCTGAAACTTCCTGAGCCCCAGAAATGGGATAGCCCTCCTTCTTCCTTCCAACTCCACCAGTGTGGCTAGGAGTGGGCAAGATGTTGAAAACCCCAGGTAGATTGAGAAGACTGCAGATCTTAGAAAGACCCATCCTTCACCTGGTACCAGATCTCTGTGTCTCTAGATTGAGGATATGTCTGGATGACAGACCTGGATGTGGTTCACAGAGCCTCAGACACTTTTGGGAAAATAACCAAGGCCACCTGGGCTCCAGAGGGAGCATGGAAGAATTGGATGGCTTAGGGAACACAGAACAGCTGGAAACAAGCTGAGAAGCCCTCTCAGCCACAAGCCACAGCAGTGACAAGGACATGAACAGTGAACACCAACTCTTCAATTACAAAAATCTAGGGACCCAGCCACTGATCAGCAGATGCAGTGCCCAGGGGCTTGCAATAAAGCCCCCATTAGAAGAGGCTGCAGGCAGCCCAAGGCAACCCACACCTCTCTCAAAACAAAAGAGCAAGGAGGAAAAGGAGAATTTGATAGAACATACACCCTAAGGAGATGAAATTGTAAAAGTTACTCTGTCAAATTAAAAGTGTCAAGATTAAGTGCTTTCTGCTGAAAATAGAGCTATCTTAGGGTATGGGAGGAGGATGGAACAGGTGGGAGAGAGAGCTGGGATCACAGGATCCCAAAGGACAGGCCTCCACCCCAGGACTTCCTGTGATACTGGGAACAACCAGCTGCCCAGCCCTCTCCTTGGAGCTCTAGACTCACATGCAATGGACAACTCAAAAGCTCTCAGGATTTGAAACACACTTCAGCAAGTCCAAAGCCAATATTGAAGTGGTTCCCTCACACCTGGTTTTGCTCCAATGTTTCTGAATTCCAAGAAGGGCTGCACCAGCCCCAATTCATGCAGGTCAGAAGTTGGGTACCATCCTTGATATCTTCTTTGCTCACCTTTTAACCTCAATCCATCAGAAAGCCTTGGTGTTTCTCCTTTTAAAACACCTGTCAGAACAATCCATTTCTCTCCAAATGTGCTGCCCTTTTTGCCCATCCAGCTGAATTAAGAGTCTCCTAACTGTATCTACATAATTACAATGCTGGTACTCCACCTGAAAAAGTTACCACCCTTCTTCCATAGAATCTAACAGTCCATAATTAAATTTCCCTTCTGTCTCAAAATTGTCTTATTACAATTAATTGTTTGAATCTGAATCTGAACCAAGTCCATACATTACTTGTGGTTGTTATGTCTCTTGTCTAGGAAAGCCCTTACTCACTTTTTTAAATGCCAATGATATGTTGCAAAACCCAACTCAGTTTTTCTGTAGACTGTCCCACATCCTGGATCTTGGCTTCTTCATGGTATCTTTTCAACAAGTGGTCCTGGGAAAACTGGTATCTACATACAAAAGAATGAAGTTGAGCCCTTACCTTACACCATATAAAAATTAACATGGGTCAAAAACCCTTATGTAAGATGTAAAAGCTCATAGAAGCTCATAGAAGAAAACATATAGAAAAACTTCAAGACAAAGTACAGACAACAAATGTAAAAATAGAAAAGCTGGACTATATCAAAGTTAAAAATTTCTGCATATCAAAAGATACAATCAAAAGAGTGAAAAGATAGTCTGGAATGGGAGAAAATATTTGCAAAATATCTGACAGGGGATTAATATATAGAATAAAGAAATAATTGCTAAAACTCAAAAACAAACAAAAAGATTTAAAAATTGACAAAAGACTTGAATAGACATTTCTCCAAAGAAGATGTATAAATGACTAACAAATACATGAAAAGATGCCCAATATGACTTAACATGAGGGGAAAGCAACTCAAAACCACAATAAGATACTACTATACACCCATTAGGACAGCAACTTTAAAACAAAATAAAACAAATAAAAAGAAAAGAGAAAATCACAAATATTGATAACACTGTAGTGAAATTGGAACACTTGTATACTGCTGGTGGAAATGTAAAATGGTACAACTTCTGCAAAAAGCAGTATAGAGATTACTCAAAAGTTTAAAAATAGAATCACTATATGGTCTAGCAATTCCGCCTCTTGGTATATACCCCAAAGATTTAAAAGCTGGGTCTCATAGAAACACTGATACTCCCATATTCAAAGCAGCATCATTCACAATAGCTAAAATGTTGAAAAAACTTAAGTGTCCATCGATGGATGATGAATAAACAAAATGTGGTCTATACACAAAATACAATATTATTTGGCCTCAAAAATAGAAATTCTGACATATGCAACACATGAATGAACCTGGAGGATATTATGCTAAGTGAAATGAGAGAGTCACAAAAAGGCAAATACTGTATGATTACACTTACATGAATTAACTAGAGCAGTCAGATTTGTAGAGACAGAAAGTACAATGTTGGTTGCTTTGGAATGGGGGAGGGGAAATTGGGAATTAATGTTTAATGAGCACAGAGTTTCAGTTTTGTAAAATAAAAAGTTCTGGAGATCAATGGAAATGGCTACACAACATTATGAATGTATTTAATGCCATTGAGCTGCATGCTTAAAATAATTAAGATGTGACTTTTATGTTATGTGTATTTTACCACCATATTTTTAAAATAAATTAAAATCTATTAGATTTTTTTACATTCTGTGATTGTTTGGTTATTACTCACTAGGTTCATATTTAGTGTCTTGTACTACTACTAAAAATATGCAAAATTACTAAACTCTAGAAAATAAACCTTTTAATTCAAAAGAAAGTGGCCAGACCTGCATCCTATAAGTTAAGTCTTCCACAGAGAGATTTTCTAGGAGAAATGTCCATGCTGGTCAGAAGTTGAATGTGCTTCTGAACTGGGTCACAGGACCAGAAAGCCAGGCCCCCAACATAATGGATTGAGAGTGACCCTGGGCATAGTCACTGTACTCCAAGGAAGTCATCTGGCCTGGAGAGGCTGTTGGTTACAACTATTCTGAGGTTGAACAGGTAGCTAGTGCTGAGAAAGAGAAGAGCTGTGACCCTGACTAGTTGCACAGTAGGAAATGTAACTATGGAAAGGAGTGCACTATGCACAATTCAATGCTAACAGTTTTCCAAATATTTGAAAAATAGAAAGTTGTATAGAAAATGCAGTTAATCGAAACTGACTCAAAACCAAAAAGTTTTTCTTTAATGATTTTATTGTTGTTCAATTACAGTTGTATTTTCTCCCCACCCCCTCCAAAGCCACCTCCCTCCCTTGCTTCCACCCTCCCTCTTAGTTTTCTCCATGTGTTCTTTATTGTAGTTCCTGAAAACCCTCCTCCCCTCTGGCTATTGTTAGATTGTTCTTATTTTCAATGACTCTGGGTATTTTTGCTTCCTTGTTTCTTTTGTTTATTATTTTCCAGTTCAAAGTGAGATCTTATGGTATTTGTCCCTCACCACCTGGCTTATTTCACTTAACATAATGCTCTCCTGTTCCATCCATGCTGTCACAAATGGTAGGAGCTTCTTCTTTCTCTCTACTGCATAGAATTCCATTGTGTAAATGTACCATAGTTTTTTGATCCACTCATTTGCTGATGGGCATTTAGGTTGCTTCCAGCACTTGGTTATTGTAAATTGTGCTGCTATGAACATTGGGGTGCATAGGTTCTTTTGGATTGGTGTTTCAGGGCTCTTAGGATATAATCCCAGTAGTGGAATTGCTGCGTCAAAAGGCAGTTCCATTTCCAATTTTCTGAGGCAATTTCATACTGGTGCAGTGGCTGCACCAGTCTGTGTTTCCACCAACAGTGCACTAGGGTTCCCTTTTCTCTGAATCCTCTCCAACACTTGTTTGTTGATTTGTTCATGATGGCCATTCTGACGGGTGTGAGGTAGTATCTCATTGTGGTTTTAATTTGCATCTCTCTGATGACTGGCAATATTGAGCATCTTTTCATGTGTCTCTGGGCCCTCTGTATGTCTTCCTTGGAGAAGTGTCTGTTCAAGTCCTTTGCCCATTTTTTAATTGGATTTTTTGTCTTCTTGGAATGGAGTCATTCAAATTTTTTATATATTTTGGAGACCAAGCCCTTGTTCAAGGTGTCATTGGCAAATATGTTTTCCCACATGGTTGGCTCTCTTTTCATTTTAATGCTGTTTCCTTTAGCTATGTAGAAGCTTTTTAATTTGATGAGGTCCCATGTGTTTATTCTTTCCTTTATGTCCTTTGCTTCAGGAGACATATCCATAAAGATGTTGCTGCATGGATCAAAACCAAAAAGTCTTTGAGAAGATCATAATATGAGAAAGGTGAACTAAAGTCTAATAGTGTTTTTTAAAAAGCTCAGGGTCTAATGGTTTAATGAGCCAGGACTTTCCCAACATTCAAATAATAAGTGTTTAGTAGCCATACCATATGAACAGACATTAACTTCCAGGTGTGGCTGGTGCTCCCAGAGTATATTGGTTCTCAAATAAACAGACTGGGATTACCGGGGAACTTGTAAGGAATGCAAACTCCCTGCACCACACCAGACTGACCAAATCAGCATTTGTGGGGTTGGGCCAGGCCCTCTGTATTGTAACTAAGAAACTCCTGGTGAAGCAGAAAATAGAATAGGAAATCATGAGACACTGTAACTATCATCAATCAGCATTCTGATTTCTGAGAATCACCTTGTGACACCTGATAATAATTAGCATTGTGGTTTCCTCCCCAAGAGGGCAATCAAGGAGGATTGTGGAAAGTCATATGTGTAGATGCTTAAGTAAAAGCCTTATAAAGCCTGTAGCCATTTATAGAAGAAAGCCATTCTCTGGCCAGAGATGGCCTGCTCCCTTGTCTTGAGAAGTGTACTTTCCTTAATAAACTTCCCACTTGCTTTGCTTTACAATATCTTTCTGGTCAATCCAATTCTTTGTTCATGAACACCAAGAGCCTGGACCCCATTTCCATTTGCAGCAATTTGGCAATCCAGCCAGGAGGCTTTTTCTGTAGAAACTCCAGAGAGATGACAACTCCACACTGCCCGGTGGTTGGAGCAGACTTTTGTTCTCTCTGTCTTCTTTATGCCTTGGGACCCCCCAGGTCCAAGAAGAGAGTTTTCCAGTTTTGTGAAGGCATGTATTGGGAAGTTAAGAGCCAAAAGTGTGCCCACCAATTAAAAGAATCCCATGTGAGGATTGAAGTTAGAGACTAGCTCCCCACCAGGCACAAGACAATATCTACACAATGAGGCACACTGTAAAATATAACATCATCCCTTCCACTCAGGACTATTGTAACTCTCAAAAGGAGTTGCTGAGTGCACTTCCTTCTTTGCTATGTCCTCTTGTACTAAGTAAACCACATTCCTCCCAAGACTTCTCTATATGCACCTCTTTCCCATGTGTCTCTTCTGCAACCAAAATGTATGCTGCATTTGCCAAATGTAGGTCAAGGTTGGTGAGTCCTTTAAAATCCTTTCAGTGGCCTTTCCAGTCCAGGTTAAGTTTGTAAAATAGATAAACTAGAATGTTCCTGCCCCCTTTGCACTCATGAGGAGCAGAGGAAACTAGTTCAAATTAATTAACCATGAGGAGTAGAGGTAAGTTAATCAATTTTCCCTCTGGTACTTTAACAGCATTTTCTTTTTTGGTCTCCAGAAATGTTTCAAATGACTGGTACAGTCTTCTTCCTACAACTTCTTTCAGAAGTCTCCAGATTATTCTTGAGGCAGGCTATGTCCAGTTTAACCAAAGCCTCCAGGCTTTAGGTATTAATTAGGTACCAGGATAGATGGTACAATTAGTTCTATGGAAATTCTAGTTTGTTTTCTACCAGTTGACATACCCAAGCCTTTGTATCACCAGAGACATCTGGTAGCTTAGACTGGTAGGATAATGGGGGGTGCCATGTTATCCACTAGAGAACCCCTTAGACAAATGAAAAAGGATGCCTCTAGAAAGCCAGGGAATTGACTTCTCTTTTTCTTTTCCCCAGGTATGCCATGGATAGGTAATACTCCCTCTATCCTCTCAGGTTCCCCATTTGAAGGCATTCTTAAAAATTGGGAAATATTTGACCCTGAAAATCCCAAGAAAAAGAGGCTAACTTTCTCCTGTTATATGGCTTGGAGACATATTACATGCCTCAATATAAACTAGGAGATGGGGGATTTTGGCCTGAAAATGGGAACAATTACAGCACCATACTCCAGTTAGGCCTGTTTTTTAGATGGTTAGACAAATGGTCAGAGGTTCCCTATGTTCAAGCCCTCATAGCACTATATTGTAATACAACCCTTTGTTCTAACCAGGGAGACAGCCTCTCTAGTGGTCGTGAATGAAATCCTAGATGACCCCCTTGCAAGTTTCTCAGGATGAATCAAGAAGGCACCAAAGTCCTGAAGCTGCTGCTCCCACCTAAGAGGAATCAACCTCTCCACCACCCTACTACCAGAAACCTAGTCCAGTGGGGTAAACATGGAGCAGAGCCTCATGTACCCCCACTGCTCCTGCCCACCTGCCCCTGAGGGAAGTAGCAGGTACTGATACTCAATAAGGGTTCATGTCCCTTTTTCAATAACTGACCTACGGCAGTACAAAGATAGACTAGGAAACATCTCTGATGATCCCTCATGATTCACTAGTAATTCCAAACCTTAACCCTTGCCTTTCATATGTCTTGGAGACATATAATCCTGGCCACCTATTGCTCTCCAGAAGAGAGCAACAAATTTGAGAAGATGCCTGCAAACTTGCAGACCAGTTCCATGCTCAAAACCCCAATGATATAGGCCCTGCAGCTCAGGTACTTCCAGATCAGGACCCTGAATGGGACTATAACACCAGTATGAGGAAACAGAAATAAAAACACCATGATACAGTGCTCCTGCTGGAATCTAGACCTGTCCTCTCCAGAGGGCCAAGTATTAATGGGACAACACTTTTTCAGCCAGCCAGCTCCTGATATTTGTGTAAAGCTTAAGAAATTATAATGGGCCCACAAACTCCTATGACCCAGCTGATAGGTAATGCCTTCTCAGTCTTTAACAATCATAATTTGGAGGAAAAGAAAGCAGAGCCAGTGTGAGAAAAAGAGGGAGGAAAAGCAGGTCAAACTAATAGCACTACCAGAAGCTCAAACAGTCCTGATCAAGAGCCAAATTGGATCTATAATACCCAGGAAAGAAACAGAAATAGGACCACCATGATTCAGTTTTTACTACCTGGAATAAAACAAGGCTTTAGGCTTCAGGCTTTAGGAAGCCTGTAAATTATGACAAGATTAGAGAAATAACACAAGGAAAGGAAAAGAATCCAGCTCTCTCTGTAACAGACTGGTTGAGACATTCAGGAAATATACCACTGTACATCCATCCTCTCCATAAAGTCAGCATTTCATTAAAGGGACAGCATTTCATTAAACCAATCAGCACCAGATATTTGTAGAAAGCTTCAAAAATTACAAATGGGTCCATGAACTTTTACAGCCCAACTAGTAGACATCACCTTCCTGGTTTTTAACAACCAAGACTTTGAGAAAATGGAGGAATGGATCCAGCATAGGAAAAAGGGGGAGGAAAGGCAGGCCAAGTTAACAGCACTAGCTGTTAGCACCATTGGCAATGTCCAGCCACCTCAAGGTAAACCTGGAAAGCCACAAAAGTGCCAAGGGCAAAAAGACCAAACATACTTTAAATGCAAAACCCTTGGACACTGGGCAGGGGATTGCACAAGGCCACCCCAGGGCTATGTCCCAGGTGCAAATGCACAAACCCTGATCCCTGGTACTGGAAGGTAGGTGGCCCTGATTCCCAGAGTGGAAAGGTGTCATCTCCTAAGGCCATGGAAGCATTTGAGGACTGAGGGTTCTGGGAGCAGATTGGCCTCAGTGTACACCAGCATCTCAATCCCTAACGAGGAACCCCAGCTAACTCTTGATGTTGCAGGTAAGAAGATTAACTTTCTTGTTGATACTGGGACCACTTACTCTAACCTCAATTCTTACACAGGATCTCTCTACTCCAGTTAAATTACTATGATGGGAGTTGAAGGAAAATATTGAACTTGTTTTTGCATACTCCCTGTCACCTGTCAATTTGAAAGCCAAATTTTTAAACATTCTTTCTTAATTATTCTACAATGTCCTATACTGTTGCTAGGATTGTCCAACTAAAGAAAATTAGAAAATGGCATCTGGAACTAATTTTACAGAAAGTAGGACCAGTAGTTTGGAACTCTGGAGATCCTGAAAAAGCAAGACTGCCCAACAAGTTCAAATGTGCTTAAAGCCTGGGACAGCCTATCCCCATAGGAAATAGTATCCTATCAAACAGGAGGATCTAGAAGATCTGCAGCTCATTTGAGAAATTTGTAACATACAGGCTACTACTTTCCTGTCAATCCCTCTGCAATACTCCAATCCTCCCCATTATTTTTTCCTTTTAATTGTTTTATTGTTGTTCAAGTACAGTTGTCTGCATTAACTCCCCACCACCCCCACACACCAGCCATTCCCACCTCCCTCCTGATTCCACACCCTTGGCTTTGTCCATAAGTCCTTTATCATTGTTCTTGCAAACCCTTCTCCCCCTTCCCCCCAATTGTCCGCTCCCTCCTCCCCTCTGGTTAATGTCAGATTGTTCTTAATTTCAATGTCTCTGATTATATTTTGCTTCCTTGTTTCTTTTGTTCATCAAGTTCCACCTAAAAGTGAGATCATATGGTATTTGTCTTTCACCTCCTTGCTTATTTCACTTAGCATAATGCTCTCCAGTTCCATCCATGCTGTCACAAAGAGTAGGAGCTCCTTCTTTCTTTCTGCTGCATACTATTCCATTGTATAACTGTACCATAGTTTTTTGATCTATTCATTTACTGATGAACACTTAAACTGCTTCCAACACTTGGCTATTATAAATTGTGCTGCTATGAACATTGAAATACATAGGTTCTTATGAACTGGTGTTTCAGGGTTCTTAGGATATAATCCCAGCAGTGGAATTACCGGGTCAAAAGGCAGTTCCATTTTTAGTTTTCTGAGAAATTTACATACTGCTTTCCATAGTGGCTAGACCAGCCTGCATTCCCATCAACAGTGCAGTTCCCTTTTCTCCACATCCACTCCAACATTTGTTTGTTGATTTGTTTAGGATGGCCATTCTGACGGGTGTGCAGTGGTATGTCCTTGTGGTTTCAATTTTCATCTCGCTGATGGCTAGTGATGCTAAGCATCATTTCATGTGTCTCTGAGCCCTCTGTATTTCCTCCTTGGAGAAGTGTGTCTGTTCAAGTCTTTGGCAAATTTTTTTAATTGGGTTATTTGTCTTCCTGGAGTGGAGTCATGTGAGTTCTTTATGTATTTTGGAGATCGAAACCTTGTCCAAAGTATCATTGGCAAATATGTTTTCCCATATGCTTGGTTCTCCTTTTGTTTTCTTTAGCCTTGGAGAAGGTTTTTATTTTAACGAGATCCCATTTGTTTATTCTTTTCTTTATGCCTAGGGGACATATTGGTGAAAATATTGCTGCATGGAATATCTGAGATTTTCCTGCCTATGTTCTCCTCTAGGACTTTTAGGGTGTCATGACTTATATTTAAGTCTTTTATCCACCTTGAATTTGTTTTTGTGTATGGTGTAAGTTGGTGATTGAGTTTCTTTTTTTTTTGCATAGAGCTGTCCAGCTCTCCCAACACCATGTGTTGAATAAGCTATTTTTACTCCATTTTATGCTTCTTCCCCTTTGTTAAATATTAATTGACCATAAAGACTTGGGTTTACTTCTGGGCTCTCTGTTCTGTTCCATTGGTCTATGTTTCTATTCTTATGCCAGTGCCAGGCTGTTTTGATTACAGTGGCTTTGTAATACAGTTTGATATCAGGTATTGTGATCTCTCCCATCTTGTTCTTCTTTCTCAAAATTGCTGCAGCTATTTGGGGTGGTTTATGGTTCCATATAAATTTCTGAAATGTTTGTTCTACATCTGTGAAATACATTATTGGCACTTTAATAGGGATTTACTTGAATCTATAAATTCTGTTCATAATCTAAACTTTCCTCTACATCCCAACCTTATGTCTTCGTGTGTGCCCAGTCGCAGCACATCAGAGCATCACAGGACATCAGGGCATCTCAGCCAAGTCAGATCGCAGTTGACTGTGCCCTTCACAGGGCTTGTCCGCACACCCCTTCCATAGCTGTCTCCACATAATTACTGTCCTACCAAGCAAGAAAGACAGGGATGAGCACAACTCTCCTCTTCCCTCAAGTCTGTCCTTTGGACCTGTCCCTCAGGAAGTGTGTTGGAAGGAAGGGAAGAGGATGGAGCACTCAGTTTCTTCATTCCCTCTGACTTTTTCTTCCTTCAGCCCTTAGAATCTGTGTACTCTTAGGAGGGTAGAGGTGTGGGAAAGGACTGATACCAAGTCCTATATTACAAAATAATTCTGCATAACAACAATAAAAACTCTTAGTAGCACACAGCAAACTCCTCCTAGCTCATGAACTTGAAGAGCTCTGCTGATCTAGACCACACTCAATTCTCTTCTGGTCCCACTTAGGGTTCTGCCAGCATCCACAGGCAGCTGTGGGTTATCTAGGCCAGTACTCTTCAGTGATTAGAGTACATTAGAATCACCTGGAGAGTGCCAACACCAGCTCCCTAGGCCACACTCCCCATGATTCAGTTTGACAGAATTCACTTCTCCTGGGCTTGCTCACACCTGCAGATCTGGGCTGACCCACAAATATTGGGGTGACTCAGTTCTGTTCTTATTTTTGTCTCACTTCAGTAAGCCAGCTTAGGCATGTTCTTGTGGCTATTTCAAAAGTACTGAACAGATCGACAGAACCCCTCCAAAACCTCTGTCCGAATCCCCTGTGCCCAGCACCTGAGTGGGTCATATGACCTGGGTCATGGCTACAGAAAAAGTGAAGGATTGAAGCAGTTAATGCAAGCAGTGTGCCCTGGGAAATGTTGAAGAAAACTGATCAGACATGGTTGACTTCACACAGAGCTTACACACCACCCCAAGCCTCTTCTCTCCTCATGTCCTTGGTGCATTTGTGGGTCCACCTCTATCTGGGCTCCATCTGAACTGTTCCTTCAACTCCAGTTTGGCCTCCTAAACATACCTGAAGTCCATCCTCTTCTCTCCCTTCCCATGCATCCCTCTAGTGTTAAGGTCTCTTACCTTCCCACTAAATTGTTGCTGAAGACCCTAACTTTTCTTCCTTCCTCTGAAGCAAGGTTCTTCCAGTCTGATCTGTACCCTCAGCTGAAGTGCATTTCTGAAGTAGAGCCTGAACTTAGCACACTTCTGCTTATCACTTACTGACCTCCTTAAGGAAGCTCCCACGGAGGGGTGGAGCACTGCCCTGTGGGATACACTGGGAAAGTGAAGAATTCCTTCTCATACTCTAAGGAGAACCCCTCCTTCTGCCCGTTTCTGTTATTTCTCTGACTCTGGCAAGGAGGTCAATTCTTTTTGGAATTTGATCCTTCACTTCCCTGTGACACCCTAAGTCTCTATGGAGCCCAGTCAATTTTCTCAGGTTCTTGTTTTCCACATTGGAATGAGGGCTGGGAATTCATTAGAATAAGAATGAGCAATATACTTTGGCCTGAGAGACTATCTCAAATACCATATACCAACCTCCATTCCCTCCACCACTTGAAACTAACTTGTGCTGTTGGCCCTCCCTGATAATTCTGGCCCTCTCAGGTTTGCTGAACACCTTCTTCAGTCTCTTCCTTCTCCACAGCCTCTTCCTTCTTCTTTAGCCTCTGTCCACTTCATCAATCTTGGAAAGGAATAGAGTTCATCCACATTCACAATGGAGGCAGCTTCCTTCCAGGAACGAGAGATACAGAAATTTGTGGCCCCTGCTTTTCCATCCTTGAAGGGGCATGCCTGAGGTTTGCTGTGGTTTCTGTGCCTGCGTGGGAAACACACCTTTAACTGACCCAACCTGCTAGCCTGTCATGTGAATCCCATGTGTCAGCCCTTCTAGGATGGGGTATCCAGCCCCTTGGAATTATGTATGGACATATTTTGGTGGTCAATTCTGGGTAAGGCATCCCCTCCAACTACCTCTGCACCTTCAGTCTGGCCTTGGTACATCTTCAGCTTTGATTCTTATGTGGAAAGCCAGTACTTGGTTACATTAGCCACTGACATATTTCCTTATCCCATGGGCCCCCCACCCCTGTACCACCAGCTCTAAGCAGTGATGCTGCCTATGGCAACTATGCCCAGTTGGGATGGCAGAATCCAGTCAGCTCAGACTTCACTGCTGCAGTGGAGAGGGGGAAGGAAAGTGTCCAGAGGAGCTTCCCACTTGAATAGATATCAAGCCCTTCTATCAGATTGGGCCTCCAGTCCAGAACTCTGCCCTCTGCCTCCTTTACCTACTACCCACCATCAGCCTGACCTCCACTGCCTCCACTCCTCCTGGCCACTCTGCAGGGCCTGCCACAGCCTCTTTGAACACTAATCAATTCTGCCCCCATAATCTGCCCCAAGCTGAAAAACACATTGCAAAGTGCCCAGTAAGCTATGGGCCTGCCTGGAATCAGGTCTAACTTTTGCTTTTTTAAAGAACCTCAGATATAAGTTATTTATCATTGTTCAGAGCACAGCACACTCTCTATTGCCCCGTGATAAACACCTTCCTTTTTATTTTCATTTTTTTTCCTTTGTTGTTCAACCCTGCTGCCTACACCCTTTCCTCTCCTAGTCGTTGTCCTAGGCTAGCACAAGGATATATCAATAGGTCCTCAAATATTTATGCATCCAACCTTGTAAAGTGAGTTTTGTATGCTTGTGTTTTTACTTTTAACTTTAAATGTGTTTCTACTTTTCAATTACAGCTGGCATACCAATATTGTATTAGTTTTAGGCGTACAACCCAGTGATTAAACATTATATAACTTACTAAGTTACCACTCTGATTAATCTACAACCCATCTGACACCATACATATGTATTAAAAATATTATTGACTATGTTTCATGCTGTATTTTTACATCCCTGTGACTGTCTTGTAACTACAAAATTGAGCTTCTTAACCCCTTCACCTTTTTCACCCATTCCTCCAAACTCCCACCCATCTTAAAGAAGACCCTTTGACATTTCTTACAATACTGCTTTGATGCTGATAAACTCCTTTAGCTTCTCCTTGTCTGAGAAACTCTTTATCTGTCTTTTGATTTTTAAATGATAGCTTTGCTGGATAGAGTAATCTCAGTTGTATGTCCTTGCTTTTCATTTCTTTGAATATTTCTAGCCAATTCCTTCAGGCCTGCAAAGTTTCTGTTAAGAAATCAGCTAACAGTCTTATGGAAGACCCCTTGTAGATAACTAACTGCTTTTCTCTACTGCTTTTAAGATCCTCTCTTTGTCTTTAACCTTTGGCATTTTGATTATGATATGTCTTGATGTCAATCTCTTTGGATTCATCTTGTTTGGTACTCTACGAGCTTTTTGAATTTGTGTATCTATTTCCTTCACTAGGTTTAGGAAGTTTTCTGTTATTGTTTTTTCATGTATGTTTTCAATTCCTCGATTTCTCTCTTCTCTTTCTGGCACCACCATGATATGAAAATGGGTACACTTAAAGTTGTCCCAGAAACTCCTTACACTATTATTTTTTTGGGATTCATTTTTTCTTTTTGCTATTCTGTTTGGTATTTTCTACTCCTTTGTCTTCCAAATCTCTGGTTTGATCCTCTGCCTTATATACTCCACTGTTAATTCCTTATAATGTATTATTCATTTCTAACTGGTTATTTTTTCATCTTCTATGTCCATTTTTATGCGTCCCATCTCTTTGCTAAGGTTTTCACTAAGTTCATCTACTTTCCCCCTAAGGTCATTTAGCATCCAGTGTTTTGAACTTTGCATCAGGTAGATGTCTTGCCTTCCTTTTGTTTAGTTCTTCATTTGGAGTTTTGTTCAGTTTTTTCATTTGGGACATGTTTCTTTGTCTCCTCATTTTGGCAGCCTCCCTCTGTTTGTTTCTATGTATTATACAGAGCTGCTATAAATCCAAGTCTTGGTAGCATGACCTTCTGTAGTAGGTATTCTGTAGGTTCCAGTGGCATAACCTCTAATCACATAAGCTGGGCATTCCAGGTGCACCCCCATGTAGCTGTTTAAACCTTTCCATTGTAGTTGAGCCTTGATTGCTGTTGGTACCTCAGTAGGAGGTATTTACCTCCTAAGCCAACAGCTGCAAGGACTGGCTGCAACCACCATAGCTGATCAGCTGTGCAGGGGCTGACCCCACAGAGCAGTACTTACTTCCATGGGGCTATGGTGCCCACTGAGTCTGCCCTTTGAGTGTATCAATTCTGGCAGAGGTTGGGTGGTGCTTCAACATGATCTGAAGATATGTAATGGGTCCACTTTATCTGGGGCCTCCCAGGAGTTATAGGTCAAGGTCAGCTACCACCAATATCCTTCCCAGAGCCACCTTGCATAAGCTACAAAATCTTCAGGTATTTGCTACTTGTGCTTTACATGGCAGGGAAGTGCCCATGAGAGACCAAGGTGCAAATCAAGGCCAATTACCACTAGTTCCAGGCTTGAAGCCACTTAGCAACAAGTACAGGTTGGATGCTACTTGTTTGAGAGATTTTAGGAAAGTCTGAAGCATGAGCCTGGAAAGTCTTTTTGTATAGAAAAGCCCCTGGAAACAGCTTGGGTGGACCCACACATTGGGTGGAGCATGGTCTCAGAGAACCACCAGGGTGTGGTGAACACTGTTTACCAGGTTTCTAGAGACTCAAATATGTAGCCTGCCTGCCAGCTCCGTGGGGGAAGGGCTCAGAAAAGAAACAGTGTCCTCTTCTAGCACTTCTGTCTTGGCAAAAGCTGCACCTCCAGCTTTTTCCCTGATATCTGAAAATTCAGTTTCTCCTTGTATGTCTCTGGTGCATTTTGAGCTGTTGCCCTAGTGCTGAAGTTTACAGAGAGTGAGTCCAAGTAAGTCTGTGCATGAGACCTTTTAAAGGAACTGCATGGGACTCCAGAATCCCTCCATATCACTAAGGCACAATACCCACTAGTTTTTACAGCAATAAGTTATGGGGGCTTCTCTTCTGGCATTGGGACACTGGGCTGGGGGGCATGGTGGGAAGCTGGGACCCCTCACTCCTCAGGGAGCACCTCCACAGCTGATATATCCTTTCTTATTTTTATCTGTTACACATGAGTATGGGACCAGCCTGTTTCAAGTTCCAGCCCCTCCTACCAGTCAAGAGGCCACCCTGCACTGTGGCTTCTTATTTACAGCCTTAGTTGTAGAACTGTTATTCAGTTAGATTTTAGGCAGTTCTAAATGATGGGTATTCTATACTTTGGTTGTAATTTTGATGTGATTTTTGGAGGATTTGGGTACTATGTTTACCTACACTGCCATTTAACTGGAACCTCTGTGTGCCCGCATTTTTAAATTACACAAATGGCATGCTATAATATTTCAGTTTCTCTGTTCTTCATTAGTTGACACAATGTTAAGTCCACCCACAATGTTTATATACATTTAGTTCAGGGTTCCAAAGTACTTTACAGAGGGTCATATAGTAAGGCCTAACACTCTACATTTAAAATGTAAACTGGGAAAATAGAAGTTACTGGTTGTAAAAGGCAGTGCTCTACATTTGTCTAGGCATGGGTATAGTCATGGAAATAATAAGACCTGACCTCAAGTCAAGATGGCAGCATAGGCAGACCTGGCTCGCCTCTTCCCACAACCACATCAAAATTACAATGAACATATAGAACAACCAACACTCAGAATCATTGGAAACTGAGCCGAATGGAAGTCTGACAACTATGGAATTAAAGAAGCCAGATGCATCCAGACTGGTAGAAGGTGGAAAGATGCAGAACATGCTGGTGCCATATCCACATGAGGTGGATAAAAATTTGGGGAAGATATCTCAGGAGTGGAATCTCACCCCCACACCAGGACCCCCAGCTCAGGGTTCCAGTGCCAGGAAGATAAGTCTCCAAAACTTCTGGCTGCAAAAACCAGTGGGAATTGAGTCAGTGGAATAAATTTCTGGAGCCCCAAGCACTTTCTTTTAAAGGACCCACACATGAATTCACCTACTCAGGCTCACTCCCCCTGAGCTCCAGCACCAGGGTAGCAGTTTGAAAAGCACCAGTGACATACAGAGAGAAACTGATGCCTCTGGTACTCTCTGGTGTCTCTGGACTCTGCATCAAGGCAAGCAGAGTCCATTGTCCCTTTTCTGAACCTTCACCCCACAAAGCTAGCAAGCTGGTACCATGTATGAGACTCCATCAACCTGGCTAACACTGTTTGATCCATCCTGGAGGTCCCCTGAGGCTCCACGCCACCTAGCTTATGGGCCCACCCAAGCTGCCTTTCCATGTGAATGGCTTGTCTTGACTCATGCTCCATAACTTCCTAAATCCTCTCAAATATGAAAGAGCTGACCTCAGTGGACCCCAGTGTGCACTAGCAGCACCCAGCTTAGATACACAGCTTGCATTTGCCTGAGAATATCCAAGTCCAGCATGAGTAACAGCCATCACAGATTGCTTTATAACTCAGGCAGGGTGGCTCAGAGCAAAACACAGGTGAGGGTTGACCTTTCCCTGTACCACACAGGAACCTCCAGAGTGTTCACACCCAGTGGGCAGCTACAGACTGTGTCAGAGCACTATCACCCTGCCCCTGCACAGCTGATCCTCTACAGAGGGCAGAAGATGGTTGTCAGTGGTCACAGACAGTCCTTGAAGCTGTCTGGCCTGGGACAAATCCCTCCCATTGACCTACCATCAGCAGTCAAGACTCAACTACAAGAGGGTGAACTCAGCCCAAATGAAGGGTGCATCTCAAGTACCCAGCTTGGGTGATAAGAAAAGTTGTGCCACTGGACCCTACAGAACACCTACTAGATTAGGCCACACTACAAAGACACGGAGTCAAAGAAGCTCTACCTAATACATGGAAACAAGGAGGGTGCGAAAATGAGGAGACAAAGAAACATGGTTCAAATGAAAGATCAGATAAAAAATCCAGAAAAAGAACTAAACAAATAATCTATCAGATACAGAGTTCAAAGCACTGGGTAAAAGGATGTTCAAGAAACTTAGTGATGACCTCAACAGCATAAAAACAGAAACAAAGGATATATTAATTTAAATAAAGAACAATTTACAGGGGAACATCAGTAGAGTGAATGAAGCCAAGAATCAAATCAATGATTTGGAACATAACAACAACAACAACAACAACAACAAAAACAATCAGAACAAGAAGAAAAAATAATTTTAAAAAATGAGGATAGTATAGGCAGCCTCTAGGACAACTTCAAGAGGTTCAACATTTGCATCATGGGGATGCCAGAAGGAGAAGAGAAGGGACAAGAAATTGGAAATTTATTTGAAAAATAATGAAAGAAAATTTTCTTCATTTGGTGAAGGAAATAGACACTCAAGTCCAGGAAGCACAGAGAGTCCAAAACAAGATAAATACAAAGAGGCCCACTCTAAGAAACATCATAATTAAAATGCCAAAAGTTAAAAATAAAGACAGAATCTTAAAAGTAGCATTAGTCATCTATCAGAAAATATTCACAAAACTGTCAGCTGATTCTCAAAAGAAACTTTGCAGGCTAGAAGAGATTGGCAAGAAATATTCAAAGTGATGGAAAGCATGGGCCTACAGCCAAGATTGCTCTACCCAGCAAAGATATCATTTAGAATCAAAGGGCAGGTAAAGAGCTTCTGACAAGAAAAATTAAAGGGATTCATCATTACCAAACCATTATTATATGAAATATTAAGTGGACATATATAAGAAAAAAGAACATCAAAACTATGAACAATAAAATGGCAAAAAATACCTATCTGTCAACAATAGGATATAAAAATCAAACTAAATAAACAAGAAGAACAGAGACAGAGTCATGGATACAGAGAGCATTTTTATGGTGGACAGATGGGAGGGGGCATGGGGAAATGGATGTAGAGGTAAGATGATTAGGAAGTACAAATATAAAGACACAGAATAGCCATGGGAATGTAAAGTACAGTATAGGAAATGGAATAGCTAAAGAACTTATACCCATAACCCATGGACATGAACAACGGTGAGGGCATTGACTGAAGGAGTGGGGGATGTTGAGGGGAGAGTCACAAGGAGGGAAAAATCAGGACAAATGTAATAGCATAATCAATAAAATACAATTAATAAAAGAAATAATAGGATATGGATTTGGCTATGTGTATATAAGAGAACAAGAATATGGGTAGTGAGAAGGTAAAGCAACAGACACACCTTGTTGGAATATTCCTCCATGTGGATATGGAAATTATGAAGAAATAAGACAGGAGAAGTGGCAAAGAAAGCTGCTTGGCCAGTTGCAAAATCATAAGAAACAAGGAGAAATGACTGGTCAATGGGGGTAACAATGGCATAGTCTGAAGTGACCTTCAAAGGAAAGTGATGTGGAAGTAGCAGTGAGGAGCAAAAGGACCAGTGGACATGGAATAGAGCATGGCCATCGGGTGTCCTTGGCAGTGGGGATGCTTCACGGAGTCGACACTCCTCCCTAGGAGACATCTCAATGTTCTGAGGCTCTTCCAATTGACATGATGTTTGAAGAGTGTTACTGACTTCTTATGGGCTGGGACTGTAGAAGCTAAATGACATCCACTATACAAATGTCCTTTCAAGTAGGCAACTTCCCATGATTTGCCTTTCCTTCACATGTCCCTTTGGGGGTTCAAAGAGGTAAAGAATAGTTGATAGTTATTAAAGCCTGGAAGCTAACCCATTTTACATAGAAACACAATATGTTTGCAAGGTTTTAATGATGCACTGAATACTAGTGAATGTGACCTCTATTCTTTCATTTTCCTTTAGGTTTAAAAATAGAATGGCTTTAACATTACCATTTTTTGCCATGCATAATGTGTATACACATTTTTGGCCCAAACTTTCAGGAAAAAAATCTTTCACTTTAATTTTATTATTTAGTTATTTATATTTAGAGACTTGTTTTTTTGTATTATAATTCTAGCATTTATTTTGAACATATTATGGTACAAGGAATTTTATGAAACAAATAATTACAAAACAAGAACAGATAAAAGGTACAAGAAATTTTATGTACCAGTAACAAATTTATGATGTTTATGCATCATAGAAGGCCAAGAACTCTTCATCACTGTCAATTTCAGAAGTGTTATCTTCTTCAGTTTCTACATTACTGGTGATTTCTGAAGAGTCACTTTCCTCATCCTGGTAAATTTCATTGTCCTCAGTTCCATCCATAGCATTGCTGATGCAGCATTTTTAAAAATGATTTCACAACCACTTCCTTCTTGACACTGATCCACAATCTTAGGAACCAATCAAAAATCTGGGTGATGGATAATTTCTTGGTCCTGCCTTTAGGAGTTAAGTCATTATCAGCTGACTATACCCATAACATCTACTCTTTCTTCATTAGGGCCTTAAAAGGCTTGTTTACTGACACATCAACAGGTTGCAGTTGACTAGTTAGTCCACCAGATATCACAGGAAGTTGGGTTTTCAAGTCTGTTACACTTGCTTTTGCACTTTGTGTAACATGTGCTTCAAAGTGATCAAAAACAAGCAAAGCCACTTCCAGCCAAGATGGGGGCATAGGTAGACAGACTGTGCCTCCTTACGCAACCAAAATAAGGACAACAAAAATTTAAAAACAAAAAACAACCAATACCAACAGGAACTTGAACTGTATGGAAATTTGACAACCAAGGAGTTAAAGTAGACACATTCATCCAGACCGGGGTGGGGGCTGGGCAGAGTCAGGCGGCTGGGCAGAGAGGGGTCATGGCAAAGCAGTAGCTGGCAGACCCTGGGTGTGCAAGACCACAACTGGCTGACCCAGTGAGGTGGCAGATTGTGGAGGGACATGGTGCACAAGGAGGCTGGCAGACCAGGCAGTCCCACACTGGCTCACAGATAAACCAAGTGAAATTGGGGGGCAAGACAGACCGCACAATCCAGGGTCCCAGAGCAGGGCAATAAGCCCTCAAAACACCAATTGAAAACACCATGGAGGTTGAAGTGCCCGGAGAAACTCCCAGCCTCACAGGAGAGTTCATTAGAGAGACCCACAGGGTCCTAGAATGTATGCAGGCCAACCCACCCAGGAATAAGCACCAGAAGGGTCCAATTTGCTTGGGGGAAGAAGGGGAAGTGACTGAAATCCAGCAGAGAGCAGAGCAAGCACCATTGTTGCCTCTCGAAAACTTTCCCCACATACAGCATTACAACCCAGCAACTGGGTTGCCCTGCCATGGTGAATACCTAAGGCTCTGCTCCTCAATATGTAACAGGCATGACCAGACTCCCCCCAAAAATGGCCCAAACAAAAGAACAGATCAAAGCTCCAGAAAAATATACACCTAAGTGATGAAGATACAGCCAACCTATCAGATGCACAGTTCAAAACACTGGTGATTAGGATGCTCACAGAATTGGTTGAATTTGGTCGCAAATTAGACGAAAAAATGAAGGCTATGCTAAGTGAAATAAAGAAAAACGTGCAGGGAACCAATAGTGATGGGAAGGAAACTGGGACTCAAATCAATGGAGTAGACCAGAAGGAAGAAAGAAACAATCAATCAGAAAAGAATGAAGAAATGAATTCCAAAAAATGAGGAGAGGCTTTGGAACCTCCAGGACATCTTTAAATGTTCCAACATCCAAATTATAGGGGTACCAGAAGGAGAAGACAAAGAGCAACAAGTGGAAAAATTATTTGAACAAATAATAAAGGAGAACTTCCCCAATCTGGCAAAAGAAATAGACTTCCAGGAAGTCAAGGAAGTTCAGAGTCCCAAACAAGTTGGACCCAAGGAGGAACACACCAAGGTACATCACAATTACATTACCAAAGATTAAAGGTAAGGAGAGAATCTTAAAAGCAGCAAGAGAAAAGGAGAGAGTTACCTACAAAGGAGTTCCCATGAGACTGTCAGCTGATTTCTCAAAAGAGATCTTACAGGCAAGAAGGGGCTGGAAACAAGTATTCCAAGTCATGAAAGGCGAGGACCTACATCCAAAATTGCTCTATACAGCAAAGCTTTCATCTAGAATGGAAGGGAAGATCAAGTGCTTCTCAGATAAGGTCAAGTTAAAGAAGTTCATCATTACCAAGCCCTTATTTTATGAAATGTTAAAGGGACTTATCTAAAAAAAATAAGATAAAAAGTGTGTACAGTAAAATGACAGCAAACTCACAATTATTAACAACCACACCTAAAACAAAAGCAAACTAAGCAAACGACTAGAACAGGAACAGAATCACAGAAATGGGGATCACATGGAGGGTTAGCAACAGGGGAGTGGGAGGAGGAGAGACGGGGGAAAGTACAGAGAATAAGTAGTATAGATGGTAGGTAGAGAATAGACAGGGGGTGGTAAGAATAGTATAGGAAATGTAGAAGCTGAAGAACTTATAAGTATAACCCATGGACATAAACTATAAGTGGGGAATGTGGATGGGAGGGTGTGTGCAGGGTGAAGAGGAGTGAAGGGGGGGGAATGGGACAACTGTAATAGCATAATCAATAAAATATATTTAAAAATAAATGTTTGCTGATGAAAAAATAATAAAATAAAATAAAATAATAAAATAAAATAAAGTAAAAACAAGCAAAGCTGGTTTTTTAAGTAATCCTCCAGGCCTTCGTGACCTGACTTTGCTACACCAGATTTTCAAGCTTTCTTCATTCATCCTTCCTTTTTCATGCACATGGACAATAAATCCACTTGTAATCATTTCTTTTGGAAATGTTTTTCTTTTAAAGATGACCATAGGTACCATCTAGCCTGTTGTGCAGATGGGACAAATGGTACCCATCTGCACAACAGGCTAGAACAACAGTGAAATACATTTTCTCACCCCCACTAGTTTTAATAGCCACAGTATTTGCTCTTTTAATGTCCACAGTTCTGTTGGATAGCTCATCAAATATAAGTGGAACCTCATCCATCCTGGAGATTTGAGACAGCTCAAAGTTGTAAGTCTTTTGAAGATTGATACCATGAGAATGAAATTCCAAAACTAGATTCTCATAGGCTGCTGGAAAGTCTTGGACAAGTTTCGTTCATGTCCTCTTTCTCAAACCTTCTCTCTTCATAAAGTTAAAGCACCATTTAGGTGTCCCTAAGAAATCATCATTTTTTTTTCTCATGAAATCTTTTTCCCTTACTCTTCTATCATCTTGGTCAGAACAGAGATCCCAGTTTGACCTTGCTCCACAATCCAAGTCTTCACCTCCTGCTCTACCTCTGGCCACTTTGGAGGTTTCCCTCACATTGCCTTCTTCTGCCTTGGCATCTGAAGAAGCTTTTCTTCCTGCTGCCTCCACAATCTGATGACACTCCCAGTGAGAGGAGGTCCAAAGTGTCTCTAAGCCACTTAAAGCTTGCAGTGTAAAAAAAAAAAACTGTTTTGAAGGGGTTTTTACAATAATTTCTCCCACCTAAAGTATATGAAGAGAAAAGTCCTACTCTTCATACTATGGTAATAAAGTGGCCTCACCTATCTTATCAACTAGATAACTATTGGTATCACCTATGTTATCAAGTGGATAATAATTGGTATCATCTATCTTACTCTGTGGATAACAATACCTTGCTCTTTGTTTCATTTTGTTGAATCGCTGGCTGAAACTTCTTCTGTTGCAAGTTCATTGTAAGATCAACAAAACTGATTATCACATTCCAGAGTATTATTTTGAATACAAATATTATTACTGCTTTCCAGAGTTACACTTTTAATACATAAGCATAAATAAAAGAATCTAAAACATTTATAGAGATATGGTATTAGGACTACCCATGTATAATGTACATCCTTATTCTTCCCTCAAAAATTTGAGCAAAAAATTATACATTATACATAGCAAAATATGGTATTTCTTAAATCCTTACATTTTTACTTTTTTAATATTTTAAAATTCTTTCATTACTGTTCAATTACAGTCATCTGCTCTTCTCCCCAACACTCCTCCCCACCACAGCCAAACCCACCACCCTCCCTTGATTCCACCCTCCCCCTTGGTTTTGTCCATTTGTCCTTTATAGAAGTTCCTGAAAACACTTGCTCACATTACCTCCTCCCCCTCCCCTCTGGCTATTGTTAGATTGTTCTTAATTTCAATGATTCTGGTAATATTTTATTTGCTTTTATCATTTGTTGATTATGTTCCACTTAAAGGGGAGATCATATGGTTTTTGTCCTATGCTGCCTGGCATATTTCACTTTGCATAATGTTCTCCAGTACCATCCATGCTTTCTGAAAGGGCAGGAGCTCCTTCTTTCTCTCTGCTGCATAGTATTCCATTGTGTAAATGCACCATACTTTTTTGATCCAATCATTTACCAATAAGCACTTAGGTGGCTTTCAGTACTTAGCTATTGTAAATTGTGCTGCTATGAACAATGGAGTGCATAGTTTCTTTTCAATTGGTTTTTCAGGGCCCTTAGGATATAATCCCAGCAGTGGAATTGCTGGATCAAAAGGCTGTTCCATTTTCAGTTTTCTGAGGAAATTCCATACTGTTTTCCACAATGGTTGCACCTGTCTGCATTTCCACCAACAGTGTACTAGGGTTCCCTTTTCTCCACAACATCTCCAACACTTGTTTGTTGACTTGTTTATGATGGCCATTCTGACCAGTGTAAAGTGGTATCTCATTGTGGTTTTCATTTGCATCTCTGATGGCTAGTGATGTTGTACATCTATTCATATGCCTCTGGGCCCTCTTTATGTCTTCCTTGGAGAAGTGTCTGTTCAAGTCTTTTGCCCATTTTGTAATTGGGTTTTTTGTCTTCCTAGAGTGGAGTCTTATGAGTTCTTTATATATTTTGGAGATTAAACCCTTGTCCAAGGTATCATTGGCAAGCATGTTTCTCAATATAGTTGGTTCTCTTCTCAATTTAATGCTGTTTTCTTTAGCCATGCAAAAGCTTTTTGATTTAATGAGGTCTCATTTGTTTATTCTTTCCTTTATGTCCCTTGCTTTAGGGGACATATCCGTGAAAATGTTGCTACATGGAATGTCTGAAATTTTCCTGCCAATGGTTTTCTCTAGGACTTTTTGCTGTCACAACTTATATTTAACTTTTTTATACACCTTGAATTTATTTTTGTGCATGGTGTAAGTTGGTGATTGAATTTCATCTTTTTACATGTAGCTGTCCAGTTCTCCCAACATCATTTTTTGAAGAGGCTATTTTTACTCCACTTTATGCTTCTGCCCCCTTTGTCAAATATTAACTGACTATACAGACTTAGGTTTATTTCTGGGCTCTGTATTCTGTTCTATTGGTTTATGAGTCTGCTCTTATGCCAGTATCAGGCTGTTTTGATTACAGTGGCCTTGTAATACAGTTTGGTATCAGGTATTGTGCTCCCTCCTACTTTGCTCCTTTCTTCTGAAAATTGTGGAAGCTTTCAGGGTCATTTATGGTTCCATAGAAATTTCTGAAATATTTGTTGTATATCTGTGAAATATGTCATTGGTACTTTAATAGGGATTGTATTGAATCTATAAATCGCTTTGGGTAGTATGGATATTTTGATGATGTTAAATCTTGCAATCCATGAGCATGGTACATGCTTCCATTTGTTTGTGTCTTACTTAATTTCCTTCTTCAGTGTTGTATAGTTTTCTCAGGACAGGGCTTTTACATCCTTGGTTAGGTTTATTCCTGGGTACTTTATTTTTGTTTTTGTTATATCAAATGGGATATTTTTCCTGATTTGTTTCTGACGTTTCACTGTTGGCATACAATAATGCCTTTGATTTCTGAATATTGACTTTGTATCCTGCTATTTTGCCTAATTCACTTATTAGGTTGAGTAGTTTTTTTGGTGGAGTCTATAGGATTTTCTATGTACACTATCATGTCATCTGCAAACAATGACAGTTTTGCTTTCTACTCTCCAATGTGGATACCTTTCATTTCTTTTTCTTGTCTGATTGCTGCGGCTAGGACTTCCAATACTATGTTGAATAGGAGCAGTAAAAGTAGGCATCCTTGTCCTGTTCCTGATCTTAGTGGGGAAGCCCTAATTTTTTGCCCATTGAGTATGATGTTGGCTGTAGGTATCTCATATATGGCCTTTATTATGTTGAGGAATGCTCCCTGTATTCCCACTTTGCTGAGTGTTTTTATCATAAATGAGTGCTGTACCTTATCAAATGCCTTTTCAGCATCTATTGATATGATCATGTGATTTTTGTCTTTGCTTTTGTTTATGTGATGTATTATGTTTATAGTTTTGAAATATTGTACCATCTTGTATCACTGAGATGAATCCCACTTGGTCATGTTGTATGATCTTTTTAATGTATTGTAGGATGCGACTAGCCAATATTTTGTTCAGGTATTTAGCATCTATGTTCATCAGCAATATTGGCCTGAAGTTTTCTTTCTTTGTGTGTCTTTATCTGGTTTTGGGATTAGGATGATGCTGGCTTCATAAAAAGAGTTTAGGTGTCTTCCATCATTTTGGATTTTTTGGCATAGTCTGTGAAGCATAGGGGTTAGCTCTTCCTTAAATGCTTTATAGAATTCTCCTATGAAATCAGCAAGTCCAGGGCTTTTGTGTGTTGGGAATTTTTTGATTACTGCTTCAATTTCACCAGCTGTTATTGGTCTATTCAGGCTTTGTACTTCTTCATTGAGTTTTGGAAGATTATATTTTTCTCAAAATTTGTTCAATTCACCTAGGTTTTCCGATTTCTTGGCATACAGTTCTTCATAGTAATTTCTTACAATCCTTTGTATTTCTGTGGTATCAGTTGTAATCTCTCTTCTTTCATTTCTGATTGTGTTTATTTGGGTCCTCTCTCTTTTTTTCTTGATGAGCTTGCTTAAAGGCTTGTTGATTTTGTTCATCTTTTCAAAAAACAAGCTCCTGGATTTATTGATTCTTAGAATTGTTCTTTTAGTCTCTACATAATTTATTTCTGCTCTAACCATGGTTATTTCATGTCTTCTATGTGCTCTGGCCTGTCTTTGTTTTTGTTGCTCCAGTTTTGTAGTTGTGGGGTTATTTTGCTTATTTGTAATGTTTATCTCTTTTTTCTGTAGACCTGCATCACTCTGAACTTCCCTCTCAGGACTGCCTTTGCTGTGTCCCATAAATTTAGGTTTTGTGAGAACATTTTCATTTGTTTTCTGAAAATTTTGATTTCTTTCCTAATCTCATTCTTCACCCACTCATTGTTTAATATCATGCTTTTCAACCTCCATGAGTTTGAGTGTTTTGGGATTTTTTCCTTGGAATTAGTTTCTAGTTTCAGTCCCTTGTGGTTGGAGAAAATATTTGATATGATTTCAATTTTCTTGAATTTGTTGAGGTTTGTTTTATGTCCCATCATGTGGTCTATCTTTGAAAATGCTCTATGTGCATTTGAAATAAACGTGTATTTTGCTTTTGGGGGGATGAAAGGTTCTATATGTATCAGTTAAGTCCACTTGATGTAGGGCATTGTTCAATGCCACAATATCTTTGTTGATATTTTGTTTACAAGATCTATCCATTTTTGACAGTGGGGTGTTAAAGTCCCCTACTATGATTGTGTTGCTGTCAATATCTTTCTTGAACTGCTCTAAGATATTCTTTATGTATTTGGGTGCTGTTATGTTGGGTGCATATATATTCACAATGTTTATGTCTTCTTGATAGATTCTTTCCTTGAGTGTTATGAAGTGTCTTTATGGGTCTCTTTCTATGGACCTTTTTTCTGAAGTATATTTTGTCTGACATGAGGATTGCTACCCTGACATTTTTCCTATACATTTTCTTGGAGAATTTGTTTCCAGACCTTTATTTTCAGTCTGTGTAGGTCTTTTGTTCTGAGGTGGGTGTCTTTATAGGGAGCATATGTGTGGATCATGTTTTCTTATACATTCAGTATTCTATATCTTTTGGTTGGAGCATTTAATCCTTTTACATTTAAGGTTATTGTTGATAGGTAGTCATTAGTTGCCATTTTTCATACCTGTGTTTCTCTCTCTTCCACTGTTTTACTTCCTGTGTTAAAGCAGACCCTTTAGCATCTCTTTCAGAGCTGGTTTGGAGGATGTATATTTTTTGAGGCTTCTTTTTTCCTGGAAGCTCCTTATTTGGTCTTCTATTTTAATTGACAGTCTTGCTGGATAAAGTAGTCTTGGTTGCAGGCCTCTGGTATTCATTACTTGGAATATTTCTTGCCATTCCCTTCTGGCTTAGAGACCTTCCATTGAGAATTTAGCTGCTAACCTTATTAGGGTTCCCTTTAACGTTGCTTCCTGTTTTTCCCTAGCTGCCTTTAAGATTCTCTCTTTGTCTTGGAATTTTGCCATTTTGATTATGATGTGTGTGAACTGGGCCTCTTTAAGGTCCTCTTGATTGTCACTCTCTGTGTTTCCTGGATTTGTGTGACTTTTTCTCTCATCAAATTAGGAAAGTTTTCCATCATTACCTTTTCAAGGAGGTTCTCTATCCCTTGCTCTTCTTCTTCTCTTTCTGATATCCCTATTATACGGATATTATTATGTTTCATGGTGTCCTGCATTTCCCTTCACCCCTCTTTATTCCTTCTGAGTCTCTTTTCCTTTTACTCTTTCTGAGTTTTTTTTTCTACCTTGTCCTCCAGCTCATTGATCAAATCCTCTGCTTCACTGAGCCTGCTTTTGATTGCTTCTACTGTGTTCTTCGGTTCAGAAATTGTATTGTTCATTTCCTCTTGACCCTTGTTGATAGTGTCTATTTCCTTTTTCATGTTGATATAGTTTGCAGTGAGTTCATTGTAGTTTCCCTGTAGTTTCTGGTAAGTCACTGTCAGCTCATTGAGCTTCCTGATAACCATTGCTTTGAACTCAATATCTGATAGTTGAGTTGCCTCTATTTCATTTAGCATTCTTTCTGAGACTTCCTCCTTTCCTTTCATTTGGGGATTATTTCTTTGTCTTCCCATTGTTTGTGAGATTCTTCTTGTTAGCCTCAGCTTCTTAAATTGATCTGCTATGACTCCCTGTGTTTCTGGTGTGACCTTCTTTGGTAGGAGATCTGGGGAATTCAGTGGTGCAGTGTCCTTGACCTCTTAGTCTTTCTACTCTTGGATTGTCATTTATGTTAGCTCTCTGGATGTATTTTGGTTTTGATTGTTGTTGGGTCTGTGTTTGGTGGTTCCTTCCCTCCAGCTAATTAACTGAGGGTCACTCTGTCCACCACATCTTGTATTCAGTTGTACATGTGCGGACAGATTGTGCTGAAGCTGGTTCTTCTGTGTATACAACATTTTGAGGCTTCTCTTTCACTCGCGTTCAGTTGTTTTCTGTGGGTAATTTCTCCACCATTTAGTTGTATCTCCAGGTCAGTCCTAGGTTGACTTAGTGTGGTTTCCACTCCTTCCTTCACTTTCTTCTGTTGTTATCTGTTGGTGGTTTCTTTGTTGGTGTGTTTCCTCTTCCAGCAGGTATACTGGTGTTCACAGATTCTACCTACTCTTTTTTTGTGATCAGTTGAAGGGGGAAGGCAAAGTGTTTTAGGGGAGCGGGAGTGTATTTTATGGTATTTAAAATTCCAACCCATAGAGAAGAGATAGGGGATCCTTTGGATATGTATAGTGTTAACCATGATATTTCACCCAACTAGCCACTTTTTAGAAAGGGTGGAAAGAAGATAAGACTCTTGTTGGTGGAGGGATCTAAAAAACAGTGAGCTTGTGGGAGGTCAGACTATGAGGTAAAGTGAGAGGAAAGAATATAAAATAGGTGCAGTGTGGGAGAAAATACAGTATCCACAACAGTAACAAAGTTCAGGAAAGTAAGCAAAGTAAGCTAAGGTCTTGGAGGGGTGCTGTGTATTTTTTACATTTGTATGGAACATCAATTATTTACAATAGTAATGGAGCAACAATGATATCACAGAATCTATGTGATCTGAATTATAAAAATAGGAAGTACAGGACCTAAAGTCATGTGCTAATGGGACACAGTGAAGTGAAAGATGGAAAATTAAAATTACACTATGAAAGAGGAAACGAGGGAAACCAGTCAAATGATGCAATGTAACAAACATTACATTGTTTATAAGTGAAGAAGAGAAAACAGAAAGAGAAATACAAAAATACAAATAAAATAAAAGCTATAAGAATAATGAGAAATAATAATAATACAAATATACAATAACCTGCAAGTTCTCTGGAGTAGCAAAGTGAAATTTGCCTCACTGTGTAAGCTGTTGGGATGACCCCTCTTTGGGCTAAACTCTGGTCTTTTCACTGCTCCATGTTTTATTGTCTCACTGTGGGAATTTAAAAAAAGAGAGAGAAAAAAAGGAAGGGAGGAATAAGGGAGAAAAAAGGAAAGAAAGGTAGAAAGGAAGAAGAAATGAAAAAGAAAGAAGGAAAGAAAGAAAAAAAAGAAGGAATTAAAAGAAAAATAATTTGTAAATGCCTCCTCCTCACTTCATACCTGCCTAGCCAGTTCTGCTGGTCTTCCTGGCTGCAGAAGGCTGATGGGGGATTGGTTTTTCTTTTCTCCCTTTCTGAGCCACACTCTTCTCAGTTGCCCAGACTCCATCCCAGTTCCTCAGTTTCCTTCTCCCCCCCAGTGCCCTTCTGCCCCCCAGTGCCCTTCTGCAGTCATCTTATTCCTTCAATCCACCAGTTGCACTGTCCTTGGGGTGCACCAGTTAGAGGCAACTCACACAACACCTCCTCGCTTTTTGCTGTCCTAGATGCTAGGGACTCTCAGAGTCCCTTTAGGGCAGTTCAGCCCCACCACTGAGTTAAATCTTTCTGGTGATTGCTGACTCCATGAGCCCTGCAGCTCTCCTCTTTGGGGGCTTCTCTACCTTCCTCTTAGAAAGCCAGTAGACCCTGAAGAGTGGGGGCACCACTGTGGTGGCTGCAGTGGATCAGGTGTGTGCCTCCTCTGCTGCTGCCCTGGGGTGCAGAGGCCAGGTGTGAGGTGCCTCTGGGTGGCAGGGTCAGGCACATTCCATCTTGGGACAGGACAGGCAGCCACCACTGGGTCACAGGTTTGGATGTGCACCATCCCCAGGGCTGCGCTGCCACAGTGGGAGCACAGCTGCACGGCCAGGCAAGGGTTGGGGCACAGGAGGCAGGGTGGCTGCTGCAGGAGAATTCCACAAATTGCCACTGAGTGCCTCTTTTCTCTCTTTTTCTTTTTCAAAAATTCCCTCTATTCAAGCCTGCTGCTCCAAACAAGCACATGGCCTCTCACACAGCCCAACTCTCCAACCAGACTGGGACCTGACCAGGTCAGGGTCTGTCACTACCCAACTCTTCCCAGCCATGATCTACAGTCTCACTGGGTGCACACCGTCCCTGTGTTTTTGCCATTTCATCCTTATCCTCTCTCCACCATGACTTCAAGCATCCAGGTCCCTCCTAGATCTGCTCAAACCTTGTTTGGCAGGGAGAAAGCCGTTGACATGTCTCTCTCCCAAAAATCCTGTGGCAGACCCAGTAGGAGCCAGGCCTGGTGCTGCAGCCTGTTCCCTACGATGGTCCCAAGGACCTTATTGTCCTGAAGCACTCTCCTTACCATCTGATTTTTCAATGTCTTCTACAATTTTTGGTCTTCAATCTTCATATATTCTGGGAAACTGTTAGCTATTTGCTCTGTTCCTCAGAAGTTTGGCTAGGTGTTTAACCTGTGGATAGGGGCAAGTGGACTTTGCTCCCACCTTTCTCACCACCATCTCCTGTCTCAATAAAATATACTTGGAAAAAAAAGAATATCTGAAGAAATAATGGCTGAAAACTTAATGTGATAAAAAATATTCTTTACATCCAAGAAGCTCAATGAAGTCCAAGTAGAATGAAGACAAAGGTAATATGCACTTAGATTTTAATGAAAACTTCTGAAGAAAAAGGACTGTCAATCAAGAATTCTATGTTCAACAAAAGTATTTTTCAGACTTCTGGCCAAGATGGAGGCATAGGTAGACACACTGTGCATCCTCACACAACCAAGATAGGGACAACAACAATTTAGAAACAGAATAACAACCAGAACTGACAGAAAATTGAACTATATGGAAGTCAGACAACCAAAGAATTAAAATAGACACATTCATCCAGACCAGTAGGAGGGGTGGAGTCAGGAAGCTGGGGGGCGAGGGGTCTCATGGCACAAAGAGCTTTGAGATCAGGTGTGTAAGACCACAGTGGGCAGACCCTTGGCCCACAAGCAGCGACTGGCAAACCCCAGCTGAGGGGTGGCAACAAGCAGACCCAGCGAGGCGGCAATTGTGAAGCAAGGCACTGCGCACAACCCAGGATCCCAGTACTGGGAAATAGAGCCATGAGACACTGATTGAAAACACCTGTGGGGGTTGAGGTGCAGGGAGAGACTCCCAGCCTCACAGGAGAGGTTGTTGGAAAGACCTACAGGGTGTACAAGCCCACTCACATGGGAATCAGCACCAGAAAGGTCCAGTTTTCTTGGGGGAAGTGGTAAAAGAGACTGAAATCGGCAGAGAGTGGAGCAAGCTCCATTGTTCCCTCTGAGACCCTGTCTCCACATACAGTGTCACAACCCAGCAAATGGGTTGCCCCACCCTGGTGAACACCTAAGGCTCCACCCCTCAATATGTAACAGGTATGATCAGACCAAAAAAAAAAAAAAAAGGCTCAAACAGAACAAATCAAAGCCCCACAGCCAATACTTTTAAGCAACCAAGAGATAGCCAACCTATCAGATGAACAGTTCAAAACACTGGTGATCAGGATGCTCATAGAATTGGTTGATTTTGGTCACAAATTAGATGAAAAAGTGAAGGCTACATTAAGTGAAATGAAAAAGGCACAGGAAACCGAATTATAGGGGTGCCAGAGGAGAACAGGAAGAGCAACAAGTGGAAAAGTTATTTGAACAAATAATAAAGGAGAACTTCCCCAATCTGGCAAAAGAAATAGACTTCCAGGAAGTCCAGGAAGCTCAGGGAGTCCCAGAGAAGTTGGACCCAAGGAGGAACACACCAAGGCCCATAATAATGACATTACCCAAGACTAAAATGGAGAGAATCCTAGAAGCAGCAAGAGATAAGAAGACAGTTACCTACAAAGGAGTTCCCATCAGACTGTCAGCTGATTTCTCAAAAGAGACCTTTCAGGCAAGAAGGGGCTGGAAAGAAGTATTCCAAGTCATGAAAGGCAAGGACCTACATCCAAGATTGCTCTATCCAGCAAAGCTTTCATTTGGAATGGAGGAGCAAATAAAGTGCTTCTCAGATAAGTCAAGTTAAAGGAGTTCATCATCACCAAGCCCTTATTATATGAAATGTTAAACGGATTTATCTAAAAAAAAGAAGATAAAAAATGTAAACAGTAAAAAGACAGCAAACTCACAGTTATTAACAACCACACTAAAACAAAAGCAAACTAAGCAAACAACTAGAACAGGAACATGGAGGGATAGCAACAGGAGAGTGGGAAGAGGAGAGAGGGGTAAAAGATATGGAGAATAAGTAGCATAGATGGTAGGTAGAAAATGGACAGGGGGAGGGCAAGAATAGTGTGGGAAATGTAGAAGCTAAAGAACTTATGACACATGGACATGAACTACAGGGGGGGAATGTGGGTGGGCAGGGGTGTGCAGGGGGAGGGGACTGAAGGGGGGAAATGGGACAACTGTAATAGCATAATCAATAAAATATATTAAAAAAGAAAGAAACCTAAAAAATAAATAAATAAAATAAAAATAAATTATCATAAACTATGAGCCCTATTTTAATCTGGATTGCTCATGAGAATCTTGAGTGATATTAGCTGTTGTCTTAAAGTGTCTCTTCTCTTCTTAGTAAAGAAAGGTCTTTTCAAGCCACATAAAAGTGCAGTAAATGGAGATTGATAGCAACTAGAGCTAGCATCTAGTGAGTGGCACTGTTTTGTTCTCCTTGTATTTATTTGATGAGTACCATCTACTTGTGGCAAATAATACTGTTTCTACATTGAAATGTTCTTAGTGAGCCCTGTGATCATCCTTTAATTTTAAGTGTTCTCAAATTGTGCGTGTGATGGTCTATTCTATAATTTTTCCTGAAGCTGATTTCCTCCAGCTCAAGGACTTCAGCCCTCTACTCTACCCTTTGAAAGATGGAAACAAATTTGTCCATCTGCATCCTGGAGGCCCCTCTGTGCCCTTGCAATTGGGAAGGCTGGGAGAACACTGGTTTTGGGAGAGGTTGTTCCTGAGAACACAATCTGAGATTGAAAGTTCTGGGATCTTTCTAGTGCCTTCTCCCCATCGCATTCTCTATTTCTGTGACCCATGTGTGTGTCCCCGCTACTGATCTGAGGATAATTTCTATCCTGGGACAAGGAGAATCAAAGTGGGAACAGACCCTCATGCCCAGATGGTGAGGCAGAGTCCAGCCTTTGGATAGCAGAAGGAAATGGAGGAACTACTTTGGAAGTCCTCCACTCTAGCTCCTTCTCCCCTATGGGAGCCTCTCTCTTTGGACAAACCTTGTATCTCCCTGCATTAATGATTTTCAACCTTTTTCATCTCATGGCACCCATAAACTAATTAATGAAATTCTGCAGTACACTAAAAACAAAAATATTAATTTTGCTGATCTGACAAAAAAAAAAAGCAGGTATAATTTTGATTCATTCACACCAGATGGCTATTGTCACTTATTTGACAGTCTAAGGGAAAAGAGGTCATTGTGCCTGACTAAATAGTCAGGTATTGAATGCTTTAAAAAGTCTGCCGCAGCACACCAGTTGAAAATCACTGCCCTACATGAATCAAATCATGTCAACCACAGTGATGCACTCACTGGTTATATTTTCCTTTTTTCTCTGAACTCTGTTTGGCCTCACAGCCCCCAGAGTTTCTTCCATCGATCATGCTTCAGTTGGCATTGTCAGGTATCGTGCCATGAGAACATCAAATCCCTTTTAATTTTCTTTCTTAATGCTACTTATTGTATCTTTCAGAAAGTTTCAGTTTGCTTCTAAACTGTATTTAACACCTCTCTCAAATGTGATAATCTCCTTTTTCAACAGAGAAAAAATGCAGGCATCAGGCCCAGGGCCTTGGCAGATTGAACATGCTAACCAGAATTGCTTGCTGTTGTGTTTGTTTTACACTTACCTGCTTGTGATGGCAACTGGAACTGGCTTTCCAGTTTTTTGTGGGGATTCACATACACATTTATTTAAGTTTTTTAATGTGAACAGAATAAAGAAGACGTGTGAATTAAATAAAAGCATAAGTAATCTAACACTATGACCAAAAACACAGTGACAGGAGGTTGGGGAATACTAATTTACAGAATGAAGCCTGACATCAAAGTTGCTTCCACCCCATCCTGACTCTCCCATACAACCTCCCATATACTCTTCATGACCCATCTGCTAGGTAAGAAGAGGCACTGTCTTAGGCTTTCCCACCTATGGTCCCCTACACTTGGATAATGGTCCCTCTCATATCCTTGTGACAAAGACATGCCCATCTTCCAGAGTCAGCTTGTAGGCCAAGGCTGCTACAAAGCCAGAGGGGAGGGGAGAGGGACATAATGGTGGAAAGAAGGGGAAGGAACTGTTACAGAACACCGCAGGGGCGGGGGGCAGCTGGGACAATATACTATTACCCGAAAGGAACCCCCCAGGTTCGTTATGTCCACCACCTATAGGAAAGACGTCTCTCAATGCCAGAGATTTGTGAAGAGGAAAGGAAATGTTTATTTAATGGTATACAAACTTAAAGTAGTGATCTAATTGTCTTTATCAAAATTCCAAAGTCCCTTAAAACATCCACAAACACACACAGTCCTTCCTTCCCCACTTTGCCCAGTCTGGGGTACCGTATCTCAGGAAAAGAAATAGAAGTCTGTGGCTCAGGCAGCCCCCAGTTCTTCCCAGCAATCCGTCTTGGCTGGTAGGCCTCCCTCGGTTCCCAGCACCATCAGCTGTGTAGTGGGGATCTCTTCTAAAGCCGGGTGGTGGTTCCCCCTTCTAAAGCTGTGGGGGTTCCCACCCTGGCAAAGCCAGGAGGTTCTCTCTCCCAGGGCCATGGGAGTCCCCACTCTGCCAAAACAGCATGGTTCTCCTCTCTATTGCCACAGCTGAGTGATCCTCTCTGCACAATGGCTGCAGGAGTCTCCACTCTGCCAAAACCACATGGTTCTCCCTCCTCAATGGCTGCAAGGAGGGGGATCACCACTCTGCCAAAGCTGAGTGGCAGTTCTCTGCTAAAGCCACATGGTGATTCTCTCTTGCAGGGCTGTGGGAGTCCCCACTCTGCTAAAGACCGAGTGGTTCTCTCCCATGTCCACAGTCGTGTGGTCCTCTCCTCCCAATGGCTGGTGCATCTGGGTTCAAATCCCCGCGCCAACCTTCCTCTGCAGCCCCATTTCTGACTCCTCCACACTCAGTTACACCTGCCAGTACTCTCAAAGCCTTCCAGCTTTACTGGGCTGCCATTGCTAGTCTGGGTAGGTGTGGCCCCATGTCATGGAGCCAATCTTCTCCAAGCTTCCACACAGGCACTGTAACTTGGAGACCTGCCCCCCAGTTATGTCTTGGGGGAAAGTTACTTCCATTCCCCTCACTCAGAGCGTGTCCACAGCTATTTAACATATCTATGCAACCAGGTAAAGGTTATAGATATGGTAAATGACCACACCAGAGGTTAGCTGCAAAGCTGTTGCTATACAAAACAGCTTTCAAGGCCTTGCTCCATCTGTCCCTTCCCCCAACCCACACCTGAAGCGGGGGAGGGGTTAAGGACATCCTAATATTCCCTGGAAACCTTAAGTTCTGGACCCCATTCCAAATCCCTATTGGGGTCCTCCTCTTGGCTGCACCCTGTTACAGGACTAGTCAAGGAACATGAATGACCCATGGACATGGACAACAGTATTGGAATTGACTGTGGGAGCAGGGGCTGGGATGGGTGGAAGAGGGCAAAAGGAGAAAAATTCAGACAAATGTAATAGAATAATAATTTTAAATGATTTTTAAAAAAAAAACTTCCCTAAGTCACGCTGGAAGTGACTTCAATTGGGTCTACCACACACTTTGCCCTCCCTCTCCTGGGTCCACTTTGTACTGGTGAGTTCTGGCCTGGTCCTGGAGGGCAAGCTGCAGCTGTGGTGCTTTCTCTGGCCAGTTCTGACAGAGTGAAGCTTTATCATGCAGATTAGCAACACAGTAAGCCTGGCTGGGTGTGAACCAACACACATGTTTATCAAGTACTTGCTCTGTGTGGGTATGGGTGCTGAGTGCTCCAAGTGTGGTGGCATCATAACACTTACTAGGAATGCACTCAGCTCTAAGAAACAGAAGATACCAATGTGCAGGGGCTTAAACCTGCAGAGGTTTGATGTTATGCAGTGAGAAGTCCAGAAGCAGCAGGTCCCAGCTCTGGTGCACTGCTCTTTCTACCTTCTTGCCCTACCATTCCCAGAAGACTGGCTTTGGTTCTCATGCCTGTGGCTTCTGACATATTCCAGTCCAAGATAGGAAGTGGAGAAAGAGGGTCCAGTTCCAGGCTTGACTTCCCAGAGCCCCCAGAAGGTGCTGCTGACATTTCATTGGGAGGTCACAGTCCTGTGGCTGTCCCCAGCTGCAAGGGAGCCTGGAAAACTGATGCTATTCACCTGTGTGGAGAAAATAGCAACTTCTCCTACAAAATAAGGAAAAAGTGAAAGACGGGTATGGAGCAGGTGCCTAAGGACACCCATGTGGCATCCATCTTGCAAATGAGAACATTGAGGTTCTGAGATATAAAGGACCTCCTGAGGGAACTAGAACTCTAAGTGGATCTGCCTGGCAAAGAGGCAATTTTCTAGCACATTATCCCTCCTTATTCTACTCTCTGAGGCTCAGAAAAGTCTAAGAAGGAAGAATTCATGTATTCATTCAGGAAAATTGCTGTCCCTGTATCTATTTAAGGGCTTGTGCTGGGCATTGGAGGCATGGAGATGAATTGAACTGGGCTTTGTTCTCAGACAGCCCAGTCCAGAGGGTAAGCCGGATCCAGCATCTCATGTGTGGCTGAGAGGTCACTTGAGGCCCAGGCACGGTCTGAAGGCTGGGTGGAGTGTACTGTCAAAGGAGGAGCACCAGACAGTGTGGTGAGCAGCAAGAAGGCATTGCAGCTGCCAGTGCAGAGAGGGTGTCTACATTGTGGGCTCTAGCCCAAATGCCCTATGAACATTAACTCAATCCTCAAAATAACCCACAGATGCTATTCCTGTCCTTCCACCCATAGATGTAGAAACTGAGGAATAGAGAGGCTAGGAATTGGTCAAGGTTATACAGCCAAGTAGTCTAACCCCAGGCAACCTGCCCCACAGCCCATGCCCCAACCATGTTACCTGTCTGGCTTCCCTCTATCAGCAGAGAGACATAGATAGTGAGTTGCACGTCAGCATAAACAGCCAGCTTCCATCAGGGATTCTGCATACTGGGCAGGAAAATGGGCAGTGTGACTTGGTGGTTGCTTCTTAGATGGGGCGGGTGTTTGACATGTGGTGGCAGAGGGTGGCTGCAGTGGCTTCCATGTCTCTGGTAGTGTATCTAGTCCCTCTCACAAGCACACACAGTGATGTTTTATGTCTTAATTAAATGGAGAGGAGTTTAACTGATGAGCAGCTGGCTGTCCGCCCCAGCTCTCTGGCTCCCTTCCCCAGTGACTCATGATGTGGCAGCCCCAAATGCCAAGAGCACACTAATAGACTTGCAAGGCTGATCACTGCTCCAGACCCACTTAGCTGGACTCCAGGAAGGCTCTTGCCATCCTGGAATTGGATTGAATCACTTTTCATTTTGAGTGTTGCCTCATACATCACTCACACATGTACCACCCTGAACAATAGCAGCATGCTCAGGCCTCCTCCTAGCCCAGCACAGAGGCCTGCAGCTTTTCATCAGAGGGGCAGCTACCATTCATGGGATGATCGAGACATCTGTGACCTGGGATATGGGAGGGAGGAGAGAAGCTTTCAGGGTGGCTGGCCTTGTGCAGGGTGTTTTCACTAGTGTTGTCTTTCCCTCTCTCACATGGCCCATGGGAGGGGTTCTTCTTGTCTCTGCTTCACTTAATGAGCAAGTTGGAGCCAAGAAGCGGCAGCTGACCTGTGCAAGGCTGCTGGGCCAAGAAGTATCTACCCAGCAGCCCTCACTGCATGGTTCTATGGAAGTTCATATTCCTTCCCACAGTGTCATGGAGCAGTGACTGTTTCCTCATGGAAAATTACGTGGGCAATATCCTACTTCCACGAGGGAAGGATCTAAAGACACCATGGATTGGCTTACTCCACAAGGAGCTAAGGAGTACTTGCTGTATCAGACATGGTTTAGGAGCTGAGGCTACAGTCATAAACCAAATTCCCTGCCTGCTTAGTGCTGATAAACCTGTGAGGAGGAGCAGACAAGAAACTATTAAAACAAAAATTATCAGGACATTTAGAGGTCATTGTAAGTGTTGTAACAACAGCCAGGTGGTGATGTAATAGTAGAGAGAGACTGTTAGGGGGAGTTCCTTAGAAGGGTGATCAGAGAGAAGGAGACTTTAGGACTAAAACCTAAAGAATGAGCAGAGGCTCACATGGGAAAAGTGTCTAGGCAGGAGAAACAGCAAATGCAAAGGCTCTGAGCACTCCAGTAGAGAGAGGCCCATGCTGCAGGAGCAAAGTGGACCAGGGCCCATCTGAGATAAGTCAGAGGCCAATGGAGGAAGTCACACAAGAAAAGATGTTTTTATTCCTTATAAGTTGACAGTAGACACACTACAAATGCTCATTAACACTCTTCCTGAATTCCTCTGGAACAAGCCTCCATGTCACCTTCTTGCCCCCTGAATGCTCTGCTCTCCATTTTTCTGTCTCTGCCCTTCCTACCCAGCCATCTTCTACCACACTTTCCACACACACACACACACACACACACACACTTGCCCACATAGTTCTTTCTCTAGCATCCTGCTTCACATTCCTTTGCCCTCTCCCCAACAAATTCTGCCACTATTCACAACCCAGCTCTTGGGCCAGTACTCACGAGATCTCCCTTCACTTGCACATTGAACAAAAGCCCCTCCACATGGACACACAGCACCTCTCTGCCCACACAATCACATGTATCCAGCTCCTCCCAACCCCTATTCCTGGGCAGTCACTGGGAGGGCAGAGCCACTTCTCCTCAAGCCAGTGCCCCAGCCTCCAAGCACAGGCCCAGAGCCCTCCATCTCACAGTGTCCTTGGAGCCATAACTGTGGCCACCAGCTTCTCCCTGAATAAGAATGAGAGTGTCAGGAGGGGCAACAGCCCTCCCTGGGCTTGACTTAGCTGCTTCTCTGCCTGAATAGGATGACACTCTGATGCTAACCCCCACCATACCAGGACTCAAGGGAGGGGTGGGAACTTTCAAAGACCATGTGGTGGGTGAGAGGCAGCTCATACTCCCTCCAGAAGGGAGATATGTGGTTGGCTGACAGCCTGCAACTGCTGTACCTTCAGGATCCAAAGCAGCTTCACATGGAGGCTAAGAATCAAGCACAGTGGGTACTAGAGTTGCCACTCCAGCCCAGTCCAGGGCTCCCATGGGCAGTCTAAGTTCTGGGGCTCCTCATGAGCATGACCAAAATGTCTCCAGGCTACACTGCAGTCTGAGGCTTTTCTTCCCAGCCCTCCCTCCCTCCCCCTCTCCTTTTCCACATTTCAGCCCTGTACCCAGGTAGAGGCTTTCCCACTGCTCCTGCTCTCACTTCCTCCCTTCATCCTCCATGGACATTTATCCACTAAGCCTCTTGCACATCTCATTCCATCTTGGTATCTGCTTCTTGAAGACCAGAATTGACACACTCCCTGACGCTGGCCAGACAAGCTTGGTTCTGGTCTTCCTCAGTAACATTTCCCATCTATGTTATCCAGGAGACATGGGATATATAGCCCTTCCCACACCTACTCCACGGTGGGACACCCTAATGGCTACATGTTGAGAAAGCCTCCTTGGCAGTGCCTGTGTGCTCCCTAGCCTGTGAGCCAGAAACTGACCTCATCCTGGGCGGGGGGCAGGGGCAGCCAAGAAAACAGAACCAAGATCAGCTGTGGGTAGCATGGGTATAAGGTGTCTCAGTGTCCCAACTCAAATCAATACCAACTCCTGGTTCTGCAGGGTGTCAGGGACCCCTCACCAATGTTCCCAGTGTTACCAAGATGGTTGGAAGAGACACCCTCAGCTCTCCCCAAGCCCATCAAAGTTTCAGGCTCATTTACCCCCAGGGACTGGTTTTAAATCCTAAGGTACAAGCATGTACTGAGCACCTATTAAGAATTCACCTGGGTGACAAGTCACACATTGTGCCTTCTTATAGTTAAGGCTCAGAGAGGCTACGGGACATATCTAAAAATACACAGGGAGGGAAGATGGTGGCGTGGAAGTGGAGGGAGCAGATTCCACTTCCCTTATGATGCAGACACTGGCTCTCAGTGTCCATGTCATTATGGATGAAATGAGACATTCACACGGACTACCGAATCTGGTGGAAGAAAAAGGACAGCATGGTTTTTCTCTCAAGGGGAGGAAAACCTAAGGCCTCCACCATGACAGGCCTTTACTTCTATCTCCCCACACATTAGATGATGGTCCTCATTTACTATGCACAGGTTCACTTTAGGTGGTTACCTTTACAGAAAACAAAGGAGCCAATGCTGCTAATCACATCACAGAAGAGGGATATTTGCAAATGAAAAGGCAAAAGTGGTTGAACTGGTTATACTCATCCTTGGAAGGTTTTGCAAGGACTTTAGGAAGTTACTTTGCAGTAAATGTCCTCAATTCAGAGTGAGGGAATTTTAGCAAAAGCGAGTCTCAAATCAGCCTAGGTACATTGCAGGCCTGATTCCCCACAGAGAAACCTATCCATAGGTGTGGGTCCTGTGCATCTCTGACTGGGAGCTGGGCCCATGCCATGCAGAATGGTCTCCCACACCCCTACACACAGGAGAAAAACCTAGCCAATCTATGGAGGAACAGAGCAAACAGCCAACAGTACCACAGCATATATGAAAATAGGAGATCAAAAATTGTAGCAGACATTGAAAAACCAGATGGTAAGGAGAGTGCTTCAGGACAATAAGGCCTCAGGGATCAGCGCTGGGAACAGGGAGGCTACAGCCCCAGCCCGGGCACTAGCTGGGTCTCCCACAGGGCTCCTGGAAGAGAACTGGGTCAACTGCTCCCTCTCCAGCCAAACAAACATTGAGCAGCACCAGAGAAAGCCAGGTTGCTTGAAGGCACAGAAAGGGTAGTGAGGATTGAGTGGTAAATACACAGGGGCTGTGAGCACCCACACATAGCCCTGAGAAGAGTGTGTGCCCAATTCCATGGGACCAAAGGCAGCCTGACCGTGCACCCCTGCCCGCAACCCAGGGAGAATGTGCTTTGTGGAAGACCTGGAGCCCACACCTGTCAACTTGGGGAGAGCTCGCACACCACAGGAGGCACCAAGCCCACAACCATAAACCCAGGGTAAGTGCAAGCTCCGCATGAGCCCCAGAGTCCACAACCGTGAACCCAGTGGAAGCATGAGCTCCACAGGAATCCCGGAGCACACATCCATAAACCCCAGGGAAGTGTGTTTAGGGTGGCCAGGATCCCAAACCCAGGGCCCTGCAGAAAGGCACCAGACTGTCTCGGGGGAGAGTGTGTGACTGAGTGCTGAACAGGAAGGGAGAAAAGTGAAATCAATTGCCCCTCAGCCTGCTGCAGCCAGCAGGACCAGAAAAACCGGTCAGGCCAGTTTGAAACCAACAAGAGGTTATTTTTGGTTGTTTGTTTGATTTTTTAAGTAATTTTTTATTTTTTAATTTTTATTATTTTTATATCTCTCAGTTCCTTTTGCTTCTCTTTCCTTCTTTCTAGTTTTATTCCTTCTTCCTTTCTTTCCAATTTTATATCTTCTTCCTTCTGCTTTTTTTTCATTTTTTTTCTTTTTCATTTTTTGTTTTAAATACCCACAAGTGAGAAAACAAAAAACAAAAAACAGGAACTGTGAAAAGACCAGAGCTGAACCCAAAGAGAGGGCATCCAAACAGCTGAGACAGCAAGACAAATTTCACTTTCCTATTACAGAGAACCTGCAAGTTATTACATATTTGTATTATTATTTTTTCATTATTCTTACATCTTATATTTTAATAGTATTGTTGTATTTCCCTTTTTTCTGTATACTCTGCTTTGCTTGGCTGGTTATATTATATCATTTGACAGGTTTCCCCTGTTCTCTCTTTCATAGTGTATTGCTAATTTACTGTCCTTCGCTTCTTTTGTGTTCCATTAGTACACTACTCAAGGTTCTATACTTCCTATTCTTGTTACCTAGATCTCATAGATTCTGTCATTTGACTGTTTCTATAACATTACTCTAAATAATAGCTATTTCATACAATTGCAAATACTACACAACACACCCCTAGATCTTAGCCCACTTCACAGTTTACTGAAATCTATTACTGCAGTGGTTAATTCTATTCTCTCACACACTACACCTATTTACTATCATTTACTCCCACATTACCTCAGACTCTGACCTCCCACAACCTCACTGCTTTCTAGATCCAACTTAAAATACTTCCCTCTCCAAGAGTCTTGTCTTCTTTCCATCCTTTCTAAAAGTGGTGAGTTGGGTGGAATATCACAGTTAACACTATACAGAGCCAAAGGATGTCCTATTTCTTCTCTACTGGCTGCTACTGCAAATATCATAGAGCACTCTCTTGCTGTTCTCAACCATTTTGCCTTCCCCTTCCAACTCATCACAAAAAAGAATAGTGGAAAGCTGTGAACACCAGGATACCCAACGGAGACTGCACCACTGAATCTGACAGGTGTTCTACCACAGAAGTTCACGCCAAAAACCAAGGGAGCCAGAACAGAGCAGTTTAAGAAGAGAGGCTAACAAGAAAAGTCTCACAAACAATGGGAAAACAAAGAAATAATCCCCAAATGAAATGAAAGGAGGAAGCCTCAGAAAGAATGCTAAATGTAATAGAGGCAACTCAACTATCAGATATGGAGTCTAAATGAGTGATTATTAAGAAGCTCAATGAGCTCACAATGAGCTACCAGAAACTACAGGGAAGCTACAATAAATTCATTCCAAACTATATCAACATGAAAAAAGAACTAGAAAGTATCAACAAGGACCAAGAGAAAATGAAGAATACAATTTCTGAATTGAAGAACAAAGTAGAAGGAATCAAAAGCAGGAGCAATGAAGCAGAAGATTGGATCAGCAAATTAGAGGACAAAGTAGAAAAAAACACCCAGAAAGAGCAATAAAAGGAAAAGAGGCTCACAAAGAATGAGGCGGAATTAAGAGAAATACAAGATAATATGAAATGTAATAATATCCATATAATAGGGATACCAGAAGGAGAAGAAGAAGAGCAAGGGATAGAAAAACTTCTTGAAAAAGTAATGGTGGAAAACTTCCCTAACGTGATGAGAGAAAAAGTCACACAAATCCAGGAAACACAAAGTCCCAATCAACAGGAACCCAAAGAGGCCTACCCCAAGACACATAATAATTAAAATGGCAAAATTTCAAGACAAAGAGAGAATCTTAAAAGCAGCAAGGGAGAAACAGAAAGTAATATAAAAAGGAGCCCCAATAAGGCTAGCAGCTGATTTCCCAATGTAAACACTCCAAGCTACAAGAGATTGGCAAGAAATATTCCAAGTAATGAGAACCAGAGGCATGCAACCAAGGCTACTTTACCCAGCAAGGCTCTCAATCAAGATAGAAGGCCAAAATAAGGAGGTTCCCAGACAAAAGAAGTCTAAAAGAATACACCTCCACCAAACCAGCTCTGCAAAAGATGCTAAAGAGGTTGCTTTAAGGAAAGGAATGTAAAGAGAAAGCAAGAGAGAGGAACACAGGTATGAAAATGGCAATTAATAAATACTTATCAATAATAACCTTATATGTAAATTGATTAAATGTTCCAATCAAAAGACATAGAATAGCTGAATGGATAAGAAAGCATGGCGCACACATATGCTGCCTACAAGTGAACCATCTTAGGACAAAATATCTACACAGATTGAAAGAGAAGGGCTGAAAACATATTTTCCCATGCAAACAGACAGGGAAAAAAAGCCAGGGTAGCAATACTCGTATGAGACAAAACAGACTTCAAAAACAGGGCCATAAAGAGACACCCAGAAGGTCACTTCATAATACTCAAAGGAAGAATCCACCAAGACAAACATTATAAGTATATATTCACCCAACATAGCAGTACCCAAATGCATAAAGAAAATCTTAGAGGACTTCAAGAAACATATTGACAGGAACACAATTATACTAGGGGATTTTAATATCCCACTGTGAAAAAATAGACAGGCCTTCCAAACAAAATATCAACAAAGATATTGTGGCATTGAACAATGCCCTAAATGAAATGGACTTAACTGGTATATATACAGACCTACATCCCAAAGAACCTAAATACACATTCTTTTCAAATGCACATGGGACATTTTCAAAGATAGACCACAAAAGACTCAACAAAATTCAATCCTCAACAAATTCAAGAAAATTGAAATCACACCAAGCATTTTCTCTGATGACAAGAGACTGAAGCTAGAAACCAACCCCAAGGAAAAAACCCAAAACACTCAAAATCATGGAGATTAAATAGCATGCTAATAAACAATGAATGGGTCAAGAATGATATTAGGGAAGAAATCAGAAGGTTTCTGGAAACAAATGTAAACGAACTCACAACAACCCAAAACTTATGGGACACAGCCAAGGCAGTCCTGAGAGGGAAATTAATAACAATACAGGCCTACCTAAAAAAGATACAAACATTTCAAACAAACAGCCTAACCCTAAACTACAAGAACTCGAGGAACAACAACAAAGACAACCCAGAGCAAGCAGAAGGAAGGAAATAACCAAGCTCTGAGCAGAATTAAATGACATTGAGACTAAAAGCACAATTCTAAGGATCAATGAATCCAGGAGCCGGTTCTTTGAAAAGACAAACAAAATTAACAAGCCTTTAAGCAGGTTCATCAAGAAAAATACAAGACAAAAATAAACACAATCAGAAATGAAAGAGGAGAGATTACAAGTAATACCACAAAAATACAAAGAATTGTAAGAAATTACTATGAAGAACTGTGTGCCAAGAAAATGGAAAAACTAGGTGAAATGGACACATTTCTAGAAAAAATATAATCTTCCAAAACTCAATGAAAAAGAAGCAGAAAGTCTGAACAGACCAATAACAGCAGATGAAATTGAAGCAGTAATCAAAAAACTCCTGACACACAAAAACCCTGGGCCTGATGGTTTCACAGGAGAATTCTATAAAGCATTTAAGGAAGAGTTAACCCCTATCCTTCAAAGACTATTCAAAAAAATCCAAAATGAGGAAGACTCCCAAACTCTTTTTATGAAGCCAGCATCATCCTAATCCCAAAACCAGATGAAGACACAAAAAAGAAAGAAAACTTCAGGCCAATGCCACTGATGACATAGACACTAAAATCCTCAACAAAATATTGGTAAACCTCATCCAATAATACATTAACAAGATCATACACCATGACCAAGTGGGATTCATTTCAAGGATGCAAGGATGGTACAATATTCACAAATCACTAAATGTAATACATCACATAAACAAAAGCAAAGACAAAAACCACATGATCATATCAATAGATGCAGAAAAAGCATCTGATAAGGTACAGCACTCATTTATGATAAAAACACTCAGCAAAGTGAGAATAGAGAGAGCATTCCTCAACATAATAAACACCATATATGAGAGACCTACAGCCAACATCATACTCAATGGGCAAAATTTAAAATCTTTTCCACTAAGATCGCGAACAAGACAAGGCTGTCCACTTTCACCACTTCTATTCAATATGTATTGGAAGTTTTAGCCACAGTGATCAGACAAGAAAAAGAAATAAAAGGCATTCAAATGGGACACAAGGAAACAAAACATTTACTGTTTGCATATTACATAATAGTGTACATAGAAAATCCTAGACTCCACCAAAAAACTGCTTGACCTAATAAATGAATTTGGCAAAACAGTGAAACACAAAGTCAATATCCAGAAATGAAAGGCATTTTTGTACACCAACAATGAAACAGCAGAAGCAGAAAGCAAGAAAAACATCCCATTTGATATAGCAAAAAGAAAAATAAAATACCTAGGAATAAACCTAACTAAAGAGGTTAAAGACCTGCATTCAGAAAACTACACAACACTGAAGAAAGAAATCAAGGAAGACACAAACAAATGGAAACATATACCGTGTTCATGGATCAGAAGACTTAACATCATCAAAATGTGTATACCACCCAAAGCAATTTACATATTCAATGCAATACCTATTGAAGCACCAATGGCATATTTCACAGATATAGAACAAACACTTCAAAAATTTATATGGAACCATAAATGACCCCGAATAGCTGCTGCAATTTTGAGAAAGAAGAACAGAGCAGGAGGGATCACAATACCTGGTATCAAACTGTATCACAAGGCCACTGTAATCAAAAGAGCCTGGTACTGGCATAAAAAACAGGCACATGGACCAATGGAACAGAATAGAGACCCCAGAAATAAATCCAAGTCTCTGGTCAATTAATATTTGACAAAGTGGGTGGCAGCATCAAATGGAGTAAAAATAGCCTCTTCAACAAATGGTGTTGAGAGAATTGGACAGCTACGTGCAAAAATATGAACCTTGAGCACCATCTTACACCATACACAAAAAATAAATTCAAGGTAGATAAAAGATTTAAATATAAACCATGACACCACTAAAGTTCTAGAGGGGAACATAGGCAGGAAAATCTCAGATATTACACGCAGCAACATTTTTACTGATATGTACCCCAGAGCAAGGGACACAAAGTAAGGAATAAACAAATGGGATCTCATCAAAATAAAAAGCTTCTGCACAGCTAAAGGAAACAGTATTAAAATAAAGGGAGAACTAACTGTATGGGAAAATATATTTGTCAATGATATCTCAGACAATGGTTTAATGTCCAAAATATATAAAGAACTTACATGACTCTACTCTAAGAAATCAAGCAACCCAATTAAACAATGGGAAAAGGACTTGAACAGATACTCTCTAAGGTGGACATACAGAGTATCCAGAGACACATGAAAAAATGCTCAATATCGCTAGCTATCAGAGAGATGCAAATTAAAACCACAATGAGATTCCACTTTACACTGGTCAGAATGGCAATCATAAACTAAGCAACAAACAACAAGTGTTGGAGAGGTTGTGGAGAAAAGGGAACCCTAGTGCATTGTTGGTGGGATTGCAGACTTGTACAACCATTATGGAAAACAGTATGGAATTTTCGCAGAAAACTAAAAGTGGATCTGCCTTTTGACCCAGCAATTCCACTGCTGGGATTATATCCTAAGAACTGTGAAACACCAATCCAAAAGAATTTATACACCCCAATGTTCATAGCAGCACAATTTACAATAGCCAAGTGCTGGAAGCAACCTAGGTGCCCATCAGTAAATGAATGGACCAAAATCTATGGTACATTTACACAATGGGATCCTATGCAGCATAAGGAAAGAATGAGCTCCTACCCTTTGCAACAACATGGGTGGAACTGGAAAGCATTTTGCTAAGTGAAATAAGCCAAACAGTGAAAGACAAGAACCATATGATCTCACCTTTAACAGGAACCTAAACAACAAAACAAACAAACAAGGAAAATATAATCAAATACACTGAAATAGAAAACAGGCTGACAGTGACCAGAGGGGAGAGGGGATGGAATTTCAGGGGAATTTCAGGTGGAAAGGGGAAGGGTATACAGTAACCAATATAAAGAACACATGGACAAAATCTAAGGGGTTGGAAATGGGAGGGAGCTGGGGAGGGATGAGTGGGTGGGCTGTGTTGGGGGTAAAGGACAGAAAACTGCACTTGAACAACAATTAAAATAAAATTTTAAAAAATAAAGACATATAGCTAGTGACAAAACTTTAATTCAGACTAAATTTCCTAATCACAGGCCCAGAATATTAGGGAACATGGCAGGTGAAGGAGCCATAATAGGGTCTCACAGGCCTGGGTATGAAGCCAGGACACACTCTACTGTAACGGTGACTGACACAGTGTGTATTACTGTTCCCAAACAGAGATGAGGCTCAAATAAGAATTCAGAGCCTTGAAACAGACTTCTATCAGATATAGGAGGTGTTCATCATTCACACAATAACCAAGAGAAAATGATGGTGAAGAAAAAAGTAATTTACCAAATGATGTTTAGTTATCTGGACATCAATTTTGGGGTGGGGGGAAGAATTTGTACTTTACACCTTTAACTAGATTTAGTTAAACCTTAAATACATTAAAGATCTCACTATATGCAATCTTATCATTGGAAATCTAGTGGAAACAGTTGAGGCTTTGGCAAATATTTGGAAATATTAACACCAAAGATCCTATAGGTAACTGCAAAGGGCCAGAGTCCAGGAGGAAATGCAGCTAGTGGTAAACCAGTGGCAAATGTCACACCTCCCCTGTAATCAAAGAACTGAAAATGAGATAAAATAATGATACTTTACACCTATTGAATTAGTGAAAGTTAAAAATTGAAGTAAGTGTGCCCTGGCTGGCATAGCTCAGTGTATTGAGAGCGGGCTGTGAACCAAAGTGTCGCAGGTTCGATTCCCAGCCAGGGTACATGCCTGGGTTGCAGGCCATAACCCCCAGCAACCGCACATTGATGTTTCTCTCTCTCTCTCTCTCTATCTCCCTCCCTTCCCTCCCTAAAAATAAATAAATAAAATCTTAAAAAACGTATTTAAAAAATTTGAAGTAAGTGCCAACAATGCTGCCCAGCAGGGTGCACACACAACCCACCCCCACACCCATGCTCATAGTCAGGTAAACCAGCACTATCTTAGTGAAGAGTGATTTTGACTGCATATGTCAGAGCCCTGGATCCAGTAATCCCACCAGTGGGAATTCATCCTCAGAAAACAATGCAAAAGGAGTGAAAGAAGCCATAAACAAGAATATATTGGTTGGAGCACTTTTTACCATTTTGTTATGGAAAATGTCAAACCTGCACAAAAGTAAAGAAAATAGGATAATGAACCCATGTGTCATCTCCCAACTTCAAGTTATCAGCTCACAGCCAATATTGTTTCATTTCCTCCCCCAGAACCAACACATGGGTGTGCATGTGTGCATGCACACACACACAATATTTTTTTAGTATTGTAAAACAAATCTAAGACTGTTTTATTTTTGTTTATAAATACTTCAATTTGTGTCTCTAGTAGATAAGAACTTAACATTTTTAATCATAATATCATATCGCCCCAAATTAATAATTCTTTAATATCTTTTCATTCATAGCCCATGTTCAAATTTTCCCAAATGTCCAAAAAAAAAAAAAGAGGTGATGCATTGCGTTTGGTCACTGTTTTTATTTAAAGTCTCTTTTTTCTATAACAGCTCCCCCTCTCTTTTTTTTTCTTCATTGAGGCATCTTTAAACCATACCTATGATGCATCTGCCCAGGATGCCCAAGTGCTCCTGATGTCCTGGGAAGCAGTGGCTAAATATAACCCCAGAGCAGCTGGCTGAAGGATCTGGCCCAGCCTAATGACCACCCTTGTCACTACAGTGACTTGGCCCCCTGACTTGGATGCACCCTCATTCCCTCCCTCAGATGTGACAGCCCAACCAGGACATGCTCAATTATGGTGTGTTTGGACCTGTCTTTGTTTCTGGTTATCATTCCTCACCTGTGACTGCCACATTGTACTCAACAGCTGTAAGTAAGAAGTACCCATCCTGCTCTCCTCTATGATAGTACTAAGCCATTGAGAACCACCAACCAGGAGTTCCAGGGGAAAGGTCTCAATGGGGTGCTAACTGAATAGTCACCCCCCACTCTGCCCTTGGCCAGCACATACAGCTGTGCACATTGTGTTTGGAGTGGAAGAAAATGGAAATATCCATTGAACAAATAAGTAAAAACATGGGTTCCTGGAGAAAAGAAAATTGTAATGTCAAAGATGTGAGAATGTGTGATATCTACAATTTCTCCTGGATTTTTTTAAATACATGAAAGTAAAGCTACATATTTTATTTTTAAGAGAAAAAAGCCATTCATCCCCTTTTCATTGTTTGATTCCTGATTGAGTCCCCCACCCCCTCATTGGAGAAGGGGACTGTCCATTGTCACTTGGTTGCCATGGGAACAATCTCACCACAGAGAAATGGACATCTTTAGGTGGGAGGGGATGGAAGGACTCAGCCCCAGGAGCATGGGCTTTCTCTTTCAGCTTGGAAAGCCAAAGAACATAGCCTTCCCCCAATGTACACACCCAAGGTGTCTTGATCTTCATGTCTGTTGTGAAATTATTATTCACATATAGTGAGGCCAACAGATCAGGAAACAAGTACCATTGAAAAGGTAGCTTGTTATACTCCCAGATCCAATGAAGAGGGGGTATGCCACACCATGGGGGCCCACACAGGGAAGCTCTGAGGTCAGTCAGGAGGTTGGGGGTTGGGCAAATGTAAGCTGGAGACTTCATTATGGTTTCTGCAGGCAAGAGGGTAACAAGACTTGGGATTGGTTTGTTTGAATAATTTTGGGACTCTGGGGTGTAGGGCTATCCCAAGCTGTCTGGTACTTAGTCCTGGTAGACAGTGGCTATAAGTGAGAGGCCCATAGAGGAGGTAGGGATATATGGGCTCTAGATTGGTTGGATTGTATCAGAAAAATCACATTTAAACAAAATGAGTCTTTTACTGTCTAGGAGTTGGATAACCCTGAGAGGGGCAGTCCCTCCAGTGTTGGTACTGCCCCAGGATATCAAAGCATCAGAAAATAAAAGTCATAATTAATATGGTGATTTAAGCTAAAAACTTGGGGCTTTCTCTTAACTTTTTTCCTTCCCTTATCCCACCTACTTATTTACCAAATTCTATGGCTATTGCCTTCCACAGTGTTTTAATTCATCCACTTCTCCTCCCATGGCCACCAGCCAATGCCTAGAATCTTCAGCTGCTGGGTGTCTTTAAGTTTCACCTATCATCCACCTGCTTCCTAGGGCCCCCACACTATCCCTGCCCAGCACTCTGCCGCTCTGTGGCTTTGCCACCCCACTGTCCATGAAGAGTGAACTCTTGTTCCTCCACCTCTTGAATCCAGGTTGGCCCTGTGACTCCTTTGATTGATAAAGTATGGCAAAAGTGATAGTGTGCCAGTTCTGGACATAGTTCTTACCTGGTCTAATGGCTTCCAGTTCTTCTGCGTAAGAAGTTCAATACTTTCCACCCAGGACACCATGTGGAGAAGCTCAAGCAAGCCATTTTGGGAAGGCCTAGTTGAAGAGACACCTGGAGGAGAGAGGAAGGCCAAAGAACACCAAGTCACCAGATTTGAAATAGAGAAGCTGAAGAAGTTGGCCCCTACCAACACTATGTTGAGCTAAGAGTAATCATCCAGCTAAGCCATCCCAGAGTCTTAACCCACACAGCTGTGAGCAAAACAAAATGGCTGTTTTAAAGCCTTCAGTTTGGGGCTACTTTTTTATACAGCAGTAAGTAATCAGAATGTTATGTGATAGCCAGCAAGATCTTTTAAAAATGTAAACCAGATGGTGCCACTGCCCAACTTCAAGGTCTCCAATAATTTTATATAAAATCCAAACTTTTCACTGTGGCCTATAAAATTTTGAATAGTCAAGCCCCTGCCCACCTCTCTAAGCCCAGCTCCCACTTCTTTATCCTCATACCCTCTGGGCTTCTTCAATTCCTTGAATACAGCACATTCTTGCTCATGTCCCTCTGCCTTGGGTGACTGAACACATAACTCTGTACATCAGGGAAGAACAAAGAGCTGTAGAAATGCATCTATGAGTAACCAGTTTAGAGGTAGTGTTGATCCCTGAGGTTTTCTCTGGGTGTATTCTAGATGATTATTATAGAAACACCCGGTGGAACAGAAGTTCCAAAAGAGAGAGCAACATCCTAACAAATCATCAGCTTACCTATCAGGAGGTTCTGGAGTGAGTGTAGCTGGCCAGATTAGTCTTATTTGGGCTGAAATAGCTAGGCCTTTAAGCCCCCTCCTCACTCAGTCACTGGATGTGGGCTGCTCTGGGAAAGTCAGGTCTTCAGCTCTCTGTAGCTAAGGCCAACCTGGAAGGATTTGACAGGCAAAGGTTGTGTGCTGACCACATTCTCTGCAGCTGGACAGAAAGACTGTGCTCAAGGTAGGGAGGGCTGTGGGCCACTGTCTTGGGCAGAAAAGTGGCTTGGACACAGTGATTCCATTCTTCAGGTGGGGATACCGACACAGAGAAGTCAAGTGACACGTGCAGTCACCCAGGGCAGCATCCTTCTCTGCTCCAGTTTTGGGTGATGTAAAGCCCACTGGCATCCATCACAGGAAGCATCCCACCCTAGGCTTGGCAATGGGCAAGGTGGAATAAACTCATGAGCTCAGAAGAATGAGATTTTTGTCTGTGTTGATGCTGTTTGATAGCTAATATACATATGAAGTAAGAATTCAAATCACAATAATAACAAATACTACAATGTTTATTAAGGAAGCAGCTTAGTATCTTACCTGCATTATTTCATGTAATCCTCATAAAATAGCTCTAGCAGCAAGGCACTATTCTTATCCAAAGTTTACAGAGGAGGACACTGAGGTGAGAGAGAGGGAAGAGCCTTGCTCAAGGGCCCTCGCCTAAGAAGAACTGAGCCCTGATCCACTCTCAGACAGCCTGGCACAGAGCCTGCTTACCAGAAAAGGCAAGTCTCTCTCAAAGAGACCACTGGTCTGCCAGGCTCCCATGTATTCTTCTAAAATTGCCCTATGCATATTATAGCATATTTGAATGCTATTTTCTCTGGGGTTTGTCCCACACAAAGGGAGCTTAGACCCAATACCAGCTTTCCCCTTATTCCTCTTACCATCATGCACTTTACTTTGTAGGTGAGAAAACTGAGGCTCAGACAGGGAGCCTAGCCACTCAGGGTCACAGAGAAAGATCTGGGGTTGGACTTTTGGCCTCCCCTACTTCCCCAGGCAAAGACCAGAGTAACCAGGTCCCCTCTCCCACCCCTCCCCTCACCAGACAGCTGCAACTTTCCACTCAAACCCCCATCCCTTGCACCCAGGTCTCAGGTCATTTTTTTTCCTTTTAGGGTATTAAGCACAGAAGTATTAAAAGGGATTTTCAGGCCTTCTAATTAGCTTGGAAGAGTCCTTTGCGATGGTCCAGGTCATAACACTTCACCTCTCTTTATTAGCCAAATTGATGGACACAGCAGGGCCCATATGGGAATAAATTGAATCCTATGGCAAAGAGGCTTTATGAGAGCTATTCACAGGAGAAAGCAGGCCTCACACTTTGCTCATTGGCTTTCTTATAATGCCTTTCTTCTGCTACTGCCAGATACTCTCAGAAACTCACTTAGAGAAGACAGGTCCCAGGAGAGCACCACCTGTGCCCTTAAGTCCAGCCATAGATTGCAAAATATCAAGGTGTGCCAGCCCCAATAAGTGAGTAACATCCTAACATCAAGAGGAGGGAGACTCCAACACAAAGTCACAGTTTCTGCCATCCATCCCAACTAATGTAACAAAGGCCCTAGAACACAGGGATCCAGGACTTGGGAATGCTTGGGCGAGGGGCACAGCTTTGGCACTCATTCCCTCACCTTATCCTCCCAGCACCATGCCCAGGAAGCATTGCTGTCCCTTCCTCTGTGACAGGCAACAGAGCTGGGGCTCTGAGAGAGCAAGAGACTTGTTTAGGAGAGATCCAATATGGTGGAGGAGTAAGTGGAAGCTACAGTAACCTCCTTCTAGGACTAACTTGGAATTACAATTAAATTTGAAAAGAAATTATCTTGGATAACCAACTGAACACAAGCTGTAGAAAAGCCTTATAACAACAGACAAACAGAAGAAAATACTTCACTACAACAACTGGTAAGGAGTGCAGAGGAGATGCAAAGGCTGGCTGGGCTCCCACAGGTGGCAGTTGAAGTGCCAGAGGGATATTTCAGCAGCTGGGGGGTATCCTCTGAGAAGTGTGGGGTCAAAACCCCAACCTTGTTTCCCCAGCCTATTATGCCAGAGCCAGAAAGGAACCCAGATAACACCCAAATGTAAAAAGCAGCAGGAGTTCTTTTGGCCAGGGAGAGATAGCTGGAAATGCAGAGAGCTTCTTAAATAGCCAAAGCACAAAATTTCATTTGCAGCCACTTATCCTGGTGCCAGAAAATGGAAGGCAGAGTGGACTGGAGATGCTTAAGGAGAGTCTGGGGTTGGTGGCTCTGGGGAAGGAACTGAGGGAACAGATGCCAGGATCCATGTGCTGAGTCATACCCTATATTGCAGGAGCCATATCTCTCAGGAAGAGTACTCCTCTCTGAATTGCATCAGCCTGAGGGGAAGCAATAGCCCTGCTGACAAGAATTACTCTGCCCCACCTTGTGGTACTTAAGCCTGGCTGCTGATTACAGTTTGATTAGTTAATGGCTGATCAGTTTAATGTTTGATTAGTTTAATATCTAAAGCAGAAAATACAAAGCAGCCAAAATGGAAAGACAAAGAAACAAACTCAAAATGAAAAAGCAAGAGGATTCTCCAGAAAAATAACTACATGAAATGAAAACAATTTATCAGATAGAGAGGTTAGAATAATGATTATAATGATACTAAACAGCATGAAAAAAGACATAGAAACCACAAAAAAATGATCAGTCAGAAATAAAGAATGAAGTATCTGAAACAAATAATACCCTGGAAGGAATAAACAGTAGATTAGATGAAGCAGAGGATTGAAGCAGTGTTTTGGAAGACAAGGTAGAAAAAACAATCAGGCAGAGCAGCAAAAAGAAAAAAAGAATTTTAACAAATGAAGAGCACTTAAAAAACACCTCTGACAACATGAAGCATAACAACATCTGCATCATGGGAATACCAGAAGGAGAAGAGTGTGTGCAAGGGATCAAGCACCTATTTGAAGAAATAATAACTGAAAACTTCCCTAATCTGGTGAAAGAAAAAGTCACACAAGTCCAGGAAGATCAGAGAGTCCCAAACAAGTTGGACCCAAAGATATTTACATCAAGACACATCATAATTAAAATGACAAGGCTTAAAGATAAGAAGATAATCCTAAAAGTTGCAAGAGGAATGCAGGTAGTTACCTACAAGGGAGCACCAAGTAGACTATCATCTCATTACTCATCAGAGACATTTCAGGCCAGCAGTGAGTGGTGTGAACTAATCAAGGTGATGAAAAGCAAGGACTACAACCAAGGCTACTATATCCAGCAAGGCTATCATTTAAAATCTAAGGAGAAATAATCAGCTTCCCAGACCAAAAACAATACTAAAGGAGTTTGTGAACACCAAAGCAGTATGGCAACAAATGTTAAAGAGCTTGCTAGAAAGAGAAGAAGGATGAGGAGGAGGAGAAGAAAAGAAGAAGAGGAGGAGGAGGAAGATGAGGTGGAGGAGGAGGAGGAGGAGGAGGAGGAGGAGGGAGGAGGGAGGAGGAGGAGGAGGAGGAGAAGAAGAAGAAGAAGAAGAAGAAGAAGAAGAAGAAGAAGAAGAAGAAGAAGAAGAAGAAGAAGAAGAAGAAGAAGAAGAAGAAGAAGAAGAAAGAAGAAGAAGAAGGAAGAAAGAAGAAGAAGGAGGAGGAGGAGCAAGAGGAGGAGGAGGAGGAGGAGCAAGAGGAGCAGGAGGAGGAGAAGGAGAAGGAGAAGGAGGAGGAGGAGAAGAAGAAGAAGAAGAAGAAGAAGAAGAAGAAGAAGAAGAAGGAGAAGGAGAAGGAGAAGGAGAAGGAGAAGGAGAAGAAAGAAGAAGAAGGAAGAAAGAAGAAGAAGAAGGAGGAGGAGAAGGAGAAGAAGGAGGAGGAGAAGAAGAAGAAGAAGAAGAGAGAAGAGGAGGAGGAGAAGGAAAGAAGGTGAAGGAGAAAGAAGAGGAGGAGGGGATGGGGAGGGTGGGGAGGATAGGGAAAGGGAAGAGGAGGAGGGGGAGGAGGAAGAGAAGAAGAAGAGTAAAGGAGAGAAGGAGGAGGAGAAGGAGACAGAGTAGGAGAAAAAGAAAAGAAGGAAACAGTCTGATGACAAAATGGCACCATATACATACCTATCAATAATCACCTTAAAAGGCATTTCCATTATTGGTTTTCCAAAGAAACTCCATAATGTTTTCCACAGTGGTTGTATCAGTCTATAATCCCACCAACAGTGCACTAAGGTTTTCTTTTCTCCACAACCTCTCCTACACTTGTTTGTTGCTTTGTTTATGATGGCCATTCTGACCAATGTGAAGTGGAATCTCATTGTGGTTTTAATTTGCATCTCTCTGATAGCTAGTGATACTGAGCATCTTTTCATATGTCTCTGGATCCTCTGTATGTTCTCTTTGAGGAAGTTTCTCTTCAAGTCCTTTGCTCATTTTTGACCTGGCAATTCCACTGCTAGGATTATAACCCAAGAACACTGAAAAACCAGTCCCAAAGAACTTATGCACCCCAATGTTCATAGCAGCACAATTTACAATAACAAAGTTCTAGAAGCTACCCAAGTGCCCATCAATGAAGGAATAGATAAAAAACTATGGTACATTTACACAATGGAATTCTATGCAGCAGAAAGAAAGAAGCAGCTCCTGCGATTTGCAACAGCTCATATGAAGATAGGAGACAAAAAATTGCAGCAGACATTGAAAAACCAGATGGTAAGGCGAGTGTTTCAGGACAATAAGTTCCCAGGAACCAGCACAGGGGCCCAGGTGGCTGCAGCACTAGGCCAGCACCACAGGCACCGTGACAGAGTTCTTGGGGGAGAGCTGAGTCAACAGCTCCCTCCCCAGCCAAACAAAGATTGAGTAGCACCTGGAGAGACCTGGTTGCTTAGAGTGGCAAAGAGGGGAATAAGGACTAAGTGGCAAACATACAGGGGCTGTGAGTACCCACAGAGTCTGTGGACGCCAGCTGGGAAGAGTTGAGAGTCAGTCTGTGATGGGTCCTGACCCCAATAGTCCCTGGTCTGGTTGAAGAATTGGGCTGTGTGGTAGGCCAGGCAGCTGTACTGAGTAGCAGGCTTGAGTAGGAAGAATTTCTCAAAAACAAAAAGTAAAAAAAGAGACAGTGTTTGGGTAGTTATCCTGCAGCAACCACTACAGACTCCTACCCACCCAGCAGGGCAGCACTCCCCAGGTGGCACGGAAGGCCTTGTGTACCCCCATAGCACTGGGAAGAGAATGCACCGAACCTGAGGGACTGGAGGCAGCCAGGCCAAGCACGTGCACCTGCTACCCGGGTAGAGTGCACTCTGAGAAAGGCCTGGATACCACACTAAAAGCCCCCAGGAGACCCGACCAGCTAGCCCTGCAAAGAGTGCCCCCCAAGGCTAACTGAGTGCAGGAAGGGAGAAAAGGGAAACCAAATGCCTCTCAACCTGCTGCAGCCAGCAAGATGAGAAAAACCGGTTTAGCCAGTTGGAAACAATTAAGAGGCTTTTTTAAAAAGTAATTCTTTATTTTTGTATTTTCATTATTTTTTTTATCTCTCAATTCCTTTTTCCTCTCTTTCCTACTTTCTTGTTTTGTTTGTTCTTCCTTTCCAATTTTATCTCTTTTCCCTAACTTCTACTTTTTTTTAATACACACATGTGAGACAAAAAAACTGTAAACTGGAACTGTAAAAAGACTAGAGTTGGACCCACAGAGGGGTCATCCCAACAGCTGAGGCAGTGAGACAAATCTCACCTTGATATTACAGAGACCCTGCAAGTTATTGCATATTTGTATTATTTTTTTTGCATTGTTCTTACACCTTTTGTTTTAATAGTAGCTTTGTATTCCTCTTTCTGTTTAGTCTTCTTTGCTTAACTGGTTACATTGTATCATTTGACAGGTTTCCCCTGTTCTCTCTTTCACAGTGTATTGCTAATTTACTGTCCTTCACTTCACTTTTGTTCCATTAGCACACTACTCAAGGTCCCACACTCCCTATTCTTGTTATCCAGATCACATAGATTCTGTCATATGATTGTTGTTCTAATAGTATTGTAAATAATAGCTGTTCCATACAATTGTAAATACTACACAACACCCTACCCAGATATTAGCCCACTTCACGGTTTCCTGAACTCTGTTACTATAGTGGTTAACTCTATTCTCTCACACACTACACCTATTTACTATCCTTTACTCTCACCTGACCTCAGAATCTGATCTCCCACAACCTCACTGCTTTCTAGATCCAAATCACAACCCTTCCCTCCCCAACAAGAGTCTTATCTTCTTTCCATCCTTTCTAAAAAGTGGCTAGTTGGGTGGAATATCACAGTTAAAACTATACATATCCAAAGGATCTCCTGTTTCTTCTCTACTGGCTGGTACTGTAAATATCACAGAATACTCTCTTGCTGTCTTAAACCATTTTGCCTTCCCCCTCCAACTGATCACAAAAAAGAGTAGGTGGAAGCTGTGAACACCAGGATACCTGCTGGGAGAGGAAACCCATCAACAAAGGAACCACCAACAGATAACAACAAAAGAAGGTGAAGGAGGGAGTGGAAGCCACACTAACCTCAATCCAGGACCTATGTGGAAATACAACTAAATAGTGGAGAAATTATCCAGAACAAACAACTGAACAAGAGCAATAGAGAATCCTTAAAACCTTGTACACATGGAAGAACCAGCTTCAACACAACCTACCCTCACCAATACAACAAAATATAAGAGGTGGTGGACAGAGTGACCCTCAGTTAACCAGCTGGAGGGGAGGACCCACCAAAGAAAGACCCAAGAGCAATCAAAACCCAAAGACAAGCACAGAGACAACTTAAATGACAGCCCAAGACCAGTGAGCTCATGAGATCAGGGAGATTTCACCACTGAATCTCCCAGGTATTCTTACATAGAAGTTCACACCAAAAACCCAGGGAGCCAGAACAGATCAATTTAAGAAGCTGAGGCTGAAAAGAAGAGTCTCAAAAACAATGGGAAGACAAAGAAATAATCCCCAAATGAAAGGAAAGGAGGAAGTCTCAAAAAGAATGGTAAATGAAATAGAGGCAACTCAACTATCAGATATTGAATTCAAAGCAATGGTTATCAGGAAGATCAATGAGCTCACAGTGAATTACCAGAAACTACCTGGAAACTACAATGAACTCACTGCAAAGTATATCAACATGAAAAAGGAAATAGACACTATCAACAAGGGCCAAGAGGAAATGAAGAACACAATTTCGGAATTGAAGGGCACAGTAGAAAGAATCAAAACCAGGCTTGATGAAGTACAAGATCGGATCAATGAGCTGGAGAACAAGGTAAAAAGAAGCACCCAGAAACAGCAAGAAAAGGAAAAGAGGCTCTGAAAGAATGAAGAGGGATTAGGAGAAATGCAAGACAATAACAAAGGTAATAATACCCACATAATAGGGATACCAGAAGGAGAAGAAGAAGAGCAAGGGATAAAAACCTGTTTGAAAAAGTAATGATGGAAAACTTCCCTAATTCGAGGAGAGAAATAGTCACACAAACCCAGGAAACATGAAGTCCCAATCAAGAGGAATCCAAAGAGGCCCAGTTCAAGACACATCATAATCAAAATGGTAAAATTCCAAGACAAATAGATATCTTAAAGGCAGCAAGGAGGAACAGGAAGTAACATACAAGGGAGCCCTGACAAGGTTAGCGATTTACTTCTCAATGAAAATGGTCCAATCCAGAAGAGAATGGTAAGAAATATTCTAAGTAATGAAAACCAGAGGTCTGCCACCAAGACTACTTTACCCAGCAAGGCTCTCAATCAAGATAGAAGGCCAACTAAGGAGCTTCCCAGACAAAAGAAGTCTAAAAGAATACACCTCCACCAAACCAGCTCTTCAAGAGATGCTAAAGTGACTGCTTTAAGGAAAGGAAGGAAAATAGAGAGAGAGAGGAACACAGGTCCAAAAAAAATGGCAATGAATAAGTACCTATCAATAATAACCTTAAACATAAATGAATTAAATGTTCCAATCAAAAGACATGGAATAGCTGAATAGATAAGAAAGCATGGCACACACATATGCTGCCTACAAGAGACCCATTTCAGGACCAAAGACCTACCCAGACTGAAAATGAAAGGGTGGCAACAAATTTTCCAAGCAAACAGACAGGGAAAAAAATGCAGGGTAGCAATTCTCACATGAGACAAAACAGACTTCCAAAAAAAGGGCCATAAAGAGAGACCCAGAAGGTCACTTTATAACATTGAAGAGAAGAATCAACCAAGAAGACATAAATATTGTAAACATATATGCACCCAACATAGGAGCACCCAAATAAATTAAGAAAATTTTGGAAGACTTCAGGAAAGGTATTGAAAGTAACACAATTACAGTAAGGGATTTTAACACTCTACTCTCAAAAATGAATAGATCTTCCAAAAAATTATCAACAAAGATATTGTGGCATTGAACAGTATTGTGGCCCTAGATGAAATAGACTTAACTGATATAAATAAAGCCCTTCATCCCAAAGAAAATAAATGCACATTCTTTTCAAATGCACATGGGATGTTTTCAAAGATAGACCAAAAAAGACTCAACAAAATTCAAGCCTCAACAAATTCAAGAAAATTGAAATCATACTAAGCATTTTCTCGGATCACAAGGGACTGAAGCTAGAAACCAACCCCAAGGAAAAAAAACCCAAAACACCCAATTTAATGGAGATTGAATACCATAATACTAAACAATGAATGGGCCAAGAACGAGATTAGGGAAGAAATCAAAAATGTCCTAGAAACAAACGAAAATGGACTCACAAAAAAACCAAAATTTATGGGACATGGAAAAGGCAGTCCTGAGAGGGAAGTTCATAGTGATACAGACCTGCCTAAAAAACATAGAAACATTTTAAACACACAACCTAATTCTACATCTGCAAGAAGTCGAGGAACAACAACAAAGACAGCCCAGAACAATTAGAAGGAAGGAGATAACCAAGATCAGAGCAGAGTTAAATGACATAGAGACTAAAAGCACAAGTCTAAGGATCAAAGAATCCAGGAGCTAGTTCTTTGAAAAGATAAACAAAATCAACAAGCCTTTAAGCAGGCTCATTAAGAAAAAAAGAGAGAAGGCCCAAATAAACACACTCAGAAACGAAAGAGGAGAGATTACAAGTGATAACACAGAAATACAAAGGATTGTAAGAAATTACTACAAAGAACTGTATACCATGAAATTTGAAAAGCTAGGTGAAATAGACAAATTTCTGGAAAAATATAATCTTCCCAAACTCAATCAGAAGAAACAGAAAGCCTAAACAAACAAATAACAGCAGATGAAATTGAAGCAGTAATCACAAAACTCCCAACACACAAAACCCCTGGACCTGATGGTTTCACAGGAGAATTCTACAAAGCATTTAAGGAAGAGCTAACCCCTATGCTTCACAGACTATGCCAAAAAATCCAAAATGATGGAAGACTCCAAAACTCTTTTTATGAAGCCAGCATCATCCTAATTCCAAAACCAGATAAAAACACAAGGAAAGAAAACTTCAGGCCAATATTGGTGATGAACATAGACACTAAAATCCTCAACAAAATATTGGTAAACCCCATCAAATAATACAATAAAAAAATTGTACACCATGACCAAGTAGGATTCATCCCAGGGATGCAAGGATGGTATGATATTTGCAAATCAATAAATATAATACATCACATGAACAAAAGCAAAGACAAAAATCACATGATCAATAGATGCAGAAAAAGCATTGGTAAGGTACAGCACCCATTTATGGTAGAAACACTCAGCAAAGTGGGAATAGAGGGAGCATTCATCAACATAATAAAGGCCATATATAGGACACCTACAGCCAACATCATTCTCAATGGGCAAAAATTATCATCTTTTCCACTAAGATGAAGAACAAGATACTTCTATTCAACATAGTATTGGAAGTTTTAGCCACAGTGATAAGACAAAAAAAGGCATCCAAATTGGGAAGCAGGAAACAAAACTGTCATTTTTTGAAGAAGATATGATTGTGTACATAGAAAATCCTATAGGCTCGGCTAAAAAATTGCTCGACCTAATAAATGAATTTGGCAAAACAGCAGGATACAAAGTCAATGTCCAGAAATCAAAGACATTTTTGTATATCAACAATAAAACATCAGAGGCAGAAATCAAGAAAAAATCCCATTTGATATAGCAAAAGAAAAATAAAACACCTGGGGATAAACCTAACCAAGGAGGTAAAAGACCTGCATTCAGAAAAATACATGACACTGAAGAAAGAAATCAAGGAAGACACAAACAAATGGAAACATATAGCATTTCATGGATTGGAAGTATTAACAGTATCAAAATGTCCATATAACCCAAAGCAATTTACAGATTCAGTTTAATACCTATTAAAGTACCAGTGGCATATTTCACAAATAAAGAACAAACACTTCAAAATTTATATGGAACCATAAAAGAACCCTAAAGCTGCTGCAATTTTTTTCTTTTTTTTTTAATTTTAATCATAGTTGAAATACAGTTTTCTCCTTTTTATTCCCAATCCAGTCCCCCCTTCCACCCCTCCCCACTTCCCTCCCATTACCACCCTCCCCTTAGTTTATGACCATGTGTCCTTTAAGTTTGTTCCTGTGAATCCTTCCCACTGTCCCCTTAAATTCCCTCTACTTTCTTCTGTGGGCACTGTCAGCCTAGCATCTATTTCAGTGTCTTTGGTTATATTTTGCTTGTTTCCTTGTTTTATTTAGGTTCCTGTTAAAGGTGAGATCATATGGTATTTGTCTTTCACTGCCTGGCTTGTTTCACTTACCATAATGCTTTCCAGCTCCATCCACGCTGCTGCAAAGGGTAGGAGCTCCTTCTTTCTTTCTGCTGCATAGAATTCCATTGTGTAAATGTACCATAGTTTTTTTATCCATTCATTTACTGATGGGCATCTTGGTTGCTTCCAGCATCTAGCTATTGTAAATGGTGCTGCTATGAACATTGGGATGCATAGGTTCTTTTGAACTGGTGTTTTAGTATTCTTGGGATAGAGTCCCAGCAGTGGAATTGCAGGGTCAAAAGGCAGATCCATTTTTAGTTTTCTGAGGAAGTTCCATACCGCTTTCCATAGTGGTTGTACCAGTCTGCAGGCCCACCAGCTGTGCACCAGGGTCCCCTTTTCTCCACAACCTCTCCAACACTTGTTGTTTGTTGCTTTGTTTATGATGGCCATTCTGTCTGGTGTGAAGTGGTATCTCATTGTGGTTTTAATTTGCATCTCTCTGATAGCTAGCGATATTGAACATCGTTTCATGTGTCTTTGGATTTTCTGTATGTCCTCCTTGGACAAGTGTCTGTTCAAGTCCTTTGCTCAATTTTTAATTGGATTCCTTTTCTTCTTAGAGTGCAGTTGTGTAAGTTCTTTATATATTTTGGAGATTAAACCCTTGTCTGAGGTATCATTGGCATATATGTTTTCCCATACAGTTGGTTCTCTTTTAATTTTGATACTGTTTTCTTTGGCTGTGCAGAAGCTTTTAATTTTGATGAGGTCCCATTTGTTTATTCTTTCCTTTATGTCCCTTGCTCTAGGGGACAAGTCAGTAAAAAAGTTTCTTCATGAAATATCTGAGATTTTCCTACCTACGTTCTCCTCTGGGACTTTAATGGTGTCACGTTTTATATTTAAGTCTTTTATCCACCTTGAATTTATTTTTCTATATGGTGTAAGTTGGTGCTCAAGTTTCATTTTTTTGCACGTGGCTGTCCAGTTCTCCCAACACCATTTGTTGAAGAGGCTATTTTTACTCCATTTTATGTTGCTGCCTCCTTTGTCAAATATTAATTGAACATAGAGACATGGGCTTATTTCTGGGCTCTCTGTTCTGTTCCATTGGTCTATGTGCCTGTTTTTATGCCAGTACCAGGCTGTTTTTATCACAGTGGCCTTGTAGTATAGTTTAGTGTCGGGTATTGTGATCCCTCCTACTTTACTCTTCTTTCTCAAAGTTGCAGCAGCTATTCGGGGTCCTTTATGGTTCCATATAAATTTTTGAAGTGTTTGTTCTATGTCTGTGAAATATGCCATTGGTACTTTAATAGGAATTGCATTGAATGTGTAAATTGCTTTGGGTAGTATGGACATTTTGATGATATTAATTCTTCCAATCCATGAACACGGTATATGTTTTCATTTGTTTGTGTCTTCCTTGATTTCTTTCTTCAGTGTTGTGTAGTTTTCTGAATACAGGTCTTTTACCTCTTTGGTTAGGTTTATTCCTAGATATTTTATTTTTCTTTTTGCTATTTCAAATGGGACTTTTTCCTTGATCTCTGCTTCTGCTGTTTCATTGTTGGTGTACAGAAATGCCTTTGATTTCTGGATATGGACTCTGAATCCCGCTTTTTTGCCAAATTCATTTATTAGGTCAAGCAGTTTTTTGGTAGAGTCTATAGGATTGTCTATGTATACTATCATGTCATCTGCAAACAGTGACAGTTTTGTTTCCTCCTTTCTGATTTGCATGCCTTTTACTTCTTTTTCTTTTCTGATTGCTGTGGCTAAAACTTCCAGGACTATATTGAATAGAAGTGGTGAAAGTGGACAGCCTTGTCTTGTTCCTGATCTTAGTGGAAAATATTTTAATTTTTGCCCATTGAGAATGATGTTCGCTGTCAGTCTCTCATATATGGCCTTTATTATGTTGAGGAATGCTCCCTCTATTCCCATTTTGCCGAGTGTTTTTATCAGGAATGGTGCTGTACCTTATCAAATGCTTTTTCTGCATCAATTGATATGATCATGTGGTTTTTGTCTTTGCTTTTGTTTATGTGATGTATTACATTTACTGACTTGCGAATATTGAACCATCCTTGCATCCCTGGGATGAATCCCACTTGGTCATGGTGTATGATCTTTTTAATGTATTGTTGGATGCGGTTTGCCAGTATTTTGTTGAGGATTTTAGCGTGAATGTTCATCAGTGGTATTGGCCTGAAGTTTTCTCTCTTTGTTGTGTCTTTATCTGGTTTTGGAATTAGGATGATGTTGGCCTCATAAAAAGAGTTTGGGAGAGTCCCATCTTTTTGGATTTTTTGGAATAGTCTGTGAAGGATAGGGGTTGCTCTTCCTTCAATGCTTTGTAGAATTCTCCTGTGAAACCGTCTGGTCCCCGGCCTTTGTGTGTTGGGAGTTTTTTTGATTACTGCTTCAATTTCTTTTGTTGTTATTGGTCTGTTCAGGCTTTTGGCTTCTTTTTCATTGAGTTTGCGAAGATTATATTTTTCCAGAAATTTGTCCATTTCACCTAGGTTTTCAAATTTCTTGGCATACAGTTCTTTGTAGTAATTTCTTACAATCCTTTGTATTTCTGTGGTATCTGTTGTAATCTCTCCTCTTTCATTTCTGATTGTGTTTATTTGAGTCTTTTCTCTTTTTTTCTTGATGAGTCTGCTTAAAGGCTTGTTGATTTTGTTTATCTTTTCAAAGAACCAGCTCTTGGATTCATTGATCCTTAGAATTGTGCTTTTAGTCTCTATGTCATTTAATTCTGCTCTGATTTTGGTTATTTCCTTCCTTCTGCTTGCTCTGGGCTGCCTTTGTTGTTGTTCCTCCAGTTCTTGTAGACATAGGGTTAGCTTGTTTGTTTGGAATGTTTTTAAGCTTTTTAGTTGGGCCTGTATCGCTATGAACTTCCCTCTGAGGACTGCCTTGGCTGTGTCCCATAAGTTTTGGGTGTTGTGAGTTCATTTTCATTTGTTTCCAGAAACATTTTGATTTCTTCCCTAATATCATTTGACCCATTCATTGTTTAATAGCATGCTATTTAATCTACAGGATTTTGAGTGTTTTGGGTTTTTTTTTTTCCCTTGGGGTTGGTTTCTAGCTTCAGTCCCTTGTGGTCAGAGAAAATGGTTGGTATAATTTCAGTTTTCTTGAAATTCTTGAGGCTTGTTTTCTGTCCTATCATGTGGTCTATCTTTGAGAATATTCCGTGTACATTTGAAAAGAATGTATATTTAGCTTCTTTTGGATGGAGGGCTCTGTATATATCTGTAAAGTCCATTTCATCAAGGGTATTGTTCAATGCCACAATATCTTTGTTGATATTTTGTTTAGAAGATCTGTCCATTTTTGATAGTGGAGTGTTAAAATCTCCCACTATAATTGTGTTGCTGTCCATATCTTTCTTGAAGTCCTCTAAGATTTTCTTTATGTATTTGGGTGCTCCTATGTTTGGTGCATATATATATTTACAATATTTATGTCTTCTTGATGGATTCTTCCCTTGAGTATTATGAAGTGATCTTCTGGGTCTCTCTTTATGGACCTTTTTTGGAAGTCTATTTTGTCTGATATGAGTATTGCTACCCCGTTTTTTTTTCCTGTGCTTTTGCTTGGAAGATTTGTTTCCAGCCCTTCACTTTCAGCCTGTGTAGGTCTTTTATCCTGAGGTGGGTCTCTTGTAGACAGCAGATATGTGGGTCATTTTTTCTTATCCATTCAGCTATTCTATGTCTTTTGATTGGAGCATTTAATCCATTTATGTTTAAGGTTATTATTGATAGGTACTTATTCATTGTCTTTTATGTACGTGTGTTCCTCTCTCTCTCTCTCTGTCTTTTCCCTCCCTTCCTTAAAGTCATCCTTTTAGAATCTCTTGCAGAGCTGGTTTGGTCGAGGTGCATTCTTTTAGACTTCTTTTGTCTGGGAAGCTTCTTATTTGGCCTTCTATCTTGATCGAGAGCCTTGCTTGATATAGCAGTCTTGGTTGCACACCTCTGTCTCTCATTACCTGGAGTATTTCTTGCCATTCTCTTCTGGCTTGAAGTGTTTCTATTGAGAAGTCAGCTGTTAGCCTTACTGGGGCTCCCTTTATGTTACTTCCTTTTTTTCCCTTGCTGCCTTTAAGATTCTCTCTTTGTCTTGAAATTTTGCCATTTTAATTATGATGTGTCTTGACGTGGGCCTCTTTGGGTTCCTCTTGATTGGGACTCTCGGTGTTTCCTGGATTTGTGTGACTTTTTCTCTCATCAAATTAGGGCAGTTCTCCTTCATTACTTGTTCAACTAGGTTTTCGATCCCTTGCTCTTCTTCTCCTTCTGGTATCCCTATTATACGGACATTATTACGTTTCATATTTTCTTGCATTTCTCTTAATCCTTCTTTATTCTTTCTGAGCCTCTTTTCCTTTTCTTGCTCTTTCTGGATGTTGTTTTCTACTTTTTCCTCCAGCTTGCTAATCCAATCTTCTGCTTCACTAATCCTGCTTTTTATTCCTTCTACTGTATTCTTCAGTTCAGAAATTGTATGCTTCCTTTCCTCTTGACCTTCGTTGAGAGTTTCTATTTTCTTTTTCATGTTTATATAGTTTGCGGTGAGACTGATGTAGTTTCCCTCTAATTTCTGAAAGCTCATTGTGAGTTCATTGAACTTCCTGGTAATCATTGTTTTGAACTCTCTATCTGATAGCTGAGTTGCCTCTATTTCATTTAGCATTTTTCCTGAGGCTTCCTCATTTCCCTTCAGTTGGGGGTTGTTTCTTTGTTTTCTCATTGTTCGTGGGTTTCTTCTTTTTCCTTCTTGTTTGTTAATTTGATCTGTTCTGATTCCCTGTAATTATGGTGTGAACTTCTGTGGTAGAATATTTGTGAGATTCAGTGGTGCAATCTCCTTCATGTATCCTGGTGTTCACAGCTTCCCCCTAACTCCCCCTAACTTCACAACTCTTTTTTGTGATCAGTTGGAGGAGTAAGGCAAAATGGTTTAAAATAGCAAGACAGTATACTATGATATTTACATTAGCAGCCAGTAGAGAAGAGATGGGTTATCCTTTGGCTCCTTATAGTGTTAACCGTGATCCTCCACCCCACTATCCACGTTTTAAAAAGGATGGAAAGAAGGTAAGACTCTTATTGGGGACGAGAGGATTGTTAGTTGGACCTAGAAAGCTATGAGGCTGTGGGAGGTCAGATTCTAAGGTAGGGTTGGATTAAAGATTAGTATATAGGGGTAGTGTGTAAAAGAATAGAGAAAACCCCCACAATAGTATAGTTCAGAAAATTGCAAAGTGGGCTGAGATCAAGTAGGGGTATTGAGAAGTATTTACAATTGTATAGACTAGGTCTTACTAGCAGTAATAGTAAAGTGACAGTCTTGTGGCAGAATCGATGAGGTCTAGATAACAAGAATAAAGAGTATAAAACCTTGAGAGGTATATTAATGAAACACAGATGAAAGATAGTAACTTATCAACACCTTGTGACTGAGATACCAGGGGGAACCTATCAAATGACAGTATAACTAACCAAGCAAAGAAGATTATACAGAAAGAAAAAGAATACCAAAATATTATTTTAAAAAAATGTAGGAAAAGTGAGAAAAAGATAATACAAATTTATAGTAACTTGCAAGATTAAAGAAAAGGAAACAAAAGCAGAAGATGTAGTGCAGGAGAGATAAATTTGGAGTGGAAAGAATAATATTAGGATGAATGGAAGAGAAACATAAGGGATTGCAAGATAAAAATAATAAGAATTGAAAATTAAAATGTCACATAAAACACAAGATAAAATCAGCCAACCAACAGCCACAAAAAACAAAACAAAACAAAACAAAATAAAATAAAAACAAAAAAACAAAACAAAACAAAAAAACCTCTTGTTGGTTTCTAACTGGCCAGACCAGTTTATCTGATCTTGCTGGCTTCAGCTGGCTGAGGGACCTTTGAAATGCTTCTCTCTCTCCCAGACAGATCTCAGCAAGTCTGTCAGGTACCCTGGGCGCTCCCGAACACACTGGGTCTCTGGATCTCACTTCCACATTCTTCTGGACTCCGGGGTCCTGCAGGGTTCCAGGTCTATGATCTCAGGAGGCACTGACATTTAGGGATTCACTGTGCCCTCCCTGGGAATCATAAAAGGGCATGCTCCTCCCCCAAACATTTGAGATTTGGGGTCTAGGATCGCCCTAAGCGCCTCACTGCGACCCTTCTGGGTTCAAAGCGTGTGAGAGTCCATCTTCCTGATGGTGCGCGAGCTGAGCCCTTTCCAGCTCCGTGTTCCCTGCCGAACCGCACTCCGACGGGGTGTTGGCACCTTTCCCGACTCTCCAGGTCAGGCTGGCTGGAAATTTCTGAGCCACTACTGTAGAAACGCACGAAGCGCCACGTCCCTCCCAGGATCATGGCGCGCAATTCAGGCCTCCCTATGGGGCTCGAGCCGAGGACAGCCGGCTCTGTGCTCTCCACTGATCTGCACTTCCACCCGGCTAGGGGTGCGGGCGCTCTTCCAGGCTGCCCCTGGTCCTGTCAGCTAGAGGCCCTCACTACTCCCAGGTCTCTGGGCGGGTGTTCATAGTCCCTGGGCGATTTTTTTCCCAGTCCAACTGGCCAATCTGTTCCTTCTAGCAACACGTTCTCCCCTGGAGTTGCTCACCCCCCGTATTCGGGGGAGGGAGCAGTGACTCCCCTCTCCCGGGAGCCCTGAGGCACACCTGGAAGCACCAGGCCTGGGGTCTGCACACCCCTAGACCCCGCGCTGATCTCTGGGCCCCTTTTGTCCTGAAGCAGTCTCCTTACCGTCTGGTTTTTCAGTGAGTGCAATAATTTTTGATGTCCTGCTTTCAAAAGTGATTTGGTAACCTAGTCCGCTTGCTCTGTTTCTACACCGATCCGCGAGTTTCCCCCCTCTTCACAGAAGCCGAGAAAAATGCTGCCTAGAGTAAAGCCGCCATCTTCTGTCCCCAAGCTGCTGCAATTTTGAAAGAGAAAAGTAGGAGGGATCACAATACCTGATACCAAACTGTATTACAAGGCCACTGTAATCAAAACAGCCTGGTACTGGCATAAAAGCAGACAGATAGACCAATGGAACAGAACAGAGACCCCAGAAATAAACCCAAGTCTCTGTGGTCTATTAATATTCAACATGGAAGCAGCAACATGAAATGGAGTAAAAATAGCCTCTTCAACAAATGATGTTGGGAGAACTGGACAGCTACATGCAAAAAAATAAAACTCGAGCATCAGCTGACAGCATACACAAAAATAAATTCAAGTTGCAAAAAAATAAACCTAAAAAACAAAATCAAAATTAGAAATGAAAACAAAAAAAGCAAAACAATTCAAGGTAGATAAAAGATTTAAATATATATGAGTCATGACACCATAAAAGTCCTAGAGGAGAACACTGACAGGAAAATCTCAGATATTATACACAGCAACATTTTTACTGATATGTCCCCTAGAGCAAGGGACATAAAGGAAAGAATAAACAAATGGGATCTCAGCAAAATAAAAAGCTTCTGCACTGCTAAAGAAAACAGTAGTAAAATAAAAAGAGAACCAACTGTATGGGAATACATATTTGCCAATGATACCTCAGACAAGGGTTTAATCTCCAAAATATATAAGGAACTCACATGACTCCACTCTAAGACAAGCAACCCAATTAAAAAATGGGAAAAGGAGTTGAACAGACACTTCTCCAAGGAGGACATGCAGAGGATCCTGAGACACATGAAAAGATGCTCAGTATCTCTAGCTATCAGAGAGTTGCAAATTAAAACCACAATGAGATACCACTTCATACCAGTCAAAATGGCCATCATAAACAAATCTACAAACAAATGCTGGCAAGAATTCATAGAAAAGGGAACCCTTGCTCACTGTTGGTGGGAATGCAGACTGGTGTAGCCGCTATGGAAAACAGCATGGAATTTCAAAAACACAAAACAACAACAACAACAACAACAAAAAAAACTAGAAATGGAACTGCCTTTTGACCCAGTGATTCCAGTGCTGGAATTAGACCCTAAGATTCCTGAAACACCAATTCAAAAGAATTTATATACCCCTATGTTCATAGCAGCATTATTTGCAATAACCAAGTACTGGAAGCAACCTAAGTGCCCATCAGTAAATGATTGTATCAGAAAACTGTGGTACATTTCTACAATGGAATACTGTGCAGTAGAAAGAAAGAAAGAGGGAACTCCTACCTTTCACAACAGCATGGATGGAACTGGGGAGTATTATGCTAAGTGAAATAAGCCAGGCTGTGAAATACAAATACTATATGATATATGATCTCAGCTATAGCATTAACCTAATGAATAAAACAAAGAAATGAGTAAAATAGAACCAAAGGCATGCAAACAAGGAAAATACTGACAGGGACCAGAGAGGAGGGAAAGAAGGGAGGAAAGAAGGAGAAGGGTATGGTTAAAGGAAAAGTATAAATGACCCATGGACATGAACAACAGGGTAGGAATTGACTGTGAGAGTGGGGTGGGGTGGGGTGGGGTGGGGTGGAGGAGAGCAACGGGAAAATTGGGACAACTGTAATAGAAAAACAAGAAAAAAGTGCAGCCTTCCCTGGCTCTTGATACACTATCCTGCTAACTTTCTCCGAAGCTCCCTCTGGAATAACCTCATTTGAGTATGATAGCTACAGGAAGGCAGAGAGAGCTCTGCCTTGTTCTTGGCTACGTGCCCCAGGTCCAGCACATAGTTGGTGTTTAGCAACCACAGCTTGAATGTCAAGCACATGGACCTGGAGTACCCTCTCTGTTCCCTATTTGCATTTTATCCACTGAATATACATACAGTCTTAGGTGAGAGGTCCTGTCACCCTCTCCATGGAATAAAGGAATGAGGGCTCAGCAATGGTTGTGATGTCCCCAAACCCAGTTAAGCCTCAGCTGTGAGCCACCCAGAATCTGCACCTCAGCCCTTCTTCTCTCCTCCCCCATCTCAGACCTTCACACACCTGTGAAATGGGTGGTAAGTGGAGACTGCTGAATGGGAGTAATGATCCCTTGAGTTATGGTCTCTCAGCCAAAGCCATCCTCCTCTTTTTTTGTACTAGTGATCTGCAACTTAACTTTCAAGGCCCAACTCTGCCTACCCACTCTCACCCGCTCCTTCTTTCTTGAAAGCAGAGTCTACCTTCCCCTGATGAGGATGAAAAATGTTGTATATTCACTTTCCTAGTCCCCTTCACAGCTAATAGAGGCACAGACCAATCCTGGGAGGTATGAGGGTATCTGACAAGGGTCTTCCTTTCATAAAAAGAGCATCATGAAAGGAAGTGTTCCCTGTGATTCTTTGCTGGGTACAGAGGTGCCTGAATGTAATGTGGAAAATAGCTGTGATTGTCACTTCTATGACACACATACACACACACCCCAGCCTGAGTTGCGTGCCCCCAGCCCACTCATGGCCATGGACATATATATCAGTTGGGGGCCACCCAGTGGTAAGGATCTCAAAGGATGACTTTCTGAGTCCTCACAACCTCAGAAACCACCAGGAATCCAGAGCCTATAGGGTAGACTAGTCAGAAATATGGAGGAGGGCCCGCCCTTTGGAACCCTGGCTGCCTGGACCCACCCACTTCTGCCTGACATCCCCCAGGTGAAAGAGAGAAGAGGAGGGAGTCATACTCAGGGATTCTGGACTTTATCCCAGGGAAGCAGCTGGAGCATTTCTGTTGGCATCAGGCCAGCTGGGTTAATTGCTCATACAATTTCATCTTGCACAGGGGCCTCATTCATCACTAAGAAGCATTTCCTTGGGAGTGTTTACAAACCACCTGGAAAACCAGAGACAAAGAACCTTCTCCCCGCATTTTCCAGCTTCCCATAGAAGTCAGAACCAAGCACTGAGGACAGATGGAGCTCAGAGCTAATATGGGTTTAGGGGACACTTTCTACTCCACAGAGCCCCAAGAGAGACAGAGGCTGCCTTGAGGACAACAGCATCTTGATTTCTTCAACCAAGGGCTGAATTTTGGAAGATACAACTATGAGGGAGTGGCAGAGTATAGCTGGAAGACAAGCAGGGGCAAAGATAGGCCCCCATGGATGGCCTGCTTAAACTGAGGTGAGCATGGGACACTATCCTCCCATCAGACTACATCATGACACTTTCTATACGACATCCTCCTGCTCTTCCCTCAACACCAGATGACTCTAATCAAATTTAGCAGGTACATCAACACATATCTGAACTTCACCTTATCGGGATATGGGGAGAAGAAAGGGGAATGGTAGGCATAGGCAAGGAAAATATAAAAACAGGAGGGTCTCAGTCTCTGCTGGGGAACCCCTCTGGTTCATCATTCCTGTGACCCTAAAACTCACCCCACACTCCAGAAAAGTATGTGCCCCAAGAAATATGTCCAAAATGTCCATAGCAACATTGTTCTTGTACTGAAAAAAGAAGTCCTGGAAAGCAATCCATAGACCATCCACAACAGAATGGACAAATACATAGCAGTATGTTCACACAATAAAAGTCAAAACAACACTGAAAATGATTGAACTATAGGACACACCATAAAGCAAATGAATCTCAGAAATAATGTCACCTGAGAAAATTAAGTCACAGAAGAATACACAGGCCTGATTTCATTTATATAAAATTTAAAAATACAGAAATTCTAAACAATAGATAGGCCTAAACAATACAATGCACAGGGTGATAAATACAAACTTCACAATAGTTGGGGGTCAGAGGGTAGAAGGCATGGTTGGTGCATACAGGGCTGCTGAAATATGGGAATATTCTATTCATTGTACACTAATTTTACTATTCTTTAAACCATGCATATACATTTTACACACTTTTAAATCTGTAATGCATTCCAGAATAAATATTCTTTGGTAAGAAAAATATATAAAAGCTGGGTGTGGTTTGAAAAAAGAGACTTAATAACAGAAGGAAAATGAGCAGAGGAGAGGAAATGAGAGAGGCAGAGAGCACCCAAGAATGGCAAACAGATACACATTAGATACAGGCAGGCTGCCTGAGTGGCTGAGCATACCTTCCCCCTCCTCTTCAGTGCCTGCTTTCACCTGCCCCCTGCCTGATCGGTACCTTAAGAACTGCCATCACTGCCCACCATCTCCCAAGTTGGTCTCCAGTGTGCAGCAGCTGGACATTCCCACCAACCCCAATGATGGTACCCTGTCTCAGACCCCATGTCCAGACCACAGCCCCACAATCACCATTATCACTCCCCCTGCTTGCTTCATGGGCCCACTTCAGAGCAAGGGCCTTGTCTGAAGACTCCTGCTGTTCCCTACTCCTTTTTTTTGCATGAACCTACTGGCCCTCCACTCATACCTGATCAGCATCCCAATACTGGCACACTTACCAATATTCAATAAATGCCTTCCATGAAGCCCTCCTCTGATGAGGTGCCATGTGGGAAGAAAAGCATCAAGTTCCAAGCAGCACTCCTGAAGCCACATGGCCCTGTGGACTATGCACTTAAATAGATAGGGCCAGAGCCTCCCACTGTGCCTCCATGGTCTTCAGGGGGTCAGGCTAAATGACAGGAGGCCCAAAGCTCTATGCCTGCACCCACACAAGCTCAGCCAGTCATCCCAGCCTCTGAGACCTGGGGTTACTCCTGCTGCTGCCTTCCCAGTTCCAGTGCCAAAAGTTCCCCATGTTGCCAAAAGTTCTTTTCAAGACAACCCAAACAAGCAGATCCTTAGAATGCTAACAACATCGAACTCAAGCATGGTCAGGGATTGCTATTGATTGGTTCAGGTCGTGCCCAGAACAACCCTCATCCAGTGTTCAGGCCACTTGGTGTCAGGCTGGACTCAACTGAATGCAGCAGAGCCCCTCACTTCTCAGGGGAAGCTGGCAGCTCTCCTGATTGGGTCCACCTTATCCCACCCCACTCTCTAAGGCAGGTGGCTGCAGCTGCAGAGAAAATCTGAGGCCTCGTTCCCATGTGCATGCTTTGATAAGGAACCACCCAGAACTCAAGTGACCTTAATACATGAATATTTATTAAATACAGCATGCCCAAATTCACAAATATTTAGGCTTTGTGCAAATAGAAACTTACAGGAGTGTATACTTGTGTAACTACTGCCCAGATCAATATTTAAAACACTTCTAGGCCTGTGAATCCTTTTCTATCATTATCTTACCTGTCCTTTAACATGATATGAATAGATTTATGCTGTGTGCTCTTTGTATCTGGGTTGTTCTTTCCTGTCATTTATTATGTCTGAGGTTTCTCTGTCATGTGTTGCAGTAGTTCATTCTTTCTCACTGCCATGCAGTATACAATTACATTATTTGATCACAATCAACTTACCTATATTGCTGTTTATGGCCATTTGGTTTGTTTCCATTTGGGGGTTCTTATGAATAATGCTGCTAAGAATATGTTTTGTCCATGTTATTGTGGTGAAAAAATGCATTCACATCATTTGGGCCTATTCCTATGGGAGATTTGGTAGGTCATGGGACAACCACACAGTAAGTCCTCAACATTGTCAATAGATTCTATGACTTTAAGTGAAACTAAGAATAACAAAACTAATTTTATAATAGGTTAATTGATATAAACAAGAGTTAAGTTCCTATAGCATCTCATCAACATTATAATGAAGCAAATATTGAGTGAAATGATGTTATTTAAATATATGCTGTATATTTTATTTTAGAAGGAACTGCCAAACAGCTTTCCAAAGTGAAGTACCATTTTTTTTACAGTTTCAACAATGAAGGAATTCCAGTGGCTCCACCTTCTTGTCAACACTTGGTATTATCATTTCTTTTTTTTTAATTGAGATAATTCACATACCATGTAATTCAACCTTTTGAATTATACAGGTCTGTGGTTTTTTGAATATTCACAAAGTTTTGAATGTTACTACCATGTAACTGAAGAACAAGCATTTTTGTCACTTCAAAAAGAAACCCTGAACCCATTAACAGTCACACCACATTCACTGTATTTTCCCCTTCCCTAGCTCTTACCAATCAGTAATATCCTTTCTGACTCACTCCCAAATATCTTATATAAATGTAATCATGCAAAATGTGGTCTTTTTCACTGGCTTATTTTACTTAATGTTTTTTGAGGTTCATTCATGTTATAGCATGTATTAATACTTCATTCCTTTTTATGGTTCCATAATATTTAATTGTATCACAGTTTGTTTATCCATTTATAAGTTGATGGGCATCTGTTCTCCCTTATGACTATAGTGACTAATGCTACTATGAACATTCAGGTACAAGTCTTTCTGTGGACATATATTTTCAGTTCTCCTAAGTATATACCTACAACTGGAAATTCTTCTTTTACTTTTTTATTTTAATTGTTTTTCAAGTACAGTTTTCTATCATTTACCCCCATCCCAGCCCACACACCAGCCCTCCCCTCACCCTTCCTGTCTCCATAACCCTCCCATTATTGTCCATGTGTCCTTTATACTAGTTCCTGCAAACCCTTCCCCCCTTCCCCTGAAATTCCCTCCCCTCTCCCCTCTGGTCACTGTCAACCTGTTCTCTATTTCAGTGTCTTTTGTTATATTTTGCTTGCTTGTTTGGTTGATTGATTAGATTCCTGTTAAGGTGAGATCATATGGTATCTGTCTTTCACCACCTGGCTTATTTCACTTAGCATTAACTTTCCAGTTCCCTCCATGCTGTTGCAAATGGGAGGAGCTCCTTCTTTCTTTCTGCTGCATAGAATTTCATTGTGTAAATATACTGTAGTTTTTTTATCCATTCATTTACTGATGGGCACCTAGGTTGATTCCAACAGTTGGCTATTGTAAATTGTGCTGCTATGAACATTGGGGTACATAGGTTCTTTTGGATTGGTGTTTCAGGGTTCTTAGGATAGAATCCTAGCAGTGGAATTGCTGGGTCAAAAGGAAGATCCACTTTTAGTTTTCTGTGAAAATTCCATACTGTTTTCCATAATGGTTGTACAAGTCAGCAATCAATCCCACCAATAGTGTACTAGGGTTCTCTTTTCTCCACAACTTCTCCAACACCTATTGTTTCTTGCTTTGTTTATGATGGTCATTCTGTCCAGTGTAAAGTGGAATCTCATTGTGGTTTTAATTTGCATCTCTCTGATAGCTAGTGATACTGAGTATCTTTTCATGTGTCTCTGGATCCTCTGTATGTCCTCCTTAGAGAAGTGTCTGTTCAAGTCCTGTGCCCATTTTATAATTAGGCTGCTTGTCTTCTTAGAGTGGAGTCCTGTGGGTTCTTCATATACTTTGGAGATTAAACCCTTCTCTGAGGTATCATTGACAAATATGTTTTCCCATATGGTTGGTTCTCTTTTTATTTTACTACTGTTTTCTTTAGCAGTGCAGAAGCTTTTTATTTTGATGAGATCCCATTTGTTTATTCTTTCCTTTATGTCCCTTGCTCTAGGGGATGTATCAGTGAAAATATTGCTGTGTGAAATATATGAGATTTTCCTGCCTATGTTCTCCTCTAGGACTTGTATGGTGTCATGGCTTATATTTAAATCTTTTATCCACCTTGAATTTACTTTTGTGTATGCTGTAAGTTGGTGCTCAAGGTTCATATTTTTGCATGTAGCTGTCCAGTTCTCCCAACACCGTTTGTTGAAGAGGCTATTTTTACTCCATTTTAAGTTGCTGCCCCCTTTGTCAAATGTTACTTTACCATAGAGACTTGGGTTTGTTTCTGGGCTCTCTGTTCTGTTCCATTGGTCTATGTGCCTGTTTTTATGCCAGTATCAGTCTCTTTTGATTACATTGGTCTTGTAATACAGTTTGATATCAGGTATTATGATCCCTCCTACTTTGTTCTTCTTTCTCAAAATTGCAGCAACTATTCAGGGTCATTTATGGTTTCATATAAATATTTTTAATGTTTTTTAATATATTCTACTGATTATGCTATTACAGTTGTCCCTTTTCCCCCTTCATCCCCATCCTGCACACCCTCTCCCACCCACATTCCCGGCTTTAGTTCATGTCCATGTGTCATAAGTTCTTTAGCTTCCTCATTTCCCATGCTATTCTTGCCCTCCCCCTGTCTATTTTCTACCTACCATCTATGCTACTTATTCTCTGTACCTTTTCCCCCTCTCTTATTCTCCCACTCCCCTGTTGCTAACCCTCCATGTGATCTCCACTTCTGTGGTTCTGTTCCTGTTCTAGTTGTTTGCTTAGTTTCTTTTTCTTTTTGTTTTAGATTTGGTTGTTAATAATTGTGAGTTTGCTGTCATTTTACCGTACATGTTTTTTATCTTCTTTTTCTTAGATAAGTCCCTTTAACATTTCATAGAATAAGGGCTTGGTGATGCTGAACTCCTTTAACTTGACCTTATCTGAGAAGCACTTTATCTGCCCTTCCATTGTAAATGAAAGCTTTGCTGGATAGAGCAATCATTAGCCAAGATAAAAATTAAGGAGAGAATCCTAGAAGCAGCAAGAAATAAGGAGACAGTAACCTACAAAGGAGTTCCCATCAGACTGTCAGCTGATTTCTCAACAGAGATTTTGCAGGCACGAAAGAGCTGGAAAGCAGTATTCCAAGTCATGAAAAGCAAGGACCTGCATCCAAGATTGCTCTATCCATAAAAATTTTTGAAGTGTTTGTTCTATGTCTGTGAAATATGCCATTGTCATGTTATTAGGGATTGCATTGAATCTGTAAATTGCTTTGGGCAGTATGGACATTTTGATTATGTTAATTCTTCCAATCCATGAAATAGTATATGTTTCCATTTGTTTGTGTCTTCCTTGATTTCTTTCTTCAGTGTTGTGTAGTTTTCTCAGTAAAGGTCTTTTACCTCCTTGGTTAGGTTTATTCCTAGATGTTTTATTTTTCTTCTTGCTATATCAAATGGGATTTTTTTCTTGATATCTGCTCTTGATGTTTTATTGTTGGTATACAAAAATGTCTTTGATTTCTGGTTATTGACTTTGTATCCTGCTGTTTTGCCAAATTCATTTATTAGGTTGAGCAGTTTTTTGGCAGAGTCCATAGGCTTTTCTGTGTACACTATCATGTCATCTGCAAACAGTGACATCTTTGTTTCCTCCTTTCCAATTTGGATACCTTTTATTTCCTTTTCTTATCTGATTGCTGTGGCTAAAACTTCCAATACTATGTTGAATGGAAGTGGTGATAATGGACAACCCTGGTTTTTTCCTGATCTTAGTGGAAAAGATTTTAGTTTTTGCCCAATGAGTATGATGTTGGCTGTAGGCCTCTCATTTATGGCCTTTATTATGTTGAGGTATACTCCCTCTATTCCCGCTTTGCTGAGTGTTTTTATCATAAATGGGTGCTGTACCATATGAAATGCTTTTTCCACATCTATTGGTATGATCATGTGATTTTTGTCTTTGCTTTTGTTCATGTAATGTATTACATTTATCGATTTGCAAATATCGTACCATCCTTGCATCCCTGGAATGAATCCCACTTGGTCATGGTGTATGATCTTCTTAATGTATTGTTGGATGTGGTTTGCCAGTATTTTGTTGAGGTTTTTAGTGTCTATGTTCATCAGCAATATTGGCCTGTAATTTTCCTTTTTTGGTGTGTCTTTATCTGGTTTTTGGATTAGGATGATGCTGGTTTCATAGAAAAAGTTTTGAAGTCTTCCATCATTTTGGATTTTTTGGAATAGTCTGTGAAGCATAGGGGTTAGCTCTTTTTTAAATGCTTTGTAGAATTCTCCTGTGAAACCATCAGGTCCAGGGCTTCTGTGTGTCAGTTTTTTTTGATTACTGCTTCAATTCAACTGCTGTTATTCGTCCATTCAGGCTTTCTACTTTTTCACTCAGTTTTGGAAGACTATGTTTTTCAAGAAATTTGTCCATTTCACCTAGGTTTTCAAATTTCTTGATATACAGTTCCTTATAGTAATTTCTTACAATCCTCTTTCTGTGGTATCAGTGGTATTTCTGTGGTATCAGTTGTAATCTCTCCTCTTTCATTTCTGATTGTGTTTATTTGAGTCTTCTCTCTTTTTTTCTTGATGATCCTGCTTAAGGGCTTGTTGATTTTGTTTATCTTTTCAAAGAACCAGCTCCTGGATTCTTTGATCCTTAGACTTGTGCTTTTAGTCTCTATGTCATTTAATTCTGCTCTGATCTTGGTTATCTCCTTCCTTCTAATTGCTCTGGGCTGTCTTTGTTGTTGTTCCTCAAGTTCTTGTAGGCATAGGATTAGTTTGATTGTTTAAAATGTTTCTGTCTTTTTTGGGCAGGTCTATATCACTATGAACTTCCCTCTCAGAACTGTCTTCACTGTGTCCCATAAGTTTTGGGTCATTGTGAGTTCATTTTCATTTGTTTCTAGAAACTTGTTAACTTCTTCCCTAATCTCATTCTTGACCCTTCAGTGTTTAATAGCACACTATTCAGTTTCCATGATTTTGAGTGTTTTTTTTTTTGTTTTTTTCCTTGGGGTTGGTTTCCAGTTTCAGTCCCTTGTGGTTGGAGAAAATGCTTAATATGATTTCAATTTTCTTGAATTTGTTGAGGCTTGTTTTGTGTCCTGCCATGTAGTCTATCTTTGAAAATGTCCCATGTGCATTTGAAAAAAATGCATGTAGCTTCTTTGGGATGAAGGGATCTATATATATATATCAGTAAGTCCATTTCATCTAGGGCATTGTTCAATGCCACAATATCTTTGTACAACTGGACATTCTTTCTTGTATGGTAACTCCTATTTTAACTTTTTGAAGAATTGCCCAACTGTTTTCCGCAGCTGCACCATTTTATTCCAAACAGCATTGTATGAGGGTTCCAATTTCTCCACATTTTTACCCCTTGTTAATGTCTGTCTTTTGATTTATAGTCATCCTAGTGGAAAGAGGTATTTCATTGTGGTTTTGATTTAGTTCCCTGAGGACTAATGATATTGGGCATCTTTTATGTGCTTATTGGTCATTTATACATCATCTTTGGAGAAATGTTAATTCAAGTCCTTTGTTTTTAAATTGAGTTATTTTTCTTTTTATTGTTGAGTTTTAAGTTTTTTAAATATATTCTGGATACATGCCCCTTATCAGAGATGTGACTTGCAAATATTTTCCTCAATTATGTGTACTGTCATTCTACTTTCTCCATGATGTACTTTGAAGCACAAGTTTTTAATTTTGATGAAAGCCAATTTATTGATTTTTTTATTGGTTGTTTTAGGTGTCATGTGTAAAAAACCTTTGCCAAATCTATTACCAAATTATTGGTCACAAAGATTTATACCTGTGTTTTCTTCTATTACCAATTACATTTAGATCTTGATGCACTTTGAGATAATTTTTATATATGCTGTCAGGTAGGGGTCCAGCTTCATTGTTTTGCATGTTGATACCCAGTGTCCTAGGATGGTTTGTTGAAAAGATGGACTTTACACCTTTGTTGGAAATTAGTTGGTCATAGGTGTAAGGATTTATTTCTGGACTCTTGGTTCTATTTCACTGGTCTATATGTTATTATGCCAGAACCACATTGTATTAGTTACTGTAGCATTGTAGTAAGGTTTTAAATGGGAAGTGTGAGCCTTCCAACTGTTCTTCTTTTTCACGATTTTTTGGGGGCTATTGTGGATCCCTTTTATTTTCATATGAATTATAGTCATTAACTTTATGTGTCACTTTTTCTGGGCTATGGTACCCATGTGCCCAGTTTGGGGTCAAACATCAGACTAGATATTGTTGTGAAGGTACTACTTAGATGTGATCAACATTTAAATCAGTAGACTTTGAGTAAAGCAGATTATCTACATAATGTGAATGAGCTTCATCTAATAAATTGAAGGCCTTAAGAAAAAAAGACTGAGGTCTCCAGAGGAAGAAGGAATTCTGCTTCTAGACTACTTTTGGACTCCAAGTACAACATTACCTTTTCCCTAGATCCCCAGTATAAGCACCTACCCTACAGAATTCAGAGTTTCCAGCCCCTGCAATCATGTGAACCAATTCCTTAAAATAAATCTCTGTTATTCATAGATAAGGATAGATAAATAGATAAAATGATTAGATAAATGATGATAAGTAGATAGATGGTTAGATAAATGATGATAGGTAGATGGGTAGATAAGTGATGATGATAAATAGGTGATCGATAGATGATACATGGATAGATAGATAGAGACATTCTATTGGTTCTGCTTTTCTGGAGAACACTAATATAAACTTTTAGGATCAACTTAACTTCATTTAAAGAAGCAACTTCAAAAATAAGACTTTCATAGAGATTGTGTTGAATCTGTAGAACAATTTGGGGAGTAGGGCCCATCTTAACAATATGAAGGTTCCATTCATGAACATGGGCTGTCTTTCCACTTGTTTTGGTCTTCTTTCATTTCTTTTAACAATGTTTTATAGTTTTTAGTGTAGAAGACTTATACTTTTTTGTTAAATTTATTCCTAAATACTTTATTCTTTTTGATGCTATTATAAATAAACTTGTTTTTATTTCATCTGGGGGGTTGTTCATTGCTAGTTATTAAAAATACACCTGAACTTTGTACATGGATCTTGTACCCTATAAAGTTATTGAATTTAAAGTTAGCACTTACTTATTTTGATATTTTCTTAACTATCTTTACAGTTATTATTTATAGAGCTATAGTCTTACAGTTATTAACTAATAGTTATTTTGTGGATCTCTTAGAGTGTTTTATATGCAAGATAAAGTTGTCTAAAAATAGGAATAATTTTACTCTTCTCTTGCAAACTTTCATTTCTTATTCTACATTCAGTTTTATATTTTCTTTATTTCTTTTCTATTTTCTTTATTTTCTGACCCCTTATATGCTTTTTAAGTACATTTTATTGTTTATGCTATTACAATTGTCTCAATTTTTTGTCCCCTTTATCCACCCTCTGTCCTGCACCCCTCACCCTGCAGCATTCCCCCTCCCACCCTTAGTTTATGCCCATGGGTTGTACATAAGTACTTTGGCTTCTCTATTTTGTATACTATTCTTAACCTACCCCTGTCTATTTTATGCCTACCAATTATTCTTCTTAATCCCTGTACCTTCCCCCACCACATTGTCCCCTCCCTCTCCCCATTGATAACCTCTCATGAGGTATCCATTTCTGTGATTCTGTTCCTCTTCTAGTTGTTTGCTTAGTTTTTGTTTTTTAGGTCCAGTTTTTAATAGTTACGACATTGTTGTCATTTTATTGTTCATAGTTTTTTATCTTCTTCTATTTCTTCAACAAGTCCCTTTAACATTTCATATAATAAGGGTTTGGTGATGATGAACTCCTTAACATGATCTTGTCTGGGAACAACTTTATCTGCCCTTCCATTTGAAATGATGCCTTTGCTGTATACAGTAATCTTGGATGTAGGTCTTTGCCTTCCATGACTTTGAAAATTTTTTCCAGCCCCTTCTTGCCTGCAAGGTTTCTTTTGAGAAATCAGCTGATAGTCTTATGGGAACTCCTTTGTAGATAACTATCTCCCTTGCCTTTGCTGCTTTTCAGATTACTCTTTATGGCTTTACCCTTCAGTGACTTAATTATGATGTGCCTGTGATGTTCCTCCTTGGGTCCAACTTCTTTGGGACTCTCTGAGCTTCCTGGACTTCCTGGAAGTCTATTTCCTTTGCCAGATTGGGGAAGTTTTCCTTCATTGTTTGTTGAAATAAACTTTCAATTTCTTGCTCCTTCTCTTCTCCTTCTGGCAGCCATATGATTTGGATGTTGGAGCACTGAAAGTTGTCCCAGAGGTTCTGAAGCTTCTCCTTATCTTTTTTTTTTTTTTGAATTCTTGTTTTTTATTCTGTTACAGTTGGATGTTTATTTCTTCCTTTTGTTCCAAATTGTTAATTTGCATACCATTTCCTCCCCTTCACTGTTGGTTCCCTGTATATTTTCCTTTATTTCACTTTGTGTAGCCTTCATTTCTTCCTTCATTTTGTGACTGAGCTCAATAAATTCTGTGAGCATCCTGATTACCAGTGTTTTAAACTCTGCATCAGATAGGTTGTCTATCTCCTCATTGCTTAGCTCTTTTTCTGGAGTTTTGATCTGTTCTTTCATTTGGGCCATATATCTTTGTCACAGTGCATCTGTTATGTTGTAAGGTACTGACCAAGCCTTAGGTATTCACCAGGGCAGGGCAACCCTTTTTGCTGTGTTGTAGAACTGTATGTCAAGGAGTGGTCAGAGAGGAAACAATGCCACTCCTTTGGCTCCACTCTAGTCCCACTTTCCAATGAGCTCTCCTATGAGACTGGGAGTTTCTCCCACCTTCACAACCCTAACAGTATTTACAAATAGAGGTTCTGAGTCTTTAGTTTCCTGGCGACTCAACCCTTCCTCGCCTGTGGGGTCTACTGCCTTGCTGCAGGTTCTCTCAGTCCACCCAGCTGCCTATCTCCTGTCTCTGCCCCTCTGTCAGTCTGGATGAATGTTTTTTTAACTCCTTGGTTGTTGTAGTTCCATGCATATTTCTATTCTGGCAGTTCTGGTTGTTTAATGTTTTTAAATTTATTGTTATCCTTCTTTTGGTTGTGTGAGGAAGCAAAGTGTTTTTACCTATGCGTCCATCTTGGCCAGAACCAAACTGACCTCTTATATTCTTTATTTTATTATTCCTTATTTATCTTCTTCATTTCTTTTTAATCTGTATTTCTTGACTAATTCCTCTGGCTAGAACATTCAATACAATGTTGAGTAGAAGTGGTGAGTGTAGGTATGTCTTTCAGTTCTATCCATTTTTCTGGTGTGTGGAAGTATCTCATTATAGCTTTAATTTGTATTTCTCTTGTTGTCTATCACATTTATCTTAAATCCCCAGTAAACAGAAAATTTGAGTATGGTCATCAATATATGTACCTATTTTCTAAATTATATATTCATGTTCTAATGTCTACATAAAGTTTATGTCAATTTTTTTAAGAAAATTCTATTATCTTTCTTCACCCTGAAAGATTTCCTGGGATGCTCTCAGGGTAGACACATCTCTCTTTGGAGCCTCTGAGTAACATTATGCTAATGACATAATCCACCAGCTGAAGTTCTCCTGGATGAAGCTGAGTGCTCTGCAGTGGGGAAGGACTGTGGAATAGTGTCAACTTTCTCCCCTAAGCTTCTTTTTGCAAAATGCATGGCTGTATGGACTTGTGTTGCTCAGACCAGGATCCAGCCCCACCTACTCACTAGGCATACCTCTCATTGAACCTGTTTCCTTGTCTGGAAGATGGGACTAAGTATACCACCACATCTGGGGGAAGCAGTAAGGATTAGAGGTTTGGGTTGGAGTTTTGTAGTGTGGCTGCTTAGCTAGGCATTTGGCACTTGGCTGTTAGCTGTGCTGTCATGTGTACTTTGTGGTACCCTACAAGATGATCATAACAGGATCTCCAATTGCACACACTCTTTTCACAGTAAGATACTGACATTCCTCCATTTGGTGGGTGGGATCTGTGTTTCCTCACTTTGATCCAGAGGAGGCCTATGACTATAGCAGGAGTAGAACTATGTGATGTCTAGACCAGTTCACAAGAGGCAGTCCCATGTCTGCTTGGTCCTCTTGGGACATTTGCTCTGGAAACCCAATCACCTTACCAACAGGAAGCAGAGACCACATGAAGCTGATGTCAGGCCTAGCTAATGGCCAGTGTTGGCCACTGAAATGGGAGGGAACCAGCTTCAAGATGACTTCTGGCCTCATTTCCATCTGGCTGAAACCATGTAAGAGACCCTGATCAAGAACAATCCAGCTGAGCCCATCCATCTATGCCAGGAACCAGGAAAGATAAAGATAAAATGATGCTGTTTTAAGCCACTGTGGACTGAATGTTTGTATCTCCCCTCAAATTCATGTGTTAAAGCCCTAAGTACCAAAGTGATGGTATTTGGAGGTGGGACTTTGGGAAGTAATAGGGTTAGATGATGTTATGAGGGTGCAGATTAGTGTCCTTTATAAGAAGAAAAAGAGACCATGTGAGGGCATGCCAAGAAGGTGGCTGTCTGCAAACTGGGGTGAGGTTCATCACCAGGAACTAAATCTTCACTTTGGACTTTCTAGCCAGACTGTGTGAGGTAAATGTCTGTTGGTTAAGTCATGCAGTTTTGTGGTATTTTATTATAGCAGCCTAAGCTGACTAAAGAATAAGCCATTAAACAATGGGTAGGTGACAGTTAACCAGAACATCATTGGCTAGATATTGGAATATTAGAGTATGGTTAGTGGCCAGGGCCTATAATCCTACCTGTACTATTTTTAAAAATCAGCAAGGCAAGGGACTGAGCCTGTTTCTTCATCTGTAAAAGCAGATGATAATAGTTCCTACCTCACAGCTTCGTGGGGTAGATAAAGTAAGTGAATATGTGCCAAGTGCTTAGAATGGCACTAGGAATATAGTAAATGCTCAATAAATGTTAGCTCATGGTGGCAGGTGATGCAGGGGGTGGATTAAAAGATATGTGTAAATTCTTTAAAATTGGTGAGAGTCTGCTGTGCTGTGGGGACTGAGCAAAAATGGTGGAATAAGTATGCTGGATGGGCAGCTCACCACAGAGAAGAGAGGCACAGGGAGGCCTGTCAGGCCAGCCTGGGCCCAGGACCATCTGCCCCATCCTCCTGGCTGCCTCCTAGCCCTCCTCTGGCACTGGGAAGGAAGCACAATGACCCTGGCCTGAGGCATAAATCTCCACAGGCCCACACCCTGACCCTGTGCCCCCTGATGACAGGGCCACTGCAGCAGGGACCTGGGAAGAACATCTTCTCTGGGACTTCCTGTCAAACCTTGAGGTCCTGGGTTGGGGCAGGTGGTCCTGGGAGAGACAGGAAGGAGCAGATAATATTTATAAACCTGCAAGAATTTAATTTACTATGTTTATTAAGTGGCTATTATAAGTTAAATAATCAACACTGGCTTATTAAAAATACTTAAAGATGATAATCACCTAAGGCTTCCATTCAGTTTGTTCCTGGTGGCAAGAAGAAAGCTATCCTGCTGGAAGCATCTTTAATAATGACTCTAGTAGAGCAGCATTCAGGAAGCAACTGCAAGAATCTCTATCTTCATTCTGACAGCTTTATGCTCCATAAATACTTGGAGATTATTAAAAATATATTTATTTAACATGAACACCTTTCCCACAGATACAAATCTAAGTTGATAAGACTCATAGGCCCTCTTATAATAATCAGTGATAGTATTTATTTTTTTAAAGATTTTATTTATTTATTTTTAGAGAGATGGGAAGGGAGAAAGAGAGGGAGAGAAACATCAATGTGTGGTTGCATCTCATGCACCCCCTGCTGGGGACCTAGTAGGAGACCATTCTGCATGGTGTAGGCCCAGCTCCCACTCAGAGATGCACACGACCCACGCCTACAGATATGTTCTCCCGTGGGGAATCAGGTCTGCAATGTACCTAGGCCACTTTGAGTCTTGCTTTTTGCTAAAAACTCCCTTACCCTGAATTGAGGACATTTACTGCAAAGTAACTTCCTAAAATCCATGCTAAACCTTCCAAGGATGAATGTAACCAGTTTTGCCTTTTCATTTACAAATATCTCTCTTCTGTGATGTGATTAGCAGCATTGGCTCCTTTGTTTTCTGTAAAAGGTAACCACCTAAAGTGAACCTGTGCATAGTAAATGAGGACTATCATGTAATGGGTGGGGAAACCTAATAAAGGCCTCTCATGGTGGAGGCTACGGCTTTTGCTCCCCTTGAGAGAAAAGCCATGCTGCCCCTTTTCCTCCACCGGACCCAGTAGTCTGTGTGAATGTCTCATTTCATCTATAATGACGCAGACACTGTGGGCTGGTGTCTGCATCAGCCCTGGCCTATAATCCAAGCATGTGCCCCAACTGGCAATCGAACCAGCAACCCTTTGCTTTGCAGTGTGATGTTCAATCCACTGAGCCCCACCAGCCAGGGCATTGACAGTATTTACACATCCCACCAGCTTTGCTTAAACTGGATCCCTGGGCTCCCAAGAGACCAAGCAGCAGGGGTCCACCTGTGGTTACTGTGGAGTTGTGGAGACCAGGCTAAAGGAAGTAATTATCTGGAGGCCAAGAGGTATGGGGAGTCTCTGCACAGCTCCATAAGACCCTTATCCCTTACCTCTTTCACAATGTTCTCATCTCTCTGAACCTCAGTTCCTTCTCTGGAGTATGGGCTCTTCAGCTCTAAAACCCTATGAGCTTATCATGGTTCTGAGAGACAGCTGTGAGAAATAAAGGCCACCCCCATGGAATAGTGATAGGGGTTAAATGAGGACATGGGGACTTTTCAGAACCCATCCCAAGATAGGGTTCCACCATACTTTCCCAAATTTATCCCACCTCTCTGCTTCTGGGCAAGATCCTATATGACCTTCTCCTTTCTGGAGCACGTCCCACCACACACACAACCTAGAGTATACGATCTCATCTTTCAGATCTCAAGAAAATGCCACCTGTTCCAGGAAACCTCCTCAGACCACCTTACTCCACCACCCCTTTCCTGTGCCCCCAGGTCCCCCACTTTCTCATCATAGCTCATTATCACTGTATAAAGTCACTGTATAATTATTTCTTCCCTGTCCCCTGTCCTGGAGGCAACAGGAACACAGATGGAGTTGTGCTCATTATTGCACCTCAGCACCAGGTCCAGGCTGTGCAGAGGCAATGTCCAATCACTGATCACACATAAGAAGGACAACTTCATTCAACAGAGTGTCCAACTCCAGCTCACAGGAGCTGGGCCTGTGAGTATGTTAGACCCATGCTATGTTCCAATGCCTTTCTTTCTCTCCTAACACCATGGCTTTGCAAGATGTGTTAAAAACTGTTAGGGCAAGTTGGCCTTCTTGGATTTCTCAAAACAGGCTTCGCTATTTATTTATTTATTTTGGCTTCTCTATTTAAATAAATTTATTCTTATATATAAATTTTAGAATAAACTTATTATGTTATTTTTTAAAAATCTTGCTGCATGTGTATGTCTGGCAGTTGGACCTCAGTTGTGGAGGAATGCATTAACCACACTCCTCAATTTAGAACTCAAAGACTCCCATATTTTTGGTTATTAATTGTTACTCCCTTCTCCCCTTCTCACTTCACTACACAAAGATGACCAGTCTATGGTCAATGCACGTGCTTTGTACATGTGCTTTCAAAATTAGCATTGCTTTGTCTTGTATATTTTTAATTTACATAAATAGTATTATGTTTAAATTTCATGTTGTGTCTTTTTCCCCACCCAGCAGTGGGGAAAAAGATATACCCACTGCTCCTCTACTCCTCACCCCATAAAAGACCTTGCAAACCCCTTCTCTCACAGGACCCATATGCATGGGTATGAAGTCTCCCAGAGTGTGTACCAGAGCTGCTTGCTGGCTCAAGTCATGTTCATGGATTCAACTTAAGTATGTACTGTGAAATCTCTTCCCAAGTGCCACATCTACTTGCATTCTCACCAGAGGTCCCTGCAGTCCACTGTCCCCACACTTGACATCATCCAACAGTCTCATTTTTGCCAATTAGCGGGTGAAAGTGATCTCCTGTTGTTTTAATCTGCTTTTCTGTAGTAACGGTAGATACTGAACAGTTAATATGCAGACCAGTATAGATTCTAGAGTCTTGACTGTTTTAGACACTGCAAATATCTTCTCCTAGTCAGCCACCTGTTTAGGAACTTTCTTCAATGTCCTTCATTGATAAATATAAAATATAAAAATACATTTATATTTAAAGAATATAAATCTTTAATGCTGATGGCAACATATTCACCACTTTACTTATCCTATAGCCTATGCTTTTGAAATTATGTTTAAGAAATTCTCTCTCAGCCCACAGTCACAAAGATACACACCAGGATGGCTTTGCACTTAGAGATTGGAGGATAACATATTTTTTCAATGTTAAGTGATTCCATAGATCCCTGAAGCCCAGATAAAGGAAAACAATATTTTTGGTTAAATTTATTAAAGTAACAAATGACCCTGAGCAGCCCTACCTCATACCACAGACTTTGTCCATCCCCTGCCCTGGATGGACCAGCTGAGGCCAGACACTGGTCCTGTCCCCAAGGCAGTTCCTTACACCTTCATTCAAATAGGACTTACTAAGTACCCATCTTGGAGGAAACCAAGCACCCCCAAGGTAAAAGGAACATCATGGGGACAGAGAGCCAACTCAGCCATTAACAGGGAGACAGACAATGTTTAAAAATAAGAAACACAAAAAGTATAATGGCAAGTTGTACTCCCCATCTTAACCTAGGCACAATCTCTGAGGTATACACTGAAAATATGTATGCTTTGCTACATGTGTATAATACCATAATAAAAAACAAGTTTTAATACCACCTCCCCCCTACACACACACACAAAGGGTCAGCAATGGGGAAAACAAGTCCACAGGAACTTCTAGAAGAAGATAGAAGAAGAGATATTTTGGCCCCAGAGTCAAAGATGGCCTGGGATACCAAAGGTCTAAATATTGTCACCAGAAGCAACTAATACAGGAGAGGTGAGAGTCAGACTGAAAAGTTAGGCCAAGCTGGACCCCAGTCCTAGAGCTGCCAGTCATAGGTGTGATCTTGGGGAAACTGCATAACCCCTAGTACCCCAGCGTTCCCATCCACAAAATGGGCTGGTGCCACTCCTCTAAGGAAGCAAGTGTGCTGGGGATTCCTCCTTAAACTATGATAGTTATTCATGTAATGTCATGCCCCTTCATTATTCCCTAGACTTTCTGTGTCACCAGCATCCCTGCATGACCACAGGGAACCAGCTCATGACCAGGCCAAAAGCATTAAGACACATAAAGTATCAGGTTCACAGGAAGCACTCAACAAAAATCTGAAATCTGATCTTTTCCTTTCCAGAAATGGCCTTGTCAGATATACATATTTTAAATAGAGCAGGGTCTCGTTTACCTACCTGGCTAGGCATGACTCACCAGAGGGCTAACAGGGGATGTGAGTAGCTGGGGGTTCAAGCTCCACCAGCAGAGGCATGCCCCATTGCTGCAGCCAATTATTGCCAGGTTGACAGAAAGCAACTCCCAAGGTAAAAGAACCATCTTATGTCATATATAGCTGAAATGTGGATCTTTGTGTGAAATATCCTTATTTTAAAATTTTAGTAAGTCATTGAAATTGTTTAAAGCACTGTGCAGTTTAAACAAAAATCATATCTGGGCTGCCAGATTGCCATCTCAAAGCATGTTTCCACCACCTCCATTTTACAAGAGACACATAGAGAGGTTGGCCAACTGGGTTACAGAGTAAGCAGGTTAAGCTCACTTGGATGATTGGGACCTAGAAGCCATTCACTCACCTATCCATTAATCAGTATTCATCCATCTATCAATTCATCCACTCATCCATCATCCATCCATATCCATCCATATCCATCATCTATTCATTATACACGCATTCATCATTGTCTATCCAGCCATCATTCACCCATCTATGCATTAATCATCATCCATCCATCCATTGATTTATTAATTCATCCATTATCCATGCATCCATCATTCATGCATCCACCCATCAGTCGATTATCTATCTGTCTATCCATCCACCCATCATTCATTTATTCATCCACCTATCATCCATATAAACATCCATCTATACATGAATACATACCTACATACATAAATATACACATCATGTATCCATCCATCCATTTATTAATTTAGCATATATTTGTCACGTGCCTACTGCACATGAGGCTCTCTTGTGATAGGGGCAGAGGACACAACAATGAACAGACATAAATCCTTTTACTCGTGGATATTATATTCTTAGGAAACTGACACACAAAACATTAAATTATAGAGTATATCAGGAGGTAAAAGTGTTTTGTAGAATAATAAAGCAGAGAAGGGGAGTACTGAGGTGACCATGCGACTTTAAATAGCATGGCCAAGGAAGATCTTGCTAAGAAGGTGGTATTAGAGGAAAGAGTTGAAAGAAGTGAAAGAGAGAAAGTGGTACAACTTGTAGGAATAGGAAGGAGGCCAGCTGGGGGAGAAAGGAGAAAGCAGGAGTGAAGATAGGGGATGAAGGCAGAGAGGTCTCAGGTAAGTAGATCACTTGCAGACATTGTGAGCAATGGCTTTCAGCAGAGGTGGAACCTGCTCTGACCAGTACCTCTTTACATGGGGAGCCTATATAGAAGGGAGCAGGAAAGGGGGTGCTGATGTAAGGAGGATGATGTTGTGGAACAGTCAGCAATGGATGGTGGAGGTTTGGAAGAAGGCAGCTGAGCACAGCAGGTGAGAGAAGTAGTCAGAATCTAGGTATATACATTATAAAGGTAAGACCAACAGGTGTGGGGTGGGGGAGATGAGGCATCAGGATGGGCAAAGTCTTCAAGGCCTGAGTGCCTAGAAGGAGGAAGGAGCAGGGCACAGGGGTTCAGCCTCACCATGTGAAGGTAGAGATACCAACCTGATGCCCCAAGTGGAACTTTGCAAGCAGGTAGAGTTCAGGGAGGGGTTGTGTCAGGGCACCTGGGCTTCCTCCTAGGCCAACATGCAGAGGGGCTAAATTGGGCTATCTCCCCTGAAGACCCAAGCCCAAGCTTGCCTTCTCTCCCAAGCCAGCCAGCAGCAACTCTTTTCTCCCCTGGTCCCTGTTTCAGTCTCACTCAGGCTCCACCCTCACCCCAGTGAACTTCTTGCTGAAGGCCAAGCAGAAAGGAGACATCAGGCTTTGGCAACATGGCAGGAGAGTGAATGGAAATAACACTAACCTCTTCCCAGGACCAATCTGGAATTACAACTAAATTATGGAGAAATCACCTGGAGCAAACAACTAAACAATAATGAGAGAGAAGACTTATAACCTAGGACAGACAGAGAAATCAACTTCAGCACAACCTGACCAGTTAGTGTGGTGCAGACTCAAGAAAGGCTATCTGGGCACCCATAAGCAGCAGCAAAAGAATGATAATTAAGTGGCCAGTTGGATGCCCCTGAGAAGAGTGGGGTCTAAACCCTGACCTGGGATCCCCAGCCTAGAGCTCCAGAGCTCAAAAAGTACACAGATAACAACCAGTAGCAAAAAGCATCAGGGTTGCTCTCTGCCAGAGACAAAGAGCCATTTAAACAGCCAAAGCATGAATTTTCATTTGCAGCCACTTACCCTGGATTCTGGCAAAGGTAGGGGCAGAGTGGGCTAGAGACAACCTGAGGAGAGACTAGGGACAGAGGCTTTAGGGACAGAACTGAGAGTAGCAGCTGGAGTCCCAGTGCTGAGTTATCACACATACCACAGTGGCCATCCTGCTCAGGCAGACCACTGCCCTGAGCAGGCAGAAGCCTGAGGGGAAACAATAGCTCTGACTGCAGAAGGGACTCTGCCCTGGCCCTGTGGTGCTTAAGCCTGACTGCTGAGTACAGAGTGACTAGGTTAACAACTGAAGGAGACAGCCACACACAGTAGATCCCTAAAAGTCTCAGATGGGGATCAACATCTCACATCACCAGAGGTGGATACAGAAAAAAAAAACCCACAAAAAACCCAGTAGTTAATAGTAGAGGCTACTGAGACCAAATCCACTGCAGTCTCCTCCATGATTTGTGATATTTTCTTTCCTGCATAGCTTTTTAACATTCATTTCTTGTCCATCAAGTTGGTGTATATTAAATCACTAGATTTTATACTATGGTTTATTTCAAATCACATATTTTGCCCCCTCTTCTCTTACTCCATTTTACTTTCTTCTTTCCTCTCATTATTTTTGTTTTAAAGTTTGTTTTCTCTCTTGCTACAACTTGTTTCCATTCCTCATTCTCACTATTTCTCCCCAATCCAGCCTCACAAAACCAATTTTCTTGTTGATGGTCATGTCACATTCTTTTTCCCTTGCTCTTAAAATAACCCTGTTCTCTATCCACCTTTAGCAATATTTGCTCATTGGTTGTGGTTAGCATACTTGTTGTCACACTTTTTCAATTTTATATCTAGATCTGTGCTAACTTTTATTTCAAATCTCAAATTTAACTGGCCCCATCTCCTACTTTTTTTTATTTTAAATTTTTAATTTTGCCCTGTCTATCCTGTTTTTTTTCTTTCTTCTTTTTCTCTTTCATCCTGTCCTTTTATTTTTCTTTAGTCTCCTTTTCTCTTTTTTTTTATCTCAAATTTTATTTTTTCCCAGCCTTAGCCTGGTTTTTGCTCCTCACTAGTTTTTCCTTTCCTTCTATGATTTCAAAATCACTCCCCATTTCTCTAAACATCTCTTAAGTTTTACTTTCTTTCTTTTTTCCCTCTTATTCCCATACCACTGATGTTAATTTTAGCTCACTTGTTGATAGTGCTGGGATGGCTCTTTCTCTCCAATGTGGCTCCTATATTTTTATTATTTATTTATTTTTCTTTCTCTACCTCACTTTATTTGTGTGTGTGTGTGTTTAAACCTAATATTATATGCTTCCCTTCTTATGCTTCATTCTTCCTTCTTCATTCCCTTTTTTAATTCATGATGTAAATTTTACTTTCTCTCTTTGCATTGCTCTGACTCCCAATTCTTATTAGTGCTCCTCCTTCTACCCTCTCAAAATCATTTTTCTTTTAGCAGATCATCTCATATTCTCTCTCCTTCCTTATAATAGTCTTAATCTCCTTGCACCCTTATTAATACTGGTTTATTTGCTATCAAATAGTGGGATTGCAAAGGTGAGTTATTTTTGCAGATATGGGTTTGTTTATTGGGTTTTGTGGTTTTGCTCTGCCAGCACCTGCACAACAGCATATAAGATGTGGTGGGCAGTGCCCCTCAGTCAACCAGCTTGAGGGAAGGACCTACCAAAGACAATGACATGACAAACCCAACAACAGTCAAAACACAATTACATCCAGAGAGCCAACATAAATAGCATAAAGAGTATCACAAGAGCATCAAGTTCAGGAGATCAAGCAGAATGCATCACTGAATCTTACAGGACTCCTGCCATGGAAGTTCACACCACAAACCCAGGGAGCCAAAATAGATCAATCTAAGAAACAGAGGCAAACAACAAGAGTCTCACAAATAATGGGAAGACTAAAAATACCCGAAATCAAAAGGAAAAGAGGAATATCCAAAAAGAGTGCTAAAAGAAATAGAGGCAGTAAACTATCAGGTACTGAGTTCAAAACAGTGGTTATAAGGAAGCTCAATGAACTCAGTGAGAATTACCAAAAACTACAGGGAAACTATGAATAACTTCCTGAAAACTATGCTGGCATGAAAACCTATCAACATAGAAATTATCAACAAGACATAGAAACTATCAACAAGAGCCAAGAGGAAATGAAGAATACAAGTTTTGAATTGAATAAAACAGTAGAAGAAATAAAAAATCAGGCTAGATGAAGTAAAGGATTGAATCAGTGAGCAGGAGGACAAGGCAGAAAGAAACTCCCAGAAAAGCAAGGCAAGGAAAAAACACTAAAGAAAAAAAAAGAAGAGTTAAGGAAACTGCAAGAAAATATGAAACATAATAATATCCAACTGCTGGGGACACCAGAGGAGAAAAAGAGGAGAAAGGATTAGAAAACCTGTTTGAAAAACTACTGATGGAAAACATCCCTAATTTTAGGAGAGAAAAAGTCACACAAATCCAGGAAACACAAAGTCCCAATAAAGAGGAACCCAAAGAGACCAACTATAAGACACATGATTATTAAAATGGCAAAATTCTGAGACAAAGAGAGAATCTTAAAGGCAGCAAGGGAGAAACAGGAAGTAACATACAAGGGAGACCCAATAATGCTATCAGCAGACTTCTCAACAGAAACACTACAAACCAGAAGGAAATGGCAAGAAATATTAAGTAATGAAAAGCAAAGGCCTGCAACCAAGACTATTCTACCCAGCAAGTCTCTTAATTAAAATGGAAGGTGAAATAAGGAGTTAAATGGGCAAAAGAATGCTAAAAGAATATGCCTCCACCAAACAAGCACTGCAAGATATGATAACAGGACTGTTTTAAGAAGACAAAGGAAAACAGTGAGAGACAGAGGAACATAGGTACAAAGGGGATAAATGGCAATGAATAACTACCTATCAATAATAACCATAAATGTATGCAGCAAAAAGAAAGGAGCTGCTACCTTTTGCAACAGCATGAATGGAACTGGAGAGCATTATGCTAAGTAAAATAAGCCAGGCAGTGAAAGACAAATGCCATATGATCTCACCTTTAAGTGGAATCCAAACCAACAAGACAAACAAGCAAGCAAACCATAACCAGAGACATTGAAATTAAGAACAAATGGGCAGTAACTAGAAGACAGATAGGAGGGGATAATGGGGGTGAAGAGGGGAAGGGTTTTCAGGAACAACTGTAAAGGACACATGGACAAAACCAACATGTGTTGGAATCAGAAGAGGGAGATGGTGGTGGCTGGAGTGTCTGGGGAGTGATAGGGAGTAAATGCAGACAACTGTACTTGAACAACAATAAAATAATTTTGAGTCAGTAAAAAAATAACAATAACCTTAAATGTAAATGGATTAAATGCTTCAATCAAAAGACATAGGGTAGCTAAATGAATAAGAAACATGACCTACATATATGCTGTCTACAAGATACCCACATCACAAAAAGGATCCACACAGACTGAAAGGGAAGGGTTGCAAAAAAAATTATACCAAGAAAACAGATCAGGGAAAGAAAGCTGGGGTACCAATCCTTATATCAGACAAAATAGACTGATAAAATAGATTGATAAAAACAAAAGCCATAAAAAGAGACACAGAATGACACTTCAGAAATGACGGAAAGTTGGGGTAGCAATCCTTATATCAGACAAAATAGACTGATAAAATAGATTGATAAAACAAAAGCCATAAAAGAGACACAGAATGACACTTCATAATATCCAAAGGAAGAATGAATCATGAAGACACAAACATTGTAAACATATATGCATCCAACATAGGAGCACCAGTATATATAATAAAATTTTGGAGGACTTCAAGAAAGATATAGACAGAAACACAATTATAGTAGAGGATTTTAACACCATGCTGCGAAAAACGGATAGATCTTCCAAACAAGATAAAACAAGGATATTGTGGAACTGAACAATGCACTACATCAAATGGACTTAACTGATATATATAGAACCTTTCCTCCTAAAGAAGCAAAATATATATTCTTTTCAAATGCATATGGAACATTTTCAAAGATAGAGCCCATGATATGACACAAAACAAGCCTCGACAAATTCAAGAAAATTGAAATTGCATCAAACATTTTCTTGGACAACAGGGGCTTGAAACTAGAAACAAAACTCAAGAAAAAAACTCAAAAACATTGAAACTAATGGAGACTGAATTGCATGCTATCCAGCAATGAATGGGTTAATAATCAGATGAAGGAAGAAATCAAGTTTCTGGAAAAAAGAGGATATGAACACACAACAGTCCAAAAGCTATGAGACACAGCAAAGGCAGTCCTGAGATGGAAGTTCATAGTTATACAAGCATACGTAAAAAAAATAGAAATTTTCATTAATCAATTAATTATTAATTGAGGATTGAGGTTTGTTAATTAATTCATTAATTATTTGTTGTTTTAGTAAAGTTCTCTCTAGTTTTAACCAACCACCCACCAGGCCCATTTTTTCCTGCTCCTCATCCTCCAGTCTACCTTATTTGGCTTTGTCCATGTGTCCTTTATAAATATTCCTTGGCCCTTCCCCTGTTTTCCCCCATTATCCCTCTCCCCCATCTCTCTGGTTACTGACAGCTTTATTTCAATCTCTCTGGTTATATTTTGCTTGCTTCTTTCTTTTGCTGATTATGTTCCAATTACAGGTGAGATCATATGATATTTTTCTTTCACCACCCAGCTTATTTCACTTACTAAAGTGCTCTCCAGTTCTACCCAGGCTGCAGAGAAGGGTAGGAGATCCTTCTTTCTTTCTGCTGTGTAGTATTCAGTTGTGTAAATGTACCACAGTTGTTTGATCCACTTATTTACTGGTGGGGACTTAGGTTGCTTCCAGCACTTGGCTGTTGTAACTTGTGCTGCTATAAACATTGGGGCAAGTAGGTTCTTTTGAATCAGCAATTCAGGATTCTTAGGTTACAGCCCTAAGCAGTGAAATTGCTGGATCAAAAGGTAGTTCCATCTTTAGTTTTTTCAGCAAATGCTTTACTGTTTTCCACAGTGGCTGCACCAGTCTGCATTCCCATCAACAGTGTACTAGGGTTCCCTTTTCTCCACAGCCTCACCAGTACTTGATTGTTGATTTGGTTATGATGGACATTCTGACTGCTGTGAAGTGGAATCTCATTGTGGTTTTTATTTGCATCTCTCTGATGGCTAGTGATGCTGAGCATCCTTTCATACATCTCTGGGCCCTCTGTACACTCTTCTCCACCCCCTTTCTGAGAAGTGTCTGTTCAGATCCTTTGTGCATTTTTTAATGGTTTTGTTTGTCTTCCTGGAGTGGAGTCAGGTGACTCCATATTTATTTTAGAGATCAAACCCTTGTCTGAGATATCGTTGGCAAATATATTTTCCCATATACTTGGTTCTCTTTTCATTTTGCTAATGTTTTCTTTAGCCTTGCAGGAGCTTTTTATTTTGATGGAGTCCCATTTGTTTATTTTTTCCTGTATGTCCCTTGCTCTAGGGGATATATCAGTGAAAATATTGCTGCATGGAATATCTGAGATTGTCCTGCCTATGTTCTCTTCTAGGGTTTCTATGGTGCCGCAACTTATATTTATGTCTTTTATCCACCTTGAATTTATTCTTGTGTATGGTGTAAGTTGGTGGTCGAGTTTCATTTTTTTTTGCATTCAGCTATCCAGATTGCCCAATGCCATTTGTTGAAGTGATTTTTACTTCATTTGATGCTTCTTCCCCCTTTGTCAAGTATTAACTGACTGTATTGACATGGGTTTACTTCTGGGCTTTCTACTCTGTTTCATTGATCTATGTATCTGTTCTTATGCCAGTACCAGAGTATTCTGATTACCATGGTCCTGTAATACAGTTTGATATCAGGTGTTGTGATACCTCCTACTTTGTTCTTCTTTCTCAAAATTGCTGAGGCTTTCCAGGGTAATTTATGGTTCCACATAAATTTTTCAAATGTTTGTTCTATATCTGTGAAAAATGTCATTGGTATTTTAATAGGGATTGCACTGAATCCATAGATTGCTCTTGGTATTATGAACACTTTAGTTATGTTAATTCTTCCAATTCATGAACACAGTGCATGCTTCCATTTATTTATGTCTTCCTTAATTTCTTTGTTTAGAGTTGTGTAGTTTTCTGAGAATAGTTTTTTTACCTCTTTGGTAAAAAAAGGTTTATTCCTAGGTACTTTATTTTTCTTGTTGCAATAGCAAGTGAGACTTTTTTCCTTATTTCTGTTTCTGATATTTCATTGTTGGTGTATAAAAATGTGTTTGACTTCTGAATGTTAACTTTGTATTCCACCACTTTACCAAATTCACTTACTAATAAGGTCGAGTAATTTTCTGGTGGAGTCTCTAGGATAATGTAGAGATAACATTACCATGTCATCTGCAAACAATGGCAGTTTTGCTTCCTCCCTTCCAATCTGGATGCCTTTCATTTCTTTTTCTTGTCTGATCAACCATGGTTTGGACTTACAATACTATGATGAATACAGGGGGTGAAAGAGGACATCCTTGTCTTGTTCCTGATCTTAGTGGGAAAGCTTTTTGTTTTTGTCTATTGAGTATGTTGTTGGCTGTAGGTTTCTTGTATATGTCCTTTATACAATGTTGAGGAAAGCACCCTCTATACCCACTTTGTTGAGTGTTTTTATCATAAATGGGTGCTGTACCTTATCAAATGCTTTTTCTGCATCTATTGATCTGATCATGTCTTTTTTGTCTTTCCTTTTGTTTATGTGATGTATTACATTTACTGATTGTGACTATTGTACAATCCTTGCATCCCTGGGATGAATCCACTTGATCATGGAGTATGAGCTTTTCAATGTATTGTTGGATGGGTTTTGCCAATATTCTGTTGAGGAGTTCGGCATCTGTGTTCAGCAGCAATATTGGCCTGTAGTTGTCTTACTTTTTGCATCTTTATCTGGTAATGGGATTAGGTTGATGCTGGCATTGCAAAAAGGGTTTGGGAGTCATCTGTCTTCTTGGATTTTTTGGAATAGTCTGTGAAGCTAGAGATTAACTCTTCCTCAAATGTTTTGTAAAATCCTCTGTGAAACCATCCCATCTAGAGCTTTTGTGTATTGGGAGTTTTTAAATTACTGCTTCAATATCTTCAGCTGTTATTGGTCTGTTCAGGTTTTCTACTTCTTCTTCATTCAGTTTTGGAAGATTATGTTTTTCTAGAAATTTGTCCATTTCACCTAGGTTTTCAAAATTTTTGGCATTTAGTTCTTCATAGTAATTTTTTACCATCCTTTCTATTTCTGTGGTATTAGTTTTAACCTCTCCTCTTTCATTTCTGATTGTGTTTTTTGGGTCCTTTCTGTTTCTTTCTTGATGAGTCTGCTTAAAAGCTTGTCGATTTTGTTTATGTTTTCAAAGAACAAGCTCATAGATTTAGTGAACCTTAGAATTATGCTTGCAGTGTCTATGTCATTTAATTATCCTGTGATCTTAGTTATTTCCTTCCTTCTCAATGATTTGGGCTGTCTTTGTTTTCCTCCTTCCAGTTCTCATTGATATAGAGTCAGATTTATATTTGAAATGTTTCTGTCTTTTTTAGGTAGACCTGTATCACTATGAACTTTCCTCTCAGGACTGCCTTCACTGTGTCCCATAGATTTTGCATTGTGTGAGTTCATTTTCATTGGTTTCCAGAAAATATTAGCAAAATGAAAAGGGAACCAAGTGTATAAGAAAATATATTTGCCAATGATATCTCAGACAAGGGTTTGATCTCCAAAATATATATGGAGTCACCTGACTCACCCCAGGAAGACCACACCATTAAAAAATGGACAGTGGTGGAAAAATGGTGGCATTGTAAGAAGGAGGGTATTCCTTTTCACCTATGCATGGGAGAGAAACTGGCTGATCTGCGGAGGAACAGAGCAAGAGGCCAACAATATTGCAACATTTATGAAAACAGGACATCAAAAATTATAGCGGACATTCAAAATCCAGAAGGTAAGGAGACTGCTTCAAGATAATAAGGGCCCAGGGATCAGCTCAGGGACCAGGGTGGTTGCAGCCCCCAGGCCCTGTGCTCCCGGGTCTGCCTCAGGGCACCCAGGTAAATAGAGTCACCGCTCCCTCCCTGGGCAACAAGGATTGAGCAGCACTGGAGGAGGCCTTGTTGCTTGAAGGCACAGAGAGGGGAGTGAGACTGAGAGACAATCACACAAGAGCTGTGAGCACCCACGCATAGCCCTGGGAAGAGTGAGTGCCCCAGCCTGTGTGACCAAGAGTGGCCTGGCCATGCGCCTGTGCCCCCAACCCGGTGAGAGTGTGGTTCTGTGGAACACCCAACCCCACAACCCTGAACAAGGAAAGGGCATGGGCATTCCCGGGTTTCTGGAACCTGTGGTGGTGAACTCAGGGAAGCACGCACCCCTTTAGGATTCCTGAATCTCACACAGTGAACCCAGAAAAGATGCAGGCACTTCATGGGTTCCTGGAGCCTACAGCAAGGAAATTGGGGGAAGGGCCACAACACCTCAAGATCCTTGAACCTTACACCTTGAACCTGGAAAAGATGCAGCCACTCTGGAGCCTGGGAGACCACAGCAGTGAGCTCCAGAGAGCATGATTGGCAGTGCCCATACCCACAGCCAGGGCCCTGTGGAGAGACATCAGATAGGCTCTGGGGAGAGCAAGTGGCTAGCCCTGGGGACAGTAAGCAAGAGACTGACTGAGTTCTCACTGGGAAGAGTGAAAAGCATTCCACTTGCCCCTCAGCCAGCTGAAGCCAGCAAGATCAGAAAAACTGGTTTGGCCAGTTAGAAACCAACATGAGGGGTTTTTGTTGTTGTTGTTGTTGTTCTTCTTCTTCTTGTTGTTGTTGTTTTGGCTGTTGTTGTTGCTTGATTGTTTGATTTTATCTTGTTTTTTAAGTAACTTTATTTTTTAATTCTTATTATTTTTATATCTCTCAATTCCTTATGTTTCTCTTCCTTTCAGCCCAGTGTTATGCCTTCCACTCCAAATTTATCTCTCCTGCATTCCATCTTCTGCTTTTTTCTTTTTTTTTTTGAGCCTGCAAGTTACTGCAAATTTGTATTATATTTTTCCCATCTTTCTGAAATTTTTAATTTAGTAGTATGTTGGTATTCTCTTTCTTTCTGTATAATCTTATTTGCTTCACTAGTTATACTGTTGTTTGATAGGTTTCCCCTGTTATCTCATTCATAGTGTGTTGCTAATTTACTGTCATTCATTTATGTTACATTAGTACAACACTCAAGGTTCTATACTCCTTACTCTTGTTATCTAGATCTCATAGATTTTGCCATACGATTGTTACTTTAATATTACTGTAAATAAGACCTATTTCATACCATAGTAAATACACAATCATAGCAAGCATTTTCTCAGATCACAAGGGACTGAAACTAGAAACCAATGGAAAAAAAACACAAAACACTCAAAATCATGGAGATTAAATAGCATGCTATTAAACAATGAATGGGTCAAGAATGAAATTAGGGAAGAAATCAAAAGGTTTCTGGAAACAAATGAAAATGAATTCACAACAACCCAAAATTTATGGGACACAGTGAAGGCAGTCCTGAGAGAGAAGTTCATAGTGATACAGGCATACGTAAAAAAGATAAAAATATTTCATACAAACAACCTAACCCTACATCTACAAGAACCCGAGGAACAACAACAAAGACAGCCCAGACCAAGTAGAAGGAAGGAAATAACCAAGATCAGAGCAGAATTAAATGACATAGAGACTAAAAGCACAATTCTAAGGATCAATGAATCCAGGAGCTGCTTCTTTGAAAAGATAAACAAAACTGACAAGCCTTTAAGCAGACTCATCAAGAAAAAAAGAGAGAAGACCCAAATAAACACAATCAGAAATGAAAGAGGAGAGATTACAAGTGATAACACAGAAATACAAAGGATTGTAAGAAATTACTATGAAGAACTGTATACCAAGAAAATTGAAAACCTAGGTGAAATGGACAAATTTCTAGAAAAATAGATATCTTCCAAAAGTCAATGAAAAGTAGAAATCTTCCAAAAGTCAATGAAAAAGAAGCAGAAAGCCTGAACAGAACAATAACAGCAGATGAAATTGAAGCAGTAATAAAAAAAAAACTCCCAACACACAAAAGCCAGGGACCAGACGGTTTCACAGGAGAATTTTATGAGGCATTTAGGGAAGAGCTAACCCCTATCCTTCACAGACTATTCCAAAAAATTCAAAAAGATGGAAGACTCCCAAACTCTTTTTATGAAGTCAGCATCATCCTAATTCCAAAACCAGATGAAGACACAACAAAGAAAGAAAACTTCAGGCCAATATCACTGATGAACATTGACTCTAATCTCCTCAACAAAATACTGGCAAACCTCATCCAACAGTACATTAAAAAGATCATACACCATGACCAAGTGGGATTCATTCCATGGATGCAAGGACGTTGCAATATTCACAAATCAGTAAATGTAATACATCACATAAACAAAAGCAAAGACAAAAACCACATGATTATATCAATAGATGCAGAAAAAGTATTTGATAAGGTAGAGCACCCATTTACGATAAAAACACTCGGCAAAGTGGGAATAGAAGGAGCATTCCTCAACATAATAAAGGCCATACATGAGAGACCTACAGCCAACATCATACTCAGTGGGCAAAATTTAAAATCTTTTCCACTAAGATCAGGAACAAGGCAAGGCGGTCCACTTTCAGCACTTCTATTCAATGTAGTACTGGAAGTTTTAGCCGGACAATAGAAAGAAATAAAAGGCATCCATATTGGAAAAGAGGAAACAAAACTGTCACTGTTTGCAGTTGACATGATAATGTACATAGAAAATCTTACAGACTCGGGCAAAAAGCTGATTGACCTAATAAATAAATTTGGCAAAAAAGCGGGATTCAGAGTCCATATCCAGAAATCAAAAGCATTTTTGTACAGCAACAATGAAACAGCAGAAGCAGAAATAGGGAAAAAATTCCCATTTGAAATAGCAAAAAGAAAAATAAAACATCTAGGAATAAACCTAACCAAAGAGGTAAAAGACCTGTATTCAGAAAACTACACAACTCTGAGGAAAGAAATCAAGGAAAACACAAACAAATGGAAACATATATCATGTTCATGGATCAGAAGACTTAACATCATCAAAATGTCTATACTACCCAAAGCAATTTACACATTCAATACAATACCTGTTAAAGTACCAATGGCTTATTTCACAGACATAGAACAAACACTTCGAAAATTTATATGGAATCATAAATGACCCGGAATACCTGCTGCAATTTTGAGAAAGAAGAGTAAAGTAGGAGGGATCACAATACCGGACACTAAACTATACTACAAGGCCACTGTAATCAAAACAGCCTGGTACTGGCATAAAAACAGGCACATGGATGAATGGAACAGAACAGAGAGCCCAGAAACAAACCCAAGTCTCTATGGTCAATTAATATTTGACAAAGGGGGGGCAGCAACATAAAATTGAGTAAAAATAGCCTCTTCAACAAATGGTGTTGGGAGAACTGGACAGCTACATGAAAAAACTTGAAACTTGAGCACCAACTTACACCTTACACAAAAATAAATTCAAGGTGAATGAAAGACTTAAATATAAACTGTGACACCACTGAGGTCCTAGAGGAGAGTGTAGGCAGGAAAATATCAGATATTTCACGCAGAAACTTTTTTACTGATATGTCCCCTAGAGCAAGGGACATAAAGGAAAGAATAAACAAATGGGACCTCATCAAATTAAGAAGCTTCTGCATAGCTAAAGAAAACAGTATCAAAATAAAATGAGAACCAACTGTATGGGAAAACATATTTGCCAATGATTCCCCAGACAAGGGTTTAAGCTCCAAAATATATAAAGAACATACACGAATCTACTCTAAGAAGACAAGCAACCCAATTAGAAAATGGGCAATGGACTTGAACAGGCACTTCTCCAAGGAGGACATACAGAAAATCCAAAGACACATGAAATGATGCTCAATATCACTAGCTATCAGAGAGATGCAAATTAAAACCACAGTGAGATATCACTTTACACCAGTCAGAATGGCTATCATAAACAAAGCAACAAACAGCAAGTTGTGGAGAGAAGGGGGCCCTAGTGCACTGTTGGTGGGACTGCAGACTGGTATAACCACTGTGGAAAACAGTATGGAACTTCCTCAGAAAACTGAAGATGGATCTGCCTTTCCACCCAGCAATTCCACTGCTGGGACTATATCCAAAGAACCCTGAAACACCAATACAAAAGAACCTTTGCACCCTAATGTTCATAGCAGCACAATTTACAATAGCCAAGTGTTGGAAGCAACATTGGTGCCCATCAGTAATGAATGGATCAAAAAACTGTGGTACATTTACACAATGGAATTCTATGCAGCAGAAAGAAAGAAGGAGCTCCTACCCTTTGCAACAGCATGGATGGAGCTGGAAAGTATTATGCTAAGCAAAATAAGCCATGTGGTGAAAGACAAATACCATATGATCTCACCTTTACCAGGAACCTAAACAACAAAACAAAGAAACAAGCAAAATATAGTCAATGACACTGAAATAGAGGACAGGCTGACAGTGACCAGTGGGGAGAGAAGAGGGAATATCAGGGGAGAATGGGAAGGGTTTACAGGAACAAATTTAAAGGACACATGGACAAAAACTAGGGGAGAATGGTAATGGAAGGGAAGTGGGGAGGGATGGGTAGGCGGGCTGGAATGGGAATAAAAAGTAGAAAACTGTACTTGAACAATGATTAAAATAAAATAAAAAAACAATGGACAAAGGACCTGAACAGACACTTCTCAGAAAGGGGGTGGAGAAGAGTGTACAGAGGGCCCAGAGATGTATGAAAGGATGCTCAGCATCACTAGCCATCAGAGAGATGCAAATAAAAACCACAATGAGATTCCACTTCACAGCAGTCAGAATGTCCATCATAACCAAATCAACAATCAAGTACTGGTGAGGCTGTGGAGAAAAGGGAACCCTAGTACACTGTTGATGGGAATGCAGACTGGTGCAGCCACTGTGGAAAACAGTAAAGCATTTGCTGAAAAAACTAAAGATGGAACTACCTTTTTGATCCAGCAATTTCACTGCTTAGGGCTGTAACCTAAGAATCCTGAATTGCTGATTCAAAAGAACCTACTTGCCCCCAATGTTTATAGCAGCACAAGTTACAACAGCCAAGTGCTGGAAGCAACCTAAGTCCCCACCAGTAAATAAGTGGATCAAACAACTGTGGTACATTTACACAACTGAATACTACACAGCAGAAAGAAAGAAGGATCTCCTACCCTTCTCTGCAGCCTGGGTAGAACTGGAGAGCACTTTAGTAAGTGAAATAAGCTGGGTGGTGAAAGAAAAATATCATATGATCTCACCTGTAATTGGAACATAATCAGCAAAAGAAAGAAGCAAGCAAAATATAACCAGAGAGATTGAAATAAAGCTGTCAGTAACCAGAGAGATGGGGGAGAGGGATAATGGGGGAAAACAGGGGAAGGGCCAAGGAATATTTATAAAGGACACATGGACAAATCCAAAGGAGAAAAGGATTGAGAGTGGGAGGTGAGGGTGAGTGGCATGGGAGAAAGTGGTGGCAGGAAACTGGAGACATGTGTACTTGAACAACAATAAAAGAAAAAAAATAAGAAAGTAGCCACCATGCAGTTCAGTCTGTGTGGTCAGCTTTTGCAACACCAGGCAAGGCAGAAGCTCTCACCTCTCCCAGGATGGCCAGATTCAGCAAATAAAACACAGGATACCCACTTACATTTCAATTTCATAAAAATAATGATTGATTGGATGGGACATACTTTTCCTAAAAATATATACTGATTTTGATTTCAAATAGAAATCTAGCTTAGAGTTCTTTATCTGGCAACCCCCTCATTGACAACCCCCATCGCTGAAAAAGAGGGAAAGTTCCATCAATCCAGAAGATAGAGTAACCCAAGGTGAATGGGTGAGGTGGCTGCTGAAGGTACAGAACAAAGAGACAGCGAGGGGAAGAACTGAGGCAAGGTTTACAGTAAGGGGACTGGCTGACTGTACCCACACAGATGTGGGAGGTGATGGTTTTGGGATACCCTTGTGCCATCTCTTGTCAGGAGTCATGCAAACACCATCAGGCCCTTACATGGACCAGGTAGGGAGACATCATTCCTCTTCTTTAAAGATAATGTAATTGAGCCTCACAGAGGGAGAGAAATTTGTAAGGATTTTCAGTGGGTGTGGAACAGGACAGAGAGCTGGGCACAAAGCACCTGACTCCAAAGTCCATGTGTCCTTGGCTCATGTAAGACTCAGGAGAGCTGGGTTCTAGCACTGTCCTCTCACTTTGGTGTCAGAAGTGAATGGACATCTGACTCAGCAGGCGGAACACAGGCTCAGAGGTCACTGGCATGTGGGAAGAGGCTACTCAGGAACCAGTCAGCACAGAAAAGATCAGCAGGCATTGGGGGACTGTGAATGCTGCCCTTTAAGAAGTGACATTGAGAAGACCAATCTGGACCCCACATCTCCAAAGTTTCATATGTTACTTTCTGTTGTAGATCCTATCAACACTTCCAATGCAATTATGTCCTAAACTGATTTCAGCAACAACCCTCTTCCCACTTCCCTCTATAGTTTCATAATTGTATGTGATCTGTATAGTAGATTACAAAAATGGCCCCAAGCCTCACTTTCTCTTTCAACCATGCTTCTGCAATGTGATTTTGCAGCTCTTCCCATAAAAAAAAATGAGGTGTATTTCTCCACTCCTTTAGCTAATAGAATACACTGGAAACAATATTATTCTAGTTTTGAGCCTAGGACTCAAGAAGTTTTGCTTTTGGAACCTTGAGACTAGCGTGTGATGGCCCAAGATAGCTCGCTAGACTGTGAGAGATCCCCCCATTTCAGCAGAGACCTTAGATCCAGAGAGTCCAGCAAGAACAGTCCAAACCAACTGCCAATCCAGAGTTATGAGCTAAATAAGTAGTAGTTGTTTAAAGCCGCAAAGTTTTGGGGTGGATTTTCAGGCAGCAAAAGCTACCTGATCCAGTGCTCCCATCTGAATGCCCACCATATAGTAGCGTTCTTGGGTTGACTGGCCATTGGTTACCTCAGGAGATCCTGAGATTCTTCAGATTGAGGACTTGGTCTTGGTCATCTCTGCTGCCTCAGGAGTGAGGTCAGGGCTTCCACATTTGGAGCAGATTTTAAGAAATGATTGTTAAAAATGGAAATGATGCACTGAAACTCTGCCATTAGCTGCTGAGAATCAGATCTGGCTCCGTGCTTCAAAATTCATGACTTGAAGCCCTGGCTGGCATAGCTCAGTGGATTGAGTGCAGGCTGTGAACCAAAGTGTTGCAGGTTCAATTCCCAGCCAGGGTACATGCTTGGGTTGCAGGCCATAACCCCCAGCAACTGCACATTGATGTTTCTCTCTCTCTATCTCCCTCCCTTCCCTCTATATAAATAAATAAATAAATAAAATATTTTTAAAAATATATGACTTGGGCAGGTAACTGAACCCAGTGCCTTGGTTTCATTATGTGTAAAATGGGGAGATGAGTAGTTTCATCATGGAGTTGTCTATAAATATTAAATAAGTGAATACTCAAAACAGTGCCCTGTTGGCATTTAATAACTATGTGGATGGTCACTGGGCAGTAACAGAAGTCACATAGTTCTCATTGCTTGACTCATCTTCACCTGATGCTCTGAAATTTGAGTCCCCCTTTCAAATCCAAGCTTGTGGGTCCCTGGGTCACATCTCTAAGTTTAGAGCCCCTCAGTCTCCTGAGAGCCCTGACCCCTGGTTCCCTCCTCACCCACCACTGGGTCTAGGGCCTGCCTCTCCTTCCTTAGCCTATTAGCTCCTCTTTGATATCCTCCTCTTCTCACCTCCTCCAGGAAATGTCACTGAACCACAATTAATAAATATTTATAAAGGCATGGAGGAGATAGGGTGCAAACAAGCCAAATAAATAGGTAACATTTTAAAACACTGTTTTTGACAGTTGACTTCCTCAGTGGAGGCTCTGTGTGTGTATGTGTTCATGTACATGCATACTCATGCACATACACATGCTGCATGTACTCACATGTTGACTCAAAAAATGTCAGGTCCTTCTATACCATCCAATAGGGACTGCTCCTTTTACAGGTGAGGAAACTGAGGCCCAGAAAGAGAGGGGTTTGCCCAGGTAGCTCAGCCAGCTGAGTCCCATGCCCAGCATGCCAGCTTTATGCATGCTGAAGGAGACCATGCTGCTTGGCATGGAGTCTATAAAGAGAGAACAATTTTTGGTAAATGCATTAAAGGATTTTGTTTACTCTGCTCTTATCTGGGGCAATAACTGTCAGTGTAGGGGAGATTGCTGAGGTCTGCTCCCCAGGCCTGCCTGTCAGTGAGGAGTCAGCACTGGCATCACAAATGCCTGCATTGCCTGGAGCATACTGGCAGGGTTTTTCCAAGGAAGGCCAGTTCCAAGCAGGGCACAAGACCAGATTATCCTTCTTGTGGGAACTGCAAGCAGGTCACCAGTGTTTGGGGAGGAGGCCTGGAGCCTTGGAGAAGTCCTTCTACTTGGGCCACATTTTCCCCATTAGCTCAATGAAGTCCTACCCCATAGGGGGAAAAAAAGCCCTTGCCCAATCCACAGCTAATTTCATAAGTCACTTCTGTAGAATCTGTCACAAGGGCCACCTCACAACACTCCCAGTGGATCACAGAGAGGCAGGGAAGGGAAAATGGGGTCACCTATAGCTGATATGAGTGAGTACTAGGTACCCAGCTATTCACAGAAAACTTATTTACTCAAAAGCCCTACAACCTGGGCCTTATTGTCATACCACCACCCCAATTTACAGGGAGAAACCAGGGACTCAAAGATGTTCTGGTGGAGCACAAGGGTCCTGGCTAACAAGGGCAGGGTGAACTCTAAGGACAACAGGTACTGCTGCTATGCATGCAGGGGGTGCCTCTGAGCAATTACCCGGGCCATTAGCTTGCTTAAGGCCCTAACCCAGGAGGCAGAACAGCTCTATTGTCATTAAGTTGGGTTTTGCAAAAGAGAGACAGCCTCCAGGAGTCTGATCCACTGGGCAGGTGGGGTAACAGCTGAGCTCTGGGCTCCCAACAAGGAGCCCTGCAATGCCTGGAGGGTCTCAAGGTGCCGGTATAGAAACCACTGGTAGAGGAGGCGGGAGGCTGGGATGGTGAGGTAGGACCACAGCCCAGCACTCTCAGGCCTCCTCCAGCCTCTGCCAGGACATCCTAGACACTCACTGGATCTCCCAAGGTGGACTCCCTCCCATTAGCTCTTCCCAAAGTCAGCTCTAGATGCAGAAAAGGCACAGACTTCCCTGAGCTCTGCTCCCCTTTCTCCATTTTTTCCTTCTCCCTTTTAAACACTGATCAAAGAAATGCTTTTTTACTTTTTAATATTGAGGTTATTTTGAGGGGACAAGAATCTTAAAGACCAGTCTCTGACTTTGCTGGGACACCTGGGTGGCCCCACTCTTACCCTCCCTGACTTTCCTCTCCTGTGAAGAGTGGCAGTGCCACTGAAGTTCCCTCCAGCTTCATTTCCAGAGCCTGTGCAGCCCTAGACAAGCTCATCCTTCCATGTGTTCATACCTTATTTTATCTGAGAAACAAATAGTGTCAGGCAGCCAGGCAGCTTTCCTAGGAGAAGACTCCATGGGATCTGCTACTGGTGATTTGCTGAGGGAGAAGGGGAGTGAGGAAGGGAAAGGACAGAAAAAGATGCTGGGAGGGAGAAGGTTTCAGCTGCCTCTGCCTCCACCAGATCCTGTAGGAATGGAGCTTGAATAGCACAGAGCAGTCCCACCTGGACAAGGGGACTGGAGTCTTGAATCCTGAACTCTTTATCAATCCATCATTGGTGGGCCACAGGATACCTTCCACCCCCAGGGAGGAGAGAAGCCCCAAATTTCCAGAGGCCTCTTAGCAAGGAGGTCCTGTCAGCCTGGGGAAATGGGAAAAGGGACAGCTGAGAGCTCCTAGCAGCCATCCTTCGCACCACAGAGTCTACTGAAAAGCCCTTTCCCATGCCTGGTGCTGCCCAGCCCAGGGCCCAAATTTTCTATCTACCCAGTAAGTATACTAGGTTCAAAGAGCTTACAAGCCTCTAGGCCCCACTGGACAAGAGTGTTCCAGAGGACTGAGGCTGAAATGGGCCCCAGCTATGACAACCAACACAGTCTGGTCAGCTCTGTGGGGAAGGCCTGGCCCTCCTAATTTGTTGTGTTCCTCCTGGTCCTTGAGACTTCCCTGCCCCTCTCTTCCGTGGAGCTTAGAGCCCAGCATGCAGACTGGGGAGGGAATGCCCATTGTGCTGCCATTAAGTTGCCTGTGGGACTGTCCTGGGGAAGCAAAAATTCCCTCTCACTCACCCATGATGCCTTTGGCAATGGAAATACGAAGGACATCTGGAAAAGTCCTACAAAGTTTAATTCTTGAATATGGCCTGGACTCTGGCAGCTTGTGGAGAGTCCTCTCTGTCCCTCTGGACCAGGGCCATTTCCTGATCATCCCAGACAGGCTCCAACTCATCTGTTTCCAAACTAGACCCTGGAATGTTCCAAACAGCTAGTGTAGCTGGACCCTGCACGATGAGCAAAAAGTCCAGGTGCTTTCTTGAAAAGGGGTCACCCCTCTTTCCACCCACTCCTGCTTTCCTCCAATCCCAACATTGTCCTTGCTACCTGGTCACGCTAGGACCCTGCATTTGCCCCTCTTGTCCTTCCCATCTCCCAACATTTCCCTTCTCAATAGAGCCAGAAGAAAAAGGAGGCCCACATTGAGCACCACTAAAGTTTTTAAAGCCCCCCATACCCTCCCTATTCCAATATCCCATCTTCTTCCTCAGCCTTACCCCTCCTCACCAGACACAGAACCTGTGCAGGTACATGCCCAGGGGGGCCTTGCACATGCTGCCTGCTCTCCTCTTGGTGTCAGAGCCCTTACAGAAATCCTCTTGGCACCTATGGCACTGCATTCCTTTGATAGTATTCCCCACTGATGGATTTCATGTTTGTGTTGCTATTTGTTTAGTGTCTCTGCCTTCTACCCCACAACCCCCCATTAGAACATAAGCTCCAGAAGGGCAGGGGTAGGTGTGTTTCCTGACTTCCCCAGTGCTTGGCATCATAGCCAGTGCAAAACAGTTGTCTCCAAAGTGAGTGTGGTGTGAAGAAGTGGTGCACCCTCCACTCCCTCAGCCCCAGGAGGGCAGAGTCACATGGCTGTCTCAGTGAGGCAGAGATGACACTCACATGGTGGACACAGTACAGCAGGTGGTTGTTGCCTCAGTTGCCTGGGATAGTCCTGGTTGGTGCTTATTGTTCCATGTGACCATCATGCCACATCCTTTCATTCACAAAGTGGCCATGTCTTATGAAATGATCACCTAGAAAAACCAAGGTCTTATAAGCCACTTGATAAGCATGAGGACTGAAATGAGGGACTTCCTAGGAAGTCTCAATGGGAAGACCCAGTGTGGCATCAGAATCCTAAAAAGGACCCTCACTATCCAGTTGAATGGTGTCAGCGGAAGCTGTGTGTGCATGTCCAGAATGTAGGCCTTGGGCTTCACACCTGTCAGGGGGCTGCTGTAGATGGGCCAGGATAAAGCATGAACCCAGAGGAGGTGTTGGGAAATCAGGAGGCCATGACTTGCATGGGCTGTCCCTTCTCAGAGTACCTGGGTTGGCGGGGAGCTGATGGAGCTACAAAGGAGAGAGCTCTCACTGGACCCAAAATGAAATTTATGGCCCTCTTATCTACTACTTTTAGGGAGCTCCACACCAAGGATAAATCCCCAGTGCTACATATGTGTACACAGGCACATGCATACATAGCCAAACACACACACAATAAACACACACTTCAATCATTGCTCACTAAGCATATCTCACTCATACACATACCTTTTCAGAAGTCCCAAATACATACACACACATACAAAAACACACAACTTTACTTCTCACTAAGTGTTTTCTTCTCTCTCTCTCAAACTCACACACACATTTAGACCATAAACACATACACATAAACACTCACAAGCAATAAACACCAGCCACAGAAATAAATATATACACAGAAGCAAGTATATGAGTAAAAGCATGTACTCAGAGACACACAGATTAGACACAAACACACATAGGCACACACAGGCACAAATGTACTCATTTACACAAAGATACAAGACAATACATACATGTGCAAGTGCACATATAAAACTCAGTAACAAGCCTCCACAGACTCAGACACACACACCTATACCACATTCACACATATACCATCTCCTCCATCTCTGTCTGACTCACTCAAAACTCCCTGCTCTACCTCTCTTTCTCTATCTCCCCCACCCCTTCACACACACACACACACACACACACACACACACACACACACATACACACACACTTCATTGGCTCACCATTGTCATGAGTGAGTGAGCCCTGAGTGCCTTTGGTTTGATCCTGGAATAGAGCTTCCCCAACTCTGGCTCCCCCACCCCTTCCCCAATTAGCCCAGGAAACAGAGCTGCTGGAACAGCCTGGTCTGAGCCCAGAATAGAGCTTCCCTCACTCTGGCTCCCCCACCCCATCCCCAATTAGCCCAGGAAACAGAGCTGCTGGAACAGCCAATTCAGTCTGGGCTCAGGGTGCGCCTGGAGCTAAGAAGCACCTGTCACTTAGAGGCTACCTCTCAGCTCACTGACATTTCTTGCCCCTGGCGCAGCCCAGGAATTATGGCAGAGCCAGAGCATCCTCAGAAACAGAGGAGGTGGTTTGTGAACTGCAGGAGCCCTTTCCAGCTGTTCCCCAGCCCAGAAGCCCTCATGCAATTGTCCATCCATCTAGTAGATATTTGCTGGGTGCCTACTTGTGATAAGCACTTGCCAGGTTCTGGGGACACAATCATGAGCAGTGGCAGGCAGTCCAGCCCTCACAGACCTGATGGTCTAGTGAAAAATAAACACACTCGCCAAACCATTCAAAAGTAATTGTCAGATTGCAACTCTGCTCAGCACAACTCAGTAAGGAACACATTCCCAGGAGAGTCCCAGGACATCTGACCTCCTCTAGGAGGCCAGGGGAACTTTCTCCACTTCTGAAGCCTCTTGATCTGAGGCACCATCTGGATGAGGCAAGAGAAAAGGAAGCGGGAAGGGATTAGGGTGCATGCAAAAACCTCAAGCTGATCCAGAGTAAGAGAAAACAACACATGGCCACATCTTTCTCTCCTCAGGGCTTCTAAGAGCAGGAGGTAGGGCAGGCACTATTCATTACTGTTGCCACTCTCTGGGACTCTTGCCACTCAGGCTCACAGTTCTCACAGTTGTGGTCCTTTGCAGTCCAGGAGGCTGCAGTCAGCTCCATGAACTGAGATGAAGACTTTGAGCTATGTGATCCATTGTAGAGATGTGGAAACTGAGGCCCATAAACCAACACTAAGATACTCAGTCACAGTAAAGGAAGGAAGTGCCAAAGAAAACATAGCCAGTTAGCCAGAGCACCTTAATTGGGTAGCTCATCCAAACTCCCTGTTGTACTCCCTCACTACCTGGATGATAGGTATGCGGCAGGACAAGAGTTAGACTGGCTGCTATGATCCCATGGAACTAAAAGTGTCCTATAGGACATGTGTGAGTGTAGGTGTGCACAGGTGTGCATCTGTATGCACATATATACATGTGCTATGATGTAGAGGAGCTAAAGACATGAATAGGCTGATGTTGAACATCCATGGTGTCTGTTCTGATTTGGCAGTGCTCATACCACAGGCTTGCTTAATATTTAGCAAAATGCCCCTGGTCTCAAGTCAGACAGAGGGCCCAGATGAGAGTCTGGAGACCACACTTCCTAGGTACCTGGTAGCCAGGACAACTGGGGCAGGGAGCAGTGTGCCCACAGCAAACCAGGTGGTATGGAATATGTGTGGGCTACTGTGTTTAATGTCAGTGCAGGAGCAGAAAAGCCCAGCAGGACTTGAATGGGGAGGGTGGGTAAGCTTCCTGGGAAGAATTCTTGGTGGGCTTCTGAGTACCAAAGCAGGTATGAGAGGTATCAGAGAATTTAACATACATTTCCTGGTTACTCTCCTGAGTGCCCAGTGTTGGTCAGCAGAGCCCCTTCTGAAGAACCAGAGGGCTCAGGTCCCTTAGAACAGGCTGGACTTCAGCCAGGCATGGGGGCAGGGCTGCCAAACAGTTCTATGAAAGCAGTATTCAAATGAAGGGGACCACTTGCCTTTTCAAAAAGAGTCCTCAAGGGCACTGCATGCTTCAGGGCACAAATGCAATGCCTCAACTAGCTTTTGCTGCATAACAAACCATCCTAAAACCCAAAGGCTTAAAACAATAACCATTTTTTAAATTTTATTTTTATTGTTTACACTATTACAGTTGTCCCCATTTTTCTCCTTTTGCCCACCTCTACTCAGCTCTCACCACCCCCCTTCTTCCAGGCCATCACCCCATTGCTGTCTGTATCTATGGGTTATGCATATATGAGGGGGGACCCAAAAATGGAATTATCTTCTGGAGGGTGAACCCCTTGTAGTATAGGCTTCCACCTTTAGGTTTGTGTTCTAGGAACCCATCTGTATCAGTGTGCCAGCTGGCATTGTTGTGACAGGCTGTATTTGTCTTCAGTGAATTTTTTTAAGACTCTGTCAATGCATTTGCCCACTTCATAATGGCAGTGCACCTGCCCATACCACACTGAGTGTTCAATAGTTTTTGACCAAAAATGGCATGACCCCTGTGGCCAACCCTCCCTATTCACCCAATCTCACCCCAAGTGATATTTTTGTTGCTCCAAATGAAAAAAGTCTTCAAAGAGAAACATTTTGCAGATGTGCAAGAGGTGAAACAAAAAATGGCAGAAGCACTAAAAGGCATCAGAATCAATGAGTTCAAAAACTGTTTTTGAGCAATTGAAAAACCATTTGATGGTTTTGCATCAAATGGAGAGTATTTGAAGGTAATTGAAGTTTAATCATGTAAGAATAAATACACAATTTTTTATAAATAATTTTTTATAAAAAATTCTAGAGGGGTTTTTTTGATCCCCCCATATGTTCTTTAGCTAACCCCTTCACTTTGTTTTATCCAATACCCCCTTCTACCTGCCCTCTGACAGCTGTCTGTCTATTCTATGCATCCATGCCCCCATTTCTATTTTGTTCATTAGATTCTGCATAAAAGTAAGATCAAGTGGTATTAGTTTTTCACTGACTGGCTTATTTCACCTAGCATAATAATCTCCACGTCCATCCATGCTGTCACAAAGGTAAGAGTTTCCCTTTTTACTGCTGCATACTATTCCATTGTGTAAATGTGCCACAGATTTTTTATCCACCCATCTACTGATAGGCACTTGGGCTGTTTCCAGGTCTTGGCTATTGTAAATAACACTGCTGTGAACATAGGAGTGCATATGTCCTTTCAAATTGCTGTTTTGGAATTCTTAGGGTAGGCATATTCCCAGAAGTGTTTCCACAGTGGCTACACCAGTCTGCATTCCCACCAACAGTTCACTAGGCTTCCCTTTTATCCACATACTTGCCAGCACTTGTTGTTTGTTGATTTATTGATGGTAGCCATTCTAGCAGGTGTGAGGTGATATCTCATTGTGGTTTTAGTTTTCTCTCTCTGATGGCTAGTGATGTCTTTTCATATATCTATGGGACATCTGTATGTCCTCCTTGGAGAAGTGTGTTCAGGTCCTTTGCCCATTTTTTAATTGAATTGTTTGTCTTCACGGTGTTGTGTCAGATGAGTTCTTTAAATATTTTGGAGATCAAATCCTTGTCTGATGTATCATTGCCAACTATGTTCTCCAAAACAGTGGGTACCATTTTCATTTTGATGATTGTTTCTTTAGCTGTGCAGAAGCTTTTTAATTTTATGTAGTTCCATTTGTTTATTTTTTTCTTTTTTCCTAGGAGATATATCCACAAAAATATTGCTACACAAGATGTCTGAAATTTTACTGCCTTTGTTTTCTTCTAGGATACTTAAGGTTTTATGACTTACATTTATGTCTTTTATCCACTTTCAGTTTATTCTTGTGTATGGTGTGTTGTGGTGGTCTAGTTTCATTGTTTGTTTTTGTTTTGTATATACCTGTCCAATTTCTCAGCACCATTTATTGAGGAAACTGTCTTTACTTTCTTCTATGCTCTTGCCTCCTTTTCAAATATTAATTGACTATAAAAGTATGGGTTTGCTTTTGGGATCTCTCTTCTGTTCCATTGATCAGTATGCCTGATCTTATGCCAATACCAGGATGTTTTCATTACTGTGGCTTTACAGTATAGTTTGATATCAGGTATTGCGATCCCTCCAACTTTGTTTTTCTTTCTCAAGATGCTAAGGTTATTTGGGCTCTTTTTTGTTTCCACATAAATTTTTGGAAAATTTGTTCTAGATTTGTTAAATACACCATTGTTTTTTTAGTAAGAATTGTATTTAATCTATAAATTACTTTGGGTAGTGTAGGCATTTTAATGATGTTTATCTCTTCCAATCCATGAACATGAAATATGCTTCCAATCATTTATATCTCACTTCTTTCTTCACTGTCCTATAGTTTTCTGAGTACAGTTCTTTTACCTCTTTGGTTAAAAGAGGTAAATTTATTCCTAAGTACCTTATTTGTGTTGTCACAATTGTAATTGGGATTGTTTTCTTAGTTTCTTTTCCTGATAGTTCATTGTTGATATATAAAGGAGACCTTCAATTTATGAATATTAATTTGTATCCTACTACTTTCCTGAATTCATTTATTAGGTCTAGTAGTGTTTTTGGTGGAGTATTTCAGATTTTCCATGTGCAATATCGTGCCATCTGCAAAAAATGAGTTTTACTTTCTCCTTTTCAATATGGCTGCCTTTTATTTCCTCTTCTTTTCTGATTGCTGTGTCTAGGACTTCCAGTACTATGTTGAATAAGGTTAGTGAAAGCAAACATTGCTGTCTTATTCATAATCTTAAGGAAAACACTCTTATTTTTGCCAAGTGAATATGATGTTGGCTGTAGGTTTTTCATATATGCCCTTTATTATGTTCAGGTATGATCTCTCTATTCTCACTTTGCTGAGAGTTTTCATCAAAAATAAGTGCTAGATTTTATCAAATGCTTTTTCTCCATCCATTGATATGATCATGTGATTTTTATGTTTCATTTTGTTTATGTAAATTATTATATTTATCGATTTGCAAACATTGTATCAAGCTTGCATACTTGAGATAAATCCCTCTTGATCATGGTGTATGATCTTTTAAATGTATTGCTGGAACGAGATTGCCAATATTTTGTTGAGGAATATATCATCTATGTTCATCAGGGATACTGGCCTATAATTTTCGTTCTTTGTAGTATCTTTATCTGGTTTTGGAATTAGGATAATGCTGGCCTCATAAACACAGTTTGGGAGTATTTCTTCCTCTTCAGTTTTTTGGAATAGTTTGATAAGGAGAGGTCTTAGTTCTTCTTTCAATGTTTGGTAGAATTTTCCTATGAAACCATCTGGTCCAGAACTTTTGTTTGCTGGGCATATTTTCTTTTTACTGTTTCAATTTCATTAGCTGTAATGGGTATATTCATGTTTTCTGATTCTCCTTGATTCAGTTTTTGGAAGATTGCATGTTTCTAGAAATTTATCCATTTAATCCAGGTTATCCAATTTTGGGGCATATAGTTGTTTATAGTATTTTCTTACAATCTTTTATATGTCTGTGATATAAGTTGTTATTTCTCTTTCATTTATTTTTTCTCTTTTTTAAAAAATTTATTGTTGTTCAGTTACAGTTGTCCCATCTTTTTCCCCATTGCTCATCCTAACCCCATCTCCCACCAATCCCCCCCAATTGTTTGTTCCCATGAGTTCTCTATTCTTGTTCCTTTGCTTGGCCCTTACTCTTCTTTCTCTTGTTATCCCTCTTCCCCCAACCCCTAGTCACTGTCAGTTTGTTCTTTATTTCCAAGTCCCTGGTTCTATTTTGACCATTTGTTAATTTTGTTGTTTAGATTTCACTGTAGGTGAGATCATATGGTATATGTCTCTCACAGCCTGGCTTATTTTACTTAGCATAATACTCTCCAGTTCCATCCATGCTGTCACAAATGGTAGGAGTTCCTTCTTTTTTTTTGCTGCGTAGTATTCCATTGTGTAAAGGTACCAGTTTCTCGATTCACTCATTTACTGATGGGCACTTAGGCTGTTTCCAGCACTTGGCTATTATAAATAATGCTGCTATGAACATTGCGGTACATAGCTTCCTTTGAATTGTTGATTTAGGATTCTTAGGGTATAGTCTCAGCAGTGGAATTGCCAGATCAAAAGGCAGTTCCATCTTTAGTTTTTTGAGGAAATTCCATACTGTTTTCTACAGTGACTGCACCAGTCTGCATTCCCACCAACAATGTACTGGGATTCCCTTTTCTCCACAACCTTGCCAGCACTTAGTCTTTGTTGATTTGTTTATGATGGCCATTCTAACCGATGTGGTGTGAAGTGGTACTCATTGTGGTTTTAATTTGCATCTCTAGTGGCTAGTGATGTTTATGGGCCCCCTATATGACTTCCTTGGAGAGTTGTCTGTCAGGTCTTTTACCCATGTTTTAATTGAACTGCTTCTCTTCCTGGCGTGGAGTTGTGTGAGTTCTTTATATATTTTGGAGATCAAACACTTGTCCAAGGTATCATTGGCAAATGTGGTTTCCCATACAGTTGGTTCCTTTTCCATTTTGTTGATGTTTTTCTTAGCCATGCAGAAGCTTTTCAGTTTAATGCAGCCCCATTTGTTTATTCTTTCCCTTATATCCCTTGACCAAGAAATGTATCAGTGAAAATATTGCTGCATGGGATATCTGAAATTTTCCCACCTATGTTTTCCTCTAGGACTTTAATGGTGTCATGACTTATATTTAAATCTTTTATCCACCTTGAATTTATTTTTGTGTATGGTATAAGTTGGTGCTTGAGTTTCACTTTTTTGCATATAGGGGTCTAGGTTTCCCAAAACCATTTATTGAAAAGGCTACTTTTACTGTATTTTATGTTCCTGCCCCCTTATTCAAATATTAACTGACTGTATTCTCTTAGGTTTATTTCTGGGCTCTCTATTCTGTTCCATTGATCTATGTATCTGTTCTTATGCCAGTACCAGACTATTCTGATTACCAGGGCCTTGTAATGCAGTTTGATATCAGGTATTGTGATTCCTCCTACTTCATTCTTCTTTCTCACAATTGCTGAAAATTTTCAGGGTCATTTATGGTTCCATATAAATTTTTGAAATGTTTTTTCTATATTTGTTAAATATATCATTGATACTTTAATAGGGATTGCATTGAGTCTACAGATTGCTTTGGGTACTATAGACATTTTAATGATGTTAATTCTTCGAATCTATGAATACAGTATATGCTTCCATTTACATGTGTCTTCCCTAATTTCTTTCTTCAGTGTTCAGTAGTTTTCTGAGTACAGGTCTTTCACTTTCTTGACTAAGTTTATTCCTATGTATTTTTTTTTCTTGCTATGGTAAATGGGATGTTTTTCTAATTTCTGTTTCTGATATTTCATTGTTGGCATACAAAAACACCTTAGATTTCTTAATATTAACTTTGTATCCCACCATTTTGACAAATTAATTTATTAGATCCAGTAGTTTCTTGGTAGAATCTATAGGGTTTTCTATATACACTAGTGCATCATCTATAAACAGTAACAGCTTTACTGCCTTCTTTCTAATTTGGATGCCTTATATTTGTTTTTCCTGCCTGATCACTGTGGCGAGGACTTCCCAAACTAAGTTGAATGGAAGTGGTGAAAGCAGACAGCCTTTTCTTGCTCTTGATATTAGTGGGAAAGCTTTTAGTTTTTGCCTATTGTGTATGATGTTGGCTGTAGGTTTCTTGTATATAGCCTTTCTTATGGTGAGGTATGGTCCTTCTATTCCTACTTTTCTGAGTGTTTTTCTCATAAATGGGTACTGTACTTTATGCTTTTGCAGCATCTATTGATATGATCATTTTTTTGTATTGTTTATATGATGTATTACATTTATTGATTTGTTTATATTGTTCCATCCTTTCATCCCTGGGATGAATCCCATTTGATCATGGTGTATGATCTTTTTAATGTACTGCTGGATCTGATTTGCCAATATTTTGTTGAGGATTTTAATATCTTCTATGTTCATCAGCAATACTGGCCAGTGGTTTTCCTTCTTTGTTGTGTCTTTATATTATTTTGGATTTAGGATAATCCTGACCTCATAAAAAGAGTTTGGGAGTCTTCACTCTTCTTGGATTTTTCAGAATAGTTTTAGAAGAATCAGGGTTAGCTATTCTCTAAATGTTTGGCAAAATTCTCCTGTGAATCTGTCCCACCCAGGGCTTTTTTGTGCTGGGAGTTTTTTGATTAGTGTTTCAATTTCACTAGCTGATATTGGTCTATTCAGAGTTTCTGCTTCTTCTTGACTCATTTTGGATGATTATATGTTTCTTGAAATTTGTCCATTTTCACCCAGAATTTTAAATTTCTTGGCATATAGTTCTTCATAGTAATTTGTTACTATCCTTTGTATTTCTGTGGTATTAGTTGTAATATCGCCTCTTTCTGATTTTATTCACTTCAGTCCTCATTTTTCCTAATGACTCTCATTTAAGGTTTGTCCATCTTTTTTATGTTTTCAGAGAACCAGCTCTTTGTTTCACTTATCTTTTATATTGTATTTTTTGTCTTTTTGTCATTAATTTGCATTCTAAAGTTCATTATTTCCTTCTTTCTCCATATTCTGGGCTTTGTTTGTTTATGCTTTTCTAGTTTTTTTAAATGTAGGGTTAGATTGTTTACTTGAAAGTTTTTGTTTTTTCCTCTTGAAATAAGCCTGTAATGCTATGAACTTCTCTCTCAGGAATACTTTCACTGTATCCCATAAATTTTGTATTGTTGTTTGTTCATTTTCTTTTCTTTCCAGGTAATTTTTTATTCCTTCTTTGATCTCACTGAAAACCCATTCATTGTTTAATAACATGTTATTTATCACCCATGTACTTGAATGTCTTTGAGGGTTCTTTTTATTGAAGTTGATTTCTAGTTTCCAGCCATTGTGATCTGAGAATATGCCTGATATGATTTCAACATTCTTTTATCTTTTTGTAGAGAACTTTTTAAAAAATATATTTTATTTTCTTGTGAATCTGGGCCCTCTGTAGATCCTCTTTGGAGAAGTATTTGTTGAAGTCTTTTGCCCATTTTTAATAGGGTTTTTTATCTTCCTGGAGTGGAGTCGTGTGAGCTCTTCATATATTTTGGTGATCAAGCCCTTTTCTAAGGTGTCATTGGAAAATATGTTTTCCCATATGATTGGCTCTCTTTTCCTTTTAATGCTGTTTTCTTTAGCTATGAAGAAGCTTTTTATTTTGATGAGATCCCATTTGTTTATTCTTTCCTTTAGGTACTTTGCTTTAGGGAACATATCCGTGAAGATGTTCCTGCATGGAATGTCTGAGATTTTCCTGCTGATGTTTTCCTCTAGGACTTTTATGGTGTCACTACTTATATTTAAGTCTTTTATCCACCTTGAATTTATTTTTGTGTATGCTATAAGTTGGAGGTTGAGGTTCACTTTTTTTTTTCATGTAGCTGTCCAGCTCTCCCAACACCATTTATTGAAGAGGTTATTTTGCTCAATTTTACTCTCCTTCCCCATTTGTCCAATACTAATTGACCATAGAGACTTGGGTTTATTTCTGGGCTCTCTGTTCTGTCCCATTGGTCTATATGCCTGTTTATATGCAAGTACCAAGCTGTTTTGATTACAGTGGCCTTGTAATACACTTTGATATCAGGTTTTGTGATCCCTCTTGCTTTGTTCTTCTTTCTCAAAATTGCTGCAGCTATTCAGGGTCATTTATGGTTCCATATAAATTTTTGAAATGTTTGTTCTATATCTGTAAAATATGTCATGGGTACTTTAATAAGAATTGCATTGAATCTATAAATTGCTTTGTAGTATGGCCATTTTGATGATGTTAATTCTTCCAGTCCATGAGCATGGTACATGTTTCCATTTGTTTGTGTCTTCCTTAATTTCTTTCTTCAGTGTTGTGTAGTTTTCTGAATACAGGTCTTTTACCTTCTTGATTAGGTTTATTCCTAGGTACTTTATTTTTCTTTTTGCTATATCAAATAGGATTTTTTCCTGATTTCTGTTTCTGATGTTTCATTGTTGGTGTACAAAAATGTCTTTGATTTCTGAATATTGACTTTGTATCCAATTATTTGCCAAATTCATTTATTAGGACAAGTAGTTTTTTGGTGGAGTCTATAGGATTTTCTATGTACACTATCATGTCATTTGCAAACAATGACAGTTTTGATTCCTCCTTTCCAGTTTGGATGCCTTTTATTTCTTTTTCTTGTCTGATCGCTGTGGCTAGGACTTCCAGTACTATGTTGAATAATAGTGGTGAAAGTGGGTATCATTGTCTTGTTCCTGATCATAGTGGGAAAGCTCTAAGTTTTTGTCCATTGAGTATGATGTTGGCTGTAGGTCTTTCATACATGGCCATTATCATGTTGAGGAATTCTCCTTCTATTTCCACTTTGCTGAGTGTTTTTATCATAAATGGATGTTGTACCTTATCAAATGCTTTTTCAGCATCTATTGATATGATCATGTAATATTTATCTTTCATTTTGTTTATGTGATGTATTATGTTTATTGATTTATGAATATTGTGCCATCCTTGCATCCCTGAGATGAATCCCACTTGGTCATGGTGTATGATCTTTTTAATGATGCTCAGCATCACCAGCCATCAGAGAGATGCAAATTAAAACCATAATTAGATATCACCTCACACCTGTCAGAATGGCCAACATAAACAAATCAACAAACAAGTGTTGGAAACGACATGGAGAAAAGGGAACCCTAGTGTACTATTGGTGGGAATGCAGACTGGTGCAGCCACTGTGAAAAACTCCTTGAATTTCCTCAGAAAATTCAAAATGGATCTGCCTCTTTACCCAGTAATTCTGCTGCTGGGATTACACCCTAAGGGTCCTGAAACAGCAACCCTAAAGAACCTATGCACCACAGTGTTCATAGCAGCACAATTTACAATAGCTAGGTGCTGGAAGCAACCTAAGTGCCCATCAGTAAATGAGTGAATCAAAGAGTTATGGTACATTTACACAACAGAATTCTACACAGCAGAGAGAAAGAAGGAGCGTATACCCCTTTACAACAGCATGGATGGAAGTGGAGAACATTATGCTAAGTGAAATAATCCAGGTGGTGAGGGACAAATACCATATGATCTCATCTCTAACTGGAACATAATCAATGAAAGAAAAAAGCAAACAAAATATAACCAGATTCATTGAAATTTAAAATAATCTAAAAATAAGATGAGATACTACGTCATCTTATTGTCAGAGGGGAGAGGGGAGTGGACAGTGGGGAGGAAGGTTTTCAGAAATTACCATAAAGGACACATGGACAAAACCAAAAGGTAGGGTGGAAGCAAGGGAGGGAAGTGGGTTTAGAGAGGGTGAGGGTGAGAAAAAATACATACAATGTAATTCAACAACAATAAAATAATTTAAATAAAAAACATATATTATTGATTATGCTATTATAGTTGTCCCATTTTTTTCTCCACTTTATTTCCCTCTGCCATGTACCCCTCCTCCTACCAGCATTCCCCTCCTCTTAGTTCATGTTCATGGGTTGTACATATAAGTTCTTTGGCTTCTCCATTTTCTATACTATTCTTAACCCCCCTCCTGTCTATTATGTACCTACCATTTATGCTTCTTATCCCGCATTCTCTTCCTTTTCCCTCCCCACTGATAACCCTGTATGTGATCTCCATTTCTGTGATTCTGTTCGTGTTTTAGTTGTTTGCTTAGTTTGTTTTTTTTTTTTTGAGGGGGGGGTTAGGTTCAGTTGTTAATAGTTTTGAGTTTGTTTTCATTTTACTGTTCATATTTTTATCATTTTCATTTTCTTAGATAAGTTCCTTTAACATTTCATATATAATAAGGGCTTGGTGATGAACTCTTTATCTTGACCTTATCTGGGAAGCACTTTATCTGACCTTCCATTCTAAATGAAAACTTTGCTGGATACAGTAATCTTGGATGTAGGTCCTTGCCTTTCATGACCTTGAATAATTCTTTCCAGCCCCTCCTGTCTACAAGGTTTCTTTTGAGAAATCAGCTGTTAGTCTTATGGGAACTCCTTTGTAGGTACTTGTCTCCCTTTCTCTTGCTGCTTTTACAATTCTCTCCTTATCTTTAATTTTGGGTAATGTAATTGTGATGTGCCTTGGTTGTGCTTCCTTGGGACCAACTTCTTTGAGACTCTCTGAGCTTTCTGGACTTCCTGGAAGTCTATTTCCTTTGCCAGATTGGGGAAGTTCTCCTTCATTATGTTTTCAATTTCTTGCCCTTCCTCTTCTCCTTCTAGCACCCTATAATTAAGATGTTGGAATGTTTAAAGTTGTCTTGGAAGTTCCTAAGCCTCTCTTCATTTTTCTGAATTCTTATTTCTTCATTCTGTCCTGGTTGAATGTTTATTTCTCCTTCTCATCCAAATCATTGATTAAAGTCCTGGTTGTTCTTCCCTTCACTGTTGTTTCCCTGTATACTTTTCTTTATTTCACTTTGCATAGCCTTCACTTTTTCCTCTATTTTGTGACCATACTCAGCCATTTCTGTGAGCATCCTGATTATCAGTGTTTTCAGCTCTGCATCTGATAGGTTGGCTATCTCTTAATCACTCAATTCTATTTTTGGAGCTTTGATCTGTTCTTTCATTAGGGCCATATTTTTTTTGGTCTTGGGCAGCTGTTACATTGTAAGGCCAGAGCCCTAGATAGTCAACAGGGCAGGGCATCCCTCTTTGCTTTATTTGGGAGAGGGGTCAGAGAGGGCACAATGCTGCTTCCTTAGCTCTCAGCCAGCTTTCAGTCACTTCCCATTCCTACCCACAAGCAAATTGGGCCCTTCTGGTGCCCATTTCAGGTGGTTGTAGTTGTGTACCTTCTAAGACCCTGTGGATCTGTCCAGTGAACTCTCCTGTGAGGTTTGGAGTCTCCCATTGCTGCAACTCCCACAGATTTTTACAGCCAGAGGTTTTGAGGCTTTATTTTTCCATGCTGAAACCCTGGGTTCTGCGGTCTATCTTGTTCCCCAGTTGCTTCTCCCAGTTTATCCACATGTGAATGTGGGACCACCCAGTCCTCCAGCCACCACCTTGCTGCACATCCTCTGTTGCCCATCTCCACCCTTCCTAGCAATCTGAATGAATGTTTTTCTTTAACTTGTTGGTTGTTGGACTTCCATACAGTTCAATTTTCTGGCAGTTCTGGTTATTTTTGTTTGTTTGTTTTTAAATTGTTGTTGTCCTTCTTTCGGCTGTGCAAGGAGGCAAAGTCTATCTACCTATACCTCCATCTTGGCTGGAAGTGATTTCAATATTCTTGAGTTTGTTGACTTATTCTGTGTCCTAAAATTTGGTCTATCTTTGTGAAGGTTCATGTATGCACTTGAGAAGAATGTATATTCTGCTGCCTTGGGATGAAATGTTCTGTAAATATCAATTAAATCCATTCAACCTGGTGTGTTGTTTAAAGTCATTGTTTCCTTGTTGTTCTTTTGATTGGAAGACTTAGCTATTGATGACAGTAAGGTGTTAAAATCCCCTACTATGACTGTATTGCTGTAGATCTCTTTCTCAAAGTCCACCAAGATTTTAAAATATTTTTAGGTGCTCTGAAATATGTAAGTATTGGGTGCATATATGTTTACAAGAGGTATATTATCTTATTGGATTCATCCCTTTAGTATTATGTGGTAACCCTATTTGTCTCTTGTATAGCCTTTGTTTTGAAGCCTACTTGGTCAGATGTAAGTATTGCTACCCCAGTTTTTTTGTTTATTTGTTTCTTCCTATTTACATGAAATACACTTTCAGCATTTGTGAATCTTTTGTTCTGAGTTGGGTCTCTTTTAGACAGTATGTAGAAGGGCCATGTTTTCTTATCCATTCAGCTACCTATGTTCTTTGATTGAAGCATTTAATCCGTATACATTTAAGGTTATTATTGATAGGTATTTATTTATTGCTATTTTATCCTTATACCTATGTTACTCTCTCCATTTTTTTTCTTTTTCTTAAAGCAATCCCTTTAACAATTCTTGAAATGCTGGTTTGGTGGTAATGAGCTCCTTTAGCTTTATTTTATTAGGGAAGATCTTTATTTTGCCTTTAATTTTAAATGAAAGCCTTTCCACGTAAAGCAGTCTTGGTTGCACATTCTTGTTTTTCATCACTTTGAATACTTCATGCCAATCTTTTCTGGCCTGAAATGCTTCTGTTCAGAAATCAGCTGACAGTCTTATGAGAACTCCCTTGCAGGTAACTAACTGGCTGTCTCTGTCTCCCTGTTTCTCTGTGTCTCTCTCTCATTTGCTGCCTTTAAGATTCTCTGTGTCTTTACCCTTTGCCATTTTAATTATGATGCATCTCAGTGTGTGTCTCTGTGTGTTCATCTTGACTGAGACTCTTTGTGCTTCCTGAACTTGTTTGACTTTTTCTGCTATTATTTCTTTAAACAGATTCTCTATCCCTTGCTCACTCTCTTCGCCTTGTTACACTTGATATTATACTGGGGATCCCTTGGACTTTCCTTGTGTCTCTTAATTATCTTTTCTTTTTCATATTCTCCTTGAATGGATACTGTTACTTTGTCCTCTGATTTGTTGATTCAGTCCTCTGCTTCATCTAACCTGCTGTTGATTTCTTTAGTGTATTCTTCCTTTCAGATATTGTATTTTTCATTTCTGACTTTTTGGGGCTTCTATGCCTTTTTTAATGTTTATTATCTCTTTGTTTAAGTTCTCACTGTGATCACCCATGCCTCCCCTAAGGGCTTGAGCATCCTTATAACCATTATTTTAATCTCCACATCTAGTATTTTGGATTCTTCCATTTCATCTATTTCTTTTCATTCTTCTTCTGGGGATTTCTATTTTTTTTTTCTTAGGAGATTTTCCTTTTTCTCCCCATTGGTCTCCGTGTGCTAGATAGATCTGCTATATTTCCCAAACTTGTTTTGACGGTTTTATGATGAAAGTGTCTTATTGGACTCTGTGGCACAATCTTCCAGATCACCTGAGCTCCATGCTCTAGGAGTGTTTCTTATGGGTTATGTGCACTCCCTGTTGTAGTTGAGTCTTGCATGCTGTTGGCTCTTTTGTGGATAGAGTTAACTCTTCAGGCTGGGAGACTATAAGGGTAATCCTTGACCATCATGTATGAGACACTGTGCATGGGCTTCCCCTGGAGCAGTGTTATTCCCAGCAGGGTCTGGTGCCTACAAGAATCCACCTTTGGGTGTGCCAGTTGTCTAGCCATTTGGGGCGATCTATGGTGTGGTCTGAAGTCCACCCTGGATGTATTGGTTCTAGGTTCACTTGAGTGGGGTTCAGGTAAAGTTCCCTGTTAGACATTGTGTGTAACTGGCCTTGGGCTACTTGTCTATAGCTGTTCACTGTTCACTGTTTTTGTCTGTGTCCACTGGACCTGTGTGTGCCTGTGAGGGGCCAGTCTGTGTAAAAGGGTCAGCTTCTTTCTGCTTAGAGCTCCCTGAGGTTAACCTACCCCTTTCAGCCACTCTGCCACCCCCTGAGGTTACCTAGTCTTCCTCTGAGCCTTTTGATGAGAGACTGTAGAATGAACCCAGGCTAGCTGAGATAGAGCTAGTTGTTCCCTACTTGGGGGGTCATGAAGTCAGTCAGGAACTCAATGAGGAGAAAGTAGCTCTTAGCTTCAAAGCTAGAGCCCTCAGTCTTTGCCAGAGTTTCCAACCCTAGCTCCCTGAGGCAGGCTAGCTGCAGGTTCAGTATGGATACAGATAGCAGTCCTCCTTGCAAACCTGTGGGAGCAGGTTAGTAACTTCTTTTTCCCAGGGTAGTGTGGGCTAAAGTTGCAGGGGAACTTGGCTTTGCCTCCCCACAATGTAGCCACACAGCACAGAACAGCCTTATGGGAAGCCCATCTGGGCTTCCCTGGGAGCCCAGGGAACCTCCCTGGGAGATACAGTCCAAAAAATCCCAGCTCTGTTCAAGTCCCTGCAGTGCTGCTGAACCAAGCAGGATGGGACCAAAAATCTCAGCCCTGCACCATACTCTCATCTCTCCATGTGGCTGGTCTCAGAATGCTGAGGCTGGAAGTCCCAGCTTGGCACAGCTCAGTCCTGCTGCTGAATACAATAGGACAGGGCCAAAAGTCCCAGCCCTGTGCAGCTCCTCTGTGCCTCCAAACTCATCTGCAGGAATGATTCGACAGGTGGGGAGGAGAGGCACCAGCTATGCACTCAAGGTGGGGGAGACCAGTCTTCTTTCCCAAGCCACAGTTAAGTCACTGTCTGGGCATTTGCCTAAAGCCTCCCTGTAAAATAGAGGGCACCCAAAAGTCACTGTTGGGTGTAGTCAGCAGACCCCTCCATGGTCCCGAGAATGGCAGCATGGCTATTCCAGCAATTGGAGTCCAGATTGTCAACTGTGTAACAATAGGAGTGCTCTACCCTAGGAAGGAACACTCTGAGTCTCCCAGGTTGAGTGAATCCCCACTGATTCCCACACCAGATGCTACACATAATCCTCTTCCTGTCTCTGTTGCTCTGGGTTGGGGATCCCTGGGTGGGTTAAGACTTTACACTCTTAGGTGGAGGCAGTTCCACAGCCACATCATCTTTCTACCTTCTCAGATGCCACCATACCTACATGCGGGAACTTTCTCCCTTTGCATCTCAACCCTTCTTACCAGTCTCTATGTAGCTTTTTTTGTATTCCTTGATTATATTTTATATCAACTAGCTTACAGTTGGTTGTTTGGTTTAACTGTTCTTCAGTTTAGCTGCAAATTCTGTTTGGGGCCAGGAGCAAGTAGATGCAGCTTCCACCTACTTTACATCTATCTTGGAATATCCATCTTTCATTTACCATACCACTCTGGGTCAGCTGGTGTGGTGCTGGTCTGACTCAGATCTTCCAGGCTCTCCCAAGTATCCATGGTTAGAATAAAGTTCTAGAGTGCCACGCAGCCACGTATGGAGGTTGGCAGTTCTGTTGGCCTTGGTGCCTTGGTTCTCCACTTGGCTTTTTACCCTCCAGATGCAGGTTACCCTAGACTTGTCACCATGACAACCTCAGGTTTAAGTGTAGCAAGAAATAGCAAGCTCTAGCACATGGTGATTTTCCAAACTATGCCAGCATTATATTTGATGATGTTCCAATGGCCAAACCAACCACATGACCAAGCCTCCATTCCAGTGGCAGAGAAGCAGACCCCAATAGGATAGGATAAACCACAGATTCCTACTCTGAAGGGACATGTATACAAGAAAGGGAATGTTTGGGGGCCATTTTTGCAATCAATGGATGGACCAAGGGACCACACTGGAGAAAAAGGATATGAAGATGAGATACTCCCTTCCAGACTGATGGCTCACAGCCCAGATGCCCAGATGGGTCAGGCTGGCCATGCACTTGGAAGAAATGTCTTGAGTATGGTCCACAGTAAAGAGTAGTGGGGACTGTGACTCAGCTGGATGGCAGCTCTACTAACCATCATTGTGGACTATCACACGGGAACATGGCCCAGTGTTGCCCAAGTTCCTGCTGTTTCAATAGACATTATATATCTGTATTTTTTCCATATTTCAATGAATATATCTGTATTTTATGTGAAATCTGCTGAATTGTTGTCAACTAATTTAAAATATTCAATATGCTACAGAATGCCTTCATACATTGAAATATTGTATAACAATAATACAGAGCAATCGATTGATATACAAACCCTGGAAGTGGGGCTCACAATAGGACATTTAGTAAAAGCAACAGAGTCCTTACACCAAAATGCCTCCTGGTCAGAGAAGTTGGGGTAGTGGCAGGCATTTCCCCAGGACTTGCCTGAGGTGCAGGCAGTCTGAGTGGGCCCCTTGATCTGGGTGGGAATCCCCAAATTGATATGTATATGGATATGTATCTAGTGACCTTACTGTATGGAATTTATACTACAATAAAAATTTAAAAACAAAACTCACTCTACATAAGAGAGTAAGTGTAGACTCACCATGACCCAGGGAAGCAGCCTGCCTCTCTGCTATAAGTTTAGGGCAGGAAATAAGGGTTGGTGGAGGCCATGGAGGGGAGTTCAATGTGGTGGCACCTGCTGAGGATGAGGTGTGGGATAAAGGAACTGTGACTGAAGGTTCACCACATGCTGGCACTCTTCTTTCAAGTGGCTTATACTTATAAACTCATTTAATCTGATTTCAAAACAACCTGGTGAAGTAGGAACTATTATTATTATCATCTCATTTATCAGATGAGGGAACTGATGATCAGGGAAGTGAATCAGGTGCCAAGGTGGACCAGCTGGTCATTTGACCTGGGCTGTCAAGCTGAAGCATGATGCCTCTAATCAGAGGCTGATATGTGCCACCTTATGGGTTGACATGGTCAGAATGAAGCAGCTCTCAATAGAAGCCCATTGTGGGAGTGTGGTGGAGGGATGGTGCAGAGCATTGTGAGCTGGAAGGCACTGTTGGGGGTGGCCACAGGACCCCCTGTAAACTGGCTCAGGTGTTTGGTGTATGGCAGTGGCATCAGAGTGACCTGGTAATAGGGACAGAGAGTAAGGAGTGCTCTGCCCACTTTAGCCTGTCTCCAGAGGCCCTGAGGGCTGCTCTATGCCAGCACCATGGTGATGCCAGGGGAAGGCTATAGGCCTGAGATGGGTTTCTCACACACTTGGCCCTGGTTACCCAGGTGAGGTGTCTAGACTGTAGGGACCAGTGGGAAGCAGGCATCACTGCTCTGAGAAAGCTGAACCTAACTGGGTGAAGGCTGGTTCCCAGATTTACCCTGGCTGCTCTCTGTCCTGGAGCACAGAAAGGCAAGAGTGGAAGGCTCAGAATGCCCTTTCCCAGAGTGCCCAAGTTCAGAAGCACAAGAGGGACATAAGTGGTAGTGAACATGGCCAAGAGTTGCTCTCCTTTATAGCTGATGCCCTGAAGGGGTTGGAAGCATTATTCTGAGAGTGTGAGGGGCACTGAGATGGGAAGAGGCAGGGGCGTAGAAGTCTTCAGGGCAGGGCCTGTGGCAACAGCAACCTAAGATCCAGAAAGCAAAAGGTCCAGGGCATCAGGGAGGTAAGAAGAAGCTGAGTTAAATACCAGGAAAGCCTCTAAATCACTTGCAACCTGCACCCTGGGGTCTCCTACCAGAACCTCCTCAGAGACCAGCATCAGGGTGTGGCCTATCTTCTCTCCAGCTCCATTCACAGTAAGTTGGCTTGAATCAGGAACTAGGGCATCTGAAGGCATCACTGCATGTCTCCTGCATTGGGTGAGGCATGCACACTGGGGCTTCACCTGATTTCTGGGTCCAAGGCACTAAGCAGGAGTCATCCCTCTAGTGGCCCCCAACAGATTCTCCAGTGTTCAGCAGAGCCCAGCTCCAGCTAGGACAAGGCCTGGTCAATGCTTCTTTTAGGGAGATAAGCCAAACCTGACTAGGTGTTGCCTATGTTGCAGGATACAGTGGGTGCCAGGCAGGAGAGTCATCATAGGGAAAGAAAAGGCTGAGAGGCCAATGTGAGGTGTGGGAGGAGTCAGGGGTTACAACAGAGTGCCAGGGAGACAAACCTGACAACTTCAGGCCCACTGCAGGAAGCCTCTGACCAGGTCATGCCTTGGGGCCCGTAAGGGCCCAAGTACCCCCCCGGGAGGAGACATCTATGGGGAGAAAGATGAAGTGCTGTTGTTGGCAACCATGTTCAGTGGGAAGCCAAGGTCAGGACAGGAGCCCCCATTAGAGCCACGGTGGCAGAACTATACCTGAAGCTCTCCATTTGTCGCCCCATGACAGCTTGTCAAGCTCAGGCAGGAACTCAGGGGTTTACAGGCTGCACAATCACCCAGGCACATGGCCAAAAAGTAACATTTCTGCCCTGCCCTTCCACAAGGCAGCTGGCCAACTGGCCCAGACTCTGCCCCAGAATGGGGAGCAACCCTTCCCAGGACCACCTCTACAAATGATTTAGTAAAGTCCAGGCTCAAAGCAAGCTGACTCCAAGTTTGGGAAAAAATAACAAAGGGTTGAAATTAGGTCAGCTTCTTAAGACAGAGGAAAAGAAACAGAAACCACGTGACTGCAAAGGGGCAAAAGGTGACAGTGCACAGGGCCAGCATGTCAGAAAGAGCAGGCAATAGGAAAACTTTCTTCAATTATGTGAAGACAAGTGAGTGTTTCCAGCCTTGGGATGGCAAGGACAGCGCTGAAAACAGATGGCTGGGAATGACAGGTGCTTAATGAGTTTTTCCCTGAAATCTGTTAACCTAAGCCAGTGGCTGGTGACAGCAAGGGGTAAGGCACTAGGAAAAGCAGGTGAGGGCCTGGGCTCAAGGTCCAGGGCCTTTTATGCCCGGTGACAGGATTGTGGTGATAGAAACAGGACAGAGAGCTCTAGCATTCAGCAGACCTTCCTGGGGAGGAAGGCAAAGGACTTGGCAGGATGGGGCTGCTGAGGCTGTTGTCAGGGCACATGGTCTCTCCACCCACCAGTGCCCTTGGATGGTGCCAACATGAGCACCTGCCAAGGACAACAAATAGACATGACCACTTACAAGTCACATGTGCACCAACTCATACATACAGACACAGACAGAGTTGGCCACACAAACCCACATTCATTCACATATGCTCTCATCGACACACTGTACATACCAGTGTGTACCGGTTCACAGAGAGACATGGACACCCAGACCCAAAGACACACACTCACACATTCAATCTCAGGTGCTCATTCAACACACCCAGACACCAAACACTCACATGCATGCTCACAAAACACACCCAGATATGCTCAAATCTAGATACACACATTTCCACAGGTTTACTCATACTCTCATAAACACACATACTTATATACTCAGTTATGTTCACACATACTCAATACTTGTAAATAAACACTCATGAATATACCCACACATACACAAATCACAACTCTGACACACACTCCTAAAAGTTACCACACATGCCCTGGTTGGTGTGGCTTAGTTGGTTAGAGTGTTGTCAGGTAACTTAAAGGTTGCACGTTCAATTCCCAGTCAGGGCACATACTTAGGTTTCAGGTTCAACCCCGGTCCAGATGCATACAGTCCCTGGTCTGGGTGCCAATCCTCGGTCTAGATGTGTATAGGAGGCAACCAATCTATGCTCCTTTCTTGCATCAATTTTTCTGCCTGTCCTTCCTCTCTCTAAAAGCAATAAAAAATAATGTCCTCGGGTGAGGATAAAAAAATTAAAAAGTTCCTACATACGTGGATACAGTGGCCAGACCCTCCTTCTTACTCATGAGCATGTCCATGCAGCCATATATAGTACACCCCTGCTCACCTGTCCCCCCACTCTTGGCGAAGCACAGTCTCCTGAAAGTGGCCCTGCCAGGGAGCCCTGGAACCCCTGAACCCCCATCACATCTCACACCCCAGTCCAGAACTCCCCCAGGCTGAAAAAGAGAATTTTCTCAGCACAACCCTGACAAGCTCCCATCCCCCTCACTGAACCCACAGCCCCAGGCAGCCTGCACCTTTGGCATCCTCCTGGAACTCACAGTGATTTCATTTTTCATTCACCCCTCCTGCAAGTTTTTTCTAAGCATCTATCACATTCCAGGACTGCATTCCACTTGGGGATCAATCATAAATAATGCAGAACAAGATCCCCCTTACGAGACATGCATTCTAACAGGAAAGACAAGTGCCATGCTAAGTGAGCAGAGCACACAGTATGTGGTATGTGAGAGAAACTAAATGCAATGGAAAAGCAGAACAGAACAGGCTAAGGGAGGGGCCAGCTGGCAGAAGGGGTGTTTAAGGGGTGGTCATGAAAGGCTTTATTCAGAAGGCAGCAAGGGGTTCCAGGAAGAAGGAACACTGATACAAAAAGTCCAAGGGGACCAGTGTGCCAGAGTGCAGGGGAACAGAGAGGGGAGACAGCAAGAAATAAGGCCAGAAAGGAGCAGACAGCACACCATGCAAGGCTGACAACCCACTCTCAGTGTCTGACAGCATTAGGCCAGCTGGAGGCTACTGCATTAATTCAGGCAAAAGCTGTACATGGCTCCAATCAGAGCAGATGAGAGAGGTGGCGGGTTCTGGGAATGCTTCAAAGGGAGAGCCAAGAGATTTTGCTGATTGATTGCTGTGGGAGTGAGCTGAGGAAGAACTGGCTGGTGAAGAATGTCAACAGTTTCACTTAGACACTATGGTAAGTGGAATAATTCCCCCCTGCCAATATACACACATGCACATACACGGTCCAAGTCCCAATCTCCATAGTATATTACCTCATACAATAAAAGAGACATTGCAAATGTGATTAAGTTAAGGGTCTTGAGATGGGGAGACTATCCTGGGTTATTCAGTGGGCCCAATGCCATCACACAGATCCTATACAGAGGCAGGAGGGTCAGAGTCAGAGAAGGAAGGAGAGATAGAAAGAGAGAGAGGGGAAACTACAATGACACTGACTTTGAGGAGGGAGGAAGGCACTAACCAAGGATATAGGTGGTCTCTAAAAACTATTTCTCTAGGCAAAGAAACAGATTCTGCCCTAGAGCCTCCAAAAGGAATGCCATCCTGCTTACACCTTGATTCTCAACTGCAAGAGAAGTATTTTGTATTATTTAAGCTACTTAATCAGTGGTCGTTTGTTACAGCAGCAACAGGAAATGAATATAGACATGTGCAGTGGAAAATGGTAAGAAGGCAACTGTAGCACAGTGTGGTGTACCCAGAGGAGTCTTTGGGCTTTAGCTGTCAGAAGCTCTGACACAGAGTGAGGCCACGGTAGGAATCTGGGTAATAGATACAAGAAGAGTACCAATCTACTCTGGCCAGTGTGGGTCAGTTGGTTGGCATATCAACCTGTATATTGAAAGGTTTCTGGTTCAATTCTAGGTCAGGGGACATACCTAGGTTGTGAGTTTGACCCCCCAGTCAAAGCACATATGAGAGACAACCAATTAATGTTTTTCTATTACATTGATCTTTCTTCCCCCCTCCCCCTCTCCCTTCCTCCCTTCTTCCCTCCTTCCATCCCTACGTCTTTTACTCTCTCTTTAAAAGCAATGAAAAAGTGTCCTGGGGTGAGAATTTAAAAAAAGAAGAGGACAAATCCAAACTCCAGGGACCCCAATGATGGGGTCAGAGAGACTAAAAAGTCAAGAGAAGGAGGCTGCAAAGAAGGGTTTCTCATGTAAGCCTTGTGAAGAAAGTGCTTCAGAAAGGAAAGAGTGGATCAATGGAGTGTGGTATATCCATGCAGGGAAAGCACTTGGGAATAAAAAGGAATGAGCTACTGATACAAGCCACAAGTGAGTGAATCTCAAATCCATGGCATGACTGGAAGGAGCCTTACATGAAAGAACACACATGGTAAGATTCCAGTTTCACACAATTCTAAGAAATGCAAAATACCCTCTGTGACAGAAAATAGGCTGGCAGTTTACTGAGGCTACAGTTGTGGAGCTGTGAGACTTCAGGGCTGATGCAAGTGTTCTGTAGCTTGATTTGGTGGTGGCCACATGAGTAAACACCTTTGTGAAAACTCATTGAATTGCATAAAATAAGTGGCTACAACTTATTTTATGTAAATCATACCTCAATGAAGTCAATTTAAAGAAATCAGCAGAGTACATGATCAATTTCAACTTCTGCTGGTAAATGAAGTAGGATGAGCCCAAGAATCACTGACCTTGTGACACCCTTTGGTGGACATAAGCCAGGGATGGATGGATGTAGTTGTCTAAGGCCACCAGGATAATCCAGTCACCTTGACCTGAAGTTGGCAGAGAGACAGGCATGTCACCCAGCAATGGCCAATGCTGTGTGGGGAAACCCATTAAGTGATGCAGAAAGGTCTTTTGCTCCCCCCTTCTCCCATCCTGGTAGGGATGCTGTCACATGAGCATGATGTGTTTGTTGCTTCAGCAAACATCCTCCAAACACAATGAGAGGACAGGTGAATTTCAGAGATTGACAGGTACACTGGTTTTATAGGACCTTGGAGAAAATACTGGACTGGTTACTCTCCATTCTACCACCCCACCCACTCTTTGCCCCCAGGCCAGCCCAACATACCTCAATGAGTTCAGCACCTTTCCAATGACACTAGCCAATGGGAAGTGTGGAAAGAGATCAGAGAGATGTACAGATGTCACTGTGTTTCTTCCCCTCCCTCCATTCTCTGGGCTCTCTCACCTCGGGTGGCTGAATCCCTTCCTCCCAGACCACATCAGTTAACTATCTTCCTGCTCCTTGGGTTCTAACAACATACTTTCCTTCTCTTGCCCTTTAGGCCCGGAGGTGCCAACAGTCCCCAGCTTGTGCTAATTTCTCAACAACCTGTGGGTCTCTTTGACTCTGCCCATATCTGTGAAAATATTCCTTTACTTCCAGTCCACATAACTGGCTATCCACAACTTACTGTTATGTAAGATCACTTCAGGTCAGCCAGAAGCAGTCCTAAAAAACTCATCCAATTAGCTCTCCCACCAGTAGGCAGAAAGACCTTCAAGCCCACAATTACAAAATACTATCTGCCCAGGACTAAAAATGTCCATCCCAGAGTCCTAGATCTGGCCTCATCAGATGCTGTTGTACCACTGCACTGGCAGTTAAAGGAGCCAAGCACTTCACCTGGAATTAAGGTAGTTTGATTTGGATTCCTGTCTCTTGCCACCAAAAATCCTATAGTTGTCTTAAATAAAGGGACCCTGAAAGATGTTGTGCTTGACTCCTGAATCTGACAACTAAAAAAGTTTAAAAAAAGAAGAATGTGTCTCAAAAGCTGGAATTAGTGAAACAAAAAACAGAATACATGAACTTTCCAAAGCATTGAAATATATAAAAGTCAAATAAAATGACAACAGAATCTTAAGAGGGGGGAGCAAAAACCAGAAGATGACAGTTCATTACATGCACAAGGAGCACCAAACTGTCATGAAATTTTATACACCAAATTACACTGTATTTAAATATAAAAATTAAAACATTTTGGAAATATGAGGGTGTTTGTAAAAAATATTCTAATTTAAGACTATAATTCATTTCTTACAACCTTGATAAACCAAGTAGGCAAACAAACTGGAGGTGATAATGATTCTGAATAATGTAATTAATAACATTGTGTGTGTACATGTATGTGAGTGGAAAATGGGGAGGTATATACATATAAAACTTTGAAACTTACTAATAGAACACACATCTTTCTTTGCAACACCACTGAAATAAACTGATTATACATTCGACCATCAAAATACCTAAATAAATTCTGCCAACAAAAAACAAAAATAGAGGAACTGCCTAGACCATGTTCTCTGGTTTCAATGCAATACAAATTTTTTTCTTTTTAACTACACAAGATTAAGAAAAGTAGAAGAAAGACTTGAATAGAGACATATGCCCTATCTTTGTTGGAAAGATTTGATCCTCATATGGCATTTTTGTAAATTCAAATTGACAAACTAACCTGTCAATGTATACAATTCAACTCAAAATTCAAAAGGGATTATTTTTCTTTTGACTTTGAAAAAATCATTGCAAAATACCTGGAAGATTTAGTTCATGAATGGCTAGGAAGATGTTGAAAAGTAGTCAACTGAAGGAGACACTTGGTCTTCCAGATATGAAAACTTGTTATGAGGCCATAGTATATAAAAGAGGTGAAAGAGGTGTTGGAGTGGAAGGGAACAGTGGAAGACAGCAGGTACTCACATGATACTCCTGGGTAATGGGCACCATTCAGGACCATAAGAAATGTGGTTCTATTCAATACTATCATCTGATGAAAATAAAACAAATTCCAGGAAAAAAGAAAATTTAATTAAAAATAAACCATAAAACAGATTAGTGTATATAAACATTAAGAAACAGAATGCTGAGATTTGGCATTCCTTGAGTTTCACCATGCCACAGAAGGACAACAAGAAAAAGAAAGATGCTGGGGCATCTGCCAAGAAAGACAAAGACCCAGTGAACAAATCTGGGAGCAAGGCCAAACAGAAGAAGTGGTCCAAAGTCAAAGTTTGGGACAAGTTTGATAACCTAGTCTTGTCTGACAAAGCAACATATGATAAACTCTATAAGGAAGTTCCCAGCTACAAGCTTATAACCTCAGCTGTTATCTCTGAATGACTGAAGATCTGTGGTTCCATGGCCAGGGCAGTCCTTCAGGAGCTCCTCTGTAAAGAATTTATTAAATTAGTTTAAAAGCACAGAGCTCAAGTAATTTATACCAGAAACACCAAAGGTGGGGATGCCCCGGCTGTTGGTGAAGATGCATAAACAACAGGTCCCACCAGCTGTACATTTTGAGAAATAAAACTTTATTAAATAAAAAAAAGAAACAATAATTTCCTAAGCATGACACCAAAAGCAAAAATCACAAAAGATTCACAGATTTGACTATATAAACATCTGAAACTTCCATATGTATAAACAGAAAAAATAAACAAAATGAAAAATAAAACAAAATGAAAAAGAGATGATGAATTTGAGGAAAGCATTGCAATATATGTATCTAGATAAAGGGTTAATATCCTTAATTTATAAGTAATCAAAGAAATATTAACATACAAACAGAAAAATGAGCAAAAAATATAAACAATTTGTGGCAGAAGAAATACAAATATCAAAAGACATTTGAAAAAATCTTCAGTCTCATTAGTATTCAAGTACATGCAAATTAAAAGGACCTATCATTTTTACTTATAAAATTGGCACTTCATTATTACTATTATTATATTTAATTTTAGAAAGAGTATGGGAATATAGGCATTATACTTGCTTGGTGGAAACATAAAGTGGTATAGCTCTGTAGAGGGCAATTTCATTTTCCATATCCATGTCCATTTTGCATAACTTTTGACCCACCCATTCTTTTGGTATAAATTCGTCCTGAAAAAAATAATTAGCTACAAAGCTGTTCATGGTAGTATGTTTTGAATGGCCAAATAAGAAGCCTAAATTTCAACTAATAGTCCATTGTTGGTTATGTAAAATCAATTATTGTTGTACAATGGCATTCTATGCAGCCATCAATAATGGTGTTATACAAGTATGTCCATCAGTATTGTATTGTTAACTACAAAGAACAAGTGATAAAATAGTATATACCAAAAATCCATTTTTATTTTATTTTTTTTTACTGAGACTTTGAACAGCTTTTCTTGTGGTTTTCTTTTTTTTCCTTCTTGTGTTCATTTTGGACAGTTCCTAGTACTAAATCTTCAAGTTCACTAATCTTTTCTTTTGCAATATAAAATCTGATTTTAATCACATCTAGTGATATTTTTATCTCAGACACTATATTCTTCATTTCTAGAAGTGCAATTTGGATCTTTTAAAAATATCTTCTACGTCTCTACTTAACATTTTGAACATATAAAAATATCTTTTTATTTTTTAAGTTTTTAAAAATATTTTATTGTTTATGCTATTACAGTTGTTTCAGTTTTCCCCCTTTAAAAATCCATTTTTAGAAAAAAGTAAGAAAAGTTGTAAACTGAAATATTAAATGGATTAACCATGGATGGTGAGGTGATAATTCATTTGTACTTGTTACATTGTGGCTTTTTAACTTCAAAATTGTCTACAATAAACATATATTAATTGTGTAATAAAAATAAATATTTTAAGGAATAAGAGGTTTGAGTAAATTATAATACAATCATATAGTAACAATCAACAGCTAATAAAATTTGTGTTGTAGAATTATATTTATTGCTATGAAAGATGGTCATCACACATCATTAAATGAAAATTGTATGTTATAAAACAGTGCATATACTAAAACTTTTCATTTAAAAATAAAAAATATGCCTATATGCTTAGAAAATAACAGATGATTACAAAATAAAATATTCAGAATGGTTATCTCTGGAATATACAAGAAGGAAGTCTTATTTTTCTTTCTGTATTTCCACATTTTCCAAGTTTTCTGCAGCTATACTGTATTAATTTTGCAATTGGAAATTACATTTATTTTAAAGAAAATATTTATACCCTTTCATCCCATAATTTTACTTCTAAGATTTTTGTCTTGGGGAAATGACCTATCTTTACACTTTTTTCTTTAAACTAGCAGTTCTCACTCAGGAGGACAGTGTCTCCCAGGGAAGTTGGCAATGTCTGGGCATTTCTGGTTGTGACTCTGGGGGATGGGAGTGATACTGGCATTTGGTGGATAAAGGCTAGTGATACTGCTAAACATCCTACCATGAACAGTATGAGCCAGACAGTCAAGAATGATTCTGGCCTCGAACATCAATAATGCTGAGGTTGACAGGCCTGCCTTAAACCATCATTTTTTTTTCTATGTAAAGAAAAAGTCATTTCCCCAACTTTGTGCACATCTCTGCAGAGGTCACATTCAGAAAAGTCCAGAAGCTGAAGGCACCTAGAAGTTGACCTTAACCCACAAAAAAGCTTCAAGGGGCACCTCTCAGAATCTTCACCCATCCCAACCTGCATGGACCAGAAAATTTCTACAGCCAGCTTATCTCCATGACTCAGTATCTCTCCATATCTCTCTGCTCTTGTCTCCAACTGTCTACCTAAGTTCCCTCCTTTCTCCAGCATCTCAATTCCACTCCCTTTCTTCATACATTGGATCCTGCACCACACAGACATGGAACAGGGAAGCAAAGATGACACTTTTTTTTTAACCTGAGTACAGAAAGAGATACAAGTGTATGTACCAAATAAAATATCTGAATTTGTATAATCTAATTAATAAGAAAGAAACTAACTTTTGCTAATATTTACTATAAGGCTTTAGTATATTATCTATACATAAATGTACATATGTTGGGGGTTCTGTGCTGCTATGCTAAAAACTGGTTTCTAGTGAACTGTACAACACCAGTTGTTTGAAGATAACTGGCATGGAAGAGCAGGGGAAGAAGAGTCTTTGTTCTTTTGTGGGTAGACTGAGAGAGAAGGCAAGAATACAACTCTTGTCCCCACCATGATATGATTCTAAAAGTAATGCTGAAAAATCTACCACCTGGTGACAGCTGGGGCCATAAATTATACTCACTTTGTCATTTAGAAATCCCTTCCTCTTACCCAAAGGCATCCTGAAACTGAGACCATAACACTGGGATTTTATGCTTTGGTTCTGGACCATGGCTTTTCCCAGCCCTAGGCTGAGTATGGGGTGAAAGAAAGTAATTTCTGAATGTCAGGATGGCAAAAATTTAGGGGGGTATTCTCATCATGTTATCCCTAGAGCCTAATCCTGCTCCTGGCACTTAGGCACTCAATACCATTTGTTGATTAGATGGATGGAGAGACAAATGGATGAATGGATGAATGGACAAGTGAGTGGGCAGATGGATGGAGGAAAGAATGGAAGGACAAACAGACATATAGGTGGAGAGATGGACAAATGAATGGATAGACAGACAGAGGGATGGATGGATGGATGGATAGATGCATGAGCAAAAAGACAAATGGATGGGTAGGTGATTTCCACCCTTGATTCCTAGACCCATGATTCTGGCTATGGAAAAAAAAACAACCACTACTCACTGGTTCAAAGTGTAAATCAGAACCTGTAGCATGACAAGTCTTTGCAGATGCATTCCCCTAGCTGGCTCCATAACAAAGTTCCTCATTAAGTAATTCCAATAGTTTCTATCAGGGTTGGCCAACTATGGCCCATGGGCCAAATCTGGACAGTTTCCTTTTGTTTTAAAAAATAAAGTTTACTGAAAGGGAAGATAGTGGTGAGATAGGTGGGAGTGGAGTCCACTTCTCCCTGTTCATGAGTGGAACACCTAGCTGATCTTCTGAGAAACACAGTGAACAGCCAAGAGTACCCTAGCATATATGAAGATTGGAGTCCAAAAACTGTAGGGAACATTGAAAATTCAGATGGTAAGGAGACTGCTTCAGGGCAATAAGTTGCCTGGGACCAGCACAGGAACTAGGGTGGCTGCAGCCCAGGCCTAGTGCCCACCAGGTCTGCCAATAGATTCTTGGGAGAGAACCAGGTCAACAGCTCCCTCCCCTGCCAAACAGGGAGATTTGAGTGGCCCCAGGATGGACAGGGATGCTTGAAGTCACTGAGGGGAATAAGGATGAAGTGGTAAACACACGAAGGTGGTGTGCACCCATAGAGACTGTGGACACCAGCTGGGAAGAGTTGGGACATGATGGACCCTGACCTGATAGACCTCAGTCTGGTTGGAGAGTTGGGCTGTGTGGGAGAGGCCAGGCACTCATCTGGAGCAGCAGGCTTGATTAGGAAGAAATATTCAAAAAGAAAAAGAAGCACTCAGCAGCTGTTTGGGGAACTTTCCTGCTGCAGCCTCACCCACCTCCCCAGCACGTGCAACCTCCACAGCCTTAGCTGTGGGCCCACCTCTGCTTCCTAGACCATGACAGTGCCCCTACCCCCTGCCTCAATGGCAGAGGGCAGCAAACCATGCCTCCACCCCAGTGGTGCGCCACCTACCCTGTTGCCCCCACTCTGCCACAGCTGCCACCACAGCAGCAGAAGCAGACATATGCCTGACACCACTGCCCCATGACTGCGCTCCCACTGCAGCAGCTGAAGCCCAGTGTTCACTGTGGCCAGGGGGCAGAAAGCGCCTGACCCTGCCACCCCAGCTGTGTCAGCAACAGAGGCCACACACTGAGACTGAAGCCCCAAAGCCCTGGAGTGGAGTGTGCCTGACCCTACCACCCAGAGGCACCTTGTGCCCAACTCCACTGCCCCGAGAGCAGCAGCAGAGGCAGCCACACAGGTGTCCCCATCGTGCAGGGCTGGCTGCCTCTTTAAGAGGAAGGCAGAGATATTCCTGCAGAGGAGAGCAGCAGGACTCAGGAAGTCAGCAATCCGCAGAAAGACTTAACTCAGGAGGGTGCTGAACTACCCTGAAGAGACTCTGAGAGTCCCTAGTATCTAGGACAGCAGAGTGAGAAGGTGGTGTGTGAGTTGCCCATAACTGGTGCACCTCAAGGACAGCACAACTGGTGGATTGAAGGTGCAGGCACAGAAGGGCACTGGGGGCCAGGCAGCGAACTAAGGAACTGGGCTGGAGGCTGGGCAACTGAGAAGAGTGCATCTCAGACCTGACCCCTATCCCCACAAAACCACAAGAAAGAAGAAAAGCAAAACAAATCCCCCCTCAGCCTGCTGTAGCAAAGAAGACCAGAAGAACTGGCTTGGCTTGTTTAAAGTGAGCAGGAGGCCTCTTTTTTTTAGCTCCATCTTCCTTTCTTTCCTTCTTTCTTTTTTCATCCTTCCTTCCTTCCTTCCTTCCTTCCTTCCTTCCTTCCTTCCTTCCTTCCTTCCTTCCATTCCATCTTCCTTCCTTCTTTTTTCTTTTAATTCCCACAGTGGGACAATAAAACCTGGAGCTGTGAAAGACTCAAAGAGGGGTCATCCCAACAACTGAAAAAGTGAGACAAATTTCACTTCGCTACTCCAGAGAACTTGCAAGTTATTGTATATTTGTATTGTGATTATATTTTCATTATTCTTACATCTTTTATTTTATTAGTATTTTTTTATTTCTCTTCTTTCTGTTTAGTCTTCTTCACTTAGTTTGTTAAATCTCATTATTTGACTGGTTTCCTTTGTTCTCTCTTTCACAGTGTACTATTAATTTTCTGTCTTTCACTTCACTTATGTACCAATATCACACTACTCTAGTGTACTGTACTTCCTCTTATTCTTATTTAGATCACATAGATTCTGTCATATGATTATTGCTCCATTATTATTGTAAATACTTGCTGTTCCATACCATTATAAATAATACACAGCACCCCTCCAAGATCTTAGCCCACTTCACTGTTTCCTGAACTTTATTACTGTTGTGGTTAACTCTATTCTCTCACACACCACACCTATTTTCTATCCTTTACCTCACAATCTGACCTCCCACAAGCTCACTGCTTTCTAGCTCCAACTCACAATCCTTCCCTCACCTAACAAGAGTCTTACTTTTTTCCCACCCTTTCTAAAAAGTGGCTATTTCGGTGAAATATCACAGTTAACACTATACATATCCAAAGGATTACTGTCTCTTCTCTACAGATTGGTACTTTAAATACCATAGAACACACTCCCACTGTCTTAAACCATTTTACCTTCCACTTCCAACTGATCACAAAAAAAGAGTACTTGGGAGCTGTGAACACCAGTAAACCTGCTGGAAGAGGAAACCCACCAACAAAGGAACCACCAACAGATAACAATGGAAGAAGGTGAATGAGGGAATGGAAGTGACACTAACATCCACCCAGGACCAATCTGGAAATACAACTAAATGGTGCAGAAATTACCCAGAACAAAGAACTGAACAATAGCAAGAGAGAAGCCTCAAAACCCTGTACACATGGAAGACCAGATTCAACACAAACTGTCCACACCTGCACAACAGAATAAAAGACATGGTGGAAGGAGTGACCCTCGGTTAAGCAGCTGGAGGGAAGGACACAACAGAGAAAGACCTAACAACAATCAAAACCTAAAGACATAAAAAAAAAAGCCAACATAAATGACAGCCCAAGACCAGTGAGATCAGGACACCAAGGAGACTGCAACACTGAACCTCACAGGTCTTCCATACAAGTTCACATCATAAACCCAGGGATTCAGAAAAGATCAATTTAAGAATCAGAGGCTAACAAGAAGAGTCTCACAAACAATAGGAAGACAAAGAAACAATCCCCAAATGAAAGAAAAGGAGGAGGCCTCAGAAAGATGCTAAATGAAATAGAAGCAAGTCAACTACCAAATACTGAGTTAAAGCAATGGTTATCAGGAAGCTAAATGACCTCACAAAGAATCACTGGAAACTACAATGAACTTACTGCAAACTATATCAACATGAAAAAGGAAATAGAAAATCAACACGAGCCAAGAGGAAATGAAGAATACAATTTCTGAATTGAAGAGCACAGTAGAAGGAATCAAAAGCAGGCTCAATGAAGCAGAGGATTGGATCACTGAGCTGGAGGATGAGGTAGAAAGAAACACCCAGAAAGAGCAAGAAGAGCAAAAGAGACTCAGAAAGAATGAAGAGGAGTTAAAGAAAATGCAAGACAACATGGAATGTAATAATATCCATGTAATGGGGATACCAGAAGGAGAAGAAGAAGAAGAAGAGCAAGGGATAGAAAACCTGTTTGAAAAAGTAATGGTCAAACTTCACAAATTTGACCAGTGAAAAAGTCACACAAGTCCAGGAAACACAGAGAGTCCCAATCAAGAGGAACCCAAAGAGGCCCACTTCAAGACACATCATAATTAAAATGGTAAAATTCCAAGACAAAGAAAAAAAGATTAAAGGTAGCAAGGAGGAATAGGAAGTAACATATGTGGGAGCCCTGATAAGGTTAGCAGCCAGCTTCTCAGTGGAAATGCTTCAATCCAGAAGAGAATGGTAAGAAATATTCCAAGTAATAAAAACTAGAGGCCTGCCACCAAGACTACTTTACCCAGCAAGGCTCTCAATCAAGATAGAAGGCCAACTAAGGAGCTACCCAGACAAAAGAAGCTTCAAAGAATATACCTCCTCCAAACCAGCTCTGAAAGAGATACTAAAGGGTCTACAGGAAGAAAAACAGTGAGAGAGAGGAACACAGGTATGAAAAAATGGCAATGAATAAGTACTTATCAATAGTTACCTTAAATGTAAATGGAATAAATGCCCCTACGAAAAGACATAGAATAGCTGAATGAATAAGAAAGCATTACCCACACATATGCTCCCTACAAGAGGCCCACCTCAGAACAAAAGACCTACACAGACTGAAAGTGAAGGGCTAGAAACAAATATTCCAAGATAATGGACAGGAAAAAAAAGGCAGAGGTAACATACTCATATCAGACAAAATAGACTTCAAAAAAACAGCTATACAAAAAGACCCAGAAGGTCACTTCATAATACTCAAGGGAAGAATCCATAAAGAAAACAGAAACATTGTAATTATATATGCACCCAACATAGGAGCACCCAAAGAGAAAATCTTGGAGGACATCAAGAAAGACATTGACAGCAACACAATTGTAGTAGGAGATTTTAACACCCTACTGTCGAAAATGGATAGGTCTTGCAAACAAAATATCAACAAAGATATTGCAGGATTGAACAATGCCTTACATTATGTGGACTTATCTGATATATATAGGGCCTTTCATCCCAAAGAAGCAAAATACACATTCTTTTCAAATGCACATAAAACATTTTCAAAGATAGACCACATGATAGGACACAAAAGAAGCCTAAATAAATTTAGGAAAATTTAAATCATACCAAGCATTTTCTCCAACCACAAGGGACTGAAACTAGAAACCAACATGAAGGAAAAAAAAACAAAACATTCAAACTCTTGGAGATAGAATAGCGTGCTATTAAACAATGAATGGGTCAAGAATGAGATTACAGAAGAAATCAAAACGTTTCTGGAAACAAACGAAAATGAATTCACAACAACCCAAAACTTATGGGACACAGCAAAGACAGTCCTGAGAGCCAAGTTCATAGCAATAGAGGCCTACCTAAAAAATACAGAAACACTTCAATAAATAAAAAGCCTAACCTTATATCTACAAGAACTTGAGGAACAATAAAAAAGACAGTCAAGAACAATTAGAAGGAAGAAAACAACCAGGATCTGAGCAAATTAAACAGCATAGAGACTAAAATCACAATTCTAAGGATCAATGAATCCAGGAGTTGGTTCCTTGAAAAGATAAACAAAATTGACAAGCTTTTACACATGCTCATCAAGAAAAAAAGAGAGAAGACCCAAATAAACACAATCAGAAATGAAAGAGGAGAGATTACAAGTGATACCACAGAAATACAAAGGATTGTAAGAAATTACTGTAAAGAACCATATGCCAAAAATTTGAAAACCCAGGTGAAATGGACAAATTTATAGGAAAGTATAATTTTCCAAAACTGAATGAAGAAGAAGTAGAAAGCCTGAACAGACCAATAACAGCTGATAAAATCAAAGCAGTAATAAAAAAACACCTGACTCACAAAAGCCCTGGACCAGACGATTTCACAGAAGAATTTAACAAAGAATTTAAGGAAGAGTTAAGCCCTATCCTTCACAGATTATTCCAAAATATTCAAGAAGATGGAATGCTCCCAAACTTTTTTTATGAAGTCATCATTAGCCTAATCCCAAAGCCAGATAAAGACACAACAAAGAAAGAAAACTTCAGGCCAATATCCCTGATGAACAGAGATTCTACTGAAATCCTCAACAATATTGACAAACCACATCCAACACTATATTTAAAAGATCATACACCATGACCAAGTAGTATTCATCCCAGGGATGCAAGGATGGTACAATATTCACAAATCACTAAATGTAATACATCACATAAACAAAAGCAAAGACAAAAAACATATGATCATATCAACAGATGTGGAAAAAGCATTTGATAAGGTACAGCATCCATTTATGATAAAAACACTCAGCAAAGTGAAAATACAGGGAGCATTCCTCAACATAATAAAGACCATATATGAGAGACCTACAGCCAGCAACATACTCAATGGACAAAAACTTAGAGCTTTCCCACTATGATCAGTAACAAGACAAGGATGCCCACATTCACCACTCCTATTCAGCATAGGATTGGAAGTCCTAGCCAAATAATCAGACAAGAAAAAATAAAATAAAATGCATCAAATTGGAAAGGAGGAAGGAAAATTGTCATTGTTTGCAGATGACATGATAGTGTACATAGAAAATCCTATAGACTCAATAAAAAACTATTCAATCTAATAAGTGAATTTGGAAAAACAGCAGGATACAAAGTCAATATTCAGAAATCAAAGATATTTTTATACACCAACAATGAAATACCAGAAACAGAAATCAGGAAAAAATCCTATTTGATATAGCAACAAGAAAAATAAAGTACCCATAAATAAATCTAACCAAGGATGTAAAAGACCTGTACTCAGAAAACAAAACAACACTGAAGAAAAAAGTTAAGGAAGACACAAACAAATGGAAGCATATACCATGTTCATGGGTTGGAAGAATTAACATCATCAAAATGTCCACACTACCCAAGCAATTTATAGATTCAATGCAATCCCTATTAAACCATGAATGACATATTTCACAGATATAGAACAAACATTTCAGAAGTTTATATAGGATCGTAAGTGACCCCAAATAGCTGCAGCAATTTTCAGAAAGAAGAAAAAAGTAAGAAGCATCACAATACCTGATATCAAACTCTATTACAAGGCCACTGTAATCAAAACAGCCTGGTACTGGCATGATAACAAGCACATAGATCAATTGAAGAGAACAGAGAGCCCAGAAATAAACACAAGTGTCTAGGGTCAATTAATATTCAACAAAGTGGGCAGCAGCATCAAATGGAGTAAAAATAGCCTCTTCAATAAATGGTGTTGGGACATCTGGACAGCTACATGCAAAAAAGTGAAACTCAATCACCAACTTACACCATACAAAAAAATTAATTCAAGGTGAATAAAGACTTAAATATAAGCCGCGATACCATAAAAGTCCTAAAGGAGAACATAGGCAGGAAAATCTCAGATTTTCCATGCAGCAATGTTTTCACTGATATGTCCCCTAGAGCAAGGGACATAAAAGAAAGAATAAACAAATGGGACCTCATCAAATAAGAAGCATCTGCATGGCTAAAGAAAACAGCATTAAAATAAAAAGAAAACCAACCATTTGGGAAAACATATTTGCCAATGACTTCCTGGACAAGGGTTTGATCTCCAAACTATATAAAAAGCTCACACAACTCCACTCCAGGAAGACAAAAATCCCAATTAAAAAATGGGCAAAAACCTTGAACAGACATTTCTCCAAAGAGGACCTACAGAGGGTCAAGAGACATATGAAAAGATGCTCAGCTTCACTAGCCATTGAGAGATACAAATTAAAACCACAATGAGATACCACTTCATAAGGGTCAGAAAGGCCATTAGAAACAAATTAACAAGCAACAAATGCTGAAAGGATGTGGAGGAAAGGGAACCCTAGTGCACTGTTGGTGGGATTGCAAACTGGTGCAGCCAGTATGGGAAACAATATGGAATCTCCTCAAAAAACTAAACATGGAACTGCCTTTTGACCCAGCAATTCTACTGTTGGGATTATATTCTAAGAACCCTGAAACACCAATCCAAGAGAACCTATGCACCCCAATGTTCACAGCAGCACAATTTACAATAGCCAAGTGCTGGAATTACCTAAGTGCCTATCAGTAAATGAATGAATCAAAAACTATGGTACACTTACAAGATGGAATACTATGCAGCATAGATAAAGAAGGGGCTCCTGCCCTTTGCAACAACATGGATTGAACTGGGGAGCATTATGCTAAGTGAAATAAGCCAGGTGGTAAGAGACAAATACCATAGGATCTCACCTCTAACTGGAACATAATCAACAAAAGGAAAAGGCAAGCAAAATATAACCAGAGAACCTGAAATTAAGAACAATCTGACAGTAACCAGAGGGGAGGTGAGAGGCATCAATGGAGGGAATTGTTTTCAGGAACTACTATAAAAGATACATGGACAAAACCAAGGAGGGTGATGGAAGCAAGGGAGGGAGAAAATTTTGGCTGGGGTGGAGTGTATCAATAGGAAGAACATACAGACAACCATGAACAACAATAAAATAATTTTAAAAAATAAAAATAAAGTTTATTGACATCTGGCAGACACATTTATTTCTGTATTGTCACTGGCTGCTTTCACATTAGAAAAGGAGAGTTGAATAGCTGCAACAGAGACTGTGTGGCCCATAAAACCTAAAATATTTACCACCAACCCTTTACAGAAAAGTCTGCTGAGCCTTAGTGTATCTGTAACATCAGCTGATTGTTGAGACAGGGAGGAGCTGTTTACAGATAAAATTCCCCTGTTCCAATTTTCAGTGTTCCTCTCCTTTCCAATCAGTGCCTCAGCCTTGATGTTATGGCTGTTAACTCAAGTTACGTTGTTATTCCAAAACCCCTTGATCAAATTTAAAGTTGTACTTGTGGCTGAATCAGCCATGTAGCTACAAAGGAACAGAGACTGTTTTAGGAACATTGTAGAAGTTCCCTGTTTGTGTCTTAAGCTGAGATTTTAAAGGTCTGAGCTCGTTAGTTTCTTTCTGTAAACCTTCATGCATAGTCAGAAGTAGCCAGTTAATTGCAGAAATCTCGTAGCTATCACTCACCATATGGCTAGTCCCAACAGCTGTTTAGTCTCCCAAAACTGTCTTTAGTTGGGACCTTATCCCAGAAAACTAGATTCATTACCTGAAGGTGACTGGACCTATTTGTGTACCTACAGATTGCTTTTTCCCCCTCTGATAAAATGTAAGTTCCATGAGAACAAAAACTCTGTCATTTCTACCCTAAAATAATACCAGATATAGTTGGTACTAAATAAGTGCAGAACCCACACCAAGCTGGCTTACAGAGGGAATGGGGATATATGGGCTGACATAACTGGGACCAATCTAAAATAACACTTTCTTCTTATGTAGCTCTAGATTGGCTACCTGTTACTAGCCACAAAATGTATCTGATTGATAATGTTCCAAAGTGGTTGACTTGGACCAGAATCTGGAAGCTGAAATTCCAGAATATCTGAATCAGCCTATGTGCCAGTCTTCCCAGATTATGTACAAAAAGAGGGGAGATGCCTGGATCCCCAACACCCAAAGCTGTTGGGATTTCTGTGCAGCCTAGGGACTTTAGGCAGGGATTGGTTGTTAGCTACCTAGGAGCAAGTTTCTAGGGACCAGACCATAGTGGAAAAGAAAGAGCACAGCACAGAAAAGAGGAAGAAAGAGCAGAGCCTGCCTAGGTTCTTGAACAAACAAAAGACCTCAGAACACAGGACACAAAAAGCATAATAGTTAGAGGGCCACCTGCTGGGCAAAACCCTAGAACACAGGATACCCAGCCCAGCAGGTGCCCATCTAACCATTGTGGCTTCTGAGTCTCCTAGGAGCATGGAGACCAGAATTTCATACCAACCCCCTTTGTTGTTACATGAGAAACAATGGGCTCAGAGAAGAGAAATGATTTCAAAGCCACATAGCAAGCCAGTATCAAACCTGCGGCTATAGCCTGAGTCCCTATCCAACAGATTTTCCCCACCCCACACTCAGCCCAGTTTCCCAACTACTGTTCCTCTAAGGTGAATTGAGAATCTCCCTTCCTTTCTCTGCAAATACTCCAACTCCCATTCTATGATACCTGGATTTAAAGGGCTCACTTTCTACTTTTACACTGCAGATCTAAATGCCCACTACAAAACCTCCATGCCACCCAGGACCTGCCTGGGGTATAAGTGCACACTGCCACACTTCACTTGGCAGCTTCTTTCTACTTACCCCAGGCTGGGTACCCAGGACCCAGCACAAAGTCTGTGATACTAGAGGACACAGATTACCAACTCAGATACAACACAGTCAAGGACACTGTGTCAACAAGCTTTAGCTGCACAATAAAACTGAGCCAGAATTTACCAGATTAAAACAACAACTATTTATTTAACTCATGATTTTGTGGGTCAGTGAGTTGAGCTGGGCTCAGCTGATGGTTTATGTGTAGACTGGGCCCACCTAGTGTTAGCTGGTCTCACTATTTGTCCACAGTAACAGCACGTTGACCAAGAACCACCTGATGAAGGATGACCTCCTCTGTCACAGTCTTCCTCTGTTCTATGTGTCTTCCATCATCCAGCAGTTTAGCTGGGCTTTTTCATCAGGCAGCAGAGCAGTTTCAAGAGCCACAGTGGAAACATGCAGAGCCTCTTGAGATCTAGGCTGGGAACCAGAATACTGTCATTTCTGCTACATTTTAGTGGCCAAAGCAAGTGTCAGGCCAGCCCAGAGTGGGGGAGGGGCTGTATCAAATCACAGAGGTGCAAGAGTATAGGGTTTAGGAAAGAAAAAAAATTATGAATATTTTTTGTAAATAATCACCACAAATTTTAAATATTTGGTGAATATCAAGGATATGACCTCTACAAAGTATTTATATCAGAACTTGAAAAACAAAACAAAATATGACTGAGGACCAGATCTTGCTTAGTACTACAAGCTTGAGCTCTCTATAAGACACAGCTAATGGATGTTTTTGAGGGGGAAAAATGAATAAAAGTGTTTCCCAGCTAAAAGATGCTTGGAAACTTCTGGTACCAGCAACTTGGCAAACTGCAGAACCTGAACATCCCCTGCTACAAATGTACAAAAATAGTAAATAAAAATAAAACAAGTAGATTTTTAAAGCCAAGAGAAACTGATAGAAAATGAGGGACCAGGAGAGAAAGCCAAGATCTGGAAACCAAAAGAAAGTTGAAAAACAGTGCAGCAAACAAGGGAGGAAAAGGAGAAGACACGGAAACTATGTAGGTAAGTGGCTCAGGTGTGTGAGGCACTCAGATTCTGATGTTCTTAAGAGTAAGAGTAAGAGCCTTGGCCTTGGGAAGATGTGGGGCTGAAACTGAGACTCCCTATGGTGAAAGACTGAATATACAAACAGACAATGGCTAGACCACAAAGAGAGATAGAACTCAGACCCACAATATACAGCATCCAACCCAGGAAACCAACCATCATCTATAGACACCAGCCCAGGTGTCCAGCCTGCTCTCTACAGATCAGACTTGTAGGAAGTCAGACACTATCTATAACAACCAGTCCAAGATGACAAACAATAACCCCTGTAATAATTGACTAAATAGCCAGAATTGGTTATTGACAGACAGCTTCCCTAATTTTGACCCTGTTTCCAACTTAAGACCAACCAGAAATAGCCAAATATGCTCCTCCAAACAGTCACATGGTTAGCCTACATCCAGCTTCCCTAGGCCAGGGCACACCTGAAGCTCTCCCTTCTTCCACTACCAAACTTTGCCACTCCTCTTCTAGTCTTTGGGTCTCTGCCAAAATACAAATGATGGTAGTTGACTCCTCTGATATAAAAAGCTCTGAATAAGTAAATAAATAGCCCTTACTTTCTCGGATTTGGTTGGTCTTCATTTATTTCCACAGAGGAAAAAAAAACCTCCATAAAATCTGGACTATTTCCAAATATCTATCTCAAGATATGTGACCAAAATAACTCTCTTCCAGCAGTGTAAGGGTATTTACATTACAAACAACTATTAACATATCTATTCTCAGCAGGCTAAAGGAAAAACCTTAAGATTATCTGAATTCATGTAGAATAAGCACTTAATGTTATTTAACATTTATTCATAAGAAAAACTCAACAAAATAATAAAACTCCTGTGATACAAAGTGTGTATGAAAACCTCACTACAAATTCATAATTAAAATAGAAACATCCAGTAAGAGTCAGGAACATGGCAAGGATACTCACTATCACTGTAACCAAAAAATGCAGGTTCAGCTGCCTCCTGTAATGAAAGCCAAACTTGTGAGACAGTTGCTGGTACAAAGGATAAGAGGTTTATTCAAGTGCTGCATGTAGGAGAATGGTGGTGTCCTGTGTCAAAGGCCATCTACCCTTCCTGCTCAAACCTGTGGTTCTTATAGGGATATGGAGGTGAGGGCTTTTTTTCTTCTATCCAAATATCTTGCTAGCTTTTGTTGTGAGCAGACCCTATCCATTCATTTTTCTAACTTTTGACATGCTCGGTGTAAGAACTTTCCCCTGTGTCATCTTGGTCAATTGGGAAGGCTCTCTGACTGTCTATGGTAGATGGGGGAAACTGCAGGAGACACCATCAGGAAGTCTAGAGATGCAGCAGCTCTTGGCCCACCTCCTGACACTGGACATTGTGCTGGTATTCCAAGGTGAGCCAACTCGAGTCTGAAGGGCATCCTGAGTCCCAGAACATCTGGGTCCTCTGCAAAGCCTCTGCATGGGCCAGTCCTCTGAAGTGGCCAGCCAGGTCCATGTTCTGACAGCTGCCTATGGTAACAATTCTCCCCTTTAAGACTCTGGACCCTTGTAATTTTATAAGAGTAAATGAATGGAGATCTCATCTTCTGTAGTTTCTTCCTGCTGTTAAGGACAGTAGTCTTACCTATCTCCAGGTCCAGAGATTCTTGCTATCTATTAAAAGAAGAAAGAGGTCAAGAATGGAGGGAAGCCTTTACACAAGAAAGAAGGATTGCAGTCTTCAGAAGGTGGAGATAGGCAGTGTCTACAGGATGGCACTACTGAACAAGTAAAGCTGGTAGATTCCTTCATATTTCTTTTTTTCCTTTTTTTTAATGTTATTGTTGTTCAAATACAGTTGTCTGCCTTTTTCCCCACCCTCTCCCCTGACCCCAGCAATCCCCATCTCCCTCCCCTGATTCCACCCCACCGTGGTTTTGTCCATGTGTCCTTTATAGTTGTTCCTGGAAGCCGCCTCTCCCCACATTATTCCCTCCCATCTCCCCTCTGGTTACTGTCAAATTGTTCTTAATTTCAATGTCTCTGGTTATATTTTGCTTCCTTATTTGTTTTATTGATTAGGTTCCACTTAAAGGTGAGATCACGTGGTATTTGTTTTTCACAGTCTGGTTTATTTCACTTAGCATCATGTTCCCCAGTTCAATCCATGCTGTTGCAAAGGACAGGAGCTCCTTCTTTCTTTCTACTGTGTAGTATTACATCATGTAAATGCACCATAGTTTTTTCATCCATTCATTTACTGATGGGCTTTTATGGTTGCTTCCAACGCTTGACTACTGTAAATTGTGTTGCTGTGAACATTGGGGTTCATAGGTTTTCTTGGATTGGTGTTTCAGTGTTCTTAGGATATAATCCCAGCAGTGGAATTGCTGAGTCAAAAAGAAGTTCCATTTTTAGATTTCTGAGAAAATTCCATACTGTTTTCCATAGTGGCTGCACCAGTTTGCAATCCCACCAACAGTGCACTAGGGTTCCCTTTTCTCCACAACCTCACCAGCACTTGTTGTTTCTTGCTTTGTTTATGATGGCCATTCTGACCAGTGTGAAGTGGTATGTCCTTGTGGTTTTAATTTACCTCTCTCTGATGGCTAGTGATGCTGAGCATCTTTTCATGTCTCTGGACTCTCTGTATGTCCTCCTTGGAGAAGTGTCTGTTCAAGTCTTCTGCCCATTTTTTAATTGGGTTTTTTGTCTTCCTGGAGTGGAGTCATGTGAGTTCTTTATATATTTTGGAGATCAAACCCTTGTCCGGGATATCATTGTCAATATGTTTTCCCATATAGTTGGTTCTCTTTTCATTTTAATGCTGTTTTCTTTAGCCATGCTGAAGCTTTTTAATTTGATGAGATCCCATTTGTTTATTCTTTATTTTATGTCCCTTGCTCTAGGGGATATATCAATGAAAATATTGTTGCATGGAATATCTTATATTTTCTTGCGTATGTTCTTTTGAAGGACTTTTATGGTGTCATGACTTACATTTAAGTCTTTTATTCACCTTGAATTTGTTTTTTTGTATGGTGTAAGTTGATGATTGAGTTTCACTTTTTTGCATGTAGCTGTTCAGTTCTCCCAACACCATTTGTTAAAGAGGCTATTTTTATTTCATTTTATGCTGCTGACCCCTTTTTTAAATATTAATTGACCATAGAGGCTACTCCTTCATATTTCAAGAGGCAGTATTGCAGGTGAGTTTTCAAAGTGAGTCCTATTGTGTATACAAGCAAGCAAATATTTAGTGATGGGTGTGCCTAGTAGTTCAGGGGGAATTGTAATAAAATCAGAAACTGGAGAGACTAAGGATCCCCATGATCAAATCCTGAGTGAGGCTTTCGGTGGTCACCCAACAGTGAGATAAGTTTTCTGAGCAAACCACTGTCTAGGAAATGTGGACAAAGGCATTATTAGTCCACACATGAGCATAAAGTATCAAAGAATAATAACAAAATAATAATTAACATTGTCACTTAGCTTTGGGAAGTACTGTCCCTTTCTGAAAGAGGAATTTTAATCTCAACTCAACAATGGAATGGGGTAGTTTGGCATGCAGAAAAAACTATGCACAAGGTTTTCATCCCCTTGGTGGCATTCTAGAGGTTAAAGGCTCACCTGTTTTTGAAATCGTCCAGTCACTCCAGTAGCCAACACTGCAGTGGAACTTTTCTTGGTTAGTTTTGTATTTAGCACTGAGTATGTAGCTCCTGCATCTATGAGCAAGTCAATTAGCTTCTTTCCCACTGCCAGTTGTATCTGGGGCTCCTGTTAGGAAATAGTAATAACAATTTTGGAAGTGTCTAGGAAAGCCCCCTGTATTCCACATTCATGGTTAGATTTGTCATTACTTTCTAACATTTCTTGGCAAAATGAGTCTATCTTTTTTATATTCCCGTTTGCGTTTCAGGCACTCCTTTCTCCAATGGCCTTCCTCCTTGCAGTAGTTGCATTGATTTGTGCTTCTCTTCTTTTTGGATTCCATTTTTCCTTTTGCTTCCCCTACATTGTTTCTAAGAAAACAGTGGCCTGCTTCAATCTCCTTGCTTCCTGGACATGAAAAACATTAAAGGCTATGTCCACCAGCTGGAAGGAACTCATTCCCAGTGCCCCATCTAAATATTGAAGCTTCCTTCTGATATTTGGGGCACTTTGCCCAATAAAATTCATGTTTACCATCCAGACATTTTCTGGTGCCCGTGGGTCAGCATCAGTGTGCTTTAAATAGGCCTGATAGATCCTTACTGAAAATACAGAAGGATCTTTTATTTCTGTTGAATGGGCTGTATCATATTCAAGGTCTTTTGTTTAGGCACCCCTTTTTAAGTTCTTCCCATAGGTACCTTTTACAATGTTCTAGGAAGGCTAGATCCTCACTATTTGAATCCCAGTTGGGCTCTGTCAAGGGAATTGACCTAGATGAGGAGAGGGGCATCCTGTTGGGATTCTCTTGATGGAGGTAATGAACCTCTTCATTAACCTTATTTATACTAGCTGCCTTTCCTCTGCCATTAGCAGAATGTTAAAGACAGCCTTACATCTGCCCAGTTTGGATGGTCAGTGACAAAAAAGAAGGTGATAATAACTGCCATTTTCTGAGGATCTTCTCTATATGAGATATTGGAATTATTCTAATTCAGTAAATCTGAAGTGGAAATGGAGTATGGGCCCAGTAGTGAGCAGTGGGTTGGCTTTCCTGGTTTATTCTACTTACAGGGTATTGTATCAAAAGGAATTGTCCTGCTCTGGATAGGGATTCACCCTGGCCAAATTGGGTGCTTTGCTGGGTCTTTGAGGGGGACACCATTCCTTCATTATACAAGGGTGGAGCTGTCACCCTCTGAGCTCTATTTTCAGGGTATCTAGCAGCAGGGGTGGTGGCAGAAGAAATCTTCCTTCTGCTAATTCTGGGTTTCCTGGGCTCAGGGTATTATGAAACGCATCTTGTGGTTTTCCTTTCCTTCTTTTGTCTTACTATTAGGTAGAGATTTTGCAGCCAATTCTCTTCTCTGCATTATTAGGTTATTCCTTTTCTTTACTGAATCCTTATTGTATAAAGACACATATGGGAGGAAGATGCTGGTGAGGCAGGAGGGAGCAGATTCCACTTCTCCCTACACACAAAGAAAACCTAGCTGATCTACAGAGGAACAGAGCAAACAGCCAAAAGTACCCCCCAGCATATATAAAACTGGAGAACAAAAATTGTAGCAGACATTGAAAAATCAGATGGTAAGGAGAGTGCTTCAGGACAATAACATCCCAGGGACCAGCTCAGGAACCAGGGCTGCTGCAGCTGCAGGCCCGGCACCCACCGGGTCTGCCACAGGGTTCTTGGGAGAGAGCTATGTCAACAGCTCCCTCCCTGACCAAACAAGGTTGGAGCAGCACCAGGAGAGATCTGGTTGCTTGAAGTCACAGAGAGGGGAATAAGGACTAAGTGGCAAACACACAGGGGCTGTGGGCACCAACAGAGTCTGTGGACGCCAGCTGGGGACAGTTGAGAGTCAGGTTGTCATGGGCACTGAACCCAATATTCCTCAGTCTGGCTGGAGAATTGGGCTGTGGGAGAGTCCAGGCTGCTGTACCAAGCAGCAGGCTTGAGTAGGAGGAATTTCTTGAAAAGAAAAAGTGGAAAAAGAGACAGTGTTTGGGGAATTCTCCAGTAGCAATTGCTCTGGCCTCTTCCCCACCCAGCTGGGCAGCACTCCCAAGGGGGCACAGGAAGCCCTGCGCACACCCATAACACTGGGAAGGGTGTGTGCCCAGTGGGACCAGAGGCGGCCTGGAAATTCACACACACCTGCAACCCAGGGAGAGTGTGCACTGCAGAAGGCCCTGGCCCCCAGTGGTAATCCCGGGTAGAGTTCACTCTGAGGAAAACCTGATCCCACACCCAAGGCCCCTTGGGAAAGAAACCAGGCTAGCTCTGGGGAGAGTGCAGAGCTAGCCATGGGCATAGTGCCGATACCTATGGGAGAGGAGACCCTCAGCCCTAAGCCGGCTGCAGTCAGCAAGACCAGAAAAACTGGTGAGACCAGTTTAAAACAAGAAAGATGCATTTTTAAAGCAATTTTCTATTTTTTAAGTTTTTTATCTCTCCTTTCTTTTTTCCTCTCTTTCCTCTTTTTCCATTTCATTCCTTCTTCCTTTCTTTCCAATTTTATCTCCTCTTCCTTCCTTCTTCTGCTTCTTTTTTTTAATACCCACAACTAAGACAAAAAAGAAACCTGGAATTGTGAAAAGACCAGAGTTGGACGCAAAGAGGGGGCATTCCAACAGCTGAGAAAGTGAGACAAATTTCACTTTGATATTACAGAGTACCTGCAAGTTATTGCATATTTCTATTATTTTTTTCATTATTCTTACATTTTTTATTTTAATAGTATTTTTGTATTCCTCTTCTTTCTGTTTAGCTTTCTTTGCTTGGCTGGTTACATTGTATCATTTGACAGGTTTCCCCTGTTCTCTCTTTCATAATGCATTGCTAATATACCGTCCTTCGCTTCACTTGTGTTCCATTAGCACACTACTCAAGGTCCCACACTCCCTATACTTGTTATCCAGATCAAATCAATTCTGTCATATGATTGTTGCTCTAACATTATTGTAAATAATAGCTGTTCCATACAACTGTAAATACTACAAAACACCACTCCCAGACATTAGCCCACTCCATGGTTTCCTAAACTCTATTATTGTAGTGGTTAACTCTATTCTCTCACACACTACACTTATTTACCATCCTTTATTCTCCCCTTACATCAGAATCTTACATCCCACAAACTCACTGCCTTCTAGATACAACTCACAACACTTCCCTCCCCAAAAAGAGTCTGATATTCTTTCCATCCTTTCTAAAAAGTGGCTAGTTGGGTGGAACATTAAGGTTAACACTATACTTAGCCAAAGGATCTCCTATCCCTTCTCTACCAGTGGCTACTGTAAATATCATAGAATACCCTCTTGCTGTTTTAAACCATTTTGCCTTCCACTTCCAACTGATCACAAAAAAGAGTATGTGGGAGCTGTGAAAACCAGGACACCCAATGGAAGAGGAAACATACCAACAAAGGAACCACCAACAAATAAAAAGAGAAGAAGGTGAAGGAGGGAATGGAAGATCAGACTCATCCATTCAGACTCTTCTCACAGTAACCTCAATCCAGGACCTATATGGAAATACAACTAAATAATGGAGAAATTACCCAGAAAAAATTACTAAACAACAGCAAGAGAGGATCCTCAAAACCTTGTACACATGGAAGAACCAGCTTCAACACAACCTACCCTCACCAGCACAACAAAGTACAGGACGCAGTGGACACAGTGATCCTCACTCAAGCAGCTAGTGGGGAAGATCAACAAAGGAAAGACTCAACAACAATCAAAACCCAAAGACAAGCACAGAGCCAACTTAAATGATAGCCCAAGACCAGTGAGATCAGGACACCAAGGAGACTGCACCATTGAATCTCACAAGTATTCTACCACAGAAGTTGACATCATAAACCCAGGGAGCCAGAAGAGATCAATTTAAGAAGCTGAGGCTACCAAGAAGAGTTTCACAAACAATGGGAAGGCAAAGAAACAATCCCCAAATGAAAGGAAAGGAGGAAGCCTCAGAAAGAATGCTACATGAAACAGAGGCAACTCAACTATCAGATATTGAGTTGAAAGCAATGGTTATCAGGAAGCTCAATTAACTCACAGTGTATTACAACAAACTACAGGGAAACTACAATGAACTCACTGCAAACTCCAGCAACATGAAAAAGGAAATAGAAACTATCAACAAAGGCCAAGAGGAAATGAAGAACACAATTTCTGAATTGAAGAACACAATAGAAAGAATCAAAAGCAGTCTCAATGAAGCACAAGATCAGATCAGTGAGTTGGAAGACAAAGTAGAAAAAACATCCAGAAAGGAAGAAAAGGAAAAGAGGCTCAGAAAGAATGAAGAGGGATTAAGAAAAATGCAAGACAATATGAAACATAATAATATCCACATAATGGAGATATCAGAAGGAGAAGAAGAAGAGCAATGGCTAGAAAACCTGTTTGAAAAAGAAATGATGGAAAACTTTCCCAATCATGAGAGAAAAAGTCACACAAATCCAGGAAACACACAAAATCCCAATCAAGAGGAACCCAAAGAGGCCTACTTCAAAACACATCATAATTAAAATGGTAAAGTTCCAAGACAAAGAGAGAATATTAAAGGCAGCATGGGAAAAACAGGAAGTAAGATACAAGGGAGCCCTGATAAGGTTAGCAGCTGACTTCTCAATGGAAACACTCCAAGCCAGAAGAGAATGGCAAGAAATATTCCAAGTAATGAGAACCAAAGTTCTGCAACCAAGGCTACTTGACCCAGCAAGGCTCTCAATCAAGATAGAAGGCCAAATAAGGAGCTTCCAAGACAAAACAAGCCTCAAAGAATACACCACCATCAAACCATCTCTGCAAGAGATGCTAAAGGGACTGCTTTAAGGAAAAGAAGGAAAAGAGAGAGAGAGGAACACAGGTATGAAAAATGGCAATGAATAAGCACCCATCAATAATAACCTTAAATGTAAATGAATTAAATGCTCCAATAAAAAGACATAGAGTAGCTGAATGGATAAGAAAGCATGACCCACACATACCCTGCCTACAAGAGACCCACCTCAGGACAAAAGACCTACACAGACTGAAAGTGAAGGGCTGGAAACAAATTATCCAAGCAAACACAAAGGGGGGAAAAAGGGTGAGGTAGAAATACCCATACCAGACAAAATAGACTTCCAAAAAAGGGCCATAAAGAGAGACCCAGAAGGTCACTTCATAATACTCAAGGGAAGAGTCCACCAAGAAGACATAAATATTGTAAATATATATGCACCCAGCATAAGAGCAACCGAATACATAAAGAAAAGCTTAGAGGACTTTAAGAAAGATATTGACAGCAACACATTTAAGTAGGGGATTTTAACACCCCACTGTCAAAAATGGATAGATCTTCCAAAAATATCAACAAAGATATTGTGGCATTGAACAATGCCTTAGATGAAATGCACTTAAATAACATATATAGAGCCCTTCACCCCAAAGAAGCTAAATACACATTCTTTTCAAATGCACATGGAATATTTTCAAAGATAGACTACATGATAGGACAAAAAACAAGCCTCAACAAATTCAAGACAATTAAAATCATACCAAACATATTCTCCAACCACAAGGGACTGAAACTAGAAACAAACCTCAAGGGAGAAAAAAAAACACTCAAAATCATGGAGATAGAATAATATGGTATTAAACAATTAATGGGTCAAGAATGAAATTAAGGAAGAAATCAAAAAGTTTCTAGAAACAAATGATGAGAAACTCACAACAACCCAAAACTTATTGGACAGAGTGAAGGAAGTCCTGACAGGGAAGTTTATACCAATAGAGGCCTACCTAAAAAAGATAGAAACATTCCAAACAAACAACCTAACTCTATGCCTACAAGAACTGGAGGAAAAACAACAAAGACAGCCCAGAGCAAGTAGAAGGAAAGAAATAACCAATATAAGAGCAGAATTAAACAGCATAGAGACTAAAAAAAAATTCTAAGGATCAATGAATCCAGGAGATGGTTCTTTGAAAAGATAAACAACATCAACAACCCTTTAAGCAAGTTTATCAAGAAAAAAAGACAGAGGACCCAAATAAGCACAATCAGAAATGAAAGAGGAGAGATTACAACTGATACCACAAAAATACAAAGGATTGTAAGAAAATACTATGAAGAACTGTATACCAAGAAATTGGAAACCTAAGTGAAATGGACAAATTTCTAGAAAAATATAATCTTCCAAAACTCAATGAAGAAGAAGCAGGAAGCCTGAACAGACCAATAACAGCACATGAAATTGAAGCGGTAATCAAAAAACTCCCAACACACAAAAGCCATGGACCAGATGGTTTCACAGGAGAATTCTACAAAACATTTAAGGAAGAGCTAACCCCTATCTTTCACAGACTATTCAAAAAAATCCAGAATGATGGAAGACTCCCAAACTCTTTTTATGAAGCCAGCATCATCCCAATCCCAAAACCAGATGAAGACACAACAAAGAAAGAAAACTTCAGGCCAATATTGCTGATGAACATTGACGCTAAAATCCTCAACAAAATACTGGTAAACCGCATCCAACAATACATCAAAAAGATCATACACCATGACCAAGTGGGATTCATGCCAGGGATGAAAGGATGGTTCAATATTCGCAAGTCAGTAAATGTAATACATCACATAAACAAAGGCAAAGACAAAAACCACATGATCATATCAATTGATGCAGAAAAAGCATTTGACAAGGTACAGCACCATTCATGATAAAAACACTCGGGAAAGTGGGAATAGAGGTAACATTCCTCAACATAATAAAGGCCATATATGAGAGACCGACAGCCAGCACCATACTCAATGGGCAAAAATTAAAATCTTTCCCACTAACATCAGGAACAAGGCAAGGCTGTCCACTTTCACCACTCCTATTCAATATAGTACTGGAAGTTTTAGCCACAGCAATCAGACAAGAAAAAGAAATAAAAGGCATCCAAAACTGAAAGGAGGAAACAAAACTGTCACTGTTTGCAGATGACATGATAGAATACATGGAAAATTCCAAAGACTCTACCAAAAAACAGCTTGACCTAATAAATGAATTTGGCAAAACAGCGGATACAAAGTCAATATCCAGAAATCAAAGGCATTTCTGTACACCAACAATGAAACAGCAGAAGCAGAGATCAAGGAAAAAATCCCATTTGAAATAGCAAAAAGAAAAAATAAAATATCTAGGAATAAATCTAACCAAAGAGGTAAAAGACCTGTATTCAGAAAACTATATAACACTCAGGAAAGAAATCAAGGAAGACACAAACAAATGGAAACATATACCGTGTTCATGGATTGGGAGAATTAATATCATCAAAATGTCCATACTACCCAAGGCAATTTACACATTCAATGCAATTCCTATTAAAGTACCAATGGCATATTTCACAGACATAGAACAAACACTTCAAAAATTTATATGGAATTATAAACGACCCCGAATAGCTGCTGCAATTTTGAGAAAGAAGAGTAAAGTAGGAGGGATCACAATACCCGACACTAAACTATACTACAAGGCCCTGTAATCAAAACAGCCTGGTACTGGCATAAAAACAGGCACATAGACCAATGGAACAGAACAGAGAGCCCAGAAACAAACCCAAGTCTCTTTGGTCAATTAATATTTGACAAAGGAGACAGCAACATAAAATGGAGTAAAAATAGCCTCTTCAACAAATGGTGTTGGGAGAACTGGACAGCCACGTGCAAAAACATGAAACTTGAGCACCAACTTACACCATATACAAAAATAAATTCAAGGTGGATAAAAGACTTAAATATAAAACGTGACACCATTAAAGTCCCAGAGGAGAACGTAGGTAGGAAAATCTCAGATATTTCACGAAGAAACTTTTTTACTGACTTGTCCCCTAGAGCAAGGGACATAAAGGAAAGAATAAACAAATGGGACCTCATCAAAATTAAAAGCTTCTGCACAGCCAAAGAAAACAATATCAAAATTAAAAGAGAACCAACTGTATGGGAAAACATATATGCCAATGATACCTCAGACAAGGGTTTAATCTCCAAAATATATAAAGAACTTACACAACTGCACTCTAAGAAGAAAAGGAATCCAATTAAAAAATTGAGCAAAGGACTTGAACAGACACTTGTCCAAGGAGGACATACAGAAAATCCAAAGACACATGAAACGATGTTCAATATCGCTAGCTATCAGAGAGATGCAAATTAAAAACCACAATGAGATACCACTTCACACCAGACAGAATGGCCATCATAAACAAAGCAACAAACAACAAGTGTTGGAGAGGTTGTGGAGAAAAGGGATCCCTAGTGCACTGCTGGTGGGACTGCAGACTGGTACAACCACTATGGAAAGCAGTATAGAACTTCCTCAGAAAACTAAAAATGGATCTGCCTTTTGACCCTGCAATTCCACTGCTGGGACTCTATCCTAAGAATACTAAAACACCAATTCAAAAGAACCTATGCATCCCAATGTTCATAGCAGCGCAATTTACAATAGCTAGATGCTGGAAGCAACCAAGATGCCCATCAGTAAATGAATGGATCAAAAAACTATGGTACATTTACACAATGGAATTCTATGCAGCAGAAAGAAAGAAGGAGCTCCTACCCTATGCAACAGCTTGGATGGAACTGGAAAACATTATGCTAAGTGAAACAAGCCAGGCAGTGAAAGACAAATACCATAATATCTCACCTTTAACAGGAACCTAAATAACAAAACAAAGAAACAAACAAAATGTAACCAAAGACACTGAAACAGAGGACAGGCTGACAGTGCCCACAGAAGAAAGTAGAGGGAATTTAAGGGGACAGTGGGAAGGGTTCACAGGAACAAACTTAAAGGACACATGGTCATAAACTAAGGGGAGGGTGGTAATGGGAGGGAAGTGGGGAGGGGTGGGAGAGGGGAATGGATTGGTAGTAAAAAGGAGAAAACTGTATTTCAACAATGATTAAAAAAATTTAATTTAACCATATTTAAATCCCATTAAGGAACTTTATAGAACTTCAAAAACTGATCCTAAAACTTATGTGGATGAACAAAAGCTTAAGAACAGCGATGATAAAGCTGAGCAAAAATGTGGGGGAACCCACCCAAGGTAGTTCTTAAGATCAATCAGAAATCCTCAGGACCTAAAACTGTGAGATTGGCACAATATAAGAAATAGACAAAAAATACAGAGTAGCAAGCCAAGACACAGGTTCAGATGGAGAAGGAAAGAAATAGTACTGCAAGCCAATGGGGAAAGCTGACAGAAAACCAATAGCATTATCCTTGCAGGGAAAAAAGAAAATAAAATCCCTAACACAAATTATACAATTAAAAAATGCATTACAAAATTAAATGATGAAGAAAAACTATAAGGCCTATAAAAGATAAGGAACTATGCTTATGACCTCTGGTGGGGAAAGATTTATTGAATAAGACAAAATCACAAACTACAATGGAAAAGATTGACAAGTTTGCATACATCAAAATTTAAAGTTGTGCTAAGACAAAAGACACAATATATTGTACAAATTTTAAAAAAAGAAGCTATGGGGGGAGAGAAAGATGTTGAAAGAGTGAGTGGAAGCCACAGTAACCTCCTCCCAGGGCCAAACTGGAATTACATCTAAACTGTGGAAATATTACCCAGACCAAACAACTGAACAATAGCAAGAGAGAAGCCTTATCACCTCAGAAAGACAGCTTTGGCACAACCTGTCTGGTAAGGAGACTTGAGAGGGTTGTCTGGGCACCCACAGGTGGCAGCACTGGAAGGATAACTAAGCAGCTGGTTGTATCCCCCTGAGAAGAATGGGGTCTAAACACTAAGCTGAAAACCCCAACTTAGAATAATACCAAAGCCCAAAAAGTACGGGTAGCAACCAGCGGCAAAAAGCAGCAGGGTTGCTCTCTGCCAGAGATGGACAGCTGGAGATGCAGAGCCTTTTAAAGAGCCAATACACAAATTTTCATTTGCTGTCACTTACCTGGGGTCTGGCAAACACAGGAGCACATTGGGCTGGAGAAGCCTGAGAAGAGACTGGGGACAGGAGCTTTGGGAAGACTGTGGAGAGAGTAACCACAAGTAACCTGAGGCTGAGTCATCCCCTCAAATGGTGGCAGTCATAATGTTCAGGCAGGCCACTCCCTTCCAAGCAGCAGCAGCCTAAGGGAAAACAACAGCACTTCCCCCAAGGGAGACTCTGCCCCAGCTCTGTGGTACTTAAGCCTGAATGCTGAGTGCAGAGTGATTAGATTACTAACTAAAGGAGACAGCCACAGACATAAATCCCTGGCAAAGTAGTCACAGGCATGGGGGGGGTGCAGACAGAGTGGACTAGAGATGCTTGAAAAGAGACTGCAACAGCAGCTTCAGGGAGAGAACTGAGGGAGTGGCTGCTGGGATCCCAGTGCTGAGTCATCACCCATACTGCAACAGCCATCCTACCCAGTCAGACCACTCCCTCTGAGCAGCAGCAGCCTGAGGGGAAACAATAGCTCCAAAACCAGGAGGAATTCTACCCTGCCCTATGGGGGCTTCAGCCTGACTGCTGAATGCAAAGTCACTAATGAACAACCGAAGGAGACAACTATAGACACCAGATCTCTGGCAGTCTCAGAGCAGGTTGCCTAAGGTCAGTTGGGGTCAACATCTGACACCACCAGAGGTGAATCCAGAAAGAAAAAAAGAGTGGTAAATACTAAAGGCTACTGAAATGAAATCTACTGTGCTCATCTCCATGATTAGTGATATTTTCCTTCCTGCATAGCTTTTTAACATTCATTCCTTGTCCAGCAGATTTGTGCATATTAAATTACTAGAATTTATACTAGAGTTTATTTCTCACTTTTCTTATAATAGTCTTAATCTCTTTACACCCTTATTAATACTGGTTCACCTGATGTTGATACTGAGATAATGGGGGGAAGATATTTTTCTGGATGTGGGTTTGTTCCCTGGGCTTTGTGATTTTTTTTTCGGGCAGCACCTGCACAACAGCATACAAGATGTGGTGAGTAGAGTGACCCTCAGTTAACCAGGTGGAGGGAAGGACCCACCAAAGAACTACCCAACAACAATCAAAAGCCAAATACATCCAGAAAGTCAACATAAGTGAAATGCCAAGAGCAACACATTCAGAGATCAAGGAGACTGCACTGCTGAACCTCGCAGGTCTTCTAGCATAGAAACTTACACCACAAACTCAGGGAGTCAAAACAGATCAATTTAAGAAACACAGGCTAACAAGAAGTCTCACAAACAATGGTCAGGCAAAGAAACAAACCTCAAATGAAAGGAAAGGAGGAAGCCTCAAGAAGAATGCTACATGAAATGGAGGCAAGTCAACTGTCAGATATTGAGTTAAAAGCAATGGTTATAAGGAAACTCAATGAGCTCACAGAGAATTACCAGAAACTACAGGGAAACTACAATGAACTCACTGCAAACTATATCAACATCAAAAAGGAAATAGAAACTATCAACAAGGGCCAAGATGAAATGAAGAATATGGTTTCTGAATTGAAGAACACAGAAGGAGGAATCAAAAGCAGGCTAAATGAAGCAGAAGATCAGATCAGTGAGCTGGAGGGCAAGGTAGGAAAAAACTCCCAGAAAGAAGAAAATGAAAAAGGACTCAGAAAGAAAGAAGAGGTGTTACAGGAACTGCAAGACAACAGGAAACCTAATAATATCCATACAATAGGTATACCAGAGGAAGAAGAAGAAGAGCAAGGGTTAGAAAACCTGTTTGAAAAAGTAGTGATGCAAAACTTCCCTAATCTGATGAGAGAAAAGTCACACAAATCCAGGAATTAGAGAATTCTGCAATCACAAGGAACCCAATGAGGCTCACCACAAGACACATCATAATTAAAATGGTAAAATTCCAAGACAAGGAAAAAAAGATTAAAGGCAGCAAGGAGGAACAGGAAGTAACATAGAAGAGAGCCCTCATAAGGTCAGCAGCTGACATCTCAATGGAAATGCTCCAAGCCAGAAGAGAATGGCAAGAAACATTCCAAGTAATGAAAACCAGAGGCCTGCAACCAAGACTACCCAGCAAGGGTCTCAATTAAAATGGAAAGCCAAATAAGGAGCTTCCAGACAAAAGAAGCTTCAAAGAATACACCTCCACCAAACCTGCACTGCAAGATATGCTAAAGAGACTGCTTTGAGAAAAGGAAGAAGAAGAGTGAGGGAGAGAGAGGAACACAAGTACAAAGGAAATAAAATAGCAATGAATAAGTACCCATCAATAATAACATTAAATATAAACATATTAAATGCTCCATCAAAAGACACAGGGTAGCTAATTGGATAAGAAAACATGATGCACACATATGCTGCCTACAAGAGACCCACCTCAGAGCAAAAGGAAAACACAGACTGTAAGTTCAGGGTTAGAAAAAACTCTTCCAAGCAAATGGACAAGATGAAAAAGCTGGGGTAGCAATACTCATATCAGACAAAATAGACTTCAAAACAAGGGCCATAAAAAGAGGCCCATACTACTCAAGGGAAGAATCCATCAAGAAGACATAAATATTGTAAATAGATATGCACCCAACAGAGGAGCACCAAAATGCGTAAAGAAAATCTTAGAGGACTTCAAGAAAGATATTGACAGCAACACATTTATACTAGAGGATTTTAACAGCCCATGTCAAAAATAAATAGGTCTTCCAAACAAAATATCAACAAAGATATTGTGGCATTGAACAATACCATAGATCAAATGGACTTGTCTGATAAATATAGAAGATTTCATCCCAAAGAAGCAAAATACACATTCTTTTCAAATGCACATGAACAATTTTCAAAGATAGAGCACATGATAGGACACAAAACAAGCCTCAACAACTTCAAGAAAATTAAAATCATACCAAGCAGTTCATAAGACCAGAGGGACTGAAACTAGAAAACAACCTCAAGGAAAAAAATCAAAAACACTCAAACTCATGGAGATTGAATAGCATGCTATTAAACAATGAATGGGTTAAGAATGAGATCAAGGAAGAAATAAAAAATTTCTGGAAACAAATGAAAATAAACTCACAATAGTCAAAAACTCATGGGACACAAGGAAGGCTGTCTTGAGAGGAAAGTTCATAGAGATACAGGCCTATCTAAAAGGGATAGAAATATTTCAAATAAACAACCTAACCCTACATCTACAGGAACTGGAGAACAACAAAAAAGACAGCCCAGAGCAAGTACAAGGAAGGAATTAACCAAGATCAAAGCAGAATTAAATGACATAGAGACTAAAAGCACAATTCTAAGGATCAATAAATCCAGAAGATGGTTCTTTGAAAAGATAAACAAAATCAACAAGCTTTTAAGAAGACTCATCAAGAAAAAAAGACAGATGACTCAAATAAACAAAATCAGAAAAAAAAATAGGAGAGATTACAACTGATACCATAGAAATACAAAGGATTGTAAGAAATTACTATGAAGAGTCATATACCAAGAAATTTGAAAACCTAGGTGAAATGGACAAATTTCTAGAAAAATATAATCTCCCAAAACTCAATGAAGAAGACGCAGAAAGCCTGAGTACACTAATAACAGCTGACGAAATCAAAACAGTAATAAAAAAACTCCTGGGTCACAAAAGTCTGGGACCAGATAATTTCACAAGAGAATTTTCAAATCATTTAACAAAGAGCTAACCCCTATCATTCAGACACTGTTCCAAAAAAAAAAAATCCAAGAAGATGGAAGACTTCCAAACTCTTTTTATGAAGTCAGCATCATCCTAATACCAAAACCAGATAAAGACACAACAAAGAAAGAAAACTTCAGGCCACCATCGATGAGGAACATAGATGCTAAATTCCTCAACAAAATATTGACAAATCAGATCCAGCAGTAAATTAAAAATATCATACACCATGATGAAGTGGGATTCATCCCAGGGATGCAAGGATGGTACAATATCACAAATCAATAAACGTAATACATCACATGAGCAAAAGGAAAGACAAAAATTACATGATTGTATCAAGAAATGCAGAAAAAACATCTGATAAGGTACAGCACCCATTTATGATTAAACACTCAGCAACGTGGGAATAGAGGGAGCATTTCTCAGCATAGTAAAAGCCATATATGACAAACCTACATCCAACATCATACTCATTGGGAAAAAACTAAAACTTTCCCACTATGATCAGTAATAAGACAAGGATGTCTGCTTCCACCCTTCTATTCAACATAGTATTGGAATTCCTGGCCACAGTGTTCAGACAAGAAAAAAAAAATAAAAGACATACAAATTTGAAAACAGAAAGGAAAACTGTCGTTGTTTGCAGATGACATGATAGTGTACATGGAAAATCCTATATATCCACAAAAAAACTACTCAACTCAAAAAAAAACTACCCAACTCAAAAAAAAACTACCCACTTAATAAGTGACTTTGGCAAAACAGCAGAATACAAAGGCAATATTCAGAAATCAAAGGCATTATTGTACACCAACAATGAAATATCAGAAATAGAAATCAGGAAAAAAAATCCTGTTTGATATATCAACAGGAAAAATAAAGTACCTAGGAATAAATTTAACCAAGGAAGTAAATGGCCTGTACTCAGAAAACAACACAACACTAAGGAAAGAAATTAAAGAAGACACAAACAAGTGAAGCATGTACCATGTTCATGGATTGGAAGAATTATCATGAATATTTCCATACTGCCCTATGCAATTTATAGCTTCAATGCAACCCCTGTTAAAGCACAAATGACATATTTCACAGATATAGAAGAAACATTTGAAAAATGTATGTGGAACCATAAAATGACCACAAATAGCCACAACAATTTTGAGAAAGAAGAAAAAAGCAGGAGGGATCATAATACCTGATATCAAACTGTATTACAAGGTTACTGTAATCAAAACAGCCTGGTACTGGCATAAGAAGAGACACATAGATCAATGGGACAGAATAAAGAGCCCAGAAATAAACTCAAGTCTCTAAGGTCAATTAATATTCAACAAAGGGGGCAGCAGCATAAAATGAGTAAAAATAGCCTCTTCAACAAATAGTGTTGGGAGAACTGGACAGCTACGGGCAAAAGAAATGAAACTCAATCATCAACTTACACCATGCCAAAAAATAAATTCAAAGTGGGTAAAAGACTTAAATATAAGCCATGATACCATAAAAGTCCTATAGGAAAATATAGGCAGGAAAATCTCATATATTCTACACAGCGATATTTTTACTAACATGTCCCCTAGAGCAAGGGACATAAAGGACAGGATAAACAAATAGGATCTCATCAAAATAAAAAGCGTCTGCCTTGCTAAAGAAAACAGAATTATAATAAAAAGAGAACCAACTATATAAGAAAATGTATTTGCCAATGATACCTCAGACAAGGGTTTGATCTCCAAAATATATAAAGAACTCACAGAAGCCGGCTCCAGGAAGACAGAAACCCAATTAAAAAATGGGCAAAGAATTTGAACAGACATTTCTTCAAGGAAGCCATACACAGGACCCAGAGACACATGAAAAGATGTTCAGCATCACTAGTCATCAGAGAGATGCAAATTAAAACTACAATGAGATACTACCTCACAACAGTCAGAATGGCCATCATAAACAATTCAATAAGCAACGAGTGCTGGAGAAGATGTGGAGAAAATGTATCCCTAGTACATTGTTGGTGGTAATGCAGACTGGTGCAGCCACTGTGAAAACAGTATGGAATTTCCTCAAAAAACTAAAAATGGAACTGCCTTTTGACCCAGCAATTCCACTGCTGCGATTTTACTCTAAGAACCCCAAAACACCCATCCAAAAGAACCTATGCACCCCAGTGTTCATAGCAGCACAATTTAGAATAGCCAAGTACTGGAAGCAACCTAAGTGCCCACCAGTAAATGAATGGATCAAAAAACTATGATACATTTATGTGATGGAATACTACACAGTAGAAACAAAGAAGGAGCTCCTACTCTTTGCAACAGCATGGATGGAACTGGAGAGCATTATGCTAAGTGAAATAAGCCAGGCAGTCAAAACAAATACCATATGACCTCACCTTTAAGTAAAACTTTATCAACAAAACAAAGAAGCAAGGAAAATATAACCAGAGACATTGAAATTGAGAACAATTTGACAGCATCCAGAGGGGAGGTGAGAGGGAATAATGGGATGAATAAAAGGAAGGGTTTTCAAGAACATCTAAAAAGGACACATGGATAAAACCAAGGGCAGGTGAGATCAGTGGTGGGAGGTGGGGATATCTGGGGTGGAGGGAGTGATGTGGGGAAGTGGAGACAATTGTACTTGAACAACAATAAAAAGTTTTTAAAAATATTTGCATATTCAATGTGAAAAAAGTATGTGTATATTCAAAATAGGGAATATTTGGAAAGAGGAAATTAAAAATATCAGATTCTATAATTCAGCAGCTGACTGTTCCTCTTTGTGAAATTAAATATTTCCACTGTCAAAAAACAAAACAAAACAGCAAAAAAAAATGGAAGTTTTTAAGGGGGAGAGTAATAAAACAAAACTAGTTTTTGGCTATACAATCTGGGAAAATACCACAAAAGTAAATATAATAAGTGTTATGATCCTGATTTAAAAATCCAGTAAAACACATTTAACAATAAAAAAAACAAGCTATGCACATAAATGATAAAGATAATAATTTAGAGTATGTTAAGAACTGCTGCAAATCAGACAAAAAATGCCAAAGGACCCACAAAAAGAATGGGCAAAATATATAATCAAGTAAGCAAGAGTGAGAGTTCCAACCAAGACGGAAGCATAGGTAGAAACCCCTCACTTCCTCGAACAATCAAAAGGAGAAAATCAACCAATCTAAAATCAATAAATAACCAGAAGTGTCAGAATATTAAACTGCATGGAACTCCAACAACAAAGGAATTAAAGAAATAGTCAAACAGAACAACCAGACCGGTAAGGCAGCATACAGAGAGAAACCTCAGTGAGGCAGTGGACTATGGGGGTGGGGCTGGCTGTGGCAAGGCAGCAGAGTGCACAGGAGGGGCTGACTTAAGGGGAAACTGAGACTCAGAGTTGGGTGTGGAATACAGTGGTTGCCAAGGTGGGAGAAACTCAGAGTCACAAAAGAGTTCGTTGAAAAGTGGGCTAGAGACCAGCAGGTGAGCTGCATTGTTCCCTCTCTGGCACCTCCCCCACAGGCAGTGCCACATCCCAGGAAGGAGGTTTTCCCTGCCTGGGTGAATAGCAAAGGCCCTGCCCCTTTACAACTTATCAGGGGCCTGGAGGAAAGAAATAGGGCCAAATTGAAAGAACAGAGCAAAACCTCAAAAAGAGAGCTAAGCAAGGAGGATATAACCAACATATCTGATAGAGAATTTAAAGCCCTGGTAATCAAAATTGTAGGAGACCATTCTGCGTGTTGTGGGCCCAGCTCCCACTTGGAAGTGCACAGGACCCACACCCATGGATAAGGTTCTCCCGTGGGGAATCAGATCTGCAATGTACCTAGGCTGCTATGAGTCTTGCTTTTTGCTAAAACTCCCTCACCATGAATTGAGGACACTTACTGCAAAGTAACTTCCTAAAGTCCATGCAAAACCTTCCAAGGATGAGTGTAACTGGTTCAACCACTTTTGCCTTTTCATTTGCAAATATTCCTCTTCTGTGATGTGATTAGCAGCATTGGCTCCTTTGTTTTCTGTAAAATGTAACCACCTAAAGCGAACCTGTGCATAGTAAATGAGGACCATTATGTAATAGGCAGAGAAACCCAATAAAGGCCTGTCATGGTGGAGGCCGAGGCTTTTTGTTCCCCTTGAGAGAAAAGCCACGCTGTCCCTTTTCCTCCATGAGACTCGGTTGTCAATGTGAATGTCTCATTTCATCCATAATGACGCGGACACTGTGGGCCAGTGTCTGCATCAAAAATGCTCACAGAACTGATTGGGCTTGGTGGAAAAATGAAAGAACAAATGAAAGATACCCAAAGTGAAATAAAGCAAAATATTCAGGGAACCAACAGTGAGGAAAAAACCAGGACTGAAAGGAATGATTTGGAACAAAAAGAAATAATAAACATCCAACCAGAACAGAATGAAGAAACAAGAATCTAATAAAATGAAGAGAGGTTGAGGAATCTCTGGGACAACCTGAAACAATCCAATAGCCAAATTATAGGGGTGCCAGAAGGAGAAGAATAACAGCAAGAAATGGAAAACTTATTTGAACAAATAATGAAGGAAAAATTCCCTGATCTAGTGAAGGAAATAGAATTTCAGGAAGTCCAGGAAGCCCACAGAGTCCCAAAGAAGTTGGACCCAAGGAGGAATACACCAAGGCACATCATCATTAAGTTACCCAAGATTAAAGACAAAGAGACAATCTTAAAAGCAGCAAGAGAAAAGGAGACAGTTACCTACAAGGGAGTTCCCATGAGACTAGCAGCTGATTTCTCAAAAGAAATCTTACAGGCAAGAAAGGGCTGGAAAGAAGTATTCCAAGTCATGAAAAGGCAAGGACCTACATCCAAGATTACTCTATCCAGCAAACCTCTCATGTAGAATAGAAGGGTGGATAAAGTGCTTCCAAGATAAGATCAAGTTAAAGGAGTTCATCATCACCAAACCCTTATTATATGAAATGTTAAAAGGACTTATCTAAGAAAAGGAAAATAAAAGATATGAATACTAAAATGACAACAAACTCACAGCTATTAACAACTGAACCTAAAAAAAAACTATGCAAACAATTAAAACAGGAACAGAATCACAGAAATGGACATCACCTGGAGGGTTTTCAGTGGGGAGGGGAAGGGAAGGATTGGGGGTAAAAGGTACAGGGAAGAAGCATAATTGGTAGGCATTAAATAGATGGGGAAGGTCAAAAATGGTATGGGAAACAGAGAAGTCCAAGAACTTATGTGTGTAACCCATGGATATGAACTAAGGGAGGGGAGATGCTGGAGGGCTGGGGGTGCAGTGTAGAGGGCGAATAAAGGAGGATAATTGGGAAAGCTGTAATAACATAATCAATAAAATATAAATTTTTTAAAAAGTAATCAAGAGTGAAATAGGATGGCCATTAACAGGAGGAGATGCTGGGTGTTAGCCGTAACCAACAAGATGTAAAGGAAACAACATTCCATTTCAGCTGGTTTACATTTACTGAGCACCTACTGTGGATCAGGCATTTTTCTTTCATTCTAAAATCTAGAATTCCCACACAGTCCTATCTTTTGCATAAACTTAGACCAAATATTAGACTAGACCTACTGGATATGTAAGTTTCTATATCAAAGATCTGTGGCCTGTAAGTATGGAGGAGACTCTGCAATTGTGTTAGATCAGGGCAGATGATTCATACCCTGCTCCAAAGCTAGATCTTTGAGTGTGATATTGGGGCTTCTTTGAGTGAGGGGATGGAACAGGTGATGCTAAGACTTTTGCAACCCTTTGAATTATGACTTCAGAAGCCAGACTTTAGTAACTGAAACGGCTGAATTCAGGTAGGAGCTGCTATGGCCTCTGGGAATGCCTTAGACTTCAGGAGGTGAGGCCACAATACTTGCCTGAGAATGCTGCTCTCCTAGAGTAACCTTTTTAATATTCTAGAGCCTTCCTCCCTGAAAGTGAGAGGTCTACCCCAGTACTTAGCTGGGCAGCACTATAGTCTGTCTACAAATCATTCACTTAGTGAAAATACAGTTGGGATAAAGGCCCCTGTGGGTCTAGGCCTGGAGGTCCTACCTCATTAGAGGAGGGAAGGAAGGAAGGAAGGAAGGAAGGAGGGAAGGAAGGAAGGAAGGAAGGAAGGAGGGAAGGGAGGGAGGGAAAGGAAGGGAGGGAGGGAGGGAGGGAGGGAGGGAGGGAAGGAGGGAGGGAGGGAGGGAGGGAAAATCTGAAAATATCAAGTGTTGGTGATAAGAATTTTCTTACATGCAGACAGAGATATAAATTAGAGCTGCCCTTTTGGCAATAACTGTGTTACTAATACCCCTTTCCCATGACCAAGCAACTTTACCCATAACTCTGACACATGCAATAAGACTTGTACAAAAATTGTCATTGTAGCTTTATTATAGAGAAAAACAAAATGCAACCTAAACATCACCAACCAGATAATGGAGCATGAATTGCCTAGTCAGTCAACAGAATACTATGCAGCCCTTAAAATTAAGGAGCCAGAGTTAAATCTAAAACACATGCTTAGCAAATGAAAACAAAATGCAGAATTTTATAATAGTACATTATTATTTATGCAATTTTAAAACATGGAAAACAATACTAAATATTATTTAGATGTACAAGAATATATAAGGTAAAAGAGTAAATATATGACTGGAAATGAAAAACATTGAATTCAAGAGAGTAGTCTGATGAGAATCAGGGAGAGGGAATAGAATGGGAAAGGGATGCTTAAGAAGCTTTAGCTATACTGATGAGATTGTAATACTTTTTGTTTTCTTTTTCTTTTCTTTTTTTAAATTATTGTTCAAGTACAGTTATCTCCATTTTTACACTTCCCCCCACTCCACCCACTCCCACCTCCCACCCTCACTTCTTCCACTTTGGCCTTGTCCATGGGTCCTGTCTACATGTTCCTTGTTGATAACCCTTCCCCTTTTCTCCCCTGTTATCACCCTCCCTCCTCCCCTCTGGTCACTGACAATTTGTTGAAACACACACACTGAAAAACACAGAGGCAGAATAATGACAAACCATGTATTATTTATGAATGTTTGTCCTTTCATTCTCAGCCTTTTTCTGTGTTTGCAGTATTTGTAATTTAAAACATTGTAAGTCAATTGTGAATGTATATGAGACCTGATGGATGATGTCTCAGGACACAGAGGGTACATAACTGTAAGTGTAAACCTGTCCTCATGCTCAGGAAGCATTGCTGTCAAAGGCTGTGGTCATCAAACTGCCTCCATGAGAGATTTATGATTATTGCTAGGACAAAAGGGAATAGGGTGTTGTATGACCAAATTAGTTTACTAGACATTGGATTTTCCTACCAGTGGGCTTTCTCTCAGCATTTAACAAGCTAATATAGATGGTGAAACTGCAAAAATGTGGTTCATTTTTCAAGCATTTAACACAAAACCCATTTCCTGCAGAACACAGTGTGGGAAAAGCCAGTCTGTGAACATTTGTCAAACACACAGCCTCCATGCCTTCTGTGTGTTGGAATCTAAAACCTGCATTCACAGATCACAAAGCTGTCAGGTTTCCATCCAGACCTTTCAAACTCCTGACCTGTATGTGATTATTCCCAGCAAATCCAACGTCTACCAACAGGTAAATTGATAAACAAACTGTGGAACATCCATACAGTGGCGTACAACTCAGCAACCAAACACATGAATCTGCAAGAGCAGAGTGAAGCACAAAATAACTATGCTAAGTGAAAGAAACAGAAAACAATAAGTACAGACTGTCTTGTTCTATTCACAAATTTTAGAAAAATTAAACTATGCTATAGTGGCCAAAAGCAGATTAATGGTTTCCTGTAGATGTAGGAGAGGAACAGAAGGGAAAGATGACAAAATAACAGAGGAGTAAATGAAAACAATTAGTATTATGAATATGCTTATTACCTTAATGGGGTTGATCATTTTGTGGGTATATATTCTGTCAAACTTATCAAATTGTACACTTTAATTATGCACAGTTCCTCATTCTACCATTATACTTCAATAAAAGTACAGTAAGTCCTAGGATAATATTGTTTCATTCAATGTCATTTTGTTACAACATTGATAAGATAATGTAGGAACTTTTAAAAATATGTTTTATTGATTATGCTATTACAGTTGTCCCATGACCCCCCTTCATTCCCCTCCACCCTGTACACCCTCTCCCACCCACATTCCCCCCTCTTCAGTTCATGTACATGTATCATAAGTTCTTTAGCTTCTACATTTCCCATACTATTCCTGCCCTCCCCCTGTCTATTTTCTACCTACCATCTATGCTACTTATTCTCTATACCTTTTCCTCCCTCTCTATCTTCTCCCACTCCCCTGTTGATAATCTTCCATGTGATCTCCGTTTCTGTGGTTCTGTTCCTGTTCTAGTTGATTGCTTAGTTTGTTTTTGTTATAGGTGTGGTTGTTAATAATTGTGAGTGTGCTATCATTTTACTATACATGTTTTTTATCTTCTTTTTCCTAGTTAAGTCCCTTTACCATTTCATATAATAAGGGCTTGGTGATGATGAACTCCTTTAACTTGACCTTATATGGGAAGCACTTGATCTGCCCTTCCATTCTAAATAAAAGCTTTGCTGGATAGAGCAATCTCGTATGTAGGCCCTTGCCTTTCATGACTTGGAATACTTCTTTCCAGCCCCTTCTTGGCTGTAAGGTCTCTTTTGAGAAATCAGCTGCCAGTCTGATGGGAACTCCTTTGTAGGTGACCATCCCCTTATCTCTTGCTGCTTCTAGGATTCTCTCCTTCATTTTTACCTTGGCTAATGTAATTATGATGTGCTTTGGTGTATTCCTCCTTGGGTCCAACTTCTTTGGGAGTCTCTGAGCTTCCTGGACTTCCTGGAAGTCTATTTCCTTTGCCAGATTGGGGAAGTTCTCCTTTATTATTTGTTCAAATAACTTTTCCACCTGTTGCTCTTCCTTTTCCCCTTCTGGTACCCCTATAATTCAGATGTTGGAACATTTAAAGATGTCCTGGAGGTTCCTAAGCCTCTCCTCATTTTTTTGAATTCCTGTTTCTTCATTCTTTTCTGTTTGGTTGTTTCTTTCTTCCTTCTGGTCCACTCCATTGATTTGAGTTCCAGTTTCCTTCCCATCACTATGGGTTCCCTGTGCATTTTTCTTCATTTCACTTACAGTAGCCTTCATGTTTTCATCTAATTTGTGACCAAATTCAACCAATTCTGTGAGCATCCTGATTACCAGTGCTTTGAACTGTGCATCTGATAGGTTGGCTATCTCCTCGTTGCTTAGTTGTATTTGCTGTGGACCTTTGATCTGCTCTTTTGTTTGAGCCATTTTTTTTTCATCTTATTGCTCCTGTTATGTATGAGGGGCAGAGCCCTAGGTGTTCACCAGGGCAGGGCAACCCAGTTGCTGGGTTGTGATGCTGTATGGGGGGAAGGGGTCTGAGAGGGAACAATGGCACTTGCTCTGCTATTCGTTCGACTTCAGTCCCTTCTTCCACTTCCCCCAAGGAAACTGGGCCTTTCTGGTGCTAATTCTCGTGTGGGTGGTCTTGTGTATGTTCTAGGACCCCGTGGGTCTCTCTAATGAACTCTCCTGTGAGGCTGGGAGTATCTCCCTGTGCCTCAACCCCCACAGCTGTTTTCAATCAGTGCTGTGAGGCTCTATTTCCAAGCTCTTGGACCCTGAGTTGAGCGCAGTGCCTCACTTCACAATTGCCACCTTGCTGGGTCTGCCAGCTGCTGCCTGTGTACCCAGGGTCCATCTGCTGCAGTCTTGAATGCCTGGGATGCCTTATGCATGTGGTCCCACTGTTCTTTGTGCTGCCACCCCTCTCCCCCTGGCTGCCCAACTCTGCCCCTCCTACTGGTCTGGATGAACATGCCTATTTTAACTCCTTGGTTGTCCGACTTCCATACAGTTCAATTTTCTGTCAGTTCTGGTTGTTATTCTGTTTCTAAATTGTTGTTGTCCCTATCTAGGTTGTACGTGGAGGCACAGTGTGCCTATCTATGCCTCCATCTTGCCAGAAGTCATAAATACTGTAGGAACTTAACGTTTATTTATATCATTTAGCCTATGGTAAAACTGATTTTGTTATATATCATTTGACTCAAAGTCACAGAACCTATCAATGATGTTAAGTGGGGACTTTTTAAATGGATTAGTTAATTTAGGGCCTGGCTGGGAGAAAAGAATCCATTTGATTTGGGGCCATCCAAAACCAATTTGTCTAAACTTTTCAATTTTCTAGGATGATACCTTACTTATCTTAGTCAATATTTGTTGAATGCATGAATGGATAAACAAAGGAATAAATGAGTGAAGAGATAAATGAATTAGCCACAGCTGAACAAGAAATAGCAGATTGACTTTCAGCTGAGGGTATGTTTTGTGCCTAGATGATACAGTGTTGAGGGTGGAGTGCAAAGGCTGACAGCTGTCCTAGAGAATAGCAGTTCATAATAGATTGATGTCCAACTGGGCAGGCAGTAATGAGTGAGAAAGACAAGCACAGATTCCCAAGCATAACTAAGAGCCAGGTGTAAAGACAAGAAGGATGAAAAGCTGTAACTAGAAATAGCCCTGTGTGGTGGGACCTGGTTACGGACTAAATGTTTTTGTCTCTTCAAAGTTTATATGTTGAAGTTCCAACCTCCAATGTAATGGTGTTTGGAGGTAGGCCCTTTGGGAGGTGATCCTAATGATGGAATTAATATAAGAAAAGGCACTAGAGCTCGCTCTCTCTCTCTCTTCACCCACCGACCCTGCTATGTGAAGACACAGTGAAAAGGCAGCTTTTTGTAAGCTAGGAAGAGAGCCCTCAACAGAAACTGAATTTTTCAGCACCTTGAGCTCAAACTTCCCAGCCTCCAAAACTTTGAGAAATGACTGTCTATTAAGCCACCCAATTATGACAGACCAAAATTAGACAGCACCTCATTGTTTTGCCTGCCCAGCATACTTCTGGTAACAGCACCCTGACCATCTCCCTGCTTTTATTTCATGTGGTAAAAAAAAATAAAGAGCCAAGATCCCTCCCCAGTCCTGTCCCCACTCCCTGTCCAAGGAGAGACACATGGTCTAAGTCTAAACTTTCAGTCAGACAATGGTTCAGTTATGGATAAGGGACCCCATGTCACCCAATGAAATGAGGCTGAGATTTAAGGGATCCACTTCCCTCTATGCTTGGTGAGCTGACAAAATGAAGGTTATGATCATGGAAATGCAATGTGAGGTAAGCCTGCCTGAGAATGAAGCTGATGCAGAAGGAAAGACAAAGGAAGAGTGTGGAGAAAGTCCATTCCTGAGGATGTCAGCCTGGACTGAACACATCTGACCAGATCTCTCAAGACTTGTCAGCCACATGTGCCAATCAAGTTTGCCCTTTGCTTAATTAAAATCAGATTTCTTTCCTTTGCAGCCAGAGTCCTGACTGACATAGGACCATCTAACCAGAACAGGATGATGAGGTATCATCGAGTGGTCATGGACAAGCAAGGCCACTTCCTATATAGCATATCACCTGCATTTGCTTCCTGTATGGAAAGTCCAACCTTGCTTCTTACAAAGCTCTCTCATTGACCAGCCCCAGGTCTATGACCCACCACAGCACTAACCATGGCCTGTGTGCTGTGGTCATATAAAAACATTGCTGCTCCCTTTATAGCCACAGAGAAAGGGAAGCAACAAAGAGATATGCTAAACATAACAGTGAAAAAAACAATCTAGTCTCATGAAAACAGGCATACATAGGTATTAGCACCTATGGGATTTGCACATCTACTACATAGGGATTTGCACATCTTCCAGTCTTGCTCCTCAGTGTCAGTCAACTTAAATTTTCAGGATGAAGGACATAGGGAGTGCATGTTCATGGACACTCATGCTACAGGAGCTGCTAATCCTTTCCACAGGGCAGAGTTTCAGCCTTTGTGGAAGTTGAAAATCCATCCTGCCCAGATGGTCTGTGCTTGAAGTGCTGGTACCACAGTGGGGACAGACTACATGGTACCATGCACACTCTTCCATCCAGTTCTCTCATCTCCAGAGTCATCAAGAAAGTCTATCATCAGGTGTCACCTTACCTTCCCCAAGGAGAATAGAGGGTCATGGCAAGTGTTAATGAAATCAGCCGTAATGTTTTCCAGCACAGTTCCCAGATCCATGAAGGATTGTACCTACATGATTATCAAATAATAGTGTGATGATTTGTACAACAGCAATCTCCCCAATAGAATATAAGCCTTGTATTTGTCTAGTTTATTTCTTTATCCCAGTGCCTTTATGAGCTTAATAATTAACTGACAACATCTAAATGTTTATTCTTCCCTGTCCCTCCACTCAATATTTTTTATCACTATCACAAGATTCCATTCTCAAATCAAGGGAATCCACAGGACAAATCCAACCTATGACTAATTTTTGCATGACCCACTTAGTGTTATAAAACTTTGAATAAGTTGCAAACATTTAAAAATGGGAAGTATTTGTTTAAAATTAAAATGATCAATTTCTTTTTAAAAATCCAAAGATTTGTTACCCCTGATATAGCATTCCTGCATACAAAAGTTGCCTGGCAATTAGCACTGGTTCCCCTACTTAGACAGTGCTCTGCAGATTGGCCCAGTCTCTACCATTCTCATAGTCTCTTCCCTGCCTACTTCCCTCATTAGTGTTACCTCTTGGTCTCTGAATTTGTAAGTCCTGGATTAAACACTGTGGGGGTGGGGGCCAGGGGGGGCCAGGTAAGAGGTGAAGCACTTACCCATTAATTTATTATCCCCACTGAGTCCCAGTGTAACTGAATTTATAATTTCACTTAGCAAGCTAGCACTCATCTTGAGGAAGGAGTGTGTGTTGGTGAGTGAAGGGCAGGAGGGGCTGCAGGGGTCAGGGGCTTGCTTTGGCCACTTTGAAAGACAATATAGAATCTTTACCCCTGATTGCTCCCCTGGTCCCTGGCTTCCACTCTGGGCCTCTTGCTCTCCTAAGTGGCAAAAGTCCCCTGATTTCATTTCCTGCAGGGCCATTCTTTGTTCTGCAACTACCGTATTCATTTCTTCCTTTCTGCCTTCCAAGTGTCTGACTCTGATCAAGTCATTTCCCTATCTGGCCCCTCAGATTCCCCATATATAGAATGATAGGTGTGGACTGGTTCCTGGGGTGGGCCATTTATCTCAGAAACATCCTTAGTAATGAGATAATTTTGGGGAGAAACACTTAAATAAGCACATTTAAAATCTGCTGTGTCAGAGCCCCCTGAACAGAATTAAATGATACCTAATTTCAGCAATTGCCCAGCTCCACCCCAGGAATTCCATCCCTGGGTTCTGAATACCAGGGGGCCTCCAATTATCAGGAGTTTGTGAAATTGGAAGAGAAGAATTCCCAGTGCAATATAATTTTTAATTCATTTGATTATTAAAAATAAGTTCTGTCCTTCCTATGTGGGGGTGTTGGGACCTCAGCTGAGGTGGGCTCAGGTGGTGTAATCTGCCCACTTCAGGCCCACCCAGGCAACCTGTGTCCTGGGCTGGGGTGGGAATCTTGGGAACAGGGTCAGCCCTACTTTTTCATCTTATGCTTGCATAGGCCTGATCCTAGGAGGCTGGAGTCTCCCTTGAATACCACACACACACTGCTCACCTTAGAGCCCAAACTGCTGCTCAGATCATGAGCAACAGCCTGTCATTTGCTCAGCCAACCCTCCAACCTTGTCACCAGAGTGCCTTTCAATACTGGTGTCAGGGGTTCCTTTTTCCAAGAAGCCTTCCTAAGCTATCTACTTGATTGTCTGTCTTCCTCAACATAGTGAAGCCCCTCAAGGTATCTGGGTATCTCTATTACCCCAGAGTGCAACATGGAATCTGTTGGACCCACAAGCCACTCTTGAGAGCTGGCTGACCCTGGATACCACAGGCCCCTTTCACACTCAGCCCTCCTCCTATTACCCTCAGCTTCCAGCTAGGGTCCTACTACCTGGACCAATTTGCCATCTAGAACCGGGGTTGAACATGTTTGGCCATGTACTTGCCCCTTCCTGCCAAGTAATGCTACTTTCCCACACCTGCCCCTGTCATCCCTGTATCATCTTAGTATCCCATGTCCTCCTCTGCCATTGACTACCTCTATGTTGCCAGGGTCCCAACAGCAACTGAGGATGTGTGCTCAGATTTTTAGGGTTCAGGTGGCCCTGACAGGAGGGTGGGGTCAGGAGGACAGGTGACTATGTGCTCAGGAGTGAAGTCTCAGCACAAAGAAAGGCTTCATGGCAAGGTGGGGAACCCAGGAAAGCAGCCACAGGGAGGTCTGCACTGAGTGGACACCTGCTGTGTGTTCCTTGCCAGGTTCTCTCCCCTTTCTGCTCCCATGAAGAGCTCTCCCTACCCTGCTCTCAGTCCTTGTGATCCAGGTGGAATTGAACAGCCCTAGTTCCTGACTCACACCTGCTCAGACTGTTCAATACCCCTGACCACAGTGACTGGCTGAGGGCTTTAGCACTGAACCCACCAGGAGTACTGTTTAACACCTTTATAGCAGTTATTGGGAATGAGACACTTTCTGGTGAAAGACAATCAGCCTGAAATTATGAGCAGCCTTCTTAGTTACCACATAAGGAAAGCCTACCTAAAAATGAATTTGATACAGAGGAAGTCAAGCCAAGTTGTGAAGAGACATCATTTGAGCACCTAGATTCAGGCATGCCTGAACCAAATTCATACTGGACTTTTATGAGCCAATAAGATTCCATTTTTTGTTAGAGCTAGCTTGAGTATTCTGTCATCTATAATGCAAACTGCCCTGAAAAAAATACAGATTCTATTCCAGAAAATGATCTTGACCTATCCACAGCCAGCTATGCCTTACATTCAATAACTCAACAGGACCACTGAATGAGGAAACATTGAAAAAGAGGAGTGTTGTCTACAGTCATACCACCCTGAATGTGCCCAATCTCATCTGATCTTGGAAGCTAAGCAGGGTCAGGCCTGGTTAGTACTTGGAAGAGAAAAAGAGGAGTGAGGACACAAATAGAGGATGATTCTGATAGCTACTCTCCCTGCTGGGTGATTTGCATGGTCCTAAAGGACTCTGGAGTGATGAAATACTTTCAAGATCCAAAGGATTCTAGTTTTAGTGGTGGCATGAAGTAAGAAAGTGGGTGGTCATTGGTATAGACCAGAAGCAAGCAAAAGTTTTCTGCAAAGGGCAAGATAGTAAATATTTTTTGGTTTTGCAGTGAAGCCACATGTTCTCTGTCACAACTACTTGATTCTGCTATTGTTGCATGAAAGCAATCATAAAAAACACCTGAGTGAAGGGGCATGGCTGTGTCCTAATAAAACTTTATTGACCAAAAGAGGCAGCAGACCAGATCTGTTCAATGCTGGCTCTGTAAAGGAGGCCTGACCTACCTGCTGGTTGATGGCTGGGAAGTCAGTGAATTGGCACTCCTTCCTTGCTCTCTGCCCCCAGGCTGAATACAGGGTCATAGTAGCCAAGGGTACAGCATGCTTGTGGATTCTCTCTGTGTTCTCCTTGTCCTTTGATGCATCACACTATACACCTAGGCTTCTGTCTTCATCCTATTCTTAAGCTCCTACCAGAGCATGGAATATACAGGTGGACAGACGTCAATTTGAGCCTCCAGGTTTCTCTTCCCAGTAGCTGTGTGACCTTGGGCAAGTGCAAGCCTCACTTGTCAATCAAGAGTCATAACCTTGTCCTTGCAGACCCTTATATATCATTGGCAATGAGGAATGGCATTGCTGGGGGTGGCAGACTACTGTCACTCATGGCTGCCCCAAATCTTTTGAACACTCTGTCCACATTCACAATTATTATTCATTTGCTATTATTCATTCATTCATCTGCTATCAGCTTTTAAGGGTATAAATCCAGCTTCCCAAGTGAGAAGCCCAAACTTCCCAGCATCCTTAGCTTCAATGACCACAGACTGAGATGAAGGCTTTGTCATTGGCCCCACTGGATTCTTCCAAAACCAAGAAGAGAGGGAGGTATGAAATGCACCATTGAAGGAAGTTCCAAATGTGGGAAACAGCTGAAGTGCATTCACAAGGAACAGCCCTGGGAGAGAGAAATCACAGGAGGACAGTGTGAAGTATAAACCTAGCCAGTAAGGTAAGGCCAGAAGACAAAAAAGCATGTCCAGGTCAGACACTCAGGAGGAGGGTGTGACAGGGAAAGCAGGACAGATTGATTCATTCTATGTCTAGGTTCATTGTAGCAACATCTATCACAGAGAGAAAAGGAATCAAAGACTTATGTATACAGATGTTTGTTGTAGCATCAGCTACATTGTTGAGAGAGAGAGAGAGAGAGAGAGACCCAAATATCTAGGTATTGTGGGGTGGTTACATATAGTATGGTACAAAAATCAAAAATAGAATGTGTGAGAAAATTTGTGTGACCAGGAAAATGCTCAAAGTGGAATGATAAGTTAAAAAAGCATAATATGTGGCCCTGGCTGGTGCGGCTCAGTGAATTGAATGCCAGCCTGAGAACCAAAGGGTCACTTGTTTGATTCCCAGTCATGTAACAGGGTGCAGCCAAGAGGGGGACCCCAAATAGGGATTTGGAATGGGGTCCAGAACTCAGGGTGTTCAGGAAATATTAGGATGTCCTCACCCATTCCCCTTCAGGTGTGTGTTGGGGTAAGGGACAAATGGAGCAGGGCCATTGAGAGCTGTTTTGCATAGCAACAGCTTTGCAGCTAACCTCTGGGGTCATTTAACATATCTATAACCTATAACTGGTTGCACAGATATGTTAAATATCTGTGGACATGCTCTGAGCCAGGGGAATGGAAGTAACTTCCTCACCAAGATGTAACTGGGAGGCAGGTCCCCCGAGTTATAGCACCTGCATGGGAGTTTGGAGAAGATTGGCTCCATGACATAGGGGCCACACCTGCCCAGACCCAGGATGGCAGCCCAGTAAAGCTGGAAGGCTTTGAGAGTGCTGGCAGGTGTAACTGATTGTAGGAGTCAGAAATGGGGCTACAGAGGAAGATTGGCGTGGGGATTTAAACTGAGCTATGGCAGCCATTGTGGGTAGAATTACTCAGTCTTTGGCAGAGTGCGGACTCCCATTGCCCTGTGAGAGAATCACCATGCAGCTTTAGCAGAGAATTGCCACTCGGCTTTGGCAGAGTGGTGACTGCCCCCTCCTTGCAGCCATTGGAGAGAAAACCATGAGGCTGTGGCAGAGCAGAGAGAGGACCACAACCAGTGTAGGAGGAGAAGAACCACTCAGTCTTTAACAGAGTGGGGACTCCCCCAGCCCTGTGAGAGAATCACCATGCAGCTTTAGCAGAGAACCACCACTCAACTTTGGTAGACTGGTGACCCCCCTCCTCACAACCATTGCAGAGAGAGAACCATACGGCTGTGGCAATAGAAAGGAGAGCCACGTGGCTTTGCCAGAGTGGGGACCCCCGCTGCTTTAGAAGGAGGAACCACCACCCAACTTTAGCAGAGATCCCCACTACACAGCTGATGGTGCCAGGAACCAAGGGAGACCTACCAGCCGAGATGGATTACTGGGAAGAACTGGGGACTGCCTGAGCCACAGACTTCTATTTCTTTTCCTGAGATACGGTACCCCAGATTGGGCAAAGGGGGGAAGGAAGAACTGTGTGTGTTTGTGGGTATTTTAAGGGACTTTGGGACTTTGATAAAGACAATTAGGTCACTACTTTAAGTCTGTACAGCATTAAATAAACCTTTCTGTTTCACAAATCTCTGGCATTGAGAGATGTCTTTCCTCTGACAGCGGACATAATGAACCTGGGGGGTTCCTTTTGGGTAATAGTACATTGCCTTGGCCCCCTCTTATGCTCGGTAATAGTCAGGGCACATGCCTGGGTTATGAGCCAGGCCCCCAGTAGAGGGTGTAGGAGACCATTCTGCATGGCATGGACCCAGCTCCCACTCGGAGATGCACAGGACCTACGCCCATGGATAGCTTCTCCTGTGGGGAATCAGGCCTGCAATGTGCCAAGGCTGCTTTGAGTCTTGCTCTTGCTTAAAAACTCCCTCACTCTGAATTGAGGACACTTAAAGTGCAAAGTAACTTCCTAAAGTCCATGCAAAACCTTCCAAGGATGAGTGTAACCGGTTCAACCACTTTTGCCTTTTCATTTGCAAATATCCCTCTTCTATGATGTGATCAGCAGCTTTGGCTCCTTTGTTTTCTGTAAAAGGTAACCACCTAAAGTGAACCTGTGCATAGTAAATGAGGACCACCATGTAATGTGACCAGAAAGAGAAATGAAAGCCAGTCACCACAAGGGCCAAGGCTTTTGCTCCCCTTGAGAGAAAAGCCATGATGTCCCTTTTCCTCCACTGGACTCAGTAGTCTGTGTGAATGTCTTGTTTCATCCATAAGACTCAAACACTGCGGGCCGGTGTCTGCATTAGAGGGGCACACGAGAAGCAATAACACATTGATGTTTCTGTCCCTCTCTTTCTCCCTCCCTTCCTCTCTCTCTAAAAACAAATATAAATAAATAAGCAAATAAATAAATAAATAAAATCTTTTTTAAAAAGCATAATATGTGATCACAATATGGTTTTCTAAAAAGATATGAAGAAATATGTTGATATCTTAAATACGAAAAGTCTGATTACATGTGGGTAAGTCTTTTCATGGTAGGTTTAAAATGGCCACAGAGTCTTTGTCCCTTCTGCCATAAGAGGTGGACTGTGATGCTTGTCCCTTTAAATTGGGGTGGCCCCCTGACCCACTGAGCCAGGACAGGAAGCCAGTTCCAAGCCCAGCCTCTGCAAGCACTGGGGCCTTTGCCTTGCCTTTCAGAAGCCCTGAGAACCACCTAAGGGGTTGCAAGGAAGCCCAAGTCACACAGGTGAACCACACAGAGATTCTATCATCAATAGAAGCAGGGGAGACTAGTTTTCAGCCACCCCTACCAACACAGTGCCCACAAAGGGAAATCATCCTGGACCCTCCAGAGCAACCCCTTTATCAAGTGCATAGTAATGATGTTACAGAGCAACAGGGGGGCCTGGGATGATATACTATTACCAGAAGGAACCCCCTAGGTTCATTGTGTTCACTGCCAGAGGTAAGACATCTCTCAATGCCAGAGATTTGTGATAAGGAAAGGAAATGTTTATTTAATGGTATACAAACTTAAAGTAGTGACCTAATTGTCTTTATCAAAATCCCAAAGTCCCTTAAAACACCCACAAACACACACAGTTCTTCCTTCCCCCTTTACCCAATCTGGGGTACCATATCTCAGAAAAAGAAATAGAAGTCTGTGGCTCAGGCAGTCCCCAAGTTCTTCCCAGTAATCCATCTCAGCTGGTAGGCCTCCCTTGGTTCCCGGCACCATCAGCTGTGTAGTGGGGGTCTCTGCTAAACCCGGGTGGTGGTTCCCCCTTCTAAAGCTACAGGGTTTTCCACTCTGGCAAAGCCATGAGGTTTTCTCTCCACTGCCCCAGACGCATGGTCCTCCCTGAACAATGGCTGCGGGAGTCTCCACTCTGACAAACCCGCGTGCTTCCCCTCACGAAATGGCTGCCATGCCTGGGTTTAAATCCCCAAGCCAATCTTCCTCTGCAGCCCCATTTCTGACTCCTCCTACAATCAGTTACACCTGCCAGCACTCTCAAAGCCTTCCAGCTTTACTGGGCTTCCATCATGAGTCTGGGCAGGTGTGGCCCCTATGTCATGGAGCCAATCTTCTCCAAGCTCCCACACAGGCACTGTAACTCAAGGAATCTGCCTCCCAGTTACATCTTGGTGAGGAAGTTACTTCCATTCCCCTGGCTCAGAGCATGTCCACAGATATTTAACATATCTATGCAACCAGTTAAAGGTTATAAGATATGTTAAATGGCCACACCAGCGGTTAGCTGCAAAGCTGTTGCTATGCAAAACAGCTCTCAATGGCCCTGCTCCATTTGTCCCTTACCCCAACCCACACCTGTTGGGGGGGGGGGGCGTGAAGACATCCTAATATTTCCTGAACACCCTGAGTTCTGGACCCCATTCCAAATCCCTATTTGGGGTCCCCCTCTTGGCTGTATCCTGTTACAATGGGACCTCCCCTTTGGTTCTGCCCAGGTGCAGTGGCAGACATAAACTGCTTGGCTATAGTGTAGAGATGGCTCCTCGACAACTGAGTGACCCATCTCTATGGGTTCTCTCATCTGGACCCTCTAGCTCAGCAGCATGCCAGAGTACTGGGGATACACAGAGCCCACACCAGGTTGGCCTTGTCTTTGCTACTTAATCCATCTGGGCTATCTGTGTCCTTGCATGGTGAACTGGTGGAAATAATCCAGGTCAGGAAGGTGGTGGCCCACAGCAGTAGCAACAGTGTGCTACATCCCTCCAAAGAAGCTTAGGGCCCAAACCTCCAAGCACTTTTGGCCCCGACCAAAGTGATCATCATTATGGGGTGAGGGTAGCAGACAGGAACAGATGGTGACAGAAAGGCAAGAATGACACTATGTTTGGAGTAGGTGACAACTGTTGCTGATCCCAGCAGAGAGTGTGCATGCTCAGACCTGCTCACCTGTGGAGAGGATACACCTGAAATCCTTGATTTGACTGGCTCTTAATGTCCCCAACTCAGAAAGATGGGCATCCTCAGCAGATGCAGAAGTGCCATAAAGGAAGGAACACTGTCCAGCACAGGGCCTACCTTTGCATGCCCTTCCTTTTGCATACTTCAGAAGCATGCAACCTTCCTACATGCTTCTTAGGTCCTGGTACAAGGTAGAGACAAGGCTCAGATTTGGTCTAGGGGTTCCAGGGTTCCATCTTAGTTGAGCCTTTTATAGCTGTAACCTTGGCCAAAGCATTCAACCTCTCTATGCCACTCCCTCCTCTTTTGTCAGGCAAGGATTATAACATGTACCTTTTAGGGTCGTTGTGATAAGTACTGCATGTAAATTATATAAAACAGCTCATTTGAGGCTTTAGGAATACCAGATCTCAAAAAACAGCAGCAATCACTATGATAGAAAGAACAATAATGAAGCAAACACTTACTGAACACTTACCATGTTCTGTATATCTGTTCTGTGTTACCCCAAATAAGACCCCCAAAAAGACTCAAGTGCAAGCAGTTTGGGGGGAAAATGACTCAGAAAACACAAGTGGGATGGGGAAGATGAGACAAGTAAGGCTGAACAAGCCATAAAGGGTATGATAGTTGGCAGCTTGGGACCCTCCAAGAGACTGTGGAAAACGATCCTCAGAATTGCCCACCATAGTATAACCCCTCATGGATGCAGTCAAACAATCTTTGGCAAAGGTGCTAAAACCATTCAAAGTAAAATGTACAGTCTTTGCAACAAACAGTATATCCACATGCAAAAGAATGAAGTCAGACCCTTACCATATAATATTAAAAATTAATGGAAAATGTATCCAAGACCTAAACATAAGTGAAAACTATAAAACTCTTAGAGGAAAACATGGGGAGATTTGTCAATGAATTCTTAAATATGACACCAAAAGCACTAGGAATGAAAGCAAAAATAGATCAATTGGACTATATTAAAATTAGAAATGTATGTGTGTCAAGGGTCACAACTTAGTGAACAGGCAACCTACAAAATGGGAGAAAATATTTGCAAATTGTATATCTGATAATAGCCAGAGTATGAGAAGGGACTCAAAAAATTGGAATTTATTTATGAAAAATTATGTATTTATTCTTACATGTTTAAACTTCAATCACTTTCAAAGAACTCTCCATTTAACATATAATACACCTATTGAGATGTTTTTTCCACTACTCAGAACAGTTTTTGAACTCGTTCATTTTGATGCCTTTTAGTGCTTCTGCCATTTTTTGTTTCACCACTTCTACATCAGCAAAACGTTTCCCTTTGAGGACTTCTTTCATCCAGGGAAACAAAAAAAAAAAGTCACTGGTGGTGCGATTGGATGAATAGGGAGGGTGGGGAATAGAGGTCATGCTGATTTTGGTCTAAAACTGCTGAACACTCAGTGCAGTGTGGGCAGGTGAGCTCATAAATCACCTGAAATGGTCAAACACCTTGAGTCTTCAAAAAAGATTCACTGAGGCTGCTACAATGCCTGCTAGTACATTATGCAGATGGGTTCCTAGAACACTCACCTAGTGGGGGAAGCCTGTACTACAAGGGGCCTACTCTCCAGAAGATAATTCTGGTTTTGAGGGGATCCCCCTCATATATAGAACTTCCACCACATCTCAACAACAAAAACAACCTGATATAAAAATGTGCAAAAGATTAAAGTAGACATTTTTCAAAGAAAATATACAAATGGCCAACAAGAAAATGAAAATATACACCACTTTACTAATAATTATGGAAATGCAAATCAAAATCATAATGTGTAATTCCATATCCATTGGTGTGGCCACTGTCAGAAAGAAAAGAAAGGATGGAGAGAGAGGGGAGGAGGGAGAAAGAACTATTGGTGAGGATGTGGAGAAATTAGAACTCTTATGCACTATTGATGGGAATATAAAATGATGCAGGGGCTGTGAAAACCAGTATGGTGTTTCAGAAAAAAAGATTAAAAATAGAATTACCATATGATCTGGCAATTACACTTCTTAGTATATACCCAAATAATTTAACACTCAGTGTCAGATATTTGAACAGATGTGTTCATAGCAACGTTATTCGAAATAGCCAAAAGCATTATTCACAAAAAAACAAGGAGTGAGCAGATAAGTAAAATGTGGTCTATTCATGTAATAGTATATTATTCAGTCTTAAAGATGAAGAAAATTCTGACACATGCTACAACATAATGAATCTTGAAGCCATTATGCCAAGTCTTAAAGACAAATAAAGCCAGTCACAAAAGGACAAATATTGTATGATTCCACTTACATGATGTACCTAGAGAAGTCAAACTCACAGAGACATAAAGTAGAATGGTGGGTGTCCAGAGTTTGTGGGCATGGGGGGAAACGGGAGTTCATGTTTAATGGGTAGAGAGTTTCAGTTTTGCAACATAAAGTAAGTTCTGGAGATGGACAGTGGTGATGGTTACACAACAATGTGAATGTACTTAACACCATTGAACTATACACTTAAAAAATGGTTAAGATGGTAATTATATATTATGTATATTTTACCACCATTAAAATTTTTTAATGAAAAACAGTAATTAGACAGTATGTCTTTAAGATAAACCTAAGGACAAAAAGAAGTACAAAAGATAAAATTTAAAAATAATACAAGTAAATTTACAAAAAAAGTCACCCACCGTGGGGCTGCAGAATGGGGAAGCTGGAGTATTCATCTCTTAGCTCCTGTTCTTCATTGATTGAAGGCTGTTTCTGGAGTTCTGAATCTATGAACTTCCATATTTCCTTGTCCCCAAGCTGCTAAGTCCCTCTGGCACAGGAGAGGAACCTCAGGCACTTGAGGGGGTAAATAGCAAGTATGCATGTATAAAGGACAGTGCACCAGCCCTGGCTCCACACAGAAATGTGATGAGCACATCAACTGGGTCTCCACACCTAGCACCACACTCTTTCTATCAGTCTTCACAAGAGGTTACTGTGACTCTCCCCACTAAACAGGTGAGAAACCACACTCAGAGAGGTTGGGTGGCTTGCCTGAGGTAACACAGGAAGTCATAGTCTCACAGTCTGGTCTAAACCTTCTCACTGTGCTGCCCCTGTGGGTAGATTCTAGCTTTAGAGAAGACCAGGGATGCCCCCATTGGTACTGACTCTGACATCATTTTGGCCACAGCCCCACTGACATGGCTTACAAGTGTGCCAACAATGAAAAGAAGGTGGGTCATCCACAAGGAGGAGGGTTTTCAAAAAAGGGCAACTTCAAGGCTCTCCTTTGGCTGTGTTTGCAGTCAATGATTAGAAAATAACCACCCTCCAAGCATGCCCCAAACAGCTCCTGAGTGCTGACTGCCGCCCTCTGTCCACAGCTGCAAAGTCTCAGACCCTGCACCTGCCCAAGGGAGGGTCAGAGGTCCTCCTGTAGTGCCCAGCCAGCCCAGTTTTGCTCACCAGCAGATGGCAGGCAGGCTGAGCAGGGTCCTCTGAGAAGTCTTTGTTTTTAATCAAAGCATGCCAAGCCTGGGGTGCAGTGAGCAAGAGGTCAGTGCCCTGGAGCTTGCTAGGCAGGCTACAATTAAATTAAATCTGTCTCTTACTTTGTTTTGAGATCCTTTGAAACCAGAAGAGAGCTACAGAGCAGCACCAGAAGGTCACCTTCACTTCCACTGAATTGGCAATGGCAAAGGAGACAGGGAGGAGGCAGCTCAGTGTCATCTAATCCCAGTCATGGAGTGTCTGGGCTGTTGTGCTCCAACTCCAAGGAGAGTGGAAGGGTTAACCCCCACCAGAGAATACAGCTGACCATTTCTGTGGTGGCAGAGCATAGGTAAAGTTCAGGGATCTGCCAGAGATCAGACCTCAGCCTTTAGAAATGGGGTCTTACCTCTCACACCTTAACCTAGAGCTTAAGCTAAGAGCTGACCCTCAGATGTAGGGTGGCAAATGGCTGTCCAGCTTCTCTGGTGAAAGGCCAGGAAGGGACTAAGTCCTGCTAGGTTGGGAGGCAGGACACATGAACTCTTTGGCCTAGGATGTTCAGGGTGGGTGGTCACTGTACTACTAGGTATGCTCCTTAGGTCGCAAGCTGTGCTGAGAGTTCCTATACACCTCTCACTGCCACTTTAACCCAAAGGGTGCAGGCTACTGTGACTTCAATCACTACACCCCTCACAGGGATGATTGGCTAGATTTAGGCCTCTGCTGCCGCAGAAAACATGGTCTAGCCCCTTCTACCCAAATGAGACAAAACCTAATTTCTTCATTTAATCCTGAGAAAAACAACTCATGAGCACAATTGTTTTTTCAGTTTCATTCTATATATATACACACAGAGACCTTAGGGCCTTTGCACATGCCATTTCTTCTGCCTGGAACTCTTTCTACTGACACTTTGCCTCACATCTCTGCTGAAATGTAACCTCCTTTAAAAAATCTTTCTTGATGATCTCTCCCCAGGATTAAGTAAGGTCTCCCTTAATAAGTCTCACAGTGCCAGGTACCTATTCTTCCATCACTCTCAAACAATAATACTAACAGCAGTCATTTACTAACCACTTATTGCATATCAGGCCTTGGTGTAAGTTTTTGATAAGGTTCACCTAACAATTACCCCCTCACAATGACCTAATGAGGAAGATAACCTTGTAGCAGATTGTGTCTTCCAAAAATGGTCACAACATTTCAGTCCATCTTACAAATATGACATTGACATGCAACTGCCTACTACCAAAAAAAATAGAGTGCCATAGAAGTGACCATGTGTGTCTTCCAGAGCTAGGTCCTAGAAGGCAACATGCCTTATATGATGTTTCCACCTGGTGCTCTCTCTATCTCATTCTTACTCTCTCCACTTACCCTTGGAACCTAGCCACTGTGTCATAAGCAGGCCCAGAACATATGGGAAAATGGCATGTTGGTATTCCAGCTAAAAGCCCAGCTAGGCCAACACCAACCCATGAAGAGCCTTCAGCTGGTTGCAGCTCACCCTCAACTCCAGACCTCAAGTTCCCCAACTGAGGCCCCAAACATCAGAAGCAGGGACAAGTCATCCTCACTTTGCCCTGTGTGAATTTTCAACAGAAAACAAGAGAAATAATAGATATTTATTGTTCTAAGCACGAAGTTTGGGGGTAAGTGTAAAGCAACTGCATACTTAATTCAATTAGTCCCCTTCCCCTTTTTCTATATAAGGAAATTGGAAAACAGACAGGTTAGCAAGTACGTGAGGTCACACAGCTGGTAGGGTGGATTAGATTCTGTTCATTGCAGTTCTAACCCTACCCCACCTCCATGAGTGTAGTATATTTCCCACTCCAGGTAGATTGAACTTACTTATGTGACCTGCATCAACTAGTAGAACATGGACAAATGTAAAATAGGTAACTTACAAGTCAGAATATTTCTGCTTACCCCTCTGGGAACATCCAAAGGTTATGCACATCCAAGGATATGTTTCAAAGAGCTGCTGGTCCAGGAGAAGGACAGCTGAGTGGAGCAATCCTGAACTCAGCTCATAAAGCCTCTCTAGACAATGCACAGGTTGAGAGTAAGTGCTTATTGTAGGTACTGAGTTTCGGGTGACTTTTTATGCAATATTACTGCAGTATTAGCCAAGTGCTACAACTGTTAATGCTGGAGCTGGAACTTGAACCAGGTACAGCTGGCCTCAGAGCCCATATCTGAACTGCAAAACCATGCACATGGTTTTGCTGATTTCTATTCTGTCTCCCAAGACTTGAATGTGAGCCTGTGAGGGTAGGGGTTTTGTTGACCATGATCACTGTACAGCCCCAGTGCATGGCACAGTACCAAGTACCCACTACCAAGTACCTAAATACTAAGTGGGTACTTACAAATTATTTTAACAGAACCAGGTACTCTGTCTCCAAGGAGTATTCACTTTAGGGACCAGTGGTTGACAGGGGCCAAGACAGAAGTATGAGCAAAAGGTGGGGGTGTCTCTAGAAGGGGGATGATGGGATATGCCTAAGGGATGTTGCATCTCAAGAGAGGTGTCCCAAGGCAGAGAAAGGGACTGTGTCATATAGGGGAAGTAACCAGCAAAGACAAAGGCATTAGTGGTGGAGAGAACACAAAGTAAATAAGGAGTGCAGAAGAAGGAAGAAGGTGCAAGACAGGTGAATGGTCTCAAATCCAGACTGAGAGCTGGGTTTTTATCCTGAGGGTGGTGGGAGCTAGTTCTATCATAGGGAGGGTCTGCAGTGGTCATGTCTAAGAAGGCTGAAGGTGAGACTTTTCTTGGGATTTTTAACAGATCAACAATCAAGTAAAAAAATGAAGCACTAATGGTGTAATGTCAGGCATTCAGTTGAGGAGTAGTTGGGCAGAGAGTTCTGCAAAGAACCTTAGAAAACCACATGATGTCTTGTTTGCACAAAGTGCCACTTGAACCTCTCTGAAGATTCCTTAGCACAACTCCCAATAAAAGGTGGGTTCCTGATGGGCTCAGGACTGACTCAACCAATAAAGAACAAGAAAGATGGTGCTGCATGATTTCTGAGCCTAGGTCATAAAAGACTTGGAGCACTTGCTTTTGGAGACTTGAGGCTCTTCATAAGAATCTAACTGCCTTGAGGTTACTATGCACCATACTGTGAGGGACCCTGGGCCACATGAAGAGACCCTGAAGGCAGCCTCATCTTCAAGTTTTCCCCTTTGGATAAATGAGCAAAGAAGTTTCCAGATGAGTCACCCCCAAGGTTCAAACTTCCCAGCCCAGTCCATACATCACAGAGCACAGAAAAACTGTGCCCATATATTTGCCTGAATTCTAGATACACAGCACCCTGGACTAGGATAAGAGGGGTAATTTGTTATGCAATAACAATAATAGTAAACAGAAGTAATTATTGTCCTCAAACAGACACTAAAACTACTTGGGATGAGAAAACATGAATCCCGCACCCCTAGTCCCTGTCTCCACCCTGCTCCTCTGACCTTGTTCCTATGGTTGTAACCCTTCCTGGTGAGGGGAATAGAGGTGGGCTGACCCTTGGCAGGGGACAGAAAAGAGGGAAGAGAGAAATTATTTGCATATTTCTTCTTTCCCCCAGGGGGAACCAAGGTGGACAGACCTACAAGGGATCTCTGTATGCAGTACATCCCCAAGCTACGTCCCCTCCCCAGGGACAGGAACAAACTCAACTTGCTGTGGCATTTAACAAAAGTCATCTGGGAGCTAAGAACTCCTGTAGCTGCCCCTGCAAGGACAATCCCTACTCTAGCTCTCTCAAACCCTGTTTCCCAGATGAGGAAGCTGAGGCTCTAAGCGGGATGTAGCATGCCCAAGATTACTGAGGCTGAGATCATAGCCTTGATCCCAGCCCTTCTGGCCTTTAGTGACACCATCTGTGTACTTGAAAGAAGAGCTTCCTATGGGTGTGGTCCTGCCCAACTGTAGCCCTCTTCATGCCCTTATCATGCCAGCCATTTCCTCCCTGGTCCTGCTTCCACAAGCTCCACAGATACTATTCCCACTCCCTATATATCTCCCCATTGCCTGCAAATACATCTTTGAAGACCTGGCCCACAAATCCCCTCCTCCAGAGAGACTTCTTGGCCTACAGGCTGGGTCAGGTCACAGCAGGATCTCATCTCACTCTGGGTTCTAATAGTTTGTATACACTTGTGTCTCCTGACCCACCTCACCAACCCAGGAGTTCCTTGAAAGCAGGGATGGAAACTTGTGTCCACCTCTGTGTCCCTAGCCTGGAGCTTGGCACAGAATAGTCAACAGGGAGAATGAGTCAGAGTCTCAAGTGGACCACTGGCCAGACACTAGGATCAGACACAGCCTGCAGCCCTTGGCAGAAGCTAAACCACATTATAGATGTAGATTGCAAGACTTCTTGAGGCATAATGAAGATTTCTGAGTGAGACAGAAACTCGTGGGATTCTTGAGTGTTATTAATCAAAGTAAAGAATACCACTAACATGCAAAGGATGATGAAAATAAGTGTGGTTGAGTAGAGGGAATGCACACAAACAAGGAGGCAGGATGTTGAACCATGAGAGGCCAAGGGAACTGTAGACAGAGGGTGCTAGCAGGCGGTGGGCTAGGGACATGGTCTCCAGGAGAATAGTAGGCTTTGCTGGTCACCTTTGGGCCAGGACTAGGGTGGTTGTGAATGGGCAGCAACTCGGGTCTCTTCAGGGCACACCAAACTCCACTTTCCAGCTACCTGCCCCCCCAGGCTGAAGGGTACCAAGTGATAGCTCCCATCCCCCATATCAAGAGGTCACTGGGACCTCCACAACCTGTCCCTATCATCTGCAGGTCAGTGGCTCTGGCTGGCGCTGGGGCACTCACAGCAGAAACCTTGTGATGTCACTGCTCCCACTAGGCATAACTGTATAACTGGGACTCAGAAGGTTAAATAAGATGCCAAGTGGGTGAAAGGGGGTGAGCATAGAGGCCAACCCTTTCCCAAACCTTGCTGTCCTCAGGAAAGACAGAAGGCAAGAAATTATCCATTTCCTGAACCCACCTGGGGCACCTGATGTGGTGAAAAACAGTCTTAGCAGGTACCATGTCAGGAAAACTGAGGACCTCCTGGACTCTGGGCCACCCACAGTTCCCAGAAGTATCAGGAGGCCTCTGGTCTCCAAAGTTCAGTCAAGGTGAAAGACTCAGAAAGCCTGAGGTGCCAGAAAGGATACCCAGGCATGAATCCCACACTCACGAGGCCAGCCCTCCTTGACTCTAGTCAGCATCCCAGTGCCAACCCCAGCCATCTAGGGAAAATGACCATCTAGGAGAGGGAAGGCTCAGAGGGTGAGCCAGCAACTGGGACCCTAGTTGGGGAAGGAGCACACTTAAGGTCAAGCAACAATCCCAGGTGGCTGGCTGTGTTACAGTCCAGCACACAACTGTAATGACCATCAGTGCTCACAGGTGGGAACTGGCTTGGACCTGAGCTCAAAGCATCACTTAATGGGGTAAGTGCTATCAATAACCCTATTTCACAGGGGAGGAAACTAAGGCACAAAGGTTTAGGTCATTTGCTCAGAGGCACACAGTGACTTTGATGAAGCCATGTTTGAACTCCAGCTCCCAGGGACTTAATTCCTAGCAACTTTTCTTAAATATTCAACAAGCAGCTTTCAGGAACCAGAAGGAGCAGCTGGACTCCCAGACTGGGCACACAGACTTTTGTATGTGTAGTGTGTATGTGAGTGCAGCTGGGAAATTACTACCTTCCCAGCACCCATCAGAGATGCTATCTGAAAGGAGCCCACAGGCATGGGAACAGAGAAGCAGCAGCAATTCCACTGTAGAGCCTGAGCCACCTGTGAGTCCCTCCCCACTTCTGCTGAAACTTTCATGACATCAGGGAAGGGGAGTCCCCAGAATGACCAAAATAGGATTTCCCATCCACCTTTCCCAAGCCAGACTCAATTTGACTTTTTTAAATGTCACATTTTTCTGTCAAGTTCATGGAACACACATCATGTTTAACCTTCACAGCAACTTCACAAGGAAGGTAGGTCTGTTATTGTCTCCTCTATGTAGCTCCAGGCCCTAGGGTGCAGGAATGGCTGAGCAGGGCTGGAGAAGTGGCCCACACTCTGGATGCAAACTGGGAAAAGAGACGTAGGGCCAAGGGCCACCACTGGGGCCACCACCAGTGCCAAAGTGGGACAAAGTGATTAGAAGGACACAGAAACCACAGACCCCACACAAGCAGGGCTTTGGAAGACTATAGCCCAGGGTCAAAGATGGTGTGACCAACTTGGATTCTGGGCCATTGAATTTGCCTGGTTTAAGCTCCTTAAGGTATCAGGGGTGGGGTATTATAAAAAGAATTCATAGTCAACACAGCAAATTTGAAAAGTGTAGAGAAAAAAATAAAGAAGAAAATTTTAACCATCCAAAAATAACACCAACCAGAAATACAGTCTATGGCTTGGCATTTCTTTTTTTGTTTTGTTTTGTTTTGTTTTAAGATTTTATTTATTTATTTTTAGAGAGAGAGGAAGAGAATGAGAAAGAGAGAAAGAGAAACATCAGTGTATGGTTGCCTCTAGTGTACCCCCTACTGGGGACCTGACCTGCAACCCAGGCATGTGCCCTGACCGGGAATCAAACTGGTGACCCTTTGGTTTGCAGCCCATGCTCAATCCACTGAGCTACACCAGCCAGAGCTCATTTTTGTTTATTTTTATAGTCAAGATAATATTGGATATATAAATATGTAATCTTCTTTTTTTCAGGTAAATACTCATTAGTGGTCTCCCTGTCATAATAAATAACTTGTGAACATCCCTTTGAAAAGACTACATAATGTTCTACCACATGAGCATGACCTCAACGATCCCCTTTGCTTGGACAACTATAGTGTTTCTTATTTTTCATACTCATTAACAGCACTGAGATGAACATAATTGAAAAGTTTTTATTGTCTTTTAAATTTTAAAGATTTGAACATGGTACGCATTTCAAAGGCTATAGCAAGGTATACAGACTACAGTGTCTTTCCCATCCTTGACCTCTACTTCCTTACCCTCTAAGATACTACTGGTACCCAAGGTTTATGAGTGGCAAATAGGAAAATGAGGGCCTTTTCAGGGTTTCTGATGAACTTCCCAATTTCTTGTCCTACTGTCTCTGGACATTTTCAGGCTGTATCTCTGACCATTTCCTTTTCAGAAAGGAAACATATTTGTGCATGTGTGTACATGTGTCTGTAGTGGGGACAGGATGGCAGCAGGAATCATCCTTTTCTAGTGTCCCCAGTTTACAGGTCTCCACCTGCTACACAGCATCATCAGGTGTGTGAGTGTAAGGCGCTGACCCAGAACCCGGATCTTCCATAGCTGCTGGTACAAAATGTAGTCCAGACCTCAAATGGCCCCAGCAGCCCTGGAGTTCTCCATTCTACTCAGCTAATACTTGGAATTGCTTCCCATGTGCCAGGCACTGTTGAGAGCCCTGTGAAGTACTATTCTTATCCATGTTATAGATGAGAAGCCTGAGACACAAAGAGGCTAAATAACCTCCCTAAGGTCACACAGTGGGGCAGGATGAAGCCAGGATTCAAACTTTAAACTCCAGGGCTTTTGCCCCTAATAAACACCACACCTCATGAATCTGCTTGCTCTCCCAGGCTCAGGACTGGACATGTTGGGGTACAAGCTCCAGCTGCCCCATCTTCGAGATGTGGCCTTGAGTGCATGTGGTAGAAGAGCACCAGGTATAAGAAGTCATCTCATGCAAGGGCTCCTGGGGGGACCAGCACAGGTGAGCAGTCAGTCATGTGTCCCATGAGTGAGTTGCACCTTCTGTAGCCTAGAGTGACACAGAAAAATCAGAAGATAGACACGGTGTTGGGAATGTCTCTTACTTGTGCATCAGCTAGACTTCTTCATTGCCAATGACAGGATCCCAACTCAAGCCTGCTTAAGACAATGAGAGAACAGGAAAAACCCAGAGTTCAGGCATGGCTGACCCAGGGAGCCAGATAACACCAAGAGTGTGCTGCTCTCCCTTCTCCTGCAAGTTGTCTTTTCTTCAGGCAGAGCAGGGAGCCTCTCCCTCAGGGGCAAGATGCTGTCAGAGCTCCAGGCTGCATTCTAGGACCAAGTGCACCAGTGAAAGAGAACTTCTCTTTCCTGATAGTTTTCCAGAAACCCCAGAGAGTGTCACAGAGAAGGGGGCCTTGCAGGGGTCATGTTATCACCCATGAACTAACCACCATCCCCAGAGGATCAGCTTTGTGGATGACAGGTCTGAACCATGCACCCGCTCCTGTAGCCACCCCATCTGAGTTCTCACACTAACATAGGAAGGTAGCTCTCCAAAGCAAAATCAGGGCTGTTGCAAAAGAGGGAGTGGAGGCTCAGCAGGATAGATCAGCAGACGTCCCCTCTTCTAGTTGGTTCAAATCAATGAGAGAAAGACTACAAAGCTTGGCATAGCACCACCAGGAAACCCCCACATAAATATCTCAAGTTCTTGGGGTAGTGGCATCACCAGTTGATGACAGGATGGTGCAGGACAAAAACCAAACCACTGCACTGAGCTGCAGATTCATGAAGAGGCCAGCACCTGGCTGCAGCCTTGGTCCAGCTGTAGCTCAGGCCCAGCACTCCATTAGTCTGAACAGAGCAACAGCAGATGAAGCTGCCTCCCAAGCTCCCTGTCAGCCCTCTGCCCTTCAGGGCACCCACTGCTGCTACAAATGGTCTTTAGGGGCTGAAAGATGGTGGTGTGGAGCAGAACCTTCGAGGCCACACAGCCTGGATTCAAATCCCCACTCTGCACAGAGAAGCCAGCCAGGTAAACTTGGTAAAGGTACTTTACCACCCTGTCCTCCATTTCCTGGTTGTTGTGCAAGAAGGAAGAGAGAGAGAGAGAGAGGGAGAGAGAGAGAGAGAGAGAGAGAGAGAGAGAGAGAGAGAGAGAGAGAGAGGGAGAGGGAGAGAGAAGGCTGTAGCAATGTCTGCCTTCTGGGGTTCTGGGGGTAGGGGAAAATGGGAGGAAGGGGAAGAGGTCATTCACACCAGCCCAGGAGGCCAAGACAGGGCCTGTAAGCATCATGTAGTGCCTGTGGAGCTAGAGGTGTAGGCCTGTAAGGGTGGTGTTCTGCCTGACTCAGCAGGTCAGGGCGTCTGTGTCCCCAAAGCCTGGGTCCAGTCTGTCCAGGGATGCAAGCAATCAACACCTGACTCGAACAAGCTTGAGCCCTAAGGAAATGCATTTCCCTCGATATCAAGGTTTCAGTCAGTCTGGAAGAAGGCCAGGGCCCAGTGGAGGAGTCTCAGGTATTACTCCTCTGACCCTTTGTCATCAGGGCTGCAACAGCAGACTCCCCACCTAAACAGGAGCAGGAGCTGCATCTTTGAGGAGCAGGGGGAGGAAATTTATCTTTCCCAAGACCTTTCTCAAAGTCCCCAGCAAACTTCCCTAGGCCTCAAAAGTGGGCCCATCTTGTCCTAAACCCTCACCAGCAGGAATATATGGCAACCAGAGTCACCAAACAGCAAAGAATTCCCCACCACTGAGGCAGGAGGCCAGGCAGATATGGGAGCCAGGCTCTTTGAGGAGGCTGTGAGGGCTGGCCTGTGATCTATGGGAGCCCTTGTCCTGGATCTCCATGGGGCCACAGCCCACCAATGTGTGCCCCAGATCCAGGTATGAGGAGAACGATCCAGTGAGTAAGTGAAGTAGCACCACAGCAGGGATGTGAAGGTTAAGAAGCCAGAAAAAAAGCAGTGGGTTATGAGAAAGTCGATTCTGATTCCAGGAGTTACTAGAGATGTGACCTATGGGTACCCCCACAAGGCACACTCCTGAGGAGGGCCCTGGCTCAGTCTTCAGGGAAGGAGAAAGCAGGACCAGGCAGAGGTGGACACTGAGCAGCTTGGGACCTGGAGCCAGAGTGGCTCCCAGAGCTGTCCAAAATAGGGGAAGTGGCCAGTACTCAACACATCTGTGTGGGACAGTGACAAGATGTGGGCCCAAGTAGGGTAGGCCTGTGGAAGTGGCATCAGCTGCTAGGGTGACAATGAGGACACCTGCTGACAGCCCCCAGCAGCTGGGTTAGCACATCTTTCAAGAAGGGGGTCTGCAGAAATAAACCCACGTCTCTACAGCCAATTAATATTCTATAAAGGGGGCAGCAGCATAAAATGTAGTAAAAATAGCCTCTTCAACACATGGTGTTGGGAGAGTTGGACAGCTACATGCAAAAAAAATGAAACCCAACCACCAACTTACACCATACACAAAAATAAATTCAAGGTGTATAAAAGACTTAAATATAAGTAGTGACACCATGAAAGCCCTAGATGCGAATATAGGCAGGAAAACCTCAGATATTCCATGCAGCAATATTTTCACTGATACGTCCCCTAGAGAAAGGGACATAAAGGAAAGAATGAACAAATGGAACCTCATCAAATAAAAAGCTTCTGCATGCCTAAAGAAAACAGCATTAAAATAAAAAGAGAACTAACCATTTGGGAAAACATATTTGCCAATGATAGCTCAAACAAGGGTTTGATCTCCAAAATATATATAACTCCAGGAAGATAAAAATCCCAAGTAAAAAATGGTCAAAGGACTTGAACAGACACTTCTCCAAGAAAGACATACAGAGGGTCCAGAGACATATGAAAAGATGCTCAGTATCACTAGCAATCAGAGAGGTGAAAATTAAAACCACAAGAACATACCACCTCACACCAGTCAGAATGGCCATCATAAACAAAGCAATAAACAACAAGTGTTGGAGAGGATGTGGAGAAAAGGGAACCCTACTGCACTGTTGGTGGGAATGCAGACTGGCACAACCACTGTGGAAAACAGTATGGAATTTTCTCAGGAAACTAAAAATGAGCCTGCCTTTTGACCCAGAAATTCTGCTGCTGGGATTATATCCTAAGAACCCTGAAACACCAATCCAAAAGAACCTATGCACCCCAATGGTTCACAGCAACACAATTTACAATAGCCAAGTGCTGGAAGCAACCTAAGTGCTCATCAGTAAATGACTAGATCAAAAACTATGGTACACTTACAAGATGGAATACTATGCAGCAGAAACAAAGAAGGAGCTCCTACTCTTTGTAACAGCATAGATGGAACTGGAAAGCATTATGCTAAGCAAAATAAGCCAAGTGGAGAAAGACAAATACCATATGATCTCACCTTTAACAGGAACCTAATCAACAAAATGAACAAACAAGCAAAATATAACCAAAAACACTGAAATAGAGAACAGGCTGACAGTGACCAGAGAGGAGAGGGTAGGGGATTATAGGGAAAAAGGGTGAAGGGTTTGCCAGAACAATTATAAAGGACACATGGACAATAACAAGGAAGGATGCAAACAGGGGAGGGAGGTGGGGAGGGCTGAGGTGATGGGAAAAGGCAGAAAACTGTACTTGAACAACAATTAAAAACTGTTAAAAATGTATGTATGTATGTATAAATAAATAAATAAATAAATAAATAAATAAATAAATAAATAAATAAATAAATAAAAGTGGGTCTGGGAGCCCATCCTTGTGGTCACTTTGGGTGGCAGACCTGAAGTTTCCTCTCCCCTCACCTGAGCCATCCAGGCACCTCAGACATGGGGATGCTATTGTGGGGTACCTAGGACATTTCCATCACCCCATACCCACACTTGCTCCCCACCTCATCTGGGCCACCTCATACTTTCTAGGCTAGTGTCTCCTGTGGTCCTCAGCCTTCCAGAAACTGCCAGACCTGTCAATTCAGGCCTCTCCAGGGACTCTCTGGGCCCCTCTTGCCTTGTTTTGGAGAAGACCTGGGTTTTGTGCTCATACACAGCAGGGTTTCCAGCCCAATCCATCAGTACTGCCTGTAGGCCCAGCCACCAGCCTCCCTGAGTCTGTTTCCTCCTCTACAGGATAAGAGAGCTGTGCCTGTTCTGATTGTCCAGTATCTGTGTCATCCATCAGTGGTTACGTAGTGTGACATATCCTTACCCTGTCCCACAACAGATGCTCAAGTCCAGTTGGCATTTCCACACACACGTCCTTCAGCTTTTGGGCCCATATTCCCTCTGCAGGTTGACACACAATCCTGGGCTCCACAGGAAGTTGAATCAGCATCTCCCAAAGGACCAGAGAGTTGTTGAAGACTACACAGCACCTCAGCCTGGCACAGGAGGTGCTGGCAGGGCTATTGAGGAGCTGTGTTTCAGATCAGAAAGCAGGCTGGCTGAGTGCAGTATTGATACATAGAGAAGAAAAAATCCCAAGAGAGAGCTTCCCCCAGTGAACAGAGTGGGGAGGAGCACAAGGAAGTTTGCTCCATAAGTAGTGGTAAGTGCCACCAGCTCAAGAGCAGAGCAGTTTTAAATGGCCTCCATGCTCAGTTTCTCCCAAGATAAAACTGGGTGAGTGGCTGCACCTCTGTGAGCTGGGTGTCCTAACCAAGGACATTGGTTACCCTCCTTTCCCCAGGGCTTCAAAGATGGAATGAACCTGCAGAGGGGACATGTTTAGAGTGATTCCTACACATGGAACTCTGGTCAAGGCTGTGGTTAAGCCATGCTTGGTGTTTTGTATGTGCTAAGACTGGGTCATGGACTCTCTTGGGAGGGAGATGTTGAATCAAAACAAGCAATGTACTCACACATGTACACATACAACATTAAAAACCCTATGCCAGGGATTTTCATCTTTGTTTTTCAAGAGAGAGCTAGTGGCATGTGGGGAAGAAATTTAGAAGCAGACCCTGTGGGAAGCTGCCTGCAGAAAGATGGGGCTGGGCACTGGCATTTCTGAGCACATAACATTCATGGCCATGAGGCACAATGGCCCAAGGAGCTGGACACTGGCCCAGGCTAAGTAAGCCAGGTGAATTGGGAGCTAGATCTTACCAAGGCAAGTCTGCTACTGTTTCACATGTCTGGGAGTGGGTACCAAGGGGTTCAAACTTATGGTGTAGCTCAGCAGCATCCTCAGCATCCCACTTCTCTGCTCATCTTGACCCTTCTCCTCTCAGGCCTGCTTCATCCTTCATACCAGCTCCTTCCAGTGGCCTACAAGATTGTCACTGACAGCCCCAGGACTCTGTCTTCAAAAACATTTGTTTTGGAGTCTTTCCCATCTATAACAATCAGTCACTGCAGCCAGAATATCATGTGTTCTGGCCCACTCAAATTTGGAGCAGGCTAAGCAAGTGCCTGACAGATAGGGATGACTCAGGGCACCTTTCCCTATGGGCTACCCTAACTTCAGGTTGCAGGAGGACTTCACAGTTTGCAGATTGCTTTGTGCCCATAATCCATGGGGGCCTCATGCACACTCCCCCGACACCAAGACACACCACCTTTGTTCCACTGCTCCCTGTGCCCAAAATGCCTCACGCCTCTTCCTTCTCCTACCAAGGGCATTTCTTCTTCTTGCTCATGGTTTTAGTGGATATCTATGGTCTTTGCTTGCCTGGCATGCATAGTAACTGTCCCAAGTACTCATGGGGACCCCTAACTCTCAGGTATGTTGCTTCCTTGGAGTCACTTTCATCCTCTGTTCCAAAGTGGCCATAGGACTGGAATTACATTTCTTTGACTGGAATCATTGACTCAGTTATGGGCATGTGACCCCATCCAAGCCAAATGAAGCACAATCCTGGTACTTTTATGGCAGGTGTGGAAAAAAGAATCAGTCTCTCTCTCTCTCTCTACCCCTCCACTCTCTCTCTCTCTCTCCCTTACCCTCTCCCTCTCCCTTCCCCTATTTCTGTAGGTACTGAAAAGATGATACAGTCTGCAGTTGTCATGTGTGGGCAGTGCCTCTCAAGGGTAGAATCAGTGTGAAGGAGGGCTCAGTCACATATAAAGCCATGGGAGCCCATAAATGCTTCTTTTTCTTGGCTAATTTGAATTAGTTTACTGTCTCTACTACCCAATGCAAAAGCTCAGGACAATGGTCAAATCTCCCATGAAGCTTCTCCTGATTATTTGGAAGGAGTTTGTCAACATCTTGTTCACATTCACTGAAGCAGTTTCTTTTTCCTGCTCATGTGCTTTTCCCCTAGTAGGTCATGAGTTCTACGAGGGCAGGGACCATAGCATCTGTGAAGCCACGTGGCCTGAAGACAGAGGTGGGTTCTGGATCAGACATGACAGCCTCAGCCACCCTGGTGCTTTCCAGCTGCGTGACCTTGAGGAGATGGCTGTGACTCTCTGAGCTACCTCCTCTGTAAGAGTCATGAAGCTGTGCTGAGGGTTCACTTAGAACATATAGCCTGGGGCCTGGATTTTGTTTTCACATATTTATTTAACAAGTTATTTTCTGGTGCTTGTGTGGGCCAGGCACAGTTCTCTGGGCAACAACAAGACCTCCTAAATCCTGCAGGCAAAGGAAGCAGGAGAAGATAAGCAAATGCACAAGCAGAGGTAGATCAAGGCAGACACTGGTGAGTGTCATAAGGACAAGAGCACAGGGAATGGTCTAGACAAGTACAGTCCAGTAGACCCCTCTGCAATGATAGAAAAATGTCCTGTATCTGCTCAATGGTACCACTGAGCTCTTGTGATGTGGCCAGTGAGACTGAGGATCTGTGGCATTCATTTTATTGAATTTCAAGTAATTTAACATTTAAAACTTATGCTCAAATCAGTTAAGATATTTGCAACAACTTGGGTATGTAAATCTACTTTTTTGAAAGTACATGCAATCAAATCTAAGTACAGATCAAGTATTCCCAATGAAAATTTAGCTTCTGAATTAATGTGTGCAATAAGCATAAAATATACACTAGATTTCTAAGACTTAGTACAATAAAAAGAATGTAAGAATATCTCACTTAAATTTTTATTGATTACATATGAATGATATTCTGAACATAAATAAAATGTATTAACAATAAATATAAATGAATATTATATGTAACTATATAACTAAATTTAATTTCTTTTTTAATGTATTACTATAAAATGTTATATTACATATGTGGCTTGCATGATATTACTATTGGATGGTGCTTTTCTAGAAAATTCTTGGAAAGGGGCAGTGAATTAAATTGATGATCAAAGAAGGACACCCTGAGGAGATAACATTTGAGCTGAGTTCTTCAGCAGTGGAAGGAGCAAGCTACATGGAGACAGAAAGCGCAAAAGATCTGAAGCAGAGTGTATTCAGCATGTTTAAGGGATAAAAAGAAGGCAGTTCCCCAAAACAACTGAGGGAGTGTATGGGTCAGGGCCAAACTGTGTGCACTTGATAGAATAGTGTTTTCCAAAGATAGCCACACCAATGTCTCTCATCTCGTATGTGTTTCTGCAGTGTGGCACTGCCACTTTTCCATCTATGTCTCCTTCCCTTGACACTGAATGTGCCTGTGCCTTCTTCGACAACAGAGTCAGTGAAAGTACTCTACTATGTGACTATCAGGACGAAGTCTAAATACTCCTTAAGCTTCCACCTTGTCCCATATCTCGCTCTCCAGAAGCTCTCTCTCAGCCCCCAACACCATGCTGTGATGCAGCCCAAGACTTATAGAGAAGACACGTATAGATGTTCTGGTCAACAGTCCCAGCTGAGCCCAAATCTGGCAGAGCAGAAACGAGTTGTCCCCCAGGTGCTGCCCAAAGCCCTGACACACAGAATCCGTAATAGAAATAAAGTGATTGTTGTGTTAGTTACTCCACTAGGCTGGGGTTGGTATGCCACCCACTGTATTCCCCAGAAAATAGGACACAGCAAGGCATTTGAGCTGCATTCTAAGCTGTTTTGGAAGTTTCTAAGAATATAAATAACATGATTTGACATATAATGTGTGAAATACTACTGGTATGCTGAGAACTGACTAGGGGTGAGTAGGGCCAGGACAAAAGCAGAAAGATAGTTAAGAGGTACAGACAAGAGTGGGTGCAGCCAGGAGGGTGGCTGTGCTTTACCTGTATTACTGCATGTAATCCTGCCAACCCCATGTTATTGTTCCCTACTCTGTCAAACAGGTAAGGGAAATTAAATAACTAGCCTGAGATCACTTGACTGGGGAGGAATCTTAGCCATTGTGCTGTGCCATCCTTTTGACTGGAGGAAAAACTACAAACAGAGCCCTGGTTGGGGCTGAATCACAGCATCAGGCTTAAAGATGCCAGCCATAGTCCAGTGTTGGATGAGTGCTATTAGGAGACAAGGTCAGTGTAGTTGGCATTTTGGAGCATTCTGTCTGCCTCTTCTCCCCCATGAAGTCTTATCTCACCCTCCCTGTAGTCATTCTCCACCTCTTATAAGGAGCCTTGCTTTCTCCCATTCCCACAATGGCCTAGCCAGACCCCATAGAAAAGTTTCTGGAAGGTTCTCTTCCAGGTAAGCAGACATTAGGGAGCCAGAGAACAGCATAAACATTCTCACCAACCTTAGGCCAGTCGCCTCAGTTTCTCAATATATAAAATGGGAGGGAATAGAAGAAAAAAAGTCTTCCCAGGTCCATTGTTCTGGAAGACAGGAGACCTGATGTCTGGGCTAATTCATCAGGACCCTTTGGTTGCAAGTGTCAGAAACCCAGTCCCAAATGGCTTAAGCAGAAAAGGAGGAACAGACTGGTTCATTTGACTAAAAAGTCCAAGGAAACACTTCAGGCATGACTGGATCCAGACACTCGCCCAGTATCATTAGAAACTTACCTATTTCTGTGTCTCTTCTCTTCAGCATGGCTTGCATTTCATGCAGGGCTTGAAAAGCCTGGTGGTTCCAGTCTCCCTGTTTTCACCTGGGCTATATTAAGCCCCACATGGCTTTGACTGGCTTTTCATGTTTCACATATCTACTCAAAGACCAATCAACACCTCCCAAGGGATATGAAGGTCATCTTGGTCTAATGTCCTGGTGAGAAAGAGATGACCCTTACACCCATTACTTAGGGTGGGACCATTTTTGAAACGCAAATGAGGAGACAGTTGTCTGCTCCACAGGTTTCTCCTCCAAGGTTATTGTGATATGTGTAAGAAGATGTCGGGCATAATGTTCAGGCACATGTGATTCCAAATGCCTTTCTGGACAGCCAACCCCGACCACCTCCAGAATTTTCTGTGTCCTGGAGCCTGCCCACCACCAACCCCAGTCTCCTAGGTCCGCACACCACTGGATCAAAAATACCAGTGTGCTGCTTCCTGCTCTGCAGAGGTTGCTCAGATCTCTCTGTCTTTAGGATCCTTCCAAAAAGATTATAAGTCTGTCTTCTAGAAGAAACCCCAGGCTCTGGGCTGGCTCCACTGATCCTGACAAAGGATAATAGATCCCTCATTAATTCTCCGAATCTGATGGCAACATGAATACCAGTCAGTTCACCCAGATTAATGAGTTTAATTGACTGGACTTGATGATTTTATTTGGAACCTAGACCCACAAAATTAAGCTCTTAAAAATGCACTTGAAATTTTTTTCTTAATTTTTCTAAATTTTATTGTTGTTCAAGTACAGTTGTCTGCATTTTCCTCCCACAACTCCCCCCACCCCAGCCATCTCCACTTCTCTCCCCTGATTCCACCCCCACCTTGGTTTTATCCATGTGTCCTTTTTAGTTATTCCTAAAATCCCTTCCCTCTTTTCCCCCCATTATCCCCTCCCACCTCCTCTCTGGTTACTGTCACATTGTGCTTAATTTCAATGTCTATGGTTATATTTTGCTTGCTTTCTTGCTTGCTTGTTTTGTTGATTAGATTCTGTGAAGGTGACATCATGTGGTATTTGTCTTTCACCACAAGGCTTACTTCACTTAGCATAAAGCTCTCCAGTTCCATCCATGCTGTCACAAAGGGTAGGGGTTCCTTCTTTCTTTCTGCTGCATAGAATTCCATTGTGTAAATGTACCACAGTTTTTTGATCCACTCATTACTGATGAGCACTTAGGTTGCTTCCAGCACTTGGCTATTGTAAATTGTGTTGCTGTGAACCATTGGGGTGCATAGGTTCTTTTGGATTGGTATTTCATGGTTCTTAGGATATAATCCCAGCAGCAGAATTTCTGGGTCAAAAGGCAGGTCCATTTTTAGTTTTCTGAGAAAATTCCATACTGTTTTCCACAGTGGTTGTGCCAGTCTGCATTCCCACCAACAGTGCAGTAGGGTTCCCTTTTCTCCACATCTTCTCCAGCACATGTTTATTGCTTTGTTTATGATGGCCATTCTGACTGGTGTGAGGTGGTATGTTCTTGTGGTTTTAATTTTCACCTCTCTGAATGCTAGTGATACTCAGCATCTTTTCATATGTCTCTGGACCCTCTGTATATCTTTCTTGGAGAAGTGTCTGTTCAAGTCTTTTGACCATTGTTTACTTGGGATTTTTATCTTCCTGGAATGGAGTCATTTCAGTTCTTTATATATTTTGGAGATCAAACCTTTGTCTGAGGTGTCATTGGCAAATATGTTTTCCCAGACAGTTGGTTCTCTTTTTATTTTAATGCTGTTTTCTTTAGGCATGCAGAAGCTTTTTATTTTGATGAGGTCCCATTTGTTCATTCTTTCCTTTAGGTCCTTTGCTTTAGGGGACATATCCATAAAGATGTTGTTGCATGGAATATCTGAGATTTTTCTGCTGATGTTTTCCCTTAGGACTTTTATGGTGTCACTACTTATATTTAAGTCTTTTATTCACCTTGAATTTATTTTTGTGTATGCTATAAGTTGGTGGTTGAGTTTCATTTTTTTGCATGTAGCTGTCCAGCTCTCCCAACATCATTTGTTGAAGAGGTTATTTTGCTTCATTTTATGCTTCTTCCCCCCTTTGTCAAATATTAATTGACGATAGAGACTTGGGTTTATTTCTGGGGTTTCTGTTCTGTTCCATTGGTCCATGTGCCTGCTTTTATGCCAGTACCAGGTTGTTTTGATTACAGTGGCCTTGTAATACAGTTTGATATCAGGTATTGTGATCCCTCCTGCTTTCTCAAAATTTCAGCAGCTATTCGGGGTCATTTAATGGTTCCATATAAATTTCTGAAATGTTTGTTCTATACCTGTGAAATATGTAATGGGTACATTAATAGGAATTGCATTGAATCTATAAATTGCTTGGGTAGTATGGCCATTTTGATGATGCTAATTCTTCCAGTCCATGAGCATGGTACATGTTTCCATTTGTTTGTGTCTTCCTTAATTTCTTTCTTCAGTATTGTATAGTTTTCTGAAAATAGGTCTTTTACCTCCTTCGTTAGATTTGTTCCTAGGTACTTTATTTTCTTGTTATATCAAATGGGATTTTTTCCTGATTCCTATTTCTGATATTTCATTCTTGGTCTACAAAAATGCCTCTGATTTCTGAATATTGACTTTATATCCTGCTGTTTTGTCAAATTCACTTATTAGATCAAATAGTTTTTTGGTAGAATTGATAGGATTTTCTATGTATACTATCATGTCATCTGTAAACAATGACAGTTCCTTCCTCCTTTTCAATTTGAGCAGCTTTTATTTCTTTTTCTTGTCCAATTGCTGTGGCTAGGAATTTTAATACTGTGCTAAATAGGCATGATGAAAGTGGGCATCCTTGTCTTGTTCCTGATCATAGTGGGAAAGCTCTAAGTTTTTGTCCATTGAGTATGATGTTGGCTGTAGGTTTTTTATATATGATCTTTATTATGTTGAGGAGTGCACCCTCTATTCCTATTTTGCTAAGTGTTTTTATCATAAATGAGTGCTGTACCTTATCAAATGCTTTTTCCACATCTGTTGATATGATCATGTGATTTTTGTCTTTTGTTTTATTTATGTAGTGTATTATGTTTATTGATTTGTGAATATTGTACCATTTTTGCATCCTTGGGATGAATCCTACTTGATCATGGTTTATGATCTTTTTAACATATTGCTGGATGCAGTTGCCAGTATTTTGTTGAGGATTTTAGTGTCTATGTTCATCAACGATATTGGCCTGAAGTTTTCTTTCTTTGTTATGTCTTTATCTGGTTTTGGGATTAGGATGATACTGGCATCTTAAAAAGAGTTTGGGAGTCTTCATCTTCTTGAATTTTTTGGAATATTCTATGAAAGGTGGGAGTTAGCTCTCCCATAAATGCTTTGTAAAAATCTCCTGTGAAACCATCTGGTCCAGGGCTTTTGTGTGTCAGAAGCTTTTTGATTACTGTTTCAAATTCATCAGCTGTTATTGGTCTGTTCAGGCTTTCTGCTTCTTCTTCATTGAGTTTTGGAAGATTATATTTTTCTAGAAATTTGTCCATTTCACCTAGGTTTTCAATTTTCTTGGCATATGGCTCTTCATAGTAATTTCTTATAATCCTTTGTATTTCTGTGGTATCAGTTGTAACCTCTCCTCTTTCATTTCTGATTGTGTTTATTTGGGCCCTCTGTCTTTTTTTCTTGATGAGCCTGCTTAAAGGCTTGTCGATTTTGTTTATCTTTTCAAAGAACCAACTCCTGGATTTATTGATCCTTAGAATTGTGCTTTTAGTCTCTATTTCATTTAATTCTGCTCTGATCTTGGTTATTTCTCTCCTTCCACTTGCTCTGGGCTGTCTTTGTTGTTGTTCTCAAGTTCTTATAGGTGTAGCATTCAGTTGTTTATTTGAAATGTTTCTCTTTTTTAGGTAGGCCTCTATTGCTATGAACTTTCCTCTCAGAACTGCCTTCACTGCTGTGTCCCATAGATTTTTGATTGTTGTGCGTTCATTTTCATTTGTTTCCAGAAAGCTTTTGATTTCTTCCTTAATCTCATTCTTGACCCATTCATTGTTTAGTAGCATGCTATTCAGTCTCCATGAATTTTAGTGTTTTTCAGTTTTCTCCTTGAGGATGGTTTCTAACTTCAGTCACTTGTGATCAGAGAAAATGCTTGATGATTTCAATTTTCTTGAATTTCTTGAGGCTTGTTTTGTGTCCTATCATGTGGTCTGCGTTTGAAAATGTTCCTTGTGGAAAAAAATGCACTTGAACTTGATTGGCAGCAGTTATCCCAACAAAGTCTGGTTAACCCTTGGGGTGCCAGAGAAGGGCAACCAGAGCAGGACTATGGGCTCCAGACCTCCTGCAGCATGAACACCAGCTCCCCTTGTCCTTCAGTTATGCACTGTGTTTTCTCTGTCTTATGCCTCCAGGCCCAGGAGAGGGCCACTGGGAGTCGGGAGTCCCCTGCTCTGGTCCTACTGCCCACAGGTGAACTCCTACACACCATTCAAATCCTAGTCCAATCTTCTTCTTAAGAATCCCTCTGTCACATTTTCCCACTGCTGAGTCTGCATTCATCCTTCCCACAATCACGAAGACTGTACACTCCAGGGGCAGCACCCACATCTTATCACTGCCTATTGCTGTGTCCCAGCCCCCAGCTTAGGGGTTGTGTGCTGAGTACTACTGGTCATCTTTACACAGGTATCCTGTGCACTCTGTCCTGCTGTGGATGATGAATTGTAATTTGACCACAGGGCTTTACATTTTCTGTGTCCACACTCTGGGAGATGTGACTGCAGCACCTCCATCAAGGGATGGAGTCCATTTACCCACCCTATGAATACAGCCTGGTCTGTGACTTGGTTTGGCCAGTCGAATTTCGTGGGTAAGACATTGTACCAATGCTGAGCTTATATGCCTCTCTCACAGAGCCTGCCTCTACTTGAGAACAAGCCTAGGTCAGGCTGCTGGAGAATAGAAGACCCCACAGAACATAGCCTACTGATTTCAACAGAGGCTGTCCTAAACCGGACAGCCCAGCTGATTCAGCAACTGACCACTGGTGCTTAAGCCAGCTTAGCCTAGAACAGACCAGCCCAGCCCACTCACACCAGGCCAGCACAACCCAGACCAACTCACACCAGAGCAGCTCTGCCTAGATCAGACCAATATAACCCAGACCAGCCCAGTACAGACCAGGCCAACCCAGCACAACCCAGACCAGCCAACACCAGCCCGCACCACCCCAAACAAGACCAGCCCAGCTCAGCCTAGACCAGCCAACTTAGCCCAGACCAGCCCAGATCAACTCAGCACAAACCCACACCAGTCCAGGTCAGCCTACACCAGCCAGCTCAGCTTGCTGACCTATACTCTGTGGAAACAGTAAATGCTCTTCTTTCTTTTTTTATTGTTGTTCAAGTACAGTTGTCTCCACTGTCCCCCCACTACCCCCTTAACCCCAGCCATCCTGACTTGCCACCCTTGATCCTACCCACCCTTTGGTTTGAAGCTGCTTTTTGGATGTGGCCTGATTCACAGCAGCATTGCGCTGGCATACCTCCTTGGCTAGCCCAGCTCTCTATTCAGATGTGGTGGGCTGCCTTTGGCCTCCAAAGATGTAGCATGTTTCAGAGCACTTCACCTTAGCATGCTCTCTGCCAGAGCTTGACCAGCCCCCCAAGCCAAACTTTGCTGTTCCCAGACATTTCCCCACCCAGCTCTCAACTTGCAGTCATCACTTTCCTCACTGCCTGCTCTACAGTTGGCTGTTTGTCATTCGGGCCTGCCAGACAGTTCTCCCTAACTTAGGTCTCAAGGAGAAGGCTGAGGGTATTTTTCCCCTCCCTCAGAAGGCACTGGTCTCTGTGTTCAGATTAAGCTACCTTCTCCCCATTGACCAGTCCACAGATCCAGAGGTGGGGATGCTTTGAGTAAGACATGTACATGCATGTGTACATGTATACACCGACATACAGACACACACACAACATGTATATATGCACACACAATTCAAACAAGTTTGCTATACTCTGGACACAGGACAACTCATCCTGCAGTTGTTTGCTAAGAAAGTCACTCAGAGAGGATAAGAAAAAGAGCTTCTTTATATTTTTCCAAATGTGTTTTCCCCTAACTGAAGGTGTTTGCAATGTGCTCTGTTGGTGAGAACATAGGAAACAAACATTACTTATGCTGCTGCTGGGAGGATTCATGGAGCAACCTCTGTGGAGAAGAATATGGCAATCCCAGGAAAATTATCCATGCTTCTGCTCTTTGATTTACTAATAATCCCAATTTTGGAGTGTTACCCTACCAATGGACATGCTCACGTCACATACAAAATGACATCTGGGCCAGGTATTCACACCAAATTGCTTATGGTATCAAAGCAACGTGTCCATCTTATTTTTGAACCATCTAAATGCATTATCTATTTTTCATAACAATATAATAAAAGCTGTAGAGAATGAGTAAGTGAATGTGCACTGGTTCAGCGACAAGGGAGTCATGGTCACGGGGATTCTGGGCACACTGCCCTGTCCTCCATTCTACCCAATTCCTACCAGGCCCCAAACTGCTCCTCTTGTGAGAGTTCAGCACCTTCCTACCCGCCAATGCACACACACCAGGGGCACCCAGACTCCCCCTGCCCAGGAAGTTCCTCACCCTGAGTCCTGCTCTTGGTCAGAACAGCAGCAGGGATTGACCAAAGTCCCCAGAGCTTGTGTCACTGACCCCTTCCTATGAGCCTAAGAAGCCAGCAATTTTTATGAAATTTTGAAATTTATGCATTTTTTGGAGGCAGGGAGGGGGAAAAATAGGGTGTGGAGAGAAAATTGACCTAAGGCCTCCATGCAATGTCTGGGCCTGGGGGTGGGAATGAAGGTGAGAGCCAAGGTAGATCAGTGAACTCCTCCTCCCTTAACACACCCTCAGTCCACTGTTCTTCACTTTGATGTGGTCAAGAGCAAGGACTTTCCCTATTGCTCTACACTGTCTCTTAACTTGGGCCATGGGCAAGGAGAGGGCCAGTTCTTTGGTTGCTTATGTCATGAGACACCCATAGATCCAGACCCTGACCCTTCTTGACAGTGTGGGCATGGCTGAGCCCACACTTCTCCCAATCTCTCCATCTGGGAGAAGACAATACAAGGAGGTCCTAAGGTTAGCCAAGGGACACTCTGGCTTCTGAGATACTCAGGACAGGTTGGGAGCTGAGCAGTCATCCTCCTGCCTTCCATCTCTCTCTTTTCTCTCTCTTTGCTGCAACACTTTCTTCACCTTCCTCTTAGCTTGGTGAAAGGCCCTGTGATGGACACTCCTCCTCTTCTCTGGAATACCAAGGGCTTTGGGTACAGGCTTTGAGATGTCTAGAGAGGCCAGCAGGGCACCACACAGCAAAGTCGGGCCAAGGTCCTGGGGATGGGGTAAAGACCAGCCTCTGGCTGAGGTCTAGGAGACATCTGTCCCAGAGCCCATCCAGCAGGTGGGTAAGGAGTGGAGGGCTTTGATTGTTTCTAGTAATTTCCCCCTTTGAGCGTGTGGACTTTTGAAGGAAGAAATTGGCATTTACTCACAACTTTTCAGCTCATTATCTTTATGTCACTTTACTGATAGGTATTGTTTGATTTGATCCTTTTCGCAGCCTTACTCAGTTTACCATCTTTCATCTTTTCTTCCGGGTTTCATTTACTTTGTAAATGACTGGGTTGCTTTTGTGTTATTTAGGGAGAATGGAACAGTTAAAGTTTCTTTTTTTTCATTATATTTTCTCTCCAGTTTTCATGTTTATCTTCACTCATAACTTCTTAGCCCTTAATTCTAAATTTCACTCAACAGTTTTATCTACTTAAAATATTAAGTTGTGGATGTTAACTGTGCCTTTGTTCTTTGCTCTTTCGTGTTCTAACCTGCTTGTCATGTCATTGGTTTCTTGCCTTTTATTTCTTTATCCTAAATCTCATTTTCATATCTTTTGTTTTATTATTTTTTTACATTCTAAAGTTGTCAAGTTTGTTAGATATTTTTTAATTTCATATTTCAAAATTTTATGCTGTGCATTATAGCAATATGTATTCTTTTACTGTTATATTTAATTCTTTATTTTAATCTTCACTAACCTCCCTTTATGATTGCATCCTAATTTGCATCTCCCCTTTTTCTTACATGCTATTTTTCATCATGCTGTCCTTTCATGATAGCAGGCAGAAAGTGGAGACTGTGAGGTTGGTGGCTATGGGAGGAGACAACACAGAAGTGGGGGCTTGTTCACCTCAAGTAGTCTTATCTGCAGGATCCTCTCTGATATACTATGTCCCCCTCTCAAGACCCATGAACCCTCTTTCTAGGAAGAGGTACCCATGTTGACAGGCCTCCAAGTTCACATGGGAACAGCTGCTCTCAAGCCCAAGCTTGCCAGCCCATCAATCAGACATAGCCATAGGGCAGGAAAGCAGGTGTGCATAGCTCTGAATACTCTTGTGGAAAGGGACTCACAGAGGACACTGGCCCTGCCTCTGCTTGTGCCCTGACCTCTGAGTGGATCTTCTTTCAAAGATTTTCAGAGATTTTCTCAAAGTAAAACATCTTCAGCCTTCATTTTCAATGTATTTGGAACAATAAAATAGAAAGGGGGGAGAACTAAATCCCAACACTAGATACACACTTCCAAAGGAAGAGGATGCAGCCACTTAAATAAAGTCAGTCCATCTGTTATTTCCCTCCCTTTTTTAAATGTATTGGGGTGACACACTGGTTAACAAAATTATGCAGGTTTTAGGTATACAGTTCTGCAACATATCATCTGTACACTGTATTATGTGTTCACCACCACAAATCAAGTCTCTGTCCATCACCATTTACCCTCCCTCTACCTTTCTCCACCTCCCTCCACCTCTCTACCAGGCCCCATAATTACCAAACTGTTGTCTGACACCATGAGTTTCCCCCTCCCTGCTTTAATCCCTCTACCCACCCCCACCCCAGCCCATTTGTTCTAATATAGAAAAATATCCAAGATATATTGTTAAACCAAGTTGTACAATGATACAACTTTGGTATGACCCATTATGAAAAAAAATCAGGTGTGTGAGGTGGGGTACATAAATAAAAGACAGGACACCAAGCCATTAAACACTAGTTATTTATAGAAATGTAGAATAGGATATAGTTCCATGTTTGATTCTATATATTTCTTTATTGTTGGAATAATCTACATAAGCATTTATTTATTTATTTTTAAGGATTTTATTTATCTATTTTTGGACAGAGGGGAAGGGAGAGAGAAAGAGAAGGAGAGAAGCATCAATGTGTGGTTGCCTCTCATGCTTCTACTGGGGACCTGGCCCATGACCCAGGCATGTGACCTGATTAGGAATCAACCGGTAACCCTTTGGTTCCCAGGCCAGTGCTCAATCCACTGAGCCACACCAGCCAGGGCACATTTATTTTTTTATTCTTGTTTATGTTATTACAGTTGTCCCAATTTTTCCCCTTTTGCCCTTCTCCACCCAGCCCATACCTCTACCCCACTTCCACAGTCATTCCCCACACTGCTGTCCATGTCCATGGGTCATTCATACATGTCCTTTAACTAATCCTTTCTTTTTCCTTCCACCATTCTTCCCTCCCTCCTTTCCTCTTACAGCTGTCAGTCTGTTCCATGTTTCCACTATATGAGCACTTATCTTGTAATTAAAATGTGTTTCAAGTAGCATATCAAAGAAAATGGCTAGAATCAAGGTGATGCAAACAGTTTTCAAGGGGCCCTTGTCTGGAAGTTCAGAAACTGTCAAGGCCCTTGGTGGGAAACCCCAGCTCACCTGAAGCAGGAGCCCCAAGGGGAAGTTAGGGACCCACCCACAATCTCTTGAATTGATCAGAATTTTTAAGTGGAAGTGCCTGAAAATCCAACCCAGTCTGGATTAAACAACAACATAAAATGTCATGACCAACGAATGTGAGTAAAGCTCCTTCAGAAACAGCTGATGGGTAGACTGTCACCAGTGGCTACATCTACTGAATACAACCCTTTACAGTTCACAAGCACTTCACAGTTCAAAAAACTGTCTATGGTTTGGGAATAAAAACACTGCCCCGAGAAAACATTGGTAAGTTTAAAAAGCAAGCTCATTCTCTCAATAAGTTCTCATAGTCATGCCCAGGGAGAGGTATCCTTGAGGCTCAGAGAACTTACCATACCCACAATCCTTTTCTGAATAAAAGAGCCACATTCCTACCTAATTCCTAATTTTGATGCCTTCCTCACAAGTGGCCACTCTCCCTGGTCACTGGATCCTGCTACTCAGGCCCCAATATTTGGGCTAAAGAGAGGCACCTAGGCAGCCTTTGAGGTGAGCTGGTGCAGGGAGAAGAACTAGAAAGAAAGGAGAAGGGAATGGAAGGATCTCCATGGTGAACGTGCTTGCACCAATCAGAGCCCATCTCCTGCAGAGCATGAGTGTGAAATGCATCCCCAACTGGGAGAGAGGGCCAAGGCCATGATGGAAGACAGGGACATGGGGCATGAGAACAAGGAGCACACAGAGTGGATATAAACACTCAGCATGGTGTGCAGAGCAAGGTCTGGGCAGATAGGCTGCTTGGTCCAGACTTTGGCTCCATTGTTCCCCATGTGTACTTAACTCCTTCTGTGCCTCAGCTTCCTCTTTTGTAAACAGGACAGTGACAAACCTAATTCAGAGCAGTGGGGCACACATGTGTCATTGAAGTGTTTGTCATCATGCTTGCTACTTGTTATTTCTCAAAGGGACCAACAAATGGGCAGGTCCCCAGAGCTAGTGTAGTGATCCAGAGCAGCGATGCAATCTTTTTGCAACCAGACATCCTGCTAGCAACTGGAGTCCAGCCACTGTTGAAGCAAAAAAGTATCCTTCAGTGCAACTCTTCATTTATCTCAGAAGGACAGGACATATCTAAGATCACACTTTGCATCAGAGTAGAACAGAACAAACTCAAGGTATCTGGCTCCCAATCCACTTCCCATCAGCAGTGTCCCAAGAAGGCAGTACAGCCATTGTGCTTGGGGAGGAAGGGTCTAATGGTCCAAAGTGAAGACATAGCCTGTACTGGAAAGGTTATTTGGTTAAAATTGTGGGGGAAATAATAACTTATGAAAGGATAACAGACTGTTCACAGAATCAAAGAAAAGCAGAAAGTGAAAATCTTAGGAACTCCCAGACCCAGGTCTGCTCTGGAGTCTGTTAGAGGGACAATTCAGGGTGAATCAACTCCAAACACTTCCAGGCCACCCTGGGAAAGAGGGGGACCCATAAAAAGTGTCCTTTTTTCCCACCTGAGGGAAAAGTGGCAGGAAGGAGCTCCAAATGTCAGCTTGAGATGGATGAACATGGTGGCAAACATGGTTTCTTAACATTCTTTGTCTCAAACGCTTTTTCCCAGGGGCAGCAGCCACCAAGAGAAAACGTGGGTCTCCAAACTGGACCTAACCACCCACAAATGAAACCTCTTTCCCCTCTGGAACAATGAGGGAAGGAAAAGGCAGAAGCCCACCAAGACAACCTAAGACAAATTAGCCCCACCCTTTCAAGAAAAGCAGACCATTGGCTAATATCCAGTCAAGAGCCTTTGCATACTCCATGGGATGGGAAAAAATGAATGTGGCAGGAAGTCCTGGGTGTCACCCTAGAGAAGATCCTCCCAATGGATACCACAAGAGTAAAGCAAAAATATTTCTATTTAATACTTGTAACCATTTGAGCAAGATTTCAATTCCAGAAAAGCTTGTTAGCCTATCTTTGTCACAAATCAACTCTGGTGGGATATTGATTGATGACCTTACCCAGCTATTGCAAATAAAGAGAGTAACTTCTCAGATGTAAATCTTCAGAGGAAGGGATGGATGCTGGGAAATCACATCAAATGGCTCCCACATTGCCCAGACAAGGGTTTACCTGGCACAGGAAGCTTATACCTAAGATACTTAGACCCCAGATGGATGCCCTAAATGCCAGAGAGACCAATAAGGGATCTGAAAACCCTTCTCCTTCATGAAGATTATACCTGACATGAGACCCAAGATGTAATACTGACTACAGGAAGTACCCACTGAGAAAGACTGGGCTGAAATGATTTGGAAATGGTTGTTTTACTCAATTCCCAACTAGCCCCTCTAGGTTCCTATATGCCAGTTCCATTACCTTGCCTCCACACTGTGAACACTTTATCTTCAGATACACCCCCAATCAAGCACACACCCATAAACAGTTGGGATTTCTCTGGTTCAGGTCTCAGCCTCATTCTTCCTGCTTATATAACTTTGGGTAAGTCCCAGCCTCTCTGGGCCTCATTTTCTCATTGGTGAATGGAGAGCAGAATCTCAACCTTGCAGGGAACTTCTGAGTGAAGGGTCATTGCACAGTCCTTCTGGTTTCCTGTCTTCTTCTTCTTCTTGGTCCTAGCAGCCAATTTAAGTGCTAAGGTTATTCCTAAAAGCTGATTCCCCATCACCCAAGGCCTGTATATTAGTTTGCTATAATGCATGACAAATTACCATAATTTAGTGACTTAAAACAATACCCATTTACTATCTCAAAGTATCTGTGAGCCAAGTGTCTGGACACAGGTTAGCTGGTCCTCTGCTTGGGGTCTTCCTCAGCTGAATTCAAGCTGCTGCCTGGTCTTGTTTAAGTACTCCTCCAAGCTCACTGGTTGTTGGCAGGATTCTGTTCCTTGCAGCTATATGATTAAGGTTCCCATTTTCTTGCTGGCTATCCATAGAGAACACTTCTCAGATTTGAGAGATCACCCTCAGATCTTCATCATGCAGTCCGCTAACAACACGGCAGCTCACTTCTGTACAGCCTACAGGAGAACCTCTGTGCAGGTTGCTATGATGTACAGAAAGAGTGTAATAAAATGCAGCATGATCACAGGAGTGACTACTACCCCATGTATCCGCCATATAATGTAACTAATTAAAGGAGCAGCTATCCCATCATATTCACAAGCCCTGCTCATTCTCCAGGGAAAGAAATTATCCAGGCAATATATCCCTGGAGACAAGAATCTTGGTGCCATCTCAGGATTCTTCCCACAATAGTCTGCAGATGGCTCGACAATCCTGAGAGCTTCCAATCAAGAGCCCTGAACTCTTTATTAATTATGAATTTTGCCTAACAACCATTGCCAAGCAACAATTCTTCAGAAATAAATACTCAAAATTTTTTGTGGTTACTTCATGGTAAGGGTGAAGAAATATGGGTCAGTGGTTTCTGGGATGAGGATTACATATGGACAATCCTCTTTCTAGGCGACTGGAGTATGGGAGTCAGGGAGTCTGGTTGGTTCGCTGACCACCTATGTGACCTTGACAAAGTCACATTACCCTTCTGGATGTCAGGTTTGTAGCTGTCCAACTGGAATGACTTCAGTGCTGTCTTCCTTGAAAGGATGCAGGGAACCCAAGATGCTTGTATCAAGAACATGAATACTTCTAGAGTCCTCAGGTGGTGTAAAGGAGGAGCTCTGAGAGTGTTTTTCCCAATTGTATCAAGAGAAATGTTTGGTACTAAAATAAATGTTCTTTCATTCAACACTCAATCAGCACCTACTTGTCTGTCCCTCTGCTGAGTCCTGGGACCACAGGGATTCTTCACTCTCTCATTTATTTACTCATTCAATGAATATGCTATTGAACACCTACTATGTGTCAGGCACTGAGGCACTGTCACATTCTAGGGAGGAAAAACATAGAACAAAATAAACAAGTAAGTGTATGGTATTTCACATGGTTAAAGTTCAATGAAGATAATTAAAGCTAAAAATCGGGAGAAGGAATTATCAGGAGACAGGCAACTATAACTTTAAATAGAGTGGTCAGGGAAGTTCTCATGGGAAGAGAGAGCTTTGAGTAAAAACCAGAAAGGGATGGGGAGAAAAACATATAGTGCAGGCATCTGAGGAAATAATTGCAGGTAAGGTAAAAGCAAGCAAAGGGCCCTGAGGCACAATATGTGCCTGGTCTGAAGAAGTCAGCCAGGGAACCAGACATGCCCCTAACACAATGTAAAAAGGGCTTCTGTAGAAAGAACCACAGGAAACCCCTCAAGGAGAGATAAACCACATGAAGAGGAGTCAGCACAATGGCCCCAGTTGCATGCATCTCTGCTTGTGAGGCGGTACCCTTACTGGTTACTGCTATTACACCAGCTTTCCCTGAACTACATACCGCAGAACAGACAAGTGACCTCTGTAAAATGCAGGCTCCATCAGCCCCACTATAGGCCCTGACTAAAAAGTTTAAGTGCAGGACCCCAACCACGGCCTTCACATCCTACTCCCAGTCCTGGCTACACTGGGACCAGAAAAGCTCGAACACTTCTAATTTACCTTGGGCTGAAGGAGAGGAGGCAGCCCTCCCACCAAGACTACCCCAACAGACCCCAGATGTAGGAAGAAAGGTGTTCTCTGAGAATAGAAAAAAGCTGGAAACAGATCCACATATCTATAGAAGCTTGACTTATTACCAAGGTGACCTTGCAGGTCAGAGAGAAGGAGATAAACTAGTCAAACAAGAGTATGTGATCATTGGTGATCTATATGAAAGTCATGAGTAAAGTTAGATTCCTGGCTCATGCCCTACACAAAACCCAATGAATGAAAGGCTTAAATCTGAAAGTTCAGGATACTCTATGGGAGAATATCTTCATGGCTTTGGGATTAAACAAGTGATTCCTTCAGCAAACAGGAAAAAGGAAAAGACCAAGTCAATTATTTTAAAATGAAGAATTTCTTTTGTTGGGGAGGTTGTAGAGAAAAAGGGACCCTAGTGCACTGTTGGTGGTATTGCAGACTGGTACAACTACTATGGAAAACAGTATGGAATTTTCTCAGAAAACTAAAGATGGATCTGCCTTTTGACCAAGCAATTCCACTGCTAGGATTCTATCCTAAGAACTCTGAAACATCAATCCAAAAGAACCTATGCATCCCAATGTTCATAGCAGCACAATTTACAATAGCCAAGTGTTAGAAGCAACCTAGGTGCCCATCAGTAATGAATGGATCAAAAAACTGTGGTACATTTACACAATGGAATTCTATGCAGCAGAAAGAAAGAAGGAACTCTTACCCTTTGCAACAGCATGGATGGGACTGGAAAGCATTATGCTAAGTGAAATAAGCCAGGCAGTGAAAGACAAATACCATATAATATCACCTTTAACAGGAACCTTGACAACAAAACAAAGAAACAAGCAAAATATAACCAAAGACACTGAAATAGAGAACAGGCTGACAGTGACCAGAGGGGAGAGGAGAGGGGACTTCAGGGGGGAGGAGGGAAGGGTTTACAAGAACAAGTATGAAGGACACATGGACAAAAACTAGAGGGGGTGGAAATGGGAGGGAGGTGGGGTGGGCTGGGTGGGTGGGTTGGGATGGGAGTAAAAGATAGAAAATTATACTTGAACAATAATTAAAATAAAATTTTAAAAATAATAAAATGAAGAATTTCTTTTCATCAAAAACCCATTAAAAATTGAAATCAAATCATCAGTTACAAACTACAAGAAGGTATTCATAACAGGATTAATATCCAAAATATATGAAAGACTTCAGTAATCAATAAAGAAACAGTATAATAGAAAAATGGGCAAAAAGATGTGAATAGGCATTTCACAAAAAGAAAATCTAAATGACTAATAAACCTAATTAGTAACCTTGGAAAGTCAAGTGAAAACTACAATGAGATCCATTTCACACACACCAAATAAGTAAAAAACAGAAACTGGACAAAATCATGTGTGGGTGGGAATGTGGAAGAGAGGGGATGTGTTCTCATGCTGGTGGGAAAGTGAACTACTGCTGACCCTTGCAAATCCGTTTGCTGTTATCCGGGAAGTCAAACATGAAACACTGACCACTAGTGATTGTTCTCCCAGGAGTAAACCCAGGAGCACCAGGGGCTATTCAGGTATTTCACAGCAGCCTTGTTAAAGTAACCCAAAGTGAAAATGGCCACATGTCCATGGATATGGCAGTCACGGACCATCCTTACAGTAGAACTCTCTGCAGCCATAAAAACCACCAAGGTCTTTCCAAGGACTGTCTGTGTCATTGCCATAAAGAAGCCCCAACTATACATCAATACCAACAATATCAAAACCCTTGTGTTGAGCAAGAGAGAATAATCTCAGAAAATGAATAAAGTGTGACTCCATTTACATAAGTTAAAAAATGGGCAAACAAAACAGTATATTGTTTAGGAATGAAACTATCAATAAAAGCAAATAAGCATTCAACATACATTCCAGAACAGGGAATTAATTTGGGTAGAGGGGTCTTACAGGTGCTTCTTAAAGACTATCAACATCACCTTTGTCAACCTATGAGGTATACAGGTGTTTGTTTTGCTGTAAGTATATATGTACACATATATTTTATATATACTCTGATGTGTGTGATATATTACATAATTTTATAAAACAGTTTGGAGGGAAGATTACTTGCTATACTGTTTGGGAACCTTCAACTGTGCTAGAGAAAGAAAGAAAACAAATGGGATGGGTGAAATTCTAGATGAAGCATAGGTAAGTTAATGACCATGACACAAGTCAGAGAACACAGCACCTGTGCACCAACCATAGATAAAAAAGGGTGGAAGAACCAAGTAATAACTAGCATTAATGACACTAAATATGCAACTGAATATTCATGATACATTAAATTCATGACTCACTTCATTTTCTTGAGGTCTGCAATTGGTCACTCACTGGTGATCCCATTTGGGACCCTTTTGTGCAGGGGTGTCAAACTCATTTTCACCAGGGGCCACATCAGCCTCACTGTTGCCTTCAAAGGGCCAAAATAATTTTAGTACTGTATAAATGTAACTAATCCTCAACTGTTAAGGAGTTGAAATTGCATTCAGTCCTTTGAAGGCAACCATGGAGCTGATGTGGCCCCCAATGAAAATGAGTTTAACAGCCCTGTTCTTGTGGCTGGTTCATATGTGGACAGCTCTTGGCCAGATACTTGCTTTTGTGCTGCAGATACAAAAAGTGGCAGAGCTAGCTCCTGTCCTTGGCCCCAGGTACCTTCTGTCTGTCAGACCCCTGACTTGCCTCAATTTTGGTCCTTTATAATGCACCATCAGCTGGAAGGGAGCCTGAACCTAGGGACTTTGCATACCAGAATAGGGAGTGAGGGCTTCCATCACCTGTACCTACCCTCTCTAATGCCTTGCTTCTTGCTGTGTGATTTAATTTATTTTTAATAAGCCATATGCTTCAGGCATCTGTTATGGTCCATGAGCATCTATTAGTAACCTCTGAGAAATTCATGCCATCCTCTGGTCATGGCAGATCCCATTGCATCAGGGTGACTTTCCACACAATACCCACTAAACTAAAAGTGGAGAAGTGGTGAACAGGGTGAGGGATCACTAAAAAACAAAATGTCCAACATTCCCAAATGAGTATGCTGGGAAGGAAGGGAAGAGTTCATGAAACGGTCCCAGAGAACAAACCCCAACTAGAATAACAGGATGAGAAAGGGTATCCAGCCCATACCAGGATGTTGAAAAGAGTAAGAGCCATGGAAGGAAGTTCAGAGTGTGGGTGTTTTAGGAGGCATGGAAGGAGAGACCAGGTGATAAATTTAACTGTGGTGTGATAAGAATGAGAAGGGGAAAATATTTTTAAGAATCAAAATTTTGATTCTTAAGAAAGACCTGTCAAAATCCAGTGACATTTGAGGACAATAAAATGTATACATTTTTTAATTAACTGGTTCATGAAAAAATTCAAACAGTGCTAAAAGAGCAGTGTCTCCTTCTAGGTCTTCTAGGGTGTCAGCTTTAGTGAATGGGAAGAAATGGCATATAATTATCTGATCATTTGTTTCTAAACAGTCCTTTCAAGGCAATGCAGGCACTGAAGAACCTTCAATCAACACTTCACCATCATCTCCCACTCATTTTCCTTCTCTCTGGGAAAAGAGCTATTATACTGAAGAAATGTATTGGGGTCTGCTATGCATGCAGTACCGAATGAGACATGGTAAGAGAAAAATCAAATTATGCATATATTGTTTTGAAACTAATCTATTGTGTTGAATTATACATATTTAAAACATGTTTAAAAATTAGAGAACCCTAAAGGTTCATCAATAAGAGAAAGTTTAAGTAATTATGATACATCCATGCTATGAAGTACTATACAGCTATTTAAAAGGATGGGGCAGATCTATATGTATAGACACAGAAAGGTGTCCTTGATAAATACCAGCTGAAAAAAGAATTCAGAATGAGAGTTTGTCAGTTGAATCCTGTAGATAGTAGGCACTACAGCAGTCAGGACAGTGCAGAAGGTCTCTTGGGAAAACCACCTGGGAAAGGAAGATCAGAGAAACAGGGTTGGGTGGGAGAGCCCTCATTCTCCATGCAGACTGGACAGTCTTGCCACCTGATGGGAGCTGCAGAGTACAGATAACAGTTGGAGGAGCTGCATTAGGCAGAAATGAGCAGTTCCCATCTTGCCTTCTTGCTGGCTACTGGCTGGAGCTTCTCTGAGAGGCCATGGTCTTGCCTTAGAACCTGAGCTCCAAAAGAGCTCACAGCCACTCACAATCCTTGCAGTGGGCCTGTGAGCCCTTTCTCAAAGGGGAATTAAAGGGGTACGTCTCCATGTCTGCCCAAGTAGTATGATCACATTTTTTGTGGGAGAATGTTCACACAGGAATGTATTCTCAAGTCTACGATTAGCCATGTGCATAGAAAATTATCTCAAAAGATACATTCATAATAGTTAAAAGTGGTAATATCTGGGAAATGGAAAAATATAAGATGGTAAGAAAATGTCATTTTTATTCCTTTATTTTATGTTTCTATAATGTTTAAAATATTTCTATATCTACTAACCTTATATTTATAAAATAATTGAGGTACCCTGGTCAGGTGACTCAGTTGATTGGAGTATCATCCCATACACGAAAATGTTGCAGGCTCAGTTCCCAGTTGTGGCAGGTATGGGAGAAAACCAATCAATATTTTTCCCTCATATCAATGTTTCTATCTCTCCCTCCATTCCTCTCTCTAAAATGAATAAAAACATGTCCTTGGGTAAGGATTAAAAAATAATTGAGGTTTTTGGTTAAAGGTGATGGACTGACCATATATGAGTTTCCCTTTCCTTCCATTCAAGATTGTAGTAAAGAAATTAAAAATGTTTTAAAAACTTAAGCCCACAAAGGTATATGAAACGTTAGAGGGAACAGCAATAGTTAAAGATATTCTCACCTTTTGGAAGCCAAAAAGGGACACCTCACTTAACAGGTTGGAAAAGTCTCAATCTCAAGTGTAAGCGAAGCCAGATACAAATGAGAAGTCAGACCATTTTCCCTGCAGAAACCCCACAGGTCTTGAGACTTAGTAACACCAACAATGAAAGGAATGAAGAGCCAAGAAGAAAAGAGAGGAATGAGTTGAAAGTCTTTATACATTACTTCCAATCCCTTACTCTGCCATGCCCCAAGCACAAGACTGCAGACTTATTCTGTTGATATATTGAGCAGGAAAGACGAGAGAGATATGAGGACACAGGATGAGACCTAGGGTTAAATACAGAGTGAATACTTCAAAGTCTGGATACTTAATGGTAAACACTACTCCTTTACACCATACACAACTCCAGCAAGAAGGAGGCTACCCATCTCCTCTCCCTATACCCCCAGTAGAAAATCAGAGGGTTCTTCTCCAGATATTTGGCAGTTCTCAAAAAAAACAAAAAACTTGCTCTCTCCTGCAATTAACCAAAAAATAAGCTCACCAATCAAAAAGCCCAGCCCATAAGTACATAACATCCAATTAGCTCTTGATTATGAGTGGAAAACCAATGATGACCAGATACATGCAGTAAGTCCCAGCATGATAGACGGATAACAAAATAAACATAGAACAGGAAATTAAAGAAACCAAAGATAACAGAGGAAGCAGAAGGAAGCCTTCAAAAATGCTAATTAGTATTCTTATAGAAACAAGAGAAATGCTACCTATGTAAAACAAGAACAGTACACTCATTTTAAAAAACAGCAGTACTAAACACTTGGTGAAGATGTGAAACAACAGGCACTCTTGATCATTGCTGGTGGGAATGTAAAATGATACAGCTTTTTTTGGAAGACTGGCAGTAACCTAGCGATCATGCTGCCAGGCATTTACCAAATTGAGTTGAAAACTTACATCCACAATACTACAATTTTTATGTCAGTTTATTCATAATTGCCAAAAATTGGAAGCATTCAAAATATCGGTCAATAGATTCATGGAAAAACAAATGTGATACATAAACACAATAATTATTACTCGGTGATAAAAAATTAAGTGATCCCCCAATAACTTGATAAGTTATATAAATGTCTAACCACTATGCTGTACATCTGAAACTTGAATTAATACTGAATGTCAACTGTAATTGAAAAGTAACAAAAAAAATTAAAAACCACTAGCCTCAAATATAATGGATTTTAAAAAAGAAAGAAAGAGAGAGAGATACCAAGCCACACACACACAAAAGGAAACTTAAATACATATTACTAAGTGAAAGATGCCAGTATGAAAATGCTACATACACTTTGACACCAATTCTATGACATTCTGGAAAAGGCAAAATGATAGAAAGTGAAAAGATCAGTGATTGCTAAAACACAAGGCATTTTTAAGGCAATGAAACTAATTCGTATGATTCTGTAATGATGGGTACATGATATCATGCATTTTCCAAACCCATAGAACTGAACAACACTATGTGTTAACTATAGACTTAAATTAAAAACAATGTATTAATATTGATTTGTTAATCATAACAAGTGTACCACACTAGTGTAAGATGTTTGTAATAGGAGAAACTATGTCCAGGAGAGGGGGATTACATGGGAACTCTGTACAATTTTTCTATAAATCTAAAACTGTTCTTAAATGAAAGTCAATTTTTTAAATGATAACTGCAAAAAATAATGAACCCCAGCATCACATGTTATATAAAAATGAACTCAAAATGGATCACAAAGTATGGTTTTAAATATAAAATTATATACATAAATCTATAAACCTTTTAAGAAAACAAAAACAGAAGATAATCTGAAGATCTAGGGCTAAGCAAAGACTTCTTAGACTTGCACCAAAAGCATGATTTATAAAAGGAAAATTAATAAGTTGGAATTCATCCAAATTAAAAAAATTTTGCTTGCAAAAGACCTTATTATGAAGATGAACAAACAAGCTACACACTGGGAGAAATACTTGCAAACCACACATCCAACCAACAAAGGACTGGTGTCTGAATATATAAAGAACTCACAGGGACTCCCAGCCAAGATGGAGGCATGGGTAGACACACTGTGCCTCCTCGCATAACCAAAATAAAGAGAACAAAAATTTAGAAACAAAAATACAACCAGTACTGACAGAAAATTGAACTGTATGGAAGTTCAATAACCAAGGAGTTAAAGTAGACATATTCATCAAGACCGGTAAGAGGGTTGGAATTGGGCAGCTGGATGAAGAGGGGTTGCAGCAAAAAAAAGCAGTGCTGGCGGACCCCCAGTGCTCAAGACAGCAGTGGGTGGAACCAGTGAGGAGGCAGAACCACACAAGGCAGCTGGCAAACCAGGTGGTCCGACATTCCAATGCAGATAAACCAGGCGAAACTGGGGAGTGAGACAGACTGCACAACCCAGGCTCCATCTCAGGGAAATGAAGCCTGAAAACACCAATTAAAAACACCTGTGGGGGTTGAGGTGCCAGGCGAGACTCCCAGCCTCACAGGAGAGTTTGTTCGAGAGACCCACAGGGTCCTAAAATGTACACAAACACATCTACATGAGAATCAGCACCAGAAGGGCCTACTTTGCTTGGGGAAAGTGGCAGAAGTGACTGAAATCCAACAGAGACCTGGGCAAGCACCATTGTTCCCTCTTGGACCCCTGCCCCACATACAGCATCACAACTCAGCAACTGGGTTGCCCTGCCCTGGTGAACACCTAAGGCTCCACCCCTCACTACATAACAGGCGCATCAAGACAAAAAAAAAAAATGGTCCAAACAAAAGAAGAAAACAAAGCTCCAGAAAAAAATACAACTAAGTGATGAAGAGAGAGCCAGTCTATCAGATGCACAGTTCAAAGCACTGGTGATCAGGATGCTCACAGAATTGGTTGAATTTGGTCACAAATTAGATGAAAACATGAAGGCTATGCTAAACGAAATAAAGGGAAATGCACAGGGAACCAATAGTGATGGGAAGAAAACTGGGACTCAAATCAATGGAGTGGACCAGAAGGAAGAAAGAAACAACCAAACAGAAAAGAATGAAGAAACAGGAATTCAAAAAAATGAGGAGAGGCTTAGGAACCTCCAGGATATCTTTAAATGTTCAAACATCCCCGAATTATAGGGGTGCCAGAAGGAGAAGAGGAAGAGCAACAAGTGGAAAAGTTATTTGAACAAATAATAAAGGAGAACTTCCCCAATCTGGCAAAGGAAGTAGACTTCCAGGAAGTCCAGGAAGCTCAGAGACTCCCAAAGAAGTTGGATCCAAGGAGGAACACACCAAGACCCATCATAATGACATTACCCAAGATTAAAATGAAGGAGAGAATCCTAGAAGCAGCAAGAAATAAGGGGACAGTTACCTACAAAGGAGTTCCCATCAGACTTGCAGCTGGTTTGTCAAAAGAGACCTTACAGGCAAGAAGGGGCTGGAAAGAAATATTCCAAGTCATGAAAGGCAAGGACCAGCCCTGGCTGGCATAGCTCAGTGGATTGAGCACGGGCTGCAAACCAAAGTGTTGCAGGTTTGATTCCCAGTCAGGGTACATGCCTGGGTTGCAGGCCACTGCCCCCAGCAACCACACATTGATGTTTCTCTCTCTCTCTGTCTCTCTCCTTCCCTTCCCTGTCTAAAAATAAATAAATAAAACCTTAAAAAAAAAAGAAAGGCAAGGAGCTACATCCAAGATTGCTCTATCCAGCAAAGTTTTCATTTAGAATGGAAGGGCAGATCAAGTGCTTTTCAGATAAGATCAAGTTAAAGGAGTTCATCATCACCAAGCCCTTATTATATGAAATATTAAAGGGACTTGTCTAAGAAAAAGAAGATAAAAAATATGTATAGTAAAATGATGGCAAACTCACAATTATTAACAACCACACCTAAAGCAAAAACAAAAACCAACTAAGCAAACAACTAGAAGAGGAACAGAACCACAGAAATGGAGATCACATGGAGGGTTAGCAACAGGGAGTGGGAGGAGGAGAGGGGAAAAGGTACAGAGAACAAGTAGCAGAGATGGTAGATAGAAAATAGACAGGGGGAGAGCAAGAATAGTATGGGAAATGTAGAAGCTAAAGAACTTATAAGTATGACACATGGACATGAACTAAAGGCAGGGGAATGTGGATGGGAGAGGGTGTGCAGGATGGAGGGGAGTGAAGGGGGGAAATGGGACAACTGTAATAGCATAATCAATAAAATATATCTTTAAAAAAAAAGAACTCTCAGAATGTACCAGTAAAAAAATAAAGAACTCTCAGAATTCACCAGTATTTTAAAAATGGAGGAAAAGCATGAACAGACATTTCACCAAGGAAGATATACAGATGGCAAATAAGTGCACAAAAAAGATGTTCAGCATCATTAGCTATTAGGGAAAAGCAAGTTAAAACCACAATGAGATATAATATACACCTATTAGAATGACTAAAACTTAAAATAGTGACAACACCAAAAGCTGATGAGGATACAGAGAAATCTAACTGTTCATACATTGCTGGTAAGAATATAAAATGGTAGAACCACTCTAGAAAACAATCTGGCAGTTTCTTATAAAAACTAAATATGCAGCTATATGCAACCAAACAAATTGTACTCCTGTGCCTTGATCACAAAGAAATAAAAACTTAAGTTCCAGCAATAATCTGTATGTGAATATTAGTAGTAGCTTTATTCTTTTTTTTAAGATTTTATTTATTTCTTTCAAGGGAAGGGAAAGGAGGGAGAAGGAGAGGGTGAGAAACATTGATGTGAGAGAGAAACATCAACTGGTCACCTCTGTACACACCCCAACTGGGTACCAAATCCACAACCTAGGCATATGCCCTGACTGGGAATCAAACCAGAGACCTTTCACTTCTCAGGATGATTCCCAACCAACTGAGTCACACGACAATCATAGCTTTATTCTTAAAAGCCCAAACCTGAAACAACCCAGATGTCTTTCAGCAGGTAAATGGTTAAGAAAATGTGATCCATCCATACCACAGGATCCTATTCAGCAATCAAGGTATGGACTGTTTCTATATGGAACATGTCAACTGATTCTCCAGAGAGGTTTTTCTGAATGGAAAAAGGCCAATCACAAATGTTACATAAAAGTGAGGAGCATGAAAAGTCTGCACACAGGGTCATGAGATCCCCAGTGTATTCACAGAATGGCTTTCCAGAAGGAGAGCAGAAGGCTCCTCTCTAGAACATCTTGGCCCTGTGGGTTCATCACTGGGAAAACCACCTGTACACATACCCCACCTTCAACACAGTTTCATTTTTGTTTTTTATCAATTACAGTTGATATACAGTATTATATCAGTTTCAGATGTACAACATAATGATTAAACATTTATATGACTGATGAAGTGATCACACTAAGTGTATCGCACACTGGACACCATACGCAGTTGCTATATTATTGACTATATTCCTTATGCTGTACTTTACATCCTTGTGACTGTTTTTATAACGGGAAAATTGTGTATCATAATTCTTTTTTTTTTCAACTTTGATCTCCCCACCCTGCCTCCCTTCTGACAACTATCAAAATGTTCTCTGTATTTGAGTTTGTTTCTGTTTTGTCTATTTTGTTTTATAACTCTGGTTTTATTGATTTAAGAAAGAGACAGAGAAAGAGAGACATCAATTTTTTTTGTCCCACTTATTTATGCATTCATTGGTTGCTTCTTGAATGTGCACTGACCAGAGATCAAACCCATAGTTTTGGCATATATGGACAACACTCTAACCAACTCAGTTACCAGGTCAGGGCTGTTAATTTTATTTTTTTAGATTCCATATATACTTGAAATCATGTGGTATTTTTCTTTCTCTGTCTGGGTTATTTTACTTAGCATAATACCCTCTAGGTTCATCCACATTGTCAAAAATGATAAGATTTTATTCTTTTTATGATAAAATAATATTCCATTGAATATATGTTATTACATCATCTTAATATATTCATCTATCAATGGACATTTAGGTTGCTTCCATAGTTTGGTTATTGTAAATTATGCTGCAATGAACATAGGAGTGCATATATCTTTTCAACCTAGTGGTTTGGATTACTTTGCATAAATACTGAGAAGTGAAATTGCTAAATCATATGGTAGTACAATTTTCAATCTTTGAGAAACCTCCATATTGCTTGCCACAGTGGTTGTGACAATTTACAATCCAACCAACACTGCACAAGGATTTCCTTTTCCCCACATCCTCACCAACACTTTTTGTTTGTTGATTTATTGATTATAGCCATTCTGACAGGTATGTGGAGATATCTCATTGTGGTTTTAATTTTCATTTCCTTGATGATTAGTGCTGCTGAGCATCCTTTCATATGTCTGTTGGCCATCTATGTGTCCTCTTTGAAAGAACGTCTATTTAAGTCCTCTATTCGTTCTTTAATCATATTATTTTGGTTTTGGTTTTGGTTTTTTTGGGGGGTTGGTGTAAAGTTATAAGTTCCTTATAAATTTTGGATATTAACCAATTATCAGATGTATCATTGGTGAATATCTTCGCCCAACTGGTAAGACAGCTTTTTGTTTGGTTGATAGTTTCCTTTGCCTTGTAAAAACTCTTTAGTTTGATGTAGTATTATTTGTTTATTTTTTTTCTTCTGTTTCTCTTGCCCAAAGAGGCATATCCAAAACAATATTACCAAGACTGATGTCCCAGAGTTTACTGACTATGTTTTATTCTAGGGGTTTTATGGTATCTGGTCTTATATTTAAGTATTTCATTCATTTTGAGTATATTCTTGTTTATTGTGTAAGATAATGATCCAGTTTCACTCTTTTGCATGTGTTGGTCCAGAAACCCAGTAATTGAAGAGACTGTCTTTATCCCCATTTTATCTTCTTGCCTCCTCAGTCATAGATTTATTTTTAAGTTTTCTACTCTGTTCCATGGATCTATGTGTCTGTTTTTATGCTAGTACCATGCTGTTTTGATTACTTTAGACTTGTAGTATAGGTTAATATGAGATAGTTTGGTACATCCAATGTTGTTCTTCTTTTTCAAGGGTGTTGTGGCTATTGAGACCTTTTGCAGTTTCAAATAAGTTTTAGAATTATTTGTTCAAATGATACCTTGAACAAGGGTTTGATCTCCAAAATATATAAAGAACTCACATGACTCCACTCCAAGAAGACAGAAAACCCAATTACAAAATGGGCAAAGAACTTGAACAGACACTTCTCCAAGGAGGACATACGGAGGGCACAGAGACACATGAAAAGATGTTCAGTATCACTAACAATCAGAGAGATGCAAATTAAAACCACAAGGACATACCACTTCACACTGGTCAAAGTGGCCATCATAAACAAATCAACAAACAAGTGTTGGAGAGGTTGTGGAGAAAAGGAAACTCTAGTACACTGTTGTTGGGAATGCGAACTGGTGCAGCCACTGTGGAAAACAGTATGGAATTTCCTCAGAAAACTAAAAATGAAACTGCCTTTTGATCCAGCAATAAATCCACTGCTGGGATTATACCCTAAGAACACCAGAACACCAATCCAAAAGAACCTATGCACCCCAATGTTCATAGAAGCACAATTTACAATAGCCAAGTGCTGGAGGAAACCTAAGTGCCCATCAGTAAATGAGTGGAACAAAAACTATGGTACATTTACACAATGGAATAATACACAACAGAAAGAAAGGAGCTCCTACACTTTGCAACAGCATGGATGGATCTGGAGAGCATTGTGTTAAGTGAAATAAGCCAGGCAGTGAAAGACAAATACCATATAAACTCACCTATAAGTGGAACTTAATCAACAAAACAAATAAGTGAGCAAAGGGGAACCAGAAACATTGAAATAAAGAACAAACTGATGGTGACCAGAGAGGAGGGGTGAGGGTATAATCGGGAAAAAAGGGGGACGGACCATCAAGGAACATGTATAAAGGACACATGGACAAAGCCAAAGGGGGGTAGGATCAAGGGTGGGAGGTGGGGATGGGTAGGGCAGGGGGACTGGTGGGGAAAATGGAGACAACTGTGGTTAAACAACAATAAAAAAATAAAAACAAAAGAAATAAAAAATAAAAGAAAAAAGTTTTAGAATTATTTTTTCTAGTTGTGTGAAAAATTACATTGGTATTTGATAGTGATTTCACTGACATTATAGATTGCTTTGTTTATATGGACATGTTAACAATGTTAATTCTTCCTATCCATGGGCACAATACATGCTTCCATTTATTTGTATCTTCTTCCATATCTTATAGTATTCCAGAACAGGCCTTTTACCTCTTTGGTTAAATTTATTCCCAGGTATATTATTATTTTTGATGCAATTGTAAATAGAATTTTTCTTAATTTCTCTTTCTGATAGTTCATTACTGGCACATAAAAAATGGCAACCAATTTCTGAATATTAATTTTGTATTATGCTACTTTACTGAATACATTTATCAGTTCTAATAGTTTTTTGGTAGAATCTGTAGGGTTCTCTAAAACATAGTTTTGTGACATTGGCAAATAATAAGTTTTAGTTCTTCCATTCCAGTTTTAATTTCAATTTTAATTTTTCTTATTGTTTGATTGCTGTGGCTAGAATTTCCAGCACTATGTGGAATAAAAGTGGTGAAAGTGGACATCCTTGTATTTTCCTGATCTTAAGGAAAACCCTTTTTAGTTTTTCACCATTGAGTATAGTGTTAACTGTGAAAAGGATATATACAGCTTTTATATGTTGAGCTATATTTTCTCTACTTTTACTTTGCTGAGAGTTTTTATCATAAATGGATGCTGGATTTTGTCAAATGTTTTCTCTGTATATATCAATATGATCATATGATTTTTTTACTTACATTTTGTTTATATAGTGTATCATATTAATTGATTTGAGGATGTTGAACCAATCTTGCATTCCAGGAATAAATGCTACTTAATCATGGTATATGATCTTTTTGATGTATTGCTGAATTTGGTTTGCTAATATTTTGTTGAAGATCTTCTGCATTTATGTCTATCAAGGATATTGGCTTACAATTTTTTTCTTTGTAATGTCATTGTATGGTTTTGAAATCATGGTAATGCTGACCTCATAAAATACATTTGGGAGCCTTCCCTTCTCTTCAATTTTTTGGAATAGTTTGAGAAAGATAGGTATTAATTTTTTTGGAATTTTTGATATTCATCTGTAAAGTCATCCAATCCAGGATGTTTGTTTGTCAGGAGTTTTTAGATTACTGATTCAATATTCTTAGTAGTTATTGGTCTTCAGAATTTCTGTTTCTTCATTATTCAATCTTGGAAGATTGTATGTTTCAAAAAATGTATTCATTTCTTCCAGGTTGTCCAATTTCTTTGCATATACTTCTTTGTATTATTTTTTTATAATCCTCCGTGTTTCTGGGGTGTCCGTCTTCATTTTTCCTCTTTCATTTCTAATTTTATTTATTTGGGTTCTCTGTCTTTTTTTCATGATGAGTTTTGTTAAAAGTTTACCAATTTTATCTTTTCAAAGGAGCTTTTGGTTGTATTGATCTTTTGTAATTTTTAGACTATTATATTTATTTCTACTCTGATCTTTATTACTCACTTCCTTTTTCTCACTTCAGGCTCTATTTGTTTTTTCTTTTTCTAGTTCCTTTAGGTGTAAAGTTAGATTGTTTATTTTAAAATTCAACATTTTCTTTATATTTTTTGCTTCTTGAGATAGGCCTGTATTTCTATGAATTTCCCTCTTAGAACTGCCTTGGCTGTGTCCCATATATTGCTGTCATTGTGTTTTGATTTTCAGTTGCCACAAGATATCCTTTGATTTTTTCCACGATCGTGTTGTTCATCAATTCATTATTCAGTAGTATGTTATTTAGCTTCCATGTGTTTTTCTGTATTTTGGGATTTTTTTCCTGCCATTGATATTTATGTTCATACCATTGTGACTGAAGAGAGTACTTGACATGATTTCAGTATTCTTAAATTTACTGAGATTTGCTTGTGGCCTAAAATATGGTTTATCTTGTAAAATTTTCTGTGTGCAGTTTGAAAGAATATATATTCTGCTGCTTTGGGGTGAAATGTTTTTAAATTAAATCCACCTGGTCTAATGTGTTACACAATGCCACTGTTTCTTTTTTTGTCGATTTTCTGTCAGGATGGTCTCTCCATTGGTGTCAGTGGAGTGTTAAAATCTCCTACTATTACTTCAGTACTGTCAATCTCTTCCTAAATGTCTGTCAATATTTTCTTTATATATTTAGATGCTCCTACATTAGGTGCATAAATGCTTACAAGGGTTATATTCTCTTGTTGGATTGATTCCTTTATCATTTTGAAATATTTCTCTTTGTCTCTTATTTTAGCCACTATTTTAAACCCATTTTTGTCTGGTATACATATTCCTATACCAGCTTTTTTCATCCCCATTTTTATGGAATATCTTTTCTCATACTTTTACTTTCAGTCTGTGTGTGTCCTTTGATCAGAAGTGGGTCTCTTATAGGCAACATATGCATAAGTCTTATTTTCTTATCGATTCACCCACCTTATATTTCTTGATTGGAGTATTTAATTTGTTTACATTTAAAGTAATTATTGATAGATATGTAGTTATTGCCGCTTTATTATTCATAGTTTTACCTTTTTTCCTCCCCCTTTTTCTTTTTTCAAAGTACTTATACTCTTCACTTTATTTTTATAACTTCCCTGTAAAACATTTTATTTTCTTTTACAGTTGGTTTTATTAGAATGTAGGAATTGAGAAAAAGTGATAAAAAGAAAAGGAAACTATAGAAGTAGCCTAAACATTATCACAGCTATGGAAGAAAGACAGATTTAATAATTTTATTATAGGTACCTATTTTTATAACTCAGTGTGACACTTTATTAATTTTCAGTGAAAAGTACAACCACAAAATGAACTAAATTCCTGATATTACCTGGTTTGCACATTCTCTGCCCTATAAAAAATGCTTCTACATTAATTCAAATTACTTGGTAGAAATGCAATCAAAGCACATTTATGGGATGATCCTAAAGGCTTATATTATCAAATTATGACACATGATACCTCTCAACACACTCTAAGTCTGTATTTGCCAAGCAACCAGAATGTCCACATTAGCTGGCCAAGTCACCTTTATCTCTAAGTGGTGCTGAAAGTATGCTGACAGAATTGTATTCTTTGACTTCATGCAGACCATCTGTCTTCTTCTTCTTAAAGAACACCCTTTAACATTTCTTGCAATATTAATTCAGTGGAGATGAGAACTATTTTAGCTTTCTCTTGTCTGGGAAGTTCTTTACCTGTCTTTCAATTCTAAATGGTACCTTGGCTGGATAGAGGAGTCTCAGTTATAGGTCCTTGTTTTTCATCACTTTGAACATTTCATGCCAATCCCTCTGGCCTGCAAAGTTTGTGTTGAGAAATCTGCTGGAAATCCTATGGGAGTTCATTTGGAGATAACTAACTGCTTTTCTTTTGCTGCTTTTAAGATTCTCTCTTTGTCTTTAACCATTGGCATTTTAATTATGATGTGTGTTGGTGCGGGCTTTTTTGTTAGACTCTGTGCACTTCCTGGACTTGTATATCTATATCCTTCACCAGGTTAGGAATATTTTTTGTCATTATTTTTTCAAATAGATTTTCAATTTCTTGCCCTCTTTCTTCTTTTGCCCAAAACCCCATGATGCAAATGTTGGTATGCTTGAAGTTGTCTCAGAGCCTCCATATTGTATCCTCATTTTTTAATTTTTTTCTCTTTGCTGTTCTAATTGGATGTTTTCTGTTATCTTGTCTTTCAAATTGTTGATTTGACCCCCTGCTTTATCTACTGTACTGTTGATTCCCAGCAATGTATTCTTTATTTTAGTTATTGTATTCTTCATTTGTGACTTGTTCTTTTTTATGTTTTCTATCTCCATTTTTATGTTTCCTATCTCTTTGTTAAAGTTCTCAGTGAGTTCATCTACTCTTCCCCTTAGTTTATCAAGCATCTTATTATCAGTGTTTTGAATTTTGCATCTGGTAGATTGTTTGTGTCTGTTTTGTTGCACTCTTTTTCCAGAGTTTTGTTCTGTTATTTTATTTGGGTCATGTTTCTTTCTTTAAGATTTTATTTATTTTTTTTTTAGACAGAAGGGAAGGGAGGGAGAAAGAGATGGAGAGAAGTATCAATGTGTGGTTGCCTCTAGTGTGCCCCACACTGGGAGCCTGGTCTGCAACCCAGGCATGTGCCCTAACTGGGGATAGAACCAGCAACCCTTTTGTTCTCAGGCCAGTGCTCAATCCACTGAGCCACACCAGCCAGGGCTATGTCAGGGCTGTTTCTTTATATTCTCATTTTGGCTGCCTCCCTCTGTTTGTTTCTATGTATTAGATAGGTCTGCTACATCTCCCAGTCAGGGCTCTGGTGCCTTCTGGGTCCATCCTTTTGGTTTGTAATTTGTGGAGGTGGTTCTGTGGTTCTCTGGTGCAGTCTGAAGTCAGCCACCAAGTGTGTTGGTTCTGAGGCCTCTTGTGGGAGGCTGTGGTGCAGGTTAAATTCAACCACTGCCTGTGCCCTGTCCAGGGTCACCTGGCAGGAGCTATAAAGTGATTTGCATGTAGTTTCTCCCTGAGCTGGGCTAGGAGGAACCTGAAAAAAGCTAAGCTGCAAACTGAGGTTGGCTGTGTCTAGTGCTAGGTTTGGGGCCACCTAGCCAGGAATGAGTCATGCTGAGGTCAACTGACTTATTTGAGGTTGGTGCACCTTTAAGAGATTTTAGGAAAATTTCTATCACAAGTCAAGACATGCTGTTTATGTGCTAAGGCCAATAGAGTGGTTTGGTCTGGGTATGTGACTTGGGTGAGGCAGGGTCTTAGGGAATCACCACAGACAAGCAAAAGATGTTAGACAGGTTAATGCAGCATTCAGATTGGGCATCCATTTGTACCTGCCAGCTGTGTGAATGTAGGCTCAATGAAGAAACAGTGGTGTCTGTCGGCACTTCTGTCCCCGGAGTGAGTTGTCCTAACCCTGCCCCTCCAGCCCTTGCCCTGAAACTAGTCAATTCAGCTTCTCACCTTGTTTCTTTGGTGCTTTCTGAGCTGTTGCCCTAGCACTAAAGCTCAGAGCAAGGGAGTCCATGACAAAATAAGCCTGTGCATGGTCCCTTTAAGACCTATAGTACCTGGGTGTTCAGAAGGCCTCCCTCTCACTCAGCCACAATCCCCGGTGGTTTTCCCAGGCAGATAGTATGGCAATGTATCTTTCCAGCAGTGGAGCACTGGGTTGTGGAGGCCCATGTGGGTTTGGGATCACTTGCTCCATTGGGGAGACCTCTGCAGTTGAGATATCCCTCCTGTTTCTTAATACCACACTGTGGGTATGGGTCAGACTGATCCATGTCTTTGCCCCTCCTACCAATCTTAACGTAGTTTATTTTGTATATCCTTACTTATAAGACTTCTGTTCAGCCAGTCTTCAGGTGGTTCTCGATAATTCTATAGTTTAGTTATAATTTTGATATGGCCTTGGGAAGTGAGTGAGCACAGCATTTACCTACTCTACCATCTTGACCAGAAGTCAGATCATTTTTAAGTTTTTAACTATATTAAAGTATAATCAAGGTACAGTGATGTGTACTCATTGTAAATGTCCAGCTGCATAAATTTTCACTTACTAAACACACTTGTGCCAACAGTACCCAGATCAAGAAATAGAACATACCAGCATGCCAGAAACCCCTATAGTCCCTCCCAGCTCCAACCCCATTTCAAAGATAACCACTATCCTGACTTCTGGCAGCATAGATTTGTTTTGCCTATTTTTATGCATTATGTAAATTGAACCATGTATGTGCACTATTTCATGTCCAACTGCTTTTACTGAATATCACATTTGTGAGAGTTGCCTGTACAAACTACTGCATAGTATCCTGTTGTGGGAATATACTATTTTATCCATTCTACCATTGATGGGCATCTGGGTAATTCCCAGTTTGGGCTCTTACAAATGCTCATCATGTGTTTAATTAGCTTTTATTGTTTCTCTTTAAATATAAATAGATAGGTAAAGATGACCCAGAGAAAACCTCTAATATAAAAATAGAGAGTAAGGCAGGGTCTCAGAGGGCTTCTAATGTAGTCAGCACAGCAAAACTTCAAAGAAAAACTGAAACAAATATCTTCAGAGAGATAAGGGAAGATCTATAAAAGAAATACAAGATGCCCTAACAAAGGAAATTCAGAAAACAATTTCTATGGAACTCTTAGAAATTAATTATGTGGGGACACAAATTTTATAATTCAATAGGATGACTGAAAGTCAAAGCTGAGGGAATCTTCCAGAGAGTAAATTAAAATGACAAGAGAAAAGATAAGAAAATCATAGTCAATCCAGGATGTCCTGTATCTGAATAATAGGCATTCAGGGAAAACACAGAAAACTAAGGAGAGAAAATTATCCAATAAAAATAAAAAGTTACAGAAGTGAATAACATTAGTTTCTACAGTGACAAGCCTCACTAAGGCCCAATGAACTAAAAGAAAAAGATACAAGCCCTGGCTGGCATAGCTCAGTGGATTGAGCGTGGGCTGCGAACCAAAGTGTCACAAGTTCGATTCCCAATCAGGGTACATGCGTGGGTTGCAGGCCATGACCCCCAGCAACCACACATTGATGTTTCTCTCTCTGTCTCTCTCTCTATCTCCCTCCCTTCCCTCTCTAAAAATAAATAAATAAAATCTTTTAAAAAAAGAAAGAAAGAAAAGAAAAGATACATACTGAGGCACATCACCATAAAGTGTCAGAACACTGAAGGCAGAGATGCCATACACACCCCTGATAGACCAAAATGGCTCACTTACAAAGGACCACAGTAGCCCTAGAAGCTGAAATACAATGATGCAATGACTCTGAATGCTGAAGAGAAACATACTGCTACCTAGAATTCAAAACCCAGCCAAATTGTTATCAAGTGTGAAATACATATTTCATAGTGTAAGTGTAAAATACAATATTTTTAGACATGCAGGGTCTCAAAAATCTTGCCTCCTGCCTACTCACTTACAAACAACCTACCAGAGAATGCACTCTGTCTACATGTAGCACAAGCCAGGAGAAAAAGAGGACACCCCCTTCCTGAGGATGGAACCCAGGACTGAGGCAAAGGGAAGTTCCAAGCAATGAGAAAATAAAAAGACCTGAGACCACAACAAAAGTCAGTTTAAACATCCAGACTCCAAGAGGATATCATCAAGCAAAATTAAAATTCATGGATTACTAAAGTGTTTGAATTATCATCATCTTCTTCATATAAAAAATAGGACAATCCCAAGCAGAAGACTGCATAAGAAAAAAGGTGATCATGACACACTATGTGACTCAGCTATGAACAATATTAGACTGCAGAGTACTGTGAACCCTGGCCATCGATTTAACCAAAAACTAATTGAACTTCAAAGGTAGAACATAGAGGTAAGAAGGAGAGAGATGTACAAAAGATCTACATCCTGATTGTATAAAGATGTAATTCAGCATTTAATGTCTAATATTTAAATGTCTAGAATTAGTAGTACAGTTTTATTACTGAAATTGATGATGGCACATAACAGAAAAGGCATGTAAAAGGCTTAAAAATAGTTGCTTCAAAGGAATGGAGTTGGGTAGAACAGAGGACAAGATTTTTGTTTTAAGCTTGAGAATGCTCTATCTGAATTTTTAAGCAATACACATTTTATTGTGTTAAAAAAATTAAGTACAGAAAAAGCCTCTATTCACGATTCAATAAAACTGGGTATAACTAATATATAGGTCCTTTGCCTGGAAAGGTTAAATCTCTCTTTTAAGCAACATTTGGATCAAAGAAGAAATCAAAACCTAAATTTAGAATGTCCAGAAATAATAAAAATACTGCATTAGAGCTAATGGTCTTCAGAGGAAAATTCATGGCCTTAATTATTAATAAACAAGAAGCAGTGAAAAAACTGAATTAAATAGCCCTATTGTTACAGAACAGAACAAGGGAGGCCTGAGACAATATACTATTATTGAAAGAAGGCCCCGGGTCTGTTATGTCCGCCGCCCGAGGAAAGACGTCTCTCAATGCCAGAGATTCGTGAAAAGGAAAGGAAATGTTTATTTAATGCTATACAGACTTCAAGTAGTGACCTAATGTCTTCATCAAAAATCCTAGAGTCCCTTAAAACACCCACAAACAGACACAGTCCTTCCTTCCTTCCTTCCCCCTTTGCCCCGTCCAGAGTACCGTATCTCAGGGAAGGAAAATGAAGTCCATGTCTCAGACAGTACTCTGGTTCTTAGTTAGTCCTCCATCTCGACTGGGAGACCTCCCTGGGTTCCCGGCACCCTCGGCTGAGTCGCCGGATCTCTGCTAAAACCAGGTGGTGGTTCCCCTTCTAAAGCTGCGGGGGGTCCCCACTCTGTCCAGGCCTCGTAGTTCTCCCTCTCAGGGCTGCAGGAAGGGGAGAGTCCCCACTCTGCCAAAGCCACGTGGTTCTCTCTCCTAAAGCAGCACGGTTCTCTCTGGGATGCAGGAGTCTCCACTCCGTCAAAGCCGCGTGGTTCTCTCTCAATGGCCGCCAAGTCTCAGTTTTTAAATCCCTGCGGCCAATCTTCCTCTGCAGCCTCATTTCTGGCTCCTCCCACACTCGGCTTCACCTGCCAGAATTCATATCCTTCCATCTTTACTGGGCTGCCATCACGAGTCTGGGCAGGTGTGGCCCCATGTCCTGGAGCCAATCTTCTCTGAGCTCCCACACAGACACTGTAGCTTGGGGGATCTGCCCCCAGTCAGGTCTTGGTGGGGAAGTTACTTCTATTCTCCTGGCTCAGAGATGATCACAGCTATTTAACATATCTAAGCTACCAGCCAAAGGCTATAGATATGTTAAATGACCACACCAGAGGGTAGCTGCAAGGCTGTTGCTATGCAAAACAGCTCTCAATGGCCTTGCTCCATTTGTCCCTTCCCCCAACCCACACCCTGGGTGGGGGGGCATGGATACATCTTAAAATCTCCTGGACACCTTAAGTTCTGGACCCCATTTCAAATGCCCATTTGGGGTCCCCCTTCTTGGGTGCACCCTGTAACACTATGATTCTGATAGCAGTTTCAACATATTTTTTTTTAATAACCACAAAGCAATTCTCAGACACCAGCTAAGTCTCCTATGATTCAACTCAATTCTGACACTGTCTACCTGGAGATAGCACAGACCCCACAAGTTATGGGCTCAGTCCCACAAAACTGGCCCCCAACACTGCCTGCCCTACTTCAAATGTCATCCATAAATCCAGGTTCTCACATATGCTTCTGATTTATGAACTGTAGATAAGAGGTTCCCACAATTTCCTCCCAGGTCTGATTAATTTACTAGAGCAGCCCTGGCCGGTGTGGCTCAGTGGATTGAGAGCTAACCTGCAAAACAAATGTCACTGATTCGATTCTCAGTCAGGGCACATGCCTGGGTTGCAGGTTAGGTCCCCAGTGGGGGTGGGGGGCATAAGAAAGGCAACTGCACATTGATGTTTCCCTCCCTCTCTTTCTCCTTCCCTTCTCTCTAAAAATTAAATAAATAAATAAAATCTTTTTAAAAATGTACTAGAGCAGCTCACAGAAATCAGAGAAACATTTATTTACTAATTACTGGTTTATTATGAAGGAGGTAACTCAGGAATAGCCAAATGGAAGAGATGTGTAGGGAAGATACAGGGAAAGGGTTCGGAGCTTCCAGTGCTCTCTGGGCACTCTCCCCCTAATCTCCATATGCTCCCCATGCCTGAAGTTCCCTGAACATCATCCTTCTGGATTTTTATGGAGCCTTCATTACCAGGACATAATTGATTAAATCACTGGCCATTGCTGATATTCAACCTCCAGCCCCTCCCCACTCTCTGAGCTGAGGGCAGTGAGATATTGAAAGTTTTTAACCTCTAATCACCTCTAATCAGCTCCCATCCTTAGGTGACCAAGGGGCTTTCCAAAAACCACCTCATTAACATAACAAAGACACCCTTATCACTCTCATCAAGAGATTCCAGAGTTTTAGGAGCCCTGTGTCAGACACTGGGATGAAGAATATATATTTTGTATTAGAAATCACAATATCATAATCTCACTCAAGAGGTTAGAAAAACAAAATAATCCTGACTGTAATTTTTGGCTGCCCAACTTGTGCACACCCTGTGAGCAGAGCCCCCAAAGGGCTACATTCCCACCCAGTCAAGGATGTGAGCTTATGGCAAGCCCAGAGCTTGTCAAGCTGTGGTCAGCAGCCTCTGAGATTGCCTCAGCTTCCCCACCCACTGGCAGTCACAGCCTGTGTAGCCCTTCCCAGCCTGAGTGGGCCCAACCTGCAAGATGAAATGCATGACTTCGAAGGCTGGGCCACAGCAGGCACTGGGGCTTCCTCCTGGCCTTCTCTGGTATCACTTGCTTTGCAGCAGCTAGACACCATGATATAAGGACACTCAAGCAGTCCTATGGAGTAGAGAGGCCCCAAAGGCAGGAACTCCCACCTTCTGTCACACCAGCAATAACTTGCCAGACAGTGAGTTGCCACTTTGGAAGTGGATCCTCCAGCCCTCACTGGTGTGGCTCTGAGTGTTGGAGCATTATCTCATAACCAGAAGGTTATGGGTTTGATTCCCTCTCAGTGCACATACCTAGTTACAGGTTCGATCCTTGGTCTGGGTGCATACAGGAAGGCAACCAATCAATGTTCTCTCTTGCATTGATATTTCTCTGTCTCCCTTCCTCTCTCTCTGAAAGCAATGAAAAAATATCCTCAGGTGAGGATAAAAAAAAAAAGCAAACTCTCCAGCCCAGTCAAACCTTCACATGACCACAGCCTTAGTCAACATCCACCTAAACCACTCCCTGACCCTGAGAAACAGTGTGAGATCATTACTATTTATTGTTTTATACCACTAAGCTTTGGGGTGATGTGTCATGTAGTAATAGATAATTAATACAGTGGCATAAGAATCACTGGGAATCTTGTCAAATGTAGTTTCTCTCCCAGTCTTTAGGCAAGTCCTAAGGTTTGGCACTTAAACTAGATCTTGTGATGCCAATGGCTGGCCCATAATTGGCACATGAAGAGTAAAGATTTGTTTCCACAACCAGAAGCTTCCACCCCAACTTGAATGAAAAGCTGTGACACAAATAAGTAGACAACATGATGAGGGCAGGAAGGCCCAGAGTATTACAACAGTGGTGACGATGGTACAAGTCATCTTCCAGTGCCAGCAGTGACAGCAGTGAGGTACCCAGTCTTGCAGAACAGCTTTGTTATGTAGACTTCTCAAGGTCCTGTGAGGTGCCCCATAGGCTCTCGTTAAATTCTGGTTTTATTGAAATTATAGTTTGTTTCTGTTTGCCTGTAACTGGGAACACTGCCTGATAGAGCTAGCCAATGCTAAGGAATAGTTTCTGGCCAACACTTCAACAAAATGTCATCACCTAGACAAGGAGAACACTTGCCCTTGGCCTTAAAAGACATGCCCTCTTAAGGCAGGATGGTGCCAGAAACTGTGTCTCGATGACTTTGCTACTGTGAGGCCCAGCACCTAAGAGGCAGAAGATGAAGTTACAGGCCAAACCCTGTCTGAGACAGGGGAGTGAACCCACTGGAGCTACAGAGCCCAGGCCTCTTACAGGGGTCTTCGGAGGAATACTACATCATCAATCTGTAACTGAACATACCAAACTCAGAAGCACTTAAGGAATGACATAATATATAAGACTGAGTTTACACACCATGCCTTGAGGGAACATGAGAAATCTGGGAGAATCAAGCTGGGCATGAGCAATAAAGCCTGGGCCTTCTGCATTGATGGGAGCCACTTGGCTGCCCATGGGAGTAAGACTGTTCAATGCTATACTCAAAGATGGCATGTCAGCAGGTTAGCAGGCAGAAGAAGGAAAGGAGGCTAGCTTCTTGCCCAGTGGGATATGTTTAGTTTGTTGGAATATTTCAGGGCATCTCTGGAATCCCAGGTACACGTGGAGAGACTGGTTGGTGAAGTAAATAGAACTGTGGTGTAAGAATGTTTGGATAATGAGCTTGTCATCAAGGGCTTTGGAAGGGCAAGGAAAGGCAGTCCTGGGTTCTGGATCACACCTCCAGTGGGAAACGGGAAGTTTAGCACAGAGGGCCCATATACTGCCCATGGGGCAGTGGAGGGTCCTGTGGGGGATGACATCAGTTTTCCATTTGAGAGTATATGCAGACACTTCCCACTCCCAGTACCTGATTCATCTAACTGCAGGGAACAGGTATCCTAAGTGATGAGGGAGACATCCCATGCAGCTGGCCAAACATCTTTTCAGCTTGCCTCCAGCATCTGACTGATGCAGACACTGACCCACAGTGTCTGTGGTGTCACGAATGAGATGAAATAAATCCACGCAGACTACCAAGTCCTGTGGAGGAAAAGGGACAGGGCGACTTCTCTCTCAAGGAAAGAGCAAGCTTTGAAATGCTTTGGCCACCCTCTCAAGAGGAGAGCGTCCCGACCCTTGCCTTGAGATGGTTTTATTGGATTGAATAGGAATACAGGGTGTATACGTAAAGCTCATTAATCATTATCAGGCAGTAAGGATCAAACAATAGGTAACATACAAAGAACTCTGAGGGACTATTTTGAGTCAGGGTTAGAGAGCTAAATGGACATAAAACTTTGGGGAACAAACTTACTTCTTCCTTGGACCCTTATCATTTAATTGAGAGCATTCTAAATAAAGCAATTTTCACAGGATTTTACATATTCTTTCTTAGGCCTCATCGCTGTAGGGAACCCACCCTTTCCAGCACAGGGCTGCACCCACCACCAGCATTGTTTCAGGCTTAAGGCATTGTTTCAGGCTTAAGTCAGGCAGGGGAAATAAGGCAGCCAAGAGATTAGGAGAATTCTGGAAGACAGAATGAGGACTCAGGCTATGTCAAAGCCAAGGGACGAGGGTCCATCACCCCTGTTCTGTAGCCACCAAGTCCTTCCCTGGGGGCCCCTGTGATCATGCCTGTCTTAGATCATCCCTCTCTTGATGAATCTTACCCATCATTGGCTAACTGATCAAGCATTGGGGGCCAGGCAGGGTGAAGTAAAAGAGGCAGAGGTGGTGCCCATGACAGGAAGATAAGCTTTGTCTCCTTAGTGGCTTATGGTCCAAAGGTCACTCACTCAGCCTCAGCCATGGGGCTGAGCCATAGGGGGTTACAGCTCCTGAAACCAGGCAGGGCAGTTCCCAATATCTGACAGGCATGAGGACCTTGAAATCGTCGGGGTTATTGACTGCAAGCAACAGAAAGTCCATGTATTGATGGTCAGGGATAACTGGCAGGCTCTCTAGGAAGCCTGAAGAACAAGAGAAAGGGGAACCAGGCAGGAAAAACTACATTAGGACCACAGCCAAAATCGTACCACAAAGCCAGTGTAGGTGGCTAGGAGTCCACAGGGGTGGCATGGACTGATAGGTGACACCCTTGCAAAGCCTAGCCAAGTGAGGGGGCTCAGACCAGAGGATCTAATCACAAGAGTGTTGATGCAGGTCATGTGCAGTGTCTTGATTGTCAAAGGGACTGGGAATAGGAGCCTAACTTTTAATTTATGAAATGGAAAATCTACAAGATTCAGAAGATGGAGCCAGCTGGACAGGCCAGACAGCAGCAGGGAGGTCACACCCAGGCATCTGAGAAAGAAGAGTAATGTGCACCCCAGGCCTCTACCAGCCAGCCACACTGCAGGCCTTAGGAGCATAGGCCCTTGGCCTTTAGACATCCTCCAGGCCACATAGGGAACTCAAAACACTCAAGGACACTTCAGACTCCAGCCATCTTCCACAGAAACAGCAACCTAGCTTGGAATGTCAGGGCCATGTCATAGAGAATCACTCATCTGCTCCCACCTGACAGAGGAGCCCATGCTGCTCTCAAAAAGCAAGCTTTTAGCACAAATGTAGCAGAAAAGGGTCACCTCATTTTACTGGCATGGAACTGGCCACATAGCTCTGTTTGCTGGTAAAGACTGAGAACGAACTGTAGACACCTTAGCTCTTATGTCCCAACCTGGTTCATATGCTAGGGGTAATGTCCTTGGGGGTAGAGCAGGGGCTGCTCCCCACAAATGGGAAGGCACAATGAGCATCGTCTGCCTCCAAGAAGTGGCAACCCACCACCTCTCTGTCATCAGCTCAGATTGCTGTAAAAAACAACACAGACTGGGCAGCTCAAACAAAAGGCATTTATGTTCTCATAGTTGTGGAGGCCTGACATCTGAGATTGGGGTGTGGGCAGACCTGATTCTTTCCAGGCTTCTCTTCTTGGTTTACAGACAGTCATTTTCGTGTTTTGTCCTCACATGTTTTTCCTCCTGTGCGTGTCTATGTCCTAATATCCTCTTATAAGGACACCAGTTCTATTGGATTAGGGCTCACCCTAGTGACCTCATATTACTTTAATTACCTCTTTCAAGGTCCAAACACAGTTGAATTCTGAGGTACTGGTGGTTAGGACTTCAACATGTGAATTGGGGAGGATACAATTCAGCCCATAACACTGCTGCTTAACTAGGGTTGCCAAATAAAAACACAGGACAAGCAGTTAAATCTGAATTTCAGATGAGCAATAAATAATTTTCTACTGTTTACCTGACATTCAAATTCATCCTGCATTTTATCTGGCAACCCTCTGCTTAACAAACCACTCCAAACTCTGCAGCTTAAAATTAGAACTATTCATTATTGTTCACAGACCCACAGGTCTGCTGCTTGGTGTCAGCTGATCCTAGATGACCAGGACAGCTGGCCTCTCCTCCACATGGCCTCTCATCCTTCAGCTGGTTGGCCCAGGTTTGTTCCTACAATCCAAGGAAAAGGTAATACTGCAAGCCTCTGAAGGCCCTGTTTCAGAACTGGCACACAAACACTTCAGACATATTTTGTGGACCAAATTTAGTCACAGAGTCAGTCCAGATTCCAAGGGTAAGGAAATGGAACCTGCATACTCTTGGGAAAGGCAAGAGAGGCTGTAATAGGGAAGTAAGGAGCAGGGATGCTTTTGCAATCAATCTACCCTGGCAGCTTTGGAACTCCCCAATGTTGAGCCCATGGTGACTTCTTCATGGAGGGGAGAGCAGTTGGGACCCAGAGCAATGTGGGTAAGTCAGAGCTGGGAGCCATGGTCACAGAAGAGAAATGACCCTCTGAGTAGAGGGCACAGAGGTTCTGCTCTGGACCGGACATGGGGGAGAAGTTGTCAAGGTCCTGCACATTCCTGGGAACAGACTGTGGAAATGGCTAATCCTGCCTTGGAACAGGTGACAGCTCTATACATCTGCAAGAGAAATGGTACTGATGCACCTGGCTGAAGACAGGCAGGTGAGGATGGCCACATAAAAGTGTGGGTTTTGCATGTGCAAAGACCAGGCAGCCATTCAACAGATATTTCCTGAGGTCCTGCTGTGTGCCCAGCTCTGTTCTGTGCAGAGAAGATACAACAGGGACCAATACAGGAAATATCTCTCTCACACAGAGCAACAAACAAGACAGGTAAAATGATGGTGATAGGTGTATAGAGAAAAATACAGCAGAACAGAGAGCTGGAGACAGATTAGGGGTAATGGCCATTACAAATAAATTGGTTGAAAGTCTCACTGAAAAGGCAGCACCTGAGAAAATGGATGGAGAATTCAAACTAGCAAAATTTAGACACTGATGTGTATTGTTTCTAGAATCTAGGGGGTCATAACATGGGGACCCCACGTCATCTCCTCATGCCAGCCCTTCCCAACAGATCTCCCAGCCCCACCTGCACAGAGCTGTGGGGACAGATCTTCTCCTGACTTCAATTTAGTCTGATGGTGGGAGATATTTTGAGACTCAATTGTTTTGGAAAGTATTTCAATTGGCAGGAATTTAGCAGTCAAGAGTAACTGCCTATCAGCCTTTGAGGGTCCCCACCTGAGAAATTTAATGGGCCTTTATCAAGCATGCTAGGAACTCACCCTGGTTGAAGTGACTCCACAGCTTTGAAGCTGCATTATTTTTTTTTAAGATTTTATTTATTTATTTTTAGAGAGGGAAGGGAGGGAGAGAGAGAAACATCAATGTGCGGTTGCTGGGGGTCATGGCCTGCAACCCAGGCATGTACCCTGACTGGGAATTGAACCTGCGACACTTTGGTTCACAGCCCATGCTCAATCCACTGAGCTACACCAGCCAGGGAGAAGCTGCATTCTAATCCAGGATTATCCACCATGAGCAATGGGCCAGGGCTTCATGTCCTTTCCATTGATGTCCAAACAGGATCCCCAACTGTCTGTCAACCTCGGTGGGTAGAGGTAGAAAGGGACTGTCTGATTATGATAATTTAAACTGAGGAACATTATGGCCTCTCACCTATTGTGGCCACAGCACCTCTGAACAGATGTCCCTGATACAAGCTACAGGGTCCTGGGTTGCAGAGAGAGGAGGAGGCTTCCATAGGTAAACTAGAACCAGGAGGTTTCTGGTAAAGAGCCTCAGATTTTGAGAAAGTCCATCAAGGAGTTCCTTTGTAAGTTCTTTCTGTCAGAGGCTGGGGCTGGGGCTATAACACTTCATGACAACTTTCTGTGCTCTGGTTCAGATCACCCACAGAAATAGCCATGATCCATTGGGTGGCCAGGCTCCACTGCGGGGGGCAAAAGGGGGGCTCCTATCATCCCCCACAATGCTTCATGAAGGGTGGAAATTTACTAGGAGCAAGAGAAGGAGGAAACTGGAAACATCTGGTGGGATGTCAGCTCCCCTCCCCACCATGGGAAGCATGAGCCCTATTCCACCAAGACCTTCATTAGTGTCATTGGGGTCAGAGCTTGTCAGACTCAGAAATAGGGCAAAAATGCAGCTGACAGTGGTGTGTCCAGGGGTGAGAGCCCTTGTACCTGTGGGGGGCTTGTTGAACAAAACAGAAAACATTCCAGCAACTTCAAGAGAAAGATGTTAAACAATGGAATGGAGTCCTTGTACCACCACTGGAGAGGCTGAGAGATGACTTCTGGTCAGGGCCTCTAGGTGGCCTCCATTGGAAGTGTCAATATCCAAGACATTTGGCAACAACTGTGATACAAGAATTAGGAAGACATTGGATCAAACTGAAGAACACTAAAGATGAAACTCAGATCCTAAAAATAACCAATAAAATTAAAAATCACCTTCAAGAGAAGACAATTAGACAGATGGCCAACTTCTTAAGAATAATAAATGGAGCCATAAAACAATACACTAACATCTTCAATGTGCTCATAGAAAATTACTCAACAGATTTGCATACCTGGCAAAAATCATCTTTCAAAAAAGAGGGTGAAATAAAATAATTTCAGAAGATAAAATTTTTTCTTTGACAACAAAAGAAAAAATGCACATCAGACCTCATGAAAATTACAAACCTTTGTGCATCAAAAGACACTGTCAACAGAGTAAACAGGTAGTTCATAGAATGGGAGAAATATTTGCAAATCACAATAGATAAGAGATGGAAACAACCCAGGTATCCATTGACAGGTGAGTAGATAAATAAAAGAAAATGTGGTCTATATATACAATGGAATATTATTCTCCCATAAAGAGGAAGGAAATTCTGACACATGCTACAACTTGGATGAATCTTGAGGACATTATGCTTAAGTGAAATAAACCAGTCACAAAAATACATATATTATATGATTCAATTTATGAGGTCCCTAGAGTAATCAAATTCATAGAGACAGAAGTAGAATGATGGGTGGCAGTGGCTGGGGTTGGGTGGGAGAATGAAAAGTTGCTTTTTCATGGATACAGAGATTTAGTTTGGGAAGATGAAAAAGTTCTAGAGAATGATATAGTGATAGTTCGCAACAATGTAAATATATAAAATGCCACTGAACTAACTGCACACTTAAGAGTAGTTATGAATGCCCCTGACCAGGTAGCTCAGTTGGTTATAGCATTGCTTTGCTCTGCCAAGGTTACTGGTTCAATGACCAGTCAGTGCACATAAAAGAATCAACCAGCGAAAGCATAAATAAGTGGAGCAACTCATTTATCTCCCCCCCTCTCAAATAAATAAACAAATAAATAAATAAGTAAATAAGAATGGTTATGAAGGTAAATTTTGTGTAATGTATACTTTAATTTTTTAAATTTCAAAATGAAACAGCAAGTTTATCACCAAGTAACAGATTCAAAAGAGCTTGTGCTCAATATTTCTGTTTGTTCAGAGTTACTTTCCTTCTGTCTTTCCCAAGCACTACCCTTCCTGCCAGCTTCAAATTCTCTTTCTTGGATTCCATCCCACACCTCTGAATCTAACATCAGATGTCTCATTCTGTTATTAAAAACTGAACATTTAAAAGACAACACCAAGAAATTGAGAATATAACCCACAGAATAAGACAAAATTTTTTAAAAATTGTATATTTGATAATGAACTTGTACCTAGAGAACTCTTACAACTTAATAATGAAAAGACATATAACCTAATTTTAAAATAGGCAAAGGACCTGAATAAATGTTTCTCCAAAGAAGATCTGTGAGGTCTGTCCAGAAGGTATCCAGCCATGTAATATGAAAAATACAGACATTTATTGAAGGAGATAACAAGATATAAGAAACTTTGTACACAAGACAATGATGCCTCATTCACCTTCAAAGTAGGTACCTTGAGACCTCACACAGTACTCCCAATCACCCCCAGCTACCTCGTATTTCCCTGAATCTCACTGATGGTCTGAAATATCTTCCCTTTCTAAGGTGATTTCAGTTTTGGGAAAAGCCCAAAGTCACAGGGTGCCAAATTTGGGCTTTAGGGGGTCTGGGTCACCTGGGTGATTTGATATTTTGCCAAAACACTCTGCACAAGATATGGTGCTTGAATGGGCACATTATTGTGATGAAGATGCCAATCACCAGTTGCCCATAGCTGCAGCCTTTGATTCATCCAAATTGTTCCACAGAGGAATGTTCAAGCTTAATGCAAAATTTGATGCAAATTCATTGCTCTACTTGCTCAGTCATTTTGAATGTAATGGCCACACAATAAACACTCTCACTCAATGGTGTCTACCACCCCCACTGACTAGTACAGTGAAACCATCATTATTCACACATGTGAATTCCAGTTTTCTCATCTTGGCAGCCAGGTTACATTGCTGTCACACAAACCATTTCCATTATATTAACAATACCTGGACTTTTTCCGGACAGACCTCGTTGTATAGTCATAAATGGGCAATAAGTACATGGCAAGATGCTCAATATCATTGATCATCAGTGGGATGCAAATAAAAAAAATGTACAATGAGATACTACTGCATACCTGCTAGGATGACTATAATCTAAGAAACAGATAACAATAAGTGTTGAAAAGTATGTGGAGAAAATGGAACCTTCATATATGTCTGGTGAGAATGTAAAATGGTATAGCTGCTGTGGAAAACAGTTTAATATGTCCTTCAACTGCCAGACAAAATTTTCCTATGACCCACAGCTCCATTCCTAGGTATCTGTTCAAGAGAAAAAAACATGCATCCACACAAAAATTTGTACAAATATACACAGTAACTCTATTTATAATAATCAGAGTGGAAACAACTCACAAGTCCTTCAACTGTTCTACTTCCCTTTTTCATATATATCCATTGCTTTAGTCTCCTAATTTGAACACTATTTGTGTTTCTGCCCAAACCAGTGCTTTCTAAATTGCTATTCTTTTCATCTCACTTTGGTCTTTTATTTTTAGGTTAACAATACAATAGGTAGACTTCCAGCCAAGATGGAGGTGTAGGTAGATACACTTTGCCTCCTCACACAACCAAAAGAAGGACAACACATTTAAAAACAAAAAACAACCAGAACTGCCAGAAAATCAAACTGTATGGAAGTCCAGGGAGTTAAAAAAGAAACATTCATCCAGACTGGTAGGAGGGGCAGAGACAGGCAGCTGGACAGAAAGGACTTGCAGCAAGGTGGCGGCTGGCAGACTGGGTGGTCCCACATTTGCATGCAAATAACTGGAAAAAACAACTGGGGAACAAGACGGACCATACAACCCAGGGTTCCAGCATGGGGAAATAAAGCTTCAAAACCTCTAGTGGTAAAAACCTGTGGGGGTTGTGGTGGTGGGAGAAAATCTCAGCCTGGCAGGAGAGTTAGTTGGAGAGACCACAAGGTCCTGGAGTGTACACAAACCCACCCACATGGGAATCGGCACCAGAAGGGCCCAGTTTGCTTGTGGATAGCGGGGAAAGTGACTGAAATCTGGCCAAGAGCTAAACAAACAAGATTTTTCCCTCTGGGACCCCTCCCCCACATACAGCACCACTAAGCAGCAAGCTGGGTTGCCCACCCTGGTGAATACCTAGGGATTCGTCCCTTACATGTAATAGCTGAGCTGAGACTATATATATATATATATCCCCTAATGAAAGAACAGATCAAAGCTCCAAAAATAGAACCAAACACTGAAGAGATAGCCAACCTATCAGATGCAGAGTTCAACACACTGGTAATCAGGATGCTCACAGAAATGCTTGAGTACGGTTGCAAAATGGAGGAAAATGTGAAGGCTATGCAAGTGAAATGAAGAAAAATGTACAGGGAAACAACAGTGAAGGGAAGGAAACCAAGACTCAAATCAATGATTTGAAACAAAAAGAAGAAATAAACATTCAACCAGAACAGAATGAAGAAACAAGAATTCAAAAAAATGAGGAGAGGCTTAGGAACCTCAGGGACAACTTTAAATGTTCCAACATCCGAGTCATAGGGGTTCCAGAAGGAGAAGAGCAAGAAATTGAAAACTTACTTGAAAAAATAATAAAGGAGAACTTCCCCCATCTGGGAAAGGAAGTAGACTTCCAGGGGGTCCAGAAAGCTCAGAAGGTTCCAAAGAAGTTGGACCCAAGGAAGCACACACCAAGGCACATCAAAATTACATTACCCATGATTAAAATGAAGGAGAGAATCCTAGAAGCAGCAAGAGATAAGGAGAGAATTACCTACAAAGGAGTTCCCATTAGACAGCTGATTTCTCAAAAGAAACCTAACAGGCAAGAAGGGGCTGAAAAAAAATATTCGAAGTCATGAACAGCAAGGACCTACATCCAAGATTACCCTATCCAGCAAAGTGATCATTTAGAATGTGAGGTCAGATAAAATGCTTCCCACATAAGATCAAGTTAAAGGAGTTCATGACCACCAAGCCCTTATTATATAAAATGTTAAAGGGACTTATCTAAGAAAAAAAAGATTAAAAATATGAGCAGTAAAATGACAACAAACTCACAACTGTCATAACTGAACAACAGCAACAACAAAAAACAACCAAAACAAAAACAAACTAAGCAAACCACTAGAACAGGAACAGAATCACAGAAATGGAAATCACATGGAAGGTTATCAGCAGGGAGGAGGAGGAGGGGAAATAGAGGGGAAAGCTACAGAGAACAAGAAGTATAAATGGTAGGTACAATATAGACAGGGGAGGTTAAGAATAGTATAGGAAATGGAGAAGCCAAAGAACTTATATGAATGACCCATGGACATGAACTAAGGGGAGGTAATACTGATGGAAGTGAGTGTGCAGGGTAGAGGGGAATAAAGGGGAGGAGATGGGACAACTGTAATAGCATAATCAATAAAATATATTTTAAAAACAATACAATAGACTACTATACAGTCATAAAAAGGAATAAAGTCCTGATTCATGCCAAAACATGGAAGAATCTTTGAAAAGTTTTGCTAAGGGAAAGTCACCAGGCACAAAAGGCCACATATTGTCATTCCATTTATATGAAATGTCCAGAATAGGCAAGTCTATGGAGAAAAAGAATAGATTAGTGGTGCAAGGAGCTGGGAGTCAGAGGGTGGCAGACAATGAAGGAAAGGGGGAGGCAGTTTCTGTCAAGGTAATGAAGATTTCTAAAATTGATGGCAGTGATGGTTGTAGAGCCATGTGAGTATACTATAAAGCACTGAATCATACACTCTAAACTGGTGAATTGAATTATATGTTAATTATAGCTCAATAAAGCTGTTTAGCAAACTAAAAGCAGAGCATTTCCTCTTTCCCAGTTCCCACCCCAAACTTGCATGCCCAGATTCATCAGATACTCAGGAAACCAAGAAGCCCCTGGATAGCAGAAATCATTCTCCTCGGAAGCAATTGGTGTTAAGACAGATGACTACACACATGTGTGTGCACACACAATGAAAAAAAAAGCATATTCTTTCATTCCTAGAAAATTGGTCTAGTCCTGCTTTGTCAAATAAAATATTACATGAACCAGAAATGTAATTTTATATTTTCTAGTAACCATAGTTGTAAAAGTTAAAAGGAACAAATAAAATTAAAAATTTTTAAACAATTTATTTATTTTTAGAGAGAGTGGAAGGGAGGGTGAGAAACATTTTTAAAAGAGACAGAGAGACAGAGAGGGAGCGAAACATCAACTGGTTGCCTCTTGAAGTACCCCAACTGGGAACTGAACTCTCAACCTAGGCATGTGTCCTGACCAGGAATCAAACCGGCAACATTTTGCTTTGTGGAATGATACCCAACCAACTGAGCCACACTGGTCAGGGCATAAAATTAAATTTAATAACATTTAACCTTATCTACCCAATATATTATTATTTCAACATGTAATCAGTATAAATAATTTTAATGAGATATTTTACATCAGATGTGTATTTTACACTCAAAGTACATCTGAGTTCAAAGTAGCCACATTTAAAGTTCTCAACAGACAATGACTACCACACTGAACAGTGTAGAGCTACATTCTTGAGGTGGCAATGACAGATTGATTTGAGCAAAGCCAGGAAAAAAAGGGATTGTCTGTTTAATATGATTAAAAGCCAGAATAGATCTTGTCTCTAGGCACAGCTGAATCTAGGAGTTTAATGTCCCTCTCCCATCTGCCTTCTTCCTCTCTTCCCATCTCCTTCTGCCCTTCCCGTTTTTTCTGTTCTTGTTATCACCTCTTGGCTTCACATTCCTCTGAATTCCTCTGATCTGGATGTACCCCTGGGCAGGGTTGTAACGTGGCCCTGGATAGCTCATTCCAAACAAAAGAACATTCTCTCTTTTCAACAGTTTCAGGTGACATGCTGAGCCTGGCAGAAGGAAGCAATGCTCTGACTGGGGTCAAGTGTCAATGAGGGGATATGGCCAACTGCCCAGAGTTGGGAGGAAGAGCAGCTCCCTAAAACCAAGGACTGGCAGGCAGAGCCCACATACCCCTAGTCTGCAAGGGAGCCCAGTGTAATCTCTAGGGTTGAAAATGCACAGAGCTCTGCTCAGGTATTTTTGTAGCCCCTTAATTTTCTATAATTTATCTACTTTTTCTCCCAAGTTTCTGCTCTACTGGGAAATAGGAGCAAAACTTTAAATCTCAATCTAGTGCTATTTAATGTCTCTTTTGTTTAAACAAAGTTTCTGTTGGAAAAAAATGTTAAGTCACAATTCAACTTCCTAACAACGGTTCTTCTTCCTTTTACTTCCTTCTTCCCAAGGTCTGAGGTCTAAGGTAAAGCTTACCAGGGTTCCTGGCACTACAGAAGGGACGTGTATTGTTCTGTCAGCCTCCAGTGGGAGTGTCTCACCCATTCAGGCTCACCTTGTACAGCTGGCAGGTTGTGCACTGCAGAATTCCATAGGGGACCATTAACATCAACAACAGTGTAAATGGCTCTTCCTGGAGTTTGGGCCACAGCCCTGGTCCCATGCACCTGTGCTCCTCAGCCTCACTCCTTTACTGAATGCTTTGGCATTTGGACACGAACTGCTCCTCTGTCCTGACTCCAGATGCTGCTCTGCATCTCCACCCTCACCCCAGTACCTTCCTCTTCCTAACTCCTGACTTTCTGGCCCCAGCCCTGCTCACTGTGGCAGGGACTCTGATTGCTCTCTGTATCTTGAAACTGGTTCTGGCACTTGAGACACCTTAAGGGGTTTAGAAATCCCCCTTCATTCCTGACCATTGGCTCACAAAGGAAGAGGGTGCTTCAGCCAGAAGTGATGGGAGAATTCCTTTGCTCTGGATAGTTATTCACCCTCCAGGATAATAGGATGGACAGGGTATGAAATCACACCTACAAATATCTCAAACATAATCCCTGTTACTCTTTTTTTTAATGTATTTGATTGATTATGCTATTACAGTTGTCCCATTTCCCCCCTTCACTCCCCTCCACCCTGCACACCCTCTCCCACCCACATTCCCCCCTCTTTAGTTCATGTCCATGTGTCGTAAGTTCTTTAGCTTCTACATTTCCCACACTATTCTTGCCCTCCCCCTGTCCATTTTCTACCTACCATCTATGCTACTTATTCTCTGCACCTTTTCCCCGCCTCTCCTCCTCCCACTCCCCTGTTGCTAACCCTCCACGTGATCTCCATTTCTGTGGTTCTGTTCCTGTTCTAGTTGTTTGCTTAGTTTGTTTTTGTTTTTGTTTTAAGTGTGGCTGTTAATAATTGTGAGTGTGCTATCATTTTACTATACATGTTTTTTATCTTCATCTTCTTAGATAAGTCCTTTTAACATTTCATATAATAAGGGCTTGGTGCTGATGAACTCCTTTAACTTGACCTTATCTGAGAAGCACTTGATCTGCCCTTCCATTCTAAATGGAATGGCAAAAAAAAACTTTGCTAGATAGAGCAATCTTGGATGTAGATCCTTGCCTTTCATGGCTTGGAATACTTCTTTCCAGCCCCTTCTTGCCTGTAAGGTCTCTTTTGAGAAACCAGCTGCCAGTCTGATGGGAACTGCTTTGTAGGTAACTGTCTCCTTATTTCTTGCTGCTTCTAGGATTCTCTCCTTCATTTTAATCTTGGGTAATGTCATTATGATGGGTCTTGGTGTGTTCCTCCTTGGATCCAACTTCTCTGGGACTCCCTGAGCTTCCTGGACTTCCTGGAAGTCTACTTCCTTTGCCAGATTGGGGAAGTTCTCCTTTATTATTTGTTCAAATAACTTTTCCACTTGTTGCTCTTCCTTGTCCCCTTCTAGTACCCCTATAATTCAGATGTTGGAACATTTAAAGATATCCTGGAGGTTCCTAAGCCTCTCCTCATTTTTTTGAATTCCTGTTTCTTCATTCTTTTCTGTTTGGTTGTTTCTTTCTTCCTTCTGGTCCACTCCATTGATTTGAGTCCCAGTTTTCTTCCCATCACTATTGGTTCCCTGTGCATTTCCTTTTATTTCGTTTAGCATAGCCTTCATGTTTTCATCTAATTTGTGACCAAATTCAACCAATTCTGTGAGCATCCTGATCACCAGTGCTTTGAACTGTGCATCTGATAGGTTGGCTCTCTCTTCATCACTTAGTTGTATTTTTTTCTGGAGCTTTGTTTTCTTCTTTTGTTTGGACCATTTTTTTTTTTTGTCTTGATGCGCCTGTTATGTAGTGAGGGGTGGAGCCTTAGGTGTTCACCAGGGCAGGGCAACCCAGTTGCTGAGTTGTGATGCTGTATGTGGGGCAGGGGTCCAAGAGGGAACAATGGTGCTTGCCCAGGTCTCTGTTGGATTTCAGTCACTTCTGCCACTTTCCTCAAGCAAAGTAGGCCCTTCTGGTGCTGATGTCCATGTAAGTGGGCTTCTGTACATTCTAGGACTCTGTGGGTCTCTCCAACGAACTCTCCTGTGAGGCTGGGAGTCTCGCCTGGCACCTCAACCCCCACAGGTGTTTTCAATTGGTGTTTTCAGGCTTCATTTCCCTGAGATGGAGCCTGGGTTGTGCAGTCTGTCTCACTCCCCAGTTTCGCCTGTTTTTTCTGCACATGAATGTGAGACCGACTGGTCTGCCAGCCACCTCGTGCACTGCACCTGTCCACAATCTGCCACCTCACTGGGTTCACCCATTGCCACCCCACAGCCCGGGTGCGCCAGCCACTGCTTTTTTTGCTATAACCCCTCTCCGCTCAGCCCCCAACTCCGCCCCTCCTACCGGTCTGGATGAATGTGTCTATTTTAACTCCTTGGTTGTCGGACTTCCATGCAGTTCAATTTTCTGTCAGTACTGGTTGTTTTTTTGTTTCTAAATTTTTGTTGCCCTTATTTTGGTTGTTCAAGGAGGTGCAGTGTGTCTACTTACACTTCCATCTTGGTGGAAAGTCCCACTGTTACTCTTTTTTACACAAATATTATCATACAATTCTATTGTCAACCCTGACAGGAGTTTTAGAGTTGGTCTTCCATTTTACACATGAAGAAACTGAGGCTGAGGAAGAGACAGAGGCTTGCCCCATCACACAGTACTAAGTACAAACACCCAAGTTTTAAAGCCAGGAATTCCTCTTCCCCCTTTTGCAGACTGTTGACTTGAAAATAAATTTGTGTCTTGAAAACTATTCTTAAGTAATTCATTCCAGCAACAGAAATGGGGCCTTTCTTGTTCTCTTTCTTGGACTCAAAACTGTTGCTGCACTCTCCCCTCTGTTCTTTCAGGCCCTACAAATACACAAAGAATGACAAGGGAGATAGATACAGCACTGCTCAGACACACTTGAAGTCAGAGTTGGTGTCCGAAGGAGGGCCCTGGGGGCTTCCCCAGGAGCGTCAGGAGGTCAGTGGGAAAAAGGGAGGTAAAGTGCTAGCAAAAGCACTCATTCAGGGCAACTGAGACAGGCAGGGAAAGAGCAAGGACACACACTGGGGGAGGACCACTGATGCTAGGTGTTTGAAATATGTGGGGCGGGCACCCTGGGAGGTATGTGAGCATTGTAGGCAGGATAGACATGGTCTTAGATGAAGCTGAAGACTCTCCCAGGCAGCATTCAGTCACAAAAGCAGTGCCCCAGAGGGAACTTCACACCAGTGGAGAGGCAGAGGGGGCAGGAGCCTCAATCACTCAGCTAAAGGACAAGCAGGCAGAGGTGGCAATACCGGCTCAGAACTGGGCTGCCAGACAGTGCCAGGATCAAGTGGGGGGCACCCTTCCTGGGGGATTTTGGGGATCTCTCCTCCTCCATCTCAGCCTCCTGCCAGGGCAGCTGGCAAGAGAACCAGGGAGCAGCATGTACAGGCTCAGCAGGGAGCACAGAGGGTCCTAGCACCATGACTGTGCCCTGGGTCTCTCCACACCTAGCAGACACTTGGTAACTTTATCAGACAGAAGGACTTTATTTGTGTAACCACTTGTTGCTAAAATTTAATATTACTTTCACTTTATTGTACTATTTTGTCAGTCACCTATGACAAGCAATACCAGTCATCCACTTATGATAGTGCATGAAGTCTCCCTTTTAAATAATTTCTTCAAGTTAAAAAGGGGAGAGTGTATTTAGAGGAGAATTCAAAGTAGCTGGAAGGACCCCCAGTGGCCCAGGGAATTAAAGAGGTGAGACAATGGTCCCACCTAAGTAGTAGGACACTTGGGGGCTGTGACAGGAGAGGGAAAAGCTGAGGCTGGGGTCCTGGCCAGATGCTCCAGGAAGCACAGAGCCTGCTCCCCGAAAGATGGAACCTGAATCCAGCCTTCTAGATGCACTACTCTGGCTACATAGGGCAAAGGAGCAAGTCACCACTGCCATACACCCACATACTGTATCAGTTCTGAGGACAAAGGACCCACTTCTCTCGCAAGAAATGTCTTTAAAATAAAAGGGGGCTCATGGACCCAGATGAAGAAGACATCTCAGTCCTCATCAAACAAGCCATCTGTGAAAATGCACTTTTAAGACAATTCGTAAAACTTGATATGCAAATATTAATTTTATTAGTGCAACAATCACAAGGTGGTTATATAAAGAAAAAATGTCTTCCTCCATTAAAAAATAACAAAAACAGCATCATGAAGAGAGAGGAGAGAGGTGCTTTTGAAAGCTGGGTGGGAGCAAGTTTCACAAGGGAGCCACCAGGTGAGAGAGGGAGGCTGGAGCCCCAAGCCCAGCTGGGGCTTGGACACATGGGACCATCTGGGGTTGGGTCACAGCTTCCAACCCCCTACTTTGTTCATTAGGCCTGGCCAGAGTGAGGATGCCTAAGGGATCTTCCTGTAGGAGCTGGGGGGTTCAGACTGGGGAAGGTGGGACCAAGGGCAGGACTGCACCCAGAGGTGTCAAGTCCTTGCATTTGAGGGGTAGATCAGATCATCAAGGCCAGAGGGAAGAGTTGAGTGCTTCTTCTGCAGAATACTCTGGGGCCCTGTTGTCCACACAATAAAGCTCAGATTTTTTATATTTTTAATTATTATTTTAAAATGTGGTAAATTACACATAACATAAAATTGAACATCTTAACAATTTTTAAGTATACAGTTAGTTCAGTAGCACTAAGGACAACCATCACCACTATCCATCTCCAGAACTTTTTCATCTTCTTAAACCAAAACTCTGGTCCCATTAAATACATTTCCCTTCCCCAGTCCCTGGAGACTTCTACTTTCTGTCTCTATGACTTTGACTACTCTAGAAACCTTATATAAGTGGAATCTTACAGTATTTATCCTTTTGTTACTGGTTTATTTCATTAAGAATAATGTCCTCAAAGTTCCACCACACTGTAACATGTGTCAGAATTCCCTTCCTTTGTAATGCTGAATAATGTTCCATTGTATGTACAGATCACATTTTGTTTATCCATTCATCTATGAGCATGGGTGTACAAATATCTCTTCAAGACCCTGGTTTCAGTTCTTTTGGGTAAATACCTCTAAATAGAATTGCTGGATCATACAGTAGTTCTATTTTTAATTTTTTGAGGAACCTCCATACTGTTTTCCACAGCAGCTGTATCATTTTATATTCCCATCAACAGTATGCAAGGGTTCCAATTTCTTCACATCCTCACCAACACTTGTAAGCTTAAACTCTACATGGCATTCGGCATCCTTCAGGATCCTGCCTCAACCTAACCTGATGAACCTGTGGATGGATGTTTAGGAGGCTAGAGAGAAAGGAGGTATGAATTGCTAATAGAAGTGGGTAGATGGAAATGTATGATGGTCAGTGGGGTAGACTGGTGGGTGGGTACAATGAAGGAACAGTGGTTGGTTGGGTGGGTGAGTTGGGTGAAAGGTTGGTTGGTGAGGGTTGATGGCGTGAAGGAGGAGAAATGGTACTACTAAGGCTGGAGTAGGCCACCTCACACCCAACCCCAGTCCTAGAGGTCCCCAGTGCTAGAGGTCCCCACTGTGGGGACTTCTTGTGGGGAACTTCCAAGTTAGGGATCAGAATGCACCAACATCCAAATTGCGCACAAAGTCTATCACCCCTAATGGTCATAGATGTGGCACTGTTCCCCACCATGTCATTTCATGGCCCACCCCACCTGTCACCTGGCAGAGCTCACTGGTATTGTGCGTGGCCTCAGGCCAGTCTGCCCCTCAACAGAGGTCACACAAGCAACAACAGCTGGGTGGAAAACAGGATTCAGTCATTTTCAGTACTTAAAGTGGGCAGTCAGCAATTAATTACAGCCCCCAGAAAGAGACTGGGTAAAGATGCCCCAGAGCACCTCTGACAAAAAATCCATCCCATCAGGAATCCTGGGTACAGACACAGGCAGAATTTACAAATTGCATGAGACCCCCTAGTTCTATACAACTTGTAAAACACTGAGGAACAAATGGACTGACCCTGCCTCCTGCTGGGCATGTGACCCAATCAGAACACTTCATCCCATGGCCCAGCATAATTTATTCAAATAGGTACATGGACCCTACAGTTGGTCCATGAAATCCCTATCTAGACATGTGCTCACCCAAGCCACTCTTTCCACCATGGTTACCCAGCTGGTAAGCCTAGAGCTGCTAGCAGCCATCTTTGGGCCCCATTTAGGAAGAGCATGCCTGAGAAAGAAGCCCATAGAGAGGACATGGAAGGAGAAAGACAAATTCCTCATGACCTTATTGAGCTCCTGGACCCATCCATGCCTGAAGCTAGATGAACCCTGGGACTTTTCTATTACATGAACCTACCAGTTCCTTTCATTGTTCAAGCTAGTTTATGTTAAAATGGGCACCCAGCAAGGAACATAGGTTCAGGTATTTCTTGGGTGGTTTTCAACTGGATGCAGCAACGATGCTGGAAAATCAATTTCTTTCAAACTGAATAATAAGACCCCAAGTAAGCTGGTAGACAATCTGGATTTGAATCCTGGCTCTAGCACTGAAGCTGTGTACATGGGCAAGTGATGGACCTTACCTCTCTTTTCCCCCAAGCCCTCTTCTGTATTGATAATGCTATCAACTTGTATCAGTCAGTGTCATCTGAGTTGTGCTGCAGGAACAACTTTCAAAATGTTCATGTCTGGCGCAACTAAGCTTTGTTCTGTGTTCATGTCATGTGCCCAATAGAGGCTGTTTGAGGCTCTACTCTCTGGATCCTCACACCAGGACTAGATGCCCAGCCCAGATATGACCCAAGTCACTACTACTAACAATCCAATGATAGATTGGAACAAGTTACACAGCCCCATTTTCAGAAAGTCCACCTATTGTCACAGAGCAAGACCATTCGACATGCTGTCAGGTCACCAGGAAGGCCCAAAAGGGGTGCACTGGGGCCAAGATTGCTGGGGATGTCTGCAGGAGCCTCCCAATTGGTTTCTGGCTTCCTCTGGCCTCTGAACCTCTAGTCCCACAGCCCTCAAATGCAAATCAGAGCTCACATTCCTTGCTTCCCAAGGAGCCTCAGAACAATCTGCCTACTCCTCTTTAGTCTTGAGGCCCCCACGATGTGGAGCATCCTGGGTCTCAACACCTGCTGCCTTCCTCTTCCTCCTCCTCCCCACACATTGCCCACCCCACCTTCTCTCCCCCATTATTCATTTCTGACTCAGGAAACACTTTTCCTGATACCACCATTACTGCTCCCTCTTGGCCCTCAGGTCTCCATGCCACTGCTTGTCCCCAGATGACCCTCCCTGTCTACCTGGCTGCCGTCACATGTCATTATGTTGTCTTTATACACATGCCCCAGATGCTTTTACCTTAGTTTAGTATGGCCTACTAGTTTACCCCCACTCACAGAGTTTGTGTGCCACCTGCTGTCCCATCGCCAGGGCTTAGCACAATACTGGGCACAAAGAAGGGACACAGTTAAATGTGCCGGATTGCTAGCCTCACCCTTCTGCCATCCACAGACACCCCCATCCACATGGCCCAGTATTAGCAGCTGATGGTTTTAGTACCCTCCGTGCACTGCTGGGTCAGCAATCAGAAGGCACCTCTTTCCTTTACTGAACCAGCTGTACAGTCATGCTTGATCACTGCATGCTGTGCACCTGATTGCAGCTCAGAGATGATCACCTGCTTTCAGGCAGGCAGGCTGGCAGGGCTGGAGGCCCAGGCAACCAAACGAGGGTAATTGAGACAGGGCTGATTGTACTGGAAAGCTGGAGGGGCCCAAACCGTGAGAACTGGACATGTCACACCTCAGATTGGACCACATTTGCTAAATTTGTTTCCAGTGCAATTTCATGGTGATTATACTGATGTCTTTTTAGTAATTGATGCTGGCACTAAGCATGACACCTGCAGCCCTGGCTGTCAGAACTAGCCAGTTTTGGGGCTGGAGGTATTATGATTTATGGCCTGCTGTCAGAGCTCTTGGAATGGAGAGGTATTGAAGGAAGGCAGGCTGGAGTGCTACCAGGGTTTTCTGGGGATCTCCCTACTGATTTGCTGTGGCCTGCTTTCTGCCTGGCTGTCCCTTACTATTGTGTGGCCTTGGGCAAGACCTATGTTCCCCTCAGCATCCTAGGTTCAGGATAATAACTCCTACCTCAGAAAGTGGCTGTGAGGTCCCAACCAGTTCATTTACCAGAACTTGGACAGTGGCTAAACTACAAGTGGGTAATCAGCCTCTGTCATCATCATTGCCTAGGGATAGCCTGAAGATCAGGTATAGAACAGATCCAGATAAGCCCTTTGGGAACACCTCACACTTGTGTCATCCAGATATAGGCCTGCTTTACCCAAAACTATCACATCTGGTCCTCAGGCCCATCTTCTGAAGAGGAATGGCCATCCCTGTTGGGCCATGGAGGAAATGAGTCCAGAGCCAGCAAAGGCTGCACTAAGACTTTCTCCATCAGAAAAGTATGTCAAAATTTTTATGGGATGGAACAGCAGGATCTATGCTGGAGAAGCCAGCATTTCTCTACAAAAAGTGCTCTAAGAGAGGCCAAAACATGCAACTTTAGCCCTAATATATGAGGTCCATTCAGAAAGTATCCAGCCACATAATATGAAAAACAGAGACATTTATTGGAGAAGATATAAGAAACATTGTACATGGGACAATGACGCCTCATTCCCCTTCAAAATAGGCACCTTGGGACCTCACATTTCTCCCATTCACCATTTGCTGCCCTGTCCTATTTTCCTGAATCTCACTGATGGTCTGAAATCTCTTACCTTTGAAAGGTGATTTCAGTTCTGGGAAAAGCCAGAAGTCACAGGGCACCAAATCTGGGTTATAGTGGGGCTGAGTCACCTGGGTGATTTGATATTTTGCAAAAAACTTTGTATGAGGCATGGTGCATGAGCAGGTGCATTTGTTGTGATGAAGCTGCCACTCACCAGTTGCCCCTAGCTGTGGCCTCCTGAATCATCCCAATAGTTTCCATGGAGAAATATTCAAGCTCAATGTAAAATTCGATGCAGATTCGTTGCTCAACTCATTCAGTCATTTTGAATGTGACAGTCACACAGTACACATGCCACACAGCACACATGCTCACTCAATGGTGTCTATCACCCCTACTGACTAGTACAGTGAAGTCATCATTGTTTATCCATGTGCATTCCAGTCCACTCTCCTTGGCTGCCAGGTTACACTGACATTGCACAAACCATTCTCATTATACTAACAATGGCTAGACTTTTCCTGGACAGATATAGTACAAGGTGGGATCCCAGGACCAAAGTTTGATGCCCACAGGCATTTCCCCAGGGTTGTCTGTATCAGAGGCTGCATTTTAACAAAGCCCTCAAAACCACTACTCTGAGACGGAGGTCTACAACTCTGTTGCATGTAAGTCCCTGGGGAGCCTCTCAAAAGAACACTGCCAGGACCACAGGACCGATTGGCTGCCAAGCTGCTCAGACCCTGGTGTTTTCAGGTTCAGCAGATGATCTGAAAGTGCTTCCAAGGCCCCACGCATCTGTGGGTTCACAGCACACAGAAACAGTGCAACCCTAGCCCAGGCAATATACCTCTTGGGCTGCTGAAACATTGGAGGCCAAGAATCAGCACCTGTGGTCAGCCTGGGGTACTGCTACTGCAGATTATGCTGACCACTATCAGGAGCAAGACCTGGCTGCACCCTGTGGGCAGGGATCCCAGCATGGCCTGGGAGATGCCATTCCAAGCATGGGATGTGCTTTGCATCTGTAGCCATGTGCCACACACCCACCCTGACCCCTCCCAGCAAGAAAAGCCCAGAGCCATGAGGTTTAGCAAAAAATGTTTAATCTCTCCTTAATGTGTTTATTTACAAGTACTAAATCTGAAGAACAATAAAATAGGAAATGGCCATATATTTACACAATCTGTGGGCTGAGCACCTCATCAGCCACATTGTTCCTGGGAGAGGAAGTGGCAAGGGGCAGCTCAGGCCGGCCTAAAGATTACTCTTCTTTTGGATGGGGGCCCTGTGGCATTAAAGGACAGCTAATTGTGGGCTTCATCTTAAAAATATCTCTCTGTAAATATATCTATTCTAGCTTGTGTAGCACCAACATGAGCCATCACATCCAGAACTGGGAGGAAAACCAGGGTGGAGGCTCTCAGCAAGGTCAAACCAGAGAGGGCAGGAACATTTGGGGCCCTCCATCACAGGGTGACCCCAGCAGCTCTGCCTTGGGTCAGGGAGCACAGGGCAAGTTCGAGGTATGTGGAGAGGCCCTGTTGCCAGACCAAGGCATGAACCATCCCTGGGGAACTCCTGAGACAAAGGGAGAAGGTTGGAAGGGGAGGCCTGAGGCAGGACAGAACATAGCAGCAGTGCCTGGGACAGGAGGGATGTCCCTGAACAGCACCCTGTGCCGTGGCCCAGACCCCTGGGCCTGGGACTGCAGAGGGGCCTTTAGGATAGTCACATCCACCTTCACTGCAGAGTAGGACTCCATCCCCAGGCTCCTGCCAGGGCCCCACACCCTCTCAGGCCTGTGCCAGAGCGTGGATCAGAGCTCCTGGCAGTCCCCAAGGCTTAACTTTAACTACACGACCTGGCAAGAAGGGAGGTACGGAACCTCCAGCACTGGGTAGACAGCAGGCTTAGAATCAGCTGGATCAGCTCACATGTAAACAGATATTGCAAAAGTGCTTGCCCCCAGACAGGTATGTGCCTTGTTGTAGGCCACTCCCCTCCTCCTGAGGGGAGCACAGATGGTGCTCTGCTCTACAGGCTGGGAGGCCTCAAGGGGGGAGGGTGGGGACTGGATTCTGAAAAGGACAGAGAGGGGTGGAGGAACCCCAAACTCCATGTGGAACTGGAAGAACAGGGCTTTAATTAGAAACCAGTGCCCAGGGAAGACTAGAGGAAATCTGAGGCCATACCCAGGCACAGGCAGGAGGCATTAGAGAGGAGGCAGGGGGGCACCCAGGGACTGGAATTCAGACCAAAGAAGTGGTTACCAAAAAGACAGCCTAATTTCTAGAGCGGCCTCAGCTCTGGTCCCATAAGTCGGCCCAGGCACAAGCCCATGCAAGCTGCACTGAGTTCAGCAGGGCCTGCCAGAGCTCCAGCTAGTCATTCACAGCAAAAGGGGACTGGAGCCTTATTCACTGCCCACCCCTTTCCGTTTCAGAAGCCTCTCAAGTCAGAGGAGTTCTTAGATTTCACGCTGCTTCCCCAAGTGAGGGGGCAGCCCTTAACCTGATCTCCAAGGTGTGCAGCCTGGTTCCCCAGCTTAGGAAAGGGGACCTCAAGATCCACAGTTAGCTGTCCCTTAAAGTCTGTGGGAATTTTTAGTACCATCAAAAAACTGAACTTGAAGGGTCGGGGGACACTTGTCTGCTTTCACAAGTGGCTGATTAATTAAAAAACATTTAAAAAGTGTCTAGCAACCTCTAGTATTCAACACTTGCAGTTTTAAAAAAGATCAAGTCAGACTTAACGCTAGCACAGTCATGCAGAAACTCACAACCCTTCGCCCTGGAAGTGGGGGAGGGGGGTCCGCATTGAGAGAAGTCCTCTCCTTTTTACATCAAAACAATTAACTGGACAAACCGCAGGTCAAGGGGCGGAGGCCTGGGGTGTTCTGCTCAAGGAAAATGGCCACTTGCTTCACGACCATTTGGTATTGCTTTCCCACTGCCTTAATTTTCTTATTCTAAATTGTAAAATTTCTCCTCCTCCAGTCAACTATACAAGACCCCACTGGGGTTGGAGACTGAGGCTAGAGCCACACACACACACACACACACACACACACACACACGTATATATAATAATATACAGGTTTTGTTTTAGTTAAAAATTTGTTCTCTCTTGCTCACTGAGGGGAGGGTGGACAGAGCCAACCATCAAGCCCTCTGGTCACTGTGTCCTGCTCCCTGTCAGGCTGTGGAGTATGACCCACAGGGCCCAGCAGAGTGCAGCAGGATTTCTTTGTTCCCCTTAAAAGAACAGAAAACAGTCCCCAGATGTCCCATTGCACTTGAGGGGCCAGCACACAGCTGAGATGCCAGACTGGAAGCCGCTGGAAGGTGGAAGTGGAGGAGGAAAGACTGAGATGGAAGGAGGGAAGAGGATGGTTGGGGCTGCTCCCTGGAGCTCCACACTGAAGAGCTTGCCCAGAGCAGATGCAGTGGAGGAATAAATAATGGGAATGTGCACTCATGACTGGAGCTCCAGGCCCCAGTGGCTTCCAGAGGCACAGCCCTGAGGACACAAAGGGAGTCGTTGAGTCCTTCTGAAAGACACTTGGGAGCTGTGAGCACAGCCTTCCTACAGACCCTCCATAGGAGGGAGCTGGGGGCCTCTCGCTGGGCAAGGTGCTCCTGCCTCCACCGAAGAGCACACAGTGAATCAGAGGATGGTAGTGTGCTGCAGCAGCAAGCATGAGGGTGGCAGGCGGGTGGCAATGGCCCAGACTGACTTTGGCTCACCTTGGCTCAGCCTGGTATTCAGCCTCCCCCAGGCTGCCAGACAGGCCTCAGCCCTTAGACTCTGCCAGGGAAGCTAGGAAGGCTGACCTCCTCCCAAACCCTCATCCTGGCTCTTCTGGCCTTGCCAGTGTGGCCTCAAGGAGACGACCAGACTGGAAACTCCCCTTCTGGAGGGCTCAGCCTTTCTCCCCAGGTCTTCAGCAGTCACCTGAGTCACCTGAGAAGGATCCACCTGGGCTCCCCCTGCCCTGTGGCCAGAAGCTCTGGGCACAGAGGGTGCTGCAGGCACTGTCTCACCTACACCAGTAACAACCAGGACCTCTCTGCCAGGGGGAAGGGAGGGCCGGGAGGACACTGGCCTGCACGTCTGCCCTGAGCACATAGGCACTCAACACACACGGCAGAAGGCTGCCTCCAGGGACCTCCCAGCTTTGGCTGTCAGGTTGGAGGCCACCTCTGCAGGTCCTTTCACTAATCTCCCGCTGCGCAGTGGCAGCCAAGAGGCTCAGCTGCTCAGGGCCATTGTGTCCACCACTTGCTCCAGCTTGCTCCGGAGCCGCTGTCGGCGAGCCTGCTCGTCCTTCTCCAGGGCTGTCAGGATCTGGGGAAGCAAGTAGGAATGTTAGCAAGCCTGGCTGGGGCTGCCACTTACATGGGACCACTACACGGACACTTGGAGGATATACACAATGACCAAGTAGCATGGCTGTGGCTGGCAGGAGCTCTGGAACAGATACCTAATTCCAACCTTTCCATTCTGTGCTGAGGGACCTGGGTTTTGAGCCTGGACCCCTACAGGACCAGTGTGAAGAATAAGTCCCCTTTTTCCTTGACCACTATTCTTATCCTTCAGCCCCAAAATACCAGCCCCAAACAGGGCTCTAGTCACAGCCAGCCCTTCATGTCCCCTTGGTGCAGTTCCCTATTTGTAGATGGGAAGAGGGCCTGACGACCTGGGACACTGACATGCCACCAGCTCCTAGAAACCCTCTATGCACTGCAACTTGGCCTGCTGCTTCCAGCTGCTCTAGGAAGCAGAAGCACCCTGAGCTCACATTCCTGGTTCCTGCTGGCACATCAGGCCACCAGCATGTGGCCATGTCGCCATCTCCCTCCACCCCATCGCCCCAGTTTCTCTGTGTCCTTTACAGTGGAGCTCCTCAGAGAACCTCTGGCTCCTTTCTGGTTTCCTTCATGAGCCCAAGGATGTCAGGCTTTAGTCCCCAATCCCCAGGCAGTATCACCTAGTGATTGCTGCTTGTCCTTCTCGCCCCCGGGACACCTGCCACATCTGCCCAACCTCGCTTCTAGACACCCTGCCCCTGCCACCTCAGAGTCTCAGCCTGTCCTCCTCCTACTCCAAGGCCATCTCCTCCAGTCTAGCTGAAGGTCCTTCTGCTCACTGCTGACCCCCACACCCTGACCTTAGAGCCCGAGTCTCTCCTGAGCCCCAGCTCTACTCCCCTCAAATTTAAATCAAAGTCCAAGGCAGAATCCTTGGACTTTCCCACCTCCTATAGCTCACTCTGTCATACTCCAAGTCAGTCTGATCAGCAAGTCCTGGCCCCTCCCACCCATGGCTCAGCCCTTAGTTGGTCCCTGCTTCCCCCTTCCCCTGGTCACCTGACAGTCAGATCATAGCTCTGTCTCTAAACCCTTATGACCCATCTCATTTTCAGGGAAAACCCAAATTCCCCAAGGCCTACACACCCAGTGACAGGCCTCTTGCCTCATCCCGGCCTCCCCCTCCCCCGCTCCTTCCCTCCTCCCCGTTCCTGACATGGCTCTAATTCAGCCTCCTGGCCTCTACAGCCCTGTAGCCAGACCCACTCTGGCCTCAGGGCCTTGGCAGTAGCCATGCCCATCTTCCTCCCCAGCCTTGTGTGCCCCATCCAATTTAGCCCACAAGTCAGTCCTCCTTCCTCAGATATCTCAGGGAGCCCCATCACTGTGCAGCAGACTGTAAGGAGACCTGCTGAAATCTCACTCCAGGTCAGCAGAAAAAGCACTAAAGGAGGAAGGCTCTGGTGCCTGGCCCTAGAAATGTCCTCCCAAGCCCATCAACCTCATAACAGGCCCTCAGAGAATATTCCATCACCAACCCACATTCTCCACCACAGGAAGCCATTGTAATCTGCTCCCCTGAGCCCCAAAACCGTCCAGAAGCATGCTCCCTAACCTGCTGCAGTCCAGCCTGACACTGCCAGGCCTGGTAGTAATCACAACAGTGTTGTATCCCTGCCCCAGCAAGTGAGGTGGCCAGTGGGTAAGCAGAGCCAGGCCAGAGGCCCAGGAAGAAAATGGGACTGGGTGAGGTCGGCCAGAGGGTCTCGGGGAGGGAGTCCTGCTTAGCAAGGCCTGGTAAAGGGCTGAGCAGGGTGGAGTGAAGCAGGCAGCTTTGGGTGAGACTGGTTTGGGTGCTCACCTCATCCTTGTACTTGGTGATATAGGAGTAGATCTCGTGCAAGGCGCTCATGCTGTTGAACTGGCTCAGGTGCAGCCGAGACTGTTCAGCCAAGTATGCACTCATATCCTGGTCACTGATGGCAGGCATCTTGGCAATATCAGCATAGTACCTGCCAGCAGATGGCAGGCCAGCACATGAGCTGGTTCCTGGCCCTTGGCCCACCACCCACCCCATGAACACTCGCCTCACCTCTCCACCCAGCTCTTATAGTTGGGGATGTCCTTGGCATAGAGCAGTTTGTTGGAGGGCGAGTCCTTGCCCAACTTGTGCTCAGACGTGGAGCAGGAGTCCATAAAGGTCTGGGCCACCACCGACAGGCAGGCATCTGTGATGCTGCTCTTATGGATGTCGAACACAAACTGTGGGTTCTTGATCACATTCACCCAGAAGCGCAACGGCAGACTGTGGGGAGGCAGGCCAGATGCGTGGTCAGACAGGACTTCAGCATCCCTTCCAGACAGCATGGGGAAGTGGCCAGCCAGCAGCTTCCCAGCGTGCCTGGTTCTGACCTTCAATGACCATGGATTTCCATGCAGATGAGGAAACTGAAGCCCAAAGAGGAGTGCAGACTCTCAGGAAGTGAGGGCTGTCTCCTGCCACCCACAATCTACTAGAGCACAGTCTCTTCTGTAAGTATGGTCACATGGTTACATGCTTACAAACACACTCACATATGATCACAACCCTGCTTCTGCCTAGGAAGGGCTCCAGAGGACACATTCCCACAGACACTTGACCTCTGTGCCCAAAATGCCTCCTCTAATACAGCCATCAACTGGGCTACCCAGTAGCCACAAGCCAATTGTGGTTGTTTAAATCTAAATAAAGTTAAAAATTCAGATTCTCAGTTGCAGTAGTCACATGTCAGGTGATCAGTAGCCACAGGAGGCCAGCAGCCACTACTCTAGATAGCACAGATCTAGAACATTCTGTCACTTCAGAGTATTCTCCTGGATGGTGCTGACCTAGATGATGATGTCTCCCATGGTGCCCCATAGAACCTCTTCAAGGTTCACAGGCAGTACAGGCAGATCAAGAGGCCCAGGTCTGTGCCTAGGTTTTAGAAGTGACAGCACATAGAGGCCAGAGTGATAGAAGGGGTGAGACCACTAGGGGATCAGGGAGGAAGAGGCCAGAGGCACAGGAGCTTCTCTGAGGATGGGCCAAATGCTACAGGTGCACGTGGTCAGGTTCAGAGAAACAAACACCAGACTGGGTAGTGGCTGCTGGGATGGTGAGGGTGGGGGGGAGGGGTGGGGGTAAGGGTGCTGGCTACCTGAGGGATAGTGAGAGTCCCAAAGCATCTGCTGTAACTACCTCTGTCATCCTCATCACTGCCAATGGCTGGCATGGTCTGGCCCATCAAGTTTGTTTCTCACACAATCCCACACTCATTACCATTGCACACAGCCATGTATACCCAGGGAAACACATAGCACATGTGAGTAAACATACACATGCACACACATGCATACATCTAGCTCCCACAGCAAAGCAGGTCCTCTGAGTTGGAGCATAGGACATGCCCAGTCCCAGAGCACGGCAGGCAGTAGACATGCCAAACATGGGTTACTCAGGAAGGCTTACGTGAAAATAGGCTGACCACAGCTGGGGAACAGCTAACCCAGGCTGGACTTCCCCCTCAGCCATCAGAACAGGGCCCCCAGAGGACATGCCTCCTACAGAAGCTCAGTCTCAACCCAGCCTGACTGTACCCCCATGCCCCACATGGCCCCACTGCTAAATCCCACTCTGAAGGTACCAGTTGCTCTTCCAGGTGTGGCGCACATCTGAGTCGTGTATCTGGTGCTGGTCAGCCTGCTCGTCCAGGAAGTCAAACATGTACTTGATGGCCAGAGGCAGGGCTGAACCCCGGTGTGCCGTGCTAAAGATGGTCTCAAACAGGTCATCCACAAATTTCTGCAGTGTGCCCTATATGTAGGCGAAGACATAGAGCTCTAGGGCACCACCAGGAGCCCCTCACATCCTCAGCTGGCTGTGCTGCCACCATGTCCCCACTGCCTACTCATCCAGGCCTACCTTGGTGGCCAGCAACCGTGTCAGGTATATCTCTGAGACCATCTTACTGCCGCGGTCACCCTCCCGCTGGTCCAGGTGGTCGTGGTTCTTCACCAGGTGCCACAGCTTGGTGCCGCTCTCCAGGTCAGGTGTGATCATGGGCGTACGCGAGCGCAGGCTGTCAGGGCTGCTAGCTGTGCGTAGCATGCTCTCTGCAGGCATCACACAGTTAGCTGGAAGGCCCACTGCATCCAGCACCCATACCCTGCCCTGGCCGGGCAGCCTTGGCTCAGAAGCTGCTCGGTCTGAGTCTCAGTTTTCAAATCTGAAAACTGGGGTCCTCAGCCCCACCTCCCTGGCTGTCAGGGACAGGAGACATGCTGTGTGCTATAAGGGGAAACGTGCAGCCTCCAAATTGAGGGAAAGGCCAAGTGTCCAAGTGATGAACCATGCATGATGTGGCCTCTTCCAGCCTTTACAAGGCCCTGCTGTAGAGGGGCCCAGGGGAGGTATCCTATCCAGGCCAATGAGCCCTGCCCACTATCCCCACCTGACCCCTCACCATATCTGCTGAGGGACTTGGTAAAGGTGGACGAGTTAGAGATGTTGTAGGCGGACGTCTGCTTGGGCACCAGCGCCACCGAGGACCCATCCGTCACCTGTGGGCAGAGGGCCGGGAGACTCGTGACCCACCATTAGGAGCTGTAGACACCTTCAGCCCTTCCTGGTGCTGTGCCTGGAGGCCAGTCACTGCGCCACTCTGAGCCTCTGTTTTCCCAGTGGCGCATACCCAGGACTGTTGGAACAACCAGATGGGCCCAGTGTTGGGTCTGGAAAGATCATACGTGTGACCCTTGTCCGCCTTTCTGCCCAATATTTGTTGCCCATGCACAACCAAAGGCCTGGATATCAGCTTCCAAGGAAAGAGGCTGACCCATGGCCAGAGGGTGGGAGGTCCAGGATCACCTGATAGTGAGCCAGAGTATTCAGCCTCTTCCAGTCATTGTCAATCTTGGTGGTGACATCCTCGTCCTGCAGGATGATTCGTGCCATGCGGCCCTGACGCCACTCTGAAAAAGAGAGGAACACTGAGGGACAGAGCCACAGGAAAGTGCCTCCATTGCCCCCTTTCCTTGGTCTCACCTCTCAGCCCAAGAAGCAAAGGTGTCCTATGGGCACATAGTACAGGGCCTTGAACAGTAAAATAACAAAGGGACAGGGCTTCTCCTTTCCACTGCCCAAGCAGCTCCCATCCTGGCTCAGAGCAAGAAGCAGTATCCCTACCATTAAGTCCTGCATCTTGCAGCTGCAGCTGTCTTACTCCAGGGAGCCCACCCCATGTGACACCCTGCCTTTGAGCTCCAGGAAACTCTTCTAAATTCCTCAGCCTGAGCTCCAGGGAGCTCTTCTAAACTCCTCAGCCTAGCACAAGGCTCCGCCTCTCCAACCACACCAGGAACTTGCTGGCCCCAGTCCTGCCCCTGTTCCTGTAGTCTTCCCCTAGCTCTGTAGACACCCTCACATGTCCAGCTCATGAGTCAGGGTGCCACTCCCCCAGCTCTAATGGCCCACCCTCCTCCTAGAGTAAGTGGGAACTCCAACTCTTGGCCCCTCCCTAGATTGGGTAGTCCTCTAAGGGTACTCCCTGATTCCATCCTCCACCCCACCTGCCTCCACCCTGATCCACCCACATCTAGAGCCCACCTGGGATGGCATCCCTTGCCTCATGCCTTCCTCAACAGCCTCCTGCCATGGCCTCTAGCACCTTCCGCCAGCACCCAGTGCCTGGCCTGGAACAAGAGGCCCTGCTTGGACTTTTCCAGCTAAGCCTGTTACCTGAGGCCCCCATACACACACCATGGCACTGCCCCTCTCCTTGGTCTGCATACCTTGGCAGGTCCACTGTCCAGAACCCCAGCACAGCCACATTAGCATGAAAGCTCCTCCCTCACACACTTACCCAGATCCATGTCCCCAGCCTTGGGCCGCTGGGAGTAGGGCACACCCTTGTACACAGCATCCAGCAGCTTCTCCTTGACCTGTGTCACTGTGTCACAATTTAGTCCCTTCACTGGCACCTCAGGTGCATTCTCGTTCTCAGGGTTCACACAGTTCAGGGTCTGGGTGCAAGGAGGGGTGCAGCATCAGCGCCCACCTCTTAGGGAGCAGGCCCATGGGAAAGTATGGGTGGGGGACAGGGCAGGATGCTGGGCCTGCACTCACCAGCATCTTGTAGTCTATCTGCTGCCGGATCAACTTGTCCTCACTCAGGGAGTAGCGTGCCTCGCCTGTGATGGCATCAATGGGGCCCTTCTCCATCTGCTGCTTGATGGCGCAGTACAGCATGAAGAGAGGCTCCCCTGCGCACTCCTATAGCAGGAGGCAAGCAGGCCATCAGTCTGTAGCCAGGACCCCAGTGGCGTCCACCCCTGCCCACTTTCCCCCACCCTTCCAAGGCCTCTGTACTGTTCCCACAGGAGAAATGAGCAACATCTCCAAATTTTTATAAGAAGTCAAGTAGAACCCTGATTTCAGAATCTAACAAAGACTATGTAAGAGAATAAGTTAAACAACAGACCCACTGCCCCTATGAAAGTTGATGTGAAAAATCCCAACGTGACCTTAACAGGGAGTGCCAGAAGTGTATCAGAGAAGAACATGATGTGGCCAACCAGGCTTTATGCCAAGGAAGACGAAAGCCCTAAAGTCTCCCCAGCTCAGGTCTCAGTTTGTCTACAGCCCCAGTCCCCAGCCAATGCCCTAGCACCCCACTAACTGAAGCTTGCTGAAGTACCAGCGCTGGACCATGGCATGGGCAGATGCTGTGCCCATGTTGGTTGTCAGGACCCCACACCTGCAGGCAGAGGGCTAACCCCTCTGTTATTTGAGAGGTACAGACACACTGACCCAGGGCAGTTCACCAGCACTGAGGGGCACAGGAAGCCAGAGCCAACGCCCTGTGGGGCGGCCTCTGGGGACTGTGTGAAGGTATACTCTGCCCCTATCCCTGACCATCACAATTAAGCTTGGCATACCACAGCCCTGAAAGCTCCTCCAACCACCTAGTGTCTCACCTCACCCTGGCCTTGGCACCTGATGTCACTACAGCCAGAAATCTCTTCCCCAGGTCTTTACTGGTCCTTCTGGACTCCACCCAATTTCCCTCTCAGAAAGGCTCTCCTTTACCACCAGGCCAAAGCTTCTGGCCCTCACTGCCATCAGGGTCCTGCTATAATACCCAGTTTCTGCTACTCTCTTTGATGCCTTCTCCCAGCTGGAGTGGAAGTTGCCTGAGGGTCAGGGTACAGCTGGCTCACCTACATTATACTGTAATGCCCAGCACAGAGCCTATATATGCACGGGGCTCCAGATACTGCTGGACAACAAATGCCATTAGTGAAAAGAGTTGTCAGAGGGAGAGGCTCATGTCCTTACAGCAAAATGAAGAAAGCTAATGTCAGAGACTTGCCAGTCTCATTGGTCCCAGGGCTGCCCCCAACTGCAGGTGCCACACCTTGAGGGGCCAAACTTGCTGTGTCCTCTACACAAGTGAGGCCCCACCTGACTGTGGGCACAGGAACCTTTGTTGCCTTGGCTGCCTGATGGAGTTCAGGAGTGTACCCAGAAAAGGGAGCACACTGGCCTCCCCCACTCCCTCCATCACACAAATAGCAGCTCTGCCCCATAACCAGATGCTCTGGTTTTGTTGACATCTGCAATAACTAAAGAAATGGCTCAAGATTCTCCAAAAACATGCTTGTTTCTGAAATTGTTTGATTTGCAAACTTCACTTCATTAAGTTAGCTAAGAAGAAGGCAAGAATGGGTGCAGACTAGGATGTGGTGCCATTAATAGCTGCCTATCTTCCTACAAACCCCATCTAGACAAGTCCAAATGCTTTCCCAGGGGCTCTTCTGCCTGCACTCTGCTGAGGAGAAAGGGGCATCTATGAAAGTCAGAAGAAAGAGGTTTTTGGCCTAGGGTTACACAGTGAATAAGCAGAAGCCAGAATTCTAACCCAGATCCATCTACCTCTAAAGTACCTAGCCCTTAAACATCAAGTGTCCTCACAGAGAAGGCGTAAGCTGAAGGGGCTTTCTATTCCTGGCCCAGCCAGCAGGCCCCTAGTGCCAGCTCCAATCCCTCTTGCAATACCTGCCCAGATGGGGCAAAACAGGAACCAAAGAACCAAAGGTCAGGAGATAGGAGGGCCCAGAACCCAAGGACCTCACTCAGTCTTACCCTCTCTAGAAAAAGGATGCCCTCAGATGCCTCCCAGCCCCAGCTCTGAACATGCAGAAATTGCCAATGGATTTTCAAATAAAAAGATAGTACAAATATAGGTCATTCTAAAAATGATGTTGGAACAAGTACTTCCCTACTTGGGAGAGGGGAGGAATCAAGTGAAATCCCTACCTCATGCTGTACACAAATAAAAAGCATTTCTATGCACAGCACAAAGAAGTACTAAAAATGGAAAGTTTATATTAAAAAAAAACAACTACTGAAAGACATAACCCTAAAAAAGCAGGTAAAGGATAAAAAAGACATTCAAAGAAAAAATTAAAAGTACCCAATCAAACAAAAATATGCCCAACTTGTTGAAGAAATGGCAACTGCAGCAACAAGTTGGCAAAGATGAAAAAAAACTGATAAAGCAGGTGTTATCCAAGGTATGGATTAAGATTCTCAAACACTGAATCAGCACAACCTTTTTTTGCAAGACAACTTAGCAGCATATACTCCAAAAAAAAGTGAACGTTGCCTGTTCACTTACAATCACTTAAGTGTTGACCCAGCAAGCGAAGCGAAGATCACTGGATCAGCATGCCGGCTGCAGTGCCAGTCACGGAGAAGGAAAATTCAAGCTCTCCTAACACCTATCAGCAGTACAACAGTTAATAAAATGTATGATACCCACACTAGGGAACATTATGTAACTGCTAACAAGAATGAGATAACCGCCTATGTCCAAACTTGCAAAGGTGATGTCCACAACACCTTTGCCAGAGATGGTGGAAGCACAGTATAGTACAAAATGTATGGTACTACAAAAGAAAAAAATCTTATAATGAAGAAAATGTACAACACTAGGATTTTTCTTAATATAAAAAGCATACTCTATTTACAGATATTTGCTTTAGTTAAGAAACCAACCTGAGAGGGCTGATGGCTGTTAGCTTCAGAGCTCACAGGGGCCTTCGTCCTTTACTGCTCACTTCTGTGACGTTTAGGTATGCTACACGGAGTATGGGTTACTTTTCTAGCTAAATTTTTGTTTGTTTGTTTTTAAAGACAGCAAAGACTGAAAGGGATTTGGGTTGTTTGAAAAAATTTTGCACAACAATAAAAAAAAAGTTAGTTACCAAGCCATGAAAAGATATGGAGGAACCTGAAATGCACATTACTAGTGAAAGAAGACAGACTAACAAGGCTGTACACTGTATGATTCCAAGTATAGAACATTCTGGAAAAGGCAAAACTGTGGAGACAGTAAAATATCAGTGTTGCCAGGTGAACAAGTGGAGCACAGGGATCTTAGGGCAGTGAAACTACTCTCTAATACAATGGTGGATACATGTCACTATCATTTATCCAAATCCACAAAATGCACAGCACCGAGAGTGAGCTCTCGCATGAGGTATGGACTTTGGGGGTAATATTATGTTGGCATAGGTTCATTGATTGTAACCAATGCACTACTCTGGTGAAGGATGTAATAATGAGGAGGCTGTAAATCAGATATAAGAGATATATGGGAAATCTCTTAACTTCTCAATTTTTCGGTGAAACTAAAACTGCTCTAAAAAATCTAGTCAAAACATGGACAAATGGAAAAAAAACTGAATCATCACAAGAATTTTCTGTTTGTATTTGTATGAGATGGTGGATGTTAACTAAACCTGTTGTGGTAATCATTTCATAAAATATGTAAATCAAACCATCATGCTGTATGCTTTAAACTAATACAGTGATATGTCGAATACAACTTAGTAAAACTAGACAAGAACTACTACAGTGCAGTTGTCTCTCAGTACCCACGGTGACTGGTTCCAGGACCTCCCCCATAACAAACTCCGCAGATGCTTAAGTCCCTTACATAAAAAGGCATAGTATCTGCATATAACCTACAGACAGCCTCCCATTTACTTTTGATTATCTCTAGATTACTTATAGTACCTAATACAATAGAATACTGTGTAAATAGTTGTTTTACTATACAGTTTAGAGAATAATGATGAGAAAAAAGTCTGTACCTGTTCAGTACTGACACAACTATCATAGGTCTAACTACACAGTAACACACATAAAAATGTTAACATCTTTTTTCCTTAATATTTTTGGATTGGTTGAATCCATGTATGTAGAACCCACAGATACAAAGCGTTGACTGTATACTGTGAAAAAAACAAAACAGCCCGTGGCACAAAGAAGTCAATGGACAGGAGCAGTCTGGGCCAGCTTCAGGTACTCCCCCTGCTGTGGGTGTGGGCAGACAAATGTCAGCATGGCTACCCCACCAAATGGCCCTGGGGCAGTTCCTCCTGTCCAACATATCTCCTCATCCATATTGTGAGGGACAAACATGATTTGGGAGTAAAGGAATGCTCCGAGCAGATCGAAGCACACCCTGGCCCTACTCAGCTCCTTCCATGGGACCCACTGGGGAAAACAAGGGTGCGCTAGTCAGCTTGGCCCAGGGATCCCAAAACTTTTGTTTTCCCCCTTCCTGGATCCCTCCTTCCTGCTCCTTTGGCCAGTCCTGGCCTCTCTCTCCCTCTATCCACTGCCTCACCCAATCCTCCATAAAGTGGCTCCTGACCTCAATCCCACAGCTCCCTAACAACAGAACCCAGTCAGCCATTCTGCTTTCAACATCCTGCGCTGGTCCCATTTGCCCCACTTCCTGCAGCCTGATCCTCCACACAGCATTACATAGAACACACACCTGATCCAGGTGCTCAGCTGAGTCCCCTTTCTCTGCCTGGGGGGACCTGGGAACTGACAGGGGTCAGTGCAGCTAAGAAAGCTCGGACCCAGTGGTTCATGTTCTCTAAACCTTGTTTCTCATGGCTTCCAGAATGCAATTTAATGAGAATGTAAATTCACCATACAGCCCCACATAATTTCACAGGAAATACACAACTTTGTGTTACTGGCTCCCAGTTCAGATAAAAAGAACCCAAGCCCCAGCCTCCCTTGCCTCATAACCATACCTCACACCCACCTCAGAGCTGTCACTCCCTCAACCTTGCTAATTCCTCCTCTTTCTTCCTTGCTTAAACCTCACCCACCTCCTTGACATCCACCCCTTTTTCACATGTCCTGATTCCCATTCTCTCCCCCCAGACAGGCAGGAATCTGCTCTGGGCACCTCTGAGCCACTCTGTGTGGAGGGCTGAAGCCCCTCACCCCGTGTCCCTGATTCAGTAAGGACACAGGGAACAGCGGTCCATGGCTAAGAAGCAAACATGGAGATGTGCAGGCCACTAGGTTCCACTGCTCAACACACTGTCCATCTACAAGGCATCTACAGAGGTCAGAGAAATGAGGCGGAAGCACGTGTGAACATATACCCTGCACTTTGCCTGGGGGCCTCACTGCTCCACCTCAGAACATCTGCCAAGCCTTCATATTTCAAGGGAAACCACTTATCTCCAGAATGATCTCCTACTTTCTAAGTGCAGCCCAAACAGGATCCATCTGGACCCATATCTAGCCTGAGGCTGCAGTTTGCACCCTCTGGCCTCCTCCCCGTTCTGGGGACAGCCACAGATTAAGAACCGTCTTCTAGGATGGGGGACTTTCCTCAGCCTGAGCAGGGGCATGTATGTGCAACACTTCCCCACAATAAGAGTCAACAGAAACCCCCAGACATCTCTGCAGCCTGGCCCAATACTGGGTGCTGAACACACGGAGGCTCCCACCAGGGTGTCCCCCTTCATCCTTAGGTCCAGGACAGAAGCACAGTGCAGAAACCTAGGCCTAGATCCAATTCTAGCTCAGCCACATGACGGCTGTGGGGCCCAAGACAGTTCGCCTCAGAGTTGGGGTGTCCACTCCTGAGTCCGAGGCTGGGTGAGGCCTGGACAACCTCATGGAGAGTCACGAGAAGGGCCAATGGGTGCATGTCCTTCGAGAGCCCATGCTGAGGCCCCAGCTCCCTCTGAGCCACTCTGGGCTGAGAATGTTCGTCTCTGGTTTCCTCCTTTCCTCCCACCCATCAAAATGTCCCTAGTACTCTCTTGATGTTCTCTCCTCCTCAGCCCACCTACCTTGAGGAATTTGTACAAAAGGAAGGTGAACCAATTGGTCAGCATCTTCTCTGCCACTGACTCGGTCCTGGAGACAGATACAGGCAGGTGTGACATAACTCCCACCACAGACCCACACAACATGCCCACCCCACTATCCTCTCCTTCCTACAGCACTTAAAGGTCAGGCATTGAAAAGCACCCATGAATGGTGGACAGCTAGGGGAGATCCCAGCTCTGGCCCCAGAGTGGGTCTCTGAGTATGACTCAGGCCTGGCACTAACAGCCGCAGAGTGGAGTCCCATGCCTGGCACACCTGGTCCCCACTACTAACATCCAGTCAGAGAGAGCTGATGCTTCTCTCAGAACCACAATGGTACAGTTCCTGGAGCAGGTACTCAGTGGGGCCTCCAGTGTCTATAGAAAGTGTGGGCTCACCGCCGCAGCAGCAGCTTGGGGTGGTTTTTGCTCTCTAGGTTCTTCTCAATGAGGTCAGACAGCAGCTGCTTGAGCACGCCTGTGGCATACTCCATCTCGCCCTGCAGAGCTGTCATGATGAGTGAGGCCACGTTCCCACGGTCACGCATAGAGAAGCTGCGCTGGGCCTCCAGCGTGCGGATAAAGGTCAGCAGGAAGTGCTTCTTCGTCAACAGCTGACCAAACAATGTCAGTGATTTCTCCACATTGGCCTGCACCTGGGGAGGACGGGAGCTTGCTCAGATCCACAACAGAGAACGCAGTTCTGTGATGGTGGGGAGAGGCAGGGAAGGCCTTCTGGAGGAGGGGCTGTCCAAACCAGGTATACAGGGGAAGGGCAGGGCCAGAAAGCAGGTCTCAGAGGTAGGTGACATCACCCTGACAGGTGTCCAGACCTCAACTGTCTTCAGCAAAATAGATGTAGCCTGGCAGCTGCCTGAGAAGCCTAATCCAGGCAGATACCCAAGCATATTAGCATCAGTGATGGGTGAAGAATGAGGGCCTGTTCCTGCCACCCTCTCTGCAGCCAGGCCCTGGGACCAGCACTTCCTACAGTCTGGCTCTAGCAGCTCAGAGGGAGCCCAACACAACACCCCCATCTGCTGGGCACCAAACGTGCACATACATGGCTTTACTCTGCTCTTGCCACAACCATCAACACAGAAATCATCCTCCCCACTTCAGGAAAGATGCCTAAAGTCCAGTAGAGGAAGAGGCTTATTTCGGGCCACATGGCATGGAAGTGAGAAAAAGAGTTGGAATGTAGGCATGGCTGACTCCAGGGTCCCCAGCTCTCTCATCTGTACCAAGGCTTGTCAGACGGGAGGTTCCTTACCAGGCTATGCCAGAGGCCACCAGTAACACCTGGATCCCAGCTCAGGCAAAGAAAGACCCAATAAAAGGAAGACATGGAGCTCCCAAGGTGGCAGCAATCCCAGGGAATGCCTGGGCCCAAGCCAGAGTGATAGGAAAGCCCTTTCAGGTTCAGTTTAAGAGGAAACATCCCACCAATGGAACTGCACAGGGTGAGTAGGCCTTCCAACATGCAAGGTGTGCATATGGGATGCCTTTGGCCAGAGAGCATGACAGAGTTAATCTGCAGAGCCCTGGCTACTCCTAACTAGGAACTGGGCTCCCAGCCTACTGTGGTAAACCTTTAGAAAATGTGTTGTGCCAAGAGACTGGGCTCTGCCAACATCTTCAGAGAAAAGCCCTGCTCTCTGAAGACCTCCATGCTGCCTCAGACACATGTTCCCACCCCAAACAGCCACAAGAATTCCAGGCACTTACTGGAATTCTTACACCTTCCAGTATACATGGGCTGGCATTCAGAACCACCCAGGAGATAAGGCAGGTGAGCTATAGGGTGTATGAGATGGACTAGAGGACCCCAAAAAACAAAGGCAGCCCCAAGGAGCCCAACCACTGGGGTGGTTTTCTGGGGTATGGTCTCTCCCAGGCTCCTGCCAGCCCTTCCTCCTTGCTTCCCAGCTCCGCTCCCTGTATTCTCATGCCATCCCTCAGGACCCTTCAACTCCCCCACAACACCTCAGGCAAGTGCTAGGTGTGCCCCAGACAACAGCCCACCTCCATTTCCTTGAGCACTGGGTGGTCCTCAATCCCTGGGAAGAGCACCCGCATGGCGTATGTCCTGTAGTCGAGGAAGGGGATGCCAGCACCGTCTAGGTCGTTGGTCAGCTCATGGATGTCTGTCTGCAGCTCTGCAAAAGCTGCAGCCAGACCGGGTATCAAGCAGGTGCCCCACTGGCCCCCAAGCCTCCCCCCAACTCTGGGCCAGGCTCAAACACTGGCTCTGCTGCTTGCTGGCTGGGTGACCTTAGGAAACTACTACACCTGCCTGTGCCTCAGTTCTCCTAGTCCTAACACAGGGATAAAACCCTTCTGTTTCTCTGAGTTGTCACAGGATTAGCCAAGACAAGAGTAGAGAGGGTTCTGGGACAAGGTCCAGGTTGTAAGGGGCCCCCATACCTCACAGTGGCATTTGGGGGTAGAGTAACTATGGGTGCCAGCTCTTCCACCACCTGAGGGGATTGCCCGCTGCCTGCCCTGGCTCCCCTGGACCCAGTCACCTGGGAAGAGAAGGGGCAAGTCCAATTGAGGGAGATGACGAGTGGCAGAGGTGCCAGGACCCAGAGGCTATGGGCTGTCCCCAAGCTTCCCAGCACTCCACACTGATAACCACCAAATGCACAACTCAGGCCAGCAGGCCCTTTACCCTGCCCACTCCAGGAGGTTTTACCCCTTTCAGAAACAAAGCGGGCAGGGGCAGGCCCTAACAGAAACATTCCAGAAGTGTGAGATATTGATACAGCTGCAGCCCAAGGGATGATCAGGGGCCACAGGAGCACCTGGTGGGCTCCGGGCAACAGCTGACAGGTTTGAGAGCCAGGTCTTCATCTCTTCAGCACAGCTGCCAGGTGTCTGACTATTTCTACCTGGCTGCTCTGGAGTATCTGCCAGCTGCTGCACCTACACGTGTCTACAGATCAAGGCTTTTCGCACACCCACCTCAGTGGACAGCCATCCTTGACCCACTGAAAGGTCCTGCCTATAGAACTCCCCTATGGTCACTGTACACCTGCCCCTGCCCCATCAGGACTGCCTAGTGGGCAGGTAGGTATGTCCAGGAGTGAGGGGGCTCCCAGGACAGGCAGGATACTCAGCAAATGAATACTCCTGTCCCATTGGAGATAACAACCTATTGCCAGGCTCATTAAGGTCACGAGGCCCGCATGCCATGGTTCAAAACCCACCTAGCTACTTAGCCTATTTTCCTTATTCAAAAACAGGAATACTGCTAGCCTCTGCCTTCTAGAATTGTGAGCGTTCACTTATTTCTATCTGCAAAATGCTCAAGGTCACACCTAGCACCTGGTAAGCATCTCATGGCTAGTAATTATCATCAGTGCTGCTCTGTTCACCCCTTGTAACAGCCCCAGACTCCTCAGGTGAGACTCAAAGATGCGCACACAGCCCGGGACCATGAGTGGGCGAAGGGTGCCGCAGGCTGCACTGTTACTGGGGACCCAATCCTGACACACCATCTCACACTCAGCCAGGGAAGCCAGTGATTATGGGCCAAGGCTGCTGTCTGCTGCCTTGAGCACAGAGGCACATGCATGGGAGATGAACCCAATGCTCAAATAGCCACTGTGCAGCCCACAGCCCCAGCACTACCTCCCTGCTGCCAGTACTTAGTCCCATCCACCCAACCAGCAGCAGTGCCCTCAGCACTGCTAGGGATGAGCCAGGGCCTTGGGCATACTGACCTTCCTGTGACACATCAGACAGAGATGGGCAGCCCCTGGGGATGCCCTCTGTTCCAGGTTGCTGACACCCTAGCCCAATTGTCACCCATTTCTGATGTCTGCAACCTCTGCCTGCCAGAACCCAGCCCATTCTCTACACCACCTTAACCTGCTCTTGGGGTCTACCCACTTTCTATCAGGGGCTTCAAGGACACAGGCTTTAGGGGCATGTGACAGATATGACAATAAGAATTGGCCAGAGTTGGGCACAGTGGAGAAGCTGAACTCACCCACTATGGTTATCTTGTCACCACAGGGAGAGAAGAGCCCCGAGACAAGGGACTCAGGCTTACATTGTAGAAGCCAGCATACCCTTCACTTTCCCTGAAAAAGCCAGTCAGAGCTTATTTTTGCCACCCATACCCCAGGGTCATAATGTACACATGCCCCAACTTAAAAGGATGGACTGTAGCCTTGATTCCCTGGGAAAGGGCTCCTCAAGGGCAAATGCCAGTTCAGATCTCAGTCTGCATGTGCTGAGGGATAAAGAAAAGGATCCACTCCTCACCACCACACTTGACCACACACATGAAGCCACCACCACATCAGCACTAGTATGCATGCTGCACTGCCCTGCAGGATCTGCACAGGCCATCTGGATACTCACAGCACCCAGTGAAGTGGGCATCAGTACTGTGCCCATCCTACAGATAAGGAACCAATGCACAAAAGGTTAAGTGTCCATCTAAGGTCCTATGGCCAAGCTGGGGCTCAGATGTAGGCTCTCTAGCTAAGGAGCCTGTGTTGTAAGTAGCACCCCATGGAAGCTGTACCTGCTTCATGGCCCCAGTCCTCAGTCGGCCCTGCCTCCTCTCTGGGATCAAGCTGGGAATAGTGAGGCCATCGAAAATGTTGCAAACTGAGTAAAGTTGGAAGACAGGATAGGCCCTGGCTCAGAGGTAGCAGCACCCTCTATGAGCCCTGTAACCCGGGAATCAGCCCCCCATGTTCCCTGTGCCCACAACCCCAACAGACCTTCCTTGCATTCAAGGGCCACGCGGGACTCCAGGTTGTCCATCTGGAGCTGCAGCCGCTTGAGGGTGCGGTCGGCATCTCGTGACTTGCGCTTATAAGCGATGAGCACGACCACGATGACCAGCAGCAGGAGGCCCCCGCCCCCACCAATGCCCACAATGGCGGGCAGGGTCAGCAGGCTGTCTGAGTACACCTGCAGCATGCCCGGCGAGAACTCGAAGCCACCAGCCCGAACCTGGGGATGGGGATGCAGGCTGCTCAGAAAGTGACATGCCCACTCAGTCTCCTGGCCCCACAATCTCAAGATCCCTACAGCATCTGTCCCTGGCCAGGGCTATTCAGCAGAGATGGGAACACAGGGGGCCCATGGTAGGTACCAGGACCCCCAGTGGGCCCCAGGACTGGGTAAGGGCCAAGTTGGGGCCTGTACTAGAGCTGGGCTCCCTCTGGGCAAGAGGCCAGCCTGGGGCTCAAAGAGTTGGTGTTGCCCTGGGTGGGACTGGGTCAGCAGGTCAAAGGCAGGAGGGACCCAGAAGACCACTGCTGGGGCTGAAGCACAGATGGCCTGGCCATGAACATACCGTGACCTTGTGCTGCCCTGTGAGGTTGGGTGACTCGCATAGCAGCTGTGTCTCTGACACTGTGAGAGTGCAGGGTGTGGAGCCGATGAGCACTGTGTAGTTGAGCCTCAAGTTGCCGGGTGCTGGTGGCAGGAGATTCCGCCCCTGCGGGGGTTGGGGTAAGCCAGTGAGCATCATCAGTCTTGCTTCCTCACCTGCACCCCCACCTAGCCACCCCACACGCACACCCTAGCCCACAGACTGAGGCCCACCTTGAGGATGAGCGGGGAGCTGGGTTTCAGCTCCAGGAGGCCAGTGGGGCTGAGTGGCTCCAGCACAGGGTCGGGAAAATAGAGGAATGAGGAGGTGTTGAGCACAAGCAGGGCACGAACGTCATCCATGATAAAACCCAGCTCTTCAGGTTGCTCCCCCAGCTCCGGTGGGGTGCGGGAGGGATTGTCCACTGATGGGGCCCGGCACACCATGGTGGTATCGTTGTACACAAGGCAGCTCTGGGGACACAGGCAAGGAGACACTGGGCTGGCTGCTCTGCACATGGAGCCAGGCCCCGGCAGAGCCGAGGGACTGCAACTACATATGCACACCAAGGCCAGGGCCAGCTTCCTTCCCTGGAGCTTCCAAGTACAACCACAGCCCTAGGTAGCTCAAGCTGCATGGGGAGGGGGCAGGGCAAGGACTCACGTTCTCCCTTTCGACACCTCCGTACTTGGCCCGGATGCGGGGTTCTCGGATGGTGGCCAGGTTGGTGCCTGTGACTGTTAGAAGTGTCCCTCCACTAGAAGATGAGGGAATGAGTGGTCATGGGGTGAAGCTTTCTGCCCTGGCCCAGCACAAACAGATGGAACAAGATATACTACCAGCTTCACAGAAGACATAAGCAGGTCGCAACCTCTCAGCACTGGAACTCAGATTACAGCAACCACATCTCAGAGTGGACAAGGGTCCAACATCCTGAGAGCTGTGCCTCAGACACCTTATCTTTATTTTCTTTTGTTTTGTTTTGTTTAAGAGCATAGCATCAGAGTTTAGAGGGACTCTTCCTTAACATGGTTTTCCAGGTTGCTGCACACAGAGCACAGGAGTGACCAAAATCTTAACTTTGCTGTTTCTACTCCCACCCAGGGATAGACCCGGTGGGCAGCATAGTCAGGGTGTCACTACCCGCTGCCCAGCTCTGAGTCAGGACTACCATTATAAGGAAACTCTATCAGAAATTCAACTGGTTCCTCTACATATTCAGAAAATTTGGTGGCAGGACCATACAAGGAAGAAGGGAGAAGAGAACCTAGTGTAAGAGCCCCATCCTTGGCAGCATCACATGGATCATTGGGGCTAGGGACAGGCTGAGGCAGCCCTACCTGTTGATGCTCCACTCAGGATCAATCTTCAGGATGGTGGGGTCCTCGGTATAGTTGTATTTCACCTCAGGGTTGGTAAGCTGAGCACGGTTGATGTTGATGATGATGGGGGCACTGCCAGGGCTCTGCCCAGGGGGTGTCAGACACCGGATCTCCCGGGAATTCCTCCTGAAGGGGCCAGGTGGGACAGTGAGAACATGGGTGGTGCAGCTCACCTCCCAGATGGCCTAAGCTTCTAGGCACCAGTGCAAACAGGCATGTGGGCAAGTTACTCCCCAGGCCTCACCTGCCCATTTGTAAAACAAGGCCACACCAGGACCTGCCCCCAGGAGGCTGACAACTGTTATAGCCACTTACCCATCAGCCCCTCCAAAAGGCCAGGTAAATGTCTATCTACCTTGGGCCCAAGCCTGGCCCTCTCTGACTGAAACACCAGGTGAAGGGCAAGGGGCAATCCTGACTGCCCCACTCACTCTTCAGGTGACCCAGCCATGCCCATGCCTGAACTTGTGAGAGCCCCGCCCAGGCAGGCACCACAAGCAGGCCTGCTGGATGGGAAGGGAGCTCAAGAGGCCTCAACACAGCCTTGCAGCAGCCCAGGGATGGGCAGCAAAACAGAGCCTGCAAGACCTTGACCATCCTACCTGCTATGGTGCTCCTCCATTTAGCCTGTAGCTTCTGGTGCCAAGAGAGCTGGAGTGCTACGCTCAGTGCCAATTCTTGCTATGCTCAGTGGTGCACTCGCCTCCCCTGATGTGAAAGTGGGGCTAACCCTAGGCCTGGACCATGAGTAGGCAACATGAGCTGGCCAGAGTAGGGGAACTGGGTCACCCCCACTGGGCAGCCAGCCAGTCACTGCCTACACCTGGGTACCCATCTACTCAGCTCTTTCAGCACAGCTGGGAGGCCCCACAGCCGCCAGGCCCTCAAGCACAGCAAGGCTGCAAACACCAATAATTAGTCTGATAACGGGTAATTACCACAGGAAAATATTTAAAGGGCTGTTCCATTATCATCCCTAATCTAAAATTATCCACTTCAAGCCTCAGGGCTTTTGTTAGCATTTTTTTCTCTCTTAAATTAAAAAAAAAAATACATTCCAAAGGGATTCCCCAAGCTGAGGACAGGGTCAGGACAGGGTGGTTGTGCCTACCCCTTGGGCACAGGCCCTGCCCAACTACCAGGTCTGCCTACCAGCCCTTCCTACTCTGAGGTAACCTGTCTCCATGGTAACTTTCTCACCACTGGTTTCCATAGTGATCACCCTGGCCAGGCTCTCCACGTTCCCCTTGTTTCCCAGGCAACAGGAAGGGACATGCAGCCATCTGAACCAACCACCACCAAGAGAAGGTGGGCCATGCCTACCCCTTCACCCCAACCCCATCCACACCCCTTACCAGGAGAAGGAGCAAGGCCGGCCACCAACAGACACAGCCACATCACTGCCTGCATTTAGGTGGCTGCCCTCGATGCCAATCCACGTCCCCCCTGAAAGAGGCCCCCGGGCAGGGCTCACACGGTAGAAGGTTGGAGTCTATGGGAAGAAGAAACTCGCTGGAGCTCCAGGAAAGGCCTACCCCCTGGCCCAGGGGACTGCTTGCATCCCCAGCCTTACCAGGCCCTGTGCTCATGGGGCTCTCAGACACAGCCCACAGACATGGTCCAAAGTGCCTAGGGGAACCTGGAGTCAGGTTTCTGAGGAGGGGAGGTAGAGACCAGGAGAAGAGGTGTTGCTGCATGAGGAGGCCCAAGGAAGGAGAAGGAACTCACCTACGGAGACAGACCTCACAGCCCCCTGGGGCCTCATGGGAGAAGAGGGTTCTGGGCTGGGTGGATTGGGGCTTACCACAAAGGTGAAGCGTTTGGGTGACAGGGCCCGAAACTGGGGGGAGCAGTCCCGCACGCACACCTCCACCAGGGCATCATGGGCCCGCACTGTGCTGGCGTCTCCAATCTCACAGACGATCCTATGGGGTATCAGGGGATTCAGCAGGCTGCGGGGTCCAGCATGGGTGTCAGTGACTCCCCTACCTACCCTGGGCGGTACTCACTGCTCAGCGCTGATGTACTCGCTCTCCACAGGGCTGCACAACACCTTGCCCACACGCACACCCAGCCGCACATCCTCGAAGCGCAGGCCCAGGTTCTCACCCATGATTGTGAGCCTCGTACCTCCTTGCCGTGGGCCAGTCTCTGGGGACAGCTATGGGGAGACAGATGCTGGGAGGCTGAAGCCAGTCAGGGTCATCCCAGGCTAAGAGGAACTGCACAGGGGAGGTAGCTGGGCAAGTAGAGCTCTCACTGACCTCAGTAGCCTGAGAGGGTCACCTACCTTGAAGATCTTAGGGTCGGCACAACGGCTGCTGCCATGGTGGGCATGCATCCAGGTGACAGGCAAGTCGGCAGGGCAGTGGGGGCGCAGGGAGCAGCGGCGCTCGGCAACACACCAGCCACACTCAAATCGAGGGTCAGCTTTGAGACAGAGGCCACAGCTCTCCCGCAGGGCTGGGCACTTGTAGAGGTGGGCTACAGGGAAAAACATGGTCAGCTCTACCCAGTCACAGCCCCACCCCCAGGGGCCACCCCACCTGGCTCACCCTGGATGTTCTGAGGGTTATCAATGATGAAGTTGCCATTCCATACCACCGACAGGTTCACAGGCAGGTCGCTGATGTCATTGCCCTCATAAGAGTACTGCAGGCAGTATGCAGAGCAGTGAGGCAGAACCCCAGGGGGCAGATCAGGGCTTGTGTGCCCCTACTGGCCACCCCTGGGACTAGATGCTGGGAGAGAGCTTGACAAGGCAAGGCCTGGGGGCTTTGCCTGCCCAGACTGGCATTTCCAATCCAGAGCTGGATATCCAAAAGAAACACCTGCCCATTAAGCAACCTAGGCATCTAAGCCTCTCCTGCCACACCCAACTCCACCTCTGAACCCCCAACCAATGTCTTCCTTCCTAATGGCCATGGCCCCTGCTTTCCAGCCAAGCCTCTGTCCCCAGCAGCACATGAGGCGTATCCTCCTAGTCAGGGGTGTCAAACTCATTTTCACTGGGGGCCACAACAGCCTCACAGTTGCCTTCAAAGGGCCAAATGTAACTTTAGGATGGTATAAATGTAACTAACTACTCCTTAACTGTTAAGTGAGAACTTAGCGCTGTCCCCAGGTAGAAATAAGGTGCCAGGTCAGATAAAACAGGGTGGAGGGCCGAATTCAGCCCACGGGCCTTGTGTTCGCCACTGTGCTCTAGGTTGACCTCTCTACTTTCCCCTGTAGTCAGTCTCACCAGGAAAGCAGGACTTCCCAGCTGGATCCCTTGGATACCTATCAAAGATGCTCTGTGAACCTCCATTTCTACACCTGCCAAACAAGCTCAGTAATCCCTACACTGGGACTGCCTTGAGGTGCAAGCTGTGTGCCTTCATCCCCTGGGCAGAGGTTGGCAAAAATCACTGTCAAGTGAGGCTCAACTGCCACCACTTCCAGGCTTAGAAACATTGCCCCTCCCCAAAAGCCCTGGCCCAGAACTTCCAGCTGTGTCCCACTTTGTGAGGTCCTCCACTCCATCCCATAGCAATTCATCATTACTTTATCTGCAGGAATTTAATTGGATCCTATCACATTCCCTGATACTCCCTTTTCCCTTTAAAAATGGCTACAGAAAAGATAAATGTAAGCCTGGTGAGAGGGGAGAGGCAGAGGGGTTGAGGAATGCAGGGAAAGAGGTGACAGAATGGTGAAGAAATAAAGACACAGAGAGACATACAGATGGCCTTAGATGGAGAGGAAGGAAATGATGGACACAACAGGCCGGGGAGTCACAGAGAGATGCAGGTGAAAGGAATGGCCAACAGAACTCAGTGATACAGCAAAACAGAGAGAAATGAAGGACAGGACAGGCAGAACAGCACAAGGAACTCTAGGGCCAGGCAGCTGGGTAACCTGCCCCTAGGAGCCTGCTATGGCCCCTGGCCCCTGGCCCCCAGTCCCCAGCCGCCCCCCTACAGCCTCCTGCTGGGAAAGCGAGGTCGGCCAAGGGGCCATCTCCACTGGCAGGGGGCCAGGCCTCTGCCTCAGGACCCTTCCCTTGAAATTTTAGGGGTAGGGACCAAACACAGGCCTTAAAAGAGGACACAGAGGCACCACCCACCAACAGGGCCTCACCCACCACAGGAAGCCTCCTGCTCTCCTGACTACATTCTTCCTGAACAGATAAGGGAAACCAAGTCCTGCTAGTGACCATGGAAAAACCTGGGGCCTTTTGAGACCACCATTCCCTCCTGACCACCAGGGAAGGTTTTGACTCTGCAAAGATTACAGTCACTAAATTCACTGGACTTGATAAAAAGCTTTGAAAATGTCATCCTATTAGATTTGAGGCTCCAAAGGCAGCTGCTTTCTTGGCATTTGGACAATAACCCCCTGCTAGTGTACAAATGCACAGGCCACTATAAACAGTTCCTGTGTCTGGCCACAGGATATATAAAAGGAGCTGAGTGCTTGGGCACTATCACCCTGGCCTAAGCCCTCCTAGAAACACTGGGTGATGACAGCATGTGAGTGTTTCTACACACCTTCAATCTGGCCTCCTCACCCACATTTCTAAAAATCCCATGCAAAGCCATCTGCATATCCCACCACACCTAAACTGCCCACTCTCATGTCTGAGATGTGCTCCCTCCAAACATCTGGGTGACTCTTGGAAGTGCCCTAGCTGCACACCTGAAGGGCGTGGAACTCACATGGGGAGCTCAAAGTGCCTCTGAACACCTGACTGTGCCCTGTCCTTTCACTCATGAGCAGAAACTGGATAATAACGCTGTAAGTGTAGTCAGCCTAGTCCAGCAGCAGGAGTCCCCAAAAGGGCCCCTGCCAGCTCCAGATGGCCTTACCGAGGAGTTCTGACACTGCAGGCTAGAGCTGTTGAAGCGCAGGGCAGTGACTCGGGCTGGGCTTCCCGGGATATGAAAGAGACACTCGTATCCACGCTGGCCCGACTGTGGCTGCGGCAGGTTCCGGGCAGTGAGGGTTATAGGCTTCACCACACCCACTGGCACGTAGATCTGGGTGGAGGGCAGGATCTGCGGGCAGTCCTGGGAGTGACAAGGCTTCAGCTGAGCGCAGAGGAGGGGGCCAGTGAGCCTGGTGTAATCCTACTGCAGCCCAGACTGTGCTTCTCCAGAGTAAGCACCACTGTGCCCACTTTACACACCATCAGACTGAGGACCTCAGAAATAGTTCATCCAGAGCCAGGAGGCCTGGCTTCTAAACTTACCAGGCTGTATGGCTACATTCTGTGCCCTGGGCTGGCCCTGTCCCCTCTGGGCCCAGAGTGCCCTCTCTGACTAGTATTCTAGGACTCTACCATTTAACAACCAAGGGGCCCCATCTGGCCCACAGCTGAAAAGCTGTGAGACAGAAGGGCTTCTGGCCCTTGAGACAGAAGCAACCAAGAGTTGGGTGCTGTGGCTGTAAGCTCTGCTGGGGACCTGAACAGCACATAAAAATAGCCAGGCAGAAAAACAGTCAGGGCCCCCAAGGGCCAGCATTTCTGCAACAATAACTGACGCAAGGGCCCAGATCCCTTGCAGCACCCTGACAGCAGCCACAGGAGGAGACAGCCCCAGGGGCATATCAGCAAGCTGAGCTTTAAATAGAGATACTGAAAACAGGACATAATCCCCAAGGCCTGCAATATCTCCCAAACTGGTGCAGGCCCAATCCTGGCTCTGCAGAGGTTTTGGAGCCCTTAAGGGACACTGGGGGAGCAAAGCCAGCAAGGTATGGCCAGGCAGCAAGACCACTTACCCTGGGTCTACAGGGTACCCTGCCACCACCAAGAAGATGATGGTAATATGTATGGGGGTCCAACAGCCCTGCACTCAGGGGCCATCACCTATGCCAGCACTCTCCTAGCCATTTGAAGGGGTGCTCTAGCCCAGCCCCCAGGCCAAGGGATCTTCTTGGGGCTTTCCCAGACCTTGGCTGTCCTTCCTGGGCCCCACAGCAGCCCTGGCTCATCCTGGCCACCAGGACTATTCTCATTGTCACCCCATCTCACACCTCCACTCTTCATGGACACTATCTCAGCTGAACAGGAGGCCAGTGTCACTGTCAGGCTCTGTGACCCCTGTCTAGTCTCTCTGGCTGAGCCTCAGCACTTGGGGACCTCAGGCATTTAGAGGGACCTCTGACACTCCTTTCTGACCCAGTAAGTGACTTGAGATCAGGCTAAGCTGGGAGACAGACAGTGTGGAACAGTGGGCCAGGACTCTTCCACGAGGGAACTCCTTCCAGTGGGGTAGAGAACCAAGATACTGCTGAGTGAGCATGCTCCTGAGTGAGGGGTGTCCCCAGAGGAGCCAAACCTAAACCAGAGATGGGAAGGGGAAGCCTGGGCTGAGAGCTCAAGTTCTCCCAAACAGTGGAATTGGTTAAGTCTGTGGATATGTTATACTCCTTATAAACATAGGCATAAAACCTGGGACTACAGTTTAAGAGGAATATCTGTGGAATAAATCCATTCCCCAATAAACTTCCATGGACACACCATTGTTCCCAGCTCAGCGCTGCATGGGCAAATGCCTCAGGAGGGCTCCGCACTTGCTGCTCACCTTCCCTTGGCCATCAACACCCACAACAGTCCTCCCGAGGTTCCTAGACCCCAGGGTCACTAACTCCACTGAGATCAAATGCACCAGCTTCCTGCTGCCCCAGGGCGCCTGCCCAACCCAAGGAAACATTTGCCCAGCTCCTAATACAAGCCAAACCCCTAGGAAAGTCCAGACTGCCCACCCCCTATGCCCATGGCCTTCACATCAGCTGCTCTCACAGACACTGCTACCCCCAGATGCCCTCGGTCCCTGTCCACTCTCAGCCTGCCCCCCACTACCGTCTTGTCTGATTATGTGCAACAAAGGTCCAGGGGGTGATGGTGAGGGGCAACCAGGGGAGTATCCTCCTGTGAGGAAGGGCCTACTGTATGGTAGGGGCCCTGTGCATGCATTTCCTCTGCACCAAGACTATCCACAGATGTCCAAGCCAGCTACAGTCCCCAAGTGCCCCACAGCCAACAGGATTCACACCCTCTTGCCTGTCCTACAAACAGGCATTGTGTTACTGCAAAGGACCTGGTTTCAAGTCCTAGCTCTGCACCTGCAAGCTGGACATGGCGACCCCTGCCCACTCTCTACATGCCTGGCAAGTTCCAGGTCTGCTCATCATGGTTCTGAGAGACCAGTTTCCAGGAGTAGCAGCCCTACTGCTTGTAAATAAAGTCAGTACCTTACCGAGGCTCCAAATAATTATAATCTAATTACTCTCAGTTACCATGCAGAACCTCAGATAGCTCTAGGAACTGACCAGCTCCCCTGCAGGTCAGTCTGACATGTTTCCTGGTTCACATGACACTGGGTCTACCTAGCCAAACACCTCACACTCCAGGCTCCCATTCCCCTGCATGGACAGTCCCTCTTCACATCATCCCCCAGGGGAGCCCACTAGTCTGAGGCTTCTGTGCCTCCCCTAAAGGTCACAGCCACAAATGTCATTGGCTGGCCTCAGGCCAAGACAGCCATGAAGGATTTCCCCAACCTCACAGACCTCTTGGTTGGCATCCCAGCTATCCACAGGAGCTCTCCCAGGCCCCCCTGCAGGCAGCACCTGGTTCTGCTACATCTCTGAAATACTGCATCACCCCAAGAGGGCCTTACCTCGGACACATTGACGCGGCCCTCCAGGAAGGCACAGTCGGCGGCATTGTGTGTACATACATGGCGGTATTTGCACCAATGGCAGGGGAAGGAGCCATTCACACATGGCAGACAGCTGTAAGGAGGGTGGTGGACAGTGAGGATGGGTATCATGTGCCTCCCCAGTTGCCACACAGAGCCACACCACACCACTTCCCTACTGCTCCTCCAGTGGCTGATCACAGGGCCAACCTAGGGTCTTTGCACTGGCTGATCCTCCACCTGCTCAGAGACCTTCCCTGTCAGCTGGTCTTACCCACTGAACTGCCTGGTGCTCCCCTCCCTCCTTCGTTGCTCTTCCCCAGACCTTTAAACACCTAACAGTCCACCCCAGAGCCAACCCACAGAGACTTCCTGATGATGGCAAAAGTCCACACTGTCCACTGTGGTGACCCCTGGCCACAGTAGGACACACATGATAATTACCACTGGAAATGTATTAGTGCATCTAAAGAACTACATATTAAGTTATACCTTGTCTTAACTTGGATTTAAATTTTGGTGGCTAGCAGCTGCTGCAGAGCTACATAGAACTGTGGAAGACATGCACCCCTGAAAGCTCAGTCTGGCAGGAGCTTATTCCATTTATTCTGATACATCCCCAGAGCCTGGACAGGGCCCTTTCAGTGCTCTGGCCCCTCCCTGCAGCTTAGTATGACAGGCGCCTTGTCTCCACAGCCTCCATGGCCCCCTTGACCTCCAGGCAAATGCCACTAGCTCTCTAGAGGACCTCTCAACCTGCCAGCCAGGTTTCTCCTGAGAGTCTCAATCCCCTCCAGCTCTGCAGTGCAGACTCCAGCCCTAAAGATTCCAGCCTGCCCAAGACAGAGAGGTCATACCTTGGTGATAACAACAGTCAGAACATGTCAATAAAGGCAGGCACAGCTGAGACTGACCCCACCATCCCCATACCCCATGCTGGCCTTTCCAAGGCTGGGCACCCTCCAGGTCAGGTTTGGGGCCGAGAGTGCCCCTCTAGGCTCAGTGTCCCAGCTCATGGCAGTCCTCAGCCTCTTCTGCTCTTCCTGCTGCTCACAGCCAAGAAAGGCAGCAGACAAGTACTAGGGAGATCTCCCACTCTGGTTCTCTGTACCCCAGCCTCTCCACCCCCACCCCTTGACCCACACCTGGGGCAGCATGAGTTAGAGAGGAACCAGACTTCTACCTGTCCCAGAACAGCAAGCACTGAATACCCTAGCTTGTCCCAATGGCATACCGTTTGCCATCCAGATGATGCAACAGCCTCCCTCCTCCAACCCCCCAAGCTCTTTGCCTTGCTCTGGTGCCCATAGGCCATTCCTCACACCAAGGCTAAGAGCAAGATTCTCGAGGTGTGAACAGATGCATGTCACTCCCTACCACCTCACCTACTCTGACCACTGCCCCAGACTCAGACTCATCTGGACCCTCTGCCCAGAGGGCTGCTCTCACAACAGGCCTAGCCTCCCGCACTGACCACTGGCCCATGCTGCACCATATCCTGCCCATGCAGGAGGCCTGAAACACTCACGACTGGTGTACGCTGCAATTGTAGAAGACAAAGTCCACGGATGCAAACTTCTTGCCTGTCTCCTTAGACTTCAGGTAGAGTTTCACCACCCGCTGGTCTCCTGTAGGGCAGCACAAGGCTCAAGTCACCAGAGCCACTCAAAATCCCTCAACCCAGAATGCCCATGTGGGGCAATCCTGAACAGAAAATGACCTTGCCAACGACCAGCCCAATAACCAAGTGCAAAGCCCCTGGCGGTATCACAGCTTCTCTAGCTTGTGGACCCCTGAGCATACCAGGAGGGCCCCCAGCATCTTCACACCTGTGGTCCCTGCCTCCTATCTATACTGCTCCCATTTGGCATCTGTTCCTTACCCTACCATGCTCCTCAGTTACCATGTGACACCTATTCTCTGTCCTAAACAATGATCCACCTCCCCAGCAGGAGGCCCTTTTAAGCACTGCCCAGACCCAACTGTGATACACTTACCCTGGCCACGAGTGATTGGTGCCACCTCCTCAGAAGAAGGTGAGTAGCAGTGGATGCGGCCATCCTCCAGGATGCTTTCAGACTCAGTGAAGTCCTCAAAGGAGCAGTTGACACCAGCTGAGAGGTCGGGCACATTCCAGGCCTGTAGCACAAGCTGGGGCCCGCATGGCAGAAGGTGTGGATGAATGGAGTCCTGTCATCCCACCCATCCTCCAGCCCTTGCTAGGTGGCCACACTCACCGGGACCTGGGACATGGTGACGGAGACATTGCGAGGCTGCACAGTCAGCTGCACACACTGCAGCAGATCTGAGGCAAAGCGCTGAGGCTCATCTGCCCGCTCACAGGTGTCCCGACGGGAGCAGCTGCAGGCACAGGAGGCTGGGCTTAACATGGGCAGGGAGGTCCAAGGAGCAATCCAGCACCTATGCCCTGCTCAGCAGAGCTAACACCTACACTGGGGAAGCCCACCAACTTCACTATACCCCTTCTTTATTGGCATGTAATTGGGCTGGCTGTCACTCAGCTAGCTGCTCACAGGAAACTGTCAAACCCAGGGCACCTTGCCCAGAGAAGACCCAGAGGAGCTTGGAGAGAAGCTGTGACCACCTGAGTGCATATTAAGGCTGTCTGGGGCCCTCCAGGGCAGAGAGAGCCAGGCCAGGGTGCCAGAGTCCTGCTGTCCCCACCTCACCCCGATCCGGACTCACATGCTATGCAGAACACACCAGCCACAGTGGGGGTCCCGAGAGCCCAGGCACAGCTCACATGATGTGTACTGCACACAACTTTCCACTGGCACTCGCGTCACCTAGGAAGAGAAAACTCTGTTTCAGGCCCCCACCAGGGCCATCCCAGGTACCTCTGGCAGCCTCACCTCCTCAGCACCACTGTGTGCCCCTCTGACCCCACACTCCTGGGGCACCCCCATCCCAAGACTTCTTCCAGCTAGGTCTATTCAAAAGCCAGTCCTGAGTGACACAGCCTTGACTGAGTTAGTCTCCTAGAAGTCCAGGGTGGTGACAGCCAAGGAGCAAGTTGGTGCAGGTAAATCACCCAGAGAAGAACCAAGAGCCAGAGTTATGCTCCCATCTGTCTGGACTCTGAGGTTCCAGAAAGATCCAAGGCTCCTTGACCTGAATCCTAACCACAGGGGAAGGCTATGCCTCGCTCACCCTCACCTTGCTTGCTTGGCCCTGAGGTCCCCATGGATGTGAAAAAACCCAATAGCCAGAAGAGGGGCAGAAGAGAAGCAAGCGCTGACTAAGAAGAAAGGGAGGTCTTGTCTATCCCATCTGCCTCCCAATCTCCCTTCCCCCAGCTGCAATGGTTCACTGGGTAGACCAGAAGGACAAGGCTGGCTGCAAGGAGGCCAGACCAGGAACCAAAGCACATGGCCCTGACAAGCTCAGCCAGGCCAGTCACAAGCTCCTGCTCAAAGTCCCCACCAGGCAGATGAGGCCAGTGCTGAGCCAGGTCACAATCTGAGAGCTCATGGCCCCAGATGCATGCCCCAAACCCTGCAATGACACCAATACCCAGATAATGCTCTCATTCAAATATTTGCTCCTGTGAGCATGAAGTCATTCAGGGAAGGGCTGGGAATTCTATTCCTGGCTCAGGAGAACCTAGAGGCAGCATGGACAGTGTGGGCCCACAGCATCATGTGTAGTACCCTAGGGAAGGTCCACCCACATGCATCTGGCAGTATAGCACCCACCTGCTTTTCTGTCATGGCGTAGAGGTACTGGTGATCAGGGCTGAGGACCAGGTCACGAAGGATAGGGCTACCCTCTTGGGCCACCACATTCTCGTAGGCCAGGGCCGGCTGGCTGCTGGGGTTGGCCAGGTCCACCAGGATCTGTGGCAGTGAGGGCCTGAGAGAAGCTATGCCGATGTCTTTATGCCCCAGCCCCACGCCCACTTAAGGTGAGGGTCCCAAACCCCTCCCCAAACCATCCCCCAAAGCCCTAAAAGAACAAGGAAGCCCCAAAAGAACAAGGAAGCCCCCACCTCAACCCCATTAGCCTGCATGAGACAAATTGCATACTGTCAAGCTGGTCCTGGCCTAGCCCCTTCGTCAGTCAACAGAGGCCACAGCCTAAGCTGCACAGCCATACCCAATGCAAAGGCAGCAGGTGCCCCTGTGAGTGCATCACCTTCCCTGTGACAGGCTGGGAATCCCAGGTGAGAGATATCTCATGGGAAGGGGGGCAAAGAGGGGACTGAAGGAACTGTAAGAGGTCCAGTGCAGATGAGAAGGCTAAGAAGTGAGACCCCTGGAGCCTCCAAGGTGAGAAGGCTATATCAGTGTGAGGGGCTGAGCCCCAGGGCACCTTGGAGTTGGGGCACCCATCCCGCAGAGGAAGGCATATTTCAGATACCAAACAAGCCAGGCATTAATTAACCATCTCTTCTCTGCAGCTTGCAATGCTACAGGTATTTTTAGTTGCTTTTACCAAACAAATGTATTTAATTAACAGAGAGACCCAGGGGACTTTCCAGAGATGGGACTCATGGGGCAGCATCTGCTCAGCTCAGCTGGTCTGGGCAGGCTCCCATGGCTGATGGCCCTGCTCAGGCCCCTCCCTGCTCTGGCTATAACCAGAGGGGCCAGCCCACCTTTCTACCTACACCTTGGGGGCAGGGACTGGGCCAAGGCTCAGCCCAGTACCTCTGGTTTGCACCCCCACACTGATAAAACAGGGCAGGCATGACTGACAGGTGGGCTGTGAGGCAGGTAAAAGCCCCTGGCTGGAACTGGCTCCAACAGGGGCTAGACAAGGGTAGCCAGCCAGGGTAAGGCACTGTGTCTCTGGGCCAGAAGCTGCTGGCTGCAAGAGATGGAAGGCTGCATTCCTGAGAGCCCAGAGCCACCTCCCACCCCCACATCTGCTCAGCTGCACATCCTCTCAGTTGCCTCCCAGCCAGGCAAGCAGGCTTAAGTCAAACCAGACCAGGAAGAGCAGGGCCCAATGCTGGGAAAGGGGTGGCAGACCTGGGTTGGGCCTGTAGCTGCCCAAGTGGCTTCAGCCCAGATCCAGCCTACTCCCACAAACCTCCTGCCCTGCTTGGGTGGGTGGCCTGCAATTAGGTACTGCTCATAGGAGCTGGAGGTCAGCTCCTTGAGACGGCTGGGCCCAGGAGAGACATAAACCACAAGGGAGGACCAGGGAAACCAGGAGTCCAGTCTCTGGACCCACACTGCCTAAGCCCTGGCTCAGATACTCCCAGCTGTTGACTCTGGTGGGGTGCTGAAACCTCTCTGAGCCTCCGCTTCCCTACCTGTCAAATGGGAATGGCAGTCAATCAAAGTTTTTCTAAGGAGTAAATGAGGACCAAACCAGTGTACCAAACAGGGAACATGAAGTAGCCAGTCCCCACAGTAATAACCAAACCCCAGCAACCAGTCATATAGGCCTGGCAAGGCCAGTCGGGAGAGCAGTCAGGGAGCAGGAAACAGGAGAGCAGGGCAGGGCTGTAGTGGAGGCCCAGAGCTTAGACTGACTACCTTAGCCTAAATGACCAGAGTTAGGACTCTGGATTTCTCCCCAAGGCCTGGCCCTCCCTTGGCCCCATCCCTGAAGATGCTTCCAGTAGCACCCAGAAGCCCAAGCTGGACCCTATCTCTGAGATGCAGGCCTATAGCCCCTCCTCCAATACCCCAGGGTGGTCTCTCTCACTGGGGAACACCTGCTCCTGGGGCCTTGACAAGGGACACACTTGAAGGGTCTGCTGAACAGAGATATTTGAGGGGCCCCAGCCTCTCCCATTCTGACCATCAAGGGCCACATGGTGCCAGTCCTGACCTCCACCTGGCCAGGTTTGCATGCTCCTCCCCTATAAGGGATGAGGGTGTTGACTGAGGCATGGATGTCACATCCAGGGGACACACCAGCTCTGAGGCATGGTGATGGGGGAGCAAGCAGAGAGCAGGCCTCCTCCTCTGGGTCCTGGGGGGGCAGGCCAGGCCTGGGCTACAAAATGCCCCTGCCCCTGGGCTGGTAGCATGCCAACTCTGACAGATGGCACCCAACAGCTGTGACGGGGAGCATGCACATCCATCTGTCCATCCGCCTGCCCGATGCCAGACAGCTCCCAGCCCCTAAACACACATAAGCAGGCCCTAGGGAGACGGGGCATTTCTGGAGGGCACAGAGTGAGGTGGGTGTAGGAGGCCCAGGCCACAAACCAAAGGGTAGACATGGGTGATAGCCTCATGCCATGCACTGAGTAGTCATGGTCCAGGCTCAGCAGGGTCCATGCATGCACACACATAACAGTTGGGGGTCCAGCTAGGAATGACCAGTCCTGGGGACATGCCTGCTACATCCCAGATAGTTTTCAGACTGCAGAGCTAGTGTAACACAGACAAGTATACTGAGGTTCACAAGGGCCCTGGACTGCCAACTGGACCTGGGGACACAGAGTCTGTCCCAAAACTGGGAGGATGGAAGCAGCATGCTACCAGGAGGGCATTCTAGGAAGAATGAGCATGTAGGGCAGACACAGGGCCAGACCACTGGCAGGACATGGGGGTACATGCCACCATTGGCAGCATGCATGCTGACACCACACCTGCAGCTGTCCACTTTAGGGCCACCCAACTGGGGGTGGCCCACCATGGGGCAGCTGGGCCTGCAGAGCACACAGAATACTTCCAGAGTCCCCTGGTGTTCCCCTCTACCTCTAGCTGTTACCTCTGTGTTTGGCAAACCTTTCCCCAAAGACCACCAGAACACTCCAGGACTGGCTGCAACTGCCTTCCCTCTGACCTCCATCACAAAAACCCTCAGGGCCTAAACCTAGCCCTGCCCACAGAGATCCCTCTGCTGTGGTGCCATTCCCCACCTCTGCTGAGAAAGGAGCCCTCCCTCTACTCAGATGGCTTTAGTGAAGCTGTCCAGCCTCCCTAGGCACATCTCCCAGGCTGCACTAGGCCTGGTTACCCACCCACCCACTACTCTGGACCAGAAGGGCATAGCTACCAATACCCAGACTTTACCTGGGTTTTCCAGCCCTGTCCACTTCTCCCCTGGTCTTCCCTCTCCCTCTGTGATGGGGAGTTCCCTGGATTCTGAGCTGAGTCAAAGGGCTATCAGCACCCCTAGGGAAGGGCCACGCCCTGGAAACCCCTTAGAGCCAAGACAAGGCAACAGGCTGATTATGGGCCATGTACCTAACACCACCACCACTAGGGTATTGCTGCCCTCTTCACAGATGAGCCAGGGAGCAGGTTCACTCCTTCATCCCCAGGTCCCTGTAGAGGGAGCCCTGCCTAGGGCCAAGGGGAGGTAGAGGGACAGGTGGGTGGCCCTTAGCCCTGAGTCTCCTGTTCCAGGCTGGCCCAGTTGGCTGCCTCTACACTCATCACTGCATGGCCCTGGCCAACTGCTGCAGGCAGGCAGCTGACAGCCTGACCAGGTCAGCTGTCCATCCAGCCCAGAGCCAACAAAGGGTCCATTCTCCAGGCTGGGGGGCAGGAAGGGGCACTGTGGTGGATTTCTGGGCTGTCCAGGCTCCTTGCCAAGGCCGGCACGTGCCCTAGCTGCCTGGAGACAGGGGACTGCCCAGCCTGGCCCAAAAGGAGGGGAGAGAGCTCCCTGCTACACCCACCCCAAGATGCCAGCCCTCGTGTCTCTATCTGTAAAGTAAGGGTGCACTGACTGAGCATAGTCCTGGTCTCTAGAAAAGGGTGGGGGTGAGTACAGGACCATGGGTGGGAGGATAGGCAGAGAGTGGGGGCAGTAGCCAGCGAGCTGGCTACACACAGGGCCAGGACCTCACAGGCATCTCCCTCCTCCTGAGATGCAGCTGCCAAGCCTGTTCCAAGCCCCATTAGACAGGGTGGTCATGGGAGGGGCTGCACAAGGTGAAGGAGCCTCTACCACCCTTTTCTGGAAGGATTTGCCAAGTGGCAGATTTCATTTTCCCAGTCAGGGACAAATGGCTGAGGTTTGGATAGACCCAGCTCCTAGACTTTTGTTTATCCCCTCATGGACTGCCACAGGATTCCCCCTTCCTCTGGTGGGGGTCAGGTTCTAGGCCCCTTCCTGGGACCATTCTCAGAAAGGCCAGGAAGAATTTGATGGTGGAAAAGCAACTAGCCATTTCCTATTAAAACATGATTTCCAAGAGGCCCCAATGGCTATAACTGGGCCAGACTTATTACCTGGCAAGGTGTGTTGGGGGAAGGTCCCAGGAATCTTATCTTTCCTACCTGCAACTCACAGACATGTAAGAACAGGAACTAACCAACAGAAGCAGTGGTCCTTCATGACCCCTCAGTCTCATCTGCCAACTGAGTGAGAAGCTCAAGGTTCCCAAAGTTGGGGAGGCCAGGCTGCTGGAAGCTGCGTGGAGACTCAAGGTTCAACCCTGCCATAGAGCGGAGGTGCAAAGCTCTTTTGGAGAATCTGCCACTGCTGTGGAGGCTGCACAAAGCTAGGCCACGAAGCAGTGTAGACTGCATTGTCCTCCATCACATGTCATTGTCTGGGACTGTCCTTGGCTGGGATGTGGCCAGGGTGCCCAATTGCAGCCTGAAATTTAGCACCTGCTGCAACCAAGGATGCTGTGGCAGACAGCAGTGACCATCTAGCCTGATGTCACCTCAAACCCAAAAGCCATTTGCTGCCCACCCTCCCATTTATGATTCCAGAGCCCCACGGAGCTGGTCCTTCACAGACCCATATCACCCACACTATCCCTACCCACTGGGTCCCCAGCATGACCAGGTAGAAACAAGCTCCTTCCACATTCTCGAAGCCACCACAATCCTCTGGCTCCCTGCTCCCACCTAGGCCAGCCCTCCAAAGCCTCTCCCAGAAGCCTATGGGACATCACCCTGCCTCAATGCTAACTACTGCAGAGTCATCAGTAAATTGCCCACCACATGCAGAATAAGGGATGGCCTAGGCACCAGATGACATCTCTTCTTCCTCAGGCCCCCCTCAATTCCCACCATGCACTAGGGCATGCACCCCTGAGCTTTGATCATGCTGTTCCATCCCTTCAGACACCTTTCCTAGCAGACTCCCCAATCCCCTGGACTGTTCCAGCCTTTGAACTCATCTCACTGTGCTGCCAGGGACTCCTACACACTGACCCACAAGAGGACATCCTGGAAGGCAGGGCTCTATCTGCCATGGAGGAGAGGAACTGCTCACTATAAGCACTAACCTTGGGCCTTCATAAAGCTGTCCCCACAAGGATGGCCCTGAGTCTGGACATGCTAAATACTGAGCACAGCGAGGACACTGCTAGCCTGCATTTGCAATGGTCGTACTTATCAAAAGTACCCACATGCTCCTCCCAGGGCTAAGGCCTGATTAGCCAGACCCTACAAAAAGGAGGGCTTGGAGTACTAGGCCCATGACAGAACCCTCTGTTGATGTCTGTGGGCAACTTCTCTGGCTAACATGTGGCATGGGCTCTGGGATAAGGGGCTGGGATGGCACTAGACAGACCCACACGTTGAATGAGAAGTCTCTGCCCTTTTGGCTCAGTGCACCATGGTCAGTTGCACCCAGGAGAACCACAAAGAACAGAGCACACAGACATCCGCAGGATACCAGAGAATGCCACTCAAAGGTTCTAGCAACTATTGTCCTTGGTGGGCAGGAGTAGTACACCTGTGGGGCCCACAGGCACAACAGCAAAGACATGAAACAGACATCCAAGACCACTCCACTCCTTACCAACAATCCCTAGGGAAATGAACATAACCGGGACCAGTAGCCTATCATGAGCATAACTGCATGCTGACCAGCCACCCTACTAGGCACTACCACATGTCCCCACCTAGTCCTGGAAATACCTGGAGATTTAGGACAAAAAAAACACAAAAACAGGTCTGGCAGCCCCTCTCCCAGGTAGAAACCCAACAGAAGTTCAGCTCTGTGCTCACACAAGTTGTGCCCATAAGCCATGTGTGCATAGAAACTCACAAAGCAGCACTGCTGCCACAAACCCACGTAGAACACATGCAGCTCCCCCAGAGCAAAACATCATGCACATATGTGTGGAGTACACACCACCACAACACAGAACCAGCCCACACAGTACGGGAGAGTCCCACAAAGAGTGCTGAGCAAAGGAAGACAAAAGAAGATGTGCTGTGTGGCTCAAGCCACAAAAGTCCCCAAACCAACAACACAGTTCCAGGGAGGATGGAGATCAGACAGTATAGTAATTCTTAGAGAAGGGGAGTGACTACAGGTTTCAAGGGGACAAGGTGCCCAGTGTGCTCTCATGTGACACTTTTGAGGCTGCCCACCCACAGCACTGTCCTGTGGATACATCAACCTTCAGAGTGGACACCAGTCACAAAACGGCCACATACTACAGGCAGCCATGTGCATGTGCGCAGGGCTCACAGTTCAACATAAGAATGCCTTCAGGTCCACAGAAGCCAACAGTGCAGGCTACCCCATGGAGCTCCTGTGGGCCTCTGGAAGACAAGCTGCTAGAGATCAACACCACCTTGCAGACACACAGGATACAGATCCACAGGGCCACAGGAAGATCAGAAGGTGGCACAGCAAGCTGAGAGATTGTGGGTCTAAGACCCAGTCCTGCCCAGCATCTCTCTTGGGGCCAGTATCCCTGCCCTTAGCCTTACAAGGCTCCCCAACCTGCCTCCTGCACAGACCTAGGCTTTGGGGAACAGGAATCCCTGATGGATGCACCAAACAGGCTTTCAGCCCAAGGGAGGGAGACCTGGCACAGAGAATGAGAAGAGGCCCACAATGGCTAGCCCAGATGCAGGAACTTGCTGCCAACTGTTCCACATAGATCTTGAAAGCACCACTGGACTTTCAGGATGTCTGAATTTCAGAATCCTGTCAGGGGAAAGGTGGTACAAGGGGCATGGAAAGATGCATTCAGATGGAAGCTTTCAGAGACCTTCCCCTGTCCCTAGGAGCCCAGGTCCAGAGCAGCAACCACAGGCAAAGCAGTGATGCCTGAGGGGAAGGTAAGAACAGGTAGCTCCAGGTGTGAAGCTGCGAGCACAGGGACAGCAGCCTGGCCAGCTTAGCCCAGGTTCTGGGGGGACAAGCACTATAGCCACAGCCCTCATTCTCTCCTTCACAGAAGGATCATCACAGAGGAAAAGAATATCAGCATACCCATGGGCCACCCAACAGTCCCAGGGAGGCAGGACCCACTCACTGTGGAGGGAAGGAAACTCAGGACCTGAGAGGAAGGGGCTTCATTGAGGGACAGGTGCAGCCCCAGCACCCAGCTAGATAGCTGTCTTGGGCCCCACCCCAAGGCCCAGTACTCTGGGGGCCCATAGTGTCATGGTCTGTATCCCTAGGACACAAACTCATGGCTCACAGCAAGCTTGGGTTGATTCACGATGCCTTCTCTGTTGCCAAAGCTTAACAATCAAGAGATCTCACACAAAATACAGATATGAGCAGACAGGGCCCACAGCCACCAGGGAAGGCAGGGCTGTACTAAGGACAACACTATATTCCTCAACCAAGCCCCTCGGCCCTGCAGCAGGGACAGAACCTACGCAGGGCTAGCACCAGGGCACCCCTCACCAGGCCCACAGGGCAGGGACTGTTTCCACCTTTGCTTTGCAGAAAGGGAGAGTCAGAGAAGCCACTGGGCTGGGGAGAGTGGATGTCCACTAGCAGGAGTCCAGGGCCTGTTCCCTCCTCACCCACCACAGGTACTCAAACCGGCGGCTGCCCTTGGCAACTCCTACAGGGCCCAGGGGGTCTCCGGAGGCAACAGGAAGGGTTGGGGGTGGGATGGGCTATATGCAGGGCTGGGGTTCTGGGGGCATGTCGGCTGTGGAGGACAAGCTGCCTATGTTGGGGCGGGGAGAAGCAGGTGGCAGGCAGGGCCAGGAAGAGCCAGGGAGTCAGGGGGCACCCCCAGTCAGCCTTTACCAGCTGAAGTTGGCAGGTATTAGTCAGCTATAATTTTATATAACATTTGGAGGACTCTACCCTGAGGGCCACTCATGGTCCCTTGAGCTGTTCAGTCCCAGGCAGTAGGGAAAAAAGAGGTCTGCCTTAGGCTTACTCAGGGAGGGAGAAGGTAACTGAAGTAGGGGTCCCCATTTCCTGTCCTCCAGGGACCCATACAAAAGGGTGAGAGGCTACAGTCAGAAGCAAGGACCCTGGAGCCAGTAACCCTGGACATTAGCTACTTCTGCCTACATGCCTCAGTTTCCCCACTTGTCAAGGGGATGACAGGGTTGCTGTGAGAACTCTGTGAGATGCCAGCACACAACACTCAATGCATGTACTAAGTGGGGAACCGAAGCACATCAGGCTCCCGGTCTGCCTGCACATCTTCACTCCTTTCTCAGGCTGTACTCAGGGAAACCATGGCTCAGAGAAGCTGGACTGGTCAGCTCTAGATCACACAGCTGGTGAGGAGGAGAGCTGAGACCACACTATGCTCAGCCATATGTACAAGACAGGAGTGAACAACAATGTGACAACCCCCTGAAATGCCCTCTACTCAGGCAGGCACATTTGGATGGAAGGAGTACAGGTGTCAGGTCTAGGGTTGAGGCCGGGCACGCTTCTATGGGAGAGCCAAAACCAATGCAACAGAATCCAACTCAAAGAGCTGGTGGTGGACAATCCACCACCAGGCCAGCAGCACCTGGGCATGGCTGACCCCACACCCAGAAAGGGCACTGTCCACTCACACGCAGTGCATGGTGTTCAACCGATGATTCCAGGGGTGGAAAGAGATGGTACCCAGAATGGGGCTCTTTAAGACAGGTATGGTGGGTGGGGGGAGGGGGAAGGTTGAGGAAATGAGGAAGGGGACTTCTGGTTTTGGCTGCTCCATGCCCAATGAAGCCTCTTATTGATGGGCCTTAGTCAAACTCCACAATCCACATGCTAGGTCTCAGTTTTCCCTCTGTGGAAGTGGGTAGGGAGGCAGGAGAGCAGGACTAACTGGACTCAAAAGCTCCCACCCAGATTTCACCCAGAAGATGCCCTGGAGCAGGGGAGTAAGAAGGATTTGGGGAGGGGGAGAATAGGGCTGGAGTAACCTGTTCTCCCTGCCTTGCAGGATGGCCTGCTGCCAGCTATCAACCATTGACAGATTGGAAGAGGCTTTCCTAGGCCCAGGGAATCCAACCTCTTGCTGGGTAACAGGCTCTGGGATACCCTGTGCAATGAGTCCAAGAGATCCCCACCTCTACTTCCATGTACCTGCCTCTGGCCTCTACCAGGTACAACCTGCACAACACACCCTGAAGAGGCTCAGAGGGCCTTCTCTGCTGCTCTCCCAGGCCCATGTGTCCTCCCTGGGGCAGGAAGAAGGAATGCATGCTGAGTTGGGGCCTCATACCTGGGAAGGAAAAGGGCTCCACACTTAGGTTGCAAGCAGTACCCCCAATATCAAGGCTGGGGGTGTGAGGTGGGTCACACAGGAGGACTGGTTCTGAGGGCACAGGGGCTTGCATAGATGGTGACTGACAGAGTCTGCACTGGCCTGCCCCATACCCTCAGTAGCAGAAGTTATGCAGGCACTCAGCCTCACAGTTACTGTGAGCAGAAACCCATACCATCACAAGTTGGTCTTGTCAGGAGCTAGGCCCCAGGGCTACCCCAGCCCAAACCTGTGGAGAGGAGGTGGTGTCCCTTCTCAGAACTCACAGAGTCTGCAAGTGGGTAGGACATAATTCCCAAGGTACTCACCAGGCAGACATGGGGAGACCTCTCCTATATAACCCACACGGCAGCTGAGAGCACAGGCAAGCCCAGCCTCCACCCACGGGTGCATAGGAAGCTGTGTCAGCACTAGTCCTCAGGACAGCTTTTATTTCACCCACCAGGCTCCACTCCTGCACAGACCCTCTAGGGCACCCCCACCCTACAGTCACCCTGAGAACTTCCACAGCAGGCTAGCCCTACCCTGGTCTGGTCCCCCACCCATCAAGTCAGCCTGATCCACAAGGTGGCTTACTCCACCTGCTCCTCCAGGAAGCCCTCTCAGCCCTGTTCCATAACAGCTTTGCTCAGACCAACACTTGCTGGTAAGAAGGAAACCTGGAATCACCAGATAGGTCTTATCCCACAGAACCCCCAGTTCTTATCCTGAGAAGCCCAGGGGATGATCTTAAAGCTGGTCCCTGTCACTCTGCAGTCAGTTACCACATTCTACTCATATTAGCCACTGGTAGATGGAGGTAAAGGGCACCACCCTTGCTCTGCCCTTGGCCTTGCTGCCTCCTCAAAGGGGGGGTGGGTCTCCCTCACAGCACAAGATTACCTCATCAGACACTGGATCACCAGGAAAAGAGGGAACCCAGGCAGGCATACCTGCCCCTACCGCCCACACACAGACTTTCAAAGTTACCATGAGTCCCCAGAGAGTAGGGCCAGCATCTCTAGGCCACAGGAGGATGGCAGGATAGAGAGCCAGACCCCTCACAAACCCTGACCTGCCCAGCCAGTGTCTTTATAGTGTCAGATGCAAAAGAGACACCCAGGAGGAGCAAGGGAAGACAGGCAGGGGCCCACTGAGGCACCGTGACCCACCTTTTACTCCTCACCCAAGCCCCCATGGTCACTGAACCTAGCATAGGGGTGGTGCCCCCACCTCTTCATATACCAGATCTGGACTCCATGTCCAAGAGCAATGCTATCTCCTACCCATAGCTCCATCCACCCCATCATACCACCCCCATCCCCAGGCCTGACCTTTCGGATGTGGCCATTTCGCGTGCCGGTGAACACCACAGTGTGGCCCCGGTAGTCATAAGCAGCCACGGCGGTCAGACCATCCTCCTTGTCCACAAACAGGGGCATGCCCTCAATAGTAATCGTGCCCCCCAGGGGCTGGTTGAAGTCCTGTCCGCAGAAGTCATCGTCGATCTGTAGGGGCTATGGGAGGGTAGAGGTGAGTCTCTGGGCTGCCCAGCCTGTCCCAAACACCTTCTCCCTAAGAGCAGGGCCTGGAAGCCAGGACCAGCCAGTTCTAACTGAAAGTGCCCACAGAGGGTCTTCAGAGGCAAGCACATGGCCACACAGAACTTATATGGCCTGGGGCACTACCCATACAGATCTGAAGGATGAGGGACTCCTGAACCAACTCCACAGATGGAGCAACCCAGGCTCCTCGAGGCTGCCCGAGGGCCTATACAGGCCCAGAGCTAGACCCATGTCTCACATGCACACTACACACAGACCCCACATCCAATTTTGGAACGGGAAAATTAAAGAAGGAGACAGCCTGGGAAAGGCCAGGGAGCAGCCAACCAGGAGGCCAGGCCCACTGCACCAGTGACAGCTACACAGAGGCAAGGGATAGCTGTGGGTGGGGGATGGGAGACACATATCCTGTCTTAAATGGTTTATTCAAGACAGGAGACAAGGGTCAAACCTAAAAGGAGAAGGGAAGGGCCCCATCTCAGGAGGTGACTGAGGATGAAGTTCCAGAGAAGCTAGGAGATAGGGAATATGGGGGCTGCTGCTCTACCACAAGAGGGAGAAAGAACAAGATGAAAGAGGCAGGTTCTAGGTGGATGACCCCAGTCACAGGCTCAGGGTCTAAGGTTTGCAGGGGGAGAGGTCACCAAAGAGGTAGGGTCACCAGGACTAGGAGCCAAAAGTGGGCAGACAGATAGAAAAATAAGGTCAGGGCTGGGCCAGGGTCCTGGAGGGGCCCGAAGATAGTGACCTGGCTGGGGAAGACCATGAGGAAGAGTGAAGAGGATGTGAGGAAGAAGCGGGAACAATGCCCAAGGAAGGGGCAGACCTGGCCTTGGGCACAAGGAATGCCAATCACACAGTGTGACCTCAGCAGAAGCTGCCTCTCCAAGCCTGAGTTTCTCCATCCATACATGGAGATAAAACATCTTCCCTGAAAGGCCAAAAAGAGGATGGACAATGCATCTGCCTAGTGCACCTGGGACTCAATGTGGAAATAGCCCTGTCATGAGGCCCCACTGGACAGGAGAAGTGGACCTTTGTTGTCCTACCTGCCCTAGACACAAACCAGTGTCACTCTCAGTATAGAGATGGGAACACTGAGACCTAAGTGGGTTTTCCCTAGCCTCCTAACAAGTCCTGGGTAGTAGGAGTAGTAGGGCTGAAGTCTGTCTTGGATGTCCCCAACATGGGTGAATTCTCAGCTCTTAATACTCGCAACCCTGAACAAGTTCCCCACTAAGCCTGGTGCCTTCCTCTGAAAAACAGTGGATGCTACTACCTGGCTAAACGAAAAAGCACTGGCCCCAGGCAAGCCCCATCAGGACCTCAAGACAGGAGCTATGGCTGCCAGCTACTGAGCTCACAGCACACATGTGCTCAGGCAGCCCCAATGTCAGGGCTAGTGTTGTCTGATTACGCTGCCAGGTGAACTTCCAGGTGAGGGCAAAGAGACCCAGAGGGCAGGCACATCGCCAGGTGCCCAAGACAAGGGTGAATAGAGCCTCTTGACAGGGGACTGTGGAGCAGACAGTGTCTGGCACCCACCTGACCCTGGTCTGGCCCCAGCTCTGCCTCTTACTGACTAGTTATGTGACCCTAAGCAAGTCACCTATCTGAGTCTCAGAGACCACATCTGTAAAATGGAGACTAGCTAGAGCCAGCAAGTACCCAAAATACTGCCAAGCACCTGGTCAATTCTTTGTCCAACAGGGGCTTGTGGACTGGTGGACATGATACTATTCCCTCACCCCCCCTACTAAAGGAAGAGGATAGTACACACCTGCAAGCTGGCTCTGAGGCCAACACCAAGTGGCAAGCCCCTGTGGTGCTGCAAGCCTCTAGGAGACAATGGGCAAGCAGCAGCACCTGGCACAGGGCAAGTTCCACATGGACATATGGTCAGTACTGCTATTGTTTCAAAGAATGAAGTCATAGGGAGCAAAGGCTGCCAAGTGGGTGAGGCTGGCAGGACAGAACAGCATCACCCAAGGATGTGAGGTGTACACTCACCGAATTGATGCAGCCCAGCTCCTTATTGAGCAGCCAGGGCAGTGAGAGCTTGCCCTCACCACGGTAGCAAGACTGGATACGCTCCTTGATCTTCTCCTTGATGGCTCTGAGTGTAAACAGGCAAAGCACTGATTCCTTAGGCGGCTTCACACGGTTCTTCTGGCCCTGAGCGAACACAGTGAAGAGCACATCCTCATCATCAGCCAGGCCCAGCCGGTGGGCCAGAGCACTGCCAGGCCTGCTCAGGTAGGCATCCTGCACCAGGCGGTACTCCACCCCCGCCTGCTCACAGCCAATGGGGAACTCAACATACGAGTAAAACTTGGGGTCATCAACACACAGCCGCACAATCTTGGAGGTGAAGAAATGCTCGCCAGCAGCATCAGGAGAGGTCAGCTGTGTGTCCAGCTGCAGAGTTAGGTAGTACACAAACTGCTCACTGCGGAAGCTGTACACATAGTAGATGTCGAAGGCTGGGAACTTGGACAGTGTGTCCGAAGGGATCTTGAGCTGCGATGACACAAACTCATCCTGGTACACAAAGCTGAACATGTCCGCGTCCTCCTCATTGGCCATGAGTCGGCGGCTGGACAGAGTGGGGAAGTATTCAGACTTGCCATCAATGGGTGTACCCACGAAGAGCTTGGCCTGGGCCTGGCCTGGCGGTCCAGCAATGAGCACACCTGCCATGCTGCCAGCCTCACGCACACTGGACAGGTAGTGCTCTTTGCGGTGGTGCGGTTCACCCAGCTTAAAGAGGTCATCCAGCCGCAGGAACTGGCAGATGCCCTGGGAGGCACTGCCACAGGCTAGCAGGCGGTTAGCAGCATAGTCCAAAAGCAGCAACTTGTTGACATTGTCAGTGCTGCCCAGGCCATGTGGGCATGATTGCACACTGGGTGGTGGGTAACACTTCTCATTGTCCTCCACAGGGCCTGTCACATGAGCCCGCAGCAGTGTCAGGTTCCCCGACAACTTGAAGATGCGGTTCACCGCACCTACATACACCTCACCTGTCTGCTCATGGACCACTAGGTGGGTAAGGCCCCAGTCGCTGGCTGAGAAGGTGCGGAAAACAGGCTGCAGACCCCTGCCTGCCCTAGTGGCACCCGCCACTGCCCGAATAACCCCCAGCAACAGCAACAGCATCAGGAGCAGCCACAGGCTCAGACGTAGCAGTGGCATGGCAGGCCCGGGCCTCAGGCCTCGGCGCTCAGGTCCTCCAGAGATGTGCATTACAGGGCCAGGAGCTTCATCCCTGTGGGGAAGACAGCAAAAGAGGGTGTGAGTGTGGGCAGGGCTTCACCCCCAAGAGGGAAGACACACCCACATGCCATCTCCTGAGCTCTCTGGCCTGCCTGTCCAGGTTGGGACATCCCACGCTCCACAATCTAACCCTGGAGAAACCAGAGGTACAGAGAGGACACCTTCCTAGCCTAAAGCCCTGCAAACAGCAAGCAGTACACCAGGAGTCACCAAGACCAAGCCTGTGATCCAAGACATAGCACAGGACACTTGTCTAGCCAACAGACATGGATCATGAATGCCTAGGCCTGCCATTGCTGGCTGGGTGGAACAGAGTAATAGACCCAGGAACAAGGCAAGAGAGAAGATCTGGAGTCTAGACTGGATGCCATCACCTGACTCAGAGCCTCCCCATGTCCTAGGAGCAAGCCCCCCAAACTCTAAGCTCCCACGGCAGGTGACAGCCTCTGTCCTAGGCTCTGGGGACACATGCTCCTTTGCAGGCACTGGACAATCCTACTCACAGACACTACCCCCACAGCAGATGAGGGCATATGGGCAGCAACTCTCAATGTGGGCAGAGGGCAATATGGATCACCTTGGCCCTAGGGCCAGCCCCTTGCTGGACCTCGAGCCCCTTTACTCTGAGACTGATACAGAAGCCAAGTTGTGTGCATCTCCCACCTAACATCCCCAGCCCCAGCCAAAGGGTGCCCCCAACCTGTCCCCTCACCCCTTGCCCCATGCTCTGACCACTCCCAGGTTTCCTAGTCAACTGCCTCTGAGTTCCCCTTTGAAATCCTCAACCCAACTCCAAAGAAAGAGAAATTTCTCCAAAGAGAAAGGGGAACAGGGACTCCCTGAACCCCACCCCTCAGCAGTAGCCCTCTCCCCTCAACCTCCAGCCCCCAGGCTCACCTTCACCTGCCACTCTTCCCTACCTCATCACGCTCCCAGCACCATCCACCCTCCAACAGGCCCCAAGAATGCCCATGACCCTAACCCTTGATCCCCAGATCACACTTGCCCCCTAGACCTCCCCCAATCTGCCTATCCCTCTCCCACCTGGATGAACTCAGCACTGCCTCTCATGCCCACCTATAGCCCAGTCTCCACATAGTAGTCCGAGCCAAGGTCACTAGCCCCCCGCAAATCCTGTCACAGCTCCCTTTGCTCTGGAAAAATCTCATCTCCTCCCAGCCCAGAGGCTGACAGTCAGGTACTGGGTTAACCCAGACTCTGTCACTGTAGCCATGCAACCCTGAAGAGAGATCACTCCTCTTTCCCAACCTCAGTTTTCCCATTTATAAAATGGGGAGGACAACAGCTTCCCTCTCATGGGTAAAAGGGGAAAGATCAGGGCAGGGCACTCCTGCAAGGTGCCATCAGCAGGGGTAGCCTCTCCATGCCAGCAAGGACCTGGCTCTGCCAGATATACTGGGGCCTCTCACCCAACTCCTGGCTGGAAACTGAACCCAGAGATGCTGATCCCCAACTGCAGGTAGGTGCTGGCAGGAGCTGCACACATCCTTTACTCCCAGACAATGCTCCTAATATAGACCGACAGCCCCATTTTACAGGTGGGGAAGCTGAGGCCTACAGGACCTTCTGCCAAAAAGACCTTCTGCCAAGGTTGGAAGATGGGCACAGGGTAGGTGGCTCCTAGACAAGGCCCAGCAGTCTCTGGGCCTCCATGTCCGCCTTCTCCTGGACCCTTGGACTTGCTGTCCCCTCTTCTGGAGTGCTCTTCCCTCCCCTGCCCCCACACCCCTGCTCAGTTTCAGCTGTCCCCCTGATCTGTTGCTACCTGAAGGTAGCAGCTGCTCCCTCACAACCAGTTACCCAGTTTGAATTTGCAGCACAAAACCTGCTAATGGCATTGTTACTCCCAGATGCTCCTCCCACTAGACTGACAGCTCCCTCAGAGAAGGGCCAAGCTCTGTGGTTTGCCTCTGTATCTCCAAAGCTGACCCCAGGAGCCAACACTTATAATGAATGAATGGATGAATGGATGAATAAAAGAGTAGGTCCAAACAGAGCAGGACCTGCTTTCTCACTTTGTTCTCACTTCCCACACACCTTCTGTCCAGTGAATGCCATACTCACTCCTCAGACAGAGAAACTGAGGCTCAAGAAACAAGAGGCATTAGCCAGGATTCTACCAGCAAGAAAACCAGGTTGTGCTGCCTTGCAGGACCCTCCCAGCAGGCTATCTCAGCTGCCTTTCCTTGAGCATCTCTGCCTAGACTTAGCCCCCAAAACTACAGCCACCAGGGACCTCTGCTGGCAGCCAGGAGAGGAGGCCCCCAAATCCCCACACCCTAACCCCAGCTCAGGAGCCCAAAGGAGCACAGAGAAAAGGCTCCTCACAGTGGCAGCAGGGCCTGGGCTAAAAGCTGAGTGCATGTGAACACCAAAGAAAACATGAATCACTCACCGTTTATCAGTTCAAAGCAGACCTGCAATTACCAGGGGCTGGGCTCTCCCCTCCTCCAGGATAATTATACACGTCTTAATGCAATTATGGGCCCTACTTTTTATATTAAACAGAGGGATCCAGTTGAAGAAGCCACCATCCAAACTCTGGGCCTACCACTCTTCTTCCCCCACAACAGAGGCTGTGGGGGAGGGGCAGGGAGGGGCAGGCCAAGGGGAGGAGAGGGGAGGGGCAGGCCTAGGGAATGGGACTGCCTGCCAGGAAAAGGGGGATCGGGAACCCAGGGTGGGTTCCTCAAGCCCACCATCTCACAAGGGCCAGCAAACATGTCTGGGTCATTTCCCCTACCTTAGAAATAGGGTGCCCAGGGCTCAGGTAGATTCAAGGTCACCCAGCTAGTCCTGGCAGGACAGGGACTGATTCCTACACTCTTACAGAGACTTGGACGGCCAGGCTTGCTGGACTCCCACATACCTCTGACCTGCCCAGGGAAAAAATGCATTCATTCCAAAAAACGCATTCATGCCAGGGTGCTGGGGAGGGCCTTGCTGGGCTAGGGAAGGGGAGCAACACACATGGTGTGCTCTGTGGCTGAGAGGGGCTGGGAAGGACCAGAATCAGCCCCTGTGGTCTGGGGAAGCTCCCCCAGGGAGCCTATTCACCTGTTCTAGAAAGACTAAGCCCACAGGAGCTGGTGGGGGAGGAGGCACCCTGGGTAACAGACAGCAAGAGCAAAGGCCTGGGGTGGAACCTCCTGGACCATGCAGAGGGAACAGTGAAAATGACTGCAGCTTCCTGGCATGGAAAGCAGGCTATGCTAGGGCCCAGTCAGAGCCAAACTGGGGAAGGAGAAGCTGAACTGGTGTTGGATGTACCAACTGGGGGTGAGGCAAGGGACAGAAAGGCCAGGACAGAGGCTGACAGACCTGGTACAGTAGGCTCCACTCCTGCACAGGATGGGCTCAGTTGTGCAGCAGAGTATGGAGTGAGCAATGTCCTCTGTCCTCCCAGACAGCCTCTCCCCACTACTCTTATTCACCCTGAGAAATAAAGACCCTCACTCACTCACTCAGAGAGAGCCCAAGTTCCATATTTCTGGCTTGGGATCTTGCTGGGGCTTGGACAGGTTGGGGCATGGGAAGCCTGAGAAGATACTGCTATCCTGCCCAGTGGTATACCATTATCAACCAGGACAGAGAGCTACCTATCACCTTACCTCCCCCAACAAAGGCCTCAGAAGGTGGTCCCAAGATGGCCCATTCTCCCACCATTGCAGTCCTGTTTCTCAGGAAAAGTGCCTTCACTTGGCCTTCCCTGGAATTGATGCCCTCTTCTCCTGGCCAGTTTTAGACACAGGGAACCTTCCTGGGATATCAAAATACACAAACCACCTCAGGGCCACAGGAGGCCAGCAAGGGCTGTCTGCTTTGTCCATGGCACCTCATTTGTCCCCCCAGTCCCAGGCACATACCTCAACCACAAAGGGGCTTACCAGACTTCCATCCATGCTGTCCCCTACCTGACATGCCCTTGCTGGGCTTCTCTGTACCACCCTCCCAGGCTGACTTGCAGCCTGACCCTGGAGCAGAATGGTCTGCCTCTGGCATTGCAACTGGGTGCTCCTCAGGGCTGGACAGAGTCTTGGCTTCCTGGTACAAAACCTGGTCTCTCCTGCATATTCTAAAGCCAGCAGGGAACCGAGGACACCTGGAGGGTGCTCCCACAGGGGCCAGAAGGGCAAAGGCTGAACCCCACCCTAACCCACCCCCCTAGTCTCTAACCAGACCCAGAAAACTGGCCTCAGCAGGGAAGAAGGTACGGAAGCCCAGGCTCAGGGACCAGAGGCACGGGCCTCAGCACCCACAACACACACACCCCTTTCTTTCAAGGGGCGTGGCCCCCGCACCCCAGAGAACAGCAATGGCAGCTCCAGGCTCTAAGCAGTCAACGGGTCCCTCTCGCCTCCCCCCGCCCCGCCACCCCTTTCCCAGGCTGCACTTTCGATTTCACAGCAGGCAGGAGACTCCCTGGAAGCCCCGCTCCCCCTTCCTGGAGGCAATCTGAAATCAGCCATGCCGCCTCCAGCCACGGTGCACACCAGGCCCAGACTCTCCAGGAAGCAATTGGGAGCCTCCGAGGAAAGCAGACTGACCCTGGAGAGGCCTTACGAAGGGGAGTCCGAGGAGGCCCAAGCTAGCGGGTCGACCGCCCAGGAGGCACCCGCACCGCCCCCTCCTAGCCCGGGTGTGCGGCCCCGTGGGCGGGCGGGCGCACGGACTCAGCGCCCATCTCCCCGCACCCCACCCCAGGAGGAGTGGGGACGGGGACGCGGAGGGTCTGGATGAAGCTGTTCCAGCTTCCACCCTAGAGCCCTGAGGGGCGACAGTGGGCGCAGCCCCACACTCCCTTCTCCAGCTCCCGCGGCCCTGCCGGGGCCTGCACAGCCCCGCCCCCGCCCCGGCCCGGCCCTGCCGGCAGAGGTCCGACCTGTGGTCCAATCTACCGGTGCGGCCTGGGCACCCGCAGGGCCCTCCCTGCGGGGCAGCGGCAAACTTTCTTTCCAGCCTTTGAGGAGAGGGCAGCGCCGGCCCTAGCCTCTCAGCGCCGCACAGAGCGCTGCCCCGCGGTGCTCAGCAGGCCGAGCCCGGCCGGCGAGGAGGCCAATGGCGCAAGGCCTTGGGCCGGGTCGACCCTGGCCGAACCGATACAGGACTAGCTCAGCGCCGGCACCGCGGCCGCGCCCGGACACACTAGGGAGTCGGGCCGCAGCCGCAGGGGCACGCGGACACGCGCGCCGCAGTACCCCACGCACACTCCCTGCCCGCCTGGTCGCACGCCCGCGTCCTCCAGAGATCGCTGCCGCGGGCCAGAGGGCGTCTCCCACCCGACGCACCCTCGCTTGGGACCCCCGCCAGCCCCTCTCCCCGCCAAGGGGAAAGTTGCGCCCCTACTCACCAGCTGCCCACGGGCATGTCCCGCCGATGGCCATCACCGCATCCCACCGCTGCCGCCGCCTGCTCAGCCGCGGGGCCGCCCAAGCAGCGCAGGCCGAGGCCACAGCCGTAGGGCTCCGTTGCGTGGCTGCGTAGCCACTGCCCAGCATGAATGGGGCGCTCAGCCCCGAGCGGCTGCGGACCAGCCTCGATCTCGCCTCCCGCGGAGCGCGGTGTGGCGCGCCTGCGCGGCCGGAGGCCGGGGGCTGGGCTGACAGGACTGGAGGGGCGGGGCCGGCACCGGGGCGGGCCCGCAGCAACCTCCAGATGGCGCTCTCTCCCGCGCAGCGCGCCCTCCTTGTCCCATCATGTGCTTTCAAAGGGCGATGCAGCTACCGGCTTTAAATGGCTCTGCTCGGGGGTAGCGGCGGGATGTCCACAGGTGCCCCCCCCCCGTCCCGGCTGTCCCGAGCCTCTCCAGGGGCTAGAAGCACAAACTCCGTTCATAGAAACGTAAATGGAGGCCCCAGGAGGGAAAGCGCCCTATCCAGGATCCTTTGGCGCTGTAAGTCCTCAGCTCTTGGATTCGGTGACCGCCAACTGCTGGGTGGAATGGGTAACCTCTCTAGTGAGCAAAACGGCGCCTTCTGCCCGTGGAACTGCAAGACCCACGCTACTCTCCTCCCTGCTGCATATTCATTGATGCGGACGCGACCCTGGAGGAAAGTTCAGTCCTGAGGTGGAGGGGGGTGGGGGTGGCGGAATGGGAACCCGGGCTGCCCTGGACCGCGGCCGGGTGGACGGGGGGAATGCTGGGGCTGCCCAGCAGGAGGACAGATGCAGTCACCCGTGACGGTGCTTTCCCTGTGGCCTGCATATTCCGAGAGCCGCCCAAAGACGTGGGCGCAGGGAGGCCTCCTAGCAGAACGCCCCAGGCAAGGTGAGGCCAGGTGCAGGAGCGCCTTAAACCTCAAGGACCAGCAAACAAACCTCCTGATGGGTAGGCGAGCTGCATAGGTGAGAGCAGCAGAGTACCTCCACGCTCATGCTGTGTAAGAAGCTGACTGTCATCCCCACAGAGGAGAAAATGGTTGTAGTCTCAGGTAAGGAACTTAGATTGGCCAACGGTTCCCTACCCCCTCGTTCCTCTTGCTCCCTTGGAGCAGCAGCCGCTATCCTATTTCAGGGTTAATCCTTCCCTTGGTTTTCTTTGTGTATTTCAGTGTAGCCTGCTGCTTTGCTGTGCTTGTTGTGGAACATCACAGAAATCCGATCTGCTGGATGTGAAGACCCATAACTGGTGGGGTTGCTAATGGGCAGTTTGTTCGCTCTGCTTTGTAATGTTCTGGCATGTGGTACTAGTCATCCCTTCTGTTGATGGGCCAGTGCCCCTGGTTTAGAGCTACTGTGCAGTGAGTTGCTTTGGACATATCTTTGTAGTCTCTTGGCAGCAGTTAGACCCTGGGGTGGACTGTTAGGTCACCAGGTGTGTGTACATTTAGCTTTAGTGGATAACCCAAAACAGTTTGTCCAAGTGATAGCTGGGTCTGCAGTCCTGCAGCACTCTGGGAAGGCCCCAGTGTTAGCATAGGTAGCTAGATGTTAGTAAAGGAAAGAAGCAAAGGGAATCTGACACTGTTCAGCCTCGTGGGTGAGGGAGCTGAATTGGACACTGGGCCTGTTTAGCTGGGAAGTTGCCGCATTCATGGGCTCCCTAGGGGATTGCAGCATTGTTCCCCCAAGAGGATTAGCGCCTCTCCCTCCCCTGTGTAGGTAGGAAGGACGAATTTTTCTCTCTTCCCAGGATACAGCCATCCATCTCCCCTCCCCCAGACTACATGGGGAAGAAATAAACAATAAAAAGGAAATTCCTCTGCTGGGCACATGCCCAGTAGAAGCCAAGATGATAAGGGGGAGGTGCTTCCACTTTGAGGCATGCACAATAGAAGCTGAGATGGTGGCCATAAAGTCCTGTCTGTCTAGTCTGAGAAAAGGAATAGTTGTAGAAAATGGATTGGTTAAGGGGAGGACCTAGTGCCAGCCTGCGAAAGATTGGGAAGTTTATTGGTTAGTTTGAAGGAGGTCCCAGTCCCTCCCAAGGCCAAGATGATATAATCTGATATAATCCCAGTTTAACAAAAAATCAGTCTCTCTCTCTTTCCCCCTCCCTTCCTCTCTCCCTCCCAACACATGTGCTCTCTGGGTAACTCAAGCCCTGTTCATTCGTTTATTTAGGTGTTCTCTCTCCATAGCAGCTATGTGGCCCTAACAGCTGCCTGGGGCCAACAGCAGACAGCACAAACCTAGGCACAGTGCCAGCCAGAGTGCAGCCAGGAACAGACTATGCTAACTGAATGACAACAAACAGAGATTAAACTATACTAAACTTAGGCATGGCACATGACTTTTGGGCCTTGACTTTTTTTGTACTGGGCTAGATGAAGACCAGACTGGATTTTGTTCACAGTGGGATGAATAGAGATGAAGTACTTAGAACCTGGGGGTAGTCTTCTATTTCCACCCAAATAAATTTTGCCAGCAGACCTCACCCTCCTATGTGGGTCCCCAAAAATGTTTTTCTCACAACACTGCGACAACCCCATTTCCACTGGTAATACCAGCATGCCCCATCTTCACCCACACTTGGTACTGTTGTTCTGGAGTTGTTGTCTATCTGGTGACTTTCACTGATTTTTTATTGTGGATTTAATTTGCATATCCCTGAGTGAGGGTGAGCATCTTTTTCTAAAGTCCTACTTAGTATTTCATTGAACAAGCACTAATCTAGCACTGAATCCATATAGGACTCTGCTACTTTTAAGAGATGAGTAAACTGAGGCAGGAGAGGAGAAGGGATTTGCCCAAGTTCCCTGGCTGTAGGGTGGCAGAGTGGAGAGGCTACCCCTGGCAGTCTAGCTCCATAATCTGTGATCTCAACTCAGCCTCTCTGCTACAATGCACGCTTATAAACCAGCCAGCCAGATGCAAGCACCTTTGTTCCTCGTGGACTTCTGAGCCATACCACCTGGATGTGGATTCTGGGGCGGTTAGTTAATAGGCAACAAGTCCTATCTGTTTCCAAGCCCTGCTTTCCTCACCTCTGAGAAGGAGTTGGAGACCTGTCTGAGAGATGCGGTAAGGAGGTATGAATTTGAGCACTACAGTGGGCCTGAGGAAATGTTCAACCCTGTTCCCTATGTTGGCACCAGGGCTATTCCCACCACTCTGTCTGCTCCTCGCTAACCTATCTTCTGTGGAGCCACTAAGGCAGGCACTGCTTAAGGCCCTTCTCACTCTGGCTCAACAGTCCCCAAGAGCCAGGGCCACTCTATTGGGATCCAGCCCTCTATCTTCACTGTCTCCTGAAATGGCTTAAGAGGGTTGCTAGGCTCTGGGTGGCAGCCTGCTCATAGTTAACACGGCACCATCTTGTCCTACAGTTGCCCAACCAGGAACTGCAGTGTCCTGAACACCTTTCCCTTCCCCAGGGCACCTGCATCCCTGAGCCCTATGGATTCTCTTTGCAAACATTACACCAGATTATACCACTTCCCTCCATCCCCACTCTGTCCCCTGCTCCTGCTCATATCACCATTCTGTCTACTCCCCACACAGCAAAGGCAAGTCTTTCCAAGATGAAAATTTGATTATGTAACACTGGAACGTCACACACACCATCAATTCCAGGAGAGCCATAGGCCCAAGCTCCATTAAGAAAACCACAAGACTTTTAGAAGACAACAGAGCAGATTATCCTTATGACTGTGGGCTAGGGATGATTTCTTCAACAAAACATCAAAAATAAATAAATAAAGGAAAACGTAAGTCAATTTGACTACCTTACAATTGGTTTTTTTTTGTTCATTAAAAATTAGAGTTCATTGAGAGTTATAAAAAGGAAATGGCCAGAAAAGCGAGGATTTAGGAAAAGATATTTGCAACACATTTTTTCCAAATATGCATATTCATGATATAGAAGGAGCTCCCAAGAAGCAGTGAGTAAAAGACAACAATCCAATAGGAACATGGGGAGAAGAGCCCAACAGGCAGTTTGTTGAAGAGAAAATAATTAATAACTGTTGCTCCAATGAGCCCAGTGCAGCAGTACCTGCTCTCTGGAGCTCCATTGAACCCAGGAGCACCTGACCTGAATTTAGCTAGGAGCTCTTCACCTGCATGAGTCTGAGTGCCTGGCTGTACGTGCGCGCCCCCCCGCCCCCGTTTCCTGACACTGCCATCCACGGAGGTCGCCCCTGTGCAGTTAGAGAGGCAGAAGCTCAGCTAGATTTGTACCAGGCATCATGGGGGTAAAAGAGTTAGTGGGACAGGTTGAACCTTTCTCTCTGTATTTTCTCTGTGCTTTTTCTCCTGTTGGCCAAGCAGGTCAGGAGGGCATGGGGATCCTTGGATGGCATGGAACAATTTCTAGGAATGACTCTGATTGGGGTTTGAGAGGAGGTTCTCACCACAGGAGCAGCTCCCAGGGCCACTTCTGCATGCTATTGATTCAGAGCTTTGAACAAAAGTAGATTCAAGGGTGCCTTCTTTCCTCCAACAGTGGGCCCCCACCACTGATGGGTAAGCAGGAGGCCAGGGGAGGAAGCAGAGGGTGTACTGGGTACCCAAAACCCTTGTGGCATGCCCACTGATCCCCGGCTACTGGGCTCAAAGCTAGGATCACCCTGACTCCTGCCTGTGCCTTGCCCCCCATGTCAGAACCATGTCTCACCTTCTCCACTCCTATCACCTCCTGCCCCAAGGATGTGGAGGTGTTCTTACTCACCAGCCTTCACCTGCCCCACCCTACCCAGCTCTGTGTGGCTGAAAGGATCTGGGAGAGGAGAGGAGGTAGAGACCCTCCAAGAATTCCTTCAACACACAGAACACCTCCACCCCTAATCCCATGTTATGTGCACATACGTGCATATACACTGGGGACAGGCATGGAGCAGGTGTTCCCTGGGGGTTCTTTGATATTTGGTGGGGACTTGCCCTGGGCTTCCTGGCTATGAGTATGAAGTGCTATGAGTCATCTTGGCTTCTCCTCCCACACACCTCTGGGATGGTGCTATCAGCCTCAGCCCACATGCAGCTGCTGTGGACACAGCAGCAAGCCACAGACATTGTTGCACTCTAGAAGCCCACTCTGGCTCCTAGGTATAGAGAGGATTGAGGAGCCCATCCAGGGCCCAGAGCTATCCCCACAATCCAAACCTTTGGCATGTTGCTCTAAAACAGGAGGAGAGGGGTTCAGCTCAGGGGCCAGCACTCTGGAGAGAAAGTTGCTGGGCCCACCATGGCCATCTCCACCAGCCTAGCCCATTTTCCAGCCACCCCTGCCCTCACCAATTAGGTGCTGTTGGTTGCAGGAAACAGAAACTCAACTGGGCTTATGCTCCAATGGGGCCTACACTGGCTCAGGTGAGCAGCAGTTGGGCATGGCTGCATGGTCATCATGGGCTCTGCTGGTCACTACCTTGGTTCACCCATGCAGGTCTCTGCATATGGTGGCCTTGGCAGCTACAGGTGTTTCTTTGCCAATAGGTCCACGGAAATTCCCAGAATGGAGCCTCATGAAGTGGGCAGGATCAGATGGCTGCTTCAAACCAGTCATGGTGGCCAGGGGCTACAATCTGACACTTGGTGGTCAGGAGTCAGGAAGCTCTCCAGAGCCAGGGGGGTGGCATGGGGGAATGGTTCCCCCAAACAAAATCCAGGTGCAATTATCAAAACAAACAGGCCTGGATGGAGGGTATGCAAAGCATTCAAGGACCACCACCTACCTAACTGCTTTTCCTCCAATGTGCCCAGCATTGTTTTGCCATGTTGAGATTCTTTTTTAAAAATTACAGTTTACATTTGACATTATTTTATACTACTGATAGTTTCAGGTATTAAGTACAGTAGTCAGACAATCATATACTTCACCAAGATATTTCTAGTACTCACCTGGCCCATTAGATAGTTATTACAATATCATTGACTATATTCCCTACACTGAACTTTACATCCCCATGACTATTTTGTAACTACCAATTTGTACTTAATCCTTTCAACTTTTTTACTACCCTTCCCTCTTGCTAACATCAGTCTGTTCTCTGTATATATTATATATGAGTCTGTTTCAATTTTGTTTGTTCACTTATTTCATTCTTTAGATTCCACATGTAAGTGAGATCATATAACATTTGTCTTTCTCTGATTTATTTCACTTAGTATAATACCATCTAGCTCCATCAGTGCTGTTGCAAATGTTAAAATTTCATTCATTTTTATGGCCTAGTAATATTCCATTGTATATGTGTACCAAAACTTTTTTATCCACTTGTTTATTGATGGGCACTTGGGTTGCTTCCATATTTTGCCTGTTGTAAATAATTCAGTAATGAACATAGGGATGCATAATAGGGTGGGGCAAAAGTAGGTTTACAGTTGTTGGTACGCAAAACAGAGTTTATGCTTGCATTATTATTTATTAACTATAGTGTTATTTTGCATATAAATACTTACAAACCTACTTTTGACCCACCCTGTATTCTTTTGAATTAGGTTTTGGGGTTTCTTAGGATATATGCTATTGGGTCATAGGACAGTTTCATTTTTAATTTTTTTAGGAAATTCCATCCTGTTTTCCACAGTGGCTGCACCAGTCTGCATTCCCACCAACAGTACACAAGGGTTCTCGTCTCTACACCTCCTCCAACACTTGTTATTTGTTGATTTATCAATGATAGTCATTCTGACAGGTGTGCAATGGTATCTTCATTGTGGTTTTAATTTGCATTTCTCTGATGATTAGTGACATTGAATGTCTTTTCACATGTCTGTTGGCCATCTACACATCCTCTTTGGAGAAGTGTCTCCATTCTTTAACTGGATTGTTTGTAGGGGTGTTGGTGTTGAGTTGTATGAGCTCTTCAGAAATTTTGGATATTAACTCCTTATCAGATGTATCACTGGCAAATATCTTCTCCCATTCAGTAGGTTGTCTTTTCATTTTGTTGATAGTTTCTTTGCTGTGCAAAAGCTTTTTAGTTTGATGAGTCCCATTTGTTTTTCTTTTTCCCCCTTGCCCAAGGAGATTTTCCTGTATTTTTAGGACTATAAGACACACCGGACCGTAAGACACACAGGTTTTAGAGGAGGAAAATAGGAGAAAAAAATTTCAAGCAAAAAATGTGGTAAAATATTTAATGACCTATTCCACCCCACTCCACCACCACTGCCCCCAGCAAGCCAGGTAAGCTACACTCAGACTATAAGATGCACCTCCACTTTCCTCCTAAATTTGGGGTGTCTGTCTTATAGGCCGAAAAATACGGGTACCAGAAAAAAACAGTGCTAAGAGAAATGTCAGAGTTTTTACTCACTATGTTTTCTTCTAGGAGTTTTATAATTTTGAGTCTTAATTTAAGCCTTTAATCCATTTTGAGTTTATTTTTTTACATGGTTTAAGAAAGTTGTCTAGTTTCTTTTTTCTTTTTTTTTTTTGCATGTATCTGACCAATTTTCCTAACACTATGTGTGGAATAGACTATCTTTACCCAACTGAATGTTCTCACCTCGTTTGTCAAATATTAATTGGCTATAAAGCTGTGGGTTTTTTTCCTGGGTTCTCTATTCTGTTGCATTGATCCATTCCTGCTTTTATGCTACTAATGCTGTCATGATTACTATAGCATTGTAGTATGGGTTGAAATCAGGTAGCTTGATACCTCCAACTTTGTTCTTATTTCTGCAGATTGTTGTGGCTCTTGGGGACTCTTTTGTGGTTCCATATACATTTTTGGATTATTTGTTCTAGTTCTGTGAAATGTACCATTGTTGTATTGATAGGAATTGTGCTGAATCTATAGATTGCTTTGGGTAGGATGGACACTTGAATGATGTTAATTCTTCCCATCCATGAGCACAGTACATGTTTCCATTTATTTCTATCTTCTTCAGTTTCTTTCCTCAGTATGTTATAATTTTTTAGGAATATGTGTTTTACATCCTTGGTTACATTTATTCCTAGGTTTATTTTAAAAAATATTTTTATATGCTTGTGTACTATCTGTATATCTTCTTTTTTTAACATATTCTATTGATTATGCTATTACAGTTGTCCCATTTCCCCCTTCACTCCCCTCCATCCTGCACCCCCTCCCATCCACATTTCCCCCCTTTAGTTCATGTCCATGTGTCATACTTACAAGTTCTTTAGCTTTTATATTTCCCATACAATTCTTACCCTCCCCCTGTCCATTTTCTACCTACCATCTATGCTACTTATTCTCTGTACCTTTGCCCCCACTCTCCTCCTCCCACTCCCCTGTTGCTAACCCTCCATGTGATCTCCATTTCTGTGGTTCTGTTCCTCTTCTAGTTGTTTGCTTAGTTTGTTTTTATTTTCGTTTTAGGTGTGGTTGTTAATAATTGTGAGTTTGTTGTCATTTTACTGTCCACGCTTTTTATCTTCATCTTCTTAGATAAGTCCTTTTAACATTTCATATAGTAAGGGCTTGGTGATGATGAACTCCTTTAACTTGACCTTATCTGAGGAGCACTTGATCTGCCCTTCCATTCCAAATGAAAGCTTTGCTGGATAGAGCAATCTTGGATGTAGGTCCTTGCCTTTCATGACTTGGAATACTTCTTTCCAGCCCCTTTTTGCCTCTAAGGTCTCTTTTGAGAAATCAGCTGCCAGTCTGATGGGAACTCCTATGTAGGTAACTGTCTCCTTATTTCTTGCTGCTTCTAGGATTCTCTCCTTCATTTTAATCTTGGCTAATGTAATTATGATGTGCCTTGGTGTGTTCCTCCTTGGATCCAACTTCTCTGGGACTCTCTGAGTTTCCTGGGCTTCCTGCAAGTGTACTTCCTTTGCCAGATTGGGGAAGTTCTCCTTTATTATTTGTTCAAATAACTTTTCCACTTGTTGCTCTTCCTCTTCCTCTTCTGGTACCCCTATAATTCGGGGATGTTGGAACGTTTAAAGATGTCCTGGAGGTTCCTAAGCCTCACCTCATTTTTTTTTGTATTCTTGTTTCTTCATTCTTTTCTGTTTGGTTGTTTCTTTCTTCCTTCTGGTCCACTCTATTGATTTGAGTCCCAGTTTCCTTCCCATCACTTTTGGTCCCCTGTACATTTTCCTTTATTTCACTTAGCATAACCTTCATTTTTTCATCTAATTTATGACCAAATTCAACCAATTCTGTGAGCATCCTGATTACCAGTGTTTTGAACTGTGCATCTGATAGGTTGGCTATCTCTTTGTCGCTTAGCTGTATTTGTTCTGAAGGTTTGATCTGTTCTTTTGTTTGGGCCATTTTTTTGTCTTGATGTGCCTGTTATGTAATAAGGGGTGGAGCCTTGGGTGTTCATCAGGGCGGGGCAACCCAGTTGCTGGGTTGTGATGCTGTATGTGGGGCAGGGGTTTGAGAAGGAACAATGGCACTTGCTCAGCTCTCTGCTGGATTTCAGTCATTTCCTCTGCTTCCCTCAAGCAAACTGGGCCCCTCTGGTGTTGATTTCCGTGTGGGTGGGCTTGTGTACATTTTAGGACCCTGTGGGTCTCTTCAACAAACTCTCCTGTGAGGCTGGGAGTTTCTCCTGGCACCTCAACCCCCACAGGTGTTTTCGATTGGTGTTTTGAGGCTTTATTTCCCTGCGCTGGCACCCTGGGTTGCACAGTCTGTCTTGCTCCTCGGTTTCACCTGATTTATCTGCACCCGAATGTGTGATCACCCAGTCTGTCAGCCACCTTGTGCACTGCGCCCCTCTACAGTCCACCGTCTCACTGGGTCCTCCAGCTGCTGCCTTGTGTGCCCGGGGTCTGCCAGCCACCACTTTGCTGCGACCCCTCTCCACCCAGCCACCCGACTCCATCCCTTCTACCAGTCTGGATGAATATGTCTATTTTAACTCCTTGGTTGTTGGACTTCCATACAGTTTAATTTTCTGTTGGTTGTTTTTTGTTTCTAAATTTTTGTTGTCCTTATTTTGGTTGTGCAAGGAGGCACAGTGTGTCTACCTATGCCTCCATCTTGGCCAGAAGTCCCTGTATATCTTCCCTAGGTCTTTTTTTGATGCAATTGTGAATGGGATTTTTTTCTTAGTTTCCCTTTCTGATAGCTCATTATAGGTGTATAAAAATGTAAACATTTTCTGGATATTTATTTTGTGTTCTACTACTTTACTGAATTCATTTATAAGTTCTAGTAGTTTTTTGGTGGAATCTTTATATATAGTATATATACGGTTCTCTCTCTATATATAGGGTTCTTTATATATAATAGTACAATGTTACCTGCAAATAATGACAGTTTCACTACTTTCTTTCCAATCTGAATTCCTTTCATATCCCCTTCTTGTAAGATGGCTGTGGCCAGTATTCCAGCACCATGTTGAATAAAAATGGTAAAAGTGGACATCCCTGTCTTGTTCCCTAAATGCTTTTAGATTTACCCCATGGAGTATAATGTTAACTGTAAGTTGGTCATATATAGCCTTTATTATGTTAATATGTGTTCCCTCTATTCCCACTTTCCTGGGAGTTTTTTTTTTAATCATAAATACATGCTGGATTTTGTCAAATGATTTTTCTGCATTTATTGATATGATTATAGGACTTTTATCCTTTATTTTGTTTTTGTGGTGTATCACATTAATTAATTTGCAGCTACTGTGCCAAGCTTTAATCTCAGCAGAAAATTCAATTTGATCATGGTGTATAATCTTTTTAATTATTGTTGAATTTGGATTGCTAATATTTTGTTCAAGATTTTTGCATCTATGTTCATCAGGGATATTGGCCTGTAATTTTTTTTTCTTTGTTGTGTCTTTAACTGGTTTTGGGTTTGGGAAAATGCTGGTCTTATACAATGAGCTTGAGAGTCTTCACTCCTCTTGAATTTTCCTATTAGTTTGAGAAGCAGAAGTATCAGTTCTTCTCTGAATGTTTGGTAACATTCACCTGTGAAGCCATTCAGTCTAGGGCTTTTGTTTGTTGGGACTTTTTTTTTAATTACTTATTCAATTTCATTAGTTGTAATTGGTCTGTTCATACTTTGTGTTTCTTCTCAATTCAGTTTTGGAATATTGTACATTTCTAGGATTTTATCCATTTCTTCCAGATTGTCCAATTTGTTGGCATATCGTTCTTAATAGTTTCTTATAATCCTTTGAAAGGATTGAGGGGTTCACTCTCAGTTGTTAATGTCTCTTTTACTTCTGATTATATTTACTTTGGTCCTGTTTTGTTTTTGTTTGTTTGTTTGTTTGTTTGTTTGTTTATCCTTGATGAGTCTGGTAAAAGGCAGCTTTTCAAAAAACCAGCTCTTGGTTTCATTGATTTTTTTGTATCTTTTTAGATCCTATTTTGTTCATTCTGCTCAGATCTTTAGTAGTTCCCTCCTTCAACTCACTTTGGGCTTTATTTCTCATTATTTTTCTAGTTCCTTTAGGTGTATGGTTAGGCAGTTTGAGATTTTTCTTGTTTCTTGAGATAGGCCTGTAACGTTATGAATTTCCCTCTTAGGACTGCTCTAGCTATGTCCCAAAGATTTTTGTGTTGTGTTTTCATTTTTATTTGTTTCAAAGTATCTTTTGATTTCTTCCTTGATCTGATGGTTAACCCCTTTATTATTTAGTAACATGCTATTTAGCTTCCATGTATTTTGTTGCTTTTCAGTTTCTTTCTTATAGTTAATTTCTCATTTCTTTACCACTATGGACACAGAAGATGCTTGATATGATTTTAATTTTCTTAAACTTATTGAGACTTGTTTTGTATCCTAACATGCAGTATATCCTGAAAAATGTTCCATATGCACTTGAAAAAATGTATGTTCTGCTGCTTTTGGGTGAAGTGCTCTGAAAATATCTATTAAATCAATCTGGTCCAGTGTGTCATTTAAGGCAACTGTTTCCTTGTGGATTTTCTGACTGGAAGATTATCTATTGATGTCAATGGGGTGTTAAAAGCCCCCACTATGATGGTATTACTGTCACTCTTTCCCTTTATGTCCAACAAGATTTGCTTTATATATATTTAGGTATTCCTACCTTAGGTTCATAATTGGTTACAAAGCTTATATACTCTTATTAGATCAATCATTTTATCAATATGTAATGTTCTTCTTTGTCTCTTATTATACCCTTTGTTTTAAAGTCTACTGTGTCTGATATAAATATTGCTACCCCAGCTTTTTTTCATTTCCATTTGCATGAAATATCTTTTTCTAACTCTTTACCTTTAGTGTGTGTATGTATTGTTCTCAGATGGGTCTTTTATAAACAGCATATATATGGATCTTGTTTTCTTATCCATTCAATTATTCTATGTCTTTTGATCAGAGCATTTAAGCCATTTACATTTAGAGTGTGTTGGGAACTGTCCTGCCTGGTTTCAGAAGCTGTAACCTTGCCAACAAGTGAAAAGGCCCACTGGCTAGGGGACCTTGGGACCATAAGCCACTAAGAAGACAAAACTTATTCTCTTGGCAGGGGCATAGCCTCTGCTCCCTTTACTTCACCCTGCTTGGTCCCTAGAGTGTGGCTGGATAGTCAATGATGGGTAAGATTCCTCAAGGAAGGAACAACCTACAACAGGCACAGTTGCGAAGGGGCCATTAGGAAAGGACTTAGGAGATTGTGGAGAAGCAACAAAAAATCGTACCCCTTGGCTTTATCATAGCCTGAGTTCTCACACTATCTGTAAAAAGTCTCCTAATCTCTTGGCTTCCCTGCTTACCTCACCTGATTCAGGCCTGTTACAATGCTGAAAGGGGGTACAGCCCTGTGCCAGAACCAGCAGTTCCCAGTGTGGTGCAGGGTGGTGGGGGGTGGCAATCAGGCCTGAGAAAGAATGTATTAAATCCTGTGAAACCTGCTTTGCTAAGAATGCCCTCAATTTAAATGTTAAGGGTCCAAGCACAAAATAAATTTATTTCCCCAGGTTTTATGGCCAATTGGCATCACCCTGTCTACCAGACCCTGACTCAAAAGGACCCCCATGATCCCAGAAATATTATCTATAAACCATACCTCCCTTCTTTGATATGCATCCCTATGCAAGCTAAACTCAACAAAAGCCTGTTGAGAGAGAGATTCGAGACCTTTTGCCTCTGAGAGACTGGTCAGCCTTTTCTCTCTAAGCAAATCATGTCTTGGTGGACTTATTCTCATCCACCACAACTGGGAGAGCTCTGCTGGACAAAGCTCCCCCACATCTGGTGCCCAGAACAGGGACCTGATGGTTCAGGACCTGCATCAGCCAGAGGCTATGAGGCATCATTGTGGATGGCACACCTAAGAAGACAGAACTCAGTGCTATTGTACTCCCAGCAACAGTGGCACTGCATCTTTCAGTAAGGCTGCTAGGTGTGTTACAGATAAGAGGAAAGGTCTATCTCTCACCAACCCTTGAGTGGCTTTCTTTGCATTTCGCTCCCCTGCACCCTCTTCTGTGAATAGTAGTCTTGCTTTCTCTTTCCAAAGCATTTGCTGTACCTCACAGGCATGGGTCAAGCATTTAAAAGCCACTAGGGTGCTTGCTGCTAGAAGACATGTGTGAAAGGATAAGCTAGAACGTGCACTGGGACAGAACACTAGGTTTCCTGCCAGCTGTAAGCAAAAGTCCATGCAATGAGAGGCACATTGTAAAAGCACTCACAGTCCCATCCTCTGCACACAATCCCCACCTAGGTTTAGGCATGGGGAAGAGAAAGCAAAGACTTTCATTTTTTATCAGTTTTTGTAGTAAGGTATTTATGAGCCTCTCAGCTTTCCACTGAGCCCAGAAATAAAAAGAGGCACTCCCTCCCTCTGGCTTGAGATTCAGGCATCCCTACATAAGTAAAGTCCTCGTGGAGGTGTCCTAAGGTCATTCCTTAAAGACATAAAGGGGTCTCATAGGGAACTCCTATCTACAGTAATCTAATTTTCCGGTCATCTGGGGAAGTGCAAATAAGGATTGATCATCCAGCACTGAGCCCCCTGGATGTTTAAGACAGTCAGGGGAGAAACAGAGGCATAAGAGAGGCAGGGATGACCAAGGGGTGATGACCTTGGGAGTCCTCCTCACAAGCAGCACATTTTGACCCACTACACTCTCCTCACTAGCAAGAAGCAGGATCTGAGGGTGCAGACTGAGCAAAAATGATACTAGATTCTTAATCACCATGCTTGTGGCAGAAGAAATTCCAGGGGAAAGTTGGGCAGAGAAGCCCTCATAATTAGGAATGCTTAGAGAAAAAAAGAGAAGGGACCTATGGGAAGGTGTAAGTGACTCTGAACACCAGCCAGGCCCTTCCCATGGGTTGCCGCAGCTGTGGTGGGCATCTCAGCTGTGCCCAGTGAGCCCAGCTGGAGTGCCTGCCTTCACACACTTGCAGTGCTGGCAGGGCCAGTCTCTCCGCTGCAGATAGGCAGCGGGGCCAGGGGGTTGGGGGGCTTGATCCCCTTGTCTCCCCTCCTCCCTATGGGCACCAGAGGAACCTCCCCATCGCCAGTGCCTGACTGGGTCCCAATGGGCCAGTCTTCCCCTAAGGCCATGGTTCCATGCAGCATCTTGCCTAAGCCATTGCCTAGCAGCTGAATTGGAACTGGCACAGACAGCACATCATGAAGGGGGGTTCCAGCTAGGTCATACCTGACATAAGGGAGAGCAGCACCTGCACTTTGGGAGGCTGCCAGCATGCTTAGTCTTGTAAAGGGGGTTTCTACTATCCATCTACTATATATATATATCTCCCCCAGGAAAGGTACAGCATTATCAGCCTTGGCAGTATTTAGGATATGTCTTATTTCACTGTACGGTTAGGCCTCAAATAGTTCAGATCCAGGAAACAAACCTTCAAGATGTTACTAAATAAACAAAAAAAGGGGGTATTTCTCAACCCCCCAAAAGTGTGTGGTCTCTTAAATGTTTTGGTCTGGATGGGCAAGTTGGATGAATTCAGCCTTATATCCTTCCCACCCTGCTTAATATCTAAGGCAGGGACCTCTTCACTCAGTGGAGAATGCAAATCACCCTGCTCTCCACTTAATCCCAGACGGTTGCAACCTCAAATAATTTGGCAAGCAGATGTTACTCACTATCCCCACTTCAGAAGATTCAAATATTTACATATATCTGTAGACACTTACTCAGGTGCTCTACATGCCACTCCCCTCATTGGGAAATCAGCAAAGAATATTAGAGCTCATTGGCTTGAGGTCCTTCTCCTCTAGAGACTGGTCACCTTTCCTCCCCAAGCAGATCATGTCTTGGTAGATTTATTACCATCTGAGCTGGCCGGGGGAGATCTACTAGATGAAGCTCCCCTACAAAAGTGATTATTAATAGATTTGCATTTATTGCAATTTTATTCTTTATAATTGTGTTTCTTTTTTTTTCTTTTCTTTTCTTAAGGTGGGCCCTTTTACATTTGTTGTAATACTAGTTTGGTGGTAATGAATTCTTTCAACTTTTGCTTGTTTGGGAAGCTCTTTATTTCTCCTTCAATTTTAAATGATAGCCTTGCTGTGTAGAGTAGTCTTGGTTGCAGGTCCTTGCTTTGCATCATTTTGAACTCATGCCAATCCCTATTTCCTGTGAAGTATCTGTTGAGAAGTCAGCTGACAGCCATATGGGAACTCCTTTGTAGGTAATTGTCTTTCTCTTGCTACTTTTAAGATTATCTTTGTCTTAAACCTTTGGCATTTTAATTACGATGTATCTTGGTGTGGGCTTCTTTGGATTCATCTTGTTTAGGATTCTCTTCTTCCTGGACTTGTGTGTCTTCTTCCTTTACCAAGTTAGAAAAGTTTTCAGTCATTATTTCTTCAAATCAGTTCTCAATCCCTTTCTTTCTCTCTTCTCCTTCTGGTACCCCTATGTTGCTGATGTTGTTATGCTTGATATTGTCCCAGAGGACCTTTAAACTATCCTCATAATTTTAAATTCTTTTTTCTTTTTGCTTGTTTTGATTGGGTGTACTACCTTGTCTTCCTAATCACTGGTTCAATCGTTGACTTCATCTAACCTACTGTTGATTTTTTCTAGTGTATTCTTCATTTCAGATATTGTATTCTTCATATCTGACTGGATTTTTATGGTTTCTATGTTCATTTTTATGCTTACTATTCCTTTGTTAAAATTCTCACTGAGTTCATCCATTCTTCCACTAAGTTCCTTGAGCATCTTTGAACTCTGTATCTGGCAGAGTACTTGTTTCTATTTCATTTAGTTCTTTTTCTGGGGATTTCTCCTGTTCTTTCATTTGGGGCGTGTTTCTTTATCTTCCAATTTTGACTGCTTCTTTGTATTTGTCTATGTGTATTAGGTAGATCTGCTATGTCTTCCAGTCTTGTTATGATAGCCTTATGCACTGGGTGTCTGTGAGGCTCAGTGGCATGGTCTCCCTGATTACCTGCACTAGGAGCTCCAGGAATGTTCCTTGTGTGGGTTGTGTGAGCCCTGCTATTGTATTGAGTCTTGATTATTGTTGGCTCATCTGTGGGTGGGGTTGACCCTCAGGTGGCTTACTATGAGGATTGACCCTAACCATACTTTCTGTAGGGTAGCTGAATTCACAAAACAGAATTCACTCTAGCAGGGGCTGGTGCCTGCTCAGATCTCCCTTTGGGTATGCACTGTGGAGTTAATTGGGTTGTGTTCTGATATGGTCTGAAGCTCACCACCAGTTTGTTGGTTCTGGGGTCTCTTGGGAGGGATTCTGGTGTAGGTCAATGATAGGCAACACCTATAACCAGTCTTGGGCTACCAGTTTGGAGCTACATGGAAGTTCAAAGTTTGTGGCTGCCTCTGCTGGGCCTGGATATACATGAGAGGGGCCGAGCTGAATATCCAGGCCAGCTTCCATTAGCAGCAATCCTGAGGGCAGGTCAGCAAAAGTCCCAAGGCACCCTGAGATCCGCATTCACCTGCCTTTGCCATTTGGATGCTTGCTAGGCTCAGTCACCAAAAGTGCCTCTGGTAGTATGTCAGTTGCACGAGGTAGAGTCTCAGTAAGTTACCAGGTAGGGTCTAATAGTATTCACTAATAGTATTCACCAGGTTGATATAGATTCAAACTTTGTGCCAGTGATGGGTCTGAGGCTACCTGGCAAAAGTTTCAGAGGATACCATAGTCAGCTGACAGCCACTCTGAGCCTGAGGACATTTGTCATGGGGCAGGGTTTCAGAGAGTTGTCAGGGTGAGGCCAGCAGAGTTCATCAGGCTAAAGCAGACCAAGATGTGACTGTGTGGAAGCAGGGCTCTGCACAGGAATGGTGGTGCTGGTGTGCAAGGAAAAACTGGCCCTTGCTCTACAGCCACAAAACTGAGTTTCTGCCACCCCATCCCATCTTCCCAGACCTCAAGAGCCCTCCAAAAAATTCTGCACCATAGGCCCAGGCTGCCAGCAGCCAGCTCACTTCTTTTCATACCTAGAGCTCCACACAACAGGGCCTCAGGGAGTCAGGAAGATGGGGCTAGTGGATGTTCCGTGGCAGGGGTGGGGATGATTTAGTTGTAAATCCAGTTTGGTCCTAGAGGAGGTATGTGTAACTTTCACCTACTCTGCTGACTTGAATCCTGCAGAAGGCCATGCTGAGATTCTTGCTCCAAAGATGCCTTCGTATATCAGCTCTTTCCCCATGCTGTGCCCTTGTCCAGGAATGCCCCCACCTTTATTTTCCATATTTTGAAGGCCTATGCTCCCACTAACTCCCCTTCCTCCAGAATTCCTCCTTGACTACAAGTCCTCCCACTCATGAGCCCTCCTCAGGCTTCCTGTCCCTCTCTGTGCCAGCTGTGACTAGTGTGGCCTTAGGTCTGTCACCAGCTGTCCCTGGCCTTGAGGGTGCAACCAGGTTGCATCCTCAGCACTATGCTGCATGGAAAACACAGTAGCAGAGCTCCCCACCCACCAGTCCACAAACATTCCTCAAGGACACTGGAGGGATTCAGCATTGCCTTGCCCTGGATTACAAACTCAGATGACTCCAGGGTCCAAGTAGGTGATGTATGTAAAGAGTAAGGCAGGTTGGATGTAGAAGCCAATGAGGGCTGGAGTGGGCAGTGAGCTGGAGCTACAGGGAAACTGTGGAAAGCATGGACATGCTCTTGGGAAAGTGTTGAGTGAAAAAGACACACCACTGAGAAGAACCTATCCAGAGGATCTCCAGTTTTCAATCTTTGACTTGGGCCAACTCCCACAGTGCCATTGTGCCCAAGAGGTCCAGAACGGGTGCTTGTCACTTTGGGGCTCACAGTCAGGTTGCAGATGATGTCCCTAAGGATAGAAGAAGCCCTCTCTGGGTCTGTGGCCTCTGGAAAAGCCACTCCCTGCCCTTGTACCTCAAGCCCCAAGAATCAGACCCCCAGGGATCAGGAAAGCAGCCCAGGTTTTCTCATTGTGTTAAAATTCCCAGAGCTGAAGTGATTGAGCTGAACCTACCCTCCCACTCAAAGGTAACAAGACTGTGCTCTCTTTGCCACCCAAGCAGGGTCTGAGGAGGCAAGCTATAAAGCCAAAGGCTGAGATGCAATGTGGGATCTCAGTACACAGTAACCCAAATGTGCAGGACCCACTCAAAAGTCACTCGTCATAGCAAGCACCAGGGAAAGTTCAGCTTGTTTGAAAGTAACACAGTCAACAGATGCCAACACTAAGGTGACCCAGATGTTGGAATTATCTGACAAAGGTTTTTTAAGTAGCCATCCACTTTCCTCTGGGTGAATTCTCAGGTGCACTCTCCCTATAAGTTGGCAAAGATTCTGGCAGCTTACTGGAGTGATTGGAGTCATGTGATTGGCCTCTCATCTCTCCACAGCAAGGCATGGTTCAGGGGGGAGGCAATGCCTCCCGATAAACCTCCAGAACTGTTTATCTTCCAAGAGGTGTTACCATTTTTTAAAAACAATTAAAACAGGCTTTCAATTATTAAAATATATGCTCAAGGTACAAGAAAATCCAAGTAGCATACGTAATGAAAAACTAGGCTCCTTCCTACTGGCCCTCAGCTCAGAGACATGGTACACTACTACAAGCAAATGCAGACACCCATGGATATTCTTGCCTCTGTTTTCTTAAAAGATACAAACTGTACATCCTGCTTTTGACCTCCTTCATTTTCTTTCTTTTTTATTTTTCCTTACCAACAGATTTTTGGAGATCATTCCACAAGATACTTCCCTCTCACTCTTGAACTTGGTAGAAATAGAATCCTCGAGGACTGTCCTCCAGTAAGTCACACATTTGTGTAATTCTCCCTAAAAGTATGTGACTAGCTTCTAACCAGTAGGTCATGAGAGCTGCCTTCACTGACTTTGAAGAAGTGAATGCCCTGTTGAGGGAGGGTCTGTGAGTCATGTGGCCTTGGACTGGAGTACCTTTCATCTTATAGCCAAAAAGGAAGGAGTTCTGCCTATAGCCAGGGGAACTTGGGAGAGGAACCCAGGCTGGCTATGCCTTGACTGTTTCCTTGTGATGTCCAAGCAGGGGACAGGCTCAGCCATGCCAGGGCTGACCCAGGACCACATGGTTGTAAGTAGCTGGTTTGTGGTCATTTATTAGGAAGCTAAGAGAAGCGTGGACTCTATCTGGCTTTTCTCTCTTCATTAAATGTGAGATTCATTCTTGTCATTATGGGAACTCTAGTTTGTTCTTTTCATTGCTAGAGAGTATTTTGTTGTATACACAACAACCTATCCATTGCATTGTACGTGGATATTTAGGCTGTTATGAATAAAGTCATATGAACATTTCTGTGTGTACCACCCAGACACTACGCACATTCATTCTCTTGGATATCGACCCAAGAGTAAACTTGCTGCATCAGAGTGTAGGTGGATGTTTAACTTTATAAGAAACTGCTAAACCACTTTCCAAGGTAGTTTAATACTGCATTCCTAGCAGCAGTGCATAAGGGACCTGGTGGTTGCTCATCTTACCGGCACCTGGTATTGTCTGTCCTTGTTAAGTTCAGCCAGTGAATGGGTGTGCAGAAGTATTTCTTTGTGGTTTTATTTTGCATTTCCCTGATGAGTCATAAGGACATAGAACATTTTTTTCATATGTTTATTGGCTTCCCTTATGAGGTTCCTGATATCACTTTGTCTGCTCTATAGCAATTTGTTACCTGCCTTTGAACCCTAAGCTGGAGCTAGAGGGAAAGAGAAACTCTATAAGGCATGAATCATTGAGGCACTTCATGGAGCCCAAGCATGAAAGCCATACAGAGGACAGAGCTAAGAGATGGAAATAGAGAGAGACCAGGTCCCAATAACTGTGAAAGCTCTGAGATCCACACAGGTCTAGGCTACCTTCTGGGCTTTTCAATCACAGAGGCAACAACATTCTTTTTGTTTAAGTCCATTAGAGCTAGGGTTCTGTCACTTGCACTAAAAGGGTCCTACTGAGGCAGGGCCTGAGTCAGCCCCTGTCAGGGTTCCAGTCTGCCTAGCTCTCCAGGACACTTTCTTGAGGCCCACTGAACTCTGGAAAGGAACTGGGGAGGGGTTGTGACTCTGAATTCCAGGTGCTCCACTAACCCCCCAACCCATGCCCTCTGCTATGGTCTGCACCCTTCATAGCAGTGTGTGTTTTGAGGCTGAATAATCATGTAATTGAGTTATTGGTTCCATAGTCAAACTTCAGCAAATATATTTTTTATAATTAGTTGATGTTTACTTAACAGGAATCAATGGCTCACTAAATTAATGAGGCAGGTTATCAGGTATGAAGTGGAAGTGTTTTTCCTTCAGCACAACCCAGATTTGGCTGTGCTGGTTTCCAGGGCACAGAGATGCTGGCAGCTGCCTTGTCTGGGAGTGGGACCTCCCACAGAATGGGGGTGTAGGTGGCCTGTCTTCCCTGGACATGACAACCTCCACCCCTGGTGCTCCTGGGCCCTACTTTTTCCCCATTGCAAAACATCCTATAACATTGATTTTACCTTGTCTCTCTTGGATCTCCAAACTCCTGGGGGCAGGGTCCCTCTGTTTTGCTCAATGTTGCATCTCCAGCTCTAGAACCAGGACTGCACATAGCAGGCATTCAATGCCAATGTTTGTTGTGCAAATGATGAATAATTAAGGAGATCCCTCCTGCTGCTGCAATCCTTCATACCTTTGGACCCTGCCTTTTTCCTCTCCTAACTTCACTGCCCCTGCTTAGCAGGTAAAAAAAGTTCCTTATTTGGAAAGATCCAAATTCTGCCAAGGGGCAATCACTGGGCCACACAGCCCTTGTGAAGACAGAACACAGGGCCACCTTGACCCAGGGCCCAGGCCATGGAGGGCTACATCCACCAAGGGCATTCAAGAGGAGATCAGCTTGGAGGCTATTTTATAAAAATGTTCAAATTAGTTTAGAGCAAAAGAAAGTATAGTTAAATATATATATCTAAAACAAAACACACCCATCATCTAGTCATCTTGTCCTCTATAATATTTTGGTATATAATCCTTTGTGAACATGTGTATATTTTTACATATGTCTAGGTGATGTTTCCATCCAAAGAATAGGTCATACAAAAGATACTACTTATTTTTTTGAAATAGTGTGAGTTCCATGTTAATAACCATACTTCATGTCACTGTTAGTGGATGCAGAGCTATATTTTTTTATTTTAATTTTTTAAAGATTTTTTATTGTTATTCTTTTACAGTTGTCCCAATTTTTCCCCCTTTTCCCTCCCCTGCCCTGCCCACCCCCTGTTCCCACACTGTTGTCCATGTCCATGGGTCATTCATATGTGTTCTTTGGCTAGTTCCTTCCCCTTCTGTCCACTATTATCTACACTACCCACCCCGTGCCTCTGGTCACTGTCAGTCTGTTCCATGTTTCCATGCCTCTGGTTCTATTTTGTTCGTTAGTTTATTTTGTTCATTAGATTCCTCTTATAGGTGAGATCATACGGTATTTGTCTTCTACCGACTGGCTTATTTCACTTAGCATAATGCTGTCCAGTTCCACCCATGCTGTTACAAAGGGTAGGAATTCCTTTTTCTTTTCTGTTGCGTGATATTCCATTGTATAAATGTACCACAGTCTTTGATCCACTCATTTACTTATGGACAGTTAGGTTGCTTCCAGCACCTGCCTATTGTAAATTGTGCTGCTATGAACATTGGGGTGCATAGGTCCTTTTGAATTAGTGACTTGGGATTTTTAGGGTATATTCCCATCAGTGAAATCCTATTCTATCTAATACATCCCCTATTGTTGGACATTTAGGTTTCCAGTTCTTTGCCCTTGTGAACACTATGATAAACAAAGCAGTCGCTTTACGTGGCCAGCTCTGGCTAGGCCCTCAGATCCTAGAATAAGCCTCAGCTCAGAGAAGCCCTGATCCCACAGCCTGAGAACCCAGGGCTAGAGCTCCCAGGGCTTCTTCCTAGGGGTCTTCTCACAACTGAGCTCCAATGTCAGTTCTCCTTCTAGACCATCAGCCAAGCAGGCATGGATCAGGTATTGCCATGGTTTTCACAGTGCCTACAATATAATAACAATAACAGAGAAGCCAAGTCTGAGGCAGAGATGAACCTGCAGGACATTCATTAGGGGCCACCCTTGAGGTCAATACTTACTAGTATAAGGGGAAGGGGACAGGGGAAGGGGACAAGCTGGGCTGCCATGCAGTCTCACTGAGACCCTGCTCAGCTCTTGGGCACAGACACGCTTGTAATAATTGGATGTAGCTCCTTGGCCCCTGGGTCATGGCTTTGGTGAAATGCCTCCTTAGCAAAGGCACTTCCCAGAGCAAGAGACCTCAGGGTTGAAGGCTGTCTATGACAGCCTTGAAAGGAATTTGAGTGGCAGGCCCTCTACTATCACACTAATGAATACCATGTGAGGGACACCTGTCCTCACCAGCCCCTAGGAGGTAGCACCTGTGACTGTCACCCTTTTACAGATGAGGAAACAAGCTTAGAGGCTCAGAGATTGCTGCTGCTCAGATACTCCCAGTCAGGCTGCCTAGCAGGCACTGAAGAGACCTAGCAAGGGCCAGGACAAACACTCCAGGACACACGACCTGTGCACTCTGATTTCTTTTGAGTTATGACTGGGCAGAGGGGTGCATGTTCTCAAAGATCCAATGACAGTTGTGGATTTGGCTGTTTCTCCTTTCTGATCCATTGATTTTGCTTCATGTATTTTGCTCTTGTACCAGGTACACACATAGTAAGACTTAAGTCTCCCTGCAACTCATCCCTGTTACTATTTGAAATGGCTCCTCTGTTGCTCACAGCACTCCTTTTCTTGATGTCTACCTTGTCTCATAGGAACATGACCATTCTAGCTTTCTCAGAGTTTGCAAGTTTATCTTTTTCAACTAACCCATGCCCTCAGCATTAAGGTGACATCTCTTGTAAACAACTACAGATGACTTGAGTGGGGGTTTCATTTCCTTGGTTTTATTTTTTTGTGAGTTTGTACACTTTAAAAGGCTTTTGGTGCTTTTAACCAAAAGTGTCCTGAGAAGTCATAACTAGTCACCTCCTCCAGCAGTGGCCACAATGCAGAGCCCTCTCCATATCTGCAGTGACACTCTCCTCCCTCCTGTGCCCAGTGCACATGAGACATTCCCTCAGCACCCTGCCCTCATCCCCACCCCAACCACCTACAATGACTTGGAGTGTCTATGGCTGTGTCTGTCTTAGGTGGAGAAGGCAGCAGTTGTGAGTGGATAAAGTGGCAGCATGTGCCTGAGGCAGGGCCCCTTCCTCCCAATGGGAAGGAATCGGTACCTCAACCTGCTCAGGGGCCCAGACCCAGCCCTGGTGCCACTGGGCCTTCCAAGATCAATAATAACATTGGAAGGAAGGAATTTTAGCCATTTCTTCTGCCAGGGGCCACATTCCCCATCTGGGGATCAAGGCAAGGGTAAAGAATGCAGAATTGTCCCCTTCAGCTGGATCCTTGGAGCCTGGCCCAGCCTACAACCAGGATCCCACCTCCAAAAGGAGGTGTAGCATCAGCACTGAGCACCATGCAATCTGAGGCTAGTTACTCCCATTCTCTGTATCACAGTTCCTTGGTCTGTAAAGTGGGGCAGTAATGGCAGTAACTATTGCATAGGACTGTGTGAGACAGGCGTGGGAGGGTACCTAGCACATGATTAAGTGTCTGATGAAACTGATTGATAACTGGGAATATTCTTTGCAAGCTGGCCATCATGTGCCAGTGAAAACAGTAAATGCACACAGGTGTGTGTACATGCTGACACTGGCACCCACTACTCACACCCACCTAAGCACAGGTACACATACCCACCCAGTACATCCCAAATGTCATGCTGATGTACTTCCTGCTAACCTGCTTGTGATCCTGAGTCTTGGTGCTACCCCTCCACATAAGGGGCAGTTCTGGGACAGACTCATCTTCCAATCCCTGCTGGGTTCAGCCAACAAGAGGCACGAATAAATGGAGGATGGAGGATGGGAGGAGGGGAGAGTCCATAGGCAGTATCTCTTGCAGCAGCAGTGTCCTGTCAGAGGCCTGTTTTCAGCAGGGCCTCTGTGGTGTAGCTTCCACTGGGCAATCCTGTCTCTTCCCTTTGTCCCTTTAGTCCTGGGGTGAAAGAAGCTTCATACTGTTGCTACTTTCTGGGTTACTATACCATCACATTTAACGTTTCAGCACCTCTATCTCCTTGTGAGCAACTCACTGCATTCAACTCCCTATGTTTAAATAATCAGAGTACTTCTACAATAGTTTCCTAGTTGGATCCCGGATGTCACTCACAACCAGTATCATCATATTTAATCCCCCACAACTGGGCAGGATGGGTATTAATACCCCTTTCAGTAGTCACACATCTGAGACCTGAGCCTAGGATTGTCTGCCTCCAGGTCCACACCTTGCTGGACATAGCTCTCAACCATGTAGTGCTCTCTCAGACCTGACTTCTATAGGTACAATTGTGTGGAGGGATTGGAGATGCAGATCCACATGTAAGCAGGTCATATAGAGATGTATACACACATGCAACAAAGCCTGCACCCTAAGCACATGCACTCCCTCCCCGCCCCACACACTGACATTCCCATACAACTACACAGATGGCTCTGAACACTCACCCCTTATGTCCCCAATAGGGGAGGGGTAGATATCAGGCAAGGGAAGCTGGTTCTGACTCCAGAAAAGTCAGGGAAATGGGCTGAGATCCAAGTAGAGAGAGGCTAGGAACATTAGCAAATGGTGAATACAGCTGGCTGCCTGTGCACAAACACAAGTACACATGCATATACATGTGCATGCACACAAAGGTACCTGTATGTATATACACATACAGGTAGACAGGTACACACAGGCCCATGTGTACATACAGTTGCCCCTAAATAACACCTGGGTAGGAGTATGGAATCTGGAGTTATTCCTGTGAGATTTGGAAGTTGGACAAAGCCCTGGACACCGGAGGCTTCTGAGGAACTCTCAGAAGGGCCCCAGCAGTTTCTGGCTGAATGACTATTCTGATGTCAGTCATTCAGCCAGATGTTCTGATGTCTTAGATCAATCAGCCAGGTGGAGGTAGAAGAAGGTATATGGAGGATAAATGGTAATGAAAAAAATACAATAAAATAAATTTTAAAAAAGATCAATCACCTGGGTGACCTATCCATTAGGCTGACCTTGCAAAGGGCCAGCCCCTCCCTGGGCTGCCAGTGGGAGGTTGGGAGGGGGCTCAGGACAGAGTACCCTGACATCCACCCTGACCATTTACCTCTGTGTGGTTTAGTAAGCTGACCCAGAACTTCTAGATAGGGTGTCTCTTAAAGCTCTTTTCCTCTGCCAATAGTAGCCTGGCTGAATAAAACTGTTTTATGCTACCTGCTCAGACACCTGGACACCTGCCAAGCCTCAACCTCCCACTTGAGTCTGTGAATGAGGATCTGGGGATGAGCAGAAATGTTTGGGTTGCAAAGCCTGAGTTAAGATTGCAGTCTCTTGGCTCCAGATGACTTGGGGCTCTCCAAACTTTAGCAGGAAATCCAAGTTCACCAGCTGAGTGGTTAGTAGATCAGAAGCCCTGGCTCACATTCATCTTGCTGCCTCATCACACTGGGTCAGGCCAGAGTACAGCCCTAGGTGCTCTAGGTGCCTTAGCTGGGGGTCCTGCCAAAGGTCAAGGACTAGCAGGCCAGTGTTTGGACACCAGCTAAACAGAGCACATCTCAAATCTAGCTGTCATCTGCCTCTCAATCTCTTGTGTCCCTTATTTTAGTCCATAGAATCAACAGCACCCAAGTCAGAAATCTGGAAATCATCCTTGATCCCCTCTCTTCCACTCAGACCCAGAGTCCTGCCATTTTAACTTTTGAGCTCAGCCTCCATCTGTCCCCTGGATCATCTCACAAGCTTTCAGCAGTCCTGTCCCACTTGAGCCCAACATCCCATGGGAATGTGTGTGTGACATCACTCAGAGGGACTGGACAGGGCTGCTCCCTAATGGACAGCCCTGTAGCAGTTTGGCATGGCATCTACCCCCACTTTGCCCTATGGCCCCCACTTTGCTTTCCACAAACACCCAGTATGTGCAGTCTATGCTCCCCCAGGCCCACATCTGGGATCCCACTCTAACCAGCCTCCAGCTTGCCCAGCAGTCCTCCATTTAGAATTGAATTGGAGCTCAGGCAGAGCCTCTGTTAGGAAGCTGGCCTATTCTTCCTGCTCTGTCCCTAGAAAGAACCATTTCCCCCTCATTTTATCTCATACCTGCCTCTGGCTACAGCAGAATTATGGGTTCCCACCTGTATCCCCTAGTAAGCTGGGTGTTCTGGTGCTCTTCAAGGTGTGCAGCCTGTCTCATTAGCCTACATTGCTGGGCTCAGCACAGGGCTGGACAAAGGAGGCATCAGTGACTGTCTGTCAGCTATGGAAATGACTGAAAACAAAGATAGTTGCTTTATTTGTTTTCAGACAGTAGCACATCCTCCATTTCTTAAGCACATGGTGGCCCCAAGCACAGGGGCATCATAGGCATCTGGCAGAAAGTGGCTATGGCCTGGGGGGTCTATAGGCTGCAGTCCTATAACTGGTCCCTTCTTCAGGGCTCCAAGTCATAGCCAGGGTCAGGAACAATAGTTGCTTCTGAACCCTACAAAGGAGAACAGGTCAGAGTTCAGTCACGGCCCTCTTGCAGCAACCCTGCTCACTCTCAGAGCCCCAAGAGGGCCTAGGCTCTTAGGCTGCCTAGGAGTATAACTGTTTAATGGAAATGGTCCTCCCCACCTGATCCTAAGACCCAGAAGTAGCCCTCTTTACCTCCATGACCAGAGCCCCCTCAGCACATACGTATAGGGACCAGCTAACACATATCTTCCATTCATCTGACCTCCCCACTCCCAAAGATAGACAGGTGTCAGCTCAGTTCTCCTTAGCCCCACTGAGGTCTCCTCTCTGTTCTCTGAGAATTGTCTATGTGAAACCACTCAGAGAGCATGCTCTGGTATAAAGCCCTCACACTTTTGCTTGCTGTTCACATCCTTACACATGCTTATGTGCCCAGGCTTTCAAGGTGCTGCACAGGGGCGGGAACTTGTCCAGTCTGGGAAGTGCCTTCTACACAACTTCCAATCAGCTGGGCCTCTGTCCTGTATCTACTCTCTGCTGCCAGAGACACTGCCACCTGACCATTCTAAAACCAAATCACTAACAAAAGATCCTTGAACTTCCATTGTTGGTTCTGCCAGGCTCCTTCTGTGATAGAGGCTGGCAGGGGGCAGTGGGACTTTCTCTGGCACTGTCTACCTTCCACACACAGGGTGCAATTGGAGGGTTTGGTACTGAGGCCCTTCTGGAGTCAGGTCAAAAATGCTTTTCTGCAGGGAGGAAAGGCACAGGTGTGGGAAAGAGGGAGCCAGGCCTGGCAGTGCCCCAGAGTCTTTCTTGGGCGTGCTGGAGCTAGAGAAAATGCAACAGAGTTAAATGCAATCTGCCTTCCTTCATGACAATACCCTGGCCTCAGTGCAATGAAGCTATACTGGTAGGGCTGTCAAAGATATACTCTGCTGGGGAGAGGGACTGACAACTGCCATGGATGTGGGGCCTGGACAGAGAGCAGGAGGACAGAGATGGGGTTCTGCCAGGAAGCCAAGGGGGCTGCAGCAGGACTGTAGGTCTTTTCCTTGGTAAAAATAAAGTTAGGTATGTGGTGAGCAGGGGCTTGAAAGGGCCCACTCAGTGTGGTCTAGCAAGCTGGCCTAGGTCCAGGCTCCTTCCATGGACAGTGCTGCAGTGATGGTGGCAGCATCTTTTCTCCTCAACTTGAAGTAGAACAAAGAGCTTCCATGCTCTGCAGGGGTGAGGAAAACACCTCCTATCCAGACTCTGCACTCACCTGATCCCATGCAGGCCTGAACCTGGGTTTACTCTGTCCCAGAGCTGACTCTGGGCACATGTGAGCTGGGCAGAGCCTCAGACAGGCTGACAGGAAAGTGAGAAGAGCTCTGGTTAGGTCAAGCTGTTGAGCAGCTGACTCCGCCAGACCAGGCCTGAGGGCCACTTGACCTATGACCTTAGGCTTTCTACCACCAGTACCCACAGCAGCTTGTATCCTACTTGGGTAAAGAGGCTTTTCCATGGAAAAAAGTCCCCATCTTATAGTTTAAAAAAAATCATCACTCAAGGATATTAATTTTAGAGACAGCAAAGAAGGGAGAGAAAGAAAAACATTGATGTGAAAGAGAAACATCAGTTGGTTGCCTCCCGTTTGTGCCCCAACCGGGAATCAAACTCACAACCTAAGTAAGTGCCCTGACTGGGAATCAAATCTGCAATCTTTCTGGTGCATGGGATGATGCTGCAACCAACTGAGACACTTAGCCAGGGCCCACAGCTTTCAAAAAACACATCAGCCCTCTGGTGAATCCAAGCCACCAAGGTGCCCCTAGGTGTGTGTGTATAGGTGTGCCATGTCAGGGTGGGGGGAAGAGCCAGGTTCAGTCTAAACAGTGTACTGCTGGACTTGGATAGGGAGATGGAATGGTTTAGAAGAGAGCCAGGAACTGGGGAATATAGAGGAGAATGACAACTGTCTGGAAGGGCCAGGGAAAGAGGGCAAGGCCTTGGGACCAAGTCTCAGAGGAAGGAGGCTATCAGCCTCAGATATCTAGGACAGTCACAGCCCCCCTGAGACCTGGGCCCACTGTTACCCCTTCCCACCCATCAGAGGATGGTCCCCTTCAAATGACCATAGGAGTGGGGCGGGCAGAGAGGTATACCCAGGCCCCTCATCCTCTAAGGCAGATTACACCCGTTCCTCCACCTCCAGAACCCCAAGCCTCTTCCCTTCCACAGGGCTTCCCTGCTTTTCCCATGACTCCTACCCTATACCATGGGCCCTCCTCCATTCTCTCACCCCCAGGTGCTCAAATGTAAGAAGTGGGTGGCATATGCATGCCCTTAACTAGGTGGCTGGCTCCTTGAAGGTGGGGGACTGACTTTATGCAGTGCTGCTCCTAAACTCAGTCTTGTAGGGCCCAGTGTCCACAGGGCCCTTTTCTTAGCTTAGATTTCCAAGAGCACTGGTGGAAACGGCCAGGTGGGAAGTCTGAACCAGGAGGTGACTAAGGGACTCTAAGGCCCACCAGTCCCTCACTGTGTTAAAGGCAGAGACCTTCAGGTTAGAATGTCTGATGTAGCAGACAAAGATGGCAGACAGTGTCAGTACTGGCAGTGCCTGCCCCCCCAAACCCCCACAGCCCAGCAGCCCAGGGGTTTACCTTGTGGGCAGCAGTCACGCAGTGCTGGTAAGCCTTGACCAGGTCTGAGCACAGGAGCACCTCATGCAGGTGGTCGCTGTAGCAACGAAGGATCTGAACCTGCAGCCCTGAGCACACGGGCTCTAGCCTGCGAGGCCTGCAGGACAGAAAGCAGGAAGATCTGGGGCTCAGTTGCAGTGGGCAGAGAGGGAATTGGCTCACTTACTTAACATGGGTTAGGCAGTGGGTTTGGCACATCAGCGACCAGCTACTCCTCAGAGAGAAAAAGGGGACCAAGGAGGATCTGGTGCTGTGGGGTCTGAGGCTTAACAGCAGCAGATACCCATGGGACTAGGGTCTTGCTCTAGGGGGAGAGGGCCCAGTCACTAGCCAGAGGATCTCAGTGCTGATGCTTGCTGCCTCCCAGGACAATTCTGGCCTAAGTTGTATACCCCATTGTGACCTTGTGATTATACACATTGTAGCTACTTTCTACACAAGTAGAAAACACACAAAGTTGTTTTTCTGATTTCAAAACCATACATGCACAATGAGGAAAACTGGGTATACTATAGGAATATCTAAAAAAGAAAACTGTTCAGAATCTCACTTTCTAAAGATAACCACTTCAGTATTTTGGGAGTACTTTACTATATTTTTTCTTTCTTCATTTTTCAAAGGAGGTTTAGAACCTACAGAAACTTAAGATTTTCTTTTTAAAATATGAAATGAAAACAAAAAAACTGAAATAAAATTACACTAAAGTTGGTCACCAGGGTCCTTGGTCTCCTCTCTGGTGTATCTCTTCCTGATTCCTTCTTTTTTTTGCCCCCCCCCCTCCTTGTTTTTCTTGTTCTTCTTGTTCTTCTCTTTCTCCTCCTCCTCCTCCTCTTCCTCTCTCTCTCTCTCTCTCTCTCATACACACACACACACTCACACCACAGTATTGCCTTTGTGCCAGGCACCACCCTACTCACCTACTCCTGAAAGCTCTGAGCATTGTGTTATTATTTATCACCCCCTGTTACAAATCAGGAAACTGGGGCACAGAGAGGTTAAGTAACTAGCCCAAGGTCATACAGAGGAAATGGGAGTAGTAGGATTATTTTTTTTGCACAGTTTGGGTTGTACTGGTTCCACAGATGGTTTTCTGACTTGATTTTCAGGCTAGGTCCACATAGGAACCTTCACACCCATACAATGAATCAAAATACCTGATGCAGGCTTTCAGAATAAACACCACACATGGCTCAGGGCACTCAGTGAGAGTTAAAAATGCAGAAAATCGCTCACCAATGGAAGGATTACTATATCCTTTATGCACCTCTGCTCCTGTCACACAGGAGGACTTGTAGGTGAATAATTTTCCCAGTCCAGGATCTCTATATTTAAAAAAATCTGTATATTTTTAAAAATCTAGCCATGCAGTAAGTGCTAGAACAGAACAGCATCCTTATTATTTAAAAAAATTTTTTTTTGCTCTGGCTGGTGTGCATCAGTGGATTGAGCACCAGCTTGTGAGGGTTGTGAGCCAAGTCATGCCCCCAGGAGGGGGTGCATGAGAGGCAATCACACACTGACGTTGCTCTCCCTCTCTTTCTCCTTCCCTTCCCCTCTCTCTAAAAAGAAATAAGTAAAGTATTAATTTTTTTTTAATAATAAAAGGACTGGCACAAAGGAGTGACACTGGTTAACAAAATTATATAGGTTTCAGGTATACAATCATATCATACATCATCTGTATAGTTTGTTCACCACCCAAAGTCAAGTCTCCTTCCATTACCATTTATCCCATTTTACCCTCTCCCACCTCTCCTAACCTCCTTTCCCTCTGGTAATCACTATACTGTTGTCTGTGCCTATACATTTTGTTGTTTGGTTTTTGGGGTTTTTTTGCTTAATCTCTTTATCCAGGCCCCTCCCCTCTGAGAGCTGTTAGTCTGTTCTCCATGAGACTGTTTCTATTTTGTTTGTTTGTTTATTTTGTTCATTAGATTTCACATCATAAATGAGATTAATGGTATTTGTCTTTCCCTATCTGGCTTATTTCACTTAGTGTAATGCTCTCCAGGTCCATCTATGCTGTTGCAAGAGGTAAGATTTCCTTTTTTACAGCCATTGTATTCCATTGTGTAAACATACCACAGGTTTTTAGCCACTCACCTACTGCACCATTATTATTTTAAGATAACTGAAACACACTGAGTTCATCAGTTACATACATAAAGGAACAGAATACTCAGTTGCTCAGGAAGTAAGACACCCAGGATTTACTGTCACATTGTAAGAGTGTAGGGGTGGCACTTCCAGTACTGCTGTGCCATTAGTGATGCCACCCGGCCCAGAGATCTTTCCTCCTTCCTCCATACCACCAGGTGGTGGCTGTCATCTCAGGTCTGTTGTTTCATACACATCAGCTTTCTCCTTTTCTACTACCCAGCATTGGGTCATATGCCCACCCCTAAAACCATCACTAATGAGGGGAGTGAAGTGACTGTGTTTAGCTAAGACCAGTTAAAACTCAGGCCAAGAGCTGGAATAAAAATGATGATTTATAAACTAAAGAAGCCATGCCACGCCAAGTCACAAGTTTGTTACTCAGAAGGTAAAGAGCATGCCTAGAGAAACAACCTTCTCATTTCCAGGAAGGAGGGGAGCAGAAGGGATGGCCAAGCAGGCCATGCTGGCCAGGCTCTGCCCCAGCAACGTGAGATTGCCTTCTGAGGATGCAACCACGGGGGACAAGGCTGTTTCCGTCCTTGAGGACACATTTCTGGTTCATGTCCATACAGTGCAAAAGGAGGTCTTAGACATTTCTTACTTAAAGAAGACATGTGGCATTTTTTCTCAGCACATGGAGACAGATGGGCTCCTCAGATCAGGGGATCCTCTCCCTGGGTTCCACCCCTCACTGTAGACAACTGGGATACAATGGGGTGACCACCTAATTTTTCCAATGCTTGCAGAATGTCTCTCCATTCTTGTCTGTAAAAACTTTTTTACATGGATGCATATACTTGTGGGTCTTTAAAAAATGGATTTTTTTTCTTGAGGACAGCCAGGCTTTGGATGGGCATTCCATCTCAGTCAAGTTCCCTCTCTGACTATGCTTACCACTATAGTTCCAACTGTTCCATGTCTTCCCATAGGAACTCCATGAAGTAATACATAGATCTCTGCTTTCTGCCCTCCATTGCACTGTTTTCCCCTCTTTGTTTTACCCTGGTTTTCCATTCTTCAAAGGCATGAGCCTCTCCCTTCCCATTTCAGACCTGCCCTCATAGGGTGCAACCTGTGAGGCTGTCTTTCCATGGGCTCTCCTCTGGTACCTCTGTTGTTCTTCACACCAGCTCTACTCCTACCAGAAGCAGGAGCACCTGAGGGCACAGGTATTACTGCACCCTCATTTGCACTCCCTTAAAGCAGCATTCCACCATACCATTACCCCCAGGAGGGCCTGTTCCTGGCCACAGCTCAGTTGCTGGTAGGCATAGCAGACCTCCTTGATTGGGGAAGCACCAGGCTCAGTTCTGAGGTAGGAGGTTGGTATGAGGCTCACAGGTCTATGTGAAGAGGTATCTTGAAAGAGGATGGGCGGGGTCTGAGTGGCCTGAGCCAGATGGGGTGGCCGAGTCATCCTAGAACCAGAGCCCAGACCCTGAAGAGTATTGTCCTCTCCAGACCTAAAGTAAAGACATAACTCTCACTTTGCAGGTTATAAAAGGGCAGAGCAGTCTCTTCATAACTTGTCCCTCTCCCTCTGTCCCCTCCCCATTTGGTTTCAAGTCCCTACACAAGAGCCACTGTGTGTTTTGAGAGCAGACCTCACCAAATACCTAGTGGGCTCTCAGCTCAGGAAAAACTGGGCCAGGGTGAAATCCATCCCTTCCACACTAGCACCACCTCTGGGACTGCAGAGGCCTTTCTCCTCAGGGATTTATCAGGAACAATATGAGGAGACAGGATAGCAGGCAAATGTCATCTGGAAGAAATTTCACCCATCTGCCTGCAAAACAGCCCTGAATGAGATCTGACAGGGAGAGCACAGATCAACACATAAAAGGCTTTCTCTGAGCAGGGTAGGGCTAGCCTGCAGTCAAACCATTCATGAAAGTAGGTGTATTCTATCCAAGCACAGTCCTACTGAGCCCTGGTCCATCGTAACCTTGTATATACTGCACAAGAAACTGCTCAGATTTTCTAAAACATCCAGTCTGTGAACAGCTGCTCTTCCAATGCACAAAAAAAAAGGTATCTAGAGGGTTCTGCGAACTTTCCAGGATTGAGATAAGCCCTGTTCCCCTGTAGGAGGGTATCTGCTGGCTTTGGGGTGCTTAATGTCACCCAAGTCAGAAGCCTCACATGCATTGCTAAGGATGCCACTAGCCTCCTTGGCCTTTACTTTCTTCGTCTGAACAATGGGGATACCACCTATCTAGAGGCTGATGAAGAACAGACTGAAGTGTGTTTTGTGAAGCGCCAGTCTCCCTAATAACCTAGTTGTGAGTGTGGGACACCAAAGCAGGGTAGGGGTCAGGTGAAGTGGGAGGAGCTGAGGAAGGGAAGCTGGGGTTAATGGCGGCACTTGATGGAGCAGAGCTAAGGAGGCTTTGGGGGTTATGACTCCAGATGTGGCCCTGATAAGGGAACCCTGTCTGAATGTGCCTCTCTATATAACCTAAGCTTCCATATCATTCTAGACCCAGTTCAGAGCTTGCCCAGGCCTCTTTCCTCAGGAATCTTGGTGCCTCTTTTCCTCAGTCACCAATCATGGCATTCCTTGTCCAAGGAGCTAGAAAACCTGAACTTGGCACCCTGGGGGCCAACAGGGAAAATACAGATTTGGGAATCTGACAAACCCAGGGTAAGACTTCAGCTTTGCCACTTTCACCATGAGGTCAGGAGTCAGATGGGGAGGAGAACCCCACCATGCAGTGCTGCATGAGACTCAGAACCAGTGGGGCCTCTGGTCTGGCAGTGTCATGGGCACTCAGGAAATGGGCTGCTGCTCTGCCTGCACAAAGGGCATCCACAGCCTGTCTCTGTAATTGCCCTTGGCATGGGTGTGATGGACACAAGTAAGCAGAGACCACCTGATTCCAAGCACTTCCCTGCCCACTCACACAATAGGCCCTGTGGCTGACCAGTCACTAGGGACATAAGGCAAATGCTGGGGAGTGAGGACCCCCCAGAAGCTAACAGGCTGCACTGAGGCAATAATGATCTCTGGGCATTCAGAATCATGCATGTGCCCACTCTTCTGCTCTGGCAATGTTGCCCAAGAACCAGAGTTCTGCCTCCTTGGTGGTAATAACATGTTTACATGATGACAGTAGTGATAAGAACATCGGAAAAAGGAAAAGCATTATCCAGGAATAAAAACACACTACTCCTTCTCATCCCACAGCACCACATGCAGTTAGGCCCATGAGCACAGTGAGGAGCTGCCTTTAAACCCTCCAGAATGCAGCCCAGTTCCGCATCTGAGAAGCCAATGTCGCTCTCCCCACCAGGCATTGCACACTGGGCACTATTCTATCTCCAAGCTGCTACACCCCACCCCACCCCACCCCACATCCTTTGGACACAAAAACCCCTTCTAATTTCTTGTGCCAAGCAGAAGCTGTTTGGGTTTGAATTAGTTTGGGACCTTTTGGAAAGATCAGTGTGTTTTCAGTGGAAAAGGTGGAATGGCAAAGGTCTAAGAGAGAAAGGCCAGTAGGAGACCATTGGCTATTGGGCATCAGAAAGAAACATTGACTGGCTCTGCAGAAGGACTCAGCCCTGTTCCCCAGGCCAGCCTCACAAGCTCCTTCTGCTCAAAAGTGCTCACCCATCCCACTCACCAGGCCAACAGCATCATTTATTCTCAAGGCTCGGAAGCTCATTCCTGACTCTGCTCTGTTAGCTCTCTCCCAGCACACCAGTACATGGGCTTACAGTCCAGTATCTGAACCAGAGTTCTAGGCCTTTGCTTGTGTGGGCACTGATGGCCAAGCAGCCCAGGGGGCAGCCCACAGGTACCTAGGAGGCCTGGTCCTTGCCCTAGCACACTTCCTCCTGCACTTTTACCTTGGATGACAGCATAAACACCACCAGCCAAGCTGGGAATCCAGTTGTCCCTAACTTCCCCTACAGTCTATTCCCACCTTCCCACCACACTGAAGTTGCCCTAAGTTTTATCTCCCAAAGCCCCCAGTCCATCCCCTTGTCCCCATCATCATTATAACAACTAATTAAACTTTTCCTTATCTGCAGCTCATTCTTTCCACTGCAGTCAGTAATTTTTCTAGAACGTAAAGCAGGCCACAGATTTCTAAAACACCAAGCCAGTTTAAAGCCCCATTTCTTGGGTGATTACAGCTCACTGGACCCCATGTTAAGAATTACCCTGTAAGATGGGAACTATACTTTTAATTTATCTTAAATGAAGAAATAGTGGCCCAGAGAAACCCAGCAGCTTGCTTGTGCTCACCATCTGACAAACAAGGCCAGCAATCAGGTATGAACCTTACTCCAGGTCCACTGCCGTTGAGTGGTCCCCACACACCCTGTCACTGCCATCCATCATTTGTATTTAGCTGTGCTGTTAAAATCACTGTGCCACTAGCCCAAATGCCCTAAGAGGGCAGGTTGTGTCCCAAACATCTCATAAATTGGGTAAGGGATTGGTTTCAAGCCTTGGGTGGCCTGCTAACCTCTTGGCCTTGCTGCCACTTCCCCCAAGCATAGCTGTATCAGGGGGAAGCACCTAAAACATGGCTTGGGGATCTGGGGGCTTTTCCCACTTTGTCTTTTCCTTCTCCCTGGACTCACTGTTCTGTCCATGGGGGCAGAGCTTTGAGCAGCCTCATCTGTCTATGAGAGCCTCCTCAAGTTGCTCTCACCAGCATGTATACCACTGGATTCCATGTTCGCCTATGTCCGCCTATGGAACACAGGACTTGGAGCTGCATGGAGAACACATGTGGCTGGGTGTGCCCTGACAGCAGTATCTTAGTGACCATTCCCCAGATTCTGCCATGCAAGGACCTCAGAAACTCAACTTTATGAAGCAGCGACTGTGCACCATGCTAATCCATTAGTACATGATCACCAGATGAAGCGGATTTATCCTTTGCAGCTTCCATGGGGCTCTGCCCACCCGGGTCCACACAATCAAGGATGGGCTACCATAATCTTGTCCCACAGCCTCACAGGCTGAAGAAAAGTACAAGGCTAAAACTGTGCCCCTACAGGGAAGACCTAAAACTAGACCTCACACAGGCATGACCATGGCCAAAAAAGAAGCATATGCTCCCACCATGTGAACTTCTTGATGAGCAGCTAAGAACCATTTTTTGCTTTCCTATAGCACAAGCTAATACATTCAATCTTTTGGCTTATGTTAGCTGGGACTGGGTGTCTGTCACCTAGTGCAGCCAAAAGCGTGGTCTAGAGAAGACAATGTGGTGAGGTTGGGGGGTCAAGGGCTTCTGAGAATTGTCTGCACACATGAAGGAATGTCTCCCTCCAAAATCATTTCTTTCTCAAAACCTCAGAATGTGACCTTAATTGAAAACAGGGTTGTTACAAATAAAATGAGTTAGAATAAGTAATTCTGGGGTAGGGAGGGCCCTTAATCCAATATGGCTGGTGTCCTCATGAGAAGAGGAAAGACACTGAGACACAGACACACAGGGAGAAGGCCACAGTGATGATGGAGGCAGAGACTGGAGTGATGTATCTACAAGCCAGGGAATGCCGAGGAGCTTGAAGAAAAGCACAAAACATAACAACCCTCCCACCTTCAGGGAAAGCCAGTCTGATTTTGGCACTTTGTTGCAGCAGCCCTAGGAAATGCACACTGTCAGCCACACAGGAAAAGGGATCTGACCTGGTCTCCAGAGGCAGAGTTGGAAGTGCCAGCCAGTGGAAATTGGGTGGGAGGCAGATGAATCACTAGTCACTTTCTAATAGAGCAACATGCGAGCTTCTATGACATAAGGCTGCTTGACCACAGCAGTCATCCTTTAACATATCCAGCAAGTACCAGGCTCTGTGGTTTGCACAATGGTTTACTATCTCCATTTAGAGAAGAGCTGGTTCCTCTGACTGCAAGTCACCTAACTGGCAAGTGAAGGAGCTGTAATTCACAACCAAATCTGTAGAGCTGCTCCCTGTGCTCCCGTGAAACCTTCCCCAAAGGGAGAGATCTGGATAAAGATCAGGCTATGAGGGGGAGATGACAAGGGGCACATTTTTATCTTGGTAAACAGTATGGGTGGAAAATCTAGACTCATCTGATATTACATCTGGACAGGCCCATGGTTCTGGTCATACTGAGAACCAATACTTGCCAGGGCCTACTGTGTGCTAAGTCCTAGGCATGTCCAGAATAACCCTGTGAGTGGGGCATTACTGTCCTTTTCTGTAGATGGGGACACTAGTCTCAGAAGGTTAAGTAACTTGAGATCACACAGCAGTAAGATGGAGCCAGGATAAAAGCCTGGTGTATTTGGCTCCAAAGTCTTTGCTACTCACACTGTGTCATTGAGCTCCACTCGATCTTTGGAAAATCTCAAAATATTCCAAAGAAGAAACAACCAAGAAAGAAACAAAACAATAAAAAAACAAAAGACACTTGCTCCAAACCACACAGTAGGCAGGGTACCTCTATGGGGCCAGAAATTCACTGATCCAAGTGGGGAGTAGAAGAGAGCTGGTAGACCCTGATCCACAGGAGGAAGAGTGAAGGAGAAAGATCATAAATGTGTAGCCATGCAAGGAGGCTGAGAACAAAGAGCAGCATTAACTGGAAAGGTGGGACAGAGAAAACAAAGGCAGCAAACAGTTCCACCAGTACAGCTGTCACAGGAGAGGGTGGTAACAGCATCTCCTGCCTCTGAGCCTGAGTGTGCACAGCATCCTCTTGTATGCAGACCCAAACTCTCGGTGCTCTCTTATTTAATAAATGAAATCACAACAATTTCTCCTTCTATTATCACTGCTGACATCAATCTGATAATATTGGCCTGATGTGGAATTGGACTATTATATGTCCTTCTGATTATTTAATTTCAGAGAAACATCAGTAGGGGATGAGTATATACAGCATGCTTTTTATTACAGGCAGCACTAAGAAGATTGCAAGTGAATTAGACATTCACCTTCTTCAGCTCCAATTTAGCTGTTTAGGAAAGGTTTCTGCTTTAACCCGTAGCTAGCGCTGAGGTGCTGATGAGACCAGCTGGTTACTAAGGACTTGCTTAACTGGCTGCTCTTGACAATGTGCCATTCAGCCTGGGTAAGTGGAACCCCAAAATCCTGCCAATCGATCAACATACCATGTGGGATCACTATCAGCTACTGAATCCTGGCCTCTAGCTGCCCCCAGCTCTATTCCAAGAGCCAAGGCCTGGTGAGATGGCCCTCTGCTGAGCACTGAGGGAGAGCTCTGCTCACAAGAGGATACAAAACATAAACTGGCCTCTGGCTGTTGCTAGTCAATGAAGGAGAAGCTGCCTGTGACAGAATTCTTCTCTAGGACTATCACTTTGTGTACACATGTACAGGTAGACACACATACCCAGAATGGAAAAAGGCCATTCCTGGTTTTGTTCCTTTGTTGAAAATACAACAGAGGAGGCAGAGTTTCCCTTAAGGACCCCTCCCAATTCACTAGACTTGTGGGATAGACACAGGTTGGCACCTTCTGGGTGGCTGTGATGAGGAAAGAAACAAAAGGGTCACAGTGGTATCTGGTATCTGAGGAGCACTACACCAAGCTCTCCTGGGGCTGAAGAGCTTTCTGGCACTATTTTTGCCAATCAGAGGCCCATACTGTAGTACCTTGGTGGCCTTGGCCCTGGAGTGGAGGGGTTCTAAGGCCCCAGCCATGTTCTGCCTGGGGCTGCTGAAGATTTTCAGGACACCATCTCAGCAGAATTATTAACTGCATGAAATGCCTCCACAATCCCAGTCGTCACAATCCCCAACTTCCTGGAGAAGTCACTTCTTTTTTTAAAAAATATTTTATTTATTTATTTTTAGAGAGAGGGGAAGGAAGGGAAAAAGAAGGAGAGAAACATTGATCATTTGCCTCTAGATCAGTCTCTAACACGTCCCCAACTGGGGACCTGGCTCGCAACCCACGCAACCCAGGCATGTGCTCTGACTGGGAATGAAACCAGCAAACTTTTGCTCTGCATGCTGATGCCCAACCCACTGAGCCATACCAGTCAGGGCAGAAGCCACTTCTTTCCCCACCTTTTCCCCCTGAGACCTCACTGTCTCCCATGAGGGCAACTTAAGTCAGTTCCTGACTAATTTACAACCCTCCCTTTAGTTTGCCCTCCAGCCCACATCCTGGCTAACACCAGGTAGAGAGCCGCTCTAAACATGACAGTATAGATGCCCTGGCCCTCATCTTCTTGCTGTAGAATGGCCAAATGTCTGGGCCTGCCCTTCAAGCTCCAAGCTTCAGCTGCAGCCATGCCCACAGGCAAGGATCCTAGAACCAAGGCCTGACTGGCTCTACTCTCTTGCCCTATACCTCCCTCCTCTCACAAGGCCTTTTCATGGAGAACACTGCTGTACAGATGACTCCATTGCTCTGCTCCAGGTAAATGAAGGGTACTTCCTCATTCAGGTGACAATTATTTACTGAGGGCCTACAGTGTGATAGACCCTCAAGAGACAAAGCCTCAACTCTGCCCTCAGGGACTCACCCATGTACTTAAGGTTCAGAGGCAGATCCAGCTCCTCAGGGTGCCATCCAGGCCACCAGAGACCTCTTAATGCCACAACCTGAAGAGGAAATCAGCTTCCTCCTTCCTCAAGAGCTGTAGCAGTCACCTTCCAGAGAGCACTGAATCACAACAAGACCATCCCCAACCTCCTGCTTTCAGCCCTGCAACTGCACTTTGTCCCAGGAGATGAGAACAGGCTATAGGAGGGGATCTATGCACACAAGAGAACTGCAGGGGACTATGTGTGGCAGTGCCAGGTAGGGAGGAACATGACTTGAGGCAGGCTTTTGCTGATGTGACACATTGAGTGGTGACTCTGGATTCACAAGTTGGCTGACTGGGACAGGTGGCAAAAGCTGTCATGCTGTACTTGCACAAGGTGTGTGCAAAAGGACCGAATCCAGGTACTGCAACTTATGACAGGTGGCCTGCTTACCAATCCCTGGGAATTTATCCCTGAGGCACTGAGGGCCACTGAGGGCCTTGCTGAGAGGGGTCAGTGCCCTTGGGAGGTCTGTGATGACTGTTCTTCAAAGGCCAAGGCTGAGGTGGGAGATGCTGCTATGGAGGCAGACTCCTGAGGAGTCTGGGCAGTGCCTCTGACCTCAGAGCCCAGGGAGTCAGTCACTGAAAGGCGAAATAGAAATTTCTTTGTTGATGGCTACCTGGCCAAGGTGTCCCTGGGACTGAGATATAGAGTGACCTGCTCAAAGACTTGATTGGTTTGCATAAGTAAAAAGGTCCTCAGTCAAGTGAAGAGAGATTTGACTGGAGTCACCACAGTAGACCACAGACAATAGTCACAGCCCTGCCCCAATCCCCAGGCCCAAGCCCCTTCCATCATACTTCACTTTCCTGTTGCTAGCCTACCTCACATCCAGCCTGGGCCATGGCACCCCACACAGCTTTCCTGTGATTCCTTCTTACTACCCACTCCCCCACCCCCATCTCTGAGGGAAGGCTCCCAAGGGTCTAGCCATTGCCACTCTTGCTATGTGCACCCAGCCCCATGGGTGGGACTCACATGGCCCAGGACACCTTCATAGCAGTCAATGCTTAACACTGATTATAAATGAACAAACCAAGGAACTGCCATCAGGGCTAGGCTGGGCCACCCACAACCCTCCAACCTTCCACAGCCACCAGTAGAATTAAGGCAACCACATGAGCTAAGACACTAAGCCTAGGCATAAGAATGCTGAAACTGCCCCCGCCAACCTGTCACACCAGTACAAGAGAGTTCACAGTATTATGCGCTCTGGTGAGAGAGCTATCCCCCACAAGTGACACAAAGACAGAAAGACCAGCAATGAACCCAGATCCAGTCAGGTGTGCCTCAGACAGAATCACCTTATTGGTGGTGTTAAGCAGGCTCCTCCCTGGTGTCCTTCCTTACAGGTGCCTCTCAGGTTTGGCTGACTCTCACCTTTGACTGCCTATGTGCCCTTTGCCTAGTGAAACTCAAATCAAAGTTTTGAGGTCCTTACATCCCAACATGCTTATGGGGCTCCTTAATGTCACCAAACCCTCTACCCTGGACACCTGGCATGGGTCTTAGGAATACCCCCAACACCTCCTTCTGCTTACCCCTTATGGTCAACCTACACAGGCCATATTCTTCTACCACCACCAGAATAGCCTCATCTAGGGGCCTATTCCCATCTGTCCTCGACTGTCCATGAACTCAGGCTCTTCCTGAAGCTCTGCTCACTCCTTGACTGCACTTGAAGGGCCCCACGGGACCCCAAGGTGAATGCTAACTCTGAACCTTATCTTCTTCAGCTATCCTGAAACAGCTTTTCCTCTCTGCCTTTTAAGTTGTAGAAATGTTTTGTCAGCTGAAATCTTACACAGAATCACAATGAATGAACAGGTAAGTATTGGCAGGGGACTTTCCTGTGAGTCCTTCCCCTCACACTATAGTCTTCTGCAACATATTCAGAAACCTAACACACTGAAAATCATAGAGGAGGACTTCTTTCAGCTAGCTCTGGCATTTTGCATGGGAGCACCTGAATACTGGGGCTGTTTCACTATGTGGGAGAGGAAAAGGATGATGGCCCCAACTTCCTGTCCACTGACAGTGACAGCTGAGGAGATAAAGGGGATCCTCAAAGACATCAATTTTCCCTGTTCCCAAAATGTCACCAAAGGTAAGAAGGGAATTGTGGCAGTGTCCTTTATGGAGAAAGCACCAGAAAAATTGGTCTCATCCTCTAATGTCATATCTTGGCTTTAAACCAGAGTTGGTTTCCCTCAATATAATCTCAGAGTTAACTATGGGTCACTGGAGTTCAGCAAGATGCCTGACACAACCTAATCCAAGGTGAGGAAGCCCACACAAGCAAGGATGGGGGACATGGTTATGTCCTGCAAACATGCAGTGGTGGAAGGAGACTGTCTCCATTTCAACCTGAAATGGTTAACTCCCATCAACCTGAACTTGCTGAAGGACTGGAGCTCTTCTCAAAACACAAATGATGGATGCCTTTTCCTTCCACTTTGCTTTCCCTCTCAGCAGGAGAAGCTGGAAAAAGTGGGTGGTAAAAGGCCGCTAGACAGTGGTGGCAGTGGTGTGCCTGCAGATGAAGCAGTGGGTAGGGATGCAGAGGTAGGTAGAAAGACAGCCAGAACAGTGGTACAATTGGTTACACTGAGTACAAAAGTTCAGTGGTTGAGTAAGGAAGTATATATGTTCAGGATATCAGGAGCCAGACCTCTCGCTCTCTGAGAAGAGACCTCATAACATAAAGAAGGCTACAAGGAACCTGAGGTATTAGAATTAGAAGTATTAGTGTAAGCTATACATACACAGATAGACATGAAAATCCTTACAGATGAATGCACATGTGTATGTATGTTCACAAAAGCACACTCAGTGCCCAGGTCTTGTTCTCTAAATACCACTCTCCAGTAAAAGGAACAGCCACTTCTTGAAGAAGTGGCTGATTCCAGGACTGGGACTGGGAAAGAACAAGATAATCCTGGAACACAGTGTGCTAGAGGAAAAGGAGTGCTCAGGGAAAGAAGAGATATGTCAGAAGGACAGAAGAGTCTGTTTGAGGGCCAAATCCAGGACATTTTGAACATCAGAATAAATTAAAGTATATATACAACCCAATGAGTAATTGTGAATCCTTGACTCTTTACTAAGATAAACAAATAAATACCTAACTAATTGGGGCAGAAGGGAAAACTCCTTTAATAGAATGTCAATTCATAAATATAGGAGAAACAATGGAAATAAATAATCACCATTTGAAACCATTATTGTGGTGGCTGATTCAGGCAAGAGTCATCCCTGAGAGAAAAGGTTGCTGGGTGGAGGTGTGATTAAGATCAGGATACTGGCATACTATGGAGTATCCCCACATGAAATAATAATCAAATACAAAAGGAAAAGGCAGGCTTTGTACTAGAGAGACTAGGCAAATACCAATGTAACTAGGTCAAGGTCAACATCACTAGCAACAGGATGGGAGGCACCGTGAAGGCCACAGCACCAGTTTGGGGTCTTCCTGCCAAGAATGTATAGCTAGAGTTTGGTCATGAGAAATACTGGGAGGATCCAGGTTGGGGTCATCCTACAAAAAAAAAAAAGAAAAGGTCTGTACTGTTCTTTAATACTATCCGAATCATGAGACAGGGAAAGGCTAATGAACTGCTCCATACTGAATGAGACTGATGATACCACAAGAGTAAGTGCACCAGAAATAAAAGAGATGATGTTCTGCAGCAGGTAAAATGGGCATGTGGTCTGTGGCTGAATCAGTGTGGGTTTCCTGACTAGAACAGGTTTGTATAGTCTGAAACATGTGCCCTTGGGAAGTACATGATGGAGTAGAATACTTAGAGGTGATAGGTCACCATGTCAGAAAAAGACAGTATTTTTATCTAGAGAGAAAAGGTGGTAGTGCAAACTGTAACATGTAAGCAGTTAGGGAATCTGAGTTATGGACAAGTAGAAATTCACTGTATGACTCGTGTAACCTTTTATGGGTTTGAAAATATTTCAAAACAAAACAAACAATAAAGATGGTGACTTGAGAGGATTGAATATATTAAAAAAGATGCACTTATTGCAAGAAAAAGTCCACCATAGCTGCATAATATGTTTTAAACATATTTAAAACATGCAGGACTAGTGTTGAAAAACAGTCTAAAAATAGGCCTGAGAAATTCAGCATATGATTGGGCGGAATTTTGTATCATTGCCAATGGGACAAAGGACTACTTTAGGAAAAAAAGGAAGATCTGTACTTCATATCTTCCACTTAAATAAATCACAGTTGGGTCCTTTGGAGCAATGATTTGATGACAGAGAATAAAATCAGAGGCACTAGTCCTAAAAATATGAGTACTGGGGGATGCAGGGTCCTAGTAATGAAACTCAGAAACAGAAAAGTGAACATCAAAAATACTTTTGTTCCCTACTCCAAATCAACTTCCAAAGGGCAAAAATTAAAAAAAAAATTAATTAGAAAAACAGCTACAACAAAAATGATACATGATTAATAATACCATTATACAAAGGTCTTTTAAAAAGAAATAATAAGAAAAAATGGACAAAGGCTGTAGGGAATTCACAAAAGAAGAAATACAAATTGCTAGTAACACAGAAAGGGTTTAATCTCTTTAATACCTGAGGAAATGAGGAGTACTAAAAATGAGAGGTTTTGTTTATTTGTTTTTGTTTTTGAGATTGGCAAAGATATTTTTTAGAAATGTTATAATCCTATGCTTGAGGAATTTGAGGACACTGACACCCTCTAGCATCATTGTTTGGAGTGAAAATTGGTACACAACCTCTATGGTTCTGGACACCAGTTGGTAAGTTGTAAGTACATAAATATATATATGTAGCCTTGGCTGGCGTAGCTCAGTGGATTGAGTGTGGGCTGCGAACCAAAGTGTCGCAGGTTCGATTCCCAGTCAGGGTGCATGCCTGGGTTGCAGGCCATGACCCCCAGCAACCGCACATTGATGTTTCTCTCTCTCTCTCTTTCTCCCTCCCTTCCCTCTCTAAAAATAAATAAATAAAATCTTTTTAAAAACTTAAGAAAAGAAATATATATGTAGATATATGTTTTGTGTGTGTATCTTTTGGCCCAATACTGCCCTTTGGAAGGATTTAAACAAATAAGTGCACAAAAAGAGACAAGGCTGCTTGTCACAGTGTTTGTGATATTGGTAAGAAAATGGGAAAACACCCAAGGATTCATCAATAAGGGATTGATTATATTATAAATTCTGCTGTAATCATACAGAAGAATAATATGCTAATTAAAAATGAAGATATAAATCTCCTTTAACTGATGCAGAAAGAGGTTCATGGCATGTTAATGAGGGAAAACAGAAGTAAAAGATACTGAACTGTGTGTTTCTCAGGAGCTCATGATCCCACTCATGTGCAATTGTGTATCTATGTTCTTGTGAGCAGAGTGATGTCACCAAAACATAAGCATGGATAAATTTTAGATTCTTTTTTTTAAAGATTTTATTTATTTATTTTTAGGGAGGGAAGGGAGGGAGGGAGGGAGAGAGAGAGAGACAGACAGACAGACAGACAGACAGACACATTAATGTGTGGTTGCTGGGGGTTATGGCCTGCAACCCAGGAATGTACCCTGGCTGGGAATTGAACCTGGGACACTTTGGTTCCCAGCCCGCGCTCAATCCACTGAGCTACGCCAGCCAGGGCTCAATTTTAGATTCTTTAAACTCTATATTTTTCTGCATCATTTCAGTTTTTACAATATTCATGTATGATTTTCGAATGAGAATACAAAACTATTTTTCATTTTGAAAAACTATAAAGATATATACTCATCTGAATCTTTTTATCAGTAAAATGCTATAGTAAACAGCAAATCAAATGATGTATAAACAACAAATCTACACATTGTAAATATAAAGGACTGTACTATGTACAGTGCCTGGATGGATTTAAAAACACATATATTTAATAACATATACGTACACACATAGATAACAGTTATAGAAGATGAAGACAGATGGGCATGAGATGCAGAGTAAAGGAGTACTTCCATGTTGTAGGAGCTTTATATTTGTTGAACCAGAAGGAGCAAATGAAGGGTATCTTTATCTCTGAAATTCTAAAATATAACTTCCAAATCAATTTGCTCACAGATAGAGTAAATGGAATGAGCGTAAATTCTGGCATAGTTGTTAAAAGATCAGTAATAGTATTTTGGCATCCCATCTTGTTCCATCACTACCCATGTATGTGAGAGATAAATTCCTACTTTCTACACTGTCACAGGTCACAGCTGTCACAAGCCAGTGGCTGCATGGCAGGAAGCCATTCCAAGGCATTCTCCTGGTATACATACCCCTGACTCTACCCCCACTCCAAACACACACACAGACTGAGAGACAAGCTAAAACAACAGGTAAAGACAAATATAATATCCTTCACTGGGGTTTAAAAATAATCAATTGAACAAGGATAGGATGGGAAAGTTTGGTTTACCAGACTTAATACAGTATTATTAGAGTTATCTTCCTAAAACACACATCTGATTATATCATTTCATAGTTCAGGTACTTCCAATAGCTTCCCAAAGTATCAGAATAAAGCCCAAACTCCTGGCACTCAAAATTCCACCATTTGGTCCCATTTGTATTCCCTAGCCACACCTCCCTCTGAGGGGTAGATTCTGGAGGCAGCTGTCAAGGGTTTCAGTCTAACTCTCCTGCTCATTACCTCCATCACCTCAGGCAACTGTCTATAGAATAGGGATAATAAATGAGATAATATATTCACAAAGTGCTTATGGTGCTGAACCATAGGAAGGGTCTGATAAACACAAATGCCTTCCAACCTATCTTTCTCTGCCATTCATAGGAACATTTGCAGGAGCACCAAGGAGCAAAGGAAGAACAAGACAAAAGGCCTTGCAAGAAGAAAGGGACAACTAGATAGCTTATTGACACCTTGAGCTGGAAGGCAGTGAGGGCCTCATCCCTAGGAACATACAAATGGAGCTTTCTGAGAGGCTCTGTGACAGACTGGTAGAGCCTAATGTTCAAGGACTCCTGAGGGAAGGGGATCCCATGGAGCTGAAGTCTAGCCAGCAGGGCTGATCCTTCCTCCTGTGCCTGGGGTGGTTACTGACTGATGGCCCTGGAGGAAGATGAGCTCTCTTGACTAAGTACTGGGGCATCTTGGGTACTGGGATTTTCCCTCTTATGATGAGAGGCTTTTCATTTAAAACCTTACTGGCATGAGTCTTTTAATGTGGTTCATGGCAGAAAAAATTGCAACTTGGAAGTCTAAACTGGCTGCTGGATTCTAGCAGAGTCGACAGCACTGATAAATAAGATGAATGGCATTGATCAAATCTTTATTGTGAGCCAGGCCCTCCACCTCCTCCTTTATATTTATATCTCATGTGACCTAAATGCCATCTTATTGGGTGGTTCTCTCACCTCCACTTTACGGCTGAGAAAACAGACCTGGGAATATTGTCTAACCTGCCCAGAGTTCCAACGCTAGCTTGCAATGGGTGTGGTACTGAAACTCAGGTGTCTTTGCTCTCAAGGCTAGTGCCTAGACTCCTCTCCCTGCAATGCTAATGTAAAAAGGGTCATAATCTTCTTTACCCCTAGGCCAAAAGTCACTAGATGATGGCCAATTTGCTCTAATGGAAATAGATTCTGTTGCATCTTATTCTTTTACAAACTAGGAGAGTGAGGATACAGTGTTCTGGATAAGAAGAGCTGTTTCTTTGGGTTCTTAGGGTCATAATTTGCTGCTGGCTATCTGCAGAGTAAAATAATCAGCAGCCTGGCCTCTGTGTAGAGCCTGGAAATCCCACATTTTCTCAGTCACATGAGAAGTGCTAGACTGGGGATCCTTATGTGGATCTAGACTCCAGAGGTTATTGCAATTGCAGCTCCCCCCAGCAAGAGACTGAAAGAGCCCTGCAGTACTTTCTCTGCACATGCCCTCCAATCCCTTTCAAGCCTATCTGCCTCACACTGCTCAAATTCTTACTGATATATGCTCACTGGTGTCACCTGAGGATGAAAAGCATACAGAGCCACAGCAATGTAATGAGACCAGTGATTCACAGCACAACCCATGTAGAGATTCTGAACCTTTAGAGGGGCATTACCACGTACTGAGCTCCTTCACAATGTAGAATTCAATATTCACACAAATGAAGACCCTGAACTACTGCAGGTAGAGTGTTTGCCTGAGGTGACCCAGATCAAACTCCAAAGCCCCTGCAGTCCCAGGACTGGGATTAGAAGGTGCAATCTTCCCCAAGACCAGCTGCAAACACACTGGTCCTGAAGGTTGTATCACATGTAGCTCTATCTCTCATCCAAACCTATGGTCTTCTGTACTGCCCAAGCTGCTCCTCTGTGATGCTTAGAAGCTCAGTCTCTCCAATTCCACATGGACACCAAGCTCAGTGATACCTTAGACCCTGCTGTATGTCAGCCAATAAAATTTGGACATGTGGCATGGGAAAATCCCAGTGGACTGGAACAAAAAACAGGTTGGTCCCTACTTGACTACTAACTAGCTTCTGACTTTGGCAAAGTAATTTCATTTTATTTATACCTTCCTCATGTTTAAAATGGGAAAAGAAAGTGTGTTCTGCAAGATCACTGGTTCCACGGTTTTCTACTTGTGTTACCTCGATCAAATTCCTGTTTATGTAAATGTCCAGTGGGGACAGCACTTGTCATGCAAGGCTGCCTTGCAGATGAGGAGGAGGGCTATGTGGGGACACGTGGAACACAAGTCTGGTGTCTAGCAAGCTGGGCACCTGTGAGGTGGTGGGAACACTAAGAAGGGTGGGAGGCAGGCAAGGCATTAAGGAAGACATAGACCAATAGTGATGTCCAATAGAGATAGAATGTGGGCCATATATGGAATTTAAAATTTTCTGGTACCCACATCAAAAAAGTAAAAACAAATGTATGAAACTAATTTTAATAATGTACTTTATTTAACCAAATATTGTCATCTCAACATGTAAGCAACACGTTGAGATATTTTTTATTCTTTATTTTGTGCTAGGTCTTTGAAATCCAATGTAATAGCCACATGTGGCCAGTGATGACAGTATCTGAAAAGTCTAGGACTAACAATTTTGGAGGTCTTGTTTGGTGTCAACTTCTGTACTAGGTTCTAGAAACATCATCTCATATTATCCCTATTCTAGCCTGCAAGGACAGTACATCACAAATAAGGAAACTGAGATTCGGAGCAGATGAACCCCTTGTCCCAGGACCCAGAGCTAGAGTCACATAGGAGGAGAATTTGAACTCAGGTTCACCTGGCCGTGGGGTCACCAGGAATGCTCTGGGGGCTCTGCAACCAGAGAGACAGGAGAGACTGATTCAGGGTTGTGGGTACCACAGGGCACAAGGTGAGTTCCCAGATGCAGGCAACTATTTAGCCTGGGAGTGCCTTGTATAATACACTTTACATAGATCAAGTACATACCTACACTGTAGAAGAGTGGCCAAGGCTTTCCTTTGATGTGGATTTCTGGGCCACGAACCAGCAACTTTCTGCCACATTAGACAAAGGCAAAAGGCAGAAGGCAAAAGGCAAAGGCAAAGGCAAAAGCACAGTTCTCCCACCCATTCCAGCACTATTCTTCCCTTTTTTGAAATGCATGTTGGCCTGGCATTTTACCTCCTAAGCAATTCAGTTTAATCCATGCTAAAGATTTGCTATACTGTATAATCACCTTTTCATAATTTTTAATTCCTCAGGATGCATTTCTGCTGCTTTTGAAAAAATAAATGTAGTTCACTACTCATTTTTACCATATGGAAAGTGTCATAAATTTTACATTCATAACTAGCTTCGAGGTTTGTATTACGCACATCCTATTTTTTTTCCTTTAGACCTTCAAGCAGACTTTTGGCCTTGGCTTAAATAGGCATTTAGACCAAGCTGCAAATGGTTTTGAGCTAATGTAGCAAGAATCTGTACAGTAGCAAAACCTAAATGCAAAGAGCCATTTGTGACAATTGTTACCTGTCTACAATTTCCCACCAGGGTAACCCAGATTAGGCTCATTCTTCTGTGCTTCATCCATGCAGTGTTATTCTCATCTGGAACTTCAGCCTGGGATTTACAGACTAATCATTCTGTGAGCCTGGGTCTTACAGACTAGCCATCCTGTGATCCTGGGGTCATGAACCTGTCACTGAGTGAGTCTGGGACTCAAGACTGTCACTGTGTGAGGCTGGGACTAGAGGATGCAATGATGTGAGCTTGAGACTCCAGGACTAGTAATCTAGTTAAGTTTAGGATTTATAGACTAGTCACCAAGTAAGCAGGGGACTCACAATACATCATTGTGTGAGCCTAAGACTCGAGGACTAGTCATCAACTGAGCCTAGGACTTAAGGACTGGTCATTGTGTGAGCCTGGGACTTATGAACTAGTCATTGAGTGAGGCTGGTACTTGAGGACTAGTTATCATATAATCCTGGGACTCAAGGACTAATCATTGTGTGAGCCTGAGACTAGAGGATTAGTCACTGTGTAGGTCTAGGACTCAAGGTCCATTCATTGCAAAGCTGAGTGAGGTCAGAAAAAGCTGATCCCCAGGAGTGTTCCTAGTTCAAGACCACTCCAATAGTATTGTTGGACACAAACTGATGTTACACCTCAGACACACTGACTCATGTTTCATGCCAGCACTGCCATCTTGCTTATAGGAAACTAAGATCCAGTGTGAAAACATTACCAGAGGCACTGGCTAAGTGTCCTGCAGAGCCCAAGACAGAGCAGGTGATTTGCAGTCACACATGAATCTCAGAGCACATGGCAAGATACGTGCTCTTTCCAAAATGATTCCTAAACTGATGTGTCTTTAAAATATGAAACTGTGTCATAACAACTGTTTTCTCTTAGGATCAATGTGGTCACTTTTTCAGTCCCCTTTTATTTAAAAAACAACAACAACACTATATTTCTAATCCACATTTAGAACCTTATACCCATTTGAGGTAGGCATCATTTTACCTGACCCAAGGAGATAATATAAAAGATAAAAAGGGGGGAGCAATTTTGCAAGGGCTCCCAGCAAAGCCTGACATATGCTTCATGACAGTGACATTGTGCTCCAAGTGCTGCCAGCACTGTCAAAACTAACAATCCCAGAGGACAGCACTCTTAGCCAATTCACTAATTAGGGGACTGTTTGTAGAACTAATGGAAGGGTAGTCATCTGTTAGTTTAAGTAAAACTTTTGGACATTCCTGACAACTGTCATTACAGAAGTCTGGAAGGCAATTCATCAATCCCTGTGAAATTCAAAGGAAGAGCCTAGAAAGCTAGAGTTATTTTTGACAATAAAGAAGTGAACATAACCCCCTTAAGGCATTTGCTGGTAGGAACTCCCTGTCTTTGGCTCCTAACAGATCCCTTAGCAGCAAATAAATATGTGTACATACAAATGCAGGCATATTTCCATGTTTGCATTCCAGTGGTCTGATTTCTGTGGGTTCAATCCAGTTTCTTTCAGATTTTGATCCTAGGGAAACAGTCACAGCTAATGCCATTGACAGGAGAATAGCTCAAGAATCCCAACATGAAATGTACCATTTAATCTGGTGAGGGGCCAGGTAAGTGTGTGAGTGCATGAATGAGAGAGCGTATGTGTGTTGTGTGTGTTAGCATGTATATGAGTGTGTGTGAAGGAGTGAGTACATGAGAGAGAGTGTGTGTACATAGAAAGATATGATATTTTGATGCTGCAATCAATTTTCCTTGACTTGAGTGTTAAAAATGAATAAAACCAGCAAAGTTTTCCAAAGATGATTTTATTGCTCCTTAAATAAGTTATAAAAAGCATGAATTGTGAATAAAGAGTATCATTGTCATTGCTGGGAGATATTTTAGGAACAGGCTAAAGCAGTGTATAGAATTAGGGAATTTTTTAAACTCATAAATGTGGGACCTGAAAAAATTAATTCTTCTTAATTGTTTCCACCACCAGGATAAAATTTAATTTGCCATCCAAAGCTTCCTGAGCCCTTTTACCTTGGACTTGCTGAGTATATGGCCCACCACCCACAAAAGCTACTGAAGAGGCACAAGGGAGAGCTAAAAGCCTCTCAGAGCAGGATTACAAAAAGAGGCTGCACCACAAGTGTGCACTCAGCTTTCCTGGCATCCCCCCAGCCTGAGACCCTAACCCTTCAGCAGCCACCAGATGCTGACCCCATCCCACTAAGGTGGCTCTCCTTTCAGACCCAGGCCCCCTAGAGGGCAAGAGTTCAGTGATGGTGGCTGCAACAGGTGGCTGCTGAATCAATGCCCAGATGGGTAGCTCATCACAGTGAAACTGGCTCTGCAGCCTTTCCATGCCAGGTCTGAGCATGCCCATTTGTGGCAGCCTGGTGTTGCTGGATAATGGAGTATACTGGCTGCTCTGCAGTCCAGCAAGGCAGCAGGAAAGTCTGAACCCACCTGAGGAACCAATGCCAAGCCCACAGACCTCAGAGTACATGAGGGATAGTGTCCCAGAATCCCCTCCTGCAATGCTGTCAGTTGCTGCAGGCTGAGGAAGACCTTCTCTTGGGCCTGACCCTGGACAGGGGTCCGAATGAGGGAAGAACTCCCTGATTGGAAAGGAGGCAGCAGACCCCTCCAGCGTCTAGGGTCTTTGGAGCTATTCAGAAGCTGGGATGGATTTACTGGCATTCCCTGGTGTCTTTTCTAGGAAAGCCAAGTGTGAGTAATTTGTTGGCTGGAACACATTCACTTTGGCAGCTGATCTGAACTGCAGGGCTCATAACAATCATTAGGGAGTTTGTTTAAAACAATGCATACTCCAGGGCTAACAGCTTGGGGTAGGATCCTAGATTCTGCATTCCATGGGATTCTCAGGCAACCCAGGGTTATAGCATATGGGTACCAGCAAATCTGCCACAGCACTGTGTCATTAAGGCTACTGAGGGTCCTATGGACAGGAGGTGCAGCAAAGGCCTTGAAATGGCTCTCTCCTCGAAACAACGACACAGGACATCATACCAGAGTCTCTGGCATCTGATGAACAAGGACCTTAATGACCCTGAGCTCTTGGTGGCTGCAAGACAACACCTACATCCCAGGCTGTGGACAAGAAAATCCAGGACTTGAATTCTGGCCCCACCATTTCCTAGACCAATAACCTCAGGCAGGTCAGCAGGCTGGGCTTCAGTTTCATCATTAAAATGGGATAAGAGTATCTCCCTGTTTCAGGCAGGTGTCAGTACTCCATGAAAGGGGAAAAGGCCCAACCTTCTGTGTCATGTCTGTGTTGGCCCCTCTTTGCAAGTGCAGATAACACCAGAGCCCTGTAAGCTGGTATGGGACTCATCCTTTTCTACTTGGAGCAGATGATTAAGAAAGGGAGCTCTGAGAGCTCTGAAGGGGGACAACTGGAAGATGGGGTACAGCCACTAAGAAGGGAGAGGAGTGTTAGGCAATGTCTACCTGAAATGCTCTGGGGAATTCTGGACAGAAGAAAGGCTGCCTGGGCTGAGAGAGGTCAAAGTTTACTTGCTCCTCAAGCCACCTTAAACCATGAAGTGGTCACAAGGGCCACACAGTGAGGCACACATGTTCCTGTGACCAGTCCTCTTAAAAGGGTTCAAACAACAAACAGGCCTCCACACACCAGCCTAACCAACCAAGACTAGAGGGAGGCTGATAATGAGGCTGATAATGACCCTGAGGTCAGCTCTGAAAAACATCATCCCAAAAAGCAGGCCCTGAGGGTCCATGATCTGGGCCCAGAATGAAAATGAAAGATTCATCTAGAATTTTCACTTCCATGTGCAAAATCCCAATTAAACTAGTTTAAGCAAAAAGGTCATTTACTGCCCCTAGTAACTGGGAAATCCCAGAGTGACTCAATGAGGGATCCAGAGCCTAGACTTCTCTGTAGGAAGGGCAGACAGAGGGGTTCTGGTCCCACAGGGATGAGGCCATTCAGGGCCTTGGATGCTGGACAGAAATCCAGTGGGAAGCAAATCCTCATGTTTCTCCTATGCCCTGCTCCATGGAGACCTGCCCCATGCAGCAAGAATGGAGCCTGCCCACCAGGGATTCCTGAGAACACAGTGGCCTGGTCTAGGAGGGTGACTGACTGGGCAGCAATAGGGATAGAGTGGAACAGAAAGTCCTTATTTAGACACCCCAACCCATGAGGCTTTAGGGGGCATGAACAGGTGAGAGAAGCTGCACTTTGGGTTGATTTCTGTTTGCTTCCTAAGGAGATGGAGCTGTGGACTGCAGAGGGAAAAAGGATGGAAAAAGGATGGAAAAAGGCTTGCTTCCTCAGCCCTTACAACAGTCCTGAGCTCTGGATTGTCACCCCTTTTTCAGAGGAGAGGACTTTGGCTCAGAGGGGAAACTTACTGACCAAGTTTCATGTAATAAGGGAGAGGAATAACCAGGGTTTAAAGCCCATGTCTTTCCATTGTACCTGACCACCTACCAGAAGATGAAATGGAAACTAGGCCAAAAGTATAGGTCTTCACAGATGGGAAGGTGAACAGAGGGCACCAAGCTCCTCTCAGTGCCTGCACTCAAGAATACCAAGGGAGGAGTTTTGGCCAAGATGAAGGAGTAGGTAGAGACACTTTGCTTCCTCACATGAGCAAAAGAAGGATAACCAATTTAAAAACAAAAACCAACCAGAACTTCCAGAAAATCAAACTGCGTGGAAGTCCAACATCCAAGGTGTTAAAGCAGAAACATTCATCCAGACTGGTAGGAGGGGTGGAGACTGGAAGCTGGAGCAGAGAGGATGCATAGCAAAGTGGGGTTGAGGCAGCAGGAGAAACTCCCAGCCTGGCAGAAGAGTTCCTTGGAGAGACCCACAGGATCCTAGAATGTACACAAACCCACCCACCTGGGAATCAGCACCAGAAAAGCCGAATTTGCTTGTGGGTAGTAGGGGTAGTGACTGAAAGCGGGCCCAGAGCTGAGCAAGTGGCATTGTTCCCTCTGAGACTCCTCCCCCACATACAGCCACAACTCAGTGAAGTGGTTTGCCCTGCCCTAGCAAATACCTAAGGCATCGCCCCTTACAACATAACAGGTGTGCCAAGACAAAGAAACATGGCCCAAATGAAAGAACAGATCAAAACTCCAGAAAAATAATTAAGCAACAAAGAGATAGCTAACAAAGCTTCTCTTCAACAAAGAGAAGCTATTAGATGCAGAGTTCAAAACACTGGTAATCAGGATGTCCACAGAAATTATTGAGTTCAGTCACAAAATGAAGGAAGAAATGAAAGCTATACAAAGTGAAGTAAAGCAAAATATACAGAGAACCAACAGTGAAAGGAGGGAAACCAGGACACAAATCAATGACTTGGAACAAAATGAAGAAATAAGAATCATCTGGAACAGAATAAAAAAATAAGAGCTCAAAAAAAAATGAGGAAACAACTCTGGAACAACTTTAAACATTCCAACACCTGAATCATAGGGGTGCCAGAAGGAAAAAAGGAAGATCAAGACATTGAAAACTTACTTGAGCAAATAATGAAGAAAAACTTCCAAATCTGGCAAAGGAAACAGACTTCCATGAAGTTCAGGAAGCTCAGAGAGTCCCAAAAACGTTGTATCCAAGAAGAAACACACCAAGACACATTATATTACATTACCCAAGATTAAAGATAGGAGAGAATCTGAAGAGCAGCAAGAGCAAAGGGGACAGTTACCTTCAAAGGAGTTCCCATAAGACTAGCAGTTAATTTCTCAAAAGAAACCTTATAGGCAAGAAGGGGCTGGAAAGAAGTATTTGAAGTCATGAAAAGCAAGGACCTAATCCAAGATTACTCTATACAAAAAAGCTATCATTTAGAATGAAAGGACAGATAAAGTGCTTCCCAGATAAGATGAAGTTAAAAGAGTTCATCACCACCAAGCCCTTATTATATGAAGTGTTAAAGGACCTTATTTAAAAAGAAGGTCAAAACCTCTGAACTGTAAAATGACAAAAAAAACCTCACAACTATCAACAACGGAACAAAAATAAATACATAAAAACTAAGCAAACAACTAGAAGAGGAATAGAACCACAGACATGCAGGTCACATGAAGAGTTATCGGGGGGGAGGGGGAAAGGGAGAATGACTGAAAGATGTACAGGGAATAAGAAGCATAAATGGTAGGCACAAAATTGACAGGGGGAGGCTAAGAATAGTATAAGAAATGGAGAAGCCAAAGAACTTATATGTACAATCCATGGACATGAACTAAGGTAGTGGAATGCTGGAGGGTGTGGAGGCACAGGGTGGAGGGGAATAAAAAATAGAAAGTAAGGGGGCTAAGGTGGCATCAGAGTAGGAAGGAGCAGATATGTCTTCCCTCTGCTCAGGGGAGAAAATCTTGGCCGATCTATGGAGTAGAGAAGCAAACAACCAACATACTTCAGCATATGTGAAAATAGGGGACCAAGCATTGTGGTGGAACTGAAAAACCGGACCCTAAGAAGAGTGATGCAACAAGGTAGGGTCCCGGGGACTAGCGTGGGGTCTGGGGGCTGCTGCCCCAGGCCCAGGGCCTGCTGCTGGGTTTGCCACAGAGTCCTTGGGAGAGAGCCAGGACAACTGCTCCCTCCCCAGCCAAACAAGGTCTGAGCGGCACTGGGAGGAATCCAGGTGCTACCAAACACACAAGGGCTGTGAGCACCTTTGGAGGCTGTGGACACCGGAGGGGATGGGTCACGCAGCGGGCCCTGATCCCCACAGTTACTGGTCTGGCTGGAGAGTTTGGCTGCCAGAGAAGCCAGGCCATTGTGTGGAGCAGCAGGCTTGAACAGGAGGAATTTCTTAAGAGGAAGGAGTGAAAAGACAGACACTGTTTGGGGAATTGTTCTAAAGTGGTCAATTTCTCCAGCCTCCCTGCGACTCAGCTGGGGGAGTGCAGGCACGCGCGCAGGGAGAGCATCCCCACACCCCAGTCCACAGCAGTAACCCTGGGGAAAGGTGTGATTCCCACACCCAGAGAGCAAGGCTGAGGAGTCACATTAGCTTCCCAGACAGTGCAGGAGCCAGTGCATGCACCACTGACCCAGGAAGAAATGCCATACCAATCACCCCTCAGCCTGCCCCAGCCAGCAAGAGCAGAAAAACTGGTTTGGCCACTTTGAAACCAAGAAACTTCTTAATTCTATTCTATTTTTTTAACAATTCTTAATTTTTTTAACTTTTATTGTTTTTATTCTCTTTTGATTTCTTTTTCCTCTTTCCTGCTTTCTTGTTTTATTCCTTCCTCCTTCCTTTCCTCCAATTTTATCTCTTCTTCCTTCCTTCATCTGCCTTTTTTATTTTTATTTTTTTAATTTGTTTTCTAAATACTTACAAGTGAGACAAAATCCTGGATCTGTGAAAAGACCAAAGTTGAACCCAAAGAAGGGGCATCACAACAGCTGGGACAGTGAGACAAATTTCACTCTGCTATTACAGAGAACCTGCAAGTTATTGCATATTTGTATTATTATTATTTTTCCAGTATTCTTACATCTGTTTTTCAATAGTATTTTTGTATCCCTTTTCTTTCTGTATAGTCTTCTTTGCCTAGCTGGTTATATTGTATCATTTGACAGGTTTCCCCTGTTCTCTCTTTCATAGTGCATTGCTAATTTACTGTCTTTCATGTCACTTGTGTTTCTTTAGCATACTACTCAAGGTCCTATACTCCCTATTCTTGTTATCCAGATCATATAGATTCTGTCATATGATTGTTGCTCTAATATTATTGTAAATAATAGCTGTTCCATATAATTGTAAATACTTCACAACACCGTTCTCGGATCTTAGCCCACTTCACAGTTTCCTAAACTCTATTACTATAGTTGTTAACTCTTTTCTCTCACACACTACACCTATTTACTATCCTTTACTCTCACCTTACCTCAGAATCTGACATCCCACAACCTCACTACTTTATAGATCCAACTCACAATCCTTCCTTCCCCAACAAGAGTCTTATCTTCTTTCCATCCTTTCTAAAAATCAACTATCTGGGTGGAAGACCATGGTTAACACTATACATAACCAAAGGATCTCCTATCTCTTCTCTACTTGCTGCTACTGTAAATATTACAGAATACTCTCTTGTTGTCTTAAACCATTTTGCCTTCCCCCTCCAACTGATCACAAAAAAGAGTAGGTGGAGGCGGTGAACACCAGGATACCCACTGGAAGAGGAAACCCAACAACAAAGGAACCACTAACAGATAACAGAAGAAGGTAAAGGAGGGAGTGGTAACCACACAAACCTCAATCCAGGACCTATGTGGAAATACAACTAAACAGTAGAGACAATACCCAATACAAAAAACTGAACAAGAGCAAGGGAGAATTCTTAAAACCTTATACACACAGAAGAACCAGCTTCAACACAACCTGCCCTCACCAGCACAACAAAATACAAGAGGTGGTGGACAGAGTGACCCTCATTAACCAGCTGGTTGAAGGAACCACCAAAGAAAGACCTAAAAACAATCAAAACCCAAAGGCAAACACAAAGCCAACTTAAATGACAGCCCAAGACCAGTGAGCTCAGGAGATCGAGGAAACTGCACCACTTAATCTCACTGCTATTCTACTACAGAAGTTCACACCACAAACCCAGGGAGCCAGAACAGGTCAATCTAAGAAGCTGAGGCTAAAAAAAAAGAGTCTCACAAACAATGGGAAGACAAAGAAACAATCCCCAAATGAAAGGAAAAGAAGAAGTCTCAGAAAGAATGTTAAATGAAATAGAAGCAACTCAACTTTCAGATACTCACCTCAAAGCAATAGTTATCAGGAAGCTCAATGAGCTCACAATGAGCTGCCAGAAACTACAGGGAAACTACAATGAACTCACTGAAAACTATATCAACATGAAAAAGGAAACAGACACTATCAACAAGGGCCAAGAGGAAATGAAGAATACAATTTCTGAGCTGAAGAGCACAGTAGAAGGATTCAAAAGCAGGCTCGATGAAGCAGAAGATCGGATCAGCGAGTTGCTGGAAAAGGGAGAAGAAAACACCCAGAAAGAGCAAGAAAAGGAAAAGAGGCTCAGAAAGAATGAAGCCTGAGGGATTAAGAGAAATGCAAGACAATATGAAATGTAATAATATCCACATAATAGGGATACCAGAAGGAGAAGAAGAAGAGCAAGGGATAGAAAACCTATCTGAAAAAGTAATAATGAAAAACTTCCCTGATTTGATGAGAGAAAGAGTCCCACAAATCCAGGAAACACAGAGAGTCCTAATCAAGAGGAACCCAAAGAGGCCCACTTCAAGACATATCATAAATAAAATAGCAAAATACCAAGACAAAGAGAGAATCTTAAAAGCAGTAAGGGAGAAACAGGAAGTAAGATACAAGGAAGCCCCAATAAGGTTAGCAGCTGACTTCTCAATGGAAACGCTCCAAGCCAGAAGAGATTGGCAAGAAATATTCCAATTAATGAGAACCAGAGGTCTGCAACCAAAGCTGCTTTACCCAGCAAGGCTCTCAATCAATATAAAAGGCCAAATAAGAAGCTTCCCAGATGAAAGAAGTCTAAAAGAATACACCTCCACCAAACCACCTCTGCAAGAGATTCTAAAGGGACTGCTTTAAGGAAAAGAAGGAAAAGAGATAGAGGAACACAGGTACAAAAATGGCAATGAATAAGTACCTATCAGTAATAACCTTAAATGTAAATGGATTAAATGCTCCAATCAAAAGACATAGAATAGCTGAATGGATAAGAAAGCATGACCCACATATATGTTGCCTACCAGAGACCCACCTCAGGACAAAAGATCTACACAGACTAAAAGTAAAGGGCTGGAAACAAATTTTCCAAGCACATGGACAGAAAAAAAAAGCCAGGGTAGCAATACTCATATCAGACAAATTAGACTTCCAAAAAGGGCCATAAAAAGAGACCCAGAAGGTCACTTCATAATACTCAAGAGAAGAATCCACCAAGAAGACATAAACATTGTAAATATATATGCACCCAACATGGGAGCACCCAAATACATAAAGAAAATCTTAGAGGACTGTAAGAAGGATATTGACAGCAACACAATTATAGTAGGGGATTTTAACACCCCACTGCCAAAAATGGACAGATCTTCCAAACAAAATATCAACAAAGATATTGTGGCATTGAACAATGCCCTAGAAGAAATGGACTTAACTGATTTATATAGAGCCCTTCATCCCAAAGAAGCAAAATACACATTCTTTTCAAACGCACATGAAACATTTTCAAAGATAGACCACATGGTAGTGTCACAGGTGGGCACAGGTAACCAGGTTCTTAGTGATCGGGACAAAGAATTGAACCGAACACCCAGAGTTTATAGAAGAGAACATGGGAGCAGGCCGACTCCAAGCAGAGATTGACCTCATGGGCTGGATGGACTTTATTCTTATAGGGTGGATCTTTCCTGGCTAGTTTTAGTGGGCTTTTACTGAGTATATATGAGTAGTTGCATTACTTTAAAGCTACTGTACATGTGGTTTCCCATGATCCTCCCCGATTGGCCACCAGGGAAGAGCGTCCCACAATGCTACCAAATTGAGAATGGGGGTTTCTCCTGGGGTCCCCCTGTACTAGGTTTACCTTTCCCTAAGCCAGAGAATTATAGCTTTCCATGCTAGAGATTGGTGAAAAAGAAAAGAGTTATTTATTCAAGTTATACAGATTAAAAGTAATGACTTAATGTTTTTGTCAAAATCCCAAAATCCCTTGAAACACCCATAAACACATACAGTCCTTTCTCACCCCTTTGCCCAGTCTGGGGTACCGTATCTCAGGAAAAGAAATAGAAGTCCGTGGCTTAGGCAGCTCTCGGTTTTTCCTAGTAATTTGTGCTTAGCTGGCAGGCCTTCCTTAGTTCCCAGCACCATTGGTTGTGTTGCCAGGATCTCTAGCTAAAGCCTCTTGGTGATTCTTCTCATGGCTATGGGGCGGGGGCTGATCCCCCTTTTTGGGAGAGTGACGGTGATGGCAGTGGCAGCAGCAGCAGCAGTGCCCAGAGGGCTAGCGCAGAGCTTATTGTGTCCTGGCCCCAGGTCCAGAGCAGGTGGCTGTGAGGTTGGCCTGAGGCTCCAAGAGCCCGAGCAGTGAGCATGGGCACAGCACACCAAGGCCTGATGGTGGCTGCAGCAGCTGAGCAGTGAACTGGTGCTCCCGAGTTACTTACTGGTGTGTTGCGCGTGGGTCACCGGCTAGCAGTGACCACGGCACACTGTGGATGGCTCGACAATACGCGAGAAAAAACACACATGCACAGAGACAAACCAGTTTCTGTGGGGAAGTAGGGACAGAATGGCCACCCCCCCTAGTGGGGAGCGCGCTGATCCACCGTCCATACCTGCTTTTATTAGGCTCATTTTGCATAATAACTCAGGTAACGTACAATACTCATTAGGGGAAGTAAGGAATATAGAAAACAAAGAGCTCTGCCAGTCCATTGAGTTGGGGGTCAAAGAGCTGTAAGGCCGAGGAACAAACTAGCTTCCTCCTAAGACCCTCCTCATTCAACTGAGAGCGTTCTTGAACAAAGAAGGTTTCACAGTAATTTACATGTTCTTTCTTAGGCCTGATCACCCCGGGAAATCCGCACTTCCCAGTACCGAGCTGTACTTCCCCGTCATTGTTTCAGGCTTAGGTGGAGCGCGGGAACTAAGGCCACCGAGAGATAAGGAGATTTTCTTCTGGGACGCTGAGAACTCAGACTTTGTCAAAGCCGAGGAGTGAGGGTCCATCACCCCCCTTTTGCTGCAGCCCCCCAAGTCCTTCTTTTGGGGGGCCTCCCAAAGTGATCGTGCCTGGCTTGGGTTGTTCCCCCGTGGGGAATCTTACCCGTCTTTGGCTAACCGACCAAGCTTTTTGGGGTTCGGCAGCAGAAACAGCATTACTGCCAGGGAGATAAGCTTTTGTCTCCTTGCCGGCTCACGGTTCCAAGGGCATTCCCTTAGCCTAGCCTAGGCGGGGGTTTCAGTTTTCTGATACCAGTCAGGGCGGTTCCCAACACTGGTGGCCCCTTCTCATGGCCTCGGCTGCAGAGCTAGCTGGGGCTCGGAGCCAGGTGGTAAAGGAGCCGCAGGCAGCTGGATCCCGGACAGTGTCTGCACAGCTGCGGGAGTCCCCACTTCTGCTAAAGACGCATGGTTCTCTCTTCAATGGACACCAAGTCTGGGTTTTAAATCCCTGCACCAATCTTCCTCTGCAGCCCCATTTCTGACTTCTCCCACACTCAGCTTCACATGCAAAAACTCTCAAAGCCTTCCAGCTTTACTGGACTGCCATTGTGGGTCTAGGCAGGTGCTGCCCCATGACATGGAACCAATCATCTCCAAGTTCTCACGCAGGTACAGGCACTGTAACCAGGGGGAGTTGCCTCCCAGGCTCTGTAACCAGGGAAAGTTACTTCCATTTCCCTGGCTCAGAGCTTGGCCAGAGCTATTTAACATATCTGTGTAACCAGCCAAAGGCCATAGATATGTTAAAAGACCACACCAGAGGGTAGCTGCAAGGCTGTTGCTATGGGAAACAGCTCTCAATGGCCCTGCTCCATGTGTCCCTGCCTCCAACCCACACCTGGGGTAGAGGGTGAGGACATCCTATATTTTTTTAAATATTTCCTGGACATCTTGAGTTCTGAACCCCATTACAAATCCTTCTTTTGGGGACCCTTTGGCTGCACCCTCCTACAATAGGACACAAAGCAAGCCTCAACAAATTCAAGAAAACTGAAACCATACCAAGCATTTTCTCTGACCACAAGGGACTGAAACTAGAAACCAACCCCAAGGAAGAAACCCAAAACACTCAAAATCATGGAGATTGAATGGCATGCTATTAAACAATGAATGGGTCAAGAATGAAATAAGGGAAGACATCAGAAAGTTTCTGGAAACAAACAAAAATGAACTCACAACAACCCAAAATTTATGGGACACAGCCAAGGCAGTCCTGAGGGGGAATTTCATAGCGATACAAGCCTACCTAGAAAAGATAGAAACATTCCAAACAACAACCTAACCTACGTCTACAAGAACTTGAGGAAAAACAACAAAGACAGCCCACAGCAAGCAGAAGGAAGGAAATAACCAAGACCAGAGCAGAATTAAATGACATAGAGACTAAAAGCACAATTCTAAGGATCAATGAATCCAGGAGCTGGTTCTTTGAAAAGATAAACAAAATCAACAAACCTTTAAGCAGGCTCATCAAGAAAAAAAGAGAGAGGACTCAAATAAACACAATCAGAAGTGAAAGAGGAGAGATTACAACTGACACCACCGAAATACAAAGGACTGTAAGAAATTACTACGGAGAACTGTATGCCAAAGAAATTTGAAAACCTAGGTGAAATGGACAAATTTATAGAAAAATAGAATCTCCCAAAAGTCAATAAAAAAGAAGCAGAAAGCCTGAAGAGACCAATAACAGCACATGAAATTGAAGCAGTAATCAAAAAAACTCCCAACACACAAAAGCCCGGGTCCAAATGGTTTCACAGGAGAATTCTACAAAGCATTTAAGGAAGAGCTAATCTCTATCCTTCACAGACTATTCCAAAAAATCCAGAATGATGGAAGACTCCCAAACTCTTTTTATGAAGCCAGCATCATCCTAGTCCCCAAACCAGATAAAGACACAACAAAGAAAGAAAACTTCAGGCCAATATCACTGATGAACATAGACACTAAAATCCTCAACAAAATATTGGCAAACCACATCCAACAATACATTAAAAAGATCATACATCCTGACCAAGTGGGATTCATCCCAGGGATGCAAGGATGGTTCAATATTCGCAAATCAGTAAGTGTAATACATCACATAAACAAAATCAAAGACAAAAATTACGTGATCATATCAATAGATGCAGAAAAAGCATTTGATAAGGTACAGCACCCATTTATGATAAAAACACTCAGCAAAGTGGGAACAGAGGGAGCATTCCTCAACATAATAAAGGCCATATATGAGAGACCTACAGCCAACATCATACTCAATAGGCAAATACTAAAATCTTTTCCACTAAGATCAGGAACAAGGGAAGGTTGTCCACTTTCACCACTTCTATTCAATATAGCATTCGAAGTTTTAGCCACAGCAATCAGACAAGAAAAGAAAATAAAAAGCATCCAAATTGGAAAGGAGGAAACAAAACTGTCACTGTTTGTAGATAACATGATAGTGTACCTAGAAAATCCCATAGACTCTGCTTAAAAAACTGCTTCACCTAATAAACGAATTTGGCAAAACAGCAGGATACAAAGTCAATATCCAGAAATCAAAGGCATTTTTGTATACCAACAATGAAACAGCAGAAACAGAAATCAGGAAAAAAGTCTCATTTGACATAGCAGAAACGAAAAATAAAGTACCTAGGAATAAATCTAACCAAGGAAGTAAAAGACCTGTATAAAGAAAACTACACAACACTGAAGAAAGAAATCAAGGAAGACACAAACAAATGGAAACATATACAGTGCTCATGGATGGAAGAATTAACATCATCAAAATGTCCATGCTACCCAAAGCAATTAACACATTCAATGCAATGCCTATTAAAGTACCAATGGCATATTTCACAGACATAGAACAAACACTTCAAAAATTTATATGGAACCCTAAATGACCCTGAATAGCTGCTGCAATTGTGAGAAAGAAAAGCAAAGTAGGAGGGATCACAATACCTGATACCAAATTGTATTACAAGGCCACTGTAATCAAAATAGCCTGGTACTGGCATAAAAGCAGGCACATGGACCAATGGAACAGAACAGAGAGCCCAGAAATAAGCCCAAGTCTCTATAGTCAATGAATATTTGACAAAGGGGGCAGCAACATAAAATGGAGTAAAAACAGTCTCTTCAACAAATGGTGTTGGGAGAACTGGACAGCTACATGCAAAAAAAATGAAACTCGGGCACCAACTTACACCATACACAAAAATAAATTGAAGGTGGATAAAAGACTTAAATATAAGCCATGTCACCATTAAAGTCCTAGAGGAAAACACAGGCAGGAAAATGTCAGATATTTCACACAGCAACATTTTTACTGATTTATCCCCCAGAGTGAGGGACATTAAGGAAGGAATAAACAAATGGGATCTCATCAAAATAAAAAGCTTTTGCACAGCTAAAGGAAACAGTATTAAAATAAAAAGAGAACCAACTGTATGGGAAAACATATTTGCCAATGATATCTCAGACAAGGGTTTAATCTTCAAAATATATAAAGACTTACATGACTCCACTCTAAAAAGACAAGCAACCCAATTAAAAAATGGGCAAAGGACTTGAACAGACATTTCTCCAAGGAAGACATACAGAGGATCCAGAAACACATGAAAAGATGCTCAATATCACTAGCTATCAGAGAGATGCAAATTAAAACCACAATGAGATACCACTTTACACCAGTCAGAATGGCCATCATAAACAAAGCAACAAACAAGTGTTGGAGAGGTTGTGGTGAAAAGGGGACCCTAGTACACTGTTGGTGGGATTGAAGACTGGTACAACCACTATGGAAAGCAGTATGGAATTTTCTCAGAAAACTAAAAATGGACCTGCCTTTTGACCCAGGAATTCCACTGCTAGGATTATATCCTAAGAACCCTAAAACACCAATCCAAAAGACCCCAACCTATGCACCCCGATGTTCATAGCAGCACAATTTACAATAGCCAAGTGCTGGAAGCAACCTAGATGCTCATCAGTAAATGAATGGATCAAAAAACTGTGGTACATTTACACAACGGAATTCTATGCAGCAGAAAGAAAGAAGGAGCTCCTACCCTTTGCAACAGCATGGATGCAACTGGAAAGTATTATGCTAAGTGTAATAAGCCTGGTGGTGAAAAACAAATACCATATGATCTCACCTTTGACAGGAACCTAAACAACTAAACAAAGAAACAAACAAAATATAACCAAGGACACTGAAATAAAGAACAGACTGACAGAGTTCAGAGGGGAGAGGAGAGGGAATTTCAAGGGAATTTCAGGGGAAAAGGGGAAGGGTTTACAGGAACGAGTATAAGGACACATGGATAAAAACTAGGAGTGGGTGGAAATGGGAGGGAGGCGGGGAGGGTTGGGTGGATGGGTTGGGATGGGAGTAAAAGATAGAAAATTATACTGCAACAACAATTTAAATAAAATTTTTTAAAAAGAATAGAAAAAGTGAACAACTGTAATAGCATAATCAATAAAATATACTTAAAAATAAAAAAATAATAAAAGAAAAAAGAATAGCAAGAGAACTTGAGGGTGAGACCAGTGAGCTACTGTAGGTAAACTTTAAAGATTACTTGAGAACAAGGAACACTGTAAAGGAACAGTTTTCCATTTCATGGTTTTCAAAAGAGTATATTCCCTAAAATGTAGGCAGCACTCAGATAAGCTTCTAGAGTGGTTTAGTAAAGAGGCTGGTTTCAGAGTGCTTAGAAAAGGACCTGGTGTCAGTAGAAACAAGTAAGCCCACTGGAAAGATGTCATTCCACACTCTCTTCTCTTCCTTTTAACAGATATCCTGGCTAGGAGACCAGGGCCATACAATGGCCTGCTAGCCCCAGCCTCTACTTTCACAGTCTCACCTGGTGGAAAAGGATGAATAACATGGGCTGGATGCCTCAAGAAGTAAATATGTTAGGAATTAGTTGTATCACTGAACCCATGTGCAGGAGGTCAGCTTTAAAGGAGGTCTCTACTGGTGTTCTGTTTACAGCCTTGTGCAACTTAATGTTTTCATCAATAACTTAGTTGAAGAAAAGGTACATATAGCAACTTTATGGAAGACTGAGTTGGGAAGGATGATTCATGCATATGCTGGGTGACAGAATCCACATATCCAAATAATCAGCCTGTAGGCTGGGCTGAATATACCCAAATAAGTTTATTGGGGATAAATACAAGTTCCTCAACCCAATTCCAAACAGCATTTAATAGGTGTGCATGGAGATGAGCTTGCAGAAGCTTTATATGAATGGTCAGTGGGGTCCTGCTAATTAGACAGTGCACAATCAAGCTAATAAGGTGCTGCAGCCTGGCGAGTGTGCTGTTGACAGAACCATCTCTAGACAAGTGAAATGATGGTACACTGCATTCTGGCTGCTCAGCCTGCTCTGGATCCCAGAGTCTGTTGCTAACAGGGAGCAAAGGGAGAGGAGATGGAGATTGGAAGCCTAGCATGTGCTTTGTTCGGTGATTTCAGGAATTGGGTATTACTCCTGAAAGGATTAAGCTTAAGAAGTGTAGGGGGACACTACGTTCAAATATCTGTCTGGATGGAATACAGAGGCATTGTCACTGTGCTCTAGAAAGTTCCAAGGACAAAGCTAGGAAGTTCCCAAGAGAGCCCTGAGTTCCACTGGAGAGTGCTTCTGTAATAGTTAGGGCTGTGCACAGATGGAACGGACATGGACAGCTTGGTGAGGAAGAATCCTGCTTGCATCTTGTACTATACTGGATGACCCCAAAGGCCTGTCCAGCCATGGGGTCTGTGGTTTCAGAAATGGCACCAGGCAGAGTGACTCAGACCCTCATGTAATTGGTGCATGTATGTGTGCATGGGAGGGGAGCAATGATGGCAGTGGTGGTTAATCATGGCCTAGTATAGATACTCTCAACTTCCCAGAGAGACTGGGCTTTATGGGAAAGTCTTAGAATCATAGATCTTGACTCTCTTGGATCTGACTATACCCAGAACAAAAGCCCTTTCCTGTACAATAAAACCAGCAACCAACAGCCACAAGTCAAGTTGTGTCTCTTAGGATATACTCTGGCCTGGGTGTACTTGGGGTGGGCATAAGTCAAGTGCCAAGGGTTTCATGTGGCCACCCATACTATGCACACCATTTTGCTGAGGGAAGTCTTCAGGGAAGGCCCTCTGCTGGCACTTGCAGAGACAGATAGCTCTTTAACAGCAGGAATGGAGACCCCAACCATTCAGACCCTGCAATATCCCCACCTCTTCCTATAGTCTGGAGACTGTAAAGATCTTGAAACCACTTGAGATACCTGCTTCCACTAAATGTCAAGGTCTGTTAAAATGAATATGATTTTACAGAGTGCTGCAGAGGAAATAAATCTGGAACATCCACCCGATCCTGGAATAACTGGATTCCAGGACACAGTATCCAGCCTCTACCATGGTAGATCCTCTGGCAGCCTCTTGAGAGGTCAACAGAGCCCAAAGCCCTTGGTGCTTGCAGAGGACAAGCAGTGTGGTTGACTGTAATCAGATCTGAGGGGAATTCTTTGTCTCTGCCACCATTTTACCATCTAACAATCTTTTGACACGCTGGCCAGGGCTACCTTCTTGGGGGAAAAATGTGCACACTTACACACCACATTGTAGGGTGGGCCCATGGCCAGGCCTATCGCAAGTTAGACAGAAAGGCCCTACCTCCAACCAGGCTGCTACTTTCCACGTCAGAAATAATAAAAAATAAACATGAGCAAAGCTTCCTCTCAGGGAGCAGGGCAGCGCAATAGTACTTGGAAAAATCACTCTAAGATGCTCGTGTTAAGCAATAGCCTCTTCAATAATTAAAAAAAATTCTTCTACTGTAATAACATTTAATCCCTGGAAGTGAATCTAAATATAACAAAAGTGCACAAAAGAAAAGAGCCCCAGCCATGCCTTGGGGGATGCTGGCTTTATTCCCAAAGTGAGTCCATTAATAGAGCTGAAAATGAAATGCCAGTTTCATCTTTGTGGAGGGGAGGAGATTAACAAATTGTCATCTCTAGCCCAATTTCCCATCTCATGGATCTCTAAACAGTATGAAAGCACTGGGTGGGAGCTGCCCCTCAAGTCTGCCCTCTCCCTGGAGCCTGCAGCTACCCTCCTCAGAACCCCCATCAGAATCCCTGGTTCGGAGTCAGGTGTCAGTCCGGGACCTTGTCTCCAGGCACTTCAAATGCAACAGGACCTTCACTGAGCCCACTGCCCCACCAGTAGCTGGAGTGGCCCTCATCTGCCCACAGCACTGGGGGAGGGGGCAATGAACAAACCTCTGGGAGGCTCACGATCATCCCACCCTCAGTCAAGAGTTTCTCTGCCTTTCAACTTCTCACCCACCCACCACTGGACCTGGCTGGCCTTCCTGGCCTGGTGTTCAGTCTCCTGATAACTGACTGCACCCATGCCTGGGTATCTGCCCAAACCATTCTAATTGCAGTTGTGTTCCAGTGTCAGAGACAGCCCTGATCCTCCATCTAGAAGTCTCATCACCCTCTACAGCATTATTCTATTTTACCTTCCACATAGCACATTGTATAATGACCTTATTCCGCTACTGACCATTTGACCATCTCTCTGCCCTGAACACAAGGGCCCCTCTGCCTGACTCCTGCTGTAGCCTGGAACATGCCTACACAGACCCCCTCTGTGTGTAGCCACCAGATGGTGGGCCCTTATAGTACTGTAGCAAGTCCTAGGTAGAATTGCCTTCCACCCAACACCATTAACCATTTTCATCTCCCAAATGTGGCCAGTTATCTTTCTAAAACACAAATCTGATCATGCCAATTTTATCCTTAAAAGCACTTTTATGGCTCACCACTGCCTGTAGGGTGAATTCCACATTCTTTCATTAGCTCAGAAGGCCCTTTGTATCTGGTACCAACCTGCCTTTTCAGCTGCATCCAAGCCTCATCCTTACCCCCTCAAATATGGGTTTCTCCCCCCACAGTGCAGGTACCCTACCTTCCTTAAACAGCCCACAGAGAAAGATCCCACCCTGAGTCTCTGTTCACACTGACCACTGACAGCAGAGCCTGCTTGGATCCAGCACAAAGGTGAATTCATCTCTTAAGCCCCAGTGTACCCAGGCAGAACTCATCGCTCCATTGCCTCTGCTCTGAGAGTGCTTTATTCATATACTGCTGTTGTGTGTAATGTTACGTATTGTTATGCAGCATGTATGTAATGCTATGGTGGGTTTCCACTCATTAAATGGGCCCTGGGGATAGAAAGGTGAGTAAAGCAAGTTCCCTGCCCATAAAAAGTCTGTGGTCTAGTAGAATGTGATACTTGAACACAGAAGTGCAAAATGGTGCTATAAGTGGCACCCTAGAGTGTATCCCAGTGACCCCCAGGTTCCAAGGGGCACAAAGGGGGCATTCTATCTTGGGGTGGGTGGCGGGGGGCGGGGAAGGCTGCAAGCAGGGCAGCCTGGGGGAGTGTCTGTGCTCTCCAGTGGAGGCAAAGACTACATCTTACCCATTGTGCACACGTCCTATCTGGTACCGGTCTCTGGAGAGGCTCCAGATTACCATTGTCTAACCCTCTTTACTTTTCAAAAGATTTTATTTATTTATTTTTAGAGAGAGGGGAAGGGAGGGAGGGAGAGAAACATCAATGGTGGTTGCCTCTCACACAGCCCCTACTGGGGACCTGGCCTGCAACCCAGGCATGTGCCCTGACTGGGAATCAAACTGATGACCCTTTGGTTTGCAGGCTGGTGCTCAATCCACTGAGCCACACCAGGCAGGGCTATAATCCTCTTTTTGAAGTGGTTATAAAATACATTTAGAGAGTAAGGTTATATGCAAATACAACCAGGTTCTCCCCAACTCCCTTTTGTAGATGGTGGTCCCAGTCCCAGATCAGGTGCTTTGGGGATCAGGCGCTAGAAGGGGGATGGCCTTCCTGACCTAAGCAGCGGTCAAGAGCAAACCACCAAGAAACTCTTCATGGGAGAAACCTGGTGGCCAGCTGGCTGCCAGCCAGAGGAGGCAGAGACAGAATGCTGATGCTGATGCTGAGGAAGTAGCCCTTCTAATCCTTGTGATAAGATGGGGAAGAGGGCTGTTACACCACACATTACAATTACAGAATAACACTGTTGCTTTTCCTTAAATATCTTCAGAGGAAGATAAGGGCGCTATAGCTTCTTTCCCCCAGTTACCACATTATAATCTCTCATTGAAAATCAGAAAGTCCTTCTCTAGAGCTAACTTAAATTTTCAAACTGCAGTGCAAGGCTCTAGTCCTGCTACAAGTGAGATTTCTGAGGAATGCAGTTACATGCTGTAGCCAACCTTCTCCCTCCAGGAGGCATTTACCTACTCAACACTTCAACTCTTCGGCCTCTCTCCCTCTGCAGCCTCCCAATCTCTCTACTGCATGCTAGCATGGCACAGTAGGAAGCACCAGGTGCCCAGTGTTTGATTTATGATGACACGTACAGAATACAGAACAGAAAACCACTGGCTAATTTCTAAGTTTCCTTTGCTCAATAGCTTCATTCCAGGTGGAACTTTTGCATATATCTGCCAGCAAAAACTATATTGCCTGCCTCAAGTTTCATCTTTCATGACTTCCTTACTACTGTGTGAAATGGTATATCAGCCCTAACCTAGTCAGTAGTACCTGCAGGATCCTGTATGAGTGTGCTGGTCCCTAATTAAGGCAGGTGATGGGGGCCTGGAAGGAAAGGAGCCCATCTTTCCCCAGACCTCCAGCCTTGGAGGAGCTGGGCTTCTGACCCAAGAACCTCAGAATGTCCATTCTGGCTTCATCCAGAATCATATCATATCTGTGTTTACACATCATAACAGATTTCTTCTGAACACAAAAGCTGTAGCTTAAGGACATTTAAAAAACACAGATCTAGTCCAACAGGCCCAGTCTTTGACGGAACAAAAGTTCAAGAAAAGGGCACTAGTGAGAGTTAGAGGCCAAGACTTGACCAGAAAGCAATGCACATACAAATGTACACACATATGTACTCACACATGTGCATGCACACATACTCACATATACATGACCTCCTGCATATTCATGCATGTACATGTGCACATGCACAGTCACACACATACTCACATGTACAACCAGGAACACAGTGCCAGGGCCAGTTCTTGCCTCTGTGTGGTCACTGTCAGCTGTCAGTTTGAGGATATAATTGTCCTATACTGGGAAGCTCCCTCTCCTTGGGCCCAAACCATCAGCATTCCTTCTCTTATAATTATCTTTATATTCTTACTACATTAGCTATACATACTAATGTATTCTTTAGAAAATTTAAAACACCAGATAAAGGTAAATCCCCTTTGACCTTTTTTTATAATTCTAAACACGCTGGAACTGCCCAGATGTAACTACTGTGTTCATTTGGAGTGTGTTCTTTCAGACTTTCTTCTCTATATCCAGATAAGTTACGTGTACTTGTAGAACAGATAGTGTGCCAGTGTATGTGTGTCCAGTGTACATATACACAATAAACCACAACTTGCTTATTCACCCAAAAAGATGTCTCAGGCATCTTCCCATACCAGTACACAGAGCTCCCACTCATTCTTTTTAACTGCCATTTGCTATTCCAGAGTCAGATGGATAATGCTATCCACTGACCTGTTCATAGGCAGTGAGGCTGTTTCCAATTTCTCACACTTGGAACCAGGGTCACAGTGCCTCCTAGACTGTGTCTGCTTGTGCACACATGGAAGGTCTCTTTAGGGCAAGTCCCCAAAAGGAGAGCTGTGGGGTACTCCCTTCCTTCACGGCTTCAGGTTCAGAGAGTCGCTGAATCACTCTATGCATCAAGGACTATATGCTCCTTTGGCTACTGCACTTGAATCTTTTCCTTACTAAAATGTAAGTTTCTATATAATAATACTAACTGTTTACTGAGTACTTATTAAGTGCTTAACAAAATACTCCTGATGCCCTCAAAACGAACTTCGGAAGCAAGGAAAGTGTTCCTCAGAGCAGTTACATCATCTGACACAGGCCACACATCAGGCAGCACCACTGAGACATGCATACTCACTTGTTTGACCTCAAAGTTCCATTCCACATGGGGTCGCCACCCCATACAGGGCACTGCACATGCTACAGAAGCCTCCACAGAGAAGGTACTTAAACAGTGAACTATTGATTTTTAAATCCCACCCTTAATGTCCATACAACAGGCATCAGCTCATCAGCCCATCCAACACACACTTGGTGGCATCTATCACAGCTAAGCCCTGAACTGGACAGTGAGGGTCCAGAGAAAAAGAAGATATTGGATTGACCTCTGGGTAAGACAAACAGTAAGCAGAAAAGATGCTTAAGTTGAATTTTGAACAGTGGGCATAATGTGTAAGGAAAGAAGAGGGAGGGTATTCTAGACAGAACACAGGATGTACAAAGAAACAACTAAGTAGATTTTGTGTTCTGAAATCAGGAACCAAGCACAATATCAGATTTGAAAACCATCTTTAGAACTCATTAGATCCAGGGATGGCAAATAGGTTTCACCTTGAATGTCAACCCTGGACATTTGATACCAGTTGCTAGAGTGCTATGCTGAAGATCTTGAGGTCATGTCTAGGTTCAGCAGGAGACTGCTGGGATCCACAGTCTGACAGGGTACAGATGGGGGTAGAGGCAAAAAACCAACCTCTCCTCTCCCAGATGGCGCAATAGTGCCTTTCTGCAGGAGGCCCAAAGTTACTAACCCGCACAACCAGCCTAGGGCTTTGGCCCTAGAGAACACTGTCATCCCACATTTTCTTTTTGGACTTTCTATCCCCACATGGTACTCAAACACTACCTCTGTTGGCCTTTTTTCTCTATCTCCATGCATCTTTGTCTTTCTTGCTACAAAACAACAGGACTCTGCCAACATTTGGTGTGGGAGTAAATACCTACAAAGGGCCCTGCTGTTTGGGAAAAATCACATGCACAAACATGCACAGAGTTGTAGGCTGAAATGTAAGAAAATGTTACAGCTCTAGGAAAGTCGGTCAGACTGCTAATCAAGGAGTAGCTAATCCTCTGTCCTGTAAATTCCTTGATAGAGGGTAAGCATCCCAGTATAGCAGGAAAGAGCAAGTATTGTCTCATGCAGACTTGGTTCAAATTGCACTTTGCTGTCACCTGGTTGTGTGTCCCTGGGCACTTGTATGGATTATGCACTTAGTCTTGGGAATCACCACTGTCACTATTTTATAGACTAGGAAAATGAGCCTAGTGACTCAGTTTCCACATTTGCAAAATGGGACAATGATGGCCTCTGCTACATGAACTTATCTTGACTAGGAGATCCCAGGTATTGTGTATGTACCTAGCATAACAGCTGTACATGGTGATGGCCAATAATTGCTTTTTTAAAAAGAAACGTATTAGCTGAATTTTGAGTTGTTAAATGAATTATTAAGTGGGATTTGATTTGTTAACCTCTCAAAGGGACATGTACACCAGTTTAAGCCACATATTTTGGTAAATTTCTGAACAGAAATTTCTCCTTTTAAAGGGTTAGGTAAAATAGGGAAGAGATAGAAATATGTCAAATTCAAATTAATTTGAACATTATCTGAAATAAAGAAAGTTTAGAATGCCACCTGGGGACTTCCAGCCAAGATGGAGGTGTAGGTAGATATGCTTTGCCTCCTTGTACAACCAAAAGGACAACAAAAAATTTAAAAACAAAAAATAACCACAACTGCCAGAAAATTAAACTGTATGGAAGTCCAACAACCAAGGAGTTAAAGAAGAAACAATCACTCAGACTGGTAGGAGGGGCAAAGACAGGCAGCTGGGGTGGAGAGGATATGCAGCAAGGCAGGGGCTGGAAGACTGGGAATGCAAGGTGGATGTGGGCAGCCAGAGCAGTCCCACATTTGTGTGCAGATAAACCAGGATAAACAACTAGGAAGTAAGACACACCATGCAACCCAGGGTTTCAGCACAGAGAAAGAAAGCCTCAAAACCCCTGACTGTAAAAATCTGTGGGGGTTGTAGTGGCAGTAGAAACTCCCAGCCTGGCAGGAGAGTTCCTTGGAGAGACCCACAGGGTCTTAGAATGTACACAAACCCACACACTCAGGTATCGACACCAGAAGGGCTCAATTTGCTTGTGGGTAGTGGGGAAAGTGACTGAGCTGGCCCAGAGCCAAGCACACAGCATTGTTCCCTCTCTGACCTCTCCAGGTGAGTACCTAAGGCTCTGACCTTTCAATGTAACAGCTGTACTGAGGAAAAAAAAAAACAAACAACAACACAGCCCAGATGAAAGAACAGATCAAAACTCCAGAAAAACAACTAAGCAACGAAGAGATAGCCAACCTATCAGATGCAAAGTTCAAAACACTGGTAATAAGGATGCTCACAGAAATGGTTGAGTATGGTTGCAAAATGGAGGAAAAAGGGAAGGCTATGCAAAGTGAAATAAAGAAAAATGTACAGGGAACGAACAGTGAGTGGAAGGAAACCAGGACTCAAAGCAACAATTTGGAGCAGAGGGAACACATAAACACTCAGCCATAACAGAATGAAGAAAACAAGAATTCAAAAAAGTAAAGAGAGTCTTACAAACCTTTGGGACAACCTGAAACGCTCCAATATCCAAATTATAGGGGTGCCAGAAGGAGAAGAGGAAGAGCAAGACATTGAAACTTACTTGAACAAATAATGAAGGAGAACTTCCCCAATCTGGCAAAGGAAGTAGACTTCCAGGAAGTCCAGGAAGCTCAGAGAGCCCCAAAGAAGTTGGATTCAAGGAAGCACACACCAAAGCACAACATAATTACATTACCCAAGATTAAAGATAAGGAGAGAACATGAAAAGCAGCAAGAGCAAAGGAGACAGTTACCTACAAAGGAACTCCCATAAGACTATCAGCTGATTTCTCACAAAAAACAAACAAACAAACAAACAAAAAAAACCTTGCAGGCAAGAAGGTGCTGGGAAGAAGTATCCCAAGTCTGGAAAGGCAAGGTCCTACACAGAAAATTACTCTATACAGCAAAGCTATCATTTAGAATGGAAGGGCAGATAAAGGGCTTCCCAGATAAGGTAAGTTAAAGGAGTTCATCATCACCAAGCCCTTATTATATGAAATGTTAAAGGGACTTATCTATGAGAAAGATGATCAAAACTATGAACAGTAAAATGACAACAAACTTAACTATCAACAACCGGATAAAAAAAAAACCCAATAAGTAAACAACTAGAACAGGAACAGATTCACAGAAATGGAGATCACAGGGAGGGTTATCAACAGGGAGGGGATGGGGGTAGAATGGGGGGAAGGTACAGGGATAAGAAGCATAAATGGTAGGTACAAAACAGACAGGGGGAGGATAAGAATAGTGTAGGAAATGGAGAAGCCAAAGAACTTATATGTATGACCCCTGGACATGAACTAAGGTGGAGGGTGGGGGTACAGGGCAGAGGGGAATAAAAGGAAGAAAAAAATGGGACAATGGTAATAGCATAATCAATAAAACATACTTTAAAAAAAGCAAAAGAAAAATTGAATGCCACCTTATTAGGGGTTCAAATAAATGACCATTGTTTTAATAGGTAATCAATTTGTCATTTGCTCACTAAGTAGATGCAAAGCAGGGAAACTCAAGCCCCTGAAAATAATTTATCCTTCCAGTGGGGTCCAAACCTCTTTCTCATAGTTTATTTAAGAAGCCTCCCTTGCAGATGATGGTGAAAACATATAGCAGCAGCTCAGCTCCAGCAAGTTCCAGTTGGTCCTGTCCACATTAATCAGATATCTTTGTATCAAAGTACTTAGAGCACAATGACTCAGTTATAAGAAATAGTTAATACCCTTCTTCCTTCAACTCAACTGTTCTAACCTGTTTGAGGGCTGGTTCTTTGTGGGGCCAGGGAGGACTGTATAAGTTTCCTGACAGGAAGAAGATGAGACCAGCCCTGAATGAATCCCACAGGAAGAGAACTGAAGGTTGTCATAAAAAAATAGATGTGATACAATAAATACTGAATGTTTCCTGGGGTCTTAATCTCTTCTTTCAGAAAATCTGAATAATTGTACCTGCTGCATTGTTGTGAGGTACATGGGTCTGTATGTGTGCCTGAGTGTGTGTGTGTGGGGCGGGGGGGGGTTTGCCTATGCATACATACTTTGAATATTCATTTCTATCTAGACAATAGGATTCTTCCAAAACAAGAGTTCTCAAACTGTGAATGCTGACCTCGCCATCAACACCCTTCAGTCATAAGTTCTGTTGACCTTCAACTCAACCAGGCACCTTCTGTGTCCCTGTACCAATGCTGGGCTTGGAAGACTTCAGGAAAGCTTGGTGAGCTCAAGAAAAATTTGGAGAGTCACCCATGTCATTGTTGTCCAATGCTGTTAACATAACCAGTGTTTGACTCTGCTTTAGTACTTATCGTTTCTTCTACCTGCTATGGCCATTTTCTGCTTGGCAAACTTTAATCATCCCTCAAAAGCTAAGTCATGACTTCTGCTCCCAGCTACAGTGGAGTAGCTTGTGGTGGGGGGGGGGGGGAAATAAAGCAAAAAAAAACACTATACTCTGTTCTGAGACAAAAATTTTTAAATCTGCCATAAAAAAATTTGTTTGAAGGCATCTAAGGACTAAGACAAAGTAGAATTTAAGGGCTGATTATGAAAAGAAGGTAACTATAGAAAGGTAAGTGTTCATTCCCTAAGCCACTTTTGCCCTTAGAGTTTTTGCCAATTCTTGGTTCAGGAAAGAAGGCTTAGAGTAGGGCAAACAGTGCCAGCTAAAAAGCAGAAAAGTCAGCAGGGCTTTTGGCAACTTCACAGGACTGTAGAGAAACAACATTCCTTTGAAGGTTGAGGCTGCCAAAGCAGCTAGGATTTGAGGGACCAGGGATCTGGAAGAAGGGAGCTAAAAAGAAATAAGCCAACACTTAGTGGTTTTCCTCTTTTAAAGCATATGTCAAATTCCTGAGTATACTCAATGCAAGACGTTAAAGAGCTAAGCAAAAAGCCACTAAACACAGAGTAGCATTTTCAGAAGTCTCACAAAGCTGAGGAAGCAAAAGTAGAGGAGGAATAAAACAGTGGGGAAAATTACTTTGCTAGGCACAGAGACAGCAGAAACCAAGGTGCTAGGGGGAAGGAAGCTCATGCACAGTAGAAACCAGATGACACAGCAGAACTTTAGAGCATGAGCAGTAAGACCCAGAATGATGGCACAAAGGGGTGGAGCCTGCCCTGGGAAAAGAATCAGACTGGATAAGGGCTTGGAACCCAGGAAGGTCCAGAAAAGGAGGAGCGCCCAGCACCAGGCAGGGATGGAGTGGGGAGGAGAACCCATGAAGTAAGACAGATGGTTTGAAAGAAAGCCTGCTCCTTCCTGAAAACCAAGAAAGTATATGGAGGCTTATCTAGTAGCAGTTGCTACTAGATGTGTGTTATGTCCATTCACCCCAATAAATCTTGCCATTTCGCTTTACAAAACTAAAAAAATAGAGGTTTAGAACTCACTAACAAAAAGGAGCCCTGGCAATCAATACACTAGGAATAGGGGTAAATCAGATGTAGCCTGAGCTTCGACTAAAACTGCAGGCAAACCTCCATTCAGCTCAGTCCCCCATGGGTTTAAGGTGATCTGCTTTCACTCAGGTAGTAAACAAGAAATAGGGCAGAGCATCTCTGAGCGGAGATAATACACTCCAGAGCCACTGTACTTTATCTGTATAATGTGTGATATTCAGTCAAACCACACAAAGAAATAGGACCAAGACAAAAAATATGCCACAGCAAAGGACCCTCAGATGATATCAAAATAATAGATGGCAAAATCTAGAATCTCACCAGAGACTAAGAATTTTAAAAAATGAAAAAAGAGCAGATGGAACTTCTAGAGTTGAATAAAATGAAATAATTGAATTCAATGAATAGGTTTAAGGCAGACTTGACACATTAAAAACAGGATTAGTAAAATGCAATGTTAATAGAGAAAACTCAGGCTATTGCATGGGAATGACAAACGATAGATGAAAAACAGAAAAAAAAAAAGTGAGATAGTTATATATGTAACTGAAATTCCAGAGAGGAGAAAAGATAAAATAGGGCAGACTTTTTTATTTGCAGAGATAATGGCTGAGGAATTTCTGAAATTAACAACAAAAAAAATCAAACCCCAAGGCATGAAACCCATGGTGGGGGCAGAGAGAGGGGCAGTGGAACTTACACCTAGGCATACCACAGAAAACTGCTAAAAAACCAAAGGCAACAAGAAAATCTGAAAATCAGAGGAAAAAAAGAATTTACAAAAAAGGAGTAATAATATCAACAGATCAATAGCTGACTTCTTCACGGGGGGGGAAACAGAGATCAAATGAGAATGTGAAGATACCTCCAAAGAACTGAAACAAAGGATTGCTATAATCTTCAAAATGATTTCCAGACAATTAAAAACTTGTAATCAGCAAAGCTGCACTAAAATAAGTAATAAATGAGTCCTTCAGTTAGAAGGAAAGTGATCTCAAGGAGGAACTGAAACACATCTGATCAGTTCACTAAGGAGGAGTAGGGGAGGGGCCAGGAGAAGGTTGTCCTAGGCAATGGTAAACCTGCTAGGACAGGATTGGCTGAGAAGCTGAATATCTCCAAAGCTCATAGAATTATGGGCCAGAATATTTAAAATAAAACAAGGGCTCTCTGGTTCTCTGGCTCTGTCTTCCTCGAGGAAACCTGCATTTCCCAAAGGACAGTATTTTGGATGGGAAGAAACTCTGGGTATGCAGCCTAGGATGGGGCTGGCCTGGCAGAGGGGTGGCAAGGTTATTCTTCTTTGGGTGTTCTAGAGGGGGTAAGCTCTGAGACAGAAGCCTGCCATTCTTCCAAAACTGCGTAGCTTTTATATCCTATGTAGTTTGTAAACTAACCCTATAGAAATAATATAATTAAAAACTAATGGGGAATGATATGAGCACTCAGTTGTTAAAAGAGTTTCGCCTTTAATTGATAGGCTTAAGTGATTAAAGCTGTAAGTGACTAATGTATGTAGAAAGGTGTTATTCCAAAAATTGTGTACCTTTTGAATAAAGACTTATTTCCTTTATCACCAAACCTTGGTCTCTGGAATTTTGGCTAGAGGGTGGCAGAAGGCAGCAGGACCCCACTTGCTGTTCAGTAACAGCAAGAGTCAGATGACTCTGGTGAGACCCTAGCTTCCTATGGCTGGTCAACTGCAAGAATGGGACTATGGGGTTTCCCAGTCTCCAGGAATTCTTCTGCATGTCCGCTCAAGGCATTGGCTGCCCAAACATGCCTGGCTGGTGAAAAGGAAAATGGGTCTGGGAAGGGACAGACTGTGAAAGAAGGTCCAGGTGAAGACTGCTTTGGGGAAGCCATTGTGTGGGGACCACAGTTTATGAGATTGGTTGGCAGAAGGTTTACTGGTGAGTACTCTTTGCAATAATGGAGTGGTGGATACCAGTTTTGTTTGTATGTTCTCCGGTTTCTTGGATTTTTCTGGTTATAGCTTTTGACCTATATATCTGGGCCAATAAAGGTAGTTCTGTGCTGGCTCTTAGAAGAAGCCCCAGTAGGATTTTGGCAGACTGGAGTATGTATTGTCATTATTCAATGTCCAAGGAGGCATTGATTAATTATTGTAATACTATGTGGCCTACAGATGTTTTGGATTGTGAGGAAAGGTGGCCCATGCATGGCTCCCCAAGTTATTGTACCGTTATGCAATTGAAACAGTATTGTCAACAGATAGACAGATGGGATGAAATTAATTATGTCAATGCATTTATGTTGTTGCATAATAGAGTTTCACTGGGGACAGAGAACCATTTGATGGTGCATAGAAGAGGCCTCAAAACCTCTCACCACTAGTAAGGTGCAGGAAGGAGAATGAGGAGATAAATTTCATCAATGCTCTGAATCCAGAGGACACAGGGTGGGTGGCAGGAGGAGCTTTCTCACCACCACCCCCTTCACAAGCTACCCCTGAAGTAAAAACCACAGAGCCAACAGCTCCACTCCTATATGACAAGGGATGGGTCTCCACCTCAAAGACCTATCAGGGCACCCAATTTGTCCAGGGAGCCTACTTATCTGGAGCAAGCCAGTTTCCTCTGAGGCAGTATCTCATAGGTGGAATAAATCAACAAGGCCAGTCTGCTAGCTACTTTTGGGCCCATACTCCATTCTCCACTTTAGACTCACTGAATTGGAAAAATTGCAACCCCTCATATAAGGATGACCTTCAGAAAATGGCAGGTGTTATCACTTCCATTTTTGCCACTCATCATCCAAACTGGGCAAATATACAGCTCCCTTAACTGCAGATGAGAGACAGCTGGTTATAAATTGGGCTACTGAACAATGTCTCCACTAAAAGAATCCCAATGGGGCCCCCAACCCAGCTGGGCAATTCCCTTGACAGAGTCTAACTGGAATCCAAATGATGGGGGACTATCTTTCCTGGAACATTAGAGCAAGTACATACTGGAAGGGCTTAAGGAAGGTGTACCCAAACAAGAGGGCCTGAATATGATACTGGCTGTTCAACAAAGACCACATGGGGACTCTTCTGAATTTCTAGAGAGGATCAATCAGGCCTATAAGAAGCACAGTGATGCTGATCCACAGGCACCAGAGAATCTGTGGATGGTGAACATGACTTTTATTGGGCAAAGTGCTCTGGATATCAGAAAGAAACTTCAGCATTTAGATGGAGATTAGGAATGAATCTCTTTCAGCTAGTGGACATAGCATTTAAAGTTTATAATACCTGGGAAGACAGGAAGGTAAAGCAGGCCATGCTGTTCTTAGAAACAGGATGGTGAGACCAAAAAAAGAGACGGGACCTTAAAGGATGGAGGAAACACCCGCTAACTGCCAATCAATGTGCATATTGTAAGGAAGAGGGCCACTGGTGAAGAGAATGCCCAAAACTAAAAAAAGGAAAATGGAAGAGATTAGGTTTGAATTTTTAGAATATTATATAAATGGAATCATACAGTATATATACTCTTGTGCCTGGCTCATTTGGTCAGAAAAATATTTTTGGGATTTATTTATATCATTGTATTGCTTGTATAAATGTGAGACAAGCTAGTAAGCCAGGACAAGTGGAATAGGGGAACTAAGTAGATAGTTAATCTGGCAAGCAGTTTACAGTCATCTAGTAAATAAAAAAATCCTATCTTCCCTAAACCAAGGACACTTAGGAGTAAGTGGTTTACATTTCTCTTCCTCCCCAGCCAGAGGGTAAATAGCTTAAAACACCCTACTCAGGGAGTGGCTGAATTCCAACTAGTGTCATTTTTATTAACCACACCCAAAGACTGATGAAAATTCTGGAAGACTCAAGGTCCTGAACAGCAGCTAGCTGAACAATGGACTGGTCTCTATGATGTCCTGTTGACAAAGTATTCTTCTCTGAAGCTGATGGGAATCAAGCCCCGGATCCACCACACACTGACAAAATGGGCACTGCCTGAAGAGGACACAGACCCTGCTTCTGTGGTTGGTCCTGAAAGGGAAAGCTGGACCTGCACTCCTGAAGGAGATTTGAAATTCCTCTTCCAGAAAAGGACAGTGACTCCCAACACAGGGTGACAATGTTTCTTTTACTTTATTCGTGTGCTTGTAAATCTAAGGGCTTTTAACTGCCACATAGTGAATTTGAGTATTATCCTTTCCAGTGTGGAAAAGAATGAGAATTGAAAGTGAATTATGAGTAGATCTGAATGAGTAAAGGTATATAGAAAAGTTGTGAAAGTTCTAAACATGGAGGAAAGGAAACTTCACTCTTGGGTACAGTTATTCTTTGCTTGTTTTTTATTCTTATGGGGACATGGTTGGAACTTTACTGTTTTGGGTACATCGGGAACCCTCTGTCTCTGCTGTTTGGCACTGGGACCTAGAAGAGGTCATCTGTGAAACTGGTTGGAGAGGATGCCTTGGTCATTTTGGACCTAGGAGGGGTCATTTGGTGCCAGTGGAATCTGGCTTGGAGCAAGACAGCATGTCTCTGCCATGAGACTAGGTGATGAGAGGTCATGTCTCTGCCAAGAGACCAGTGGAGGGACTGATAGGCAACAGAATGCCTCTACCATTGGGGCTCTGTGCCATGGAATGCTGGTCAGTGTGCCAGCTAGGGTGAGTGGTCAGGTCTCTGCCAAAGGACCAGTGGAAGCACTGGTAGGCAAGAAAGTGCATCTACCAGTGAAGCTTAGGACCATTTGGGCTCTAAAAAAAGTTGCCTGTGTGACTGGTTAGTGGGACCAGTGGAAAATGAGACAAGATTATAAGGCTAGTTCCAGTCCGCCTTCTTTTGGAACTCTGTCTTTGCTTCGGACTTTGCTTTACTTTGGTTTTTGAAGGAAACTGAGGTTTCCCAGGAAAAGTTGAAACTTAACATAAAGTGAGAAAGTAAACAATAAAAGGTATAAAGCATGGAAATGTAATCTTGGTGCATACTGGAAGGACAAGGATTTTCCTTCATGCTTTATATTTTTCTCCCTACCTGATCCCTCCAGAATCTGGCATTCAGAAGATGGCATAAAGTTTCTCTGCATAAAACCAACAAGACTAGTTTCCAATGGTGGTTCTGTTAGCTAAGACTTTGACTGGAATATCATGCCTGAAGGAGGCAGGCCTGGACTCTGGTTATTACCAGAAAGCCTTAAGGAACTGAGGTTGACTTTCAAAGCTAACAAAAAAGCCCACTGGAGAAATGGCCTGGTACTGTATCTGGTCGTGTGGTTCATGGCAGTATTTTCAGGGAAGGTATGAATGTTGTTTTCCTGAAAGATGGCAAAGAGGAACCTTAACACACAACAGGAACCTCAAGGATTTGAGGGAAGCAGGTATTTCAGGCAAAGCTGGATGGTAGGTGTGTGGCTTTGTTTCTGTGCCCTGGAGGGTGGACCAAGACTCAATCTAAAGGTTCCATGTTTGAGGTCCAGCAAAGCAGACTTAAGGATCCTAGGTGATTGATAATTGCTCTTATTGTATTTATGCAAATGAGCAGGCAAAAATTAAAACTGGACTTAATGCAGTCCCTTTGAGGACAATGAGGGTGATCTTGAGAAAAATTGTGTCATAAGGAAAATCACAGTGTTCAGTGGTGGATGTTGGTCTAGTGCAGCTAACAGTCTTCAAAGTTTTGTTTTCACTTGGAAGTTAAACTGGGTTTGTGACATCATCAGAGATGTTCAATTTACAAGCAAGAAGTATTTGTCAAATTGTCATTGTTTGATATCATTCTGCCCATCAGTAAACAAGTGGATCAGAAAACTGGTATAGTTTCACAATGAAATACTACACAGCAGAAAGAAAGAAGACGCTCCTACCCTTTGCAACAACATGAATGGAACTGGAGAGCATTATGCTAAATGAAATAAGCCAGGAGATAAAAGACAAATACCAAATGATCACCTATAAGTGAAACCTAATCAACAAAACAAACAAGTAAGCAAAATATAACCAAAGACATTGAAATAAAGAACAAACTGACAGTAACCAGAGGGGAGGAGGGCAGGGATAACAGGGAAAAAAAGGAAGGGTTGTCAAGGAACATGTATGAAGTACACATGGACAAGGCCAAAGTGGGATAGGAATGAGGACATGGGGATGGGTGGGGTGGGGGGAAGTGGTGGGGGAAAATGGAGACAACTGTACTTGAACAACAAGAAAGAGAGAGAGAGAGAACACCAAGACCAGCAAAACAAAACAAAACAAAAAAAAGAGGAAAGAATAAATGGTTTCTACTTCTCCTTCCCAACCAGAGGGTAAATAGCTTAAATCACTCTACTCAGGGAGATAACAGAAATCCAACTACTGCCATTTGCCAATCACATTCAAGGACAGATGAAGTTAAGGGAATAAATCTCATTTTGGCACATCAGCATAAAACTGATAAACATTGTATTGAGATTCTCCCCTATGACCTCCCTTAAAAGTCTCAGCCTTTAAAACAACTCAAAACAAAGGTCCCGGTGTGCACTCTTTCTTCTAGGAGCACACCCATTCCTTTGTCCCCCACCCCTCTTCTTCTCTCACAGGCAGGCATCTCCTAAATTTTAAGGGACCCCATGAGACTTGCAGCCAGGAAGCCATGGGCAGAGGCAGTTCATCTCAGGCTAACCCCCTGAACCTGTCCCCTAGGCCCCCTTCTGTCTGACTTCCGAGTGAGCTAAAGCAGCACTGACTAGGTTCATTTCTTTTCTATAGCATTTCTAGAGAGCCAAGGCAGCCCTGACTAGGCTCTCCCCTTGCTTCCTTGTTTCACTGTCCCCAGCTTTAAAAAACATACTTTTAAAATCACCTGGACTCACGTTGTGAAATGTTTCCTAAACAAAGTCAAGAGCAGTGGCTGGCCCTAGGCAGAACTGCTCAGGGCCAGGTCCCCTTCCTGGTAACAATAGCAGACACTTTATACATGTGTGTTAAATAAATATGTGAATACATGGACATTAATTGACCATGTAAATAACCATTCAGTTTACTCAAAGTTGTTAAAAGATGCTCATTGTCTTGGAAGAAAACTCTCCAATATTATTGCTGACAGCAGTTGGCACTAATTCCTGTGGCATTTACAATGCAATTTACAACTCTTTGCTAACCCGAGAAATCTCCCAGTCAAGGATTCTAGCCCCACCCCTAATGTTTAAATACAAAAAAAATTTAACTCTACACTATTTACTGTTTACTTTGGTAAAAGATAAAATGTTTTCTTAGGTAAACTCTATTTACTACATCTGCTCCATCTATGCCAAGCTAGGTGCTATAAAAGTGATTCGAATGACTGCCATTATTAGTAATGGTCTATGGATGAGAAAAGGGCCCCATAGCACACCTAACAAGCTCAAGAGGGGCCTGCATGGCAGGCCTTACAAACTGAGAGACCAAAAGTAACCACATAATGTTGCTGGAGCAAAAGAAATTAGACATTAAGCTCAACAAACTGAGAGAATGAGCCTGTTTGCTTCACCAGGAAGATACAGTTTACACCTCAGGGGATCATAGCATTTCTCCATCAAGGACATTAACTAGCCTCCCTTCCCCACTCTGGTACGGAATTGTTGCGGGGTGCAGGGGGTGGTGCCTGACTTACGAGGCCAGTCAGTCTAACTAGGGGGTATAAACCTATCAAAAGCATGTGAAAACTTGGGAAGTTTATTGCTTCTTTTGAAAAAGCACCTGTTCTGACCCAAGACCAAGCTAATATAAACCCAGGAGCACAAAGAAATGCTCTCCCTGCTGTGCCCCCCCACCCCACCCCAACCCAGTAACACACTCATTCCATGCATTCATGCATTCTTTCTCTCCTGGAGCAAGTGAACATGTGGGTCTATCTGCTACTGGGTCCTGTGGCAGACTGTGCAGCCTCAAAAGACTAAGCTTAATATGAAGCTGAAACTCTAGACATTGGCTTTTGTTTTGGCCTTGCTAAGGACACAGCTGGACTTTTTCCATGGTGGGACAAACAGAGATGGAACACTGGAAACCCAATGGGCAGCTTTGTTTCCACCTGAATAAACCATGCCACAACACAATCTCCTGTGCATGGGTCCTCTGAATATTTTCCTCACAATCTTGTGGAAAAGCCTCCTTTCCACTAAAAAACAATAGGATGGGTTGTCTATTAAAATTGCTGACTAAAAGTGGGTCCAGGTAGATAGTTAAGCCTTAGGCTGGCCTGTACATTCCTTGACAAAGGTCAGTCTTCACCTTAAGTGAGCCTATGGTCTTTTTGCATCTAAGAACATGCCTTTGAAATGTCAGAGGAATCTCCTTTTCCAGGAGATTCCATGCATTGTGTCCAATACAGACGCAATTCTGCTTAGTTTAGGGTGAACATCATAGGAAGGTCTGAGGGGTTCCTGTGGGGAAGAGACAGCCAGGCCTTGTGCTCTGTGTCTTTTGGGTGAAGATGGTGTCCATGGACCTGGTAGACCTTCATAAAGTAACCAGAGGCTCTGACCAACTCTCTTCTCCTCCCTCAAGGGTCTGTCCCTTTCAAGGGCTAGTCAGGGTGACTTCCAAGCAAACCAGTCACAGTACAGAGTGCTGAGTGTTTGTGGCTGACACCATAAGAAGGAAACAGGAGGTCTGGGTGACTGGGAGGTGATACATTGCTTGTGAAAACAGCTGCTGATGAAAAACATGTGAGAAGCCAGGAGGGGCAAGGGCAGATGTACATGCAGTACAGGCCTAGGATGTACATAGGACACCTGAAGCTGGGGTGAAACACAGCCAGCTTGTGGGGAAGCTGACTAAAGAGCCAGTTTGGGAAAGAGAAAACAGTTATCTTGGAAGAGTTCAAGTCCTGTAGTAGTAATAGGAGACTCGGAAGAGGAACTTCCCAGTGGGCAGATGGAGATGAGGAAAGGCTTGCGCCTTCCCATTGGGGCCCCACAGAGCCTGGGTCCGAGTGAGTGCCACAAGCTATGTGGACCCTGAGGAATGGAATCTTCAGCTGCCTTAACAGGATGTGTAGGCCACACCACACACAGAAGCTCCTGTTCTCCCAAAGAGGGCCCATGTGGCTCACCTGGGGCTGACAAATACTCAGAATCACAATCAGTGAGAGCAAGAGGTTGGAAAGCAGTCACACCTCAGCGGTGGATGGTTGACAACCACCTGAGTAATGTAACTCCTAGAAAGGGCAAAATCGAGTTAGCTCCTCACCCTGGCCCACCCCTTGAAGTGTCTGTGGGGCAGTGATGCCAATTCCACAGTCTGGTCTCATCATGAACCAACTGCTGAGGGGGAGAAGCTCTAGGGAGAGGCCAGGCAGCTGTGTAGTCACTGACCATGCATTTTGTCACATGCCATGTGGCCCACAGTCCTGAGAGTTAGGTCTTCTGGCTTCCTGGTCCCTGGCTTAGTGAATTTGACCCTACTGCCATATTCTTTCGCAACCTCATATCTTCTAAAGGCAAAGGGGAGCTAGCATGAGTATATTTTTAATCTGAGTGAAGGATTGGTTATTTGTTTGCAACATCCCTGACAATGACTTATTTACTAAGTATAGTACTAACTGATAGGTGCTCTTTAGGCACTTCAACCATATGCTCTCATTTACTATTGTTGGTTCCATTTCACAGATGGAGAACTGAAGCTAGAGTGGTTGTCCACAGTTGGGTCAAGGCTAGCTGAGACTGCTATGAAGCCACTATTCTTCACTATTTTTCTTTGCATTTTCCCTGTCCCTTGAAGGTCTCCTCTGCACATAAGATGATCAGCAGGTTGCAGCCAAGAGCCTGCCTGGGCTTTGGAGTCAGGCTGACCTGGAATCACACCTTAGCCCTGCTTCTGATTAGCTCTGTACTCTTGGGCAAGTCACTTAACTTCTCTGGTTTCCTTATCTATAAAACTTAGAGGAACAAACCCTTTAAAGGTTTGAGTGAGATACCATGTAGAAAGTAGACCTGTGATGTCAACTATGTTGGTATAGTGTGACTTAACATCCAAACCTGTAGAGAATTTTTTTTATGAGTTTATTTGAGCCAAACTGATGACAGCTGTCATGAAGCAAACTCTCAAAGAACTGAGAAAAATGCTCTGGAGAATGGCAGTTTTGCAGCTTATTTTATACACTAGCATCAAAGGAGAAGATATAAGAAGGGTTACATGAAATCCATTGGTGGTAAATGAAGGGGGCAGGAGAAAGCAAAGCAAAGAAATCTCTGGGACTGGATAAAAAAGTAAACCAGAGAGACACATACTTGTTTTACATTGGTAGGTACAGTATTAGTTAATAATTAACATTTACAGCACATAGTGATGGTATGTGAGGGAACAAGAGAATAATGTGGGGCCCTGTGGTCTACTTTGGTGCAGTATGTTGTACAGGAGCACAACAGATGGGGGAAAGAATGCTGCTCTCAGCAGCACCATGTGACTGGAGTGAACCATCAGTATCCATAGCCCCAGTCCTTTTGGGAGTAAAACAGGGGCCACCTTGAATGTCAGCATACAAGAGGTTGTGGCACAGGGCCAGTCACCCAGGGGTGCCTACAGGGAATAGACCACCTCCACCTCCTGAAAATCACCTCCAGGAATGGCAGATAAGCAGCATCCCTTCCTTGACTTTCCTGGGGGCCTCATGGCCAGCTCCTGGGCTGGGTCACAGGACACTTGGCCTGAAATAGCCCAGTGAGTCTGCTGCAGTTACACTCCCATTTGCCAGGTTGCTAGGGAATAAGTAAGAGATCATGTGGCCAATTACAGATGACCAATGGCTGCCTCAGATCTAGGTGAGAGAACTGAGTAACAGATGGTCTTCTGTGTCATTAGAGAAATTTGAAATTAGGCAGGTGGCTCCGGGTTTCAAGTCATGTATGGGAATTTTTTTTTTTTTACAAATACAGGCTAAGTTTACGAAGAATAATAAACAAATTCTTACTTTATTGTGCCCTCCATTTTTGAAGCTGCCTCATGGAATTGCTGTGAAGATAGTTTATACATCTCAGCATTCTACAAAGAGAAAAACACAACTGGTTACCAAAGACTACAATTTCCCTCTGGCCCCTTCAAGTAAATTGACAGATGTTAATTTCTTGATCATCATCAAAGCAGACTGGTAGTTGATCCACAGCTTGTGTCTAGCTCCCACTCTGGACCAACCATAGTTACAGAATTCCATAGGAGCAAAGGATAGAAGGACATGGATCCTCTAGTGCACAGGTGGCAAACAAAAGGCCCACAGACCAAATCCGGCCCTCCATCTTGTTTTATCCTGTCCAGCACCTTGTTTCTACCCAGTGGCAGTGCCGAGCTCCTCGCCCCTAGTTAAGGAATAGTTACATTTATACAGCCCTAAAATTACATTTGGCCCTTTGAAGGCAACTGTGAGGCTGATGTGGCTCCCAGTGAAAATGAGTTTGATGCCACTGCTCTAATGCATGGGTCAGCAACCCACCACCCACCTGCCACCCCACCTGCCACCTGTTTTGGTCAATTAAGTTATATTGGAAAATGGTCATACTCAGGATTTGTTTACACATTATTTATAGTTGCTTCTGTGCTGCAATGGCCGAGTTTAGTGGTTGCAATGAGACTGTAGGGCCCGTAGAGCCCAAATTATTTACCATCTTTAAAGAAAAAGTTTGCTGAGTCTGAATCTAGTTCAAGCCTTATTTTATAAGTAGAGTCTGTTGCCCAGAGAGTTGAAGCAACTAACCCAAAGTCACACAGCAAGTGGCTGTGTCATGGCTGCAGCCCAGATGTCTGATCCTGAGTCAGGCATGAATTCTGCTGCCTGCCAAGACCAAGGTGCTTCTTGGCATGGTGAATGTCCAGCCAGAGCCTTGCAGGGTGGTTCCAAAGGCACACACATCCTTCCTGAGGTTGCCTAGTGAGTGAACATGTAAAGAAACAGGCCGGTGTGGGTACAGCCATGTTTGCAACAAGGTAGAGTTGGATTGAACTCTAGGGGCCACCAAAGTGTGACTCTGGGCCACTTCACCTCTTTGTGCCTCAGAAGCAAATTGCTCCAGGCCACACGCCCAGAATCCAGCACTCTCCACTTATTTCCCCAAGGAGTCCAAAAGAAATGTACCAGCTATCTCCACCTGCCACCATTGCTTTTTGCAGAGAACTATGAGGCTTGTGACTAGTAGACTGGCTTGCAGAAAACAGTCTTAAGGATGAAATCACCTAGAGGACTGCCCAGGACAGGGTTGGCAGTCAGACCTCCCCAAAGAGGATGGCAAGATAGCAGTCAGATAGCTTGACTTGAGGGGAATGAACCTCTCCTTAGATGGGACAAAGAAGGTGGCAAGTGCCCAGATCAGAGCCAGGCAGGGAAAGCACCCTGCTCCATCACCCATCTTCAGGGAAAGTAACCAAGGTGGGGAAGGAAGCATCTTTCCTAGGACCAACAGGACACCAAAGGTGGAGTATGGACACAAACAGACCCTTATCCCCATGCCTGTACCACAATCTCAGGGAAGAGCCAAGTGGGAGATAAACATGGAAGGCTGTTCCCAAGGGAGCACACCTGGGGCAGGAACCACAGTGTACAAACTCTGCTCTGGGTAGTGCTGGAGTGAGGCCAATGCCACACCTTCTAGTCCCTTCCACTCACTCCCTGCTACTGAGTGAGCTTGGGCAGGTCACACTGCCTCTTCCTGGCTTATGTCCTCATCTCTGAACTGGGAGATAGCTGATGCCTTCCCTCAGATGACCATCAGGCACATAGCTGGATGAGAAAGCTGCCACCATATGACAGGTACAAAATAAAGTGGGATTCTCCTTCCCTCACAGCCAGGCTGCCCTGGTTCCCACAGGGCACTCTGTGCTCACTCTGAGTTGACCAGCATATTTCTCTCTGGAGCTGGATGTTCTAGCCGAGAGATGCTGATTTTTCCTCAATCAACCTGACATTCATCTGACACTGACAGTTCCAGGCAAGGGAGTAAGGACAGAGATGAGTGAAATCAGGGCCTCCTCTCCACTCTGAGCAGAGGCTCTTATGTGACACCCTGATGGGGACTGCTGAGACTCAGTTTGTACCTCCAGTTCATGGATCTTCACAAAAGACTGCACAGTCCAGAGACCCACACTTTAGGCACATGATGTTTGTGTTCTTTGGGTCATGTACTTCCTTGAGCCTTGTTTCCTAGCAATAAGACAGGATACTCCCTTCCTCACAGGGTGGCTGAGAGACCATGCCTAGTAGTGCCTGGCTCAGGATGCCTTCCGTATTCCCAGTAACCACTATCATTGTACCATGGAACTTTCTAAAGCTAACATGTACCTTACCTAAGCACCCCTCAACTGATCCCAGTCTGTTTCCTTTCCCACAAGACAGCCTCACAACTCAAGCCTTCTCCTCTTTGGAAAAGTGCCAGGCTCCATTTTCTGAGCCCCACCACTCGTCAATGTCCCTTTCCAAGGGAGTATCCATGTCCCAGATGGGCCCAGCATGCTGTGGGCTAACGGAAAGCTCAGTGCCTTTGCTCTGACCTTGTATTTCCAGGCACACAGCCTGGAAAGGGTGAACATGGTAAGCGGTTAAGTTGACCACAAGCTCAGACTGAACATGTGGTCAGCAAGATTTGTCACAGGATGTGCCCACAGGCCAAAAAAGTGGTTGTGATTACCCCACTGCAGCTTCCTCTATTGTTTTGCAGAATGACTCAGAAGAAGTCCCCTTCCTTCCCTGACCCACTCACTCTGTCATCTAATCTGCCTGAGCAGACCTGGGACTGATGGGCCACTGTGGAATACCCCATTGTTGCTCCCCTGGTACATGAAAGTCCTGGTCAAGCCCTGGGAGTGCTGAGCTGGCTTCCTGTGTTCACAAAAGCTTCCTGCACCTTCCTGAGGCTTCTGAAGAGCACCCAGAACCTTCTTCTGGAAATAGCAGGGCACTCTGCAGACTTCTAAACCACACAACTATCATGGGCTTGTAAAGGACTGGGGCCACTGACATTCATACTGGGAACCAGTGAGTATTGAGACAAATGAGCCTGCTCCCAGGTCTCATGGGGCTCACAGTCAATGCAACATCACAATTACAATGGACATTTGGCCAGTCATCCCAGGTGATGTGAAGGCACCAGAAAGGACAGCCTGGGACAGACCATTAGCCTGGCTTTTTAGGCGCTAACAGAGGCATAAATCTTTCTCCTCCTCCTCCTTCTTCTTTTACATTAGACAGTGTTTGAAAAAACAACACAACACACAATTTAGAAAGGCAAAAAAGAGCCCTGGCTGGTATGGCTCAGTAGGTGAGTGCTGGCGGGTGAGTCAAAGGGTCGCCAGTTCAATTCCCAGTCTAGGGCATGTGCCTGGGTTGCGGGCCAGGTCCCCAGTGTAGGGTGTGCAGGAGGCAACCACACATTGTTGTTTCTTTCCCTTCCCCTCTCTAAAAAAATAAATGAATACAATCTTTAAAAAAAAAAAAAAAAAAAAAGAAAGGGCAAAGTGTAGGTATTTGGTGACCAGTAAGCTTTTCAACAGCTTGGACCTCAGTACTTTCACCTCCTTTGCATGTGCATGCCTGAGTGGGCTCATGTATGCACACCCTCTTCTGGTTATCTCCTTATCTCTTCACTTACTTCTTGGTGGCCTCATACATTTACTTGCTGAGTAAAATCCCATTGTAGGGCTTGGTGTCCCAAAGCTCACATTAGCAGTTCACCACCATGCACGTTAGGCTGTTTCCCATCTTTGGCTATTATGTGCTGAAACATAGTATCATGACATCTATACCTTTGTGCTCTAGTAAGTATGTCTGAAGGTACATTATAGAGTCAGATTCATGGATCAAAGTGTACATCCACTGTTAAACTGTCTTACAGAAATGAGCCAATAATGAGGGAGTCATGTAAAAGCAAGAGGGAGCAAGAGGGGTAACCTTTGGTAGATGCTATAGTCCCATCAAATGCTACAGCAAAGGAAGGAGCTGGGAAGAAAGTCACCTTGGGACCCAGTGAGGCAAGGGGGTAAGTTGGGGTCTCAAATGAAGGCTGAAAGCCTGGACCTCAGCCCACAGTCAATGAGTGGGGAACAAAGGTTTTCTTTTTTAAGCAAGGGAGTGGCAGGGTTGATTTGTATTTCAGAAAGAATATTCTGGCAGCAGTGTGGATAGTGGAGTGCAGTACCAGGGGGGCACCTGGGTCCCCACAGCACGATCCCACAGCATCTGTGCCTGACAAGGAGACCTATTACCCATTCATAAGTCACTGGGAGATCGTTCTGAAATCACTGTACTAAATCTGCACACATTAATTAACAGCCACTGATAGTGAACTGTTATTTCTGGAGAATTTTTCTTTCCCAGCAGACTCTTCTGATTCCTCATTTTTGAGTCTTTTTCTCTGCCCTATAAATGGCACCCCTCCTCCTTTCTCCTCCTCCTCCAGCTGCTCTGTATGCACATTTGAAACCAGAACACCTGATTTCCATTAATTAAATCTGCCATTAAAAATTAAATAGTGTGAGCAAGAAGGTGTGTTATCTCTATGGGTTTCAAAAGTTGCAGTGTTTCTTCAATTACTTCCCAAGCAGTTTTCATATTTCATACTGTCTGATTTCTCCAAGGGTTTGAATTTGCAAGATCAAAAGAGAGTGCAAGGGTGAGGGGAAGCATGGTGAGAAGGCTCAGAAGGGGGCGGGGGACAGGGAAACAGTTGTGGCAGGCCAAGGAAATGGTTCTGCTGCACCCAATGAGGATCTGAAATACAGGAGGGGCAAGGCCTGCTTAACCCACTAGACCATTCCTCGAGCAGGTGTGAGCGATTGAGGACAGGAAGACAACCAAGCTCATTCTGACTGCCTGCAAAGAAATGACTTGGGAACTTGGGAACCTCGACAGACACATACCTACACTGGGTGTCATGGGACATGAAGATTTTATGAGGCATTTCAGTCCAACAGAAAGACAGAATTAAGGTCTAACAAGCATATCAGGATCAAGGGAGAGGCCACCTGGAGCAGTGAGAATGGCTATGAGGCCTGGAGTCAGATGGGCTGAATTAGGACCCTGTTCCCATAAGCATGTAAATGTGGGCCAGCATCCAGACTGGGTGTCTGCCTCCTTGGCTTCTTGTCTATAAAATGAGGACATCAATAAAGCCTCTTTCATACAGTTTTGTTGGAAGTGGTATAGATGCAATAAGATAATGCATACAAAATGCTCAGAACAGTGCCCAGCACAGGGAAAACTCAATTCATGTTTTAAGAGCTTAGCACCCAAATATATATCAACCAAGGAATACTTCTGGAAGAGAGACCTGGAAGTGCTGAAAGAGTAAGGGAAAGTTACTTGAGGATGGAAACTCCATAAAAAGAGGGATTTTCACATGTCTTGCTTGCTGATCTATCCCCAGAGCCTCTCATACTGCCTGGCAAATAGTAGGCCCCCAATAAAAAGTTGTTGAGTAAATGGAAATAGGGGTCAGAACAACTGGAAGATCCAAAACCACTATAAAGACATGGTCATTTGCTTAGTCAATTCAGAAAGTCTGCTGGGCTGCCACTCTGTGACTGGTGTTCCACTCCAGAGGCACTAATGACAAGCCAAGTTTGGAAACAGCCCTGTGAGGGACACAGCCCTGTGAAGAACACTGGGTGTAACCACAGCTCAGAAGCAACTGAGAGCTGGACAGAGAGGGGGCTACAGGGGTTAAAAAAGAATCTGGAACTTGGACGTTTTCCCCAAAAGTGAGAGCATTTTAACAAATGCTTGGGAGAAGGTAAGAGCACCACTCACTGTTTCTTTTCTGTGGCTACAAGCATGTTGCTCACAAGGTTCCAAAGTCCACTTAAGCCAGGTGCTGTGGCAGGAACCTCCCAACAAGATGCCCCTCTAAGGTAGGAATGTGTACACCTTGCCATGTGGAAAGGACACATATAGAAAACTGTGAAGCCTAGGACCCTAGTTGCCTGGGGCTGGGGAGGATTCCCAGCAAGTCAGTGTAGCTGGGGAAAGGCCCAGGGGTGAGGGCTCAAGAAGTCCCAGAATCTGAGAATCAAGCTCAGGTGCTGTCAACATGCCCAAGGCCAGTCATCCAGGCAGATGTAGATCTCACCATCTAAATTACAGAAGCTTCCCAAACCTCCCATGAATGCTAATTTAAGAAGAGGGGAAAAAGTCTATTCAGGATTTGGAAAATGTCTGACTAGGAAAGAATAAAAAATACAAAGAAGAGATCACTAAGTATTTTGTGAAAAGTTGAAAATATCAATGTAAATTTTGTAATCCTTAGGTGAACAGATGGAAATTCAGTTTGGTCAAGTGTCTAAACAGCTGGTTCTTGGCTTTCAGTGAAGTTGGTCCACTATTTCTTTGCTTTGTTACTCTCCTCCTGGCACTGGTTCCTTTTCAAAACACTCAATGGACACCTAACCTAAGTTTAAAAACTACTCCTCCCTCTCTGCTCCCTTGCCCTTCCCCTTTCACTTTCCTTTAAGCCACTGCTACTGATAAAACAGCCTTAAAAGGAAGCTAGCCAGTTATACCCTGCTCTGTTGTCATGTGGAAGGAGTACCCATTTTTCCTGACTTGCTCTGGCACTTTCCCAGGATGGTGTTATGCAGACCACAGTCTTCACCTTCACCCCAAGACCTAACCTCATCAAAATCCATCTGGGATCCCTTTAATACAGAAACTCTTCCCTTCCACACTCTCTTCACCTCAGGCCCACCACTGAATTCTTCTATAGACATTAATGCATAGGGCCACACCCAGGGCTTCCCATTCTCCAGGATGGCCCTAAGAGTTCTTCCTTCATTCCACAGGACAACCCCTCTGGGATTCTCCCTGCATCTCCAGGATGGCCCTACTTCGTTCCTCATCCTCCCCCCACTGCCCAGGACTGCCCTACCTGAAATGTTGCTCCTCCTTGTGTCCCTGACCACAGGTTACCCTTGTCCACTTGTCCCAAATTCTTCTTTCTGGCCTCTGCTTTTTGATGCTGCCCAACCTCCAGGTAACAGTGCTTTCCTAGTTCCCTTTTTAGCCCTTTCTTAAATCTTCTTCCCTTCTATTCATTTAGGCTCAGCAGTCCCTGCCATTACATTCTAAGACTTCAAGCTCCTCACCCACTAGAGCACAGATTGCACTGTTAAATCAAGTGCTAAACCATCTACCTTTTTTTTTTTTTGCCCTGGGCCTAGGACACACTAGAGGGACTAAGAGATCTGCCATGACTGCAATAACCACAAACTCAGGGCTCCAGCCTCAGATGAACTTTCCCCACAACTTGTAATTCTTGACATTCTGGACAAGTTTCCCTGCCCATTCTACTAGATAGCTATCTCAGCCTTACCTGTTATCCAGCCCTGAACTCCTATGGTCAGCAGGTGACTTGTCTTTATTTCCATGATGACAGAGATTGCTGCTGGGCATGCATATGTGCACATTTCCCTCAGTAACAAGTGTACCTCTGCCTACATCCATGACACACCACCCACAGAGGAGAGCCCATCATCTATTCGAGTTCCTGGGTTCCAGGGCCTGTGGTGTCATGGTAAGATGATCCCCTCTCCCTGGTCCTGTTTCTTCATTGGACCCTGGGGAAGAATGTCTGTCAGTCTTTTTGGGGTGCTCTGAGCATGCAGTGAATAATGCATATGAACATCCTTAGCATGTTGTCCAGTATGTCAAGGTTCAGTTGTTTCTTTCTTTCATCCAACAAGTATTTATCGAGTGCCTACTGTTTATTAAGCCTTGCTCCACAATCAGGGGGGGCAGTAGTAATCCAGAGAATTGATCTTTACCTTCACAGAGCTAAAAGTTTGGGTATGGAAAAGCAAGAAAACAAGTCTTAGCAATAGTAAGCTCCATAAAGACACAGTAAGTTAAACAGATAAGGAGCAACAAGATGGGGGTTGGGCTATTTTAAATAGGTTGATCTAGGAAGGCCTCTCTACTGGGGTGACTTGGGGTAGAGATCTGAAAAATGTGATGAGGATAATACGATGAAGGGAGAGGTCCTGAGGTGAGACTACTTAGCGTGTTCTTGGAAAAGAATGAGCACAAGGAGCACGGATAGAATTTGTTGAGAAAACAGAAGCAGTGAAAAGACATAAGGGCCTGACGATGCTCACACAGAGCCCCTTCTAGGATTGGCAGGAAGCCACTGGAGGGTTTGATCAGGAGGTGACACATCTGATTTCCATGCTGGAAGGATTACAGCTGCTGTGTAACGGAGAGCTACTAGGAGGAGAGAGTGGAAGCAGCCAGGCCACCTGGAGGCTACTGCAGGAGAGAGATGGCAGGGCATTTACTGAGGGGGTGACAAACATGCTCTGTACCATCAGCTGTGGAGAAACAGACTGGTACCTCAGTCTTGGCCCTGCTGAGATGGAAATGTCCAGGACACAACCAGTATAAAATTCAGGAAGGCTATGGGGATACAAATGAGGAGCTCAGGGGCATGGCTGAAGTCCAGGTTATGATTTCTATAGCTTTTGCTGCAGCATCTACTCAATGTCTTACCTGAATATAGAAATCCCCTTTGGCCCTCACCAGACCCCATTCCATTAATGATCTGGTCTCATTCGAATTTCCTCTTCCTTTTTGTCATAACACACCACCTCCAGAACTCGACTCTTACAAACCCTCATCTTCTGGTTCTCTCATTATGTGTCTGCTCCCTGCATTTCCTGCATTAATGAATACCACCACTCCCTCTCCAACTCCTGCAAGGTAGGTGACCTGTCAAAAATCACTCTAGGGGCCCCCATACCAAGCTGGCAACCAAACGTGAGTAACTCTGCCTCCTGCTTGTCTCTCCTTTTCCCCATTGTCACTGCTTTCATTTGACCTTTATTATGTTATGAGTGGACTATTATGAGTACACACCTTATTCATACACCATGCTGGTTCCCCACCATCTGAAGAGCAGTGTCTAAGACTCTCGCTTTGAGATTGTCCTCTCTAACAAATGACTTTGGAACTGTCCCTCATATGCTCTGTACTTCTTGCCACAACTCATCATTTTCCAAGCCTCCATCATGTTGTCTGCATTGTGTCCCTGCCAATTCTTCCCCACCCACCTAAGAAACTCTGATTTATGCTTTGAGACTGACCCAACAACATCCCCTCTGCTGGGCAGTGTCATTCCCCTCCCATATCCCAGGCAAATTAATGATTTCCTTCTAGGTGCCCTAACTGAGACCTACTGTTCAGTAGCATTTCCCACAGTGCACTATAATCATCAGCTAATGTGCCTGTCCCCTCACATGGATGGGGACCATGTGAGTTCAGAGTCCATACTTGAAGAACAAATGAAGGCATTGTTGCTCAGCTCACTCCGGATCTGTGGACTCTGTCTCCTCCACATTCTCATGAGTGTTGCCTCACATTACCTTCAGCCTAAGTTAGCCAACAATTCTCTACCTAGTGGGCCTCCAGTCCCTGGTCTAACCTCCTTGGATCTGCTCCCCACCCTCCAAGGCCACGGGAACACTCCACCTGAAGTGCATACCTGACTATGTCATGACCCAGCTTATGTCCTGCACCCCTCTTCCAGGCACCCCATCTTGCCCTTCCAGGCACCCCTCCTTCCCTGGACATCTATTCCCAGGTCCTATTTCCTAACACATCTGGCTGGCTGCCCTCTGAACATCACTTGCTAAGGTGCCACCTGCTAATGGAGAGTGTTGTGACAGTGGCTTTAAGTGAGACCTCACATAAATATTTGCATTTGTAAAATGTCAGAAAAGAAGTAGGCTCTCTGTCTGTCTCTCTTTGCTGTGCTATGATGAGGAGCCTAACGCTCAGAACTGGGTTTTCTGGACCATACCTCTTCTGTGGGTTTGGCTGAATCTCCTAGCATTTCAGTGGTTTCTGGGGTGTGTGTTTGTGTGATTGGGGGTGGGAGTTGACTACTCTCTCCTTACTAAGGAATGAAAAGTATAGAGCCTTGAGCATCTACATACAAGGGGGGACCCCCACAAAAACCAGAATTATCTTCTAGAGGGCAGGCTCCTTGTAGTACAGGCTTCCCCAACTATGTGAGTGTTCTAGGAACCCTTCTGTATCAGTGTACTAGCTGGTGTTGTTGTGAGAGGTTGTGTTTGGCTTCAGTGAATTTTTTTCAAAGACTCTTTCAATGTGTTTGCCCATTTCATGATGGGTGATTTATGAGCACACCTGCCCAAACTGCTGAGTGTTCAGCAGTTTCTGACCAAAAACAGCATGACCCCAGTGCCCCACCCTCCCTGTTTACCCAGTCTCACCCCAAGTGACTTCTTTTTGTTTCCACAGATGAGAAGAATCCTCACAGGTAAAAGTTTTGCTGATGTGGAAAAGGTGAAACAGAAATGGCAGAAGCACTAAAAGGCATTAAAATTGATGAGTTCAAAAACTGTTTTGAGCAGTGGGAAAAATGTATTGATAGGTGAATTGCATCAAATGGAGAGTACTTTGAAGGGATTAAAGTTTAAACATGTAAAAATAAATACACACTTTATTAAAAAATTCCAGGTTTTTTGCCCCCCCCGCCTTATATAAGCATGTACACACATGGACACACATTTTGCACACTGTAAAGCACTAGGCAAATGTAAAGCTGTGTTAATTTATAATAACTGCACAGGTTGAAAAAAATTTTTGATTTACACTCAACACTAAACATTAATTGCCAGATACTGGGTGAGTGCTGATCTTCACCCAACAGCTGTTTTTCATTTAGTTATGTGTCTGGGTGAGAAGACCCTCCTCTTTGGGGTATATTTGTCAAGATTGTGGAGGACTGATGGAATCATATGGTTTCTCACAAACAAGTTGAGTGATCTGCATAGAAGGGGTTCAGCGTTAGCTCTTGTTTGAGAGTCTAATGGGAAGACTTTGTATTAGAGTGTATAGGAAGGCAGAAAAAATGAAGTTAGAGAAGTGGGATTATTTAAGAAAAACTTCATGGAAGAAGTATGATAAACAAGTTAAGGGCAAAAAGATCAAAGTGATGTATGAAAAAAATTGTTGTAAATATCTATGGTATGTGGAAGGCAAATTTCACACTGCACAGATCTGGGACCTGTAGACTAGGATGGAAACCCTGGAACCAAAATGAGGCCAGGAAGTGGGCATTAAAGTGCAAAGGAAGGCAAAGAGTTTTAAATGACTGCTAAGTATAGAGCAGCACTTAACCTAGATGGACAGAAGCCACGTAAAGGCAGACAGGGAGAGAATTCAACAGTGTGCTTGCAGTAAACAGGACAGACAAGGTATGGGCAGCATAACTGCTCTAACGCAAAAGCTGCACAGTTAGCCATGCCTTGGTTCTGCTGTTTTTGTTTTGTTTTGTTTTGTTCTGTTTTACGTTTGCAGAAATATTTGGCTAAATGACTATCTAAACAGTGTTTGAAAACAAAGCGCAAAGCACAACAGAAAATAAAAAGGAATAAAAAAATCAATACAGGTGAATTTTAATTCCAGTTCTGTAACTCACTGGTGATCTGATCCTGAGTTAATTATATGGAGTCCTGCTGCTGTGAATTGATGATTCTCTGAAACAAAGAATAGCAGAGTAAAAATCTCAAGGACAACCCTAAAAGCAGTGAAAACCTCTAAGGCTGAGAACTCTATGGTTAAGAAACAAGGGGTTTGCAGTGCAGGCCCTCTTAGACTCTAGTTGCATCAGACCTTCAGGTGCTATGTGTTTAGGTCACAGAGGTATTAAACAGATGTTTCTTCTTTTGGTGCTGATTCATGAGTTTCTGCATGCATCCAGATGAACTTCAGAGGCAGGCTCTCAGCATGGCACTGCACTCAGAGATTCTCAGCATTAGGACGCTCAACTCTCTGTGATGGAGGCCAGTCACACATTCCTGAAAGCACGCCTTTAGTCCCTCTCAGAAGACTTGCAAGAGATGGAAGATCCCCCAGGCAGGCAGCTACAAGTTTGGACACCCTGTTGCTTAGCACCTGGTCCTCCCACAACACTGAATGCTGCCTCTTTATCCCACCTCCACCTGGCCGGTCTGAGGCAGTGTGGCAGCCTGGGGCCCTGCTAATCAAAGGAAACCTCATGCACCAGCATAATCACTATCACCTGGGAGGTTGTTTGAACTCAAGACCTCAGAAACCAGGTCCCAGGTCATCTGTGTACACAGAAAGTTTGAGCAGCATAGATGTGCAGAAGGTAAGCCTCCTATGGACTATATTAATTTTTCAAAAAATGTGAATGCCCTTGATGAGGTCCTGTCCTCTTTAGTTCACCACAGTCTTTATATGTCCCTGTGGTTTTATACCTGCAACTCCATGTACCTGACATTCCCACTGAGCTACTGAAGGCAGCCATGCTGTGGTCCTTAGATTGGTGTTTACACTCCAGACTGGCTGGCCTCACTGAGCTGGCACATGAGAATTACCTGGTACATAGAAGAGTCTGATGATTGGTCTAGGGTAGCACCCAAGCATTGGTATTTTAAAGAAACTCCCCTAGAGGATTCTCATGTGTAGCTGAAGTTGAGAATCACTGTTCTAAGGTCAGGGAAAACTGAGCTTGACACTTTATATTAAACCTTGGCTTTGTCATTTGCTAGTTGTGTGTCTTTAGGCAAGTTACTTAACCACTCTATGCCTTGGTTTTCTTATCTATTGAATGAGGACACAAAGAGTAACTACATAACAGGTGTGGTGCCTCCCTCAAAAAAGTGCTGTAGAAATGAGGGAGACAGTATTGGTACAATAGCTAGCAATGCAATAACACTCATAAATAATAATGGTTAATGATATAATTTCACTGAGGAGATCTTATCGAAGAACGTGACCCTCCAGTTATGATGCCATTCAATTTTCTTTTACTAGCATCCAACCCCTCCTCACATGGCATAGTTTCCAATGTTCCCCAGATCCTGCAGGCACTATTTGGAAAGAGCCTCAGTTGATCCATGTTTCAGAGTGGAAGGAATATCAGTCCAAGATGCCAGTCAAAAGAATATTAGCCTGACTAGGAATATGACTGATACAGATTACTCCCACAGGAACATGGATTGCACTAACTTTCAGGATGATGCCACTTGAGTCCATCCTGATGCTGGCCTCTTCAGCATCCATTCCTTTTCTCCCTCCCCAACTGCTCCCTATTTTACTTGAAGAATCCATGTGGTTCTAGGGAAGCAGATATGGAGGTAGCATTGTCTGACTGAAGTCAAGCCAACCAATATATCTCACTGACCTACCCACAGGACTGGTGAGTGACCTAAGCTGGTCTGGCCAGGCCAAGTAAAATTTAAGATGATGCTGGGAATTCTGAGGCTCAGCTGGTATTGCTTGCTCTGGATGGTCAGAGGAAGACAAATCCAAAACAGTCCAAGAGAAACCAGCCGAGTTTGTGAAAGAAACCCAGAGCGGATGCTGCACCACTTCAAGTGTTGTGTCACACATTTCCTTATGGGTTAAGCTCATATGCCTACATCATGACCACTCTGCCACTGCTAAACTATATCAGCATCCAATCTGTTCTAGGTAACTTACAAACAGTATCTCGTTTGCCAAGGTCACAGCAAAAAGGCTGGCAATTAAAACCAATTCTTTCTAATTGTTTATCACATGGAAATTAATGGCAGCAAAAAATCCCAAGTCTTTTTCCTTTTCATTTTATTTTTTAATCATTTTTTATTGTTATTCTGTTATGGTTGTCCCAATTTTCCCCCTTTGCCCTCCTCTGTCCATGCCACCTCCAGCTCCCACAGTCAATTCCCCCTCCCCTCTGGTCACTTTCAGTCTGTTTCATGTTTCCATGCCTGTGGTTCTATTTTGTTCATTAGTTTATTGTTCATTAGATTCCTCTTATAGGCGGGATCATATGGTATTTGTTTTTCACTGACTGGCTTATTTCACTTAGCATAATATTCTCCAGTTCCATCCATGTATTTTTAAAATCATTTTTTTATTTTTTTAGTTTCAGTTGACATACACTATTTATTAGTTTAAGGTGTACAACATAGTTATTAGACATTATATAACTAACTAAGTGATCATCCCAATATATCTCATGCCCATCTGACACCATACATACTTAATAGAATATTATTGACTATAGTCCCTACGTTGTACTTTACATCCCCATGACTATTCTGTAACTACCAATTAGTACTCCTAAATCCCCTCACCCTTTTCACCCATCTCCTCAACCCCCCTCCCATCTGGCAACCATCAGTTTGTTCTCTGTATCTATGACTCTGTTTCTATTCTGCTTGTTTGTTTATTTTGTTTTTAAGATTCAATTGTTGATAGATATGCATTTATTGCCATTGTATTGTTTGTATTTTTTTCTACTTCTCCTTAAAGAAGACTTTTTAACATTTCATGCAATACTGGTTTGGTGGTGATGAATTCCTTTAGTTTCTTTTGTCTGGAAAGCTCTCCCTACCTGTCTTTCAATTCTAAATGAAAGCTTTGCTGGGTAGAGTAATCTTGGTTATAGGTCCTTGTTTTACCACTTTGAATATTTCTTGCCAATCTCTTCTGCCCTGCAAAGTTTCTGTTGAGAAATCAGCTGACAGTATTATGAGAGCATACTTGTAGGTACTAAGTGCTTTTCTCTTGGCTGCTTTTAAGATTCTTTCTTTGTCTTTAACCTTTTGCATTTTAATTATAATGTGTCTTGCTGTGGGCCCCTTTGGGTTGATCTTGTTTGGGACTCTCTGAGCTTCCTGGGCTTGTATGTCTATTTCATTTACCAGGTTAGGGAAGTTTTCTGTCATTATTTTTTCAAACAGGTTTTCAATTTCTTGCTCTCTTTCTCTTCTCTTTCTGGCACCCCCATGATGTGACCGTTGGTATGTTTGAAATTGTCCCAGAGACTCCCTTATACTAAACTCATTGCGGGTGGGGGCGGGGGCTGATATTCCTTTTCCTTTTTGCTATTCTGATAGGGTAGTTTTTGCTTCCTTATATTCCAAATCACAGATTTGATTCTCAGCTTAATCTATTCTATTGTTGACTCCCTATAAATTATTCTTCATTTATGACTAGTCCTTTTTTATACTGTTGAACTTCTCACTAAATTCATTGAGCATCCTTATAACCAGTATTTTGAACTCTGCATCTAGTAGATTGCTAGTCTCCATTTTGCTTAGTTCTTTCTCTGGAGTTCTGTTCTGTTCTTTCATATGGGATGTGTTCCACATTTTGGCAGCCTCCTTGTGTTTGTTTCTAAGTATTAGGTAGAGCTGCTACATCTCCTGGGCTTGGTAGAGTAGCCTTATGTAGCAAATGCTCTATAGGGGCTAGTAGCACAGCCTCCCCATTCACCCAAGCTGGGAACTCCAGTTGCAATCCCCCCTCTCCAATGTGGACTATGTACACCCTTCTGTTGTAGTTGACTCTTGATTGCTATTGGCATGTCAATGGGAAGGATTTACCCCCTTTTCTTCATGTCACTAAAAAGTACCTGCCCAAAGTTTTCTGGAACCAAGTAAAAAGTCTAACATTTATTCCCACAAAATTTCAGTGTAACAACTTAACAAACATTCAATTTAATGAATATGGTCTGGTGGGATTTTTGGAGATTGATTTAAGACTATGATAGTCAGGACACTTATAGTTGGTTGCAAATACTAGAAAATTAGACTTGAAGTGGTCTGAACAAGTAAAAGGAATTAGTGGCTCACATAGCTGCAAAGTCCAGTTGTACTTTTGGTAAGAATAAAATGGTTGAATAAAGGTGAATAAAAGTGGTTGAATAGGAAAGATGAATGAATGAAGCAAGAAAAGACAGTGTGCTCTTTGAAGCCCAAAACCTCATTGTTCACCAAGGTCACCAAACTTCTCTTCTGTCCTTTGGGCCTACACTGAGTCATGTTATTTGAATCAACCACAAAGGCCAAGAGGTTGAATGTGAAGATTAATTCAAGCCCATTGGGGAACACATTAGAATTGGCACTGGGTTCACTTCACTCAGAATCACATGGGCTATATGGACAGGAGTGGAAGATATTTGAAAGAAAATGCATCTAAATGAAAACACTGACACAAAAAAGGAAGGAAAAGTTCATTCAGGACAGCCTCAAATAGCAAATGTCTTTGATAGTCATTCAACACATTCACTATCCATTCAAGCTTTGAATAATTAACAAATTTGATGAGTGGACTTTCTTCCTCTTTAAATCACTAATAAAAATGTTGACTGAGACAGGAGTGAGAAGAAAGCTCTGGGTTGATGTTTATCTGTTTCTTAGCATCTTCCTAATGTGATAATTAAACCTATTACAAAGCAACTTAATCACCTCAACATTTAGCCACCCAACTCAAAAAGATGTCATTAGTCCTTATGCCAAATGTTCCATAGAAGCGTGGTTACAGTTAATCCAAGCTACTTTCATAATCTACCATTTTACATATCCCTAAAGAAAACAATGTCAGTATGAGACCTTTACAATATAACTCAAGCAATGATGAAGCCCAAAGCCCTCTCTGCACATCCAATTGCCCACTGGATCCAAATGCTCCACAGGTCCTCAACATATGCACATTTAACATGCTTTTTCCTCCTCCTATGCTTCACATTTCCTCTTGTTTTTAAATCATTTATTAAATAAAAATTCACATAACCTAAAATAAAGCACTTTCTTTTTTTAAAATACATTTTATTGATTATACTATTACAGTTGTCCCATTTTTTCTCCCCTTTATTCCCCTCTTCCTTATACCCTCTCCCACCAGCATTCCCCTACCTTAGTTCATGTCCATGGGTCATATATACAAGTTCTTTGACTTTTCCATTTCCCATACTATTCTTAACCTCCCCATGTTTATTTTGTACCTACCATTTTTGTTTCTTATTCCCTGTACCTTCCTTGCCCGATTCTACCTCCTCCCTTCCCCACTGATAACCCTCCCTGTGATCTCCATTTCTGTGATTCTGTTCCTGTTCTAGTTGTTTGCTTAGTTTGTTTTTCTTTTTTTAGATTAGGTTGTTGATAGTTGTGAATTTGTTGTCATATTACTGTTCATAGTTTTGATCTTTTTCTTAGATAAGTCCCTTTAACATTACATATACTAAGGGCTTAGTGATAATGATCTCCTTTAACTTACCTTATCTGGGAAGTACTTTATCTGCCCTTCCATTCTAAATTATAGCTTTTCTGTATAGAGTAATTTTGGATGTAGGTCCTTGCCTTTCCTGACTTGGAATACTTCTTTCCAGCACCTTCTTGCCTGCAAGGTTTTTTTTTGAGAAATCAGCTGACAGTCTTATGGGAACTCCTTTGTAGGAAACTGTCTCCTTTTCTCTTGCTGCTTTTCATATTCTCTCCTTATCTTTAACCTTAGATAATGTAATTACAATGTGCCTTGGTGTGTGCTTCCTTGGATCCAACTTCTTTGGGGCTCTCTGAGCTTCCTGGAGCTCCTGGAAGTTTATTTCCTTTGCCAGATTGAGGAAACTCTCCTTCATTATGCTTTCAAATATGTTTCAATATCTTGCTTTTCCTCTCTTCCTTCTGGCACCCCTATGATTAAGATGTTGGAGCATTTAAAGTTGTCCTGGAGGTTCCTAAGCCTCTTTTCATTGTTTTGAATTCTTGTTTCTTCATTCTGTCCTGGTTGAGTGTTTATTTCTTCCTTCTGCTCCAAATTGTTGATTTGAGTCCTGGTTCCCTTCCCTTAACTGTTGGTTCCCTGTACCTTTTCCTTTATTTCACTCTTCATAGCCTTCACTTTTTCCTCTTTTTTTTTTTTGTGACCATACTCAACCACTTCTGTAAGCATCCTGATTACCAGTGTTTTGAATTCTGCATCTGATAGGTTGACTATCTCTTCATTACTTAGTTCTATTTTTTCTGGAGCTTTGATCTAATCTTTGACTGGGACCATATTTCTTTGTCTCAGTGCAGCTGTTACATTGTAAGGGGCAGAGCCTTAGATATTCACCAGGGTGGGACAACCCACATTGCTGCATTGTGGCACTGTATGTGGGGGAGGGGCCTGAGAGGGAACAATGCTGTGTGCTTGGCTCTGGGCCAGCTTTCAGTCACTTCCTCCACTACCCACAAGCAAATTGGGCTCTTCTGGTGTGGATTCCTGGGTGTGTGGGTTTGTGTATATTCTAGGACCCTGTGGGTCTCTCCAAAAAACTCTCCTACCAGGCTGGGAGTTTCTCCTGCCTCTGCAACCACCACAGATTTTTTCAGTCAGAGATTTTGAGTCATTATATCCTCGTGCTAGAAGCCTGGGTTGCATGGACTGTCTCGCTCCCTGGTTGTTCCTCCCAGTTTATCCACATGCAAATGTAGGACCATGTATTCTGCCAGCCACTTCCTTGCCAGCCTGGTCCTCCTGCTGCTGCCTTGCCACCCAGCTGCCCATCTCTGCCCCTCCTACCAGCCTGGATGAATGTTTCTTCTTTAACTCCTTGGTTGTCAGACTTCCATACAGTTTGATTTTCTGGTAGTTCTGGTTATTTTTTGTTTGTTTGTTTTTAAATTTGTCATTGTCTTTCTTTTGGTTGTGCAAAGGACTCAAAGTGTATCTACCTATGCCTCCATCTTGGCTGGAAGCTCTAAAATAAACCATTTTCAAGTGAACATTTTAGTGGCATCTAATACAGTCACAAATGCACAACTACCACCTCTATGAATATACATGTACATACTTTTGAATCCCTCTTCTCAATTCATCTGGGCATATACCTGTGAATGGAACTCACAGATCATATGGTAAATCTGTGTTTAACTTTTTGAGGAACTGCCAAACTGTTCTCCACACTGGCTGAGCTGTTTTACATTCCCACCAGTAATGCATGAGGGTTCCAATTGCTCCGCATTATCACCAATACTTTTCTTTCTTTTAAAAAAAATTACAATCATCCTCATAGGTGGGAGGTAATATCTCACTGTTGTTTTGATTTGTATTTCCCTAGTAACTAATGACATTGAACATCTTTTCAGGTGTCTGTCAGCCATTTGTATATTCAAGTCCTTTGCCCATTATTAAATTGGGTTGTTTGTCTTTCTGTGGTTGAGTTGTAAGAGTTTCCCCCATTTCCTTTTAACTGAGTTATTCTAGTCAAAACTTTCAGAAATATCACTTCTTTATTCCCTCTTTACCCTGACAGTCACCAATTTCTGTTGTTATGTCTCAGAAATGTAGAAAATCTCTCTACCCTCCCTCCCAAATGCCCTACTTCAGGTCCTCACTGTCTTTTCCCAAGACAATCATGAGAGCCATGTGTCTTTTCTCTCCAGCTGCAAATTTCTTCCACATAACTGCTAATTTCTCTAGCATAAACTTAATCTTGTTACGCTTCTGCTAACAACATTTCCCAAATCTTGGCATCATCTAGGAAAGCCTAAGCATCCTGGCCTGGTGGTGAGCCCTCCACAGGCTGTCTTCTAGTCTCTTGAGTCCATATGCAGCAACTCTGCTCCAAGGAAGCTCTGTGAAGCTGAGTGCCATCCACCTACCTGCATTCTAGGTTATGCCCTGGCCAATGTGGGCCCAAGTCTAGAAAACAGTTCCCACTGTCTCTCTGAAGGTTCTTCTAATTCACCCTATCAGCTCTGACACAAAGTCATGTCTTTGGGGATCTTTAGTGGTACCACAGGATTATTTTTAACATGTGATATACATGCTACTAAAGATGCCAGCACACCCAGGTTATCCTTCCTGGAGACAGTGCCCAGTCGGGAGGCTACTCATGATTGTTGCTAACTGGACCTAGGGTGGACCAGGCCACCGGGAGAGAGTACAGTCTGGAGAACAGAGGGAAAATAGGCTAGTTGAATGTGAGAGGAGAGTGTATAGAACAGAGCAGGATGGAACAAGAAGACATCATTAAAAGAGCACAAATGGGTCTCAAGGCCAAACAAGAGACAGTAGATTCCTGGGTAGGCCTTAGTTGCCCAATATCTTCTCACACCTGGGCTGTGGATAGCCTTAGAGTGGCTTGAGCATAGTCTAGGCCTCACAACCACAGTAGCAAAATGCAGAGCCCCCAAAGATGCTTTGTGCTGACCTGAATTGTGCCCCAAATTCACATGTTGAAGTGCTAACCCCAGTACCTCAGATTGTGACCTTATTTGGGAATAGGGTTGCTGCAGATAGAATTCATTAGAATGAGGTCACACTGGAGCAAGAGACAAACAGAACAGGCACAGTCTCACTCTTGAGAAGCTTACAAGACAGTATGGAGACAGACAAGAAAATGAATGAGGTACTGCTATTTACACAAAGGAAATCAAGCAGGACAGTGTGATGGAGAGCAAAAAAGAAGGGTGAGGGAAATCATCTCTGAGGAGTTAAACTGTAGTTGGGACTTAAATGGGAAAAAAAATCAAAAGGTAAGGAAGAAAGAAAAGGAAAAATAAAAAGAACAAAGAGAAAGGAAAAGAAGAATGGAGAAAGAAGGTATGGAAGGCTAGTGTGGAAGGCTGAGAAACTAGTGAGTGCAATGGCACAGGTGAGGGTGGAGGATTTTCTGAAGTGAAGGCATGTGGGAGGGGGAAAGAGCAAGGACTGTGGAGGACACGATGCCAGGGCAGAAGCTATAGGGCTTCAAGTGCTGTGACCGTAGCTATGGAAGGATCTGAAGTAGAGGATAGTGCACATAGATTACAAAGCTTCTGGGAATGAAGGGGTGGGGGGGGCATTCAGAAGAGAAGCAGGAAGACCACTCTAGGGAGCTACGGCAAAGGTCCAGGGAGAGGTGAATGTGACCTGTCTTAGGGGTACTCACAGTTGTTTTTCCTCCTACTAAAGCAGGAGCTTCCAGAGAACAAGGACTGTGCTCACAGCAGGTAGCCAAGAAAGATTTGCTGAGTGAAACATGGAACCCTTTAAAAGGAAGTGGTCACAGGAGCCCACACAGGTGTGAATAGAGCATTCCCAAATATAACTATATGCCGGTCTCGTGAAAAATATGCCAGGGAGGCCAGCCAGCTTTCAGGGTACACACTTTAGAAAATCTCTTCTTCTCCTTGAAGAACCAGGGTTCAGTTGGCTGTTGTTAGTCTACAATACTTCTGTACCCACATCTTACAACTTCCCTGGAAGCCTCAGGTGTTTTCCCCTCAGCACTCAGCCTCCCTGAAGCAGTGTAGCGACTGTTTCCCAAGGTTCCCATGTTCTGCTTCTCTAATCCTTTTTTGGCTCAGAACAATTTCTCTAATTTCTTCCTCGAACTTCTGAGAGATAAGACTAGTAGAGTTGGGGGCTCTGCTTTTAGATGGCAGATGTGGGCCCCATCATGGTTAGACTTGGCCTATCTCCATCTTTGTGATCTGTGACAGCATCAGGAACAGAATCTTATTTTAAAAAGTAAAGTAATTGTATCCACTAGAAACAAGTAGCTTAGAATTCACCAGGAGAGGAAATACACTGGCCTTGTTTTTGAGCACTGGATGGGTTACATACAATATGATTGGTTGTGACAGGGAGTAGTGACCACAACACAAATACATTAACATCCTAATGGAGGCAAAAGGTCAAAATTTTCCATGCAGTGGTTAGTCAGTGTGGCAGACAGCTGCTGCTTTTGCCACCCAGCCTCTACTCACTCTTTCTCCTCTGAGTCACTGTAGCCTACCCCATTCAAATCACTGTTGGTCACTGAGGCTTAGCCAGGAGTGTGTCCATCAGCTAGGGATGAGTTGGGGAAGGCCATGTACTCTCACTCTGGGTGACTGGGGTCAAGCAGCTTCATCAGAGCACTTGTGTTTCCATTCCTAGTTAAGTGGACTTACTCTTGTGGATGTTGCAATGACATGAACATAAAACTGCCAAGGGACACTTTTTGGAACCTGAGAGTGGAACCCATCTGAGGAAGCAGAGCTGAGTGAGGGTTCTCTCAATGACCTCATGGAAAACCAGACTGGAGAAATACCTAAAGCCAGATCTAGGGAGTGGTGGGGGGGAACAGAAACAATTGTACTTGAACAACACTAAATAAAATTTAAAAATAATAATAAAAAATTAAATTAAAAAATAAAATAAAATAAAATAAAATAAAATAAAATAAAATAAAATAGTTTTTAAAAAGCCACATCTATTCTGGGGTTTTTGACTGTGTGAGCCAATGTCTCCCTCCCCTATCCCTTTTCTCTTTTTTAATAAAACCATTTAGATTGTGATTTTTGTCACTTACAACAGAGTCCTCATTGATGTGGCCTCTTTTTTTACAAAAGGGATTACATGAGAAAACAACCTTCCTGCAAAAGAGTGAGTGACTGCTGGAGCATGGGGAGAAGCTGTAAGGTACTTACCCTGTGTCAGGGATGACAGAGGGTGGCCTCCCACCACACATCTTGCCACATGGATCAGGCTGGGACAAGGTGCTGGACCTAAGTGCACAGGTATCCTTCTACAGCCTCAGAGGTTGCCTGCTGGACAGTCACTTCAGGGCAAAAATGTGAACTCCATCAGCCTGAGTCAGTAGACCTGAGGGGCATCATGGTATCAAACATATCGAAGAGAGCTGAGAATGATGCAAGCCCCACAAACTCAAAGTTCTCTTCCAGGATTGTGGCAACATTACCAGGAACTATGCTCCCAGGGATCAAAATGCTATACAAACCTTGGCTGGAACAAGGGGATGACAAGTTACTCCAACTTTTAAAGAAAGTGCATTCTCACTGTGAAATGATCTTCCTATTTCCAAACAGGTTGATTCTGGGGTTACCTATCCCGAGTGGCTAGGCCAGTCTTGGTGACAGCCAGAGACACCTGGGGACATATTCTTTTTTATAGATGAGAAAACAGAGATAAAGAAACTGTCCAAAGTCACAAAGCATGCCAACAGTAGAGGCAAGATTTAAACCCAGGTCTGTCTGACTCCCCTCACCTTCTCTATCAGAAAACAGAGTGAAACATACTAGTGTAAAAGGCCAGTAAAGAATATGAACAGGATCAAAACAGGTGAAAATGCAGGGTGCTCTAGTAATAGTGATTATCCTAGTTAGAAGAGGCTGCCTCATGCCCAGCACATTCACCTGCAGCAGCACCATTTTATTCACCCAAGAAGAGAAGTAACACTTGCTTGATTGTAGTTGGTAGGGTAATAATATCAGTGTAATAATTTATAGTTTTAATTTGAATACTTCGCCTAAATTGTCATATGGTGTGCTTGAGTGTGATTTGTTATCTTACAGAATTACAAGCTTATGATTTTATAATAATGAAGGGCGTTATTTGTGCCAGTTCCTGTATTTTAGAGTTGTTATCTGTTGATACCGTGACATTCCTGTGAAGGGAGATCCCTGGTAATTGTGTTTAGTGATACACATAGATTACTGCCCCTGAAGCACTGCCAGCCTCTCCTTGCTGAACAGAGATGACAGCCCAGCTGTAACAACACAGTGGTGGGACTTTGGTGTTAGCACTGCTCTCCCTCCCATGAGATGCCCTCCTTTGGCTCTCATCCCATTCTTTGCTATGTGTCTGTGAGGAGATCTGTGCTGATTAAACCTCTGGTGAGAAAATGACATTAAATGGTAGCCTGGGCCACAGCCTTAGGAAGGTGCTTGTTTAGACCATGGCTCTGCTAATAGGGAAAATTTATACACCTGGAAAGATATTAGGGTAGCAAGACAGCTCGAGTTTCTCACTAGGAAATAAATTTCATGTGGTGCAGAGGACCCACCGGGGAGGGAGGCGCCCATCATACTCATCAACTGTCTCCCATTCTAGGGTCTGCTATTCTTCTCTGTGAGGTAAACTGGCTGGATTAGAACCATCACCCACTAATGGGTTCATATTCACTTTTAAGCTCAATTGTCCTGCTTGTCCCTCCAGAAGGAAAGCCAGACAGGCTTAAGGAAATAGGAGCCTGGCTGGTGTGAGATGAGCTAGGCCAAATCAGCTTTCTTTTTGGGACTAAGCAGAGAAGCAAATGGAGGCAACTCAAGAGGAAGTCATTAGGGTGGATCAGGGCCATGGAACAGGCTTGGAAAGACCTAAGGAGACAGGCAGGCTTGTGGAGCTGTCAGGGGTGGGGGCTGAACACAGCCCAGCCCAAAGGGAAATACCCACCTGCACAGCTGAGCGCCCAGCTGACTTCCTGGTTCTAGTTTTGCACGTCCTTAAGATAAACTGCCATTTCTTAAGAAAATCTATATAATCTAACCAAAACATTTTCCAACAAAGTCCCAAAAAGCAGAGGAGAGGGAGAACACATGCCCTCCAGGGAATAGGAGGGTAAAGCCTGACATTGCCCAAGGCAAGGAAGAATAAAACTGCTTTTGAAATTGCCTGTTTTATCTTAAAAGTAACTTAAATTTTCCATGCTATTCCATAGTATCAGTGTTTGCTTTAATATAAAATAGTATTTCTCCCCCTGAAGCTTCATGTAAAAGTGATGTTCCAGAAAGATGAGCCCCTTCTAAAAGTCTGTGGTCTCATCTCCCACACCTGGTCAGTGGGCAACCCTGGGAGGCATACACCCTGGGGTGGAACAAGCTGGCTAGCAGAATCTCCAATAGTCCTCCTGGTTCTGACCTGCACACAGTTAAACAGAGAGCTTGTTAACATACAAATACTGGCTCTTAGGTACCTCAGAGGCAAGAGGTCTCATCTTTAGTGTGGGCCATCATACAGCCACACACAACTGCAGCTGGCAGTTCCCCAAGAAGGTTCTCAACTCATCCCTCACCAACATAAGGTATGATGCCAGTGGTCATAGGCAGTAGTGGGGATAGGGTCAGAAAATACAGCAAAGGAACAAGTTTGAGGCCAACAGGAGTCACAGCCAACTGGCCACAAAACTCTCCTTCAGTGCCTAACAAGAACTACAAAAGAACACACTCATGATCTGTGGACTTCTAAGGAAAACCCTTTGCTGTCCAAATGACGGGCAGTTTGTTCTATTGATAAAGATGGGCTTCCCACTGACACCTGGACACACATTTCTGCTAGCCCAGATGACATTTCTACTTCAGTATCTCGTGAACTGTGCTTCACTGTGCAGAAGACATATCATTTACTCTCTCCAACTAAAGGGTTTGTCCTCCTGCCCTTCCTCCTGCAGAATGATGGATATAGACAATGACACAATGAAAAGCAGCCAGCCAGCCACGGCCATTCCTTTCTGTCATCCCCAATACCCAGAGAGGAAAGAAGCTCTTGGAGGAATCCTTCTGTCTCACTAATGCACTGTGCCCTCTGGCAAGTCACCTCACCTCTCCAGGTTCTAGCAAAATGAGGCAATTAGATCACATTGATTGGAAAGTTCTTTCCAGCATGAAGAACTGCATTTAGCATGCAATTGTTAACCAGAACGAGAAAGGTTTATATATGCCAACAGAGAAAGAACTCCAAGACATATTATTAAAGAGGAAAAAGCAAGCTGTACAACAATATACTATGATTTGATTTGGATAAACTATATGCTTGAATACGCATTAAAATTTTTTGAAAGGATACGCAAGACAGTGTTAACAGTGTCTACTCTGGCAAGTAGGATAAGGAATTGGCAGAAAAGTGGTGTTCAGTTTCACATGTTTAATCATGTGCACACAGGGCTTTTTAAATTAAATAAATAAAGGAGTGGAAAGCATCAATCTATTGTCCCATGTGTCTCAGCATCACCTCCAGATTTTGGCTCATGCTGGAATGACAGCTCCAGTGTCTCTACTGCCTGGCTGTGTAGCTCTGCCATATGCATCTTGCAAAACAGCAAACAAAAGCCCTTTTCTAGTCACTAGTCTAACAAGGTCCTTCTAGGCTCAGCCTCCCAAATACCCATCAGTTCCTTCTGGGCTGGACTTTGGGCAGTGTGTTTACAACTGCGGTGGTGTTGGTGAGCCCAGGGCAGGGTCATTTGTGGGCCAGCTGCCTCCTCCCCTGATAGTCACTGTCTCCTGTGTATGGGCAGGCACCATAATATCCAGTGTATCCCCAACCCCCAGGGGTTGGTGTCTTTTCCCACAGCTCTAAGATACCCATTTTGGGATATACTCTCCCCAGGCCTAGAAACAGAGCTGTACAGGATGCTCAGGATAGTCACTGCCTCTTCCCTTTGCTGAAATGAAGTCAGGTGGGCCCCCAACATCCCTCCCCCCACAAAGCTGTGCTTTAAACCACCTCTCTCCAGGTGAGCTCAGTGTCTACTCCCAGATGGAGCTCCTCAGCTGGCTCTGGAGTGTCCTTCCCTGGGCAGCCTTCCCTTTGGAATCAACCTGTCCCATCTGGAGCTCTGCTATTATTACACTGGTATCATTTTATTTTTTGTAACAGTAGCCAAGAACTTGGGCTCACTGAATCAACGGCCATTATAACAAGTCCTAAGCAATAAACAGGAACTATTAGTCATGCTCAGTATCTGCCCTGACCTCATCCAAGGCTGGCCAGAGTACTGGAAGCAGCACCACCAATTCCCATAGGGCAGAGAATACAAATGAGCAGCTCAGGGAGACAAGACACCTCAATGATGGTGAGAAGAGAGAAAAATCTCCCTTATCCAGGAATCCAAAAGATTCTGAAATACTTCATTCAAAGCTTACAGATCACTCAATTAAAAACAAATCAGTTGAAGATACTTTTTGGCAATAAGAGCTATTTGAGAAAAGGAAAATCTCAATCAGCAGTACTTTCACTTGAGACAGATGAAATGGAAGATAGAAGTGTCAGGGGTGAGGAATAGACACTCTGCATTCTATTGGAGAAATGGGGTTCCTTTTTTAGGCCTTAAATCTGAGAGAAACAATCTACAATGTCTCCTGAGGAGGGTGGTGACCCAGATCACAAGGTTTCTAGAACTCTCATCACATATAATGAGAATAAGGGGCTGGAGTCTGGAGAAGGGGCATGAAGAACACCTTCACTCTCTTAAAAGTGCATATACACAGGGACAGACCTGTGCCTCCAGAGGGAAGACCTAGGAATGTTGAGTAGAATTTCCAAGAATGCCCAACATAGAGAAAGTTCAAACTATCAGTGCTCTAGAGCAAAGAAATGAGCTACATTGTGAAGTGTGAGTACCCTATCATGGGAAAAATCAAGGTCAGAGGCAGTTCTCTGGGAATGCTATAGCAGACTGTTCTGGACAATTAGAGGCTGAGCTGAATGACTTCTATGGATCAGAATTTCAACTTGGCTGTGAAGTTTTCATGGATTTTGCACAGGTTTAGCATCTTTTTAGGACACTGCACCTTAAATGAAGAATGGCCAGCTCACCATGCCAGAAACTTCCTGACCTGCACAAAAATGACCTAGTGGTGGAGTTGAGTTTGCTGGCACTTAGGAGGCTGTGATAGCAGGTCTCCAGAGAAGGGATGAGCCATGATGGCACCTAGTTGTGGAGCTGAGTTTGCTGGCACTGAGAAGGCTGTGATAGCAGGTCTCCAGAGAAGGGATGAGCCATGATGGCACCTAGTGGTGGAGCTGTTTACTGGCACTGAGAATGCCCCCTACTATCTGGCCCAGAGCAGAGGCTGTGAGCCCACTCAAGAAAAGCAAGCAACCATGCAGGCTGCAAGATGTAATAGCTGATACCAACCCGGATCCAGGATCTGTGCAGTGTTTATGCCACAAGAATTTTCTCAGGGGTTCTGGAGTACAGCCAAAAGCAGAGATATTTCCAAAATGCCCAAGGGTTTCACTTTCTTTGCTCCAGCATACATGGCCACCCTGTGAGTTCTGAGTTGTTGGGGGATAAAGCTTTAATAGATGCTCTGGAACAAGGCTAGGTTTAACTTCTATCCCACATGTCCCTAAGCTTTCCACCTCTTCCCATACACACATTAGTTCAGGACAAGAGCCAAAGCCATCTATGATCCACTCTTCTCTCTAATTTAACCCCTCAAATCCATCAGTATATCTAGTCACTCTAACCTTGAACAAACTTCCAGTCTACCAGCACTCACCAACCCTTAACCAAACTTGGTCTCAGCAAACAACATCATGCATCTGGATGACTAAGCAAGAGCCTCCTAGCTGGTCTCTCCTCTTCCACACTTGCTCTACTTGTTTATCCTTTTCAGCGGCCACAGTCATCTTCCCACAGTACAGTCATATCTGCTTAAATCCTTCCATTCACTCCCCACTCCTTCGGAACATCAGACTGCTTTCCCATCACCTACTGATGACTACCTAGCCAGGCTCCTCCTCCTGGCTGACCTCACTGCCAACCCCCTCTCTCATCTCCAAAGGACTATGGTCATACTAAACTCTCTTGGCCCTTGGACATGCAAGTTCATGTCCACCTCAGGGTCTTCCAATTAGCTCTTCCTTCTGCTCAAAGACCTTCCCAGAATTCAAATCCAGATCTGTTCCCCCTAGACCTTTCCATGACTGCCACCTTCTCATTCAGCTTTCAATTCAGATGTCTTTTTCTTAGGGAAGCCTCCAGACCAAGCTAGTTCAACACCCCCAAGCCTATCCTAATACCTCTTCCTATATTCTGAATGCTCACTAGCACCTGAAATAATGTTTTCTGAAGAATAGAGCACTGCCTTGCTTATTGCAAACGCCCCAGCATCCAGAACACTACCTGGGAAGTAGTAGTTGCTAAATAAACCCCATCAGTTCAGCCCTAAAAGCCCCTCCCCTCCTCCTTCACCAAGAAATTCAAGGCCTAGAGCTGGAGCTTCTGCTTTCCCAGTTTCCTTATCCCCTACCAGTGCCCTCTGTAATCCCATCCAGTGAGACAAGGCTTCTGAGAGGGAGAGGTCATAGCCCTGGGGTGGGTTAGGGATAGAGAAAAAGGTCAGCTGAGAGCCACTACTCAGTAATACATCTGGAAATATCAAGGCACTGATTTTTCCAGTGCCTTGTTAAGGTCTAATGTACCTTATTAAGTTACACTAGTAATCACAAAACCTAACAATGTTGATTTAGAAGCATTCTTACAGAATGTTTAGCCCAGTAGCTTTCATACATAGAGTACAGAGATATTCAAATGGACTCTCTTGCTCAGAAGCCCAGCATATTTTCAGAAACACAAGGGCACTTCTTTGTGGGAGGTAGGGGAAGGACTCTTCCCAGACTTCTCTTCCCCCTCTGCTGCCCCTGGGAGACCTCAAGAAGTCAGTGAACCCACCTCTGTTGTAGGTGGGATGCTGCAGCCCCTTGAAGCCCTTCAGAACCACAGTACTCAAGGAGGGGAGCCAGAACTGACTCTGCCCTGAGGCTGGTGCAGGGCGAGTGCATGCCTGGGACACTGTCTAGCCTGGAGCCCTTGCTCAGCTATTTATTATTTCTCCAAATTGCTGACAACTCCTGCTTCCCTGCCGGCAGCAGGGCTTTTGTCACATAGAAACCCAACCCATTTTCCAAGCAGCTGGCAGATGATCCAGGGAAGCTCCAATAATGAGTAAAGTACCTTCAGGGTCACTGCAAAGTCCCTCTGACTAGCCCTCTCCACATGGGCTATGTGGGCTACAGGTGAAACACAGCAGCTGTGACAAGCTTGTGGCTTTGACAGAGAGCCCACCCACAGTGTCAGGCTACCTGATGAAAAGTCAACTCAGGGCTGCTGATCCAGATACCTGCTGGACAGTCCCTATACCCACATTACCAGCACACCCACAAACCTGAGCAGGGTTCAGCCAGCCACTCCCCTTGTGCTTTCTGTGGACCTAGACAGAGACTATAGACCACTCACCAGCCATTCTGGGATTGCTGGGGCAACCGGCTCCTTCCTATAAATGATGTTCCTGACACTCATGGAGTCCCTCTACTCTGGAGAAGCTGTGGGAAGGAGGTGTAGAAAAATGAGGGAAAAAATGCAGTGGTGGTGTGCAGGTATATCCTGCTCTAAGTGTCCTGAGGTGGCTTGTGAGTGTGGCTGCCATGCGTACCCACTGCATAAACAGGCACTTGGACTGGGCTGCACAAAGCCATGGTCATGGTCAATAAACACTGACAAGTATGGATACAAAAGGGTCAGTAGGTTTCTGAACTACCAAGCCTCAAAGCAGGTCAGCCTTTAAGGCCAGATATAGCAGTAGGGGTGACTGGTGTCATGGCCTGGCTGCACCTCATCCTCTGAAGGAGATGGCGGGCAGGGCCTGCTACTTTCAGCCTAGCCCTTTCACACTGACATCCTAAGAGCTGGCACAGTGACCTTTCAGACATCCCAACCCTGCCTTCAAATGAACTTTGGATGAAGCCCACACCCCTCAGTGCCCTCATAACCTTGATCTCAGCCCCTCTTCCCTTCTTTCCACTAAAACTGCTTCAGCTCCCTATGCCTTGACTGGGCTAATCCCTATACTTTTTCTACAGCCTCCCTGATACCATCTCCTTCAAGAAGCCTCCATGGCTAGGCATAGACAGTCACTCTGGGCTTTCATTTCTTCCATCTTGACATGCACCCCTCCATGCTAGAACATGCTAATTCCCTGTCTTTCACTTCCACCAGGCTGCCCGGCTGCCAGCCCCCTGCAAGCTGTAGGGTCTAGGTCCCTTAGTCCATATCCTGGTACTAAGCAGACCTGGAGTCCTGCCATGGAGAACAGTTAACCATCTCCTCACAGGCATTATGCTTTGATCTCCCCATGGCTGGGCATTGCACAGTGACATGGGGCTGACATGTCTGCCTCCTTCCCAGAGCAGAAGTCCCAGCTGATCCACAAGGTCTCTTCTACACACACAGGGCCTACTCAGACTCAGACCATCTGTGCTCAGGCGTCTCCCAGGGAAAAAAGACCAGCCCTGGCCTGAGGTTAAACAAAGCAAGCACAACTACTGGGATGCACCCAGAAAGCAGGTCTATTTCTGTCTCCATTGTCCTTTTAAGTATACTGTGGAGAGCGGGACCAATAAAATGGCATCGGTCCAGTCAAGATAGGATAAAGTATATAAAACAAAATGGTATCACTCATGTCAACCAAGATGGCTGCCAGTCAGGCATGATGCTTTGGTTCAGGAAGGAAACTACCTCAATCATGCCTGGTAGGGTGGAGTGTTCAAGATATCTGCACACATGACATGAATAGGCATGCCAACAGAGGCAGAGTACCCCGGGATAATCCCACTGGGAATTCCCCGACAACTTATTAGAGGTTTCAATGTATTTATCAAGAGACTCAGAAGAGTGGAGTACATGACCCTCAAGGGTATAAGAAGTGGGGAACCTCAGACTGCTGCCAAAATGGCTGAGACTCACACACCAATGTGCTGCTCCATGCCATGCTGATCTGATTGCTGTGCCTCAGGAGGCTCTGCCCCGCTGTTGACCCAGTTCTGGAGATTCTGCTTTATAAGATGCTGAGAGCCCCTCTGCCTATGGTGCTGTCTTCTAAACCCCTAGACTAAGGCTCTGGGACTCAGGTTCATTATCCCCCAATTCTCTTGCATGATGTTATTACTGATTGTTTCTGAGTGATTATTATTGTTATTAGGTTAGTTGATCTAAATTAATAAAAGCTGAGTGAATAGCATAGTCACTTGTGTTGGCTCCCTGGTATTTCTCTGTACCAGTATCACTTGTAGGACTGGTGGTTGTGTAAGTGGCTCGATGCTTTTGGTTCATAGGGCCTAGATCAGACAACCTGAGCAGGAACTGAAGGCTCTCTTATAGGAAAGACTATATCTGGAAACATATACTTACTACACGTACTCAGTCAAGGAGGGTGGTTTCCTGTGCCTAAGGGAAAATGTGGGTGGCCCACATAGCTTTCCTGCTAACTTTTAGCACATCATTTCTTGAGTATATGAAATGTCTAGTCCTACACACTGTTTCCCAGAGTACCTTTACTTCTCCCCAGTCCTGCCTCTCAGTCCTGACCCCTCTAAAATGTGGTTGAGTGGAGGAGCCCAAAGGAGACTAAGCACTGAGGTTCTGAGACCATCCCCCGCCCCAAAACATACCCCCCCAGGCCTCACCTCTCTATCTACCATCCCTGCCAGTGTTGGCAAGCTCTCCCAGCACTGCCTGGATAGGAGAGCAGCATCTGCAACTAAGCACCCAGGAGCTCAGGGATATCCTCTGCTCTCCATTGGTCTCTGGCCCCTCCATGTGGCCAGTAGCCTCTAGGAAGTCCTATCTCACGTGGGAGGCAGAGTTCCTTAGAACCCATGATGTAGCTGGGTGGGGTATCATGTCAATATTATAAAAATGTCTCTGTTAATGTCAGCAATATTAATTAAAATGCAGCCATTGGTACAGTATGTGGTACAAAAGAGTAACTCAGTATCTGCTGAATGAGGAACGGTTAAATGGAACAATACAATTAGGTGCAACAGAAGGGGAATTCTTAATTGTGCCTTAGCTTAGATATCAGATAACATAAGGAGTTCTTTATCAATTAGGACTATGTAGGGGAGCTTTGTCCACAGAGCCCCACCCCTGTCCACCACGGATGAGAATAAGTCTACCAAGACATGATCTGCTTGGGGAGGAAAGGTGGCTGATCTCTCACAGGAGAAGGACCAAGAGCCTTTTTCCTCAACAGCTTTTAATGGGTTCATTTACACAGGAATTCAGGTAAAGCTCATTACTCATTGCTGGGAAGTAAGGATTAAATAACAAAGGAACTCTTAGGTCCTATTTTGAGTCAGGGTCAGATAGCTAAAGAGCTGTAAAAAACTTTAAGGAACAAGCTTACTTCTTCCTTGGACCCTTATCAGTTAATTGAGAGCATTCTAAACAAAGCAGGCTTCATAGGATTTTACATATTCTTTCTTAGGCCTGATCACCCGTGGAACCCACCCTTTCCAGCACAGGGCTGCACTACTCTCTGTCATTGTTTCAGGCTTAGGTGGAGCAAGGAAAGTAAGGCAGCCAAGAGATTAGGACATTTTCTCACAGACAATGAGGACTTGGGCTTGTCAAAGCTGAAGGGCAAGGGTCCATCATCCTCTTTTGCTATAGCCCCCAAAGTCCTTCCTTGGGGGCCTCCCACGTGATTGTGCCTGTCTTAGATCGTTCCCCACTTGGGGAATCTTACCCGCCATTGGCTAACCAACCAAGCATTGGGGGACAGTTATGGATGAAGTAAAAGTAGCAGAAGCGGTGCTCCTGCCAGGGAGATGAGCTTTTGTCTCCTTGCTGGCTTATGGTCCAAGGTCATTCCCTCAGCCTTAGCCTAGGTGGGGGTTACAGCTTCTGATACCAGGCAGGGCAGTTCCCAACAGGACTACATTGGGCTATGGATGACAGAAGGCCTACAGTAACAGTGGCTCTAACCACATGGAAGGCCTTTCCCTCTCATAAACTGAATAAGCGAAATAGAGACAGGCTCATAGATAACGAGCAGGATGACAGCTAAGGATGGGGGAGGAGGTTAGGAGATGGAAAAACTGAGCAAAAAGGAAAAGGGATTCATGGACATGGACAACAGTGTGGTGATTGCTGGGAAAGAGGGGGATATAAGGGGACTAAATGGTAATGGAAAAAGTAAAATAAAAATATTTTTTAAAAAGAAATTTTTAAAAAAAGAAAAATACATTAACTGCTAGAAGAGTTTTCTTTTAAATACTAATAAACCAAAAGACCTCCCCCCACCACACCTGCCAAAAAGAAAAAGCCAGATTCAGGCTGACCCTGTGCGGGTGGTGAACTCCCTTGGGAAGGTCTCTGGCTGTCCCTGCCTGTCCACTTTAGCACCCTGGGTAGCCTCTGCCATCAGAGTTGCCTTTTTTGGAAAAAAGGGTGCTCTAGCAGTCCATACTTCAGTTATCCAGAGAGAAACAGGAAGGAAGGACTCCAGCTGAAAAGAGCTTTCTCTGAGGCCACACATATCCTTCCCTCATGTATGCAATGCTAGAATGAGGTCAAAAGGCCACCCTCAGTGGCTGACAGGCTAGACAATGGATGCTAGCAGGAGACTTTGCAACCCCAAATAAAACTAGAGTTCTAACATCAAGAGAAGAAAATAAGAATGAATATTGAGTTGGCAACTGGCAGTTTCTGATCAGGCTCATGCTGGTCTGTGTTCATAATTCTCATTCAGCTTCAAGGCTGCCCTGGCTGAATGGATACCATGGACTGTACTATGGCTTGTCCAAAGTGGTCCAATGCACAGTGTTTCCAGAAGGCCCCTGGCAAGCCAGGGCCACACATAGACATCACCAGTGTTTTGGTCAGTCTGGAGTCACTTGCAATCCAGAACACAGGACCACTGGAAATAAGAGGCTGAGTGTTACAAGGCCTGGATTTCAGGCTGTAATTCATCCCTGGGACACTGGGCAATGTGCTGGACTTTTCTGGGAGCCATTTTCTTGGGCCTTCACACAGACATAGCAGTAGGAAGCTAGTGTGTCTTGTGTGGGAACTTAGATCTTCTGACAATGGGACATTGCTAGAATATCCACAAAGATGGAAGAAAATAATGGCACTCTATATGAGAAGCGAAGAGATCCCTGAATGAAGAAAATAATAATGATAATAACAATGAAAGCTACCATTCATAGGCACTTATTATGTGTTGGGTTGGTAATCCTTAAGTAATGCTGTATGGCAGAGATCAACATCCCCTGTCTATACACTGAAGAACAAATGATGCTCAGAATGGTAAACAGCTTGCCTGAGGAACACTGCTGGATGGTATTCTAAAACATAGGAAACAGCTGCACCTGGCTGATCCTCCCATGAATGGTTTTCCCTTTCACCATGTCAATTCATAGCATAAAGACCAGGAACAAGTATAAACCTTAAACCTAGAGCAGGTACAACCAGGCAGAGGGGTTTAATCAAATTTTGGGGGAAATAAATCTTCCTCATACTATTAGAAACAAGAATAATTACTAGACCAGTTCTAGTTGATAACCTATTAGACCAAAGAGCAATTGATGATAAGTTCAAATTGCAGGGCTGTTGAGAGAAAGGAATTGGGATGGGGCTGGGAGGAAAGCAGTGGCTTCCAAACAAGGGTGGGAGCAGGAAAAACCAGCACCTACTGGAGGGAGGCTGCATCCTATGACAAGGTGCTGTCCTGGGAAGAAGGGGTGAGATGCTCCCAAGGTGCCTTCTAGCTCCTAGATTCGAAGTGGCAGCTTGGGAAGCATTCTGAGGATGTCTGAGGGAAAAGGTGTGCTGAGATGTAGTAAGCAGGCAAGCACAGGGAAGAAGAGCCAGGAGGAATGGAGCCAGAATTCTAGCCAACCAGAGGAAGAAGCAGGTACAAGGGGGTCTAGCGTGCCATTGAGCTTGCCTGAGGGGACTAAAGAAGGGACTCAGCCTGGTTACCGCCCAAGCCCTCAGGGGAAGCTGCCCATCTTGAGAACAAAGAGAATCCTGTAGTCTAACAAAGTTTCCCACAGTACCTCCAAGTAGGGGTCCCTGAAACCCTTTGGGACATACATTCTAGATTCTCATTTGGCAACTACATATCTGTGTAAGGCAGATGCTCCTCCTATGCTTCAACCAAACAATAGATCTCAATAGACTGAATTCAAGGCACATATGAGAATCTAGCTGTCTTTCTATTAAACCAGATATCAAGACTGCCAAAATGTTAAAACAATGTGTCACTCTCCACACTAAACTATTTTTTATTTTGAAAAATAATTATTCTTTTCATTAAAAATGTGATGTATATGCCCTATCCGGGTGGCTCAGTTGGTTGAAGTGTCATCCCATACACCAAAATGCTGTGGGTTTGATTCCCAGAGAGGGCACATACCTAGACTGTGGGTTCAATCCCTGCTAGGGGTATGTACATGAGGCAGCTGACTGCTGTTTCTCTCTCACATCGATGTTCCTCTCTCTCCCTTCCTCTCTAAAATCAATTACAAAAATATCCTCAGGTGAAGATTAAAAAAAAAGTTATGTATATTAACACATGATAGATTTACTGCTGTTATTTTAAAATACATGAATAAACTTTTTAAATATTCTGTTTCAATTTTCAACATGGTCAATGTTGACAGTTATCACCCATATAAACAAAAGCTTTTAGGGGTCCTCAATAGTTTTTGTGTGTGTAAAAGGGTCCTAAACCAAAGAGTTTGAGAACCACTGTCTGGGTATTCTTGACCCACCCTCTGAGGTAGGTGGGTTGGCTCTCTATTCATAGTGCATCAAGAAATGCAGATCCTAGAGTCATTCAGGGCAGCAGGAGAAGTGAGAGAAGAAATAAAAGACAGTTGGGGGTAGGACCTTGTCATGGACTCTTAGTTAATACTACAGAAACAGGTTGGGGCTCTGAGTGCCCAGCATCCATTTTGATCTTGACTCTCCCTTGAACTCTGTACTAGAACCACTTATTTCCATTGGAATGTAGTCTGGGGAAATTTTAATCAGGGGTCTGCATGACGCAGGCAAGGACAATGACATCCCCTCCCTGGAGCTGGATCCTTGGGTAAGGAGCATACAGTAAAAGAGCAGCCAGTATCCCCATCTCTACTGGTGCCTCCCTCCCCATGGCTGCTTTCGCTTTGGGGCTACCCTTGTCCTCCAACATGCCCAAGCCTCATTCCCTATCTTCCTATCCCTCCTGGGAGTCCTTATGACAATGCTGTCAGCAAACACATTCTTGTTATGTTAGCCAATCCACCACAGCTACTTGCAACCACCTGCCTCACTTGTCCCATTCTTATGACCTCTGCTTGCCTCCCTGCCACCTCCATGCTCACTATCTCAAACATGCCATGCCACCTCATATCTCTTCCTGTGTCCCCCTGGGCCTGACACACCCATTTTGCTGCCTCAGACCCACCTTCTAGCCAGCACCAACATACACCTCCAAATTAGGCCCAAGCATCTTCTCTTATGATCCCCTGAAGGGAAAGAAGCCTCTATGCCTCCACATGCCCCCCTGGATTCCTTTCATATCCCCCACCTCACCTAATGTCACCTGTAAGACTCAGTGCTCCTGGGAGGAGCCCCGTTGGAGTCTTCGCAATACCCCTCAGTATATCATAAGTGTCCAATAAATGTTCATTTCTAAATGACTATATGCCCAACTCATGGAATCTTCCAGGCAAGGTCAGATATTGCCTCTTTCAGAAAGAGTTTCAGACACAGCCTATTCTGGGGTACTTCACCTCCTGCTGACCATGTCTGCCTTCATCACATGTTGTTGTAAGCATCTGTTCCTGTTCTCCCCACAGACGGTGAGCTGGAGGGCAGGACTTGGGTCTTGATTGCTGCCACTGGCCCCCCTCCCTCCACTCAGCACCTGTGCCTGGAACCACAATGGCTGCTAAGCACAGGTGATATGCAGAGTCCTCCTGGCCCCTTGATCAAGGGCAGTGTGGATACTGGAGCTTCTGCACCTTGTGTCAAAGTCATGTAAAGTGAAATACAGTTCCTAAAAGAGGTGAGAAATTGTACCTGCTTGGAAGTGGCTGGGGGTGTTGAGAGGCAAACAATACCACATACACTTTTCCTGTGCCCACAAAGAACCAAGCTACACAGGAGCAAGTTGCTAAGCCTAGGATCATCCAGCCCATCTATGTGTGCCACACAGATCTGACTGACTAGTGATGCTCTACAGGAGGATAAGCTGAGGATGCTCATTTTAACTTCCAGAAAAAATTACTAAAGTGTGGTTAAAGGCAGATTTTGGAAGAGGCAAGGTATTTTAGCAGTCCCAAAGCATAATACAATATATTTACCAAACTAGATGGGGGGCATTGTCCCTGTTTTTGAACATGAGCATAGAACCTAACAATCCTCTCCAAAAGTCTATCCATAATTCCACTTGTCTGAAAGTCCAGTGTGATGATGTGAGTAGCCTTTTATAACAGAGGCAGGGCTGACATGTTTCTACTCAGGCATATAACTTTGTTTATTTCTATTAAAGTTTGTTAGTTAAGGAACTTCTATTTTCAAAGCAGAATAAGCCTTGGTAATGATGTTTCAATTCAGGTGTTTTAATACATTTAAACAGTATTCACAGAGCAAGCTTCTAAAGAAATCAATACAATTAGGCAGCTTCTCACATCCTTAACTTTCATCACTCACATCTGAGACCTCGCCTTCCAACATTACTTAGAATGTTTCTCTCCACCCCTGCCCATTTTCTCCTCCTGGGTTTTCAGTCCCAGAACTTCATACCCAGGCAGCACACCCTTCTGCCTTTCATTCTTGCAATTCTCTTTCTACATCTCCTGCTGACATCCACTCTCCTACCGTCCAATTCCTCCCAATGTTCCTTCCACTCATTCTTTGGGGGAAGACAAAGAGAATGGCAGTGGCAAGGCAACAGAGGACATTCAAATTCCCATTCATTTTATGTGCAAATCATGGGCAATAACTTTCCCTTTTACCCCTCAAAAAGAGAAAGTCTCTCTCCAGAAGCTGCTGCAACAGATGAGGTGATGCTGGGGCTTAAATACAGAATTTATTTTTTAGATATATTCTGCCCTCCTGAAATTTCACAAATTATATTATTCTCTAAAATAGTTCAGATATGCCCTGGCTGGTGTGGCTCAGTTGTTGAGTGCCCATCTGAGAATCGAAGAGTCACCAGTTGGATTCCCAGTTTAGGGCACATACCTGGTTTGTAGCCAGGTCCCCAGTAGGGGGTGCATGAGAGGCAACCACACATTGATGGTTCTCTCCCTCTCTTTGTCCCTCTCTTCCCCTCTCTAAGAATAAATAAATAAAATCTTTTAAAAAATAGTTCATATCTTTTACTGCAAACAATTACATTTTGAACAATTTTTTTTTGCAAAATATTTTTCAAACTCTGATACAACTGATTTTGCAACATGTGCTTTAAAATGATTTCCAATGAGGTACTGGATTCTTAAAGGAGTACAGATCAATGTGAAGATCCTAAGGGTCTTAGCAAAAGGGGGCTACCTATTCTTTCTGCTAAGAAGTGGAGGAAGCTGGAAGAACAAGGAAGCAGAAAACAAAAGAACAAGGAAGTGGGGCCAGAACATGATTCAAAGGAAGTAGAGGGAAATCTCAGTGTTCCCAGTACCTGAAGGTCACAACTTAGATCAGAGAATAGTTTTCAAAGGAGCTGGTAGAGTCTCCAAAATGTTCAAACCTCAAGACTACACAGTGAACCCAGACTGACTAGACTTGGAAGGATCAACGGATCATGTACACTCCTGGCTGCCTAGCCTCCACACCTCTTTCCACAAAGATCTTCACTTTGGGGAGGTGGGTATGGAGCTGAGCCTGGGAACATGTCTTAGCTTTGACTTTCTTGTACTTGTCCAATGACACCAGGTGTGTCAAGTAACTGCCATAGTCAGTGGTGCTCACCAAGCAACTCCTCTAACCTACCCAAAAATTGAACTGAGAGGAAGTCAAGACATGCAGACATATAACCCACTCATAATTAAATATGCCACATAAGCACTGAGGGCCAAATTCGTGCTCCCCAAAGAACAATGACTTCTGAAAAATCTGACCTTTACATTTCAAAATTTGGAATTGCAGTGGGACACCAAAATTTGGTCCTTTGTATTATTTCCTAGCTGTTTGATAGTTTGTGGTTTGAGACATACACACACACACACACACACACACACAGAGGAGGAAAGAGGTTTGAAAAAAGAAAGAGAAAAACTGCTAGACCAAACTTTCTAATCATCTACTTGTATACTCATCTCTTTCATGGACTCTTTTTGCTACCCAAAACAATTTGAAAGAAGTTCAATTTCTACTCTTGCTTTTGTTTCTCCTTTCCTTCCTACAGATACATTTTTTCATGGTTTGTCAAGTCCTGTGAATTCCAATTTCTCATTTTAGAACAGTTTCAAAATGTTGGTGGGTAGATGGCTTTGTGGGGACAATGTAGGGACAAAATTTACAGGAATTTTCATATCTGTAAATACAGTCAGTTCAATATATGTAGAGATAGTGAATAAGAAATATCTCATAAGTAAAATGGGCTGGCAGTTAGAAATCCACAGCCCATAGTGTGTATGAAGTAGGTTAAAAATAATTCCCTCCCTTATTGCAGAAATTACTAATTATCTCAATTCAATATTAACTGTATAAGAGGTCTTGCTAAATGTTTACTAAAGGTGTAAAAGACCTTTTGGGAAAATATTTGCTGTGTTTGCAGGACACAACCTAATCTACTAGAGAAGAAATTCACCTATTATGAGCACCCAAGTGCTTTTCTGTGGCTCACACCATTCCACAAACAAAGATCCTAAGACTTGAAGCTGAAAAGTGAGTGAGCTAGGAATTAAATCCAATTGTGTCTCACTCAAGCTTGCTCTTCTTCATCAAAGAATGATTTTGAAACTTGATACAAAGAAAAGTAACAGATGCAAATAAGTAACAGATGCAATAAGTATTTTGCTCCCTATAAAAAAACAAATGCCTAGATGAGCTAAGACTTGAACTCCATAAATGAGAGCAGAAAAGAAATCTGTAACCATCACTGTGTATTTGCTCTCCAAGCTGTGCAAATGCAAACAGGAAATGTCACAAGTACTGAGGAAAGCTACTCAGGTTTTAACATAAGCCTAATGTTTGGGAGCTTCAAAAAGGTATTTTTAAAAAGGTCCTATTTTCATATCTGTAAATACAGTCAGTTCAACATATGTAGAGATAGCAAATAAGCAATACCTCAAAAATAAAAGAAGCCTGGAGTTAGAAATCCACAGCCCACAGGTGGTACTGGGCTGAGGGACATTCTCCAATCTAGTCAAAGAAAGGCCATAAAAGCACAAGGATAGTGGGTGCCATGGCTGGCACAATGGGCTGAAAGATTCCAAGAGTGACTTAGAAGGTTAGCAGGAAATTAAATAAATAAAATGAATTTTAAGGTATTTAAAAGCTCATTTGTCTCCACGAAAGCACCAAGTGACACAGTGCATTGAAGAAGCCTTTGGGAGTCAGGGAAAAAACTGTCTGTACCAGGAGTGGAAACAACTCCTAGGAGACAGTGGCCAGTATGATTAGATCCAGTCCTGGCTCTTACAGAAACCCTAGGCATGTAATGTTGCTTTAGAAAGATTCAAATGCTCTTATATAAAATTGAGGAAACATTACTTCCTTATAGATTTCCGTGATGAAAAAAGAAGACAATTTCTGATGTGTACATGCCAATACTGGATGTTAAAGTAATTGCAGCTATCATAATTATTATGACCAACAATTGATTTGTTAAAGAAATTAACTTGTAAGTACTGAAACACTGAATTAAAAGAGTTGAGGTAGGGTCAGAGTTTATGCTGGAGGGATGTCCGTGGTGGAGGGCCAAGATGGTCTGTTAGCTCCACACCAGAATCTCTCCATGGCACTTCGCTCTTGATGAAGCACTTTGGCAGCACGTTCTGATTCCATCCTGACAACAGGGCTGGCAGCCTAACTGAAGGTAAGGGGCTCCCTGGGAATGTGAGAGGCAGGAGGAACACCAAACATAGAGTGCTTCACAATCCTCCAATGGCTCCCCGTACCACTCAGGATTAAAGTCCCAACTCCTAAGTCAAACTCAGGGTCCTTAAGTCTAGCCTTATGTTCACTGATTCCCTCAGGCATCCCACAGTCAGTCATAATCAAGGCTGTCCTTCCAGAAAATGCCATACCATCCACACCCTTCTACTTCTGCAGGAGCTATTCCTTGCTCCAGAAGTACCTGCCACCAGGCTTCTCCAATCCACCTTTGTACCCTTTACAAATCACCTCACATTCAAATGACCAATAAACTCAGGAAGAGACTCTCAGCCTCAATATTAAATCAAAACATACAAATAGGACACAAGATACATTCTTCCTATCAGACTATCAAAATACAGAAGCACTGCTATGCAGGTCTTTCACACACTGCTGGAGAGGGTGGGATTTGATGGAATCTGTCTAGAAGGCACTTTGGCAATCTGTATCAGCATTTTAAATGAGCATTTCTTGTCATAAAGAAATAGATAAGTGTAGAGAGATGTATATTAAATAATTTTTACAATAGCATTGTTTATAATAGTAAAAAAACTAGCAACTATCAGGGGAGTAAATAAATTATTGTAATTATTATACATGCAAAGAATAAAATACTACACAGATTTTTAAAGAGATACATCATTATACACTGCCAAGGAAATATGTCCATAATAAAATATGTGCTCCTATAAAAGTAGTTGAATAAATAAAATACGGGGCAGTGTGGGGGGAGGAGGGAGAGAGATAGAAAAAAGAGAGAGGTGAAATACACAGATTGGCAGATATGAGCTGCCTCTGACTTTCTGGATTGCCCAAAGCTGTTTGGTACCTCTGTCCCCTGGACTTCTTTCAGAGCAGTTTTCAACCTTGAGTGATATGTCCAGGTCTCCCACCAGACTCTGAGTGGCTAATCAGAACAGGCAAGGTCTGAATCTTATTCAACACTGTGATTGCAGCCCCCAGCATGCAACATGGCATATAATAAGAGGGAGGGTGGATGGGATGGATAAAAGGAGAAGAAATTCTTAGCATGACCAACACACAGCTTTGCTTTGGGTGAGCCCTGGCCAGGCCACTTAACACTTTCTCAGGATCTCTGACACCCCAGGTAAAGCACTTTGTCAGGAACTAGGGCACTGGCTCTCTGCCTGGAGATGGAAGAACTTCCTAACCCAGGTCAAAATTAGCCAGGTCTCCCTCATCTCTTTGAGTCCCTAAGAACCCAAAAGTATGGCTAATTCAGGCAGTGAGAAAGCACATACATAAAAGCTTGGGTGTGCCAGAGCCCAAGGGCCTCAGCTGACAAAACCTCTCTAAGGCTTGCTACTTGGCAAGCAGGAGTTGGCAGGGGGTGTCCAGGAGCAGAGCAAAGGTAGTCAAGCTCCACCTTTACCCAGCACACCTGTCCCCTAACCTCAGAACATTGTCAATCCCTAGCTCCTGCAAGGGGCACCTAAAGTTATCCCAGGTGCAAAACTTTCCCCTATCAGCAGAATGACCCTGAGAGGGAATTAAAAGGGAAAAACTTTTAAGGGATGGTGTGGGATAGGAAGGCACAGCACTCTTTGGGACAGGTCGGTCAGAACTGCTAAATGGGCTCCTGTGCCTCTGAGACCTCACCCACCTAGCAAAAGGAAGACTTCTCTTGTCTCCACTTCTGGCTCTGAAGAAGGAATGGCAAAAGGTGGTGGGTCTGCCTGGAACGTCTCTCCATTGGCATGGCAGGTCAGCCTGCTCTTGAGCAGAGGAGGCCTGAACATTGAGCCTGTTCCCCACTTCACCCTTCATATGTCAGGACTTGCTCAGGTTTGTGCCTCCTTCACTCTGGCTGCTACAACCCCACAGATCTATACTGAAGTCACCCTGTCCCAAAGAGTGAGCCTCACTTTGCCATTATTTTGATCAAACAAGTGCTGTCAGGTATGAACTGTAGATCTAGCACTGTGCCTGGATCAACAGGCACACTGGCAGCTAGGTGGTCACTCTGATTCCCCAGAAGCTAGACAACTTGCTCATGTAATCCACTCAGAATGTTGGGAAATATGAAGGCACTAAGAGAAGCAGGAAGCATGTGGTATGGGGGACTGGGGCAGGGAGCTGGGGGTTGCAGGGAGTGGTGGTGTCAGGAGGTATTCCTTGCCTGGGGCATTGAAGACTCAGAGGCATCTGTGTGGAGTGAGCCTGGGAGACCTACCAGGATAGCTGAAGAGTACAAATATGGCCCCTAGTGGGCAGATTCCATGCACAGGTCGGAATGCCATTAACTTCCTATTGAGGAGAAGGCTGTTTGCAGCCACAGGCCGACCTCTCCCATAAATCGCAGTCACCAGTTTAGGTATCTCTCTGACCCAAATAGATTTCCTTCTAGGATATCTTTGATTACTGCTGTGTCCATTTGCTCTGGGATTTCTTTAGAAATCCCAAGAACTCAATTCTCTGTATGTTAGATCTACACTGTAGTCCTCCACATCTATCAGCAACCGGGAATCATTTCCTTCATTTCTTATTTTTTCACCCTTATTTCTTGTTAGTGACTTCTTTTAACTACCTTGAATACATAATTTCTACTAGCAAAACTTTAAAATTCAAATAAAAAAGGCTCTTTTTAGCTTTAGTAAAGCCTTGTTTTTCTTCTTTAGCATTGCATCATTTTTTATATACCTCTTGCTAGGTTTTTAAGCTTTCTTTCCTTTTTACTCATCCTTACCTGACTAATCTCTCTAGGCCTAGAATTTGCCCCCAAGATAGTATAAAAAGGTTTCTGTTAAATCCTTATCATCACCTAGATTTCTTAGTATCATCATCTTAGACATTAAGCTAGCAGGCAATAATGCACATTTATATTTTAAAACTTTGTGATTCAATATGGTGCAGAGGGCTGGAGAATCTCTGCAAGGGAATTTTGTCGTTGTGTGGTGTTATGGATTAAACATTTGTGTCTATACCCCACTCTCCCCAAATTCATATGCTGAATCCCTGACCACCAATGTAGCTATATGTGGAGATAGGACCTCTTTGGAAGTAATTACATTAAGTGAGGTCATGAAGGTAGAGTTCTGATCCAACAGAATTGGCATCCTTATAATAAGAGACACCAGAGAGTTTAGTACTCTCTCTGTGTGTACACACCTAGGAAACAGAAGACAGAGAATAGATAAAGAGATGGTAGAGGTACAGGTGGAGAGGTAAAGCTGAGGTAGTGCAGCACTGTTTGGAGGATTGACTCAAATAATTATGGAGGCCAATAAGTATCATAATCTGCCACCTGCAAGCTGGAAACCCAGGAAAGTGGGTGATGTAATTTAATCTGAGTCTGAAGGCCGAAGAACCACATATCAATGTCCCAGGGCAGAAGAAGATGGGTATCTCAGCTCAAGCAGAGAACAAACTTGTCTTATTAAGGCCTTCAAAGGATTGGATGGTGCTCAGCCTCCTTGGAGGGCCATCTTCTTTACTGAGTCCACCAATTCAAGTGCTCTTCTCTTCTGGAAACACCTTCACAGATACATGCAGAAATCATGTTTAACCAGCCACCTGGATATCCCTTAGCCAGAGTAAGTTGACACATAAAGTTAACCATCACACCATTTAAAGACACAACAGCAAGGTGTCTGTCTACAAGCTTAAAAGAGAGCTGTGTCACCAGGAACCAAAATGGCTGGAACTTTGGTCTTGGACCAGAACTGCAGTTCTGGTCTTTCAACTTTCAGAACTGCAAGAAATAAATTTCTATTTTTAAAGCTACCCAATCACCAGTACTTTGTAGTGACAGGCTGAGCTAACAGTTTCATGTCTAATTTTCTGAGTGGTCTGGCCACCACTCCAGATCCAAGGTTTGCCTATGGACAGCCTCCTGGGGCAAGTACAAGTCAGGGCAGGGCCTGGCTCAGCAGAGCCACTCCCACACACTTCACTACCCTGTCTTGCATGGCTACCATACCTTCAGTCTTTGTTTCTACAAAATGCAGGAGGTTGTGCAACTTGACAGTTGCCTTTCTATGAGTTTCCTTCCTAGAAAGGGGGTCTGTCAGTGGGCCACACTGGTTTTTTCTTCTGATTCCCTGTACATCACAGGTAGTACACTGTCACATGTGGGTGGTGTCTTCGTGACCAAGTAAGAATGCTGATGGCTGCTTTTTCCTTCATTTTTTCTTTTCTTCTTCTTTTGTTTAACATCCTTTTGTTTCCTTCCATCCTTCTAGAAATCTTATTTCTGCTATTTAGGGGGAGAGTCTGGGTACAGGCTTACTCCATCTCTGTATTTTTATTTTCAGACCTACACAACTTGGAGACTAGTATGATAAATACTCATGTACGCCTCACCTAGATTCATCACTGGCTTGGGTTTTGCCACATCTAACACAGTTAAGCGTGTGTACACACACATACTGTTTTAGGCTGGAGCTATGTGAGAGTTCATTGATGTCACCATGACCCTTCACACCTAAATACTCCAGCTGCATCTTCTAAGAATAAGGATATTTTGATATTTTCCTATATCAACACAAAACAATGACCACGCTCAGGACATTTTGCATCAATAGAATACCAATATAAAATCTTCATATGAGCCTCAGCCTGTGTGGACCAATTGGTTGGAGCATTGTATGTAAATCAGATGGTCGGTGGTTCCATTTCCAGTCAGGGCACATGCCTGGGTTACAGGTTCAATCCTGGGTCAGTGCACATGTGGGAGGCAGCCAGTCGATGTTTTCCTCTTTCATCAATGTCTTTCTCGCATCAATGTCTCTCTCTCTCTCTCCCCCCCGCCCTTCCTCTCTCTAAAATCAATAAATGTATTTTGAAAAATAAAAAAAAATCTATATTTGATATTTTTCAATTGTTTCAAGAATACTCCCCAATTTGGGGCTCAGTCAAGGATCACACATTGTATTTAGTTGATGTGGTTCTTTATTCTTCTTTAGTCTTATCTGTTTCTTTTTTTGGCCTTTCAGGATACTGATATTTTTTTTTCTATTTTGTTTTGTATCATTTTTTTAAATTAATTTTTGAATACAGTTGTCTCCATTTTCCCACAACTTTCCCCTGCCCCATCCCCTCCCACCCTCAATCCTACCCCCCCTTTGGCTTTGTCCATGGGTCCTTTATATATGTTCTTTGACAACCCTTTTCCTTCTTTCCTCCATTATTTCCTCCCTCCATTATTTCCTCCCCCCTCCCCTCTGGTTACTGTCAGTTTGTTCTTAATTTCAATGTCTCTGATTATATCTTGCTTATTTGTTTGTTTTGTTGATTAGGTCCACTTACAGGTGAGATTATATGGTATTTGTGAGTCCAGGACAGTTGTTTTGGAGACTGTCCCTCGATTTGCATTTGAAGGATTATTTTCTCATGATTAAATTTATCTTAAAATTTGTGGTAGAGAAATAATATAGGTGATGTAGTGTCCTTTTCAGTGTGTCTCATTGTTGGGGATAAGAAAATTAAGGTGGAGACCACTAGACTTCTCTTTTGTATGGTAGATATTTTCTAGAGATAATCACAGCAATGTCTCCTGCCCCACATACTCTGTTTATGATGTGACATGATACTTCTCTCACACTTAAGTGAGGTAGACATCCCCTCACCCAACCCTGGGTGGAACTTAGTGACTGCTTCAACCAGCAGCATATGGGGAAAGTGACATTATGTGACTTCAAAAGCTAAATGATAAAACACCATTCACGTCTACCTTGCTCTCTTGAGACACAGCTGCCCTGCTGTAAGGAAGTCTAAAATAGCCCATATGGAGAACCACATGTAAATGTTTTGGCTAACAGGCCAGCTTAGGTTTCAACTGACAGCCAGCACCAACAGCCAGATGTATAAGCAAATGACAGTTCTAGATGATTCAAGCCCCAGCCATCAAGTTGTATCAGCCTTCACATCTTCCCAGATGAGGCCCAAGACATTATAAATAGCAGAGATAAGCTGTTCCTGTGCTTTATCTGAACTTCTGACTCACAGTACCCAAAACTGTGATAAAATGATTATTCAATGGCACTAAATTTTGACGTGATTTGTTACATATCATTTTCTACAACCATATAACTACAACCATATCATTTTCCTTCATAATGAATAAATAAGTTGAGGAATAATTCTATAAGACCATGTGATTATCCTATTTCCCAACAGTCTTTTATCCAATAGTTTTAGATCAATTCATGGTTTTTAATTGATTTAATCAGTATTATGATAGAAGCAAACTGTGATTATTATTCTTTCTATATTTAATAGTTGTCATTTTTAATAAAGACAGTTTTCCTTTCCTCATCATCTTTTGTTTTATATATTTTTATATCAGTATGGTCTTAGGTTCTTTTTAAAATAATATATTTCTGTAATTTTTTTATTTTTAAATATATTTTATTGATTATGCTATCACAGTTGTCCCAGTTTTCTCCCTTTTATTCTGCTCTGCCCTGCATCTCCCCTCCCAGCAGTATTTCTCTACTTTAGTTCATGTCAGTGGGTCCTACATATAAATTCTTTGGCTTCTACATTTCCTATACTATTCTTAAGCTCCCCTTGGCTTTTTTGTACCTACCATTTATGCTACTTATTCCTGGTATATTTCCCTACATTCTCCCCTCTACCCCTTTCCACCGATTTTCTTAGCTAAGTCCCTTTAACATTTCCTATAATAAGGGCTTGGAGATGATGAACTCCTTCAACTTGATCTTATCTGTAAAATACTTTATCTGCCCTTCCATCTAAGTGAGAGCTTTGCTGGATAGAGTTATCTTGGTTGTCGGTAGCCTTTCAAGACTTCAAATATGTCTTTCCAGCCTCTTCTTGTCTGTAAGGTTTCTTTTGAGAAATCATTTTATAGTCCTATAGGCACTCCTTAGCAGGTAACTGTCTCCTTTTCTCTTGCTGCTTTAAAAGTCTCTCCTTATCTTTATCTTGCATAATGTAATCATGATGTGCCTTGGTATATGCTTCCTTTTGTCCAACTTTGTTGGGACTCTCTGAGTTTCCTGGAAGTCTGTTTCCTTTGCCAGATCGGAGAAGTTCTCCTTCATATGTTTTCAAAAGGTTTTCAATTTCTTGTTCTTCCTTTTATCCTTCTGGTACCCCCATGATTTGGATGTTGGAACATTTAGAGTTATCCAGGAGATTCCTAAGAATCTCCTCATTTTTCTGAAATCTCATTTCTTCATTCTTTTCTGGTTGAATGTGTATTTCTTCCTTCTGCTCCAAATTGTTCATATGAGTCCCAGTTTCCTTCCCTTCATTTTTGGTTCCCTGTATATTATTCTTTTGTTTTTTTTTAATTTTGTTTTACTCATTGTTCAAATACAGTTTTCTCCTTTTTACTCCCAATCCAGCCCCCCCTCCACGCCCCCCACTTCCCTCCCATTACCACCCTCCCTTTAGTTTTTGACAATGTGTCCTTTAAGTTTGTTCCCATGAACCCTTCCCAATGTCCCCTGAAATTCCCTCTACTCTCCCCTGTGGGCACTGTCAACCTGACCTCTATTTCAGTGTCTTTGGTTATATTTTGCTCGTTTCTTTGTTTTGTTGCTTAGGTTCCTGTTAAAGGTGAGATCATATGGTATTTGTCTTTCACTGCCTGGCTTGTTTCACTTAGCATAATGTTTTCCAGGTCCATCCACGCTGTTGCAAAGGGTAGGAGCTCCTTTCTTTCTGCTGCATAGAATTCCATTGTGTAAATGTACCATTGATTTTTGATCCATTCATTTACTGATGGGCATCTTGGTTGCTTCCAGCATCTAGCTATTGTAAATTGTGCTGCTATGAACATTGGGATGTATAGGTTCTTTTGTATTGGTGTTTTAGTACTCTTAGGATAGAGTCCCAGCAGTGGAATTGCGGGGTCAAAAGGAAGATCCATTTTTAGTTTTCTGAGGAAGTTCCATACTGCTTTCCATAGTGGTTGTACCAGTCTGCAGTCCCACCAACAGTGCACTACGAATCCCTTTTCTCCACAACCTCTCCAACACTTGTTGTTTGTTGCTTTGTTTATGATGCCCATTCTGACTGGTGTGAAGTGGTAACTCATTGTGGTTTTAATTTGCATCTCTCTGATAGCTAGCGATATTGAAAATCGTTTCATGTGTCTTTGGATTTTCTGTATGTCCTCCTTGGAGAAATGTCTGTTCAAGTCCTTTGCCCACTTTTTAATTGGGTTACTTGTCTTCTTAGAGTGCAGTCATGTAAGTTCTTTATATAATTTGGAGATTAAACCCTTGTCTGGAGTATCATTGGCAAATGTTTTCCCATATAGTTGGTTCTCTTTTACTTTTGATACTGTTTTCTTTAGCTGTGCAGAAGCTTTTAATTTTGATGAGGTCCCATTTGTTTATTCTTTCCTTTATGTCCCTTCCTCTATGGGACAAGTCAGTAAAAAAGTTTTTGTGTGAAATATCAGAGATTTTCCTATTTATGTTCTCCTCTAGGACTTTAATGGTGTCACATTTTATATTTAACTCTTTTATCCATATCCACCTTGAATTTATTTTTGTATATGGTGTAAGTTGGTGCTCAAGTTTCATTTTTTTGCACGTGGTTGTCCAGTTCTACCAACACCATTTGTTCAAGAGGCTATTTTTATTCCACTTTATCTTGCTGCCTTCTTTGTCAAATATTAATTGACCTTAGAGACCTGGATTTATTTCTGGGCTCTCTGTTCTGTTCCATTGGTCTATGTGCCTGTTTTTATGCCAGTACCAGGCTGTTTTGATTACAGTGGCCTTCTAGTATAGTTTAGTGTGGGGTATTGTGATCGCTCCTACTTTACTCTTCTTTCTCAAAATTGCAACAGTTATTCGGGTCGTTTATGGTTCCATATAAATTTTTGAAGTGTTTGTTCTATGTCTGTGAAATATGCCATTGGTACTTTAATAGGAATTGCATTGAATGTGTAAATTTCTTTGGGTAGTATGGACATTTTGATGATATTAATTCTTCCAATACATGAACACAGTACATGTTTCCATTTGTTTGTGTCTTCCTTGATTTCTCTCCTCAGTGTTATGTAGTCTTCTGAATACAGGTCTTTTACCCATTTGGTTAGGTTTATTCCAAGATGTTTTATTTTTCTTTTTGCTATTTCAAATGGGATTTTTTCCTTGATCTCTGCTTCTGCTGTTTCATTGTTGGTGTACAGAAATGCCTTTGATTTCTGGATATTGACTTTGTATCCCGCTGTTTTGCCAAATTCTTTTTTTAGGTCAAGCAGTTTTTTGGTGGAGTCTATAGGATTTTCTATGTACACTATCATGTCATTGGCAAACAGTGACAGTTTTGTTTGCTCCTTTCCGATTTGGATGCCTTTTATTTTTTTTTCTTGTCTGATCGTTGTGGCTAAAACTTCCAGTACTCTATTGAATAGAAGTGGTGAAAGTGGACATCCTTCTCTTGTTCCTGATCTTAGTGGAAAAGATTTTAATTTTTTGCCCATTGAGTATGATGTTGGCTATAGGTCTCTCATATATGGCCTTTATTATGCTGAGGAATGCTCCCTCTATTCCCACTTTGCTGAGTGTTTTTATCATAAATGGGTGCTGTACCTTATCAAATGCTTTTTTCTGCATCTATTGATATGATCATGTGGTTTTTGTCTTTGCTTTTGTTTATGTGATGTATTACATTTACTGATTTGCGAATATTGTACCATCCTTGCATCCCTGGAATGAATTCCACTTGGTCATGGTGTATGATCTTTTTAATGTACTGTTGGATGCAGTTTGCCAGTATTTTGTTGAGGATTTTAGCATCCATGTTCATCAGCGATATTGGCCTGAGGTTTTCTTTCTTTGTTGTGTCTTTATCTGGTTTTGGAATTAGGATGATGTTGGCCTCATAAAAAGAGTTTGGGAGACTACCATCTTTTTGGATTTTTTGGAATAGTCTGTGAAGGATAGGGGTTAGCTCTTCCTTAAATGCTTTGTAGAATTCTCCTGTGAAACCATCTGGTCCAGGGCTTTTGTGTGTTGGGAGTTTTTTGATTACTGCTTCAATTTCTTTTGCTGTTATTGGTTTGTTCAGGCTTTCTGCTTCTTTTTCATTGAGTTTTGGAAGATTGTATTTTTCTAGAAATTTGTCCATTTCATCTAGGTTTTCAAATTTCTTGGCATACAGTTCTTCATAGTAATTTCTTACTATTCTTTGTATTTCTGTGGTATCTGTTGTAATCTCTCCTCTTTCATTTCTGATTGTGTTTATTTGGGTTTTCTTTCTTTTTTGCTTGATGAATCTGCTTAAAGGCTTGTCGATTTTTTTTATCTTTTCAAAGAACCAGCTCTTGGATTCATTGATCCTTTGAATTGTGCTTTTAGTCTCTATGTCATTTAATTCTGCTCTGATCTTGGTTATTTCCTTCCTTCTGCTTGCTCTGGGCTGTCTTTGTTGTTGTTCCTCGAGTTCTTGTAGACATAGGGTTAGGTTGTTTGTTTGGAATGTTTCTAACTGTTTTAGGTGGGCCTGTATCGCTATGAACTTCCCTCTCAGGACTGCATTGGCTGTGTCCCATAAGTTTGGGGTTGTTGTGAGTTTGTTTTCATTTGTCCAGAAACCTTTTGATTTCTTCCATAATATTATTCTTGACCCATTTATTATTTAATAGCATGCTATTTAATCTCCATGGATTTGAGTGTTTTGGGTTTTTTTCTTTGGGGTTGGTTTCTAGCTTCAGTCCCTTGTGGTCCGAGAAAATGCTTGGTATGATTTCAATTTTCTTGAAATTCCTGAGGCTTGTTTTGTGTCCTATCATGTGGTCTATCTTTGAAAATGTTCCATGTACATTTGAAAAGAATGTATATTTAGCTTCTTTTGGATGGAGGGCTCTGTATATATCAGTAAAGTCCATTTCATCAAGGGTATTGTTCAATGCCACGATATCTTTGTTGATATTTTGTTTGGAAGATCTGTCCATTTTTGATAGTGGGGTGTTAAAATCTCCCACTATAATTGTGTTGCTGTCCATATCTTTCTTGAAGTCCTCTAAGATTTTCTTTATATATCTGGGTGCTGCTATGTTGGGTGCATATATATTTACAATATTTATGTGTTCTTGGTGGATTCTTCCCTTGAGTATTATGAAGTGACTTTCTCGGTCTCTCTTTATGAACCTTTTTTGGAAGTCTATTTTGTCTGATATGAATATTGGTACCCCGGCTTTTTTTTTTCCTGTGCATTTGCCTGGAAGATTTGTTTCCAGACCCTCACTTTCAGCCTGTGTAGGTCTTTTATCCTGAGGTGTGTCTCTTGTAGACAGCAGATATGTGGGTCATTTTTTCTTATCCATTCAGCTATTCTATGTCTTTTGATTGGAGCATTTAATCCATTTACATTTAAGGTTATTACTGATAGGTACTTATTCATTGTCTTTTATGTACGTGTGTTCCTCTCTCTCTCTCTCTCTCTCTCTCTCTCTCTCTCTCTCTCTCTCTCTCTCTCTCTCTTTTCCTTCCCTTCCTTAAAGCAGTCCCTTTAGAATCTCTTTCAGAGCTGGTTTGGTGGAGGTGTATTCTTTTAGACTTCTTTTGTCTGGGAAGCTTCTTATTTGGCCTTGTATCTTGATTGAGAGCCTTGCTGGATATAGTAGCCTTGGTTGCAGACCTCTGGTTCTCATTACCTGTAGTATTTCTTGCCATTCTCTTCTGGCTTGAAGTGTTTCCATTGAGAAGTCATCTGTTAGCCTTATTGGGGCTCCCTTGTATGTTACTTCCTGTTTCTCCCTTGCTGCCTTTAAGATTCTCTCTTTGTCTTGAAATTTTGCCATTTTAATTATGATGTGTCTTGAGGTGGGTCTCTTTGTGTTCCTCTTGACTGGGATTCTGTGTTTCCTGGATTTGTGGGACTTTTTCTCTCATCAAATTAGGGAAGTTCTCCTTCATTACTTTTTCAATTAGGTTTTCTATCCCTTGCTCTTCTTCTTCTCCTTCTGGTATCCCTATTATATGGATATTATTACATTTCATATTGTCTTGCATTTCTCTTAATCCCTCTTCATTCTTTCTGAGCCTCTTTTCCTTTTCTTGCTCTTTCTGGATGTTGTTTTCTACTTTGTCCTCTAGCTCGCTAATCCAATCTTCTGCTTCATCGATCTTGCTTTTCATTCCTTGTACTGTGTTCTTCAGTTCAGAAATTGTATTCTTCATTTCCTCATAAGCAATATGTAATACAGTTGACTTTAAATGTTGAGCTCATGACTTGACCTCATTAAATTCATTTATTGACATGGACACTGGCCCACAGTGTGTGCGGTGTTATGGATGAGATATGAGATAAATTCACATGGACTACTGAGTCCTGTGGAGGAAAAGAGATGGCACAGCTACTCTCTCAAAGGAAGTGCTCCCAACCCTTGCCTTGACAGGTTTTCATTGGGTTCAATTTGCACAGGAATACAGGTAAAGTTCATTCATCACTGTCAGGCAGTAAGGATCAAACAATAGATAGCATACAAGAACTATGAGGGCTTATTCTGAGTCAGGGTGTGTTAGCTAAAGGGCTACAAAACTTTGGGAAACAAACTCATTTTCTTCTCAGACTTTTATCATTTAACTGAGAGAATTCTTAGAAAAGCAGGTTACACAGGATTTTATGTATTCTTTCTCAGGCCTGATCACCCAGAGAACCTGCCCTTTCCAGCACAGGGCTGCACTCATCTCTGGCATTGTTTCAGGCTTAAATCAGGCAGGGGAAGTAAGGCAGCCAAGAGGTTAGGAGACTTCTCACAGACAGAATGAGGACTCAGGCTATGTCAAAGCTAACAGGTGAGGGTCCATCACCCCCTTTTCCTATAGCCCCCGAGTCCTTCCCTGGGGCCTCCACATGAGCGTGCCTGTCTTAGATCATTCCCTCCTTGGGGAATCTTACCTGTCATTGGCTAACCGATCAAGCACTGGGGTCCAGGCAGGGTGAAGAAAAGGAGCAGAAGTGGAGCCCCTGCCAGGGAGATAAGCTTTGTCTCCTTAGTGGCTTATGGTCCCAAGGTTGCTCACTCAGCCTTAGCCATGGGCAGTTACAGCTTCTGAAACCAGGCAGGGTGGTTCCCAACAATTTATCAGTACTAGGAGGTTAGGAGGGTGTTTTTTTTTTAAAGAATTCTTTGGAATTTTCTATGTAGATGACCATGTCATGTGTATATAGGTACAGTTTTATTTCTAATTTCATATGCCTTTTATTTTTCTTGTCTTACTGCAGTAACTAGTGTCTTATTTGTGGCTTCACTCCAGCACAATGTTAAGTAAAAGTAACAGGACCAGGTATCCTTGCCTTGTTCCTGATCTTAGAGGAAAGAACTCAGTACTATTTCATTACTACATATGATGTTATCCATATGTTTTCTGGTATATGCTCTTTATTTTCTAAGAGTTTTTATTATAAATGGTTGTTGATGTTTGTCAAATGCTTTCTGTGTCAATTAACACAACCATTTTTCCCCCTTAGCTTGTTGATATGGTAGATTTCAACAACTGATTTTCAAACACTGACCCAGCCTTGCATACCTGGAATAAACATCACTTTATATACACATGGTGTACATGAGATGTGTCTGGGAAAAGTCCAGCCATTGTTAATATAACAAGAACAGTTTGCATGACATTGATGTAACCTGGAAGCCAAGGAGAGTGGACTGGAATGTGCATGTGTGGACAATGATGACTTCACTGTACTAGTTGGTGGGGTTGGTACATGCCCTTGAGTGAGCATGTGTACTGTGTGGCCATCGCATTCACAGTACACATGACTGAGAGAGTAGAACAATGAATCTGTATCAAATTTTGCATTAAGCTTGAACAATCCTGCATGGAAACTATTCAGATGATTTAGAAGACTTTCAGTATAATGCAGTAAGTGCAGTGCAAATAAAAGTGTGAAGCACAAATGCTTCAAAGTTCATCAAGAATCTATTGAAAGTGACCCACATTCTACAAGGCCTAGAACAATCAGAACACCTGAGAATGCTGAACGTGTACAGGCTGCAATCAACAAAGATTGGTTAGCCAGGTGACTTAGCCCCCTACAGCCCAGATTTCACACCCTGAGACTTCTGGCTTTTTCCAAAAGTAAGATCATCTTTGAAAGTGAAGAGATTTCAGACGGTTGATGAGATTCAGAAAAACACAATGGGGCAGCTGTTGGTGACTGGGAGAACTGTATGAGGTCCCAAGGTGCCTACTTTCAAGGGAGCTTGGGAATCATTGTCTTATGTACAACATTTCTTGTATCTTCTTCAATAAATATGTTTTTCATATTAAATGGCCGAATACTTTCTGGACAGACCTACATAACTTTTTATACATTGCTGGATTTGGTTTGAAAATATTTTGTTGAGGATATCTGTGTCTAAGTTAATGAGAGATATTTGTCTGTAGGTCTTCTTTGGTTTGGTAACACTATGTCTATTAAGGTAATCCTGGCTTCATAAAATGACTTGTAAAGTTTACCCTGATCTTCTATTTTCTCAAAAAGATCATGTAAAATTGGTTTTAATTCTTAGCCCTGGCTGGCGTAGCTCAGTGGATTGAGCACGGGCTGCGAACCAAAGTGTCGCAGATTCGATTCCCAGTCAGGGTATATGCCTGGGTTGCAGGCCATGGCCCCCAGCAACTGCACATTGATGTTTCTCTCTCTCTGTCTTTCTCCCTCCCTTCCCTCTCTAAAAATAAATAAATAAAATCTTTTTAAAAAGCCATAGAAAATTGGTTTTAATTCTTCTTTAACTATTTTACAGGACTTTTTAGGTTATCAATTTTATCTTGGTTGGGTGTTAGTAGTTTATAGTTTTCATGGAACTGCTCCATTTCTTCTATATTGTCAAAGTTATGAGCATAAAATTGTTCTTAGTATTACCTTATTCTCTTCTATGGGTTGTGAATTCTCAGGGATATAACCAGCTTCATGACAGACACTGATTTATGTCTTCACTCTTTTTATCTTTGTCAGTCTTACTAGATGACTAATTTTATTTTTCTCCTAGAACCAGCTTTTTTAAATCTCATTTATTCTATTGTTTTTCTGTTTCAGTTACATTGATTTTAGTTCTTATCCTTATTATTTTATTCTTTCTACTTGCTTTGGGTTTATTTTCCTCTTCTTTTACTAGTTTCTTGAGGTAGTAACTTAAATTTAATTGGGAACTTTTTCTCTTTTCTAATATAAGCACTTACTGGTATAAATTTCCCTTTTAATCATCCTTGAGCAGTATCCCACAATATTTGATATGGTATGTTGGGAATTGCCCTGCCTGGTTTCAGAAACTGTAACCCCTCATGGTGAAGGCTGAGTAAAAAGACCTTGGGACCATAAGCCACTTAGGAGACAAAGCTTATCTTCCTTGTAGGGGCTTCCTTGCCTCTGTCCCCTTTCACTTCACCCTGTTTGACCCCAGGGGGTGACTGGTTATCCAATGACAGGTAAGATTCCTCAAAAGATGGACAACCTAAGACAGGCGTGGTCGTGAACGGGCCCTCAGGGAAAGACTCGGGGGGCTATAGAAAAAGGTGGTGATGGACCCCTTGGCTTTGACATCACCCGAGTCCTCATTCTGTCTGCAAGAAGTCTCCTAATCTCTTGGCTGCCTTACTTCCCCTGCCTTATTTAAGCCTGAAACAATGCCAGAGGTGAGTGCAGCCCTGTGCTGGAAAGGGCGGGTTCCCTGGGGTGATGCGGCCTAAGAAAGAATGCATAAAATCCTATAAAACCTACTTTGCTAATACCCTCAATTTAAATGATAAGGATCCAAGCATGAAATGAGTTTGTTTCCCAAAGTTTCATGGCCCTTTAACTATCTGACCCTGATTCAGAATAAGCCCTCAGAGTTTTCTGAATGATATCTATTGTTTAATCATTTCTGCCTGACAATGACTGATGAGCTTTATGTATACCCCCTGTATTCCTATGCAAATTAAACCCAATAAAAGCTTGTCAAGGCAAGGGTAAGGGTGCTCTCCTCTTGAGAGAGTGGCCGAGGTGCTCTGAGGCACTCTCTCCTTTAGAGAGTGGTCATGCCATCCCTTTTCCTCCACTGGACTTTGGAGATCCATGTGAATTTGTCTTGTCTTATCCACAGTGCCGCGGACACTGTGGGCCAGTGTCCACAGAAATGGTGATTTCAATTATTATAAATTTGTTAAGGTTTGTTTTATGGCTCAAAATATAGTCTATCTTGGTTCCAGGAGTGTTTGAAAAAATATGAATTATGTTATTGTTGGAGTATCCTTTATATGTTAATTAGATCATGTTGGTTTGTTGTGTCATTTAGATCTTTTATATCCTTGATGATTTTCCAACTAGTTGCTGAAAAGGGGGTGTTGACATACTCCCAACAATTATTTTAGATTTGTATATTTCTCCTTTCAGCTCTATCAGTCTTGGTTTAATTATTGATGAGAGAGACAGAGAGAGAGAGAGGTCCATTTATACATTCAATGGTTGATTCTTGCATGTGCCTTGACTTGAGAATCAAAACCATAACCTTGGCATATAAGGACAATGTTCTAGCCAGTTGAGCTATCTGGCCAGGACTCTATTAGTTTTTGGTCCATGTATTCTAAGATTCTATTCTTTGATTGCACACACATTTAGGATTGTTATGTCTTCCTGGTGGATTGATAACTTTTATCATCATACGATGTCCTTTGATAGTTTTCTGATAATTTTCTTTGCTCTAAAGTACTTTAGCTGATATTAATACAGCTACTTCTATGTTTTATAAATGTTGACATCTTTATTTTTATCCTTTTAATTTCAACTTATGTCAATGTATTTGAACTGAATTTATTATAGAAAGCATAGTTGTGTGTATGTTTGTTTAATCTACTCTGGCAATCTCTGCCTTTTAATTGGCAAATTTGACCACTTACTGTAAGGTAATTATTGACATGTTAGAGCCTAAGTCTACCATTTTATTATATATTTTCTTTTTGTTCCCTCATTTTCTCATTTTCCATTTCAATTTTCTTGCTTCCCTGTAGGTTATTTAAACATTTCATATGATTCCATGTTGATTTATTAATAGTTTTTTAGCATACTGCCTCATATGATTTTCTCAGTGACTGCACTAAATATTACAATATACATATGTAACTTACTACAATCTACTGGTAATACTGTTTTACAACTTAAAGTATGAAACCCTTACATCCATTTAGGTTTTTTCTTTTATTTTCAAAATCCTTTGCTTTGAGCACTTTCAAGCATACATTTGTCCCACATCAGACAGTAACACTGAAACATTTTTTGTTTCAATCATTAAATATGATTAAAAAACTCAAGAAAAATCTATCTATATTTTTTTGCTTTTTTAATTGTTCTTAGATTTTCATGTTCCAAGATTATTTCTTATATCATTTTCTTTTTGTTTTAAGAACTTACTTTAGCCATTCTTTAAAGGTAGGTTGGCTAGCAGCAAGTTCTCTCATTTCCTGTAATCTGAAAATATCTTATTTCCCCTTAATGCCTAAAGGATAGTTTTTCTGGGTATAGAATTCATGGCTAACAATTTTTTTTTTTTTTTACTTCAGCACCTGAAAAAATATGTCATTTCCTTCTTGATGCCATGGTTTTAAATGAGATTCTACTGTCATTCAAATTGGTGTTACCTTAAACTAATATGCTCATTTTCTCTGATGCTTTCAAGATTTTTTAATTTAGTTTTCAGAACTTTCATTATTATGAGTCTAGGTGTGGATTTCTTTGGGTTTATCTTTTTTAGTTTGCTCAGCTTCTTGAATCAGAGCCTTTACTCCATTACTTTGGTCTGCTTGGTTCATCTGAGGTCACTGCAGTGCTTGCTAATCTCTGTTAGGGTTGCCTGTAGGGGCAAAAAGTGCTTCCCTGGGCTGTGGAGACAAAGATTGCTTCCTTGCCTGTCACTTGTTGTGGGGAAATCCTTCCTGCCAGTGTCAGACCTCCTAGGGTCTCCAGATGGGTGATGAGAGCCTTGACCAACAGGACACAAAGAGCACTGCCCTGGCAACTTGTGGCAGAATATTCCCCTCAGTTGTTTCTGGGTAAGAGACTTTCTGATCCACAGGAAAAAGATACTTCCCAGGACAGTGCTTCCTAGCCACCTGTTATCTCTAGGTAGGAAGGGGAGTCTCTGACTGAATGGACAGAGTGCTCCCATCGGGGCCCCTTGTAGCGTGATCCTGTTGGTGCTGTTGAGCCACTTGAAATGTTATGCTTATTGTATGATGGGAGTCTCTGGCCTGCAGGGACAAAGAGTACTTCTAGGGGACACTCGTCATTGGGATTCCCACTTGACCCCCTTGCTGGTGCTGCTGGACCTACCTGCTGTGGTACTCCCTCTGAATCTGGTGGAGCAATAAGCCTACTTGGGCAGTTGTCTGCCACTAGGATTGGGGACCAGAGATAATGGCACTGGGTTGCTTTCTGTTATTGTGTGGGACCTCATGAGGCACCACGCTCTGTTATTCTTCTAGTCCAAGGTCCCTAGCAAGTCTACTTTCTTCTTCCTACATTTTAGAGTTCTTGTATGGTTGCTTCCCAGCTTATTTCCAGGGCTCATAGTTATACTTAGTGGGAATGAACACGGAGAGATTGAGTCTAGCCATCTTGCCCAGACTATAAGTTCACTTAAATTAATATTGTTCCTTCTGTGTGGTGTGGCATCTATTTGAAATATAGTGAGGCTTATTTATTTCTGTTTCTATTGGGCTGGCCAAAAAGTCCATTTAGTTTATTCTATAAAATAAAAGACACATTTTTCATTTTCACCAATAATTATATTGATTTGGATATTTTTGAGTATCTTGGCTATCTCCTTCATGTCAGAACATTGATTATTCTCAATTAATGTCTTGATTTGATCACTATCAATTTCAACCAGTCTACCTGACTGTGGAGCATTGTCCAGCGAGAAATCTCCAGCATGAAATTTCATGAACCGCTTTTGACACATTCTCCATACACTGCACAAATCATTTTTTGTATTGCAGTTGTAGTTTTACCTTTCTTGAAATTTAAAGCATAACATGCCAAAAAATGTTGCATATTTTCTTGCATCTTCAATATTAAAATGGCTACACATTCACCAATTTTAAGGGGTTTTTTTAATGCATGATGATATGACAGCTGTCACAATACAATCTAGCAAAATTGTTTCAAATGAAGATAAAGACAACTAAGTACTACTAGAGCCATCTTATGGAAAAAAACAAATTAACTTTTTGGCCAACCCAAAAGTAGTTTTTAACCCCATCTTTGTTGATTTAATTTTTGAGTAAGCAAAATATTAGTATGTTTAAAAGTCAAACTATATGTAAAAAGTATACTCAGAGGTATACTCATTTCCTTCCCTGTCTTCCCACCCCACTTTCATGCATACTCTGTAGGTGACCATCTCATTAGTTTCTGGTTTATTCTTTCTGAGTTTCAGAAAATTCACACATTTGTGTCTTTTCTGTTTACTTCAGCTGAGGTGTGATATTGGCTTCAGGATAACAGTCATCAGTTGATCCTTCATAGCCCAGCAACTTCAAATTTTCATAATCTCAGTGTTTCTTATCAAAACTCCTTTGATGTATCTCTAATCCTATTTAAACCTGTTCTCTACATTCTGATCATATTCCTCAATCTGTTGAATCGTTCATCTGCTTTCCCTCTTTAAACTGTATTGACCCAGTTTTTTACTGGTTTTCCTCATAATTCTTTTATTTTAAAAAAATACTTTATTTAGTTATGTTTAGAGAGAGGGTAAGGGAAAGAGAGAGAAAGGAAGAGAAACATCAATGTGTGAGAGAAACATTGATCAGTTGCCTCTCATATGCCCCCAAACAGGGACCTGGTCTGCAACCCAGGCATATGCCTTGACTGGAAATTGAACTGGTGATCTTTCAGTTTGCAAGATAATGCCCAACTCACTGAGCCACACAATTCAGGGCTTCCTCATAATTCTTATTCTTCCTCCAATCATAAACATATTTGAGAGTAAATCTTAAAAAAAAAGATGTTTACCTTAATGGAATAAATGCATTCTGTTAAGAGTTGGTTTTAAAGTGAATTTCTGTGAAGGAAATTCCATTTTCCAATGAAGTATATTAAGTACACTGTGGAGGTGGGGCAGGGAAGTGGTCGTGGGATATAATTAATATCACAAAAGTGCTGCCTATACTTTTAAGATCACATATTCATGAGGGAAGTGAGATATCTGCAATGAACACTGCTGACAACTTAAAATGTTAACCACGATATGTCACCATATCTTTTAAAATTCCACAAAATAGAAATCCCAAAAATGACAACACAACACTGTCACAGTTCTGGTAGGCTTATCTGTCAGATTAGCCTTATACACAGTCCCTACATGTGGGCAAAGGTCCCCTGGAATCTTGGCAATTTAGCTCAATTTCTTCTCAAAAGGCTCAGAAACCTTCACACTCACTTTACTCTCAAATAGCTTTCTGCTGCTTTTGTGCCACTTGAACTCACCAGGATGCTTTTCTAGCCCCACCTACCCTCCACCCCTAGACAATGCCAGTCATGTCCACCATTGCATACTGGGGTTGGTAAAAAAAAAACAGATTAGAAAGCAGGTTTCCCTCCAAGTTGGCTGGGAACCCTATGTGATTTGCACATGAGTCAAACAATAAGCATTTACTGAGTATCTATAAGGTAGCAGGCTATATGAGCAGACAGTGACTGGCACAAAGTAAGTATCCAGTGAGTACCATTATTCTAGATTAGGCAAAATTACCAGCTAATAGCCAGCAACCAGAAGCAAAATTGCAGATTCTGCCATATATTCTACTTATTTCACTGATAGCCAGTGCTCTCATCAGATACAAATAGCACATAAAAATATTTGGCAAGTCTGATTATTTTAATAAGAGACAGTAAAACAACCTATATTCCTTCTAGGAGAACAGCATAAAGTATGGGATGCTAAAGGTTTTCATGGTGACATTCCTTAAGAGAATCAGCAAAAGTGCATAAATTCCTTTAATTCCAAAGCATTTAAAAAATATGGAGTACTGTATTTTAGAAGCCCTTTCATGAACTGTTCCACTTGGATAAATTATAGAGCCTCCCAGTGCTTGACTTTAAAATCTGGGATTGCACAAAGTATGATGCCATAAAGAGCACTCACCAGAAGCCCTGGAGGTCTTTAATTAAATACTATAAAACTGGAACCCACTTCTTCACCAACCTTTACCCTGCACATCATTGCCAGTATCCTGAATGTCTGAGGGGAGGCTCTGACGTGCATTTTTTCTTTTCTTTTTATTTAATGATTGTTCTTATTTTTCAATTAGTTGATATACAATATTATATTAGTTTCAGGTGTACACCCCAGTGATTAGTCCTTATATAACTTACTAGGTCATGATCCCAATAAATCTCATACCCGTCTGACACCATACATAGTGTTAGAATTAGAATATTATTAACTATATTCCTTTTGCTGTACTTTACATCCCTGTGATGTTCTGTAACTACCAATTTGTACTTCTTAATCCCTTCACCTTTTCCACCCATCACCCAAACTTCCTCCCATCTGGCAACCACCAAAATGTTCTCTGTATCTATAAGTTTGTTTGTTATGCTTGTTTGTATATTTTGTTTTTAAGATTCAGTTGTTGATAGATATGTATTTATTGCCATTGTATTGTTTATGTTTTTTATCTTTGTCTCCTTCTTCTTCTAGGAGATCTGTTAACATTTCATGTAATACTGGTCTGGTGGTGATGAACTCCTTTAGCTTTTTCTTGTCTGGGAAGCCCTTTACCAGTACTTCAATTCTAAATGATAGCTTTGCTGGGTAGAGAAATCTTGGTTGTAGGTCCTTGCTTTTCATCACTTTGAATATTTCATGTCAATTCCTTCTGGCCTGCAAAGTTTATTTTGAGAAATGAGCTGACAGTCTTATGGCAGCTCCCTTGTAGGTAACTGCTTTTCTCCTGCTGCTTTTAAGATTCTCTCTTTGTCTTTAACCTTTTGCATTTTAATACTGATATGTCTTGGTGTGGGTCTCTTTGGGTTCATCTTGTTTGGGACTCTCTGTGCTTCCTAGACTTGTATGTCTATTTCATTTACCAGGTTAGGGAAGTTTTCCATCATTTTTTTTTCAAACATGTTTTCAATTTCTTGCTCTTTCTTTTCCTTCCAGCAATCCCATGATGCAAGTGCTGGTATGCTTTAAGTTGTCCAAGAGGCTCCTTACACTATTCTGATTTTATTTGAAAAGAAAATTTTTTGTCTGTTCTTACTGGCTGTTTTTTGCTTCCTTATATTCCAAATAACTGCACTGATTCTTGACTTCATCTTCTTTCTTTTAAATTTTATTTATTTATTTTTAGAGAGGGAAAGAAGGAAGAGAGGGAGAGGGAGAGGGAGAGGGAGAGGGAGAGAGAGAGAGAGAGAGAGAGAGAGAGAGAGAGAGAGAGAGAGAGAGAGAGAGAGAGAAACATCAATGTGCGGTTGCTGGGGGTCATGGCCTGCTACCCAGGCATGTACCCTGACTGGGAATCGAACCTGTGACACTTTGGTTTGCAGCCCGCGCTCAATCCACTGAGCTACACCAGCCAGGGCAACCTCATCTTCTTTATTGTTTATTCCTTCTAAAATATTTTTCATTTCCAATTGGTTATTTTTTATGGTTTCCATGTCCTTTTTTTATGCTGTTGGAGTTCTCACTAAGTTCCTGAGCATCCTTACAACCATTATTTTGAATTCTGTATCTATTAGTTTGCTTGCCTGAATTTAATTCTTTTTCTTGTTCTTTGACTTGGGACCTGTTTCTATGACTCCTAACTTTTGCTGCTTCTGTGTTTGTTTTTATATATTAGTTAGAGCTGCTATATCTCCTGAACTTGGTAGAGTAGCCTAGTGTAACAGTTTCCTATAATGTACAGTGGCACACCCAAGATGGGCACTCCAGGTGTGCCACCCACCTGTGTGGGATGTATACACCCTTCTGTATACACCCTTGTAGTTGAGCCTTGTTTGCTGCTGGCACCTCAATGGGAGGGATTTACTGCCAAAATGATTGACTGCAAGGACCAGCTCAAAATACCTTGGAGAATCATCTGTGCAGGGGCCCACCTGACAGAGCAGGACTTACTTCAGTGGGGTCTGGTGTCCACTGAGTCTTCCCCTGAGTGTGTCACTTTTGCAGGTGGTTGTGTGCTGCTTCGATGTGTTGTGAAGCTGTGAACTGGGTATGCTGGCTCTGGGACATCCAAACAGGTACAGACCAAAGTCAGCTGCCACCTGTGTTTGGCCTAGGGCCACCCAGAATGAGCTACAAAGCAATCTGGAGATGGCTGCTACTTTTGCTGGTCATGGAAGTGCCCAGGAGAGGCCAAGTTGTGAACCAAGGATGGCTTCACTATGGCCAGGCCTGGGGATACTTAGTGAGAGTTAGGGAGCACACTGAATCCAGATGCTGCTTGTTTGAGAGATTTTCGAAAAGTCTGATGGATGATCCAAGACAGGCCATTTGTATGGGGGGAAAAAAGTGGAAAAAGCTTGGGAGGGCCTGCAAGTTAGGTGGGGCAGGATCTCAGGGAACAACCAGGGCAGGGCAAATAGTGTGAGCCAGGTTGATGGAGACTCAGATATGGCACCCACCTGCCAGTTCTATAGGGAAGGGCTCAGAAAAGGAACAATGGCCTCTGCCAGCATTTCTCTCTGGAAGAACACTGCCTCCACAGTTCTTGCCCTGATGCTAGTTAACTTGGTTCCTCCATCTATGTCCCTTGTTGCCTTTTGAGCTGCTACCCCAGGGCTAGAATTCAGAGGGAGTGAATACAAGTACATATGTGCACAGATCCTTTAAGAGAAAGTGCCTAGGACTCTAGAAGCCCTCTGTCTCATTCAGCCACAATCCCTGCTGGTTTTTATAGTCAGAAGTCCTGGGGACTTCTCTTCTTGGTATGGAAACTCAGGGCTGGGGGGCTGGGACCCCTCACTCTTCAGGGGTAAGCTCCACAGCTGAAATATCCCTCCCAATTTTTATCTAACACATATGGGTGTGGGTTTAGCACATTCTGCTCTTTGCTTCTCCTATCAGTCTCAATGTAGCTTCTTCTTTATATACTTAGTTGTAGGACTTCTATTGGCTAGATTTCAGGTAGTTCTGAATGATGGTTGTTCTGTAGTTTATCTGTAATTTTGATGCGGTTGTGGGACAATGCGAGTACCACATTTACCTATACTGTCACCTTGACTGGAAGCCTTCATGTGTATTTTAAATGCAGTAGGAACCACCTTGGCTGGTGGTTTGGTTGGTTGGAGCATCATCCCATACACCAAAATGTTGCTGGGTTTGATCTCTGGTCAAGGCACATACCTAGGTTTTGGGTTTGATCCCTGGTCAGGGTGTGTATGAGAGGCAACTGATCAATGTTTCTCTCTCACACCAATGTTTCTCTGTCTTTGTCTCTTTCTCTCTCTCTCTCTAAAAACAAATCAATAAATATATCCTCAGGAGAAGACTTTAAAAAAAAACAATAAAGAAATAAATACAGTATCAGCCATGTGCCTGCTCTTGTTCCCCTATGGTCTGCCAGTGTCCAGTATGGGCCTCAGTTGCTAGTGATGAGAAAGCAGGAAGCCTTCTCCTCTGAAGAGACCTGTGATGGCTGTGGTCCCCTTGTGTGGGAGGATAATGGTGTCTTTAGGCTCCCTAAGAACCTGTGCTGGAGGGCTACCATTCCACAAAGTACCCTTCTTCTTCTTTTTTTTCCTGCTCTAGATTTTGGATCTCTAGCGCTATGGTGGGAATAAGAATCACTTCCCGATCTGGAGAGTATGAAGTGGGGCTGTGGAAACTGAGGAGATGCAGGCAGAGGCTGAGTGCTGAGACTGTGAAGTTCAGGCCATAAAGATGAGGACCATCTTTTTGAACATTGGACCAGCAGAGTCAGTTTGTGGCAATAAGGAATCTGCACAATGGGGACTGCCACTAAAGGCAAGGAGAACATTAGGGATGACTGCTCTCCTCTGGGTAACATGACAAGGAGCTGAGGATGGGAGGAAGAGACAGATTTTAACTATTTTGGAATTGTGCTAATGAAATGAATGTAGAAAATCCAGGAACAAGGAAAGAAAACAGACCAACAGAGCTTGAGTTTTCCAATGTGGGTGACGAATGGGGCCATGCACTTCACATTACTGAGGAAGATGGCAGTCTGAGGTGACGGTGAGTTCTCTACATGGAACTGCCTCCACTTATGGCCTTGAACAACTCTTGGCATCCCTGTTTCTGGCCAGGCCCATTGGTACAGGCATGAGCCACCTAACCCTCAACTCTGAATTTTTTTTCCTGAAATCAATGACCCACTTTTGTTCCTAAGGCTTCTTCTGGGTTAGACTTTACTGTAAACACTTTTATCGATCCTAAAAGCAGGAACAAAACTGTAGGTAAACACTAAACCACTATGCAAGTGTTCATGCAAATAACAGACTGCTTGAGAAGGACAGTCCAGAGCAACCAGAGCTCCCAGACAAGCACTTCACAAGACCAGGATATAACAACAATCTGGAGATGACACAGTCTGGATACAGAACAGGCAGGGCAACATGGTTGCTTCTACAGGGCTGTGGCCATTTCCACTGTGACACACTTCTGCCTGCCCTTTACAAAGATAAACACATTACAGCTTGAATAGTGGAGGTCAGACTAAAGATTCTAAAATTGGCCAGCACCAGGTATAAATCCTAACTCCACCACTTATGAGCCTGGTAGTCTTGCACAAATTTCTTACAGTTCCTAAGGCCCCAAGTCCTTACCTGGCCAATGGGAATGACTGTATCCATGTAACAAGATCTGTGTGATGGCAGATAAAGCCTCAAGGGAATGCCTGGTTCTTAGGCACTTGACAAATGGCATATACAGGTGGTCATCTGAAAGCTGCTCTAAGGCCACAGCTCTCTGTTCAGTAGTGGTGGCTGCCAGGACAACAGAGGCCAAAAAGGGGTGTGGACAACCAGAAGGTCTTGTTGTGGTGCTCCAGTCAGACATGGCCCTATGGATTTGTTCCTTTGGATGACCTACCTGAACCAGTTCTCAGTTGAAGTAGCTTCTTGCACCCTGAATCTGGGTGTGCTTGAGGTCTCTCTGAGCTCAGACAATTAAGTCTTCCCCCTTCAGCTCTTACTCTGCCAACACCACTAGTAATATCAGTGAAGCATGCAGTATATAATGGACTAGAAAGAACAAACAAATGAAGCAAGGCAGGGAGAGGCCTTCAGGAAAGAGGGGAAAGACAAACAAATTCTGTACATAATGCACGTGAGCAATCACCATGTCTCCAGACAACACAGGAAGAGCAAGCAGTACTGTGGCCCTGGACCAGCTCTACCACAGGTCCTCTTCTAGAGAAGATGACAGGCCTGTGTAGCCTCCACTCCAGTATCTGAATATCCTAAAATGCTTTGCAAACCCTGATGTTTAATGTGATGGTAAACAGCCAGTGGAGATACACAAATGTACTCATATCACTGTGGCTACTTATGACCAGCTATGTCTGAGTAAGCAGCAATAAAAGCTGCCCCAGGATTATGGAGTTTTCTCACACTCCTGACTAGAAGGCAGAGGCATAGTAGTCCCCTATCATACAAATATGTACCTAACCTAAGAGTTCAAATATACTAAAACATACCTGGCTTTAGGGTGAAGGAAAGAAGAAGCAAGGTTAGGCCTAAGTGGAAAGTGAGCAGTATCTTGCCTCAAGTAGATCATGACAAGGACAGGGGCAGTGGTGACTGAGCAGCATCCTTATCTATAATCCATCTGAGGAATGTCTCACTTGGCCCAGAGGTTTTAGAAAATAGTGATGAAAATCTGGGATCTCCAAAGAAGCAAGGAGCTAGACCTAAGTTGGCCCAAGGGAAAAAAGCCCACTTGACCTCAGAGCTCCTGACAGTTCAGGAGAGGGTAGGTCTAAATGCAGGAGTGCCTAGGGCTCTCACAGGGGCAAGAGTCCAAGGAATTCCAAGCTCTAACCCAAGATTCTAAACTAGTACTTCTCAAATTGTTAGAATCACCTGTGGTTAAAATGCTGATCTGGGCCCACCTAGACCTGGACTCTCTACAGCAGGGGTGTCCAACCTGTGGCACACAGGCAGCATGACACCCAGGATGGCTATGAATGTGGCCCAATACAAAATCATAAATTTACTTAACACATTGTGAGATTTTTTTGTTTTCATTAGTGTTTGCATATTTAATGTGTGGCCCAAGACAACTCTTCTTCCAGTGTGCCCAGAGATGCCAAAAGGTTGGACACCCTTGCTCCAGAAGAAACCTGCACTTGTGAATAGGCACCTTAGTGACAATGATGACCAGAGTTGGCAGCACTATTGACCTTTATGAAGGATAATTCATTGTTGTGGGGCTATCCAGGACACAGTAGGATGTTTAAAGATCATCCCTGACCTCTGCCCATGAGATGCCAATAATGCCCCAGTATGGGCAATCAGTATGTCCCCAGATGTCACCAAATGTCCTTTGGAGGGCAAAATTGCCCCTTGTCAAGAACCACTGCTCTGTGATGACAGGACAGCTTAAGAATGATAAGAGTCTTTAAAAATACATTTCTGAATAATATAATTATGAAGGATCTTAATAATGGGAAGAGAATGGTGAGCACCTGAAGATTATGATGGACCCCTACTCACTCTTCCAGATGCTATCTAATCTTCCAAGGAGGAGAGCTATGATTCAAAGATGCAGAGGTAATTTCTGCCCTGGGATTCCCATAGTGAAACTTTTGAGAGTTCCTGACCTAGACAGTCTCTGGGGCCAGTGGACGGAGCTTTCACAGAAGCACATCTAACAGAGGACAAGAGGGTGCAAACCAGCTAGGAACCCTAAGAAGTGGAGTGGGCCTGTAAAAATAAAAGGATCAGGGGGCTAAGATGGCGTCGGAGTAAGAAGGAGCAGATTCGGCTTCCCTCTGCTCAGGGGAGAAAATCCTGACCCATCTATGGAGTAGAGAAGCAAGCAACCAACATACTTCAGCATTTTTTAAAATAGGGGACCAAGGATTGTGGCAGAACCAAAAAACCGGACCCTAAGAGGAGTGCTGCAACAAGGTAGGGTCCCGGGGACCAGCATGGGGTCTGGGGGCTGCAGCCCCAGGCCCAGGGCCTGCTGCTGGGTTTGCCACAGAGTCCTTGGGAGAGAGCCAGGACAACTGCTCCCTCCCCAGCCAAACAAGGTCTGAGCGGCACTGGGAGGAATCCAGGTGCTACCAAATACACAAGGGCTGTGAGCACCTTTGGAAGCTGTGGACACCGGAGGGGATGGGTCACGCAGCGGGCCCTTATCCCCACAGTTACTGGTCTGGCTGGAGAGTTTGGCTGCCAGAGAAGCCAGGCCATTGTGTGGAGCAGCAGGCTTGAACAGGAGGAATTTCTCAAGAGGAAGGAGTGAAAAGACAGACACTGTTTGGGGAATTGTTCTAAAGTGATCAATTTCTCCAGCCTCCCTGCCACCCAGCTGGGGGAGCGCCGGCACACCTGCAGGGAGAGCATCCCCACACCCCAGTCCACAGCAGTAACCCTGGGGAAAGACCTGATTCCCACACCCAGGGCACAAGGCTGAGGAGCCACTTCCAGCTCCCCTGGCCTAGGAAGAAAAGCCATATCAATCACCTTTCAGCCTACCTCAGCCAGCAAGAGCAGAAAAACTAGTTTGGCCACTTTGAAACCAAGAGACTTTTTAATTTGATTCTACTTTTCTTAACAATTTTTAATTTTTTAATTTTTATTATTTTTATTCTCTTTTGATTTCTTTTTCCTCTCTTACCTGATTTCTTGTTTTATTCCTTCCTCATTCCAGTCCTCCAATTTTATCTCTTCTTCCTTCCTTGGTCTGCCTTTTCTATTTTTACTTTTTTAAATTTTTTCTAAATACCTACAAGTGAGACAAAATCCTGGATCTGTGAAAAGACCAAAGTTAAACCCAAAAAACGGGCATCACAACAGCTGGGACAGTGAGATAAATTTCACTCTGCTATTACAGAGAACCTGCAAGTTATTGAATATTTGTATTAATATTATTTTTCCAGTATTCCTACATCATTTTTAATAGTATTTTTATATCCCTCTTCTTTTTGTATAGTCTGCTTTGCTAGACTGGATATATTGTATGACCTGACAGCTTTCCCCTGATATCTCTTTCCATACTGTATTGCTAATCTACTGTCCTTTAACTCACCTGTGTCTCATTAGCACACTACTCAAGGTTCTGTACTCCCTATTCCTGTTACCTAGATCTCATAGATTCTGTCATATGATTGTTGCTCTAATATTATTGTAAATAACTGCTGTTCCATGCAATTGTAATTACTTCACAACACCCCTCCCCCTCCAGATCTTAGCCCATTTCAAAGTTTCCTGAACTCTATTACTGTAGTGGTTAACTCTATTCTATAACACACTATACCTATTTACTATCCTTTACTCTCACCTTACCTCAGAATCTGACCTCCCACAATCTCCCTGCTTTATAGTTCCAACTCACAATCCTTCCGTCCCCAACAAGAGTCTTATCTTCTTTCCATCCTTTCTAAAAATCAGCTAGCTGGGTGGAAGATCACGGTTAACACTATACATAGTCAAAGGGTCTCCTATCTCTTCCCTACTTGCTACTACTGTAAATAGCATAGAATTCTCTGTTGCTGTCTTAAACCATTTTGCCTTCCCCCTCCAACTGATGACAAAAAAGAATAGGTGGAGGTGGTGAACACCAGGATACCCACTGGAAGAGGAAACCCAACAACCAAGGAACCACTAACAGATAACAACAGAAGAAGGTGAAGGAGGGAGTAGTAACCACACAAACCTCAATCCAGGACCTATCTGGAAATACAACTAAACAGTAGAGACAGTACCCAATACAAACAACTGAACAAGAATTCTTTAAACCTTATACACACGGAAGAACCAGCTTCAACACAACCTGCCCTCACCAGCACAACAAAATACAGGAGGTGGTGGACAGAGTGACCCTCATTTAACCAGCTAGTGGGAAGGAACCACCAAAGAAAGACCCAACAACAATCAAAACCCAAAGGCAAACACAAAGCCAACTTAAATGGCAGCCCAAGACCACTGAGCTTGGGAGATCAAGGAAACTGCACCACTGAAACTCACTGCTATTCTACTAAAGAAGTTCACAACATAAACCCAGGGAGCCAGAAAAGATCAATATAAGAAGCTGAGGCGAACAAGAAGAGTCTCACAAACAATGGGAAGACAAGGAAACAATCCCCAAATGAAAGGAAAGGAGGAAGCCTCAGAAAGAATGCTAGATGAAATAGAGGCAATTCAACTATCAGATATTGAGTTCAAAGCAATGATTGTCAGGAAGCTCAATGAGCTCACAATGAGCTACCAGAAACTACAGGGAAGGTACAATGAACTCACTGAAAACTACATCAGCATGAAAAAGGAAATACAAACTCTCAACAAGGGCCAAGAGGAAATAAAGAATACAATTTCTGAACTGAAGAACACAGTACAAGGAATGAAAAGCAGAATCGATGAAGCAGAAGATCGGATAAGGGAGATAGAGGACAAAGTAGAAGAAAACAACCAGAAAGAGCAAGAAAAGAAAAAGAGGCTCAGAAAGAATGAAGAGGGATTAAGAGAAATGCAAGACAACATGAAACGTAATAATATCCATATAATAGGGATGTCAGAAGAAGAAGAAGAACAAGGGATAGAAAACCTATTTGAAAAAGTAATGATGGAAAACTTCCCTAATTTGATGAGAGAAAAAGTCACACAAATCCAGGAAAGACAGAGAGTCCCAATGCAGAGGAACCCAAAGAGACCCACCTCAAGACACATCATAATTAAAATGGCAAAATTTCAAGACAAACAGAGAATCTTAAAGGCAGCAAGAGAGAAACAGGAAGTAACATACAAGGGAGCCCCAATAAGGCTAACAGCTACTTCTCGATGGAAACACTACTAGCTAGAAGAGAATGGCAAGAAATATTCCAAGTAGGCAACCAAGAGGTCGGCAACCAAGGCTACTTTACGCAGAAAGGCTCTCAATCACGATACAAGGCCAAATAAGAAGCTTCCCAGACAAAAGAAGTCTAAAAGAATACACCTCCACCAAACCAGCTCTGCAAGAGATTCTAAAGGAACTGCTTTAAGGAAAGGAAGGAAAAGAGTGAAAGGGAGAGGAACACATGTACATAAAAGACAATGAATAAGTACCTATTAATAATAACCTTAAATGTAAATGGATTAAATGCTCCAATTCAAAGACATAGAATAGCTGATTGCATAAGAAAACACGACCCACACATATGCTACCTACAAGAGACCCACCTCAGTATAAAAGATCTGCACAGTCTGAAAGTGAAGGGCTGAAAACAAATTTTTCAAGCAAATGCACAGGAAAAAGAAGCCGGGGTAGCAATATTCATATCAGACAAAATAGACTTCCAAAAAAGGTTCATAAAGAGAGACCCAGAAGGTCACTTCATAATACTCAAGGGAAGAATCCACCAAGAACACATAAATATTGTAAATATATATGCACCCAAAATAGCAGCACCCAGATATATAAAGAAAATCTTAGAGGACTTCAAGAAAGATATTGACAACAACATAATTACTGTGGGGGATTTTAACACCCCACTATCAAAAATGGACAGATCTTCCAAACAAAATATCAACAAAGATATTGTGGTATTGAACAATACCCTAGATGAAATGGGCTTTACTGATATATAAAGAACCCTCCGTCCCAAAAGAGCGAAATACACATTCTTTTCAAATGTACATGGAACATTTTCAAAGATAGACCACATGATAGGACACAAAACAAGCCTCAGGAATTTCAAGAAAATTGAAATCATACCAAGCATTTTCTCGGACCACAAGGGACTGAAGCTAGAAACCAACCCCAAGGAAAAAAACCCAAAACACTCAAATCCATGGAGATTAAATAGCATGCTATTAAATAATAAATGGGTCAAGAATAATATTACGGAAGAAATCAAAAGGTTTCTGGACAAATGAAAACAAACTCACAACAACCCCAAACTTATGGGACACAGCCAATGCAGTCCTGAGAGGGATGTTCATAGCGATACAGGCCCACCTAAAACAGTTAGAAACATTCCAAACAAACAACCTAACCCCTACGTCTACAAGAACTCAAGGAACAACAACAAAGACAGCCCAGAGCAAGCAGAAGGAAGGAAATAACCAAGATCAGAGCAGAATTAAATGACATAGAGACTAAAAGCACAATTCAAAGGATCAATGAATCCAAGAGCTGGTTCTTTGAAAAGATAAAAAAAATCGACAAGCCTTTAAGCAGATTCATCAAGCAAAAAAGAAAGAAAACCCAAATAAACACAATCAGAAATGAAAGAGGAGAGATTACAACAGATACCACAGAAATACAAAGAATAGTAAGAAATTACTATGAAGAACTGTATGCCAAGAAATTTGAAAACCTAGATGAAATGGACAAATTTCTAGAAAAATACAATCTTCCAAAACTCAATGAAAAAGAAGCAGAAAGCCTGAACAAACCAATAACAGCAAAAGAAATTGAAGCAGTAATCAAAAAAATTCCCAACACACAAAAGCCCTGGACAAGATGGTTTCACAGGAGAATTCTACAAAGCATTTAAGGAAGAGCTAACCCCTATCCTTCACATACTATTCCAAAAAATCCCAAAAAGATGGTAGTCTCCCAAACTCTTTTTATGAGGCCAACATCATCCTAATTCCAAAACCAGATAAAGACACAACAAAGAAAGAAAACCTCAGGCCAATATCGCTGATGAACATGGACGCTAAAATCCTCAACAAAATACTGGCAAACTGCATCCAACAGTACATTAAAAAGATCATACACCATGACCAAGTGGAATTCATTCCAGGGATGCAAGGATGGTACAATATTCGCAAATCAGTAAATGTAATACATCACATAAACAAAAGCAAAGACAAAAACCACATGATCATATCAATAGATGCAGAAAAAGCATTTGATAAGGTACAGCACCCATTTATGATAAAAACACTCAGCAAAGTGGGAATAGAGGGAGCATTCCTCAGCATAATAAAGGCCATATATGAGAGACCTATAGCCAACATCATACTCAATGGGCAAAAATTAAAATCTTTTCCACTAAGATCAGGAACAAGAGAAGGATGTCCACTTTCACCACTTCTATTCAATAGAGTACTGGAAGTTTTAGCCACAACGATCAGACAAGAAAAAAAAATAAAAGGCATCCAAATCGGAAAGGAGCAAACAAAACTGTCACTGTTTGCCAATGACATGATAGTGTACATAGAAAATCCTATAGACTCCACCAAAAAATGTTTGACCTAATAAATGAATTTTGCAAAACAGCGGGATACAGAGTCAATATCCAGAAATCAAAGGCATTTCTGTACACCAAAAATGAAACAGCAGAACCAGAAATCAAGAAAAAAAATCCCATTTGAAATAGCAAAAAGAAAAATAAAATACCTAGGAATAAACCTAACCAAATGGGTAAAAGACCTGTATTCAGAAAACTACATAACACTGAGGAGAGAAATCAAGGAAGACACAAACAAATGGAAACATATACTGTGTTCATGGATTGGAAGAATTAATATCATCAAAATGTTCATACTACCCAAAGCAATTTACACATTCAATGCAATACCTAATAAAGTACCAATGGCTTATTTCACAGACATAGAACAAACACTTCAAAAATTTATATGGAACCATAAACGACCCCAAACAGCTGCTGCAATTTTGAGAAAGAAGAGTAAAATAGGAGGGATCACAATACCCGACACTAAACTACTACAAGGCCACTGTCATCAAAACAGCCTGGTACTGGCATAAAAACAGGCACATAGACCAATGGAACAGAACAGAGAGCCCAGAAATAAACCCAAGTCTCTACGGTCAACTAATATTTGACAAAGGAAGAAGCAACATAAAATGGAATAAAAATAGCCTCTTCAACAAATGGTGTTGGGAGGACTGGACAACTACATGCAAAAAAATGAAACTCGAGCACCAACTTACACCTTATACAAAAATAAATTCTAGGTGGATAAAAGACTTAAATATAAACCATGATACCATTAAAGTCCTAGAAAAGAACGTAGGCAGGAATATCTCAGATATTTCACGCAAAAACTTTTTTACTGACATGTCCCCTAGAGCAAGGGACATAAAGGAAAGAATAAACAAATGGGACCTCATCAAAATGAAAAGCTTTTGCACAGCTAAAGAAAACAGTATCAAAATTAAAAGAGAACCAACTGTATGGCAAAACATATTTGCCAATGATACCTCAGACAAGGGTTTAATCTCAAAAATATAGAAAGAACTTACACGACTACACTCTAAGAAGACAAGGAACCCAGTTAAAAAATGGGCAAAGGACTTGAACAGACACTTTTCCAAGGAGAACATACAGAAAATCCAAAGACACATGAAACGATGTTCAATATCACTAGCTATCAGAGAGATGCAAATTAAAACCACAATGAGATACCACTTCACACCAGTCAGAATGGCCATCATAAACAAAGCAACAACAACAAGTGTTGGAGAGGTTGTGGAGAAAAGGGGACCCTAGTGCACTGTTGGTGGGACTGCAGACTGGTACAACCACTATGGAAAGCTGTATGGAACTTCCTCAGAAAACTAAAAGTGGATCTGCCTTTTGACTCTGCAATTTCACTGTTGGGACTATATCCTAAGAACACTAAAACACCAATACAAAAGAACCTTTGCACCCCGATGTTCATAGCAGCACAATTTACAATAGCTAGGTGCTGGAAGCAACCAAGATTCCCATCAGTAAATGAATGGATCAAAAATCTATGGTACATTTACACAATGGAATTCTATGCAGCAGAAAGAAAGAAGGAGCTCCTACCCTTTGCAACAGCATGGATGGAGCTGGAAAGCATTATGCTAAGCGAAACAAGCCAGGCAGTGAAAGACAAATACCACATGATATCACCTTTAACAGGAACCTAAGCAACAAAACAAAGAAACAAGCAAAATATAACCAAAGACACTGAAATAGGGGACAGACTGACAGTGACCAGAGGGGAGAGAAGAGGGAATTTCAGGGGGGAATGGGTAGGGTTTACAGGAACAAATTTAAAGGACACATGGACAAAAACTAGGAGTGGGTGGTAATGGGAGGGAAATAGGGAGGGTTGGGTGGGTGGGCTGGAATGGGAGTACAAGGGAGAAAACTGTACTTGAACAATGATTAAAATAAAATAATAAAAAAAAAGGATCAGGCAAGTTTAGCTGTTTAGAAAATGCTAAAGACAAAAATAAAAAGCTTTTAAAATTGGATTAGGAATGATAGGAACAAGAAGGGATTAGGCCCATATTGGGGTGAAAAGTTTTCAGTTAACAGACGATGAAGAGAAAGAACTACCAACTCCCATTTTCTATCAAGCAGAACAATCTTCAGACTGAAAAGGGTGAATCAAACACTGATAGGAGAGAATTGAAATGCAAGTTGGGGGAGAGACTGAGAGAACATCTAGTCACACTAAGTGAATTCAAATCTCCTGATCCAGAAGAATCACATCAGAGCTCTGAATTAACTTACAGAACAGACTTGCTCAAAGCTGGCAATCTAAGGAATGCAAAGAAAATGGGAAGATGCCCAAGATAAGAAAATGTCTAATGTAGCAAAGCAGAAAAGGTATTTTTGCAAGCCACAGTTGACGATCCAGACTCAAATCCCTGAAAGAATTCTACAGTCTAAGTACTTACAAACAGAAATGCCAGCCACCAGAAAGCAGCCTAGGCAGATAGAAAATAGTCAGGCAGACCCACCTATTCACTTCATCATAAATTGATGAGGGGACATTTCCTAGAGTGATAGGGACACTGTCTAGAGTGATGGGGACACATCCTAAGGCAATGAGAACACAGCCTAGACCACTGGGAACATCGCCTAGAGCAATGGGCATACCTCCTCGAACAATGGGAGACACCTCCTAGAATGATGGGGGACACTTCCTAGAGTGATGGGGACATGGCCTTAAGCAATGGGGATACCTTTTAGAGCAATGGGCCACCTCCTAGAGCAATGGGCACATGGCCTAGAGCACTGGGGGATACTTCCTAAAATGATGGGGGACACCTCCTAGAGTGATGGGGGAAACTGTCTAGAGCGATGTATACACAGTCTAGAGTGATGGGGAAACACCTCCTAGAGCAATGGAGACATTGCATAGTGAGAAGTCTATCTGGGTGGACCAAATAGTACAAGGGAGCTGGATTGGTATTCCCATTCTTGGAAGGCCTGAGAGTGAGGAGTAAATGGCTTGACCATAGTCTGTAGTATCTTCTTTCTCAGCATCATTACTGATGATTAGAGGAGGGAGAAGCAGCATGTGATCAAATCTGCAGGTGACATGAAACTCAGAGGGGGATTAAATATACTGGATAGATAACAGAATCAGAATCCAAATATCTTGAAAAGCTGAAGAGCCCTGCCCATCCCAATTAGATGAAATGGAAGTGTGTTGTGACGGTTCAAGGCCAGACAGGTTCTGGGATTCAGCTAGATAGAAGAACATATGTGGAACTGTTAGGATATCTGACATGCCTTTACTCAAGGGTGGGTGATCCACGCTTGCCCCAAGCCACGTCTCTTTGCATGGCACCCAGCAGGAAGCCCCTATCCCCTTACATTCTAACTATACACAAAGCCAGCAGGGAGCCAGAACATTGTATAATACAGCATGATTCTGCACACACAAGTCCACTCAATGTTATGGGAACCATTTATCAGACAGGGTCTCAAGGCTATGAGAATACTACTTATCTTGGTTCCCCAGACATCTGAGTGAGGAAGCCAGACTGCCTCCTTCTACCTTACAGGAGGGAGTATGGGTTCCTAGCAGTGTACACATAGGAAACCAAGGGACCTAAACACAGCCAAAGGCAGCTTTGCAGCCCTACCAGCAAGAAATGCCCACACAGAAGGACCAGCGAGGGCAATGGCATGGCCCTGTCCTGCCCCATATAACAAAACCTGCCTGCTGCCTTCAGTTCCAGGGTCCCATGGGAACAGGGACAAACTAAAATCTACCAAAAAAAGAATTACTTCCTGAGGATTGCCTGAGAGAACTGGAGATAAGATTTAACTTGGAAGGGTGGTAAGGGTAGGCTGGAAGGAGGAGTTAATCTTCACCTCTGATATACCACATGACCTTGTCCTGTGGGACTCTTAACAGCTTACTCAAGGTAAAAGTTGAAGCAGCAAGTGAGAGTTAAATGCAGGACACCTGAATTAACCTCAATGTAGAAAAAAAAATGCAGTTGTCCATTACATGGATGAACTATCTCAGGAGGAATGAATATGACCATATATCCATACACAAGATGACAGGCATGTTGATATGTTATATCATTCAGTTCTCATTAGTCCAATCAGACTGTTGTTATTATTTCCTGAAGAATACAGAATCTAGGTTCAGAAAAGTTAACTAGTTTGCTTAAGGTAACATAGTTGGAACTCAGGTAAGGAGGCAGACCCAGGTATAAATCATGCTTGTCCAACCAGTGGTGGAAAAACAGGACAACTCCTGCAGCAGGTCAGAGTCCCTTCAGACAAAAGCTTCTGACAGTGATTAGAATGGATAAATAGGATTTCAGAGAAGAGTGAACACCATCACTCAACTGGTAATAAAAAAGTACAAAATCAAAAAACTACTTTTTGCCCATCAAATCAACAAATTTTTAAAATAAAGATTTTATTTATTTTTAGAGAGAAAAGGGGAGCGAAGATGAAAGAGAGGGAGAGAAACATCAATGGGCAAGGGATACATCCATCATTTGCCTCTCACATGCCCCCAACCGGGGATCTGGCCCCCAACCGGGGACCTGGCCCCCAACCCAGGCATGTGCCTTAACTGGGAATCAAACCAGCAACCCTTTGGTTTGCAGGCTGGCACTAAAGCCACTGAGCCACACCAGCCAGAGCTTTTTTTGTTTTGTTTTTCCCCCAACAAACTTAATACAATGAAAATGGGGATGTTTTTAAGCTTATAATAAAAGACAGATTTTAAACATCAAAATACCAAAAACTGTATTGACAAAGTTAAAACAAGAAGAAATAGGAAGACAGTTACCATGAATATAATCACTGACAGTTAATATCCATTTCCATAAAGAGGTTTTATAAATCAATTTTTATTTATTTTTATTTATTCTTTTTTAAAAGATTTTCTTTATTTTTACTTTTAGATAGAGGAAAGGGAGGGAGAAAGACGAAGAGAAACATCAATATGTGGTTGCCTCTCACACGCCCCCTACTGGGGACCTGGCCTGCAACTGAGGCATGTTGCCCAATTGGGAATATAAATCAATTTTTAAAAAGATAAACTGCCTAATAGAAAAATGGATAAAAAATATGACAAGGCAATTCTCAAACTAGGAAATACAAGATGCTAATAAATTTATGAAAAGATGCTCAGCCATATCAATAGTTAAATGTACCAATTTTAAGGCTGATAAAAGCCTGTAATAGCACAGATGAGTGAGGGGAACTCACTAACCCTTTTTGTTGGTACATACTTCTAGAGAGAAATGTAGATGTATCCATTAAAATTAACTGTGAAAGACTGAAAATAACCCTAAATGTCCATTAACAGGTAAATGGTTAAATGATAATACCCATCATTCAGTCATTAAAGGAAAATGGCAGAAATGACATGCAAAGTTGTCCAAGACATACTGTTAGGTATAGGAAACAAGCTGGGAAATAGAAACTAGGACCTCCCCATGTGAAAAACAACCACATTCTATTCCTCATACAAATAGGGCTGATATTTGCTGAGGATGGCTCAAAGCACACCTACCCTTCTGGAGAGTCTGGGCCACATTTTCTCCACTTTCATAATGCCTTGACTTCTTGATGTATTACAGTTGTAATTATTTTTAATTTTTAATTATATTTTATTGATGATGCTCTTACAGTTGTCTCAATTATTCCCCCTTTGTCCCCTTCATCCAGCCTCCCCCACTCTCTCAGGCAATCCCACACCATTGTTGATGTCCATGAGCCATGTGTATTAAGTTTTTTGGCTACCTCCTTTCCTATACTGTACTTTATATCCTCATGGCTGTTCTGTAACTACTTGTTTGCACTTCATAAGCCTCTTACCTTTTCACCCATTCCCCTACAAACCCCTCCCACCTGGCAGCCATTAAAGTGCTCTCCTCATCCATGACTCTGTCTCTGTTCTTGTTTGCTTAGTCCATATTTTAGATTCAATTGTTGTATGTATTTATTGCTATTTTATTGTTCATAGTTTTATCTTCTTTTTTTAAGTAATTCCCTTTAACATTTCATATAATAAGGGCTTGGTGATGATGAACTTCTTTAGCTGTCTTCTTGTCTGGGAAGCCCTTTACTTGCCCCTCAACTTTAAATGATATCTTTGCTCGATAGAGTAATCTAGTTTGTAGGCCCCTGCTTTTCATCACTTTGAATACTTTGTTCCAGTCCCTTCTAGCCTGCAAAGTTGCTTTTGTGAAATCAGCTGAAAGTCTTATGGGTACTCCCCTATAGGTAACTAACTGCTTTTCCCCTCCTGCTTTAAAGATTCTCTCTTTGTCTTTAACCTTCAGCATTTTAATTATGATGTGTCTTGGAGTGAACCTCTTTGCATCCCTCTTGTTTGGGACTCTGTGCTTCCTGGACTTGTATGTTTATTTCCTTCACCAAATTAGGAAGGTTTTATTTCATTATTGTTTTCAAATAGGTTTCCAATGTTTTTATCTTTCTCTTCTCCTTCTGGGACCCCTATGATGTGAAAGTTGGAAGGCTTGAAGTTGTCCCAGAGGTTGCTTACATTATTCTAATTTTTTAAAGATTTTTCCTTCTTGTTGTTCTGATGGTTGTTTTTGCTTTCTTATATTCCAAATCATTGATTTGATTCTTGGCTTCATCTACTCTTCTACTGTTTCCCTGTAAATTGTTCTTTTTTTCAATTGGTGTATCCTTCATTTCTGACTGGATCTTTATTATGCTGTTCAGGTCCTCACTAAGTTCCTTGAGTATCATTATAACCAGTGTTTGATAGATTACTTATCTCCATTTTGCTTAGTTCTTTTTCTGGAGTTTTGATCTGTTTCTTCATTTAGGCCATGTTCTTTGTCTCCTTACTTTGGCATCCTCCCTGTGTTTGTTTCTGTGTATTAGGTAGAGCTGCTATGACTCCCTGCCTTGGTTGCATGGCCTAATGTAGTATATGTCTTGTAGGGTCCAGTGGCACAGCATCCCCTATCACCCTAGCTGGGTATTCAAGGTACAGCTTTCATGTGGGCTGAGTACACCCTCCTCTTGCAATTGAGCCTTGATTGCTGTTGGCAGGTCAATGGGAGGGATTTGCCCATGCAGTCAGCTACTAGGACTGGCTGCGAACACTGACCACTGACCTGAGCCCTTTGTGGAAGATCAGTTGTTCAGAAGCAGGGTGGCAGTGCTCTGATGTGGACTGTAGCTGTCCACTGGGTGCACAGGCTCTGGGGTTTCCTGGGTGGTGCAGGCCAAGGTCAGCCGCCATCTGTGTTCTGCCTAGGGCCACCCTGCATGAGCTATAAAGCAATCTGAGATGGCTGCTACTTGTGGTGGGCTTGGAGATTCCCAGACAAAGCAAAACTATGAATCTAGGCTGCTAGTGCCAGACCTGGGGCCACTTTGCAAGAGTTATGGGGGCTGGGAGCTTACTGAAGTTTGCTGTTGCTTATTCTATAGGATTTAGGAAGTTGAAAGCATGAGCCAATAACAGCGATTCACATAGAAAAGGTCTCTTTACAGCTTGGGTTGGCCCACAAGTTGGGTGGGATGAAGTCTCAGAGGATTTCCAGTGCAGGGCAAACAGTGTTAGCTAGATTGATGGAGTCTTAGATATGGCACCCACCTGCCAGCTCTGTGGCTCTGTGGAAGAAGGGACAATGGCCTCTGCCCACCTTTCTGTCTAGGAAAAAGCTATCCCCCAGCTCCCCCAGCTCCTATCTTGATGCCAGACACTTCAGTTCCTCCCTATATGCCACTGGTGCCTTTCAAGCTCCTACTCTGGTGCTGGAGCTCAGAAGGAGTGAGTCTGAGTAAGTCTGTGTGTGGGTTCTTGAACACAATGGTCCTCAAATGTTTTGGCACCCAGGACCGGTTTCATGGAAGACATTTTTACCATAGACTGGGAAGGTAGGGTAGGAGACAGGAGGCAGAGCTCAGGAAATAATGCCAGTGAAGTTTCGCTCACTAGCCTACCACCCACTTCCTGCTGTGCAGCCTGGCTCCTAACAGGCCACAAACTGGTACCAGTCTGCAGCCCAGGGGTTGGAGACCCCTGGTTTAAGGGAAACTGCTTGGGACCTCAGCAGATTTTCTACTGACTCAATCTCCACTGGTTTTTACACCTAGAAGTTATAGGGACTTATCTTCCTGGCAATGGAACCCTGGGCTTGGGGACCTGGTTGGGGGATATTCCTCCTGAATTTTTATCCACCACAGGTGGGTATGGGACCAGCCCATTCAGTGTCTCCACTCCTCCTACCAGTCTGGATGGATGTGGTTTCTTTAATTCCATAGTTGTCAGACTTCTATTCAACTCAATTTCTGATGGTTCTACATGATGGCTGTTCTATATTTTAGTTGTAATTTTGATGTGGTTGCACAAAGAGGCAAGCCATGTTTACTTATGCTGCCATCTTGACCAGAAGTCCCCATACTTGTAATTAATTTAATAAATGGAAAGGAAAATAGCCAATGTTGATGAAAGGGTGGGAGTCTGGCACCATTGTATACCACTGGCAGAAGTATAAACTGTTACAAACTTACTGCATGATCTACCAAGCTGTGACAAGCCTGAAGGACATACACAATCTATGGCCCAGTAATTGTAATCCTAAACATTTTTCCTGAGTTCAGGCAGCAATAAAGGTGGTCAAAGAAACCTCCACCCCCTTTTTAAAGAAAAGCCTAAAGCAACTTAACAGTACAATGAAAGGGAACTAGTAGAGTAAGTTATGACACAGTCATAAGAAGGAATAGTATACAACTAATTAAGTGTAGAAATAGATTTTATATAGAAAGAAGGTCCATAATGGATTGAGTTTTTTTAAAGGTGACCAAATGACATGGATGGTTATAATCCATTTTTGTAAATATTATACCATGACCATAACAGAAATAGATCTGGGCAGTATCCACCAAGATGTTAAAAATGGTTAGCTCTCTAGGTGGGGGTCTCATTTGGCAAATTTCATTTTATGTCTTGGGCTTATCTGTAATTTTTGTTTTTTTCTACCATGAACATGTGTTTCTTAAGAAATAAGTATAAGCAATTATTAAAAAGGCAATGCTGTTCCACAGCTGGTTAAGCTCCAAACACACTGCTAGGTAATTCTCATGATGCCCATGGCCAAGGCAGAGTTTTCAGGGCAGAGAGGCCCAGGATCCCTTGGCTAGCACCAAGCAACATGCAGAGAATCACCTTCAACTACTTGCATGAACTGCAGCCCCATTCTGCTGCTGATGCTGTGTGCTGTCAGTGCTGTCATCTGTCCTGACTGGTGAGCCACCGTGTCAGGCATCTACCAGGCACTAAGCTCACTCTGGGATCACAACAGTGAGTTAGGATGTGGGGCAGCAAGATGTGGTCAGAGGCCTCCAGAGTGATTCCAGTGTCCAGGGAGAAGCTGAATGGCTGGACAGCATGCCAGGTATAACTGTGGAAAGGCAGAAAACACAGGCAAGACCCAGCTGAGGAATCCCAGCTTTCTCCTGAATGCAGCAGGGAGTCGCAGGTGGATTTAGAGAGTCTTCCTTCAAGAAATAAATGCCAGATCATAGGTGGAGGGTCTTGCCAAAAGAACAACAGCAGGGAGGTGATGACTACCATTCAAGAGAAAGATTAGCAAGGCACCGCCATTGTGGAGGGAGGACACAGTAAGATCAGGAACCATAAGCTCAGTGACCTGGACAGGACTTGGTCACCAGTGCAACAGGGAGGCAGAGAAACAATAGAGAGAGGCCCAAGGGAACTTTTGGATTCTCTTCTCAGCAGCTCATTGCCAACTGGTGAATGAAAGGCCCAAGGGTCAAATTGAGCTAATCGAGGTTGAGAAGAGCTGAGAAGGAAAGGAAAAGGAAAGACCATGGAGTACCCATTTAATTAAAATTATCTGTTAACCTGTTTCCAGCAGGGATAGGTGGCAAACTGCATACATGACAGACAGACACTTCTGGATCTTCAACCTGTAAGTACCTACATAAGGGACTTTATGTGCTGCAAGAAAACCAACAGACAATAATGCTGGATCAGGACCTGCCATATGTTAGTGTACCTGCTGCCAGGAATGGTACAGGGACAACTTCAAGAATACACAATGAGCTGGTATTGGCTCAGTGGATTGAGTGCCATACTGTGAACCAAAGGGTTTCAGGTTTGATTCTCTGTCAGGGCACATGCCTGGTTTGCGGTCAGGTCCCCAGGAGGGGGCACACTAGGTGCAACCACACACTGGTGTTTCTCTCCCTCTCTTCTCCCTTCCTTCTACTCTGTTTAAAAATAAGTAAAATCTTAAAAAAGAAAATACACAGTGATTGAGCCTGTACTTAAAAAAACCCTAGCACCAAAAACAGAGGAAATGACATAAATCAGCAGATATGAACAATGCCCTCATCTCTATGAATGGGCTCTGGCCTTTCATGAAAACTTCCCCTCCTAACACAGGCTACAGTTGGCTTTTACCACAGTATTTACCTTTACTTTTCTAGACTGGTTTCGATACAGTGAAGAAGAAAAAAGGCAGTAAGAACTTAAGGAGTTCTTGCAATAAGTTGCTAATCTATACAAAATGGGGTAGGGTCTGTTCTAGGTGACAATAGACTTAATAGCAACCAATGGCAATGCAGTGATTGTGGTGGATCTTGACTTACACCAGAAACAAACAAAAAGACAAGCCAAAACCCTGGGGAAAGATATTGTTTAGGAAATTGGGGAAATCAATGTTAATTCTCTGAAGCAAGAAACAATATTGTAGTTATATAAGAAAATGTCCATACTTTTTAGAGACAAATATAGAAGTATGTAGGGGAAAAGTCATGGTCACTGGGATTTGCTTTAAAGTACTTTAGCAAAGAACAAAGAAGGAAAGGGGAATAGATATGAGAAAATGTAAAATTGTTAAGTCTGGGGGACAGGAACAGAGAGATTCATTCTACTATTGTCCTATTCTACTTTGAGTAAATTCCATTGTAGATTGTTTTAATACAGATTCAAGCAGTGTTCTGAGTAGCTGATGAACAACTGATCCCCTTAATTAGCCTGCCATAGCCTATGGGTAGGAAACTCTACTGTTCCCCATGATTCCAAATCATTTACAAAACAACTTGCTGCCTATTTCAAAGCCTGTTTCTTTAGCTGTAAAGTAGGGATGATAATAGTTCTTACCTCAAAAGACCATTTTGAGGACATAATACCTTAGTGCATGTTGTGAGTCTAGAACACACCTGGCACTTTCACAGCAAGGATTCAAACAAGGGCAGTTGTCAGTTTATCACCCAGATCACTGGGTTCTTATGAAGGTCAAAGGAAGGACTCCTGGTAAGGTATTTGGCCAGTCCTTTGCAAGTGGGGAGCACTCAGCAAATTTTAGCTACTGAGCACCAAGAAAACCAGTTTTGGAAACAGAGAGAGAGAATTTGTTAGCAATATTTTACCCATTTGATTCTCAAAACTGAAACTACCCTACAAAATAGGAACTACTACTACTCCAACTTTATACAAGTGGATTCAGAAAGAACTAACTCTTAGATCTGAAGTTTAATGGCTGTGAAACCTTACACCATCCCTTAACCTATGTGTCCTCATTTTCATTTCCAGTAAACATTCCTCCCCTATTCCTCCCCTCCCCCACTTCCATAAAACCTAAGTGACATAACTTAGGTACTGTGTGTCACAAAGAGAAGGTATGCCACCAGTTCAGCAGGGTTCTTATCCCAGACATCTATCCAAGAAAAGCCTGGTCACAAGACCCAGGAAAGCCACAACCTCTCCAAATGTGCAACAGAAACTATAGTCTCTGCTCCCTCTTCACCTCAAAGGTTATTATGAGATAAACTAGAGGATTTTTTCAAAGTATGAGATGAGACTAAGGTAAAGAAGCAGACATACCAGAAACAATATACAAAGTAGAGGTAGGGAAGGTGAAATGATGTGATGATGGAGGTAATGAGATGGAGGTGAAGGTGGTGAAAATGATGGTGATGGTGGCAGTGGATATGGAGGCAAAGGTGAAGGTGGTAGAAATAGTAGGAGTAGAGTTAGAGGTAGATGTGATAGAGATGATGGTGGAAATAACAGTGCCAGTGGAGGTGAAGGTGGTGGAGGTGAAGGAGGTGAGGGTGATGGAAGTGATGGTAGAGGTAGTGGTGAAGGAGTTGGAGGTGAGGGTAGGGGTAAGGTGATGGTTATAGAGGTGGAGGTAGGGATGATGGAAGCCAAGATATAAAAGCATCTAATTCTAGCACCTATAATTAACAACTACTCTCATGCTATATAGTGAAAAAACAAAAGCAAAAAACTGTAAGACTAATGAATAGAATGGCAAGGAACTAGAGTCCTGGTTATACTATTAACCAGTTATTTGACCTCTGGGGATAGTATAGCTAGCTGGTAATAGTAATGGCAGCTACTATTTATACTATAATATATTACAACAGGATAGGTTCTATGTTATACCCTTTATTACCTTAAAAATGTGATTATTACTGTCCCATTGTGAAAATGAAGACACCCAAGGCTTGAGGGCTTTAAGTGACTTGATCATGCCTATAAAGCCATTAGGTGATGAAGTTGAATTCAAACATAGGTCCCTCTAGATCTAAAGCTTACCCAGCTTACCATGTGGGTCTCAAACCACTTAGCTGCCTTTAGGGCCATTTTCTTATTTGTGAAAATAATTGAATTGAAGCAATGGTTCTCAATTTCTTTGCTTCCTCCTATCTCACTGACTACCCTTTAGTACTAAAGGCCCTGGGTCCCACTGACATAGGTATAAAAAGTCCATCCATGCTAAGAAAAGCTTTTCTAAATCTCAGTAATGTGCTCTTTCACTTACCACTTTTGTACACTATTGAGAATATACGAAATGGTCACTTTTATGTTGGTACCATTACCAAAAAGTGGTATTAGTGGGGTGACTGGTGTGCAGGTATCCTTCTTTACCTCACCTGGTAAATAACATCTGGACTCAATAATCTTCAAAAGTTCTTTGGGCTTACACCTTTTTACCAGCTCAGGAGATAAAGAACTGCTCCCATGATGACTGGGGAAAGTAAGCTCCTTCCTGACTACAGCCAATTTCTTATTGTACTGTTTTCAGGTCACTGTTATCTGTTCCCTCCTTTGAATTCCCACTGCTCTGGCAGCTTCTCTCTGTAGACATGTCACATTAGAGTTCCTACCTTGTCTCAGTCTTGCATCCTAAATAGTGAACACTTCTCTGAGTCTCTGGTACTGACTTTGGGCCTAACACAAAGCAAACCTCCCTGCACTCAGGAAATATCTGCTGGCCATTAGAGCCGTTGGCAGTCAGCATTTCTGCCAATAATACACACCAGTCACTCACCTTGCAGCCTCCTGAGCCAAAGGGTGACTCCTCTGAGAACACTTCTCTCAGATAAAACTGGCCCTTCTTATTGCATGCCTTCAAAACACCTTTGGAACTGGTTTCCACCAGATCCCCCTCAGCGACACATCATGAATTCTCTTCCTCCCATAAGTGGGCTCAAGTGACTCCCTCTTAAACTATAATGTTCTCTCTCTGTGGACCCATATAACTCTATATGTAACCTAGCTTCAGTCTCCACTGCAATCCTGAAAAGGCTCCTTCAACGTAATTCATGTGACTTTCAAAGCAATTAAGAGGCCTCTTCTCAATATTAGGTCTCTCTGACCTGCAGCCTTGACACTGTAAACTATGTACTCCTGAAGCTTTTCTTCCTGAGCTGATTTGGGAGGCAACATGAAGTGGGGGAAAGAGTAGACGCATTGGACTTCACCCAGCAGCTGAATGGCCTTTGGCAGCCCATTTCACCTAATCCCCAGTTTCTTTGTTTGTAAAATGTGTAATATAATATGCCTTGCAGGACTACTGGAAAGATTAATGATAACTTATGTAAAAGAACCTGGCACATAACACATGCTCATAAAAAATATAGTGACTGTCATCTTGCAAGACACAGAACTCTATGTCTGACACTTCTCAATAACCTGCTGGTCATCTCCACCTCATATGTGCATGATTAGAATTAAACTGGTGACCTTACCTAAATGTAGTGGCTCACTTGAATTTCTTTTTTCCTCTTAATAATTTTTCTGGATATCCAAGTTCCAATTTTTCTCCCTTTATAGCCCTTTAAGAATTCCCAACATTACCTCAAATGAAGGCCACACTTGCCAGCCAGTCATCCAAGGTCCCCCTCAATCTAACCCCAATCTATTTTTACAGCTTTACCACCTACTACCAACTGTCACCTTGGTTGAGGTTTCCATCCAGAAGCCCCACTTTCTCCATGTCCTGCTCATTCTCCAAACATAGCTTCTACCAAAAAGCCTTTTCAGCAAGAGCTCTCCTCTTTTCTTCCTGGAGGCCCACCATGTCACTGTTTCCTGTTTGTGCACATACACTTTCCTTTCATTATTCTTGCAAAATTTATGGAGCACCTATTTTATGCTAGACATTGCATCCCCAGCCCTTGGTGATGAATCAGACCAGTGAGAACTTTGAGCTCTCAGACCTTCACAGTATGGGAGGGGAGAAAACCACAGACACCAGGAGCCACAAGACAATGTGGCAAGTGCTAGAACATACAACAGGGACACAAGGCCTACAGGTGTGCAGAAGAGGGTGTGGTGGGTGATTCTGTTGGTGCCTAAGGGCAGGCCTGCCTCCTTCAACTGCATCCAACTTTTTATTAAGTATGACATACTGGCAGAAAAGTATAAAATCCTTTAAGCATAGCTTAATGTACTCTCACCACTGAACACACCAGTATAACTAGAACCCAGGTCAAGAAAGGGAACATTGCCCTACCTTATAAGCTCCCTGCATGTTCCCTGAGTCACTACTATCCTCAAAAGGTAATATTATCCCATTTGCTGACATCACAAATTAGTTTTGATTTGTTTGAATATCATATAAATGGGCCCATCTGATGTGTACATACTGTTGTCTGGCCCTTTTGTTCAGTGTTCTGTTGGTAAGTTTCCCACATCATGAAGCTTGTTCATCCTTGTTTCTGTGCAAGCCTCTGTTGTGGTGACTACTATAATGTATCTATCCTATTGTTGACAATTTGGGGCTATTATGAATGATGCAGTGATGACCATCCTACAGCATTTCTTTTGGTGAAGCTAGGGACACACTTCTGTTGGGTACACCATTGCCAGGTCATAAATAAGCTTATCTAGCTTCAACAGAACTAGATAACAGTTTTCCAAAGTGGCTTTGTCAATTTATACTCCCTTCAGCAGTGCCTAAGAGCCTGGGTTAAACCATAGCCTTACCAGCAACATCTTCTCTTGTGAAGTGGGATTTCCTGTATTAAACACCTCTTCTCTGAACCCTAGAGTGGCTCCTATTTTCCTTACACACTCTGACACCCCAAAAGATACCAGTCAGGGATCTGCTTAGTGCTGTCACTGAGAAGGCTCTAGGCTTGGCAGGGTCACATGACAGTCATTCCTTAAAAAAAGAAAGCCAGAGTAGAACAAAAACAAAAACAGGAGGGAGGGCTACCTACTCACATATCAATGCTGGGATGGTGTATGCACTGGCAGGAAGGAAGCAAGATCTACATTCTAGGGAAAAGAGCTTGAAATCCAAAAAGAACACTTATATTTCCAAGTTTCTTCCTTTTTCCCTCAGTTTTTGAAGCCAGACCCCAAAAATGCCCTCTCCACTTCACAGGTGCTGAGTTTGGGAAAAAAATGAGACTATTCTTATACAGTTGAAAGGTCCTCTGGTCATATGCAACTGGCTCTTAGGCATCCTGTCATATGGGTTCCTAAACTTTGACACCATTCCCCCCTTCTAAACTGGATTTTGAATTTCATAAGGCAGGAACCACAACTGTCTGAACTATATCGGGCATTTAGCAGAAATAAATAAATGTACAGTTAATGAATAGTTATGCATTTATTAAATAAGAAGAAAGAGGGTGGAAATAATATGAAAGAGAACTGAATACTCTAGAGTACTTTTACATAAATAACTACTCATCCTGAAAAGAATTAGCAGGCTAGTCTTAAAATTTCCATTTCAAAGATAAGGAAACTGAACCCAAGGAATTCAAACAACTTGCTCAGAGTCATAAAGCTGTTAAATTGTTGTGGCAGAACTAGGGCTGAGGTCTGCTGGGCTCCAAAGCCTGCTTGTCTCCCTGCCTACTTGGCCCCATGGTGGAGAGCAGAAGAGAGGTCAGCTCAACAGCTGTCAAGATCCTGTTCAGAGCCACTCAGCACCAAGGTGTCTGCTAGAAGACAATAAATGGGCTGGTTTTGAAGTGGCACAAGTTGCTCTTAGCCCCATGATAGCTGAATCCAGGTGTGGTATGAGTGGAGTTCACTCCTACTTCTTTTGTTTTCTACAGGAAATCACAATGTGGCAGCTGAGTAAAGGCCCTGGGAGATGAATTAATGTGGCAAGAAGTTCACAGATAGTACAGAGCTTTACCCTCCTGGGCTGTATATCCAATGTACAGAAATGGGAATGGCCTTGTTCTCTAACACTTTCAGGCATGTGAGAAACACCCAGCTGTAAGCAGCACTTGGTCTCCACATTGCTTTTTACAAAGCCCTCTTCTATCCCTGCACACTGAATGACCAATGAGTGCCACAGTAGTCATCTGAAAAAAGCCTGTTCCAGAGACTGGGCCATCATATAAGATAAAATCTATTTCAACACACATATGTGAGTACATGCATGAATACACTCATCCATTCAATCCAAACCTGAAGCATTATGACTTGAAACAGAATCCCTGATACTGCTGTATACTTGAAAGTGGAGCCATAGCATACGCCAACGTTTTTGCAGACATTACCCTGTCTAATGCCCCCATCAACTCCCTGAATGAATTAGTGTCTCCATTTTACAGTTGCAAAAGCTGAGATGTGAGAAGGTGCAGTAGCTGCAGAGTACAAGGATGCAGAGTATAATGATGCAGAGTGCAATGATACATATCTGCATGCAGGCCCAGGTCCATCATTTACTGGCACTGCTTTCTGCTACACAGCCTATGTGTGAACACCATGTCTGGGTGTGCTTCCAGGTGCCAAAAGAACTTCACAAGGCACCTCCAGCAGCTGAATGCTCTCTGTGGTGAAACAGAAAACACTTTTCACTTAGATCTTGCAGTGTGGGCATGAGGAACAATTACTCAGAAAGATTATAAGGCATAGGAGCCCTATGAAATATGATTTCTGTACTGAATAATCAATCATCTAAGGAAAAAATACTGTAATACAAAAGGGTCAAAAAGTCTCCACCTCCTTGAAAATGAGTCTGAATTTTGTGCAGGCTTTCCCTACATGCCAAGCACAATGGGCCAACACTCCAGGCCAGTATCCTGCAGACAGAAGGGCAGCAGGGATCCAGCCAAGAGGCCTGTGGACATACCATGGCACCTCCAAGAGCCCAGGCCACTGCCTTCCTCATCCCAACTTTCATCTGTGACAAAACACCAAATAACTTGGGGGTGGTAGAGGATGATTCAACAACTGTTCCAAGTTTCCCAAGTTTCCCCCTGAACAGGCTGCCACCATCAATTTCTAAATTAAGAGGAATTGGGGGTGGGGGGAAGTGGAGGAAAGAAAAGGAGCATGATGATTGGAAGGCCCTGAAGCTGTTTGTACAGAATCTGAAATGTCAAGGTCTGAGAGTATTAGACAAATGAAAGCAGAATTATATAAAAGCAACAGTTAATAAAAGAGATTGTCAGATGCTGTGTTTCCATCCTCCCAAGTCATTACAGGAGTAAAATTATCCACAGAGAAAATGGAAAACTTTTTTTCAAAGCTGATACAATTAAGCTTTCGACCATACCTCCTTGATCCCCTCTTTCCAGCCTCCCTCCATTCCCCAAATCCCTCACCAATCTCCAGTTCCTGGGGATGTTGGAAGCACTTTTCTTCTTTGTATTAGTATGAGCAAAATGCATGTGTTTGAAAGTCAGAAAGGAGATCATGTTTTGTACCACCTTCTGTATACATTCAATGACTATTCACAATCATGGAGGAAAGTCTCATTTAAAAAATAGCCTACATCTTCATACAAAAGAAATTTGGACTTCACTTTATAATGAGTGGGAAGACCAGATTAGAAAGAACGGCTTGTCCTGGAGAATTTCCTTTCCTTCAGGAAAGCAGAGAACCAGTTTTAAGGAGGAGAACTATAGTAGAGAGGAGTGAGGAGAGTGATGAGAGGAAACAGACTTTAGGGAAGGAAAAATGCTGAAGCTACTTGCTTTCCACACCAAACAGACACACGCTACTAGAAGCCAAACTCAAAGAGGGAAAATGCAGGAGGAGCACAGCAGGTGACTGTAAAATTGCACATATAACAAAAAACATCTGTGCTTATGAACATATGGGCAACAGTGAAAATTAGAGCTATGGCTGGTGAAATTTTTTATCCTTTGCAGGATCTGAAATCACAATCCTTGTCATTATAGCTACAGTCGAACCTGGGCAGCAGGAAGCTGTCCAGGGAAATATGTGCTTGCTAAGAGCTACCTCTGCAGGCAGCTTGAGGTTACCTGCCAACCCTTGAAACCACAGGCTGTCACCATCAGTACTCCGTGTTCACATCACAATTCACATGGTCCCCTAAACACCCCCAAAAGAGTAAACAGGTGAGGGTATCCATGGAGCAGGGAGGAACCTCCTTCATGTTCCCACTGCCTACAGAAATCCAGGTTATCTGCCAGGCCACAGGAGACATCCCCTATGAAAATCAAGCCCCTTAAGCAAGCTGTCAATTTCAAACCTCCAAACCATGACAAACAATTCTCAAAGATTTACCTGCAATAAGCTAATGGCTCAGGCAGCTTGGCATGCTGTCTCAGGAAGGAGAGAGAACAATTTTTTTACCCTTCCAACCATCCCCTCTCACGTTTTAAGTCATTTCTTTGAAAAAAAATCTGTCATGGTCAACAAATGAATACCCCCTACCCCCACAAAGTAAGCAAGTTACCAAATGAAATTTTAATAATTGTTATAGGTTTTACAAAAAAGAATGACAAAAATGACATGTCTTTGAATCTCATTCATGTCAAAGGCTTATCCTTAGAAAAGCAATGTAGTTGCACTTTGATCTCTCCAACTCCCATGAGAAAACCAATGATACAACTTTAATACATTTGTATAGCAAGACTTCATGTTATTATTATTTTTATCCAACACAGCTTAACTAAAGTGAGAAAGGTATACTGGGTCTCAACACTGCCCTGTGGCAAAATGAGTTTTTTCTAAAATTGAACTATAATGAGCCAGTCACATTCAACAAAAAGATCTCTGTGCCTGCCACCTGCTGAAAGGTTGGGGGTGTGGTGCTCATGCCCCTAGGATGACTGACTATTGGGGAAATGAGCACTGAGGCCTGTGGGTTCCTCTCTCCCCAGTGGGGTCTTTAGGACTCGGCCCCCAAAAGGCAGCCTAGCCCTAGCCTTACCTTCCTCTCAATGTGCGCTAGTTGTTCCTTATAGAGGGTATTCTGGCATCTCAGCTCCCTGGCCTAGTTGGAAGAGAATAAAGCTCATGTTAAACAGAAGCAGCTAGGCTGGGGCTGCAAGGTAAAACCCACAATGATTTCTGTTCACAAAGACATGAAAAGAACAGCAATAATGAACTGAAACCTATTCTATGGTAGATTGCTTACCTACCTTGTGTTTATTTTTCACCACAAAACTTAAAGGTAGGTCATTGCTACAACCATTTCACAGATGACAAGCACTAACATTTACTGAATTCTTACTAATGTATGTGCCAAGTACTGGTCTAAGTGCTTCTCACAGATTCTTTCATTTGATCCTTACAATTTCTCTAAAGGATAGGTAGGATTACTATGATCTTCTATTATAGATGAAGAAACAGAGGAGCTAAGTTACTCCAAAGCTCACAGCTACAAGGGAGTAGCTGGGTTTGAACCTCAGCAAATACAGGGCCTGACCATGGAGTCCTTACACCTGGCACCACACCATGCCACTAACTCACTGTCTAAATCATAAGAGGCAGTGCAGGGGTGCCAAAATGCCCTTTTCCTGGTCAGGCAAACTCTCTGCCTTAGGGGTCAGGGATCTGAAAGGTGAATAGTATCAGAATCCCAGAATCTTACAGCTGCTTCCTCACCCACCTGATGCAGAACAAACAGAACTGTTGGTGCACATAGCTGAGGACCCTCCCTCATGGTCACAATTAGGCTGAGAGTGGCTTGGCTAACTAGCACAAGCAATGTGGAACTAGCAGATTTGGGGCAAACCCACCCCATCCTTAACTAAATGGGTGGCCTGAAACAATTTCCTAACTCCGCCAAGTTCCTGCTCGGTTAGGTATAATATGCAAACCTGGAACGGGGCCCCACAGGACTGTGCAGAGGTAAAGGAAACCCCACAGAAAGGGGCATGGTCACTTCAGGCCATCACAATGGGACACCAACATCATGGCAAATCGGGGTCTGAGCACTCTGGAAGACAGGGTTGGTGCTTGTAGGAGAAATAATGCCATCTGTTTGCCATCTGCCCTCTGCTAAGGGTCAAGTGTGCTCAGATACCATTCTAGACTCCCATGTCACTTAAGTCTCATTATCTCAAGAGCACACAGCTAGTCCACAACTGAGGTGGCCCATGAACCTGTCAGTGAGATTCTGAGTTCTTGGCTTTTTCCTTCAAACTCCACTATGGTATGAGTACCTGGGTTTGAACTGTTAAAAAAATACTAGGTAGGACAAGAACTGATATTTTTGAAAGCTCATTTCCTTAGCACTGCTATTGTCCTTGGCATGAAACCTTTCTGAAGCCTCAATGGGAGTTGAGGGTAGGGGGTAGGTTGGTCATGAGCTGACTATACAACTGCGCCTGAGGAAAGGCTTGGGTTTAGAGGATCACACTGCTGCTAGGAAAACTCCAGGTCAGCAGGGCTTGGCAACAGGCCGACCACTTGAGAGTCAAGTTCTAATGCCAGCTAGACCACCAAGTGGCCTGTAAGCTTGAGCAAGCTTCTAGCCTTTTCTGTGTATTTTTTTCTTACCTGTGGAATAGAGAAATGAGTAGTAACTTGGCTCTGGAGGCAGCTGTAGAATATCTAAAATTGCCACAAAGGCTTCGGGAATGCCTATGTAATGCCAACACTTCAAAAAAGCTAAATACAAACAGTGAGGCTGAATGTTGGGGATTTCTTGCAGGATTTTTCAAAGCACAATGCTGAGCACACCCCGGGAATGCGGGCACAGCTAATTTGTGCTGGGCCTTCAGCAGACAGCCCTGAATGGTTAAGTATCCCTGTTGTAAACAGAGAAGTTGGTCTGATACAGTAAAGCAGCCAGCACAGAAATATCTCCCAAGACCCTGGACCTGCCATTTTCTGGCCAACAGACCCAGCCAAACAAGAGGATGACATCGGAAAGCAAAATTATTTTGAGGCTCTTCCACAGGCATTCACAAGGGGCCAGTGGGGCAGCAGACAAGGAGGCTCTTCCACACTTCTATCCACCATCTCATTAACACACTGGGATGCCTCCTCTGGGCAGAGCCTCCAGGAATGCTTAGCCCATGGTTCCTGGGCCTGTGCCAGCATGAACACCAACACCAGGAATGTGAAACAGAGCTAAGACTCCAGTCAAACCTCTCCAACCACCACAGCTTCCTCAGACCACTGAGAGACTGTTCACAAAGAAGGAGGTATATTGAGGAGACAGAAGGCGTTCTGTAGTCACATCTTTGCCACACAACTAAGCTGTTATCAAGTAAATAAGTGATGAACTGTTTCAAAAGGTATAAGTCTGTCTTGCCTACAGGAATGGAAACTCTAAGAGGAAAGCCCTTGCCTGATTCCAGTAAACCCCCAAAGCCATAGCCTCCATCACAGTGAGCCAGCCAGGTGACTAGCTCACTGCTTTCATCCCATCCGCTAATCAGCACTACCTACACATTCTGTTCACCTCTGAGATTTATAATGAAATCCAATGATTGACACTGGACAAGAGATGACATGGAAAAGGGCTATGGAAAATGAATAAGATATCAACACCTGGAGTTCAGTGCCTGGCCCAGAGCAGGCACACAATGATTCAATTCTGATGAATGGGGGTGGGCATCAGACAACACTAGTCACTCTACATAGCTGTTATAGTCCAATATCTACTTCTCAGCACTTGTGATAGGCCATGCAACAGGCATCTCTCAGCATGACCATGAAATTAGGGAGGCATAGACAGGTTTCAGTGTCTGATTCAGTAATCATCAGAACATTATTGATTGTCCACCATGTGAAAGACACTATCGTAAAGGGGATGGGGTTACAAAAGAGAAAAGAGACAGAAAGTTTCTGCTCCATGGAGTTTAGATCCTAGTGGGAGAGACAAATGTGTAAGCACATAAATTAGATAATTTCAGAGAGGAATTATGTGCTGGGGAAACCACAGACAGAGAAACATGTGAGGGTAGGAGTTGCCATTTTCTCTAAGGAGATTTCCAAAAGACTCTTCTTGGGGGAAAACACTGAATAAAGTATGTTGTTTCCAATACAAAGGAAAAACATCACCATTATGAAGATCTACTCAGCAGATTATAGTCTTTGAATTGGGAACTGAAAGGAATCTTTAGTGATTTAGTCAAGGACTTCCTTCCAGTTAAGAGAGCACACAATGAGTTCATATACTCTGATGTGTTTACTCTGCTCCAAGCATATAGCAGGCAGATTAAAAATAAGAGTACAAGACCAAAAAGACATGGTAAAGCTCAAAACAAGATAAAATGCCCAACAAGACAAATGCAAAGCAGATGAGGCTTCAGAGATAGCCCAAACAAACAGAGGTAAGGAACTGAAGCCAGGTTTGCCACACAAATCCTAGATTTCCCCCAAAATAAGAAGCTGGTGTAAAAAATTCCTCAAGATTCCCAAGCAGGATGTGGGTTTCAGTTTGCCTGAACCTAATTTCAGCCCACAGGCCAAGGCTATAGCCCTAACAAATGAACCACACACCATGGTTCAGGTCCCAGAGCCACAGCACCACCAGGACCACCACAGAGACAGGCCTCCTAAGGGCACAATTGCACCTGGCCCTGCACTTGGGTGCAGACATAGGCAACCACAGAGATGCTACAAAGGGAGAAAAGAGAATGAGAGAAAACCAAGCAAAGCAAAACAAGGCAAGCATCAAACTTTCTTCTTAAAACAAGCCTGCAAACCAATCCCAAATATGTGTAGAAATGTAATGCTTAGAAGGACTACCAATAAAATCAACTAGAATATGATTCTGAGACAGGCTAGTAAGCCAGGACAAGTGGATTAGAGAAACTGAGCCAGGATAGCTGAACAAAATGGCCAAACAATTTACAGCCAAATACAGAAAGTCACCTCTCTAGAGATAACATCCAGGCCTTAGTTCTATTTCTTGTCCAGGACCAGAAAAGCGGCAAAACCAGGTGAGTGATGCCAAGACCAGCTCCAATGACTAGAGACCCTCTGCCCTGGCACTGACCAATCAGTGGAGGTCACAACCCTGAAAAAGTGCACCTGGAAAACTGATGAATATTCTGCCGAAACTCTCCTTGAGACCTCCCCTAAGATTCCCACCTGCAAGAGAGAGATGAAAGCCTCAGGACAAAAGAAGTGACCCAGTGCAGATGGGGAGCAGCCCGCACTATTCTCTTTCTCTTCTTCCCTCACAGGCACACATCTCCTAAGCTCTAAGAGACTTGCAATCAGGGAAGCAATGGGCAGTGGCAGTTCATCGCAGGCTAACTCCCTGAACTTGTCCCCACAGGCCCCTTTTTCTGACTTCACAGTGAGCTAAGGCAGTCCAGCCTGAGTTCTCCTGTTCTTTCTTTTATGCTAAGCCCTTCCTTATTTTACTGTTCCAGCTTTAATAAATGTACCCTCACAGTCACCTTCACTTGTGTTGTGAAATCTTTCCTGCACTACATTAAGAACCCACACACTACAACTGGTCCCAGGGAGACCCTCTCAGGGTCAGATCCTTTATCCAATAACAAGATCACTCCTGATTAAATTTATTTATGGGACATTATAAACAGAATTAAAAAAAAATTTTTAATTATGCAAAAATTTAAATGCAAAACAGAATAATGTAATAAAACCACAGACAGCCATCATAAAGCTTCAAAAATTATAAACTAAACAAAATCTTGTTTAATCTATATTCTCCACAACCCCCAAACCCTCAAGTTTCTTGTAGGAGACCATTTCATCTGTATATACTACCATTGCACATCAAAAAAAAGATTAATGGTGGCAGAAGAGGGTAGAGGGGATAAATGGCTATGGAAGGAGACTTGACTTGGGGTGCTGAATAAACAATACAATATACAGATTATATATTATAGAATTGTACACCTTAAACCTATATAATTTTATTAACCAATGTCATCCCAATAAATTCAATAAAAAGGCAAAAAAAAGCTAATTTAGTATCATAAAATATTTAGCCAGTGTTCAAATTTCCAAATGATAAAATGTTTTAAATGTATAGTTAAGATATTAAAAAGATATATGGAAAGAATAACTTTTAATTTAGAAAGAAGAAATTATGAACCAGAACAGGAAAACCCCCCAACTGGGTAAATATTATAAATTTAAAATTCTTCAAAATGAAAAATAGGACAAACCCTAGATTGAGGGCAGTAAGGAAGAAATTAACAAATTGAAATATAGCATAGAGATTTCAACCAGAATGTTGCAATGAGAGACAAAGATAACAAGTGTGAAAGAAGAGTCTGTCAGTATTGACATGCTATTTCAGAACAGCATGGCAGGGAAGGCAGAGGAAGAGGAAGGTGGAAAAGGAAGAAAAGGGAGGGAGAAAAGAGGAAAGAAAAAGAGGACAGATGTAAAGGCAAGTTAGAGAAAGAGGAATGTGGGGAAGGTTAGGGTGAAGATGAGGTTGGGGGAGGGAGAGGTGGACATAAAAAGAAAAATGGGGGGACTCATGGAAAATGAAGGGAGAAGGAGAAGGAGGAGAGGATTAAACAGAAAATATCAATTAAAATTATAGGAATAAGTATAAGAAAACCAGTTATCACAATAAATATGTAGGAGACAGCTTCTAAAATGGACCACAGTAGTCATGCCCTTGTGTGATGCCCTCTCCAGAGTATGGGCTGTTGTCATATGACTAATTTCTGATGCATAGAATATGGCTAGTATGATAAGATGTCACTTTCTGATTGTCAAAGGCAGTGATTTTCATCTTACTCACACTCTCTCCCTCACTTGATCAAACGATAGAGATGTCCACATGGTAAGGAACTGAGCCAGTAAAAAGCTAAATCCTGCCACATGAGGGAAGATGAAGCAGTGCCTTCCCAAGCTGCATCCTCAGATGAGACCTGAGTGCAGCCTGTGAGAAACATTGAGGCAGAGGTACCAGCCAAGCCAGGCCCACATTGCAGATCCACACAAACCATGAGATAATAAATGTTGACCATTTTAAACCAAATTTTGTAATCTGTTATTTAGCAATAGGTAATACAAAATGTGAATCAATTAATCTCACCCTTAACATTACCACTTTGGATAAAAGAAATAGAAAGAAAACTCAACTATATTCCATTTATAAGAGACCCAATCCCCCATACTAATAGCCTTACAAAACAAAAGAAGACCATTCACTAGACATAAATATAAATGGCAGTCTCCACTGTTTTGTTTCATTTACACATAAGACTGAACATTCAAACAGAAAGATTTTAAAACACACATTAAAAAAAAGGGGGAACGATCTACCTTAAAGAAAAAATACTCAATAGAACCAGATGTAGCAGTGGCCCAGACATTAGAATCAACATAAAAAGACTTTAAAATAATTACAATTAATATGTTAAAGAATCTAGTAAAAAAGGGTAGACGCCACAGGTGAAAAGATGGAGAATTTCCACAGAGATATGGATACTATCTGGCCTCTATTATTCATGATAAGAAATCAACCGTTAATATCATTGAAGGTTCCTTTCATGTGATGAATTACTTTTCTCTTGCTACTTTCAAAATTCCTTTTTTGGCTTTGGATTTTGACAGTTTATGATATATCTAGGTGTCAATCTCTTTGAGATTTCCCTTTGCACAGCCCTACATATACATGCAGTGTTCTAGATTTCCTGAAATATGTCAGAGCTTTTCCAAAGTCCCCATGGGCATCTCATTCTCTACCTTTTCTTTTTAAGCTTTTGAGTTACCCTATCGTTTGCCTACACTGTTACCACCTCATCAGGCAGCTGTGATGTTCAATAATCTCCTCTGATAATTTTGACAAATGCCCCCTGGGAAAATGTTTTTTCCACTGGGTAATGTCTAAGTAACATCAAATAAAGACAGCCTTGCAAATGGTGTCTTCCAGAGTACTAGCAGATAGGAAAAACACTGATAACTCTAGAGGAATGGGGCTTAGAGTGACTCTAGTCCTTTTCTGCCCTGTCTAGTTGTTGCCGGGCTGCTGTTTTTTACCATGACTGGAGCTGTTGGTTTTCCAGGTTACTGCTTAGTTGGGGAGAAGAGGATGGGAATAAGACAGTTTAAAATGCCACAAAACTCACTGTCTTTACTGAGATTCACAAAAAAAATTTTGAACAAATATTCCTGGATTGCTGCAAGCCTTTAGTTAATTTTCAGAGGTCTGGAAAAATAGATTTTGACCACTTTCATTGCTTTTATGGAAGAGAGGATTTTCAGAGGTCCTTCACCATTCTCACTGACACTACCCAAAACTATAAAACAGAACCAAACAGAATTTCTAGCATAGTATTGTATGAAGTCATGCATTTAACAGACTGGAGAGAGCAAAGAACCAATGAAGTTGAAAACAAATCATTAGAAATTACTCAAAATGAAACACAAAGATCATGGAAAATAAAATGGAACAGGGCATGCAAAATAATAAGACATCAAATGAAATAGCATACACTTAATTGGAGTCCTAATAGGAGAAGAGAAAAATGGGGCAGAAGAGTGAAGAGACAAAAAACAAGAATTTCCCAAAATAACTAAATACTACACATAACATATCTAAGAAGCTCAGAAAAATGCCAGGAAGGATGCTTTTATAAAGTTCTCAAATATTTCCTGAAGTAATAGAATTTTTTAACACAGACTGTCATAAGTTTTTTAAAAAACTAATTTCAAAAGCAACCATTAAAAAAAAGTAACAAAAAGGGGAACAAATAAAAAGTCAATAAAGGAGATAAAATGGAATTCTAAGGTATATTGATTCATTTCCACTCTCCACTGCCCCCCACCAAAAAAATCCTCCATGAAACTACCAACAGAAGAACAAAGAACAAATGGAACAGAAATTAAAAGATGGTAGATTTAAATCCAGTCATATCAATAATGACATTAAACATAAATGGACTTAACCCCCATATTAGTTTCCTATTTTGTAAGAAATTACCAAAAAAAACTTAGTAACTTAAAACTATGCAAAAGTTGTAGAGTTCAGGAGTCCCAAATAAATCTTATTTGGCTAAACTCATGGTGTGGGGAGGGTTATATCCTTCTGGATGCTCTAGAGAAGAATCTATAATATTTACTTGCCTTTTTCAGCTTCTAGAGGCTGCCTGCATTCCTTGGCTCATGGCCCCACATCACCTGGACCTCTTTCCTTCTCTGACATTCCTGTCTCCCTCTTTCTCTGATAAGGACCCTTGAAGTTACACTGGACTCACCTGGATAATACAAGATGATATCTCCATCACATATCCTTAACTTAATCACATCTGCAAAGTACCTTCTACCATATAAAAGAACAAATTCACAGGTTCTGCAATTAGGGGGTGGGCATTTTGTGGGGGGCATCACTTTGCTTATCATATCCCCCAAAGAGAAAGCAAAACACTAACTCTATGTTATTGATAAGGAATACATTTTAAATATAAAAACACAAACAGATTTTAAAAAGAGAGGAAAAAGATATATTTAAAAAGATATATGGCACAGCTACTGAGGCGTCTGAGAGGCAAGTTAATGATCTAAATGCTTTATTTGCAAGAAATGAGATAAAGATTCCTCATTTCATGTATGAATAAAATAAGACTCAGATTAAGTAACTTGCTCCAGGTAATGCAGATGTAGGGCTATGAACAGTTTTCCTGACTCCTACTTTACCAACCTAATAATATTTTGGGACCATGGCATCCCATCCTGAATTGTTTTGATAATGTCAATTCACCAGTTGCTCATCAAACTGGATGCCTCTAAAGTTATGTATTGCAACAGTGCTTCTCAAATGTTTAAAGCACATTTGAATCACCTGAGATTTTGATAAAATACAGATTCTAAATTATAGGTCTGGGAAGGGCCTAAGATTACACATTTCTAGCAAGTTCCCAGGTAATGTTACTTTGGGTAACAAGACACTAGATAACACCTATAAAAAGATATATGATGATTATAATGACATCTCAAAGACCCAACAAGACCCATGATTGGTCTACACTGTGTTCCATACAACCCTTCCTTTAAATTACTAACTGTATTCTAATTTTAAGATATGATATAGTAGTGGTTTAAGAGAGCAGGCTTTAGAGTTAGAAAAAAAAAAAAACTAGATTTAAATACTAGATCTGCACTTCCCTAGTGACCTTGGTCCAGTCAGAACTTCTCTAAGTCTTGGTTTCCTAAACTGTACAATGGGGAGATTAACACCACCTATATTTCATAAGGTTGTAGTGAAGTTAAATGAGATTATGCATACAAGAAGTATAAAGCATTAAATGCAGTATCTAGTACACTGTAGTTTTAAAAAAATAAATGGAAGCCAAGAATGATTACCATGATAATAAGTATTATTAAATACTCAACCAGAAAAGAAAATATACCTATTCAAAACCATAATGGATATCAGATTTTTAACATAAAAAGGCAAATCTCAATGACAAATATAACTTTAAGATGATCTGAGATATTCTCTGCCCTTTACCTGATACTGAGGTGCTCTGAGATGCTATATGCCAACTACCCTCTAATGCTGGTACATATCAGTGTTAACTTTCCCTTGTTATACCTACATGTACCCCTCCTTAATATGTCTATCTATAGTAACTGTTAAAGATAACTTTTTAAAAATGTTATTGGATTTTTCTCTTGATATAATTCACATACCATAAAACACACCCTTTTAAAATACACAATTCAGTGGTTTTTAGTATATTCACTAAGTTGTGCAACCATCACCACTATCTAATTCCAGAACATTTTCATCACCCCAAAAGAAACTCTGTCCATCAGCAGTCCATCATTACCCTTTCCCCTCCTCTACCCAGTCCCTAAATGTCCACCTGAATTTTAAAAAGTGACATATATCCACACAATGGAATATATTCAGTCCTAAAAATGACTGAAGTACTGATAGATGCTTAAAAATATTATACTAACTGAAAGAAGCCAGAAACAAAAGGCCACATATTATGATTCAACTTACATAAAATATCCAGAACAGGCACATCCATAGAGATTAAAAAGCAGGTTAGTGGTTTCCATGAGCTGGCGATAGTAGAGAATGTAGACTGACTACTAAGGGTTTCTTTTTGGGGTGATGAAAATGTCCTAAGCTTAGATTATGGTGATAGCTGAACAACTCAGTGACTGTATTAAAAACCATTGAATTGTATACTTTAAATAGGTGATTTTATGATAATGAATTATACATCAATAAAGATGTTAAAAATATATAGGATTATAAAGGAAACAAATTATTCTTAAATAAAGTTACCAAAATTAAGGAACAAAAAAGACTTGTGGTTGGAAGACCAGTTAGAAGGCCTATGCAACAATCCAGGTTAGAGAAGACAGCATGAACAGAGGCTGGCTGGGGTGGGAAAGAGGGTCACACGAGAAGACCGCCTGATTAAATACAAGGAGGAAGGCAGGGAAACACAGCTTGCTGGCCTGAAAATGGGAAATTATATCCACCTAGATTGTGAAGACAAATTAAATAGTGCACCTTGTACTTATATGTGTCATCTATACAGAATGACATATATTTGCACAGATAAATACATTTATTTAGCACATGGATATACTTAAATAAACTGCTGAGTGTTGCCAGATGCCAACTTGTACTGTGTATGAATTTGTATGTATACAGAGATGCATTCCAAGATGACAAATTGTATACAGAGATGCATTCCAAGATGACAAATTGTGTATTTGCTGGTCTGTTTACCAGCCTGTACCCCTTCTAGACTGTAAGTTCCTAGAGGTCAGGAGAATTGTTGTGTTTGCTGTCCTATGGCCAGGGCCACACAGGTAATATGTGCTCAAGGAATAAAGTGAATGATGTTATTGGGAAGCTGATTTTGCAGGGAAAGACATGCTAATCTTTAAGAAGATTGCACACTGTGATACCTAAAAGTGTGGTCCAGATTCTGTCTCTAACAATTACTTGCCACAAGAAAATGGATGTTTGGTTTCTCTGAACCCAGGTGCCCTCGTAAGTTTGCCACAAAAGTTTGGGGTCCTTAACTGACTATCAAATGGGTCTGTACAGGTCAGAGTCCAAAAGAAAAGTGTGGAGGATCAGAGCTATGTGGGCATTGACTCCAGGACAAGGTCCCAGCTCCTTAAGAGTCCATGGAGAAACCAGGAGGGGCCACTTCTCTAGGATTAACTTCTTAACTTTCCAAACTAGATACTGTGCCAGGAAAGAGAGGGAAACTCAGCAATGTGCCATCGAGAAAGAGTGCTCAAAGCCATTTTTTTGTTCCTCATTACTGGATGCACATTTTCTCAGTCACTGATATCTTGCAGAAAACCTTGAGAAAACATTCTATTACAAGACTATCTGCTGAAATATTATAAGCTCTCTACAGTGCCCATTTCCTTTTATTACCAAGGAAAGTTACATGAAAATAGTTTTATTCTACAGACTTCTGTCTGCCCATGCTGCCTCCTTCCCAGTCTCCACCCACTGGCAGCAGTGCTGAGACCCCCATCCATGGGGTAGACACAGTGCCCACATCCAGAGAACCAGAGTACAGAGACTTTGAGTGCAAGAGATCACAGAGCAGGTGGCCTCTAAGGCAACTGAAGCCTGCTGTCCCCAGATAAACCAAGTAAGAAAATAATAAGACCAAAAGGAAAGGAAAAATGGAAATGCTTGATGCTGGTAAACTCATACATTTGATCCCATAAGTACAACGCTCTCTGCAGCCTTCCTTCCTCTTAGCAACATCCAAGTACTGGTTGAAAAGTATAATGTTGGCTATCACAGAAACAAGGATCAGCAGAGTCTCATGAAACAATTGAGAACAAATCAATAAAATTGGCAATGACCATTTATTAACAGTTAATATATAGTTACCTAAATGCTCCTTGAATTTACACAACAGTGTGGTGGGGTAGAGAACTATTTATTAAACCCATTTAAAAGGCAAGAAAAATGAGGCACAGAGTAATTAAGTCACCCAGAGCCACACAATCAGTACATGGTAGAGCTAAAATTTAGAAGTAATGTACCTCACCTCCCAGAGTGATAAAGTCTTACCTGGTATAATTTTCCAAGCAAGAGTATCTTAAGAAGCCAGGATATCACTTCAGCAGTTTCTAATTGAGTTCTAGGGCACAGGAAAGATGAGGGTTGGAAATTAAACATACCACTCAGCTGGGGTGGCAGAGAGAGGGTGGGCAGGAGGAACCCCAGATTAGCATAGAGCAACAGTGAATCACATGGGACCTCCTGCGTATGAAAGCTCAAAGGGACAGCCAGCCCAATCTCTTCTGGGAAAAGAGGCTGCCAGGCACCCTCCTCTGTCACAGTCCTATCATTCAGGAAGGGGTTATTTGCCCCTCCCGTGGACCACAAACCCCCTAAGGACAGTGAACTTTCATCTCCATATTTGAAACTGAACTCAAGGAAAGGGGTCACTAAACATCTGGTGAACAGATACAAGAATTAATCAGGAAAGGCAAATCATGCTGGTGGCCTATGAACTACTTGATCCTATTTTGTTTGGTCTGTTAGGTGGTTTGGGTTTAGTTTGGTTTTCAATTCAATCAATCACCAGCATTTACAAAACCATTTTATACAAAAAACATTTTTATTTCCATATGAAAAACTGGAAAATGAGGCATTAACCAAGTGTCGATGAAAGCTGCCCTGGGGAGGGGGTGCTTCTCGGAGCAGAGTGCCGGGCCTGATCTCAGTGGGACCTTTCTCCTCTTGTCATCTCTGCATAATTCCTGTCATGGCTTCCTCTCCCTATACAAATGTCTCTTCTGCTGCTATTTCATTCATTTGGTCAGTCAGTCACAAAAGTGTCCTAGATGCTCATTTAGCCAGACTACTCTTGGAGCAAGGAGTACTTCGATGAATGAGGGAATGGCTAGGTGAACACAAAAAGATGTTGGCCAGTGATGAGGGGCTATGCGAACAGAGTGACAGCCCAGAGAGGTAGGATGAGGAATAAATGACAAAACAAGGGCCCTCTGATGATGTGACATCTGGGCTGACAGCCAAAGGACAGGAAGGAAGGCCCACAAAGATGCAGGGAAGTTGGTTCCCAGCAGAGAGAACAAATGTGTATGCCCTTACCTGGAAAAATGTGACTCCCTTCAGAGCACAAGGAGAACAGAACAAACAACACAACAAACAGCTGAGCACAGAGGGAGTGGCAGGAGAGATTGCAAGAAAGTCAGGCTGAGGCCATCTGTGTGGGACCTGGCAGGTGGCACCAAGGAGTGTACACTGTCTTCTATGAGCAGTGGGAAGCCACTGGAGAGTTTTAAGCAGGAGAGTGATATGATCTGACTCATTTATTTTTTAAATCCAGTTCATAAAAGCTGAACTGGAAGGCTGCTGCCTAAGAGGATGGCCTGATTATCTTCCTGAGCCGTGCACTTGCAAGGCAGGCACAGAAAATATCAACCATGGTTAAGACAGCTGTATGCTACATAAAGACAGCAAAGAGAAACCTTTACAGAGGAAATAATATGAAATTTTCTAGCTGAACTCCTTTTTAAAAAATAGTGATAGAGAATACAGTCACTGCCTGTGAGTGAGGCAGGGGTTGTCTTTCGGGGCAGGATAACAACATGCCACTTGAAATAAGCACAAGTGGGATAAAGGGAGCTTACTCATATTTTGAAATCTGCAGGCTGAAAAGACAGGGAGAGGGAGGAAGGAACTAGGATTCCATTCAGCTGCCTGCTGCTTCTCCCTGTGGCTACAAGTATTGAGTTCAGAGATGATGCTTGAACATGACATGTGACTGAACTTGCTCCTAGCAGAGGAGCAAGGGTCAGTCTACAGCCCCAGCTGCGAGGGAAAGACACAAACTGAGCAGAGCCAGTCATGGGTGAGTGTGGGGCTCTCGCAAGCCTAAAGGCTTCCAGAGAAATCCTTCCCTGACCTGATGTGAACCCCAAACCTGAAGGTCAGTTGTGCTAATGGGTTAGAAGGTGTGTTATAGAATGCCATGAGGTGAAGGAGTCAGAGAAGCAGCTCCCAACTACCCAGGAGCAGGTGGCCTGGGGTCCTGGTCCCACCCTGAGCCTGAAGCTGTATCAGCAGGCAAGTTGGCCAAGCTTCACACCTACCACAGAGATCATGGGCTCTGTACAGCACTGCCCTATCTCCACTGCCAGCACCTATGACCTGGGCTAAAACAGAATCATCAAGAACATGAAACAGCTAGCTGCCCTGATACCAGCATGGAGCTTACTGGGCTCCAGGTCAGTTCCTGTGGCACTGCCTAGAGACTAAGCTGCAGAAGATGGTGACAATCATCCTGATGGCCTTCAAGGTCCCATTTGAAGGTCTGCTCCTCAGAGGAGCCACTCAGAGGTCTGCTCCAGCTCTGTGGGTCCATCAATAATCCCTACCTGTGCTACCTCTGGGGATAATGAATATGAAAAACTAAAGTAATACTTTTAAAAATATTTTATTGATTATGCTATTACAGTTGCCCCATTTTTTTTCATCCCTTTTGTCCCCCTCCACCCTGCATCCCCCATCCACCTGCATTTCCACCCTTCCCTTAGTTCATGTTCATTGACTAAAAATTAAAGTAATACCTTTCTTAGCCCTTGTCTCACCTACCTAGAAAATACTGCTCATGCCAAACTGCAGCTCTCCCTTGCACATCAGTTTCCATGGCATTTGCTTTTGGCTCCTACTGTTCCTTACCAGAAAGACCTCTTGTTCTATATACTTTTGGCCAACCTGGAAAATTTTTCACAACCCACCTATGTGTTCTATGGATCTTTGATTGTCCAGGCCCCAATCAACTGTTCCTTCAGTACCATGTAAAATCCCATCTTAGAGTCTTGGGAGACAATGGGAGATGCTGTACTATTTCTAGGTGGGGGCAGATATGTATGTTTGCTCTGCCCTGGACTCATCAAAGGCAGGCACCTGGCTGGGGCTCTGACAGTCACCATCCCATGAATCTAAATACTGAGTAAATGACACAGAATGAAGGAACTGACAGAGACCACACTGACAGCAATAGGAGCAGCAGTACAATTGAGGACACAACTCGTAGGGCTTCAGGACTGAGGCTTCCTTGTTTCTAGGCCATTCCCTAAACCTGGTCCTCCAGGTTCACATCCACTGGCTGGTCCACAGAATCCCTCCTGTGAATCCCTCTTTGATATAACAGCCAGAGCTGGTTTTAATGGCTGCAATCAAAATCCTGACTGATATATATATTTTCCTTCTCTCTCCATCCAAACAGAAGTATTTCTCTCATCTATACTCCCATTGCTCTTAAATATATTTTAAAATTATTCTAATTATTGTTTTACTAATTGATCTATATTTATTGATCCCCCTGCAAATATTTCCTGAGAGAAGCCCAAGTCACTTCTGTTTGTCTGGCATGGTACCTGGTAGGTAGACACTTAACAAATGTATGTTGAAGTAAATTTGTACTTACAACTTACGCCACCCATAACAATGCTATGATCCTCAAGGATCTTTTGGGGGAAGTTATATATTTATTCTCCAACAAAAATTGTTATTATTGTCACTATTACAATGGCATACAGGATATGGGTGCCAGATGAGAACTATGGACTAAACTCAGACAGCTATTAGATGGCAGAGCTGGGATTTGAACTCAGGTTTGTATGGTCATGAAGCCCACATTCTTTCTATCTCCTCACACTACTTCTCCATGAGTCTTTATTAAAGAAATACTACAGGCAAGTCACTACATAAATTATTCTAACAAATCTACTGTTTAAGATATGGTTTAGAAAAAGTTTTTAGAATCAACATGTTTAGGCATATTTTTTTTTATCATGGAAAATCTTTGATCTTTAAGAGGGGTATCAAGTTTCTGGAAAGAGCTAGAAGGTTTCTGCACCAGGGCCAAGGAAGGAGGCCAGGTGTCCTGCTGGGGGGCAAACCAGCCATAAAATTTGGAGTGTGTGCCCCAATGCCAGGAGGAGCTGACTTCCCTCATGTGGCTCCTAAACAAGCAAGTCCAAGGAGTGAGTACAGAATTTTGACTATGCTTAAATCTAGAAGGCATGTGTGTGAACATACATGTATGCATATGCATGTGGATGCATGCATGTGTGTACACATGTGGAGGGAACTGATTACTCCCCATTAACCCCCTGGTTATACCCCTGGTTATAACCCCCTGGTTATACTTGAACCCTTATAGGAACTGTGTCATTGTGTTGGGAACCGTCCTCCCAGGTTTCAGAAGCTGTAACCCCACAAACAAGCATAAAGGCCCCACGGCTAAGGGACCTTGGGACCGTAAGTCACTGAGACAAAACTTATTCTCCTGGCAGGGGTGCAGCCTCTGCCCCCTTTATTTCACCCTGCTGGGCCCCTGGAGGATGGCTGGATAGTCAATGATGGGTAAGATTCCTCAAGAAAAGAACAACCTAAGACAGGCACAGTTGTGAAGGGGCCATCAGGGAAGGACATAGGAGATTGTGGAGAAGGGACAAAAAACCCTCATCCCTCAGCTTTATCATAGCCTGAGTCCTCATTCTGTCTGTAAAAAGTCTCCTAATCTCTTGGCTTCCTTGCTTCCCCCACCTGATTCAGGCCTGAAACAATGCTGAAGGGAGGTTCCCAGCAGAGGGCAATCAGGCCTAAGAAAGAATGCATGAATTCCTGTGAAACCTGCTTTGCTAAGAATGTCCTCAATTTAAATGTTAAGGGTTCAAGTACAAAATAAGTTTGTTTCCCAAGGTTTTACAACCAATTGGCATCACCCTGTCTACCAGACCCTGACTCAAAAGGACCCCTGTGATCCCAGAAATGTTATCTGTAAACCATACCTCATTTCTTTAATATGCATCCCTATGTAAGCTAAACTCAATAAAAGCCCATTAAGAGAGAGGCTCGAGACCTTTCTCCTCTGAGGCAATGGTCAGCCTCTCCTCCCTAAGCAGATCATGTCTTGGTAGAGACATGTCTTGACAGAGATCACCAGATTCTCATCCACGGCAGCTGGGGGAGCTCTGCTGGACAAAGCTCCCTGACATCATTGTGTGCATTGTTTATCCCACTAAACTTTTAAGCAAGCACTGGAGGAGCTCCTAGCACAAAATGAAGGCTGGATCTATAAACTGTTGAACTCAAAATGATGACTAGGAAGGCAAAATGCTAATGGAAGGATTTTCCACCACCCTTCCAATATCAGTAGACCTTGCCTCGGATGAAGGCTTACCTTGCATAGTCCCTCACTCCTCTGAGAGTTATTATCATAGCACTAATTCAGGGGGCTCTGATCAATTCTGGTCCCATACCAGCAACCCCATTACTGGGTTTTTCCAGGCCACTGGGATGCACTACTTGAGTTCTGTTCCCAAGGGTGCCAGATGGCAGAAGAAAATACAACGCACGCTGAAATATTAGGATGGCAGCAATCCCAAGAGCCAAAAGACTCTCCAGGTACCCTGTGTCCTGGTCTTGGCAAAAACTAGAGAGTAAGTACAGTTCCTCCTCTGTAAGGCAGGCACTGACAGCTTCACAGCTCCAGGCCTAGCTGTTTTAACAGGAAAAAAGCAGCCCATACTCAGGAAGAGTCCTGCCAGCTATTGTTGTGGATTCTATAAATACTCAAAAGCAGCTACTATATGACTAGTAGAAGCTTGTCAAGGACATGGTCAAGATGACGCAGAGGGCCTATACTCAGGGGCTCCACCACTGCTAAAATAACACAGTCCCTGGCATTCAAGTGTGGTTTCTTACTGAGGACAGATAAGCTAACATAGAACAAGAAAAGATAGCATGTGTTAGGAGAAAAGAAGAGGTAGAACATGTTTGTTCAAGTGCCTACTATGAGCCATTAGACTCATTGAATGTGCCATTAGATACTTTGAGCCAGAGACATGTTTTGGAATCCCAATTCTCAACCTTACTATACACAGGGCTGTGAGAAAGTCAGCTCTCTTCTCAGTGGCTCAGTTTCTCTATGTACTGTAGTGAAGACTAACAAAAGCATATGTGAAAAGCTCCTGGCACATCATAAAAGCTCAATAATCATGTCTTTTTTCTCCTTAATTAATACCTGTTGGCTGTACATTTTCATATACCTTTGAGAAGCATTTATCATATTTTCTATCCCTTTCTGCAGAAGGGATCAAAACAGTAACAGCTCCAACACCCACAAAGTAAGCCTCTCACAGCCCGAAGAAAGAGTGTCACATGCTCACTTAAAATCAACAGCAGTTTCCCACCTGAACATTAAACCAAACACATTCTCCTTTTTTAATAATGGTTGAGAAGGTAAAGATGACTTATTTTTTACTTGGTAAGGATAGGTACAAGTCTTACCTTTCTCATAGAGATTTAAAATGTGTTTGAAGTCTACCTACTGAACATGAATCAGCTTTTCAGCTCAGTGGCCACACAGCACATCTGCTGAGACAACAGTAACTGTGCACCTTTCCCACCATACTAGACACCAACCCAGGGCAGACTGCCTACAGCCCTGAAGAGTTCTCAGTTGGTGGAAATGGGTCCTGCTGGGTCCTGTTTTGCATGAGGTATTAGGGATACTGAGATCAACTTGACAAGGTTACTAACACTTAAGGGGGGAGATAACAAAAGATAATTTCAATGTAGCACTTAAAGTATTATCACAGAAGCATCTGCAGAGGAGAGATCACCTGACTCTGGCTTAGAAAGGTCAAGAAGGTTCACAGAGGAGGCAACATTCCTCTAGCTCAAGACTGAGGGTCCATGTGGCAGAGAAATGGGAGAAGTACACAGCATGCAGCACATCAGCAGGCCTAGGCATGTGAAAGGGTTATCCTTTGAGCAGCAGTGGTGCTGCTCAGCTGTAGCCCAGAGGGAGTAAGGAGGAGTGCCTGGGAATGGGGCCAAAAGAGGCAGGCAGGACCAGAGCCCAAAGACCCCAAATACTATGATAAAAGGGCCCAAGTAATGAAGAGGTACTGAAGTGTTTTCATGAGGGCCATTAATACTAAAAACTGCCTCTTCCTAAGGTTAGTCTCATGGCAGTGTTAAAAGTTGATTGCAAAGGGGAGGAACACGAGAGTAAGAAGACCGTGCAACAAGAGATGATGAGGCCAGAAACCCAAACAGTGGTCATGATGAGGTTTCTTTATGAACAGAGATTATATGGCAAGAAGAATGTTCCTTTATTAGAAAAAAGTGAGTGGGTCCCCCTCAAGGTCCACAGGACAATGACTTAGCCCTCCAGTGTCTGTATTACAAGCTCCATCAAGGGGATACTTGAGCTGTGTGCTATGTGTAAGTGTGCCCCAGATTAATAATAATTCTCTGGTGAATGTACAGTACAAAGCATAAGCTGAACCTCATGTGTTCCACTCATAATGAAGGTTTACCAAATAAAAAAAAAGTGAGTAGGGACACAGGAAGAACAATGGGGTAGGACAGATGGCAAGCTCCATTGTGAACATGCTACTTATACAATGGTCTCCAGTGGGAGCCACCCAGGAGACAGGTGGGTTTGTATGTCATCTGAGGCCTAAGCCAGAGACAGGGATGTAGGGATCTTTAGCACACAGGGTACAGCTGAAACCATGGGAAGCCTGATGGATGGAATTATAAAGGAGTCCCTGCTTCCCAGACTCCAGAGTGACCTCTCTCCAGGTCTGATTCCTCAGCTGCCCATCAGTTCTGGGAGTCACCAGTATCCTTTCAACACATGCTTTTAAGTTTGCTGGAACTGGTTTCTAGGATTTCCAACTAAAGAATCCCAACTGATACCAGGGGCTCAGGCATGCCATGTTAGGAAAAATGGCAAGTGCATGGAGGACAGCACTGCACCCATGGAAAGAAAGAAGCAACTTTTATAGAAGGAAAGACACCAGAAGCTGGCACCACAGTCAGAGGCCATGCCAATGTAGTAGGGACCTGGATCCAACCTCATACCAGTCTCTTCTCCTCAACCTCAACAGGAACCCAAGAGCTGAGGCCTCCAGAGAAGTGAGCAAGCTTTTGCTGTGACCAAGAAATGACAAGGAGAAAGGCAGCAGCAATAAGGATTCTCCTGGGGCAGAGTCACCAGGAGGTTCTGAGATGGAGAACTAGCAATTCTGCCTGGAGATGCAAGTGTTCTCCACTGAAGGAGAACTCAAGTCACAAGCGGGGAGGTAGGGAAAGCAGTCCTACTTCTGGGCCCAGTATCTTGAGCTTCTCTCCATCCTGGCTTCCCAGTCTGCCTTGGGAACTGGTGTGGCTTCACACAAGCCATTAGGCAAGTATCATAGCACAGCTCCTGTCAACCCTGGTTGCTCAGTAGCTACTGTTGATGCCCATAGGGAGCAGGGTTCTGCCATTAGCCCAGCACACTAGACAGGAGGTCCCAAGTTCACACACTACTGTGCTGAGTGTTTAGAAATCTTTGCCAAATTATCTAATTACTCACCTCATATCTATCTTGCTGGATGATAGAAGTGTTCTCTCTCTTTAACAGACTTGAAAAAGAAAGAAAGGAGGCAACAGATTTAATGAATGAATGATAAGGCAACAGGAAGTGGAAAAGCAGACCTGATTTCTAGTTCGGCATTCTACTGACAATTTCTTGTAGTTCATTCCATTACCATTTCTTAAGCATGCACTCTATGCCAGACCCTGAAGTATAAAACACATTCCCTGCTCACAATTTAGCTAAGGAAAATGGCAGATAAATAACTGCTCATTCATTTATATTTTTAAATCACATTTTATTGATTATTCTATTACAGTTGTCCTGATTGTCCCCCCTTTGATCTTCCCTCCACCTAGTAACACCCACTCCCTCAGGCAATCCCCCCACTACTGTTCATGTCCAGGGATCATGCGTATAAGTCCTTTGGCTACTCTGTTCTCTATACTGTACTTTACATCCTCATGGCTATTTTATAACTGCCTGTTTGTACTTCTTAATCCCCTCACCTCTTCACTCATTTCCCCATACCCACCTCCCATCTGGCAACCATCGAAATGTTCTCTGTATCCAAGATTCTGTATTTGTTCTTGCTGGCATAGTTTATTTTTTAGATTCATTTGTTGACAGATGTGTATTTCTTGCCATTTTATTGTTCATAGTTTTGATCTTCTTTTTCTTAAATAGGTCCCTTTAACATTTCATATAATAATGGTTTAGTGATGATGAACTACTTTAGTGTTTTCTTGTCTGGGAAGCTCTTTATTCACCCTTCAATTCTAAATGATATCTTTCCTAGGTAGAGCAATCTTGGCTGTAGGTCCATGCTTTTCATCACTTTGAATAATTTTTGCCATTCCCTTCTCACCTGCAAAGTTTCCTTTGAGAAATCAGCTGACAGTCTTATGGAGACTCCCCTGTAGGTAACTAACTGCTTTTCTCTTGCTGCTTTTAAGATTCTCTGTCTTTAACCTTTTGCATTTTAATTATGATGGGTCTTAGAGTGCTCCTCTTTGCATCCCTCTTCTTTGGGACTCTCCATGCTTCCTGGACTTGCATGTCTAACATCTTCACCAAATTAGGAAAATTTTCTTTCATTATTTTTTTCAAATAGATTTCCAATTTTTTTATCTTTCTCTTCTCTTTCTGGCACCCCTATGATGAGAATGTTGGACCTCTTGAAGTTGTCCCAGAGGCTATTTATACTGTACTCATTTTTTTTAATTCTTTTTTTCTTCTTGTTCTTCCGATTGCTTGTTTTTTTGCTTCTTATGTTCCATATCACTGATTGGATTTCAGGTTCATCCACTCTACTGTTGTTTCCCTGTAAATTACTCTTTATTTCAATTGGTGTTTTGTCTGACTGGATCTTTTTTATGCTATTCAGGTCCTAAGTTCTTGAGTATCCTTATGAACAGTGTTTTGAACTCTATATCTGATAGATTGCTTATCTCCATATCATTTAGATCTTTTTCTGGAGTTTTGATCTGTTCTTTCATTTGGGCCATATTTCTTTGTCTCCCCATTTTGGCAGCCTCCCTGTGTTTGTTTCTATGTATTAGGTACAGGTGCTTTGACTCCATGTCTTGGAGTCAAAGTATAGCCTAATGTAGCAGGAGTCCTGTACAGCCCAGTGGCACAGTCTCCCCCATCATCCAAGCTAGGTACTTGAGGTGAGCCTTTCGTGTGGGCTGAGCACACCCTCCTCTTGCAGTTTAGCCTTGGATGCTTTTGGCAGATCAATGGGAGGGATTTACCCAGGCCAGCCAGCTGCAAGGATTAGCTGTGACCACTGACTACAAACTTCCACCCTCTGTAGAGGATCAGCTGTGCAGGGGCAGGGTGGTGGTGCACCTACATTGTCCATAACTTTCCAATGGGTACATTGGCCCTGGAGTTTCCTGGGTCATTCAGGCCAAAGTCAGCCCCTACCTGTGTTTTGCCTAGGGCCACCCTGCCTGAGCTATAAAGCAATCTGAGATGGCTGCTACTTGTGCTGGGCTTGGAGATTCCCAGGAAAATCCAAGCTATGAATCTAGGCCAGCTGCTAATATTGCCTGTCCTGGGGCTCACTGAGGCTAGCTGTTGCTTGTTTGATAGGAGTAGAAAGTTGTGAAGTATGAGCCAAGATCAGCCATTCGTATGAAAAAGCAGTTTGGGTGGGCCCATAAATTGGGTGGGGTGAAGTCTGGATGGATCTCCAAGGGAGGTCAAACAGTGTTAGCCAGGTTGATGAAGTCTCAGATAGGGCACCAGCTTGCCAGCTCAGGCTGGATTGATGTGACTTCTTTAATTCCATAGTTGTCAGACTTCCATTCAATTTGATTTCTGATGGTTATGAGTGATGGTTGTTCTATATTTTAGTTGTAATTTTGATGTATGTGGTTTTGCGAAGCAGTGAGCAATGCCTGCCTATACTGCCATCTTGACCAAAAGTCCTGTTCATTCATTTAGAGTCTCATTCATCAGATAGGCACAGTGTAAAAGTAAGTTCAAATCCAGCCTTGGATACCAGCTGTATGACCTAAGGCAAGTTTTGTAACTTATCTGAGCCTTGACTTTCCTGGATGAAACATGGCAGGCCCAGCTACATCAAGGTGTTACTGAGGGGGTTCAATGAAGTGACAATGTTAGACACCTGGCACACGGCAGGTGCTCAATGACTCCATTCCCTTCCTCTATTCCCAAGTTCTAGAGCAAATCCTTGGATACTTTTTGCAGAGGCTCCATTTTCTTTCTTCCATCTTTGAACCAAGGGACACCAAGTACAGTGAGTGACACACAATAAACCTTCAGTAGGTGAAGTTGTTTTCAGCATTAACATTTCCTGATGGCCCCCAAAGTGTCAAGCACTGGGCTGTACACTGAAACCACAGGATACAGTCATTCAACAAAAATTTATTAGGCCTATGATGTGCCAGCTACTGTTGTTAGTGCAAAGTTACAGAAGAAGAGTCTTTGAGAGCAAGAAAACTAACTAACTAACTAAACAGTTATTTGAGCCTAGACAATAAAGGAAGAACAAGCTTTCAATTCAAGTAAAGGAATAAGGGGGGTAGTGGTGGGGGAGAAGTGTCAGAGAATAAGCTGACTTCTAAGTTTTAGAGACCTGCGAGAGTCTCAGAGTAGATGTTAAGTAGACCACTTGTTATGCAGGCCAGAGCTGAGGGGTTTTCTGAACTTAAAGGGACAAGTGAAACCCAGAGAGGAGACAACATTTCTTGGGAAACCACAAAGACTGAAAAAAGAAGAAGCTGATGAAGTTAAGCCTGGGGGCTCAACATTTAAGGTGGGAAGGACCTACCAGAAGAGACTGAGAAAGACAAAACTGAGGATGAGAGTCAGAGGTCCCAGATGAGAGTGGCATCTTAGAAGCTAGGGGGAAGGAAGGTCCTTAGTATCGCACTAAAGAGAATGAAGCCCCCTTACCAAGCTACCAATTTAAGTTAGTGATTTTCAAACCATGTTCCCTTGGAGGTATCCCAGGAGCTGCTATAGCATGGAAGAGGTGGAGAGGTGGATGCACCACTGCTATTTCAACCAGAGCAACTCCATTTTCAATATTTTATTAGTTTATTTCTTAGAGAGGGGAAGGGAGGGAGAGAGAAGGAGAGAAACATCGATGTGTGAGGGAAAAATCGACTGGTCACCTCTTGCATTGTGCCCTAACTGGGGGCCAGGCCCACAACCCAGACATGTGCCCTGACCAGGGAGTCAAACCAAAGACCTTTCACTTGTCCAGACAATGCTCAACTAAGCCATGCCAGTCAGAGCAGAGCGACTGCACTTTCACTTAAGGGTCTTGTCTTTACCTCTGATCCCTCTTTGAATACTCAACAAATGCTACTGATTTTTCTTACTAAATATTTCCAGAGGCATTCTCCATTTCTTCCCCATCCATCATTCTGGCTCAGGACTGATTAACTGCCTCCTAGATTACTACACCAGCTGGGAACTGCTCTTTCTTCTTCCAGTGTTGCTTCACTCTGCAGAATTCCTCACACTGAAGCAAGATCACCTTACCAAAACACAAACCTGATCATGTTCTTTCCTTGCATACAAGCCTTCAATAGACTCACAATGTCCACAGATAAAAAGTCCAAACCTTCTTAAAATGGCTTTAAATCCCTGAAAATGGCTTTAAATTCCTGCTTACCCCCAAGTCTCATCCTGCCCCTTTCACTCTCTCACCTCCTGGCACACAGTCTCCTCTTCCTGGTTGGTTCCTCCTCCCTCTGCCCCTTCCAACATGTTTTACTTGTTAAACCCTACTTATTCTTCAAGTCTCAGATCTCTGGCCTTCCCTGATTTGTTAAGTGTATGTGACACACTTAACAAATGTGTGTCACAAACAAATTGGTAAGAAGCTAGAAAAGTTCCTTGGCAAAAGTGAAATAGGGAAACTGAGATATACCTGAACAAAATGGCTAAGCAATTTACAGCCAGATACAGAAGGTCACCTAGTATCTCAGCTGTATTTCAGCTCTAGGCCCAGAAAAACAGCAAAACCAGGTGGGTGACATCAGAATCAACTGCAATGACTAAAGACCCCCTGCCCTGTCACTGACCAATCAGTGGACACCATGACCCTATAAGGGCACACCTGGAAAACTAATGAATGTTCTACTGAAAACCTCCTGTGAGACCTCCTCTAAGATTCCAGCCTGCAAAAGAGAGAAAGAAAAACCTCAAGACAAAGGACCCAGCCATGTCTTGCCATTATTCCTTTTCCCTTCTTCTCCCACTTCTTTCCCCACAGGCATAAGTATCCTAAACTGTAAGGCAATGGCAGCTTGTCCCAGGCTAACCCCCAATCCTGTCCCCAAAGCCCCTTTCCCCTGACTTCCCAGTGAAGTAAGGTAGCCCAGCCTAGGGTCTCCTATTGCTTCTTCTGTGCTAAGTCCTTCCTTATTTTACTGCCCCTAGCTTTAACAAATGTAACCTCATAGTCACCTGGGCTCTGTGTTGTGAATTTTTTCCTACACAAAGTCAAGAACACACACATCACAGCTGACCCTACGTAGACACTCAGGGCCAGGCCCCCTCTCTGGTAACATAGCTGTCCTTCCCACGGACCACCAAGAACTTTCAGATCCCCACCATTATAGGCTGGATCTTGTCTTAGCTCTTTTGCAAAAACTGGCCCCAGGGTGGGAGTGGAAATTGTGGCCATATTGTACTATAAGCTTCAAGTTGACCTGCTAAACTGAACCTTAAAAAATCCATCATCACACTTTCCTGGCCTCCCTGTGGTAATGGAAGCAGACACAGCAGGAATGCAGACCACAACCACACTGGCAGATACCTCTGTCAGCTCACCTCATGCCTTGTTAGACCTTTTGACAATGCCATGAGGCCTGTGGCAGAAGAGACCAGGTTGTTACAGAGAATGGAATCAGACAATAGGGAGATACAAGGGGCTAGGGCTGATGTCTGTTGGCCCCCAACCAAGGAAAGGTTCCTGGTAGTGAGGTCCACTGTCTTGCAGGAAGAAACCTCTACAGGGAGCACTGGGTAATGGTGGCCAATCTGCTTAGCCTCTGTGGGCAGGAGAGTTCATCCTCCTAACTGGTGAAATGTAAAGGCTGCTATGTTGCCATGGTGATCTGCATTAGAGAACACTGAAACCCACATAAATAGGCCATTGCTTCATATGCCTTTATTTATTTCCTCTTAAAATATATATTTTAATATAGAGTCAAAACCAATGCAAGTAATAAACATAATAAAAGGCAGGCTGGCTGTCTCTAAGAGGATCCAGTCACCTCTGGAAAACTGACTTGGAACTTAGTAGTATACTCATGCACTCAGCAAGCATGAATGGATCAGGGAAACCTGGTGAGTGGCTGCTAGTCTGGGCTTTGTGGGAAACAGAGTCAGTGGCTGCCAAAGTACATGAGAAAGATGGGAAGTTCATCCATAATAGTTACAATAAAGGTGGGAAGTACCAAATGCGTATGAACTCAGAGGAAGAAAAGATTCCTTAGGAAGACCAGGAAAGAGGGCTACATACAAGAAAAGAGAGGAGTAAGAAATTCATGAACACCTCCCTCTGTCAAGTTTTGATTCACAGGTCATCTCACTCCATCCTAACAGGCACTAGGCCGATCATGCCACCTTGTATAGGGGAGAGGCTCTGAGGGAAGAAGTGAACTGCCCAAAGACAGAGCTAGATGGCAGCCAAGTCAGGATTTCAACCCAGACTTTCCTCAGCACATTCTAAGGCCCCCTGGTGGCATTCAACCAAGACCAAGAGACTACATTTCAAGTATGAAATGGGGTATGGGCACCCCAGGCTGGTAGCAGAATCCCAGACCCTTAGAGGCAGTGTAGCACAGGGCACATAGGAGGGAGGAATGTGGGCCAGATGGGGCAGGAAGTTCATGGAGGGGAAGAGGAAGGCTCAAATGTAGCCACCTATGAAGTTGGAAACTTCATGGAGTTCAGCAGAGATAATGACAACAAGACTGTAAACTGGTAAGCTATACAGCAGTTGACTGACCCTGGTGGCCCAGTGCCCCGCAGGGAGGATTATGGGAGGCATCCCTGAAGCAGTGGCTGGCAGGCAGCCAGGCACTTGGCCTTCTCTAGATGACAGCACAAGTGTGGAAACACAGTCAGCTGACAGGGAGAGGAAGCCAGGACTGGGGTTTGGTGTGTTTTTTTCCGGGGCGGGGGGGGCGGTGGCAGAGAGGGGAGGAGTAACTATCAGTGACCTAGAAGTGGCTTTCTAACATTTGCCAGGAAAGCTTTTAATTACAAAAAAAAAAAAAGAAAGAAACACAAAAAAGCAAGAAAAAAATCTATCTGGCAAAACCCCAAAGGTACTCAACTGTAAAGATAAAATATCAAGACTGCATTTTTCTTTTCTATAGTGCTCTAGCTTCTGTCTTTCAGTCATTAAAACAGACAGGCAAGGACATTTTGCAAAGGTATAGCCCTGAGCTCACTCACCATAATCCACTCAGGGAGAGTGGTAGGTAACTGTGTGAGATATAGGAGCTTCCATATCCTTAAAAAAGGGTCCCCAGCAGGACTCCTTTCAAGTTCCCTAGAGCATATGCATCATCCCCTGCTCCCATCATTATAAGCAAGTACGTTTAAAGGATACAGCTCAAGAACAAGCTGTCCCAATCTCTCAGGCCCACACCCAACATCTCAAGGAGTCCCAAGATTCTTGAAGTCATATCCTTCCATAAGGGAGACAAACTTCCCTTACCAGGGATAGCTGGCTGGCTCAAAATCTCTGTCACTGGGCACGTCTGCTATAAATAAAATGTGAATTGTGAAAAATCTAGGTGGTCACCCCATTAAAAGCCAAGCAATGGCTCTTTAGTCCATACAGCCACTGGGGCATTAGCTGTTTGTTTAGTCACGTCCAACATGACAAAGCCTCTGTGTACTTGGCTCTGTGCTGGGCTCCTGTCATTCTCCTGAGAAATCTGCTTCAAGCACAAACTATACACTGTAGCCAGAGGAAACAATACAAATGACATCAGTCCTCAAGCACATTCTGGCCTAGCAACATACAGTGCTCCATGAGAGGAGAGGACTGAGGAACCAGAAGGGCCCACAGAGAGAAGAGGGCACTTAGGCTGGATGTTAGCAGACATCTTTTCCTGGGGGTGAGGACCAGTGACTTAGGCATCTTTGGAGCAGAAGGTACATTCTAAGCAAAGCACAGAGAGTTGGAACTGCAGTCTTTCCCAAATGGTGAGATGTTCTATGCCTCCAGTAGAGGTGCAGGTCTCTTCTATTCCTTGGGGAAAAGCTCTGATGAGGCCAGCAGAGGCACAGCTAAACACCTTGACTGCTGAACTATAGGGCTGGCACTTGATCACAGAAATAAAGGAAAGCCTTGCATGGTTTTGATCAAAGGAGTAGCACCATCAGACATGTGTTTCTGATAGGTAATTCTGGGGGGACATGGTACAGGATAGATCCCAAAGGAGCAAGGATTACTGACAGAGATCAGGTAGGGACCAGGAGCCTGCAAAACAGCAGTTAGGACCAAGATTACCAGAGTGGTCATGGGGAGAAAAGAGGGTTGATTTGAAAGGGAAAATGTAAGGTTAAGTATATAGGACTTTGTTTTTGTTGTTTTGTTTTTAAGTAAATAGGACTTGTTATTGTAACCAGGTAAGAGACAAGGAGGAGTCAGAGATGCTAACCATCTGAGACAAGAGCAGACTAGGGAAACAAGAAAGAGAAATCTGACCTGGACATGCCACAGAATTAGGAGTCTTTGGTGTAGAAAGGACAGCTGAAACCACAGAAAGGTAGGAAATCACCCAAAGGTCTATTCAATAAAATTAAGATATGACCCTGGGGAACACCAAATATAAGGATCAAGTAGGAAATAAAACAAGGTCTTGATGAAAACATAATAACCCTGTGATAAAACGGCTTAGGACACCAAACTGAAGGTCTCCCAAGTTTGGGTGAGATTCATAAACTCCTTCCTGTTTGTGCTTCAGCAGAGACAAATTACCTTAAGAAAGCAGAGAGGCAGAGACAAAGAGATACCTCTAACATTTTTAAAGTGAATCCCTGGTCTATCCATCTGCTCTTTCAATAGAGAGATCTTTCCTATCCTATATGTTTTGTACACATATGATTTCATGCCAATAACCTGCCATAGAAAATTGTACCTCAATCCAAAAATACAAAATCAAGAAGAGCCACACATCAGTATTCTTGGCACAATAAGCCTAGCAAAGTTAGCTAAGTCTAATGCTTGATTCAAAAACAATACCTTTGGGGAAACTCTATTATATATCTCATAAATACTGAGTTGGATTTGGACTCTTCTCCATTTATTCTCCCATCTGAGTGAGAACTTTAAAAATCTAGAACTAACAGCTTTCTGGCAGCTCCCTCAAGCTGAAACTAGTATCCTGCAACTAATGGATACTTTGAGGTTCACTCTGGGCAGAAACCCTCCTGGCCCCAATAAACCAGCCCCAGGCCTCTAAGACTGGCTCAAGGGCCTGGAACCACAACTAGCCAGGAAACAAGTGAGGGTGGGCCCTGGATCCAGCTTGCGCCATGCCAATCAATGGACGGCCAGACTGCCCTGTGTAGGGCAGGATAGTGGGTTCTCCACCCAGGTATTCTGGCAATATGGCCTCTCTGTCTTCATTTGCAAAAATAAAGCTAAGGCCTTTCCCAAAGAATGTTTATGATGATTCAAGGAGTTACTGTGGGTAAAAGCACTCAGTAGTGGCCACAGTTACCTTTCTTGCTGTCCTTCCTCTCAATCTTCCTTGGAGATTACAGTGTAGAGGTACCTGCAACTTTAGAAAAACTCATTGAAAATAAAGTGACCATTCATATTCCTTAAGTTTTCTTCAAAGAGAAAACTGCTCTAGTATATTTTAAAATGACAGCAGCAATGTAATTGACTAACATCAATTTTTAACTGATTTACCCAAAACCTCTTTTGATCCTTAATAATAATCTAGTATGGTTAACAGGTCGGGACAGCATCCCTATCAACAAAATGAGAAATCCAAGATTCAGAGAAGTGACCTGACTTGCCAAAGTAAGATCACTTTGCAAGTAAAAGGCAAAATAGGGACCTGACAAAAACTTTATTTTTTTTTTAATTTTAAGATTTACTGACCCACACTGCTTACTGTGGGTAAGAAATTTCACACAAAATGTCTGATTCTAAGTTCTGTATGCTTCTACAACACCATGCTGACTCCCTAAAAAAAATTCATACTTACAAAGTTTAATTTTTACAAACTTAATCAGATTTGTAATATATAAAGCAAGCACTATGTATATATAATCACAATAAGTTCCAATACTGCATAGAGGAAGAGAAGCTACAGACACCAGAACTTCCAACAGGAAATCTCCAGAGAACAAAGACAATATACATTGGATAATCCACAGGTGCATATAAAATGGCAGGTGATAACTTTGCATGGTTGGTTACTAGACTTAGTATGTCGATTACATAGTAATGTATACAAATGTCAAACCACTATATTGTACACCTGAAACTAATATCAAGTTATATGACAGCTATTCTTAAAAAAAAATCCCAAGGTGCTAATCAACAGGCAAAAGAGATAGACTTCCACATACTAAGAGTAGTATAAAGTTTACGCAAGGAGATGAGAAGATGGTATCGGGATAGGAGGGAGTAGACTCCATTTCCCCCTACACACAGGAGAAAATCCTAGCCAATCTATGGAGTAAAAGAGCAAACAGCCAACAGTACCTCAGCATATATGAAAATAAGAGACCAAAAATTGTAGCAGACACCAAAAAAACAGACAGTATGGGGAGTGCTTCAGGACAATAAGGTCCCAGGGACTAGTGTGGGGACCAGGGTGGCTGCTGCCCCAGGCCCAGCATGCTCCAGGTCTGCCATAGAGTCCTTGGGAGAGAGCCAGGGCAACTGCTCCCTCCCCGTCCAAACAAGGTCTGAGCAGCACTAGGGCAACCGTGGTTGCTTGAAGTCACAGAGAGGGAAATAAGGTCTAAGTGGCAAACACATAGGCACTACAAGCACCCGCAGGGTCTGTGGACGCTGGCACAGTGATGGGCGCTGACCCCGATAGTCACGGTTCTGGCTGGAGAATTGTGCTGTGGGAAAGGCCAGGATGCTGTACAGAGTGGTAGACTTGAGTAGGAGGAATTTCTCAAAAAGAAAAAGTGAAAAGACAGACACTGGGGAATTCTCCTGCAGCATTCGCTCAAGCCTCCTCAGACCCCCAGAGCAGTGATCCGGAGGTTGCCCAGAAGTTTTTGCGGAATGCTCTGTGCACCCCCATAGCATTGCGAAGGGTGTGCACCAGCAGGACCTAAGCAGTGGCCGAGCACATGTGCGCTTGCACCCCAGCCCACAGCCGTAACCCCAGCAGAGAAACACCTGGATCCTGCACCCAAGGTGCTGCGGAGAGATGCCAGGCTAGCTCCCAGAGGCTGAATGACTGCAGACCTGGAAAGAAGAAAACCAATCACCCCTCAGCCTGCTGCAGCCAGCAAGACCAGAAAAACCAGTCTGGCCACTTTGAAACCAAGAGACTTTTTTATTTTCCTCTATTTTAATTTTTTTAATAATTTTTTATTTTTTAACTTTATTATGTTTTTATCTTTCAATTCCTTTTTTCTCTCTTTCCATCTTTCTTGTTTTATTCTTTCTTTCTTTCTTTCCAATTTTATCTCTTCTTCCTTCCTTCCTCTGCCTTTTTTATTTTAACACCTGGAAGTGAGACAAAAAATAAAAAACCTGGAATTGTGAAAAGACCAGAATTGGACCCAAAGAAGGGGCATCACAACACCTGAGACAGTGAGACACATTTCACTTTGCTATTACAGAAAACCTGCAAGTTATTGCATATTTGTATTCTGAGTATTTTTTTCATTATTCTTAAATCTTTTATTTTAATAGTATTTTTGTATTCCTCTTCTTTCAGTATAGTCTCCTTTGCTTGGCTGGTTATGTTGCATCATTTGACAGGTCTCCCCTGTTCTCTCTTTCATAGTGTATTGTTAATTTACTGTCCTTCACTTCACTTGTGTCCCATTAGCACACTACTCAAGGTACTATACTCCCTATTCTTATTATCCAGATCACACAGATTCTGTCATATGATTGTTGCTCTAATATTATTGTAAATAATAGTTGTTCCATACAATTGTAGATACTACACAACATCCCTCCCAGATCATAGCCCATTTCACGGTTTCCTGAAATCTATTACTACAGTGGTTAACTCTTTTCTCTCACACACGGCACCTATTTACTATCACTTTACTCTCACCTTACCTCAGACTCTGACCTCCCGCAACCTCACTGCCTTCTAGATCCAACCCACAGAGCCCTTCCCCCCACAACAAGAGTCTTATCTTCTCTCCATCCTTTCTAAAAATTGGCCAGTTGGGTGGAAGATCATGGTTAATACTACATAGACAAAGGATCTCCTATTTCTTCTCTACCAGCTGCTACTGTAAATATCATAGAATGCTCTCTTGCTGTCTTAAACCATTTTGCCTTCCCCCTCCAAGTGATCACAAAAAAACATTAAGTGGAAGCAGAGAACACCAAGATACCCCCTGGAAGAGGAAACCTAACAAAAAAGGAACCACCAACAGATAACAACAGAAGGAGGTGAAGGAGAGAGTGGAAACCACACAAACTTCAATCTAGGACCTATCTGGAAATACAACTAAATAGTGGAGAAATTACTCAGAACAAACAACTGAACAAGAGCAAGAGAGAACACTCAAACCTTGTACAAAAGTAAGAACCAGCTTCAACACAGCCTGCCCTCACCAGCACAACAAAATACAAGAAGTGGTGGACAGAGTGACCCTCAGTTAACCAGCTGGTGGAAAAGACCCACTGAAGAAAGATCCAACAACAATAAAAACCCAAAGACAAACACAGAGCCAACTTAAATTACAGCCCAAGACCAGTAAGCTCAGGAGATCAGGGAGACTGCACTACTGAAACTCACAAGTATTCTACCACAAAAGTTCACACCATAAACCCAGGAAGCCAGAACAGATCAATCTAAGAAGCTGAGGCTAAAAAGAAGAGTTTCACAAACAATGGGAAGACAAAGAAACAATCCCCAAATGAAAGAAAAGGAAGAAGTCTCAGAAAGAATGTTAAATGAAATAGAAGCAACTCAACTATCAGATATTCACTTCAAAGCAATAGTTATCAGGAAGCTCAATGAGCTCACAATGAGCTGCCAGAAACTACAGGGAAACTACAATGAACTCACTGAAAACTATATCAACATGAAAAAGGAAACAGACACTATCAACAAGGGCCAAGAGGAAATGAAGAATACAATTTCTGAACTGAAGAGCACAGTAGAAAGATTCAAAAGCAGTCTCAATGAAGCAGAAGATCGGATCAGCGAGTTGCAGGACAAGGGAGAAAAAAACACCCAGAAAGAGCAAGAAAAGGAAAAGAGGCTCAGAAAGAATGAAGAGGGATTAAGAGAAATGCAAGAAATATGAAATGTAATAATATCCATATAATAGGGATACCAGAAGGAGAAGAAGAAGAGCAAGGGATAGAAAACCTATTCAAAAAAGTAATGATGAAAAATTCCATAATTTGATGAGAGAAAAAGTCCCACAAATCCAGGAAACACAGAGAATCCCAATCAAGGGGAACCCAAAAGAGGCCCACTTCAAGACATATCATAAATAACATAGCAAAATACCAAGACAAACAGGGAACCTTAAAAGCAGCAAGGGAGAAACAGGAAGTAATATACAAGGAAGCCCCAATAAGGTTAGCAGCTGACTTCTAAATGGAAACGCTCCAAGCCAGAAGAGATTGGCAAGAAATATTCCAATTAATGAGAACCAGAGGTCTGCAACCAAAGCTACTTTACCCAGCAAGGCTCTCAATCAAGATAAAAGGCCAAATAAGAAGCTTCCCATAAAAAAGAAGTCTGAAAGAATACACCTCCACCAAACCACCTCTGCAAGAGATGCTAAAGGGACTGCTTTAAAGAAAGGAAAAGAGAGAGAGAGAAACACAGGTACAAAAATGGCAGTGAATAAGTACCTACCAATAATAACCTTAAATGTAAACGGATTAAATGCTCCAATAAAAAGATATAGAATAGCTGAATGGATAAGGAAGCATGACCCACACATATGCTGCCTACAAGAGACCCACCTCAGGATAAAAGACCTACACAGGCTGAAAGTGAAGGGCTGGAAACAGGTTTACCAAGCAAACACACAGGAAAAAAAAGCCAGAGTAACAATACTCATATCAGACAAAATACACTTCTAAAAAAGGGCCATAAAGAGAGACCCAGAAGATCACTTCATAATAGTCAAGGGAAGAATCCATCAAGAAGACATAAAAATTGTAAATATATATGCACCCAACATAGGAGCACCCAAATACATAAAGAAAAGCTTAGAAGACTTCAAGAAAAATTATTGACAGCAACACAATTATAGTAGGGGATTTTAACAGCCCACTCTCAAAAATGGACATAGCTTCCAAACAAAATATCAACAAAGATATTGTGGTATTGAACAATGCCCTAGATGAAATGGACTTAACTAATATATACAGAGCCTTTCATCCCAAGCAAGCTAAATGCACATTCTTTTCAAATGAACATGGAACATTTTCAAAGATAGACCACATGATAGGACACAAAACAAGGCTCCACAAATTCAAGAAAATTGAAACCATACCAAGCATTTTCTCGGACCACAAGAGACTGAAACTAGAAACAAACCCCAAGGGAAATAACCCAAAACACTCAAAATCATGGAGATTGAATAGCATGCTATTAAACAATGAATGGGTCAAGAATGAAGTTAGGGAAGAAATCAAAAAGTTTCTGGAAAAAAATGAAAATGAACTAAAAAAAAACCCCAAACTTGTGGGACACAGCTAAGGCAGTCCTGAGAGGGAAGTTCATAGCGATACGGGCCTACCTAAAAAAGATAGAAGTGTTTCAAACAGACAACCTAACCCTACATCTACAAGAACTCAAGGAACAACAACAAAGACAGCCCAGAGCAAGTAGAAGGAGAGAATTAACCAAGATCAGAGCAGAATGAAATGACATAGAGACTAAAAGCACAATTCGAAGAATCAATGAATCCAAGAGCTGGTACTTTGAAAAGATAAACAAAATCGACAAGCTTTTAAGCAGGCTCATCAAGGAAAAAAAGAAAGAGGAACCAAATAAACACAATCAGAAATAAAAGAAGAGAGATTACAACAGATACCACAGAAATACAAAGCATTGTAAGAAATTACTATGAAGAACTGTATGCCAAGAAATTTGAAAACCTAGGTGAAATGGGCAAATTTCTAGAAAAATATAACCTTCCAAAACTCAGTGAAGAAGAAGCAGAAAGCCTGAACAGATCAATAACAGCACATGAAATTGAAGCGGTAACCAAAAAACTCCCAACACACAAAAGCCATGGACCAGATGGTTTCACAGGAGAATTCTACAAAACATTTAAGGAAGAGCTAACCCCTATCCTTCACAGACTATTCAAAAAAATCCAGAATGATGGAAGACTCCCAAACTCTTTTTATGAAGCCAGCATCATCCCAATCCCAAAACCAGATGAAGACACAACAAAGAAAGAAAACTTCAGGCCAATATTGCTGATGAACACAGATGCTAAAATCCTCAACAAAATACTGGCAAAACACATCCAACAATACATTAAAAAGATCATACACCCTGACCAAACAGGATTCATTCCAGGGATGCAAGGATGGTACAATATTCGCAAATCAGTAAATGGAATACATCACATAAACAAAAGCAAAGACAAAAATTACATGATTATATCAATAGATACAGAAAAAGCATGTGATAAGGTACAACACCCATTTATGATAAAAACACTCAGCAAAGTGGGAATAGAGGGAGCATCCCTCAACATAATAAAAGCCATATATGAGAGACCTACAGCCAACACCATACTCAATGGGAAAAAACTAAAATCTTTTCCACTAAGATCAGGAACAAGACAAGGTTGTCCATTTTCACCACTTCTATTCAACACAGTATTGGAAGTTTTAGCCACAGTGATCAGACAAGAAAAGGAAATAAAAGGCATAAAAATCACGAAGGAGGAAACAAAACTGTCATTGTTTGCAGATGACATGATAGGGTACATAGGAAATCCTATAGACTCCACCAAAAAACTGCTCAATCTAATAAAGAAATTTGGCAAAACAGCAGTATACAAAGTCAATATCCAGACATCAAAGGCATTTCTGTACACCAACAATGAAACAGCAGAAGCAGAAATCAAGAAAAAAAATCCCATTTTATATAGCAAAAAGAAAAATAAAATACCTAGGAATAAACCTAACCAAGGAGGTAAAAAACTGGTATTCAGAAATCTACACAGCACTGAAGAAAGAAATCAAGGAAGACACAAACAAATGGAAACATATATTGTGTTCATGGACTGGAAGAATTAACATCATCAAATTGTCCATAGGATACCCAAAGCAATTTACAGATTCAATGCAATCCCTATTAAAGTGCCAATGGCATATTTCACCGACATACAACAAACACTTTAAAAATTTATATGGAACCATAAAGGACCCCAAACAGCTGCTGCAATTTTGAGAAAGAAGAACAAAGTAGGAGGGATCACAATACCTGATACCAAACTGTACTACAAGGCCACACAAATAAAAACAGCCTGGTACTGGCATAAAAGCAGGCACATGGACAAATGGAACAAAACAGAGAGCCCAGAAATAAACCCAAGTCTCTACGGTCAATTAATATTTGACAAAGGGAACAGCAATATAAAATGGAGTAGCAATATAAAATGGAGTAACAATAGCCTCTTGAACAAATGGTGTTGGGAGAACTGGACAGCTACATGCAAAACAATGACACTCCAGCAATAACTTACACCATAAACAAAAATAAATTCAAGGTGGATAAAAGACTTAAATATAAACTGTGACACCATTAAAGTCCTAGAGGAGAACATAGGCAGGAAAATCTGATATTTTACGCAGAAACATTTTTACTGGTATGTCCCCTAGAGCAAGGGACATAAAGGAAAGAATAAACAAATGGGACCTCATCAAAATAAAAAGCTTCTGCATGGCTAAAGAAAACAGTATTAAAATGAAAAGAGAACCAACTATTTGGGAAAACATATTTGCCAATGATACCTCAGACAAGGGTTTAATTTCCAAAATAAAAAAAGAACTTACACAACTCCACTCTAAGAAGACAAAGAACCCAATTAAAATATGGGCAAAGGACTTGAACAGACACTTCTCCAAGGAGGACCTACAGAGGATCCAGAGACACATGAAAAGATGTTCAATATTGCTAGCTATCAGAGAGATGCAAATTAAAACCACAAGGAGTTACCACTTCACACCGGTCAGAATGGCCATCATAAACAAAGCAACAAACAACAAGTATTGGAGAGGTTGCAGAGGAAAAGGGAACCCTAGTGCACTGTTGGTGGGATTGAAGACTGGTACAACTACTATGGAGAATAGTATGGAATTTTCTCAGAAAACTAAAAATGGATCTGCCTTTTGACCCAGCAATTCCACTACTAGGATTATATCCTAAGAACCCTGAAACACCAATCCAAAAGAACCTATGCACCCCAATGTTCATAGCAGCACAATTTACAATAGCCAGGTGTTGGAAGCATCCTAAGTGCCCATCAGTAAATATATGGAGCAAAAAACTATGGTACATTTACACGATGGAATTTTATGCAGCAGAAAGAAAGAAGGAGGTCCTACCCTTTGCAACAGCATGGATGGAACTGGAAAGCATTATGCTAAGTGAAAAAAGCCAAGCAGTAAAAGACAAACCATATGATCTCACCTTTAACAGGAACCTAAACAACAAAATAAACAAACAAGCAAAATATAACCAAAGACACTGAAATAGAGAACAAGCTAACAGTGACCAGAGGAGAGAGGGGAGGGGGTTTAGGGGAATAGGGGAAGGATTTACAGGAACAAGTATAAAAGACACATGGACAAAAACTAGGGAGGAATGGAAATGGGAGGGAGTTGTGGAGTGTTGCGGGGTGGTTGGCTGGGATTGGAATAAAAGACACAAAACTGTACTTGAACAACAATTAAAAAAAATTTTTAAAGCTTATGCAAGAAATGAGATGCAATATAAAAAAAGACATAAATAGACAGGAAAACATTCTTTAGCAACACTAGAAGCCAGGAAAAGATGATCTTGCTAATTTTTAATATGAGGTTGATAACTCATCTTGTGGAAAGTAACTGTAATGCTCTTTTCTCCAAATTCAAAGTCACATGTAGACTAAAGACTTTCAATTAGGTCACATCGAAAAGAGGTAGGTGGGAAACCAGATCTGTATCTCCAGATTTACATTTGGGACACTTAGGAAAGTGGCCAAATACATCCCAGGCAATCTGGTATTTCTAAGATTTCATGGAGGACTGAGAATATGCCTGAGCAACCTGGAAAAGAGCCACTATGAGTTCTGTATGTACAAAGAAACTTTAAGGATATAAGAATGGAAACCTGCAGGTCCATAAATTTCATTCAAAGGTTTGCATTTTTTCCTTCTAATGCTAAAATTATGTTCTTTCCTGATTGTCACAAGCAGCATGGGGGTAGAAATAAAAACACAGAATTCATTTGCAAATACCTAAAAGGAAAACGTGTCATGCTATGCTGTCACTTTATGAAGAGCAAGTCCAGCCACATTAGATGATTCTTCTAGACTAGAATAAAATGCCCACAGGTCTTAGGGCAAAATTGTCTCACTTTGGAATGAAAATAGGCCCTGCCTTCTATGACACAGTCATCATTGACAAGGGACAATCATGAGATAAATAAAGTCCCTTTAAGCAAGAACCTAAATGTCTGGCAAACTGCATTCAGTTCACATTAGTAAGCCAGTGCGCTTCTGGGGTATAGGGATTTAATAAACAGGACTGCAAAGGAATATGTCCTAGGTTCAAATTTGTCAATAGCCTCATCAAATATACATTGCCAGTCTGCTGGGGTACTTTGGATTAAATGCACAGATAAAAGTTTCAGGTAACGTAAAGAACAAGAACAGTGGCCTTATGCATAGGAAAGAATTTGAATAGAGGTCACAAAGAAGTGGCCCACAAGCCACTCTGTCAACAGACATGTTCTATTTGTTTAACAAAAATTAAAAATAATTAATTGCCAACACTTAGAAATTGGAAGGGTTCACATAACACTCTGTATTTTTGACTTAGAAATAAAATGTGTCACTTTTAGACCCACATTACCACCTAGCAACAATCAGCTGGAGCTGAAGCTGAAGTCCTCTGGGCAGAACAGGCACACTTCAGTTTGCCACAGTTTATACCATTCCCCATTACCCACATACAAGGTCACTTTACCCCAATTAATTATGCATGGTTTCCATAGGCTTTGGAGTTTGTTAGCTCTTGATTAGAATTATAATATAATATAGAAGTTCAGTAGTAACTGGTCTCATAAAAATAAGTAAACCAATACAAAGTACTACAATCAGGAATGAAACTCAAATGGCAAAAATAGCACTTTTTGTCATAATGTTTTTGGTATTTATTAGAGCTCTATCTTTCTCTTTTCCCCTCACACACATTCCATGGGCACATGCCATCTTCTCCCAATCAATAATCCAGAGAATGATGGCTCACACTTCTTATTCACTAATCTAGAAGTCCTGTCTAGAAGACAGCAGATGTACCTGGATACACAGACTTCTCTGAAGTCTATATCTGTACCTTTCCTCTTTGCCCACCCTACCCACCCACACAACCAGCTCCTCTTCTTTTGTCTATAACTCAGGAAGTACCCACCATCCACTCAGCAGCCTGAGAACATCAACACTGAGCCTTATTCATCTTGCCTCTCTTTTTTTTTCTTAAATAATCTTCCTAAATTTAAACTGGCAAATTTAAATTTAAATTGGGATAAATTTAAATTGACAAAAAAGTTGCAAAGAGAAAATAGAGTTCTTACATTCTCCTCACCCAGTTTGCCCTGATGTTAACATCTTACATTACCATGTACTTTTGTCCAAATTAAGAATTAATTAAACTGGAGACTATTCAAATTTTACATTTTTCCACTATTGTCCTTTCCCTGTTCACCAGAATCCAACCCAGATACCATGCTGCATTTAGATATCCTCTTTGCAAAGTTCATTTCCATTAACATCAAATAGTATGTAAAGTCTATCTGTTTGTCTCACTTCTCCCCATTTCCTTGGAGACAACCAAAATTATTTCAGCTGTTTCTTCAAGTATATGCCTCCATGTTTCTAATTCTGCCAGCTACTGGCTTACTATTATGAAAGATGACAATGTAGCTCCCTTATACAAACCTCCATGTACGTCTCCTCTTACCCCATCATCCCAGTGGGTTTGATCATAACATTTATATAGCTTAATAGTTGGTGCTTACAGTGTAAATATTAATAGATAAGCAATTTTATATACTTTCTAGAATAACTTTGTTTTCTATGGAATTAAATGTTTATTCCTTTTAGGAATTGTAAGGATATTTGTTCCATTGTCTTGTAGCTTCCAGTGTTGCTGTTGTGTGAAGATACTGTGATTCTTAACCCTTTGTACATAACCTCTTTTTTTTTCCTCTTGAGTTATATAGCCTTCTAAGGTGGCCCCAATGATCCCTATCTCCAGTGTACCCTTGTAATGGCAATTCCCTCACTTTGAACATGAACTGGACTTAGCAACTTGGTACTAAAAAAGAAAATATGGTAAAAGTGATAGGATGTCACTTCTGAGGTTACAAAAGACGGTGGCTTCTGTCTTGTTCGAGCTCTTTAGAGCTTGCTCACTCTGAGGAAGCAAGCTGCCTACAGAGAAAACTGAGTGGCAAGGAACTGAGACCCTTGATGCAATAGCCCACAGAAACTGAGCCCTGCAAACAGCCATGTGAATGAGTGTTGAAGCAGATCCACCCCAGTCAAACATGGTTGGATCTTAGCCCTAATCAACACCTCAGTGGCAGCCCTGTGAGAAACCCAGAGCTGAATGACCCAGCTAAGCCACAGGAACTGTAAAACAAAATGTTCTTCTAAGCTAGGATTGGCAAACTACAGTCCTGGAGTGGTCATGCACTTCTGTAACTAAAATTTTATTAGGAAACAGTCATAACTACTCATTTACGTATAATCTATGCCTGCTTTTGTGCTGCAGCAGCAGAGTTGAGTAGACTGTGTGGTCCACAAAGGTAAAATACTTTAAGAAAAAGTTTGCCATTCCTTGTGCTAAGCCACTATGTTTTGAAGCGATTTGTTATGCAGCAATAGATAATATGTCCTTCTCTCTGGAAACTTGTAGCATCAGTTTGGTGCTTTATGTTCTAAAACTTCATGAAGATATAGCTTGTTATAAACCTATTCTCAAAAGCTAATGGGCTGGGAACTAATAGGATCTTTAAATCTGAAAGCTCTTATTCCTCAGTTCTGGGAAACTTTCTAAAATCATTTCATTGATAATTTCTTCAGTTCTTCTCTTCTGATATTGCTATTGTTTGGATGTCTGATCTCCTAAATGAAGTCTCTGATGATTCTAACATTTCTCTCATAATTTCCATCTCCTACTTTTTGTTCTAATTTCTGGGAGAATGCCTCAACTCTATTTCTTAGCCCTTCAATTGAATTGTTTATTTCTAGTATTGTATGTTTAATTTCTAAGACCTCTCTTTTCTAAGCATTATTTTTTAACAGCTCCTCTTCTTATTTCCAATATTTCCTCTAATCTGAGGATTTTTTAAACTGTAAAAAAGCTTTTCTTCTATTCCTCTGCATTGTTTCCTGTGTTCTTTCTCTGTTTGTTTGGAACTATAGAGGCCAGTTGTTTTGGTCTTATATTTATATTCATTTATATTTTGATCATTTCAGAGAAAGTTAACAAATGTTTGATTATATCTTAATGGGACTGTCCCCTTGTATTTAAAAATAAACCAGTAAGAAATTGGTGCAAGGTGTGATTCTATGGAGGAATTTGTCAGTTGGAAGGATGATCTAGTTCAGAACATTTTACTGAAGAAATTCCAACTTTCAGTGTTTATGCAGCTTTTCACTGGGTTCACCAACTTCTCATAAAGGAATGGTTTAATCTCTTGTCTGGAAGGGTTATGCCTATGCTCTTGGGAGTTGTGCAGGTCTGAAGAGTCTCACCTGGTCTTGAGCATGATGTACCATTCTCAGTGATGCCTGCTTTTCCTGTACCCAGAGTCCTTCAACTTTAATCTACCAGGTGATAACCTGGAGAATAAACTATGTATCTTCTGCAGGTGTGAAGAAAGTGCAATCATCATACTGTTACAGAACAACAAGGGGTGGCCTGGGACGATATACTGCTACCAAAAGGAACCCCCAAGGTTTGTTATGTCCGCTGCCAGAGGAAAGACATCTCTCAATGCAAGAGATTTGTGAAAAGGAAAGGAAATGTTTATTTAATGCTATACAAACTTAAAGTAGTGACCTAATGTCTTCATCAAAATCCCAAAGTCCCTTAAAACACCCACAAGCATGCACAGTCCTTCCTTCCCCCCCTTTGCCCAGTCTGGGGTACCATATGTCAGGAAAAGAAACAGAAGTCTGTGGCTCAGACAGCCCCCAGTTCTTCTCAGTAATCCATCTCAGCTGGCCTCCCTTGGTTCCCGGAACCATCAGTTATGTCGCTGGGATCTCTGCTAAAGCCAGGTGGTGGTCCCCCCTTCTAAAGCTGCAGGGATCCCCACTCTGGCAAAGCTGCGAGGTTCTCTCTCTCAGGGCCATGGGAGGCCCCACTCCGCCAAAACAGCGTGGTTCTCTCTCTACTACCCCAGCCACATGGTCCTCTGCACAAAGGCTGCAAGAGTCTCCACTCTGCCAAAGCTGCGTGATTCTCCCTTCAAAGGCTGCCGCGTCTGGGTTTAAACCCCCGTGCCAATCTTCCTCTGTAGCCCATTTCTGTCTCCTCCCACAATCGGCTACACATGCCAGTACTCTCATATCCTTCCAGCTTCACTGGGCTGCCATTGTGGGTCTGGGCAGGCATGGGCCCATGTCATGGAGCCAATCTTCTCCAAGCTCCCACGCAGGTGCTATAACTCAGGGGACCTGCCTCCCAGTTACATCTTGGTGGGGAAGTTACTTCCATTCCCCTGGCTCAGAGCATGGCCACAGCTATTTAACATATCTATGCAACCAGTTAAAGGTTATAGATATGTTAAATGACCATGCCAGAGGTTAGCTGCAGTGCTGTTGCTATGCAAAACAGCTCTCAATGGCCCTGCTCCATTTGTCCCTTCCCCCAACCCACACATGTGGGGGGGAGGTGGTGAGGACAACCTAATATTTCCTGAATACCTTGAGTTCTGGACCCCATTCCAAATCCCTATTTGGGATCCCCCCTCTTGGCTGCACCCTGTTACAATACTACACAGGTGAGGGGGGAATCGGACTACTCACACAGACTTTCTCTACCCCACCCCCAGCACCCCACTTTCAGGCATGCCTGGTCTCTCTGATTTTGGAGATCTCCGAGGCTCCTTGATGAGATCCAACTATTTCTGTGCTTCTACATTTTAGGCTAGAGATCCATCTATCTCTGGTCTGCTTAGCCAATTACTTACAGATCACTGATCTCTTTTCCAGCTATCACAATGTTGCCATCCTCCTTCCCTCTCAGTGTTTTTACTCTTATTTCAATCAGGCTTGAGTAAGGGGATAAGCTAGGTAAGTGGGTGTGTTCAATATGCCACTTATAACAGACAGCCAAGTACCCACAATTCTGACAGACTTATAATCACCGAGTTGAGTTCTAAATTGTTTCCTTGCTAGCTCTTTAATGATGCGCTCCTCTGGAAGTTCACTGTCATTTTTCCAGGCCAGACCCTTATCTCTCATTGAAGTACAGCCAGTTTCCTCATTTCCTTGCCCTTCAGCCTCTCCTTCCTCACAAGCCACTCTCCAATATTGTTGGTTTAAAATTCAAATCAGATCATTGTCACTTCCCAACTGTTATGGGCTAAACTGTCTCCCCCCAAAATTCATATGTGACAGTCCTGACTCAGTAACTGGGAATGACACCTTATTTGGAGAGAAGGTCTGTACAGAGGTCATTAAGTTGGCCTGAGGTCATTAGGGTGGACCCCAATCCAATACAATTGGTGACCTTATAAAAGGGGGACATTTTGGACTTAGAGACAGAGACACATACACAGGGAGAATGCCATGTGAAGGGACACAGGGAGCAGACAGCCAAATGTAAGCCAACAAATGGCTGAGGTTACCAGAAGCAAGGAGAAAGGGCTGGAAATGACCCTTCCTTAGCACTTTCACCATGCCAACACCATGGTTTCAGACATCTGGCCTCCAGAACTGTGAGACAATAAATTTCAGTTGCTGTAAGCCACCCAGTTTGTCGTGCTTTGTTATGTAGACTTCAGAAATGAATGCACAGGCTTAAAACAATTTAATGATTCCCCATTTCTCTCTGAAAAAAAGGCTTTCATTTGGATTGCAAAGTCATGATCTTGTCAACCTCCTTTATTTCAACCCCCTCTTCTGTTTCCTGTTCCAGTGACCCTGAGCAGCTTTTAATTCTTCTAACTTGCTTATCTCTTCCTCATTTTCAGTCTTTATATAAACTGTTCCCTCTAGCCTAAAATTTGTCTCTCTGCTTCCACTTTTCTATCTCTGACAAGGTAACTCCTTCTCAATCTTAAGGTCTCTGTTTAGACATCAATGAATTCTGGATCTCTCTCCTGACAGTTCTTCTGTCTCTCTCCCCAACCCATCCCCCCAAAAATCCATTCCTGGGCTCTGTGTTTCTCCAATGTATACTTTGTGCTTTCTTTATCCACAGCATGTATAATATTTTCACTTGCCTAATTATTTCTCACATTCTTCCACAGTATAGAAGCTTTATAGCAGGAGTGTCAAAATTTCCACCAGGGGCCACATCAGCCTCACAGCTGGTTGTCTTCATAGGGCTGAATGTAATTTCAACTCCTTAACAGTTAAGGAGTAGTTACATTTAAACAGTCCTAAAATTATTTTGGCCCTTTGAAGGCAACCATGAGGTTGATGTGACCTCTGGTGAAAATGAGTTTGACACCCCTGCTTTATAGGAAGGCAAAACTATGGTCTTTCTATTGACAGCTTGCCTCCAGCACACAGGAAGTACAGGAACTACTCCATTGGTGAATGAATAAGCAAACCAGTATGAGAAACAGAGGTCTGCATATAAGAAATTGTCAAAAAACACATAAAGAATCCCATACTAAATATAAAGATGTTAATCTTCCCCAATTGAAACTGAAAACAAATAGGCTTTTTGCAACTTGAAAACCTAATTCCAAAATTAAAAAAAATAAACATGTAAGAACAATGAGGAAAATTTACAAAAAAATGCAGCAAGCTTTGTCTTACCAGATGTTAAAATATATTATAAAGGTATAATAATTAAAATAAGTTTAGGTCTCCAAGACAATGTTAAGTTACCAAAAAAAGCACAGAATAGTATACAGAATATGCCACTATATGTGTAAAAAGCATAAAAATAAAATAAATTTTCATTTTTGATTGAATGTGCTTTAAAAAAATTTTCTGCAAGAATAGAAAAAAAAACTAGTAATAGTTCCTTATGGAGGATGGTTGGAATTGGGTGGATGGTTTAAGGATGGGTGGGAAACTTTTCATTGCCTAGTTTCCTATATGTTTTAAAATTTCAATCATGTGACCATTTTACTTAAAAAATAAATTAAATTTTAGAATTTGAAGCATCATAGCATGAATACATTAAATGTGTATGGTAGGCAGTTAGACAGGAATGAGCAGAGCAAGGACTATGGCCCAGGTACAGAAGGTCACCGGGTGGAAGCCTCAGGTGCTTCGCAACAGGCAAAACTGGGAAAACAAGGACCTTGCCCCCAGGGTAACCTTTCCTCCCCTAGCATATCACTGTTCATGGGGCTCAGACCCTCCTGACCTTTCCTCCTCTGGCATGTCCTTAGTCATTCGTGTTAGACCCCCTTAGAGGAAGACTGGTCAAAGGGGATGGAGAATAGCCCGTAAACATTAAGCCCACAAGACAATGAGTTTCTGACCCATATCAAATGCCTCTAGGCCTCAGTTGTGTTTCAGCTCCAGGCCCAGAAAAGCAGCAAAACCAGACAAATGATGCCAAGGCTGTCATCAGGACCAGCTATATTGACTAATGAGGCCCTGCCCTGGCACTGAACAATCAGTAGAGACCATGACTCTGAAAGAACACACCTGGAAAGCTGATGAATATTCTATTGGGATCCTCCCCTGAGACCTTCAGAGAAATCCCCTCAAGAGAGAGGGTCCAGTGGAGCTCTCTCTGTGGAGCACACCCAAGCCTTCCCCACCCACCCCTTTCTCCTACCCTCTTCCTCCAGGCACATTTCCCTTACCTCTCTCTTTCTCCTAAGCTCTGAGGTACCTTTTTTTTTTTTGCCTCTGTAACTTGTTTTCTGAGCCCCTTTCTTCTTCATCTCACTTCTACCTCTGTAACTTTAAATGAACTTTCTCTTATAGTTTGTCTTGGCTGTGACTTCTTTCTTAGCCAGAATTCAAATACCAAGGTCCAGTCTGTCTCCACCAGTATATCACCTGGTGCCATTTTGGCGACAACAGGTACATGATAGGTTATGTGAATAAAGTGTCAAGAAACAGAATTAAAAACTTCAACTAAACACAGGAAATTAATTTGTAAAACAAAAGTTATTTTAAATCAATGGATAAATTGATTCATAATGTCTTAATTACTGATATTGAGACTACTACTAATCAATTTAAGGGGGAAAAATTGGCCACCTACTTTATGTCATACACTAAAACATATTTCAAATAAACTGAACAGTTATACATTAACAATAAAACCACAAAATTACTAGAAAAATTATATATAATATATACATAAATGTATACATATGCATACAGTAAACTATTTTTAGAGATGTTTCTTACAGAATGATCTAAACATATATATTAATTTTAAATGTGCACATGATTTGACTATGCAATGCCATTTTAGGAATTTAATCTAAAGGAAATATGGACAAAAGAAGTTAAGATATACATGTATAAATCTGCACAGGGTTGATTTTAATATTAAAAATAGGAAATTAAAAAATTATACTTATCTAACTATGAAACACTGATCTCTATTTAATGGCATGAAAAATGTCTACTAGTTTTTGTTGAATAAAAAAGACCATTTATAAAAGTGCACATATGAAAAGTACAGGACATTATCAGTCTTCTTTCTCTCTAGATAGCAGAATTTGAATAAATGTTTACTTTCTTCTTTTTGCTGTTCTGTTCTCTGAATTTCTCCCACAACCCCCAGAATGGAAAATTCTCAAGGCTTGACATGTGGCTGTCAGTAGGGTACTAGAGAGGCATCTGGAATATAGGGTGTGGCTAGCTGCATGACTATCTTACTCAGGAGTCAAGACAAGCTGGTTCATCTCCCAGCCCTGTTCCTACTGTGAAGACCACTTTGGACAGTTATTTCTTCTTTGTCTCCATTTTTTAAAAGTAACATAGATCAATGTTTTATCACATGGATATGAATACTATGACAATAAATATGGCCAGACCACAAAGATATAAATACATTTACTTATTTATTTATTTAATCCTCACCCAATGATATGTTTTATTGATTTTTTTACTTGCAGCCAAGATGGAGGCATAGGTAGATACACTGTGCCTACTTGCACAACCAAAAGAAGGGCAACAACAAATTTAAAAACAAAAAACAACCAGAACTGACAGAAAATCAAACTGTATGAAAGTCTGACAACCAGGTAGTTAAAGAAACATTCATCCAGACTGGTAGGGAGGGCAGAGACAGGCATCTGCAGTGGAGAGGACATGTAGTAAGGTGGTGGCTGGAGGACCTGGGTAGGTGAGGCAGTGGCGAGTGGACAGGGTGATCCCACATTTGCATGTGGATAAACTGGGAGGAAAAACTGGGGAGCAAGACAGACCACACAGCCCAGGGTTCCAGTGTGAGGAAATAAAGCCTCAAAACCTTGGAATCTGTGGTAGTTGTGGAGGCAGGAAAACTCCTAGCTTCACAAGAGAGTTCACTGGAGAGACCCACAGGGTCCTAGAATGTACACAAACCCACCCACCTGGGAATCAGCACCAGAAGGGCTTGATTTGATAGTGGGTAGCAGGGCAAGTGACTGAAAGCCAGCAGAGAGCTGAGCAAGTGACACTGTTCCCACTCTGACCCCTCCCACACATACAGCACCACAACACAGAGACGTGGGTTGCCCTGTCTTAGCAAATACCTAAGGCTCTGCCCCTTACTACTTAACAGGCACATAGAGACAAAAAAAAAATATGGCCCAAATGAAAGAATAGATCAAAACTCCAGAAAAAATACAACTAAGCAATGAAGCAATAGCCAACATATCAGATGCAGAGTTCAAAACACTAGTAATCAGGATACTCACAGAAATGGTTGAGTATGGTCGCAAAATGGAGGAAAAATTACAGGCTATGAAAACTGAAAATAAAGGAAAATGTACAGGGAACAAACAGTGAAAGGAAGGAAACCGGGATTCAAATAAATGATTTGGACCAGAAGAAAGAAATAAACATTCAACCAGAACACAACAAAGAAAGGATTCAAAAAAAATGAGGAGAGGCTTAAGAACCTCTGGGACAACTTTAAACATTCCAACAGTAGAATTATAGGGGTGCCAGAAGGAAGAGAGGAAGAATAAGATATTGAAAACTTAGTTGAAAAAAATAATGAAGGAAAACTTCCCCAATCTGGCAAAGGAAATAGACTTTCCAGGAAGTCCAGGAAGCTCAGAGTCCCAATTCTTTGGGACCCAAGGAAACATACACCAAGGCACATCAAAATTATATTACCCAAGATTAAAGATAAGGAAAGAATCTTAAAAGCAGCAAGAGAAAATGAGACAGTTACCTACAAAGTGGTGTTCCCATGAGACTGTCAGCTGAGTTCTCAAAAGAAACCTTACAGGCCAGAAGGGACTGGAAAGAAGTACTTGACATTATGAAAGGCAAGGACCTATATCCAAGATTACTCTATCCAGCAAAGCTATTATGTAGAACAGAAGGGTGGATAAAGTACTTCCCAGATAAGATCAAGTTAAAAGAGTCCATCATCACCAAGCCTTTATTATATGAAATGTTAAAGAGACTAACATAAGAAAAAGAAGATAAAAAATATGAACAGCAAAATGACAACTCACAACTATCAACAACTGAACCCAAAAAAAAAATGAACTAAGCAAACAACTAGAAAAAGAACAGAATCACAGAAATGGAGATCACATGGAGGGTTATCAGTGGGGAAGGGAAGAGGGGAGAATGGGGGGAAAGGTACAGGGAATAAGAAGCATAAATGGTAGGTACAAAAATAGACAAGAGGAGGTTAAGAATAGTATAGGACATGGAGAAGCCACAGAACTTACATGTATGACCCATGGACATTAACTAAGGAAGGGGAATTAATGCTGGTGGGAGAGGAGGTGCAGGGCAGAGGGGAAAATGGGACAAGTGTAATAGCATAATTAATAAACTATATTTTTAAAAAACTAATATGCTCAAAGTGAAAAAAAAAAACATCTTTTAGAGAGAGAAAGGGAGAAACATCAATCAGTTGTCTTCTGTACACACCCTGACCAGGGATTGAACTAGAAGCTTAGGTATGTGCCCTGATTGGGGATTGAAAGTACAACCCTTTGGTGTACAGGACTATGCTCCAATCAACTGAGCCACCTGATCAGGGAAGAAATAAATACATTTTTAGGACAAAGGTCATGCAGTTTGTCCAGGCATCTCTAGACCTTATGCCATCAGTTCGGATCCAGCAACCTTTCTTCCTTTCAAATATCTGTTACAGCTTACAGTACCTAGTATCTGCTAAGCATAGCCAGAGACAAGAGTCCTTTAGTCATTCCATACTTTGTTTCCTTTTTTCAGTCCCCATCAAGTTCCTAGCTGAAAGCTGGAGATTCAGGGATGACTCAATCACAGATGCTGCCTTCAAGGAATTTGTATTCTAGGTAATGGGAGACAAGCAGCAAGATAAACAAAGTTCAGAGCACAGTGCTGCAAAAACCAGCCCTGGGAGAGCCATCAATGCTTTCTAAAGGAGGGGAATCTAGGCTGACCCTGAAACTTGTCCTGTTAAACTGGGGAAAGCAAGAAACTGGAACATTTCAGGATATGAGAGCAATAGTCTAAGGCATAAAATAATTCAGAATGCTCAGAAACACATGGCTTTTTTCTGGATGAAATCAGGCACTGAGGCCCACATTGAAGTGCACAGCAACTCAGACCACAGCCCAGCTTGAATTCCTGCAAAAGCAACCTTGCAGGGACTGGATAGCTGTTATCTGTGAATCTCAGAGGTCCTCATTAGCCAAAGAGTCCAGAAGACCATGTGCTCGACATCAGGAGGACAAAACAGTGACTCAGGCCCAGACCCTACTTTCATGAACACATAGGCTGGTAAGGGGCCAGGAGCAGAACTCAACACTTTTCAGGAATCAAAGAGAGAGAGCATTCATTCAGTCCCTGTGACTGTTGTCTACTAGGAAGGAAAAAGCCAATTGGAAAAAGAGAATGGAAGGTATCCATTAAAGAGGACAAATTTACTTTCCAGCTCAAATTGTGGCTGACCATGAAAGCATGAGAAGCAGACTGACAATACAGACCTCAACAGATCCCAAGCTCTTTACAAGAACCACTTTTTGTTGTTTTAAGAATTACAAGGTTTTAACAGGTTAGGGTCTTTTCCCTTTTATCTTGAAATAGATGGTCAAAGAAGAAAAGCCACCCAATCTGCCTTGGTTGAGTAGCTCAGTTGGTTAGAGCTTTGTCCCAATACACTAAGGCTACAAGTTTGATCCCTGATCAGAGCACATATAAGATTCAATCAATGAATGCATAAGTAAGTGAAACAACAAATGGATGTTTCTCTCTCTCTCTCTCTCTCTCTCTCTCTCTCTCTCTCAAATCAATAAATTAAAAATTTTTTTTTCAAAGAAAAGCCACTGCAGAAACAACACTGTGAAGTCATATTTGCCATGGAGTACTGGAACCTCTCTGGCTTAGAGATCTTAACAACTCATCTTTGGAAGTAAAACTCAGTCTCACTATCAGTGTCCTTGGCATGGGAGGCAAGGCAAATCCCCAGCTGAGTGGATCTCCTTAGTGAACTTCCAGCACTCCATTTGATTTTTCCTCCTCTTGCCCCTCCATTATAATGCTGTGCTTCAAACCGTGAAGCAAAAATTATAGACATTTTAAAAAGAGAGGAAGAAACTTTATTAAATACACATTAGCAGCGCATAGCACAAGGCTTGAGAAGGAAAAAAAGAACAGTTGGGGAAAGTTTATTTATTCATCTCTTCCCAGCATCCTCACTTGACAAAGAAAGCAAAGTTACCCTGTCATTTTTCTCCCTCCTCCTTCCCAAAACAACCATACCGCAGCAGAGAACCCTTCCATACCTCAGCACTGATGGGGGAGGCAGAATGGCCTGCTGAGCTCACACCAGATCTAGTCCTTCAGTGGAACACAAGTGTTAGAAAGAGTCCGCAATGATCCTCACTGGTACCTCCTCCATAGTGAGCCTGGGAGTGGCATGGGAGCAAGAGGACTTTAACTTTTTGTTTTGAAAACTTCTGGGGATTTTTATAAGTTTTTAATGAACATGTATTACTTTTAAAAGTATGTATCCCTGCTGTATTTAAAAGAAAACATACCGAAAAAGGTCCTAAGGTGGGCAATCAAAAGTCCCCAAAGTCCCATGGTACACCACATTTTCTAGCCACAAATAAGTGGGAACAACAAACTAGAAACAAAGATTTTTGGAAGATTCTCTAGCTTAAACCAGACTCTCAGTGTTTTCAGTATTTTAAGGAAACAGAAACTTCCTGGGGAACTAAATGTCAAATGTGGGATATTTTATTCAGGTCCACTTACTCCTGTGCTGTCAACAACCCTCCCCTCCCTTAGGGTCTCAACCGTCATCTTGATCCTCCTCCTTATTATCATAATCATCATCTTCTTCACTTCATTGTGTTCATCATCTCTCCTTAGAATTCATGGCAGTAGAAACATGAAGTTTTCCCCACTAAAACAACACAGAAATCTTCTACATGCCCCTGTGGACAGCCATATCTCTGTCTATCACTTTGAAGCTCTCAGAGGTCTCCTCTCCTCTGCATCCCCCAAAGACTCAGGAGTACAGGCCAAGACACTGACAACCCAGTCTGTATTCTCCCACTACCAGCTGTACAGGGACCAGATGTAGCTTGAACATCTGAGCCTCTAAAAAATTCTATGACTTGGGCAAGGAACGGAAAAAAGGCAGACCAGAAAAGTCAGTGGGAGGGCAGCTTTCCCAGAGCTTTCCTGGCAGTCACACTCTGGGGCTCCTGGCTCTAAGTGCTGCCACCTCCTCCTGACTCTCAGGACTGCTGAGAGAGCTAAGAACACAAGGAGAAGCCAGCACATTCGACTTCAGCCAGACTGAGAAGCTCAGAGTGGGCCCAAATCAAGGCCTCCCAAGTGCATGTACAGTATAGTCCACCCCCAACACAGAAACTCTCTGTCAGGGAGACTAAAGAACTTACATGTATGACCCATGAACTGAGGTGGGAATGCTGGTGGGAGATGGGGGTGAGGGGCAGAAGGGAGTAAAGGGGAGAAAAAAATGGGACAAGTGTAATAGCATAATCAAGAAAATATATTAAAAAAGGAAAAAATATCACAAAATGTTCAAGTATCCTACAGAAAGGCAGAAAAGGAGAAACAGTAACCAAAAAAAACCTGTGGAAACAACAGAAAACAAATAATAAAATGGCAAACCTATATCCTGCCATATTATTAATTAAATTAAATATAAATAATCTAAACATACCTATTTAAAGAAGATATTGTCAGAAAGAACTTTTTAAAATAACCCAACTATATCCTAGCAAAGAAGTTTATGTGAGAAGATTAAAAGTTAAGATATTAAAAAATATATATCATGCAAATACTAATCAAATCTGGACAAGCAACATTAATTTCAGATGAAGTAGATTTCTGAGAGAAGAATATTACCAGCGAAAAAGTGGGACATTACATAGTGACAAATGGGTCAATTCATTAAGACAGCATAACATCTTAAATGTGTAACACAAAATAATACAGTTCCCATTACATAAACAGCAGATATAACAGAACTGATCACAGAAACAGGCAATTCTAGAATTACAGCTGGAAACTTCAATACGACTGTCTCAGAAATTCATACAACCACTAGGCAGAAAATAAGCATGAATATATAAGAGTTGACACAACCATAAATCAACACAATCTATTTAACACTTATAAAGCACTTCACCAAAAAGGAATAAACATTAGTTTCAAGCATTCATGGAGTATTCTCAAAAACAGATCATCTATTAGGCTTTAAAATAAACCTTAAAAAACTGAAATTAGCTGAAGTCATGGAAAATATATTCTCTGACCAGAATGTATTTAATTAGAAATGAATAATATAAAGATAACAGGGAAACTTTGAAAAGCTTGGAAAATAATACCACAATTCTAAATGATCCACAGGAAAACAAAATTTTCTTTAAGTTTTCTCAAAATTTAAAAAGCTTATTTTTGTTACTGTACCAAATAAAAAAATAACAACACATCAAAATATGTGGGATGTTATTGAAACTCTTGTACATTACTAGTGAAAATGTATAATAGTGGAAAACAGCTTGATGATTTCTCAAAAGTTTAATCATAAGAATACCTTATCATTCCAGCAATTCCACTTCTAAGTATATACATCAAAGAATTGAAAGTAGGAATTCAAATAGATACCTGTACACCTATATTCACAACAGCATTATTCATAATAGTCAAAAGGCAGGCTAACTGGCTTGAGGCTAATGGATGAGTTTGGGGAAACAGAAAGAGGAGAAGAAAAGGCAGTGAATAGGTTGAAAGTGTTTAATAGGAGTTGATTCAATTAGAAAGCCACTGTTTCTACTATATTTTATATTCAGTGGCACTTTTCAGAGCAAAACACTTTCATATAAATTTTATCACAGGCTTCATAACAAATCAGAAGACAGACATTATTATCCCTAATATTCAGATGTTTAAAAAAAACTTCAAAATTTCTAGATAGGCAAAAAGAAGACCATAGTTTTGATGTCACAGTGTCTAACAGGATTATCTAAATCTCCTAGGATGGCAGATTAGGTGGAAGCTATGCTAACCTCCCAAGGCCAAATTGTAATTAGAACTAAATTATAGAAAAATCAAACTTAATAACCAATTGAAGAATAGCTGGAGAGAAGCCTTATAACCAAAGACTTACAGAAAAGACACATTGAAACTGGTAGGAAGTGCAGAGGCATTTAAAGGACTGGGCTAGACACCCAAGGATGGCAGCTGAAGTATTGGAGGCATACCTCAGTAGCAGGGAATTCCCCTGAGAAGTGTGGGATCTAAACCCCAAGCCAGTCTCCCAAACCTAGAGCACCAGAACCAGGAAAAGCATCCACAAAACATCTGGCTGTGAAAAGCAATAGTGGTTCTGTCTGCCAAGAAGAGATGGCTACAGATGCAGACACCCTATTAAAGGGCCAACACAAAATTTTGTTTGTAGCCACCTACTCTGGGCTCTGGCAGAAGGAGGGCAGAGCAAACTAGAGCCAAGTGAAGAGAGTCTGAGGTAGGTGGCTCTGAGAAGAGAGCTGAAGGATCACCTGCCAGGATCCCAATGCTCAGTCATTTCCCACACTGTAGAAGCCATCTTTCTCTCTTCTACATGGCATCAGTCTGTGGGAGCAATACCAGACCTGCAGGAATACCTCTTGCTTCAACATGTGGACCTTAAGCCCTACATTGGAGTACAGCTGGAGGTAATTTCAGTGACTAAGCCTAATAGGGTAGCATGTACTATTTGATGTGGACTTCTTGGAGCTCTAAAACTTTAGCTGACCTTCCCAAAGACAGGTGTTGGTAAAGCCAGGCTTGGTGCACAACTTGGCCCTTTCTGTACACACCCAGGCCCAACAGAGGGAGCCAAAAGCTATGCATTCCAAACAGGTTGCCCAGGGCCAGTCACAAGCACTGTCTGACATAGGTCTGTACCAGAGTCTTTGTAGATCTACCCAATACATAGAAACAAATACAAAGAGGCATCCCAAATGAAGAGACAAAGAAACATGCTCAAAATGAAAGAACAAGAGAATTCTGCAAAGGAGCTAAATAAAATGGAGGCAAGCGATTTATCAGATATAGTTAAAACTAATGATTAAAAGGATGCTCAACAGCATGAAAAAAGATATAGAAACCATAGAAAAGGACTGCTCAGAATTCAAGAATGCAATATCTTAAAGAAACAATACACTGGAAGGAATAAACATTAGGTGAGATGAAGCACAGAAACAAATCAGTGATTTGGAAAAAAAACTAGAAAAAACACCCATTCAGAGCAGCAAAAATAATTTTTTGTTTTAAAAATGAGGATAGTTTAAGGGACCTTTGGGACAACATGAAGCATAACAACATCCACATCATTGAGGTACCAGTAGAAGAGAGAAAGCAAGAAAGTGAGAACCTATTTGAAGGAATTATGACCAAAAACATCCCTAACCTAGTGAAGAAAAAGACACCCAAGTCCAGGTAACACAGAGAATCCCAAAAAAGATGGACCCAAAAAGGCACACCACCAAGACACATCATAATTAAAATGGCAAAGCTAAAAGACAAAGAGATAATCTTAAATGACACAGAAGAAACACAGTTAATTACCTACAAAGAAGCTCCCCTAAGATGGTCATCAGATATCTCAAAAGAAACATTTCAAGCCAGAAGGAACTGCCATGAAATACTAAAAGTGATGAAAAGCAAGCACCTACAACCAAGGCTACTGCTGGGTAACCAAGGATACCCAGCAATGCTATCATTTAAAATTGAAGGATAAATAAACAGTTTTCCATACAAGAAAAAGCTAAAAGAGATTGTTACCACCAAATCAGTATTACAACAAATGTTAAAGCGGGGAGGAGGAGGAAGAAGAAGAGGGAAGGAAGGAAAGGAGAAGGATAGATGAACATAGTTAAAAAATAAAATGATAATAAATATGTATCTATCAATAATCACTTTAAATGTAAATGGTATACTCCAATCAAAAGATATAGGGTACCTGAATGGATAAGAAAATGAGACCCATATATATGATATCTTCAAAGACATACTTCAGAATGAAAGATATACAGAGACTAAAAGTAAAGGGATGGAAAAAATATTGCATGCAAATGGAAAAAAATCCTGGGGAAGCAATAGGCACAGCTAACAAAACAGGCTTTAAAACCAAGGCTATAGTAAGAGGCAAAGAAGGACATTACATAATGATAAAGGAAAGAATCAACAAGAGGATATAACCCTAGTAAAAATTTATGAACCCACCATAGGAACACCTAAGTATGTAAAGCAAATCTTGATGAACATGAAGGAAGACTGACAGAAATACAGTCATAGTAGGGGATTGTAATACTACAATGACATCAATAGATAGCTCTTTAAGCCAAAAAATCAACAAGAAGGTGGCAGCTTTAAACAACACACTAGATCAAATGGATTTACTTAATTGCCTTCAGAGCATTTTTCCCAAAAGCAGCAGAATATACATTCTTTTTAAGTGCACATGGAACATTTTCTAAACTAGACCATGTTAGGACACAAAACAATCCTCAGTAAATTTAAGAAGACTGAAATCATACCAAGCATGTTCTCTGACCACAAAGCTATGAAACTAGAACTCAACTGCAAGAAGAAAACTGAAAAAAATACACAGAAATATTGAAGCTAAATAATGTTACTAAAAATGAATGTTAACAATGAAACCAAGAAAGAAATAAAAAGATACCTTGAAACAAATGAAAATGAAAATGAAAACAAAACATCCCATAATCTGTGGGACACAAAGAAAGCAGTGCTAAGGGCAAAATTCTTAGAATTACAGGCCTGTATCAAGAAAGCAAAAAAAGCTGAAATACACAATCTAAATTTATACTTAAAGGAATTGGTAAAATAACAACAACTAAAACCCAAAGTGAGTAGAAGGAAGGAAATAATAAAGATCAGAACAAAAATAAATGAGTCTTAAAAACAACAGAAAAGATCAATGAATCCAAGAGCTTGGTCATTGAAAAGATAAACAAGACTGACAAACGTTTAACCAGATTTATCAAGAAAAAAAAAGAAAGGACTCAAATAAATAAAATCAGAAATGAAAGAGGAAAGGTAACAAGTGACATTAAGAAAGACAAAAGATTGTCCAAAAATATTACAACCAACTATACACCAAAAATTGGGCAATCTGGAAAAAAATGCATGAATTCATATAAATATTACAATTTTCCAAAACTAAATCAGGGAGAATCAAACAATCTGAATAGACAGATTAAAACTACTGAAATTGAAGCAGTAATAAACAGAACTCCCAACAAACAAAAGCCTTGGACCAGGTTAGCTTCACAGGTGGATTTTACCAAATATTCAGAGAAAATCTAACACCTCTCCTTCTAAAACTATTCCAAAGTTTTCAAGAGGAGGGAAGGCTCCCAACCTCATGTTATGAGGCTACAGTTGTCATAATTCCAAAAACAGATAAAGACACTACAAAGAAAGAAAATTATATGCCAATACCCTTGATGAATATAGTTGCTAAAATCCTCAACAAAATATTAGCAAACTGAATACAGTAACACATCAAAAAGATATTACACCATGATCAAGTGGGATATCTTTTTGGGGATGCAAAAATTGTACAATATCTGCAGATCATTAAACGTGATATACCATATAAACAAAGTGAAAAATAAAAACCACATGATGATATCAATAGATGCAGAAAAAGCATTTGATAAAATCCAGCACCCATTTATGATAAAAACACATAGTAAAGTGGGAATAGAGGGAACATACCTAAACATAACAAAGGCCATATATAAAAAACCCAGAGTGAACATCATAATCAATGGGCAAAAATACAAGCATTCCCCTTAAGATTGGGAACAAGACAGGGATGTGTGCTTTCCTCATTATTATTAAACATAATAGTAGAAGTCCTAGCCACAGTAATCAGACAAAAAGAAATAAAAGGCATCCAAATTGGAAAGAAGTAAAACTATCATGATTTGCAGATAACATATACTGTATACAGGGAACCCTAAATATTCCACCAAAAGCTACTAGAACTGATCAATGAATTCATCAAAGTAGCAGGATACAAAATTAATATCCAGAAATCAATTGTATTTTATTTTATTTTTTACTTTTTTAAAGATTTTATTTATTTATTTTTAGAGAAGAGAAGATGAGAGAGAGAGGGAGAAAAACATCAATGTGTGGTTGCCTCTCAAGCATCCCCTACTGGAGGCCTGGCCCACAACCCAGGCATGTGCCCTGACTGGGAATCAAACTGGTGATGCCTCTTTTCATAGGCCAGTTTTCAATCCACTGAGCCCACCAGCCAGGGCCCAAAATCAATTGCATTTGCCAACAATGCCAACAATGAACTAACAGGGAACGAAAATAACTCCATTCACAATTGCTACAAAAAGAATAAAATACCTAGGAATAAATTTAGCCAAGGATGTAAAAGACCTGTACTTGGAAAATTATAAGCACTGAAGGAAGAAAGAGAACATACAAATAAGAGGAAGCACATATAGTGTTCAGGTTAGGAAGAATTAACATCATAAAAAGTCTATACTACCTGAGGCAATCTACAGATTCAACACAATTCCTATCCAGATACCAATGGCCTACTTCGCAGAACTAGAAACAGTATCTTAAAATTTATATGGAACCACAAAAGACCCTCAATAGCAACAGCAATCTTCAAAAGAAGAACAAAGTTGGAGGAATCACACTACCTAATATCAAACAGTACTACAAGGCCCTAGTACTCAAAACAGCCATGTTACTGGCATAGAAACAGACATATAGATCAATGGAACAGAATAGAGAACTAAGAAATAAAACCATACCTTTGTAGTCAATTAATATTTGACAAAGGAGGCTAAAACATACAATGGGCTAAAGACAGTTTATTCAGTAAATGGTACTGGGAAAATTGGACAGGTTTGAGCAAAAAAGTGAAACCAGACCACATTCTTATTCAACATGCAAGAAACTCAAAATGGATTAAAGACTTAAATGTTATACTTGAAACCATAAAAATCCTAAAAGAAAACATAGGCAGTAAAATCTCAGACAATGCCCATAGCAATGTATTTTTTTTTCTGATAGGAAACAAACAAACAAAAAAATAAACAAATGGGACTATATCAAACTAAAAATTTTTGCACAGTAAAGAAACCATCCACAGAATAAAAAGACAACCCACTTAATGGGAGAACATATATGCTAAAGGATTTATCTGATAAAAGATTTATATTCAAAATTTATAAAGAAGTTTTAAAACTCAAGAGCAAAAACACAATCCAATTCAAAAATGGGCAAAGGTCGTGAATAGACACTTCTCCAAAGAAGACATATAGATGAATAACAATAAAATAATTTAAAAAAAGAAATATGAAAAGATGCTCAACATCACTAATCATCAGAGAAATGTAAATTAAAACCATAATGAGTTATCACCTCACAACTGTTAGAATGGCTACCATCAATAAATCAACAAACAAAAAGTATTGGTAAGGATATGGAAAATGGGTATGCTTGTACACTGTTTGTGGGAATGAAGATTGGTCCAGCCACTGTGAAAAGCAGTATGGAGAATGCTGAAAAAATTAAAAATGGAACTCTCTTATGACCCAGCAATTCCACTTTTGGTAATACATCTGAAGAAACCCGAAACACCAATTTGAAAGTATTTTTTATGGAAGCAATCAAACTACCCATCAATAAATGAGTGGATAAAAAAGTCTATGGTACATATATACTTATGACTGAGTAATAATGAAATTATATAATAATGAAACAATGAAATATTACTCAGTCATAAAATGAATGAAATCCTAGCATTTGCAACAGCATGGATGGACCTAGAGGGTATTATGTTAAATGAAAAAGTCAGACAGAGAAAGACAAATACCATATGATTTAACTTATATGTAGAATTTAAAAGAAAAGTAAATGAATGAAATATAAACAAACTCATAGATAAAGAGATCAGACTGATAGTTACCAGAGGGGAGGAGGTCTGGGTGGCTGGGTAAAAAGGGTTGAGGAATTAAGAAGTACAATATGGCAGTCACAAAACAGTCATAGGAAGAAGATTAAAAATGGCAGAGGAGTAAGTACAAGCAACAATAACCTACTACCAGGACTAATCTGGAATTACAACTAAATTGTAGAGAAATCATCCAGAATAATGGAATAGCTGAAGAGAAGCCTTATAACCACAGACAGACAGAAGAAACCACTTCACCACAACGTTATCTGTACTGAGTGCAGAGGAGATGCGAGACAGCTGGCTGGGCTCCCACAGGCAGCAGCTCAAGTGCCAGAAGGAAATTCAGAGGCCAGGAGTGTGGGGACTAAATCCTAAACTGGGCTGCCTAGCCTACAGCACCAGAGCCAAGAAAGGAACCCACATAATATTCAGCTGTGAAAAGTGGAAGAGTTTCTATCGACCAGGAAGAGACAGCTTAAAGTCATACAGAGGCTTTTAAAGAGCTAACACACATAATTTCATTTACAGCCACTTAATTTGTGCTCCATCAAAGGGAGGCCTGAGTAGACTACAGATACTTGAGAAGAGTCTGAGGTTGGTGGCTCTGAGGAAAGACCTAAGGGAGCAGCCACCAGAATCCCTGTACTACGTCATTCCCCATACGGAAGGAGCCATCTTGCTCAGACAGACCACTCCATCTGGCATCGGCCTGAGGGGAAGCAATGGCCCTGCCTGCAGGAGTTAGTCTGCCTCACTGTGTAGTGCTTAAGCCTGACTGCTGATTAGAGATTGACTAGATTAATAACAGAAGGAGACAGCCACAGTGTGTGGATTGCTGGTAGTCTCAAAAAGACAGTCCAGGGCCAGACTAGGATACCAGCTGACATCACCAGGGGCAGATCCAGGAAAAAAAAAAAAAAAAAAAAAACACTGAGACGAATTTCAGCATGGTCTTCATGATTTGCTCTCCTGCATAGCTTTTTAACATTCATTTCTTGTGCTTCAAGTCTGTGCATATTAAGTCACTAGTTTTTATATTACATTTTATTTCAAATCTCATATTTTGTTCCTCCCTTCTCTTACTCCATTTTACCTCCTTCTTTCCTCTTCTTACTTTCATTTAAATTTTATTTTCTCTCTTCCTATGACTTGATTCCATTCACACTCTAACAATTTCTCCCCGCTCCAGCCTCTGAAAACCATTTTTCTTGTCATTAGTCATCTCACATTCTTTTTCTCATTCTTAAAATACCCTTATCCTTTCTCCACCTTTATCAATCTTTGCTTGTCAGTTGTAGATATGGTGGTTGTTTTTCCTTTTGTCCAACTTTATTTCTAGATCTTCACTATTTTTGTATTTCACATCTCAAATCTTACCATTCCTCTCTCCTACTCCATTTTGCCTTTCTCCTGCCCTCTTTTTTTTCATTTTAAATTTAATTTTTCCCTTAGACTGGTTTTCCTTCCTCACTCTTATTATTCCCTCTCCCTCTATCATCTCAAAATAACTTCCTTTTCCTCTAGACATCTCTTAAGCTCTTCTCTTCCTTTTATTTTTTAAAGATTTTATTTATGTATTCTTAGAGAGCTGGGAAGGGAAGGAGAAAGAGAGAAAGAGAAACAACAGTGTGTGGTTGCTTCTCACACACCCCCCCCAAAGGGGACCTGGACTCGCAACCCAGGCATATGCCCTAACTGGGAATCGAACTGGTGACCCTTTGCTTCACAGGCTGGTGCTCAATCCACTGAGCCATACCAGCCAGGGCTTAAGCTCTTCTCTTTCTTTTTTCCCTCTTATTCCCCTCCCACCTATATTAATCTTTGCTCATTGTTAATAGCACTGTGGTGGATCTTTTTTTCCAACTTGATTCCCTTTATTTTCCTTCTCTCTCTCACTAATATATGTATATTTTAATTCTGTTTAAATCCAATACTATATGCTTCCCTTCTCTTGCTCCATTCTGCTTTCTTCCATCCCTTTTTTATTTATGATGTAAATTTTTCTTTCTCTCTTTGCCTTGTCACTATTTCCTACTCTTAGTTCCTCCTTCTAACCTCTCAAAATCATGTTTCTTTCATTTAGTCATCTCACATGCATTTTTCCTTTCTTATAATAGTCTTAAGGTCTTTACAGTTTTATTAATACTGGCTCATTTGCTGTTGACAGTGTGATTGTCCATGGGGGTTAATTTTGTGGGTATGGGTGTGCTTCCTGAGCTGATTGGTTTTGTTCCAGCAGCACCTGTACAACAGCATACAAGATTTGGTGGGTGGAGTGATTCTCAGCCAGCCAGAGGGAAGGACCCTCCTAAGAACAACCCAACAACAACCAAAATCCAAGTACAACAAGAGTCCACATAAAAGGCATAAAGCATATCTCAAGAACATCACATTAAGGAGATCAAGAAGACTGTACCACTGAATCCCACAGGTCTACTACAGAAGGTCACACCACGAAGACAGGGAGTCAAAGCACATCAATCTAAGAAGCAGAAACAAACAAGAAGAGTCGCCTAAAATGGGGAGACCAAGAATCCCCAACTGAAAGGAAAGGAGGAATCTCCAGAAAGTGCATTAAATGAAATTGAGGCAAACTATCAGACACTGAGTTCAAAATAATGGTGATAAGGATGATCAATGAGCTCAGTGAGAACTACAAAGAACTCCAGGGAAGCTACAAGGAACTTACTGAGAACTACACTAGCATGAAAAAGGACACAGAAACTATCAATAAGAGCCAGGAGGAAATGAAGAATATCTGAAACGAAGAACACAGCAGAAGGAATTAAAAGCAGGCTAGATGAAGCATAGGATTGAATCAGTGAGCTAGAAGACAAGGTAGAAAAAAATTCCCAGACAGAGCAATAAAACAAAACAAAACAAAATATTCAGAAAGAATGAAGAGGGCTTATGGGAGCTGTAGGACAACATGAAACATAATAATATCCATATCATAGGGATACCAGAAAGAGGAGAAGAGCAAGGGACATAAAACCTATTTGAAAAAGTTATAACAGAAAATATCCCTAAATTGATGAAACTGTCACTCAAGTCCAGGAAGAACAGAGGGTTCCAATCAAGAGGAACCCAAAAAGGCCCACTCCAAGATACATAATAATTAAAATGCAAAAATTTAAAGACAAAGAGAATCTTAAAGACACAAGGGAAAAACTGCTAGTAAGATCTTACAAGGGAGACCCGATAAGCCTATCAGCTAACTGCTCAACAAAAACACTACAAGCCAGAGGGAATGACAAGAAATATTCCAGGTAATGTAAAGCAAGGACCTACAACTAAGATTACTCTATTTAAGATTCTCATTTGAAATGGAAGACAAAATAAGGAGTTTCCCAAACAAACAAAAAAAGTCTAAAAAAATACATCTCCACCAAACCAGCATTTCAAGAGATGCTAAAAAGACTCCTTTAAGAAGACGAAGGCGGGGAACACAGGTACAAAGAAAAAAATGGCAGTGAATAACTACCTATCAATAACAACCTTAAACATAATGGATTAAATGCGCCAATCAAAAGATAAAGGATAGCTGAATGATAAGAAAACACGACCTGTATATATGCTGTCTACAAGAGTCCCACCTCAGAACAATGATCTACACAGACTGAGAGTGATGGATGAAAGAAATATTGCAATCAAAAGGACATTAAAAAAAAGCTGGCATAGCAATACTTATATCAGACAAAATATATTGAACACAAAGGATATAAAAAGAGACGAAGATACCATATAATACTTCAATCCAGCAAGAAGATTAAACCCTTGTAAACATACATGCACCCAACATAGGACAACCAAGATATATAAGGAAAATGTTGGAGGATCTCAAGAAAGATATTGACAAAAACATACTCATAGTAGGGGGTTTTAACACCCCATTGTCAACAATGGAGAGATCTTCCAAGCAAAGAATCAAGAAGAATATTGTGGCATTGACCAACACTCTAGATCAATTGTACATAATTGTGATATATATAGAACCTTTCATCCTAAAGAAGCAAAATATACATTCTTTTCAAATGCACATAGAACATTTTCAAAGATAGACTACATGGTAGGTCACAGAACAAGTCTCAAAAAAACTCAAGGAAGTTGAAATCTTATCAAGCATATTGTTGGATCACAATGGCTTGAAACTAGAAACCAATCTCAAGGAAAAAAACTCAAAAACATTCAAATAACATGTTATTAAATAATGACTACATTAATAATGAGATCAAGGAAGATATAAAAAAAATTCTGGAAACAACTGAAAATGAACATGCCACAGCACAAAACCCATGGGATGCAGCAAAGGCAGACCTGAGAGGGAAGTTCATAGTAACACAAACCTACATAAAAAAGGTAGAAAATTTCCCAAAAAACAACCTAACCCTATACTACATGAACTACAAGAACAACAACAAGCAAAGCCCAGAGTGAATAGAAGGAAGAAAATAATCAAGATCAGAGCAGAATTAAATGACACAGAGAATAAAAGAACAATTCAAAGGATCAATAAATCCAGGAGCTGGTTATTTGAAAAGATAAATAAAACTAACAAGCCTTTAACTATATTCATCAAGAAAAAAAAAGAGAGAGAGAACCCAAACAAAATCAGAAATAAAAGAGAAATTACAACTGATAACACAGAAATACAAAGGATCATAAGAAATTACTATGAACAAATATATGCCAAGATATTGGACAACTTGGGTAAGTGGACAAATTTCTACAAAAACATAAACTTCCAAAACTGAATCAAGGAGGAGGAGAAAGCCTGACAGACTAATAACAGCCAGTGAAATTGAAGCAGTAATCAAAAGCTCCCAACACACAAAAGCCCTGGACTGGATGGTTTCACAGGAGAATTGTACAAAACATTTAAGGAAAAGCTAATGCCTTTCATCTCAAAATATTCCAAAAAATCCAAGAATAGGGAAGATTCCCAAACTCTTTTTATGAGGCCAGCATCATCCTAATCCCAAAACAAGGTAAAGACACAACAAAGGAAGAAAACTACAGGCCAATATCATTGATGAACACAAATGCTAAAATCCTCACCAAACTACTGGCAAACTGCATCCAGAAGAAAGATCACAAACCATGATCAAGTGGAATTTATCTGAGAAATGCAAGGATGGTACAGTATTCACAAGTCGATAAACATAATATATCATATAAATAAAGGGAAAGGCAAAAATCACATGATTGTATCAATAGATGTGGAAAAGGCATTTGATAAAGTACTGCACCCATTTGTGATAAAAACACTCAGCAATGTGGAAGCAGAGGGAGCATACCTCAACATAATAAAGGCCAAATATGAGAAACCTAAAGCCAACATAATGCTCAATGGGTAAAAACTAAAAGCTTTCCCCTTAAGATCAGGAATAAGAGAAAAATGTCAGGTTTTACCACTTCTATTCAACATAGTAGTAGAAGTTCTAGCCACAGCAATGAGACAAGAAAAAGTAATAAAAGGTATCCAAATTGGAAAGGAGGAAGCAAAACAGTCATTATTCCCAGATGACATGGTAGTCTACATAAAAACCCTATAGATTGCACCAGAAAACTACTCGACCTAATAAGTGAATTTGACAAAACAGCAGGATACAAAATCAGTGTTCAGAAATCAAAGGCATTTTTGTACAACAATGAAATATCAGAATGATAAATTAGGAAAAATATCCCCTTTACTATACCAACAAGAAAATTAAAAGTTCCTAGGAATAAATGTAACCAAGTAGGTGAAAGACCTGTAGTCAGAAAACTACAGAACACCAAAGAAAGAAATTAAGGACAATAAAAATAAATGGAATCATATACTGTGTTCATGGACTGGCAGAATTAACATCATCAAAATGTCCATACTACCCAAAGCATTTACAGATTCAATGCAATCCCCATTAAAATACCAATGACATACATCACAGATTTAGAATAAATATTTCAAAAATTTATATGGAACCAAAAAGAACCCTGAATAGGATCAGCAAACTTGATAAAGAGAACAAAGTAGGAGGCATCACAATACTTGATATCAAACTATATTACAAGGCCACTATAATCAAAACAGTCTGGTACTGATGTAAGAACAGACACATAGATCAATGGAACAGAATTGAGAGCCAAGAAATAAACCCATGTCTCTATAGGCAATGAATATTTGACATAGTGGGTAGGAGCATAAACTGGAGTAAAAACAACCTCTTCAACAAATGGTGTTGGGAGATCTGGACAGCTACATGAAAATAAATGAAACTAGACCACTAATTTATACCAGACTCTAGAATAAACTCAAAATAGATAAAAGACTTAAATATAAGCTGTGACACCAATAAAGTCCTAGAGGAAAACATAGGCAGGAAAATCTCAGATATCCCACCCAGCAATATTTTCACCAATATATCCTCTAGGGCAAGGGTGTCAAACTCATTTTCATGGGGGGCCACATAAGCCTTGCAGTTGCCTTCAAAGGGCTGAAATAATTTTAGGACTGCATACATGTAACTACCCCTTAGTTGTTAAGGAGCTGAAATTACATTTGGCCCTTTGAAGACAACCACGAGGCTGATGTGGCCTCCAGTGAAAATGAGTTTGACACCCCTGTTCTAGGGCAAGGGAAAAAAAGGACAGACTAAACATATATAATTTGGGACTATACCAAATTCCAAAGCTTCTGCATGGCTGAAGAAAATATCAGCAAAATGAAAAGGGATCCAACCATACAGGAAAACATTTTTCCCAAAGATACCTTGGACAAGGGTTTGATCTCCAAAATATACAGAAAACTCATATGACTCAAAACCAGGAAGACAAACAATCCAATTAAAAAATGAGTAAAGAACCCAAAAGGCACTTCTCTGAAGAGGACATACAGAGGGTCCACAGACATATGAAAGGATGCTCAGCATCACTAGACATCAGAGAGATGCAAATTAAAACCACATTGAGATACCATCTCACACTGGTCAGAATGGCCACCATTAACAAATCAACAAATAACAAGTGCTGGTGAGGATGTGGAGAAAAAGGAACCCTAGTGCACTGTTGGGTGGGAAGGCAGACTGTAGCAGCCACTGTGGAAAACACTATGGAATTTCCTCTAAACACTAAAAATGGTACTGCCTTTTGACCCAGTTATTCCACTGCTGGGATTATACCCTAAGAATCCCAATACACCAATTCAAAAGGATCTATGCAACTCTATGTTTAGAGCAGTATTATTTACAATAGCCAAGTGCTGGAAACAGCCTAAGTACCCATCAGTAAATGAGTGGATCAAAAACTTGTGGTACATTTACACAATAGAATACCATGCAGCAGAAGGAAAGGAAGGAAAGAAAGGAAAAACAAAGGAAGGAAGGAAGGAAGGGAGGGAGGGAGGGAGGGAGGGAGGAAGGAAGAAACAAACTCCTACCTTTTGTGACAGCATGGATGGAACTGGAGAGTATTTTGTTAAGTAAAGTAAGCCATACAGTGAAACACAAATACCATATGATCTCACCTATAAGATAATTCTAATGAACAAAACAAATAAGTGAGCAAAATAGAATCAGGGGCATGGAAACAAGGAACAGGTTGACAGGGACCAAAGGAGATGTGGGAGAGGGATACGAGGGGAAAGAAGGGAAGGGCCTAATCAACAAACAGATATAAATGACCAATGGACATGAACAACAGAGTGGGGATTGATTGTGGGAGTGGAGAATGGGCAGAACAGGGGAGTGCAACAAAGGAAAATTGGGACAAGTGGAATAGAACAAAAATTTAAAATAAATAAATCAGAAATATTCAAAGTTAACACAACAGTCATAGGAAGGTAAAGTACAACAAAGGGAATATCGTCAAGAATACTGTAATAATTATGTATGGTGCCTAGGGGTTACTTGAAATATTGGGAGGGGGTATCACTTTGTAAAGTACATGACTGTCCAACCACTGAAACCTAATGCAAAATAATACTGAATGTAAACTGTAATTTTAAAAAATGCTGATTATTTGAAAAGATCAGTAAAACTAATGAACTTCTAGTAAAACTGACAAAAAAGGAACAGATTAACAATATAAAGAATTAAAGATGGATATAACTACAGACCCCACAGACATTACGTAAATAAGGGAATACTACAAACAAATCTACACATCAATTCAACAACTATGATGAAATGAAACATTTCTCCTAAACTACAAACAACCAAAATACACCCAAGATGACATAAATAAACTGAATAGTAACTATTAAAGAACTGAACTCATAATTAACCTTTGATAAAGAAATCTCCAGGTCCTAATTATTTCATTATCAAATTCCTTCATGCACTACAAAAAGAAGTGTTAGCAATTCTATACATTCTTTTCCAGAAAATAGGAGCTACACTTCCTAATTCATTTTATGAGATTAGCATAACCCTAATACCAAAATCAAATAAAGACAAAAAAAAACCCCTAAAGACCAAGAGTTAATAACTTAATGAAAAGAAATGTAAAAATCCTAAAGAAAATACTAGTTTAATGTATTTAACATATGTATGTGCACACAAACATGCCTGTATATATACATACATTATGACCAGTGGAGTTCATTTTAGAAATGCCATGCTGGTTGAATTGTCACAAAAACCAATGTAAACCACCAAATTAGAAGTCTAAAGAAGAAAACCACATGATTATATCAATTGAAGGAAAAGTATCTGACAAAATTCAACAACCATTCATCATACAACCTCTCAGCAAACTAGGAATAAATGGGAACTTCCTCAACATAAATAAAAAACACCTACAAAAGTCTTCAGAGACTTTCAGTTAAGATGGTAAATGCCACTCAAAAACTCCCACAACCACATCAGAAATTACACTAACAACAGAACAACCATCATTCAGAAGTGCCTGACTCTAGCTGAACAGAAGTTCTATAACTAATCATATAAAGAAAAAGCCATATACAGACTTGTAGGAGTAGCAAAGATGCAAAATGGAATGGTCCTGACTCCACATCAGAACTCCCAGCCCAGAGTTCCCGTGCCAGGAAAAAAAGTCACCACAACATCTAGCTGTATAAACCAGTGGGGATTGTGGTTGAGTGAGATGAAGGGCTACTGGATTCCCAGGCACTCCTCTTAAAGGGCCCATGCATGAGCTTATTCAGACTCACTTACTCTGAGGTCCAGTGCTCGGGCAGTAGCTCAAAAGGCACCAGGGGCACATTGAGAGAAATGAATTGGCATCTGGGTGAGAGCTGGAAAAGCAGCTTTCTCCCAGAGAGAACTGTTGGCAGAGGCCATTGTTCCTTTGCTGAGCTCTCCCCATACAGATCTGGCAGGCAGATACCATACCTGAGTCTACATTAGGGGTGTCAGACTCATTTTCACTGGGGACTACATCAGCCTTGTGGTTGCCTTCAAAGGGATGAAATAATTTTAAGATGTATAAATGTAACTACTCCTTAACTGTTAAGGAGCTGAAATTATATCTGGCCCTTTGAGGGCAACCATGAGGCTGATGTGGCCTCCAGTGAAAATGTGTTTGACACCTCTGGTCTATACCAACCTAGCTAATTCAGTTCATTCAGCCCTGGTGATGCACTGAGACCCTAGCTGATCCAACTTGTGAGCCCAGCCAAGCCCTTCCCAGTGATTTTTTCATACAAATGGACCATCATTGCTCATGCCACCTACTTTCCTAAAACCTCTAAAACAAGCAGCATAGCATCTGCCCCTCTACATACCTTGTACCTCATGCTAACTGGCCCCAGGCCTGGCACTAGCATCAGCTAGGTCTCTAAGCCCAGCAGAAGTAGCAGCCATCTGCAATTACTTTATAGTTCATGTCAGGTGGCCCCACGCAGGGCACAGGCACCAGCTGAACTTGGCCTTTATGGCCTGAGAGGCCTCAAAGCCAGCATACTCAGTGGAGAGCTTCAGACCATGCTGGAGCACTACACAATCACCTCCACAAGCAACAAACTGAAGGGGTGAAATTGGCAGGCACTTGAGCCCTGTTGACGTGAGTTCTGCTCCATGGGGGTAGACAACCCACAGTTGATCCTCAAGGTGGTCACAGCAAGTCCTTGCAGCAAATCAGCCTAGTAGTAAATCCCTCTGTTTACATGACAACAAATTCAAGACTCAACCACAACACTAGGGTACACATAGCCCACACAGGGGATGCACTTGAGGCATCCAGCTCAGATGACTAGGGAGGTGTCACCACTGGGCCCTGTAGAACACCTACTACATAAGGCCACTCTACCAAGCCCAGGAGATGTAGCAGCTCTACTTAAGCAGAGAAACAAACACAGGGAGGCAGCCAAATTGAGGACACAAAGAAATGTGTTCCAAATGAAAGAACACAACAAAACTCCAGATAAAGAACTAAAGAAAATGGAGACAAGTAATACATCAAATGTAGAGTTCAAAACACTGGTTATAAGGATGTTCTATGAACTTAAGGGAAGAGTAGAGGAACTCAGTGAGAACTTTAGGACATGGGAAACACAAAAACAAAGATAGAAAACATAAAAAAGCACCGGTCAGAAATGAAGAATACAGGGAATCAGCAGTGGAGTAAATGAAACAGAACCAAATCAGAGATTTGGAGGATAAGGAAGCAGAAAATACCCAATCACAATGTCAAGAAGAATAAAAAAATTCAATAAAAAATGAGTATAGTATAAGGAGCTTCTAGGACAACTGCAGGCACACCAACATTCACTTCATGGGGGTGCCAAAGGAGAAGAGAGAGAGCAAGAAATTAAAAACCTACATGAAAAAATGACAGCTTCCTTAACCTGGTTAAGGAAATAGACAAAGAAGTCTAGGAAGTGCAGAGAGTCCCAAACAAGATGAGGCCAAAGTGGCACACACCACAGCACATCATAATTAAAATGCAAAAGGTTAAAGACAATGAAATAATCTTAAAAGCAGCAAGAGAAAAGCAGTTAGTTACCTACAAGGGAGCTCCTATAAGAGTGTCAGCTATTTTCTCAACAGAATTCTTGCAGGTCAGAAGGGATTGGCAAGAAATATTCAAAGTGATGAAAAGCAAGGACCTAGAACCAGAATACTCTACCCAGCAAAGCTATCATTTAGAATTTAAGGAGTGATAAAGAGCTTCCCAGACAAGAAAAAGCTAAAGGAGTTCATCACCACCAAACCAATATTACAAGAAATGTCAAAGGGTCTCCTTTAAGCAGAAGAAAAAATGAGATAAAAAATATGAATAATGAAATGACAATAAATACATAACTATCAACAATTACTTTAAATGCAAACACATTAAATGATCCAATCAAAAGACATAAGTCCCTTACATGCAGGGTGGGCAAAAGTAGGTTTAGAATTGTGATGAGGCGAAACGGAGTTTCTTCTTGTATTATATGTCTTTCCATAGGAACAACTGTAAACCTACTGACATCCACTCCTGTGCACTGTCTTAAAGAGACTCACTTCAGATTGAAAGACCCACACAGAATGTAAATAAGGGAATGAAAAAAATATTTCATAAAAACAAGCAAACAAAAAGCCAGGACAGCAATACTTATACCAGACAAAACAGACTTTAAAATAAAGGCTATAACAAGAGACAAAGAAGAACTCAGCAATACCATTTCTGGTATTCATCTGAAGAAACTCTAACAGGGTGCAGCCAAGAGGGGGGCCCCAAATAGGGATTTGGAATGGGGTCTAGAACTCAAGGTGTCCAGGAAATATTAGGATGTCCTCACTCCTTCCCCTACAGGTGTGGGTTGGGGGAGGGGACACATGGAGCAGGCCCACTGAGAGCTGTTTTGCATAGCAACAGCTTTGTAGCTAACCACTGGCATGGTCATTTAACATATCTATAACCTTTAGCTGTTTGCACAGATACGTTAAATAGCTGTGGCCATGCTCTGAGCCAGGGGAATGGAAGTAACTTCCCCACCAAGATGTAACTGGGAGGCAGGTCCCCCGAGTTACAGCACCTGCGTGGGAGCTTGGAGAAGATTGGCTCCATGACATGGGCCCATGCCTGCCCAGACTCACAATGGCAGCCCAGAAAGGCTGGAAGGATATGAGAGTGCTGGCAGGTGTAACTGATGGTAGGAGGAGTCAGAAATAGGGCTTCAGAGGAGGATTGGCGCGGGGATTTAAACCTAGAGGCAGCAGCCATTGTGGAAAGAGAACCACGCGGCTGGGGCAGTGGAAAGGGGAAAACCACTCAGTCTTTAGCAGAGTGGGGACTCCCGCAGCCCTGTGGGAGAGAATCACCATGTGGTTTTAGCAGAGAACCACCACTCAGCTTTGGCAGAGTGGCAACCCCCCCTCCTTGCAGCCATTGAGGGGAGAACCATGCAGTTTTAGCAGAGTGGGGACTCTCGCAGCCATTGTGCAGAGAGGACCACATGGCTGGGGCAATGGAGAGAGAACCTCTGGCTTTGCCAGAGTGGGGACCCCTGCAGCTTTAGAAGGGGGAACCACCACCCAGCTTTAGCTGAGATCCCGGTGACACAACTGAGGTGCTAGGAACTGAAGGAGGCCTACCAGCCAAGGCGGATTACTAGAAAGAACCGGGGGCTGCCTGAGCCACAGACTTCTATTTCTTTTCCTGAGATACAGTATCTCAGGCTGAGCAAAGGGGGAAGGAAGGACTGTGTGTGTTTGTGGGTGTTTTAAGGGACTTTGGGATTTTGATGTAGACATTAGGTTACTACTTTAAGTCTGTACAGCATTAAATAAACATTTCCTTTCCTTTTCATGAATCTCTGGCATTAAGAAATGTCTTTCGTCTGGCGGTGGACATAACGAACCTGGGGGGTTCCTTTTGGTAATTGCATATCGCCCTTGGCCCCCCCTTGTTGTTCTGTAACAAAACCCAAAACACTAAATTAAAAAGACATAAACATCTATATGTTTATTGCAGCATTATTTAAAATAGCTAAGATATGGAAGCAACCTAAGTGTCCATCAATAGATGAATGGATATAGAAGACGTGGTGAACATATACAATGGAATATGAATGAGAAAGCCATAAAAAATAATGAAATCTTGCCACCTGCAACAACTTGAATGGACCTAGACAGTACTGTGCTAAGCAAAATAAGTCAGACAGAGAAAGACAAATGCCAGGTGATTTCACTTATTTTGAAATCTGAAGAACAAAATAAATGAACAGGAGAAACAGGAGCTGACTCATAAAATAGAACATTTTGATGGTTGCCAGCTGGGAGGGGAGTTGAGAGGCTGGGTAAAAAAGCTGATGGGAGTTAGAAATACAGATTCATAGTTACAGAATAGTCACAGAGAACTAGATGATCCTCCTTAGGGAAAATAGTCAATAATATTGTAATAACTATGTATGGGGCGAGGTGAATACTAAATTCTTAATGAGCACATGAATGAATACACAACACTGTTAGCCATTAGGGAATTGCAAATTAAAGCCACAATAAGATAACACTACTTATGTGCAGGGTCTGGCAAAAGTAACACCTACTTGAGTGCAGTTGGTAGGGTAATAATATGGTTGTAATAATTTACAGTTTTAATTTGAACATTTCACCTAAAATGTCATATGGTATGCTTGAGTGTGATATTGTTATGTTACAGAATCATGCTTATGATTTTGTGATAAAAGTTTTTGTAATAAAAAGGGGCATTTGTACTAGACCCTGTATTAGAACAGTTAATTGTTTACTGACACTCTTTTACTTTAAATGCTTTAAATTATTTTAAATACTGACAGTTCTCATACTGTGAGTATGACAGTATAAAAAGGTAAAATACTCATACCTTGCTGTAACAATGTAAAATGGTACAGCCACTTTGGAAAACAGTTTAGCAGCATCTTATAAAGTTAAACATTCACTTACCAAGTGACCCAGCAACCCCACTCCTGTTTTATGGTGTAAAAATGAAAGTTAGGTTTACACAAAAAAAACTGTACATGCATATACATAGACATTCACTATATTTGCAACAAAAAAAACTGAAAACAACTCACATGTCTTTTAAGAAGGTGAGAGGGTAAGCAAAGTGGTATGCCTGTATAAAGGTATACTATGCAGTAATAAAAAGGACCCAATTATTAATACAAACAATAACTTGGATGTATCTCGAGGTCATTATACTAAGTGAAATAAAAGCTAGTCTCAAAAGGTGACATACTATATGATTCCACTTACATAATAACACTCTCAAAATGACAAAATTTTGCTCACAGAGAGGACATTAAGGATTGCTAGGTTAGATTAAAGTAGGTGAGTTTTCTTTGGAGTTGATGAAATAGAATCTGCATCCTTGATCGTGGTGATGACTTTGTGAAAAAAAATATGTATATGTATACCTGTATGTATATGTGTGTGTGTGTACATATATAATATGACATATAGAAAATGTAGGTAAAATTTGACATAATGTTAACCAAAGATTAATAGTGATAAAAAACAATGAGTGCATGTAGAAACTTCATTGATGTGCTGTAGCAAGGTCTATCTCCCAGCTGTGGTCACTGTACTGGGCAGTGCCTGGCAGGCAGAATACAGCTTGTCAAAGATGTCTGTACCCTAATCCCTGGGAACTGTGACTCAGATGATATTATCCTGGATTATTCAGTGGGCCCAATGTCACCACATGAGCCCTTAAAAGCACAAAAGTTTTTCTAGCTGATGGTAGAAAAAGAAATTGCAGATTCAAAGCATGAGAACTAGATACTTGCTGCTGGTTTGAAAAAAGAATGGCCAAATAGAAAGCATGGGACCTGGATTTTGCCAACAAGCAGGATGAGTCTGCAAGCAGACTCTTCCCCTGAATGTTCAAAGAGAACTGAAGCCCTAGATGATACCTTGATTTTAGCCCTGGAGACTCTAAGCAGAGAATCCAGTCACACATGTCAGACTTTGAACCTAAAGAGCTAGAAGAGGATAAATCCCTGTTGTTTTAAGCCACAAACTCAGTGGTAACTTGTTACAGCTTTAATAGGAAATTAATACAGAGCAGGTTTCTACTGGGTGGTCTGGGGACATTTGGTAACATCTGGAGACACTTTTGTTTGTCACACCTAGGGACTGCCACTGGTATCTAATGGGTAAAGGCTAGGGATGCTGCTAAACATTATATAATGCAAAGGACAATGCCACCCCCTCCCATCCAACAAAGAAGTACCCAGCCCAAAATATCAATAGAGCTGAGGTTGAGAGACCCCATACTATGGTTATCTTAGATGTCATTACTGGAGGAAGAGCACATAGGAATCACTATACTATTTTTGAAACTTCTATGTGAGCCTAAATTTGTTTCAAAATTAAACATTTTAAAACATATAAGCATAATCTCAAGGACAATAGTAGGATGCATAGTTTCTACAACACTAGAAGCAAGTTAATAACAATAGGGTACTTTGGGAATCATGGGGAAACAGTAAGCTGAGAAGCAGTCAGTGGGGAGGGAAAAATATAAACAAAAAGCAAGAGGAATGACAATGGCAGATGAAAAGTCCCAGGTAAGACCTTTCCTCAGGATCCAGTCAAGATCACAAGTTCAAGGGGGACCATGCTGAGTGAAGAATCTGAGACACTAATATGAAAGGAAGAAGCAGCAACAGTTAAAATTGGAAGGCCTCCTTCCTCAGTGAGCAGTGAGCTGCAAGGCAAAGGTGTTTGCTGAGAATAAGGGGTACCTGGGTGAGAAGAGCTGTGAAAAAGCTGCTATGGGCAGTCAAGGAAGATCAGGGAGCAGTGCTGCTACATTGTGCAGCAGCACTGAGACTGGGCTGACATGCTACACATTGGCTCCTGAGTTTTCTCCAACAGCACTCCAATTTGGGCATAGGCCTAATACTGAGCACTAGAGAAAGGAAACATTAAACCTGACATGCTAATTGGGGTCTTCCCAGGGTAAGAACACAAATGATACCAGAGATAATGAATTGGGACAACAAGGAAGTTTTGAGAATGCAATGAAAGCAAAGAGAAAGTTCCAGAGGAAAGAGAGAGCAAAAAGAGCAAAACAATGATGAATCTGTGGCCAGGGAAAAGGTTGCTCAAGAACTTAAAGGCAGAATATGGAGATGAGGTCAAAGCTAAGCTGTGTTTCCTATGTCAAATTAAGACAAGAATCACTGATGAGAAGAAAACCATAAGGCCAGGGGCTATAAAATGGATTCAGATTCTTACCTATCCTGTTTGTGGTTAGCATATCCACTGGCAATCATAAAACCTGCAGGCAGCTTTCAAGACTTTTTCTGTACAAAGGCATGGTATCTCCCAAGAGAGATCAAGAAAAAAATGAATCTATGGGGATCTGAAGAAATTCAATTAAATTCTTAGTCTGTTTGGACTATTTAAAAAATACCATAGTCTGGGCTACAAACAAAATTAATTTATTTCTGAAATAAATAAATATAGAAGTCTGAAATCAAACAAATCTGGAGCCTTAGAAATCTTGTATCAAGGCACCAGCAGATTTGGTATTTAGTGAGGGCCTGCTTCCTGGTTCATAAATGACACTCTTCTCACATGATAAAAGGGGCAAGGAAGCTCTCTGAGGTTCCTTTTATAAAGGCACTAATCCCATTCATAGGTCTCACCTTCATGATGTAATCACCTCCCTAAAGCCCCACCTCCAAATATCATCACACTGGAGATTAGGTCTCCACATACAAATTTTATATGAATTTTGGGGAGGATACAAACATTTAGTCTACATCACTCCCCTACTCATAAGAGTGCCCTTTTACTCTCTCTGAAAAGTACTGAATTACTTATCTTTTCTGATTCAGTTCCTTAACAAAGAAACCAAAATCATGTATTTGACTGCAGTGTGTACCAGAGAGGCCTCCCTCCCACTTACAGTAGAGGCCAGCATGCCATGGCCCCAGCCTGCACCCTTCACACAGCCTGTTAATTTACAAATGACAGTTGCTGATCAAAAAGGTGTATGTGGCTCCACACCACATATCTTCACGACTAGAAAAATCATACCAAACAGGGTAAGTGACTGTTTTGAGAGACAGAAAGTATCAGGGAAGCACATCCAGCATAAGGACATCTACAAGGTTCCTTAAAAAGACAAGGTCTTTCTAGCCCTGGCTGGCGTAGCTCAGTGGATTGAGCGCGGGCTGGGAACCAAAGTGTCCCAGGTTCGATTTTCAGCTAGGGTACATTCCTGGGTTGCAGGCCATAACCCCCAGCAACCGCACATTGATGTTTCTCTCTCTCTCTCCCTCTCTCTCTCTCTCTCTCTCTCTCTCTCTCTCTCTCCCCCCTAAAAATAAATAAATAAAATCTTAAAAAAAAAAAAAAGACAAGGTCTTTCTTACACACCTGGTCCAAAATGACAATGAATCTGCTCAGGAGTTCCCAGTGCCATACACAAAATGATATTACTGGAAAGTTCAGGGTAGTCATCTGAAGAGAGTATCTTCCTGGACCCCAAGGCCAGCAAATAAGACTGCAAATTAAAAAAAAAAAAGCAAAATGGTGTCCACAAGAAAGGAAGGGCAGAGCCTTGCTGATGCAGACCTGTGGCCCCAGGTGGTGCTAAGCTTTCCTCCCTATGTATCCCCTTCCTATAGTGGGCACACTCTCTTCTGTGACAGAAAAGAGGTGAACATTCAGAGGTTGAAGATGGGACTTTTGGAGGATGCCCACCAAACATTCCTGCTTCTGGTAAAGTGGGCACAGTCAAAATGACCCACTCTCCATTGCCAAGTGTGTGACTGACTCATGAACTGGAATCAATTCAGTGTGAAATGACAGACTAGAAACTCTGAAGCTCAGTCTCTTCCTAGTGTCCTGCAGGGACTAACTGCCTAATGTCTGTCCTACAGAGATTAAGTGTCCCACCAAGACCCTGGTTTTAGCTCTCTTCTTCAAGGCCCTGCTTCTCCAGCTTTGCCTTGGACTCTGAGCTTCCTGATATCCTCCTAAAAAGTTCATGTTGTTTTGCCTAAATTAGCTGAGCAGACTTTGTTGCTGGAAGAGAAATTAATAAAAAGCAGTCAGAAATGGCTGTTTTCCCTTCTCTCTAGAGAATGTGACATCAGCCCAGGCCCCATCCACTGTCAACAAAAAGTGATGCCATACGGGTTGCCATGAGGCAGTCAAAACAGGCACTAAAATCACGAGGGAAGTGGGCATCACCAAAAGACTAAGAGAGACAGAAGGGCCTGGCATTGCAGAAATGCAAGGGCAAGAACAGAGCACAACAAATAGGCAGCCCCTTCATTATTCAATTACTCACTCTGTAAATTGAGAATTAATGTTCATGGGTTCTGGTGAGTGATATAATTACAATTTAAAAAGGGCAATTAAAACAAAGGGCAGTTAATCATTGGCTTGTTGTTCATTTCCTTGCCAGGAGCCTCTTGCTTTATGAACACCAACAAAGAGCCACAAAAGGATTGAACACACAAATCCCAGCCTTCTCTGGTCCCTCTATCTTCCAACTCCCCTGACTAGGCTGTCACACAGGATCTCCACCTCTGTTTCTCATTCCTGTGACTTTCCTCCAATCTTCCCCAAGTCTCCACCTGCTCAATAGTGCCCCTCCCCTTCACAGCTGATGAAAACAACAGGGCTCCCTAAAGTTGTACACACTGAAAGGAAAGAAAAGACCTTGGGGCCTCTAGCTCTCAATTCTACAGGGCTATAAAGGAAAGAGTAGAAAAAGAGTTGAGTGAGAAAAGGACAGGAAAGAAAAAAGAGCAACAGAGAAGTAGGAGAGGATGAAACTGGAAAGACTGGGCTCTCAGCATGGGCACAAGAATTCCAACTTGGGCTCTGAAAACAGGGCAAGCCAGCATCTTCTAAGTACCAGCATCTTCTGTCCACTCAAGCACCCCCTCTCCAGTTCTAACCAGTTGGCTGATGACCAGCTGCTCAACCAGACTCTAAGAATCCAGACACAGGCCAGGAGGGAGCAGAGGCATTTTTGGTTTCTTCTAACAGGAAGACTGGAACAAAGAGTTCTCCCAAAGGATGTTAAGTCACAGGGGTAAAAAACTTCAAAAGAAGAAAAACTCTGGGATCTAATTCTACTGCACAAAACTTGGGGCAAGAATGAGTATTTGTGGCTCCACACTGCCAGTGCTTCAGGCCCAATCAGTTACTTGTCCTTGTCCTTGAGCTCAGAAATGAATGTGCAACCTGAGACTTCTCTGAGCAAGAATATCTGTCTTAACTCTTCCATTGGCATCCCTATAAAGTCCTGCAGCAGATACTGTGCACTGGCCATCCACAGCCATTTCCACAAGGCTGCTAATTCTCCAGTTTTGTGGAAGGTGGAAGCCTCTAATCTCAGGAAAATCAACCCTTTGCAAGCCTTGGGAGGAAACTGTGACAGACCTAAACCAATCATGAACCAAGCTTTCATGGTAACCCTGGCCTCCACTGCAGTGATTGGTCTAACATGGCTATACATACTAGTTCCAGCCAAACAAATATGTGTAAATCACTGGACAAAAGTCTTGCCTAAATGAAGAAACAGATCCACGACTCTAGCCCTTCCTGTTTGAGACCCTGGTGTGAGGAATGGATGCCCATTATGGTGGCAGACACTGGTGTGAGGACTGGATGCCCATGACTGTGAGGAGCAACTGGTGAGGACTAGATGCCCGTGACTGGGAGGGACACTGATATCAGGACTGGATGCCTGTGACTGGGAGGGATGCTGGTGTGAGCACCGGAAACCCATGACTGCAAGGGACAGTGGTGTGAAGACTGGATGACCATGACTGTGAGGAACACTGGTGTGAAGACTAGATGTCCTGTGAGTATGAGGGACACTAGTTGGAGGACTAGATGCCTGTGACTGGGAGGGACACTGGTGTGAGGACTATATGCCCTGTGATTTCAATGTAAGGCCACAGAACTATGGAAAAGCCACCTTATCTCAAACACCATTGGACCAGTCTTCTTTTAGAGGAAGATAATATTTGCTTACACGTTTAAGCTTCTCATATTGGATATTCTTTTTTCTTACAGCCAAAAGCAGTCCTAATCCACACACATTAGTATTGCCTAGGATCATAGCCTTTTAACATGTCTTTCTAATATATTAAATGTTTGAGACATCACTATAGAAATAGGGATAGTCAAGGGTCACAAGCAATTTACAGACTACCCCAGGCCAAGAACTACCTTCAAGGCAAGGGAGATCCAGGCAGAGTAAGGAATCATTTGTGTAAAGCAGTAGTAAAAGATCACATAGGCAGATTTTTCTGTGTATGCATCAACAACCTCTGAAGAGATATGTAAGAAATCAATAAGTTTACCCCAAGGCAGGGGCCAGGTGGCTAGAGGAATAGAGTGAGGGTCTTTTTGGTGTATGTCTTTTGAACTTTTTGACTTTTGAGTCAAGTCAGTGTATCATCCATTCAAAAATAAAAATAAAAAGTGAAAAAATAAATAGATAACAAAGGTAAACCCTCCTTTAGGTGTTTCCCTAACTTTCATTATTCGAGGACACCCTGGTGATTTTAGCAACATCTGTGTATCACCATATTTAATATTTCTTTAAAAATCTACCTTTGCTTTTTTCCTTAAATTGATTTTAAAACTTCATGTAACTAGCAAAAATGGAAAATCATTACCACTTGCAATTAATGGAAGCTACATGTAAAAGTGGATACAATGAAAATAAAACTTTCTTAAATTCTTATAGCTAGACCCCCAAAACTTTTGAGACTGACATGTGCACTCCATTAAAAAGGACTGGATACCCTGTGGCTGTGACGGACACTGGTATGACTACTGGATGCCCTGTGACTATGAGCGACACTGGTGTCAGAACTTGATGCAAACTTAAACCATCATACTGAGACTTTATTTTTAAATAAGAAGTTAAAATTGAAAAGGAAAATCCTTTTCAGTAATCCCTATACAATTTGCTTATTACAGTATTAGCGATGTAAGCTCATTGGCAGGGTCTGGGACACCCTTGAGAATCAACAGGAGATATGTTTTCTTACACTCTCATTAATCAGGCCTCTGTTGCTCTCTCTGATTTACTCAGAAGTCCAGTATATATTATACACTGAGCTGCATGCTAAAGGGAATAGAGACAAATAAGACCTGACTTTTTCTTTCCCTAAGCAGTTTATAACCTACTGAGGCAGGAAAAAAAAATAGAGAGCTAAGGATGGGAGAAGAATGGTGCACCTGAACAGCAACCCAGGCCTCCTCTCTGCACCTTGCTCTCACAGCCTACATACCCTGCCACATGTTCAATCCCCCAGAACATCTTCCACCATGGCTACCTCAGTGAGTTCCGACTTAAAGAAAGGCATCAAGCAGGTCTACATATTCCTGTGTCAGAGGGATAAAGTCCAAGCTATCTATATCTGGATCGATGGTACTGAAGAAGAACTGCTTTGTAAGACCTGGACCCTAGACAAATGTATGGAAAAGTTGCCTAAGCAGAATTTTCAGTTTTTTAATCCTCACCCAAGGATATGCTTATTGATTTTAGAGAGAAAAGAAGAGGGAGAGAGAGACATCAATGCTAGAGAGGAATATCAATCAGTTGCCGCCCACATGCACCCCAACTGGGTGATTGAACCCATTGCCTAGGTATATGCCCAGACCAGGAATTGAACCCACAGCCTTCTGGACAATGTTTCAACTGAGCCACTCAGCCATAACCCAAGTGGAATTTTGATGGCACTAGTTCTTTTCAGTCTGAAGGCCCCAACAGTGAATTTTACCTTGTCTCTGCTGACATGTTTTGGGACCCTCTCTACAAGGACCCCAAGAAGCCAGTGTTCTGTGAAGTCTTCAAGTATAACCAAAAGCCTGGAGAGACAACTGTAAACAGATAATGGTCATGGTGAACAATCAGCACTCCTGGTTTGGAATGGAGAAGGAATATACTTTGATTGGCAACCCCTTTGGTTGACTTTCCTTCCAGTGGCTTCTCCAGGCCCGGCTACTGTGGTATGAGAGCAGACAAAGACTATGGCAGAAATATTATGGAGGCTCACTGCCAGGCCTGTTTGTGTGCCAGTATCAAAATTGTGAGGGCAAACACCAAGGTCATACCTACCCAGTGGGAACTCCATATAGGACCCTATGAAGGAACTGATATGGCAGATCACCTCAGGGTTGGCCCACTTCATCTTGTATTGAATATGTGAAGACTTTGGAGTCACAAAAACCTTTGATCTTAAACCCATTCCTGGGAAGTGGAATGATGCAGGCTGCCACACCAACTTCATTACCAAGGCCACATGAGAGGAGAACAGTCTAAAGTACACTGATTCCATCAAGAGACTAAGTAAGTAGCTCCAGTACCACATGCAATCCTTTAATCCCAAGAGGAGTTCTGACCAATGCCCATTGCCTCACTAGATTCCACAAAATGTCCAACATCAACAACTTTTCTGCTGACATGGCCAACCACACCACTAGCATCCACATTCCCTGGACTGTCATCCAAGAGAAAAAAGGTTACTTTGAAGACAAGACTATTGCCCCTCTGCCAGCTGTGACCCCTTTGCAATGACAAAAGCCCTCTAAACAAAACTGGTAATGAGCCCTTCCAGTATAAAAACTAAGTGTACTAAACTTGCAACCAGTGAACCCCTTCTAATTATTCATCCTGCTCTAACTCCTACCCCCTTCAACTGTTACAATAGCTGTAACTCAAAGGGTAGAATATCAAGGTCTTTTTTTATGCCTCATGTCCAATTAATATCTCTTGCTTTCTTTGGCCAGGATACAGAGGTCAAGTTCTTAATCTCTCCACACATATATCCTCTTTTTTCCCCCATTACTAAAGCCTTCTAATGCATTAGTGTGTGTGGCAGTGGGGAAGGGACATAACCATTGCTTCCATTTAATCAGGTGTGTTTACCTAATAGGCATAGCTATATAGACAATAAGCATTTGTGAAGGGAGGGGAAGGACTTAGTCTTTATGGTAGCTGAAGGGAGTGGGAGTAGTAGAGGGCTTACTTTGTGGTTATTTTTCCCCTCTTGGTGAGAAGTTCCATTTCTTAAAAGGTTATAATCAATTTTCTAATAAAAAGTGAGAATCAGGAGTAAGGAAAGAGTGGGAAGAGGCAGGAAAATGCCCTCTTATCCTGGTGTGGCGCTTCCCTTGCCTTGGGCTAAATTTTCTCACTTGAAGACAAGCTCAGTACAAAGGGATGGGATGGACAGGCTGCCTTAGAAGAAAAAGTTCTCACTGCTTGGTCCTCCATTTATAACATGAAACAAAGTAGTATTTTTATATTTAAATGCAAAAACAAAAATTATGTATACAGGTGTGCAGATATGTGTGCTTTTTCTAAAGGAGAAAACTCATTCTGGTCACTGAGAGCCAATTTGAACAAATAGTCTGATTAGAAATAAGAGTCTCCTTTTGAGTGGGGGTATGGGTGAAGATGCTTGAAAAGTTGGCTCTTTAGAGCTGTTACTCCCAAGTTACCACTTAAGAGCTTCACTGTGCCCTGCCCACCCTTCTAAAAGGAGTGGACGCTGGTTGGAAGGACATTATAGCAGCAGTCACTGAGCTCTGCAGCTTTGGTTTAAAGACCCACATATACATACTCACAGGGTCTTAAAAATGTGAGATGGCTGATCACAGGTTGAGCATGTTACTGACATAGGGGTATCAGGGTTATTTTCTGGTAAAAGTAGTGTGTCACTAAAGCAGGCCTTTTGTCATATTAAACATTTTTTAAAAAGGAAAAGAGAAGTTTAGACTTTAATCATATTTGTAGGGATTTAAAGCCTTTGTTTTATAGAATTGCTTATTTGCTTCAACTGTCTCCTTCCCACCTCTGCTCTTTGAGGAAATGGACACAGGACTGGAGTCAATACACCTGTAATTGTTTATCCTGGTGTTCGTTGTGAGTGTGAACTGTCCCTTTTCTTTGTTAAGATTCCTGGGGAATCATTTTTTTTTCTTTCAAATAAAAACAAATCCCAACTTCATCCAAGTAGAACATAGACTTAAGAGCTAAAACTATAAAACTTTTAGAAAAACTATATGTGTAAATATCCAGAACCTGAGATGTGACATCAAAAGCAAAAGCAACAAAGAAAAAAACACCTAAATTGGACTTCAGAAAAAATAAAAAATTTCTGTGCTTTAAAGGATACCATAAGATCCATCCATGCTATTACAAAACATAAAATTTCCTTCTTTCTTATGGCTGAGTAGTATTCCATTATGTAAAGAGAGTATTATGCTAAATGAAATAAGCCAGTCAGAGAAAGACAAATACCATATGATTTCACTAATATGTGGAATCTAATGAACAAAAAAACCTAACAAACAAAGTAGAAACAGATTCTTAAGCTGTCAGAGAGGGGCAGGTAGGCTGCTGGGTGAAAAAGGTGAAAAGATTAAGCAAAAAAAAAAGGAAAAAGAAAAAGAAACTCTCACAGACAAATAACAGCATGGTCATTACAAGAGGGAAGTAGGAATAGGGGAGGCAGGAGAGGCTAAAGTGGGGATAAATGGTGGATGGAAAATGACATGACTTGGGGTGGTAAACACACAATACAATATACATATGCTATATTACAGAATTATACACCTTAAACCTATATAATTTTATTAACAAGTGTAACCCCAATAAATTTAATAAAAAACAAATAAAGGATACCATCAAGTAAGTAAAAAGACACCTTTTATAAACCATTATCTCCTAAGAGATTACTGTCCAAAATATACAAAGAATTGCTACAACTGAATAATAAAAAAGATAAATAACTCAATTAGAAATAGGAAAAGAATTCGAATAGGTATTTTTCCAACGAAGATATATAAACAGCCAATAGCACATGAAAAGGTGCTCAATACCATTAGTCATTAATGGAAGTCAAAACTACAATGAGATATCACTTCATACCCACTAGAATGGCTATACTCAAAACAACATAATAACAAATACTGGCAAAGATGTGGAGAAACTAGCACCCTTATATACTGCTAGTGAAATGGACAGGCACCTGCTTTGGGAAACAATCTGGGCATTTCTCAACAGGTTAAACACAGACTCACCATATGACCCAGCAAATCCAGTCCTAGGTATATACCCAAGAGAAATGAAAACATACATCCACAGAAGAAGCTGTACACAAATGTTCACAGCATCATTACTCAAAATTGCTAAAAAGTGCAAAAACCCAAATGTCCTTCAACTAATAGGTACAAAAAATGTGGTATGAGCATACAATGGAATGTTATTTAGCAATACCAGTACATGCCTGTGGCACAGATAAAGCCTGAAAAACATCATGCTAAATAAGAAGCCAGTCATCAAGACCACATGATGTATGATTCCACTTATAAGACATGTCCAGAGTAGGCAAATCCATAGAGACACAAAGTAAATTAGTGGCTATCCAGGGCTAGAAGGACTGTGGAAAACGGAGAGTGACTGCTATTGGACAGAGTTTATTTTGGGGGGTGATGAAAATATTCTAAAATTTATTGTGATGCTTGCATATCTCTATGAACAAAGTAAAAATCATCAAATTGGGTACTTTACAAGACAATGAAGGTGTTAAAACCAAATTTTTAAAATTGAAAAATGGGGAAAAATTAACATTTTTCTCAATGAACAAATGCCTTGGAAAGGAGCTCAGTTAGCTTGCTACAGGGCTGCCATATCTGGCCACACCAGCTAAGCTCTGCAATGAAAAGTGGACTGTGTAAGCAGAAGACATGCCTCCCATAGTCCACCTCAGTTCCTGTGTATCTCTTAAGAGTATAAATGTCTCGTTACACTCACAAGTGCAAGCCTAGTGTTGAAGATCAGTATTTCCCCTACAACATACCTACAAAACACAAGGCTTGATCTGGTACTGAGTTAAAAAACAGTGATATGCCTGATGTGGTAGAAAAAACTGGACCCCAACCTAATTCAGTCTTCATAAAGGGTGTATGTACATGGGTAATTTTGATCATGAATGGTTTCTACTTTACAAGCCAACTTGGATTCTGGTTACCTCAGAAAATGAAACTCCACTAAACAAAAGACATAGATGAAAAAGTGAAATAAATGTCATAAGGAAATGCTATGTGGTTCAAAAAAATAAAGAAATGACAGCCGACCACCAGGGTAGCATGGGTAAAGAAAGTTTAGCATGGCAAGTGAAGTCTGAGCTGGACTTGGAGGCTGAAGAAGACAGAAACAGGTGGCTAGGTGCAAAGGACATTCTCTGTAGATGGTAGGAGAGGAAGGCAGCCAGGGAAGAAGAGTAGGTCCCTGACTTGGCTGTTGTAAATAATGCTGCTATGAACATGAACATGTATACAGGACTCATAGTAATGGACAACAGGGTGGGAACTGACTGAGGGATCATAGGGTGGGGGAGGGAAGGCAGGGCAGGGGAAAGCAAGAGGGGAAAATTGGGACAACCATAACTGAACAACAATTAAAAAAAAAAGTAGGGCCTCAATAATGGAGGACAGGCTTCTTAGCCCAAGTCTGATGCTTTCTACCAGAGCAGCCTGGAGCAAGATATTTAACCCCTTGTGGACCAGTTTCCTGATCTATAAATGGGAAATAACACCACATTTAATCGAATCTAAAACACCATCAATTGTAAGATAAATTATTATCCTATCACCACTAAGCAAAAATCAATTATAAGATGTCACTAATAAAATTTCAGAGATGTTAAAATGGAAAAAAGATGTTCACCTCATATGGATATAATATGGTTATGATAACTACTTACAAAGTTGATGTAGGCATTAAATAATTATATGTAAAAAAATTGTTGCTGTTGTTATTAACATTAATTTAACAAAAATATATTGAGCAAGTGCCCTCAAGCCCTGTGAATAAGAACAAATATGGTCCAGCCCTTACAAATCTAGAATCAATCACCTGTCCTCATTTGTTTTCCTGTTTCTGTCACAGGAAAACAAATGACAACAAGTGATAAAGAAATAAGATGTATGCACACAAGTTCAAGCCACAGGGAGCCTCTGGTTTGACTGCAATGTAAACTGAAGTCTCATGTTACTGAACTGACAAGTGAAGAGGAGATAGGTTCTAAAGTAAAGGGACAACAGCGGGTGATTGTGGGGAGAGGGGGATATAAGGGGACTAAATAGTAATGGGAAAAATACAATAATAAAAGCTTAAAAAATTAATGCGAAAAAAATTAAAAAATAAAGGGGCAATAAGATTTGGTTAAAATTACCCCTAAAAAAACTTAAAATCCCCCATGAAGTACATATATATATATGTACTTCACACACATATATATACATTTTTATACCTGATTCTCTATGACAATACATATGTAGCACACACAGAATAGTAAACATGTGGAAAATATATTTAAGGACCATGTTGTAAAAAAAAAAGAAATAACACAAAAATCATGCTCACTACGCCAGGATACTCAAACTATGGAAGGAACTAAAGAACAAAGGCAGGTAAGCACAGCAGATTTGTGTCTCCAACCCCTCACACAGAAAAGGCAACAATCATTAGGGAAATGGTAGCTGAGCTGGTCAAGGAGTTCTTTTATCTCAGGTCCTAGCACGCCGTTTTATACTGAGTTCTGTGATGCTAAGCCTAGGACCATGTAAATCTCATGTAGGCATGAAAGTCTCTTCACTAGGGGACACTAGAAGGAAACTATAAGGATAGAGGAGAGAGACTGGCTCCTTCTTCCTCTGTGCTTGTGCACTTCTTGCTGTTTTGAGAAACATCATTCCAGCAATGCTCCTTCACCAGGAGCACCATGGCTCACTGTAGCAGCAGCTGATTCCAGTTATTTACAAAACCTGAAGAACGGACTTCTTTACACACCCTACCTCTAGGGACAAAAGCTCCAAGCTAGCATTACCCTCCCTCCAAACTCTGAGTTTCTATTGGGCCCTTCCCTTGAGGGTTTTTTAACTTTAAATAACTTTTAATTTTTCTTTTCTTTTTTTTACATTAAAATTTGAATTTATTTTTTAAGTATATGTGATTGGTTATGCTATTACAGTTGTCCTATTTTTTTTTCTCTCCTTTATTCCCCTCTACCCTGCACCACTCCTCCGACCAGCATTCCCCACACCCTCAGTTCATGTCCATGGGTTGTAAGAACATAAAAGTTCTTTGGCTTTTCTATGTCTTGTACTATTCTTAACCTCCCCCTGTCTATTTTGTACCTATGATTTATGCTTCTGATTCCCTGTACCTTTTCCTCCATTACCTCCCCCAACCTCTCCCCTCTGATAACCCTCCATGTGATCTCCATTTCTGTGATTCTGTTCCTGTTCTGGTTGTTTGCTTAGTTTGATTTTTTCTTTTTTTTTTTAGGTTCAGTTGTTGATAGTTATGAGTTTGTTGTTATTTTACTGTTCATATTTCTTATCTTCTTTTTCTTAGATAAGTCTCTTTAACATTTCACAAAATAAAGGCTTGGTGATGATAAACTCCTTTAACTTGACCTTATCTGAGAAGAACTTTATCTTCCCTTCCACTCTACATGATAGCTTTGCTGGATAGAATAATCTTAGATGTAGGTCCTTGCCTTTCATGGCTTCAAATACTTCTTTCCAGCCCTTCTTGCAAGTAAGGTTTTATTTTGAGAAATTAGCCTTATGGGAACTCCTTTGTAGGTAACTGTCTCCTTTTCTCTTGCTGCTTTTAAGACACTCTCCTTATCTTTAATCTTGGGTAATGTATTTATGATGTGCCTTGGAGTGTATTTCTTTGGGTCCAGCTTCTCTGGGACTCTCTGAGCTTCCTGGACTTCCTGGAAAGTCTATCCTTTGCCAGATTGGTGAAGTTCTCCTTCATTATTTGTTCAAATAAGTTTTCAATGTCTCCTTCATTATTTGTTCAAATAAGTTTTCAATGTCTCCTTCATTATTTGTTCAAATAAGTGTGGGGGAGGGGTCTTCCTCTTTTCCTTCTGGCACCCCTATGATTCAGATGTTGGAATGTTTCAAGTTGTCCTGGAGGTTCCTAAGCCTCTCATTTTTTTGAAATCTTGTTTCTTCATTCTGTTCTGGTTGAATGTTTACTTCTTCCTTCTGGTCCAAATCATTGATTTAAGTGCTGGTTTCTTTCCCTTCACTATTGGTTCCCTGATATTTTTTTTTATTTCACTTTGCATAGCCTTCACTTCTTCCTCTATTTTGCAACCATAATCAGCCATTTCTGTGAGAATCTTGATTACCAGTGCTCTGAACTCTGCATCTGATAGGTTGGTTACCTCTTCATTGCTAAGTTCTATTTTCAGGGTTTCGATCTGTTCTTTCATTTGGGTCATATTTCTTTGTCTTGGTATATCTGAAACGTTGTAAGGGATGGAGCCTTAGGCATTCATCAGGGCGGGGCAACCCAAGTCACTAGGTAGTGGCATTCTATGTGAGGGAGGGGTCAGAGAGGGAGCAATGCTGCAAAGCTGGGCTCTGGGCCAGCTTTCAGTCACTTCCTCTGCTACCCACAAACAATTTGGGGCCTTCTGGTGCTGATTCCCAGGTGGGTGATATTGTGTATGCTCTAGGACCCTGTGGGTCTCTCCAACGAACTCTCCTGGGAGGCTGGGAGTTTCTCCCACCACCACCAAAACCCCCACAGGTTTTTACAGCCAGAGGCTTTGAGGCTTTCTTTTCCAACACTGGAAACCTCAGTTGCTCAGTCTGTCTCACTGTCCAGTTGTTCCTCCTGGTTTATATGCACATAAATGTGGGACTGCCCAGTCCTCCAAGTGCTGCTTTGCCACTTGTCCACTCTTCCATGGCTGCCTGTCTCCACCCCTCCTACCAGTCTGAAGGAATGTTTCTTCTTTAACTCCTTGGTTGTCAGACTTCCATACAGTTCAATTTATTGGAAGTTCTGGTTATTTTTTGTTTTTAAATTTGTTGTTGTCCTTCTTCTGGTTGTGGATGAAGCAAAGTGCATCTATCTACACCTCCATCTTGGCTGGAAGTCTAATTTTTTATTTTTCAATTACAGCTGAGATAGAATATTATATTAGTTTCAGGTGTACAACCTAGACATTATGTAACTTATTAAATGATCATCCTGATAAATCTAGTACTCCTCTGACACATACACAGTTATTATAATATTATTGACTATATTTCCTACGCTGTACTTTACACCCCACATCTATTCTGTTACTACCAATTTGTATTTCCTAATCCATTTATCTCTTTTACCCAGACTCCTAAACTACCTCCCACCTGGCAAATGTCAAAATGTTCTATCTAGTTACGGCCAAGATGAAAGCGTAGGTAGAAACCCTTCACTTCCTCACACAACCAAAAGGAGGATAACAACCAATATAAAATCAATAAACAACCAGAAGCACCAGAAAATCAAACTGCATGGAACTCCAACAACCAAGGAATTAAAGAAAAAATCAGTCACAACAACCAGACTGGTAAGGCAGTGGACCACACAGGCTGGCGAGAAGAGAAAAACTGCTGCAAGTTGGCAGACCTTGGGGGCTGGCTGTGGTATGGTGATGGGCTGCATGGGTGGGGCTGACTTAAGGGGAAACTGAGACTCAGAGTTGATATGGTTGCTACATTGGGAGAAACTCCCAGGTTCACACATGAGTCCATCGAAAAGTGCACTAGGCAAGCTGCACTGTTCCCTCTCTGGTGCCTCCCACACAGGCAGCACAGCAGTGCAGCAAAGAGGGCTGCCCTGCCCCAGTGAATTCCTAAGGCCCTGCCCCCTTACAACTCCTCAGGTACACCAAGACAAAGAAATATGGCCCAAATGAAAGAACAGAGCTTAACCTCAAAAACAGAACTAAATGATGAGATCATAGCCAACCTATCTGATGGAGAATTTAAAGTTCTGGTAATCAAAATACTCCCAGATCTGATTGAGCTTGGTCGAAAAATGAAAAAAACAAATGAAAGATACCCAAAATGAGAAAAAGCAAAATATTCAGGGAACCAACAGTGACAGGAAGGAAACCAGGACTCAAAGCAACAGTTTGGAGGGAAAACCCAAAAGGAAAAAATAAATATCCAACGGGAGCAGAATGAAGAAACAAGAATTCAAAAAAGTAAAGAGAGTCTTACTAACCTCTGGGAAAACCTGAAATGCTCCAATATCTGAATTATAGGGGTGTCAGAAGGAGAAGAGGAAAACCAAGAAATTCAAAACTTATTTGAACAAATAATGAAGGAAAACTTCCCCAATCTGGTAAAGGAAATAGAATTCCAGGAAGTTCAGGAAACCCAGAAAATCCCAAAGAAGTTGTACCCAAAGAGGAACACACCAAGGCATATCATCATTAAGTTACCCAAGATTAAATATAGAGAAAATCCTAAAAGAAGCAAGGAGAAAGGAAGACAGTTACAGCTGATAACCTAATGCACACAAAATGTGATGAGTGCCCATGAGGCTATCAGCTGATTTCTCAAAAGAAACTTTGCAAGAAAGAATGGGCTGGAAAGAAGTATTTGAAGTCATGAAAGGCAAGGACCTACATCCAAAAATACTCTATCCAGCAAAGCTTTCATTTAGAATGGAAGGGCAGATAAAGTTCTTCCCAGATAAGGTCAACTTAAAGGAGTTCCTCATCATCAAGCCCTTATTATATGAAATATTAAAGGGACTTATCTAAGAAGAAGAAGAAGATAAAAAATGTGAACAGTAAAATGACAACAAACACAACTATCAACAAATTAACCTAAAATAAAAGAAAAACAACAAAAACAAAAACTAAGCAAATAATTAGAACAGGAACAAAATCAGAGAAATGGACATCAAATGGAGGGATTTCAGTGGGGAGTGGAAAGGGAGAAATAGGGAGGAAAAGGTACAAGGAAGAAGCATAATTAGTAGGCATAAAATAGACAGGGAGAGATAAAAATGGTATAGGAAACAGAGAACTCAAAGAACTTATATGTACAACCCATGGACATGAACTAAAGGTATGTGTGGGGGGGGTAATACTGGAGGGTGGTAGGGAGCAGGTGGAGGGGGGATAAAAGGAGAAAAAATTGGGAAAACTGTAATAGCGTAATCGATAAAAATACTTTAAAAATGTTCTATCTATAAGTCAGTTTCCATTTCTCTTGTTTATATATTTCGGTTTAGATCCCACATATACATGAAATAACCTGGCATTTGTCTTTTTCTGTGTGACTTATTTCAATTAGGACAATACTCTTTAGGTCCATCCATGTTGTTGCAGATGGCATGACTGCATTCCTTTTATGGCTGAGTCATGTTCCATTGTATATATGCACCACTTCTTTAGCCATTCATCTATTGATAGACACTTAGGTTGCTTCCACATCTTGGCTTTTGTAAATAATGTTTCAATGGCCCTGACTGGCGTAGCTCAGTGGATTGAGCGCGGGCTGCAAACCAAAGTGTCACAGGTTCGATTCCCAGCCAGGGTACATGCCTGGGTTGCAGGCAATAACTCCCAGCAACCGCACATTGATGTTTCTGTCTCTCTCTATCTCCCTCCCTTCTCTCTCTAAAAATAAATAAATAAAATCTTAAAAAATAAAAAATAATGTTTCAATGAATATATGAATGTATATGTCTATTTGATTTAGTGTTTTGGGCTTCTTCAGATAAATATCCTGAAGTAAAATCGCTGGGTTCTTCTTTGTCTCCTGTTATAGCCTTTGTTTTAAAGTTTATTTTGTCTGGTGTAAGTAAAGCTACCCAGATTTTTTGTTTGTTTCCATTTTCATGAAAAATCTTCTTCCATCCCTTTACTTTCATTCTGTGTTTGTCTTTTGATCTGAAGTGAGTCACTTATAGACAACCTATGTAAAGGTCTTGTTTTGTTATCCATTCAGCCTATATATGTCTTTCAATTGAAGAATTTAATCCACTTGTATTTTTTGTGTTGAAAATATATATTTATTGCCATTTTATTATTTGTTTCCTAAGTTTTCTTTTTGCTTCATATATCCTGGACTAGGGACTCTAGAATATGTCAAGGGGAGATAGAAAGACCCCAGAAAAGCCTTTTTTTTTTACCAAAGGACCAGGAAAGAAGTAGCCAAGCAAAACAGAAACTTTTACATAGCTACCCTACTCCAGTCTAACCCCCCCACACACAAAAAACCTGCAGCCACACTCCCACTGGGAAGCCTAGATGTTCCTCTTCACCAATTTGCCACAAGATACACTACCACCTTCCCTGATGGAGTGCTATCAGAGAATAACAGGTGAGAAGGCAGATTCCTAACCACCATTCAGCAGTAATGACACCCTCCTCCCTGCAGTGTAAGTGGAGACCATTTAACAAACAGTAACAAGGATTCCCCTCTCTAGAGGTGGTGTCACCATAGGCCTAGTAGACGGAGCCTGAACTCCTGGTTCCAGGAATGCACACATGTAATAAAATGACCCAGAACTATACCTACACATTGTACTGCTGTCAATTTCCCAGTTTTGATATTGTATTTCAGTTATGCAAAATGTACCCTTCAGGGAAAATTCCATGAAGGATGCACTGGGCATCTCTCTACTATATTTAAAAATTCCTGTGAAGCTCTAATTGTTTCTAAATAAAAGGCAAAAACAAAAAGGCCATTGTAAAGGATCATGGGAGAAGTTTCTAGGGAGAAGGACATGTTCTATAACTTGATTGAGATGACTGTTACATGATTGTTACATGGTGCATTTGCCAAAGTCATTAACCTGAACACAGAAAGTAAATGGGCTCCATTTTTATAAATTATACCTCTCTAAGGTTATTTAAAATAATAAGCTATTCAAATGTCTAAATTCATATCAATACTAATTATGTATAAACAAACAAGAGAGACAGAAAATAAAACACTTTCTGTTCAATAAAAGAATACCAACTAATAAATATTAAAAAATTACAGAAATTCAAAATGACCATTTTGCAACCATCAGCATAATGATTCAGATGAGAATCATCAGTTGAGGAAAATAGAAGAATGAGAAGCCCCAAGTTCTCATCTTCCCACAGAAACATTGGAAGAAAATAAGCAGACACTCTCAGAACCAACTTTGTCAGAACTTTGAAAAACAGAGAAAGGATTAAAGCAACCAAGCAAATACTGAATCAAGAAAAAACCCACTTGAAAATTTGGGGGGAAAAGTTGAAAATTAGAAAAGCTTTGTGGCATTCTTACTTGTCCTTGTCCTTCCCCTTCCATGGCTTGGTAGCAGTCTACGTATCCAGTGTAGACCCTTGTTCCCTCATACTAGAGGTAGCAAATCTTATTTATAAATTATTATATATGTTTGTTCTAACATGTCTGAGGGATGCTTGAAGGACTTATTCAAGGCACATCCCACTGTTTCACCTAACTCAAAACTCTGCTTGGAAAGGGAGCAGGCATGGCTAGGGAAAAAGACTATAGTTCAGACAACAGAATACCTATGAAGAAAAGCTGGAGAAGATTCTTTGAGCCAGTAGAAGAGTTAAGAGCATCCATGTATACAGGAAAAGTTAGAGCCACACACAGTCCAATGGCAAGACACATGCTTGAGAAGACTTGAGAAGCCCCTAACGTTTTACCCTGGGCTGATTTCTAGGTTCAAAAACAAGCCTAGCTAACTGTTGAAAGGGTTTTCCAGCAAACAGCAAATATGCAAAGACTAGGAAAGTGTCTGAATTTTATTTTGTTTTTCTTTTTACCTGGTGTTTTTTAAGCCCTGGCATTAAAGGAAAATTCTGTCAAAACATTAGCTGAACACAAGCTAAAGTAATAGAGGTTTCAGTGACTACACACAACAAGAAATATAGTCTTTGCAACAACAGAGAAAGGAGTTAAACAGATGGATTACCATGGCCTTTAAAAAATGACAAAACTGGACATTTTGGAGATGGTGGAGAAGTGAATGGAAGCCACACTAACATCTTCCCAGGATTAATCTGTAATTACAACTAAATTGTAATTCCAGGTGGAAAAAACAACTGAACAATAGTGAGAGAGAACCTTTATAAGCTCGGACAGACAGAAGAATCAGCTTCAGCACAACCTGACTGGTAAGGAGTGCAGTGGAAACTTGAGAAGGCTGACTGGGCGCCCACAGTCAGCCGTGCAGGAGGGATAATTAAGCAACCAGTTGGATCCCCCTGACAAGTGTGGGATTTAAACCCTAAGATGGAAGCCCCAGCCTAGAGCAGCAGAGCCCAAAAAGTGCACAGAAAACAACCAGCAATGAAAAGAAGCAGTGTTGCTCTCTGCCAGAGACAGACAGCTGGAAACATAAAGAGCCATTTAAAGGGCCAATGCACAAATTTTCATTTGCAGCCACTTACACTGGGCTCTGGCAAAGGCAGAGGTACAGTGGGCTAGAGAGGCTGAGGAGAGACCAAAGACACAGAGGCTTTGGGGAGAAAACTGAGAGAGTTGATACCAGTATCCTGGTGCTGAGTCATCCCCCATATGGCAGCAGTCATCCTGCTCAGCAGACCACTCCTCTACGAATGGCAGCAGTCTAAGGGGAAACAATACCCACAACCTAAGAAGGGACTCTGCCCTGCTGTATGGTGCTTAAGCCTTACTGCTGAGTGCAGGGTGACTACATTAACAACTGAAAGAGTCAGCCACAGAGAGTAGATCCCTGGCAAAGAGGAGGCAGAGCAGACTAGAGATAATTTAGGAGAGACTGGGGATGGAGGCTTTAGAGACAGAAGTAAGAGAGTAGCCCACAATATCCTGGGGCTCAGTCATCACCCATACCACAGCAGCCATCCTGCTCAGGCAGACCACTCCACACTGAGCCACAGCATCCTGAGGAGAAACAATAGCCCTGACCCCAGGAGGGATTCTGCCCTGCCCTATGAGGCTTAAGCCTGACTGCTGAGTGTGGAGTGACTAGATTAACAACTGAAGGAGACAGCCACAGACAGTAGAACCCTGGAAGTTTAGAAGCAGAAGGCCAAAGGTCAGACAAGGTAAACATCTGACACCACCTGAGGTGGATCCAGAAAGAAGAAACAGTGGTAAATATTACAGGCTATGAAGATGAAATCCACTATGATCTTCTCCTTAACTTGTGTTATTTTCTTTCCTGCATAGCTTTTTAACATTCATTTCTTGTTCATCAAGTTTGTGCATATTAAGTCACTAGATTTCATACTATAGTTCATTTCTCTCCTTTTTCATACTAGGCTTAATCTCTTTACACCATTATTAACACTGGTTCATTTGCTGTTGATACTGGGGTTGTGGGGGAGCAGCTATTTTTGCAGATGTGAATTTGTTTCCTGGGCTTTGTGATTTATTATGGCAGCACCTGCACAACAGCATACAAGACAACTAGATGGAGGGAAGGACCTACCAAAGAAAGACCCAACAACAATAAAAACCCAATTATACCAAGAGAGCCAGCATAAATGGCATAAAGGGCATCCCAAGAGCACCAAGTTCAGGAGATCAAGGAGAATGCACCACTGATTCCCACAGGCCTCCTACCGTAGTTCACACCACAAAGTTAGAAAGTCAAAATACATCAATTTAAAAGAAAGAAGCAAACAATAAGAGTACCACAAATAATGGGAAGACAAAGTAATAACCCCCAATCAAAAGGAAAGGAGGAATCCTCAGAAAGAATGCTAAATGAAACAGAGGCAAGTCAACTATCAGATACTGAGTTCAAAACAATGGTTATAAGGAAGCTCAATGACCTCACAGAGAATTACCAAAACTACAAGGAAACTACAAGGAACTTACTGCAAACTGTATCTGCATGAAGAAAGGACATAGAAACTATCAATAAGAGCCAAGAGGAAATGAAGAATACAATTTCTGAATTGAAGAACACACTAGAAGGAACCAAAAGGCTATATGAGGCAGAGGATTGAATCAGCAAGCTGGAGGACAGGGTAGAAAGAAATTTCCAGAAACAGCAAGAAAAGGAAGAAGACTCAAAAAGAAAGAAGAGGGGTTAAGGGAACTGCAGAACAATATGATATGTAATAGTATCTATGTAAGAGGGATACCAGAAGGAGAAGAGAAACAAGGCATAGAAAGCCTGTCTGAAAAACTAGTGATGGAAAACTTCCCTAATTTGATGAGAGAAAAAGTCACACAAGTCCAGGAAGCACACAGGGTCCTAATCAACAGGAACCCAAACAGACCCACTCCAAGATGCACCATAATTAAAATGGCAAAATTCCAAGACAAAGAGAGAATCTTAAAGGCAGCAGGGGAGAAACAAGAAGTAACATACCAGGGAGCCCTGATAAGGCTAGCAGCTAACTTCTCAACAGAAACACTATAAGCCAGAAGGGCATGGCAAGAATATTCCAAGGAATGAAAAACAACAGCCTGCAACCAAGACCACTCTACCCAGCAAGGTTCTCAATTAGAACAGAAGGTGAAATAAGGAGTTTCCTAGACAAAAGAAGGCTGAAAGAATATATCTCCACCAAACCAGTGCTGCATGATGTGCTAAAGAAATTGCTTTAAGAAGGAGAACAGTGAGAGAGAGAGAGGACGACAGGTACAATAGGGGTAAAATGGAAATGAATGACTACCTATCAATAATAACCTTAAATGTAAATGGATAAAATGCTCCAATCAAAAGGCATAGAATAGCTGAATGGATAAGAAATCATGACCCACACATATGATCCCTACAAGTAACCCAACAGAACAAAAGACCTACACAGACTGAAAGTGAAGGGTTGGAAAAAAATATTCCATGCAACTGGACAGGAAAAAACAGCCAGGGTAGCAATCCTTATATCTGACAAAATAGACTTCAAAACAGAGGCCATAAAAAGAGACCCAGAAGGACACTTCATAATACTCAAGGGAAAAATCCATCAAGAGCATAAACATTATAAAAATATATACACCCAACATAGGAGCACCCAATACACAAGGAAATTTTTTGATGACTTCAGGAAAGACAGACAGCAACACACTTATACTACGGGATTTTAACAACCCACTGTCAAAATGGATAGGTCTTCCAAACAAAATGTCAACAAGGATATTGCAGCATTGAACAATGCCCTACATCAAATGGACTTAACTGATATATATAGAAACTTTCACCCCAAAGTAGCAAAATACACATTTGTTTCAAATACACATGGAACATTTTCATAGACCACATAATAGGACACAAAACAAGCCTCAACAAATTCAAGAAATTGAAATCATACCAAGCATCTTCTCAGATCACAAGGGACTGAAACTAGAAACCAACCCCAAGGAAAAAGCTCAAAACACTCAAACTCATGGAGACTGAATAGCATGCTATTAAACAATGAATGGGTCAAGAATGAGATCAAGGAAGAATTCAAAAGTTTCTGGAAACAAATGGAAATGAACTCACAACAGTCCAAAATTTATGGGACACAGCGAAGGCAGTCCTGAGAGGGAAGTTCACAGTGATGCAGGCCCACCTAAAAAAGACAGAAACATTTTAAATAAACAACCTAACCCTACATCAACAAAAACTAGAGGAACAACAATAAAGGCAGCCCAGAGCAAGTAGAAGGAAGAAAATAACCAAGATCAGAGCGTAATTAAATGAAATAAGAGACTAAAAAAACAATTCAAAGGATCTATAAATCTAAGAGCTGATTCTTTGAAAAGATAAACAAAACTGATAAGCTTTTAAGAAGACTCATCAAGAACAAAAAGAGAGGACCCAAATAAACACAATCAGAAACAAAAGAGGAGAAATTATAACTGACATCACAGAAATACAAAGGATTGTAAAAAATTACTATGAAGAACTATATGCCAAACTTGAAGACCTAGGTGAAATAGACAAATTTCTAGAAAAATATAGTCTTCCAAAACTTAACGAAGAAGCAGCAGAAATCCTGAACAGACCAATAACAGCTGACGGAATCAAAGCAGTAATCAAAAAACTCCCGGCACACAAAAGCCCTGGATGAGATGGTTTCACAGGAGAATTTTACAAAACATTTAAGAAAGAGCTAACCCCTATCATTCACAGATTCTTCCAAAAAATCCAAGAGGGAAGACTCCCAAACTCTTTTTTGAAGCCAGCATCATCCTAATCCCAAAATCAGATAAAGACACAAAGAAAGGAAGCTACAGGCCAATATCACTGAGGAATATAGTAGCTAAAATCCTCAACAAAATATTGGCAAACCTCATCCAGCAATACATTAAAAAGATCATACACAATGATCAAGTAGGATTCATCCCAGGGGTACAAGGATGGTACAATATTCACAAATCAATAAACGTAATACATCACATAAAACAAAAGACAAAAATCACATGATAATATCAATAGATGCTGCATTTGGTAAGGTACAGCACCCATTTATGATAAAAACACTCAGCACAGTGGAAATAGAGAGAGCATTCCTCAACATAATAAAGACCATATACGAGAGACCTATAGCCAACATCAAACTCACCAGGCAAAAACTAAAAGTTTTCTCACTGAGATCAGGAACAAAACATGAATGTTCACTTTCACCACTCCTATTCAACATAGTACTGGAAGTCCTGCTCACAGCAATCAGACAAGAAAAATAAATAAAAGGCATACAAACTAGAAAAGAGTAAGCAAAACTGTCATTGTTTGCAGATGACATGACAGTGTACATAAAAACTCTATAGACTCCACCAAAGAACTACTGAACCTAATAAGTGAATTTGGCAGACAGCAGAACACAAAGTCAATTTTCAGACACCAACAATGATATATCAGATGAGAAACTAGTGGGGGAAATCCCATTTACTAGAGCAACAAGAAAAATAAAGTACCTAGGAATAAACCTCACCAAGGAGGTAAAAGACCTGTACTCAGACAACTACATAACACTGGAGAAAGAAATTAAGGAAGACACAAATATATGGAAGTATATACAATGTTCATGGATTGGAAGAATTAACATCATCAAAATGTCCATACTACCCAAAGCAAATTATAGATTCAACGCCAATACGTACATCACCGATTTAGAATACATATTTTGAAAATTTATATGGAAAAAACAACCCTGAACAGCCTCAGCAAACTTGAGAAAGAGAACAAAGTAGGAGGGATCACAATACCTGATATGAAATTGTATTACTGGCCACTGTAATCAAAACAGTCTGGTACTGGCGTAAGAACAGACACATAGACCAATGGAACAGAATAGAGAACCCAGAAATAAACCCATGTCTCTACAGTCAATTAATATTCAAGAAAGGGGGCAGAAGCATAAAATGGAATCAAATTAGCCTCTTCAACCAATGGTGTTGGGCAACCTGGACAGCTACATGCAAAAAAATGAAACATGACCACCAACTTACACCATACACAAAAATAAATGCAAGGTGGATAACAGACTTAAATATAAGTTGTGATACCATTAAAGTCCTAGAGGAGAAGATAGGCAGGAAAATGTCAGACATTCCACACAGCAACATCTTCACTGAAATGTCCCCTAGAGCAAGGGACATAAAGGAAAGAATAAAACAAATGGGACCTCATCGAATTAAAAAGCTTCTGCATGGCTAAAGAAAATAGCATTAAAATTAAAAGGGACCAACCATATGGGAAAACATTTGCCAATGACACCTTGGACAAGGGTTTGATCTCCAAAATATATAAAGAACTCACACAACTCCACTCTAGGAAAAGAAAAAACCCAATTACAAAATGGGCACAGGATCTGAACAGACATGTCTGCAAGAAGGACATACAGAGGGCCCAGAGACACATGAAAGCATGCCCAGCATCACTAGCCATCAGAGAGAGGCAAATTAAAACCACAATGAGCCCTGGCTGGTGTGATTCAATGGACTGAGCACTAGCCTGCGAACCAAGGAGTCAACTGGTTCAATTCCCAGCCAGGACACATGCCTGGGTTGCAGGCCAGGTTCCCTGGTGCAGGACATGCTAGAGGCAACCACACATTGATGTTTCTCTCCCTCTCTATCTCCCTCCCTTCCTCTTTTCCCTCCCTTCCTCTTCTCCCCTCCCTTCCTCTCTGTCTAAAAATAAATAAAATCTTTAAAAAATAAATAAATAAAAAATAAAACCACAATGAGATACCACTTCACACTGGTCAGAATGGCCATCATAAACAAATCAATAACAAGCGCTGGAGAGGTTGTGGAGAAAAGGGAACTCTAATACATTGTTGGTGGGAATGCAGACTGGTGCAGCCACTGTGAAAAACTGTATGGAATTTCCTGTTAAAACTAGAAATGGAACTGTCTTGTGACATGGCAATTCCACTGTTGGGATTATACCCTAAGAGCCCTGAAACACCAAGTCAAAAGGGCCTATGCACCCCAATGTTCACAGGAGCACAATTTACAATAGCAAAGTATTGCAATAAAACTAAGTGCCCATCAGTCAATGAGTAAATCAAAAAACTACAGTACATTTACACAATAGAATACTAGAAGCAAAAAAGCATCAGAAGGAAAAAAAGAGTTCCTACCCTTCATGAAAGCATGCATGGAACTGAAAAGCATTATGCTAAGTGGAGTAAGCCAGGCAGTGAAAGACAAATAGCACATGATCTCAACTATATGTGGAACCTGATCAACAAAACATAAAAGCAAACTAAAATTAACATGAGACATTGAAAGAAAGAACTGACAGTAACCTGATGGGAGGAGGGAAGGCGTAAGGATTGGGGGTTGATGGGAATGATCATCGAGGAACATGTATAAAAGACACGTGGACAAAGCCAAAGGAGGGCAGAGTTGAGGGTGGGAGGTGGGGATGGGTAGGGCAAAGGGGGGTGGTAGGGGGAAAATGAAGACAACTGTACTTGAACAATAATTTTAAAAGAAAAAGAACAAAAATTGAGAAAACTGAAAATCCTGGGAAAGAGAAAGACTCTGACTTCCAGAGTTATGACATTATCATATTCAAATGTGCACTCTTCAACAACAGCAAAAATAATCAAAAGGAATACAAAGAAAGTAGCAAGTATAGCCCACACAAAAGAGTAAAATTAATTGACAGAAAAAAAAAACCAAGAAAGCCCAGACAACAGACTTACCAAACAGAAATCATTTAAATATGTTCAAAGAAATAAAGGAAAACATGGAATTATAACAAAGGAAATCAGGAAAAGTATACATAAACAAAATGAGAATATCAATGCAAAGATAGAAACTTTTATAAAATGAACCAGCCAAAAATTCTGTAGCTGAAATGAAAATTCACTAGAAGGAGTCAATGAGCACTTAACCCATCCCACACCTAAAATGAATTATAGCCCCAGCAGAACAAAGAAATTCTCTCTTGCTTGTTTCTCATTGTGTGGGACCTGCACTAGGATGGTGCACTAGCCCATGGTCTCCAAGAGGGAGTCTCTCCCTCTCTCACTGACCTGGTGAAGCATTTGCCAGCACCAGTGTGTTCTCCAGTCCAGGAGCACATGACCTTGCAGCTGTAGTAAGGTCATGGCCACACCTGCTCCACAGGTAGCCTCCAGGAGGGAACCTGAAGGTGGATAGTAGCTGACAACAAGCTACCTAAATGACCTCTTAGAAGTTTCCCTGGGCTCCAAAGAACAGTATTTTAAAATGGAGCAGACTCAGACCACTGCCTTTTACTCTGGTCTTCCTGAGGACAGCTAGGTTCTGTCCAGGTTTTGCAGAGATGGGCTTTGAGATGGGGAGTCCACCATTCTCCAAGATGGTGCAGCATCAGAATAAAACCTTTTCATTTTGCATCAGTACCCACCTCACTAACAGGCAGCCAAACTCCCATTTGTATTGCAGTTGTTTTGTTCAGTAACAGCAGAAATAACCCACCGATTACTTACTGACTTAAAAAAGGAAAAGGTACTTTAAAATTGAGAAATCTGGTGTATAACACTTAACCAAGAAATCAAATTTGACATTACCAATAATAAGACAAGGTGATATCATGTGCCTCTTCATGTAATGCACTGGGAAGAATACAAAAGTACTTATTTAAACATCCTGGCCAAAATGTTTAACCTGAATGTAATCATGAAGAAATGATCACATATACTACAAATTCAGGGATATTTTTAAAAGTTTTTAACAATAGACTCTTCAATAATATCAACGTCACAAAAGACTACATAATGCCTGGGCTACTGTTCTGCTAGATAAAGGACACTGGAGGCATGCCACATATACATGCAATGCATGATTCTTTACTGAATCCTGGATTTTTACAAGACAGCTATCAACAAGATTGGGACATCTAGAAAAAGTGAATATGGCCTATGCAGGGTGGGGTGAAAGTAGACTTACAGTTATGAATAAGCAAAACATATAGTTTATTCTTATATCATTATTAATTATTGTACTATTTTCCATATGAATGACTATCTTACATAAATGATCATTTTATTGTAGTTAGGTAGAACCGTTCTTGTTCTTAGAAGATGAGATATGAGCTAAAGTATTTAGGGACAAAATGACAATGCCTGCAAGTAACTCAAATGACTCAACAATAATAACACCAGTAGAATGAGATGTGGAGAATGCTCTGGATTTCGCAGGAAGAACAAATCATTGGCATCTCTGAAAGAATCGTTGTAGAATAATAATAAGGTTGACTGCCAGATTATAAAAACTCTATAAATGAGCAGGCAATCAGAGCTTCAACCCATTGTTAGAAGGAGGGATGCTGGAGGATCAGTAGTGTGGGAATGGAGAGGACAGGAAGATCTAACCATATTGGTGAGCTGAGAGAGAGTGAGTGGAGAATGAGAAATTAAACATAGTATGTAAGAAGACAATGGAGTCAAGAGGACAAAAGTAAAGGTTTACTCAGAAAGGGTTCTCACAGTTATTCTTCACTGAAATCAATCAAAAGGGAAGTAGCTTAAATTACATTTGTGATGCAGGTTAGACAGAAAGAAGGACTTTCTAGAAGAACACATTCAGTTTCTGGCCTTAGAAGGAGAGAAAGCAGCCCTTCCTACAAGGTACAAGCTAGGAAATCATCTTTTGGCCCCATGTATCTACCTCTGACACTTCAAAGACTGCACATATCTCCTTACTCAAATACAAACTTGAGTAGTAGCTTGAGAATTAAAGTCAGTTGCCAAACATGAGTCAGCAATAAGCTGACTTAATAGAAACACAAAACCCATGTCTCAAGCTAAAAGAGAAAAGCTGCTTAAAGCATTCCCATACCCATCCCATGAGACCCTCTTTGCAGAGACCTCCATTTTCCTCACAAGAAGAAAGCAGTCATTCTCTCCTGTGCCTGCTTTCAGACTGAATGTATGATGGACAAGACACAGTGTGATATGCTTTGATTTGCTCAGAGAAATGAGATGTAGTTCAATACCACTATGATTTGTAATTACGTGTTTATGTAATTAAACACAAAGACGAGTGCCACAAAAAGGTGGATTTGGTTGATGCAGTTACAGAAGAGCTAAAAAATAGCAAACAGCTACAAACTGGAGGGGACATTGGGAATGGTACCTGCTGATGGGCACTGATGGTCATGGGAAGACTGTCAATTTGCCAAGGGTGTCTTTTCTATTTAGTTAAGGCCTTTTAATTAAGATTTTAAAGTTCCCCATGGACATGGAGGAGCTGCTGGTGGCCTGTTTTACAAACTTAAGGTTATCAACAGGGCCACAGAGGGTTTGCAGGAGAGTTTACCACACTCACAAATTTCAACTCAAAAACTAACCAACAATCTGTATTCTCCAAAAGACTTGAGGGTAGGTGCATCTGAATGGAAGTTTGAAATGCAGTGGGCCTTTGGACCGCATTTAGATTTGCTTTGTTTGCACCACACAATTTTTTTGTTCTCCAATTCCTTACTCTTCTTTTTTTAAGTCTGAATATCTGCTAACATGTAAAAATTCCCATAAGACCCTGTATCTCCAGCTGAGCACTGCTAGGCCCATGCTCCAGGACAACAGCAGGCTGCCCTGTTGAGGGGCCATGTGAGCCTCACAGTGCCCAGTCCTCACACTCCCTGCTGTTTTCCATTGCCAATTCTCACCTGTTTCTGTGGCCTGCTTGGCCTAGGAAGGCCTCTACATACATAACTTTTGATCTAAAACTGGCTTAAAACTAGCTCAGGTTTCTAGCCTGTGTTACCTCATGATGTTTAACCACAAAATATCTCTGTGTTGAATTTCCCATTCAATCTTTAAAAACTACCTCCTGGCTCTGGTTTGAGTTTGGTGAAGAAGTTTGCACTTTCTCTACTTCCCAATGATCTACACTTGGTAAACAATGCATCCCTGGCCTTACACTGTGCAGAAGCCTTTTAGCATATTTTTCAGACTATAAGACACACTCCCCACTAAATTTGGGAGGAAAGGGGGGTGTGTCTTTTTTTAAAATATTTTATTTATTTATTTTTTAGAAAGGGAAGGGAGGGAGATAGAGAGAGAGAGAGAAACATCAATGTGCGGATGCTGGGGGTTATGGCCTGCAACCCAGGAATGTACCCTGGCTGAAAATCGAACCTGGGACACTTTGGTTCCCAGCCCGCGCTCAATCCACTGAGCTACACCAGCCAGGGCTAGGGGGGTGTGTCTTATAGTCTGAATGTAGCTTACCTGGCTCACTGGGGTAGGGGGCGGCGGTGGAGTGGGGTCACAGGTTATTAAATATTTTACCACATTTTTAGCTTAAAATTTTTTTTCCTATTTTCCTCCTCTAAAACCTGGGTGCTTCTTATGGTCTATTGTGTCTTATAGCCATTAAAATATGGTAGTTTTTAAGATTGTGTTTTCATAGTAATGCATCCCATCTTCCCTTTTACCCTTCCTACTACCACCTCATCCCTGCATTATTAATTTTAATTCCCTTTCCCTGGACCTTCCCAGATGGGTTATATCTTTTTTTCTATAGGCAATGTCCCCAAGTACGACCTGCAACTTTATCAAGGAAAACATAAATATTTGTTTGATTTTTAAAGACTTTTTTCCAAGTGTAAATAAACAGGAGAAACAGGCAGAAATTTGTAGCACCACTACTCAATTTATAGGTGTACAAGGTGGACACACCAAAAAAATGTAACATGATTCTTGCCTTAATTAACAAGATACAGGCAGATAACCAGCCAAAGACAAAACCAAGAAATTGTGATTTGTACAGAACCAGGATGGCAGCCAGAAAGGATGCTGCATACCTAGTGAGTGCCTGATGCATGTGCAGTATGCCACTGAGTCACTCCAACCTTCTCAAAGCTCCGCCATAGGCCCTCCCATCTCACCTCCCATAGCTCCCCCCCACTCACACTGAACAGCCTTCTGGCCTCCTTGTTAGGCCTCAAGTCCACCAAAGCAGCTCTTTGCCTCAAGGTCTTCCCATTTGCCAGCCCTCCACCTGGAAAGGTCCTGTTCTAGACATTTTCATGGGTCACTTCCTCATTTTTTCATGTTTCTGATCAAATGTCACCTTTCTACATAAAGATGACACCCACTTTGGAGGTGATGAAAACGTTCTGGAATTAGGTAGAGGTGATAGGTGCACAAGAATGTGAATATACAAAATGCCATTGAATTAACATTAAAATGTTTTGTGTATTTCATCTCAGTAAAAAAGAAAAAAAGCACATCTAGCCTTCACCCTATCTCTCTTAAAATGAACCTTGTTTGTCTTCATGACACTTACCATTTGACGTATTATCTATGTGTTTACTATGTGTCTCCCTATACTTACATTCTATACAACTAAAATATAAATACAAAGGATAAGAATTTATTCTGTCCATGTCATATCCCAGTACCAAGAACAGAGCATACTGTACTCATGTTCTCATTTGTTGAAGGAACAAGTAAATGAATGAGTTCTCACTTAGTTCTCATAACCTGTGAAGCTGCTGGTTGTTCTACTCTAGCCCTTCCAACCCATGGTGTGGGTGTGACAGAGTGAAGGGAGACTTCAGTTTACAAAGGAGATGTAATCATGAAAAAAACTGGTGAGACACAAATTCCATTTCTCCACTGATCTACAGCATACAAGTGAGGATGGAGACCCCTCCCAGATCCAGGTGGAGTGAAGAAGAAGTTAAAGCAGATCCTGCCTCACTCAGGATGTCATGTTCTCCAGCAGCCTAGGGCTCCCCCAGTAGTTCTTTTGGAGACTAAGGAGAAGCATTTTAATAATGTTCATCTTTCTCCTTGTACAAAAACTATTGATTCTCAGTAGTGGTCATATTTAACAGAATTACTCAAGAGGCCTCTGCAATCTCTATTTCCTTTCCCCACCTCCCACCACCCTAGATTCTAATGCATGGTGAGGTCGGAAGTAAGGCAGAGGGTGGCTGAGAATCCTGCCTACAGCCAGACAAGCCTAAAGGCCTACTCTGTTTTGCAGCTGCATTTTCATCTGGTTCTCCAGCATCAATACCTAAACACAAGCTGCTGTGACTTGGGTTCACCTCCCTGAGCCTCAGTCATTTGCAAAATGGGCTGAGACTGTCCCTACCTAGCAGGTTAATCATGAAGAAAACTGAGAACTCACATACAAAACACCTATCCCAGGACCAGGCATGAGGAGTGGCTATGCTATACACATAGGCATGAGCATACACATATACATAGACACTACAGTACCTTGAACACCAGAACATTTCATAATAGTAAGGTACAACACTTTGCTCCCATTTCATTAATGTAATGACAAAATATCTTAATACATTGAGTTTACAAATAAAAGGAATAACTGGCATTCTTTTTTTTATACTAATGGAATGCTCCATTTTTTTTCCAAGCCACATAAGTATATCTGCCTTTAATGAGACAGTTGTGCCTACCTGTCAGGCCTAAATAATCGGGCTGCCAAAAAACAGAGCTATAGTGACTTAAATACAGATTATATTGCATAATCCCTTGGGAGTTTAGTGAAACTACGAAATTTCAAGGAACAGTGTGAAAGATACTTCCTGATTCTATGCTGTGCAGCAGAGACTTAGAGATGACTCTCCAGACAATGCTATCAGCCCAGTGCTCAGGACAGATGCCCAGGGACTTTCAGACATGGGTACTAGCTGAGGTCCTTGGATAGGCCACCTAACCTTATCTAGGCTTCAGTTCTTTTGTACAGTGACAGAGCTGAGGGAGACAAACTCAGAACCTACTCTCAGCTCTGAAAATCTATAACTGTACACCTCCTTCCCTACTGAAGACAGCTCTGCTGCATACCAGCCAGGACAGATCCTGCTGAGAGAGAAGAGTTTCACTGAACTCTAATTTCTCTTAAACCCCTCCTCACATTCTCTCCTGACGCTATTTACACTTGGAGTGCCTTCTTCTGCTCTCCCTGGCTTATTTTTTTTAGGCTATCATTCTTCATATACTTGAGGAGCTCTGATTCTCTCCACAGTCTCCTTTTCCCTAGAATTTTAGAATATGACCACATACTACCTCCACTGGGAAGATGCCAGACCCAGGAAGACTGACAGCAGTCTCACTTCACCTGTGACCATTTCTCTGTCTGCTTTCCACTTCTCAACCTAGAAACCCTTCCAAGGAAGAACCTCCAAAGCCCAAAGGCTGAAGGTGCCTACCTTCATCTACAGGGCCCCTAAACATGTCCTTCTAAAAAAGGTGGAGGATGGACTCTGTGGTGGCTAAAAAAAAAAATTCATCTGGTGATCCCCAAGGACAGAGACATCAGGGTTCCTGGCAGCAGTTACACACAAAAATCAATTTCCCCTGAAAACCAATTAGAGTGAGCACACAGGATTTTCACTTTGGCAGTTGAGCTGCTCAAAGCAGTCTGCTTTGGAGAGGAAACAAAAGAAAGAATGTTCCTGGGCAGGCTGGGCTCCTTGCCCTAGCTCCCTCCTCTGCCAACAGCTAGCACCTTAAAAAGAGCTCTCCCAAGAGGGATGCCCCTGGATGTCCTGGCACAAATGCACACTGGGCAATTTAAATTCCTTATGGGCTGAGTACCTAACTTAGAGACTGGAGGAAAGGATGTGCTGACCAGAAACCAGGTGCAGGCACCATCTCCAAAAGAGAATGAATGCTTACTGAGGACCTACAGTGTGTAATACACTGAGTGAGGTACTTTGACTATGTTTATACTCTGTCCTTGCAACAACTTTGTCAAGTAAGTACTACTGTCCCCTTTTTACAAATGGAGAAATCAACGTCCAGGCCACACAAATTGTTTAAGTACTTTTTGGATTTTTCTACCAGTCACTACCTCCCTCTTAGACCATTTCAGACTATTATAAGAACTGGAGGTCTATTTGCTGAGACTATTTTATAGACTGTAGACTAACAAAATAGGTTACTTTTTTATCTACCTATAAACCAGAGATTAAAGACCGAGACCACAGGGATTTCTGTGCTGCTGTGACTTCTTTAAAGAAGCATGTGGATAATTCTAATAAGTGTCCCACTATACCTAGAATTTATATACCACCTTCAAAGCAGTATTCTCCCAACAAAGGCTCCAGGCAGGCAATCCCTGTCCTTCCCATCCCCTCAGGAAAATGGCTCCAAGTGAGCTTCTCAATAGTAACAACTTCCAGGGGAGTTTGGTATGTGTGTGTCCATACCACCAGAAGACTCATGCTAGAGTGCCATAGCCCAGAGAATAGAAAGAACAAAGCCTGAAGGCCCATAAAGGCTCTGGGCCATGTGCTTGTAGGCCAGAAAGAAGATGGGAAAGGCAGGGTCACAGTGAGAAGATGAAGACAGAAAAGAAAGGCAGGAGTGTGCTGATGTCTGTCTGGGAAAAGAATGCCAAGGAGCTGATAAGGCTGAGACAACTCAGCAAGCTCTCCTAGAAGCTGTTCCCCCATCTGGCTATTACTCAGGATCCACCCCGGCTGGGGTGGGCCAATGCTCTGCAAAGGGAGTTATGGCAAACATGGAGCTAATGAATGCAGGCCTTTGGGCAGGCTGCTGCATGCTTACTAGAGTATCACTAGAATGAGCTGCACCAGGCCATGAGTACCAGCACAACCCTCCTCTCCTCCACCTCCAGTAGGGCAAAAAGACAACAGGACCTCTGCTGCCAGGGCCTTGACTTCTCAGCAGAAAAAAGCAAGAAAGTCAATGTTAGGATGTCAACTTCAGGTTCCTTAAACCCAACAGCTATTTGCCATGGGAAGTGAAAATCATCACTATGATTTCCCCATGTCCCTTCTCCAGGCCGTAAAGAATCTCTTTGGCTGCCAAAACCATTGCAGTCCTTCCACCCACAGCAAAGTCAGAATCTGCTTGTTTTGCAAAAGTGAGCCAAAGAAAAGGCACATGGGGTGGGGGCTGGGGTGGGGAGTGGGCACTAGCTCCAGCAGGAAGTGCTTATGGAAGGAATCTTCCTATCTTTCCTCCCATGTGAAGAATACCAGAGACTGAGCTCTTAATTTGGCCTTAATCTCAAGTATTTGTCAAGGAGAAGCAATGTGACTTACCAGCTCAAGGAAGAACCAGAAGAACCAGGAAGAACCTGTGGTTGAGGAGCAAATGCCCCAGCCTATCCTAAAAACCCCAACATTTCTCATTCCTTATCTACTCCCAATTGTTCTTCCTCTACAATTTTAGGACCCAAATCAAGCCACTAGCAACTTTCTGGATGAGGCATAGACTACCATATACTGCAGGCAGCCCACTGAAGGGGCTGGAGGGCAAGATGCATCCCTGGGCAGCCACAACAAAGGGAGGCCTCCAGAAACAAGGGAAAAACCCTAGGACTCCCAACACAAGGTAAAGGGGGCAGCGGGAGATCCAGCCCAGAATAATGGACACTTTGAGTTTTCTCACCTGGATTCAGCCCCTCAAATGGAGCACATTAGATTGAGAGGGCCTGCCACCCCTGCCTGCCTGAGGCCTGTTCCCAAGGACTCATGTCCTCCCAGTCAAAGCCAGGCCCAGGACTGCCACCTAAAGGGACCAATACACAATACAGGAAGAGGCTCCAGGACAACAGGGCCTTAGACTTCATTCAGAAAGTACAGTGGTTTTCTGGCTGTGGCAACAACCAAAATCATTACCACAGAGTTCCCTGGAACCCATGACAACAAGAAAAGTAGAAAGGAATCACCTGAGTTCTTCCCTACCATTCCTAAACCTAGACAAGCAGCACCTGCCCAAGAGCCTGCTCCCAGTGAGTACAAACAATGCAATGGGCAGGTACATAGCAGCATGTGACCCCCTTCCCCCAAACACACAGGATCTGAGCTCCGACCTTTACCCTAAGATTCTGGTCCAAAACCCAATGTAAAGTCCTTAGAACTTAGAAAATCCTTTACATGGCCATCAGATGAGCAAGTTGGGCAGAGTAAAGGTGTAAGAGGGTGCAGCCAGGGCACCCCCAAAAGAAGGATTTCTAATAGGGTCTAGAACTCAGGGTGTCCAGGAAATGTTAAAAATATGGGATGTCCTCACCCCCACAAGTCTGAGCTGGGGGATGGGATACATGGAGCAGGGCCATTGAGTTGTTGTACATAGCAACAGTTTTGCAGATAACCTCTAGAATGGTCATTTAACATATCTATAACCTTTAACTGGTTGCATAGATATGTTAAATAGCTTTAAGCTATTGCTTTAAGCCAGGTAGAAAGGAGGGACTTCTACCCAAGATGTAACTGGGAGGAAACTCCCCCTAGTTACAGAGCCTGCCTGAGAGCTTGGAGATGATTGACTCCATACCATGGGGCCGTGCCTGCTCAGACTTATTATGGTAGCCCAGTAAAGCTGGAAAATGCAGGAGTGCTGGCAAGTGTAGCTGATTGTGGGAGCAGTCAAAAATGGCACTGCAGAGGAAGATTAGCACTGGGATTCAAACCCAGGTGTAGCAAACATGACAAGAATTGACACACGGCTTTGGCAAAGAATCACCAGGTGGCTTTTTGGCAGAAAACCGCCATGCAGCTTTGGCAGAGAATCACCACATGGCTTTGGCAGGAGACAATCACTTGGCTTTGGGTCTCCCTTTGCCACACAGCTTAGGAAGCTGAAAAGCAAGATGTAGCAGCAAGGCAGACCTCTCTCTTAGCAGTTCAGAAGAATGCAGGAGAGATGCTGCAGGAAGGAAAGGGGTGAAAGGACTCTTGCTGGTGGGACATCAGAAGGTGCCAAGTAGTTTTGGAATAAGAACTAGAGATCCCAATGACACAGCAGATGGTGCTGGGAACTGAGGGAGGCCTACCAGCCGAGCACGGATTACTGGGAAGAACTGGGGGCTGCCTGAACCACAGACTTCTATTTCTTTTCCTGAGATACAGTACCCCAGACTGGGCAAAGGGGGAAGGAAGGACTGTGTGTGTTTGTGGGTGTTTTAAGGGACTTTGGGATTTTGATGAAGACATTAGGTCACTACTTTAAGTCTGTACAGTATTAAATAAATATTTCCTTTTCTTTTCACCAATCTCTAACATGGAGAGCTATAATTAATTCTCTGGTGAGGGGAAAAGTGAACCTAGTACAGGGGGACCCCAGGAGAAAGGGGGTCCATTCAGTAATATTGTGGGACCCCTGTCCCCGGCAGCCAATCAGGGAAAATCATGGAAAACCACATGAGCAGTAGCTTTAAAGTAATAAAACTACTTGTACATGTGCACTAAAAGCCCACCAAAACTAGCCAGGAAGGATCCACCCTATAAGAATAGAGTCCCTCCAGCCCATGAGGTCAATCTCTGCTTGGAGTTGGCCTGCTTCCATGTTCTCTGCTATAAACTCTGGGTGTTCAGTTCAATTCTTTGTCCCAATCACCAAGAACCTGGTTACCTGTGCCCACCTGGGACAAAGGGTCTCAGTGGGTGAGAACCTAGTAAATAGCAGACAGTTATGCAGACATATGGGGCCCCTTCAACTGAACAACCATGAGGATGTTTACTGAGTCCTACCAGGTGCCAATCACTTACCTAAGCACTTTACATACATTATTGCAACAAGTCCTCGTGGCAATCTAGGAAACAGGCAAAACCATCCTCTTCATTTAAAAGGGACAACTGAGAGGAAAGGGGACTTAACCCAAGGAACACAGCTAGGAAGCAAAATTTGATCCCAATCAATTTGGCCCCTGAGCCCAGGCTATGCCAATGCCTCCCATTCCAGCTGCTGGACATAACAAGAACAAAAAAAATCTCTACCTTAAAATTTGAAAAACCTGGGTCCTTTCTGACCAGAGGGTCCAGCAAAGGAGCAGAACTCTACTACAGGGGAGCAGAGATAAGAATCAAGTTAGACTATGCTGGCGAATTCTTCTTGGAGAAAAGCAGAAGGAGAAAAAGCAACTGTATTCAAAGAACTGCTATCAGAGGTCAGGAAGAAAACACCATTCCCAAGAGGCTCTGCAGGTTGCACAAAGATAAAACACACATTCCCTTTCTCCAGTCCCAGCATACAACATAGGGAAAACCAGAGCACACCATAGATAAGAATGCCCTCCTCCACACAATCTCTCTCTCCCATGCTTCCTGAGCCTCTAGAGGTCAAGAGGGTCAAACTGGGGTCAGCAAAGAGTATCACCTGCCCTCCCTCTGCTCTCCTTTCCTATGGAGGAAGGCAAGGCTGAGCACCTGAGAGTGGCCCCTATCCCTGGAAGAATTTCATAGATCCTTCATTAGCAAGGGGAATTAGCATTAAAGCTGGATGGGTCTGCTCTCTCAGGGGAGGACTTGGTAGGAAAATGGGGAAACTGACCCAGGGCCTGAACACTCTATAACACAGGTGGCTAACACAAGACCCGCTGGCTGACTCCGGCCCTCCACCTGGTTTTATCCGGCCTGGCACCTTGTTTCTACCCGGCCGCAGAGCCTAGATCTCACTTAACTGTTAAGGAGTAGTCACCTTTATACAGTCCTAAAATTACATTCAGCCCTTTGAGGGCAACCATGAGGCATATGTGGCCCCTGGTGAAAATGAGTTTGATGCCCCGGCTCTAGAAGCTTCAATGCTCAACCAAGGCCAGATCCTCCAGTGAGCCTATGGCACCAGTGACCTGGCCAGCTTGGACCATGCCCCAGTCCTCCTCTTCTTCCTGATCCAACTTCCAGGAAAGAGTCCCTAGTCCTGAAGGACTTCTCCTCTCTCATTCAATCTGATCTGCTGGAAAACACCATCCCTGTGTGAGGTCTGACCAGGGCCCAACTGTGGACAGACGGTCAGGGAAGAGCCATGTTCCTTGCCACATTCAGCATCCTGACAGATCATCTTCAAAACAACAGATTCACCTGTCTGAGGTTTTAGTGGAAGGCCTCAAGACCAGCTACCTAGAAGGTCTGCTGAGCACTAGGAAGGAAAAGTCAAAGACAACTCAACCAAGGGAGGAACATCCTCCACTGCTACTCAGAACCACTTCTCACAAATGGGAGGAGCCAACAACATTATACCTTCTCTAGGGCCCTTTACTGATAAATGTGGAGAACTGAGCAGTTATCACAATGGAAAAAATAGTTTGTAGATGACTGAAGTACATGTTTAGGAAGAAGACAGGTTCTGTTCTGGACTTTCTCAGTTGGAGGTAGCTAAAAGCATCAGTAGAGAAATGTTCAAACAGTACCTAGAAATGCAAAGCCCTGGACAGGTCTGGTCAAACACAGATGTGGGGGATGTCTTTGAGGGAGAATGAAGAGGCAACAGACGACAGTGGCAGTTTTCCTACTGTCCCCCATCACCCAATCTTCCCATCCTCCAGTTTAATAATGTTTTGGGGGGCACTTGGCTAGACTACATTTCCTAAACAACCCGTCGCTAGGTGTGGCCATGTTACTGCCTTTGGGCAATAAACTATGGACAGAAATGGCATCCACGTCTTGGCCTTAAATGACTGAGTGGGTGTGTACACACCTGACCTCTTCTTTTTCCCACGTCTGAAAACCAAGAGAATAGCAACCACCTTGAACCCCTAGGTAATGAGGCTGGCAGAGTCCCCACCTAACCTGAACTACCCACCTACCTCTAGACTGTTACATGAGAGAGGAATAGATGTATCTGGGGGCCTCTTTGTTACAGCTGCTCAATCTCTGCCCTTATACTAATGTTACAGAGCACAACAAGGGGGGCCTGGGACAATATACTATTACCGAAAGAACCCCCAGGTCCATTATGTCTGCCGCCTATAGGAAAGATGTCTTTCAATGCCAGAGATTCGTGAAAAGGAAAGGAAATGTTTATTTAATGCTATACAAACTTAAAGTAGTGACCTAATGTCTTCATCAAAAATCCTAAAGTCCCTTAAAATACCCACAAACAGACACAGTTCTTCCTTCCCACTTTGCCCAGTCCAAAGTACTGTATCTCAGGAAAGGAAATAGAAGCCCATGGCTCAGGCAGTCCTCTGGTTATTCCCAGCACTCCATCTCGACTGGGAGACCTCCCTGGGTTCCCGGCAGCCTCAGCTGAGTCGCCGGGATCTCTGCTAAAGCTGGGTGGTGGTTCCCCCTTCTAAAGCTGCAGGGGTCCCCACTCTGGCACAGGCACGTGGTCCTCTCTCCACTGTTCCAGATGCGTGGTCCTCTCTCCCAGGGCCACGAGAGTCCCCACTCAGCCAAAACCATGTGATTCTCCCCTGCAATGGCTGCAGGGGGTGGGGGGCAGTCGCCACTCTGCCAAAGCCGAGTGCTGATTCTCTGCTAAAGCTGCATGCTGATTCTCTCCCACAGGGTTGTGGGAGTCCCCACTCTGCTAAAGATGCGTGGTTCTCCCTCCCTCAATAGCTGTGATCCTCTCTGCACTGCCACAGCCGCATGGTTCTCTCTCTCAGGACTGCCATGTCTCAGTTTAAATCCCCGCACCCATCTTCCTCTGCAGCCCCATTTCCGACTCCTCCCACACTCGGCCTCACATGCCAGAACACATATCCTTCCAGCTTTACTGGGCTACCATCATGGGTCTAGGCAGGTGCAGCCCCACGTCAAGGAGCCAATCATCTCCAAGCTCTCACGCAGGCGCTTTAACTCGGGGGACCTGCCCCCCTAGTTATGTCTTGGTGGGGAAGTTACTTCCATTCCCCTGGCTCAGGGCATGGCCACAGCTATTTAACATATCTATGCAATTAGTCAAAGGTTAAATGACCACACCAGAGGTTACCTGCAAAGCTGTTGCTATGGGAATATGGGAAACAGTTCTCAATGGCCCTGCTCCATTTGTCCCTTCCCCAACCCACACGGGATGGGCGGGTGCGGGGGAGGACATCCTAAAATCTGGACACCTTGAGTTCTGGACCCAATTTCAAAAGCCCATTTGGGGTCCGCCCTCTTGGCTGCACCCTGAAACACCAAGACCATGCATGGATAGCACACCAATTTGGGAGTGGGCAGAGGCCAAGGATGAAATGGCTCATTACCCTAGTCAGCAAAGGGCATCTGGCTCCAGCCAGAAGTCCCAGAATCATGCACAACACTTCCTTCCTCCTCATCCCACATGCCCACATTTGTCCATTCTTTCTCAGTGCAATTCTCCCTATCCACTTGGTCACTGTTCCTTGTCTGGGTCACCATAACACCTTACCAGGACTCCTGGATAGTTTCCCATTGATCTCCCTCCCCTGTTCTTGTCTATTCTAAGCCACCTGGTCCAGAACCTTTATGAAAACCTTTCATAGGCTCCTTCCTGCATCTGACCCAAACCTCTCCCTGCTCCATGCTTACTCCCTTGTTCACATACTAGTTGCCTACAGTTGTTCTCAATGGGCTCCCTCCTACCTCAAGGCCCATGACCATGCTCTTCCTTCTGATCACAGGGTCCTTATCCCAGTTCTTTGTTTAATTTCATTCTTCCTCTAGGTCTTACTTGGCTCATATGTCTATTCTTCAGAGAAGCCTTTGCTGACCTCCATCTAAAGTAGTTCCTTATTGTTTCTCTCTCTATATATATAAATACCTTGTTCTTTAACAGCACTATAGGTATCTCAGTTTGTAATTCAATAAATATTTACTTGTTTAATGTCTATGTCTCCAACTGGGTCAGGCTACAGCAGGGCCAGGATATGTCACTTCTGTGTACCAGCAATTGTGCCCCTTGGTAAAACATGTGTTGAATGGATAAATCATGCAGAAAGGGAGGTGCAGAGACTAACAAAAATGAGAGTTTAAAGACAGGGTAGCTCCTTACTGTCAAATGCCCCATGAAGGAAACACAAAGAAGGAATATCATCAGATTTGTTGGAAAGAAGGTGGTGGTTTCTGAGAACAAAGTATTAATGGAAACAAAGGCCAAACTGTAGTAAGTTTGAGAAGTAAGATCATAATCTTACTTTTACCACTATGATTTCAAAACACTGCAGTAAAGGGAAAATAAGATCCAGGTTGCAATTAGAGAAGCAGCTGGAAAATGGGCACTGGTTTCAGACAGGAAGGAGCTGAATGGGGAGCAGGAAGAAAATAGAACAAGCTCCAAGGGGGCAGGAGGGACTAGACCCAAGCCAGCAGCAGATAAGGCACCCTTTGAGATGATAGAAAAGAGAGGGTGGCAAGGCAAGGACAAAGAAAGCTGAGTGGTATTAAATAAGTCAGTGTAGAGAGTGCACAGGATGGATGCAGTTGGAAATGCCACAGGAGCTGGCTGGAAAGGAGTGACAGAAGGAATGAGCCAGAAGCAGGGAGGATGACCCTTTAGCCTGGTGTGTAACTTCCTCTTGTGGCCCCCGGGAACCTTGGCCCACATGCAGAGAAAGCAAATGGTAGAGTTTACCCATGCCTGAAATCTGGAAATGTGGGATGGAGGAAGGACATGAGAATGAAGGGAAGGAGTGAAGGAAAAGAAGGTGATGGCTGTAAGTAGAGGTCAGTACAGTTCCTGCAGGGCAAGGAAGTGCCTACGGCTAGGAGACACAAAGAGGGTGAAGATAAAGGTTCAGGGAAGTGAAGAAGGAAGAGAGTTTAAAAAGGATGTTTCTGATTTAAGATGTACCAACAGAACAGCCATACTACAGGGAAGACTGAGAAACACAATCCAGAAACTGATGGCAAGGAATGCTTTCAAGCTTTAAGGCTCACTAAGAAAATGTTTAATAATTTTTGTTGAGGACCTAACTACAGTGCAGACATTTTCCTAGATGCTAAAGTATTATCTCATTTAAACCCATACTAAACCTATGGCCCACATGCATTTTTTTCCTCTACAGCTGAGGAAATTGAAGATATACAAAGATATTAACAGGGTAATCAGTATACAACAGCAAACCTAATACCCACAATATCTACAGTACTGCCCTTGACCACGTCAAGATCCAGATATTCTGAGTAAGTCATTCTTCTCCTGGGTTTTAGGATCCAATGCCTCAGAAAAACTGAGGCATCACTAGCAGCTCAAGGAAAATAAGGAGATGAGGTGAAGGGGGGAAAATAGAAAATAGCTCCAAAGCTTCAAACATCTTAAAAGAGAAGCCATTGGTCCCAGCAGCCCTATGCAGTCATAAAGGGGCTTCCCCTTGGCCTGAGGCTAGGATGAGAAATTCAGGGTGAGACAACCAAGACTGAGGTGAGAGTTCTCCCTGTGCCCCTGGGCCACCTTTAGACCCCCACAGACCTCCCTCCCAAGGCAAGCCAGATCCTCCTGTCAGTGCCAGCAGAGCACTGCTCAAGCAGCAGTAATTTAAATAAAAAATCCTGAGGCAGCAAAACCCCACTGCTCGGGAGCAAAAGATTAAGGAAGCACTGCAGAGAATGAAGAAGGGGAAAAGAAAAAAAAGGAAGAAAGGAAACCTGCCAGACACCCACCTTCCTAGAGTTAACAATCTTACTCATTTCTCATCAAAAAACCTCTTCAGAAGAGGTTAAGCAGACAATAAGCTATTGAAAGCACCAGCCAGCATAGCTGCTTGAAATTCCACACATGTGCCCTGGCTATGTATTTCTATTAATGTCCAGTGTGTGTCAGCATGAAGATAAGGTGTCAACATCGTGTCCAACCAGTTAACTAGAGAATGGGCCCTGTGTTTCACATTGTCTGACACTTGGGAACCCCAAGAACAGAGGCTCTTCAGCAGAGCCTGCCTGCACTCACCTGCATGCCTACTGCAGTGGCCATCAAGGGTGAAGGTACAGAGGAGAGGAATGGAGGTCATGACAAGGCAGAGGACTGGGGCTGTGGGAAAAACTAACAGCTACACAGCAAGAGGGAAAAAATCCACATAGTGTAACAGGGTGAAGCCAAGAGGGGGGCCCCAAATAGGGATTTGGAATGGGGTCCAGAACTCTAGGTGTCTAGGAAATATTAGAAAGACATATAAGATGTCCTCAGCCTTTCCCACCCCTCAACAGGTATGAGTTGGGGGAAGGGACACATGGAGCAGGGCCATTGACAGCTGTTTTGCATAGCAACAGCTCTGCAGCTAACCTCTGGCATGGTCATTTAACATATCTATAACCTTTAACTGGTTGCATAGATATGTTAAATAGCTGTGGCCATGCCTTGAGCCAGGGAGAAGGGAGGGACTTCCACCCAAGATGTAACTGGGGGGCAGGTCCCCCTGATTACAGCGCCTGCTTGAGAGCTTGGAGATGATTGGCTCCACACCATGGGGCCATGCCTGCCCAGGCTCACTATGGCTGCCCAGGAAAGCTGGAAGGATATGGGAGTGCTGGCAAGTGTAGCTGATTGTGAGAGGAGTCAGAAATGGGGCTGCAGAGGAAGACTGGCGCTGGGATTTAAACCCAACTTGGCAGCCATGCAAAGGGAGAAAACCATGCAGCTGTGGGAATAGAAAGGAGAACCACTCGGCTTTAGCCAGAGTGGGAACCCCCACAGCTTTGGTGGAAGAGAACCACAAAGCTTTGGGGTGCTCCCTTTGGCCATGTGGCCTGGGAAGCAGGAGAGACTTTGCCTAGAAGAAGCATGAGAGAACTCTTGCCAGTAGGCCATGAGAAGGTAATCCAAGGCCATATGGCTTTGGATTAATTAGAGATCTTGCCTGGACGGCAACACAGCTGATGGTGCCAGCAGCCTGAGTCACGGACGTTTGCTTCTTTTTCTGGGATATGGTACCACAAATTAGGGAAGGGGAAGAAAGAAGCACTGTGGGCATCTGTGGGTATCCAAAAGGACTTTGATATTTTAATGAAGACATTGGGTCACTACTTTAAGTCTGTATAGCTTTAAATAAACATTTCCTTTCCTTTTCACAAATCTCTGGCATTGAGAGACGTCTTTCCTAAGGTGGTGGACAATCGAACCTAGAGGGGGTTCCTTTCGGTAATAGTACATGGTACACCCCTTGGCCCTGTGTGTTCTGTAACAGTTTTTGGCATGTCTGGGTGGGCCAATAATTGCCCGCCACCCCCCCACCCCGCCCCTGTTCTGTAACAATAGGGCTATGTTTAGGGAAGAGTATGAGCAATGGCAGAGTCAGCATAGTAACTAGAGAGTGGGTGACTGACTGTCCTGCAGTTGGGTGATGCTAACATGGAGGTAGGGGTGGGCAGGGGGAAGCCAACAAGCTTCAGGGAACCCCTCCATGGAGACCCCCTCCCAACACCTAGTCCCAGTGGCATCAGAGCTCAGCTGCTCAGGCATGAATCATACAAAGGCCTTGTACACAGAGCTGTTCTACTGGACACTCCCCCTTAGCTGCTACCCCAACTCCCTCTCTGAGTCCCAGCAAAGAGAAAAGCACGAGAATCCTCCAAAGAAATCCTGCTGGATTCAGCAAGGCAAGGAAGAAGGAATTGCTGCCAAGAGTTGGGGTTCCCCAACTCCACTAAGAATGCATGCAAGTGGGCTCTCCCCTCAGCCTCGCAAGAGCCCAGGGCCCACAAAAACACTCCAATCGGGGCCTCCAGGAAGACACAAACAAGGACAGTGCAGGCACCAGAGCAGCAGCACTTCCTCTCTTAGCTCAAATTAACCTTAGGAGTCAGCAGATAATGCCCAAGAGGATTTAGATGATCTGCTTCAGGACAAAGGAGCACAAGGTAGAAAGGGATGTGCTGCGTATGCTGCTGATAATGACACAGGCTCAGGTGAAGGAGGGCTGGGACTCAGTAACAGCCACAACACACACCCTCTGTGTCTTGTCGCTTCTCCACCATGTGGAGACTCAGTCCCCTCTTCCATCTTTTGGATGCAGATTAGTCCCTGTTTAGCTTTTCTTCCCCTTTATTTTGGGGGAGTTGGCATAATGCAAAGAATGAACTGGCTGCCTTCCATCTGCCAGACAGCGTGCTGCATTATTCTGCTTACATCGTGTCACAAAGCATCCTAACAAATCTAGATGTTTGCCATTTGGCACATGAGAAAACCAAGGCTCACAAAGGTTAAGTAATGTGTCCAGGGTCATGGACAGTGCTTGGTGAATATGAGTCTAGATCTAACAGGTCCCAAAGCAGGGCTCTACACTGCCATGATACAGAAAGTGCTGCTTGTCACCTGACCAGCATCCAGCCCCTTCTTCATTAATAACATAACCCTAATTATTTGGGGGAGGGGTCAAGTGCCCAGCAAAAATTACTCACTATCCTCCTTTAGCCTTGATGGCTCTATGACATAGTTGTGCTAATGAGAGTCCCTGGGGAAGGTGTTACTCCCACATAAAACAACACAACTTCACTAGAAAAAGGCTCTTGGTCTTTTCTTCTTCCAGCCTGGAGGCATAGTAGCCATCCTGCGGCCCTGAGAAGAGCTGCACTGAGGATGGAGGATCAAAAGGAAAGGAGGACAACAATGGATCCCTCCTGATACACTGAGCTACCATACCTGCCGGGGCTGTCTGCCCCAGACTTCTTATTTTCATAAGATAAACAACCCCTACTATTTCAGCCACTGCCACCTGGGCTGCCATTATAGCCAAAACTCTCTTGATTGGCACACATGTTGCTCTATCTGAGGGCAATCATCTTGGTACCCAGACTTGGGAGATGGAAACCTGGTTAGACCACTGATTGGATACAGAGGTAAAGGGGAATAATTTGCAACTTTTCTCCTATTTCACTTTTCAACAATTCCTTTTCAATTTCTTTACTGTGCCAGTAGCCAGCAGTGGCATCTACCCAAAAGGGCAAACACATTCTGCTTAACTGACAAATCTAAAACTTTTTTTTTCACAAAAAGGAAATGGCAGAATGATAGTTCTCCAAAGATTACGTGAACAGACCACACAAATTGACTTATAATAAACCATGACCCTCCTCTCTTCCTCGACCTGCTAACATCTTAGAGAGATGTATGGAAGTCAGCAGGCACCAGCCTAATTTCCCTCCAGCAGGAGAGAAAAGGAAAATATACTGCTGCCAAGATCACCCTGGATTCCAGGATCAGCCCCAGTTGCTCCCCAGGCATGAAAAGAGTGGCAGGGTAGTAACCAACACTACCCCACAGGAGAGGAAGGGAACAGGTGCAGAGCAGGCACAAACAGCAGGTACTGCCTGGACAGCCTGTGTCCTCTCAGAGGCAAGACTGCTAGCATACACCATCCGACTCCAGCTAGAAGGAGGGCCCCAGTTCTCAAATCAGGTTTCCTGACAATTGTAGGCTGATACACAGTTGCACAAGACCTATTCAAAACACAAAAGCCCCAAACTCTCAAAAGCAGTAGGTCAGTAAGGTGCCACCTGCTGCTTTGATGCCTGTCAGCCGACGCAGGTTACCCCCCTTTGCTGGTGGGTTTCTGCATGGAGGTCTGCAGCTGAGATCCCTTGGGACCCATCAGGCACACAGAGGCCAAGGAGCCTGGCTGGTCAGCAGCTGAGTCCCTGAAGAGGCTTAAGAGGAAAAGCTTCTTTCATAGTTCCCTCCAGATCCCAGCCCTAGCTGCCAGCCTCTTTAGCTCATCCTTGGTGCTAACAGACATTTTGATAGAAATGCAATCTGCTAATTAGAAGCAAAAACATCAGGAATGGAACCACGATCAACCATTTGCCTAATAAAGTTAGCAGCTAATGAGGATTTCCAGCTTTGTCAGCACACAGCAGAGGTCACCTGAGCTAGCATCAGAGCCAGGGATGGGAAAACAAAAGGCATCTGCAGATCTGTGAGGTGGCAAAGGGAAGAAGGCTGTACAAATCCTAATCAGGCCAGGCTGTGACACACACTTGAGTTTCAGCTTAACTAAAAAAATACTAAATGCACATCTTGTATTATTCCAAAGTGTTGGGACTCTTCCTTCCCACCTCATAGCCATTCTGGACCAATCAGATTCTGAAGTTCCTACATTTTAATCTGAGAAGTTCACAGAGTAATAGCTTTCCTTCAAGAGGAGTCCATAAGTCCTTAAAGAGGAGTCCACAAGTTTTCTACTTTCCGCTAAAATTCAAACAGCTGGAGACCACTATTCACCTTCTCCTTTCCCCAATGGCACCACCCTGGTGACCTGGTCCAGACAAATCTTGGGCCCCTCTAAACCCCATCCCACTACTCATCCCCTCACCCTAGTCCTTTTCCCCCTCCTCACTACCAGGGTGACCACCACCTTCACAGTGGCATGTAAAACAAATGCATAGAACAGCTGACAGAAAAGCAGGACTTTTTCACCCCAAGGACACCATCACAATGCACTTAATGAGGTAAATGAAAAACAAGAACTTAACAGGCTTCTCAGGGACAATACAGGAGTGTAACCCTCAGAGGTCTGTTGGGCCCACCTGTGGCCATGTTCTCATGGCAAGAGAAGCAACTAGATCATAGCAGCCCTCCCATGTTTTGTCTGGCTCATGAGTTCAACATGCTTTGTGAAGGTTTGTTTCAGTTTCTGCCACATGTCTCCAGCATTACAGAGGCTGCTGCTGCAAGGCACCAAGAGTCTGGGCTCTCACATAAACCAGGTTATTACTGGGAGTCTGATAGGTGGCACTTGGCATTCTCCATGTCCCATCACCATCACCACTTGGCATCTAGCAACATTTTCTTATGCTCCATCCCCTAAAATGCTGAGTCCAGCTCATTTAGACCCTTCCCAGAGCATGGTACCAGCAGATGACTGATTCTCTTGATTATCTATCCTCAGCAAAGAAAAGAGCTCCTGCTTTCCTTTGAGGCTGAGAAGTCTGACAAAGGCATCCAGGTGGTCAGCAATCTGTGTCAGGGACAGGGCCATTGGTCACCTGGTGAGCGTTTGAAACAGCAGAGTCCCTGCCTGGAGAGCCATAGCATCAGTGGGACACTCCATATCCTTTAGTAGACCAGATAGCAGAAAGGGCCATGAGTCCTCCTGGTGTCACTGGCTCCCACTGTCAGCCCAGGAGCCAGCTCTGGGCCTGTTGTGCCAGTATTACATGCGAGCTGTTAAAAACATAAATTCCAGGGTCATGGCAGCAAAGAATCCAGTCCTGTTACTTCCAGAGTGAGAGTCAACTATATGTATTTTTTACCAAATTTCCCAGTGATTCTGATGGACAGCATGTTGAAAAGCCTGGCAGAGAGGACAAAGAGCAAAGTGAAGCTGGTAAAGACAGTTGGCAGCATCAAAGCCACCACAGGGCCCTCATCCTATACCCGTAACACACACATCTGGAAAACCCCAAGGCCTCTGCTTAGAAGGAAGGTGTTTCTGTGAGGCCCTGCCTCTCTTTTCACACAACCGGTCAGAAGGCTCCATGGCTGTTTTATTCTAAGAATCTGTTCACATCAACTCTGTGTCCTAAGACCACAAGTCCTAGGAGGTGAAGAAAAGACTAAATTATAACACTGCCAACAATGTGAAACCCTGTCTACTCCCATTCCAGAGAGAAGGAACAGTGCAGTAGAGTGAAAAGATCCCAGTGACAGGCATTTGGATGCAGTGCTCTATCTGCCTCACCTTCTCAGAACAACATGTTCACTTCCTTGAGCACCTGGGTGCCAGTATTTAGGTTAGCCTCTGGTCAATCTTCATGACCATCCACAAAGTGGGCATCACAATCCTGTTCTTATGCACTAAGGGCCATCCCTAGACTTAGTGCCAGACTCTTAGATGGTAACTGGCTGCCATGTCTGGTTTTTATGCCCTTCCTCCACCAATTTGTATAAAATATATGAGAAATAAAACCAAAGGTTTTTTTTAGTGTATAATCAATTAAAAATACAGTTGAACCAGTTTTCATGTAAGCCTATCTACAGTTTTCTTTTCTCCAAAGAGAAAAAGAAAATAATCTCTCATCAGATTATGTTAATGCTGATCTTAATAAAGAAATTAGGAACCCAGGAGGCCTCACAATGACCCTTCAAACTAATTATCCCACACCTCTAAAATAATGAAATGTACACACCCCTGCTCTTTTAGCAAATGTGGGAATAGTGGTAGTCAGCTGTGTGGTGTGTCCCTTTATATCTGTCTCTGGGAGACTCCACTTGTCCTGTGGAAGGACTGACCCTATACATTAATTGCCATTTGGGACCAAACATTCAGGTAGGGAATGAGAGCAGTCATAGTACTTTGCCCTTTTCATTTTCTCTGGTGAGTGAAGAGTGCTTCAAAGTGATGACAATAAAAGGGAAGAGTAAAATAAATTTGGTATTGGTCATGAGAATCTTCTTTAACTATACTATTTAAAAGACTTGGATACAGAGCAGAATTGAATGAGCTCCTTCCATGAACACTCCCAAGGCACAAGTGCACAGGGTCTGTTGACACCTGAAAGTCAGGCAGGAGATGGAGAGAAACCTCTTGGTACTCCAGACTCTACACTAAGCACCACATACCAGCTGTCCACAGCTACAGCAGGTACAAGGAAGTATCCTGGGACAGGTAAGCAGGGCCTCCAAATAGTCTGATGGAGCAGGAGAGCACAGACAAACCCTGAAGTGATCAGATTCTAAGCCTGCTAAACAGGTTTTGGTTATACCCTCACAGGGTCTGAAGCCAAAGCAACAATGAAGCCCACACCATTCTCAACTATCAACTAAATTTACTCATCCACCCACACTAATGATCTGTCAAAGAAGAAAAGTGGCATTTCTGGGCATAAACCCTATTTACCTCAGTATCTACTGTTCTGTCCATGATGTCCAGTGGAAATAAAAAGTTACAAGGCACATAAAGCTGTGGGAAAATGGGATTATCAACAGAGGAAACAGTCTATTGAACCAGAGCCAGAAATGACCCAGATGTTGGAATTCTCAGATACAGATTTTAGAATAACTATGATAAATATGGGAAAAGTGTATAACATGTGTAAATAACAGGGAATGTCAGCAGAAAAGTAGCAACCATAAAAAATTCCAAAAGTAAAGAGAATCAGGACTTAAAGTGGAAGTTCATGACCCTTCACAAAGAGCCCTGCAGTCTGTCTCAAGGAAAAACTTTCATTTTGCAGATCAGAAGACTGAGCCCTGGCTGGTGTGGCTCAGTGGATTGAGTGGCGGCCTGTGAACCAGAGTCTCCAGTTTGATTCCCAGTCTAGAGCACATGCCTGGGTTGCAGGTCAGGTCCCCAGTAGGGGGCACACAAGAGGCATCCACACATTGATATTTCTCTCCCACTCTCTCTCCCTCCCTTCTTCTCTAAAATAAATAAAATCTTTTTAAAAAAGAAAAGAAAAAAAGAAGACTGAGGCTGACAGACACCACCATGCCATGAAACTTCTCACAGGAATGAGAACCACTGAGGAACTGGGACCACTGGCAGTGCCACTGTCTCCCGGCTCCTTGAGGTATCTGGTTCCTCAGAGATTTAAAAAATTAAAATCCCCAGAGCTGCACTGTCCAGTCCATGGGTCAGCAAACTACAGCCCACAAGTGGAATACAACCTAGAGCCTCTTTTGGTATGACCTCTAAGCTAAGAATATTTTTACATATTTTAGAGCTATAAAAACAACAAAGAACATGTGACAGAGACCAATTGTGGCCTGAAAAACCTGAAATATTTACTATCTGGCTCCTACAGAGAAAATTTGTCAATCCCTGATGTAATCTAGGAAAAAAAAAAAGCCCAGCAAGATTTAAGGGAACAAAGAAAGGGACTATGGATATCATGCTCTCTTTTTTCCAGATTATGCCTTTTACCAGCCTTCTAAGTGCTTACAAGTAGATCTCCATAGGAATTCAAGATCTCTATCTGCAGCTCAAACTGGAGGAAGCATAAGAACAAAGCCTCCAGAATCCCCAGGCCTAAATCGCCAAAGACCCACTCTCTGCCTATTCCACACAAGTTAAACCCAAGTCCCTATATCTCTGACTAGTAGTCATATAAACTGTTCTCTAGTTGACTCCAAGATATCATGCTGCATGTGCTTTTTTATTGTTGTTGTTCTGCTTTGCTTTATTGTTTGAAAGGTCAGATATGTGAGTTGCTATCCATTCTAGGAAAGGCTGAAATGGGTACCTGTTCCACCTACTTGCAATGGGGCACTGCAGTGAGGAGTCAACCAAGGCTTTATGCAGTCTCCTAAGCAGGAGACACCACCCCACACCCTCAATCACTTGAGATTTGCCATTCCAAAACTATCTGTTGTGCATTTATAATTTGCTGAGCATTACAGAGAAGACCAAAGTGATGTTGCTTACAGAGAGAGCACAGTTCTTACCCCTCAAGGAGTTTATAATCTGAGGAACAAGACTTACAAAGATGCAGGAGAGAAGAATTAGGAAAAAATGCTGTAGTAAAACCAAAATAAATCTTCCATCTCATTCATAATTTCAGTAAATTGCAATTTAAAAACTTCTGAATCTGGTATTTTCTTAAAATTCTGATTATTGGGTTCATGGAGCTAAAGTGGCAGCCACTTGGAGTGCTTGACCAAAGAAAATAATGCAATAATAGATCAAAACTCCCCTGAAAACTGGAAAGCAGAGCAAGACAGTCACTTTTTTCTGTGTTAAGTCCTTAAATTAGATGGGCACATTCAGGTAGAGAAGCACTCAGTTACTGCCCTCTATTTAGCAGAAAGATTTGGTCCCAACATTGTCATCTGCCATTTAAAACTTTTTCCAGTGTTCATTCAGTAGAAAAAGTCTCTCTTCTTCAGTGTCTCTTTTGAGGATGAAGAAAGCATTGTCCTAAAGATCCCTGTTACACTTCCAGAATTTCACTCTGGGCAAAGGCCTAAACTGGCCTCTCCTATCTGCCACACTCACCACTCCCCTTGACTCCAGCCAAAAGGCTTGTCTTCTCTCAGCCACTAGCCTTTGCTCCTCCTGTACCCTTATCTGCAACATCCTTTCTTACTCTTCCTCACTTTGCAAATTTCTCTTCAGTCTTTAAGATTCGGCTGACATGTCACTTCCTCTTAAAAGACTTTCCTACTCCACCATGAAGAGGCTATTGTTGCTGCCTCCTTCCTCCTATGGTAGTTTCCTGTCCTTTTGGTATGATGTTACAATACTCTATGGTCACTTCTGAGGACATGTTACTCTGCTGACAAACAGATCTTCACAAGGAAAACTATTGTCTGGGAAGCTCTTCATCCTTTGACTCTAAATGATAGCTTTTCTAGATAGAGTAATCTTGGTTGTAGGTCCTTGCTTTTAATCCCTGAATATTTCTTGCCAATCCCTTGCGGACTGCCAAGTGTCTGTTGAAAAATCAGTTGACAATTTTATGGGTGTTCCCTTATAGGTGACTGCTTTTCTCTTTCTTGTTGCTTTTAAGATTCTCTTATTGTCACCTTGGCTGGTGTGGCTCACTTGGTTGAAGCATTGTCCTCTAGGCTGAAAAGTCACCAGTTCAATTCCCAGTCAGGGCACATGCCTGGGTTGCAGGTTCAGTCCCTGTTTGGGGTGCATATAAGAGGCAACCAATCAGTGTTTCTCTCCAACACTGACATTTCTCTCTCCCTCTCTCTCTCTTCCACTCTCTCTAAAATCAATAAGTGTGTCTTTGGGTAAGAATTTAAAAAAATTCATTGTCTTTAACCTTTGGCATTTTAATTATGATGTGTCTTGGTGTGTGCCTCTTTGGGTTCACCTACTTTGGAACTCTGCACTAGGATCCTGGGCTTGTGTGCCTATTTCTTTCACCAAGTTAAAGAAGTTTTCCATCATTTTTTCACATAGGTTTTTTAATTCCTTGTTTTCTCTCTTCTCTTTCCAGCACCTCCATGATGTGAATGTTGATATGACTGAAGTTGTCCAAGAGGCTTCTTATACTATTCTCATGTTTTTGAATTCTTTTTTTTCTTTTTGCTTTTCTGATTAGGTATTTTCCTTAACTTCCAAAACTCTGATTTTATCCTCAGCTTTATCTACTCCACTGCCAATTCTCTGTAATATGTTATTCATTTCAATTAATGTATATTTCATTTCTGATTCTTTTTTGTTTTTATCTCTCTCTGTTTCCTATCTCCTTGTTGAAGTTCTCACAAAGTTCCTCTACTCTTCCCCAAGTTCATTTGACCAGTCTTTTGAACTCTACATCTAGTAAATTGTCTCCATTTGTTTAGTTCTTTTTCTGGAGTTTTACTCTGTTCTTTCATTTAGAATGTGTTTCTTTGTCTTCTCATTTTGGCTGCCTCCATGCTTTTGTTTCTATGCATTAGGTAGAGTTGCTACATCTCCCTGGCTTGGTAGAACGGCCTTATGCAGGAAATGTCCTGTAGGGTCCAGTGCACAGCCTCCCCAATACCCAAGCTAGGCACTTCAGGTGCACCCCCCATGTGGGCTGTGTGCACACTCCTGTTGTAGTTGAACCTTGATCACTGTTGGCACCTTAATGGCAAGAATTTATCCCCAAGCTGATTGGTTGTGAGGACTGGCTATGACCACCATGTAGGATCAGCTATGCAGGGGTTCACCCCACAGAGCAAGACTCACTTCAGTGGAGCTCTGATGCCCACTGAGTCCACCCCTTGAGTGTGTCACTTCAGTGTGGAAGTGGTTGGGGAGGTGCTCTGACATGGTCTGAACCACAGGGTGTGCTGGTTCTGAGGCCTCTTGGGAGGAATAGGCCAAGGTCACCCACCACCTGTGGGCTCTCTGCCTTAGCTACAAAGTGATCTGCAGATGGCTGTTATCTGTGCTATGCTTGGAGGCACTTTGGAGAGACCAAGCTATGAACCAAGGTCCACTGCCATTAGTACCACACCTGGAGTCACTTAGCTATTGGTATGGGCATGCTGAGGCCAGATGCTGTTTATTTGAGAGATTTTAGGAAAGCCCAAAGCGTGAGCATAGACAGGCCATTTGTATGGAAAAGCTACTGAAAATGGCTTGGGTGGGCCCAAAAGTTGGTTGGGGCAAGGTCATAGATCACCAGCACAGGGCAAACAGTGTTAGCCAGGTTGATGAAGACTCAGATATGGAGCCTGCCTGCTGACTCTTTAGGGTTAGGGCTCAGCAAGGGAACAATGGCCTATGCCAGACTTCCGTATGGGGGAAAGCTGCCCCCCCAGCTCTTGCCCTGATGTCCAGAGAAATTAAGTTCTTTCCCTAGTGACTTTCAAGCTGCTGCCTCGGTGCTGGAGCTCAGAGTAAGTGAATCTGAGTAAGTCTGTGTATGGGTCCTTAAGTGGAGCTATGTGGGACTCCAGAAGCCCTTCCTCTCACTCATCCACAGTCCTGCTGGTTTTTACACTCAGAAGTTATGGGGACTTCTCTTCTGGGCACTGAAATCCTGGGCTAGGGGGCTTGATAGGGGGCTGAGGCCCCTCACTCCTCAGAGGGAACTTCCACAGCCAAGATATCCCTCTAGATTTTTAACTGCTACACAAGGGTATGGGACCAGCTGGTTCCAAGTCTCTTTAGTTGTAGAACTAAATCTTTAGTTGCAGAACTTCTGTTCAGCTAGATTTTAAGCAGTCAGGCTATATCTTACTTATTTCTATTTAACAGGAAACCCAATATCTAACATATAAGCACACAAAAAAATTTTACTTATACATACACACACACATAAACTGCTCACCCCCCTGCAAAATGAAAGTTTTTATTTTCTATCAGGTGTAATGCAGTCACATATACCTAATAATATGTGTCAGAATCCAATAGGCAAGGTTATAAATTTCATTCTTCCCTAAAGTAAAGCTACTGCCAAGCCTTTATTATTCCATCAATTGGATTTTTAATGCTCTCCCCATCAGAAAACTCAGCCCAAAAAACCACTCTGTTCCTTTCTCTCCAGAATGTTTTGGACTCCAAAACATTTATTTAGACACCAAATTCCCTCCCCTAATTCAGAGAGAAGAATACCTTGCATAGGCTCCATTGACACCAGGGCCATTGCCCCAATTATATAACAGGGACTTTAACAGTCTGCAAGTGTGAAAAATTAGGCAAAAACAGTTTATCACTGATATACTAGATGGGAAATGATAACTCTTTTGTCATCAGAAGTTGGTTATAAAAGTTATTACCTTTCCTCATCATTAGTTTTATGAACTTTTCTCAATTATGAGCTGAATCATTCCCTTATGCAAAAAAAAAAAATTAATATTATAAAAGTCAGAGGCAAAGAGACAGGGCAAAAGAGCACTTTAAATGTCAAACTGCACTCAGTATACACACAAAAAAAGTCCTCCAGACAAAGTTCAAGAGGACACTAGTCAGAGAAGTCACTGAGAACAAGTGTGCAGCAGCTCATGTGGCCAGTGACCATGCCAGGTCTGCGTCAGGGTGCAACCTAGACTCCTCGCTAAGCGGGTATGCTGTGATCCCAACATTGGGAACTTTAGTGCTTTGCCAAGCAGGCTCCTTCAATCCTTGCATCTAGAAGATGCAGATGAAAAATGAAAATTCGCCATGATTCTGTTCAGGTTCTTCTCTCAATTTTTCTTCTCCTATTTAAATCCTCCAAAGTACACTTTTGAAGTTATCACCACTAAAAGCACATGCCACCCATACCAACACAAATGGAAGTAATGGCCATAGCTTTGCTCAGCATCTAGGTGAGTACCCTGTTGGCACTTACAGAACAGGGCCTGGTTCTAGCTTCCTTTCTCCTCTGTTTACACAGAATATCGAATGTGGCTGTAAGCCTTTAAAACTGGGCTCTGCATCGGCTATAGCACCTAACAACAGAAACCAACTGCAGCTAACTGAAGCAAAGGAGAATTGGCAGCAAGTTACCAGCAAATGATCCAATCCTCAAGAAGGCAGGAGGACCAGACAAAAATCAATGGCAGCCTCACAGGACAATGTCTTGGTCAGTCATGCAACAAAACAACCCCACCCTGGCCTCCTTACTCACTCAAAACTGAAAGTCCCCAGAGAGAGGATCTGACTGGCTTCCCTTGGGCCCTGTACCCAGATTCTGCCTTTGCCATGGCAGGGAGAAAGAAGAGATCTAGCTTCCATAGAAGAAGCTGAGAGTTAGAATTGCAATCCCAGCAAGATGACACAACAACAGGAAACAGGTATGGTCCCAAAAGGAAATAGGGGCACCGAATGTGTGAAGAAATGGATGCTGAACGGTCAAAAAATGGGAATGCCCAAAAATGTAGTTACTAAACCTCTTCAAAACAAAGAAAGTCACTTGCTTCACTATTTCCTAGGAACTCTGGTTCAGAAGGGCATTACCCATCCAGAAATTCAGGGGCAGGAATCAAATAAGAATTTATCTCCTTTAAAGTTAGCCTTCATTTAAAAAATCCTACACACTTGTACTGAAGATCATTGATATCACTTCATACTTGTATAGGTTCTCTTCCAGGGATAATCCACAGGAAGCAGGGCCCAGCCCTCTCCTTTGCAGGTGGAGAAGGGATGCTGTGTATTCCCTTTCATTGTAATTAATACATTCCAGGTGAGAATAAAGAGATACCACATCTGGAAGCTGCAATTTTCCATGCTAGATGACTGTTCTAGGTGGCCAACCATTTTTGCTTGTGCCACATTGATTAACCCTTCGTCTCCAGGACCTGACTATTTTTGTCTTGGTTGTCAGGCTGCCTGCAGAGGGCTAACAACCTGCCTGCCCCTGAGAGACTGCAAGAGCCTCTAAAACTGTGTTCCCACCCCAACTTCTCTCTACATTAACTGATTCTTCACCAGGATGCCACAGGGTTCTAAAAACACAAGTCAAATGACATTGTTCCCATCCTTATAAACATCTGGGAATCCTCTGCAGTTTCAGAGTCGCTGTGAGATATATTGTGGGTTAACTACTCAAGGTGTCTAAGGCCTTCCCTAATGTAGCTTCATACCTCACTCACTTCTCAGTGTCCCATTACCTCCTGGTTATCCACCTATAGCAGCCCAGCTGCTCCCTCAGCCTGGGGGCTCCACATTGCTCAAGGCTGAGGTCAAATGCCATCTCTTTCACCAGCAGTTGATCGACACCACTGCCCTTGTATACCTAATCATATTATCTTTATCTCCATTGCACACTTAATGTAACTGATTTGGCCTTTTCAGTTTTGTTGTAAGGCTGTCTTCTCACTAGACTAAAAATATCCCAAGGAAGAGGATCCTACATTGTTCATATTTCCCAGAGGGCCCAGCCCAGTTCAACAACATTTCTTATGTGACTACTGCATACTTTGAATATCCATGCACTTACAGCAGAATGACTCCTAACTAAGAGACTCCCATCAGTTAAGTATACTAATAACAATAACAGCAACAATAGCACACATTTGTGAGCTGCCAGGGAGGACTACATCCTTCAGAGTTACTTATCACCTCCAATGATCCCTTGGGTAATACTGTGTGCAAACATCGTGACCCTTGACCAAAGCTCATGGGCACTAGAGGATGTGCCCATGCTAACTAGTAGGGAGCTAAGATTCACACACAGGCTGCCTAATTCTACAAATCCAACATCTTATTTACTGCATGGCTCCAAGCCCCAGTCCTCTCCCTTCACACCCTCCTAGCAGCACACATATCACTGAAGCACTTACAACTCTCAAGTTTCAGAGCAGTACCAGGCCATCAAGTGATCCAGCTCTTACACTATAGACCTGAGGTTCCACAGAGACAGAAAACATAAGCCAAGCCAGAGGTAGCAAAGTATATCAATGTCACAGCAAGATTTACAAGAACCAAGTTTCTGCTCCCTAAAAAGACACTCTTTCTACAAAGGTGACTTGGAGGACATCCAATGGGCAGCCTGTGCCCCGGGCTTCAGACCAATCAGGCCCGACCTCTGCTTCCCTGTATTGTAAAAGCATGAAAGGCCAGCTCAGGAAGATCTGCACTCACCATCAGGGCTGACTTCTGCTTTTCCTGGTCAACGCTGCCCTCCCCTCGATGCAGGAATGCACTCCGGTACTTTGTGGTTGCCTCTCTTTTCTTCATCACCACCTGGAACAGCTCATCCTGGACTACAGCCTGCTCCTTTTTATACCTGTGCCAGGAAAGACATGGGAAATGCAGGTGCAGAGGTAATGACTTGGCAGCAGGTAGCCAGGAAAAAGTTTGCGCACTCATTTCAGCTTGTTGGGGGACTGGGATCTATAGGCCAGTAGAACTGGAGGCTGGCCAGAGAGAATACTGTGAAACTCCATACTGTCTGACCCAACCCCCCCCCCATGTCAGGCATTGGTGACAATCCCCAAGGCAAGGGAAAAGAGCTGACACTTTCTCAACCAGAATAATATACATTAGGAAAAGAAGGAAAGCTGACCACTAGGTGAGGAATCTGGCAGCCACCTGCCAAATGAGAGATTCTTGGGGCAGGGTTTCAATTCCTCACTAGCTACTCTTTCAAAATGAGTAGGAAGGGTGGGAAGCCTACCTTCCCTGCCTCTATTTGAGAGCTTGAAGGTTTTTATATAAAAATATTTTATATAAAAAGATAGTATGTAACTATCTTTTTCTTGAACACGTAACTCTTCATCCTTAGTCTTTTCCTAATCTTTGACCTATTTCTGTGCTTTCTGCCCAGTAAAATAATCCTAAAGAGAGAAAAAAGTTACTAGTACTAAGATGATCTTAATGGTATTATTCATTATAGTGTAAGAAATGCAAGCAACTATAATGTCCAGCAATTAAGATCAAGTTTAAAAGCATCTGGTATAATCATATAATGATATATTACATTAGCATTAGAAAATATATTATTTGATTTGTCTATAGATTCAACCTAAAAATTGAGAATGAAAAACTTCTTTTTAGCAATAAAAATGTTTCTAAAAGCAGGTATAACAAATGGGAAAAATTATAATACTAAGTAAAAACAGCAAAATATAAAATTATATATGACTCTGAAAAAATAATCCTAAACTAGGGAAAAGACACATTTGAAAGAAAACTCCAAATATTAACAGTGGTTGTCTTTTAATGATGAATCTATGGATGATATTTTCATTTTATATATTTTCTAAGTCTTTCATTAGCATGTATTACTTGATCTTTTTTAACTGTTTAAAAGTATAAAAAAAGAGTTCAAGTTAGTTATTCTTGGAGAGGCCTCTTAGATTACAGAGGTGAAATTCTTAGGATGTGGATTAATCTATGACTATGGAACAGACCCACATGGCTAACCTGCTGGAGGGAGAAAACCAACTGTAGCTGACACTGCACACCCCTAAACAAACTCATTTGGTCCTTTGCCACAGAGGCCAGCGTCTTCAAGGGTTTGAAGAAGTCAATCAGTAACAATTACAGTTAGCATTCACTGAGAACTCTGTGTACCTGGCACTTTGTGTACTTTATATGCATTAACATATTTAATCAGGGCAAAACCAATGAAAGAGGTACTTCATTTATGTCTTCTCAGTGGCCTAGAAAGATGCAGTAATTTTCCAGAGTCATATTACCAGGAAATCACAAAATTGGGATGCAAACCTGCACTCCACGAAGGCCTCTATGCCTTAAACACTATTATACAAGCCTCAAGAGGTGAAGCAGATCCCACTTCAGATGTATGGCTAGCTCTCCAGTGTTTTGGCCTATGCTGGTGGAACATCACCAACATCCTGGAGCCAAGTCCATCTCACCAACTACAGTTAGAATTCTAAGAACTCCACTTTCTCCTTCATATCTCTAAAAATATGCTTGCACACACACACAGGCACAGAAGGTCCAGACACTAATTTTTGAAAACATTAGTATTCAACTCCCACATGCCCTTTTTGGTGTTTCTTCATCTTTAAACTAGGATTAGTACCACCTATGCTACAGGGTTGTTGTACAATCTAAATAAGACAAAATACATGAGATAAACCTAGGGCCTTTAGGCCAGGGAAAGGGCCCCAGTGAGGAAAGAGCATTCAGCCACAGCACGAAGCCAGGGGTGAGTGGGCACTCACACTCACCTCTTAAGGAGATCCCCCTCCACCCCTGAGGGTGTCTGGCTACTACCATACTCTGACCTGGGCAGTCTGGAGCCTGCAAAGGGATGAAAAGAAAAGACCTGTCAGTAGCACCAGAGGACAAAGGAAGGCATTGCAGTCATCCAGGAAAGGGGCTCAGGAATACACTCCCAAGGAGGGACATGCCCCAGGGATGAATACAGAACACATCCTTGATCCAGCCAGTCTGGAGAGGAACAGCCCAAAGACCTTCCACTCCTTCATTCTGGACCAGAACCTCTAACTACACAGGACTGGCAGTAGACAGAACTACTTGAGTGCAGTGTTTCCAATTCATCCCAACTCACTCTACAATTGCTTGGAATCTAGGTCATCTACTAAACACAGGCCAGGAACAGCTGAAAGACCACATCATGCTTCGTGCTAAAAGGATAATCTCTGGGGTCTCAGTTTTGACATGGGGGAAGGGGGTTCCTTAAATCTTATTTATCTTAGTACCCCACTCTATGAATTTCTAATCCCAAATATGGCAAACACTCCCTATTAATGGTATTTTATATATCAATTAACCTGAATCAACCTCTAGTATTATTGGGTTCTTTAAATTGTTACAGTCAGTCTACCTTTTGACAGTCATGAACTTGGAGATTTCTGAGCAAATCCAATTCACTCTACTCTCCTCACCACTTGGTGATATAGAATGTTTTGTTCTCCTCCTTCCCCCAGCCTTTATCCTTCCCATCTCTCAGCCAAATTTCAACACTTCTGTGGCCTTGACCAAATGTCCTACACTTCCAGCATAGGCTTCTAAAGTGGCACAAAATATGATAGAAGAACCAGACTTTGTAAAAGAATACGTGAGGATTTGCTATTCCACTCCCAAGACCTTTCAAAGCATGCTGAACTCACAGGCTAAAGCACTCAACCTTCAGGGAGTCATTTCCTAAAGTAATCATCCTATGATTCCCACTTTCAGACCCCCTATGGAAGGATGGGCCCAGTGATGCTCCAGCCTGCAAGGAAGGCACAACTATATGTTTCATAGTAACATTACAAGTTCTCAACAAGGAATAGAAAATAGTATACTGCTGACAAGTTTTTATTTTGATGTTAATGCTCCCTGTCCTTACTTATTTGCTTATGACAGCTTTATTGAGATATAATGTATCCTATTTTTGCTGTTTATACAATTTCCCTTTTATTGCTACAAAATAATGTATCAAATATATCAATCCATTGTAGAGAAAGTAACACTAATCCACACTCCCACCTTCTATGTACAAGTCTACCCATTTCCCTGCCCCCTTGTACTCCTCATTTTTTAATGTGTCTAATCATTAGTGAAGTTGTAATCTCATCACATGTATATGACCATTTTTGTACATTTTCATTAAGAATCTTTTAAGAACTCTTTATATATTAAGACTACCAATACTGTCATGTTATAGTTCCCTAGTTTCTTATTCATTCTTCATTTATTTTTTTAAAATATCTCTAATTTCTTTAGCTTTAGTACCTACTTTTCTTCATAATTTAGGGTTTCTTCATTTGATGTGGAGCTTAGAAAGTCTACTTATTGTACTTTTATGTACTTGTGTACATTTTTATGGCTTCAATTCTTGAATTTAAATCTTGTAATGCCTCTGACATTTATTTTGAGGTATGGTGTAACATAAGGATTTAAATTTTTTTAGAGATTTTATTTATTTATTTTTAGAGAGGGAAGGGAGGGAGGGGGGAGAGAGAGAGAGAGAGAGAAACATCAATGTGCAGTTGCTGGGGGCTATGGCCTGCAACCCAGGCATGCACCCTGGCTGGGAATCAAACCTGGGACACTTTGGTTCCCAGCCTGTGCTCAATCCACTGAGCTACACCAGCCAGGGCTAGGATTTAATTTTAACTTCTTTTTTCTCATTAGTTTCTATCATTAAATTAAAGTAAGCACTGATTTTAAAAGTAAAAATATTTTAAAATTAGTCAATTCCAAGACAGTCCATTTATGCTGACTATTCTTTAGCATTCAGAAACTCAAAACTCACTCATTATTTAAACAAAAAAAATACATCATTATAACTAAAACCAAATGACAAAAGAACCACAATTTTTGCTTCTCAAACTATTGAAACTTACCAAAACTGCAATGTGCTTCTTTTATCTTTCAAAGCTGAAACTGACATGTGCATAATATATTTGGCAATTTTTGTTTTTTTCATTACTCTCCCTCTCACCAGTTAAATGCAGCTTATTAAAGTGTCCTAGGTTACGTTAGGCCCACTTCAACTCATCAGTCAGCTAGAGAAATCATGGGAGCTAGCCCTTATGATAATAGATGGGGGTATTTTGTGTGGGTTTTGAGAACTTCACTCAGCCCCTTCACTAATAGAATATTCTAAAAGATCTTGGGATGGGTCCAAATATAGGTACTGATTTGTGCTAAAGCTCAGGAAGCCCTCAAGCAGACAATACAGGGAGAGAGATGTAAAGGGCCTGGCAGGCACTCTGGCCACAAGGATGAAGCCAAAGCTCTCTTGTCACCATGTAGAGGTCTCCAGGACCTAGCCCCTGAGCACAGCCCTGACACCTCCTCTTTCCTTCTTGTACTCCAGAGATGGCAAACTGCCTTGAGGTCCACAAACTGGCCAGGCTGCGCCCCCTCTGGACCTCTGCTGATGCTATTCAGCATGCCTAAACCACCTGTCCACCACTGCTCTTGCTTTCAAAACCCAGTTTAAAAGTCATCCCCCCTTGGAGCCCAGCCCTAAAATAGTGAGTCACTCACTCCTCTGCCTTAGACTTTGGGCATGCATCTAGTGTTGCAGTATCACATGAAAAATGTGACCTACTGGGTTATATGTATATTTGGCTCCTTAACCAGACCAATGGGTGCCATAAGAATGGTGTCTCTGTATACCTGTCACTGTGTCCCAGAACAAGGCACATGCCCTGATCCCTGGCCAGCTTTCAGTAAATACTGAATAGACAGGATATCATTCTTGCGTTCTATAACCTTATAACCTAATAGGAAGGATCAGCAGAAAAGGCAACTCTAATGTAAGACCACATACAGTACAAAGAACAGTTATCCATGGTGAGACAGAGTTTATACTCCATAGTGCCATGGCTCTTCCAGTCAATTGGTGAAAAGGTACACAAGTTATAAGTGATAGCTAAGACCCAGATTCTCATGAACAGCAAATGCCTCAAGACTTTTGTAGTTTGTAATATCTTAACATTTTTGTACCTTATACCTCCTTTCTTAAACTTTTTTTGTTCCTTTGTGTTTGCTGAAAGTAGTTATTTAGAGAAAAGCACAAATTTCTTCATCTGTGATAGGCAAGAAACAGTAGTGAACAAATCAGCTTAGACCTCTGAATGGCGTGGGTACATGAAGAAGAACTCCTGGGAAGTATAGGATAAAAGGCCCTCCCAGAAGTCCAGGCCAGAACCAGGATGTGTGGGCTAGGTTAGAGTTGCTGAGGTTGACGCTAGAGTCACCTACTCAATTCCTGCTAATTGTCTCAATTCACATACATCTCTACCATTCTTTGGACCATACCAACATTAATGATTATGCTTTGCTCATGAATCTTTAAAAGCAACTTCTTATAGGAGTTGTCAAACCAAGCCCTTTTGCCTCATTTTTACATATAGAAAAACCGAAACAGTAAGGCAAAACCAATCGCAGAAGCTCTGACTAAGCTGTGCTGTTCTCATTATACTAGACAGCATCTGTCATGCACGGAAGCCACACTCTCCTCAAAAGCAGTTATCAGAATGGAGTTGTTCATATCTCCCAAAAACAAACCAGAGCCACATTAGCTGTCAAACATGTTCTGCAAGGAACGTGGTTTATCATTCCTTTCATACTCTAATCCAGTTTTCCACAGAATGACTACATCATGCCGTACCTTTCTCCGGGCCTTTAGAGGTGCCAAATGTGGAAGGTGGAAGAGCAGGAAGAAAAGTCAGCTGGCCCACTTTGGAAGGCTGGTTGGATTCCTTCATGAGGTTAACCACATTTTCAGAAAGCTAAGGGAAGAATTAAAGAATGGGAAAAAGTTATACCATAGAAACCTCTGGAAATGAGGATTAGCCTTTAACCATGCCCTAGACTGACCACTGACACCACATCCTCAAGACCAACTCCAATAATATAATTCCATTCCAAACTTCTTGTAATGGCCCAGTGCTTATCAGATTAGCAAACCCCTGTATGGATTCCAGGTTGACCACAGCAGGTTCCCTGCTGGTTCTCTAGCTTCATCAACTGCTGCTCCCTGCCTGCACCAGTGAAACCTGAGTTCTCACTTTTCTTGCCTCCTCTGAATTCATTATGCTCTCCCACCAAGAACCACCAGCAGCCCCCACCCCTGGTATGCCTCCAACTGCCCAAATCTTGTCTTTCCTTTAAGAGCATCTCAGTGTCCCCTCCTCTGTGGGATCTTCCCTGTTAACACCCAAGTGAAGTAGTATTTCTCCTGTTCCTTTCAGAACTCATGTGTACCTCTTAGCAACACACCACATATCCTGTCTGCCTCATCCTAATGGTTTGTAAACACCTGGAAGGCTGGGGTTTCCTCTTACTCAACTTTGTATACTCCCCCGTGCCACACATACTCATTTCACCTTAGTTCCCTCTAATGAAAACTGGATAATGGAAACTTTCATTCATTTTAGAGGAAGTGAAATAGGCATGAGGGTGTCATTGAACAGTTTATTAAAATGAATAGCAAGTTAAGGATAAATGCAGAATGAAAACCCTTAAGTGTTCACTTCAGTGAGTATTTATTAAGTGCCTAATATGTGCAAAGCATCATAAAGTACAGCTGAGGGAAAAATATAAAAATGACTTTAAGACAAAAATCCCAATGAGTAATTCCACTTTCAGGTATCCATCTGAGAAAAGTCTTCCCACATGTATTCAACAGCATTGAAATAGAGAGGAGAAAAAGAAAGAAAACAATACAAATATGCAGCAATAGAGAACTCATTAAAGAAATGATGATGTATACCTGCTATGAAATATCATGCAACCATTAAGAAAGAATGAGGTGCCCTGGCTCGTGTGGCTCTGTTGGTTGGAGCATCATCCCATAAACCAGAACATCGCAGATTTAATTCCTGGTCAGGGCACATGCCTGAGTTGTGGGTTCGGTCTCTGGTCAGGGCACAAGTGAGAGGCAACGTTTCTCTCTCAAACTGACATTTCTCTCCCTCTTTCTCTCCTACCCTTCTCTTCTCTATAAAATCAATGAAATTGTCTTTGGGTAAGGATAAAAAAAATTTTTTTTAATTTTTTAAATCTGAAAAAAGAATGTTGCCCTGGCTGGTGTGGCTCAGTGGATTGAGTGCCAGCCTGCGAACCAAAGGGTTACCAGTTCGATTCCCAGTCAGGGCACATGCCTGGGTTGAGGACCAGGTCCCCAGAGGGGGACACATGAGAGGCAACCACACACTGAGGTTTCTCTCCCTGTCTTTCCCCCTTCCTTCCCCTCTGTCTAAAAATAAATAAATAAAATCTTTTAAAAAATTAAAAAATAAAAAAAGAATGAGGTAACACATGGAACTGTCACAAAGGGATGTATATGATATACTGCTGATTTAGAAAGTTACAGGACACTGTATATCTCAATTTTGCAAAAAGAGATATACAATTATAAAAATTATAAACATACAAATATAAATGTCAATATATACATGTGTACATTCACAAATGTAAAAATGCATTTGAATATTTGCATTTATGCATACACAGATGTATGAAACTGTTCATATATAAAAGTCTAAAAGGCTACATAAAAAACAAAGCCCTGCAAGTAGCAGCAGGAAAAGCTGGGGCAGGATTTTTACTTTTAGCACTTCTGCATTTTTTTTTTAATTTTAATTGTTGTTCAAGTACAGTTTTCTGCCTTTTACTCCCATCCCAGCGCACCCCCTCAGCCCTCTCCACCTCCCTCCCATTTCACCGCCCCCCTTTGTTTTTGCCCATGTGTCCTTTAAACTTGTTCCTGTAAACCCTTCCCCTTTTCCCCTGAAATTACCTCCCCTCACCTCTCTGGTCACTGTCAGCCTGTTCTCTATTTCAGTGTCTTTGGTTATATTTTGCTTGCTTGTTTGTTTTGTTGTTTAGGTCCCTGTGAAAGGTGAGATCATATGGTATTTGTCTTTCACCACCTGGCTTATTTCACTTAGCATAATGCTTTCCAGCTTAAACATTTTTTTAGCAATGTAAGGAAATAGTAATAATAATAATTGAGTCCCTCTAGTATTTAAGATGGATGAAAATCAAATAGCTATTTAGTAATATAGGACAAAAGAAGACCCAAGCATGTACTGTGATGGAAGAAAATTAAGAATCTAAAAACAAACCTATATGTCTATGGTGAACTGATTGACAGACATACCAATATAATTTAATGGGGTGAGAAAAGTCTCAACAAATGGTGCTAGTACAACTGGATTTACACATGCAAAAAAATGAAGTTGAGCACCTACCTCACACCATATACACATGAATCAGACACCTAAATGTAGGAGCTAAAACAATGAAATTCTTTTAAGAAAATATAGGAGTTAACCCCTTTTTCTTCTTTTTAGGAGTAAATCTTTATGATCTTGGCTTTGGCAGTGGATTTATAAATATGACACCAAAAGCAGGAGCAATCAAAGAAAAACAGATATGCTGAAAGTCAACAAAATTCAACTTCCTAGTACCAAAGGACAAAATCAAATGAAAATATAACCAACAGAATGGGAGGAAATATTTGCAAACCATGTACCTGGCAAGAGATACATATCTAGAATATATAAAAAAATTCCCACAGCTCAATAACAAAAAGAATATAACCCAATCAAAAAATGGACAAAGGATCTGAATAAGTATTTCTCCAAAGAAAATATACAAAAGATACTCAATATCATTAGTCATTAGAGAAAGGCAAATTCAAACTACAGGGAAATACTACTTTCATACCCACTAGAATGGCTATAATCAAAAAGTCAGATAATAACAAGTGTTGACAAGGATATAGAGAAATCAGAATCCTCATATATTGCTGATGACAATATAAAATAACACATAAAATAACACAGCCACTGTGGAAAACACTCTGGAAGTTCCTCGAAAGGTTAAACATAGAGTTACCATTGGATCCATAAAAAAGAATTAAGTATTCACACATGCTACAAAATGAATAAACCTGTAACCATTCCAATATGTGAAATAAGCTAAACATAAATGTAAAGCTAAACTATATGATTCCACTAATTTGAAATGTTCAGAATAAGCAAATATCCTGAGACAAAAAGGTAGTTAGTGGTTGCCTTGGACTTGGGGGAATGGGGAGACCGAGAACTGATGACTAAAGAGTTAAGAGGGCTTTTCTGGGGGTGGGGGGTAATAAAATGTTCTAAAAATTATTTTATGAATGGTTGCACATATTTGTGACTATTCTAAAAACCAGTGAATTGTGCACTTTAAGTGGGTGAATTGCATGGTATATAAATCACATCTTAATAAACCTGTTATAAAAAGAGAACCAGAAGCAAAAATGAGCATTCCAGACAGGATGTCACTCAGCAAGAGCAAGATATCCTAAGGATAGTACGCCTGTGTGTGTTCCTGAGGTCAGCACCAGGATTTGAACAGAAGAGAAGCTACCATGTGTGGAGAGGAAGAAGAGGTAATCTCTCACAGTGCCAGCCTGGTGAAAAGAGACAGTCAGCCAGAGACCAGTATGCCTGCAGCCCTTTCACTTTGAAAGGTATGGATTTGGAAGGTGGACTTGGGTAGAGCTGGTACTGACAGGAACTTCAAAGTCAGACAGAGGGCTCAAACAATTGTGGGCCTTGGTGAAAGTTTTTGAGCCAGGAAAGAACATAGGGTGGTGTTTGGGAAGGTGAATTGGCTGTGTTAATGGGGAGCACACTAGAGTAGGGAGCATGCCCTTATTCATGAAGTGACAAGGGCCTGCAGCAGCAGCAATGACTTAAAGTAACAGGTTTTGTCTGCTGCTACCTCAGTGGTGAGGGACAAAAGAGGGTGCAGAGTTAAAGAAAAAGGAGTTTTGGTCTTAAGTTAGTGGAAGAATTTGTGTGAGAATGACAGCAAAAGGCAAATCAAGGAAAGAGAGACTATTTGAAAAAATAGAAAATTAGCTTGATTATAGATATAAAATCCCAGATTATGTATATTTGAAGGGAAAGAGCCTTTAAAATTCACTGGCTCATTCCTTCCTTTTTACAGCGTAGCAACTAAAACCTGTAATGACATTGAGTAAAGTCAATGTTTTGTGAAGTCAAGAGTAAACTCTACAGTACAGTCTAGTGCCCATTTCTTGCTCAAATCAACTACACAGGTCACATCTGATTGGGTGTTAAGTGACAGCAGGCTGAGATGGGATGTTTTTCCAGGCAGGTAAGGCATGGAGCAGGCACTCAAGAGTGAATCTGCATGGGAAAAGATTCGGGTGTCCCAAAAGTGTGCTGGAATTGGCCTGCAAGAGCCTATTTTTAAATTTTCAGGAATTACGCAAGCTGGGTGACTTCATGACCAGCTTTAAATTAACTACAGACATTTTTTTGAGACCTGATAATTTTTTAAATTCAAATACAATTGTTCTATAGCACACCATAAATTAAAGATTAAATATATACATATATCAGAGACTTAGCTTAAAAAGCCACAGAAATCAGGATCCTTTCTTGGGAGAAAAGCCAGTTGTTAAACATTTACCAGCTCTTATTCTCCCCCCAGCTCCCAGTGGATTCTCCAAAATACACCAGTCCTCTGAGACATGTGTCCGAAGGGAGGAGAACGCTGAGTGGTCCTATGTGGGTATGGGTGATCAATGATGCATGATGTGCATGAAACAGGCAGTCACCTTGGTAATGGCCATGCTATAAAGGGTCACATGACCAGGAAGAACAGATGCTGGCACATGTAGAAAGGAGGCCCTGGGAACCAAAAGAAGCAGCCTCACCAAGGACAAGGTAACTCCAGCCCATTTTCCCTCAGCTAATATTTGCTTATTAAGCACCCACTGTGTGAAAGCAATGTTCTAGAAACAGTAGGTGAAAGAAACAGCAGTGAAATAGCAGTGAAAGAGAAATGGTCTCTGCTTTAATGGAGCTTACATTCTAATGGGAGGTGAGACAATAAACAAGTAAACATTTTACAAATCTTATTTCATCCAATCTAAGACAACCTAAAACAGTTATAAATCATACCATTATTTTTACATTACCTGAAGACAAAGAACACCAATGAAATTACCATTCCATCTATGTTATGACATCCCTATTCAGAGATGTTAAAATGTATCTTAAAAATCAGTGATATATGTTACTGATAAGTGTTAGGAAAGAATAAAATACATCATCTCAGTGATGAGATGTGTGCAGGAGGCCACAGGCATTAGGGAAGACCTCTCAGAGGAGATGACACCAATGTTAAGACATCTGTCTCCACATTTATATCTTGAGATCCAGAAGAAAATGATCTAGTTCCAAGCAGAGGAGAAGGTAAGTATAAAGTCTCTGAGAGGAGCTGAAGCTGGCATGTCCAAGGGCCTGAAAGAAGGCCAGTGTGTGAGAAGAATCAGGCTAAATAATTGGACCAGAGAGCCAGGAAAAGGCAAGAACCTATGCCCTGGCAGGTGAAAGTTAAAGGCTCACTTTTGATCTAAGAGTAAGAGCAGCTATGGTGGAGTTCTACACAGGCTGAGTCACAGGCTCTGATTCCCAAATTCCAGCCCAGGTGGTATCATCTGAACCATACTACATGGGGAGTTAAGGTGTTAAGGAAAACATTGGCAGGCTTCTTATTGGCAATGGAATATTTGTAATATATTTTAATGTTGCTACAAAATACAGCAAGTAATATTTTTAATCAACAAATATACATACACACACAGTAGTCATGCAAGAATAAACACCATCCAGGCAGTGCTCCATGTACCAAGAGAACCGGAATGGAGGTCTGCAGAGCCATATGGGTTTGGGAACTTGGTGCCAGAGGCCCTGGTCACTGTGCCATCATAACTGGCCAGATATGGTCCTATGTGGTCAGGAGATGGGAGGGCCAAATCCAGAACAGTGCAAGAAAAAATGAGTGCTACCTATGCTCCAGCTGTGTGGCCTTCACCCAATTCTTCACCTTCATTGAGCATTACCTCTATTACCTATGAAATGGGGACCCCTGTCATACAGCTCAGGAATTAAGTGTTTTGTGGTCAAAGAGATGTGGGTTTGTCTCAACTAAATTATTTACTAGCTGCATGACCGTGGACAAGGGACTTTCATGCTCTAAGTCAGTTTCTTTATCTGTAAGATGAAAATAATTAGTGGCATAGACTATAGTGCTGTTGTGAGGATTAAATGAAGTAATCTACCTAAAGCAGTTTATACAAAGTAAAAATCAGTATTAGCTGTTATACGAAACTGCAAAGCACTATACAAATACCAAATATAATCGATACCAGGCACATACTGGATAAGTAAAATTGCATGAACTAATCAGTAATGCAGAAGTCCAAATGGGGTATGTTCCAAGATCCTCAATAGGTGCCTGAAACCATGGATAGTATCAAGCCCTGTATGTACTGATTTTTCCTATACATACAAGCCTACAATGAAATTTAATTAATTAGGCACAATAAAAAATAGAACTATAAAATATGCTTTGATAAAAGTTAGGTGAATGTAGTCTCTCCCTCAAATTACCTTATTGTACTATACATACAGTGTCTATACACTGGACAAAGGAATCATTCGAACCCCAGATGAGACAAAACAAGATTTCATCATACTAACTCAGTGAACAGTTTAAAACTTATTAATTGTGGAGGAGGAAGATGGAGGTGAGGTAGGAGGGAGCAGATTCCACTTCCCCCTACACAAGGGAGAAAAACCTAGCCATCTACAGAGGAACAGAGCAAACAGCCAACAGTACCGTAGCATATATGAAAATAGGCATAGCATATACCGTAGCATATATGAAAATAGGCATGTCCCTTGTTTAGCGGACATTGAGAAACCAGACCGTAAGGAGAGTGCTTCAGAACAATAAGGTCCCAGGAACCAATGCAGGGACCAGGGTGGCTGCAGCCCCAGGCCCGGTGCCCATGGGGTCTGCCACAGGGTCCTTGGGAGAGAGCTGGGTCAACTGCTCCCTCCACTGCCAAACAAGGTTTGAGCAGCACCAGGAGAGACATGGTTGCTTCAAGTCGCAGAGAGGGAAATAAGGACTAAGTGGCAAACACACAGGAGCTGTGACCACCCACAGAGTCTGTGGGGGCAGGCTCAGGAAAGTTAAGAGTTGTGCTGTGGGGGGCCCTGACCCCAATAGTCACCAGTCTGGAAAATTGGGCTGTGCTAGAGACCAGGCCACTGTATAGAGCAGCAGGCTTGAGTAGGAGAAATTTCTCAAAAAGAAAAAGTGAAAAAAGAGACACTGTTTGAGGAATTCTCCTGCAGAAATCGCTCCAGCCTCCTCGCCATTCAGCCAGGCAGCACTACTGAGAAGGAGGCACGGGAATCCCTGTGTGCCCCCATAGAAATGGGAATGGTGTGTCCGAACCCGAACCCATTGGGCCACGGGTGCCCTGGCTGAGCACACCCCCACAACACCAGGATAAAGCGCTTTGTGGAAGGCCCCAGCCCACAGCGGTAACCCCAGGGTAAAGTGTGGTCTGAGGAAGGCCTGGATCCCATACCCAAGGAACCTCGGAGAAGCACCAGGCTAGGTCTGGTGAGAGTGCTCACCCGCTGATTGGGAAGGGAGAGAAGTCCCTCAGCCTGCTGCAGCCAGCAAGACCAGAAAAACTGGTGTGGCCAGTTTAAAGCCACCAGGAGGCTTCTTTTTTTTTTTAAGTAATTTTTTATTTTTAAATTTTTATCTCTCAATTCCTTTCTCCTCACTCTCCTTCTTTCTTGTTTTATTCCCTCTTCCTTTCTTTCCAGTTTTATCTCTTCTTTCTTCCTTCTTCTGCTTCCCTCTCTCTCTTTTTTTTTAAATACCCACAAGTGAGACAAAAAACCCTGGAACTGTGAAAAGACCAGACTTGGGCCCAAAGAAGGGGCATCACAACAGCTGAGACAGTGAGACAAATTTCACTTTGCTATTACAGAGAACCTGCAAGTTATTGTATATTTGTATTATTATTTTTTCATTATTTTTACATCTTATATTTTAATAGTATTTTTGTATTCCTCTTCTTTCTGTCAGTCTTCTTTGCTTGGCTGGTTATATTGTATCCTTTGACAGGTTTCCCCTGTTCTCTCTTTCATAGTGTATTGCTAATTTGCTGTCCTTCACTTCACTTGTGTTCCATTAGCACACTATTCAAGGTCCTACACTCCCTATTCTTGTTAGCCAGATCATGTAGATTCCATCACATGATTGTTCCTCTAATACAATTGTAAATAATAGCTGTTCCATACAATTGTAAAGACTACACAAAACCCCTCCCAGATCTAAGCCCACTTCACGGTTTCCTGAACTCTATTACTGTAGTGATTAATTCTATTCTCTCACACACTACACCTATTTACTATCCTTTACTCTTACCTTACACCAGAATCTGACTTTCCACAACCTCACTGCCTTCTAGATCCAACTCACAACCCTCACCTTCCCAACAAGAGTCTTATCTTCTCTCCATCCTTTCTAAAAAGTAGCTAGTTGGGTGGAATATCATGGTTAACATTATAGATATCCAAAGGATCTCCTATCTCTTCTCTACCAGCTGCTACTGCAAATATCATAGAATGCTCTCTTGCTGTCTTAAACCATTTTGCTTGCCCCTCCAAGTGATCACAAAAAAGAGTAGGGGGAAGTTCTGAACACCAGGATACACAAAGGAGACTTCACCACTGACTCTCACAGGTATTCTACCACAGAAGTTCACACCATAAACCCAGGGAGCCAGAACAGATCAATTTAAGAAGCAGAGGATAACAAGAAGAGTCTCACAAACAGTGGGAAGACAAAGAAACAATACCCAAATGAAAGGAAAAAAGGAAGCCTCAGAAAGAATGCTAAATGAAACAGAGGCAACTCAACTATCAGATATTGATTTCATAGCAATGGTTATCAAGAAGCTCAAAGAGCTCACAGTGAATTACCAGAAATTACAAGGAAACTACAATGAACTCACTAAAAACTATATTAACATGAAAAAGGAAATACAAACTACCAACAACGGCCAAGAGAAAATGAAGAATACAATTTTTGAAATAAAGAATACAGTAGAAGGAATGAAAAGCAGGATCAATAAGGAAGAAGATTGGATCAGTGAGCCAGAGGACAAAGTAGCAAAAAACATCCAGAAAGAGCAAGGAAAAGAGGCTCAGAAAGAATGAAGAGGGATTAAGAGAAATGCAAGACAATATAAAACATAATAATATCTGTATTATAGGGATACCAGAAGAAGAAGAGCAAGAGAAAGAAAACCTATTTGAAAAAGTAATGATGGAAAACTTTCTTAATTTGATGAGAGAGACAGTACCACAAATCCAGGAAACACAGAGAGTCCCAATCAAGAGGAACCCAAAGAAGCCTACTTCAAGACACATCATAATTAAAATGGCAAAATTCCAAACAAAGAGAGAATCTTAAAAGCAGCAAGAGAGAAACAGGAAATAACATACAAGGGAGCTCCAGTAAGGCTAGCAGCTGACTTCTCAATGGAAATGCTCCAAGCCAGAAGAGGATGGCAAGAAATATTCTAAGTAATGAGAACCAGAAGCCTACAACCAAGGCTACTTTACCCAGCAAGGCTCTCAATCATGACAGAAGGTCAAAAAGAAGTTTCCCAGACAAAAGAAGTATAAAAGAATACACCTCCACCAAACCAGCTATGCAGGACATGATAACGGGACTGCTTTAAGGAAAGAGAGAGAGACAGAGACAGAGAGAGACAGAGAGAGGAACACAGGTACCGTAAATGGCAATAAATGAGTACTTATCAATAATCACCTTAAATGTAAATGGATTAAATGCTCCAATCAAAAGACATAGAATAGCTGAATGGATAAGGAAGCATGACCACACATATGCAGCCTACAAGAGCCCCACCTCAGGACAAAAGACCTACACAGACTGAAAGTGAAGGGCTGGAAACAAATTTTCCAAGCAAATGGACAGGAAAAAAAAGCCGGGGTAGCAATACTCATATCAGACACAAAAGACTTCTAAAAAAGGGCCATAAAGAGAGACCCAGAAGGTCACTTCATAATACTCAAGGGAAGAATCCACCAAGAAGACATAAACATTGTAAATATGTAGGCAACCAACATAGAAGCACCCAAATACATAAAGAAAATCATAGAGGACTTCAAGAAAAATATTAACAGCAACACAATTATAGTAGGGGATTTTAACAGCCCACTCTCAAAACTGGACAGATCTTCCAAAGAAAATATCAGCAAAGATATTCTGGCATTGAAAATGCCCTAGATGAGATGGACTTAATCGATATATAGAGAGCCCTTCATCCCAAAGAAGCTAAATGCACATTCTTTTCAAATGAACATGGAAGATTTTCAAAGATAGACCACATGATAGGACACAAAACAAGGCTCCACAAATTCAAGAAATTGAAATCATACCAAGCATTTTCTCCTACCAGAAGGGACTGAAACTGGAAAACAACCTGAAGGAAAAAAACCCAAAATACTCAAATTCATGAAGATTGAATAGCATGCTATTAAACAATGAATGGATCAAGAATGAAATTAGGGAAGAAATCAAAAAGTTTCTGGAAACAAATGAAAATGAACTCACAACAACCCAAAACTTATGGGACACAGCTAAGGCAGTCCTGAGTGAAGCTCATAGTGATACAGGCCTACCTAAAAAAGATAGACACATTTCAAGCAAACAACCTAACCCTACACGTATAAGAACTCAAGAAACAACAACAAAGACAGCCCAGAGCAAGTAGAAGGAAGGAAATAACCAAGATCAGAGCAGAATTAAATGACATAGAGACTAAGAGCACAATTCTAAAGATCAATGAGTACAGGAGCTGGTTCTCTGAAAAGATAAACAAAACCAACAAGCCTTTAAACAGGCTCATCAAGAAAAAAAGAGAGAGGACCCAAATAAACACAATCAGAAATGAAAGAGTAGAGATTACAACTGATACCACTGAAATACAAAGCATTGTAAGAAATTAGTACAAAGAACTGTATGCCAAGAAATTTGAAAACCTAGGTGAAATGGACAAATTTCTAGAAAAATATAAGCTTCCAAAACTCAATGAAGAAGAAGCAAAAAGCCTGAAGAGACCAATAACAGCAGATGAAATTGATGCGGTGATCAAAATACACCTGACACACAAAAGCCCGGGTCCAGATGGTGTCACAGGAGAATTCTGCAAAGCATCTAAGGAAGAGCTAATCCCTATCCTTCACAGACTATTCCAAAAAATCCAGAATGATGGAAGACTCCCAAACTCTTTTTAAGATGCCAATATCATCCTAATCCCAAAACCAGATAAAGACACACAAAGAAAGAAAACTTCACGCCAATATCGCTGATGAACATAGATGCTAAAATCCTCAATAAAATATTGACAAACTGCATCCAACAACACATTAAAAAGGTCATACAACATGACCAAAATGGGATTCATCCCAGAGACTCAAGGATGGTTCAATATTCACAAATCAGTAAATGGAATACATCACATAAACAAAAGTAAAGACAAAAATCACATGATCATATCAATAGTTGTGGAAAAAGTATTTGATAGGGTACAGCACCCATTTATGATAAAAACACTCAGCAAAGTGGGAATAGAGGGAGCATTTCTCAACATAATAAAGGCCATATATGACAGACCTACAGCCAACATCATACTCAATGGGCAAAAATTAAAATCTTTTCCAGTAAGATCAGGAACAAGACAAGGCTGTCCACTTTCACCACTTCTATTCAACATAGTATTGGAAGTTTTAGCTACAGCAATCAGACAAGGAAATAAATGGCATCCAAATCAGAAAGGAGGAAACAAAACTGTCATTTTTTTGCAGATGACATGATAGTGTACATAGAAAATCCTATCGACTTGGCTAAAAAACTGCTAAACCTAATAAATGAATTTGGCAAAAGAGCGGGATACAAAGTCAATATCCAGAAATCAAAGGCATTTTTGTATATCAACAATGAAATAGCAGAAGTAAAAATCAAGAAAAAGAATCCCATTTTATATAGCAAAAAGAAAAATAAAATACCTAGGAATAAACCTAACCAAGGAGGTAGAAGACCTGTATTCAGAAAACTACACAACACTGAAGAAAGAAATCAAGGAAGACACAAACAAATGGAAACACATATCGTGTGTTCATGGATCAGAAGAAGTAACATCATCAAAATGTCCATACTACCCAAAGCAATTTACAGATTCAATGCAATCCCTATTAAAGTGCCAATGACATATTTCACAGACAAAGAATAAACACTTCAAAAATTTATGTGGAATCATAAACGACCCCGAATAGCTGCTGCAATTTTGAGAAAAAAGAGTAAAGTAGGAGGGATCACAATACCTGATACTAAACTATACTACAAGGCCACTGTAATCAAAACAGCCTGGTACTGGCATAAAACAGGCACATAGACCAATGGAACAGAACAGAGAGCCCAGAAATAAATCCAAGTCTCTATGCTCAATTAATATTTGACAAAGGAGGTAGCAACATAAAATGGAGTAACAATAGCCTCTTCAACAAATGGTGTTGGGAGAACTGGACAGCTACATGCAAAAAAATGAAACTCCAGCAATAACTTACACCATAAACAAAAATAAATTCAAGGTGGATAAAAGACTTAAATATAAGCCGAGACACTATTAAAGTACGAGAGGAGAACATAGGTAGGAAAATCTCAGATATTTCATGCAGCAACATTTTTACTGATATGTCCCCTAGAGCAAGGGACATTAAGGAAAGAATAAATAAATGGGATCTCGTCAAATTAAAAAGCTTCTGCACAGCTAAAGAAAACAGTATTAAAATAAAAAGAGAACCAACTGTATGGGAAAACATATTTGCCAATGATACCCCAGACAAGGGTTTAATCTTCAAAATATATAAAGAACTTAGACGACTCCATTCTAAGAAGACAAGGAACCCAATTAAAAAATGGGCAAAGGACTTGAACAGACACTTCTCCAAGGAGGATATACAGAGGATCCAGAAACACATGAAAAGATGCTCAATATCACTAGCTATCAGAGAGATGCAAATTAAAACCACAATGAGATACGACTTCACACCAGTCAGAATGGCCATCATAAACAAAGCAACAAACAACAAGTGTTGGAGAGGTTATGGAGAAAAGGGAATCCTAGTGCACTGTTGGTGGGATTGCAGACTGATACAACCACTATAGAATAGTATAGAATTTTCTCAGAAAACTAAAAATGGATCTGCCTTTTAACCCAGCAATTCCACTGCTAGAATTATATCCTAAGAACCCTGAAACACCAATCCAAAAGAACCTATGCACCCCAATGTTCATAACAGCACAATTTACAATAGCCAAGTGTTGGAAGCAACCTAGGTGCCCATCAGTAAATGAATGGATCAAAAAACTATGATACATTTACAGAGTGGAATTCTATGCAAAAGAGATAAAGAAGGAACTCCTACCCTTTGCAACAGCATGGATGGAAATGGAAAGCATTATGCTAAGTGAAATAAGTCAGGTGGTGAAAGACAAATACCATATGATCTCACCTTTAACAGGAACCTAAACAACAAAACAAACAAGCAAGCAAAATATAACCAAAGACACTGAAATAGAGAACAGGCTGACAGTGACCAGAGGGGAGAGGGGAGGAAATTTCAGGGGAAAAGGGGAAGGGTTTACAGGAACAAGTATAAAGGACACATAGACAAAAACTCCATGGGGAGGGGGGGCGGTTTGGAAATGGGAAGGAGGTGGAAAGGGCTAGGGGGTTGGCTGAGATGGGAGTAAAAGACAAAAAGCTGGACTTGAACAACAATTAAATAAAAAATTAGAAAAAAACCTTATTGTTTATTTCTTGAATTTTCCATCTAGTATTTTCGAACCACGGTTGACCACAGGCAATAAACTGTGGAAACCAAAACTGTGGATAAAGGGGACTATTGTAATAACAATAGGTAACAGTCACCACATACTTTAAACTGAGCACTGTTCTAAATGTTCTACATGTATAATCTGTTCAAAATTAAGTTGGGAAGATTGGGGGTTTTCTAAACATTTTATTTATTTATTTTTAGAGACAGGGGAAGGGAGGAAGAAAAAAAGGGAGAGACACATCAACACAACAGAGAAACATCAATCCTTGCCTCTTGTATGTACTCTGACCAGAGACTAAACTTGCAACCCAGGCCTGTGCCTTGACGGGAAATTGAAATGACCTTTTGATTTGTGAGATGATGCCCCACCGAATCACACCAGTTAGGGTAGGAAGATTGTTTTTAAAGTGCTCTCCAGCTCTGACCTACTACCCTCAGCATGAAGTAACATGGGATTTAAGGAAGAAGGGCTTTTCCCTGCCACCACCATGTCTCCAGTGACAACATGGAAACCAAGAAAGAACTCTCTCTCCTCCCCTCTCCAGCTCACTGCCACAGGACTGTGATGGCCACAGGTCAGCAGGCCACAAACAGCTGAAGTCAGGCCTCAACTGAAGTCACACACATGCCGAGACCTCACCACTTCTGTCATAACAAATACACTGAATTCAGACCCTGCATCTTAATGATTACCAGTGCATGACTGCAACCAAATGCTTTCCTCACTGACTTTAGAGGCAAGTCCCCAAAGAGGGAACTAGAGGTTTCTTTTTTAAACCATAGAGGTTTATCAGTAAGTTGTGACCACCCTATGACTAAAAGGCTAGGGGAAAAGGGTGCTGCCAGAAAAATTGTAAGTGGGTATTATCCAGCAGTGAACAGAAGAACCATGATAGGAATGAGCAGTGTCCCAATGACCCAGTACAATAAAGGTCAGAGTCACAATAACTACAAGCTGTAACACGCTACTTACTAACACACTAGTTAAGTGCACTCAGCACTCACAGACTACCTCATTAATCCTCACAATGCAATGCCCACCTCCCTCTAGAAAACTAAGGCACAGAAAGGGTAAAGCACTCACCCAGGCTATGAAGCTCACAGAGTGCAGGCCAGGTTGCCTCTTAACCACTGTCCAGTCTGCTGCAGGGCAAAAGGATGCTGACCCCAATGACAAAAGCAAGGGGAGATGTACTTGTAAAGCAGCACTCACAGGCAGGAGAGGCCCCTGGAAGGGACAACTACTGCAAAAGCTAAAGCGACAAAGGAGTCAGGATTGCTAAGAGAAGCCAGGGAACATCACTTGAGTCACAAGTAGGCTCAAACACAAAAAATACTTCCTGCAATTCCCTGGCAACCCTAAGTTACAACCCTATATCATCACTTTTTCTCTCCCTTCCTGTGCTTCATTTTGTTTCACAGCACTTGTTACCCACCTGACATAACTCACATTTGGTCACTTGTTTATCTTTATTCCTACCAGAATATAATCTTTATGGGAGCAGGGATTCTGTTTTGCTCTTGCTGTATCTTCAGTGCCTAGAAAGTGCACAGCACACTGGAAGTGCTCAGTGTTTGTTAAATGCATGAAGTAAACAAATATTTACTAAAGGCACATGTCTACAACACACTAGTGCAATGGAGCATATAAAGATATAACAGCCAAGAGCTTTAAATCCAAAGAGCTTATGGTCCGAGAGGGTCGGGTAGACAAATGCGCAAAGACCACACAAGTGGCTAAGCTGCCAGGTATGAGAAGTTCAACTAAGGTACTAGTAAAGGAACCCTAGTTCCAGAGGAAAGGGAGATGGCCTGAGCTGGGCCTAAAGAGATGACTGCAGAGAACAGGTGAAAGTAAAGGAGAAGGACAGGAGCAAAGGTAGAGAGAGAGCACTCAGAGAAGTCTGAGGTTCAGCCTGACACAGCACAAGTCTGTGAAGAAAACCAGATGTAGAGGGCAGGTGGTTTCTCTTTAGTGAAGACCTTGAATGACACGGTAAGGAGGCTGCAATTTATTCTGCATTGGGAGCTGCCAATGCTTTCTGAACGGGAACTCAGTCAGATTGTCACCTTACACAGAACAGTCTGTCACAACAGTGCACATCAGGAGTAAGAGGGTTGAAATGTAATTGCTGAACTAAGGGAAATGAATGTATGCAAGAGACACCAAGGAAGTGAAGATATGGTAGCTGACCAGTGCACAGGGCAAGTGAAAGACACAATTTAAAGCCTGGCTAGTGTAGCTCAGTGGATTGAGTGCAGGCCTGCAAACCAAAGGGTTGTCAGTTTGATTCCCAGTTAGGGCACTTACCTGGGTTGTGGGCCAGGTCCCCAGTAGGGGGCGTGCATGAGGCAACCACACATTGATGTTTCTCTCCCTCTCTTTCTCCTTCCCTTCCCTCTCTCTAAAAATAAATATATAAAATATTTAAAAAGAAGAGAAGCAATTTATAGAGTGGAACATACAGTAGCTCATGTGTACTTTAAAGAGGGAAAGAGTATGCTTTTATATGGAGGCTTGAAAAAGCCTGAAAGTATTTAGGAGAAATTGTAAACAGGTGGCACGTTAAAAATGAGCTGCATCTTGCAAGAAGAAAAAGTCTTAAAGAACTAAATGAGGGAAAGATAACAGCAACACCCAAGCCTGGCTAACTGGACAAGGGGTTGTCAACAAGGAGCCAAGAACCATTCTTGTGTGTATGCAGGCTCTAAATCTGTCCAACATCTCTGTTCCACAGGGAAAAAGACAGATTACACAGGAAGCTGCAAGAGGCTGCATATAGAGAAAGAAACAGAGAGGCCTCTAAGTGCTGAAGAGACCAGAGAGGATGTGATGTCCCCAAATTCCAGAAGGGGGCAACACAGCTCAAAGCTGTAGCAGAGGCACTCAACCCTAGAGTGATGACAGGGGTTCTTATGTAAAGATAACGATTAAAACAACCACTACCTAATATTCTCTGGACATGCCCCACATGCCAGCCCCCAGGCTAGGAGCATTCCCATTTTATAGATGAAGCAGTAAGAGTTGGGGAGATGCAACAATTCTCCCAAGATTACAGGAAGTTCTAAGGGCTGGGGCCAAGACTCATCCAAAGCTTGGGGGCATTTAACAGAGATACTTGCACAAGTGAAGGCAGGCAGTAACACAGAGCCACTGAGGTGACAAGTAACCATGCTTGTGGAAGGGCCAATTCAAGAAAAGTAAAACTACATGAAAGTCACAGTTCCCAATTTATGGTGTTTTATTGAGCCCCAGGCTAGGGGGTGTAAGGGGGAACATGTATTCATAAAACAGCCCAGTTAGTAAAATGTCAGTATGAAAATAAGCACTTTTTAGTCTTAAAATGTTACTCATCTAGACACATTTGAGAAGAAACAATGTGCAGCTTCCTAGCCATTATCTTTGTATTACTAGTGCATTCACTCCCTCATAGGCAGGAGAGGTGCCCTCCTCATGCATAGTGTAAAAGATGTGGTGCAGAGAAGCAGCTTGCCCAAGGTTCTATGGTGAGTTAGCAGTGAGCTAGGTCTGCCCGGCCATACCCATGGCCACTCAGGGTACCATTTTCTGAGGACCCACAGGTGCCAGTAGATAAACTGCAGCTTATTGCTCTCTCCCACCAGGGCCTAGGGCTCCTCCAGTCAGGCTGAGAACCCAAGGTAGTTTCCAGAAAAACAAGCTTGTCAGGTCTGTCAGTGGCTCCTGGTGTCTGTACACCCCAATCCCAATGGAGGTACAACCCAATCCTATGATCCTAAATAAGATTCCTCTCCTTGCCTAAGGTTGTTGCCTTAGAAATTTTGTTCACTAGTCCTTCAGTTTTTCAATAAGGTCAAGTTAGATCCTCCAGCTGCTCATCACAGATTCAAGTCCCAGTATGTCACACTAAGAAGAGCCCTTGGAGACCTCCTATACCAAGTGTGGTAAACACGAATGCCCACAGGGGTCAAACAGGTAAGAAAGTTAAGTAAAATGGAACTGATAGGGTGGAAAGGGCAATGACAATGTGGTGAGGACAGTGGTAAAAGTATATGTTCCCATAACTCTAAGGGTCACCACATGGGAATGTGGACCAGACTTTAAATTTTTTCCCAAGAAAGCTTAAAATTAAATTTATGAAAAACCTTCAGTTTTTAGATGTTGGCAATTACTAATTCAATTAAAATCACAAAGTTTCTGGACTCATGGTTTGGGGCAAGAAAATTCAGCCAGTGGCTTAAAATTCCATCCAACAGTATTTTGCTGACTTGTGCCCAGCTCTGGACTAGGTGCTAGAGACAGACAGAGGTAGCTGCTGTTCATGTGGTGGTAAAGGAGTAAGCAAAGAAGAAATCATCTCTGCCCAGAGCAATAAGCACTGGGTGGTGAACAGAATCTGCAGGACCCAGGATGGTGACCACTGAGAAGTGGGGCAGTGACATCACAAAAGACGTCCTTCTGAAGGCAATATTTGAATCAGTCCTAAGGATGAAGAGGAATTTAGCCAGTCAAAGGGAAGTACTACAGACTTAGAACAGAATCATAGACACAGAAGCATGAAATAGCTTTGAGTATAGCAGGAGCGAGTATCTTCCCTGCTGAGATGTGTAGTAAGAGGCAGAAAGTAGCGCAGACACATGGAGGGCCTCGTAAGCCAGGCCCAAGAGTCTTCTTTTGGCCTAGATGCAATGGGAAGCTTGTAAGGACAGGAAGGGAGTAACACAATTAGCTTTAATAGAAACAATCACTAATACATAATGGGCTGCCTCTGAGAGCAGCATTGACAAGGCGAAAGTGAGATGTTCTTTTTCCTATGTGCCACCTTCTGAATTTTATTACCATTTGCCTGAAACATGTCCAAAAGAAAAATTTACCTACAAAAAAATCATCCTGCTAGCACCAGGAGATATAAATTTATGGGAGGCAAGCCTCCTGGGAGAAAGAAGAGCTTATCAGATGACCAAAGAAAAGAGGGAATAGACCTAAACTGATATAAAGAAAAGGATAAAACAAAGGATAAAGAGGAGAGAAACAGAAGGGAGACCTCAAGATTTGTCATTAACTATAGAGAAAAAAAAAGGAATGTAGGATCCAGCCTTCTGGATGAGTCTGGATGGAGCCATTCACAACCTAGCAAACACAGAGTGACTTCTAAGTGGCAGAGGAGGGGATGCAGATAAGTTCCACTGGAAGTAGTGAGTTACAAGTGCCCAGGCAACATGAAAGGGGACATAGCCAACAGTATTCAGAACATCTCTGAGTTGCATATTTAGGATGCAGAACTCATCAGCTCATGGATGAAAATGAAAGAGAATGACCAGGGACAGAAGGTAGAAGGGTAAGAAAGCTGAACTAGAGAACATTCTGAAGCTTTGACCAGCCACAGAGGAATAGCACAGACAGCAGGTTTGATCCTGGAAACCAGAGCTGCTACAGGAGAGTATGCAGCAACCTCTCTTTATGAGTAGCACTTAAAATCTACAGAATCAAAGATGCTTCCAATGTAGCATCTTTACCTCCCAATGAGGGAACTAACCTGAGATAAACTTCATAAGAGTTAAAGTTAACTCTCCATATATTACTTTATAGATTAATCTTTTACATAGAAAGATCTTCACTATACTGCAATACAGTTAAGGAGTATTACAAAAGACTTTCAATTTATTTAATTCAAAGGTTATATACCGAAATCAGAAGGTAAAATGGAAATCACCTCAACTCTTACTCCATTTAAATTTTATTACTGGTTGCTCTGTAGCACTATAAAGAGAAAATTTAAAGGATGCTCAAATAAACCCTTGAAAGTTGCTAAGTCTGCGCATAAAATACAGTATGGTTGTGTAGCCAGCATTTACTGTCCTCATAGCCAGTGATTCTGGGAAACCTTGAGCCAGATAAATGCAGGACACTAAAACAAAGTCTACATCCAGGCATCCAGGCCTTCATACCATCTTGTCTTTAAGATGATTCTCCACTCCTGGGCAACTGAAGAGGGAAAGGTGGAGGGACCAAAAGTTCTCTGTTCCCCTATAGAATCAGCTATACTTTGTTTTCAGATACTTCACCACATGTTAGAAGGTGTGATATTTGCGACCACCAAAGAAAATAACACGGGGGGGCTAAGATGGTGTCAGAGTAGGAAGGAGCAGATTCGGCTTCCCTCTGCTCAGGGGAGAAAATCCTGGCCAATCTGTGGAGTAGAGAAGCAAGCAACCAACATACTTCAGCATTTTTGAAAGTAGGGGACCAAGGATTGTGGCAGAACCGAAGGACTGGACCCTAAGAAGAGTGCTGCAACAAGGTAGGGTCCCAGGGACCAGCGTGTGGTCCGGGGACTGCAGCCCCTGGGCCCAGGCCCAGGGCCCGCTGCTGAGTTTGCCACAGAGTCCGTGGGAGAGAGCCAGGACAACTGCTCCCTCCCCAGCCAAACAAGGTCTGAGCGGCTCTGGGAGGAATCCAGATGCTAGCAAACACACGGGAGCTGTGAGCACCTTTGGAGGCTGTGGACACTGGAGGGGCTGAGTCGCGCAGTGGACCTGGACCCCCATGGTCACCGGTCTGGCTGGAGGGTTTGGTGGTGGGAGAAGCCAGGCCACTGTGGGGAGTGGCAGGCTTGAACAGGAGGAATTTCTCAAGAGGAAGGAGTGAATAGACACAGACACTGTTTGGGGAATTCTCCTAAAGTGATCAGTGGCTCCGGCCTCCCTGCTACCCAGCAGTGGGCGCACCGGGGTGCATGCAGGGAGAGCATCCCCATACCCCAGTCCACAGCAGTAACCCTGGGGAAAGACCTGATTCCCACACCCAGGGTGCAAGGCTGAGGAGCCAGTGAGAGCTCCACTAGCCTAGGAAGAAAAGGCATATCAATCACCCTTCAGCCTGCCTCAGCCAGCAAGAGCAGAAAAACCGGTTTGGCCACTTTGAAACCAAGAGACTTTTTAATTTGATTCTATTTTTTTAACAATTTTTATTTTTTTAATTTTTATTGTTTTTATTCTCTTTTGATTTCTTTTTCCTCTCTTACCTGATTTCTTGTTTTATTCCTTCCTCATTCCTGTCCTCCAATTTTATCTCTTCTTCCTTCCTTCGCCTGCCTTTTCTATTTTTAATTTTTTAAATTTTTTCTAAATACCTACAAGTGAGACAAAAACCTGGATCTGTGAAAAGACCAAAGTTGAACCCAAAGAAGGGGCACCACAACAGCTGGGACAGTGAGATAAATTTCACTCTGCTATTACAGAGAACCTGCAAGTTATTGCATATTTGTATTATTATTATTTTTCCAGTATTCCTACATCTTTTTTTAATGGTATTTGTGTATCCCTCTTCTTTTTGTATAGTCTGCTTTGCTAGACTGGATATATTGTATGACCTGACAGCTTTCCCCTGATATCTCTTTCCATACTGTATTGCTGATCGACTATCCTTTAACTCACCTGTGTCCCATTAGCACATTATTTGAGGTTCTGTACTCCCTATTCTTGTTACCTAGATCTCATAGATTCCGTCATATGATTGTTGCCATATTATTGTAAATAACTGCTGTTCCATGCAATTGTAATTACTTCACAACAACCCCCCTCCCTCCCCAGATCTTAGCCCATTTCAAAGTTTCCTGAACTCTATTACTGTAGTGGTTGACCCTATTCTATAACACACTATACCTATTTACTATCCTTTACTCTCACCTTACCTCAGAATCTGACCTCCCACAATCTCCCTGTTTTATAGATCCAACTCACAATCCTTCCTTCCCCAACAAGAGTCTTATCTTCTTTCCATCCTTTCTAAAAATCAGCTAGCTGGGTGGAAGATCACGGTTAACACTATACAGAGTCAAAGGATCTCCTATCTCTTCCCTACCTGCTACTACTGTAAAAACCATAGAATTCTCTGTTGCTGTCTTAAACCATTTTGCCTTCCCCCTCCAACTGATGACAAAAAAGAATAGGTGGAGGTGGTGAACACCAAGATACCCACTGGAAGAGGAAACCCAACAACCAAGGAACCACTAACAGATAACAACAGAAGAAGGTGAAGGAGGGAGTAGTAACCACACAAACCTCAATCCAGGACCTATCTGGAAATACAACTAAACAGTAGAGACAGTACCCAATACAAACAACTGAACAAGAATTCTTCAAACCTTACACACACAGAAGAACCAGCTTCAACACAACATGCCCTCACCAGCACAACAAAATACAGGAGGTGGTGGACAGAGTGACCCTTATTTAACCAGCTGGCGGGAAGGAACCACCAAAGAAAGACTCAACAACAATCAAAACCCAAAGGCAAACACAAAGCCAACTTAAATGGCAGCCCAAGACCACTGAGCTTGGGAGATCAAGGAAACTGCACCACTGAAACTCACTGATATTCTACTAAAGAAGTTCACAACATAAACCCAGGGAGCCAGAAAAGATCAATATAAGAAGCTGAGACTAACAAGAAGAGTCTCACAAACAATGGGAAGACAAGGAAACAATCCCCAAATGAAAGGAAAGGAGGAAGCCTCAGAAAGAATGCTAAATGAAATAGAGGCAATTCAACTATCAGATATTGAGTTCAAAGCAATGATTGTCAGGAAGCTCAATGAGTTCACAATCAGCTACCAGAAACTACAGGGAAGCTACAATGAACTCACTGAAAACTACATCAGCATGAAAAAGGAAATAGAAACTCTCAACAAGGGCCAAGAGGAACTGAAGAATACAATTTCTGAACTGAAAAACACAGTAGAAGGAATGAAAAGCAGGATCGATGAAGCCGAAGATCGGATCAGCGAGCTAGAGGACAGAGTAGAAGACAACACCCAGAAAGAGAAAGAAAAGGAAAAGAGGCTCAGAAAGAATGAAGAGGGATTAAGAGAAATGCAAGACAATATGAAACGTAATAATATCCATATAATAGGGATACCAGAAGGAGGAGAAGAAGAAGAGCAAGGGATTGAAAACCTAGTTGAAAACGTAATGAAGGAAAACTTCTCTAATTTGATGAGAGAAAAAGTCACACAAATCCAGAAAACACAGAGAGTCCCAATCAAGAGGAACCCAAAGAGGCCCACCTCAAGACACATCATAATTAAAATGGCAAAATTTCAAGACAAACAGAGAATCTTAAAGGCAGCAAGAGAGAAACAGGAAGTGACATACAAGGGAGCCCCAATAAGGCTACTAGCTGACTTCTCAGTGGAAACACTTGAAGCCAGAGGAGAATGGCAAGAAATATTCCAAGTAATGAGAACCAGAGGCCTGCAACCACAACTACTTTACCCAGTAAGGCTCTCAGTCAAGATAGAAGGCCAAATAAGAAGCCTTTCAGACAAAGGAAGTCTAAAAGAATACACCTCCACTAAACCAGCTCTGCAAGAGATGCTAAAAAGACTGCTTTAAAGAAAGAAAGGAAAAGAGAGAGTGAGAGATGAACACACATACATAAAAGGCAATGAATAAGTACCTATCAATAATAACCTTAAACGTAAATGGATTAAATGCTCCAATCAAAAGACATAGAATAGCTGATTGGATAAGAAAACATGACCCACACATATGCTGCCTACAAGAGACCCACATCAGGATAAAAGATCTGCACAGGCTGAAAGTGAAGGGCTGGAAACAAATTTTCCAAGCAAATGGACAGGAAAAAAAAAGCCGGGGTAGCAATACTCATATCTGACAAAATAGACTTCAAAAAAAGGACCATAAAGAGAGACCCAGAAGGTCATTTCATAATACATAAGGGAAGAATCCACCTAGAAGACATAAATATTGTAAATATATATGCACCTAACATAGGAGCACCCAAATACATAAAGAAAATCTTAGAGGACTTCAAGAAAGATATTGAGAGCAACATAATTATTGTGGGGGATTTTAACACCCCACTATCAAAAATGGACAGATCTTCCAAACAAAATATCAACAAAGATATTGTGGCATTGAACAATACCCTAGATGAAATGGGCTTTACTGATATATACAGAGCCCTCCATCCAAAAGAAGCTAAATACACATTCTTTTCAAATGTACATGGAACATTTTCAAAGATTGACCACATGATAGGACACAAAACAAGCCTCAACAATTTCAAGAAAATTGAAATCATACCAAGCATTTTCTCGGACCACAAGGGACTGAAGCTAGAAACCAACCCCAAGGAAAGAAACCCAAAACACTCAAATTCATGGAGATTAAATAGCATGCTATTAAACAATGAATGGGCCAAGAATGATATTAGGGAAGAAATCAAAAGGTTTCTGGAAACAAATGAAAACACACTCACAACAACCCAAAACTTATGGGACACAGCTAAGGCAGTCCTGAGAGGGAAGTTCATAGTGATACAGGCCCACCTAAAAAAGTTAGAAACATTCCACCCAAACAACCTAACCCTATGTCTACAAGAACTCAAGGAACAACAACAAAGACAGCCCAGAGCAAGCAGAAGGAAGAAAATAACCAAGATCAGAGCAGAATTAAATGACATAGAGACTAAAAGCACAATTCTAAGGATCAATGAATCCAAGAGCTGGTTCGTTGAAAAGATAAACAATATCGACAAGCCTTTAAGCAGATTCATCAAGAAAAAAAGAGAGAAAACCCAAATAAACACAATCAGAAATGAAAGAGGAGAGATTACAACAGATACCACAGAAATACAAAGCATTGTAAGAAATTACTCCGACGAACTGTATGCCAAGAAATTTGAAAGCCTAGATGAAATGGACAAATTTCTAGAAAAATATAAGCTTCCAAAACTCAATGAAAAAGAAGCAGAATGCCTGAACAGACCAATAACAGCAAAAGAAATTGAAGCAGTAATCAAAAAACTCCCAACACACAAAAGCCCTGGACCAGATGGTTTCACAGGAGAATTCTACAAAGCATTTAAGGAAAAGCTAACCCCTATCCTTCACGGACTATTTCAAAAAAAGCCAAAAAGATGGAAGTCTCCCAAACTCTTTTTATGAGGCCAACATCATCCTAATTCTAAAACCAGATAAAGAAACAACAAAGAAAGAAAACTGCAGGCCAATATCGCTGATGAACATGGACGCTAAAATCCTGAACAAAATACTGGCAAACTGCATCCAACAGCACATTAAAAAGATCATACACCATGACCAAGTGGGATTCATTGCAAGGATGCAAGGATGGTACAATATTTGCAAATCAGTAAATGGAATACATCACATAAACAAAAGCAAAAACAAAAACCACATGATCATATCAACAGATGCACAAAAAGTATTTAATAAGGTACAGCATCCATTTATGATAAAAACACTCAGCAAAGTGGGAATAGAGGGAGCATTCCTCAACATAATGGCTATATATGACAGATAATAAAGGCTATATATGACAGACCTACAGCCAACATCATACTCAATGGGCAAAAATTAAAATCTTTTCCACTAAGATCAGGAACAAGACAAGGATGTCCACTTTCACCACTTCTATTCAATATAGTACTGGAAGTTTTAGCCACAATGATCAGACAAGAAAAAGAAATAAAAGACATCCAAATCAGAAAGGAGGAAACAAAACTGTCACTGTTTGCACATGACATGATAGTGTACATAGAAAATCCTATCAACTCCACCAAAAAACTGCTTGACCTAATAAATTAATTTGGCAAAACAGTGGGATACAAAATCAATATCCAGACATCAAAGGCATTTCTGTACACCAACAATGAAACAGCAGAAGCAGAAATCAAGGGAAAAATCCCATTTGAAATACCAAACAGAAAAATAAAATACCTAGGAATAAATCTAACCAAATAGGTAAAAGACCTGTATTCAGAAAACTACATAACACTGAGGAAAGAAATCAAGGACGACACAAACAAATGGAAACATATACCGTGTTCATGGATTGGAAGAATGAATATCATCAAAATGTCCATACTACCCAAAGAAATTTACACATTCAATGCAATACCTATTAAAGTGCCAATGGCATATTTCACAGACATAGAACAAACACTTCAAAAATTTATATGGAATCATAAACGACCCCGAATAGCTGCTGCAATTTTGAGAAAGAAGAGTAAAGTAGGAGGGATCACAATACCTGACACTAAACTATACTACAAGGCCACTGTAATCATAACAGCCTGGTACTGGCATAAAAACAGGCACATGGACCAATGGAACAGAACAGAGAGTCCAGAAATAAACCCAAGTCTCTATGGTCAATTAATATTAGACAAAGGAGGCAGCAACATAAAATGGAATAAAAATAGCCTCTTCAACAAATGGTGTTGGGAGGACTGGACCGCTACATGCAAAAAAATGAAACTTGAGCACCAACAAAGCACCTTATACAAAAATAAATTCAAGGTGGATAAAAGACTTAAATATAAAATGTGATACCATTAAAGTCCTAGAAGAGAATGTAGGCAGGAAAATCTCAGATATTTCACACAGAAACTTTTTTACTGACATGTCTCCTAGAGCAAGGGACATAAAGGAAAGAATAAACAAATGGTACCTCATCAAAATAAAAAGCTTTTGCACAGCTAAAGAAAACAGTATTAAAATAAAAAGAGAACCAACTGTATGGGAAAACATATTTGCCAATGATACCTCAGACAAGGGTTTAATCTCCAAAATACATAAAGAACTTAGATGACTCCACTCTAAGACAAGGAACCCAATTAAAAAATGGGCAAAGGACTTGAACAGACACTTGTCCAAGGAGGACATACAGAAAATCCAAAGACACATGAAACGATGTCCAAAATTGCTAGCTATCAGAGAGATGCAGATTAAAACCACAATGAGATACCACTTCACACCAGTCAGAATGGCCATCATAAACAAAGCAACAAACAACAAATGTTGGAGAGGTTGTGGAGAAAAGGGGACCCTAGTGCACTGTTGGTGGGACTGCAGACTGGTACAACCACTATGGAAAGCAGTATGGAATTTTCTCAGAAAACTAAAAATGGATCTGCCTTTTGACCCTGCAATTCCACTGCTGAGGCTATATCCTAAGAACACTAAAACACCAATACAAAAGAACCTTTGCACCCCGATGTTCATAGCAGCACAATTTACAATAGCTAGGTGCTGGAAGCAACCTAGATGCCCATCAGTAAATGAATGGATCAAAAGACTATGGTACATTTACACAATGGAATTCTATGCAGCAGAAAGAAAGAGCTCCTACCCTTTACAACAGCATGGATGGAGCTGGAAAGCATTATGCTAAGCGAAACAAGCCAGGCAGTGAAAGACAAATACCACATGATATCACCTTTAACAGGAACCTAAACAACAAAACAAACAAGCAAGCAAAATATAACCAAAGACACTCAAATGGGGGACAGACTGACAGTGACCAGAGGGAAGAGAAGAGGGAATTTCATGGGGGAATGGGTAGGGTTTACAGGAACAAATTTAAAGGACACATGGACAAAAACTAGGGGTGGGTGGTAATGGGAGGGAAGTAGGGAGGGATGGGTGGATAGGCTGGAATGGGAGTAAAAGGGAGAAAACTGCACTTGAACAATGGTTAAAATAAAATTTAAAAAAAAGGAAAAAAAGAAAAACAGCCCTGGCTGGTGTAGCTCAGTGGATTGAGCTCGGGCTGGGAACCAAAGTGTCCTAGGTTCGATTCCCAGCCAGGGTATATGCCTGGGTTGCAGGCCATAACCCCCAGCAACCGCACATTGATGTTTCTCTCTCTGTCTCTCTCTCTCTCTCTATCTATCTCCCTCCCTTCCCCCTCTAAAAATAAGTAAATAAAATCTTTAAAAAAATAGGGGGGCAGGCCAAAAATTAAAAAAAAAAGAAAAACAAAATCCAGAGAGCAATTTAAAAAAAACAAACTATGATACATTTACATGATGGAATACTACACAGCAGAAAGAAAGATGGAGCTCCTACCCTTCCCAACAGCATAGATGGATCTGGAGAACATTATGCTAGGAGAAATAAGCCAGGTGGTGAAAGACAAATACCATATGATCTCAACTATAAGTGGAACCTAATCAACAAAACAAACAAGTAAGCAAAACACAACCAGACACATTGAAATTAAGAACAAACTGACAGTAACCAGGGGGGGGATGGAGGGGATAATGGTGGGAAAAGGAAGAAGGGTTTTCAGGAACATGTATAAAGGACACATGGCCAAAGCCAAAGTGGGATAACATCAAGGGTTGGAAGTGGGGATGGGTGGGGTCAGGGGGAAGTGGTGGTGTGGAAATGGAGACAACTGTACTTAAACAACAATAAAAATAAAGTTAATTTAGAAAAAGAAAAATAAATTAAAAAAAAAGAAAATAACACCTGGGAAAGCACCTAGCCCCAGGACTGGCACATGTTGTGTAACTGAGCAATGTTTGCCAAACTTGCTATTCAGAACCACAGACACCATTCATTGGAGAGCTATAGAGAACTTGGCCATCTATTTCCTGGCTTTCCAACCTGGCATTTCCTGTTGTGGTCTCATCAACTGCACTCAAGTAGAGCATTAAATCTGAGGAAGAATGGAGAGGATTTGTGACCTAACCCCTTCGAGGTACCTAGATAACAGGTGCATGAATGTGATACACCATACAGCCATCTTGAACATAGAGAGGTGGTCTTCTATGATCATTTGTTTACCACAGTGCCTCTAAACTGTCAATTAAGATGATGTAATATGAAATTATATGATAAGGAGCATCAACATGTATGCTGAGACATTTAAGAAGCTACCTAGCAAGGTAGCAAAGGAAGTCTGCTGCATACAGATGAAATAAGTTTGCATTAAAGCCTTGGAATTGTAAGCAGAAGAGTAGGATTTTGATGCATAGCTGCCACCAGATCACCAGCTTCAATAAAAGAAGGGTCATCAACTCACTAATCCAAGCATTCAATCCAATATCCACTTACTAATGAGACAGCCAATGTAATAAGTAAGACAGCTTTTCTCCTCCAAGAGCTTACAAAAGAAAAACAGGATCTAAGGACAGAGAGGAAGGAATGACTGGGAATATTAAAAGATAAAATCATCGATCTGATAAAGGGCAACTTTGAAAAAATCTACAGCTAACATACTTAATGGTGGAAAACTGAATGTTTTCTCCCTAAGCAGTGTAGCAAAGCAAAGACATTCACTTTCACCACTTCTATTCAATATTGTATTGGAGGTTCCAGTCAATGCAATAAGGCAAGAAAAAAATGGGGGTATCCAAATTAGAAAGAAAGAAGGAAAACTGTCTTTATTTGGAGACAGCATGATCCTACCTATATAAAATCCTAAGGAATAAAAAAACCCTACTAAAGTAAATGAGTTCAGCAAGGTTTCTTGATACAAAATCAATATACAAAAATCAAATGTATTTCTATATACTAGTAATAAAGAATCCAAAAACGAAATTAAGAAAACAATTCCATTTATAATGGAATCAAGAGAAATAAAATACTTGGAAATAATTTAAGAAGTGCAGACTTGTATATTGAAAGTACAAAATAATGCTGAGAAAAGCTTTTAAAGATTTGAATAAATGAAGAGAGATTTCATATCCAATGACTGAAGGACCCAATATTGTTAAAATGGCAAGTCTCCCGAAGTAATCTATAGATTCAATACCAGCCTCCATCAAAATCCCAATAGGTAGTTTTTACAGAAGTTTACAAACTGATCCTGAAATGTATAAGGATGTGCAAAGGACTCAGAACAGCCAAAATAAGCTTGAAAAAAAGAACAAAATTTAAGGCCTTGTATTTCCCAATTTTGAAACTTGCTACAATGCCACAATAATCATGGCAGTGCACAGGACATGCATCAGTGGAACTCTCAACAGAACTTAGAGTCCTGATGTTTATGGTCAACTGATGTTCACAAAAGTCCCTACATAATTCAATGGGCAAAAGATAGCTTTTTCAACAAATGTAGTTTGAAAACATTAGATATGCAAAAAAGATGGATTTAAATGAGGGTTCAACTCTAGTACTAGGGCCAAATCCAACCAAACACCTGATTTTGTAAATAAAGTTTCAATGAAACCTAACCACACCCATTCATTACATACTGCCTATGTCTGCTTTCATCCTTAAATGGCAGAGATGAATAGCTATGACAAAGACCTTCCAGTGATTTTGTCTAGTGACAAGGCCAAAGTATTTATCTGGTCATTTTTTTAAAATTTTGCGAAACTCTAATTTAGGACTTTACCTCATGACATGCACAAAAATTAATTCAAAATGGATTATAGACTTACATTGAAAAACCCAAACCATAACACTCTTAGAAAAAAAACAAAGGAAAAAGTTTCCATAACTTTAAATTAGGCACAGATTTATAAAATATGATACCAAAAGCACAATCAATAAAAAAAACAATTTGATAAATTAAACCATCAAACTTATAAATGTTTGCCCTTCAAAAACACCATTAAGAAAAAGACAAGCCATGTATTGGGAGAAAATATTTGCAAATCATAATATGATAAAGTACTCATATCCAGCATAAAGAAATCCTATATCTCAATAATAAAAAGACAAACAACCCAATTGAAAGTGGGCAAAAGACTTGAATACACACTTCACCAGAGAGAACACATAGATGGTGAAAAAGCACATGAAAAGACGCTCAACATGATTAGTTATTAGGGACATGCAAATTTAAAACACAGTAAGATACCATTTCAGATCCACCACAATAGCTATGATTAAAAAGACAAACACTAACAGGTGTGGCTGAGAATATGAAGAAACTGGAACCCTCATATATTGCTGATAGGAATGATGTAAAGTGGTACAGCAACTTTAGAGAATTTGACAGTTTCTTAGTAAGTTAAACCTAACAATTCATCAAATTCATAAACAAAATGACCCAGAAATTCTACTCTAAGGTATCTACCCAAGTGAAATGAAAACACGTCTACCAAAAAACTTGTGCATAAATGTCCACAGCAACTATGTCCACAACAGTCAAGAACTAGATACAATTCAAATGTGCACTGACTGGTAACTGGATAAACAAAATGCAGTACAGCCATACTGTGAGATACTATTGAGCAATAAAAAAGAACTACTGATACATGCTACATCAATAAACCAACACCAAAAACATTGTGCTAAGTGAAAGAAGTCAGATGTGAAAGATGTATAAGTGCATTTACATGAAATGTCCAGAAAAGATCAATGTATGGGGACAGAAGGATTAATGGTGACCTGAGGCTGGAAGTGTGAGGAGTGACTGCAAATATATCTTTAGGTCTTGCGAATGTTCTAAAATCCAATTTCGATGACAGTTACTCAACTTTGTAAATTTGTTTAAAAAATCATTGAAATGGGTGTTGTGTATGTAAAATACAACTCTATAAAGCTAGTTTTTTGTGTGTGTTTAATTGTGTGTGTTTTTTTTTAAAGAAACACCATTGCCCTGGCTGACCTGACTCAGTAGGTTGAGCATCAGCCTGCAAAGTAAAGGTCACTCGTTCAATTCCCAGTCAGGGCCACATCCCCGGTTGGGGGTGTGCAAGAAACAACCTGTAGATGTCTCCTTCTCTTTCCCCTTCCCTTCCCCTCTCTCAAAAAAGAAAATCTTAAAAAAAAAAATCACTATCATCAGCCCTAGCTGGTGTGGCTCAGTGGATTGAGCACCAGCCTGCAAAGGGTCACCAGTTCAATACCCAGTCAGGACACTTGCCTTGATTGTGGGCCAGATCCCCAGAAGGGGGTGTGCAAGAGGTAACCACACATTGATGTTTCTCCCCGTCTCTTTCTTCCATCCTTCCCCTCTGTCTAAAAATAAGTAAATAAAATCTTAAAAAAAAAAATAGTCACCATGACCAGATACAATCTTTGCAAAGCTCCACTCCTGATTAGAGAAATGCACTGTTGCATCCAGAGCAACATGTATACAGCCCTCTCTGGCATTCAGTGCCCATTATCTATCTGGCCTCCTCACCTGATCAACTTTCTCCAACAGCCCAGTCCATGTGGTTGCCATGCACATAAGTTTTGGAGTTGGAACATCTGAAATTCCAGTTCAAACACCAACACACTGTGACCTTGGGTTACTTTACCTTCCTTGAACCTGTTTCCTCACCTCTGAGATGGGGATGATAAAATCTCACGAGGTCAGCATAGGGAATACCTGAGATAGCACTCTTAAAACATTCAGCAAAGAATAAATATGTATACTTCTCCTGGCTGGCTCAGGCACATCTTCAAAGTCATCTCCTCAGGGCAGCATTAGCTGACTATCCCACCTTGACCAGCTAGCCCCATTACTCCCTGCATCTTTTGCTTTCTTCACAGAACTTGCAATTCTTTTATTCCTTTGTCTTTTTTCTTTTTGTCTGTCCTTCCTACTGGGCTGAGGTCTCCATGAAGGCAGGGACTTTATGCTTTGTCTTTATTGTCTCTGCAAGCCCAAGCTCTGTAAACACCTTCACAATGCACACTTTACTGAGGTGATGGATAAATGGCAGCTATGGATACAGTGCTCAGCATGTGGCTTCTCTGGGAACTGTTTCTTGTGTATTTAATTACGTCCTCCTTGATCTTCCTCTCACCAGTGGTCCAGACTCACCTCATAGGACCAATGAAATGGCGGTAAAGGTGATGTAGCCAGGAGAGTGTAATGAGCCTGGGAACATATCTTAAAGTAGCAAGTTAGGGAAGTACTAGAGAAAATGCAAAAGAGAGTGGAGTCTGGATGTTTAGGAGCAACCAATTTCAGTTGAATCACCAAAGATGGCTGCTTACATGGAGCAGAGAATAGGCAAAGCAGACATTAACAGGACACTATTGCCATGTATGTTTTCTTCTCTTACTGGAGGATGAGGATGAGGTTGAAATGAAGTCTTTATGTATTGGGTTGGCTAAAACATTCATTGATTTTTAAGTAAAAATAAAAGACACAGTTTTTATTTTCACCAATAACTTTATTGAACAATGTATTCACCATTCTGTTCCACTACCTTCTGCCATCTTTCAGACAACTTCATAATTCCATCTTCCCAAAACTTTTTATCTTTTTGAGCAAAGAACTGTCTTCCAGGGAACTGAAATATTTTCCTTTAAGAGAATTTTGTAAAGACTAAAATAAATGGAAATGCAAAGGTGCAATGTTTGGTAAATATGACAGATGAATCAGAACTTCCCAGCCAAGACGTAACAGTTTTTGCCTGGTCATCAAAGAAGCATGAGGTCTTGTATTACCCTGATGGATTATTATTTGTTTTCTGTTGACTAACTCTAGATACTTTTTGTTGAGTGCTGCTTTCAATTGGTCTAACTGGGAGCAGTACTTGTCAGAATTGTTTGGTTTTCCAGAAGGAGCTTATAATAGAGGACTCCCTTCTAACCCCACCATATACACAGCATCACCTTCTTTGGATGAAGACTGGCCTTTGGTGTGGTTGGTATGGTTTATTTCACTTGCCCCACTCTCTCCTCCATTCCACATTATTATAAAGTATCCACTTTTCATCACCTATCATAATTTGTTTTAAATATAGTCAAGAAGGTTATTTTCACTTAATTTATGTGAAACCCAAACATAACCAAGCTGGTGCAAATGATTTTCAACACCTGATTTGGATATTTTGAGTGTACTGGCTATCTCATGCATGGTATAATGCCGATTGTTCTCAATTAATGTCTCGATTTGATCACTATCAACTTCAACTGGTCTACCCAACCATGGAGCATGATCCAATGAAAAATCTCCAGCACAAAACTTCACAAAGCACTTTTGACACATTAAACCAGTCACAGCACTTTCTCCATACACTGCACAAATCTTTTTTGCATGTTCCAGTTGCATTTTTATTTTTTTTGGAATAAAGCATAATATGCTGAAAATGTTATATATTTTCTTCCATCTTGGATATTAAAATGGTTACATAAAAATTCACCAGTTTTGGTAATTTTTTAAATGCACACCAATATGACAGCTGTCACACACAATCTAACAAAATTGTTTTGAATGAAGTTAACAACAACTAAGTGCCACTAGATCTATTTTATGGAGAAAAAAGCAAATGAACTTTTTGGCTACATGCTTGCTTTGAAAATGAGTTGATTGAAACATTTTGTATTAATTAAATTTCTTTTACCTTCTGAAGAAATAGGGCTTTAACTCAGCATGTAAATTTATGCAAATAAGTATACAAACTAGCAAGGCCCTAGCATTTAATTTTAAGGGAACTAGAGCACTTTCTAGGACCACGCCTTGGGGGTTAAACACAAGTGGTCTTTATAAATATTTTACTTTCTCTGAAGGAGCTGGGGCATATACTCTTCTTTGGCACCTACCTTTTATTAAATTAACTTCTTGGACACCTTGCAAACACCACTACTGAACTCCTGTGCCCAGCCATGATCAACCCTACTGTGCTCTGGAACATTGCTGTCAAAGGTGAGCCGTTGGGGTGCCATCTCCTTGGAGTTGTTTGCAGACAAAGTTCCAAAGACAGCAGAAGACTTCCATGCTCTGAGTACTGGAGAGTAAGGATTTGGTTTTTAAGATTCCTGCTTTCCCAGAATTATTCCAAGATTTATGTGCCAGGGTGGTGACTTCACATGCCATAATGGCACAGATGGCAAGTTCATTTATGGAAAGAAATTTGATAAGAATTTCATCCCTATAGCATACAGGTCCTGGCATCTTGTCCATGGCAAATGCTGAACCTGAAACAAATGGTTCCCAGTTTTTCATCTGCATTGCCAAGCCTGAGTGGTTATGGCAAGCATGTGGTGTTCAGCTAGGTGAAAGACACATGGATGTTGTGGCAGCTAGAAAGCACTTTGGGTCCAGGAATGGCAAAACTACCATTGCTGACCACAGACAACTCTAACAAATTTGACTTGTGTTTTATCTTAACCACCAGACCATTCCCTCTGTAGCTAAAGACAGCACCCCTTCACTCCCATCTGCTTGGAATGTTCTATAATCTTCATGTTCTGGCCACAGTTCATTAGGTTCTATATTTTCCTTACCCCTTCCAAATCTAGCTGGATCACAGAGTTCAGTTTATGATTATAAAATAAAAACTAAAATTACAAAAATTAACTTCTTATTTTGTTCATCCAATGATTTTTTCTACTGATTTTTACTTGCCTGCCTAAAGACACAGTGGACTACCCGACCCTCAAGTAATTTTGCAAACAAAAAAGTCACTAAACCAAAACACTTCACTGCCATCACCTCCTTTTCTCTGATCTCCAAGGGAGGAAGGGACAGAGGGAAGAAGGGACTGTCATAGCATGGGGCCATGTATGCCATAGTGTACTTCAGGATAAGTTGTTTATTCTGTCTAAAGAGTTTGCCCAGCAGTCAACCAGTCACCAAAGCTCCCTCTCACTTTAACAACTTCTGTTAGAACTAAGTGAGACACGAGCACCCTGTCAGGAGAGGTGGAACCTTTGCCACAGAATTTTCTTGCTGTCTTGTATGTAAATGGTGGGGAGGAAGGAGTCATGAGAAAAGGCTACTTTTTGCAAAGTTCTGGATTAAAGTCCCAGAAGTTACCCAGGTAACACCTTAGACAAATTCCTTAATCTTTCTATGCCTGATTCTCCATCTTTAAAGAGAATTTATATTTTGCAGAATTGTTAAGAAAACTAGAAATAAAATGCATTTGTCTGATATAATACCAAAAACATATGATGTTCCTCTGACAACTTAAAGGAAATCACTTCCCAAAGGACTCCCACTGACCTATTTTCCAACATTCCCAAAAGCAGGATACCTGCTAGTAAGGTGGTAGAGCACACAAACAGAAGCGAGGGTATCCAACTTTCAATTCAGGCTCTTGCCTCTCAACCTTCAAACACCAGTCATCTTCTCCTCATTTTGTCATTGCCACCAGTCAGGTCAAGATTAGATAACACCCAGCAGGCAGCAAAGGCACTAAGTACTATGGCACGCAGAGTCAGAGGCCCCCACTCTGTTAAAAAGCACTCTGTACTTTCTCTAAACACTTCAACACATGTCTTCATCTTATCATAGGCAGCACTTATGATTATCACACCTTCCCCTTTATTTTTTTTTAAATATGGTGACTGAGACTCAAAACATAAGTTGTTCACCCAAGGTCACAACAGCTAATGAGCATCTGCCCAGAAGCTGGTGTTGGGAACCACCCTGCCTGATATCAGAAGCTGTAACCCCCGCCAAGGCCAAGGCTGAGGGAACAACTTTGAGCCGTAAGCCACCAAGGAGACAAAAGCTTATCTCCCTGGCAGGAGCACCGCTTCTGCTCCTTTTACTTCACCCTGCCTGGCCCCCAATGCTTGGTCAGTTAGCCAATGGTGGGTAAGATTCCCCAAGGGGGGAATGATCTAAGACAGGCATAGTCATGTGGGAGGCCCTTTGGCCAAAGGAAGGATTTGGGGGGCTACAGCAAAAGGCCTCGCCCCTCAGCTTTGACAAAGCCTGAGTCCTCATTGTCTGCGAGAAAATCTCCTAATCTCTTGGCTGCCTTACTTTCCTTGCTCCACCTAAACCTGAAACAATGACAGAGGGTGGTGCAGCCCTGTGCTGGAAAGGGCAGGTTCCCCAGGTGATCATGTTACAGAACAGACAAGGGGGGCCTGAGACAATATACTATTATTGAAAGAAGGCCCCGGGTCCGTTATGTCCGCCGCCCGAGGAAAGACATCTCTCAATGCCAGAGATTCGTGAAAAGGAAAGGAAATGTTTATTTAATGCTATACAGACTTCAAGTAGTGACCTAATGTCTTCATCAAAAATCCTAGAGTCTCTTAAAACACCCACAAACAGACACAGTCCTTCCTTCCTTCCCCCTTTGCCCAGTCCAGAGTACCGTATCTCAGGGAAGGAAAACGAAGTCCATGGCTCAGACAGTCCTCTGGTTCTTAGTTAGTCCTCCTTCTCGACTGGGAGACCTCCCTGGGTTCCCGGCACCCTTGGCTGAGTCGCCATTATCTCTGCTAAAACCAGGTGGTGGTTCCCCCTTCTAAAGCTGCGGGGGTCCCCGCTCTGTCCAGGCCTCGTGGTTCTCCCTTTCAGGGCTGCGGGAGTCTCCACTCTGTCAAGGCCGCGTGGTTCTCTCTCCTAAAGCAGCACGGTTCTCCCTCAATGGCTGAGGTCCTCCCTATTCTGCTAAAGCCACATGGTTCTCTCCTCTCAGGGCTGCGCATGGCTCTCCTCAAAGCAGCATGGTTCTCTCTCTGGGATGCAGGAGTCTCCACTCCGTCAAAGCCGCGTGGTTCTCTCTCCCAGGGCTGCGGGAAGGGGAGAGTCCCCACTCTGCCAAAGCCACGTGGTTCTCTCTTCTCTCAGGGCTGCGCATGGTTCTCTCCTTCCTAAAGCACCACGGTTCTCCCTCCGAAAGCTGCGGGAGTCTCCACTCTGTCAAGCCGCGTGGTTCTCTCTCCTATGGCTGCAGGAAGGGAGACTCCTCACTCTGCCAAAGCCGCGTGGTTCTCTCTTAATGGCCGCCAAGTCTCGGTTTTTAAATCCCCGCGGCCAATCTTCCTCTGCAGCCTCATTTCCGACTCCTCCCACACTCAGCTTCACTTGCCAGAATTCATATCCTTCCAGCTTTACTGGGCTGCCATCATGAGTCTGGGCAGGTGTGGCCCCAGGTCCTGGAGCCAATCTTCTCCGAGCTCCCACGCAGGTGCTGTAGCTTGGGGGATCTGCCCCCAGTCATGTCTTGTTGGGAAGTTACTTCCATTCCCCTGGCTCAGAGATGATCACAGCTATTTAACATATCCATGCAACCAGCCAAAGGCTATAGATATGTTAAATGACCATGCCAGAGGGTGGCTGCAAGGCTGTTGCTATGCAAAACAGATCTCAGTGGCCCTGCTCCATTTGTCCCTTCCCTCAACCCACACCCTGGGTGGGGGGTTGGAGACATCTTAAATCTCCTGGACACTTTAAGTTCTGGACCCCATTTCAAATGCCCATTTGGGCCCCCTCTTGGCTGTACCCTGTAACAATCAGGCCTAAGAAAGAATATGTAAAATCCTATGAAACCTGCTTTGTTTAGAATGCTCTCAATTAAATGATAAGGGTCCAAGGAAGAAGTTTGTTCCTTAAAGTTTTTTTACAGCTCTTTAGCTATCTGACCCTGACTCAAAATAGGCCCTCAGAGTTCCTTGTTATTTGATCCTTACTTCCCAGCAATGAGTAATGAGCTTTACCTGAATTCCTGTGTAAATGAACCCAATAAAAGCTGTTGAGGAAAAGGCTCTTGGTCCTCCTGTGAGAGATCGGCCACCTTTCGTCCCCAAGCAGATCATGTCTTGGTAGACTTATTCTCATCCGTGGTGGATGGGGGACTCTGTGGACAAAGCTCCCCCAAAAGCTGGGCCTCCTGATGTCATGAGCCACTTGCCTAATTAACTCATTCACCTACACCCAGTTCTGTGCATTTTATTTAAACTCAGTCTCTGTTTCAACAGATTCAGTCATTTAATCACTCAACATTCACAAAGCACCACTATCTGCCAGATACAGATGTAGGAGGAAGTATAGCATTCAGTGAACAGGCCTGAGTTGCCTACTTCAATCTCAGTTCTACCACATGTCACCTAGGTGACCCCGGATAAGTTACTTCATCTCTCAGTGCCTTGGTTGTCTTTAGCCTATAAAATGAGCAAATAGAATTCTACATCTCTCACCAAGCTGTTGAAAATTAAATGAGAGGATACCTATAAAGGGTATCCCATGCCCCGACTAAGCATTCATATATAAGCTGCTTTTATTATTCTAGGTTCTGAGGGTAGCGTGTCAAATCAGACAAGGGCCTTAGCCTCAAGGACCTTACACTGTACTGGGAAATGTAAAACAAGTAAATTATTAATAGAAGTTGCAAATGCTTATGAGCACCGTGAAAAAAAATAGACGTGTTACACTGTAGGTGGGAAAGTACTTTAAGTGGTCAGAGAAGGATACTCAGATATTATATTTTAACTATAACAAGAATGATAAAAGCCGGATATAAGAAAAACTGGGGTGGGGGGAGGATGGTGGGGAGACGTCAGATAAGGCCTGGAAAGGAAGTGTTCATCAGAATTGTGATGCAGCCAACAGACTACTTGGAGAGCAAGCACTGAAACAGATTAAAGCCAAGGGGCTGAGAGGCTAGTCCACCTCACCCTGGCAACAATGTTGATTTGGGAGAAATAAAAGCATCCGGTACAATGGTAAGGTGATTGGCAACATGGATTGGGAAGCTACCAGAAGAGTCTGGCATTTGCATATATCCCTGTAGAGCTAAGTAAGGTAGTACAAGTGGAAGTTGAAGTATTAGGCAAACATTACCCAGCAATCATCATATAAGAACCCTTGGCATTGACAGATCCCCCAGAAACTACTTTCAGAAAAAAGATGGAAAGGACAAAATCTGAAAAAGACCTTCAGAAGCCTGCTATATAACTGTCCTAAAAATTATAATTGATTTGTAGGGAAATAGGGAAAGCAAGGATTCATTTCAAAATCATCAAAATCTAGATTTAGCATCTTAAAAAAAACTTCCTGTTTTCTCAGCAAGACAGAATAATGGATTAGTGTTTACACTGTTGTTTCAAATGAAGGAATTAGAAATGTTTTTATTACTCTATACTGTTATGAAATTCAATCAGGAAAACATTTAGGTATTTGCTAATATACAATCATTATTACAACAGAATTAGAGAACATTATATAATTTTAGGAACTTATTAGCTAAAAACAAATTATTAAATTACGCAAAAAAAAAAAAATTCTGTTAAAGCTGGGGAAGAGAAAACAGCAAATGCAGAGATCCTGTGCTTGGAGCAAGCTGGTATCTTGCTGGGATAAGGATGTCCTGAGGCTAGTGAATAGATGCGGAGTGGTAGGTATAGGAACTAGCACAAGGTGTGGTGAGAAAGATCAGCACCACAGTTTTGTAAAACAAGGTAAGGAGGGGTCATTCCTTTTCATTTTCATTGCGCTAGGCATTCATTAAAACCGTTGCTTAGGATTTTAACCAAGGGGAAGTGTATAGAATTTGAATCACAACTTTTAAAGTGCCCAATTGGCTGCAGTGTTGAGAAGCCAAGAAGCCCTAGTTAAGAGGCTGTTGCAATTGTCCATTATTGGGAGCATCTCATGTTTACATAACAACACGTACGCACTTGGTGTGCAGTGAAACAAATTCAGGTCTGGAACAATTACGTCAACTGGAGCTGGAATGTGGCCTCAGCACCTCTCTCGCTCTCCACTCTTTCTCCCCCGAGGCCACCATAGTGGTGAAGCTTGAAGCGGCCACTCACCGCACAGGGGTCCCCCGACATTTCCTGAGCCACATCTCGCTCATTTACTGGGCAGCGGGAGAGACGCTCTCCACCAAGGAGTAGGCAGTATTCTAAGAACAAGCGCACCCACCCGTTATCTGCACGCACCTTCCCCTAAGGCTGCCGAGGCCACCACACCCTTGGAGCCCTCCACCCCCTCCACGCCGTCTAGTCCGAGCCGCGTTCACACGTCCCACCGGCCGGGGGCTAGCTCACCCGGATGCCCTGCAGCACCCGGACCCGCTCCTCCTCGTCCATGCCGAAGGACACTCTGCGACCCTCGCTGCTTTCTGTGCCCCCCATAGCAGGAGACCAGTAAACACTCGGGAAGGCGACCAGTCCCCGAGTTACCAGGCAGACACCCCGCTTCTGGGTGGCTGCTCTCCGCAGGAACCGACACAACCACGTTTTACTCGACGCCTCCAGAGGCTCAGCCAATAATGTGACGAAGGATCGCGGGGCATTGTAGGAATTGTAGTCCCGCCAGCCCGGTTTGCCTTGTAATCCTGGAGCTCCGGAAGATGTAGTGTGGGAGTCCGGTAAAACGGGTTGAAAGACCTGCAGCTGGTCTCTAGGCACGGAGGGCCTCCAATGACAGGATAAGAAGCAGGGAAGTGATGGATGATGCTTGCTTTGGAAAGGTCACCCTTGAAGCAGAGCTGAAGGTGATGTTCTGAAGCCAGGAGACCTTCATGGGGGCTGAGCCAAGCATGTGATGGTGAATTTATGCGCGGTTCTCTGCTTGATTTCTTCAACAAACTAATATTGAACACCTACCTAATAAGCATTGACCTAGCCACGTGCAATATCACTAACAAAACGTGTCCTGCCTTCCTGGATATAATGGAGTAAACAAATGAAGACACAAACAGGCTTGTAAATAAGTTTGCTAATCACTGTGATAAATGCCATGAAAGAAATTAATAGGAGGCCTCCTTCAATTTGAGAGGCCAGAGCAACCTCTCTAAGGAAAAAGCATTTAATTTGAGAGCTAAGGTCTAGTAGGAGTTAGCCAAGAGAAGATAGGCAAAGAAGTTTGCTGGAGACCAGCCAGTGCAAAGATCTTGAGTCAGGAACAACCTTGCCACATTAAAGAAAGAAAGAGGGTCTAGCTACATGAATGGAAAGTGTGGAAAATTAGAGGCAAGCAGAGGAGAGCCCCAGGCAAGGAGATTAGACCATGTAGGGCTGTATAGTCCAAAGTCAGAGTTTTATTCCTAGGAGGGCAGTAATGGTCCTAAACATTTCCGAGACATTATCCAAGGACAGTGTGTTTGCTTCTCACACAGGATCATATGTGTAATGAATAAATGCAAATGATTGCTATTCACATCCACAGCAACCATGTATGAAGCACACCACCCCCCAACTTGTTCCTCTGAATTGCTGAATGGCTTTGATTTGCCAAAGTGGGCCTGGAGTTGAGTTTGGAACTGAGGAACACTGGATTGCTACATGAAATAGCAAGAATAATTTGGAACTTCTTGTGGCAATCTGGAAAGGAAGGAGTGAGGAGAAGAGAGTAAAAGAGAAAGACCAGTGAATGCACCCTGAGATGGAAACAACTTGAATGAATAAGCCAGTGAACATTCCAGATGTGGGGTAGCCAGAGGATTTTTATGAACAAGAACATATTCTAGTTTTATTCAAATACTTTGATTTGCAAATCTCCCTCCATCCCTCTTGTCCTCCATTTCTTCCCTATAAGCAGAGCTTGAGTAGGGGATTCTAGGACAAGCAGTGTAAGGGAGGAGTGCCTCAGGAGAAATGAAGTGACGGAACAGGATAAGCTAAGTACAGATGGGGTCAAAGCTGCTGCCTGGCTTCAACTTGATCCCACAGGGTGCTCTGGAGCACAAGTTATGGCCAGAAACACTCTTACTGTGAGGCAAGGGGACAAGCATTATCTCCCCCACATCAATCATTGGTAGCCCAGGACAATTGCCAGTGAAGGGGGCATCTGTGAGTTGCCAACACCCATAGTAGCTAGGGGATGGCCTCACCAGCCAGTAAAAAATCTGGGTGGGGCACTTTGGGCATTCCCTAGATGCTCACCATATTTTTCAAGGCTTCCTCAACACCCAAACATCTTGACTGTGAAGGGGGTGTTATAAAACTTGAAGAAGGAGATTTCACTTCTGGCCCAGATGACAAAATAATTAACACACAACTAATTCAGCAAAACAAGAGTCACACCCACAGATAACCATGAAACTGTGTATGGCTTCCTCCTCCCCACAATCATCTGCAAAATAATGGGAGAGAATTGGAATTTCACAAGACTTAGAGAGGGGCTTACACTGACAGCCACATAGCTAAGCCTCATGAAAACTCAACAAGTTCTGTGTCCCTGTTTCACAGACAACAAAACTGAACTGCAAACAAGTGAAGATAATGCAACATAAGTGCAAAGTAGGATGAGAAATTTATTTTCTAATGTATTTTTATTGATTATGCTATTACAGTTTTTCCAATTTTCCCCCTTTACTGCCCCTCTGCCCTGCACCCCCCAACCCTCCAGTTCATGTCCATGGGTTGTACATATAAGTTCTTTGAGTCCTCTGTTTCCTATACCATTTTTATCTCTTCCCTTGTGTTTTATGCCTACTAATTATGCTTCTTCTTCCCTATACCTTTTCCCCTCATTCCTCCCTTCCTGCTCCCTACTGAAAACTTCCCATGTGATGTCCATTTCTCTGATTCTGTCCCTGTTCTAGTTGTGTGTTTAGTTTTTGTTTTTATTGTTTTTTTTTCTTTTTTTTAGGTTCATTTGTTGATAGTTGAGAGTTTGTTGTCATTTTACTGTTCATATTTTTTATCTTCTTTTTCTTCGTTAAGTCCTTTTAACATTGCATATAATAATGGCTTGATGATGATGAACTCCTTTCACTTGACCTTATCTAGGAAGCACTTTATCTGCCCTTCTGTTCTAAAGGAAAGCTTTGCTGGATAGAGTAATCTTGAATGTAGGTCCTTGTCTTTCATGACTTCAAGTACTTCTTTCTAGCCCCTTTTTGCCTGCAAGGTTTCTTTTGAGAAATCAGGTGATAGTCTAATGGGAACTCCTTTGTAGGTAACTCTATCCTTTTCTCTTGCTATTTTTAAGATTCTCTCCTTATCTTTAATCTTGGGTAACTTAATGATGATGTGCCTTGATATGTTCCTCTTTGGGTACAACTTCTTTGAGACTCTCTGGGCTTCCTGGACTTCCTGGAATTCTATTTCCTTTGACAGATTGGGGAAGTTTTCCTTCATTATTTTTTCAAATAGGTTTTCAGTTTCTTGGTCTTCCTCTTCTCCTTCTGGCACCCCTATAATTTGGATATTGGAACATTTCAGGTTGTCCCAGAGGTTTGTAAGACTCTCTTCACTTTTTTGAATTCTTGTTTCTTCATTCTCCTCTTGTTTGATGTTTATTTTTTTTCCTTTTGGGTTTTTCCTCCAAACTGTTGCTTTGAGTCCTGGTTTCCTTCCTGTCACTGTTGGTTCCCTGAATAGTTTGCTTTATTTCATTTTGGGTATCTTTCATCAGTTTTTTTCATTTTTTGACCAAGCTCAATCAGATTTGTGAGCATTTTAATTAGTAGGGTTTCTAATTCTCCATCAGATAGGTTTGCTCTCTTTCTGAAGTTTTTCTCTGTTCTTTCATTTGGGCCATATTTCTTTGTCTTGGCACACCTGTTAAGTTGTAAGGGGTGGAACAACCCTCCTTGCTGTGCTTCAGCACTGCCTGTGGGGGAGGCACCAGAGAGGGAACAACACAGGTCTCCTGCTCAGCTCCACCTTTCAATGATTTAACGTGAGACTGTGAGTTTCTCCCACCGGGACAACCACCATAGTCCAAAGTCAACTCTGAGTCTCAGTTTTGCCTTCAGCCAGCCCTGCCTGTGAGGTCCGAGGCCTCAGGTTCTTATCAGTCTGGTTGTTCTGGTTAACTTTTTCTTTAATTTGTTGGTTCTTGGAGTTCCATGCAGTTTGATTTTCTGGCATTCCTGGTTGTTTATTGATTTTAGATTGATTGTTATCTTTCTTTTGGTTGTGCAAGGAAGTGAAGGGTTTCTACCTATGCCTTCATCTTGGCCAGAACTCAGATGAGAAATTTAAACAAAGGCCGTGGCATAAGGAAGAATAGGAAGGGAGATTCTTTTTTTTTTTAATGCCTTCTCTGTGCCAGGCTCTATGACACTGGCAAACGTGCCTTCCATGCATTTAATCCATGACCAATTCATTTAGCTCTGGAAATTATCCTGAGAGAGTTATTACCCCATTCTAAAGCTTAGGAAATGGAGGCTTTGGAGAGATAAGGTATTACAGACCCCCTAGTTGCAGGCCAATAACCATTTGCTCCTTCATTAAAACAGAACCCCAATTTCCTTTGGTGAAACAATGTGCCAGGTTAGAAAATTTGCCTCTTAGGCTCCTACTGGTCAAACTTGGACAATTTGAGCATTATGACATATTGACAATGTGAATTTATAACATTTAATTTTTTAATCCTACGGCTCATATGGAGAAGAGAAAGGGGAACAATGGAAAAGGGGGAAAACTTCTTTACAAAAGAATATTAGCAAATCAATGTGAGATTTAAAAATTGCCATGTTGTTCTGACCAGTGTGGCTTAGTTGATTGGGTGTTGTTTCACAAAGCAAAAGGTCACCAGTTTGATTCCCAGTCAGGGGCATATGCCTGGGTTGCAGGTTCCTCATACAAGAGGCAACCAATTGATATTACTCACATCACTGTTTCTCTCTCTCTCTTTTTCTCTTCCTCCCTCTCTCTCTAAAAATAAATAAAAGAAAATATTTTTTTAAATTTCTATTTTACAACTCTCACCGAATTAACTGAACCAGGCAAAAATCATCAATGGATAGTAAAGCCATTGTGTCAAATGTAGTTGGGAAACACAATATTCACCCAATCTCCAAGTTTCACCACAGATTACTTACTAATAACAAAGTGAAAACTATATTGCAATGAAGAGACCTGAAAGTCACTGCCTTAACCAAATGGCCAAATTTAACATCACAAAGAGTAGGACAACCTGACATTATTTCCCTGCTAATATGATGCAATTAGAAACACACACATCTCCCATGGAGTATTGTAAAAAATGTGAGACCTAAATCTAATCATGAGAAAACAATCAGACAAATTCAGAATGTAAAACATCTTGCCAAATGACTTTCCTGGGCCCTTCCAAAAATCAATGTCATAAATAATAAAACAAAACAAAAAGGTGGTTTAAAAAAGGTAAAAGAAGCATAGTAATGAAATGCAACAGTGACTTTGATTAGATCCTGGATTAAAATGCAACAGCAGCAATAACAACAAAGGCATAAAAAGGTACTTTGGACAATTGGGAGAGTTTTATATAGAGAAGAGTATCCTAGATGTTATTAAGTAACTGTTAATTTTCTTGTACTTGGGAGATGCATGCTGACATATTTGGGCATGGAGTGTCATAGGGTCTGCAACTTGCACTCAATTGGTGCAGAAAAATGTCAACAATTGATGGATCTAGATGAAATACATATATATTAGAATTAATTATATTATTATTTCACTATTTCCATGGCTTTGAAAATTTTCAAAATGACAAGTAGAAGAGAAAAAGTTCTACACCTAGGGAAAAAAATACTTCCATCACAAGACTCTCTTGTCCTTTGTCTCTGAAAGTGACCATGTAGTCAGGCTCTGGCCACGGTGGCTCTTGAACAGTGATACCTGGAGAAGAGCACAGAGCTGAAGAGAGTAGTGAGATGTGGTTATGTGAAAAGGGTACAAGCCTGAGCTCTGTCTCTTTCTAGGCTTTTGTTTGTGGGCAAGTTAGTGAATATCTTTGTATCTCAGTTTTTTGACATATAAAGTGGTGCTGAATTACCTGGAGTGCTTGCCCTGAACTAGGCACTTATTAAATTCATTCAGGGATAGTTATTATTATCAAATGGTTTTGTTTTATAAATAATGCTTTCTCAACCAGTATAGAGCATGGGTTGGAGAGTTGTGTGAGGAGGGTTCTCTTAAATTGGGTTCTCTGTAAGCAGGCAAGAAAAGAGAAGGGCTGTTAGGGAGAAAAAAAAGGTAATACTACTTCTGGTCAAGATGGAGGCATAGGTAGATACACTTTGCATCCTCACACAACCAAAAGGATAACAACAAACTTAAAAACAAAATACAACCAGAACTGCCAGAAAATCAAACTGTATGGAAGTCCAACAACCAAGAAGTTAAAGAAGAAAAATTCATTCACACTGGTAGGAGTAGCAGAGACAGGTAGAACAGGCAGAGACAGATAGGATGTGCAGCAAGGCAGTGGCTGGCAGACAAGGCAGACCCACATTTGCATGTAGATAAACTGGGATGAACAACTGGGGTGTTAGACCATGAAAACCAGGGTTCCAGAATGGGGAAATAAAGCCTCAAAACCTCTGGCCATAAAAACCTGTGGCAATAGCAGTGGTAGAAGAAACACCCAGCTACATAGAAAGTTCATTGGAGAGACCCACAGGGTCGTAGAATGTACACAAGCCCACCCACTTGAAACCCAGTTTGCTTGTGGGTAGTGGGAGAAGTGACTGAAAGCCAGCTGAGAGCTGAGCAAACAGCATTGTTCCCTTTTGAACCTCTTCCCCACACAGAGTGCCACAATGCATCAAAGTGGGTTGCCCCATCCTGGTGAATACCTAAGGCTCTGCCCCTTAGAAAATAATAGGTGCCCCCAGACAAAAAATTATGGCCCAAATGAAACAATAGATCAAAGTTTCAAAAATAGAACTAAGTGATGAAGAGATAGCCAACCTATCAGATGCAGAGTTCAAAACACTGGTAATCAGGATGTTCATAGAAATGGTTAAGTATGGTCACAAAATAGAGTGAGAAGTGGAGGCTATGCAAAGTGAAATAAAGAAAAATATACAGGGAACTAACAGTGAAGGGGAAGAAATTGGGACTCAAATCAATGATTTGGAGCAGAGGGAAGAAATAAACATTCAACCAGAAGAGAATGAAGTAACAAGAAATGAAAATGAGGAGAGGATTAGGAACTTCTGGGACAACTTTAAGCATTCCAACATCTGAATCATGTGGGTGCTGGAAGAAGAAGAGGAAAAGCAAGAGACTGAAAACTTATTTGAAAAAATAATGAAAGGGAACTTCCCCAATCTGGCAGAAGAAATAGACTTCCAGGACATCCAGGAAGCTCAGAAAGTCCCAAAGAAGTTGAACCCAAGGAAGCACACACCAAGGTACATCATAATTACATTACCCAAGATTAAAAATAAGGAGAGAATCTTAAAAGTAGGAAGAGAAGAGGAGAGAGTTACCTAAAAAGGAGTTCCCATAAGACTATCAGCTGATTTCTCAAAAGAAACCTTACATGCAAGAAGAGGCTGGAAAGAAGTATTTGAAGTCATGAAAGGCAAAGACCTACATTCAAGATTACTCTATCCAGCAAAGCTATCATTTAGAATGGGAGGGCAGATAAAGTGCTTCCCACATAAGGTCAAGTTAAAGGAGTTCCTCATCATCAAGCCCGTATTATATGAAATGTTAAAGGGACTTATCTAAGAAAAAGAAGAAGATAAAAAATATGAACAGTTAAATGACAACAAACTCACAACTATCAACAACCAAACTTAAAAAAAAAAAAACTAAGCAAACATCTAGAACAGGAACAGTGATCACAGGGAAGGTTGTCAGTGGGGAATGGGTGACGTGAGAATGGGGGGAAGAGAAGCATAATTCATAGATCAAAATAGACAGGGGAAGGTTAAGAATAGTACTGGAAATGGAGAAGCCAAAGAACTTATATGTACGACCCATGGACGTGAACTGAGAGGGGGTGGAAATGCTGGAAGGAGGGGACATGAAGGGTTGAGATGGGTAAAAGGGGAAAAATGAGACCACTGTAATAGCATAATCAATAAAATATACTTAAAAATAAAAAAGCAGTATAAAAGATCAATGAAAGCAAGACTTGGTTTTAGAAAAGATAGACAAGGTTGATAAACTTTTAATCAAACTTATCAAGAAAAAAAGAAAGAAGACCCCCCAAAATAAAATCAGAAATAAAAGAGAAGTAACAACTAACATCACAGAAATGCATAAGATTATAAAAACTACTGTGAACAACTGTTGACAAAAAACTGGACAGTCAGGACAAAATGGATAAGTACCTAGAAACATACAATCTTCCAAAACTGAATTTGAAAAAAAAAACAGAAAATATGAACAGACTGATTTCAACTAACAAAATCAAAGCAGTAATCAAAGAAACTCCTGGGGTGGGGGGTAAGCCCTAGACTATATGGCTTCACAGGTTATTTTTACCAAACATTCAAAAAAGAGCCAACACCTATCCTTCTCAAACAAGTATGAAAAATTCAAGAGGAGGGAAGACTCCCAAGCTCATTTACAAGGCCAGCATTAATCTAATTCCAAAACCAGATAAAGAAATTACAAGGAAAGAAAATTATAGGTTAATATCCCTGATGAACAGAAAAACAAAAATCCTCAACAAAATATTAGCAAACCCAATGTATTAAAACATTAAAAAATTTATACACCATGATCAAGTTGGATGAATTCCTGGGATACAAGGTTGGTACAATATCCACAAATCAATAAACGTGATACACCACATTAAAAAAAATAAAAATTATATAACCATATGAATAGATGCTGAATAAGCATTTGACAAAACTCAGCACCTATTAATGATAAAAAACTCTCAGCAAAGTAAGGATAAAGGAAACATACCTCAACATAATGAAGTCCATATATGACAAACCAACAGCTAACATCATATTCAATTAAGAAAAACAAAAACTGTCTCCCTTTAAAAAAAGGAGCAACACATGGATTGGGAGAATTAACATCATCAAAATGCCCATACTACCCAAAGCAGTTTATAAATTGAATGCAATCCCTATTAAAGTACCAATGACATATTTCACAGATACAGAACAAACATTTCAGAAAATTATATGAAACCATAAATAACCCCAAATAGCTATAGCAATTTTGAGAAAGAAGAACAAAGTAGGAGGGATCACAATACCTGATATCAAACTGTATTACAAGGCCACTGTAACCAAAACAGCCTGGTACTGGCATAAGAACAGACATATAGACCAATGGAACAGAACACAGAGCCCATAAATAAACCCAGGTCTCTATGGTCAATTAATATTTGACAAAGGGGGAAGAAGCATAAAATGGAGTAAAAATAGCCTCTTCAAATGGTGTAGGGAGAGCTGGACAGCTACATGCAAGAAAATGAAACTCAATCACCAACTTACACCATACACAAAAATAAATGCAAGGTGGATAAAAGACTTAAATATGAGTCATGACACAATAAAAGCCCTAAAGGAAAATATAGTCAGGAAAATCCCAAACATTCCATGCAACAACATCTTCATTGATATGTCCCCTAAAGCAAGGGACATAAAGGAAAGAATAAACAAATGGGACCTCATCAAATTAAAAAGATTCTGCATGGCTAAAGGTAAAACAGCATTAAAATGAAAACAGAACCAACTATATGGGAAAACATATTTTCCAATGATACCTCAGACAAGGCTTTGATCTCCAAAATATATAAAGAACTCACATAAGTCCACTCCAGAAAGATAAGCAACCCAATTTAAAAAATTGGCAAAAGACTTGAACAGATACTTCTCCAAGGAGGACATACAGAGGACCAGAAACACATGAAAGGACACCCAGCTTCACTAGCCATTAGAAAATGCAAATTAAAACCACAATGAAATACCACTTCACACCAGTCAGAATGGCCATTATAAATAAATCAACAAACAGGTGTTGGAGAGGATGTAGAGAAAATGGAACTCTAGTGCACTAAAGCATGGTGGGAATGTAGATTTGTGCAGCCACTGTGGAAAACAATATGAAATGTCCTCAGAAAACTAAAAATGGAACTGCCTTTTGACCCAGCAATTCCACTACTGGGATTATATCCTAAGAGCCCTGAAACAGCAATCCAAAAGAACCTATGCACCCTAATGTTCACAGCAGCACAATTTACAATAGCCAAGTGCTGGAAGCAACCTAAGTGCCCATCAGTAAATGAGTGGATCAAAATGTGTATGGTACATTTACACAATGGACTACTACACAGCAGAGAGAAAGGAGGAGCTCCTACCCTTTGCAACAGCATGGATGGAACTGGAGAGCATTATGCTAAGTGAAATAAGCCAAGCAGTCAGGGACAAATACCATATGATCTCACCTTTAACTGGAACATAATCAACAAAAAAGAAAAAAGCAAGCAAAATATAACCAGAGACATTGAAATTAAGAACAATCTGGCAGTAACCAGAGAGGAGGTGGGAGGGGATAATGGGGAGAAGGGTTTACAGGAACAAGTATAAAGGACACATGGACAAAACCAAGGGGAGGTGGAAGCAAGGGAGGGAGATGGGTTTCGTTGGGGTGGGGGAGAGTGGTGGGGGAAAATGCAGACCACTGTAATTGAACAATAAACTAATTTTAAAAAAACAAACAAATTGTTGATTTGAGTCCTGGTTTCCTTCCCTTCACTGCTGGTTCCCTGTACATTCACCTTTATTTCACTTTGCATTGCCTTCACTTCTTACTTTATTTTGTGACCATACTCAACTATCTCTGTGAACAACCTGATTACCAGTGTTTTGAACTCTGCATCTGATAGATTGGCTATCTCTTCATCGCTTAGTTCTATTTTTGGAACTTTGATCTATTCCTTCATTTGGGACATATATATATATATTTTTGGGGGGGGGGCTCCGGGTGCCTGTTACTTTCTAAGGGGTGGAACCTTAGGTATCAGCCAGGGTGGGGCAATCCAAGTCACAGCATTGTGGTGCTATATGTGGGGAGGGGTAAGAGAGAGAACAATGCTACTCGCTCAGCTCTTGGCTGGCTCTCAGTCACTTCCTCTGCTACCCACCAGCAAATTGGGCCTTTTGCTTCTGGTTTTCAGGTGGGTGGGATTGTGTACATTCTAGGATCCTGTGGGTCTCCCCAACAAACTCTCCTGTGAGACTGGGAGTTTCTCCCACTGCACAATTCCTACAACTTTTTACAGTCAAAGTTTTGAGGCTCTATTTCCCCACACTGAAACCCTAGGTTGTGAGGTGTGTCTAGTTCCCCAGTTGTACCTCCTGGCTTATCCTCAAGAAAGTGTAGGACCACCTCATCTGCCAGTCACCACCTTGCCCAGCTGGGTTCCTCCAGCCATGAGACGTCCTTCTTGGCCCCTCCTACTGATCTGGATGAATATTTCTTCTTTAACTCCTTGGTTGTCAGACTTCCATACAGTTTGATTTTCTGTCAGTTCTGGTTATTTTTTGTTTTTAAATATGTTGTTATTCTTGGTTGTATGAGGAGGCAAAGTGTAAATACCTATGCCTCTGTCTTGGCCAGAAGTCTCATTTTCTTTGTCTTATTAAATGGTTTGACTTTGAATTCTATTTCAACTGATTTTATATTGCCATATTTTTGTCTTATTAGCATTTTTATTCCTTCAATTTTATTTTTCCTGGATTGTTTCAGTTAGATATGTTTGACCTTTATGTCATACATACAGGGCATACAGCTAGAGTATTTATTTTTATCAAACCAGAGTCTTTTTCTTTCAATTACTGAGTTTAGCCCATTCACATCTATTGTGATAGCTGATATTATAACTGTTTTGCTTTTTTCTTTCTTGTGTATTTTTTGTTTATTTTCCCCTTTTCTTACATTTTCTTATGCCAACTGAATTTTCTTTGTTTTTTTCACCTTTGAAAAGTATATAAAGTTATATTTAAAGAACATTACCTGTAGTTAAGATATTCTCCCCAAGCAGTCAAAAACTATAGTTCTATTTCTCTCTGCTCCATTTACGGCTTCTCTAGAATTTTTGTTCCATGATTATTTTATTTATTTATTTTTCATTGAAATATAACATATACACATTCATATGTCAAAGTCTTAAGTATATAGCTTGATGAATTTTTCAAAGTTGAACACACTTATGTAAACACTGCCCAGAGCAAGATACAGAACATTACCAGTACTCCAAAATGCTTTTTTGGGTCTCCCAGTCATTTCCCCCTACCACAGTTAAACCATAATGCTTACTCCCATTACCATAAATCAATTTGTCCTGTTTTTCAACTTTATATATTTGAAATCATAGTGTCTATTCCTTTATGTCTAACTTGTTTTGCTTTGCATTATGCCTCTGAGACTTATCCACATAGACACATTCAGCATGGTGCTTTTCTTGTGCTGTATAGTCCATTCTGTGAATATCACAAGTTATCTGTTCTATTGTTAGTGAACATTTGTGTTGGTCTCAGTTTGTGGGTGTTGCAAATAATGCTGCTGTAAACATTTTAGCATGTATCTTTTTGGTACAAATATCCATGCATTCCTTTTGGATACATACCTAGAAACAGAACTGCTTGGTCATAGGGTATGCATTTGAGGATAACTGTCAGTTTTCCAAGTAATGTAACCATATTATCATTTAAAATACCTTTCCCTAAACAATGAGCATTTATTTACTCTTTAAAAATAGCTTTTATTATTTTATTTTATCACTGATGCTTTTGGTATTGTATTTTTTGTATGTCTTCAAATATTTTTCTTCTTGCTAGAGCTATCATCTAATATTTGGTTTTTATTTGTTTGCTTTACAGAGTGTCTGTGCAGCTGAAATGATTGATTTCTTGTATGCCTGAAAATGTCTTTATTTCACCCTCATAATGAATGACAGCTTATAATAGTTAGGCTTGATATCTGTTTATATTTCCAAGTGGTTTTCACTCAGAATTTTGAAGATATTGTTCAATTATCATGTTAATCTCCTGAGGGGCCCTGTCAACCTCAGCATTCATAAATTTCTTTTCTTTTTTCTTTTTTTAGTTTGGAAAGAATTTTCTCTATTTCTTGGAAAATTTCCTCCTTTCCATTCTCTCTATGCTCTCTTCCTAGAACTCCTATTTGATGGCTTTTGCAATTTTTCTATCTTTCCTGACCCCTAACTTTTATTTCATGCTTTCTATTTTTTTGTACTTTTATGATAATTCCTCAGGTTTTTCTAGATTACCAATTTGATCTTCAGCTGTATTCATTCCATTTTTAGCCCATCTATTGCGCATTTGTTTCCTTTATTTAGCGATTGAGTTTTTCATATCCTTATTTGTCTATGAAGGCAATATCCTTGTGCATCTCTCTGAAGCCATTAATTATACTTATTAAAAATTTCTGCCCTGTTTTTTAAAAAATCTTATTTCTCAGATACATATTTTTTGTTGTTGATGGAATTTAATGACTCCCTTTCACAGTGTTACTATTTAGAGGAGACAGCAGAAAGACTTTCTCATTAATAATGTTCAGATTCTCAAATCATCTCACAGATTTGCAAACAGATCTGAGCAGTTAGTGGCACTGGTGCTAAAATGGAGATTGACCAAAGGGGTTCACTTTAGCTGTGTCTGGGGAGAATCGTGGCAGCTTTCAAGGCCTACATAGCTGTTCCCTTCCACACTCCTTTCTCTTTCCCTTCTCAGCACTCCTTCCCATTGCTCCAAAATACGAACTCCTTTACTAGTTGGTTTGGTGCACTGCCCCCACCCCCAATTAAGTAATTAGTTGTTGGATCATGGGAGTCAAAGGTTGGTTGTGGTGTCTTCCTTGGGTGGAGAAGAAATCCAGTAGATATGAAAATCCCTCCAAAATGCCAAGGGTTGAGCCAGTAAATCATGCCCCTTCTCATTGTAACCCACCTCCCTCCAGCATCTCCACCTTTTTTTTACCTTACCCACTTCTTATTTTCCATTCTGCATCCCACTTGGCCACTTACTAAGATGTGGGCTTCAGCAAGTCACAACTTCTCTGGGTCTCAGCTTCCTTGTCTGTGAAATGGGGATAATCATAGTAGCTCAGAGAGTCAGACACCTCTTGTGAGGTTTCAGTGAGCCAACCCCTGCAAAGAAGATAGCATAGTTTTTATCCTTCCCTCCTTGAAACAATGCTTTTAGAACTTTTCACTCTTCACAGCTGTCAACATGCCTTCCTGCCCAGGATGGGGTTCTCTGTAGTTGGTTCAGGGCATCCCTTAAGAGAAGGTACCTCTCTGCTTCCTTTTCATCAGTGTGTCCACACCAAGGGTTCTGCCCCAGTCTTTACAGTTCATGCTGTCTGCTTATATCCACTCTCTCTGGATCAGAGTCAGGCTCCCTATATTGTTTAATGGGAAAATAAGCCCTGGAGGGGCAGAGTCAATGAATGGGTAGATGCTCTGTGGGCCGCTGCCTCAGTGGTCAAAAGATGTTTAGTTGTACAGGGCACCAGGCAGCTGGGAGGAACCTGCTACCTAGAAGCTGGCCTCAGAAGTGCTCCTGAGCCCCTGAAGCTGCCTGACTCAACCAGCTGTAGTGCAGCTTTGCCTCTGTTACTCCTCTGTAAGTGGGGATGGGCTCTGGGGGTATGCTTGAAACTCACTGATTTCATGCCAAAACCCTCTAACAGGTCCAGGTCTGGGCCTTGCTATGGGGGAAACAGAGAGGTAACTGGGGGCTTATGGAAGAGGAAGAACCCCACTGTCTTAACTGTAGGGGATCCTAGAGAACTGTAAAGACAGAGACTGATGTGAATGAAGCCCCCTGCACTGAGTGCTGGGAGTCTGAACACAAAAGAGCTCTTCAAATCCACCCAGATAGCATAGCTCTTGTCCAGTGCTCTGCTTCAATTCCCCACTTGCTCCAAATGACTGAGTCTGCAATTCAGGCTTAGAACCTTGCTGCCCAAATAATTTAAGAACCCCAAGGGCTATGCAGAGATAGAGGCACCTATCTGGGCTTGATGTTGGCAGTTGTCAGAGTACATACCTGCTGGAAAGAGAACACACTGAGTAGAAACCTGTGGTTAGCATGGTATGGGCAAGCCACCCAAAAGCCAGACAGAGAATTATCCTCCAGGGCTGTGGCTACCCTTTCCTGCTGAGGGACCTCATGGAGGCCACACCAGTCTCTATGAGAGGGTCTGGTTTCAATAAAAGGACAACTCTTTTTCTAGCAGGCTGGTGGCCCCTGTGTGAATCTGCCACCATTTCCTCCATGCCTTTGTATTTTAAAGACTGAGGGGTAGGCACTTCCAATCCAAAAAAAAAGCAAGGGTCCCTTTATGCTTTTCTTCAAAAAATGGCAATGCTGACTTGCCTTACATTTATATAACTTAAGGAAACTCAGAAGACAGGCAGATTCTTCCCAGGTGACTTAAGGTCTCCATTAATAGCAGAGTAGCTGCATGATTTTAAGTTTCTGCCTGAGCAAGCACTTCCATTACCCTCATAACCTCTATGGCTGGTTTCTGGAAAGATCAACTCCAGAGGGGAAGAGGGGACTAGCTCTTCCTTCCCTTCAGAGCCTCAGTCTAATCCTCTGTTGCCTCCCTGTGTTGGAGAGGGAGAGTGAGTCTCCCTTTCAATATTCTGTTCCAGCAGTGATCTCAGTGATCTGAATGCCTTTCTTCTGGCTCCCTTAGATCAGGGAGCCATACTGGGTCCATCCAAGGGCTTCTCTACATGTGGAATAAGGGAAATAAACATAGCAAAGTCTAAACTATACAGAACACCTGGAGTTTTGATCTAAGAAAAATGATCCATATAGAAGAAAGGAAGAGAAAGCCCACCTAGCAGAAGAGGTACTATTTTACTACTTTTAAAAAATCCTTATTTCTTCTAGCCATTGGTTAGAGCATTGTCCTGATATACCAAGTTTGCAGGTTTGATCCCGGTCAGGGCACATACAAGAATCAGTCAATGGATGCATAAATAAGTGGAACAACAAATCTCTCTCTCTCTCTCTCCCTTTCAAATAATCAATAAAAAATTAAAATAAAAATCCTTATTTTTTCCCATTAGTAATTGATTGCAAAAGTAGCCCTGATTTTTCACACTTTCTGTATCCACATCACCAGTGATATGACTGTGCAGCTCCTCTCCTCAAGATGTGCAGTTTATTTCCTACCCTCTTGAGTCTGAGCTGGCCCCTTTACTCCATTTGGTTAACAGAATGTGGCAGAAGGAAGGTGTTTTGGTTCTGCGTTTAGGCTTCAAGAGGTCTTACTTCCTTCCTCTCTTGGATCTCTGGGCCATCTTGCAGAGATCGCCTAGAGCTGAGTGAGTCAGCCCAGTTGTTCCAGCTGAGTCTGCAGATTTGTTAGATGGCCCTATCAAGGTCAGCAAAGCTACCTGGCTGCATATAGCTGACTCAAGGTTAATGCATGAGTAAACCCTGCTGAGCCCATCTCAGATTAGCAGATCTATCCTGCCCACTCACAGACTCACATGAACAATACAACATGGTTGTTTGAAGCCATTACACTTTGGGATGATTTGTTATGTAGCAATAGCTAATATACCCATTAACTTTATTCTTCTGCTTGTTTTCTGGACTTGCTCAAGGTCATCCAGCTGGGTAGCTCTGTCTCTGTGAGTAACTTCCCCACCCTCTGCCTTCTGGGGCTCAATACTAGGAAAGCAGCCCCCCATGAAGGAATCTTTACAAACATGAAGAGTCAGCTGAGAATGAGCTCAACCTTGATGAACCTACTCACTGAGGGATGAGAGGCTGCTTTTCTGTGCAGGTAATGGTTGCTGCAGTCTCTGATTTTTTTCTTGGACATTTTCCTCCTTTTCTTTAAACCAATTGCTCTCTAACACTGCTATTTGGCTGTCGCCCAGGGACTTCCAGTTGTTAGCCACAGAGGGAAACTACAAATAACTTCCTGAGAATTTTTGTGTGCAAGGTAAACCTCCTGAGTCCTTCCATATCTGAAAACATCTTTATTTTCCCTTTAAACAATGGCTTGTATTAGATGTCTAGGTGCAAGATTTTTGTTGCTCACAAATTTACAGGCAGTAGTGCATTTTCTTCTGGCACCCAGAGTTAGTGATGAGGCAAAATGTATCTTCTTGCACTCACCCTTTTTGGAAGTTTGTAGGATAGTTCTATCATTCTTGATATTCTGATTATTTTGTGCTGAGATCACATAGGTCTGTTTGATCCATTATGCTGGGCACTTGGAGGGCCCCATTGAACTGAAGACTTATGTGCTTCATAAGGAAATTATCTTGTATTATTATTACTACTATTATTATTTTACTATTTCTTTTTGCTCTGTCATGTATTTTTGAAGTTCCTATTAGACAGACATTTCAACATTATGGCTTGATCTTTTAATCTTTTCTTTTGTATTTTCTGTCTTTTTACTTTATTGTGCCATATTGGGGGCAATTCTCTTAAGACATAAACATACATGTGTATACATATAAATATAGATTATAATTATACATCATATTAGCTGTATAATATTATATTTAACATTAGTTATATACAATATGTGTATTTATATAATTTATATGATAATTTTATGTAAGTTATGTGTAATAATTTAATTGTATGCAATAATACATATAATATATATAAATAAAATTGGTCAACAATGCTTTAAATTTCTAAGAATTTTCTTCCCAATTATTTCTCATTTTATTCAGTGTAATTTTTAAATAATTATTTTATTGTTGTTCAATTACAGTTGTCTAATTTTCCCCCAACCTCTCCCCCCACCCTAGCCAAGCCCACCTTCCCTCCCTGCTTCCATCCTCCCCTTTAGGTTTTGTCCATGTGTCCCTCATAGTAGTTCCTGAAAACCTTTCCCCTCATTATCCTCTCCCACTTCCTCTCTGGTTACTGCCAGATTGTTCTTAATTTCAATGTCTCTGGTTATATTTTGCTTGCTTTTTTTCTTTTTTGTTGATTATGTTCCAGTTAAAGGTGAGATCATATGGTATTTGTCCCTGACTGCTTGGCTTATTTCACTTAGCATAATGCTCTCCAGTTCCATCCATGCTGTTGCAAAGGGTAGGAGCTCCTTCTTTCTCTCTGCTGTGTAGTAGTCCATTGTGTAAATGTACCATACACATTTTGATCCACTCATTTACTGATGGGCACTTAGGTTGCTTCCAGCACTTGGCTATTGTAAATTGTGCTGCTGTGAACATTGAGGTGTATAGGTTCTTTTGGATTGGTATTTCAGGGTTCTTGGGATATAACCCCAGCAGTGGAATTGCTGGGTCATTATTCAGTATAATTTTCCTTTAACAACTTAATTAAGATAAGTCATATACCACACAATTCACCCATTTAAAATATAAAATCAGTGGCTTCTATTATATTTACAGAGTAGTGTGCCTATCACCACAATCAATTTTAGAGTATTTTCATTACTCAAAAAATAAAAAAATAGCCTTTAGCCATCACCCCATGTCCCCCTATTCTCCCCCTCACTGTACAGACCAAGATGACCACTAGTCTACTTTCTGTTGATCTTTTTGGCTTTATCATGTGATTTCTTATATCTGTCTTCAATTAATTAAGAACTTACAAAGGGTAAGAGGTGATTAGTTAAACTATATCTTTCTTAATAGACAATATATAGAAGAAAAAAACAAATATATGTTGAAAATAAAAGGCTGAAAAATGATATGCATACAAATATCAACAAAAGAAAGTAGATTTGGCCACAGTAATATTTGGGGAAAAAATAGAATTTAAGAGCTAAAGAGTTAACTAGGATAAAGAAAGACATTTATGATAAAAATATAATTCATAAAGAAATTACAAGTCATGAATTTTTCTGCACTTACCATCAAAACATTGAAGTATTTAATTTTGTTAGGATGCTTTTCACTGCCAATAACAGAAAACACAATTCAAGCTGGCTTAAATAATGTAGGGAATTCATTGAACCACAATAGTCAAGATAGGACAGCTTTCAGGTGAGATCTCGTCTAGTAGTTGAATGAAGCTCCCAGAGACCCCATTTCCTTCTTTGAATCATCCTTATTTTCAGGGCATTTACTTCACTTAAAGCAGTCTCTCCTCATGATCAGAGGATAGCTGGTAGTAGCATCTGGAGAAAAATATTTCCTCATTAGCATCAACTATCTTTCTCTTTAACTGCACACACACACACACATCCTGAACTACACTCTTCATGGACCAACTTAGGTCATATGATCATGGTTGAACCAGTTTATACAGCCAAGGGGTTGGCTTAGACATGGCTTGTGTAAATTCTGTATAAACTGAAGCAAGGGGGAAGTCATTCTTCAGTTATCTGGCACATCATGGCCCATCTATGGTATGATATCAATTATGGCCCAAACACTTGGAAGTGACACAACATAGAAGAGATGGGACTAGTCCCAGAGAGCCAACCACATGCCCAAAATTTATACATGCAAATGTGTTGAATTTTTGATAAGTTTATAATCATAGTAAGAGATTTTTAACTCACCTCTTTTTTAATTGACAACAAAAATAAATTGGGATGCTGTGATGTGAAATACACAATCACAACATACTGAAAATGCACATTCTTTTTAAATAGTCAAGGAGCATCGACAAAAATTAATTTCTGTCACACTATGGAGAGAATCTAATAAGTTTCAAAAAGTAAAAATTAAAGAAGCCATATTTTGGCCATAATATAAAGAAGTTTTTGCAAAATTGTATGGAACAGTCTAGCACAACAAGACTCCAACCTTTTCTATATGACAGACTCTAAAGCAGTTGTGGCTAGGGATCCTAGAGACTTAGGCCATTGATGACATACATTTTTCCACCACTGTTGCTTGACTTTCCAACAAATTATAGATCATCTGCCAGCAGATACTGATCAAGAACTTGCTTAGAGATGTTACAACCAAGGGACAAGGATCTGAAGATCTCATGGGAAGACAAAGGGTGGGTAAAGAGGGCTTCAGAGGGAGTGGTAATCTCATTCATCCAGAGTATAGTCTGTACCATCTCGCTGTCGCCGCTGGTCTGGGTTTGAAAAGTGAACTGATCCATCCTATTGGCAACTATGTTGGCAATGGCTTGGTCTTTTAAGTGCTTTTTTAAAATATAGGTTTTCCTAAAAACAGTGTCATGGAGCATCCAATGAAGCTTTGATGTGAATCCATCATAGCTATCAATAGTTATAAGGGCATGAGCAGGATGCAGAGTAAAACAAGTATCCAGGAACTGAGGGCATTGAAAGAGATGTGTGCTATCCTTCTTTTCAATGACTTAGTCTCTGGCTGAGGAAACTATCAGAAGGTGAGGATGGGAGAAAATGTGATAATGACTGAGTCACAGAACACTTGGTGATCTATGGGGCTGTACCCAGACTGGGAGAGTTGGCATCCAGCCTTGTGGATACATGACCATAATATTTTTAAAATGGTGAGAAATTGAGGTGAAAACTTTTGTGTTAAGGTTACCCATGTGCATTGTGTCAGTTGTCTGCAGCAGCTACACATGCTCCATGGGGGTAAGGAGTTATCAGAAACTGTGTACCTGGGTAGCTGTTGGAACCCTGAAAATATGAGGTAATGGTTCATTCTAAATATTCTGTTTTGTATCCTTCTATAAAGCTATTTAAACATAGTATTAGACTAAAGTTTATTGTGGCTTGTGAATTAGATTGCCAATCTGAACCCATGAAAACCAACTATTGATACTGCAGGATCTATGCATAAATGCTACTAAAAAAGGAATGAGGACAGGAACTAGTAAGGAATTGTTGATGAAAAGTACACATCACAAAAGAATCAACCCACAACTAGACGTTGGAAGAATTCACACAAGTACTTCTCTATAATTTCAAAGAAGCTAGAGAAAAATAATGTCTTTAAAAAAAAAATGAGAACAGGAGAAAGAGAAAAGATGGTGGCCAAGTAAGAAAATACATCACATACCTCCTCCCAGAATCGAATTGGAAATAAAACTAAAGAGAGGACTAGGTACCTCAAGCAAACTGAAGACTACCTGAAAAGGAGGCTTTTAACAAGGTCAGGGGAAAAACCACCATCACTGATAGGAAGGATGAGGCTATTAAAGGGGCTGGCCTGTTCACAATGGCAGCAGTGCAGCTATTGGAGCTTTCTCTTGAAAAAGAAGCTGGGAACACAAACTGGGCTCCCAAACACAGAGTGTCAGTCTGGAATTAGCCACGTGGAATCCAGCGCTGAAAGGTTTTGGGATTTATCTCTGGTGGGGAGAGACAAGAACTGCTGGGAGAAAAAAACTCTATTTTTTTTCTTGCTTAATTCTTAAAGGAGCTAAAGCACAGGTCTTGTGTTCGCAACCACTCACCTAGGATCCCAGCAAAGGGAAGGAGTCATGGACCTGAGTCTTGTGAGGAAACTCTAGTGTGGGAGACACTGGGGAGCAATGTAGGATGGTGGCTGTGAGGCTTTCTGTGCTGGGATATACCTGGATTCTGCAGTAACCATTTTGCTTGAGAAGAGAAAGCCTCTCCCAGGAAAAAGAAATTACCATCCCCTGTGGGATATTGCTCATCCCATTTTTCCTCTGTAACCCTGATCTCTTCACCTTGTATTTTTTTCCCTTTTATGTGGTTCATTTGTTTGTTTTTTGTTCATTTTGTGTGGGTTTTTTTCCTTTTATTCTTTGTTTTTTACTATCCTGCATCTTTAAAAAAAAGATTTTATTTATTTATTTTTAGAGAGAGGAGAAGGGAGGGAGAAAGAGAGGGAGAGAAACATCAATGTGCGGTTGTCTCTCACATGGCCCTGCAACCCAGGTACGTGCCCTGACTGGGAATTGAACTGGCAACTCTTTTTTTCACAACCCTGAACTCAATGCACTGAGCTACACCAGCCAGGGCCTTTGCATCTTAACTTATGATGAGCAGACAGCAGCATATGCAGACTCAGGGAGTGTTAGAGACTGGCTGCAGGCTGCAGCCATACCATAAACTCTCCCAGGAAACAGACTGGTATTTACCCCTCATGGGAGAGGCATAGAAACACCCTCCCAATTTCTGGTAGACCCAAAACCTGAACTCTGGAAGCCCCACCCAATAGCCTACTAGGGGCCCTGCCCTGCTGAGTACCAGGAAATAATCCTCAACCTACTCAGACCAGTGGCTTGGGGGACAGGTGAACACACCAATCATCTTCCCTGAGACCTGAGGCACCTGCATGGGATATCCAGGAGTCCCATCCCCCAATCCTATGAAAAGCCCTCTCAGAAACAGTTGGGTATATGATTTGTCTAAGGCTGACAGAAAGCAGAGGCAGACAGAGGTGTATCCAGTGGTGACTTGGGTCATTTCCTAACATACCCCTGGCCCCAGTGCTGTTAAAACCTAGCTGTGCAGAGCAGCTTGGGTGCAGCCAATCCTGGAGGAAGCAGCCACAGACTGTGGATCACTGGTAGCTCCAGAAATGCTGCTGAGGGCTAGGCATTGACAGCACCTGACACTGGTGTATATCATCCTCAGAGTACATGAAAGTCATATCCATAGGGAAAGCCCAGCAGGCAAGCACTAAACTCTGCTGAGATGAATTACACTTGTTCTTTTTAATTATTTTTGTTATTTTTTTCTTTTTCATAGACTTATCATTAGTGTTTTTCTGTTTTTTCTTTTCTATTTTTATTGCTCCATTTTTTCTGTCATATCTTTTATTTTACTCTTACCATTGATTACCCCATTGTTCCCTTATCCTTTTCTTTTCTTAATTTTGTTATTCTTTCTCTTTCTTTGTTTTCGTGTGTTATTCTTTCAGTTCATTATTTGTATTAGTTCTTCCCCATTTTCTCCTTGTATAATCATTTTTGGGTCCTTTGGTTTTCTCTTATTCTTTTTATTTCCCCCTTTCCCTAATATGCCATTTCTCTTTCCACTTTAACTAGTTTCTGATCTTTTGTTGTAGAAATTGCTATTGTGGTTGGGAGAAGTTGCTTGTTTTATTTTAATTTTTTGTGTTGTTTTGCTTTGTTCTGCCAGCACCTGTACAACACTGTACAAGATGTGGTGTGTGTCGAGCCTCTCAGTCACCAGCCAGAAAGGAAACCCCACCATTGAGTAAACCAACAACAACCAAAAGGACCAAAATACAATAGGAGAGCCCATGTAACCCAAGCAAAGGACATTCCTAGAGCATTCAGATTAGGAGATAAAGGAGTCTGCACTACTGGGTACCACAGGACTCTTACGACATAAGGCTACTCTACAACACAGGGAGTCAAAGCAGATCTAATTAAAACATAAAAACAAACAAAAAGAGACAGCTAAAATGGGGAGACAAAGAAACAACCTCCAAATGAAAGAAAGGGAGGAATCCCCAGAAAAAGAGCTAAGTAAAACTGAGGCAAGCAAATTATCAGACATTGAATTCAAAGCAATGGTTACAAGGATGCTCAAGGAACTTAGTAAGAACTACAAGGAACTTAGTGGGAACAATATCAGAATGAAAAAGGACATAAAAACTATGAATAGGGATCAGATAGAAATGAATAATGCAGTATCTGAAGTGAAGAATACATTAGAAGGAATTAAAAGCAAGCTAGACAAAGCAAAGGATAGAGTCAGCAATTTGAAAGATAAGGTAGAAAAAACGCCCAGTCAACAACAAAATGAAAAAAGAACTAAAAAGAACAAGGAGAGTTTAAGGGAGTTTTGAGGCAACATGAAACATAACAATATTAGCATCATAGTACATCACAAGGAGAAGGAAGGGAGGAAGGGAACAAGGGATAGAAAACCTGTTTGAAGAACTAATGACAGAAAACTCCCCTAACTTAGTGATGGAAAAAGTTATGCAAGTTCAGAAAACACAGAGAGTCCCAAACAAGATGAATCCAAAGAAGCCTACACCAAGACACATCATAAGTAAAATGGCAAAGTTTAAAGAAAAGAGAAAAATCTTAAAAGCAGGAAGAGAGAAATAATCAGTAATCTACAAGTGAACTCCAATAAGGCTATCAACTGCTTTCTCAACAGCAACAATACAAACCAAAAGGGATTTGGCACGAAATATTCCAAGTAATGAAAAAAAGCAAGGACCTGCAACCAATAGTACTCTATTCAGCAAGTCTCTCATTTAAAATGGAAGATGAAATAAAGATCTTCCTAAACAAAGAAAAAAGGCTGAAGGAGAATATTCCCACCAAACCAGCATTGAAAGAGATGCTAAGAGGACTGCTTAAAGAAGAAGAAAAAATAGAAAGAGGAACACAGGTGTCAAGGGAAAAAATGGCAGTGAATAACCCTGGCTGGTGTGGCTGAGTGGATTGAGTGCTGGCCTGTAAATCAAAGGGTTGCCGGTTTGATTCTCAGTCAGGGTACATGCCTGGGTTGTGAGTCAGGTTCCCAGTGGGGGATGCATGAGAGGCAATGACACATTGATGTTTCTCTCCCTTTTTTTCTCCCTCCCTTCCTGTCTGTCTAAAAATAAGTAAATAAATTTTTTTTAAATGTCAGTGAATAAGTACCCATCAATAATAACCTCAAATTTAAATGAATTAAATGCTCTGATCAAAAGACATAGGGTAGCTGAATGGATGAGAAAAGATGACCCACATATGTCCTGACTATAAGAGACCCACCTCAGAACAAAAGACTTGCATAGGCTACAAGTGAAGGGATGGAAAACTATTCCATGCAAATGGAGGGAAAAAAAGCTGAGTTAGCAATACTTCTGTCTGGCAAAATAGCCTTCAAAAGAAAGGCCATAATAAGAAACAAAGAAGGACACTACATAATACTCAAGGGTAATACTCAAGGGTTCAGTCCAATAAGAGGATATAACCCTTAGAAACATATACATATATGGACCCAATAAAGGAGCACCTAAGTATATAAAGAAAATCTTAGAGGACTTTAAGAAAGGGATCAACAGCAATACAGTCATAGTGGGGATTTTAACACCCAACTGTCAACAATGGACAGATCTTCCAGGCCAAAAAAAAAAAAATAAAAAATTGTGTTACAGCAGCATTGAATAACACAGTAGATCAAATGAACTTAATTGATATCTACAGAACATTTCACCCCAAAGAAGCAAAATAACACATTCTTCTCAAATACACGTGGATCATTCTCAAAGACAGATCACATGGTAGGACACAAAATAAGTCTTAACAAATTCAAGAAAACTGAAATCATATCAAACATATTCTTGGATCACAATGGCCTGAAAGTAGAAATCAACATCAAGAAGAATAAACCCAAAACAAATACTTGCAAGCTAAAAATCATGCTATTAAATAATGAATGGGTTAACAATGAGATCAAGGAAGAAATCAAAAAGTACCTAGAAAGAAATAGAAATGAACACAGTACAACTCCAAACCTATGGGATACAGCCAAAGCAGTGTTGAGAGGGAAGTTCATGGGATTACAGGATTAACTAAAGAAGATAGAAGAATCTCAAATAAACAAACTAACCCTACACCTAAAAGAACTAGAAGACAACAACAATAAAGAAAAATCCCAGAGCAAGTAGAAGGAAGGAAATAATCAAGATCAGAGCAGAAAAAAATGACATAGAAACTAAAAACCAATTTAAAAGATCAATGAATCCAGAAGGTGGTTCTTTGAAAAGATAGACAAAATCGAAAAACCTTTAACCAAACACATCAAGAAAAAAAGAGAGGACCCAAATAAATGAAATTGGAAATGAAAGGGGAGAAGTAACAACTTATAATTCAGAAATGCAAAAGGTTGTACAAAATTTCTAAGAACAACTACTGACCAAGAAATTGGACAACCTGGGTGAAATGGATAAATTTCTAGAAATACACAATCTTCCAAAACTGGACCAGGAAGAATCAGAAAACCTGAAAAGATGCATAACAACCAGTGAAAATGAAGCAGCAATCAAAAAACTCCTGGCAGACAAAAGCCCTGGATCAGATGGCTTCAAGGGCAAATTTTACCAATCATTCAAACAAGAACTAACACATATTCTTCTCAAACTATTCCAAAAAATTCAACAAGAAAGACTTTGACTTTGTATAAGGTCACTATTATTCTAATTTTAAAACAAGGTAAAGACACAACAAAGGAAGAAAATTACAGGCCAATATCTCTAAAAGATATAGACACTGAAATCCTCTATAACAGGGGTGTCAAACTCATTTTCACCAGGGGCCACATCAGCCTCATGGTTGCCTTCAAAGGGCTGAATGTAGAGCTCCTTGCCCCTAGTTAAGGAGTAGTTACATTTATACAGTCCTAAAATTACATTCGGCCCTTTGAAGGCAACTACAAGGCTGATGTGGCCCCCAGTGAAAATGAGTTTGACATCCCTGCTTTACAAAATATTAGCAAACAGGATCCAACAATACATCAAAAAGATCATACACCACAATCAAATGGGTTTTAGTCCAGAGTAGCAAGGATCGTATAATAACCGCAAGTCAGTCAATGTAATACATCACATAAACAAAATGAAAGGCAAAAATCACATGATCATATCAATAGATACTGAAAAAAGCACTTTATAGAATCCAGCATCTATTTATGATTAAAAAAAAGCACTCAGCAAAGTGGGAATAGAGGGAGCATACCTCAACATAATAAAGGCCCTATATGAAAAACCTACTGCCAACATCATATTCAATAGGCAAAAACTATAAGTATTTCCTTTAAGATCAGGGACAAGACAGGGATGTCTGTTCTCATCACTCTTATTTTTTAAATATATTTTATTATTGATTATGCTATTACAGTTGTGCCATTTTTCCGCCCTTCACTCCCCTCTACCCTGCACACCCTCTCCCACCCACATTACTGCCCTTTAGTTCATGTCCATATGTCATAATTGTAAGTTCTTTAGCTTCTACATTCCCTTTACTACTCTTGTCCTCCCTCTGTCTATGTTCTCCCCATCTATGCTACTTATTCTCTGTACCCTTTCCCTGTCTCTCTTCCTCTCACTCCCCTGTTGATAACCCTCCATGTGATCTCCATTTCTGTGGTTCTGTTCCTGTTCTAATTCTTTGCTTTGTTTTAGGTGTGGTTGTTAATACTTGTGAGGTTGCTGTCATTTTACTATACATGTTTTTAATCTTCTTTTTCTTAGATAAGTTCCTTTAACATTTCATATAATAAGGGCTTGGTGATGATGAACTCCTTTAACTTGACCATATCTGGGAAGCACTTGATCTGCCCTTCCATTCTAAATAAAAGCTTTGCTGGATAGAGCAATCTTGGATGTAGGCCCTTGCCTTTCATGACCTGGAATACTTCTTTCCAGCACCTTCTTGCCTGTAAGGTCTCTTTTGAGAACTCAGCTGACAGTCTGATGGGAACTCCTTTCTAGGTAATTGTCTCCTTTTCTCTTGCTGCTTCTAGGATTCTCTCCTTTATCTTAGTCTTGAGTAATGTAATTATGATGTGCCTTGTTGTGTTCCTCCTTGGGTCCAACTTGTCTGGGATTCTCTGAGCTTCCTGGACTTCCTGGAAGTCTATTTCCTTTGCCAGAGTGGAGAAGTTCTCCTTTATTATTTGTTCAAATAACTTTTCCACTTGTTGCTCTTCCTCTTCTCCTTCTGGTAACCCTATAATTCGAATGTTGGAACATTGAGGTTTCTAAGCCTCTCCTCATTTTTTTTGAATTCTTGTTTCTTCATTCTTTTCTGTTTGGTTGTTTCTTTCTTCCTTCTGGTCCACTGCATTGATTTGAGTCCCAGTTTCCTTCCCATCACTATAGGTTTCCTGTGCATTTTCCTTTATTTCACTTAACATAGTCTTCATTTTTTCATCTAATTTGCAGTTACATTCATCCAATTCTGTGAGCATCCTGATCACCAGTGCTTTGAACTGTGCATCTGATGGGATGGCTATCTCTTCATCGCTTAGTTATATTTTCTCTGGAGCTTTGATCTGTTCTTTCGTTTGGGTCATTTTTTTTTTGTTTGTCTTGATGCCCCTGTTACATAGTGAGGGGCAGAGCCTTAGGTATTCACCAAGGCAGGGCAACCCATGTCACTGCGTTGTGATGCTGTTTGTGGGGGAGGGGGTCTGAGAGGCAACAATGGTGCTTGCTCCATTCTCTGCTGGATTTCAATCACTTCCCCCGCTTCCCCCAAGCAAACTGGGCCCTTCTGGTGCTGATTTCCATGTGAGTGGGCGTGTGTACATTCTAGGACCCTCTGGGTCTCCCCAGCGAACTCACCTGTGAGGCTGGGAGTCTCTCCCGGTACCGCAACCCCCCACAGGTGTTTTTAATTGGTGTTTTCAGGCTTTATTTCCCCATGCTGGCACCCTGGGTTGCATGGTGTGTCTCACTCCCCAGTTTCCCTTGGTTTGTCTGCGCATGAATGTGGGGGCTACCCAGTCTGACAGCCCCTTGTGTGCCACACCTTCCCACAATCCACCGCCTTTCTTGGTTCGCCTGCTGTCACCCTGCACCCGGGGTCCTCCAGCCACCACCTTTTTGCTGCCACCCCTCTCCACCTGGCTGCCCGACTCCACCCCTCCTACTGGTCTGGATGAATATGTCTGTTTTAACTCCTTGGTTGTTGAACTTCCATACAGTTCAATTTTCTGTCAGTATTTTGTTGTTTTTTTGTTTCTAAATTTTTGTTGTCCTTAATTTAGTTGTGCGAGGAGGCACGGTCTGTCTACCTATGCCTCCATCTTGGCAGGAAGTCAAATATCCTCATCTTTCTTATTTAATATAGTACTGGAAGTCCTAGCCACAGTAATCAGATAAGAAGAAATAAAAGGTGTCCAAATCAGAAAACAGAAAGTAAAGCTGTCATTATTCACAGACAACATGAAATTATGCATTAAAAACTCGATAGGCCCGACCATAAAACTTACTCAACCTAATAAATCAATTGGGCAAAGCAGAGGGATACAAAGTCAATAATCAGAAATTGATGACATTTTTATATACCAATAATGAATTATCAGAAAGAGAAATTAAGAAAACAATCCCACTTACTATCATAACAACAACAAAAATAAAGTATCTAGGAATAAATTTAACCAAGGAGGCAAAAGACCTGTAGTTTGGCAACTATTGGACAGTGAAGAAATAAAATGAGGAATATACAAATAAGTGGAGGCATATATTGTGTTCAGGGATTAGAAGAACTAACATCATTAAAATGCCCATAATACTCAAAGCAATCTAAAGATTCAGTGCAATTCCTATTAAGATACCATGGCATATTTTACAGATATGGAACAAATATGCCAAAAATTTATATGAACCAAAATGATCCTGAATAGCCTCAGCAATTTGAGAAAGAAGAACAAAATAGGAGGGATCACAATACCTGATATTAAACTATACTATGAGGCCACTGTATTCAAAACAGTCTGGTACTGGCATAAGAACAGACACATAGATCAATGGAACAGAATAGAGAGCCCAGAAATAAACCCATGTCTTTATGGTCAATTAATATTATTAGACAAAGGAGGCAAGAGCATATAATGGAATAAAAACAGTCTCTTCAGTAAATGATGTTGGGAGAATTGGACTGGTAGAATTCAATGCAAAAAAATGAAACTAGACCACCTTCTTACACCATACACAAGAATAAACTCAAAATGGATAAAAGACTTAAATATAAGTTGTGATACCATAAAAATCCTAGAGGAAAACACAGGCAGTTAAGTTTTGGATATCTCATGTAGACATATTTTTGCCAATATATCTCTTAAGGTAAGGGAAATAAAGGAAAATATAAACAAATGGGAATACATCAAAAATAAAAGGCTTCTGAGCCCTGGCTGGTGTAGCTCAGTGGATTGAGTGTGGGCTACGAACCAAAGTGTCATAGGTTCGATTCCCAATCAGGGTACATGCCTGGGTTTCAGGCCATGACCCCCAGCAACCACACATTGATGTTTCTCTCTCTTTCTCCCTCCCTTCCCTCTCAAATAAATAAATAAATAAATAAATAAAATCTTTAAAAAAATAAAAAATAAATAAAAAGTTTCTGCACAGCTAAAGTAACCACCATCAAAATGAAAAGAGGACTGATTGTATGGGAGAACATATTTTCCAAGATATATTGGACAAGGGTTTAGTCTCCAAAACATATAAAGAACTATAAGGACTTAACACCAGGAAGAGAAATAATTGACTTAAAAATGGGAAAAGGATCTCAATAGATACTTCCTCAAGGAGGACATTCAGATGGTCCATAGACATATGAAAAAATGCTCAACATCATCAGCCACCAGAGAGATGCAAATTAAAACCATAATGAGATATCATCTCACATCTGTCAAAATGGCCACCTTTAATAAATCAACAAATGACAAGTGCTGGAGAGGGTGTAGAGAAAAGGGGTCCCTAGTGTACTGTTGGTGGGAATGAATGCAGCCTGTTGTAGCCACTGTGAAAAACAGTATGAAATTTTTTGAGAAAATTTGAGCAATTCCAGTGCTAGGAATATACCCAAGTTCAAAACACCAATTCAAAAGAATTTATGCACCCCCATGTTCATAGCAGCACTATTTGCACTTGCCAAGATTTGGAAACAGCCTAAGTGCCCATCAGCAGATGAGCAGATTAAAAAAACCTGTGGTACATTTATACAATGGAATACTATACAGCAGAAAGAAAGATTGAACTTCTATATTTTCTGACAGCATGAATGAAACTGGAAACTTGATGCAGATACTGGCCCGCAGTATCTGTGGCATTGTAGATGGAACATGAGACATTCACACAGACTACCGAGTCCTGTGGAGGAATAGGGATGGCATAGCTACCCTCTCAAGGGGAGGGTACCTCGGAGTGACCTGGCCACTCTCTCAAAGGAGAGCACGCTACACCGCTGCCTGAACAGGCTTTTATTAGGTAGTTTTAGGTAAGAATACAGATACAGCTTATTAACCATTGTCTGGCAGTGAGGATCAAACAAATAGATAATGTTCAAAGAACTAAAAAGGGCTCACACTGAGCTGGGGTCTATCACTACAGAATTTAAGGGGCCAAACCCATTCCTGCCCGGGCCTTCATAATCTAATCAAGAGCATCCTCAGCAAAGCAGGTTTCACAAGATTTTACATATCCTGTCTCAGGCCTGATTACCCTGGGAAGCCTGCCATTTCCAGCATAGGGCTACACCACCCTTTGTCATTGTCACAGGCTTGAGTCAGGCAGAGAAGACAAGGTAGCCAAGAGGTTTGAGACTTCTCGCAGGCAGAATGAGGACTCAGGCTTTGTCAAAGCTGAAGGGCGAGGGTTGATCACCCCCATTTTCCACAGCCCCCCAAGTCCTTCCTTGAGAGCCTTCCCATGTGATCGTGCCAATCTTAAGTCCATCCTCCCTTGAGGAATCTTACCGGTCATTGGCTAACTGACCAAGCAATGGGGGCCAGACAAGGAGCAAAAACAGCACTCCTGCCAGGGAGATAAGCTTGTCTCCTAAGTGTCTCCTGGTCCAGAGGTCTCTCACTCAGCCTTAGCCATGGGGGATTACAGCTTCCTGAAACCAGGCAGGGCGGTTCCCAACAGAAACTCCTATGCTAAGTGAAATAAGCCAGGCAGTGAAAGACAAATACCATATAATCTCACTTATAAGAGGAACCTAATGAAAAAATAAACTAATGTGAAAAATAGAACCAGAGGCATAAAATCATGGAAGAGACTGACAGCTGTAAAAGGGGTGGGGGGTCAGATTGAAAGAAAATGAAGAGATTAGTCAAAGAACATATATGAAGGACCCATGGGCATGGACAACCATGAGGGGATTGATTGTCAAAGTGGAGGGCAGGCAAGGTGGAAGGAGAAAAAGGGGGGAAAGTGGGGCAACTGTAATAGCATAAACAATAAAATATTTTAAGAAATAAATTAAAATGAGGGCAGGAAGCTCAAGGAAAAAAGGCACAAAGTTTCAAAAAAGAAGTAAGTCTGCATAAGGTAATAAGATGTGCCATTAAGGGACACATATGAGATCATGGCCACTTATTTTGGAGGTTTGGATTCACAGACAATAAAAACCCCAAGGCAAATGTGAATAATGAAGCACTTTATTAACTGAGATCAAGGCAAAAGCAAGAATCAAGATCATATACATCACCAAATGGGAGCTCACCAACACTCAAACATAGATGCTGGGGAATCCCAGAAACAGCTTTCAGGGTGTGACTGGGAAAGCTCTGAGCAAAGTGTCCTTCCCTCAGATGAGATTCCAAAGTCTCACTTTAGAAGCTATGGTTAAATATGTGTTAGACAAAAATGGCTACGTGCCAAGGGTCTTGTGTGAGTTAGCTAACCAACAGGTCCCTCTGGGAGAAGTGCCAGTTCTCCCTGAAGGAACAGTTCAATATTAAAAGTACTAATCTTCCAGGGAGTAAGGCCAGTTCTCCCTGGGAGAGAGCACACCTATATTTCATTCTTACAATAAAGGTCACAGCTCGGGCATAAACAGGGAGGATTCTCAATATCCCTTTAACCCATCAGATGATTAGAGAAAGCTGGCAGAGCAAATAAAGTAAATTAAAAATAAAAGTAATCTATGCCCTGACTGGTGTGGCTCTGCTACATCTCCCAGTTGATTCCAGTTCAAGACACATGACTGGGTTGTGGGTTTGGTCCCTGGTAGGGGCGCGTACGAGAGGCAATCCATCAATGTTTCTCTCTCACATAAATATTTCTCTCCCTCTCTTTTTCTCCCTCCCTTCCCCTCTCTCTAAATAAATAAATAAATAAATAAATAAATATTAAAAATAAAGATAATATAGAGCACAAAACCACATTAAAAACAGCAAATATATTCTTTTTACAAGTAATTGTATCTAAAATACACATATAGAATAAATATGACTATAAACACATTAAGGGACATGATGGATAAGGTAGAAGAAACACAAAGTTAAAAAGTTAATAGAAAACAATAAGGTTATAACCATAATTATAGAGATAATGAATGTAAAAGCAAAGGAAACCCAGCATATTATAATAATTATCTGAACAAAGAAAAACTAAACAAATAAAATAGACAAAAGATCTAAAGATGTAGTAGAGGAAAATATTCTTAAAGTAAAGATGCACCTGGATTTGTGCTCAAAAGATCACACACACCAAGACATAGCTGGATGATGTTTCCAAATCTCAAGGGTAAGTAAAAAATAAGATAGGCTTCTATACAGAAAAAGAAAATGGACATGGTATATGGTGATCTTCAAAATATTCCCACGAGTTTTTTGATACAGTTCTCATCAAAAGGTGGAGCTAAATTCCTTTTTCCTTAATTAATGGTTAGAGATGTTTATAGGTAACATAATACAGCAGAAATGATGGGATGTTCTGAGGTCTGGTTATAAAAGGGATATGAAAATGTGGCTTCTAGCTGGGTTCACGTGGACTCTCTTTCTATCTCTATCTTTTTAATTACTCATTCTGGGGAAAGTCACTTGTCATTAAACACCCAAGAAATCTACAGAGAGGCCTATGTGGTGAGAACTGACTCCCATTAACAACTAAGTGAGTAGAACTGTAAGCAGATTCTTCAGTCTCAGTCAATAGCTTAATTGCAACTTCATAGAGACTCTGAGGCAGAATCATCCAGCCAATTTGTCCCCAGATTTCTCACCCATTGTAAGACAATTACAGAAACTGTAAGACAATTACAGAAACTGTAAGATAATAAATATTTGCTCTTTTCAGCCAAGTTTTGGCTGAAGCAATAGGTTCTGTAGCAATAGGTTCTGAAGCAAATTTGTTCTGTAGTAATAGGTAACTAACATGTGATTCAAGATGGAAACTGTTGTTCTCAGAATTTTCCACATGCATATTCCAATCCAGAAGATGAGCAAATCTACAAAGTTCAGAGGGAAAGAAAATATGATCCAGGAATTTTAAAGTTAGCTGAGTTGCTCATGTGCATATATAATAGCATGCTCGAGAATGTAAAAACAGGGCAGATAACTATGGTCTTTCTTTTAAAAAAATTGAGATACTTCAAATCAAACATTGAAGAAGTGATTAAAATTCTGAAGTTCAGTAATAAAAAAGACATGGCAAAAAAACAGTGTTAGATGCCAAATCCATTGAGTATCCCCTCAAAAAAGAGTCAACAGATAGATGATTTTTGGCATTAATTCAATGCCAACAGGCAATGAAGAAGGAAAATTCATTCAGTCCAAACAGTTTAACTGTGACACAGCAGAGCTATGAGAACAGCTCAATAATGTTAGAGGTCAATTATGAGACAGCAACCCTGTGAGAAAGCTGTGGGGCCAGGCAGCCCTGGAGTGAGGGCACTGCTCTGCTCTGGTCTACTCCACCTCCTCCATTCTGCTCTGTGTCATGCTGGTCTGTGCTGATCTGCTCCACTTTGTTTACTCTGCCAAGACAATGTTTTATCTTTGGTGTTTCAGCTTCAGCCAGGGAAACACAAGGGTTAGTATTCCATGGAAAGGCAGAGTACACTCTCTAAGCCAGAGGGGAGCCAACTTACACAGACGGAAGTCCCTGCACCTGGTCCCTGATTGGTCTGATCTCATGAAAATAAGGACTTTTTATTTTTTCAAATGAGGACTTTAAATTCTTGAAGTTTACTGGTCCAGAAAGCACTGTTGGGATTGGTTAGAATGGAGCCACTGTGATTGGTCAGTAAAGATGCCAATGGGCATATAGCTGCACAGCTCTGATTAGATGGGGAAAGCCTCAGTATCATTAGTTGAAATAGAATTATAAGGACTTTTTTGGAAGGGCTGGCTCAGATGGTAGGAACACAGTGCAAACAGGCAATTCAGTCCAAGAGGCAGGCAGCTTTAGGAAAAATTGTATTTAAAAAAGTTTATTTCCCATAAGCTAAATAAAAATAATACCTTTCCCATAACAACATAGGTTTAAAATGAGTTTCCTAGGTTACAGTATCTAAGTCCCTACCCAATACATAGAATTCTGGAGACTTCTCTAACAAAGGGACCTAAAATGTGGTTTGCACGAGAGTCACCTTAGGTAGTATGGACATTTTGATGATGTTATTTCTTCCAATCCATGAACCCAATATATGCTTCCATTTGTTTGTGTCTTCCTTAATTTCTTTCTTCAGTGTTGTTTAGTTTTCTGAGTACAGGTCTTTTACTTTCTTGGTTAGTTTTATTCCTAGGTACTTTATTTTTCTTGTTGCTATATCAAGTGGGATTTTTTCCCTGATTGATATTTCATTGTGGGTGAGACATCTATTTAGAAATGGCTGCTAGGTTCTGCTTTTAAATTTGAGCTCAGTTAGCCACCCAGAATCCTTCTTTGTAGGTCTTTTCTCTCAGGGTGCACATAAGTAAAACTAAATTGTGAGAGGTTTAGTGGGGATTTGGAATACAAATGTTATAAACCTGACAATTATAAATAATAATATAATTCATAAAATTCATGAGTAAAGAGAAGAGATAAGTGTAAGTGTTCTAATTTTTTCATTATTTTACCATGAAGTAAAAATATACAGTTGAAAGTTGAAATTTGTTAAAAATTAATTCTCAATGCTAAGTGAAATAAATCAGACAAAGACCAATACAATATGATTTAACCTATATGTGGAATCTAAAGAACAAAATAAATGAACAAACAAAATAGAAACAGACTCATAAATGCAGAGAAAATACTGCTGATTGCTGGAGGAGTGGGGCTTTGGGGGACTGCGTGAAAAAGGTAAACAGATTAGCAGTACAAATTGGTAGTTACAAAATAGTCACAGGATGTAAAGTGCAGCATAAGGAATATAGTCAATAATATTGTAATAACTATGTATGGTTTCAGGTAGGTATTTGAAATTTGGGGGGGCTGCTTTGTAAAGTATGTGGTTTTCCATTAGGTAGAAGTTAGAGAATGTAGAAGGAAGAGGGGTCAGAGGGGGCCCATAGTGCTTATAGGAAAAAAAACAACCATAAATAACTTTGGCTAACTGTCTTACCTTTGATTAACCTCTTCCAGAAATGTATCTGTTTTAAGAGGGGTCCATAATGTTTATAGACAAAGCCCATAAATAATTTTGGTTAACTGCCTTAACTTTATTAACTGTCTCTGGTAACATATGTTTCACAATGGATGACCAGATGTGGTCTGGAACAAACGTAAGGACCATGGGAAATAGACCCACACACCTGCTTACCTTTAGGTGGTCACTTCCTCCCGTGGGAAGGCAGAGACACGACCTTTATCCATCAAGCAATATGGGGTAACTCCCTCACCCCACAAACTATGTAAGTTTTCAGGACAAAGGGACCAGAGGCCTATGTCTCTCTCATCCACCTCAGGAAAAAAGAACTTTTATTACTAATAAACTCTCCTTGTCCTGACTTGCTGATCTTTAATCCTTTACTGTGTAGGCAAGAAGAACTGAGTTTCCAACATTTCCACTATCTTGTACACTTGAAGCTAATACAAAATAGTATTGAATGTAAATTGTGATTGAAAAATAAATTAAAAAATAATTACCTCAATTTCACTCTTTATAATCATTTTTTAAAAGAGATCTTTGAGAAACTAATATCTTCTCCGGAAAAAAAGTCTGAATAAATAATTCTCACAGTTACAGTTTAGCTTGTTTTCTTAAAATTTAATTTGCATTTTACTTTAAAATTAGCGTGACCATGTATTACAAAAGCATATCTCTCTCCATACTTCTATGTGTTTAAATGCTTGTAGAGATATCTGAAATGATGGTAATGACACATTAAAAATATTTTTTTACTAGAGTTTGGGGTGATTGTTATAAATTACAAGGCATGTAAAGTGTTCCACTGAGGGCATCCCTGGGTGGCATTGCAGAGCCTGGTTTGTCCCGATGTGTGCACACAAAGTCGCAATAACGAGGGTATACAGCACGAAGGTACGCAGGCTTGCACCCAACCATTTTGGAAAGGTAGGTAGAAGACTCCGGCGCCACACTTATTCGCGTGAGCGGCGGCGAGGGGGCACCACGTGACAAGGCAGTACCGGGGGCGGGGCGAGCCGCAGTCCGGGATTTGCTGTAGTTGGGATCTTGGGCGGTGTTTGAGGTTTCTCCTCCCAAACTCAGCCTGGGGCGCTCCGTTGGAGTAGCGGACTTGAGTAGCAGGCCAGGTCCCACCCGGCCGGGAGCGACTTTAAGGCCCTGGCGCAGCATCGTCAGGTCGGGTGAAGGTGGGCGCTGTCCCCAACCGCCGCCTGGGCGGTGTCAACGGCGTGCCCATGTCGCTGCCTGGGCGCCGGGGCCGCCTGTCTTCCCCTGGAACCAGTCGCCAGTCCTCCGAGGCCCGCGAAAAGCTACGGCGCCGTCTCTTGGGCCTCATCGAGGGCAACAAAGTGATGATTTTCAGCAAGAGCTACTGTCCTCACTGCACGCGGGTAGGCGGGGCAGGGGCGGGGGCGGAGGCGGGCTTGGGAAATGCTGTGAGAGCCTGGGGGAGACCGGGTCTTCGGGATCCCAGGCTGGCCCTCCCTTCGGCGCCCGGGGACCTCGGACTGGAGCGTTCTTGTTCCACTCTCGGAAGTGCACCCGCGAGGCCCAACTACCGCTCGGCTGGTCGGGACCCGGAGCCCGGGACTCGTTTTCGGGGTGGTTTACACAAAGCCTGAATCAGAACCTTTTGCTTTGCTCCTTTGGCTCCGTGGTGAGGCGGCCGCACGGGACGGCCTCCCAAAGCTACCGCGACGGCCTAGACTCCGCAGAAATGTTCTAGGACCGCGGTCGAAGGGGTAACCGCTCGTCCTTTTCGTCCTGGTTGGTAGTTTGATGTTGGTTTACTTATCAAGTGTATATCCAGAAGAATAAAAGATATTTCTAAAAACTTTTGGCCTGTTAAGAGTAGTGCAAGGAGAGGCCAGGACTTGGGAGTAGTAGACGGGACTTGGAGACAGATCCAGCTTCCTAACTGCTTGACCTTGACCGAGTTACAGAACTCTGCGGAGCTTTGGTTTCCACATTTTGTAAAATGAATGCGAGGAAGGGTGTGAAGGTGGCACGGGGTGAGGTAATTTCAGTTATACTTCATAATACTTTAACTTTGGGGGCTAACTGCGAGTCCAGCATTTTTATGGGCAAATTTGTTCTGAGGTTTAAAATAACTCACTTAGAAGTGAACCTTTGGAAGATAACTGAGTAATAGGGACTTTTCATATTTTTAAATACACTTATCAGAAAGTTGAAATGGAATATGAAAAAACAAACTCTTGGGTAGTTTCATGAAATTATAGGCTATGTTTTCAAATTTATTTTTGAGTACTCATTGTCTTACATATTGTTTCATAAAACTTGCACGTACATCTTAAAGAATAAAGAAACAAAGTAGTACTCTGGAAGACTCCTTGGATGTCTCACCCTGATTACATTTTCCCCTCTGCCCTTAGCGTGAACCACTATCCAAAATTTCTTGCTTTTCTTTGCATTTTTTATCAAATACACATATATTCCTGAAAATATTTTGTTCCTTTTGGCTTGTTTTGGTACTTTAAGTAGAATCATACCATAGTTTATTGATTCTGCTGTTTCTAGTATTTTGCCCTTAAAAGCAACACAGCTATGCTTATTCTTACACATATCTTTCAGTGCATATGTAAGACTTTACAGTAGTTATCTTGAAGTTGAATTGCTCGCCATAGAGGATACATGATTTCTACCTTAACAGGTGATGCCAAACTGTTTTTCCAAGCTGTTATAGCAGTTACTCTCCCACTAGCAGTGGGTAACACTTCTGCTTTGCTTCATATCCTTGTCAACAGTTGATATATTTAATTATTGCCTGCATAATGGCAATTATGAAATGGTATTTTGTTGTGGCTTTAGTTTTATGTTTCCTGATAAAGTTGCACATCTTTTCATGTGTTTATGGACCATTTGCATTTCCTGTTCTATGAAACTTTCAGGCCTTTTGCTTTTTTCTCAGGTTGTTTTATTTTTGTACTGATTTGTAGGTATTCTTTATATTTTGGATATTAATACTTTGGTTATAATATATTGGGAAATCTCCCATTTTTTTTTGTTTTTCATATTCTTTATGGGATCTTTTGGTTAACTGAAGTTTGCAAGTTTAATGTAGTTGTGTTACAGAACAAGGGGGGGCCTGGGATGATATACTATTATTGAAAGAAGCCCCCAGGTCCATTATGTCCACTGCCAGAGGAAAGATGTCTCTCAATGCCAGAGATTCGTGAAAAGGAAAGGAAATGTTTATTTAATGCTATACAAACTTAAAGTAGTGACCTAATGTCTTCATCAAAAAAATCCTAAAATCTCTTAAAACACCCACAAACAGACAAAGTCCTTCCTTCCCCCTTTGCCCAGTCCAGAGTACCGAATCTCAGGAAAGGAAATAGAAGTCCATGGCTCAGGCAGTCCTCTGGTTATTCCCAGTTAGTACTCTGTCTTGACTGAGAGACCTCCCTGGGTTCCTGGCACCCTCAGCTGTGTCGCCAGGATCTCTGCTAAAACCAGGTGGTGGTTCCCTCTTCTAAAGCTGCAGGGGTCCCCACTCTGGCAAAGGCACGTGGTCCTCTCTCCCAGGGCCACGGGAGTCCCCACTCAGCCAAAACCGCGTGCTTCTCTCTTCAATGGCTGCCGTGTCTGGGTTTAAATCCCCTCGCCAATCTTCCTCTGCAGCCCCATTTCTGACTCCTCCTACACTTGGCCACACTTGCCCTCAATCTGCTGTCTTTTCCAGCTTTACTGGTCGCCATCGTGGGTCTGGGCAGGTGTGACCCCATGTCATGGAGCCAATCTTCTCCGAGCTCCCATGCAGGCGCTGTAACTCGGGGGACCTGTCCCCCAGTCACATCTTGGGGGGGAAGGTCCCTTTCCATCCCCCTGGCCTAGAGCATGGCCATAGCTATTTAGCATATCTAAGTGACCAGCCAAAGGCTGTAGGTATGTTAAATGACCATGCCATGGATTATCTGCAAAGCTGCCCTGCATGTTCTTGCTCTGTGTGCCCCTTCCCCCAACTCACACCTATGGGGGAAGGGGTGGAGACATCTTAAAATCTCCTGGACACCTTGAGTTCTGGACCCCATTTCAAATGCCCATTTGGGGTCCCTCCTCTTGGCTGCACCCTGTAACAGTTGTGTTACTGGAGAAACCTTGGCTCTTGCTGATGTAGTAAAGAATTACAGGTCAGCAAGCCTATTAGCGTGCAGGCAAAGTTTATTAGTGAATGAAAGAACAAAAGCAAGGGTGGAAAAAGCAAGGGTGGGCAGCACTCAGGTGGCCAGAAAGGGGTGGCCAGGGGCCTGGTGGCCAGAGGCCCCCACAGTGTGACAGGAGAGCCACAAACCAAGAGAAGATCAGGAGTCCTTTGTTCTGAGGACTTACATAGTTGGCAGGATGGAGGTGAGGGAGCTACCTGTTGATTGACAGGTAAAGGTGGTACCAGCTTTCTGTGGGGAGGTGACCGCCTAAACATAGGTATGGGTGGGTTCTGTTAACCTGAATCCTTATCTTGCTTCAGACTCCTATTTGCTCATTTTGTACATGAGGCAGGCAGTTAAACAAAGTTGTTTATGGGCTTTTTCTTTTGGGCACTGTAGACTGCCACCCCTTCTCCTTTCTAGGCCTTGAGCTGAATACACAGTGTCAGGGTTTTCCTTTTACCAGCTAGTGGAGATGACACGTATAGATTTTTAAGGGTTTCCCTCTTGCACTATCATAGTTTACTTGTGTTATTCAGAGTGCCTGGCATCCTCATCAGACCAGGCTCAGAATCCCTGGGTAAACAGGTAAGAAATGTCCACCTTTGTTTTTAGCCTCCTAAATTAAGTTCTTTGTTAGATTGCAATGGGGAGGGCCCAGCCTTTATTTCCCCTCTGGTCCTTCATTCCTAGCTGCTACCTAATTTTGGTAGGTGTTGCCTGGCAACCAGGACACAATAGTCTCCCAGCAACAGTAGCCCAGTCTCAGGATTCTTCTTATACTATCTCCTGCAACAGTTGAATCTATCATTCTTTTCCTTTAAGGTTTGTGCTTTTTGTGTCTTATTTTAAGAAATCTGTGTCTACTCTGAGGTTATTAAGATAATGCATTGGTTTTAGTTCTTGAAACTTTTAGAGTATGTTTCTCACATTCACATTCTGTATTCTACCTGGACTAGATGCTGACAGTGAGTGGGGATCCATTTCATTTTTTTCTTTAAGACTTATCAGTTGTGTCTTCTTCATTTATTGGAGAGTCCATGCTTTCCATGCTAATTTGAATGCTCTCAGATATGCATTGGCCTGTTTCCAGGCTCTGTCTCCTATCTCTATTTTTTATTTTTATTACTTTAAAAATTTATTTTATTTTGATTTAATCTTTATTGTATGTTTTCCCTTACCTTATACATCCCTCTCCCCCCAAATCCCCACACTGTTGTCCATGAATCTTTTTTCCTCAATTCCTTGACCCCCTCACCTCCCTTCCTCCATGAGCTGTCATCCTGCTCTCCATCTATGAGTCTGTCCCCATTTTCCTTGTTAGTTCAGTTTGTTCATTAGATTACACATATGAGTGAAATCACATGGTATTTGTCTCTCTCTGACTGGCTTATCTCACTTAGCATAATGTTCTCCACATCGATCCATATTGTCCTAAAGGGTAAAATTTTCTTCTTTTTTACAGCCAAGTAGTATCCTATTATGTAAATATCCCGTAGTTGTTTTATCCACTCATCTACTGATGGGCACTTGGGCTGCTTCCATATCTTGGTGATCGTAAATAATACTGCAATGAATATAAGGGTGCTTATGTTCTTTTGAATTAGTGTTTTGGGTTCCATCAGGTATATTCACAGAAGTGGGATCACTGGGTCAAAGGGCCCATCTATTTTTAAGTTTTTGAGGTATCTCCATACTGCTTTCTGCAGTGGCTGCACCAGTCTGCATTCCTACCAACAGTGCAAAAGGGTGCCCCTTTCTCCACATCCTTGGCAGCACTTGTTTGTTGATTTATTGATGATAGCCATTCTGACAGGTGTCTCATTGTGGTTTTAATTTGCATTTCTCTGATGAATAGTGACATAGAGCATCTTTTTATGTTTCCTATTAGTCATCTGTATGTCCTCTTTGGAGAGGTACCTATTTAGGACCTTTGCCCATTTTTTTAAATTGGGTTGTTAGTTTTTTTGGTGTTGAGTTTTGTAAGTTCTATATAAATTTTAGATATTAACCCATTATCAGATGTATTGGTGAATATATTCTCCCATTCTTTGAGTTGTCTTTTTATTTTATCAGTGATTTCCTTTGCTGTGCAAAAACTTCTTAGTTTTATGTAGTCTATTTGTCTATTTTTTCTTTCGTTTCCATTGCCTGAGGAGATATATCCCATAAAATATTGCTACAAGCAGTGTCTGAGATTTTGCTGCCTATGTTTTCTTCTATGATTTGTATGGTTTTGGGTCTAACATTTAAGTCTTTGATCCATTTTGAATTTATTCTTATGTGTGGTGTAAAAAGGTATTTAGTTTAATTTTTCTACCCATATTTGTTCATTTTTCCCAACACCATTTAATGAATAAACTTTAGTCCATTATATGTGTTTGCTTCCTCTGTCTAGTATTAAATGACTATAAAGGTATGGGTTTATTTGAGTTCTCTATTCTGTTCCATCCATCTGTGTATCTGTTTTTATGCCAGCACCAGGCTGTTTGGATTACTATGGCCTCGTAGTATAGTTTCACTTTAGGTAGTGTGATTCCCCAAATTTGTTCTTCTTTCTCAAGATTGCTGTTGGTATTCAGGGCCTTTTGTGATTCCATATCAATTTTTTAAATATTTGTTCTGTGAAATATGCCATTGGAATCTTGACAGGAGTCATGTTGAATCTATAAATTGCTTTGGGTAGTATAGACATTTTAATGATATTAATTCTTCCTATTCATGAACACAGTATGTGCTTCCACTTATTTGTATCTTCTTCCATTTCTTTCAAGTGGTGTATTATAATTTTCCAAGTACAGGTCTTTTAAATCCTTGGTTAGGTTTATTCCTAGGTATTTTATTCTTTTGTAACAATTGTGAATGGGATTGTTAATTTTCCTTTCTGTTAGTTAGTTCATTATTGACATATGAAAATGCAACTGATTTCTACTGAATTCATTTATCAGTTCTGGTAATATCTTGGTGGAATCTTTGTAGTTCTCTAGGTACAGTATCATGTAATGAAGACTAGATCAAATGTGGAGGCAGCTAGGCTACTCAGGAAGTTATCATTGGTCAGATACAAAATAATGGCCCAAACTGTGAAGAAAATGCCCCAAGTTTTTAAAACTCCTTCCCCACATTAATTTTAAGCCAATCCTGATTCATACATAGCGTGGGTTAAAATTGTAAACTTCCATTGGTCAGCTGCTTTACTATTTTAACCATGTAAAGTTTTGTAGCATTAGCATATTTACATTGTTTTGCAACCATCACCACAGAGCTTTCTTCATGTTCCCCAACTGAGACTCTGTATTGATTAAACAGCATTTCCTCATTCTCGCTCCTCAAGCCCCTGGAAACCTCCATCCTAATATCTGGCTCTTTGAATTTGACTACTCTAGTTGCTGCATATAAGTGGAATCATGCAATATTTGTCCATTCATGAAAGACTTATTTCATGAACATTATGTCCTCCACATTCATCCATTTTGGCTTTTATGAATAGTGTTGCTGTGAACATGGTTGTACAGATATCTGTTTGAGTCTCTCTTTTAGATATATGCCCAGAGGTGGAAGTTTTAGATTATATGATATTTCTATTTTTAATTTTTTTGAGGAAACCATCATACTGCTTTCCATGGTGGCTGTACCCTTTTATGTTCCCACCAACAGTGCACAAAGGTTCAGATTTTTCCACATCCTTGTCAACATTTTTTCTTTTTTTGTTGTTTTTTGATAATAGTTATCCTAAATGGATAGTGATATCCCTGTGGTTTTGATTTGCATTTCCCTAAAGGCTAGTGATGTTGAATATCTTTCATGTCCCTATTTGCCATTTGTGAATGGCCAATATCTTCTTTGGAGAAATATCATTTTAGGTGCTTTGGCAGTTTTTTAAATGTTTTTTTTTCTTTGTCTAGTTGTAGGAGTTCTCTTTATGCATTCTAGATATGAATCCCTTGTCAGGTATGTGATTTACAAATAGTCTCTCCAATTCTGGGGGTTGCCTTTTTACTCAGTAGATAGTTGGTTTTGATATACAAAAGTTTTTAATTTTCATGAGGTCCAATTTGTCTGTGTTTTCTATTTTTAATTATATTTCTGAGTGTTCTTTTATAGTTGTCCCAAATTTTCCCCCTTTGTACTCTCCACCCAGCATCCCTCACTCCCTCAGGCAATCCCCACATAATTGTTCATGTCCATGGGTTATGTGTATAAGTTCTTTGGCCATTCTGTTCCCTATATTGTACTTTAAATCTCATGGCTATTCTATAACTATCTATTTTTACCCCTTAAAATCCCTTAATCCCCTCATCTCTTCACCCATTTCCCTACACTATCCTCCCATCTGGCAGTGGTCAAAACGTTCTCTGTATCCATGATTCTGTCTCTGCTTTTCTTGTTTGCTTCATTGTTTTTTAGATTCAATTGTTGATATGTATTTCTTGCCACCTTACTGTTCATAGTTTTTATCTTCTTTTTCTTAAATAGGTCCCCCCTTTTTTAAAAAAAGATTTTATTTATTGTGAGAGACAAGGGAAGGGAAGGAGAAAGAGAGGGAGAGAAACATCATTGTGTAATTGTCTCTCACGAACCCTCCACGAGGGATCTCACCCGCAACCCAGGTGTGTGCCTTGACTGGGAACTGAACCAGTGATCTTTGGTTCTCAGGCCTTTGGTGCTCAGTCCACTGAGCTACACTAGCCAGGGCTTAGATAGGTCCCTTTAACATTTCATATAATAATGTTTTGGTGATGATGAACTCCTGATGCGTGGGTCCACGGCCAGCAGTGACCACAGAACGCTGTGGATGGCTCGCTGAAAACACGCGAGAAAAAACATGCACAGAGACAAACTAGTTTCTGTGGAGAAGTAGGGACGAAATGGCCACCTCCCCCTAGTGGAGCGCCCCGATTTACGGTCCATACCTGCTTTTATTAGGCTCATTTTGCATAATAATTCAAGTACAGTACTCATTACAAGGAAGTAAGGGACTATAGAAAACAAGGAACTCTGAGGGTCTATTTTGAGTTGGGGTCAAAGAGCCTTAAGACTTTGAGGAACAAACTAACTTCCTCCTTGGACCCTTCTCATTCAACTGAGAGCATTCTAAACAAAGAAAGTTTCACAGTAATTTACATATTCTTTCTTAGGCCTGATCACCCAGGGGATCCGCCTTTTTCAGCACAGAGCTGCACCACCCTGTCATTGTTTCAGGCTTAGGTGGAGCAAGGGAACCAAGGCAACCAAGAGATAAGGAGATTTTCTCCCAGACAACGAGAACTCAGGCTATGTCAAAGCCGAGGAGCGAGGGTCCATCACCCCCTTTTGCTGCAGCCCCCCAAGTCCTTCTTTGTGGGGGCTTCCCAAAGTGATCATGCTTGTCTTAGGTCGTTCCCCCCCTTGGGGAATCTTACCGGTCTTTGGCTAACCGACCAAGCTTTTGGGGGTTCAGTTATGAATAAAGCAGCAGAAGCAGCATTCCTGCCAGGGAGATAAGCTTATGTCTCCTTGCTGGCTTACGGTTCCAAGGGCGTTCCCTTAGCCTTAGCCTAGGCGGGGGTTTCAGCTTCTGATACCAGTCAGGGCTGTTCCCAACAAACTCCTTTAGTTTTTTCTTGTTGGAGAAGCTCTTCATCTGCCCTTTGATTCTAAATGATATCATTGCTGGGTACAGCAGTATTGGCTGTACATTCCTGCTTTTCATGACATAGAATATTTTTTGCCCATCCCATCTAGCCCACAAAGTTAGTTTTGAGAAGTTAGCTGATGGTCTTATGGGAATTTCCCTGTAGGTAACTACGGTAACTGCTTTTCTCTTGCTGCTTTTAAGATTCTCTTTTTATCTTTAACCTTTTGCATTTTAATTATAATGTGTCTTGCTGAGGGCCTCTTTGGGTTCATCTCCTTTGGGACTGTCTCTGCTTCCTAGATTTGTATGTCTATTCCCTTCATCAAATTAGGATAGTTTTCTTTCACTATTTTTTCAAGTAGATTTCCAATTTCTTGCTCTCCCTCTCCTCCTTATGGCACTCCTATGATGCAAATGTTGGATCTCTTGAAGTTGTCCCAGAGGCTGCTAACACTATCCTCATTTTTTTATTTCTTTTTTCTTCTTGTTCTGATTTTTTTGTTGCTTCCATACATTCCAAATCATTGATTTTGTTCTTATTCACTCTACTGTTATTGCTCTGTAAATTGTTCTTTATTTCAGTTATCCTTCATTTCTGATTGGATCTTTTTTATGTTGTTCAGGCCCTACTAAGTTCTTTGAGTATCCTAATAACCAGTGTTTTGAACTCCACATCTGATAGATTGCTTATCTCCATTTCATCTAATTCTCTTCTGGAGTTTTGATCTGTTCTTTTATTTGGATCATGTTTCTTGGTCTTCTTGTTTTGGCAGCCTCCCTGTGTTTGTTTGTTTCTATTCAGTAGAGCTACTATGACTCCCTGTCTTGGTAGTGTGGCCTAATGTAGTGGGTGTCCTATAGGTTCCAATGGCACAGCCTCCTCTATCACCCAAACTGGGTACTTCAGGTGTGCCTTTCATGTGGGCACAGTACAACTTCCTCTTGTAGTTGAGCCTTGATTCTGTTGGCAGGCCAATGGGACTGATATACCCTGGGTAGTCAGCTGTAAGGATTGGCTATGACCACTGACCACCAGCTTCTGCCCTCTGTGGAGGATCAGCTGTGTTAGGGCAGGGTGATGATGCTCCAACCTGGTCTGTAGCTGTCTAGGGGGTTCAAAGGCTCTGGGATTTCCTGGGTGTCCAGGGTGTAAATCTAGACTGGCTGCTTTCAGTACTAAGCCTGGGGATACTTAGCAAGAGGTATGGGGGCTGGGAGCTTACTGTGGCCAGCTGTTGCTTATTTGATAGTATTTAGGAAATTGAGAAGCATGAGCCAAGACCAGCCATTCATAAGGAAAAGTCATGGTTAACAGTTTAGGTCGGTCTGTAAGTTGGGTGGGAGGGAGTCTCAGGGGATCGTCAGGGTGGGACAATAGTGTTAGTGAGGTTGATGAAGTCTAAGATGTGGCACCTGCCTGCTGGCTCTGTGGAGTTGTGGGGGAAGGGCTCAGAAAAGGAAAAATGGCCTCTGCTTGTCTTTCTGTCTAGGGGAAAGCTGTACCCCAGCTCCCTCATTGATACCAGACACTTAAGTTCCTCCCTATATGCCACTGGTGCCTTTCTAGCTACTGCCCCAGTGCTGGAGCTCAGAGGGAGTGAGTCTGAGTAAGTTCTTGTGTGGGTTCTGTAAGAGGAACTGCTTGGGACTCTAGTATTGTCTTCGTTGGACTTAATTGTGCTGGTTTTTACAGCCAGTATTTATGGGCTCTTATCTTCCTGGCAATGGAACCCTGGGCTGTGAGGCCTGATGTATGTCTTGAGACTACTCACTCCTGAGATTTCCCTCCCAAATTTTTATCCACCACACCTGGATTTGGGACCAACCCATTCTGTGTCTCTGTCCCCCCTATGAGTCTGGATGTATGTGATTTCTTTAATTTTGTAGTTGTCAGACTTCCATTCAACTTGATTTCTGACCATTCTGAGTGATGGTTGTTCTATATTTTATTTGTAATTTTGCTGTGGTTGTGTGAGGAGGTGAGCCATGTTTACCTATGCCACATCTTGAACAGAAGTTCTTTTTTAATTTTCTCGTCTTTGTTTTCTTTTGTTAGTTGTGCCTTTGGTGTCATATCCAAGAAATCATTGCCATATCCAGTGTTGTAAAGCTTTTGGCCTATGATTTTTTCTAAGAGTCTTAGCTCTTTTATATTTTGATCCATTTCAGTTCATTTGTATATTGTGTTAGCTAAGGGTCCAACTTCATTCTTTTGCATGTGGATATCCAATTTTTTCAGCACCATTTGTTGAAAAGACTGTTCTTTTCCACATTGAATAGTTTTGGTACCATTGTCAAAAATCATTTGATCTGATGATACTCGAGGCTTTTTGTCTGGGCTTTCTGTTTTCTTCTGTTGACCTATGTTTATCTTTATGCCAGTACCACATTGTTTTGCTTACTGTAGCTTTATAGCAACTTTTGAAATCAAGAAGTGTGAGACCTCCAACTTTGTTCTTATTTTTCAATATTTTGTATAATTGGGTGTTTTCTTGAGATTCCACATGAATTTTAGGATGGCTTTTTATGTTTCTTAAAAATTTGTTTTTGAGATTTTCAGATTATACTGAATCTGTAGATTGATTTGGGTAGTATTGACATGTTAAAAGTGTTAAGCCTTCTAATCCATGAACACAGGATTTCTTTCCAATTAATGGTGTCTTTTTAATTCTTTCAGCTACATGCTGTAGTTTTCAATATAGACTTCTGTAGTTTTCAGTAAAGACTTCTGTAGTTTTTAGAAGTCTTTGCCTCCTTGGGTGTATTCCTAGGTACTCTTCTTTATGCTATTGTAAATGGAATTCTTTTCTTAATTTATTTTTTTGTTTGTTCATTTTTACTTTATAGGAAAGCACCTGATTTTTGTCTCATCTTTTATCGATACCTTTGGTTGAAATTCTTTTTTATTTTTTGGTAAACTTTTTTTTTTCATTTTAATCATTGTTCAAGTACAATTTTCTCCCTTTTACTCCCAATCCAACCCACCCACCCAACCCTCCCCACTTCCCTCCCATTACCACCCTTCCACTAGTTTTTGTCCATATGTCTTTTAAATTTGTTCCTGTAAACCCTTCCCCTTCTCCCCTGAAATTCCCTCTTCTCTCCCCTCTGGTCACTGTCACCTTGTCTTCTATTTCAGTGTCTTTGGTTATATTTTGCTTGTTTCTTTGTTTTGTTGTTTAGGTTCCTGTTAAAGGTGAGATCATATGGTATTTGTCTTTCACTGCCTGGCTTATTTCACTTAGCATAATGCTTTCCAGCTCCATCCATGCTGTGGCAAAGGGTAGGAGCTCCTTCTTTCTTTCTGCTGCATAGAATTCCATTGTGTAAATGTACCATAGTTTTTTCATCCATTCATTTACTGATGGGCACTTAGGTTGCTTCCAGCACCTAGCTATTATAAATTGTGCTGCTATGAACATTAGGGTGCATAGGTTCTTTTGGATGGTGTTCTGGTGTTCTTAGGATATAGTCCCAGCAGTGGAATTGCTGGGTGGAAAGGCAGATCCATTTTTAGTTTTCTGAGGACGTTCCATACTGTTTTCCATAGTGGTTGTACCAGTCTGCAGTCCCACCAACAGTGCACTAGAGTCCTTTTTCCCCACAACCTCTCCAATACTTGTTTGTTGCTTTGTTTATGATGGCCATTCTGACTGGTGTGAAGTGGTATCTCATTGTGGTTTTAATTTGCATCTCTCTGATAGCTAGCGATTTTGAACATCATTTCATATTTCTTTGGATTTTCTGTATGTCCTCCTTGGAGAAGTGTCTGTTCAAGTCCTTTGCCCATTTTTTAATTGGGTTCCTTGTCTTCTTAGAGTGTAGTCGTGTAAGTTCTTTATATATTTTGGAGATTAAACCCTTGTCTGAGGTATCATTGGCAAATATGTTTTCCCATACAGTTGGTTCTCTTTTTATTTTGATACTGTTTTCTTTAGCTCTGCCGAAGCTTTTTATTTTTATGAGGTCCCATTTGTTTATTCTTTCCTTTATGTCCCTTGCTCTAAGGGACAAGTCAGTAAAAAAAGTTTCTGCGTGAAATATCTGAGATTTTCCTACCTATGTTCTCCTCTAGGACTTTAATGGTGTCACATTTTATATTTAAGTCTTTTATCCACCTTGAATTTATTTTTGTATAAGGTGCTTTGTTGGTGCTCAAGTTTCATTTTTTTGCATGGAGCTATCCAGTTCTCCCAACACCATTTGTTCAAGAGGCTATTTTTACTCTATTTTATGTTGCTGCCTCCTTTGTCTAATATTAATTGACCATAGAGACTTGGGTTTATTTCTGGACTCTCTGTTCTGTTCCATTGGTCTATGTGCCTGTTTTCATGCCAGTACCAGGCTCTTTTGATTACAGTGGCCTTGTAGTATAGTTTAGTGTCAGGTATTGTGATCCCTCCTACTTTACTCTTCTTTCTCAAAATTGCAGCAGCCATTCGGGGTCGTTTATGATTCCATATAAATTTTTGAAGTGTTTGTTCTATGTGAAATAAGCCTTTGGTACTTTAATAGATATTGCATTGAATGTGTAAATTTCTTTGGGTAGTATGGACATTTTGATGATGTTACTTCTTCCAATCCATCAACACTACATGTGTTTCCATTTGTTTGTGTTGTCCTTGATTTCTTTCCTCAGTGTTATGTAGTTTTCTAAATACAGGTCTTTTACCTATTTGGTTAGGTTTTCTCCTAGATATTTTATTTTTCTTTTTGCTATTTCAAATGGGATTTTTTTTCTTGATTTCTGCTCTTGCTGTTTCATTGTTGGTGTACAGAAATGCCTTCAATTTCTGGATATTGACTTTGTATTCTTCTGTTTTGCCAAATTCATTTATTAGGTCAAGCAGTTTTTTGGTGGAGTCTATAGGATTTTCTATGTACACTATCATGTCATGTGCAAACAGTGACAGTTTTGTTTCCTCCTTTCCGATTTGGAAGCCTTTTATTTCTTTTTCTTGTCTGATCATTGTGGCTAAAACTTCCAGTACTCTATTGAATAGAAGTGGTGAAAGTGGACATCCTTCTCTTGTTCCTGCTCTTAGTGGAAAAGATTTTAATTTTTGCCCATTGAGTATGATGTTGGCTGTAGGTCTGTCATATATATAGCCTTTATTATGTTGAGGAATGCTCCCTCTATTCCCACTTTGTTGAGTGTTTTTATCATAAATGGGTGCTGTACCTTATCAAATGCTTTTTCTGCATCTATTGATATGATCATGTGGTTTTTGTCTTTGCTTTTGTTTATGTGATGTATTCCATTTACCGATTTGCGAATATCGTACCATCCTTGCATCCCTGGAATGAATCCCACTTGGTCATGGTGTATGATCTTTTTAATGTACTGTTGAATGTGGTTTGCCAGTATTTTGTTGAGGATTTTAGCGTCAATGTTCATCAGGAATACTGGCCTGAAGTTTTCTTTCTTTGTTGTTTCTTTATCTGGTTTTGTAATTAGGATGATGTTGGCCTCATAAAAAGAGTTTGGGAGTCTCCCATCTTTTTGGATTTTTTGGAATAGTCTGTGAAGGATAGGGGTTAGCTCTTCCTTAAATGCTTTGTAGAATTCTCCTGTGAAACCATCTGGTCCAGGGCTTTTGTGTGTTGGGAGTTTTTTGATTACTGCTTCAATTTCTTTTGCTCTTACTGGTTTGTTCAGGCTTTCTGCTTCTTTTCCATTGAGTTTTGGAAGATTATATTTTTCTAGAAATTTGTCCATTTCATCTAGGTTTTCAAATTTCTTGGCATACAATTCCTCGGAGTAATTTCTTACTATTCTTTGTATTTCTGTGGTATCTGTTGTAATCTCTCCTCTTTCATTTCTGATTGTGTTTATTTGGTTCCTCTCTCTTTTTTGCTTGATGCGTCTGCTTAAAGGCTTGTGGATTTTGTTTATCTTTTCAAAGAACCAGCTCTTGGATTCATTGATCCTTAGAATTGTGCTTTTAGTCTCTATGTCATTTAGTTCTGCTCTGATCTTGATTATTTCCTTCCTTCTGCTTGCTCTGGGCTGTCTTTGTTGTTGTTCCTCGAGTGTTTGTAGATGTAGGGTTAGGTTGTTTGTTTGAAATGTTTCTAACTTTTTTAGGTGGGCCTGTATCACTATGAACTTCCCTCTCAGGACTGCCTTAGCTGTGTCCCATAAATTTTGGGTTGTTGTGAGTGTGTTTTCATTTGTTTCCAGAAATCTTTTGATGTCTTTCCTAATTTCATTCTGGACCCATTCTTTGTTTAATAGCTTGCTATTTAATCTCCATGATTTTGAGTGTTTTGAGTTTTTTTCCTGGGGGTTGGTTTCTAGCTTCAGTCCCTTGTGATCGGAGAAAATGCTTGGTATGATTTCAATTTTCTTGAAATTCTTCAGGCTTGTTTTATGTCCTGTCACGTGGCTTGTCTTTGAAAATGTTCTGTGTACATTTGAAAAGAATGTGTATTTAGCTTCTTTGGGATGGAGGTCAATGTATGTATCAGTAAAGTCCATTTCATCTAAGGTATTGTTCAATGCTACAATATCTTTGTTGATATTTTGTTTGGAAGATCTGTCCATTTTTGATAGTGGGTGTTAAAATCCCCCACTATAATTGTGTTGCTTTCAATATCTTTCTTGAAATCCTCTAAGATTTTCTTTATGTATTTGGGTGCTCCTATGTTGGGTGCACATATATTTACAATGTTTATATCTTTTTGGTGGATTCTTCCCTTGAGTATTATGAAGTGAGCTTCTGGGTCTCTCTTTATGGACCTTTTTTTGAAGTCTGTTTTGTCTGATATGAGTATTGCTACCCCGGCTTTTTTTTCTTGTGCATTTACTTGGAAGATTTGTTTCCAGCCCTTTACTTTCAGTCTGTGCAGGTCTTTTATCCTGAGGTAGGTCTCTTGTAGGCAGCATATGTGTGGGTCATTTTTTCTTATCCATTCAACTATTCTATGTCTTTTGATTGGAGCATTTAATCCCTTTACATTTAAGGTTATTATTGATAGGTACTTATTCATTGTCTTTTATTTACTTGTGTTTCTCTCTCTCTCTCTCTTGCTCTCTCTCGCTCTCTCTCTTTTCTTTCCTTGCCTTAAAGCAGTCCCTTTAGAATCTCTTGCAGAGCTGGTTTGGTGGAGGTGTATTCTTTTGGATTTCTTTTGTTGGGGAAGTTTCTTATTTGGCCTTCTATCTTGATTGAGAGCCTTGCTGAGTAAAGTAGCCTTGGTTGCAGACCTCTGGTTCTCATTACGTGGGATATTTCTTGCCATTCTCTTTTGGCTTCGAGTGTTTCCATTGAGAAGTCAGCTGTTAGCCTTATTGGGGCTCCCTTGTATGTTACTTTGTGTTTTTCCCTTGCTGCCTTTAAGATTCTCTGTTTGTCTTGAAATTTTGCCATTTTAATTATGATGTGTCTGTAGGTGGGCCTCTTTGGGTTCCTCTTGATTGGGACCTCTGTGTATCCTGGATTTGTGTGACTTTTTCTCTCATCAAATTAGGGAAGTTTTCCTTCATTACTTTTTCAAATAGGTTTTCTATCCCTTGCTCTTCTTCTCCTTCTGGTATCCCTATTATATGGATATTATTACGTTTCATATTGTCTTGCATTTCTTTTAATCCCTCTTCATTGTTTCTGAGCCTCTTTTCCTTTTCTTGCTCTTTCTGGGTGTTCTTTTCTACTTTGTCCTTCAATTCACTAATCGGATCTTCTGGTTCATTGAACCTGCCTTTCATTCCTTCTACTGTGTTCCTCAGTTCAGAAATGGCATTCTTCATTTCCTCTTGGCCCTTGTTGATAATTTCTATTTCCTTTTTCATGTTTGTATACTTTGCAGTGAGATCGTTGTATCTTCCCTCTAGTGTCTGGTAGCTCATTGTGAGTTCATTGAGCTTCCTGATAATCCTTGTTTTGAACTCAATGTCTGATAGTGGAGTTGCCTCTGTTTCATTTAGCATTCTTTCTGAGGCTTCCTCCTTTCCCGTCATTTGGGATTGTTTCATTGTTTTGTCATTGTTCATGACATTCTTCTTGTTAGCCTCTGTTTCTTAAATTTATCTGTTCTTGTTCCCTGTAACTATGGTGTGAACTTCTGTGGTAGAATACCTGTGAGATTCAGTGGTGCAGTCTACTTCGTATATCCTGGTGTTCACAACTTCCCCCTACTCTTTTTTGTGATCAGTTGGAGGAGTAAGGCAAAATGGTTTAAGACAGCGAGACAATATTCTATGATATTTACAGTAGCAGCGAGTAGAGAAGAGATGGGATATCCTTTGGCTACTTGTAGTGTTAACCGTGATCTTCCACCCCAGTAGCCACATTTTAGAAAGGATGGAAAGAAGGTGAGATTCTTACTGGGGACGAAAGGATTGTTAGTTGGATCTAGAAAGCTGTGAGGCCGTGGGAGGTCAGATTCTGATGTAGGGTTGCAATAAAGATTAGTAAGTAGGAGTAGTGTGTAAAGGAATAGAGACAACCCCCACAATAATATAGTTCAGGAAATTGCGAAGTAGGCTGAGATCAGGTAGGGGTGTTGAGTAGTATTTACAATTGTATGAACTAGGTCTTATTTACAGTAATATTAAAGCAACAATCATGTGGCAGAATCTATGAGATCTAGATAACAAGAATAAGGAGTATAGAACCTTGAGAGGTGTACTAATGGAACACAGATGAAGGATAGTAAATTATCAACACATTGTGACTGAAATAACAGGGGGAACATATCAAATGACAGTATAACCAGCCAAGCAAACAAGATTATACAGAAAGAAAAAGAATACCAAAATACTATTAAAATAAAAAGTCAGAAAAGTGAGAAAAAGATAATACAAATTTGCAGTAACTTGCAAGCTCAAAAAAAAAGGGAAAAAGAGCAGAAGATGGAGTGCAGGAGAGATAAATTTGGAGTGGAAGGAATGATACTAGGATGAAAGGAAGAGAAGCATAAGGGATTGAGAGATATAAAAATACTAAGAATTGAAAAATAAAGATTCACTTAAAAAACAAGATAAAATCAAACAATTAACCAACAACAGCCATAACAAAAACAAAAACAAAAGAAAACAAAACAAAAAAATCCCTCTTGTTGGTTTCTAACTTGCCAGACCAGTTTTTCTGGTCTCACTGGCTTCAGCAGGCTGAGGGGCGTTTGAAATGCTTATCACTCTTCCCAGTCAAAACTCAGTAAGTCTCTCCGGTACTATCCCTAGGGCCAGCAGGGCGCTCTCTGGATAGCCAATCTGACTTTCCCCTGCAGGACCCTGGGAGCTCCTGAGCACGCTCTCTGGAGCTCACTGCCGAGGTTTCCGGGGCTCCGGGGCCCTGCAGAGCTCCTGCGTCTTTTCCGGGTTCACGATGCAAGCTCCAGGGATCGCAAAGAGATGCGCCCTTCCCCCAAATTTCACCACGGCAGGTGCTGTGTTCTCTGGAAGCACCTGCATCTTTTCTGGATTCACGGTGCAAGGTCTGGAGATCATAAAGGGGCATGTACTTCCACCAATTTTTCAGTTTCAGGCTCTAGGAACTCCCTAATCGCTGTGTCCCTTTCGGGTTCACAGTGTGAGAATCAGGATTCCTGAGGGGGCGCGTGCTTCCCCAGTTCACCACTGCAGGCTCCAGAAACCTGAGAACCCCCGCACCCTTTCCTTGTTCAGGGCTGCGAGGTCTGGGCTTTCCACCGATCCCCACTCCCACCAGGGTGGGGGTACAGGCGCACATCCAGGCCGCCCCTGGTCCTGCTGGCTGGAAGCACTCACTTCTCCCAGAGCTATGTGTGGGTGCTTGCAGTGCCTGATAGATTGTCTCCCAGTCCAACTCCCCTCTCTGTGCCTTCAAGCCACAAGGTCTCCCCTGGTGTTGCTCAATCCCCATTGTCCAGGGAGGGAGCAGCAACTCCGCTCTCCCGGGTGCCCTGGGGGCTGCAACCCCCCTGGTCCCCGCGCTGATCCCTGGGCCCTTATTGTCCTGAAGCAGTCTCCTTACCATCTGGTTTTTCAGTGTCTGCTATAATTTTTGATGTCCTGTTTTCAAAAATGTTTGGGTAACCCTAGGCCTCTTGCTCTGTTCCTCCGCCAATCCGCGAGTTTCTCTCCCCTGCACAGAAGAAGAGAAGCATGCTCCCTCAAGCAAAGCCACCATCTTTGAACCTTCTTGGTAAACCCTTCTGAATTTATTAGTTAACAGGGTTTTTTTTGTGTGTGTAACAGTTTAAGGTTTTGTACATATAAGATTATATTACCAGTGAACAGAGGTAATTTTTCCAATTTGGATTCATTTTTATCTCTTTATGTTGCTTTATTTCTCTGGCTGGGACTATGTGGAATAGTAATGGCAAAAGTGTGAGCATCCTTGTCTTTTTTCTGATCTTAGAGAAAATGCTTTCACCATCAAGTACGATATTACTTGGGCTTTTCATATATGGCCTTTAGTGTGTTGGGGAGTTTCTTCTGTTCTTAGTCTATTGAGTATTTTTATCATGAAAGATGTTGGATTTTTTAAAAATATTTTTTCTTCATCTACTGAGATGATCATGTATTTTTTTCCTTCATCCTGTTAATGTGGTATAGTACATTGATTTACACCTGTGTTGAACTGTCCTTGGATTTTAGAAATAAATTTCACTTGGTCGTGGTGTAGAATACTTTTAATATGCTGTTGAAATTGTATTGCTAGTATTTTATTGAGGATTTTTGTGTCATATTTATGAGTGGTATTAGTCAGTAGTTATCTTGTAGTATTTTTTTTTTTTTTTTGGCTTTGGTGTCTAGGTAATGCTGACCTGATGGGAGGAATTTAGAAGTGTTCCCTTTTTAGTCTTTTGGAAGATTTTGTGGAGGATTGGTGTTCATTCTTTATATGTTTGGTAGAATTCACCAGTGAAACCATCTGGTCCTGGGCTTTTCTTCTTTGGGAGGATTTTGATTACCGATTCAGTCTCCCTATTAGTTATAGATCTATTCATATTTTCTGTTTATTTATGATTCAGTCTTAGTAGGTTGTGTGTTTCTAGGAATTTATACATTTCATCTAGATCATCCAATTTGTTAGCATACAGCTGTTCATAATACTCTCTTGTAATCCTTTTTATTTTTATAAAAACAGTAACAATCCCACTTTCGTTTATGACTTTAGTTACTTGAGTCTTCTCTACTTTTCTCCTATGGTATGTCAGCTTTGATGATCTTTTCCAAGAACCAACTCTTGGTTTTGTTGATTTTCTGTATTTTTTTTCTATTCTCTATTTTGTTCATTTCTGCTCTAATCTTTCTTTTATTTCCTTCTCTTTTGTTGGCTTTGAGGTTAGTTATATTGTCTTTCTTGTTCCTTAAAGTGTAAAGTTAGTTTGTTGACTTAAGATCTTTGTTCTTTTTAAATATAAGCATTTACAGTGACAGTACTCACTGTACTCTCATTCTACAAAACAACCATCATTCAGAAGCTCCTGAAATATAGCTGAATAGCAGTCCTAACTATGGATATAAAGAAGAAGACACATTGAGAACTGGTAGGAGGGGTAGAAATTCAGAACAGCCAGGTGTCACACTGACATGTGGCAGTTAAAAATTTGGAGGGTTATCTTTGCTGCAGAGGTCCCCCCTCAGGAGCGAGGGGTCCCAGCCCCACACCAGCTTCCCCAGCCCAGGGTTCCAGTTCTTCACAAGAGAAGTCTTCACAACATCTGGCTATAAAAACCAGGAGGGTTTGTGGTTGAGTGAGAAGGAGGGCTTCTGGAAACCCAGGCCTTCCTCTTAAAGGGCCTGCACACAAACTTACTCAAACTTACTTGCTCTGAGATCCAGAATTGAGGCAGCAACTCAAAAGGCTCCAGGAACATATAGGCAGGAACTGAATAGTCTGGACTGGGGGCAAGGGTTGAAGGAGCAGCTCTTTCCTTGAAAAAGGTGTTTGCACAGGCCTCTGTTCCTTTGTTGAGCTTTCCGCCTATACAGCCAGTAGGTGGGCACCACATCTGAGTCACTATCAACCAGGCTAATACTGTTCACTTGACCCTGGTGATTCTCTTGAGACTTTATGTCACCCTACATGCAGGCTCACCTGCAACATTTCATAGCTTTTCTGTACAAACAACTTGTCTGGCTTATGCCGAGGACATACCCTAAATTTCTCAGGTGTTCACAAATGCCAAAAAAGCAACATCTGGCCTCGGAGTGCCCCAAACCTCTTGCCAAGTGACCCCAGGACCAGCACTAGCAGCTATACAAACATATACCTAGGTGGCCATTACATGGAATTTGGGGCCTAGCAATTTTTAGTCATAGGCTCTATGTGTGACCAAGAGAAGTTAACAGAATTTAAGAGGCAAGAGAATGGAAAGTAAAGGCATGCTGAAATCTTGTTTCAGGTTGATGATGTAGATACTTTTATTCTTAATGTTGATTGAGAAAAATGCTGTATTTTGCCAGGTATAATGCACACTTTTTTGCCAAAATTTTTGAGGGAGAAATAAGCATGCTCGTTATACATGGGTAGTACTAACTCCATATCTATGTAAATATTTTTAATTCTTTTATTTATGCTTATACATTAAAAGTGTAACTCTAGAAACCAATAATGATATCAGTATGTAAAATAATACCCTGCAATACAATAATCAGTTTTGTTTCTAAATATCAATCAATCAATCAATAATTGAATTAAAAAACTCTAATGAAAGATTTTTGCCTGAAGGTGTGGGCCAAAAACTTGCACATGCATTATACATTGGAGCACATTACAGGGCAAAATATGGTTTACTACAATGGTTTAAAATGTATGCATAATCTCCAGGTTAGAAATTAAATGTAGAACTTTAAGGTAAAAGAAATTTTTTGAAGGCGAGAATGTATAAAGAAACAGCATGAAACTTAATTTAAACAAAACAACAGCAGAAGAGGCCCAACATAGGAGCCATCTTTTACATATTAGAATAAAGCTGAATAGGTCAGGTTTTCAGGTTGAGTAAAGAGCAAAATTCATTAACATGCTGTTTCCAAGATGCACATCTAAAACCAAAAGATAATGGTTGAAAATACAGGAATTTTTAAATAGATGGGAAAATTTTTAATAGGTGAGAAAAGATATCAGGGGTTCTTGTCAAGATGGTTGCTAGGTAAATGTGGTACTCAAATCGTCTCACAACCACATCAAAATTATAACTAAACTACAGAACAACCATCATTCAGAAAGGAGGGCTGCTGGAGTCCCAAGTGTACCTCTTAAAGGGCCTGTACCTGGACTTCCTTGGACCCACTCACTCTGAGTTCCAGTGCTGGGGCACCAGGGACATACAAGGAGTAGTCAGGCATGGGGGCAAGAACTGCAGGGGCAACTTTCTCCCAGACAGAAGTGCTGGCAGAGGCCATTGTTCCTTTTCTAGGTCCTCCCTTCACAGAGCCACCAGGGGGTGCCATATCTAAGTCTCCATCAACCTGGGTAACACGGTTTACCCTGCCCTGGTGATTCTCTGAGACCCACCCCATCCAGTTTTGGGGCCTAACCCAAGCCATTTCCAGTGGCTTTTCCATACAAATGGCCTGTCTTGGTTCATGCTTCAGACTTTCCTAAAATAAACAAGCAACATCTGGCCTCAGTGTGCCTTGTATCTCTCGTCAAGTGGCCCCAGGCCAGGCACTAGCAGCAGGCTTTATTTCACAACTTGACCACTCCTGGGCACTTCCAAGCCCAGCACGAGTAGTAGCCATCTGCAGGTAGGCCTCATGCCAGTTGGCCATAGGCAGGGTGCAGTGGAGGGTGATCTTGGCTGCACCTTCTGGGAGGCCTCAGAGCCAGCGCATCCAGTGGACAGCTTCAGACCATTTTGAAGCACCACCCAACCTCTTCCACAAGTTACACACTCAAAGGTCAGACTCAGCAGGCACCACAGCCCCCACCGAAATAAGTCCCACTCTGTGGCACAGCTGATTGTCCACAGTGTTCGCAGCTCATCCTTGAAACCAGTTGGTGCAGGGGTAAATCCCTCCCACTGAGATGCCAGCAGCAATCATGACTCAGCTACAAGAGGTGGGTGCACAGATCACACAAAGGGAATACGTGGAGTGCCTAGGTCAGGTGAATGGGGGATGCTGTGCCACTTGACCCTCATGGGACACCTACTACACGATGTCATTCTACCAAGCCAGCTCTTGGTAGAGCAGCTCTACCTAATACATAGAAACGAACATAGGGGAGGCATCCAAAATGAGGAGACAAACATGTGCCAAATGAAACAATAGAACAAAACTTCAGAAGAAGAACTAAACAAAGTGAAGACAATGAATTTACTAGATGCATAGTTAAAAAACACTGGTTATAAGGATGGTCAATAAACTTATGGGAAGAGTAGTGGAACTCAGTGAGAACTTCAACAAAGGGGTAGGAAACATAAAAAAGAACTAGTCAGAAATGAAGACTATAATGACGGAAATGAAGAATACATTACAGGGAAGCATCAGTACATTAGATGAAAAAGAGGATCAAGTCAAAGATTTGGAAGATAAAGGAAGCAGAAAACACCCAAACAGTACAGCAAAAAGAAAAGGAATCCAGAATAAATGAGGATAGTTAAGGAGTTTCTTGGACAACTTTAAGTGTACCAACTTTTGCTTTATGTGGGTACCAGAAGGTGAAGAGAGAAAGCAATGAATTGAAAACCTATGCAAAATAGTAATGATGGAAAGCTTTACTAACCTGGTAAAGGAAGTACACATGCAAGTCCCGGGAGCACAGAGAGTCCCAAAGAAGATGAACCCAAAGAGGCCCTCAGCAGGACACATCATAATTAAAATGCTGAAGGTTAATGACAAAGAGACACTCTTAAAAGCAGCAAGAGAAAAGCAGTTAGTTACCTACAGGGGTGCACCCATAAGAGTGTAAGCTGATTTCAGAACAGAAACATTGCAGGCCAAACGGGATTGACAAGAAACATTCAAAATGATGAAAAGCAAGGACTTATAACCAATATTACTCTACCTAGGAAAGCTATCATTTAGAATTGAGGTACTGAAAAAGAGCTTTCCAGACACAAAAAAAGCTAAAGGACTTCATCACTAGTGAACCAGTATTATAAGAAATGTTAGTCTTCTTTAAGAAGAAGTTGGACATGAGGGTGAGGGTGAATTGGAGGCGGAGGTGTTTGGAGGAGGGATGGATATGAATATAAAATGGCAGTAAATATATTTTAGCACTTATTTGAAGTGCAAATTAATGCTCCAACCAAAAAGGCATATGGTGGCTGAATGGATAACAAAAGAAGACCCCTACACATGTTGCCTACAAGAGACTCACTTCAGATCAGAAGACACACTCTGACTGAAAGTAAAGGGCTGGAAAAATACATTTCATGAAAATGGGAACTAACAAATAATTACTGGGGTAGCAATACTTACACCAGACAAAATAGACTTTAAAACACAGGCTATGTAACAAGAGAGAAAGAAGGAGCCAGCATTTCTACTTCTGGGTCTTTATTCAAAGAAACCTAAAACACTAAATTGAAAAGACATACCTTTATATGTTCATTGCAGTGTTATTTACAATAGCCAGTATGTGGAAGCAACTTAAGTGCCCATCAACAGATGAATGGATAAAGAAGTGGTGCATGTTTACAATGGAATATTACTCAGCCATAAAAACAACAACAACAAAAAACAAACAAAAAAAAACAATGAAATCTTACCATCTGCAACAACATGGATGGACCTAGAGGGTATTGTGCTAAGTGACATGAATCAGAAGAAGGCAAATGCTAGATGATTTCACATATCTATGGAATCTAAAAGACAAAATAAATGGATAAGCAGACTGAAACAGACACATGGATACAGAGAACATTTTGATAGTTTCCAGATGGTAGGCATTTGGGGGCTGGGTGAAAAAACATAAGGGATGTTGCAAGAGAGGGGGTCATTAAAATGACTCATAGTGCTTCACAGAGTTGTTAAAATGCAGATTCTGATTCAAGGCCTGATTCGAAATATCTAACAAGCTGCTAGGTGATTCCCATACTGCCTTTTCTTTGTCCTCTATTTGAATAGCAAGGACCTGGGTTTTCTTATTCATTCAATTGGTGAATGGTGGCAGTGTGAATTACCAATTTATTTGTCTGTTTCCCCTTAGAGGACATGGATTTATTTTGTTTACTATTATATCTTGACAACATAGTAGGTATTTGTTGGATAAATATTTGTTGAATGATTTAATGACTGTTGAAAGGAAATACAGAAAGAAGAAAAGGTATGTGGTAAAAAGATGAGTTTTATTTTGGGCATGTTGCATGTGAGGTGCCTGGGGACATTTCAGGTGAAGAAATATTTTTGACTGTCTTGAGTTCAGAAAAGGGATTTGGACAAAAGTTATGGAGTTGAAAATTGAGGATTCAAATCATAAAAGAGGGCAAGAGATGGGCTGAGATTATTCTGGGAAGATGTATAGAGGAAGAAAATGGGCCAGAGCTCATATTTCTGAAGAACATTTATTTTGGACTTCCCTTATTACTGTGTCTGTATTTCATAACTGTGTTGAATGTTTGTGAAAGTAAAACTTAAGTACATGTTTGTTACAGGTTAAAGAACTCTTTTCTTCTTTGGGAGTTGAATGTAAAATCTTGGAACTGGATCAGGATGGTAAGTGGAATGGTTTGTATGTACTGTTGTTGTAATAAATATCAACAAGAGTGACTTATTTTCATTTGCTTTGTTCATTTCAATTTACTCTTGTCTCTTTAGGTTAGATGAGCTTTTTTCATCTAGGTTCAACCATGTTGAAAAGGAACCTCTGCATGACAGATAATTTGGTGTAGATTTTTTATTTATGTATTTTTGTTATTTGAGGGGAGTGAAGGAAGATGTATAAGCTGCTAACATTGAAGTACTTCAGACATTTCAGATGTATTTTGTAACTTCTAGCAAAATAGATTAAGCTGTAATAAATGAAAAGAATCTGCCTCTATTTCCTGATTGTAGGAGAGAGCATCAGTCTTTTAGCTTTATACTTCTGAATTCTTGTCAAAAATGCATTAACTGATCTAATATGAACCAAGCACTTTACATATGCATGTGTATTTGTAGGGCTGGGATTTGTAGTGCTGTCAGTGTTGAACAGGAAAAAAAAAATTATGTCTGCCTTCATGGGACCTCACCATCTCCTTTTAGTCATCCTAATAAGTGAAATGTTCTTAAATCTTTGAGACTTTTCTAAAGAGTATACAAAATACATACTCTTAAGTAGTTGTGGCCTGGTTTTATTTTGGGGGATAGAGGATAGATTTTGCATTATGATCATAAAGGTTTTTCAGCCCTGGTCGGTGTGGCTCAGTCGATTGGAGTGTCCTCCCATAGGCAAAACATGTGGGTTCAATTTCCCAATCTGGGTGCAGGCACATGCAACCCCTGGTCTGGGCACCAGTCCCTGATCTGGGTGCATATAGGAGGCAGCCAATCGATGCTTCTCTTTCACATTTATGTTTCTCTTTCTCTTCCTTTCTATCTAGAAGTAATAAAATAAAATGTGTCCTTGTGTAAGGATTAAACATTTTTTTTCCAAATATAACTGTAGGAAATATTTTCATTATTATTACTGTTGAAGCAGATTTTATCTTCATATTTGATCTTTAAAGAGGATTCTTACCTATTTTTCTGGCATTATCATTGAATTATATATCAAAATCTAATTTAGAAGGGTTTATTTTAAAAGAAATTAGTAGATTGTCTTTATTTTCTAAGATTTCTCTTGAAAACTTGGATGTTTTCTCCTCTTAAGTCATTATTTCATAAAGTTAGATAACACACTGGCTTTGTATGGGTGAGTATATGGGAGCATTTGAGTATTGTAACACTTCCATTTGACTCACAAAAGTTTGGAACCTTTTTGATGTTTTTACATATTTAATGTTTTATTCTTTAGATGATGGGGCCAGTGTTCAAGAAGTGCTGTCAGATATCACTAATCAGAGAACTGTGCCCAATATTTTTGTGAATAAAGTACATATGGGTGGATGTGACCAAACTTTCCAGGTAATGATGTTAGTATATGATTTTTAATGCTGTTTGTTCAAGTTTTGCTTTTAAATATCTTTCAAAGGGGATAGGATGGTTTTTAGGAGTCTATTAGTTTTTTAGAAATTGTAAGATGGAAAGTGTGTAAGATGGTTATCAGAAAATCTTGATTACTTTTTTAAAAATTTAAACTATTTTTATTTATTTTTTATTGTTGTTCAAGTACAGTTTTCTGCCTTTTCCTCTCACCCCTCTCTACCACCCCAGCCGTCCCCACCTCCCTCCCCTATTTCCAACCCTCCTTGTTGTTATCCATATGTCCTTTAAAATTGTTCTTGTAAACCCTCCACCCTTTTCCCCCATGGTCCCCTCCCCTTTCCCTTCTGATCACTGTCAGCCTGTGTTCTATTTCAGTGTCTTTGCCTACACTTTGCTTGCTTGTTTGTTTTGTTGATTAGGTTCCTATTAATGGTGAGATCATATAGTATTTGTCTTTCTCTGCATGGCTTATTTCAGTTAGCATAATGTTCTCCAGTTCCATCCATGCTGTCGCAAAGGGTAGGAGCTCCTTCTTTCTTTCTACTGCATAGGATTCCATTGTGTAACTTCTGGCCAAGATGGAGGCATAGGTAGACACACTCTGCCTCCTTGCACAACCAAAATAAAGACAGCAACAATTTAGAAACAAGATAACAACCAGATCTGACAGAAAATTGAACTGTATGGAAGTCGGACAACCAAGGAGTTAAAATATACACATTCATCCAGACAGGTAGGAGGAGCGGAGTTGAGCAGCTGGGTGGAGAGGGGTCAAGGCACAAAAAGCACTGGCACTAGATGTGTAACACATCCCGGGTGGATAAGGCATTCTGGGTGCATAAAACATCCCAAGCACAAGACCACAGTGGGTGGACCCAGTGAGGTGGCAACTGTGATGCGAGGCACTGCATGCAAGGCTCCTGGCTGTCTGGGCCACATTCGTGCACAGATACACTAGGTGAAATTGGGCAGTGAGATAGACTGCGCAACCCAGGGTCCCAGCGCTGGGAAATAGAACCTCAGGACACTGATTTAAAAACACCTGTGGGGGTTGAGGTGCCAGGAGAGACTCCCAGCCTCACAGGAGAGTGTGTTAGACCCACAGGGTCCTAGAACACACACAAGCCCACCCACACAGGAATTAGCACCAGAAAGGCCCAGTTAGCATGGGGGAAGTGGCAGAAGAGACTGAAATACGACAGAGGAGCAAACGCCATTGTTTCCTCTCAGACCCCGCCCCCACATACAATGTCACAAACCAGTGACTGGGTTGCCCTGCCCTGGAGAACACCTAAGGTTCCACCCCTCACTATGTAACAGGTATGACAAGACCAAAAAAAAAAATGGCTCAAATGTAAGTACAAATCAACATTCCAGAATCAATACTTTTAAGCGACCAAAAGATAGGCAAGCTATCAGACCAAGCGACCAAGAGATAGGCAAGTTATCAGATGGAATTCAAAGCATTGGTGATCAGGATGCTCTCAGAATTAGTTGAATTTGGTCACAAATTAGATGAAAAAATGAAGGCTATGATAAGAGAAATGAAGGAAAATGCACAGGAAACCAATACTGATGGGAAGGAAACTGGGACTCAAACCAATAGAGTGGAACAAAAGGAAGAAAGAAACAACCAAACAGAAAAGAATGGAGAAATAAGAATTCAAGAAAATGAGGAGAAGCTTAGGAACCTCCAGGACATCTATAAATGATCCAACATCCGAATTATAGGGTTACTAGAAGGGGAAGAGGAAGAGCAACAAGTGGAAAAGTTACTTGAACAAATAACAAAGGAGAACTTCCCCAATCTGGCAAAGGAAATAGACTTCCAGGAAGTCCAGGAAGCTCAGAGAATCCCACAGAAGTTGGACCCAAGGAAGAACACACCAAGGCACATCATAATTACATTAGCCTAGGTAAAAATGAAGGAGAGAATCCTAGAAGCAGCAAGAGATAAGGGGACAGTAACCTACAAAGGAGTTCCCATCAGACTGTCAGCTGATTTCTCAAAAGAGACCTTATAGGCAAGAAGGGTCTGGAAAGAAGTATTCCAAGTCATGAAAGGCAAGGGCCTACATACGAGATTGCTCTATCCAGCAAAGCTTTTATTTAGAATGGAAGGGCAGATCAAGTGCTTCCCATATAAGGTCAAGTTAAAGGAGTTCATCATCACCAAGCCCTTATTATATGAAATGGTAAAGGGACTTAACTAGGAAAAAGAAGATAAAAAACATGTATAGTAAAATGATAGCACACTCACAATTATTAACAACCACACCTATAACAAAAACAAACTAAGCAATCAACTAGAACAGGAACAGAACCACAGAAATGGAGATCACATGGAAGATTATCAACAGGGGAGTGGGAGAAGATAGAGAGGGAGGAAAAGGTATAGAGAATAAGTAGCATAGATGGTAGGTAGGAAATAGGGAGAGGGTAAGAATAGTATGGGAAATATAGAAGCTAAAGAACTTATGACACATGGACATGAACTAAAGGCAGGGAATGTGGGTGGGAGAGGGTGTGCAGGGTGGAGGGGAGTGAAGGGGGGGAATGGGACAACTGTAATAGCATAATCAATAAAATATATTTTTTAAAAAAGAATTCCATTGTGTAAATGTACCATAGTTTTTTGATGCGTTCATTTACTGATGGGCACCTAGGTTGCTTCCAGAACTTGACTCTTGTAAATTGTGCTGCTATGAACATTGGGGTGCATAAGTTCTTTTGGATTGGTGTTCAGGATCCTTAGGATATAATCCTAGCAGTGGAATTGCTGGGTCAAAAGGCAGTTCCATTTTCAGTTTTCTGAGAAAATTTCATACTGTTTTCCATAGTGGTCGTACCAGTCTGCAATCCCAACAGTGCACTAGGGTTCCCTTTTCTCTACAACGTCTCCAACACTTGTTGTTTGTTGCTTTGTTTATGATAGCCATTCTGACTAGTGTGAAATAGTATCTCATTGTGGTTTTAATTTGCATCTCTCTGATGTCTAGTGATACTGAACTTCCTTTTATATGTCTCTGGACCCTCTGTATGTCCTCCTTGGAGAAGTGTCTGTTCAAGTCCTTTGCCCATTTTTTAGTTAGGTTGCTCATCTTCTTAAAATGGTGTCATGTGAGTTGTTTATATATTTTGGAGATCAAACCCTTGTCTGAGGTATCATTGGCAAATATGTTTTCCCATACGGTTGGTTCTCTTTTCATTTTAATGCTATTTTCTTTAGCTATGCAGAAGCTTTTTATTTTTATTAGATCCCATTTGTTTATTCTTCCCTTTGTGTCCCTTGCTCTAGGGGACATATCAGTGAAAATATTGCTGTATGGAATATCTGAGTTTTTCCTGCCTGTGTTGTCCTCTAGGACTTTAATGGTGTCATGACTTATATTTAAATCTTTTATCCACCAATGAGACTCAACTAGTAACTTATACCATACACAAAATAAATTCAATCTTGATTACTTTGATGGAAAATAGCTTTTCTACCAGCTCAGACTTCAGAAGGTTTTGAGTGAATTTGACAGACACCAGGTGGGCCACACTGGAGACCTTGGTCTCTTGTTCCTGATGGGAAGAGAAACAATGGCTCTTCTCTCTTTTAGGTTTAGCAAAATAAGGTCAATGCTAACATTTTAGGCTGTGGTAAGTAGAGTTCCTGTTAAGGCTACTAATCCTGGGAGCTTTGCAAAGGCCCGTGGACTTTTAATTTTTGACTCCTAAAGTACGGTAATGAACAGGAATCAGTCAAGTAGTGATAAATAAAAACTGATCTTTACTAAGTACGGTTCTTATTTTATAACTAGTTATTTACTTTTATTAAAATTCTGCTCTCTTGTATCCTTTATATATATATGCAAATGATAGTAATCAGTGATTGATTAAATATTTATAGCTGAAATTTTAATTAAGAATTGTTTTTCATGGGGGAAAACAGATTATCTGCATTATATGTTAATCTATAATTAGAGTCGTTATCCAGTGACAGTCTGCTTTATTTGTCCTAGAAGGTATAACTTAATTCACAAGGTGGAAGTACTATAATTATAGTTCCTAAACACCTTTAGGAGGGCTTGTCTTGCCAATCCCAATGTAGAAAATAGTAACAGGGTAAATCTGGTGCTGTAGAGATATTCATTTTATTTGAAGACTGAAAGGTGTTTCCTTGGATGACAGATGCTTAGGAGACAAATTTCTTTAATGGCACCTAAAAGTAAGGAGGCCAAAGGAGTCCTGTTTAGAATGTGCCAGAAGCCTCTGTAGGCATCCATCTTCCAGTGGGCCACATGCCATCTGTTGAGTCCTATAGTTTCATAGCATTTCCGTTGTGCTTCCTGGGATGAGCTGGTTCCCAGCTGGCATTTCTAAAGCCAACATAATGGGTTTGAGCAACTGATTACTTATAAAGAAAACTATTACTAAATCATATATCGAACCTCTAACTTCAGCTAAGCTACTTCTGATCACAAGGAGAGCCAAGTGAACAAGAGAATATAGTGCAGTCAGGCTCATGACCATTGCTGAAAGAAAAAGCAAAATGTTTGTGTTGTATAGGAAATTTATCAGTAAGCTGCAAAGTTTAGATCAGTTTATGAGAAACCATGAAAAAATTTGAAGTGCATTTCCTGCTGGTGATGCATAAGAATTGTTTTCAAAAGGAAGCCTAGCACATAGCACAGGTGAAGAAAGTACAGAGGATATTGAAAAGTGGTATTTGGCTGTTTTTTTGCACTTGGATATGACATTTTAATGATTAGCTCAAGGAAAAGGACCTCATCTGATAGATATAAAGTCATGACCTATCAGTCATGACCTATCAGTCATGAACATTCCTGCCTATTGGGAGTACATGAACAAACATGTACTTTGGCATATAGTCCAACTAGTTGGATCTTATCTGAATACTATTCAGATAGATGTACAATTCCAATTTACATGAAAATTATAGATTGTTTTTAAGATTTTATAAAAGAAAACCATACTGATTAAACATAGGATAAAAATAAACAATTTTAAAATAAGTCATACCATATTCTCTCCTTTTATTAAACTATAGGCACATCAGAGTGGTTTATTACAGAAGCTTCTTCAGGAAAATTCAGCATATGATTATGACCTCATTGTCATTGGTGGTGGTTCTGGTGGCCTTGCATGTGCTCAGGTATGAAATAAATGAAACTACAATTTCCCTGATGATTACCATAAAAATTTCTTCTGCTACTTAAACAAAAAGCCCATTTTGATGCTGCAGTCTTAAGATTTTATTATAATAGCTAGTTTAATAAAGAGAAAAAACTGTTATGATACAAACAGCCTTTTTATTTCGGGAATAGGAAAATTAGGGAGTGTCAGGAAAGTGACAAGATCTTTATATGTGGCTTTTTTTTTTTTTTTTAGGAAGCTGCCATTTTGGGAAAGAAAGTGATGGTGCTAGATTTTGTGGTCCCATCACCTCAGGGTACATCTTGGGGTAAGGTGTTCTTTGTTGTTCTCTGCTCTTTACATACATTTTTGGCTTGTTTAATCTCATTTAATCCTCACAACAATTTCAGGATCAATAACTAGCCTGTTTCATAGGTGCAGTGAGGTAACTGGCCTGAGACTATTGTATAGTTAACAAGTGCTGATTTAGAAAGATAGCATAAAAATAATTGAGGAAGATCTTGCCAAAAAAAAATTCACGACCTAGTATTCCAACACTTTTGCCATAATAATTTTTGCACTCATGAATGAATATTTTCACATTGTTGTGGTTGTAGTGTGTCATACTCATTTAAGTTTGCTCTAACATTTTTGTGTGTGTTTCTGTGTTGATTTTATAACTGATTTTAAGTCTGCATGATGGTCAGTTTGAATTAGTGTGTGTGATCATTCCAAGTCAGTTTAATAAAGTATACAGTGAGCTTCCAGCCCTGTGACTTTGCTGTAGATGAGAGTGCACACCCTTCCATGTTCTTTTCACTGTAAACTGGAACACTAGATTTTATGCTTCAAATCCATTCTTCATTGTCTCTACCCTGCTAATGTCCCAGAAGGCTGGCGAATTGATAGGTAGTCTTGCCCTCTGACTTCTGGTTGGGCTTGGACAGTTGGGATAATAGGAGGAGAACAGAATGAGGGAGGAAAATGGAGCTGGGAGTCTTCATTCTCCTGGATTCCTCTGTACTAGTTGCTGTAAGCTGGCTCCATTCCCCTATGGAAGGCCACAGCCTTTGTCATGCCATCCCTCTTTGGTCTGAGGCACCTATGTAGTGTGCTTGCCCCTTCCTGCAGGATTGGTGATGAGCCACTGTTAGTAGTTATTACTATTGTGCTATCCACCTTGCTTTTCCTGCCCACACCCCAGAAACAATTTCTCTATAAATTTTCCTTAGTTAACCAGCTTGAGGTTCTATTGCCAGAAATCTGCCACAATATGAAGATCATTTTTAAAAATTTAAACTTACTAAAAAAATTATAGTCAAGAATTTCATATTAGTAAAGATAATTTACCTTGCAGTGGACCTACTGGATCAGAGGAGTCAGACTTACAAAGAGTAAAGGCAAGAAGCTGGGGTTCTGGTCTTCGGTCTGATCCCTTTGTAGGTCAGACTGAAATGAAAGTTTTGGACATTGTCTCTATAAAGCTGTTCAAATGCACATCCACATTTTTGCTTATCCTTGAGCCTCCTTCACAAACTTTGGATTAACCATTTGCATGTTATTGTGGCATATGATATTAATCCCACAACCAGTTGTCATTTCTATGTTTTAATAACACAAACTCTTCATATGTGTAAACACACACATGAAACATTAAAACTATTATTTTCTTTCCAAGGTCTTGGTGGTACTTGTGTAAATGTAGGTTGTGTTCCTAAGAAGCTGATGCATCAAGCTGCCCTTTTGGGACAAGCATTAAGTGACTCAAGGAAATTCGGCTGGGAGTATAGTCAACAAGGTGGGTAATGGTATATAAAAATAAAGATTAGGAACTCTGGTTGGCATGGCTCAGTTGGTTGGGCATCCTCCTGCAAACCAAAAGGTTGCCAGTTCATTCCTGGTCAGGGTACATGCCTGGATTGTGGGCTCTGATGTTTCTCTCTCACACCGATGTTTCTCTTCCTCTTTTTCTGCCTTTCTTCCCCTTTCTCTAAAATGAAGTAATTTTCAAAATTAAAAAAATACATTGAGCCCTGGCTGGTGTTGCTCAGTGGATTGAGTGCCAGCCTGTGAACCAAAGTGTTGCCAGTTCGATTCCCAGTCAGGCACATTCCTGGCTTGAAGGCCAGGTGCCCAGTAGGAGGCATGCCAGAGGCAATCACACATTGATGTTTCTCTCCCTCCCTCTCTCTAAAAATAAATAAATAATATATTTTTAAAAATATTGAGAGAAAAGAAGAACAAATGAGTTTCTTAGAGAAAGACTTGCTATTTATATTCTATAGCTAATTTAAAATTTTTTAAATAAATGCTCATTAGGAGCCACCTGTATGTTAGTCAGGCACAGAGGACTCAGAGACTGTCAACTAAACCTGGCCCTGCCCTCATGGGCCTTACTGACTTGGACGCAACTGTTATAGTTATAGTCATTCCAAACTATTAGTAGAATGTGAGGGAAAATAATCCCAGGCACTAGCAGCAGGCTTTATTTCACAACTTGACCACTCCTGGGCACTTCCAAGCCCAGCACGAGTAGTAGCCATCTGCAGGTAGGCCTCATGCCAGTTGGCCATAGGCAGGGTGCAGTGGAGGGTGATCTTGGCTGCACCTTCTGGGAGGCCTCAGAGCCAGCGCATCCAGTGGACAGCTTCAGACCATTTTGAAGCACCACCCAACCTCTTCCACAAGTTACACACTCAAAGGTCAGACTCAGCAGGCACCACAGCCCCACCGAAATAAGTCCCACTCTGTGGCACAGCTGATTGTCCACAGTGTTCGCAGCTCATCCTTGAAACCAGTTGGTGCAGGGGTAAATCCCTCCCACTGAGATGCCAGCAGCAATCATGACTCAGCTACAAGAGGTGGGTGCACAGATCACACAAAGGGAATACGTGGAGTGCCTAGGTCAGGTGAATGGGGATGCTGTGCCACTTGACCCTCATGGGACACCTACTACACGATGTCATTCTACCAAGCCAGCTCTTGGTAGAGCAGCTCTACCTAATACATAGAAACGAACATAGGGAGGCATCCAAAATGAGGAGACAAACATGTGCCAAATGAAACAATAGAACAAAACTTCAGAAGAAGAACTAAACAAAGTGAAGACAATGAATTTACTAGATGCATAGTTAAAAACACTGGTTATAAGGATGGTCAATAAACTTATGGGAAGAGTAGTGGAACTCAGTGAGAACTTCAACAAAGGGGTAGGAAACATAAAAAAGAACTAGTCAGAAATGAAGACTATAATGACGGAAATGAAGAATACATTACAGGGAAGCATCAGTACATTAGATGAAAAAAGAGGATCAAGTCAAAGATTTGGAAGATAAAGGAAGCAGAAAACACCCAAACAGTACAGCAAAAAGAAAAGGAATCCAGAATAAATGAGGATAGTTAAGGAGTTTCTTGGACAACTTTAAGTGTACCAACTTTTGCTTTATGTGGGTACCAGAAGGTGAAGAGAGAAAGCAATGAATTGAAAACCTATGCAAAATAGTAATGATGGAAAGCTTTACTAACCTGGTAAAGGAAGTACACATGCAAGTCCCGGGAGCACAGAGAGTCCCAAAGAAGATGAACCCAAAGAGGCCCTCAGCAAGACACATCATAATTAAAATGCTGAAGGTTAATGACAAAGAGACACTCTTAAAAGCAGCAAGAGAAAAGCAGTTAGTTACCTACAGGGGTGCACCCATAAGAGTGTAAGCTGATTTCAGAACAGAAACATTGCAGGCCAAATGGGATTGACAAGAAACATTCAAAATGATGAAAAGCAAGGACTTATAACCAATATTACTCTACCTAGGAAAGCTATCATTTAGAATTGAGGTACTGAAAAAGAGCTTTCCAGACACAAAAAAAGCTAAAGGACTTCATCACTAGTGAACCAGTATTATAAGAAATGTTAGTCTTCTTTAAGAAGAAGTTGGACATGAGGGTGAGGGTGAATTGGAGCGGAGGTGTTGGAGGAGGGATGGATATGAATATAAAATGGCAGTAAATATATTTTAGCACTTATTTGAAGTGCAAATTAATGCTCCAACCAAAAGGCATATGGTGGCTGAATGGATAACAAAAGAAGACCCCTACACATGTTGCCTACAAGAGACTCACTTCAGATCAGAAGACACACTCTGACTGAAAGTAAAGGGCTGGAAAAATACATTTCATGAAAATGGGAACTAACAAATAATTACTGGGGTAGCAATACTTACACCAGACAAAATAGACTTTAAAACACAGGCTATGTAACAAGAGAGAAAGAAGGAGCCAGCATTTCTACTTCTGGGTCTTTATTCAAAGAAACCTAAAACACTAAATTGAAAAGACATACCTTTATATGTTCATTGCAGTGTTATTTACAATAGCCAGTATGTGGAAGCAACTTAAGTGCCCATCAACAGATGAATGGATAAAGAAGTGGTGCATGTTTACAATGGAATATTACTCAGCCATAAAAACAACAACAACAAAAAAACAAACAAACAAACAAAAAAAACAATGAAATCTTACCATCTGCAACAACATGGACGGACCTAGAGGGTATTGTGCTAAGTGACATGAATCAGAAGAAGGCAAATGCTAGATGATTTCACATATCTATGGAATCTAAAAGACAAAATAAATGGATAAGCAGAACTGAAACAGACACATGGATATAGAGAACATTTTGATAGTTTCCAGATGGTAGGCATTTGGGGGCTGGGTGAAAAAACATAAGGGATGTTGCAAGAGAGGGGGTCATTAAAATGACTCATAGTGCTTCACAGAGTTGTTAAAATGCAGATTCTGATTCAAGGCCTGATTCGAAATATCTAACAAGCTGCTAGGTGATGCCCGTACTGCCTTTTCTTTGTCCTAGGTAAAATAATATGAATAATAAAATAGTGATAAATACATATTTATCAACAATTACTTTAACTGCAAATGGATTAAATACTCCAAGACATATTTAGAGTGAATGGATAACACAACAACACTGTGCAATATGCTGTCAAAAAGACACAGACTTTTGATTAAAAGACACAGACTGAAAGTAAAGGGTTGAGAAAATGTTTCATGAGAGGACTTCCAGCAAGATGGAGGCATAGGTGGACGCACCATCTCTCCATGCACAACCAAGATTGGGACAACAACAATTTAGAGGCAGAATTTCACCCAGAACTGATAGAAAATTTATCTAAATGGAAGTCGGACAGCCAAGAAGTTGAAATAGACCCGTTCATCCAGACTGGTAGGAGAGGTGGAGACGAGCAACCGGGTGCAGGGTCGCGGCGCAGAGAACAGGGAGAATTGGACACAAAAGGCTAATGGGAGAGCGTAAAGCATCCGGGGTGTGCAAGTGGGTGGACCCTGAGTACGCAAGCGGCAGCTGGCAGACCCAGTGAGGTGGCAATTGTGGAGCAGGGCAGGGCGTGCAACCAAGGATCCCAGGGAAGGGACTGAGGTCCCACGGAAAACAGAGCTACTGCCATTGTTCCCTCTCAACCCCGCTCTCACATACAACATCACTCTAGCAACTGGGGTGCCCAGCCCTGGTGAACACCTAAGGCTCCACCCCTCACTGTAACAGGAGCAACCAGACCAAAAAAAAAGAGAGAGAGAGAGAGATGGCTCAAAAAGAAGCACAAATAGTGCCCCAGAACTCATCCTTTTGAGCGACCAAGAGATAGCTAACCTATCAGATGCACAGTTCAAAACACTGGTGATCAGGAAGCTCACAGAATTGGTTGATTTTGGTCACAAATTAGATTAGAAAATGCAAGTTACTATAAAAGAAATGAAGGAAAATGCACAGGAAACCAATAGTGATGGGAAGGACACTGGGACTGAAAACAATAAAGTGGACCAGAAGGAAGAAAGAAAAAACCAAACAGGAGAAATAAGAGTTCAAAAAAATGAGGAGAAGCTTAGGAACCTCCAGGACATCTTTAAACATTCCAACATCCGAATTATAGGGGTATCAGAAGGGGAAGAGCTAGAGCAACAGACTGAAATGTATTTGAACAAATAATAAAGGAGAACTTCCCCATTCTGGCAAAGGAAATAGTCTTCCAGGAAGTCCAAGAAGCTCAGAGAGTCCCAAAGAAGTTGGACCCAAGAAGAAACACACCAAGGCACATCATAATTACATTAGCCAAGGTAAAAATGAAGGAGAGAATCCTAGAAGCAGCAAGAGATAAGGGGACAGTAACCTACAAAGGAGTTCCCATCAGACTGTCAGCTGCTTTCCCAAAAGAGACCTTATAGGCAAGAAGGGGCTGGAAAGAAGTATTCCAAGTCATGAAAGACAAGGACCTACATCCCAGATTACTCTATCCATCAAAGCTTTTATTTAGAATGGAAGGGCAGATAAAGTGCTCAGATAAGGTCAAGTTAAAGGAGTTCATCATCACCAAGCCCTCATTTTATGAAATGTTAAAGGGACTTATCTAAGAAATGAAGATTAAAAAAAAAACATGTATAGTAAAATGATAGCACACTCACAATTATTAACAACCACACCTAAAGCAAAACCAAAAGAAACTAAGCAAAGAAATAGAAGAGGAACAGAACCACAGAAATGGAGATCACATGGAGGGTTAGCATCAGGGGAGTGGGAGGAGGAGAGAGGGGGAAAATGTACAGAGAATAAGTAGCATAGATTGTAGGTAGGAAATAGACAGGGGGAGGGTAAGAATAGTATGGGAAATGTAGAAGCTGAAGAACTTATAAGTATGACATGGACATGAACTAAAGGGGGGGGAGTGGGTGGGAGAGGGTATACAGGGTAGAGGGGAGTGAAGGGGGAAAGGGGACAACTGTAATAGCATAATCAATAAAATATATTAAAAATAAATTAAAAATAAATAAATGAAAAAGGTGTTTCATGAAAGTGGAAACAAACACACAAACAAATCAATCTTGGGTAGCAATAATTATACCAAACAAAATGGACTTTAAAAGAAAGGCTATGTAGAAAAACACAAAGGAGGCACCAGCAATTCCACTCTGAGTATTTTAAATCCAAAACACTAAATTGGAATGGTAGATACATTCATATGTATTTTTACTGTATTCACATGCAGTATTATTTATAATAGCCAATATGTGGAAGTCAGTTAAGTCTCTATCAATAGATGAACATATAAAGAAGTAGTGCATATACATAATGGAATATTACTCAGTTATAAAAAGAATGAAATCTTTCCATCTGCAACAACATGGATGGGCTTAAAAGGTATTAGCTGAGTGAAATGAGTTAGAGAAAGGCAATGCCAGATGATTTCACTTATATGTGGAATCTAAAAAACAAACCAACAAGCAAAACTGAAACAGACTCACTGATACAGAAAACATTTTGTCAGTTGCCACCTTGGGGCTGGGGTGGGTGATGGGTGATAATGGTGAAAGGATTAAGAAGTACAAATTGTAGTAAGAAGAATAACAGGGATGTAAAGTATATGGATTATAGTATAGTCAATAAAATTGTTATAACTGTATGGTGCTAGATGAGTATTAGATTAATTCAGGTGATCATTTAGTAATTTCTATAATGTCTAATCACTGGGTTGTACACCTGAAGCTAATATAATATTGTATGTCAACTGTAATTGAAAAGTAAAAACTTACTGGAAGTCAAGAATAAATTTTCAAAACCATGTTAGGGAAATGCAAAGCAAAGCAATGGCAGTCAATACTAGATAGGTAAACCACAAACCAAAAACAAAACTTGGAAATTAATGACTTAGCACCCTCCCTAAATGGGAGATAAAGACTGTATTTGAAACTGCAAATAAAGTGGGTAGTCATTTGGCAAATCTATTCAGTAAAATAGGGGAGAAAATTCATACTAATGTGCAACACAAGATTTGAGAAAAGAAATATAACTAAAGATAAATTAAAAATACAGTGTACAGCCCTGGCTGGTGTGGTTCAGTGGATTGAGTGCCAGCCTTTGAAACAAAGGATCCCTGGTTCGATTCCTAGTCAGGGCATATGCTTGGGTTGAGGGCCAGGTCCCCAGTAGGGGGTGCATCAGAGACAACCACACATTGATGTTTCTCTCCCTCTATCTCTTTCCCTTCCCCTCTAAAAATAAATAATAACATTTAAAAAATACAGTATACATATTAGTGGTAAGAATTTTACTTTTCAATTTTAATAGATTTTGATTATTCTATTACAGTTCCAATTTTCTCCCATTATACCCCTCCACCCAGCACCCCATACTATCTCTGGCAATCTACCCTCTTAGTTCATATCATGGGTCATGAATGTAAGTTCTTTTGCTACTCCATTTCCTGTACTGTTCCTTTTTTGTTTAGTTTTAAGTATAATGATTGTGCTATTACATTTGTCCCAATTTTAACCTCTTCTGCCCCCCTCTGCCTAGTTTCTCCCTACTCTCCTATGATTCCCCCCTCTTACGTCGTATATGGGTTGTGCATGTAAGTTCTTTGGCTTCTTCATTGCCTATATTGTACTTAACATATCCCTGTGTATTCTGTACCTACCTAATTTTACTTCTAAATTTCTATACCTTTTCCTCCATTCTCCCCCTCCCTCCTCCCAGCTGATAACTCTCCAAATGATTTCCATTTCTATGATTCTATTCCTGTTCTAGTTGTTTGCTTAGTTGTTTGTTTTTTTAGGATGTCTCAACTTTTATTTTTATTGGAAGATTACACTTTCAGTCAACCCACATCAGCATTTTAATCTTATTTATTTATTTATTTATGACTATTTTATTGATTATGCTAATACAGTTGTCCCAATTTTTCTCTCCTCTATTCCCCTCCTCCATGTACACCCACCTCCCACCATCATTGCCCTACCTTACTCCATATCCATGGGTTGTACTTATAAGTTCTTTGGCTTCTCCATTTCCCATGCTATTCTTAACCTTCTCCTGTCTATTGTGCACCTACCATTTATGCTTCTTACTCTGTGTACCTTTTCCCCTGTTCTCCATCCTCGTCCCCACTGATAACCCTCCATGTGATCTCTAATTTTGTTAATCTGTTCCTGTTCTAGTTGTTTGCTTAGTTTGTTTTTTTGTTTTCATTTTTGTTTTTGTTTTACGTTCAGTTGTTGATAGTTGTGAGCTTGTTGTCATTTTACTGTCCATAGTTTTGATCATTTTCTTTATCTTAGATAAGTTCCTTTAACATTTCATATAATAAGGGCTTGGTGATGATGAACTCCTTTAACTTGACCTTATCTAGAAAGTACTTTATCTGTCCTCCGATTCTAAATGATAGCTTTGCTTAGAGTAATCTTGGATGTAGGTCTTTGCCTTTCATGACTTGGAATACTTCCTTCCAGCCCCTTCTTGCATGTAAGGTTTCTTTTGAGAAATCAGCTGCTAGTTTTATGGGAACTCCTTTGTAGGCAACTGTCTCCTTTGCTCTTGCTGCTTTTAAGATTTTCTCCTTATCTTCAATCTTGGGTAATGTGATTCTGATGTGCCTTGGTGTGTGCTTCCTTGGGTTAAACTTTTTTGGGACTCTCTGAGCTTCCTGGATGTCCTGGGGGTCTATTTCCTTTGCCAGATTGGGGAAGTTCTCCGTTTTGTTTTCAAATACATTTTCATTTTATTGCTCTTCCTCTTCTTCTGGCACCCTTATAGTTCAGATGTTAGAATGTTTTAAGTTGTCCTGGAGGTTCCTAAGCCTCTCCTCATTTTTTTTTTTTTTGAATTCTTGTTTCTTCATTCTTTTCTAGTTGAATGTTTATATTTTCCTTCTGCTCCAAATCATTGATATGAGTCCTGGTTTTTTTCCCTTCACTGTTGGTTCCCTGAACACTTTCCTTTATTTCACTTCAGTTTTTCCTCTGTTTCATGACCATACTCAACCTTATTTCTGTGAGCATCCTGATTACAAGTGTTTTCAACTCTGCATCCATTCTGTTATTTGGGCAATATATTTATGTCTTGGTGTACCTGCTATGTTCTAAGGTGCAGAGCCTTAGTTATTTGCAGGGGCAGGACAACCCATATCACTGTGTTGTGGCACTGTATATGGGGGAGGAGTCACAAGGGAAACAATTCCACTTGTTCAGCTCTCGGCTAGCCTTCGGTAAGTTCCTCTGGTACCCACAAGCAAATTTGGCCTTTCTGGTGCTGATTCATGGATGGGTAGTTTTGTCTATGTTCTAGGACCCTGTGGGTCTCTCCAGTGAACTCTCCTGTGAGGCTGGGAGTTTCTCCTGCTGTGTCAACCCCCACAGGTTTTTTCAGTCAGCGGTTTTGAGGCTTTATTTCCCTGTGCTGGGCCCTGGGTTGTGCGGTCTGTCTTGCTCCCCAGTTGTTCCTCCTGGTTTATTTGCTCACAAATGTGGGACTGCCCACTCTACCAGCTGCTGCCTGACCCATCCTGATCCTCCAGCTGCCGCCTGCCCCATACCCTCTCCGCCCCTCCTACCAGTCTGGATAAATTTCTTCTTTAACTACTTTGTTGTTGGACTTCCATGCAGTTCAGTTTTCTGGTAGCTCTGGTTATTTTTTGTTTGTGAATTTGTTGTCCTTCTTTTGGTTGTGCAAGGAGGCAAAGTGTATCTACTTGAGCCTCCACCTTAGCTAGAAATCTGTTTTTGTTTTTCCGATTCAGGTGTTGATAGTGGTGTTCATTGTCATTTTAATGTACATAGTTTTGATCTTCTTCTTTTTCCTAAATAAATCCCTTTAACATTTCATAGAAGTGCTTGGTTATGATGAACTCCCTTTAACTTGACCTTGTCTGGGAAGCACCTTATCTGCCCTCCCATTCTAAATGATAGCTTTGCTGGATAGAGTAATCTTGGATGTAGGTCCTTGCCTTTCATGACTTTGAATATTTCCTGCCAGCCACATCTTGCCTGCAAGATTTCTTTTGAGAAATCAGCTGATATTCTTATGGGAACTGCTTTTTAGGTAACTGTTCATTTTCTCTTGCTGCTTTTAAGATTTTCTCTTTATCTTTCGTTTTTGGCATTTTAATTATGATGTGTCTTGGTGTGGCCCTCTTTGGGTCCAACTTGTTTTGGAGTCTCTGAGCTTCCTCGACTTGTATGTTTATTTCCTTTACAATACTGGGGGTGTTTTTTCATTATTTCTTTTTAAAGTTTTCAATTTCTTGATCTTCCTCTTCTCCTTCTGGCGTCCCTTTGATTTGGATATTGGCCCTTTTGGAGATGTCCCAGAGTCTCTTTAAACTCTCCTCATTTTTTAAAAAATTCTTGTTTCTTCATTTTGTTCTTGTTGAAGGTTTATTTCTTCCCTTTTGTACCAAATAATTGGCTTGAATCTATGCTTTCTTCCCTTCAGTATTGGTTTCCTGTGGATTTTTCTTTATTTCCCTTACTAGAGCCTTCAGTTTTTTATCTTAGACTTTTGCCGTATTCATTGAGATCTTTAAGCACCCTGATTACCAGTGTTTTGAATTCTGCATGTGATAGGTTGGCTATCTCCACATCACTCAGTTCTTTTTCTGGAGTTCTGTTCTGTTCCTTCATTTGGGCCATATTTCTTTGTCTCCTGATTTTGGCAACCTCTCTGTGTCTGTGCACTTGGTAGAGTTGCTTTGATTATGTTTTAGTGCACCTTTCAAGTCATATGGGGAAGATCCTTGGGTATTAGCCAGAGTGGGGCAACCATGGTTCCGTGTGTGAGAGAGGATTCCAAGAGGGGATAGTGTCCTTGCTGACTGACTTCTGGGGACTTGCCTGGCCCTCGCCCTGTTTCCAGTTATTCTACCCACTTCCCAGTGTGCCTGGTACCCCCTCAGCTGCTGTCCTGATTGTGGATCCCAAGGTAGGTGGGTTTGTACACATTCTGGGCTGTCCTGCAAAACTGGCAGTTTCTTCCTCTGCCCTAACCCCCACTGAGTTTACAGCCAGAAGTTACGAGGCTTTCTTTTTCCTGGCACTGGAGCCCTGATATACACAGTGTAGCCCAGGGCTGGGCTTGCTCACCAAGTGTCTCCCTGATTTTTATTCAACACATGTGAATGTGTGGCTGCCGGTTTCACAATCACCACTGCCACATCAAATCTTCTCCACCCCAACTCCTCATCTTCACCCCTCCTACCCATCTGGATAAACATAGTTTGTTTAAATCCTTGGTTGTCAGGCTTCAATACAGTTCTGAGTGTTTTTCTGGGTGATTTTCTGGCAGTTCTGGGTGTTTTTCATTTTTAAGTTAGTTGTGTCCCTTCTCATGGTTGTACAGTGAGGCAAGGCATGCCTATCTACACCTCTACTTGACTGGAAGCCCCTATATAGTTCTTAACATCCTGCTGCCTATTCTGTACCTATCAGTTTGTATTTCTTAATGCCTGCACCTTTTCCCCCATTTTTACATTTCCCCTTCCAAACAGTAGTCATCCAAATGAACTGCATATCTATGATTTTGTTTCTGTTGTGCTTGTTTGCTTAGTTCATTTTTTAGACTCAATTGTTGATAGTTGTGAATTTATTGCCCTTTTGATATTCATAGTTTTGACCTTTTTCTTAAATAAGTCCTTTCAACATTTCATATAATAATGGCTTGGTGATGATGAACTCTAATTTTACCTTGTCTGGGAAACACTTTATCTGTCCTCCTATTCTAAATGATAGCTTTGCTAGATAGAATAATCTAGGTTGTAAGTCCTTGCTTTTCGTTACTTTGAATACTTCTTGCCAGTCCCTTCTAGTGGCAAAGTATCTTTTGAGAAATCAGCTGACAGTCTTTTATGGGAACTTTTTTTGTAGGTAACTATCTGCTTTTCTCTTCCTGCTTTTAAAATTCTCACCTTATCTTTAACCTTTGGCATTTTAATTGTGATGTGTCTTGGTGTGGTCCTCTTTGCATCCATGTTGTTTGGGACTCCCTGAGTTTCCTGAGCTTGTATGTCTGTCTCCTTAACCAAATTAAGGAAGTTTCCTTTCATTACTTTTTCAAATAGGTTATCAATTTCTTATTCTGTCTCTTCCCCTTCCAGCACCCCTATGATTTGAATGTTGGTACGTTTGAAGTTGTCCCAGAGGCTCCTTACCTTATCCTTGTTTTGTTTTATTCTTTTTTCCTTCTTGCTGTTCTGATTGAATGTTTTCTTCTTATGTTCCAAATCATTGATTTAATTCTAGGTTTCATCTACTCTATTGTTGATTTCCTCTTAATTTTTCTTTATTTCACTCAGTGTTTCCTTCATTTCTGTTGGATCGTTTTTATGCTGTTAAAATACCCAGTGAGTTCTTTGAGCATCCTAATAATCAGTGTTTTGAATTCTGCATCTGATAGATTGCTTATCTCCAGTTTGTTTGTTTGCTTGTTTCTGGAGTTTTGCTCTGTTCTTTTATTGGGGCCATATTTCTTTGTCTCCTCATTTTGGCAGCCTCCCTGTGTTTGTGTGTTAGGTAGAGCTGCTTTGACTCCCTGTCTTAGTAGTATGGCCTAATGTAGTAGAAAAACACACCTATAAGTTGAATGGGGCAGAGACTTAAGTAATCGCCAAGGTGGGGCATCCTTTGTGAACTTGGTTGATGAAGTCTCAGATATGGTACAGTCACTTTATGGCTGTGTGGGAGAGGGCTCAGAAAAGGACAATAGCAGCTGCCTGGACTCAGGAGTTTTTTCCAGGAGGTATTGCTCCCTGGCACTCACCCTGATGCGAGACACCTCATTTTCTCCCTGTATGTCGCTGGTGTGCTTCAAACTGTTGCCCTGATGCTGTAGTCCAGAGGGAGTGTGTCTGTGTAACTTCTATGACCATTGCAGGCCCCTTAAGAGGAGATGCCTGAAAATCCTGCAGTTTCTTCTGCCGCCCCAACCCCCACTCATTTTTACTGCCAGAAGTTATGGAGACTTACCTTCCTGGCACTGGAATTGTGGCCTTAGTGCTTTGGTGTGGGGCTGGGAACCCTCCTAAGATATCCCTCATGATTTTTATCCACCATGCATGGGTATGAGACTGTCTGTTCCATATTTCCTCATCTCCACCCATTCTATCAGTCTGAATGGTTATGACTTCTTCAGTTCCATCGGACTTCCATATAGCTTAATTTTCTGACAGTTCTGGGTGATATTTATTTTGTAGTTTAGTTGTAACTTTTGCTGTGGTTTTGGGAGGAGGTGAGCTATGTGTACCTATGCCTCTATCTTGACTGGATGTCTAAAATTTTAAATATCTCCTTGAAAAGGAGTATCTTTCAGAAAAACATGAGTAACCAGAATTGACTTGAACTGTCTAAGAAAACATTGTTTAAGAACAACACATTCCCCAAGATAGCATAGAATTATAAATAAATTTCTTCAAATCTTTAAGGAACTCTTTCTCTATATTTTTTTGAATTTTTGAATCCACATTTTACTTATTTATTTTTAAATTCTTTAAGACTATATATTAGGCCCCCCACCACCACCTCACTCCACCCCCTTCCCTCTGGCAACCACCACACTGCTGTCTGTGTCTATGAGTTTCAGTTTCATACCTTACATATGTGTGAAATCGTGTGCATGGTTCTTAGCTTTTTCTGACTTACTTATTTCACTTAGCATAATATTCTCTGGGTCCATCAGTGTCATCACCAATGGCAGTATTTCATTTTTCTTATGGCTCAGTAGTATTCCATAATGTATATGTACCACATCTTCTTTATAAGGTCTTCTATTGAAGAACACTTTGGTTGTCTCCATGTCTTGGCCACTGTGAATAATACTGCAGTAAACATAGGGTTGCACATATCTTTTTTTATTTATTTATTTTTAGAGAGAGGTAGGAAGAGAAGGAGAAAGAAAGGGAGAGAAATATCAATGTGTGGTTGCCTCTCATGTGTCCCTTACTGGGGACCTGGCCTACAACCTAGGCATATGCCCTGATTGGGAATTGAACCAGTGATCCTTTGGTTCACAGCCCGCACTGAATCCATTGAGCTTCACCATCCAGGGCGGGTGCATATATCTTTGTGAATACATGTTTTCAAGCTCTTCAGATAGATCCTCAGGACACAATTTGCTGGGTCATATACTAAGTCAGTTATTAATTTTTTGAGGAACTGCCATACTGTTTTCCATAGTGGCTGTACCAGGCTACATTCCCACTGGTAGTGAATGTGGGTTCCCTCTTCTCCATAACCCCTCTAACACTTGTTATCAGTTGTATTGTTGATAACAGCTGTTCTAACAGGAATGAGGTGCTATGTCATGATAGTTTTGATTTGCATCTCCCTGATAGCTAGTAAGGTTGAACATCTTTTCATATATATGTTCACCATTTGTATGTCTTTTTGAGAGAAGTGTCTGTTTGGGTTCTCTGCCCATTTTTCAGTTGGATTGTTTGTTTGATACTGATTTTATGAGTTCTTTGTATATTTTATTTGTTTTTTTGAAAAGTTGGGCAATTTTTTAGAAAGTTAAGCATATGGCCAAGGAATCTCACTGCTAGGTATCCACCCACGAGAAATAAAATCTTATATCTACATAAAGATTTGTGCATAAAGGTTCATAGCAGTGTTGTTCATTACAGACTAAATCTGGAAACTACCCAAATCTCTGCCAACTGGTGAAGAAACAAATTATGGTATACCCATGCAGTGGAATACTACTCAACAATAAAATGTAAGGAACTACTAACAAATACAACAACATGAATGAATCTCAGAATCATCACTCTGAGTTAAAATAGGATAGAACACAAGAGACTATGTATTACCAGTATGATTACATATGTATGAAATTCTCGAAGAGTCAAAACTTCCATCATTAGACAAAAAAGCAGATCGGTGATTGCTATAGGTAAGAAGGAGTTAAGAACTGACTGTAAAAGGGCATGAGAGAACATTTGGGGTGAGGCAGAGTGTTCCAAAACTTCCTTGGGGTGGTAGATACTTAACTGTATGTGTATAACTTGAAATGGCTCAGTTTTATTTTATAGCTCAATAAAGATGTTTAAAAATAAAGGTGGCTTCATTAGATCTGCAGGTTTACTAGCCATGTGACATTCACCAGTTTACATTTTCTCACGTGCACACTTGTACACATTTTATTTTTAAAGCAATCATTTCTTTATTGTATTGTAGTTATTGGGCTTACACATGATTCTTCTAACTAGGAAAAGAATCATGTAGTTATCAATACTGCTACTTGTTCTATCTCACAAGGTTGTTGTGAAATACCACACAAGATAACTATTGAGACCGTGGTTTGGCAACTCTAAAGTAGTATTGCACAACTATATAGTAGACTTCACATTTTTACAAAACAGACATGAAAATGCTTTTTTACATGATTGCCTTGAGACTCTTGACAACTTGGGTATTCCAAAGTCAGTCTTTGCTCAGGAACAGAGAACCAATACAATGGTCACCTTTTTAACATCCTTTTTAAACCTATTTTCTACTGACTGTTGATTTACTGGATGGCTCAATGTAGTATTATCTAGGCTATACTTTCATTTTCCAAAAAGAAATACTAAAGAAATGTTTCCAGAAAGTGATTAGATGAGGATGACAAGACATTTATTTCCCAGTGGTAAAGACCAAAACCTAGGAAACTGTCTTTAAGCACTTTCCCAAGAGGTTCACAACTGAGATTTTTTTTTCCTCTAAAGTCAGTTAAATTTCTTTACATTAACTACTTCAGCTTCACATGTCTTACTGAATATAGGGTCTAGCAGAAGTGACGTCTGCTTGAGTGTGGCTGAAAGGGTAATAATATGGGTGTAATAATTTATAGTTTTAATTTGAATATTTCACCTAAAATGTCATATGGTGTGCTTCAGTGTGATAGTTATGTTACAGAATTACATGCTTATGATTTAGGAATAAAAGATTTTGTAATGAAAACGGGGTGTTATTTGTGCTGGAATCTTGTGTTTACTAATGTGTCCTGTGTTAGCAAGAGTCGGTGAATAATTGTAATACTCAAACTTTTAAAACCAGTATAGTAATCATTTCATAGTTTCACCTGTTGCAAAATTTAACAAATTCTTATTTTTTTCTTACTACCACTGCACAGCTGGGTTCTCCACTATCCTACCGGGTATGGGTGATATTTGACATTTAGCTTAGCTATATAAACAGGTTTCTGCACTGTAACAAGTGTGAAGGCTGTTTTGAAATACATAATCTCTTCTTCAAATGCAGTTTGGTGACTAAATTTTACCTTGAATTCAGGTTTACATTACATCAAGTCTGACAATTTTAAAGTTTTTCTACCAGCAACAGGTATAGCAACCAAAAATGAACAAAGCCTGTAGTATCACATAATATTTTACTATCATTGTCAATTTTTAAGGACTCCCTTTACTAACAGTTCTAAGAGGATGATTCTATGGTCAGTTTACTACTGTGCTTCATTTGATTCAGTCCTGCTTCAGTCTGGTCAGTAGTAACCATAATCTCTTAGGATTCACATTTGTCCTTTGATAACATTGAGGCCGCTGGGTCCTGTAACCACATACCTCCAGTTTTAGCTTCCAAGAAACCTGAACATGAAATCTGGGTCCTGTGCATCCTGTCAGGTGTTCCTGACCTGTTCCTCTTATGGAAGAGCTAGAACAGAGTAGGGGCCATGCTGGCCATAGCCAGGCTGGGGTTACTCCTCAGGGCCCTTGCTAGGCCCCTGCTTCTAGAGCCATCCTGCCATCCATGGGCCCCTCAGTAATGTCGAGTTCTTTATATATTTTAGATATTAAACCTTGTTGGAGCTGTTGTTTGCAAATATCATCTCCCTTTCTGTCAGTTGCCTCTTTGTTTTATTGTTGGTTTCTTTTCCTGTGCAGAAGCTTTTTAGTTTGATATCCCATTCATTTATTTTTGCCTTTACTTCCCTTGCCTGTGGGGTTCTCTCTAATTTAAATTGTGTAAGGCTTAGAAAAATTGAAAAGGTTTACCTTTTATTTTTTGAGGCTGACTTGATTATACAGAAGAATAGTGTAAGTGTAGAAAGCTATAGCCTATTGAGGTGACAAACCTCTAGAAAAAGCATTGACAAATCCTCTGTAGCACTCTACTAAAAGAATGCACTGTCCTTATGAGGATTCATTCTGGGGATGCAAGAATGAGTCAACATCAGGAAATCATGGTAGGAGTACATAAAATCCACATGATGACCTAGATTTCTGCTCCAAAAGCATATAATAAAATTCTTATATCTATTCTTTTTAAAAACAACTGTTAGGGAAATAAGCAAAGAAATGAATACTTCCTTTATATAATGAACAAAAATCAGAAGCAAATACTTAATAGAGAAAATTTTGAGACATTTGCATTAAAGTCAAGACTAAGACATGGCTGTACACTTCTACTACTAATACCCACATTGTTTTGGTGCTTCTGGCCAATGCACAAAAAGGAAGAATAGAAAAGGAAAAATGTGTACATATTTGAAAAGGAGGAAGAAAAAGATTTTGTAAATTTATAATATGAATTATATGCAATATATCTAGAATGTACAACATATCAGCAGTAATGTTAACTATGTAATAGAAAATTGCAACACAAATGATAGAATAACTTGGAATGAATAAATGTATCTAGGGATGTACAAAATATATAAGAAAAGAATATACAAATTCTATAACAATATATACTGTTTTTTGAAGAGAATGTCTCAATATTTTGAAGACATTATATCAAAATTAATTTGTAAATTTCATTTAAGTCCAAGAAATATCTCAAATTTTTTTTGGTGGGGGACTTAACAGATTGTTCTAAGTTCATATTGAAAAGTGTGGATAGTTAATCTTTGAGAATGACTTTTTTCATCAGTATTTAAAATGATGATACTGTTGCAGGAATATACAGCCAGTCCGTAGACTTGCCATATTAAAATCTCCTAGGGGACCTTTTTAACTACAGGTTCTGAGGTCCTGCTCCTGACTGCACAGGTTTGAGGTGGGTCCTAGGATCTGTATATTTCAACATGTTTCCCAGGGGTCCGGATGTGCAGCCATATTGGGAACCTCATATATAGAATGTCTTTTACAAGAAGAACCAGAAACAAGGATATAAAGTGTGAATTTAACTGAGAAGGACCTTGGGATAAATGATTTTTTAAGGGTTGGAAGAATAGCTTTTACAACTATTGGGGGAGTGAGGCAGAGGTATTTTAGGATATGAGGGTATGTGCTGTTGTAGAAAGGGTCAGCACTGCTGGGTCATAACCTCCAGGCATCATGGGATGGTAGTTGGGTAATATAGTAACCAGAATGACTTTCCAGATTACAAAATCTTAGTTGACTTTACTATATATATTGGCAACCTAGAAAGTGTGATATGAGTTCTGGATCATAAACAGTTACATTAGCAAAGCCTCTCTGCACTGTGACCTCATTTCCTTGCTTGCATCATAACATCTCCATGTTCCTGATGAGTGGTGGGGCCTTTCTTGAGAGTACTAGATGGTGATGAGAGGGTGAACTCTCTGTTGCCTGGGTTTGTCTTCAGGGATCTCATCTAGTTTGTTGGGACCCTTGGGCTAGCCTCTGTCTCACAAACATGGTGACACATGGAGACAGTATGTCTTTTAGGAACCAGCATCAGCAGGTAAGGTGAATGCCCAGAAATAAATTTCACCTAGAAGATACAGGGATGATAAGAAATCTGATCCCATCAACTGCCACCCAACTTCACCAGGAAGTGGGTAAGCATTTCAATACAAATGGTGTGCAATGGTGTGTAATAACCACATTTATCATAAAGAAATATAGGGTATTCACTATCATAAAACCACAGCTGGTTGAACTGAATGGGAATAGTCCAGACCTGTCTGGGGAGGTGATTGTGCAGTGCTCACTGACCTGAGGCCTGCTTCCCTTTAAATGCAGAAGGCTGATGTGGACCCTGTCTCCTGGGGTCTGCTTCATTATGGATGAAAATGAGACATTCACAGGATTTACCGAATCTGGTGGAGGAAAAGGGACAACGTGGCTTTTCTCTCAAGGGGAGCAAAAGCCTCAGCCCTTGCTCCAATGAGCTTTTATTGTCTTGGCACAGTACAAGAAGGTCCTCATTGACTATTCACAGGCTCACTTTGGATGGTTACTTATTACAGAAAACAAAGGAGCCAATGCTGCTAATCACATCACAGGAGAGGGATATTTGCAAATGAAAAGGCAAAAGTAGTTGAACCTGGTTGCACTCATCCTTGGAAGGTTTAGCATGGTTTTTAGGAAGTTGCTTTGTAGTAAATGTCCTCAATTCAGGGTGAGGGAGTTTTAGTAAAAAGCAAGACTCATAGCAGCCTAGGTACATTGCAGGCATGATTCCCCACAGGAGAACCTATCCATGGGCATGGGTCCTGTGCATCTCCAAGTGGGAGCTGGGCCCACCCCACATAGAACGGTTTATTACAGAAGGCCACATGCAGCAGGCCCTCACAGAATGTGAAAGTGCCTCCTCCGGTGCTCCTGAGTAGAGATCTTCCTGCCTCATAACTTTGCATGCATGGCCATAGGAGAGCTAGTTTTCCCCATTCTCTCCTTGGTGGATTTTTTTTCCCAGTTTTCTTCTTTTCAGAACTATGCTTTTTTGCATCTGTTTTATAATATAAAAGAGGAAGAAGTATGAATCATAGCTAGTATAAAAAAGGTTTAAGTTACTAATTATTTTCTGTTCACTTCTTGATTTTTAAAGCAATATATTATGTGGCTCATGTGTGGTTATATGTAGTTACATTTACAGTAAAATTCACTTTATGATTTCACCCTGGTTATTTATTTTCAGTGAGGCACAACTGGAAGACCATGACAGAAGCTATTCAAAACCACATTGGCTCTCTAAATTGGAGCTACAGGCTGTCTTTGAGGGAGAAGGCTGTGGCCTATGTAAATTCCTATGGAGAATTTGTTGAGCACCATAAAATAAAGGTACTATTTGAATATTTTGTCTTGTTCATTGCTTTCCTTTACTACTGCTTGTACTTGCCTTGAACTAAAATTCCATGTTGCATGTTAAGGGGTATAGCTAGTATATATTCGGCCATGCATGCACAAGTATTTCCTCCATTGTTTGTGGATTCCACATGCCTAGCTAAACTAAAGAAATTTCCTTTTAAAGAACTCTTTAAAGTTTTTTGAAATTGCCTTTTGATTACCATTTTAAAAGAAAATGTTTAAACAGTAAAAAAATCAAAATTTTAGTGTTAATTCTTTTAAAAAATGAAACCTTAAATAGAACTTCAATATATATTATTCATAAAAATATTAATAAAGGTAGCATCAGATTAGTGTATTTTATAAATTTATATTTATAATGTTTATGTATCATAAGATCAATATGTAAGGAAAATGAGACCATTTTGATGAACACAAAACTTTTTAATTGGAGTTTTGAAAGACAAGTAAATATCATCCTCAAGAACCTAGTTTATTTTTGTCCCCTGCTTTTGTAGCATAGTGTGCAATAATCTTGATAGAATTTGAGGTTATTTTATGGTCATTTACTGAATAGAAAGGTGTGAGGTGGTCCATTTAAAGCTACCCTTTTACAGCCATACATGGGCTAATTTGACCTACATATTCACATGAAACATACTAGAAATCCAAGTCAGTCAGTTTTAGTTCTCAAACTGTCATATACCTGGTATAGCTGGTTGAATAAGTGATCATTCCTAGCCATCCTTGCCTCTCCTATGCCTCCTCATTTAGTGATACTAGAATCTCTCCAGTTACTCCAGCAAGAAACTTCAGGTTCTTCTCACTTCATCCTCACAGCTTGAACTTGTTTGTCTGTCACAGATCCCTGTCTCCAGGTTGCCCTCCCTCCATCCCACTAAAATCATCCCTTTGCTTAAATACTTTAATTGCTTTTTGAATTTTTAAAATGTGAATGTATTTATTATTTACTTATATAGTTGGAAATAAACAAACAATGAACAACCTTTCCTGATGCTCCATAGCCTGGATTTTTAGGATGGCATGGAAGGATCTTTACTTTTGTCATTAATCTGTGTGACTTCACCTCTGACACATAGCCTCCTGTCCTGTCACTTCTGGCCACTTGCTGTTCCCTGGATGTTAGCTGCTTTCAGGCCTTTCAGTGTACATTTTTATGTACTATTTTCTCTTTAGGTTTCCATTTCTCTAAAGTCTTTGCACTTTTCTCATCTCCACTTGAAATGCCACCACCTTTAAACCATCCCCACTATGGTTTTTTGGCTAATGTTTTGTGAAGACTTCTATTTCTATGATGATGCTTATCACACTGCATTATTATTTTGCATGTTTCTTCCTTTTGATTGGAAGCTCCACAGAGGGGATTGTGGTGACTGGTACTTTGTAGTGTTGGTTGAAAAGTGAAATTTACTTTTCTTTTTTCAAGGCAACCAATAGAAAAGGACAGGAAACTTATTATACTGCTGCAAAATTTGTCATAGCAACAGGTGAAAGACCACGGTATTTGGGAATTCAAGGAGATAAAGAATACTGTATTACTAGGTAAGATTAAATAGGCCATTTTCACTGTAAATTATATTATGTTTATGTGTTTCCTGTCTTGTTTCACAAAGTTTTGAATTGATAAATAAAAGTATATACAATGCAAGAAGCTATGTAGTTAACATAATGGAGTAAAGAGAAAATAAAGTTAGGTAAATAATAAGGTCACATTTATGCACAAAAATGTGTTTTATGTTTCTAGATAATTGCTCTGGGAATTTGGCTCTAACTTTCCTGGAGGCTGAAGAGAAGAGACAAATACAATTAGCTTTAGGTTTTAGTGTCTAATATAATAACAATGAACCAGCTGATCAGGAGAATCATGGCTGGCCGTTCCTAAAGAGAATAAAATATAATGTAGTACAATGACTTGCAAGCTTTTTTTGACCAGATACACATTAAGAAACATATTTTTCATTGTGCTGTTATTCAGGTGAACACACACACACACATCCAAAATGAAATAATATTTCTTCTTATCACATATAAGTTAACCTAATATTTTCTATTCTGTTTTTTTTTTTTTTTAAACTTTCCCTTGTGCCCTGGCCAGTGTGGCTTGGTTGGTTAGAGCATTGTCCCATGCAACAAAAGTATGTGGGTTTGATTCCTGGTCAGGGCACATATGTAGGTTTCAGGTTCAGTTCCAAGATGGGGCAGGTACAGGAGGCAACCACTCTATGTTTCTCTCTCACAGGAATGTTTCTTCTCTCCCTCTCTCTCCCCTTGCCTCCTCTCTTCCTTTCTCTCTAAAAGCAATGAAAAAATGTTCTTGGGTGAGGATAAAAACCATACACACAAAACTTTGCTTGCAATCCACTAATTTGATTTTTAAAAAACTGAGGTATACTTCTTCCTCCATAGGCTATTACAAACTCCAAAAGGCTATTTCTTTTAGTGTTTCCTCACTCAAGCCCCAAATTGTAATTCAGCCAACAAAAGACCATTGAAAGCAGTAACTCATTTCATTTTTATTGCCTAGGTATTCTGTTTCTTATTTTTATTTTTCAGTGATGACCTTTTTTCTCTGCCTTATTGCCCTGGCAAAACATTAGTAATTGGTGCATCTTATGTGGCTCTGGAATGTGCAGGATTTCTTGCTGGTGTTGGCTTAGATGTCACAATTATGGTGCGTTCAATCCTTCTTCGTGGCTTTGATCAAGAAATGGCAGAGAAAGTGGGTTCCTACATGGAACAACATGGTGTTAAGTTCTTACGGAAATTTATACCTGTCATGGTGAGTCTGAATGACATTTGGAATTCTTTTTATGTTCTTTTTACTCTCTCTTTAGCCTTTTATTTTACCCCTCCTTCATGTCATTGAGTGGATTGGTCTGTGCTCAATAGGAAACCTTAAGGATAGTGTTCCCACCCCAAGTCTATAATACTGGCCCCGATTTGTCCCTGTCTTCTCTTCCTTTGACAGGGAGGGGTCCTTGTTCCTCTTAGGCCAGATTCCCTCTTCTCTCACTGTTCCTTGCCTTCTCCCACCTTTTCAAGGACTTCCCATCTTCAGGGTCTTCCTTTCTCCTCTATCATGCCCTTCAGTGTCATTCATCTTTAAACAAATAAGCCCTTCCTCCCCTCTCTACTTTTCTGGCTGGGTCCCCATTTTTTTTTTCCCTTTAGGAGAAAACTATACATGTTACTTCTCATTTCTTACCTCATTTCCTGCTGCCTCAGACTCTCAGCTGCTTCTTCCTTCCCTACCACTCATTTGAAACTATTTGTCAGATGGTATTGTCAAAGCCATGTTTACATCTCTATCCTACCTTACTGGGCCTCTGGCATAAGTTGGTGAAACTGACATTCTTTCCATTTGAAACCCACTCCTTTCTCTACTTCTCTGACTCCACAGCCTGTGGTTCCAGGTATACTCACTTGTAAATATCAGAACACCTGGTCCCTCCTCCCTTTTCAGTTTTCTGCCCTTTATACCTAGGCAGTCTGCTTTAGGCCCACATTTTGTTATCTTAATGCTAATGGCTCTCAGATATATATATATCCTGCTCAGCCATCTCTCCTGAACTCCACACTCATTTGGACAGCTGTCTACTAGATATTTCCACTTGAATTCCTCATAAACATTTCAAATTTAACAAGACAATTATGAAACTCTTGATTTTCTGCCTATGTATATTCCCCTGCTAATCTTTCTGTTCTGTGTACTCACTAAATGATACTATAGTCCACACAATATACTAAACCAACATCTTAGTAAACATCCCTTCATTCTTCCTTTTATGTTATCTCCAACTAATCTACCTCCAAAATGTATCTTGTGACAGTCCTCTGTTCTCTGTCTCTCTCTGTTTAGTCCAAAAACCTAAATGCATACACACACACATATTCACAGTCACATGCACATCCTAGGACCCATTAGTTTTCTGTTCCCTTTAGATAAAATCATTACATTGTTTATCCTTACTAGGTTCAACAGTTGGAGAAAGGTTCACCTGGAAAGCTGAAAGTAGTGGCTGAATCCACTGAAGGACCAGAAACTATTGAAGGAGTATACAACACAGTAAGTTTTTATTGTAGAAGCAAGAAGTGGTTGAACACACTCATAATTTAGCACAGAAGACACTTATGGGAAAATTATATCAGGCTTAACTGTTTTTTGGATTCTTTGTAAGAGTGTAGTGAATGTGGAAGGTAGTTGGTCCGTTGACTTTTATAATGGTACATGAAGGATACCATGGTAAAATGCAAGTATATGTGTAACTACGCATAGAACAAAATCTAGAAGCAGATATTCCTGACTATTATTAATACTTATTTCATGGGCATTAGATATCTTATACATTTCTGCATTTAAATATTTTTGCAATAAACACTGAATCATTTTATATTTGTATATTGTGTATTTTTATTTTTAAAATATCTTTCATATTTTCAAAAGTATCTTTTTGAAATATATTTTTATTTTAAAAAATAATATTTAAAATATCCAGATAGTGCATGGGCTATTTTTGGATGGCAACAATTCTAATTTAAATTGCTGATATTTGGATGCCAACATTTCTTTTGTAAGCTATAGTTTATAGTTTTCACATAAATTATACATTTATGTTTTATATACTCTAAAACATGTGGATTTTTTTAGTTAAAAAAGGAAATGATGTAGAGAGTCTAATCAAAAATGTATTAAAATATAAAATTTATTTGACAATTTATCCTTAGATTAATTTGAATTTTCTTTGTACATATTCATATTATTTGTGAATAACAACAGTTTTGTTTCCTCTTTTCTACTGTTTTCCTCATTACTTCTTTTTCTTGCATAAGTGTACCAACTGGGACCTCCAGTAGAGTGTTATCCAGAAATGGTGGTGGCAGCCATTCTTGTCTTGTTCTCAGTATTGAAGGAAAGTTTTCAGTGTTTCATTATTTAAGAATAATTTTTCTGTAGGGTTTTTATAGATATTCTTTATCAAGTTAAAGAAATTCTTTTCTATTTTCTGTTTGCTAAGGGTTTTTGGTTATGTGGGTTTTTTGTGTTTTAAAAGTCATGAGTATATGAGTTCAGTTAACAGTTCCTTTTGTAGGTGATAATAATCAAATTTTTTTTCTTTCATTTGTAAATATGTTGAATTACATTGCTTTTCTAATCTTCAATCAAATTTTTGCTCCTGATATAAACCTAATTTGGTAAAGGTCCTATTTATATATTGTTGGATTTGTTTATTTAGAATATTTACATTATATTCATGAATCATACTGGCTTATAATTTCCTTTCACATATTGAACTTGTCAGAGTTTGGTATCAAGTTTATTCTAATGTAATAGGTTGCATGTAGTGTAGGGGTCCCTGAAAATAGCAGAGCATGTTCCTGATAAACTTGGATTAGGGGAATGGGGAAGTGGACAAAAGGCAGTTAAGGTACTTTGAATAACAATGACAACTTAATAGTTGTGCTGCCACCCAGGGCAAAGGGTATACGTGACTTTAAGGGCCTATCCTGACTGGTGATATAGCCAGGGGAGGTGGATGCCCAGCCCTGATGCCCCTCTGTCACAGGGAACTCTTGCCATGACTAAAGATGGTAGCTGAAAGAAGGTAAAAGAAAAAGGGGAACTAGCAAAAGTAGCACATCATAGGAGGGGCTACTCCTCCTATGTCGGATATGAGGTCATATAAGAGCTCCAGGTCAAGCATTTAAAAGAGGGCTGAAAGAGAGGAGGAAGAAGCTGTGCAGGAGGAAAGGGTATAAAGAGAGAGCTGATGGAGGTATGTGAGGACCTCCCTAACCAAGCACAGATTTATGGGAGATGCTTGGAGCTGAAACTGAACTGTGACCAGGAGTGCTGAGCTACAGACTTCTGCTTCTCTGAAGGACATATGGAGAAGCCACTCTTTTGGGACGTGTGCCTCCCTGAACTCCACCATGATCCAGTGTAACATGGCACATGTTTCCCTGAACCACTACATGGAGGCTGAGAACAACATACCCCAGATCCTGAAGGAGAGCTTCTGCAAGAGGATGGCCACTCTGAAACCTACAAGAGCACCTTCCAGAGGGGATGGAGACCTGTTTGCACAGCTGGTTTAAGAACAGATAAAGATGTGGGGACTCCTGGAATGATTTTGGCTTACAGCCTGGTAGGGAGTAAGGAAAGTTCTGGGTCTTGTGGGAGAACAGGGCTCTGAGCAAGAGTGCTTTCAGCCCTCCCAAGGTTGGAATCCTGTAAATAAAACCCTGTTTCCTTCAACACTAATTGTTGGATCATGCATCAAGGTGCCATGTGGTCAAGCCCCAGTTTGCTAGGTTACATTAACTCATGAATAGAGTTTGGAGTATATTTCCTCTTTTTCTTTCCTCTGGGAGCATTTATGTAGTATTGGAACATTCTTTGTATATTTGATAGAATTTACTGATGCAACCATTTGAGTCTAGAATTTTCTATGGTATTTCACCACTGATCCATTTTTTTTAACAGTCAAAGGGCATTTAAGGCTTTCTGTTTTTTTCTTGAGTTATTTTAGATTAATATATTTTTCTAGGAATTAGTCCATTTCATCTAAGTTACCAAATATATTGGTATAAAGTTGTTCACAATATCTAAATTAGTAAATTCTTTAATTTTGTAACAAGGTATAATGTACATGTAGTGAAATGCACAGGTCCTAGATGTATAGTTCAGTCAGTTTGACAAATGCACATGTTCATGTAATCCACCCTCCTTTGAAGGTAACAAAACACATCTGTGATTGTAGTAAGCTCTTGTGTCTCTTCTCACTTCCTGACCCCAAACAATCCTATTCTGATTCTGTCACCATAGACTAGTTTTGCCTATTTAAGCATCACAGAAATGGAACCATATGGTAGGTACTCCTTGATATCTGGCTTCTTTTATTCAGAATAGTGTTTTTAGGATTCATCTATGTTGTTGTGTATATGAGTAGTTCTTTTAATTGTATGAATTGTATGAATATACAGTTGTATGTATACCATAGTTTATTCATTTTCCTGTGGATGGACACTTAGGCTGTTACCAGCATGGGCTAATTATGACTTAAACTCCTATGAAAATTTCAGGTATAAGGCCTTTTGTGGATCTATATTTTCATTTATCATGGGTAAGTAAATATCTAAGGGTGAAACTGCTTGGTCCTAGGATAGTTTCTATGTTTAATTTTTTGAGAAAATGCCGAATACCTTCTAAATGATTATGTCATTTTATATTTCCACCAGCCATGCATGAAAGTTTTGGTTGTTCTGTGTCCTCACCAATATTTAGGGTTTGTTGGCTGTTCATTTTAGCCATTCTAATATGTGTAATGCACAGGTGGCAAACCCAAGGCTAGTGGCCCTCCACTTTGTTTTATCCAGCCCGGCACCTTGTTTGTACCTGGTGGCAGCGCCGAGCTCTCACTTAACTGTTAAGGAATAGTTACATTTATACAGTCCTAAAATTACATTCAGCCCTTTGAAGGTAACTGTGAAGCTGATGTGGCCCCTGGTGAAAATGAGTGTGACACCCCTGATGTAGTGGTATTTTACTGTGGTTTTAAGTTGCATCTTCCTGATGACTAACAATGTGGAACATATTTTTCTGTTTTAATGGTCATTTATATATTTTCCCTTATTAAGTGTCTGAGTCTTTGGCCTGTTGCCTGTTGGGTTATTTGAAGTTTTATTCTTGAATTTCAGAAGTTCTGTATATATTTTGATATATTTCTTTCTTCAGATATATGTATTATGAATATTTCTTCCCATTTGTGACTTGCCTATTTATTTTTATGGTATCTTTTGATCAGCTATAGTTTTAAAAAATTTTTATTTTTTGTTTTATAGTTAAGGCTTTCTCTGTGCTCTAAGAAATATTTGCTTACCTAAAGGTTATAAAGATATTCTGTAGTTTTTGTGAAGCTTTATAATTTTATCTTTTATGTTTAAGTTTGTAATCCATCTTTATTAGTTTTTGTTTATGGTGTGGGGTAGGAATTGAGGTACTTTTTCTTCTATGTGGGCCTAGTCCCATTTGTTGAAAAGATTTCCCTTTCTCCATTAAATTGTTTTGGTGCCTTGGTTGAAATGATTTGACTGATTAGCCATCAGTCTATTTCTGCACTCTTTCTTCCATTGATCATTTGTCTCACCACCTTGTTTTGATTATTGAAGCTTGACATAAATTTCAGACCAGGTACAGTAAGTCCTCCAAAGGACCTTTGCTTAGGTCCTTTACATTTCCATATAAATTTTAAAACCAGCTTGCTATTTAAAAAAAAAAAAAGCCTTTCAGGATTTTGATTGGGATTGTATTGATTACATAGATCAGTTTGGAAGAACTGACATCTTAATGACATTAATATTTCCAATACATGAGCATCCTATATCTTTATTTATGTATTCTTTAGTTTCTCTCAGCAATATATTATAATTTTGCTCCAGAGGTCTTTCATGTATTTTGCTAAATTTATCTTGGGTATTTTGTGTTTTTAAGCTATTGTAAATGGCATTTAAGATTTTTTAACTTTGAGTTAGTTTGGTAGTTTATATAAATACAAAGGATTTTTGTATATTGACCTTGTAGATTCTTAGGGCCTATGTCTGCATATGAAACCAATTTGGTTTCTTCTTTTCAAGCTACATCTTCTTATTCCTTTTTCTTGCTTGTCGCACTGGTTAAGACCTTTAGTACAGTGCTGAATAGAAATTATGAGTGCGTATCTTTACTTTACTCCGATCTTAGGGTTGATCCCAGGCATTCAGTCTTTTATGACTGCTAGGGTGTAAGCTGTACTGTTTTTTACAGATACCTTGTATCAGGTTGGGGAAGTTTTCTTTAATTCTTAGTGTGCTGAGGATTTAATTAAAATCCTCAAGGATGTTAAGTTCTGTCAAATACTTTTTCCATATCTATTGGGATGATTATATTGTTTTCTCCTTTATTGTTAATATGATGAATTACATTGATTGGTGTTTGCACGTTAAACCAAATTTGTATTTTTGGGATAAACCTCACTTGGTCATGATCAATTATCCTTTTTATATATTGTTGTATTTGATTTGCTAAGATTTTGTTAAGGATTTTACATATATGTTCATGAAGACATAGGGCTTATAATTGCACTTAAATACCGTTGTTTGAGTTTGGTGTCAGTGTTTATGCTGGTCTCATAAAAAGGAATTGGGAAGGCTCCCTTCTCTTTTGTCTGGAAGAGTTTGCATACCATTAGTGTTATTTCTTACTTACGTGTTGAATAGACTTTACTAGTAAAGTCATCTGGGTTTGGAGTTATTAATGGGAAGTTTATAAATTGTAAATTCAGTTTCCTTAATGAAACTGTATAGGGTGTATTAGTCAGTGAGGGCTGCCCTAACAAAATACTACAGGCTAGGTTGCTTAACAAAGGAAATTTAGCTTCTCACAGTTCTGGAGGCTGGAAGTCTGAAACAGAGGTGTCAGCAGATTTAGTGTCTTCTGAGGCTTCTTTCCTTGGCTTGCAGATGGTTGGTTGCCTTCTCTCTATGTCCTCACACAATTATCAGTCTGTGCTGTGTGTGTTCTACTATGGATGTTAGTCATATTGGATTAAGGCCTACCCTAATGGCCTCATTTTACCTTATCTCTTTAAAGGTCCTGTCTCCTAATACTTTCTGAGGTATTGATGTTTAGGACTTCAACATATGAATTTGGTAGGGGGTACATAATTTCAGCACATAACATAGAATTATTCAGATTTATATATAAGTTTGGAAAATTGTGTCTTTCAAGGAGTCTGTTTCAGGGATGTAATATACAGCATGGTGACTAGAGTTAATAATACTGTATTGTATGTTTGAAAGTTGCTAAGAGAGTACATCTTAAAAGTTCTCATCATAAGAGAAAAAATTGTAACTATGTGTGGTGACAAATGCTAACTAGACTTGTGGTGATCATTTTCAATATATACAAATAATGAATCATGTTGTATACTTGAAACTAATATGTTGTGTATCAGTTACACCTCAATTAAAATGCATTTTGACCAAAAAAAAATAAGGAATCTATTTCATCTAAACTGTCAGATTCATTGGCATGGGGCATTTAAAATAGTTATTAGTCTTTTATTGTCTGAAGGATCTATAGTGATGTTCCTGCTTTCATTCCTAATATTGATAAATTTGTGTTTTTGATCTCCCTCTATAGGTTTTGTTAGCAATTGGTCGTGATTCCTCTACAAGGAAAATAGGCTTGGAGACGATTGGTGTCAAAATCAATGAGAAGTATGTACATGTGGGATCATGTTGATGCACAAAGCACAATGTTTCTACAGATCACCTCTTAAAATTCTCATTTAATTACTAAGATGCAAAATTTTATTGCTTTGAATTTATTTTATAGTAAGTACTGTCCCAGCTCTGTGTTATCAATTTTTTCATTAACAAGTAACTCTTTTTTTTTTAATTTTTATTTATTTATTTTTAGAGAGGGAAGGGAGGGAGAAAGAGAGAGAGAGAGAGAAACATCAATGTGCAGTTGCTGGGGGTCATGGCCTGCAACTCAGGCATATACCCTGACTGGGAATCGAACCTGCGACACTTTGGTTCGTAGCCCATGCCCAATCCACTGAGCTACTCCAGCCAGGGCTAACAAGTAACTCTTTATTGTGTGCTTTAAAGAGCTCATGCATGATTTTAAAAAATAATTGAGGAAATGTATTCACCTACATCTGACTTAGAGTGAATTTTATGGCCTTGGTCAAGCAAGGAGAAAGATTTCAAAGCTCATAAGTGCAGCTGTGGGGGAAATCTGGGAATATCCTCAACATCCAAAATATGAGCTTCATTTTATCAACCAGCAAGGTGTTTTCTTTTGCAGCTACAGAAACTTTTGCTCTTGTAAGCCATTGGTCTTATAGACAATCAATGGCCTGAGGTGCATGAATTCTTAGAGCAAGGTCATACCTCTTTGTATTTAGTTCTCTTGGAAGAGTGTTAGTCATCTAGCAATATAGAGTTAATCATAATATATTTTTTCCCGTTCAAAATCTAATAGGAGTGGCAAGATTCCAGTGAATGATGTGGAACAGACCAGTGTGCCGTATGTTTATGCTATTGGGGATATTCTGGAAGATAAACTTGAACTCACTCCTGTTGCCATACAGGCAGGCAAGCTGTTGGCTCGAAGACTTTTTGGGGGTCATTTAGAAAAGGTAAGTTTCTTACTGTTGTTTTTGAGATAATATCTAAATAAAATTATGACTTTAAAAAACCAGTACAGATAAAACTTGTGTGTTTGTTTTCCAAGTAAAGGGTTTTTCACAAATAAGGCATTTGCACTTGACTTATTTACTAATTTACTATAAAATTTTTTTTTTAATATATGCCATGTACAAGATGTTTTGCTGGATAATGTACAAAGTACTGGCATGGTTCCAGCACCAAGGGGCTTGCTAGGTATGTGGGGGTCATGAGTAAGAAGAGGGAGCAATTAATTCTGATTGAAGGGATAAGAAGGGGCCTCCCAGGTAGTCGGTTGCACTGTCAGAGAGAGGAGGGGATCAGGATGCTGGCCCTGGCTTAAATGCCTGTTAGTGTGTAAAGTTGGTCAAGTCATTTCACTTCTCTTCACTTCAGTTTCACCATCTGCAAAGCTGATGGTATGAATCAGGTGAGTTCTACAGTCTCCTTCACCTTTTGTAGTCTTTGATCAAAGATTTGGGATGGGCTTTGTAGGATGAGTGATTTAAAACTGAGGGAGCAAAGGGCTCTTTTGATAAGTAGATCATTCAAAAGCCCAGAGCTCTGGGGGGAATTCATGCTCTGCTCCATCAGGAGCACTGTGGACATGTGGAGGTATTAGCAGATGAAAGATTGACTGGTTAAGTGGTTTTACTGGGTGGGTATAAGGAATGCTAACTGTTTTGTTGCACACAAAGGAAGAATTGTCTCATCCACAATACTCAGCAGCATTTTGAGGATTTGGCACCAGATCATCAGAAATCTATGATGCCACAGTAAAAAATAAGTAGGGCCCTGTCTAGACATTGGAAGTGGGTGAAGATCTTCACTTTTAACTTTTCAGTTAGAAAGATGGCAAACTTCAGAATGAATAGTAACAATCACCCATATTACCCTTTTCACTCAGATTTCCTAGTTACTAACATTTTGCCATTTTTACACTCTCTCTTTTCATCACTTTGATTTTTGATGAATCCAGTCTATTTTTTTTGTAGACTATCTCACATTCTGAATTTCTCTGATTGTTTTTGTATGATTAGGTTTAGCTGAAAAGTTTAGGGTACATATTCTTTACAAGGGATGCTGTATGCTGCTTATTTTATCAGTCCAGTTACCTTGTAAAGTTGTGAACAAAGATCTAGTACACATGTGGAGGTGTTGGTGGATGAGAGGCAGCCAGGGATGTGTTACTGCTGGCATTAATGGGTGTGGCCAGGAATGATGAATGTACAAAGAAGAATTTATCCTGTCCCAAGTGCAATAGCATTTCGAGGTATGTGGAAGCAGAATAATTCCTAATGCTGTAAGAAATTAGTCATGGTGGCCATGGGGTAAAGAGATTAGAAGTGGACCATTGTGTATGTAAAAAGAGAGTGATTAAAAGTCTAGAACTGAAAGAAAGGCTACAGGGAGAGCAAGATAAAGTCCAGTTCAAGTGGAAGAAATAGTGTAAGATGTGGAGAGAGTGTTTTAAATGAAAGGGAGAAAGTTGAGGAATTGCCTGTTGATTTCTCTGTTGATATGAGACAGGAGATAGAGGCCTCTGTTGAGCCATGAGATATGGGATCAGCTACTGGTGACTAAATGGAGTGATGAGCATTTGATGGCTTAAGAGAAGTCAGAAAACTAGGCACCTGATTATGTGATTTTTCTCTAGCCATACTGGAATAAACACAAATGCTTCATGATTAGCAGTTAGCAAATGTGAAATGCGATTGAATATATTTTACTTAAAGACTCTAGGCTGATGCATATTGTATACAAATCACCTCATTAGTGCAATATACCTAGTATTTTGAGGTGTTTTTCTGTTGTATAAAATAGAAAATCACTCAAACTAGGCAAATTGGGGAAGTTTCTTATAAGGACCCCGTGGATGAGTAATCAAGTCACACAGTGACTTAGAACAAGGGCTGTGCTAGTACTGAGTCTCACTGCAGTTAAAGCAGGGCTGGGTCTGGGTGTCACGGCTGCTCTGGGGCCCTAGCACATGGAAGTGGGCTTCACAGAGTGCCCTTCCATTAGCTTAATTTGGCCACAACTCTGTTTTTTCTTGTCACACTACCACACGAGGGATCGTTCCTTTACTCCTAGTTTATTTTCCTACAAAAGAAACAATTTGGCGCAGCTCACCTTTCTCTGCATAGGTTTCTGGTCAGCTTATGGATTACCTTTCTTTGAGGACATCATCCCTGACCTAATAACCTATAACTTGTTGGCAAAGTTTTGGGGGACATGTAGTGCTCTAGGCATTGGAACCCCTTGAGGGTCTGTGGATGCACAGGCATAGCGACCTTCATCCCTGGCTATAGCCTCCATTCTTTTTCTCTCCCTGCACACCACTTTCTGTCCACACACACAGTTTTAATGATGCCTCCTCCAACGTGTTCTAACTCTGCTTCACACAGTCACAAACACTTTCTCCTCCAGGCAGGGATGCCACTTGAACTTGGCGTTCACACTTGCTTTCCCACAAGCAGATGAGGCAGTGGAGCTGCTGGAAGATCATGTGTAGGTTTCAGAGTCTTCAATTTGGTTGTGCTGTCCACTTATGCTGTGTCTCAGTCAGATCAAGGCTCTGAAAGGGTTCTGTCATAACCATGGGATTCATGCATTTCCAGTCTCCAAGTACACATGTGTATGCCATCTTCCCTTGGTGGTCCAGAGAAGTCACTCAGACCTGCACTATTAATCTGTTTTTTTGCTTATCATCTCAGTGACACTGTTAAATAAAATGGCCAAGAGTGGTCTAGGCCTCAGGTGAAATCATGTAATTCTCCATCACCTAGTGGAGGTGTTCTAGGAAAGCAGAGCCCAGAAATTGTGGGAATGGAAAAAATTTTTTAGAAAGTATCTTAAGGGCAACAAAGTACACCCGCCTTCTCCTCTACTGAGTGGTTTTCAGATCAGAAGTCTGAGGTTGGGGCTCTGAGAGAGCCAGTCCTGTTCATTCTTCACTGGCCAGTGGATGGTCTCTGCCCTGGAGTTGTGCTCATCCCATCTCCTTTAGTGTAATTTACAATTCCCTGAAATGGTGATATGTCAGAATCATAGAACTGGACTTACTTATTTTCCTTTTGTAAATGTATGTGATAGAAGTTTTGTTGTTAAAAAAAAAAGTGTCACAAAATAAGAGCATGTAATTTCTTTATCTTTCAGTGTGATTATGTTAATGTTCCAACTACGGTGTTTACTCCTTTGGAATATGGCTGCTGTGGATTATCTGAAGAGAAAGCTATTGAAGTATATAAAAAAGAGAATCTAGAAGTAAGACTCTATTTGGTTTACTTTTTAAGGATCTCTTTTAATCAACCGTCTTCTTAGTCAGGGCCCTTATCTTCTTGTCTTTTTATTTTGTCATTTTGCTAGTTATTATAATGGTTATATTGTAGGAAATCATCCTATTTTAGGAAAATTAGAAATTAAATACAGTGGTATCTTTGTACTCGTCGTTAATTCATTCCAGAACTCATGACAAGTGCCAAAATCAACCAGATGATGAAGCATTCTTTCTTGTGGGGCAGCGTTGTGACTCATACAAGTTATAGCAAGTGCAATGAGTCCTGAGCAAGCACTGAGTGCTGAGACATTGTCAAAATGCAGTGAGTACAGAATTTGACAAGTTCTGAAGCCAATAAGTACCAAGGTATGACTGTAATGTAAACCCCATCTCTCTTGTAAACTAATAATAACACATGTGGGGAAAGACAGTTGTATAATGTATGCATTAGAACTTTTGAATTACAAATAGGAAATACCTATTTGAGTAAGCTTACACAGGGAAGCATATGTTATTATAAGTTCTTTTAGGAGTACAGGAATGTATCAAGGCCTTAGGATGGGATAAGAACCAGGAACTGGAAGATCTTCTCACCTCTTTCTTTTATTTGCTTGGGGCTTATGTATTTATTTGTGTGTGTGCATGCAATTCATTCTTACGTTCCTACAGATAGACTTTTTTGTCCCTGGAATGCACATAGCAGCCAAAATATGGCCTTTGTTTTGCTCCCAAGTTTATCATTAGCTCTGGTCTTAAGAGAAATTGATTGACTTACTGTTTCTTAGTCTCAATTCTAAATTACGGGAGAGGACCTTTGACTGGTCTGTTGGGTTTGCTATCCAACCACTTCCATTTGGCATGACGGTAGCCAGACTCATGGAGTATCAACATGGCTTTGGGAACCTATACTATCATGGAACTTTAGGTGGGGAAGATGAGCAGTTCCCAGGATTGTCATGGGCTATGGGCCATTCAGACTCTGACAGAGATTTCCTTCACACATTTATTTCAGCTTGCCTTTCACCACTGCTCCATTTAATCACAACAACCTTATAAATATTTTCTTACATTTTGGTTGGTGGTTTGACTATAATTTTTTTTGCACATCCTCCCAACATAGGAGGGATAGGGAGAACTGAAAAGAGCCAGAGGATTATTTCTACTTGAGGTTTTAGGCAAAAGATAATTGAAATTTCAGTTCTCTCCCTTAAATGACATTTTAATTTATTACTGGAAATTTCTTTAAACCATAGCACTGATATTCCCTAAGTAAATAGCCCAATGAATTACTGAAACTCTTACTTATATTTCTGGTATTGGGAAAATGTATTTTTAAAACTTTATAATGTTATTTTAGCTGGTAGCTTTCAATGAGACATTTACATTTTAGAGGACATTGTTTGATCAGTGTTTATAATTAACTCCTTGTGGCCATGAGCCATCCTTTCTGCAATGGTGAATTTTCACTTGGGTGCTGGAAAGTTGATGGTAATGATTACAGATTTAACACTTAGTTGTAAAACTTTTTGAAATTAATTAGAATTCAAATACAGAGGCAAGAAGACTGTAGAAGACCATATCCTATTTAAAGGAATATTTTTATAGGAAAATAGTTTCCCAAGTTTGTGGGATTTCTTTAAGGTATTCACTCTAAGGTTCACTGCACATCAACTTACCTACTTACTTTCTTTATTTCTTTTTTTCTTTATTGCATTTGACAAGACTGAAAATTTAATGTATTGGTATTTTTAAAATTCCTATTATAAAGAAATTGGAGGAAGACTCAAAAATACCTATATGATATTTTTTAAGCAAGGAAATCAGGGTAAAAAGAGAATGAGGGTAGAAAAAAATAAGATGGTTAAAGGAAAGGTTAATTTGTTGGTTCACAAAATTAGTACTATAAAGTCTTATAGACTTGACCAAGGCCTAAGCTGAACAATGAATTTAACTCTAAGCTCTCTACTTCATGACTAGAAGAAGGAGAATTGGGAGGTATTTCTTCATGTTCTTATAAGAGGGGCATTGAGATATGATGAATGATATCCTTAAAATATCTCATTAGTAAATACAATAATGGATTTACACAAGTGTTTCTTATTAGATTCAAAACTTCAGTCCCACAGCATAATGCCAAAGCACAGTATATTGAAAAGTTAATTTATATTGATGTGGTGTGGACACTGGTTTAAAAAATAATAAAAGGACATCAACAAGAGAAAAAAAAAGTAATTACTAAAGGGGACAACATAGGGCTATGATCTCTGGTGGCCTGACCCAATACAAAATTTTACAGTACAGGTACACCTCAGAGATACTGAAAGTTCTTTTCCAGACCACCCCAATAAAGAGAGTATTGCAGCAAAGTGAGTCACACAAATGTTTTGGTTTCTCACTGCATATAAAAGTTATTGTTACATTATACTGTAGTCTATTGAATGTTCAATAGCATTTGTATCTTAGGGAATAGGGAGGCCTAAGAAGAGGGAGAGAATGGGGGAACTCTTGCTTAGTGGAGAATTGAGAACACACACATTTATCAATTATATTTGCCATCTTACATGGGTGTGGTTTATGGTGCTCCAAAACAATAAGAGTAACACTGAAAATCACTGTTCAGGACTTCTGGTCAAGATACAGGCATAAGTAAACACAACTCACCTCCTTGCACAACCACAGCAAAAATCACAACTAAATTATAAAACAACTATTACTCAGAACTGTCAGAAAATTGAGCTCTATGGAAGTTCAACAATGAAGGAATTAAAGAAGTCACATTCATTCAAAGAAGTCACATACAGTCTTACACCCATGTGTGGTGGATAAAAATTAGGAGGGATATCTCAGGAGCAAGGGATCTCAACCCACACTAGACCACCCAGCCAGGGTTCAAGTTCCAGGAATATAAGTCCCCATAACTTCTGGCTGTAAAATCCAGTGGGGATTGGGCAGTGGAAGAAACTGCAGGAGTCTCAGGCATGTCCTGTTAAAGAGCTCACACCAGTCTTAAAACTTAGACTCACTCACTCTGGGCTCCCACACCAGGGCAGCAGTGTGAAGAGCACCAGTGGCATATGGGGAGGAACTGAAGTGTCTGGCATCAGGGCAAATGCCAAGGGATAGCTTCTTCCCGGACAAACACTAGAGGCCATGCAGTGGCCACTGTCCCTTTTCTGAGCCCTCCCCCACATGACCACAGAGTAGCGACACCGTATCTGAAACTCCATCAACCTAGTTCACACAGGATGCTCTGCCCTGGTGATTACCTAAGGCACAGGTGGCAAACACAAGGCTCATGGGCCAAATCTGGCCCTCTACCTTGTTTTATCTGGCCAGGCACCTTGTTTCTTCTGGGCAGCAGTGCTGATCTCCTTACCCCTAGTTAAGGAGTAGTTACATTTATACAATCCTAAAATTACATTCGGCCCATTGAAGACAACAGTGAGGCTGATGTGGCCCCTGGTGAAAATGAGTTTGACACCCCCGACCTAAGGCTCTGCCCCATCCAACTTACAGGTGCCCTTTTCTACATTAGGCCACACTACTAAGATGGAGTCAAAGCAGCTCTCTCTAATAATAGAAGCAAACACAGGGAGGCTGCCAAAATGAGGAGACAAAGAAACATGACCCAAATAAAAGAACAGAACAAAACTCCAGAAAAAAACTAAACAAAATGGAAATAAGCAAACTATCAAATGCAGAGTTCAAAATACTGGTTATTAGGATACTCAAGGAACTCATTGGGTACTTCAGCATAAAAATGATCCAATCAGAAAAGATGGTTACACTAAGTGAAATAAAAATTAATGGGGAACGACAGTTGAGTGGATGAAGGAGAGAATCAAACAATGATTTGTAACATAAGGAAGAAAAAAAAACATTCAGTCAGAACAGCAAGAAGACAAAAAAATACAAAAAAAAATGAGGATAGGGTAAGGAGCCTCTGGGACATCTTCAAACGTACCAACATTTGAACCATAGGGGTGTCAGAAGTAGAAGACAAAGAACAAGAAATTGAAAACTTACTTGAAAAAATAATGAAAGAAAAATGTCTTAATTTGGTCAAGGAGATAGACATACAAATCCAGGAAGCACAGAGAGTTCCAAATAAGTTTGACCAAAAGAGGACTACACTAAGACTTACCATAATTAAAATGCCAAAGGTTAGCCCTGGCTGGTGTGGCTCAGTGGATTGAGTCTCAGTCTGCAAACCAGAGGGTTCCCAGCTTGATTCCCAGTCAGGACACATGCCTGGGTTGTCAGCCTGTTCCCCAGTCATGGGTGTATGAGAGGCAACCATACATTGATGTTTCTCTCCCTCTCTTTCTCCCTCCCTTCCTCTCTCTAAACATAAATTTTTAAAAATTTTTTAAAAATTCCAAGGTTAAAAATAAAGAGATAATCTTAAAAGCAGCAAGAGAAAAGCAGATAGTTATCTACAAAGGAATTCCCCTAAGACTGTCAGCTGATTTCTCAAAAGAAACTTTGCGGACTAGAAGGGACTGGCAAGAAGTATTCAAAATAATGAAAAGCCAAGACCTACAACCTGGATTACTCTATCCAGCAAAGCCATCATTTATAATTGGATGAGATCAGGCGCATTCAGGGTGGTATGGCTGTAGACTACCATCATTTATAATCGAAGAACAGATAAAGTGCTTCCCAGGCAAGGTAAAGCTAAAGTTCATCATTTATTATATGAAATGTTAAAGAGACTTATTTAAGAAAAAGAAGATCAAAACTATGGATGTTAAAATGGCAATAAATTCACAACTATCAACCAATGAATCTACAAAACAAACTAAGCAGAACAGAATCATAATTATGGAGATCATGTGGCTGGTTATCAGTTGGGAAGGAGAAGAGGGAGTTTGGGGGAAAAGTCCAGGGATTAAGTACAAATAGGAACAGAATAGGCAGGGGGACATTAAGAACAGTATAGGAAATGGAGAAGTCAAAGAACTTTTATGCATGACCCATGGTCATGAACTAAGTGGGGGCTATTGCCGGAGGGAGTGGAAGGTGCTGGGTGGAGGGGGGCAAAATGGGAAAAATTGGGACAACTGTAATAACATAATCAATAAAATGTATTAAAAAATAAAATATTTTTAAAAGATTACCATTCACATGTCACCATAACAAATATAGTAATGAAAAAGTTTGAAATATTGCAAGAATTTTCAAAATATGACAAAGTGAGCAAATGCTATTGGGAAAATGGCACCAATAGAGTTGCTCACACAGGCTTGCCACAAACCTTCAAGTGAAAAAATTCAAATCTGCGAAGCACAATAAAATGAGGTATGCCTGTACAGTCGAGCAAAATCATCTTGCTGCCACTTCCCAGTGTCACAAAAGAGTGTCCTATCACATACTGCTAGCTCGGGAAATTTGAAGTGCCATTTCTACTGAAAGCATATCACTTTCATACCATTGTAAAGTCAGAAAATCATAAATTGAACTATTGTAAGTTGGGGACCATATGTAGTTTAGAACACATTTTTTTATGCTAGCACCAAACATTAATCCATTGCCTTATTTTTGGAGAGATTAGGAGGAACAGCATTGGGAAAATGTAGCTGCCATGAGCAGGATGGGGGTCATGTTGTGTTTTGTTCTGGGTCTTTTGAGTGAGCCAGATTGAGGAGCCTTAGCTGTACACTTGGGAGTGCTGGGGTGATGGCTTTCAAGTAGCATAGGTAATGTTCTTGATACCATTTAATGGAGTTGAAGTGTTTTCTCTCTTCTGCTTTTCTTAGATTTGGTTTGAAAATGACCTTGTAGGCAGGTTGTAAACTTGTCAAAGGCAGGATCTAAGTCTTTATTTACCTTTTCAGCCCACACAGCCTAGTGCATTGTCTTGAATAGTATTACTCTATACATATTTGAAAACTGAATTTAGTTAACAGGAGATTTTTTTTTTTGTACTAACAGTAGAACAAAACAAAGGTCAACATGCTTGTGCAACTTGTATTATAGGAGCTCTGGCCTAGACACTCCAATCAGACACATAAAGTTGAAATCATGGAACTTTAAACTTCTGAAAGCTGTTACAGAGATTATTGTGTTTATATAACTAAAGATCATATCAAGGAGTAATTTTCTTATATGCCAATCTTGGTCTCTTTCTTTCTCTTCTTGTCTTCCAGGTGTATCATACTTTGTTCTGGCCTCTTGAATGGACAGTAGCTGGCAGAGACAACAGTACTTGTTATGCAAAGATAATTTGCAATAAATTTGACAATGTATGTAATATGATTGGAAGCTGAAATGCTGTAATTTTAGAATGTAGCTTTTATTCTAGTATTTGGATTTTTATAATTTCTTTAAAGATAGTTTTCAGGGAAGGCATAAATCCTTCAAATTATTACCCAGTTAATATGTTTGCGGAGGTTGAACAAGTGATATGGATTGTAACTGAGGCTTACCAATACCTTTCAAAGTAATCATTGAAAGTTGTCACTTCCCAAACCTACCAAACTCAGCAGTTTAGAAGTAGATCACCTGTGAAAATTTTTATTCATCAACTATTAAAATGTAAGGTGTATGTTTATGTGCACTTTGTAAAGTGAATATGAAAAAGCCTTTACAAGGAGATGCTTACATAAAGTGAAAACTAGTTAATTAACTAATTCCTAATGAGTTAGGAATTAGTTCTTCTCTTCATTAAAGAAGAATCAGTGAGGTGGAGAACCCATTGTTGGAGGCCTCTGCCTTCCCTGTTGTTGAGGTGAGCATGAAACTGTTAACAGATACCCTGATTATCGGAGTTTAAAGCACTGTTTATTTAGGACTTATTTTATAAAGAACACGTAGGGTAGGAAGCAGTGTAAGCACTTAATTCCTCCTTTTTTTAAGAGTTTATAATTTATCTGGGGAGATAAAACATAAGATTAGATACATATGAACAGCAACATCTGACATTCATATAAAGTATATGGAGTAATCTGAGGTTCCTCTCAGGAAACTGTGGGTGCCTTCCCAAAGGGAGCAGGCAGAGACTATGCACTGAAGCCTCCAAAAGTGAGCGGGAGTGGGGTTTGATTGAGCTGCTGCTGAAACCAAGATTCTCAGTCTTCATATTATTTCTGACCTCTTGACAGAGTTGTTGACTGTGGCTGTCAGTCCTGAGGCAGAATTTTCATGTCTATTTACCTTCTTTTTGAACCCCATCTCTGTCCCTTGCCACTCCCTCTGCTCACACTCAGCTGCCTCCTCGATCCCTGTTTGTTTGCCTCTGCACAATCACTCACTGTCCTCAATAGAGCTTATTACTTTCTTTTACTCCTGTCCAAATTTCTGTTCCTAGAGGACCATCCTACTACTATGTATTTTACTGTAGGTATGTGGTAAAAATTGTGAATGAGGTTTACCCTCTCACAGAACCTGCCTTCATTTTCATTTTTAAATGGGGATTTTTATCCGATGTTTTTACTGTCTGGTCTGCCTGCCTTTCCCAGTTTGCTGTATGTATGATATGCCACCGTAGAGATTTCAATTCAGTCTACTTCTTTGGGGCCCTGGGAACTGCATTTCTCATCCAGAGACCTTGTGGCCTGTGACTACCCTTCAAGAAACACTACTTCCGGAGCTCTCCATTTTGAGCACTTGTGAGTAGATGTGTGTGAGCTGGCTGCTTTGAACCATTGTTCTTCCTCTAGAATGGGAGGAGGCAAAGCTTTCTGCCAGCCACAAGACCTCTGCTGCTCTTTCTCTCTATCTGTTGTATACATACTGTTGAAGATTGAAACAAAGACTAGAGTCTGATGGGGGGAAAAAAAAACACTGACAAAAGGACAACCTAAATGCACTGTACTTTGGAAATTTACCATGAGTCTCTCTCTCAGTCTCAGTGGTCTACTCATCACATGGGCCTTGCACCTCATCTTCTACTCCTTGATCTTCCCTTAGTTGTTAGGAGTCAGGCAACTTGCTTCCTGGGTTGGGAATCACTGCAATGCCAGTGAAAGTGAAACCTGCTACATTTGAGTTATTCCAGTGTTGGACTTTAATTCATATTTGTATGTTGTTATTTAGCACTATCTCAACAAAGCTCAGAAATTTCTACCATACATACTAATGAGCTCCTTTATGCAGTGGGTAAAATTTGCTTATTTCCAGTAAATTTAAGTGCATATTATTCTGGATGTGCATTTATTGACTCATTTAACAGATTCTTAACAGTGGCTTAGTTTCATGGTAATGTTCTCTGCTGAGTTTAACATTGGTTCTTTTTCTGTAGTAGATATTGTTAATTTGAATTGTGAACTTGCAATGAATAGATTCCTATCCAGACCATTAACCTACTGGGCTTCCCTTTGTTTTGATTTTCTATTAAAGAATCGGGTGATAGGATTTCATCTTCTTGGACCAAATGCTGGTGAAGTTACCCAAGGATTTGCAGCTGCAATGAAATGTGGGCTCACAAAGCAGCTACTTGATGACACTATTGGAATTCACCCCACGTGTGGTGAGGTACATACAGAAATGAGAGGTTTTTTTAGGTTGACTTCAATTGGTGTAGTTTGAAAAACTATTATGAAGCACATTGTCAAAAAGTTTTTGTATTGGTAATTACTTTGCATGTTTTAAAAGAGAACAGATATAATATTCAGAAAGTGTTTTCTTAAAGCAATACTGAAATAATTGTTGCCAAAACACAAATTTGTTTTCTTCCTTTCTTGCAGGTATTTACCACTTTGGAAATCACGAAGTCATCAGGACTAGACATCTCCCAGAAAGGCTGCTGAGGCTAGACCTGCTGCTATCTAGTCTCCCTTGTCAATTCACATTTCTTCACATGAGTCTGTGATCAGGGCACCTGCTCTCATGCACAGGGCCCACTGCAGGGCTTTCATCACAGTGCACAGATGAGAATGTAGACAAGGAGGCAGGCAGCAGTGCATATGTACTCAACGGTCTCAGCTGACCTGGGAGAGGCAGTTACACTGCTTCCTTGACGTCTTACTCAGAACCCCTTATGAAGTGAGCTAAGACCAATGCTCTTCCAAGTCAGAACTGAGCTTTCCTCTGAAAGACCTTTTAATCGCATAACTAATCTAAGTTAATTTTTCTGTTTTCCTAGGGTTTTTAATCCCCTTGCTTTGTTCCTATGAAAATATTTTCTATTATAAAACTATAAAATAGCGATCTTCCAATGTGTGAGTGTGGAAGGCACACATGGTCTCTGGTGAGTAGTGTCTGTGGAAATGCCCTGAAGTAGCTGGCTGCAGAGGACTGGGGTACATTAGTAGAAACTTTCACATACTAAATATAGTTTCATTAGTTAGCTGTTTTCTCCTTTGGTTATATTTTTACCCACTGTCTCATGCTTCACCCTCTCCTGGTTTCCTGGTGGTAACTATCTTGGAGTCAGTCATTCTTCTCTTAGTGTCTGTAGACTGAACAGAGTATCTTATGTCAGAGAGAAATGCTTGTATTTTTTTTCATGTTGATCTTAAGATAATATAAAAGGTTTTCAATACTTTATTATTTGAGCTGTATTTAAAACTCTAAAATGATTCAGTCTACAATCTAATTATAGCCAAGTTCAGTACATGAACAGGTGATATTAAGATATTCTATTTGAATTTATATACCTGTCAGCATCTAAAAGGCCCTTGCAATGGGAGGCCTATCTAAGAACACCCAAAGAATTTGTAACCACTCTGCAAGTCATAGACCATTGGAAAGGGTACTTATCTTTCCTTAGCAAGGGGAGAAAAGGCTTGGATATAAATCTGTCTGTAACTGGCTCCCTCATACCCTTCTCCCCTATTCCCTGCACCCCTGCCCCAACTTTATCTTTTTCTCCACTTTTCTTTTTTCTCCTCTTCTGGAGTAAAGGTGGGCTTTATATAATGTTGAGAATTTGTTTTATCTGGAAGATAAACTTTATATGCATCTAATAACATAACAGATGCATACAGATCAGTAGGGAAATATTAACATCCTACATTATAGTAGAAATTTTAATATACCTCACCAATGTATTAGATAAAAGAAAAAATATCAGTAAAGGTACAGATTTGGATAGCACAATTAACAAGCTCAGTTTAATGAACTTAATGAATAAGACTTTAACATAAATACTCATTTCAAGCACACATCGAATATTTATGAAGTTTGCCATGTGCTAGCTCAACAAATTTCAAAAGACTGGTATCATAGAGATGAGACAAAAGGATTTTAGCTGTGAAACTAACACTAAGAACCCACAGGTCTTAAAATCCATGCAGTATGGTGGAAAGTAGAGTATGGAGGTATTGTGAGGTGAGTGAGGGGTTAATGTGAGATCAAGCTAAAAGAACTGGGTTAGAGTCAGGGATCATTCACAAGAAGAAGGGAATTGTGGAAAGATTCTAGACCTTGAAGAATAATAAACTTGTGAATGCCTGGTCCCATTATTTACTAAATATATTAAAAAATTCATTGTTTAACTTTTCTAATTCTTCATTTATGCTGACAGTATTGCCCATTTCACAGATTTACAACAATTGAATACATTTATTAAGTTTCCAGTGTATAGCATATCAGCATAGAGTATCCTGGCATCCATGATGATGAGTAGGGACCCTACTTAAAGAAAGCTTTTGTAGACACAGAAGTATAGCCAATAGAAGACAGGAGACCTATTGACAAATCAGTGCTTTGGCAGCCCTGATTGGGTTGCTCAGTTCGTTGGAGCACCGTCCCATTCAGTTGCAGGTTTGATCCCTGATCAGGGTATATACCCAGGTTGCTAGTTCGATCTCCAGTCAGGTCACATATGGGAAGCAACCAATCAGTGTTTCTGTTTCATACTGATGTCTGTCTGTCTGTCTCTCTCTAAATCAATAAACATATTCTCGGGTGAGGACTTTTTTAAAAAACTGATGCTTTGGCAGACTTCACTATAATAGGCAACCTCTTAGTTGGGCCTCAAGTTGGATTCTCCAGCCATGGGTAGTCACATCATCATGTAGTCCCCTCTTATAATGTACCAAGGTTGGTCTGTATGACCAGTAAAATATGGCAGCAGTGATGGTTTGTCACTTCTAAAATTAGGTCATAAAAGGGCTGCAGCTTAAGTTTTGGTCACTCTCATGTACTCTCTTGGACCACTTGCTCTGTGAGAAGGCAGCTGCCATATCATGAATACTCTCAGGAAACCCATGAAGAGGCCCAGATGGTGAGGAGCTGAAGTCTGTAGCCAACACCAAGAAACAGGTCTGTCAGCATCCATGTGAATGAGCTCAGAAGTGATATTTCCCCAGGCAAGCCTTCCCCTAGCCAGCAGCTTGCCTGCAATCTCTTGAGAGATTGGGCCAGAACTACTCAGACCACTCTCAGATTTCTGATCATCAGGACCTGAGAAAATAAATACTTATTTTTTAAGCTACATTTTGGAATAATTTGTTAGTTACACAATAATAGATAATATATTCATGGAAAATTAAAATTAGTACAAATTTCATCATATAACTTAAAATGTCTTAGACTTTTTTTCCTAGGGCAGATAAAAAAAGCCATTTGCAGATTTTGGATTTCAACAAAAAGGGATTGGAGTTCAGATTAAACACTGAACTTCCCCTCAATTGCAGACAAGGAAACCCTAAGCAGGGAAGCTTAAGGGTCCTTAGTGGAAAACCTTCTGTGTCTGTGGTCTTGGACTTTGGCTGTGGTGGGTCCCTGCTGAGCTTTCTTGGGGCATCTATGATTGTTAATGCTCATGAAAGATTGCTTAGGAAACTATTTAACTTAGCAAGGGAGAACAATACCTTGACCGTCTCTTCTCAGATAGGAATTAGATAAGTGTCCTTAGAGTATTGAGGGTGGGGCTAGGGTTAGTCAAGGGGTGGCTATATGGCAGAGGAAGGTAAGTGGCTCTAGGCAGAAATTGGTCAGACTTTATAAACTAGTTGTTGGAATGGTGTCAGTGGTCTTTAGAATTTGGGATATGAGAGACCATCTTGAGTTCCTGTTACGGTAGTCTTCTCTTGGAACATACAAGTCTGAATGTGTTTGTGTTAAAACAGCTCAAGTTTTGGTAATTTGTTGTGTAATATGCTTTAGTACACTTTAAAGGTTTTTGAGTAATAGTGCAATTTTTCAAATTGTGGTTTTATTTCCCAATATAGAACCATCCCATGTGTCTAGGACGGGAGTGACAAAGAGACCTAGTGGGAATTTATTGTAAGACATCATCAAATATTTATTGAGACTTATGCTTCCACCCATGCTGGAATAACATGTACTAGACTTAACATTTCTCTATAACCTGGAGGAAATGTGGAACTGTGTTCAGGCATGGAAAAATGGACAGTGCAGAATTGTAATTTCTGAAAGAAGGAAAACAAGTTAAGTGATTCCCTACAATTTCCCCCAACTTTCTGCATGGGAGTAATTTTCAGTATACAAACACGAGGGAAGATCCAAACAGAGCTTGGATAAAGCTCTTGCTAAATCGGGGTAGAAATTGGAATTCATTGTGGCGGAGAGACATGTGGGAGCTGTGCAGAGAAGAGGTCCAGAAATCTAAGCAAGATCTCCTGAGTCTGTTGAATTCTAAGCCTTACATCCTCAGAGTAAAAGTCTAGAAGGTCAGGGAAGAAATGGAGTAAAAACTGAACAATTGCCACACATCTTAGAAAGTGAGGAAAAATTCTAACTAACCAGAGGAGTGTCCTCAATAATCCCCTTGAAATATTAAGTAGAGACCCCAGAAGGAGCCATACTTTAGCAGTGGAGTTGAACTATCCCAGGAGGCAAGTCTACTATAGACTCACCCTAACAAAGTTTAAAAACAGGATTTAATGGTACTAAGATAATCCAGAAGTCACTGCCTACAAAAGTAAGCACAATACCCATTAAAAGAAGACAACAAAAACACTTGAAAGTGTAAAGACCTTAATGTCTAATACCCAATCAAAAATTACTAGGCATGCTAAAAAGCAGGAAAGTGAGGTCCCTAAGAAAAACCAGTGAATAAGAAATAGGCCCAGAATGACTATGTGATTGAAATAACATAAGGTTATTACAGGGAAACATGAATATAATGAATAAAATGGAAAATACTTAAAAGAACCAAAAATAATTTGTAGAGGTGAAAAATACAGTCCTTGTAGAAGTGGTTCAGTTGGTTGTAGCATCATTCTGTAGACCAAAGGGTCCCAGTTTAATTCCAGGTCAGGTCACATATCCAGATTGTGGGTTCAATCCCTAGTTGGGGTGTGAGAAGGTAGGTAATAGATTCTCACTCTCATTCTCTTGCTTTCACTCCCCCTTTCCTTAAGAGCAATGAAAAAATTGTTCTAGGTTAAGGATTTTTTTTTTTAATAAAAGTACAGTACCCATTACAGGAAGTACCATGATCATTAGCTAGTTTGGTGACTTGCTGGAAGGACTCACATGACTCAAAGTCATACTCATGCCCAAGTTTTATTACAATAAAGGGTAAAGTGCAAGGACAGGGAAAAAAGCATAAGCAAATGTTAGGTCATGTGCAGTTTTCCAAGTCATATCTCTATAAGAGTCATACAGATGTACTTTCAACTGTGAACTGCAAAGACACATGTCTACACCCAGGAAAGTTCACACATGTCTTGGAGTTCTGAGTTCTTGAAAGGGACTAGTCACATAGCTGTGCTGGGGACCAGAAATCAGATACCAGTTGTATATTATAAATGTTCATGTTTAAACACATATCCTGGTGAATCTTGACCTACTACTTTAGGCATAAATGTAATAATAAATAACCTGTAACTGGAGTATTTCATCAATTCTTATGGATTAGCCAGGGATCACTGCCCAGGCTACAGAGATACATAAAAGTGAGCAAAATAGACCTACTTCATCAATTGATCCTTCACTGTATTAAAAAAAAATATATTTCATTGGATATGATCAGTAGCAGATTAGACACTATAGAAGAAAAAAGTAATGAATTAAAGACATGGTAGAAACTATAAAGTAAGGACAGAAAAGAGATTGAAAAATAATAAAAGAATTTAGGTTACATGAATTCTGTAACATTGTCAAATAGTTTACATTTGTAATTAAAGTCCCAGAAAGGGAAAGGAGGCAAGGAGCAGAACAATATTTACAGAGAATTTTATAAATTTGATGAAAACTATAAGCTCACATATCAAAATCTTACCCAAGTACATCATGCCTTGTTTCCAATAGAAAAAATATAAAGCATATTAAAAGACGACAAAGTTTAAGAGACAGCAAGCATCAGAATCAGATTCATATGGGAGAGATTGAAATTACTGCACCAGGAATTTAAACTATGATTAATATGCTAAGGGCTGTAATGGAAAATGTGGGCAACATGCAAGAAAAGATGGGTACAATAAGAGAGATGAAAACTTTAAGAAACAGAAGGAAATGTTAGAAATAACTGGAATAAGGGCCCTGGCTGGTATGGCTCAGGGGATTGAATGCCAGCCTGTGAACCAAAAGGTCACCAGGTTGATTCCCTGTCTATGGCACATGCCTGGGTTGCCATCCAGGTCCCCAGTAGAATGTGTGTGAGTCAGGCACACAATGTTTCCCCTTCTCCCCTCCCCTCTCTAAAAGTAAGTAAGTAAAACCACTAAAAAAAAAAAGAAGAATAAGGAATACCTTCAATGGAGTCATCAGTATAGTGCACATGGCCAAGGAGAGAATCAGTGAGACTGAGGATGGGTTGATAGAAATGTCCCAAACTGAAATAAAAAGAGAACAAAAAGGAATTTTTTAAAAACCCATCCTAGGATTGTGAGACAATTTCAAAATCTATACCATATACATGTTAATACCAAAAAGAAAAGAGAATTAAGCAGAAGAAACATTCCAAGTAATGTCTAAACTTTCCAAAATTACACCACACCAAACTCAGAGAACAGCAAGGAGGGTAAGTACCTCCCAAAACTATACCTAGGCAAACTGTAGGAAAGAAACCAGAGGGGAGGGAAAACTTACCTGTAGAGGAACAAGGGTAAGAACTGTAACTGTCTTTTTATCAGAAACCATAAAAGCAAGAAGAGTGAAATATTTTAAGAAAAACCTACAAACCTAAAATTTCATATCAAAATTGTCTTTCTAATATGGAGAAATAAAGATTTCTAAAAAAGAAAATGTGAATCGATATAGTGTTATTTGAAAGTTAAAAATCTATATTGGAAAGTCTAGGGCAATCATTCCATTTCAAAAAGAAGTATAATATGTGAAAAGAGCTACAATGGAATCAGAATGTCAAAACCAGGGGGGAAAAAACAGAAAATGGGGGCAAAACAAACATAATAAATGCAAAAAAAAAAGTTCCAAACATGATATTAATCCAACTATATCAATAATCACTAAAAATGTGAAGGGTCTAAATACACTAATTGTAATGAAATGACTTCATTTTTCTGTTTGCTGTTGGCTTCTAAGCCTCACCAACTTTTGTCTTTGCCTTTTGTCCCCAACTGGAAAAGCTGATAAGAAAGCCCAGGTGTTTTCTTTGTTGCCGGGAGGGGGGGTGGGGGGCGCGGAGTTCAAACTGTGCAAGCCCTAGCCCATGAATGGGAATCCTCACCCCAGTCCACAACCTTACCATGATAAAAGCCCTATTCCCATCTTTCTTTACTTTCTCATACCATTTTTAGATTAGTTTTGGAAGTCTGCTCTGCTCTCCCAAAAAGCCTCAGTATGTGAGTCATAAAGCTTTTTACACCCTCTTGGGCGCTGTGCAAGGTCATCAATCTTGGCAACCAAACTATTTTGGGTTGGGGTTCATTCTGTCTCTGAGGTATCTACAATAATTGGTGCAGCACGCAGCATGTCTGGACAATGGGTACCAACCACCACTGGGAATTCTTTGCTTTGGCTTGCCAACTAAGTTACCTATGGGTGAGCATATACTCTGAGATTCTGCTTGCTGGTAAGTTGGCACTTTGAGCTATGCTGATTTGTGCTGTATTTGCTTAGTTTTCTTAGCTTCTGTTAAAGATTTCACTGACTTAAGTCAGAAGTTTTGATTATTGGCATTTAGGAACGGGACTCTCCTTAAGTGGCCTTGGGTCAAGTGTATTGATTTGGATCTGTGTATCTCAGATTGAATCATGTGCAGCAGTCCCCAACCTTTTTGGCACCAGGGACTAGTTTCGTGGAAGACAATTTTTCAATGGATGGGTTGGGGAAGGGGTTGAGCTCAGGAGGTAATGTGAGTGATGGGGAGTGGGATGAAGCTTTGGTCCCTGTACAGCCACGTTCCTAACAGGCCACTGACCAGTATGGGGCGTGAGCCCGGGAGTGGGTTGGAGACTCCTGGGTTAGAGCATTGTTTTTATATGCCAAAGTCGAGCTTGTCAGGGCACAGGCATATCAGAATCGACTACTGAATGCCTAAATAACTGAAACAAAAAAATTGATGTTTCTTTCTCTTTGTGTATCTTTCTTCTCTTCAAAATAAATAAATTGATAAACATTTTAGAAGGATAAAAAAGCAGGTAACTTGCTTAAAACCACACAGCAGTAAAAATGAAGAATATGGCCTGTGGCCTATTGTCACTAGGAGTAGGGTGAAAAACTCCCATCTGCTTTTTCCTAACCCAAACTGTGTCTATTGGAACATGACAGAGTTGAGAGTGTTTAAGGGCATTGTTACAGTGGGTTTCCAGGGAGAGCAGTGAGAAGGTACTAGGGCCACATTCTTCTGGGACCCTTGCAACACTCTTCCCCACCACTGTGCTCTGATCCCCAACCTCACATGTTCAGTCCCTGGGAATTCAGAGGTCCCCAATCATTTTGGCACCAAGGACCAGCTTCATGGAAGACAATTTTTTCCTCATAAGGGAAGGGAATGGGGTTGGCAGACAGGAGGTGGAGCTCAGGTGGTAATTAATGTGAGTGAACTTCAATGTCTCACCTGCCCTCACCTCATGCTGTGCTGCCCTGTTCCTGACAGGCCAGGGACTGGTATCAGCCCACAGCCCAGGGGTTGGGGACCCTCAATACATGTCAAGTATAAACCATAACTAAAGCTAGACTCAGAACAATGACTCTTAATCTGTGACCACTGATTGAGTGTTTTGAGCAGGCATTGATGCTTACTTTGTAGATTGCTCAGTGGAAAGATTTTACAATATGTGGGCCTATCAATATGGTTGCTCATGTGGAGAAAGAGCAGTTACTGTGTGTCATCTGAGGTTCTATGCACACATAACAAAATGCCTTTGCTGCTGCTACTGCTCCTAAACTTCTACAAACAAGGATCCTGATCCCTGAGATTATTAAAGAAAAAACAAAACAAGACAAAACACCCATGGCACAGCCAACAGATTAATTCTACCATTGTCATATAAGAGTTCCCTTACTCTTAATAATACTGATGTGAGATTCTTAGAGGAAGTAATGTATAAATATAAACAGTATAGGGAAGATCCCATCACTGAAGTTACCACTAAAGAGTAAAGAAAGGAAAGGAAGGAAGAGAGGAATAAAGGAAAGGAAGGGAGGGAAAGAGGAAGAAAGGGAGGAAAGGAAGCTGAAAATAAGGGAAGAACAAAACTGAACTAGAGGTACTAAATTTGAATCAATTGGAAATCTGAAGTTTACTAAAAATTTACACAAGAAAAACAAATTACACAAAAACTAAAGGGCACTCACTAGTTGTCTTTTTTTCTTTTGGTGTTTTAATCATTTTTAAGTGCACAATTCAGTGGCAATGAATACATTCACAATGCTGTACAACACTAATGGTCACTATCCATTTCCAGAACTTTTTCATCATCCCATATAGAAACTCTTAACCAACTTAGTAATGTCACCAATTTCTCTCCCCCAAACCCCTGGTAACCTTTCATTTAAAAGTACATTTTATTGATTATTCCATTACAGTTGTCCCATTTTTTTTGTCTCCTCTTTATTTCCCTATGCCCTGTACCACCCCTCCCACCAGCATCCCCACCCGTTGTTCATGTCCATGGGTTGTACATATAAGTTCTTTGGCTTCTCCATTTCCTATACTATTCTTAACCTTTCCCTATCTATTTTGTACCTACCATTTATGCTTCTCATTCTCTGTACCTTTTCCCTCACTCACCCCTCTCCTCTTCCCTGCTGATAACTGTCCATGTGATCTCCATTTCTGTGATTCTGTTCCTGTTCTAGTTGTTTGCTTAGTTTGTTTTTTATTTTGTTTTTTGGTTCAATTGTTGATGGTTGTGTTTGTTATCATTTTACTCTTCATAGTTTTTATCTTTTTCTTAGATAAGTCCCTTTAACATTTCATGTAATAACGGTTTGGTGATGAACTCCTTTAACTTGACCTTATCTGGGAAGCACTTTATGTACTCTCCCATTCTAAATGATAGTTTTGCTGGATGGAGTAATCTTAGATGCAGGTCCTTGCCTTTTATGATTTGGAATACTTCTTTCCAGCCCCTTCTTGCCTATAAGATTTCTTTTGAGAAATCAGCTGATAGTCTATGGGAACTCCTTTGCAGGTAACTGTCTCCTTTTTTCTTGCTGCTTTAGGGTTCTCTCCTTATCTTTAATCTTGGGTAATGTAATTATGATGTGCCTTGGTGTGTGCTTCCTTGAGTCCCAATTCTTTGAGACTCTCTGAGTTTCCTGGACTTCCTGGAAGTCTATTTCCTTTGCTAGATTGGGAAAATTCTCCATTATTTTTTTCAAGTAAGTTTTCAGTTTCTTGCTCTTCCTCTTTTCCTTCTGTCCACCTCCCCCCACCTGTAATTCTGATGTTGGAACATTTAAAGTTGTCCCAGTGTTCCTAAGCTTCTCCTCATTTTTTTGATATCTTGTTTCTTCATTCTGTTCTGGTTGACTGTTTATTTCTTTCTTCTGCTCCATACTGTTGATTTGAGTCCAGTTTCCTTCCCTTCACTGTTGCTTCCCTGTATGTTTTTCTTTATTTTACTTTACATAGCCTACACATTTTCCTCTATTTTGCAACCATACTCAACCATTTCTTTGAGCAGCCTGATTACCAGTGCTTTGAACTCTATATCTGATAGGTTGGCTATCTCTTCATCACTTAGTTGTTTTTCTGGAGCTTTGATCTGTTCTTTCATTTGGGCCATATTTTTTGTCTTGACACACCTGTTACATTGTAAGGGGCGGAGTCTTAGTTATTTGCCAGGGTAGGGCAACCCATGTCACTGTATTATGGTGCTGTATGTTGGGGAGCATTCAGAGAAGGAACAATGCCACTTGCTTGGCTCTGGGACAGCATTCAGTCATTTCCCCTACTACCCACAAGCAAATTGGGCCCTTCTGGTGCTGATTCCCAGGTGGGTGGGCTTGTGTATGTTCTAGGACCCTGTGGGTTTCTCCAATGAACTCTCCCATGAGTCTGGGAGTTTCTCTGGCTGCTGCAACCCCCACAGGCTTTACAGCGAGAGGTTTTGAGGCTTTCTTTTTCCCATGCTGAAACCCTGGGTTGTGCAGTCTGTCTGGATCCCTAGCTGTTTTATCCCAGTTTAACTACACACAAATGTGGGTCCTCCAGCTGCTGCCTTGACTTGTGTCCTCTCCTCCCTTGGCTGCCCATCTCCACCCCTCCTACCAGCCTGGATGAATGTTTCTTCTTTAACTCCTTGGTTGTCAGACTTCCATACAGTTTGATTCTCTGGCAGTTCTGGTTATTTTTCATTTTTAAATTTGTTGTTGTCCTCTTTTGGTTGGAAGAGGAAGCAAAGTGTTTCTACCTATACCTCCATCTTGGCTGGTAACTTTTATTGTATTTTCTGTCTGAATTTGCCTATTTTGGTACCTCACATAAGGGAATCACATTTGTCCATTTGTATCTGGCTTGTTCTACTCAGCATAAGGTGTTCAAGTTTCACCTGTGTTGTAACATGTATTTCAGAATTTCATTCCTTTTTATGCCCAAATAATATTCCATTATGTGGATATACCACATTTTGCTTATCTGTTAATCTGTTGATGAACACATGAACTGTTTCCACATTTTAACTAGTGTGAGTAATGTTGCTATAAACATTGTATCTGTCTGAGTCTTTACATTCAGTTCTTTTGGATATATACCTAGTTGTGGAATTGCTGGATCATATGGTAACTCTATGGTTAATGTTTTGAGAAACTGCCAGACTCTTTTCTTCAACAGCTACATAATTTTATGGTCCCAAAAGCTATTCACAAAGGTTCCAGTTTCTGCTTATTCTCTCCAGCATGTATTATTTTCCTGATTTTAATAATATCCATCCTAATGGGTGTGAATTGTTGTCTCATTGTGGTTTTATTTGCATTACCTAAATGACCAAAAAGTCTAATAAGAAAAACATCAGGCAAATTGCAGTTGAAGTACATTGTATAAAATACCAGACCAGTACTCCTCAAAACTGTCAAAGTCATGAATAACAAGGAAAGTCTGAAAAACTACCACAGCCAAGAGGAGACATGACCATGCAATACAGGTATCCTGGATGGGATCTTCAGAGAAAAGACATTAGGTAGAAAGTAAACAGGTCTGAATAAAGTATAGACTTTATTATAATGTATCAGCGTTGGTTCCTGAATTGTAATGTGTGCCATACTAATAAGAAAACTGACAGGGGTGTATGGGAATTCTTTATTATCTTCTACTTTTTTATTTTGGTAAATCTAAACTTTTCTAAAGTAGAAAGTCTATGTTCAATAAAATGTAAAAGATCCTACAGATGTTAAAAGGATAATAGAATATTTTGAACAACTTTATCCCAATAAACTCAACTTTGAGAAAATGGGCAGGTATCTGGCAAGAAACAAATTACTAAAACTGATTAAGAAGAATTAGAAAGTCTGAATACCATTGCATCTATTAAGGAAATAGAGTTTACAATTTTAAACTTTCTTACAGCAAGTAATCCAGGACCAGATGGCTTTGCTGTCAAATTCTATTAAACACTTAAGGAAGAAAAAAAAACATTCTACACAAATTTTTAATAAAATGTACAATGTATCATAACCAAGTTTATTTCATAAATGCAAGATTGATTCAACAAAAGAGAAAACAATAGTTATATCAGTTGATGGAGAAGACAAAATTTAATACCTATTTATGATATAAACTCTCAGCAAAATAGAATAGAGGAAAATATCCTCAGTCTAATAAAGGACCTCTACAAAGAGAAACTATAGCTAACATCATACTGAGTGGTATAATATGATTGAGAACAAGGCAAGGTGCCAGTTTTCACCATTTATAGATAGCATTGTGGTGGAGGTCCTAGGCCATGCAACAAGGCAAGAAACATAAGTAAAAAGCAAACAAATTTGAAAAGAAGACATAAGCTGTCTTTATTTGTAGAATATGATTGTATACATAGAAAGTCCTAAAAAATTTTCCAAAAAAACCTACCAAAACTTCTAGTTGCATTTAAGAAGTCAAAGAACATGAAGACAGTAGTATTTCTGACTATTAGCAACAAATCACTGTGAATTGCAAATGAGATCATAACAGCATATAAATATGAAATAATTGGGGATATATTTAATGAAATATGTATAAAAGACCTATATACTGAAGCTATAAAACATTGCTTAGAGAAACTAAAAATCTACATAAAAGATACTCCTTTCATAGACTAGAAGAGTCAGTATGTTAAATCATTCCTTTCTCCTCAAATTAATTTTTAGATTCCATGTAACCTTAATCAAAATCTCAGCAGATCTGCTGAAAAAAAGAAGTCCTCTTAATTTCCTTTCATGTAGAGAATGTCTTTATTTCATTTCCATTCCTAATGGATATTTGCTGGATATAAAGCTCTGGGTTAATAGTTTTTGTTTTTTTTTCCAGCATTTGAAAAGTGCTGTGTCTATTCCTTTTGGCCTCCATGATTTCTAATGACAAATCTGCCATAATTTGAACTAGTGCTCCTTTATAAGGAATGTGTTGATTTCCTCTGTCTGCTTTTAAGACTTTGCCTTTAGTTTTTAGAATTTTGATTAAAATGCATTTAGATGTAGATTTCTTTGGATTTAACCTGTTTGGGGTTCACAAAGTTCTTGAATCCATATATTTATGTCTTGTAAAATTTTTGAAGTTTTCAGCCACAATTTCTTCAAATTTCTGCATTCAGTCTCCTCTCCTCAGGTATTCTGATGACACAAACATTAGGTCTTTCTTATTGTCCCACAGTTTCTGGGTCTCTGTTAATTTTAAAAACTTTTTTTTCTTTCAGTTGTTAGATAGGACAATTTCTATTGATTTCTCAAGTTCACAGACTAATTTCTCTGTCATCTCCATTTTGCTATTGAGTCTAATAATTTTTATATTGATCATTGCATTTTTCAGTTACAAAATTTAGTTATTCTTAGTCTTCTATTACTTTTCTGAGTATTTTAATCTGTTAATTTCAAGAGTTTTTTCTCTTATTTATTAGAACATTTCTATAACAGTTGTTTTAACATCATTAGCTAATCTGTTATCTCAGCATTGTCATCTATTGATTGTCTTTTTCATACAAATAGAGATTTTCTGGGTATTTCATATACCAGCTATTTTGTATTATATCCCAGACATTTTGAGTATTATGTGTCTCTTGGTCTTGTTTTATCAGGCAATTGACCTAACTGGGTTCAGTCTGAATATTTGAACCTGAATTCTGTGTTGTGGTTTCAATGTCAGTTTCACCCCCCCATTCTCCTTCTTCCATTTACTTTCCAGAGGCCTAAAGTTGCTACTCTGCATTCAGGTTTTATAGCTGCATCCAGTGGGAGAGACAGGGTAGAGTGTGCTAGCTTTTTTTCTTTTTTGCCCATAACTGAAACCTCACAGCAGTCTTTAAAAAAAAATTGTGAAAAACTGAATTCAAGATTTATCTGAAGATGCAGTATATCTCTAGAAAACTGAAACTATCTTGGAAAATAACAGTCAGGACTTACATGACTTAATTTATTTACCTAATAAAGCTACAGTAATTAAGACAGTGTAGTTATTGGCACAAAGATAGATAAATAAATCATTGGAGCAAAGTAGAATCCAGAAATAGACCCACATATATTGGTTAATTGAATTTTGACAAAGGTACTAAGGTGAATTGACAGGAGAGTGATCATCTTTTCAACACAAGGAACTGTGTCCTGGAATGATTGGGCATGCATGGGAAAAAAGTAAACTTTGATCCTCTTCTCAAATTGCAAACAAAAGTGAATGAAAATGGATTGTAGTAAAAGCTAAAACTGTAAAACTTCTAGAAGAAATCACAGGAGAAAATATTTGTGATCTTGAGCTAGACAAAGATTTATTAACATGTATTAATAAAAAGTATAAACCAAAGAGAAAATAATACTTTCATTTTATCAAAATTGAAAAAACTCTCTGAAAGAATTTTAAAGTGAGCCACAGATCAGGAAGAAATACAATGCCCATAACTAACAAAGTACTTGTATTGAGAATATATGAAGTTACAAGTCAGTAATAATAAAAAAACAACCATGTGAAAAAATGGGCAAAAGATTTGAGTAGATACTCCTTCACACTTAGCCAACAAAGTGTGTACTTCACCCCCCCAAAAAAATCAACATGAAAAGATCATTGGTTATGGGGAAATGCATATTAAAAACACAATGAAATATGCCTACACACCCACTAGACCAGCTAAAACTTATACTGACAATTCCAAATGCTGGTGGGGGTGTGGAGCAACAAGAACTCGCATACATTTTTGGTAAGAATGTGAAATTGTTCAACTACTTTGTAAAACAGTTTGGCAGTTCCTAATTGTTAGTCACACACTTAACTACATGTCCCAAAAATTCAACTCCTAGGTATCACACAAAAATGTGTATGTTAATATTCACAGTTGCTTTAATCGTAATAGTGTAAGACTGTAAAGAACAAGAATGTCCTTCAAAAGATGAATGGGTGAACAAATTGCAGTAAATTCATGCAATAAAGTACTATTCAACAATAAAAATAAATGAACTGACAAATGGCCACAAAATGGATGCATTTCAAGATCATCACTCTGAGCAAAAGAAGCCAGGCCAAAAACAAATATGTATTGTGTATTTTCATACATGTGTATGAAATTCTAGAAAAGATCAATCTAATGTATAGTGGCAAAGAGATCAGTGACTGTGTAGGGATGAAGGTTATTTACTGTGAAGGGACAAAAAGGGACTTGGAGTAATGGAAAAATTCCAGATCTTGATTATGGTGACGCCTGCATGATTGCATAAATTTGTCAGCTCATCAATTAATCAGAAGTCAAATTAAACACTTAAATGAGTGCATTTTATTGTATTTAAATTATACTTCAAAATTGATTTTTACTCAATGCCCAAATATTTAATGAACATTTACTAAATGATAGGCACTGGTGAGAAGAATGTATGTAGCAAGAGGAATTGAGGATATCTCGAATGTTTCTTGCTAAAGTGACAGAGAAGAGGATGAGGCAAGGAAGGCAAAGATTCAGGTAGAGAGGCAGGTCTGAAGGGTGTGTGTGTGTGTGTGTGTGTGTGTGTGTGTGTAATACTGGATTGACATCTGTGATACAGATCTCAGAAATTGCCCATTAATAGACTGGTAATTTTACGAACACCCGATTAATCAATAAGGTATGCCTTTAATACTGACAGGCGGTCCTGGGGTTTAATTCTTCAGTCACAATGTGGTATACCCCCATGTGAACAGCATCCAGGAAGAGACATGGGATTAGCACTCACTCAGCTCTAGTGGCAGCTTTATTTCTGCTATTTGTACCACCTGCTGTGAGCTCCTATGAATTGAACTTGGTAACCCAGATTTCTTCTTTCTCTCAGTCTCCCACTTCTCCCCAGATTCAAATGTAATATATGATTGTCACTATTTAAGGAGTGATGAACTTGGTTTCAACACTTTTCTTTTGTCAGGCCACCTGCCAAGTAAGTGGGAAAAAATTTAAAGTTATTGTGGCTTTCCCAGGAAGAAATTTCTACCTCAGTGGTAAGTGCAGAATGGCATTTTTGTACTTATTTGCTCAGTGACATAGATCTTCTGGTGGAACCACTTCTGGGTGTTGGTGATGCTGTGCAGTTCAAGTGGGCTGTACAAGGAAACACACTCAGTATACCACTCATGGCAAATATTCTGTGGCTCAATTATTCCAAATTGCCTTCTTAAACACAACCGTTTCTTCAGTCTTTTCCTTCGTGTGGTATTAATGACCACAGACTTCCCTGGAGGCTGTCTGATTATACTGGTTGGGAACATTTTCTGCTCTAATTTGCCTTCATCCCCTTCTAAAGGGATGGACCCTGTGATGATTTTGTAAGGGAGTGTATGATTCCCTCAATTTAAACTAAACACCAATTTATTCACCATCATTGACAGCCACTAGCTAGTCCTGTGGACTTGAAAAGCTAAGTGATCAGTGTTAACTGCTACAATGTTGTTAAATCACCATTGTTTATTCAGACTTTGATGGGACACACTGTGGCTTCAGACCCCATGGTGCATGGGAGTCTGTGCCCTCAGAGAGTTTACAATCAAGTGGGAATACCAGTCAACTATAAAATTATTTTTGTTATCTATAGGGAAGGAAATGAATATTGGATTCTGTAATAAACCAGAGTTGTGCTTGATTCATACATCTATCTAATCTAATAATCTCAATAATCCTAAAAAGCACAAGTGAGGAAACTGCATCCACAGGGAGCCAGGTTCCACCCTGAAATGTGTTGACTCCAAATGCTGCTTTTTTCCACTTCATTGAAGCAGCAGAAAAGAATGTTAATAAGTTTGTAGATTAGGGCTCTGTTTATATTTAGTATGATCAGGATGTTTTACCTTTTAGGGAAAAGGTAGCATAATTTGTCTGATTTCTTCCATTCATTAAAATTGCCTTAAAAATAAACCTTAAGTTTGAAAGATGTATACATTTAAAGGCCAGGACCCACCTTCACTTAGAATTTCCTTGTGATAGGTGATCAGAGAACATGCTCAAGTTTTTCAAGCAGTTCAGGCAAAGCTCTCAGCTGCAGTCCCTGGTGTGGCCATCAATATAAAGATCCGGGGATCAGACTGTTCCCCAGCTAATCCTAATATGGTTTATTTGGGAACATAAGGCTTTGCCTCATCTACTTTGAGACAGTTCATACAGCAGGTAGCTGATGGACTCCATCTACCTCGCTTGGGAGCATCTGGGCCTCAGATTGCTCCTCTGCTGCTTTCTGCCTGGCGCTATGGACCACCTTTCTAACCTCCTGCTAGGGGAAGCTTACATGCCTTCTAACTAGGCTCTGGGACCCATGTTTACATATTGATTTCTAAGAAGTTAAAACATTTCCATTTGTGTTGCAAATAAAAAAATATCCAACTCAGTTTTACCTGTCTTAATGTCTGTAGCATTTTCTCAGGTCTACTAGAGACTAATTTCCTCAGTTTTGTCTACCTATAAATGCCTTTATTTCAATTTCATTTTTGAGGGGTATTTTTGCCAGATAGAGAAATCTAGCTTGATACCGTTTTTTCCTTTTAGCACTTTAAGGAATTTCCACCAACTTCTTGTTTTCCATTGTTACTGATAAGACCTCAACTGCCATTCTCATTGGTTCCTCCTGCACAGATGTACTCTTTTTTTTTCTTTGATTGCTTTCAAGATTTTTACTTTCTCTTGAATTTTCAGCAGTTTGGCTTTTATTTGCCTGTATGTTTTTCTTTGTACTTACCCTGCTTCAGCTTTGCTAAACTTCTTATATTTGTGGGTTGATATCTTACACCAATATTGGAAAAATTCTCAGCCATTGCCTTCTCAAATATTTCTTCTATCCATTCTCGTTCCTCTCCTTCTAGAATTCCAATTACATGTGCATTAGACTTTTTGTTGAGATCCTACAGATCTCAGATGTATAGCATTTTTCCCTCTATTCTGTTTGAATCATTGTAATTCAGTTTGGATAGACTTGTCTTTAGCTTCACTGATTCTTTACTCTGCTGTGTCCAACCTACTGTTAAACCCATTAAATGGATTCTTAGTTTATGGTTTTTTATATGTTCACACACAACATCCACTTTTTTACTTTAGACCATTTAACATATTTACCATAGTTCTAGGCTCTTTCAACACCCGAGCCATCATTTTGTCTGAAGTAGCTTAGTCTAGCGTACCTTAAATGTGCCCAAATGTAAGCTAATGTAAGTGGTCCAAACATGTTTAAGGTAGAGTAGACTAAGCTATGATGTTGGGTAGGTTAGGTGTATTTAATGCATTTTTGAATTACAATATTTTCAACTTATGATGGGAAAACTGAGTCCTTTCTCAAAATAGACACCAATAAATGGTAAATGAAATAGAATTGATGGATAGCACTATTCCCAAATGGCTTAGTAACATGCTGATACAGAAATGCTGAAAGAAACAGCTAAAGCAGGGTTGCTGCTCTGGAAAGGGTCCTTGGGAGAAAGGGCAAAGCTCTGCAGAGAACTGTGGTATTTTGTATAAATCTCTTTAAGCTGCACACTTATATTACTAGTGCAAAACAATGCACCAAATGCCAACAGTGGAATACAAGTACTATGTCTAAGATTCACAAACATGGTTAGTTGAAAATAGTTTTCTCAGTAAGAAGGATGAAATCACCTCCATTAACTAGTGGACAAGGGACATTTGACAGGACATTAACTGAGGTGGTCAATGAAGACCTACTATGAGAAGCCTGGACTTTAGTTTGAAGTTGAATATCAGGGAGAACCAGCCTCACTTGTCTCATGGACCCACGTATGAAACATACCTACCTGTCTGCTGAGGTCAAGTCCAGCAAAGTAAGTCCTAGAGCAAAATAACAATGTGTCTCTGTTCACTCCACAGACACCCCCACACCTTTACCTGCCCTAGGTCCCATCACTAGGACTCCAGGCACGGCTTCCTGCTGGGTCCAACTGGTGGGAGGTGCCAGCTGGATGTCAGGGGGAGTGGGCATCCTGCAGGGTTCCCTAGGCCCAGCAGAGTGCATGCCCCTCAGGCAGCCCCTCTTACACAGTTGCAATTACCTCCTGCCCTCTGACAGCAGGTGCTAAGAAAGGCCCATTGTACACTTTGTCCCTTCACCCTGCCTCACCTTTGTGAGTTGTTCCCTCCTGAAATTCTCCTGGCCCCTGGAGCAGTTCCTGGTGATTCCTGTAAGGGCCTGACTGATAGGAGGTGAGTGCCCTTGGCCCCATGGTACTCCCTGTCAGGAAGCTCCCTACTGTGAGCTGTGGCCTCTGCTCTTTCACATATGTCAAGTTGTTCGGCAATATTCACAACATGATGGAGAGTGATTCCTTACTCCCTTTAGCAGTGGTGCAGTTTAGGAGGAGATGGAGGAAGACATGTCAGCCAGCCTTCCAGTGCTTTTGCCACTGTCTGGCCTGGAGCAGGGTCCCTGAGCATGTCCCCAGACAATGGCAAAGTCTTTGTGTTTGAACCACACTGTGTTTGCTCTTTAGACCACACGTGCATTACTTGCATAAAATAACATAATAGCAAATGCTAAAATGCAAATCGTGAGTCTCAGAGATTTGCGAGCATGGATGGGATAGAGGAGGATGACTGCTGCCAGACATTCAGCAGTGCCCTTCACCCCCTAACCTCACCTATTCCTCAGATAACCCTAGCAAGCAGGTACTGCTAGTGTCACCAATTGACAGCTGAAAATACGAGGACCCCTCAGAGAGGGCCAGGAGCTGCCTATGGGGTAGAAGTATGTTGGGAATATGCCAATACTCAGTGGTTGAGTCCCCCTGCTTTTGTGAACCACGTCAGAACTGGTGGTCGCAGCTCTACCTCCATCACCCCAGACTGCTTTCACTACTCTGGCCGTGGCTACTATGGTTGTTCATTCATATATGGCTCCTCCCCGCACCTGCTGATCTAGCTTCTTGGACCACCACCATGCAAGGACAGAGCAGCCAAATACGAAGATTACCCACCTGTTCCTGCTAGACTCCAAAAACAAGCTCAGCATATTCCAAACCTTTCAAGTGCCATCCAGCTCTGGTGTATTGGGATAAGAAGTGGAAGTCCTATCTTGTCACACTGCAGGCTATCTGCAACTGGGGACTTTGTGTCATCACCTCTTTTGTGAGGAGGCAGGTTCTCTGGACACCATAGTCCCAGAGGGTACAGTCTGTGGCCCAGGGCCTCACCAAGCACTGTGAATGCAGACACAAGTTTGGAGATGAAAAGAGGACTTTACACAAGGAAAGTGTCAACAATATCAAATGTCCCTGCAGTCACAAGCCAGACTCCCGTTTGAGAGGGGTTCTCTCACTGGCCTCAGCCAGCACTGCCACTGCACACACAAGAGTTCTACCTCCAAAGTTGAACTTGGGTTACTATGTTTAATGACATGCAGTTTACATTTTTTTCTTTAATGGACTCTCAGGCCTAAGATTAGAATTTTGGGCAGGATTCAAGCTCCCAAGACCTAGGTGTGACTGCCTTTCTGGCAGCCTTTTAGGTGGGGGCGGAAGGGAGGATTGAATTATCTCTCACTCTTCTTAAAACAAACCTCATTATCCAGGCAAAATCTTGGCTCACAACCATAACTTCAGGAAAAAAAAATTTTGAAAGGAAAAAATGTTAAGACAGGGTTTTATCCCCACTTGATGTGAACACTTGAAACCTCTTTGCACCTGTGCTGGATATGAAGCTTCAGAAACTCTGAGGGCACAACTGGTTTAAGCTCCAGTGTACCTAGTTCATCATCACTCCAACCCAAACACGCCTTTACCAGAATGCATGGGCTTCCTAAACCGCAGAGATGCCCATCTCCAGAGGTTGGAAATCTCAAAGGGCTAAATTCCAAAAGGAGGCTTGCTGTAAGCCCACTGCTGCTCTTCCCTGTAGTCATCACATGATGGCACTAGACAGCCAGCTCCACCACTTCGGGGAAGGGCTAGGCAAGGCTTGTGCTGCCACAGGGGTTTTAGGTAAGGGCTGTGGTCTTCTGCAGACTTAGAACAGGCAGCTGGCGGGCTATGGCCCACAGCTCTTATTCTAGCACTGCTTAACTTTTTTTCTTCTCTGTAATCCATTTAGGAGTCAGGCAAAATTTTTTATAAATCAAGGGTCTCAAACTTGGATGCCTTTGGGGCCAATTGCTAACATTGTCAGGAAAGCAGAGGCCCATGCAAAGGGGGCCCAGGCAAGGAGGCAGGCTCCACTCACCTTCCCTCTATTGCCACCTGGCAATGTGAGCCCCTGGGGGACAAGACCTCCCAAACGAGGAATTCATGTTTCTATGTAAATCTCTTTCAACTACAGGCAATATATTGTTATTTTCACCAGTTTTATTGAGGTAGTCACCAGACAGATCATTATACTGATGCAGAACAATTCCATAATTCTAAAAATATTACTTCATGCCCATTTGGAGCCAATTAGTTCCCACTAAATAGTGACCAGTGGCAATAACTGCTCTGTTTCCATCAACATAATTTTGCAAATGCAATCATGATCTACCTAGTCTTTAGTGGCTCATTTGTGCATTTAGCATGATGCATTTGAGACTTCTTATTGTGGATACCAGTAGTTTGTTCCTTTCTATGGCTGAGTAATATTTCATAGGACTAACAAAACACAAATTGTCCCCAATTTGACCACTTCAAGCTATTTTTATGGCATTTTGATATGTTCTCATAATTCTTTGATCACTTCCTTGTTTTCTGGCAACAAAGATTTTCTAGTTTCACACACCTGTGTGTGTCAGTAAATTCATATAACAAAAAGTAACCATTTAAAAACATACAGGCTAGTGTCATTTAGTACATTCACAAGGTTGTGCAACCACCACTCCACCCAGTTCCAAAACATTCATCACCCCAAAGACAAACCCTGGATTCATTATACAATAACTCCCAACTTCCCACCTCCCCTCAACAGTGCCTGGTAACCTCTATTTTTATCTCTGTAAATTTGTCTATTTTAGATATTTCATATAGGTGGAATCACACAATATTTGTCCTTTTGCATCTGGCTTACTTTACTTATTCTAAAGTTAATAAAGTTTATCCATTTTGCAGCATACATCAGAACTTTATTTATTTTTATTGATAATAATATTCCATAGTATGGATATACCACACTGTGTTTATCCATTCATCTGTGTTTCTCTATGGATGGACATTTGAATTGTTTCCATCTTGCAGCCATTGTAAATAATGCTTCAATGAATATTGATGTATAAGTTTCTTTTTGAGTTCCCAATTTCAGTTTTCAATTTTGGGGGGTATATTGGATCATATGGTAATTTTATGTTTAATTTTTTTAGGAACCACCAAACTGTTTTCCAGGGCAGCTGCACCATATTACATTTCCACCAGCAGTACGAGGGTTCTGATTTTTCCATATCCTCACCAGCAGTTATTTTTCTTTTATTGACAATAGCCATCCTAATGGGTGTGAAGTGGTACCTCATTGTGGGTTTTGTTTTTATCCTCATATGAGGACATTTTTTCATTGCTTTGAGAGGAGAAGAGGGGAGAGAGTAAGGGAGAAAGAGAAGCATCAATATAAGAGAGAAACATTGCTTGGTTGCCTCCCATATGCACCCGGACTAAGGATTAAACCAGTAACCTAGATATGTACCCTGATCAGGACTTAAACCCACAACCTTTCAGTTATGGGATGACACTCTACACCAGCCAGGGATCATTGTGGTTTTGATTTTCATTTCCAAAATGTCTAGTCTGAGTATTTTTTATTTGTTTATTGACCAACCATTGTATATCTGCTTTGGTAAAACATCTATTCGAGTTCTTGCCCATTTTTAAATGTTTTGTTTTTTTTATTGTTGGCTTATAAAAGTTCTTTTTGATATTAAGCCCTTATCAGATATATGTTCTGAAATATTTTCTCTTATTCTGTGGGTTATATTTTGATTCTCTTGATAGTTTCTTTGAAGTACAAAAGGTTTTAATTTTGATGAGGCCCAGTTTATCTATTTATTCTTTGGTCGCTTGAGCTATTTATGTCATATTTTTAAAAACTTTGCATAATCTAAGGTCATGAAGATTTAAACTTATGTTTCCATGAAAAAATTTCATAGTTTAGAAGCCTTTTTTAAAGAGTCTTATATATAGGCTTGAGATCCATGTTGAGTTAATTATTGTGTATCATGTGAAGTAATAGTCCAATTTCATTCTTTCACATATAGCCATCCACTTGTTCCAGCACTATTTGCTCAAGAAACTATTCTATTCCCATCAAATGGTCTTGGCACCCTGTCAAAAATTAGTTAGCTATAAATCATGGATTTATTTCTAGACTCTCAATTCTATTCCATTGATCTCTGTCCTTATTCTGTCACCACATTTTTTCTTACTGCAATATGTAACAAGTTTTAAAATCAAGAAGTATGAATCCTTCAACTATGTTTTGCTATTTCAAGATTACTTTAACTATCCAGGGTCCCTGGAAATTCTATGTGAGTTTCAGAATCAGCTTTTTCATTTCTGCACAAAACCAATGGGATTTCTATAGGGATTGTATTGAATCTATAGAACATTTTAGGTAGTATTGCCATTTCAACTATATTAAATCTTCCAATCCTTAAACATGATTATTCCCTCTGCCATTTATTTAGGTATTATTTAATTTCTTTCAGAGGAAGCAGAGGAAACAAACATCAGTAAAATTTTGGAAAGACGAGCAGAAATTACCCAACAGATCGAAAAAGTTCTAAGGAGATATGGAGAATGTCAAGAAACCAATCCAGCTTTACATCAAAATCATCAAAGCCTCAAAAATTACCCATATTTTGCTGTGTGTAATATGCACTTTTTTGCCCAAATTTTTTAGGGAAAAATAAGGAAACACACTATACATGGGTAGCACTAATTTCATATCTATATAAATGTTTTTAATTCTTTTATTTATGCTTACACATTGAAAGTGTAACTCTAGAAAGCAATAACTATATCCATATGCAAAATAACACCCTGGAATACAGTAATCAGTTTTGTTGAACTTATGACAAACTTGCAATGAAAGCAGTTTCAGACAATGATTCAACAAAATGAAACAAAGAGTGACATATTGTTATCTGCAGAGTAAGACAGATGATGCTGATTGTTATGCACTTGATAACATAGGTGATGCTGACTTTATTATCATAGGGTGAACAGCACAGCATTTCTCTTTGTACACTGTAAGTGGGAGAAATTATTGGAAAATCCCTTGGAAAGTGTCAAAAATGGTTTTTGTATACTGCAAGCTTTAAGCTAAAAGCTATTAAATATGCTAAAAAGCATGGCAACAGAACTCCTTAGAGAAACTTCAGACCTCCTTCTACAGGGAGTGTCATCAGATTGTGGGGCAACAGGAAGAAAAGCTTCTTCAGATGCCAGAACAGAAGAAGACAATGCAAGGGAAACCTCCAAAGAGACCAGAGGTGGAACAGGAGGTGGTTTCTGGAGCAGCATCAAACTGGGATCTCTATTCCAACCAAGATGCTACCAGAAGGTAAAAGGATTGCATGAGAAAAAAATCATTGATGATTTCTCAGAGACACCTAAATGGCATTTTTAACTTTATGAAGAGAGAAGGTTTGAGCATGAGGACATGAACAAAACTTGCCCCAAAGCTTCCAGCAGCCAATGAAAATCAAACTTTGGAATTTCATTCTTATATTATCAGTCTTCAAGACTTACAACTTTCAGCTGTCCCAAATCACCAATATGGACGAGGTCTCCAACTTATTGGATGAGGTGTACAACTCTATCAGTTTATACAAACACAGTTATAAAACCACTATTATATTCAAGATGTAGAATAGTTCCATCACTTTCCAAATCAGACATCTTTTTAATTCTCAACATTTAATATGAGTAGAAAATTGAAGATTAGCAGACCTGAAAGAAACAGGAATAATGCAGATATCTTTAGGGATAATGGTTTACAATCATAAACAGATAATAGGATATATGATCAGAAGTAACATCAGAGAACCAAAAGACAACTATTAGAAATACAAAATATGATAGAAGAAATTAAAACCAATGAATTGGCATTTATTCCAGAGAAATGAAGACTCATGTTCATTTCTGTATATATACAAGCATTTATAGCAGCTTTATTATTAATAGCTCCCACACTGAAAACAACTGAAATGTCTTTCAATAGGTAACTGGTTAAACAAATGGTGGTACATCCACACCATGGAATATCATTCTGCAATAAAGATGGATGAACAGGAGTATCATAGAGTAGGAAGCTTTAGGAATCTGTCTCTCCACTAAAACAATGATTGAGCCAGTACCCTTTTCTCTGTGGGATCACCATGGCAGCTGGGGCTGTGGACACATATCCAGAATACTAGAGGGCCTTTAAGGCCCTCATTGCGTTCAGGACAGTGTGGTTCAGGTCTGCATGCTCTCCACACCACCCCACTTCTATTTGACCAAATCAATCACATCTCTGAATTTCTCCACAAATTTCCTGCCAGCAAGATTCCAGTATTTGAAGATGACGATGGATTCTGTGTGTTTGAGAGCCATGTCATCACCTACTATGTGAACAATGAGGAGCTGTGGGGAAGTAGTGCAGAGGCAGCAGCCCAGGTGGTACAGAGGATAAGCTTTGCTGACAGCAACCTGGGGCTCCTCACCTTGGGTATCATGCTCCACTACAAGCAGACCACAAAGAATGCAAAGGGTGAGGCTAGGTGAATTCTGTGGTTGATGGATGCTCACCTAAAGACATGGACTTCTTTGGTGGATGAACATGTGACACTGGCTGACATCACAATTGTCTGCACCATGTTGTGGCCCTATAAAGAGGCCCTAGAGCCTTCTTTCCACCAGGCCTTCCCTGATACCAACCATTGGTCCCTATCCTGTATTAACCAGCCCCAGTTCCATGCTGTCTTGGGGGAGGTGACACTCTGTGAGAAGATGGCTCAGTTAGATGCTAAAAAGAGTTTAGAGCCAGACTAAAAAGGACAGCCCATGGAAGGATTAAGGCTCTTGAGAGGAGAAGCAGAAACGCCAGGCTGAGCAGAAACAGGAGAGAAAGGCAGCTAGCTGTTCATGCTCCTAACGTGGAGATGGACGAATGTAAGCAGATGCTGGCTGCTGAGTCAAAGGCCAAGAAGCCCTTTGCTCACCTGCCCAAGAGTACCTTTGTATTGGGCGAATTTAAGTGCAAGGACTCCAATGAGGACACACTCATAGTGGTGCTGTCATATTTTGGGGAGCACTTTGGTAAGGATTGCTAGTCTCTGTGGTACTCTGAGTACTGCTTCCTCAAAGAGCTCACCCAGACCATCATAAGCTGCAACCTCATCACTGGAATGTTTCAGTGATTGGACAAGCTGAAGAAGAATGCCTTTGCCAGTATCATCTTTGGAACCAACAATAGCAGTTCCAATTCTGGAGTCTGAGTCTTCCAAGTCCAGAAGCTTCCAATGAAGGTGGACTATGAGCCATACACGGCAGAAACTAGATCCAGGCAGTGAGGAGACCCAGACACCGGGTTGAAAGTACTTTTGCTGGGAGATGGATGTCTAGGATGTGGGTAAAGACTTCAATTAGAGAAAGATCTTCAAGTGAACATCTCTTGCCATCACCTATCTGCTGCCTTTACCTGTCCTTCAGGGAGATTGAGGGTCATTAAAGGAAAGTGAACATTGGAAAAAATTGAGCTGGCAAGAACATCTGAAAGAACTATTTTTGGAACTCTAGAGTCTAGTTGAACACTTGCAGCATCTCGTAAAGAATTTGAGAAAGAGGCTGAGAAATTTCAGCGAATTTCCATGTTTCTTGCAGAGGCTAACATCCTGCATCTCCAGCACCTAGACAAGGCAGCCATGGGGACAGTGGCCTGTGTTCATGGTGTGGCTTACTGGTTCTAGGCTGGACTATAGGACCTTGTCCTTTACACTTCGAGATTTTGTATTTTGACCATTGCTCAGTGATTTTGATTACAAAAGATGGTACAGAGTCTGATCATTCTTTCAAACTCCCATAGTCAGAAGCAGCTTTCCTGCCACAGGGGATTTAAAATGACAGTTGTTTTTGCAAATTTATTTTATTTTTATATTTTTCTCTTTGACAGACAGACATTAAAGAAAGTCTTTATTCAGTCACTAGCTGACCTCAGAGAATAGAAATTTCAGTGACCACCCTTGATAAGGAATACATATTTTTCAAAATAGTTTGGAAAGGTCACAAACAGATGGCTCTAACCTTCAACAACAAAAAACAGAAATCCCAAAGAGTGGGACTATATGATTTCCATAGCTATCACATTACACAAAGCTCAAAATGTTCAGTTGTCAACAAAAATAACAAAGCATATGTATTGGTCTGGTAAGGCTGCTGAACTAAAGTACTGCAAAGTGGGTGGCTTGAACAACAGAAATTTATTGACTCATAGTTCTGGTGCCTAGAAGTCTGATATCGAGGTTTTTGCAAGATTGGCTCATTCTGAGGATTGTGACCAAGAATCTGTTTCATCTCTCTCCACTAGCTATTGGTGACAAACTTTAACATGCCTTGACCTGTAGATCTCTCTATTTGTGTGTCTGCATCCAAAATTTCCACTTATAGTGACATTTATAATGTTATGACATTTATAACAACAAATGTCATATTGGATTGGGGAACACTCTACTCCATATGACCTCATTTTAACTACATTTGCAATGACCCTATATATAAATAAACTCACATTATGGTGTTTAGACTTAAAATATGAATTTTGGAAGGACACAGTTCCACCCACAACTTGAAGATAATCAAAATTATGTAGAGAAATAGAAAGAATAATGAAGAAAAATTAACAGAACCTGAGGAACCTGTGGGATACCATTAAGAAAACCAACATAAAGAGTTCCAGTAGAACAGAGAAAGAGAAAGAAAAATATTTGAAAAAATAATGACCAAAAATTTCCAAAACTGATGAAAGCCATGACAATGCACATCCAAGAAGCTCAATGAACTCCACATAGGATAAATTCTAAGTGATCACTAACACACATTATAATATAATTGTCAAAAATCAAACACAGAAAGAATCTTGAAAGCAGCAACAGAGAGTCTACTCATTGTGTACAGGAAATTCTCTTTCTTTCACATTTTTTATTGTTGTTCAAGTACAGTTGTCTCCATTTTCCCCCTATTGCTCCCCCCAACCCCAGCCATACCCACTTCCCACCTTTGATCCTACTCCGCTTTGGTTTTGCCCATGTGTTCTTTATAGTTGTTCCTGAAAACCTTTTCCCCGTTTCCCCCATTGTCTCCTCCCACCTCCCCTCTGGTTACTGTCAGTTTGTTCTTTATTTCAATGTCTCTGGTTATATGTTGCTTGTTTGTTTTGTTGATTAGGTTCCACTTATAAGTGAGATCATATGGTATTTGTCTTTCACCGCCTGGCTTATTTCACTTAGCATAATGAACTCCAGATCCACCCATGCTGTTGCAAAGGGTAGGAGCTCCTTCTTTCTTTCTGCTGCATAGTATTCTTTCATAAATGCACCACAATTTTTTTTAAAGATTTTATTTATTTGTTTTTAGAGATCAGGGAAAGGGAAGGAAAGAGAGGGAGAGAAACATCAATGTGTGGTTGCTCCTTGCACACCCCTTACAGGAGGCCTGGCTGGCAACCCAGGCATGTGCCTTGACTGGGAATCTATCTGGTGACGATTTACTTCACAGGCCCATGCTCAATCCACCGAGCTACACCAGCCAAGGCTTTACAATAGTTTTTTTATCCATTCATTTACTGATGGGCATTTAGGTTGCTTCCAGCACTTGGCTATTGTAAATTGTGCTGCTATGAACATTGGGGTGCATAGGTTCTTTTGTTGGTGTGTGTTTCTGGGCTCCTAGGGTATAATCCCAGCAGTGGAATTGCTGTGTCAAAAGGCAGTTCCATATTGTGTTCTGAGGAAATTCCATATTGTTTTCCACAGTGACTATACCAGTCTGCATTCCTACCAACAGTGCACTAGGGTTTCCTTTTCTCCAAATCCTCTCCAACACTTGTTTCTTGAGTTGTTTATGATGGCCATTCTCATCAGTGTGAAATGGTGTCTCATTGTGGTTTTAATTTGCATCTCTCTGATGGCTAGTGATGCTCAGCATCTTTTCATATGTCTCTGGGGCCTTCGTATGTCCTCCTTGGAGAAGTGTCTATTTAAATCTTTTGCCCATTTTTTAGTTGGATTTTTTTGTCTTCCTGGAGTAGACTTGTGTGAGTTCTTTATATATTTTGGAGATAAAACCCTTGTCTGAGGTATCATTGCCAAATATGTTTTCCCACACAGTTGGTTCTCTTTTCATTTTAATGCTGTTTTCTTTAGCTGTGCAGAAGCTTTTTATTGTGATGATACCATTTGTTTATTCTTTCTTTTATGTTCCTTTCTCTAGGGGACATATCAGTAAAAATATTGTTGCATGGAATATCTGAGATTTTCCTGCCAATGTTCTCCTCTAGGACTTTTATAGTGTCACAACTTATATTTAAGTCTTTTATCCACCTTGAATTTATTTTTGTGTATGGTGGAAGTTGGTGATAGAGTCTCCTTTTTCTGCATGTAGCTGTCCAGATCTCCCAACACCATTTGTTGAGGAGGCTACTTTTACTGCATTTTATGCTTCTGCCCCCTTTCTTGAGTGTTAATTGACCATAGAGACTTGGGTTTATTTCTGGGCTCTCTATTCTGTTCCATTGCTCTATGTGTCTGTTCTTATGCCAGGTGTACAAGGAATTCTTAATAAGATTACCGGCTTTGATTAAAGATTAAAGATTTGTCGTGAGAAACCATGGAGTCCAGAAAGAAGTGGGATGACATATTTAAAGTTCTGAAAGAAAAACCCCTAAACAAAGATGTCTATATCTGACAAAACTATTCTTTAAGAATGAAGAGAGGCCATGGCTGGGTAACTCAATTGTGTTATGTATTACACCAAGGCTTTGGGTTCAATCCCCAGTGGACACATGCAAAAATCAACCAATAAATGCATAAATAAGTGGAACAATAAATCAGTGTTTCTCTCTCTCTCCCCCCTCCTTCTCCCTTTCTTTCTTTTCCCCTTCTTCTCTCTCTAAAATCAGTAATAAAAAGTAAAGGGAAAAATAATACATTTACAAATTAACAAAAGCTGAGGGAGTTTTTTATCAGTAAATGTACCCTACAAAAAATGCTAAAGGGAGTTCTTTAGACAGAAATGAAAGGACACTAGATAGTAACTCAAAGCTATAATATGAAATAAGAACACTGGTAATGGTGACTATGTAGATAAATATTAAAGTCAGTATGATTGTATATTTGTTTATAAATCCTCTATTTTTATATACAAATTAAAAGACAAATGAGTAAAGCAGTAATTACAAATCTAAGTTAATGGGAACATAATATATAGAGATGTTATGTGTGGCAATAACAATATAAAGAAAGATGGACAAAGATATATAAAATCAGAGTGTTTGTACACAATTTTAACTATTCATACAAGGTTTTTATATATGTAAGGTTTTAATTGTAACCCCCAAAGATAACCACTAAGGTAGTAACTAGAAAGTATACAGAAAAGGACAAAAGAAGGGAATTAAAATTGTACAATACAAGAAATCAACTAAATACAAAACAAGGAATAGAATAATTGAGGAACAAATAACATGTATACATAAAGAAAGCAAAGATTAAATGACAGAAGCCATTCCTTACAGTACTTACTTTAAATGTAAATGTATTAAACTCTCCAGTTAGTAGGCAGAGATTAACAGAATGTACTAAAAATGATCCATCTATATGCTGTCTACAAGAGGAACACATAGGGGTTGAAAGTAAAAGGATGAAAGAAGAGATTCCATAAAAATACCATAAGATATCTGGATAGCTATATTAGTGTCAGACAAAATAGACTCTAAGTGAAAGGGTTACAAGAGACAATAAAGAACATTGTTAAATATTGATAAAAGGATTGACCCATCAAGAAGATATAATATAAAAATATATACACTTAACAACAGAGCCCCAAATTAACAAAATTAAAAGAGAAAATAGATAATTCTACAATAATAGTTGGAGACGTCAATACCCTACTATCAATAATAGATAGAACCAGATAGAAATAAGATCATTAAAGAAATGAAGCATTTGAATAACACTACCCACCAATTAGAGTTAACAGATATACAGAAAATTTTACCCCAAATAGTAGAGGAGACATTCTTCTCAAGTGTACATGGAATGTTTTACAGGATATATTAGGCCAGAAAACTAATACATTTTAAAAGATCCAAGTCATACAAAACATATTTTCTGACCACAATGGAATTAAGTTAGAAATAAATGAAAAAAGGTAAGCTGGAAAATTTACAAATATGTGGCTAAAACCCAACATCCTTAAAAAACCACTGGGTCAAAGAACAAAACACAACATACCAAACATAAAAACTGCAGTGAAAGCAAGGCTAAGAGGGAAATTTATATATTTAAATGCCTAACTTCAAAATAAGAGCAAATAAAAATTAATAATCTAACTATACAACTTAAAGAAATAGAACTTGCAGAACAAACCAAATACAAAGCTAACAGATAAAAGGAAATAATAAAGACTACAACAAAGATAGATCAATAGAGAATAGAAAACTAATTTAGAAAATTGAGAAGAGGTACAATATAATAGTGGTGTAGAAGGACATTGAACTTACTCCCTCCCATGAGCAAACTCAATGGTACAGATTATATATATAATCTGACAACCTAGGGCTGAATAAACAGCTTAAAAACAACAAATAAGAGAAATAAATAGAAAATAAAAGGCTGGGAAAACCTCAAAAGCCCTCTGGGAGCTGCAGAAACTCTCTGAACAGAGAGAACCAAGGAACATCATGTTTATGTTTCCCCCCACCTGGATATGGGGGCAAGAGATATATTTGAGAGTTTTGGCCAACTTGCAAGATCACTGCAACATGTTCTCAGCTACATTGCCTGAAGTGTTGAAGCAAAGGGAGCTAGCAGGAATAGCAGGGCATTAGGACATGCACCTGGCCTTCCTGACAAGAGTCATTCCAGCCTGACAAGCCAGTGGCCCCAGCATCATAATAGGTACCTGTCTGGTTCCAATAAGCTTCTGAAAACTACCCAGCACATAAAAGCTACAAAGTGCTTTCTTTTCCAGATAACCATTTTCTTTACAACAAACAAGAAAAAGACTGCATAAAGAAGGCTGGGGCACTGTGGGGGCTCTCTGGGGACTGCAAAGATTCTCCAGGGCCAAAAGTGCCAGTGAGCATCATTATTTACATCTCCCTTGATCTCCATAGGTTGGGTAGGGGCTTAACCCAAGTGCTCTAGCCTACCTGCAAAATTACTACAATAGTTCCTAGACACATTACCCAAGCCTGTTTCGTTCCCCAAACAGGAGCAGGCAAGATAAATAGGGCATTACTACATACATCTGGCCTTCTCACTAGGAGCTGTTCTTGCTCATAAAGTCAGTTACTTGGATGCATTAAGCATATGCTTGGCTTTTACCAGCCTTCCAAAACCACACAGCACATACAGCCTTTACAGAGGCCAATTCTACAGAAGCCCACTTTTTAAGACTGGAAGAGAAAGACAAGTTGTCTAATTCATATAAACAAACATAGGAAATCAAAGAAGAGGAAAAGGCAGAAGAATATCTTTCAAATAAAGGAACAAGAACAATCCCCAGAAAAAAAGCCCTAAGGAAATGAAGATAAGTAATTTGCCTGATGAAAATTCAAAGATATGGTCATGAGAATGCTCAACAAAATTGACAGTGGTATAGAGAAACTTACAGTGTACTTCAACAAAGAGTTAGAAAGTATAATAAAGAACCAGGAAGACTTGAAAAATACAGTAAATGAAATAAAAATTACATCAGAAGAAATCAACAGCAGATTATCTAACACAACAGATTAGCAACCTAGAAGACAGACTAGTATAAATCAACAAATCAGAACAGCAAAACAAACAAACAAATAAACAAGGGTAGCAAGGATAATTTGAGGGACCTCCAGGGTAATATCAATTGCTCAAGTCACTTTACAGGGATCTCAAAAGAAGAAAGAGAAAAAGGAATGGAAACTTTACCTAAAGAAAGAATGCCTGAAAACTTTCCTAGCCTGGGAAAGGAAACAGACCTTTTCTTCCAGAAACCATAGAGAGCTCCAAATAAGAAGAACCCAAAGAGATCCACACCAAGACATATTGTAATCAAGATGACAAAAGTTAAAAAAGAAAGAAAAACTTGAATACAACAAGAGGAAAATAACAAGTTATATATAAAGGAAACCCCATAAATCTACTGATTTCTCAAATGCAACTTTACAGGCAAGAAGGGAGCTGCACAAGATCTATAAAATGCTGAATGAAAGAAACTACAATACAGGATAATTTACCCAGAAAGGTTATCATTCACTGTTCTAGAAAAAATACAGTTTCCCAGACAAGCAAAAACTTAAGAGTTCATCACCATTAAACTAGCTTTACAAGAAATGTTAAACAGCATCTTTAAGCAAAAAAGGAAAAGCCATGACCAGAGATAAGAAAATATGAGAAAGGGGAAAATTGCACCAATAAAGCCAAATATTTAATATGTACAGCAAATAAAAACACTTAAAAAGCTATGACAAAGGTTAAAAGAAAAAAGTATCAACTCAACTAAAACTATAAGTAGTTAAGATATATACCACACAAAAATATCTAAAACATGAAATCAATAACAGAGTATAGAAGGGGAGTAAAAATGTAGTCCTTATAGAGCATATTCAAACTTAAATGCCTATCAGCTTAACATACACTGCTATCAGTATTAAATGATATACATAAACCTCATGGTAACCACACACACAAAAAACCTACAAAAGATATACAAACAACAAATAAAAAAGAACCCAAGGAAAACACTAAAGAACAGCAGCAAACCAAAAGGGAAGAGATCAAGAGAAGAAGCAAGAAACAGAAGAGAACTTTAAAAACAACCAATAAAACTTAACAAAATGGCAATAAGTATATAGTTATTAATATTTACTTAAAATTGAAATGGATTAAATGCTCCAATAAAAAGACATCGAGTGGTTGAATGGATTAAAAACATGACCCATCTATATGCTTCTTACAAGAGACTTACTTGAATTAGAAAAACACACACAGACTGAAAGTGAACAGATGAAAAAAGATTTTTCATGCAAATAGAAACAAAAAGAGAGCTGAAGTAGTACTGTTCTTATCAGACAAAAAGACTTAAAAAATGAAAAGTACAAAAAAGAACAAAAAGGATTTACATAAGTGGTCAGTTCAATAAGAGGATATAACAATTGTTAATATTTACACACACAATAGCAATGCAAATTTTAAAAACCTGAATATGTAAAATGATGATTAATGGACATAGAGGGAAAAATCCAAAGTAATATAGTAATACTAGGCAATTTTTGCCGTACTCACATCAATGACTAAGATCATCCAAACAGACAATTTAATTAAAAAATAATGGCTTTAAATGTCAGATAAGACTAGATGAACTTAACAGATATTTATAGAATAATTTCACCTAAAAACTGCAGAATACACATATTTTTTTTTCAAGTGCACAAAGGATATTCTCCAGGATAGATCACATTTTAGGCCACATAAGTTTCAATAAACTCAAGAAGATTAAAATCATGACAAGCATCTTTTCTGACCACAAGGACATAAAACTAGAAACCAATGACAGGAATTGGAAAAAACTAAAATATATGAAGATTAAACATCACTAAATAACCAATGAATCAAAGAGAAAATGAAACAGGAAATTAGAAAAGTATATCTGAAACATATAAAAATAAAAACACAACTTTTCAAAATTCATGGAATATAGCAAAAGTGCTTCTAAGAGGAAATTTTGTAGCCATATAGGCCTATCTCAAGAAACAAACAGAGTTCTGGCCAAGATGGAGGCACAGATAGAAACCCTTCACTTCCTCACACAACCAAAAGGAGGATAACAACCAATCTAAAATCAATAAATAACCAGAAGTGCCAGAAAATCAGACTGCATGGAACTCTGACAATCAAGGAATTAAAAACAAAAAACAAACAAACAAAAAAACAAACAGTCAACCAGACCAACCAGACTGGTAAGACAGGTGGGCGGAGAGAACCCAGGGTGAGGTGGCAGACTGCACAGGTGAGGTTGGTGAGAGAAACTGTGGTGAGGTGGTAGACTGTGCTAGGCGGTCTGGGTAAACAGGAAACTGAGACTCAGAGCTGGCTGTGGACTATAGCGGGGGTTGCCACAGTGGAGAAACTGTCAGTCTCACACAAGTTTGTTGGAAAGTGGGCTAGACCCAAGCAGGGGAGCTTCATTGTTCCTCTCTGGTCCCTCCCCAACAGATAGTGCCACAGCACAGGAAAGACAGTTGCCCTAGTGAATACCTAAAGCTCTGCCCCCTTACAACTTATCAGTTGTGCTGAGATAAAAAATATTGTCCAAATGAAAGAACAGAGCAAAAAACTTCAGAAAGAGACCTAAGTGATGAGGAGATAGCCAACCTATATGATGGAGAGTTCAAAGCCCTGGTAATCAAAATGCTCACAGAACTGATTGAGCTTGGTTGCAAAATAAAAGAGCAAATGAAAGATGCCAAAAGGGAAATAAAGCAAAATATTCAGGGAACCAACAGTGACAGGAATGAAATCAGGACTCAAATAAATGATTTGGAACAATAAAAAGAAATAATCATCCAAACAGAACAGAATGAAGAAACAAGAATTCAAGAAAATAAAGAAAAATTAGGAACCTGTGGGACAACTTTAAACATTCCAATATCCAAATTATAGGGGTGCCAGAAGGAGAAGAACAAGAGCAAGAAATTGAAAACTTATTTGAACAAATAATGAAGGAAAACGTCCCCAATCTGGCAAAGGAAATAGACTTCTAGGAAGTCCAAGAAGCCCAGAGAGTTCTAAAGAATTTGGACCCAAAGAAGAACACACCAAAGCACATCATCGTTAACTTACCTAAGATTAAAGATAAAGAGAGAATCTTAAAAGCAGCAAGAGAAAAGGAGAGAGTTACCTACAAAGGAGTTCCCATAAGACTGTCAGCTGATTTCTCAAAAGAAACCTTGCAGGCAACAAGGGGCTGGAAAGAAGTATTTGATATCATGAAAGGCAAGGACCTACATCTAAGATTACTCTATCCAGCAAAGCTATCATTTAGAATAGAAGGTCAGATAAAGCACTTCCCAGATAAGGTCAAGTTAAAGGAGTTCATCATCACCAAGCCCTTATTATATGAAATGTTAAAGGGACTTATCGAATAAATTGAAGAAGATAAAAAAGCTATGGACAGTAAAATGACAACAAACTCACAACTATCAACAAATGAACCTAAAGGAAAAAACGAAAACAAAAACTAAGCAAACAACTCAAACAGGAACAGAATTAGAGAAACGGACATCACATGGAGGGTTATCAGTGGGGAGTGGGAGGGGAGGAATGGCGGGGAAAGGTACAAGGAATAAGAAGCATAATTGGTAGGCATAAAATAGATGGGGAGTGGCCAAAATGGTGTAGGAAACAGAGAATTCAAAGAACTTATATGTACAATCCATGGACATGAACTGAGGGAGGGGGATGCTGGAGGGTTGGGGGGGTGCAAGGCAGAGGGGGGATAAGGGGGGCGGAATTGGGAAAGCTGTAATAGCATAATCAATAAAATATACTTTTAAAAAAAGAAACAAAAAGATTCCAAAAGACCCATGCTTGGAAAACTATAGAACTATAAGAAAGAAATAGAAGATGCAAATAAGTGGAAGCATGTACCATGTTCATGGATTGGAAGAATTAATACCATTAAAGTGCTCATATTACCCAGAGCATACTATAGATTCAATGCAATTCCTATTAAAATGCAAATGTCATATTTCACAGACCTAAAACAAATATTCCAAAATTTTATATGGAACCAAAAGAGACTCCAAATAATCTTAGCAATCTTAAGAAAGAGCAAAGTGGGAAGAATCACAATACCGGATATCAAACTATACTACAAAGCCACTGTAATCAAGAGATCCTGGTACTGGCACAAGAACAGGCATAAAGATAAATGGTACAGAATGGAGATCCCAGAAATCAACCCACACTTTTATGGCCAATTAATATTTGACAAAGGAGGCAAGAGCATATGATGGAGTAAAAACAGTCTCTTCAAAAAATGGTGTTGGGAAAATTGGACAAGCACATGCAAAAAACAAACAAAACCAGACTATCAACTTATACCATACACAAGAATAAACTCAAAATGGATAAAAGACTGAAATGTAAGTCACAAAACCATAAAAATCTTACAAGAAAACATAGGCAGTAAAATCTCAGACATCTTGCATAGTAATATTTTTGCTGATATATCTCCTAGGGCAAGAAAAACAACGGGAAAAATAAACAAATGGGACTACATCAAACTAAAAAGCTTCTGCATGGCAAAAAGAAACCATTAACTAAATGAAGAGGGAACTCACTGTATGTTAGCACATATTTGCCAATGATCTATCTGATAAGGGATTAATTTCCAAAATATTGTATATAAAGAACTTACACAACTCAACACCAGAAAGACAAACCACCTAATTAAAAAAGAGCAAAGGACCTGAATAAACACCTCTCCAAAGAGGTCATACTAATGGCCAATAGACATATGAAAAATGCTCAATGTCACTAATCATCAGAGAGATGCAAATTAAAATCATAATGAAATACAATCTCACACCTGCCAGCATGGCTACCATCAATAAATCAACAAACAGTGCTGGTGAGGATGTAAAGAAAAGGGAATCCTCGTGCACTGATGGTGGGAATGCAGATTGGTGCAGCCACTGTGGAAAACAGTATGAAGCTTCCTCAAAAAGATTAAAAATGACTGCCATTTTCAGCCAGCAATTCCACTTCTGGGAATATATCCTAAGAATCCCAAAACACCAATCAGAAAGAATATATGCACCCTTATGTTCACAGTAGTGTTATTTACAATAGCCAAAATCTGGAAACAGCCCAAGGGCTCAAGAGTAGATGAGTGGATAAAAAAAAAGCTGTGGTACATTTACCCAATGGAATATTACATGCTGTAAAAAAGAAGGAACTCTTACCTTTTGCAACAGCATTGATAAACCTAGAGAATATTATGCTAAGGAAAATAAGCTAGTCAAAAAAAGACCAATGCCATATGATCTCACTTACATGTTCTACTGAACAAAATAAAACCAGAAGCATGGATACATGGAACAGACAGACAGATCTCAGAGGGGAGGGTGGTGGGGGGATTGGAAGAAATATGTGCGTAGCCATGGACACAGACAACTATGTGGTGAAAGCCAAGGGGGCAGGAGCTGGGTGGTGGGGGATATAAAGGGAGAAATGGGGGACATCTGTAATAGTATCAACAATAAAAAAAGAAACAAGACATTTTTTTTCCTTGATAACTCTAGGTCTTTATTACAAATGGAGTTGACTGCTAAGAAGCCCCCTCTCTGATCTTTCCTTCCTATTCTTTCTCTCAACACATCCTTCCATGGCAAGTCACTAGGCCATTATGCAAGAGGAGTCTGGAGAGAGTAAAAAGGTGCAGTGTTTACTTCAAAATGTTCTCAAACAACCACTGAATCCTCTTGGCTTCAGTTGAGAATCTTCTGATGAAAGGGGTAAGATTGAGCTCCAATCTTCAAGGTCCTCCATATCTATATCCTGGGCGTGGGGAGGAGGGCTTCTGTTTTCTTTTGTGATTTGGGCTGTGGTTCACTAGTCTTGATTGACTTTGCCTGGACTTCCATTCCCATAGCTGCCTTCTCTTTCTGCTGGAGGAGTTTTCTGCACTTCTTCCCAGACAGAGTAATGTTGGTACATGCACTTGACACCTACTTCTTGAGGTGGTGGTGTGTGATCAGCCCTTCTTCTATCACAGCTCCTAACACCTGCCTTTGCTTGAGCAGTTTCTTCTTCAGCTCTGTTCTGGTAGGTTGATCTTCCCTCCAGGACCACCCATAGCTGAGCAGCTTCCCAGTTCACAAGAAAAAATTCAAATGAATAAACAGTCTAACACTACACCTAAATGAACTAGAAAAACAAGAGAACAGAAAAATGGTATAGAAAATCAACAAAATGTAAAATTGACTATTAAAATGACCAGTAATATTGGCAAACCTTTAGCTTGATTGACTAAAAAAAGAGAGTAAAGATTAATTCAAATTACTAAAATCAGAAGTAGGGACATTACTGAATATACAGAAATAAAAAGGGTTATAAAAGAATACTATGAACAATTGTATAGCAACAAATTGGATAATTTGGATAAAATGAGCAGATCCCTGGAAACATACAACCTACTGAAAGTGAATCATGAAGAAATAGAAAATCTGAATAGACCCATAAATAGTAAGTACATTAATTTACTAATCAAAAAACTCCTAACCAGGAAAAGCCCCAAAACAGGTGGCTTCATTAGTAAGTTTTATCAAACATTTAAAGAGCTAATATCAATCCTTTTCAAGCTTTTTCCAAACAGTGAAGATGAAGAATGCTTTCCAACTAATTCTATGAGGTCAGCATTGCTCTGATACCAAAGTCAGGCAAAGAGACATGGCAAGAAAAGAAAAGCACATACCAATAACAATTATGAATATTGATGCAAAAATCTTCAACAAAACAGTATAGCAAAATGAATTCAACAGCATATTAAAAGAATTATACACCATGAACAACTGAGTTTTTATCTGGAATGTAAGAATGGTTCAAAATATGGGAGTCATGGATATAATAATACACTGCACTAACATAATGAAGGGGGAAAAATATAATCAACTTAATTGATACTGAAAAAATCATTAGAAAATATTCAACCACCTTTCTCATAAAAGAACACTCAACAAACTAGGAATAGAAGAAAACTATCTCAACATTATAAAAGCCATACATGTACCACCCCTCCACTGTCCCCAGTTAACATCCAACTCAATGGTTAAAGAATGAAAGCTTTTCTTCTAGGATCAGAAATCCTAGAAGATTTCTAGGTGCTGATTGATGCCTACCTTTGCCATTTCTATCCAAGATATTACTGGAAGTTCTGGTCTGAATAATTAGGCAAGAAAAAGAAAGAAAACGTATCTATGTTGGGAAGAAAGAAGTAGAACTATCTTTGCTCATATATGATATTATCTTAATTGTAGAAAACCCAGAAGATTATACACATACACACACACACACAAACTAATAAATGGGAATGAATAAATGAGTTCAGCAAAATAGCAGGATATAGAATCAACACACAATGACAACTGTATAAAGGAAATTAAGAATACAACTCCATTTGCAATGCATGGACACAGACAACAATGTAGGGAAGGTTGGGGTTGGGGGAAACTGGGAGACGTCTATAATAGTTTCAACAATAACAATTAAATTAATTAAAAGGAACACTTCTGAATTTAGTTAACCAAGCAGGTGAGAGTTAAACAATCAAAACTACAAAATGTTGCTGAAAGAAATCAAGGAACACATAAATAAATTAAAATGCATCCTGTGTTCATGAATTGAAAGACTTAATGTTGTTGAAATATCAATACTGCCCAAAACAATCTACAGATTCAATGCAATCTCTGGTAAAATCCCAACAACTATTTTTATAGAAATAGAAAATTCATCCTAAAGTTTGTATGGAATCTCAAGAGATCCTCAATAGCCAAAACAATCTAAAAAAGAAAAACAGATCTGGAAATCTCATATTTTCTATTTTCAAAATTTATTACAAATCTTTAGTAATTGAAACAATGAAGTACTGACTCAGTACTAAACATATGGATCAATGTAAGAGAGCAGAGAGCCTAAAGATAAAACCTCACATATCAGGTCAAATGATTTTTGACAAAACTGCCAAGACCATTTTTAATGGGGGAAAAATGATTTTGGGGAAAAAACAATTTTGTCAGGAAATGGTACCAGGAAAACTGGATATCCTCAGACAAATGAAGTTAGATCCTTGTTTAATGCCATAAATAATAATGAACTCAAATGGATCAAAGACCTAAGTGTAAGAGCTAAAACTATAACTCTTTGAAGAAAAACACAAGGTAAAAGCATCACAATACTGGATTTGGCACTGATTTCTTGGATATCACCAAAAGCACAGGTAACAAAAAAGAAAAATTGGACCTTATGAAAATTTAAAACTTTTGTGTGTCAAAAAACACTACCTACAAAGTAAAAAGGAAACCATGGAATGGGAGAAAATATTGGCAAATCACCTATATGATAAGAGGTTAATATCCAGAATATATAGAGAACTTCTAAAACACAACAACATAAAAACTAACAAATGATTTAAAAATGAGCAAATAGACATTTATACAAATGTCTATATATTAATATATATTTTTCCAAAGAAGATATACGAATCACCAGTAGACATATAGAAAGATGCTTGGCATCATTAATCATCCAGGAAATGCAAATCAAAACTACTATAAGGTGTGCTTTTATACTCACTAAAATAGTTATTATAAAAACAACCCAGACAACAAGTATTGGTGAGGATGTGAAAAAACTGGAACCCATGTGCACAGTTGTAAGGGATGTGAAATGGTGCAGTACTGTGAAAAACAGTATGGTGGTTGCTTTCAAAATTAAAAACAGAATCATCATATGATCCAATTCCACTTCTGGGTATACACTCAGAATAATTGATAGCAGGGTCTCAAGGAGACATTTGTACACCCATGCTCATGGCAGTATTATTTACCATAACTAAATGGCAGAAGCAAAGTGTCCATTGTTGAATGAATTGATAAACAAACTGTGGTCTATACATACAATGAAATATTATTCAGCATTGAAAAGGAATGGAATTCTGACACATGCCACAAAATGGATGAACTTTGAGGACATTATGTTCAGTGAAATAAGGCAGCCACAAAAAGGCAAATACTCTATGATTCCATTTATATGAGGTCCCTAAAGTAATCAAATTCATAGAGACAGAACATAGAAGAGTGGTTATCACGGGCTTGGGTAAGGATGAATGGAGAGTTAGTGTTTAATGGGTATAGAGTTTCAGTTTTGCACAATGAAGAGTTCTGGAGAGGGATGGTGGTGATAGTTGCACAAAGATATCAGTGTAATGAATTGTGCACTTAAAATAGTTAAGATGGTAATTTCTATGTTATGGAGATTTTACCACACTTTTAAATTTTAAGAAAATGTTTATTGTTTTTTTCCATTGCTATTTATTCCCCTTATACATATACCCTTTCCCCCAGCAATCCCCACACTATTGTCTATGTCCACGAATCCTTTTTAGTTTTTCCTCAATCCCTCCACCCCCTGATCTCTCACCTCCAGCTGTCATCCTGCTCTCCATTTATGAGTTTGTGTCCCCATTTTACTTGTTAGTTCAATTTGTTCATTAGATTACACATATGAGTGAAATCATACGGTACTTGTTTCTCTCTGACTGGCTTATCTCACTTAGCATATCTCCATCCATACTGTCTCAAAGGGTAAAATTTTCTTCCTTTTTATGGCAGAATAGTATTCCATTGTATAATTGCCCCATAGTTTTATTACTATACTCACTAAAGTGTCTATCTACTGATAGACACTTGGGCTGCATACATATCATAGCAATTATAAATAATGCTATGGTGAACATAGGGATGTTTATGTTTTTTTGAATTAGTGTTTTGGGTTCCTTTGGATATATTCCTAGAAGTGTCATAGCTGTGTGGAAAGGCAGATCCATTTTTAAGTTTTTGAAGTATCTCCATACTGCTTTCCACAGTGGCTACACCAGTCTGTATTCCCACCAACAGTACAAAAGTGTTCCCCTGTTTCCACATCTTGGCCAGCACTGGTTGTTTGTTGATTTATTGATGATAGCCATTCTGACAAGTGGGGATGATATCTAATTGCAGTTTTAATTTGCATTTCTCTGATGATTAGTGACATTGAGCATCTTTTCATATGTCTTCTGGCCATCTGTATGACCTCTGTGGAGAAGTGTCTATTCAAGCCCTATGCCCATTTTTTAATTAGGTTGTTTTTTTGTTTTGTTTTGTTTTGTTTGGTGTTGAGTTTTGTAAGTTCCTTATAAATTTTGGATATTAACTCCTTATTATATGTATTGGGGAATATGTTATTCCATTCTGCAGTCTGTCTTTTTATTTTATTGATGATTTCCTTTGCTGTGCAAAATCATTGTAGTTTGATGGTCTCCCATTTGTTTATTTTTTCTTTTGTTTTCCTTGCCTGAGGAGATATATCCAATAAAATATTGCTATGAGCAATGTCTGAGACTTTGTTGCCTATGTTTTCTACTATGATTTTTATGTTTTGGGGTCTAACATTTAAGTCTCTCATCTATTTTTAATTTATTCTTGTGTGTGGCTAATAAACATATTACTTAGCTTCTATGTCTTTGTGTGTTTTTCAGTGTTCTTGTGATTGACTTCTTGTTTCCTAGCATAGCAGTCAGTGAATGTGCTTGATATGATTTCAATCTTTTAAAATTTATTGAGACTTCTTTTGTGTGCTAACATGTGGTCTCTCTTAGAAAACATTCTACATGCCCTTGAAAAATATGTATATTCTGTTGCTTTAGGATGGAATGCTCTGAAAATACCCATTAAATGAAGAAATCCATTTGATCTGGTATGTTGTTTAAAGCTGCTGTCTCCTTGTTGATTTTCTGCCTGGTGGATTTATCCATTGAAGTCAATGGGGTGTTAAAATCCTTGACTATGACTGCATTTCTGTCCATCTTTCCCTTTATGTCCCTTAAGATTCGCTTCACATATTTAGGTGCTCCTCTTGGGTGTGTAAATGTTTGCTAGGGTTGTATCCTCTTGTTGGATTGTTCCCTTTATCATTATGTAGTGTCCTTCTTGGTCTCTTACTATAGCCTTGGTTTTAAAGTCCATTTTGTTGAATATAAGCACTGCTACCCCAGCTTTTTTCCTCTTTCCATTTGCATGCAATATCTTTTTCATTCTCTTTACTTTTAGTCTGTTTGTATCTTTTGATCTGAGATGGATCTCTTGGAGGCAGCATTTATATTAGGCTTGTTTTCTTATCCACTCAACTCCCCTATGTCTTTTGGTTGGAGCATTTAAGCCATTTACGTTTAAGGTGATTATTGATAGATACATATTTTATGCCATTTTATTGTTAGACTATTTTCCTCTGTGTTTTGTCTTTCTCTCTTTCTTCTTCTTAAAGCAAGCCCTTTACTATTTGTTGCAGTACTGGTTTGGTGTTAACAAACTCCTTTAGCTTTTTATTGTTTGGGAAGCTCCTTATTTCTCCTTCAGTTATAAATGATAGCCTTGCTGGGGTAAAGTAGCCTTGGTTGTAGGTCCCTGCTTTTCATCACCTTGAATATTTCATGACCCTCCCTTTCGGCCTGAAATGTTTCTGGTAAGGAATCAGATGATAGCCTCATTGGTGCCCCCTTGTAAGTAACTACCTATATTTCACTGCACTTTTAGGTTTCACCCCTTGTCTTTAAGCCTCACCATTTTGATTATGATGTGTCTTGTTGTAGGCTTCTTTGGGTTCATGTCTGGGACTCTTTGAGCATCCTGGACTTGTCTTTTTTTCTTTACCAGATGAGGGAAGTTTTTAGTCATTATTTCTTTAAATAGGTTCTTGGTCCCATGCTTGCTCTCTTCTCCTGGTATTCCCATGAAGCAGATGTTGTTACATTTCATGTTCTCCAAAATGTTTCTAAGCTCACCTCATTTTTTAAAGTTCTTTTTGCTGCTCTTCCTGGGCCTTTTTTTGTACCTCATTTTCCAAATCATTGATTCAATCCTCTGCTACACCCATCCTACTGTTTATTACTTCCAATGTAGTATTTCTTTCAGATATTACATTCTTTATTTCTGAATGGTCCTTTTTTATGGTTTCTATGTCTATTTTCATGCTATCCTTATAATTATTACTCTAAATTCTCTGATAGATTGTCTGCCACCATTTAATCTAGGTCTTCATCTGGAGAATTCTCTTGTTCTGTCATTTGGTGTCTGTTTCTTTGTCTTCCCTTTTGACTGCTTCTTTGTATTTGTTTCTATTTATTAAGTAGATCTGAAAATACTCTAATGTAGACCTTTGTCAGACACTGTTTCTGACTGGCCCTGGGCAACCTGTTTGGAGCTATCAGCAATCCACAGTGTGTGGCTCCCTGTGCTGGGCTTCTTTGTGTACAGAAAGAACCAGGCTATGCATCAAGGTTGGCTTTTATTTTTTTAAATATATTTTATTGTTTATGCTATTACAGTTGTTCCATTTGTCCCCTTTATTCCCCTCCACCCTGCAAAACCCCTCCCACTTGTATGCCCCCTCCCACCCTTAGTTCATGTCCATGGGTCATAAATATAAGTTCTTTGGCTTCTACATTTCCTAGAATATTCTTAACCTCCCCCTATTTTGTACCTACCATTTACATTACATATTCCCTGTACCCTTTCCCCCATTCCCTCCTTCCTGCTGATAACCCTCCATATGATCTCCATTTCTGTGTTTCTGTTCCTGTTCTAGTTGTTTGCTTAGTTTGCATTTGTTGTTACTGTTTTGTTTTGTTTTTTTTAGGTTTGGTTGTTGATAGTTGTAAGTTTGTTGTCATTTTACTGTCCATAGTTTTGATCTTCTTCTTTTTCTTCGATAAGTCCCTTTAACATTTCGTGTAATAAGGGCTTGGTGATGATGAACTCCTTTAACTTGACCTTATCTGGGAAGCACTTTATCTGCCCTTCCATTCTAAATGATAGCTTTGCTGGATAGAGTAATCTTGGATGTAGGTCCTTGCCTTTCATGATGTCAAATACTTCTTTCCAGTTCCTTGTTGCCTGCAAGGTTTCTTTTGAGAAATCAGCTGCTAGTCATATGAGAACTCCTTCACAGGTAACTGTCTCCTTTTCTCTTGCTGCTTTTAAGATCCTCATCTTATCTTTAATCTTGGGCAATGTCATTATGATGGGCCGTGGTGTGTTCCTCCTTGGATCCAACTTCTTTGGGACTCTCTGAGCTTCCTGAACTTCCTAGAAGTCTATTTCCTTTGCCAGATTGGGGACGTTTTGCTTCATTATTTTTCAAATAAGTTCTCAGTTTCTTGCTCTTGTTCTTCTCCTTCTGGCACCCCTATGATTCAGATGTTGGAATGTTTAAAGTTGTCCTGGAAGTTCCTAAGCCTCTGTTCAGTTTTTTAAATTCTTATTTCTTCATTCTGGTCCATTTGGATGTTTAGTTCTTCTTTCTGGTCCACTCCATTGAGTCCTGCTTTCCTTCCTGTCACTATTGGTCCCCTGTACATTTTCTTTTATTTCACTTTTCATAGCCTTCACTTCTTCCACTATTGTATGATCATACTCAACCATTTTTGTGAGCATCCTGAATACCAGTGCTTTGAACTGTGCATCTGATTGGTTGGCTATCTTTTCATTGCTTAGTTGTATTTTTTCTGGAGTTATGATCTGTTCTTTCATTTGCCTCCCCCCCCCTTTTTTTTCTGGTCTCGTTGTGCCTGTTACATAGTAAGGGGTGGAGCCTTAGGTATTAGTCAGGGTGGGGCAACTCACATTATGGCATTGTGATGCTGTATGTGTGGGAGGGGTCTGAGAGGGAACAATAATACTGCTTGCTCAGCTCTCTGCCAGCTTTCAGCCATTTCCTCTGCTACCCAAATTGGGCTCTTCTGGTACTAATTCCTGGATGGGTGAGTTTGTGTACATTCTAAGATTTTGTGGGTCTCTCCAATGGGAGTTTCTCCTGCCACCACAACCCTCACATGTTTTTTCAGTCAGAAATTTTGAGGCTTTATTTCACCATGCTGGAACCCTGGGTTGCACAGTCTGTCTTGCTCCCCAGTTGTTCCTCCTGCGTTATCTGCAGTGACTGTAGACTGTCCACTCTGCCAGCTGCCACCTCTCCCAGTCCTCCACTACCTTGCCCACCCCAGTTCTCCAGCCATGACCTTGCCATGAGTCCTCTCCATTCAGCTGCCTGTCTCTGCTCCTCCTACCAGTCTGGATGAATGTTTCTTCTTTAGCTACTTGGTTGTCTGACTTCCATACAATTCAGTTTTCTGTCAGTTCTGGCTCTTTCTTCATTTTAAAATTTGTTGTTGTCCTTCTTTTGGTTGTACAAAGAGGCACAGTGTATCTAGCTATACCTCCATCTTGGCTAGAAGTCAAAGTTCCAAGCCTGGCTTTTATCAGAACCAGGCCCCGGGGGTGGACCCATTGAAGTCTCATAGAGCTTCCAGAGATGGGCCTTAGTTGTTAAACTAATCAATGATATATCCTCAAGCTGTAATAATCAGCCCAACTTAAGCTCCAAAGGTGGGGCAGAGTAATACCTGGGAGGGGCTATTGATTCCCTTCAGGCTGATGACATTTGGAGAAGAGTTATGCCTAAGAAAGTTGGCTTCTTCAGTATGGGGAATGACCCAGCACAAGGATCCTGGTGGCTGTTCCTTAAGTTATCTCCCCAAAGCCTCCAGCCCTAGATTCTCTCCAAATGTCTCTAGTTCACTCTGCCCTCCCTCTGCCAGAGGCTAGGGTAAATGGCTGCAAATGAAATTTTGTGTGTTGGCCCTTTAAGAGGCTCTCTGTGTACCCAGCCATCTGTCCCTGGCAAAGAGAAACTCTGCTGTTTTTCTCAGTTGGATGTTATCTTGGTTACTTTTCTGGCACTGGTGCAATAGGCTGGGGACCCCAGCTTGGCGTTTAGACCCCAAACTTCTCAGGGGGATCCCTACTCTGGCTCCTGAAATATTCCCCCAGGACTTCAGCTGCTGCCCATAGGAGCCCAGCCAGCCCTCTTGCACATTCTCTGTACTCCCTATCAGTTTTACTGTAGTGAAGTGGTTTTTCCATCTGGCTGTGGTTATAAGACTTCTCTCCAGATAGTGTTCAGTTGGTTATTCAGGTTGATTTCTCTACAATTTAGTCATAATTCCAGATTTGTCCGGGTAGGAGGTTAGTGTAGCTTCCATTTATTCCTCCACCATCTTGGATATCCTTACCACATTTTTAAAAATGCATTTCACTGTATATAATTATAGCTTAATAAAGTTGATTTTAAAAAAACAACAAAGTAAAGCCTACAACAAGATGGCTTCATTAGTGAATTCTATCAACACTTAAGAAAAATTAATGCCAATCCTTCTCAAACTCTCCCAAAAAAACAAGAACACTGCTAACTTATTCTATAAGGCCAATATTACCCTGATATCAAAGCCAGACAAAGATGCTACAAGAAAAGAAAACTACTGGTAAATATCCCTTATAAATATAAATGCAAAAACTTCAACAAAATACTAGCAAACTAAATTCAACAGCATATTAAAAAGATTATATATCATGGCCAAGTAGAATTTACCCACAGAACTCAAAGGTGGCTCATAATAAGAAAATCAATCAATATAATATACAGTAGAATGAAGGAATAAAAACACATGCTCATTTCACTTGATGCAGAAAAATCTTTTGACAAAAACTAAAACCCCATCATAATAAAACACTCAACTCCTCAACAGGATAAGGCCATATATGAAAAACCCTCAGATAGAACCATACTAAATATCAAAGGGCAAAGAAGACTTTTTCTCTCATATAAGAAACAAGATAAAGATGCCTGTTTTGCCCAGTACTATTCAACATAGTATAGGACATTCTAGAGAGAATATTTAGGCAAGAAAAATAAATAAGAGGCATTTAAATTAGAAAGGAAGAAATAAAACTAGCTCTGTAAATAGGTGACATGATCTTACATATAGAACACCATAAAGAATCCACACACAAAAAACAAACTGTTAGTGCTAATAAACTAATTCATCAAAGTTGCAGGGTATGACAGAGAATGGCTTGAGGACATGTGACACAGGTAACATGCCATACCACCTCAGGTTCACCTCCTTTTTATTTCTTAACACCCTGAAATCTGGCATCTGTTCTTCCATAGAAACAGCTCTGCATAAAACTAAACAGTCCTAAAACAGCAGTTATGACTTAGTCCTCACCTTGTTGAACCCATTGGTAGCACTAACATTGTGGACAACCCTATGCCACCTGAGATGTGGTCATCCTCTGGCTTTGGGGACACAAACACTTTTTCTTCTTTGTCCATGCCTCCATCTGGTTCTCAGGCTCATTTTTCTTTACTTAATCATGAAATTCTGGAGTATCTTAACACAGCCTGATGCCCTCTTATCTTCTCCTTCTACACTCTCTTCCATTCAGATGGCTGTCTTTAATTACTGTTGGTATATCAATGATGCCCAAACTACTATCTTAAGACCAGACCTCACCCATCTAATTTCAGACTCAGATGTCTAATTGCCATTTAGATGTCTCAAAGGCATCTCAAACTCAACCTGACCAAGACTGAACTCATGGTCTCTCTCCAAGGCTTTATCCAGACCCATTTAGAGGCAATGAAAAAAACCTAGTATCATTTTTTACTCTCCCATAGCCTCTGTGGGAGCAACTCCATCCAGCAGCATGCTCCTCCCAGCTGCAGATGAGAAATAAATTGTCCCGGACACAATCTTGCTGTTCCAGTGGGAAAGGGGGTAGCAATTCCCTTTAGTGGAAAATGCCCTGAGCTCTTCTCCCAAATGGCTTTTATTGGGAAAGGTATGTGTAGGCATACACAGCATACATGCATAGCTCATCAATCAATGTCAAAAGACTATACAAAAGCAGGTACTATCTGTAGATAACAATTGAAGGAACACAGAGATCTGTCACAGGTCAGGGTCTGTTAGTCATGCTGACGCCAGAGGGTCTTTAAGATGTATTTCATGAGATAAGGAGTTTACTCCTTGTGCCTTGAATTTAAACATCTGGTTTATATCACCAGGGCTATACAAAACAAAACAGAGTAAGCTTCAAAGGATACAACATATTTATCAGGCCATGGGAACTCTGGATGTTAGAGTCAAGTCATGCTTGCCATTTGCATTTTTACTTGGTTTTCCAGGGAGACTTACTAGCCCCTTTCAGGGCTTGCCTTTGTGGGGCTATAGTCTCAGAAACCACAGAGTGGTCCCCAAGAACCCTCTAATCACCAAGATTTACTAATTTTCTCCTAAACATCTCTCAAACCCACTTCCTTCCTTCTGTTTTCCATCAACACCTCAATACAAGGCATCACCATCTCAATTGAGTTACTGCTTGTACATCTTGATATTCAGGCTGAAATAGAAGAGAAAGATGTATACAAAACAAAGATGATTGAGCTCCCCACCCAGCCCCACATTTGTCACTTCTTAGAGCAAAGTCACATCTCGTCAGCATCTGTTATACTGTGCCAACGTGATGCAAGGATCTTAGAAAGTCCTCATCTCTATTCCACATAGCCTCCTGGCTAAGAAATAGTTTTCCTTTTAGACACATGGAATTGGAGGCTTGCCAAGGGCCACACATCAGGTGGGGCTAAGGTGGTGTTCCTATCTCCCTGTCCCTACTGTAGATCTAGTCTTTTCATAGCCCCAAGCACTGTAGGAACTCAGAGGAACTCCATCTCATAGGTAAACTCTCAATGTCCTTGACCTCAGCCAGTACTGATGGCACCAGACACACACCTTCGCTGATGTTCATTTTAAGTCATTGTCCAAGAAGATGGCAAGATGCTCTGGCCCAGAGAAGAGTCAGGGGAAATCTAAATTTAGGCTTAAGGATTTGGACAGCCTGCTTGAAACTCTGGTTCCTGTATAGCCCACATTAGGTCACTTGCCACAACCTTTGTCACTTCCCTTTAAAATCTACTGAGTCTCCTGACAGCATCAGCCATTTCTCCAGGCTTCTTCCTCCATTTAGCTCACTGTCTCCCTCTCTAGCTGTTTTTACTCTCTAATAGCAAGCTTGGTGCCCTGCCCAGACCTCTTTCCAGGCTGGAGATGCAGCCTAGCTGCCATGAGAGATGCTGACAGCTCACTGGGCACCAGGGAAGGGATACCTTCAGCCTTACCCTCCTGTGGCTTAAGAGGGACTGCCACAGGGCAAGTAAGGTCAGCCCTGTCTCAGGGTGGGAATAGCTCAGGGGCAATTTCACTGCAGAATTCCCCTGGTACCAGTCTCTTGCTGAGACCATGTCCTCACCCCATTCTTCTCTGCCCTGTCCCATGTCCCTCATTGACCTTCTGCTGAGGGCACTCCCTCAGCTAGTCACTTGACTAGAATCCCCATCTTGGTCCTGCTTCTAGTGACCCTAATTTATCACAGATTCCATATGTTTGCACCAGTAAGTAAAGTTTTCCAACATCAGGGCATAAAGAAGTTTTCCATTTTATTTCATTTTCTCCTCTCTTCTCCTCCTTCTCCCATTTTCAAGGCACTGGTCCTGACCTGGGAAGGCTCTCTATCACCTATCTTTTGTGTGCCATTGAGGCAGGTAGGCCAGCAGTAACCTACCTAGTTCTTAGACTCATGGGGCTTTCATGGATACCAGGAGTGTTCTGAGCACTGGACAGGCAGTACTCATGGTGTCCCATTTCAAATGGGACACTCATGCACAGAGAAGCTGGGCCTCTAGCTTGAGGTGATGAAAGGAGACTTGACTTGGGGTGGTGAACACACAATATACAGATGATGTATTATAGAATTGTACACCTGAAACCTATATAATTTTATTAACCAATGTTACTGCAATAAATTCAATAAAAATAAAAACAAGGAATAGAAACCACTTAAATATCCATTAATAAAAGACTATTAAATTATAGCACAGCTGCACCCTGAAAGACTAGACATCCATTAAAATGAAGAAATGGCTCTGATCTGAAACAATTTATGAAGTATATTAAGATATTTTTAATAACTACAGAAGAAGAGTGTGTCTAATATGCTACCATCTTGTGTATAATAGAAAAAGATATGTGTTTGTGCGTCTATGTTCTGTTTGTGCACACATGTTCTTGTGTGCACACATGTGGATGTATGTGGACATGCATGTATGTATGTGGATGTGTGTGCATGTGTGTGTGGAACAGGTAACAATGATTACCTTTTGGTTGAAGACCTTGGGAATTTGGGGATAGGCCTGAGGGATGCATACTACTTTCTAAATTTTTAATACATGAACCATATTTTTGGTGTTCTACAATCCTTTAAAGAAAAGTAGCATGAAATAAAGCAATCATACTCATGGCCTACTGAAAAATCAGAGACTAGTATAATCCCTTTGGAATGTGGAATAGCAGCACCATCTAGGACACTGCTGAAGATGTAAGGGGTTTCCTCTCCGTTCTACAAATATAGGGGATAGAAATGCATCTTGGAGTACCAGGGAAGGTAAATAAAATTAGGGACACCAACTGGCTTTTGGCTAGAGGAAAGATGGCCATCACCTTGGAGATGACCAAGGCAGCCACAATAAGCAAGGTAGGCAAGAAGTCCTGTGTTCTGGAAAGTGGGTGAAATGAATGCAGTGAGGATTGTGGAGTGAGGATTAATAGGGAGTTGCCTGGGCCCTGGAGAAGGACTAGATGGTAGTTCCCAGTCTGCATGAGGCAGAAGTTAGTTCTGTTGTGTGCTTCTGGGGTGTCTGGGGCCTGGAAAAGGAGCACAGAGTACTTCCCAGCAAAGGGATCCAGGCCTACTCCTTCCAGACTCACAGAGCCCAGGTGGGGAGCAGCCCTGGGGTATGGCACAGGTCTGTCTGTGGGTGGAGTTCAGCTTCCAGAAGCAATCTCTCAGAGCTGAAGGAAGCAGAATTCTCTGGGATCCCTTGGTTTTGGGGTTGGAGCCAAATTGATCTCTATTTGGACTGTGGAAGTCTCAGGGAGATTTTCTCCAATGTTTAAAACCATGTCATGTTTGATATATGCAAAATACAGTAACATGTCTCCATAATCCAGTCTAATAATGAAGAGATACATCTGACAGATCTTTACACATGCCTGGGAGATCCTTCCCCACCTATTCCCTGCCTCCCCCTACCATTAGATGACCACATCTCTTTCCTCCCATTTTAAGAATAGTATCTCAAACAATACATTGGGGATTTTTTGTGATATAGTGTTGTATACATGAAACTACATGAAACTTTCTTTTCCACTCAATGGCAAGTTGCTAAGAGTCACACATAGTTGTTGTTCACTTAAGTCATTTAATTTTCACTGTATAATACTCCACAATTTGTCCTCTGCTTCCACTAAACATTTGGTTATTTCTACTTTTTGCTATTGTGGACAATACTGCTCTGAGCATTCCTGCCCCGTTCCCTGGTAATGTTGTCCCCAGAGTTATTGACTAGAGGGTTTCTGAGCATTCACCCTTACCAGCCAGCACCACACTGTTTTCCCAAGTGGCCCCACTGCACATGGGCACAAGTAGCTTATAGAAAGAAGCTCCTTTAGATCTACCATTGTAACAGAAAGCAGGTCCGGCTGCTACAAAACACAATAGTTGAGGGGCAGGTGCTGATATAAAGGAAAGTGGTTTATTTGCAGGTGCTGGCCATCTGAAAGATGGGGGATTCATGTCTCAAAGCCCAGCTCCTGGAAGATGGGGTCTCAGGTCACAAAGCCAATCTCCACCTCTCAGTGGAGGCAGAGGTTTTTATAAGGAGGGAGAGAGGAACAAAACAAAGAGATCAAGGGAAGGGGTTGCAAGTTCTCTATGTGCAGATCAGCACAGTAACTTCCAATATGCCAAGTGATGGTCCAGTGTGCCTCATCCTGGTTTATTCATCATGGTTTCATGTCATCCTGGCTCCATGGTTGAAGGACAGTAAATCTCATGGGGCTAGGATGCCTGAAGGTATGGGTCTGTATATTTTGAAGTTACTTCCTCTGATTCTTATACAAACATGCTGTTCATCTACAAGCTACATATTAGTCAGCATCAGCACTTACAGAAACAATGTCAAAAGAATGGTGGGGTGGGTTACAATTTCCCACCATTACAATTTTCCACTGTTACACCATCAGGCTACACTTTACCATGGTCTACTGCTGAGGAAACAAAGCAGGAGAGGGAGCCTGCAGGGCTCCTCCAGCTGGTGCAACAAAGTTGGCTGCTCTCTTGGTAGAAAAACCTCATACTTGTCCCAGAATCCAGAGTCATAAAATGTGCATTGTCTTCAGTGGTTCCACCCTTGCAAGTTTATTCTAAAGAAGAGCATGAAGGGAGTAAGGAACTACTTGTTTTGGCCTCCCTATGTGTTGAATGTTTCTATGTATTCAATGTCCTCAAAGAAGAAGTGAGCAATAACCTAACGTTTGCCAACAAAGGAACAGCTTAACAGTATTCTCTATGTGAAATTATTCCAGAAACATTAGAAACAATCCTGGAGCCCATTTACCAACATGGGACACATGGACCAGGCATTTAAGAGCAGCTAACCATACCCTTGATTGTCCTGATGCCACAAGCACAGTTAATAAGAATCAACATATGGTTGAAGCCTACTAAAAACAGGTAGTCAGGGGTCAACCAGCCTTCTAGGAAGTGAACTGCTACTCTCACAGACCACATGGAAGAGGGCTATGTCCTAGGGGTGAAGGAGCAACAGGAAAGAAGGAGCCTGCACCACCACCAATGGCTCCATGGAGCAGCCTTCCCACCAGTTCTGGCTATCTTTTTCTGGACAAGACAGACCATCTTAACCTTGTTGAAGATGCCATTACTGAGCCTTTATCACAGGCAGCCTCACCTGTATCCTAGTGAGAGAGCTATGGCATCACTGGCAAAAGCAGTGCCCTGATACCTGGGACTACTGATCTCTCAGAGTGTTTTGGTGACACAATGTGAGCAAAATTATTCCAAGGCCAGGGCCTCACCTTTATTCCAAGGCCATTTGGCCAGTTGCTGATATCAGCAGATGCAATTGGCAGCAATTCTGAAATTGAATAAGGCATGAAGTAGTGTTATAAAAAAAAAGCAATACAGGGATTTTATTTTAGCAAAATTTTAAACCATGGAACTATACCTCCCAGGAAACTGCCTAGATGGCAAAGCCACAAAATAAAACTGAAAAATAAAACAAAACAAATGAAAACAAACCAACATCATTAACTGCAAAAATCTGATAAACATTTTCTTGATCCTCTCCCCTGCAAAACCCCTAAAAAGCAAAAAACCATTGACACTTGGCTTAAACAAGTCTTTGTAACCCAATCCTCCTTTGGGAAGGGTGCTGACCAGTACTACCCAGTTCTGAGAGACTGGAACACTGAAAAATATGACAATTGTCAATAAATTAAAATGTCATATGATCCTCAGTTCACACTCTTAATCCCTTTAGGAACTGGTTTTAATAGAAAAATAACAGGTCTGCAGAGGGTGACAGATTATGAACCCACCTGAGTACCCTCACGTCTTGTCCAGCTCTTTTTGTAAGACCCTGTCTTGCTCAGGTCATCCCATGGCCACACCATGGGGGGGCAGACAGTAAGTCTAATATGTGAGGAGACACATTCTGGTGCAGCCAGATGGGAAGCAAGTTAGAGGAGGGCCAGAGCAGAATGCTCCAAGGCTGGTGAGGTGAGGATCAAGAAGCACTTCCAGTGTGTGCAGGCCTGGGCTGTGGGTCCTGCACTCATAGAAGAGGTGAGGGCTATTGTGGTCAGGGTAGAGCTAAGCATGTGATGGTGAGTGCATGCAAACTCAGATTGCACAGGAGACATCCAATGGGGAGCGAGACTGTGGAATGCCTGCCCCAAATGATAGAGTGACAAATATCAGCACTCAGGAGACTCTGAAGGGATGACAGCTGATGGTATGATGGCAAAAGGTGACTTCTAATTGTGATGCATCTAGGGTGTGACATCTGGATGGGGGTTAACTTTCAGCAAACAAGACATGTCAGTGGCTGTGTGGGTGCTGAGTGAGCTCGGCACAAAGATGTGTTATGGAAGCAAATGCCTAACAACTGAGCATGAAATGGCATGTAACAACATGGTGTATACATAGCTTCAGAGGGAGTATGTGGGTAACAGGGATTTGTAAGAAAGATGGTAGGCCCTGGGTGTGCTGACAGGACCAGCCCCTCCCTCCTTAAGCCTAGTTCAGCATGGTATGGCTGTGGTCCAGGGTGTCCTGGTAATCGTCCAGATCCTAGGTTTTCTACATCCCTCCGGTGGGGTGAGGCTTCATGAGGAGCTCAGTGACAGCCTCTTCCTAGGTCTAAAGGAGTTGGCTGCTGCTGACCCACACTGAGAGAACCTATGGACGTAATGTGGGGAAGCTCTGAGAAGATCACACTGAAGGACTTGGGAAGGCTCCTGAGAAGGAGGGAAAAAGGACCAGCCTAGAGAAGGAGAACATCGTAAGGAGGGTAACACCAGCATACACTGGGGCATGAATGTCACTAAGAGGCCAGTCTCTGACCAGCCTAGCCTCCACAGGCCACCAGGGTACTCATAGGTCTTCACCACAGTGTGTGGAGGTACCACAGCTGGTATGGCCTCATTGCTGCCAAGCTGCCCTTCCTCAGTTGTATTCTGATTCCTGTTTTTCAAAACTTCAAGCATACCCTGTCCTGTTCTTCCCAAAGTTCTGACATTTTTATTTATCATTCAAAGACACTCAGAAGGGACATTATATATTCAACTAGTCACTAAGGAAACATTCAGTCCCTCCTAAGGGACTCCCATGGCTGGCTGTCTCCCCAAAGCTAGAAGGGTGCAACCTCACCATCAAGTACCCAACACATGCTGCAAACCACACACACACACACACACACACACGAATGGGAGGCAGCCCAAGGCCCAAGGCTCCACTGAGCTGGTTTAGGTTTTAATCTTTGGCCCAGGCAGAATGAAGGGTTACATTTTCCTCAAGTTGCGACTGTTTTCCTCATCCTACAGTTTAGCGCCCTCCACATGATGCACTGCCTCCATACACTATTCCCCATGGAGCCCCTCACACTTGTGTGCTGCTGTGAAGGTAATCAATCTCTCTTATCTGATTTTCATAACCACCTGGCATTCTTAGGCCATCTGGTAACAGTGGAAACTGACTGAGACTCAGTGAGGTACCAAGATCAGACAGCCCCACACCCCAGAGCAAATGGCAAAAACTCCAAACTGTCAGAAAGGAACAAAACATTTATTTCAATTATTGGTATATGAGCTCCCCCGTTCATCAGAGTTCTACAAAACCTGCCATAATATTGCATCCTGGGCTCTGTGGGCACACAGAGACCACCTAGCATCTGGCCAGGACCAAGCCAGCAAGAGGAAAGGTGGCCCCCCTCTGTGATTAGCAGAGTGAAGGCACCTTACAGCTGGATCTGTGCCATGCCCATGGGTAAGGATGGCCCCAGCCTGAGTCCCTGCAGGGAAGGGCTTCTCTCCTTGGCCAGAGCTGTCCTTAACAGGGTGGGTGAGGTGGGGAGGGTACTGGGATGGGCCACAGGCTGCCTTGAGCCAGCATTCTGCTCTGTTGCACCATGGGCAGGTTCAGGGAGAGAGCTGACCAAAAAAAAAAAAAAAAGGCCTCTTTGCAACTTAAAACGCTATCATCTAGTCCTCACCTACCCAAGGATCCTAGGGAAACATCGGCAAGCTACAGCAGTTAGAGGAAGCAAGCATCAAGCAATGGGCAGAACAGGTGGCAAGCACACAGTTGTACAGCACCCAAGGTACACTGCACCCAAACCCGGCCAGGTGTGATGCCAGCCCAATGCAGTGGTTGTGACAGTGGGGTACCCTAGACCCATCAGAAACTCACATTCCCGATGCCCAACCCCCAGCCCTGACCTCGGAGCCTTCGCAGTGTACCAGGCCCTGCAGGGGCACTGAAGGCTAGTGTAGCCGTAGGTAGGAGGGTGCAGAGTAGTTGAAGAGCAGAAAGTCCATCTTGTAGAGATCAAAGAGGCGTCGCTGGTAGAAGGGGCTGATGTCCTGGAAGAGGCGAATTGCCTGGTCATGCATGGTGGCTGCCTTGGCACGGGATGGTGGTGCAGGGAAGCGCAGGTCAGGTATGCCCACCAGGCCCAGCACAAAGGCCGCATCCTCTGCTAGGGTCTCGAACTTGCCCACAACATCGTAGCGCAGGCGACACGGGTGGCAGAGCGCGTGGACGCGCTCCCAGTGCTCATTGAAAGGTTCATCACGGCGCGTGCGTGGGTCCAACAAGTAGGCCAGGAACTCAGCAAAGCGCACGTCATGGCCACGGGCCAGCGAATCCGGCTGTGGGTGGGGCCGAAGGCGCCGCACAATGCGAGTGCCGTAATGCCGCTGGAAGGCAGCGCTATAGGGCTGCGCGAACTTGTTGTAGTAGGCGGAGGCTAGGCGCTCAAAGGGCTCCCGCACAAAGAGGAAGGCCAAATAGTTGCGCAGGCGCCGGTTGATCTCGTTGGGGCCGAAGTCAGCAAGAGACAGCAGGCGGCCTGGTGCATGCGCCTCCTGTGCTGGGATGGCTTGGGGGTCCTGGCCCCTGGGGCTGCTCAGTGCCAGCATGACACGCTTCCAGTTGGTGCAGGCCACCTTAGGCACGTAGCAGTAAAGGAGACCATGTGCGTCGTCTACCAGCACATGGCGTAGGTCCTCGGGCTGCAGCAAACGCTGCCTGCGTGTGTGGCGGCTGCAGGCGCGACGCAGCAGACTGCGCCGCTCCCGATGCACCTCAGCCAGGGCTGAGCTTGGACCCTGTGGACGACAGGGGTCGGGGTCAGGGCTGCCGCCCAGTGACATGTGTTAGCCGGAGCCAGGCAGCAGATAGATGTCCTGGACTGGGATCCCAGCGCTGCCACTGATCACTGTATATGATTAGGGGCTCAGGCATTTGTCCAGGACCTGGATTTTGGGGGAATGAATCTAACTTTGCACAGGTATGTGAAACGATGTGACTAGTCACTTGGACATCAGGTCTGAGGAGATCCTGATAACAAATATGAAATGGTCAGAGTAAGCCTGATAAAGAGGTATGACTTCAAAGTACCCACCGAGAGTGCAAACTGAGTATCTACTGTTTACTAGAAGTAGTATAGTGTCTAAGAATGGTGGCTTTAATTCCATATAGAGTTGAAGATGCAGCTACTTACAAGCCATTGGGATATTTTTGTTTAATAATAAAATTAGTTAATTCTATATTTATGAATTGGCATGTTCCTTTGGGTCTTGATTTCTTTATCCCACCAAGTCCTCTCCCCACCCTGACCCCCCCCCCACCCCCGCAACAAATTCCATCAGTGTTTGGGCAGGAAGCCTGCTCTCTCTAAGTGTGTTACTCCTCTGTGAAATAATAAAATCCAGCATTTATCTTGTACTTACTGTGTACCAGGCACCTCACTATGGCCTTTACAACTCTGTGAACTGGGTACTATAAGGAGGTCACTTGGGCCCAGCCCTTCCTATCCCTCCACAGCCATACCAACACACAGGGCAGTACCTCCAGGGATTCCCCCCTTCCTTTCCTCAAGTTTTTTCTGCCCTCAACAGGGTTTTCACCTCCAATAGTAACACTCCAAACCCCCTGCCCCTCTCTTTGGTGTTTTTTTCTTATCTGAGTTCTTAGAAAAAAGTGTTTTTGATTTCTAACAATTGCTTTAAAAACCTTTAGGTAATAAGACAATAAATATTGGTGAGGATGTGGGAAAGTGGAACTTCATTCATTGCTAGTGAGAAAGTAAAATGGTATAGATGTTGTGGAAAGCCACTTGTCAGCTCCTCAAAAAAAGTAAAACACATGATCCAGCAATTCCACTTCTAGGTACATACCTAAAGTAACTGAAAACATAAGTTACACAAAAGCTTGTGCACAAATGTTTATAGCAGTGTTATCCATAATAGCCAATGAGTGGAAACAACCCAAATGTCCATCAACTGGTGAGTAGATAAATAGTATATATGTGTCTATCCATACAATAAAAAGGAATGAAGTTCTGATACATTCTAAAACATGGATGAACCTGGAAAACATTATGCACACTAAGTAAAAGAAGCCAGACATAGAAGGCCACATATATGATTCCATTTACAAAAAATGTCCAGAATAGATCCATTGAGACAGAAAGTAAATTGGTGGTTGTCAGGGGCTGGGAGTGGAGAAAATGGGGAATGACTGCTAATACGTACTGGGTTTCTTTTTGGAGTGATGAAAATGTTCTGAAATTAGATAGTGGTGACGGTTGTGCTTCCTTGTAACTATACTAAAACCACTGAATTGTACACTTCAGAAGAATGAACTCTGTGGTATGTGAATTATATCTCAATTAACAAAAAGCCTTCAGAATGTTTCCATTTCAGAGGATACCAAAGCAGCATCTGAAATAGCAGGACACTATACACTCTGTGCCCGCATGAGAATATCTGACATTGTTGGGTGGGGATAGAGGATGGAGAATAGACTGCATGTGTGGGCATATGTACATATGCCTTTAAAAATATCCTGCAGACATCCAAGATACTTTAAGTGCAAAAAATTAAAGAAAGAACAGAACTTAGCATGACACAGTTGGGTTTTGGAAAGGTAGTAAAGGAGCCCTGGCCAGGTAGCTCAGTTGGTTAGACTGTCATCCCAATATGCCAGGGTTGTTGGTGAGATCCCCAGTAAGGACAAGAATGAACCAATGCATAAATGGAACAACAAATCAGTGTTTCTCTCTCTCTGTCTGCCTTTCTTCCCTTCTCTCTAAAATCAATTAAAAAATTTTAAAGGGTAGAGAAGGAAATTAAAAATCATGTTTCAGGCCCTGGGTGGTGTAGCTCAGTGGATTGAGTGTGGGTCTGTGAAGCAAAGGGTTGCTGGTTCGATTCCCAGTCAGGACATATGTCTGAATTGTGGGCCAGGTCTCCAGTAAGGGGCATGAGAGAGGCAACCACACATTGATGTTTCTTTCTCTCTCCCTTCCCCTCTCTCTAAAAATAAATAAATAAATTCTAAAAAAAAAAGTTTCAAAAAGGATGAATTGTGGGTAGTCTCTCTTTTAGATATATGCTAAAATAATCACAGGGTCAACAAGGCTGGGATTTGCTTCAAAGAAAACAGGTAAAAGTTGAGGGGTCAGTATGAAACAAGAATGAATAAAAATTAATCATTGTTCAGAGTGGGTGATGGGAATGTGGGTGTTCACCATACTATTCTCTCTACTTATGCATATGTTTGAATTTTTCAAAATGAAAAGTTAAAATTGAGAGAACAACAACATATGTACATGGAGGTGAGATTTTGAAAAATTAACATAAGCACATGATAGAGCATTCAATATCCTCACAGGGAACTGGTTGATTTCAGGAGTAATGGGAGGCCATTGTGAGAAGGAGAGGTGCTCTTCACTGTAAACTCTTTGGGAGTGTAAAATGCTCTACAGTGCTTAATTACTTTTTCAAAAATATTACTGTGGGGGTGGTTGCCAAGTTCAGACATGGCTGTAGGGGGTCCTGAGAGCACTTAGAGGATTGCATTCCCACCCTGCAAGGCACTGACTCACAGGATTGACCTCAGAAACCTGGCTCCATGTGAGTGCCAAGAGAGGACTGTAACCAGGGGCCCCACAGCCAAGCTCTACGTTCAGCTTCCAGACAACCCAACATGTTCCTTGTGGCAGGGAATGTTGGCCATCCACTTATTTGTCAGTTTCCTTCCTTCCTTGCCAGAAAACCTCAACTATGTTAGGCCATGTAGCCAACCTGAGGAAGAAACAGTCACACCTTCATTAAAGTGATGGGTTCAGAGGTGGGCATGTGGCCTGTTTCTGGCCAAGGAGATGTAAAGGGAAATCTGCTGGATGGCTCCCAGAGAAGACTTTCCTTCAGGAGAAAAAGTGAGAGCTCCTGAAGGAAGAAAACCTTTTGTTTCACCTCTACCCTGCTTAGTATGTTCTCCTGTGAGGAGATGTCAGGGCCCCGGCATTCATCATACAGCCATAAGGCAATAAGGCTGTCGCAGGAGCCAACATCCACATGATGTGAGTGGGCAGAGTGTTGCTGCTGTCCACTCCCATTCCATGGGAATGCCGGTCTCTGAGTATCACAGGGAGCACACATTGACTATTCTAGTGGCTTAATGTAGTCTCAATCGGCTTTTCTATTGTTTGCAGCCCCATGAATACCTAGATAATCAATGCTATCTCCTTTTTAAAGGTTAGAACACTGAGGCTTAGAGGAAATTAGTGGTCTACAGCTCTCTGGTAGGGAAGCTCCAGCTTGGTTCCCTTGGGACTCAAAAGTCAGCTGTGCCTGCTGGTCTGGAGCTGCATCGAGCTGCAACACCCTCATCCCTCCCAGCCCAGCTATACTCAGCTGCTTGGATCTTAGCCTGGCTCTAGTCCCTATGACTTCTGTGATATTCTCAAGGTCTTTAGCCTCCCTGTGCTTCAGTTTCCTTATCTGTGAACATGGATAACAACAGCCCCACCTTACAGGGTAGCTGAGCGGACTAAGCAATTTCACAGAACTAAAGAGCCTGGTACACAGCTAGCACTTTTGGCCAGATTGTTTTCATTACTATTATTTCTCCAACTGCAAGGTGATATGGTTCCAGGGCCTTGACACCCCAAGGTCATTGGGTCCTCAGACTGTGAGGGGGCTGAGCCATCCCTATCTGTCCCTCAAAGTCTGTGCAGCTAGTAGAACCAAGGGCCTGATGACAGCCTGGCCTGCCCTCAGCTTTCTGTGTGGCCCAGGGCAAGCCAGTTACCCTCTCTGAACAAAGGCCTACCCACCTGAAATGCAAGGACATGACAGATGAGTTCCACTTGCCCCTTTGGCTCAGTCCTTGGTAATTCAGTAAGTAGCACTTTCCCAGACACAGTCTGATTATTCTCTCTGGCTTAAAATCCTCCATGGCTCCATATAGTCTTTGCCTCACTTACCAGGCCACACGAGGCCACTGCCCACCCCTGGCTCACCTTGTATACCTTCTTCTGTCTTTTGTTCATTTCCAGCTATTTGGGCCCTACTGTTTGCTTCTTAACTCATCCTCTGCAGGTCTCAGCTGCAATGTCCCTTTCTCAGAGAGGGTCTAAACTAGGAATCTCCTGGTAGAGCTCTCATTGTACCTTATATTTTCCCTTTAGACATAAATCAATCACAAGTTAGTGGAGGTGGTGATCAGTTAATGTCTTCCTACCCTGGACTGGACTGTCAGCTGCACAAGGTCAGGAAACCAGCCAACCTGGCTGTGGCTGGATCCATAGGTTCCTGAGCACAGTTTGCATACAGTAGGTACTCAACACATGCTGCCTGAATGGGTGCCCCTGAGTGTGGCTGTTTGGCTATATGTGAGCCAGGGGTATGGCTCTCAATGGGGTACAACTATGTGTGTATTTAGGGTAGTGTGTGGTCCTAGGGTGCCAAAACAGAAGAGATGTTCATAGACCAGCAAGCTGCCTGGTCCATTACCTAAGAACAAGTGAGGCAGGGGCTCCTTCATGTTTCTCTCTTGCAGCTGGTACTAAATTTAATTACTGTCTACCCACTAGACTGTTAACTTTCTGAGTGCAGGCTGAGTGTGTGTTTTACTCTCTTTCATATCCATAGTACATAGAACTGGCACAGGCTGGGCCCAGTCTATTGTTGAGAGGATGATGGATGGGGTTGGGAGTGGGTGGAGATACCAGCTCTCTCAGCTTGCCCCTGAGATTTTTCCTTGTTACATCCCCAGGCATTCTAGTTTCTGAACAGAGCCTGGATTTGCAGAGGATGAGTCTCTGTGCCCATGTGGGTTCCAGTCTCAGGACAGCCAGTCTACACTGGGGCTCTCAGGTTCCCATGTTTGGAGGCAGAAGGTGTGGGAGGGTCCACCTACCTGATCCAGGTCATAGAGCATCTGCAGGGGACTCCTCCTCTTCTCACCAAGCCAGCCAGAACCTAGGACCCTGTTTTCGGAATCTGGGGAGCATAAAGAGAGAGGCGTTATCACTCCAGCAGACAAACTGGCTTTGGCATTGGGGTAGGGGGCTTGAGCAACTCACCTAGGGCAGAGGTAATCCATCTCTGAGAATCAGTTTCCCTGCTATCCCACCTGCCTCAAGATTGGGGGGGGTGGGCAGTGGTGGAGTGTGGGGAAATACTGACAGGGCCCTTAATCTATGCTTGGTGTCACTCCTGCTCCTATGTCCTGCCATCTAGAGTTGGAGAATGCCAGGTGGGAAAGGATGAGAGGAAAGGTGGTACCCAGGCCACAGCACTCTGGGAAAGGCCTGCCCTTACCCAACCTCACCCTCCTCAATCTGCCCTCATCTCATGGCCTGCTCCTGCCAGCCCCATGACTGAGGAGCCCTGAGGGGCTCAAGAAGCTACTAGTCTGTCCAGAGAGGGCTGGGCAGTGGTGGATGTGGCACAACCAGATTGCAGGCTCTCCTATTGACCACAATGAACTACGGCAGCCTATAGTTCCCTTAGCAGTGTACATGCTTCCTCATGGTAAATACAGCTTTAGCTGCCCCAGACTGGATGCCCCTGAGGGCAGAAATAGTATCTGTCTGTCTCAGTGCTGAATTCTTTAATCTTCCTAAAACTATCAAAAACACAGCTTGCCAAATTTATTATTCACTCAAAATGTGTTTTGGGGGATATCTTTTTAAACGTATTTAATTAATATAAGTATATTCCTGGTAGTATAATCAATACAGGTAAGGAAAGGTTCAGGACCTTCTTGATCATATTTTTCTTAAATATGATTATACTTATTAATAAACTCATGAAGTACAACATAATCTTTACAAAATCACCAAAATTGGCAAATTTTTAACCTGCCTGGCTATGAAGAAAAAAATGAAGACTCAAATTACTAAAAGCAGAAATGGAAAAAGGTATATTAGTACTAAACCTTAAAGAAATAAAGGATTATAACAGTATAATATGAACAACTGTGTAAGAGTACATAAAATAGAAAATTCATGTATGAAATGGAAAATTCCTAGAAAAACACAAATGCCTAAAATTGACTCAAGAAGAAATACAAATTTCAGTATAACAAGTAAAGAGATTTAATTAGTAATTTTTTAAAGGAAGCCCTGTTGAGACTAGTAGGATAGGCAGGGAGAGGCATGAAATGGTCTGATCCAACAACCACCTGTGGAAGTTCAGAATTGGGAGGGATATGTCGGCTGAAAGGTAATCAGTGAGGAACTAGAGGGCCCCAGTCCCATGCAAGAAGAACATTTTCCACAACATGTGACTGAATCAGTGGGGACTCTTTCTGGGTGAGACAGAGGGCTTCTGTAGACCCAGGAATCCTATTAAAAGGCCCAAGCACAGACTCACTCACTCACAAACCCTGGCCCTAAGCTCCAGTGAAGGGACAGCAGCTAGAAAAGCACCAGGGACACATGGGGAAGAACTGAATTGTCTGGCTTCAGGGTAAGGGCTGGAGGGGCAGGTCAGTGTTGGCAGGTGCCATTGTTACTTTGTTGAGCCCTCCTCCCACCTTCACAGCTGGCAAGTGCTGGCAGGCACTGTTACACCTTGTTGAGACCTAACCCCACCCCCACCATCCTAAAAGTGCAGGCTGATGCAAAATCTGAGTCTCCATCAACCTGCCTCACATCACTACTCCACCCTTGTTATTCCCTGAGACCCCAGCAACCCAACTGGGGCATCTGCCTCTTTTAGTTGCTATTCCTTAAAAGCCATTGGCCTTGGCCTATGCTGCAAACTTTCCTAAAATATCTCAAAGGTCCAAAAACCTGAAATAAGCAGTGGCTGTCCCTGGCATGCCCCATTGCTCTTGATAAGTGGCTCTAATCCTAGCACCTGAGGCAGCCAACCTCAGTTACCATAGCCTTTCCCAGGCACCTCTAAGCAAAATACAGGCAGCTACCATCCAAAGACTACCTTGTGGCTCCTACCAGGTGGCCCTGTGCCAGGTACAGGCAGTAGCTGGTCTGGGCACATGTGAGAGCCCCTATAAAAAGGGTCTAGAACCAACATAACTTGTGGCTGGATTTAGAACACACAGCACAAGCTAATTAGCTCCACAAATGATACACCCAAAGGGGAACTTGGCAAGCACCAGACTCCATTAGAGTGAATTCTGCTCCATGTGATCAGACCCCACACAACAGATCAAGGTCAGTCCTCACAACCGATCAGCCTGAGGGGCAATCCCTCCCACTGATGTGCCAAAGAGCAATCAAGGCTTAACTACAAAAGAAGGGCACACACAACCCACACAAGGGATACACCAGGAGCACCTAGCTCAGGTGACCAGGAAGACTGTACCACTGGCCCCCACAGGAAACCCTATACATAAGGTCACTCTACCAAGACCAGAAGATGTAGCAGATCTACCTAATGCATAGAAACAAATACAGAGAGGCCACCAAAATGAGGAGACAAAGAAACATGGCCCAAATGAAAACAGAACAAAATTCCAGTAAAAGAGCTAAAGAAAATGGAGACAAGAAATCTACCAGATGCAGAGTTCAAAACACTGGTTATAAGGATACTAAATGCTCTCAGTGAAAACTTCTACAAAGAGATAGGAAACATAAAACTTGAGATATAAAATCATTAAAAAGAGCCAGTTAGAAATGAAGAATACAATAACTGAAATGAAGAGGGAATCAATAACAGTAGAAGGAATCAATAACAAATTAGGTGAAGCAGAGGATCAAATCAGCAATAAGGTAGTGGAGAAAGACCAATCAGAACAGCAAAAAGAAAAAAAGAATTTTTTTAAATGAGGATATCTAATATTAAAAGCAGCAAGAGAAAAGCAGTTAATTATCTACAGGGAGCTCCCATCAGATTGTCAGGGAAATCTCAATAGAAACTTTATAAGCCAGAAGGTTTTGGCATGAAATATTCAAAGTGAAGAAAAGCAACAACCCACAACCAAGATTACTCTACCCAGCAAGGCTATCATTTAAAATTGAAGGAGAGATAAAGAGCTTCCCAGACAAGAAGAAGCTAAAGGAGTTCATTGACACTAAGCCAGTATTATAAGAAATGTTAAAGGAACTTGTTTAGAGAGAAGAAAAAAAACAATCAAAATATAAATAAGAATATGGTAATCACTATATATTTATCAATAATTACTTAAGTAACGGTATTGAATGCTCTGATCAAAAGACATAGAGCTGAATGGATAAGAAGCCATAATACGCTGCACTTCAGACTGACACACAAAGCCTAATAGTAAATGAATAGAAAAAGATATTTCATGCAAATGAAAAAAAGCTGGGGTAGCAATATTCATATCAGACAAAGTAGACTTTGAAACAAAGGGTATAACAAGAGACAAAGAAGGAATTTCATAATGATAAAGGGATAAATCTAACAAGAGAATATAATACTTGTAAACATTTTCAAAACAACATAGGAGCACCTAGATATATAAAACAAGTAACTACTGACATAAATGGAGAGGTCAACAGTAATATAGCCATAGTAGAGTCTTTTAATACCCCATTGACATTAATAGCTGATCCACACTGAAAATCAACAAGGAAACAGCAGCCTTAAATCACACATTAGACCGAATGTATTTAATTTATATTTTTAGAACAATACACCCAAAAGCAGCAGAATATACATTCTTTTCAAATGCTCATGGAAACATTTCCAGGATAGACAACATGTTAGTTCACAAAACAAGTCTCAATACATTTAAGAAGGCAGAAATCATATCAAGCTCTTCTCCAATCACAAGAGTATGAAACTAGAAATCAATTACAAGAAGAAAAGCTAAAAACACACAAGCATGTGGAGGCTAAATAACACACTATTAAACAATGAATGGGTTAATGACAAGATCAAGGAAGAAATCAAAATATACCTTGAACAAATGAAAATGAAAACAGAATGACCCCAATTCTATGACACACAGCCAAAGCGGTTCTAAGGGAAATTCATAGAATATAGGCCTACCTTAAGAAACAAGAAAAATCTCAAATCAGCAATCCATTCTTACACCTAAAGCAACTAGATAAAGAACAAAGCCTAAAGTGGGTAGAAGGAAGATCTTGGAAGAAATAAATGAAATATAGTATAAAATATAGGAAATTGTTTATCTTTGAAATGATAAATAATAACCACACTCTTTTTTTTAATTTTATTTTAATCATTGTTCAAATACAGTTTTCTCCTTTTTACTCCCAGTCCAGCCCCCCTCCCACCCCCTCCCCCACTTCCCTCCCATTACCACCCTCCCCCTAGTTTTTGACCATGTGTCCTTTAAGTTTGTTCCCGTGAACCCTTCCCAATGTCCCCTGAAATTCCCTCTACTCTCCCCCTGTGGTCACTGTCAGCCTGTCCTCTATTTCAGTGTCTTTAGTTGTATTTTGCTTGTTTCTTTGTTTTGTTGTTTAGGTTCCTGTTAAAGGTGAGATCATATGGTATTTGTCTTTCACTGCCTGGCTTGTTTTGCTTGGCATAATGCTTTCCAGCTCCATCCAAGCTGTGGCAAAGGGTAGGAGCTCCTTCTTTCTTTCTGCTGCATAGAATTCCATTGTGTAAATGTACCATAGTCTTTTGATCCATTCATTTACTGATGGGCATCTTGGTTGCTTCCAGCATCTAGCTATTGTAAATTGTGCTGCTATAAACATTGGGATGCATAGGTTCTTTTGGATTGGTGTTTTAGTACTCTTAGGATATAGTCCCAGCAATGGAATTGCAGGGTCAAAAGGCAGATCCATGTTTAGTTTTCTGAGGAAGTTCCATACTGCTTTCCATAGTGGTTGTACCAGTCTGCAGTCCCACCAACAGTGCACTGGGGACCCCTTTTCTCCACAACCTCTCCAACACTTGTTGTTTGTTGCTTTCTTTATGGTGGCCATTCTGACTGTTGTGAAGTGGTATCTCATTGTGGTTTTCATTTGCATCTCTCTGATAGCTAGCGATATTCAACATCGTTTCATGTGTCTTTGGATTTTCTGTATGTCCTCCTTGGAGAAGTGTCTGTTCAAGTCCTTTGCCCACTTTTTAATTGGATTCCTTGTCTTCTTAGAGTGCAGTCGTGTAAGTTCTTTCTGTATTTTGGAGATTAAACCCTTGTCTGAGATATCATTGGCAAATATGTTTTCCCATATAGTTGGTTCTCTTTTACTTTTGATACTGTTTTCTTTAGCTGTGCAGAAGCTTTTAATTTTGATGAGGTACCATTTGTTTATTCTTTCCTTTATGTCCCTTGCTCTAGGGGAGAAGTCAGTAAAAATGTTTCTGCGTGAAATATCTGAGATTTTCCTACCTATGTTCTCCTCTAGGACTTTAATGGTGTCACATTTTATATTTAAGTCTTTTATCCACCTTGAATTTATTTTTGTATATGGTGTAAGTTGGTGTTCAAGTTTCATTTTTTTTGCACGTGGCTGTCCAGTTCTCCCAACACCACTTGTTGAAGAGGCTATTTTTACTCCATTTTATGTTGCTGCCTCCTTTGTCTAATATTAATTGACCATAGAGACTTGGGTTTATTTCTGGACTCTCTGTTCTGTTCCATTGGTCCATGTGCCTGTTTTTATGCCAGTACCAGGCTGTTTTCATCACAGTGGCCTTGTAGTATAGTTTAGTGTCGGGTATTGTGATCCCTCCTACTTTACTCTTCTTTCTCAAAGTTGCAGCAGCTATTCGGGGTCCTTTATAGTTCCATATAAATTTTTGAAGTGTTTGTTCTATGTCTGTGAAATATGCTATTGGTACTTTAATAGGAATTGCATTGAATGTGTAAATTTCTTTGGGTAGTATGGACATTTTGATTATATTAATTCTTCCAATCCATGAACACGGTATATGTTTCCATTTTTTCGTGTCTTCCTTGATTTCTTTCCTGAGTGTTATGTAGTTTTCTGAATACAGGTCTTTTCCCTCTTTGGAATAACCACACTCTTAAAGAGAAAAAGAGGGACCAAATAAATAAACCAGAAATGAAAGAGAAGTGATTGATAACTGATACCACAGAACTACAAAGGAAATAGTCTGAACAATTTTATGGCAACAGACAGGACAACCTGGAAGAAATGGATAAATTCCTAGATACATATAACCTTCCAGGAATGAATCAAGAAGAAACAGAGACACTGAACAGAGGGATGACTACTAATAAAATGGAGTCAGTAACAACAACAACAACAACAATAAAACTCTCAACAAACAATAATCCTGACCAGATGTCTTCAAAGGTGAATTTTACCAACTATGTAAAGAAAAATTAACATATATCCTTCTCAAACGTTTCCCAAAAAATGAAGAGGAAGGAAAGCTCCCAAGCTCATTATATGAGACTAGCACTACTCTGATGGCAAAACCCAACTAAGACATTAGAGAGAGAGAGAGTGAGGGAGACAGAGAGAATTATACATAGTGTCCCTGATAAACATAGATGTAAAAATCCTCAACAATATATTAGTAAGCCAAATTCAGCAGTACATTTATAAGATCATACACCATGAAAGTAGGTTTTATTCCTGGATGCAAGATTGGTTCAACATCCATAAATCAATTTATGCAGTAAACCACAAAAACAAAATGAAGAGTAAAAATCATATGATCATGTCAATAGATGCAGAAAAAGTATTTGTCAAAACCCAGCATCCATTTATCATAAAAGCTCTCAGCAAAATGGGAACAGAGGGAACATATCTTAACATAAAAGCCACATATGACAAACCCATAGTAAACATTGTACTCAATGGTACAAAGCTAAAAGCATTTTCCTTAAGATAAGAAACAAGACAAGGATGTCCACTTTCACCACTTTTATTCAGAATAGTATTGGAAGTCTGAGCCATTGGAAGTCAGACAAGAAGAAGAATGGAAGGGCATCCAAACTGGAAAGGAAGAAGTAAAACTTCATTACTTGTAGATGACATAACACTATATATAGAGAATCCTAAAATTGCCACCAAAAACTACCAGAACTGATAAATGAATTTAGTAAAGTAGCAAGATACAAAATGCATTTCAGAAATTAGTTGCATTTGATACACCAATAACAAACTATCAGAAAGAGAAATTAAGAACACGATTCCATTTACAATTGTACAAAAAAAATCTAGGAATAAATTTAACCAGGGAAGTAAAAGATCTGAACTCTGAAAACTATAAGATATTGAAGATCGAAGTTGAAGAAAATACAATTAATGGAAGTATGTAGCATGCTCATGGATAAAAAGAATTTACATCTTTAAGAGGTCTATGCAATCTAAAGATTCAGTGCAATCCCTATGAAAACAGCAATAGCATTTTTCACAGAACTAGAACAAATAATCCTAAAATTTATATGGATCCACAAAAGACCCTGAACAACAAAAGCAATCTTGGAAAGAAGAACAAAGTTGAAGGTATCACACTACCTCATATCAAAGTATACTACAAGGGTATAGCAATCAAAGCAATGGGACTGGCATAAAAACAGACACATAGATCAGTGGAACAGAATTGAGCCCAGAAATAACCCACACCTACGTGGTCAATGAATCTATGACAGAGGAGGCAAGAACATACAATGGTGCAAAGACAGTGTCTTCAATAAATGGTATTGAGAAAAATGAACAGATATAAGCACAAAAAATGAAAAGACCTCTTTCCTATACCAAATACAAGAACAAACTCAAAATAGATTGAAAACTTAAATGTAAGATTTGAAACCATAAAACTCCTAGAGGAAAACATAGGTGGTAAACTCTTTGACATCACTCTTAGTAATGGTTTTTGTGATATGTTTCCTTGGGCAAGGGAATTTTAAAAAGTAAACAAATGGGACTACATCAAAATGGGAAAACCATCATCAAAACTAAAACCACCCTACTGAATACAAGAGGATATTTGCCAATGAAACACCTGATAAGGGGTTAGTATCCAAAACACATAAAGAACTTATACAGCTGAACACCAAAAGACACACAATCTGATTAAAAAATTGGCAAAGGAACTAAATACACATTATCCAAAGAAGATAAACAGATGGCCAATAGACATATGAAAAGGTGCTCAATATCACTAATCACCAGATAAATGCAAGTTAAAGGCACAATGAGATATCACCCCACACCTGTCTGAATGGCTATTGTCAGTAAACCAACAAACAACAAGTGTTTGTGAGGATGTGGAGAAAAAGGAACCCTCATGTACTGTTGGTGGAATAGCCAAGTAGTGCAGCCACTATGGTAGACAGTATGAAGGTTCCTCAAAACATTAAAAATAAAACTATGATATGACCAAACAATCTCACTTCTGGATATTTATCTGCCAAAATCCAAAACATTAATCTGAAAAAATATATATATATACACATCCCTATTGTTATTGCAATATTATTTACAGTAGTTGAGGTATGGTACCAAGTGTCCATCAAGAGACAACTAGAGTAAGAGAGCGTGGTACATATATACAATGGAATATTACTCTGCCATAAAAAGAATGACATCTTAACATTGGCGACATTATGGATGAACTTAGAGGATGTTATGTTAAGTGAAATAAGTCAGAGAGAGAAAGACAAATACCATATAATTTCACTTACATGTGGAATCTAAAACAAAACAAAACACATAACAAACAGAACAGAAACAAACTCATACAGTGAATAAACTGATTGTTGCCAGATGGGAAGGAGATTGGGAGGGTTGGGTGAAAAACATGAAAACATTAAAGAAGTACAAATTGGCAGTTACAAAATTTTCACAGCAATGTAAAGTATATCATCAGGAAAATAGTCAATAATATTGTAGTAACTACACATGGTGCCAGGTTTATTACTAGACCTTTGGGGAGGAACATTTAACAAGTTATATGAATGTCTAACTCCTTTGTTATATACCTGAAACTAATTTAATATTGAGTATCAACTATAATTGAAAAATTAAAAAATAAAAAAATCCTGCAAATAAAAGCTCAGTATCAGATGGCTTCACTGGTTAATTTTACCAAGTATATTAAAAGAAGAAGCCCTGGCTGGCATAGCTCAGTGGATTGAGCGCGGTCTGCGAACCAAAGTGTCGCAGGTTCGATTCCCAGTCAGGGTACATGCCTGGGTTGCAGGCCACAGCCGCCAGCAACCGCACATTGATGTTCTCTCTCTCTCTCTCTCTCTCTCTCTCTCTCTCTCTCTCTCTCTCTCTCTCTCTCTCTCTCTCCCCTTTCCTTCCCTTCCCTCTCTAAAGATAAATAAATAAAATCTTTAAAAAAAAAGAAGAATTAACACCAATATCTTCCAAACTCTTCAAAAAGAAATAATAATCAGAAGGCATGAGTACACTTTGCAACTCATTATATGAGCCCTGTATTACCCTGATATCAAAATCAGATAAGACATTACGAGAAAACTGCAAGTCAGATTCTCTTATGAATACAGATGCAAAATCCTCAACAGAATACTAGCAAATTGAATCCAACATTTAAAGTGTTATACATGATAACCAAGTAAGATTTATTCCAGGAGCATAAGGTTGGTTCAACATACAAAGTCAATCATGGTACTATGCTATAGTACTGAGAATAAAGAAAGAAAACCACACAATCATCACTAGATGCAGAACAAACATTGCACAAAATCAAATACCCTTTCAAGGTGAAAACACTAAACAAACTAGGAATCAAAGGAAACTTCATTGCCCTGGCTGGCGTAGCTCAGTGGATTGAGCACAAGCTGCGAACCAAAGTGTCTCAGGTTCGATTCCCAGCCAGGGTACATGCCTGGGTTGCAGGCCATAACCCCCAGCAACCACACATTGATGTTTCTCTCTCTCTCTCTCTCCTTCCCTTCCCTCTCTAAAAATAAATAAATAAATAAAATCTTTTAAAAAAGGCAACTTCATTAAACTGATAAAGGCTTTCTGGGGAAAAAAAAATGGCTAACATATTTAAAGGTGAAAGACTTAATGCTTTCCCTGTAAGATTGTTACTGAATGAACTCATGTAGGGGCCCAGATACTGTTACCAAAACAAACCCCCTCCCCTAGAGTCTTTCTGTACTAGGCTCACCTTGCCAGCCACCAGGTGGGAACTGTGGCTCTCAATGCCAGAGTTTGGTAAAAAGGAAAGGAACTATTTATTCAAAAGTTATACAGGTTTAGAGTAATGGTGGAATGTTGCCGGTAAAATCCCAAAGGGACTTTGGATTAGTGGCCCCACAAACACACATACACAGTCCTACCTTTCCCCTTTTGCCCAGTCAGACCAGTCAGACCAGTCAGACCAGTCAGGGGTACCATATCTCAAGAAAAGAAATAGAAGTCGGTAGCTCAGCTAGATTCCCAGTTACTCTCAGTAATCTGTGCTTGGCTGGGTAGGTCTCCCGCAGTCTCCAGCAACATCTGCTGTGTCACAGCCATCTCCAGTTCTTAATCCAAAACCACATGGCACCTTCTCATGGCCCATCAGTGAGAGTCCTTTCACCCCTTTTCTTCCCGCATGGTCTCACATTATCCTCAGCCCCTCATTGTCTCTTGTTGTCTCTTCCCCTAGTCCTTCATTGTCTCTCTCATTGTCTCCCATTGTCTCTCATCCCACATGGCAGCCTGCCTTTAGTTTAAATCCCAGCCTGGAACCCTATTTCTGACTCCTCCCACAATCAGCTACACCTGCTTGCACTCCCACATTTTCAGCCTTTCTTAGCTGCCATAGTTAGTCTGGGCAGATGTGGTCCCTGCAGTGTGGAGTGAATCACTCCAAGCTCTCACTGAGGTGCTGTAACTAGAGGGAGATGCCTCCCAGTTACATTAGGCATCAAAGCCCTGCCCATCTCCCTAGGTAGCCTGCCACTGATATTCAAATAACTGTTTTTGCATAGGGGTGTGAAGACTAGTCTGTTGTTATTGATATGCAAAATAACTCTCAATAGCCCTCCTCCATGTGTCCCATCCCCCAGCCAGACTTGTGGGGATGGGGATATCCTATATTCCTGGACACCCCAAGTTCTGGACCCCATTACAAATTCCTCCTTTGGGGAGCCCTGGGGCATCCCAGACTACACCCTGTTACAAGATCAGGAGCAAGAAAAGGATGCCCACTTTTACCACTTCTATTCAACAATGTACTGGAGATTCCAGTCAGTGTAATTAGTCAAGAAAAAGAAATAAAATGCATTCAGGTTGGAAAGGAGGAATTAAAATTATGTCTATTCATAGATGACATGATCTTATATGTAGAGAAATCCCTAAAGAATCCACACACTATTAGAGCTATCAAGTTTATCAAGCTTAGGGAATACAAGATCAATATACAACAGTCACTTGTATTTCTAAACACTAGTAATGAACAACCCAAATATGAAATGTAAAAGTAACTGCATTTAAAATAACATAAAAATAATAAAATAATAAGGAATATCATAGAAAAGAAGCAGAAGACTTGTCACTGAAAACTACAAGACATTGTTAAAAGAAATTGAAGACCTAATGAATGGAAAGATATCCTGTGTTCATAAAATGGAAGATTTAGCATTGTTAAGGTCTCAATACTCCCCAAACTGATGTACAGATTCAATGCAATTCTCATCAAAATACCAGTTGCTTTTTTTTTTGCAGAAATTGACAATCCTTAAATTCATGTGGAAATTCAAGGGATTCAGAACATATAAAACAATCATGAAAATAAACAAAATTGACTGGTTCACAATCCCAATTTCACAATTTACTATAAAACTAAGTAATCAGGATTGTGTGATGCTGGGATAGGAGAGACATATAGATCAATGAAATATAATTCAAACTTCAGAAACAAACCCTTACAGTTATAGTAAATTGATTTTTAATTAGGATGCCAACATAGTTCAATAGGGAAAGAATAGTCTTTCAATAAATTATGCTGAGAAACTTGTATATCCACATATAAAGAATGAAATTGCCACAAAACATGTGCAAAAACCAACTCAAAATGGATCATAGATCTGGATACAAGGGCTGAAACTATGAGATTCTTATTAAAAACATAGATGAATATCCATGATCTTAGGGTCAGCAATGATTTCTTATATATGACAACAAAAACTCAAGCAACAAAAGAAAAAACAGAGATACACTAGACTACAATCATGCATTGCATAATAATGGGGATACCTTCTGAGAAATGTGTCATTAGGCAATTTCATCATTGTACAAACATCATAGTGTACACTTAGACAAACCTAGACGGTGTAGCTTACTATCCACCTAGGCTATATGGTACACCCTATTGCTCCTAGGCTACAAGCCTGTACAGCATGTTAGTGTACAAAACAATATGATCAAATCAAGGACAAGAAAAATGATGCAATCAAGAAACACAGTAAACTGAGATGTAAGAGACTGCTGCTGGTATAACACAGCATATTGTTTTATATCAAACATGTTTTATAAGTAAAAAAGTATACTGTAAAATGACAATTAAAATTGTATTGTAGTAAATACATTAACTACTAACATGGTTGTTTATTATTATTATCAAATATTATATACTATACATAATTTTGTGTGCTATGCTTTTATACAACCATCAGCACAATAAGTTTATTTCACCAGAATTGCCATAAACACATGAGCAATGCATGTGCTATGAAGTTATGACAGCTACAATGTCAGTAGGCTATAGGAATTTTTCAGCTCCATTATAATTTTATAAGACCGCCATTGTTATGTGGGTCAACTCTACATCCACATTAAAAACTTTTATGCCTCAGAGGACACCATCAAGAAGGTGAAAAGACAACCCAGAAACTAGGAGAAAATATTTTCAAATCATATATCTGGTAAGGGACTAGTATCCAGAATATCTAAAGAACACCTATAACTGAAGAATAAAAGGCATAACAGCATTCTTAAAATGAACAAAGAATGTACAATTTTTTAAATAGAGAAATGGACATTGCTCCAAAGAATACAAATTGCTAACAGAACATGAAAAGATGCTCAACATCACTAGTCATTAGGGAAATGCAAATGAAAACCTTGATGACATATATCTTCTCACCCACTAGGATGAGTGTAATAAAAAAGACAGACATAAAATCTGTCTTTTTAGAAAGGATGTGGAGAGAGACTTCTGGCCAAGATGGAGGCATAGGTAGACACAATGTGCCTCCTCGCACAACCAAAATAGGGACAACAATAATTTAGAAACAGAATAACCACCAGAACTGACAGAAAATTGAACTGTATGGAGGTCGGACAACCAGGAAGTTAAAATAGACCTGTTCATCTGGACCCGTAGGAGGGGCAGAATTGGGCGGCCGGGTGCGGGTCCCAGTGCAGAGAGTAGAGAGCGTTGGGACTGGGAGTGTAAGGCATTGGGGCATACAAGACCACAGTGGGTGGACCCTGAGTGAGCAAGCAGCAGCTGGCAGACCTTGGCTGAGGGGTGGCAAACAGCAGACTCAGTGAGGTGGGAATTGTGAAGCAAGGCACTGCGCGCAACCCAGGATCACAGAGCTGGGAAATAGAGCCTTGGGGCACTGGTTGAAAACACCTGTGGGGGTTGAGGCGCTGGGAGAGACTCCCAGCCTCACAGGAGAGGTCGTTGGAAAGTCCCACAGGGTGAACAAGCCCACCCACACGGGAATCGGCACCAAAGGGGCCCAGTTTGCTTGGGGGAAGAGGTGGAAGGGACTGAGGTCCAAGGGAGAGTGGAGCAAGTGCCCTTGTTCCCTCTTGGACCCTGCCCCCACATACAATGTCACAACCCAGCGACTGGGGTGCCCTGTCCTGGTGAACACCTCAGGCTCCACCCCTTACTGTAACATGCACAACCAGACCAAAAGGGTGGGGGTAGGGGGGAAGATGGCTCAAACAGAAGGTGGCTCAAACAGAATTGGAAGCCCCAGAATCAATACTTTTAAGTGACCTAGAGATAGCCAACCTATCAGATGCACAGCTCAAAGCACTGATGATCAAGATGCTCACAGAATTGGTTGATTTTGGTTGAAAATTAGATGAACAAATGCAGGCTATGATAAGAGAAATGAAGGAAAATGCACATGGAACCAATAGTAATGGGAAAGAAACTGGGACTCAAAACAATAGAGTGGACCAGAAGGAAGAAAGAAACAACCAAATAGAAAAGAATGGAAAAATAAGAATTCAAAAAAAAAAAAAAAAAACGAGGAGAAGCTTAGGAACCTATAGGACATCTTTAAATGTTCCAACATCCAAATTATAGGGATACCAGAAGGGGAAGAGCTAGAGCAACAGATTGAAACGTATTTGAACAAATAATAAAGCAGAACTTCCCCATTCTGGCAAAGGAAATAGACTTCCAGGAAGCCCAGGAAGCTCAGAGAGTCCCAAAGAAGTTGGATCTAAGAAGGAACACACCAAGCCACATCATAATTACATTAGCCAAGGTAAAAATGAAAGAGAGAATCCTAGAAGCAGCAAGAAATAAGGAGACAGTAACCTACAAAAGAGTTCCCATCAAACTGTCAGCTGAGTTCTCAAAAGAGACCTTACAGGCAAGAAAGGGCTGGAAAGAAGTATTCCAAATCATGAAAGGGAAGGACCTACATCCAAGATTGCTCTATCCAGCAAAGCTTTCATTTAGAATGGAAGGGCAGATCAAGTGCTTCTCAGATAAGGTCAAGTTAAAGGAGTTCATCATCACCAAGCCCTTATTTTATGAAATGTAAAAGGGACTTATCTAAGAAAAAGAAGATAAAAAAACATGTATAGTAAAATGACAGAAAACTCACAATTATTTACAACCACACCTAAAACAAAAACAAAAACAAACTAAGCAAACAACTAGAACAGGAACAGAACCATAGAAATGAAGAACACATGGAGGGTTAGCAACAGGGGAGTGGGAGGAGGAGAGAGGGGTAAAAGGTACAAAGAATAAGTATCACAGATGGTAGGTAGAAAATAGTCAGGGGGAGGATAAGAATAGTATGGGAAATGTAGAAACTAAAGAACTTATGACACATGGACATGAACTAAAGGGGGGAATGTGGATGGGAGTGGGTGTGAAGGGTGGAGGGGAATTAAGGGGGGTAATGGGACAACTGTAATAGCATAATCAATAAAATATATTTAAAAAAAGAAAGAATGTGGAGAAATTGGAACCCTCATACATTGATACTGGGAATGTAAATGGGAGCAGCTGCAATGAAACATAGTTTGGCAGTTCCTTAAGAGCAAAGCTACAGGATTATGGAAAATGGTGGAGTAGGAAGCACAAGGGATCTGTCTCTCAACCTAGACAACAATAATACTGGCAGAATCTATATGATGCAACTATTTTTGGAATTCTGGAATCCTTTGAAAGCTTGCTTCCAGGGGAGGAGTTGATAAATGGCAGTTAATTTCAGCGCACAGTACAGTAGCAGCTACCCATTTGCCACCCACATTCACATGGAAGGCAGCTGTGCATATCCTCCTGGAGCAGTTTACATGCAGCACACAGGAGCCAGGGTGTGCCAAAAGGGCTCAGTCCTCTAAATACCAGACGTATGTGTTCTAATCACTGATTGCTGCTCCTGAAGAGAGGTGAAGATAAAGGCAGGCAGCCATTGTCCTTGTACCTCCCCCTCATTATTGAAAGCACATTCCCTTCCTGCCAAAGTGACTTGCAGGGCACTTAAGAGACTGGCATCTTCCTCCTCCCTTCATTTTTCTCTTTTGGCCTTTTGGGAGCCAGATATTAAACAGTCAAATATTAAAAAGAATTGCATATGAAAATTAGAAAGTGACCTGGATATCTAGGGAAAGCCTGGAAAATTTATACTTCGGGCTGATCCCAGGCCCAGAGACTGCCTACAACAATCGCTGAGAAGGGAGAAGAACCAGCTTTCCACAATCACCACATTGTTAGATTCAAATGTCCAGTGTTCTACAGAAAGTAATAAGGTATATAAAGAAAAAAACATATGGCCCATTCAAATGAAAAAAAAATGTTCACAAAAACTTTCCCTGAAAAAGATATTATGGCAGATATAGTAGACAAAACTTTAAAACAACTGTCCAACAACAACAGCATACACATTTCCTCAAACGAACATGGGTCATTTTCCAGAATAGACAGTATGTTAAGCCACAAAGTAATCCTCAATAGATTTTAAAAGGTAGGTATCCTATACATTATCTTCTCTGACCACATGGGTGATAAAATTAGAGATCAATAACAAAAGGAAAATTGTAAAATTCACAAATTTCTGTAAATTAAATAATATATTTTAAATGAGTGGATCAAAGAAGATACAAGGGAAATAAAAAATAATTAGAGAAAAATGAAAACACAACATATTGAACTTATGAAACATAGAAAAAGCTGTACTAAGAGGGAAATTTATAGCTATAAATACTTGCAATTAAAAAAAACAAGAAAGATCTCAAATCAACAATCTAATTATACAAATTAAGGGACAACAAAAAGTCGGAAGAAAATTCAAAATGAACAGAGGATAAGAACAAAAAAGAATAGAACAGAGACAAATAAAACAGATAATAAAAAGTAAAGGAAATTACCCCTTCCACCATATGAAGACATACTGAGAAGGTGCTGGCTCTGAACCAGAAAGAGCGACCTCACCAAAACACAATCAGGGTGGCTCTTTGATCTTGGACTTCTCAATCTACAGAACTGTTTCTTGATGTCTCTGAGGAGCCCCTGGCCCAGATCTTTCAGACTCCACCCTACCTCTCCTCATTAGCTCTCCTGAGTTCACAAATGTCCACCAAGTTTTGGGATCTGTAGAAAATAAAGGATGAGACACAGCATGACCATGCCAGCTAATTGGACCCCCTCCTCAGAAATCCCTGGCCCTGGCTGCAGAGGAGCATGGCAGCTCATGTGAGGAAGTGGTGATGCTGGTAGGCTCCCAAAGTTAAACCTATGGTGCAAGCAATTTGGTATTTAATAGAAGGCATCTCTGTGGAGGCAATCAAGATTTCCAGCTTTCTGTCTCAAATTATCTTCAGATGGAGTGAAGAGAGTCAGAGTCTCATAGATTCTTCTTGTCTGCCATTTGAATGTCTCTGGCTATTTCAGCAATAGGCACAAATATAGTTCATAGATGAGCTGTTGTGATTTTTCTGAAGTTTATTATCATGCTGTCTTACTTTAGCTTGCATCACCTTGGGGAAAAGGCAGTTTTAGTCCTCAATGATTTTAAATCAATGGATGGAAAAATGAAAATGTTAGTTTTGAAGATTGCTGCACAATATTTAAGAAAACTAGAAAAATTCAGGATCCAGTTCAATTTATAGGTAGAAAATATTTTAAAAGCAAAATACAATGAACAGTACTTAGAGTCTAATTAAAAACACAATAGATAATGAACAGTATTCAGAATCTAATATCCACAAGTGGGTATTAGAGTTTCTATTGAAACAATTTTTTTCTCTAAAATAAATTTCATTTTTACCAAATATAGCCAAATTAAGACAAATTTATTTGCAAAATAAGCCTAGCTTCAATTAAACTTGACCTCATTATTTGCCTAAGTTCAGCAACAATATTAATTAACCATATCTGCTCTTTTAAATCTACTTTGCTGGAAAGTTCTTATAAGGAATCTTCAGATTGAACTTAAAAAGACCTCTTAAGGCCAGAAAAGCCAAGGTGAGGACTTGCCATCAGACATTGCCTGCCATACCTATAGGTTTCAAGGTCCCAAACATATTCTGAGTTTCTTTCTTTGCATCTCAAGGAAGAAATCTTTGTTTCTTACCTGGAATAAACACCATGAACCATGTAAGGAAGGTACCAGGCTGTTTTCCCAAGAGGCTTTTATGGGCTTCTAAAATAGGATCTTAATTCCTTAAAGCTGTCTGGTCATTTTTGAGTCTTAAGCATGACATTTCAGTCAAAACCAGAAATTCCACTTCTGGGAATTTATCTGAAAAAACCTGACACTCTAATTTGAATATATATACTGTTCATTGCAGCATTATTTACAATAGCCAAGATCTGGAAGCAGCCCAAATGTCTATCACTAGATGTGTGAATAAAACAGCTATGTTACATTTACACAATGGAGTACTACTTGGGGTAAAAAAAGAACATTTTATCCTTTGACAGCATGGATGGTCCTGGAGAATGTTATGCTAAGTAAAATAAGCCAGTCAGAGAAAGACAAATACGATATGATTTCACTCATATGTGTACTATAGGGAACAAACTGAACTAACAAGCAAAATAGAGACAGATTCTTAGCAGGCTGACAGCTCTGGGAAAATAGTGGGGAGAGAACATGAGCAAAAACCAAAAAAGAACTCATGAACATGGACAACAGTATGGTGATTGTTGGGGGAGGTGGGTGGGTGGAGGTGAAAGAGGTTATGGGGGGATGAATGGTAATGGAAAAGATACAATAAAAATAAAGTAAAATAAAAGTAACCTTAAAAATAAAGAAATTAATGAAACTAAATATTGGCTCTTCAAAAAGGTCGATAAAATTGATAAACAATTAGCTAGAGGGACTAAGAATAAAAGAAGGCTTTAATTACTAAAATCATGAAGTGTAGATGTTACAACTGACTCTACAAAATAAAAAAAAAAGAGTATTGTAAACAATTGTACATCAACACACTGGATAATCTACATGAAACTGACAAATTTCCAAAAACATATAATATACCAAGACCAAATCACAAAGAAATAAGAAAATGTAAATAGACCTATAGCTAGTAAGGAGATTGAATCAGTAATAAAAAGAAAAAAAAATCTCCTGACAAATAAAAGCCCTGGACCTGATGGCTTCAGTGGTGAATTCTATCAAACATTTAAATAAGAACTAATACTAGTCCTTTTCAAACTTTTTTAAAAATTAAAGAGAAGGAACACTTCCTAACTCATTTGATGAGGCCAGCATAACCCTAATTTTAAAAGCCAAACAAAGACACTATAAGAAAAGAAAACTACAGACCAAATTCCCTTATGAATATTGGAGTAAAAATCCTCCACAAAATAATATAAAACCAAATTCAGCAGCTTATTAAAAAGATTAGATGCCATAACTGAAGCCTTCTGGTCAAGATGGCAGACTAGGTAAACACTGTATTTGCCTCCTCCTACAACCACATCAAAATCACAACTAAACTACAGAACAACCATCACTGAGAACTACTTGAAATCTAGCTGAACAGAAGTCCAAGAACTAGGAATACACAGAAGCCATACCAAGAGGGGCAGAGACACAGGATGGGCTGGTCCCTCACCCATGTGCGGCAGTTGAAAATCAGGAGGGATATCTCAGCTTTGGGGATTCCCCTTGAGGAGCAAGGTGTCCCAGCCCTACACCAGGCTCCCCTGCTCAGGGTTCCAGGGCTGCGAAGGGAAGTCCCATAACTTCTGGCTGTGAAAACCAGTGGACATTGTGGCTGGAGTCTAGGTGTTCTTCCTAAAGGGCTCACATGTGGACTTACTGGCTCACAGACTCACTTACTCTGAGCTCCAGTGCTGGAGCAGCAGCTTGAAAGGCTCCAAGAACACATAAACAGGAAATGAATTGTCTTGATTCAGGGCAAGGGCTGGAGAGGGATCTTTCTCCCAGACAGGAGTGCTGGCAGAAGTCATCATGCCTTTACTGAGCCCTCCCCCTGCAGATGTGGGCCTCTACCATATCATCTACATGGATGGCACTGTTCACCCCACCCTGGTGATTACCTGAGACCGCACCTCATTCAACTTTCTAGCCCACCCAAACTGCTTTTATTGGCTTTTCCACATAGGCAGCCTATCTTGGTTCATGCCATGGACCTTCCAAAAATGTCTCAAATGTTCACAAATGCCAAAAAAAAACCCAGCAACTGGCATTAGCACACCCCATACTTCTTGCTAAGGAGCCCCAAGCCTGGCACTAGCAGAGCCAGCTTCAGCTTGTATCTTAGCCTTTCCCAGATACCTCCAACACCAGCACAAGTGGCAACCACTTGCAGATCTAAGCTGACCTTGGCATGCATCTCTCAATAGACCCCAGCACCAACACACCCATTAGCCAGCTTCATATCAAACAAGAGCACCACCAAACCACCTCACAACTGACATACTCAAAGGGCATACTCCGCAGGCACCAGAGGCCCACTAAAGTGAATCTTGTTCTGTAGGGTCAACCCTTACACAACAGCTCCTCTACTGCAGCCACAACCAATCTTCACAACCTATCAGCCTGAGGGTCAGTTCTCCCCACTGAAGTGCAAACAGCAATCAGGCTAAACTATAACAGGAGGACACAAACAACCCACAAAAGAAACACACCTGGAACATCTGGCCCAGGTGACCAGGAAACTGCACCACTGGGCCCCACAGGAAGCCCTATACATAAGGCCACTCTACCAAGTCTGGGAGATGTAGCAGCTCTACCTAATACATAGAAACAAATGCAGGGAGGCTGCCAAAAATGATGAAACAAAGAAACATGGCACAAATGAAAGAACAGAATAAAACTCCAGAAAAAGAGCTAAACAAAGTGGAAGCAAGCAATCTATCAGATGCAGAATTCAAAACACTGCTCATAAGGATGCTAAATGCTCTCAGTGAGAACTTCTACAAATAGATAGGAAACATAAAAATGGAGATTGAAGACATTAAAAAGAGTTAGAAATGAAGAATATAATAACTGAAATGAAGAATACATTAGGGGAATTAACAGCAGATTAGATGAAACAGAGGGTCAAATCAGCAATCTGAAAGATAAGGTAGCAGAGAACAGCAAAACCAAAAAAAGAATTCCCCCAAAATGAAGATGAGACAAGTTACCAACACTTGCATCATAGAGATAGCAAAAGGAGAAGAGAGCAAGGTATTGAAAACCTATTTGAAAAAATAATGATGGAAAATTTCCCTAACTTGGTAAAGTACAAGGACATACAAGCCCCAGAAGTGCAGAGATGAACCCAAACAAGATGAACCCAAAGAGGCTGACATGAAGACACATCATAATTAAAATGCCAGAGATTAAGGACAAAGATAAAATGTTAAAAGTAACAAGAGAAAAGCAGTTAGTTACCACCAGAGAGCTCCCATAAGACTGTCAGCTGATTTTGCAATAGAAACTTTACAGGCCAGAAGGAACTGGCACAAAATATTCAAAGTGATGAAAAGCAAGGACCTACAACCAAGATTACTCTACCCTGCATAGCTATCATTTAGAATCATAGGAAATATAAAGAGCTTCCCAGACAAGAAAAAGCTAAAGCAGTTCATCACCACCAAACCATTACAAGAAATGTTAAAGGGTCTTCTTTCAGATGAGGAAGAGATAAAAATATTAATAATAAAATGTCAGTAACTACATACTAATGAACAATTACTTTAAGTATAAATGGATTAAATGCTCCAGTGAAAGGGCATACTGTGGCTGAATGGATGAGAAAACAAGACTCATATATATGCTGCCTACAAAAGACCTACTTCAGATCAAAAGATACACAGACTGAAATGGAAACAAGCATAAGCTGGGGTAGCAATACATGTATTGGACAAAATAGACTTTAAAACAAAGGCTATTACAAGAGACAAGGAAGGACCCAGCAATGCGATTTCTGAGTACTTAGCTGAGGAAACCCAAAACACTAAATTGAAAAGATATATGGATCCATATTTTCTTTTCTTTTTTATGATTGTGTTTGTATTTTCAATATTTATATATGCAGACTAGACAATCCCACTTTATTAAACTTTCTGTTAACCTTACTTTATTTAAAATTTTTAAAAATATATTTTATTGACTATGTTATTACAGTTGTCCCATTTTCCCCCCTTTAATTCCCTCCACTCTGCACACCCCCTCCCACATGCATTCCCCTCTTTCAGTCCATGTCCATGGGTCCTGCAAATAAATTCTTTGGCTTCTGCATTTCCTATACTACTCTTAACCTCCTCCTATCTATTTTCTACCTACTATTTATGCTACTTATTCTCTGTAACTTTTCCCCTTCTCTCCCCTTCCCACTTCCCCACTGATAACCCTCCATATGATCTCCATTTCTGTGACTCTGTTCCTGTTCTGGTTGTTTGCTTAGTTTGTTTTTGTTTTTGTTTTTGTTTTAGGTTTGGTTGTTAATAACTGTAGGTTTGTTGTCATTTTACTGTTCATAGTTTTGATCTTCTTTTTCTTAGTTAAGTTCCTTTAACATTTCATAGAATAAGGGCTGGGTGATGATGATCTTTAACTTGACTTATCTGGGAAGCAGTTTATCTGCCCTTCTATTCTAAATGATAGCTTTGCTGGATAGAATAATCTTAGATGTAGGCCCTTGCCTTTCATGACTTGGAATACTTTCCAGCCCCTTGTTGCCTGCAAGGTTTCTTTTGAGAAATCAGCTGCTAGTTTCATGGAAACTCCTTTGTAGGTAACTCTTTCCTTTCTTCTTGCTGCTTTTAAGATTCTCTCCTTATCTTTAATCTTGGGTAACGTAATTATGATGTGCCTTCGTGTTCCTCCTTGGATCCAACTTCTTTGGGACTCTCTGAGCTTCCTGGACTTCCTGAAAGTCTATTTCCTTTGCCAGATTGGGGAAGTTATCTTTCATTATTTTTTCTAATAAGTTTTCAGTTTCTTGCTCTTCCTCTTCTTCTTGAAACCCTATGATTCAGATGTTGGAATGTTTAAAGTTGTCCTGGAGGTTCCTAAGCCTGTGCTCATTTTTCTGAATTCTTGTTTCTTCATTCTGTTCTGGTTGAATGTTTTTTCCTTCCTTCTGCTCCAAATAGTTTATTTGAGTCCCAGTTTCCTTCCCATCACTATTGGTTCCCTTTATATCTTGCTTTATTTAACTTTGGGTAGCCTTCATTTGTTCCTTCATTTTGAAACTGAGCTCAATCAGTTCTGTGAGCATCCTGATTTCCAGTGTTTTGAATTGTGCATCTGATAGGTTGGCTATCTCTTCATCACTTAGTTGTATTTTTTCTGGAGCTTTGATCTGTTCTTTCATTTGGGCCATTTTTTTTTCTCTTGATGTGCCTGTTACTTATAAGGGACAGAGCCTTAGGTGTTCACCAGGGCAGGGCAACCCAAGTTGGCTGTGTTGTGATGCTGTCTGTGGGGGAGGGTTCCTAGAGGGAACAGTGCTGCTTGCTCTGCTCTCTGCCAGTTTTCAGTCACTTCCTCCACCACCCACAATCAAATCGGGCCCTTCTGGTGCTGATTCTGGGGTGGGTGGGTTTGTGTACATTCTAGGACCCTGCAGGTCTCTCCAATGAACTCTCCTTTGAGACTGGGAGTTTCTCCTGCCACCTCAACCTCCACAGGTGTTTTTAGTCAGTGGCTTGGAGGCTTTTTTTCCCTGTACTGGAACCCTGGGTTGTGCAGTCTATCCTGCTCCCCAGTTGTTCCTCCCGGTTTATATACACTGGAATGTGGAATCACCTTGTCTGCCAGCCACTGCCCACCCCGGTCCTCCAGCCACTGCCTTGTTGCACGTCTTCTCCTCTGGCTGCCCATCTCCACCCCTCCTACTAGTCTGGATGAATGTTTCTACTTTAACTCCTTGGTTTTTGGACTTCTATACTGTTTGATTTCCTGTCAGTTCTGTTTTTTTTTATGTTTTATTTTTATATTTGTTGTCCTTCTTTTGGTTGTGTGAGGAGTCACAATGTGTCTACCTTTGTCTCCATCTTGGCTGGAAGTCTGCATCCATGTTTTCATTGTGACATTATTACAATAGCCAAGATATGGAAGCAACATAAGTGACCATCAAAAGATGAATGGATAAAGAAATGGTGTATATATACAATGAAATATGACTCAATAAAATCATGCCATCTGCAACAACATAGATGGACCTACAGGGTAGTGTCCTGAGTAAAATAAGACAAAGAAAAATACCAGATGAGTTTCTGTCTATGTGGAATCTGAAAAACAAAAAACAAACAAGCAGAACAGAAACAGACTCATAAATACAGAGAACATTTTGATAGTTGCCAGCTGGGAGGTGTGAGGATGGGTGAAAAAGGTGCAGGGATTAAGTTGAATTGGTAGTTACAAAATAGTTATGGGGAATTTAGGCAATAATATTGTAATAACTAATAAGTACTAGATTTATTGGGATGATCACTTCATAAGTTATATAAATGTCTAATCACTATGTGGTACACTTGAAACTAATATAATGACCCAGCAATCCTTGTTCTGGGTATCTACCCAAAAAACTAAAAACATTTATTTGCAAAGATATATGCACCACTATGTTCATTTGCAGTATTCACAGTAGCCAAGACATGGAGTTAACCAAAGTGTCCTTTGATAGAGGACTAGATAAAGAAGATATGGTACATATACACTATGGAATATTACTCAGCCATGAGGAAAGATGAAATACTGCCATTTGCAACAACATGGTTGGACCTTGAAAATATTATGCTAAGTGAAATAAGGCAGTCAGAAAAAGTTAAGAGCCATATGATTTCATATAAAACTATATGATTTATATGTGGTATATAAAACTGAAACTCAGACACAGATGACAGTATGGTGGTTACCAGAGGGAAAATAAAAATATTGATCTCAAAAAAAGAATATACCCAAGAACATTTTATGTGAATGTAGTTTAAAAACATTTTGTAAATATTTTATTTATTTATTTTTAGAGAGAGGGAAAGGGAAAGAGAAAAAGGAGAGAATCATCAGTGTGTGAGAGAAACATCAGTGTTTAAGAGAAACATCAATTGGTTGCCTCTTTCATGCACTCCAAGTGGGGGCTGGGACTACAAACCTGGTGTGTACCCTGACCAGGACTCAAATTGGCAACCTTTCACTTTGCAGGATGATGCTCAACCAATTGACCCATGCCAGTCAGGGTTAAAAATTTAAATATATTCAATGGCTATCTTAAAATATTCTTGACTTCATAAGAATATTAAATATTCAATTAAGGAGGACACAAACAAATGGAAGCATGTGCCACGTTCATGGATTGGAAAAATTGTCATCATCAAAATGTCCATACTATCCAAGGCAATTTATAGATTCAACACAATCCCTATTAAAGTACCAATGACATATTTCACAGATATAGAACAAACATTTCAGAAATTTATATGAAACCATAAGTGACCCCAAATAGCTGCAGCAATTTTGAGAAAGAAGAACAAAGTAGGAGGGATCACAATACCTGATATCAAACTGTATTACAAGGCCACAGTAATCAAAACAGCCTGGTACTGGCATAAGAACAGACATATAGACCAATGGAACAGAACAGAGAGCCCAGAAATAAACCCAAGTCTCTATGGTCAATTAATATTTGAAAAAGGGGAAGAAGCATAAAATGGAGGATAAATAGCCTCTTTAACAAATGGTGTTGGGAGATCTGGACAGCTACATGCAAAAAAGTGAAACTCGATCACTAACTTACACCATACACAAAAATAAATTCAAGGTGGATAAAAGACTTAAATATAAGTCATGACACCATAAAAGTCCTAAAGGAAAATATTGTCAGGAAAATCTCAGAAACTCCACACAGCAACATCTTCACGGATATGTCTCTTAAAGCAAAGGACATAAAGGAAAGAATAAACAAATGGGATCTCATCAAATTAAAAAGCTTCTGCATGGCTAAAGAAAATAGCATTAAAATGAAAAGAGAACCAACTATGTGGGAAAACATACTTGCCAATGATAACTCAGACAAGGGTTTGATCTCCAAAATATAAAAAGAATTCACACAACCCCACTCCATAAAGACAAAAGAACCCAATTAAAAAATGGGTAAAAGACTTCAGCAGACACTTTTCCAAGGAAGACATACAGATGGCCCAGAGACATATAAAAAGATGCTCAGCATCACTAGCCATCAGACAGATGCCAATAAAACCACAGTGAGATACCACTTCATACCAGTCAGAATGGCCATCATACACAAATCAAGAAACAAGTGCTGGAGAGGATGTGGAGAAAAGGGAACCCTAGTGCACTGTTGGTAGGAATGCAGACTGGTGAAACCACTGTGAAGAACAGTATGGAATTTCCTCAAAAAAATAAAAATGGAACTGCCTTTTGACCCAGCAATTCCACTGCTGGGATTATAACCTAAGAGCCCTGAAACACCAATCCAAAAGAACCTGTGCACCCCAATGTTCATAGCAGCACAATTTACAATAGCCAAGTGCTGGAAGCCACCTAACTGCCCATCAGTAAATGAGTGGATCCAAAAACTATGATACATTTATGCAATGGAATACTATGCAGCAGAGGGAAGAAGGAGCTCCTCCCCTTTGCAACAACATGGATGGAACTGGAGACCATTATGCTAAATAAAATAAGCCAGGTGGTGAGGGACAAATACCATATGATCTCACTTTAACCAGAACTTAATCAACAAAAGAAAAAAGCAAGAAAAATATAACCAGAGACATTGAAATTAAGAATAATCTGGCAGTAACCAGAGGAGAAGGAGCAGGGGACAGTGTGGGGAAAGGTTTTCAGGAACTACTGTAAAGGACACATGGACAAAACCAAGAGGGAGGGTGGAAGCAAGGGAGGGAGGTGAGTTTGTCTGGGGTGAGGGAGAGTACTGGGGGAAAATGCAGATAACTGTAAGTGAACAACAATAAAATAATAAAAAAGAAAAAAATAATATTAAATATTCATAAGAATAGTATCTTCAATAATTTGGGAACATATGAGAAAAGAATGTATTCATAGGCAGAATGAATGCTCTCCATGACCCTTGGTTTCAACAAAATGAAGTGTTTAAATGCTACTAAGAAGAATGTATTCATTGAAAAAATTTAAGAGTTTTCCTTAAGATACGCTTTTGGTGAACAAATAAACTTGTATAATTTGATAAACTGATCTGTTCACAAACTGACCATGAGCAGTGGTTCTCAAACTTTGGCATGCATGGGACCTGTTATAACAGACATTGCAAGGCCCCGCACCAAGTTTCTAGTCCAATAAGTCTGAAGCAGGGCCTAAGAATCTGCATTTCTATAGTTACCAGGTGATGCTGCTGCTACCGCTAGGGAGCTGGGGTACAGACAGAACCGCTACACTACAGCAGTGCCTGGTGGGCAGAACAGTGCCTTGACAGAGGGTGTGCGCCATAAAGAGAGGCTGGTTGAATGAATGCATAACAGCCAGACTGGATTTGCCCTGGCCTCTAGACCTTCTGTGTGCATCTGAAACCCACTGTCTAGGGCCCCCACCACACTTCTGACAGCCCCAGGCCCTCTGCCACTCCAGTGTCCCCAGGGCATGTGAAAGAGATGAGGCCCTCAGGGCCTGCCTGTGTCTTGGGGTTCATCAGTGGTCCCAGGACTTGAAACTCTGTCTCTAAACCCAGGCCAGGGACCTGTGGCAGTTGGACATATCCCAAGAATGCCACTGTCATCAGAAAATGAGTTGACAGGACAGAGTAGAGTGTTGACTAGTCCCTCAAAGTAAGGGAAGCTAGGGGCTAGTGGGTCTCTCCACCACTGCTGGCCTAAGTATGGCAGCGGCCACTAGAAGCTGCTGGTACCAAAGTGACACAGCACTTCTCACAGGCCTGAATGGAGCAGAGAAACTTTCCCACCATTTTGCAGATGGCAAACTGGAGGCTCCAAGAGGTGTTACCTCTTGCAGGAGGTCACCCAGTGATGAGCTCCTCTCAGGACCATAGCTGAGGATTGAGGAAGGGCTGGTGGCCCATGGGTTGTGGGAAGATGAACCCCAAATGACAGAGAGAAAACCTAGGCCGTCTCTACTCCAGGACCTATAACTCAGAACCTTCCAAAAACACTAGCCCATGAGTAAGGCCTGTCATTTCCTGGGCAGACCACAGCCTGCAGGAGAGTGGGTCCCATACCAGACCCCAGAGACCAGTGGGTAGAAGGAAGGAGGAAGCAGAAACCAGAGAGAGGCCCAGAGTAGCTTTGGCCAGTAATTACAGGGCCCAGCCAAACCCACTCCACCCCACCACACAGATCAGAGGAACCCAGGTCCACTGGGATGGGCAGGCTGGTCATACAGAGGGCCAGATGTGTCTAGGAGGTCAGAGGGGAATGTCTTGAAGATCACAGGGTCCAGACCCCCATTCTGGAGTTCTAGGGTAGGGACTGGCCCCAAACAGGGTCACCCTTAGGCTTCCCCCAATCTCCACTGCCATCACCTAAGCCCCACCCGGCCTTGGCCTCTTTCTCTTCCCCTCAGCCCTTCCACTGGGCTCCAGGTCCCAGGACCCCACCCAGGGCACTGTGGATCAGACAGGCCAGAGAGAGCCAGGTGGGGTGGCCCAGCCTCATGGTCAAGGAGAGGCCTGGGCCTAAGATGAAGAACTCGGCCATCCCAGAGCCACCACAGACAAAACCACATAGGGGTTCTGCTTTGAAAAAGAACACAAAAATAGCAAGAGGTTATGGAGAGAGGGGGAGAGAGAAGAGGGAGAGGGCAATAGGAGGGGGAGGAAGAGAGGCTGGGTGCCAAAGACACAGACAGAGACCAAGACAGAGAGGGAGCTACATACAATGACATGGACAGAGCCTGGGAGAAAAAGAAACAGACAGAATCAGAGAGATAACAGCCATGAAATAGAATGATTTCGAAATAGCTCAGACAAACTAGCATTGCGGAATGAGCTTCCATCATTCTGGGAAAGCCAGGGGCCCATGCCCATGGGGTCTAGGCCATTGACACCATGTAGCCCAGACTTGCAGATAGGCTGTGGTCCCAGCCCAGTGGGCCAGCATGAGTCCATTAATCCAACACCGTATGGTGCCCACTGCATGTGGGCCAGAAGCTCCTAGGATTGTGCAGCAGTCAGCAAAGGAGGCCAGGCTTGGGCCTGGTTAGGGGAGCCAGGCCCACAAAATTCCAGGTGGCTACCATGCCTTGTACTCTGATTTGTGCCCATTGATGCTTTCTCCTATTGGGTAGAAACTCTTATTATCCCAACCTAACAGACAGGGAAACTGAGAATCAGAGAGGCAAAGAAACATACCTGAGGACTTTTAGCAAGTAAGGGCCAGAAACAGGACTTTACCCCAGGACACAGCATATGTGCACCCTTAAGGCAAGCCATGCCATCCTGACTCTCAAGCACCCACTCCACCCTGCACAAAACCCATCCTCTCAGCACCCACAGGCTGGTGGGTGAAACGCCACACAGAAGACAAATTGCCCTTGCATGCTCACTTCCAAGGGAAAGTTCAGTCTCTCCTTGCAGGGGGTGGGGTGGGGTGCAAATTGTTGAATGGGGGGTTTGAAGCTTCACCATTTTCGGGGAACAATGATGATCCTCAGCCTGGTAAGCAAAGATTACGACACATTGTTTCTGGTTAATAAGTTCTAGCTGGGCTAGTGTTGCAAGATCAGATAGGCAGGAGACCCTGGCCTTGCTGCTGGAGTCTGCCCTAACCCATTCAGTTCCTCTGGTAAGCTAGGCCTTCTGGGGTGACCTATGTGTCCCTGGGTCAGGGACATTGACTGGTGATCAGGCTGAGCAAGAAACACGTTGACAAACCCTTCATAAGTAAAATGCAACTCTGCCTATTTTTGGTGGTGGGGAGGGAAATAGAGCCCTATAGAGTGGAAAGCACAAGGGTTTAGGATTTAGCCTAGGATTTAGCCTGGTCCCACACTTCCTAGCTAAGTGACCTTGAGCGAAGCACTTCATTTCATCTGGTCTAAGTTTTATCCTCTACAAATTGGACTACCAATCCCCTCTCTGGTGAGCCATCCATCGTGCCAGCCTGCTTTTTCTCAACCTCTGAAGGCCTGGAAGGTACTTTGGAGCTGTGGACACTCTGACAGTACCAGGGAATGGACAGCAGGATAATGAGCATCTATTGATTGGGCTTTCAGCAGCCTCTTCCCCTTCTTTTGCTAGCCTACCTATCTCCCTCCAGGAGCAAACCCACTTATATTCAGTTCATGTGGTTCTGATAGGCTGTCTTTTTCCCATACCTGATGGAATGGGTATGTGACCAGGCCTGCCCATTCAGAGCCTTCTGTTCCTTTCTGTCACAGCAATTATCTCAGGAGTGGGCATCATGTGACTCAATCTAAGCCAAAGAGACAAATCTTCAGGACTTTAGCTGGAATTGTTGGTAAGAGCCCTCTTTTTGGCTGTGGGAGCTAGGAATGAAATCACTATAAAGAAAAGTCAAACTTACAGCTGGAGAAATAATTTGAGACCCTGGATCCAGCCATGCCTGAAGGCAGCCACATCTGGTTTAAATCAGTCTGAGTTGGGTTGTCCTCAGTGGGACACAGTCCTCTGGGTAGCTCCTAGTCTCTCATTCCTCTCTTGCCTGTGAAGAACCAGGGACCAGAACTGGGGTAGGAGTCAGGGTGGGCAAAGTAGGGCACTGGGGGAGCCTGAAGCAAGACATTTAGGGACAGTCTATGGGCTGGGTCCCTGCAGATGGCTCAGTGCAAGGCAAGTATGCTTAGGCCTCTGGTTGCCTCTGAAATGGTCCCTGACCTCTGCACTGAGGGGCTGCTACTGAGTCTTCAAGGGCCCTGCTTGGCTCCTAAGCCAAGCCAATCTCAGTCCTCACCCACCCTTTTTAGCTCTGGCACCTTGGCACCTAATACTCATTGGGCACTTCTGCATTTATTCTGCATAGGACCAAAATACTGGTATTTCATTATAAACATTAGAAGCCTATAGGGCCAAAATGCTGCACAACTGTGGGGATGCTGTGACCATCATTGACTCTGTGCCTGGCCTATAGTTGTCTATAAGTACTGTGTCTTCAGGTGTTGTGGTGCCAGAATGGTTAGGAGGATGTAGAGGGAAGAGGAAGGAGATTCAGAGAGGGTCAGGGTCCCCACCTGTTAACCCACATCACCCTTGAACTTCAGACAGGAAGTTCTGGACTCTAATAGAACAGACATGGCCTGGAGGAAGGGGAGGGCAGCAATCCAGCCTGGAAGTGAGGTGGTGGGCTCCCCTGGGAACAAGTCCTTTTCTCCCTCTCAACCTCCTTCCACACCCTTATTCTACAACCCCAACCTTAAGGTTCCCTGGAAGTGGACAGAGGCCCAGCTAGGCTCAGGAGAAACAACCATTATTTCCAACATCAGGAAAGATGCTCAAGCCCTGAGAAGCTAGGAAGGGGATGGAAGGTCAGAATGGGGTGAGGTGGGGGTGGCAGTAGACTGCAGCATCCCCACAAGACCCTGTGGACTAGTTAGCTGGTGGGGGATCTAATGTAGCAGCACAGTGGTGTTCCTTGGGTGTGCCTCAGTGGCAGATGATGGAGCCTGGAGATGTGGGTTTTATTATGAAAAACATAAGATCTGTGAGGGCAGGGATATTACAAAATGGTGTTTCCAGCCCTAAACAGAGGCCTGGCACCAGGAGGTGCCCAGCAAATGTGTGGTCAACAGTGTCACACAGAGCACAGTTGCAAAGAGTAGGAGACTGTGCAGCCAGCATGTTAGCCATCCACACCCATCCCTTCATTTCTCCTGCCTGTTCCTCCGTGAAATGGGTTAGAGCATAGATGGCAAACACAAGGCCCGCAGGCCAAATCCGGTCCTCCACTTAATTTTATCCCCCCACCTGCCACCCTGCACCTTGTTTCTACCTGGCAACAGCACCAAGCTCTGGCTTAACTGTTAAGAAGTAGTTACATTTATGCAGTCCTAAAATTATATTCAGCCCTTTGAAAGTAACCTGGAGGCTGATGTAGCCCCCAGTGAAAACGAGTTTGACACCCCTGGGTGGGGAGGATCTGAGGAGATGACACCAGTGGAGTCTCAGCACATGTGGAGTCCTGACTGGTTGCCTCAGTTTCTCCAACCAGACCATGAAATAGATGCAAAGGAGACTCAAGTCCTTGTCAGTGTGAACTTCAGGGTGGAGCAGGGCGCTCTAGGGAGCAGCGCCACTTGCACAGAGGGACCACCATGGGGATGCAGAAGCATCGAGCTCTCTCCCACCAGTGCAAGGTTGCCCCAGCGGGGACTCCGGGAGATAAGGGGATGCGGCGGCGAGGTAAAGGAAACTGCCTTCCTCACTGGGCACTCCGCCACCCACCACTGACTCGGGTCACCAGGCACAGGCTGTGAGGCCCAAATGATCCCCACTCCCGGGCATTGGGATACCAACTCCCGAGGAGAAAGACCGTACGGGACGCTGGGCACAGGAGGAGTATCTAGAGCATTTCTGGGCCCACCCATCCCTATCCCCTAGCCCGGGAACAGACTAGAGGTGCTCCTGCCTCATCCAGGAGTCTGGATACGGGTGGGGAGGACCCCTGCCCGTCCGGCACTCACCCGGGAGTAGGGCGCGGGTCGCGGCACCCAGAAGCAGAAGTGCCGCGCTCAGACTCGCTGCCACCAGCACTAGCCGCCTCCAGCAGCGCCTGCCCATCCTGAGCGAGCTCTGTGCAACACTACGGGTATCCCACGCGGCGGTGGCGCCTGCCCAAGACAGCCCCGCCCTCCAGGCGGCGCAAACCAAAGCGCGCGGTGTGGGGGTGCGAGGGACTTCTCACGGGGTTGCGAGGGTCGCGGGGGCCACTCACGGGACACTACCCTCAGGGGACTGGGGAGGTGGGCGAGAGCGGGTCGGCGGGCTTTGCCCAGTCTTCACAACCCCCACCCGTCAAGATCAAATGGAGCAGCCGTCCAGGGCGCGAAGAATGGAGCCTAGGTGGAGAGAGCTCTGTAGCCCCTTCTCTTTTTGCTGTACAGGCCAGGCTCCGTAAAGGACTGTCCAGGGACCCTCATCCTTAATATCGGATCTAAGGGTGTCCTTTCCTTCCCCCCAAGGCCACCATGTAGCCTTGTTTTCCACAGGTGGCTCTAGGTCTTGCCTGAATTCTGACTCATGGAGGTCCTAGCCAGACTTCAGAAGTGAAGGTCTCAGTTTATGTCTCCCATGGGCAACAGGACCATTGTGCCTCACCTGGTCTTCACAACTGCTCCAGACTCCAGGTGAGCACTCGGAACTTGCTGAGGACTCCAGTGTGTGAGAGGATAAGAGTAAAGTCCAGCCCTGGAAAGATAAACCCATCCAGCTAGCCTTGTGGGATGAGGAGACCAGGACTGACCCCAGGATTTTGCTGCCCAGAAGGCAGGCTAACAGGGGATGGAAGGGTACAGCCGGTGGTAGGTGCACAGATGTGTGCTTGAGCACTTGAGCCAGCACTTAGCCCTGTGAGTGTGTGGGAAAGGCTGCTGCAGTAAACTCCAGTTTTTAAATAGCTCTTGAAAAATCTCGTAACTCCAAACCCTGCTGATGCCTGTGTGAGATCAGGAAAATAGCTTAACCTCTCTGTGCTCCAGTTCCCTGAACAATGGGATAGTACTAGGACACATCTCATAGTGTTGTGAGGGCTAAATGAGATATAGGACAAATTTGGAACAACATCTGACACTCAGTGAGTGCCATCTGAGTACTCACTGATCTTAGTGATTATTAACTTCTATAGTTACTGCCTATTTCTGGTAAGTTACAGTGGTGATATAAAAATTCCTTCCTGTTATCTTTATTTAAGTTTTAAAGGTCTATTTAAGGAAGTACATCAAGTAAATAGTAGGGTTGTTTTTTTGTTTTCGGATTTTTTTTTTTGGCTTAAAGATGTGGCACCAAACGTTGATGATAGGTCTTAAATAGCAGAGGGATGAGAAACACAGCTCTCAAATAAATCCAGAAGCTCCTTATTATGGCTTTCCAGGGGACTTGGACAGAAAGCCTTGGGAAGCTTCTGACTCACTCCTGGACTAGCCCTCAGCCAACGCTGCTGCTACTGTGGTCCCGGGACCCAGGAATTCCCAGTCATCCACACCCTCAGCAAGCCCCAAATCTAACTTACACCTGCATTCTGGAGCCTCCGCTAGACAGGCATTCTCTATAAGGAGTCCCTGCCCCTGGGGTGCTTAGGGCACAGGTCTTGACTTCCTGGGCTGCCACCTGGTGGCCAAAGTTGAGAACAACATCTCAGCTCATCCTTGTCCAGAAAAATCCTTGGAGGGCCGTGGTGGAGCCCTAGTGTTGAGTCTTGGGGTAGGAGGGTGAATATGCCCCACCAGAAGCCCAGGGCCTAAGTAGCTTGCCTACGAAAGAGCCCTCTGCAGCCTCTGCCCTCTCACAGGGGTTCATATGCATTCATTCATTCAACAGATATTGAATACCCACCCTGTGTTAAGGCTCCAATGTTGAGAACAAGGCAGATACACTCTGCCTTGTTCTATAGATGGGGGAGGGCATAGAAAATAAGAATAAATATATAAAATTATGAAAGGTGGTAAATGGTACTGTGAAGGAAATAAAAGCAGAATGAAGAAGTGGGAAGTGTGTATGTTGCACACACAAGGGTAGTAGTGGCAGGCTTCAGGGAGGTGACATTGAGCAGAAATGTGAATCAGGTGAAGAGGACCATGCAGATATAGGGGCAGGGAGGGGGAGCTTTCCAGAAAGACTAATGGCCCTTGTGAGGGCCCTGAGGCAGGGATACATTGCTGTTGCTAAGTAAAAAACTGCCCTAAAATTTAGCAGCTTAAAAAAACCCATTTTATATTTTGCTCACAATTTTGTGGGTCAAATTTGGGGAAGGAATTGGGAAAAGGATCTGTTGGGTGCTTTTCACTAGGGTTCTCATCCTGCTGCATCTGAAGGGCAGCTGGGACTGGGCTGGCCTGCATGGCTTTCCCTGAGGGAACCCTTTCACACTGGAGCTCAGTGGTCAGTGGATCTGAGTCGCCTGGAGTCCTGGGTACATGGGGTTAGCTTAAAGTGCTTGCCTGCCTTTCTTTACTCCTTACTAGTTTTAAGATTTATTTATTTGGTTCATCCAAGGCTCCAACTTTAAAAAACATCAGTTGTTTAAAAAAATTGAGTTCATATATACATAACAAAATTATTTTGAAGTGTATTCTTCCATGTTATTTAGCATATTGACAATGTTGAAAACAATAGAGTTTTACAGTGAAAATCTCCTTCCCTCCCCATCTCTCTCCAGTTCCTGTGTGTTGCTTAGAGGTAAATATATATACATTTTTCTTTCCTGTGTATTTTGTACTACATACATTACTCTGTTCCTTGCTCTTTTGATAATGGCAACAATTAGAAAATAACAATACTTTACTCTTCTCTGGTGCTTATTCTGTGCCAGTCACTATTCTAAGACCTTCAGTTTATAAATGAGGAAACCAAGGCAGAGAGGCTAAGTAACTTACCTAAGGACACGTAAGCTAGTGAGTGGTGTAGCCAGGGTTTGAGTCTATCAATTGGCCATAGTTACCATCTGTGAGATCCTCATTCTTTTAAATAGCTTGTATAATTTTTTTTTAAAAATTAAACTCTTCATTTTGGAATACTTGTAGATTAACATGCAGTTGTAAGAAATAACACAGAGATCCCATGTGCCCTGTTCCCCCAGTGATGACTTCTTGTGGAGTATATAGCACAGTATCACAGGCAGGGCATTGGATACATTCCACTCACCTTATTCAATACAAAGTCTAAAACTTTTTTAATTGGTTACAAACATTTAAAGTCAGGAGATTTCACACAAACTTAGAATTTTGGCTTCTCATGAAGAAGCTTCCCCAGAAACAAGTCCTGAGGGGAGGTTTAAGTACAGCTAGTTTATTGAGCTTGTCTAGTCAGGTAGTAGGTTGTGGGGCCAGGAGGGCAGAGTCACCAGTTAAGGATGTGGTACTGGGAGTGGCGGGACTCAGTCCAGTTCTGCTGGGAGACTGGAGACAGTACAGAACATTTCCCCAGACTTATTACCCACTCACCTACACACCCTGGGGAGAGCTGAGGGAGCTGGGATATTTATCCACTAACCTCCATTTCCCCTGTCACTGTCTGCTGGCTACTCCCAGGGCAACTGGGGAAGAGCTGTCACTTCTCTAGCCCTTCTGGCCCACCTCTGAGCTGGATGAGCAAGCCCTAAGTAACCAGAAGCATCCCTCCAACAGAAAGATGCAAGTGCCAGCAACTGACAGTCAAGATGTGCATAGTGCATGCCACGAGGGGTGGGGTAGGGAGCAGCCAAGAATGGGTGGGGACATCAACTGGGCCTGGCACAGGAAGGTGCTCTGTCAATCTTGTTTGAAAGACAGAGTGAATGAATGAATGGTGGGAAGCAAACAAGAGTGTATTTCTGCTTGCTTGCTTGCTTGCTTGCCCTTCAAAGCAGCCTCTCTGCTGGTGGGGACCCCAGCAACCACAGGATCACTGTGCCAGCCAGAGCAGGAGTAGCCTAGAGAAGGGCTATAGCCAGGCCTCTGAGATCCAAGGGTTGAAATCCTAGTTCTACTCATTACTAGCTGTGTGGCCTTGGGAAAGTCCTATCATCTCTCTAGACCTCAGTTTCCACATCCATAAAATAGGACAGTGAAGCCCACAGTCCATGAGAGGGCAAAATGAACTGGTTCATGTGGTGTGCTCAGAAGTGTGAGCACTTGGAAGGTGTTAGCTGATCTTTTCACCTTCTGGTTCAGGTCCTGCCCTGGATGCTTACATAACCAATTTGTACCTCCCACAGCTTGGGTGGTTAATTACCACCCATTTGTGTAGATTGGGACTAGTCCCAAGGCCACAGGACTGGTCTGGAGCGAAGCTAGGTTCCCATCCAAGGGCGCTGCTTCCCAGGACCATTGGAATTTGAGTGCAGTGACTTCCTGGCTATGTGAGTGAGACTAGACCTTACTTTTCTGTCCATAACACAGCACTAAGGAGGGGTACTTTCTCTCAGAGTCATTAATGGGATTTGGGATGAGAGCCATCTGCAGAGCTTTGGGAAGGGATGAGACAGCGTGCACTGGAATGAAAGACTAGGAGGATACACCTGCTGCTGGGTGGGCTGCTGCCAGGTTTGTCACACACTGCCCCCACCATGCCCTGCCACAAACAGGAGGCAGGGAGAAGTGTTATAAGAGGCACTGCCTGCTTTCTACACATATTCCTCCCTCGGTGCCACATTCAGTATCATATCCCCATCATAAAGACACAAACCCCAGCATTGTCTCCTTGGCCTAATACATATTAGAGCCTTACCAGCCCCCAAAGTCATATCCTAAACTCACAACCCACTCAAGCCCCACTAATAGGGCAAATGAACCCCCACCTAGCCATCTCCCCTGTATTAAGCCTGCCTCTCCCTAGAACACTGCCCCTCCCCGCTGTAGTCAGCCTAGCGGCCAGTGACTCTGTGACCTACATGTGACTTCAGGCCCTGGGCCCAATGAGGGGCTGGAGGAGGTGGCTAGGGCTGGAGGTTCCCTCCTAGCTAGACCTTGACTGCCCAGTCTCTCCCTGACCTCTCCACTAAACCAACCTCCACCTCAGTCTTAGACAGGCATGTCTAGCCTCCAGGTGCTGTGCTCTGGTCTGCCCCTGTGGCCCCTCCCGGAGAACCAGGGCCGCTGGGCTGGGGTGCCCCATGCCCCAGTCAGGACCCCTGGCCTCAGCCCTGCAGAGGAGCAGGTAAGAAGCTGAGCCCTATTCCTGCCGGGACCCTTTGCCCTCTGGGTGGTTCTTGGTGAGTATTCCCTACTTCCTCTCTCTGTAGGAGCTGAGGCCCAAAGTCTCTAGGAGCTTCCACTAGGGTGGGGGGATCCCAGTGGGGGTGGGGGAACCCATCTGTATCAGACTCCATGACATCCCATATCCCTCAGTCTCTCCCCAGTGACCACCCTTGGGTGTGGGATTATGGTCCCCATTTATAAGGACCCTGAGGCTCAAGGTCACTCAGTCTGTAGAAAGTGGTGGTGCCATGACTGCTTCCAGTCCAAGGAGGACTGGGGCCAGTGTGAAGTGCCCCAAATACGCAGAAGCAAAACATGTACCTTCCTGACCCAGACATGCACATAACTTTGAAATTCTACCCTATAGTAGGTCAGCTCTTGTTTTCGTTTATGGGGAAGTTACTGGTGAGAGTTGGTTGGGAGGCCAGGCACCCCTACTTGATCTCCCAAAGTCCCTCCAGCCAGCACCTCAGGCAATCAGACTGTCTGGGAATCCCACTTGTCTCCTCTGTAAGCTGGGGAAGAAAATAATTACACCACAGGGTAGTAAAGGAGACCAGATGAAACAAAGTACAAGGTTATGTAAATAGTTTTCCCCTACATCTTCTTTACTCAAAATTACTCAAGCATTTTGGGAAGAGTAAAGGGAAAGTAGAAAATATTAAGCACAGAAATTAGGAGAGAAATTCCACCACCCCACCCTGAATAAAAACTGCTACCCTTAGGGAGACTGTCCCCTCCACTTTCTGCTAAGTGCCTCCCACAAGGGGTAAACAGGGCACTGGGGGGCACTAGGGAATGGTGGGGGCAGGTGCTGGTGGGCACTGGAGGTAGGAAGCTGCAGGTGGGTCTGAGAGGAGTGGGCTTTGGTGAAGGGTGGGGGCAGGGAACTCTGCCCTTCCCATCCCCCATCTATCATCATCGTCATCATAGCTTGTTCTATCTGGCCCAGCTCAGCCTTGTCAAAACAAAGGTTCATGTTTTCTCCCACTCAGTTGCTTCCCTGCTGGCTGCCAGTGCCTCGACCTTTGACCAAGAGGGTCTAAAGGGCTCCACCACCTGTACATCTCTGATGATACCCTTATGGTTTTATGCTGGTAGTCAGCTTCCATGGTGTCTTGTGCTGGGAGGAGGGCACCTGGGAGCCTGAGGAGCAGGGGCCACCTCAGCTTTGCTTGTGTTTGTTGCCATCTGCTTGAGGGTCATGAAGTTCTTGAGTAGGGGTGACTTGCTGGTCTGGGGAGTTTGAGCTTTTGAAGGGACTAAATCTGTCTGGATGCCAGGGTTAGCCAGACTTCAGCTGGTACCTGTAAAATTATAAGAAATATACATGCATGTATATCTGCCTCCCTATCCAATTCCTGCTAATGTTTGGTTTTGGATCCCAGTTCCTGACAAGAGCTCCTAAATCAGTTGTAATCTCCTGCATGATAGGAGTTACAAGCATCTTTTGTTCTAAGGATGCCACTCTAGGTGGGCTCCTGGATGAGGATTGGTGACCAGAAAGACCAAGCTACAATTAGAAAAGTGTGGAACTTTCAGTCTTACCCCACATAGTCCAGAGAGAGGAGAGGGACTGCAGAATGAATTAATAATTAATCATACCTATGTGTTGAAGCCTCAATAAAAATCCCTTACCTAGGGGGTGGAGGTGGGAGCAGAGTTGAAGAGGGCATAGAAGCTCTGCAACCTTTCCCTAGACCTTGCCCTCTGCATCTTTTTGTCTGGGTTTTCACCTGTATCCTTTATCATATTCTTTTTCTTAATATAATAAACCAGTAAACACAGTGTCTCCCTGAGTTCTGTGAACCACTCTAACAAATTATCAAACCCTTGGAGGGGACCTTGGGAATCCCGATTTATGGTTGGTTGTCACCTTAGGTGACAACCTGGACTTGCAATTGGCATCTGAAGTATGTGTGGAAGGGGGCAGTCATGTGGGCTTGAGCCCTTAACCTGTGGGGTCTGTGGTGACTCCAGGTAGACAGTGTCAGAATTAAGTTGAACTGTAGGACACCCGGCTGGTGTCAGAGACTTGGTCAGTGTGGGAAAACCCTGCACATCTGGTCACAGAAGGTTTTATGTGAGAACAGTTTCTCTTATAGAGGGGAAACATGAGAGTGTTTTCCTAGAGAGTTTCCAAACCCAATAACAGCTTCATCAGCAGCTCACTTTATTCTTTTCCTTTGGCTTGTTTTCTATATTTTTATTTAAATGCATCTCTTTGACTTTTGATATAAACTTTAAAAGTAATTTTATGATAGGAGATAAGTAAGTTAAATATAAAAGAGTAAGTTTCCCACTTCATCTCCCCAAGTCACAGTTTGATTTTTTTTTTTTTGGTGTATCCTTTCAGACACATTTTATGTGTGGGCCCTTAAAAATATAAGTAGAAACATTTTATACATGTTAGAGGGTTTTTAAGATTGTTCATTATTGATGTGTTTAAAGTTGCCCCATTCTTTTAACTGTTTCATAATATTTCATTTGGATGAACTAAAATGTGTTTCATTCTTTGCTCTTCTATAAGTACATTTCTCTGTTTAAATATACAGTATGCTCTATGTATAACATCTTAGCCACTGTATTCTCATTATGAGCATAGGACAACTACAGTGCTGAAGAAAATTTAGTGACATACTGTGGCCAGTTCCTCTATTAGAAATGTCTTCATCATCTTCCCCTTTGCCATACACAATTTCTCTTACTGACCTTTTCTCTGAACTCTGCCCTACCTAAAGGGGCTCTGCTGGGCATCAGATAGCAGATCTGAAGACTTCCCACATGTGTCTGGGTTCCCATCACTACTAACACACTATCCTGAACTTCTTGAGTGTGGGACTTTTGAGGGCTCATTTCTGGGACTTCAATAACACCAGAAGTTGTTTGTCGAATGTGTGGGCAAAAGTATAAGAGTTAAGTACTCAAACCAACATCTTACAGGAGTTCAGTAGACAGGGGAAACATAGCTGGGCTTCTGGGAGGAGGTGGTCTTAGTAACATAGGCAAGGTTCTTAGACTGCAAAATCTGAGAAGGTCTCTTAGACATAATGGGAGGCAGTGAGTGAAGATGGAGAGACTGGCATTTCCAGAGTATGTTAGGGGTGGACGTGGCCCCATGTAAATCTGAACTAGATGCAGAGAGAGCCAGGCCCAGCCTGATTATAGAGGAACCTGAATGCCAAGAGTACTGTGGACATTATCAGGTGAGTAATGAGGATCCCATGAAGGTTTCTGGGCACTCTCCCAGAGAGTGTAGAAGTTTCTACAGAGTTCCTAGAGGGGCAGGAAGGCTGGAAGAAACAATTGGCTGCACAGAGGGCCATGAGTGTGGGAGATGATCATTTTGATAGCTAGGACTCCCAAGGCATGCATGTGTGCCAGACACTGTTTTAGGCATGTCAGTTAAGTTAGTCCCTAAGACAGCACTGAGGTGTGTGCTATCCTCACACTGATTTTGCAGAGAGGGATTGGAAGCTCCGAGAGGGAGTGTGTGCGTGTGCTGTATAGCAGATGCCCTGGTGCAGACTGAAGCCTGGAGAGGAGGAATGCAGAAGCAGCAGCCCCTGGAGGAGCTCCATTCCTCCAGCTGGAGGAGCTTGAGCCACAGTTTAGACCCAGGAAATCTGGCTCCAGTTTGGGCCAGAGCTCACTGAGGGCCCAAATGAGGCTGGGTTAGAGGGGTGCAGGGATGGGGGTGATTCAAACAAGGCTGAACCAACTGGATCATGGCTATCATTTTGGCAGAATTGGTGAGTCGAAAACTTCCAAGCAGGTGAGGTTTGCCCCATAGGATCACTGCTAGGCTAGAATGAAAGAAAGTAAGGTAGAGGTCAAATCACACACACACACACACACACACACACACACACACACACACACCCTGTTCTGGGAGCTTAACGGAGTCACAGGCTGTGGTATCCTCATAGGTTGTCAACTGTCACACAGGAAATGTTTGGTCTTAGCAGAAGTAATATTACTTCTAAGATAGGAGTCTGTCTCCACCTTCTTAGTTTCCTAGGGCTATTGTAACCAATCACCACAAGCATAGTGGCTTAAGACAACACAAATCTATTATCTTATAATTCTGGGTATCAGAAATCTGAAATCTGTTTCACTGGGCTAAAAGCAAGAAATATTAGTGCAAATGCACTGATATTGAAATCATATTTGTTCTTTTGCTGTTTTATTGAGTATCATGACTTTCATTTTGGGGGCACAAATAATGACATAGATTGTCTCAGTTTATGTTTACATGTTTAAAAAGTTCAAAATACACTCTTAGTAGCATTTACACATATTATAAAATATCAAGTTTAAAAAATAAATGCAGCAGGGCTGTGTTCATCTGGAGGTTCCTGGGGGAGCGGGGGGCGGGGGATCCATTTCCTTGCTCTAGCTTCTAGAGCATCCAGACCATCTGGACTTCTGCATTGCATGGCTCATGGCCTCTTCCTCCATCCTCACAGCCAGCAGCACAGCAAATTCAAATCTGTATTTCTGACTCTGTCCCTTTGGTTTCTTCTTATAATAACTATTATGATTACACTGGGGCCACGGGATAATGCAGGATGCTTTCCCATCTCAAAAGCATTATTTTAATTTTACTTGTAAAGTCTCATTTTCCATGTAATGTAACATGTTCACAGGTTTCAGGGGCTAGGATGTGGACATCTTCGGGGTCCATAATTCTGCTTACCACACCATCAGGTGCCCAGAATCCTCCAATACAATGGCTGAACACAGGACCTTTTATGAATTAGTCCTCTGCTTCTAACAGTACAGGCCACTGACCTTATTAGGCAAGCTGGGGAGTGCAGGGATATCTAGAATATTCTGTCCAATTTATGTGTTGAATACATCTGGCTTTCCTAATAAGAACCCATTTGTCCCATGTATTATATATTAATGGGCCTCAATTTCACCAGTGGAACTATATCTCTGACATTCTATATGCTGGATAGCATGGCCTCTGGTGTAGACTGAGATGGGGAGAGCTGAAGAACTTGTGGTAGCACTGTATGATTAGTACGCCAGCTGATCATGCAGAGCCAGAATTCCCAAGCAGGGCTGTCTCTGGCTCTCCACTGTGGCACTTGATATTAAACTGAAGACCTGCAAACAAGGAAGTTGCAAAGGTGAGCATGAGCAGGAAGCAAGAAATACTCCCCAGGTCCTGGCTTTGCTTCTTTAAGAACAGGTGGGTAGAGGCCTGGTACTCTGTGCCAGGTAGGGCACATTATCTCTTCAAATTCTTTCAACTATGCAGCCGAGTAGTCCATGCTGACAGATGAGGAAGCTGGGACAGGGGTGACCTATCCAAGTCCACACAGCTAGTAGTTAACAAGGCAAGGACTAGACTCAGCTGTGCCAACTGTTCTGTGCTCCTAAGGAAGTGGCTGATCCCATCACTCCACTTGCTGAGCCTTCTCCTAAACCGAGGTTCCCAGGATCCATGGGAACCTAAGCCATTGCCCAGGCCAGTTGAGGCCTGCCTATTGCAGGACTGTGGGCAACTCACACAACCTATCTGAACACCATCTTCTCATTTTAATGCTGAGAACTAACCCCCATCAGAAACTTGGAGTATTAGATCCAGGCCAACAAACAGAGCTGCTGCTTTTTTATTTTTTCACTCAAAAAATAATTATCACATGTCTATTATGTAACTATGGACATAGGGAATAAAGTTATTGAACAAAAATGGAATAGAAGACAACTTTCTTAAACTAAGTATAAACAAGAAATTGTAGATAAAAAGGTACAGTTTATCCTTGAAAGCAAAAAAAAACTTGATATAGAATAGTTGACATTAAGTCATAGCCAGACAAAGTTACATAATAATGAAACATTCACTGGTGATAAAATGGAAGTCTTACACAAGGAAAAAATAGGCAAATAGCTTTTGTGCTGCATTTAGGATTCAGGAAATTGCTGGAATTCCCTTTACATTTATGGCACATGTGTATGAACACTTCATTTTGGAGCAGATTGAATTTTGTACAGACTTTAGATACATTTTATAGAATGGCTGAGTCACTTTTATCAACTGACACAATTTAAAAATCATTAATTTTGACAGGAACATTTGTTGTGTTTTTGAGTTCTGTGATTATTTGAACAAAATTTTGCAAAAGCATTTGATAGTTAAACCTGCCTTCTTCATCTTGCACCTTGGTAAAATATCATGTTTAGTCCCAGTAATGAAGCCTACATTTCTGTGAGAACAGTGAATACAGTGGTTTCAGACTGCAGCTGTCACCTTTTAGCAGGCTATAAAATCAACCAAGGGGGTTGCAACCAATATTCATCAGAAAATTAAATAAAAGGAATTAGGATAGAATATATTAGGTGCCTTGTAATAAGGTTAAGTCTTGTGTGGTATATGTGTGCAGTGTGTGTGTGTGTGTGTGTGTAATTTACATTACTTTTGAAACTTTTTCCTTAATGTCCACTTTCTCTGGCAAGCTCTGATTAGAAGCCATACACCAGTAAAAAAACAAAACCAAACAAAAAAGCAACCTTTGTGCCAAGGTGTAAAACTCACAGAAAGTAGTCCAAATGCCATGTGCACAGGTGGAAGAACAGGCCCTGACCTTAAACAGTAATCACTGTCCTGACTTCTCACAGTGTATCTTAACCACACCTGCTCTTGAACTTTGTGTCTAAGGATAAATTATGTAGTACATTTTTTGTGTCCTCTTCACACAATGTGAGGGTGGGAGAGTCATCCCAGCTGCTGGATTATTTCATCCTCCTTGCTGTCTTGCTGTGGTTCCCTAGGGTGGGGCTCCCAGACCAGCAGCAGCAGCATCTGGAAACTTGTCAGAAATGAAGAGATTTTGGGGGTGGACCCAGCACTCTGAGTGATTGTGATGCCTGCTGGCCTTGAGAAACTCCTATTGGGACACATTCTTAGCCACTGTTCTGGAGAAACTCATATTTCTGATCGTTTTTTTTGCCAGGAGGGAAGGGATTATGTGCTTTTATTCCATGTGAAAATTAAGTGAAGGAATGGCTCTGCAAACCCTTTCAAGGTTCTGAGACAACCTGAACTGGCGGCATTTTCTCCCTTGCCTGTTCTGGCCCTCTGCTCCCTCCTGAACTGTCCCTTTCTTTCTCTCTCTCCCTCCTACTCCACCTGCCCTAAAGCCCCAGTGACACCCCTATCATTCACTCCTCAGGGCATGTCTTAGCCCACTGTGTTTGACCTCTGGGCACATTGGACATACTGTCCTTTCTTTCCTAGGCCTCTGCCCTTGGCCTGCAGGGCATCTGTGCTCCTGGCTGGGTTCCTAGCTCATGGTCTTCCTGGGTGGTACTTCTGCCCCTACCCAAATGCTGGCGTCCTCAGGGCCCATTCTTAGGCCCTTTTTTCTTCTCCTGTTACCTCTTGCCTTCCAGTGTCAAAGTCACCTGTCTTCAAGTCCACACCACCTCTCCCCTCAATAGACATTCTTTCAATGAATGAGTGAATAAATTTACCACAACCAGCTCTTCATCTCCCTTCACCCCCAAAATGGTTGGTTCTCCATGGCCATTGGGTGAATAAATGGCTTCAATGTCCACCTAGACACCAGGCTTTCACCCTAGTAACCTCCCCCACTTTGCCTGACTCCACCCTCAGGCTCTAGTCTGGGTATCAGAAGGAAGAGAGCTACGAAAGTGTCTGCCAGGACTCTGGGCTTCCTTGATTTTAACAAGACAGATGATAAACAAGGAAGGAAACAAACAAATCACAGTGTCTGATGGCAAAAAGTTCCAGAAGAAAACAAAGGTGGGAAGAGAGGCTAAGAGTCAAGAAGGCAATGTCAGGCAGGCCTCTGAGAAGTGGGCATTTGGCCTGAAACTACACTGAAGGGAGGGGCCCTCTAAAAGAAGGCAGATTAGGGAAGGGGGTTTAGGCAAAGGGAGGATACATGCAAAGGTCCTGAGGTAGGACCAGGAACATCAGGGATGTATGGAAAAGAATGATAGGGTTGGGGGGAGTGTGGGAGTTTGGGTTGCTTTCCCTCATTGGATAGGAGCCCTTAGAAGGTTTGTCCTGTCTCTGGCTTTAGGCTCTATGCTGGGCCTCCCACATTTGGCAGGATCTCAGTCCCAGAACTGCACATGTAGCCTGAGGTTACTTGCCAAGCTGGTCACTGATGGAGAGTGTTTCTCTGCACTTGTACAAAGGGCCTATGAGCTCCTGGCAGGTCTATTCCCACTCCTCTGGATTCTGCATCTCACACTATAGCCACAAACCTCAGGGGAGGGCCCACTCTGGTCCTTGCCTAGAGTCAAACAGCCTGGTCTCCAGTGAGCAAGTCCTCTTGGGAAGGCTTAATGCAGGAGGTGACACTGTAGATGGGCCCAGGGTGAAAACGAGACAGTCTCTGGGTGGGATCATAGGTTTCCAAATGAAGCAGGGGCAAATCCAAGTAGGGAGGAAGGCCCATTATGGAAGCCACAAGATGCTTGGCTCTGAGCTCCCACCCCTGCTGCACCTCACCGCTCTCCTTCTGCAGCTAGCACTGAGGAATGCCCTGCGCTACTTCCCCCCGGATGTGCAGGAGCTACTGGCTCCTGAGTTTGCCCAGGAGCTGCGGCTGTATGGACACATCTATATGTACCGGTTCTGCCCCCGAATTGAAATGAGGTGAGTGCTGGCGGGTGGGTGCAGCTTCAAAGGGGCCCAGAGTGGGAAGGGAGAGACATAAGAGGGACCATGATGGGGGTCAGGAACTCCAGAGTCAGCAGAGAAGGGGAAATTAAGGCTGTCCACACTAGGAGTCCAATGGATGTGGCATGCTAAGTTGTTGTCCCTCACACAGAGAGAGGAGGTAACAGTGTTATCATCTGTGGGAGTCTGCAGCCTAGAGCTGGCTGAAGCCCACAAGACTGGCCAGAAGATGGAGTGATCTTTATTAAATGGGTCCCTCTGGCTCAATGTCTTGGGGTATGGGTCTTGTGCAATTCTGAGGCCAAACTATATGCAAAATGCCTTTTTAAACCACATGCTTTTGTGTGTGTGTGTGTCTTGCCAAAGGGCAAGGAGAGGTTTAAAGGGTGTTCTGCCAGTGTCTTCAAATAGCTCAGGCTTCCATCAAAGTTCACAAGCTGAATTGTGATGACTGAAAGCCTTGTGAAGCCACGAATGACTGGGCCTCACCCCACATTGCACAGTCAGCAGTTCTGGAGTAGGTTGGAAGGATCTGCTTGTCACAGTTCCCAGATGCTGCTGCCCTACCCAGGTATCACACTGTGTATCTTTGTTCTTGGATATGCCAAAAGCCCAGACTTGTTTGGGACCACCACAAGGAATGGCCTGAACCTCATAAAACAGGAACTACATCTCCTCATTCCTTTTGGGGCCTGCTGCCTAGCACTTGCTGTAGAATTGGTGCCTAGGAGCACAGGTGGTGTGAAGGAAAGAAGGAAAAATAAACTGTACCCAGAGTAGAGGCTTCTGGAAAGTAGACATCAGCTTTGCTTCAAAGTCAACATTCTCTCAGTGGGAGCCTGCTGAGAAGGGAGGAAGGGTGGCCTGGGGTGGAGTGGGGGCTGAACTGCCTGTACCTGGAAGGGTAGAGGGCACAAAGCATAAAGTGAGCACCAGAGCCATTTGGCTTTGGTTCCTGCTGGGAGCTCCCGGGTGACTTCTGCAGCAGGATGTTGGGTCTCACTGTTCACACCTGTGTACCCTCCCATCATCATACCTAGTGGCTGGACTCCCCTTGCAGGGCCTACCCAATGAAGCAGTACCCTTGCCGGACAAAAGCCGCAGCAGCCATCATGCACATGATTATGAACAACCTGGATCCTGCCGTGGCCCAGGTAATAGCTAGGGAAACTGAAGCACAGGGACCAGAACTGTCCAATAGAATTGTAACGTGAGACACCCATGTAATGCATTTAAGCTTTTTATTTAGAAGTCATGATAGATTCCCAGTAACTATAGCACAGCACCAACATCAGGACACCAATATTGGTATAGTAGAAACACATGTAATTTAAAATTTTCTAATAGCCACATGAAAAAGTAAAAAAGAAAAGATTTAATACTATATTTTGTTTATCCTGATATATCTGAAATATTATCATTGTAACATGTAATCATTAAAAAAAGTTATTGAGCTATTTCACAATTTTTTCCACTAAGTCTAAACCTGGAGTAAGTTTTACACTTAGAGCATGTCAGACAAGCCAAGACTCAAGTGCTCAAGACTCAGGTCTGGCCACATGCGCCTGTAACGGGCCTCCTTGAGAGCCAGTCTGTACATCAGATCCATATTTGAGAAAAGATAGGCTTTGCAAGGTGAATCTCTAAGTATTATACTTGAGGGTGATATGGTCCTAGAATTTAACCACCCTGTGTGGTGGTGAGAGCTTCCTCAGCACTGGCCCTAGCCCCAAAACCTGATCACAAACCTGAGTACCCATGGCATTGACCCCAGGCTGAGTTCCCAAAGTGACTCCAGACCTAGCTCTATCCCTCACCCCAAGCTGAGCCCTTATCCCAATCACAGGTGGGCCACACCCCCTGGCTTCTCCCATTGCCCCCACCACTCCTTCATAAAGGCCCATCAGCCACCTTGCCCCATACAGCCCAGTGAAGGGGTGGGTGCTGTCGCTCCCCAGACTGCTGTCTCAGATGACACTTTGTCTTCTTCAGTTTCCCCAGGAGCTTGTGACCTACGGCGGAAATGGACAAGTGTTCAGCAACTGGGCTCAGGTACATTAGACTATGAGGCCTGGCTCCATGCCCAGGCCCTACCATGACCATGTCCTCTGGCCTAGAAGGAGGTTGCAAACCCAGGGCTTGGGACTCAGGTCTCTGCCTGCCTGATGCCTGAGATTACAGCACTGGAGACAATTTGAGGATGTGGAAGGTCTTAAGGGCAGGAGTGGCCTAACTTGAGGCACCAGGAGCCACTAGAGTATAACAGAGGCCTGGAGGGATGGGGCACTTGGCAGGACTTCTGAGGTCTGGGAAACTCTTGGAGCCTGGGGGTGCCTTGGGGCCTACTGTGGGTCCCCCACTTACAGGGCTTTCCATGTTTTGCTCTCCCTTGCAGTTCTGGCTGACAATGTCCTACTTGTCACAGATGACAGAGGAGCAGACACTGGTCATGTACAGTGGACACCCCCTGGGCCTCTTCCCAAGCTGCCCCAAAGCCCCGAGGCTGGTCATTACCAATGGGATGGTAGGTGCTGGGGCAGCTGGACACAGTTCTGGCCCAGGGACAGTGGGGAAAACCAGATGCCCCTGACACCTGCTTACCTATTGTTTCCAAGGGCACTATGCTGCCCTTAGCCCTTGGCTCCTGTCCATCTTTTCCAGGTCATTCCCAACTATTCTTCTAGAACCGAGTATGAGAAGCTCTTTGCCATGGGGGTTACAATGTAAGTCTCTATTTCAGTTTATATCATATCATTCCAGTAAATATCATATATTTCTACTTTTACTATAAAACAATGTAGCAATATTAAATAGAATTTTGAAAAATACAATCACTGTGCTATAGCAACTCCATATTTACATATTCCCAGCAGTTTTTATGAACATGCCCGCAATTTTTATATACTTATAAGCAAATGAACCTACTACTTGAATCCTGCTTTTTTCTAACATTTTATTATGAACAATTTCAAACATACAGGAAATGGAAAGAATTAACAATAAACACCAACAATTCTGTGATTAATGTACTATTAAACTCACTTTATCTGTGTCTTTCTGTCTGTCCCTCTGTCTATCTATCTTTCCAATTGGATTTTGATGCATTTCAAAGTAAGCTGTAAATATTATAGTCTGGAATTCAATATTTGTTTATAGGTTTTTCTTTGAAGTGAAATTTACACAAAATGAAATGCACACATCTTACATGAGCTCTAACAAATGCCTGCATATAAGCAACTCAAACCCCATAAAGATACAGACTACTGCCATTTCAGTTGTTATAAAGTTAATGCATGCTCTGGGCTGCAAACTTTCCTCAAACATTATAAAAGTGGCTACAGTGTAAAGGAAATCCCTCTCCCACTCTAGATCCCAAATTTATAGTTTCCCTTGCATCCTTTCAAACAAATTTCTTATGTGAGTGGCTACAAAGTAGATCATTATGATGCCTCCTCACTTGCCTTCCTCCTTTGACAATATAGCTTGGACATTGTTCCATTTCAGGAAACATGGATCTAACTTATTCCTGCTTTACCTGCAGTATTCAATTGCACCATAATTCATTTAGCCCACTTGCCTCCTGATTTGGGTTGTTTGCAGTGTTACAGTGAATGTCCTGATCTGTACATCTTTGTGGATATCTGGGAGTGATAATAACCATGTAAAATATAATCAAATCATAGTATTGGGAGCCAATAAATCAAGCCTCAGATTAATGCTTTATAATATAATAGTCACTACCGTTTGTCGTTCTAGGATTTATAGGTTTAATCCTCTGTACAATCCTCTGATATAGGTACTCTTATTACCCCATTTTGTGGAGGAAGAAACTGAGGATCAGAAATCAAATTACTTATTTTTGTTTGTCGTTAGTAGTCATGGTTGCTCTCATTATTACTATGAGCCTTGAAGACCTCTGCTGTACCAGTGGAAGCACCCAAGGGTCAGAGGGATGGGATCCATTCCTGGCTCCTCTGCCTTTTGTGACCTCCAGCAAGTCACTGTGCTTCTGTTTCATAGATACAGGATGGAAGTTTAAAGAGGGTGAAGCTACAGAGTTGGACCTGGTTTGGCTGCCCCTGATGGTTGGCCCCAGATGCTGTAGGCAGTTAACTAAAGAAAAGATGCAGATCACTAGTAGAGATAAGAAAAGGTTTACATGTACTGCATAAAAAACCTCCGAGAACAACTGATTGAAGCAAACCCTTTTCACTGTTGGGCTGACAAAAATAAAACTACAGATAATACCCAGTGCTAGGGAGGATGTGAGAAAACAGGAAATCACAGATTGTGGGTGGGGTCTAGGTCAGTACGGGGAGCTGGAGGTAGCTGGGTGGGCTACATTTAGTGACTGGGATAAAGAAACTTTTACCCCACACTTTTACTTACAAGAGTTATCTTGGAAGTAATATGCAGCAGATCACTTAAACACAAAGGATTGAGCCAGCTCTGCTATGTGTCCTAGTATAACCTTGGAAACTTGGATTGTATCTGTAAAGAGGAGATATTAATGAGTGTGAGAGTTAATTAAATGACAAAGGTGACACCCTTAGCATGGGGCACAAAAGGAACCCTTGGGCACTCTGCTTGAATGGATGCAGGCCCACCAGGGAACACACCCATACTGGGGGTTGAGGTGGGTTCTAATGGTTTCACTTGTCTCCCTGGATGGGTGTTTATCATATCAGTACTATTCTGTTATGTTTTATAATAGTCATATGACCTTTCAAGGTAAGGGTACTGCATCCTCATGTTTTGGAAGGGGAAACAGAGGTTCTGAGTGTTCCAGTGCCTTGCCTAAATTATGGGATATACTTGATATTTAGATACAGATCTGTGAGAATCAGGATCCACTTCTGATCCAGAAAAAAGAAGGGTAAATTCCTGGGCAACAGGAATCCAGTAGAAAAGAGATATGAACTTAAAATTTATAAGAGAGAAAAGTAAGTGGTGATCTCCCTTGAGACTCCCCTTACCTTAAGAAGAGTACAATTAAGCCCTGGCTGGCATAGCTCAGTGGATTGAGCGTGGGCTGCAAACCAAAGCATCGCAGGTTCGATTCCCAGTCAGGGCACATGCCTGGGGTGCAGGCCACAGCACCCCAGCAACCGCATATTGATGTTTCTTTCTCTCTCTCTTTCTCCCTCCCTTCCCTCTCTAAAAATAAATAAATAAAATCTTTTTAAAAATTAAAAAAAAAGAAGAGTACAATTAAGGCAATGTTGTCATTCCCCCATTACATTGCCAGCAATTCAAATGTTTGATAATTATCAAGGAATGCAAACAGGCATCCCATGCATTGCTGGGACAGTCACTTAGGAATCTCACAGTATTTGTTAATGTTTAAAATGTGTGTACCTGATGACCCAGCACCCGGGCTTCCTAGTTTCTACCCTGGGAGGCAGATCAGAGATGGCTCACTGCAACATTGTTCCTGTAGCAAAATTGGAGCCATCCTGATGATCGATGGGGAAGAGAACATTCTGTGGCTTCTGATACTGCATACTTGGAGCCACCAAAGGAGTGAGTGGGATCTGTGAGTGCTGATGTGGAAAGAATCCCACAGGCCTTGTGTTTAGGGGAAAAACAAGCTGTAGAAACAACACCTACTGAATGAGGCCATTTATGTAACTAATACTGATAGTAACTCCTCATGCAAAACAGTGCTCTAAATGGGTTTGTTGGAATCTAACTTACACGTAGTACAGTGTGCATATCTGGAGTGTGCATAGTTGTGTCGGCACCTCTTGCTGGAGACCAAGCTCCACCCCTGCCTCCCACAGTTCCCAGCCCTCCTTGCAGCAGGTAAAGTCCCCAGATGAAGGTCACTAAATGAATGGAATCCTGCAAAATGTACTCTTTCTTGGCAGGCTTCAATGCTAGGGCCATCACACACAAGAGAAATATATTCTTTCTTTTTTTCTGTGTAGAGTTCCATTGTGTTCATATACTGCAATTCATTCCTCCTGCTGATGGGTATTTCAGGGTCTGACCACTGCAAATCAAATTGCTATGAACAATGTTGTGTATGTCTTTATATGGGCATAGGCATGGAAAGTGGAAGTGCTAGGTCACATTAAACTTTTGTCGATGTGGCTAAATATTCTCCAGTGATTTTACCAATAATACTGCAGTTTTTAAGAGAATAAAATCTGTTATAAGAGATCTCAGGGGCCAGAGGGTGCCAAAAATGGGGGATTGTAAGCTTTTCTAAAATATTTTCTTTTGTTTTTTTTTAAGAGTGTATTAATGCATTTGGAAGTAATTAAAAATGAATTTTAAACCATCAAAAGTGGGGGGTTGGCACTGGGCTTACCCCTTGCTTGTTTTCTCTGTGGTCAGGTATGGCCAGATGACAGCAGGCAGTTATTGCTACATTGGTTCCCAGGGAATCGTCCATGGCACAGTGGTAAGAGGCAGAGGTCATGACTGGCCTCAGGGGATGGAAAGTGGACATGCCTGAAGTGGACAGTGAGCTCCCAACTCCTCTCTCTGCAGCTCACCTTGTTGAATGCTGGTCGTCGGTACCTGGACGCCAATGACCTGGCTGGGAAAGTCTTTGTCACCTCTGGACTGGGTGGAATGAGTGGGGCTCAAGCCAAAGCCTCAGTCATCGTGGGATGCATTGGTGTTATAGCAGAGGTGAGCACACGAGGAGCGCTGAGTCCTCATCCCTGCTCACCTCCCTCCTTCTTCATTTGAGAGCCACTCACACTCACAACACTCTTGTCTCTAGGCCCTTCCTTGTCCCCTCTACAAAACCTTCCAGGGTGGGTTCCCAGGGCAGTATACCCCTTCTGCCTTCAAAGTGCTCATTGTTTTCCATGGTCAATGCCTGTTGATGTTATCGCATGAAACTGACTTTCTGTGGGTTAAGCTTTCATTACTGCACTGAAAATGTGGAATATAGCTGGGAGATAATAAGTGGTTATGAATAAATGAACATAGATACCTCTAACTCAGACAGTTCACAATCAGGGGTAGGAAGCAGATGAGCTGCCCATCAGTAGAGGGCAGCGGCTCTTCCTCAGTGGCTGTCACAGCTTTCTTTGGTAGTGCCATGCAGGGAAACAAGAAGAGAAGGTGAGTGACTCTAAGAAAAGCCTTGGTGATACATGCCAGTGTGATTTACACTTAGTTGATACTAAACCTATAACATACATAGCTGTACTTGTTAAGACCCCATTTGACTGCAGATAACAGGAAACCAAGATATGGCAGCTCACATAAATAGGATTTTATTTTTCTCATATAACCAACAGTGTTGGCATTGGTTCAGCAGCCCAGAGCCAATATCTCTAGATTACTTTGGGCTTCCCTTGTGGGTACAAAATGGCTGCCACAGCCCTAGCCAACCCATCTATAGTCAAGAAAGAAAGAAAAGAGAAAGGGCAGTGCCAACTATGGCTGACTCTATATCAGTAAAAAAAAAAATAATATCTTAAAATTCTGGTCAGTATTGGATCAGATAGATATTCTTATCTACAAGGGAGCTGGAGACAGTGGAAAGGATATTTGTTACCTTGGACATGGCTCATCTCCTGGGGCTGAGCACAGTGTCACTCTAAACACAATCCAGTTTCCGTTGCTTTAAAATAAGAAGGAGGGAGAATGAATATTGGAAGGCATCTGCCCTGACAAAAGTGATCTTGTCCATCAAGTTTGTGCATATTAAGGCACTGGACTTGATACTATAGTTTATTTCTTTCCTTTCAAATAATAGTCTTAATCTCTTTACACCCTTGTTAATGCTGGTTCATTTGCTGTTGATAGTGGGATTGTAGGGGAGGGTAGTTATTTTTACAGATGTGGGTTTGTTTCCTGGGCTTTGTGGTTTTGTTCTGGCAGCACCTGCAAAACAACATTTAAGATGTGGTCAGCAGAGTGACCCTCAGTCAACCAGGTGGAGGGAAAGACCCACCAAAGAAGGGCAATCAAAATTCAATGACAACCAGAGAGCCAACATAAACATCATAAAGGGCATCCCAAGAGCATCAAGTCCAGGAGATCAAGGAGACTGCACCATTGAATCTCACAGGCCTCCTACCATAGAAGTTCACACTACAAACTCAAGGAGTCAAAGTGGACCAATTTAAGTAGCAGAAGCAATCAAGAAGAGTCTCACAAATAGTGGGAAGAAAAAAAAGACAGTCCCCAATTGAAAGGAAAGGAAGAATCCTCAGAAAGAGTGCTAAATTAAATAGAGGCAAGTCAGCTATCAGATATTGAGTTCAAAATAGTGGATGTAAGAAACCTCTATGAGTTCAGTGGGAATTACCAAAAACTATAGGGAAACTACGAGGAACTTACTGTGAACTATATCAGCATGAAAAAGGACATAGAGACTATCAACAAGCGCCAAGAAGAAATGAAAAACATAATATTTGAATTGAAGAACACAGTGGAAGGAATCAAAATCAGGCTAGATGAAGCAAAAGATCATATCAGCAAGCTGGAGGACAAGGTAGAAAAAAAGAAAGAGCAAGAAAAGGAAAAAAGACTCAAAAAGAAAGAAGAGGGGTTACAGGAACTGGAGGACAACATGAAACAGAATAATATCAGTGTAATAGGGATACCAGCAGGAGAAGAAGAGGAGCAAGTGATAGAAAACCTATTTGAAAAAGTAATGATGGAAAACTTTTGTAATGTGATGTGAGAAAAAGTCACACAAATCTGGGAAGCACAAAGCATCCAAATCAAGAGGAACCCAAAGAGGCCCACTGCAAGACACATCATAATTAAAATGGCAAAATTCAAAGACAAAGAGAGAATCTTAAAGGCAGCAAGGGAGAAACACACAAAAAGGCTACCAGCTGACTTCTCAACAGAAGCACTACAAGCCAGAAGGAATGGCAAGAAATATTCCAACTAATGAAAAGCAAAGGCCTACAACCAAGACTACTCTACCCAGCAAGGCTCTCAATTAAAATGGAAGGCAAAATAAGGAGTTTCCCAGCAAAAGAAGGCTAAGAGAATACACCCCCACCAAACCAGCTCTGCAAGATATGCAAAAGGGATTACTTCAAGAAGAAGAAGAAAAACAGTGAGAGAGAGAGGAAGACAGGTACAAAAGGGGTAAGTGGCAATGAAGAGGTACCTATCAATAATAACCTTAAATGTAAATCGATTAAATGGTCTAATTAAAAGACATAGGGTACTGAATGGATAAGAAAACATGAACAGCACATATGCTGCCTACAAGAGACCCACCTCAGAACAAAAGGCTTACACACACTGAAATTGAAGGGTTGGGGGAAAAAATGCTCCAAGCAAATGGATAGGAAAAAAAACTGAGGTAGCAATACTTATATCTGACAAAATAGACCTCAGAACAAAGGCCATAAAAAGAGACCTAGAAGGACACTTCATAATACTCAAGGGAAGAATCCATGAAGAAGACAAACATTATAAACATATATGCACCAAACACAGGAGCACCCAAATATTTAAGGAAAATATTGGAGGACTTTGAGCAAGATATAGACAGCAGCACACTTATATTAGGGGATTTTAACACCCTACTGTGAAAAATGGATAGATCTTCCAAACAAAATATCGAGGATATTGCATCATTGAACAATGCCCTAGATCAAATGGACTTAACTGATACATATAGAACCTTTCATCCTAAAGAAGCAAAATACACATTCTTTTCAAATGTGCATGGACATTTTCAAAGATAGACCACATTATAGGACACAAAATAAGCCTCAACAAATTCAAGAAAATTGAAATCATATCAAGAATTTTCTCAGACCACAATGGCCTGAAACCAAACTCAAGGAAAAAAACATAAAACACTCATTTTCATGGAAATTGAATAGCATGCTACTAAACAATGCGTGAGTTAATAATGAGATCAAAGAAGAAATCAAAACCTTCTGGAAACAAATGAAAATGAAACTCACAACAACCCAAAACTTACAGGACACAGCAAAGGCAGTCCGAAGAGGGAAGTTCATAGCTATACAGGCCTACCTAAAAACAAATAGGAACATTTCAAATAAACAACCTAACCCTACACCTACAAGAACTTAAAGAAGACAGCCCAGAGCAAATAGAAGGAAGAAAATAACCAAGATTAGAGCTGAATTAAAGGACATAGAGACTAAAAGAACAATAAAAGGATCTATAAATCCAGGAGCTCATTCTTTGAAAAGATAAACAAAATCCTGGATCAATAAATCCAGGAGCTCATTCTTTGAAAAGATAAACCAATATCACTGATGAACATAGACACTAAAATCCTCAACAAAATATTGGCAAACTGCCTCCAGCAATACATCAACAAGCCTTTAAGTGGACTCATCAAGAAAAAAAGAGAGAGAACCCAAAAACCAAAATCAGAAATGAAAGAGGAGAGATTACAACTGATATCACAGAAATAAGATTTTAAGAAGTTACTATGAAGAACTATATGCCAAGATTTTTTAAAACCTGGGTGAAATGGACAAATTTCTAGAAAAATAGAATCTCCCAAAACTGAATGGAGAAGAAGCAGAAAGCCTGAACAGACCAGTTACAGATGGTGAAAACAAAGCAGTAATCAAAAAACTCCTGACACACAAAAGCCCTGGACTGGATGATTTCACAGGAAAATTTTATAAAATACTTAAGGAACAGTTAACCCCTATCCTTCACAGACTATTCAAAAAAATCCAAGAAGCTGGAAGACTCCCTAATTCTTTTTATGAAGCCAGCATCATCCTAAATCCAAAACAAAGACACAACAAAGAAAGAAAACTGCACGCCAATATCACTGATGAACATAGACACTAAAATCCTCAACAAAATATTGGCAAACTGCATCCAGCAATACATTAAAAATATTATACACTATGATTAAGTGGAATTTATCCCAGGGATGCAAGGATGGTACAATATTCACAAATCAATAAACATAATATATCACATAAACAAAAGGAAAGACAAAAATCACATGATCATATCAATAGATACAGAAAAAGAATTTGATAAGGTACAGCACCCATTTATGATAAAAACACTCAGCACAGTGGGCATAGAGGGAGCATTTCTCAACATAATGAAGGCCATATACGAGAAATAGAGAGCCAACATCATATTCAATGGGCAAAAACTAAAAGCTTTCCCACTAAGATTAGGAATAAGACAAGGATGTCCACTTTCACTACTTCTATTCAACATAGTATTGGAAGTCCTAGCAACAGTGATCAGACAAGAAAAAGAAATAAAAGTCATCCAAATTGGAAAGGAGGACATAAAACTGTCTTTGTCTGCAGATGACATGATTGTGTACATAGAAAACCATATAAACTCCACCAAAAGAACTACTTGACCTAATAAGTGAATTTGGCAATACAGCAGTACACAAAATCAATATTCAGAAATTAAAGGCATTTTTATACACCAACAACAAAATATCAGACTCAGAAATTAGAAGAAAAACCCATTTGATATAACAACAAGAAAAATAAAGTACCTAGGAATAAACTTAACCAAATAGGTCAAAAGACCTGTACTCAGAAAACTACACAACACTGTAGAAAGAAATTAAGAAAGACACAAATAGAAGCACATACCATATTCATGGATTGGAAGGATTAACATTATTAAAATGTCTATACTACCCAAAGCAATTTATAGATTCAAGACAATTCCTATTAAAGTACCAATGACATATTTCACAGATATGGAACAAACATTTCAAAAAATGGCATAAGAACACATACATAGAACAATGGAACAGAATAGAAAGCCCAGAAATAAACCCAAGTCTCTATGGTCAATTAATATTCAAGAAAGGGGACAGAAGCATAACATAACGTAAAAATAGCCTCCTCAACAAGTGGTATTGGGAGATCTAGACAATTACATGCAAATAAATGAAACTCAATCACCAACTAACACCATACACAAAAGTAAACTCAAGATGGATAAAAGACTTAAATATAAGTTGTAATACCATAAAAGTCCTAGAGGAGAACATAGGCAGGAAATTTTCAAATATTCCACACAGCAATATTTCCACTGATATGTCCCCTAGAGCAAGGGACATAAAGGAAAGAATAAACAAATGGGATCTCATCAAAATAAAAAGCTTCTGCACAGCTAAAGAGTATCAGCAAAATGAAAAGGAAACCAACTGTATGGGAAAATATATTTGCCAATGATACCTCAGACAAAGGTTTGATCTCCAAAATATATAAAGAACTCACAGGACTCGAAGAAAACAAACAATCCAATTAAAAAATGGGTAAAGGACCTAGGGAGACACTTCAGGGAGAATGTACAGAGGGCCCAGAGACATATGAAAAGATGCTCAGCATCACTAGCCATCAGAGAGATGCAAATTAAAACCACAATGAGATACCACTGCACACCAGTCAGAATGGCCATCATAAATAATTCAACCAACAGAAAGTACTGGTGAGGCTGTGGGGGAAAGGAAACCCTAGTACACTATTGGTGGGAATGTAGACTGGTGCAGCCACTGTGGAAAACAGTATGGAATTTCCTCAGAAAACTGAAAGCAGATCTGCCTTTTGACATGGCAATTCCACTGCTGGGATTAAACCCTAAGAATCCTGAAACACCAATTCAAAAGAACCTATGCATCCCAATGTTCACAGCAGATAATTTACAATAGCCAAGTGCTGGAATCAGCCTAGGAGCTCCTACCCTTCACAACAGCATGGATGGAACTGAAGAGCATAGTGTATGTGAAACAAGCCAGGTGGTGAAAAACAAATACCATATGATCTCACCTATAAGTGGAACCTAATCAACAAAACAAGCAAGCAAAATATAACTGGAGACAATTAAAATACATAAAGTGATGGTAACCAGAGGGGAGGGGAGAACAAATAAGGGGGGGAAATGGAAGGGTCATCAAGGAACATGTATAAAGGACACATGGACAAAGCCAAAGTGGGGTAAGGATTGAGGGTGTGAGGTAAGGATGGGTGGGGCAGAGAGCAGTCATAGGGGAGGAATTAAAATACTATGGTTAATGTCACAAAAAAAGAAAAAGGAAATAAAAGTGGGTGATTTATATCAGAGTATGGCACCTACCTATTGGAGACACACCCTGGGATGATTGGTGACTGGGTGGCTTATGTTTCTTGGTCACAGGTGGATAAAGCAGCCCTTGTGAAACGCCACCAGCAAGGTTGGTTGATGGAAATGACCGACAACTTGGACCACTGCATTGAAAGACTCAGGTACAACATCTGACAAGTGAGCATTGAAAGTGGGGAGACCATGGAAGGGGACCCAGAGACTGGGTTGCTCAGAATAGGCCTGCCAATGTCAGACACCTGGCCACAGATGGCCACGACACCTCGTTAACACTCAGAAGCAGTATAGCAGGAAGGATCTTGTAATAACTATTACTTGCTGATGTGTAGGAAACCCCTGGATTTGCACACTTTGGTGGACAGAAACTTGGTTCTAATAGATTTTCAATTATCCTCTTACTTTCCCCCCAACACTGAACCATAGCTTTTTTTAAAAAAAAAAGATTTTATTATTTATTTTTAGAGAGAGGGGAAGGAAAGGACAAAGAGAGGGAGAGAAATGTTGGTATGAGAGATAAATACTGATTGGTTGCTTCTCATACATACCCCAACTGGAGACTGAACCCACAATCCAGGCATGTGCCCTGACTGGAGTTCAAACCAGCAACCTTTTGCTTTGTAGGACAATGCCCAATCAACTGAGTCACACTTGTCAGGGCTATTCAGCCATAGTTTTGCAAAGAATGTGTGTGTCTCTCACTTTTGTGACCTGAGTGCTCATTCCAGAGCCTTTTACATACTAGATGCTCACTGAATCTATTGGGGAAACATGAACCTTTGAGTGATGGAGCTTTCCCTCAGGGTGACTCCATCAGGTTCAATATAAGTTGATCTTCCTCTTCATTGTAATTGCCTGTGTGGTATCAGGGGTAGCTTTTCCCCTCCTGCTTGATGTCTTCTGAGGTACTTTATTGGGAATGGGTTGGGAGCAGGGGCGCGGACTGCCCTAAAGCTTTTGCTCAAAAGCCATTTTGAAAGCATCCTCTCAATTGATTTGCTTTGCAGTACTGAGCCTGTGAGGGGAGAATGCATTGGCACCATAATTCTCCATCCCAGCTACAATATTCTAATCAACAGGGGCTTGTATAAAAATGTTTAAGTACACACAGATTTTGAGAAACATTCCTGTTCTGAAGATGGGATATTATTTGACATAGATCTTTCTAAAATACTATTTTGACTACATTGCACCCCTGTGTAAAACTCCCAGATAACTAACTCTCCATTAATTATAGGAAAAATTCCAAACTCTTACTGTGCCACTAAAGGCTCTTGCCTGATTTGACTACTGTCCCTGTTAATGCTGGCTAGCATCCTGAACACACACACTTGTACACTCTGACACACACACATACCCATTTACACATACTTGCAACATATACATTCAGACACACACATTCACACACTTCCAACCACTCTGATATTCTTGCCATTATCTAAATATGCCTCTTCCATTTACCTTCTTTTTTCTTTTCACTCACACAAAGTTTGGGCCAGCTTAATTCCTTAACGTCTACTGCCACACACACATACACACAATCATTTCACATCAGTTTAACAAACTGCCTTAAGGAGCCTGTCTCACCATATTTCTGCTCCCTGAGTTAGAGAAGACACAGATGGGAATGGAGTTATTTTGGGGGGACTCACAGTGCCTGTTCTTGCCCTTAGGCTGTAATGCAGTCCTCTTTCCCCAGCGTCCCTCACTGTTCTGCGAACAAGTGTCCTTTTCCTGTTTTGTTATCCTGGTGTGCCTGAGAGAGAGGAGTGTGTCTGGACCCTGCTGGCATCTCTCTGCAAAGCAAAGACTTCAGTTGATCTGTATCTTTGAGTGGGTGCCACACTGCCCCACTTATTGATGCTTTTTGATACCTTTCATATCTGTGAGAGGCTTTATATATTCAAGTTTTCTGTTCTCCAAAATATTTTCTCTTTTTTTTGTACTTTTATTTTTCCAATGTGGAATCAAAAGTCACTTTAGTGACTTTTATGATTTGAGGATCACCTTGAGTGAGTTCTAGGATGGTCCTTATTAGAGTTCTAATAGTAATAGCCATAATTCTAAGCCCTTCAGGAAGGGTTGTCACCACTGTCACCTCAGTTCTCCTGTCTAGGGTATTCAAGTCTGCCATTTCCCTTATGGTCTAGGTCCTCAAAGGACACACCTCATAGGTCACTGAATCTCAGGCCCTATACTTGCACATGATACTTTTGGTGGCCTCTTGGGTCTTCTGCATTCTAGCCATCTGGGTGTCCCCTGGGTGTTGGCCAGTATAAATGGCTGTGGACAGGTGTGATGGAACCATTTGTTCTGCTCTTTTGCCCTCTAGGAAAGCAAAGGAAAAAAAGGAGGTGCTCAGTCTTGGTTATCATGGCAATGTGGTGGATCTTTGGTAAGTACAGGGGTGGGAGTCAGCAGCCTTGGGGACCCCAGGTGAACTTTTCCCTCAAGGCAAATTCCCAGTGGTGGCCAGGTGCTCCTGGAATGCAGTTTCAAGTGTAGACCTGAGGTTCTGCTTCCAGGTTTTGTGACCTGTATCTTGGCCTGAGTTCATAGCAGCCTTCCCATAGGTGTTCTTTGAGGGAAGAGGGGTGTGGGGAGGCATGTATGATTAGCCTCAGTCTCTGGCTGCTGGACATGTGGGCTGTATAACATGCTACAATGTTAGGCCCTAAACTCAGGCCTCAGATGCTTCCTGCCCCTGCTCTGGGCAGTTGCTGCTCTGTACTGACTAGACCACATCTTCTCCAGGGAGCGCCTGGTCCATGAACTGGACATGACAGGGGAGCTCTTGGTGGACCTGGGGTCGGACCAGACATCCTGCCACAACCCATTCAATGGTGGCTATTATCCTGTGCAGCTTGGCTTTGCAGAGGCCCAGAGCCTCATGGCCTCTGATCCTGCCACATTCAAGGGCCTGGTCCAAGAAAGGTGATGCAGGTCCCAGGGTTGCTCAGGGTGTGAGGTAGGGGCACAAGGTGGGAGGGCTATACACTGGAAGGAGCTTTGGACTGAGCAGCTGTGGCCTCTTCCTGGTTCTCCAGTGACCACAGCTGGTAGCTGTGTGGCCTTGGCTAGGACCCTTAACCTCTCCAAGTTTCTGTCTTCTCTGTCAGATTGAATGGAAGTCAGCAGAGATGGCTGACCTCCATGGGGTGAGGCTGGGGATGACAGTGATGGGGCAGAGAGGGCCCATTTCAGAGTCTTACCAGTGGCTGGAACTGAAAGCTAATTGCTGGCCCATTGCAGCCTGAGGAGGCAAGTTTCAGCCATCAACCGACTAGCCAAGGAGAACTTCTTCTTCTGGGACTATGGCAATGCTTTCCTCTTGGAAGCCCAGAGAGCAGGTGAGAGAAGGGTGGCTTGCTGAGGGTCCCATCCTCCCTGGGCTGGCAGCAGGCACACTCTCCCCGCCAACCAGGGCTATCCTGGCAGGGACCAGGGGCAGGCAGGGACCAGGGCATGTAGGTTTCACTATGCCCCTGCCTGGCCTTCTGGAAGCTGGTCTTGCCAGCTTAACCTCTCTAGTCTCAGTTTCTCCATTTTCCTTAAGAATATAAAGCACCATAAAGAGAGTGGGAACAATACTTATGTACAAGCTCCATTGCAAAAAATGCAGCTTTACTTTTTTTTGTGGAGGAGACTTTTTTTTCTGTAAAATAGGTGATTCATTCATAGATTGTAAAATTCGGAAGGTATAAAAAATATTCAATGGAAAGGCTCCCTCCCAGCCCCATCTCTGGAACCAATTCTCCCCCTGCCTCAGAGTCTGCAGGCTCTGTGGTGCCTGTCTGGATATACTTGCAGCAGACACAGGCATGTGTACATGCTGCCCTGCCCCATGCCAAGAACTTATGGGCTCCAGCTTGTACTTGCTTTCTCTTCTTTTACCTGAAAAGACACCTGGTGATGATTCACTACCTGGACAGAGCACTTCCATAGTCTTTCCCTGGGCTGTTTTTAAATTGTCATCTGGATGGTGGTGTATGTCCTCACCTTGGGTGGAACCTGCCAGCTTGCAGCCGGTTCAGGTAAAACTGTGTGGGTGCTTTGTCCACAGGAGCTGACGTAGAAAAGAAAGGTGCCAAAAGGACAGAGTTCCGCTACCCTTCATATGTCCAGCACATTATGGGGTAAGTGATGAGCCCCTTTCCAGTGTCTGGGTCCTAGACATTCAGGTCAGAAAAGCTGCTCCTCTGACCTCTGCTGTGAGGCCACAGAATGGTGGCCACATCAGGTCATGGGGTTCCACCACAAAAAGCAATTTCATGGTGAAAAAAAAACTGAAATCGTGACAGACCTTGTACAGGGCTTTAATGAGAGGGCATGGAGGCTTCAGGGGCCTGGAGCTGAGGTTACTTTCTAGTGAACTCGTCAGTCTTCAGTACCCATAACCCTAAATGCTGTCCATCCCATAGTCATTGTTGTAGGGTGGCTGACGGTTTGATCTATGGAGGCCAAGACCTGCTTTTCCCTGCAGCCCCTGTACCTACCTGGCTGTGCCAGACAGGTCTGGGGAGGCCAGTGGCCTAGGACAAGTAGGGAGGAGTGGAATGTACCCAAAAGGAGACTGGCTCAGGGTAGAGGCTTGAGGACTAAGGCCAGGAATTTGAGCTCAAGCAATACAGGGCAGGGGAGGGAAAATCTCAGGATATTTTTGGAAGAGTCCCTTCCCCTAGTGTGGCAAGATGGGACCAGACAGGGAAGGAGGCAAGAAAGCAAACATCTTCTCAGGTTCACTGTGGGTGGGGGCAGAGCTAGAGTGGGCTGGGCCACTGGGCCCTCTGAGGAGGGAAGCAGGAGGGTAGAGGGCTGGGTTAGTGTGGGAGCCCAGGGAAGGAATAGGCTGCTGCCTCTTTGTGCATGGAGTTCACATAGGAAGGTCAGTTTACCTAAGGCAAATTTGGCCAAGTCCCCACATTTACTATTTCTCCCAACTATTTAGTTTTGCTTGTTGGGTTGTCAATAACAACAGCTTAAGACATTTCTCTTGTCTATGTCCCAGCTCCCTGCCCCTGCAGCTCTGAGAGGAGAGGAAGAGAGGGGACAAATGAGGACTGAGGGGTAAGGAGGGGGTGGAGGAAAGAGAAGTAGGAGGGTGGAGGAAAAGGAAAGGGGAAATCAGGGGTAGGGGGGAAGAAGAGGGAGGATACTGAGAACTGAAGGGGATTACAGTGGAGAAGGAAGGAGGGGACTGAAGGGAGGGGGCAGAAGGAGAAGAAGGTGGAGGAGGAGGGAGAGGACCTAGTAACTGAAGGGGAGAGAGAAAGAGAGGGTAGTAGTTGCTGAGAGGATGGAAGGGGACTGGAGGTGACAGGGCCTCTGACTGAAACTTCCTGTCCAATTAGTGACTTACGGGCTTCCAACAATTCTGGACATTGAAGCCACCTTCCCCAACTTATTACACATTCCCACACACAATGCCCCCCAAAACACACCCCAAGTCACACACAGCCTTCACCCCCTTCTTAGTTCTAGAACATATGCTAGCTTCCCCTCCTTGGATCATGGTCCAGGAGGTGGGTGCAACCAGCTTGAGAAGGTGACTAGGCACTTTGTCCTGGCAGGGATATATTCTCCCAGGGATTCGGGCCTTTCCGCTGGGTATGCACATCTGGGGACCCTCAGGATCTGGCAGTCACCGATCAGCTAGCCACATCTGTGCTGGAGGAAGCCATTGCTGGTGGAGGTAAGGCTGTCAGGTTGGAGATGCTCAAGAGTCAGTGGCCCCAAAATGTCCAATAACAAGCCTGTCTGCCTGGTAGTGCAGGGCAGCTCTTACCCCACCCACTCTCCTCATTTCCTACCTCCTCATTTCTTGCCCTTGTGGGTAAATGGGTACTCCGCCTCCAGTCTGTGCCTTTCAACAGTGCTTCTGATTCTTTATAGTTGCCTTCTGTGCCCCTTTGGAGCCTTTGGCTTCCCACATCTACCAAGCCCACTCTGCATATTTCATGTCAGAGCCTCTCCAGTCAATCTATGGTTTTTCTGATATGGAGCCTTGGTTCTGCCTTTTCACGTGGATAGGGGAGGCTGTTTAACCATAGTCCCTTCTTGTGTAGTGGATTTAATGTGTCATTTATGATTTGGAGAAGAGAAGAAAAGGCAGTTATTTTATGAAACTTACTCATCTATCAGAGTACCCTCAATTCTCTACAGGTTTTCTACAGGTACAGAGATGGCCTTCTCTCCAGATGGTTTCTTATATGGGTTGTTCAGTCTTTGCTGCTTGTTTTAAATCCCCAGGGGCCATTTTCACCCTACTTCCATATCTGGGTTCAAGGGGATAGATGGAACCTGGGTTACAGATATCCAGGGCTGGAACCAGGCTGAGGGTGGGTGGGACCACCTATATGGGAGGGGCCAAGCAGTGGGAGGGCTCAAGAGGAAAAAAGGGGAAGCAGGGGCCTTCACCTGGAAATCTTGTCAGAAGCTTCCTGAGGCCTCTCGGTGTTGAACAACTGCACAGCCTGCAGTAGGTGGCTGATGGGTGTTCGACAACCAGCCCTGAAGGAAGAAGCCCTGAGGTGTTGCATCTGTTGATGGCCAAGGTCTGAATATTTTCAGGGTTGCTTATTTCAAATGGGGCTCCAATTGGAATAGTAGCAGTATTTCCACTAGGCAGATAACCTTGAGAGCATAGATCCTCTTAAATGGTAGTAAATTAAGTAGTAATAACTTAAAAGCATTATCATAATTTTAATATACATTTTATTTTAAAATTTTTAAATTATTATTTGTTTTTATTGTATTTTTTATTTTTAAATTTTTTTTATTTTTTTTAATAGTCTTTTTAAAAATGTGAATTCATTAACTGAAATTTAATGATGTTTGTGTTAACCACTGGCTCACACAATTCCTGAAGATTTAACTGGCTGCTCTCATGAGCTAGTAGGAGTGGCACCTGAGCTCCAAGGCTACCACCCTCCTCTGCATACCATTCATACTTTAGCCAAGTTCCTTTTGCCTAGAGTGCTATTTCCTCAAATCCTTATGTACAATAGCTGGTTCCTCCTTAGCATTTAGGACATATCTTGACCATTACCTCTCCAGAGAGAACTTTGGCCCTCCTGACTAACCAATCTAGTGACTACCTCACCACACTCATATTTTTTTTTCATAGCCCGCAGCAATCTGTTCCCTGTGCCTGGCATAGCACTCAATTGATATTTATTGAGGGAATGAATATATCAGACAGGGGGCTGCACACTTACGTGCATTAATTCACATGACTATTGGCATTGCTTGTTCCAAAAATCAGATGGTCTAGTGTGGTGCTGAGGAGAGTCTCTTTGACCCCAAGTCTGGGCTCCAGTGATGGGTGAAGAACAGGTGCCTGTGTTGAGCAGTCTGACAGAGGGAGGGTCTGCACCTCACCTCAGGTCAGGAGCTCCTGGTGCCTGTGACATCCCTCCCTTTTTCTCCCTACAGTGAACCCAGCTGTGAAGCTGCAGTATGAGGACAACATTCACTGGATCCGGGAGGCTGCCAAGCACCAGCTGGTGAGGGCTTAGCTTGGTAGGGGTTGGGTGGGCCATAAGACTGCCTGCCTGGCCAGTAGACGAGAGATCCAAAGGGTGCCAACATACACCATGAGGCCGAGTAAGTGGCAGACCCACTAGAGTCAGCAGCTACCTCATTCCAGGGGGCTGCTGGGTAGAGAAATTGGAGGCCCTTCAAAAGGTGGCTTGGGACAGTGACCAGGACCAGTCAAGTCACTCTTCACCCAGTTACTCTACAAAGAGTTCTCTTGAGAGGCAGACCCTGAAGGGCCCAAGAGGCAGGCTTCCTGGCTTCTCAGTTGTGTGACTTAGGTGAGTGGCTCAGCCTCTCTGAACCTTGCATCTCAGCCATACCATGGAGATGCTGGTGATGATAAGTGCACCTGGCTGTGGTGGAGTACTTGGGGCGGGCCCTCTATGGCAGTCAGTGCATGAGTCACCAACAGGGCCAGGGTTGCAATGGCTTCATTTCTGTGACTGTGACTGTGCTCTGGTGAGTGTGAAAATGAGTGTGATGTGGGGTAGGGATCAGAAAGGTATCTCTGAGGAGCTGCCTTGTGAGTTCAGATCTAAATGCTGGGAGTTGGAAAATGAGGGAGCAGCCATGTGATAGTCAGGGGAGGCAGAGAAACCAGCCAATGCACAAGCCCTGAGGTGGAGAGCAGGTTTTGTGTACCAAGGACAAAATAAAAAGTAGATATTTTGTTCACATGCTTTTGGCCATAGCCCCCAGTGGCCAGACACTTCCACCACATCTGACTAATGGGTACTTGGCCTGGGGGTTACATGACCAGGAGGAGCACTGTCCCTTTCCAGTGCTTCTGTGGTCCAATGACGTCCATCCAAATTGCTGTCTCCATGCCCAGTGGTTTGTATGCACGTTTTGGCAACAAAGCCGCTGGTGCTGAGAGGAGTCTCTGTGACCAGCCAGAGTATGAGATGTCCAAGGCTATTGGCTGTTTATATTTGTATTTTATCTATAGTACAGTTTCCCCCATAAGGATTTAAGACAACTGGTATGATTAAAGTAAGGCTGTTGGATAGAAAGTCAGGAAAAGAAAGAGGCTAATCATCTGTAAGCAAAACAGCTAAGACTGAGTTCTGCATTTGAGGCTCATGGGCAGGTGCAAGGTTAACCCATCACTGGCCCCTCTAACCTTTCACCCCATTCCTGGACAGGTTGGCCAAACAGCCAAGGGAAACACCTGCATCCTCTTTGAAGAATCCAGGGTTTCTGAGCCTCAGCACTGCAGACATCTGGTTTCAGATGTTTTTTTTTTTCAATTCTGGCAAAATATGCATTAACATAAATTTTACCATTTCAGCCATTTTTAGGTACAATTCAGTGGCATTACATACATTCACATTGTTGTGCAATCATCACCACCATCATCTCTAGGACTTTTTTATCACCTCAAACTAAAACTTTGTGCCCATTAAAGAACAGTTCCCCATTCCCTTCTCCCCACAGGTGCTTCATCCTTGTGGTTGAGTATGTAGGTACTCAGCCATGCCACCTACAGGCTGGATGACCAGGGCAGGTTGCTTACCTCTCTGGGCCTCAGTTTCCTCATCTGTAAAATAGAGCCTACAATTAGAACAATAGCATGTTCCTCATAAAACTCACAAATGTGTGCCTGTGTAAAGTTCTTAGAGTTGTGCCAGACACAATCAAAAACTGCATTAGGTAGTGTTAATATTATTACGGGAAAGACTTGAATAGAGTAATGCTCATAATAGGTAACATCCCTGGAGATGGATAAGTCAGGGTCTCAGAAGCAGATTGCAGGTGGACATGTGAGGAGTTGATGTGGCCACCTGCTGGGTAGGTGTGCAGGCTTGCCTCAGGCCTGCCAATTTTAGGGCTACCACATACCTTGTGGGTCCTTCAGGACCTTCCTGGAGGCAACCATCTGGCTAGTGGTACGTATCACCCAAGTCTCTCCCATGTATCATCAGGTCACTGAGGTGTCTCCTTTTATCTTTCTCTACATAGGTGGTGGGCTCCCAGGCACGGATCCTGTACTCAGACCAAAAAGGCCGAGTGGCCATTGCTGTGGCCTTTAACCAAGCCATCGCTCATGGGAAGATCAAGGTGACATTTCCCATGCTGCTGGTGGGGGCCTCCCTTTGGCTCCTTCTTGTCAGCACCAGCACTGCCCCAAGGTCTTATCATCTGTGTTTGTGTCAACTGATGGTCAATAGTTGGAGTCAGGGAAGGATGAGGGTCTTCCCTGAAACCCAGGCTCTGCCACTGGTCCCTGTGTGACTTTGGGCAAGTCAAGTCCCTTCTCTGAGCCTCAGTTTCCCCCCTGTTAAAAAAGAATCATATTTTTTTAAAGATTTTATTTATTCATTTTTTTAGAGAAGGGAAGGAGGGAGAAAGAGAGTGAGAGAAACATCAATGTGTGGTTGCCTCTTGCATGCCCCCCACTGGGACCTGGCCCGCAACCCAGGCATGTGCCCTAGACCGGGAACTGAACCGGTGACCCCCTGATTCACAGGCTGGCACTCAACCATTAAGCCACGTCAGACAGGGCAAAAGAGGCAATATTAATCTCAAAGCATGGATGTGAGGATTAAATTTGTTTCCACCTGAGTATTTTATATATCTTTGCTGAATTATCTTTTAAAATCATAATAAACTTCTTATTTTCCTGTGAATCAGTCCTGCCAACTTTGGAGGACATGGGCCCCTGGACACACTTGTTCAGAGGGGCCTCTCACTCAGTTTTGTAGGCTTACATGCAGAGTTCTTATGACAGCCCTTTATTTAAAAGCACAAGGAATATTAATAATCAGAAATGAAAAGGAAATCGAAGTAGATGAAAGTGAAGGCTGCCCCTGTGGATGGTTCTGGGTAGCACTGGTAGCAAGGCCAGTAGCCCCGATCTTTCTCAGGGAGCACCATCAGCAGATTCCACTGTTTGACACTTCTCAAAAGCCCATGTTCTCATGGGGAAGGCCAGCATAACTTGGCCAAATGTGTCCCTCTGGGCACACTCACACCCGGGCTGGGGTCAGAGATCAGCACTGAGAACCTGGGTGTTTTAATCCTCCCTCACTTCTTTCCTCCCTCCCTCCTTTTTTTATTCATCAATTGATTGAACACTTCCTCTGTGCCTGTCTTGTTCTAAGCACTGAGGGCAATGTAGCAAAGAACAAGATAGACAGGGTCTCTGCCTTAACCTATTTACTAGTAAAAAGAAACTAACAATATATTTTAACTAAATGTATAAATTCAGGGAGAATTTTAGATGGTGATGAGCTCTGTTAAAGAAAATGAGTTGAGGTGACAAGGTAGGGGTAATGGGGTAGGGTGAGCAGTGACTTTAGATGGGGTGGCCAGGACAGGCCTTTCTGAGTTGCTGGCATAGAACTGTGGCCTGAATATCCAGAAGGTGCCAGAATACCTGGGGCAGGTGATTCCAAGGCAGGTGGAGAGGTGGAAGCAAACTTGGTCTGTTCAAGGAAAGGAGAGAAGGTCCTCTTGATTCAGAGCAGTGGGGAATTACCCTTTTGGCAGGCTACCTCTTCCTACATTGGGAGTCCATGAATTTCTGTTCCTACTGAAGAGGGCTGGGAAAACTGGCACCCAGTAGTGTCACAGACTCAGGGGCCAGGCTGCCTGAAGGACGAACCAACTCTAGTATGCTGTGTGTGTCTTTAAATCTCAGCCTACCCATTTACCAGCTCTGTGACATTGGGCAAGTTACTTATCCTCTCTGGGCCTCAGTCTTCCTTTCTACAAAATGGTCATGATAACAGTCATGTCTAGCTGGATAGGGTTGTTGAGATGACTCAGTGAACTAACACATGTACAGTATATGTGGATTTCTGGGCACAAAGAATAGAAAGGGTCAAAATAAGCAGAATCTATTAGTAGCTGCAGGAAGATATAGAAAACATCCATACTTCCTCTTGTTAAAGGTCTGTTTTCCCAGTGGGGTATATCTGATGAGCTTCTGGTAGAGCCTGATCCAAGATGACATCTCGTATCCTTGCACACTGTAGGCACCAGTAGTCCTGAGCCGAGACCACCATGATGTGAGTGGCACAGACAGCCCCTTTAGGGAGACCTCCAACATTTATGATGGCTCTGCCTTCTGTGCAGGTGAGAAAAACAAAAAAATTATTATAAATTTTTTAATGTTGGATTTGGATTTTATTTAAAAATCAGTTGATTCATTTAGTTAGTCATGATGTTATAAAAAATGTGCAGGCATTTGAGAGGCATGACGTAGAATGACCAACCAAGGACAGAGAGAGGGGGTTCTGAGACATGGACCTCTGGTTTTGAAATTGGGCCAGTGTTAAGCAAACTAGGACAGTTGGATGCCCTACATGTGGGTGTGCTTCTGGCCCCATCAATTGCTGGGTGATCTTCTGCAAGGTACTTAAAGTCTCTGAACCTCAACGTCCTCATCTGTAAAATGGAAACAACAATAGTACCTATTTCAAAGGTTTGTTGTGAAGAACAAAATAAATGTATACACATCTGGCATTACATCAAGGTCCCATGGCCAGTGTTCAGTGAAAGTTAGCTTCTGCTGCTTTCTTCACTGATACTGCTTGTACAACTGCCATAATTATCATCAACACACGGCTGATGAGTTCTATTCCTGGGGTAACTTTCTTATTCCTGGCTCCTTCCATTATGCACAGATTCCAAGGGGAAGGAGGTGGACATTCAGGAACACCATCCTTTTTGCAAGGAATTGGTCCACTTCATCAAAGTTACCAAATTTATTGTATAGAGTTGTATTCCTTTATTAGCTTTGTACTGTTTGAAAGGTCAGTTGTGATATCCTCTCTGTCACTCCTCATATTGGTCATTTGTGTCTTCTTTTTTATTGATCAGTTGGCTAGAAGTTTATCAATTTTATTGATTTTTCTCAAGGAAGAACTTTCAGTTTATTTGGTTTTCCTTTAATTGCTTCTCTGCTTCCAAATGTATTGATTTATGCTCTAATCTTTAGCCCTTCCTTCTGCTTGCTTTGAATTTAACTTGCTCTACTCTCTGCAAGGCAGAAGCTGGGGTTACTGATTTGATACCTCTTCCTTTTCTAATATAAGTATTTAATGCTATAAACTTATCTCTAAACACTGCTTTAGCTGCATACTACAAATTTTTATATGATATATTGTCATTTTCACCCAGTTCAAAACATTTTAAAATTTGCTTTGGACTTCTTCTTTGATCCATGGGTTACTTAGAAGTATGTTTTTTAATTTTCAAGTTTGGGAGGATTTTTCAGATTTAATTCCATTATGGTCTAAGAACTTACTATGTATTATTTCTGTTCTTTTAAATTTGTTAAGGATTTTATGGTCTGGAATGTTGTCTATCTTGGAGCACTTGACAACATATATCCTGCTGATTTTTGGTGAATTGTTCTTAAAATGCCAGTTAGGTCAGGTTGATTGGTAATGCTGATCAGGTCACTTATCTTTACTGATTTTCTGCCTATTCCATAAATTACTGAAGGAGGAACAGTGAAGTTTTAAATCTATTTGTGGATTCATCCATTTCTTCTTTCAATTCTTAAGCATTTTGCTTCATATTTTAAAGCTATGTTGTGGGGTGTACATTCATTTAGGTTTATTATATTTTTTTGGAGAATTGACCTCTTTATCATTATGTAATATCCCCTATTTTTTTTTATAATATTCCTGGTTCTGAAATTCTCTGATGTTAATACAGTTTATGTTTGTATCCTAGGGTCACTATAATAAATCACCACAAACTTAGTGGATAAAATAACCCAAATGTACTCTTCCACACTTCTGAAGCCAAAAGTCTAAAGTCAATTTTAATAGGCCAAAGTCAAGGTGTTAGCCAGACCATGATGTTGTAGGATGCTGTAGAGGGGAATCTGTTTTCTGGCCTTTTCCAGCTTCTAGAACTACATTTCTTAGATTTCTTGGCTCATGGCACTTTCTAATCTTCACAGCCCAGCATCAAGAAAAAAGGATTGTTAGGATTCTCCTTGATCTTCTCTGTGAGCACCCAGTGACATTTTTAGAGTAAGAGTCTGCCAGAGAGTACAAACCTCCTTAAATCCATGTCCCATGGGCCTCATTGTCACAGGGCTCATGCTTATCCTTTAGCACTTTGTTAAACACTCGTAAGGTGACCAGTTTGGGCTCTGTTTCTCTGTACAAATGCTTATCTCTCCCCATATTTCAAATTAGTTACTTGCCCTGGTACCACAGTTCTCTGATGGGATCAAGATAAATCCTTAATGTGCAATTTGACCCTGCCCCATCCATTCTTTTGTTTGTTTGAAGGGTGGAAGTGATATTCTTTGTCTTTCTACATTTCTAAGCTAAAAACACTACCACCTGCCTTTTAATTCTATTTCATTTCTACTTCTGGGGCACTTTGTCTGGCATTCAGTGTTAGAGAGCATAAACATAGGGAAGAATAATAGTGAGTGGGCATTTGTCAATTTCTTTGCTTTTTCTCAGCTTTGCAAACATAAATTATTGCTGTTTCTAGAGTCATCTGTCCATAGTTCCCTATCTGTCCTTCAGGCCTGAATGGCACTGTCTCATGCAGTGGGGCCTACTTGTACACTGGTTGGAACATGGCCTTGCCCTGGCCCACCTCATTCAGGGAATGACAGGTTGTGGCTTTTGTTTCCACAGACATGGCTGTGCAGAACTTCGTGGGTGATGCCTTTCGAGGAGCCACCTGGGTTGCTCTTCACAATGGTGGAGGCGTGGGCTGGTAAGAAAGTTTTGGAAAACAGGGTGGTGAGGGTGCAGGCTCCTATGGAAGGCACAGGGATTCCCTTGGGGGTCCTGGGCCCTGCCTCCCCCAAGCTTCCTTTGCTGAGGGCTTTGCTGTGATGTTTTCCTCCTATAAGGTGGAAGTTGGAGTGACAGAATACTGAGGGGGATGGGTGGCTTGAACCAAGTGTCTTGAACAAACCACTCTTCCTTTGGGGGTCTTACATGTCACACAGGACACAAAGGCTGTAAGAACCATGACTACCCCTTTTATGTCAGTTTTTACTTTGCATTCACAGATATTTCCTCAGAAATCCTCATAATGCTGTCTTTTTATTCCACCCACTATTCCCAGGGCAGACAGACAACGGGGCAGGAGACTTGGGTTCTCGGCTCCTCTGGGTTGCTGGCTGAGGGCTCTGCCCTGGTCAGTTCTGTTTCTAAGAAATTTGTGATTTCTGGGAGGGCCTCATTCTGACTGAAGATGTCCATTATAATTATACTTCCAACATGTGCAGGTGTTCTCACACCACACAGCAATTTTCTCCAACACCTGTAATTCAACTCAATTCCAACACTAACTACCTGAAGATAGCCTCAGATCCCACAGGTTGTAGACTCAGTCCCACAAGACTGTTCTTAACCCACTTCACATCCCAAGCCCAGGTTGTTGCCTGCTTCTGACTGATCCTCTACCAATTGGAGGGTCCCAAGGCATCTTCCTTGAGTTCCATTAATTTACTAGAATGGCTCATTGAACTCAGGAAACCTATTTACTAACCAGATTATTGATTTATCACAAGAGAGATGTAAGGATACAAATCAACAGTTTGATGAAAACATACATTGGACAAGGTCCCAACAAAGGAGTTTCTATCTTTATGGAATCTGGGGCCCACATAGTGGTACGGGGAAGCATTCTGTTTCCTCAACCTGGAAGCTGTCTGAACCCCAATCTTTTTTGTTTTTTATGGAGGCATCATTATATAGGTGTGATTGATTAAATCACTGGCCATTGGTGATCAATTCAACTTCCAGCCCATTCCCCCCTCCCTGGAAGTCTGGGGGTGGGACTGAAAGTTCCCACCTTCTATTCTCAGTTGTTTTCCCTGGCAACAAACCCCCATTGTTATGTGGGGGTCCACAAGTAACCTCATTAAAATAACAAAAGAAATCTTTATCATTCTCCAACCTTAGGAATTCCAAGGGTTTTAGGAGTTCTGTGCTGCAAATAGTATGAAGACCAAATATATATTTCTTATTATAAATTACAATTTCACATCTGCTGTTAAGAATAATAAATAACTTATACTTATTGCACATGGACACTGTGGCAAGCATTTTCTAGACTCTTTGAATCCACTCTTATACTTAATTTTAGAGGGAAAACACATTATACAGATGAGAAGACTGAGGCACCAAGAGGTTATGATGCTGTAGGAACTGCACTTGCACAGTGTCTGCCTCTATGGGGTCACTTGGGGAAGCTCCCAGGACAAGCTCAATTCCTGGCTACCCAGAGCAGCAGGGGGTATGGCAGCTTCAGAAAAGAAGACAGCTCCCTAGGCCTGGCTATCTTGGAACTGACCTCTGAGCCTGTTTTGGCCAGCCAGATCAAGACTGGCCTTGCCCTCCAGAGCCAAGTGTTTCAGCACTTGAGCTTCCCAGGGCATTATGATGGGCCAGCTTGGATGGAATTTCAAGCTGCAGCTCAATTAGGTGGCTCTGATGAATGGAAAATGTAACTGGAATGCATGTCCTTTCTGATGCAAAGGATGGAGAACACCAGGACACGAGAAGAATACCTAGTTATTGGGTACCTGGCCTTTAGGCACTGGATTTACTGAGAAGGTTCTGGAGGTGAAGAGAGATTCTGAACAGGGAGTAACTTGCCCAAGGCCGCAGAACTGGTGGTAGAGCTGGGATCTGGAACCAGATCTGTTGCCTCCCAGGATCCACTCATCAGTGCTAATGGGACAACAGAGGGCAAGAAGGGACAGAGCAGAGCAGCTGAGAATCAACAACATGAGGGCCTAAGAGCGGGGGACAGCTGGACCCGAATTCAGGCAGAACACTGCTTACCCTAACCTCCTATACTCTGGACTCTCAGGACAGGGACTGTAAATTCCCAAGTTTCTCCCACCCCCAAGGCTGTCCCCAGGCTCTGTGGACAGAAATGCAAGCTGGTAAGATGTGGGCATCAACACCTTGTACCCTGGTGCTTTTGAGGGTTCTTTTGGGAACACCTCAGATTCATGTTGGAATTCATTAGGTTCACACGTTCATAATTTAATCTGTCAGATACTCCTACAAAGCTTTCTGCAAAAATCAGCCAGAAAATCAATCTGTCCCACCACCATTCCTATTCTAGGAAAAAATCGCTTCCAATTCCAGCTTTATTTTTCTTCTTTGTTGTATGGAAATTCATGTTTCTAAATAAGCTTACTCTGCTATTGCTTGATTTGCTTTTAGTTTTGTGAATTGTTTATTTGCTCCCTGTTTTTATATTTTGTTTCCCAATGATCAATATCAGCTGTGTCATTTTCTGCTTCTTTCCTTGCCTCTGTCTCCTCAAAGCCTCTCTTTCTGATTGTTCACTAGGTGTCTGTCCATTTTATGTCTGTCTAGCTGCCCTTGCTGTCTGTCTGCTCCTTTAGATAGGACTGGTTAGTTTTCCTGCCCTTGTAGGGAGGGTACAGTCAGTTATTGGAGCTAGGTGCGAGGGACAGGGCCTCACTGTTGGGTGTTGAGACTTCTCAGTGCTCATGTTTCATGTTCATTCTGCTGTCCCAAGGCACTCTGAGCAGCCAGGGCATTGAGGGCTCCTGACATCTGTGCACATAGACCTTCCTCATTTCTCTCACCCCCAGTGCTGCAGCAGGAAGCATTTTTGTATGTACAATTTTGTTGCAAAATTAAGAGCATGAATTCTGAAGTTGATTTGTCTACACAACTTAAACTGTTGAGCTTTGTTTCTCATCCACAAAATGGTCATAATAATAGTAACTGCTTTGCAGGTTAGTGGTAAAGATTAAATTAGTTAATAATAGCTAAGGTTTATATAGTGCATAATATGTTCGAGGTCTTCTAAGAAATTTGTGTGCTAGCTCATTTAATCACCACAACAGACCCATCTAAGAAATAAATACTACCCAGCAGAGATAAGTATCTTTGCTCAGGTGTCACAGCAAGTTCGGGTTATAGGAGGCCTGGCACAAATGCATGTGTCAATCTACCACAGATCTCTTGTAAATGAGCCAGAAGAGGACCTGGCACATGGTGTACCTCCCATAAATGTAAATCTCTGTCAAGTGCATGCTATTTGTAATCTCAGGTTCGAAAAAGTGGGAGTTTTAAACTTTTTTTTTAAAGATTTATTTATTTATTTATTTATTTTTAGAGAGGAGAAGGGAGGGAGAAAGAGACAGAGATAAACATTAATGTGTGGTTGCCTCCCACGTGGCCTGCAACCCAGGCATGTGCCCTGACTGGGAATTGAACCTGTGATGCTTTGATTCACAGCCTGAGCTCAATCCACTGAGCTACACCAGCCAGGGCTTGGCATTTTAAACTTTTATAGCTACCACCAAACCTCCTGTTTGGTCCTGGCTGGTGTGGCTCAGTGCATTAAGTGCTGGCCTTTGAACCAAAGAGCCACTGGTGTAATTCCTAGTCAGGGCACATGCCTCGGTTGTAGGCCAGGTCCCCAGTAAAGGGTATGTAAAAGGCAACCACACACTGATGTTTCTCTCCCACTCTTTCTCTTTCCTTTCCTCTCTCTCTAAGAATAAATAAGTAAAATCTTTCTTTAAAAAAAATTCCCATTTGCATAACCTCATCAACACTAAATGTGATCACTCACTGAATGTTAACATGGGAATTACCAGCCTGGAAGGGAAGAAGTAACAAATTCTTGTTTTGTTTGAATTGCCTGCTCTGAGGCGTTTTTTTTTTTAAATCATCACCCAAGAATATGTCTGATTTTCTTTTTTAGAGAAAGAGGAACAGAGGGAGGGAGAGAGAGAGAAAGACAGGCAGACAGACATCAATGTGAGAAACATTGATTGGTTGCCTCCTGTACATGCCTTGTCCCAGGGATCAACCCCAAACCTTTTGGTGTACATGACAGTACTCCAACCAATTGAGCCATCTAGCCTGAGGTTTTTGTTTTTGAATTGTGTGGTTTTCTTATCAATTTCCAGTCATTCTTAATCTATTTCCGATATAAGATTGATGTATTGGGTTCCTGTCACTTGTCTTTGAACTTTGTTTAAAACATCTGTGCAGACTGGGTTCCCCAGGAGACAGATGCTGAGGGGTAGGGGTTGGGAGTGTGCAAAAGGGTTATTGGGGAGGACTACCTGAGATATGAAGAGTTGGGAAAGGTGGATATGAGACAGGATGATCAGGCAGGGGAGCCCTCCATTCCCATGCCGACCTGATAGTCTTGATGCTGGCAGGGAGTTCTAGAGTCCAGATAGCCATTGTAGGAGCCACTTTGGGAAGAAGTGGGCAGGCCTCATTCCATGGTATCGCTCAGCCTCTGCCCCAAGTAGGACCCTAAGGAGTTATTGTCCAGGGCTATGATGGAACCACCTTCCCCCACAGCTGGGCTTTCTGGAAGAGGTGCCTGGGCTGGCTCTGTCTCCTCACACGGGAGTTTTACATCTTTATCCAGTGGATTTTCTATTCTCGCTATCCATATTTTTTAATGTGACTTTAAAAGTCCTCCTTCCACTCCTGACTTTAAAAGAAATTCTCATAAACTTTCTTTATTCATCTCGCAAATTTTAAATATTTCCTTCCTCACTGACATCTGGATTTTGTTTTCTTTTATGTGTGATGTAGGGTTCAACTTTTATGTTTTTCTCAAAGGGCTGGTTATCCAAACACTGTCTGTGAGTAACCCCAAATGCTGCAAAGATAGCAAGTCTTTAGCACCCCATTTTCCTGGGCTCAGTATGGTCAGGGCTCCTCTGTAGGTAAGGTTTGCAGAAGATACCTTAAGCTGAGCAGCTTTGGTCTCTGACCATCTCAGCTTCCAGATCTCAAAATGAAAGATGTAGTTCTAAACTCAGAAAGATCACTATGATTGAGAGTTCTCATTTGGTGACTTTTACTGCCTTCTGCTTTCTTCTCTGATAACCATCATTGGCCTCTGACAGGTGAACAGTCATGACCTTAAATCTAGTCAGAGCATCCCACTCTAGATGCTGGTGGAAGACATGCTGGGAGCTCCTCAAAGGCAGAGGATTGGCCAGGTGCAGGCTGGCATCAACACCAGGCTTGAGAGTCAGGCAGGGGCAGCTTTAGTGCCCAGAGTGGGAACACTGGTGGCTCCTGGGACAGAGGGCTCCTCACCTTCTTGGTGGGAACTGATTGAAATTATAAAGAGGGTCCAGGTTGGGCAGATAATGTAAGACCTCACAGTCTAGACTTGACTAGGATCTGAGACTAGAAACACTAGATGCACCTTCTGGGTGTGGGAAGGAAAAAGAGCAAATTCCCTTGCACTGGGTACAAAAAAGCAGCTGTATGTTATGGTCCCAAGTGTCTGTGTTTGGCAGTAGAGCCCTGGAAGTTACTGGCAAGATCCAGGGTTTTTCATGAGTTTGTACGTGAAGGGGACACCTAGAGTATAGTGTGATGTGAGCTGAGGAACTTTGGCTGTGTCCACCAGCCATTGGTAATGACATCAAAGGTATGGATGGGAGTTCAGGGGTGCCAGAAAGGACAGGGTCCTCATGAATGATGGAGAAAACAGCAGGGCAAATATGTGGACAGTGGAATAGTATTAACATACTCAAGTAAAATTCAAATGACATCTATTAAGAAACAAATGAACACAAGAACATATCACACCTATTAGAGAAGGTGGTCAAAACAAAATTCAGAGAAATGCATTAACTAGGAAACAAGAAATGCTGAAAATAAAGCAACTCAGCTTTCAATTCAAGTAATCAGGACCCCAAAATATACCTAAAACAAGTAGAAAGAAAAAAATAAGGAAGACAAGGAGTATAAAGATAAAATCAGGACGAATGACAACTGAATTGAGTGATACAAGAAGAAGCATACATACCACCAAAGAATCAGAGGAAAAGGAGGTCATGTCACATTCAGGAGGTCATACTTCAAGCAAGATGTGACACATGAGTGGATTCTGAAGGTGGGCTCAGGGCCGTGTGGTAAATCATGGAGGCATGAATATGGGGCACAGAACTGTGAGGCTCCTGCATCCACAGGCTGTCAAGTGGACACGGACTCCAGCCCCAGGGGCCAAATACAACACACCCTCAGACAACACTTCCAGAACATTCCAAAACTCATATGCATTTCTTCCTGCTCTTTGAGGGCCAGGACCCAGAAGTGACCTGGAAACTCTTACCTCTTGCAGGGGTGAGGTGATCAATGGTGGGTTTGGTCTTGTGCTAGATGGGACCGAGGAGGCTGAGAAGAAAGCCAAGATGATGCTCAGCTGGGATGTCTCCAATGGAGTAAGTCACCCCAAGGCTCTCCTCTGCCTTCTCTTTCTATCTGTGATTTTGCCCCTTCCAAATGCAGACCTGAGACAGACTTCTACCCCTTTTACTCCAGAAATGGTCAGGAGCACATCATGCCACTTTTGCTTATTCATGTCTCTCCCAATCAGCTGCCCACATCTCTCTGGGGCTGTTTCCAGAGGCTACTTTGCATCTCCCAGCCTCTGACCTTACCCTCCATTCCAGCCTCTATCCACACAGGGGGCCCCTGGCATCTGAACCTGCCCTTCCAGTGAGAACAGCCCCACTGTTGGTAAGATAGGCCTCCTTTTAAAGCCTTGTATTTCCACCATCTCTGAGGTGGGTCGTAGAGTGCAAACTTGTACAGACTGATTAGCTTTGCAGCTATAATTACCTTTGCTGTGATCCAAGGTGGGCTCTCAGAATGTGTATGTGTGTGTGTGGAGGGGCTCCATGCTCTTCAGGATCACATCACAAGGAAGTGGGAATAAATGGGAAGTCAGATGGTAATGGGGAAGGGTATGTGAGTCTGTGAGTGAAATAGGGAAGTGAGCACAAGAGCCCAAAGAGTTTGACGTTGAAAGGTTTAAAGAGTAAATGTGACAATGGAAGTGAAGGGGTTCTTGGAGATCTGACTCCCTGGGAGTCACCAGCAGAGGGGAGTCTTCATTCTAAAGGCAGTGAAGCAGTGAGAGAATGGGCCAGAGGAGGCATGGGAGGACCAGTGGACAGTGTGGGAGAAGGGGGTTTGGCAAGAATAGCAGCAGGGAGGAGGGGGAGGTGCCATGATAGTCATCCAGGGAACCTTGACAATGGAGATGGAGAAAAGGAAGTGGATGGAGAGAGATTTTAAGGCAGATCTGAGGTGGGTGTCCATTCTATGAGGGGAGAGAGGAAGGGTACTGAGGATGACTCCTGGGTGCCTGGCCTGTGCCCCTACATGGAGTGGGAGAATGGGCAGAAGGATTTCAGATCAGAGAGGCAGGTAAATAGTAATTGGGCCAAGAGAGGAGGAGGCCTGAGCATCAAATGGGGCTTGGATAGACTGACCCCACCAATAGCAGAGGGTCTCCTATGGGGTATGAACCCAGCCCTAGTGTGTCCAGAATGCCTTGTTGGTAAGCTGATGATGCTGGCACCAGCTGCTGCACAGCTCTCTTTGCATCCCACTGACAGGTGGCCCGCCGCTGTTGGTCCGGGAACCAGAAGGCCTACGAGATTATCTGTGAGACGATGCAGGAGAACAAGGGCTTGGTGGTGACACTCCCATATGAGGTGGCAGATGAGCATGTGCTCCAGCAGGCCTTGTGGCCATGAGCAGGAATCCAAGAGTCTGGCGTGGTCCCTTGATCCCCCCAGTCTCTGTCCTTACCTTCATACCATACCATGCCTTCCAGTGCACATCTCCCTCTCCTGGGTCAGCAGCTCCATACCCATGCCCTCAATTTGGCCTCACTGCACCCTAGAAGGTGGGCTGTTGCCATTCCCATTCCACAGATGAGCGAGCTGAGGCCCAGAGAGGTGGAGCCATTTTTTCATAATCACATTACCCTCCTGGGAACCTCAGAGAGCAGTGAAAATCTTGTTTGGGGCTGTATCCTCAATCTTGCCATGGTGTAGACTCTGGGAGCTTTGGGCTAGGCATCGGTAGTGAATACTGGCTGAGCTGGCCATCAACCAAATACCTTCTAAGCCTCTTGCCATTTCTTCTCCTACCAAGGGGTCAGGCTTTCCAGCCAGGCTTTTATATCACTCTGCCTTCTGTCCACCTTCCAGTCATCCATGCAATCTCTTCCCATCTGCTAGCCAGTTGATTTGTCTGTGCAAGTACCTTCTGTACCTCCATGTTCCTGGCTCTGGGCACAAAGGAACATTGACCAAGACCTGGGCTTGGAGGGGTACAGGAAGGAATATAGGAAAATAAAGGACTGACTAGAGAGCTGTGGAAGGTGGCATGGGCAGGGTGGATGCAATGTGGTGGGATGGGGGCAGGGGAAGCTTTGACCTGAAGGGTAATGACACTTTGTTGGGAATAAAAGGAGAGAGCCTCAGTACTACCCATGGACAATCACTTATATAAATCTGCTCAGGAGCCCAAGAAATCTGGTTTGGGACCAGATGTCCTATAGGGAGCCGTGTGGGACCTGAGGTTGGATTCTTGCACACACTTACCCCTGCCAGATCCTAGAGCCCAGCCTCAATGAAGATCACCCAGGCCAAGTGGATTACATGGCCATGCTTTCCAGGCCTTTGTTTTGAAGCAGGTGCTTCTTTTTCTTAAGGGGTGTTGGTTGTTCTGCTTTATTCTCCCCTTGGTTATAAAAAGGAGCCAGTGCAGAGATGAGTTCCCTGCCCTTTTACTTTCATCTTTCCTGCCCCACCAACTGGTACTTGGACCTGCTCCCTTTTCTGTAAACATATGGGGTCATGCAGGGAATCAGGGAGACACTGCCCCTAGAGTAGGCCCCCTCGGTGGCACCACACTTGTTGGCCCCTCACTTTAGGACACCCCCCATGACCCTGCTATGCTAAGCAGCGCAGCTTTGACCACATATATTATTCTAATTAGTTTCTGGCCTTAGCTTATCCCCCAGCTGGACCCATGACAAATGTAAAAATGGCTCATCCTAAACAAAGAATTAAGAGAGAGATTGGGGGATGAGTCTATACGGAGCCACAGAAAACTTTTCACCCCTCCTCCTCCATGTTGGCAGAGAGGCAGCCAGTCTACCTGAATTCTGAGTCCTGAATCACTCATAATTCAAAATCACTCAAACCACTAAAAAAATCAGTGTTATCAGTATTATTTATCTCCTCCCCAGTGGTCATCACCCCTTTTCCCATGCCTACAAAACCCCAGTTTTGTCTGCACAGCAATATACTTAGTAAAAATAGTTGATTTCACAGCCTTCCTTGCAATTAGCAGTGACCAGAGACCAAGTTCCAGCATATGAAATGAGGTGGAAATCTGCTGGGTAGGACTTCTGGAAAAGCAGTTGTTTTTCTAATAAAAATGTACAGATGTGGCTGGATTGCGTTTTGCCTTCACCCCTTCTTCCTGCTAGAACCTCAGGCATGATGCTGGAAGTACAGAAACCATGCTGTGACCATAAGGCCCAAAGAGGCATAGGAGGGGTACATGTGGAAATGTATAGGTGCCTGGACTCTTGGCAGCACATGGAGCTGCCATTCCAGTGTCATCTTGCCTGTCTCCATATTCCTTGGTCCTCATGTGTTAAAAGCCATCCCAGCAGGACTTCTGTTCCACACAGCAGGAAGAGCATCTAATCATCATAGCGTCTGTCAACAAGACTCCAAGGAAAGTACCACTGTATATATAGCTGCGTGAACATTCCCCATTTCTAAAGAGAAACCAGGAAGATATGTTCAATTTTAAGACCAGGCCCTCCCTTTCCCACCCAGCATCTTCCCTTATTAAGGACAGGTAGGGCTGAGGAAAATGGTAGAGGAGTGAATGTAAGTCACACTGACCTCTACCCAGGGCCAATTTGGAATTACAACTAAATTGTGAAGAAACCACTCAGAATAAACAACTGAACAATAGCCAGAGAAAAGCAAAGTAACTTTGGACAGACAGAAGAACCAGCTTTGGCACAACCTGTCTGGAAAGGAGTGTGGTGGAGCCTTGAGAAGGCTGGCTAGGTGCCCACAGGTGGCAGCACCTGAGGGATAATTAAGCAACTGGTGGATCTCCCTGAGACAGAGTGGGGTCTAAGCCTAAGTTTGGATTCCCAGCCTGGAGCACCAGAACACAGAAAAGACACAGATAACAACCAGCAGCAAAAAGCAGCAGGACTGCAGAGACAGATGGCTGGAGACACAAGAGCCATTTAAAGGGTCAATACACAAATTTTCCTTTGCAGTCACTTACCCTGGGCACTGGCAAAGGTGAGGGTAGAGTGGGCTGGTGATGCCTGAGGAGAGACTAAGGACTGAAGCTTGAGGGAGAGAACTGAGAGAGTAGACACTGGGATCCTGGTGCTGAGTCATCCCTCAAAAGGCAGCAGCCATCCTGCTTAGGTAGACCACTCCCCTCTGAGCAGCAGCAGCAGCTTGAGGGGAAATAATATCCCTGACCCCAGGAGGGACTCTGCCCTGGCCCTGTGGTGCTTAAACCTGACTGCTGAGTGCAGAGTGACCAGATTAACAACTGAAAGAGATAGTCAGAGAGAGTAGATCCATGGCAAATATGGGGTAGAGTTCCCTAGAGAGACTTGAGGAGAGATAAAGGACTGGAGCTTGAGGGAGAAAACTGAGAGAGTAGCTACTGGGATCCTGGTGCTGAGCCAGCCCCCATACACAGCAACCATCCTGCTCAGGCAGACCACTTCCCTCTGAGCAACAGCAGCCTGAGGGGAAACAATAGCCCCCACCCCAGGAGGGATTTGGCCCTATCCTACAGTGCTTAAACTAGACTGCTGAGTGCAGGGTGATCAGATTAACAACTGAAGGAGACAGCCAGTGACAGCAGATCACTGGAAGTCTAGAACAGGCTGCTAAGGTCAGATGGGGTCAACATATGACATCACCAGAGGCATATCCAGAAAGAAAAAAACAGTGGTAAATACAAGAGGCTACCAAGATGAAAGCCACTGTGGCCTTCTTCATTATTTGTGGTATTTTCTTTCCTGCATAGCTTTTTACTATTCATTTCTTGTCCAGCATGTTTGTACATATTAAGTCACTGTTATGTTTCAATTCATGTATTTTGCCCCTACCTCCTCTCAGCCAATTTTACCTTAATCTTTCCTTGAATTATTTTCATTTCAAACTTTGTTTTCTCTATAGCTACAACTTGTTGCTATTCCACACTTACTATTTCTCCCCTGTCCAGAAACACAAAACCAATTTTCTTGTCAAGGGTCATTTCACATCCTTTTGCCCTGCTCTTAAAATACCTGTATTCTCTCTCCACCTTTAACAATCTTTGCTACTTGGTTGTGGGTAGGGTAGTTATCATTGCATTGTTTTTTCAATTTTATTTCTAGAGCTTCACTAATTCTGTATTTCAAGTACAGAAATATAAATTTTACTGGTCCCCTCTCCTATTCTTTTTTCTTATCTCAAATTTTAATTTTTCTGTCTTAGCCTGTTTTTTTTTGTCTTTCATCTATTTCTCTTTCACCCTGCCCTTTTATTTTTCTTTATTCTCCCATTTTTTTTCTTTTTACTGTTTCCTTACATCCCAAATTTTAATTTTTCCCTCTACTGGCCTGGTTTCTTTTCCTCACTCTTAGTATTCCCTCTCCCTCTATCATATCAAAGTCACTTCCCATTCCTCTAAACAACTCTTAGACTTTTCTTTGGTTCTTTTTTCTTACTCCATGCCAACTATATTAATTTGAGTTCATTTGTTGTTGAAAGATCCACCATTATGGTGGATCTTTCTCTCCAATTTGGCTCTTATATTTTAATTAATTATTTACTATTTTTCCTTCCTTTTTCTTACTCTCTTTCACTTTATTTTATTTTATGTTACTTTAACTTCTGTTTAAACCTAATATTATACTATACACTTCCCTTTTCATACTCCATTCTACATTCTTCATTCCCTTTTTTATTCATGAGGTAAATTTTACCTTCTCTTTCTCCACTGCTCCAACTCCCAACTCTTATTCATACTCATCCCTCTATCCTCTCAAAATTATTTTTCTTTCAGTAGTCATCTCATATCTGCTCTCCTTTCTTATAATAGTCTTAATCTCTTTATGCCCTTATTAATACTGGTTCATTTGTTATTGATAGTGGGATTGTAGGGAGAGTTATATTTGTGGGTGTGGATTTGTTTCCTGGACTTTGTGGTTTTCTTCTGGCAGCACATAAGACATGATGGGAAGAATGACCATCAGTCAATCAGCTGGAGGGAAGGACCTACCAAAGAACTACCCAACAACAATCAAAACCCAATTACATCCAGAGGACCAGCATAAAAGCATAAAGGACATCCCAAGAGCATCAAGTTAAGGTGATTAAGGAGACTACATCACTGAATCTCACAGGCCTCCTACCATAGAAGTTCACATCACAAAGTAAGAAAGTCAAAACAGATCAATTTAAGAAGCAGAAGCAAACAAGAAGACTCACACAAATAATGGGAAGACAAAGAACAACCTCCAATTGAAAGGAAAAGAGGAATCCTCAGAAAGAATGTTAAATGAAACAGAGATAAGTCAACTATTAGATAATGAGCTCAAAGCAATGGTTATAAGGAAGCTGAATGAGCTCAGTGCAAATTATCAAGAACTACAGGGAAACTACACATAAAAAAGGACATAGAAACAATCAACAAGGGCCAAGAGGAAATGAAGAATACAATTTCTGAATTGAAGAACACATTAGAAGGAATCAAAAGCAGGCTTGAAGAAGCAGAGTATTGAATCAGTGACCTGGAGGACAAAGTAGAAAAAAAACTCCCAAAAAGTACAAGAAAAGGAAAAAGACTCAGAAGAATTGAAGGGAACCATCCTGCCTTGTTTCAGAAGGTGTAACCCCCCCCCCCCCACCCCATGGCTAAGGCTGAGTGAGTGACCTTTGGATCCAGAAGCCACTAAGGAGACAAAGCTTATTCCCTGGCAGGGGCACCACCTGTGCTCCTTTTTCTTCACCCTGCCTGGCCCCCAATGCTTGATTGGTTAGCCAATGACAGGTAAGATTCCCAAAGGGAGAAACTGCCTAAGGCAGCATGATCATGGGGAGGACCCAGGGAAGGACTTGGGGAGCTACAGCAAAAGGGGGTAATGGACCTTTCCCCCTCGGCTTTGACACAGCCTGAGTCCTCATTCTGTCTGTGAGAAGTCTCCTAATCTCTTGGCTGCCCTACTTCCCCTGCCTGACTTAAGCCAGAAACAATGACAGAGGGTGGTGCAGCCCTGTACTGGAAAGGGCTGGTTCCCCAAGGTGATCAGGCCTAAGAAAGAATATGTAAAAATCCTGTGAAACCTGCTTTGCTAAGAATGCTCTTAATTAAATGATGAGGGTCCAAGCAGGAAATGAGTTTGTTTCTCAAAGTTTTGTAGCCCTTGGCTAACAGACCCTGACTTAGAATAAGCCCTCATAGTTCTTTGTATGCTATCTATTGTTTGATCCTTACTGCCTGACAATGACTGATGAGCTTTACCTTTATTCCTGTGCAAAATGAACCCAATAAAAGCCCATTGAGGAAAAGGCTCTTGGTTCTTCTCCTTTGAGAGAACGGCCACCTTTCTTTCCCAAGCAGATCATGTCTTGGTAGACTTATTCTCATCCATGGCAGACAGGGGGGTCCTGTGGGTGGGGTCCCCCACAAAGAATGAAGATAAATTAAGGGAAATTCATGAAAACAAGAAACACAATAATATCTGTATAATAGGGATACCAGAAGGAGAATAAGGAAAGGAATAGAAAACATGTTTGAAAAAGTAATGACAGAAAACTTCCCTAATTTGATGACAGAAAAAGCTGCACAAGTCCAGGAAGCAGAGAGGGTCCCAATCAAGAGGAACCCAAAAAGGCTCATTGAAAGACATATCATAATTAAAATAGTGAAATTTAAAGACCAAGAGAGAATCTTAAAGTCAGCAAGGGAGAAACAAAAGGTAACATACTAGAGAGCCCTGATAAGGCTAGCAGTTGACTTCTCAACAGAAACATTACAAGCCAGAAGGGAATGTGTAGGGAACCGTATGGTGTGGAAATGTAGCTCAGTACTCACATGGAAAACCAGTGGGGAGCGAGTGGCATGCAGGACCACACCCATGGAGAGATTTTCCCATGGGGAATCAGGCCTGCATTGTACCTAGACTGCTATGAGACTTGCTTTTGCTAAAACTCCCTCACCTTGAATTGAGGCAGCAAGGGCTTGCTGCAACTTCCTAAAATCTGAGCTAAATCTCCCAAGTATGGAGTGTTACCAGTTCAACCACTTTTCTTCCTAATCTGCAACATCTTTCTGTTTGAAGTAATTAGCAACATTCTTTCCTTTGTTATCTATAAAAGGTAATCCCCTGAAGTGAACCTGTGCATAGTAAATGAGGACTACCCTCCATGTAATATACCCAGAAAAGCAATAAAAGCCTGTCCAGGAAGGGACTGGGGCTGGAGAGCCCTCTCACCCTCTCTCTCTCTCTCAGAGACAGGCCATGCCATCCCTTTTTCTCCACAGGACTTCTGTTGTCTGTGTGTACTTGTTCACGAGTAGCCACAACATACATGGATCCTGCAGACCAGGATCTGCCACAGGAATGGCAAGAAATATTCCAACTAAAGAAAAGCAAAGGCCTAAAACCAAAGCTACTCTACCGAGCAGGGCTCTCGCTTAAAATGGAAGGTGAAATAAGGAGCTTCCCAGAAAAAAGAAGGCTCAAAGAATACACCTTCACCAAATCAGCAATGCAAGATATCCTATTGGGGCTGCTTTAAAAAAAGGAAGATGTTGGGAACTACCCTGCCTGGTGTCAGAAATTGTAGTCCTTGCATGGCTAAGGCTGAGTGAGAGACCTTGGGACCATAAGCCACTAAGGAGACAAAGCTTATTCCCTGGCAGGGGCACCACCTCTGCTCCTTTTACTCCACCCTACCTGGCCTACCTGATGCATGATCAGTTGTCCAATGATGGGTAAGATTCCTCAAGGGAGGGATGATCTAAGACAGGCATGATCATGGGGGCCCCCAGGGAAGGACTTGGGGAGCTACAGCAAAAGGGGGTGATGGACCCTTCCCCCTCGGCTTTAACACAGCCTGAGTCCTCATTCTGTCTGTGAGAAGTCTCCTAATCTCTTGGCTGCCCTACTTCCCCTGCCTGACTTAAGCCTGAAACAATGACAGAGGGTGGTGCAGCCCTGTACTGGAAAGGGCTGGTTCCCCAAGGTGATCAGGCCTAGGAAAGAATATGTAAAAATCCTGTGAAACCTGCTTTGCTAAGAATGCTCTTAATTAAATGATGAGGGTCCAAGCAGGAAATGAGTTTGTTTCTCAAAGTTTTGTAGCCCTTGGCTAACAGACCCTGACTCAGAATAAGCCCTCATAGCTCTTTGTATGCTATCTGTTGTTCGATCCTTACTGCCTGACAATGACTGATGAGCTTTACCTTTATTCCTGTGCAAAATGAACCCAATAAAAGCCCATTGAGGAAAAGGCTCTTGGTCCTTCTCCTTTGAGAGAACGGCCACCTTTCTTCCCCAAGCAGATCATGTCTTGGTAGACTTATTCTCATCCATAGCAGACAGGGGGTCTCTGTGGGAAAAGCTCCCCCACAGGAAGACAAACAGTGAGAGAGAAAAGAACAAAGGTACAAAGGGAGTAAAATGGCAATAAATAAGTACTTATCAATAATAACCTTAAATGTAAATGGATTAAATGCTCCAATCAAAAGACATAGGATAGCTGAATGGATAAGAAAACATGACCAGCATATATGCTGCCTACAAGAAACCCATCTCAGAACAAAAGACCTACACAGACTGAAAGTGAAGTGTTGGAAAAAAATATTCCAAGCAAATGGATAGGAAAAAAAGGCCAGGGTAGCAATACTCATATCAGACAAAATAGACTTCAAAAGAAAGACCATAAAAAGAGACCCAGAAGGACACTTCATAATACTCAAGGGAAGAATCCATGAAGAAGACAAACATTATAAACATATATGCACCAAACACAGGATCACCCAAATATTTAAGGAAAATCTTGGAGGACTTCAAGCAAGATATAGACAGCAGCACACTTATATTAGGGGATTTTAACACCCTACTGTGAAAAATGGATAGATCTTCCAAACAAAATATCAACAAGGATATTGCATCATTGAATGCCCTAGATCAAATGGATTTAACTGATACATATAGAACCTTTCATCCTAAAGAAGCAAAATACACATTCTTTTCAAATGCGCATGGACATTTTCAAAGATAGACCACATCATAGGACACAAAACAAGCCTCAACAAATTCAAGAAAATTTACATCACAGCAAACATCTTCTCAGACAACAAAGGCCTGAAACTAGAAAACAACCTCAGGAAAAAACTAAAAAACACTCCAATTCATGGAGTTGAATATCATGCTATTAAACAATGAATGGATTAATAATGAGACCAAGGAAAAAGTCAAAAGGATATATATTTGTATTTCCTGAATGCAATGCTTCTGCCAAAACTCCCATCCATGGACTTACATAATACCTTACTCACCCTCATGGTATTCCACACAACACTGGTTTCTTTTTAATTAAAAAGTTTTTTCAATTACATTTGACATATTGTATTAGCTTCAGGTGTACAACATAGTAATTAGACATTTATATAATTTATTAAGTGATCACCCAGTAAGTCTACTACCCAAATGATGCCATACATAGTTATTACAACATTATTATTATTTTAAATTGTATTTATTTATTGTTAGAGAGAGGGGATGGGAGGGAGAAAGAGAAGGAAAGAAACATCAATGTGTGGTTGCCTCTTGCATGCCCGCTACTTGGTGACCTGGCCCACAACCCAGGCATGTGCCCTGACTGGGAATCAAACTGGCAACCCTTTGGTTTGTAGGCCTGTGCTCAACCCACTGAGCTACACCAGCCAGGGCTATTACAATATTATTGACCATAATGAGGTCTGTCCAGAAAAAGTCCAGCCATTGTTAGTCTAAAAGAGAACATTCACATAACATTAATGTAACCTAGCAGCCAAGGAGTAGATTGGAATGCATGTATGTGAACACTGACTTCACTGTACTAGTTGGTAGGCATGGTAGACTCTATTGAGTGAGCACATGTACTGTGTGGCCATGGCATTCAAAATGACTGAGTAGAGCAATGAATCTGCATCAAATTTTGTGTTAAGTTTGAATATTCTTCCACAGAAAGAATTAGGGTGATTCAGAAGGCCACAGCTGGGCAACTGGTGATTAGCAACTTCATCATGACAACACACCCATTCATTAATCACATCTTGTGCTGAATGTTTTATGGCAAAACATCAAATCACCCAGGTGACTCAGCCCACTTACAGCCCAGATTTGGCACTCTGCAACTTCTGGCTTTTCCCAAAAACTAAAATCACCTTTGAAAAGGAAGAGATTTCAGACCATTGATGAGATTAAGGAAAATATGATGGGGCAGCCAGTGGCCTCTGGGAGAACTGTGTGAGGTCCCAAAGTGCCTACTTTGAAGGGGACTGAGGCGTCATTGTCCTATGTGCAATGTTTCTTGTATCTTCTTCAATAAATGTCTCTATTTTTCATATTACATGGCTGGATACCTTCAGGATACACCTCATGTAGCTGACTATTATAGAATTATGCACCTGAAACTCATATGATTTATATTAACCAATATCATCCCAATAAATTCAATTAAAAATAAAAAATTTAATGGGCATCCTATCTATTTCACTTCTAGGAGCACCATGATCAAGTAGCCAGTGACATACATCTCAGTGCTGTTTTGACTCTCCAGTTCATTACAGTAACCATGCCCACTTTGCCTTTGTGGTTGAGTACTGCTACTTGGCCTCTGCCACCTGGGGCTCCAATTACTCCCATTGCATTTAGGTTTCCCAATTCAATGACTACAGTCCTCTCTCTGTAAGTTCTAACCCACAAACAAGAGCAATCACAAAGCTCTCTGAGGGTGTTAGGGATCATTCATAAATTTATTTCTCATAGTCATGGTAAAAGTGTGTCTTCTAAACATTCTCAAGATAAGTGAATAGGTCTTAAATGACAAATGTTCTCTCACATTCAATCTTTTTTTCATCCTGCTATAACTTATCTTTTAACTTAATTTTTGATCACTTATGTCTGCTATTGTCCAACTGTATTGATTTCTCATTTTTTTTCCTTTACCTGCTCTACATTTTGTCTTTATGTCATTATTCAGTATCATTCTTACCTTCGACATGGTCTTTCTCCTATATTTTTATTTGTCCAAATTCTAATCATTTTTCCATCCCCCTGCTCAAGGAATCTCTTCTATAATGACTTGCTGACCCTGATTCCACCATCACATCACATTCTCTATCCACCTTTCTTTGCTAAATGAAAGCAATAACTTTTTCTTCAGAATCCCATGATACTGACTTGTACTGATTCACCTTTCATGATTTAAACATGAGCCATAAAGTAGTTCTATATTTAACCCAATCTCTTGGAAGCACAGCATAAAATAGGTATGCCTTATTAGACTGAATTGTACACCAGGTGACTTACCACTTTCAAGGACTGAGAGAAAATTCAATCATTTGCTAGAAAAGCATATACCAAGTTCTTCAGGCTCTTCTTGAGTTGAGGGTAATGAGTGACCACTAGAGAAATTGAAACATAACGATAAATTGACATACCAGCTTGCATGGATATATATTTATACTAATTTTAGAAGCTTATCTGCCAAAGCCTGTAGAAATGTTAAGGAAACCCAACAGAAACAGCATTGTCAAATCTAAAATATTTATATTAGTTACCAATCTCCAGGCAAATGGAAAATCATTTTTCATGTCCTGTCACATGGGCACCAGCCCCCCCTTGGACATTTACAGGGACTAACCTTCATTAAAGTGAAGAAAAATTAAAGTGTAAAACCTGAAGTTAGACCTCCTTCCAAGATGGAGGCACAGGTAGACACACTGTGCCTCCTCTCACAGCCAAAATAAGGACAACAACATTTAGAAACAAAATAACAACCAGCACTGACAGAAAACTGAACTGTATGGAAGTCCAACAACCGAAGAATTAAAGTAGACACATTCATCCAGATCAGTAGGAGGTGTAGAGCTGGGTGGCTGGGTAGAGAGGGGTAACAGCAAAAATAAAGCGGTAGCTGGAGGACCCCAGTGGGCACACAAGGCAGCAGCAGGTGGACCTACCGAGGCAGTGGATTATGGAGGGGCTTGGCGTGCAAGGTGGGTGGTCTCACATTCAAGTGCAAATAAACCAGGTGAAACTGGGGAGCAAGACAGACTGTGCAACCAAGCATTCCAGCAAGGAGAAATAAAGCCTCGAAACAACTATTGAAAACACCTGTGGGGGTTGAGGTTCTAGGAGAGACTCCCAGCCTCACAGGAGAGTTCATTGGAGAGACCCACAGGGTCCTAGAATGCATGTAAACCTACCCACATGGGAATCAGCACCAAAAGGGCCCAGTTTGCTTGGGGGAAGTGGGGAAAGGGACTGAAATCTGGCAAAGAGCAGAGTAAGCACCATTGTTCCCTCTCAGACCCCTTCCCCACATGCAGCATCACAAACCAGCAACTGGGTTGCCCTGCCCTGGTGAATACCTAAGGCTCCACCCCTCAGTACATAACAGGAGCATCAAGACAAAAAAAAATGGCCCAAATGAAAGAACAGATCAAAGCCCCAGAAAAAAATACAACTAAGCAACAAAGAGATAGCCAACCTATCAGATGCACAGTTCAAAGCACTGGTGATCAGGATGCTCACAGAATTGGTGGAATTTGGTTGCAAATTAGATGAAAAAATGAAGGCTATGCTAAGTGAAATAAAGGAAAATGTACGGGGAACCAATAGTGATGGGAAGGAAACAGGAACTTAAATCAATGGAGTGGACCAGAAGGAAGAAAGAAACAACCAAACAGAAAGGAATGAAGAAACAAGAATTCAAAAAAGTGAGGAGAGGCTTAGGAACCTCCAGGACATCTTTAAATAATTCTATCATCTGAATTATAGAGGTACCAGCAAGAGAAGAGGAAGAACAACAAGTGGAAAAGTTATTTGAACAAATAATAAAGGAGAACTTCCCCAATCTGGCAAAGGAATAGACTTCCAGGAAGTCCAGGAAGCTCAGAGAATCCCAAAGAAGTTGGATCCAAGGAGGAACACACCAAGGCACATCATAATTACATTAGCCAAGGTAAAAATGAAGGAGAGAATCCTAGAAGCAGCAAGAGATAAGGAGACAGTTCCCTACGAAAAAGTTCCCATCAGACTGTCAGGTGATTTCTCAAAAGAGACCTTGCAGGCAAGAAGGGGCTGGAAAGAAGTATTCCAAGTCATGGAAGGCAAGGACCTACATCCAAGATTGCTCTATCCAGCAAAGCTTTCATTTAGAATGGAAGGGCAGATCAAGTGCTTCTCAGATAAGGTCAAGTTAAAGGAGTTCATTGATGCGCGTGGGGTCACCGGCCAGCAGTGACCACTGAACGCTGCGGATGGCTCGACGATAAACACGCGAGGAAAAACACACATGCACAGAGACAAACTAGTTTCTGTGGGGAAGTAGGGACGAAATGGCCACGCCTCCTAGTGGGGAGCGTGCCAATTTACAGTCCGTACCTGCTTTTATTGGGCTCATTCTGCATAATTCAGGTAAAGTACAGTACTCATTAGGGGGAAGTAAGGAACCATAGAAAACAAAGAACTGCCGGTCTATTGAGTTGGGGGTCAAAGAGCTGTAAGACTGAGGAACAAAATAACTTCCTCCTAAGACCTTTCTCATTCAACTGAGAGCATTCTAAACAAAGAAGGTTTCACAGTAATTTACATGTTCTTTCTTAGGCCTTATCACCCCGGGGAATCCGCACTTCTCAGTACAGAGCTGCACCACCCTGTCATTGTTTCAGGCTTAGGTGGAGCAAGGGAACTAAGGCAACTGGGAGACAAGGAGGTTTTTTTCCCAGATGCTGAGAACTCAGGCCATGTCAAAGCTGAGGAGCGAGGGCCCCTCACCCCCTTTTGCTGCAGCCCCCCAAGTCCTTCTTTTGGGGGGCCTCCCAAAGTGATCGTGCCTGTCTTAGATCATTCCCCCCGTGGGGAATCTTACCCATCTTTGGCTAACTGACTGAGCTTTTTGGGGTTCAGTTATGAACAAAGCAGCAGAAGCAGCATTCCTGCCAGGAAGATAAGCTTTTGTCTCCTTGCTGGCTTAGGGTTCCAAGGGCGTTCCCTTAGCCTTAGCCTAGGTGGGGGTTTCAGCTTCTGATACCAGTCAGGGCGGTTCCCAACAGTTCATCATCACCAAGCCCCTATTATATGAAATGTTAAAGGGACTTATCTAAGAAAAAGAAGATAAAAAAAACATGTATAGTAAAATGAGAGCAAACTACAATTATTAACAACCACACCTAAAACAAAATAAAAAAAACTAAGCAAACAACTAGAACAGGAACAGAACCACAGAAATGGAGATCACATGGAGGTTTATCAACAGGGGAGTGGGAGGAGGAGAGAGGGGGGAAAAGGTACAGATAATAAGTAGCATGGACGGTAGGTAGAAAACAGACAGGGGGAGGGTAAGAATAGTATGGGAAATGTAGAAACTAAAGAATTTATAAGTATGACACATGGACATGAACTAAAGAGGGGATGTGGGTAGGAAAGGGTGTGCAGGGTGGAGGGGAGTGAAGGGGGGAAAATGGGATAAGTATAATAGCATAATCAATAAAGTATATTTAAAAAAAGAAATAAAACCTGAAGTTAAGTGGAACAAGTGAAGCATATAGGAAGCTGGGTTTTAAGACTAACTGATTGGTAAAGGGTGAGGGAAAGTGGGCATTACATAAAACCATATATTCCAAAATTTAAGGCTGCTACAACATCATGTCTAATTACCTCTTAGCTAGGGATAACTGACTGTAAAGTCCTACAGCTCTGGTGTAGAGCGACAGATAAATGGAGCTGCCTGTTCTCTGGCCTTCAGACCCAACCATACCCAGTCACTGAGGGTAGCCTCGCTACAGAGCAGCAGCAGGTGCACTAACAGCAATGTTTCATGTAAAGGATGCAAGATTGGTTATAAGCCAACTGAATCCATGTGAAGACTTCCTCTCACTGTGCCAGTGCTAGTCCCCTTCATCTGTCCCTTCTTTTTCATATTGCCTTTTACTTCCTAAAATATTTGAGTACATATTTGTCTCCTTTACTTCTTCAAGACAGGGATAAAGTATGATTCTTCTTGGTATTTGCTGTGCTGCCTAGAACTTTGCTTTGCACAGGTATGTGCTTTAAAAATCTCTGTTAAACATGTATAAATTACAATAGCACAAAAGTCTTTAATGCCAAATCTGATTAAATGGAGGTGATCTATATCAAGGTTGTCAAGCATACTGCCTGTCACTTTAGGTGACATTCAACAAACATTAGGTGCTCTTGCCTTCATTGCCATGCCTCACTGCCAAAATCCTCTCTTCTTCAGCCTAAAAATTAAAACAAAATCAGGTTCTTCAAATCTTCAAGTCCTTTTGCAAATAGATGATATGCTTGTGTATCAGTTTATTATGAATATTAATTTCTTTATTCATCACAAGTGAAGTAGACATTCTCTCAATTTTAAAGATAAGAGAAATGAGCCCTGATCATTATGCTTGGTTGGGCTTGTTCCACCACCTCCACCCCAGTTCCTTAAAGTGTAAAGTTAGATATTTTGAGGTTTTTCTTGTTTCTTGAGATAGGACTGTAATGCTATGAATTTTCCTCTTAGGATTGCTTTCATTGTCTCATAGATCTTGGGTTATTGTGTTCCCATTTTCATTTATTTCAAGGTGTCTTTTTATTTCTTTCTTGATTTCATTGTTTACCCACTCATCATTTAGAAACATGTTATTTAGTCTCCATACATTTGTGTAGTTTTTTTTCTTGTGATTGATTTCTAGTTTTGTATCACTATGGCCAGAGAAAATGATTGATATGATTTCAATCTTCTTAAATTCACTGACACTTGTTTGGGGTCATAACATGGTCTATCCTAAAAAATGTTTCAAGTGCACTTGAAAAGAATGTATATTCTCCTGCTTTGAGGTGAAATGCTATGAATATCAATGAAATCCACCTGATTTGGTGGGCCATTTAAGGCCACCATTTTGTTGATTTTCTGTCTGGAAGTTCTATCAGACCTACCCATTGATACACTGATGTCAATGGGGTGTTAAAGGACTACTATGACTGTATTACTGTCAAGCTCTCCCTTTATATCTATCAAGATTTTTTTTTACATATTTAGGTGCTCATATGTTGGGTGCATAAATGTTTACATGGGTTATATACTCTTATAGGATTGCTCCTTTATCATTATGTAGTGTCCTTCTTTGTCTCTTACTGTAGGCTTTGTTTTAAAGTCTGTTTTGTCAGATATATGTATTGCCACTCAAGCTTTTTTTTTTTTCACATTCCCATTGCATTCTCTTCATTTTTATTTTTTAATTTGTTAAATATATTTCTGATTATGTTATTACAATTGTCCCATTTCACCCCTATGTCCATGGGTCACAAATAAGTTCTTCGGTTTCTGCAATTTCTATACTATTCTTAACCTCCCTCTGTCTATTTTCTAACTACCAGCTGCTACTTATTCCCTGTATCTTTTCCCCAATATCTCCCTCACCCTCCCTGCTGATAACCCTTCATGTGATCTCCATTTCTGTGATTCTGTTCCTGATTTAGTTGTTTGCTTAGTTTGTTTTTTGTTTGTTTGTTTTTAGGTTCAGTTGTTGATAGTTGTGTTTGTTTTCATTTTACTCTTCATAGTGTTTGCTCTTCTTCTTTTTCTTAGCTAAGTCCCTTTAACATTTCATATAATAGGGCTTGGTGATGACGAACTCCTTTAACTTGACCTTATCTGGGAAGCACTTTATCTGCCCTTTCATTCTAAATGAAAACTTTGCTGGATACAGTAATCTTGGATGTAGGTCCTTGCCTTTCATGACTTGGAATAATTCTTTCCAGCCCCTCTTGTCTACAAGGTTTCTTTTGAGAAATCAGCTGTTAGTCTTATGGGAACTCCTTTGTAGGTACTTGTCTCCTTTTCTCTTGCTGCTTTTACAATTCTCTCCTTATCTTTAATTTTTGGTAATGTAATCGTGATGTGCCTTGGTTGTGCTTCCTTGGGACCAACTTCTTTGAGACTCTCTGGGCTTTCTGGACTTCCTGGAAGTCTATTTCCTTTGCCAGATTGGGGAGGTCTTCCTTCATTATGTTTTCAAATAAGTTTTCAATTTCTTGCCCTTCCTCCTCTCCTTCTAGCACTCTATAATTAAGACGTTGGAATGTTTAAAGTTGTCTTGGAAGTTCCTAAGCCTCTCTTCATTTTTCTGAATTCTTATTTCTTCATTCTGTCCTGGTTGAATGTTTATTTCTTCCTTCTGCTCCAAATCATTGATTTGGGTCCCAGTTTCCTTCCCATCATTGTGGGTTCCCTGTGCATTTCCTTTATTTCACCTTGCATAGTCTCCAACCTTTCCACTATTTTGTGACTATACTCAACCATTTCTGTCAGAATCCTAATTGCCAGTGTTTTGAACTCTGCATCTGATTGTTTGGCTATCTCTTCATTGCTTAGATCTATTTTTGGAGATTTGATCTTCTCTTTCATTTGGCCCATTTTTTTTGTCATATTGTGCCTGTTACATGTAACAGGCATACATTACTATGTGAGGGGCAGAGCCTTGGGTATTTTCCAGGGCAGGGAAACCCCACATCATTGCATTGTGGTGCTGTATGTAGAGAAGGGGTCAGGGAGGGAAGAGCAAAGACAGTCCTGAGAGGGCAGTTCATAGCTATAAAGGCCTGCTTAAGAATGATAGATCATCATTTAACTGGAACCTTATCAACAAAAGAAAAAAGCAATCAAAATATAACCAGAGACATTGAAATTTAAAACAATCTGACAGTAACCATAGGGGAGGTGGGTGGGGATAATGGGGGAAGGGTTTTCAGGAAAAACTATACACAACACATGGACAAAACCAAGGAGTCGGGTGGAAGCAAGGGAGGGAGGTGGGGTTGGCTGGGGTCTGGGGTGGGGGGAGTGGTGGGAGGAAAATGCAGATGACTGTAATAGAACAACAATAAAATATATTTTAAAAAAGATAGAAACATTTCAAATAAACAACCTGACCCTACACTTACAAAAACTAGAAGAACAACAACAAAGACAGCCCAGAGCAAGTAGAAGGAAGAAAATAACCAAGATCAGAACTGAATTAAACAACATAAAGACTAAAAGCACAGTTCTAAGAATCAATAAATCCAGGAGTTGGTTCTTTGAAAAAATGAACAAAATCAACAAGCCTTTAAGCAGACTCATCAAGAAAAAAATAGATAGGACTCAAATAACCAAAATCAGAAATGAAAAATGAGACATTGCAACTGATACCACAGTAAGACAAAGGATTGTAGAGAAATTACTACAAAGAACTATATGCCAAGAAATCTGAAAACCTAGATGAAGTGGACAAGTTTCTAGAAAAATAGAATTTTCCAAAACTGAGTGAAGAAGAAGCAGAAAGCCTGAACAGACTGATAACAGCTGATGAAACTGAAGCAGTAATCAAAAGACTCCCAACACACAAAAGGCCTGGACTGGATGGTTCCATAGGATAATTTTACAAAACATTTAAGGACAAACTAATCCCTATACTTCTCAGACTAGTCCAAAAAATACAAGAAGGAAGACTCTCAAATTCTTTTTATGAAGCCAGCATCATCCTAATCCCAAAACCAGATAAAGACACAACAAAGAAAGAAACCTTCAGGCCAATAGCATCAGAACATGGACGTTAAAATCCTCAATAAAATATTGGCAACCTACATCCAGCAATACATCAAAAAGATCACACACCATGAGCAAGTGGGATTCATCCCAGGGATGCAAGGATGGTACAATATTTGCAAATCAATAAACATAATATATCACATAAACAAAAGAAAAGAGAAAAACCACATGATCATATCAATAGATGCTGAGAAAGCATTTGATAAGGTACAGCACCTGTTTATGATAAAACACTCAGCTAAGTATGGGTTGAGGGAGCATACCTCAACATAATAAAGGCCATATATGAAAAACCTGCAGCCAACATCCTACGCAACAGACAATAACTTTTCCCACTAAGATCAGGAATACGACAAGGATTTCCACTTTTACCACTTCTATTCAATGTAGTATTGAAAGTCCTAGTCACAGCAATCAGACAAGAAAAAATAAAAGGCATACAAATTAGAAAGGGAGAAGCAAAACTATCCTTGTATGCAGATGACATGACAGTGTACATAGAAAATCCAATAGATCCCCCCAAAAAGCTATTCAGCCTAATAAGTGAATTAGGCAAAGTGGTGGGATACAAGGTTAATAATCAGAAATTGAAGGCATATTGTACACCAACAACAAAATATCAGAAAAAGAAATCAGGAAAAAATCTCATTTTCTATAACAAGAAAAATAAAGTACCTAGGAAAAACCTAACCAAGAAGATGTAAGTCATATATTCATTAAAACTACACAACACTGAATAAAGAAATTCAGGAAGACACAGATAAATGGAAGCATATACCATGTTCATGGACTGCAAGAATTAACATCATCAAAATGTCCATATTACCCACAGCAATTTATAGATTCAACACAATCTCTATTAAAATACCAGTGATATATTTCACAGATATAAATAAAAATTTCAAAAATTTATATGGAACCATTAATGACCCCAACTAGCTGCAGCAATTTTGAGAAAGGAGAACAAAGGAAGGGATCACCATCTCTGACATCAAACTATATTGCAATGCCACAGTAATCGAAACAGGCTGGTACTGGCATAAAAACAGACACAAAAATCAATGGAAGCGAATAGAGAGCCCAGAAATAAACCCAAGTGTCTATGGTCAATTAATATTCAAGAAAGGGGGCAGAAGCATTAAATGGAGTAAAAATAGCCTCTTCAACAAATGGTATTGGGAGATCTGAACAACTACATGCAAATAAATGAAACTTGACCACCAACTTACACCATACACAAAAATAAACTCGAGGTGGATGAAAGACTTAAATATAAGTCACAATACAATAAAAGTCTTAGAGGAAAACATAGGCAGGAAAGTCTCAGATATTCCACACAGCAATATTTTCACTAATATGTTCCCTGGAGCCATAGACATAGGAAATAATAAACAAATGGGACTACATCAAAATAAAATGCTTCTGCACAGCTAATGAAAACATTAGCAAAATGAAAAGGGAACCAACTGAATGGGAAAATATATTTGCCAGTGATACCTCGTGTTGCGCGTGGGTCACCGGCCAGCAGTGACCACGGAACGCTGTGGATGGCTCGACGATAAACACGCGAGAAAAAACATGCACAGAGACAAACTAGTTTCTGTGGAGAAGTAGGGACGAAATGGCCACCCCTTCTAGTGAGGAGCGCGCCGATTTACAGTCCATACCTGCTTTTATTGGGCTCATTTTGCATAATAATTCAGGTAAAGTACAGTACTCATTAGGGGGAAGTAAGGAACTATAGAAAACAAAGAACTGCCGGTCTATTGAGTTGGGGGTCAAAGAGCTGTAAGACTGAGGAACAAAATAACTTCCTCCTAAGACCCTTCTCATTCAACTGAGAGCATTCTAAACAAAGAAGGTTTCACAGTAATTTACATATTCTTTCTTAGGCCTGATCACCCTGGGGAATCCGCACTTCTCAGTACAGAGTTGCACCACCCTGTCATTGTTTCAGGCTTAGGTGGAGCAAGGGAACTAAGGCAACCAAGAGATAAGGAGATTTTCTCCCAGACGCTGAGAACTCAGGCTATGTCAAAGCTGAGGAGCGAGGGTCCATCACCCCCTTTTGCTGCAGCCCCCCCAAGTCCTTCTTTTGGGGGGCCTCCCAAAGTGATCGTGCCTGGCTTAGGTCGTTCCCCCCATGGGGAATCTTACCCGTCTTTGGCTAACCGACCAAGCTTTTGGGGGTTCAGTCATGAATAAAGCAGCAGAAGCAGCATTCCTGCCAGGGAGATAAGCTTTTGTCTCCTTGCTGGCTTACGGTTCCAAGGGCATTCCTTTAGCCTTAGCTAGGCGGGGGTTTCAGCCTCTGATACCAGTCAGGGCGGTTCCCAACAACCTCGGACAACGGTTTGATCTCCAAAGTATATTATATTAAAGAATTCACACAACTCCACACCAGGAAAACAAACAATCCAATTAAAAAATGGGCAAAGGACCTAAACAGACACTTCCCCAAGAAGGACATACAGAGAGCCCAGAGACATATGAAAGGATGCTCAGCATCACTAGCCATCAGAGAGATGGAAATTAAAACCACAATGAGATACCAGGTCACACCAGTGAGAATGGCCATCATAAACAAATGAACAAACAACAAGTGGTTGGCAAGGCTGTGGAAAAAAGGGAACCCTGGTACATTGTTGGCGGGAATGCAGACTAGTGCAGCCACTGTGGAAAACAGTATGGAATTTCCTCAGAAAACTAAAAGCAGGACTCCCTTTTGGCATGGCAATTCCACTGCTGGGATTATACCCTAAGAATCCTGAAACACCAATTCAAAAGAACCTATGCACCCCAATGTTCATAGCAGCAAAATAGTCAAGTGCTGGAAGCAGCCTAGGTGCCAATCCAATGAGTGGATCAAAAAACCATGGAACATTTACACAATGGAATACTTTGCAGCAGAAAGAAAGAAGGAGCTCCTACCCTTCATGACAGCATGGATGGAACTGGAGAGCATTACACAAAGTGAAATAAGCCAGGCATTGAAAGACAAATACCATATGATCTCACCTATAAGTAGAACTTAATTAACAAAACAAGGAAGCAAGGAAAATACAACCAGAGACATCGAAACTAAGAACAAAGTGACAGTAACCAGAGGGGCTGAGGGAGGGAAATAACAGGGGAAAGAAGGTAAACGGTCATTAATGAACACGTATAAAGGACCCATGGACAAAGCCAAAGTGGGGTATGATTGAGGTTGGGATGTGAGGGTGGGTAGGTCAGGGGAAAGTGGTGGTGGGAAAATGGAGACAACTGTATTTGAACATTAATAAAAAATGGATAAAAAATGGTCAGGTGGGGCTCAATGTCCAGTTTGGGCCAAGTTCTCAGGTGGCTTCTACCCACATGCAAAGGCCTCAGAACCCCACTTGGCTCCATATCCAGCCATGCCAGTGAGTAATCTACTTCACTGGGCATTACACACCAGTGTGCTGCCAGCTACCAGCAGGGAGAAGGGGTAGCTACCATCCATAATGGGGCCACCACGAAGCTCAGTAGGGAGTTGGGACATCTGACCACAGCTTTAGTAGCCGTGGAGTGAATGGAACAGACTGGCTGTTCAGTGTGTCCAGTTCAGTTTTAGGGTTAAGAAAGTAGTGACAAAAAAAATTCTAAGATGTTGTAAATTAAATTATAGCTAGTAGGGAGATGAGGGTGATTAACCAGTTAATAGCTATAGGCCAACTAACAAAAGATTGCTTATTTCCCTGAATATACTCATATGTTGGAGCTTTGAGTCAACTTCCAGGTTGCTATCTAAAAAACAACAACTGATCACCAGATATTGCTGCATCTTGCTTATGCATGAACTTTCTGGACGGTTGCCTACAATCAATAAAAAGTAGTAAATACTTTTTCCTTATGGGCTGTGTACCTATCCTAAAACTGTCCCTGCTTCACCTTTTGCAGCCACAGCCCCCCTTATTTATAGCCAATGTAAATTTTTGCAAAACAACTTCTTTATAAAGAGCTTCAGCAGCAGCAGGACAGTTGACATGTTTGTCTCCCCCATTTACCATAGTCTGTCTGCTGCTGGTTTAAACTGCATACCCAGGACCTGGTCCTTTTTATTGGCTAGCATATGGCTCAATAAACCCTTTCTTTCAGAAAAGCTTTCAGCAGTGAAGGTTTTTGTTTAACAGCTGAGATGTGTAGTCCACATAGAAATGTTTTTACCAAAACGATTAAAATAGAAACCAATTGGCTGCGATGGGTGTAGGCTTCAGTTGCCTTGAAAATTTGAGGCTATGAATATCCCAGAGCCTCTTCCTGGGCAATTTCTGCTCCCCATGAAACTGGAGCTCCCTGAGAACCAGATGCTTTCCTCACTGGGTAACCTAGACCAGTTCAGGAGGGCTTGGCTGAATGGTGTGCTCTTTTGCCCTTGGCTTTCCAGAATAGATCCCTACATTGGGGGTTGGAGATTGGAATTGACCTATAGTTGCATTTTGTTTGGCTTTCTCTTTAAAATATTTTTTTTGAGTTTATCATCAATTTTTACAGATTGGGAGATTTCACTTAAAACTTCAGACTGTGTTTACTTGAAGAAACCAGTAGATCAGGTCACACTGTGTTCTCACTGCCTCAGTGATAGCAACAGCTGGAGGCCTCTTGGGGCTGGGCTTATTTTTCCAATTTGCTACAGTCCCTGCCAATCCCTACAGTCCTCCAATAACAATGCCATATAACATAGGTATATAGATATTTATAGATAGATAGATAGATACATACATACATACACACACATATACCTATACATACATGATATATGTATCGTGGCAGTCCCATGATTTGCCATCTGCAAGCTGGAGACCCAGTAAAGCCACTGACATGATTCAGTCTGAGTCTGAAGGCCTCAGAACTCGGGAAACTGATGGTGTAAATCCAAGTTCCAGAGCATGGGAAGATAAGATGAGCACCTCTTAATCAGTGAGGCAAGAAAAAGGGGACAAATTCCTCCTTTGTCTGCCTTATATAGTGTGCACCTAGTTACTGTGCTTTGTGGAGGGTCACCTATTTTATGAATCCATTCATTCAAATGCTAATCTCACCTGGAAATGCCCTAAAAGGCACACTCAGAAAAATGTTTAAAGTGGCCACTCAAATTGACATGTAAAATTAATCATCACTGGGATGCTTGATAGAAAAGTTTTCTTTCACTTTGTGATGTTATATGAGGTCTGTCTAGAAAGTATCCAGCCATGTACTATGAAAAACAGAGGCATTTATTGAAAAAGACACAAGAAACATTGTACATAGGACAATGACACCTCAGTCTCCTTCAGAGTAGGCGCCTTGGGTCTTCACACAGTTCTCCCAGCTTCTCTTCCACTGTTAAACACTCTGCAATATCCTTTGTTGGAATTGCCATCAGCTGCCCCATTTTATTTTTCTGAATCTCATTGTTGGTCTGAAATCTCTTACCTTTGAAAGGTGATTTTGGTTTTGGGAAAAGCCAGAAGTGGCAGGTGCCAAATCTGAGCTGTAGGGGGGCTGAGTCACCTGGGTGATTGATGTTTTGCCAAAAAACTCTGCACAAGACATGAAACATGAACAGGTGCAGTGTTGTGATGAAGCTGTCAATCACTAGTTGCCCACAGCTGTGGCTGTTTTTATGTATTGCATCTTTAAAATGATGAAGAACTCCTTACTGATTGTTTGGCCTTCAGCGGGCATACTCATGATGGACAACACCCTCCCAATTAAAACACATAGTTAACATGGTCTTGATCTTGCTGAGACTTCGCCACACCTTCTTCAGGTGTGGAGAAGCAGGCGACTTCCATTGAGATGACTGGGCCTTTGTTTCTGGATCATAGCTATAGACTGTTATGACCTTGTTGCAGAAATCTTGTTCATTGGTAGGGGTTTGAATCAAGTCATTAGTGTCTGCTACATGATGTTCCTTCTGCTCTGGTAGCAGAAGCCATGGAATGAATTTCGCTATAATGCATGCAAAGATCCTGTGTGAAAGTCTTGGACATGGTAGTTTTTGGAATCCCTGGATCAGCTTCTGGTTCTTGCACTGTTAGTTGCGGATCTTTGTTGATTGCAACTCATACACATTCAACATTCTTAGGTGTTCTGCTTGTTGCTGGTCTTCCAAAATGTGGACCACTTTCAATAGATTCTTGAGCATCTTTTTTTTTAAGATTTAAATTATTTATTTTTTAGACAGATGGGAAGGGAGGGAGAAAGAAAGAGAGAGAAACATCAATGTGTGGTTGCCTCTCACGTGCCCCCTGCTGGGGACCTGGCCTGCAACCCAGGCATGTGCCCTGAGCGGGAATTGAACCAGTCATTCTCTGTTTCACAGTCTGGCACTCAGTCCACTGACTCACACCAGCCAGGGCAGATTCTTGAGCATCTTTGAAGCATTTGTGCCACACTTTCATTTGTGCTGCACTCATTGATCCATCCCTGAAAGCCTTCTGAATCATCTGAATAGTTTCTGCAGAGAAATGTTCAAGCTTAATGCAAAATTTCATGCAGATTCATTGCTCTGCTTGCTCAATCACTTTGAATGTGATGGCCACACAGTACACATCCTCGCACAATGGTTAATATTTCCCCCACTGATTAGTATAGTTGTCATTGTTCATGCATACTCATTGAAGTCCACTCTCCTTGGCTGACAGGTTACACTGATGTGCAAACTGTTCTCATTATATTTACAATGGTGGGACTTTGTCCAGACATAACTTGTAATAAGAAATATGTATTTGGTCTTCCTTCCCATATCTAGCACAGAGCTTCTAAAACCCTTGGAGTTTCCTAAGTGATAAGAGTGATAAAGGTTTTTTGATAGTCATAACAAACTCCTTTCATGCACACCTGAGTTTATGTTAGTAAGGTGATTTTGGGTAGTGGGGAGAGGGGCTGGAGTTTGGATCAGTTGCTGATAGCCACTGACTAAATCAATCATGCCTGTGTAATGAAGCCTCTCTAAAAAACCAGAAGGATGGGTTTTGGAGAGCTTCCAGGTTAGAGAACACTGGAAGATTGGGAAGCGTGATATACTTGGAGAGAGCATGGAAGCTCTGAGACCTTTCCCCATACCTTGCCCTCTTGCACAGTTCCATCTGGCTGTTATGATAAACCTGAAAATAAAAAGCCAAAGTGAGAGGTAAAAAACCTTTATTTGAAAGAGAGCTCTAAGGATATTCTGAACTTCAAGAAAGATAAAAAAAAAAGTGTGGGTCCTAGAGCAAGTAATCCTGAAACATCGCTGGAGGCAAAATGAGAAAACTAAAGCTGTCCTATTTCGAGCATATCATGAGAAGGCAAGATTGATTGGAAGAGACAATAATGCTGGGAAAAATGGAAGACAGCAGAAAAAGAGGAAGATGAACTATGAGATTAATTGACTCCATAAAAGAAGCCATAGGCATGAGTCTGCAGGAGCTGAGCAGGGCTGTTGAGGATAGGACATTGTGGACGTCATTCATTCACAGAGTTGCCAGGAGTCAGAGCCAACTCAAAGGCATGTAACACACACAAAAGTTATTTTGCCACGTTCAAACCTTCCAAAGGTTCAAGGAACAAGGCAGATCCTCTGGAATAGCTATCCTAACTCCATTTTTAAATGGATCAACTTATGCCAACATTTCACATAATAAACTGGTAATCTAGTAAGTAAAATATTCCTCTGAGTTTTATGAGCTGTTGTAACAAAATTAATCAAACCCAAGGAGGAAGGTCATGGCAACCTCTAATTTACTGCCAGTCAGTCAGAAGCATAGGTGACAACCTGGACTTGCAACTTGTGTCTGAAGTCGGGGGTGGAGTCTTTGTAGCACTGAGCCCTTCACATGTGGAATCTGATTCTATCTCCAGGTAGACAATGTCAGAATTGACTTAATTGTCTGGTGGTATTGGGGAAAAAATATACACATTGGGACTCCTGACCCTAGCCTATCCCCAATCCTGTTAGAACTTGGAAAGTCCTGTTCATTTAGTTGGAAATGCCAAATCTATAGTGAAGCCTTTCAGCCTATCTGAGGTGCTGGGCAATTTCTCCCCAAATGCAAACAAAAACTGGTTAATTTCACTTGGCATAACGTCCTCAGGGTTCATGTCATCATGTGTCAGAATTTTCTTCCTTTTTAAGGCTGAATCATATTTCTTTACATGGGATAGACCACATTTTGTTTACCTATCTACTCATATGTCAAAGTACGCCTGGGTTGCTTTCATCTTTTGGCTATTGTGAATAGTGCTGTTATAAGCATGGATGTACAGACATCTGTTAGATTCCCTACTTTCATTGTTTTGGGGGGAATATACCCAGAAGTGGAGTTGCTGGATCATACAGTAATTCTAGGTTTAGTTTTTTGAGGAACTGCCATACTGTTTTCTATAATAGAAAAAATATTTAATTATAAAAATTACTTAAAAAACACTCATACTCTTAAACAAAATCAAACAGTGCCAATGGAAGTGAAAGTACACTTTTTCCACTTCGCTTTATAAGTAGTCACAGGTTCTAGCGGTGTATCTTTGTAGGGACTTTCTAAGGATATGCAGGCACATTAACATACATATAGTTTCCCCTCCTATACAAACAGATCCTCCTAAAGAATGTTCTACATTGATTTTTCCTAACAATATATTTTAGTGGAGATGCAGAATATAAAAGTCCCTGTTTTAAAGTGTGATACTCATTGTGTTCTGTACCATCACCACTAATTCCAGGACATTTCGATTGTCCCAAAAAGAAACCCTACAGTGCCCTGACTGGCGTAGCTCAGTGGATTGAGCACGGGCTGTGAACCAAAGTGTCACAGGTTCAATTCCCAGTTAGGGTACATGCCTGGGTTGCAGGCCATGACCCCCAGCAACCGCACATTGATGTTTCTCTCTCTTTTTCTCCTTCCCTCCCCTCTCTAAAAATAAATAAATTAAATCTTAAAAAAAGAAAAAGAAAAAGAAACCTTGCAGCTATTAGCAGTCTTAATTCTACCTCTCCCCCATCCCTAAGCAAACACTAGTTTCTGCTTTTTTGGATTTACTCACTCTGGACATTTAATATAAATCAAATCATACAATGTATGTGGTCTTTTGTGTTTGACTTATATCTCTTAGCATGTTTTCAAGTTTATCCATGTTATAGCAGGCATCCGTACTTCATTCATTTTTAAATGAAGATTTTATTTATTTATTTTTAGAGAGATGGGAAGGCAGGGAGAAAGGCAGGGAGAGAGGGAGAAACATTAATAGGTTGTCTCTCCCATGCCCCCAACTGGGGACCCAGCCTACAACCCAGGCATGTGCCCCAACTGGGAATCAAACCAGTGACCTTTCAGCTTGCAATCCATCATCCAATCCACTGAGCTACACTAGCCAGAACTGTACTTCATTCTTTTTTGTGGCTGAATAATATCCCATTGTGTGGATAGACCACATTGTGTTTATCCATTCATCTGTTGATGGGTGGTTGTTTCCAGTTTATATTGCAGAGATTATGAACAATGCTGCTTTAAACATTCACATACAAGTTTTTTGTGTGGATGTATTTTCATTTCTTTTGTGTATATGCCTAAGAGTGGAATTGCTAGGTCATGTAGAAATTCTATACATAACTTTTTGAGGAGCTGCCAAGATTTTTTTCACAGTGGCTTCACCATTTTACATTCCCACCAAAAATGTATTAGGGTTCTAATTTATTCACAGTCTCATCAATACTCCTTCTTTTCCATTAAAAAAAAACAACTATAGCTATCTTAGTGGGTGTGAAGTGGCATAACTCCTTGTGGTTTTGATTTGCATTTTTCTAATGACTAATGATGTTAAGCAATTTTTCAGGTGCTTATTGGAAATTTGTATTTTTTATTCAGAGAAATATATATTCAAATACTTTGTCTATTTTCAAATTGGGTTGTCTTTTTGTTGTTGAGTTGAAGGAGTTTTAAAACTATATTCTGGATAGTTGATCCTTATCAGATATATGATTTGCAAATTTCTCTCCCATTCTGTGGATAGTCTTTTCATTTCATTGTTGGTATACTTTGACCCAAGGGGTTTTTTTAATCCTCACCCAAGGATATGTTTTATTGATTTGAGAGAGAGAGAGAAACATCAATTGGTTGCCTTTGATGGGGGATCGAACCTACAACCTAGGTATGTGTCCTGACCAGGAATGGAAGCTGCAATCTTTTTGGTTTACAAGATGATGTTCCAACCAACTGAGCTACCCTGCTTGGGCCCAAAACAGTTTTTAATTTTGATGAAGCCAAATTTGTTTCTTTCATTACTTGTACTTTTGACTTCATATCTGAGAAATTATTACAGAAACACTTCCTTCTCCCCAGCGGTCTTTTGCTCTTGGTTCTTTTTGCCTACTGCTGGTAGGAATTGTAGCTCTCAATGCTCGAGTTTGATAAAAAGAAAAGGAACTATGTTTTCAAAAGTTATATAGGTTTAGAGTAATGGCGGAATGTTGCCGTTAAATCCCCAAGTCCCTTTAAAACACCTACAAACACATGCACAGTCCTCGCCAAACCAGACCAGTCAGGGGTACTGTCTCTCAGGAAAAGAAATAGAAGTCCATAGCTCGGCTAGACTCCTGTTCTTAATCCAAAACCATATCCTCTTGGTGGGCTGGGGAATCATTCTGCATCCTTTCAAACCAAGTGGCCAAGAAAGAGAGCTCCACATGGCAGCTACATCTTGCTTTCCTGCTTTTCTAAGCTGTGTGGTCAAGAGAGCCCCTTCTCTGCTCCCAAAACATATGGTTAAGCCCCAGCATGGTTGCTGCACCTGGGTTTAAATACCAGCACGGATTTTCCTCTGTTACCCCATTTCTGACTCCTCCCATACTGGGTTACATCTGCCAGTAGTCTGGTTTCTTCTGTCTTTCTTGGATGCCATTGTTAGTCCAAGCAAGTGTGTTCCTGTGCCACAGAAACTGCCTCCAAGCCACTCTAGTAGGTGCAGGAAGCCTGTCTGGCTACATGGGTACAATGCATCATGGGTTAGAGTTACACCCATCTCCCTGGCTCCTCACAGGCACAGGTTTTAATATTGTTAAAACAACTTCCAAGTTCTTTAGGTAGGCAAAGTAGCTCCCAATCACCTTGCTCCACTTCCCTCATTCCCCAAGTGATAGCTATGGAGGTTTTCTCCATTTGGGGGGACTTTCAGCTCAACACCCTGTTACAAAATTGTTTCCTAATCCAAGATCACACAGATTTTCACCTAGGTTTTTTTTTCTAATAGTTTTAGCTTTTATATTTAGGTCTTTGATCCATTTTGAATTACTTTTTATGCATGGTGTGAGGCAGGAGCTCCAAATTATTATTTTTTTACATGTGGATATCCAGTTTCGTAAGTAACATTTGTTGAAAAGATTATTCTTTCCTCCTGTCTTGGAAAAATACATTTTTGGCATACATTCATACATACATATATATATATATATATATATATATATATATATATATAAATATATAAACATGTTTCCTTTTTTTCAATACCATTGATGTACATTCTTTTTAAAGTACTTTTCATAATAAAACATTTATCTATTCATATGTATTTACTGAGAGTCTTTGCTGCTAGCCTCTGGGCATATAGATGTGAAAGGGACTGACACAGTTCCTGGTCTCAATGAGTCTCCATTCTAAAGGGGACACAGACCATGGAATATCAGGGAAAGGGACAAATAAAAACAGCTGCAATTAAGAGCTATAAAAATAAACAAATAAAGGGGGAGTTGGAGAATAAGGGTCTGGATGAAGGTGTACTTTGGTTCAGAAGGCCAGCTAAGACTTCCCAGAGGAATCAAAGACCAGCTCTGCAAAGTCTCAGAGGCTGAAATTGCTTGGCCTGTAGGAGAAACTGGGAAAAAGATGGTGGCAGTGAGATTATAGAGTGAAAGCTAACATGGTGAGAAATGAGAGCAAAGAGTGTATTCCGGGGGGGATACCAGCAAGGCCATAAGGGAAATGTGGAGCACAGAGGAGAGCATAATCAGATTTCCATTTTTGTAAGATCACAAAAGTCTGTCCTATAGAGGATAGATTGAGTGGAGGGAGTGGTAGATGGAGGATGAGGACCAGGTATGGAGTTCTTTTCCTAAGAACTCAGGGGTGATGCAGGGGTTTGGATCCTAGTACAGAGACATGAAAAGTGGAGGGACTCCGGATTGAATCTGGAGGTGCAGGGATGAGGAGAAGGAGGCAGGGCAGACTGAGTGGAGGGCTAACAGGTGAATTGTGTGAAGTTTACTAGGAAATGCAATTGCAAGTGTATGCACGGGTCTAGTCAGGGAAGCCCTAAATGCTAGGTAAGGATCTGGGGGTTCTGCAAGCGAGGTCTGTGGCCAGAGGCCAGTGCGGGGACGGTTCACAATTTCGCCAGTTTCCTGAAGGTGTTCAGGCCTGTGCGATCTCTTGCAACGGACTCTGTGCCTCAATTTCCTAAGACTTGTAAAAGTGAAGGTGGGCAGCTGCAATCATTAACCCAGTACTCAGATGAAGGAGGACTGTTCTAAGTCAGGCTAGCCTCGTTCCGGGGTACAGAATCAAACCGCAGCTCTTGAAGTAGAAAATCCGACTAGGTCGCGGGGACAGGGGAGGGATGGCCTTCACATTACACACACCGCCCCGCAGCAGGCGCAGCTCCGGGACACACTCCGCGCCGGGTTTTGGAACCGACTCTCCGCCGACAACGCACAGCGTCGCGCACGCCTGGGCGGGACAGACCGCGCTTCCTCGGAGCGGCGACTAGGACGCCCTTGCTGAGTCCAAGATGGATCTCCCGGCGCTGCTCTCCGCCCAGACCCCGCGCGGAGCCCAACATGGCGGCAGCCCCGGCCGACTCCGCGTAAGTCCGGGGCCGCCGCCCAGCCCGGGCCCCGCGCGCCGCCACCTGCTGCTCCTGCGTGATCCTGAGGACGACGGGTCCGGACCGCTGCGATGGGAGGCCCGGGCGGCGGCGGCTGACCCTGGGCCAAGACCGCCGACCCTAGTGGATGGCGGCGACTCCTTCTTGGTGCTTCTGGAAGTGCCGCACGGCGTCGCGGCCGAGACTTCTGGGCCGCGAGAGGCTGAGTCTGGCGCCGGCGCGAGTCCTGCCGGTCGCCCCCAGCAGGGCTCTAGCGGCGCGGCTGCCATCCCTGGGCCCGGCGCGGCCCTCACGAACACAGCCACCCTTAGCTGTCAGGACTTGGTCGTGCGCTTCGACCACGGCGTCTTCACGCTGGCCCGCGAGCAGCCGCCGCCGCCACCGGACCCGCCATCCCTGGGCTTGCCCCCGCAGGCAGGCGAGGAGTCTGCGAGCCCGGCCGAGGGCCGCCGCGGGCCGCCGGGTCTCGGCGCACTCCGCTACCGCTGCCCTGAATCGCAGTGCGCGCTTTCCTTCGCCAAAAAGCATCAGCTTAAGGTGCACCTGCTGACACACGGAGGCAGCCAGGGCCGGCGACCCTTCAAGTGCCCCCTGGACGGCTGCGGCTGGGCCTTCACCACCTCCTATAAACTCAAGCGACATCTGCAGTCGCACGACAAGCTGCGGCCTTTCGGCTGCCCGGTGGGTGGCTGCGGCAAGAAGTTCACCACCGTGTACAACCTCAAGGCGCATATGAAGGCCCACGAGCAGGAGAACTTGTTCAAGTGTGAGGTGTGCGCGGAGCGTTTCCCCACGCAGGCCAAGCTCAGCTCCCACCAGCGCAGCCACTTCGAGCCCGAGCGGCCCTACAAGTGTGACTTTCCCGGTAACCGGGGGCCTGTGGGCGGGATACAGGGTGGCTCCCAGGAGCCAGGTCCAAATGCAGTCGCTTAGACTGCGTGTGGCGACGCCCTGCCCCCCGGCTGCTAGGTTGGGCAGGATTTAAACTAGGTGGGCCAGGTAGGAGTGGTGGGAACGGAAGCGCACCGCCCAGGTCATGTGAACCCTGCAATGTTGCGGAGATTTTGACTACGAGGTGTCACAGCTAATCAGTTGTCATTTATGGTGGAGACTGCAGGTCTTTCTGAAGGTGCTTCTGGTGGTTAGTGAAAGAAAGAGCGCATCTTACCAGAGATTTGTTATGAGACAGGTCTTTACTTCCTTCGGTGTCATCATTTAGAAATACTCCTCATATTTGTGGGGCGCACCCTCGGTGCCAGAGGAAAACAGATGTAAGACCCTAAAATGGTGTAGCACAGATTTTTGTGCCTTTTATACTTTACTTTGGACTTCACAGTTTTGTTAAGTTATTAAAATTATCCTCATTTTACAAATGAAATAACTGAAGCCAAGCAATTGGAAAAAATTCACTGGTGTTTTTTTCTCCACATTGATTGCCTGAGGTGGTGGATAGGTGATTTATTTACTTAAGATAGACACAGTGCCATCTGGGAGAAAGAGGAGATTCCTTCCTGGGAAGGAGTTGATTTGGGGAAAGTTGACCGGCGGGTAAAACGTCAGGGCTAAGGCAGGAAATATGGGCTGTGGGGAAGGTGTGGGAGGGCCAAGCAGAGGATAGAGGCAAGCATGCACCTAACGTGAGCCACATGAGTGTGTTGACATATTATAAAATATACTCAAATATAGGGATTTTGAAAGTGTGAAACGAACAGATGCTAACAAGTTCTAGTGTTCTGTCCCCCCCCACCCCACATGTTGCAGCTTGTTTTGTGTGTCCCTCTTTGTTAAGAACATGGCTTTAGGCTACTGATTGGAAACCCTTTTCAGTCATCCACTCTGGGAACCTGACAGTAGCTTACAGAGAGCATGATTCTGAATATAATACTCGGAAAAATCAAGGACCCACCCTGCTCTAGAGCATGAGGTTTTCTGAGGGCTTTGAGCTAGATCAGGGTGTCATACTCATTTTCACAAGGTGGGGGGGCGGGGTGCACATCAGCCTTGTGGTTGCCTTCAAATGGCCAAAATAATTTTAGGACTGTATAAATGTAACTACTTCTTAACTGTTAAGGAGTTGAAATTACATTTGGCCTTTTCTTAAAAATATATTTTATTGATTATGCTATTACAGTTGTCCCATTTCCCCCCTTCACTCCCCTCCACCCTGCACACCCCCTCCCACCCACATTCCCTCCCTTTAGTTCATGTCCATGTGTCATAACTTCTTTAGCTTCTACATTTCCCATACTATTTGTGCCCTCCCCCTGTCTTTTTTCTAGCTACTGTCCATGCTACTTATTATCTGTACCTTTTCCCCCTCTCTCCTCCTCCCACTTCCCTGTTGATAAACCTCCATGTGATCTCCATTTCTGTGGTTCTGTTCCTGTTCTAGTTGTTTGCTTAGTTTGTTTTTGTTTTTGTTTTAGGTGTGGTTGTTAATAATTGTGAGTTTGCTGTCTTTTTACTGTTCATGTTTTTTATCTTCTTTTTCTTAGATAAGTCCCTTTAACGTTTCATATAATAGGGGCTTGGTGATGATGAACTCCTTTAACTTGACCTTATCTGAGAAGCACTTGATCTGCCCTTCCATTCCAAATGAAAACTTTGCTGGATAGAGCAATCTTGGATGTAGGTCCTTGCCTTTCATGACTTGGAATACTTCTTTCCAGCCCCTTCTTGCCTGTAAGGTCTCTTTTGAGAAGTCAGATTGTTACAAAGTGCAACCAAGAGGGGGGACCCCAAAAGGGCATTTAAAATGGGGTCCAGAACTTAAGGTGTCCAGGAGATTTTAAGATGTCTTCACCCCCACCCCCACGTGTGGGTTGGGGGAAGGGACAAATGGAGCAGGGCCTTTGAGAGCTGTTTTGCATAGCAACAGCCTTGTAGCTAACTTCTGGTGTGGTCATTTAACTTATCTATAGCCTTTGGCTGGTCGCTTAGGTGTGTTAAATAGCTGTGGCCGTGCTCTGAGCTGAGGGAATGGAAGTAACTTCTCCACCAAGAGGTAACTGGGGGGCAGGTCCCCCGAGTTACAGGGCCTGTGTGGGAGCTTGGAGATGATTGGCTCCAGGACTTGGGGCCATACCTGCCCAGATTCATGATGGCAGTCCAGTAAAGCTGGAAGGGTATGAGTTATGGAATGTGAAGCCGAGTGTGGGAGGAGTTGGAAATGGGGCTGCAGAGGAAGATTGGCGCCGGGATTTAAACCCAGATGCGGCAGCCATTGAGGGGGAGAACCATGCAGTTGTGGAAGTGCAGAGAGGATCACAGCTATTGAGAGAGAACCACGCAGCTTTAGCAGAGTGAAGACTCCCGCAGCTCTGCAAGAGAGAATCACCATGCGGCTTTAGCAGAGAACCGCCACTCGGCTTTGGCAGAGTGGCGACCCCCCCACCCTTGGAGCCATTGTGCAGGGGGAGAAGCACGCAGCTTTAGCAGAGTGAAGACTCCCGCAGCCCTGCAAGAGAGAACCACGCAGCTTTAGCAAAGTGAAGACTCCTGTGGCCCTGAGGGAGAGAACCATGAGGCCTTGACAGAGTGGAGACTCCTGCAGTACTGAGAGGGAGAACCAGGTGGCTCTGGCAGAGTGGGGACTCCCGTGGCCTGGGGAGAGAGGACCACTTGCCTTTGCCAGAGTGGGGACCCCCGCAGCTTTAGGAGATATGGTACTCTGGACTGGGCAAAGGGGGAAGGAAGGAAGGACTGTCTGTGGGTGTTTTAAGGGACTTTGGGATTTCTGATAAAGACATTAGGTCACTACTTTAAGTTTGTATAGCATTAAATAAACATTTCCTTTTCACGAATCTCTGGCATTGAGAGACGTCTTTCCTCGGGCGGCCGACATAACGGACCCGGGGGCTTCTTTCAATAATAGTATATTGTCCCAGGCCCCCCTTGTTTGTTCTGTAACAAGATGACAGTCTGATGGGAACTCCTTTGTAGGTGACTGTCCCCTTATCTCTTGCTGCTTCTAGAATTTTCTCTTTAATTTTAATCTTGGGTGATGTAATTATGATGTGCCTTGGTGTGTTTTTTCTTGGGTCCAACTTCTTTGGGACTCTCTGAGCTTCCTGGACTTCCTGGAAGTCTATTCCTTTGCCAGAATGGGGAAGTTCTCCTTTGTTTGTTCAGATAAGTTTTCCACTTGTTGTTCTTCCTCTTCCCCTTCTGGTACCCCTATAATTCGGATGTCGGAACGTTTAAAGATGTCCTGGAGGTTCCTAAGCCTCTCCTCACTTTTTTGAATTCTTGTTTCTCCATTCTTTTCTGTTTGGTGGTTTCTTTCTTCCTTCTGGTCCACTCCATTGATGTGAGACCTAGTTTCCTTCCCATCACTATTGGTTCCCTATGCATTTTTCTTTGTTTCACTTAGTGTAGCCTTCAATTTTTAATCTAATTTGTGACCAAATTCCACCAGTTCTGTGAGCATCCTGATCACCAGTGTTTTGAACTGTGCATCTGATAAGTTGGTTATCTGTTGGCTCTGGGGCTTTCATTTGTTCTTTGGTTTGAGCCATCTTTTTTGCTGGGGGGAAGGCAGGGGAGGTCTTGGTTGTGCCTGTCACATATGAGGGGCGGAGGCTTAGGTGTTCACCAGGGCTGGGCAACCTTTGTCACTGCGTTGTGATGCTGTATGTGGGGGCGGGGTCTGAGGGAACAATGGTGCTTGCTCTGCTCTCTGTCAGATTCCAGTCCCTTCCACTGCTTCCCACAAGCAAATTGGGCCATTCTGGTGCTGGTTCCCCGGTGGGTGGGCTTGTGTACGTTCTAGGACCCTGTGGGTCTCTCCAACGAACTCTCCTGTGTGGCTTGGAGTCTCCCCCAGCACCTCAATCCCCCCGACCCAAGTGTTTTCAATTGGTGCTTTTAGGCTTTATTTCCTGGTGCTGGGTCCCTGGGTTGCGAGGTCTATCTTGCTGCCCGTTTTCACCTGGTTTATCTGTGAGTGAATGTGTGACTTCGAACAGCCAGCTGCCTTGTGTGCCTCACTGGGTCTGCTCGATGCCTCCCCAAACATGGGGTCTGCTAGCCACCACCTGCGCCCCCTGGTCTGCCAGCCACCGCTTTCTCCTGCTGGGACCTCTCTCGGTGGGCCTCTGACTCCGCCCCTCTTATCGGTCTGGATGAATGGTTGTCGGACTTCTGTACAGTTCAGTCTTCTGTCTGTTTTTTTGTTTCTAAATTTTTGTTGTCCTTAATTTTGGTTGTGCGAGGAGGCACAGTGTGTCCACCTACGCCTCCATCTTGGCCAGAAGTCCACATTTGGCCCTCTGAAGGCAAACACAAGGCTGATGTGGCCCCTGGTGAAAATGAGTTTGACACCCCTGAGCTACATGATCTGTGGGATGTCAGTGTTTGAGATGGGTAGGAGGATGAGATGGATCAGTGAGGCCCCAAGAAATGTTTCAGATTCAGCATGCTCAGATTTACCTGACCAAGTAGTCATCTATACCAAAGCCCCAAATTGGGGAAATGGGGGTGGGGAGCAGACTGATGGCAAAGAGGATGATTTTAGGCATTTAGAGAGGTTAGGTTTTCCCAGTTCAGTGTTGCCAGGAAGAACAGGGCTCCTTGGGCCAGTACTTTTATGTAATATGCGATGCTGTGCGGTGTGTATCTGCTGGGTAGTTTCAGGTACCTATGGTAGCATGTTAAAGGCTGTGAGAAGAGTTGCAAGTAGGACACCTGATAAGCATCTTGTAGCCTGATATCTTCCACCCTCCTTAAGCACCAAATGTTTTCCTTAAAGGAGAACTATTGCTGTGGAAAGTCTGGGAATTGCTTAGGTAGGCTGCTTTGGCTGGGGTTCAACTTGGGGCTGAAGATGGAAGGGATAGAAAAGACCATGTGAGTGAAGATGGCTCTAGTAACCTTCTTTGACAGAGCAGGGAGTCCTGAGGAAATGGGCAGAAAGAAGAAGCCAGATGACAGCAGTGGGGGCTGCAAGTTGCAGAGGATGTCAGGGAGGATGTTTGTAATTGTAGAGGATGCAGCATCAACCCAAGGGGTTAAAAAGCCTCAGATACTACAGTGATTTGTGGCCATTCCAACTCAACCCTAACAAAGAAAATCTTGTTCCTTGTCTAATTTTCCTCACTGGATTTTCTTGGATCTCACACTGGCAGCACTGACACTTGAATTAACATTGTATGCAAGATCTGTGCCACAGAACTAGGAGCAGGTGCTTGTGATTGGAGGACTTTCCTTGATTGAGTCCTTCATCTCTAAGCCACATCAAAACAAGTGGCTTGTGTGAGGCTGTTCACTGCCCTTGGCCACCCTTACTTTAACTATTACAAAGCCAGATGTCAATGGTAGTGTTTTCAGAGGTACTTCTTAATCATTTTATTCCTTGTCTGCTTCAGTCAAGGCCAGCAGTGTCCTGGTTGGTGACTAGTGTAGCTGTGTTCTGTGATTTTTGTCACACCGTTGAGCAGGTCTGTTTTTGTTGTTCAGGTTGTGAGAAGACCTTCATCACAGTGAGTGCTCTGTTTTCCCATAACCGTGCCCACTTCAGAGAACAGGAGCTCTTTTCCTGCTCCTTTCCTGGCTGCAGCAAACAGTATGACAAAGCCTGCCGCCTGAAAATTCACCTGAGAAGTCATACAGGTAATGAGCTAGAGAATGCAATGTCATTTGGACCTAAGATTTGTCTTTGTAGTAGCTTGCAGTTATAATTATGTGATGTAACTTTTTCTTTTCTAAGGTGAAAGACCTTTTATTTGTGACTCTGACAGTTGTGGCTGGACCTTTACCAGCATGTCTAAACTCCTGAGGCACAAAAGGTAATTATGCATTTTGGTTGAATTAGAAGTTTTGAAAATAAATGTGTTGTTTTTTAGTAGCAGAAGCCTATGAATGCAATATATGTCATTTTTTTAAGTTATAAGACAGGTGAATGTAGATAATTTGGAAAATTCAGAAAGTTATAAAAAGAACCACTGAGAACCTAATAACCTAAAGTCAGTTTTTTTTCTGTGTATACTTGTTTTTAAATTTAATTGACACCCTTTATATATATTCCTATATTTTTAAGAAAATTAACATGTGGAATAGGCTTTCCTTACGCAGGACAAACTTTCCATGGTGATAATGATCACCTTGGAGGGCTTAGTCTACCCGATCATGATGCTCAGCACTTTGCATGTGTATCTCTTTTAGTTTTTACAGCTTTGACTCTGATGTTTTTGTTCTCCCTGTTTTGCATTGGGACTCAAGAGGTTGGGTGGATTGTCCATGCTTGCATAGCTAGGGTTTGAGGGGTTTAATATAAAAATGTTACTTGAAAAGACAGCATTTATGTGTGGGCTTGAGACGGTCCTTTAAGCATTGCAGTGGATTTTCTGTGCACACTTATCATTGCCCTCTGTGGGTTGGAAAGCTTGTTTATAATCAGGATTCCTTAACAGTGGAAGTAGCTTTATCAGTACATTGGGAATCAGCTGTTTCTAGATTAAAGCAGCACTGATTGTTCTGTGTCGTCTGACTCTGGAATCAGCTAGGTCATTGAAGTAGAGTTTCTAATTACAAAGTGGCTAAACTGCAAATATGCCCATGTGGGCTAGAGATACAATTTAGATTTTCTGAAGTGTACTGGTAGTTTTTTAAAAAATGCAAAGTGTTTATAGTTTGGTATGTTTTGCAGACTTTTAAACAAAGGTCACCTCTGAGGCTTGGTGCCTTCAGATGGTGTGAGTAATTACTGTCATGTTTTTCTGTTCTTACAGGAAACACGATGATGACCGGAGGTTTACCTGCCCTGTTGAAGGCTGTGGGAAGTCATTCACGAGAGCAGAGCATTTGAAAGGCCACAGTATCACCCACTTGGGCACAAAACCATTCGAGTGTCCGGTGGAAGGTAGATTTTAATATGTTACTTTGAGCTGTAAACTAACACCATCTCCACACTGATGTTGTAATATTTAGTTGTTTAAAGGTAAGTTTTAGTTGTTTAAAGACAAGGTGAGTATAAGTTGTAGTATTAGATTTACTTGGTTTTTAGTTAATTGCTCTGTCTTAGGAGCAATGTATTGGACAGAACAGACTTCAGAATCAGATCTGGTTTGACCTTTGGCTCTGCAGTGCTTTCACTAGATCTGTGACTTAGTTACCTGTTTAATTTGGTCGGTGTGACTATTTGGTGAAATAACCTGAAAAATGCTTGTTTTGGCATCTGGCACATATCATGAACTCAGTAAATGGATGCTACCCATGCTGTGATTGGACAGCAGTAGAGCTAGGCTGGCTTTTTAGAAGGGTATTAGGGTTTTTTTTTCCCTCTAAAACACCGAAGGTATGATTCAGTCACCAAAAGTGTGGCTTGGCTATGCTGGCCTTACTGTAGTGCTGCAGAGGCACTAGCAAGTGGTAGAGCCAGATCAGTCTAGAGTTGTGAATTTGAATCCTGGCTCTACCCTCCCCTAAGTTGGTGACCTCAGGCAATCTCTGGTTAGTAAAGATCAGTTCAAAGCTAAGACCATTTCCTACAAAGTAATGAGTATAATATAGATGATATAACCAAGATTCAGTTCTCTTCATCAGAGCTCAGTTAGGGTATGACATGTAGACAGGTAACATGTAGAGTGCTATGGAGGCACAAAGAAGGTCACCCAAACTGTTTCTAGGGCATGGGAATGGCCTCCCAGTCAGCTGAAGAGTAAGGAAAAGCTAGCCAGGTGTCGGGGTGGCAGAAAGGCCAGAGTGGCGAGATCTCCCAGTGCTGTAAGAAAAGCAGTCTCTTGAGTGCTTGGGGCAGGGGAGCAATGGGATCATATTTGAGTTTAGGCTCAGTCTGGTTTCCTTAAACCAGGTGCTGGTGCCTGGATTGGGCTTTAGTGGAGGGAAGGTGCCTGGACTGGGGTTGGGTGGAGGGAAGGAAGGGAAAGCATAGACAGGAGAGGTAGACATTAGAATTAACAGTACTTGATGACAGATTTGGAAGATGGGGGTTGTGGGAGAGGCAGTAGTTGGGGTCAGTATCTCAGTTTGGAGGGGGACACAGGGCAGTAATTGGAGGAAGAGGAGTTTGGTTTGGACATGCTACATTTTAGGTACCCATGCACTTTGCAAATTGAGTTCCTCAGAGGACAGGGGGCTGTATTGCTGGGCTTGGTGAGTAGGTAGTCTGGAGTGAGGCAGGCAACACATCAGTAATCATTTAAGCCATGGAAATGGATATAATTCTCAAGGAACAGTGTATAGTTGACCCTTGAACAACGTGGATTTGAACTGTGTGAGTCCATTTACATGCTCATTTTTTGCAGTTGATAGCAATTCAGTTGACCAACGCATTTCAAATACATGTTGTTCAAGGGTCAACTCTGTGGTTGGGAGTAGGAGCACCTGGAGGGCTGGCTGTAATCATACATGGATTTTTGACACTGCAGATGTTAGCCCACCTAACTGCTGTATTGTTCAGGGTCAACTGTAAATCAAAGAGAGGCAGTATAGTGATTAAGAATGTGAATGATAGATTCAGACTGCCTGGATTCAAATCCAGGGTCTGCCCTTAAGTAGCTCTGTGACCTTGGTTGAGCGGCTCAAGCTTTCTGTGCCTCTTCATCATCTGTAAAGTGGTAATAAAACCTCATAAGTTTATTATGAGGGTTCAGTTAGTTAATAAGCTTAATTAAGGCACATATGAACCATCTGAAAAGGTCACCTATTGCTGTTGTTATGATTTGTGTTATCAAGGAGGCCTAGGACAAAACCCTGGGGACTGCCACAATTTCAGGTGAAAAGTAGAAGGAAACCGTAAGGTCAAGAGAGGAGGATGTTTGGAAAAGGGAGTCCTGAGTGCTGAGGTGTGGCGGGTTGGTGAGGAATATGCGGGGGCTCCTCTGGAAGGCAGGGTCATTGGATTGATTCACTTATGACGCAAAGTTTGAGGTTCAGTGGAGTAGCTGGGGCAGAAGTCTGCTCTAGTACCTGAGAGGGGAGCTAGGGTGAGGCTGGAGATGTTTCTAGAGAGGTTGAAGGAAAGAGGAAAGGGCAGTTGCTGGCTACTGTAGAGTTAGAGAGATGCAGATAATGGAGAGAGGAGTGATAGGGCATTGGCTGGTTGAAAGTGCTCTTGACTGTCAGTGGTGGTGAAGGCAGGAGCTTGGTGGAGGAATCTCAGAGCCTGTTTTCAGATTATGCCATTTTCTCTGCTTTCGTAGATGTTCCATAGTAAAAAGTTAAAAACAAGCACTATCTCCTTTTCCATGTTAACTGGAGGAGGAAGAGAGAATAGAGGGCCATCAGCAGGGAGCGTGTATGAGGGAGGACAGATGGGGAACCAAGGACAGCATGAATGGGATGGGACCTTCAGGACACATGTGGTGGTTTCTCTAGTATGTTTCAGAATGTCTCACAGGGAGTCAAGGTTGGCAGATGTTTGTGTGGTCACTTTGAAAATGAGGATGCAAGCTGTGCAGATACCTGTGGAAATTGCAGGTTTGGAGGGAAGCATGTCATTATGGGACTCCTTCACCCTTCCCCTGAGTGTGGTGTCTTGGTATAAAGGTGGGTTGCTGTTTATTAATATCTTTGATTTGTACAGAACTGACGTAAGTCTCAACATATAATGCTGTAATTAGGAAATAACACTGTTAACATGAAAAAATGGTCACATTCTGGTCATCAAAGAAAGTACAAATTAAAATGAAATATATTGTGTTCCCTGTTGAATTAGCAAATATTTTGAAAAATGGAAACTCAACTGCTGGCAAAAGTGTGTAGCAGACATCCTCATTGTGGTTGATCTTGTTCTTTGGGAAGGCAGCTTGATTAAAAAGTGTATTCAGCACCTCTGTTCTGTGAGCTGCCTTCAGAAATTTGTGCTGAGTACTCCCAGCTGGAAAAAGGGGCCAGGAACATGACAGATAGAGGGTATTGCCATGCACTGGGTGGAACACAGTAGGCGTCATAGACAAGATGCCTGAGGGTGAGACCGTAGCACCTACTCTCTCTATGGTGTTTTCCAAATGTACTGGCATGAGCCTGACTAGAAAACAAGTTTGAAGCTTTGTTTGAAAATGATATAAGTTCAAAACTCATTAGAGGCAGCCGAAACCTTTATTCATCTGACCATATCCTATCTTTGTAGCCTCTTTTCCTAAAATAGGCTTCCCCCTGGCCCTGGACTCCAGCAGCTCCCCCTTGCCACCCTGAAAGTTGCCACAGTATAAAGATGCTTGTTTCTACTTGTTTAGGCACTTTGTGAGTACTCTGTAGGTTGGTATTATACACTTAGTCCTCATAATTTCTGTGAGGTTGGTGTCATTTCTACTTTACAGAAAGGAAAAAGGAGATTCCAAAAGGATAAATAAGACTATATACTACAGAGGGCTGAACTAAAGTTGGGATACAGTCATGCTAGCTCCAGAGCAGGACCTGCCCCCTCAGCGTTGCTGCCCTTTATGGCGTCCATGCCTTAGCTTGGCAGCTCCCTTGACTTGGATGCCCTTGCTCTGCTCTGGCCGGCCCCTACCATTTGTTGGGACCCAGTTACCTCACATGGTAGCTGCCTTCTGAAACCTTTTTTCTATCCTCTCTGGAGGTGTGCTGCTTCCTCTGCTTCCAGCATATGCCACGGCACTAGAGCTGGTTTTATTCTGCCCTTTGTTAAGACATTGGATTGTTTACATGTCTCTACTAGGTTACAAGCTGCCAAGAACCCTACTTCCCCTTCTGTCCCTGTAGTGCAGACCTCCAACAGTGGAAATTCAGGGCATGAAGGAAGGTGGCTGTATTTTTGAATCTCTAGTTTTCCCTCTGACCTGTGTGCAGGTCTGCAATCTTACTGACTGGCTAAGCAGTTGAGTAGTTAATAAGGCAGTGCCAGTTCCAGGTTCTGCTTATATCCCTGACTTAGGGCCATTTGTTTGGTCACTCTGGTCATCAGTTTCTCAGTGGTAAAATGATAAGAATTGGCCTTGGTGATCTGTTGAGATAGCTTCTAACTTTAAATGTCATACAATTATGGTTGTTATATAATAGTAGCTTAATAGAGATGATTAGTATAAATTTTTAGCAATTGAATGTTTATGGAATTAACACTTAATTTAACTTAATCTTTCTAGCAGCCCTGTGTAATGGGTGAAGAAATAGGCTCAGAGTTAACTTGTCCAGGGTCACATGTCTTATACACAAATGATGTGGAACTTCAGATCTCCTTTTCAAAACAGAGTTTGCTTTCAAATTTAATTCTTTATGATGCTGCTTCAAGGGATCTTTAGTGTATGTCTCTGGCCAGTAGCCAAAGCATGGATATGATTCTGATATGACAAGGAAATATCAGCATTTGTTCCTTGGTAATCCACAGATTTAACAGTCATCATTGTTTCTGTTCCAGGGTGCTGTGCCAGGTTCTCTGCTCGTAGCAGTCTCTACATTCACTCCAAGAAACACCTGCAGGATGTGGGTGCTCCAAAAAGCCGTTGCCCGGTCTCCAGCTGTAACAGACTGTTCACCTCCAAGCACAGCATGAAGGCACATGTTGTCAGGCAGCATAGCCGGCACCCAGGTTTGCTTGATTTTTGTCCCTCTTAGAGGGCTACAGAGATGTGTAAGGTCAGCAAGTTTCAGAGAAGCAAAAGTGTGTCATTCCTTCCTTAGCTTCTCTCAGAAGTTGGCTGAGTCTTAGGTTAAGTTAATCTAGTGCAGTGAGGTCTTACCAGTCTAGGGACCATGACTGCTAAACCTGGTGGCCTCTTTCAGACTTTCCTGCCATTTCTTGCCTCTGCTTCTCTGATTCGTCCTTGGAGAACATTCAGTCTTCTATTTTGTTGGCTTTTCCTAGCATATGCCTCAATTCTGTGTCCCCCTGTGACCTAGGAACCCCCTGTGTTCCTCTGCTGTTTTTGTCTTTTTCAGCTGCTCTTTTTAAGTCCCATTGGTTCTTTATGAGCACACCCTTTTGTCTCCTCCATTCCGCTGCTGGAGAAAGTCCTTCAAGATGAGAACAGAGTTGTGTTTCAGGATGTGAATGGGGACAGGATTGTGAGGGCAGAGAGGGAACCGTGACAGTTCTCTGGGAGGTGGGAGGGCCCACAAGATAGCCTTGTTCATTTGGTTGCATGGTGGCATGGAACTTAGAATCCTGCCTCTTGAGGCTGCAGTGCACAGTCCTCTAGTCAGGATGTTGAGAGGTTTGGGTGGCCATGTGGTTGACTCCTTAGAGCACTCTCATCACCCTGCTCTCTGGGGTATGGTGGGGTTGCTGCACCTGGCAGGTCCTAGCTGGTGAAATCCTGGCAAGCTATAGAGTTATCCGAGTGTGTTGCTAATCAGGTCCTGCTCATTGCCACCTGTGTGACAGGCAGCACCAGCCTTGGGGTATAGTCGCTGCCTAGCTGTGTGATCCTGGCCAGGGAGTAGGCCTGCCAGCTCTGGTTTGTCCATCTTTCAAACATGGAATTTGAGTGGTTCTCATATTGCAATGTCTTGTTAAAGTGTCTAGAATAGGGCTTGATGAGTAGTTTAGTTCAGTGAATGTTTGTGCCCTTCCTGTGGCTTTCTCTGATCCCATTAGTGTGGTCACTTCTTTCCTCCTTTGGCTGTAACAGTGATTGCTTTGTATTTAAAGACACTGTCCTTCTAGACACTAGGTAGGTATCTTGAGGACTCGTGTTAGAGGCTGTCAGCTCGGCTCACAGGCCAGTCAGGTTCCTTATGCTGATGTTCAGAGGCCCTCAGTGATTGACTGTGTTCCTGCCTCTGTCTTTAAAACTTACTTGCCCAACTGTAAACTGGTGGTCTGTGATACCATGTACCTGGCCTCTCTGCTCCTTCCCCTTTCCTAGCCTGGCTAATACAGAAGTCAGCAACAGCACTGTTTATTCTCTGGATATGAGAACCTCTCAGGTGCTTCTGTAGTGCTTGTTTTCCAGGCTCCGAATTTATGATGTGACATTGACTTACTCGAGTCATTCTTCCCTGCCATAAGTTAGGGGTGGGTAGATGACCAGGTGCTGGCCCAGTGTTTGCCTCATGAGAAATAAGTGCTTGGGAACGTCCATTTTTTGTGGACCAACTTTGCCAGGGGCTGCCCTGGATTACCCTTTTGAGTTTCTCCTCATAGTGGTCCTGGGATCGGGGGTTCCTAACCGCTCTGTCAATGACAAAGAAACTGAGATAGAAATGAGAAGGATTTGCTAGAGGTCACATAGGCAAAGAAGGGCTGGAACAAGGCCAAAATTGTAACCTTATGTTAGATGCTCTATTAATTAATGTTAATGATTTTTGAATATTTGGTTCTTGTACATAGCAGGCTCCAGTAAAAGTGGAATTAATAAAGTGCTGACTAGGAAATTTTTGGACAAATCGCTGTTTGCACTAAGGTTATTATTAACCTTTTCATAGGGAGCTGATTCCTCAGAATTGTCAAGGGAATTTTTGGAAAGTTTTGAAAAAAAGATAATTTTGATTTTTAATTTTTCCAAAGAATCACTGACATTTTCTTTCAGAATGTCTCATCACTAAGAGATACTTAAGAAGTAATAATATATTGATCCTACATTTAAACTTTGAAGTAATATGACAGTTAAAGAAGATATATTCTGAATTTGATTATTTAAAATTTATTTGGGGGGCTTGTCTAGAGTAGATTCTTTCATAGGTTTGCATGATAAATATAATGGGCACTCTGACCTGGTGTCCACAATTGGAAAATAAGAATTTGGGATTAGCTAATGTTTGGTATGGGAGGAACAGAGCCAGGAACTGGGAGCCTGTTTCCTCTGGCTGGGACGTGGCACATTCTAGAAGTTGCAGGTAGGAATTTCTTAAGAATAACATCAGATCCTTGTTTGGCTCTGGATTTGGCATGATTGAGTGCACTTGTATATAAACCCCCAACTTGAATATTCATTGAAATTTTAAAAAAGTATGCCAGTGTTCATTATTCCTCCAGGGATATTCTGATTATTTGGATTAATTGGATAACTAATAACCAAATGATTAGAGTATTGGGACCAGTAAGACTGAATGAAGAGGGATCTACTAGAATTGTTTCTACAGTAATTATTAAATGTTGCTTAAGGCCCATCAGGCACTGTGCCTGGTGCTGAAGTACAAAGATGGTCAGACAGACTGTACCCTCAGGATGATCATAGCAGGGGGTGGGGGGAGTATTAGAGACTGGGGGTAGAAAGGTGGTAGGGAGAGGGGAGTCTGTCTCTAGAGTGCCTGCGGGACCAGATCTCTAGTTCTCTGCAGCTCCCTAGAGCTGGGGCCTACTGGCCAATTTTTTTTCTCCATTCACCACCCCCAAATGACTCAAATCTGTTTTGGAGTGGCAACTAGTTGTACAGTGAGGCATAGAGTTTGATGAGACATGAGCTGATACAAGCTAATTCCAAAAATATTCTCAGAACTAGAGTTCACCTTGGGTCTGACTTCGCAAGATTTGGATGCCATGGAAAGTTTTACAGTCTTCTCAGGGGTAGCTGTTGTACAGCAGAAGGTATACAGGATTTAAAGCCAGAGAAGACATGGCTTCAAGTTCTGTTACCCATTAATGTGATTTCAGAAAATGTTATTTTCTCTTGAATTATTTCTTCCATCTGGAGACATTCCTGTCAGCTCTAGGATTTGAGACAACATATGCAAAATGCCTTATGTGTCATCAGGCTTTCTTCGTTGAATGCTGCTTTTGATGTGCCAGGCAGCAGGGTCAGGAATTAGGCAATAGATGTTGTCTTGATGGGTTGCCTAATATCTTGTGTACAAATAAAACTTCCTAGTCTTCTGCCCTGGCTGGTGTAGCTCAGTTGATTGAGTGTGGGTCTCCAAACCAAAGGGTCACTGCTTTGATTCCCAGTCAGGGCACATGCCTGGATTGCGGGGCAGGTCCCTAGTAGGTGGTACATGAGACACAACCACATGTTGATGTTTCTCTCTCTTTTTCTCCTTTCCTTCCCCTCTCTAAAAATATATAAATAAAATCTTTAAAAGCAAAACAACTTCTTAGTCTTCTAAGGGCATAAAATAACTGGACTGTTTATTCCTTTTCAGATCTCTTCCCTCAGCTAGGAGCTCAAAGTTCTCTTCCAGTCAGTGAACTTGGCAGCCCAGGCCAAAGTGAGCTCAACAACATAGACCTGGCAGTACTCTTCTCCGATGTACCTGCTGATGGTAGTAGTGCAGCAGGGGCCTCGGATGAGGCACTGACCCCTGGAATCCTGACTATTGATGTGACTTCTGTGAGCTCCTCTCTTGGAGGGAACCTCCCTAATAATAGTTCCTTAGGGCCAATGGACCCACTGGTCTTGGTGGCCCACAATGACATTCCTCCAAGCCTGGACAGCCCTCTTATTCTTGGGACAACAGCCACAGTTCTTCAGCAAAGCAACTTCAATATGGATGATATGCAAACTGTAAGTGCAGGAGGATTAGGCTGTTTGGTAGCTCTGCCTGTCAAGAACTTGAGTCAGGACCCACGGGCTTTGACTTCCAGCAGCAGTTTGGCAGTGAACACCACCACACTGACCTCTTCAAGCAACCTCCCAGGGAATACCAGTGTCCCAGAATTGCTGGCTTCAATCAAAGTGGAACCAGACTTACCTCCTGGCCCTGAAACTGTCAGGCAGCAAGAACAAAGCAGAGAGGTGCCCCGGCCTGTGTTCTCCAGCCCTCCAGAAAAGCACAGTCCTCAGAGAGACACAGGACTCAGTGCAGGGACTGGCAACTTTTATTTGGTATGAAGTGCTATATTCAGTCACTGCCACATAGCCCACTTCTCTTACACTTAATTTTGAGGATGTTCTGGATTAATCATTTATGTACAGACATTTCTTACTCTTTGTGAAAGAATGGAGCCCTGGACTACCAGTTTGGAAATCTGAATTCTGATCCTGAGTCAGAACTGATTAGTTTTTATAACCTCGAGCAAATCGCTTAACCTGTCTGAGCCTAAAAGTCTCATTTCTAAAATGAGGGGGGTTGGCTAGATGATTTCTAAGGTCCTTTTGAGTGCTGTGATTACTTGATAATATGTTTCTTTTCCTGAAAAAAAAATTGGTAGTATTTCATAATGTTGAAATAGTCTGCCTTTGTGCTTTTCACATAATAACAAGTCCTTAGACTTACTAATAAGCAGAGTAAGGGGGATCTTGTTATCAATTGTCTTTAGAGTTTTAATGGAAATTTTAAAATCATGCAAAACAATTTTTTTAAAAGAATTAGAGTTAGGGGGGAAAATAGTGGTTTGTGAACCTTTGTTTCTGGAGGGTTATGAGTAGTTCTCCAGTTTTGAGGCTTGACAGTTAATATCCTTTATATCAGTTTTACATTTAATATAATTTAAAAATAATTTAAAGATTCTTGGAGAAGTCTGATTTCTTTCCTCAGGTTCATATGGGAATGATCAAATAGGTCTTTTTCTTTGTGTCACAGGTTAAGTTTGATAGTGATATTGATCAAAATATTAAATCTTACCACAACTTCTAAAAAAAAGTTTAATTCTCTGAATTAGGATCAATTTGAGGGATGTGGTAACCATCCACCATGGAGCCAGCTTTTATGTCTTTTGAGAGAACCTCCATCTCTGTCTAGCTTTGTCTGGTGTCTTATTTATTGTGGGGGCATATCTACATGTGCTAATCTCTGCTTCAGCAGCTACAGCAGTTGCCTAGTGTGCAGGTGCCTGGGCCTGGAGGGGACATGGCTAAGGCTCATTTTGTAGGGTGTCACTGCCTGAGTGCAGGGCCTCAGTACCTTGGGAAACAGTAGTTCTCTGGTGTCATTGCATCATCAGAGGCCTAACTGTGGGTGGGGACAGGAGGAGCCACCATGACCTTGATCCTTGATCCATTTTCTTGCTAGCTGAGTGACGTTGGGCTGCCTCGATTTTCTGACCACAGATGGTGTGTGTTGAATGGGTTACAGGTATGCCATGAGCTGTTTAGGGTTGTTCTTTCTCTTTTTGTAGTGGTAAGTATTAACATGTTTTTCTTATAAAACATTCACAAACTCAGCTGAAGTCCTATTTAAATACTGTAATACTGTTTGACTCCCTCAATAAACTTCCTGAATTCATAACCAATTATTGCTTTGGTCTGTAAAACACTGAGTTGAGCACCTGCCACTGGAGTGGCCTCTGCAGTAGGTACATGAAATAGGACCTCCAGGTCTGTCATACAAGTATTATGTGGCATGCTCTGAAAAACGTTGGCAAGTGCTGCAGTAAATTAATCTTGAATCACTGAGGGAAGACTGGTTATTTGTTTCAGACAGCAGAGAAGTATGTAATTCATTTTTTAACAGTTTCTGTATAAAATATTTTAATGTTTTAGACTTTGGAGGAATAAGCTTTGAATATCTGGGTAATAAAATTATATATATTGTTCCAACTCTGACTTCGTTTAGCTATCACTATAATTGTACATAGTATTTGATTCTCAGTGAGCCTTTGCTGGAGATTCTCAAAGAGTATTCGACTTTGCTCTGTTCAGGAAGCAGAATTACTACATATTGGTAGTTCCCTCCCGTTGCTGTTTCGGTCAAGTGACTGACACACTTTTCTTTGATCTCAGGAAAGTGGGGGCTCAGCAAGAACTGATTCCCGAGCCATTCAACTAATCAAGAAAAAAAAGCAGAAAGGAACTGGGAGCAATGCAGGTGAGGCTGTGTGTGCTGCAGTGCTGGGGGAGTGAAGGTTCTGATAGCTTGGGGCTTAATTAGGGACAGGAGAAATACATAGAATGGATATTTTCTATGTTCTTTGTGTTACTTTTATGTTCGGAATGCCCTTTCAACTTCTTAGTTTTTATGTGAATTTAAGAAAAAAAGTTACAAAATTCCTAGCATCAGTGTGGACATGTTTTATTTAAATAAAAAGCTGAGTAAAAGTTAGTGGTTGCAAACTTCAGTGTTTGTTACCTGGTAGGCTGCAAGTTAAAGAGCGAAGCAGACCATGTGTCAAAAGTGGAGGTGGAAATCTGATGATAAATGGCTGCTGGCCCTTGAGCTTGGTATTTGGGAAGACTCTGAGGACAGCTGCTGCTGACCGAGCCAGCCTCTAGGCGGCATGAGTCATTATGGGTACCTAGTTTAGTTATGATGAAGTCTTCTAATTTTAAAATGTCAGCAACATTTTTGGTTTTTAAAAAAACACTAAGTAGACACAATAAGACCTGATAGTTTGTGGCCTCATGCATCTATATATTCATCCATCCTGAAAATGGAATAGTGGGACACAGTGTTTAGAGAAAACTACAGTAAATTCTTTTGTAAAGATAACAGTGAATTATCGTTAATGCTTTTATTTTATACATTTTATTTGTCTTTTATATTTATCTAAAATGTGTTTTTAAAATATCAGGGGGTATGGAGGATTAGCAATATAATTTTATTATCTTTCTGTCCTTAATAATATGGGGCTTTTTCTTTAAAATAATGATAACTCCTTTAGTTTTCTTAAAGCAAACATTGCCCTGTAAGGTATGTTGTACATGTCAGTGTTCATTGTGACTGAGCAAGAGTTACTACCTCCATAGTTCACAAAGTGCCCAAATAGGACTTTTGGAGATGATAATAATGAAAGAAAGTATGGTGCTGGTGATCTATAGAATGACATTCAGCACATATTAGGCAAAATTGATGAAGGAAACCAAATGCCTTTATTTAACCTGATAGTAATCTCAGCTTGAAGAAAAAAGTGCAATGAACATTCAGGTATATAATACATGTTATATCCATTGCATTGCTTTGGAGTTGCATTTGTAGATGTGGTTTTACATTTTTATTTATTTTTTTAATATTTCAGCATTTTTTTAAAAAGGGACATTGAAAAAACATAGCCCCATATTAATTATACTAGTATCACTTCATTAAAATGAATACTATTTTCTTAATGTCAGTATGTAGCAAGTGGTCAAATTTTAATTGTCCCAAACCCCATAAATTTTTTTTTTTAAGATTTCACTTATTTATACTTAGAGGGGAAGGGAGGGAGAAAGAGAAGGAAAGAAACATTAGTGTGTGGTTGCCTCTCGAGTGCCCCCCCAGGGATCTGGCCTGCAACCCAGGCATGTGCCCTGACTGGGAATTGAACCGTTGACCCTTTGGTTTTAGGCTGTCACTCAATCCACTGAGTCATATGAGCCAGGGCCCATAAATGGTTTTTAAAACTGTTTGAATCAGCATCCCAATAAAGCTCATTTATGACTATGGGTTGACATGTTTCTTAAGTTTCTTTTACATCTGTAGGCTTCTTCCATCTCCCTCCTGTGTATTTGTTGGAGAATCTCGCCAGTGTGGATTTTGCTGATTGTGTCACTGTGGTACAGTTTAACAGGTTTCTGTCTTGTATGTTTCCTGTAAATTAGTAATTACATCTGTGGGCTTGGTTTGATTGAAGTTTGATTGGGGGGGGCGGGTAGCAAAATGCTTACCAGGTGGTAGGGGGCTCTTCCAGGGGTCCCTGACGTCTTTGTTAGCAGCTATTGATGACCAGTAGATTGATTAGGGGTTGCAGAAAGATGATATTCTATCATTCCTTTTAAAATAATGAGTTAGTTTCTTAGCACCTTCCAGTAGTGGTCAAAATGTTTTTAGACACTTGTTGATAAACATTTTACACATTTTTATGGGAAGAAATCTAGAACCTGCCAAGTATTCAAGCTTCATATGTTGAAGGCAGGAGAATTTTCCTGTAAGTGCCAGCCACATACCTTCCTTGAAAAGCCCTCTTGAAGTATAACCAGTTGAGAGAGAGAAGAATGAAAATACAGACGCATAGTTCCTTTTCCAAAACCCTTGGGACTAACTGTGTTTCCACCCCACACCAGCCATTAAATGTTTCTCTTGTTGGCAATATTCCATATGTATTATTTATTTGTGTCCTCCATTTGTGGTGCTCTTCATCCAGCCTCCCCTCATATCTCCCACAATCAGTGTATTTACCTAACTCATGATCATGGCCACTGTTCTATTACATGGACTGCAGATTTTATTTGGGTTTGACCAGTTTCCTACTAGTGTCTTTTCTGTTCCTACATTTCATTTGGTTGTCACGACACTTTAGCCTTCTCCAGTCTATGTCTGTTCCTCAACCCTTCCTTGCCTTTCATGATGCCTATGAAGAGTACTGGTTCCCTAGTCTGGAATATCCCTCCATTTGGATCTGTCTGATGCTTTTTCTTGATTTGACTGAAGTTATGGACCTTTTGAAGCCAAAGTGGGGTGTCCCCATTGCATTGTGTCAAGGTACATGTAATCAACGTGTAACAGATAATACTAACCTTGATCAGGGTTAAGGTATTATCTGCCAGGTTTTCCCATTGTGAAGTTACTATTTTTTCCTATAATTAATAAATATTTATTTGAGGTAGATACTTTGAGATGGTGTGTAGATCTTGAGGGTCTATAAGATCACCCTCATTTTTCACATCCAAATGCAAGTTTGATGGTCTCCAAGGCCACTCTTAGGTTCAGTAATTTTCTAGAAGGGCTCAGAAATCACAATTATGGTTTACTGCAGTGAAACAACACAGAATAAAATCAGCCAAGGGGAGAGGGGCGTAAGGCAGGGTGCAGGACAGTTCCCAGAGTGAAGCTTCCAGTTGACCTGTCCCGAGAGTTGTGGACAGTGCTAACTCCTCCCACTGTGTGACAACACACAGGGTATTGTCAGCCAGGGGAGTTCACCTGAGTCTTGCTCTCCAGCTATTGAGCAGGGCCCCAGGCCTCCACCATAAGTCACATTGTTAGACTACTTGAAGTGGCCCAGGGCCCGAAGGTAAACAAACACATCTACCAGACAGGACATTCCAAGGACCTTGAGATTAATTTCCAGAAGCCTGGAGTGAAGGCCACACCTCACCTTGGGCAAGGTTAATCCATTTCCACACACTGTGTAGATACCTTGTTTCTCTTTCAGTCTCTCACTAAGTCAACACTCAAGGGTAGATTTGCCTGCGATATTATTACTGTGGTGTTCTAAAGGTGATTTTCAGTTTCCTTCATTCCTTGTACATTTATTAATTAGAATTTTCCTATAAGGAAGAGCTGTCCCTTCTCTCCCATTCATTCAGTTACATCAATATGTATGCAAAGGTATTTCTTTTATCCTTTAGGTTATTACAATATTGTATTTTTAAAAACTTTTTTTATTGTTGTTTAAGTACAGTTGTTTCCATTTTTCCCCCACCACTCCCCCCACCCCTACTTAATTTTTTCAGTATTTATTTTAATCAGTATTTATTTTAATGCTCAGATTGTTCCAGCTTTGGCCACTGGTAGCAATTTTGGTTGGATCCTTTCAACATGCCTCCATCCTGGTGTTTTAGGGAGACACTTCCTACTTTTTGGTTCCACCAGACTTGTCTTATATTGTCCCTAGCTCAGTCCTAGAGTCTGTCACTCTCCAAGGAGCCCTGTTCCTTTTATTGGAGAGTGATATCTGAAACTGAGGTCTAGGCTGTGGGTGTGCTCGTTGTCCCTGCTACCAGGGTATCATTGCATCTAGGCTCTCTTGGCAGATGCTACTAGGAGATATATTTATGTTTTATATTGGGTTGGCCAAAACGTTCATTTAGTTTTTTTCTGTACGATGGCTCTAGTAGTGCTTAGTTGCTTTAACTTCATTCAAAACAATTTTGTTGGATTGTATTGTGACAGCTGTCATATCAGCGTGCATTAAAAAATCACCAAAATTGTTGCATTTTTGTGCAGTCCTTTTAATTGAAGATGGAAGAATATACAGAACATTTTTTACATATTATGCTTTATAATTTCAAGAAAGGTAAAAACACAACTCAAATGCAAAAAAAGATCTGTGCAGTGTATGGAGAAGGTGCTGTGACCAATAAAATATGTCAAAAGTGGTTTGTGAAGTTTCTTGTCACTACTGACATTTTGGCCAAGTAATTCTTTGCTGTGGGGCTGTCTTATGCATTGGAAGATGTTTAGCAGTGCCCCTGTCTTCTATCCACTGGAAGCCAGTAGCAGGAGATAACCAACATACTCCAAAGCAATAAAGTTATTGGTGAAAATGAAAAATATGTCCAAATCACTGGGCATATTTGTCCAAAAATATTTTTGCCCAAAAATATGTCCAAATGAAAAATATGTCTTTTATTTTAAGGAAGAAACCTAAATGGACTTTTTGGCCAACCCAATATTATGTTATATATATCAATAGAATATATAACCTGCACTAGCTATGCTTTAACAGAATATTTCACATTTTAGAATGGAAATATGGTACATATGTTCTGTATTTGTTAACATGCCTAGTTACTACCTTGGCATTTTTCAGTGAAATATATTCATGTAAGTGGGATCAACTAAGATTATAAATAGTTTCACAGGTGTTACTGCTAAATTATTTTTGGCACCAAATTTAAGGGGGGGAATGTAGATTTTGGAACTTCCTGGGTTTTTGGATTGTGGTATAATAAGTCCAGGAACAGTGAGGTTACAGGTTAACAGGACTATTAATGGAATTAAGTAATTTGAACATAGTCTGGACTTCACATTATCAGTGTAGTGAAGTCCAAAGTGCATATGCTGATTCTTAGAAAATGTGCAATCTGAATGATTTGAAAAATAAGATATAGGATCTAAAATCTAAGACCCTTCCCATTGGGTTGCTCTTGAATGTACAAAATAAAATTGTGCTATTTCTTTATCTTCAATATTGAGGTCCCCCCTCAGAATAAACCAAGAATATTTTCTCAGCATAAAAAGTCAAGAGAAACTTTTATTCTTGAAGCTGATAGTTAGCAAAATAAGCTTTAAAAAAGTGTAACCAATTTTAGAACTATAAACATCCGTATTATATAAACATCTATTTTCTGTACTCTTTAACAGTAGGGGGCGGGAAAGAAAACAGTGCTTACTGGAAGAGACGGTAAACAGTAAAACACATGTTAGGGGAGTCATACAACAAAAGTGTAAACAAGTGTGAGTCCCCTAACTTTTTTTTATTTTTTTGACTGAGTCAAAGAACAGAATCCCAACTTCGTGTTGTCTAGAAAACGCACATTTTGGATGTTAATATTTAGGAATGTTAAAATTAAGATAAGAAAACAAAAGAAAAGCCAGAATCACAAAGCAGAGGCTCATACTATTAGTATTACTTTTTTTTTTATTCCTTATCTGATGATATGCTTATTGATTTTAGAGAGAGGGGAAGAAGGGAGGGAGAAAGAAAGAGAAACATTGTTTGGTTGCCTCTCACACGTTCCATGACTGGGACCAAACCTGAACGTAGGCACGTGCTATGACCGGGAATTGAACCTGTGACCATAAACTGCTGGTGACCTTTGGTTTGTGGGACAGTGCTCCAGCCAACTGAGCCACACCAGCCAGGGCAATACTACTATTATTAAAAGCATACAATTTAAAGATGATGACTTGGGGCAGAGAAGATTTTCCCTGTTTTTGATTGCTCTCCACATATGATGAACAGCAGAACTATAAAAGACTTCTGGCCATTTATGTGAATATTTATATGAAGGCTTACATTATCAAACATTAGAAAGTAAAACTGATAGAAATCTAGGATTGGATAAATAAAAACCAATATCTGAGGTAATTAACTCATTTACAAATGAAGCAGAAAAAGATACAAAAGATGTTTACAGTGGGAATAATAAAGTTGATTCAATAGATCCTATTCCTTGAACATGGAATATTTATAGAAATTAAACTGAACAAATTAGGCCATCAGAAAAAGCATTACAAAATTGTTAGGCAAAAATCCCCAGCCTGATGGTGTATGTATTTGACCATAATGTGATAAAATAGAAAGTAAAAATTACTTGGAAAACAAAAGAAAACCTACCAAATTCTTGGGTAAAAGAAGCAATAAAATCTAATTACAAATGCTTACAGAAGAAATGGATAGCCAAGTGGTTTTATGTTTGAACTCTTGAGCAAGCAGCTGCTCTGTCTTCAGTTTTCTCCTTTGTAAAACAGTAATAGAAGCAGCTATATTGGATTCTTGTGGGGAATAAGTGAGATAATACTGGTAAAGTGCTTACAAGTACTCCAAATCTCAGCTATTTACCGTTGTTAAGGATGAAAGGTAGGGGATATGGCTAAAGCCAGACAGAAGTTTATGCATTGCTTGCCTTCCTATTAAGTAAGAGAGAGAACAAATCTAAGAGGAATCAGAATTCTGAATTTTGATGCTTAAGTTGACAAACTATTCAGTTGGGCTAAACAAAAAATCTTTATGTCTATATAGCCCCCAGCTTGTCAGTTTCTACCACTGAGCAGTATCACCAAGAAAAAAAAGTGTAAGTGAATTTCACAGATTCAAAAAAAAATAAGTATCATTGAAACTCTGATAATAAATTGGAGTGCTTGCAACAAAATGCACACTTTCCAGGAAAACAAAAATTATCATTATTCAAAAATAAGAACTGTGAGTAAAGTTAGTATTTCAGAGTCTCATGCTTGCCTATTACACAGCTTCTGCTTGTCCATGGTATATGTGTAGTAGCCGCTGTTCTAGTGTTTTTGTGGAAAATAGGAAACTCCCCATGATCTGGGTACAAAGCTTGCCAAGGATACCCCATGAAAAGAGAGCTGTACGTTGATGTTTATGACAATTGATGGAAATGTTCTCAAAATACATAGGATCTGGCAATAAATTTAATATTCTGACTAGTGGGGTTTAGATCCATAGCTCGAGGATATTTCAGTGTTTTCACTCTTTATCACAATAGGTTGGTGAAGAACTTCATTATTTTTTCCCAATGGATTCTGTATCCATTACTGATGGAAATAGAATGTAATAAAAATTCTGAATCCCAAACCAAGAGCCAATATAATACTTAATGGTGAGTTAGCAGACATTCTATGTGCATGCAAGAATTACATTGGTTACCATTATCACCCTTGGTATTTAATTTTTCTGGAGGTTCTTGCTATTGAAATAAAGCAAGAAAGATAAATTAAAATGATAAGGAGGAGACATACAATAATTTGGATATTATTTGATTGTTTATTAGAAAACTCAAAAGAATCAGCCCTGGGCGGTGTGGCTCAGTGGATTGAGTGCTGGCCTGTGAACCAAAGGGTCACTGGTTCGATTCCCAGTCAAGGCACGTGCCTGGGTTGCAGGTCGGGTCCCTGGTCATGGGTATGTGAGAGACAATCACACATTGATGTTTCTCTCCCTCTCTTTCTCTCTCCCTTCCTCTCTTTCTAAAAATAAATAAATAAAATCATTTTTTGAAAGAAAATTCAAAAGAATCAACTGAAAAATTAGAACTTAAAGGATATTTAAGTGACCAGTTTTAAAATAAATGTATAACCATCTGGAGTGTACTGTGTGGCACCAGGAGCTAATTAGGAAATACAGTGGAGAAAATACCTCATTGACAATAGCAACAAAAATGACAAAGTATCAAGGAGGAAATTTCAAAAGTGTGCAGGACCTGAGTGGAGGAGACATAAAACTTGACCAAAAAGGAGACAAGGCAACTCCTTCCTTCTGATACATATCCCTGCTAGGGGCCTGAAACAACACAGATACCACTGCTTGCATTCTGATGGGGGGTGAGGTTGGAGCATTTGATAAACAAGAAAAACTGTAAATCAGATGATAAATGTGAATAAAACAAGAGAATAAAATGTGATAGATTCCAGTTTTAAAAAGGTAGATGCCTCACAGAAGGTGACATGGAGGAGGTGAGGGAGTGCCTGGACAGGTCTGCATGAAGAAGTGCTAATGAGCCCCTTAGGCTGGAGGGTACTGTCAGCAGAAAGGCCTTTGTTGGCAGAGCCAGGCAGCCTAGGGGAGAATTTTTGGGAAGTGGTCAGAGAGCTGGTGGGAGGCAGGCTGTTTAGGGCCTCAAGGTCATTATCAGAACTTTGGCTTTCACTCAGGTGGGAAAACAGGCATAATTAGAAAAGTGACATGATATTTTTTAAGGGATTCTTCCGGCTGCTCTTCTGAAAAATAAAAGGCATTGGGCATTGAGAACAGGTAGAAGTTTCTTGTAGCCCTCCAGCAAGAAATGAGGGTAGCTGGTATTAGACTGTCACTCAACAGTGGGTAGAGTTGCTGACAGCTGCGTGTTTTATGAGAGAAGTCATTGCAGACATGCTAACTCTTTCCATGGTATTATAATACAGTTCCATTTGAAATTCCTGAGAGATTTCAGAGCAATTGTGTAAGAAGCTATGGATAAGGACTTATAAGGAAACATGGGGAAACTAGCATATAGGATTTGCATGTTGCTTGTTAGGGCATCTCATAAGCTATAATTAAAGCTGGTTGTGCTGGTGGCCTGTAGGCAGACAGGACACCAGATCTACACACACTGAGACACAGGCCTAAGACTACAAACCTCTGTGTGTATAAAGGTGGCTCTTCCAATTACTGACAAATGAGTGATGACCTTTTGGGGAAAAAAATATATAAAAATTCCCTACAAGATAAAGAATGAAGATGAGAGATTTAAGGTTGTTTTTTTTTTTTAAACATGGAAAGCTGAAATAATAGTCAACACTTTGTTCTCTTCTGTGTGCTACCTCATATTGGATCCCTAAATATAACCTTCTAAGGCAGGGATGTCAAACTTATGTTCACCGGGGCCACATCAGCTTTGTGGTTGCCTTCAAAGGACCAAATGTAATTTTAGGACTGTGTAAATGTAACTACTGCTTAACTAGGCAAGGAGCTTGGCACTGCTGCGGGTGAGAAACAAGGTGCCAGACCGGATAAAACAAGGTGGAGGGCCAGATTTGGCCTGTGGGCCTTGTGTTTGCCACACCTGTGTTCTAAGGTAAGACTGTTATTACTGGACCTTTCTGCAACTAGGCCACCAAGGCCCCTCTCCCCAGCTCACTCACTACTCGGAGGGTACAGATGTCCATAGGGAGGCAGAGGCATGGGCCTTGAAGATCAATTAACATGGAAAGGTTTCTAAATAAGCAGAAACTATGAAATGATAAGAAAGATGACTACTCCTGTAAAAAACTGATATGGGATATGAGCCAGCACTGTGCAGAACGCTGCTAACATGAGGAAGTGTCTTAGCCATAAGCCAACAGAGTATGCTTGGACCTCAGAGGTGAGGAAGAAAACCCAGAGCTTGCACAAGTGTACAGGGAGCAAATTCTCATGCTTTGTTGGTGAGAGCCTCACTGGGGATGCAGTATGACATTTCTGGGGTGGGGGGTCACTTCATAATGTTTTGAAGAGCCAGGGAATATGCATAATGTTCAATCTTGCAATAACATTTATGAATTTTATCTCAAGGAAATACTCAGGTAAATATACTGTACATGTGCCAGCTGCAGCTCTGTGTGGAAGTGTGCGTTATTGAATATTTATAACTCAAACTCCAGTAAAGCTGCACACTTTGTGTATATTTTTGCTAAGTCCATGTTTGTAAGAAAAGCTGGATGTGTTGATAGACATGTTGGTGTATGTATTGGTATAGAAACAAAAATGGCAGAATTAATGCAAGGATAGTGGTCTTTTAACTTAAATTTGTGGATTTTTAAATCATTTTCTTCATTTAAAAATATAGTAATTATGTAATTTAAAAATCAGTATTAATACTACACCCCCCTCCCATTTACATACTGAGAACTAGAGCAGCTGTGCTCCATGAGTGGAGCACACAATGGAAGTTTCTTAAGTTGGACCTGGGGCACTTGGGAGGGCTCCCCATATGTCTCACCAATAAGCTGAGATACGCAGTCTAGAATCAGTTTCCCTTCCCAGAAGGGAGTGGGGATTGAGAGCAGTAGGAAACAGGCAAGGGCCTGGCATTATGGGTTAGGGGCAGCTCTGTAGCTCCTTGATTTTAGCCCAGGTCAGCTTGTCCAACACTGGAAGATAGGCATGTGGGCAGAGGGTGAGGTGAGACTACTGCACTTGGTGCTGCTGGTCAGTCTACATAGCTGGAATGTTGGAGTAAACAATTGGGTTCAAATGAGCCCTGAAATTAGGCTAGTGATCTACTTTTTAAAATATATACATGGACTTTTTTTTACATTAAAACACAAATCTTTGTGCATGTAAGTTACAAAGTTGCTCCCTTTTGTTCCTGTTGCTGCTGTGATGAGAGCAGAAGGACCACACTGAGGAGGACAGGAAAAGTGCCCTGGTGTGGCTGTCAGTTAACTAGGGAGTTACAACAAGCAGTTGTGACTTTTTTCCAAAAGAGAATTTTGGTAACCTTCACATGGACATTGAATGTAAAGGCCAGTGTGGCTTATGAATGTGAGTGATGTCATGAAGTGACCCGCCGCCCCCCCACCCTCTGTTGGTATGGATGAGGAGTCTTGATTACAGATCCAGAAACAGTGCCCTAGTGATATGGAGGAAAGTGTGTCATCATCACTTGGGGGGCTTTTCACACCCTGTAGACCCTGTTTAGGCACCCTGGGGCAGATGTAGCCTGTGATGGGGAAGGAAAGTGGATTTTGGACTTTTGGTGACATGGGTTGGGGGCCTCTGCTCTGAACTCTTTTTTAGATGAGGGATGTGTTGGCTTCATCTGGCCGTGGTAGTTCCCTATGCTGACCTTCACTTTCCTGGGCTTAGAGCCCTTTAGGCTAGGTAAGCACAGCTGTCTGCTTTGGAAAGCTACTCAGAGCATGAGCCTTTTACAGTATACTCATGGGCAAGGCCATATTCCTCTCTGGTCATTGATCCCTTGGGCACAAGGAGTATGTCTGTTCACGGACTCTAGCTGTGGTTTTAAAGGCTGGCATAGCTGGAAATCTCCCAAAGTATGGTAAAAGGGGTTGGTAACAGTGACATTCCTGTTGTATTGGTAGAGAATTGTGACTCCTCTCTGTGAACAGGCTGTGAGTTGAGGTGTCCAGCTGAAAGCCCTCTTTAACAGGTCTCTACTTCTTATACAGAGGAGGTCTCTGTTTAACCAAAAAATGTAATCAGCTTTGTTACACATAGAAGAGCTATGCTGTCCATGTGACCCATGGTGACAACACCAAGTGGCAGTGTCTAGGGATTCAGAGCACTAATTGTGGAGTCAGAAATGGGGGCTGAGGTCTGCTCCTCTGGATGCAGTGGCCTTGGGCAAGTGTCCAGCCTCTGGATGCAGCATTATCCTCTGTGAAAGAGGGACACATATGGGAGCTGCCCTTCTAGGTGGTTGTGAGAGTCATGTGCAAAGATTCTTACAAAACATTCACTCTAGGGCTAATGAGAGCCCCAGTGATAGGTTTAATTAAATGTATGTTTTGCTTATCACATCTTCTATATGTTCATTTAATGTTTTTGTTGGAGCAGAATAAAGAAGACAGTGGCAGGGCTTTGTGTGTATGTGCTTTTAGGTCCTGTCCCTGAGAGCTTACCTGACAAAATTAGGTATTGTGACCTTGGGCAAAATCCCTGCTCTGTTTAGGTGTGCCCTCCTTGCTCCCTGAAGTCTGACCCACCATTCTCTGCCCAACATGTACTCTAGTGGTCCTGAGCTGCTGATGTTGCTTGGACACACTTGGTCCTGCAGCCTACCCCAGTTTTCTCTGTCACTCTGGGAGCTCCTGTTAATCCTTTCTATGTGCCATTTGACTTTCCCATCCTTGGAGACTCCTTCTCAGACTCTCAGCCAGGGTTGGCCTGTGAGAACATTGATAGGAGACTAGGCAGAGGGAAGAGGGGAAACCAGTTCCTCTTTTGTGCTCTGCTTTGTTAGGAATTTTATGATAATGCCCATGTCTCCTGTGGTTTCAGTTCTTGCTGGGTTGCCCCTGATGTAATTCTGGATCCTATACACTGTCCTTGTTTCTGGACTTGTGTGCTTTTGCCTTCCTGGTGTGCCCATCTGGCTATTTTCTTGTTCCTTAGTGTACTGTTGCTGATGTACCCCATTGTGTGCATGAAGTCCCTCTGGGTGCAATAAGCTAGAGTGTTCCTGTGGTCCTGATGGGACCCTGACAGCTTCCCTAACTAAAAACAGTTTGTCAAGGGCGATTGACTGCATTATGGCACTACAGTATCCCCCAAACCTTGCTCAGGTCTCTTGGCAGTAAGCCCCTCACGGTTCCCAGGGTACTCTGTATTCCTTCATCATTGTATTTTGATTGTGGGTTTGTCTGTGTGACCCTGAAAAACAAACATCTGCATCTAGAATACACCAGCCATTGTAAGCACTATGGTAAGACTCATCATTATTAGCACAGTATATAATGTAGTAAACATTCAGTCAGTATTTATGGAAAGAACATAAACAGGTTGCTGGTAACTGGAGACATTCAAATAAAAGCCATTCATTTAGCCCACTTCAGTGCTAAACCTGACAGGTATGACCACTAAAGATCATGGTACCCAGTATTGTTTGGGAGTTCCTTCCATCTGTTAGCCCCTGGAGTCCTCACAGTACCAGTACCCCATTTTCTGGATGAGGAACTTAAGGCAGAGAGAGATTAACTTGATGGGAACTATATAGCTAGTGGCTGACCAGACCAGGAGTCAAACCCTCAGCTATATAATACACATAGGAACTATCACCTTCAAGTGCAGTGGACCTGGAACTCCCAACTAAGTAAACTAGTACTTAGACTCTGGGTCATTAGGACTTGTCCAAGGTTCTGGGTGGGTGGGGTTAGACAGCTATCAGCATTATCTGCCACATCAGAAGACCAGAGGAGAACCACATTCTCTTCCCTGATGCCAAAAAAGGCGGCCAATAATTTCTCATCACTGCTGGTTTTTTTTCTTTTAATCACAATCCTTAATCAACTATGAACCAAAAACATTTCCCTAATGAGAGCAAGTCAGACTAACAGTGTCAGTGGGAAGTGTTCATATTACAGTCTGGAGAAGAGGCAACCAAACCAACAATGCAATGATATTGGACACTTTTATAGGAAGTTTAGAGAAAAATAGGGAATCAAATAGAAAGGAAGCAGTGATTATCAATGACTGATCAGGTTTAGAAAATCCAAAGGAATGGACTCTTAAGTAGAAATAAAGATAAATAGGCAGCTAATTGTATGATGAACATTTACATATATCACATTAGTAGCTTTTATCAGAAAAAATAATAAAAACTAAGTCTTCAGATGGCAATAAAAATAGTAATCGGTGATTCCGATTCTATTGTGATCCCGAATCATTGGTGATCCCAATAGAATCTTGGGATCACCAATGACAGATGTATACTGGGCCTGGATGAGGTTCTTCTTAAGGCCTACCGTGTACTTTGGATGGAAACACTCGGTTCTTATTAATTTACATCTTTGTTCAATTCCTTTAAAATCCCAAAGGAACTTGAAAAAAAAAAACAGTTTTAAGTTTATGTGAAAGAATAGTGAGAATCTCCATGCGGGCTTTGAAAAAAAGAAACAGTGAGGTGGGGAGACTGCTGTACTGTGATATAGGCATGCTGAGAATTGTTGGTGATGAAAGCCTGGCCAGTGCCTTGGAGAGGAGCTGGTCAGCAGGACAAATGGGGACAGGTGGTGCAGGTGCACAAGTCATTAAGCAGAGGACTAGTGTTCAGTAAATGGTTCTGATAATGTTGGTTTACTCTGATAAAAATGAAGATTCATTTTTACGCACTGTCTCCCACAGCTCCACCACCTAAAGAAAACCATTTCCAATGTTTTCATGTTAAACATTTCACTATGTGTATAAACTATACCTGTTACTTAATTTTGAGGAAATGACATGTTTTTGTCTGTTTTACTGTTAATAATGAATATTTTTCATTGTGAATAAATATATTTTATAGTACATCTTTTTAATAGCTGTGTAGCTAGTCCTGGTCAGATGGCTCAGTTGGTTAGAGTGTTGTCTTGATATGCCAAGGTCGTGGGTTTGATCCCCAGTCTGGGCATATACAAGAACCAACCAATGAATGCATAAATAAGTAGAACAACAAATCCATCCCTCCCTCCATCCATCTCTCTCTTTCTCACTCACTTGGATCCCGGCTCCTGGGGTCTGAGACGTTATGGATGAGGCAAGACAAATTCACATGGACTACCAAGTTCTGTGAAGGAAAAGGGATGGCGTGGCTTCTCTCTCAAAAGGAGAAAAAGCCTCAGAGTGCGTCAGCCACTCTCTTGAGAAGAGAGTGCCTTGACCCTTGCCTTGACAAGCTTTTATTGGATTCAGTTTGCACAGGAATACAGGGTATATACACGTAAAGCTCATCAATCATTGTCAGGCAGAAATGATTAAACAATAGATAACATTCAGAGAACTCTGAGGGCTTATTTTGAGTCAGGATCAGATAGTTAAAGGGCCATAAAACTTTGAGGAACAAACTCACTTCCTGCTTGAACCTTTATAATTTAAGTTGAGGGTATTAGCTAGGTAGTATTTATAGGATTTTATGCATTCTTTCTTAGGCCTCATCACTCTAGGGAACCCGCCCTTTCCAGTACAGGGCCACACCTCCAGCATTGTTTCAGGCTTAAGTCAGGCAGGGGAAGTAAGGCAGCCAAGAGATTAGGAGAGTTCTTGCAGACAGAATGAGGACTCAGGCTATGTCAAAGCCAAGGGGTGAGGGTCCATCACCCCCTTTTTTTATAGCCCCTCAAGTCCTTCCTTGAGGGTCCTTTCATGACCATGCCTATCTTAGGTCATCCCTCTTTTGAGGAATCTTACCCGTCATTGGCTAACCAGTCATCCGCCAGGGGCCAAGCAGGGTGAAGGGAAAGGGGGCAGCGGTGGTGCCCCTACAAGGAAGATAAGCTTTGTCTTCTAAGTGACTTATGGTCCCACGTCTTTTACTCAGCTTTAGCCATGGGGGATTACAGCCTCTGAAACCAGGCAGGGCAGTTCCCAACAACTCACTCCCCCTCCCTCTCTCCCCTGTACCCCTCTTTCTCTCTCTAAAATCAGTAAATAAAAAATTTTTTAAAAAATAGCTGTGTAGTAATATCAGGAACTGTGAGAGAATTATGCCTCTGTACCCTCCACCATCCACAATATATAATGAATCAAATATCCCATCCTCAGAATTGGGAAGTTACTCAAGTAGTTTGCTGTGTTCTGTGATTCAGTGAGGAGCCCAGTAGAGAAAGTGCCTGTAAAGGCAGAGTTATCAGACACACCTGTCCCCCCAACCCCCATACACCAGATTGGGGAAAGGGAGGCATATGAGTCAGTGGTGTGTAGGATAGAGGCCTAAGTGCACTTGAAGCCCGAACCCCCTGAGGATGAGGATAATGGGTACTTGGGTTGGCACCCAATTCTCCCGTAGTTGTCAGTATAGGGGCACCTTTAGGAGGTCACCATAGTGGTAGGGCTGGTGTCCGTGCAGCACTTCTGAGCCAGGCTGTGTCCTGCTGGCCTCACTTAGTTCTCATAGTGGCTCTATGAGGTGGTAGCCTGCTGTGCCACCATTCCAGGAGGAGTCAGTGGGAGCTCAGGTCACATGACTGCATGGTCCAGCTCACTTTGCTATTTAATATCCATAGGATTATCTTTTTAGATCTACTTACCAGAGATTTCCTTGGTGGTAGGATTTATACTTCTTTCCCTACTGTTTAAAGTTGTCTAGCATAAGTCAGTGTTTTGGATCAATGTTGAAAATATAAAAGCAAAATTCATTTCAGTATGAAGATTACCTTGCTCTATACGGGGCTCGGGATTTCCACTGTAAGAAAGGAATTTTTTATTTTTGGGGGGATTGGTTTATTAACTGGGTCATGTTGTATTTACTACTGTGACTTTTTGTACTATTGAGGACTCTGCTGTGTGATCATAAGTGGGGTTCCATGTAGGGACCACCTATTTGCTTAACAATGCCATCAAGCATCCATAGATGGAGAGTCTTGCTTAACAAGGAAGTGTATAATTAATTTTTACTCATCTTAAATGTTGATGACACAATTCCAGATGGCAAGGTGTATCATTTGGGATCGTATAACAAAATATACTGCCCTGATGGCTCTAACAATAAAGGTGTTTTTTTTTTCCTCTTGAGCAGGGAGACTAGAAGCCACCTGCTGCGCTGATGGATGCTTGGTGCACCATGGGGGTCAGATACCCCCTCTCCTTATCCTGTCTTCTTTCTTTGCATCTCTCACAGGAGCTGATGGGCAGTGTTCACCGTGATTTCCAGGACCTTGGGTGTTTGGAGAGACTTTCAAGGGGGAGGCAGGCATGGATAGTTTTAAAGGAATCAGCTTTCAGATTGTCACCTTGCAAATGTAATGGTACCTAAAATTGAATTGCCTGAGAAAGTGCATTTGAGCCCAGGAGTTCTACAGGTTTGCTTGTCCACCTTTCCTTTTATAGCTGCCCTTCTGCTTTCTAAAAAATGAGCCATGTCCCTCAACCAGGCTTTTATAGGGATGCACAATGTAGGGTGTGGATAAAAATAAACAGAATATCCCTGGCTGGTGTGACTCAGTGAATGGGGTGCTGGCCTGTGAACCAGGGGTCCCCAGTTGGGGCGTATACCTGGTTTGCGGACCAGGTCCCCAGTAGGGGGAGTGCAGGAAGCAACCACACACTGATGTTTCTCTCTCTCTTTCTCCCTCCCTTCCTCTCTAAAAATAAAAAAAAATAAAATCTTAAGAAAAACAACAATAATTTTCCAGAGGACCAAACCCAGCACACTTCAAGATGCTGGTTTTAGGGTCAGCTTGCCCTTTGTTGTGCAGAGAGTTTTTTTAGGAGTGAATGGTGAGATGTTTTGAATGGAAATATATTGTATAAGGGGTCTTGGGCGGGATAAGCAGTTTTCATTTGAAGCCCTCACCATTCCTAGTCCTGTACTGTTGTCATAAAATGAGCTGCTTCTTAAGGAGCAAGTCCCATAAAAGCAACAGCATTCAGCTATTCACATTTTTCAGCTATTCGTATTTCATCCCTAGAATGAGTTATTACTTGGAAAGAAAAATAACCTGGCACTAGAGCAGTTCAAGTTAGTAGCAGTGATTCTTTTAAATGTAACTGTGGTGTCTGCAGGATTACCAGATTTTCAGACACTGGATTGAAGGTACAGGCTGAAAAGAGAATTTCTGTAAATTTCAGATTGTATATTGACAGAGTAGTTAATACCAATTTAGCTTTTGATATACCATAAAATATTCTAGTTATAGTTAGTCTTATTTCCTGTTATAAAATTAATGCCTTTACGATCTTATTCTAGTTACTGACTAGTTTTTCAGTAGTGAACATTTGTCTTTCATTAATATAAAGGAAATGTTTAATCATGGTGTCTAGCAAAACTAGTGGAATTTATTTCTGGTTTTGTACACATGATTTTTTACTTAACTTCCTCATAGTTGAATATTATACATGGTAGCACACATTCAGTGAAGGAATGCAGGCACTGATCATTGTCTCATGTTTCATAGATTTGACTGTGACCCACACAGTTGGCATTGAATCATTACAAAATAAATGAGAAATAGATAATATTTATCTTGTTTTTTGTTATAAAACTAAATGATAAATAACCTATATGCATCATTTAAATCTTGCCTGCTTCTAAAAGTAAGTTGAAAAAAATACATGATTTGATGCCTTTTTTTAATTCCATAATGTTCCTTGAAACATGTCTTAATATTGCTTATTTGAATTAAAAAATGAAGTTGGACCTTTTATCAGAAATAAGCCATCCATCCTGATAGTAATGACTAACGATGCTGCTTGGCTTTGTGACACACAGTGCCCCTACATTGAATGAGCTGAGTCTGCAGTTACAATGATGTGATAAAGTTATGTTTGTTTATTGTTAAAGATTTTGTTTAATTATTTTTAGAGAGAGGGAAAGGGAGAGAACCATCTATCAGTTGCTTTTCACCCCCAGTTGGGGATCTGGCCCATAACCCAGGCATGTGCCCTGACCGGAAATCAAACTGGAGACCCTTTGGTCCACAAGCCAGTGCTTAATCCACTAAGCCATATCAGCCAGGGCTAATGAAATTGTATTTAAAGAACACTAGCATTTTAGTTTTAAAAATATTTTTTAATTGGCAGAAATATATGCTTGACTGTGTCTCAGTCTAGCAATAAGTGATAGTTACACAAACACATGTACTCTAGACAGAATGGTTGACTGTGTGGGAACCTGGTGGTGCCTGGCGGAAGTCTGTGTGGAAAACAAGCAGTCAGGCTTACTCTTCTTGATGTGTTTTTAGTACAGTTTTGCTTTTACTATTTCATAATTATCTGTCAAAGTTTTTATATGTTATTTGGATTTGGTTTGCATTACTAATAATTGCAATGGTAACTAAGTTTTTCAGATGAAGAATTTTAACTCTTAGAAAGTATATTTAAATACATTTTAAAAATAAATAAAATTGCAATTTATGTACAGTTTTTTATTGTAGGGAAATATGACAGGGTGATAAATGACTTCAAAGTATAATAGCATATTCAGGTAAAATTCCAGAGGTGAGTAGAATTAATATTCCCAGAAGACTAGGGAGTGATGTAAAAGTTGTAACTGTTACAGAAGAGTGAGTGAATTTACTCCTCACCTCCTTACCCTAGTCCCAGCCCTGCTGTGGTGTCTGAAACCAGTAGAGCAATTTAGAGAGACATGGAGACCAGCCAGAGCTCATGGGGCGGGGGTTATTGGGTAAACTGAGTCAGAGAACAGAAAAGGAAGTGCTCAGAGGTGTAATGGAATTGCATTTCCCTGTAGCAAAAGGGGCACTGAATCTGCTCTCTGGGAAACTGAGGCTTGCCATCTGAAGTCCTTAGTAATTGTACTTTAAACATAAAGAATTCCTCAGGCACCCAGGAAGAAAATAGTAGGCTGTGTGCAGGAAGACGCACTGCAGTTATCAGTGCTCCTCGCCACAGAGCTGTGAGTATCAAGCATCGAGGGAAGGGAGTTGTGATCCAGGAGTTTCATACCAGCCAGGGTGGCTGGCGAATGCCGAGGGCAGGAAATCTTTTTGGACATGTGGGACTGTGAGAGATATGGGAAACAACTGGCGTGAGATCCAGCCACTCATGAGATGAGTAGGGTCGGGAAGCAGCACGCACCACGCTTACAGAGAGGAGATAGTGCAGCTCTGGAGCTGGGACCTCTGGGCTTGTGTGGTATTGAAACCTTAAGGTAAAATCGGCTGTAACAAAGACAGTTCGACCTGTGTAGTTCAACAGGCAGTCAACTGTTGCTGTTTAAAATAGAAACTAAAGTTCCAAAAAAAGAATCCAGCCTCTCCTATTTTCCATTTTTTTCTTTAAATTTAGATTAAATTAGAAATTCCCATGAAGAAATAATTTTCTAGAAGTTTAGCAAGTCCTTCAGTTTGTTTCTTTTCATTTTGTTAAATTCAACAAAATTAAATTGAATACTTTTATTCAAAATAACTTGTATGCTAGTCCTTATAAAATTGTCTTTATGATGCCATTCGTATACATGTGTCCAGCTATGTCTGGACATAGCAGTAATAGCACCTAAAATTACTGGCACTCACTATGAGCCAGACACTGTTTTAAACTCTTACACATATTTATTTACTCCTCCCAAAACTTTGAGGTAAGGACTATTATTCCCATTTTGTAGGTATAGAAGAACACTGAGACTAGAGTTTAGGTTACTAGTCCAAGGTCAAGTCAACTGTGGAGCCAGGCATTAAATATAGACTGGTTTCTGCTTCTGGGATTTCCTGCTGCTCACAAACCATATGAGTGTCAGGAAAACCTTTTCTGAGTGTCAAGATTTTTCTTTCTTCTTTGTATTTAATTTTTTAAAAAACCTTTATGAAGCCAATGAAGTGATGATGATTTTTGGAAAGGAAGCTGCACAGAAACAGCCTGAAGGATATGGCAGCCATTTAGCAAGTGCCAAAGTGCCCAAGGGTGGGATGCAATGACCTGCTTTCTTTCTTTCCTTTTTTGTGATTCTGCTGTTCCGACTGGTTGGTTTTGCTCAGAGATCCATATGTCTGGAGCTGCATGTTGGAAGGAGAGGAAAGAAGAGTTTCTGCCCTCAAGAAGTAGGCATCTGGGGTCTGATTGTTGTCTGTCCAAAAGACACATGATCAGTATATTTTTTTCACCTCTTACCTTATGACAGTTCCTGTTCAGTCATTTTAATTCTGCAGGGCTGTGCAGAGTGACAGGTAATGGGAAGGCTGTCTCCACCAGAGTGTGCCCTCTGTGAAGGCAGGGGCCTGGACAGTACCACATACAGTGCATTGTTGGTTTGTTTCATTTTAGGAGCCTCAGGGTCTACTCAGAGAAAAGTGAAAGGTGGCAAAGTCAGTCCTACTCACTTGTATGCAAGCCAGAGCGGTTGGTTGTGTGGGAACCTGGTGGTGCCTGGCGGAGGTCTGCCAGAACCAGCTTCAGCAGCCGGGGTGCAGTGTGTTCAGGCCCACTTAATGCAGGTAAGAGCCATCCAGCTGGGAGGAGACAGGCCACAGAGGTGTCCAGGCAAGAGCTGTGAGCAAGGTTCAAGCCTTATGTCTCTGAGTATACCTTCCTCTCAATGAAGGGCCCTGCCCCCCACCCCACTTCTGAATTGTTCCAAGTACTGTTTTATATCCTAAATATTCTCTCTATAACCCTAGCTTCTCCCTTCTTCCCATCCATCATTTGTTCAAGCTTTTATCTTCATTAGGATTGATGCGTCAGTATCAAAACTCTGTGTGTGTCTGGTCTTCCCCACTCCCCATGTAGTCTATCTTCCATACTTTGTTAGGAATCCTGTGGAGTGGAGCAATGTGCCTGCTCCATCCCAACGCCCCCTGTAGCTGTCTTGCAGCTGCTTGGGCTGCTTGAAGCTGGCCACAGACAGACACTACAATGCTACAGATGCCTTATGGTGGCTCCTTATGATGCCTGCCTTTCCCTAGACCATACTTCTCTTTTCAGGGCTGGAGTGAAGGGGATTTCTCAGGCTGCATTGTCACCCCCATCTCTGGGGACTACTTGCAGCACACTAGAGGATGTAGCCTTTGTATATTAAACTTGGTAGCTTTTTTTTTCTTGTTTTCTTATTTACCAAAGTAAGCCCCTCAAGGGCAGAGCCAGCCACCTCTCAGATTGTGCCCACGGTCTAGCAGATTGTCTACAGCTGGCAACTACTCCATGAACACTCACTGGACACATTCACCTCTATACCTCTGTGTACACTTTTATTTCCAGTCTTATTTTTGAGGGGCCAGAGGGGCCAGAATAGGGAAGTAAGGTAATTTGGGTTTTAAGACAGAAGAGATTTAAAAGATGAGGGAATATGTCCCTCCTGACCTGATCATATGCTACCTCTGAGCAATCTCCTGTCTCCTGGGTACTCTGGAGCCAAAGAGCACCATGTGGCTAGGGCACAATTAAGAGATGTCATAGGGCATCTGAGTCCTGAGCTGACCTGGAGAAGGGAGGAGTACCATCTGTGGAGTCTAGTTCTGGGACAGGTTCATGAAGAAGACAAGACTATATTGGCTGTTAACAGTCTGTCTGTAGGGTTCAGATAAGTGAAAGAGAGGCAGGAACAGCCTGGGCAGAGCCTGGGGAGGGCTTGGGAGATGGGCCCAGTGAATGGCCATGCTATCGTAAACCAGAAGCTGATGTGAGAATGTTGTGGGACTTGTCTGCAGAGAAATGAAAGATTCTCCCGAGATAGAGGTAGTGGAAGTTGGATGTGTGTGAGGCAGACTGGCCCAAACCTTCTGAGCATAGTCAAGGCTGATAGGTGAGAAGTGAAGAAGGCAGGACTCAAGTTTCTAAAATGGAGACTGCAGAGAGGCTGGTACCATTGGCAGAACAGGAACTAGTTGGAAAAGGAGTAGTGGCTATTTTTCTTAAAAAAAATTTTTTTAATTGTATTTTTTCCATTACCATTTATCCCCCTTATATCCCCTCCCCACTGCAGTCATCACACTGTTGTCCATGTCCATGAGTAATTTTTCCTTTTTGTTCGATCCCTCCACTAACACCATCCCCCCATAGCTAGCTGTCAGTCTGCTCTCTATGTGTGAGTTGGTCTCTATTTTGCTTTTTTGCCTATTCAAATCCACATATGAGTGAAATCATGTGGTATTTGTCTTTCTCTGACTGTCTTATCTCACTTAGTATAATGTTCTCCAGGTTCATCCATGCTGTTGCAAAGGGTAAAATTTTCTTTTTTTGGCCAATTGATGCAGCCACTGTGGAAAGCAGTGGCTATTTTTCTAAGAGTTACCCAATTAAAGATGTCAGCTTTGAGGTAGAGAAACCTGAGTTTTAATCCTTTATCTTTCCCTTGCTGGCTAGTGTAGTCTTAGGCAAGTTAAGTGCTTCTGGCCTCTGTTTTATCATATGCAAAATCAGAATGATAGTGCTCAGTGCTTGACACAGAAGGTTCCTGAGGCTGTGGAAGGAATGAGAGATGCTAATGGTGGCGGTGGCACCAGGATTTGAGTAATGAGGGCTGTGGATGGCCATGGGCTGAATGTGTAGATGAAAGACAAGTAAAGTGTTAAGTAGTGTCCCTTTCCTGAATTGGGTGATTAGGGGCCTGGTTGCCTTCTCCTCTTGAAAAGACTTTCCATCTCTCCAGTCCCTTCCAGCTTGACTGACGGCTGGGTCCAGGGCAGAGATGAGCCTACCTATGTGGTCTGAGAAGTCTGCTGGAAAGCACTGAGGACACAGAGAGAGGAATGCCAGAGTCTCCATCAGAGTTCAAGAACAACAAACAGTAGAGAAATTGGCATTTGGACTAAGGGGAGGAATTTGAGTGTGGGAGAACACGGGAAAGTTCCAGAAGAAGGGCTTGGAAGGGAGGAACAGCTGATCGTAGGCGGTTCAGGTCCTCCTTAGCCCACTGGACTTGGGCTAGGATCAAGGTGAGACAATAAGGACCAGAAGTGGGAGCAAGCAGCTCCCAGCCCCAATGCCAATTATTGTGGAGTTCTCAGGCTTCACCTGGGTCCAGGTGGTGTTTTGCCTGGAATACAATGGATGGGACTAGTTTTGCTGCGTAATCATACTGAGATATCTCAGGCTGAGGTAAGGAATGCTGTCATGCCTGGCTAATAAAACATGTGCTGTTGCCTCCCCAGGATGACCCTTCAGGTGAAGGAGTCTTGCCGTTGGTGCTCAGCCCGCAGCCTTCCACCTTCCACCCCCTGTTCACCACCAGTTTGCCTGTCTATGTCCTCCAGGTCTGATGCCTTACAGCTCTTTGGGTTTGTTAGTAAGACTACCATGAAGCATCCAGCTTTGAGGCTGATCAGGAGGTGGACCTTGGGTGTAGATCCATTGGGTTGGTTGCCATCATATGTGCTACTTTCTAGAAAAGGTGGTAAATGGCTAAGAAATAAAGGCTAAGTAAGACTAAAGCTCAAATTTGCTGTTATTATAGCTCCTATTAGTAAGTAAGGTGAAAATACTCTTTAAAACATTTTATATATAGAAATTCTAGTCACTTTCTTCTGTGGGAAGTTAGTTTTTAACCTGTGGAAAAATAGAGCCAGACAAATTAAAGAGTTTGCTTAAGTAAGTGGTTAAGCTGGATATATAGGTGGCTGTGGGTAATTTGGATATAAAATAATGAAAGTATGTAGCTTATTAAATTTCTAATGATAAACTTTAAATATATATTTAAAATCCATACAAATAGGAATTTTAGTTTTCTTGTATTCAAATTGGACTATTAAACATTCTTCTTAATGTCAAAAATAAATATAGAATAAAGCTCTGGTATGAGGTGGGGTTGGAGGTGGGAGCTCCCACACTGCTAGAGTGGGGGTGAATTGGAGGGTGGTTTGGTAGCACCTATCCAGAAAGAAAGCTTCATTAGTTCCTGCTGCATTCTGGCTGTATTCCCACTCACAAGATTACTCCTAAAGAAATAAGGTAGGATACAAGTGGCCAAAAGCTGGTCATCATGGCCTCTCTAATGATGTAGGAATATTTCTCTGGCATGAAGAGATGTATTAGATGGGTGATGATAATGCAGCTGGAGTTCTGATCAGCTGCTGATGTTGCAGATGGACACCTAGTGTAACTAGGAAAGGTGCTTGCCTACTTACCTGTCATAACTAGGTAAAGTTACCTTTCCTAACTAGGTAAACTTCATATGCTTGCCACATATGAAGTTGAGGGAACAGGGTTACAGGTTAAACAAGGACAGTTATTTTTTTTTAGAAATCCTTATTGTTTAAATTTCTTCAAGGGAAATATATGTAAACATAAGGGGAAAACAAGTTCTTTTTAATTGAGAAAAGTCAGGAGCACCCTGCTGAGTGGCCCTGCAGGTTATGCTGCCAGGTGAGCAGCAGTGAGGTGGACCTATACCACCTCAGCCCTCTGCTCTGTCCCCCTTATTACTCTGCTTGGTTTTGCAGAAGGTGCTTCCTGCAGCTGGAGGGGCTGCTGGGCCTGAGGATGTGCACTGCACAGGCAGTACAATCAACCTGCAGGACCTTCAGTGAAAGCAGCCCTCTACCAGGGGGACCCAAGGGTGATACCTCCAGGCTGTGTCCTGTGAGACTCTGTTACATGGTCTAGCAGGCCTGGGTGAGAACCCACTTGGTTTCTGCTCAGAAGTCCAGCCTAGTTCTTCAGAGACTTTTGGGTACATCTATTGAAAATGTTTTTCTCATATTCTATCAGGAACCAGTCTGAGGCTATACCATTTGAAACTGCCTTGTCCAAGAAAAATGCTGCAGTGATGCAAGGATTCCCTTTCTGGCAAAGCATGCACCTCTTCTGTACTTGCCTGTGTATACACATCCCTTTCCCATTTGATCTGAGCCATGGAGTTGCATTTAAAAAAAATAGACTTGTGCAGGAAATAGTGTACGAGTTCCATAGTCAAATACAACTTTATCTGTAGTAAAACCAAATGGGGTCTTCCAGCTTTGGTGTTTCAGCATTTGCCCTGAGGGAGATCTAAAAACCCCATTTTCCCTTTCTGAGAACTATGTAACAGGCTGTTTCTCAACCCCTTGGATAGTGTTCATAGTTGGGTTTTGTCACACTGTGGGGCAGAAGTGAGCTTGCTGTTATAGGAAGCCAAATTTTAATCCATGTTCTGGCAGACCAGGCAGGCTTCTTGTGTAAGAGGAAAATACTCAGGGTGAAGTGGGCACATTAGGGTCCCTATTGGCAAGCACTCTGTGGAACCTGAATTTTGAGCTCATAGTTTGGGGGTGGTAGAGTTGAAACATTTCAATAAGTTTTCTAAATTCTGTATTTGGGTATTAACATTTAATAGTAATTTGACAGTGGTTTATAATGTTCTGAATGCTGTAAATTATGTGCAGAATTGTAATGATGGCATGTACATGTTTTTGTTGAGATTGAAGATGTGCTATCATATGTGACCATACATTTTTACAGAGTAAATTTTGTATTGCAGAAGGAGACAAGCGAATAACCTTGCACATACTTGTTAATTAGTTAGTACACTGGACATGGTCACTCAGAAATGCTGTGTTTGCCTTGTGCCTTTTGAAGTGTGTGTTTATTCAGATGCTGTTTTGGTTTTCAGACTTGGAATCATCCAAACTCTGCACATTCTTAGTTTTCTTTGTTTCTTGAGTTTTTGGACTTGGGCTTTTAGGAGTGACCCCAGCATTCGATTGTGATTCCTCTCTCTGTCCAGTTCTGAGGTGCCAACTGCTCCTGCTCAGTGCTTCCCCACATGAAGGAATTTAGGCCCCATTTATAAATGCTTCATACAGAACTCTGTGCTGCGTCACAGACTAAAGTTCTGTGCCCATTTAGCTCAGCTTCCAGGTCCTCCAGAAGTCCCCTCCCTCTCCAAGGTGCCAGGCCTGTCTGCTAAGGGTAGTCATACTGCACTGGTCTACCAAAGGAGGACATATTGTTGGACCTTATTCCTGCACGTCCCCAGTGAATGTCCACTACAAAGTGATTGGTACTTGCTGTCAGTTTTATGGGCACTGAGGTTCTCTGTTGTCAGTGGACCCAACTACTAGTGCAAATGAATAAAAGTTTTTGTATAGTTACACACTGAAGGTTTCTCTTGGCTTAATTTAAGAAATTGTGTGGATAGTATTGAAATCACTTTTTCCTCCAGTCAGTAGGAATAACCCTTCCATCTGCTTAGCTTGCTGCTTTTCTAGTCTTTGTGTTGGAGCTAGTCCCACACTATACCCCAGCATGGAATTGGCTTTTGTCTCTCAAAAAGCATTTGTTTTAGATGGGATTCAAGAGGGACTCCTTCCCTCAAACATTTGCTTAGGGTTAAATGATTAAAGAGGAGTGCTGGCATTTGGAAAAAGGGTCTGCTTCCTTAAACAGGCCCTAGACACCAAAGAGTCATGGGGTTTATTTCATATGAGTAAGGAAACATACAGCAGGAGACCATGGGGGACACAGTGATGGCTGCATGGGGCTCTGACACAGCCCTGTTCACTTCCTGCTGCCATCTTTCCTGTGCTGTCAGCCAGACCATCGCCATGAAGCCTAGGTGAAGAAGAATAGTTGCTCCTCCTTTTCTTTGTCCAGCAGCTCGTATTCAGGTTCTTTCTTGGTTTTCAAGACTGGGGGCCGGGAGCGACACACCAACTTTCTGCCTCTCTGCAGAGGTAGTGGACTCAGTGACCCTCTGCTGGTGGCTTCAGTACACCAGAGGTGCTGCCTAGATGCTGGGAGGTCACACCCCTGCCAAAAGGCTAGGGAGCTGGGACTGTGGGGCCCTGTGAGCCGTCCCAGTCTCTGGTCACTCCTGGTTGTCTGCAGGCTGAGGGCTGCAGTTACTGAGCCAACTCAGGAGTGTGTCTGTCCAGCACTAAAGCCTATGCCCTGGGGTGCCAGCCCCCTACATGTGTGGGGGTAGTGGGGGGTGGTAAATACCTGGAAACACAGATGGGAAATAACTCTTGCTGTGGGGATTATGGGGGGTATCCTGCAATGTCTGCCATTTTCCATGGGACAGAGTGGAGAATGCTGGTGTATTCCATGGAAAGCCCATCGGCCTTATTTGTCTGTTATGAGCCATGTTCAGGCTTGGGCCTGCATTAGAGACCATGCTTCCTGTGCTAGGGCCAGAGGCAAGTGGTGAGTTCTGCCCATTCACTGTGGGGTTGGAGGCCTTGGGACACAGCAATCTGGGGGACCCTAGGAGTAGATGATGAGCTTGGCCTGAGGTATAGGTTGTATAGTGAGACTCTGGAAAGCTAAGCTTTTGTGCTGTCTCTCTGTGCTCAGGACCTACACCTGGGCAGGGCTGGGAGGGCATGACCAGGCCAGTCACTGACTAGGAGTGTTTGCAGGAGGGCTGGCAGCCCCAGGGGAAGGATTCTGGAGGAAGGGAAGGGCAGCCCTGAGGGGTAGTAGGCCCAGGAATGGGAGACCCTGCTCTATCCAGGCTTGGCTCTTAAGGCTCTAAGACCCCTGCAATTGCATCTGCTAAGGGTTTGGTGAACCAGGCTTGGCTGCAGGCCCTCCTTTCCTCCCAACTCCACTGTGCCTGGCTGTGGGACCCTTGCCCAGCAGTAGCTCCCCAGGGCCACCCTGCCAACCTTCTTCTTGATCTCAGCCTGGGCCCGGGCTTGGGCCCGTTGCAGACGCTCTTCTTGAAGCTGCTTTTGCATTTTGGCCTTCTCTTCCCGGAGTCTAGATGGTAGTGGCAGCAAGAAATGGATTAAGGACTAGAGGGGCCAGAAGAAGCTGCCAAATTCCATTCCCAGCTCCCTCCTCCACAGCCCTTAGGCCATGACCCACCCACTTCTGAGAAGACTTCCCACTCCTATCCATCCTTCACTTCCAAGGCAGGGCCATGGTTCTGCCACTGCTCCTATGGGGGCATCCCAGCTCTGGGCTTCTCTGGGAGACAACCTAAGGGCCATCATCTCATGCCTTCAGGAAGCCCAGGTTCCTAGATTCATCCCCTGGTCACTGATTCACATGCCAAGGGCTATCCCATCATCACTCTGGAAGGCCCAGACCCCAGTAAAGTTAGCCTTGTCTCCTTTGTACTTCTTAAACCTTTGCCCAGTGTCTGCCTTGAGCAGAGCACTAGAAGAAGAGCCCCCATGTTCATGGGAGAGACAGAGAGCTGTGTCCCAGGGCTCTGCACAGGACTGAATGAATCAGGATCCCACAGGCCAGAGGAGTCATGGCCTCTGGAACTCATCTGAGCCCCACTAGGCCTATGGGGAGTTCCCCAGGCCTCCCCTCAGAGGATGGGCTCATGCCACCTGTTTCCAATGTTCTGACACTGCCAGCTCCACCTTTCTGCCCCTGCCACTAAATCCTGGGCTCCCCGCCAGCTGCTGCCAGTCTTTACCCCTTTCCTTCCCTGGGCTCTGGCAGTGCCAGTGTCTTCTCCAGTCCAGCAACGGAAATATCCTTTGTACTCAGAGGTGAGGCTGTGCTAGCCACACCTCACCTTGGCTCCTGGGTTCCCTGACTCCACAACATCCCACTCCAAAAGAGGGGCTTCCCTCACTGAGGTTCAGCTTGGTGTCCCCTCCAGTTCCCACAGAGTCCTAGCTGCTGGCCCTCCCAGCATGGAGGACCTGGGTCCAGTCCCCTTGGTTTGGGAGTTCTTGGAGAACAGGATAACAGGGGCAGCCTAGGCTCTCACCTCTGGCGCCGCTCCTTCTCCTTGGCCTTCTCAGCCTGCTCGACCTTGACCTGGGGCACACGCTCCAGGTTCTCGAGCAGCTCATCCATCTGGTGCTCAATGATGGTCAGCATCTGCACAGTGCCCAGGTTAGACTCCTGCTGGACACCGACACAGTGCCGGTACACATCCAGAACCTTGTGGTTTAGGCTCTCCAGCAGCTTGTCCTGTGAGGTGGGCAATCCACCAGCAGGGTCACTTGGGCTTGTGTCTGTCCCCACTTCATGGTCTGCCCTCATTGTGGCATGGCAGACCTCCCAGGGCCTTGTTCAGTACAGGTAAACACTCGGGAAGCATGAGGAAGGATAGAACTTGGACACCTGGACTTACCATGGCCAGAACTGTGACCCCCTTGCTCTTTTGTGGTCAGCCAAATCTTGGGTTCCAGTCTTCACTGAGTCTGCCTGTGCCTCAGCCTCTGTCCAGCTGCCTCAATGTGTGCACCAAGGCCCCATCCCCTCCTCCTGGGAACCCTTTCTCTGCACCTACACTAACCTTAGCTCCCCACAAGACCACATCCTGTGACCTATTTTCTGTATGGTCCTGGCCCAATGAATTCCCCTCTCTGAGTTTGTTTTGACATTCAGAAAAAAAGTTAACCCCCCTGACACACAAGTGGGCCTGAGGTCTAAATGACGAACAGCAGACAAAAAGGCTTAAGCCAGGCATAGGGCATAGCTGGTACCCAGTGACAACCAATAGGAGGCGGGGGATCTACTGGCCTGCTCATTGTGGTATCTTGTGTACCTGGCCCAGTGCCTGCAGTAGGAATTTGGATGAATTAGGGAGCTGGAGGTGCTATCAAGAAAGGTGTGTGCCAAATTCTGGTCCTGCTGCCTGGAACATTCCTGGCCTTCTGTGCCTTCAGAATTCTCACCCAGTTTGACCAGGGGATGTGCCTGTCTTCCACCAAGCAGGGTTACCTTCTGGGTACAGTGTATAAGTTTAAGAAGCAGACATATTTGTTGAATGAAAAGGAATGAAGGAGGTGTGTTGGGCAGCTGAACAGCCATGGAGCAAAAACACATGGGGTGCTTTGGATTTGGGGACCAAGAGCCTTCTTAAGCCAGTCCCCTTTGGTCTGGGGCACAGAGCGTAGAGATGGCAAGGGACCACAGCAGACCTAGAGCATGGCTGAACCTTGGGCCTTGCTTTCCCACTGTCACAGCTCCAGGCACTGGGCTCCCTCCCAGCAGGTGCCTGGAATAGGCACACACCCCCTACTGCCAGCCTGTGGCCACCTGCACTCCTTCCTTGCCCACCGCCTGCTGGCTGCAATCCAGGGACTTACCTCCTGAGCACCCTTGTACTCGCCAAAATGGAAGACTCGGGCTTTGAGCTCCAGCTCAGCAGCTGTCTCCTCCTCTTTGGTGATGGCCATCATCAATGTGGTGATCCACTGCTTTAATTGGTTGACTTCCCTATCCCTAGATGGGGGACCAGCAGGACCCTGCTCACTCAGTGTGACCCTGGGCACTTCACCTCTCTGAGCCTGACCACTTCCTCTGTTGTCCTGAGGGCTAAGGGACCATGACTGCAAAGTGTCTGCATGTCCAGGGGTCAAAGGAACTGAGAGATGCACGGGTAAAATTTAAGATTTTTAACAATTGACATTTTAGAAAAAGTTTTTAGTATAATCACAAAGTTGTACAATTATTGCCATAATCTACTTTTAGAACATTTCCATCACCCAGAGAGAAACGCAGTACCCATTAACGGTCACTCCCCATTTTTCAATCTCCCTCTACTTTTTATCTCTCCTGGACATTTTATAAACATGAACTCATATACACATGGCCTTTTGCGTCTGGCTCTTTCACTCAGTTCAGTGTTTTCAAGGTTCATCCACATTGTGGCATGTGTCAGAACTTCATTCCTATGACCATATAATAGTTCATTGTGTGGACACACTGAACTTTGCTGAGCCACTGATCCGTTATAGTACATGTGGCCTTCCATCTTTTGGTTCTTGGGAATAATGCTGCTATGAACATTCACAGACAGGTTTTTACGAGGACTGTTTACAGTTCTCTTGAGTAAATATTTAAGAATGGAATTACAACCATCAACTTTTAAATGATACAAATTAAAAAAAAATGAAATCACAATCATGGCAGACACTGACCCTTGTATGTTGGGGGGTTTCCCAAGCTGGAGTCTCATTTCTCATGGCTGGCATAGCTTCACCCAGTGCAGGCAGCTGCACACCAATCCTGATCACAATAACTACATGCAGATTGGGCTACTTCACCAACAATTCCTGGGAGGCCCAGAAGTGGCCCCCTACCCAATGAAGATTTCATGGCTATCTCTCCATTTGTTAAAACCTACTGACATTGTCTCCATCTTAAGCAAAGTGCCATGGGCTGCAGCTCTTGCCCACTAGGGGTCCCATAATCTGTCACATGCATCACCACAGGGTTACAGCCGCACCATAGTCCAGAAGACTGTGTGAGGAGTACTGAGCTGGTCTGGTGGTCAGAAAGGCCACATGCAGCTTGGGCACAAGCAGATCACCTGGGGTGATAACACCTCCTGATACGAGGCCCTATTTCCCTCCAACCCTGAACACCCACTGCAAGAGCAGGTGCTTTTGGGGACAGTAGTATGTCTTCTAAGGGATAAATGATTGCATTTGGCTTTAACCTGGCTTCTAACACTTCCTTCACTTTCTTATGCCTTAACTGGCCTGTGTACTATCCTACATATCCTACAGCTGGCACTGTGCTGCTTCATCTCCACATTTATTATGTGGATATGGTGGTGGTGGTGGTAGTTTATTGTTGGTTTTCTACTTTTTCAGGTGATTGGACTATTGCCCCCTACTAGTTCTCTATAAATGTTAAATCATTGGGTAACAATCTTTTTTTCTCAACTGGATCCCACCTCCAATTTATAGGAAATGCAGAGGCACCAGGACACATGGCTCTTTGTGGGTCCTCAGACTGGCATATTTGTCACCTTCGTGTTTGTCATAAAAGCAGAGTCCAGGCTTTGATCCAGACGTACCCCATGAGAGACTTCATTTTTACAAGATTCCATGGGGAGTCCAGTGCACACACAGAATCTGAGGAGCACTTTGCTGCCAGAAAAGTTACCTGGTTTCTTCAACAACTGGACTGGAGGGGGACAATAAGATGGAGAAGGAACCAATAGATCAAAATGGATTTAAAGACAACCAATTGAAAAGTGTTATCTTAATTTGGATTCTAATTCGATCTAATATATTAAATGCAATAATATGTGAATTATTGATATTAAATAATGATTGCTGTTTTTTTAAAGAAAAGATGTTTTTGAGGTTGTGTTAAAGAGCCCAATTGTGTAAGAAATATCTAATATCTATAGATCAAATGATACAATGCCTGCAATTTGCTTATAAATAATATAGAAGATGGGGACATGGGTGGGGTCTAGGTGAAAGAATATTGGCTCTGAGTTGAGCAGTGTTGAAGATGGTGATGGGACTGGGGACTCTATACTATCCTGATATATATGTTTGTATATTTGACATTTTCTTAGAGCTATTGGGCTGAATTGGAGAAGTTACAAAAAGTTTTTTGCTGCTATTGTTCTGTTTTGTTTGTTTGTTTGTTTGTTTTTTTAAGGTAACAAGAAAGAGGATTCCTTTATAAATACCTGGGGACATGTAACAAGACAGTTTACTAGACAGGTAGTAAAGAAAAAAAAGCAAATACCAAGAAATGTAAATAAGTAATTCAAAAGACCAAACAAAAGAGAGTTACCATATTCCTGCAGAAATAGCAGCAAGAAAGAACAAAAACAAAATATTTTAAAATAGAGGAAGATGGCAGAGTAAGAAGCCCTAGGAATCTGTCTCCCCACCTAGACAGCAACTGCACTGGCAGAACCTGTCTAATAAAACTATTTTGGAATACTGGAATATTGAAGCTGACAACTTCCAGGGGAAGCCTGGATAGTAATTGCAGTTAATTTCAGTCAGTTTCAACTCTGACATAGCAGCTACCCAACTACCACTCCCAGCCCAGAGACAGACAGCTGTGTAAGTTTCCTGTAACAGCTTGCATAACATAGCATAGCGTGTGGGAGCTCTGGTGGGCAAAAAGGACTGTCTTCAAATATTGAGTATCTGCTCTGATTACTGATTGGCGCTTCTGATCACAGAGGGGCAGACATACAGCCATTTTTGTTGCACCTCCCTGCATTGCTGCAAGTTCCTCTTCCTTGGCTGAAGTAACTTCCAAGGGATTTAAAAGGCTGGTGCTCCTCCCTCCCTTAATTTTTTGCTTTTCCCCCTTTTGAAAGAGAGACACTAAAGACCAAGGACGATTAAGGAAAGTATATATCAGGAAAACTAGGAAGTGACTGTGCATGCCCAGGGAAAGGCTCAGAGAAGACCTAAAAAGGCCTTAAGTTTACATATCAGGCTCAGCAAAGAGACAGCCTGGAACCTGCAAATAAAAACAATAACAACAACAACCCTGGAGTAGGGAGAGAAGCTGATTTTCAGGGTTACCACATTATTAGATTTGAATGTTAAGTGTTCAGAAAATCACAAGGCACAGAAAAACACAAAGAATGGCCCACTCAGATGGGAAAAAAAGCAACAGAACCTGTTTCTAAGAAAACCTGATGGCAGATAAACTACAAAGACTTTAAAACAACTGTCTTAAAAGAGGCTCAAATAACTAAAGGAAGATGGGGGAAGTCAAGAAAACAATGTGAACAAAATGGAAACATTAAGCAATAGCCTTAAAAATTCTGGAGCTGAAACGTACAATTACTGAAATGAAAAATTCACGGGAGGTATCCAAAGGCAGACTTGAGCAGGGAGAAGAAAGAATCAGTGATCTTTTAGAAAGGTCAATGGAAGCTATCAAGGCTGAGGATCAGAAAGAAAAAAAAAACAACCTAAGTAATCTGTGGAACACCATCTGGAGAACCAATATACACATCTTGATTGTTGAAGAAGGAGAAGGAAAGAGGAAAGTACAGAGAAAATATTTGAAGACATAATGGCCACAAACTTGCCAAACTGGATGAAAGACATGAATATAAATGTCCAAGAAGCACAAGGAACTGCCAAGTAAAAGGAAATCAGTGACTCACACTGAGACTTGTTATAATAAGACTGTTACAGGATAATCAAAAGCCAAAGAATCTGGAAAGCTGGAAGAGAGAAACAGGACTTCCGGCAAGGTGGAGGAATAGGTGGATGAATAGGTGGATGCACAGTACCTCCTCGCACAACCAAGATTAGAACAACAATAATTTACAGACAGAATAACACTCAGAACTGATAGAGGATTTATCTGAATGGAAGTTGGACAGCCAAGAAGTTGAAGTAGACCCGTACATCCAGACTGGTAGGAGACGATGAGCTGGACGGGTGTGGGCCTGGCGCCGGTGGGCAGCGCACTGAGGTTGGGGAAAATTTGGCGCGAAATCTGCGAGACAGCCATCCGGGGTGCAAGAACGCAGCGGTGATCTCTGAGTATGCAAGCTGCGGCCTGCGGACCCAGTGAGGCAGCGATTGTGGACCAGGGCAGAGCTCGCAGCCCAGGATCCCAGAGAAGAGTCTGAGCCCAGGAGAACGGAACTACCGCCATTGTTCCCTCCCGTCCCCGCTCCCATCCCCGCCCCCACATATAACGTCACAATCTAGTGACTGGGATGCCCGGCCCCAGTGAACACCTAAGGGTGAACACCTAAGGCTCCATCCCCCACCGTAACAGGAGCAACCAGACCAGAAAAAAAAAAAAAAGGAGAGACAGGAAAAGACATAAGACATGTTTCCAACAGAACAGATCAGTCCCCCAGGACTCATCCTTTTGAGCGACCAAGAAATAGCCAGTCTATCAGATGCACAGTTCAAAACACTGGTGATCAGAAAGCTCATGGAATTGGTTGATTTCGGGTGCAATTTAGATGAAAGGATGCAGGTTACCATAAAAGAGATGCAGGAAGATACGCGGAGGAGAGCCAATAGTGAAAGGAAGGAATCTGAGTCTCAAAACAATACAGTGGACCAGAAGGAAGATAGAATCAACCAAGCAGGAAAGCATGATGAAATAAGAATTCAAAAAATCGAGGAAAAGCTTAAGAGCATCCAGGACACCTTTAAACGTTCCAACATCTGAATTATAGGGGTACCAGAACGGGAAGGGGAAAAGCAACAGATTGAGCACGTATTTGAACAAATAATAAAGGAGAACTTCCCCAATCTGGCAAAGGGAACAGTCTTCCAAGAAATCCAAGAAGCTCAGAGAGCCCCAAAGAAGTTGGACCCAAGAAGAAACACACCAAGGCACATTATAATTATATTAGCCAAGGTAAAAACAAAGGAGAGAATCCTAGAAGCAGCAAGAGATAAGGGGACAGTCACCTACAAAGGAGTGCCCATCAGACTGTCAGCTGATTTCTCCAAAGAGATCTTACAGGCAAGAAGGGGCTGGAAAGAAATATTCCAAGTCATGAACGACAAGGACCTACATCCCAGATTGCTCTATCCAGCAAAGCTCTCATTTAGAATGGAAGGGAAGATAAAGTGCTTTTCAGATAAGGTCAGGTTAAAGGAGTTCATCATCACCAAGCCCTTATTTTATGAAATGCTAAAGGGACTTATCTAAGAAAAGAAGATAAAGAAAAGACATGTATAGTAAAAGGACAGCAAACTCACAATTACTAACAACCACACCTAAAGCAAAACCAAAAGGAACTAAGTAAACAACTAGAACAGGAACAGAACCACAGAAATGGAAGGCACATGGAGGGCTATCAGCAGAGGGGTGGGAGGAAGAGAGAGGGGGAAAAGGTATAGAGAATAAGTAGCATAGAATGTAGGTTGAAAATAGATAGGGGGAGGGCAAGAATAGTACGGGAAATGTAGAAACTAAAGAACTCATAAGTATGACACATGGACATGAACTAAAGGGGGGGGGAATGTGGGTGGGAGAGGGGGTACAGGGTGGAGGGGAGAGAAGGGGGAAATGGGACAACTGTAATAGCATGATCAATAAAATATATTAAAAAAAAGAAACAAATTCTCACAATAAAAGGCCTTCAATAGGTTATCTGCAGATTTCTCATTAGAACCTTTGGAGGCTAAATGACAGTAGGCTGATATATTCAAAGTACTCAAAGGGGGAAAAACACTGTCAACCAAGAATTCTGTATCTGTCAAAATTGCCCTTTAAAAGTGAAGGAGAAGTTAAGACATTCCCAGATAAACAAAAGTTGAAGGAAATAAAAAATTTGGAGATTAAAAAAATGCAATATACCAAAGCTTACACAACACAGAAGCAGTGGTGCTTAGGGGGAAATTTATACGGTAGTTATAAACACATTTTAAAAATCCAAGAAAGATCAGAAATCAATCTAACTTTACAACTTAAATTACTTATTTTAAAAATATTCTAAACTCAAAGCTATCAGAGGGAAATAATAAGGATTAGATGAGAAAAACAAAATAGGGAATAGAAAAACAATTGGTTCTTTCTTAAAAGATCAAAGTTGACAAACCTTTAGTGTAGATGGACTGAGAAAAAACACTCAAATTACTAAAATCAGAAATAAAGTGAGGACATTACTAATTCTACAGAAATGAAAAGGATAAGAGTACTATGAACTATTGTACATCCCTAAAATTGGATAACTTAAATTGATAAAATATTAGAAACAGAGTATCTACAAACAATAAATAATGTCGAAGTAGAAAATCTGAATAGACCTATAACTAGCAAGGAGATTGAATCAGTAACCAAAATCTAATTCCAATCCTTAAACATTTTCAAAAATTTGAAGAGAAGGGAACACCTCCTGATTCATTCTGTGACACCAGAATAACTATGATGCCAAAGTCAAAGATACTACCAGAAAGTAAACTACAAATTAATATCCCTTATGAACATGCATTCAAAAACTTAAACAAAATATTAGTATACGGAATTCAGCAGCATATTAAAAGGATTATACAGTGCAACTAAGTGGGACTTATTCCTGGAATGCAAGGATGGTTTAAAATATGGAAATCAATCAAGGTAATATACCACATTAACAGAATGAAGGGAAAATACCAGAAGATCATCTCAATTGATGCAGAAATAGGATATGACAAAATTTAATGACCTTTCATGAAAAAACACAACAAAATAGGGATAAAAGGAAACTACCTCCACATAATAAAAAACCATATATGAGAAACTCACTGCAAACATACTCGGTGAAAGAATGAGAGGCCACATGCAGCTTGGGTGCAAGTAGGTCACCTGGATCAGAAACAGCTAAGGATGCTCACTTTCACACTTCTATTCAATATAGTAGTGAAACTTCTAGCCAGAGCAATTAGGTAAGAAAAAAAAGCATCTAAATTGGAGAGAAAGTAACATTGTCTGTTTACCCATGATAATGATCTTACATGTAGAAAACCCTAAAGACCACCACAGCCCTGGTTGGTGTGGCTCAGTGGGTTGAGTACTGTCCTGTGAACAGAAAGGTCACAGGGTCACAGGTTTGATATTCCCTTCAGGGTACATGCCTGGGTTGTGGACTGGGTCCCCAGTTGGGGGCGTGTGAGGGGTGATGTATCAAAGTTTCTCGCACATCAATGTTTTCCCCCTGGCTTCCCCCATCTCTAGAAAATAATGAAATCTTTTAAAAATGTTTTAATAAAAAAGAAGACTCCACAATAAATCTGTTAGAATTAATAAATGAATTCAGCAAAATAACAGGACACAAAGGTAACAAAGTTAGTTCATTTTTACACACAAATAATGAACAATCTGAAAAGGAAAACACAAAAACCATTACATTTACAATAACATCAAAAAGAAGAAAATACTTCTCAGGAGGGAAAAAAAGCTGTAAAGGACTTCATCACTACTCAACCAGTATTACAAGAATTGTTAAAGGACTTTAAGAAGAGGGAAAAAAGATAAAAATACAAATAAAAATGGCAATAGTGACATAATTATCAATAATTATTTTTAAAGGATTATATGCTCCGATCAAATCACAGGGTGGCTGAATGAATAAGAAAACAAGAACCATACATTTGTCTACAAGAGACCCAGTTCAGATTGAAACACAGACTGAAAGTAAAGGGATGGAAAAAAGATATTTCATGCAATGGAAATATAGAAAATGGAATAGCAATACTTATGTTAAACACTGTAGACTTAAAAACAAAGGCTATAATGAGAGACAAAGAAGGATCCAGCAATTCTGAGTATCTGAAAAAACCCGACACTAGTTTGAAAAGACGAATCCCTGTTCATTGCAGCGTATTTATAATAGCCAAGATATAGAAGCAACCTAAGAGCCCATCAATAGATGAATGGAATATTACTCAGCCATAATAGTTAAATTTTGCCATGTGCAACACCATGGATGGACCTAAAGGGTATTAAGTGAAATAAGTCAGACAGAGAAACAAATACCATATGATTTTACTTATATGTGGAGTCTAAAAAATTAAATGGACAAACATCAAAAACAAACTCATAGATACAGAGGGCATTTTGATGATTGCCTGCCTGGTGGGAGGGGTTGGGGATTGGGTGAAAAAGGGGAAGACATTAAGATGTATAAATTGCCAGTTATAAAAACATTCATGGGGATATAAAGTGCAGCATAGGAAATCTAGTTGATAATATTGTAATAATTATGTGTGATATCAGATGAATACAAGATTAGGGTGATCACATTGTAAGTTATATAAGTGACCTAACCACTATGTTGGACACCTCAACTGTAATTTAAAAGTAAATATATACAGAGTCTAGCACAAAAACACCCCTTTTATTACAAAATCTTTTATTACAAAATCATAAGCATGTAGTTTTGAAACAACAATATCATACCCAAGTACCACTATATGACATTTTAGGTGAAATGTTCAAATTAAAACTTTAAATTATTACACCCATATTATTACCCTACCAACCACACTGAGGCAGGCGCTACTTCTGCTGGACCCTGTATATTATGTTAAAAACAAATCTAAATGCACATGGTATGGATATACCACATTTTGTTTATACACTCACCTACTGATGGACGTGGGTTGTTTTCAGTTCTTGGCTATTATGAATAACTGCTATGAACATTCCTGTAACACAGCCACCCTTTGTTTCACTGTTGGAATAGACTGATCATTTACTATTGTATGTATTAATTTAAACAGAGACTTTATTTTTAAAGCAGTTTTTGGTTCATAGCAAAATTAAAAGCAGAAGGTACAGAGATTTCCTAAATATCCTCTGCATCCCCCACGTCTCCCACTGTCAACATCCTGCACAAGAATGGTGCACTCATGACCATTGATGAGCCTACACTGACACATCATTATCATCCAAAGTCCATCGTTTACTTGAGGTTCAGTCTTGGTGTTGTATATTCTATGGGTTTTGAAAAATATATAATGACATGTATCCACAATTACAGTATCATACAGAATAGTTTCACTGCCCTAAAAATCCCATCATTCACCTATTCATCCCTCCTTTGCCCTAAACCTTAGCAACCACTGATCTTTATAGTTTTGCCTTTTGCAGGATGTCCAATAGTCATATAGTGTGTAGCATTTTCAGATTGGTTTCTTTTACTTAGCAATATACATTTAAAGTTCCCCCATCATGTCTTTCCATAGCATGAGAACTCATTTATTTTTTAGTGATGAGTAATATTTTGTTATCTGGGTATACCACAGTTTATTTATTCACCCATGAAGGACATCTTGGTTGCTTCAAAAATTTGGCAAGTATGAACAAAGCTGCTATAAACATCCATGTGCAGGGTTGGAATTTTTTTTTTTTTAAGATTTGATTTATTTATTTTTAGAGAGGAGAAGGGAGGGAGAAAGAGGAAAGAAATATCAACATGCGGTTGCTTCCTGCGTGCCCTGTCCTGGGAACCTGGTCTGAACCCAGGCATGTGCCCTAGACTAGGAATCAAACCACTGACTCTGGTTTGCAGGCTGGCACTCAACTGAGCCACACCAGCCAGGGCTGTGTGCAAGTTTTTGAGTAGACATAAGTTTTCTGTTCCTTTAAGTAAATGCCAAGGAACACAATTACTGGATCATATGGTTAGAGTGTGTTTCGTTTTGTAAGAAACTCCCAAACTTTTCCAAAGTAGCTGTGCCAGTTTGCATTTCCACTAGCAATAAGTGAGAATTCCTGTTCCATATCCTTACCAGCATTTGGTGGTGTCAGTTTTGGACTTTGGCCATATGTGTGTAGTAGTATCTATCTCATTTTAAGTTGCAATTCCCTAATGACATATGCTGTTGAACATCTTTTTCTATGCTTATTTGCCATCTGTATGTATATGTTCTTTGATAAGGTGTCTGTTAGGGTCTTTGGCCTGTTTTTCATTTGGGTTGTTCATTTTCTTATTGTTGAATTTTAAGAGTTCTATGTTAATTTTGGATAATAGTTCTTTATCAGATATGTTTTGCAAATATTTTTCTCCCAGCCTGTGGCTTGTTTTCTCATTTTCTTGTCATTGCTTTTTAAAGAGCAGAAGTTTTTAATTTTAATGAAGTCCAGCTTATCAATTCTTTCTTGAGTGAATTTTTGCTTTGGTGATATATCTAAAAAGTCAACACCACACCTGAAGTCATCTAGATTTTCTCCTATGTTATCTTTTATTAGGAATTTTATAGTTTTGCATTTCACATGTAGGTCTATGATCCATTTTGTTTTTTTAAAGATTTTATTTATTTGTTTTTAGAGAGGGGAAGGGAGGGAGAAAGAGAGGGTGAGAAAAATCAATGTGAGAGAGAAACATTGATTGGATGCCTATAGTATGTGCCCTGACTGAGAACTGAACCAGCGACCCTTGGCTTTGCAGGATGATGCTCAACCAACTGAGCCACACCATTTAGGGCTTGAGTTAGTTTTGTGAAGGATTTAAGGTTTATGCCTAGATTTATTTACTTATTTATTTTGCATGTGGATGTCCAGTTGTTCCAGCAGTATTTCTTGAAAAGGTTTTCATTATACAGGTTTCCCCTGTTATCTGAAAGTAGAGCATCCCTGTGAAACCTTTTGTAAGCTAAAATAGCACAAAGCAGAGTATCCTCTGCTTTTTAAAAGTTTGCATTATACCATTCACTTTTATGAAAGATCTACATTAGTATGGTAACAGCTTTATTCATAAAAGTGAAAATCCTCTTTAGATTTCTTTCAGATAAAACAGGTAATAATGTAGGCCTTTCATAAAAGCAAAGTGGTATAACTTAACTTGTGGAAAGCAGGCATACCTATATTACCTTTGCTTTTTTGTAAAAAATCAGTTGATTATATTTGTGTGAGTCTCTTTCTGAGCTTCGGTGCTGCTCCACTGATCCATTTGTCTATTCTTTTTACCAATACTACACATCTTGATTACTGTAGCTTTATAATAAGTCTTTGAGTTGCATAGTGTCAGTCCTCCAACTTTGTTGTTCTTCTTCCATAAGTACAGTGTTGGTTGTTCTGGGTTTTCTGTTTCTCCATATAAATTTTAAAATAATTTTGCTGATATCTACAAAATAACTTGCTGGGATGTTGACTGGAAATGTATAGATCAACTTGGAAAGAACTGATATCTTGACAATATTAAGTCTTCCTATCCATGAACATGGAATAGCTCTTTATATATTTAGTTCTTTCATTTCATTCATTGAAATTTTATAGTTTTCTTCATATAGATCTTATACATTTTTGTTAGATTTATACCTAATTATTTCATTTTCTGGGGTGCTAATGTAAATGGTATTTTGTTTTCAACTTCAAATCCCACTTTTTCATTGCTGATATACAGGAAAGTGATTGACTTTTGTATATTAATTTTAGAGTCTATAATCTTGCTGCAGTGGCCTAGTAGTTTTAGGAAGGGCTTTTTTGTTGTTGATTCTTTCAGATTTTCTATAGATAATCATGTCATATACAAACAAAGACAACTTTATTTCTTCCTTCTCAATCTGTATACCTTTTATTTCATTTACTTGTCTTATTGCATTATATAGGACTTCCAGTATTATGCTGAAAAGGTATGAAGAGAAAGGACATCCTTTCCTTGTTTCTGATCTTAGAAGGAAAGCTTTAAGTATGATGTTAACTGTAAGGTTTTTTTTAGACGTCCTTTATCATGTTCAGGCAGTTCCCCTCTAATTCTAATTTACTAAGAGTTTTTATTATGAGTGATTAAATTTTATCAAATGCTGTTTCTGCATCTATTGATAGATCATGTGATTTTTGTTAGCTTGTTGATTGCTTTTTAAATTGATTTTCAAATGCAGAAGCAGCTTAGCACATCTGGGGGGAATCTCACTTGGTCATGGTATATAATTCTTTTCATATATTGTTGAATTCAATATTTTGTTGAGGATTTTCACATCTGTATTCATGTGAGATACTGGTCTATAGTTTTCTTATAATATTTTTGTTTGGTTTTGGTACTAAGGTAATACTGGTCACATAAAATGAGTTAGGAAGATTCTGTTGTATTCTGTTGTCTAGGAGAGATTATACAGAATTGGTATAATTTTTTCCTTAAATGTTTGGTAGAATTCATCTGTTTTGGAAGGTTATTAATTATTGATTCAACTTCTTCAATAAATAGGCCCATTAGGATGGTTTACTTGTATTTTTTGTTTTCCTGAATAAAGGTAGTTGAGTTCATGGAAATTAAATGTATATGGGCTGTGACTTCCCTGGAAATAAAGTGTTGGTGCTTTAGTATGGTTCAGATGCTAGGGTGGCTCAGCTGGCTTAAGCCCAGTTACTGGACATACCTCCAGGATTCTATGAGGTTTGTGTGTACATGTGTGTGTCCCCTTACCAGGTTTTTGGAATCTGGTAGGCTACCTGCCTCTCCCCAGTTCATCTCTGCTACCTCCCAGCTTTCTAGAAAACAGAGTCTTGCCTGAGAGCTGGTGGTTTCACATGACTCTGGAGATTCCCAGCAGGAAACTCTCCATAGCAGGACAGGGGCCAATAAGACATGAGTATTCAGGAACATATTTCCCCTGTGGGACATTGAATCCTTGGGCTGGCTCCCATCTCAAGGCCTTTGCACTTACTTTCCCTCTGCCTGGCATCCTCTTCCTAGACCACTGTTTGGCTTCCCATCACCCAGGAAGTGCCTGTCTCAAATGACATCTTCCCCTAGAAGCCTCCGCTGCCCTCATCAATCTGTGCCACTCTCCACTTTAGCCCCCTTCTCATATAATTCTTTTAATTTTCCTTCTAACATGTGTCAGTATCTACAAATGAAATATATGGGTCTGTCTGTTGTTTGTCTGCTCCCATGGAATGTCAGCTCCATGAGTCAGGGCCTTCTTACTTTATCCTTGGAGGGCCTAGACTCAGGCTTGACCCAGCATAGGTGCTCAGTGTGTATTTGGGAGTGAGTTCCTTGCTCCCAACAGGCCTCACCTAGTGCCTGAGCCTGACTCTGCCCAGCCCACCTCTCCCTGGCCTGGCATCAGCAGAATGTACCTGGGGCGAAGGGTCCTTAGGATGCCCCCCTCTGGCTTCAGACTGCTCCAGGGTGGTGATGGACCAGTCTGGTGTGGCCCCACCCATATGAAATGACCTTCTCCCAGAACACTCCTGGTTCCCTGAGCCTCAGCCTCCCTGCCCAATAGGGTACATCTCACTAGAGCCAGGCACAGCCTTCAAATAGAGCTTTCCCAAAAACAGAAGTCAGGGAAGGGCCAGGGCTATGGACAGGTAGGGTGTGAGGGTGGCACATTTCAGTCCCACTCCCAGTGACTGTGTGGGTTCCAAGATTGAGAGTCAGTGACAGAGCTCACCCCTCACTGGCTTGGGCGACCCCACTTGAGACTTACATACGGATCTGGGTGTTTTTCAGGGTGAAGCTCAGCTCCTCCAAGGTCTCCTCCATCTCCTGTGTGTTCTGGATCAATGAGAGGTTCTGCTCCTCCAGCTTTGTGAAGACATCCAGGAGCTGCTGGGGCTCTGTGAAGTATAGTTCCAGTTCCTGCAACAAGTGTGTGTGTGTGTGTGCAAGAGGCAGGGGGCACCGGCTCCCTCAGGCCTTGCCAGGAATGGGGCCACTGACCTCACAATCACTGTCTGGGTCCTCTTGCACAGGGAGGGCAGAGCTGGACCTGTGGAGAGATGTGGGTTCAGGGCACCAGGTCCCAGCCTGTGATATACTCCACCCCAGGAGTATAGAATCCTGGCATTTTCACAGCATTTCTCCACCCTCAAACCCCTTGTCCTCCTTGTCCATTGCACAGGTTGCCCAGGTGGTGGCATCAGCTTCCTCTTGGTTACTCATCTGTCACACAGCAACCAGGTAGACAGTTTTAAATTCGACTAACTCATCTCACTCCAGTTAGAATAAAGGTTGGCCTCCACCTGGGAGCTGTGGGGACCTTGCTGCCCTCCCTACCCTTGCCTCCCCCACTGCCCAAGGTTACTCTGCTCCTGCCCTGCAAGCTCCGTAGCTGTCTCTCCAGGAGCCAACCCTGCCTCAAGGCTTTGGCACCTGCAGCTCCCACTGCGGAGACTGCCCCTCTCCATTTGCCATTCTTTTTTAAAAGCCACTTTCAGGTCCTCTTGTGCCCATCTCTCTTATTTAGGTATGTTCTTGACTGTTGTCCTTGATGGCTCTCATAGCTGTCCTGTGACACAGTTGCCTTCAACCGACCCTGGGCACCCCACGGGGGCAGAGACCATCCTGGGCCAGCCCACATAAGTGCAGGAAAGGCTGTGCTGGCTTAGAGCCCTCAGTGTGGGTCCCTGGAAGGCTCTGCTGGATGGAGGCCCAATCTTGCCTGACGTCTTTCATCACCCATTCTCACCTGCTGCAGCCTTGGCCCCCACCCAGGATTACAGGCTCTGCTGGCTGAAGAATGACCAGAGGAAACTGGGCTGAGATCTGAGAGACTCCAGGCCCTGACCTGCCTACAGTGGAGAGGTGAAAACTGCAGGGCCTTGTGGGAGAGGATACTAAGCACTCTCTGGTCCTGCACCTCACATCGTGTATACATCAATGCCCATTTGGCAAATGAGGAACATGCAGCTCCGATATCTAGTCACCTGCCCAAGGTCACCTGCAGGACATTGCTGGCACATAAGGTATGTTTTTAAGAATCTGGACACAATGTAGGCAACCTCTACTGGCATGCCATATTAAATACCTTTTAGAGCTGAATAAAATACTAGAAAAACTCATAAAAAAGGGGCCCAGCCTGGGGTGTGGATGGGACTTTAGTCTCCACTCAACCACTTGGCTAAACACCTTGTGCATCATACCCTGCCCAACTGTAGACAGAGGCCTGGTTACATGGCTAATAGATGGAGAGGCCCAGATGCAAACCCAGGACAGAGTGATCCCACACCTCCATTCTCAGGGACTCTCCCAAAACAAGACCTTACAGTGGTAGCTCTAGGGCTGAGGGGTAACCTAGGCAGAGGAAACATGCATGCATGTCTAACCTCTTGGAGCCTCCATCCAAAACAGAACTGGAAATAGCAGCTCCTACTGGCAGGGGTTACAGGGATCAGAGTAAATAAACCATGGTATGTGCCTGGCCCACAAATGGTGGCTACTCTTCTCCATAAGGCATGACCATGATTCATAAAGATGAACATGACCTTGCAAATTGGTAGCACTTGGGTCACCTTCCAGCTGGAGAAGTATCAGTTTTGGATATGGGAGATTGAGTATAGAGAATATCTAAGGAGGGGGACACCCATGGGGGCCTGGAGCTCAGCAAACAGTGGGAGGCAGAACCATGGGAGGGGGTGGCCAATCCATTGTAAAGAAGAGAGGACAGAGGACAGGGTACATAAAGGGATGAGCAGAAGATACAGGCCCTGAGAAGCAGAGTGAAGAGGAGGTTCTTGAGCTCTTGGGCTACCCATTCTCCCTATCCTCACTACCACCACCCTCATCCAAGCTGATAAACCATGAAGCTTCCAGAAGAAAGCATAGGAGACTATTTTAGTGACTTTGGGATTGGCAGAGGTTTCTTAAGTAGGACACAAAATGCACCAATCATAAAAGCAAAGATTGGTAAACTGGACTCAAAAGATAACATTAAGAGTAATAAGAGAGACTAGACGAAGATACTTACACTAGACTTACTACATAAAGGACTGGCATGCAGAATATACAAAGTAATAGAAAACCAGAAGAGAAAGGCCAGCAGTCCAATAAAAATGTACAAAAATTGAACAGATACTTCACAAAGGAGGATATCTGAATGGCTATTGTATTTCTCCTCATGAAAATGTCATTAAAATCAAGATATATCACCTCACCCCTGTATTAACTCTATCTTTGATTTTCTGTATTCTGATATTTTGACATCTGAGGCCATGTTGACTGGAGGGATGAACACCCTTGAATGTGCTTTTCAGATGCTAAGCAACCGATCCAGTGCTCCTGTCCCAAGCTCTCACACTGGAAGCATTATTTCCCTGCCTCATTACCAGGGCCAAGTACCAGACAATCAAGGGTAGCCAGTGTGTCCCAGAGGCCTGAATTTATTCAAACCAGCCAATTTAAATCCACTTAACCTGCCTCACCTATTCCCTCCTGCAGAAACCACATTAATAGCTCCTATTCACAGTTGCTCTCCTTCCTTTGCCTCCTGACCACCCTGGTGCTTCCCGAGGTGGCTCTCAGGGCACGGCATGCCTCCTTCTCTGGGGACTGTGAAAAACAAACTGTCTTTACAAAGGTAGTCATCTCCTGATCTACTGGCCTTATGGAACCTCAAATTTCCTCTCAATATACTCTATTTCAAACAAACCCTGCTAGAATAATGAGAGGGACTGACAATACAATTTGATGAGGAAGTGGGGAAGCTGGAACTCTCACACATGCAGATAGAAGCTACTAAAGCTAAGCGTATGCCCACCCTATGAACCAATAATTCCACCCTTATTTCCATAGAAATAATGCTCATGCATAAAATAGTGCTCAGATAGAGAAGTACAAGAATGTGTATAAGTAGCTTTAATCAAAATAGCCAAGGATTGGTGATAACCAAAATGACCACTAATAGGAGAGTGGACCAAGATAGCAGGGCTTTTGTGCCCCACAGTGGGATATAAAACAGGTGCGAAGAGCAGCCTGTGGCTGCACAAAGCTAGGCAAGTGTGAAGTGAAAAGAGACAGACCCAGAGGGCAGTAGTGGTGGTGTAAGTTAATCAAGTTCAAGAACAAGGGAAAGTGACCCAGAGTGATTGAGATCACAACTGGTTAATTTCTGGTGTGGGAGAGGGCAACATGGTGTTTTGGACATTGGGATTGTTTTCTCTCTGGATCTGGGTATGGTCATGTGGGTATATGTTTATGTAAAAAGCCAAATGTTCACTTAAGATTTGTTCATTTTGTGATGTCAATAGCACTTCAATATAAAAGAAAAAAAAGTAAAACAGACCTAAATATGATCATATCACTGCTTCACAGAAACTTCCTGGCCTCTGCAGGCCCTGGACCCAAGGTTGGACTATGGAGCCCAGGGTTCCAACTCTATCTGGCTGCTCTGTGCCTCAGTTTCCTCACCTGCCATATGGGTGGCCCTCCAGAAGGTACTAGAGTTTGGAGTGGCTGAGCTGGAGGAATATGGCACCTGGGGGAGGGGTGGTGAAGGATGGGGAAGTGTGAGGATAGGCAGGGACTGGCTGGGGAGGGAGGAGGTTGGGGGTAGGGCAGGAGGAGATCTGTCCTGTGGTCACTGGTCATTGATGGACAGGACAGTGGGAAGGTATCCATGAGGTGTCTGAGGTGCTTGGCAGTGCCAGAGGTGGAACCTGGGAGCTGGAGGAACTACATACAAGACAAGAGTCACTGGAGCTGGACCTTACCCAGGAAGCCAGGCCTTCAGCTAGAGCCTCCTGGATGACTGATGAAGCTGTCAGACACTGGCATAATTCTACATGATTAGCAGATCCAGCTTTGAGCCCCTGTGATTTTATATGTCAACTTGGCTAGGACAAACATTATTCTAGATGTGTCTGTGGAGGTGTTTTTTAAGATAAGATTAATAATTTTTTGTAACCTTTAAATTGTCTAAATCAATACATTTCTGTATTTTTTAAAGTATAGTTTATTGATTATGCTATTACAGTTGTCCCATTTCTCCCCTTCATTCCCCTCCACCCTGCACACCCCCTCCCACCCACATTCCCTCCCTTTAGTTCATGTCCATGTGTCATAACTTCTTTAGCTTCTACATTTCCCATATTATTCTTACCCTCCCCCTGTCTATTTTCTACCTACCATCTATGCTACTTATTCTCTGTACCATTTCCCCCTCTCTCCTCCTTCCACTCCCCTGTTGATAACCCTCCATGTGCCTTCCATTTCTGTGGTTCTGTTCCTGTTCCTGTTCTGGTGGTTTGCTTAGTTTGTTTTAGTTTTATGTGTGGTTGTTAATAATTGTGAGTTTGCTGTCATTTTACTATACATGTTTTTCATCTTCTTTTTCTAGGATAAGTCCCTTTAAACATTTCATATAATAGGGGCTTGGTGATGATGAACTCCTTTAACTTGACCTTATCTGAGAAGCAGTTGATCTGCCCTTCCATTCTAAATGAAAACTTTGCTGGATAGAGCAATCTTGGATGTAGGTCCTTGCCTTTCATGACTTGGAATACTTCTTTCCAGCCCCTTCTTGCCTGTAAGGTCTCTTTTGAGAAATCAGATGACAGTCTTATGGGCACTCCTTTGTAAGTAACTGTCTCCTTTTGTCTTGCTGCTTTTAAGATTCTGTCCTTATCTTCAATCTTGGCTAATGTAATTATGATGTGCCTTGGTGTGTTCCTCCTAGGGTCCAACTTCTTTGGGACTCTCTGAACTTCCTGGACTTCCTGGAAGTCTATTTCCTTTGCCAGATTGGGGAAGTTCTCCTTTATTATTCAAATAACTTTTCCACTTGTTGCTCTTCCTCTTCTCCTTCTGGTACCCCTATAATTTGGATTTGGAACGTTTAAAGATGTCCTGGAGATTCCTAAGCCTCTCCTCACTTTTTTGAATTCTTGTTTCTTCATTCTTTTCTGTTTGATTGTTTCTTTCTTCCTTCTGGTCCACTCCCTTGATTTGGGTCCCTGTTTCCTTCCCATCACTATTGATTCCCTGTACATTTTCCTTTATTTCACTTATTGTAGCCTTCATTTTTTCATCTAATTTGCGACCAAATTCCACCAGTTCTGTGAGCATCCTGATCACTAGTGCTTTGAACTGTGCATCTGATAGGTTGGCTATCTCTTTATCACTTAATTGTATTTTTTCTGGAGCTTTAATCTTTCATTTGGGCCATTTTTTTTTGTCTTGACATGCCTGTTACATATGAGGGACAGAGCCTTAGGTGTTCACCAGGGTGGGACAACCCAGTTGCTGAGTTGTGATGCAGTATGTTGGGGGTGGGGGGCTCCAAGAGGGAACAATGGCGCTTGCTCTGCTCTCTGCTGGCTTTCAGTCACTTCTGCCGTTTGGTTGTCGGACTTCCATACAGTTCAGTTTTCTGTCAGTACTAGTTGTTTCTTTGTTTCTAAATTTTTGTTGGCCTTATTTTGGTTGTGCGAGGAGGCAGTGTGTCTACCTATGCCTCCATCTTGGCCAGAAGTTCCATTTCTGTATTTTTTATATCAATATTAGCAAAAATAATGTTTTGTATGTTTTTGTGTATGTTTTTTAATTTAATTTTTATTTTTTCCATTACCCTTTAGTTCCCTTACACCCTACTCCCTCCAGCAATCACTACTGTTGTCCATGTCCATGAGTCCTTTTTGCTTTTTGCTCAATCCCTCCATCTCCTCATCTCCCCCATCCCCAGCTGTCATCCTGCCCTCCATCGTTAAATCAGTAGATTGAGTAAAGCAGCTAACCCTCTATGATATAGGTGAGCCTCACCCAGTCAGTTGAAGGCTTCAATAGAGGAAGACTGACCTTCTCCAAAAAAGAGAGGATTCTGTCAGACCGTTGCCTTTGGACTCAAGTGATAGCAGCAGCTCTGCTTCCTTAGGTTTGCACCCTGCTGGCCTGCCTGCAGAATGTTGACTTGCCAACCCCTCAATCACATCAACCAATTAAATTCTCTCTCTTTCTTTTCCCTGGAGCTAAACCTGCCAGCCACCTGTCCTGGCTCACCACATGGTTCTCCAGGCCCTCATCACTCTGGCCCAAGGTGGTCCAGAGTCCATTGGAGAGGGGAGCATCCTGGCAGTGGCCCTGGCACTGGGAAGGCAAATGCCAGTTAGCCATTTGATGCTGTAGTCAGTGCCCGACCCCAAAATTCATCTTGTGAATTTTATTCCAGCCAGCATCAAGATGTCAGGAGCAAGACAAGCCACCAGGGAAGCTTGAACCCTGGCTAAAAAGGACTGCCTTTGGATCCACCCTGGCAATATTGCTAATGGAGAAATAGTGATATGTGTAGGTCAGCTCCCTTTTCAAAGGAAGGGTGGGCATAAGACAATCTCCTTTGCTTGTGTTTAGGTTGAGTCATAAGGACATACCAGTACTCTTTTGACCTACATATGGTTCAGTGTACTATTTGCTTGAAAATGGCTGAAAAGACATGCAGGAAATAATAAAATTCATTGCAGCACTGCTTGTGGCTTCCTGGGCCAATAGCCTAGAAGGAGGTACACAGGGACCTCTCTCAGCTTTTACACCGTCTGTAGAGTTGTAACGTTTGTGAATGTTTCATTGAGAGAGCAGTGACTGGGTACTCCAGCAACTAAACATATGCCCATCCTATGAACCAGGTGGGGTGGGTGGAGGACAGCTCTGGCCTTGGAGGTAAAGGAGTGGAGGAACAGATTAGCACTGGACCATGGATCTGTTTGGGGTTTCTGTTTTCCCTCATTGTGTTTTTTGGAAAATTTATAAGTAACCATCATACTTAAATCTGGGTGATTTTATAATGTCTAGACTTCTGGCTTCTCTTGACCAGCTCTGGAGCTCTGGCTCCTGGGCCAGTACTCCCTGGTGACAGAGTGCTGGCAGGAAGTATGTGCCATCCTATCTGTCCACCTGGCTGCCTTCATCTGTTCACACCTGACTAGTCTACTAGCACCTGAGTGGGCCACCCCAGGCTTAAGTTTACTGAATCAAGCAGAAATAAACCTTTCTTGAGAAACCTCTTGATTTTCCAACTGAAGTCAGACTGTACTCATATACCTTCTAGTATGGGAACAGCCCCTCCTCACACTCTTCCCCTCAGGGAGTCTGGGCCCATCCTGGGTACTCCTGGCCCGGAACCATTGGGGAGTATCCCACCCCAGGCCCCAGCCACCTTTGCAGCTCTCCCAAGTCCACTCACCCTTTGGGGTCCAGCCCAACACTGGGCTGACTGTCCTGCTGGAGGCTCATGGCGCTGGTCAGGATCTGCCCTGCCTGTGCCACCTGCAGCAGTTTCCAGGGCTTCCTTGGGCCTTGCCCCTCTGGAGGAATCAGAGGAATAGTTTCTATGGGCTCCCAACCCAGGGTGGGGGCCCTCCAGCCTGGGGCAGCCACATACCTCTGGAGCCTGTCTTGCCCTTGATCCCTGGTCCTACAGGAAGCAAGGGAGGGGTCCCAGATGGCCTTGGCTAGAATCAGGCCAGCAGCAACACTGCTTGGGGGCACAAGGTTCCCCAGGGTCCCTCAGTGGCAGAAGAAAAGAGGTGCATAGGAGGAAAGTCCCTGGGGTTTGAGTTGAGATTCAGTCCCACTTCCCCAAGTAGGTGCTTAGGTTGAGCCACCAGTGGCTAAGAGGAGGTTGCTGCCCTAACTGGAGGTCTGTAAGGTATGGAAGGGGCCAAGTCCATGGCCTGTACACCTCCAAGACCTCTGCTGGCTGGACACAGGGTGTAGGTGGACCCAGGGACCTGTAGTCTCTTCTGCTACCTTTGTCCCCTTGTGTGAAGAATAGAGTGTTCTCTTTGGGGGCCTCGGCAACCTCGAACTCCTCAGCCTGTTTGAGAGCCAAGTGCTTCTTCTCTTGTTCTTCCAACCACTCCTTGGGTGACAGTTTATACAGGAAATCCTTGTAGACCTTGTAATGTTGCAGAGTGTCTTCAAATTTGGAGATTTCGCTAAACCGGGGGAAGGGACAGGTGAGGTCAGACTCTACCTGGGATCCCCCAATCCCCTGCCCCGAGGGGACCCAGTGCACTCTGGCCAAGAAAGGCAGCCACAGGCACACTGGTGCCAAGGAGAGTGCCCACCCTGCTGGGACCAATGTGGGTTATGCTTCCAACAGAGTGACAGTCCTCAGGGACTCTCTCTGCCCCTCTCAGGGTGGGAGCCTGGGGTTCTCGGAGGCATGTGAGCCCTGTGTCTTGGTGGTGTGGCCTTGGGAAAGTCACTGAACCTCTCCTGGCCTGTCACCTCATCTGTAAGATGGACAACAGCCTACAGGGCTTCAGAGTCCTGACATGTTTAGGGTTCAGTGTTAAAATGATGAGGTTTGTGTTGTGGGGGATCTCTTTGGCTACGGGAGAAGTGGTAGAGGAAAATGTAGGCAGGCCAACCCAGGCCCAGTTTGCCTCTGACCTCACCTTTTGATGTTCATGATCTGAGTGGTCAAATCTCGGATTTCAGTGATCTTCTCCATTTTCACTTTGGTCTCCTTCTCTGCTCTGGAGGTTGAGATGGGGGCAGAGAGACAATCTCAGACTTTAAAGAGAGGCATCCACACTGCCCTCAGGCAGAGCTGAAAGTGGGGGGACTACCCAGGGGCTGGGTTGGGGTCAGGATTGAGGTGGGGGCAGGGGTAGGGGTGGAAACGGGAGCTGGGGCTGGGTCCCAGCTAGGTTAGGTTGGTGTGCACAAGCCCAGGGGACCCTGGGGGGATGGTGCATGGCCAGCCAGCTCCTCTGGCCACAGGCTCACGCTCTCAAGGCCTGCACTGAGCTGTGGTCATTCTCCCTGAGGAACTCATCGAACAAGGCTGAATCCTTCTCCAGGGACTTCTCAGCCCGCTCCAGCTCTGCCTCCTCCTTAGTTGCCAGCATCTCCAGCCGCTGGATCTCACTCCGCTTCATATCTAGGGCATACTGAGGGCCACCAGAGCAAGAATCATGCTCCTCACTGGGACAGCCCACCAGGGTCCCCTTCACGTGAACAGATGGGCCTACCTGGATGAGGAACATTTGCCGTTTCTGGTTGATGTACTTGTTTATGTTACCAGATTCCCCTTTCTTTTCTGCAATGAGAGAAGGGAGGCATCTAGAGGGTGGGGTGGGCAATGGGAGACAGACCCAGGTTCTCAGCTGTAGATGGTATGTAGCCTAAAGAGGGGAGCCAGTCAGCTGCAAGGTCCAGGTTATTACAGGGACCATGGGAGAGCAAGCCCTTTCTCCAGCAAAAGGAGAGAAGTCTTTGTTGACATATCTCCATGCCTGGAGATGGGTCCAGGTGGGAGAGCCTCTCTTGGACTCCTCTCACCTGGAATGAGACTCTGGATACCCTTGCCCTAGAAGTCTTACCCAGCTGGACTTCATTAAAAAAGCCCTATTAGCCCTGGCTGGCATAGCTCAGTGGATTGAGCGCGGGCTGCGAACCAGTGTAGCAGGTTCGATTCCCAGTCAGTGTACATGCCTGAGTTGCAGGCTGACCCCCAGCACCGCACATTGATGTTTCTCTCTATCTCCCTCCCTTCCCTCTCTGAAAATAAATAAATAAAATCTTTTTTTTTAAAAAGTCCTATTGCCCAGGTGGAGCAGTATGAGCTCTACTTGGGGTACCCTAAGTCCCCAGGGCCCAATTTGGGCAGCAGCTAAGTCTACACAGCCAAGGTTTAAGACAGGTGGGAGGACGTTAAGGTGAGCATCTGGATGACCTTTCAGAGTATAAGCAGAGAGGCAGTACAATGCGTCCAAGGGCTGTGGGAACCTCTTTCCTTGGCCATTCTGGAAAGGAAGACCTAGATACTCCCCAACTTTGGAGACCCCAGGGACTATGGGAAAGACTGCGGGACCATGTGGTTGTCTTGCCTCAAATCTTCTCCTTTCCAGAAGAAGCTAGTGTAGTGCAGCAGTCCTATTTTAAGTCTAGATGCCTGGCAGTGAGCCCACTAGGTCACGGTCTCCCTGGTCTACCCTGGGGAAGTCTTTGCCCTTAAGGAAACCCAGCTTTCCCCTGGAGGCCAAAACTGGACCACTGATGAATCTTTGTGTCTAAACCCACTGGGTCCAACCTTCCTTATTAAGGTGCCATCTGCCTCTCCTAGGTCTTAGGAATGGAGGGTAGAGACAGAAAGGAAACACATGCTCTACTGCTTCCCCCATGCAGAACTTGGCACACAATTGTCAAAGCAAGGTTAGGGCTTCCTACCTCAAAGAACAAGCTATGGGTGTCAGGGTGGAGGCTGGGAGTTTCCTTACATTGATACTCACATCCAGTATACTTGTAGTCACTGGGGGTTCCAGGACTCTCTGATCCCAAGCTACTTTTTTCTAGTTTAATGACATACTTTATTATCTATTTAGTGACATACTTTATATCATCTGAAAACACATGCGTTTTTATTACTTAAGATTTCCTACTGGGCCACCAAAATAACTGAGCATATGCACACACAGTTCTTTCTCATTACATGCAATGTCTGGTGACATTGAATCCCACAACCATGATGTGGCTACAGTTATTAGCCAGGAGAGGAAACTGCCCTGCCATGCAAAGACATTAGCTGACTCGCTCAGGATGGTGCAGCCATTAAATGCTTAGCTGAGATCTGGCCCCAGGCAATCTAGTTCTATGTTGACTCTTTATCTCTACATTAAGTGCATATACATAAATCCTTGCCTGAGGACATGTTTTCTATTGCTTTTTTTTTTGTAGTAGTAGTAGTAGTAGTAGAGAGAGAGGAAGGCAGAAAAGGAGACTGAGAGAAAAACATTGATGTGATTGTGAGAAACAAATGTCCATTGGCTGCCTCCCATATTGCCCTGACCTGGGATCTAACCTGCCACCCAGGTATGTGCCCTGACTGGGAATAGAACTCACAACATTTTGCTGTATGGAAGGATGCTCTGACTAACTGAACCACCCAGCCAGGGCAAGATGCCTATATTTTATACAGCCTGCATTCACTGTGCATAGTCACACTCAGAATGCATGCAATGCTGGGATTGAAAGGGTTTAGACTTGCACTCCAGCTGGAGTTGATCGTTCTGACCCTGGACAAAGAAGACCCTTCTTTCCCATTACACTGAAGTCCTGCCTCTCCAAGTGCTTTTAAAGTACTGCCCTCTCAGGTGGCTCAGATCCCACGTTGGTAAGGAAGGAGGTCCCACCTTTGGTCACCGAGAGCTTCCAGGCTGTGTGGTAGTGGAAGGCACGCAGCTGCTCGGCCTCTGCACGCGCCTCCTGGTCCTCTGTCTCGTCCTCCAGCTGCAGCTCTCGCCGCAAACTGTTGTGCTTGGCTGACACTTTAGATGAGTATGTCATCTTCTCATGCACCCGCAGCACCTTCTTCTGCTGCCGCTCCTGTGGGGCAGGTCAGGAGGGTCCCTCAAGGCCAGCCTGCACCCAACTCCCACCCGGCCACCCTCCATCCTGTCCCACCCTGCCTGGGTCTCCTCCCCTCTGTGTTGCCTGGTCCCAGGGTAGCATGGACTCGAGGTCATGCGCACTTAGCTTGGGCAGGCTTGGGGGTGCGAAAGGAGGAAAGTGCTCTTCGGAAATGTGACTGCTGCTTGTGAAGGGAAAAGTGAGCTGGGGCAGACCTTGGTCCTGGATACTCACTGAGTGAGACTTACTCCTCTCCTGATCTCTGAGCAGGAAGAAATCTACGTCCCCAGACATGTGGAAAGGATTAGCTGAACTGTTGGAAACAATCTCAGACTCTGTGGAAAGATATACCTCATTGGAGAGACAAACCAGCTCTTCCAAGCTGAGTTCTGTGCCCCTGGGGTCCTGGTGCCCTCCTAGCCCAGCAAGGCAAACTTAAATGAAAGCACATGCAAATGGCAAATGTTCTCTTGGGTCCATTTGTGCCTAAAATCCACCCCTGGACCTTCCAGCTTCCTAAACTCACCTGTCTGGTTTAACCTAGTTGGAGTTGGACGTCTGTCCCTGACTTCTCAAAGACACCTTGTGAACACAGCCCCTCCTGTGTCTCAGATATCTGCTAAATCCTTGGCCCTCTGTCTTCTCCCATTTAAAGTCTCAGTGGGGGATGTGGGTAGGTGGGGTTGGGCAAAAAGGGGGTGGAAAGATACTTTGCTTTGGGTGATGGGTGTGTGATGCAGTGTGCAAATGACATTTTGTTGAGATGTTTTGTGAACCAATGTCACTCCAATAACTTCAATTAAAAAAAATAAAGTCTCAGGAATCCCTACTCTGTAGAGGAAGGAAGCAAGAGCTTGCTGACTCCACAGCTGAGGTGCTTGCCTGCAAGTGGGGAGGAGGCACTCAATGTGAATATGCCTTGTTTTTGCAGGAGTCTCCACCAGCCTCCCAAGGAAGGACTGGGCTTGGGGGTGGGTGACAGCAATGTGCCTGAGACCTGGGGAGGCAGTACAAGAATTGGGAGGTAGGGACTACCAAGGACCCCAATTCTGCTACTCCCCCAACCTCAGGGCTTGGGGTGAGGTTCCCACAGCTCAGGTATCAGGGAAGACTGAAGCCAAAAGGCACCAAACAAAGGGCTCAAAAATATGGTTGCTTCCTCCCACTACCCTTGTTCTAAAAGAAACAAGATTCTTGGGAAACAGAGTGAAACAAAACAAAAAATTCTTGAAAGTGAAAGAATGTGAAAAAAGGAAAAAGTATTGGCTTTGAATCATCTGCTGGTAACATTTTTGAGAGTATTTTCTTCTAGTACCTTTCAACACACCTTTTAAATAATTCCATATATTCCATAAAAAACACTTGACCATCATCGGTTCCCTCTGAAATGACTAATTCCTTTTGGACCTTGTAAGCAAAAGTTAAGAGCTACAGTGACACACAATGTCATCAGGATGCATTCAGCACTCGGATATCCTAAGGACATTGCCAACTAGTACTGACTGGTTTTGGGGAGCTAATTTTCCAAAGTGAGACTAGAGGCCAAGGGCTGTGGGCAGCCTTCTAGACGTCTGTCTCACAAGCCGAAAGAAGGGACTGTTAAAGGGATTCAAAGTTATGATAGTCTCAAGATACTTATTAATTACCAAGGGAAAAGGAGCTTTGCAGTGGAGAAGTCTGGTAGACTCCTTGTCACTCAAGCAACCAAAGTGAACATTGGTGAGAGAAAAGTTGGCACTCTCTCCAAAGGGAACCCAGGACACCACTCAGACATTCCTGCCCAGGATGCTTCCTTTTCAGTCTGTCCTGAGGAGGGATCAGAAAAGCCCAAAGTCATAGGCATTCTACAACATCTTTGTACTATTCTTTCACCTTTTCTATAAGACTTAAACCCTGTCAAAACACAAGTTTAAAAAAATTAGGCTCAGAATGAGAAGAATAAAGGTTATCTGTTCCTTGGCCCAACTGCTGGGAGGAAGTTGAAAGGAAGGGCCTCCGGGCAGTTCTTGAACTGGCTGGTGAGGGGAGAGCAGAGCCTGCACTGTGGCAGGAGATGGCCCACAACAGGGAGGGACACAGGAGCAGTGCTGGCCTGAGGCCCATCAGGGACCTCTGAATAGGAGGACCAGAGATGGGACAAAGGCTCATGCAAGATGTGGGTGAGGAGGATCTGGGGGACAGGAGACCATTATAGGGGCTTGTGCAGGTTTGGCTTGAAGTATGGTTCTTGTTCCGTGTCTATTCATGACTTTCTTTTGTATACTGACTTTGATTCTGACAGACTCCAAAGGACACTTCCAAAGGGCCCCTCTCAGCCTGAGTCATCTAGGGAAGTAGATGGAGATGGTGATCCATGTACTTGACTCCCCACACAGGAGGTCCCTCTCACCACCAGAAAAGACATAACAAATTTAGAAATGGTGGACAGCTCTGCACAACAAGAAGGGGTGACATCAGGGAGCAGAAACTGATAGGGAGCTTAGAGGAAGGGAAGGCAGACAGGATAGGGTTAAGCAGGGGGAAGTGCAGTCCAATACAGCTCCAGGAGGAGGGCATAGAAGTAGAATGGCTCTTGGCAGCAGAAAGGGGTGGGAGGGGCCTGAACAGAAGTGCCACAGCCATTCTCTTCCTCAGTCCACACCTCAATTAATCTCTTTCTCTCCCTCTCCACCCCCACTCGCCCGTTCCTGGCCACCAACACAGGGCAGAGGCATTTGCCATAAATTCAGAATGGTAAGGACTGATTCTGGGTCACAGTGACAGGGGAACTAAGAGTCTTTATGTCCCCACACTGGGTGGCAGCACCTCTCAGTCTCCATCAGAGAGACTCATATGATAGTTAACAAGCACTGAGCATTACCCTTGGCCAGGATGAGGACGTTACATGACCTAACTTTCATAACAACCTATGAGGTAGAAATTATTGTTACCCCTAATGAAGAAACTGAGGCACAGAGACTTTAGAATCTCACTCAAGGCTATGTAGCTATATGCTTTGTGGAGACTGGTTCTGAAAACAGAGTTTGCATTTGCAGTTAAGTGAGTAGGGGATGTTTACTAGATAATCAGTGTATTATTGTGAAAATAAGCTCACAACCAAGAATGGCAATCATTTGAAGCAAATCATCCCAGAAGTGCAAAGTTAGTTTAACATTTATAAGCCAATCAGTGTAGTATACCCATAACAAAATGAGAGAGAAAATTATATAATCATTTCAATAGATGCAGTTACAAGTATTTCATAAAATTAAAAACTTATTTTGAATAAAAGTCTTAGCAAACTAGGAATAAAGGAGACTTCCACAGTCTGATAAAGGGAATCTCTGGGAGTGGACCCCAGAGAATTCTGTGCCTGAATCCCTAAGCCTATGGCTATATTCCCTTATATGGTAAAGGGGACTTTACAGATGCGATGAAGGACCTAGAGATGAGGAGATGATCCAGGATCATCCAGATGGGATGCCCAGTATAATCACAAGGATTATTATCAGATGGAGGCAGCAGGTTCAGAATCAAGAGGAAGAGGTGTGATGAAAGAAACAGAGGTTGGAGTGATGTCATGGAGATTGGAAGATGCTACCTACATTGTTGGCTTCGGAGATGGAAGAAGGGGTCACAAGCCAAAGAGTGCAGACAACTGGAAAAAGCAAGAAAAGGGATTCTCCCTCAGAGCCTTCAGTAAAAATGCAGCCCTGGGACACCTTGATGCTAACCCTGTAAGATCCCTTTCAGACTTCTGACCTCCAAAGTCGTTAGATAAGACATTTGTGTTTTAAGCCACTGAATTTGTGGTAATTTGTTACAGCAGCAATAGGAAATAAATATAGGTATATATAAGAAAGTTCTAGGTGAAATATTGAATGTCCCTTCCCACCCCAAGATCAGAAATAAAGCATGGAGGCCTATTTTTGAACTACTTTCTACTCAACATTCCAGCAAGGTTAGAAAAAACAATACAAGGTATAGGATTGGAAAGTAAGGGAAAATCATGTCTTTCAAGGTGACAGAACTTATAGCAGCAAATAAAAAATCTACAAACAAAATGTTTACAGTTAGATTAATTACAATGGTTTATAAATCTTAACTGTGGAATTAAAATAAAACTTACAGAAGATACAATAAGCGGAAATCTTTATGACCTGGGTTGGGGGGTAGGGAGGTTGGTCAACAGCAGAACACAAAATGTACTAACCATGAGAAAATGTTAAATTGAACTACATTAAAGTTAGGAACTCTTGTTCACTAAAAGACACCACCAAGAGACTGAAAACGCAAGCTACAGAGTGGGGGAAGGCATTTGCAAGGCCTAAAACTAGTGAATGACATATTCAGAATATGTGAAAAGCTCCTAGAAATCATTAAAATAAGAAGACAGACAACCCAATAGAAAAGTGGGCAGTAGACAGAAACTGGCATTTCACAACACAGAATCATCAATGGCCCATAAACAGGTAGTCACTCTACTTGGTAACCAGGGAACATAAGATACTAATACATAGCTAAATGACCAGGTAATATTAAGTGCCAAGTGTTGGAGAGGATGTGAAGCAACTGGAATTCACACCTATTGGTAGAATTGTGAATTGGTATAATTGCCCTGAAAAACTGTCCAGCTCTATCTACTGAAGTTAAACATATGACCGGCAATTCCTCTCCTTTATAAATACCTGGAGAAATGAGTGCTCATGTCCCCAAAATAGCATGTGCAAGAATATCCATAGCACTGTTTGTGATAGCTAACAACCAGAAACAATCCAAATGTTCATCAACAACAGAGAAGGGACTTCTGTTACATGTGTCTCACAGATGTGATGTTGAGTAAGGGAAGCCAGATCAAAAAAGCACAAAGTGATTTCATTTATGTGAAGTTCAAGAATGAGTAAAATGATTATGTGATAGCAGACGATTGGCCATCTTTTGGGGAAAGAAAACTTCTGAGCAGATGGAGTTGTTCTAGATGGTGAATGAAGGGTAAGAAGATTTATTCACTTGTCAAAACTGTACTTGAGGTTTATTCTTTTCATTATATGTGATATGTCTCAGTGAAGAAACAAAACAAATCCAAAACTGAGACCCTACACCCTTAGTTTAACAATCAGTTCAGCACAAGCACCTATGAGTAGAAGAAACTATTGGGTGAATGCCTGATGAGGATCTGTGAGGGAGGGTTAGGTGGCTACCATTTGAAATACCATTGCAGCATTGAGGCAGCTGGATGTGTGGGCTTCTTATGAAAGGTAGTAGGAAGCACATTGGCCACCTAGGCAGGAGTTGTGGACAAAATGTAACATAGATCTTGAAACAGATCTTGTAACATAGATCTGTTTCATCCTATGAAACATCTATTGTCCTATTTGAGGAAGTATGGGGAACAGAGAAATAGTTATAATGACAGCACCAGGAAGCAGACTTATAACCAGGGACATTCTACAGGGTAATTAACACCATTTTTCCAACAACTCAAGGCACAGAAAATGAAAGGATGTGAGGATGTGGCTGTGCTAGATTAAGAGAGATGGGAGATGTTTCTATCTCCTTTGAATCTCAATTAAAACAGATCTTGGAGGAAGACATTTCCTATATAATTAAGTAAATCTGATGATGGTCTGGTTAACTTCATTGTGGGCTTGTAAGAAAATGTTCGTATTTTTAAAAAATTACATTGAGATATGTAGGGATGAAATGACACTTCTGGAATTAACTTTAAAATCTTTTGGCAAAAACCAAAAAGGAGAAAAGGGATAGATGAAGCAAATGTGGCAAAAGCTTGTCTACTGTTCAATCTGGTACTAGGTGTGTCAGTTCATGTGAGTTCACTGGACTTTAGTCTCTACTTCTGGGCAGGTTTGGATTTTAATCAAAAGACAGAGGAAATGAGAGGTGGGGTAGGCTGGGAGGAGGGAGCTTGGCCTGTGAAGGACAGGCACAGGGAACATGGTCATACCTGCACACCTCCAGAGAAGGACCAGACAGCCCTGTAAGCCCAGGACTGTTGGGGGTGGTTGGGGGCAATGCAGAAACTAGGAGGAAGTCCAGTAAACCAGGATATAGAGTGACAGAACAGGGAATCAGATGATGAGGTGCATGCAGCTAGCTGCCTACCCTTCTTTCTCCTAACAGGTGGCTGTCACATGCCTAGCTGAAAAGCTACACTTCTCAGCCTCTCTTGCAGACATTGGTGACCCTGTGACAAATAAAATGTAGTCAGAAATCACTGGGTGGAGTTTATGGAAAGGATATTTTCTGAGGAAGGTGGACAATTTTGCTCTTCTCTTTGGTCCTTCTCCCTGTCTGGAATGAGATGTGATGGCTGGAGCTGCAGCAGCTATTTTGTGACTATGTGGTAACCTTGCATTTAAAAAGCCCTACAGTTAGAGATAGTAGAAGAGAAAGACTTAGGATATGGTCACCTGGATAATTTTGTAGAATTGCTATTAGTAGAGCCTCATGGAGTCATGGGCTGCCTCCCACACTTCCCATTATTGGAAGAAACATATTCTGGTTTGTTTATGTTCCTGTTATTTCAGGTTTCAGTAACCCATTTTCTAATGAAAACAGAAGCATTTCTTTCTGCCTTTCACACTGGAGACTAGGCCTTAGGGCATCTGGAACTGAGAGAGAAAGTGAAAGTCCCCACCACCTGGGACTTCAGCTCCCTGCTCTTTAGGTACCTTTGCCTTTTTTCCTCTGCTTCTTTTTTTCTTCTGTAATTGTAGGAGAACAGTTGTCTGAGGATTCCAGGCTGTTCTCTGTAGAGACACAAAGTGAGGGCCACAGAAAACGACATACTTTGTGATAGCTGTGAAGGCAGCATGAAGCTGGGGAGAGTCTCAGACACACTATAGGGCTCCAGCCTCAGTGCTCTCACCTGCTTGCTGAGTGGACTTGGCGAGTCGCTCGGCTTCTCTGAACCTTAGTTTCCACATTTGAGATAATCATGCTGACTTTGCCAGGAAATTGCAAGAATTATGCAGAAAATGGCCACAAAATTTCCTAGCACACATGCCCTGCACCCAGATGATTTTTTATGCCTTCCCCTTCTTTCCCCTTATATCCTTTAATTTATTCCTGAAGAGCAGCACAGGATTATACAAGAAGGTCATGGGCCCTAAGCTTCTTCTTCCTGTCCTACCAGCATTTTGCTACCAACTTCCCAGGTTCTTCCATCAGAGTTGGACCCACAGACTCAGAGATTTCCATTTCCTTGTTCTCTCTTCAACTGATACCCACGGAGAAGCAGGCATTTGGCCCCATGTTTCTCCAACTCCAACTCAGGAATCTTTTGTTGCTTGGAGATCCCAGTATATGCCAGCCCAGGAAGGCAGCCAGCTTAGAGGGCACATGGGGTGGGGACTGCTGGAGAGCATGGAGGTGTGCTTTGGTGGAAAGTTCAGGGAGCTGGTCCTCTTGGGCCAGTGTGAGGGAGGATGACCTGGGATGATGAAGAAAAAGTGAGGATCTGGAAGCTGGGGGGTATACTTCCAAAGGCCAGGCCCTGATCAGATGGGTCATAGGGTGTGGGAAGACAGGAAGAGAGGATTATTGTGGGACTGGCAGAAAGTACCTGGGGCTGAAAACAAATGCCTCCAGGACTAAGCAGTATATATAGTGGTAAAAGGAAAGGAGGCTGCAGGGAATGGTGAGGCCTGTGAAGAACTCAGGGGTACAGGTTGCTGAATCTTTATTATTTTCTGCCTTTCTTAGTGACTATTTGATTAAATTTCCAGGAAGTAAACTTTATTTAACCACATCATAAAAATCAGAAGATACCACTGTAATTTAAATAGGCCCAAAACAAAAACAAACCAAAAATCTTAATGAAGTTTAATTTTTCTTAATTGAAAAAGCAATTGCACATACATAGCAAGTTTTTCTAACAATGCAGCTTTGATGTATTGACATGATGAAGATTGATATGATGTATTTCTATGATGATAAGTCCTTACCTGAAACCCTTACTAGCAGATTTTTGTTTCTCTACTCAGAGGTATTTTATGAATGAACTTAGATGTTACTTGCTTCTTCACTAAAAATACATCTGCTTATATGCTAAGACATTGAGGATATCATACGAAGTGAAAAAAATCAGTCACAAAGGGACAAATAATGTATGATTCCACTTATATAAGTTCCCTAGAGGAGTCAAATTCATAGAGACAGAAAGTAGAATAGTGGGTGCCAGGGGCTAGGGAAAGGGGAAAGGAGAGGGAGTTAATGTTTAATGGGTACAGAGGCAAGATAAAGAGAGTTCTGGAGACAGATGGTGGTGATGGTTACACAACAATGTGAACGTACTTAATGTCATTGAACTGAACATGTGAAAATGCTTTGAATGCTTAAAAATAAAAATGCTTAAACTTTATGTGTATTTTATCACAATTTTAATAAGTTAAAAAAAATACATCTGCTCAAGCACAAGCCTCATTGTTACTTGATAAGTCCCCTAGTGGACTCTGAGGTTATTTCCAAACTTCTGCAATGGTCACTCTCCCTCACCAGGCTGAGCTGGACTATTTCCCACACATCTAGACCTTTGTCAATGTCATAAAATTGACACTCTCAGTTTTAATTTGCACTTTTCAATTTCTAATGAGATTGTGTTGTTTTTTTCAGGTGTTAATTATCCATTTGCTTCTCTCTTTCTGTTAATATCTTTTGCCAACTTTTCTGCAGGGATTTGTAGTTTTTAAATGATTCTTGAGCACTTTTATCTATTAAAGGACAGTAGCTCATTTGTTTGTCAGAGCTGCTGAAAATATTTTTCCTTTAGATGATTTGTCAATTATCTTTGGACTATTTATCATATCTTTTCTTCACAGGACATTTTAATGTTTGCTTAGTGAAATGCTTTAGGGTTTTGTGTCCTGCTTAAAAAGGCATTCTGAATCTGAAGGTAAAATACATTATGAAATATTCCTGTGTTTTTTCTAGTGCTTTAACAAATTAAAAAATTTTTAATTAAAAAGTTTTCAAAACATAAGCCTACTTTTAGAATAATTCTCCAGGAGAAACAGGAAAAGATGAGCTGGCTGAAAAATATTCTCATGAAAAGTGATAAAATACACACACACTCTGGACAATGGGAGATCTGGTGTGAGCTCTGGGCATCTGAAGGTCCTTACACCTCCTGAGTCACCAGCACAGCACAGTGTGGGTTCTGCTGCTCACAGAGGAGACCAAAGACTGCCAGCTCTCTGAGCAAGCCTGCCCCTCAGTGCTTCCCCGTCCCTCAATAGCCCCTTCCTTAGGGCTCCTGTAGCATAAGTGCTGACAGTTGTTTTTTTCCTTTTTGTAATGCAAGTGTCTGACTTAAGCTTTGATTATCTAGGTGTCCATTTCAAAGAGGCATCCCCTTCATAGCTGGCTATATCCCAGCTATGCAGGCAACAAGACTAGAGCCAGGCACCTTTCCCATTGAGGCTCCTGTCTGGGAGATCTTAGTTGATTTCAATAACTGACCATTTGGGCTACTTGTTTGTTTTATCTTCCCTCCCTTTAAATTCCTATTCTTATCTTTAAATTTACCTATGAAGAGTGAGCTCTCACACTCTAGGCTCCCACACTCAACCCCAAAGAAAGCAAAACCCTAGGCCCTTATGGGAAAGTGCTAGGCATGCTCTCTTCCTCTCCCTCTCCCTCCTGCTCTCCTTCTCTGTCTCCCTCTCCCTTTCCTCTTTGTGGCTGTGTGGGCCCAGGTGTGCAGTGTGATTTTCAGGTCCTCTAAGTAATAAAACTCCCCCCCGCAAAGTTTCCTGGTGGTTATTTCTGAAGGGCATCTTGCAACAGAAGAATCACAAAGGCTTATCCATTATCAAAAACATTAATCATTGTAAAAAAAATAAATGAATGGAACCACTTTAAAATGAATCAGAGCTGCCACCCCAAAAGAACTGCTTTGCATGTCTTATACCTCAAAACTTTTGAATGTTAAAAATGGGGCAGATTAACTTTGGACTGGGCCTAAGCAACACTGTACCCCCCAAAATTATTTTCAAAGATAGTAAGAAAGCAGATACTATGACTACTGTACTGATGACTGCTGGACTGAATACTGAAAACTGTTTAGAATTAATATCAGTATGTTAAGTTATCTGCACCAATAGAAATGCCTTCCTTCTGTTGGTGTAATTGTTCCCCTTCCCTTTGTCATAAATATCCATTGCTTTTTGTCCCCTAATTGGAACTACTTGGGCATCTGCCTGAAACAGTGTACCTGAATAGCTATTCTTATTGATTTCAATAAAAGCTTGTGGCCTCTCACTTTGAAAAACCCTTTTGTTTTTAGGTTAACATTATCAATAGGCTGAGACCGGGCACACAACATTTCCTTAAATTATTACACTTATGTGGACCTCCTATGTCCTGCTGGGATTCTGGTGATGGCTTTTCTCCAACTGCATGACCCATTCTGATAACTGTGTCCCTCCTCATTCATAGCTACCCCCTGAGAGCTGACCAAACTCACCATTTCCACTAGCCTCCCTTTGACACCTCCCCCCATGCCAGGAATTCTGTCTTCTGGTCTGTCTGTTACCACCCCCAACTCAGACACTCCACTCACTCTGGTAGGCAGCAGGCGAGGTTACCCTCCTAGGGCACTTGCCCCTCTGACATGCTCCTTCTCCTCCCCCTGTTCTGGCTTCCTTCTGGCCTGTACAGTTGCTCTCTTCACCTCCTTTGCAAGCTTCTCCAAATGTAAGAATTCTTCAGACTGTGTCCAGGTCATCCTCCCTCTCTGTCTCAGGACCACAGCTTCAGTTTCTATTTGCCAATGACACTGACACTCTTAACCTCTATTATTCTAACCCCCAGCTTCCATCAACAGCGGCCTCTTCTGAGTTTCCACTTAGCTGTTCCCACAGGTACCTGAACCAAACACATCCATCTGAGCTATCCACAGATGCAGTCCTCCCCTGCTCTCTGCCACCTCAGCAAAGAGCACATGGTGCACAGGTATTCTTAGATAAGAGATGAAGTTACCTTGACACTCCCTTCTCTCCCATGCTCATATCAATCAGGCATCCAGTCCCAGGACTCGCTTCTAAAAAGCAGATTCCATCCAATCCACCTCCCTCCCACTTCAGCTACCACAACCCTTATTTAAGCTACTGTCCGTGTTCTGTGATTTCCTCTCCTCAGCCAGTTCTACATCAAGTCCTGACTCCCCACCCCAACAGCATGGTAAATCATTTAAAAATACAATAAAAAAAAGACGGTCAAGTGTTTTCATCTTTTGTGGTAGCCATCTTCTAAGATGGTCCTCTACTAGGGAAAGCCTTATGCCCAAGAGCACCAAATTCTTTAAACCAGCCAATCCTAAGCCTTCTCACCCTGCTTCATTCATTCCTTACCACGAAAAGCACAATCAAGTCTCTGCCCTGAGTTCCCTGCTCCCTCTGCCTCCTGAGCACCCTGGTGCTTCCCTGCATGGCCCTGTGTGATGTGCCTCCTTAAACCTGGATAATAATGAAATCTACATGTTAAAACAATAGGAACCACACTCTCCCAGCACCTGATCTGTTATCATATCAATAGGACAACCAGCCAGCCCTCTTTGCACTTGCCCTGTGGCATTTGCTGCTGAGGGACTCTGGCCAACTCTGATTAATGGGACAGGGCACAATGATAGCTTACTCAGCCTCCACCCAGCCAATGTTTACAGTCACTTTCTAAGTGTCTGTGATGCTGCAGGTGCTGTGATGTTTTCTGGGAGTCAACATTCTAAACAGGTAACAAACAAAAATAAGATAGAGAGTTGGGCAATGATATGTGTTATACAGAATAAAAAAGCAGGGTAAAAGGAAAGTGAGAGAGATGTTTCAGTAAAGAGGCAGTCTGAGAATCTCAGTGAGGTGGGACATTTGAATAGGGACCTGAGGGAAGTCAGCATGAGGTAACTGAGGCAAAAGAAGCAGATGGAGTGATGTGGCTATCCCTTTTCTGACAGTGTGGCATGAGCTTAGAGAGTACGTGGAGATGAGGCTAGAGAGGTGGCTGGGGCCCCATCAGCCATGGAAGGACCTTGGATTTCATCAAAAGGGCAATGTGAAGCCACATAAAGGGTTTGAACAGGGAATGATAAAATTCAAAGTGTGATTTTTAAGAGCTTGGAAGCTGTCATAGCTGGGATTAGGCTGGTAACAGCTGGTGGGGATGTGGACTTCTGGGTCTTGGATGTTGATGGGGACAGAGAGGAGGAAGGGAGACTCCCTGGTTATTGACTTGAACACCTGGGTGATAGCGATGGGATACGTGGTGATGTGGCAGGGAGGGATAGAAGTTTGTGGTAGTTTGCTCTGCCACTGGACACTCAAGGGATTGCAGAGTAGGCAGCCAGGTATGAGTGTGAAATTCAAGGGAGAGGTCAGACTGTATATTGGAACTGGGGCATCAACATTTTTGAGTCACCTGAGAGTGGGAATCCTCCTAAAGCCACTGTGGGTCAGGTAGAGCTGGGATGTGCACATGTATCAAATGTACAGAGTGGGTGTCAGGGCTGAACATCCCTGCCCCTTGACAATACTCCATGGACCAGAAGGCATTTAGATGTTAAATCTCATGCCTGGGGTCACAGGTAACTCCTGAGTGTTTGAATTAGGCATGCAAAGAGGCTTCAGGAATACTTTAACCAATTGATTTCAGTTACTTTTTAAAATATGCACATGTGTGATACATGCTAGAAATCCCTGTTTAAATAAATTTAAAATTCTAAGGCAGCACTGAGTCACTGGCCACATTTTTCTTTCTTAGTGATGCATAAAATAATGCTGATATTTTAGAGTCTGAAGACCCAGCCCTAGGGAATTTGTGGGTTATGGTCACTGAGCTGTACAGGAGTCTGTAAAGGAGGCTGAGAAGGGGAAGAGAGCAGAGGCAGGTGGAAGTGTGGCTGCTTGGAAGCTGAGGGGAAGAGGCACCTTGAGTAGGTAGAGGTGGTGTGGCTCTCACAAGTTGGTCATTTTGGTATTTAGATGACTCCCAAATCAGTATTGCAGAATTCCCCTGAAGCACCAATGGTCCACCAGGCATAATGGTGCTGTAAGCTATGCCGAAATCTGCTCCGCCATTCCCAGAGAGCCTACCTGCTGCTCCCCACCTCCAGTCCCTCACCTAGCCTCCCCTGTGGCAGCTGCCCTGCTCTGGGTCTTCATTTGCTTGCCCTCCTCTCACCAACCAGGGCATTGTTTTGCTGGCAAGCCTTGAGCACCTGCCCACTGCCCACTGAGGCCCAGTATGGTGTATGGGCCCTCTGTGGTTGTCCTCAACTTACCTTTCTATCTAACGGTGTGGCCCTCCCCCACAAGCCCACCTTTGTCTGTTTACCTGCAGTTCTTCCCAGAGTGTCTCTTCCCCTTTCCACCTGCTCAAGTCCAGCCATCAGCCTGTATCTTCAGGGTAGCCCTCCCACAGGACCATAGGAGCTCACACGACCATGTGCTAAATTCTGTACATGCTGCATAATCCTCCTTTCTCAGGAACAGAGAAGAATGAGGAAACTGAGACTCAGAGGGTTCAGTGTTACCTCAAGTGCAGCTGGGTTCCAGTGCCCTGCTTGCCCCTAACCACTGACTTGGAGAAAGTTTTGGGTCTGGCCTCAGGAGGGGCTCTGCAGGGAGCAAACACCACTACTGTATGGCCTCAGAACGCCATCTCCATTTTTTCCCTTCTGACACAAGAACATAAGGACTGCATCCCTGGCCTCCTCCAACTCTGTTTGCCCATGTGACTAAGTCTGGAGTCTGGAGATGGGCAGAAGTCCTTAGGGAGAGCACCATGAGGTCAGCAGAGCAGTAGGATGACAGAGACCAGCCTCGGCTACCACTCTGAGCTCTGTGCAAGTCTTGCTTTCTGGGCACTGTTCTGACCAGCCAGCCTCAGTCCCGATGCACAGTCTCACTGGACAGTAGCTGTGCAAATAAAAGACTTTCAGGTCTTTTGACCCAGTGATACATCTTGTATTTTATCCCAGAAACATTGGAGTGGGGGTGGGGGAAAATGCTTGTATAGGATATCTACTGTAGGACTGTTGGGAAAAGCAAATACTGAAACCAGAATTAGCCCACAATGAAGGGAGATCCCGTGAATGCTGTTATGTCACACTATAGGCATCTCTGCAATCTTTACAAAGCATGGAGCATGAATGTGTACAGACAGTAAATGATCTCCAATACCTAGAGTTAAATGAAGAAACTGGCCTCACAGCACATGAGGGCACTGGCACAGATTAAGCTCCACTCCACATCAGGGCCTGGAGACCCGACAAGGAGTGCTTGCTGAGACTTCTCTGCTGTCTCCTCTAACATCTCCCCTTCTCCCTCCCTCTACTCCAGTCATTCAGCCTCCTTGAGGTCCTCACACAGGCCCCACAAATCCTGCTCAGGACCTTTCCACTAGCTCCTCTGCCAGGGCACCTCCTTTGACCCTTTGCATGGAGGACTTTGTCTCTTTCAACTGATGTCTGCATAGAAGGGTCTTTCCTGACACCCAGTGAAAGACACACCCATATCAGTGTGCTGCCACTTGAATTTACTTCATTCTCAGCTCATATAACCTTATCTGAAGGCATCTGAATCATCTGAGCATTGCTCATTTTCTGTCTCCTACCCCTAGAATCTAAATCTCATGAGGGTACTTTTGTTCACAGCCATGCCAACAGCATCCCTGGTACCCAGTTGAAATACTTCATTATTTGGTAAAAACAAACACATACATTCCTTCACAGCCCTCGGTGCTGCAACTGTCATAAGCCTTTATGAGTGTGCTTGAATGTCCACCCTATATCTGCAGGCAACTCAACCCCAGTTACTTAACCTCCCCCCAATCTTGGGCTTAGCAGGAGGGTGGGACTGGGCCCTGAATCATGCATGCTGCTTGCTGCTGAAATTCCAGCAATGCCAATTTGCATAAGTGGAAGGAAGCAGGAAGCCAGCTGAGGAGCCAGACTTGGATAACCTCACCTCTGTTCCCCCTCCCCTCCCCTTTCCTTCCCTCCTGATCAGGGAACCCGACCTCCTAAAAGCCAAACATTGGCCTCTCTTCCTCCCTTTCTGAGCCTCTTCTGTGAAATCTTCCTCAGACTTTCAGAAACACAATGCTGTCTTCTTTCCTGGGTGAGTATGGAGAGAGTAGGTACTACCCACCATAAGCCACACCGTGACGTACACATCACACAGACATCCATATACACACATACACACATGTGTGTTCACACCCACCCCACTTATACTTTCTGCTTGTATTTGTGTGGCCCCACCTAAACACTGCTGGTGACATAAGCCTGTCCTTCTGCTTGGCACTCTTTGTGACTTGAAATGGACAAATGCACTCACCCATGCCCCTCAGAGTCCTGTCCTCAAAATCCAACCATGTTGTAGCACATGTCAGAAAAATTTCCTTCTATTTAAAGACAAAATAGTATTCCATTATATAGATATGCCACATTTGTCTATCCATTCATCTGTCAGTGGGTATTTGAGTTGTTTCCACCTTTTGCCCATTGTGAATAATGCTGCTATATGCATGGATGTGCAAATATCTGTTTGAGTCTCTGCTTTCAGGCTATGGGTGGAATTACTGGATCATATGTATGGTAATTCTATGTAAATTTTTTGAGAACTGCTCTACTGTTTTCTGCAGCAGCTGCACCATTTTACAGTCTCACCAGCAATGCAGGAGAGTTCCAAATTTTCTACATTCTAATACTTGTTTCTCTCTTTTATTATAACCATCCTAATAGATGTGAAATGATACATCATCATAGTTTTGATTCACATCTCTCTAATGACTAATGATATTAAGCATCTTTTTAAAAAACTTTAAGTATGTTTTTTGATTATGTTATTACAGTTGTCCCATGTTTTTCTCCCCTTTTTCACCTGCTGCCCTACACGCTTCTCCCTCCAGCATTCCCTTAGTTCATGTCCATGGGTCATAGATATAAGCTTTTTTGGCTTCTCCATTTCCTATACTATTTTTAATATCCCACTGTCCATTTTGTACCTACCAGTTATGCTCATTATTCTCTGTACCTTTTCTCCCATTGCCCCCTTTCCCCTCCCTGCTGATAATCCTCCATGTGATCTCCATTTCTGTGATTCTATTCCTGATTTAGTTGTTTGCTTAGTTTTTGTTTTGTTTTGTTTTGTTTTTAGGTTTAGTTGTTGATAGTTGTGTTTGTTGTCATTTTACTCTTCATAGTTTTTGATCTTCTTCTTTTTCTTAGCTAAATCCCTTTAACATTTCATGTAATAGGGCTTGGTGATGACAAACGCCTTTAACTTGACCTTATCTGGGAAACACTTTTCCTGCCCTTCCATTCTAAATGATAGCTTTGTTGGAGAGAGTAATTTTGGATGTAGGTCCTTGCCTTTCATGACTTTGAATACTTCTTTCCAGCCCCTTGCCTATAAGGTTTGTTTTGGGAAATCAGCTGATAGTTTTAAGGGAACTCCTTTGTAGGTAACTGTCTCTTTTTCTTTTGCTGATTTAAGATTCTCTCCTTATCTTTAACTTTCCGTAATTTAACTATGATGTGTCTTGATGTATTCTTCCTTGAATCCAATATCTTTGGGGTTCTCTGAACTTTCTAGACTTCTTGGAAGTCTATTTCCTTCACCAGATTGGGAAAGTTGTCCTTCATTATTTGTTCAAATAAGTTTTCAATTTCTTTCTCTTCTCCTTCTGGCACCACTATGATTTGGATATTGGAACATTTAAAGATGTCCTGGATGTTCCCAAGCCTCTCCTCATTTTCTTGAATTCTTGTTTCTTCATTCTGTTCTGATTGGATATTTATTTCTTCCTTCTGGTCCAAACTGTTGCTTTGAGTCCTGATTTCCTTCCCTTCACTGTTGGTTCTGTGTGTATTTTGCTTTACTTCACTTTGCATAGCCTTCAGTTCTTCCTCTATTTTGTGTCTGTGGTCCATCATTTCTGTGAGCATCTTGATTACCAGTATTTTTAAAAAATATTTTATTTATTTATTTTTAGAGAGGGAAGGGATGGAGAAAGAGAAGGAGAAAAACATCGATGTGTGGTTGCCTCTTGGGCACCCTCTACTGGGGACCTGGTTAGCAACCCAGGCATGTGGCCTGACTGGGAATCAAACTGTCGAGCCTTGGGGTCTCAGGCCTGCACTCAATCCAGTGAGCCACACCAGCCAAGGCCTAATTACCACTGTTTTGAACTCTGTATCTGATGGGTTGGCTATCTCCTTGTCGCTTAGTTCTTTTTCTGGAGTTTTGATCTGTTCTTTCATTTGGGCTATATTTCTTTGTCTTTGCGTACGTGTTATGTTGTAAGGGGTAGAGCCTCAGGTATTCGCTACGGTGGGGCAATACACTTCTTTATGTTGTGGCTGTTTGTAGGGGAGGTGTCAAAGAGGTAACGATGCCACTTCTTGGCTCTCACCCTGCTTTCAGTAACTTCTCCTGCTACCCACAAGCAAATTGGGACTTACTGGTGCTGATTCCAGGGTGGGTGGATTTGTGTACACTCTAGGACCCTGTGGGTCTCTCCAATGAACTCTCCTTTGAGACTGGGAGTTTATCCTGCTGCTACAGCCCTCACAGATTTTTACCACCAGAGGCTCTGAGGTTTTAGTATCTCATGCTGGAGCCCTGGGTTGTGTGGTCTGTCTTGCTCCCTAGTTGTTCCTTCTGGCTTATCTGTATGTGTATGTGGGACTGTCTGCTCTGACATCTTGCCACACATCCTCTCTGCCCCAGCTGCCCTTCTACGCCCCTCCTACCAGTCTGGATGAATGTTTCTTCTTTAACTCCTTGGTTGTCAGACTTCTATAAAGTTCTATTTTCTGGCAGTTCTGGTTGTTTTTTGTTTTTAAATTTGTCATTATCCTTCTTTTGATTGTGCAAGGAAGCAAAGTGTATCTACCTATGCCTCCATCTTGGCCGGGAGTCCTTGATATTAAACATCTTGTCATGTGCTTATTCACTATTATATGTCTTTGGAAAAATGTCTATTTAAATTCTTTGCCTATTTTTGAGTTGAAGTGTTTAGTTTTGATTGTTGTTGAGTTTTAGGCATTCTCTATATATTCTGGATACCAGTATCTTGTCAAATAGTTTTTTAAATGTCTGGCTCCCCAAAGGGTGGGGCAGAAAGGTCCTATCTCCTTAAATCCCTGATGACAGATGTGGCAGGGAAGTCACTCAGCTTTTGGTGCAGATCTTCAGTAACCAAATATATAGCCCCAACTTGAGTAGGACAAGGAACCAGCAAGTCACACCAGGAATGTGGTCACTCTCACCACTGAAGCTGATCTAGAGGTTGGTACCCTCTCCACAAAATGCCAATATTCACCAAAATTTTCCAGCCTCTTCATCACTTTCCTCCAGAAATTGAGTGTTTAACTAGACTCCAGAGTTCCTATTTTGGGTTTTTAGAGCTCCTACCACCTCAATATTTGTTTTAGTGGAGAAAATGATTCCTGAATCTTACTACTCTGCCATTTCCCATGATGTCACTCTTGATATTGTACTCTTTTAGATGCCATTGTAAATGGAATTGCTTTCTTAATTTCCATTTTGGACTGTTCGTTGCTGGTGTGTAAAACTAATCTTTGTGTGTTCATCTTGTACTCTGCAACTTTGCTGAATTCATTTATTAGCTTTAGTAGCTTTCTTGTGAATCCTTTGGGATATCTCTCTGTAGGATCATGCCACCTGTGATTAGAGACAGTGTCACTTTCTCCTTTCCAGTTTGGATGCCTTTTATGTCTTTTCCTTGTCTAAGTGCTCTGGCTACTACTCCCAGCACAGTGTTGAATAGCAGACATCTGTCTCTTATTCCTTCTCTGTAGAGAAGACTTTCAAGCTAACAGAATTCTTTGGAGGGCTTATTATATGCCAAGTTCTGGGGAGACAGCAGCACGTAAGAAAGACAAATACTCCTGCCCCAGGGAGTTTGCATTCTACTGGGAGAGAGAGAGAAACAAGATAAGCAAGGAAAGATGAGGTAGGTTGACAGTGGAAAATGCTAACCAGAAAAATAAAGCAGAGAAGAGCCAAGAGAAGAAGAGAAAGGGTGTGGGGTGCTTCAGGTTTTTAAAGAGGACGTTCAGGGGAGGCCTCACCAAAAGGTGATGTTCGAATAAACTCCTGAGGGAAGGGAAGGAGGGAGGGAGCCACAAGGAAATCTAGGGAGAGGGCATTCCTGGCAGAGGGAACAGAAGTGCCAAGATGCTGAGTGGGTATGCCTGGGCTGTCCAAGGAACACAGGTGGCCAGAGTAGCAGAGTGGAGTGAGCACAGAGGGGAGAGCTGTTTATTGCTCATCTCTGCAAACTATCTGAGAGAGGGCATTACCTCTGTCTCATTAACTTTGGCATCCCTAGCATAACACAGTGTCTGAAACATAGTAGGTGTTCCATAAACATCAGTCAAATCACTGAATAACAGTGGCCTGGCAACAGTGTCTAACACAGAGTTCATGTGGCCACCAGGGTGGGATTGAAATGGCCCAATGTTGTAGCTCCCCAGATGAACTTTGGATCACTTAAAACCATAATTCTTAAAATTGCCAACTATAACTTCCCTTAGCCCTGCAGTCACACAGACAGAAGGCCTGGGCATCTGTATGGTTAAGAAGTTTCTTTAGATCCCTACACCTTTTGTTGATGCTTCCAGCATGGGGAATGTGGACTTGAGGGGCAGCACACATGTCTGTTCAGTATCGCACCTGGAGAAGAGAGTCGTTTTAAGAAGGGATGAACTTTTACCACAACCTCATCCCAGTGCCCATAGCCTGGTCACAGCCACTCAATGAAGACCACTCCCCACCCCTGCCCCCATGAGGCTCAGGATGGGTTCCAGCCTAAATGTCAGGAACCCCCAAAATGGAGGGACCAGCTGCAAGCTGGGTCTCCCTGAAGTGGCTCTAAATTGGGGTGGGGTGCAGAGGGTAGGGGGGCCAGAGTTGGGGGCATGTCCTGTAGCCCCTGCACACACTATCCCTGACTGGGAAGCCTTGGGGTCTGCTCTGGACTTTCCCTGGCCAAAGTCTCTATCAAGTGTCATCTGTTTTCTGCATCAGGGACAAGGCCTTGCCCAGGTGTCCTGAGGGAGGTTGTGGGCAAGGCAGCCCCACTGCCTGTGTCATAGGGAATGGTGCCCCTAGTCATAAAAGTCACAAAAACCAGAAACTGGGCATTCTCCCTGCTTAAACCTTTCCAGTTATCTCAACAGAGCTGCTCTTCTCCTCTTTCATCCTTTAGGATTGTTAATGATAGGCATCAAATGTCACCTCCTCCCAGAGGGCTTTCCTGACCACCTTTCCTATTTAAATTACCCTTGCCACCTCTTTGAGGCTTCCAGTTGCTTTTACTTCCTTCACTTTTTGGCTTGTAAATATAAACTGGTTTTTTTTTGTTTTTTTTTTAAAGTTCCATCAGGGGGAACTCCATGTGTTTTACTCACCCCTGAATCCCCAGTTCCTAGAACACATGCCTGTATACTGCTGGCACGTAAGTGTTTGTGAATGAAGAACAAACCCAGAACTCACTTCTCTGAGTCAAATTTAAGCTGAGTCTTTGCCCAGATCCACCCCTCTGCCCTTAGCTCTCTGGCTAAGACTGGGGTCCAGACACCTTATCTGTTCCTGGCCCAGACTTGGAGCTCAGTTATTCCCAAGCCCCTCATTCCCTAGGGGTTAGTAGACTTCCTGGTCCCCACCTTTGATCCTAGCTCCTACAGCTGAACCCAGAACATCAGCCTCAGCAATCCTCCTGGCTTGAAGCCCTGGCTGGTGCATGCCCTTACAGGCAGACTTCATTCAGCTGCCTGGTTTGGTGCACCTGGTTTGGTGCCCCTGCTTGGCCTGGCCTGCCAAAACCCTGGGTATGTCAGTTTAGTAGTGGCCTGGCCTGGTTTCCCCCCAAATGCACAGACCCTCAACTCAGACCAGGCTACTCAGCTCAAAGAGGTCTCCCCCTTGTGTAAGGAGTAGGGAAAAACTTAGACCATGAGAAAATAGGAACCTAGCTAGCTAGAGCCAGGAGATTACTGGGTTACTGAACAAACATCCTGCCTTCCCGCCTTATGCAAGAATGCTTGGTTTGAAATTCCCGCGCATGGTCTTTCTAAGCGAATTGCTAACTGCCATCTGCCATGTCTGCTTCTGTATAACGCTTGCTTGCCTGCCCCTGTGTAAGGACTTAGGTGTAAGCACTCGGGGCGTCTCTCGTTTGCAGCCCCTTGTGGGTACCGTGTCTCTGGACACTCTGAGAGTTCGCCCCTGTGCAGGTTAAACTTGGCCAATAAAGTAACACCCTTGATTCCCCGAAAGTCTCTGACATTTGTTCTCGCGTTTGCTGGATGCAACACTTTGCATATCACCTTCTAAGAAGGTGAATTACCCAACCTTGAGAATCACAGGGTACCCCCTACCACCATCCCTTGATACCACTGGATGAATCAATATAGTTTATAGAAGCTTCAACTGTCTTGTGAGAGTGCCATTATATTGCATCATTTTGTGTGTGTGTTTTAAGTTAATTTGTTATCTGTAAATTCCAAAGCTATCTTTTTCTTTCTTTTCTTTTTCTTTTTGTCATCCTATTTCAGCCTTTCTTTGTTTTTCAATTTTCTCTGGAGCAGCGTGAACAAGAGTGAGTGAGCACCCAAGTATGATGATAGGGATAACTGTTAACAGTAATACATTTTTTGAAATAAGCTAAATGCCCATTAACAGAGAACTGGCCAAACAAATTAGGATACATTCATGCTATGAATTACTATTCTGCTCAAAACACTTAAAGTGTAAGGAAACTTTTAGCTGTATGTGCAGGGAGCATGGGCATGAAGCTCACTTAGATGGATGTGAGAAACATTGCTGACATTGGCCACCTCCAAAGAGGGGACACTGGCTGTCTGAGGACAGATGGGGCTAGAATTTTTACAAGGTGAGGTTTTGAACCTCTGAATTTTGAACTTCTGAATTTTGAACCATAATAATATTTTGTCTATTCAAAACCAAATTAAATAAAAAACTGAAGGTGATTTAGAGTACATGACAGTAGATAGCATTGCCTAGTCTGCCCACCTCAGCCTAAGCAACCCCAGGTGTGCCTGAGCAGTCTCCCTCTGTGTCCCACCCCACAAGTGGAAGTGCTGGACAGCCTGTGTTCAACTTTGGGGAGGCAGATGTTTCACACAAAGACCTGGGGCCAACTGGCATCTTCTCTGGGCTGAGCCCAGTGGCCATGGCTGTCAGAAAGCTGAAAGAGGCCCACCTTCACTATGTCACCTTCCTCAAGGTCTGTTACAAGGTCTCATGGTCTGAATTGTGTCCTGCCCTAAACTAATGTTTTTGAATATTTGACATCTTAACTGCTAGTACCTCAGAATGTGACCTTTATTGGAAATAGGTGATTGCAGGTATACCATATTTTTTGGACAATAAGACACACCTTTCCCCCCAAATTTGGGAGGAATAATGGTTGTTAATGCTGCTGTTGAGTTCTGTTTACATTTACATTGGTGAAATATTATGTTATTTATGTTATTAAATATTTTACTGCATTTTTTGCTTCAATTTTTCCCCTATTTTCCTCCTCTAAAACCTAGGAGCGTCTTATCTACTGAAAAATATGGGTAACTAAGATCTGGTCATGGAGTAGTAGTGTGGATGCCTAATTCAGAAATTTGTAGCATATCCGGACGGAATATCATGTGAAGAAGAAGGCAGAGACTGAGGTCTACAAGCCAAGGAACATCAAAGATTGCCAGCAAACCAACAGAAGCTGGGATAGAGGCACGGAATAGATTCTCCTAACATCTTGATCTTGGACTTCCAGCCCCCAAACCATGAGACAATAAATCTCTGTTGTTTAAAACATGAGTCTGTGGTGATATTTTGTTCTAGCAATCTTAGGACACTAATACATGGGGTTTCTAGGAGACCTGGCAAAATGTGGTTTCTGCCTTGTAGCTTGATTTAGAGTCGCCTAAACCCGGGATTAAGTCTAGACCTCATTGTCCAGACTTCCAAGGCTGTCTTTATCTTTGAAAGAGCCCACACCAGCTGGGTACTTACTGTTGTACATCATGTTCTTCGAGACCATAGTAGACAGGACCTTGTATATCCTGGCAAAGGAACAAGGGCTTGCCGCAAAACTTGACTTTGGCTAAAGGAGGCTCCAACCTGGAGAGTGACACAGTGCTTCAGCCAGATGGTCTGCAGGCCCACAGCCCCCCTCCCCTTGGGTGGCTGAGAACAGCTGGCATTTACTGAGGGTTCACCATGTGGCCAACACCTGCAGCTCTCTGCCTTTCCTCTGTCCTGAACCCCATTCTCTCTCTCCTCCTTGACTTTGTTTAGCTTCCCTGTCTAATCTGTTGCTAGGTCACACCAACCAGTCTGCTGTAGGGCTTTTGCATTTGCTGCCTCCTCAGATAAAAAATGTTCTCCCATACCCAGCTCCTACAGTCTCTCTGTAGATATGAACTCAATAGTCATCCCTTCAAAAAAGCCTTCTCTTTTCACTCCATCTAAAGTAGGTTCCTTTCTTCCGCTTCCATGACTTCACTTTATTTTCCTCTCTGCAATTACCCACTCTCCAATTATCATTTTAAAAAATCAGTTTATTGCCTATTTCCCCTCTGAATATAAGCTCCACGAGAACAGGGGTCTTTTTTGGTTTGTAGCTCTTGCGCTTATCAAAGAGCCTGGCACATTCTTAACATTGAGTGTCTTTTCATTTTGCAAAGGAGGAAACAAAGTAGAGATTCAGAGAGGTGTACAAAGTCACACAATCAGGAAAGGCCAAACTGGGATTCCAGATTAAAATTCCTTGACTCCAAAGCCTGTACCCTTCCAGACTGCTACAGTCCCGCGGACAGAAATCTGGGTATCAGAGGTGGGAGGGTTAGCAGGGTCTAGCCTCCGTATCCCCAGCTAGGCCAGGACAAGAGGTCGGGGACCTGAGACAGACTAGGTGAATGATAAAGCAAGTATAGTGACAGGAGATGGAGGGCAGGGAGCTTTGCAAAGAGGTCTTGCACTTCGGCCCAGAGCGCACCCCGACACCGCCTGCCCCCCCACCACAGCCCCGTGCGCGCCCCACAGCCCCGTGCACCCTCCAGCCCCACGCACCTGGACTTGCTCCGAAGCTTCCGTACAGTTGTTCCAGGCTCAACGCGCCAGGGCCTTTGTTTGACGTTGCCATGGCAACCATTCTCCTGACTTCTGGGGCCGTGACGTCACAAAAGCCGCTTTGGGGTGGGGTCTGTGGTCGCAGGGTGGAGTGTCAGGAGGCCCAGAGTTCCACTAGTTCAATTCCAGAGGTCCCACTAGGAAGGCGATAAGTTCTTGGGTCAATGTTTGTGTTTTTGTCTTTGCTTTGGCTGTCAGTAATTTAGAAGGTTAGAAAGAATCCTAACCTTCTAGAAAATGTGTCCTGCTTTGGAACTTGTACTCTTAGCCTAACAAATCTAATTAGCAACACAATTTACAGATTAAAAGCTAATTTTTAACATAAGATGACATAATGAAGACATAGAGAGATGGGTAGCTATGTGATGTGCTAATTGTAGAATCCAAGTGGTGGGAATGTGGGTATTTATTACAAAATCCTTTCAATATTTCTGTATGTTTGAAGTTTAAAATTTTTCATGATAAAATGTTTGTGAGAATTGCTGAGGATTTTTAAGGGGTAATTTATATTTATGATTTCATATTTTCCTCCTTGAAGAAGGTGCATCAGACAGGGTTCTTGGGAACAGACAGAAGGAATCAGACACAGCTGGCTAAAAGAAAAAAGGATATGAAGGCTCCCAGAATCTGCAGGGGTGATGGGAAATCAGGATAGGAGTTCCTGTAGCCAGGAGCCGAGCCCAAAGTCAGTTGTACAAGTGACCTTGCAGAGACACTGTGGCTGTGATTCCTGGTCTACCTGTGTGATTCTGACTGGCAGAACATGGGTCACCAGCCTATACTTTATGTCTTATAGGTAGAAGCTTAAGAGTCCTTGCCTCCACCCTGGATGCAAGAGAGATGGGAAACAGAGCTTCTACAGTGGGGGTGGGGACTCCTCCAAACCCAGGAAGGGTGTTCAGAGGTGCAGGTGGTCTACTTGTAGGACAAGCAGACTGTGTATATTCTCCACTGCATTGGGTCTCAGGTTGCTCCTGCAGCACTGACATTAAAAGCACAAATGACAAAAGAAAAAAAAGATTGATCATGTTTCTAACACAATTAAAATCTTTTGTGCTATAAAAAATACCATCGAGAAAGTAAAAAGAAGGGGAGAAAATTTTTCCAAGACACATCTGATAAGAGGCTTGTACCTAGAATATATAATGAATTCCTACAACTCAGTAATGAAAAAGCAGATACTCCAGTCATTTGGCAAAAAGGCTTAGTAGATATACAAAGCTGACTTAAGTGATGAGGCAATATCAACTCATATAATGAGAAGCCCCTCAGAGCACTTGTCCTGTCTGCTTAGCAAAAATATTTTTTATGCAGGCCTAAACCAATGCAGGCATGGAGATGGGAACTCTGTGGGAGACCCTGCCTTGGAAAATATGGCCCCAAGGACAAGGATAGTTGCTTGGATACCATCAGATATCTTAGCAAGGCAATGGGGATGATTTGAATGGACGGTGGATTGGACTTCGATGGCGTCTGCTATACCCATAACTCTCCACTTCAAGACATCCTCACAATGAGTTGTCTGTGAGACCTTGAGGCAAGGGCTGTAGCCTTGCTCATTGTCATCCTACCATCTAGCACTGAGGAACATAGCACAGGCTGCCCCATCGATGCATAGGAGGTCTCTACATATTCACACACACCAAAATATTAGCTCTGCATGGTAGGATTAGAAATTATTATTTTTTCTTACTGATCTCTCTTTGGTACAATGAATTGTAGAACTGTATTATTTCTAATACAGTAATTTGTAGAACTGTATACAGTATAATACAGTACAATAATACAGTAATTGTAGAACTGTATTATTTCTAATACAGTAAAAAATATAATAGTTTACAAGTAGAAGAAACTCTCCTGTGGCACAGCCACCTGGGGTGATGTCCAAGTGCTCTGATAAGCTGTCAGGGGCCTTACTGGTCTGCCCTCTCTTCCCTTGGCTCCTTCGCACACTCTGTTCAGAGTCCACTCTGAGGTGAACTCTGTGAGGGGACTGGCTTCTGGTCTCTTCCTCTTTGCCTGGCTCATCCCTGCCACTCTTTAAATCTCAGCTTAGAAATTTTTCACTCACTTAGCTATCCTTGGCTCTCAAGTCTGAGCTGATACATCCTCAGAATGCTCTGTGAATACCATGGCCATTTCACAGGGGCCTCTTTGGGTATGTCTCCTCTGCTGCCCTACAGGTTCCATAAAGACAGGAACTGTCCTCTAACTCCTTGACCCCAGTGTTTTGCGAGGGCCTAGCACACAGAACACAGAATCCGTGTTCCATGGATATTTTGTTAAATTAAGTCAATAGATAGTAGGTGGTGAGTGGATAGTGACGGGAAACATAGATATTTACATAAAAGGATGAAAATTCCAGTGGAGGGATGAATGTGTGGGGAGAAAGTGTATATACATGGCTGAGTTATATGTGGTGGATGTGTGTGTGGGTGTGCAATGGATGTTATGCATAGATGATATATGGTGGGTGGATTATAGATGCAGGTAGAGTACAGATGGAGGAATGGGATGAGTGAAGGGGTGAGTGTGCACTGTTTGAATCCACCACGGGGTGTCGCCCTGCACCAGTTTGTGTACTGGGCTCTGGTGAATGCCCTTTCTGACCAAAGTGGACTTAAAAAGAGGAACCTTTTGTCCCAGGCAGAGGTGAAAGGTTCCCGGGTGACGCAGGGTTGTAAACAAGTTGAAAAGGCGCTGCGCATCGATCCCACGTCAGTGCGAGACAGCACAAACAGCGTGGCCACGACCTTAGCTCGGCTCTCCTGCGTCCAGTGTATCGCTTCCCCCAATCCCCCTCCCCCGCCTTCCTAGCTTGCGGGCGCCTGTTGGGGGACACACTGAGGCGGGGTCAGGAGTCTTTCTTGCTTCAAAGGCGCTGACTCAGCCACCAGCATCAGGGATGGGGACTCCGAAGTCCCCTTCCTTGGACTAAGGCCGAATGCCAAAGGGAGACTTGGTGGGGTTAGGAGGTGGGAGTGTCTCAGGGCTTATGCAGCCCTGTTGGCCAAAGGCTTACACCCTTACATTCTAATCTGCCTGATTTTAAAACTTAATTGGGAAATCTACAGCCTATCTCAAACTCCAACCCCACCCCATCTTTTGACTCCACCAGAATCCGAATTTATTCCAAATCTTGATTCATGCTCACAATTTGAACTCCATCCTCCCCAAACGCTAACCATTCCAAGGCATCTTTACTCCTCTACTGGGTCTTTTAGTGCAAACGCCATTACGAATCCCAAATCCCGATCTTCTAACTCTAATCACAGAACTTCTTAAACCAATAGTAATAAAACCTAACCCAGCCCCAATGTGAACCAACTCCACACCCAGCTATGGGCTGATAGCCACTTTGTGGGTGTAAAAATTCCAATGATACAATTGAAAGTGGTCAAACATGGATGTCCCCCTTCATGAGCCACGGTGTCTTCCTGCCCTCACTCTCTCCAGAACCCTCAGCTTTGCAGTGGGGCTTGCATCCTTTCACTAATTGGATCACCCTCTCCATACTTTCCTGTGACCTGCTATTTAGACGATGCTATGTCAAGAAACTTTTCTTTAAAAAAAAAGGTTTTATTCATTTATTTTTAGAGAGAGTGAAAAGGAAGGGGACAGAGAGGGAGAGAAACATTGATGTGTGAGAGAAACATCAATTGGTTGCCTCTCACACACCCCTAACTGGGGACCTGGCCCTCAAGCCAGTCATGTGCCCTGACTAGGAATTGAACCAGCAACCTTTTGGCTTGCAGGCCAGCACTCAATCCACTGAGCCACATCAGCCAGAGCACATGCAACTTTTCTTGGGTGGCCTTTGGGAGGCTATGGTCCAGGAGAAAGAGGATCGTGACAGTGAAGCAGGAAGATAGCAAAGTATGTGGTGAAAAGTGGCCAGGTGCCAGATACATTGTGACTGTAGGTCATGAGGCAGAGGAGCCTGTGAGGACCTTGGAGATTTTGGCCTGAGCACATGGGAAGGACCAGAGCACATGATGAGAACGCTCTCATTTCCAGGCCCCCAGGGCCTACTCATCACTCAGCAGGACTCCAGCTCACCCATGCATTCCCATTTGAGGACTCAGATCTAGAGCATTTGTTCAGTCATTTATTCACTCAGTGAATGTGTATTCATCTCCTACTATGTGCCACACTTGTGGTAGGAACTGGGGATGTGACATGATCTCTGTCCCTAAGGAGCTATAGCCCAACAGGGGAGAGAGAAGTTAATCTGATGAAGGAATGAAACATAGTGGAGGCCATTCTGGGTTTGCTGGCTTTGCCCTTACTGTGGAGGAAATGGGAGGCACTGGGGGTAGTCCCTCCATTTGCTACCTACAGTCCAGTATGGGCCTGAAAAGTACAAGGATGAGAGAAAGAAAGTAGAGGTGTGTGCAGTGACAGGAAAGATGGGGCTACAAAGGAACAGAAAGGGTAAGGACATGGACAACAGGAGTCTACACAGAAGGTCACAGAGGCATTTTTACAGAGGTGTTTAAGGAAAAATGTAGAGGCTGAGCTGAACTGGGGTGGCATGATCAGCATGAAGCTGGACCTAGGCGGGCAAATCTTGTGTGAAGGCTCAGAAGTTGGGAAGACCTTGGTCAGCTTGAGGAACTACACCACAGTGTCATCCAGCTGTTACTCTGTAACAGACCACCCCGAAATGGAGTGCTTAAAACAATGACCACTTGTTTTGTTCACAATTCTGTGGATCAGCAATTTGGGCTTTGTTCTGCCAAGTGGTTCTCTGGCTGGGCCTGGCTAAGTGTTCTGGCATCTCTGCAGTTGATGGGCAGATGGGCTGGAGCTGGGGTTCCCTGGAGGCCTTGGATAACAGGGCTTGTCTCTGCTCCCCAAGAGCTAGCCTGAGCCAGTCCCAAGGCAGCTGAGCAGGGGTGTGAGAGGAAGCTGCAAGGCCTGGTGAGCCCCAGGCTCAGAGCAGCACAATGTCACTGCTGCCACTTTCTGTGGACCAAGGAGAGTCACAGGCCAACCCAGATTCAAAGGAGGAAGGAGCAATCTCCAAGTGTGGACAGGAGAAATTGCAGGGATGATGGCTCTGCTGTATCCATGGTGGCCAGTGGGCTGGAGCTGAGAGTTAGAAGGGGTGTGGTGTGGCTGTAGGGGTTGGATTCTTCATGTGGTTCCAAATGCAAGGGGAAACTGCTTAAGTGGGAAATACTTAATCTAATTAAAAATCTTCCAAACTCTGGATGGATTTAAGTAGACAGGAGTAGGTGTGGGAAGAGGTGCTGCTCTGTCCTAGGATGAGAGGGTGGTGACTTGAACCAGGCCCCAAGGACTGGAGAAGAGAAAGGCAGAAAGGGAATCTGCTGGACTAGGCAACAGACCTCTAGGCTACTGCTGGGGCCAAGAAGAGGGAGTGTTGGGAGTGACTTCCCAGGTTTCTGGACGTTAGAGTTCCCTGCCCGAACAACTTGGATCCTGTCCCCAGGCCTGACCCTCCCAAGGTGGCCTGTGCCATGGGTATGTGCTGTTCACAGAGGCAGATGTTAGTGTGTACAGAGCTTTGACTTAGCTTTGACTTGGCCCTGGGTGTCATGCATGTTTGAGTGAGGTCCTGCAGCTCTGAATGAAGCCAGGGTGGGTTGAGAGGAGGTGCCCTGGATTCCACAAGTATTACGGGTGAGCTGCTGAGGTTGGGGGACCAATAGCTGAGCTTTGGTTGTGTCTGAGAGGCACCCACATGGAGATGGAAAGCAGGTAGCTGAATGCAAAATATTGGGATTCAGGGACATATCCTGGCAGGAGATAGAAAATTAGAAGTCACTGGCAAAATAATAGAATAGAAGCCACAAACACTGTTGAAGTAACTTGCAAAAGCCCTGTTCCAGGGCATAATACAGTACCAGTATATGAGTGTTGAATAAATGATTCAATGGCAGCAAGGGAAGTAAATTCTCCCCTTGAATATATATGCTACTTGAAACAGAAGTAAATATCAGAAAATGGCTGATTTCATTACTTAATGAGATTTTTACAAAGGTTTCAAATTCATAACACATGAATTCACATGAGCCATAACACATGAGCCATAATATCGGAATAATGATTGGACCTATGAAACTGGGCGATGAACTTGACAAGCATCCAGAACGCAGAATTGAATGGTCCACCAAGTGCAAAGCTGGTCAACCAGTTACATATAACACAGGTTCCTCTTCAGAAGAAAACAAATGGTTGCAATTTATAAATCAAGGTCCCAGATGGAGGGAAAGGAAAGAAGCCAGTGTGGATTAGAATATACCCACCTATGATCTAAGTAAAATGAACATGAAAACTCAGTCCCAGTGTATAGCTGCCCATTTTTCTGTATTTCAAAATAAACCACCAAACCCCTAAAAGCTTCTGGCAGAAATAGAAATTACTTTCAAAGACTTGAGCTTCAGATTTATCCTCAAGAAATAGCCTCAGAGTGACAGAAACCCTCAGGGGTAAACGGGGAATAAGACAAAAAATTTTCACAATCAACTAGTGAGCTGCTCAAATTTATAGCTGTTGAGAACATGCCAGACAAAGGGTTTCTAGTGGAGTTGGCATTTTTCTTCTCTGTTTTACAACAAGGAAACTGAAGCCCAGAGAAGTCAAACATATCAAGGGCACACTGCTGGTGAGCATCTGGGCTCACTCTGTGTGTCTGGGACATTATTTCCTGCATCGCTCTGGTCAATATCCCTTAGAGACTCTTAAAGCAGACCCACATCTGTCATCAAGAATCCCCCTTGTAACCAGTATTTTGGGCTCCTGCCTGCCAAATGCCACTCCCAGGTCCTGTTGCCCAGGCTCCTCCTGACTGTAGTCCCATCCCTAGCCTGACCTGCCCGCTTGGTTATGCAATTTTTGCAATCCCTTGTGAATGTCAATGCAACACCTCTTAATGCCTGGGGTGTTTGAATCTCTGCAGCATCCTGGCAGGTACTATTGTCTGGCCCCCATTTCCCATAAGATGAAATGGAGATTTGCAGAGCTTGAGGGGCTTGCCTGATTTCCCACTTCTAGACAAGGTGCAGCAGGACTACCTGGCAGTCAGACCAGAGCCTGACATTTTTTTTCCCCCTATTGGCCCATCTTTCTAATGAGGGCCCAGTTCTATTTTCTTTACAAACCATTTCCCTCTGCGTGGGGGTTGTGAATTTTCTGTCTAAAAGTATGGTCTTCAAGAGCCTGGGTTCTGGCTTCAGATGACCTGGGTTCACACTTGGGCTCTGCCACCTTCAAGCTATGTATGTGACCTGGAGTGAGTTATTTCACCTCTCTGTGTCTCAGTATCCTTTAGACAACAGAACCATAAGAGTACTTGCTCCACAGGGCTGTGTGAGCCCTAACTATTACATGAGTTAATACTGACAAAGTACTTGGAACATATTGGCTTGGGCTAAGCTGTTGGTTTCACTGAAGGTCCTGGTAAGGATTCACCTGGCAGCTGCCACTCTGTTTCAGACACCCTCACCCAAATTCTGATAGTCTTTAACTGGCCTCTTGGCTTCTACCTTACCTACACCTACCCCTGTCCTTTTACTCCCTATGCTTCTGCAGCCACCCTGGCCTCCTTGATTTCTCAACCACACCAGGCTTGCTGCTTCAGGACCTTTGCATTGTCTATTTCATCTTCCCTTCACATTCAAGAGGCTATCACCTTCTCGATGAGGCCTGCTCCTCTTCTCTTGCCTGGGACTCCAGAGTACCATTGCCCTGCTCCACTTCCCATTTCTCTACAGTGTATCTCCCTTCTGACCTTCCCTATCATTTGCTGTCTGAGTCTGTCTATTATTTGTTTTCTGTCTTCCCCTGATAGACTGTAAGTCCTCAAGTGCAGATATATTTGCCTGTGCTTTATATTCTTTGCTGGGACTCAAATGCCTAAATGACTCCTAACATGTAGCAGTGACTCTGAGTAATGTTGACTGAACTGTGGATTTCATAATCATCTGGGAGCCTCCTGAAAATGCAGATTCCTAGGCCCCCAAATCAGCCTCTCTGGAGGTGAGGCTCCAGATCTTGTGTCAGTCACCTCCCTTCTCAACCTCCCCAGTGTTGAATCTGATGCAAACACATGTCGGAGAGTCACTGCATGGAAGCAGAAAGCCTGAACCTCAGACACTGAGCTGGCTGACTGCCACATTGTCCCAGGGTCCACATCTGACTCCTGGGCCCTAGCTGATCAAGCCCCTGAATTTTCCTGGCCTCTCCAACAGTGGCAATATGCCCACTGCTATATGAGAAACCTTTCCTTTTGCCAGAGACATGGCTAAAAGTCCCAGCCAGGACTGGGACCAGATAAAGCCCATTTCCAAGCAGTTGAAGGTCTTACTTAGCCTTGAAAAAGGAGGATGGCCAGAGGCTGGGTGGGGAAAGGAGAGAGGAGAAGATACAACAAGATCCACAGAACTGGGTTTACAGGAACAAGTATAAAGAACACATGGACAAAATTAGGGGAGGGTGGAAATGGGAGGGAGGTGGGGAGGACTCGGGGGGTGGGCTGGGATGGGAGTAAAAGACAGAAAACTGTACTTGAACAACAATAAAAATAAAAATAAATCCACAGAACTGGGCATATCCAGAGAATGGAGGTGAACCTTGCCCAAGAGGAGGCCTGCTGTTACCCCAAGCAGAGAGGTAAGTCTGCAGAGGTGAGATAGTGACTCCGCTCCCCAGCCCTGCAAGAGGAAAGGGGGCTGGGGCAAGGATGCAGGTATGCCAGGTGCTATTGGGGCAAAGGGGCTAGGAGTCATTTACCTAACTCTCCTTCTGTGGATCCTCACATCCAATCCAAATTTAAAAATCCATATACCCTTGGCCTAATCCCCCTGTCTACTCCTTTCCCTCCCAACATTCATTGTGCTATAGACTCACTACTCTGGTGAGCAAATGCAGTCACAGGGGGAATTGCTGCAGTTGTGGTAGCAGAGGGAACGCTCTTTGGAAGGGCATGAATGACGAATGTTCTGCACAATGGAACTGCCTGAGGGGCCAGGGAATGTCTCCAGTACACATATGGTTTCCTCAGAGAGGGTAAGGGTGCATGTGAATGTTAGAATCCAAAAAGAGTGACATGCATTTTTTTTTTTTTTTTGCTTAGCATATCTATGGAAGTGGCCACAGGGAATAGGTGCTACAGGAAGTGGTGCCCAGTAGGAGGGATACTTGCTTTTCATTGATTGTCCTTTCCTACCATTTGGCTTATTTGCTATGTGCACGAATTACACAGAAAAGCCTGTTACACTGAAAACAAGCCCATATGGTCACTGCTCCAGCAGTGGGCATAGTGGTGGGGTGTTTATACCACAGAGCAGACTCACATTCTCTTAGTTCCACCCCTTCCCCCGCTGGGGCTCTGCATATGGCTGGCATACACAGTGCAGTCTGTTTTGAATTGAGTAGAGCTGACGTGTGAGTCATTGGGAAGCAGAATGTGAGAGAACATGGCTGTCCTGGACCATAGTGGGCCCAGGACATGGATCTGGGGCTGATGGCAGGTTATAGCAAAGATCCTTGCACAACTTTCCCCTTTCTGGAAGCAAGCCCTTTCCCCTTTGACTTGCTGACCTCCACTAAACTCCTTGCACTGGCCTTTTGACAGACTGTGCTTGGGATATACTGGCCTTCTCTCAGTCTGTCTCACTTCAGGGCCTTTGCATGTGCCCGGGTTTCAGCCAGGAATGCTCTCCTGTGACTTTCAGTCTGGCTAGGCCTGATCATCCTTCAGGCCTCCACTCAAACTCCCCCCTGAAACATGCCTGTCTTGACATTCCAGTCTAACTATGCCTCCAGCTTGTTCTTCTTATTCTTAGACTGGTTTTCTCAATTTAAGTTACGAGAGCATTCCCTTCCTGACAGTTATTTATATAATGTCAGGGAGCAAGGACTTTGTTAATTTTGCTCACTGCCCTCTGCCCAGCACCCAGAACAGAGCCTTCATAGTACTTGGTGTCTTCTTGATGTCCTTCCTTACCCTTTTACCCTTATCCTCATGGCCCCAGAGTCCAAGCAGTAGGGTAGGTCCTCTCAAGGCTCTGATCCACTTTCACTTCCCCAAGAGTATGTCTGCCTTCCCGTGCCCCTCCCTCCCTCCAACTCTGTTCCACTGAGGCATCCCTGGGGACCATGCCTATGTACTCAGGCAGTGCAAGGGATTTTGAGGTCTTGCTAGGTGGCCCTGGACAGGCCATTCTCCATCCCTGGGCTTCAGGGTCCTTATCAGTAAAATGGAGGAAGAAAAAAAAAAACAGGCAAAGATGATGCATTGAGCCAGAGGAGTGGAAAAGCAAGAGAAGGGAGAGTTTGCACAGGTCCTAGGGGACAGGACCAGACAGCCAAGGGAGCTGTCCATCTGGTGTACAATATGCAAGTGGAGAAAAGAAACAAGGTTACTTGACTGCAAGCACACTGTTTGTAACCGAAGTTAAGGAATCCATTGACTAGGGCAAGTCTGAGAGGAAGGTTTCACAGAAAAGTACTTACTTTGCCATCTCCTGTAAACTCTGATAGTTCCTTTCCTTTTTGATTTTATCCTTTCCTTTGATTTTTTTAAACTATGCTGATTGCAGTTTATTAAATGGATTCCAGGACCCACTACAAAGTTACAACTTGCAGTTCACAATAGCAATAAAGAGAGTACTCCTCCAGGCCTGGCTATACCCCTGCCCCATATCCCTTCCGTGAGCATGTTGGGGTTGGGTAGGTGACAAATGTCACATGTTTTCCTCTCTCCTGCAGCTGTCCTGTAGCTGGGTTGGGCTTGTGCCTCACCCCAAATGCCATCCCAAGCTGAGCTCTCCCTCTGTTTTCTGCTTTTGTCTTCAGAATATTCCAACATCATCCCAAATGACACATCTGGGAGGTGACAAACCCAGGATGACCTAGCATAGATGGACAAGCTAGAAAAATACTCAACTCTGTGTAAAGAACCCTATCCTAGCACCCGTCATGCCCCACCCAAGGGCCCTTATTCCCAGCCATTCTATTGCTCTGGATCCAGCTCAGAAACCCAGTAATAGAAGGGGCACCTGACACTGCCAGCTCTGCTTCATTGTTCTGATTGGTGGAGGACTGTACCCTTCCAATGTGTAGCTGTTTTGAATGTCATCCCTGCCCACATGCCTGCACTGGATTAGAGTTTGGCTCCAGACCTAGGTGTCTTGGAACCTGGTATCTCCACTCTACCCCATCTTATCTTTTTCTTCACCATAGCTTTGCATCTTGTATTTTGCAAAGAGTCACCCCATGTGGAGGAAAAAAACCTTTTCCTCACTCAAGTCTAAGCCACTGGCTAGTTCCGAAATTCTGCTGACCATATTATCAAGGCCACTTATAGTGTCAATTGTCATTCCCTTTTCTGCCTTCTGCTGTGTTCTGGGAGACCCCTTGGGTCTCTCTCATTCTGGGTGTCTGGTTTGTTTTGACCGATAAGAGGCCCTGGAAGGCAGGCAATGGGGGATTGGGAGCAGAAAGAGGTCAGGGTCACCCCCACTCCTGCCAAGGTTCTGGCGTTGTTGCTGGCATCCCATCTTCACACTCCAGTCCCCAGCTTCTTCTCATCTCCGGTGGGAGTAACTGGTTTCTGCATTGTCTCTCACCTACCTCACCATTGTCAAGAGCTATTTTTAATTCATTTTTTCAGTCCTTTTGAGTGCATTGTCTTGTCCTTATGGGATGCTGGCTGACTGATATGCCCTGACAGCCCTTTTTACACACAACAGCAGAACAGTCTTCATAAAAACCTATATCAGTCTCCCTTGCCTAAACATTTCAGTGGACTCCTATTGCTCTGAGAATACACACAAAAATCTTTATTACTATCTATAATAGTGTTGGCTACATTGCCAATTGTATCCCTTTAGCAGATGAGGAGGTTAATTGGTGGGTTTCATGTCTTCTCTTTCTTTTCCCCCCCTCCTTCTTCCAAGAAAACTTGAGTAGAGTAGAAGGGGAGAGAATAGAGAGCATCAGTGTGTACCGCTAGAGCCTGGGTTAGAGGGCTGTATGGTTGGGTCAGAGGTAATTCTCACTGTGGGCTGTGGTGCCAAATGCTGGGAAGCACTGGCCTCCTTTGGCCATCTTCACAGCTCCCCCATTACCCCCCAAATCCATCTGGCTCACAGCCTTAGCCTCCTGTCAGTGCCTCAAGCATGTTGGCTCTTTCCCACTTTGGGGCCTTTGCATTTTCTGTTTCCTAGGCCTGGATTTCCCTTCTCTCTGATCTTTCCAAGACTCCTTTTTACTCCAACATCATCTCCTCAGAGAGACCCTCCCTGGTTGGCCCACCTGAAGCAGCTTCCCTCCATATTTCTGTTGTCTTCCATGGGACATTGTTTTATTAGAATCTCCAAGAGGACACAAAGAGTGGCTAGATTCAGAGTATTAGCACTTACTCTTAGCACTTATTACCATCAGTAGTTATCATGTTCATTCACTTGTCTCCTTTCTTATCCCCTCCTGGAGTAGAAGCTCCCAGAAGGTAAGCCCTCACCTCTCTTGTCAATTGCTGTATCCTCAGACCAGTATCTGGCACATAGTAAGTGTTCAATAAATGCCTGCTGAGTGAATGAGTGAATGAACTCCATTGCTGGGAACACACTGATTTCAGGGAAGAACTCTCCCAGGATGCCTTGCATACTTGGTAACCCTGGATTGGGGCTGGGACTCAGAGGAGTGGGTTGAAGTGGGGACAGCTAAAGGCGCTTGCCTGGCCTGGGCCCTGTGTGTGTCTTCCCTGTCCTTACATCCTGTAAGGTCCAAGTTTGCCTGACCTGACAGTTGGAGCTCTTTCCAACTCCCTGCTCCAGACACTAGGTCTGTTCACTAGCAGAAAGCTTGCAGATGGGCACCAGGAGAGCCTTTTGCCTCTACCATTTGTGGATTATCATCAGACTCATACCTCTTTACAGCTCAGCCCGCTGAGAAATCAAGATAATAGTACCTATTGTGAGAATGGAATGAGGCCATGTTTTGTGCAACTTGCTGAAAGACTGACATGCAATTGACACTGATAGTCAACCATCCCCAATCATGGACAGAGTATGTACATACTGGTTGGCCAGTGGGAGGAGAAGCTCCTTGTCCCACAATAGCTTGTCTGTTATGTGGGATGGTGGCAGTGCTTGATGCCACTGTCTGGCTACCTTCACCTGGTAGCCTCTCCCGAATCCTCTTCTGAACAGCAAATGCCTCTGGGAAAGGCTGTGCAATAGGGCTCAGCCTTCAGACTAGGAGAGTTTTTGTCCCTTTGAAGGTGGGGATCATGTAGAAGGCTAACATATTATAGGAGAAAGCTATGGGGGGAGGGCACAAAGGAAAAGATAGGCATCTAGGGCTAGCCTAGCCTTGACCTTTAGATGCAGGTGAGGTCCTCATTTTATCACACACACATCAGAATAAATTCCAAGTGGACTAAATGGTAATGATCCACTGAACCACGACAATTCTAGAATGTAACATGTAACTATGCAACAGTATAAAAATGTGACTAAATCCATGGATAACCCTGAAAAGGGGGAGTTTTCTAAACATGATACTAAAAGCAGGATCCATAACTGCATTTGGCTATATAAACATAAATGAATCCTGAAACTCGAAAAACATGGTTGACCACATATATGATGCCCCATGTTCAAGTGTCCTTACATCAGTAAGAATAAGGTCAGCATCACTCTACCAGGCAGACATTAAAAACAGATACTCCACAAAGGAAACAACCACCAGTAAAATATAAACAAGCATATGAAAAAAACATTCAACTGCACCAATAATCCAAGAAATGCAAATTGAAACAACAGCACTTTTTCTTTTTACCTGTCACATTGGCAAAAACTGACAAAAATGTCACTTTTTATAAAGTGACAATCCTCAGTGTTAATGAGGACATGGGAAATGGGGATTGTAATATTTTGATGGTAGGGATCTAAGTTATAATTTCTGAAGGATGAATTGGTTACAAACAACAAATCTAAAAAAAAAACCCCTTGAGCCAGAAATCTCACTTTTCAAATTCATCCTTCAGAAACAGTAGGATAGGTATACAGAGACATGTGCACTAGGGACGTTTATTGCAGTTTGTATATTATAGTGAAATGTTGGAAACAGCATGATTTGTGCACTGCCTGGTGTGGCTCAATGGATTGAGCACTGGCCTGCAAACCAAAGGGATGTTGGTTCGATATATGCCTGGGTTGTGGGCCAGGTCCTCAGTGGTGGTGGGGACATATTAGAGGCAACCACACATTGATGTTTCTCTCCCTCTCTTGCTCCCTCTCTTCCCTTCTCTCTAAAAATAAATAAATAAAATCTTTTTAAAATAATGGATTTGCTAAATAGATTATGATGCAGCTCCCTCTGTGGAATACTAGGCAACTTCTAACAATGATTGCTGTCAATATATTATTATTGACATAGAAAAAATCCCAGAATATATTTTTCTGCAGCAGCAAAATGAAAAGGAGAATCAATTGTATGGGAAAATATATTTGCCAATGATACTTTGGACAAGGGTTTGATCTCCAAGATACATAAAGAACTCACATGATTCCACACCAGGAAGACAAACAGCCCAACTGAAAAATGGGCAAAGGACCTGAACAGACACTTCTCCAAGGAGGACATATAGAAGGCTCAGGGACACATGAAAGGATGATCAACATTGCTAGCCATCAGAGAGATTCAAATTAAAGCCACAGTGAGATGCCACTTCACACTGGTCAGAATGACCATCATTAACAAGTCAACAAACAACAAGTGCTGGCAAGGCTGTGGAGAAAAGGGAACCCTAGTGCACTGTTGGTAGGAATGCAGACTGGTACAGCCATTGTGGAAAACAGTATGGAATTTCCTCTGAAAACTAAAGATGGAACTGCCTTTTGACCTGGCAATTCCACTGCTGGGATTATACCCTTATAATCTTGAAATGCCAATTCAAAAGAACCTATGCACCCCAATGTTCATAGCAGCACAATATACAATAGCCAAGTGCTGGAAACAGCATAAATGCCCATTGGTAAATGAGTGGATCAAAAAACTATGGTACATTTACACAATGGAATATTATTCAGCAGAAAGAAAGAAGTAACTCCTACCCTTCATGACAGCATGGATGGAACTGGAGAGCATTATGTTAAGTGAAATAAGCCAGGTGGTGAAAGACAAATACCATATGATCTCACCTGTAAGTATAACTTAATTAAGAAAACAAACAAGCTAGTAAAATAGAACCAGAGACATGGAAATAAAGAACAAACTGACAGTGACCAGAGTGGAGGGCAGAGGGTATTAATGGGGGAGGTTAGGGGAAGAAGAAGAAGGGCTGTCAAGTCACATGTATAAAGGACCCATGAACAAGGACAACGGGGAGGGAGAGGGAGGATTGAATGTGGGAGATGGGGAGTAGGCAGGGAAGGGGAGAACAATAGGGGGAAAATGGGGACAACTGTAATTGAGCAACAAGAAAACAAATTTTAAAAAAGGCTCCAGAAGCACCCCATATCTATCAATTGGTGAATAGATACACAAAATGTGGTCTGTCCCTGCAATGGAATGTGATTCAGCCTTTAAAAAGAAGGAAATTCTGAGTCATGTTACAGTGTGGATGAGTCTTGAGGACATTCTGTAAGTGAAATAACCAGTTACAACAGGACAAATATTGTCCTCTTGAAATCTCATATGATTTTGCTTATATGAGATTTCTAGAGGAATCAAACTCATAAAGACAGTAGGATGGTGGTTTCCAGGAGATAGGGAATTAGTGTTTAAAGAGTATAGCATTTCTGTTTGGGAAGATGAAAGTTTTGGAAGTAGATAGTGGTGATGGTTGCACAACAATGTGAACATATTTAACACTATTGAACTGTGTACTTAAATGATTAAGATGGTAAAACAAAGCCATCTTTTTGTTTAAAAAAAGGCACCAAAACAGTATGTATATAATGTTTTCCTTTTTGTAAGATAGCAAGAAAATGTTAACTGTGATGTAATTAAAATTAGTTTTTTCTTTTTTATACTTGTCTGTATTTTCTGATATTTTGCACAGTGAGAACATTTACATTTGTAATGATAAAACCTATTTCAAGTATAACATACTAATTTTCACAATCAAAACAGACAAAACAAAACCATATTTTTCCTGGTTATTAAAGAAGTATATATTCATTATAGAAAATCTGGAAAAGTGAAAAATCTAATGCTAAAAAAGAGATCACTTGTGATTCCATTACTCAAAGCAGAGATTTAAAAATATCAGTATAAATACTTCTATATCCATTTCTTTTAAAAAATATTTTATTAATTATGCTATTGCAATTGTCCCATTACCTTCTCTATCCCCCTCCACCTTGCACACTCTTCCCCCCACATTCCCTCACTCTAGTTCATGTCTATGTGTCATAAGCTCTTTAGCTTCTACATTTCCCATACTATTCTTGACCTCCCCCTGTCTATTTTCTACCTACCATCTATGCTACTTATTCTCTGTACCTTTTACCCCTCTCTCCTCCTCCCATTCCCCTGCTGCTAACCCTCCATGTGTTCCCCATTTCTGTGGTTCTGTTCCTGTTCTAGTTATTCGCTTAGTTTGCTTTTGTTTTAGGTGTGTTGTTAATAATTGTGAATTTGCTGTCATTTTACTATATGTGTTTTTTATCTTCTTTTTCTTAGATAAGTCCCTTTAACATTTCATATCATAAGGGCTTGGTGATGATGAACTCCTTCAACTTGACCTTATCTGGGAAGCACTTGATCTGCTCTTCCATTCTAAATGAAAGCTTTACTGGATAGAGCAACCTTGGTTGTAGGTCCTTGCCTTTCATGACTTGGAATACTTCCTTCCAGCCCCTTCTTGCCTGCAAGGTCTCTTTTGAGAAATCAGCTGACAGTCTGATGGGAACTTTTTCGTAGGTAACTGTCTCCTTATCTCTTGCTGCTTCTAGGATTCTCTCCTTCATTTTTACCTTGGCTAATGTAATTATGATGTGCCTTGGTGTGTTCCTCCTAGGGTCCAACTTCTTTGGGACTCTCTGAGCTTCCTGGACTTCCTGGAAGTCTATTTCCTTTGCCAGATTGGGGAAGTTCTCCTTTATTATTCTCCAAATAAGTTTTCTACTTGCTGCTCTTCCTCTTCTCCTTCTGGTACCCCTATAATTCGGATGTTGGAACGTTTAAAGATGTCCTGGAGGTTCCTAAGCCTCTGCTCATTTTTTTGAATTCTTATTTCTTCATTCTTTTCTGTGTGGTTGTTTTTTTCTTCCTTCTGTTCCACTCCATTGATGTGAGACCCAGCTTTCTTTCCATCACTATTGGTTCCCTGTGTATTTTTCTTCATTTCACTTATTGTAGCCTTCATTTTTTCATCTAATTTGCGACCAAAATCAACCAATTCTGTGAGCATTCTGATCACCAATGTTTTGAACTGCGCATCTGACAGGTTGACTATCTCTTGGTCGCTTAAAAGGATGGGTTCTGGGACTTTCATTTGTTCTTCTGTTTGAGCCACCTTTTTTTTTCTTTTTCTTTTTTGGTCTGGTCATGCTTGTTATATATGAGGGGCGGAGCCTTAGGTGTTCACCAGGATGGAGCACCCCAGTCGCTGGGTTGTGATGCTGTATGTGGGGATGGGGTCCAAGAGGGAACAATGGCACTTGCTGTGTTCTCTGCCAATTTCAGTCCCTTCTGCCTCTTCTCTGAAGCAAACTGGACCTTTCTGGTGCTGATTTCTGTGTGGGTGGGCTTGTGCACCCTGTGGGACCCTCCAACAACCCCTCCTGTGAGGCTGTGAATCTCTCCGTGCATCTCAAGCCCCACAGGTGTTTTCAATCAGTGCCCCAAGGCTCTATTTCCCAGAGCTTGGATCCTGGGTTGCACACAGTGCCTTGCTTCACAATCGCCGCCTCACTGGGTCTGCTGGTTGCCACCCCTCAGCCGGGGTTTGCCAGCCATTGCTTGTGTGCCCAGGATCTGCCCGCTGAGGTCTTATGTGCCTGGTCCCAAGGCTCTTTGTGCCTCATGACCTCTCTCTGCCCGGCTTCCCGACTCCGCCTCTCCTACCGGTCTGGATGAACGTGTCTATTTTAACTCCTTGGTTGTCTGACTTCCATACAGTTCAATTTTCTGTCTGTTCTGGTTGTTATTCTGTTTCTAAATTGTTGTTGTCCCTATCTTGGTTGTGCAAAGAGGCACAGTGTGTCTACCTATGCCTCCATCTTGACTGGAAGTCTAAAATCCTATATCTATTTCTAATATTTCTATGAATATTGAATGTTTGTACCTACTTAAATATAAAATAATTCCTATATAGAGTTTGCACCCTGCTTTTTTCACTTTATTTCATCAAATAGTTTTTTAAAAAGCTCATTTAAATAGGTAAATGATATTTCACTACACAGATGGGACGTAGTTCATTATCAGTTTTCTTTTTGTTGGTCATCAATTGCTTTCTAATTTTCTCAATTGTAAGTAATGTTGGGAACAGATTTGTATATAAATCTGACTGCAAATATGATCATTTCTTTGTGATCAGTTTCTAAAAGAAGATTTACCAACTCAAAAACAATGGATATATTACAAGGTTGCCTTCTGAAAATGTACCGGTTTAACCACTTTCCAACAATGTTATAACATTAAAACATTCTTGTCAACTGGATGAGAAGGATATCTTGTTTTAATTTGTATTTTTTTTTATCAGTGGTGAGGTTAGTGCATATGCTGGCTGTTTGCATGTTCTGTTTGTGTCTTTTTTCCACTTGGGTCAGTGTTTTCCATACTGCGTTTTGAAGCAATGAGGGATTCCTCCCTCAATCTGGCAAGTGGCTAGTGTCAGGCTGGGGAGGTGGTGCCAGTCCAGTGTGCCTCATGTCTTCTCATAAGTCCAGAACTCCTGCATAGACCATTGCTTATGTGTGAAGCCTGCCCTGTGTGTGCAATCAACTGTGACTTCCCACCCACCCTGGTTCCTTGTGGTTTGCTCAGAGCCAAGTGACAGCCAGCAATCCCCCAAGTCACAGGATAGGCACCCTGGGGAAATGGGATGGAAACTTTAGGCTCAAGGTGGGCCTGAAAAACATGTGTTAAACTTTGAGGACTTTAACCTAGCAAAAGTGACTCATTAACTCCCTGTCACCCATCAACACTGATCCACTCAAGCTGAGGAAGGGCTAGATTTCACTTTCACTGAAAGATGGTTTTGATCTCTCTGCATTTCTGAATGTGAATTCAATTCCCTCCTATAGGCATGGTGAATTTTTTATCTTATGATTTCCACCTGTCTTTTTTATTTGTTTCCCAGATGTATCAATTCTACTTATTCAGTCTTGGTTGGGTTTTCATGAGTATTATTCAGTATTAAATTTCCAAGAATTCTTTCTTGTCCTCTAAGTCCTCATTTTTCATAGCGGTTGGTTTTATGGATTCACTATGCCTGTAGTGATCTTAAAAAGTGCCTACATTAAAGAGAAATTGTGTGGTTTAAGGAGGTGAATGTTGTAAAGCACCTAAAACAGTGCCTGGCATGTAGTGAATACTCATAAACATTAATCTTAGTGTCTCGTATGGAGCTAAGCACTTAATGTACCAGCACCTACTGTACCAACCAGTGGTTTACAGAAGCTTTTCCAAGAAAACTTGGAAGCTCTGAGGCTGTGCCAATGACCTTGGATGCATTGCTTGCCTTGGCCTCACTGCACAGTTGAGGAAGCAGCACATAGCCTGATTGCACCCTCTCTTTCCCCAAGGCTCTGCCTCAACTTCCTCTGAAGACCTGTAGTTCAGAGTCCTCCACTCAGGAACCTCAGGGGCTGTTTTAGCCAAACTTTTGATGCAGAGGAGAAAACAGACCCATGAAATGTGGAGACTTGCTCTGATTTCTGCAGCCAGTTAGAGATGGAACCAGACTCTAGGTGTCTGGGCCCCCAGATGCACTGGCAGAGAGACACAGAGCAGATCAGAAACTTCATGCTCAGATTCTTGTTTTCTCACAGTTATGGTGGCTCCTTGAAGGATGGGGGCACATGCTTCCCTCCTCTTTCCCCTAGCCATAGGGATGGAGCCTGTATGTGGCTGTGAGTCATTAAGTGGAAGTGGGGAGTGGATAGCCGGGGAGGAGTCTGGGCTCTGGTCACTGGGATGCACCATAGCAGCCTGAGAGTCAGCAGCTTGGACTGGTGGGCAAGTGTGCAACAGACACCTCTCTTATTTACAATACTGTTATTCTGAGTCTCTGAACCAGCATTGATGTCTTTGTCCTGACTCCTCACAATGGGCTGGCATGCTTGGCTCAACACCAGGCTCACTAGGCTGTTGGTCACTGCTTGGTCTTCAGAGCCATGACATTTGTTCCTTAATCCTCCAGGCTGGGGTGCAAAAGACTCTTCCAGAGCTGTGGGTGTAAAAGGTAAGGACCAAGTGATAGAAAATACTGGACAGAAGAATGCCGGACGTCACTGCCCTAGCTGTGCTTCAGCTATTTCCTGCCCCAGGAATTATTTGGTGACCACATGCCCTATCCCTTCCCCTACAAGTTTCCATCTCCATCTTGTAGGGGAAATTTCCCTAGATCATTCCCTTCCAGGCTCTCACAGCCTTCTCCATGAAGGAGCAGATACCTCCCAAATTCCTATTACCTTGTTGTTTTTGGGGTTGGAACCCCAACACCACCTCCTGCTGCTGAGCTATTCTGAGCAAGTGACCTCTCCACACCTCTGTTCCCCCATGGACCCAGTAGGAGAGGAGTTATGAAGATTAAATAGATTTATGTGTTTAAACAGCTTAACAAAGCACTGGGCACACTTCCCAGCCCTCCTCTTGCCCACTTAACCTTTGCCCAGGGAGCTCCTGCTCTTTCCGATCCTTAAGTTCTTTCAGATGCAAAGTTGCAGAGTATTCCCAAGGAGAATCTTTCCTCCCTAACTTGCAGAACCCCTAGTTGGTTTTGACAATGATACTTCATACTCTCCCTTTCTGTGTCATAGTGGTTGTGGAAATTCTGATGATCTAATCAGAACTGCAGAAGGGATGAGGCTGGAGGTGGGGCTCCACCTTCGTTGCATCTAATTGTTCCAGCTCTATCCTGACTCTTCAGCGGGAGGTCACCTATGGGTGACATGGGTGCAATTTGATAGGCAGGTTCTGTGGGATGGAGCAGGAGTGAGTGCCACATGTGGAGATGAGCACAACAGCCTAGTGATAAGGGAAAAGAATGACCCCTGAAATGAAGAGGTCTGAGTTTTAGTTCTGCCTTTGCTATTGCATTTGCTATGTGACCTTGGGTGAGTTGTTTCACTTCTCTGGCCTCAGTTTTATTTTCTGTAAAATGGGAAGAGTCAAGTAGTACCTGGTTATCATGGCTAGGAGTGTCCTGCACATCATAGTGCTGGGTATGACACAGAGTGGGCACTGCCCTTCTCTCTCCAAGTGCGTGTCTGTGAGATACCCAGCATAAGCCTGGCACACGGTGAGTCTAACCTTTTTCTGCCCATTTCTTCAGCAACTGAAGACTGGGTAAGCTTCTCAAGACCCCTACTATGAAGCAGATATGGTCTTCCTCCCTGACCTGTGGTGGTGGGCATTAGCAGGAAGTGATATCTAGGAAGGGCCGACACTGTGATTAGCATTGATGTAACCATGACACTATTCCCTAATGTGAACCTTACAGAGGGGGCTGCGAGCAGAGGCTTGAAGCCCTGGTCTGCCTTGCAGCCTGGCTTATGTGTCAGGGATGGAGCAAATGTCTACCTTATCTCAGTGGACTGCTAATGCCTCTGTTACAGGTGGGGTAACATTGTGCAGCATCCTCCCTAAACTGTATTCAAGCTCTGACAGGCACTGTCCAATATGGAGGCAGGGATATATGGGGAATTTCTTTCATCACAGAAAGTCCTACTGGACAGCACTTCTGCAGAATTTTAGTTAACACTTCATTCCACAGGCTGGGTGTTGCAGGAATTACTAAGATGACTAAGAAATGACCCAGATCACAAAGACCTCAATCACTTGTTCATCATACATACATTAATCAAGGACCTATTAGGTTCCAGGAGGATGTTTGAAACCAAGACAGACTTGCTCCCTGCCTTTACAGAGCTGTCTGTCCTGCAGATGGAGAATCCTGTGCCATAACATAGACTCAAAGCAATATTGGCTTAAGCATGCTAGACTTTTTTCCCCCTCATCTTGGAAAGTGCATGCTGGTGAGGTAGTTCTGTTCTGGGAGGCTGTCTAGGTCTGTGTTCCTTCTATCTTGTCTCCCCCTTCCCCATCCTGATAGCACTACCCTCTGTCCTCTTGCCTTTAGTGCAATCAGCACAGGAGAGAAAGTGGAAGGAGTTACACCCCTCCCTTCACCAGGAATTCAGGACCCACAGCCGGCACTTCTGCACATTTTCCATTGGCCAGCTGCAAGGGAAATGTAAGCTTTCTTCAGAGCAACTCTGTGCTCTACTAAAAACTGGGAGTTCTGGGAAGGGGAGAAAATGTATCTGAAGACTGGCAATCTTTGCAACAGAGAGATAAGTATGAGGGGAATGAATCCACACATGAATGGGTAACCCTGGAGAATGCTTTGAAGGAGGGGTACATGATGTTGGGAGAGCAAAAAAAGGAGTCCCAAAGGCTTCCGTCAGGAAGTGGCATTTGTGATGTGATGTAGAGAATAAGTAGAAACTGATGGGGAAGGAGGGTGAGGCTGTTCCCAGCAAAGGCAGCAGGGATGAAAAGCTCTGTGGTCAGAGGTAGCAATGCACACTCAGGAAACCCAGGAGTCTCCCCAGGATAGGCAGGTGATGCCCCTGAGGATAGCTTCAAGGAAGGAGCCCCATGGGTTGCAAGTCAAAGATGTATACTCTGTTTCTGGTACTTTTCTAAGGTTCTGTATATATTAATTCATTTAATTTTTTGAACAACCTATGAGGTAGCTGCCTGTGCCAGATCTTATCTTCAGAGAAGCAGTTGGAATGAGACATGCAAGAGGCTTAGAGGGAGAATGCCCATGGAGGATGAGGGGAGGAAGAGGGAGCAGGATCAGTGGGAGAGCCTCGGCCTGGGTGCAGGGCTGACACCTGGAAAAGGAGAAGGGGAGGGAGGGAGGACTGGGAGAAAGAGCCTCAGACTGCAGTGCAGCCTGGAGACACCTTGGTCATGCTCATGGGGAACCCTAGAGCCCAGAGAGCTCGTGGGGACCCTGGGTTGGGCTGGAGTGGCAGTGCCAGTTTCCACTGTATTTGATCTTCAGCCTGTATCTGGAGGTGTGGCTGCTGGAGGCTTTCAGCCAGCAATGCGCCCCACAAGAACCCTTTAAGAAGCATTACAGCTGTTGTCCCATTTTAGAGATGGGGAATAGTGGCAAAAAAGGGGAAATAACTCGCCTAGTATTGAATGGCTGACAGGTTGCAAGAGCAGTATTTGAACCCAGGCAGGTTGGTTCAAAGTCCTTGCTCTGACAGAGGTGGAGCTGTCCAAGTGTCCCTCTTGGGATAGGACAAGTAGCAGCAAGTGGATGCTTGGCAAGGGACTGTCACCCAGAGCCTTGAATGCCAGGGTAAATTATGGCATGAGTCTTTTATGGTGTCCACTAGGATCTAAAGTGGGTGTCCAGCTAGGAGACCTTCTGGCTGGCTACCTGCATCCCACTGTGGAAGGGTGAAGGAGCTAGAGTGGGGACAATGCAGTGAGACAACTACCATCAGATGATCCCACAGATAACTGGGTGGCTGTTGCTGGATGTGACTCTGGATGAGGCAGGTATGAGGGTGCTATTGACTGAGCTGGTATACCCCAAAGGGTTATGATGTCATTATGCCTCCAACCCCAACTTTATATGCTGAAGTCCTAAATCCAGTATCTCAAATGTGACTGTATTTAGAGCAGGGCCTTTAAAGAGTCAATTAAGGTGAAATGAGGTCAGTTGGGTAGCCCTAATGCAATAGGGCTGGTGTCCTTATAAGAACATATCAGGGCATAGACACACACAGGGATAACCATGTGAGAATACATGAGAAGTGAGAAGACAGCCATCCTTGGTAGGAACCTACCCTGCTGACACCTTGATCTCTGGCCTCCAAAACTTTAAGGAAATATTTCTGTTGTTTAAGTGGCTCTGTCCATGGTATTTCTTATAGTTGCCCAAGCTGACTAATACACCAGGGCAGAGAGGGCAGGCTTGATGAGTTTGACTTGGAACACTTCAGCTTTGCAATGCCTGTGAGATGCTCAAGGAGAGTTGTCTAGGGAAGAGTCAGAGGTTGGGGCTGGGCAGGGTGGGGCTCAGGGCTGTATGTCTCAGGACAGGGCTCTATAGCTCATGAATGCAGTTTACGCAGCAACTAATATGGCCCAGCTGGTGGGGCAGTAGTGGCAGAATTGCTGATGCCCATGAACACACTCAGGACAGGCCCTGCACACCCATGATTCTTATCCAAGTCAGTCTGTCTGTGTGTGTCCTTGGGCCCTGCTGTGATCTCAGGCATGCATTCAAGGCCTGTCACCTGGCCCCAGGAACCCACCAGAGTAGTGCTGGTGCATGTCTTAGGGGCAAGTCCTTGAAGGCCCTACCATAATCATGTTACTGGACCCTATATACGGTCCCTCAGAGTAACACTCTCTTTCTGAGAAGCATCTCCTCATTCGTAATGTTTACCTCTCAGGCTGTTGTGAAGATAAGAGACTGAGTGTCTGTGAAGTGCAATACATGTGCTACCATTATTATGAACCTGCAAGTTAGAGATGTATAGGAAGGAGAGTTGCCCCTGATGGGCCTCTGGAGGGGTTACTAGTCTGTTGCCTTCCATTTGGCAAACCCATTGTTTGTGGTCTGTGCAGATGGGCCTCTGGGGTCACAGAACAGGTGAAGAAGAGTGGAGAGAGAGCTGGACGGGCAAATACAGAACCCAGCACACAGAGTGGGGGCCATATACCTCCTCTATAGACACAAAAGAGATAAGCATGTTATTTAGAATTTGGTAAAGGAAAAACAAAACAGAAATGCTGAGTGGGGCTGGGGATGAATTACTTTTCATTTCGTGTCTTTCTGTAGTGTTTCAACTTTACAACAACGTACAGGTGTTATTTTTAAAAGAATTACTCAAATGAATGGCCTGGATGTCACTCTGAGAGGCTTGGGCTTGAACCCATAGGGGACAAAGATACCTTTGGTCCTATAGAGGACAAGGTAGTCACCATTTTCTGGGCTTAATGCATTTTCCCACTAATTGCCTCATCTGAGTCATTATTTGCCCCCTGCACTGTCCATTGTTCTGCTGCCCCCAGGGCTTTGTGCCATGTCCCCATTCTGCAGCACTGCCCAGCACCCGTCCAGGGCAGGGTGGGGTCAAGGAGCACTGAATAAATTCTGGAAAGAGTGATAATAACCCCTCCCCAGCCTCTGTACTTTCCAGAGCCTTCTCCCATCTATTACTTTATCTGATCCTCAAATAACCCTGTGAGGCAAGTAGGACAGGGGTCTTGGCACTCATTTTATGATGAAGAAACTGAGGCTTTGGCAGGCAAACTGACTTGCTCAATGCCACTCCGCTGGCTAGGATCCAGGACCAGAGTCCAGACTGCCATACACACAGCCCTGCCAGGCTGAGAATCAGGCTGCTCCCACCCCTGTCTGGAAATTTTGGAAGGTGCCAGAGACCACTATTCATGACAGAGATAAAGAGGAAAGCTGAAGGTCTTTTGCCCCCGGAACTGCACCTGTGTTCATAGCTCTGAAGTAGGGAATGTGGAAGTTCTTGCCTCAGAGTTAGCTACATTTCTGTCCCTGAGGCCTTTGCCACTAGTCTGGGCTTTGGTGATAGGCTACTGGGACTCAGGCCCTATTCTGGTTTCTTCTTAACAGCCATGTCCCCAGGGCCCTGGGCTAATGACCCTCAAAGCTGTGTACCCAGGGTCTAGGCCCCGGGCCTGGGCATTAACTGCTCTCCCCAGAGCAAGGACAAAACTAGGCTCTGCCTACACATAAACTCCAGGGTCCTGCTTAATGGAGAAAGGGTTCAGGCATGTGCCTGTGGACCCTGCTGCAGTGTATTTTTTACCCAGCAACATCACCTCCATGGCCTTCTGTTTGTGCCTATTCACTCCTGCCTCATACCTCAAAACTACTTCCTGAGCCCACAACTGCTGGGGTCTCCTCAACATCCTAGACCTTCATTGATCAGAAGAGATGGACATTGGCCAGCAAACCCTGAGGCTCAGCTGAGAGACAGGAGCTGAGGATGGGAGGATTTGTTGCTTCCCACCTAAGAAGGGGGAGAAGTTCATTACTACAGTAGGTCACAGAACTTAATAGTTTCAGGTGGTCCTTTTGTGCCCAGACCACTAAGCCACTGAATGGGTCCTAAGGGCAAGCTGGGCTCAGATCTTGGGGCAGGTGTAAGGTGAAGGAAAGACTCAGGCTATGAGGGGCTGTGGGGAGGGCGTGGGCATGAGTGTGGGATACAATGAGGTCAAAATTGCTTCCTAGAGTTCTGTGGGACAATGCCAGCCCTCCAGGGACTTTTTAAAAAATTCACTGTCAGTATGTTAGAAACTTGAGAAGGAGAGGGCAGAAATACTCTCCTTATTCACTGGAAAGGTATTTCTTGAGTGTCTTAGGTTCTGGGGATACAACAATGAAGAAAAAATCCAAGTCCATATTCTTTTTTTTTCTTTTTATTATTGTTGTCCAAATACAGTTGTACTGTACACTTTGCAAATGATGCTGCAATAAACAGGAATGTCTTTTCAAATTAGTGTTTTGGGTTTCTTTGGATAAATACTCAGAAGTGGAATTGCCAGATTCTTTATCTCTTAATATAGCTTTTATTTTAAAGTCTATTATATCTTTAAATTCCAGCCAAGATGGAAACATAGGTAATAGATATATTGTGTCTCCTTGCATAACCAACAAATTTAAAAACAAAAATAAACAGATCCACCAGAAAATCAAACTGTATGGAAGTCCAACAACCAAGGAGTTAAAGAAGAAATATTCATTCAGGCTGGTAGGAGGGGCAGAAACAGGCAGCCAGGGTGGAGAGGATGCACAGTACAGTGCAGGCTGGCAGAGAAGGTATGGAAACGTGGCAGCTGGTGGACCAACATTTGTGTGTGGATAAACTTGGAGGAACAACTGGGGAGCAAGACAGACCACACAACCCAGTGTTCCAGTGTGGGAAAAGAAAGCCTCAAAACCTCTGACTGTAAAAACCTGTGGGGATTGTGGTGGTACAAGAAACTCCCAGCCTTCACAGCAGAGTTCACTGGAGAGACCCGTGGGATCCTAGAATGTACACAAACCCACCCACCCAGGAATTAGCACTGTAAGGTCCCAGTTTGCTTGTGGGTAATGGGGAAAGTGACTGAAAGCCAGCCCAGAGCCCAGAAAGCAGCATTGTTCCCTCTCAGACCCCTCTCTCACATACAGCACCACAATACAGTGACTTGGGTTGCTCCATCCTGGTGAATATGTAAGGCTCTGCTCCTTACTGTGTAACAGGTGGGCCAAGACAAAAAAAACATTGCCCAAGTGAAAGAATAGGTCAAAGCTCCAAAAATTGAATTAAATGATGAAGAGATAACCAACCTACCAGATGTAGAGTTCAAAACACTGGTAATCAGTATGCTCATAGAAATGGTTGAGTATGGTCACAAAACTGGAACTCAAATAAACAATTTGGAGCAGAGGGAAGAAATACACATTTAATAAGAACAGAATGAAGAAAGGAGAATTAAAAAAAAATGAGGAGAGGCTTAGGAACCTCCAGGACATCTTTAAATGTTCCAACATCTGACTCATAGGGGTATGAGAAGGAGAAGAAGAGCAAGATATTGAAAACTTATTTGAACAAATAACGAAGGAGAATTTCCCCAATCTGGCAAAGGAAATAGACTTCCAGGAAGTACAGGAAGCTCAGAAAGTCCCAAAGCAGTTGGACCCAAGGAAGCACACACCAAAACACATCATAATTGCATTAGCCAAGATTAAAGATAAGGAGATAATCTTAGAAGAAGCAAAAGAAAGGAGACAGTTACCTACAAAGGAGTTCTTGTAAGACTATCAGCTGATTTCTCAAAAGAAACCTTACAGGCAAGAAGGGGCTGGAAAGAAGTATTCCAAGTCATAAAAGGCAAGGACCTGCATCCAAGATTACTCTATCCAGCAAAGCTATCATTTAGAATGGAAGGGCAGATAAAGTGCACCCCAGATAAGGTCAAGTTAAGGGAGTTTGTCATCACCAAGCCCTTATTATATGAAATGTTAAAGGGATTTAATAAGAAAAAGATGATAAAAACTACAAACAGTTAAATGACAAACAACTCACAACTATGAACATCTGAACCTAGAAAAAACACAAAAACAAAGACAAGCTAAGCAAACAACTAGAACAGGAACTGAATTACAGAAATGGAGATCACGTGGAGGGTTATCATTGGGGAAGGGGAGGAAGGGAAATGGGGGCAAAGGTACGGGGAATAAGAAGCATAAATGGTAGGTACAAAATATACAGGGGGAAGTTATGAATAGTATAGGAAATGGGGAAACCAAAGAACTTATATGTTTGACCCATGGACATGAACTAAAGTGGAGGAATGCTGGTGGGAGAGGGAGGTGCAGGGAGGAAGGCAATAAAGGGGAGGAAAACAAATGAGAAAACTGTAGTAACAATAAAAATATACTTTACTAATAAAAAATTAAAGTCTATTATGTGTAATATAAGTGTTGCTACCTCAGCTTTCTTTTTATTTCAATTTGCACAAAATCTTTTTACATCGCTTTACTTTCATTTTTGTGTGTCTTTTGATCTGAAGAATGTCTCTTGTAGGCAGTAAATGTAAGGGTCTTGTTTTCTTATCCATTCAGCCACCCTGTCTTTTGACTGGACCACTTAATCCATTTACATTTAAAGTAATTATTGATAGGTAGGTAGTTATCACCATTTTATTATTCATATTTTTTATTTCTTCTTCCTTCCTCCTCCCCTCTCTCCATCCTCTCCTTCTTTTTCTTCTTCCTCTTCTTCTTCCTTCTCTTCTTCATCTCCTCTTCTTCCTCCTCCCCCTTCTTTAAGAAGTCCCTTTACCATTTCTTGTAATACTGGTTTAGTAGTGATGAACTCCTTTAGTGTTCTTGTCTAGGACTTTTAAGGCTCTGTTCTATGCATGATGTCATAGAACCAGGGATGAAATTAATTTGAAAGTAAAATATGTTAGAACTTTTTACCACTGAAGAGAAATGTTTCTTTTACTTTGCCATCTCTGTTTTGTAGAGCACTGCATGACTTCTTTCTCCACTGCCTGACTTCTTTCTCTTCTTCTTGGTAAGGAATTCCAGTAACAGATTCTCCCCAATATATTGGAGAGTTTTTTCTTTGTAGGTATGGCCTGTGTAAATGTTGTGTCTAGATGTTCAGATGCATCTTCATCTACTTAGGCTGCCAATGTCTTCATTCACTCATTTATTTACTCAACACAAGTTTATGGAGTCCCTACTATATTTCAGGCACTATACATGAAGGTCAGGCATGTGACACCTGATCTGTCTAGCCTGGAGGTAGGAAATAAGGTTTATATGAGACTATGTCCCCTCAAAAGTTAAGTATGAGATGATTTCTGAAGGATGAATGGAGGTAACCAGGCCAAGGTGGGTGCTGGAGGGAGAAGTAAAATGAATCCAATAGGTGGCACTCTATACAAAGACAGTTCCTGGAAACTAGCTTGGGAGTGTTCTAAGTCTTCTTTTTCAGGAGAACTGCTCTTCTAATTTCTCCAGTGACCAATTCCTCTACCTGTTTGGGGTGGGTTCTTCAGCCCTATTTAATTTCTTTTAAGTAGACTCTGTTTGCTGTAAGTCTTTCAGAAATTCATTAATTTAACAATTGAGCACTTACTGTGTGCTTGGTGCTGGAGGTGGAAGAAAGCAAATGAACATAAATAACTACTTTGGTGGAGCTTACATTCTATTGGATAAGACAAAAGTCAAATAAATTAAAATGTAAAATATATAATACATTAGCAGAGAACAAGCACAAAAAAGGAAAGTTGAACAGGTTAGAGAAGTAGGAAATATTAATGAAAGTGTTAACATTTCAATTGGGTGGTTAAAGCAGGGCTCTCTGAGAAAGTAATGTCTACTGTGAAACAAAATTCGACTAGATACTCTGTCATCAAAAGTATTTATTCAGGCCCTGGCTGGTGTGGCTCAGTGGATTGAGTGCCAGCCTCTGAACCAAAGGGTCGCAGTTCAGGGCACTACCAGTCAGGGCACATGACTGGATTGCAGGCGAGGTCCCTGGTTGAGGGTGCGCAAGAGGCAACCACACATTGATGTTTCTCTCCCTCTTTCTCCCTCCCTTACCCTCTGTCTAAAAATAAACAAAATAGTTTTTTTAAAAGTTTTTCTTTTTTAAGAAAAAGAAAGGATTGCAATCTAGTACATGCAGATATGATAAGCCATGTGTACAATGATGGAGGAATTACTTTATAGAGAGAAAGAAGGAGTTTAGGGGAGGGGCTGTTACAACCATAGAGCTCTGTTGTAAATATGAGTTCTTCCTGTAGGACTCTCACAATGATATAGGTGTGATAGCTCTTCCCATGGCCCTTCCTGGTTTCTGTCCAGGTTAAGGTCTCTGTATTAATTTTCCCCTTTTTGATCAAGATCTTTCTCTGAAAGCATTGCTGGTCAACAGTCAGTCCTTCTGATTTTAGCAGCTTTTTGTCCCATGTTCCAAAGAACCTCTTCTGGGTGTCATGTCTTATGTTGGATGGAAGGTGCATTAATTGAAAACAGCTCATCTCCAGGATTAATGAGCAACAGGTGCAGAGCTTAATAACAAGAATACAGCGCAAAATTTAAAACAACATCATAAACAGTCTAAATGGTGATTCTAAACCTGGAGCTCAAACCTGTAGGTAGTAAAATAAAGGTCATTATTGGACAGATCAAAGTTCTTGATGTCATATCCAATAACCAGAAAAGTTTTCCCTTTCATATTAGATTAGGAAATGTAAACAAGGATATTTTCCTTCCAAGAAAGAGAGACAACTAAAGTAAGAAGCAACAGTAAAGAAAAGATTTGTGAAGACCTGGTCCAGTTGTTTCGGGAAAACTATTTCTTCCACTGACTGTCTGCTTCAATTTTTGACAGCTTTTAATTTCAGGTCACAAGTCTGTGTTCAATTTCAATGAGGTTTGGTCCCTTCTTTAAATGTGATGCATGTATCAAGAGTCTATCCCTGAAGTTTAGCAGTCAACAGTACCTAACTGGAGCCCTTCCAGCAAGGCTGGAGGGAATGATGATGATGATGATGATGATGAAAATGATGATGATAATTATCTCTTCCACTCAAAAGAGGTGAATCTGAGATTTAAAAGGACCAATTGCAATGCTTTTGGCCATGGTATTTAGAGGGTCGCTATAAATTTTGCCAATTGAATCTTAATAATGCAGTTAGTATGTGTGACTAAACCTGAGACTGAGGATCATAAGCACAGTGAAAATGTAAAACTGGCCAAAGAGCACAAACTTGTCAAAGTTGACCCGTAAAATGGGTTCCTCCTTTGCTATGGAGTTTGATAGGAGCTCCTCTGGGAGGGATAATCTTTTCTAACAGGACTTTAGCCACAGAAGAGGCCTGTACATAGGAGATGGTGTGGTAGTACACTATGGGTTTTGCCAATATCAGTTGAAGATTTTGTCCATAAAAAGGAAACAGCTGATCCAGTAGGGACAATGGATCGATGCTCCCAAATTCAGTGATAGCATCCTCAAAGATGGAATAAATAAAAGATGCTGAAAAGTTATTTAGTTCACCTGAGTGGCTATTTGAATAGCTACTGTCAAATTCTGGGATTATTTCTTCCTTATGGGAGAAAGAGATTCAGCGTGAAACTTCTCTAGGAAGTCTTGGCCTAATAATGGTTAGGGCAGAAAAACCAAGGAGAAAGAGTATCTCTCAAAGTGCCTAAGCAAAGAGGGATAGGTTCAGAGACAGAAACCTGTTAAAGTTTATTTGAAATCCCTATTATTTGAACTGTTTTAGTACTCTAAGGCAGGGGCTGGTGTCATAAGGACGAAAACAGATTCATTACCAATTTGAGGAAAAGTTTCTCCAAATCGATTAAGAGGGAGTGTTGAGAAAAGCCTGTTGTTCGATGAAGCCCCAGCATTGGGGGTTAGGAGACCTTTGGAAGGCTGGAGAGAAGACTGAGGGCACCTGAAGTGCTGAAATTTGCCATTATCCCTTTCTCAATGTCCTTGCTTTTGGCAATGATAGCAGAAGCTAGGGAAGTTTGGATTTCACACAGGAGCCTTCATATGCCAGGGCTAAAAATTAAACATCCTCCCAATCTTACTTTTAGATGGATCGTGTAGAGTATGAGCAAGCTGATTGGCCAAAATAACCAAATCTTGGGTGAACATGGTTTCTATTTAGTCCTGGTCATTTTAACTAAAAGGGAAAGGTATTAGTTCAGCCCCTTTGTTCAGCTTAAACAAAGGCTTTTTAAAGGTACTCAAGTGAAATCGACATCTGAAGGAATACCAGAATTTTCCTTATAAATGATCTGAAATCAACTATAATAATCATGAACCGATTTGTCAGATTTTTGTAAGCAAGTCTGAATTTTGCTCCAACCAACAGACATTTAAAAAGCTACTGTAATTGCTTGATAAATTCTCGAGTGGGTCCTGTAGCTTCTTTCCAAAAATCAGAGGTTTGTTATTCTAAATCCCTCCCAGGATGTTCTCATTGGGCAGTTTCCATCCAATACCAAGGCTGGCCTTCAGCAACTAACATGAATTAGCTGGTATAAATTAAATAACCCTGGCTGATAGGTCTGAATAACTATATCAAACTCCTCAACAAATCTGTAAGCAACCTCAGTTGCCTCAGAAAATTCTTTAATAATGGCTTTCAATTTAGCTTTAGTCCAGGGGACATATGAAACTTGAGGTATATTAGGATCCTCACAGGGCTTAGCTTTAAAAGGATAGGTACTGATATGTAGAGGAAGAAGAAATCAGAGAAAGTTCAGAGGAAGGTGACACAAGAGAGAAGGCAGTTAGCTTGAAACAAAGGAGTTGAGGGGAAGGGCAAGATAACACTGAAAGTGAAGATCATGGTGGTGAAGATGGCTTTGGAAACCATCTTTTCTCTCTTTAAAAGTTTAGTAGTTCCAATTAATTCTACAAGTTTATTTTTCAAAGAGGCAACCTCAGATTCTTAGTAACATTTGGAAGCCTCAAAATACCACTTAGGACAGGTATGCCATTCATCTTTGCCAGTTTTAATGATAATATTGTCTAATTAGGTTTTAAGAAAAGTAAGTGTGGGAATCTCAAAAATTATCCATGGTGGCCATTGATATTCTGAATGACTTTTGGTCAGGTATGCTTATTTAGTTAGATGAAGAATGAAGAATGACCATGGCTTTTAAACATGATTTCAACAGGAATCCCTGGAGGATATTATCTAATTACTTAGATAACTGTGACCCCATTTTCCAGAGACTTCTCCATAGCAAGGGCCCCAAACAGCTTGAATAGCTTGGGCAACCTGCAGATTAGATACTGGCCAGTCTAACTCTAGAACACCCTGATTGCAGAGGCGTCAGGCCAAAGTTAAAAAAGCCAGTTGTAGTAGAACAGTCTGATCTCAAGAGATAAGTCAAAGACTGATCAGACACAGCTTTCATTGGAGCAGTCTGGTTCCAGACAGAATCAGACCAGAGCCTAGCCTCAGTTTCTGTGGAAACAACCCGGTTTCAGGTGGAATCTGTCAGAAAGCTAATGCAGCCTGTTGCCTCTAGGGAGTCAGGCCAAAGTGTCAACTGAGCTCACAAATGAACAAACAAAACAGAACAAGCAAACAAACAAAGTCCTTTAAAAACAACAAAAACCCCTCTAAAGAGTTCCTGAATAAAGCCCAGAGAGCTTCAGAATGCAAAATCAGAAGCCAGGTTCCAGCAGACCAAGCCTAAGCCTCAAAGCCAGAGAGAAGTGAGCCAAAGTGGTTCTGTAGGGCACCAGCTCCTGTTTGCTCACCTGCCCTGAAACTGTCAAGGTTAATGCTCTGGGATCTCCCCAAAAGGCTGACCATGAAACAAAAGTTGACTAGGCACTCTTGTCACTGAAAGGATTTATTCAAGGAGAAAGAAAGGATTGTAATCTAGTACATGTAGACATGATAGCCACGTGTACAATGATGGAGGAATTACTTTATAGAGGGGAAGAGGGAGTTTAGGGGAGAGGCTGTTACAACCATAGAGCTCTGTTGTAAACATGAGTTCTTCCTGTAGGACTCTCACAATGACAAGTGTGATAGCTCTTCTCATGACTCTTCCTGATTTCTGTTCAGGTTAAGGTCTCTGTCATAAATTTTAACAATTAATTTAACATTGAACAAAACCCTGAAGGAGGTGATGGAGCCATGTAATTTGTGGGGAAGCCATTATATAGCCAGGAAGAACAAGTGCAAAAACCCTGAGGTGGGATTGTACCTGGTATGTTTAAGGTGCCACAAGGTGGCCAGTGTGACTGAAGTGATGTGAACAAAGGAGGAGAGGAGTAGAAGGTGTGGCCAAAGATGTTATGGGGGACCAGATCCTGTAGGTATAGCATTGCAGGCTATGGTGAGGTGGGAGCCATTGAAATGTTCTGCATCAAGAAGGGACATGATCTGACTCAGGTTGTAACAGGAGCATTTTGGTTGTTCTTCAGCCCCCCCCCCCGCCCCCAGTTTCACTAACATATATTTGACATACATCCCTGTATCAGTTTAAGGTATATAATATAATGATTTGACTTATGTATATCATAAAATGATTACTACAATGTTAGCATTCATCATCTCATATAGTTATAATAAAAAGCAACAAAGCAAAAAACCACAATTTTTTCCTTGTGATAAAAACTCTTAGAATTTAATGTTCCTATGTGCCATACAGTAGTGTTAGCTGTAACCATCCTGTTGTTTATTATATCCCTAGTACTTATGTACGTTATATCTGGAAGTTTGTACCTTTTGGTCAATTTCCTCTCATCCCTCTTCATCCAACTCTGACTTGTGGTAACCACAAATATAATCTTTTTTTCCCTATGAGTTTGTTTATTGTTGTTTTTTTAGATTCCACATATAAGATAATTCAATATTTATCTTTCTCTGATTCCTAGTTTTTGACCAGCCATGTGACAAAACTTCCTTGTGTACTGAAGTTGCTATGGATGTCTTTGTTTTTGAGCTTCTTCTGACATTTTGGTGTGGTTTTCACTCAGTGGTTTGGGCTGGAGTGTGTGAGGAGTGGAAGGATGGATAGTATGCAGGCAGATGGATAAATGCTGTGAATGTGCTGGGCTCCCACCTTCACAGAGACAAGACAAGGAGTCACTGAACTGTCCACACCTCTGCATAAAACTGTTGAAGTCCACCTGTTCTGCTAATGCCAGCCAAGGCTGTCACATAGGTCCAGACAGTGCAGAGCATCTCATCACCATCCTCATCCTCAACAGGAGTATCCTCTAAACCCGGATGAAGCCTGGGTTTGGGTCCTGGTGCCAGCAGGAGCTACATCCTGGCACTGAGAAGGTGTTGGGGGGAGGATCAGGATCCAGGGGCCCAGTGGAGGCATAGCCCCACAGCATTCTAGAGTCCTAGCTATGAGTTCCTGAGTTCCATCTCTAGCAATGTCTCAGGAAGGGGCAGGGGAAAGGCTTTCCAACTCCCAGGACTGAAGAGGAAAGGACGTGAGCTCTCTGCCCATGTCTCTGGGTTGTCTGGAAGATGCCCTCCTTGCCTCATTCTTTCTTCTTTCCTTACGAGCTGTGTGACCTGGGGCCTGGGGTGGATATTTTGGCTTCTCAGAGTCTGTTTCTTCATCTGTAAAATGCTTGGCTGAGGATCCAACAGCAGTGTGGGTTAAAGTGCATAACCTTCAGCTCATGTTTCTCTGGGGCAAGTCACCCTGAGCCTCCCTCTTCCTATCTCTGAATTGAATGCGAACACGTCCGGGGATTGCTGCAGACTACAGAAGACTGCGAAGCACGCTGCTCAGTTTTCAGGAAAGTGCCCCAGAGTCGAGTGTCATAGATTTGACGCAGGGACCAGCGGACATCCTCAAATTTCTCAGGGCTCTAGTGGCAGCACTGCGAGCGCCCCTTTCCCGGGGTAACTGATTCCTTAGCAGAAAGACTGTACCGTATTTCTCCAACAATACGCTCCTCAAAGACAGGTGCCCTACTTTATCTGGCGGTCAACAAGGAGGCACTGTGGCCAGTCCTGGGCTGCCGGTGGGAGTAGGGTGGAGGACAGACCTGGCCAGGGCTCAGGGCTACCCCCGTCCCCAGTACTCGTCCCCAGTACTCGCCTAAGTCGCCCAACCCCGTGCAGACTGCACTTCCGGGCTATCTAGGGGTTCTCGCAGGTCCCGAGGCCTGTCTCACCTTCTCACTTGGGGACTAAGGTTTAGAAGCTGACCCCCGCGGACTCTGCGAGTCCACGGCTAGGGTTGGGGAGCCGGGATGTGCCCTGGGGGATGAGCGCCGGGCATACGGCTGTGGAGCTTGTGGGGCAGGTGGCTCGGGATCGCAGAGCTGCTGGCGCTGGGCCCCTTGTTGCCAGGGGTGGGGTCGGAGGCGGGGCCGGGGCGCGTGACGTGCGACGCCGGCCAATCGGGCGCGCGCCCGAGGCCGAGCCTCCTGCGAGCCTTCTCAGCGCCCGCGGCGTCACGTGAACCGAGGGGAGTGAGAGCCCTGAGAGCCTCGGCGAGCTAGTGGTCCGCAGCAGCTATTCGCGGGTCAGCGGGCGAGTGAGTGAGAGAGTCCGATCGGCGGCTCGGCCCGCGGCCGCCGCAGAACCGGAGCCAGACCGCTGCCCTCAGCCCAGCCCGCTGGGCCTCAGGACTGCCGGGGCCTGGCCACCGGCCCGGCGTGAGCCAAGTTCAGGTGGGAGAGGCGCGGTGAGGCCGGACCGCCGCGTGGACTCGGCCCCAGGCGTTCAGGGTGCCGACCGGGACGCGGAGGGGGTGGGCCCTGGCCGGCTTCTGGGCGTAAGGCCGGGCGCCCGCGCCCTTGTCCCACGCTCTGCTAGAGCTTCCGAGGAAATGTCGGAGGAGCCGGCTGACCCTCTGCGCCGGCCTTGGGGGTCGGACAATCCGGTGGGAGAGTGACTCCCAGTTGCCCACGGCAATTTTCCGGCGCAGGTCCGGGCCACCATCTCGGCGCCTGGCCCCTCTGGTCTGCGCTAGCCTTACAGGCCTGCCCTTCCATATGGCACTCAGTGGGGCCTGGCGAGAGGACCCGGTAGGCGGACGTACGGGCCAGCCCGGGCCGGGGAGGCGGGGGATGGGGGGGCCTGTGGCGGAGGGGTTACTGTCGGTCAGCAGCCGCGGCCTGCTAGGGTGGGGGCGCTGGCCGAGGGCATGGTGCCCAGCGGGCAGCGCTCAGAGATTGTGTCGAGGGGTCTGAGCGGGCTCCCCAACCTTTTCCTTTCCCACACACATTCACACACACAAACACAGGCGCGCGCGCGCGCGCACGGGTACCCACGCTGTCTCCACGCGCGAGTACGTCCCGGACACACTCCCACATAGGCACACCAGCTGCTGTGCACCACGCCCGCGCACACACAGTCACACGGCCTGAATTCACACCCTATCTTGTACACTCACACTTTCACACATCTCTTAACTCCGACTCCCCACTCAGTCTCCTGGCCAGTTCAACTGAACATTTGCAGAGCAATGGCCGAGGAATGGCGGTGGTGGGGGCAGATATGAGGCCACCTGCACCCTCCCTGGGTCCTGTCCCCTCTCCGCTGTTATATTCCCTATGGAACCCCTGCCCGACACCAGCCCTCCCCCCCGCCCCCCCCGCGCCCCACACCTCTCCCTCCAACATTCTTGGGCAAAGAACTGTTTTCTCACCCAATCTCGGGGGAGGGGGGTGGTGATGACAAAATTACCAAATGCCCGAATCCCTCAAATCATCTCCCTCGTTAAGGACGGGGTGGCTAGTGAGGCCACCCTACAGGTGAGAGGACGGGGGTGGGGGTGGGTGGGGGGGAGGAAGGCTCAGGGGCTGTTGGTCCTGCTGGCTGCGCGGGTAGCAGAGACTCTTATTTTGAAGGGCGGCCCCCTCCTGACACCCCCGTGATTTGCACGCTGACCCAATGGCAAGCCCTTGGCCAGCGCTGGGCTTGTTATCAATTACATGTTGTTCCTGCAGCCACTGTGTCCCCGGGAGGATAAACAGCAGGCCCGGTGGGGCAGGGGGGAGTGGTTGGGGGGGCCGGAGTCCGGGTTGCTCGCCTGGACAGTGCCCGGAACAGTGCGTCCCCTCCCCCTACAGGCAGCCTGGGCCCCAGGCTTCCCTGGCCATGCCACGTGCTGCTATGTTTTAGCTGCTAGAGCTCTACCCTGGCGTGCCCTCTCTCAACATCTCCCAGGGCAGGTTCAGAAAGTCTCTTCTGGTGTCTAAGTGCCTCAGCGTCCAGCCCAGGCTGCTGAGCCCTTCATTTATGACCGTGCTGCTGATTGACCCTGGCGGTTCTACAACAGGTCTCATTCTACCCTCCAGGACCCCTCTTCCCCCCACTTCCCGGCTCCCCACAGCAGCACCTTTCACTCACTCAATCAGCAAAGTTTGTTAGGTCCTGTTTTAGACTCTGGGATATAAAAGTGGACTGAACAGTTAGAGCAGCTTATATTCTGGTGGGGAGGTAGACAGAAAATAAAGTACACAAATGCATAACTAAGATAGTTTCCCACTGTGGCAACTTCTAATAAGAATATAATGTGGGATGATGTAATAGTGAATGGTCAGTGAGTCCCCAGTCAGGAGTGACTTCTGAGCTGAGATGGAAATAAGTAAGGTACTCCCACTTGGAGTGCTGGGGGAAGAGGAATCCACAGAGAATCCTTGGTCAGGGTAGTGGCCTGAGGCCCATGAAGCTGGTGAGCTCGGTGCACAGCTAGAGTGGAGTGGAGCAGGTGGAGGTGAGATATGGCAAAGATGAGCAGGGTCTGGGTGCTGGGTGCTGGGTGCTGGGAGGAGGCTGAGTCACATTTCCTTGGGAAACTGTTGGAGGTTTCCTCCCACCCCATGCTACTGCACTTACATATTTCCCTCACTTTTTCTTTTTATATCATTTCATCTGTGAATATCTCAGTTTATATCTGGAAAAGGAAGGCCTCATTTAAAAAGAATGTACCAACTACAATATCATCATCACACTTAAAAATATTAACAGTAATTCCTTGATATTATGGAATATTCAGTTGGTGATCACATTTCAGGGGAGAGTTTTAAATGGTCAGGAACATGGTCTGATCTGCCCTTTCCCACCTGTCATGGCCTCATCCCAGGTTCCAGGAAGCCTGGAGTCCCCTGGATTCTTTAACATACAGCAGAGGGGCAGAAAGACCATATGTTCCCCCATTGGAAGACTAATCCTAATGGCTGGTACTGACTAGCCCTGTGTGCATGCCACCCCTATAGTAACTGCTCAGCATATATTAGCTCATTGGACTCAAAACAACCCCAGAACTAGGCACAATTGGCAGCATCCCCACTAGACTAAGACACTGAGACATTGTGCCACCTGCTCAAGATCATTCACTCTGCTGATGCTGCAAAGATAGGAGCAGAGTCCCTGCTTAGAGGGTGGGTGACAGGTAAGGGAAGTCTAGGGCCCTACGTGGGTCTTGCCTAGCTTCACTAGCCTTTACATTATTTGGTGCTTTTATTCCTTCTTAGCACCTGATTTGGTGAATAGTGTGTATTTCAAAACACCCGGTTTTAAGTTCTTAACTGAGTTTTTCAACCAAAAGCCAAATGTCTTGGCAAAACTGCCCAGGAGTACAGACTTGCCAAGGGCATCTACCTTACCTTGTTTCCTGGAGCTCTGTGAAACTTCCCGGAGAGTGGGGAACTAAGGCCAAAGGTCCTGGGGTTATTGGGGACATGGAACAGATGGGGAAACTGAGATTTGGGGAGAGCCAGGACTTGCTCAAGGTCACAAATGTTGATAACTGGCCCTGGGAAGCTCTCTGCCCAGGGCTGGGTCTCTTGAATATTGGGCAGTGCTGGGTGCCAGTCCCAGTTGTGGTCCTGGAGACAAAGCACATGCGGGTAGGTGCAGAGGCAATGCCAGGCAGCAGGGAATCTCTGGCTTCAGGTGCAGAATATCCCCAGCCTCAATCAACACTTAGTCATGACCACTGGGTGGGGACAACAGTCCTCAGAGGTGGCTGTGTCACAGACTGACACTGTTGATTCTACTTGGACACCAGACTTAGCATGGCCTTCAGAGGACACAGCTTTCCCCTCTCCTTTCTGTTGACATTCTCTGAGCTCCTCCTGGGCACCAGCTGCCACACTGGGAATTGGGGATACAGCAGCCACCCTACAGCCCAGCCTGCCATTGTGGAAAGCATGGTCTAGTTGGGACACAGGAGTTACCTGGGTCTTTCTGAGGTTGTGACTACTCCATAGGTGCAGGCCAAGGGGGTCTTCTCTACAGGTTCACTAGATGGTTGTGAAGTCACATGAGGTAAGATCTGTCCCAGTGCTTTGGGTCCACCTATGCTCCTGTGAGTTCTCTCATTGGGTAGGGCCCTGTTCTCCTGGTGGTAAAGCCTCAGTAAAATGTCTGATTTTTTAGGCCTGTCCCTCCTCTCTCCTTTCATAGAGGAAGAAGCAGCCAAGCTCAGAGGGGTCTGAGAGCTGGAGGGTAGATAAGCTGCCTGCTTCAGATGAGGAAACAGGGGTGGTGAGGGCTGGCATAATGGGTGTTTAATTCCTTGTCACAAACTAGACTTGCCTGATTAAAATATAGACTGTCCAGTTGAATTTCAGATATAGTATTTTAATTAAGTCCCATCTAATATTTGGGATATACTTACATTAAAAATTCGAAGTTGTTCAATTTTTAAAATCTGAAATTCAAATTTAACTGGGCAGCTTGTATCTTTATTTGCTCAGTCTGGCAAACCTACCTAAGCCCCAACAGCACAAGGGTCAAAGGGCAAATAGCCATTCTTCTTCCCCCCTCTGGTGACTCAACAGGAATGAAGCTGAAGTCAGATGTCCTCAGAAATGCAGCAACTCTGATTAACTAGGCAGGGTTTCCCAAACTTGGCTGTTCTGAGGTACAGAGAACCCCCTCACATACCCACTTTCTTGCTCACACGCACTCATACTTATTCACAGACACACATGTTCTTTCCCAGAATTGTTCTGGAAAATCTGTTTGAAAGCAAAAGTGCCCCAGGTTGTGCAATGGACTTGGAGAGCACTCTTGCAAACAGGTGGTGCAATGTCAGAAAACACTGTTGCAGACAGAGTTATCCCAGGGTGTGGATGGAGGCTGGATGCAGGCATTTGGCAATGGGCGATGGTAGGCAGGATGGTGGTGGTGGTGGGGTGGGCACAGGCCCACGAGGTGGCAGGTGAGTGTGTTGTCCTCCTGATTGGCCCTTCGTTGTTCTTCTCCACAGCCACCAGTAGCACGGCCAGGTCAGCATGGTGGACCACTTGCTTCCAGTGGACGAGAACTTCTCGTCGCCTAAGTGCCCAGTTGGTTATCTGGGAGATAGGCTGGTAGGCAGGAGGGCATACCATGAGCTGCCCTCGCCCCTCTCAGAAGATGACAGCGATGCCTCTAGCCTCTGCTCTTGTGCCAGCCCTGACTCACAAGCCCTGTGCTCCTGCTATAGCAGTGGCACAGGCACTGAAGGCCAGGACAGCATCTTGGACTTCCTGCTATCCCAGGCTACACTGGGCAGTGGCGACATTGGGGCCAGCAGTGGTCCTGTGGCCTGGGAGGCCTGGCGAAGAGCACCAGCACCTGTGAAGGGAGAGCATTTCTGTTTCCCAGAGTTTCCTGTGGGTGACCCTGATGATGTCCCAAGGCCCTTCCAGCCCACCCTGGAGGAGATTGAAGAGTTTTTGGAGGAGAACATGGAGCTGGGTGTCAAGGAGGCCCCAGAAAGCAACAAGGACCCAGAGGCCTGCAGTCAGCTCCCAGCTGGGCCACACAGGAGCCACCTCCATTCTGGGTCTGGGAGAGAACGCTGTGCTCCCCAACCAGGTGGTGCCAGTGTGGGTGATACTCAGGGCCCAAGTCGGGGTCCTGCACTTGATGGCCCCATCCCCTTGCTGCTGCAGATTCAGCCTGTGCAGGTGAAGCAGGAATCAGGCACAGAACCCTCCTCCCCTGGACAGGCCCTGGAGAGCGTTAAGGTAGCCCAGCTCCTGGTCAACATCCAGGGGCAGACCTTTGCACTCCTGCCCCAGGTGGTGCCCTCTTCGAACTTGAACATGTCCTCCAAGTTCGTGCGCATCGCCCCTGTGCCCATTGCTGCCAAGCCCATTGGGTCAGGACCTCTGGGGCCAGGTCCCACCAGCCTCCTTATGGGCCAGAAGTTTCCCAAGAACCCAGCGGCAGAACTCATCAAAATGCACAAATGTACTTTTCCTGGCTGCAGCAAGATGTACACCAAAAGCAGCCACCTCAAGGCCCACCTACGACGGCACACAGGCGAGAAGCCCTTTGCCTGTACCTGGCCAGGCTGTGGCTGGAGGTCAGTATATTGGGTGACAAGCTGGGTGGTAAACACTGCCCCTTATCTCTATTCCTTTGGGTGTATAGCCAAGGCTGAGTTCTTCACCATTAGATAAGACTGATTAGGAAGGGTCTAGGGGTGGGGAGGGGGGGGCAGAGCTAGAGCTAGCATGGCTGCTCAGAGGTTTTCTTATTCCTCCTGATCACTAAAGCCAGAAAACAACTGGTCTCCAGGCAGGGTTGCTGGAGCTTGTTCTGAGAGTGAGGAGGTTGAGCCAGGGCAGAAGGGCTCTTACAGTCATAACAAGGATAGTTGAGAGTGATAGGGCATGGACTATGTGCCAGAGGGATTTCAGCTGTGTATGTACGGCTCCCTCTGCCTCTCAGTGCTCCAAAGGGTAAGTACCACCCTTACTCCCATCTTACTGCTGAGCAAATTGAAGCTCAGAGCAGCTAAATAACTTGCCCAAGGTTACACAGCTTTGTAAATGGGATTTGAACCCAAGGGGTGGTTATCAGAGTAGTCACATCCTGAAAATGCTGTTTCCCAACCAGTGGGACCAGCTTTGCTTATAGCCATCTCTGGGCACTTGGGCTGGGTCCAGCCCTTGTTCCCCCAGGGACCTAAATGTATGTTGGAGAGCCACAAAGGCCACCCACAAGGGAGGACCCAGCTGGGTGTGCTGACCCAAAGATAGAAGACTAACTTCAAGGTTATACTGTGTGTGGCACAGTGGGAGAAGCCAACTCTCAAAACACAGGGCCCTTTTTAGAGTTTTCCAGTACTCAGGCAGCATAGCTGGATGGGACCCAATAGATCTCCCTCCCCTGGCCCCCAGGTGCCACTCACCTTCTTTGGGAGGGCATGTCCACTTTTTCTGGAAAAGTAGGTAGCCAGCCAGGAGCTCAGCCAGGAGTTTGAATGCTTAGGGGTGCCACAGCCGGGATTTCCCCAGTTTAGGATGCCCCCCCTCACTGGAATCTGACCTACCTGGGAAGGTGGCTGTGCTACTGGCACATCCCTGGGCTTTACTGCTGTGGCTGATGCTACATGTGTGAGTGTGTGAGAGAGTGACATGGCATGCACATCTTTGTGCAGAACTGGATCTTATAAGTGGACATGTGTATGCATCTTGGCTTTTCTCATGTGTGTTCTGTGTGCTGCATGACCATATGCATCTGTGCACATTATTTATGTGTGTATCCATGTTGGTGTGACACACAGGAAACAGTTTGCAGCTTTTGTTTTTTGACCAGGCTTGTCTGAGAGCTTGTGAGAGTTGGTCCTCGGGTGGAAGGTGCTCCTCCTGGAGTCCTGGCTAGCGCAGGACAGGAATTGTGACTGGAATGTTTGATGTGATGCTAGCAACCCATTTCCATAGGTGTGTAGAGCTGACCAGGGAAGGGACTTGTCCCAACAGCGTCTTAGGTTATGGAGGCCCTTCCTGAGTGTGGGCACCTCCCACTCTCAATGTCCCAAAGGTGCCAATCAGCAGACCCGCAGGGCTTCTATGGGAGCCTGTGCTCCAAATGCATAGCCCTGGGTGTCAGTGCTGGTGTTGCATGCCTCTCTGAGCCTTGTGCCACAGTCTGTCAAGTAGGCCCTCAGGTAACAGGTGCACTTGCAGGACAGCTTGTGAGGCCTGATGCTATAGCATGTGTGTAGTGTTGGGTAGTCAGAGCTTGGGGCAGGGAGGAGGCCAGAGACATGGGGCTTCAGAAGCAGGTGCTATACTGCAGAAGGGAAAGGCATTGAGATGCCTTGGGTTGGGGGCAGCTGGCTGTAGTGGTTGGAAGCCCCAGCCCTGATCAGTCTCCAACTTGCTGTGTTCCCTTGGGGTGGCCCTCCTGCCCAAGCCTCAGTTTCCTCATCTGTAAAGTGGAGGGCCTGCTCATTACTTGGGGTCCAAGGGTGCTCAGCAGCATCCCGTTCTTATTGGTAGTATTGTCACTCTCATACAAGGCCAGAGTTTGAGAAGGGAAGGTTTTCTGCTTGGCCTTCATTCAGGAGGTACTCCAGCTCAGAGGCACCCCCAGACTTTCAGGGACTCCTCTTGGATGCATTCTCTTGGTGGGGAGCAGGGCTAGAGAGAGGTTGGGAAGCTTGGCAGAGCACTGGTCTGACTCTCATGTTGGCCCTGTCTTCCTGGGAAGCGTCCCCTAGCTGCTGCTGACTGTTGGCAAGTGGCCCATTCAGTTGGGATAGGGCTGGTTGGAGCCACAGAGAGGAAGGGTGCAGTCTTTGGTGAAGGCTGCCTAATTGGCCCACTCCCCCAGGAAGAGGGGATCTACCTTCTTCAGGCTGTCTCAGAATGCAGACAGTACCCTCAGCCCAAAGTGCATCTAGAGAGGCAGATCTCAGCCTCACACAGTATCCTTAGGGGGTAGTAAGTTCCTCATGGCAGGAAGTATGTAAACAAGAGTGGGAGTTATGGAGGGAATTCAGCTCTGTCTAAACCTTGGCATTGGTCATCTTGCTCAGGATTCACTTGATGGGGGAAGGCGTAGTGGGTGCCTGGCATGGTCAGGTCCCTGTGAAGTTGACCCTGGAGCCATCCCTGCCTCCAAACACTTCCAGGGCTTCAAAGGGCATCCTCAGCTTCTCCTAAGGTCCCCCAGAGTCGGGTCTGGCCTTGCTGTGTACACACACAGCAGAGGCACTGAGAGCCTAGAGTGCCTGCTTCTTGGGAGGGATGTGTCTCTGAGGATTTGAGAATCCCCAGTTGGTCCTCAGTGATTCTGATGCCCTGAGGATGTACACAAGACATGCATGTCCCTTATATGTGGTCATAGCCTTCAAACAAGGGTCAAGGGTGGAGAGAGCCCTTGTAGCAGTCAGGTAGAGGAACAGACCTGGCTTTGAGGCAGCTTGGTCTGGACAAGACAGGAGAAATAATGATAATTATGATGAGGTATCATGTATATTAACCACTTAATGTATGCTAGACACTCTTCTAAGGTTCTCAGAACTGGAATCCCCTCCATGAGGTAACCTTGCTTGTATACCTCCTGCCATCAGGAACTCATGACCTCACGAGGCTACTCTGGCCTTTATGTGTACTTTGGTGTACTTAAGCTTCTATCTGAACTTCTCATTCTGGCCCATAGACCTGCACTACTCTGGCCTGCTGACCTCCCCTTTGCAGGGCAGGCTCTCACCTAGACCTTGGCCCTCTCTGTGCCTTCTGTCTCCAATACTTTTCTCTCAGTGGCAGCTGTAGTTGGTCTTATGATAGTCTCTGCTTTGTTCTGCATATATCACAAACATTAGCTCACTGAGTCCTCACAATAGCCTTGGAATGTATAAGCACCAATCTGCATTTTACAGAGGGGGAAATGGAGGCCCAGAAAGCCTTCAGGGACAGAGCTAGTGAGTGTGGTTCTGGATCCACCCCAAGGCAGTGCCTTAGCCCCACCCTGACCTACAAATGGTATGGTAGGCATTCCTCTCCCACCTGGAGACACCTGCAGCCATGGGCTGGCTTTCCCGTTTTCTCTCTCTCTACACCTGGTATTATAATGGCTAGTGTCTTCTCTCCCTCACAATGCCATCAGCTCTTTCAGGTGTTAACGCCATGGGTAAGGGGAAAAGAGCAAACAACAGCAGCAGTGATGATAATAGTAGCTCCTCATTTGTGCTAGACACTGCTCTGAATGCACCAAATGCAGTAACTCACAATGCTCCAAACAATTCCATGAGGTATATATTAATATGTTGTCCCCATTTTACAGAGGAGGAAATGAGGCACAGAGCATTTAAGTAAATTCTCCATGGTCACACAACTAGTAAGTCTCAGAGTCAGGAAATCATCTTGGGTTGTCTGTCCCTAATCCCCCATCCCCAGAATGAGGACCTTGCTCCAGCCCCCTTTGCAAGCTTCCAGTGAGGTGTGGCCTGCTAGAGTATTGACAGGACCTCCACCTGCAGCTGGCCTTCAGGATAGCACCACTGCACTCTTGCCTGCCTCCCCATGTGGGGGGCACTGCACTCCCAAGGCTGCCTCTCTTCTTCCTGCTGGCCCTGGTAAGCAGTTTCCTCTTCCTCTTACCAGGCTGGTTATGGCCCTGGCACTGTGTCCTGTGCCCTACTCTGTGCACCTTTGTGTGATAACAGTGTACTCTCCTTGCACCCCTTTCCCTATTATCACTTGCCCAGATAGTCAGCTCCCACTTCCTTCTACTGTTGGTTCTAAATCTGGTATTCCCTGTCCTTTTTGTGGTGTGGTTCTGGCTGGCACCTTGTGGTGTGGTTCTAGCTGGCACCCTTGACAGGGAATGAAACTTGCCCTATTCTGAGGTAACTGTCTGGGAAGTGGCTGTTTGCCTGCCTTCCTAGAAGTTTCCTTGCTTCACTCTGAGACACAGGTCTTCCTTGTCCCCTGCAGCAGAACATCCTGTTCCAGAATGGCCAAGCAGTTCTGTCCAGAAAGAATCCCTTCCTGATATAGCTAATATGAATATTAATAACTTTCAGCAGCCCTGTGTGATAGGTACTGTTGTCATTCCCAGCAGACACAGAAGGCCCAGAAAAGGAGAGTTGCAGGCCTGAAGCCACAGAGCCAGGAGGTAACAGGGACAGGAGTCGAGCCCAGTGGTCTGGCTGCTGGCCTGCTTTCTTGGCCCATGTTACTGCTGACCCTACTTGATGAGGCATTCTCTGACCCCATCCCTGTAGTCAACAGAATGTCCAAGTGTGGTTGGACAGGTTGTGTGCACTGCACAACTCTAGAGGGTGCCATTGTCATTCAGATCCTTGAGATCTAACTTTGCAATCATAGTTTTCTGGCTGATGGAAGGGGTGCCTTTGCACAAAGGTGCTGTGTGTACTTGTGGCGGTGCTGATGTTACAAGCTGCTCAGAAGAGTCACCTGGATCTCTTTGCTTCCCTGCCCTGTACCTCAGCAACACAAATCAGGAGTAACCACCCCCACACTCCAGGCCTTTACCAGAGTCTAGGCCCTGTCCTAAGCTCCTTGCTGGTAACAAGAGTTCACAATTGCTGGATGATTGTCATGTGCCAAGCACTGCTGTGAACACTTGTCACCTTTTACAGTCCTCTGAGGCAAATCTGTCAGTGTCACTTCTCTCTCTTAGGTAGGGAAACAGCCTCAGAGAGCTTGCCAACTTACCCAGCTTGCTGGCCAGTATGTGCCTACAAAAGTTACATCTTAGTCACCTGACCCCTCCTTCTGTGTGGCTTCCAGGTCTCATTGCTGCTGCTTTTTGGGACATTGTGGGTGAGGGTGTCAGGCAGGGATCTTCTGAGGGTTCAACTCCCAGGGACAGGATTGCTCAGATCACAGGATCCTGAGGCAGCAGAGAGAAGGCTTGCAGGTGGGACCAACTTATTCTCAGGCCTGGCTTTCCCTTGGTGCCCTCATGATGACAGGGGTCCTATGGCCCTCTGTCACTGCCTTTGGCTTCTAAGAAAAGTTCTGGAAGGTGGACAAGAATCCCAAGGTTTTCACTGGACAAATGAGAAAACTGAGGTCCAAGATGGTTTTTAAGTTTGCTCAGGACCATATGGGGCTTCCAGTCAGGTGGGGACCTGAGCAGATCCTGCTGTTCTGCTGCTGTGTGACCCCGGCACACCTCTTGTCCTCTTTGAGCCCTTACTGTGGTATTGGCAGTTTGATGGGGCTGATCCTGGCTCCCTGGAAGGTGCAGGTACCCCCAGTGCCTGGTGCCTGGGAAAGCTCTGGTACTGTCGATGGCATTTCCTATAGCTTTCTGCTAACCCATGCCTTGGGCAGACACACCTGCTCAGCAGCTGTGTGTCCAACTCCAGCTAGGGCCACATGGTCCTGGCCCAAAAACACAGGTTCAAACTCTGACTACTAGGGCCTGTTGATATTGCTTCCTCCCTGGCACAGGTCTCTAGCCACAGAGGGCCTGGCACACACTTTCTAGCCAGGCTCTGCGGATGTGGCCAGGCCCTCTGTGGCCACCAGGGTGGGCAGGATACAACAGGAAGCTGTACCAGGGCCTTTGCTTGGGCCTTGGCAGCTCTGTCCTTTCTTGTCACCCTGGATCAGGCCCTCATCACTTTGAGTCTCAGTTTCCTCATCTGGCAAAAGGGCTGGGTGATCTTCCTTTATTCTGAAAATATGCAGAGAGCACTGCTATGTGCCCACCACAATTGGTGTTCAGGGATGGGGGTAGAAGAAACCTGGTCATACTCTAGGAGCAGGGCCCTGTGCACCAGGGGTGGCTGAGCCAGGCTGAGGCACTTGTCTTCCCAGCCTCTGGGCCCAGCTCCCCATCTGTGCAGGCCCTCCTGCTGCTCACCTGAGGCTTCCCCAGGACTTGTCCTGGTGGGTCCTCCTGCAACTTGGCAGGCTGAGGGATCAAGGCTTCTACCCACAGGGTCAGGCCAGAGGTAGGCCATCACTTCCAACTCATTAGCAGGGTTGAGGACAGCTGTTCTAGGGACACCACCTAACCTACCTCTCACTTTGTGGCCCCAGGTCCAGGAATGGAGCTATTGGGCTTGGCATTCCTGTGTGTGCATGCATACATACATGTGTTCATGCAGGCACACGTGCACATGTGTGATGTGTGCATGTGCATACATGTGCGCACAGCTCTGGAGTGGGCAACATGCATATATGTGTGAGTGCACAGGCGTGTGCAGCACACCCATGTCTGTGGTACACGTGCATGTGGCATGTGGACACACACATGTGTATCTGTGTGAGTGTATGCATGGATATACTAGGGCTTGAGAGGACTGTCCTCATGATAGCTCTCCACCCTCCTGTGGGTGCCCACTGTGTCCACTCTTTCATGTAAATGTACTTACAGAGCAGCTACCATGCAACCACATAGATATGTCTTTTCTCATGGAGCTAGCTGATGGTCTAGTGGCACAGACTGACATTTATAAAAAGGTGGAAAATGAATTTCAAATTGCAACAACTGTTGCCGGGGCTGGGAATGAGAGGTACATTGTGCTGTGAGAGCCTAAGATGATGCAGTCCTAGAGGGCTTTCCTGAGGAAGTGACATTTGAACTGGGCTCTAAGGGATGGGTGAGAGGGAGCAAGGAGAAGAAAGGAAGGCCAAGTGTTCTGGATAGTGAGAACAGTATGTGTACTTGTCCTGTGGCAAGGGAACAAGGACAGATCAGTATAGGTGGAGCACAGAGGAGGAGAATGTGTGTTTGGGGAGTGGGGTCTCATTGCCCCAGTTAAGAACCAGGGAAGAACCTCAAGTCCCTGAAGTCAGTGACAGCTGAGCCCTGTGGTCCATCTTAGTCCTCTCCTATTAGCAGCTGCTCCTTCCCAGTGGACTCTGGACTATAGGAGCATTTACCCCTGGGCAGGCTGAGGCCAAGAGAGGGAAGTGTCAGGGGAATCATTTAAACTCTCAGAAGTATCTTGCAGGGGTGTAGTTTTGTTTGGGGACATTTTAGGGGGCCCAGCTTTCAGGAAAACAGGGTCTAGGAGTAGGATGGGGCTCTTTAATGGAAGCAAGAGAAAGGAGCCAAGAACTCCCTACTGAGATGGGGGAAGAGACTTCTCTCCCCAGCCTCACTTTCTCCTCTAGATGGGCTTCTCTATGAAGATCTCCACGGAAGCCCCAAGTTCTGGCCTAAGGAGAGAGCATGAGGCATAGCCTCAGTCAGGGCAAGGTGATCCCACAGCACACAGGAGGGGGTGGGTTTTGGGGTTGGGGTGTGGAGAGTAAGTCAGATCTCTGGTAGACTCGAAAGCCTGTCCCAATACTTAATAGCCCCTCTTAGGCCCAGATTTGTGACGATGGCCTACTGTGTTGGCAGAGCCTTTTGTTTGCAATTCTTGCCATCCTGGAGGACTTGCAAGGACTTGAAACAGTGGATTTTCACCAGTGAATTCAGAAGTACTTGGGTAGCTGAAGCATTGCAAGGGGCTGCCCAGCCCAGCTGGTGGAGCCCTGGGGAGCCCTTGCTGGCTTGGGTGTGTGTGTGTGTATAGGGGGTCAGGTGCAGGCCAGCTCGGCCTTGCTGACTGCTGTGTCCCTGTAGGTTCTCTCGCTCAGATGAACTGTCTCGGCACCGGCGTTCACACTCAGGCGTGAAACCCTACCAGTGTCCCGTGTGTGAGAAGAAGTTTGCACGGAGCGACCACCTGTCCAAGCATATCAAGGTGCACCGCTTCCCCCGGAGCAGCCGCTCAGTACGCACTGCCAACTGACCTCCGCCCCCATCCCCATCCACCCACACAACCATTACCACTGCCGCCCACCCCACCCCATCCCCCATTGCTGGGATCACCCAGATATTTTGTAGCAATAACTTATTTGCCTCCTTCAGAGGGATTTGACAATGTTACCAACCCAGGAGCACGGGTTGGTATGGGAAGAGGGGGTTGGCCTGGGAGGCAGGAACCCAGAGTCCCCCAACCTGCTGCCTTTCCTGGGGAGACCCAGCTCTTGACCTGGAGGCCGGCCTTTGTGCCTTTGCGCCTTCGTGCCTTCCTGCACTGCTGCACAGGCCTCTGTTGCAGAGTCTGGGGGCCTGGCCCTTCTCCCACTGGGCTCTCTGCCTAGGCCAGGGCCAATACTTTATTGCCCAGGAAGATGAAATGTTCAGTTTTGAAATGTCAGTTCCCACAGGGAGCCACACTGGGAAAAAGGAAGTAGGCCAAATGTCCTGGGCTGCACTGTGATGTGCAGGTGGCTTTGTCCAAGATCCTTCACTCAGCCTGACCACCACAAGTTATGGGTGACGCTGTTAGGGGTGCAGGACCTGACCTTCTAGAGGCTGCAGGATTAGGGTGAAAAGGCCCCTCTATGGGGGACTGACAGTGCATGTGCTTCAGTTGAATGTGCAGGGCAGCCAGACAGATACAGGTTAGCTCCAGGGCATCTGTACCCAGTGTAGCTCGTCCTCTCATCCTGTTTCCAGACAGCAGCCTCTAGGGTCCCCTTTCTGGAGGAGAGGGGAATAGGCTGCATAGCCTGTAGAAGAAGCAGATAGAGTCCCCAATCCTGACTTAGAAATGCATTCCTTATTTTGTCTAGAAATTAATATCAAATGAACTAGCTTGTTTTGATAGGTTTATTTCACATCCTATGAATGTATGTAAATAAATTGTACATAGGTACATCTACATAAAATCTTTTAATAACGTCAGCATTTGTGTAAATTTGAAATTTTAAAAATCTATAAAGCTAGTGTACATACGTTATAATTATGTATATTTTCTTTGGTCCTTCATAAAAATATATTTACTTTGCCAATAAAAAGAAAAAAGAACTCAGTAACTTGATGATATTTATGTACTGTTTCTCTCTGCTATGCCAGGAAACGGGTGATTCTGGGGGCCGAGTCCCAGAGCACGTTGAGGTTTGTACCTAGAGGGATACAAAGGCACCTTTGGGGTCAAGCCCCTGGCCCAATGGTACAGGGTTTCCACACAGCCCCACTTTTGGGCTGATTGTTGGTTTTCTTCTTGTTCCATTTTCCTGGAGGGCCAGGAGTTCCCCCTCCTCTTCTCTGTACAATGGCAAATCCAAACCCTATCCCAGCATCACTTATGGGAAGCAACTGCAGGCCAAGCCAGGCCCACAGGGGTCACTACTCCTCTGATTTACTATTGGAGACTCTTGCTTGGCACTTCACAATTTCTACCCACTGTGCAGTCCATCAAGCCTTTATTGTGTACCCAATGTATGTACTGTGCAGGGGTAGGGGACAAATCATTTCCCTTTCTGGACTCCCCTAGGAAATGGCATATTACTTCTCACACACATGGGTGGTAGTGAATGATTATAGGAAACTTGACCAGTCAGAGGGCTGGTGTATGGAGTTCAGCCACCACCTCCATCCTTCCCAGCTGCTCAAAGCTCTGGGGAGACAAAGCTTCCCAAACTCCTCTAGCTACTTGAGGTCTCTGAGCACTTGCACAGTTGGAGTTTGGACACATTTTAGCAGGCTGGGATTGGAGGTGGTGGGGACCAGAGAATAAGGAAAGACCATGAGCTAGTGAGGTAGGTAGGGAAGGCCAGATTCTGTGGCCACAGTTCTTCTGTTGTGTGAATTGGGAGGTGAGGACTTTCCAGAGGTGAACATTTATCCAGGATATTGATGCAAGTCAGGGGAAATGTGTCTCAGTGACACTCTCGGAGACTAGCCCTTGACCTGGGGACAGGACTCATCCTGTGACCTTTGCCCTTTGCTCCTGATCAGATATACCCTCTGTGGGCAAACATGCTCTGGGGAAGTGAGACATTGATTTCCAGGCACATTAACATAGACTTTCTTCATCCATAAATAAGCAATGCAGCCCAGATAACAGGGATACCAGAGATTGGGACAGTCACTTTGGAGGAGCCTGTGTGTACATATGGGGCACTCACTGACCCAGGACCTAACACCCCTCATCTCAGGAGATATCCCCAACAGCCTACTTATTCCATGGTGAGACTGGTCGTATATGATGGGTTGGTTTAAGTCATTGCTCTCAGTCTCGCTCCAGACTCACATGATGTATGTGTTGGCACTTTTGTCATGCATCTTCCCTGGGTAGGCAGCACAGCAGCATGAACAGGGCATGGAGGGAAGGGTGATGCCTCTTGATCTTCACTCCCCCTTCTTTGGGTGGGTTTCTTAAACCTCTCTAGGTTTAAGCTGCTTCACCCTACAGAAAGGGGATGAAAGTCCTCAGGTCACAGCATGGTGGGGAAGGGTAAGTGAGAGTGTGTGTGTGACTTTGAACAGTAACAAGGACTGTTTCCAAGCTGTGAACCTACCTCCAGGCCACATGGAGAGCCTGGGGAGGCAGGGCCTCTGGTCTTGTGCTGCAGCCAGCACCAATGCAGTGTGACTTATGGGAGCACTGGGAATTCTGTTGAGGCCCTTGCTTGCCTTCTCTGGGAGACTCCCATGCTACCACCTTTGTCACTGGAAGAGGAGTATTTGTCTTGGTCTGCCAGCCAAGAAGCAGATGGAGATGTGAGCCAATGTGCCCAAATTATTTATAATAGGGGAGCAGTCTGGAAGCTTTAACCCCATGGTACCCCACCTTGTATGATATTCCTTCCCAAAGGCACACAGAATGGGGGAAATACTATTTAATGAGCAGTGTACCAGGCAGAGAACTGGTTGGCCTGCTATAACAAAGAACACCCCCAATACTGTCACTCATAATGTAGAAGGGTTTTTTTTTTCTCTCTACTTAAACATTCTGAAAGTAAGCAGTCCAGGCTAATATGGTGGCAGTCTAGTGCAGGGTACTTGGGCTTTTTTCTGGTTGCCTTCCATACCCTAGGGTATTGGTTCAAGATGGCTCACCAGGGTACTGGGCCAGCCTGGGGAAAGCCAGCAAGGGGACATGTGTTCTTTCCCTCCCTGCAAGGTCAGGGGCTGGGACTTCCACAGTCTTGTCCACTCATGTCCCATTGGCCAGAACTTAGTCACACAGCCTCATCTGCTACAAGGAAAGCTGGAAAATGTAGTCTTAATCTGGAGGTAATGGGCACAGCTAAAATTGGGGGTTCTATTATAATAGAAAGGAAGGGAAAGAAGACATTGAGTTTTCACTGTAAGCACAACTGCCATGGTCTGGTGCCAAGCCTGGTGCCATGCACATAGCATTCTGCTTACCTCTCAAAACCTGGAAATTGGCCCCTTCTCTGCAGCATGCGTAAGTCATAGTAGAGTGGGTGGGTTCGGCCCATCCATGGCTTTGTCCACATTCTCAGAATGGGTGTCACCAACAGGTATGGAACCAACTGTCAGGCCTCCAGTGACAGTAGGGTATCATGAAGGGAAATCCTGTGAGGATAGAGGAACTCTGATGCTTTGGTTGACAAGCCAAGGCTGCAAAGGACAGAATCTTGACTCATAGGGACAAAAGTAAACCAAACAAAACCCTTAGAAAGTCACCATTGTCTACCCTTCAACAGGGTCCAGAATCTCTAAAGTGTCATGGTGATTAAGGGGACAGAGGGCTTCTAGAGAACTGTAACTTCTTTTTAAGAATATTTATTTACTCACTCTTAGAGAGAGGGGAAGGGAGTGAGAAAGTGAGGGTGAGAAACATTAATCAGTTGCTTCTCACACACCCACAACTGGGGACCTGGCCTACAACCCAGGCATGTGCCCTTACTGGGAATCAAACTAGCAAAACTTTGGTACACAGACCTGTGCTCAATCCTTTGAGCCACACAAGCCAGTGCTGGAAACTGTAACTTTTTTTATGCTCCATTTGTTTAAAGTATCAAAGACCCAGGCAGTGGGTACAGGGAGAAACTGCTGAGAATGGGCATGTTAACTTATGCAGCTGTTGATGAGAGTCTTGGAACATCATGCAAGAGGACCAAACATGGGGACAAAGTTCTTTCTGTAACAAATACCAAGTCTGAACAGACCTTGCTTTATTTGAAATTAGGTAAAGATGACTAATGCCATGAGGCCTCTTACAAGATTGCAGGTAGAGGCAAAAGGAGCAGCATTCAGAAGATGCTAAGAAAGGGCACACCTCACCGACCCACTGCAGGACCCAGAAAAGCATCTTTGGGAATTTCCCACTGTTTTGGAGGCCACAAAGGGGACCATGGCTAAAACAGAAGAGAAACAGGATAAGGTACAGAGAGAGTTGGAAAGGATGAGGGAGTATCACAAGGGAACAAAAACTACAATAGCAGAATTAAAATCTGCCTTGGAGGGAGCAAGAAGGGGAAGGTAGGGCAGGCTTCTGATGGCTGCCATGGAGTACAAATTCATGTGGGTCCCAGAACCCAGTGAGGAAGGAAAGGTGAAAATGGGATAGATAGGTACAGAGGGCTGGAAACATAAAACCAGGGGCTAGATACTGGGGGTTCTAGATCAGACTCTGGAACAAATAGCATATGTACTAGTACTGTAGATTATATATAACATACTAATATGTAACACATAAAAATATTTTAATATATAACACATCATACTAGTATATAACATAATATACCAATATTTAACACAACATACTAATATGCAACATGTATAAAATATATGAGTGTGTGATATATCACTAATATGTAATATACTAATGCAAAATGTATATAAATATAATTATAACAAATATATACAATTAAATAATATATAACCATATACACATATGATATAAGTGGAGGACTGGGAAAATACCCTATCCATGGAGGGCAGGAGAACACAGCAGATGGGTCTTGGAGGCAGAAGCTTGGAATTGAGCCTACATGAGCCCTGTTGGCCTCTCTGAACCTCAAGACACTTATGCAAAACCAGAGTGACTATGTTGGTTGTCCAGGTTGTGTGAAGAGGAAGTAAGTTAGTATATTTAAAATAGCAAACCCAGTGCACGAGGAACAAGAGGCCACAAGCGATGATGCAGGAAGGAGAAAAATGCAAAAACCAAAGAGCCTTCTGCTGGAGAACTACATCTAAGATAAAGACAAGGAAGCCCAGAGGCAGCTCACACCTCCTACGGTCAGGCCTAGGTACGAAGGGACACCTGAGGACCTTGCAAGAAGGAACCCCTCATGGAGTGAGGTCTAGAACCTAGGAACATGTAAATTTTCCACCATCATTTGTCCTTTCCCATCTCAGCTCATTTGTTCTAATTCTGGGAGTCCTGAAGATGTGATGACAAACTGGCATCACTGTCTCCACCTGTTTCCAATGTCTGGTTCTTGAGCCAGACACTCTGAGCCGAGCTAATATTTACAGTATAATTATAATTACATCTATACTAAAACAGAACATAAAATGTGTAACATATACTAATTATAATACAATAATATAACATATAGCTCTAGCTAAATAACATAAACTATGTATACACATTTAGAGTTTAAATTATACAACTATGTCATATACTGTTATTTATAATTTATTTTTAAAAAGATTTTGTTTATTAATTTATAAAAGGAGGGAGAGAGGGAGAGAAACATCAATATGTGAGAGAAACATCCATTGGTTGTCTCTTGTAAGCACCCTGACCAGGGACCTAACCCACAACCCAAGCATGTGCCCTGTCTGGGAATCAAACCCACAACATTTCACTTTGCAGAATGATGCTGAACTAACCGAGCCACGTTGGTCAGGGCTGTTATTTATAATTTGAATAATAAAACTATATTATATATACTACAAGTAAAGGCTATAACTACACCTAACCACTACCTTCTCTGCGAGGCACCCAGGGACTTTCTCTTTGTTCCTGTCCCTTCTATCACCTTGCAAGCATCTCCCTCTCCCTCTTGGAACTTCAAATTCCATGCCTCTTTAAATACACAGGAGAATTAAAGCCAGACTCCATGGGTTGACATAACCTCTCCCTGCCTCAATTTCCTCATCTGTACAGGATAATGACACTTTCCTCATAAGGTCAGTGTGTCACTAAATGAGTGAACATATGAAATACTCTTAAAATAGCATGTGGCAGGCAGTAAAAGCTGTTATTGTTGGTGGTAATTTTATTACTACCCATTGTTATTTGAGCACTCCCTCAGTATCCCCACCCCTTTCACCTCAAGAAGTGTAATAAGACATTTCTGCTAAATGAACACAGTACTCTTCCAACAGACATTTTTTTTCCCCAACAGACATTTGATCAGGTCATTCTCTAGCACCTGTACATCTTGCTGGCAGATGATTCTCTTCAAGGGCAAGCCAATTCCCTCTACAAAAGGACTGTAGCATCTTCTCTGTTTTTCACAGATCATTAAATACTTAATAGTAAGGAGAACTAAAAGCCAATACAGGGTGGGACAAAAGTAGGTTTACAGTTGTGAGTACACAAAACACAATTTATTCTTGTGTTATTATTTATTAATTATTGTATTATTTTCCATATAAACAACTGTAAACATACTTTTACCCCACCCTGTATGTTCAAGCCACTGTTGACTAAGTGTCAGGCAATAAACAAGATAAACTGAGTTGGAAACTATAATGGTTTTAAAAGGCTATGTATGCTTCACAGGTTTTATTTGCATTATTTCTTAGCTAGGAAGCTAACCATTGGACTGTCTCATTCAATACCTGACACCTGGGAATTCTACCTGAGACCAAATTTGCTACCACTGTCACTCTTTCCACACACTTCCAAGAGTTGCAAGCTTTGTGTCCCATAAAAAGGATGCCAAAATACTTGTATATGGCATCCTTTACTTGTATACTTGTATACTTGTATACTTGTATACAATACTTATATACTCCTCCCAGTCTTGAGGAGTAAAAGGCCTCAGATCAGACACCTGTCTTGGTGTATGTGTGTGTGTGTGTGTGTGTGTGTGTGTGTGTGTGTATGATTGTACCTTTGGACAACTGGGAATTTTAGTCTCACTTAAAAATGCCAAGTGGATACTCTGAGCACCCCATGGTAGGTGTTGGTGACACTTGAGTTTGTGTCTGTGGACTTAAAGGTAAAGGGATATCTTATGAGCCTTTCTTTCCCTGTTACCACTGCCACGATGTTGCCATTGGTCTTCTGTGGGTAGGGGCACACTGTCTCCTGAAGTTCATCTATGTCAATTCACATCTGACTTCCACTACCAGTGCTGCCTCACCTCCCTACTGGCCCTATAAGAGGGATTCTGAACAAATTTATTGTGTCCAGAGTGATGTTCTTTGGCTGCTGGAGACACTGAGTCCCACAAATACACCTATATCCACAAACAGCAGTACACTGCTGGCACACACATAGACATAAATACAGCCTTGGCATTGTTTGTGAAGCTTTTGCCAATATAATGCAACAGGAAAAAAAATAAGGCACAACCACAAGAAAGGAACGAAATGACCTTTAGTGTTTGTGATATGACTATCCAGAAAATCAGAAGACATCAACCGAAAATTTATGAGAATTCATCTCTGCTGAGTCAATGGGTAGATGCAAGATAAGCATTTGGAATTGGGTTATTTACATATTATTGTGTCAGCAGTTGCTGCATGATGACCCACCTCAAAACTCAGTGCTCTAAAAGCAATAATAATTTAATATTATAGCTTCTGCATCTGTGGACTGGCTGGGAGTTGCTGATCTAGGCTGGCCTCACCATATGTCTGTGATTTAGCTGGGAGGTTCTGCTCTAACTTGGGCCGGCTGGAGCATATCCTGATAATGACAGAGCTGAATACCATGTGTTAACCCTTAGCGGTGGTGGTTCCTAATCACAGTGAGGGCAGGAAAACAAGCCCCTGTGCAAGCCTAATTTGAACCTCTGTTTGCATCTTGTCTACTATATCCTATTAGTCAAAGTAGGTCACAAAACCAAGCCCAGTGGCCAAAGCAAGTCCCATGACCAAGCTGAGCATCAGATTGGGGTGTGGTAGGTTATCTCACCTCAGGTGAGAGCACTATAAAGTCACATGGCATGGATAAATGGAGGAGCCATCACTAGAGCCAAAAATACTATAAAAAAGCTGTAACAGTAAACAGTAATCTGGTTTTCATGACAAGAAGAATCACAAACAACATGGCAGTTAATATTAAAAATGTATAAGAATATGAACTTTAATGGAAAGTTCATATAAAACTTTAATGGAAAACATGAAAAAGACTACATAAGTGAACTAAGTGGAGTTACCTACCACTTTTCCTGCATGGGCGTGGAGACACCCATGCAGGAAAAGATGGTAAAGATTCCACTTTTTGTTATATTAGTCTACAGTTCAATGCAATTCCAGAACAAATTCTAAGTGGATTATTTTTAATAGAACTTGACTTGATTCTAGATGTGTAAATGTTACAAGAATGCAATAGAATTTTGCATGATGGTGGTGGTGGGATGCCTGCCTTACAAAGTGTGGAAACATCCTATAGAGGTAAGAGAGTTCTAAAATGTGGTATTAGAATAGACAAAGGCAAGTAACTCATGAAACAGGAAAAATGCTATAAAAGGACACAAGAATATATGGGGGTTTAATGTAAGATATATTTCACACATGGCAATGGGACAATTGGTTATTCATGACTAAACAGGAAAGAAAGAGCATTACCTCACACCGTACACACAAAATTCACTCCAGACTAAAGAGTCAACCATATGCACTTAATATTAAGGTGCAAGAAATAAAACAGAATCCATGATGGAAATGACAGAAACATTTGACACCAACATTTAAAACCTTTACTTAAGAATAGACATGAAGCCCTGGCCAGTGTAGCTCAATTGGTTGGAGTGTCATCCCATATACTGAAAGGTTGCAAGTTTGATTCGCAGGCAGGATTGTGGGTTCAATCCTTGGTTGGGGTGAGTATGGGAGGAAATTCATTGATGTTTCTCTCTCACATCAATATTTCTCTCTCTCCCCCCCCTCCCTTCTTCTCTCTCTTTAAGAGCAATGAAGAAAAAAAGAATAGACATTGATAAAGTTAGAAGGACATGCAGTAGACATGGAGAGAAATGTATGAGCTAACAAACCAAATATATCTGGAATGCATAGAACTATTCTATAAATTAGTGACTAAAGATAAAAATCCCAATAGAAAAATGGGCAGTGGATATAGACTAGTAACTTACAGAAAAAGAAATGCAATGGCAAATAAGTCCATGAGAAGATGTTTGACCTTGGAAATATACATGAATATAAAAATAACAATGGTTTCTATTTATGCTGGCTAGATTGAAAAAATGTAAAAGATTGATTTAATCCAAGGTGGGATAATGGCTGCTGTCATCATTGCTGATGGCAACACAATTGTTTTTCAAAGGATAATTTGAAAGAATTTATCAAAATTTAAAATTTGCCTGTTCTTTGACCCAGCAAACCCAGCATTAAAAATCTGTGTATAGATATGTGTACAGATTGAAGGGGCTCTGTCAAGATGGCAGGAGAGTGAATGGAAGCGCACTAACTTCCTCCTAGGACCAATCTGGAATTACAACTAAATTGTAGAGAAATCATCCACAATAAACAAGTGAACAATCACGAGGGAGTATTCTTCTAACCTTAGACAGACAGCAGAATCAGCTTTAGCACAACCTGATCTGTAAGGAGTGCAGTGGAGACTTGAGAAGGCTGGCTAGTCACCCATAGATGGCAGTGCTGGAGGGATAATTAAGTGACTGGTTGGATCCCCCTGGGAAGAGTGGTGTCTAATCCCTAAACTGGAACCCCCACCCTAGAGCACCAGAGCCCAAAAAGTACACAGATAACAACTAGCATCAAAAAGCAGTAGGTATGCTCTCTGCCAGAGACAGATGGCTCTAGATACAAAGAGCTATGTAAAAGGCCAACACACAAATTTTCATTTGCAGCCACTTACTCTGGGCTCTAGCAAAGGTAGGGGCAGAGTGGGCTAGAGACGCCTGATGAGAGACTGTGGATGGAAGTTTTGGGGGAGAACTGAGAAAGTAGCTGCTGGATCCCAGTGCTGAGTCATCTCTCATACAGCAGCAGTCATCCTGCTGAGGCAGACCACCCTCCTCCAAGCAGCAGCAGCCTGAGGGGAAGCAATAGCCCACTCCCAGAATGGACTATGTCCTGGCCCTGTGGTGCTTGAGCCTGATTGCTGAATGTGAGTGACTATATTAACAACCAAATGAGTCAGCTACAGATAGTAGATCCCTGGAAAAGGGGCAGCAGAGTGGACTAGAGACTCTTGAGGAGAGACTGGGCATGGAAGCTTTGGGGAGAGAACTGAGAGTAGCTGCTGGGATCCTGGAGCTGAGTCCCCCAAATGGCAGCAGCCATCCTTCTCAGACAGACCACTGCCCTCTGAGCAGCAGCAGCCTGAGGGAAAACAATAGTCCTGACCCCAGGAGGGATTCTGTCCTGCTCTATGGTGCTTAACCCTGACTGCTGAGTGCAGAGTGACTATATTAACAACTGAAGAAGGCAGCCACCACAGAGAATAGATCCCAGGAAGTCTCAGATGGGGTCAACATCTGACATCACCAGAGGTGGTTCCAGAAAGAAAAAGCAGTGATAAATACTAGAGGCTACTGAGACAAAATCCACTGTGGTCTCCTCCAAGATTTGTGGTATTTTCTTTCCTGTATAGCTTTTTAGCATTCATTATTGTCCACCAAGTTTGTGCATATTAAGTCACTAGATTTTATAGTATAGTTTATTTCAAATCACATATATTGCCCACTTCTCTTACCCCATTTTACCTTCTTTTCTCTCATTATTTTTGTTTAAATTTGGTTTTCTCTCTTCCTATAACTGCTTCCATTCTGCACTTTTACTATTTCTCCCCCATCCAGCCTCATAAAACCAACTTGCTTGTTGAGGGTCATCTCACATCCTTTTTCCCCAGTCTTAAAATACCCACATTCTCTCTCCACCTTTAGCAATCTTTGCTAGTTGGTTGTGGGTAGGGTAGTTATTGTTGCACTTATTCAATTTTATCTCTAGATCTTCACTAATTTTGTACTTCAGATCTCAAATTTTACTGGTCCCCTCTCCTACTCCCTTTTTCATCCCAAATTTTTAATTTTGCCCTGTGTTGGCCTGTTGTTTTTCTTTTTTTCCTTCTCCTTTGCTTTCATCCTGCCCTATTACTTTTATTTATTCTCCATTTTGTCTTTTTTCTTTTTATCTCAAATTTTAACTTTTCCCTGTATTAACCTGCTTTTTGTTTCTTACTCTTTGTATTCCTTCTCCCTCTATCATTTCAAAATCACTTCCCATGTCTCTAGACATCTCTTAAGCTTTTCTTTCTTTTTTTTTCCCTCTTATTCTCATACCACCTATATTAATTTTAGCTCACTTGCTGTTGATAGTACTGTGGTGGATCTTTCTCTCCAAACTGGCTCCTATATTTTTATTACTTATTTATTTCTTTCCATTTTTTTCTCTCACTTTATTTTATGTTATTTTAGTTTCTGTTTAAACCTAATATTATATGCTTCCCTTCTCATACTCCATTCCACATTCTTCATTCCCTTTTTTATTCACAAGGTAAACTGTACTTTCTTTCTTCTCATTGCTCTGAATCCCAACTCTGTATTAGTGCTCCTCCTTCTACACTCTCAAAATCATTTTTCTTTCAGTAGGTCATCTCATATCTGCTCTCCTTTCTTATAATAGTCTTAATCTCTTTAAATCCTTATTAATACTGGTTCATTTGTTATTAATTGTGGAATTGCAGGGGATAGTTATTTTTTCAGGTGTGGGTGTGTTTCCTGGGCTTTGTGGTTTTGTTCTGGCAGCACCTACACAACAGCATACAAGACCTGGTGGGCACAGTGACCCTCAGTCAACTAGCTGGAGGAAAGGACCCACCAAGGAAAGACCCAATGACAATTAAAACCCAATTACATCCAGAGAACCAACATAAATGGCATAAAGGGCATCCCAAGAGTATCAAGTTCACTGCACTACTGAATCACAGGTCTCCTATCATAAAAGTTCACACCACAAATTGAGGAAGTCAAAATGAGTCAATTTAAGAAGCAGAAGCAAACAAGAATCTCACAAATAATGGGAAGACAAAGAAACAACTCCCAATTGAAAGGAAAGGAGGAATCCTCAGAAAGAGTGCTAAATGAAATAGAGCCAAGTCAGCTATCAGGTACTGAGGTAAAAAGCAAACAAACAAACAAACAAAAAACAGTTATAAGGAAGCTCAATTAGCTCTGTGAGAATAACCAAAAACTACAGGGAAACTATGAGGAACTTTTTGCAAACTATATCCACATGAAAAAGGACATAGAAACTATTAGAAACTATCAATAAGGTCCAAGAGGAAATGAAGAATACAATTTCTGAACTGAAGAACATAGTAGAAGGGATCAAAAGCAGACTAGATGAAGCAGAAGATGGAATCAGTGATCTGGATGACAAGGTAGAAAAAAAAAACTCCCAGAAAGAGTAAGAAAAGGAAAACAGACTAAAACAGAATGAAGAGGGGTTAAGGGAATTGCAGGAGAATAAGAAACATAATAATATCCATATAATAGGGATACTACAAGGAGAAGAAAAGGAGCAAGGCATAGAAAACCTGTTTATAAAAGTAATGATGGAAAACTTCCCTAATTTGATGAGAGAAAAAGTAACATAAGTCGAGGAAGCACAGAGGGTCCCAATCAATAGGAATCCAAAGAGGCTCATTTCAAGACACATCATAATTAAAATGGCAAAATTCAAAGACAAAGAGAGAATCTTAAAGGCAGCAAGGGAGAAACAGGAAGTAACATACCAGGGAGTCCCAGTAAGGCTAGCAGCTGACTTCTCAATAGAAACATTACAAGCCACAAGAAAATGGCAACAAATATTCCAAGTAATGAAAAGCAAAGGCCTGCAACTGAGACTACTCTATCCAGCAAATCTCTCAATTAAAATGGATGGCAAAATAAGAAGTTTCCCAGACAAAAGAAAGCTAAAAGAATACACCTCCACCAAACCAGTACTGCAAGAGATGATAAAGGGCCTGCTTTAAGAAGAGGCAGAAAAACAGTGACAGAGAGAAGAACACAGATACAAAGTCAGTAAAAGATGCAGAACAAACATTTCAAAAATTTGTATGGAACCATAAGTGACCCTGAATAACCACAGCAATTTTGAGAAAGAAGAATAAAGGAGGAGGGATCACAATACCTGACATCAAACTACATTACTGTAACCAAAACAGTTTGAAACTGGCATAAGAACAGACACGTAGATTAATGAAACAGAATAGAGAGCCCCGAAATAAACGGGGCTCCATAGAGCCCTGTTTCCATAGAGACTCATAGAGTTTCCATAGAGACTCATGTCTCTATGGTCAATTAATATTCAACAAAGGTGGCAGAAGCATAAAATAGAGTAAAAATAGTCTTTTCAACAAATGGTGTTGCGAAATATGGACAGCTACATGTGAAAAAATGAAACATAACCACCAACTTACACCATGGAGAAAAATAAATTCAAGATATTTAAATGACTTAAATATAAGTTGTGATAATATAAAAGTCCTAGAGGAGAACATAGGCTGGAAAATCTCAGATATTCCATGTAACAATATTTTTACTATATGTCCCCTAGAGCAAGGGATATAAAGGAATGAATAAACAAATGTGACTTCATTAAAATAAAAAGCTTCTGCACAACTAAAGAAAACAGCAGCAAAATTAAAAGGGAACCAACCACATGGGAATACATATTTGCCACTGATACCTTGGACAAGGATTTGATCTCTGAAATATGTAAATAATTCACAGGACTCCACTCCAGGAAGACAAACAATCCAATTAAAAAATGGGCAAAGGCTGGTTGGTGTGGCTCAGTGGATTGAGCGCCAGCCTGGGAACCACAGTGTTACCAGTTTGATTTCCAGTCAGGGCACATGCCTGGGTTGCTGGCCAGGTCCCCAGTGGGGAACGTGTGAGAGGTAACCACATATTGATTTTTCTCTCCTTCTCTTTCTCCTTCCTTTCTCCTGTTTCTAAATAAATAAATAAATAAATAAATAAAATCTTTAAAAAAATGGGCAAAGGAACTGAACAGGCACTTCTCCAAGGAGGGCATACAGAGGGCCCAAAAACATATAAAAGGGTTCTCAGCATCACTAGCATCAGAGAGATGCAAATTAAAACCACAATGAGATACCTCTTCTCACTGGTCAGAATGGCTATCATAAACAAATCAACAAACAACAAGTGCTGGCAAGGCTGTGGAGAAAAGGGAACCCTAGTGCACTGTTGGAAATGCAGACTGGTGTAGCCATTTTGGAAAACAGTATGGAGTTTCTTCAGAAAACTAAAAATGAAACTGTCTTTTGAGCTGGCAATTCCACTGCTGGGATTATATTCTAATAATCCTGAAACACCAATTCAAAAGAACCTATGCACCCCAATGTTCATAGCAACACAATTTACAATAGCTAAGTGCTGGAAGCAACCTAAAGGCCCATCAGTAAATGAATGGATCAAAAAACTATGGTACATTTACACAACAGTCTACTACGCAGCAGAAAGAAAGAAGTTCCTACCCTTCACCACAGCATTGATGTGTCTGGAGAGCATTATACTAAGTGAAATAAGCCAGGGGGTGAAGGACAAATATCATATGATCTCACCTATAAGTGGAACATAATCAACAAAACAAATAAGCAAGCAAAATATAATCAGAGACATTGAAATAAAGAACATTTGACAGTTACCAGAGGGGAGAGAGGAGGAGATAACAGGGGAAAAAGGGGAAGCGCCATCAAGAAACATGTATAAAGGACACATGGACAAAGCCAAGTAGGGGTAGGATAGAGGATGGGAGGTGGGGATGGGTGGGCCACCAGAGAATCATAGGGGGAAAATGGAGACAACTGTATTTTAACAACAATAATAAAAAAATGTATTGATTTGGATTTTTTCTTCATTGCTATATCCCCAGAACTTTGACACTTAAGAAATACTTTTCCAGTGAACAAGGAGATTGTTTCTGTCTTCTCCTTCTCAAGTTTCTAATATACTGATAGTGAATTTTTAAAGAAGTTCCTGGAGGGCAGGCATTGTCCCACAGCACTCTAGGAAGCAATTTTAACCACATTGTATCCCATACTCATGCCCACAGCCTCCCCACAGCCCCTCATAGCCTGAGTCTTTCCTTCACCTCACACCTGCCCCAATATCTGAGCCTAGCCTGCCCTCAGGGCCCATTCAGTGGCTTAGTGGTCTGGGCACAAAGGGACCACCTGAGATTATTAAATTCTGTTCCCTACTGCAGTAATGGAATAAAATGAACAACAATTAAAAAGAAAGGAAAAAATAAAGAGAAATTTACTCTTTAGTTTACTGGCAGTCTTAGTTATATAAAATTTACAGTTTATGTGAAAATTATTCACAACATTTTAATTTTAAAAATCATCTTGAACACAGGATGGAAAGTTTGGTTAAGGTGGTGGAATAGAATGCAGGTGTTAATAGACTTGACACTCACAGAGCCCATAGAGCTGCAGCGGGATTATGGGAGAGAGTGCAAGCCATAGAGCTGCAAAATGAGTCCAGTCCATGAAGAAAGGTTTTCTGCTTTAACAGAAAAATGTACCTAAACTCTAACCATTCTTATGCACCTACCAGAGTCCAAGCTGCCCATGACCTCTTGCCTGGATTATTGTAGAAGCTTTCACTCCTTCCCCTGCTCTGACATCACTTACACAATGCAGCAGAAAGATCCAGATACTCTCTCTGATTGTGTCCTGCTTCTGCTTAGAACCCTTGGGGAGAAATGGGGACTCCCTGTTTTACTCAGAAAAAAAGGAAGACCTCATAAGGTCCTATAGCAGCTGCCTTCCCCTATGACTTCACCAATTACCACTCGTAGTTCAGTGGGTTCCTTCCATCCTATTCTGCTGTTCTGAGAAAATGCCAGGCAGCTCCCACCACATGGGCTTTGCACTGGCTGTTCCCACCACCTGAAACACTCTTCTCTCAGTTATCCCATAGTTCCTTCCTGTTTTCCTGAAAGTCTGACTCAGATATTACTGCATGAGAGGACTTTGGTTAACAGTTTGTCCTACTTTCACTTTCTAATCTTGATAAATTTAAGCCCCTGGCTATGTAATGTGTTAACAGTAGGAAGCTGGTAGAAGGGCAGTACTCTCTGTACTATCTTTGCAACTCTTATAAATCTAAAGTTATTTCAAAATAAAACATTTAAAAACAAACTTTGCATCTGCCAGCACTCCCCACTCTCCTCCTCTTCTCATTCTTTCTCAACAGCACTCACTATCTCCTTTACCAACAATATCTAGTTTCATTGTTCAGTGTGTGATCTGTTTTTGTTCCCTAGGCAGTGCTCTATGAAGACAGGGTTTGCTATAAACCCAGATCCTGGAATAAATAGCATCATAATAGTCTCTAAATTCTAGTTTCTGAGCACCACAATTTATTTAACCAATTCTCCATTAATAAAATTTTTAGATTGTTGCTTAATGTTTGCTGTCATAAATAATGCTGTGAAATACAACAGATTGACACATACACATGGATTTTTAGTGGTGTGTTTGCTGGGTAAAAGAGTAGGCATGTTTTAAATTTTGGTAACTTTTGCCAATTATTATCCAAAAAACAATTGTTATGGGAACATAATTTACTAATTTATTTGGTCTAGTATCTGCTTTCCCCTACTAGAACATAAACTCTTTGGAAATAGGGATTTTGCCTATTTTGTTTGGTGCTGTAAACCTAGCTCCCAGAACAAATATTTGTTGAGCAAATGACATGGGTAAGGCAAGACCTAGCACTAAAATTGATGACATAAGATATAAAGATTTAAGTATATTATTTAAAGTTATGAAGGTAATATGGTTGGTAGAATAATGAACTCCACAAAAATCTCACATCCTAAATCCAGAATCTGAGAATGTGTTCCCGTACATGGCAAGAGGGACTCTGCAAGTGTAATTAAGAATGTTTAAATTTTTTTTTATTCAATTACAGTCGACATTCAATATTATATTAGTTTCAGGTGTACAACATAGTGCTTTGACATTTATATAACTTACAAAGTGCCCCCATTTAAGTCTTGCACCCACCTGACACCTTATAAAGTGATTACTTTATTGACTATATTCCCTGTGCTGTAGCTGTAACTTACATCCCACAACAATACTGTAAGTACCAAGTTCTACTTTTTTTTTGAGAGAGAGAGAGAAGGGAGGGAAAAAGAGATGAAGAGAAATGTTGACATGAGAAAGAAACATTCATCGGTTGCCTTTCATAAGCACCCCAAATGACAATCAAACCCACAATCCAGGCATGTGCCCTGACCAGGAACCAAACTGTTGACCTTTTGCTTTGTAGGATGACACCCAACCAACTGAGCCACACCAGTCAGGACCCAATTTATATTTCTTAATTCCTCCACCTTTTCACTTAGTCCCTCAACCCTTTTACCCTTTGGCGATCATCAGTTTGTTCTCTGTATCTACAAGTGTGTTTCTGTCTTGTTTGCACGTTTATTTTGTTTTTTAGATTTCACATATACATGAAATCATCTGGCATTTGATTTTCTATGTCTGGCCTATTTCACTTAGCAAAATACCCTATAGTTTGATTCATGTTGTTGCAAATGGTAAGATTTCACTCTTTTTTTATGGCTAATGTTCCATTGTTTATATGTACCACATATTCTTTATCTATTTGTCTTTTAATAGGAACATTTAATTAATTTATATTTAAAGTAATTATTGACAAGTATTTAGTTATTGGCATTTTTATTAGTTGTTTTCTGATTGTTTTGCAGTTCTTCTCTGTTCCTTTCTTACTCTGTTGCTATCTTCTCTTGTATTTTGATGACCTTCTGTGTGTTGTGTTTGGATTTCTTTCTCTATTTCTTGTATATCTCTTGTATATTTTTGGTTTATGCTTACCACGTGCTTCATATATACTAAGCTATGTTTATAGCAGTCTACTTTAAGTTGATGGTTGCTGAAGGTCAAACACATTCCATAATCACTATCATTTTTATTCCCCCTCCATATTTGTTTTTGTCATTATTTTTTACTTCTTTTTGTGTGTGTGTCCTTTAACTTACTGTTGTAACTACATACGATCTTCCTACTTTTGATCTTTTAACTGTTTTACTAGTTTATGTGTTCATTGATCCACTGCTTTTATCATTGAGAATTTTTTCAATATTTTCTTATGCATATTTTGATTTTTTTCTTAAAGAAGTCCCTTTAACATTTCTTGTAATGCTGGTTTGGCAGTGATGAATTCCTTTAGCTTGTTCTTGTCTTGGAAACCCTTTATCATCTTTCAATTTTAAATGATAACCTTGTTGTGTGCAATAGTCTTGGTTTTAGGTACTTGCTTTTCATCACTTTGAATATTTCATGCCAGTCCCTTCTGGCCTGCAAATTTTAGGTTGAGAAATCAGTGGACAGTCTTATGGGAGCTGCTTTGTAGGTAATTAACTGCTTTTGTCTTGCTGCTTTTAAGATTCTCTCCTTGTTCTTATCCTTTGGTGTTTTAATTATGGGTCTTGTTGTGGGTTTCTTTGAGTTATCTTGTTTGGGACTCTCTCTGCTTCCTGGAATTGTGGGTCTATTTACATTACCAGGTTAGGGAAATTTTCCACTGTTATTTATTTAAATAAGTTTTCAATCCCTTGCTCTCCCGCTTCTCCTTCTGACACGCACGTAATGTGAATGTTGGTAAGCTTGAAGTTGTTCCAGAGGTTCCTTAAACTGTCCTTATTTTTTAAAATTCTTTTTCATTTTTTCTGTTCTCATTGGGTGTTTTACACTATGTTGTTTTTCAAATATGTGATTGGAGCCTTTGCTTCATCTAATCTGCTGTTGATTCTTTCAGGTATATTCTCATTTCAGTTACTTATTCTTTATTTCTGACTTTTTTTTATGGGTTCTATGTCATTTTTTATGTTTCTTATAGCTCTTTGTGGAAGTACTCATTGAGTTGATCTATTCTTTCACTATGTTTTTTGAGTCCTTATAACCAGTATTTGAACTTTGTATCTGGTAGATTGCTTGCCTCCATTTTGTTTAGTATTTTTTTATCTTGTTAGCTTCATTTGGTGCATGTTTTCTTGTCATTTTGGCTGCCTCCCTGTGTTTGTTTTCATGTAGTAGGTAGATCTGCTACATCTCCCAGTCTTGGCAGGATAGCCTTATGTAGTAGGTGTCCTTTGGGGCCCAGTTGTGCAGTCTGCCTGGTCACCTGCACCAGGTGTTCCAGGAATGTTTTTTGTGTGGGTTGTGTGTGCCATCCTGTTGCAGTTGAGTCCTGATTGCTGTTGGTGTGTCAGTGGGTGGGACTGACTTTTAGGCTGACTGACTGTGAGGGCTGGCTGTTATTACAGAAGGCAAGCTGACCCCACAGAATGGGTTAGCTTTAGTGTGGCTCTGGTACCTGCTGAGTGTGCCATTTGTATGTGTTATTTGTGGTGTTAATGGATGGTACTCTGATGAACCTGAAGCAGCCACTGAGTATGTTGGTATTGGGGGCTTTGGGGAGGGGCTGTGGTGCAGGCCAAGGTCAGCCACTCCCTGTGTCTGGCCCAGGGCCACCTGGTAGGAGCTACAAAGTGATGTGAAATTTGTAACTGCTTGTGCTGAGCTTAGAGTCATGTGGAAAAGGTTATGCTGGGAACTGAGGCTGGCTTCCACTAGTGCCGGGCATGGGGCTATTTAGAAAGATGTATAGGGAACACCAAGGGCAGCAGATGCTTGTTTGGAGCTTATGGGACTTTGAGAGATTTTAGTCTGCAGTATAGACCCAAGCTGGCTGCTTGTGAGAAAACAGCCACTAAAAGAGGTTCAAGCTGGTGCTCAAGTTAGGTAGGGTGGAGGTCTCAGGGAATCATAAGGGTGGGGTGAGAGTGGTATTAGCCAGGCTTGATGGAGACTCAGATTTGGTGCCTGCCTACACCTTCAGTCTGGGTCGGGGAAGGGCTCATCTAAGGAACAATTATGTCTATTACCACTTCTGTCCTGGTGAAAGTTGCCCCTCCAGCCCTCACCTGAAACCAGATAATTCAGTTCTTCCCCATATGTCCCTGGTGCTTTTTTAGCTGCTGTCCCTTCACTGGAGCTTAGGGTGAGTGTGAGCAAGTGAGTCTGTGATCAGGCCCTTTAAGATGATGCTTGGGTCTAGAGCAGCTCTCCATCTCAGCTGGACAGAGTCCTAGCTGGTTCTCACAGTCAGTTTTGAGGACTCTGGCATTGAAGTTCTACACTGGGGAGCCTGGTATGGGGCTGGGATCACCTTGCTCCTTAGTGGGGAGGTTTATAGCTGAGCTATCCCTCCCAGTTCTTAACTGCTACATGTGGTTGTGGGTCCAGCTTTTCTCATATCTCTGCTCCTCCTACCAGTCTCCATATGGCTTCTTTATAACTTAGTTATAGGAGTTTTTTGAGCTAATCTTCAGGTGGGTTCTCAAGAATGACTGTTCTATAATTTAGTTGTGATTTTGATGTGGTCATGGGAGGAGGCAAGTACAGCATTTACCTACTCTGTCATCTTGACCAGAAGTCCTTAAGAATTTTGATCTGGGAAGATGATCCTGGATTATCTGGTGGGCTCACTGTCATCACAAGGGTCTTTTTCAGAGTGTCAGAAGGAGGTGTGATAATGGAGGCAGAGGTCAGAGAAAGAGAGATTGGAAGATGTTATGCTGATGGCTCTGAAGATGGAGGAAGGGCCACAAGCCAAGGACTGCAGGGAGCCTCTAGAAACTGGAAAAGGCAAGGGATTCTGTCCTAGAGCCTCAAGAGGAACACTGTCCTGCTTACACTGTCATTCTAGGACTCTGACCTCCAGAACTATACGAGGATTAACTACTGTTGTTGTAAGGCACCATATTATGGTAATTTGTTATAGCAGCAATAAGAATCAATCAGGTACTGATAGAAAAATCTTTCAAAAATGTTAGTCTTAAACCTGATTTGTATAAGGGATGGAATGGGAAGGGGAGCAAGTGATGGTAGCTGAAGACTCATCTCTTTTTAATGGGACCAAGCACAGGTTATTTCACATTTCAACTACAGAATGATCAGAAGGATTAAAATCAAACAGTTAAAAGAGACTGTCCTTGGACAAGGGCTGGAGAAGCTGGGAGAGCTGTCACTAGCCCCCATTTGCTTTTTGGTGTGCATAGATTGGTTATTATGGGCATATCTCACTTCTGTAAAATTCATTTCAAAACCAGCTTTTGCACCAGTGCTACAAAGATGCGCATGAAGTGCTCTTAGTAATACATCCATGGGAGCCTGATGGCCATGGAACAAACAGCAGGCAGACCCAGGCAGACCCAGGGGAGAACATCATGCTTGGGCTCCCAACAGCAGGCAGAAAGCCCAGAGCCAGATGCAGGTATGCGTGTGGCAAGGCAGAGATGTGCAGCCAGGCTGATACTCCTCCTCTCTCTCCTGGAGACTGTGGGTGACTTCCATCTCCACCCAGGCCCAAGAGACCAGAGCTCACACCAGACCCTAGCAGCATGCGGCCCATCTGGCCCTGAGCTACCTGGGTGTTCATCAGGAAACATTCTGGAATTTATGCATGCATGTCTTATACACCTTCTTTATGAATTCTAGATCTCTGTGCATGCTGGGCATAGCTTTGGCTAGAGAAGGAGGCCAGAATACTGTTAGGGCCTCAGAACCCCATATGTGACTTCTTGAGTGTGTCCCTGCCCCTCAGAGGCATTAGTTTCCTCATATGTCAACTGGGGGGATTTGACAAAGGCCCTTGTCAATACAAGCTTTAGGTTCTTAGGGGGCCAAATGGAGATTGTTTCTCTGTGGGTCTGCCTCACAATGGCTATGGAGGGACTCACCTGGGTGTCCAATGTTGAGAGTTCTTTGTGGACATGGATATATGAAGATGCAGACTGAGGCTCTGTCATAGATCCTGTCCTTTCTGGCTGTCGCCTGGTGGGACAAGTTCCTCCTTGAGCCTTAGTTTACTCACTTGCTCAATGGGGTACTAATAATGCCCTCCTGCCTTTGTTATAGAGTGAAGGGCCTAATGATGGGATTGCAGTTCTGCCAAAGTGCACCAGAGGTCTATATGAGCAAAGTGGGCCAAGTGCCCACCCATTACCACCTAAGTCCACAGGCTGCCCTGTGGAGGACCTGAGTGCTATTTGATTATATTCCAGATTTCATCAGAGACTCTCCTTCTCCAAATTCCATTTCCAGCCAAGTTTAAAAAGACCAGGGAAAGTAACCCCAAAGAAGTCACTCTGAGCTGCTCTGGCTTTTTCCCAAGATTACTTGAGAATAAGGTTCCAATCTTCACTGGGTAACTTTTGGGAGTCCAGGGGACTTCTCTCTAGGCCTCTGCTGGAGGGTTCCAGTACAATGCTGTGTGCGTGTGTGTGCATATACCTGCCTCTGTGTGCAGTGCTTGTGTGCATATATATACATGTGCATGCCTGTGTATTTGTGTTGCAACTGGGTGATCTTATGTGTATACAGGTATAGATATTAATCCATGTGTGGGCACTGAGAGTGCATATGTACAGGTACACAGGTACACGTGAGGGTTCATGGGGTCTCCCCACCCCAGCCTTTACTCACCTTCAGCCACTTTGCCCATATGGTCACTCCATACCTCCCTGTGCTTCTTGTGATGCTATCTTTCTGGTCTGCTATAACTGATTCTTCCTTCAGTTCCACTTTAGATGTGTCCCTCCTCTGAGAGGCCTTCTGTGATCTCCCCAGCCATCAGTCACACCTTTTTCTGTGCTTTCTGGCCTACCATGCTTCACTGATGATTAGGCTGCTGGCAGGTGTATCGGAAGAGGTTATTATCTTATATACAGGGACTAGAAGTTCTCCAAGGGAGATAAATATCTTTGTTTGGGAAAACCTTGATAAACACATGGTGTAAAAGGTGAAGGTATAATTGTGATCAGAACCCAAATCACTAAAATTCAAAAAAGTACTCTTGAAACTCAATAATAAGTAAAAAAAAACAACACTTGATTAAAAAATGGGCCAAAGACTTAAACAAAGAAACGTATGAAAATAAGCATTTAAAAAGATGTTCAACATCATATGCCATCAGGGAAATATAATTAAAACAATGATATACAACAACCCACCTGTTGTCCAAACACTGACAACACCAAATGCTGGAGAAGATATGGAGCAACAGAAACTCTCATTCACTGCTGGTGGAATACAAAATGGTATATTCACTTTAGAAGACAATTGGTAGTTTCTTAAAACACTAAATGTATTCATACTTTGTAATCTAATAATAGCACACTTTAGTATTTATCCAAATGAGGTGAAAACTCATGTCTACTCAAAAACCTGCACATTGATGTTGATAGCTGCTTTATTAATAATTGCTCAAAGTTGGAAGCAAACAAAATGTCTTTCGGTAGGTGAATGGACAAACTAGTTCATCCAGACAATGGAAGAGTAGTTAACGTTAAAAAGAAGTAAGACGTTGAGCCATGAAAAGACAGAAAGGAACCTTAAATGCATATCACTAAGTGAAAGAAACCTGTCTGAAAGGCTATAATTATATGATTTCAATTATGTGACATTCTGAAATAGGTAAAACCATGGAGACAAGCAACAGATCAGTGGTCGCCAGGGGCAGAGACAGAGGAAGAGGTGAATAGGTTGAATAGGTTGATTTTTTTAAAAAATCTATGGAGGATTTTTTTAAGGCAGTGAAACTATTGTGTATGGAACTTTAATCGTGGATATATGTCATACATTTTTCTAAATCCACAGAGCATACAATACAGAGAGTGAACCCTAATGTAAACTATGGACTCTGATGATCATGTGTCAATATAGGTTCATTAACTTTAACAAATCTACTACTCTGGTGGGAGATATTGATAATAGGGGAGGTTGTGTGTACATGGGGAAAAAGGGGGTTAGAGGAATACCTGTCTTTTCTGCTCAAACTTGGTGTTAATTTGAAATTACTGAAAAGAAAGCAAGAATGAATTAAAACAACATTAATTAATTAATTAATGTCTCATTAATTAAAACAACAATAAAACAAAAAATAAGTTGAGTCATGTCTTAAGAGGGGGTTACTAAAACCATCTCAGAAAGTGAAATACCAATTATCCAAAATTACTTTTGAAAGTTTTTTTTAAGTCATCCATAAAGAACAGCGTGCTATGTGTACTGGCCACATTGGGCACTGAAATCCCTTTCTCTGTATGCCCATCACAGACACATTTGAGATGAATTCACACTGAGTCAGCGCACACTTGCATTCAGAGGCAACTTATTTTGTATGCTAAATACACGTAAAGACTAGGATCACCATCAATGAGGCTGGAAACTCTTGCTGTGAGAACTGGGGTCAAGCACGGGGAGAGCACGTTCAAGACACATGAAATGGAATGAGGGCAGGAGTTATCCCGTACAATCTAAATTAATAAATATTTTGTCCCTCACTTTTTGTTAAAGTTAAAGGCATGTATGAAGTGAGTACTCAGAATGAGGTGGTAGTAAAGCTGCTTGGCATGAGAAAATGAGATGAACTTGGGGGGAACACCCTCTCAATGGAAGGACAGAGAGGATAAGGTGAGAGCAGAAGGGCAAAAAAAAAGGGTGAAGTTTGGGGAGATAAGGCTGTTTTTCATATGTTTGCATTGGAGCTGTGAAGAAAAGAGCCAGCTAGCCCGGAATCAGGTACAAGGCTCAAGGCACAAGATGACCAGAACAATGCATTTTCTTGGGAAATTTGTAGACATCTTTGGGAGGGATTTAGATGTCTATGAGACATAGAACTAAGGATGAAGAACCAAAGTTAATTAGACCTCATAGCATAAGGTAGTCCCAGGTGACATCTAATGTACCCATTTTTATATTTGGTACTTGTGGTGCTGCTTTTGGTGTTGACTTAATGAGTTTGTTGACACACAGAAAAGGTGGGAAGGAGAATGAGTAAAATCTAGAGGATCTCCTAGTACTTACATATGTTATGGCAAAATTTAGTGGAAGACCACTAGGGACTCAGATCCCTGAGTTATGACATTAAGACGTTTCTGTAGTGCTGACTAAAAGTAAGGGGAGTGGGATGGGGAAGGGAAGACAGAGATCATGGATAGCAGCTATGGTGTCATGGTAAGTTGCTGATATGAGAATATAGCCGATATTTGCATTTCTTTCTTTGGTTAGGCCATGGGTATATTTGTATAGTTTAACAGCCCTTTTCTTTATCATTTCTCAGCCTCATTGATGTGTGTGGATGCTTTATGGTGTAAACTTTGATATGGCCATAGGTTCAGTATGTTCAGGTGGGGTCATAACCAGAGGAGAAGCAGCCATCAACCAGGAGTTCGGTTTTGGAGCTAGCTGTGGTCACTGAGGAGGCCAACTGAGTATGTTGGCCTGTCAAAAGGAATGGACTGTTGTGGACATTCTGTCTTTGGCTACCCAACATCTTTCTTCCTTACCTGGTTGAGGGATCTGATTTTGGGTGCTACTTGTTCACCCTGACCCCTGGCAGGTCATAGTCTTGTAGCCTATTTTTTGCCATACAGACACTCCTGCCCTGAGCCTTGAATATGGAACAACATAAAAAAAGGGAAGGTGTCTTATACTTTACTGTGGTGGCTTTAATGACATGACTTGTGGTGCCATGGGCACAACTCACATCAGTATTGGTGCTGGTGTCCAGGGCTCATCAGCAATGGCATCAAGGGCCAACAAATTTCTCCATGTGGTGTGGTTTTAGTTGTGACTCTGCCCATGGTTCTTGCCAATTAGTCTGAACCTGGTTCTCTGATAGATCCAGTGAGCTACCCTGGATATTTCCAATAAGTGCTTTTTCTGCTTAAGTCAGAGTCAGTTTATTGATTGTGAAAAAGAATCTTGACCAATGCAGTCTGTCTATCAAATTGTTCTTCAGTCTGCTTGTCTGCCTGTCAGAGCTCTCCCATGTTCTACTCCTTCCTAGGTAGTGGGTGTCAACACATGAAACAATACCTGGAAAGGCTTGGTCTTGTATAGAGACGGTCCAGCTGGGTAGGGGGACTATTCAGTTTTGACTCTTTACCCCATTGTCCCTCAGGCTTCCCTTTACATCCACACATCCCATTCTTAGAAAGCCTTGATCCTCTGTGTCTCTCCCAAGTTCCCCAAACCTTTAGTCTCTCTTATTGGTCTTCCTGATCTCAGTTATCTCCCCAGCTCTGAGTCCAAAGAAATCTCCCATACCTTTGGGTGACAGCAGGAGGAGAAATTCAAAGGGAGGAGCTAGAGACATAGGAGAAATTGATGGAGCAATATTTCCAATATAGTAGAGTTAGGAATGCTGAGAGGATTGCATAACAGGGCTCCTTCCAGTGTTTCCCTCACCACTGAATAGTACATAATCTGGGCTTTGTTGATAGTCTACTCCTCTCCCCTCATGTTCATGTGTACAGGGCCATTTCCACATTGTGATTTTGTTCTGTTTTACCTATTTCAAATACTTTCACAAATGCTTTAGCCAGGGTTTTCCCCAAAAGCTGGTCCTTGGATAAGGATTTGGGTATAAGTAATTTATTTGGGAGCTGGTACCAGAAAACATTGGTAGGGAAGTGGGAAGTGATAGAAAGAGATATCACATGGGAAACTGGGGCTCAAACCTTCTTGGGGCCTTCAGAAAGAGGGCTTGAACATGCCTCTGACTCATCCCACAGGGGGCTGAAGACACAAGCTCTCTGCCTCTATTGGTGAGGGTCACTCTGTGGGCATTCATCCTGTGGCTCTTCTGCCTGCCCCACCTACTAGACAACATGTGCTGCTGTGACTCTCAATGCCTACAGACAGGAAGATGCAGAGAGCCACTGACAGGTAGGGACTGTCTGCAGGTGATTTCTGGGTCATGTGTAATAGTGCCTGCTTCACTATCCAAGAATAAAATAAGAGGAATTCTTGCTAGACTCTTGTTGGACACTTATGATGTGTATGTGCTATATTAACTCCCTTAATCTTCACAACAGTCCTATGAGATAGGGATGACTATGATTGTACCCATTTTATAGATGAAGAGACTGGGAGGTTACATGACTTGCCCAGGGTCACCATTTCAGTCATTTATTGTTGTATAATAAACTATCCTAAAACTTGGTGACTTGAAGCAAGAATGTTTTAATCACCTCTCGTGACTCTGAGTGTTGACAGATTCACTTAAGAGCTGGCTGAGCAAGCATCCTGCAGTCTCTCTTTGGCTTCTTGATATTGTGGCTACATCCTAAGTGTGAAAGGCCCTCTACAGGCTTTGGCTGGAACTGGTACTATACCATTTCCACCCTTTATTGGTGGAAGTCAGCAGCCAGCTCAGAGTCAAGGGTGTGGCTCATTGAGGGTCATCTTTGGAGACAAATTACCACAGTCCACAGTGAAAGATAGCATCAAGATTCCAACCATGCTGTCCAGCTCCACAGCTCATTCTCAGGGGATTTCTCTCATGGTTTCACTGTACCCAGAGAGTCATTAGGAAAATACTATAGACAGCAGAGGACAACTTTCGTGATATGTGGAAAGGTTGTGATTGTTTACGTGTGTCCTGCCAAGGAAATTTCTTGGAGTAGGTCAAAGTAGGTCAGATGATGGCCTTCCACAAAGTATGTCTGTGTCCTAACCCCCAGAACCTGGGAATGTGACCTTACTTGTAAGATGTAATTAAGTAAAGGATCTTGAAATGAGATCAGCTTGTATTATCCAGGTGGGTCCTAAATTCAATGATAAGTGGCCTTTTGGAGACAGAAAAGGAGACACAGAGAAAAGATAGCCATAGGCTGGGATGCTGAAACGCTGAGGAACACCTGGAGCCATGAGAGGCTGAAGGAGGCAGGAAGGACACTCCACATTGATCTTGAGCTTCTGACTCCAGGATGTGAGAGAACACCTTTCTGTTGTTTTAAGCCACTCACTTTGGGGTACACCCTAGGAAACAGATACACCCACATATCCCTTCAGGTCAAAGTGAATTGACTTGTCTAGCTTGTGAATGTCTTCGGCCTCTCAAGGCTTCTCAGGACCTTCTGTAGTGGCTCCTCTAATCCTGCTCAGTCCCTTTTTGACACTGGGCATTTCTGACTTTGAATTTGTAAGTAGGATTCTGGGGCAGGGAGAGCTTATGAATAGCCTCTTGCCCCAACACCCCTTTTCTCCCCATTTCCCACTTTTTAGTGTGCTGGAGGATGGCTTTCTCTGTAAAGGTCCAGACAGCAAATATTTGAGGTTTAATGGCTCCATGGACATATATGGTCTCTGCTACAACTTTTTCCTCTTCCTCTTCCTTTCACATCCTTTAAAAATATAAAATCATTCTTAACTTGCACACAAACTAACACTGGCTGGGTTTGACCCTTGAGAGTAGTTTGCCAACACCTGTCTTAGAATTTAAAAAACATTTCCTTCTTTTATTTAGAGTATCTTTCCCCACTTACCAGAGATCTGGAATCAACTGATGGTTTGTCATCAGGAATATCCTGTGTTTCCACCCCTCTTTTCCAGATAAGAACATTTCCATTCCTGAGATAGTGACATTTTCTCTACCTCATAAAATCATGGCTTTTTATTCAGAAATGACACAGCCAAGGGTGGTGTGAGAAAAAGATTGTCAAAGGATAGCTCACAAAACCCCCTTTTACAAAATGATTTGGAGTCAGACAGGCCTGGGTTCTCAGGAGGCATGATGGATGTGGGCTACAGGGAGACCATGGGGGCATGGCTGAGGTGCCCAGCTTATCTTGTGGCCCTTTCACAGGGTTTTGTCTCTGGCTCTGGACCAGATGGAAATTAGTATTTGTTTCTCAGCTGGACCATAAATTGCTCTGGGCCCCCCTAGAGTGACTTTGGAAAATGTAAACTTCAGAACTCAGGTGGCCAGGAGCAGGAGCATGGAGGTCAGAGGTAGAATGAGGCAGGAGGTCCTTGTTGAATGAGACAAATGTGTGTGGGAGCTCTGAGTCTAAGGACACCATAGTGCCACAGTGAAGGTCATTCTGGATTGTATTCCATTTTCCCCATGTGGTCAGTGAAACTCTGTCAGGCACCCTGGGTTGAACTTAGCTGCGCTAGGGAGTTCAGCTGGACACATGCACAATATTTTTACTGATGGTGGTAGCTTTTCCAACTCTTGGTATGTGGTTCTTGGTGATGTGGCCACTGCTCCTCCCATCAAAAGGGGTTCCACCTCCACCCCCACCCCCTGAATCTGGCTGTGATGGCACTGACATTTGATTTCTGAACCATTTGATTTCTGAGCCTTGCAGCTTTTGTTCCCACCCTCTTGGAAGCCTAAGACCACCTTGTGAGGGATCCTGGGCAGGCTTTACTGGATCTGAGAGTCCTTGAGAATGATAGCACCAGCCAGCAAGCATGGGAGTGCTGATGCCTGACACAAGGAATCAGCAAGCTTAAGAGCAAGACAGCAAGTATTTGAGGCTTTGTTGGCCATTTGTGGTTTCTGTTTGACTGCATGAAAGCAGCTATCGACAATGTGTAAACAAATGTGCCTGCTGAGCCACCTAACTGAGACCACAACTACAGAAAGGGAGGAGCCCTGAAAGCAAAATCAATCTGTGAGAGCACTAAAAACTGGGATACCTGACAGGAGCTCTAACAGGTGCTGGCATCTATAATACACTTGATTCTCATGCCAGATGCTGCAAAAAGGAGGCTGGAAGGGGTTGCAGAACTGGGGACTTCCTCGTGGGCCCAAACTAGCCAATGACTGGAGTGCCACCTCCCATTCTTCAGGAATGGATGGAACACAGAAATGTACATAAAACATGGATCCAACCAAGGGAGGAGGGGGTCATTCCAGCTATTTACTGTTGATAGGGAACTGGTTGGACTAGCTGCTGCCCCACCTTTGAACTGGCTGATAAGCAACGGAATGGGGACTGGGCCACCTTCTTTGTTTACTCCAGTTCCCTTAATAAACAGGAAGGGGGCTTGACAAACATTGAACAGGTAATAGCTTCGGCTGAGAGGAGGGGGTGATTGCATGTACCTGTACCTTTTTTCCTTGTCCACTGTCCTTGAACCTGCCTGACCCTCCCATAGGTTACTGAAGGTCAGGAAAATTAAGGTAGAGCTCTGGGAGAGAAAGGCAACAGAGGGTAGGGGCTTTTCTCCCTGAGGGGTGCTTGGGAATGTGGGTCCAGAGGAGGGGTGGAAAATACATGCTGTGGTCAAGAGTATGACTGAGGGTAGGAGAAAGCTGAATTGTTCCAACTAAGGTTCAGGGTTCTTTCTCTCCTCACTCCTCAAGTTGAGTTGATAGGAGAGGATAGACAGTTCGGGAAGGGATGGTCATGATTTCACAAGGAGGAAGGAATGCGTGGGAACCCTGGGCTGGCAAAGCCCAGGAGCTGGGATGAAGTGCCTCCAGCTCCTTCCCAGGATCTAACTTGCACCTGCTTGTATACAGTGGAGCTTGTGCATCCTCATGGAGGAAGACTGTTGGCTTGGGAAGAGGACAAGGGGGAGGGAGCATGCCAAGGCTTCTTCCCTGCAAAGGCCTCTTGGCCTGGGCTGAAGCTTCTGGTGTCTGGGGAGAGGTTCATTTCTAGCGTGGGTGAGATTCTGGAGCAACTATGAACATGTATATCAGGGACTCTGAAGATGTGGGCCAGGCAAGCTGTTGTGAGGCCTATGACACAGGGTAGCACAGGGCCTGTGTTATTTTGTTACAGCAACCTGAGCTGACTAATACAATTTGTCTCCTTCCTGCCTTCCACAGATGTTGATCTCCAGGGCAGCACACATCCTGCATAGCAGCTTCCATCTGAGTCTACTTCTGCTAAGATTAAGTTATGCCTGAGAGCAGAAAGCCAACTGGAAAGTGGCCCAGCCCAGCCAGGCTCTTCCTCTCCTCATGTTTGGGACCTCAGTGTGTGGGTTGGTGTGCTGGTTTTCTCCCCACTTGTAGTTGACCAGCTTGTCTTCAGGTTGGAGCCACAGAGCAGGAGCAGAACTACTGAGGCCTGGGAGACACAGCCTGTCAGGATAAAAAGCAAACTGGGGAACTTTGTCAAGTTCACTGTTGGACTTGTCACTGGCAGCTGGGAAAGTAAGTGAGTAAAGCTGATGGATAGGAGAAATACTCATAATGGGGGCACTGGCCAGCAGCAGACAGAACCCAGGCTCCAGGCCCTTCTCATCTCCAGTTGATTGAGGCCATGTTGTCAGAACTTCCAATTATTAATGAAAGATAAAGATACTGACTTTTATGCAAAAAGTCAATTTTAAATGTTGGTTCCATTTCTCAAAAACAAGTAAGCAAAGCCTGTGTATAGCTGAGTCTTCTGGCTGTGCTGCCATCAGTGGCCAAGCTCAGCAATGAGGCAATGACAGAGATCACTCAATGACTGGGCTGAGTCCTGGGATGGCTCTTTAAAGATGCACTCTGGAAGTTTGCCTATGACCATCACCATACTTATTTCTCTCACTTTAAAATGGCAGCTTCATTTCCAGTTCAACAGGCTGTGTTACTCCTGATGTCCAACTTTGCTGGTCCCCAGTCAGCCTCTGAAAGGGAATCTCTATGGGCTCTGTTGGATGTTGGTCCCCAGATCCCATGAGTGGAGGCTGGGAAGGGCTAAGAGTTCCATTGTGAAGATTTGGGAGGAAAAGCCTGTTTCTGGAAGGATGGGGGTGTCAAGTTCCTTGTGGGAAGGAGAATGTGTGGAACAAACCTTCAACTGAGAGTCTGGCCAGGGCTTAAAGTCTGGATGGACACTAGTCAGGGATCTGGATTTGGTGCTACTTAAGGCAGTTTGTTTCCCTTGCTTTTGTAATGAAAATGGAAAATCACAAGAATTACATATCCTGTTAAGAGTATCTTGGGGTATGAGGAGAGAGATGAAAAAATGCTGAAGAAATTCAAGTAAATCTAAATAAGCAGCAGAGAAATTTCTGTGCATGCGACAAGGCAGGGAGATAGCTTTAATGTGTAAGGAAGTGATGAGAGGAAAGAGAAAATAAAGGAGGGGCCCATAAGCCAGAGAGATGGTCTAAGACTACAGAAGAGAGTGGTATGAGGCTGGGCTGTGGGAACAAAAGTCTGCAGAGAAACCATGGAGGGAGGAGGCTGAAGAGATTTTTTATAATCAGCCATACTCACTGATGGTGGTGTCTGTTTGTCTTTAAGGCAAATGTCCTCCTCCTGATCCTCTCTCACTCTCTTAGTCATTCCTGGTGCTTTAATAAAATACCATAAACCTGGTGAATTATAACCATCAGAAATTTATTCTCACAGTTCTGGAGGTTGGGAATCCAACAGTGCTAGCCTGGTTGGGTTTTGGAGAGGGCCCATTTCCTGACTTGCACCTTACTGTCTTACCACTAACCTCACATTGTGCAAAAACAAAGAGAGAGTTAGCTCTCTAGCCTCTTTTTGTAAGACACCAATTCCCTTCAGGAGAGCTTCTCTCTTATGACCTCATCACCTCCCAAAAGTCTCACCTTCTAATACCATCATCCTGAGGATTAGATTTTAACATATGAATTTTGGCAGGGGTGGGGGTTAGGGTGGGGAGGGGAGGGGACACAAACACTCAGTTTATAGCACTCTCAGAGCTTCAGCACACTGGACTTCACACAGGTTGTATTTTTGTGTGTGTGTGCACACATGCTCTGTATACATTCTTTAATGTATCCATGTGTATGTGTGCAATTGTGCATGTGTGCTTGTATATGCATGTGTGTACATACATGTGTGCCTGCACTATGTGCTCAGTGTTTATGTATGTATGCATGTATATATTCTTGTGTGTATGTGTGTGTTAAAAATTGCCAATTTAATGCCAAGTGAGAGGCCAAGGTTTCTATAAGACCACAGACCCAAGGGAGCTTGCTGAGGCCTTTGCATTCCACCAGGGCATAGGGTGAGGTTCTACCAGTCAACATCTGGGTTGCACATTTATTTTCAAGGAGCAAATATTTGGGGGGTTGGGGAAGCTGCTGTAGTATGATTTCTTCTTCAGTGTGATTCCTAAGCAACATTCATCAGGACTTATAGGTTTCAAAAGAGAGTAAGGTCTACAGAACTGTAGTTAGTCTTTTGAAAGAAAATGTAACCCTGAGTCAGGGGGAAACACCTCTGAAGCTCTTTGATGCCTCAAATAACCAGCCCCCTAAGCCTTTTGACTCCCAAAGTACAAAACATGAGAAGGAAGTTTCTTCTGGAACTGCATGAATACCTGAGATCTCCTGAGCATAAGAGTTTAATGAACAAAAGGTATGGGGCTGCATCTCATATAGCAGTTACCATCTTAATCAGTGAGTGCAGAAAAAAAGCATGTGTGATGAAGTCTGTGCAGAAGAAGTCCAGCTACTGTTAATATAATGAGAACAACGTGACATCAATGTAACCTGGCAGCCAAGAAGAGTGGACAGTAATGCACACATGTGAACAATGATGACTTCACTGTACTAGTCAGTGGGGGCATAGACACCATGAGTGAGCATGTGTACTGTGTGACCATTGCATCCAGAATGACTGAGCAAGTAGAGCAATGAATCTGAGTCAATTTTGCATTTAGCTTCAACATTCCTCTATGAAAACTATTCAGATGATTCAGAAGGATTTCAGGGATGATGCAATGAGTGCAGTGCAAATAAAAGTGTGGCACAAACACTTCAAAGATGGTTGAGAATCTGTTGAAAGTGACTCATGTTCTGGAAGACCTGCAACAAGCAGAACACCTGAGAATGTTGAATATGAATGGGCTGCAATCAACAAAGATCGGTGACTGACAGTGGGAGAACTAGAAGCTGATCTAGGGATTCCAAAAACTACTGTGCCTGAGATTTTGACACAGGATGTGGCATAAAATGTGTTGTGGCAAAATTTGTTCCATGGCCTCTACCAGAGCAAAAGGAACATTGTGCTGTAGTTGCTAATGACTTGATTCCAACCCCTGCAAATGAACTAGATTTCCTCAAGAAGTTTATAACTGGAGATGAATCATGGGTCCATGGCTATGATTCAGAAACAAAGGCCTAGCCATCCCAATGGAAGTTGCCTGGTTCTCCATGTACTAAGAAGGCTCATCAAAGTCACAGTAAGATCAAGACTATGTTAACTGTGTTTTTTGATTGGGAAGGTATTGACCATCATGAGTTCACTCCTTCAGGCCACACAATTAATGAATACTACCTCAATGTTCTTCATCAGTTGAGAGATGCAATGCAGTGAAAATGGCCACAAGTATGGGCAACTGGTGATTGGCAGCTTTATCATGACAACATGCCTGCTCATGCATCACATCTTGTGCAGAATTTTCTTGTGAAACATTAGATCACCCAGGTGACTCAGGCCCCTGCAGCCCAATTTGGTGCCTGAGACTTCTGGCTTTTCCCCAAACTAAAATCACCTTTGAAAGGGAAGAGATTTCAGACAATGAAGAGATTCAGTAAAATACAATGGGGCTGCTGATTGTGATTCCAAGGATTTACCAGAGCTTTAAACAGTGGAAGAGACACTGAGAAGACTGTGTGAGGCCCCTAGGTGCCTTCTTTTAAGGGAACTGAGACGTCATTTTCCTATGTACAATGTTTTCTGGATGTTATATCTTCAATAAATGTCTCTATTTGCCATAGTACATGGCTGTATACTTTCTGGACAGACTTTGTGTAGTCACAGTTATCCATGAAAATCTCTTCAGCTACTCATAAAATACAAATGCCTTGATTTCTTCACACAATTCTTTTTCTTTTAGCTTTTTCTCCTATACTTTTATTTATTTTTAAAATTTATTTTATTGTTGTTCAAGTATAGTTGTCTGCATTTTTCCCCCACCACTCCCCCGCCACCCCAGCCATCCCTCCTGCCCTCCCCTGGTTCCACCCCCCTTTGGTTTTGTCGGTTTTGTCCAACAATTCTGATCAATAACTCCCTTGTACACTGAAGGTCGATAATCACAAAAATAACCTAAGAAAGACATTCCCCTCCTCTTCTTCTTTCTCTTCCTAAACTCTCCCCTTACAAGTGTCTACATTAAAATGTCTGGGCTTTCAAACCTTTGCCTTTTATTTATTTATTTTTGAAAAGATTTTATTTACTTATTTTTAGAGAGGGGAATGGAGGAAGAAAGTGAGGGAGAGAAACATCAATGTGTGGTTGCCTTTTGCATGCCCCCTGCTGGGGACCTGGCCTGCAATCCAGGCATGTGCCCTGACTGGGAATCCAGCTGGCAACCTTTCGGTTCACAGGCCAGCACATAATCCACTGAGCTACACCAGCCACAGCACAAACCTTTGCCTTTTAAATATCCGTAATTCCTGTTGTGTGGGGCAGACATTGATTGTTTGCCCAATCCAACAGCCATACCCACTTTGTCCTTTGCCTGCCTTCCACGACAGAGGATAGAAAAGCAGGCAGTCACTTTCCCAGCCTTCCTTCCTTGTAGTAGGGGTGGCTATGTAGTGAGGTCCGGAGTTCAGAAGTGTGAAATGGGCTCCTAGAAGGCTCTTTCTTCCTTGATAAAAGAGATAGATGCCTCTTTTTTTGCCTTGAACAAGAGATGTGATGCCTGGATCTGTGGCAGCTGTTTTAGAATCTTGAGGTGCCAATTATGAGAACAAAGAGACAACATGCTAAAGAGGGCAAAGCATATTTATGAAAAGAGTTGGGTTCTTGATAGTATTTCTGCATCATGAACCAACTCTGAGATTTGTCTGCCTTTGTAATTCTTGGGATTTTTTTATTTGTTAGAATTGGGTTCAGATATAAGTAACAGGGAGCCCAAATTAAGCATGATAAACAAAAATAAAACTTTAATTAAAAATTCAAAATACACTTATTAAAATAAAAAGATTTAGATGGAAATATAGAACTGCAGATTGCAAAGACCAGGTTAAACATGTGACTTTTATTTTGTAGTCTAAGATTACTGCTTCAGCTCCAGCCATCACATTTGGTTCCAGACAGCAGGGCAAAGAAAAGTAGAGATGAACAGGTCTTCATTCTGTAACAAACTTCCTGGACATTGCAAACACCACTTTCATTTCAGTAAATTTGCCAGAACTTAGTCACATGACCAAACATAGTACTTGGGGAACTGAGAAATGCAATGTGTTCAACTACAGAACTCAGTGAGTTCTACACTGAGAAGGAAAGGGAGAATAAGATATTGGGGAATGACTAGCAGAGTCTATCTCATGAGTAAACGGTAAATAGTTTAGGCATAATCACATTTTCTGTTACTTGCAGCTATTAGTATTCTTAGCTTACACTCAACAAATGGAAAGACAGAAATTTTAAAAGCATTTCTTAGATTTCTTTTCCAACCAAGATGGAGTAACAGGGACCTAATTTACCCTACTACATGAAATAATTACAAATACAGACAAAATATAAAAAACAATGGTATTCAAGACACTGGATATCAAGTCACTAAGGACGGTGATGCCTGAAAGATGAGAGATAAATGAAATAAAGACAGCTTACTGTCTTGAGAGAGTTTCTGAGCAGTGATGAAAGGAAGCACTCTGATAGAGGGCCACACAGAGGATAACCCTGAGGATTGGCAGAAGGTCTTTCCCCAGTGCTCAGTAGTAAACTAGTCAGTGCATACATGTTAGGAAACTAAAGCTGGGGGGAGAACCAAAAGAAGGAGGTAGAGGGAACAGTGCTTGATGCTCATAAAGAGGTCTGTGATTAGTGCCTATTTCTACCAACCAGACTGGAAAGCCTAATAATTCATGGAACATTAGATGCTATATTCAGAGTGGCCTTGCTTCAGTAAAGTAAATGCTGCCTTTGTACTATTTAACAAATCTGAAATGATCAAACTGTTTCCAAGTAAATTAACTCAATAACAGAACAAAATTTGAGAAAAATTTTAGAATACAATGATAGCCAGCAATAACATGAAGAAGTTCATAATGTCTGGTACCCAATAAAAGATTATCAGGCGTTTAAAAAAGAATAACTATTGGCCAATCAAAATCAGTCCAGAACTGACACAGATAATAAAATGATCAGACCAGGGCATTAAAACAATTATACGGTTGACCCTTGAACAATATGGGTTTGAACTGCACAGGGCCACTTATACTTGGATTTTTTTCATAAATATATTGGAAAAATTTTTGGAAAGTTGTGAAAATTTGAAAAAACTTTCAGACAAACTGTTAGCCTAGAAATACATTTATAAAAGAAAAAGAAAATCTAGGTATGTCATGAATGCATAAAATATATGTAAATGCTAGTCTGTTTTATCATTTGCTACTATAAATATAAACAAACTGATATTAAAAAGTTAAAATTTATTAAAACTGTGCACACAGACATTTATAGATCATACACAGGGCCATACAGTTGAGAGAAATGTAAACAGATGTAAAGATAGAGTTTTTAATCATAACTACATAAAATAATACAATCTGTACTACTGAAATGATTGTCTAGTCACCTTCTTTTGCTACTACAGTGAGCTCGAGTGCTGTGAGAATCCCCTTACAACATTGCATGACACTAATCATTTCTATGAGAGTGGTTCACCTCTCTAATAAATTTGATATGGAAATAAAAAGCGATCTCTGGAAATTCTCACATATTTCTTATCATGTTAAGAGCAATATTATAAACCTTGAATAATACTATGGGACCCATACAAAATGCAACCAGTGGTGCTGGAATCAGAGAAAACTCATGATGTTCTGAGCAAAAGTTGCATTGCTTGGTATGCATAGTAGACTGAGGTCTGCAGCTGTGGTTGCCCTACATTTTAAGATAAATGATGGATGGAACTGAAGAGCATTATTCTAAGTGAAATAAGCCAGGCAGTGAAAGACAAATAGCATATGATCTCACCTGTAAGTGGAACCTAATCAATAAAACAAGAAAGCAAAACATAACCAGAGACATTGACATAAAGAAAAACTGACAGTAACCAGAAGTTGAGGGGGTGGTAACAGAGGAAAGAAGGGGAAGGGTTGTAAACAAATATTCACAAAAGACCCATGGACAATGCCAAGGGGGTGTAGGGTTGACAGCGGGAGGTAAAGGTGGGTGGGGTGGTGGAAAGTGGTGGTGGAAAAATGGAGACAACTGAACTTCAATAACAATATAAAAAGAAAAAAGTTTAAAAAGAAAAAAAAGGTAAATGAATCCAGGGGAAGGACCACATTAAAAAACAAAAAGAAAATTCATGAAGCTATCACTGTAGCTTCATTACCAGAAGAAACCTTGCACTCTTTGTAAAATACCTTTTATTTCATATTGAAAATGCAGCTCTTATGTGGGTACAGGATTGCTGTAAGTGATGTACAACTATAGATACTAATGTGATTCAAGAAAAAGTGAAGTCATTATATGACAACTTAAAACAAAAGGAAGGTGAAGGATTTACAACTGGAGAATTCAATGCCAGTAAAGAATAATGTGATAATTTTAGAAAGAGGTTTGGCTTAAAAATGTCAAGATAACAGGAGGAGCAACTTCTGCTGACCAAGAGGCAACAGATGAGTTTCTAGGTGCAATTAAGAAAACTGTTGAGAAGAAAAGCAATCTGTCTGAACAGGTTTTTAATTCAGATGGAAGTGCCCTATTCTGGAAAAAGTGCCATTAAGGACATTTTTAAAGAAAGAAAGAAAGAAAGAAAGAAAGAAAGAAAGAAAGAAAGAAAGAAAGAGAGAAAGAGAGAAAGAGAGAGAGAGAGAGAGAGAGAGAGAGAGAGAGAGAGAGAGAGAGAAAGAGAGAAAGAGAGAAAGAAAGAAAGAAAGAAAGAAAGAAAGAAAGAAAGAAAGAAAGAAAGAAAGAAAGAAAGAAAGAAAGAAGGAAGGAAAGAAGGAAAGAAGGAAAGGAAGGAAGAAGGAAGGAAGGAAGGAAGGAAGGAAGGAAGGAAGGAAGGAAGGAAGGAAGGAAGGAAGGAAGGAAAGAGAGAGAGAGGGAGGGAGGGAGGGAGGGAGAACAAACAAGTGAGCATCAAGATTTAAGGCACAAAGGGATAGGCTAGCCCTACTGTTTTGTGCTAATGCAATTGGGTTTATGATCAGGTCCATCCTTATCTATACAGCTGCTAACCCCTGAGCTTTGAAGGGAAAAGACAAACACCCACTGCCAGCCTTTTGTTTGTACAACAAGAAGGCCTGGACAATGAGAACCCTTATTCTGAATTGGTTCCACTGATGCATTGTCCATGAAGTCTAGAGTACCTTGTTAGTAAGGGACTGCATTATTTTTTATTGTTGTTCAAATACAATTGTCTCCATTTTTACCACACCACACCCCCTTCCCCACCCATCACCACCTGCCACCCTAGAACCTACTGCCTTTGGCTTTGTCCATGTGTCCTTTATGCATGTTCCTTGATGGCCCTTCTTCTATTTTTCCCTATTATCCCTCTCACTCCTCCCCTCTGGTTACTGTCAATTTGTTCTTTATTTCAAAGTCTCTGGTTATATTTTGCTTTCTTGTTTGTTTTGTTGATTAGGTTCCACTTATAAGTGAGATCATATAGTATTTGTGTTTCACTGCCTGGATTATTTCACTTAGTATAATATTCTCCAGTTCCATCTATGCTGTAAAGGACCTGAAAAGGGACTGTCTTTTAAAGTACTTTTGATATTGGATAGTGCCTGTGGCCACCCAGAATCCCATGAGTTCAACACTGAGGTCATCAAAGTGATCTACTTGCCCTGAGCACATCTCTAATTCAGCCTCTAGATTAGGGGGTCATGAGGACCTTTAAGGCTCAATACACACATTACTCTACAGAAAGGATTGTCAATGCTGTGGAAGAGAACCTTGATAGAGAAAACATAATGAAATTCTAGAAGTAATAGATCATTGAAAATGCCATCATTATTATAGAAAAAGCCATGAAAGCTATCAAGCATGAAACAAGAAGTTCCTGCTGGAGAAAACTGCATCCAGGTGTATATGGGTTCACAGGATTTACAACGGAGCCAATCAATGAAATAATAAAAGAGACTGTGGTTATGGCAAGAAAAAAGTTGGGGAGAGGTGAAGGGTTTTCAGATATGGGTCTTGGAGAAGTTCAAGAGTTAACTGATAGCATGCAGAGAAATTAACAGAAGACAACTTGATGGGAATGAGTGCTTCCTAACTAGTGCCAGATGATGAGGAAGAAGATGTGGAAGAAGCAGTGCTAGAAAACAAATTGACATTAGACAATCTGGCAGAAGTGTTTTAATTATTCAAGACTGCTTTTGACTTATTTTATGACATGGATCCTTCTATAATACAAGCACTGTAACTAAAACAAATGGTGGAAGAAGGATTAGATGCTGTACAGAAACATTTTTAGAGAAATAAAAAAAATGTCTGACAGAACTTTTCCATAAAGTTACACCAAGTAACTGCCTCTCCTGCTTCCCTTCCTCTTCCTCCACCTCTTCCACCTCTGCCACTCCTGACACAGCAAAACCAACTTCTCCTCTTTCTCCTTCCCCTCAGCCTACTCAGTGTGAAGATGATAATAATGAGGACCTTTATGATGATTCGCTTAATGATGAATAGTAAATAACAACCATGCCATACAGTTAGTAAACTTATATGTTGTATATATGTGTTCATGTGAAAATCTAATACCTGTACAGCAAGAGCTGTATGTATGAGACATTTGTGTTTCATCTTATCATTGCCTAAATATTCACCATGTAGAACATCATGTGTAAAACTTGCATTGAAATGGATAGCATATTCTTATGTAAGCATAAGGTAAGTGATATTTAATATAAAATTATAATGTGGTAGTTTTCTTACTGCTTTATAATCTTACTTTCAAAGAATTATATTACTATACAATGTGCTTCTCTCTTGCATAATTGGAGAAACTGCGTATCAGCCTATCACCAAAGGTAAGTGGTTTTAAAAAATGTAGTAATGTTTTCAGTACTGTATTGTGATCATGACTGTAATATTGTATGTCATAAAATTTGTATAACAATTCACTCATTACTATATAGGCTAGGCTATCATGAAGGAATCATATCAATTATACTAGGTTATCCTAAAGCAATCATATTTCAGCTTCTTTGTTATCGATGAATGGTTATACCTATAAATAAATACAAATGTATTTTTGACATTACATTTTCATTTTGATGTCTATTCTTAGTAATGTTTATAACAGTTAGTGTTTGCATCATATAAGGCAATGCTGATATAGGTAATGACAGATGATTTATCTTGTAAGCAGAAGACATAAACTTGTGGTATCAATAAATACAGTATAATACAGTAACTGTAACTTCTTTTTTCTAAATTTCTTAACATTTTCTTTTCTCTAGCTTACTTTATTGTTAGAATACAGTGTATAATACATATAACATACAAATTTTGTATTAATTAATTATTTATGTTATCGATAAAGTTTCCAGTCAATAATAGGCTATTAGTTGTTAAGTTTTTGGAAACTCAGAAGTTATGCATGAACTTTTGACTGTGTGTGGGTCAGCTCACATGTTCAAAGGTCAACTTTAATTGTATTCTATATGTGCAAAAGTTGAAGTAGAGACTCAAATCAAACTTTTAGGGATGAAAACTACAATAAGATAAAAATATAATTAATGACAAAATTAGGCTTTGCAGACGAAAAGATTAGTGAACTTGAAGACATGGCAATAGAAATCGTATAAAATTAAAGACAGAGATAAAAAAGAATAAAGTAAATGACTAGTGTATCAGTTAGCTATGAGAAACTTCAAATGGCCTAATAAATGTGTCATTGATGTTCCCAAATGGGAAGTAGGACAGTAAAGAAAAGATATTTGAAAGAATAATGACTGACAAATTTCATAATGTGATGTAAACTATAAAACCACACACAAAAATATCAACAAACCTCAAGCACAAGAAACATGAAGAAAATGACACCAAGGTACATCAAACTGCTTAAATCAGTTATGAAAAAAATTCTTAAAAGGGGCCAGAGAAAAAATACATGTTCATATACAGGAAGAAAGGTAAGGATAATGATATTTTCTGTTGGAAACAATGCAATTGACAGGACATTGGACACACATCTTCTAAACACAGGAGCAATGGAGGGAGGGCTGTTATTCTAGAACTAACTAAAAACAAAGGCAAAATAAAGAAAAAATTAAACTTACAAAAGTTGAAAAAATCAATCACCAATAAAACCATACTATTATACAAAGGAATGAAGAAGACTGGAAGTAGTAACTACATAGTTAAAGATATCAAATGTTTTTCTTATTATTTAAATTTCCTCAAAAGCTAATTGATACTTTTAACATAAGTTTATAACATAAATACAAGAAAAATGTATGAGAAAAGTAGCATAAAATTCAGCAGGGGAGAAATGGAAGTAAACTATTAGGAAGTTCTCCCATGTAACTGAAGTGGCATAATATCCCTTGAAATAAACTAAGATAAGTGATATGTACTACAAATCCTAAAGCTACGACTAAAAGAACAAAATGGTGAGTTGTAATTAGTGAGTCAACAAAAGACATAAAATGAAATAATAAAAATATTGAATTAAACAAAAATAAATAAAGAGATGAAACAAAAAACAAGTAGCAAGATGCTAGATTTAAACATACCATATCAATAAATACATTCGATGCAAATTCTCTTAACATGCTAATTAAAAGATGGAGGTTTCCAGACTGGATAACAAAGCATGATTCAATTATATGTTACCTTCAAAAAATCTATTTCAAAAACATAGTTGCGACCCTGGCTGGCGTAGCTCAGTGGATTGAGCGTGGGCTGTGAACCAAAGTGTTGCAGGTTTGATTCCCAGCCAGGGTACATGCCTGGGTTGCAGGCCATAACCCCCAGCAACTGCACATTGATGTCTCTCTCTCTCTCTCTCTCTCTCTCTCTCTCTCTCTCTCTCTCTCTCTCTCTCTCTCCCCCCTCCCTTCCTTCTCTAAAAATAAATAAATAAAATCTTTAAAAAAACATAGTTGCAAATACGTAAAAATCAAAAGGATGGGAAAAGATATACCATGCTAACACAAATCAAAAGAAATATGAAATAGCTACATTAATGTAGATTTCAGAACAACAAATACTACCAGGAACAAAAGAGGTCAACTCAACAAGAAGAAATAATCTTAAGCATTTGTGTACCTAATAACAGAACCTCAAAATATATGAGGCAGAAACTGATAGAAATTCAAGGAGACACAGATAAATTTACAATCACAATCTAACATTTTTAATGCCCCAATCTCAATAATTGACAGAATAAGTAGACAAAACCAGCAACAATAAAGAAAGTTTAAGTAACACTATCAACAAAGTTAACCTCATATTTATAGAACATTTAACCCAATAGTGGCAAATACACACCATTTTATAGTGTATGTGGGACAAGATAGACCATATTCTGAGCTATAAAATCTACAAAATACCCAGAAAATCCCCTAGAGAAATAAAGAGCCCACAGGCCAAGGAAGAAATTAAAAGAAAAATTATAGTCTTCTGAACTGAATAAAAATGAAAACATAGTATTTTAACAGTTGTGGAGTATTAGTAAAGCAGTATGTGGAGGTAAATTTATAATACTGAATACTTATATTAGAAAAGAAGAATTGTTTCAAATCAATGTCCTTAGTTTTCACCTTAAGAAACTAGGAAAAGAAGAGCAAATTAAACTCAAAGGAAGCAGAATAAAGGAAGTAGAAAGATCAGATTAAAAATAATATAGAGAACCAATTAAAAAAATCAGTGAACCCAAAAGCTGACTCTTTGAGAAGATTAATATCACAAAATGCACTTTGTAGGGATTCCCAGAGAAATAGAATAGGAGATAATCTAAACCTGTATCTATCTATATATACTATATCATCTATATCTATATCTATGTGTTTTTCATGTCTGCAAAATCCCTCACATCATCATCTAGATTGGTGTTTGATAAAATAATTGAGAGGTGTGTGTATGTTATAAAATGACCACTACTACTTCTTCTCTCTTTGAGAGATAATATCTCTTGTAGCATATCCTAAGTGGAAACATACTAGAAAGGGAATTCTAGGGAGTATAGGTTAGCCTAGCCTAGGTGACATATCAAAAGCCATCACAAATAAGTGGGTTTTATCTCAGGACTGCAAGGATTGATAATTTGAAAAATATCAATCAATGCAATTCACTATATTAATAGATTAAATAAGAAAATCTGTACCATTTTCTCAGTAGAAACAGAAAAACCACTTTAAAAAAAAATGACATCCATTCTGATAAAAAATAATCTTAGAAAACTAGGAATAAAGGGAAGTCCCTCAAGCCTACAGGTAACATCATGTTTAATGGTGAAATACTGAATATTTTTTTCTTAAGATCAGCAATAAGATTGCATATTCACTTTCACCACTTCTTTTTTTAAAATATATTTTATTGATTATGCTATCACAATTGTCCCATTTTTTCCCCTTTATTCCCCGCCACCCTGCACCCTCCCTCCCACCAGCATTCCCACACCTTAGTTCATGTCCATGAGTTGTACATATAAGTTCTTTGGCTTCTCCATTTCCTATAGTATTCTTAACCACCCCCTGTCTATTTTATACCTACAATTTATGCTTTTTATTCCCTGTACCTTTCCCACTATTCTCCCCCTCCCTCTCCCTGCTGATAACCATCCATGTGATCTCCATTTCTGTGATTCTATTCCTGTTCTAGTTGTTTGCTTTTGTTTCTGTGGGGTTTTTTTTTTAGGCTCAGTTGTTGATAATTGTGAGTTGCTTGTCATTTTACTGTTCATAGTTTTGATCTTCTTTTTCTTATTAAGCCCCTTTAACATTTCATATAAAAAGAACTTGGTGATGATTAAAGAAAAAAGAACTTGGTGATGATGAAATACTTTAACTTGACCTTATCTAGGAAGCACTTTATCTGCCCTCCCATTTTAAGTGATAGTTTTGCTTGATAGAGTAATTTTGGATGTAAGTCCTTGCCTTTCATGACTTTGAATACTTCTTTCCAGCCCCTTGTTGCCTGTAAGATTTCTTTTGAGAAATCAACTGATAGGCACTCCTTTGCCCTTATGGGCACTCCTTTGTAGGTAACTATCTAATTTTCCCTTGCTGCTTTTAAGATTCTCTCCTTATTTTTATTCTTGGGTAACTTAATAATGATGTGCCTTGGTGTGTGCTTCCTTGGGTCCAACTGCTTTGGGACTCTCTGAGCTTCCTAGACTTCCTGGAAGTCTATTTCCTTCACCAGGTTGGGGAAGTTCTCTTTCATTACTTTTTCAAATAAGTTTCAACTTCTTGCTCTTCCACCTCTCCTTCTGGCACCCCTATGATTCAGATGTTGGAACATTTAAAGTCATTTCAAAGGTTCCTAAGTCTCTCCTCATTGTTCTGAATTCTCCTTTCTTCATTCTGTTCTGGTTGAATATTTATTTCTTCCTTCTGTTCCAAAACATTGGTTAGAGTCCCAGTTTCCTTCCCTTCATTGTTGGTTCTCTATACATTTTCCTTTATTTCACTTTTGATAGCCTTCACTTTTCCCTCTATTTTGTGACCAAACTCAACCAATTCTGTGAGCATCTTGATTACTAGTGTTTTGAACTGTGCATCTGGTAAGTTGGCTATCTCTTCATCAGTTAGTTGTATTTTTTTTCTGGAGATTTGATCTGTTCTTTCATTTGGGCCATTTTATTTTTTGTCTCAGTGTGCCTGTTACATAGTAAGGGGCAGAGCCTTAGGCATTCACCAGGGCAGGGAAACCCACATCATATAGTTGTGGCTCTGTAAGTGGGGGAAGGGTCTGAGAGGGAACAATGCTGCTTGTTCAGCTCTCTGCCAGCTTTCAGTTAATCCACCACTACCCACAAGCAAATTGGGCCCTTCTGGTGCTGTTGCCAAGATGGGTGGTTTTGTGTAAGTTCTAGGACCCTGTGGGTCTCTCCAACTAACTCTCCTGTCGGGGTGGGAATTTCTCCCATCACCTCAATCCCCACAAGTTTTTTTTTTTTAAGTCAGAGGTTTTGAGGCTTTTTTCCCCCTTGCACTGGAACCCTGTGTTGTGTGGTCTATCTTGTTCCCTAGTTGTTTGTCCCAGTTAATCCACATGCAAATGTGGTCCTCCACATTTGGTACTGCCTGGTCCTCCAGCCCCATGTGGCTGGTGAGTCCTCTCCACCTAGCTGCCCATCTCCACTCCTCCTACCAGTCTGGATGAATGTTTCTTTAACTCCTTAGTTGTCAGATCCACACAATTCAATTTTCTGGAAGTTCAGTTTATTTTTGTTTTTAAATTTGTTGTTGTCCTTCTTTTGGTTGTGTGAGGAAGCAAAGTCTATCTACCTATGCCCCCATCTTGGCCAGAGTCTTTACCACTTCTATTTCATATTGTACTGGAGGTTATATTCGGCTAAATAAAGCAAGAATAAGACACCAAACACATTGAGATTGGAAAAGAAGAAGTAAAACCATCTTTATTTGCAGATGATATGGTTGCCTACATGGAAAATCCAATGGAATCTACAGAAAAGGTAGAACTAGTGAGTTTTGTAAGATTACAAGATACAAGATCAATTTGCAAAAATCAATTTCTCTATTCTAGCAATAGTCAAAAACTGAAATAAAAAGTCAAAGCCACTTATAGTAGAACAAAAATATTAAACAGGGATAAATGTATGAGTCCTATAGGCTAAAAACTACAAAATATTTTTAGAAAAATCAAAGAATACCTAAATAAATAGAGATTTTTTGTTCATTGGTTGGGAGACTAAACTTTGTTAGAATGTGAACTGTACCCAAACTGATCTATAGATTCCACACAAAATCTATCAAATTCCCAGCAGACTTGTTCATAGAAGTTGACTAGTTGAGTCTAATATTCATACAGAAATGCAAAAGAATAAGAATAGTTTAAACAACTTAAAAAATGAAATTGGAGCCACCTGATTTCAAATATTTCATATACTCATTTCCCATCCTCATATCTTCTTTGGTGAAATACCTGTTTAAATCTTTGTCCATATTTCTTTCAAGACATTTTTTTCTTATTATTGAGTTTTGTGCAGAGGAGTAATGTTGAGAACACCTGTCCAAACCTGCCATATGACTGGTAGAAAGATACTGGTAGCTCTAGGCCTGTTTTATGGGCATCCTAGTAGTCACCAGCCAAGAGGACAGGCCTATCCCTACTATGGGACAATGAAATGTGCAGAGCAGATGAGAACCTTGACCAGGGGCCAACCAAAGCTTTGGTACAGGTGACTCTAGTAGTTAGAGAAATGCAAACAAAAAAGAAAAAGGAGGGTCTTGGGAGTCAAATGACCCCCTTGATTTTTTGCCCACCACAGCTAGTTGCTCCTGAAAGTGGGGCCACCCTGTTCTAATGTCTCCCTTGGCAGGATGGAGGGCAAACTTACTATAGCCAGAGTTCCTGGATCCCCAGATCTGTGTCTGATACATAACAAGAAGTCCAGCTCATCACGGAGTCCCTGTGCGTCTGGGACCAGCTTTCTGAGGCTCAGTGCTGCCCTAGCAGGCCACCACAGCTGGGAACACTTAACAACCTTACTCGTTTGTGCAGGCTTTAAGAAAGTATTACACTCAGGATGGCTTAAACAACAGACATTTCTTTTCTCACAGTTCTCGAGGCTGGAAATCTGAGATCAAGGTGTTTATCCCCTTGGCTTGTAGATGGTCATCTCCCTGTGTCCTAACATGGTCCTTACTCTGTACCTGTTTGTGTCCTAATCTTTTCTTCTTATAGGGATACACCAAACAGATTAATTTATGGGCCCATCCTAGTGACCTCATCTTAACTTTATTACCTCTTAAAAGAACCTATCCCCAAATACAGTAACATTCTGAGGTGCTGGAGAGCAGGGCTTCAAAATATAAATTTTGAGAAGTCACACTGTAACCCTATAACTCCTACCAGTATTGACTGGTCTTAGCTGATCCTGCTTGATCCTCTCAACACTCCCTGAAAGACAAAAAAGTAGGAGTTTACACTCACTTTGCCTATCAAAATGAGTTTGAAAACTGGTGTGGAACATTTGCTGGATCTGCCCGAGATCATGTGGACTGGCTATGTGTAGAGAGCCTTCCCAGCACTGTCCCCCAGTCTGAACTCTGGGGCTCAAGTGTTCAGCTGCTGCCCTCACCACTCTTCTGATTGCTCCGTGATAATGGGGTGGGACTTGCCCATCCAGAAATCACAGCGTACAATTATATTGCATCTTAATATAGAATAAACTGGATTTCACACATATAAAAGTATTCAAATTTCTGTGAAACCTCTTGTTAAACAAAAACTTTAATGGCCAAAAGCTTTTCTAAAAGAAAAGGTTTATTGAGCCATATGCTATTCCCAAAAGGACTGGGTCCCAGGAATTCAGTCTATAACACCAGCAGCTTGGTGAGATGGGAAGACAAGATGTCTGCTGGCCAGGAGATGACAGACACTTTTATGAAAACAGTTTGGGGAAGAATGATGTAAATTGTTTTGAAAAAATTTAACTGGCCAAAGGTAAAAGGGATAGGGGAAGGTGAAGTGGGGCTAGTTCTGGGATAGGCGTATAGTCCTTAAGGAAGAAGTATTTGCCCCTTTCGGTTGGTAGGAAATAGTCAGGAAAGTTCACGTGTAAGCAAGAAATGGAAGCACCTGGTGATTGGTGGCACCTGACTATTCTCTTTAGATAACCATAGAAATAGCCACCTGGAAGTTAATTGAGATTTCCAACATATACTCAGAAGTGTGAGCAATCTTTTGCTGGTTTTGTCCTACAGTTTTTAACTGATTAACCCCTTTTGTCTCTTCCTTCCACCCTCCAGCCTGCTGTAATCTAATTTAGGGCATCTCAGATTTTCTTTTTCTTGTCACTATCATGTGATAAAATGTAACATTTTAAAATAGTGAGGTGAGAATAAATTAAAAAGTGGTGTTAGGTTAATAGGCTTATCATTTACAAGAGAATTAAAGTTGACTACATCATGCTTTCCATAAAAATAAATTCTAGCTTGATTAAGTATGAAAATTAATAAAGCCATTAAAATTCCATACCATAAAAAGTTAAGTGACTCTTTTAATAAATATAAAACAGAGCAGACCTTTATAAGGATAACACTAAGATCAGAAAACAAAAATGAAAACATTGCTATGACTAATTACGCTAAGTGAAATAAGCCACTCAGACAAAGATAAATACCATATGATTTCATTCATATGTAGAATCTAATGAACAAACTGAACTAACAAGGAAAATAGAGATAGATTCACAGATAGAGAGCATGATGACAGCTAAGGGCAGGGGGAGGTAAGCGAGAAAGGGATTGAGCAAAAAGGAAAAAGGACTCATGGATATGGGTAACAGTGTGGTGATTATGGTAGGATAGGGAGTGTAAGGGGACTAAATGGTAATGGAAAACATACAATACAAAATTTTAGAAATTCAGTTTAAGATTAATCACCACAAAGAAAGTGGGTAAACAAATAATCCATCAGAAAAACTAAATGTTTGTTCAGAAAGTTAATACTCTTAATATATAAAGAGTTTTTACAAACCAGTAAGCAAAAAGATCAATACCCCCTGAAAACAGTGGGCAATAATGGCAACCAACTTTTACTATTTGAGGTGTCAACCCCCTTAATGGATTAATCTGTATTCTCCTCAGAACAAGATTTTGAAGTAGGTGCTACATTTTCTACACTTTGGAGATAAGGAACCAGAAGTTTAGAGAATATAATTTATCTCCCCCAGGACCACCAAAGTCACCCTCAGGAATGGCAGAACCAGGACCTCAGCCTCCAATCTGCAGGGTAATAACCTCTGTGCTGCAAGTCCTTCATGGAAAGACAAGAAAGAGCAAATATCTAAATTGCTAAGAAATATGAAACTTTGATATTCAGTGCAAATTAAGTGTGAATTTGTACAAATTTAACACACATTTAAAAAACACTAAGATCTTTAAAGCCCCATGAGGCTGACAAACACAGGAGTGGTAAAGCTGTGAGGAAATGGAAGCCTCAATGACTGTTGGTGACCATGTGAAGCTGACAACATTTCTGGATGGGAGGAGAAAGTGAGGGGCAAGTAGATGCTGACCAGCCAATGGGCACAAGAAACACATGGGAAACTTTTGACCAAACCTATTCCAGCATTAATTTTTAGAGCAGGGCATGGGCCTTGGCCTGGATTTGGTTCCAAGATTTGCCTCTCACTAGATATGTGGCCTTGGGGGTACAGAAGCTGCAGTTTCCTTATTTGTTTCTTTAACCTTTAGGGAAATAATAATAGTATCTGGTCTTGCCCTGGCTGGGTAGCTAAGTTGGTTAGAGCATCATCCCAATACACCAAGGTTGTGGGTTCAACTCCTGGTCAAGGTTCTTAGAATGCATAAACAAGTGGAATAGCAAATTGATGCCTTTCTACCCCACCTCCATCTCCCTTCCTCTCTCTCTCTACAGTTAATAAAAATATATATCTCCAAAAATAATATCTGCTTTTAAAGTTCTAAGGATTAACTGAGCTATAGAAAAACCTAAGCTATTGCTATTCTTATTTTCCCCCCTTGCTTTATTTTTATTGTATTTTTATTACCATTTGTCTTCTTTCAGACAAATTCCAATTAACAGATGCAAAAGAAATGAGAGAGACATAAAGAAGATCACCACTAGTATGTTGTAGTAGTAACTGCCCCATCCAAGATCCATTGATAGGTATTAAAATTAGTGAGTAAGAGTTTAACTAGAAACAGGATATCTGCAGAATCTCAAAGTATCTCCCCTGAAATGTTTAGTAATTATAAAGTAGACAATAATAAGTTTACAGAGGAGAGTCCAGGCCAATGCCACTTTATCCAGGAATTAAAGTTAACATCACAGTTATAAAACACAGTGTCATGACATACCTTCTGATAGGACACACCAGAAGAATACCTCAGTTCTGTGGTCTTGCTACAGAATTGCTGAAAATGCATCAGTTTCAGTCCAATAATAACAAATCATCAGACCAAATGGTGGGACATTTTAGACTAAGAAACCAGCATTCTTCACAGGCATCCTGAAAGGCAAAGCCAGGTTGAGGAACAGACACAGACTGGAGGAGACTAGAGAGTCATGACAACCAAATGCAATGGGGGATTCTGGATGGGATATTGGAACAGAAAGACACTACTGGGAAACTAGTGAAATCCAAATAAAGCCTGTAGTCCATATAATAGGACAGTGGCTATGATCATGTGTTAGCTTTGATAAATATGCCATGATTGTGGGAGATGTTAATGTGATGGGGAGGCTAGTTGAAGGGTGTGTAAGGAACTTTCTGTACTGGTCTTGCAAATTATTCGTAAGTCTAACATTATCTGGAATAAAACTTTTTGAACACATGAGTTCACAGTTAGAAATAAGTAGTGGTTGTGGGCGTGAATAATTATATGTGCTCAGTGGTCCTTGCTTGGTACTCTCCCCCAGGTGTCCACCCAGAATGTTCTGGGCCTCCGTGCCAGAGGGACAGGCACAGTGGTTAATGTGGCCATGAAGTAACACATTGTTCATGATCTTCAGTGGGAAGGGTCTGTGTGAGCCTATGGGTGATGGTGGTTCTGAACAAGGATTGGCATTTAAAATCTGATGATCAACAGCACATCTGAAATTGGGCCTCTCCCCAAATGTCCAGGTCCTGTGGTCACAAGATATGAGGCTTACACAGGAAACAGGAATGTCTGACCTATTCAGAAATAATGGCTGAGGAGGCCTGTTGAATGTAACCTGTCTATGTTGGTCTGCTTGGGCCGACCTAACAAAATACCACAGACTAGGTGGCTTAATTTAACAGACACTGATTCCTCACAATTCTGGAGGCTGGAAGTCTAAGAGAGATACTGACAAATTAAATTCCTGGGGAAAGCCTGGTCTCTGGTTTGTAGACAGGGACCTTCTTGTTGTGTCTATCAAGCTCTAGTCTTCATGATCTCATCTGAATCTAATCACCTCCCAAAGGTCTCGTCTCCAAATACCATCAAACTGAGAATTGGGGCTTCAATGTACACATTTCAGGAGCATACAATTCAGTCCAAAGCACTGGTCACAATGGATCTCCTTGACTCCGCCACTTCAAGCCTGCTCTTTATCTGTCCCTTTCCATCTCAGAAATCAGCCCCCAAAAGAGAAGCAATCTTTGAATCTTTTGTTTCCTTCACTCTCCTCTGTTATAACTTCTTCCAAAACCTATCCTTAACCTATCACTTTCTCTTCCTCTCCCCACACTGCCTCTGTCCCTCCATTGTCCATTTTTCATCCAGCAGATAATTAAACCTCTTAAACCATCTATCAGATTAGCTCACTCCTTACTGAGAACCCTCCAATGCTTTGCCACCCTCACTCCTTACCAGGGCCCCCATGGTTCTGCTGATTCCAACCACCACAGCCTTTCCCCTCCTTTTGTGTGTCCACCCCTGGGTACCTCTTTAGAGATGCCACCCTATTGCCTGGGCCAAAAGAACCCACTCTTTGCTCAGGCTATTTCCCTCATTGTCTCATCTTATTTCCTTATGGTCTTTATCCCTGCCTAAAATTGTCTTGTTCATTGATTTCTAAATTTACCAACCTTGGTCTTCTAGAACATCTGCCCATGACAGGACAGGTCACATGAGTTTGCTTGTTTCCTGTTGTCATCTCCTGAGTCTAAAATAAGGCCTGGCATCCAGGAAACACCCATTAAATCAATTAGTCATTTAGCTGTTTTCTTTCTTTGATTCTCCCCTCTTGTAGGGCACAGCAGCAGTCTGGCAAGTCCCCAGTGGGTTTCTGGAGTAGGAAGATTCTACTAGCAATGTACTGATACTGTGACTAACCTGTAAGGGAAATCACATGCACCTCACATGGGGTCACCCTGGGGCCCCTTAATCTCTCCACAGCAGAACTCTTACCACCTGTAATGAACAGCTCAATGTTGGAGCAGAGACCTCAGCCCTGCACTTCGAGGGAGCCAAGCATGGTGAGCCATCAACTGATTTTGGACCTGGTTTGACCATGGTCATGAAAGTCTGAAGAAGAAGAAACAACTAGCTGGGAGAGCTGCAGACATGGGCTTCCTTCCCTCCTGTGCGCAATATTTCTGCCATGGTTTGGAACATTCAAGATCCTGCATTTGCAGTTTACTTATAAGCTTTGACAAGTTAAAATAATACTCTAATTTTTCTCAAGATCCTGTTTCAGTTCTTTTTGATACTGGCACACTTCCTTCCATTCTACCCCTCATTATTTATTCTGCTTTTTTCCTTTATTCCCCTTTAACTTCTTTTCCTACTTTGTTCTGAATGTTTCTCGAAGGTCTCCTCCTTTACATGGTGTCCATTTAATGTTCACAGCTTCTGGGGATTATCTACATGGGAAAATCTTTTGCGTGTTCCATATTTTTGCTCTCATTTAAGAAAATCACGGCCTGGGCTTGTTTCAAAACTTACTTTTATTTCTTCCATGGTAGGTTTTAGCCATCTGACAAACTCTCCTGGTGTTCTGAGTAGGGAAGCCACTGGAAGGGGCTACAAACACTGCTCCTTTCCTTGGGGAAGCTTTGCCAGGGTGAGAAGCAACATGTTCCTCCATTTGTTTAGAATCTTTTAATTGAACTTCCTTTCCTTTGTAGTTCTTGCTAAGATTCTTGGGAATTGTGGGGAAAAGTTCCAGATACAGCAATCTGTCATCCTCCCTGAAGTCAGTGGCCATTAACAAAGTGACACTCGGTAAGAAGAAAAGTAAAATTTTCTTCTTGTTTTTAAAAAATTGTAGAGATACAGAATGGTAGAACTGTAAGAACATGATGAGGCCAATTTCATATAACAGTTTTGAAGTAGTTCTATCATATGACTACATTAAATTATAAAAATAGTGTATATTTTTAAATTATCAAGCAATATGAGAGACATCACTACTGCTTCCTTCCAGAACTCCCTGTGCCACACCTGGCAGGAAGGGCTGCTCTGAGCTAACTTGGTGATTCCTTTTCCAAAGTGGAAAGTACCATGGCCTGTGAGACATAAAGATAAAAGTTAGGTGGATGTTGCCATAGCCTTAGAAGGAAGAAATACTTCCTAAGCCTGGCAAAAATGCTAAAACAAATAAAGCGGGAGTTTGATAGATATAACTACATAAAATGGCAGATGATAAACTAAAAGGAATTCTTAAAAGTCAGTAAAAATAAGCAAAAGAAAAAAAAAGCAGCACCCTAATAGAAAAATGAGCTAACAGTATATACAGCTTAGAAATCATTTTTATTGAGATATAATTGACATATAACATATAAGTTTCAGGTATATAACATGATTCATTATTTGTATATGTTACAAGATGTTTAGGAATAATTTTAAAAGAATGAAAGGTATTAAAACCACAATGAGATACCATTTCATACCAGTCAGATTGGCCATCATAAACAAATCAACAAACAATGAGTGCTAGCAAGGTTGTGAAGAAAAGGGAACCCTAGTACACTGTCGGTGGGGATGCAAGCTGGTATGGCCACTGTGGAAAACAGTATGAAATTTCCTCAGAAAACTAAAAATGGAACTGCATTTTACCTGGTGATCCCACAGCTGGGATACCCTAAGAATCCTGAAACACTAATTCAAAAGAACCTATGCACCCCAATGTTCATAGCAGCCTTATGTACAATAGCCAAGTACTAGAAACAGCCTAAGTGCCTATCGCTAAATGAGTGGATCAAAAAACTGTGGTATATTTACACAATGGAATACTATGACTCAGAAAAAAAAGAAGGAGCTCCTACCCTTTGTGACAGATGGATAGATCTGGAGAGTATTATGCTAAGTGAAATAAGCCAGGTGGTAAAAGACAAATACAGTATGATCTCACCTATAAGAGCAATCTAATGAACAAAATAAACTAATGAACCAAATAGAACCGGAGACATGGAAACACAGAACAGACTAAAAGTGACCAGAGGGTAGGGGGTAGGGGAACAATGAGGGGAATAAGGGGAAAGGTCAAGTCAAGGAACTTGTATGAAGGACCCATGGACAAAGACAATGGGAGTGGGGAGAACTGAATATAGAAGGTGAGGGGTAAGTAGGACAAGGGAGAGTAATGGGGAAAAATGCAAACTACTGTAATTAAACAACAATAAGAGTTATATATAGACCCTCAACTGATACCACACACATAGTAAACAAAGGCTCTAAATCTGAAAAAAAAAAAAAAGGAAAGAATGAAAGGTCCTAATGGGCCAAGAAGGGAGGGACAGACAAGCTTTCTTAGCTCCAGGGTGGGGGTGGAGGTACATGTGGTGGTTTCATCTGTGCAGGCCCCTGGGAACTGAGTTTGTCCTTGTGCATCAAAATGTTCAAGTGCTTTCCCTGTAGCCCAGCTTCTGCCCTAGGGGAGAATTTAGTCTGAGGGTATATTATAGGGAAGCTCACTGAAGAGTAAAGTAGAAAGAAATTCAAATTTCAGTTACAAAGAGAATAATAAAGTAACTTAGGCATCCATAGAAACAATATTTTGACATGCTATAGACCTGACATTATTAACCAGTGCTTGTGTTAACAGAGAAAAAAACATGCTGTAAAACCACAGGTAGAATATGGCCATAATGAAACAAATAAATGAGAACTAGTGTCTTCTATTAAGTTTATTTTCTTGATTAGGAGTGATTCAACATATTTTCATGTTTAGTTACCCCATTTACTTGTTTCCCTGTGAATTGCCTGTTTGACCCTTACCCATTTTTCAATTACCTCTTTTCTTATTGATTTGTAAGATATATATGTGCAACATAGGTATTAACCATTTGCACATTAAATCTATAGTAAACAATTTCTTTGTCTACAATTACTCTTAATTTCTTTAAGGCATCATTCATTTAGTTGTCACACAACTATGCCAGTCATTTTCTTTCTGTTTCTGGTCTTGCTTTCTTGTTTACTAAAGCCCCCTTCACTATTTAATTTTAAAAATATTTGTGCATATTTGTTTCTAAAACTTTTTTCATGTTTAGCTCTTTAATACACCTGGAATTTATTTTTTGCAAATCATGTGAAGAAGGGCCTAATATTATTGGTTTCAAAAAGGCTAAAGAAGCTGCCATTTAAAATAGCAGAGTAGGTAACTGCTGTGCTTTCATCTTCCCATGACCATATCAAAAATATAATTAAGTTATAGAACAATCAACCTGGAGAAACATCTAAAGACTAGCTAGTGGAACTCCTATAACTAAGAATATAAAGAAGAAGCCACACTGAGACCAGTAGAAGGGGTGGAGCTGTGAAAAGGGCTAGTCCCATACCCACTGCATGGCAGTTGAGAATCAGGAAGCATATCTCAGCTACAGAGGTTCCCCATGAGGATTGATGGGTCCCAGCCCAATATCAGGCTCCCCAGTCCAGGCCTCCAGTGCTAGGAAGAGGAGTCCTTACAATAGCTGGCTGTGAAAATCAGCAGGGATTTCATCAGGGTGAGACAAAAGGCTGCTGAAAACCAAGGCGTCTATTTAAAGGGCCTGCAAACAGACTCACTCACTCACTCACTCACTCACTCACTTGCTCACTCACTCACAAATACACTAAACACCAGCACAGGGACAGCAGCTTGAAAAGTGCCAGGGACATATGGGGAGGAATTGAATCTTGGGCCTTCAGGGAAAGGGCCACCATTGTCTTTATGTTGAGTCCTCCTTCCTCCTAGCTTACAGGTTTAGACTGCCATGAAATCTGAACTTGCATTAACCTGGGAACTCTGCCTGCCTCACCCTGGTGACCCCTTGAGGTTTGCTCCACCAAATTCAGTGGGGATTCCATCAGGATATCATGGAGGGCTTCTTGAAACCTATTAAAGGGCTCATACATAGACTCACTAATTCACAAACACTTACCCTAAGCATCAGCAAGGGGACAGCAACCTAAAAGTTACCAGAGACATACAGGAGGAAAGGAAATATGTGGCTTCAGGGCAAGTACTGCTACTGTCCCTGTGTGAAGTTCACCCCTTCCTCTCTCCCCTCCCCCCAAAAAAGCCTGTAGGTACAAGCAGACTCCAAATCTGAATCATATTAACCTGGAAAACACTGCTTACCCCCCACTGGTGAACCCCTGAGGTTTGCTCCACTCAACTTGCACACTGTGCCTGGCTCTTTCAGTGGCTATGACTAATGGGAAGCCAGACTTGGCACTTGATGCAAACTTTCTTTAAAACTCTCCATGGTCTGCAGCCACCAGGAAGGTGACAGCTGGCCTCAGTGTGTCCTATATCTCTTGCTAAGTGGTCCCAGGTCCAGGGCTGGTGGCAGCCAGACTTGGGTCACAGTGTGGACTCTCATCATGGCATGGTTTTTCCTGTGCACTTCTGGGTCAAGCAGGGGCAGCTACCAATTGCAGATTGATTTGTAGCCCCTACTAGGTTGCCCTGAGTTGGGTACAGGCAGTGGCTAAACTAAGCCTGCATGAAAGCACCTCCCAAAAGGAACGAGAGCCCACATTTTGTGGTCAGCTTCAGACCACAACAGAGCACCACCCTATTAGATCCACAAATGACACATCCAAAGGATAGTCTCACAGACTATAACTGCTGGGGCAAATATCACTCCATGGGGTCAGCACCCACTATGTTTGTGACCAGTCCTCACAGCCAGTCAGCCTGATGGTCAAGCCAACAAACTGACATGCCAACAAGAAACAAGGCTCAGTTACAACAGGAGGGCACACACAACCCACACAAAGACACTCTTGGAACACTCAGCTCAGGTAACCAGGCAGACTGTACCATGAAGCTTCACCAGACACTGACTACATAAGACCACCCTGCCAATACTGGAAGACATAACAGATCTACTTAATACATAGAAACAAACACACTGAAGCAGCCAAAGTGAGGAGACAAAGAAACATGTCCCAAATTAAAGAGCAGGAAAAAACTCCAGAAAAAACAAACAAACAAACCCTATAAACAAAATGGAGGCAAGCAATGTACAAGATGCAGATTTCAAAACACTGGTTACAAGGATGCTCAATGAACTTAGGTGAAGAATAGACCAAGTCAGTTAGAACTCTCACAAAGAGACTGGAAACAAAAAGGACTCAGAAACCACTCAAAAGACCCAGTCAGAAATGAAGAATACAATAACTGAAATGAAGACTATACTAGAAGGAATCAATAGCAGATTAGATGAAGAAGAGGACTGAATCAGTGATTGACAAGACTAGGTAGCAAAAAATGCCCATCAGAGAAGAAAAAAAATTTTTTAAATGAGAACAGTTTAAAGGACCTCTGGAACAACATTAAGTATAACACCATTTACATCACAGGGTTACCAGGAGGAGAAGAGAAAGAGAGAGGGATTGAGAACCTATTTGAAGAAATAATGACTGGAAACTTTCCTACGCTGGTAAAGGAAAAAGATACAGAAGTCCAGGAAGCAAAAAGAGTCTCAAACAAGCTGAACCGAAAGAGGCCCACACCAAGACACATCAGAATTAAAATGCTACAGGCTGAGACAAGGGAAAATCTTAAAAGTAACAAGAAAAAAGAAGTTAGTTACTTTCAAGGGTGCTTTCATAACATTATCATCTGATTTGTCAGTAGAAACATTTCAGGCCAGAAGAGATTGGCAGAAAATATTCAAAGTGATGAAAAACAAGGACCTACAACCAAGACTACTCTACCTAGAAAGGCTATCATTTAAAATCAAAGGATAGATAAAGAGCTTCCGAGACAGAGAAAAGCTAAAAGGAGTTCATTACCACCAAATCAGAACTATAAGAAACATTAAAGGGACTTCTTTAAGAAGGGATAAAAGAACATAAATATTAATAACAAAATAATAACTACATATTTATTAATACTCATTTTAATGTAAATGGATTAAATGCTTCAGTTAAGAGACATAGGGTGGCTGAATGGATAAGAAGACCAGACCTATATATATGCTGCCTAAAAGAGACCCACTTCAGATTGAAAGAGACACACAGAGATTAAAAGTAAAGGGATTGAAAAAATATTTCATACGAATGCTGACGTACCAATACTATATCAGACAAAATAGACTTTAAAACAAGGGCTATAACAAGATACAAAGAAGGACACTACATAAAGATGAAAAAGGTCAACCCCCCAAAAGATATGTCTTGAAAACATTTATCCACCCAATGTAGGAGCATATAAATTTATAAAGCAAATATTGATGGACATAGAGGGAGAGAATGACAGTAATACAGTAATAGTAGGGGGCTTTTGTACTCCATTGACATCAATGGTTAGGTCATTCAGATGGATAATCAACAAGGAACCAGCAGCCTTAAATGACAGACCAGATGGAATTAATTGATATTTTAGGACATTTCACATCAAAGCAGCAAAATATACATTCTTTACAGTGGCACGTTTTTCAGGGTAGACCACAGGCTAAGCCACAGAAGAAATCTTAGTAAATTTAAGAAGATTTAAATCATATCAAACATCTTTTCCAATCACAATGGTATGATTCTAGAAATCAATTACAAGAAGAAAACTGAAAAGCACAGAAACACATGGAGGCTAAATAACCTGCTACTAATCAATGAATGGGTTAACAATGGGATCAAGAAAGAAATCAAAAGATACCCTGGGACAAATGAAAGCGAAAGCCCCAAATCTATGGGCAGCTCATAATAAGGGGCCAGCATTACCTTGATTAGAAAATCAAAGACATGTGAACCCTGAAAAGAAGGTACTTACCACGAAGGGTTCCTGGTGGCTAACAGGATTCAAATTAAAAACAAAACCCAAACCAAAAAAACAAAAAACAAAAAACAAAAAAAACAGAGCGTACCAGCCATTTTCACACAGGGGCCTCTCATGCAAACTGCACTCCAGGGAGAAACCTGTACTGAACTGCCTGCCTCCACACTGAACTGCCTGCCTGCACTGTGTTTCTTCCATCAGAGCCAGCCCTTATAAAGAAGTTTGTAGAATCTTATTTTGACTGATAAGACTGAGACTTTTCCCCATCCAATTGGAGCTGTGCAGTTCTGACCAACCAGAGTGGTTCTATTCTGACTAGTCAGGGCAGTGCCTTTTGGATCAATCAAACTGAGCATCTGGAGTCTTCATTTGCATAAAAACAGACCAATCAAAGACCTGATGTGGGGACTTCTGTCTATATATGCCAGCTCCCCTCTGGCTCTGGGAATGCACTTTCTCTACCCACTGAAGACTGAAGACTGTGTTATTCTGGCTGAGGTGAAACACAGCAAATATATTGCCAGAGCAGACCAGTACAGGCCAGAATAGTCTGGTATAGAATGGAGTAGACCAAAGCACAGTATTGAAGAGCAGACTGCTAAGAAGCATAGCTGTTTAGCAGAGCTGTCTAGCAGAAGACAGGCCTGGCCCCAGGGCTGCCTCACAGATATGCTGTTTTCATAGCTGTGATGTATCAAATCTCAGATGTTCCACAGCCACACTATTTTTCACAGCTGTGCTGTGTTATAATTGAGCTACTTTGCACTGAATAAAGCTTCCTTCTTCACTGCACCCTAAATAGGGGATTTCTGTTGGTGTTGAATTAGTGACAATGACTATTGGTTGACAGACATTACAAGAGAGAGAAATTATAGACCAATATCCTTGATGAACATAGATGCAAAATATCCTCAATAAAATATTGGTAAATCATATTCAACAATACATAAAAAGATTATATACCATGATCAAGTGAGGTTTATTCCATGGATGCAAATTGGTTTAATTACCACAAATAACACCACATAAAAAAGTAAAGAATAAAAATTATATGATCGTATCAACAGATGCAGAAGAAGCATATGATAAAATTCAGCATGCATTTATGACTAAAACTCTCAGCAAATATAGGGCTAGAGGGAACATACCTCAACATAATAAAGAACTTACATGACACACCCACAGCTAACATCATACTCAATTGGAAAAAGCTAAATGCGTTTTCCATAAGATCAGGAACAAGTCAGGCTGTCCTCTTTCATCACTTTTATTCAACATTGTATTAGAAGTCTTAGCCACAGCAATCAGACAAGAAAAAGAAATAAAAGGCATCCAAATTGGAAAGGAAGAACTAAAACTGTCATTATTTGTAGATGACATGATGCTATATAGAGAGAACCCTAAAGAGCCTACCAAAAAACTATTAGAACTGATAAATGAATTAAGCAAAGTAGCAGGGTATAAAGTTAATATTCAGAAATCAGTTGCATTTTTATATACAAATAATGAACTATCAGTAGGAGAAATTAAGTAAACAATGCAATTTACAAGTATGTCAAAATAAGATGCCTAGCAATTAATTTAACTAAGGATGTAAAAGACCTGTAGTAGGTCCTGGCTTGTGTGGCTCAGTGGGTTGAGTACTGGCTCATGAAGCAAAGGGTCACTGGTTTGATTCCCAGTCAGGGCACACAGCTGGGTTGCAGGCCAGGTCCCCATTTGGGGGCACGTGAGAGGCAAACACATGTTGATCTTTTTCTCCCTCTCTTTCTCCCTCCCTTCCCTTCTCTCTAAAAATACATTAATAAATTCTTTTAAAAAAGATCTGTAGTAGAAAAATAGTAAGATGTTAAAGGAAGAAATTGAAGAAGATTTAAATAAGTGGAAGCATGTCTGAAACTGAACAAAATAGAGGTTCAGCTGCCTGACACAACAAAAGCCAAACTTGTGAAGCAGGTGCAGGTGCAAGAGGAGAGAAATTTTGTTCAGTTCTGTGCAACATGGGAGAATAGTGGACTCCTGTCTCAAAGACTGTCTCATCTCCCTGATCAAGCCCGAGGCTCCTGTAGGGATAGAGAGGCAAGACTTTTTTCCTATTCAATTATTTTTCTAGTTTTGTGTGCTTGGAACAATTCATTCATATTTCTAGCATTTTGTGTGTGCAGTGTAAGAAGCTCTCCCTGCAGCCATCTTGGCCAATGGGAGAGACTCTCTGGTATTCTGACAGACTGTCTGTGATAACATGTATTGTGCTCATGGATAGGAAGAATTAACATTGTTAAAGTGTCTATACTACTCTAATCAATCTATAGATTTAATGCAATCCCTATCAAAATACCAATGACACTTTTCACAGGGCTAGAAAAAGTGATCCTAAAATTTATATGCAATCACAATAGACCCTGAATAGTGTCAGCAATCTTGAGAAAGAAGAACAAAGTTGGAGATTATGCTACCTGATATCAAACTATATTACCAGGTTATAGTAGTCAAAAAGGCATGATACAGGCATAAAAACAGACTCATAGATCAATGGAACAGAATAGAGATTCCAAAATTAAACCATACCAATATGGTCAATTAATTTATGACAAAGGAGGCAAAAATATACAATGGGGTAAAGACAATCTCTTCAATAAATGGTGCTGGGAAAACTGAAGAGATACATATAAAAAATGAAACTAGAACACTTTCTTACACCACATACAAGAATAACCTCAAAATAAATCAAAGACTTACATGTAAGACCTGAAACCACAAAAGCCCTAGAAGAAGAGATAGGCAGTAAACTTTCTGACATTTTTCTTAATAAGATATGTTTTTACATATCTCCTTGGACAAGGGAAACAAAAAAATAAATCAATGTGATTACAACAAACTAAACATTTATGAACAAGAAAAGGAACCATCAACAAAACAAAAAACAATCTACTGATTGAAAGAAGCTTTTTGCTAATAACATATCTGGTAAGGGGTTCGTATCCAAAATTCATAAAGTACTCATACAACTTAATACCAAAAATAAAAACCTCAAACAAACAACCTAATTAAAATCTGGGCAGACAATCTGAAAAGACAGTTCTCCAAAGAGGATATAAAGATAGACAATACATGTATGAAGAGATGATCAATATCACTAATCACCATAGAAAAGCAAATTAAAATCACAATGGGATATTACCTCACACCTGTCAGAATGACTGTCATAAAAAATTGACAACCAAACAGACACATAGACCAATGGAATAGAATAGAACCCAGAAATAAACCTATGTCTCCATGGTCAATTAATATTTGACTAAGGGGGCAGAAACATAAAATGGAGTAAAAATAGCCTCTTCAACAAATGGTGTTGAGAGAGCTGGACAGCTACATGCAAAAAAATGAAACTTGACAACCAACTTATACCATACACAAAAATAAATTGAAGGTGGATAAAAGACTTAAATATAAGTTGTGACACCATAAAATTCCTAGAGAAGAACATAGGCAGGAAAATCTCAGGTATTCCATGTAGCGGTATATTCACCAATATGTTCCCTAAAGCAAGGGACATAAACAAAAGAATAAACCAATGGGACCTCATCAAAATAAAAAGCTTCTGCACAGCTAAAGAAAACAGCATTAAAATGAAAAGGGAGTCTTTGGCTGGTGTAGCTCAGTGGATTGAGTGCAGGCTGTGAACCAAAGCATCTCAGGTTCGATTCCCAGTCAGTGCACATGCCTGGGTTTCAGGCCACGGCCCCCAGCAACCGCACATTGATGTTTCTCTCTCTCTCTCTTTCTCCCTCCCTTCCCTCTCTAAAAGTAAATAAATAAAATCTTTTAAAAAATGAAAATGGAATCAATTACATGGGAAAACGTATTTGCAAATGATATCTCGGGCAAGGGTTTGATCTCCAAAATATATAAAGAACTCATGCAACTCCACTCCAGGAAGGCAAACAACACAATTAAAAAAAGGGCAAAGGACCTGAACAGACACTTCTTTAAGGAGGACATACAGAAGGCCTAGAGACACTCAGCATCACTAGACATCAGACAGAAGCAAATTAAAACCACAGTGAGGTACCACTTTATAACAGTAAGAATGGCCATCATAGCCAAATCAACAAACAACAGGGTCTGGAGTGGTTGTTGAGAAAAGGGAACCCTAGCACACTGCTGGTAGGAATGCAGACTAGTGCAGCCACTGTGGAAAGCAGTACAGATTTTCCTCAAAAAACTAAAGACGGAACTGCCTTTTCACCTGGCAATTCAACTGCTGGGACTACACCCTAAGAATCTTGAAACATCAATTCAAAAGAACCTGTGCACCCCAATGTTCATTGCAGCATTATTTACAATAGCTAAGTGCTGGAAGCAACCTAAATGCCCACCAGTAAATGAGTGGATAAAAAAACTGTGATACATTTACACTATGGAATACTATGCAGCAGAAAGAAAGAGGGAGCTCCTACTCTTCATGACAGCATGGATGAAAGTGGAGAGCATTATGCTAAGTGAAATAAGCCAGGTGGTGAAAGACAAATACCATATGATCTCACCTATAAGTGGAACCTAGTAAACAGAATGAACAAGGAAGCAAAGTATAACCAGAGACTTTGAAACAAAGAATAAACTGACAGTAACCATAGAGGAAGGGGGAGAAGGATAATAGGAGATAATAGGGGAAAGGTATCAAGGAACATGTATAAAGGACACATGGACAAAGTCAGTAGGTTTGAGGGTGGGAGGTGGGGATGGGTGGGGCAAGGGGACATGGTGGGATAAAAATGGAGACAACTGTACTTAAACAACAATAAAAAAAATCAACAACCAACTAGTGTTGGTGAGGTTGTGGAGAAAAAGGAACCTTTCTGCAGTGTTGGTGGGATTGCAAATTTGTACAGCCACTATAGCAAATGGTATGGATGTTTATTAAAAAATTTAAAGTGGAACTGCTTTCTTAACCAGAAATTCCAAGTTTGGGTATCTATCTGAAGAAATTCAAAACACTAATTCAAAAAGATATATGTACCTTTATGTTCATTGCAGTGTCTATTAAAATAGCCAATATATGGAAGCAACTTAACTATCCATCAATGAATGATTGGATAAAGAAGATGTAGTGCATATATACAATGGAACATTACCCAGCCATTAAAGGGAATGAAATCTAACCATTTGTGACAACATGGATGGACCTAGATGTTATTATGCTCAGTGAAATTAGACATAGAAAGACAAATACCATATAATTTTACTTACATGTGGAATCTAAAGAACAAAATAAATGTATAAACAAAACAGAAAAAGGCTGAGATATAGAGAACAAGTTAATGGTTTTCAGATGGGAGGGGAGTTCAGGAGCTGGGTGAAAAAGGTGAATGGATTCAGACTTCCAAATTGGTAGTTAGGAAATAGTCACTGAATGTAATGTGAAGCATAGGGAATACAGTCAATAATATAATAACTATGTATGGCTCCAGGTGCATACTAGATTTATTGGTGGATCACTTTATAAATTATATGAATGTCTAACCACTATGCTGGAAACCTGAAGCTAATATAAAATAACATTGAGGGAGAAGGAAGATGGTGGAGGAGTGAATGGAAGTAACACTGACCTCTTCCCAGGACCAATCTGGAATTACAACTTAATTGTGAAGAAACCACCTGGAACAAACAACTGAACAATAGCCAGAGAGAAGCATATAACTTTGGACATTACTAGTCTGGTAAGGAGTGTGGTAGAAACTCGAGAAGGCTGGCTGGGTTCCCACATGCCGCAGTGTCTGTGCGATAATTAAGCAGCTGGTTGGGTCCCCCAAAGAAGATTGGGGTCTAAACTTTAAGCTAGGATTCCCAGACTAGAACACCAGAACCTAAAAAGTACACAGATAACAAACTGCCAGGGACAGACGCTGGAGATGTAAGGGCTATTTAAAGGGCCAACACACAAATTTTCCATTGCAGCCACCTACTCAGGGCTCTGGCAAAGGTGGGGGCAGAGTGGGTTGGAGATGCCTGAGGAGAGATGGGGACAGAAGCCTTGGGGAGAGAACAGAGAGTACTGAGTCATCCCCTGGACCACAGCAGCCTTTGTGCTCAGGCAGACCACTCCCCTTCGAGTGGCAGTAGCCTGAGGGGAAACAATTGCCCTAACCCCAATAGGGTCTCTGCCCTGGCGCTTTGGTGCTTAAGCCTGACTGCTGAATCCTAGTGACCAGGTAAACAACTGAAGGAGATAGCCAGAGACAGTAGATCAGAGGTGGGCAGAGTGGACCAGAGACTTGAGGATAGACTGGGGATTCGAGGCTTTAGGAAGAGAACTCAGAAAGTAGCCACCGGGATCAGTGCTGAGCCAACCCCCATATGCAGCAACCATCCTGCTCAGGCAGACCACTTCCCTCAAAGCAGCAGCAGCAGAAGGGGAAAAAATAGCCCCCACCCCAGGAGGAATTCAGCCCTGCCCTACTGTGATTAAACCTGACTACTGAGTGCAGAGTGACCATATTAACAACTGAAGGAGGCAGCCAGTGACAGCAGATCACTGGAAATATTGAACAGACTGCCTAAGGTCAGATGGGATCAACATCTGACATCACCAAAGGCAGATCCAGAAAGAAAAAAACAGTGGTAAAAACAAGATGCTTACCGAGATGAAAGCCACTGTGGTCTTCATCATGATTTGTGATATTTTCTTTCCTGCATAGCTTTATAACATTTATTTCTTGTCCAGCAAGTTTGTATATAATAAGTCACTAGATTTTATACTATACTATATTTCAATTCACATATTTTCCCCCTTCCCTCTCTTAGCCCATTTTACCTTCCTCTTTCCTTGCCATATTATTTCAAATTTGTTTTTTTCTCTAGCTACAACTTGTTTCCATTCCACACTCTTACTATTTTTCTGTCCAGACACTCAAAACAAATTCTCTTGTCAAGGGTCATTTCACATCCTTTTGCCGAGCTCCTAAAATTCCTGCATTCTCTCCATACCTATAACAAAATTTGCTAGTTGGTATGGGTAGAGTAGGTGTTGCATTGTTTTTTCAAGGTTATCTCTAGAGCTTCACTAATTTTGTATTTCAAATAACAAATTTTACTGGACTCCTCTCCTGCCCTTTTTTTTTACTCAGATTTTAATTCTGCCATCTTAGCCAGTTTTTTTCTTTTTTCTTTTTTGTCTTTCTTCTATTTCTCTTTCACCCTGCCATTTTACTTTTCCTTATTCTCCTTTTTTCCTTTTCCTTTACATCCCAAATCTTAATTTTTCCCTCACTTAGTCTAGTTTTTGTTCCTCAGCTCTTAGTATTCCCCTCTCCCTCTATCATTACAAAATCACTTCCCATTCTTCTAAACATGTCCTAGACTTTTCTTTGTTTCTTTTTTCCCCTCTTATTCCCATACCACCTATATTAATTTTAGCTTGTTTGTTGTTGATAGTATTCTGGTGGATCTTTCTCTCCAATTTGGCTCCTATTTTTATTAATTATTTAATATTTCCCTTCCTTTTTCTCTCTCTTTTATTTTATACTATTTTTATTTCTGTTTAATCCTAATATTATACATTTCCCTTTTTATACTCCATTCCACACTCTTCATTCCCTTTCTTCATTCATGAGATAAACTTTACCTTCTCTCCTTCCATCGCTCCAACTCCCAAATCTTATTATTGGTCATCCCTCTACCCTCTCAAAATCATTTCTCTATGAGTAGGTCATCTCATACCCATCATCCTTCCTTATAATAATCTTAATCCTGTTAAACCCATATTATATAATCCTGTTACAGGTTCATTTGCTATTGATAGTGGCGTTCTAGGGGGGAGTTATACACGTGGGTGTGGGTTTGTTTCTTGGGCTCTGTGGTTTTGTTAGGCAATACCTGCACAGCAGCACACAAGATGTGGTGGGCAGAATGACCCTCAGCCAACTAGCTGGAGGGAAGGACCCACCAAGGAAAGACCCAACAACAATCAAAACCCAATTACATCCAGAGAACCAACATAAAAGTATAAAGGACATCCCAAGAACATCAAGTTCAGGTGACTAAGGAGACTGCACCACTGAATCTCACAGAGCTCCCACCATAGAAGTTGACACCACAAAGTCACAAAGTCAAAACATCAATCTAAGAAACAGAAGCAAACAACAAGAATCTCCCCTATCATGTGGAGACAAAGAAACAATCTCCAATTGAAAGGAAAGGAGGAATCTCCAGACAGAGTGATACAAGAAATAAAAGGCAAGTCAACTATCAGGTGTTGAGTCCAAAAACAATGGCAATAAGGAAGCTCAATGAACTCAGTGCAAATTACCAAAAACTACAGGGAACTTACAAGGAACTTACTGTAAACTCTATCAGCATAATAAATGACATAGAAACAATCAACAAGGACCAAGAAAAAATGAAGAATACAATTTCTGAATTGAAGAACACAATAGAAGGAATCAAAAGCAGGCTCAATGAAGCAGAGGACTGAATCAGTGAGCTGGAGGACAGAGTAGAAAAAGACTATCAAAAAGAGCAAGAAAAAGAAAAAAGACTGAAAAAAGATGAAGAGGGGTTGAAGGAAAATATAAAATTTTTATATAATAAAAATATAAAATGGACAGGACAATATAAAATGGAATAATATCCATATAATAGGAATACCAGAGGAGAAGAAGATGAGGAAAGGATAGAAAATCAGTTAAAAAAAACTAATGATGGAAAACTTCCCTAATTTGATGAGCAAAAAAACCTCAAAAGTCCAGGAAACAGATAGGGTCCCATTCAAGACGAACCCAAAGAGGCCCATTGCAAGGCACATCATAATTAAAATGGCACAATTTATGGACAAAGAAGAGTATCTTAAAGGCAGTAAGGGAGAAACAAGAAGTAACATACAAGGGAGCTCTGATAAAGCTAGCAGCTGACTTCTCAGCAGAAATATTACAAGCCAGAAGAAAATGGCAAAAAATGTTCCAAGTAATGAAAAACAAAGGCCAGCAACTGAGACTACTCTACCCAGCAAGGCTCTCAAATAAAATAGAAGACCAAATAAGGAGATTCCCAAACAAAAGAAGTCTAAAAGAATATACCACCACCAATGCAGCACTGCAAGATATGGTAAAGGGAATACTTTAAGAAGGGAAAGAAAAACAGTGAGAGAGAAAGGAACAAAAGGTATAAAGGGAGTAAAATGGCAAAGAATATGGACCTATCAATAATAACCTTAAATGTAAATGGTTAAATGTTCTAATCAAAAGACATAGGGTAGCTGAATTGATAAGAAAACATGACCCAGACATATGTTGCTTACAAGAAACCCACATTAGAAGAAAAGGCACACACAGATGGAAAGTGAAGGGCTGGAAAAAAATATTCCATGCAAACAGACAGAAAAACAAAAGCCAGGGTAGCAACACTTATATCTGACAAAATAGACATCAAACTAAGGCCATAAAAAGAGACCCAGAAGGACATTTCATAATACTTAAGGGAGGAATCCATCAAAAAACATAAAACATCATAAACATATATGCACCCAACACAGGAGCACCGAAATATATAAGGAAAATTTTGGAGGACTACAAGAAAGATATAGACAGCAACACAAGTATATGAGGAGATTTTAACCCCACATTGTCAAAAATGTACAGATCTTCCAAACAAAATATCAACAAGGATGTTGTGGCATTGAACAATGCCCTAGATCAAATGGACCTAACTGATATATATAGAACCTTTTCTCCCAAAGAAACAAAATACACATTCTTTTCTAATACACATAAAATATTTTCAAAGATAGACCACATGATAAGACACAAAACAAGCCTCAACAAATTCAAGAAAATTGACATCACAGCAAACATCTTCTCAGACAACAAAGGCCTGAAACTAGAAACCAAACTCAAGGAAAAAACTCAAAAACACTTAAATTCATGGAGATTGAACAGCATGCTATTAAACAATGAGTGGACTAATAATGACATGGAGGAAGAAATAAAAAAGTTTTGGGGAACAAATGAAAATGAACTCACAACATTCCAAAACTTATGAGACACAGTGAAAGAAGTCCTGGGAGGGAAGTTCATACCAATACAGGCATACCTAAAATGATAGAAACATTCCAAATAAACAACCTAACCCTATGCCTACAAGAACTAGAGGAATAACAACAAACAAAGCTCAGAGCAAGTAGGAGGAAGCAAATAACCAAGTTGAGAGAAAAAACAACATAGAGACCAAAGGAACAATTCAAAGGATCAATAAATCCAGGAGCTGGTTTTTTGAAAAGATAAACAAAATTGGCAAGACTTTAAGCGGACTCATCAAGAAAAAAAGAGAGAAGACTCAAATAAACACAATGAGAAATGAAAGAGGAGAGATTACAACAGATACCACAGAAATACAAAGGATTGTAAGAAATTACTATGAAAAAATATATGCCAAGCAATTTGAAAACCTAGGTGAAATGGACAAGTTTCTAGAAAAATATAATCCTCCAAAACTGAATAAAGAAAAAACAGAAAGCCTGAACAGACCAATGACAGTTGACAAAATTGAAGCAGTAATCAAAAAAACTCCCAGCATACAAAAGCGCTGGATCTGACGGCTTTGCAGAAGAATTTTAAAAAGCATTTCAGGAAGAGCTAACCCCATCTGTCACAGACTATTCAAAAAAATCCAAGAAGATAGAAGACTCCCAAACTCTTTTTATGAAGCTAGCACCACCCTATCCTGAAACCAGATAAAGACACAACAAACAAAAAAAATGTCAGGCCAATATCACTGATGAACATAGACACTAAAATCCTCAACAAAATATTGGCAAACCCCATCCAGTCAGCAATAAATTAAAAAGATCATACACCATGATGAAGTGGGATTCATCCCAGGGATGCAAGGATGGTATAATTGTCATAAATGAATAAACATAATACATAACATAAACTAAAGATAAAAATTACATGATCATATCAAAAGAAGCGGAAAAAGTATTTGACAAGGTTCAGCACCCATTTATGATAAAAACACTCAGGAAAATGGGAATAAAGGGAGCAGTCTTCAACATAATAAAGGCCATGTATGAGAGACCTCATACTCAATGGGCAACACATTCTCAATGGGCAAAAACTAAAACCTTTCCCACTAAGATCAGGAATAAGACAATGATGTCCACTTTCACCACTTCTATTCAACATAGTATTGGAAGTCCTAGCTACACGGATAAGACAAGAAGAAGAAATAAAAGACATACAAATTGGAAAGGAGGAAGTAAAACTGTCATTGTTTGCAGATGACATGATAATGCACATAGAAAGCCCTACAGACTCCACCAAAAAACTACTCAACCTAGGAAGTTAACTTGGCAAAACAGCAAAATAAAAAGTCAATATTTAGAAATCAAAGGCATTTTTCTACACCAGCAATAAAATATCAGAAACAGAAATCAGGAAAAAAAATCCCATTTGCTATAGCAAGAAGAAAAATAAAGTACCAAAGAATAAACCTAATCAAGGAGGTAAAAGACATGTACTTAGAAAACTCCACAACACTGAAGAAAGAAATTAAGAAAGGCACAAATAAATGGAAGCATATACCACGTTCATGGATTGGAAAAATTAACATCATCCAAATGTCCATACTACCTAAAGTAATTAATAGATTCAATGCAGTCCCTATCAAAATACCAAGGACATATTTCACAGATAGAACAAACAGTTCAAAAATTTATATGGAACCATAAATGACCCCAAATACCTGCAGCAATTTTTAGAAAGAAGAACAAAATAGGTGGGATCACCATACCTGACTTCAGACTATATTACAAGACCATGGTAATCAATCAGTCTGGTACTGGCATAAGAACAGACACGTAGAGCAATGGAACAGAATAGAGAGCTCAGAAATAAACCCATATATCTATGGTCAAGTAATATTTGACAAAGAGGGCAGAAGCATAAAATGGAATAAAAATAGCCTCTTTAACAAATGATATGAGAGACCAGGACAGCTATACATAAAAAAATGAAACTCGACCACCAACTTACACCACACACAAAAATAAACTCAAGATGGATCAAGTACTTAAATATAAGTCCTCATACCATAAAAGTTCTAGAGGAAAACATAGGCAGGAATATGTCAGGCATTCCACACAGCAATATTTTCACCAATAAGTCCTCTAGAGCAAGGAATATAAAGGAAGGAATAAATAAATGGGATTTCATCAAAATAAAAAACTTCTGCATGGCTAAAGAAAGCATTAGCAAGATGAAAAAGGAACCAACTGTATGGGAAAATTTATTTGCCAGTGATACCTTGGACCAGGGTTTGATCTCCAAAATATATAAACTCATGTAACTCCACACCAGGAAGACAATTCAATTAAAAAATGGGCAAAGGACATGAACAGACACTTCTCCAAGGAGGACATAAAGAGGGCTCAAAGACATGTGAATGGATGCTCAACATCACTAGCCATCAGAGAGTTGCAAATTAAAACCACAATGAGATACCACTTGACACTGGTCAGAATGACCATCATAAACAAATCAAGAATAAATGTGTGGTGGGTTGTGGAGAAAAGGGACCCCTAATGCACTGTTCGTGGTAGTGCAAACTGGTGCATACTGGCCTTTTTGGAAAACGGTATGGAATTTCCTCAAGAAAGTGAAAATGGAATTGCCTTTTGACCAGCAATTTTACTTCTGGGATTATACACCCTAAGAATCCTGAAACACCAATTCAAAAGAACCTATGCACCCCAATGTTTCTAGCAGTACAATTGACAATAGCCAAGTGCTTGAAGCAACCTTTGTGCCCATCAGTAAATAAGTGGATCAGTAAACTGTGGTACATTTGCACAATGGAATACTAGGCAGCAGAAAGAAAAAAGGAGCGCCTATCTTTCACAACAACATGGATAGACTTGGAGAGCATTATGTTAAGTCATATAAGCTAGGCAGTGAAAGACAAATACCATATGATCTCACTATATGATTCCACCTAAGTGGAATCTAATTAACAAAACAAATAAGCAAGAAAATATAACCAGAAACACTGAAATTATCAACAAACTGGCGGTACCCATAGTGGAGGGGAGAAGGAAATAACGTGGGGAGGAAGGGAAAGGGTCATGAATGAACATGTATAAAGGACCCATGTATAAAGCCAAAGGGAGTAAGATTGAGGGTGGGATGTGGTGTTGGGTAGGGCACAGGAAACTGGTAGTGGGAAGTGGGGAAAACTGTATTCAAACATCAATAGAAAAATTAAAAATTACATTAAATTAAACTTAAACATAAAAAAACAGAAAAATAAACTGAAAAAATAAAATAAAATGACATTGTATGTCAACTGTAATTGAAATTTTAAAAGTAGAGTGTTTTTCCTAATGCATTTGTTGACCTTTCATTTTTTTCAGCTCTGGCTGAAATGCTGCCTTTGTAGCATAGTACCTTTCCACATAAACATGAATCTGTTTTTGAATTTTATGTATTAAATATCAAAGTGTTTGGGAGGCTTTTCAAAGTGCCTGATATATTCTTTTTTTTTCTTCACATTTTTTTTTGTTGTTGTTGTTCAGGTACAGTTGTCTCAATTTTCCCTCCATCACTCCTCCCTGCCCCAACCATCCCCATTTCTCGCCCTCAAACCTACCCCAGTTTGGCTTGTCCATATGTCTTTTATACATGTTCCTTGATGACCCTTCCCCCTTTTCCCCCTGTTATCTCCTCCCACCTCCCCTCTGGTTACTGTCAGTTTGTGCTTAATTTCCATGTCTCTGGTTATATTTTGCTTGCTTATTTGTGTTGTTGTTGGTTCCACTTATAGGTGAGATCATATGGCATTTGTCTTTCACCTCCTCATGAGGTGCCTAATATATTCTTAAGTATTTTCTCATTCAGATGTACTTTCAAATCAGCTCCTCAAGTTTTATTGTCCTGTTGGGACTTTGTTGAAAATGGACTAAATTTATAGATTTTGCAGGCAAAAAAAACTATTTCAATTTTTGGGAAAAAGTTTTAAATGGTCTGTTTTTAGATTGTGTCAAGATGTTCCTCCATGCAAAGATGTCTTGTCCATAAGCCTTTGGATCAAGCTGGGGGTGTGTTAGTAGCATGATCAGTTTGCTGGTCTAACATTGACTGCTTGTCTAGTACTGTGATCCCCTTGTTTTGTCCAGCAGGGAGGAGACCACTTGCAAAATGTAATCTCCAATGCTCCTCAGTATGATGAAGGAGGACAATGACAAACTGTAGCAAGTGGAAAAGGCTGGGTGTTGGGTGGGGTAAGTATGGACATTGCTGGGGAGTGAAGATTGACCAAAGGAAGAGCCACTGTGGCTGGACCTCTGGATTCCTTCCTCTGCATGGCTTCCCCCCAAGTTCTCAGTCCAATCCTTTGGTCCTCCCTGTGTGCATAGGCTAAGGAAGGAGAAGATGACCAGTGTGCATAGGACTCAGTCTTGGGATCTGTCCACAGCCATTAATCAACTTGAGTTGGTCTTGTTTTTTGAAGAAATCTTTATTTATGTCTTTACATGTACACATATAAATTCAAACCCACCTACTTGAAGATCAGTTGCTCTCATGTTACCTTTTTGTCATTTGCTATGTCTCTATAGATTGATTTCTTAATATTTATTATAATTGACTTACTTTAAACCATTCAAATATCACTTTCAGCCTCATTTTAAGCAATCATACCTATGAAAGCATGGATTTGACATGCCAGCTTTGTTTCTATATCCATTAAATTAGAAAATAACTATTGAAATATGACATACTTATTCATTTGCTACCTCAGATCATTTTTGCCCACCAATAGTGGGCAAAATACTGTCAGAAAGCTAACAGTATTGGCCATATACTGGCAGAGATATGCCAGGGACCACATGCTTTGGTGTGTGCCCTACCGGCCTTTGTATCAACCTCTAGAATGACTTAGAGGAAGGAATTTTTGCCTTAAGGTGTCATTCTACTATCCTGGAAATAAGGAGCAGACTCAGTGCTGCAGTTGTTAGGGCAATAACTCATTCCATTGTGTCCAGGGACCTGTGAGTTCCTTTTCAGCAGATTCTTATCCAGAGATTCTCCTGGTGATGTAGTCTTAAGTGGGAAATATGGGTTCTGGAGTGGGCTGGAGTTCACTTTGGCTCTGGACCAGGAAATGTCCCTATTTTTGTAGCTCCTGGGTTTCCATCGGGGAGGGCTGGGAATAAGCCAGATGAAGGTTGACGTAAAGAAGAAAGCATACACAACAGCTTTCTGGTTGGTTATATTAGACCTGTCTCACCAGAACAGGAATCCTTTTCAGATGAGTGGTGGCTCAAGAAAGGGTTGGGACTTTTCACAACATTTCCTCTTGGACACCTGAAGAGCTGGGGACTCCAGCACCTCTGCTTGTCAGTCTGAATTCACAGGAACTTTTTCTGCCCCTAGGCCTGATCTTAAGAGCTAGCCTCAAGATAAGGAAGTGAGTGAGGTGGGTGCTTATTTAGACCCTTTTCCTCATGCTAAGAAGAGAAAAGAGGGATGTAACAGAGGAAGACTTGTTAGAATCACATAGCCAGCAAGGGGTTCAGATCTTTCTGGCCCTCCTACACTGGACTTGGAGCCCAGGATTCTGACCACTAACCAAGGCCCACTCTGGTACTCCAGACTGACAGCAGTCACTACTACAACTATATGAGGGAGACTAATACTATTGGAAATATGCCATAGGTACCACGCAAAGTAGGCCAGAGATAAATTTTTTAAATGCAAGATATAAATTGTAGAATGATAAATTAATGCACTTAAAAATCTTATAAAGTGTCCTGGCTGGAGTGGCTCAGTGGATTGAATGCATGCCTGTGAATCAAAGTGTTGCTGGTTTGATTCCCAGTCGGGGCACATGCCTGGGTTGCAGGCCAGGTTTCCAGTAGGGGGCAAGCAAGAGGCAACCACACATTGATGTTTCTCTCCCTCTCTTTCTCCTTCCCTTCCCCTCTGTTTAAAAAAAAATGTTAAAATCTTATAAAGAAAGGGATTAGTTTCAAAGAAAATGTCAAGTAGCAAAAGTGATTCAAGATGTACAAAAGATAGCACAGGAGGAGAAGAAATCTCACTTAGATATAAGTCTCAATTGAAATATTAGCAAAGCAAATGTAGCAGAACATGGAAAGAATCCACCATGACAACAAAGGGTTTATCCAAGGGATGTAGGTATGAATCAACATTACAGAATCAATTAAAGCAATTCATTGGATTATTAGGCAAAATGAGAATTTATCACCTCAAAAGATTCCCAAGAGGTTATTTCTTACAACTTAATACCATCTTTAGTATAAAAGACATTTACTGATTAGGAATTTTAAAATTCTTTAAAGAAACAAAGAGAATTTTATCAGAACAAAATAGAACTACACTTTCAGGGAAATGCTTAAGTGGGGTCATAAATACCTTTGAGAATCTGATGGAAAATTTAGATGTTATCCCCATAAAAATAAATACATGTACATACAGTTTGTTCAGGTTTTCAAGGGTTTTATGGGCTGTTGGAATCATATATGTGTACTTTTGGTTATCTATGGACCCTGGCTTAAGGTCCCTAAATTACAAGGGGTTTAGCCAGGATAACACACATGAGTTATACATTCAGGTCTGGATATGAATTTGGATTAGAAAGGAAGAAGTAAAACTATCTCTATTTGCATATTACATGATCTTATGTATATAAAATCCTAATAAATTCACTAAAAAGCTATTAGAACTAATACATAAGTTACACAGTTGCACAATGTTGTAGAATGCAAGATGAATACACAACAATTTATTGTGTTTCTCTATACTTTCAATGAATAATAAGAAAAAAATTGTGAAAAATAATTCCACTTATAAACCAACTATGTGGGAAAACATATTTGCCAATGATACCTCAAACAAGGGTTTGATCTCCAAAATAGCCATCACTAGCCATCAGAGAGAAGCAAATTAAAACAACAGTGAGATGCCACTTCACACTGGTGAGAATGGCCATCATAAACAAATTAACAAACAAGTGCTGGAGAGGATGGGAACCCTAGTGCACTGTTGGTGGAAATGCAGACTGGTGCAGTCATTGTGGAAAACAGTATGGAATTTCCTTAGAAAACTAAAAATGGAATTGCATTTTGACCCAGCATTTCCACTGCTGGGATTATATCCTAAGAGCCCTGAAATACTAATCCAAAAGAATGTATGCACCCCAATGTTCATAGCAGCATAATTTATAATAGCCAAGTGCTGGAAGCAACCTAAGTGACCATCAATAAATGAGTGGATCAAAAAACCGTGGTACATTTACACAGTGGAATACTACACAGCAGAGAGAAAGAGGGAGCTCCTACCCTTTGCAACAACATGGATGGAACCAGAGAACATTATGCTAAGTGAAATAAGCCAGGTGGTGAAAGACAAATACCATATGATCTCACCTGTAAGTGGAACCTAATCAACAAAAGAAAAAAGCAAACAAAATATAACCAGAGACATTGAAATTAAGAACAATCTAGCAATAACCAGAGGGGAGAGGGGAAAGGACAGTGGGGGAAAGGGTTTTCAGGAGCTATTATAAGGGACACAGGGACAAAACCAAGAGGGAGGGAGGAAGCAAGGGAGGGAGGTGGGTTTGGCTGGGGTTGGGGGGGAGTGGTGGGGGAAAAATGCAGACAACTGTAATTGAACAACAATAAATTAATTTTAAAACTAATTCCATTTATAATAACACCAAAAAAGAATAAAACACTTAGGCCAATATTTAACAAAAGTAGTGTGAAACTTACACTGTGAAGACTACAAAACTTTACTGAAATTATGGATCTAAGTATGTAATTGCTTACATACTTAAACATTCTTTGTTTATGGGTTAGAAGACTTTGTATGGTCAAGATAGCAATACTTCCCACATTGGTCTACCAATATAAGTCAGTACCTGGATTCTTGTAGAAATCAACAAGCTGATCCTAAAATTAGTGTGGAATTCAAGTGGCTCAGAACAGGCAAAATAATGTTGAAAAAGAACAAAGAGGATTCACACTTCCCAACTTAAAAACTTACAAACGTAAAGCAAGTAAGACAGTGTGGTACTGGCATGAGGACAAACATATAGAACAATGAATAGAATCGAGAGTCTGGAAACAAACCTATGTATCTATGGTTACCTAATTTTCAACAAGAGTGCCAAATCAGTTTAATGGGAAAGAACAATCTGTTCAACAAATGGTGCTGGGAAAACTGGATAGACGCATGCAAAACAATGCAGTTGGACCTTTACATCATGTCATATTAATGAACCATAAATGGGTCAAAGACCTAAATGTAAGTGCCAAAACGATGAAACCCTTTGAAGAAAACATAGGAGCAAATCTTCATGACCTTGGATTTGGCAATTGATTTTTAGATATAATACCAAAAACTGTAAGCAACAATAATGACAACAAACTATATAAATCGGACTTCATCAAAATTAAAAAAAAATTTGTGCTTCAAAGGACACGCTTTTAAAAAAATTGTATTTTATTATTTATGCTATTACAGTAATCCCAATTTTTCTCTCTTTTCTCCCCTCCTCCCTCCCTCCACACTCTCTCAGGCAATTCCCACACTTCTCCTATTCATGTCCATGGGTCAGGCATATATGTTCTTTGGCTACTTAATTCCCTATGCTGTACTTTACATCCCCATGACTATTCTGTAACTACCAATTTGTACTTAATCCCTTCACCTTTTTATGCTCATCTCCCTGAACCCCTCCTATTTGACAACCATCAGAATGTTCTCTGTATCTATGATTCTGTTTCTGTTCTGCTTCTTTGTTATTTACTTATTTATTTTTTACAAGATTTTTAAATTTTTTGTTCAAGTAGTTGTCTCCCTTTTCCCCCATCACCCTCCCTCACCCCTCCCACTGCCACCTCCCACCCTCAATCCTACTCCCCTTTGGTTTTGCCATGGGTCCTTTATTCATGTTCCTTGATGACCCTTCCCCTTCTTCCCTCTGTTATCCCCCTCTCCCCTCCCCTCTGGTTACTGTCAGTTTGTTCTTTATTTCAATGTCTTTATTTTGTTTTTTAGATTCAATTGTTGATAGACATGTATTTATTGCCATTTTATTGTTCATATTTTTTTACCTTCTTCTTCTTCCTCTTTTTCTTCTCCTCCCTCTTCTTCTGATTCTCCTTCTCCTCCTCCTTCTTCTTAGAAGACTCTTTAACATTTTGTATAATACAACTTTGGTGGTGATGAGCTCCTTTAGTTTTTCTTGTCTGAGAAGCTCTTTATCTGTACTTCAATTCTAAATAATAACTGCTGGATAAAGTAATCTTGGTTGTAGGTACTTGCTTTTCATTACTTTGAATATTCTTACCAGTTCCTTCTAGCCATCAAAGTTTCTTTTGAGAAATCATCTGACAATCTTATGGAAACCCCCTGTAGGTAACTAATTGATTTTCTCTTGCTGGTTTTAAGATTCTCTCTTTGTATTTAACCATTGGCATTTTAATTATGATGTGTCTTGGTGTGGGCCTGTTTGGGTTCATCTTGTTTGGGACTCTCTGCACTTCCTGGACTTGTATGTCTATTTCCTTCACCCACTTAGGGAAGTTTTCTGTCATATTTTCCAATATGTCTCAATTTCTTGCTTTCTCTCTTCTCTTTTCAGCATCCCTATAATGTAAATGTTGGTATGCTTGAAGTTTCCCTAGAAGCTCCTTACACTAACCTTATTTTTTTAATTCTTTTTTCTTCTTGCTCTTCTGAGTGGTTGTTTTTTTGCTTTTTTATATTCCAAATCACTGATTTGATTGTTGGTTTTTATCTACTCTACTGTTGATTCCTTGTAAATTGTTCTTCATTTCAGTTAGTGTATCCTTCATTTCTGACTGGATCTTTTTTATGTTGTTGAGGTTCTCACTAAGTTCACTGAGCATTCTTATAATAAGTGTTTTGAACTCTGCATGTAATAAATTGCTTGTCTTCATTTTTTTCCCCCTCTGGACTTTGTTCTGTTCTTTGATTTGGGCCATGTTTCTTTGTCTCCTCACTTTGGCAGGCTCTCTGTATTTGTCTATATGTATTAGATAGAGCTGCTATATCTCCCAGGTTTAGTAGAGTGGCCTAATGTAGTAGATGTCTTGTGGGGTCCAGCGGCATAGCCTCCCATATCACCTAAGCTGGGCACTCAAGATGAACCCACCACGTGAGCTGTGTACATCCTCATTTTATAGTTAAGCTTTGGTTTTTATTGACACATCAAGATCAGCCACCACCTGTGTTCTGTCTAGAACCACCTGGCATAAGCTACAAAGTGATTTGCAGGTAGTTGCTACTTATTCTGGGCTTGGTGTTTCTCCAGTGAGGCCAAGCTGTGAACCAAGGCCAGCTGCTACTAGTGTCCATACTGGGGCAACTTAATAAGGAGTATAGGGTTTGGTGAAGCCAGATGCTGCTTATCTGAGAGATTTTAGGAAAATCTGAAGCATGAGCTAAGACAAACTATTCATATGGAAAAACCACTCCAAATACCTTGAGTGGGCCCAAAAGTTGAGTGGAGTAGGGCCTCAGGGAATCACCAGGGTAGGGAAAACAGTGTGAACAAGGTTGATGAAGTCTCAGATATGGTGCCTGCCTGTCAGCTGTGTGACTGTTGGGGAATGGTTCAGCAAAGGAATAATGGCCTTTGCTAGCACTTTTGTCTTGGAGAAAGCTGCTCCCCAGCTTTCATCCTGATGTTAGACAATTTAGTACTTCCCTGTATGTTTTTCAGTCTGATGCCTCTATGCTGGAGCTCAGAGAGAGTGAGCCTAAGTAAGTCAGTGCATGGCCCTTTAAGAAGCACTGTCTGAGACCCCAGAAGTTTCAGTCTTCCACAGCCTTGATCCCTGCTGGTTTTTACAGCCAGAAGTTAGGGACATTTATCTTCCTGGCACTGGAACCCTGGGCCAGGGGGCCTGGTGTGGGTCTGGGAGCCCTCTCTTCTGAGATATCCCTCCTGATTTTTATCCACCACATGCAGGTGTGGGACCAGCACATTCTGTGTCTCCACCCCTCCTACCAGTCTCAATGTGGCTTTTTCTTTAATTCTGTAGTTGTAGGACTTCCATTCTGCTTAATTTCTGATGGTTATGAATGATGGTTGATTTATAGTTTCATTGTAATTTTGATGTGGTTGTGCAAGGAGACAAGCTGTTTTTACCTACATGGCCACCTTGATCAGCCAGAGGACACTCTTAAAAAAGTGAAAATACAACCTACAGAATGGAAGAAAATATTTAGAAAATCCTGTATTTGACAAAGGAATTGTTTGTAGAATATATAAAGAACACTTACAGCTGAATAACAAAGAGACAAATAATACAATTAAAAAATGGGCAAAGGATCTTAATAAATATTTCTCCAAAGAAGATGTAGAAACAGTTCATAAGCACATTAAGAAAAGTTCAACATTTTTGGTCTTCAGTGGAATGAAAATCAATATCACAATGAGATACCACTTCACATTAGAATATCTCTAATAAAAGTCAGATAATAACAAGTGTTAGCAAAGATATGGAGAAATCGGAACCACCATACCCTGCTGGCAAGAATGTCATAAGACACAACCACTTTGGAAAACAGTCTGACAGTTTAACAAAAGGCTAAGTCAAAAGATTAAACACAGCTTACCATTTGGCTCAGCATTTCTATTTTCAAGAGAATTGACATATGTCCACATAAAACTTCTATACAAATGCTCTTAGCAGCATTATTTATAATAACCAAATAGTAAAAACAACTTAAATGACAATTGAATGGTGATGGCTCAATTAGCAAAATGTGTCATAAAATTTTATTTGACCATGAAAAAGAATGAAGTACTGATAAATTCTATGACAAAACTGAACCTTGAAGATATTATGCTAAGTGAAAGAAACTAATCACAAAAGACCACATATTATGTGATTTAACTTATGTGGAAGGTCTAGAATAGGTAAATATGTACAGGCTTCAGATTAGTTATTGTCTAGGACTGGGGGTGGATGATTAATGGGGAGGAAGGGTAGGTAAGAGCTAAAGGGTACAGAGTTTCTTATTGAGGAGATGAAAATGTTTTAAAATTAAATGTGGTAATAACTGCACAACTTTGTGAATATACTAAAAACCACTGAATTGTACACTTGAAATTAGTGAATTGTATGATATATAAATTGTGTCTCAATAAAGCTTTTACTGCGAAAATAAGTCAAGTTTACAAACACCCATGTTAGGAAAACAACAACAATAAAAGTTAACAAAGAACACAAAAAATGCCCTCAAAAAGCAGTGATTTTCCTAGAAAAGGGAGACAATATTTTACTTTATTTTTTATTATTTTATTTTTATTGTTGGAGTACAGTTGTCTTCATTTCCACCCCACCACAACCCCCCACCCCACACATCCTTGCCTCCGACCCTCGAACGTACCCCCTTTGGCTTTGCTCATGTGTCCTTTATAGTGTTCCTTGATGGACCGTCCCCTATGTCCCCCATTATTCCTTTCCCTCCTCCCCTCTGGTTACTCTCAGTTTGTTCTTTATTTCAATGTTTCTGGTTATATTTTGCTTGCTTGCTTGTTTTGTTGATTAGGTTCCAGTTATAGGTGATATCATATGGCATTTGTGTTTCACTGACTGGCTTATTTCACTTAGCGTAATGCTCTCCAGTCACACACCCAATCACATCTGGTCTCAGAAGCTAAGCAGCATCAGCCTGGTTAGCACTTGGATGGGAGAGAGGAGACAATATTTTAAAGGCAGTAATTTCTTTTAAGTCAATCTACAAATACATTTCGGCCACATTCAAAATTCTAATGGACTTTTTTCAAATTTTAAAAACTGATTTTAAATTTCTTCAGAAGGAATAAATATTTAAGAATGGCCTAGATGTTTCTTTTTTTTTAAAACAGAAGCCACTGGACCTTTTTTTTAAGATTTTATTTATTTATTTTTAGAGAGTGAAGGGAGAGAGGAGACAGAGAGAGAAACATCAATGTGTGGTTGCTGGGGGCCATGGCCAGCAACCCAGGTATGTGGCCCGACTGGGAATCTAACCTGCGACACTTTGGTTCGCAGCCCGCGCTCAATCCACTGAGCTATGACAGCCAGGGCTGCCTAGATGTTTCTGAAATAAAAAAAGGTCAATGGGAATTATCTGTCAGATATAATAATCTTTTTGAAAGATACAGGGATTAAAAGCACCCTGCCAGATGCAGGAAAAGGTAGATAGAAAAATGAATGAAAACATGGAAACAAGTATCAGCCTTGTGCATTCCTGGGCCTATAGTAGGTGATCAAAGTGGCATTGCAAATCAAGGAAATTGATTATTTAGTCAATGATATTGGACTCAAAGAGTCCTAAATCCTAAAATTTAGATTTATTCCAAGAGAATTAAATATTAAGATGTGAAAATAACACCTTAAAGGAACTGGAAGAAAACATAGGAAACTAATTCTACAGACTTGGCTTGGGGAAGACTATTCCCAGCCAGCTGAAAAAGAGAAGTTGGATGGATTTGTCCACATAAAAACTAAAATTTCCACAGGACAAAAGGCCTCATAATAAAGTTAAATGTTGAAATAAAAAACAGTTTAATAATTTTGACATTTGCAGATATCTTAAGATCTGGAATATATAAAGTATTCTTAAATTCAATAGGAAAAATAAACCCTTCAAATATCATCTATATAAAAATGATGTCTTTGTCATTATGGAATCTAGAAAAAATAAATTTGAAAGATTTTCAGTAGGTATGTACGGTTTACTTTGGTACAGGATGTGAAGATATGGGACTAATGTGAATGCTCATGGTAAGGGATATCAGCAATGGAGAATCACTTAGCCCTATGAGGACAAGAGGGTTCTTAGATATGGCTTAGTTTCAGGTTCTTTTGTTCATGCATTCATTCATTCATTCATAGATTTTATTTATTTATTTTTTTGAGAAAGGGAAAGAGAGGGAGAAAAACATTAGTAGGTTGCCTCATGCACACCCCCAACCAGGGACCTGGCCTGCAACCCAGGCATGTGCCCTAACCAGGAGCTGGAATTGAACTGACAACATTTTTGTTTCCGGGATAATGCTTAACCCATTGAGCTATAGTAATCAAGAGCTTTTCAGGTTCTTTTAAACACTGATTCATCTGATTAAGCATTAGGTAGTAAAATTCAAATCAAGTGAACCTACACCAGAAGCCAGTTCTGAATCATTCTGTGATAGCTACCAACTATCATCTACCATCTACCAGCTACCATCTATAATAGCTAACAGTGATGTCTCTTACCTTCAGCAGAGAACTGGAGTGTATCCAACTAGCCCTGGGGGGTCCCAGTGCTCACCTTTGTCCTAGGTGGCTTCAGGAATCTCCAGCTGATTTCTCCTGGCCCTGTGGCTCCCACATTCTTCTTTATACATAGTGACGAAGGGTGAGCTCTTTAAAATGCAAATCAGATCAGGGTACTCTGGAACCTAAATATCCTAACAGCTTTCATTGCATTTTTGCACTTAGAGGACAGTCCCACTTGCTCTTTGAAATGACCCTGCTCACTACGTGATATCCACATTTTGGCCACACTGTTCTTTGCTTCCTTCTTTTCCCCCTTCCCTCACATTTCAGGTTAATGCTTTTTTTCTTCAGAGATGCTCTTCCTCCACTTTCTCCTAGGAATAAGACCTGGAGTTCCAGGTGGAGTACTACATAATGGGAGTGAGGAGAAGGGCAACAAATGGTTCTAGGGAAGACTCCTGAAACCTTTTAAGAAAATCCTTTATTTTCCGGCTTCAGGGAGTGCACTCCCCCTTGGGAGTGTTGGTCACTCCTACTGCTGGACTACCTGGTTCTGTGGAGCAAGTTAGCACTCTTTGCTCTCTTCCCCATGCTTAATTTCAGCATGGAATTTCAGCTGTGTTAGGGATAAGCCATAGTCCCCTGACTGCATTTCTGATGTCCACAAAGGTCTGAAAATGGAAATACTACTCATAACTGTTTTCCAGAAAACTTTCAACTGACCTGAACTCATATAGTGGCCAAACCTGATGGAAACTGACTGAAGCCATTTATTTATCTTGATTTATCCTACTTGGTATCAATATTCATGGTCATGACCATAGGAATGTTAATGTATTTGATTATGAGGTGCCACCTCAAACCCTGGACAGTTACACAATTTAGGGTATATGCACCATTGTACCTTCTAAAACAAGACATAATCTAAATTCAGAAACCTGATTCAGGTGCACCTGAGATGACTGCTTCCATCTTCCAAAAGGTTGCCATCTGTTGTCTTTTCCCTCTGTCCCAATGATCTTGAATGTGTTTTTCTTTTGATAAAAAAAACACATGAATTCAATGTCACATTTTATAGACTGCGTTACTTATAATATAGAGAGAAAGAAGGAGGGAGAGAGAGAGAGAGCAAGGGAGAAGATGACAAACCAAATGTTAACATGTGGCAAAATGTTAACAACGGGTAACTCTGGGTAAAGAATAAATGGGTATTGATTAGGCTATTCTTATTCTTGCAATTTTTTCTATGACCTTGAAATTATTTCTACGTAAATGTCCATCCATGTCCCTTATTATTTCTGCATCTCCCATTTAATCTCAGCTTATTTTATCATTTATACCTTGTTCCATAGATTCCCAAATTTTCTAGAATTTTATTGAGATTGCTTCACCAATGCTTCCTGAAATTTACATTTGTTTTTTATAGGTCATTTCAATGAATATGCTCTGCCCCTGTGAGTGTAGTTCTCAGACAACTTTCTTAACTTCTTCAACCTTCAGTCATCTGTGTCCTTTGCAGAGGCTCCATTTCCCTCATTTATCACTTAAATGAGGAGAGAGCTATCTGGCTTGGTGCTTATTGGCACACAGAGTGAATGGTCTCTCCTTCTCCCTCTGACTCTTTAGTGGAAGGTTACTTGAGCAAACCATTTCTTGCCAACTTCCTTGTGGTCTATGTATAGTCTTTACTTTCATGGGAGTCTGCTGTTCTGAGGTGGGGCTTTCTGATCCTGAAGTTTGGCTGTCCTATAAAGGAATGAGACTATGTTTGCAGCTTTCAGCAATCTGTAGGTCTTCCTTTGCCAGAAGGACAACTATAATCCAGGACACAAGGCTCCTGTATGTCCTGGCTCCATGAGTGTATCATTTGACACTTGTCAAAAGGCTCTTCCATATGCTAATTACTGCTGGAGATGGAGCATAGACATAGGGGAGGGGAAAGGAATGAAATAGCTGGCTGTTTCACAAGCTGCGTTGACACACTGGGGCTTGTAGAGGTTCTGATGGGCCATTGAGCAAGTTTTAATTTGCAGCACTGTTGAAACTTTGCTTGTTTTACAGCATTGACTCTGCAATGCCTGAGTAGGGAGATTGTGTCATGAGTTGCTAAAGTTCATACTAGCATTAGGTTGTATTTATTTTAAAACATGGGAAAACACTCCAATGTAACACCCAGAAAAGAAGGAAGGAAGGAAAGAAGGAAGAGAGGAAGGGAGGAAAGGAGAGAATGAAACAAGGAAGTATGAGAGAGAGGAGAGAAGAAAGGGTAAGGGAAGAAAAGGAAAAGAGTAGGCGGAGGCTGCTTGGGAACAGAAAGATTGGGTGACCAGGCTATGGATCTTTTTTAAAAACACTGTTTATGTAACCAGGTTCCTTTCTTTAGGGTCATCCTCACCCTTGCTTGCTCAAGCACTCTCTGCACTTCCCATTACTTCCATGGTTAACATGGCATTCAAATCTTTCTAGTCTGGTTTCACTGCACAGTGAAGGCAATTCCAGTTTACTACTGGACAACATCTACCCAGACCACTGAAAGGTGGTCACCATCCCCCATAAGGGTGGGACGAGGAGCAGGGCATTGGTACCATCCTCTCACTGCTGGAGTGCCTCAAATGCTGGTGAAGGACCATGGAGTTATAGAGGTGACCTCTTGGAACACAGCAGGTCAGAGTCAGGGCAGAATAAAGTGGCAAATGCAAAATAACCAACCCAGGGTATTTATGCACTATAATCATATGAGACAGCAGCCAGGATGGGAGACGCAGAAAGAATAAAAGTTTGTCTATGGAATGCTGACTCTGTGTCAGGGATGTGTGTACTTCACATTATGAATTCACTAAATGCTTATACACTCCTGTGAGTGAGAGCTATTTGTGACTTCATTTCATATGGGAATAAGTTAAAATATAGTCAATGAATGACCCTTGAGGTGAGCACTCTCATCATTCTTGTTGCATACCTGGGCAAATAAAGGCTCAGAGAGATTCAGTGCCTTGCCTAGGAAGATGAGCAGGGATTTGAATCCACATCTGTATCAGAGCCTATGCCTCTAATTGCTGCCCTGTTCAAGCCCCATTAGGGATCAAGGGATTGGATTCCCTTTAAAGATTTTTCCCATAGCTGAGATGCCTTCATTCTTTACACACACACACACACACACACACATACACACACACACTTTCTTTATTTTTAGACAGAGGGGAAGGGAGAGAGAAAGAGGGAGAGAAACATCAATGTGTGGTTGCCTCCAGGCACCCCCTACTGGGAACCTGGCCCACAACCCAGACATGTGCCCTGACTGGGAATTGAATTGGACACCCTTTTGTTCTCAGGCTGGCACTCAATCCACTGAGCCACAACAGCAAGGATGGGGGTCCAGGGTTGCCTTCATTCTTATCCTTTACTTCCACTCTGTTGATAGCCTTCCATCCCTCCAGAGTGACCCCTTTTCTCTCCTGCCCAGGCTCAAGCATTACCATTTTGTTCACTTCTTCCTGTGCATCCCTTAATCTCTCAATGCTTTCTGTTAGTCCTGAAATGCAGTCCACCAAAGCCTTTCATGGCTAGCCCTTGTCTAAAATAGCACCTCCCAAATTGCAGGCATTTCCCTGGACAAGGTCATGATTTTTGCCATGTACTTGAACTAGCTGTACTAGTATGTCATCAGTCTTTTTCTTCAAACCAATTTCTTACTTAAATGTATTTATTTAAAATGAAATACCATAGCTCTCCCATAAATGGAAAACCAGTGCTTTTCAAATGGACCTTAAAATAAATAGAAAACCATTAAAATTTAAAAGATCCATCCAAGGACCCCCTATAATCAGGAAATTTTCTTCCTATCACTATTTAAAATCACACATTTATTTGTAATTATTTATGTGAGGATGTAAAGAGAAGATTTGCATTTATTGACAGCAAAGTTTTTCCTGGTTAAATCTATTTACCTTCCTCTATTGCTTTAATCTTTGGTTTCATGTTTATTAAGTTTTCCCTTGCCCTAAGATTACATAAGTATTCACTGAAATATGCTTCTAGTGTTTTTATGGTTTCATTTTACATTTGAATCTTTAATCCATCTAGAACAAGAAATAGGAGTCTAACTTTATTTCAAGAGGTTGGCCATTTGCCTAAACTGTTTATGGAAAAAAGTTCATGCTTTTCCCACTCACTTAAAAGGTCATCTTTTCACATATTAAATGTTTATATAATCTCAGGTTGACACGTAGATTTTCTATGCTTTTCCATTTCATTTTTTTTTTTTGCTGTAGGAATTCAATGTTTAAAAGATTTTAGCTTTCATATCTGATAATCCCATTTCCCCACTTACCTGTTTTCCTTTTTAAATATTCCTTGCTATAAAATACACATTTTTGACAATAGTATGTCTTTCTACCCAAGGACATGTCACATTTTTCCAATGACTAAATAATTTGTATTTCTCAGGTAAGAATTGCAGTCTCCTGTCCTGTGTGTGTTTCCTTGTTTGGTTTATTCCTAGGATTCCTAATTTCTCACTGAATTGTGAATGGGAGCTTTTTCCCTAAAATATCTTGTTATAGCTATTTTGGGAAGTCTGGCAAGCCACAAGATTTTGTATATTTATTGTATAATTGACCACTAAGCTGAATTCTCTTTTCAGTTGGAAGAATTTTTTACTCCATGTGGCTTTCTTTGGACATTTTGCTCCTGTCCCCTTCTGAGGCAGTATCTCAGGCAGTCAAGGCTGACTCCATGTGGGGGGATGGTTCCTCTCCCCACAGCCATGGGGAGAAGGACCTCAGCTCCAACTTGGGGAAGAGGCACTTTACCCTTATGCACATATAGGGGTCCATCTCTAAACAAAATATTTTTTTTCCATGAAGGGGCTTCTTTTATATCAGTTGGTATTTTGGTCAGGAATTACAGAATGTACTTCACAACAAATTCAAAACACACTGCCTCTTTAAAACCAGGCCTTTTCCAACAAGATCAATAACAAATGTGTTACTTTTCTCACACCTTGGACATGTAGGAAAATATGTGCTCAAGGAGCTGGCTGGGTGCCAGCCTGGGGAAGGTGCCAGGCTGTATGAATGCTCCAGGGTAGGGGCTTTACTTGTTCTTGTTTGTTGGACTCTGAATAGCTGCTAAGAGTCTCTATAAACCCCACAGGGTACCGGGTCCTCAAAGCACAGGCAAAGGAGCTGGCAGCCTTCCTCCTGAGGAATAGGCTTTTGCAACACAGAGATGTCTGGGTTTGCCAACTGAGTACACTGCTGTGTTTTATTTCCAGCATCTCCCATCTACTTCCCAGAAGGAAGGGGCCACTTTCCCCATTTAAGAAGAACTAGACTTCACATGTTTAAAGTAATTTTCTCCAGGTTTATAGTCATTCAGGAACAGAACCTGAATTTGAGCCCAGTTTAAATTGGCAAGTCTCAAAGATCCCTTTGGTTTCAGGATTCTTTTAAGTTCCTAATTAATTCATTAAAAATTATTGAGGACTTTGATGAGCTTTTGTTTAACATATTTGAAATTAGAACTGAGAGACTTAAAGCACAAGAACATGCAGTGCACATCTCATGGTCTGTCAGAGCTGTAATGCCATTGCATATCACTCCTAAAGATGCTCCTATACCCTCATGAGAGAAAGAGAGAGGTAAATACCTCAAAGATACCATGAGAAAGTCCTTAGGCCCCAGGGCTCTCTGGACTATGCTTTCAGAATCATAACTTTAAACTGCTGAAAGCTGGGCCTTTGTGAGCACAAATCAAGATGGCTTAGTTTCTGCCCTGGAAGAATGGGTTCAGATGAAATAATCAAGATAAAGAAATATGGAGTTGAGGGTAGGATGGAGAAGATGGTGCTGGGGACCAGAGAAACGAGAAACTAATTTACCTTTTCTGAGTGGCTCATGTCAGCACCTCAAGCAACCTCATGGTGGAGATACCAGGACCACCATTGCCCACTGAGGCTGAGAGAAATGAAGTGGCTTGCCTTAGATTACACAGTGAGTGAATGGATTCAGGAGCAGAAAGACTAACCAGACAGAGTGACCTGCTGAAATGATTATAAATTACCTTCCCAGGCTTGCTAGCCCAGGAGAGGCCCTCACTTGATGTTTTGGCTTGATGCTTGGTTGACTGAACACAAACTGTAAGACCCAGCCTGTTGTAGCACCTTCTTCCACCAATCATTGAACTTCTAAGTACATACTCTGCAATATGCAGCCTAATGCAGGGGACAGATATGAATTGATGATTGAACAGATATTGAACCCCAGACTAGAGGAAGTACTATAGTAGACACATGGAAATGTTTCCCTTTTCTCTGGCTTTTGAAGATGGGCCACTGCAATCTACCATACAGCTTTCTCCCATCTGCTGCTGGTTGGGTGACTCTAAGGCCCTGACATTCCCCCCTGTCCTTGCCCCCACAGCCTTTCTCCATGCTGTTCCCTCAGCCAGAGTTGTCCTACCAGCCTCTCCCTCAAATCCCCAGTTCCCTCATCATGTTCTCAGAGACACATAGCAAAGTTTGTATTCTTTCTGGCCCCAGCTCTGTTCAAGGCCAGCAAGATTTGGAATTAAGTTGTCTTCTCCACGGTGTTCCTGCTCAGCTTTGGGCCATGGCCACAGTTGTCCTGACAATATCTTGGCACCACTTGTCCTAGCCATATTGGTTGGCTTCTTAAACAATACCCCCTTTTTCTACCCAACCTGCTTTCCTGCTAACCCAGAGCCAAGTCTGCTCCTTCTCTCCTCATTGCCCTGCTTCAAGTGGGGTCATGATTCATCATCCCACAGGTGAGAATGTCCCACCAGCTAGACCCCATCTCCACCCTCATCTACCAATACCTTCGGCCTAGCACAGGTGAGATGCAGGCCCTGCCATCGGGGAAGGCACAGCTCAGCTGGGGAGACCAGATCCCCAAGAGCAAATGAGATAGCACATGAAGCACCAAGAGCATGGGCAGGGAGCACCAGGGAGGCTGTGGAGGAAGACTCCACTGAGCTGGCTAAAGGAAGTGTGGGAAACAAGGAGGAGACAGTACCATCATGGAGAATGAATACATTAAACTACTTCATCTCTTTGACCCTCAGTTTCACTGCCTGCAAAATGAGAGTGGTAACAAAACCTAAGGGCCTGTGGAGTAATTCTGTTGCCCAAAGGCACCCTTCCTGTCTCTGATTCTCACCGCCCCTTGGGCCCTGGTGGATCATGGTGCCTTTTCCAGCCACAACCATAAAGGTCACCTGTGAGAAGGAGTGTCCCCAAGGCCCCAGCTGCACTGCAGTCCTATGCAGACCATCACACCAGGCTGCTGGGTAAATTGCTCATGTGCTCATTGCACTTGAGCCAGCTGCTGGGCCAGCTCCAGGAGCTGGAACCTCACAGTCCAGAGCTGCAAGAAGCCTCTCTTTCTTCTTCACTTTCCATTACTAACTCTCCAATTTGTCTTCCCTTCCCCCATGGCAGGAAAGTTATGAAAGGAATGTAAGAATTCCAGCCCTTGTGCTCCCCAAAATGCCCCAGGTAACCTTGGGGAGGGATGGTAGGTGGGGCATTCTGCCCAGAACCCAGCCCACAGCCTGTGGATGTGTCTTGGTGCCTGATATCATGGGCACTCAGAGCCACAAAGTCTGCTGTCTGCAGCTGCAGAGTCAGAGGGCAGGCCCAGAAGGGCAGCTGAGAAAGACCAGAGCACACTCACACACCAAGAAAGCAAATGGGCACAGGCACACCTCAGCCCAGGGGATGCACACAGGAGATGTAAGTACAGCAGGATGTGCTCACATACTCTCTCACACACAGAGCAGGGTGTACCCCCACACTAAGGTGTACACACAGCCTGTGTACACATGCATGGATATCCACAATCGCATGCACACACCCACACTGTGCTCTTCATAAGTACATGGAAGTAGGGCTGTTTGCACAGAAACATGCACTCACATACCAGATGCTTGCAAACATGTGCACTCCCCTGAGCACACACATTGCAGTGAAGTACACACAGCTACAGCAGGTCTTGCACACACATCAAAGGTGCATGGATATCCACAGTATAGTGTGTTCACACAGACACCCTACTTACATTTTAAGGGAAGACTTGGGTAGACAGCTTCATTCTGCTTAGTGGATAGGCTGAAGGCAGAGAGTCCTAAAGTCCTGGGCACAGAAGGCCACCCCAGTTCTGAGGGTTGGCCAGCTCTCAGCCCCTGCTCTGTTGATCTGGCCTCTTGGGACTGAAGACTCCAGGGAAAAGCTGCACAAGGTTGTGCTGGGAGTATGAGAAACTCCTTTCTCAATGGTTTGTGCTAACTCAGATCTTTGTTGTTTGTGCCTTTGTGTTTGTGTTAAACCATGACATGAGGGCTTAAAGAGTAGAAGCTGTGGGAGAGCTGGAGAACCAATTGGGGCCTCTAAGGTTAACTTTACTCCTGCTCTTTGCTGCTTTGGCTGCCAGCCAACCCTCAAGTCCATGCCAACTCCAGCACCTCCATGGGCATGCTCCCAAAAGACCCTAGGTAGATGGTGTGAACCCTGAGTCACCCGAACATACATCTGGGCTTCAAATCTCCTTGACTTTAAAGCAGGTGACAGAATAAATGTCTGGGCTCATGCCAACTCTTACTAGATACACAGAGATGGACATAGACCCAAAAAAGTGTTGGAAATCCCTGATCTAACTGAGATTGTGGTTAAGTTAAAATGGAAAGTGGAGAGAGATGAATTTGAGCAATTAATTCCATTTAAAGTGAACTGTGCACACACACACAAAAAGGGAAAAAATAAATAAGAAAAAAAAGGAAGGAGGAGGGTGTAAGATGGCAGAGGAGTGAAAAGAAGCCACATTAACTTCCTCTCAGGACAAATCTGGAATTACAATTAGATTGCAGAGAAATCACCCAGAACAGATAATTGAACAATAGCAAGACAGAAGGCTTTTAACCTTGGACAGATAGAGAAATCAGCTTCAGCACAACCTGACTGGTAAGGAGTGCGGTGGGGACTCAAGATGGCTGGCTGGGTGCCCACTGGTGGCAGCACCAGAGGGACTTTTTAAAAGCAACCAGTTGGATTCCCCTGAGAAGTGTGGGGTCTAAACACTAAGCTGGGGATCCCAGCCTAGAGCACCAGAGCCCAAAAAGTACACAGATAACAACCAGCAGCGAAAAGTGGCAGGATTGCTGTCTGCCAGAGATTGACTGCTGGAGAAGCAAAGAGCTATTTAAAGGGCCAACACACAAATTTTCATTTGCAGCCACTTACCCTGGGCTCCGGCAAAGGTGGAGGCAGAGTGGCCAGAGATGTCTGATGAGAGACTGGGAATGGAAGCTTTGAGGAGAGTGCTGAGAGAGTAGATCACAGGATCCTGGTGTTGAGTCACCCTCCATACCACAGCAGCCATCCTGCTGAGGCAACCCCCCCGCCCCCCATGGGCAGAAGTGGCCTAAGGGGGAAACTACCGTCCCGACCCCAGAAGAGACTCTGCCCTGGCTCTGTGGTGTTTAAGCCTGACTGCTAAGTGCAAAGTGACTAGACTAATAACTGAAGCAGTCAGCCACAGACAGTAGATCTCTGGCAAAAGGAGGCAGAATGGACTGAGATGTTTAAGGAGAGATTGGGGACAGATGCTTAAGGCATAGACTGAGAGAGTAGCCACCAGAATGCTGGGGCTGAGTCATCACCCATACCATAGCAGCCATCTGCTCAGGCAGACCACTCCCACCTTTGCTCCCAAGCAACAGCAGCAGCCTGAGGGGGAAACAATAGCTCTGAGACCAGGAGGGATTCTGCCCTGCCCTCTGGGGCTTAAGCCTGTCTGCTGAGTGTGGAGTGACTAGATCAACAACTGAAGGAGACAGCCACAGATATTAGATCCCTTGCAGTCTAGGAGCAGGTTACCTAAGGTCAGATGGGGTCAACATCTGATATCACCAGAGGTGGATTCAAAAAGAAAAAACAGTGGTAAATACTAGAGACTACTTATACAAAATCCACTGTGGTCTCAATGATTTGTGATATTCTCTTTCTTTATTTGTGCAACTTTTTAATATTCATTTCTTGTCCATCAAGTTTGTGCATATTAAGTAACTAGATTTTATATTACAGTTTATTTCTCTCCTTTCTTATAATAGTCTTAATCCTCTTACACCCTAATTAATACTGGTTCATTTATTGATGATAGTAGGATTGCGGGGGGACTTATTTTTGCCAATGTAGGTTTGTTTTCTTGGCTTTGTGGTTTTATTCTGGAAGCACCTGCACAATAGTATACAAGATATGGTAGGCATAGTAACCCCCAGTCAACCATCTGGAGAGAAAGACTCACCAAAGAATGACCCAACAATAATCAAAACCCATTTATATCCAGAGAGCCAACATAAATGGCATAAAGGGCATCCAAAAGGCATCAAGGTCAGGAAACATAGGTGACTGCACTACTGAATCTCAGATATCCTGCCATAGAAGTTCACACCACAAACTCAGAGAGATGAAAGAGATCAATTTAAGAATCAGAAACAATCAAGAAGAATCTCAAAAATAATGGTAAGACAAAGAAACAACCCCCAACCCAAAGGAAAGGAGAAATGCTCAGAAAGAGTGCTAAATGAAATAGAAGCAAGTAAACTATCAGATATTGAGTTCAAAGTAATGGTTATAGGGAAGTTCAATGAGCTCATTAAGAATTACCAGAAAGTACAAGGAACTTATTAAAAACAATATCAGCATGAAAAAGGACATAGAAACTATCAACAAGAGCCAAGAGGAAATGAAGAATACAATTTCTGAATTGAAGAACACAGTAGATGAACCAAAAGCAGGCTAGATGAAGCAGAGGACTCAATTAGTGAGCAAGAAGACAAGGCAGAAAACAACTTCCAGAAAGAGCAAGAAAAGGAAAAAGGACTCAGAATAACATAGAAGGGTTCAGGGAATGTCAGGACAACAAGGAAATACACTAATATCTGTATAACATCAATACCAGGAGAAGAGGAGCATGGGATAGAAAACAAGCTTGAAAAACTAATGATGGAAAATTTCCTTAATTTGATGAGAGAAAAAGAAACACAAATCCAGAAAGAACAGAGGGTGCCAATCAAGAGGAATCCAAAGAAGTTCACACCAAGACACCTGATAACTAAAGGCAAAATTTAAAGACAAAGGAAGAATCTTAAAGGCAGCAATAGGAAGTAACATACAAGGGATCCCTGATGAGGCTAGAAGCTAATTTCTCAAAGGAAACACTACAAGCCAGAAGAGAATGGCAAGAAATATTCTAAGTAATGAAAAGAAAAGGGCTGCAATATAACCACTCTGCCCAGCAAGGCTCTCAATTAAAATGGAAGGTGAAATAAGGAGTTTCCCAGACAAAAGAAGGCTGAAAGAATACACCTTCACCAAACCAGCACTGTAAGATATGCTAAAGAGAGTACTTTAAGAAGAGGAAAAACAGTGAGAGAGAGAGAAAGACAGGTAAAAAAGGGGTAAAATGCCAATGAATAAGTACCTATCAATAATAACCTTAAATGTAAATGGATTAAGTGTTCCAATCAAAAGACATAGGGTAGCCAAATGGATAAGAAAACACGACCTGCACTTATGCTGCCTACAAGAGACCCACCTCAGAACAAAAGGTCTACACACACTGAAATTGAAGGGTTGGAAAAAAATGCTCCAAGTAAGTGGATAGGAAAAAAAAAACTGAGGTAGCAATACTTATATCTGACAAAATAGACTTCAAAACAAAGGCCATAAAAAGAGACACAGAAAGACGATTCATAATACTCAAGAAAAGAATTCATCAAGAAGACATAAACATTACAAACATATATGCACCTAACATAGGAGCACACAAATGTGTAAGGAAATCTTGGAGGATCTCGAGAAAGATATAGACAATACTACAATCAGTAGGGGATTTTAACACACCACTGCCAAAAATTAATAGATCTTCCAAACAAAATATCAACAAGGATATTGTGTCATTGAATAATGCCCTAGATCAAATGTACTTAACTGATACATATATTGAACTTTTCCTCCCAAAGAAGCAATATACACATTCTTTTCTAATGCACATGGAACATTTGCAAACATAGACCACATGATAGGACACAAACCAAGCCTCAAAAAATTCAAGAAAATTGAAATCATATCAAGCATTTTCTCTGACCACAAGGGACTGAACCTAGAAACCAACCTCAAGGAACAAACTAAAAAGCACTCAAATTCATGGAAATTGAATAGCATGCTATAAAAAATGAATGGGTTAATAATGAGATGAAGGAAGAAATTAAAACCTTTCTGGAAACAAACAAAAATGAATTCACAACAGTCCAAAACTTATGAGAAACAGTGAGGGCAGTTCTGAGAGGGAAGTTCACAGTTATACAGGCCTATGTAAAAAAGATTAAAAAAATTTCAAATAAGCATCTGAACCCTACATCTACAAGAACTGGAGAAGCAACAACAAACAAAGCTCAGTGTGAGTAGAAAGAAGGAAATAACCAAGATCAGAGCACAATTAAACAATATAAAGACTAAAAACAATTCAAAGGATCAATAAATCCAGGACCTGGTTCTTTGAAAAGAAAAAAATGTTGACAAACCTTTAAGCAGACTCATCAAGAATCTTAATCATCAAAAAAAAAAAAGGGGGGAAAGAATACCCATATAAACACAATCAGAAACGAAAGAGGAGAGATTACAACTGATAATAGAGAAATACAAACGATTGTAAGAAATTACTAGGAAGAACTGTATGCCAAGAAATTGAAAAACCTGGGTGAAATGGACATTTTTTAAGAAAAATATAAGCTTCCAAATTCAATGAAGAAGAAGTAGAAAGCCTGAACAGACAGATAACAACTGATGAAATTGAAGCAGTTATCAAAAAACTATCAGCACACAAAAGCCCTGGACTGGACAGTTTCTTTACAAAACATTTAAGGAAGAGCTAACCCTTATCCTTCTCCAACTATTAAAAAAAAAAAAAACAAAAAACAAGAAGAGAGAAGACTCCCAAATTCCTTTTATGAAGCCAGGATCATCCTAATTCCAAAACCAGATAAAGACACAACAAAGAAAGAAAACTACAGGCCAATATCACTAATGAACATAGATGCTAAAATTGTAAGCAAAATATTGACAAACTCCATCCAGCGATACACTCAAAAGATTGTACACCATGATCAAGTGAGATTCATCCCAGGGGTGTAAGAATGGTACAATATTCCCAAATCAATGAATGTACTACATCACATAAACAAAAGGAAAGACAAAAATCACATGATCCTATTAACAGGTGCAGAAAAAGGATTTGATAAGGTACAGCACTCATTAATGGTAAAAACACTCAGCAAAATGGGAATAGAGGGAGCATAACACAACATAATAAAGGCAACATACAAGAAACCTACAGCCAACATCATACTTAGCAGGCAAAAACTAAAAGCTTTCCCACTAAGATCAGGAACAAGGCTAGGGTGTCCTCTTTCACCACATCTATTCAACATACCATTGGAAGTCCTAGCCACAGTGATCAGACAAGAAGAAGAAATAAAAGGCAATCAAACTGGAAAGAAGGATGCAAAACTGTCATTGTTTGCAGATGACATGACAGTGCACATAGAAAACCGAACAGTCTCCACCAAAAAACTACTTGATCTAATAAGTGAATTTGGCAAAACAGTGGGATACAAAGTCAGTGTTCAGAAATCAAAGGCATTTTTGTACACCAACAATGAAATATCAGAAACAGAAATCAGGGGAAAAAACCCATTTGATGTAGCAACAAGAAAAATAAAGTACCTAGGAATAAACCTAACCAAGGAGGTAAGGGCCTGTACTCAGAAACTACACAACACTAACAAAAGAAATGAAGGAAGACACAATAAACGGAAGCATATACTGTGTTCATGGATTGGAAGAATTAACATCATTCAAATGTCCGTACTACCCAAAGTAATTTATAGATGCAATGCAATCCTTTTAAAATACCAATGACATATTTCACAGATATAGAAAAACATTTCAAAAATTTATGTGGAACCATAAGTGACCCTGAATACCTGCTGAAATTTTGATAAAGAAGAACAAAGTAGGAGGGATCACAATACCTGACATCAAACTATATTACAAGGCCATGGTAATCAAAACAGCCTGGTACTGGCACAAGAACACATTCATAGATCAATGGGACAGAATGGAAGGCCCGGAAATAAACCCATGTCTCTATGGTCAATTAATATTTGACAAAGAGGGGGAAGAATCATAAAATGGAGTAAAAATAGCCTCCTGAACAAATGGTGTTGGGAGATCTGGTTAGCTACTTGCAAAAAAAAAAAAAAGAAATTCAACCACCAACTGATACCACACACCAAAATAAACACAAGATGGAAAAAAAAAAGACTTAAAAATATAAGCTGTGAGAGCATAACAGTCCTACAGGAGAACATAGGTAGGAAAATCTCTGCTACTCCATGCAGCGATATTTTAATCAGCATGTCCCCTAAAGCAAGGGATGTAAAGGGAAGAATAAACAATGAACTTTCATCAAAATAAAAAGCTTCTGCATGGCTAAGGAAAATATCAGCAAAATGAAAAGAAACCAACTGTATGGGAAAATATATTTGTCAATGATACTGTAGACATGGATTTGATCTCTGAAATGTATAAAGAACTCACACAACTCCACTCTAGGAAGACAAAAAACCCAATTGAAAAATGAGCAAAAGGCCCTGGAAGACACTTCTCCAAGGAGGACATACAGAAGGCCCAGAGGCATATGAATGGATTCTCAGCATCACTAGACATCATAGAGATGTAAATTAAAACCACAATGAGATACCATTTCACACTGGTGAGAATAGCCATCATAAACAAATCAATAAACAAGTGCTGGTGTGGTTGCTGAGAAAAGTGAACCCTAATACACTGTTGGTAGGAGTGCAGACAGGTGTAACCCCTGTGGAAAACATTACGGAATTTCCTCAAAAAACTAAAAATGGAATTGCCTTTTGATCTGGCAATTCCACTGCTGGTATTGTACCCCCCAAATCCTGAGACACCAATTCAAAAGAACCTATGCACCCCAATATTCATAGTTGCACAATTGACAATAGCCAAGTGCTGGAAGCAACCTATGTTCCCATCAGTAAATGCGGGGATCAAAAAACTGTGGTAGTTTTATACAAAGGAATGCTATACAACAGAAAGAAAGAAGGAGCTCCTACTGTTTATGACAGCTTGGATGGATGTGGACAGTGTTATGCTAAGTGAAATAAGCCAGGCTGCAAATGACGAATACCCTAAGATCTTATGTATAAGTGGAATCTAATCAACAAAACAAACAAGCAAGCAAAGGGAACCAGTGACACTAAAATAAGGAACAAACAGATAGTAACCAGAGGGGAGAGCAGATGGGGATAACGTTGGAAAGAAGGGGAAGAATCTTCAAGGAACATGTATAAAGTACTCATAGCCAAAGCCAAATGGCGGTAGAAAGGGGGGTGGGAGGTGGGGATGGCTGGGGTTGAGGGGAGTGGTGGAGGTAAAATGGAGACAACTGTACTTAAACAACAATAAAAATGTAAAATAAATAAATTTTCAGGTTTTTGGGTAAAAGTAAATAAAAAATAGAAAAGGGAAAAATACTTCTGAAATTTGTTCAGTCATGAAACTGAGCATAGGTAACTGAATAATTTTTATGTTTTGTACATGTGCTTTTTTGTCTCTGGCATTCTGTAAAAAGTTTGCAATAGTCAAAACAACAAATAGAATAGAATGGAATAGAACAAAACAAAACGAAATAAAATAAAATAAAATGACCTGTGCACCTGTATAGCCTATAATTCATCCTGACTTCATGGAGTTCAAGTGTTTAGTTTTTAAAGAAAAGCTCCAAGTATACAATTTGATTATCTTTTAGTTTATTTTATTTCTATTATTTTGCCTTAGTCTATGTTTCACATCTAATTTTGACTTCAGTGCCAGTCCTCAAGGAACCCCTGAAGTTGCTCTGCTGAAATAACAGATCCTGGATTTGGGGGAGTTCATCTTGGAGGCACCAGAGAGACTACACTGCCCTAGAGGGACCCTAGGGGCTCTAGTCTTCAAAGATGCTTTCCCTTGGGGCTGTGCCTGAATCTGGTCTGAGATTCTGGGATGGAGTGGCCCCATACTGAGCCAGAAAGGAGCAAGGGAACAGGAGGATGTGGTCACATACTAAACAGAGCCTGAGGGGGGGTTCAGATATTTGGGGCCTTGACCATGGTAGGAAGGTCATGGATACCCTCCCCTGCCCTTGAAAGACTAGTTCCTCAAGAGGTAGCAGAAAGTCCTAGATGTACTGAATTCTGTGCTGGCTTGGGCCTCTGGGCTAATGTAACTTCCTTCTCCATTGTGCAATGGAATGAAAGGGCCACCAGAGAGGGGAGGCACACACAAGGGCTTTGGATCATCTATAAGGGGAACTTAGTCAATCAATTATACACACTTGGCATGGAGAAGGACAGAAACAGCAAAGCCAGTTCTCACTGTGCATACAATGCATGCCCTGAGAGTCCAGGGAGTTAGGTAGTGAGAAGGATGGAGGGCATCTACTAAGTACTGAAGTGCCCACTAAATGCTCTGCTCTTATTATCAGCTCTTCAGCAGAACCAGCACAGAAACTTGGCACCTCCCACTCATATAGTAGGTCTCCTTAGCAGTACCTCTTCATTCCTCCTAAAGGCTAACTCCAATGTGTAAATATAGGTGTGGCTCATATAAGGTCCTTGAATCCACCACTGAGCTACATAAGCAGTGATCTGATCCAGCCATAGAGGGACACCTAACTTTGTTGACTTAGCTGGGCTGGGAACTCAGTTTTGGTGATTTATTAAGGTGTTTTCCATGGAACTTTAGCCCAGTCTTGCATTTGGCTCTGCCCTAATCTTAAAATGTGACTCTGGGGGCACTGCTATCTTGCAAGAGTTTTCCAGCAGAACCAGGATTCCACATTCCTCTGCTGCACTCTGCTGCCCTCCTCTGGTCATGCTGTGAGGCCATCCACAGGTTCTGAGCATTGGTCTGTGGGATCAGGGCACCAGGACAAAGTAGGTGTTAAACACCCCTGTTCTGGGAGTATCCTGGGACTTTTGATTTGTCTTATAGACAAGTTTTTTACCACTCAGGGCATGGCACTGAATATGTCATTTATAGAACCATCTAATGTAATTTCTATGAGATTCTTCAGGGGCCTTGCAGGTGCTCACTGACATTATGTACGAAGAGGACACATACTACTCTGGCCTGTGGGTGAGGTGGGGAGGGCCAGGCCAATCTTGGGTAAGCCTTTCACATTTGGAGCAAGCACACAGCCTGACCTTCTTTTCTTTGGTTTCTTTCTTTCTCCTTCATGAGAATCAAAAGATGTGGTCCCCGGTCCTTACTTTGCCATACACAAAGAGACCTCAGCCAGGCAACATTCCTTCTGAGGCCTCAGTTTCTCCCTCCACAGAATGGAGCTCTTGCTCTGGGAGGCTGCTATATTCCTCTAGCTCTGACATCGCCTCAGATGCTGAGAATCAGAGGAAATGAAAAACCTTTCTAGCACCCAGGAAAAGATGCGTTAATGGGGTCCTTTCCCCAGTGTGGGCTGGGGCAAGAGAACTGGGCCAGGGGTGCTCTAGGCCTCCATGTCTTTTGATAATTTTGTATTTTAAAATGTAGATATCTTAGTAGATTTTTCCAGTTATGAAAGTACTATGAACACATGAAACTACTCTCAACTTACCTAGTAATCAAGGGACTGAAAATGTAAATTACCATATTATATCATTTATCGCTCATCAGCATGGCAAAAATGCAAAAGTCTGTGAATGACTAGAGTTGTTCAGGGTGTAGGAAAAGAGGCAATTAGAAATTATGTGCCCTATTCTGAGTGATTGCACATCTACAAATCTTCCCTACAGAAGGATTCACTTAAAGACCCTGGCACATGGTCGAAAATGGCCACTGGGCATTCTTTGGAAGAGCAGAGTGGGAAATGAGCTGGGTTTATTTCCACAGAGTGAGAGCTGGCTTATGATGTAGATGTAGACAGGTGAATCATGCCAGCTGTGTCCATTCTCCATGGCAACATAACTGCAATTCCAACAGCATGAGCTTTGACCTATTTTTCACCCTTGAATGCTGGCCTATGACACACACAGCATGTGGGAGTGGCCTTGTGCCAGACTTCTGCCATCTGCCCTGTGAGACCCCTGAGCCCAGTGTGCTATGGCAAAGATCAGTCCAGCCTATTAAGAAGGAGGTGCGAGGCCCTAGAGGGCACCTGAGGTGTCCTAGAGGACAACCAGCACCAACTGCTGGTTATAAGCAAGGTCCTCCTAGGCTTCCCAGGCCCTAGGTAAGGGAAGGCTTTGTCATGACAAGGCTTTGTCATGACTATAGCCACATCCATGATCACTGCTGAAACCACCAGAAGGCATGCCCAGCCTAACAACCCTCAGCACCATAAGAAATAGAAAATCTTTATTGTTTTCAGTCACTAAGGTTTTGGATAATGAGATGTTAATTTATGTGTCAATTTGGCTACACTATAATACCCAATTTTGGGTCAAATATTAGTCTAGCTGTTGCTGTGCAGGTAGTTTTTAGATGAGATTAACATTTAAAATGATAGACTTTGAGTAAAGCAGATGACCATCCATAACATGTGTGAGTCTCATCTATTAGGTTGAAAGCTTTCAGACACAAGAAAGCTCTCCAGAGAGAGGAAGGAATTTTGCTTGCAGACAATCTTCAGATTTTTTGTGCAAATCAACTCTTCCTTTGGTCTTTACCCTGCCAACTTGCTCCACAGATTTCAGACTTGCCAGTCCCTACAATTACATAAGCCAATGCATTGAAATAAATTTCTCTCTATATGTATATTTACTCATGCTGTTGGTTCTATTTCCCTGGAGAACCCTGATTAATGTAGTTTGTTATATAGCAGAAAATAATACAAATGTTATGCAGCCATTAAAAACTAAGGGAGATATTTATGTACTACTATGGGAATAGTTTTATGATAGATTAAGGAAAAAAATAAAGACAGCTGTAGAATAATATGTGTCTTAAAAGAAAACCTTGTATGTGTTATTCTTGCACATATGTAAAGTATATCTTGTAAATGTGTATACAACACATAGAAAATGCTTAAAGTCACTCACATTATACCTTCTAGTGTCCTTTGGGGAGATGGTAGTAATGAAAAGAAGCTTTCTGTCTTTCTATGAACTGCTGAACTCTTTGTATTTGTTAGACTGAATGTGGATTCAAATATGACTTTCATGATAAGAGCCACACTAGAACAGGTCTAAGGGACAACAGCTCAGTGTGGGGTGTAGAGCACAGATTGGGTTCAAATAGTGTCTGCCACCAACTACTATGGGACAAGAAGTGCTGAGTCCCAGTCTGGGCCTCAGTTTCTGTTTCTGAAGTAAGGCCAATGACAGCAACCCTACGGGGCTGTGGTAAGGCTATGTCCATGAAAAGCACTTGGCACACACCTACCATAGGTGTGACATTTATTTTGTCATGAATATTCTACACCAACCCCAGTGCCCTGCAGTGAGAGCCACAGAGTGATGGGTCCAGAATTTGTGAATTCAGGTCTAGCTTTTTCACTGACCACATGGTGCCTCAGGCCAGCAAGTCCTCTGTGTCATATGGACAGGTGGTGAGGCTGAATGAGGAGGCTATACGAGTGCAACATGCCAAAGAAGGAAGCTCCAAATGCCTTACAAAACCTGTCTCTCCTAACAGCAAGTTCCCCACCAGAAGGGAGAGAGAGCTTAAATTAATCGACCTGAGCCCAGAAGCCATTCAAACCCTCTATACTCTGGACCCCATTCCCCGCTCCCTTTCTTCTGGCCCAGGCATCCCCCCTCTCTCTGCTGTGCCCCCTCAGTCCCTTCATACCTATGGCATTGCTGTCTTTAGCACAGCTCTCTCTGCTGTCTATTCAGTTTACTTCCCCAAGAGTGGAAAAGTCAAACACTTACTGGGGACACATAAGCAAAGCATAAGTATAACAAAAAGTATCTATAGCAGATGATGGTGGTAATGATGGATCCCTGGCTGTCATGTCAGAAACACAGGATAGGATGTGGTGAGCAGAGGGCACATGCCATGTCTATAGAGCCAGCCACAGCTCAGCCCCTGCTGAATGTGGTCATGAAAAAAGGGGAGCCTGGAGAGCCCCTCCAAGACACAGGCTGTTTGTTAGCTTGCCATCTCTCAACTTGATGAGCATTATGGGCTTCAGACCTTAGACCTGTACAGCATATTGCTGTCACTGTTCTTGTGTATGTTTCCATTATGCTGATGCACAACTGAGGTCTGGTGAGGGCTGGAGTGGACCCAGGGCTGAGGTGCTAACATCCACATCCTGTGATTTCTGCACCCAACAGACTTTCTTTGGCTCTGCACTAGACAACTACAATAATGGCACCAATTTGTTTGCTCCTGTGGTATCTCTGTCATTGCTTATTCCCTCTCATGCTGACTATACCTGGCCATGTGATGGTAGCAAATGTGAAGCAAGCAGAGGATTAGGAAGTTCTGATGTGTTGGTGCTCCTCTTGAAAATTGGAGAGCATCATGTAACAGTGACTGGCTGGCCTGCAGGAGAATGAAAGAAACACTCTTTCAAAATGAGAGACCTGGTTACCCTTTCCACTATTTCCCCAACTGATGACCAGCAAAACCCCAGAAGCTGAGCCCCTGCTGACCTATAGCTAACCACAAATACACAAAGAAGCCTGTGTGAGGCCAGAACTGTCGAGAAGAGCTATGTTGAACTGTCTGCAAGCAATATGAATCTACTAAGGTTTGGATGTTTGTTATGTAGCAATAGATAACTGATATAATCAAAATATATTAACAAAGATAATCATTGTATTTGGATAAATCTTTCAAAATTTCTCTTTGTATAAAACATATTCTTATCTATCTACCAATCATCTATTTATCATCCATTACTTATCATCTATAATGTCTCTAAATATTTAAATAGAACAGAATTCAATTATACAGATTTAGTATTATTTGCTTCTTGACCTTGTTACCAGTGTAGAGAACCTCCCTTGCCCTGCCTCACCCCCACACTCTTCAGCAGCTGTGATTCTCTTGGGTCCTTGTGATTACTTCAGAGTTGATAAGCAAAATGGTTGGCAGTAAGGCACACTTTTCATATTCTCTCTTGCATCCAAGGAGTTACATAGGCAGCGTTGCTGTCCAAGGCTCAGCTGGAGACAGGTGGCGTGCTGACAGAGTTAATGAAAGGGAATTAAGTGAAGGGGTTATTTGCCAGGGCAGGGCAGGGTCGGGAGCCAGCCTGGGATGGTGTGGCCATGGGCTGTTAGCCCTTATTCTGTGGGAGAGCTTGGGGGTTGCTAAACCCATGAAGGCTAGAGCCTGTCAATGTAAAAAACATCCAAACCTGTAAAGAATTTTTGTGTTTATTTAAGCTAAAATCACAATTGCTATGAAGCAAGATCTCAATGCAGATGGGGCTCCCAACCCTACCAAAGTGAGCCAAACTGGGACCCTAATAAGAATGGCTTTCCTCTCTTTCAGTCCCTAAGCAGAAAAGTACCTTGATGAGCAGTATACCTGGGGACAGCTCCTAGTATTCAGAACTGAACTTGAAAGATGCCTTCTTTTGCATTCTGGTTGACCAAGATTTTTAACTGTTGTTTGCTTTTGAATGGGAGGACCTTGAATTTCAAGTTAAGACTCAGTACTGCTGAACAGTCTTATCACAAGGGTTCAAGAACTCCCCCACGATTTTTTAGGAGACCCTGAGCTAGGACTTAAAAGATCTAAAACTAGAAAGAGGAACTGTTATGATATGTAGATTACCTCTTAATTACTGGGGCATCATTTCAGCAACATTTAATTAATACTGTAGCTACCTTGAACCATCTGGCATCTTGTGTCTATAAAGTATCAAAAGAGAAGGTCCAATTTGCCAACAGGCAGTGAGGTTTCTTGAGTTCTTGCTTGAACCTGGAAAAAGGAGTCTTATTGGAAACAGAAAAGAACTATAATTCAAACGAAACTCCCAATTCCAGGAAAACTTAAGAAGATTCCTGGGAATGGTGGGCTACTGCCACATTTGGAGTTATTGCTAAACCATTGTGTGAAGCAGAATATAGCACTTTGGGATGGTGAAGAAGTGCACTCAGGCTTTTGTGTCCCTGGCGGTGGACCTGGCTACTATGTCAGGCTTGGGGTTTCCGAACTTACTAAAGCCCTTTCATTGGCATCTGAAAAAAGAGCCCATAAAGATTTAATCCTTGTCTCTACTTACTGGTTCTGGTAGTGACAGGCAGCATGAATGCTGACTTTTCTGGCTTCAGGAGGGTGAAAAGCTTATGTAATGGAATTTGTGTTTATCCACGTGGAATGGGAAACAGAATAGAGAAGAGCAGATGACACAAGGAGGATAAAGTGAATAACCAGAACACAGACCCAGGAAATCTCTTTCCAATGTGTTTATTTTTCACTCATAAAGAGGTGCCAACCTCTTTCCCAGTGGTATGTCCTGTGGCCTTCCACTTTGGGTCTGTGAGCCTCAGGGCTTCACATGAGGAAAGAAAACTAAGAGTGGAACAGTGTTAGCTATGCATGCCTGCACTGGTAGGTTTCTCCCCTCTTACAAGCTTAAAGAGACATCCATGAACTTGGTCTTGCCTCAGCCACCTTGGCATATATCTCTTGAGGACCTTTAGTTGCAAGTAAGAAAATAGCCAAGGAAATACCTATATACAGAAAGGACATTTATAATCTCACTTGAGAAGTTGAGAGGTAGGGGCTTCAACTTCTGGCTCAACAGCTCAATTCTGTTCTCTCTGAGAGGTTTCTCCCTGTTTCCCCTTTCTCCAGCCCCTGGCAGCCATCAATCTGTGGTCTATCTGTATAGATTTACCTATTGTGACTATTTTACATAAAATGAACCCTAAAATATGTGACCTTTTGTGTCTGGTTTTCTTCACTTAGCATAATGCTTTTGAAGTTTATCCTGTTTTAACATGTGTCAGTATTTTATTTATTTATTTATTTTTGCTAGCTGTGAGATAATAAACAATTTGTCTGGCTTTTGTCCCAGATGATGAGCTTCTAAAGACCCTGGGGTTTTCAGAGTAATGAGTATCTTTGTTACTTGAAAGAGGTGACTGATGCTCTTAGATAACTTCAGGAACAGGCTGATCACCAGAGAGGTCACCCACCTGATTAGGAGGTTGGGACTTTCAGCCTTGGATGGGAGAGGGACTGAAAACTGAGTTCAATCACTTGGCCAGTGATTTAATCAATTATGCCTATATAATGAAACCCCATAAGAAACTCTGGACACTGAGGCTCAGTGGAACTTTTGGTTGGTGAACACATGGATGTGCCAGGAGGGTGACATAGCCTCATTTCATGAGGAAAGGGTATGGGAGTTTCTTATTTTCCATACTTGCTTGTGCCTCTCTTCCTTGGGCTGGTCTTCCTGATTTGTATCCTTTATAATAAAGCAGTAATTATACATATAGTGCTTTCTTGAGTTCTGTGGGTCATTCTAGTGAACTATGGAAATTGAAGTACTCACAAGATCCCCTACAATTATAGCCAGCCAATCATAAATGTGGGTGGCTTAGGAACATTCTGAGACTTGCAGCTGGTGTCTAAAGTAGGGGCTGTCCTGCAAACAGTGCCCTTAGACTGTGGAGTCTGATGCTAACTCCAGGTGGTTACTATCTGGCCTGAATTGCAGTACACCAAATTCAGTTTCTATCAGATTAATAGTTGAATAATATTCCACTGTATTTATATAACAATTTATTTATCCACCCACTCACTGGTGTATATTTGGACTATTTGTACCTTTGATTACTATTTATAGTGCTACTATGAATGTGTATTTGTTTATCAGTTTTCAATTTGTCAACATAGGAAATATTCAAACCTCTAAAGAATTTTTGTGAATTTATTTGAGCAAATCTAATGACAATTTATGGGAAGAAAACCTCAAAAGATTGAGAAAATATTGCAGAGAATGGCAGTTATGCACCTTATTTTATATATTACAATGAAAAAAAGAAGGCCTGAGTGGGTTATATGAAATCCATTGGTGATAGATTAGGGAGGTGGGAGAAGGCAAAGCAGGGGAAACCTCTGAGTTTGGATAAAAAGTATGATGGTAGACACATTTTTCCTACACAGGTAGGTACAGGATAGTTGACAGTCAATAGTTAACATGATAACAGTAACAATGAGGAGATTTGTGGTCTCTGCTTTGGTGTGGTTGTTGTGCCTCAGGAGAGGTCTGGGAAAAGGAAAGTTACCTTGACATTCCAAAGCAAATAGTCTATAGACAGGCTCAGTTAAGGTAAAGACTGACTTTTGTTAGGGAAGATTCTAGCCTAGGACATGACCTGCTTTTAGTTAGAAAATTTTAATTTCAGACCATCCTATGTGGTTACTTTAGGTCTTTGAGTTTGTAATGTTGTTACACAGGCCTCTCCTGAGCTTGTCAGGTTTGGTATGTGGCCCCCTTTCATCCACATATTCTTTGGATATATGATTAGAAGTAAAATTGCTGAGTCATATAGTTATTTTATGTTAAACATTTTAAAGAGTTACTAAATGCATTTATCCCAAATTCTGTTAGAAGTCAATATTGTTATTATTAGTTTTAAAAAGCAAGAGGGACTGTTGTAGACCAACAGAGGCTGAAAAATCATAAAAAAGCAATGTATGAAATTACATTGGATTCTACTTTAAGCAAAAGCTATAAAAGGTATTCTTAGGTCAATTGTGTAATAGTGAAATGCTTGATCTCTCTGAGTCCATCTTCTTTAAGTCTGTGCTGGTTCTATGACCTTTGGGTTCACAGCTCTTGCTTTAGACAAGTTAATCATTAGAGGAATTCTGCTTGGGACTTGAGTTTTTATAAAACCAGCCCCTCCCATTTTTCCTTTCCTTGACATAAAAGAAGCCCGAACTCTATTTTCTTAAGATGGACTTGAGGATTAGAGCTCCCATCTTCCTGGTTGACACCTTCTTGATCAATAAAACTTTCCTTACTCTAAACTCTGACATTTTGAGATTTGGCCTTTCAAAGCATGGAGCACAGACTTTGTACTGGTAACAATTGGCAAGCATCATCCAGGAGCTAATGCCCATGGCAAATAGGCCTCAGTTGGGGTTCCTTCCCATGAGCTTCTAACCTTAGGGACTTAGGAGGGATTTTCCCCAGCTGGTGCCAGTTGTTTTTGGCACACAACTCACTTGAAATAAGGAAATGTGTTTGGACTTTAATCTACCCTCTGTTTTGTGAGGTAAATTGGTCTAGAGTGGGCAGTCAGAAGTCTTTCCTCTCTCTCTAAGCTTTTTGTCCCTGGGACAAAGCTGTCTGCATTTTGGAGACCTCTCTCTGAGAGTATGATCAGGATTGTTGGCCTCTATCCATTTGTTTGTTATGTCTTTCTGCAGACCAATGGGCTCAATTTGGAAGTAGAATAAGTCACCCCAGTGTGAACAATTGGAAACTTCCTTGCCCTCTGTTTGGGCTTTTCTCTTGGGATAAGCCAACTTGTTTTGCACTTGTTGGGGTACCTTGTTGGAAAGGTATGTTGCCACCCTTCAAGGCCAGGCAGGTCCATGGTATTCGTGCAAATGGAATAATATTCATGGAATCATTGGGATGTCTGGCATGCTTTTATTCATGGGTGGGCAAGCCATGCACACTGCAACCTCTGTGTCTATCTGTATGTCTCATGTAATGGCCCTTGCTCCCCAGTGTGTAACCCATCATGGTACCTGTTCCCTTGTGTGTCTCTCATCATCATCGCCTCCAGCAGGGAGTCCCTACCTGTTTAAGTACTAGAAGGGAACAAAGCTGGCATGATGCCAGAAATTATATAACATAACATAATTCTGTGCATGAGAGCCCATCTCATGTTATGGAACAGTTTATTGGACCTAGTCTCAAGGCTGTGAGCACACTGGTTATCAGACCCCTTCAACACTATGGGACACTGCTTCCCTAAGCTACCCAGACACCTGGGTGAGGAAACCAGACTGCTTCCACTTACCCTACAGGAGGGGAACAGTTTTAGGATTGTGCCTGATTTGTGAACTGGTTCATTTCCATTGGATTGACCATTTGAATTTGAAATTTGTAACTTGCCTGGTGTATCTGAGGTGTGGTTAGAAGAGTACTCAATTTATTGTTTTCCTTGTGTATCATTTGCATATCAATCTGAGGCTGCTCCTTCCATTTGTTTGGAAGTAAGAAGTTAAATGGCATTTATGTGTACTTTTCTTGGATTCTTCCCCCTGTCAGATATTTTGTCTCAGACATGTGGCAACCACAATCTTGTGCTGATGTGTGACTTGTGATAGCTCCATCCCCTAGGAAAATCTGTCATAAATTCAAATATCTGAAGCCACTCTTTTACTCTCTGAGCTTTCCAACTTTATTGTGCATACTGGCTCCTGTTTGTGTTTGTTGACAAGTCCACCTTAAGGGGTACCCTTGAAGGGGAGGATCTCAGGCCTCTTGGAGACAGCAAAGTGCATTCTTTGATTTATTATAAATTAATTTTAAAATGCCTTTAAAGGAATTCTTACAGCATGCAAAGTTTTGGTCATCTGAGTAAAGTACCTCTGAGTTTGCATTGTACCTAGAGCACAAATGTTGGCATGTTAAAATGAAAGCTATGAGAACTCTGTTTATGTTTATCTCGTATGTTTATGTGTGTTTATGTATGTATGCCTAGATATGGCATATTTCTACCACTGAAAAATATTGCTAATTTGTAATATTAAATTGGCTTAAACAAAAAAGCACTTATGTGCTTTTGTGAATTCACAACTATCAACAATTGAATCTAAAAAGAAAACTAAACAACAAACCAGAATAGGAACAGAATCATAAGTATGGAGATCATTTAGATGATTATCAGCTGAGATGGGAAAGGAGAGAAGGGGGAAAAGGTGCAGGGATTAAAGAGCATAATTTGTATGTACAAAATAGACAGGCAGAGGTTAAGAATAGTGTAGGAAATGGAAAGGCTAAAGAACTTATACAAATGATCCATGTACGTGAACTAAGTAGGAGATTGCTGGAGGGAATGGGGGTACTGGGCAGAGAGGCACAAAGGTGGAAAAAATGATGATTGTAATAACATAAGCAATAAAATACACTAAAGAAAGAGAATTCTGAAAAATATAGTAGAAAGTAACCCAAATGGTTTTTGGGATCATACGATCTGGAAAATATTTGATATTGAAGCTGGATTTTAGCTTGGTTTAGTTAAATAGGCATATATTTAGAATCATCCACACTAAAAATAATTTTATTCTACATGGGTTATTTTTTAAAAATTTAATTGCTGTTCAAGTACAGTTTTCTCTCTTTTATTCCCATCCCAGCCAACCCCTCAGCCCTCCCCACCTCCCTCCATTTCCACCCCCGCTACTTTTTGTCCATGTGTCCTTTATACTTGCTTCTGTAAACCCTTCCCCTTTTCCCCTGAAATCCCTTTCCCTCTCCCTTCTGGTGAACCTGTTCTCTATTTCAGTGTCTTTCGTTATATTTTGCTTGTTTGTTTGTTTTGTTGTTTAGGTTCCTGTTAAAGGTGAGACCATATGGTATTTGTCTACATGGGCTTATTAGTCAAATAAGTTCATATTATCTCTGTTACAAAATTTGTCAACAATAAAAATAACTTTGTATGATAAAATTGTTGTAATCTAAACTTAATTTTAAGGAACAAGTAAATTAAATAAATGTAAGTAGGATAAAACATTTCTTACATTAAAAAATGGCTTTTTAAACCTCTGTGATAAGTTGGAGCTTTAAAATTTTGTTAGCTAGATTAAACAATGGGTTTTCGTTGAATATCTAAGTTATTACCAAATAAGAATTCTGAGACAGTTTTATGTGTGGTCAAGCTTATTAAAATTACAATAAATTTAATCAAGTAAGTGAATTTAAATGTCAAAAGTAAACTGATGCAAAAATAGATTAAGTTTTCTTATGTTGTCTCAATCAAGTCCTTAGTTACTTAAATAACTGAATCTCGTCAATAATGAGAACAAGCTTTGTTAATAATTATGTAAACTTCTGTACTTGTGTTTTAAATTTTCTATTGCCCCTTTGGGTAAATAAATCATATTGTTTCATAATGATATATAATCTTTTTGGTCAAGTATGTTTGATAATGTTCCCAGGATTTAAATTTTAAAAAAAGACTTTTTCTTAAGTTGTAAATGGCTTTGGGTTCTTCCACTGGGCCTCTGGACTACCTCAAAGATTTGTTTTCTCTTTTCTTACAAAAGAGAAATATTAAACTAATTATGCTTATTTTGATGTGCTCAAATCACATGGGAAGTTTTGCCAAACAAAGAAATAATAAATATGTTCATAGAAGTACAATTTACAATAGCCAAGTGTTGGAGGCAACCTAGGTGCCCATCAGTAAATGAATGGATCAAAAAACTATGGTACATTTCCACAATGGAATTCTATGCAGCAGAAAGAAAGAAGGAGCTCTTACCCTTTGCAGCAGCATGGATGGAACTGGAAAGCATTATGCTAAGTGAAATAAGCCAAGCAGTGAAAAACAAATACCATATAATCTCACCTTTAATAGGAACCAAATCAACAAAACAAAGAAACAAGCAAAGTATAACCAAAGACACTGAAACAGAGAACAGGCTAACAGTGTTCAGAGGGGAGAGGGGAGGGAATTTCAGGTGAATTTCAGGGGCAAAGGGGAAGGGTTTACAGGAACAAGTACAAAGGACACATGGACAAAAACCAGGGGCAGGTGGAAATGGGAGGGAGGTGGGGAGGGCTGGGTGGGTGGGCCGGGATTGGAGTAAAAGATAGAAAATTGTACTTGAACAATAATTAAAATTAATTAAAAAGAAGAAATAATAAATATGTTTTTATTAGTATGAATATATTCTTATTATTAAATGAATGTTTAGTAATAACAATACATGAATAGGGTTTGGGTCCTGGGGGAGAATATAATTTCCTAATCTTAAAATGTTATGTTACACAGAAAAGCAAATGACTTTGTCAGCTGCACTATAATAAGATCTATAGTCATGTCATTTGAAGGTTTTTTATTGACATGTACAGTAATTTTTTAAACCCTGATGCTCTTGCAAATATGCTTCATCTCCAGAAATATTCATGGAAATTACTCTGACTTATTTTAAAATACATGTTTTTGAGAATTAATTTTGGGTAATAATCTTTAAAATTATTTATTTATTTATTTATCATAGAAATTTTTATTTTAATCATTGTTCAAATACAGTTTTCTCCTTTTTACTCCCAATCCAGTCCCCCCTCCCCCTCCCACTTCCCTCCCATTACCACCCTCCCCTTAGTTTATGACCATGTGTCCTTTAAGTTTGTTCCTGTGAACCCTTCCCACTGTCCCCTTAAATTCCCTCTACTCTCTTCTGTGGGCACTGTCAGCCTGGCCTCTATTTCAGGGTCTTTGGTTGTATTTTGCTTGTTTCTTTGTTTTGTTATTTAGGTTCCTGTTAAAGGTGAGATCATATGGTATTTGTCTTTCACTGCCTGGCTTGTTTCACTTACCATAATGTTTTCCAGCTCCATCCATGCTGCTGCAAAGGGTAGGAGCTCCTTCTTTCTTTCTGCTGCATAGAATTCCACTGTGTAAATGTACCATAGTTTTTTGATCCATTCATTTACTGATGGGCATCTTGGTTGCTTCCAGCATCTAGCTATTGTAAATTGTGCTGCTATGAACATTGGGATGCATAGGTTCTTTTGAATTGGTGTTTTAGTATTCTTAGGATAGAGTCCCAGCAGTGGAATTGCAGGGTCAAAAGGCAGATCCATTTTTTAGTTTTCTGAGGAAGTTCCATACTGCTTTCCATAGTGGTTGTACCAGTCTGCAGTCCCACCAGCTGTGCACTAGGGTCCCCTTTTCTCCACAACCTCTCCAACACTTGTTGTTTGTTGCTTTGTTTATGATGGCCATTCTGACTGGTGTAAAGTAGTATCTCATTGTGGTTTTAATTTGCATGTCCCTGATAGCTAGCGATATTGAACATCATTTCATGTGTCTTTGGATTTTCTGTATGTCCTCCTTGGAGAAGTGTCTGTTCAAGTCCTTTGCCCATTTTTTAATTGGGTTACTTGTCTTCTTAGAGTGTAGTCGTGTAAGTTCTTTATATATTTTGGAGATTAAACCCTTGTCTGAGGTATCATTGGCAAATATGTTTTCCCATACAGTTGGTTCTCTTTTAATTTTGATACTGTTTTCTTTAGCTGAGCAGAAGCTTTTAATCTTGATGAGGTCCCATTTGTTTATTCTTTCCTTTATGTCCCTTGTTTTAGGGGACATATCAGTGTAAACATTGCTGCATGGAATATCTGAGATTTTCCTGCTTATGTTCTCCCCTAGGAATTTTATGGTGTCATGACTTATATTTAAGACTTTTATCCACCTTGAATTTATTTTTATGTAAGGTATAAGTTGGTGATCCAGTTTCTTTTTTTCCTTTTTTGCAGCTGTCCAGATCTCCCAAAACCATTTGTTGAAGAAGATATTTTTACTCCATTTTAGGCTTCTGCCCTCTTTGTCAAGTATTAATTGACCACAGAGACTTGGGTTTACTTCTGGGCTCTCTGTTTGTTCCATTGCTCTATGTGTCTGTTCTTATGCCAGTACCAGGCTGTTTTGATTACTGTGGTCTTGTAATACAGTTTGATATCAAGCATTCTTATCCCCCCTACTTTGTTCTTCTTTCTCAAAATTGCTGCAGCTATTTGGGTTCATTTATGTTTCCATATATTTTTGAAATGTTTGTTCTATATCTGTTGAAATATGCCATTGGTAGTTTAATAGGTATTGCATTGAATCTGTAAACTGCTCTGGGTAGTATGGGCATTTTGATGATGTTAATTCTTTCAGTCCATGAACATGGTATATGTTTCCATTTGTTTGTGTCTTAGTTTCTTTCTTCAGTGTTGTATAGTTTTCTCAGTATAGGTCTTTTACCTCTTTGGTTAGGTTTATTCTTAGGTACTTTATTTTTCTTTTTGCTATATCAAATGGGATTTTTTCTGATTTCTGTTTCTGATATTTTTTGTTGGTATACAAAAATGCCTTTGATTTCTGAATATTGACTTTGTATCCTGCTCTTTTGGCAAATTCATTTATTAGGTCAAGTAGTTTTTAGTGGAGTCTGTAGGATTTTCTATGTACACTATCATGTTATCTGCAAACAATGACAGTTTTGCTCCCTCCTTTAAAAATTGGATGCCTTTTATTTCTCTTTGTTATCTGATTGCTGTGGCTACGACATCCAACCCTATGCTGAATAGAAGTGGTGAAAGTGGACATTCTTTTCTTATTCCTGATCTTAGTGGAAAAGCTTTTAATTTTTGCCCAGTGAGTATGATGTTGGCTATAGATTTCTCAAATGTGGCCTTTATTATGTTGAAATATGCTTCCTCTATTCCCACTTTGCTGAGTGTTTTTATCATAAATAGATGCTGTACCTCATCAAATGCTTTTTCTGTACTTATTGATATGATCATGTGATTTTTGTCTTTCCTTTTGTTTATGTGACATATTACATTTATTGATTTGTGAATGTTGTACCATCCTTGCATCTCTGGGATAACCCCACTTGATCATGGTGTATGATCTTTTAATGTATTTGCTGGTTGTGGTTTGCCAACATTTTATCATCTATGTTCATCAGTGATATTGGCCTATAGTTTTCTTTCCTTGTTGTGTCTTTATGTGGTTTTGGGATTAGGATGATGCTGGCTTCACAAAATAAGTTTGGGAGTCCTCCCTCTTCTTAGATTTTTTGGAATAGTCAGTGAAGGACTATTCACAGGGGTTAGCTGTTCCTTAAATGTTTTGTAAAATTCTCCTTTGAAAGCACCAGTCCAGGGCTTTTGTATGCCAATAGTTATTGGCTTACTGCTTCAATTTCATCTGCTCTTCTTGGTCTGTTCAGGCTTTTTGCTTCTTCTTCACTGAGTTTTGGAAGCTTATATTTTTCTAAAATAAATTGTCCTTTTCACCCAAGTTTTTAAATTTCTTGACATACAGTTGTTTGTAGTAATTTCTTCCAATCCTTTGTATTTCTGTGTTATCAGTTGTAATCTCCCCTCTTTCATTTCTGATTGTGTTTATTTGGGTATTCTCTCTTTTCTTCTTGTTGAGTCTGCTTAAAGGCTTGTCAATTTGGCTTATCTTTCCAAAGAACCAGCTCCTGGATTTATTGATCCTTAGAATTATTCTTTTAGTCTCTATGTCATTTAATTCTGCTCTAATCTTGGTTATTTCCTTCTTTCTATTTGCTCTGGGCTGTCTTTGTTGTTGTTCCTCCAGTTCTTATAAATTTAGAGTTAAGTTTACTTGAAATGGTTCTACCTTTTTTAGATAGGCCTATATCACTATGAATTTTCTCTCAGAACTGCCTTCACTGTGTCTGGTAAGTTTTGTGCTGTTGTGGGTTCATTTTCATTTGTTTCCAGAAAGGTCTTGCTTTCTTCCTTGATCTCATTCTTAACCCATTCATTCTTTAATAGTATGCTATGCAATCTCCATGACTTTGAGTGTTTCTAAGTATTTTCCTTGAGGTTCATTTTATTAATAGCACTCTTTAAATAGGATATTCCAAAGATGCTTAAGAAAGAATGAAAAGTGATTGAAGGTATGAGCTTCAAAAAGGTCTAACGGGTAAAAAGTAAGTATACAAAAACTGTAAATAATAATTAATTATTCAAAAGAGAAAAAAGGATAACTTAATTCATAAAACACTGGCAAATAATCAGGATATACGAGAATTGCTTATGTGGGACTGAAAGAACTACAAGTTATAGTTTTTATAACTTTTGTTTGAAATATTAATGATTTAGAATTTTTTCCAAATATAAGAAAACTTCTCTTAAACTACCAGTGACTTACAGCAATTTGGAAAATTAAAGCTTTGTAAGCAGTACTGAAAAATTATATTTTCCTCCCTATCTGATCCCTCCACAATCTGGAGACTCTGAGGGACTAATATTATCTTCATGGCAATATGGTACTTTGCACAAACTCAATAAGAATTGTTTTATTTTTTAAAAGATTTTATTTATTTATTTTTAGAAAAGGGAGAGGAGGGAGAAGCAGAGGGAGAGATACATCAGTGTGTGGTTGCCTCTCAGACACCCCCTTCTGGGGACCTGGCCTGAAACACAGGTGTGTAACCTGAGTGGGAATCGAACTGGTGACCTTTTGGTTAACCGGCCAGTTCTCAATCCACTCAGCTACAACAGCCAGGGCAGAATCTGTTTTCTTTTTTTTTTTAATTTATTTATTTTTTAAAATTTAATTTTATTTTATTTTAATTGTTGTTCAAGTACAGTTGTCTTTTACTCCATACCAGGCCACCCCCCAGCCCTCCCTACATCCCTCCCATTTGCACACCCCCTAGTTTTTGTCCATGTGTCCTTTATACTTGTTACTATAAACACTTCCTCTTTTCCCCTGAAATTCCCTCCCCTCTCCCCTCTGATTAGCCTCTTATAAATTTCAGTGTCTTTGGTTATATTTTACTGGTTTGTTTGTTTTGTTGATTAGGTTCCTGTTAAAGGTGGGATCATATGCTATTTGTCTTTCACCACCTGGCTTATTTCGCTTAGCATAATGCTTTCCAGGTGCATCCATGCTGTCACAAAGGGTAGGAGCTCCTTCTTCTTTCTGCTGCATAGAATTCCATTGTGGAAATGTACCATAGTTTTTTGATCCATTCATTTACTGATGGGCACCTAGGTTGCTTCCAACACTTGGCTATTGTAAATTGTGCTGCTATGAACATTGGGATGCATAGGTTCTTTTGGATTGGTGTTTCAGGGTTCTTAGGATAGAATACTAGCAGTGGAATTGCTGGGTCAAAAGGAAGGTCAATTTTTAGTTTTCTGAGAAAATCCCATACTGTTTTCCACACTGGTTGTGCCATTCTGCATTCCCACCAACAGTGCACTAGGGTTCCCTTTTCTCCACAACTTCTCCTACACTTGTTTTCTGCTTTGTTTAGGATGGCCATTCTGACCAGTGTGAAGTGGTATCTCACTGTGGTTTTAATTTGCATCTCTCTGATAGCTAGTAATACTGAGCATATTTTCATGTGTCTCTGGATCCTCTGTATGTCCTCCTTGAACAAGTGTCTGCTCAAGTCCCTTGCCCATTTTTTAATTGGGTTGCTTGTCTCCTTAGAGTGGAGTCATGTAAGTTCTTTATATATTTTCAATATTAAACCCCTGTCTGAGGTATCATTGGCAAATATGTTTTCCCATATAGTTGGTTCTCTTTTTATTTTAATACTGTTTTCTTTAGCTGTGCAGAAGCTTTTTATTTTGATGGGATCCCATTTGTTTATTCTTTCCTTTATGTCCCTTACTCTAGGGGACATATCAATGTTGCTGTGTGAAATATCTGAGATTTTCCTGCCTGTGTTCTCCTCTAAGACTTTAATGGTGTCATGGCTTATATTTAAATCTTTTAATCACCTTGAGTTTATTTTTGTATAATGTGTAAATTGGTGCTCAAGTTTCTTTTCATTGTTTTTTTTTTTTTTTAAACATAGCTGTCCAGTTCTCCCAACACCATTTGTCGAAGAGGGTATTTTTACTCCATTTTATGTTGCTGCCCACTTTGTTGAACATTAATTGACTGCAGAGACTTGGGTTTATTTCTGGGTTCTCTGTTCTGTTCCATTGATCCATGTGCCTGTTTTTATGCCAGTACCAGGCTGTTTTGATGACAATGGACTTGTAATGCAGTTTGGTATCACGTATTGTGATCCCTCCTGTTTGGTTCTTCTTTCTCAAAATTGCAGCAGCCTTTCATGGTCCTTTATAGTTCCATATAAATTTTTTAAGTATTTGTTCTATGTCTGTGAAATATGCCATTGGAACTTTAATAGGTATTGCATTGAATGTGTAAATTGCTTTGGGTAGTATGGACATTTTGATGATATTAATTCTTCCAATCCATGAGCACAGTATATGTTTCCATTTGTTTGTGTCTTCCTTCATTTTTTTCTTCAGTGTTGTGTAGTTTTCTGAATACAGGTCTTTTACCTCATTGGTTAGGTTTATTCTTAGGTATTTTATTTTTCTTTTTGCTATTTCAAATGGGATTTTTTTTCTTGATTTCTGCTTCTGCTGTTTTATTGTTGGTATACAAATATGCCTTTGATTTCTGGATATTGACATTGTATCCCTCTGTTCTGCCAGATTTATTTATTAGGTAGAACAGTTTTTTGGCCAAGTCTATAGGGTTTTCTATGTACACTATCACGTCATCTGCAAACAATGACAGTTTTGTTTTCTCCTTTCCGATTGGGATGCCTTTTATTTCCTCTTTCTTGCTGATTGCTGTGGCTAAAACTTCCAATACTATATTGACCAGAAGTGGTGAAAGTGGACAACTTTGCCTTGTTCCTGATCTTAGTGGAAAGGATTTTACTTTTTGCCCATTAAGTATGATGTTGGCTGTAGGTCTCTCATATATGGCATTTATTATGTTGAGGAATGCTCCCTCTGTTACCACTTTGCTGAGTGTCTTTTTGTCATAAATGAGTGCTGTACTTTATCAAATGCTTTTTCTGCATCTATTGATATGATGATGTGGTTTTTGTCTTTGCTTTTGTTTATGTTATGTATCACATTTACTGATTTGTGAATATTGTACCATCCTTGCATCCCTGGAATGAATCCCACTTGGTCATGGTGTATGATCTTTTTAATGTATTGTTGGATGTGGTTTGCCAATATTTTGTTGAGGATTTTATCATCTGTGTTCCTCAGCAATAAGGCCTGAGTTTTCTGTCTTTGTTGTGTCTTCACCTGGTGTTGGGGTTAGGATGATGCTGGCTTCATAAAAAGAGTTTGGGAGGCTTCTATCATTTTGGATTTTTTGGAATAGTCTGTGAAAGATAGGGGTTAGCTCTCCTTAAATACTTTGTAAAATTCTCCTGTGAAACCAACCACTCCACAGCTTTTGTGTGTTGGGAGTTTTTTGATTATTACTTCAGTTTCATCTGCTGTTATTGGTCTGTTCAGGTTTTCTGCTTCTTCTTCATTGAGCTTTGGAAGATTATATTTTTTCTAGAAATTTTTCCATTTCACCTGAGTATTCAAATATCTTGGCATACAGTTCTTCGTAGTAATTTCTTAAAATCATTTGTATTTCTGTGTTATCAGTTGTAGTCTCCCCTCTTTCATTTCTGATTGTGTTTATTTGGGTCCTCTCTCTTTTTTTCTTGATGAGTCTGCTTAAAGGCTTGTTGATTTTGTTTATCTTTTTAGAGAACCAGCTGTTGGATTCATTGATCCTTAGAATTGTGCTTTTAGTCTCCATGTCATTTAATTCTGCTCTGTTCTTGATTATTTCCTTCCTTCTACTTGATCTGTGCTGTCCTTGTTGTTGTTCCTTGAGTTCTTCTAAGGGTTAGGTTGCTTATTTGAAATGTTTCTATCTTTTTAGGTAGGCCTGTATCACTGTGAACTTCCCTCTCAGAACTGTCTTCACTGTGGCCAATAAGTTTTAGATTGTCATGAGTTCATTTTCTTTTGTTTGCAGGAAATTTTTGGTTTCTTCCCTAATCTCATTCTTGACCCATTGATTGTTTAATAGCATGTTATTCAATTTCCATGAATTTGAATGTTTTTGAGTATTTTTCCTTATGAGTGTTTTCTAGTTTCAATCTCTTTTGGTCAGAGAAAATGCTTGATATGATTTCAATTTTCTTGAATTTGTTGAGGCTTGTTTTGTGTCCTATCATGTGGTCTATCTTTGAAACTGTTCTGTGTACATTTGAAAAGAATGTGTATTTACCTTCTTTGGGATGGAGGGCTGTGTACATATCAGTTAATCCATTTCATCTAGAGTATCGTTCAATGCCACAATATCTTTGTTGATATTTTGTTTGGAAGATCTGTCCATCTTTGACAGTGGGGTGTTCAGGTCCCATACTATAAATGTGTTTCTGTCCATATCTTTCTTGAAGTCCTCTAAGATTTTCTTTATGCATTTGGGTGTTCCTATGTTGGGTGCATATGTGTTCACAATGCTTATGTCTTCATGGTGGATTCTTCTCTTAAGTATTATGAAGTGACCTTCTGGGTCTCTCTTTATGGCCCCATTTTGGAAGTCTATTTTGTCTGATATGAGCATTGCTACCCTGGCTTTTTTTCCTGACCATTTGCTTGGAAAGTTTGTTTCCAGTCCTTCACTTTCAGTCTGTGTAGGTCTTTGTCCTGAGATGGGTCTCTTGTAGGCAGCATATGAGTGGGTCATGTTTTCTTATCCATTCAGCTATTCTATGGCTTTTGACTGGAGCATTTAATCCATTTAGTTTTAAGGTTATTATTGATAAGTACTTATTCATTGCAATTTATGTACATGTGTTCCTATCTCTTTCTCTGTCTTTTCCTTCCTATCCTTAAAGCAGGCCTTTTTAGCATCTCTTGCAGAGCTGGTTTGTAGGAGGTGTATTCTTTTAAACTTTTTTTTTTGTCTGGGAAGCTTCTTATTTGGCCCTCTACCTTGATTAAGAGGCTTCCTGGGTAAAGTAGTCTTTGTTGCAGGCCTCTGGTTCTCATTACTTAGAACATTTCTTGCCATTCTCCTTTGGCTTGGAGTGTTTCCATTCAGAAGTCAGCTGCTAACCTTATTGGGGCTCCCTTGTATGTTACTTCCTGTTTCTCCCTTGCTGCCTTTAAGATTCTCTCTTTGTCTTGGAATTTTGCCACTTTAATTATGATGTGTCTTGAGGTGGGCCTCTTTGTGTTCCTCTTGATTGGGACTCTCTGTGTTTCCTGGATTTGTGGGACTTTTTTCTCATCAAATTAGGGAAGTTTCCCATCATGACTTTTTTCAAACAGGTTTTCTATCCCTTTCTCTTCTTCTTCTCCTTCTGGTATCCCTGTTATATGGATATTATTACATTTCATATTGTCTTGCATTTCTCTTAATCCCTCTTCATTCTTTCTGAGCCCCCCCCTTTTTTTTTCTTGCTCTTTTTCGGTGGTTTTTTTTTTTTCCTACTTGTCCTCCAGCTCACTGATCCAATCTTCTGCTTCATTGATCCTGCTTTTCATTCCTTCTACTGTGTTCTTCAGTTCAGAAATTGTATTCTTTATTTCCTCTTGGCTCCTGTTGATAGTTTCTATTTCCTTTTTCATGTCGATATATTTGGCAGTGAGTTCATTGTAGTTTCCTGTCGTTTCTGGTAATTCACTGTGAGTTCACTGAGCTTCCTGATATCCATTGCTTTGAACTCAATATCTGATAGTTGCCTCTATTTCGTTCAGCATTCTTTCTGAGGCTTCCTCCTTTCCTTTCATTTGGGGATTGTTTCTTTGTCTTCCCATTGTTTGTGAGACTCTTCTCTTTAGCCTAAGCTTCTTAAATTCATCTGTTCCAGCTCCCTGGTTTTATGGTGTGCATTTCTGTGGTAGAATACCTGTGAGATTCAGTGCAGTCTCTTTGATCTCCTGAGCTCATTGGTCTTGGGCTGTCATTTAAGTTGGCTCTGTGTTTGTTTTGGGGTTTTGATTGTTGTTGGGTCTTTCTTTTGTGGTTCCTTCCCACCCGCTGCTTAACTGAGGATCACTCTGTCTACCACCTCTTGTATTTTGTTGTGCTGGTGAGGGCAGGTTGTGTTGAAGCTGGTTCTTCCATGTGTACAAAGTTTTGAGGATTCTCTCTTGCTGTTGTCAGTTGTTTGTACTGGGCAATTTCTCCACTATTTAGTTGTATTTCCACATTGTTCCTAGATTGAGGTTAGTGTGGTTTCCACTCCCTCCTTCACCATCTTCTGTTGTTATCTGTTGGTGGTTCCTTTTTTGTTGGGTTTCCTCTTCCAGCATGTATCCTGGTGTTCAAAGCTTTCATGTACTCTTTTTTCTGATCAGTTAGAGGGGGACAGCAAAATGGTTTAAGACAGCAAGAGAGCATTCTATGATATTTACAGTAGCAGCTGCAAGAGAAGAAATAGGAGATCCTTTGGCTATATATAGTGTTAACCGTGATAGTCCACCAAACATTTTAGAAAGCATGGAAAGAAGAGAAAACTCTTGTTGGGGAGGGGACTGTTGTTAGTTGGATCTAGAAGGCAGTGAGGTTGTGGGAGGTCAGATTCTGAGGTAAGGTGAGAGTAAAAGATAGTAAATAGGTGTAGTGTGTGAGAGCATAGAGTTAACTATTACAGTAATAGAGTTCAGGAAACTTTGAAGTGGGCTAAGATCTGGGAGGTGTGTTGTGTAATAGTTAAAATTGTATGGAACAGCTATTATTTACAATAATATTAGATCAACAGTCATATGACAGAATCAGTGATCTAAATATGATTTAGAATCATGTGACTAAATCAGTGATCTAAATAGGGAGTATAGGACCTTGAGTAGTGTGCTAATGGGACATAAGTGAAGTGAAGGATAGTAAATTAGGAATACACTATTAAAGAGAGAACAGGGGAAACCTGTCAAATGATAAAATATAACTATCCAAGCAAAGAAGACTAAACAGAAAGAAGAGGAATACAAAAATACTATTAAAATAAAAGATGTAAGAATAATGAAAAAATAATAGTACAAATATGCAATAACTTGCAGGTTCTCTGTAATAACAAAGTGAGATTTGTCTCACTGTCTCAGCTGTTGGAATGACCCCTCTTTGGGTCCAGCTCTGGTCTTTTCACAGTTCCAGGTTATTTTGTCTCACTTGTGGGTATTTTTTAAAAAAGAAGCAGAAGAAGGAAGGAAGAGAGATAAAATTGGAAAGAAAGGAAGAAGGAGTAAAACAAAAGAAAAAGAGAGAGGAAAAAGGAATTGAGAGATAAAAAAGTAATAAAAATAAAAAAATTAAAAATTGCTTAAAAAAAGAAAAAAAAAAAAAAACCTCTTGCTTGTTTCAAACTGGCCACACTGGTTTTTCTGGTCTTGCTGGCTGTAGCAGGCTGAGGGACTTTTCTCCCTTCTTGATCCCAGGCAGCCTTGTTCATACTCTCCCCAGAGCTAGCCTGGCTCCAAGGGGCCTTGGGTGTGGAATCCAGGACTTCCTCAGAGCACACTCTTTCCCAGGTTTCTGGCATGTGCACTGAACCAGGCCACCTCTGGCTCCACAGGTAGGGTGGGAACCCTTCCCAGTGCTATGTGGGTGTACTGGGCTTCCCACGCTACCTAGCAATCACTGCTCGGCTGGGTGGAGAGGAGGCTGGAGTGATTGTTTCAGGAGAATTTCCCAAAGTGTCTTTTCACTTTTTCTTTTTGAGAAATTCCTCTTACTTAAGCCTGCCACTCCATACATGGCCTGGTTTCTCAAACAGCCCAATTCTCCAGCCAGACCAAGAACTATCAGGGTCAGGGCCCACCATGGCGTGACTCTCAATTTTCCCGAGCGTCCACAGACTCCATGGGTGCTCACAGCCCCTGTGTATTTGCCACTTAGTCCTTATTCTCCTCTCTATAACTTCAAGGAACCACATCTCTCCCAGTGCTGCTCGAATCTTGTTTGGCCACGGAGAGAGCAGCTGACCCAGCTCTCTCCCAAGGGCCCTGTGGCAGACCTGGTGGGCCCTGGGGCCTTGGGCTGCAGCCACCCTGGTTCCCTCACTGGTCCTTCAGACCTTATTGTCCTGAAGTGCTCTCCTTACTGTCTGGTTTTTCAATGTCCGCTAAAATTTTTGGTCTCCTATTTTCATATATGCTGGGGGTACTGCTGGCTGTTTGCTCTGTTGCTACATAGATTGGCTAAGTTTTTCTTCTGTGTGCAGGGAGAAGTGGAATATGCTCCCTCCTACCTCACTGCCATCTTCCTCTGCCAGAATCGGTTTTCTTGATAATAGAACAAAATTGAAAATTAGACGTATCACTAGGGCTTTGACTGAAGTCTCATATTTGAGAGAGACATATATAGACTTGAGTGTGATCAGGAAGCTCTAAGGAACTAAGATTGACTTTGGAAGCTGATAAAACCCCTTGGAAAAAGAGTCTCGTATCTTGCTTATATGGTTCACAGCAGTCTTTCCAGGTAGGGAATAAAGGTTGATTTACTCGGCAATACAAAGAAAGAATTTCACAGACTTTTGGTGTCCTCAGAACCTGAGGAATTCACCCAAGTGTATACCTATTGCAGGAAAATCTAACAGCAAAGATGTGACTTGGCTCCTTAGCCTTAAGAGATTAATTAAGGCTCAATTTGAAGATTCTTCATGAAATTGCAGCAAAGCAGATTTAAAGACTATATGATCAGTTGCTACTTTTATAGTATTTGTACAAATAATAAGGCCAAATTTATTGAAACTAGACCTATACAATAAATTAGTCTTAATTTGGATGTCTTTGATAAAAATGAAGGCAATTTTATGGAGGTAAATTGTTTCAATAAAAACTATAACACACAGTTATGGATATTAAATTCTCATTCAGTTAATTGTCTTTAAAATTTTGCTTTTCATCTGTGGACTAAACTGGATCCTAAATTTTTCTATTAATAATGTGTGCCTACAACCTTCTGAACAAGTGTTTATTTTACTCCCATCCTTTGCCTTGGAATTATTAAGAACTGAAACTATTTTTTTCTAAGCCTTGCAATTGCAAATGGCTGCTAAATGACAATGTAAACTTCAGAGAATCATAATAACAGTTCATACTTGGATGTCCTTGATGACAGATGCTGTGTAAGCCATGCAGATAGTTTGCCTGAGTGCCTGATGACATCATTAGAGACAGTAGGACTGCAGACTAGGACAATCTTCCAGATTGTCACTGCCTGCTTTTATGCCATGAAAGTGCCTTTCACTTGGAGGTCTTACGACTGACAGCCTTACAGAATCAGAAACTGGTTTATATTTTGCCCAGATAATAATCTTTTCTGTTCTTATAAGTCTTATAAAATATTAATGTTGTGAAGTTTAACCAGTATAGTCAGCCATTTAGTCTGTCCTACTACTCAGGCTCTAAGACTCCAACAGATCACCTTAGACCCATTGGCACATGGGTCATTAGACAATATGATTGCTTTAGATTACTAGTTATCTGAACAAGAAACTTTTTGTACAGTGGCAAGCTCATTATGGCTTGGGTCCTGGGGAACATAATATCAAAAGTTACTCTTTTTTATTTTTAATCATTGCTTTTTTTTCATGTATTTTTTTTTTTTTACCATTTATCACCCTTATATACCTCCCCCGGCAACTACTACCCTGTTGTCCATGGCTATGAGTCATTTTGTTGGGAACCGCCCTGACTGGTATCAGAAGCTGAAACCCCCGCCTAGCTAAGGCTAAGGGAACGCCCTTGGAACTGTAAGCCAGCAAGGAGACAAAAGCTTATCTCCCTGGCAGGAGTGCTGCTTCTGCTGCTTTATTCATGACTGAACCCCCAAAAGCTTGGTCGGTTAGCCAAAGACGGGTAAGATTCCCCACGGGGGGGACGACCTAAGACAGGCACGATCACTTTGGGAGGCCCCCCCCAAAAGAAGGACTTGGGGGGCTGCAGCAAAAGGGGGTGATGGACCCTCGCTCCTCGGCTTTGACATAGCCTGAGTTCTCAGCGTCTGGGAGAAAATCTCCTTATCTCTTGGTTGCTTTAGTTCCCTTGCTCCACCTAAGCCTGAAACAATGACAGGGTGGTGCAGCTCTGTACTGAGAAGTGTGGATTCCCCAGGGTGATCAGGCCTAAGAAAGAACATGTAAATTACTGTGAAACCTCCTTTGTTTAGAATGCTCTCAGTTGAATGAGAAGGGTCTTAGGAGGAAGTTAGTTTGTTCCTCAGTCTTACAGCTCTTTGACCCCAACTCAATAGACCGGCAGAGTTCTTTGTTTTCTATAGTTCCTTACTTCCCCTAATGAGTACTGTACTTTACCTGAATTATTATGCAAAATGAGCCCAATAAAAGCAGGTATGGACGGTAAATCAGCGCGCTCCCCACTAGGGGGGGTGGCCATTTCATCCCTACTTCTCCGCAGAAACTAGTCTGTGTGCATGTGTCATTTTTTCTCGCGTGTTTATCGTCTAGCCATCCACAGCGTTCCGTGGTCACTGCTGGCTGGTGACCCACGTGCAACATCATTTTTCCTTTTTTGCTCAATCCCTCCACCCTCAACAACCCCCAGTAGTTGTCATCCCATTCTCTACCTATGAGTTTGTGTCTATTTTGCTTATTAGTGCACTTTATTCATTAGATTTCACCTATGAGTGAAATCATATGAATTTTTTTTTCTCTAATGGCTTATTTCACTCAGTATTATTTTCTCCAGGTTCATCCATACTATCACAAAAGCTAAAACTTTCTTCCTTTTTATGGCCCAGTAGTGGTCCATTGTGCAAATGTCCCATAGTTGTTTTATCCAGTCATCTACTGATAGACACTTGGGCTGCTTCCAAATCTTGGCAATTGTGAATAAAGCTGCAATGAACATAGGGGTGCTTACTTTCTTTCAAATAAGTGTTTTGGGTTTCTTCAGATATATTACTAGGATTGCTGGGTCAAAAGGCAGTTCCATTTTTTTTCTTCTTTTTTTATTTTATTTACTCTTACAGAGAGGGGAAGGGAGGGAGAAAAAGAGGGAGAGAAAAATCAGTGTGTGGTTGCCTCTCACATAACCACTACTGGGGACCTGGCCTGGAACCCAGGCATGTGCCCTGACTGGGAATAGAACCAGCAACCCTTTGGTTTGCAGACCAGCACTCAGTCCACTGAGCCACACCAGCCAGGGCAATTTTAAATTGTTTGAGGTATCTCCAAACTGCTTTCTACAGTGGCTGCTTTAATATGCATTCCCACCAACAGTGCAAAAATGTTCCCCTTTCTCCACATCCTTGCCAACACTTGTTGTTTTTTGATTTATTGATGATAGCCATTGTGACAGGTCTGAGATGATATGAGATTGTGGTTTTAATTTGCATTTCTCTGATGATTAGAGACATTGAGTACCTTTTCATATGTCTATTAGCCATCTGTATGTCATCTTTGGAGAATTGTCTATTCAGGTCCTTTGTTCATTTTTTAATTGGGTTGTTTGTGTATTTTTTTGGTGTTGAGTTTTGTAAGTTCTTTGTAAATTTTGCATATTAACTCCTTATCAAATGTATCAGCAAATATGATCTACCATTCTGTGGGTTGCCTTTTTATTTTCTTAATGATTTCCTTTGCAAAAACTCTTTAGTTGGGTATCAGGTAGTGTGATTCCTCTGACTTTGTTTCTCTTTCACTATTGGGCCTTTTGTGGTTCAATATACATTTTTTTGATATATTTATTTTAGTTCTGTGAAATATGTCACTAAAATGTTGATAGGAGTTGCATTGAATCTATAGATTGCCTTGGGTAGCATGGACATTTTAATGATGTTAATACTTCCTATCCATGATCACAGTATGTGCTTCCACTTATTTGTATCTTCTTCACTTTCTTTCCTCAATGTCTTTTAATTTTCTAAATACAGGTCTTTTGCATCCTTGGTTAGGTTTATTTCAAGATATTTTGTTCTGAAGATGGCAGCTTTGTTGGAGGGAGTATAATCCCCTTCCTCTATGCAGGGGAGGGAGAGAAACTCGCAGATCTGCAGAGGAACAGAGCAAGGGGCCTAGGATATCACAACATTTATGAAAACAGGACATCAAAAATTATAGTGGACATTGAAAAACCAGAGGGTAAAGAGACTGCTTCAGCATAATAAGGACCCAGGGATCAGTGCGGAGACCAGAGAGGTTGCACCCCCTAGGCCTGGAGCACCCGGGTCTGCCTCAGGGCACCAGGAAGTGTGGAGTCACCGCTTCCTCCCCTGACAGCAAGGATTGAGCAGCACCAGGGAGGCCTTGTTGCTTGAAGGCATAGGCGGGGAAATGAGACTCAGAGACAGTCACACAGGGGCTAGAGCACCCACGCATAGCCCTGGGAAGGGTTAGTGCCCCAGCCTGTGAGACCAAGGGTGGCCTGGCCATGTGCCTGCACACCCAACCCAGTGAGTGTGTGGTTCTGTGGAAGACCCAGACCCCACAACCCTGAACAAGGAAAGGACACGGGAGTTCCTGGGTTTCTGGAGACTGAGGTGGTGAACTCAGGGGAGCACGTGCCCCTTCGGGATTCTTGACTCTCTCGCTGTGAACCTGGAAAGGACTCAGCGCTTCGTGGGCTCCTGGAGCACGCAGTGGGGAAATTGGGGGAAGGGCACAACCCCTCATGACCACCGGAGCTTACACCGTGAATCCGGAAAAGACATGAGTCCTTCCCGAGAACATAGAGCCCACCACGGTGTAATTTTGGGGAAGGGTGCATCTCCTTGCGATCCCTGGAACTTGCACTGTGAACCTGGAAAAGACGCAGGAGCTCTACAGGGCCCCGGAGCCCAGGAGACCACGGCAGTGAGCTCCAGAGAGCCTGCTTGGGAGAGCCCAGACCCACATCCAGGGACCTGCAGGGGGCAGTGGATCAGCTCTGGGGAGAGCATGAGCCAGCCCTGGGGATAGTGCCGGCGACACTGACTGAGTTCTGACTGGGAAGAGTGAAAAGCATTCCAAAGGCCATCAGACTGCTGAAGCCAGCAAGACTAGAAAAATTGGTTTGTCCAGTTAGAAACCAACAAGAGGTTTTTTGTTTTGTCTTGTCTTGTTTTGCTTTGTTTTATTTTCTTTTGTTTTGTTTTTGCTGTTGTTGTTTGATTTTATCTTGTTTTTTTAAGTGACATTTTATTTTTTAATTCTTAGTATTTTTACACCTCTGGATTCCTTATGTTTCTCTTCCTTTCATCCTAGAATTATTCCTTCCACTCCAAATTTATCTCTCTTGCATTCCATCTTCTGCTTTTTTTTCTTTTTTTTTTTGAGCCTGCAAGTTACTGCAAATTTGCATTATCTTTTTCTCACTTTTCTGACATTTTTTATTTTAACAGTATTTTGTTATTCTTTTTCCTTTGGTATAATCATTTTTGCTTGGCTGGTAATAATGTCATTTGATAGGTTCCCAGTTATCTCATTCACAGTGTGTTGATAATTTACTGTCCTTCATTTGTGTTCCATTAGTACACCACTCAATGTTCTATACTCCTTATTCTTGTTATCTAGATCTAATAGATTCTGCCACATGGTTGCTGCTTTAATATTACTGTAAATAAGACATAGTTCATACCATTGTAAATGATACACACACCCCTCCCAGATCTCAGCTTACTTCGCAATTCCCTGAACTCTATTATTATGGGAGTTGTCTTTATTCTTTTTCACACTACTCCTACACACTATTCTTTATTACCACCCTACCTCAGAATCTGACCTCCCAGAGCCTCACAGTTTTCTAGATCCAGCTAACAATCCTTTCCTCCCCAATAAGAGTCTTATCTTCTTTCCATCCTTTCTAAAATGTTGCTAGTGGGGTGGGAGATCACAGTTAATACTATACATAGCCAAAGGATCCCCTATCTCTTCTCTACTGGGTGCTACTGTAAATATCATAGAATACTGTCTTGCTGTCTTAAACCATTTTGCCTTCCTCCTCCAAATGATCACAAAAAAGATTAGGGGGAAGCTGTGAACACCAGGATACATGAAGGATACTGCACCACTGAATCTCACAGGTATTCTACCACAGAAATGCACACCATAAAACCAGGGAGCTGGAACAGATGAATTTAAGAAGCTTAGGCTAAAGAGAAGAGTCTCACAAACAATGGGAAGACAAAGAAACAATCCCCAAATGAAAGGAAAGGAGGAAGCCTCAGAAAGAATGCTGAACGAAATAGAGGCAACTATCAGATATTGAGTTCAAAGCAATGGATATCAGGAAGCTCAGTGAACTCACAGTGAATTACCAGAAACGACAGGGAAACTACAATGAACTCACTGCCAAATATATCGACATGAAAAAGGAAATAGAAACTATCAACAGGAGCCAAGAGGAAATAAAGAATACAATTTCTGAACTGAAGAACACAGTAGAAGGAATGAAAAGCAGGATCAATGAAGCAGAAGATTGGATCAGTGAGCTGGAGGACAAGTAGGAAAAAAAAAAAACCACCGAAAAAGAGCAAGAAAAAAAAAGGGGGCTCAGAAAGAATGAAGAGGGATTAAGAGAAATGCAAGACAATATGAAATGTAATAATATCCATATAACAGGGATACCAGAAGGAGAAGAAGAAGAGAAAGGGATAGAAAACCTGTTTGAAAAAGTCATGATGGGAAACTTCCCTAATTTGATGAGAGAAAAAGTCCCACAAATCCAGGAAACACAGAGAGTCCCAATCAAGAGGAACACAAAGAGGCCCACCTCAAGACACATCATAATTAAAGTGGCAAAATTCCAAGACAAAGAGAGAATCTTAAAGGCAGCAAGGGAGAAACAGGAAGTAACATACAAGGGAGCCCCAATAAGGTTAGCAGCTGACTTCTGAATGGAAACACTCCAAGCCAAAGGAGAATGGCAAGAAATGTTCTAAGTAATGAGAACCAGAGGCCTGCAACAAAGACTACTTTTACCCAGGAAGCCTCTTAATCAAGGTAGAGGGCCAAATAAGAAGCTTCCCAGACAAAAAAAAAAAGTTTAAAAGAATACACCTCCTACAAACCAGCTCTGCAAGAGATGCTAAAAAGGCCTGCTTTAAGGATAGGAAGGAAAAGACAGAGAAAGAGATAGGAACACATGTACATAAATTGCAATGAATAAGTACTTATCAATAATAACCTTAAAACTAAATGGATTAAATGCTCCAGTCAAAAGCCATAGAATAGCTGAATGGATAAGAAAACATGACCCACTCATATGCTGCCTACAAGAGACCCATCTCAGGACAAAGACCTACACAGACTGAAAGTGAAGGACTGGAAACAAACTTTCCAAGCAAATGGTCAGGAAAAAAAAAGCCAGGGTAGCAATGCTCATATCAGACAAAATAGACTTCCAAAATGGGGCCATAAAGAGAGACCCAGAAGGTCACTTCATAATACTTAAGAGAAGAATCCACCATGAAGACATAAGCATTGTGAACACATATGCACCCAACATAGGAACACCCAAATGCATAAAGAAAATCTTAGAGGACTTCAAGAAAGATATGGATAGCAACACAATTAGAGTGGGAGATTTTAACACCCACTGTCAAAGAAAGATATTGTAGCACTGAACAATACCCTAGATGAAATGGACTTAAATGAAATCTACAGACCCACCATCTTAAAGAAGGTAAATACACATTCTTTTCAAATGTACACAGAACATTTTCAAAGATACACTACATGATAGGACACAAAACAAGCCTCAATAATTTCAGGAAAATTGAAATCATACCAAGAATTTTCTTGGATCACAAGGGACTGAAGGTGGAAACCAACTCCAAGGAGAAAAATCCAAAACACTCGAAATCATGGAGATTAAATAGCATGCTATTAAACAGTGAATGGGTCAAGAATGAAATTAGGGAAGAAATCAAAAGGTTTCTGCAAAGAAATGAAAATGAACTGACAACAACCCAAAAATTATGGGACACAGTGAAAGCAGTCCTGAGAGGGAAGTTCACAGTGATACAGGCCTACCTAAAAAGATAGAAACATTTCAAATAAACAACCTAACCCTATGTCTACAAGAACTCAAGGAACAACAACAAAGACAGCCCAGAGCAAGTAGAAGGAAGGAAATAACCAAGATCAGAGCAGAATTAAATGACATAGAGACTAAAAGCACATCTAAGAATCAATGAATCCAGGAGCTGATTCTTTGAAAAGATAAACAAAATCAACAAGCCTTTAAGTGGACTCATCAAGAAAAAAAGAGAGAGGACACCAATTAACACAATCAGAAATGAAAGAGGAGAGATTACAAGTGATACCATAGAAATACAAAGAATTGCAAGAAATTACTATGAAGAACTGTATGCCTAGAAATTTGAAAACCTAGGTGAAATGGACAAATTTCTAGAAAAATATAATCTTCCAAAGCTCAATGAAGAAGAAGCAGAAAGCCTGAGCACACCAATAACAGCAAAAGAAATTGAATCAGTAATCAAAAAATTCCCAACACACAAAAGCCCTGGGCCAGATGGTTTCACAGGAGAATTTTACAAATCATTTAAGGAAGAGCTAACCCCTATCTTTCACAGACTATTCCAAAAAATCCAAAAAGTTGGAAGACTCCCAAACTCTTTTTATGAGGCCAACATCATCCTGATTCCAAAACCAGATAAAGACACAACAAAGAAAGAAAACTTCAGGCCTATATCGCTGACAAACATTGACCCTAAAATCCTCAACAAAATACTGGCAAACCGCATTGAACAATACACTAAAAAGATCATACACCATGACCAAGTGGAATTCATTCCAGGGATGCAAGGATGGTGCAATATTCGCAAATCAGTAAATGTAATACATCACACAAACAGAAGCAAAGACAAAAAAAACACATGATCATATCAATAGATGCAAAAAAAGCATTTGATAAGGTACAGCACCCATTCATGATAAAAACACTCGGCAAGGTGGGAATAGAGGGAGCATTCCTCTACATAATAAAGGCCATATATGAGAGACCTACTGCCAACATCATACTCAATGGGCAAAAATTAAAATCTTTTCCACTAAGATCAGGAACAAGACAAGGCTGTCCACTTTCACCACTTCCATTCAATAGAGTACTGGAAGTTTTAGCCACAGCAATCAGACCAGAGAAAGAAATAAAAGGCATCCAAATCGGAAAGCAGGAAACAAAACTGTCACTGTTTGAAGATGACATAATAGTGTACATAGAAAATCCTATAGACTCCATAAAAAAACTGCTTGACCTAATAAATGAGTTTGGCAAAACAGCGGGACACAAAGTCAATATCCAGAAATCAAAGGCATTTCCATACACCAACAATGAAACAGCAGAAGCAGAAATCAAGGAGAAAATCCCATTTGAAATAGCAAAATAATCACAATAGGAATAATATACCAAGGAATTAACCTAACCAAAGAGGTAAAAGACCTGTATTCAGAAAACTACATAACACTGAGGAAAGAAATCAAGGAAGACACAAACAAATGGAAACATATACCATGTTCATGGGCTGGAAGAATTAATATCATCAAAATGTTCATACTACCGAAAGCAATTTACACATACAATGCAATACCTATTAAAGTACCAATGGCTTATTTCACAGACATAGAACAAACAGTTCAAAAATTTATATGGAACCATAAAGGACCCCGAATAGCTGCTGCGATTTTGAGCAATAAGAGTAAGTAGGAGGGATTACAATACCTGACACTAAACTACACTACAAGGCCACTGTAATCAAAACAGCCTGGTACTGGCATAAAAACAGGCACATGGATCAATGGAACAGAACAGAGAACCCAGAAATAAGCCCAAGTCTCGATGGTCAACTAATATTTGACAAAGGAGGCAGCAACATAAAATGGAGTAAAAATAGCCTCTTCAAAAAACGGTGTTGGGAGAACTGGACAGCTATGTGCAAAAAAGTGAAACTAGAGCACCAAGTTACACCTTATACAAAAATAAATTCAAGGTGGATAAAAGACTTAAATATAAACCATGACACCATTAAAGTCGCAGAGGAGATCATAGGCAGGAAAATCTCGGATATTTCACGCAGAAACTTTTTTACTGACATGTCTCCTACAGCAAGGATATAAAGGAAAGAATAAGCAAATGGGATTTCATCAGAGTAAAAAGCTTCTGCACAGCTAAAGAAAACAGGATCAAAATTAAATGAGAACCAACTGTATGGGAAAACATATTTGCCAATGATACCTCAGACAAGGGTCTAATCTCCAAAATATATAAAGAATTTACACGACTACACTCTAAGACAAGGAATCCAATTAAAAAATGGGCAAAGGACTTGAACAGACACTTGTCCATGGAGGACATAACAGAAAATCCAAAGACACATGAAACAATGTTCAATATCGCTAGCTATCAGAGAGATGCAAATTGAAACTACAATGAGATACCACTTCACACCAGTCAGAATGGCCATCATAAACAAAGCAACAAACAACAAGTGTTGGAGAGGTTGTGGAGAAAAGGGATCCCTAGTGCACTGCTGGTGGGACTGCAGACTGGTACAATACTATGGAAAGCGGTATGGAACTTCCTCAGAAAACTAAAAATGGACCTGCCTTTTGACCCTGCAATTCCACTGCTGGGATTCTATCCTAAGAATACTAAAACACCAATTCAAAAGAACCTATGCATCCCAATGTTCATAGCAGCACAATTTACAATAGCTAGATGCTGGAAGCAGCCAAGATGCCCATCAGTAAATGAATGGATCAAAAAACCATGGTACATTTACACAATGGAATTCTATGCAGCAGAAAGAAAGAAGGAGCTCCTACCCTTTGCAGCAGCATGGATGGAGCTGGAAAGCATTATGGTAAGCAAAACAAGCCAGGTACTGAAGGACAAATATCATATGATCTCACCTTTAACAGGAACCTAAACAACAATACAAAGAAACAAGCAACATATAGTCAAAAACACTGAAATAGATTACAGGCTGACAGTGACCAGAGGGGAGAGTAGAGGGAATTTCAGGGGACAGTGGGAAGGGTTTACAGGAAGAAATATAAAGGACACATGGACAAAAACTAGGGGAGGGTGGTAATGGGAGGGAAATGAGGAAGGTTGGGTGGGTGGGCTGGAATGGGAGTAAAAGAGTGAAAACTGTACTTGAACAATGATTAAAATAAAATAAAAAAGTGGTATTTTGTTCTTTTTGTAGAAATTGTGAATGGGATTGTTTTCTTTATTTGCCTTTGTTAGTTCATTATTGACATATAAAATGTAAATGATTTATGAACATTAATTTGTATCTTGCTACTTTGCTGAATTTATTGATCAGTTTTAGCAGATTTTGGTGGAATTTTTGAGGTTCTCTATGTACAGTATTATGTCATTTGCAAATAATGACAGTTTTACTTTTCCCTTTCCAATTTGGATGTGTTTTATTTCTTCTCCTTGTCTGATTGCTGTGGCTAGGGCTTCCATTACTATGTCGAATGAGACATGAAAGAAGACATCTCAGTCTTTTTCCCAGTCTTAAGGGGAATGTGTGTAGTATTTGCCCATTGATTATGATGTGGCAGTAGGTTTGTCATATATGACATTCATTATGTTTAGGTATATTCCCTCTAATCCTACTTTGCTGAGAGTTTTTACAGAAATGGATGCTGAATTTTATCAAATACTTATACTGCATCTATTTGATAATGTGGGTTTTATCTTTCATTGTATTTATGTGGTGTATCACATTTATTGATTTACGAATGTTGTACCAAACTTGCATTCCCAAAATACACCCCACCTTAAACACGGTGCATGATCTTTTTGATACATTGCTGTATTCTGTTTGCTAATATTTTGTTGAGGATTTTAGCATCTATGTTCATCAGGGATATTGGCCTACAATTTTCTTTCTGTATAATGTCTTTATATCACTTCAAAATTAGGAAAATGCTGGCTCCATAAAATTCATTTGGGAGTCTTCCCCTCTTGAATTTTTTTGAAATAGTTTGAGAAGGAGAGGTGTTAGTTCTTCTCTGAATGTTTGGTCAAATTCACCTGTGAAGCCAATGCAGTCCAGGGCTTTTGTTTTTTGGGATTTTTTAATTACTACTTCAATTTCACTAGGTATAATTTATCTATTCAGATTCTCTAATTTTTCCTGATTTTATTTTGGAAGATTGTATATTTCTCCATTTTATCGAGGTTGTCCAGTTCATTGGCATATAGTTGTTCATTATATTGTCTTATAATACTTTCTGTCTCTTTGGTGTCAGTTGTTATGTCTCCACTTTCCTTTCTGATTTTATTTATTTGGGTCCTTTCTCTTTTGTTATTGATGAGTCTGGTTGTGGGGAGGGGGCTCCACCCCCAGGGCCCCCCCCATGGCTGCCACGGATGAGAATAATTCTATTAAGACATGATCTGCTCAGGGAGGAAAGGTGGCCAATCTCTCAAAGGAGAAGGATCAGGAGCCTGTTCCTCAGTGGGCTTTTATTGGGTTCATTTGCACAGGAATACAGATAAAGCTCATTAATCATTGTCAGACAGTAAGGATCAAACAATAGATACCAAAGAACCCTGAGGACTTCTTTTGAGACAGGGTCAGATAGCTAAAGAGCTGTAAAACTTTGAGGAACAAACTTACTTCTTGCTTGGACCCTTATCATTTAATTGAGAGAATTCTAAACAAAGCATATTCCACAGGATTTTATATATTCTTTCTTAGACATGATTGCCCGGGAAACCCGCCCTTTCCAGCACAGGGCTGCACCACCCTCTCTCATTGCTTCAGGCTTAAGTCAGGCAGGGGAAGTAAGTCAGCCACGAGATTAGGAGACTTCTTGCAGACAGAATGAGGACTCAGGCTTTGTCAAAGACAAGGGGTGAAGGTCTATCACCCCCTTTTGCTGTAGCCCCCCAAGTCCTTCCTTGGGGGCATCCTACATGATCGTGCCTGGCTTCGGTCATTCCCCCCTTGGGGAATCTTACCTGTCATTGGCTAACCGACCAACCATTGGGGGCCAGTTACGTAAGAAGTATAAGGAGCAGAAGCAGTGCTCCTGCCAGGGATGTAAGCCTTGTCTCCTCTGTGGCTTATGGTCCCAAGGTCAGTACCCTAGCCTTAGCCTTGAAGGGGGGGGGGGTGGAGGGGGGCGGGTTACAGCTTCTGAAACCAGGCAGGGCGGTTCCCAACATCTGGTTAAAGGTTTGCCAATCTTGTTTATGTGTTCAATGAACCAGATCTTGTATTCATTGGTATTTTGTAGCATTTATAGTCTCTATTTCATTATTTCTGCTCTGATCTTTATTATTTCCTTTTACTCACTTTAGGCTTTGCTTGTTGTTCTTTTTCAAGTTCCTTTAAGTGTGATATTAGATTATGTATTTGGGCTCTTTTCTTTTCTTTCTTTCTTTCTTTTTTTTTTTTTTTTTAGATAGGCCTGTAATACTATGGATTTCCCTCTTAGGATTGTTTTCCCAGTGTCCCACAGCTTTTGGATTGTTATGTCCTCATATTCATTTATTTCAGAGTATCTTTTGATTTCTTCCTTGATCTCATTGTTGACCCATTCATTGTTTAATAACATGTTATTTAGCTTCCATGTCTTTGCATGTTTTTCAGTGTTCTTCTGATTTATTTCTAGTTTCATAGCATTGTGGTCAGAGAAGATGCTTGATATGATTTTGATCTTCTTAAATTTTCTGAGGCTTGTTTTGTGTCCTAACATATGGCCTATCTTAGAACACATTCCATGTGAACTTGAAAAGAACACATATTTTGCTACTTTGGGATGAACTGCTCTGAAGATATCAATCAAATCCATTTGATTAGTGTGTCATTTAAGGGCACTGTCTCCTTGTTGATTTTCTGACTGGAAGATCTATCCACTGATGTCAATGGGGTGTTAAAACCTCCAAATGTGACTGTGTTTCTGTCAATCTCTCCCTTTTGGTCCATCATGATTTGCTTCACATGCTCTGGCTGCTGTGGCTCGGTGGTTGAGTGCTGGCCTGCAAATCAAAGGGTCACTGGTTTGATTCCCAGTCTAGGGCACATGCCTGGGTTTTGGGCCAGCTTCCCAGTAGGGGGCACATGAGACAGCCACACACTGATGTTTCTCTTTTTCTCCCTCCCTTCTTCTCTTTAAAAATAAAAATAAAAACCTTTTAAAAAAGAAAGTTCTAAAAAAAATATTTGCTTCACATATTTACATAGTTGTTCCTATGTTGGATGTATAAATTTTTACTTGGATTATATACTCTTGTTGGATTGTTCCCTTTATCATTATGTAGTGTCCTTTGTCTCTTGCTATAGCATTGGTTTTAAAGCCTGTTTTGTTAGATAAAAGTGCTTGTACCTCAGCTGTCTTTTCTTTTCTGTTTGCATGAAATATTGTTTCCCACCCCTTTACCTTTATTCTGTGTATCTTTTAATCTGTGATGGGTCTCTTGGAGGCAGCATATGTTTGGGTCTTGTTTTCTTATCTATTGAGGTACCCTATGTCTTTGGTTGGAGCATTTAAGCTGATTATAGTTAAGGTGGTTATTGATAGATACCTATTTAGTGCTAGACTATTTTTTCTCTTTTTTTCTTTCTTCTTTTCCTTCTTCTTCCTCCTCCCCTTCCCCTTCTCTTCTCCTTCTTCTTCTTCCAAGCCCTCTCATATTTGTTGCAGTACTGGTTTGGTGTTAACAAATTCCCTTACGTTTTTCGTGTCTGGGAAGTTCCTTAACATTGAAATTATATACGAAAGCCTTGCTACATAAAGTAGCCTCAGTTGTAGGTCCTTGCTTTTCATTATCTTGAATATTTCATGCCACTCCCTTCTGGCCTGACGTGTTTCTGTTGAGAAATAAGATGACAGTCTCATTGGTGCTCCCATGTGTAACTACCTACTTTTCTCTTGCAACTTACTCACTCCTTGTCTTTAAGTCTTGTCATTTTAATTATGATATGTCTTGGTGTTGGCTTCTTTGGGTCCCACTTGTTTGGGGCTGCCTGAGCTTCCTGAACTTGTGTCTTTTTCCTTTACCAGGTTAGGGAAGATTTCAGTAATTATTTCTTCAAATAGGTTCTCTATGCCTTGTTTCCTTTTTTTCCTTCTGGTATTCCCATATCGTAGATGTTGTAATGCTTCATGAAGTCCAAAATGTTTCTTAAGCTCCCCAATTTTTATTTCAATTTTAATTTTTTAAATTGTTTTTTCTTTTTGCTGTTCTACCTGTTTTTTTTCCTACCTTGTCTTCCAAGCCATTGATCTGATACTTTGCTTTATCTAACTTACTGTTTATTCCCTCCAGTGTATTATTTATTTCAGATATTTCATTCTTTATTTCTGACTGGTCCTTTTTAATGCATTCTACATCTTATTTCATGCCACAGAGTTTCCTTATAATCATTATTCTAAACACTCTATCTTATAAATTGCTTGCCCCCATTTCATCTAGTTCTTCTTCCGGAGAATTCTCTTGTTCTTTCATTTAGGGTGTGTTTCTTTGTCTTCCCATTTAGGCTGCTACTTTGTATTTTCTGCTTTAGCTGTTATACTAATTAATGACATAGTCTCAAGCTGTTATCAGTAGCTTGGCTTAAGCAGCACAGGGTGGAGCATAGAAATTCCTGGCAGCGGGTCTATTGTTTACACTCCAGCTGATGGCACTCGGAGAGGAGTACTCTGCATGAAAAAGATGGCTTCTGTAGTATGTGGAATGATTCAGCATGGAGATTACGGTAGCATTTTTTCAGTTCTCTCCCCAGAGCTATAACCCCAGACTCTCCTCAAATGTCTCTAATTCACTTGGCTTTCCCCCTGCCAGAGGCCAGGGTAGGTTGCTGTAAATGAATTCTGTGTGTTAACCCTTTGAGGGGCTCTCTCCCTGCAGACAGAAACCCTGCTGTTTCACAGCTGGATGTTATCTGGGTTCCTTTCCAGCTCTGGTGCTATAGGCTGGGGAGCCCAGTTTGGGCTTTAGACCCCACAATTCTCAGGGGACCCTACCCAGCCACTGTAATATTCCTCCAGAATTTGGGTTGCTGACAATGGGAACCCAGCAAGGCCCCTCATGCCTCCTCCACACTCCCTACTAGTCTCAAGTGGTAGGTGAAGTGGTTTCTTATATCTGTCCTTGGTTATATGACTTCTCTCCAGCTAGTGTTCAGTTGGTTATTCAGGATGATTTTTCTACAGTTTAGTTGTAATTCATATTTGTCCTGGGAAGAGGTTTGTGCAGCTTCCACTCACTCCTCCACCATCTTGGATTTCTTCTCACCACTTAGAGCTAAGTGGAGCAAGGATAGACTCAAGCTGGATGAATCAGAGTCTATCTTCTAGGACTCTGAAACTTGGAGCAGGAGCAGGATTTGTGGTCTTAGTTTATGGCTTATTCTCTAACAGACAGAATCTGTGAGGCTATATATTCCACCATGGAACTGGGAGCAGATAAAAGTTGCATGGAACACAGGAAGACCTGAGCTTGTGGTAGAGGAACTTGCAAGTGGAACTGTTGTTTAAAAAATTTATTATTTTTGAAGCAACTGTAAATGGGATTGTTTTCTTAATTTTTGTTTCTGATACTTCATTATTGGTATATAAAATGCAACTGATTTCTGGATATTAATATTTTATTTATTTTTTATTTTTTTCACTTAATCATTTTTTTTATTTTAATCATTGTTCAAATACAGTTTTCTCCTTTTTACTCCCAATCCAGTCCCCCCTCCCACCCCTCCCCACTTCCCTCCCATTACCACCCTCCCCTTAGTTTATGACCATGTGTCCTTTAAGTTTGTTCCTGTGAACCCTTCCCACTGTCCCCTTAAATTCCCTCTACTCTCTTCTGTGGGCACTGTCAGCCTGGCCTCTATTTCAGGGTCTTTGGTTATATTTTGCTTGTTTCTTTGTTTTGTTATTTAGGTTCCTGTTAAAGGTGAGATCATATGGTATTTGTCTTTCACTGCCTGGCTTGTTTCACTTACCATAATGCTTTCCAGCTCCATCCACGCTGCTGCAAAGGGTAGGAGCTCCTTCTTTCTTTCTGCTGCATAGAATTCCACTGTGTAAATGTACCATAGTTTTTTGATCCATTCATTTACTGATGGGCATCTTGGCTGCTTCCAGCATCTAGCTATTGTAAATTGTGCTGCTATGAACATTGGGATGCATAGGTTCTTTTGAATTGGTGTTTTAGTATTCCTAGGATAGAATCCCAGCAGTGGAATTGCAGGGTCAAAAGGCAGATCAATTTTTAGTTTTCTGAGGAAGTTCCATACTGCTTTCCATAGTGGTTGTACCAGTCTGCAGTCCCACCAGCTGTGCACTAGGAATCCCTTTTCTCCACAACCTCTCCAACACTTGTTGTTTGTTGCTTTGTTTATGATGGCCATTCTGATTGGTGTGAAGTGGTATCTCATTGTGGTTTTAATCTGCATCTCTCTGATAGCTAGCGATATTGAATATCGTTTCATGTGTCTTTGGATTTTCTGTATGTCCTCCTTGGAGAAGTGTCTGTTCAAGTCCTTTCCCCATTTTTTAATTGGATTACTTGTCTTCTTAGAGTGTAGTCGTGTAAGTTCTTTATATATTTTGGAGATTAAACCCTTGTCTGAGGTATCATTGGCAAATATGTTTTCCCATACAGCTGGTTCTCTTTTAATTTTGATCCTGTTTTCTTTAGCTGTGCAGAAGCTTTTAATTTTGATGAGGTCCCATTTGTTTATTCTTTCCTTTATGTCCCTTGCTCTAGGGGACAAGTCAGTAAAAAAGTTTCTTCATGAAATATCTGAGATTTTCCTACCTACGTTCTCTTCTAGGACTTTAATGGTGTCACACTTTATATTTAAGTCTTTTATCCACCTTGAATTTATTTTTGTATAATGTGTAAGTTGGTGCTCAAGTTTCATTTTTTTGTACGTGGCTGTCCAGTTCTCCCAACACCATTTGTTGAAGAGGCTATATTTACTCCATTTTATGTTGCTGCCTCCTTTGTCAAATATTAATTGACCATAGAGACTTGGGCTTATTTCTGGGTTCTCTGTTCTGTTCCACTGGTCTATGTGCCTGTTTTTATGCCAGTACCAGGCTGTTTTGATTACAGTGGCCCTGTAGTATAGTTTAGTGTCAGGTATTTTGATCCCTCCTACTTTACTCTTCTTTCTCAAAATTGCAGCAGCTATTCGGGGTCGTTTATAATTCCATATAAATTTTTTAAGTGTTTGTTCTATGTCTTTGAAATATGCCATTTGTTCTTTAATAGGAATTGCATTGAATGGGTAAATTGCTTTGGGTAGTATGAACATTTTGATGAAATTAATTCTTCCAGCCCATGAACATGGTATATGTCTCCATTTGTTTGTGTCTTCCTTGATTTCTTTCCTCAGTGTTATGTAGTTTTCTGAATACAGGTCTTTTACCTCTTTGGTTAGGATAATTCCTTGGTATATTATTCTTATTGTGATTATTTTGCTATTTCAAATGGGATTTTCTCCTTGATTTCAGCTTCTGCTGTTTTATTGTTGGTGTATGGAAATGCCTTTGATTTCTGGATATTGACTTTGTATCCCGCTGTTTTGCCAAATTCATTTATTAGGTCAAGCAGTTTTTTTATGGAGTCTATAGGATTTTCTATGTACACTATCATGTCATCTTCAAACAGTGACAGTTTTGTTTCCTGCTTTCCGATTTGGATGCCTTTTATTTCTTTCTCTGGTCTGATTGCTGTGGCTAAAACTTCCAGTACTCTATTGAATGGAAGTGGTGAAAGTGGACAGCCTTGTCTTGTTCCTGATCTTAGTGGAAAAGATTTTAATTTTTGCCCATTGAGTATGATGTTGGCAGTAGGTCTCTCATATATGGCCTTTATTATGTAGAGGAATGCTCCCTCTATTCCCACCTTGCCGAGTGTTTTTATCATGAATGGGTGCTGTACCTTATCAAATGCTTTTTCTGCATCTATTGATACGATCATGTGGTTTTTGTCTTTGCTTCTGTTTATGTGATGTATTACATTTACTGATTGGCAAATATTGCACCATCCTTGCATCCCTGGAATGAATCCCACTTGGTCACGGTGTATGATCTTTTTAATGTATTGTTCAATGCGGTTTGCCAGTATTTTGTTGAGGATTTTAGCGTCAATGTTCGTCAGCGATATTGGCCTGAAGTTTTCTTTCTTTGTTGTGTCTTTATCTGGTTTCGCAATTAGGATGATGTTGGCCTCATAAAGAGTTTGGGAGTCTCCCATCTTTTTGGATTTTTTGGAATAGTCTGATAGATAGGAGTTATCTCTTCCTTAAATGCTTTGTAAAATTCTCCTGTGAAACCATCTGGCCGAGGGCTTTTGTGTGTTGGGAGTTTTTTGATTACTGCTTCAATTTCTTTTGCTGTTATTGGTTTGTTCAGGCTTTCTCCTTCTTTTTCATTGAGTTTTGGAAGATTCTATTTTTCTAGAAATTTGTCAATTTCACCTAGGTTTCAAATTTCTTGGCATACAGCTCTTCATAGTAATTTCTTACAGTCCTTTGTATTTCTGTGGTATCTGTTGTAATCTCTCCTCTTTCATTTGTCACTGTGTTTATTTGAGTCTTCTCTCTTTTTTTCTTGATGAGTCTGCTTAAAGGCTTGTGGATTTTGTTTATCTTTTCAAAGAACCAGCTCTTGGATTCATTGATCCTTAAAATTGTGCTTTTAGTCTCCATGTCATTTAATTTTGCTCTGGTCTTGGTTATTCCCTTCCTTCTGCTTGCCCTTTATAATAAGATGGCACAGTGCAGTTATATAAGTGATAATAGTGCACCGTTGTGACTGATGAGACAGGAAAAGCCACTCTATCATAGCTAAGTGGGGTGACAGCTGTCCTATAAGACCTGTTGGGGTGCCTATGGTCAGAAAAACAGAAAAGCCAGACAGGAGACTGTGGATCAAATCTAGTTAGTTCCCACTGCTGAATGTGTTGATTTACTACAGTAAATTCTTGTAGAGCCTCGGGGGACAATTTTCTGCGGGAATTAAGATCAGGGTCCCCTTTAAGGGTATTAAATAAATGAGTTAACTGTTGGGTGGGTATTCCAAGGCGGATCATACCCAGGTGATCACTCCTAGGAGTTGTTGGAGGTGATTAAGAGTTAGGTCCTTGGGTGGATTAATTTGAAGGACTTTAGGCTGAATTGTCTTTTTAAAAAGGATATAGCCTAAATATTTCCAAGATTCTGAATGCTGGATTTTTTCTGGAGCAATTACTAGTCCAGCAGAGGCTGCAGAATTTTTAAGAAGGGAGGTAGTTTTTGCTAGAATATCTTGTGAGGGAGCTTCAATCCAAATGTTATCCATATAATAGATAATTGAATTAGGGAATTGATCTCTTACTGGATGAATGGCAGTATGAACAAAATGTTGGCAGATAGTTGGACTGTTAAGCATTCCCTGAAGTAAAACTTTCCACTGAAACTGCTATAAAGGCCGAGAGTTATTAATGGCTGGGAGGGAAAATGCAAGACACTCCTGATCCCTTTCTGCTAAAGGGATTGTAAAGAAACAATCTTTTAGGCCAATAATTAAAACCGGCCAATCTTTGGGAATGCAAGCTGGATTAGGGACTCCCAGCTGTAGGGGGCTCATGGGCTGGAGGGATGCATTGATTTTTCTTAGATAGGGAATAAGCCTCTATTTGCCAGATTTCTTTGGTACAACAAAAAGGTGCATTTCAAGGGCTGTTGGAGGGTTCAGTATGACCTGTCTCTCATTGGTGTTTAACTACAAGGTAGGTCTGTTCAAGTCACTCTCCTTTAAGTGGCCACCCATACCAGCATATTGGAGAGCCAGGTAAGTGGTAGGGGAGTTATATGAGCAGTGGCCACTAGGGAAAAGGCAGCAGAGAGGTTTGCATTCCCCACTGACTGAGGAGGTCATGGCCCCTAATATTAAGAGGCATAGGCAAGATATATGGTTGAACTCTCTCTACCTGTCCTTCTAGCCCATATCATTTAAGAGACTATACACTGACTTGTGGTTGAGAAACTCCCCCAGTGCCCATGACAGGCATTCTGCTGTGTGTAAAATGCCATTCAGGAGGCCAAAACTGATCTGAGATAATAGAAATGTTGGCTCCCGCATCTATGAGGCCATGGAAAGTTTTATCTTTTATCTTTATGCATAAGATTGATTTAATTTAATTGATTCTGTCCAAAAAACTGATTGATTATCTGTACTACCAAAGCTTCCTTCTGCCCCTCATTGTATTTTGAGTCTTTGAGATTATGTATGGGAGTAGGATAGCTGGGCAATGTGTATTTGGAAAGAAATAATATGATAGCCAGATGCTTTAAGCATGACTTTAATTCCCTCTTGATAGTCTGAGTCAATGACCCCTGGCTGAACAAAAATGCCTTTGGTAGTAATACTGGATCTCCCTAAGATTAGAGGGACTGTTCCTGGGGGCAGAGGTCCTCAGACACCAGTGGGAGCTACAATGACTTGATCCTGTTCCTTTAAGATGAGCTAGTTGGTGGTGACCAAGTCAAGCCCTATGCTTCTACAGGTGGTTGCACAAAGGTCGGAAACTGCATTTCCTTGAATTCCCTGATATTGATTGCTGTCCCGAAAGCTCCAGTTGGGGTTGGGGGTGCTGGAGTGGATACCTCTTTGGAATTTTCCCTGCGTAGGTTGGCCATTTTTGTCAAATTTAGAGAGGCATTCATGTTCCCAATGTCTGCCTTTGTCACAGCATGGACAACCCTTGGGGGGAAGCTTGCTATTACCTTTTCCCCCTCTCAATGTGGATGGACAATGCTTGTGCAGGTAACTGGGCTTTCCACAGTTATAACATTTGGAATCTCCCTTAATTGCAGTGGCTAAGAGAAAGGACTTATGCTGCTGTATGCCAACATCTTGGCAAGCTTTGATAAACTCACTGATTTCTCTGGTGGTAGCTTGCAGGGATATTATTATAGCCCTGCAGTCTTTGTTAGCATTTTCATAAGCTAGCTGCCAAAGGAGTGTCTTGGGTGCTTCCTTATTATCTATTTGCCTTTCAGTGGCTCCTTGGAGTCAATCAATGAAGTCAATGTATTCCTCCATAGCACCCTAATTGATATTGATGAAGGAAGAAGTTTCCTTGAACTGAGAATCAGGCACAGCTTTCATGGCTCTGAGAGCAGGTTGAACACTTTGAGTAAAAGCCTGAGGATTAAGCCTGGCTTGATCCTCAGTTGTAGCAAAATTACCAGACCCATCAGCATAGAAAGGGTGACAGGATTATTTGTTTGTGAATTTTCAGCTGCTTGGTTGCGGGCCCGCAGAGAATATTCAGAATGCCAGACAGCAATTGAGCAGGAGTTCAAACAGTCCTGGCTAGGGCAACCCAGTCACAAGGGGCCATTTCATAACTGTCAGTGATGGCTTGAAATAGCCTGTTAGTATAAGGAGACTGAAGCCCATTTTCTTTAATGCTCTTCTTTAAATTCTTGTAAAGGGAAAAGGGAAGGGGTTCATGGACATTTCTTTGACCCTTGACTATAATGGAGAAGGCTGAAAGGGCATCAAAATCTCCAGTCTCTGCTGCCTGCTGAAGGCTCTGTTGCATAGCTGTGATAGGATATCTGTCTGAATTTTCTGGCTTTCTTGGTGGTGATGCACCCTGTAAGTAGGAACACCCCCAGAGTTAAGATAAGGAATGGTGGCTACAAGGCAGGTCCTCTGGTGGGGCTGGAGGCAGAACTTCCATGGCCAGTTCCCCTGCTGCATTATACATGACGTCCTCCTCTGAAGTAGACTCCTTATCCTTTCCTACAACTAGCTCTGATTTTTTCAGCCCATATAGGCATGAGAGCAGTCCTGACTTGTCCCAAGGTTAATAAGTTCTGAACCCTGATAGAAGCACCACTATCCTGTAAAGATTTTAGCCTGTCACCTACCCTTTCCCAAACCTCAATATCTAAGGTCCGCTTGTCAGGAAAAGCAGAGTAGTATTCCTTTATAGTTTGTAAAAGCTGAATGAGATGCTGTTCCTTTACTTTACATCCCGCTCCCCAGAGGAGCTGCTGTAACACACACAAGTAGACTTCCTGCTCTTTAGATAAACCAGAGCCCAATCTTATTAATAAGAAGGCTCTTTTTACTTTCAATTTCCGTCTTTTCGGACTCCGCGACCTGTACTGAACCCTAGTTAGCTAGCTACTAGGGGATCTAGTGTGGTGGATCAAAAATGTACTGTTGGTGAAAGACAATAAGGGAGGGCTGCCAGATATTCTAGGTACCCTAACCTTGCTTATGGGTCTCAGTTTCTCCCCCAAGCATCTAAAACTACAAGGTGGGGCTCAAAGCGCTAGGTGACCAGCCTTTATATTGTGTGTTTCCAGACAAGCCAGAAGTTATATTAAATCATTTTGGAGGTCCCTATAAGGCCCCTGCACATCTGGGGAATTGATCCCAGACACCCTTACAGGGTTCTGACTCATGTGGGAACACCCAAATTCTCAAGCCAAGGAGAGGAAGTGCCTTTGGTCTCCAGAGCTTGGTGAATGCCAAATGCTCTCATACAAAACCTGTGACTAACACTAATTTTTTCTGGAAAGTGATCTTCGGAGTCTAGTCAAGACTGAAATACTCATTCACTATCCACTTTTCTTATGCAGGCAGATGGAGGGGAAAGGCAAAATGGAAAGGACTGCAAGAGGTAGCCTGAAAGAAAGAATCTGCTGAGACACTTGTAAATAACCCTGTAATGAGGTGCCATTTTTAAAACTGATTAAAGGGAAAGTCTTGGATTTTTCTCCCAAGCTTAAACTTAGTCAGGAGTTGTGTTACTGGGATGGGCTTGTGAGTGTTTTTACACCATGCCTGTCATTGCGTGGACTTCTTGTTGCAGCTGGCGGGAAACCTAGTGTTCTGTCCCAGTCCACATTCCAGATTATCCTTTCAAGGGTGTCTTCTAGCAGTGAGCACCCTAGGGGCTTTTAACTACTTGACCCGTTCCCATGGGGTGTGGCAAATACTTGGGAGAGAGCAAGACTCCTTCTTACTAAAGAGGGTACAGATGCAAAACAGCCACAAGAGAGGGTGACCTTGGAAGAAATCCCTTCTTCTCTGAAATCCAACACACCCTATGACCTTACCAAAAAGCACTCAGTGTTGCCTGCCCTTACCTGGGTTGATGCACATACTCCAAACAAGTTGGTGTGTTGTTCACAATGGCAGCTCTTAGCCTTCGGCACCATATTGGGTGCCAGATGATGTGGACTCTGGCCAGCGGTGTCCATGGTGTTGTGGATGTGATGAACAAATTCACATGGACTGCAGAAGTCCTGTGGAGAAAAGGGACAGCATGGCTACACTTTGAGGAAGAGAGCGCCCTGACCCTTGCCTGGATAGGCTTTTATTGCTTTCTGTGAGCATTACATCAAGGAAGGTCCTCATTCATTATAATCAGGTTTGCTTTAAGTGATTACTTCTTACAGATAACAAAGAAAAGAATGTTGCAAATGCAAGGGAATGCTAAGAGTGATTGATCTGGTTACATTCTGTCCTTGGAAGGGTTTAGCACAGACTTTAAGGAGTTACTTCAGAGGTATACATTAAACATTTGCTGTCTGAACTCAGGATGAGGGAATCTTAGCAAAAGCAAGCCCCAAAGCAGCCTAGATGTAATGTAGGCCTCGTCCCCCATGGGAAAGCTGACCTGTGGTCCTGGCTCCTGTGTGTTGTCTTGAGCCTGTCAGTTTTCTGAACCAGGGCTGAGCTACATTCGCCACTGCCACACAGACTTGTTCCCTAAAATATGTGATGACAGGCATATTGCACAATTGTTTTCCCTTTTTCTATTTTTTATGTAAATGAATTTGCTGGACATCCTCTGCCTCTTACACTCCCGCCCCATACAACAGCCATCTGAGAATACATGATAAAAAGTTTCCATGTGTACTTTCATATTTTTCCCATGCTCAAAAAAGAATAAACTGGCCTAGATATAGACATATTCATATACGAGGTCTGTCCAGAAGATACCCAGCCATGCACTATGAAAAATAGATGCATTTTTTGAAGAAGATATAAGATATACAATAGAAGAAACATTGTGCATAGGGCAATGGTGCCTCAGTACCTCTCCAAATAGGCACCTTGGGACCTCAAATAGTTCTCCCAGTCACCATCAGCTGTCCCGTGATATTCTTATGAATCTCATCAATGGTCTGAAATCTCTTCTCTTTCATATGTGATTTAAGTTTTGGGAAAAGCTGGAAGTCACAGGGCACCAACTCTAGGTTGTAGGGGCTGAGTCACTTAGGTGATTTGATGTTTTGCCAAAAATCTCTGCACAAGATGTGATGCATGAGTGGGTTTGCTGTCATGATGAAGCTGCCATTTATCAGTTGCCCATAGATGTGGCCTTGTGAATAATCTGAATAGTATCCATGGAGGAGTGTTTAAGCTTAACACAAAATTTGATGCAGATTCATTGTTCTACTTGCTCAGTCATTTTGAATGCAATGGCCACACAGTACACATGCTCACTCAATGGTGTCTACTGCCCCCACTGACTAGTAGAGTGAAATCATCATTATTCATTCATGCACATTCCAGTCCACTTCCTTCACTGCCAGGTCACATCCATGCCATGAAAACCATTCTCATTTTATTAACAATACCTAGACATTTTCTGGACCAACCTCATATTCTTATTTATTCTTGGAGTTAAGTAATCTTTCCAAGATATTTTATCAGTCCATTCTATAATTTTATAAGCCCTTTGATCTGTGGATGCGGACTATTCTTTAGGTAATAGCGATCTCCTGTCACTTATTACCTGGTGACTCCCCTTTCCACTACCTTTTTCCTTTAACTGTCCTCACTTATAGTCTCACTCTCAAGAGTGCAGTAGGATCAAAACCACGGGTGTTACATTACATTTGATACTTTGAAGAGGTCTTCTTTTCCCTGCAAAAAAATATTTTCAGTAATAATGTTAGGTAACAATTATTATTTTCCTGATTTTCTTTAGTTTAAAAAACAATCAAAAGAAGAAGATAAAATTTCAATTCAGAAGTATTCTTTCAAATTCAGTAAAATATTCCATGTATTAAATAAAAATTACATTTACCAAAACAAATCATTGCATCTTGAAGTGTGCATTGTGTCATTGCTTTAAATTTTGAACACAAATAAAAATCTAATTGGTCACATTAAATGAGAGTTGGAATAACTTGAATTTCTAATCACTGTACTACTATAATTTATTTGGATCATATTGTTTAAATGAAAGAATATATAGTGCCATGGAAATTGGAGACAAAAACTGCATGCAAAGGAAGCTGGACAATCCCAAAGTGATAAACGTGTACTTTTAAAAAGAACATGTACTGTTGGGAACTGCCCTGACTGGTATCAGAAGCTGTAACCCCCACCTAGACTAAGGCTAAGGGAATGCCCTTGGAACCTTAAGCCAGCAAGGAGACAAAAGCTTATCTCCCTGGCAGGAGTGCTGCTTCTGCTGCTTCATTCATAACTGAACCCCAAAGCTTGGTCGGTTAGCCAAAGACAGGTAAGATTCGCCAAGGGGGGAATGACCTAAGACAGGCACGATCACTTTGGGAGGCCCCCCAAAAGAAGGACTTGGGGGGCTGCAGCAAAAGGGGGTGATGGACCCTCGCTCCTCGGCTTTGACATAGCCTGAGTTCTCATTGTCTGGGAGAAAATCTCCTTATCTCTTGGTTGCCTTAGATCCTTTGCTCCACCTAAGCCTGAAACAATGACAGGGTGGTGCAGCTCTGTGCTGAAAAGGGCGGATTCCCCAGGGTGATCAGGCCTAAGAAAGAATATGTAAATTACTGTGAAACCTTCTTTGTTTAGAATGCTCTCAGTTGAATGAGAAGGGTCCTAGGAGGAAGTTGGTTTGTTCCTCAAAGTCTTACAGCTCTTTTACCCCAACTCAAAATAGACCCTCAGATTTCCTTGTTTTCTATGGTTCCTTACTTGCCCCTAATGAGTACTGTACTTTACCTGAATTATTATGCAAAATGAGCCCAATAAAAGCAGGTATGTACGGTAAATCGGCACACCCCTTACTAGAGGGGATGGCCATCCTGTCCCTACTTCTCCACAGAAAATAGTTTGTCTCTGTGCATGTTTTATCTCGCGTGTTTTTCGGCGAGCCATACGCAGCGTTCCATGATCACTGCTGGCCGGTGACCCACGCATCAATGTACGCTTGCTTCCTTTGTTATAGATTACTAGATCATATAGAAGTTTTTTTTTCTGGGGTTTCTAGTTAGTTCTATTGATATATGTGTCTATTTTCATGCCAGTACCATCCTGTTTTGATTACTATAGCCTAGTAATATAGTTTGATATCAGATACTGTGATAACTCCCACTTTGTTTTTCTTTTTCAGGATTTCTGTTACTACTTAGGATCTTTTATGTTTTCATATAAATTTTTGGATTACATTTTCTAGTTCTGTGACATACACCACTGGTATTTTGATAGGATTTTTTTTTTTTACTGTCTTTTTTTGGGACCAAAGTTGGAAATGTAGACTTTTATTTTTTTAATTTTTTAAATATTTTCTTTTTTTAAAAATTTTATTTTAATCATTGTTCAAGGATAGTTTCCTCCCTTTTACTCCCAATCCAGCTCCCCCTCCCAACCCTCCACACTTCCCTCCCATTACCACACTCCCCCTAGTTTTTGTCCATGTATCCTTTAGGTTTGTTCCCTTGAACCCGTCCCAAGGTTCCCTGAAGTTCCCTCTTCTCTTCCCTGTGGTCACTATCAGCCTGGCCTCTATTTCAGTCTTTTTTTTATATTTTCCTTGTTTCTTTGTTTTGTTGTTTAGGTTCCTGTTGAAGGTGAGATCATATGGTATTTGTCTTTCACTGCCTGGCTTGTTTCACTTGGCATAATGTTTTCCAGCTCCATCCATGCTGCTGCAAAGGGTAGGAGCTCCTTCTTTCTTTCTGCTGCATAGAATTCCATTGTGTAAATGTACCATAGTTTTTTGATCCATTCATTTACTGATGCGCATCTTGGTTGCTTCCAGCATCTAGCTATTGTAAATTGTGCTGCTATGAACATTGGGATGCATAGGTTCTTTTGGATTGGTGTTTTAGTATTCTTAGGATAGAGTCCCAGCAGTGGAATTGCAGGGTCAAAAGGCAGATCAATTTTTAGTTTTCTGAGGAAGTTCCATACTGCTTTCCATAGTGGTTGTACCAGTCTGCAGTCCCACCAGCTGTGCACTAGGAATCCCTTTTCTCCACAACCTCTCCAACACTTGTTGTTTGTTGCTTTGTTTATGATGGCCATTCTGACTGGTGTGAAGTGGTATCTCATTGTGGTTTTAATCTGCATCTCTCTGATAGCTAGCGATATTGAACATCATTTCATGTGTCTTTGGATTTCCTGTATGTCCTCCTTGGAGAGGTGTCTGTTCAAGTCCTTTCCCCATTTTTTAATTGGATTCCTTGTCTTAGAGTGCAGTCATGTAAGTTCTTTATATATTTTGGAGATTAAACCCTTGTCTGAGGTTTCATTGGCAAATATGTTTTCCCATACAGTTGGTTCTCATTTAATTTTGATACTGTTTTCTTTAGCTGTGCAGAAGCTTTTAATCTTGATGAGGTCCCATTTGTTTATTCTTTCCTTTATGTCCCTTGCTCTAGGGGACAAGTCAGTAAAAACGTTTCTGCGTGAAATATCTGAGATTTTCTTATCTACTTTTTCCTCTAGGACTTTAATGGTGTCTCATTTTATATTTGAGTCTTTTATCCACCTTGAATTTATTTTTGTATAAGGTGTAACTTGGTGCTCTAGTTTCACTTTTTCGCACGTGGCTGTCCAGTTGGACCAACACCATTTGTTGAAGAGGCTATTTTTACTCCATTTTATGTTGCTGCCTCCTTTGTCAAATATTAATTGAACATAGAGACTTAGGCTTATTTCTGTGTTCTCTGTTCTGTTCCATTGGTCTATGTGCCTGTTTTTATGCCAGTACCAGGCTGTTTTGATTACAGTGGCCTTGTAGTATAGTTTAGTGTCAGGTATTGTGATCCCTCCTACTTTACTCTTCTTTCTCAAAATTGCAACAGCTATTCGGGGTCGTTTATGATTCTACATAAATTTTTGAACTGTTTGTTCTATGTCTGTGAAATATGCCATTGGTACTTTAATAGGAATTGCATTGAATGTGTAAATTGCTTTGGGTAGTATGGACATTTTGATGATATTAAATCTACCAATCCATGAACACATATATGTTTCCATTTGTGTCTTCCTTGATTTCTTTCCTTAGTGTAATGTAGTTTTCTGAATACAGGTCTTTTACCTCTTTGGTTAGGTTTATTCCTAGATGTTTTCTTTTTCTTCTTGCTATTTCAAATGGGATTTTTTCCTTGATCTCTGATTCTGCTGTTTCATTGTTGGTGTATGGAAATGCCTTTGATTTCTGGATATTGACTTTGTATCCCGCTGTTTTGCCAAATTCATTTATTAGGTCAAGCATTTTTTTGATGGAGTCTATAGGATTTTCTATGTACACTATTATGTCATCTTCAAACAGTGACAGTTTTGTTTCCTGCTTTCCGATTTGGATGCCTTTTATTTCTTTCTTAGTTCAATCTGTCTGATTGCTGTGGCTAAAACTTCCAGTACTCTATTGAATGGAAGTGGTGAAAGTGGACAGCCTTGTCTTGTTCCTGATCTTAGTGGAAAAGATTTTAATTTTTGCCCATTGAGTATGATGTTGGCTGTAGGTCTCTCATATATGGCCTTTATTATGTAGAGGAATGCTCCCTCTATTCCCACCTTGCCGAGTGTTTTTATCATGAATGGGTGCTGTACCTTATCAAATGCTTTTTTTGCATCTATTGATATGATCATGTGTTTTTTTTTGTCTTTGCTTCTGTTTATGTGATGTATTACATTTACTGATTTGCGAATATTGCACCATCCTTGCATCCCTGGAATGAATCCCACTTGGTCATGGTGTATGATCTTTTTAGTGTATTGTTCAATGCGGTTTGCCAGTATTTTGTTGAGGATTTTAGCGTCAATGTTTGTCAGCGATATAGTCCTGAAGTTTTCTTTCTTTGTTGAGTCTTTATCTGGTTTCAGAAATAGGATGATGTTGGCCTCATAAAAAGAGTTTGGGAGTCTCCCATCTTTTTGGATTTTTTGGAATAGTCTGTGAAGGATAGGCATTAGCTCTTCCTTGAATGCTTTGTAGAATTCTCCTGTGAAATCATCTGGCCCAGGGCTTTTGTGTGTTGGGAGTTTTTTGATTACTGCTTCAATTGCTTTTGTTGTTATTCGTCTGTTCAGGCTTTCTGCTTCTTTTTCAACATAGTTTTGAAATATTCTATTTTTCTAGAAATTTGTCCATTTCACCTAGGTTTCAAATTTCTTGGCATACAGCTCTTTGTAGTAATTTCTCACAATCCTTTGTATTTCTGTGGTATCTGTTGTAATCTCTCCTCTTTCATTTCTCATTGTGTTTATTTGGATCTTCTCTCTTTTTTTCTTGATGAGTCTGCTTAAAGGCTTGTGGATTTTGTTTATCTTTTCAAAGAACCAGATCTTGGATTCATTGATCCTTAGAATTGTGCTTTTAGTCTGTATGTCATTTAATTCTTCTCTGATCTTGGTTATTTCCTTCCTTCTGCTTGCTCTGGGCTGTCTTTGTTGTTGTTCCTTGAGTTCTTGTAGACGTAGTGTTCGGTTGTTTGTTTGGAATGTTTCTATCTTTTTTAGGTAGGCCTGTATCATATGAAGTTCCCTCTCAGGACTGCCTTAGCTGTGTCCCATAAGTTTTGGATTGTTGTGAGTTCATTTTCATTTGTTTCCAGAAACCTTTTGATTTCTTCCGTAATGTCATTCTTGATCCATTCATTGTTTAATAGCATGCTATTTAATCTCCATGATTTTGAGTGTTATGGGTTTTTTTCCTTGGGGTTGGTTTCTAGCTTCAGTCCCTTGTGGTCCGAGAAAATGCTTGTGGTATGATTTCAAATTTCTTGAAATTCTTGAGGCTTGTTTTGTGTCTATCACGTGGTCAATCCTTGAAAATGTTCTGTGTACATTTGAAAAGAATGTATATTTAGCTTCTTTTGGATGGAGGGCTATGTATATATCAGTAAAGTCCATTTCATCAAGGGTATTGTTCAATGCCACAATATCTTTGTTGATATTTTGTTTGGAAGATCTGTCCATTTTTGATAGTGGGGTATTAAAATCCCCCACTATAATTGTTTTGCTGTCCATTTCTTTCTTGAAGTCCTCTAAGATTTTCTTTATGTATTTCGGTCCTCCTATGTTGGGTGCACATATATTTACAATATTTATGTCTTCTTGGTGGATTCTTCCCTTGAGTATTATGAAGTGACCTTCTGGGTCTCTCTTTATGGATCTTTTTTGGAAGCCTATTTTGTCTAATATGAGTATTGCTACCCCGGCTTTTATTCCTGCCCATTTGCTTGGAAGATTTGTTTCCAGCCCTTCACTTTCAGCCTGTGTAGGTCTTTATCCTGAGGTGGGTCTCTTGTAGGCAGCATATATGTGGGTCATGTTTTCTTATCCATTCAGCTATTCTATGGCTTTTGACTGGAGCATTTAATCCCTTTACATTTAAGGTTATTATTGATAGGTACTTATTCATTGTCTTTTATATAGGTGTGTTTTTCTTCTCTCTCTCTCTTTTCCTTCCCTTCCTTAAAGCAGTCCCTTCAGAATCTCTTGTAGAGCTAGTTTGGTGGAGGTGTATTCTTTTAGACTTCTTTTATCTGGGAAGCTTCTTATTTGGCCTCCTATCTTGATTGAGAGCCTTGCTGGGTAAAGTAGCCTCAGTTGCAGACCTCTGGTTCTTATTACTTGGAGTATTTCTTGCCATTCTCTTCTGGGTTGAAGTGTTTCCATTGAGAAGTCAGCTGTTAGCCTTATTGGGGCTCCCTTGTATGTTACTTTCTGTTTCTCCCTTGCTGCCTTTAAGATTCTCTGTTTGTCTTGAAATTTTGCCATTTTAATTATGATGTGTCTTGAGGTGGGCCTCTTTGGGTTCCTCTTGATTGGGACTCTCTGTGTTTCCTGGATTTGTGGGACTTTTTCTCTCATGAAATTAGGGAAGTTTTCCTTCATTACTTTTTTAACTAGGTTTTCTATCCCTTTCTCTTCATCTTCTCCTTCTGGTATCCCTATTATATGGATCTTATTATGTTTCATATTGCCTTCCATTTCTCTTAATCCCTCTTCATTCTTTCTGAGCCTCTTTTCCTTTTCTTGCTCTTTCTTGTTGTTATTTTCTACTTTGTCCTGTAGCTCGCTAATCCAATCTTCTGCTTCATCAATCCTGCTTTTCATTCCTTCTACTGTGTTCCTCAGTTCAGAAATTGTATTCTTCATTTCCTCTTGGCCCTTCTTGAGAGTTTCTATTTCCTTTTTCATGTTTATGTAGTTTGCAGTGAGATTGTTGTAGTTTCCCTCTAGTTTCTGATAGCTCATTCTGAATTCATTGAACTTTCTCATAATCATTGTTTTGAACTCAGTATCTGACAGTTGAGTTGCCTCTATTTCATTTAGCATTTTTCCTGAAGCTTCCTCCTTTCCCTTCAATTAGGGGTTGTTTCTTTATTTTCTCATTGTTCGTGGGATTCTTCTTGTTAGCGTCTGTTTCTTAAATTGATCTGTCCTGGTTCCCTGTAATTATGGTGTGAACTTCTGTGGTAGAATACTTGTGAGATTCAGTGGTGCAGTCTCCTTCACGTATCCTGGTGTGCACTCCTTCCCCCTACTCTATTTTGTGATCAGTTGGAGGAGTAAGGCAAAATGGCTTAAGACAGCAAGACAGTATACTATGATATTTACATTAGCAGCCAGTAGAGAAGAGGTGGGATATCCTTTGGCTATGTATAGTGTTAACTGTGATCCTCCACCCTGCTATCTACGTTTTAGAAAGGATGGGAAGAAGATAAGACTCTTATTGGGGAGGAAAGGATTGTTAGTTGGATCTAGAAAGCTGTGAGGCTGTGGGATGTCAGATTCTGAGGTATGGTTGGAATAAAGATTAATTAATAGGAGTAGTGTGTAAAATAATAGAGACAACCCCCACAATAATATAGTTCAGTAAATTACGATGTAAGCTGAGATTGGGGGGGTGGGTGTTGAGTAGTATTTACAATTGTATGAACTAGGTCTTATTAACTGTAATAGTAAAACAACAGTCATAGATAGAATCAATTAAATCTAGATAACAAGAATAAGGAGTATAGAACCTTGAGATGTGTATTAATGGAACGTAGATGAATGATAGTAAATTATTAACACACTGTGACTAAGATACCAGGGGGAACCTATCAAATTATAGTATAAACAGCCAAGCAAAGAAGATTATAAAGAAAGAAAAAGAATACCAAAGTACTATTAAAATTAAAAATGTTGGAAAAGTGAGAAAAAGATAATACAAATTTACAGTAACTTGTAAGATCAGAAAAAAAGGAAAGAAAAGCAGAAGATGGAGTGCAGGAGAGATAAATTTGGAGTAGAAGGAATAATACTAGGATGAATGAAACAGAAACATAAGGGATTGAGAGATGTAAGAATAATAAGAATTGAAAAATAAAAAGTCACTTAAAACACAAGATAAAAATCAATCAATCAACAACAGCCACAAAAACAAAACAAAACAAAACAAAACAAAACAACCTCTTGTTGGTTTCTAACTGGCCAGGCCAGTTTTTCTGGTCTTGCTGGCTTCAGCAGGCTAAGTGTCGTTTGAAATGCTTATCACTCTTCCCAGCCAAATCTCGGTAAGTCTGTCAGGTACTATCCCCAGGGCCAATCTGACTTTCCCCTATAGGACCCTGGGTGCTCCCGAGCATGTTGGCTCTCCAGAGCTCACTGCTGTGTTCTCCTGGGTTCTGGGGTCCCAACAGGGTTCCTGCGACTCCTGGGTTTCAGGATGCAAGCTCCCAGAATTGCAAGGAGACTTGCCCTTCCGCCAAACTACGCCACAGCGAGCTCTATCATCTCAGGAAGCATCCTTGACGTTTTGGGATTCACTGTGCCATCTCAGGGGATCATAAAAGGGCGCGCCCATCCACCAAATTTTTGAGTTTTGGGCTCTAGGAATGCACTACGCACCACGTCCCTTCCGGGTTCAGAGCACGAGAGTCAGGATTCCCGAGGGGTGCACGCTTCCACAGTTCAGCACTGCAGGCTCCAGAAACCTGAGAATGCCCGCGCCCTTTCCTGGATCGGGGCTGCGATTTCTGGATTTTCCACAGATCCACACTCCCACTGGGCTAGGGGTATGGGCACTCTTCCAGGCCGCCCCTAGTTGTGCTGGCTGGAGGCACTCACTTCTCCCACGGCTCTGGGTGGATGTTCATAGTCCCTGGGTGATTTTTTCCCAGTCCAACTGGCCAATCTGTTCCTTCAAGCAACACATTCTCCCCTGGAGTTGCTCAACCCCCGTATTCGGGGGAGGGAGCAGTGACTCCCCTCTCCTGGGAGCCCTGAGGCAGACCCGGGAGCACCAGGCCTGGGGACTGCAAACCCCTGGTCCCCGAACTGATCCCTGGGATCCTTTTGTCCTGAAGCAGTCTCCTCACCGTCTGGTTTTTCAATGATCGCAATAATTTTTGATGTCCTGCTTTCAAAAATGTTTCGGTAACCTAGGTCACTTGCTCTGCTTCTCCACCGATCTGCGAGTTTCCCTCCTCTTCACAGAAACTGAGAAATACGCTGCCTAGAGTAAAGCCGCCATCTTTTCTCAGGAATTTTGTTGAATCTATAAATTGCTTTAGGTAGTATGGACATTTTAATGATATTAATCCTTTTTATCCATAAATATGTTTTATGATTCCACTTATTAGTATATTCTTTGATTTCTCTCTTCAATGTCTCACAAATTTCTGAGTACAGGTCGTTACTGTTTTTGTTAAATTTATTCCCAGGTATTTTCTGATACAATTGTAAATGGGGTTGTTTTCTTATTTTCATTTTCTGATAGTTCATTATTGGTGTGTAAAAATGCAACTTATTTTTAAATATTTATTTTGTATTCTGTTACTTTCCTGAATTCACTTAACAGTTCTGGTAGTTTTTTAGGTGGAATTGATCCTGAGGAGATCTGAGTTAGAGGGCTCCCACTCCTTGGTTCTTGCCTTGCTTGCAAGAGAAAAATTCAGGTGAAAGACAACATATATAGTGGAAATGAGATATCAAGTTTATTTTTTAAAATACACTTGAGCACAAAGCTGCAGGTGGGCACCCTGCTAGCCTAAGTGCCCCAAGTATAGCAGAAATGAGATTGTAAGTTCATTTATGAAATACACTTGAGTACAATGCTGCAAGTGGGCACCCAGCTACTCTGAGTGCTCCAGCTGTTGGGGTTTTGTACTCATAGCCAGCTTCTAGGTTTCCTCACCCCCTCCCTTTCCCAGACCTTGGGATTAATATACAGTTTCAAAGGCTTTCTTTCCCAGGTAGTGGAAATGATACACAGAGAACTTTAAGGGCTCCCCTCCTCTAGGATATCATGGTTTTGCTTGTGATGTTTGGAAGACCTGGTAATTTTATTGGACCAGGCTTAGGACTGCTGAGCTAATGGGTCTTCCTCTCCCTTCCCTTCTTGGTTTACTATCTATCCTGCCTAAAAGAATCTTTAGGGTTCTCTTTATACAACATCATGTTGTTGACAAATAATGACAGAACATACAATGGGGTAAAGATGGTATATTCAATAAATGGTGTTGAGAAAATTATACAGATACATGCAAAATAATAAAACCAGACCACCTCTATATGCCATATACAAGAATAAATTAAAAATGGTTTGAAGACTTAAATGTAAGACCTGAACTCATAAAACTCATAGAAAAAAAAGCAAGCAGTAAAATCTCACACATTTTTCTTGGCAATATTTTTTCTTACATATCTACTCAGGCAAGGAAACAAAAGAAAAGAATAAACAAATGGGACTACTTGAAACTAAAAAGTTTTTGGACAGTAAGAGAGAACATCAACAAAATAAAAAGGCATTTACTAAATGGAAGAAGATATTTACCAATGATACACTTGATAAGGTGTTAATAACCAACATTTATAAGTAACTTAGACAACTCAACACCAGAAAAACAAACAACCCAATTAAAATGTGGGCAAAACACTGGAATTGACACCTTTCCAAAGAAGGTATGCAGATGGCCAATAGACATATGGAAAGTTGCTCAACATCAGGCATCACCAGAGAAATCTAAATCAAAACCACAATGAGATACCACCTCAGAGCTATCAGAATGGACATTATCAATGAGATTGTAAGTTCATTTATGAAATACACTTGAGTACAATGTTAAATTGAGTACTTTGAGTACTTGAGTACTTTGTTAAATTAACAAATAAGTGTTGGTGAGAATGTGAAGGGAACCCTACTGCACTGATGGTCGTAATGCAGACTGGTGTAATCACTATGAAAAACAGTGTGGAAGTTACTTAAAATATTAAAAACAGAATTGCCTTATGACCCAGTGATTCCACTTCTGGGGTTATATCTGGAGAAATCCAAAACCTGAATTCAAAAGAATATATTCACCGCCCCACCCCCACCATGTTCATGGCAGCATTATTTATAATAGTGAAGATATGGAAGCAACCCAAGTGCCCATTAATAAGCAAGTAGATAAAAAAGCTGTGTTAAATATACTTAATGGAATACTACTTGGCCATAAAAAAGAATGAAGTCACCCTGGCTGGTGTAGTTTAGTGGACTGAGTGCTAGCCTGCAAATCAAAGGGTCACTGGTTCAATTCCCAGTCAGGGTATATACCTGGGTTGAGGGCCAGGTTCCCAGTAGGGGGTGCATGAGAGACAACCACACATTGATGTTTCTCTCCCTCTCTTTCTGCCTCCCTCCCCCTCTCTCTAAAAATAAATAAATAAAATATTTTAAAAAAAGAATGAAATCTTATCTTTTGCAAAACCTAGGACAACCTAGAGGGTATTATGCTAAGTGAATTAAGTCAGACAGAGAAAGACAAATATTATATGGTTTATTATTTTACTTATGTAAAGACAAAGTAAACAAAATAGAAAGAGATTCATACATACAGGGAACAAACTGACAGTTGACAGAGGGGAGGAAGTTTGGGAGGCTGGGTAAAAAAGGTGAAGAATTAAGATGTACAAATTTGTAGTTACAGTATAGCCACAGAGGTGTAAATTACAGCATAGGGAATATAGTAAATAATATTGTAATATAACAATATTGTAATAGTGCAATTTTATATGGGGTCAGGAGGGAACTTGAAATATTGAGGGCACCACTCTGTAAAGGACATAATTGTCTAACCACTATATTGTACATCTGAAACTAATACAATGTTGAATGCATGAAAATTAAAAGTAAATAATCTGGGGAAAAAAGAACATTTGCCAAAACTAGTATGTGTAGCTGATTTTGAGTGTTTTCTTTTGGGGGAGGTAAGGAGTCCACTATATAGCAGAAAGATTTCAAAATTAACTTCCATGTAAATTCAATGTTTATTGAAGAGTATATAATGAAAACATACTGTTTTGAACCATACTATTTAAAAATTTTTTTAAAAAATGAAACTCGAGCACCAACTTACACCATAAACAAAAGTAAATTCAAGGTGGATAAAAGATTTCAATATAAGCCATGACACCATTAAAGTCCTAGAGGAGAACATAGGCAGGAAAGTCTCAGATATTTCACACAGAAACATTGTTACTGATATGTCCCCTAGAGCAAGGGACATAAAGGAAAGAATAAACAAATGGGACCTCATCAAAATATAAAGTTTCTGCACAGCTAAAAAAAAACAGTATTAAAATAAAAAGAGAACCAACTATATGGGAAAAAATATTTGCCAATGATACCTCAGACAAGGGTTTAATCTCCAAAATATACAAAGAACTTACACAACTCCACTCTAAGAAGACAAGCAACCCAATTAAAAAATGGGCAAAGGACTTGAACAGGCACTTCTCCAAAGAAGACATACAGAGAATCCAGAGACACATGAAAAGATACTCAGTATCACTAGCTATCAGAGAGATGCAAATTAAAACCTCAATGAGATACCACTTCACACTGGTCATAATAGCCATCATAAACAAAACAACAAACAACAAGTGTTGAGAGGTTGTGGAGAAAAGTGGACCATAGTGCACTGTTGGTGGGAATGCAGACAGGTACAACCAGTGTGGAAAACAGTATGGAATTTTCTCAGAAAACTAAAAATGGATCTGTCTTTTGACCCAGGAATTCCACTGCTGGGACTATATCCTAAGAACCCTGAAACACCAATCCTAAAGAACCTATGCACCCCAATGTTCATAGCAGCACAATTTACAATAGCCAAGTGTTGGAAGTAACCTAGATGCCCATCAGTAAATGAACAGATCAAAAAACTCTGGTACATTTCCACAATGGAATTCTATACAGCAGAAAGAAAGAAGGAGCTCTTACCGTTTGTGACAGCATGGATGCAACTGGAAAGCATTATGCTAAGCAAAATAAGTCAGGCAGTTAAAGACAAATACCATATGATCTTATCTTTAACAGGAACCTAATCAACAAAACAAACAAGCAAAATATAGCCAAAGACATTGAAATAAAAAATAGGCTGACAGTGACCAGAGGGGAGAAGGGAGGGAATTTCAGGGGCAAAGGGGAAGGGTTTACAAGAACAAGTATAAAGGACACATGGACAAAAACTAGGGAGATTGGAAATGGGAGGGAGGTGCAGAGGCCTGAGAGGGTGGGCTGGAATGAGAGTAAAAGACAGAAAACTGTACTTGAACAATAATTAAAATTAAAAAATCAGCAATGAACTTCCAGTTTTAACCCCAACATATAAGGAGCCTGGAATTCATCATCCCACTCCTAACAAGAAAAAAAAAAAAAACTAAAGAAACTCGAAATCATTGTTATAATTGAGGCATCAGAGAATTGAGGTTTTAGGCTAAAACCACCACTTCAAAACTGGGAGACACAGATAAACAGTGTTATGTGTTTAACTGCCTCACCCAGAAGACATGCTACATTTCTAACCTTCTAGTATCTCAAAATGTGAACTTATTTGGAAGTAGGGTTTTTGAAGATCTAATTCATTAAGTTATAAAAAGGTCACATGGAAGTGGCATGGACCCTTGATCCAACATGACTGAAGTTTTTATAAGTAGAGGAGAAATCCAGGAACAGACCCACCGGGAGAAAATGTTATGTGGCGGAAGAGACACAGATTAAAGTGCTGCAGCTGCAAGCCAAAGAACATCAGTAATTGACAGCCACCACCAGAAGATAAAAAGGCAAACAAACATTCTCCCCCACAAGTTTCTAAACAGGCATGCCCCTGCTGGAACCTTGATTTAGGACTCTGCCTCCAGAACTATGATAGAGTAAATTTCTGTTGTTTTAAGGCACTCACTTTGTGATACTTTGTTATGGCAACCCTAGCAAATTTACACACAGAAAAACACAGCCAAGGTCAGCTTCCCTAGAGCAGAGAACACTGGCATCGCAGACTGATATGAACGTTTAATGATATTTTGATGAATTGTTGGAGGCTAAGTGTGAATTAAGATGAGCATGGGAAGGTACAGGAAGCAGGGCGTAATCTTAGTGGAGTCCTTATATTTTCACCAATTTTACCTCCAGGAATCCACCAGACTCTTGTGGTGAAGAACCAAGAAAAATTACCCTGAACTTTTGGCAAGAGGAGGACATAGAAGAGACCAACTGTTCAATGAAAAAGACTTTGTCAGATACTTATCTCATATGGGCTGAAAAACAATGGTCTGATTCCAGTTTTCTCTAAGCTCTCTGTGTTGCTTAAGCTGAGGAGAAAACAGAACTTTTAGAAACATTTCTGTAGATTACTGCCCAGAAATGTACATCCGCTGAAAGACTGAAATTTAATCAGAAGATTATAGAATGATTTCTCTCTCATTCCTTACCATCACACTAATAGAACTCTAGTATAATATCAGTGGTTTACAGATGAAAAGTCTGTAAGGCTCAGAATCTTTCCTAGAAAGAGTTTTGTGTCCATGTGTCCTTTATACCTATTCCTTGTCACTTCCCCACTTTTCCCCCATTATCCTCCTCCTCCCTCCCCTCTGGTTACTGTCAGTTTGTTCTTTATTTCAATGTCTCTGGTTATATTTTGCTTGCTTGCTTGTTTGTTTTGGACACAGCCAAAGGGGTATGGGATGGAGTGTGGGAGGTAGGGATAGGCAGGGATGGGTAGGGTGAGGGGGAGAAGTAGGGGGGGGTGATGGAGACAAGTGTACATGAACAATGATAAAAAACATTAAAAATAAGTAAATAAATAAATAAATAATTAAGAGTTCTAAGGGAAATCTAAGAACAATGAGGGAGTCAAAAGCAGGGACACTATAGGAATTTGAAGCCTCTGGCACCTACAGCTACGAAAACATTAAACACTGTCCAACTCCTAACCATATCAACATCAAACCCGACATTAAAGGTCTACTTACCTCAGTTTCTATTTTCCAATACATCATGTCCAGCTTTCAACAAAAAATTACAAAACATTCTAAAAAGAGAAAACACAATATTAAGAAACAAAGCAGTCACTAGAACCAGATTATTAGACAGAAAACCCAAAGTAGTGATGATTACTATGTTAAGACCTTTAATGGAAAAAGTAGATAACACACAAGAAAAGATGGCCAATGTAAGCAGAAATAATATAAGCAGAGAAACTAAAAGAAATAATAAAAAAGATTCTAGAAATAAAAAACACTGTAACAAAAATGAAGACTGCTTTTGATAGAGTCATCAACAACTAGACATGGCCAGAGAGATAATCATAAATTTTAAAAGTACATCAGTTGAAACTTCCCAAATTGAAATACAAAGAGAAAAAAGAACAACAAAAACAGACAGCCCCTCCCTCCCCACCCCACAATCTACTGAATCACTACACCTACCCAGCCACTCTGTGGCTCCGCCCCACTGAGTTCATTCCTGCAAGGGAATCAGAGTACTGAGCAGAGCAGGGACTTTTGGAGCACACCTCCAGCTGTGGCCTTTGTCCAGGAATCAAAGGGTCACTTGTGTGTTGTGTGGCTACATCATAGATGGGAGACACTCCCATTGCCCCTTAGAGCTGAACCTGTGCTGTCCCAGGAAGGGGAAGAAGTGCCCAGCCCCCTCTTGCAGGCTTACTGGCAACATCCCCAAAGGAAAACTGTTTGGATCTACACTTTCAAGTACCGGTGGCTCTGCCCTGCCAAGGACATTTTCTCAGTTTCACAAAGGAGGGGGAGTACTGCTTGGAGCTGGGACATTTCCAGTGTGCCTCCCTCAAAGGGAATTCTGGGACTGGGACTAAGTCCTTAGCCCCCTCCTGTGGGGTTGGCTGGTGCATCAACCCCAATTCCCCAATGGGAGACTCTTTTGATCTGTCCTTTTGAGCTCCAGTGGCTCTGCCCCTTGAGTTTGCTCCTGCAGAGGGGAGTGCTGGCTGTACCCAACCTGAACCTAAGGTAGTATTCCTCCTGGGGGAAATAGAGTTGAAGAGTCTGGCATAGCCTGAGTGGTTTGGCTCTGGAGTAGGGACCAATTTTTCCTCACTGAGTGCCTGACTGTGTGGCCCCCCAAGTATTGGACCCTAGCTTCTTCCTGCCAACCATGGTTTCCCCACTTTACCAAGCTCACAAACTGTGATAGGGTCTGTGGGTCATGATCAGCCTGATCCCACTCTTGGAAAGCTCTGGAGAAAGACAAGGCAACCTCAGATGGAGGTGGAGTAGCTGACAGGTGGAGGTGAACCTGAAAGAACCTCAAACTTTTTAAAGATCTGCCCCTAGCTCTAAGCTGGAAGAAGCCAACCTTTGTACACAGATTGGCCCCTTCATGCACACCCAGGCCCAGCAGATGCAGCCACAAATAGTAAATAGTGTAGTAGCTCCATAGAGGCAGCCCAAGGCTGGCTACAAACAACATCAATTAATTAATTGTCAAATTAATATTTGACAATGAAGGCAAGAAAATACAATGGAATAGACAGTGTTTCAATAAGTGGTGTTGAAAAATTGGACAGGTACATGAAAAAATGAAATTAGACCACCAACTTACACTATACAAAAAGATAAACTCAAAATAGATAAAAGACTTAAATGTAAGTTGGGAAGCTATAAAAATCCTAGAAAGAAATAAGCAGTAAAATTTCTGATATCTCCCATAGCAATACTTTTGCTGATGTGGCTCCTAGGACAAGGGAAACAAAGGAAAAATAAACAAATGGGATGACACCAAATTAAAAAGATTTTGCACAGCAAAAGAAACCATCAACAAAATGAAAAGAGGATCCACTGTATGGAAGAACATATTTGCCAATGATACATCTGATAAAGGGTTAATTTCCAAAGTATATAAAGAACTTATACAAGTCAACACCAGGAAGACAAATAATCCAATTAAAAATGGGAAAGGACCTGAATGGACACCTCTCCAAAGAGAACACACAGATGGCCAATAGACATAAGAAAAGATGCTCAATGTCACTAATCATCAGAGAAAGGCTAATTAAAACCACAATGAGACATCAGTTCATGCCTGCCAGAATTTCTACCACCAATATAACAACAAACAATAAGTGCTGGCTAGTATGTGGAGGAAATGGGGCCCTAGTGCACTGTTGGTGGGAATGCAGACTGGTACATTCTTCAAAAAATTAAAAATTAAATTGCTTTAGACCCAGTGGTCTCATTTCTGGGCATATATTAGAAGAAACCAGAAACACCAATTTGATAGAATATATGCACCCCTATGTTCATTGTAGCATTAATTACAGTCAAGATCTGGAAACAGACCAAGTGCCCATCAGTAAATGAGTGGATAAAGTAGCTGTGGTACATTTACACAATGAAATACCATGTGACCATAAAAAAAGAAACTCTTACTATTCACACCAGCATGTGTGGACTGGGAGATTATTATGCCAAGTAAAACAAGCCAGTCAGTGAAAGACATATACCATATGATCTCACTTATATGTGAAATCTAATGAACAAAGTAAACTGATAAACAAAATAGAAAGAGGATACATGGAACAGACTGACAGTTGTCAGAGGAAAGGGGGGAGGTGGGTCTTGATAAAAGAAGGTAAAGAATTTAGCTAAAGAACATACATGTATGACTCATGGACATGAAAACAATGTGCGGATGGCCTGAGGAAAGGGGGAGGAAGGTCTGAGTGAAGGTCAGCAAATTGGGGTGCAATGGAAACATCTGTAATAGTGTAAATAATACAAAATAAAGTTTAAAAAGCTACCCGAAAACAAATAAAAATGAACACATGAGCACAGGAAATTTATGGGACACAATGAAAGTAGTCCTAAGAGGGAAACTCATGGCATTACAGGCCTACTTCAACAAGCAAGAAGAGCCTCAAATAAACAACCTAACCCTACACCTAAAAGAATTAGAAAACAAGAAACAAAGCCCAGAGTAAGTAAAAGGAAGGAAATAATAATGATCAGAGCAGAACTAAATGACATAGGGACTAAAAATCATACAAAAGATCAATAAAACAAAGAGCAGTTTCCTTGATAAGATAAACAAGATTGATGAACTTTTAATAAAGCTTATTAAGAAAACTGAGAGAGGACCCAAATAAATAAAATCAGAAATTAAAGAAGTAATGACTGATACCACAGAAATACTAAGGATTATAAGAAAATACTATGAACAACTACATGCCAACAAATAGGACAACCTAGGAGAAATAAATTTTTATGAACACACAATCTTCCAAAACTGAATCAAGAAGAATCAGAAAACCTGAATATACCAATTATAACTAATGTAATTGAGGCATTAATCAAAAAACTTCCAGCAAACAAAAGTCCTGGACCAGATGGCTTCACAGGAAAATTTTACCAAACACCCAAAGAATAACTAACACCTCTCCCTCTCAAACTATTCCAAAAATTTCTAGAGGAGGGAAGATTTCAAAGCTTATTCTATAAGGTCATCATTATCCAATTCCAAAACCAGATATACTACAAAGAAAGGAAGTTATAGGCCAGTATTCCTTATGAACATAGATGCTAAATTCCTCAACAAAATATTAGCAAACTGAAACCAGAAATACATTTAAAAAATTATACAACATTATCAAATGAGATTCGATGGATGGAAGGTTAGTACAATATTCACAAACCAATATACATGATACACCACATAAACAAAATGAAAGACAAAAATTACTTGATCATATCAGTAGATGCAGAAAAAGCATTTGATAAAATCCAGCACCCATTTAATAAAAATGTAGCAAAGTGGGAATAGAGGCATCATACCTTAACATAATAAAGGTCATATATGAGAAACCCACAGTCAACATTATACTCAAAGGACAAAAACTATAAGTGTTCCCCCTAAGATCAGGAACAAGATAGACTTCCGCTTCACCAGTCTTGTTCAACATGGTACTTAAAGTCCTAGCCACAGCAATCAGAGAAGAAATAAAGCTTTATTGATTTATTTTTATTTTTTAAATGTTTATTTATTGAGACAGGAAGGGGAAGAGAGTAGAGAAGGAGGAATAGGAGGAGGAGTGGAGAGAGGCAGAGAGAGAGTGAAAAAAGGGGGAGGGAGGGAGGGAGGGATAGAGAGAGAGAGAGAGTGCCTTGATTAGTTGTTCCACTTATTTGTGCATTTAATGGTTGATTCTTATATTTCCCTGACCAGGATTGAACCCATAGACTTGGCATATTGGGATAACACTAACCAACTGAACAAACAACCCAACCAGAGCCAAGAAGAAGAAATTGGAAATGAATAAGTAAAACTCTTATTATTTATAAATGACATGATATTGTATATAGAAAACCCTAAAGACCCCACCAAAAAAAAACTACTAAATCTAATAAATCAATTTGGCAAGGTTGCAGGATACAAAATTAATATTCAAAAATTGGTGGCATTTGTATACATCTATAATGGAATATTAGAAAGATAAATTAAGAAAACAATCCCATTTACTATTGCAACAAAAAATAAGTTAATAAATTTAACCAAAATGGTAAAAGACCTATACTTGGAAAATTATAAGATACCAAAGAAAGAAATTGAGGAAAATACAAATAAGTGGCAGCATATACTATTTCAGGCATAAGAAAAATTAACATCATTGAAATGTTCGTATTCCCCAAAGCAACCTACAAAATTTGCATAATTCTTATACTAATGCCATATTTCAAAGATATAGAACAAATATTCCAAAAATTTGTATGGAGTCACAAAAGACCCCAAATAACTTCACCAATAGTGAGAAAGAAAAACAAAGCTGGAGATATCACACTACCTGATATCAAACTATACTACAAGGTCATTGTAATCAAAACTGCATGGCATTTGCACAAGAATAGGCATATAGCTGAATGGGACAGAATAGAGAGCCCAGAAATAAACCCACAACTTTATGGTCAATTAATATTTCACAAAGGAAGCAAGGACACACAATGGAGTAAAGACAATCTCTTCAATAAATAGTATTAAGTAAGATAATTGGACAGATACATGAAAAAAATGAAACTAGACCAGCAACTTACACCACACACAAGAAAAAACTGAAAGTGGATTAAAGACTTAAATGAAAGTCACAAAACCATAAAAGTCTTAGAAAAAAAGATAGGCAGTAAAGTTCCAGACATTTCTTGTAGCAATATTTTTGCACATATATCTCCTCAGGCAAGGGAAGAAGAGGAAAAAACAAACAAGTGTGATTTCATCAAACTAGGAAGCTTTTGTACAGCAAAAGAAAACACCAATAAAATGAAAGAGGAACCCATTGTATGCAAGAACACATTTGCCAATGATACATCTGATAAGGTGTTAATTTCCAAAATATATATATAAAATTTAGACAACTCAGCACCAAGAAGACAAACAACCCAACTAGAAAATGGGCAAAGGACCTGAATGGACACTTCTCCAAAGAGGCCAATAGGCATACAAGAAATGCTTCATGTCACTGATCATCAGAGAGATACAAATTAAAACCACAATGAGATGTCACCTCATGCTTTTCAGATTGGCTGCCATCAATAAATAAACAAACAACAAATACTAGCAAGTATGTGTAGCAAAGGGAACCCTAGTGCACTTTGGTGGGAATGCAGACTGATGCATCCACTGTGGAAAACAGTATGGAGTTTCCTCAAAAAATTAGAAGTGGAGCTGCATTTTTACCCAGTGATCCCACTTCTGCAAATATAAAACCTAAAACACTAAATCAAAAGAATATATGCACTCCTAGGTTCATTGCAGCATTAATTACAGTAGCCAAGATCTAGAAACAGACCAAGTGTCCATCAGTAGATGAGTGGATAAAATAGCTGTGATATGTTTAGAGAATAGAATACTACTTGACCATAAAAAAGAAGGAAATCTTACATTTTACAACAGCATTGATGAACCTGGAGATTATTATGCCAAGTGAAATAAGCCAGTCAAAGAAAAACAAATACCACATTATCTCACTTATATGTGGAATCTAATGAGCAAAATAAATGAACAAAATAGAAACAGAGGCATGGATACATAGAACGGACTAACAGCTGTCAGAGGGAAGGGTTGAGAGGGGACTGGATGAAAGAAGCTAAAGTGATTAGCCAAAAAAATAAATAAATATATAGAACACATAAACACAGAGAACAGTGTGGTGATAACCAGAAGGAAAGTGGAATGGGTATATGGAGGTGGGAAAAGGATGGGAAAATGGGGATGGAAAGAGACTTTGCTTGGGGTGATAAGTGCACAATGCAGTGTGCAGATGATGTTTTGTTGAGTTGTGCACTTGAAACCTGTATAGGTTTGTGAACCAATGTCACCCCAATAAAATTAATAAAAATTTATAGGGAACCACAAAAGACCCAAATGGTCATAGTAATTCTTAAAATGGAAGACAAAGTCAGGGTATCACACTACCTGATATCAAATTATACTACCAATAATAATTATAACAGCAGAATGCTGGCATAAAAACAAATACATAGATCAATGAAACAGCATAAAGAGCCCAGAAGAAAAACAATATTTGTATGGTCAATTAATATTGGACAAACAAAGCAAGAACGTACAGTGAGCAAAGACAGTCTCTTCAATAAGTAGGTTTGAGAAAATTGGACAGATTATGCAAAAAAAAGTGAAACTAGACTACTTTCTTACACCATATACAAGAATAAACTTAAAATGGATTAATGACAAATGTAAGGCCCCAAACCATAAAACTCCTAGAAGAAAACACAGGCAGTAAATTTTCCTGGAAATATTTTTTTCTTATATACTTCTTTGGGCAAGTGAAATAAAAGGAAAAAAAAATAAGCAGATTAAACTATGTCAAACTAAAAAGATTTTGCACAGCAAAGGAAACCATTAATAAAACTAAAAGACAAACTACTGGATGGCAGAAGATATTTGCCAATGATACACTGAATATAAACAATCCAATTCAAAAACAGGCAGAACATCTAAATAAACATTTATCCAAAAAGGACATACAGATGGCCAACACACCAGTGTTGGTGAGGATATATAGAAAAGAGAACCCTAATAAACTGTTGGTAGGAATGCAGATTGGTGCAGCCACTATGTAAAACAATATGGAGGGTCCTCAAAAAATTAAATATGGAACTGCCTTATGATCCAGTGATTCTACTTCTGTGTATATGCCCTAATAAAACCAAAATGCTAATTGGAAAAACATCTGGTCCCTATGTGTGCTGCAGCAGTATTTACAATAGCCAAGATATAGAAACAAGCCAAGTTCCCATCAATAGGCCAGTGAATAAATAAGTTGTATACATATATACAATGGAGTATTACTTGGCCATAAAAGAACAAAATGTTACCATTTGCAGCAGCATGGGTGGACCTAGAGGGTACTATGCTATCCTAGAGTGAAGTATATCAAACAGAGAGAAAAATACCATATGATTTCACTTATAGGTAGAATCTAAAAAGGAAAGTAAACAAACAAACAAACAAACAAAATAGAAACAGAGTCGTAGATACAGAGAACAGACTGATAGTTGTCAGAGGGGAGGGATTTGGGGAACTTAGTGAAAAGGTGAAGGAATTGAGAAGGGCAAGTTGGTAGTCTCAAAATAGTCACAAGGATGTATATCACTGTATAGGAAACACAGTCAATAATATTGCAATATGTATGGTCCCAGGAAGATACTTGAAATATCAGGGGGACCACTTTGTAAAGTATGTAATTGTCTAACCACTATAATTACACCTAAAACTAATACAAAATAATGTTGAATGCTAACTATAATTAAAACACAAGAAAATATTTAAAAAGAATAATTTGGCATCCAAAAAAAACAATATCCAACTATCTTCTGACTACAAGAAATTCACTTAAAGGTAATGACTTACGTAAGTGAAAAATAAAGGGGTGGAAAAGTGAAATGGCAAATCAGAGAACATCAAAATCTGCACCTACACAAAACAATGAATTAATTAGCAAAAATGGTCAGAATCAATTGCTTAGAAATGCTGCAAATCAATTAAAACCTTGCAGCAACCAGGGGAACGCCTAATCAAGAAAAACCTGCTGAATCTCAGTAGAAACCCTTTGTGGCATTTTAATTACTTCTTGTCCCATTTATTTTTCTTCAATGGGTGGTGGTCCTGAGACAGCAGCCTGAATTCACAGTACATGATAGAGAAGAACATAACTTATTCTGAAGGAATTGTCATTTGTTTTGCTCTGTCTGGTGGATGCTTCTTAAAGGAATGGACCACGGCTTTCAGTATTCAATAAAAAACATTTAAAGACAAATGACAAACTCACTGGTCTCTAAAGCAAGAACAACAATTGGGGCAAAGAATGACTAACCAATTAGTTTCTGGGGAAAGGCTTTGAAGTGAGATACTTTTGACAACAAAGGCTTTGAAAAGCTACCACAGATTCCTGGGATCCTAGAAGTCCATGTGCCTGCCCAAGGCTGGGTGCATACATTTTAAAAAAAATTTTTTTTCATTCTTTTTTTAAATTTTATTGTAATTATTGTTCAAGTACAATTTTCTATCTTTTACTCCCATTCTGGCCCACCCACCCAGTCCTTCCCACCTCCCTCCCATTTCCACTGGCCCCTAGTTTTTGTCCTTGTATCCTTTATACTTGTTCCTGTAAACACTTCCCCTTTGCCCCTGAAATTCCCTCCCCTCTCCCCTCTGAACACTGTCAGCCTCTTCTCTGTTTCAGTGTCTTTGGTTATATTTTGCTTGTTTCTTTGTTTTGTTGTTTAGGTTCCTGTTAAAGGTGAGATCATATGGTATTTGTCTTAACCACCTGACTTATTTTGCTTAGCATAATGCTTTCCAGTTGCATCCATGCTGTCACAAATGGTAAGAGCTCTTCTTTCTTTCTACTGCATAGAATTGCATTGTGGAAATGTACCAGAGTTTTTTGATCTATTCATTTACTGATGGGCATCTAGGTTGCTTCCAACACTTGGCTATTGTAAATTGTGCTGCTATGAACATTGGGGTGCATAGGTTCTTTAGAATTGGTGTTTCAGGGTTCTTAGGATATAGTCCCAGCAGTGGAATTCCTGGGTCAAAAGGCAGATCCATTTTTAGTTTTCTGAGAAAATTCCATACTGTTTTCCACACTGGTTGTACCAGTAGGCATTCCCACCAACAGTGCACTATGGTCCACTTTTCTCCACAACCTCTCAACACTTGTTATTTGTTGCTTTGTTTATGATGGCCATTCTGACTGGTGTGAAGTGGTATCTCAGTGAGGTTCTAATTTGCGTCTCTCTGATAGCTAGTGATACTGAGTATCTTTTCATGTGTCTCTGGATCCTCTGTATGTCCACCTTGGACAAGTGTCTGCTCAATTCCCTTGCCCATTTTTTAATTGGGTTCCTTGTCTTCTTAGAGTGGAGTTGTGTAAGTCCTTTGTATATTTTGGAGATTAAACCCTTGTCTGTGGTATCATTGGCAAATATGTTTTCCCATATAGTTGGTTCTCTTTTTTATTTTAATACTGTTTTTTTAGCTGTGCAGAAGCTTTTTATTTTGATGAGATCCCATTTGTTTATTCTTTCCTTTATGTCCCTTGCTCTAGGGGACATATCAGTAACAATGTTTCTGTGTGAAATATCTGAGACTTTCCTGCCTATGTTCTCCTCTAGGACTTTAATGGTGTTGAGGTTTATATTTAAATCTTTTATCTATCTTGAATTTATTTTTGTGTATGGTGTAAGTTGGTGGTCGAGTTTCAGTTTTTGCATGTAGCTGTCCAGTTCTCCCAACACCATTTGTTGAAGAGGCTATTTTTACTCCATTTTATGTTGTTGCCCCCTCAATGGGCAAAAACTAAAATCTTTTCTACTAAGATTGGGAACAAGACAAGCGTGTCCACTTTCACCACTTCTGTTCAATATAGTATTGGAAGTTTTAGCCACAGCAATAAAGGAAGAAAAGGAAATAAAAGGCATACAAATTGGAAAGGAGGAAACAAAACGGTCATTGTTTGCAGATGACATGATAGTGTACATAGAAAATCCTATAGACTCCACCAAGAAACTGCTTGACTTCATAAATGAATTTGGCAAAACAGCAGGATACAAAGTCAACATCCAGAAATCAAGGATATTTTTGCATACCAACAATGAAACAGCAGAAGCAGAAATCAAGAAAAAAATTCCATTCGATATAGCAAAAAGAAAAATAAAATACCTAGGAATAGACCTAACCAAGGAGGTAAAAGACCTCTATTCAGAAAACTACACAACACTGAAGAAAGAAATCAAGGAAGACACAAACAAATGGAAACACACACCATGTTCATGGGTTGGAAGAATTAACATCATCAAAATGTCCATACTACCCAAAGCAATTTACAGACTCAATGCAATATCTATTACAGTACCAATAGCATATTTCACAGACATAGAACAAACACTTCAAAAATTTATATGGAACCCTAAAAATAGCTGCGGCAATTTTGAGAAAGAAAAGCAAAGTAGGAGGGATCACAACCTGATACCAATCTCTATTACAAGGCCACTGAAATCAAAACAGGCTGGTACTGGCATAAAAATGGGCCAATGGAACAGAACAGAGAGCCCAGAAATAAACCCAAGTCGCTACAGTCAATTAATATTTGACAAACTGGGTGAATACTTTAAAAAGATATTTGAAGGCCCTTAGCTCGCACTCTGGCTATCCTTCAGATTTTGTATGAGCCAGAAATGAAGGCTCAGGCTGTTTTAAACTTAATATTGAAATTATGCCCCAACGCACAAGCAGAGTTTATATGCAAAGACAAAGAGAGTTTTTTCTCCAGGCATTTAAGGAAATGTTTGTTGAATATTTTCAAGCTGACTATTCAGCATGACCTCCATGTCCACACACAAAGAATACAAATTTCACAAAATTAGTTCAGAAAAGCCACTAAGCATATAAATAACAACTATAAGAAACAGCTTTACTGGAGACAGAGAAGTATCTGATTTCCAGAACTGCCACACTGTAATACTCAAATGTCCAATTTTCTACAAATTCCCTGAGGTCAGCATCACCATAATACCAAAACCAGACAAAAACATTACAAAAAAGGAAAACTACACACAAATATCTCTCATGAGCACATATGCATAAATCCTCAACAGAATATTTGAAAATTAAATCAAACAATGTATAAGAAGAATGATACACCACAACTAAGTGGGAGTTATTCGAGGTTTGCAAGACTAACACAACATTAGCAAATTAATTAATGTAATCCATCACATCAGCAGGCTAAAGAAGAAAAGGCATATGATTATGTCAATAGATGCAGAAAAAGCAGCTGACAAAACACAATACCCACTCATGATTTTTAAAAATCCTCTCAGCAAATTAAGAATACAGGAAAACTTCCTCAGCTTGATAAGGAGCACCTACAAAATCCTACAGCTAACATCATACTTAATGGTGAGAAACTAGATGATTCCCTAATATATTAGGAAGAAGAAAAGGATGTTTTCTCTCACCATTAAATATCATACTAGAAGTTCTAGATAATGCAATAAGGTGAAAAGGGGAATTAAATGTACAGATTTTGAAGAAAGAAATAAAACTGTGTTTGTTAACGGATGACATAATTGTCTATGTAGAAAATTCCAATGAATTAAATGAAATTCCTAGAACTAACAAGTGATTATAGTAAAGATGCAAGATAAAGCTTCATATAGAAAGTCAATTGCTTTCCTATATACTGTCAATATGTAATTGAATTTTGAATTTAGAAACACAACACCACTTATATTGGCACCAAAAGTAATGAAATACTTAGGTATAAATCTAACGGAATATATACAAGATCCCTAGGACAAGGATCTAGGATTCAGAACAAGAATCTAGAATTTTGTAGAGGATAACCACAAAACTTTGATTTAAAAAATAAAAGAATATCTAAATAAGTAGAAAGATATTCCATGTCCACATACAGGAAAACTCAGTATTGTTAAGATGTCAGTCTTTTCCAACTCGATCTTAAAGATTTAATGCAATCCCAATCAAATTTCAGTAAGTCACTTTGCAGACATCAACAAATTGACTGTATAAAGTTTATACAAGGAAGCAAAGGACTGGAAAGGCAATACAATATTGAACAAGGAGAAAGTCAGAGGTCTAATACCACTCAACTTTAAGGTAATATAAATTAGTTACAGTAGTCAAGACTGGTGTTGACCAAAGAATAGACAAAAAATAATGGAACAGAATAAAGAATCCAGAAACAGACTCATATAAATAGAGTCAACTGATCTTTGACAAAATGTCAATACCAACAGTCACAAATCATTTGATAGCATGTAACCTTGATATGATGTGATGAAAATGCCACTATACCCCAGTGGTCTTCCCATAGCCCCAAGTCTAATTATGAGAAAACATCAGATAAATTCCAACAAGAGGGCTATTTACAAAATGCTTAACCTTCAAACTAGTATGAAAATCAATTACAAAAGGAAAAATCTGAGAAATGATTATAGTTAAGCCCAAGGAGACACGACAAGTGAATATAATGTGCTCTCCTGAAACAGAGGAAGTATGTTAAGCAAAAACTAAGCAAACCAGAATAAACTATGAGCTTTAGTTAATAATCACATCTTAATATTGATGTATTAATTGTAACAAACATACTGTACTAATGTAGAAAGTTAATTTTAGAAAGAATTGGATGAGGGGTTATATGAGAACAGTCTGCAAAATTCTCTCAATCTTTCTATTAATCTAAGCTGTTCTACAAAGAAATTTTTTTAATTTATGGAATTTCAGTGCATTGTAATAATAAAAATATGACTATCTTTTAGTTGGTTTTCCAAATTCTCCTATTTTTTGAAGTGAGGAGGGGTACCCCCACTGCCCTGTCTTTGTTATGCACTGCTCCCAACTTCTTGTATTTGTTTATGCTGATTTCCATCTTACTTGATATTTTTGCTATCTTCTTTATATCTTACAATCATTTTTTCTATTGGGTTTTCATTTTTTTTATTACTAATATATAAGAACTTTTTATACCCAAATACTATTAACTTTCTGTATTAGTTTCCTAGGGCAACACAGGGTATCTTAGAAAAACAGAAGTTCATCGTCTTACAGTTTTGGAGTCTGGAAGTCTGAAATTAAGGTGCTGACAGGGCCATGCCTCCTCTGAAACCTTTCTTATCTCTTCCTACCTTCTGGTAGTTTGCCAGCAATTATTGGCATTCTATTGCTTGAAGATGTGTCACTTCAATCCTCCACCTTCACATGATCTCCTTCCCATTGTGTGTGTCTATCTCTATGTCCAAATTTTCTTTTTATAAAAACACCAAGTATAATGGATTGGGGGTCCCTCTCTATTACTTTATAACTCGACTACATTTGTAAATATCTTATTTCCAAGAGGTCACATTCTGTGTAATGGGGATTAGAACTTCAGCCCAATTTTGGGAGGTACACAATCCAACCCTAACACTTTCTGGTCATTTTGGTGGTGAATTTTTTTTAACTAGTGACTTCTTTTTCTTAATATTTTGGTGCTTTTTAGCATAATTTTAAAAAATACTATTACATAGTTAAAACAGTCATGTTTTACCTTTCTCACTTCTGAGAAACAAGGGACTTTCTGCTCTAAGATTTTAGAATTATTACTATGCATCTTGTTGAAATGATTTTACTGATGTTTTAATGTTTAAAATTTAATCTGTCTTCATGGACAGAAGTATCTCTTGAATTAAACACATATACATACTTCCTAAAGACAAATTGTTTTTACCACACTGAAGAAAAACTGTCTCCTGACTGTCCATTAATTATCAAAGAACAACACCCAACCCCACCCACTTCCAAGGAATCAGTAAATCACACTGTTATCCAGAGTAGTATTTAGTCTTATGTTCTTTTTTGCTTCCTTGTCAGTCTTAGGTTGGCAAGAAAGCAGCCACAGACCACCCTTCCCCCCACTCCTTCCTTCAAAGGCTGCTCCCTTAGCAACACAGTGAGAGCCTTAGAAATGAACAATACGGGGGAGGAAGATGGCGGCCTTACTGTAGGCAGTGTTTTTCTCGGCTTCTGTGAAGAGGGGGGAAACTCGCGGATCGGTGGAGAGGCAGAGCAAGTGGGCTGGATTGCCGAATCACTTTTGAAAGCAGGACATCAGAAATTATTGCACTCACTGGAAAACCAGACGGTAAGAAGGATACAGGACAAAAGAGGTCGGGGGTGCACAGACCCCAGGCCCGCCTGGTGCTCCGGGCTCTGCCCCAGGGATCCCGGGAGAGGGAAGTTGCTGCTCCCTCCCTCCCCCGAATACGGGGGTGAGCAACTCCAGGGGAGAACGGGTTGCTAGAAGGAACAGATTGGCCAGTTGGACTGAGAAAAAAATCGCCCAGGGAATATGAAATCCCGCCCAGAGGCCGAGAAGTGAGAGCCTCTAGCCAACAGGACCAGGGGCATCTTTACCCTGGTGGAAGTGCAGAGCGGTAGTGAGCACAAGCCGGCCGCGCTCGGCTCGCGCCCCATAGGGAGGCAGGAATCGCGCGCTGTGATCCCAGGAGGGACGAGGGGCTTGGCGCGCTCCTTCAGTGGTGGCCCAGAGATTTCCAGCCAGCCCGACCGGAGAGCCGGGAAAGGTGCCAACATTCCGTCGGAGAGCCGTTTGGCGGGGAACACGGAGCTGGAAACGGCTGGGCTCCCGCACCTTCATCGGGAAGACACTCTCTCGCACCAGTGTGTCTTGGAGCGCCCCGGGTACCTGACAGACTTGCTGAGTTCTGGTTGTGAGAGAGAGAAGCATTTCAAAGGCCCCTCAGCCAGCTGAAGCTAGCAAGATCAGAAAAACTGGTCTGGCCAGTTAGAAACCAACAAGAGGGTTTTTTGTTTGTTTGTTGTTTGTTTGTTTGTTAGTTTTTTTGGTTTTGTTTGGTTTTTATTGGTTTCTCTGGCTGTTGTTGGTTGACTGATTTTATCTTGTGTTTTATGTGACTTTTTTTTCAATTCTCATTATTTTTATATCGCAATCCCTTATGTTTCTCTTCCATTCAACCTAATATTATTCTTTCCACTCCAAATTTAGCTCTCCTGCACCACATCTTCTGCTTTTCTTTCCTTTTGTTTTAATCTTGCAAGTTACTGTAAATTTGTATTATCTTTTTTCTCACTTTTACGACATTTTTTATTTTAATAATATTTTGGTACTCTTTTTCTTTCTGTATAATCTTCTTTGCTTGGCTGGTTATACTGTCATTTGATAGGTTCCCCCTGGTATCTCAGTCACAAGATGTTGATAAGTTACTATCCTTCATCTGCGTTCCATTAATACACTTCTCAAGGTTCTATACTCTTTATTCTTGTTATCTAGACCTCATCGATTCTGCCACAAGACTGTCACTTTACTATTACTGCTAGTAAGACCTAGTCTATACAATTGTAAATGCTTCTCAATACCCCCTACCTGATCTCAGCCCACTTTGCAATTTTCTGAACTATACTATTGTGGGGGGTTGTCTCTATTCTTTTACTCACTACTCCTATATACTAATCTTTAGTCCAACCCTACCTTAGAAGCTGACCTCCCACAGCCTCACAGCTTTCTAGATCCAACTAACAATCCTCTCGTCCCCAATAAAGAGTCTTACCCTCTTTCCATCCTTTCTAAAACGTGGATAGGGGGGTGGAGGATCACAGCTACACTATAAGGAGCCAAAGGATAACCCATCTCTTCTCTACTGGCTGCTAAAGTAAATATCATAGTATACTATCTTGCTGTTTTAAACCATTTTGCCTTACTCCTCCAACTGATCCCAAAAAAGAGTAGGGGGAAGCTGTGACCACCAGGATACACGAAGGAGATTGCACCACTGAAACACACAAAAAATTCTACCACAGAAGTTCACACCATAAATACAGGGAACCAGAACAGTTCAAATTAACAAACAAGAAGAACAAAGAAGAAACCCACGAACAATGAGAAAACAAAGAAACAACCCCCCCAACTGAAGGGAAACGAGGAAGCCTCAGGAAAAATGCTAAATGAAATAGAGGCAACCCAACTATCAGATAGTGAGTTCAAAACAATGATTACCAGGAAGTTCAATGAACTCACAATGAGCTTTCAGAAATTAGAGGGAAACTACATCAATCTCACTGCAAACTATATAAACATGAAAAAGGAAATAGAAACTCTCAACAAAGGTCAAGAGGAAATGAAGAATACAATTTCTGAACTGAAGAACACAGTAGAAGGAATGAAAAGCAGGATCGATGAAGCAGAAGATCGGATTAGCGAGCTGGAGGACAAAGTAGAAAACAGCATCCAGAAAGAGCAAGAAAAGGAAAAGAGGCTCAGAAAGAATGAGGAGGGATTAAGAGAAATGCAAGACAATATGAAACGTAATAATATCCGTATAATAGGGATACCAGAAGGTGAAGAAGAAGAGCAAGGGATCGAAAACCTAGTTGAACAAGTAATGAAGGAGAACTTCCCTAATTTGACGAGAGAAAAAGTCACACAAATCCAGGAAACACAGAGAGTCCCAATCAAGAGGAACCCAAAGAGACCCACCCCAAGGCACATCATAATTAAAATGACAAAATTTCAAGACAAAGAGAGAATCTTAAAGGCAGCAAGGGAGAAGAAGGAAATAACATACAAGGGAGCCCCAATAAGGCTAACAGCTGACTTCTCAATGGAAACACTTCAAGCCAGAAGAGAATGGCAGGAAATACTTCAGGTAATGAGAACCAGAGGTCTGCAACCAAGGCTACTATATCCAGCAAGGCTCTCGATCAAGATTGAAGACCAAATAAGAAGCTTCCCAGACAAAAGAAGTCTAAAAGAATACACCTCGACCAAACCAGCTCTGCAAGAGATTCTAAAAGGACTGCTTTAAGGAGGAGAGAAGAGAGAGAGAGAGAGAGAGAGAGAGAGAGAGAGAGAGAGAGAGAGAGAGAGAGAGAGAGAGAACACACATACATAAAAGACAATGAATAAGTACCTATCAATAATAACCTTAAACGTAAATGGATTAAATGCTCCAATCAAAAGACATAGAATAGCTGATTGGATAAGAAAAAATGACCCACATATCTGCTGTCTACAAGAGACCCACCTCAGGATAAAAGACCTACACAGGCTGAAAGTGAAGGGCTGGAAACAAATCTTCCAAGCAAATAGTCAGGAAAAAAAAGCTGGGGTAGCAATACTCATATCAGACAAAATAGACTTCCAAAAAAGGTCCATAAAGAGAGACCCAGAAGGTCACTTCATAATACTCAAGGGAAGAATCCATCAAGAAGACATAAATATTGTAAATATATATGCACCCAACATAGGAGCACCGAAATACATAAAGAAAATCTTAGAGGACTTCAAGAAAGATATGGACAGCAACACAATTATAGTGGGAGATTTTAACACCCCACTATCAAAAATGGACAGATCTTCTAAACAAAAATATCAACAAAGATATTGTGGCATTGAACAATACCCTTGATGAAATGGATTTTACTGATATCTACCGAGCCCTCCATCCAAAAGAAGCTAAATATACATTCTTTTCAAATGTGCATGGAACATTCTCAAAGATAGACCACATGATAGGACACAAAACAAGCCTCAAGAATTTCAAGAAAATTGAAATCATACCAAGCATTTTCTCAGACCACAAGGGACTGAAGCTAGAAACCAACCCCGAAGGAAAAAAAACCAAAAACACTCAAAATCATGGAGATTAAATAGCATGCTATTAAACAATGAATGGGTCAAGAATGATATTAGGGAAGAAATCAAAAGGTTTCTGGAAACAAATGAAAACGAACTCACTACAACCCAAAACTTATGGGACACAGCCAAGGCAGTCCTGAGAGGGAAGTTCATAGCGATACAGGCCCACCTGAAAAAGGTTAGAAACTTTCCAAACAAACAACCTAACCCTACGTCTACAAGAACTCGAGGAACAACAACAAAGACAGCCCAGAGCAAGCAGAAGGAAGGAAATAACCAAGATCAGAGCAGAATTAAATGATATAGAGACTAAAAGCACAATTCTAAGGATCAATGAATCCAAGAGCTGGTTCTTTGAAAAGATAAACAAAATCGACAAGCCTTTAAGCAGACTCATCAAGAAAAAAAAGAGAAGACCCAAATAAACACAATCAGAAATGAAAGAGGAGAGATTACAACAGATACCACAGAAATACAAAGGATTGTAAGAAATTACTACGAAGAACTGTATGCCAAAAAAATTTGAAAACCTAGATGAAATGGACAACTTTCTAGAAAAAATATAATCTTCCAAAACTCAATGAAAAAGAAGCAGAAAGTCTGAACAGACCAATAACAACAAAAAGAAATTGAAGCAGTAATCAAAAAAACTCCCAACACACAAAAAGCCCGGGACCAGATGGTTTCACAGGAGAATTCTACAAAGCATTTAAGGAAGAGCTAACCCCTATCCTTCACAGACTATTCCAAAAAATCCAAAAAGATGGGAGTCTCCCAAACTCTTTTTATGAGGCCAACATCATCCTAATTCCAAAACCAAATAAAGACACAACAAAGAAAGAAAACTTCAGGCCAATATCACTGATGAACATGGACGCTAAAATCCTCAACAAAATACTGGCAAACCGCATCCAACAATACATTAAAAAGATTATACACCATGACCAAGTGGGATTCATTCCAGGGATGCAAGGATGGTTCAATATTCGCAAGTCAGTAAATGTAATACATCACATAAACAAAAGCAAAGACAAAAACCACATGATCATATCAATTGATGCAGAAAAAGCATTTGATAAGGTACAGCACCCATTCATGATAAAAAACACTCGGCAAAGTGGGAATAGAGGGAGCATTCCTCAACATAATAAAGGCCATATATGAGAGACCTTCAGCCAACATCATTCTCAATGGGCAAAAAAATTAAAACCTTTTCCATTAAGATCAGGAACAAGACAAGGCTGTCCACTTTCACCACTTCTATTCAATATAGTACTGGAAGTTTTAGCCACAGCAATCAGACAAGAAAAAAGAAATAAAAGGCATCCAAATCGGAAAGGAGGAAACAAAACTATCACTGTTTGCAGATGACATGATAGTATACATAGAAAATCCTATTGACTCTACCCAAAAAACTGCTTGACCTAATAAATGAATTTGGCAAAATAGCGGGATACAAAGTCAATATCCAGAAATCAAAGGCATTTCTGTACACCAACAATGAAACTGCAGAAGCAGAGATCAAGGAAAAAAATCCCATTTGAAATAGCAAAAAGAAAAAATAAAATATCTAGGAATAAACCTAACCAAAGAGGTAAAAGACCTGTATTCAGAAAACTACACAACACTGAAGAAAGAAATCAAGGAAGACACAAACAAATGGAAACATATACCGTGTTCATGGATTGGAAGAATTAATATCATCAAAATGTCCATACTACCCAAAGCAATTTACACATTCAATGCAATACCTATTAAAGTACCAATGGCATATTTCACAGACATAGAACAAACACTTCAAAAATTTATATGGAATTATAAATGACCCCGAATAGCTGCTGCAATATTGAGAAAGAAGAGTAAAGTAGGAGGGATCACAATACCCGACACTAAACTATATTACAAGGCTACTGTAATCAAAACAGCCTGGTACTGGCATAAAAACAGGCACATAGACCAATGGAACAGAACAGAGAGCCCAGAAATAAGCCCAAGTCTCTATGGTCAATTAATATTTGACAAAGGAGGCAGCAACATAAAATGGAATAAAAAGTAGCCCTCTTCAACAAATGGTGTTGGGAGAACTGGACAGCCACGTGCAAAAAAAATGAAACTTGAGCACCAACTTACACCATATACAAAAAATAAATTCAAGGTGGATAAAAGACTTAAATATAAAACATGACACCATTAAAGTCCTAGAGGAGAACGTAGGTAAGAAAATCTCAGATATTTCACGAAGAGACTTTTTTAATGACGTGTCCCCTAGAGCAAGGGACATAAAGGAAAGAATAAACAAATGGGACCTCATCAAAATTAAAAGCTTCTGCACAGCTAAAGAAAACAGTATGAAAATTAAAAGAGAACCAACTGTATGGGAAAACATATTTGCCAATGACACCTCAGACAAGGGTCTAATCTCCAAAATATATAGAGAACTTACACGACTGTACTCTAAGAAGACAAGGAATCCAATTAAAAAATGGGCAAAGGACTTGAATAGACACTTCTCCAAGGAGGACATACAGAGGATCCAAAGACACATGAAACGATGTTCAATATCGCTAGCTATCAGAGAGATGCAAATTAAAACCACAATGAGATACCACTTCACACCAGACAGAATGGCCATCATAAACAAAGCAACAAACAACAAGTGTTGGAGAGGTTGTGGAGAAAAGGGGACCCTAGTGCACTGTTGGTGGGACTGCAGACTGGTACAACCACTATGGAAAGCAATATGGAACTTCCTCAGAAAACTAAAAAATGGATCTGCCTTGTGACCCTGCAATTCCACTACTGGGACTCTATCCTAAGAATACTAAAACACCAATTCAAAAGAACCTATGCATCCCAATGTTCATAGCAGCACAATTTACAATAGCTAGATGCTGGAAGCAACCTAGATGCCCATCAGTAAATGAATGGATCAAAAAACTATGGTACATTTACACGATGGAATTCTATGCAGCAGAAAGAAAGAAGGAGCTCCCTACCCTATGCAACAGCGTGGATGGAGCTGGAAAACATTATGCTAAGCGAAACAAGCCAGGCAGTGAAAGACAAATACCATATGATCTCACCTTTAACAGGAACCTAAATAACAAAACAAAGAAACAAGCAAAATGTAACCAAAGACACTGAAATAGAGGACAGGCTGATGGTGACCGGAGGGGAGAGAAGAGGGAATTTAAGGGGACAGGGGGAAGGGTTCACAGGAACAAACTTAAAGGACACATGGTCATAGACTAAGGGGAGGGTGGTAATGGGAGGGGAGGGGGGCGGGTGGGAGGGGGAACTGGATTGGGAGTAAAAAGGAGAAAACTGTACATGAACAATGATTAATAAAAAAAAAAAAGAAATGAACAATACAGAAGACTAGATTAAATTATTAACCAAGGACTGTAACTGCCCTTTTCTCCATCTCAGAAAAAAGAAAAGATGTCATACATTCTTACATACATGCAAAAACTTAAACCCATTCCTAATACATGCAAAAGCTTACACCCATGCATGTGAAAACTTGCATCCATGGTCAGAGTTAGATATATAGACAAATGCTGATTTTTAAAAATACAACTCTATTAACATTTTGAAGTGGACAATTAATATGACAATTTCATCTCTTCCCCTTTCATATCTTCATCTTCCTGCATTGCCTAGAATTTTGTGGATAATGTTAATTGATAGCATAGATCTTCAACACTATATCTGCAGTTTCTAAGTGCCCAAAGCTCTGAAATCTAAAAGTTTGTCACACGTTTGTAGCAAACTCATTAGGAAACAAACCTGACGTGAACTAATGTAAACTATTTGTACTCTATGTGTACAACTCGGGGTAAGCATATTTAGCTGCTCAGATACTAATATGCTTGATTATGTAGTGCTGCCCCGTCTCCATTGTGGTTGTGCTCAATATATAGTATATATACAGTACTGCCTTGAAAAATCTTAAAAACTTTTAACATGAGGTTAAGCTGATCCCAAGGGTCTCAGTGAAGAGTTTCTGCACTCCAAGCTTATTGTCTGATGTGAATAGACAAGATTTATTGATTAAAATTGACTTTAGCTGTTGACTTGGTGATACTGGTAACCTGGCCAGTGCTGCCAGCCTGGCAGTGCCCAGAGTGTAAACAGTAGTGGAGAGAAGGGGCCACAGGAGGAGTGCCACATTGCCTGGGTAACCAGGCTATCCCAGTGTGCAGTGCATGATGACAGATCTTGTCATCCACAGAAAAGACTCAGCAGGAGGATGTCATTGCACCAAGCATGCACAAGGCTAGGGAGAGCAATTGGCTAAGGGAAAAGCCCTCCTATTCCCTACTGGTCCAGTGAAGACCTGTTAAGTCTAGCCTGGGAAAAGATGGGATGGCTTGGCGATGTCAGACCTTCCTGAAGCATGCAGAAGTTAGAGGACACTTCTGGCCCATAGGGGTAGCCTATATAAACAGAAGGAAGATGGAGAGCACTCTGTCTTGGACCCACCATGGAGATGGGCCAGTGCTTTGTGGGACCAGCTGGCCCTGAAAGCCACATGGCAAATGGTGACTCTGAAAAGAAGGGAGCTTGAGGCCTGACAGTGGCTGGGAGAGAAGCTGAGCTGCTTGGAGGATGACTCAGCAGCTGCCTGTAATTCCTGAAGGACTGTATTTTAAATGGGAGAAGGAACTCTGGGCACAGCCTGGAAATGGTCTGGTAGAGGGTGGTGGAATTTTTTCTGGGTTTCTGGAAAGAATGGACTCTGGGGCAGGAACCTGCCATTCTACCAGATTGTGCAGCATTTTCTCTCTTTTTTTCTTTCTATTTATTTATTTACTTATTTAAATTGTTGTTCAAGTACAGTTTTCTGCCCTTTACTCCCATCCCAACCCACCCACCAACCCTGCCCTCCTCCCTCCTATCTCCACCCCTGCTTGTTATTGTCCATGTGTCCTTTATACTAGTTCCTGCAAACCCTTCCCCCCTTCCCCTAAAATTCCCTCCCCTCTCCCTTCTGGTCACTGTCAGCCTGTTCTCAACTTCAATGTCTTTGGTTATATTTTGCTTGTTTGTTTTGTTGATTAGATTCCTGTTAAAGGTGAGATCATATGGTATTTGTCTTTCATCACCTGGCTTATTTCACTTAGCATAATGCTCTCCAATTGCATCCATGCTGTCACAAACGGTAAGAGCTCCTTCTTTCTTTCTGCTGCATAGAATTCCATTGTGTAGATGTATGATAGTTTTTTTGGTCCATTCATTTACTGATGGGCACCTAAGTTGCTTCCAACACTTGGCTATTGTAAATTGTACTGCTATGAACATTGGGGTGCATAGATTCTTTCATTGGTGTTTCAGGGTTCTTAGGATATAATCCTAGCAGTGAAACTGCTGGGTCAAAAGGGAGATCCATTTTTAGCTTCCTGAGGAAATTCCATATTGTTTTCTACAGTGGTTGTACCAGTCTGCATTCTCACCAACAGTGCACTAGGGTTCCTTTTCTCCACAACTTCTCCAATAGTTGTTCTTTGTTGCTTTGTTTATGATGGCCAAAGCAACATAAAGTGGTATCTCACTGTGGTTTTAATTTGCATCTCTCTGATAGCTGGTGATACAGAGCATCTTAGATTGTGCAGCTTTTGAATAAAAGATCTCTTTACTTTTCTCATCAAGCTTCTGCCTCTAGAATTTATGTATGGCTGGTGATGGGCAGCCGAACCACACTTTTGTTCAGTAACATTGGGACAGATACTTTTAAATTAAGTGTAAATTGAAATAACATTTAAATTCAGTTAAAAGAGCTTTCCATGCCATTCGTATATCTTGATCTGTTTATGTTGTCTACTACTTCCAGTTCACTTCCCTTGTCTGTGAAAAAATTCAGTTGTATTTAGACTTAAGTGTTTTGAGACTCCCTATTTCTATTCTGGCATGTGAAGAGCTTGTAAATAGTCATACATCCTTACAAATAAAAAGCTGAACAAACTGAAAAATCAACAATTCTTCTTAGATCCACCAGAGAATTGAGGTCACAATGCAAACCAATGCACCCAATATTGGACAGAAAGAGAGGTGAACACAGAAAATCACAAGTTATCAGAATAAGAACTTCTAAGCAGAAACCTCCTGGGAACCAGTGCTCAGAGAAGAAAACCTGAACTATAATTGATGAATTGCTGGAGCTTGTAAAAACTTCTGGGGGGGGGGTGATCTTCATACACTTGTGAATTTTGCTTCCAGAAATTTTACCAGGTTCTTACAGTGAAGATGGAGAACAGCCCCTTGTGCTTCTAGCAGGGAAGAGGAAAAAAAGCACCCTTTGACATATACCTGGAATACTCAGTTCCTTTTATTAAGGTCCGCCTTTAAGGGAAATCATTTGCCAGAGACTAACTATCTTGGGGAAAGGGAAATAACTAAGTCAAATCCCCCATATCTTTTCTCTAATCTAAAAGGAACAAAACAACTGATACAGAATAGTGAGGGGCACAACCCAGGGGTGCAGGCTTGGTAAAACACTGAGATTAATCGTAGGACTATAGAATGCTTCCCCATCCCACATCTCCTTGGCACGTTGGTAGTGCACATGTTGAATAGGAGAAACAAAACCAAAAATGCCAAAGGAAATTTTAACTTCTGACATCCACAGCTACAGCAAAGAGTAAACACAGCCTAACATCTAGCTGGATGAACACAAAATTTTACACTAAAGGGCTATTTGCCTGTTCTTTTTACTCAGTATATTATGTCCAGCTTTCAGTGGAAAATTACAAGGCGTTCTGAAAGACAAAAACACAGTTTGAAGAGATGAACTGGCATCAGAACCAGACTCACATATGACAAATTTTGAAATCATCAGACCAATAATTAAAGACTATGATCAATATGCTACACGCTGTAACAGAAAAGTGGAAAACATGCAAAAACATATGGGTCATATCAGCACAGAGATAGAAACTCTAAGAAAAAATCTTTACTTATAGCTATACACATTATTCTCAATTAATTGTTAGTTTTATATATTTTTTCACATTTCTAACACTGCATATTTGTATTCTTTGTCTTGTCAGACTTGTCAGAAACATGTTTATTTTACCAGTCTTTTCAAAAGAAGCAATTCTTGATCCTATTTCCCAACTGTAATCAATCAACTTCTGCTTTTATCTTTACTAATTCCATTTCTTCTGAATACATTTACTTGATTTGTGGTTATCTTTCCAATTCCATGGAAGTAGTTCACATTCAGCTATTTTTATTATTTCTCACTTGTTAACAGATCATTAAGATACCAGTCCATGTGATTGTCAAAGTGTAAAGGGGGGACCTCACCCCTGGAAATGGGGAAGAGTGGAAAAGCACCAAAGAGGGTGCATGTGTGTGTCACCTCAGCAACTGGGACCATGTGCACACAACACAGAAAAAAGGCACACAATGCTGGCACTAAAAACCAAGAAGGTGATTGATGGGAGGAGCATAACTTCCCATCCACTTCTGCCATATGGGGTTTATGGAGGGGGTTCTTTAAAAGGCAGAATATGTGCAAATGCCACACTTTCACTTCCCCATCCCATGGCTGGTGGGTCTGCAGCTGGGGGGCTGAGTCTCCTGAGCTGAGGACCTAGCCAGAGGAATTCTGAATATCCCCTGCCATAGTGCTCCAGGACCTGCCTGTCCTGGAGCACAGCAGATTTTGGATAATTGGGCAGGGAGGAGGCTAGGGTGGCAGGCTCAGGCAGGCTCAGCAGGTGGACTCAGAGGAGCTCTGGGCAACAAATGCCATTCCCCTACCCCAGTTGGGAAGCTGTGGTGGCTGCCACCCACCCATGGCTAATGCTAGTGCGGGTCAGTCAGCTACAACCACAGTGCAGCTGGGGAGGGTCAGGCATGAAGCACTCAGGGAGGGGTGAGGACTGCAGGTACTATGAGCAAGGCCAATAAGAAGAGGGCAGTAGGGTGGGGAGACGAAATTAGGGTTGGCAGGTCCCCGGATGCAGCGTGGCTGCACAAAAAGCCTTGTGCCTATTCCCTGTGTGTGAAGCCATGGGAAACTGCTGCTGTGACCATGGCCCCACCCCAGCTCCTAGCAACCTGCTCACTTCTTGGTGGAGGGAATTGGGGTGGAAATCAAGAAATCTACTGTATATTTTTATATATGTAAATAAAAATTCCATTTTCCTTCCACTAGATTCTGTCTTTAGAGTTATTGCCTATGGGTGGCAGGTGGTGGGACCCCACTGATTGTTTGGTTACAGTAGTAGCATCCAATGTGGCCTTTAGAAGCTGGGATTGGCAGGGGAAATGTTCTCAATGCTGAGGTGCAGGGAACATGTGGGAAAACATGATGGGTACACTGAAACTTCTGTTTCTGTTGCACTAATTCCTTTTCCACATCTATTTTAATGTCTAAAAATATTTCATCATGAGTCTAATATAATACCCAAATACTGGGCACTGAGATTCATTCACAGGTGAATTTATTAAATGAAGTGTGTGAAGGACTGGGCTATACTGATAAAAAAGACATGATTTCTGCTTTTAAAATATTTTACTGCTAACAACAATAAAACAATAAATGTTGGCAGCATCCATTATTATGTCTATAGGATAAATTCCTAGCATTAGACTTGCTAGGTCAACAGATGTACACATTTTCATAGTTTTGTGGCAATCATCCGAACATCACATATTGGATTCATTGGTATTGAACAATGTATACTTTCTGACATTACTGACTATTGAAATTTTAAAAAATTCTTTGCCAGTTTATGAAAAATTAAAACACATAGGAATAAATTTAACCCAAGAAGTATAAGGCATAGAATAATGAGACAGTAAAGAAAGAAATTGCAGAAGATTCAGATAAATGGAAATATATACTGTGCTCATGTCTGCAAAGAATTAATATCATTAAAATGGCCATACTACCCACAGCAATTTATAAATTTAATGTAAGCCTTATCAAAACACCAATGGCATTTTTCACAGAAATTAGGTTTACTTATTCTGTGAAGAAAACATAAATTAAGAAGGATAGATTTGGAGTGGCCAGGTAAGATGGCTGTAAGATAGGTGGGAGCAGAGTCCACTTCCTCCTGCACACTGGTGAAACATCTAACCAATCTTCTGAGGAACAGAGCGAACAGTCAACAGTATTCCAGCATATATGAAGATCGGAGACTAAAAATTGTAGAGGACATTGAAAAATCAAATGGTAAGGAGAGTGCTTCAGGACAATAAGTCCCTGGGTCCAGCTCAGGGACCAGGGCGGTTGCAGCCCCAGGTCTGGTGCCTGCCAGGTCTGCCACAGGGTTCTTGGGAGAGAGCCAGGTCAACGGTTCCCTCCCCTGCTAAGTAAGGTTAGAGCAGCAGCAGGATAGACCTGGTTGCTTGAAGTCGCAGGGAAGGAATAAGGATGAATTGGCAAACACATAGGGGCTGTGTGTACCCACTGAGACTGTGGACATGGGCTGGGGAGAGTTGGCCTGTGACAGACCCTGACCGGGTCAGTCCCTGGTCTGTTTGGACAGTTGGGCTGTGTGAGAGGCCAGGCCCTTGTATGGAGTGGCAGGCTTGAGTAGGAGGAGTTTTTCAAAAAGAAAGTGAAAAGAGAGGTACCTGAGGTTATTTGGGGAATTCTCCTGCAGCAGCGACCCCCAGCCTCCTACACTCCTACCCCTGCCCAACTTCGAGGTGCTCCCACAGTGGCACAGAAGGCCCTGTTCTCACACCTGAAGCCCTGGGGAGGGTGTTCACTGGAACTTGTGGGACCAGTAGCTGCCTGCCCTGCCCCAGTAGTGGAGGCTGAGTGCTCATGACTGCAGCACTGGGAGGGAGCATGCCTGACCCTGAGAGACCAGTGGCTGCCAGTCCAACCACACACACAGGCCCAGAAAGGAGCATACCTGACCCGACAACCCAGAGGCACTGCACATCTAATCCCTGAGCCCCCAGGGGAAGCAGCAGAGGAGGCTCACGCCAGCATCTGTAGCAGCAGCCAAGATGGCACTCTGCAGGGCTGACTGGCTAAGAGGAACGTGGAAACGTCCCAAAGAGGAAAGCTGCAGGACTCAGGGAGTCAGCAAGCCCCAGAAAGGCTTAACTCGGGGCGGGGGTGGGGGGGGGTGAACTAGTCTGAAGGGGCACTGAGAGCCCCTAGCATCTAGGACAGCAAAGATTGAGAAGTAGTGTGTGAATTGCTGCTAATTTGTGCACCACAAAGACAGTGCAACTGGTGGACTGAAGACTTAGGCTGGGTGCAGAAGAGCACTGGGGGCCCAGCAGCAAACTGAGGAATCGGGCAGCACACTCAACAGCTCAGGAAGGGAGAAAAGCAAAACCAATTCCCCCTCAGCCTGCTGCAGCCAGGAAGACCAGCAGAACATGCTTGGCCGGTTTGAAACCAGCAGGGATTTTTTTTTAAGTATTTTTTTTCTTTTAACTCCTTCTTCCTTTCTCTCCTTCTCTCTCTTTTTTATTCCTTCTTTCTTTCTTCCTTTATTTTCCTTTTTATCTCTTCTTCCTTCTTTCTTCTTTTTTTTTTTTAATTTCCACAAGTGAGACAATAAAACATTGAGCTGTGAAGAGACCAGAGCTGGACCCAAAGAGGGGTCACCCCAACAGATGAGACAGTGAGACAAATTTCACTTTTCTATACCAGAGAACTTGCAAGATATTGTGTATTTCTATTATTATTATTTTCATTATTTTTACATCTTTTATTTTATTAGTGTTTTTGTACTTTCTGTTTAGTCTTCTTCACTTGGCTTGTTAAATTGCATTATTTGACTGATTCCCCTTGTTCTCTCTTCCATAGTGTATTTTTAATTTACCGTATTTTACTTCACTTGTGGTCCATTATCACACTACTCTAGATCCTATGCTTCCTATTCTTGTTTTCCAGATCACATAGATTCTGTCATACGATTATTGCTTCATTATTATTGTAAATAATTGCTGTTCCATACAATTTTAAATACTATGAGAACTCCTCCCAGATCTTAGCTCACTTCACTGTTTCCTAAACTTTATTACTGTTGTGGTTAAATCTATTCTCTCACACATTACACCTATTTTTTATCCTTTATTCTCACGTTACCTCATAATCTGACCTCCCACAAGGTCACTGCTTTCTAGATCCAATTCACAATCCTCCCCCCAACCCTTAACAAGAATCTTATCTTCTTTCTACCCTTTCTAAAATGTAGCTAGTTGGGTGAAATATCGTGTTTAACACTATATATATCCAAAGGATCTCCTATCTCTTCTCTACAGGTTGGTACTTTAAATACCATAGAACAGACTCCTGCTGTCTTAAACCATTTGCCTTCCTCCTCCAACTGATCACAAAAAAGAGTAGATAGAAGCTCTGAACACCAGGATACCTGCTGGAAGAGGAAAACCACCTAAAAAAGAACCATGAACAGATAATAACAGAAGAAGGTGAAGGAGGGAGTGGAAGCCACACTAACTCAACTCAGGACCTATCTGGAAACACATCTAAATGGTGGAGAAATTCCCGAGTACAAATAACTGAACAAGAGCAAGAGACAATCCTCAAAACCTTGTACACATGGAAGAACCAGCTTCAACACAACCTGCCTCACAAGCAAAACAAAATGCAAGAGGTAGTGGAAAGAGTAACCCTCAGTTAACCAGCTGGAGGGAAGGACCCACCAAAGAAAGACCTAACCACAATCAAAACCCAAAGACATACAGAAAGCCAACATAGATGACAGCTTAAGACCAACGAGCTCAGGAAATCAAGGAGACTGCACCACTGAATCACATAGGTCTTCTACTATAGCAGTTTGCACCACAAACCCAGGGAGCCAGAACAGATTAATTTAAGAAGCTGAGGCTAACAAGAAGAGTCTCACAAACAATGAGTAGACAAAGAAACAATCCCCAAATGAAAGGAAAGGAACAAGCCTCAGAAAGAATAATAAATGAAATAGAGGCAACCCAATTATCAGATAGTGGATTAAAACCAATGGTTATAATAAAGCTCAATGGGCTCACAGAGAATTACCAGAAACTACAGAGAAACTACAATGAACTCATGGAAAACCATATCAACATGAAAAAGGACATAGAAATTATCACCAAGGGCCAAGAGGAAATGAAGAATACAATTTCTGAACTGGAGAACACAGTAGAGGGAATCAAAAACAGGATCAATGAAGCAGAGTATTGGAAAAGCGAGCTGGAGGACTAGGTGGAAAAAAACACCCAGAGTGAATAAGAAAAGGAAAAGAGGCTCAGAAAAAAATGAAGAGGGACTAAGAGAAATGCAAGACAATATGAAGCGTAATAATATCCGTATAATAGGGATACTAGAAGGAGGAGAAGAAGAGCAAGGGACAGAACACCTATTTGAAAAAGTAATGATGGAAAACTTCCCTAATTTGATGAGAGAAAAAGTCACACAAATCCAAGAAACACAGAGAGTCCCAGTCAAGAGGAACTTAGAAAGGCCCATATTAAGATATAGCATCATTAAAATGGCAAAATTCCAAGATAAAGAGAGAATCTTAAAGGCAGCAAAGGAGAAACAGTAAGTAACATACAAGGGAGCCCCAATAAGGTTAGCAGCTGACTTCTCAATGAAAATGCTCCAAGCCAGAAGAGAATGGCAAGAAATATTCCAAGTAATGAGAACCAGCGGCCTGCAACCAAGACTACTTTATCCAGCAAGGCTCTCAATTAAAACAGAAGGCCAAATAAGGAGATTCCCAGAAAAAAGAAGCCTCAAAGAATATACCTCCTTCAAACCAGTTCTGCAAGAGATGCCAAAGGATTTGCTTTAAGAACAGGAAGAAAAAAGTGAAAGACAGAGGAACACAGGTACAGAAAAATGGCAATAAATAAGTACCTATCAATAATAACCTTAAATGTAAATGGATTAAATGTCCCAATTAAAAGAAACAGAATAGCTGAATGGATAAGAAAGCATGACCCAAACATATGCTACCTACAAGAGACCACCCAAGGAGAAAATACCTATACAGACTGAAAGTGAAGGGCAGGAAACATATTTTCCAAGGAAATGGACAGGGAAAAAAGCCAGGGAAGCAATACTCATAACAGAGAAAATAGATTTAAAAAAAGAGCCATAAAAGAGACCCAGAAGGTCACTTCATAACACTCAAGGGAAGAATCCATCAAGAAGACATAAACATTGTAAATATATATGCACCCAACATAGGAGTACCCAAATACATAAGGAAAATCTTGGATGACTTCAAGAAAGATATTGACAGCAACACAGTTATAGTAGGTGATATTAACACCCCACTGTCAAAATGGAAAAATCTTCCAAACAGAATATCAACAAATATATTTTGACATTGAATAATGCCATACATGAAAGGGACTTAGCTGGTATATATAGAGCCTTTCATCCCCAAAACGCAAAATACACATTCTTTTCAAATGCACATGGAACGTTTTCAAAGATAGACCACATGATAAGGCACAATGCAAGCCTCAACAAATTCAAGAAAATTGAAATCATATTATGCATTTTCTCTGACCACAAGGGACTGAAACTAGAAAACATCCATAATGAAAAAACTCAAAAACACTCAAGTTCATGGAGATTGAATAGCATGCTATTAAATAGTGAACGTGTCAAGAATGAAATAACGGAAGAAGTCAAAAAGTTTCTGGAAATAAATGAAAATGAACTCACAACAACCCAAAACTTATGGGATACAGTGAAGGCAGTCCTGAGAGGGAAGTTCATAGCGATATAGGCCTACCTAAAAAACATAGAAACATTTCAAATAAACAACATGTCCCTATGCCTACAAGAACTCAAGGAACAACAACAAAAACATCCAAGTGAGTGAGGAAGGAAAAAATCAAGATCAGATCAGAATTAAGTGACATAGAGACTAAAAGCACAATTCTAAGGATCAATGAATCCAGGAGCTGCTTCTTTGAAAAGATAAACAAAATCAACAAGCCTTTAAGCAGGCTCATGAAGAAAAAAAGAGAGAGGACCCAAATAAACATAATCAGAAATGAAAGAGGAGAGATTATAACTGACACCACAGAAATACAAAGGATTATGAGAAATTACTACAAAGAACTGTATGCCAAAAAATGTGAAGACCTAGGTGAAATGGACAAATTCTCGAAAAATATAATATTCCAAAACTCAATGAAGAAGAAGCAGAAAGACTAAACAGACCAATAACGGCTGATGAAATTGAAATAGTAAACAAAAAGCTTCTGACACACTAAAGCCCTGGATCAGATAGTTTCACATGAGAATTTCACAAAGCATTTAAGGATGAGCTAACCCCAAACCTCACAGATTATTCTAAAAAATTCAAGAAGATGGAAAACTCTCAAACTCTTTTTATGGAACCAGCATCATTTTAACCTCAAAAACAGATAAAGACATAACAAAGAAAGAAAACTTCAGGCCAATATCACTGATGAACACAGATGCTAAAATCCTCAGCAACCCATTAAAAAGATCATACACCATGATCAAGTGGGATTTATCCCAGGGATGCAAGGATGGTACAATATTTGCAAATCAATAAACATAATACACCACATAAACAAAAGGAAAGATAAAAATCACATGATCATATCAATATATGTGGAAAAAAATTTGATAAGGTACAGCACCCATTTATGATAAAAACACTCAGCAAAGTTGGAATACAGGGAGCATTCCTCAATATAATAAAGGCCATATATGAGAGACCTACAGTCAGTACCATAGTCAATGGATAAAAACTAAAAACTTTTCCACTAAGATCAGGAGCAAGATGAGGGTGCCTGATTTCACCGCTCCTATTCAACATAGTACTGGAAGTCCTAGCCACAGCAATCAGACAAGAAAAAGAAATGAAAGGCACACAAATTGGAAAAGAGGAAGGGAAACCGTCATTGTTTGCAAATGACATGATAGTGTACCTACAAAATCCTATAGATTCCACCAAAAAACTACTCAACCTAATAAATGAATTTGGCAAAACAGCAGGATACAAAGTCAATATTCAGAAATCAAAGGCATTTTTGTACACCAACAATGAAACAGCAGAAGCAGAAATAAAAAAAATTGCATTTGATATAGCAACAAGAAAAATAAACTACCTAAGAATAAACCTAACCAAGGAGGTAAAAGACCTGTACTCATAAAATTACACAACACTGAAGAAAAAATTAAGGAAGACACAAACAAATGGAAGCATGTACCATGCTCATGGATTGGAGGAATTAACATCACCAAAGTGGCCATACTACCCAAAGTGATTTATAGATTCAGTGCAATCCCTATTAAAGCATCAGTGACATATTTCACAGATACAGAAAAAAACATTTCAGAAATTTATATGGAAGTATAAATGACCCCAAATAGCTGTGGCAATTTTGAGAAAGAAGAACAAAGCAGGAGGGATCACAATACCTGACATCAAATTGTATTACAAGGCCACTATAATCAAAATAGCCTGGTAGGGCCTAAAAACAAACACATAGACAAATGGAACAGAACAGAGAGCCCAGAAATAAACCAAAGTCTTTATGGTCAATTAATATTTGACAAAGAGGGAAGAAGAATTAAATGGAGTGAAAATAGCCTCTTCAACAAATGGTGTTGAGAGATCTGGAGAGCTACATGCAAAAAAATGAAACTCAATCAGCAACTTACACCACACACAAAAATAAATTCAAGTGGATAAATGTCTTAAATATAAGTCATGATACCATAAAATTCCTAGAGGAAAACATTAGCAGGAAAATCTCAGACATTCCACGCAGCAACATCTTCACTGATATGTCCCCCTTAAGCAAGAAACATAAAAGAAAGAATAAACAAATGAGCCCTCATCAAATTTAAAAGCTACTGCATGGCTAAAGAAAACAGCATTAAAATGAAAAGAGAACCAACTATATGGGAAAACATATTTGACAATGATACGTTGGACAAGGGTTTGCTCTCCAAAATAAATAAAGAACTCACACAACTCCACTTCAGGAAGAAAATAACCCAATTAAAAAGTAGGCAAAAGACTGAATAGACACTTCTGCAAGGAGAACATACAGAGGGCCCAGAGACATATGAAAAGATACTCAGCATCACTAGCCATCAGAGAGATGCAAATTGAAACCATAATGAGATACCACCTCACACCAGTCAGAATGGCCATCATAAAAAAATGAGCAAACAAGTGTTGGAGAGGATGCGAAGAAAAGGGAACCCTAGCACACCATTGGTGGGAATGCAGACTGGTGCAGCCACTGTGTAAAACACTATGGAATTTCCTTAGAAAACTAAAAATGGATCTGCCTTTTGACCCAGCAAATCCACTGCTAGGGTTAATATCCTAAGAGCCCTAAAACACCAATCTAAAGGAACCTATGCACCCCAATGTTCATAGCAGCACAATTTATAATAGCCAAGTGCTGGAAGCAACGTAAGTGCATATCAGGAAATGAGTGGATCAAAAAACTATGGTACATTTCCACAATGGAATTCTACCCAGCAGAGAGAAAGAAGGACCTCCTACCCTTTGGAACAGCATGGAGGGAACTGGAGAGCACTATGCTAAATGAAATAAACCAGGTGGTGAGGGACATTACCATATGATCTCACCTTTAACTGGAACATAATCAACAAAACAAACAAGCAAACAAAATATAACCAGAGACACTGAAATTAAGAACACTCTAACAATAGCCAGAAGGGAAGGGGGAGGGGACAGTGGGGAGAAGGGTTTTCAGGAGCTACTATAAAGGACACATGGTCAAAACCAAGGGGGAGGGAGGAGCAAGGGATGGAACTGGCTTTGGTTGAGGTGGTGGGGCGGGGGGAGCAATGGGGAAAAATACAGGCAACTGTAATGAACAACAATAAAGTAATTTTAAAACATAAGTTAGGTTTAGCATAAATAAATCTAAAAATCTATATGGAACCACAAAAAGATACCTAATAGTCTCAGCAATCTTAAGAAAGAAGAACAAAGTTGGGGGTATCTTGCTACCTGTACTACAAGGCTATAGTAATCAAAACAACATTTTACTGGCATAAAAACAGACACATAGACCAGTGGAACAGAATAGAGACACACAGGTATGGTCAATTAATATATGACAAAGGAGGCAAGAATACACAATTGAGTAAAGAGAGCCTCTTCAATAAGTGGTGCTGAGAAAACTGGAAAGATACACACAAAATACAAAACTAGATCATTTTCTTACACCATACACAAGAACAAGCTAAAAATAGATTAATGTCTTAAATGTAAGACTTAAACCCATAAACTCCTAGAAGAAAACACAGGCAGTTAACTCTCTGACAGTTTTCTTTGCAACATATTCTTTCTGCCATATCTCTTCAGGCAAAGAAAACAAAAGAGAAATAAATAAATGGGACTGCATCAAACAAAAAAGGTTTTGCACAACAAAGCAAAAATAATCTACCAATTGGAAGAAGATATTTGTCAATGATACATCCAATAAGGGGTTAATAGAGAACTATTTATTTAGAACTCAATCTATAAATTTTAGAACAAAATTTATAGAGAATTCAATTCAATACTAAAAATCTCTAAGCAATCCAGTTAAAAAATGGGCAGAGGACTTGAATAGACATTTCTTCAAAGAGGACATACAAATGGCCAAATAAATAGGTGCTCAATGTCACTGATCATCAGAAAAATGCAAATTAAAACCACAATGAGATTCCACCTCACACCTGTCAGAATGGCTGTCACCAATAAATCAACAAGTGTTGGCAGAGGATATGGAGGAAATGGGAATCTTGTGCATTCCTGGTGGGATTGCAAATTGGTACAGTGACTATGGCAAACATTACAGAGGTTTCTCAAAATATTAAAAATAAAACTACCTTATTACCCAGTAATTCCACTTCTGGTTATCTATCCAAAGAAATCCAAAACACTAGTTCAAAATGATGAATGAGGTCTGTCCAGAAAAAATCCAGCAATATTTAATATAATGAAAATAGTTTGTGTGACATCCATGTAACCTGGCTGTCAAGGAGAGTGGACTAGAATGAGCATCTGTGAATAATGATGACTTCACTGTATTAGTCAACAGGGGCAGTAGACACCATTAAGTAAGCATGTGTACTGTGTGGCCCTCGCATTCAAAATGACAGCGAGTAGAACAATGAATCTGCAGCAAATCTTTTGTTAAGCTTGAACATTCTTCCATGGAAACTATTCAGATGATTCAGAAAGCTGCAGCTATGGGAAAATATTGATTGGCAGCTTCATCACAACAATGCACCCACTCATGCATCATATCTCATGCAGAGTTTTTTGGCAAAAGATCAAATCACCCAGGTGACTTAGCCCCCTATAGCCCAGATTTGGTGCCCTGCAACTTCTGGCTTTTCACAAAACTAAAATTACCTTTTAAAGGGCAGAGATGTCAGACCATCAATGAGATTCAGGAAAATTTGATACGGCAGCTCATGGAGATTGGGAGAACTGTGTGAGGTCCCAAGGTGTCTACTTTGAAAGAGACTAAGGCATCATTGTTCCATGTACAATGGTTTTTATCTCTTGTATCTTCTTCAATAATGTCTATTTTTCATATTACATGACTGGCTACCTTCTGGATAGACCTCAAATACAACCCTATCTTTATTACAGTTTTATTTACAATAGCTAAGATATGGAAGCAACCTAAGTGCCCATCAATAGACAGTTGGATAAATAAGATGTGGTGTATATATATATATATATACACACAATGGGATATTACTCTACCACAAAAGGATTTGGGACAAAATGAATGGACCTAGAGGGTATTATGCTAAGTGAAATAAATCAAAGAAAAATATCATATGATTTCACCTGTATGTGGAATGTACAGAACAAAATAAATGAACAAACAAAACAGAAACAAACTCATAGATAACAGAAAAACTGATGGTTGCCAGATGGGAGAGCTTTGTAGGAAGTGTGAATAAGGTTACAAAATAGTTGCAGATGTAAAGTACAGCATAGGGAATATAGTAAATAATATTTTAATAACTATGAATGGTGCCAGGTGGGCACTAGACTTATCAGGGATCACCTTGTAAGTCATATAAATGTCTAACCATTATACTGTACTCCTGAAACTATTGTAAAATAATATTGAATGTCAACTTATAATTGACAAATAAAAAATAATTAAAATAAAATTCTTTGCTTGTTTAAGTGAAAAATTCTATCATGTAGTTGTTATTTGCCTTTACCACCAGCATTTGTTGACCATTATATCTTTTGTGAATGGCCTTTGATAATTTCTGTATTAGTGTTTTGTTTTTTATTTTTTGGCTTATATTGTATATGTACAAAGATTAATGTCTTTTTCTCATAATTTTGTTGCTAACATGGTATACATATTTGGGTAGATTGCTTTAAATTTAGTTTATTGCACTTTAGGACATATAAATATTATCAATTTTAAGTGCTCAAATATTTGGACTCTATATGATTTTGTCTTTGTATTGATTCATAGAAAAGGTTCCACATTGTTGTGATTAGGTAAACATTCAACAATATTTTCCTCATGCAGGTTTATTCTTCCATGCAAAGCTGGGACCTTTCCCAAGATACTTGTCCAAAAAGTGGGAAAATACTTATTTGACAAATTTACTGGTTGCCACCCATGAGCCAAGCAGCAATTCCCTACTGCATATTCTCTGGCTTCCTGAGGACAAGCCTGGAAGAACTGGTCTGAAATTTGCCTAGAGTTCCTTTGTGGGTGAGTGGTGGGAGAGTTTCATCCAGCAGAGTACTCCTGGCTGCTGTGGATGAGAATAAGTCTACCAAGACATGATCTGCTTGGAGAGAAAAGGCTGATCTGTCTCTCAGAGGAGAAGTCTTGAGCCTCTCTCTCAATAGGCTTTTATTGAGTTTAGGTTGCACAGGGATACATATCAAAGAAAGGAGATGAAGTTTACAGAGAACATTTCTGGGATCACCGGGGTCCTTCTGAGTCAGGACCTGGTAGACAGGGTGACACCAATCAGCTATAAAACCTTGGGAAACAAACTCATTTTGTATAGGGAACTGATCCGCCTGGCAATGGCAAATGTAGCCCAGACCTATTGGAAAACCCATAGGCGCATGTTGGCACACAGGATGCCAAACTCACGGATTGGCTTTCCCATGGGACACTAGGCCTGCATTATATTAGGCTGATTTGAGGCTTGCTCTTGCTAAAACTCCTTCACCCTGAGTTGAAGCAGCAGATGCTTACTGCATATCTTTAAAGTAACTTTCTGAAGTCTGTGCTAATTCTCCCAAGGACAGAATATAACCAGACCAATTACTCTTATTGTTCCCTTGCATTTGCAACATTTTTCCTTGTTAATCTGTAGGAAGAATCAGTAACATCCTTTCCTTTGTTATCTGTAAAAAGTAATTACCTAAGCAAACCTGAGCATAATGAATGAGAACCTTATTTGATGTATACTATTAGAAAGCCAATAAAAGCTTGTCAAGGCAAGGGCTGAGGTACTCTCCCCTTGAGAAAGTGGCCAAGGCACATGCTCTCTCTCTCAGAGAGTGACCATGCCACCCCTTTTTCTCCACGGGACTTCTGTAGTCTGTGTGAATTAGTTCATTGCATCTGCAACGTATGGACCCTGCAGAACGGAGTCTACATCAATTTTGTGCTTGGACCCTTAACATTTAAATTGAAGACATTCTTAGCAAAGCGGGTTTCACAGGATTTAATGCATTCTTTCTTAGGCCTAATTGCCCTTATCCCCACTGGGAACCTCTGGTTCTGGCACAGGGCTGCACTCCCCTTCAGCATTGTAACAGGCCTGAATCAGGTAGAGGAAGTAAGGCAGACAAGAGATTAGGAGACTTTTTACAGATAGAATGAGGACTCAGGCTATGATAAAGCTGAGGGGTGAGGGTCTTCTTCCATAATCCCCTAAATCCTTCCCTGGTGGCCCCTTTACAACTGTGCCTGTCTTTGGTTTTTCCTTCCTTGAGGAATCTTACCCATCATTGACTATCCAGCCATACTCCAGGGGCCAAGCAGGGTGAAGTAAAGGAGGAAGAGGCTGCACCCCTGCTGGGAGGATAAGTTTTGTCTCCTTAGTGGCTTATGGTCCCAAGTTCTGATAGCTGTGGGGCCTTTTTGCCTGTTGGCAGGGTTACAGCTTCTGAAGCCAGGCAGGATGGTTTCCAACAGGGGATGGGTGGTAAGGAGAGAAAGAAAGCTTATTTCATGACATATAAAAAGGTTTATTTATGACTTGGCAAATTTTGAATCTTTTATAGCTATGCAAATTAGTTGAATTTTTGGTTTCAGGACTCTTGTACCATTTTACACTTCAACTACCAGCAAGTAAGAGTTCTTGTTTTTCATATCCTCAACAACATTTCGTGTTGTTAGTGTTCTGGAGTTTGGTCATTATAATTAATGTTAGTGGTATCTCACTGTTCTTTTAATTTGTAATCCCTAATGACATATAATGTTGAGCATTCTTTCATATGCTCATTTGACATCTGCATACCTTCTTTGGTGCTGTGTCTATTCAGATCTTTTGCTTAAAATTTCTATTCTTTTGAATGCTACATTAAATTTTCTTAATTTTCTTTTCAGGTGGTTCATTGCTGGTATATTAAAACACAACTGAATTTTGCATGTTGATTTTGTATACTCTACTGTATTAATTTATTTTTTCTAGTAGTGTGTGTGTGTGTTCTTTGGGATTTTCTATATGTAGTATCATGCCATTGTTAAGTAGAAAGAGTCTGACCTCTTCCTTTTCAACATGGATAAATTCTATTTCTTTTTATTGCATAATTTATCTGGCTACAACTTCTAGTGCAATGTTAAATATCAGTGCTGGAAGTTTCAGTTTTATTCAGAGAAACAGACCCAATAGGATATGAGATTTTGATGCCCAATAAGTAAGAGAAGTAGCTGGCATAAAGGAGGCCTGGCAGAAACAGTTTAGGAGACCAGGTTGTCAGAAACAGGAGCCAAGAAGAGGCCTTGTTGATGAGTGGTAAAAATTGGGATGGGTTTTGGAATAAGGATACTTTGTTACCTAACTCTAATTCTGAAAATTGACCTCCAGCCTCTCTCCTAATAACCTCAACTCCTAGGGCTTGCATCGTGCCTTTGAAACTGGCTAGTTTTATATTGCATTTTTCGTTTCCTTACCATTTTTTTCTTTTAAACTCTTGTTTAGCAGCATGCTTGTGTTGCTTTTTTATGTGTAGATCACTGACTCACACTACAAACCTCTGTTTCAAATTCTTCCATGATTATCAAAAATGTAAGGTGTTTGCCTGCTTGTTGAATTTGAGAGTGTGCTGGTCTTTAACTGTACTTGATTACTTTGACCAACTACTTCTGACACTTGAAGTGAATGCTACCAGGCAATATGGTTCATGAGATGGATCTGTCTTGCCTCTGATGGATGCAGGTGTTGAGGCTCTGTCACCATGCTCACTTTTCTAGAAAATTAGAAGAAATAGCCTGCTCCATTTGGAAACCTCAAATGAAGCTTGGGGACATGCTTTGAGCCTTTTCATAGCTTATTGTTTAAAATTTATGCATTTTATACATAATAACTTATTTAATACTCTTAATCCTCTAAATTGGTACCATCAATATGCCCATTGTACAAATGAAAAAAACTAAAGCCCTGAGGAGCTAATTAATTTGGAAATGTCACATAATTAACCAACAAGTGATTGAGGTTTGAGCTTGGACTGTCTGACTCTTGTCCCCAAGCTTTTCATCTCCACTGCCCCCCACCACCACACTGTCCTATTAACATTTCAACATGGGGCTAAATTCAAAATTACCGACCCATTTTACCACCTCTTGTTTCCTGGTAACCCAATATGTTGGTCAGAATCTTCTGCCAAACAAAAGTTCAAAGTAGTAAAGGAAGTAGCCCTAGGAAAAGACTTGGTTGTCCCGACTAATGATCAATGGAGGCTCTCTGCCTTTGGTGGTCATCAGGCACCTCCTTAAAATGTTGGTAATTCAGAGAATATGGAGAGGGGATGGTATGCTGAGGAGGCTTGCTCTTTGAGAGTTGGAGACCAGTGCTTCATCTGAGCTGTAATGTCACCCCAGGGACCACCATAAAGGGTTCCATTGAATATAGACATAGGGCTGTTGGTGGTCTGATGCTAGATGTAATACCTGGCCAAGATCAAGAATAAGCTTAGCGACACTGTCACCATAGACAGAGTGCCAGGGAGTCTCCTCCATTGGCTATGATGGTCCAGGGGAAGGTTTTTACACTGAGTGCACTGAAAGCTAGAAAGATGAGTGGATAGGGCCTGATCATGCCAAAAACTAGCAAGATAACTGGATAGAAGGAAAAAACCCTCTCCTCCCTGCCCCTATAAGAGCTGCAGGCTTCAGCAGGAAGGGGGAATGGTTTTGAGATGAGAGTCCACTATTGTCCCAGGTATAGCACCTCAATAAACCTCTTTCCTTTCACACCAGCACCTGTCCCATGAGTTTGGCTTTTGTTGCAGCAGGAAGCCAAACCTGCACTTTTTCTTGTTACAGTTTTTGGTGACTCCACTAGGACAGCTTGGACCTTAGTAAGCTCTGGAGCACCCTGGCTGGGGTCCCTGTTGCCTGTGGCAGGCTGACCCTGGGTGGGAGACTGTAGGTACTTTGTAGCAGCTACCAAGAGCTTTTCTTAGGGAATTTTTCTATACTCCTTCTCAAAGTGTCCAGCTGCCTTAAGCATTTGGCTAGTGGAAGGAAATGGGTATCTGGGGAGCTGATGGACTCCAAGACTAGGTAAGTCAAACCAGTGTACATACTAGGAATCTTCTATCTAACTGACTTGGGCTTCATGCTACTTGGACTTTGTGCCATTTGGGCTTTTTGACACTTGGGTCAAGTTCAAACCATTTATAGAACTGGTTGGCATGATATCCCTGCCACTTAGGCTTTGGGCCGCTTGGACTTTGTGACACTTGGGTATGGTTAGGACCATTTGCAGTACCAATTGGTAGGCTATCCTAAGCTTTCCTTGCTGCTTGGACTGTGTGTCACTTGGGGTTTGTGCCACTTGAGCTTTGTGCCACTTAAGTCTGGTTAGGACCATTTGTGGTACTGGTTGGTAGGCTATTCTAAGCTATTTCTGCCACTTAAGCTTTGTGCCACTTGGGCCTTGTGCCACTTGGGTCCAGTTAGGACCATCTGTAATACTAGTTGGTAGCTTATCCTATGTTACCCCAGCTGCTTAGCTTTCATGCACCTTGGGCTTTGTGCCACTTTGACTTTGTGCCATTGTGTCCACTCAGGACCACTTATGGTGTCAGTTGATAGGACATAAGATGCTAGGACTTGCTTGTGAGTGCTCTTTTGGACTAGTGGGATTATGGATCCAAGTTTTATTCAGATGTTCCACTTTGTCTGAGGTTTTTCTATGGTTATAGTTTTGGGTTTGTACTTTCATGCCAGCAGGGGTTATTCTATTTTGACTCCTGAAGGGAGTCCACTGGGCCAAATTTTGTCAAATTGATTCATGTACAGCTATGATCTAATGACTAATAAGGATTTGGTTTTCTACTTTAACAGCACTTGACCTATGTATACGTTAGACTATAGGGGAAAATGGCTGTGTATATATTACTACACTAATATATACACTTCCAATATATATTACTTCCAATCATACAGTTGGAATTGTTTTGCCAACTGTCAGGAAAATGAGACAAAATCACTTATGTCCTGGCATTTATGTTTTTATGCAATAAGAATTTGGCAAAGAAAGGGGACCAAACTAATGATGTAGAGAAGGTAATTGACTTCAAAACCACTCCCTGACAGTAAGACACAGGAAGAAAAAGAAAATGAGGAGATGAGTCTCTTTAATGCCCTGAACTTATAGGACAAAGGATTAGCAGCAGAAAGATTTCTCCAGCCACCACCCCCTCTGCTAGACACCCCTGAAACATGGCCCAAAGGGGTGACAAACACACCCCTGTACAATGAAGGAATGGTCTACCAATTGAAGACCTGGCAGGGCACCCAATTTGGCCAGAGAGCATACCTATATGGAGCAGGACAATTCCCTTTGAGGTAATACCCTAAAGGCAAAATAAACCAGGAAGGCCAGACTGCTGGGTACTACTCAGACCATGCACCATTTCCCACTTCAACTTTACTGAATTGAAATAATTCTAACCCCTTATATAGGGAGGATCCTCAGAAAATGGCTGATTTTATCACCTCCATTTTTCCCAGTCAGCATCTAAACTGGGAAGGTACATAGGCTCTCCTTAGCATTCTGATAACAGTAGGTGGAAGGTTTATAAGGTTAATAAAGAAGCTCATTGCCTCCATCAAGAGAATCCCAACAGGACTCCCAGCCTGGCCAGGGTGATTCCCTTGACAGAACCCAACTGGGACCAAATATTGGGGACCTAGCCTTCTTAGAACATTATAAAATGTGTATATTGGAAAGGCTTAAGAAAAGGGTGCCTAAACAAAAGAGCCTGCATATGAGAAAGGCCATTCAACAGAAGCCAAAAGATCCTTCTGAATTTTTAGAAAGGTTCTATCAGGCATGTCAAAAGCACACTGATCCTGACCCATAGGCATCAGAAAATGTCCAGATGGTAAACATCACTTTTATTGGGCAAAGTGCCCCAGTTACCAGAAGAAAGTGCCAATGTTTAGGTGGGGCACTGGAAATGAATTCCTCCCATCTGGTGGACATAGTTTTTATAGTTTAGCACGCTGAGGAAACAAGAAAAGTAAATCAGGGAGTGTGAGGAAACCAGAAGAAAGGGCAGGACCTGAAAGGAAGGGGGAAAAACCCAGTAGGAGTCACTCAGTGCTCTTATTGCAAAGAGGAGGGCAATTGGAGAGAGGACTGCTTGAAACTCAAAAATAAAAAATAAAAATGAGAACTTTTTAGAAAAAAAATGCAGCTGCAGTATTACTGGAGTGACTGGACAATTATAAAAATAGGCATTTCTTCAACTCCCAGAATGCTAGCTCCGGGATCAAAAAATTTATGTGTAGTCTTCTCTACATGCCAGACTGCCTCCTTCTATTGTTGGTTTGAAAATTTACTTTGTAAATTGCATGCACAAATAACCTTTGCCTCTAAGAAGGAAGTTTTCTAGCTCCAGGTGCTCCTGACTTGCCTAGAAGGGCCTGGAGATGAACTCTTCCCACCCAAGATCTACCAATGGGTCAATTGAGCTATTTGGGCTGATGGAACTCCAGGTAGGGTGATTACAACCCAACCCATAAAAAGCAATCTAAAAGAAGGGGTATGGATCACATAGAAGAAACAATATTCAATTAAAAGAAAAGCTTTAGAGGGAATTCAATCAGTATTGCAGAAATTTTAAAAATCAGAATCAACTTGGCCATGAAAGTGTCCCTATAACACCCCCATTTTCCAGGCAACAAGCCTCACTCTGATGCAAATATCCACTTGTGCAGAACCAGTGGGCCATAATTGTCATTGTCCAGGACATTCATCCTACAGCACCCAACCCTTGCACTTTGTTGATGATGTTGCCTGGGAATAATGAGTGTTTTTCAGTCCTAGACTTGAAGGAGGCTTTTTTTTTCTGCATCCCAATAGATGAAGAGCCTCAACTATTATATGCCTTTGAATGGCAGGACCTGGAAGCTAAAGCCACATTCCAATACTGTTGGGTTGTGTTTCCACAGAATTTAAGAATTCCCTGACCATGTCTGGGGAAATATTAGCAAAAGATTTAAGGGATATTCAATTAAAATCAGGAATTCTTCTATAATATGTAGATGACTTAGTAATAGCTACCAATATTTACAAAGACTGTTGGTTCAACACCATTACAGTCCTGAATCATTTGGAAAGAAGATGTAAAGTATCACCTCACAAGGCCCAGATTTGCAAAAAGGAAGTTGCATTTCAACTGAAACAGGGCACCAGGAGATTGATGGCTGGTTGAAAAACAAGCCATCACTACAATAAATATCCCAGAGACCCAGAGGCATCTTCATGGATTCTTAGGGATTACAGGGCTTTGCTGAATTTGGGTTCCAAACATTAGACTTATAGCAAAACCATTGTATAATTCTTTGAAGTTACCAGACTCTGAACCTCCTGAATGGGTGAGAGATTCTCAGGCAGCATTTGACACCTTTAAAGAAAAACTAGTCTCAGCCCCCACACTAGGATTGCCCAATTCACAGAATCCTTTCAATTTATACATTCATGAAAGGCAAGGAATTGGCTTTGGGGTACTAACTGAGAGCCTAGGAACTATCCCTCAACCCATAGCCTGTCTCTAAAAACATGCAAAGGAGATTTTACAATTACTAGAGACAATGGATTTACAAAACCCAATTGCCATAATGCACTTCCCAGAACCCCAGAAGGACTGTTCCCAAACAAGCCAGGAAAACAGATAATAATAAAGCAGTAAGAGAAGTCACCCGAGGGCCTCTACTTCTTGGGGCTTTGATTCCCTACCTAGACTTGTCAAAATATAAATCCCATTAAACATAACCAGATGAGGAACAGGCCCATGAATGGAGATTCTCTAACAGTGACACTAATTCCATGTGGAAGATCAACACTCATGGTTATGATCTTACTCCCTAAAGCTCTAAGGTATCCCATCCTCAAACACCATATAGATAGGCCCAATATGGAAGGGGTGCTTTAATGGACTTCATTAGACCACATTTGAAGGGCCCTCATTCAGAAGATTACACAAGCCTGTAAGATACATGCCCAAAACGATCCTAAAACAGAGCATGCCCCAACAGGAAAGAGTACAATGTAAAGGGATATGCCCACTTGAAGAATGGCAAGTCTAAATAAAGTATTGGTTTTACGTAGGTGCTTAAAACCATGGGAAACTAAATTTTTATTAGTTTTTGTAGACAGACATGCATGGGTAGAGGCACAACCTACCAAACTGAAGAAGGCAACTGAGGTAGCAAAACTTTTACTTAAAAAAATAATCCCTAGGGTTGGGCTTCCTCACAGCATTCAAAGCAACAATAGATCATCATTCACTTCAGAAATCTCCCAGGAGATAGTGTAATGGGGTACAGCCTGGGCCCCCCAAACAAAGGATTTGAAATGGGGTCCAGAACTTGGGGTGTCCAGGAAATATAAAAATATAGGCAACCCCCATCCCCACAAGTCTGAACTGGGGGATGGGACACATGGAGCAGAGCCATTGAGAGTTATTTTGCATATCAACAGCTGGCCTGCTTCATACCTGATATGCAAAAACAGTTTGCTAGGGAGATGGGTGTGGCTTTAACCTATGCTATAACTGGGAGGCAGCTCCCCTTACAGTGCCTGCATGAGGGTTTAGAGATGGTTTGCTCCACGCCACCGGGCCACACCTGCCTGGACTTACTGTAGCAGCCAAGAAAGGCTGAAAACAGGGAGTGCTGGCAGGTGTAGCCAATTGTGGGAGGAGTCAGGAATGGGGTTGCAGAGGAAGACTTGCCCCAGGATATAAACCTAGGTGCAGCAGCCATGGGGTTTCCAACCCTGTGGTTTTGGGAGTTCAAACCACATGGCTTAGGAAGCAGGAAAGCAAGATGCAACAGACATGCAGGGCTCTCTTTTAACAGTTCAGAAGAATGCAGGAGAGAAAATGCAGGAAGGAAAGGGGTGAAAAGACTCTAGCTGGTGGGCCATGAGAATGTGCCACGTGGTTTTGGATTAAGAACTGGAGATTGTGGTGAAACAGCTGATGGTATGGGGACTGTGGGAGGCCTACCAGCAGAGCACAGATTACTGGGAGGAACTGGGAGCTAGCTGAGGTAGCTTCTATTTCTTTTTCCTGACATATGGTACCACTGATTGGCCTGACTGGGCAAAAGGGGGAAGGAAGGACTGTGTGTGTCTGAAGGTGTTTTAAGGGACTTTGAGAATTTAACAGCAACATTTTGCCACTACTCTAAATCTGTATAACTTTGGAATAAATAGTTCCTTTCTTTTTTTACCAGACTCTGGCATTGAGAGCCACAGTTCCTAACACCTGGCAACAGACAAAGAATCCACAGTGACAGAGCGACCCCATATCTGGACTCCACCTCCATGGGTCCATTCTATAACAATAGGACAGGCACTACAGATTCAGTGGAACTACATGCATCTTGGAGACCCAAATCTGTAGAAAGACTAAGAAAAAGAACCATACCACAAACAAGACCCTGGCAAAAATATTATGGAAAACACATTTGAATGGGATCAGAAACTCCTTATTGCCTTGCTTCAGATTAGAGTAGCACCCTAAAGTGGGCTTAAATTACCTAAACCCTTTTGAAATAGTTTATGGGAGGCCCTTCCAAGTTTCTCTTTTAGCAACATCCACTTTAGATTTAGAACATGAATCAAAAATCAAATAATATGTATAACACCTAGGGCAAACACTAACAACCCTGCACAAATTTGCTTATTGCAAGTCTACCTACCCATCTGATGAGCCTTTTACACCTATTCCCAGTGGGAGACTGAGTCTTACTAAAGACCTGGAAGAAGACTCAAGGTCTGAACAGCAGTTATCCCAGCAATGGTCCCTATGACATCTTTCTGACAACACACTCCTCCCTAAAGCTCACAGGAATCAAGCCTTAGAGCCACTACACATGGATAAAGTGCGTGCCACCAGAGGAGGATTTGGGTCTTGCTGCTGCTGTTGATACTGCAAGGAAAAAGTGGACCTGTATTCCTGAAAGAGATTTAAAACTTGTCTTTCAGAAAGGAACAGTGTCTCCCAAAGCTAAGTGATAATGTTACTTTTTATTTTATTATTATTTTTTGGAAACTGCTGTGCTTTATGCCCATGCTTGGACTGATAGCTCCTTTGTTCATATTTCTCAGACAGTGACTTTCTTGGTAAAATTATCCCACTGTTGGGTGGCTACCCAAAGCCCTACTCAGGATTAGATGATGGGGATCCATTAGTCTTTCCATTTTCTGATTCCACTACAATTCTCTCCACACTACTAGGCACACCCCTCACTAAATACTTGATTGCTTGTCTACACTGTAGGTCTTACTTTGGAAGCCCATCTGAAACACTGCCTCTTAAAATAGGTGAAAAAGTCTATCAGCTTCACTTGTTCAGCAGTGCCATCCTCTAGACATCACCTATGCCACCTTCCAAAGACAGCAATCTTCCTTGTGTAAAGGCTTCTCTCAATTCTTGACTCCTTTCTTCTTGTAGTGGATAGCAAGGATCTCTGAATGTGACCATAGGTGAGACTACATCCTGTGACAGCAGAAAAAAACTACAGAAGATGAGACCTCCATGCATTTATCATTGTAAGGTTACAATGGTACAGAGTTTTTAAGGGGGAAATTGTTACCATAGACAGTCAGTAGTAGGATTAAGAAATCTCCCCTACTGGCCAAGATAGCTCAGGGGGAGTTTCTTACACTAAGCATGCCAAAAGCTGCAAAGAGGAATAGACAGGATCTGAGCAAAACTAGCACGATAACTGGATAGAAACAAAGCTCTCCCCTTCCTATTCTTATAAAAACCATGGGCTTGAGCAGGAAGAGCGAATGGTCTTTGAGATGGGAATTCACCGTTCTCCCAGGTGCAGCACTTGAATAAACCTCTTTCCTTTTGCATACCTGTCTCAAGAGTTTGGCTTTTGTTGCAGCAGGCAGCTGAATCTACGTTTTAAGTTACAAGACCTGGAGGACTATTGTTTCTCTATTAGGCTCCAAAATACCCTTACATTAGTCAAGATGGGCAGATTATACTGTGGTAAAAAAAAAAAAAACAGCCCTGAAATAACATTGGCTGAACATAATAAATCTGTATTCTCTCTCACCCAGAGTCTACCACACAGCCAGGCAACATTCTTGACACAGAGACTCAACTGTCTAGGCCATGTTGATCTTGAGACTTCATTGGGATTCTGCAATCAGAAAACAGGGACTGGAGGGTCCAGCACTGGACATAAAGAGCTTCAGATTAGGATTTATGTTTACCACTTTTATTCAAAACCCATGGGTCAGAACTAGTCACATGGCCTCAACTAACAACACACAGATAAAACAGGCAAGAATTGGCTATGGCAAGCACCAGATGTTTCTGCCACAACTCTGACACTTGACTGTTTTGAGGAGAAAGGTAAAGATGAGATTTGGCACCTTTTTCTTTTCTTTTTCCTATAGGACAACATACTACAGTGCACAAGTCTTGTGTTTACAGTGTGATGAAGTTTTACAGATAGACATTCTTGTATATCCAGCACCCAGATCAATAAATATAATACTCACAGCTCCCCAAAAGCTGTCCTGGTGCCTGATCCCTAGTTTACAAACTGATGGTAACAGTTATGCTCCCCTCAGCATTTCATGAGAGTTCCAGTTGTTCCTCATTCTTGGCAACACTTGATGTTGTTTAAGTAACTAACACTTGACTTGCTAAAATAGCCACTCAGTGGGTGTGATATGCTATTTCATTGTGACATTAATTCCCATTTCCCTGGTTAGTGACAATATTAAGTGCCTATTCATGTGTAGGTTAACCCTCTAGTTATCTAGTTGTCTTTTGCCAGTTTTTAACTGAGTTGTCTTTTTCTTATTTATCTGTGTAAGTTCTTTACATTTTGTTGGTCATGAACTCTTTCTTGGATAAAAGGCAACTTTTTGGGTTGTTTTTTTCACTCTTAATCATGTCGTCTGATGAATAAAACTTCATTTTAATGAAGTTTAATTTTTTGATATTTTCTGTTTTGTGTTCGGTGGCTTTTTGATACTGTTACAACCAGGTAAACATACAATAAATAACAAAGTTCTTTTTGTCCATTATCTTCAGCCTCAGGGAATTCCAGAGGGACTTCAGTTTCTCTTATTCATAGCTGAGCCAGTGTCTAATCCTCACCACAGCAGGACCATCTGTTCTCTTTGTGGAAAGGATATGGAAGTGAGAGAAGGATATCAACGCTGCCTCACTTGGAGGGCCCAGGTTCTGCCCAGCCTGCTTATCAACGCCGCCTCACTTGGAGGGCCCAGGTTCTGCCCAGCCTGCTTAACGCTGGGAGGCAGAAAAAAGGAAATAAAGTCAGAGGTAGCAGATCACAGAATCTGCTTCCTAAAGTCCATGGGTCTTACTTGGAAAAATCATGTTCTGATCAATGGCTCACGCTCAAATTAGTGACTCCCTCTCTCAAAGGGAAGAGCTGGGAAGGTCCACGTGGGCTTGGGTGGCAAGAACCCTTTGTTGCCCTACCCTCCTAACCTACTGGGCTTTACAGCCAAACCTGTGGTCAATAAAAGGAGTGGCTACCCTTTCAGGGCAGGAGACAGTAGTACCTCACAGTATTTGGTCTCCACCTCCATGCCACTGCTGTTCTGCAAAATTCCCCTTCGGTACCTCACTGGGATCATGAATGTAGAGAGTCCATCTGCTTTCTATAGCTTCAAAGTAAGAGCAAGACTGCACTAAAGTGCTAAGAAGCAGCAATTCCATGCCTACATGTATAACTTAAGAGAAATGTGTATGCATGTTCAATGAAAAACATGCACTAGAATCCTCCTAGTATGCTATTCTTCAGAGTCCCAGACAAATGCCCGTCAATGGTAGAATGGGGAAATCAACTGTGGTTTATCCATACAATGGAATACTGTACAGCAGTGAGAAAGAACTGCAAGGGTGACTCTTGCATAATGTTGCTGGGAGAAGCCAGAATATCTACAGTTTGATTCCATGGGCATAAAGTCCTAAAGTGGACAAAACAAACCTATGGGGCCCGAAATCAGGAAAGGGTTTTTCTTTGGTGGAGAGAGGGTGAGGGACCAAGAGGGCTTCTGGGGCTTACAATATTTGATTTCATTGATCTGGGTGATGGTTACTGGGTATTTTTGTATATTTGTCACACTGCACACTTAAAAGATGTATTTTCTATGTGTATATTGTTCATTAAAAAGTAAAGAGAAAAAGGTCTGAGTCTAAGGAAGCCATCAGGGTGGGGAAATGGCATTTCACAAAGATAAGAGTACTGGTCTTCTTTATGCCTTCTAATTATGCAAGTGCTAGTAGGGTGCTGAGAGGAGGTGGATTCTTTCCAAGAACTACAAAAAGCATTCCTGTCTCCTTTAGGCTCTGGAGCTCCTGGGCAGGAAGGTCCATGTCCTGGGAGACAACCCTTTTAAGTTCTGGACAAAATGCTTTTGGCTGCAGTCCTGGAGGCATCTCTGGAACCGCCAGACTGTACTGTGTCCAGGCAGAAAGAGAGAGAACAGAGAGGGAAGCACAGAGAAGAGGATGTAGGCTCAGAAATGTGGCTGGTATGAGGGGTACAAGACTGTGACCAGGAGAGGGTGGCAGTACACTGATCTCTCAGGTCTCTTTTGACTGGTGGGAGAGCAAGGCTGGCCCTGGCCCTCCATGGCAATCTGGGCTCTGGCAGGCAGGCCAAGGCAGCAGCTGGAGGCAGTGACTGAGCCTCTCCCTGGAGCCAACTCCAAGTTTCCGGGCCTCCATGTCCCATTTGCAGCAGGACAAGGCTCACTGTCCTCTCTTCTTCTGGGAGGGCAGCCACAGTCAGGACTGCAGCCAGGACAGCAGGGCACTTTTGCCACAGAAATTAGATACTCTAACACATCATGATCTTAGATTCAAGTGTGACTCTATCTTGGAAAACTGGGGGTGGGAGTGTTCTCTGTGGGAGGAAAGGTGAGGTTTGGGGTGATGACGAGTGCTTCTGGCTTCAAAGATTCCAGGTTTGTGACATTTGGTGGCTGTGTTCATCCTCTCTATTTTAAGTTAATAAAATTTTTGAGCAGGTAATACATTTACATATTTCAAGAATCAAAATGATTTTTTCTAAAGTTTATTCTAAAAACTAACTTTTCCATCCCTGTCTACCCTGTTCTTCTGTACCTCCTGTAGACACTTTTATGAGCTCTCCCAATTTATGTTACATGTTTATGCTACATGTTTATGCCAATAGGAAATGAAATATAAGCAAATAGAATATGTAGTCTACTCCATGCCTTTCTCATTGTTCTGTGCCTTGCTTTTTAAAAAATGTAACAATATGCCCTGGCTAGTGTGGCTCAGTGGATTAAGCACCAGCCTGTGAACCAAAGGGTCACTGGTTCGATTCCCAGTCAGGGCACATGCCTGGGTTGCAGGCCAGGTCCCTAGAAGGGGGCATGTGAGAGGGAACCACCCACTGATGTTTCTCTCACTCTCTTTGTCTTTCCCTTCCCCTCTTTCTAATAAATAAATAAATAAATAAATTAATTAATTAATTAAATCTTTTAAAAAACTAATTAAAATGTAACAATATGTCCTGGAGATCTTTCACTCTTTGTGCATAGAGAGTCTCTTTGTTTTTTTGACAGCTGCATTGTGCCCTTGTGTCTTTTAAACCAGGCCACTGAGGATAGGCACTTAGCTTATATGTGTGCCATTTTGCACCCATGAAGGTGTATCTGTAGTAATCTCTCCTGTTTCTCTCACCCAGACCTAATTCCCTCCTGACCCTCAAGGCCCACAGTGGCTACATACCAGCCTCAGAGACCTGGAGAGTTGCCAGGGTTGAATGTCATGTCCTGACCTGATTTTTTTATCCTCTCAGCCTCCACCTGAAGGAGACCACAGTTTAGGGAAGATTTGACAGGGCCTGATCTTCCTGGGAGAGCCCCTTAGATGGGACCCAGTGTGATCCTTTGTTTCTAGAAGACCAAGCCACAGAAGGCTCAGATTGGTTCCTCCAGTCCTGTTCACTCCCTCAGAAGCCATGAGTGTTTTCAGAGGGCTTTGGGAAGCTAGGTCCACAGGGCACAGTGAGACATCAGTCCCATGCATTGCCCCTGAGACCCTGGGGACATGGGTCTAATGTAGGAGTTGGGGTGAGCATTATAGGCCCAGGCCAATTTGGAGAGATACATACTAAAGGGACCCAGGAGGTGGACCTGCCCACAGCACTGGCCAGCTTGCGGCTTCTCTGGGCACACAGGAGTGAGGAAGAGTGCCACCCAGCCTGAGCAAGGATTAGAGTGGGGATAAAATGATTTCTGACTCCCAGGCCAGATCTGAGAATGGAGTTGGGCTTTCTGTCTTGATTTCAGAACAGGTTCCCAGCATCAGTGGGGCTAGGCACCTGGCCTTTTCCAATGACTTCTGGAAGGTCCATGGCTCAAGGAATAGCATCAGAGAAGCCCAGAGCTCACCAAAGGGCCTATCCCATGAGGCACAAGATGAAGCTAGGAGAACTGTGCTAATAGGAAGTGGATGAAAATAATTTGGAGGATATATCATCTCAGATTAGTGATGACCATGGTAAGTAGGACACCCACTCCCTGTTTGTGTCTTACTTTAAACCTGAGACTGAGAAGTTCGTCAGAGCTTCATGGTGAGGCCAGAACCCCAGACCCATGTCTGAGACCAAGACCCCTGGTTCACATATAGGGTCAAGACCTCAGCCCATGTGTAAGGCCAACACTCTTAGCACATGTGAGAGGCCAGGACCCCTAATCCACATGAAAGGCCACTGTGTCCATGTGAGAAGTTAATACCCTAGGCAGGTCAGTGAGCATTATGTTCTAAACATGTACTTGTGACCTGAGTATCATTGGGGTCCACCCTGCCTAGTCTCAGGAAGCTGTAACCCCCCATGGCTAAGGCTGAGTGAGAGAACTCTGGACAAGAAGCATCTAAGGAGACAAGCTTATCTCTCTGGCAGGAGTGCTGCTTCTGCTCCTTGCCTGGCCCCCAATGCTTGATCAGTTAGCCAATGATGGGTAAGATTCCCCAAAGGGGGAATCATCTAAGACAGGCATGATCATGTGGAGTCCCCAGGGAAGAGACTCAGGGGGCTGTGGAAATGAGGGGGTGATCAACATCGACCCCCACCCCCTCGGCTTTGACAAAGCCTGAGTCCTTGTTTTGGCTGTGAGAAATTCAAGTCTCCAAGCTGCCTTTGTATCCTCTGCCTGACTCAGGCCTGCAGAAATAACAGGGGTGGTAGAGTCCAGACCAGAGTCAGTGGACCCCCAGGGTAATTAGACCTGGGGCATAGGATATGCAAGATCCTGTAAGACCTGCTTGCTGAGGATGCTCTTGAATATGAAGGCACAGGCAGGAAACAAAACTAGCCTTGTAGCTCTTAGGTGATAAAACTCCAAACTCAGTGTGAGCTCTGTCAGCCCTTTGAAAGCTACCTATTCATTTGATCTTCCCTGCCAGACTGTAATCAACAAACTGTATCTGTATTCTTAATAAAAGCCTGCTCGGACAGGAAGACGGGGTGCTCTCCACTAGAGAGAGTGGCCATGCCGTTCCTATTCTTCCACAAGACTCGGTAGTCCGTGTGCACGTTTTCTCATATCTCAAGCATTTGCAGCGGCGATGGATAACTGCTGGCCAGTGTCCGCCTCAGAGTATGAAGCCCATTTTCTAATTGCATTGAAATCCATGTCCTAGACACATGGTTGAAGCTGCCTGTGAGATTCTATTCATTATGTCAACATTAAATAAATGTTTATCAAGCCCTGCAGTATGTCATGCTATTGCTCTTCAGCAGTCCATGGTAAGGCTACACCTTCAAGCCCTGTTGACTAAGTCTTAAGTAGTAAGGTGTGAGCAGTAGCAGAAGCTTTAAGTGCCATCATGTAGCTGAACTATTGTGTTTTTTCCCTTTTTTGTCAGATTGGCATGGCCTGGTAGGGGCTGCTGCTTCAGCCTTGATTCTGAATGAAGGTGACTCAAAACAGAGACCCAGATAACCTGATACAGACATAAATATGAGTGAGAAAGAAATCTTTGCTGTTCTAAGTCACTAGGATTAGAGATCACTTATCACTTGTTTACTGCAGTGTAAGAGCTTCTTCAGCGGACAATACAAGTGCATACCTTGTGCTGAGCAATGTGTTCTGAGTGGAAAATACAGCAGTGAACTGGCCCAGGGAAATGTGTGGACTTGAGGAATAAATCCCTTCCCCACTCTCACTCTCACTTTCACCCTCACCCTCACCCCCACCCCCAGAGAAGATTGGGGAAAGCAGATTTAGGGAAAAGACTGAGTCCTGTTTTCAATACACTGAAAGTGAGGTGTTTATAAGATATCCATCCAAATGGAATTGTCAAGTATGTGGCTAGATGTAGAAATCTGCAGTTCAGAAGAGAGGTTTGGGATACAAATTTGGGCCTCATTGCAACCTAGATTGCCAGTAAGGAGCTAGGCACAATCAAAAAAGCATGTAGCTCACATAGCCTGGGAAAACATAAGCATTTTGGAAATTCACACAAATATTGATAGAGGTACAGGGGAAATGGCAGGAGTAGTATTGATGTAATGCATGGAATATAGAGCCAGGCTGTTTGTTTTTCAAATTAATAAAAGAAAGACCCCCTGATAACTGGAGGACTTGGGGATGTTCAGGCTAAAGACATTTAGGGTCACATACCACATTCTTTAGAACACTCTTTCCAAAATTGGGTCTGCATGTCACTGGTGGTACACAGGCTGGTGTTAGGGGAGGTTATATTATTTATATTATATTATATTATATTATATTAGTTATTTTATAGTTGTGCTATTTGCTTAAGGTACCTTCTATTTACAGCATCTGATACTGGCTTTTAATTGTAGTTATACACATATTTGCAAAAAGATATTTAAATGAAGGTATAATTTGATTTAAAGAAGAATATTAATAATTGTACATATGGTATTCAAATATGCCACCAAAACCAAGTGATTCAGGTTGGAGAAACAATGCCTTAAAGGTAAATCATGTGACAAATGAGAAAAAGGGGACTCAGTGAAGTTGGCTGAGATTTCCCAGCTAGGGAGTGATGCACCTGGGATTGAAGGTAAGTCTGGAATGATGGTCATCTCTCTCTGATGCCAGGAGGGGAAGGACTGGGATTAGCACTGGGGCCTCCCTGACCCCTGCCAGTGGCCAGCAATTCTCAGCCTTCACAGCTCTGTTGGCTTCAAGTCCCAGAGAGTTGGGCAGGGCAGCCCTTAGAATCTCTATCAGCCAGCTAATTTTCCAGCATGGTCAACAAGCACTTTGGCCCCTCTTGAAAGTTCTTCCAGCCTAACTGACTTTAATAATGAATGAAGAGCCAAATTGCATGCTTGAGTCCTCTGCTTAAAAATCAGACTTCCAAGTTGGAGAACATATAATAAAAATTTTGAAACACAACTTGGGAAATATTATGGTTAGAACAAGACATGCATGGAAATATGGCCAAAATGTTCAAATTGTTTGTTTGTGATTTTTTTTGGCAAAATGCCGGATGACAAAATTGTGTGAGGAATAAGACCTGCCTAAGATTTTAAGAAATCAGGATGCCTTCCAAGACCTCTCTACATGTTAGACTCTGCACTTTGGGGTGGGAAAGTACAGGAAGGGAAGAATGGAGGGAGATAAGGGTAGCCAGACCCAGTAGAGAAACTCCAGTTGGTGAACAAACACCTGAATTCTCCAGGTGGCCTGGAGTCATGACAAGTCACAAGCACGTGATACAAGGTCTGGAGAAATCCATTTATATACTGTGGAACCCAGGGCCTAGATTATGACCTTCCTTCTGTCATTCACTTGCTATGACATTGACCAGTCAATTTTTTCTTGAGGCCTCAGTTTTCTCATCTGCAAATTGGGGTAATAATTTCTACTTCATAGGGTTGTTATGTAAAGACATTGAGATATTTATTGTCTGTGACACAGGACCTGGCATGTGTCACTCCCCATTATCCCAGGAGCCTCACCTCTCTGCTGCCATTGGCAGTTATTTAATTGCAAGCAACGGAAACTGTGGCTGGTTGACTGGAGCAAGGATCATAGAGGGATTTGGATAGCTCACAGAATTAAAAAATGTGAAAAATCAGTTCCTTAGAACCTGAGCAAGGTCAGTTCCCACTGAAGACCTGGCAAGTACTCTTTCCAGGGAGCTGTTCTCCATACTAGTATTACTCTGCTCAGGAGTCAGATTCCTGGGGGACCCAGGGTCTCATTGGCTTGTTTCACAGGCCCTTGCCTAGGGAATGCCTTGACTGATTTTTCCCCACGATGGCATGTAGCATAGAGCTGTAGTTTCCAAAAGCAAATCAATAAGTGCTATTAGAAGTGGAGTTGGTTATGGGGAATGAAGAAAAATGGGGTAAAGGGAGACCATAAGTTCCTGCCACTAAATGTGCTGCCTCTCAGCCCCACCTTCCCTTCTGAATGGGCCTCTCCCTACATTCTTTGTCTTCCAGTCCCATCAGCTCTTCAAGGACCATTAAGAATAATCACCTACTAAGCAAAATAAGCCAGGTGGTGAAAGACAAATATCATATGATCTCACCTGTAAGTGGAACCTAATCAACAAAACAAACAAGCAAGCAAAATATAAGCAGAGACTGAAATTAAGAACAAACTAACAGTAACCAGAGGGGAGGTGGGAGGGGATATTGGGGGGTAAAGGGGAAAGAGTTTTCAGGAACAACTATAAAGGACACATGGACAAAATCAAAGGGGGGATAGGATAAAGGATGGGAAGTGGGGATGGTTGGGGTGGGGGGAAGTGGTGAGGAGAAAATGGAGACAACTGTACTTGAACACCAATTTAAAAAATGTTAAAAAAAATAATCAGCTATTCGATAGTCATCATGAATCAAAATCATGTTAATGTCCCACACAAACACCAACATTTACCTTCCCCAAAGTGCACTATGATCAGTTTCTTCATATCCACTCTCTTCCTGGCTATCATGACACACCTTCCAGTTGTGAAGGAAGTGGGGTCCTCCACTTTCAGAAGGCTCTACAGAAACTCAGAAGTGAGAAGAGATAGGAAGAGGCTCATCCCAGGCCATCAAACTTGTAGGACTGAACTTACTAATTTTAATAGTTTTTCTGTTTACTCTCTTGGGTTTTCTGTGGATCAAAAATCAACATATCTGAACTAGTAATACTTTGTCTCTTCTAATAATTATGTATTCTATTTTTTTCATTGTACTGCCCCAAAGCTGTACAATAGAATGGCAACTTATAGCCCTGTTTATTTCCTGAACTTAGTGAGCATGCCTTTCAAGTTCTGCTATTAAGCATTATGTTGATTGATATAAAAATGCTTAAAACAGTGTTTGGCACACAGTAAGCACTACATAAATGTTATAGAGTAATTCTCATCCCTCTGTAGTTCTGTATTCATCTGCCTCACAAGCACAGAAAATTACTTAAAGTGACTCTATTGGCTTAAAATGAATTCCTGAATGAATCAGTTGAAGGAGTTCCAGCAGCTCTTATCTGGGTCATGCTGGCTTCATGGCCAAGGGGAAAAGCTTGGCAGAACCGTGTGATGGTGCTTACAGCTTGAGATAGAAATAGCCATCAATTCCCTGTCCCTTCTCCCCCTTACCCCGCATACACTTGTTTTCCTTTCCATGAGTGCAGCTGACCCTCTCACATCATTTTCCTCTCTGGGTGTCCAGCCCAGATCTGGACCAATAACTCCCAAGGAAGAGGCAGGTAGTCTTTAGAGCTGAGCTCTTGACATAGTGCTTTGCAAGTGCTTCTGACAACCCCTTCCTCTGGAAATATATCCTTTGATAAACAATTGCATTCATAAGCGCCATGGAATAAACACCCCAAGATTCTTAACCTTTGGGGCTGAGATTCCTCTCTCTGGGATAAAATCTCACTTGTGAGCAGTACAGACAAATTCCTGTGTAGTGGTTACTTACTCTGTGAATCTTGTCCCTGAGACCCAAGTTGAGAAAAAGCTATCTTTTAGAAGTTTGCATAAGAAAGGTAGGGAAGAAATGGGTGAGACAAAGGTAAAGAAGGATTTTTAGCATGAAGGAGACCTAAGCAATAATCAGTTGAGGGTGGTAAGGTGGAGAAAGTAAATAATGATGAAAGGAGCCCCCTAACACCCCCCCAGGCATCTGAGAGAACAGGATCCAGAGTCCTGGGAACTAGGGAACCCCAGATAGGTGAAGGGAATCTCTCCTCTGGAACTAAAGGGATGGTGAGGAAGATGGAGCCAGTGGGGTTTGCTGTCACTGTCAGCCTCATGTATACATGACCCATACAGGTGCAGATTTGTGGGATAAGTGTCAGAGTGTAGGGAATCACTCCTTCCACAAGCATTTACTGAGCCTCCACTGTGTGCCAGGTATTGTAGGATGTGCTCTCATGGATTGTGTACAGGGCAAATAAATGAATAAAATTACATTAATAAACATGACAATTTCAGACACTGCTCAGGGTGAAAAGGAACTATTTTGGGGCAGGAAATGAGACAATGGGAAGCACTTCCAGTCAGTACCTGAATGAAGAGAAAGAGCCAGCTAAGCAGGAGACACCAGAGAAGAGATAGCGAGTGTATAGGCCCTAAGGGGCATCTCAATCTAGACACTGTGGCCTTGTTTCACTGTGTAGCTCCTCACTGCCCATCTCAGACAGAATTCTCAGTAACAGCAATAGTGACTGACTAAATTAGGAATGGATGATGTGTGCACCATACCCTCTTTATCTGGGCTCTGGATTTGCCCTGATCTCCCTTATCCCATGTACCCTTTGCTTACTCTGGAGCTTGCTATGCACACTTCTGCCCCAGAACCTATCCTCAGAATACCCTTTCCCAAGTATAACTTTCCCCCAGCTATGCCCTTCCCCAGGTGTATCTTTCCCCCAGATGTAGTTTTCCCCAGGTGTACCTTTCCTCCAAGTATGTTCTTCTTCCAGGTGAGCACTTCCCTTAAGTGTGCCCATTCCCAAGGGCCACATGGCTCCCTCAACTTTTTAGGACTCTGCTCAGCCACCACTCTATTATGAAGATTCTTCCACCACCCTGTCTAATGTACAACCTCCCTAACTCTATTTTTCCTCTTCTCCACTTTCTTTTTTAAAATATATTTGATTGATTGTGCTATTACAGTTGTCCCGGTTTTTCCCCTATTGTCCCCCTCCACCTGCTATCCCCCATTCCCTCCAGCAATCCCCCCTTAGTTCGTGTCCATTGGTCAGGCATATAAATTCCTTGGCTATTCCATTTCCTGTACTGTTCTTAACATCCCCCTGTCTAGTTTGTACCTACCAATTTAAACTTCTTAATCCCTGCATCTTTCCCCCCCTTATTCCCTCTCCCCCTTCGCAACTGATAACCCTCCAAATGATCTCCATATCTGATTCTGTTTCTGTTCTGCTTGTTTGCTTAGTTTGTTTTTTAGATTTGATTGTTGACAGTTGTGAATTTATTGCTATTTTAATGTTCATAGTTTTGATCTTCTTCTTTTTCTTAAATAAGTCCCTTTAACATTTCATATAATAATGGCTTGGTGATGATGAACTCCTATGGCTTTACCTTGTCTGGGAAGCACTTTATCTGCCCTTTGACTCTAAATGATTGCTTTTCTGGGTAAAATAATCTAGGATGTAGGTCCTTGCTTTTCATCACTTTGAATACTTCTTGCCAGTCCCTTTAACCTGCAAAGTTTCTTTTGAGCAATCAGCCAACAGTCTTATGGGAACTCCTTTGTAGGTAACTCTCTGCTTTTCTCTTGCTGCTTTTAAGGTTCTTTCTTTATCTTTAACCTTTGGCATTTTAATTATGTGTCTTGGTGTTGCCCTCTTTGGGTTCATCTTGTTTGGGACTCTCTATGATTCTTGGACTTGTATGTCTGTTCCCTTCACCAAATTAGGGAAGTTTTCTTTCATTACTTTTTCAAATATGTTTTCAATTTCTTACTCTTTCTCTTCTCCTTCCAGCACCCCTGAGATTTGAATGTTGGTACTTTTGAAGATGTCCCAGAAGCTCCTTAGTCTATCTGTTTTTTTTTTTTTTTTGGTGGGGCAGAGGTTCTTTTCTTTTCTTGCTGTTCTGATTGAAGGTTTTTTTCTTTCTTATGTTCCAAATCATTGATTTGATTCTCAACTTCATCCCCTGCACTTTTGGTTCTCTGTAAATTTTTTTTATTTCACTTAGTGTAAACTTCATTTCTGCCTCGGTCTTTTTATGCTGTTGAAGTACCCAATGAGTTCTTAGAGCATCCTAATACCCAATGTTTTGATCTGTGCATGGGATAGAGTGCTTATCTCTATTTCATTTAGTTCTTTTTTCCTGGAGTTTTATTCTGTTGTTTTATTTGGACCATATTTCTTTGTTTCCTCATTTTGGCAGCCTCCCTGTGTTTGTTTCTGGGTAGAGTTGCTTTGAGTCCCTGTTTTAGTAGTGTGGCCTATTGTAAAAAAGCACACCTGTAAGTTGGATGGGACAGAGCCTTTGGTAATTCCCAGGGTGGCGAAACTGTGACTCTGTGTGGGGGAGTGCTCAGAGAGGCGACAATGCCAATGCCTGCCCTCTGAGTTCTGTCCAGGAGGAAACTGTCTCCTGGCACTCTCCCTAATGCCAGCCACTTCAATTTCTCACTTTATGCCACTGATGCCCTTCCAGTTGTTGAACTTCCTGGTGCTGAAGCCCAGAGGGAGTGAGCCCATGTAAGTCCTAAGACCATTGTGGGCCCTTTAAGAGGAGACTGCTGAGAATCCCTCAGTTTCTTACCCTGTACCATCCCCCACTGGGCTTACAGCCAGAAGTTATGGGGATTTATTTTCCTGGCACTGGAACCATGGGCTGGGTGGTCTGATGTGGGGCTGGGATTCTTTGCTCCCAATGTTTCCCTCCTAATTTTTATCCAGTGGGATTGCCTGTTCCACGTCTCCATGCCTCTATGCATCTCTGCCCCTCCTACTCATCTGCATGAATGTAGCTTCTTTAATTCCTTGGTTGTCAGACTTCCACACAGCTACATTTTTAGGTGATTCTGGGAGATATTTGTTATGTAGCCTAGTTGTAGTTTTTGCTGTGGTTTTGCAAGGAGGTGAGCCGTGTTTATCTATGCCTCTATCTTGATAAGAAGTCCTTTCCACTTTATTTCTTTCACTTCACATACCTTATAATTCTCATGCTTATTTTGTTTATTGTCCACCCCCATCATTGGATATAAGTGCCATGAGGTATGGTATGTTTTTAAGAATTGTGTAGTTTGCTCAGTCCACAACGGTGGCTTAGTACATATTTATCGAGAGAGAATGAATTTTAATGCATTCATCTTCCTTCCTTGACTTTGAACTTCTGGAACACAGGAACCCTGCCTTTTTTCATCAAGGCCAACACACAATGGGTGCTTGTTTAAATGTTGGTTGAACATTGTTGGCCATCTGTCACAGTGTGCAGATACCAGTAATTTCATAAAGCTTCAGAAAAACCCTTATAAGAAAGGTTCTCTGGGGTGGATGCAGGTGGGGCTACAAAGCTCTGTAGCCCACAAGTAAGCATTTCATTAAAAAGTGACTTCATGGGGGCTTATGCAGTATGAACAGCAAAGAAACTTCACAGATCCACAGCATCATTGCCATGGGGACCTAAGGTTACCAGAAATTGGGGGTGACCCTTCCCTAGGAAGGAAATCAAGTGCTGTAATCAAACCATCAGGTGGGTACTAGATGATTTAGGGGATCACTTCATAAGTTATATAAATGTCTAACTACTATGCTATACACCTGAAACATGTATAATAATGTTGAGTGTCAACTGTAATTGAAAAAAGTAAAGAAAAATAATAAAACCCATTGATCACACACACATTTTTTAATTAAAAAATAAAGTAAAATGAAGAAAAAAACTCATCACAGTAACCCTAGGAACAGATGGCTTGGCCTGGCCTTGACAGGGCAGTTTGCCAAAGGACTTGGGAGCCTGGGGTAAGGGCATGAGTACTCCTATGCTAAGTAGGGCTTTGTGTGGGCAACACTAATTGCTGCAACATACACCATCAGAGCCTGGAACTGAAACCAGAGCCTGACAACTCCTAGGTCTTCCTTCTTCCCTTTCTTAGCCCATGTCTTTACTTATTGGGCCAGCAGCATCTGTGAGGGATGGCTGTCCCAAACTCACCTGGCCTGGCCTTTCTTTAGCCAATGGGTGCCCTTCTTGCCTTACAGTGTGTATGGCTGCCTTCAGGGGTAGGGTGGGCCCAGCCTGGGAATGAGGAGTTACTGCAGCCAAACCATCCAGGGGATAGATCTTAGGGCACAGATTCCTGCTCCCCTACGGTTGGAGAAGGACTTCCAAGGGTGTGCTGTTATTTCTCTGTTCATTAGTTCACTCTACAACTATGATTTTCTTTTTTGAGTACTTCCTACTGCAGACACTGTTTTGGGTGCTGGGGATATAAGGGTGAGCCAACAGACATCCATTTCTAGACTCTACAGCAGAGCAGGAGAATCATGACTCATTCAGCTCACAAGTGCATGTCATTGGGCAAATGGACAACTACTATTGTGTGCCTTTCTCTTCTGTATTCCCTTGGATCTCTCATGACTTTTTCTTGCCCCCAAGGAAAAGTAGAACTCAGTTTCTTGACTTTTTAAGTTCAAAATCTATTTTCTAGGTTTTGTCAATCATAAGGTTAGGTCATGCTGCAATAACATATTAACCCTCAAATCTTAATGGCTTGATGCAGCACAAATTTATTTCATACTCACTCTAAATACACCATGGCTCACAGCTCTCCAGGGCAGCTCTCTTACAAAGCACTGACTCAGGAGCACATTGCTGCATCCTGTGACTCCATCATTCCCCTCCTGAGGGACAGGGAGCTAAGGAGTTTTGTGAAGGCTCTTAAATGCTTCATTTCTGCTCACAGCCATTGGCCAGAAGAGTGGGGCACACATGGGGAGATGTGAGTTGCAAATAGAAATGTGAGGGACATAGGGATATTTGAGGAGTAGCAAATATCTCAACCACCACTTCCTCCCACAAAATAGATATTCCAGAGCAAGGAAAAGAGATAGAGTCACACCCACTGGAGAAGTTTTCAAAGGTGAGCTCCATCCAAACAGCACTCGAGTCACCAGCCATGAGAAAGAGTCCAAGTGGTGAGATTGCCCCTTCTATGCTGTCTAAGGGCCATCTACTGGCCATGGCCAGCATGCTCTCTACAGACCTCTTAGCTAAGTAATTTCTTTGGAGTCAGGCCAAGCATCTGCCCCTATATAACTCACCAGTTCCTTTCAATATCTCAGGACCCCATGGAAGTATGTGTATGGGAGGAACCCTTTTCACCTGAGTGATATATCTACTGAATCAACCTGAAGTGAGCTGCTCTGCCCAGTCCAGACAGTGGTGGCAAACAGCCCTGATGAGTGGGACTGCACATTGAGACCAGGCCTGAAAAAGAGGTGATGGGGACAAGGCACTATGAGAGGAAGAGGTTAGAGAGGGCCATTGTGATCTGAAGGATAAGTATGAAGTTATCAGAAAAGGAGGGCAGGGGTGGTGGAAGAATGAACTCAGAGTTAGTGAGTGACCTTCAAGAAACCAAGAGGAACATAAATTGAGATTGGCAAAGTGACCAGAGCAAATGGTTTGTTGCTTTATCCTGGACAAAGGTTCATGCATGAGTCCTTGAATTGGAAATGTGGCCCCTGCAGTAAGACTGAGAGACAGAAAGATTATAGGAGGGAAAGAAAGCAGCCCAGCCTGCTCAGTAGAGCAGGCCTCTGATTGCTTGATCTCACTGAATCTTCTCTAGAGCCTTTGGAAATGCATCTCAGAAGTCTTTCAGGGGAGGAGAAGCCCTTTTCTGTCCATCCCATCTCCCATTGGTCAAGAGATGCCTCATGGGGTGTGGACATCTCTCACTTATGGATTGCCAGCTGACCTCTGGGCTTCCAGGAAGCCCTGGGAAGCAGTCATTGACAAGGCAAGGTGGAAGCCTCTTTCAAATGGGAAAACTTTCCAATACCAACTTCTATTTCTTGCCTTGGCAAATTTATTTCCAGAATGATCTGGGAGGCCAGGTTTGAGTGCAAAGCTCTTGAGTGCCTCAGATTCTTATGCCTAATCATGTCTGTGGACAGGCCTGACTTCAGGGGCTTTTGGAAAAAGCATGAAGCTGAATCTGCGGGGAGGCAGGCAGTTTTTTGTGGACCTTTATTTTCATTTCCCCTCATTGAACTTTTTTCCCCTCACTGAACTCAAAGAAGTTACAGAAAATTTTGACTAAAGCACCTTTCTAATTTTTCATCCTCAATGTAGACACTCCTTTCAGTGTGCTGGACACAAACAGCCAGGCTCTGACCTGGTCTAAGTATTCTGTTACTGATGTTATTTGAATGATTTTTTTACACTTGACAATCATGGAAATTTATTTTGATGTGTTAATTATTTTTAATTTCAGTCTATTTATGTTAACTTTAATAGCTGGACAATAATTTGATCCTCTAATATTTCTAGAATCCTACTTGATTACATGTGTAATTAAAATGTTCTCATCATTACATTCTGTCCCATCATTCCACGTAGGGTTGAATGAGCCTGCCAGGATCTCTACCCACCCTGAACTCTCCCAGCCCTCCTGTAGGTGAAATGTGGCTCAGAATATGGCTGGAGCTGGCCCTGCCTAGATGAGGTGGGGTTGCTGTGGCTAGGTCCAGGTAGGGCAAAGAGAGGTCCAGGCCTCTCAATACTTTGATGTGGTGGGAGGCTCCTTGACATATGGATCTTCTGTGTGCTCTGCACAAGCAAAAAATCATCTCCTTTCTTTACCACAAAGGGAATTTAGTGTAAGGAATGACACACTTCATATCTTAAACTGAACTGGAAGCAAAATGGAGACAACTTTGGATTAGAGAAAAAGGGAAAGTGGAGAATGTGTCCTGGGACACCTTTAGCTCAAAGACCTTCATCTAGAAGGGTCTCCCTCCCTGTGTTGTGTTAATGAACCTAAACAGTAGGGGTTCTTACCACTCACCACCTACCAGGCAAATCTCCAAAGATGGAGTTCAGTGGAAAAGAAAGGAATCTTTTATTCAATGGTAAGTTTCTGCCTAAAATATCTGGGTAACAAAAGTAAGGGGAAAGAAAGTCAGACTGTGACATCAAAAATAGTCTCATTACAACTACCACATAATTTCAAGAACTGAAAATAGCACAAGAACAAAAATCTGTTCACAGTGCTAACTATTATCGCCAAGGTCTTTGGAAATAATGGCAAGTTTCTGCCTCAAAGCCATTCCCTCTTAGACACCCTCCCCGCCAAATCACCCTGTCACCCTCCACCAGCTCAGTTCAAGGTTGTGCCAAGAACCTCTTTTCCCACCCAAAAGTATCATAAATGTAGGTGGCTTAGCTGGTCTCCAGTCACTATCCAGCTTTAAGCATCTTTTGGAGTCTGTGCCCCTAAGCCTCCACTCACAGTCCTACACTGCCACCGTTGGCAGGCCCACTGGTGACTGTTGACATGTCCCACTTACTGGGGGAAGGGAAAGAACTAACTGCCTTTTGCTTCCCTGCATGATTCATTTCAAAAGTCCTTTCCCAGAACCCCATGGATGCTGAAAGCCAGTGAGAGTGTCCAGCCTTCCTACCAATGAGGGCCAGTGTTGGCTATGTTTGCCTTTTTCCCTCTTCTGGCTGCCATGTTTAGCAAAGGAAAAAAGTATCCAGCCACACATGTGCAGCTCAAACTCCTCCTCCATTTCCAGGAGTGTGTGTCACCCATTACACAAGGAAGCACCTAATTTAACCCAAATCTCAGTTTGCTATGTGTAACCTGTACGCTGTAAAGATTACCCCAGTGCTCTGTAAAGTACACAATGGGCTTCTTTCAGCACTCCTGCCTGCCAGGAGCTGAAGGAGGATGAGGAATCCCTTTAGTTGCTATAACAACAGAAATTTCCCAGAGGCAGAGACTGATAGAGTGAGGCTGAGAGAGTGTAGCTGGCCTTCCTTTACTGCCCCATTAAGGTGACAGAAGATGCCACTTGTGCTGCACTCCAGGTCCCTTCTAGCTGGTGGGCTCACCTCAGTTCCTGCCTGGCCCCTATGTTAGCCCTTCCTGCATCTTCATCTGCATTTGGCTACAAGTAACGGAAAACACTGCAACCAGTGCTTAAACCAAGCAGTTTCTCTACCCCAGTCAAAAAAATGTGGGCAGACAGCCCAGAGCTCCACACTGTGAATTATAAATATTATAATAAAATTATACAAATTATACATATATACTTACAGAAGGATTTTTAAAAACCTGTTAATGTGAAACAAATAGGTTCTTGTGGCTTAGGATAAATTTTCTTGGGATACCACAGATTTCAAGAATGCTGTATTTCTCTTTGACTTGAAGATGATGACTTCTAGAAAAGTGCCAGGGTCCAGCCTCGGCAGGGTCTCAGGGTCCCTGAAGGAGGCACGGCTAAGGCAAAGAAACTGAAGGGAGACACCGGTAGGGTGCCGGAGGACAGCCAGGCTTTTTGGGCCTGACTGACTCACTGAGAAAAATCAATCTTTATTTTTATAGGGGAGGTTATACAACATTCAATGCATAGTGTGATTATTAAAACAGAAACAGTTACCACAGAAATAATTTCTAAAAACACAGAATATTTTACAGATCAATCATGTTAAACAAAGAAATAACCGAAAAGTACAGGAAGTCCCACAGATCAACCATATTAAACAAAGGTTATTTTGACCAAGAGGGTCATTAATCAGTTAGCCAACCAAGCTATACAGGCACAAACTTTCAGGTGCCAATTAGTAACTAGATATCTATTAAAATTCTAGGAATTGGTCTAAATTAAAAGGGTGCAAGGGGTGATTTATAGGTATATAGAAATCAACTATTATCCATTAAAATTAAATTTATCTCAATCAAATAATTAATTTTTGGCCTATATTTTTTGATTTATACATCTTGGGGAGGGGCTATGTTTTGTGTTCATTTCTATGTATTGAGATTATTATTCTCAACTAGAACTCCTTGTTTCTATACACTCCTGTCCAGGGTATGGGAGGGGTAGTGGCTCTAATGAATCTTAAGCTTTCAGGTGGTGACTCCCTAAGAAACAGTCCTAGGAACAGCTTCCTCCAGCCTTCTGGCAGTTGATCTGCCCATAGTTTAATTTTGTCCTTAACTTCCTAGGTGAGGGAAACAGGCAACATTAGGGTTGCTAGGGGTATCTATTCCGTGGTCAACAAGTCATTTCGCACAGAATCAGAGGCATCGTGCAGATTTTTTATTATAATACACAGGTATCTAAAAATCCCACCACCTATTGCTAGCAGGGACAAGCATATAGGAGGAGATAGACAGGAGATCCAACCACAGTCGCCTCTGCTGTGCAGATGCGGCTCACCTGACCCGATGACTGTGTCAAAGGTCAGCTGTTGGTCAGCTGTTGGTCAGCTCCCGACAGAAAAGTGTGTTAAGGACTTGACAAAGGTCCTATAGTGACAATAAGGACACATAGTTTCCACAGAATTGTTTCATGGGGAAAAAACCAGATTCTCTATTTGCTGACATTTAGAGACACTGTGATGTGTTTTTAAATAAAAAAAAGCATTGCAGAGTAACAACTTTAGTGACATGACTTCAATTTTGTAAAACAATAGTGAGATCAGTTATTCCAGGGAAGAACAAATGGGGTGGGTGTGTGTATGGGATGGGGGTGCAGAGGATTATTATTTATTTACCTTTGGATTGGTTCACATTTTATACTGAGCATATATAAATTTTATGTTAATTTATAGCTTTTTAATAATTTTTATACACAGATCATAGATGTTCAGTTTAATGAGTTTTGAAAATTTTATAAGTTGTTGTAGCTACCACCCAAAAAGCTATAGGACATTTTCATTACCCTGGAAGGTTTCCTGAAGACCATTTTCTGTAAATCCCCTACAACTCTGCTGTCTACCCTGTCCCAGTCAATGGCTATCTGACTATTATCCCAAAGATTGATTTTGTCTGATCTTGACCATCCTATAGATGGCAATATGCACTTTTTTGAGTTGAGTTTCTTTCACTTAATATAATGTTGCCACATATATTCACTCTTTTTCACTTATAACCCATATACTACTGCATGTGTCTACCATACTTTGTTTATTGTTTCTCCTATTGATGGGTATTTGGGTTGTGTACAGGTCTTGGCTATGATAAATAAGGCTGCTATGAACATTCTTCAAGTCTTTGTGTGGATGTATGTTTTCGTTCACTTGGTTAAAGTAACTAGGAGTGAAATGGCTGGGTCATAGAGTATATAATTATTTTAGTTATTTTTAATAAAGTAAATTAAAAAATAAAGCAAGAAAACTACAGCAATTAAAAAGGGTAGCTGCTTGTACAAGAATAGACAAACACCAATTACAGGGAATACAAAATTTGTGCTTTTCCCATTCCCAGTCTCAAATGGACCCTTGCTGCCATAACCTCCTCACGACCCTTTCTTACAACTGTGGTCACCTGGGAACCCTCCACTTCCAGAACCACTGATTTAGGCATTCCCCCATCCCAATTTCTGTCCACGTGTTCTCTCATTCAGCCTCTGGTTCAACTGCTCCATTATACCACTCATTGGCCTTAAAGGGACCTCTAGTTCACTGACTTCAATAATTTTTGTCACTCATCAGCATATTCCTTGTTAAGCTTAAATAGCAGTTCACTACTGCCCTTTGCTTATCACTGAAATCATCTGGGAAAATTGCCAACCATGGATGAACCCGAAGATCTGTTCACTTTGCCGCAGTACCTTCTCTTTGAGTAGCCTGGGCTGCTAGAAAAGGGTCTCAAAACAGTATAGATGAGTCCTACTCATGACCATCAATCTGAAATGAACCCTCAACACTGTCTAGGCTTCTCAAACTCTTACAAACCAAGTCCTTTTCCCCCATCCCACCTCAGCAAATGATCTCACCTGTCATTTAAAGAGAGAAGGAAAGCTTATGAGGTGAGATCTACCACCATGTACCAACTTAAAACAGAAGAAAGGAAATCTACTATTCATTTATACCCATGCATCTAGCCATCTACATATCTACCCATCCATCTACCCATTTACCTATCCACCCTTTCACACACCTACATGTCAATCCATCTATCCATTCATCCACTCATCCACACATCTATATTTCCTTCCTTCCTTCCTTCCTTCCTTCCTTCCTTCCTTCCTTCCTTCCTTCCTTCTTTCCTCCCTCCCTCTCTCCCTCCCTCCCTCCCTCAATCCCTCCCCCCCTCCCTCCCTCCCCCCTCCCCCCTTCCTTCCTTTCTTCCTTTTTTCCATTTATATATTCATGTATCCATCCATCCATCCATCCATCCATCCATCCACCCATGTATCCATCTACATATCCATCCAACCACCCATCTACCTACCCACCCATCTAATCCATTCATTCTATCTGCCTTGCTTCAGCATCATTAAAGGCCACTTCCTGAATCTGTTTTTGGATGCCTTCTCTCCCCACCTTTTTAGGAACCACAGACACTTGCAATTTTGCCTTTACTTCCTGTACATTCAATTTTTCCTTCTCAGCTGAGTTTTTCCATAGGCCTTTTATACATGTAAGTCTCTCTCTCTCAGTAAAAACCCTTTTCCTTGACTCCAGGTCTTTCTCCCATCTTGCACTTCTCATTATCTTCCCCTTCACAGTCCAAAATGTCACAAGTTCTTGTTTCCATGTTTTCATTGCACATTTGCTTTTTACTCCCTCCAAGCTTGTTCTGTTCCTGTTACTCAAGACAATGTTTTCTGACATCTCCAATACCCTTCATGTTGCCTAATACACAGACTATCTTCCCCATCTTGTCCTCTCTGTAGCAGTCGAAGTTCTCGTCCTCCTGTGTTAATCATGTGGCTTGTTGTTCGCTTCTCTTTTTCTCCTCTGCCCCTCACCCTGTTCTATACTCCAGATGTCCGGCCTTAGCAAACCACATTTCTCAAGCTGTCTGCCAAGTGAATTCAAGCACTGGGAAGCCCTGTGGGGAGATGGGAAAAGAACAAACCAACATCTTTCTTCTGTGCTTTATGCTGCATCTCCAGGAGTGGCTGCCTGTCCCGGATCCCAGTTCACCCTGGGCCACACTGATGGTTTTAGTGCCTGGGTGGTTTGCTTTTATGTTTTCTCCCCTCTGCTGGCTGACTCCAATTTCAGAGCTTTGAAATACAGAGCAGATCAGGGCAGGCTTTTGAATGACGAAGTACATGACTGACACAGGGAGCCAACAGTACTGACTGCCATGGAGAGGTCAAGATGGGGAAGTGTGTGCACTGGGTTTGGCAACATACAAGATACCAGTCACCTCATCTTCCCTTTGTCAGACCATGTAGCCTTAGGGATTTCAGTTTCCTGTCTGCTGCTAATCTCTTGGTTGCTTCACCATTTCTTGTGTGCACCCTCAGCTCTTCTAATGCTTCCCTAACTTCTGTTTCATATTCAGTTCTCTCCACTGGACTTGGGTAGGCTCTCTCCTAACTAGATGGCACCAGCTCATCTGCTGGTCTTGGTAGGTCTCCTCTCTTCCTTTCCTTGATGCTTGCTACTTAAGACTCTGACCTAGAAGGGCATGAGAGAGGCCTGGAAGGAGATCTGAGGAGAGAGGGAGGAGAATGAGATGGGTATTATTTATTCCCCTGCTCTTCCTTGTAGCTGGCTGTGTCCTTGTCCAAAATTACCACTCTTCTCAAACAGCCCTCTCTCCACACTATCCTCCTTTGGGTCTGATAAATGCTCCATGCCCCTCCTTCCAGCCCCTTAGATCCTAGAGATGGTAACAACAATGCTGTGCTCCCTATGACCAGTGCCACCTTTTTTTCACTGGCCTCCTAGTTTCTAATCTCTCCACTCCATGTCTCTCAAACACAGAGTCTGCTGTCCCAGCCATTGTACTGCTTCCCATTTGCCAAGGCCGAGTCCAATAGTGAGCTGGGACAGAGTTTTCAACAAGGCCAATTGTTCCTTTAAGCCTTTTTGGTGCTAAATGGTTTTTGAAATGAAATTATAATGATGACCAGTAAAACGGACTTTAAAAAATTAACTGTGATGAAATAACACAGAATTTTCTATCTTAATCATTTTTAAATGTCCAGTCCAGTGGCATTAAGTACATTCATATTGTTGTGCAATCATCACCACTGTCCATCTTGAGAACTTTTTCATCTTCCCAAACTGAAACTCTGTGCCTGTTAAACACTAATTTTCCATCCCTTTTTCTCTGAGCTCCTCACAACCACCATTCTATTTTCTGTTTCTATAAATTTAATTCTTTTAAGGACTTCATATAAGTGTAATAATACAGTGTTTATTGTTTTGTCTGGTTTATTTCACTTAGCATAATGTGTTTAAGGTTCATTCATGCTGTGGTATGTGTGTCAGAATTTCCTTTCTTTTTGAGGCTGAATAATATTTCAGGAAATTGTTTTTTTATATGTTATCACTTTGTAAAATAAACAGTTGGCTACTTAGTGTCACCCAAATGCTTCTAAAATGGCTCTGGCCTATGAAATCACATGTCTAGCTACCACTGGATCTCAGTATAAAATGCAGACTCCTCATCCTATGTTGTAGGTCCTCAGAATCCAAGGCTTCTTCATTTCTTCTTAACCAGCTACATGGTAAGCATGATGAGTCATGCTTTCTTACCATTCCTTGGAAACCACCTCCATGCCCTTGCCTTTATGCACCACCTGCATTCATTCTTACTTTTTCTTCAAATGGAATCTTTCTCATTTTTAAAAAAATTTAAATTCATTCCAGTCCTGCAGGCCTTATCTTCCCAAGGAAGCCTAATGCACCCCAGGCCACCTTACTTAATGCCTACCTTCTGATGGTTTGCATCACACCCCCATCTTTGATGTTGGTGTATCTTCGTGTTCATCTCCCACACTGGGCTACCTGCCCCTGAGGGAGGCCGCACATGATTCTCTCCCCTATTTTCATTTGTTTCTCTGCAATGAGCTCCTGGGGGCCATTTTCAGGCTAGGAGCTGTCACAGCCACTTGGATAAAAACACAAAACAACCCCACAGGGGTCAACAGGATCTGCCTGAAGCTGGTGAGGCCCTCACAAGAGAATGACTATAAACTTCCTGACCATCCACTTAGTTCTTCAAAAACACTTTTGTTTGTGACTCTAGATTCTGAAATGTGTCCTGGTTCAAAGTCTAGACCTTTATTAAGGCTAACTCATATTTACCTTTATATTTGCTATGAGCTGAATGTTTGTGCCTCCTCTAAATTCATATGTTAGGGACTCTTAAACCCCCAAATTAATGGTGTTAGGAGGTCAGGCCTTCAGGATGTGATTAAGCAAGGAGGGTGGAGCCCTTATGAAGGGGTCCTTTATAAAAGAGACCCCACAGAGCTCATGTGAGAACATCTGAGAAGTCTGTGACTCAGAGGAGAGCCATCATCTAACTATGCTGGTACCCTGATCTCAGATTTCCAGCTTCCAGTACTGTAAGAAATAAATTTCTGTTTATAAGCCACCCAGTGTGTATAGTGTTATACCAAACAGAATGGACTAAAACTATGTAAAATCACATGTTGGCCATTTTAAGGGGGATATCAAAGAAAATCATCCTGAATTCTAGGTTCCTATTAGGGAGAAGTTCTAAGGGATGAGATATCAGGTGATACCATGACTAATTTACAAAGCAAAGTAGAAGCACGGAGTGCTCTCATTTTGCATCTGAATAGGAAGTCGCAGAAGTTGAGCAAGAGAGGAATACTGGCCCCAAAACTGAAAAGAAAGTTCAGGTCATGTTGAACTGCTTGTTTTGATTTCCCAAATGTCATAGACCTTGGCAAGTTAATGATTCCTTTGCAGGGTACACATAGCACAACCCAGGGTACACTAAGTTCCCAAAGGACAAGCTGAATCATCCTTACATAACCTTTCCATAATGGAAAGTAAATCCATCTCTCTATCCATTTGGTCACCCATCCATGTGGCTTTGAGCAGACTTGTCTTATCCTCTAAACTGCCCCTGGATTGGAACAGTAGTCCCACCCCCTTGACCAAAATATAAGCTGTGCAAACACCCACTATCCTCCCAGCCACCTAGGGATCTACAGAGAGCTTAGGCAGAGGCTCTCTCTGTTGGGTGCATCCTCAATCCACACTCAACCACTGGTACCTTTTTTGAGTCAGGTTCCATGGAGGGCTCTGGGGTCCACAGATGAAGTAGTCCCCATCCTTGCCTTCAAAGGCCTTGCAGTTGAGAGAGACAGACAAGCATTTAGAAAATTATGTTAGAGTGTAATCTGTGCTATAAATATGGGAATTCTCATGGGAGGAGGGTTGGGGAAGGCTTCCCAAAAAGAGATAATACATAAGCCAATCTCTGAAGCATAAGTTCAGGTAGATAAAGTGAAGGGGCATTCCTGGCACAGTGGACTGAACTGGCAGAGGTATGTTCAGTATGACTCATTCAGAGATTATCATAGAGTTCTAAGATGAAAAAGAGCTGGTTTCTGTCACTCTCTGACCATGGGCCCCATTTCCCTATCTGGTCTATGAAATGATGACTTCAGAAGCCACACAGTTATGCCCACTATATTTCGTTTATCAGAAGCAAGTCACTGAGTTCAGCCCACGTTCAAGGGCTTAAAAAATTGTACTCTTCTTCTGGATGAAGGGAGTGTCAAAGAGTTTAAAAATTACTACAGTCCACCCAGTAGCTATTTACAAATTATTTACCGTCTCCTCACTTATGAAACATTCTCACCTTCCCTAACACTCCACTCTCCCTCCACCCCTGCCCCCCACCAAAGCCCCATCTTAGCACAGAATAAGCTCAAAGTCCACAATCTTTGCATCCAAATCAAGTTCCGATGTGAGGAGGCCCCTTGGGTGTATTTCCTTGAGTATACCTCCTTGACTGCTGTTGCTTTCAATTTGCCAACCTGTGAGTTCCAGGGACAAGTTGACTGCACTCCTGCTCCTCACCTCCTCAACATACAATGGTGATACAGGCATACCATAACCATTATAGATATTGTTCAAAAGGGACAGGTTTGGGAGGCATACAAGTGTCACTAGTCCCTATAGTTCTGAAACATAGCTGGGCAGATGTTGGAAGTTCCTTGATTAAGACTCAGTCTGACTCTGGCCTCTCCATGCTCTGGGTTCCACCTGTGGACTCTTTGTTCTGCTCTCAGGTCTTCCTGTTGTTTCCATAAAATGTAGCTCATGTTTGCATCTACGTACTTTCTCAGACTGCTTCTTGCCAGTAGAATTGGGGCGGGGTAGGAAGGGCAGTTTCAGAAGGGCAGTTTTTCTTTTTATTTTGTACCATCTCTAATCCTTTTAGTCCAAACCCCCAAGCTGACACTTTTGACAATATAATTCTTTTAAAAACCTGTATGTTTCTTGTGACTCTTACTGAGATTTACTCCTTTAGACAACTCTTCTCTACTTTGGGCTTTGGCTAAATGACAGCTTTAAGATTCTTGGATATCCTCATGTTTAACTGAATACTCCGAGGTTCCACTTTTGATCTTTTTGAGAACTTAACAAAGGATGTAACAGGCACATTCTTGGCTTCATCTTTAGACAATCTTTTACTGGCATGGCCCTGGACTACATCTTTGCCTGGAAGTTGTTTATTAATTTAACCATCATTTGACATCAGGATAAGCTGGGAATTTTCAATCCAGTAAGTTTTGGTCCCTTTTAATTTAACAGTCCTCTTGGCTTATCTCTCTTTTCTCACATTTTAATATTCACAGCAAGAAGAAGCCATTCTGCCTGAAAATTTCCTTAGCCAGATTAATTCAGTTCATTTGGCACATTTTCTTTATATACGTCTCTATTACAGATGTCCCCCATTTCCTCCCTTTGCCCTGCACCCCTACCTACCTTGTTGTCTGTGTCAATGAGCTGTGTATGACATATGTTCATTGACTAATCTGTCCCTGACCCTCCCACCCCCATCCACTCTGAGATCTATCAGTCTGTCCCACGTATCCCTGCCTCTGGTCTAATTTTGTTCATCAGTTTATTTTGTTTATTAGATTCCACAAATAAGTGAGGTCATATAGTATTTGTCTTTCTCTGACTGGTTTATTTCACTTAATATAATAATCTCCAGGTCCATCCATGCTGCAGCAAAGGGTAAGAGTTCCTTTTTTTTCACAAGAGTTCCATTTTTAATTGTTAGAGGAAACTGTGCCATTTTTCATAATGGCTGCACCAGTCTGCATTCCCACCAACAGTGCATGAGGGTTCCCCTTTCTCCACATCCTCGCCAGCACTTGTTTGTTGATGTATACAGATGGTAACAATTCTAGCAGCAGTGTATATCTTATTTGTGGTTTTAATTAGCATTTCTCTGATAATTAATGACCTTGAGTATTTTTTTCATATGTCTATTGGCCATCTGTATGTACTCTTTGGAGAAGTGTCAATTCAGGTCCTTTCCATAGTTTTTAATTGGATTGTTTGTCCTCCTGGTGTTGAATTGTATAATATCTATACATGCTTTGGAAGTTAACCCCCATCAAATGTATCATTGGTGAATATGTTCTCCCATACAGTGGGTTCCCTTTTCATTTTGATGATGGCTTCTTTAGCTGTGCCATCTTTCTAGTTTGGTGTAGCCCTTTTTGTTTATTTTTTCCTTTGTTTCCCTTTCCCTAAGAAATATATCAGCAAAAACATTTGGCACATTTTCTACTTTCCAGGGTTACTGCAAGTGTCAACATTGTTAAACCTTCTGCTTAAACTTCCCTCCTCTCCTGCTTCTCATAACCAGAAACACAATGGTTTCTCCTTTGATTTTCTAACACATGTTTGGGGTGTCCAATCTCCAAGTCATTCTTTTGCTGGTTCCTATTACCACCTATTATTCTGCCTTCTCTATTCTATTTTCAAAGTTTTGTTCACACTACTTTCCCATTCCAAGCCCCTGATATTTAATACTTTATTTTACAAATTTTATTGAGCAACTTCTAAACACAAGGCACTACAATAAATGTTGGGGAATTTTTGAGAACTGTCTTTGCTCTCAAGTTCTTGTGGGGAAGACATGTCAATCAAATAATCCCAGAAGCCATAATAAAATTACAATTTAGGTAGGTACGTGAAGGAAAATCAGAGTCCCTTCTGTAGTCATATGATCTGTCCTAGTGGGTGTGTGCTTAAGGATATCTTCTCTGAAGATGTGACATTTAATAAGAAACCTCCTGAAGTATGAATGAGGTTCCCTTGAGGAAGAAGAGGAATAGCATGTGGGAAGTTTATGAGTCAGAAAGGCTGGTGTATGTGAGGGACTGCCAGGAGACCTGTAGGCTGGTGCAGAAGGAATAAGCAGACAGCTCCTGAAAATGGAATAGAAGCCTCAATAGAGGCAGGTCACCTCAATCTTGGGTGTTCACCGTGGCATTGGGCACTAAGTCATTCAACATTTAGCATCACTATGCCATCACTGTGTACTAGGAATACAACAGTGAATACATCACACCAGTTTCCTGACCTCAAAGAGCTTAGATACTATTGGTAGAGACAGATAATAAACAAATAATGAACAAGAAAATCTCAGACATACAGTAAGAAAGTATAACAGTATGATGTGATAAGAGAGTGGCTGAGGAACTTCAGACTGTGACCTAGAACAGCTTCTCTAAGGCTCTGCATCAGGTATTTGACATATAAATCACTATGTGAAGGTGAGAAAGGGCATGCTTCTGTAGTATTTGAGAGAACATTCCAGCAGAGGTCAATGTAAAAGCCCTGAGGCTGGAGCAAGCTTGATGTGTTCAGGCACTGAACAGAGGTCCAGGTGGCTGGAATTCAGGTAGAGAAATCCCTCAAAAGCAGTAAGGCTAGGAAAGACATAGAGAAGTCCAGCTGTGGGTGTGGCAAGAGGCGCATTCCAGGTGGAAGGAGCCACCTAGACAAAGACTGGAAGTCAGGAAACAATGGGCAGATTTATTCCCCACTGTATTCTTTTCTCCCTCGCCACGCCCCCACTATTTTTTTTATTTTTTTATTTTTATTTTTTTTTCAGAGGGAAACAGATAACCCTGCTTGAGACAGGTTTGGTCAGGTTGGGAGCCAGGGGAGGGGTCGTGGCATCCAGACTAGGTGGAAGTCAGCGCTAGAACAAAGGGAATTGCCTAGAAAGGCCTGATGGGCACTGGGCAGGCAGAAACCCCCGATAAGCACCAAGACTCGGAGTACCGCTTTTCTCAGGTCCATAGAAGTTCAGAGGGCAAGGATTTTGTTTGGCTCTACCTGTGTCCACAACACATGGTAGGAACTTGACACATTATTTTTTGAGTGAGTGGGTGAAAATTACCATGTTTGGTGAGAGTTTCGTCTTACCACTTCAGCCTTGCAAGCACTTAGAACCTTGGGGCGTTTGGGCCTTTTCAAAGCCCTGCGAATTCTGGAGGGGTTGGTAGCGAGTCTTCTGTGCCAAAGCAAGCAAGAAAGCAAGCAAGCGCAGAAAGGCTGAGTGATGCACCCAGCCCCAACTCTTACTGAGAGTCCTTCCCACCGCAGCCCAGATTGACGTTCGCCCTCCTGGAATCCCCGCCCCTCTTGCCTCCTTTGGCCTTGGCTCTCAGATTGGCCTGGGCTGGTCCCACCTCTCCTCCTCCCAAGACCAGTTTGCGCCAGCCCCAGCTGCCAGAGCACAGCTCTCCAGATCTCTTCAGGCCCGTGACAGCTGCCCTTCCTTCTGAGCAAGGTGAGTCCCCACGCACCCCGATCCACCCTACTCTCACCCGGCAGAGCAGGCTGCCCTAGCTCACTGCTCTGGTCGCTCCAGGGGCTCTAGGCTCAGGGGCTCGTTCGGGGCTCTTGATCTTCACTGCGGGAATGCGGGGCCTGGGGTCGCATCCGGGATTCTCTTTGGGGCAGCCGAGTCTCCAGTGTGGCCCACGGTCTTCAGTTAATCAGCCTCGGCAGGGGACTGGGTAGGAACTCAGGGCAGGACGCTTAATGGAACACACACTGCCCCTTCGGGTGGGCGTTATAGACCACGAATACAGAAGAGAAAACTGAGGTTTGGAGAGCAAAAGGGACAAGCCGAAGGTGACAGTTTGTGACAGAGGGACAACCTATCCACCTGGGCTGTCTGCCTTCTTTCGTAAGTTCCTTGCCCCCTCTAGGGACTGGGAAAGCTACCCCCTAATTGGTCCTGTGCAAGAGGTAGAGACAATCCTCAAAAGCTGTAAGGCTGGGAAGAGCATGGAGAAGTCCAGGTGTGGGTGTGGCAGGAGGGGCATTCCAGGTGGAAGGAGCCACCTAGACAAAGGCTGGAAGTCAGGAAACAACGGGCAGATTTATTCTCCTCTGTATTCCCTCCCAACCCCTGTTTTTTTTGGGGGGAGGTGTCCAGAAGCAAACAGATAACCCTGCCTGAGACAGGTTTGGTCAGGTTGGGAGCCAGGGGAGGGTCTGTGCCTAGGTGGAAGGCAGCTCCAGAACAAGGGGAATTGCCTAGAAAGGCGGCATGGGCACTGGGCAGGCAGAAACCCCAATAAGCACCAAAACACACAGTTATCGCCTTTCTCAGTTTTATATAAGTTCAGAAGGCAAGGATTTTGTTTGGCTTTACGTGTGTCTACAGCATATGGTAGGAACCCAAAACCCCGCAGGATCCCACAAGGTGATTCTTGAGGTTGCCCTACTCAGAGCCCAGCATCCTCCTCCTCCTACCTGTTGGGGCCCCTCATTTGCCACCTGCTTAGGAGAGACAGAAATCTCCCTTAGGTGCGGACAGAAACAGAACTTAACAAGTATTCCCAGACTTGTAGTTAAGAGGTGTGGGTTCAAAGCCCTGGCTGGCGTAGCTCAGTGGATTGAGTTCGGGCTGTGAACCAAAGTGTCGCAGGTTCGATTCCCATGCCTGGGTTGCAGGCCACAGCCCCCAGCAACCGCACATTGATGTTTCTCTCTCTCTCTCTCTCTCTCTCTCTCTTTCTCCCTCCCTTCCCTCTCTAAAAATAAATAAATAAAATCTTAAAAAAAAAGGTGTGGGTTCTGACGTCCTTTCCACTTCTCCCTGCTCTGTGACCTTAGGCAAGTTTATTAAACTCTGAATCTTACTTTTTTTGACTGAAATTGGGGAAGATGATAAAAAATTGCTCATACCTCCTAAGGTTGCTTCAGAATTACATGAGATTATGCACCATACCTGGCCCTAGGAGGCCCGCTATGAAACTTGACTGGTTACTAACCTTCACAACAACGTTGGGAGACCATCCTGTGACGTTCCTTGTAGAGACAAGTAAATTGAGGGTCTGAGATGGAAGCGATTCACCATGGTAGAAACCAGCTCTACAGCCTCAGGTGGTCTAGGTATCCTGCACTTGTCGACAGCCCACGGTTCCCAGAACCTTAGGAAAGATACTCCCCCAGGGGACCCAGGCTGTGGGAGGGAAAAGTGTGCTGCTAGCTATGTGTCAAGCTGAACAGGCTGTGGAAGAGGAATTAGCTTTGGAAGGGAATAAGAGGAATGGGACACCTTGTGGCTGAAAGAAAGCTGAACACCTGACAACTCAGCTGAGCCTCTGCCCCCTTCTTGAGCAGCATTTCTTGGTAGGCCACAGGACTACATCATAACAGGTGACTTAGAGCTGCTGCTCCTGCACAGCACAGCTCTGCTGGCTTGGGGGTAGAAGACTTGGGAAGGCTTTACAGTCCCACGGCTGCCAGAGCAACCCACATCATTCCGATGCATGGTCTGGGACAAGGACACTGAGTGGTGCCAACTCATGAAGGAAGCAGGGGCTGGGAGGCTGGGAGGGGGCCAGGTGGCCCACGAGGGCTCTTGTAGTATCTTCTTCCTGGCTCCTTTGGATCTTTCTTCCACCAAGGGCCAATGGTTGGCAGAGGCCCCTCCCACAACTCCTCCACTGTCCCAACAGTCGTACTGGGTTGCAAAGGAATCTTTTTTGTACCCCTTTATTTTTCCACAAGGAATGCATATCCAGTGTAGGAAAAAAAAAAAAACCCACATAAAACAGAGCATTCTGGTAAGAAAAAGATCATTGCAGTCATCAAAAAAATAAAATAAAAATCCCAGACTCCCCCCGCCCAACTATATCCTGTGACTTTTAACATCCTATATGAATCCTTCAGATTTTAAACTGCAATTACACATACATAGGTGCTTGCACACACACCTGAAAAAACTATAGTGGTGTGTTACTTGTTGGGGTGTTTTGGCTCATAAATTCCTGGGAATGAAACAGATCATGTTGTTATTTCTAACTGCTGCATGGCTTACGCAGTGTGAATGTATCATTATATTAAAATAGTCAAGTCTTATTTGGTAGTCTAAGCATAATTTAGAATTGAAATCACTGAGTCTGACTGAGTCCAAAGAATTGTTTTTAGAATTTGGATATTTATTGCCAAATTTTCCTCCATAGAGTTTGCACCAGTTTATCAGTGCACCAAGTTTTCTGTAGCCTAACCAACATCAGATATTTATATTGTTTAAATATCTTCCAGATTTGTAGGAAAAAAGGAGTCCCTTGTTTTATTTTACATTTGTTAAAATTACCTGTGATTTGAATGTGTTTTTAATGGTCTATTAGCAATTTTTTTGGAAATTGTTTCAGAAACATGTGAAATTTTCATGTATGAAAGTTTATCACATCCTTTCTTTTATATATCTTCTATAGTGTCAGGTTTGTAAAGCCCAAAATGTATCAGTATTTTCTAATACTTTAACATTTTCTTTCTATATTTAATATTTTTAAATATTTTTAAACCAAATTAAACTGTATTTTGGAGTAAGATGTGAACCATAGAGCCAGATTTATTTTATTTGTCTAATTAATTAAATTAACAGGTTTTTTAGAACAAATTTTTAAAAACTTCTGTGCTGCACCTGTTAATTTCTCCTTTTCCTTCCAACCCCCTGGCAACCACAGATCTTTTAACTGTCCCCTTAGTTTTGCCATTTTGAGACTGTCATATAGTTGGAATCATACAGTATATAGCCTTTTAATAGTGGCTTCTTTCACTAAGGAATATACATTTTAGGTCTCTTTATGTCTCTGTGGCTTGATAGATCATTTCTTTTAGCGCAGAATAACATTTCATTGTCTGGATGTACCCCAGTTTATTATCCATTCTCCTACTGAAGGTATCTTATCTTGGTTGCTTCAAAGTTTTACCAAGTATGAACAAAGCAGCTATAAATTTCTCCACCATTTTTTTAATTGGGTAGTTTGTGGGTTTTTTTTCTATGTTGAGTTTTATGGTTTCTTTGTGTAATTTGAATACCAGTCATTTTATCGGATATGTGTTTTGCAATAGTTTTTCTCTCTCAGTGGCTTCCTTTTATTCTTATGACAGTGTGTTCTGAAGAGCAGAAGTTTTAATTTTTATTGAAGTCCATTTTATTAATTTTTTTCTTTCATGCATTGTGCTTTTGGTGTTGAACCTAAAAAGCCAAACCCAAGGTTACCTAGATATTCTCCTGTTGTATCTTCCAGGACGTTTACAGTTCTACATTTTATATTTATGTCTGTCTTTAATTCTGAGTCCTTTTTGCGTGTGGATATCCAGTTGTTCAAGAATCATTTGTTGAAAAGTCTATTCTTTCTCCATTGCGCCTTTGCTCCTTTGTCAAAGATCAGTTAACTACCTTTGTGTCACTTCATTTCTGGGTGCTGTATTCTGTCTATTGATTTACTTGTCTATTCTTTTGCTAATACCATGCTGTCTTGTTGTTGTTCTTTGTTTTTTAACATTTGTTTATTGTTGTTCAAGTACAGTTTTCTGCCTTTCCCCCCTATCCCTCTTCACTACCCCAGCCTGCCCTACCTCCCTCCCCTGTTTCCACCCCCACCTTGTTATTGTCCATGTGTCCTTTATAATTGTTCCTGTAAACCCTTAACCCTTTTCCCCTATAGTTCCCTCCCCTCTCCCCTCTGGTCACTGTCAGCCTTTTCTCAATTTCAGTCCATACTGTCTTTTTTTTTTTTAAGATTTTATTTATTTATTTTTAGAGAGGGAAGGGAGGGAGAGAGAGAGAGAAACATCAATGCGTGGTTGCTGGGGGCTGTGGCCTGCAACCCAGGCATGTGCCCTGGCTGGGAATCAAACTTGCCATGCTTTGGTCCTCAGCCTGCGCTCAATCCACTGAGCTATGCCAGCCAGGGCCCCATGCTGTCTTGATTACTGTAGTTTTGTACTAGGTCTTGAAGTCATGTAATATTAGTTCTTTGATTGTGCCCCTCTCCTTCAATATTATGTTGGGTATTCCAAATCTTTTGCTATTCCATGTAAACTTTAGAATCTAATTTGTTAATATCTGCTAAATAACAGTATTTATTTATTTTTAGAGAGAGGGGAAGGGAGGGAGAAAGACAGGGAAAGAAACATCAGTGTGTGGTTGCCTCTCACATACCCCCTACCGAGGACCTGGCCTATAACTCAGGCATGTGCCCTAACTGGGAATTGAACCAGAGACTTTTTAAAAATGTATTTTATTGATTATGCTACTACAGTTGTCCCATTTTCACTCCTTTTATTCCCTTCTGCCCTGCTCTATCCCTTCCACTCACATTCCCCCAACCTTAGTTCATGTCCATGGGTCATACATATAGGTTCTTTGGCTTCTCTATTTCCTGTATTATTTTCAATGTCCCCGTCTCTTTTGTACCTACCATTTATCTTCTTTCTTGTGCCTTTTCCCTCCATTCTTCCCCCTCCCCCCTGATAATCCTCCATGTGATCTCCATTTCTGTGATTCTGTTTGTGTTCTAGTTGTTTCTTTGGTGTTTTTTGTTGTTGTTGTTTTTAGGTTCACTTGTCGATAGTTGTGAGTTTGTTGTCATTTTACGATTCACAGTTTTGATCATCTTTTTTTTTGGATAAGTGCCTTTAACATTTTATACAGTAAGGGCTTGGTCATGATGAACTCCTTTAACTTGACCTTATCTGGGAAGCACTTTATCTGCCCTTCCATTCTAAATGATAGCTTTGCTGGATAGAGTAATCTTGGATGTAGGTCTTTGCCTTTCATGACTTTGAATACTTGTTTCCAGCCTGTTCTTGCCTGCAAGATTTCTTCCGAGAAATCAACTGATAGTCATATGGGCACTCCTTTGTAGGTAACTGTCTCCTTTTCTCTTGCTGCTTTTAAGATTCTCTCTTTGTCTTTAATCTCAGGTAACTTAATTATGATGTACTTTGGTGTGTTCCTCTTTGGGTCCAACTTCTTTGGGACTCTTTGGGCTTCTTGGACTTCCTGGAACTCTATTTCCTTTGCTAAATTGGAGGAGTTCTCCTTCATTATTTTTTTCAAATAAGTTTTCGATTTCTTGCTCTTACTATTCTCCTTCTGGCACCTCTATGATTTGTATGTTGGAATGTTTAAAGTTGTCCCAGAGGTTCCTAAGCCTCTCCTTATTTTTTTGAATTATTATTTCTTCATTCTGTTCTGGTTGAATGTTTATTTCTTCCTTCTAGTCCAAACCGTTGATTTAAGTCCACTTTCCTTCCCTTCACTGTTGTTTCCCTGCATGTTTTTCTTTATTTCACTTTGCATAGCCTTGACTTTCCCCTCTATTTTGCAACCATACTCAACTAATTCTGTGAGCATCCTGATTAACAGTGCTTTGAACTGTGCATCTGATAGGTTGGTTATCTCTTTGTTACTTAGTTGTATTTGTTCTGGAGCTTTGATCTCTTCTTTCATTTGGGCATTTTTTTTGTCTTGGCATGTCTGTTATATAATAAGGGGCAGAGGCATAAGTATTCACCAGGGCCAGTCAACCCATGTAGCTGCGTTGTGGTGCTGTACCTGGGGGAAGGGTCCAAGAGGAAACAATGCTCTGCTTGCATGGCTCTCTTCCAGCTTTCAGTCACTTGCTCTGCTACCCACAAGCAAATTGGGTCCTTCTAGTCCTGATTTTTGGGTAGGTGGGTTTGTGTATGTCCTAGGCCCCTATGAGTCTGTCCAACAAACTTTCCAGTGAGGCTGGGAGTTTTTCCAGCCATCTCAACCCCTGCAGGTTTTTTCAGTCAGAGGTTTTGAAGCTTTATTTCTCCACACTGGAACCTTGGATTGCACAGTGTCTTGCTCCCCAGTTGTTCCTCCTGTTTATCTGCATGCAAATGTGGGACCACCCACTTCAGGCAACTTGCCTGGTTTGCCAGCCGCTGCCTTGCCTGCCCCTGTCCTCAAGCTGCTGCAAACACCTTTCTGAGACTCCTTCCCACCCCACTGCCCATTTCTGCCCCTCCTACTGGTTTGGATGAATGTTTCTTTTTTTATTTTAATTGTTATTGCAATACAATTTTCTATCTTTTACTCCCATTCCAACCCACCCACTCACCCCTCCCTTCCTCCCTTCCATTTCCACCTGCCCCTAGTTTTTATCCATGTGTCCTTTATACTTTTTCTGGTAAACCCTTCCCTTTTTCCCTTGAAATTACCCTGAAATTTCCTCTCCTTTCCCCTCTGAACACTGTCAGTCTGTTCTCTATCTCAGTGTCTTCGGTTTTATTTTGCTTGTTTGTTTTGTTCTTTAGGTTCCTGTTAAAGGTGAGATCATATGGTATTTGTCTTTTACCACCTGATTTATTTCACTTAGCATAATGCTTTCCAGTTGCATCCATGCTGTCGCAAAAGAGCTCCTTCTTTCTTTCTGCTGCATAGAATTCCATTGTGTAAATGTACCATAGTTTTTTGATCCATTCATTTACTGATGGGCATCTAGGTTGCTTCCAACACTTGACTATTGTAAATTGTGCTGGTATGAACATTGGGGTGCACAGGTTCTTTAGGATTGGTGTTTCAGGGTTCTTAGAATATAATCCTAGTAGTGGAATTGCTGGATCAAAAGGCAGATCCATTTTTAGTTTTCTGAGAAAATTCCATACTGTTTTCCATAGTGGTTGTACCAGTCTGCAATCCCACCAACAGGGCACTAGGCTCCCCTTTTCTCCACAACCTATCCAACATTTGTTGTTTCTTACTTTCTTTATGATGGCCATTCTGACTGGTGTAAAGTGGTATCTCACTGTGGTTTTAATTTGCATCTCTCTGATACCTAGTGATATTGAGCATATTTTCATGTGTCTCTGAGTCCTCTGTATTGTCCTTGGAGAAGTGTCTGTTCAAGTCCTTTGCCCACTTTTTAATTAGGTTGCTTGTCTTTCTAGAGTGGAGTTGTGTAAGTTCTTTATATATTTTGGAGATTAAACCCTTGTCTGAGATATCATTGGCAAATATGTTTTCCCATATAGTTGGTTCTCTTTTTATTTTAATGCTGTTTTCTTTAGCCATGCAGAAGCTTTTTATTTTGATGTGATCCCATTTGTTTATTTTTTCCTTTATGTCCCTTGCTCTAGGGGACATATGAGTAACAATGTTGCTGTGTGAAATATTTGAGATTTTCCTGCCTATGTTCTCCTCTAGGACTTTAATGGTGACATGGCTTATATTTAAGTCTTTTATCCACCTTGAATTTATTTTTGTGTATGGTGTAAGTTGGTGGTCAAGTTTCATTTTTTTGCACATAGCTGTCCAGTTCTCCCAACACTATTTGTTGAAGAGGCTATTTTTATTCCATTTTATGTTGCTGTCCCCTTTGTCAAATTTTAATTGACCGTAGAGACTTGGGCTTATTTCTGGGCTCTCTGTTCTGTTCCATTGGTCCATGTGCCTGTTTTTATGCCAGTACCAGGCTGTTTTGATTACAGTGGTCTTGTAATAGAGTTTGTTATCAGGTATTGTGATCCCTCCTACTTTGCTTTTCTTTCTCAGAATTGCAGCAGCTATTCAGGGTCGTTTATGGTTCCATGTAAATTTTTGAAGTGTTGTTCTATGTCTGTGAAATATGCCATTGGCACTTTAATAGGGATTGCATTGATTCTGTAAATTGCTTTCGGTAGTATGGACATTTTGATGATGTTAATTCTTCTAATCCATGAACACAGTATATGTTTCCATTTGTTTGTATCTTCCTTGATTTCTTTCTTCAATGTTCTGTAGTTTTCTGTATACAGGTCTTTTACTTCCTTGTTTAGATTTATTCCTACGTATTTTATTTTTCTTTTTGCTGTATCAAATGGGATTTCTTTTCTTGATTTCTGCTTCTGCTGTTTCATTGTTGGTATACAAAAATGCCTTTGATTTCTGGATATTAAGTTTGTATCCTGTTGTTTTGCCAAATTCGCTTATTAGGTCAAGCAGTTTTTTGGCAGAGTCTATAGGATTTCCTATGTACACTATCATGTCATCTGCAAACAGTGACAGTTTTAGTTGCTCCTTTCCAATTTGTATGCCTTTTATTTCCTTTTCTTGTCTGATTGCTGTGGCTAAAACTTCCAATACTATATTGAATAAAAGTGGTGAAAGTGGACAACCTTGTCTTGTTCCTGATCTTAGTGGAAAAGATTTTAATTTTTGTCCATTGAGTATGATGTTGGCTGAAGTCTCTCATATATGGCATTTATTATATTGAGGAATGCACCCTCTATTCTCATTTTGCTGAGTGTTTTTATCATAAATGGGTGCTGTACCTTATCAAATGCTTTTTCCACATCTATTGATATGATCATGTGATTTTTGTCTTTGCTTTTGTTTATGTGATGTATTACATTTACTGATTTGTGAATGTTGAACCATCCTTGCATCCCTGGGATGAATCTCACTTGGTCATGGTGTATGATCTTTTTAATGTATTGTTCGATGCGGTTTGCCAATATTTTGTTGAGGATTTTAGCGTCTATGTTGATCGGTGATATTGGCCTGAAGTTTTCTTTCTTTGTTGTGTCTTTATCTGGTTTTGGAATTAGGATGACACTGGCTTCATAAAAAGAGTTTGGGAGTCTTCCATCATTCCAAATTTTTTGGAATAATTTGTTAACGATAGGGGTTAGCTCTTCCTTAAATGCTTTGTAGAATTCTCTTGTGAAACCATCTGGACCTGGACTTTTGTGTGTCAGGAGTTTTTTGATTACTGCTTCAATTTCTTTTGTTGTTATTGGTCTGTTCAGGCTTTCTGCTTCTTTTTTATTGTGTTTTGGAAGATTATATTTTTCTAGAGATTTGTTCATATCACCTAGTTTTTCAAATTTCTTGGCATACAGTTCTTCATAGTAATTTCTTACAATCCTTTGTATTTCTGTGGTGTCAGTTGTAATCTCTTGTCTTTCATATCTGATTGTGTTTCTTTGAATCCTTTCTCTTTTTTTCTTGATGAGCCTGCTTAAAGGCTTGTTGATTTTGTTTATCTTTTCAAAGAACCAGCTCCTGGATTCATTGAGCCTTCAAATTGTGCTTTTAGTCTGTATGTCATTTAATTCTGCTCTGATCTTGGTTATTTCCTTCCTTCTGCTTGCTCTGAGCTGTCTTGGTTGTTGTCCTCGAGTTCTTGTAGAGTAGGGTTAGGTTGTTTGTTTGAAATGTTTCTATCTTTTTTAGGTAGGCATATGTCACTATGAACTTCTCTCTCAGGACTGTCTTGGCCGTGTCCCATAAGTTTTGGGTTGTTGTGAGTTCATTTTCATTTATTTCCAGAAACTTTTTGACATCTTCGTTTATTTCATTCTTGACGCATTCATTATTTAATAGCATGCTATTCAATCTCCATGATTTTGAGTGTTTTGTGTTTCTTCCCTTGGGGTTGGTTTCTAATTTCAGTCCTTTGTGATCAGAGAAAATGTTTGGTATGATTTCAATTTTCTTGAATTTGTTGAGGCTTATTTTGTGTCCTATCATGGGGTCTATCTTTGAAAATGTTCCATGTGCATTTGAAAAGAATGTGTATTTTGCTTCTTTGGGAAGAAGGGCTCTATATAGATCAGTTAAGCCCTTTTCCTTTAGGACAGTGTTCAATGCCACAATATCTTTGTTATTTTGTTTGGAAGATCTGTTTATTTTTCATAGTGGGGTGTTGAAATCTGCTACTGTAATTGTGTTGCTGTCAATATGTTTCCTGAAGTCCTCTAAGATTTTCTTTATGTATTTGGGTGCTCCTATGTTGGGTGGATATAGATTTACAATGTTTATGTCTTCTTGGTGGATTCTTCTCTTGAGTATTATGAAGTGACCTTCTGGGTCTCTTTTTATGGCCCTTTTTTGGAAGTCTATTTTGTCTGATATGAGTATTGCTACCCCGGCTTTTTTTTCCTGTCCATTTGCTTGGAAAATTTGTTTCCAGCCATTCACTTTTAGTCTGTGTAGATCTTTTGTCCAGAGGTGGGTCTCTTGTAGGCGACATATGTGTGGGTCATGCTTTCTTATCCATTCATCTATTCTATGGCTTTTGATTAGAGCATTTAATGCATTTATATTTAAGGTCATTATTGATAGGTACTTATTCATTGCCATTTTCATATCTGTGTTTCTCTCTCTCTCCCTCTCTCTCTCTCTCTCTCTCTCTCTCTGTCTTTTCCTTAAAGAAGGCCCTTTAGCATCTCTTGCAGAGCTGGTTTGGTGGAGGTGTATTTTTTTAGACTTCTTTTATCTGGGAAGCTTCTTGTTTGGTGTTCTATCTTTATTGAGAGCCTTGCTGGGCAAAGTAGCCTCAGTTGCAGACCTCTGGTTCTTATTACTTGGAGTATTTCTTGCCATTCTCTTCTGGGTTGAAGTGTTTCTATTGAGAAGTCAGCTGTTAGCCTTATTGGGGCTCCCTTGTATGTTACTTTCTGTTTCTCCCTTGCTGCCTTTAAGATTCTCTGTTTGTCTTGAAATTTTGCCATTTTAATTATGATGTGTCTTGAGGTGGGCCTCTTTGGGTTCCTCTTGATTGGGACTCTCTGTGTTTCCTGGATTTGTGGGACTTTTTCTCTCATCAAATTAGGGAAGTTTTCCTTCATTACTTTTTTAACTAGGTTTTTGATCCCTTGCTCTTCATCTTTTCCTTCTGGTATTCCTATTATACGGATATTATTACGTTTCATATTGCCTTCCATTTTTCTTAATCCCTCTTCATTCTTTTTGAGCCTTTTTTCCTTTTCTTGCTCCTTCTGGGTGTATTCTTCTACTTTGTGCTCAAGCTTGCTGATCCGATCTTCTGCTTCATGAATCCTGCTTTTCATTCCTTTTACTGTGTTCTTCAGTTCAGAAATTGTATTCTTCATTTCCTCTTGGCCCTTGTTGATAGTTTCTGTTTCCTTTTTCATGTTGATATAGTTTGCAGTGAGCTCATTGTAGCTTCCCTGTAGTTTCTGGTAGCTCATTGTGAGCTCATTGAGCTTCCTGACAGTCATTGCTTTGAACTCAATGCCTGATAGTTGAGTTGCCTCTATTTCATTCAGCATTCTTTCTGAGGCTTCCTCCTTTCCTTTCATTTGGGGATTATTTTTTTGTCTTCCCATTGTTCATGGGTTTCTTCTTGTTAGCCTCAGCTTCTTAAATTGATCTGTTCTGGTTCCCTGTGATTATGGTGTGAACTTCTGTGGTAGAATACCAGTGAGTTTCAGTGGTGCAGTTTCCTTGATCTCCCGAGCTCACAGGTCCTGGGCTATCATTTAAGTTGGCTCTGTGTTTGTCTTTGGGTTTTGATTGCTGTTGGGTCTTTCTTTCGTGGATCCTTCCCACCAGCTGGTTAAATGAGGGTCACTCTGTCCACCACCTCTTGTATTTTGTTGTGCTGGTGAGGGCAGGTTGTGTTGAAGCTGGTTCTTTCACATGTATAAGGTTTTGAGGATTGTCTCTTGCTCTTGTTCAGTTGTTTGTACTGGGTACTGTCTCTACTGTTTTGTTGCATTTCCAGATAGGTCCTGGATTGAGGTTTGTGTGGTTTCCACTCCCTCCTTCACCTTTTTCTGTTGTTATCTGTTAGTGGTTCCTTTGCTGGTGGGTTTCCTCTTCCAGTGGGTATCCTGGTGTTCACCGCTTCCACCTACTCTTTTTTGTGATCAGTTGGTTGGGGAAGGCAAAATGGTTTAAGACAGCAAGACAGTATTCTATGATATTTACAGTAGCAGCCAGTAGAGAAGAGATAGGAGATTCTTTGGCCAAGTACAGTGTTAACTGTGATCTTCCACCCAGCTAGCTGATTTTAAGAAATGATGGAAAGGAGATAAGACTCTTGTTATGGAAGGAAGGATTGTGAGTTGGATCTAGAAAGCAGTGAGGTTGTGGGAGGTCAGATTGTGAGGTAAGGTGAGAGTAAAAGACAGTAAATAGGTGTAGTGTGTGAGAGAATAGAGTTAACCACTACAGTAATAGAGTTCAGGAAACTGTGAAGTGGGCTAAGATCTGGGAGGGGTGTGAAGAAGTATTTATAATTGCATGGAACAGCAATTATTTACAATAATATTAGAGCAACAATCATATGACAGAATCTATGAGATCTAGGTAAGAAGAATAGGGAGTATAGAACCTTCAGTAGTGTGCTAATGGGACACAGGTGAGGTGAAGGATAGTAAATTAGCAATACACTATGAAAGAGATATCGGAAGAAACCTATCAGTTGATACAATATAACCAGCCTAGCAAAGCAGATTATACAGAAAAAAGAGGAATACTACAATACTATTAAAAATGTAAGAATATTACAAAAATAATAATAATACAAATATGCAATAACTTGCAGGTTCTCTGTAATAGCAGAGTGAAATTTGTCTCACTGTCACAGCTGTTGTGATGCCCCTTCTTTGGGTTCAACTCTGGTCTTTTCACAGATCCAGATTTTTGTCTCACTTGTAGGTATTTAAAAAAAAAATTAAAAAGGCAGATGAAGGGAGAAAGAAGAGATAAAATTGGAGGAAAGAAAGGAGGAAGGAATAAAACAAGAAAGGAGGAAAGAGAGGAAAAAGAAATTAAAAGAGAATAAAAATTTAAAAATTAAGAATTGTTAAAAAATAGAATAAAATTAAAAAGTCTTTTGGTTTCAAAGTAACCAAACCAGTTTGTATGGTCTTGCTGGCTGTGGCAGGCTGAGGGGTGTTTGGTATGGCTTTTCTTCCTTCTGGATCTGCGCTGGGTCAGCAGCGTGCACTGTCTGGGAAGCTATCGTGGCTCCTCGACCCTGCGCCCTGGGTGTGGGATTCAGGTCTTTCTGCAGGGTTACTGCTGTGGACTGGGGTGCGGCGATGCGCTTCCTTTTGAGCACGTGCCCTCGGCCAGACTGCCTCACCCTTCCCAGTGCTATGTGGGTGTGCAAGGCCCTCCACACAAGCACAACCCTCTGTGCAAACTTGGGATCGCTGCCCGGCTAGGTGTCAGGGAGGTCAGAGCGATTACTGTAGGAGAACTCCCCAAACAGTGTCTGTCTTTTCACTCCTTCCTCTTGAGAAATTCCTCCTATTCAAACCTGCTGCTCCATACTGCAGCCTGGGTTCTCCCACAGCCCAACTCTTCAGCCAGTGACCCTGGGGGTCAGGGCCTGTTGTGCCACCCAACCCCGCCGGTGTCCACAGACTCCAAGGGTGCTCACGGCCCTTGTGTGTTTGCTAGCAACTGGGTTCCTCCCAGTGCCACTCAGACCTTGTTTGGCTGGGGAGCGAGCAGTTGTTCCAGCTCTCTCCCAAAGACTCTGTGGCAAACCTGGCAGCAGGTGCTGGGCCTGGGGCTGCAGTCCCTCGGACTCCACGCTGGTCCCTGGGACCCTACCATGTTGCAGCATTCCTCTCACAGACTTGTTTTTTGGTTCCGCCACAATCCTTGGTCCCTATTTTCACATATGCTGAGGTATGTTGGTTGCTTGCTCCTCTGTAGATCGGCCAGGATTTTCTCCCGTGTGCAGGGCGAAGCTGAATCTGCTCCCTCCTACTCTGATGCCATCTTCCTCCTCCAAATGTTTCTTTTTTAAGTCCTTGGTTGTCTGACTCCCATACAATCTGATTTTCTGTCAGTTTTGGTTGTTTTTTCTTTTTAAATTTGTTGTCCTTTTTTTGGTTGTGTGAGGAGGCACAGTGTGTCTACCTATCCCTCCATCTTGACTGGAAGTCTTGAACAACTTCTTTTAAAATACTGTGTAAGTTAGGTTTAATGGTGACATATTCCCTTAATTTTTGTTTGTCTGAGAAAATCTTCATTTATTCTTCACTTTTGAAGGATAATTTTACTGGATACAGATTAGGTCTAGTTTTAGGGTGATGGGATTTTTCTTTCAGTACTTTAAATATTTCAATCCACTCTTTTCACTTGCCTGGTTTCTGAAGAGAAGTCTGATATAATCTCTAGTTTTTGTTTGGGATGATGAAATAGTTTTGGAAATAGATGGTTATAATGCTTGTACAACACTGCAAATGTAAATAATGCCACTGAATTGTACACTTATAACTGGTTAAAATAGCAAGTTTTATGTCATATAACTTTTACCACTCTAATAAATTAAAACAAAACAGCTAGAGTAGACACAAAGGTAAACAAATTGACCAATAGAACAGAATACAAGTCTAGATATAGATTTACTGATACATTCTCTTTTCAATGGAGGAAGGAAGGACTTTTCATTATCAGGTGATGGGTTAATTTGATTTCCATATGGAAAAATATTTCTGGACTTCTACCTCATACTGTACACAAAAATAAATTTTAGAAGGATTTAAATATGAAAAGCAAAACGAAGTTTTTAAATATTTTCCTTTTAAAAATTAAGATAATGTGACATCAGCTTTGTGGCAGCATGAGTTGTTTACTTTGTTTTTCTTTTTATGTTACAAACAGTAGGACATCTATAGCCCAACATAAGGTCCTCCACATAGCACATCAGGACATCTGAGAGATTTCTAAAATCTGTACATCTGAAGGTGAGTGGGTTAGACCTCTTGGAGGCAGCAGAGCCAATGACCAGAAGATCTAAGATTCTAAGGAATGTCCATGACACCTATATCCCATCCCCCTGCCATTGTGCAGAAGAAAGGACTCCCAGAAGAAGGGACTGTGCCCAAGACCCCAGTACCCATGGCAGCAGTAGTGGTGCCTGTGACATGAAGCTACAGTAATCATGGCAATGCCCAAGACCCCAAGCTCCAGGATTTCAGCAGCACACACAGCCCAGGTACCCTCTACCCTGTAGTGGTTGTGACTATGATCTTGGTCCTTCCAGCAGCAAGATACACTTTCAAGACCCTGGTACCCACAACAGCAGTGATGGCTCCCATGACCTCCAGAAGCTCCAGGAACTGGAGTGGCATCCAAGACCTGAGTTTGCAGAAATAGCAGCAGTACTCACAACCTATTGACACTGATAGCAGCAAGGCACCAGCAACCTTAGAGGCACAGGCAGTGACAACAAAAGCACTGGGGATACCACTGGCAAAGGCAGTGGAGGGTGGAAAGGGCTTAACTAGAGACAACTCAGATGCATCAATAGAGGAAAAATTCATCAAACACAGTGAAAAATTTTAGTAACACAATATCACAAAAAGAAAATGACAGTTTTACAGAAACTAAACTTAAAGCCATTCCAGATTGTGATCTGATTGAGAATTCACTATAACTATCTTAAAGAAACTCAGTGAAGTACAAGAAAATTCAGAAGGTCGGTTCAGTGAGCTCAAGAATAGAATTAATGAACAAAAGGAGTACCGCACTGAAGAGGTTGAAACTCTAAAAAATAATTGAACAAATGCTGGAGCTGAAGTACTAAATAAATGAGATGAAGAATGTATAAGAAAGCATTGGAAATACAACAAGATTATGGAAAAGAGAGTTAGTGAACTCAAAGATAGAATTGTAGAAATGATTCAGGTAAAAGAGGATAAAAACTAAAAGAAAACTGAAGAAATTCTAGAAAACTATCCAACTCCATTAGAAAAAAGCAACATGAAGGTAATGAGTATCCCAAAAGGAGAAAAGAGAGAGAAGGGAGTCGAGAGCTTATTTAAAGAAATAACAGCTGGGAATTCTCCTGAACTGGTGATAGAACTGTTGTATAAATCTACACAGCTAATGGAATACCTAGTTATCTCAATGCAAACAGACTTTCTCCAAGACGTTATATAAAACTGTCAAAAGTCAATGATAAAGAATGGATTTTGAAGGGAGCTGGGGGAAGGAAGTCAGTAACCTACAAAGATACCCTTATTAGGCTATCACATTTCTCAGCAGAAACTTACAAGCCAAAAAAGAGTGGAATGGCATATTCAAAACATTAAGAGATAAAACTAGCAGCCAAGAATACTCTACCCAGAAAAGTTGTTCATGTATGAAGGAGAAATGAAGGCTTTTTCTGACAAACAAAAGTTCAAAGAGTTCACTACCACTAGATTTGCCTTACAAGAAATGAAATGACAGAAAAAAATATACAAAACTTTGAGTAAAGTCATAGACAGAATCAGAAAAAAGTTATTTCGGAATAGAGCATTAATCACTAAAGGTTAGCATTAATGTTAAAGGAAAAAACATAAATAACTATAGCTACTGAAACTTGGTAACAAACCTACAACATAAAGCGTGACAACAAAAGTATAAAATGGGAGGAAGAAAAGGTTGGAACCTAGAAAATGAAGATAAGATGCTATCAGCAGAATAAAAAGACTATTTTAATTATGAGACATTTTATACAAACCACATGGTAATCATAAAATAAAAATCTAAAGCAGAGGACTTCTGGCCAAGATGGAGGTGTAGGTAGATGCACTTTGCTTCCTAGCACAACCAAAAGAAGAGCAACAACAAACTTAAAAACAAAAAATAACCAGAACTGCCATAAATCAAAAAAGCCTGACAACCAAGGAGTTGAAGTAACATTCATTCAGATGGGTAGGAAGGGCAGAGACAGGCAGCTAGGAAGAGAAGATGCATAGCAAGGCAGTGGCTGGAGGACCCGGTGGGCAAGGCAATGGCTGGCAGACTGGATGGCCTCACAAACCAGGAGAAACAACTGGGGAGCAAGACAGACCACGAAACCCAGGGTTCCATCATGGGGAAATAAAGCCTCAAAACCTCTGGCCATAAAAACCTGTGGGGGTTGCAGCTGTGGGAGAAACTTCCAGCCTCAAAGCAGAGTTCATTGGAGAGACCCACAGGGACCTAGAATGTACCCACCGCCCTGGGAGTCAGCACCAGGAGGGCCCAGTTTGCTTGTGGGTGGTGAGGAGAGTGACTGAAAGCCGGCCAAGAGCCAAGGCAGTGGTATTGTTCCCTCTTGGATCACCTCCCCATATATGGTGCCACAAGGCAGCAATGTCAGTTGCCCCATCTTGACAAACACCTGAGGCCCCACACTTTACAACATAAAGGCATGCAGAGACAAAAAAAATATGGCCCAAATGAAATAGATCAAAACTCCAAACATGGATCTAAGCAATGAAGAGATAGCTAACCTATCAGATGCAAAGTACAAAACACTGGTAATGAGGATGCTCACAGAAATGGTTGAGTATAGTCACAAAGTGGAGGAAAAAGTGAAATAAAAACATACAGGGAAAAAACAGTGAAGGGAAGCATATTGAGATTCAAATCAACGATTTGAAACAGAAGGAAGAAAGAAATATTCAACTAGAAGAGAATGAAGAGACAAGAATTCAGAAAAATGAGGGCAGGTTTAGGAACCTCTGGGACAACTTTAAACATTCCAACATCTGAATCATAAGGGTGCCAGAAGGAGAAGTGGAAGAGCAAGAAATTGAAAATGTATTTGACAAAATAATGAAGAACTTCCCCAATCTGACAAAGGAAATAGGCTTCCAGAAAGTCCAGGAAGCTCAGAGAGTCCCAAAGAAGTTGGATTCAAGGAAGCACACACCAAGGCACATCATGATTACATTACCCAGGGTTAAAGATAAGGAGAAAATCTTAAAAGCAGCAAGAGAAAAGAAGACAGTTATCTACAAAGGAGTTTTCATGAGACTATCAGCTGATTTCTCAAAAGAAACCTTTTGAAGGATTGGAAAAAGAAGGGGCTGGAAAGAAGCATTCAAAATCATGAAAGACAAGGACCTATTTCTAAGATTACGCTATCCAGCAAAGCTGTCATTTAGAATGGAAGGGCAGATAAAGTGCTTCCCAGAAAAGGTCAAGTTAAAGGAGTTCATCATCACTGAACCCTTATTATATGAAATTTTAAAGGGACTTATCTAAGATCAAAAACCTGAACAGTCAAGCTCATAACTATCAACATCTGAACATAAAAACAAAAACAAACTAAGCAAACAACTAGAACAAGAACAAAATGACAGAAATGGTGATCACATGAAGGGTTATCAGTGGGGAGGAGGTAGGAGGAGAATGGGGGAAAGGTACAAGGAATAACAAGCACAAATGGTAGGTACAAAATAGACAGGGAGCTGGTTAAGAATAGTATAGGAAATGGAGAAGCCAAAGAATTTATATGTATATCCATGGACATAAACTAAGGAGGAGTAGATTGCTCGTGGGAGGGGGGTTCAGGGCAGATGAGAATAAAGGGGAGAAAAAAGGGACAAGTATAATTGCAAAATCAATAAAATATATTTCAAAACAATCTAGAGCAGAGACATGAAACATGAGAGAAAACTGTGAAAAACTTCATAGAAAATCTCTAAGCTCAACTGTCAGACAAAAACATAAGTAGAGAAATGAGATATAGAAAATACAAAACAAGATAAGATGGCAATAGTAAGCCCTCATATATCAATTACCCCAGATGTTAAATAGAAGGAACTCACCAATCAAAAAACACACAGTGGCTGGATAGAATAAAAAACAAGACCCAACTATTGTTGCCTGCCATAGACTCATCTGTGCTCTAAAGACAAACATAGGCTCAAAGTAAAGGGGTGGAGGATAATAAGTAGACCAAAGCCAAAAGAAAGCCATTATAGCCATACTTATATCAGACAAAACAGACCAAGCCAAAATAAGTAACAAGAGACAAAGATGGACATTATGTAATGATTAAGGGCACAATCCATCAAGATAACATAACATTTATTAATATATATTCACCCAACATTGGAGCACCAACATATTTAAAGTAATTATTAACAGATCTAAAAGGAGAAACTGACCACAACACAATAAAAATGGATGACTTTACTACCCCACTTAAAACAACGGAAAAATTATCTAGACAGAAAGTCAACAAGGAAACAGCAGCATTAAGCGACATATTAAACTAAACGGACTTATATATAGAACATACCACCCCAAAGCAACAGAATGCACATTCTTCTCAAGTACAAATGGAACATTCTCAAGGATAGACTCTACATTTGGGCACAAAACAAGTCTCAATAAATTTAGTCTCAAAACAAGTCTCAATAAATTATGAAGATTGACATCATATCAAGCATCTTCTTGACTACTGTGGGTTGAAACGAAATCAAGTACAAGAAGAAAACTGGAAATATGTGGAGATTAAACAACATACTACTGAACAACTATTGACTCAATGAGGAAATCAAAAAGGAAATGTAAAATATGTGGAGAAAAGTGAAAATGAAAATATAACAAAATCAATAGATGAAGCTAAAAGGGTACTAAGAGGGACATAAATAACAATACAGGCCCATCTCAAGAAAGAATAAAAATATCAAACAATCTAACTTTATACACAGAAGAACAAATGAAGCCCAAAGTAAATGTGAGAAAGAAAATAATAAAAATCAGCGCAGAAATACATGAAGTAGAAATTTGAAGGACAATAGAAGAGATTGATGAAACTAAGAGCTTTTTTGAAAGATAAAATTGATAAAGCTTTAAATAAATTCATTAAGAAAAAAGAGAAGGCTCAAGATAACCAAAATCAAGAGAAACAACAGAGAAGTTACAACAGGCACCACATAAATACAAAGCATCATAAGAGATTACCATAAACAGCTAAACTCCAAAAAATTAGAAAATGTAGAGGAAATGGATAAATTCTTAGACTCATACAACCTTCCTAGTCTGAATCATGAAGAAATAGAAAACCTAAATAGACCAATTTCTAGTAAGGAGATTGAAACAATAATTTAAAGACTCCATAAAACAAAAGTGCAGAAACAGACAGCTTTGTGGTGAATTCTACCAAATACTCAAATGAGATTTAAGAATTATCCTTCTCAAACTCTTCCAAAACAGCTGATGAGGAGGGAAGATTTCCAAACTCATTTTATGAGGCCAACATTACCCTGATACCAAAACCAAAGAAAATGCAAAAAAAAAAAAATTATAGAGCAATGTCCCTGATGCACGTAGATGCAAAAAAAACCTCAACAAAATATTAGCAAATCTAATATAATGTAACAAGGATCATACACCATGATCAAGTGGGATTTATTCCAGAGATGCAAGGATGATCAGCATTTGTGAATCAATGTGATGCAGTACATTCACAAAATAAAGAATAAAAACCATATGATCATTTCAATGGGTGTCAAAAAGAAAAAGCATTTTGACAAACTTCAACACCCATTTATGATAAAACAAAAAATTCTCAGTTAAATGGACATAGAAGGAAAGTACCTCAACAAATAAAGTCCATACATGACAAACCCATAACTAGTATCATGCTCAACAATGAACAACTGAAAGATTTTCCTCTACATTGAGGAAAAAGACGGGTGTTCACTCTTGTTATTATTAGTCAACATAGTATTGGAAGTCCTAACTAGAGCAATCTGGCAATACAAAGAAATAAAAAGCATCCAAATTGGAAAGGAGGAAGTAAAGCTCTTACTGTTTATGAATGACATGATTTTATATATATAAACTCTAAATACTCCACGCAAAATGTATTAGAAATAATAAAATAAGTAAACTTTCAGAGTACAAAATCAACACACAAAAATCTGTTGCATTTCTATATATTCACAAGGAAAAACTCATAAAAGAAATTAAAAAACAATCCTATTTATTAGGTTGGCCAAAAAGTCCATTTAGTTTTTTCTGTAAAAGACACATTTTTCATTTTCACCAATAACTTTATTGATTTGGATGTTTTCAGTATGTTATCTCTCTCCCGTGTGGTACAATGTTGCTTGTTCTCAATTAATGACTCGATCTGATTGCTATCAACTTCAACTCGTCTGCCTAACTGTGGAGCATTGTCCACCGAGAAATCTTCAGCACAAAACTTCACAAACTACTTTTGACACATTTGATCAGTCACAGCACCTTCTCCATACACTGCATAAATCTTTTTCTTTTTTGGGGGGAGGGGTGTTTCAGTTGTGCTTTTACTTTTCTTGAAATAATAAAGCATAATATGCTAAAAATGTGGCTTATTTTCTTCAATCTTCAATATTAAAATGGCTGCACAAAAATTTGCCAGTTTGGTAAGTTTTCTTTTTTAATGCATGCTGATATGAAAGCTGTCACAATACAATCTAAAAAAAATTGTTTACAATGAAGTTAAAGACAAATAAGCGCTGCTAGAGCCATCTTATAGAAAAAAGCCAAAGGAACTTTTTGGCCATCCCATACAATTGCAACAAAAAGAATAAAATAGAAATAAATTTAACCAAGGAGGTGAAAGATCTATATACTAAAAGCTATCAGACACTGTTGAAAAAAAATTGAAGACACAAAAAAATGGAAAGATATTCCATGCTCACGACTTACCAGAATTAACATTGTTAAATGTTCACATTATCTAAAGCAACTTGCAGATACAATGCAATCCATATCAATATCTCGATAGCATTTTTCACAAAAATAGAATTTTAAAATCCCAGTGTTTATATAGAACTACAAAAGACCTCCAATAGCCAAATCAATCTTGAGGAAAAAAGAACAAAGCCAAAGTTATCACACTCCCTGATTTCAGCCAATATTACAAAGCTACAGTAATGAAAACAGCATGGTGTTGGCAGAAAAAAAGATACATGGTTAAATGGAACAGAATTGAGAGCCTGGAACTAAACCCACACACATATGAACAATTAATTTATAACAAAGGATCCAAGAACATACAATGGAGAAAAGGAAGTATCTTCAGTAAATGATGTTGGGAAAATTGGGTAGTCACATGCAAAAGTATGAAACTAGACCATTATCTTACACCATACACAAAAATTAACTCCAAATGGATTAAATATTTGAATGTAAGGCCTAAACCATGAAATTCCTAAAATAAAACATAGGTAGTAAGTTCCTTGACATCAGTCTTAGTGAAGTTTTTGTGACTTCTACTCCAACAACAAGGGAAACAAAGGCAAAAATAAACAAATGAGACTACACTGTGGTGTCATCCAGAGTCTCTGGTTGACATGAGGGTTCACTCTAGATGTTGTATCTTCTCTGGATTTGCACAAGTGTATTCTGACATATATCCATGTTCATAGTATCATACAAAGTATTTTCACTGCCCTAAAAATTATGTGCTCCACCTATTCATACATTTCCCCTGTTGCAATCCCTGGTAATCACTGGTCTTTTTACTATTTCCATAGTTTTGCCTTTTCCAGAATATCATATAGTTGGAATCCTACTGTAAGTAGCCTTTTCACTTAGTAATATTCACTCAAGTTTCTTCCTGTCTTCTCATGTCTTGACAGCTAAATTCTTTTTAGTGCTGAATAATATTCTGTTATCTGAATGTACCACAGTTGATCAATCTATTCACCTACCAAAGAACATCTTGGTTGCTCCCAAGTTATGGTAATTACAAATAAAGCAATGATAAACATCTGTGTGCATGTAAGTTTTCGATTTCTTTAGGTAAATAGAAAGAAGCATAATTACTAGATTATACATTAAGGATATGTTTAGTTGTGTAAGAAACTGCCAAACTGTCTTCCAAAGTGACTGTATCATTTTGCATTCCGCTAACAATGATTGAGTATTCTTGTTGCTTCACTCCCTCGTCAGCATTTGATGTCAATGTTCCAGAGTTTGGCCATTCTAGTTGGTATGTAGTGGTATCTCAGTGTTGTTTTAATTTGCATTTCTTTGATGACATAGGATATGAAGCATATTTCTATATGCTTATTTGTCATATGTATATCTTTTAGATGATATGTCTGTTAAAATCTTTGGCCCATTTTTTAGTCAGGTTATTTTTTATTGTTAAGTTTTAAGAGTTCTTTATTTATTTTTATTTTTTTAAAGAATTTATTTATTTTTAGAAAGGGAAGGGAGGGGGCGAGAGAGAGAGAGAGAGAGAGAGGGAGAGAGAAACATCAATGTGCGGTTGCTGGGGGTTATGGCCTGCAACCCAGGCATGTACCCTGACTGGGAATCGAACCTGCGACACTTTGGTTTGCAGCCCGCGCTCAATCCACTGAGCTACACCAGCTGGGGCTACTTTGTTTATTTTTAAATACCAGTTCTTCACCAGATAAGTCTTTTGCAAATATTTTCTTTTGGTCTGTGGCTTTTCTTATTCTATTGACAATGCTTTTGCAAAACAGAAGTTTTTGATGTCAGTGATGTTCAGCTTATCAATTTTCTGTTTTATGAATATGTTTTTGGTATTGTATTTTTTAAAAAATTTATTTATTTATTTTTAGAGAAAGGGTAAGGGAGAGAGAAAGAGAGGGAGAGAAACATCAATGTATGGTTTCCCCTTACTCACCCACTACTGAGGACCTGGCACGCAACCCAGGCATACACCCTGACTGGGAATCAAACTGGTGACCCTTTGGTTCACAGACTGGCACTCAATCCACTGAGCCACACCAGCCAGGGCCCTTGGTGTTTTATTTAAAATACTCACTGCATACCCAAGGTCATCTAGGTTTTCTTCTGTGTGACCTAGTTTTCTAGTTCTGTGTTTTAAATATAAGTCTATGATGAATTTTGAATTATTTTTTGTGAAGGGTATAAGGTCTAGATTCATTTTTTTGCATATAAGTGTTCAGTTGTTCTAACACTATTTGTCTAAATAACTGCCATTGCTCTCTTATAACCTTTAGTTCTTTGTCTTACCAAAGAAAAATATTTTAGGAGACAAAGAGACAATTTTCATGAACTTGGAGTGGCCAAAGATTTCTTAAATAGAATACAGAAACCAGTAACCACAAAAGAAAATTTAGATAAAGTATACTATTATGCATTAAGTTTAGGGACTTCTTGGTTCATTAAAAGCACCATAAGAGAGTTGAAAAGAAAACCACAGACTCAGGCCTGTATGACTGAGTTGGTTTGAGCATTGTCCTGTACACCAAAAGGTTGGGGGTTCAATCCCTGGTCAGGGTGTATATGGGAGGCAACCAATCGACGTCTGTCTGTATCTCTCTCTCCCTTCCCTTTCCTTTTTCTCTAAAATCCACAAACATATTTGAAAAACAAAAGAAAACCACAGAATGAAGATATTTTTCATACATATATACCTGACTGAGGACTCATAATCTATGTTATTTTAAAAAACAAAAGACTACTTGCAAATCATAAGGAAAAGACCACCCAGTGGAAATAATAGACAAAAGAGTCAAAGAGTCCATTCCCACAAACAGATATGCAAATGGCCAATATACATAGAAGAGCTGCTCAACTTCATTAGTCATTAAAACCCCAGTGATACATTTGTATTTCATATTAGCAAAATAGCTGAAATGAAAAAGCACAAGGCCACGATGCAGAACACATGGTAGTGGAAATTGGTACAACCACTTTGGAAAACTGGCAGAATATGCTAAGGCTGAACATTTTTATACCTGTTACCCAGGAATTTCACTCCTAGGTATATATGCCATAGAAATGTATTCCTATATACGGTAAGAACCATGTGGCAGAATCTTTATAGCATTTCTTTTGGTAATAGCCTCAAACTGGAAAACTACCCAAATGCTAATCAACAGTAGAGTGGATAAATAAATGTATGTATTTACATTCACACAATGAAATACTATGCAGCAATGAGAAATACCACAGTACAACAACATAAATAATATTGAGGGGGAAAATCCACAAAACATTACAATGTGTGATTCCATTTATGTAAATGAAATATATATATTTTAAAAACAGGTAAAAGTATTCGATGCTATGGGGAATAGTGACTGGAAGAGGTTCAAGGGGATGCTTATGAAGTAATTCTTTTTCTGATTGCTGATTATAAACGTGTGTTCAGTTTGTGAAGATTCATTGAGCTACATACCTATGTTTTGTGTACTTTTCTTTGTGTATAAAGTATGTAACTTTAATAAAATTTTTCCCACCCTGGCTGGTGTGGCTCAGTGGATTGAGTGCTTGCCTGCTCACAGGGTCACCGGTTTGATTCCCAGTCAGGGCACATGCCTGAGTTGCAGGCCAGGTCCCTGGTGGGGAGTGTGAGAGAGACAACTACACATTGATATTTCTCTTTCTCTCTCCCTCCCTCTCTGTCTAAAAAATAAATAAATAAAATATTAAAAAATAAAAAATATAAAAATTTTCCCAAAATATGTATGTTTTTGTAAATAGACAATTTAAAGAAATATGTCAGGTAAATTGGGTTTTATGGATGTGAGCATGGTGAATGAATAAGCAAATGTTGGAGACATTCACATGACCTAGCTATGCATCATTCCATATTATCTTCCTTCTTCTTGGCCAGCCCAGTGGCACCCCTCCCACCTCCCACCCCTATCTGCCGTCCTTAGGGTCTGTCTATGGAGCACGCTTTCCTGTGAAGCTGAGGTAGACAAGCCCTCAGGACTGGGCCCTCTTGGTGCATCTAAGTCATATTTATAGGCTGAAAGTCATTTGAGGCATGTGGAATCATTCTCATTAACAAATGAGGAAACTGGGGCTTGATGTGACTTGACCAAGGTCGCAGACTGGTTAGCTACAGAAATATGATCAAATATGCCTCAGGGAACTTGATACCCAGTGTTCCATGCCAATTTGGAAGGTTTCAAGGAGTCTCTAAATTTACTGTCTCTCTGCATCTCACCCATTGTAACATCTAAAGTCCCTCCAACCCTCATCGAACCATTTTTCTCTGGTTCTTTCACAGCTTCCCTGCAGTGGCCTGCCGCTAGGGAGCCCCAGAAAGGAGCTGAGAGGTTGGGAGAGGAGCAAGCAAGTTAGGCTCTGTGCAACTGCCTCCTTGAGGCCAGCAAGCCCTATCTAATGCTGCAACCTTATTCCTTCCCCAGGTCCTTCTGAACTTCCCTTGCTGCCATGAAGATTGCAGTTATTGGGCAGAGCCTCTTTGGCCAGGAAGTTTACTCCCAGCTGAGGAAGGAAGGCCATGAGGTTGTAGGCGTGTTCACTGTCCCAGACAAGAATGGGAAGGTGGACCCCCTGGGTGAGTGGGAGCAGGGAAATGGGGTGTCCAAAAGAGCAAGTTGTGGTGGATGGGAGCAGAGTCTGCAGGATCTTCTGGTGGGGCTGTGGGTGTCCCTTGGTCAGAGGCAGCCACACATGGTCCACCCTGATTCTGCTCTAGTGCCAACTGGCTGCCTGGATTTTCTGGAACAAGTGGAGACCTCCTCACCTAATTGTGGGGTGGGGTTTGCATCTTAGGCAAGGGCCATGGAAAATCTCCACCTTGCTCCTAGGGCCCCATTGTCTGACTGCTCCAGGTTTTCTGACCCTAGTACCCAGGCTCTGAAAGAAATGCCAGGCAGGAGTAACTGTGTTCTGACCACTTGGAGGTCCTGATACATAGAGTACTGACTCTAATCTGGGAGTTTCTGTTCAGAGGGGTGGAATGGAGTCTGAGAATTTGCATTTCTAACAAGTTCTCCAGTGATGCTAATGCCCTTGGCCCTATAAGGAGCACAATTTGTGAATCTCTGGCTAAGCTGGGGACCTCTGCAGCACAGCAAGATGCAGGGGTCCTCAGCTCAGATTCACAAGCTCTCCATGGACACTTACGGATCCTTCTCAGGTCTGACAGATATAGAATGTAAGGGCCAGGCTTAGGAAAGGGGCCTTATGTAGCTGACTAAGCACAAGATTATAATTCATAAGGAAGAGTTGAGCCTCCCAGGACAGCAGTGCAGGCTGACCCTGGATTCAACTCCAGCACCACCCTGATGTCAACCAGGCCTTGTTCCTAGATCTGACTCCACTATGACCCTTAACATAGCCTGAATTCAGCTCGCAGACACTAAGTGACCACTGACACCAGCCCCTGAGCCTGGACCCAGACTGAGCCTGGCTGGGGCTGCTGCTTGACCCTACCTGAGATGTCCTACAGAAATATTCTTTTGGTCACAGTGGGAACAGCTTTTACAAGGACAATCTTCTCACACTGATCAAAGGCACAGAGGCAGAGGGGGATAGAAGGTGGGTCAGGTCTAGTCAGGGGCCAGACATCAGGAGTACTAACAGAATCAAGTACAGTGAAGTATCCGATAGATGATACAAAAGAGAACTTGAAGATACTAGGATAATGACTGCAGAAGGTAGCTGCCACCTCTAAGGCTGGGAAAAATCAAGGGAAGAAGCTCTAACTTCTAAAACTTGGAATTGTGGTCTGTAATTCAGACCTGTGTGGAGAGACTGCTAGCCATGGGTGCTGATAACAGGTCAAGAGGAGGTGCATGAAGGCTAGGACTTGGACTTTGGACTGCAGGCACTGGCGGCAGGAGGGAGTTGTGTGCACTGAGGCTAGTTCTGCAGATATTGGGAAGACTGCAAAGTGACTCAGCTGCTTCTTTGGGGTGAAGAAGTGAGGCTGGGGTGATGCTCACAGGACAAGAGCTCACAGAAAGGAGTGAGCCCTTCCTTCTCTCTTATTCTTTCCCCCTCTGACACCCATATTGGCAGTGCTTTTGCAGTTTGCAGGGGTCCCAAACCCCACTGCAGAAAGAGGAAAAGGATGGAGATCAGTAACTTGGTGATGGGCATGGTAAAGGTGTTGGGAGTGGCATGAGGTCAAAAGGTCAGCCATAGGGGCTTAGGCAGGAGTCTGGGAGAAGGAGGAGCTCAGTTGTCATGTCTTAGTTGTCAACAGAAGTCAGTCCAGACAGAAACCTCACTCTTGGCTAATGCTGTCCCCTCTGTGCTGCTGGTTTGAGACTGACGGGGCATTGAAGAAGGATGAAATTGGACAGGACTGGGAGAAGATGCATGATTCACTTTGCTGGGAAGGCAGAGGTGGTCATGTGTGGGTGGGTGTGAAAAGGGGCCAATTTCTCATTCACTCATTCACTCACTATCCCACAGGCCTGGAGGCTGAGAAGGATGGAGTGCCAGTGTTTAAGTTCTCCCGCTGGAGGGCGGGAGGACAGGCTATTTCTGACGTGGTGGCAAAATACCAGGCTTTGGGTGCTGAGCTCAATGTCCTGCCCTTCTGCACCCAGTTCATCCCCATGGAGGTCATCAATGCCCCCCGCCATGGCTCCATTATCTACCACCCGAGTCTGCTCCCCCGGCATCGAGGGGCCTCGGCCATCAACTGGTAAGATGGCAAAAACATCACCCTCTGCTTGAATCATCATCTTCCCTTATCCTGGAGCTTTTCTCTGTGGCTGCCGATCAGGCATTATGCAGGTGCCTGTCCTGTCTTGCCATGCTAGATGGCATCCATATACCAGATTGCTGAAATGTTACCAGTTAGAAAGAATGCTCAAGAGAACTAGAGGTTGGCATTGCTAAGCACTCTGTATTCTTACAGTAAACTGCAAAGTGGACAGGGGTCTCAGAAACAGCTGTGAAGGGGTTTGCTGGTGGCCTCACCCAGGAGGCTACCAGGACCAACCCAGGTGATATGCCTAGTGGCCTGCTCTAAAATCCACCCACTTCCATATTCTCACTAGCACCCACTTGGAAAGAGATAAAGGTGGATGATGAGAAGTACTAAGAAGATAATAAATGGGTGATGTGTTGAGTGGGTGGGGCAGTTTGGATGAGTAGTCAGGGCAGGGAGACATTTGAGTTGGGAAAAGAGAGTGGGTTTGCAGTTAAACTGGTCTGATTGAAATTCACACACCAAGATCTCCAGCCATGTGTCTTCACTTCTCTGGACTTCAATTTCCTTGTCTGTAAAGGGGGCATGCCATGCCTTTTACATGAGTTGGGAAGATTAAGTTAGAGGTATATTGAGTTTTTACTGCAATGCCTGGCACATGGTTGGTGTCAATAAATACTGTTTTTTTCTCCTTTCCACTCTTGCCAGAGCAGGCATCAATCCTCCTAGGGCTTGAGGGAAACAAGGATGTGTGCTGGAGAATGGCAGGGACCATCCCCAACGCATCTTCTGTTGTTTTTTCTGCTAGACTCAGGGTTTCATTCTACTTTTCCCTAGGACCCTCATTCATGGAGATAAAAAAGGGGGTTTTACCATCTTCTGGGCAGATGATGGCCTGGATACTGGGGACATTCTGCTCCAGAAAGAGTGTGAGATCCTCCCAGACGACACTGTGAGCACTTTGTATAACCGTTTCCTCTTCCCTGAAGGCATCAAAGGGATGGTAAGTGCTGGGAGGTGGCATTGCCACATGTACCTGCATGGCCTATTTGTCCTGGAGACCCTCTCTAGGCCCAGCCTGTTGTTGAAGCTGGCCAGGAATCGGTTCCCCAATTCCAGGACTCTGGAAGGAGAGAACTCTCATTTCAGGGTTTTAAAGAGGCAGAATTAGGACATATAAGATACTGTGTTAGGCAGGACTCTTGCTTACAACTGACAGAACCCAGCCCAAAAAGCTTTAGCCAAAAGGGAACATTTTGACTCATTTAACAGAGAAGACTAAAGGCAGGGATGGTATCAAGCATGGCTGAATCCAGAGGCTTAAGCCATGTCACTAGGATTCTGTTTCTCTTTTTTTCTTCCTGATTCTTCTTTTCTGTTTGGTTAGCTTCATTCTCGGGTTGCCTGCTCTCAAATGGGAGGAAAGGTAGTCACTGGTAGGTCAAGGCATACACCTCTGGGTTCCAGGGGAAAAGAAATCCCTATTGTCTTAGAATTCATAAATAAAAAATCAGAGAAGACTGTGATTGGCTGATTTGGGAGTCATGTGACCACCCTGAGCCAATCACTAACCGGGATGATGGAATATTCTGGCAAACCTCACATGCTTCCTGCCCTGGCCTGTTGGGGAAGGAAGGCTCCTCCAGGTGTATTTTATAGACCAAGTTTTACCATGAGAGAGGCTTCTGTTACCAGAGGAAGGCACAAGAATAACTGAAAATCAGAGACACTTGTGCTTGGCACGACAGTCACACCCCGTGGGACCTGACTCCAAAGGTGTTGGAGTTGTGCAAGGCCACTGGTGGTCCAGCAGGAGGAGGGCAGCTAGTGATGGCCAAAGGCAGACACATTTCTGCTTCTCACCCATTCCAGAAGCAGGCAGGAGGCCTCCAGGAGGAGATCATTTGTTATTTGGCAGTAACAATAATCATAACAATGAGGTAAAAGTGCTCACTGCTAACCAGATGTCAGCTGTTCATTTCCCTCAGCCAGTCTGGTCTGCTGCCACCTTTTTTTTTAGGTGTGTTCATTGCCTCTTTGTATTCTTTCCCATGCAAATTAAACTTGCTGGAGATTTGATATGACAGAGAAACACATTACCTTGCATATCTCCCAGTAAACAATTAAAAATATCCTTTAAGGCTGTGCTATCTAATAGTCACCTGAGGCTATTAAATTAAAATGAATTCTAATTAAAAATGGATTTTCTCAGTTTCACGAGCTACAAGTCAAGTCCCTAAGAACTACACCTGGCTGATGGCCACTGTATTGGACAGTACAGATGTAGAATGTATTCATCACCACAGAACATTATACTAGGCGGTACTGTTTTAGGTATTTCTCATACTCCCATCATTTTTAGTCTCTCTGTCCCTGGGGCCTCTTCTCCCAGCCCCTTCCTCACCATAAGCCCACCTTCCTTGCTTCCCCTCCCCTCTGCCCTGATTCCTTGTCCCACAATCTTTTTCTTTCCTTAAACAGAGAAACTACTCCCAGCTTAATCTCAGACCTCCAAATATGCCAGGAGGCTCACATTTCATTTTTCTTACCAGGCAGGGAAGGTTTTAGATAAAAAACATGGAAAGTTTTTTAATTTCACTGTCTTTGGTTGTATTTTGCTTGCTTGTTCATTTTGTTGATTAAGTTCCTGTTAAAGGTGAGATCATATGGTATTTGCCTTTCACTCCCTGGCTTATTTCACTTAGCATAATGCTCTCCAGATCCATCCATGCTGTTGCAAAGGATAGGAGCTCTTTTCTTTTTGCTGCATAGAATTCCATTGAAATTGAGAACAGGCTGATAGTGACCAAAGGGGAGAGGGGAGGGGACTATAGGGGGAAAGGGTGAAGAGTTTACAGGACAGTTATAAAGGACACATGGACAATAACAAGGAGGGGTGGAAACAGGGGAGCAAGGTTTAGGTGGTGGTGAAGGATGGAGGGAAAAGGCAGAAAACTGTACTTGAACAACAATAAAAAATGTTCAAGAAAACATGGAAATTTGTGTGTGTGTGTGTGTGTTCTATATAATCTTCTAAAACCTTGTGTAGTAGAGAGGGTGGGGTTTTGTGCCCCATGTACAGATTGGAATTGGATTAGGATTAGCACTATCTCTTCATACAGGAGATATTTCTTAGGTGGTTGTGTGCCAGGTATGTATGATTAGTATGGGGCAGGGTCCAGACTCTGTGAACCCAGGGGATGGGTGTATGGGGAAGGTCCTAATGCTGGGGATACCAACTGATCTGGGCCTCCCCAGGTGCAGGCTGTGAGGATGATTGCTGAGGGCAAAGCCCCCAGACTCCCTCAGCCTGAGGAAGGAGCCACCTACGAGGGCATTCAGAAAAAGGAAACAGCCAAGGTGAGTGCCAGGGCTCTGCCCACCCTGAAACCTATCTGTGCTTGGGCTGGAGTGTGGAGGGTATCTTGGGGAGGCTGAGGTTCTGGCTGAGCAACTAGGCTGTAATTGTTTAAGGCCAGAAGAGAGGGCTTCCCAGCCTGGGGAAGAATAAGCAAAGCTGTGGATGGGGGAAGGCAAGTGGCACCCAGACAGGCAAGGAACAGTGTTGTTTCTGTTTTTTTCCTGTTTCTCTATAGGAGATCGTTGCACAGGCAATGTTCCCAGAAAGAACTGTGTGTGTGTGTGTGTGTGTGTGTGTGTGTGTGTGTGTGTGTGTAAAATCAGCTGTGGTGCCAGAAGTCTCTAAGATGAGGGAGGAGAGGTAATTCGGTTCCTCAAAGCTGTCACAAGTAGAGTCTTGAGTGCTTATGGGCTGTATCTCTGCTCAAGGCTTGGGAGGTGATTTGTGGGGATCTGTGTGAGTCCTGTAGGCTGGGAGAAGCACTTGGCAGAGCACTATGGGATGGGCCTGCACTTTGTGCTGGAACTCTGCATAAGGCCTTGTCCATCTTAACAATGGAACATTATCTTCCCCAAACCATCCGTTTGCATTCACTCAACCTATGAAAGTCTTGAGAGTCAGAGAGTACTCAGAGCATGGGTACAAAGGAGAGACCCACCCAGTTCAGGGACTCAGACTAGTGTCTAAGAAGCCAGACTTTCCCACTTTCTTTCCCAGGCTTTACTTGCTGTCAGGGGTTATCAGGGTTGAAAGGGAAGGCAGGGGTGTTACCCAGATGGTCAAGGAGTAGAGACAGACTGGTTAAGCAGACATATCCTGCCCCACAGATCAACTGGGAGCAGCCAGCAGAGGCCATTCATAATTGGATCCGTGGGAACGACAAGGTGCCAGGTGCCTGGACAGAGGCTGGTGGGCAGGTGCGTTCATGTGAGGCTGGGACTGAGCTAGATCCACTGCTATGCCCCATTGGCTGCAAGACTGGTTGGTAAATAGCCACTGCTCTGAGCTCCAATCACATCCAAGTTCCCACAGCCACTTCAGCCCCTCCCCTAGGACTATGAGACCTACCCATCATCTGGTGGCTAAAGGGTAAAGGGACAGCACAGCTCAAGGCCTCCCAGCCCTGCATCAAGTCTGGGCTGAGCTGCATTGCTTGTAAAATATTTTGACTCTCACCCCTGGGCTCTTGGAGACCCCAGGTCCACCTCTGACTTCTGCTTGGCTCCAGGGGGCAGGAAAGCATGCTCAGGCCAGGGGCTGGGCACAAGGCAAGCAGGTGTTGCTTACAGGCTCTCTGAGGCATCAGGGTCTGGCAAGACTGTGAGCAGGGACTTTGTAGTCCATGGAAAGTCCCTTCACAAAGTCCCAGACTGTCCAAACCCCTCATCAGTGACCAATTGCCGAGACTGTGTCCGGGAGTCCCTGACACAGTCCCTGCTGCCTTTGCCATTATGAGACCCTTTGCAAAGTGACCAGTGCTTGGTGGCATAACTAGGGCAGGTGTCCTCACTTTGTGGTGCCTTGAGCAGATTTTTGCCCAATCTGTCTACCTGAGATCTGAGGCTGGGGGGGCAACACAAAGGGTATTAGGGGCACACAGGGCTTAAGGGCTCCAGAGGCCTCCAAGTCTTCTCCAGGCCTTGCTTGTGCCTCTGGAGGCAGAGTCCTAGGCCCACATTGCACTGCCCTCTGCTCCACTATCCATAGCCCTGCCTAGGCTTCCAGTGGTGGGGACCTCTTCTCATTCACCACCTTCTGGTTTTTCTGTCCTGTTTCCAAACAGAAGGTGACGTTTTTCAACTCAACGCTGAACACTGCAGGCCTGGTGCCAGAGGGAGAAGCTTTGCCCATCCCAGAAGCCCGTCGACCAGGGGTGGTCACCAAAGGGGGATTGGTCCTCTTTGGGAATGATAACAAAATGGTAACAGTGCTCTTGTGGGTCACATATCCCTACTATAGTCTCAAGGACACACAGACTGCTGTCCAGGATTTCTGGCACTGCAGTCAGACTCCAGCTGCTCTGGAGAAAACAGAAGATAAGATGGCAGTCTCTAGGTGTCCACACTCACCCCTGACCACTGAGTCCCTCCACTTCCCTGTTCCAGGGAGAAAAACTTCTTGTTCTTTTGGACCAAATGTCCCAGCCAGAGCTGAGTGTCCTGTGAGGGTGTCAGAATCAGGAGAAAATGCTCTCCAAGGAGCCCTGAACTTAGGGCCTTGTATTAGTCCTACAGAGTGTCCCAGTGTCACTAGGTGTGGTAATTGAACTTCTATGCCTCAGTTTAATTCTCTTTAAAGGTCCATGGAATCATGACAGGTACTAACATGCTCTGATTCATATTGGCAGACTCTGCAACTCAGAAACAGCTAATATTTATGGAGCACTTTCTGTGTGCAGGCCACAGTTTTTAAAAATTGATGTATATTCAATTCTCTCGACAACTCAATGAAATATATATTGATATTCTACCCATTTTACAGAAGCAGTAACTAAAACACAGAGATTTTAAAAAACCTACCCAAAGTCACCCAACCTAGTTTTTGGGAGATCAGGGATTCAAACTCTAAAATTCTGACTTTGAGACCCACCAATTGGCCACAGTACTCTACTATTAATGCTCACTGCTTGCAGTGGTTGGACAGATTGGGATCTTAAGATACCAGGGGGCAAGGAAGAAAGAAGATAGGCAGGGGACTGAAAACTTTAGGGAATTTCAACAACCCTTAAAGCTAAGGGATGTTGAACCCTAAGCTTCATTGGTGTATAGGCCAGGTGGACTGTGGCACTGCTTTGCTTGGGATTTGTGTGAGCTCACTGTGGGTGCCCACCCTGCCATGCTCTGCCCTTGGAGACCCTGAGGCTGCCATCAGTGTCTGTGATTTACGGTAGTTGGGTGTTTTAGATATTCATGATTGATAAATGCAGTTGGAAGACTAGGCCTATCTTGGATCAGGTTCCCTAGAAGCAGCTCCTCAGATGGGAGATCCTGTGTATGTGATTTATAGAGGGGGACTGCTCTTGAAAAATCATGTACCACTTAGGGAGCAGGCTAGGAGAGAGGATTCTAGCCTTAATTAGGGCAGGCTCACCCTAGCTGGTGTAGTCAGTGGATTGAGTGTGGGCCTGCGAACCGAAAGAGTCACCGATTTAATTCCCAGTCAGGGCACATTCCTGCATTGTGGTCCAGGTCCCCAGTTTGGGGCACAGGAGAGGCAACTACACATTGATGTGTCTCTTCCTCTCTCCTTCTCTTCCCCTATCTCTAAAAATAAATAAATAAAATATTTTAAAATTTTTTCTTAAAAAAAATTAGGGCAGGCTCTTCAGTGTTACTTGTATCTGCAGATTATGTCCTGGTATTTTCACATTACTCAGCCCTTGGTTTTTGCTGCCTTAAAATAGGGTGAGGAACAATGAGGCATAGCCCCTGGGCTTTTGGGCACAGCTGTGCTTATCAGCCAACATAGGGGATAAGTGTTCAGAAGTAGGTCACTAATAGCCTACCATTACAGTAGCTGGAGGATTGGGGCCCCAGCCCAGCTGGGCCCTGTTGTGGGGGAGGGGCACTGACTCCATCCTCTGTGATATCCAAGAGAATAGCAAAACAAAGAAGGCAGCCTTGGAGACCCTTGATTCAACCATCTTTTGGGAATTCCCAGCTGGGCTCACAGAAAGCTCCAGAACATTTAAAAAAAACAGCAGGCTGGGATCAGGCAGGGAACCTGGCACCAGTTCTATTAGGTCATGTATAGATCATGCTATTCTTATAGATCTCTTATCAAACAGAGATGTCCAGTTCTATTCACGAGTACATCTACTCCTCTTGTTACCATGGGGTGTTTGGGAGCTAGGCTGTTGGTACATAATTCTTTTTTCAGTTAGCTTTCAAATTAGTGCTTGATTTATTTGTCTAATGAGTGGGCATCAATTTAATAGATATAATAAAGTCATTACATATAAAAAGAAAGCCAGAGCACAGTGAGGTTGGTGATAGGGAAAAGTGAGCATGAGCTCTGCAGTTTCCTCTGTGTCCCTAAAACTACAGCCTCCCCACTCTGAACTGTTTTCTTCATCCTTTATCTGAGACTCCTCATCCTTTATCTGAGACTCCTCATCCTTTATCTGAGACTCCCTATGCCTTTATTGCTGTGATGGTTGGAGATGAAGCACAGTGCTCTCTGTAGAATTGCTCCCTTCCCTGCCATAAAGGCAACCACAGGCACTGTAAAATCCTTTCTTGTGCAGCTGCTGGTGAAGAACATCCAGTTGGAAGATGGTAAGATGATCCCAGCCTCACACTTCTTCAGGGAAGAAGACAATACTGCCCTTAAGCTGACAAAGGCAGAGCTGGTCACCATGGAGGCTGTGCGGGTAAGAGGTCACTTCAGGGCTACTGTATGGCTGTGCACTGCTCATGGGTTTTGTGAATCACATTCCCTGGAGTCAAGCTATGCACACTCTTTGTGGATGTATGTGCTGGCCCTAGGCACAATGTTTGTTCTATCCTGTTTTGGGCTTTCTATGTCCTCTTGCCCCTTCTTCCTCTAGCACTGGGACCCTGACTCTTCTATGGACTCATTGTCAACAGTGGACAAGTTAAATAGAAGCTAGCTGAAAGAGTCAGATGCCAAGACCAAGGACCTATTAATATGTGCACTGGAACCTTCCAGAAAGGCTTCCCTAGAGAGAGTACTCTGTGATGTGATCAGCCTAGGTGTCAATAGTCAGGCAGACTCAGACTCTATTCCAGCTCTGTCATGATACTAGGCAGTGTTTCTATCTCTGAGAATCAGTCTCTTCCACCTGAGTCCAGTAGATGGTCACTTCCCAGAGTAGTTTCTCACCTTTCTGATGCCCCCACCCATCACCCTCACCTTGGGAGTCATGATATTGGTAATAGTTAGCCTTATTTAAGACATTGGTTGAATTTTCAGACATTCACTCATTAAATTATATATTCAACTACTTATTTAAGAAATATGGCCCAGGCTGGTGTAGTTCAGTGGATTGAGCATGGGTCTGTGAACCAAAGGGTCACTGGTTCAATTTCCAGTCATGGCACATGTCTGGGTTGCAGGCCAGGTCCCCAGTAGGGGTGCATGAAAGACAACCACACATTGATGTTTCCCTCCCTCTTCCTCCCACCCTTCTCTTCTCTCTAAAAATGAATAAATAAAATCTTAAAAAAATATGGATTTAACTCCTACCAAATGCCAGGTGCTAAGCTAGACACTAGGAATGTGACAATAAGCACTGTCCCTACTGTCATGAAGTGTCCTTTCTCATGGGAAACAGAGCCAATGAACAGTCAAGCAAATGAAAAGAATAGTTTTAGACTGGGATAAGTGCTACAAGTGAAATAATAAGGTAGGAACAATGCCCTTGGAGGTCACAGACAACTTTAGAAGGAATAATGAGGGAAGCCTTCCCTGGGTGGGAGGAGGTGAGGTCTTGAGTGGAGACCTAAGTGGACAGAGAATACCTGGGAGAGGACCTTGAAGACAGAAGGAACATCAAGTATGAGGCCCTAAGAGAGGAGGGCCCTCCCTATGTTAGGGAGCCACAGGAAGGCAAGGCAACTGGAGCCCAGGGAGGTGGGCTGTGATGGGAAGAGGCAAGCCAATCAGCAGGCCACAATGGTGAGTGTGGATGTTGACAAGTGCAGATAGCAGGATCCAGCAAGGGAGGGACACAGGAACATCAGGAACATGCTCAGTTGAAAGCTGAATATTTGAATGTCTGTTTTAAAAAAAAAAGGAAAGAAAGAAAAGCCTGTTCATTCAAAAAATATTCTTGGAGCAATTGTTCTGGCCCTGGCCCTACACTTGTCCTGGAGTTACAGGGCCAGCTGATAAACTGCCTTCTGGAGCTTATAGTTGAGTGTTACTCAGACTGGGGTGAGATTGTATGTAGAGCTAGGCCTGAGTCAGAAGCTGCTACAACTGACTCCATCTGTGAAATGGAAAGAATAAAACCTGCCTCAGTGGATGCTGTGCAAAGTAGAGGAGAGAATACATATGAAAAGGGTCAATTTAGTAGTACTAATTAGAATCTCAAAAAATGTTGGTAATGAGCCTAACAGTCATTAAGAGAAGCAGATACTTCTAGAGTGTGTATGTGTGTAGAGTTCCAAACACTTCAGGAATACAACTCTATGAAATTGGTGCTTTTATTACCTTCATTTCCCAGCTGAGGAATCTAGATTGAGGCAGAGTCATGGCTAATAGGAGAGTGCTCAGGCTGGATTCCTCACCTCCACTGCTACCCATATGGCCTCTTGGTTATTAGCATTGCTGTCATTGTGCCTATTGGTCAGAGCTGGGCTGGGCCCTTTCAGGATGTGTGGTCTGGAGGTGAACTGGGTGAAGGGGAGATGGCCAAGGAGGAGAGGCCAGTGTGGGGACAGTTGCAGCCCTACAGTATTGGTGGAGAGGGTCTGATCTGGTGGCCATAGCAGGGTTCAACCCATGTTCTTCATTCAGCAGAGTTCACTAGGCATCCATCATGGACTGAGACAGGCCATGGGCAACCAAGCCCAGCCTCACACCCTCCTGAGCTGAAGCTGTGCATGTGGCACAAATGCCATGTGTTCTGAGCTCTGTACTCTAAGACCTCTACCTGCCTCATGCAAGCGATACTCCCACGGTGTTATCAGCCCCTCACAGATAAGGAAGTAGAGGCACTAACATGCTGCCTGCATCCAGGATCAAGCCAAGATCTAAAGGAGGCTCTGTGGCTTTGAGGTGCACTGCCTTTCAGAGGTTCCACATGCATCCAAAAAGGGCTGGTACATCTAGCAGGCACCAAGCAGTGGTATGCTCACATACCAGTGGGTGACTGGTGGCCCCAGGGCACATGAGTCTGAGGAAGGTAGCTGCTACCAACAGAGCCATCAGGGAAGGTTTCAGGGAAGACGTGATGCAGAAGTTGTCTCTGAAGGATGCCTATGATTTAAATGTGAGCTGGGGGTTCAGGGAAAGCTGTTGCCAGGGAACAAGGGCCCAGATGGAGATATGGAGGGCAGGCAGCAGTTGTGTAGGGACAGGGAATGACTCAGTGACTCATTGTCACTGCTGATGGTCACACTGAGGGTGGGAAGGGTGAATCCAGGACACCTTTCCAAGGAGGAAAGAGGGGAGCCAAGAAGAGATTGGGCTAGGGGTTATGGGGTCTGGTCCTAATTGGGCCTGTTTACTCTCTATCAATGACCAGTCATGGCCTGGAGCTCAGAGGGAGTATGAGACCTCTCCTGGTTCTTGTCCTGAGAGATCTTGTCCTGGCTGGGAGCCTGGTGAGGAAACAGTCATTTCATCCTGACCTGCCAGACAGTTCTCTTGGTAGACTGGGTGGATGCTGTACTCTCCATGCTCACCCACAAGGCTGGTTGGTGGGCACTGCTGCTCTCCACAGGTCCAGAGACAGAGGCACAGAGCCAACTATCCTCTCAGTAAGGACAAGATCCAGGCCTCCTGAGCCCATCGATGTGCCTTGTTTTTACCCTCAAAACTACGCCCATTTTGCTCTCTCTTCTATACTGCAGCAGCCCCATACCTTGTCATGCTGAGGATATCAAAATCTAGACAACAGTACCAAGGTGAGGACAGAGTAAGGAGGGAGTGCAGCTCAGAAAGAGCTGGACCCTGCCTTTGTTGTCCCCAGCCATGCCTCAGCTCATCATGTCCATCCTGCTGCCACCGCTGGACTGCCATGGGGGTCCCAGTCCATGGGGTCAAGGTGAGGTGGGAATGAGAGCAACAGCAGTTGAGTGGTCTGGCTTATGACAGCTTTTCCTTCTCCAGGGAGTAGTCAGTCCAGGACCTTCAGGTTCCTCAAAGCAACTGTACCTTGGAGTGGACCAAGAGCCAAGCTGGATACCAGGCCATCCATGTACATATCAGGGGCTACTCTCACCCAGCTGACACCTGCTCCCAGCTCCCCTAGGAGCTGTCTTCTCACTCTGCCTCTTTTTCAGACTGTCTGGAAACGGATTCTCCCCAACATCCTCGAAGTGGAAGACTCGACTGATTTTTTCAAGTCAGGGGCTGCATCTGTGGATGTTGTAAGGTAAGGCCAGGAGTGAAGGGGTCCTATCCCAGGTGTCTGAGGTGGTGTCACCCATCAGCCCAAAACTTAACAGCAGGAAACCACCACCATTTGTTATGCTCATGATTATGCAAGTCAGTAATTAAGAAAGGGCCCATGAGTGCAGGCCTGGCAAGCCACCGTGAATGGACTACAGGTCAGTGGATTGTCAGGAGCTGGGACAGCTAAGTAGGTATGTACTACTGCTAGCTGACTTCTCACCATCATGCCTGGTACCTGGGCAGGGAAGGCTAGCAGCTGCTTTGTGGGCACCCTTGACCAGGCACTTGCATGTGGCAACTTGGACACTTGGGCTCTGTAGCTGCTCACAGTGCTGAGAATGAGAATGTCAGCCAACAAGGCAGGTGCAGTAGTGCCATTCATCACCCAGCCTGGAAAATCTCATCACATCACCTCCACTGGCTTGATTGGTCTCAGCAGTCGCAAGCCTATCCAGGTTCATGGGAAGGGGTATGGAGCTAAGGCCCACCCCTCCAAGGGAAGAGGATCTACTAATATGTGGCTCTGCTTTAAAATTGCCAGTGAAGGTCAAGGCATACAGAGGGAGAGGGGTTCAGGCAGGTAGGGCCAAAGCAGATGAATCCAACCTTACAAGTCTCTGCATCAGGTATATATTGGAGGTGAAGGAATTATAAATGTAGTATTTAAAAAACTGAGGTATACCTTTATATACAGTGAAATGCATAAAACTTAAGACAACAGTTTGGTAAGCTTTGGTTTAACTTGTGAACCCACACAAGCTATACTATATTTAATATACAGATTATATTACATATTTCATATATAACACAAGTTATATTTTAATCAAGATAGACACCAGCCTCAGCCCAGGAGGTTCCCCCCTACTCCTTACTAGTCAGTGGCCCCATGGCCCATGGACAATCTATCACCATAGATTAGTTTAACATTTCTTCAACTTCCTATGAATTTTCCTGCTTGCCATTTAACAATGCATAGAGAAGGGTGTGGAATGTATTAGAACATCTTTGCTTATAATCAATAGTAACTTAATTCAGGCTGGTGTAAGCAAAAAAGCCAAAAAACAAAAGTTAAGAAATATACAATAGCTTTCTTTAGGCATAGCTGAGTATTCTAATGGCTCAAATTATGTCATTAAACTTGTCACCATCTTTATTTGGGGGCAAGATTTTTTCCCCATAGTGATAAGCACAGTAGCTCTGGTCAAATTTCTTGTTTTTTCAACTTTCCCATTGAAGAGGGAGGTTGCTTCCTCAGCAGTTTCCACATAAATCCCTGACTTGAATTTAGTGGCTGTGGCAGAGTCGTGAGCCAGTCACATGCCATAGGGAGGCATGCTCTAATTGGCCTAAGCTTGGACATGTGCCTACATCTGGAGCCAAGGGTTGAGTTGACTACATTCAATCCACATCTCTGAAAAGAGGGCAGATGGTTGTTCCCTTGGAAAATATCAATGTTCTGAGGAGCAGGAGAACTGGGTGCTAAGAAGGCAGAAACAAAGATGTCTGCCAAAAGTGTGGAGAGAGTTCTTGTACTTCAGTTGGGCTCACTTAAGTGTCTGCAGTCAACTGTAAGCTGGGTGCCCTAGGTAGACCCCTTCAGCAGGATAGCCCAGGCTTGTTCCAGCAGTGGTAGTTAGGTGGTAATAGGGTCCTAGAAGAAGGAGCAGAATGAACACATCACCTCCATGCATTCTGTTGGCCAGAGGAAGTCAAATGGCCAGCCCAGCTTCAAATGGTGGTGAAATGGACTTCACCTTGTGATGGCAGTCCCAGGTTTGCAACATATGTAAAAGGGCTGAATTGGGCCTGTGTACTTAGAAATCTTGGGCACCACGAGTCCTTTGCATTCTGACTTATTCGTATGATGTAAAGTGTACAAAATATGTTTTGTTAAAAAATAATGCTAAGTAAAAGAGGTTCTGATACCTGGGAGAATGATGTTCAGAGGCTAAGCCAGGCTTTCCTAGTGCTTCTGAGCTGAGGTTGATGGAGAATGCAAAAAAAACCCCACAACTAATTCTTTTTTTGTTTGTTTGTTTTCTAAATAGTTAAGAGCATATATCCTTTTGTTTTTATTATGTTAAAAATATAATATGATCTACCCTCTTAAGCTTTTAAGTTTACCTTACAGTATTGTTAACTATAAGAACAATGGTGTATAGTAGATCTCTAAAACTTTTTCATGTTTTATGACTGATACTTTATATCCATTGAACAGCAACTCTCCATTTTACCCTTCTCCCAGCCCTTGGCAACCATCCTTCTACTTTCTACTTTAGATGCCTTATATAAGTGGAATCATGCAATATTTATCCTCCTGTGACTGGCTTATTTCACTTAGTGTGATATTCTCTAGGTTTACCATGTTGTGGCATATAACAGGATTTTCTTCTTTTTAAAGTTTGAATAATATTCCATGGTATGTGTGCACTACGTTTTCTTTGTTTGTTTATCTGTTGATGAATATTAAGGTTGTTTTCATCTTTTGGCTATAGTGAACAATGAACAAGGGTATGAAGATATATATTTGAGATCCTGATTTCAAATCTTTGGAATAAATATCCAGAATTGAGATTGCTGGATCAGTGTGGTTCTGTTTTTAATGTTTTGTGCAACCTTTGTATTCTTTTCCATGGTGACTCTACCATTCTTCATTGTTACCAATAGTACACAAGGGTTTCAATTTCCCCACATCCTTGCCAGCACTTGATTTTTTCTGTTTCTTCTTTCTTTGCTTTGTTTAACAATGGCGATGCTAACAAATGTGAGGTGATATCGCATTGTAGGTTTAACTTGCATTTCCCTGAGAATGAGTGATGTTGCACATCTTTTCATATACCTGTTGGCCATTTGTATGTCTTCTTCAGAGAAATATCTGTTCAAATCTTTTGCTCATTTAAAAAATTGGGTTATTTGTGGGATTTTTCTGTTAAGTTATAGGAATTCCTTATATTTTGGATATTAACCTCTTAACAGATACATGGTTTGCAAATATTTTATCACATTCTGAAGCTGCCTTCTTACTATGTTGATTGTTTCCCTTGCAGTACATAAACTGTTTATATTCATGTTGTCCCACTTGCATTTTGTTGCCTGTGATTTTTGTGTCACATTCAAGAAATCATTGCCAACACCAATGTCATAAAGCTTTTCCTTTATGTTTTCTTCTGGGAGTTTTAAAATTTTAGGTATTACATTTAAGTCTTTAATTTATTTTGAGTTGATGTTTGTCCAACAAAGATGTAATGGCCACCATAATGAGAAAGTAACTTTGTACTGAAAGATGAAGCAGGCCACTACATAGAATATAACAGAATTTATTGTAGGGTAATTTACTTAATGGGAAGATAGGGTTAGAGCAAAAGAGACAACCCAGCAACTCTGTACAGATTAGTCTTCACTAACAGACCCCTGTTACTGTAATTATTCAATAGGATAACTCAGGTGCTAATGACTGATAGGACAAAGGGACAAAGAACACAGTGGCACCAGGGGCCATACCTCCCAGTGATCTTGTGATAGATGATTGTAATCTGTACTATTACTGGTTTCATCTTTATCTTGGTTGTCATGCCATTCTAGTTGTTAATAACAAAAATTTATATGGCTACATTTTAAGAAACAGACAATCATCAACTGGCATTGATATGCTTACTAAGGACAGTGAAGTTGGTCAAAAGTCACAGTATAAAAAGACACTAAAATGGAGATGGTTTTGTTCATATCTACATCTAGATAATGTTTGCATATAGTTTAAGATAAAGGTATAATTTTAATCTTTTGCATATGGATATTGTATTTCCAATATCATTTATTGAAGAGACTGTCTTGTATATTCTTGATACTGTCATGAAGATTAGTTGATTTATTTCTGGGCTCTCTATTCTGTTCTGTTGTTATATATGTGTTTTTTAAAATATTGTATTTATTTATTTTTAGAGAGAGGGTAGGGGAGGGAGAAAGAGAGGGACACATCAGTGTGTAGTTGCCTCTCAAGCTCCCCCCTGCTGGAGAACTGATCCACAACCCAGGCATATGCCCAGACTGGGAATTGAACCAGGGACCTTTTGGTTCACAGGTTGACACTCAATCCACTGAGAGCCACACCAGCCAGGGCCCTTAACAAAAGATTTTATTTATTTATTTTTAGAGAGAGGGGAAAGGAGGGAGAAAGAGAAGGAGAGAAATCAAATTTTTGAGTGAAAAATAAGGATGCACATTATATATGGGTAGTACTAATTCCGTATCTATATAAATGTTTTTGATTCTTTTATTTTTGCTTATGTGTTAAAAGTGTAACTCTAGAAAGCAATAATGATATCCATTTGCAAAATAATACCCTGGAATGTGATAATCAGTTTTCTTGAATGTACAATGAACTTGCAGTGAAAGCAATTTTGGCCAATGATTCAATGAAATGTAATGAAGAGTGACATACTGTTATTCACAGAGTAAGATAGATGATGATGATTATCCACTTGATAACATAGGTGATGCCAGTTGTTACCCACTTGTTAAGATAGGTGATGCCAACTTTATTACCACAGAGTAAATGGTGTGACATTTCCTCGTACACTTTAGGCAGGAGAAATTATTGGAAAATCCCTTGGAAAGTATTGAAATGGTTTTTGTACACTGCAAGTTTTAATCTAAAAGCTATTAAATATGCTAAAAAGCATGGCAACAGAACTGCTGAGAGAAACTTCAGACCTCCTCCCACAGGGAGTGTCATCAGATTGTGGGGCAACAGGAAGAAAAGCTTCTTCAGATGCCAGGACAGAAGAAGGCAATGGGAGAGAAACCTCCAAAGAGACTAGAGGTGGAGCAGGAGGTGGTTTCTAGAGCAGCGTCAAACTGGGATTTCTGTTCCAACCAAGGTGATACAAGAATGTAAAAGGATTGCATAAGAAAATAGCATTGATGATTTCTCAAGGACATCAAAATGGTGCTTTAACTTTATGAAGAGAGAAGGCTTGAGCATGAGGACACAAATGAAACTTGCCCCAAAGCTTCCAGCAGCTTATGAGAATCAAGGTTTGGAATTTCATTCTTATGTTATCAATCTTCAAAAGACTTACAATTTTAAGCTGTCCCAAATCACCAATATGGACAAGGTCCCACTTACATTTGATGTGCCATCCAACAGAACTGTGGACATCAAAGGAGCAAAGACCATGGCTATTAAAACTAGTGGTCATGAGAAAACATATTTCACATTGTTCTAGCCTGTTGTGCAGATGGGACAAAACTGCCACTTATGATCGTCTCTAAAAGAAAAACATTTCCAAAGGAAAAGATTCCAAGTGGAGTTACTGTCCACGTGCGTGAAAAAGGATGGATGGATGAATGAATAAGGCATGAAAATCTGGTTTAACAAAGTCTGGTCACAAAAGCCTGCAGGATTACTTAAAAAAAACCCAGCTTTGCTTGTTTTTGATCACTTCAAAGCCCATGTTACACAAAGTGCAAAAGCATTCTCAACAGGCTTGAAAACCCAACTTGCTATGGTACCTGGTGGGCTAATCAGCCAAGTGCAACCTCTTGATTTGTCAGTAAACAAGCCATTTAAAGCTCTAATGAAGAAAGAGTGGATGTTGTGGATTCAGTCAGCTGGTAATGATTTAACACCTACAGGCAGGATCAAGAAAGTATCCATCACACAGGTTTGTAATTGGATCCTAAGATCCTGGAACGGTGTCAAGAAGGAAGTGGTTGTGAAATCGTTTAAAAAATGTGGTATCAGCAATGCTATGGATGGAAATGAGGATGGTGAAATTTACCAGGATGAGAAAAGTGACTCTTCAGAAGACACTGGTAATGCAGATATTGAAGAGGGTGATACTTCTTTTTTTTTAAAGATTTTATTTATTTATTTTTAGAGAGGGAAGGGAAGGAGATAGAGAGATAGAGAGAGAGAAACATCAATGTGCAGTTGCTGGGGGTTATGGCCTGCAACCCAGGCATGTACCCTGGCTGGGAATCGAACCTGCGACACTGGTTCCCAGCCCGCGCTCAATCCACTGAGCTACACCAGCCAGGGAGAAGGTGATACTTCTGATGTTGACAGTGATGAAGAGTTCTTGGCCTTCTGTGATGCATACATATCATAAATTTGTTACCAGTACATAAAATTTCTTGTACCTTGTATCTGTTCTTGTGTTTTGTAATTATTTGTAACATAAAATTTCCTGTACCATAATGTTTAAAACATGCTAAAATTCCTTAATAATACAAAAAAGTATCTAAATAAGTAAAAATTGAATTAATAAAAATAAGTAAAAATTGAATTAATTAAAATGAAAGATTTTTTCCCTGAAAGTTTGGGCCAAAGATGTGGGTGCACATTATACACAGCAAATACAGTATGTGATTTTTGTCACTCATTCTATTACAGTGGTGCATCATTTATCAATATACATATATTGAACCATTGCATCACAGGGATGAATCCTACTTGGCCGTGGTACATGATCCTTTTAATGTGCTGTTGAATTTGGTTTGCCAGCATTTTTAAAAATAATTTTTGCTTCTATATTCATCATGTACATTGGCCTATAGTTTTCTTTTCTTGTAATATCCTTATTTGACTTAAGTGTTAAGGTAATGCTGACCTCATAAAATGAGTTTGGGAGTGTTCCCTCCTTTTCAATTTTTTTGGAAGCATTTGAGAAGAATTGGCACTAATTCTTTTTTAAATATTTGGTAAATTCATTAGTAAAACCATCTGGTCATGAGTTTTTTTGTGTTGGAAAGTTTTTTATTACTGATTTAATCTATTAACTTATTTGGTTGTACAGATTTTCTATTTCTCAGTGTATCAGTTTTTTAATTAAATATTGTATTGTTCTATTACGGTTGTCCCAATTTTTTATCCCCTTTCCCACCTCCACCCATTGCAACCCTGCTCCCACAGTCAGTACTCACACTGTTGTCTATGTCTATGGGTCTTTCACACATGTTCTTTGATTATTTGCTTCTCCTTCTTTCCAGCATTATTCCCCTTCACCCTCCATTCTGGTCACTATCAGTATGTTCCATATTTCCACACCTGTGGTTTTATTTTGTTCATTAGTGTGTGTTGTTCATTAGATTCCTCTTATAGGTGAGGTCATATGGTATCTCTCTTAAACCGACTGGCTTGTATCAATTACTATAATATTCTCCAGTTTCATCCACGCTTTTGCAAAAGTTAGGAGTTCCTTCTTTCTTTCTGCTGTGTAGAAAGAAACAGAATTTACACCATGGAATCATGGTGTAAATGTACCACAGTTTTTTGATCCACTCATTTACTGATGGACATTTAGGCTGTTCCCAGCACTAGGCTACTGTAAATAATGCTGCTATAAACATATGGGTGCACAGGTTCTTTTGAATTCATGTTTCAGGATTCTGAGGGTCTAATCCCAGCAGTGGAGTCACTGGGTCAAAGCAGAGTTCCATTTTTAGTTGTTTGAGGAAGTTTCACAGAGCTTTCCACAGTGGCTGCACCAGTCTGCATTCCCACCAACAGTGCACTAGGGTTACCTTTTCTCCACATCCTCAGCAGCACTTGTTTGTTTTGCTAATGATGGTCATTCTGACCATTGTGAGGTAGTATCTTACTGTGGTTTTAATTCACATCTCTCTGATGGCTAGTGATATTGAGAACCTTTTCATATTTCTATGGGCTCTCTGTCTGTCCTCCAAGCAGTAGTGTTTTTTCAGGTCCTTTGCCCATTTTTTAATTGGATTGTTTGTCTTCCTGGTGTGAAGTTGTGTGAGTTCTTTATATATTCTGGAGATCAAATCCTTGTCTGATGTATTATGGCACATATATTTTCCCATGTGGTGGATCCCTATTCACTTTGATGATGGTTTCTTTAGCCATAAAGAAGCTTTTTAATTTGGTGTAGTTTTATGTTTTTCCCTTATTTCCCTTACCCTAGGATATATACTGATGAAAATATTGCTGCATAGGATATCAGAAATTTTAATGCCTGTTCTCCTCTTGGACTTTTATGGTGTTGTTGTGGGGCAGCATGACAGAAACCTTTCCTCTTACCTGTATCACACCTGGGGGCCTTACTGAGAGATGCCCCTGTCTCTGGGGGGATGAAAGTGCTAATTTATGTCCTCTTAGGTATGCCATCCATGACCATGGCTTGTAGCCTCTGTTCAGAGCAAGTCCTGAATCATCAGGCCCCTGTTCTGGGCACCAGATGTATGGTGGCTCCAGCCACAGGACACCCCATGGCCGCCACAGATGAGAATAAGTCTACTAAGACATGATCTGCTTGGGGAGGAAAGGTGGCCGATCTCTCAAAGGAGAAGGGACAGGAGCCTTTTCCTCAATGGGATTTTATGGGATTCATATGCATAGGAATACAGGGCATATATGTAAATCTCATCAATCATTGTCAGACAGTAATGATCAAACAATAGATAACATTCAAAGAACTATGAGGGCTTATTTTAAGTCAGGGCCAGATAGCTAAAGGGCCATAAAACTTTGGGGAAACAAACTCATTTCATGCTTGGACCCTTATTTAAATTGAGGGCATTAGCAAAGCAGGTTTCACAGGATTTTATGCATTCTTTCTTAGGCCTGATCACCCCTCGGAATCTGCTCTTTCCAGCACAGGGCTGCACCCACCTCTAGCATTGTTTCAGGCTTAAGTCGGACAGGGGAAGTAAGGCAGCCAGGAGATGAGGAGACTTCTAGCAGACAGAATGAGAGCTCAGACTATGTCAAAGCCATGCGGCGAGGGTTCATCACCCCCTTTTTCTGTAGCCCCCCTAGTCCTTCCTTGAGGATGCCCTCATGACCCTGCCTGTCTTAGGTTGTCCCTCCCTTGAGGAATCTTACCCATCATTGGCTAACCGGTTATACACTGGGGGCCAGGCAGGGTGGAGTAAAGTGGGTAGAGGTGGTGCTTCTGCCAGCGGGATAAGCTTTGTCTCTTTAGTGGCTTAGGGTCGGAATCTGAAGTGGGCAAGAAAGCTTGGATATCTTAGCTCACTCTCACTCAGCCTTAACCATGAGGAGTTATAACTTCTGAAACTAGGCAGTGAGGTTCTCAACATGTTGTGAATTATATTTTATACATCTTGAGTTCATTCTAGTGTATGGTGTAGGTCTGTGGTCTAGTTTAATTTTTTTTCGTGTGCCTGTCCCAATCTCCCAACACCATTTATTGAACAGGACAGTTTTGCTTCATTGTTTGCTCCTGCCCCCTTTGTCAAATATTAATTGACCATAGAGACATGGGTTTATTTCTGGGCTCTCTATTCTGTTCCATTGATCTATGTGTCTGTTCTTATGCCAATACCAGACTGTTTTGATTATCATGGCCTTGTAGTATAGTGTGATGTCAGGAATTGTCATCCCTCCTACTTTCTTCTTCTTTCTCAAGATTGCTGAGGCTATTTTGGGTCTTTTCTGGTTCCATATAAAGTTTTGAAATGTTTGTTCTAGATCTGTGAAATATGCCATTGATATTTTAATAGGGATTGCATTGAATCTATAGATTACTTTGGGTAGTATGGGCATTTTGATGAATTAATTCTTTCAATCCATGAACACAGTATAAGCTTCCATTTATTTGTATCTCTCCTTAATTTATTCCTTCAATGTTCTGTAGTGTTCCAAACACAGGTTTTTTACTTCCTTGGCTAGGTTTGTTCCTGGGTATTTTATTTTTCTTGTTGCTATATAAAATGGGATTTTTTTCCTGGTTTCTCTTTCTGATATTGCATTGCTGGTGTACAAAAATGCCATTGATTTCTCCATGTTGGCTTTGTATCTCACTGTATTGCCAAATTCACTTATTAGGTCAAGTAGAGTGGTGGAGACTAGGTCAAGTTTTTGGTGGAGACTAGGGTTTTCTATGTACACTATCATGTCATCTGTGAATAATGACAGTTTTACTTTCTCTTTTCCAATTTGGGTGCCTTCTATTTATTTTTCTTATCTGATCACAGTGGCTAGGACTTCCAGTACTATGTTGAATAAAAGTGGAGAATGCAGACATGCTTCTTTTGTTCCTGACCTTAAGGGGAGAGCTTTTAGTAGTTTTCTCTTGACTATAATGTTGTCTATAGGTTTCTCATATATGGCCCTTACAATGTTGAGAAATTCTCCCTCTATGCCCACACTACTGAGTGTTTTAATCATAGATGGGTATTGTACTTTACCAAATAAATTTTCAGCATCTATTGATATGATCATGTAATTTTTGTCTTTTATATTGTTTATGTGGTATATTATGTTTATCAATTTGCAAATATTGTACTGTCTTTGCATCCCTGGGATGAATCCCACTTGATCATGTTGTATGATCTTTTTAATGTGTTGCTGGATCTGGTTTGCCAGTATATTGGTGAGGATTTTAGCATATACGTTCATCAACAATATTGGCCTGTAGTATTCTTTCTTTGTTGTGTCTTTATCTGGTTTTGGAATTAGGTTGATACTGACCTCATAAAAAAAGTTTTGGAGTCTTCCCTCTTCTTGGACTTTTTGGAATAGTTTGAGCAGGATGGGGGTTAGCTCTTCCCTAAATGTTTTTAAAAATTCTCCTGTGTAGCTGTCCACTCCAGAGCTTTTGTGTGCTGGAAATATTTTGTTTACCCTTTCAATTTCACTAGTTGTTATCAGTCTATTCAAGCTTTCTGCTTCTTCTCAATTCAGTTTTGGAATATTTAATGTTTCTAGAAATTTGTCCATTTCACCCAGATTGTCCAGTTTCTTGGCATATAGTTTGTTCATAGTAATTTCTTACAATCCTTTGTATTTTTGTGGTATCTTTTGTAACTTCTCTTTGACTTCTGATTTTATTTATTAGGGCGCTCTAATAACTTTTTTCTTGATGAGTCTGGTTATAAGCTTGTCAGTTTTTTGTATCTTTCAAAGAATCACCTTCTAGATTTATTGATCCTTTGAATTGTTATTTTGGTCTTTATGTCATTTCATTCTCCTCTAATCTTGATTATTACCTTCTTTCTTCTTGCTGTTGGCTTTGTTTCTCTGTGTTACTCTAGCTCTTCTAGATGTAGGCTTAGAGTGTTTATTTGAGATTTTCTTATCTTTTGGGGTTTGACCTGTATTGCTTTGAACTTCACTCACAGGGTGCTTTCACTGTCCCATAGATTTTGGGCTATTACATGTTCATTTTCATTTGTTTCCAGAAACTTGATTTCTTCTTTTATCTCATTGTTAAACTATTCATTATTTCATAGCATGTTATTCAGTCTCCATGTCTTTGAATGTTTTTCACTTTTTTCCTTAAGATTGGTTTCTAATTTCAGTCCATTGTGATCTGAGAAGATGCTTGATATGATTTCAATTTTCCTGAATTTGTTGAGGCTTGTTTTGTGTCCTATTGTGTGGTCTGTCTTTGAAAATATTCCATGTGCATTTTAGAACAAATGTATATTTTGCTTCTTTGGGGTGGAAGGTTCTTAATCTATCAATGAAGTCCATTTAATCTAGAGTGTTGCTCAATGCCACAATATTGTTCTTGATTTTTTGCTTGGAAGATCTGTACATTGTTGTCAATGCTAAAATCTCCTATGATTTGTGTGTTGCTGTCTACATTTTTCTTGAAGTCCTCCATGATTTTCTTTGAATATTTAGGTGCTCCTATGTTGGGTGCATATATGTTTGCAAAGGTTATATATTCTTGATAGATAACTCCCTTAATTATTATGTAATGTGCATCTTAGTCTCTTCTTATGGTCTTTGTTTTGAAATCTATTTTGTCTGATATAAGTATTACTACTGCAGCTTTTCTTTTCATGTCCATTTTCTTGGTATATCTTTCTCCATCCATTCACTTTCAGTCCGTGTAGATCTTTTGTCCTGCTGTGGGTCTCTTGTAGACAGCATATATGTGTGTTGTGTTCTCTTAGCCATTCAGCTGCCTTATGTCTTTTGATTGGAGCACTTAACTGTTTACATTTAAGGTTTTTATTTATAGGTTCATATTCATTGCTATTTTTCCCTTTGTACTTCTGTTCCTCTCTCCCCATTTTTTCCTTCATCTTCTTAAAGTAGTTCCTTTAGCATATCTTGCAATGCTGGTTTGGTGGAGATGTATTCTTTTAGCCTTTCTTTTTGTCTGGGAAATGCCTTATTTTGCCTTCCATTTTAAATGAGAGCTTTGCTGGGTAGAACAGTCTTGGTTGCAGGCATTTGCTTTTTATTACTTGGAATATTTCTTGTCATTCCCTTCTGGCTTGTAGTGTTTCTGTTGAGAAATCAGCTGATAGTCCTATCAGAGCTTCCTTGTTATGTTACTGGCTGTTTCTCCCTGTTGCCTTTAAAGTTCTCTCTGTCTTTAACTACATTTTCCATTTTAACTACAAAGTGTCTTAGGGGAGGTTTCTTTGGGTTCATCATGATTAGGACCCTCTGTGCTTCCTGGACTTGTGTGAATTTTTCCCTCATCAGTTTAAGGAAGTTTTATGCCATTATTGTTTTCAAACAAGTTTTCTGTCCCTTGCCCCACTTCTTCTCCTTTTGGTATCACTGTGGTACAAGTATTATTATGTTTCATTTTGTCCTACAGCCCTCTTAAGCCCTCTTGTTCTTTTTGAGTCTTTTTTTGTTTTGTTGTTCTGCCTGGGAGTTTTTTACTACCTTGCCTTCCAGCTCTCTAATCCAGTCCTCTGCTTCATCTAGCCTGCTTTTAATCCCTTCTATTGTGTTCTTCATTTTAGATATTATATTCTTCATTTCCTCCTGGCTGTTATTGATAGCTTCTGTATCCTTTTCTCCTGCTGGTATAGTTCACATTAAGTTCCTTGTAGCTTTCATTGAGTTCCTTATAGTTCTCACTGACCTCCTTGAACATTCTTATAACCATTATTTTCAACTCAATGTCTGATAGTTTTCTCACCTCAGTTTCATGTAGCACTTTTACTAGGGATTCCTCCATTCCTTTTGATTGGGGGTTGTTTCTTTGCCCCCAATTAAAGTGACTCTTTGGTTTATTGCTGCATATTAAATTGATCTGCTTTGACTCCATGTCTTCATGGTGTGACCTTCTATGGTAGCAAACCTGTGTGACTCAGTGGTGTAGTCTCCTTGGTCTTCTGAAGTGGATGCTCTTGGAATGCACATAAAAGGAAATAAAAGAGAAAATAATGAAAATCATGAAGAAGACCACTTTGGAATTTGTCTCAATAGAATCCAGTGTTTGTCACTTTTTTTTTTCTTTCTGGTTCCACCCGTGGTAATGGAACCCGTGGTTCCACACCTGTTTGAGAGTACAAGTGATCCACAGTCTGTGGCTGTCTACTTTTGATTTGGCTGGTCCCCTCTGTTCTGCCTTGCCAGATTTCCATCAGCCCAGGGACCAGGAGTGATTCATTTAATGACCCAAGAGTTCTGCCAGTACCTTCTCCATCTGCTTCCAGAGGGGACCTCTGGTGCAATCTGGAGGGTGGGAACTCTGGGTCACCCCTAGGGGGCACTGTTCAGTCTTCAGGGAAGATGGTGGGAGTGTTTTCTTACCCCCTCACCATACATCCTTTTCTGTCCCAGATTCTTTCTAATAATGTATGGTTTATGGTGAATTAGCTGTGATTTCTGGTGAGGGCCAATCTTTGTAAAAGGGGCAGCTCTTTCCTGTACATGGAAGGCAGCTCTTTCTAGGTGCCAAGGCTGGGCAGGGTCATGAACACCCACTGTTGCTTCTGTATTTAATCTCTCTGATCTACGGTGTTCAGTGGATAAGGGCCCATGGAACATGTAGCTCGTAGTGGCTGGTAAAGGGCTGTTTTAGACCTTTTTCTTCTTTCCTCTTTGGAAATGCACCCAACTACGGGCTCCTGAGCCTGGTGTCACTGATCTGCAAATTGTATAATCCTGCAGGTGGGTGTTGGCCTTGTCTGTCTGTGAAAGGTTCTGCCTGGCTATAGCAAATCTCAAGTGTTCAGTTTCTAACCATCCACTCCCCAGCCTGCTCCTCTCTCGCAGTACACTTAGGCTTGAACTCTCTTCACTTTGTATAGTCCCCTGCTCACCAGCCATATTGTGTTGGGTCCCACAGTCCCTTCAGCATGACTCTATCCCTCTGAGTTCTTTGTTGGGAGAGCTGCCACACACATACGCATGTGTACTTGAGCACCAGGTCTCTATTGAGTCTCAAGTCCTGCCTCAGCTCCTCTTTTAAAAGAGTTGGTATGTGACACTGCACTGCACTACTGAGCCCTGGGGGGCCTGTTCTCTGCATGCTCCCTCTCCTCAAAAATCACAAGGTCTCTCTCAGTCAGAGCTGGCCATAACCCGTCAGAGCTTGACACAACCCGTCAGAGCCTCCGACAATGTTAGATAAAGTTTCTCTCTGATCTCTCCTGAGTGGCACTGGGAAGGTCTCTCAGTGATACTATAACATGGGGCAGTAGCAGGGCTCTCTCCCTGCTCCCTCCAGTGATTCTCAGCCTTGGCCAGGCCTGCTACCACCACACTGTTTCAGTCAGCACCTCTTGAGCTGTCTCTCTCTGCACCCAGACCTCATAGTTCCTGAGCAGATCCACAGCCACCCTGAATCTGTGCAGCCAGAAGTGCCTGGTTGGGAAGTGGTGATGGTAGTTTCCCCATTAGGAGAGCCTGGGCTGCCTACCCCCCAGTGCCATTCAGGTGGGCAGGCTCTTTCCCACTGACACATACTCCCCACACTGTTGTCCACATACACACTCACACATGCTCTCACTCACTCTTGGTTTTTGAGTTGATTGCTCTGTGGTTTAGCTGCAAAACCAGTCTGGGTGTAGGAGGAAGTAGACAGAGCTTCCAGCTCTTCTGTAGCCATCTTAGATCTGAATACATCACATTTGATATATCATTTGCTTCTACAAATTTGTCCATTTCATGTATGTTATCAAATTCATTGTCATATAATTCACCATAGTATTCTCTAATGATCTTTTTCACTCCTGAAAAATTGGTATAATCTCTCCTCTTTCATTTATAATTCTAATAATTTGAGGGTTTTTTTGTTGTTTTTTTTTTGGACATTCAGCTAAAAGTTTGTCACTTTTGTTAATATTTCCAAGTTACCAAGTTTTGATTTCATTGATTTTCGCTATTATTTTGTGTTTCACTATTTCTTTATTTTTAAAAAATTTTATTAAAGTAGGACTTCTGGCCAAGATGGAGGTGTAGATAGACACACTGTGTCTCCTCCCACAACCAAAAGAAGGACAACAACAATTTAAAAACAAAAAACAACCAAAACTGATGGAAAATCAAACTGTATGGAAGTCTGATGACCAAGAAGTTAAAGAAGACACATTCATACAGACCAACAGGAGGGGCAGAGACAGGAAGCTGGGGTGGAGAGGGCTCACTGCAAAGCAGTGGCTGGCAGACCCAGCAAGGTGGCAGATGGTGGAGGGGCACAGTAGGCATGGCAGCTGGTGGACCGGGTGGTCCCACATTCGCCCACAGATAAACCAGGTGAAACTGAGTAGTGGAACAGACACGCAATTCACGGTCTCAGTGCAGGCAACTAAGGCCTCAAACCACTGATTGAAAACACCTGTGGGGGCTGAGGGGCCAGGAGAAACTTCCGCCTCATAGGAGAGTTTGTTGAAGAGACCCACAGAATCCTAGAACATACACAAGCCCACCCAGATGGGAATCAGCACCAGAAGGGCACAATTTGCTTGTGGGTAGTGGGGGAAGTGAATGAAACCCAGCAGAGAGTGAAGCAAGAGCCATTGCTCCCTCTCAGACCCTTGCCCCACATACAACAGCACAACCTAGCAACATGGGTTGCTCCGCCCTGGTGAACACCTAAGGCTCTACCTCTCACTGCATAACAGGCATGTTGATACAAAAAAAATGCCCCAAACGACAGAACAGATCAAAGCTCCAGAAAAAATACAACTAAGCAACGAAGAGGTAGTCAACCTATCAGATGCACAGTTCAAAACACTGGTAATCAGGATGCTCACAGAATTGGTTGAATTTGGTCACAAATTAGATGAAAAAGGGAAGGCTATGCTAAGTGAAATAAAGGAAAATGTACGAGGAACCAATAGTGTTGGGAAGGAAATGGACTCAAATCAATGGTGTGGACTAGAAGGAAGAAAGAAACATCCAATCAGAAAAGAATGAAGAAACAAGAATTCAAAAAAAAGGAGGAGAGGCTTAGGAACCTCCAGGACATCTTTAAACATTCCAACATCTGAATTACAGTACCAGAAAGAGAAAAGGAAGAGCAACAAGTGAAAAAGCTATTTGAACAAACAATAAAGGAAAACTTCCCCAATCTGGCAAAGGAAATAGACTTCCAGGAAGTCCAAGAAGCTCAGAGAGTCCCAAAGAAGTTGGACCCAAGGAGGAACACACCAAGACACATCATAATTACATTAGCCAAGATTAAAGATAAGGAGAGAATCTTAAAAGCAGAAAGAGCAAAGGAGAAAGTTACCTAAAAAGAAGTTACCATGAAACTCTCAGTTGATTTCTCAAAAGGAACCTTACAAGCAAAAAGGGGCTGGAAAGAAGTATTCAAAGTCATGAAAGGCAAAGACCCACATCTAAGATTACTCTATCCAGCAAAGCTTTCATTTAGAATGGAAGGGCAGATAAAGTGCTTCTCAGATAAAGTCAAGTTAAAGGAGTTCATCATCACCAAGCCCTTATTATTTGAAATGTTAAAGGGACTTATCTAAGAAAAAGAAGATAAAAAATATGTACAGTAAAATGACAGCAAACTCACAATTATTAACAACCACACATAAAACAAAACCAGAAACAGACTATGCAAACAACTAGAGCAGAAACAGAACCACAGAAATGGAGATCACATGGAGGGTTACCAGCAGAGAAGTGGGGAGGGGAGAGAGGGGGAAAAAGTACAGCTAATAAGTAGCATAGATGGTAGGTAGAAAACAGAGAGGGGGAGGGTAAGAATAGTATGGGAAATGTAGAAGCCAAAGAACTTCTATGTATGACCCATGGACATGAACTAAAGGGGGAGATGTGGGTAGGAACGGGTGTGCAGGGTGGAGGGGAATGAAGTGGGGAAAAGGGGACAACTGTAATAGCATAATCAATAAAATATATTTAAAACTTTTTTATTAAAGTATAGTTGACATTCAATATTACATTAGTTCTAGGTGTACAATGTAGTGATTCATCATTCACATATGTACCTTACAGCGTGATTACCACACTAAGTCTAGGAACTGTCACTGAAAAAATGTTATAATATTATTGACTATAGTCCCTAAGCTTTATGCTATATCTTTGTGGCTTATTTGTTTTATGACTGGAAGTTTGTACCTCTTATTCCCTTTCATCTTTTACACCCATTATTCTACTGATTATACCTCTGGGAACATGAATTTGTTCTGAGGTGTTTCTGAGTCTGTTTTTGTTGTTTTGTTTGTACTTTTTTTTAGATTTCACATCTAAGTGGTATTATAAGGTATTTGTCTTTCCTGTCTAACTTATTTCACCTCTAAGTTCAATTGTGTTGTTACAAATGGCAAGATTTTATTCATTTTATTCCTAAGTAATATTCCATTGTATATGCATATCAAATCTTTTTTATTCATTCATCCATTGATGTTACCTAAGTTGCTTCCATATCTTGGCTATCATAAATAATGCTGTTATGAACATTATGGTACATATATTGCATATATCTTTTCAAATTAGTATTTTTGTTTTCTTCTAATAAACACCTGAAAGTGGAATTCCTAGATCATATGGTAGTTCTATAGTGGCTGAATCAATTTATAATCCTACCAACAGTGCACAAGTGTTTCCTTTTCTCCACATCTTCACTGGTACTTGTTATTTGTTACTTTTTGAAGAATCATTTTGACAGATATGAGGTGGTATCCCATTGTTTTGATTTGCCTTTCCCTGAGGATTATTAATGCTGGGAATCTTTTCATATGTTTGTTGGCTATTTATAGTTTTCTTTTGAGAAATATCTATCCCTGTCCTCTGTCCATTTTAAAATCAGATTGTTTGTTTGTTTTTTTTTTTATGTTGAGGTGTATGATCTTCTTACGTATTTCAGATACTAACTCCTTATGGATATATCATTTACGAATATCTTCTCCCATTTAGTAGGTTGTTGTCTTTTTGTTTTGTTGATAGTTTCCTATGCTGTGCAGAGGCTTTTCAATTTGATGTACTCATATTTGTTTATTTTTGCTTTTGTTTTCCTTGCTCAAGGAGAATTGTCTGGAAAGGTATTGGTAAGACCCATGTCAAAGAGCTTACTGCCTATGTTTTCTTCTATGAGTTTCGTAAGTTCAGGTGTTAAATTTAGCCTTTAACATATTTTGAGCTTTTTTATATATGATGCAAGAAGTAGTCCAGCTTCATTCTTTTACATGTGGTATCCACTTTCCCCAACACTTGTTATTGAAAAGACTGTCATTTCTACATTGTATATTCTGGCCTCCTTTGATTAATTGACCATATATGTGAGGGTTTACTTAAGGGCTTTCTTTTCTTTTCTGTTGATCGTTGTGTCCATTTTTTGTGGCACTACCAGACTTTTTTACTTTTTACAACTCCATAGATTAATTTGAAATTAGGGAGCATGATACATTTAACTTTGTTCCTTTTTCTTAAGATTTCACTATTTGGGATCATTCATGGTTCTATACATATTTTAGGATTACTTTTTCTACTTCTGAGAAGAATGCCATTGGTATTTTAATTGGTATTGCATTGAAACTGTAGATTTCTTTGATGGTATGGACATGTCAACAATATTAATCTTTTCAATCCCTGAGCACAATATAGCCCTCCACTTATTTGTGCCCACTTCAATTTCTTCAATGTCTTAGAGATTTCAGAGTAAAGATGTATCACTTCCTTGGTTAAATTTATAGCTAGGTATTTTATTCTTTTTGATGCAGTTATAAATGGAATTGTTTTTAGTTTATCCTTCAGATCATTTGTTATTAGTATATGGAAGCACAATGGATTTTTGTATATTAATTTTGTATCCTGCAACTTCACTGAATTAATTTATTAGTTCTAATAGTTTTTTTGGTGGAGTCTTTAGGATTTTGTTTTAATCCTCACCTGAGAATATGTTTATTGAGTTTAGAGAGAGAGAAAGGAAGAGTGAGAAACATTGATGTGAGAGAAACATCAATCAGTTTCCCCCCATATGTGCTGCACTTGGAGATTGAATTTGCAACCTAAGTATGTGCCCTGACTGAAGGTTGAACCTGCAGCCTTTTGGTATAGGAGATGACACTCTAACCAACTGAGACATTCAGCCAGGGCCTAAGATTTTTTGTATATAGCATTATGTCATCTACAAATACAATTTTACTTTCTCCTTTTCAATTTAGATGCCTTTTATTTCTTTTTCTTGTCTCATTATGATGGTTAGGACTTCCAATACAATATTGTATAATAGTGGTGGAGGTGGACATCTTTTTCTTGTATCTTATCTTAGAGGAAAAGCTATTACCTTTTCACCATGGAGTATGGCATTAGCTGTGAGTTTCTCATATATTCCCTTTATTACATAGAAGTAAGTTCCCTCTAGATCTACTTTGTTCAGAGATTTTTTAAAATCATAAATGGGTATTATATTTTATCATATGCTGTTTTTGCATCTCCTATAATGATATGATTTTCATTTTTGATTTTGCTGATGCAGTATATCATGTTGATTTGTGGATATTGAAACATCATTGCGTCCCTGGGATAATGTCCACTTTATCATGGTATATAATTACTTTAATGTGTTGTTGAATTCAGTTCGCTAACAGTTTGTTGAGAATGTTTACACTTTTATCTAGACTCACCAAGAAAAAAAGAGAGCCCAATGAATAAAATAAAAAATTAAAGAGAAGAGGTTACAGCCAACACCACAGAAATGCAAAGGGTCAACTTCTGGCCAAGACAGAGGCACAGGTAGATACACTTTGCCTCCCCACACAACCAAAAGAAGGAGAACAACAAATTTAAAAACATAAAATATCCAGAATTCTCAGAAAACTGAACTGTATGGAAGTCTGACAACCAATGAGTTAAAGAAAAAAATATTTGTTCAGACTGGTAAGAGGAGCAACCCGGAAGGAAAGGATGTGCAGCAAGGAAAGGACGTGCGGCAAGGTGGTAGCTGGTGGACCAGGTGGTCCCACATTTGCAAGTGGATAAACTGGAAGGAACAACTGGGGAGGAACAACTGAGGAGCGAGACAGAATGTGCAACCCAGGGTTCCAGCACAAGACAAGAAAGCCTCAAAACCTCTAGATATAAAAACCTGTGGGTGTTGTGTCAGCAGGAGAAACCCAAAACCTCAGAAGAGAGTTCATTTTAAGGACTCACAGGGTCAAAGAATGTATAAAAACCCACCTACTTGGGAATTAGCACTAGAAGGGCCCAATTTTCCTGTGGGTAGCAAGGGAAGTGACTGAAAGCTGGCTGAGAGCCAATTAAGAGGTATTGTTCACTCTCTGACCCCTCCACCACATACAGTGCCAAAATGCATCCATTCGGATTGCCCTGCCCCAGAAAACACCTAAGGCTCTGTCCTTTACAACTTAACAGGTGCTCTGAGACCAAGAAATATGGCTCAAATGAAAGAACAGATCAAAACTCCAGAAAAACAACTAAGCAATTAAGATATAGCCAACTTGTCAGATGCAGAGTTCAAAACACTGGTAATGAGGATGCTCACAGAAATGGTTGAGTATGGTTGCAAAACAGAAGGAAAAAGTGAAGGCTGTGCAAAGTGAAATAAAGAAATATATGCAGGGACCCAACAGTGAAGGAAAGAAACTGGGACTCAAACCAACAATTTGGAGCAGAAAGAAGACATAAACATTCAACCAGAACAGAATGAAGAAACAAGAATTCAAAAAAAGGAGGAGAGGCTTAGGAACCTCTGGGACAATGTTAAACATTTCAACATCTGAATCATAGGGGTACAAGAAGGAGAAGAGAAAGTGCAAGAAATTGAAAACTTATTTGACAAAATAATGAGGAAGAACTTTCCCAGTCTGGCAAAGGAAATAGACTTCCAGGAAGCCCAGGAAGCTCAGAGAGTCCCAAAGCAATTGGACCCAAGGTCACACACACAAAGGGACATCATAATTACATTAGCCAAGGTTAAAGATAAGGAGAGAATCTTAAAAGCAGAAAGAGCAAAGGAGAAAGTTACCTAAAAAGAAGTTACCATGAAACTCTCAGTTGATTTCTCAAAAGGAACCTTACAAGCAAAAAGGGGCTGGAAAGAAGTATTCAAAGTCATGAAAGGCAAAGACCTACATCTAAGATTACTCTATCCAGCAAAGCTTTCATTTAGAATGGAAGGGCAGATAAAGTGCTTCTCAGATAAAGTCAAGTTAAAGAAGTTCATCATCACCAAGCTCTTATTATTTGAAATGTTAAAGGCACTTATCTAAAAAAAAGAAGGTGATCAAAAATATGAACAGTAAATTGACAACAAACTCACAACTATTAACTGATCCTAAAGAAACAAAAACAAACTAAGCAAACAAGTAGAAGAGGAAAAGAATTACAGAAATGGACATGCTATGGAGAGTTATCAGCAGGGGGTGCAGGGAGAGAAGGAAGAAAGGGGAAAGTACAGGGAATAAGAAACATAAGTGGTAGGTACAAAATGGACAGGGGTAGGTTAGGAACAATGTAGAAAATGGAGAAACCAAAGAACTTAAGTGGAGGAGATGTTGGTGAGAGGAGGGGTGCAGGGTGAAGGGGAATAGAAGGGAGAAAAAAATGTGGCAATTGTAATAGCATAATTAAAAAAATATACTTTAATAAGTAAATAAAAAAATGCAAAGGGTCATTGAAGGATACTATAAACAATTATACTGGATAACATAGAAGAAATGGATAAATTTGTAGAAATGTGCAACATTCCAAAAATGAACCAGGAGGAAACAAAAATCTGAACAGAATGATTACTAGCAATGAAATGAAGCATTAGTCACAAAATCCCAACAATACAGAAAACTACAAAGCAGTATTAAAAGAAATGGAAAAAGGCACAATGAAATGCACAAATATTCAGCTTCATGAACCGGATAAATCAACATAGTTAAAATGTCCATATTACCCAAATCAATATACACATTGAATGCAATCTGCATTAAAGTCTGAAAAACATTTCAAGAAAAACCAAAAAGAAACGTCAGATGTATATGAAATCATGAAAGACCTCAAATAGCCAAAGCCATCCTGAGAAAAAAACAAAACTGGAGGTGTCACACTCTTTGACTTCAAATGATACTACAAAAGGATGGTAATTAAAACACCATAGTATTAGCAGAAAAACACACAAACACAGAGCAATGAAACAGAACTGAAAGCTCAGAAATAAACCCAGATGTATATGCACCAATAATTTTTGCCAAAGGAGCCAAAAATATACAATGGAGAAAACAAAGCCTCTTCAATAAATGGTTCTGGGAAAATTGGAAAGCCACATGCAAAATAATGAAACTAGACTGCACTTTGTCCTCATATACAAAAGTGAACTCAAAATGGATCAAACACCTAAATATAAGACCTGAAACAATAAATTACATAGAAGAAAATATAGGTACTAAACTTATGGACCTTAGTCTTAGAGAAGATTTTGAGAATTTGATACCCAGGACAAGGAAAGTACAGGCAAAAGTAACTGAATGGGATTATATCAAACTAAAAAGCTTCTGCACAGCAAAAGAAACTGATGAGAAAACAAAAAGACCACCAACCAAATGGGAGAAGACATTTACAGACAACAGCTTCCACAAGTGGTTAACATCCAAATGATACAGCCTAAGTGCCCATCAGTAAATAAGTGGATCAAAAAACTATGGCACATTTACACAATGGAACACTACACACCAGAAAGAAAGAACTCCTAACTTTTGCAAAAGCATGGATGGAACTGGAAAATATCATACTAAGTGAAATGAGTCAGTCAGTGAAAGACAATACTGCCTGATCTCATCTGTGAGAGGAATCTAATGAACAAAATAAACTAATGAACAAAATAAAACCACAAGCATGGGAACATGGAACAGACTGAAAGTGACTGGAGGGGATGGGGGAGGGAGATAAAAGTGGAAAGAAGGGGAAGGGACTAGTCAAAAAACATGTATGAATGACCCATGAGCATGGACAACTGGACAACATTATTGGAATTGATTGTGGAGCAGGGTGTGGGATGGGTGGAAGAGGGTGAAGAAGTAAAAATTGGGACAGCTGTAATAGAATAACAATAAAAATGATTAAAAAAATAGAGCTCATACCACTCAACACCAAAGAAGCAATTCAATTAAAGATGCACAGAGGACCTGAACACACACTTTTCCCAAAAAGACACACAAGTGGCCGGTAGAAATATGAAAAAAAAAAAAAAAGCTCAACTTCACTACTTATTAGGGAAATGCAAAACTACAATGAGATACTACCTCACATGTGTTAGAATGCCGATTATCAGCAAGACTAGTAATAGCAAGTGTTGGAGAGATTGTGGAGAAAAATGAACCCTCACTTACTGCTGGTGAGAATGTAAACTGGTACAGCCCCTATGGAAAATAGTATGGAAGTTCCTCAAAAAATTAATAGAGTTACCAGATGACCCAGCAACTTCTCTTCTGGATATCTGCCCAAGAAATTAAAAACATTTATTCACAAAGATGTATGCACCCATATGTTCATTGCAGCATTATCCCCTGTGGTCAAGACACGGAAACAACTGAACTGTCCTTCGATAGATGATTAAATAAGATGTGCTGCAAATGTATAATGGAATACTGCTCAGCCACAAGAAAAGATGAAATACTGCTATATGCAACAGCATGGATAGACCTTGAGACTATTGCGCTAAGCAGAGTAAGTCGGACAGAAAAAGTTAAGAACCATAGGATTTCACTCATGTGAAATATAAAAGTGAAAGCAACAACTGAATAACCAAGAAAGACAAAACCTCATAAATACAGTGTGGTTGTAAACAGAAGGCTGCGGAGTGGGGGAGTCATAAAGGGTAAAGGGGGTCAAATATATGGTGACAGAAGATGATTTGACATTGGGGGGAGGCACACAATGCAATATGTAGGTTGTGTCATAGAAATGTACACTTGAAACCTATATAGTCTTACTCACCAATGTTACCCCATTAAATAAAAAATAAGTAAACAAAAAACTCCAAACAATAGTCCAGGACCAGATCACTTCACAGGCAAATGCTATTAAAAATGTAAAGAATTAAATCCATCTTTCTCAAATTATTACAGAAAAAAATGAAGAAAAGGGAACGCTTCCAAATTTATTCTACAAAGTCTGCATCCATTACCCTGATACCAAAACCAGACAAAGAGACTCAAAAAAAAAAAAAAGGAATACTACAGGTCTATTTCATTTATTTCTGCTCTAATCTTTACTATTTCCTTCTCTCTGCTAGCTTTAGGTTGCTTTTCTTTTCCTAATTACATGGTGTATAGTTAAGCTATTGACTTGACATCTTTCTTCTTTCTTAATGTATGTTTTTACAGTTAATTTCCCTCTTAGCACTACTTTTGTTGTGATCCATAAGATTTGGTATGTTGTGGTTTTCTTTTTCTTTGACGGTACTTTATAGTTTCCTCTGTGACTTCTTTCACCCATTGGTTGTTTAAGGAAGTGTGATTTAGCCCTTGCTGGTGTGGCTCAGTGGACTGAGCCATGGCCTGGGAACCAAAGGGTCACCAGTTAGATTTCCAGTCAGGGCACCTGCCTGGCTTGCAGGCCAGGTCCACAGTGGGGATCGAGTCAGAGGCAACCACACATCGATGTTTCTTTCCCTCTCTATCTGCCTCCTTTCCCCTCTCCAGAAATAAATAAATAAAAAATCTTCAAAGAAGAAAGTGTCATTTATTGTATGATCTCATACATGAAGTCTTCCAAAAAACAAAAACAAAAAACAAAACACCTAACAATAACAAAACCCTCTAAACTCATATAAAAAGAGATCAGATTTGTAGTTACCAGAGGTGTGGGGTAGGGGTGTTTGGGGAAGGGGTTTGGATGTAAGTGGTTAAAAGGTACAGGCTTCCAGTTATAAGATATATAAGTAGTAGGAATGTAATGTACAACATGGTGACTATAGTTAATGTTGCTGTATGATATACAGGAAAGTTGTTAAGAGTAGAGTAAAATTTTTCTTTTTTATTGTATCTAAATGAGGCAATGGATGTTAACTAAACCTATCATAGTAATCATTTTACAATATATGTAAATCAAACATCATGCCCTCCACCTTAAACTTATACAATGATGTATATTATTTTTCAATAAAACTGGAAAAATTAAAAATTTAGAAAGAATGTGTATTTAATCTCCACATATTTGTGATTTTTATCAGTTTTCTTTGTGTTATTGATTTCTACTTTTATTGTATTGTGATAAAAAGATACTTTATAAGATTTCAATGTTTTAAAACTTATTAAAACTTGTGTGGCTAACAAATGACTTATCCTGGAGAATATCCTATTTGGACTTGAGAAGAATATGAATTCTGCTCTTCTTGGGTGGAATGCTCTGTATATATACAATTGATTTATAGTGGGGGGGTTGCATTTTTTTCCCATTACCATTTAGTCCCCTTATACCTCCCCCCCCCCTCGCCGCAGTTTATAGTGTTTTCTTAAGTCCTCTATTTCTCTATCTTCTGTATGGTTTTCTATTTATCACTGAAAGTTGGGGATTTATGATCTAACTATTATTATAAAATGTATATTTCTCTTTTCAATTCTGCCAATTTTTTTTATTATGGGGCTGTGCTTTTCGGTGCATATATGTTTTTAATTGTTATGTTGTCTTGTTGTGTCAAACTTGTCAGTATTCTTTGTCTCTTTTAAACTTTTTCAATTTAAAATCTATTTTGTCTGCCAAAATGTAGCCACCCCAACCCTCTTTGTTTACTATTTGCATGGAATATCTTTTCCATTTTGTACTTTCAACTTTTTATGTAATTATATCTAAAGTGAATCTTTTGTAGCATATGGATGAATGCTGTTTTTCACTCACTCTTCCATTTCATTTATCCAGACTGCTGATAAAGGAGGATTTACCTGTGGCATTTATTCATTTGTATTCTGTATGTCTCATATATTCCTCCGTTTTTCCATTGCTGCTTTTTTGGTAATGTATAATTTTGGTTCCCTTCTTATTTTTTAGTTATTTTTAGTTTCACCTTGGAGATTGTATTAACATCTTAACCCTATAATAACTAGTTAAAATAAAACCAGCTTAGTTTCAATAGTGCACAAACACTCTACTCCTATGCATCTCTGTCCTTCCCCCTCTATATTGTTATTTTCACAGATTATGTCCTTGTGCATTGTATAGCCATTAACATAGAACTTAACTTACTGTTTCATGCATTTGCTTATTATATTACATAAGACAAAGAGAGAACTTATATACTATATCAAAATTACAATACTGCTGGCTTTCACATTTACCTATGTAGTTACCTTTACCAGTGTTTTCTTTTTCCTTTTTTTTTATGGCTTTCAGTTAGTCATTAGTGCCCTTCATTTCAGCTTGAAAGGCTTCCTTTAATATTTAGTGTAGGACAGGTCTACAGGTAATGAACTCCCTCAACATTTGTTTATCTAGAAATGTCTTAATGTTCCTTTTGTTAATTTTTGTTTGATTATTTTTTTTCAGGACTCTATTCCACTGCCTTTGTTCTTCATGGTATTTGAGGAGAATCAGCTTTTAATCTTATTGAGGATCCTTTGTATGTGATGAGTCACTTCTTTCTTGATGCTTTTCCAGTTTCTTCTTTGTCTTTGCATTTCAGTGAGTTAGCTGTAATGTGTCTTATTGTGGTTCTCTTTGAGTTTATCCTTCTTGGAGTTCATTGAGCTCCTTGGACATGTATATTCATGTTTTCTCAGATTTAGGAACTTTCTAATTATTATTCCTTAGATAAATTTTTTTTTGGTTTCCACTGGAACTCCCATAATGGGTATGTTGATATGTTTAATGATGTCCCACAGGTTCCTCAGGCTCAATTATTTTTATTCACTTTTTTTTTCAGGTTCTCATACTAGGTAATTTCAAGTTTACTGATGCTTTCTTTCTGCCAGTTTAAATCTGCTGTTGAACCTGTCTAGAGAATTTTTACTCCAATAATTGTAGTTATCATCTTGAGAATTTGTTTGGTTTCTTATTGTAATTTTTATCTTTGTTAACACTGTCATTTTCATATATCATTTTTATGATATTCTTTAGTTCTTTGTTCATGGTTTAAAAAGATCATTGGACATATTTAAGACAGTTGATTTAAAATCTTTGACTAACAATTGCAGTATCTGTTCTTCCTCAGGATTTCCTGTTTTAAATTCCTGTTTTCCTGTGAATGGGCTATATTTTCTATATTTTTTGCTTTTTTTTGGTTTAAAACAATATTTTGAGTATTTTATTGTGATACTTCTGAAAGTCTAATTCTGTCATTTCTTAGGGTTTTCAAAATCAAGTTCTTGCAGGCTGGAGCCATTCATTTGTGACTTATCCAAACTTTTTTTTTAAAGTGGGTATTTCTTGTATGTAGTCAGTTATTAAAATTTCTATTCTGTTATCTGTACAGTCAGCTTGTAACCTAGCCAAGAGTTTGTTAAATGTCTGGCTCCCCAAAGGGAAAGAAAGTAAAAAACCAAACAAACAAATGGACTGCCTCTTTAAATCCCAGGAAGCTGCTTCAGCCTGTGGAGACTGAAACAATGACTGCCAGACTTCGTGCTGGCTCCTCAGTGTTCAGTATCAACACTCAGAACACATAATCTTGAGTTACAAAAGACAGAGTTCTTATTGCCCACCCTGGCTCCAGCCAGCTGCAACCAGGAGTATGGCCTGCTGCCTGCATGGCTTCCTGCCACAAAGATGAGAGATAAGAGATGGCAACCAATACCTCATTGAAAGGCTAAAAGTCGCTGAAATTTACTGACATTTGCCAGCTCCTCATCATGCTTTTCCCTGGATACTGCAAGTGTTCACTTGACTCCAGAGTTCCAAAACATTTGATTCAGGCAGTTCCTACAAGTTCAATAATTATTTAGGTGGAGGGATGCACTTTTGGAGCTTCCTACTCTGTCATCATCTGTCTATATGAAGGCACTTATTTTGCTTGGGTAGATGCCTGAAAGTGAAATGAGAGGCGTATGTTTAATTTTTAAGAAACTGCCAAACCTCTTTGCAAAGTACCATTTTACAATATTACCAACAGTTTATGAGAGTTCAGTTGCTCTATATCTTTACCAGTAATTGGTATGGTCAGGCTTTACAATTTTAGATTTTCTCATGAGTATCTAGCCATGTCTCTTGGTTTTAACTTGCATTTTCCTAATGACTAATGATGTTCAGCATCTTTTCACATGTCATCCATGTTTCTTTTTTTTGGTAATACAGCTGATCAATTTTTTGACCATCTTTACTTAGATTGTTTTTTTCTTGGTGTTGAATTTTGAAAGTTTGTTGTATATTTTGAATGAAATTCCTTTATCAGCTATATGATTTGGAAATATATTGTCCCAATCTGTGGCTCATTTTTTTCATGTTTAACAGTGTCTTTTGAAAATTATTATTATTGATCTCATATTAGTTATTAATAATTGGATTATCTCATTTACTCATCACAAAATAATAGTGGAGCTATAATTACTCCCATGTTACAGGTGACGAAACTGAGACTCAGAAGAGTGCGTCACTTGCCCAAGATCACAAATTAGTAAGTGGTGGAGCCAGAACTTGAAACCAGGGCCTTCTCAGTCCATGGATTGGGATCTGAACCCCAGTTCTAGACTAATACTCATGTTTGAGGTGCTAGGATGAAAGTCTCTTCTGGATAAATGTGCTTGACACCAGCACCTCTGCTGCTAGAAGAATGCATGTCTGCCATGCCTCTTTCTGTGGTCCTACTCTTTAATATCTCCTTTCCTTCAGACTGGTGGAAGAAGTGAAAGAGCTATGTGATGGTATGGAATTAGAAAATGAAGACATTTACATGGCAACAACCTTCAAGGACTTCATCCAATTGTTAGTGAGAAAGCTGCGAGGGGATGACAAAGAGAGCGAGTGCATCATTGACTACGTGAGTTCTGGGCTCCTCCACATGGGCATGGCTCTGTAGACACCTCAGGCATTGACAGCTATGGATCCAAAATGACACCTGGAGAAAACCTGGATGAATAGGAAGGCAGGACCCCCAAGAGCCCATCCTTCAGTGTCCCAAGCTCTCTCTGGCGGCTCTGGATAGCCTGAGGACACCAGGGCAGGAAGGCAAACTCAACAGAAGAAATTTCTGTCTAAGACTCAGTATATAGGACAAGTTCTGAGTTCCAAGACATGAAGCAAGGATAATAATAAGAAGCTTGTACAGAGAGCACTTCTCTCCTTCTTTCACCTTTTGTGGGTTTTTCAGGTTCATCTTCACTGTGCCTCCATCCTCTCCCAGATTATCCTGCCTTGACTCTGGTTCCTCTGAGTGGCCCTAGCCCCTAGTTCTGGTATAACTGTCTCCTCCATTTGTCCCTTTAATTTGGTGATGGCAGTGGCTTCTTGCTGTTGCTGATCTCAGGGTTGACTCATGGCTTCTCAGCTCTTCCATCACCTGTGTAACCAATTCTCTGCATTAAATTATGTTTCTTGAAATGCTAGAACAAAAAGAGAGCAAGAGAAAAGGGAATTTGGATTATTTTCCCAATAAAGAAACCAAATGTTCCTATACATTCCACCTGTGTTATGGAAGAGTGATGAAGTAATTGCAAATCTGTTTCTTAAAGAAACTCTTGGAAATTATTGCCAGGTCATCTCGGCAAGCTACAAACTCCCACAGTAATTAGCTCTGGGGTAGTCCATTTGGTTGGTAGTTTGAAACAAAGGCTGATGAAGAAATCACAGGTTGTCAGGATGGACTTCAGTTTGGCTTTGGGTTTGTGGAGAAATGACTGATGAACAGGCTTCAGGAAGGAGTCAGCATCACAGAGACTCCTGCATTCAGCATGGAGTTGCAGATCTGTAGAGAAGTATGTGGAGGGGGATGGTGTCAAGTGTGGCAGCTTACAAGGACCTGTCCACCTACTTTCTATATGTGAAGGTCAAGCAAACAGCCTGAGGTCACATAGCAGGTAAGTAGCAGGGCTGGGACTTTAGTTGAGGCAGTTTGGCCACAGAGTCTATGCTTCTCATTTCTTCTTACCACTCAGATCCTCAGTCTTCCCCAACAGTAGATCCCTCAGGTGTGTGTGTGTGTGTGCACAAACATGTCAGTAGTTGTCCATCTAAGTGTTTCTTTATTTTTTTTGGGGGGGGGGGGCATCCAGCTTTTATTTCTAGCAATGCAAATTATTAACACTGTAGAAAATATGTCAATATTTTGATATAATGTTAAAAATGTGGCTGGTAGAAACACTTCAACCTGACCATCACTGGCAGAAAGAAATAATCTTGCATTTTATTTTTTCTCCTTGTTGTTCAAGTACTGTTGTCTCCATGTTCCCTCTACCACTCACCCCCAATGTAGCCATCTCTACCTCCCACTCACCATCCTACCCCCCCCCCTTTGGCTTCATTCATGTGTCCTTTATACATGTTCCTTGATGAACTTTATGCCTTTACGCCCATTATCCCATCCCAACTCCCCTCTGGTTACTGTCAGTTCATTCTTTATTTCAATGTCTCTGGTTATATTTTGCTTGCTTATTTGTTTTGTTGATTAGGTTCCACTTATAGGTGAGATCATATGGCATTAGTCTTTCACTGCTTGGCTTATTTCACTAAGCATAATGCTGTCCAGATGCATCCATGCTGTCAAGAAGAATAGGAATTCCTTTCTTTCTGCTGTACACAATTCCACTGTGTAAATGTACCGGAGTTGTTTGATCCATTCATTTACTGAAGGGCACTTAGGTTGCCTCCAGCACTTGGCTACTGTAAATTGTGCTGCTATGAACATTGGAGTGCATAGGACCTTTTGAATTGGTGTTTCAGGATTCTTGGGCTACAATGCCAGCAGTGGAATTGCTGGGTCAAAAGGCAGTTCCATTTTTAGTTTTCTGAGGAAATTCCATACCCTTTTCCACAATGGCTGCACCTGTCTGCATTTCCACCAACAGTTCGCTGGGAATCCCTTTTCTTCACAAGCTCTCCGGCATTTGTTTGTTGATTTGTTTATGATGTCCATTATGACCTGTGTGGACTGGCATCTCATTGTGGTTTTAATTTGCATCTCTCTGATAGCTAGTGATGCTGAGTATCCTCTCATGTGTCTCTGGGCCCTCTGTATGTCCTCCTTGGAGAAGTGTCTGCTCAGATCCTTTGCCTATTTTTCCATTGTGTTGTTTGCCTTCCTGGAGTGGAGTTGTGTGAGTTCTTTATATATTTTGGAACTCAAACCCTTGTCTGTGATATCATTTGTAAATATATTTCCCCATATTGTTGGTTCCCTTTTCATTTTGCTGATGCTTTCTTTAGCCAAGTAGAAGCTTTTCATTTTGATGAAGTCCCACTTGCTTATTCTTTCCTTGATATCAGTGTAAATATTGTTGTGTGGAATATGTGAGATTTCCCTGCCTATGTTCTCCTCTAGGATTTTCATGGTGTTGTGACTACATATTTAAGTCTTTTATCCATCTTGAGTGTATTTTTTTGTATGGTGTAAGTTGGTGGTTGAGTCCCTTTTTTTTCATGTAGCTGTCCACATCTCCCAACACCATTTGTTGAAGAGGTTCTTTTTACTCCATTTTTTGCTTCTTCCCCCTTTGTTGAATATTAATTGACCACAGACACTTGGGTTTATTTCTGGCTCTCTATTCTGTTCCTTTGATCGATGTGTCTGTTCTCATGCCAGTACCGGACTGTCTTGATTACCATGGCCTTGTAATATAGTTGATATCAGGTATTGTGATCCTTCCTACTCTTTTCTTCTTTCTCAAGACTGCTGTGGCTATCTGGGGTCATTTATTGTTCCATATAAATTTTGAAATGTTTGTTCTATGTCTGAGAAATATATCATTGGTATTTCCTATGGATTGCATTGAATCTAAAAATTGCTTTGGGTAGTATGGACATTTTGGTGATGTTAATTCTTCCAATGTATAAACATAGTATATGCTTCCATTTATTTGTGTCTTCCTTAATTTCTTTAGTCAGTGTTGTGTAGCTTCCTGAGTGCACATCTCTTACCTCCATGATTAGGTGTACTCCTAGGTACTTTATTTTTCTTGTTACTACATCAAGTGGGATTTTTTTTTCCTGACTTCTGTTTCTGATATTTCATTGTTGGTGTACAAAAATGCCTTTGATTTCTGAATATTGACTTTCTGTCCCACTGTTTTGCCAGATTTGCTTATTAGGTCGGGAAGATTCTTTGTGGAGGCTATAGGATTTTCTATGTTCACTATCATGTCATCTGCAAACAGTGACAGTTTTACTTCCTCCTTTCCAATTTGGATGCCTTTTTTTTTTCTTGCCTGACCACTGTAGCTCTATCACTTTCAGTACTATGTTGAATTGAAGTGATGAAAGTGAACATCCTTGTCTTGTTCCTGATCTTAGTGGGAAAACTTTTAGTTTTTGCTCATTGAGTATGATGTTGGCTGTAGGTTTTTTGTATATGGTCTTTATTATGTTGAGGTATGCTCCCTCTACTCCCATTTTGCTGAGTGTTTGTATCATAAATGGCTGCTGTACCTTATCAAATGCTTTTTTCACATCTGTTGATATGATCATGTGATTTTTGACTTTGCTTTTGTTTATGTGATGTATTACATTTATTGATTTGTGAATATTGTACCATCCTTGCATCCCTGTGATGAATCCCACTCGATTACGGTGTATGATCTTTTTCATTTAATGATGGATGTGGATGGCCAATATTTTGTTGAGGAGTTTAGTGTCTGTGTTCATCAGCAATATTGACCTGTGCTTTCTTTCATTGTTGTGTCTTTACATGGCTTTGGGATTTGTAGATGTCCGCTTCATAAAAAGGGTTTTGGAGTCTTTTTCTCTTCTTGGATTTTTTTGGAGTAGTCTGTGAAGGATGTGGGCTAGCCCTTCCTTAGGTGTTTCCTAAAATTCTCCCGTGAAACCGTCAGGTCCAGAGCTTTTGTGTGCTGGGAGTTTTTTTGATTACTGCTTTGACTCAGTCAGCTGTTACTGGTCTATTCAGGCTTTCTGCTTCTTCTTCATTCAGTTTTGGAAGATTCTGTTTTTCTAGAAATTTGTCCATTTTGCCCAGGCTTTCAAATTTCTTAACATAATAGTTGTTCATAGTTATTTCTTACAATCCTTTGTATTTCTGGAGTATCAGTGGTAATCTTTCCTCTTTCACTTCTCATTTTGTTTATTTGGGACTTCTGTCTTTTTTTTTCCTTGATGAATGTGCTTAAAGGCTTGTAGATTTTGTTTATCTTTTCAAGGAACCTGATCTGGGATTTATTGACCCTTAGAATATGTCATTTAATTCTGCTCTGACCTTGGTTATTTCCTTCCTTGTACTCGCTCCAGGCTTTCTGTTGTTGTTGTTGTTCCTCCAGTTCTGGTAGATGTAGGGTTAGATTGTTTATTTGAAATCTTTGTCTTTTTTAGGTAGGCCTGTAGTGCTGTGAACTTCCCTCAATACTGCCTTCACTGTGTCCTATAAGGTTTGGACTTCTGTGAGTTCAATTTCATTTGTTTCCAGAAAGCTTTTGATTTCTCCCTTGGTCTCATTTTAAACCCATTCATTGTTCAGTAGCGTGCTAACCAATTTCCACTAATATGAGTATTTTTCAGTTTTCTCCTTGAGGTTGGTTTCTAGTTTCAGGCCCATGTGGTCCAAGAAATGCTTGATACAATTTCAGTTTTCTTGAATTTGTTGAAGGTTGTTTTGTGTCCTATCATGTGGTCTATCTTTGAAAATATTCCATGTGCATTTGAAAAGAATGTGTATTTTGCTTCTTTGGGATGAAAGGGGATATATATATATATATATATATATATATATATCCCCTTTTTCCTGTCCATATATATATATATATATATATATATATAGTCAGTTAAATCCATTTTGATCTAAGCATTGTTCAATGCTGCAATATCCTTGTTGATATTTTGTTTGGAAGATCTATCCATTTTTGACAGTGCGGTGTTAAAATCCCCTGGTATAAGTGTGTTGCTGTCTATAGCTTTCTTGAAGTCCTCCAAGATTTTCCTTATATATTTCAGTGCTCCTATATTGGGTACATATATGTTTATAATGTTTATGTGTTCTTGATGGATTCTTTACTTGAGGATTATGAAGTGTCTTTCTGGGTCTCTTTTTATGGCTTTTATTTTGAAGTCTATTTTTTTCTGATATGAACATTGCTATCCTGGCTTTGTTTTCCTGTCCATTTGCTTGGAATGTTGTTCTCCAACCTTTCGCTTTCAGCCTGTGCAGGTCTTTTGTTCTGACATGGGTGTTTTGTAGGCAACATATGTACTGGTCATGTTTTCTTATCCATTCAGCTACCTTATGCCTTTTGACTGGACCATTTAATCCATTTACATTTAAGGCTATTATTGATAGGTACTTATTCATAAAAATATGGAATGCTTCACAAATTTGCCTATCATCCTTGTGCAGGGGCCATGATAATCTTCTCTGTATCATTCCAGTTTCACTATATGTGCTGCTGAAGCGAGCACCACCTAAGCGTTTCTTACGTCTCCATGAGGGTTTGTGCCACTCACTGATGCCCATTTGTGAGGAATCCACACTACAGCTAAAACCTGTGAAATGTTCCTTCCCAGGTGGAAAAGGCAGTGAACAAGCTGGTCCTCCAAATGCCCCACCAACTTTTCATTGGGGGCAAGTTTGTGGATGCTGAGGGTGCCAAGACCTATGACACTATCAACCCGACAGATGGAAGTGTGAGTGCATGCCCAGCACCCCCTTCTTGCCTCCCTGCTACTGCTACCCCATCCATGGTGTGTTCTCCCATCTACTCCCCTATATGACCTCTGGGGGTCCTGTCCCAGGGGACTTATGCTTGGACACAAAAGGATTGCAGTCATTCTCCAGACCTCCTTACAGGAATGGCACAGTGGAGAGGTTGGCGGGGGTTGGGGACCAGAGGACTCTAAAGGGTCTTGAGCTGGCTCCATAGGCCTGGAATAGAGTTAAAACCTCCCAAAGAAGACAAGAAGACCATACCCTCCTCCACATTTCAACAATTATCCCAGTGTGGGCCCCACCTTCCCAAATATTTGTACCCCCAATATCAGGAAATTCTTCCTTGAATCCTGTGTTTGTCAAGATTCTTGATTATGACCCTCTTATGTCGTGACCCATGCACACATGTATTCTCACACATGTACATACCTGGAACAACAGAATATATTCTCACAGGTATATTCTGATCATTTTCTATTCTGTCCCATTCTACAGCATCACTTCAGTTCGCGCAGAAAAGTGATAGCACACTCAAAATGGCTCATCTGACGGGAGTGTAAAGAAAGTTTTTCCCAAAGAGATGAACAAATTGTGGGGACATAGACAAGGGGTTACAGTGCCCTTGGACAGGAACATCGAGCACTGCTGCCACCTCAAAACATACTTTGGGGGGTCTTGGGCTGGAGCCTATAGGGGGCAGGGGCTGCCTAGCAGGTGCTATCTATACTGATCAGCAAGGAAGCACTGACCTCACCCCTCCTTCCCTTCTCTCCCAGCTGTGCCAAGTCTTGTGCTGTAGAGAATATTAGCACCTTGAGGGTGTGCTGTGCAGAGAGGCAACCTGTCCAATCTCCTCCAATGTCTAGCCTATTCCACTTAAGAAAGAAAACTTCTGCTAAAACTTCTGCTGAAATGGGTCCATGCTTTTGGTTTGAAAACACTCAGACTCAGTCTGCAGCCCAAGTCTGCTGCCCTATTGGACTCAGTGGGAAAGTGAAGAGAAGGTCCCTGGTATGTAGAAATACAAACAGACCTTTCTTAGGACCCATCTTCCTCTCGTTGTTGCTCCCTTCCAGTGCCCTTCCCCTGGCAGGCTTTCTTCTCTGGGCACACCAGGTGGCCGGGAGAGCAGGGAGGTGCTGTGTCTGTGTCCATGTCCACTGAGCCTAGGGAGGGCTTCAGAGCTCTGCTCCACCACAGGTTATCTGCCAGGTGTCCCTGGCGCAGGCCAGCGATGTTGACAAGGCAGTGGCTGCTGCAAAAGATGCCTTTGAGAACGGATTGTGGAGGAAGATCAGCGCGCGGGACCGGGGCCAGCTCCTGTACAGGTGAGAGCCACACATCCACTTGTCAGCCACCACCACCTTCAGCTCAGGGTGAGGGTGGATGTTATGGTCCTGTCAAGAGGAGCTGGGGTCCTGGACAGGTCACTGAGGCCTGAAGCTCATAAAAGGCTACTCAGAGGAAGCGACTTGGGAGGCAAGAGGGATTTCACAGGTGGCCTTAGGGGAAAGGTATCCTGAGTAGAGGAGACAATGTGAGCAAAGATAATGAGGTACAAAGGTGAGGCAGTGCTTCAGATGGGAGCTACAAAATGGCAAAGCTAACAGCTGGTTTTGGGCAGACTCAAACAGCTGGCAAGGGCAGATGTGGGGCTCCTTCTCACATTTTCCTTTTTTTCCTCTCCCTAAAGTCAGGTGTAAAGGGCTCTCTCTCTCCTTAATTCCAATCAGAAGTCTTAGGGAAGGACTTGGGACTTCTCTGGCTTGTGACCACAAGGTGGAAGTGAGGCCCAGAAGAGAGGAGCTGTTCCTCTAGAATTAGGTGGTTCCGGTGGGGGTGAAGCAATCACTCCAAGATAGTGGAGTGATGTTTCCAGCAGAAGGGAGGGTGCTGGACAGATGAACTGAGCAGTATCTAAGAACCTGGTGATACAGTTTCAGGAACCTGGCTTTGATGCTCTGGGTTCTGGGAAGCTGTCTGGAATGTGGCCTGATGATAGTGTAGCCCGAGCATGCTTGTCATCTGGTGGGAGAGACCCCACCTTGGCCACACAGTCAGAATACCTTTTGTTTCTATTCCAGAGGTAAAACATGCCCCAGCAGTCCTCCAAGCAGGAAGCCAAAGAGAGAGGCCTATATGGCTTGCAAAATGGAATAGAGATGGTGGGGTTTAGGACAGGTGAAGGATATGGAGGTTCTCGCCCAGCCTGCCTTAACTTTAGTTTCTAGGATTCTTGGAGAACCTATCCATTTTAGGAGGCCATGGGCTAGTGACCTAGAGCCTCTGAAGGTCAGTCAGAGCTGTGAAATGTGCATACATAGGCTGCTGGCCGTGACCTGCAGGCCCTGGAATAGGGACCTTTGTGGTGGGTGGCGTTGGCCCAGAAGAAAGTGTCCTTCCCTTGAGATACTCTCCTGCCATCTGGTGGTACATGTAATAACCCCACCAACAACAAAGACAGTGAGGAGGTGTTTGCATGCACAGCTTTAAGTGGAGACTCCAACTGGGTAGACAGACATCTCAATGCCTGAAATCTAGTGACCTGCTCCCTGCTCTGTCAGCCTCCCCATCCCCAGGGAAGAGGCATGCCCATTGCTGCCCTGGAAGGGGGCAGGAGAGAATTCCCCAGAGAAGTGGCTGCAGAACACCCTTGGTTCAGTGAGGGAAGTAGGACCACCACGGGTATGATGGAATATGAAAGGCATTATAGGAATAAGACATGATGCTAGAAATTTTAGAAGCTGGAAAGATAGATCCAGGAAGGAGAGTTAGAGAAAGCTACCAGCCAGCCCTCCAGCACTCCAGGGAGACAACATAGAACCTCCCTGGCAACCTAGGGGCTGTCTTTGGCTCATTTGTAATGTAGATTTGTATCTTTGGCTCACCTATCCTTGTAGCTGATAGAACCCTAGTCCTTGAAATACACAACATGGTGTTTTCAATAATTGGTCTATAATTTTTCTCAAGTGATTTACCCATAGAGTGACCTGGGCACTGTTTCTGAGGTGACAGTGTGGCTCTGCGGCTAATTCGTTGTGCTTATTCAGTCCACAGTTTCACTCACCAATCTTGCATGGTATGCAGCCCATGTGCCTAGTGAGAGGCAGGAGGCCAGATGCTGTCCCTGCCCTCATGGGTGAGGCAATAGTACTGAAATACTCATCTAAGTGAATGTCAGTGGAAGTTGGGAAGTTTGAAAAGAAGCAAGGGTGCTATCAGGACACTTCAGGGAGACAGGATTGATTGCTTTGGGGTGGGTAGGGTTAGGGTCAGCTTCCTAGAGGGTCTGAACGAGGTACAGAAAGTTGAGGGGGGAAACTGGAGTACAGGAAGAGCAGTGTGGGCCCATGTCATGCCACATGGCTCCCAAATTCACAGGCAAGTGGGTGCCACAGCCCTAGGAGGAATTAGGCAGGTCCTTGGGGCTAGTCGCTCAGGCACAGGGTAGGGGCTGCATCCTGGGTGCTACGGGCAGCCATTGGGAGAACTGGAGGTGTAGGCAGGAAGACTGAAAAAGACCTGGGGGTATTAGGGCCTTGCCAGTGGCTGTATGCAGAAAGGAACAGAATGGGAAGAGGTCAGTAGGCTTTGATCCCATACTTGTCTTTGGGCTCAACCTTCTCCATGTGCAAGATTGAGGGCTGCTCTAGATCGGTGGTCCCTACCTTTGCCAGTTCACCCTGCCTGCTGGGCGCATATGACCCTTACATCAGGAAAGGGGGCACCATTCTAATTCCTAGGTTGACCACAGCAGCATGCCCACCAGAATCATAGGAGAACAACCAGACATCAGAGTGCTCAGACTCCAGGAGGGTTGTGTAGACATGCCTTCCTTCACATCCCTCCTGTCATCCCACTTTCTGTCCCTGGAGACACCAGCCTTGGGAGCAGTTTCCATTAGATTAGCTGGTGCTGGAAGCTGGATAGGCCTTCCCCTGGTAGAGGCCATCTGGAGACAGAGAGGTTAGCCTCCTGGGATGATGACTTCCTTGTTGGAGGCAGGCAGACTCCTCTGCAGGGTCATGTGTGGGGGTTATGATAACATAGTCAATTCACCATGATTTGACAAAGGAAGAAAGGGGGAGAGGGGTGGAGAGCAGAGCAGAGGGCATCATTCTCACTCACCCAGTGAAGTAAATGTTACTGTTCCATCTCATAGATGAGGAAACTGAGGTCAGCGCACCTGACTGTGCAGGGCAGGGCTCTTGACTCCTTGAAGAAGGGCCCTGAAAAAGCAGGCCAGGCCTGAACCCATCTTCCTTCCTTCCTCCATGCCTTGGCCAGGTTGGCAGATCTCATGGAAGAGCATCAGGAAGAGCTGGCCACCATTGAGGCTCTGGATGCAGGTGCTGTCTACACACTGGCCCTGAAGACCCATGTGGGCATGTCCATCCAGACCTTCCGCTACTTTGCTGGCTGGTGTGACAAGATCCAGGTGGGCACTAGGCTCCCACCCGCTGCATGAGAGCTCACACAGGCAGGCCAGGCCCAGCAGGCAGTTCCGAGGGCTCTACATTACTCTGAACGCTGTGGGCCTGAACATGGCCCACATCTACATTGCTCTGAACATGGCTGTGGGCCTCCTGTGTCTCTGTCAAGTCTGGGCTTCATGCTTCCTCTTTTCTCCCCAGGACTGAGGGATGTGGGCAGTGAGGGAGGTGGCCTACCACAACTCAGTGTTTAAGGCAACACCATTAGTAGTTCCCAGTCCTACAGGTGGAAAGTCCAGGTGGACTCCACTGGGCTCTACGACAGGGTCTCACAAGCTCAATGTCAAGGTGTGGGGGCTGGGCCTTATCCTGAAGCTCAGGAAAAACCTGCTTGCAGGCCCATTCAGGTGTTGGTGAGTCTGGTTACTGCAGTGGCAGAACTGAGGGCCTGGGTCCTTGCTGACTGCTGACCAGGGCTGCTCTCAGCTCCTGCAAAACTCTCTCTGGTCCTTACCCAAGCCCTTCATTCCCCCAGTCCCTCTGACTCTCATCTGCCGCTAATTGGAGAAAACTGTCTGCTTTTACGGGGGCTCCGATTGTTATGCTAGGCCCACCTGCATATCTCCCCATCCTAATCATCACAGAAGGGGTAGTTAGTGGTCTCCTAGGTCACAGGTATCAGGGCATCACCTTCTAGGCTATTATCAGAAGTTTGCCTGCTGTAGGCAGTGATGGATCATCTCTTCCCCAGGGAGACAGACCCATGACTGCAGAGCTCACCGTGCCTCTGTCAGGTCTGGGCTCTGCGCCTCCTGTCTGTTTCAGTGGGACTGGGTTCAGTCAGTGACGAAGGTGGGCTGCCTGCCTTACCCATATCTGAACTCAGAGGTCCCCATCATATATAATAAGTTGGGAGGTTTGGGTCCCCTACTCATTTGGGTAGTGGGGGGCATCAGGACACAGAGAAGACCCTGCTCTTTTCTGGGCCCCAAGGTCGGTCTGGATGCCCAGAGGGAAGGTGTGAGAGACTGGAGCCCCCTCCCACTGACACCCTCCATGCTTCTTCCAGGGTTCCACCATCCCCATCAACCAGGCCAGACCCAACCGAAACCTGACCTTGACCAGGAAGGAGCCAATTGGGTGAGTCACAGCACAGAGGGGAGAGTGGCCACACCCCAGCTGCTCTTCATGCAACATGCTGTGTGGGACACTGATACCATCTTCTGTTTGTGTATTTATTGAACGTCCACTTATTTGCCAACTACTATGTGCCAGACATTTCAGGAGCTGGAGGTACAACAATGCTCAAAACTGATGAAAATGCCCATTCTCAGGATAAAAACAACTTCTACTTCCACAGTACCTGTTCTGTGCCAGGCACTATTTTAACCACTTTACAAATATAAATCCTATGTAATCCACAAAATAACACTATATCAGTCAGCATTACAGTGGGAAATGCCCACCAAACTTACCTGCTCCCTGACTGCTGTGGCTCAGTGGGTTGGGCCATCCTGCAAACTGAAAGGTCACCAGGTCACTGGTTCAATTCCTGGTCAGGGAACATGCCCAGGTTGTGGGCCATGTCCCTGGTTGGGGATGTGTACAAGAGGCAACCTATCAATGTTTCTCACGCTCTCTTTCTCCCTCCCTTCTCCTCTCTCTAAAAAATAAATACATAAAATCTTAAAAAAACTTTATCTGAAAAGAGTATAATAATCAATGTGCTTAAAAATGAAGGACTCTTACACAACCCCAAGGAATAGAGAAACTGATGGAGAAGAGGCAAGAGCAGAGACAGGTGCTCAGTGGGAAAAAGAGAGAGAGACAGAGAGAGAGAGAGAGAGAGAGAGAGAGAGAGAGAGAGAGAGAGAGAGAGAAAGTGTCCAGTCAGCATAGGCAAAACTAGGGACAGGGGAAGTGATTGAAACTCAGCACCAAGAGGCCTTGTTTCACCATTAGATGGCCCAATGGCCCAGGGAGAGTGGGCTGTGGATGTAGGGAAACCCCTCCTTTAGGCCACAGGGAGAGGTGAGGCTGGAGGGAGCATAGACTCCAGGGGAGGGGGTTCCCCAGACCAGGCCAAACAACTTAAGCTATGGGGAGAAGAATGCCTACCTGGTGCCGAGAAAGACAAAAGACCAGCCCTTTCTGATGTTCAGAGAATATTAGAAAATTTGTGAGCCCATCTCACCGCTTCTCTTAGTGTCCTGCAGTGGCTCCCAGTGCACCTAAAATGGAATCAGACCGCTGACTTTGGCCTGGTGCCCTTGAGTCTATCCCCTCACTGCACTCAGCCACGTCGGCCTCCTCATGGACCCTGGACCCTCTGCACTCATGCTGCACTCTGGGGATTTGCACCAACCCCTTCCCCAGCCTCTAGTCCTTGGTCATTTAGATGTCACTTGTGTGGCAGCCTTTTTCCCCAGACCAGTGCCCCAAGGTAGCCTACTCTGTAGTCTGCAATCTTATTTTGTTTTCTGGATGACATACATCATGCGAACTGAGGCTGCTGCACCCCCAGGGCACACATAGGGCATTCCCAAAATGTCTGCCAACAGAGGAGGGAATGGTTCCAACCAGTGGGCACCAACTGGCTGCCCTGGCCAGTGCCCCATTGACCTCGGGAGTGAGGCCACAGCCACCTCACCCCCACCCTCAACTACCTTGAGCACTGGCTCAAGACAGAACCCTGGGACAGGCAGGAGTCACCCCCATTGCAGTGCCCAACAAAGCGGAGCACAGCAGGGCCGTGGCTGGGAGGTGGAGGCCTCAACACTGGGGGAGCCAAAGCCATGGGGTCCCACTAAGAAAGGTCACCAGGAATAGATGAGGCACAGAGGCTAGTGAAAAAAGCCTTCTAATGGCAGCTTAGCCAAGGATGTATTCATCTTGTCCTTGTGTCCTACACCCCCCCCCCTTGGCCTTGACCCCATGCAAGGGCCTGCTCTGTGGACCTCCAGTCCCAGGGGCCACAACCTTTCCCCTATATTGACACATGCAGAGGTTTACTGGAGCCACCATAACAAAGAACTGGGAGGCTCCTCAAACAACACATACTTGTTTTCTTAGCATTTTGGGGGTGGAAGTCCCAGATCAAGGTGTCTTTGCCAGGGTTGGGTCTTTCTAAGGCCATGAGGGAGAAACTGCTCCAGCCCACTCCCCTAGCTTCTGGGGATTCTCTGGCAATGTTTGGTGTTGTCCAACTCTGTCTGCATGTTCACATGCAGTTCTCCCTCTGTGTGTCTGTCCTTTCACACAGCATGCTCTTCACAAGGACAACAGTCCTACTGAGTTAGGCATCCACCCTACTTCAGGAAGGCCTGATCTTAACTCATTACACTTGCCCTGGCCTTATTTCCAAATGAGGTCACATTCTGAGGTTCTGGAATTAGGACTTCATTCAGCATATGGATTTTGGAGGGCACAATTCAGCCCATGACAGTGGGACTTATTTCTCTGACATCTTTTGTGTTTTGAAAACCCCACAACCCAGCCCTCTCTCTCACTGGTGACCTCACCACTTTCCTGGGAATACTCACTCTGGTCCCTCTCCCTGTCTTGTCTCTTTGAGTTTGCTGGGTGTATATGGTGTGGGAAAGTGGCTCTTGTAACCCCTCAGTGTGCCCCCATCACTCACAGGACGGCGTGGGGGCCCCAAGCCAACCTCTGTGCCTGCTCAGTGTCCCCCTTGCTCTTACTGTGCTGGCCCCTACACCCTGTGGTTTCTCACCACCCACTCCTACTGCCTGGGCTCAGCTCAGCAGTCATCCTTTTGCAAGTGTTCTCTGATGGTGATAGGGGTCATGAAGATGATGACGGTGATTTTGAAAACAGTCTCGTAGTCAGTGTGGGGGCTCTTGCGTGCACTAGCTCCTGCAGAGGAAAGGGAAAGTCAGGGGCACATGTGTGCTGGGACCACACGTGTCATCTTCAGGTTCCCCAGGACTGTGGGGTGGCGTCCCCTCCATGGAGACACTGCCCAGCCAGAGGCTTTCTCCACTACTGAGAGGTGGTGCAGCACTGGGTGCCATGTCTTAATTCCAGGCAGGCAAACTTGATCAGTTCTTCCAGGATGACTGTTTTTCTTCTTCACAAGACTGAGTCCTGACCTCACACGTGGGAAAACTCTCTCTCACATCTCTGGCCTACTTGTGTGACCCTGGGCCCTACCACACATCCCCCCAGCCTGCCATGTCACCTGGAGCCCTCTCCCAGTCCCTGCTAGCTGCCAGGTTCTTACCCATGCTTGTCTGCTATCACCAACCCTATTGCCTGGTGCCACACCCTACCAAACTGCACCCCTAGACTGGTCTCATAGCTCCCATCAGAAACTGCCCAGTGTCCCGTGCCATCATGACCTGGGAAGAAGGGCTCCTGTCAGACTGGATACACTTGCTCCATCTAGGCCTCGAAAGGCAGGCAGGAGCTGCCTTCAGCAGGACCTTTGGTGCCATATCAAGAAGTTTGGCTCTGGAGAAGATAGCAGGCCTGGGAGAGAGGAGGCAGCTGGTAGATCCACTGTGGGTACCCCAGCTGAGTGGAGAGATGAAGGCCTTCTTCTTTTGTATGGCAGGGTCTGTGGCATTATTATCCCCTGGAACTATCCCCTGATGATGCTCTCCTGGAAGACGGCTGCCTGCCTGGCTGCTGGGAACACAGTGGTGATCAAGCCTACCCAGGTGGGTATAGACAGGGCCCATGGGCTGTAGAGGTTATGGGGAAGCACCATGTAAGGGAGGAGCCAGATGGCCCATGAGCCCCTTTACCGACACTGGTCCTGGTTTCTTCTCAAGGGAGAAAGGGTACTGCTGATGAGAGCCAGCCTGCCGTGAGCCCCGCTCACAGTGGCAGAGGCAGTGTGCAGCAGGGCCAGTGCCAGCCATAAGCAGGTTCTATGTGCTTTCCACCATGGGGTGGCTGCATCAGGGTAACTGTGCTGTTTGCAGCTGCCTGGTGAGCAGAGTCAGGGATTTCTCCACAGCCCCAGAATTTGGGATTCTGGAGAGCCAGAAGCCTTGCTTGCTGCCCCCTTGCCATGGCCCCATGCTCTGAGACACCCTACAGTGGTCTATTAGTAAAGCTGGTGCCATTGTCTCCCATTTGGCCTCAGAGACTAAAGTTCTGGAGGGAGATGGGGTGAGCAGTGGGATTTGGGCATTTGCCACCGCAGCCCCTTACAGAGGAGACATAGAGGTGGGACATCAGGGGCTAATCATACGGGCCAGGAGGGCATGGACAAGGTCCTCCAGGGGTGAAAACACCCTCTCCTCCATGAACCTCTGCTTCTTCATCTGTGCATTGACAACAACAGCTCCTTCCCTGCCTGCCTCCAGAGGGGAGTTAGGAACTGATGTGAGATCCTCTGGCATGTGACTCTCAACAGTGCACCCAGGAGGTCTCCCACTGCCCCAGCTTCTTTGGGGCAATTCCCCCCCCCCAACAAATAATAATGATAGCCAGCATATATAGTATTATAGTGCCTGGAGTTAGGCACTCCTTGAGCATTTTAACATATATAACACATAAATAGTAATTTATATACATTTGCTTATTTAAGCATCATAACAACCCCTGAGACGACCTTTAACCTTCCCCTTTTCATGTGGGCGGCTGTTGTCCCTAGAAGACCCCCCCACTAGCCCACTGTCCTTGGAAACACAAAGACCCTACTCCCAGGGCCAACACCCCCACAGATTTGGCCCCTCAGCCTGAGGCCTGGTGGTATGTGGAGCACAAAACCTTACCTTGACTAGGACAGTTAGCTCAACCAGAAATTGATTCCCTTCTTCTGTAGAGGAGGGTCAACTGCTGGCTAGTCAAGGGCAGGGCACTATCTCCAGCAGTGGAGTGGTCATCAGAATCTCAGCTGGACCCTGAAACACCAAGCCCTCCCTGGGCTGAAGTGCTGCCAGGGCCCAGCAGCAGGTGAGCTGCTAAGGCAGCATCACAGTGAGAGAAGGAGGCTAGTTTTTCTGAGGGGGCAGGGAGAGGGTATGCCCTGCAGCCTTCTGAGAGTGATGCCCTGCTGCACAGTCCTCAGACTCTGCACTCCCTGAGGGATCAGTGTAAACAGTGACACAAGCAGGCAGGGGCCCAGGCCTGGCAGAGGGGCTGGAACCCTATCAGGAGAAGGTGCTAGAAAGGCACCTAAGGTTAGCAGGCCCTGTTCCCTGGCAAGCTGGCTGGGTTGCTGATACCCACTACGGTGAGGCATGAACATGTCTTCCCCCATGGGTCTTCCTGCCACAGTTGTCCCTCCCTGATTGCTTCCTAGGCTCCTGAGAGAGAATGACAGAGCTCCACTTCCCAATCCCTCCTGACCCAGTCTTCTCTCCTGCCTCCTTAGGTGACCCCACTCACAGCCTTGAAGTTTGCAGAGCTGACCTTGAAGGCTGGCATTCCTAAGGGTGTGATCAACATCCTCCCAGGATCTGGTAAGGGCTATAAATGGGGGGAGCCAGGGCTCCAGGAGTTGGAGATGCAGTTAGTCAGAACAAGGACCACTACATGATGTGCCCTGGCAGGCAGAGCAACCCAGTGCAGAGCCAGTGGGATGGGGAGAGGTGACCCTGTAGCCTCATTGAAAAGGAAATCTGAGGGTGAATAGGAATTCACCACATCTGGGGGCAGGGCATAGGCAGGGCTTGGGGTGAAGTGAGAAGGTCATGGGGTGAGGGGCAAGTCAGGTTCCAAGCATTCCAAATAGATGGGGCAAATAGGCAGGGCGGCAAATGCCTGGGTTCTGCACACCAGCACCGCCCCCCGCCCAGCCAGTCTCTCCATGCCTGGGACCCTCCTGGGGCCCTCCTACATCCCCAAGGAAGGCCCTTTTGGAGTCTGTGATGCCTGGGCATCACTGCCCCCACAGCCAGGCCAGGCAATCCTCAGATCTCTGCTGGAGACGTGGGAGAGCTGGATGCCTGGGTGCCCGCACCCTTGGTGTCTACCTTGATGGATCAAAAGCCACATGTAGGTGGTATGAGTTTGTTTTGGCTGTTGTAACAAGGTACCACAGACTGGGGGGCTTAAACAACAGACTTTATTTCTGACAGTTCTGGAGGCCATAAGTCCAAGATCTAAGTATGAGTAGGGTTGGTTCCTTCCGAGGCTTCTCTCTTGGTTTTCAGATGGCCATCTTCTCCCTGTGTCTTCACAGGACCTTTCCTCTGTGTCTGTCCAAGTTGCTCTTCTTATAAGGACACCAGTCAGATTGGACTAGGGATAATAACCCTTGGTTAATTACCTCATTTGACCTTAATTACCTTTTTAAAAACCCTGTCTCTAAATACAGTCACATGTGACTGGGGCTCAGGGCTTCGACCCATGTGTCTGATGGTGGGGCAAAGGTATAATGGCCACCATAGCGAGAAGGTATCTTCACACTGAAAGATGAAGCGGGCCACTCCATAGACTAACAGAATTTACCGTAGGGTAATTCACTTCATGGGAAGATAGGATCAGAGCAGAAGAGATGACCCAGCAACTCTGTACAGATTATTCTCCTCTAACAGACCCCCTGTTACTGTAATTGTTTAATAGTATGACTCAGGCACTAAAGACTGACAGGACAAAGGGACAAGACCACCTCCAGTGGTTTTGTGATAGATGATTGTTTATAATTGGTACTATTATTACCACTTTGATATTTATCTCGGTTGTCATGCCATTATGGCTGCTACTAACAAAAATATTTATGGCTACATTCTAAGGAAAACAGATCACCATCATCTAGAAAGCTCTGACAGGCTTCCTAAGGAGAGTGAGGTTGGTCAAGGTCACAACATGAAACTCAAAAATGAAATGAAATCCAGGACACAGATATGGAGTTGGTTTTGTTCACATCTACATCTATAAATATGGATTTCGGGGGAATACAATTATGCCCTTAACAGGGAGCAAGACCCAATGAGCCCCAGGAACTGATGGCATTAAGCACACGGGGCACAGCCCAGAACTCTAGCCTCGGGTGGACATATGAAGGGTAACGGGGTTCATCTCTCCCTACTCCGGCCCCTCAGATGCCTCCCTGACTCTCTCACCGCCCCCCCACCCTTTGCCTACTCCCATCCACAGGCCCACTGGTTGGCCAGAGACTCTCAGACCATCCTGATGTGCGGAAGATTGGGTTCACAGGCTCCACAGAGGTGGGAAAGCATATCATGAAAAGGTAGGTGGTTGGGGTGTGGTGGTGAAGCTACCACTGCCACTCTGGACCTGGAGAGTTCTGTGTGTGAGCTGGATCCTGCTCCTCAAGCGTCCGTGTGCACAGCGGTTCCCGGAGGCCAGGTTAAGGCAGGTTCTGATCCCAAGTGCATGACAAAGCTTGGTCTGGCCAGTGGTGGCTGCTCTGTGGAGCTCACTTGGGTCAGTGAGGTGCAAGACCTGCATGTGGCTGCTGAGCACCTGGAATATACAGCTGCTCTGAACTGAAATGTGCTGGGGACTGTAAAAGACACCAGGTTTTCAAAACTTAGCACACAAAGTAAAGTACCTGATTAATAATTTAACATCAATTACAAGTTGAAATGATTTTTATTATTTGGATTAAATAAGTGTACTGTAATTAATTTCACCAGTTTCACTTTAGTCTTTCTTTTAATGTGACTACTAAAAAAAAGTTTGCCACTACATAAGTGGCTAGTATTTGAGGTTTCTGTTCTTTTGTAGTAGATGGCAGTGATCTAGGACATCATCAAATCTCTTATTCCTTGGACGTTGGCCTTAAACTGGCAGGGTTGTATTTTGGGCCCTGTCACTGATTCACAATACGACTTGGCCAACCCCTGTCCCTTCCAGGCCTTGGTTTCCCTACTGGTTCAGTGAAGGTGTTTTATAGGCTCAGTGATTTTGGACTATGCAGCAGATGGGCTTGGAGTGGTACCCATGGCCAGATCCCAGGGCAGCAGCTTGTAACCCTGGCTGCCCCAAGACAATCACTGGATAACTAAACCCCACGTCACTGAAACTGAATTCCTGGAGTGGGTTTTGAGTATCTGCACTTTGACGGGTATACATAGATAGTAGTTGAGGGTTCTTCTGAGCCCACTGACTTTTAGGATCTCTAAGGACACATGACCACCCATTTCTGTCTCTGCACCAAGAGTCACCTATGTGGGGAGTCCAGCTGCATCATGACAATCTACGGGGAGAAAAGCTTCTCTTTTATTAAAACAATGTCTCCTTGTTATAGTTCCTAATGCAGAACAATGCTCTCTCTCTCCCTGAGACAGTCCTGCAGCCCCTGTCCCCACAAATTCACCGGCCTCTCTCTGCCCCACAAGATGGGGTTCATGCCCCTCAGGCTTGCACATGCCTTCTGTGAGCTAGACTCGGCTGTGTCCTCATTCTCTAATGGATAGCATGCTTGTGTAAATCACAATGGCCTCATGTAACATCGACTTTCAGGCCTGGAGCCATGGCCAGTGTAGCTGGTGGATCATGTTTTCAGGTCAGTAGAAGCTGATGTCACAGCCTGTGAGTACAGCAGTTGGGGCTGCTCTGATTCATTTTAAGTGTAGTAGAGCAAGCCTCAGTATTGAAGAGACAGTGATTGGAGAGAACAAGGGACTGACAGATGGACAGAGAGATGTATGACAAAACAGGGGAGTTAACTGCAAATAGTCATAGCAGCATATTTACCTCTTCTGATTCAAGAGCTGGCCAGTCTCTTTTGTGGTGTATAGGTGATAGTTACATCTGAGTATGTGTGTGCAAAATACAGAGGTAGGACTCTGGAAATGTCCACTTGAACTCCAAGAAGGGTTTGGGTGGGCAACATCCCATGGATCTGTGGTTGGTTTCTTCCCAGGATCCTCTCCAGCCCTCATGGCTGGTTCCTGAAACAAGGGAGTCCTTCTCCTGTAGTCAGCTCTGAGTGAGGAGCCCCCTTCCCTATGTCATGCCTCATGCTTCACTTGCCCAGTCTGCTGAATGTCCCTTTGATGACAATGTCAATAAATCCATTTTGTGTCCACCAATGCAGTGTGCTCAGAATCCCCAGCTACTCTGGTTGCACCCATCACTAAAATCTGAGGTATAAAGTTTCTACAGTACTTCAGCTGTGCCAACTGGGGAATACTCTGTTTGATGTATTAGACATTTAGTGAACACCAGTGGCATGACCAGAGAAATGCCTTTTCACTTTGGTGATGGTTAAGTGCTGATGGGTAGGGTCAGACAAATGTACTGTGGTACATATCTTAGATTTTATAGGGGGTGTCAGGGCAGGCACAGTAACAAGACACTTTTGGAATAGAGGCCTGAAGGAGGTAAGGAATGAGCTTTAGAGACACCTGAAGAAGGAGTGACCAAAAGGAGAGGCAGTGAGAACAAGGCCCTGAGGTGAGCATGGTCCAATAGGAAGTGGAGGAAGCACAGTGGAAAGCCAGTGAGCAAGGGCAGGTAGGAGGGAGTAGTTGGTCTGTGTAGGGTAAGGAGAAGGTACTGAGCCTGGCCTCACATGGGGCTCCCTCCAACCCTCTGCTTGCTCTCAAGTAAAGCGTTTTTGGAGCTGCCCTTGGCCCCCTCCACCTAGAGCCCTTGTATACCCATTTGCCAAGGACCCAACCCCACCAACACTGTTTCTTTCAGCTGTGCCCTGAGTAATGTGAAGAAAGTGTCCCTGGAGCTAGGTGGGAAGTCACCGCTTATCATCTTCGCTGACTGTGACCTCAACAAGGCTGTGCAGATGGTGAGGGCTGAACTGCATGCTGGGTGAGAGGTGGAGGGGGGGAAGGTTTCTCCCATTCTATAGTCAGACTCACACATTTAACCTGGACTGTAGTGTCACCGCAAGCATAGACTGTGGCAGGAAGGGATTTGGGGACAAGAAATGACATGTGCCCTCGAAAATCAATTTTCCAGGAAGTGTTATAACTATAAGCTTAACTGGAATCAGCTTCACAAATTGGGAATCATGCTAAAATCAGCACAGCAACCTTTCCTATCCTAGGAAAGCAAAGCAGAACCCTGGACACTTGGGCAAAATTCTGCTGACAGCAATCCCCACCCTCAACTTTTGGTTGTGGCTGTGTGAACACTTGCCCTCTGCCACTGACCCACTGGGCAGTCTTAGGCAAGTTACTTAACCTTTCTTGGCCTTCATAGTTTCACCTGTATGATGGGGAGAATAGTATACCTACCTCCTATGGTTATTACAAGGATTAAACGAGCTACTATGTCTGAAGGACTTAGAATGGTAGCCACATGTAGCACGAGCTTTGTATCATCAGTTCTTTTTACATTAGTATTGTTATTGTCATTGTTATGTCTGAGTCCCTGGCTGAACATTGTTATGAATCACATAACAATGTTCAGCCAGGTGCCCAGATATGCTCCCACCCCATCTAAGTACCACTGTGCCTTGGAAGATGATGTGGCCACCTAACGCAGATGTGAAAGGGAGTCTAGCCTCACTAGATGTGGAAGCTGAGGGAAGCTAGTCCATCAGCCTAAGGATCTTGGTTCTGGTGCTGAAATGATACTACCGGGCCAGAGGCCCAGGCTGCAGGGCAGTACAGTCCAGCTTTCAGGAAAGCCAAGCAGCCAGCCTGTCACTCCTTTCCTGATCCCTCACATGGGATTCCTGGGTTCAGAAAGCAGTCTCCCTTGGTCCTGTGTGCACATTTATTCTGGACTCCTGCCAGGAGTTCCCTCAGGCCTGGCTGGCAACTTCTAAGATAGGCTGGCTGCCTGCCTTTGGCCATCACCTGTTGCTTGTTTTGTGCTAATAGATTCTCCAGGCTCAACTCTAAGGGTGTGGGCTCTGATTCCTTGAATCACCCCAAGGAACTCATACAGTATGCAGGTTCTCCATGCTCACCCCACTTCACTTCCTCTTCTCTTCCACTCTCTTCACTATGGACACAGGACTTGTTTCCCAGGGGCAGGTAACCTTTTGCCTCTCCTCTCAGTTTGACTAAGAAATGCGTGTATGTTCCCAGCACTGGCTAGGCCTGGCCACCTTGGTAGGTCAGGACATGTACATTACTCTCCTTTTCTTTATGAAGTGGGTACTGGAGCCTAGTGGGAGTGGGGAGCTGCCTACCCTGCCAGGGAGCAGCTGTAATTCAGCATTCTTGTCCATTTGCCAAAGGGGGTGAGCTCTGTCTTCTTCAACAAAGGTGAGAACTGCATTGCAGCGGGCCGGCTCTTCGTAGAGGACTCAATACATGACCAGTTTGTGCAAAAGGTGGTAAGTTGTGTCACAGGGCCTTGGTACTGGTGCACAGTCATCTGGGCTGAAGGGGCCAGGTGGAGTTGGTCACTGTTCACCTTGGGACAGGGAAACTTCATAGGGAACTGTATCAAGTGTCTGTATTTTACTATTGTAGCAAGAAATGGAAACCTAGTAGCTAAAATTGACATAACCAAAAAGGGTTTATGATGCAGACCCCGGGATCGTGAGGTCGGCAACATTGTGGATGGGGGAGAGACATTCACAAGGACTACTGAGTCCTGTGGAGGAAAAGGGCAGGCAGCTTCACTCTTAAGAGGAACCAAAAGCCAAGGACTCCACCAAAACAGGCCTTCATTTCTTTCTTTCAGCACATTACAAGATGGTTCTCATTTACTATGCACAGGTTGGCCTTAGGTGTTTACCTTTTACAAAAAACAAAGGAGCCAATGCAGCTAATCACATCACAGAAGAGAGATATTTGCAAATAAAAAGGGAAAAGTAGTTGAGCTGGTTACACTCCAAACTGGGGAGTTTTAACAAGGATTTTAGAAAGCACTTTGCAGTAAATATTTGCTGCAATTCAGAGTGAGGGAGTTTTTTAGCAAAAGCAAGACTCAAAGTGGCCTAGGCATATTGCAGGCCTGATTCCTCACGGGAGAACCTATCCATGGACGTGGGTCCTGTGCATCTCTGAGTGGGAGATGGGCCCATGCCATACAGAATGGTCTCCTACAGGTTTATCTTAGCTTGGCTCGCTAGCAGTGGAGCCTGAGCCTGGAATTCATGCGGCTTACCAGAGGTGAGCACTCACAGGAAGCCTGGAAGATGTCAGGGTCCAGTAGAAAACATGGACTGAGGACATGGTCTCAGGTGACATCCAGCCTTGGCCTGATGCACTGACAGGAGCTTGAGAGCACAAATGATACCACTCAGCTCTACCTCTGGAGTTGAAGGGCCAGACTTTTATCTCCTGTCAAGAGTTGTTGACTGTAGCTTGTCTACCAGCTTGGGGAGGGCAGTTTCAGTCAGTTCCTGGGACTTAACAGCAGCCATCTTTCACAGCCACTGTGGAGGGTGTGCCCACAGGTTAAGTAAATGGGATGGGGTGCCGACAGCATCTCCTGCATTCTTACAACATAGATACAAAAAATAAGATCACTTTTTCCCCACCAGTTCTGTTGGAACAGACTGTGGGGAAGGATGTGGGTTGGTGTGATTGAGTCTGGTCCATCTTGATCCATTCATGCATAGTAGGGTTTTTGGAACTCTGGTTGACTCAGCTTAGCCAAGACCCCCCATCCCTAACATGTTGTGGAAAGAAAAATCTAATCCCAAAAAATGTGAAAGGGGGTGCTGGGGGCATAGCCTCTATGTGCAGGTTTAAACAAACTATATTTAGAAAGCCAGGAAAAATGAGAATAGGCCTGAGGACAGGGTGGGGCTGCTGTTAAGAAGGAGTTCTTAGAGAATATCTTGAATAATGGGTAAAAATATAAAAGGCAGTGAAGAAAGGAACAGATTTTCTAAAAGGGAGTGTAATAGTTTTTGCCACATAACAAAACTAGCGGCTTGAGATAACAACTGCTCACTCAGCCCACGGTCTTGTGGATTGGCAGTGTGGACACCAGCCCAAGTTCTTCTGAGCTCGCTGACACATCTGTGGTGAGTTGTCGGTCAGCTGGGGCACTTGGTGGCTATGCTGGATGGCTCATTTTTGTCCCCATGGGCCTTCATTCTGCAGTTTGAACTCAGGTAGGTGTGGGTCCTGTGACAGTACTCCCAAGAGTGAGAGTGGAAGTTTAGAGACCTTCTGGGGAAGGTCCCCTTTGGCTTAACTGGGGAAAGGCAGGGCTTGGATTCCCAAATACAGAGAGTAAAGTGTACACCCAGCCAACTCAGCAAGTTTGGCCTTTGTGTCCTGGGGAGACAAGAGCAGTTGGGTGGCTAGGCAGGAGGCTTGGTCCCAATTTCGGGATATTTCAGGACAATCAGAGGAGCTAAGGGGACCTGGTGGGAAGGTGAAAGTGGGGAGGCTTGAGCACCTCCTGCATATTAGTAGGCCTGGCTAAGGGTGTGGAGCCTGCGCAAGAATGAAGTGGCCCCAGCCACAGAAGAGGAGGCCAGTTAAGCCTGACTTTGAAGAGGCTACAGTGAGGGCAGAAATGACCTTCTTTGGTCTTTGGGAACCAAGGAAGGAGCTGGAGAGAGAGGTAACAAAAATGGGAGGGACAGACTTTAGCTTGGAGCCCTGAATATCTGGTGTCTACCCCTCCGCCTCTGAATGCTGGTTATGTTCAACTGAGTTCCTTTCCCTATCACAACATTCCACTCCCTTTTCTGACTCTCACAATCCCAGATCCAGAATAATATCTGGTACACCCCTTGAGGCTTCCTGGAAAAGGGGGCCTTCCAGTTAGGTTCTGAAGCAGGCATAGGTAGACTCAGAACCCAGGTATCTCCATTCCACTCAGTATTTGTCTCACCTTGTTACCAGGGAATTACAGCAGGACTGGTATTTCCCCATCCCATATCATGGAATCCTGGAACAATACTTCCTTCAGCTTCTTAGTTTGTAAAGCTGGGTGCAGGACCAATGTAGAGACACACCCTTTGCTGCACACCCTCATAAGCACTCCTGCCTTTATTTTCTATTCACCTATATTCCTGCACAACTATGTTTCCCAGTCATTCTGACACTAGGCTTGGGTTTCTTTGCACATAGCATACATTTGAGTTTCAGCCTGGAAGGCAGGTTGGGAACAAGAATATGGAATGCCCTAAGTGTCAGAAACCAGTGTGTGGACTTTCTTAAGGGACCAGGTTGGTCACTGAAAATGCAAATATGGAGGGGAGTTAGGTAATAAGCAAAGTCAGAAACTTCAGCACCTGAGTGAAACCTGACTAGAAGGACTTTCTGCAGGTAGAAGAGGTGCGGAAGATGAAGATTGGCAATCCTCTTGACCGGGACACCAACCATGGGCCACAGAATAACCAAGCCCACCTGCAGAAGCTGATAGAGTATTGCCAGCGTGGTATTAAGGAAGGAGCCACACTGGTCTGTGGTGGAAAACAAGTCCCTCGGCCAGGTCAGTCAGAACACTCCTGGCCCACTTGGGCAAACTGAAGCAGCAGGTAGCATGGCTTGTGGTTTTCTGCCCCACACTAACTACAGGTGTCTGAAGGCCACGTACATGCACAGCCAGGTTCCCCGGTCTCAGGCCCTATCCAGGATCTTGGATGCAGTGACATTGGCTATTTAGACACCTGGCCATTTAGACCAACTGTGGGACTGGCAAGGTAAAGGCACCAGAGTTGGAAGCATAGTCAGTGCTAGTTTAATCTGTATTGTAGTGGACTCTGACTTGCAGCTTACATCACTGCATCCTAGTTATTTTTTCTTCCCATGGGGTTCCAAAGCCCTGCATTTCATGGTTTTCCTATATTTGGCCACTACTTCCTGTTAGTTGCTCTTTGCTGGAAGCTCTTTCTCCACCTGTTCCTTAAATGTAGATATATCCCCAGGTCTGTCCTGAGTTGGAAGCACTTCTCATGTTAGACATTTTCCCTAGAAGATCTCAGTCTCTGCAATTGCTCAGACCTTCCCAAATATCTGTCTCCAGGCTCCTCCTCACTCAGAACTCTTGAACATCTCCACTTGCATGTCCCCCAGGCCCTTCAAACTCTAAGGGTACCAAATATATCACATCATGGTAGTGTCTCCAGACCCAACTGGACCCTGAACACACACAGCTGCATCTGCAGAATCTTCCATTTGATCAAGTCAGCGGAGTCAGAGGATCTGGAGCCACAGATATAGACTATTTGAGCTGCTTCCCCATTAGACTGCCTGCTGCAATTGGACAGGAGCCATGTGTCTCCTCTACATTATTAGGTCCCTTGTGTTATCACTGAGCCTACACCAAGGCTGGGTTAATTTGATAGAATGAAGGAGAGATGGAGAGAATGAATTCTTTTTTTTTCTTTTGATATGTTTTAACTGTTGTTGAAAACAAAAAGTTACTTTTAGGTAAATGCCATATAATACCAAATTAATTCTAAAGCCAGTAAATTTTGTTTCTATAAATATAATTTTAAAATCATCACATAGCTTTGAAAAGTTACAAGAAATATTGCCTGGATCTAGTTTTTGTTTTTAAATTAGTTTATTGTTGTTTAATTATAGTTGTCTGCATTTATCTACCACCATTCCCCCCCAACTCCAGCCAAACCCATCTTCCTCCCTTGCTTCCACCCTGCCTTGGTTTTGTCCATGTGTCCTTTATAGTTGTTCCTGAAAACCCTTCCCCCCCATTATCCCCTCCCTGCTTTTAAAAGTGTATATTATTGATTATGCTGTTGCTTGTCCCAATATTTTTTCCTTTCCTCCTGTCTACCTGTTACCCCCCTCCCCTCTAGCAATGCCCCCCTTAGTTCATACCCATGGGTATGCATGTAAGTTCTTTGGCTTCTCCACTTGCTGTGCTATTATTCTTAACACCCCCGTCTATTTTGTTCTTACCAGTTATGCTTCTTGATTCCTGCACCATTTCCTCCTTTCTCCCCCTTTCTCCCTCTTTCCCCTCCCAGCTGATAACCTCCAAGTGATCCCCAGACCTATGATTCTGTTCCTGTTCTAGTTGTTTGCTTAGTTTGTTTTTGTTTTAATTTTTTACATCAGTCATTAATAGTTGTGAATTCATTGTCATTTTAATGTCCATAGATTTGATTTTCTTCATTTTCTTAATAAGTCCCTTAAATATTTCATGTAATAATGGCTTGGTAATGATGAATTCCTTTAGCTTTACTTTGTCTGGGAAGCACTTTATCTGCCCTTCCACTCTAAATGGTAGCTTTGCTGGATAGAGTATTGGTTGTAGATCCTTGCTTTTCGTCACTTTGAATACTTCTTGCTTGCAAAGTTTCTTTTGAGAAATCAGCCAACATTCTTATGGGAACTCCTTTGTAGGTAACTGTCTCCTTTTCTCTTGCTACTTGTAAGTTTCTCTCTTTATCTTTAACTCTTGATGTTTTAATTATGATGTGTCTTGGTGTGGTACTCTTTGGGTCCAACCTGATTGGGACTCTCTGTGCTTTCTGGACTTGCATGTCTATTTTCTTCACCAAATTAGGGAAGTTTTCTTTCATTATTTTTTCAAATAGATTTCCAATTTCTTGCTCTTTCTCTTCCCCTTCTGTCACCCCATTCATGCAAATGTTGGAATGCTTGAAGTTGGCCCAGAGGCTGCTTATACTGCCCTCATTGTTTTTGCATCTTTTTGCATCTTGTTCTGATTGGTGGTTTTTTTCATCCTTACATTTCAAATCATTGATCTGATTCTTGGCTTCATCCAACTCTACTGTTGTTTCCCTGTAATTTTTTCTTTATCTCAATCAGTGTATCCTTCATTTCTGACTGGATGTTTTTTATGCTGCTGATGTCCTCATTAAGTCCCTTGAACATACTTATAACCTCTGTTTTGAACTCTGCATCTAATAGATTGCTTATATCCATTTCATTTAGTGCTTTTTCTGGAGTTTTGATGTTTTCTTTCATTTGGGCCATATTTCTTTGTCTCCTGATTTGGCAGCCTCCCTGTGTTTGTTTCTATGTATTAGCTAGAGCTACTTTGACTCCATATCTTGGTAGTATGCCCTAGTGTAGTAGCTATCCTGTAGGGTCCAGTGGCACAACCTCCCCTATCATCCAAGCTGGGTATTCGAAGTACATTCTTCATGTGAGCTGAGTGTACCCTTCTCTTGTAGTTGAGCCTTGGTTTCAGTTGGCAGATCAATGGGAGAGTTTCACCCAGGCCAGTCAGCTACAAGGGTTAACTGTTACCCTCTTACCACCATCCTCTGCCCTCCATGGAGGATCAGCTGTACAGGGGCAGGGTGGTGGTGCTGCATAGTGGTCTGTAACTGTCCACTGGGTGCACTGGCCCTGGGGTGTCCCAGGTGGTGCAGACCAAGGTCAGTCCCCAACTGTCTTGCCCAGGGCTGCCTTTCCTGAGTTATAAAGCAACCTGAGATGGCTGCTACTTGTGCTGGGCTTGGAGATTCCCAGGTAAAGCCAAGCTAGGAAATTAATCTGCATGCTGCTAGTGGCCAGACTGGAGCTCACTGAGGCCAGCTGTTGCTTGTTTGATAGGATTTAGGAAGTTGTGAAGCATGAGCCAAGATAAGCAGCTTGGGTGGGCCCATAAATTGGGTAGGGTGGAGTCTCTAGGGATCTCCAAGGTGGGTCAAACAATGTTGGCCAGGTTGATATAGTCTCGAATATGGCACCAGCCTGCCAGGACTGTGGCTTTGCAGGGGAGGGCTCAGAAAAGGCCTCTGCTTGCCTTGATGACAGACACTTCAGCCTCTCCCAGTATGCCACTTGTGCCCTTCAAGCTGCTACCCTGGTGCTGGAACTCTGAGGAAGTGAATGTGAGTAGGTGAGTCCACATGTGGGTTCTTTAAGAGGAACTGCTTAAAGAGGGGCTCCAGATGTTTCTTCCACCAACTCAATCCCCACTAGTTTTTGCAGCCAGAAGTTGTGGGGAATTATCTTCCTGGCACTGGAACTCTGGGTTGGGGGGCATGGTATAGATCTGGGACTACTTGCTTCCAAGGTATCCCTCCTGAATTTTTATTTACCACATGTGGGTGAGAGACCAGCCCATTCAGCATTTGCGCCCCTCTTACCAATCTGGATGGATATGGTTTCTTTAATTCCATAGTTGTCAGACTACCATTTCACTCTATTTCCGATGGTTCTGAGTGAGGGTTGTTTTATATTTTAGTTGTAATTTTGATTTGGTTGTGAGAAGAGGTGAGCCATGTCTGCCTACACCACCATCTGGACCAGTAGCCAAGAAAGAATGAATGCTTGAGTCCTCTCTCTTATTGACCCCTTACTTTTAAGTAATTTAGTTAAATATTCTTTTTTTCTTTTTCTTTCATTTCATTTTATTTCACTCAATTGTTGTTCAAGTACAGTTTTCTGTCTTTTACTCCCACTCCAGCCCACCCTCCTAGCCCTCCCCACCTCCCTCCCATTTCCAAGCACCCAACCCCATAGTTTTTGTCCATGTGTCCTTTATACTTGTTCCTGTAAACCCTTCCCCTTTTCCCCTGAAAATCCCTCTCCTCTCCTTTCTGGTCACTGTCAGCCTGTTCTCTATTTCAGTGTCTTTGGTTATATTTTGCTTGTTTGTTTGTTTTCTTGATTAGGTTCCTGTTAAAGGTGAGATCATATGGTGTTTGTCTTTTACCACCTAGCTTAATCTGCTTAGCATAATGCTTTTCAGTTGCATCCATGCTGCTGCAAAGGGTAGGAGCTCCTTTTTTTCTGCTGAATAGAATTCCATTGTGGAAATGCACCATAGTTTTTTGATCCATTTATTTACTGATGGGCACCTAGGTTGCTTCCGACACTTGGCCATTGTAAATTGTGCTGCTATTAACATTGGGGTGCATAGGTTCTTTTGGATTTAAGGGTTCTTAGGATATAATCCTACCAGTGAAATTGCTGAGTCAAAAGGCAGATCCATTTTTAGTTTTCTGAAGAAATTCCATACTGTTTTCCATAGTGGTTGTACCAGTCTGCAATCCTACCAACAGTGCACTAGGGTTTCCTTTTCTCCACAACCTCTCCAACACTTGTTGTTTGTTGCTTTGTTTATGATGGCCATTCTGCCTGGTGTGAAGTGGTATCTCACTGTGGTTTTAATTTGCATCTCTCTGATAGCTATAGCTACTGAACATCTTTTCATGTGTCTCTGGATCTTCTGTGTGTCCTCCTTGGAGAAGTGTCTGTTCAAGTCCTTTGCCCATATTTTTTAATTGGGTTGCTTGTCTTCTTAGAGTGGGGATATGTAAGTTCTTTATATATTTTGGAGATAAAACCCTTGTCTGAGGTATCATTGGCAAATATGTTTTCCCATGTGGTTGGTTCTTTTTTTTTTAAATACTGTTTTCTTTAGCTGTGCAGAAGGTTTTTATTTTGATGAGATCCCATTTGTTCTTTCCTTTATGTCCCTTGCTCTCGGGGACATATCAGTAAAAATGTTGCTGCATAAAATACCTGAGATTTTACTGCCTATGTTCTCCTGTAGGACTTTAATGGTGTCACAGCTTATATTTAAGTCTTTTATCCACCTTGAAATTATTTTTGTGTATGGTGTAAGTTGGTGCTCGAGTTTCTTTTTTTTACACGTGGCTGTCCAGTTCTTCCAACACCATTTGTTGAGGAAGCTATTTTTACTCCATTTTATGTTGCTTCCCCCTTTGTTGAATATTAATTGACCATAGATACTTGGGTTTATTTCTAGACTCTCTGTTCTGTTCCATTGGTCCATGTGCCTGTTTTTATGCCAGCACCAGGCTGTTTTGATTACAGTGGCCTTGTAATAGAGTTTGGTGTGAGGTATTTTGATCCCTCCTACTTTTCTCTTCTTTCTCAAAATTGCAGCAGCTATTTGGGGTCCTTTATGGTTCCATATAAATTTTTGAAGTGTTTGTTCTATGTCTGTGAAATAATCCATTGGTACTGTAATAGGTATTGCATTGAATCTATAAATTGCTTTGGGTAGTATGGGCATTTTGATGATGTTAATTCTTCAAATCCATGAACATGGTATATGTTTCCATTTGTTTGAGTCTTCCTTGATTTCTTTCTTCAGTGTTCTGTAGTTTTCTGCATATAGGTTTTTTAGTCCTTGTTTAGGTTTATTCCTAGGTATTTTATTTTTCTTTTTGCTATATCCAAATGGGATTTTTTTTCTTGATTTCTGCTTCTACTGTTTCATTGTTGATATACAAAAATGCTTTTGACTTCTGGATATTGACTTTGTGTCCCACTGTTTTGCCAAATTCATTTATTAGGCCAAGCAGTTTTTTGGTGGAGTGTATAGGATTTTCAATGTACACTATCATGTCATCTGCAAATAATGACAGTTTTGTTTTTCTCCTTTCTGATTTGGATGTCTTTTATTTCCTTTTCTTGTCTGATTGCTGTGGTTAAAACTTCCAATACTATGTTGAATAGAAGTAGTGAAAGTGGACAACCTTGTCTTGTTCCTGACCTTAGTGGAAAAGATTTTACTTTTTGTCCATTAAGTATGATGTTGGCTGTAGGTTTCTTGTATATGGTCTTTATTATGTTGAGGTATGCTCCCTCTGTTCCCACTTGGCTGAGTGTTTCTATCATAAATGGGTGCTGTACCTTATCAAATGCTTTTTCCACATCTATTGATATGATCATGTGATTTTTGTCTTTGCTTTTGTTTATGTGATGTATTAAATTTACTGATTTGTGAATATTGTACCATCCTTGTATCCCTGAGATGAATCCCACTTGGTCATGGTGTATGATCTTTTTCATGTATTGTTGGATGCAGTTTGCCAATATTTTGTTGAGGATTTTAGTGCCTGTGTTCATCAGTGATATTGGCCTGAAGTTTTCTTTCTTTGTTGTTTCTTTGTTTTGGGATTAGGATGATGCTGGCTTCATAAAAAGAGTTTTGGAGAATTCCATCATTTTGGATTTTTTTTAATAGTCTGTGAAGGATAGGGGTTAGCTCTGATAGCTCTTCCTTAAATGCTTTGTAAAATTCTCCTGTGAAACCATCTGGCCCAGGGCTTTTGTGTGTTGGGAGCTTTTTGATTACTGCTTCAATTTCATCTGCTGTTATTGGTCTGTTCAGGTTTTCAACTTCTTCTTCATTGAGTTTTGGAAGATTCTGTTTTTCTAGAAATTTGTCCATTTCAACTAGTTTTTCAAATTTCTTGGCACACATTCTTTGTAGTAATTTCTTACAATTCTTTTTATTTCTGTGGTATCTGTTGTAATCTCTCCTTTTTCATTTCTGATTGTGTTTATTTGGGCCCTCTCTCTTTTTGTCTTGATGAGTCTGCTTAAAGGCTTGTCAATTTTGTTTATCTTTTCAAAGAACCAAGTCATGGATTCATTGATCCTTAGAATTGTGCTTTTAGTCTCTATGTCATTTAATTCTGCTCTGATCTTGGTTATTTCTCTCCTTCTACTTTGTCTGGGCTGTCTTTGTTTTTCTTCCCCAAGTTCTTGTAGGTGTAGGGTTAGGTTGTTTGTTTGAAATGTTTTTATCTTTTTCAGGTAGGCCCATATTGCTATGAACTTCCCTCTCAGGACTGCCTAAGCTGTGACCCATAGTTTTGGGTTGTTGTGAGTTCATTTTCGTTTGTTTCCAGAAACTTTTTGATTTCTTCCCTAACTTCATTCTTGACTCATTCATTATTTAATAGCATGCTATTCAATTGCCATGATTTTGAGTGTTTTGGGTTTTTTCCCTTGGGGTTCATTTCTAGTTTCAGTCCCTTGTGGTAGGAGAAAATGCTTGGTATGGTTTCAATTTTCTTGAATTTGTTGAGGCTTGTTTTGTGTCCTATCATGTGGTCTATCTTTGAAAATGTTCCATATGCATTTTTGAAGAATGTGTATTTAGCTTCTTTGGGATAAAGAGCTCTCTGTATATATCAGTGAAGTCCATTTCATCTGGGGTATTATTCAATGCTACAATATCTTTGTTGATATTTTGTTTGGAAGATCTGTCCATTTTTGACAGTGGGGTGTTAAAATCCCCTACTATAATTGTGTTGCTGTCAATATCTTTCTTGGAGTCCTCTAAGATTTTCTTTATGTATTTGGGTGCTCCTATGTTGGGTGGATATATATTTACAATGTTTATGTCTTCTTGGTTGATTCTTCCCTTGAGTATTATGAAGTGACCTTCTGGGTCTGTGTTTATGGCCCTTTTTTTGAAGTCTATTTTGTCTGATATAAATATTGCTACCTCAGCTTTTTTTTTCCTGTCTGTTTGCTTGGAAAATCTGTTTCCAGCCCTTCACTTTCAGTCTGTGTAGGTCTTTTGTCCTGAGGTGAGTCTCTTGTAGACAGTATATGTGTGGGTCATGTTTTCTTGTCCATTCAGTTATTCTATGGCTTTTGATTGGAGCCTTTAATCCATTTACATTTAAGGTTATTATTGATAGATACTTACTCATTACCATTTTGGTACCTGTGTTTTTCTCTCTCTCCCTCTCTCTCCAGCTCGCTCGCGCTTGCTCTCTCTCCCTCTCTCTCTGCCTCTCTCTTCTTTCTCTCTCTTTTCCTTCCTTTCCTTAAAGCAGTCCCTTTAGCATCTCTTGCAGAGCTGATTTGGTGGAGTTGTATTTTTTTAGACTTCTTTTTATCTGGGAAGCTCCTTATCTGGCCTTCTATCTTGATTGAGAGCCTTGCTGGGTAAGGTAGCCTTGGTTGCAGACCTCTGGTTCTCATTAGTTGGAGTATTTCTTGCCATTCTCTTGTGGCTTGGAGCATTTCTATTGAGAAGTCAGCTGCTAACCTTATTGGGGCTCCCTTGTGTGTTACTTCCTGTCTCTCCCTTGCTGCTTTTAAGATTCTCTTTTTCTTAGTATTTTGCCATTTTAATTATGATATGTCTTGAAGTGACCCTCTTTGGGTTCCTCTTGATTGGGACTCTCTGTGTTTCCTGCATTTGTGTGACTTTTTCTCTCATCAAATTAGGGAAGTTTTCCATCATTACTTTTTCAAATAGCTTGTCTATCTCTTGCTCTTTTTCTTCTCCTTCTGGTATCCCTATTATACAGATATTATTATGTTTCATATTGTCTTGCATTTTTCTTAATCCCTCTTCATTCTTTTTGAGCCTCTTTTCCTTTTCTTGCCCCTTCTGGGTGTATTCTACTTTGTGCTCAAGCTTGCTGATCCGATCTTCTGCTTCATGAATCCTGCTTTTCATTCCTTTTACTGTGTTCTTCAGTTCAGAAATTGTATTCTTCATTTCCTCTTGGCCCTTGTTGATAGTTTCTGTTTCCTTTTTCATGTTGATATAGTTTGCAGTGAGCTTATTGTAGCTTCCCTGTAGTTTCTGGTAGCTCATTGTGAGCTCATTGAGCTTCCTGACAATCATTGCTTTGAACTCAATATCTGATAGTTGAGTTGCCTCTATTTCATTTAGCATTCTTTCTGAGGCTTCCTCCTTTCCTTTCATTTTGGGGATTGTTTCTTTGTCTTCCCATTGTTTGTGAGACTCTTCTCTTTAGCCTCAGCTTTTTAAATTGATCTGTTCTGGCTCTCTGGGTTTATGGTGTGAACTTCTGTGATAGAATACCTGTGAGATTTGGTGGTGCAGTTTCCTTGATCTCCCGAGCTCACAGGTCCTGGGCTGTCATTTAAGTTGGCTGTGTGTTTGTCTTTGGGTTCCGATTGTTGTTGGGTCTTTCTTTGGTAGGCCCTTCCCAACAGCTGTTAACTGAGGGTCACTCTGTCCACCACCTCTTGTATTTTGTTGTGCTGGTGAGGGAAGGTTGTGTTGAAGCTGGTTCTTCCATGTGTACAAGGTTTGAGGATTCTGTCTTGTTCTTGCTCAGTTGTTTGTTCTGGGTAATTTCTCTACTATTTAGTTGTATTTCCAGATACATCCTGGTTTGAGGTTACTGTGGCCTCCACTCCTTCTTTCACCTTCTTCTGTTATCTGTTAGTGGTTCCTTTGTTGGTGGGTTTCCTCTTCCAGCAGGTATCCTGGTGTTCAGTTTCCACCTACTCATCTGGTTTTTCAATGTCTACTACAATTTTTCGGTCCTATTTTCGTATATGCTGGGGTACTGTTGGCTGTTTGCTCTGCTCCTCTGTAGATTGGCTAGGTTTTCTCTCATGTGTAGGGGGAAGTGGAATCTGTTTTCTCCTACCTCACCACCATTTTCCTCCTTCCAAACTCTGTACTCTGGGTGTAATGGATGTGGAACGAGGTTCAGGACAGGGTGTAGGCTGAGTAACCCCAAAACTCCTACCTAATTAAATAATCTTACATCTAGATATCTTTCTTGCTTTTTTTTGTATCCTTGCCACCATCAGAGTTAGTCTGTGCATCTCCTCTTGCCTGGATCATTGCTGTGGCTTCCTGCGGGATCCCTTAAACCGTGCTAACAATTATCTATGCAGCTGCCACAGGTCAGGTCATGCCTCCACCATTATTGAAACACTTCCACAGTGACCCATTCTCCTGCAGTAGGAAACTCAAATTTCTCAAATGCCTACCTGTTCTTATGATCTATGTCTAATTGCTTGCCTTTGACCCATGTGCTGGCCATAGTTACCTCTCCCTCTGAACATGTCTTGCAGTTTCTTGTTCTCTATGCATTTTCTGCTCCTGTGCTTAGTAAACACCTTCCCATTCTCTCCACCTGGTGAACTCATTATCCAGCTTAATGACAACCAGGCCCAGGCCTCACTGTGTAACAAGCATTCCCAGGTACCTTATACCTTGACAGATTTTTATGATCACCATACTGCCACCGTTTACCTACCTCTTTCCCACCCCCACATTACTGGGAATTCCATGAGGCCAGAGCTCAGGGGTTGGTATGAGAGAGAGACATGAAGGCACAGTTGAAAGAGCAGTTTGGGGGTAGAGCACCCAGCCACTGTGCACAGTGGGGAACCTTCAGCACCACCACAACCACCACCACCTAACCTGAAGGGCAAGAGGAGAGAGCAGAATTCCTGGGACCTAAGTAGGTATTGGATCCATGTTGACAGAAGAGCAGAAGGCTGTATCTTCGCCAAGTGCACTTACCCCTGCATCTGGGGAGTAAGTACCCACATTGTGGTGCCAGGAAGAAAAAGGGTGGTCAGCCCTGGGAGGTCTTGTCCATCAGGACCAGTGTCCAAAGCCTCTCCCCAACCCTGGCCATTTCACAGGGACTAATGGAGAACCACATGGGAAGCTGCACTAGCCAAAGCATCAGATATATTTTCATATTAAATGTCACTACAAAAACCCAAGTCTTAGTCATAGTCTTGAGCTTTGGTGCTGGCCTTGGACAGACTTGGATCCAAATGTCAGCTCTATCATAGACCAACTCTAAGCCTCATTTTCCTCAGCAGCATTTAGTTGAAAGGGTTGTGAGACATGAACTCACATGTCTCGGGCAGGGAAGTCACCCACAGAATGTGGCATCCACCATACAGATACCACAAATAGCATTGCTGGAGTGGAATGTGCATGCAGTGGCTGGTGGGAACTAGCCTGGATGGGGAGAGGCTAGACGACTAGAGGAGGGCCTTCCCCCATGTTATGAGCCTCTGTTTCCCCCACAGGTTTCTTTTTTGAGCCAACTGTTTTCATAGACGTGGAGGACCACATGTTCATAGCCAAAGAAGAGTCCTTTGGACCTGTCATGATCATCTCTCGGTTTGCCAGTGGGTAGGGAATCTGCTTATGTCTCTGAAGAGCCCATTTTTTTCCCATGAATTACAGAGTTCTTCACATGTGGGGGGCAGGAGAATCCAGACAGGTTGGAGGCTGTGGATGCAGCCTGGCTGCCTGCTGAGTCCTTGTCAACCACTAAAGTGAGGAGAGCCCCAGGGGACTGGTAGGGCTTTGGCTTCCAATGTGAACATTCTCTGAGCCTTTGAATGTCTCATGGTGTGTTGAGTTGTGTCCTAATTAGCTACTGCTTTGTAATAAACCACCCCAAAACTCAGTGACTTGGAATAGCAATAGCTATTTATTTCATTTATGAATCTGCAATTTGGTTAGGATTCAATAGGGCTGACCACCTCTACTCTGTGCCATGTCTGGGCCTCAGCAACAATACCTGGAGTGGTTTTCCTTGAATGGGCTCTGGGCCTCCCTGCAGGTTTCCCTTCTCCAGTGGCAGCCTCAGAGCCTCTGTTCTATACCTGATTCCCACACAAGTCAGGGTGGGGAGCTTCAAGGCCCCTCAAGATCTATTGATCAACCTCAGAAATCCCAGAACCTAATTTTTACCATGCACTATTAGCCCAGCAAGTCAGTAAGGCCAGCCTGAGTTTAAAGGGAGAGGGATTAGACTCTGTGGCCATATTTGAACTACCATAAGTTCTTTTATTATTATTTTCCAGAACAGAGCCTTTGAATAGGTTATAAAATGGCACCTTCTCCTAATACGCTATACTTCAAACTGTCCAAAAATGATCAATTATCATCACATTCTGATTGTATTAGAATAAGATGCTTTTCTGCCATCTATCAATGAAATATTGTGCTAAGTCTTCAAGGGACACCTCGGCATGGCTCCCTGGGGAATACCCAATACACGTGTACTTCCATGTGTGATGGGGACCCCACCTACCTCCTTTAGGCCTCAGTCCCACTGTCTGTAAAGTGATGAGCTTATCTTTGATGACCTGAAGGGTTCTTGTGGCCAACTGTGTGTATTTCTCCTGTCTTTAATTGTCTTTTCTTCTCTGTTGCCCTGTCTCCTCCAGTCTTGCTATAGGCCTGGCACGTTTTTACTCAGAAGGTCCTGAGTGGTGGGGAGCTTGGAGCAGGGTGGACTCCCATTTGGGGGAAAGGATGCAGGTCTCTGTGAATCCCATATTCCCCAACATTCCTTCACCAAATTCTTCCTGGATTTTCCCTGCAGTGACGTGGACACTGTGCTGTCCCGGGCCAATGCCACAGAATTTGGCCTGGCCTCTGGTGTCTTCACCAGGGACATCAGCAAAGCTCTATACGTCAGTGAGAAGCTGGAGGCGGGCACCGTGTTTATCAACACATACAACAAGACTGATGTGGCTGCTCCCTTCGGAGGGTTCAAGCAATCTGGATTTGGCAAAGACCTGGGTAACCTAATCCTAAACATCTACTAGAGGCCAATTGGTGCCAGGCCCTGTCCCAGGGGCCAGGGGTATAAAAATGAAAAGATAGTTGTTGGTGTTCACTTCTTACTGAGAAGGGACAAGTTGTAAGTAAGGCAGCCAACAAGATCCTTCTAGAAAGTGAGGAGTGCTAGAAAGCAGAAAAGACAAAGTTATCTGGGCAATGAGACTGGGAGGGTGACTTCAGCCAGGGACCATGGAAGGCCTTCTGAAGATAGAACACCTGCCCTGAGGTCGCAGTGGTGGGAGGAGCCAGCCATAAAGACCAGAGGATGTGTGTTCCCGGAAGAGGGGATGGCAGGTCCTGAGGGAACCAGCTTTGGTCTCCGAGCTGCAGAGAGAGGCTAGTATGGGTGTGGGGTGGGTGGGACAGGAAGAAAGCAGACCCAAAAGGCAGGCAGAGGCCAGATCGAGGGGCCCAGGGGCCACAGTCAGGCCTCAGGCTTCATCCTCAGGGAGAGGGGAAGTCATGGGTCCAAGAGTTCCCACTGGGGCAGTGTGAGTCCCTAGTGTTGAGATAGCGCCACCTAGGTGGCAACCCAAATGCAAGCCTGGCCTGACCTGTCTCCCAGGAAAGTGAAGTTCTGCTCCAGTACTCACTCCTCTTTCCCTGGGCTGCTGTGTGACTTAGGGTGAGTCCCACTCCCCCCATCCTGCCACTCCAGAAACTAGCAGCTGGGGAATAGCTCCAGTTGGGAATCAGCTCTGATGCCAAGCTTGACAGGGAGCAAAAGACATGAGAGAGCAGCACACTGTCTCTTAGAACCCTCCATCCCTTCAGGCCTCCCCTTCCCAGGTCAGGATTCTCAGGGAGGTTCAGGCTGAGGGTGAAACCAAAAGATGGTCACTATTTTATTTCTCCTTCCCTCTATCTTTGAAACTCTGAGGAAAGCTCCAAAGGCTCTTGTGAAAGCAGCCCAACAATACCCCCCAAATCCTAACTCTACAAATACTGCATGTAGAAGTAGGGCAAACATGCATATACATGCATGTACACATACATGCTGGCCATTTCTGCCCTTTGTGTCCTTGCCTCACTTGGGCTACCTTTCTGGTGTCCTCCGTGGAAATCCAAGAGGGCCTTCATCATCATCCAGAGAGGCCACAGCTACCCAAGATAATCTCTGGCACTTATGGGTCTGCCTCCTGAGTTTCCCCAGATCCTCCTCTTGCCATGCCCACAAACCAGGCCTTACAAATATCCCACCTGGGATGGGCCAGAGACCTCAATGGGCCTCAGCTGGTGGTGAGAACAGGGTGGGTAGTAGCATCAGGGAAGCATGGTTCCTGGAGCCAGAATTGGCAGATAGGGGAGTTGCTAGGCAGCCACAGGCCCCTCATGTTGGTTATGGGACTGAAACATACCAGTCACATAGCACAAGGAAGTTCCAAGGATCCCAGGGACCCTTGAAGCACCCCTTTTCCCAGTCACAATTTGATCTGGAATTAGCTGGCAGGAAGCAGTGGGGAGAAGCAGGAACATCTGGGTAATAAGAAGGCACCAATAGAGTCTCTCAGCTGCTCAGGAACTGATAAGGCTGCCCTCTCTTAAGTGGAGGTGGTTGGAGCTGGGAAAGTTTCTGGAACAGTGGTTCCAACAGATTGGTTCTGTATTCCAATGCCTTTTGGAATCCTGGTACCCCATCTCAGTGTGACCCCCTGGGTGTCAGTTTCTCACCTGTGACTGGGGCTGAGTCAGAGTTGACCCCACTCACTTGCTGCAGGGGTCCATAAGGTAATATGAGTGCAGAAGCTGCTGTGATGATGATTCCAATGTCATGTTCTGTCTTGCAGGAGAGGCGGCCTTGAATGAATACCTGCGGGTCAAGACAGTTACTTTTGAGTACTGAAGAAAGGTCTTGTGAAAAGAAAGCCTCCGTGTCACCTTCCACAACCTGATCTGCCTCCCCTGGCAACCTGGTTGTCCTTCTCACCCCTGCCTGGGTACACAGCTCCTCCACTTAAAGTGGCCAGTGGTAACCTCCTGCCTCCAATCCCTGTTCCTAGCCCTGCCCAGGACCCTAGCCCCCCAACCCTGATCAGAGTGACATTTGTCTTGGTGAGAACATGGGCCCATGGTCAATAAAGTTTCTGACCAGCAGTAATCATCACCCCATGTGTCTTTCCTGCCCATCTGGGTGTGCCCTGGGTGGCCCTGTAAGTCCTGACACACAAGCGAGGTTTTGGGGCCCTGGAGAGCTAGTTGCCCTGGGGAGAGAGATGCAAAAGTGAGAAATGGATGTGTGTCAGCTCCAGCCTCAGAAAGTGGGTGCTGAAAAGGAGTTAAGAGTTCAAGAGGTTTGTGGGGGTAAGCTCCCTCCCACCCCCCTCCACTGACAGACACCAAGGGGAGGAAGCAGGAAGGGCTGGAGAAGCTCAGACTGTGATGCAACCCAGCTCCATCAGCAAATGTGGTCTGTTGTTGAGGCCTCTCCAGGGCAAAAAAAAGGCCTCAGCTGACCACTGACCAGAGGACACTGCAGTGGGAGGCAGCCCTGGGATCACCATGGGGCCATTGCCCCAGACTGGCATTTCAGACTAGGGCATTGCTCAAGGGGGTTATGGACCTGCCTTAATCCAGACAGATCCCACATCTGCCCTTTCCTGAGCCCACACTGTTTTGTCTCAAACACCTCTAGAACCAGGGCATCAACAAGGGAATTCAGGCTTATGAAACTGGCCTCAGCTGGTCCTTTCATGCTCCTCCCAGTGTGAAACATTCAAAAGGGTCAGCCCTGGCTTCCCTGCAAACAGCCCTTCACAGCAGAAAAGCCAGCAACACCTTGAGCACAGGTCTATCCAAACCCAAATCAAGCCAAGAACTTTTCTCCTTTCTTTGGATGCACACATAGACCTTGGTTTTAGCCAGGGCACCCACAATAGTTCTACTTGAGACCTCTGGTTTAGATGTGCATGACCAGGCTCCTAGTTCTCCCCCTTCAGAAGTTTTCCTGCAACTATAAAAAAAATATAGTAAACTTCCCAGCCTTTTCCCTTCTATGTGCTTCTTGCCTGTGTGAGTTCTTCACTTTTACATAGAATACTTCACTTCTGACATTTCTAGTCACCAAATGAGTGGGAGCTTTTCTCACATCAAGCAATTTGCTATAACACCAACTGAGTGTTCTGTGATTTACTCAATTCTGACACCATCTACCTGGAGATAGCATCAGATCTTACATGTTAAGGCTCAGTTCCACAAGACTGCTCCCACCCCACTTCAGATGTCAATCTGAACATGTCATTTAGTACGTCCCCAGGTTATCTCCAACTTCTATCTAATATAGCTATAAATTGAAAGTTCTCATGACTTTCTCCTTAGGATTAGTTGATTTGCTAGAGCAGCTCACAGAACTCAGGGAAACATTTACTTATGTTTATCAGCTTACTATATACCAGTAATAATGAATGCAATAAGAATATAGATGAACAGCCAGATGAAGAGATACATGGGGTGAGGTCTGGGCAATTCCTGAGTACAGGAATGCCTGTCCTGATACGGATTTGGTTGCCAACCTGGAATCTCTTCTGAACCCTGTACTATGGATTTTATAGAGCCTCCTCAAGTGGCCACAATCAATTATTAACTCAATTTCCAGAGAGGGGAGAGGTCCCCTCTCTGGATAAGTGGGTATGGACATGGGGCTGAAGATTCCAAGCTTTTAATCATGGGTTGGTCTTTTGGGTGACTAGTCCTCATTCAGGAGTGATCTGTGGGCCCACTCAGAGTCACCTCATTACAACAAAAGATAGAACAAAAGTGATAGAGCACCTAGTGCTCTATCACTTAGAAAATTATAAGGGTTTCAGTTTTATGCCTGGAACAAGGGATAGAGAACAGTATCTATTTTCTATTATCTCACAGTAAGGATTGTAAGACTTAGTTATTCCCCATTTCCTTTTCTTTGTCTTCTTTCTGAAGTCACAGAAACCCCAAAATTTAACTGGGGGTGTTTGAGCACATGGCTGCCCCCCAAAAGACCTGATTCACAGCCTCTGCAGGTAGGCAGTGGTCATAGAAACCAGTCTAATGGACAGAATTTGAGTGGGAGTGACATGTACCACTTCCAGATAATGCCCCTTAAAGGAAAGTTAACTGTCACTCTCCCTCTTTTCCTCTTCCTGGGCTTGCTTAGAGCAGAACCAGTGGACACAGTGGTGAGCATTTTCCAACTATGTGGATATGACAACACCTGTGGTGGGGAAAAGGATGGAGCAGCACATGAGGGAAGAAGTCTAAAATCCCCAACATCATGGAGGTGCATGCCAATTGAGGAAAGTGTTAGCAGACTATGACATAGGAAAAATATACCTTTACCATTCTTTTTATAATTTTAATTATTTTTTATTCTATTACAATTGTGCCAATTTTCTCCTCTTTGTCCTCTCCCACTTATTCCTACCCCCACTCCCACAGTCAGTTCCCACACTGTTGATCATGTCTGTGGGTCATTTTACATGTTCTTTGATTAGACTCTTCCCCTTCTTTCCACCATTACTCCCGCCTCTCACTGTTCAGTCTGTTCATATTTCCATGCCTGTGGTTCTATTTTGTTCATTAGTTTATTTTGTTCATCAGAGTCCTCTTATAGGTGACATCATATGGTATTTATCTTTTATCAACTAACTTATTTCACTTAGCAAAATATTCTCCAATTCCATCCATGCTTTTGCAAAAGGTAGGAATTCTTTCTTTCTGCTGTGTATGTAGTACTCCATTGCCTAAATGTACCATAGTTTTTTGATCTGCTCATTTAACAATGGGCACATGGGCTGTTTCCAGTATTTGGCTATGGTATGTAGTGCTGCTATGAACATAGGGGTGCTTAAGTTCTTTAGAATTGGTGATTCAGGATTCTTAGGATATATTCCCAGAAGTGGATTCACTGGGTCTAAAGGCAGATCCATTTTTAGTTTGCTGAGGAAATTCCATACCGTTTTCTACAGTGTCTGCACCAGCCTGCACTCCCACCAACAGTGCAATAGGGTTACCCTTTCTCCACTTCCTTGCAAACACTTGTTTGTTAATTTATTAATGACAGCCATTCTAACAGGTGTGAAGTGGTATCTCATGTGGTTTTAATTTGCATCTCTCTGATGGCTAGTGATATTGAACACATTTTCTTATGTCTATGGGCCATCTGTATGACCTCCTTGGAGAAGTATCTATTTCAGGTCCTTTGCCTATTTTTTAATTGGATTGTTTGTCTTCCTGGTGTTGAGTCATATGAGTTCTTTCAGTTGGTTCCCTTTTCATTTTGATGATGGTTTCTTTAGCCATACAGAAGCTTTTTACTTTGATGTAGTCACATTTGCTTATTTTTTCCTTTATTTCCCTTGCCCTGGGAGATGTATTGGCAAAAATATTGCTAGGTGAGGTATCTGAAATTTTCCTGCCTGTGTTTTCCTCCAGGACTTTTATGGTGTTGTGACTTAACAGTTAAGTCTTTTATCCATCTTGAGTTCATTCTGTGTATGGTGTAGGTCTGTGGTCTAGTTTCACTTTTTTACATGTACCTGTTCAGATCTCCCAACACCATTTATTAAATAGGATATTTTTGCTTCATTGTATGCTTCTGTCCTCTTTGTCAAATATTAATTGAACATAGAGACATGGGTTTATTTCTGAGCTCTCTATTCTGTTCCATTGATCTATGTGTCTCTTCTTATGCCAGCACCAGACTGTTTTGATTACCATAGCCTTGTAGTATAGTGTGATGTCAGGAATTGTGATCCCTCCTACTTTCTCAAGATTGCTGAGGCTATTTGGGGTCTTTTTTTGGTTCCATATAAACTTTTGAAATATTTGTTCTAGATCTGTGAAATATGCCATTGATATTTTAGTAGAGATTGCATTGAATCTATAGATGGCTTTGGGTAGTACGGGCATTTTAATGAATTAATGTTTTCAATCCATGAACACAGTATAAGCTTCTATTTATTTGTATCTCTCCCTAATTTATTTTTTCAGTGTTCTGTAGTGTTCCAAACACAGGTCTTTTACCTCCTTGGCTAGGTTTATTCCTAGGTATTTTATTTTTCTTGTTTCTGTATAAAATGGGATTTTTTCCTAGTTTCTCTTTCTGATATTGCATTGCTGGTGTACAAAAATGACATTGATTTCTGAATATTGATTTTGTATCCCACTATTCTCCCAAATTCATTTATTAATTCAAGTAGTTTTTTAGTAGAGACTGTTGGGATGTCTATGTACACTATCATGTGATCTGCAAATAATGACAGTTTTGCTTCCTCCTTTCCAATTTGGATGCCTGTTGTTTCTTTTTCTTGTATGATCACTGTGGCAAGCTAGCAATTCCAGTACTATGTTGAATAAGAGTGGTGAAAGCAGATACCCTTGTCTTGTTCCTATCGTAAGGGGACAACTTTTAATTTTTGCCCATTGAATATAATGCTGGCTGCAGGTTTCTCATATATGGCTTTTATTATGTTGAGGTATGCTCCCTCTAGTACCACTTTGCTGAGTGTTTTCATCATAAATCAGTGCTGGGGTTTATCAAATGCTTTTTCCACATCTATTGATATGGTCATGTGGTTTTTGTCCTTCATTTTGTTTATGAGGTGTATTACGTTTATTGATTTGCAAATATTGTACCATCTTTGAACCCCTGGGATGAATCCTTCTTGATCATAGTGAATGATATCTTTACTGTATTGATGAATCCTGATCGCCAATATTTTGTTGAGCATTTTAGCATTTGTGTTCATTAACAATATTGTAGTTTTCTTTCTTTGTTGTGTCTTTATCTAATTTTGGGTATAGGATGATATTGCCCTTGTAAAAGAGTTTGGGAGTCTTCCCTCTTCTTGAATATTTTGCAATAGTTTGAGAAGGATAGGAGTAAGTTCTTCCTTAAATGATGGGTAAAATTCACCCATGAATCCATCCAGTCCAGGACCTTTCTATGCTGAGAATTTTTAGATTACTGCTTCAATTTTATTAGTCATTATTGGTCCATTCAGGCTTTCTGCTTTGTCTTGATTAAATTTTAGAAGATTGTATGTTTCTAGAAATTTTTCCATTTCACCCAGGTTGTCCAATTTCTTGGACAACTACTATGTATACAGTTGTTCATAATAGTTTCTTACAATCCTTTATATTTGTGTGGAGTCAATTAACTTGTCCTTTTTCATTTCTGATTCTACTTATTTAGGGCCTCTTTTTATCTTTGTTAGTCTGGTTGAAGTCTTGTCAATTTTGTATATCTTTTCAAAAAGAACCAGCCCCTGGATTTATTGATCCTTTGAATTGTTCTTTTAGTCTCTATATCATTTAATTCTCCTCTGATCTTGATTATTTTCTTCCTTGTACTTGCTCTGGGATTTTGTTTGTTTTTGTTCCTCTAGTTCTTGTAGATGTAGGATTAGGTTGTTTAGTTGAGATCTTTCTATATTACTTAGGTGAGCCTGTACTGCTGTGAACTTCACCCTCAGTAATGCCTTTGTTGTGTCCCATAGATTTTGGGTTGTGTGTTCATTTTCATTTGTTTCCTGATATTTTTTAATATCTTCCTTGATCTCATTTTGACCTAATCATTAATTAATAACATGTTCTTCTGTCTCCATGTCTTTGAATGTTTTTGAGTTTTTTCCTTGAGGTTGGTTTCTAGTTTCAATCCATTTTGATCTAAGCACATGCTTGATGTGATTTCATTTTTCTTAAGTTTGTTGAGTCTTGTGTCCTACCATGTGGTCTATCTTTGAAAACGTTCCATGCTATTTGAGAAGAATGTATATTTCTCTTTTTGGGGGTGAAGGTTTTCTATATGTATGTATATAAACATATAATTTACATATATAAATTATAGATATATATTATATGAAAATTATATATACTAGTTATTTTTATACATAAATTTGTGTGTGTGTATATATACATATATATACATATATAAATTAACTCCATTTGTTCTCAAGTGTCATTCAGTGCTACAATACCCTTTTTGGTTCTTTGTTTAGAAGATATGTCTATTGCTGGAAGTGGTGTATTAAAATCCCCTGTGATAACTGTGTTGTTGTCAGTATCTTCTTGAAGACCTCCAAGATTTTCTTTATATATTTAGGGGGGTTTATATTGGGTACATATATGTTTACAGGGCTTATATCATTCTATTGGACCACTCCCTTAAGTATTCTGTAGTGACCTTCTTTGTCCCTTTATATGGCTTTTCTTTTGAAGCCTATTTTTTTTCTGATATGAATATTGCTATCCCAACTTTTTATTAGTGTCTATTTGTTTGGGATGTTCTTTTCCGTCACTTTCAGTCTGTGTAGACCTTTTGTTCTGAGGTGGGTCTCTTGTATATAGCATATATGCAGGTCATGTTTTGTTATCCATTCAGCTACCTATGTCTTTTAATTGTAGCTCTTAATCCATTTACATTTAAGGTTATTATTGATAGGTACATATTTATTGCCATTTTTACCATACCTTTGTTTCTCTCTCTTTCCTCCTTCTCCTCCCCTTCCTCCTCTTTCTCCTCCTCTCCCTTTTTCTTCTTCTTCCTCTTATCTTCTGCTCTTCTCCTGCTCCTCCTCTTCCTCCTCCTTTCTATAACAGTCCTTTTAGCATCTGTTGCAATCTGTTGCAGTGCTGGCTTGATGGAGATGTAATGTTTTAGCTTTCTTTTGTCTGGGAAGCTCTTTATTTTTCCTTCCATTGTAAATGAGAGTTTTGCTGGATAGAGTAGTCTTGGTTGTAGTTCCTCACTCTTCATTACTTGGAATATTTCATGCCAATCCCTTCTGGCTTGTAGTGTTTCTGATGAGAAGTCAGCTGATAGCCTTATTGGAGCTCCCTTTTATGTTACCAACTATTTCTCCCCTGCTGCCTTTAAGATTCTCTGTTTGTCTTTAAAATTTGCCATTTTAATTATGATGTACCTTGAAGTAGAACTCTTTGGGTTCATCTTGATTGGGACACTCTGTGCTTCATGAATTTGCATGATTTTTCCCTCACAAAGTTAGGAAAGTTTTTGCCACTATTTTCGCAAACACATTTTCTATCCCTTGCTCCTTGTCTTCTCCTGCTGATGTTCCTATGATGTGAATGTTGTTACATTTCATGTTGTCCTGAAGCTCCCTTAAAATGTCATCATTTTTTTACTATTATTGTTTTTGTTTTGTTGCTCTGACTGGGTATTTCTAGCTTATCTTGCAGCTTGCTGATTGAATCCTCTGCTTCATCTACCCTGCTTTAATTCCTTTGAGTGTATTTTTTATGTCAGATATTGTTTACATCATTTCTTTCTGGTTCTTATTCATAGTTTCTGCCATTTCTTTATGTTGCTGTAGTTCCCACTAAGTTTCTTGTGGCTCTAACAAAGGTCCTTGTAGTTCTCACTGAGTTTCTTGAGCATCCTTATAGCCATTACTTTGAATTTATATCTAATAGATTGTTTGCCTCAATTTCATTTACCCCTTTTTCTGGGTATTCCTCTTTTCCTTTTGATTGGGTGTTATTTCTTTGTCTTCCTATTTTAGGTGACTCTTTTTGTTTGTTTCTGTTTCTCAGGTTGCTCTATTTCCACTGCCTGTGTCTGGGGGGAAAGGTGGATTCTGTGGTATGAGTTCTGTGGGACAGTGGTTCAGTTTCTTTGATGTCCTAATCTGTATGCTTTGGGTTGCCTTTTATTCACTTTATGTGGGCTCTCACGTTGTACTTGGACTTTGATTATTGATGGCTCATTCATTGTGGGTTCTTCCCTCTGGCTGGCTGAGTGGGTGCCACAACCCCACCATGTCTTGTGTGTTGTTGTGTAGGTGCTGGTTAACAAAGCATTACTACCCAGAGAACCAAACCCATGCCAGCAAAAATTACCCCCTACCATGTCAGCAATATCAACAGCAATTGAGCAAAGATGAATAAAGGTAGAGAGAGATTAAGAATATTATAAGATAGCAAAAAGGGAATAAGAGATGACTAAAGAAGAGAAAAATGATTTTAGGTGTGAAGAGGGAAGAGAAATAATATGAGTAGGGAACAGGAACAAATTGAAGAAAGGAAAGAAATAAAATTTAAAATGTAAGTAAAACAGGGAAGGGTGATAAAAAATGGAATAAGAAAAGGGAAGAGTATAAGATGAGGTTTGAAATAAAATTTAAAAGACAGTGAGCTAAAAGGCACAAAATTGTAGAAAAACCACAACAAGCTCAATATCAATGAAAGCTGAGCAAAGATTAATAAAGGTGGAAAGAAAATAAGAGTATTATATGAAAGAGAAAAGAGAATATGAGATGTCTACAGTAAGGAAAAATGATTTTTACAAGATAGAGGGAGGAGAAATAATGAGTGAGGAATAGAAGTCAAGCTAAAAAGGGAAAAAATAAAATCCTGAGCTCAAATAAGCATGGGCAGGAGGAAGGCAAAATGGATCAAGACAGGAAGAGAGTAACCTACGAAACTTAAAAAAAAATAGTGAACAAATAGAATACATTTGAAGAAGAGCAATAACCATGGTATCCACACTCAACAAGCCACAATTTGTAAAGATGGAAGGAAAATAAGAATATTATAAGCAGGGGAAAAGAATGAGAGCTGACTAAAGGAAGTAAAATTATTTTGAAAGGATAGAGGGAGGAAAAATAGAGTAAAGAGTAGGAACAAGGCATAGTGTGGGAGGTGGATAAGATTTACAGCAAAAATAAAGTGCAGGAAGAAGGCAAAATAGAGCAAGACAAGAAAAGGGTACAATGTGAGATTTGAATTAAAAATAAAAAATAATATAAAAATACAAGAGAAAAGAATAAGAAACAGTGAATTAGTGGGAATACAATTGATGCAAAAGAAAAAATCTTAAAAAGCTATGCAAAAGAAAAAAATAATGCAAATTCTCAAGAAAAACCAGGTGGAATTCATCTTAGAAGTGTTTGGTGTTTGCCTTCTGTCTTCTCTTTCTGGATCTGCTTCTGGTTTTTTATCAGCTCAGCTAAGGTGATATTTGAGCAGAAATCTGAAAGGCTATGGAAATGAGGTAGGACACCATTCAATGTGTGGTGGATCATAAAAATGGCCACAGTCTTTTGTAGCTGTTTCTGTCAAGAAATGGAGTTTATTCTCCAACCCTCGAATTTCAGTAGGTCTTGTGAATTGCTTTGACCAGTAGGATGTGGCAGATGTGACACTGTACTAGATCTAAGCATTGGAGTCATGAAGACATGGGACTTTCATGCTTGCTGTGCTTGGAATCACCTCCTATCCTGTGGAAAAGCCTCACTGGCCTAGTGTGGGGATAAGAAATGTGTGACTCAGCATTGCCAGTTAACAGAAGCACAGCCACCTAGAGGGCCAGCAGCTAACTGCAGTCACATAAGTCCCCAAGCACATCAGCAGAAGAACCACTTCACTGGGCTCAGTCCAAATGCTGACTCACAGAATCATGTGATAAGGAAATGATTGTTGCTTATGGCCATGCAGTTCCAGGTGGGTTTTTTTTTCATGCAAAAGGTAAGTGCTATGGGTGGTTTTAAGGAATGAAATGTTGGAATCAATGTTTAAGTGTGGAAATTAGATTACAGGGGCATGCACTGAAGCAAGGACATCATTAGGAGGTTGTTCCTCTAAATCAGATAAAAGAACAAAGTGATGGGGTAAAAGTGATGAGGACTGAATTTTTCAGAACATTTTTTGAAGTAGAACTGATAAGGTTTGCTGATGGATTAGGTATGGGATGTGAGAGAAAGAAAGGACTAGAGAATAAATTCCTTTGTTTGGCTTCAACCACTGGAAGACTGCAATTACCATTTAGTGAGATTGAGAAGATAGTAGAAGTTGCAAGGGAAAATTGAGTGGGCTACTTTGTGTATATAAAATTTGAAATATCTAATAAGCATTCAAAATAGAGATGTCAAGGAGACATATTCATAGGTGGATTAGGAAAGAGATCCAGGATGAAGATGTAAATTTGTGTATCATCTCCATCAAAGGTATTTAAGGCCATCGCCCTGGATGAGGTCAATTAAGGCATCTGAAAAGGAGAGGTGCAGACTAAGGAGAGGCCCTAGACACTGCTATTGCTTTGAGAATGGGGAGATAAGGAAAAGCCAGCAAAGGTGAGTGAGGAGAACCAATTGAGTGATGTCCTGGAAGTCAAATGTAGAAAGGGACTTTAAAGAGAAAGGAGGCATTGTCCAACTGTGCCACATGCTCTGTAAAATGAGGACTAAAGACTGACCCCTGGATTTGTCAACATGGAGGTCATTGATGACCCTGATGTAAACCATTTGTTGGGGGAGAGCTTAGGGCAAAAGCCTGACTCAAGTGAGATCCAAGGAGAGAGGGAGGAGACAATGGAAAAGAAAGTATAGAGAGGTCTTTCAGAGTGTTTGCAGAAATAGAACCAGAGAAAGCAGTATGCAACATTCTGTATGCTGACAGGAATTTCCAACACAGAAAGAAAAAATATAAAAATGGAGGGAGAGAGGAACAATGATTACAGCATCACCTCAAGTAAGTTAGAAAGGATGAAAATCCATGTGTTAGAGGATCCCATGCACTGTTCATCCTTAAGCCTGAATCAGTAGATATATTCCCATTCAGATAAGGAACAATCATTGCCTGACATCACTACTGTTTTTTAATTGTACAGAAAGTTTTGTATAATGCACTATAGCAGGGATTAAGCACAAATATTGCAAAGGCAAGGACCAACTTTTTGTTATTTTTAGATAATATATATGATAAGGCTTTAGAATAATTATATATTAAAACTTCTTGAAAATTGTTTGTTAATAGAAAGCAAGAGCAGTGGGTTCATTAACCTCACTTCAAAAAATATCCTAAGGAACTAATTAAGAGTGACTAATGGGAGGCATTAGTGTTCTTCACAAATATCAAGGTCTTCTTGCCTTCCTGACACACAGAAAACTGAACTTTTGAGTCCTCTTGCAGGCAATAGAGACACATGACTAATTCTGACTAATGAGGTATAAGGGGAAGTGAAGTGTGCCACTGCTGAACCAGACCATTTAATGGCTAGAATGAGATATTTTTTCCAATCTCTTCTACAGTCTGGCAAAGTAACCAACAATATTTGAGAGGGTGCTGCTCTGCCTGCTTGGAACCCTGAGTGACTACAATGAGTAGAGACCCTCTGACCCTCAATGAACATGTGGCTAAAGCAAGGAGGAAATCTTTGCTGATAGTTCAGGGCTGTTTATTGACATAGCTTAGCTTGAGTGCTACAATGATAGATGGTTATTCCTCTGGCCATAATTTTTAATAAAACTGTATTATATATTTTGAAGAAACCAAAATATCAAACAGTAAAGAGTTTAATAATTATCAACCCTGTCCATTCCAACATTATTTTTATTAACAAATATGTTTATCACCCTTTTTATATCCTCTGACAAGACTCATAGAGTATATTACCAACCTATGCACATAAACTAAACAAAATTATTACATTGCTCTCACTTTAACATAAAGAAGAAATAAAGGAAAGATCTTTTAAAATAAAATAAAATGTGGTTCAATATGTAGGTAGTGGGAGAGCTGAGATTCTACCCAGACTCGAGTACTATCATGAATTCCAGATTTTGGTCACAACAACCACCAAATCAGGGGACTCAATTGAAAAGTAGGCAAGAGTTGATCAGAGCCTGCCTAGGGGAGTTCATGTGCTTTGGGCCCTGCGCATTAATGAAAGGCTCCAAGGACAGACTTTTTAAAAAAATTGTGGTAAAACACACCTAACGGAAAACTTGCCATCTTAACCACTTTTAAGTGTACTGTTCAGTGGCATTAAGTACATTCACAATGTCGTGTGAACATCACCATGCATCCACAGGCCTTTTTCATGTTCCCAAGCATGGACTTAATAAAAATGATAAATAAAGTGATTTAGAAAACTGAGATATCACTCATTGACAGAAGGGGAAAATTTCATATTATGCAACTTTAAATACCTGCCCTTTTACTACAGAATACATGACAATTTAGAATTTTTTAAAAATCTGCAATGATTTAATCCTAACATAGTTATGTTACATTATACTTTAAGCATCAATATATTCCATGTTAAAAGTTCTGTACCCAATTACAGTGTGTGTGGCAGGGGTGGGGGGTGTGGAGGGAGGTGTCAGGACATCACTTGGATACCAGTTGTGTATCAATTTCAACTCAGTTCTGCACTGTTAATCTAGAGATCGTGTCAGATCCCACAGATTAAGAGCTCAGTCCCACAAAACTGCCCTCCCTCACCTGTACTTCAAATGCCAATTGTAAGCCCAGGTTATCACCTGTGCGTCTGCACGGACCAGCTGCAGATCAGAAGTTCCCATGACCTCCTCCCAGGTTTGATTAATTTGCTAGAGCAGCTCACAGAACTCAAAGAAACATTTTATTTACAGACTACTAGTTTATTATAAAAGGATATAACTCAGGAATGGCCATATGGAAGAGATGCATAGGACAAAGTATGGGGAAGAGGGCAGGTAGCTTCCATGCTCCTCCAGCACGCCACTATCCCTGAACTTCCATGTGTTCACCAGTGCAGAAGCTCTCTGAACTCTGTCCCATTGGGTTTTATGGAGGCTTCATTATGTGAACAGAAACATGTGAAATGGAGCCACTAATGTCAAGAGGCCCTAAAATGGGATCAGGAGACCATTAGGGAAGTCAGACTTAAGCATATCAACACCTGAAGGAAGTTTGAACTTTTGTACTTGAGCAGTTGCTATAGAATCACATGATGAAATTCGCTTACCTCAGCATTTCACCATTAGGACCTGACCAGTCCTTCCTTTTGAACTAATCAGCACACTGTGTTAGAAGCAATAAGAGAAAAAAAGAGCTGTGAGCCATCCCTTCCACCAAGAATGTACTTTCTTCTAAGGAACCGCAATTGTGTGAATGTGGGTAGACTTTTTACACTGGGATGAGTTACTCCAGCATTTTTACCTGCATGTTCTGTGTCAGTTGGGTGCATCAGTCCTTTCAGCAGAACCTGCCTTAGGCACTTAACCTTTCATGGCTCAGGTGTGCCAAGACAAAAAAAAAAAATGGCCCAAATGGAAGAACAGATCAAAGCCCCAGAAAACATACAACTAAATGATGAAGAGATAGCCAGCCTATCAGATGCACAGTTCAAAACACTGGTAATCAGGATGTTCACAGAATTGGTTGAATTTGGTCACAAATTAGATGAAAAAATGAAGGCTACACTGAGTGAAATAAAGGAAAATGCACAGGGATCCAACAGTGATGGGAAGGAAACTGGGACTCAGATCAATGGTGTGGACCAGAAGGAAAAAAGAAACATCCAACCAGAAAGGAATGAATAAACAAGAATTCAAAAAAATGAGGAGAGGCTTAGGAACCTCCAGGACATCTTTAAACGTTCCAACATCTGAATTATAGGGGTACCAGAAAGAGAAGAGAAAGAGCAAGAAATTGAAAATGTATTTGAACAAATAATGAAGGAGAACTTTCCCAATCTGACAAAGGAAAGAGACTTCTAGGAAGTCCAAGAAGCTCAGAGAGTCCCAAAGAAGTTGGACCCAAGGAGGAACACACCAAGGCACATCATAATTACATTAGCCAAGATTGAAGATAAGGACAGAATATTAAAAGCAGCAAGGGAAAAGGAGACAGTTACCTACAAAGGAGTTCCCATCAGACTGTCAGCTGATTTCTCAAAAGAGACCTTACAGGCAAGAAGGGGCTGGAAAGAAGTATTCCAAATCATGAAAGGCAAGAACCTACATCCAAGATTGCTCTACCCAGCAAAGCTTTCATTTAGAATGGAAGGGCAGATAAAGTGCTTCTCAGATAAAGTCAAGTTAAAGGAGTTCATCATCACCAAGCCCTTATTTTATGAAATGTTAAAGGGACTTCTCTAAGAAAAAGAAGATAAAAAAATATGAACAGTAAAATGACAACAAACTCACAATTATTAACAACCACACCTAAAACAAAAACAAAAGCAATCTAAGCAAACAACTAGAACAGGAACAGAACCACAGAAATGGAGATCACATGGAGGGTTATCAGCAGGGAAGTGGGTGGGGGATAGAGGAGAAAAAAGTACAGAGAATAAGTACCATAAATGGTAGGTAGAAAATAGGGGGAGGTTAAGAGTAGTATAGGAAATGTAGAAGCCAAAGAACTTATATGTGTGACCCATGGACATGAACTAAAGGGGGGATGTGGGTGGGAGAGGGTGTTCAGGGTGGAGGGGAATAAAGGGGGGGGGGAATGGGACAACTGTAATAGCATAATCAATAAAATATATTATTAAAAAAGAAGCAATAAGAAAAGTTTTCTTTGTTACAACATGGAGCTTTTGACTTTTTAAGCTCTGACTTTGTCTTCACAAGAGCATGCATGCTTCAGGTGTTTTCTGAATGTGTCTCCAGCATTCAGATCTTTTAGGACCCCAAATAAACTTTCCATTTCTTTTACAGCCTCAGTTTTTTAATGGTTGACCATTACATAGGCAGATTGATTAAATCATTGGTCACTGGCAATTGATTCTATCTCCAGCCCCTCCCCGCTTTCTGGAACTTCATGGAGGTAGGACTGAAAGTTCTAACCTTCTACTCATATGGTTAGTTCTCCTGGCAACCAGCCCCTATCCTTAGGTGTGAGTCCAAAAGTTAACTCATTAACATAACAAAAAATAACTTTAATGCTCTCATTTCAGGAAATTCCAAGGGTTTTAGGAATTCTGGGATGGAAACAGTGGACAAAAACCAAATATGTATTTCTCTTTATTGTGGATGAAAAAGGGACCACATGCTAAACCTGACAAGCCCAGGGGAAGCCTGCATGGTGGGCCTTACAGACTCAGAGACCAAAAGGAACCAGAAGGGATGGTCTGAACATAAAAATTCCTAACTAAAAGCTGGTCATGGCAGGTACATCCTAGCCCTGTAGCTTCCTTGACAAAGGTCAGTTTTTATGTTAAGTGACCCTGTCTGCTGTATTTTTGCATCTAATATAACATATTTTTAAAGTGTCAGAATAGTCTTCTTCAGACCCCTCAGGGTACAACCCTAGCCACCAGAGTTCAAGACCACAGAACCCCTCATTGTTTTCTTATTGACTGCATACTATCTTTATGTGCTATAAATGTTAATTATTAACTCTCCTATACCCACCAATGTGAAAGAAATATATGTTTCTCCATTTTTCTTTTTATCCAGTCCCAGAGATTTCCTCACTTTGCTTTCTCCTGCTTTCCTAATTTACCATCAAGGGATTTCATGTAACCCTTTTTGTTTCCTCCTTTTATTCAAATGTACAAAGTAAGCTGCAAAACTGCCACTGTCTGGAGCATTTTCTTAATCCCTGAGATTTTGATTCCTGGCAGTTGTTGTCAGTTTGGCTTTAATAAACTCAAAAAAATTCTCTACAGGTTTGAACATTTTTATAAATCACAATGTCACATTAGTTGACATTTAAAATGCACCACAAGTTTTGTAAGCTCATTTTGACTTCTTCATCTTTTTAATATTCTGCTAACCTCCCAGGCATGGCAGTGGTTAAGGCTTCTTGAGCCTTTGGAAGTGCTGGGGAGGGAGCAACCTGTACCTTACAGGTGAGGAGACAGGTTTTCTTTAGGCTTGGTGAGTGACTGACTCTGGAACCAAAAAGTCGGCATTCATGCTGCCCGTCACCACCAGAACTAATAAGTAGAGGCAAGAATTGAATCTTTATGGGTGCTTTATTCAGATGGCTGGTGATGTGAAAAGACAGCAGTTATGTACGCTATACACCATCTTACATTTCATTTCAAACCAACCTTTTTTATAAGAAGAAAAGTGTAAGTAAGGGGTTTGAAATTCAGGGAATAGCTTAATCAGATGAAAGCTGCAGTCCAGCAATTTCTCTAGGATCCTTTTATTTGTTGACCTGTGATTCTATCTGAATCCTGGGCAGTGGAGGTCTCTCCCTGGAGTACAATGGCTCAGATCCACCTTAATATCTTGCAGTCCTCCTGGGGCACAAAGTGGAATTGCTTGATGGTCTCCTGGAGTCAGGGTAGGCCATGACTTCAGTTTCTGGAATAATAGCTTTTTACATGCATTAATTACTAAGTTGTTCCCCCACCAACCCCAAATCTCTTTCTTTTGCCAGCTTCCCTTCAAAGCAAAATCTCCATGGCTATTTTTAACAATTGGCTCAGTCACCACAGGCCCTCCAGGTCTAGGTGTCTTCCCAGAAGCCCTGGGAGATGTCCAGTCTCTGGGGATCTAGAAAACATTTGTGTGGCAGTAGCTGGGTACACACTAGTTGTCCTTCACAGGGCTGCTATGGCCCTTCTGTGGCCCTGAGTCCTGGAAAGTTAGATCAGTTGCTCCTGACATTCCTACCTCAAAGGAGACCCAGCAGCTTCACTGAGGGGCAACCACATGTGTATGCCCCTACATGGGTGCTGTACGTCTTTCTATGTATACCTTAACAAACAACTCAGCCCCTGGCTGTCAAGCAATTTGAGGGTGGAAAAGACCTCCAAGTCTGCTGGAGGGAGGTTTTCTAACAGAGGCAGGAATGTTCCTCACATCCTATGTTTGATACTGCCAGACACTCCCTAGTGGGAAATCTTAGCTGTTTCATATGAGAAAGAGAATGACCTGCCCCCCAAGTCTGTCATGATGATTCTGTGACATCACAGATGTGAATATGTATTGGAAAGTCCTCATAAAATGTGAGGCACTATTTCCAATTCAATATGTTTGTGATTCTGCAAATTGCAGGAGGGTTTTAGTGGTGGCACTATTTTCCTTTTTGGCAGCTCTGAGCCAGGATGCAAAGGTGATGTGGTCTGGACTTAGGGTGAGATGAACTGCTGCAGGCCTGTTCCACCTTGAGGCCCCATGTAGCTCCTACTAGCATCACTGAGTCTCTGTAAGTTCTCCACAGAGCTCCTGGATGGGGTCGCTGATTTGGCAGGACAAACAATAATAACTCTGTGTGACGGAGTGAAGCACAGGACAGGATGAGGGAAATCTAAACCAGCCCTGGTTTATCCAGCATGCCAAGGGGGAATGTGAGGGACAGGTCCCTGATGATCCTGAAATATTTCTGTCAACATCAGAGACCAAATTTCATTCCTTGGAATTTTACTGTTTCATGTATAAATTTGATACTACAAATTTAATATTAAAAAAAACAGATAATCCACAGAACAGTCATCTTTTAACAGAAACACAGGATTAGTTAGAGCATCTCTTTTTTTAAGCACTCATTCATCCATTCACTGGTTTCCTTGTACAAGAGAGGTGGTCCAATGCAATGGAAAGTGTCATCTTTAGTCTCATTCAGAACAGAATTTGAATCCCAGTTCTGCCACTCAAAGTCATGACCTTGGGCAAGTGGAGTAATTCTTTGAGACTTCAGTTTCCTCATCTATAAAAAAGGCATGCAGATAGTAACCTTACAGTCTTGCCACTGAGGGTTAGCAACTATGTGCAGAAAGCATATTGCACCCAGAGTGGTGCTAGGAAATTGTACTTCCACTCTTCATTGTTGCACGTACTCATTTATTTCTGTGATCAGCAAATCTCTTAAGTGCTGCAGTGGTCCCTGCCACTCCCATGCCCACCTCTCTTTTCTAGGGACATGCCTGCCTGACTTCTTAATGCAGTGATCTCCAGGAGGGCTTCTCTGCCTGTTGTAGCCACTTGGCCCACCTCCCCTGAGGATGTGATCAGGCCTGAAGAGCCAGAGCACTATTGTGTCCCCAGAAGCATCCCTCATATAAGAGTGGCAGGAGTCAGGGTTACCCACCCTTCAGATGGGATATCTCTGAGGCTCCCAAAGGTCCCAGCAGGACTGAGCTCCTAGCACCTATGGTGGTCATTTGCTTGACAAAAAATTTATTGGCTCCCTTCCATTCTCTGTCTCACCTCCTCACTCTTCTATGAGTATTTTCTGGGATCATGTCCCAAATAAACTACTTGCATTTGAATCCTCATCTCAAGGTCCATTCTATGGACTAGAGAGCAACATAAAGTAAATGTCTACTGTGTACTAGCTGTAACAGTGGTGAACTGTAACCCACCCCACCATGTTTTGCACACTTTTTCTGTAAACTTTGACTCTTGACTACCATGTAACTTGTAGATAAATAGTGTGTTTATATAAGAATCTTAGGAACTTGCTGCATCTGGCAGACCCTGGCAGAGAGATGGCAACCGGCAGACCCAGTGAGGCAGCGATTGTGAAACAAGGCACTGTGTGCAACCCAGGATCCCAACACTGGGAAATAGAGCCTCAAGACACTGATTGAGGACACTTGTGGGAGTTGAGGTGCACGGAGAGACACCCAGCCTCACAGGAGAGGTCCTTGGAGGGCCCCACGGTGTGCACAAGCCCACTCACACGGGAATTGGCACCAGAAGGGCCCAGTTTGCTCGGGGGAAGCAGCAGAAGGGACTGAGGTCCCACACAGAATGTAGCAAGTGCCATTGTTCCCTCTTGACCCTGCTCCCACATACAACATCACAACCCAGTGTCTGGGGTGCCCAGCCCTGGTGAACACCTAAGGCTCCATCCCTCATAAGTAAGAGACGTGACCAGACCAAAGAGAGAGAGAGAGAGACAGACAGAGAGAGAGAGAGAGAGAGAGAGAGAGAGAGAGAGAGAGAGAGTGCGATGGCTCAAACAGAAGACCAAATGAAAGTCCCAGAACCCATCCTTTTAAGAGACTGAGAATAGCCAACCTATCAGATGCACAGTTCAAAACACTGGTGATCAGGAAGCTCACAGAATTGGTTGATTTTGGTCACAAATTAGATGAAAAAATGAAGGCTACAATAAGTGAAATGAAGAAAAATACACAGGGAACCAATAGTGATGGAAAGAAAGCTAGGTCTCACATCAATGGAGTGGACCGGAAGGAAGAAAGAAACAACCACACAGAAAAGAATGAAGAAATGAGAATTCAAAAAAAATGAGGAGAGGTTTAAGAACCTTTGGGACATCTTTAAATGTTCCAACATCTGAATTATAGGGGTACCAGAAGAAGAAGAGGAAGAGCAACAAGTGGAAAAGTTATTTGAACAAATTATAAAGGAGAACTTCCCCATTCTGGCAAAGGAAATGGACTTCAGGAAGTCCAGGAAGCTCAGAGAGTCCCAAAGAAGTTGGACCCAAGGAGGAACACACCAAGGCACATCATAATTACATTAGCCAAGGCAAAAATGAAGGAGAGAATCCTAGAAGCAGCAAGAAATAAGGAGACAGTTACCCACAAAAGAGTTCCCATTAGGCTGTCAGCTGATTTCTCAAAAGAGAAATTACAGGCAAGAAGGGGCTGGAAAGAAGTATTCCAAATCATGAAAGGCAAGGACCTACATCCAAGATTGCTCTACCCAGCAAAGCTTTCATTTAGAATGGAAGGGCAGATAAAGTGCTTCTCAGATAAAGTCAAGTTAAAGGAGTTCATCATCACCAAGCCCTTATTTATGAAATGTTAAAGGGACTTATCTAAGAAAAAGAAGATAAAAAACATGTATAGGAAAATGACAGCAAACTCACAATTATTAACAACCACACCTAAAACAAAAACAAAAGAAACTAAGCAAACAACTAGAACAGGAACAGAACCACAGAAAGGGAGATCACATGGAGGGTTAGCAACAGGGGAGTGGGAGGAGGTGCGGGGAAGGTATGGAGAATAAGTAGCATAGATGGTAGGTAGAAAATGGATGGGGGAGGGTAAGAATAGTATGGGAAATGTAGAAGCTAAAGGACTTATGACACATGGACATGAACTAAAGGGGGGATTGTGGGTGGGAGAAGGTGTGCAGGGTGGAGGGGAGTGAAGGGGGAAATGGGACAACTGTAATAGCATAATCAATTAAATATATTAAATAAATAAAAAAGTATCCTTCAAGTCTAGGACTGAAAACCATTTGCTATACTCATGCAACATGGTCAACAAAGTATAAGGGTTGGACATTGTAGGACAAATGCCCTGGCCAACATCATTTATGGCCCATTGTTCCAGTACAAATGGATATTCATCCAAGTAAGTCTTTCTGACTGGTAAAATGGGGGTGTTATAAGGAGACTGGCATGGTCAAATTAATCCTGATTTTAAGAATTTCTGTGATACTGGTTGAATTCCCTCTATAGTTTCTTTCTTAAGGGGGTATTATTTCTTCCATGGGATCCACAACCCTTCTTTTAGGTTTATTGTCATGGGATGGATGTTAACTGCCATACCTGGGGTTCTGTCAGCACAAACAGCTTCATCAATCTATTTGTAGATCTTGGGTGGGAATAGTTCACCTTTGAGTATTTCCAGGCATCAGAAGCTCCAAGAGTTGGAGAGCATGTTTTGGCGGGACTCCTAAGCATAATTGCTGCTTCTCAGGGCAAAGTTATTTGTGCATATAATTGACAAAGTAAATCTCAGTCCAAGAATGCAATGGGGCAGTCTGGCATGTAGAGAAAACCATGTGTATGTTTTGATCACCAAGCTGGCATTCTAGAGGTTAAAGAAATGCCCATTTTTATAATTGTCCTGTCACTACAGTAACCGACCCTGCAACTGAACTTTTCTTGGTTAGTTTTGTATTTAGTGCTGAGTATATAGCTCTGATATTTACAAGGAAGTTAACTGGCTTAGCTTGTTCTCCACTGTCAATTGTAAGCAGGGCTTCTGTGGGAAAATAGTAATAGGTCAGGAGTTGTCTACGAGAGCCTGTGGGTCTCCTCATTCATCATCAGATTCATCATTTCTTTCTAACATTTCAGGGAGGGTTTCCATCCTTTTTATTTTTCTTTTTGAGTTCCAGGAAGTCTTTATTCAATGGCCTTCATCTTTGCAATAGGCACATTGATTGGTGCCTAGTGGGCTTTTCCCTTTTCCTTTAGGGTCCAGCCTCTCCTTCAGATTCCCCATGTTATTTCTAAGAAAATAATGGCCTGATTTAATTTCCTTGTTTCTGGGACATGGTAAACTTATTTTTTAAAATATATTTTATTGATTATGCTATTATAGTTGTCCCATTTTTTCCTTCCTTTTACTCTCCTCTGCCCTGTGCCCCCCTCCCACCATCATTCCCCAACCTTACTTCATGTCCATGGGTCTTCCATATAAGTTCTTTGGCTTCTCCATTTCCCATACTATTCTTAACCTCACTATGTCTATTTTGTACCTACCAAATATGCTTCTTATTCCCTGTACCTTTTCCCCCATTTTCTCCTTCCCCCTTCCTGCTGATAACCCTCCATGTGATCTCCATTTCTGTGATTCTTTTCCTATTCTAGCTGTTTGCTTAGTTTGTTTTTGTTTTCATTTTTTAAGTTCAGTTGTTGATAGTTGTGAATTTGTCATCATTTCACTGTGCATATTTTTTATCATACATGTAAGAGACACATGTATGTGTGTTCCTCTCTCTCTATCTCTTTTCCTTCCTTTCCTTTAAGCAGTCCCTTTAGAATCTCTTGCAGAGCTGGTTTGGTGGATGTGTATTCTTTTAGACTTCTTTTGTCTGGGAAACTTCTTATTTGGACTTCTATCTTGATTCAGAGCCTTGCTGGGTAAAGTAGTCTTGGTTGCAGGACTCTGGTTCTCATTACTTGGAATATTTCTTGCCATTGTCCTTTGGCTTGTAGCATTTCCCTTCAGAAGTCAGCTGCTAACCTTATCGGGGCTACCTTGTATGTTACTTCCTGTTTCCCCCTTGCTGCCTTTAAGATTCTCTCTTTGTCTTGGAATTTTGCCATTTTAATTATGACGTGTCTTGAGTTGGGCCTCTTTGGGTTCCTCTTGATTGGGATTCTCTCTGTTTCCTGCATTTGTGTGACTTTTTCTCTCATCAAATTAGGGAAGTTTTCCTTCATCGCGTTTTCAAACAGGTTTTCTACCCCTTTCTCTTCTTCTTCTCCTTCTGGTATCCCTATTATATGTATATTATTACATTTCATATTGTCTTGCATTTCTCTTAGTCCCTCTTCATTCTTTCTCAACCTCTTTTTTTTTCTTGCTCTTTATGGGTGGTTTTTTTATACTTTGTCCTCCAACTCACTGATCCGATCTTCTGCTTCATTGATCCTGCTTTTCATTCCTTCTACTGTGTTCTTCAGTTCAGAAATTGTATTCTTCATTTTGTCTTGGCCGTTGTTGATAGTTTCTATTTCCTTTTTCATGCTGATATAGTTTGCAGTGAGATCGTTGTAGCTTCCCTGTCATTACTGGTAGCTCATTGTGAGTTCATTGAGCTTCCTGATAATCATTGTTTTGAACTCAATATCTGATGGTTGAGTTGCCTCTATTTCATTTAGCATTCTTTCTGAGGCTTCCTCCTTTCCCTTCATTTGGGGATTGTTTCTTTGTCTTCTCATTGTTCATGAGACTCTTCTTGTTAGGCTCTGTTTCTAAAATTGATCTGTTCTGGTTCCCTGTGATTATGGTGTGAACTTCTGTGGTAGAATACCTGTGAGATTCAGTGGTGCAGTCTCCTTCATGTATCTTGGTGTTCACAACTTCCCCCTACTCTTTTTTGTGATCAGTTGGAGGAGTAAGGCAAAATGGTTTAAGACAGCAAGACAGTATTCTATGATATTTACAGTAGCAGCCAGTAGAGAAGAGATGTTATATCCTTTGGCTACGTATAGTGTTAACGCTGATCTTTCACCCCACTAGCCATGTTTTAGGAAGGGTGGAAAGAAGATAAGACTCTTATTGGGGAGGGAAGTATTGTTAGTTGGATCTAGAAAGCTGTGCAGTTGTGGGAGGTCAGATTCTGAGGTAGGGTCAGAATAAAGATTAGTAAATAGAAGTAGTGTGTAAAAGAATAGAGACAACTCCCACAGTAACATAGTTCAGGAAATTTCAAAGTGGGCTGAGATCAGGGAGGGGTGTTGAGTAGTATTTACAATTGTATAAACTAGGTCTTATTTACAGTAATATTAAAGCAACAATCATGTGGCAGAATCTATGAGATCTAGTCAACAAGAATAAGGAGTATAGAACCTTGAGTGGGGTACTAATGGAAAACAAATGAAGGACAGTAAATTATCAACACACTGTGACTGAGATTACAGGGGGAACCTATCAAATGGCAGTATAACCAGCCAAGCAAAGAAGATTATACAGAAAGAAAAAGAATACCAAAATACTATTAAAATAAAAAATGTCAGAAAAGTGAGAAAAGGATAATACAAATTAGCAGTAACTTGCAGGCTCAAAAAAAGAGGGGGGGAGCAGAAGATGGAATGCAGGAGAGATAAATTTGGAGTGGAAGGAATAATACTAGGATGAAAGGAAGAGAAACATAAGGAATTGAGAGATATAAAAATACTAAGAATTAAAAAATAAAGTCACTTAAAAAACAAGGTCAAATCAAACAATCAAACAAGAACAGCCAAAAACAAAACAAAACAAAACAAAATACCTCTTGTTGGTTTCTAACTGGCCAAACCAGTTTTTCTGGTCTTACTGGCTTCATTAGGCTGATGGGCGTTTGGAATGCTTTTTACTCTTCCTAGTCAGAACTCAGTCAGTCTCTCTGGCACTGTCCTCAGGGCCGGCAGCGTGCTCTCCCCAGAGCTGATCCGCTGCCCCCTGCAGGTCCTTGGATGTGGGTATGGGCGCTCCCAAGCACGCTCTCCAGAGCTCACTGCCGGGGTCTCCCGGGCTCCGGGCCCGCAGAGCTCCTGCGTCTTTTCCGGGTTCATGGTGCAAGCTCTGGGGTCGCAAGGAGACGTGCCCTTCCCCCAAATTTCACCATGGTGGGCTCTATGTTCTCGGGAAGCACCTGAGTCTTTTCTGGATACAGAGTGCAAGCTCCGGGAATCTCGAAGAGGCTCGTGCTTCCACCAATTTCCTGGTTGCAGGCTCCAGGAACCTCCAAAGCACCGAGACCCTTTCTGGTTCACAGCGGGAAAGCTGGAAATCCCGAAGGGGCATGTATTCCCTAGAGTTCACCACCATAGTCTCTAGAAACCCATGAACACCTGTGCGCTTTCCTTGCTCAGGGCTGCAAGGTCTGGGTCTTCCACAGCACCACACTCCCACTGGGCTGGGGGCACGGGCACATGTCCAGGCCACCTCTGGTCACACAGGCTGGGGGCGCTCACTCCTCCCAGGGCTATGGGTGGGTGCCTGCAAGTCCCTGCTCAACTGTCTCCCAGTCCAACTCCCCTCTCTGTGCCTTCAAGCAACAAGGCCTCCTGTGGTGTTGCCCAATCCGTGTTGTCCAGGGAGGGAGCAGCGACACCACTCTCTGTGGGTACCCCGAGGCAGACCTGGGAGCACTGGGCCTGGGGGCTGCAACCTCCGTGGCCGCGCGCTGATCCCTGGGTCCCTATTGTCCTGAAGCAGTCTCCTTACCGTCTGGATTTTCAGTGTCTGCTATAATTTTTGATGTCCTGTTTTCATAAATGTTGTGATAACCTAGGCCCCTTGAGTTTCTCTCCCCTGCATAGAGGAAGGGGATTACGGTCCCTCCAATGAAGCCTCCATCTTAGCTCTCCCCGGTTTCCTTTCTATCACCCTTGGATCCCTGTACATTTTCCTTTATTTCACTTTGTATAGCCTTCACTTCTTCCTCTATTTTGCAACCATACTCAGCCATTTCTGTGAGCATCCTGATTACCAGTGTTTTGAACTCTGCATCTGATAGGTTGGCTATCTGTTCATCCCTTAGTTGTATTTTTGGAGCTTTGGTCTGTTCTTTCATTTGAGCCATATCTTTTTTTCTGGTTGCACCTGGTATATTGTAAGGGGTGGAGCCTTAGGTACTCACCAGGGCAGGGCAACCCATATGGCTGTGCTGTGGTGCTATATATGAAGGAGGGGTCTGAGAGGGAACAATGCCACTTGCTTGGCTCTTGGCCAGCTTTCAGTCACTTCCCCCACTACCCACAAGCAAATTGGTCCCTTCTGGTGCTGATTTCTTGCTGATTTCCAGGTTGGTGTGTTTGTGTACATTCTAGGACACTATGGATCTCTCCAGTGAACTCTCCTCTACACTTTGAGGCTGGGCATTTCTTCTGCTGCCGCAGTCCCCCACAGGTTTTTATAGTCAGAGATTTTGAGGCTTTATTTCTCTGTACTAAAGAATGCATGGGATGCATGGTCTGTCTTGCTCACTACTTGTTCCTCTCAGTTTATCTGCAAATGTGAGATCGCCCTATCTGCCAGCCACTGCCTCGCCTGCCATGGCTCTCCAGCCGCCGCCATCCTGCAAGTCTTCTCTGCCCTGGCTGTCTTGGGGCATGGCAAACTTTAGAAGCTAAGTCCACCAGCTGGGAGGGACTTATTCCCAATGCCCTGTCTAAATTTTTGAGCTAAATTTTGAGCTTTCTGATATCCAGGGCACTTTGCCCAATAAAAGTGATATTCACCATCTAGACATTTCTTGTGCTTGTGGGTCAGCATCATTGTGCTTTCAATAGGACTGATAGATCCTTTTAAAAAGTTCAGAATAATTTTCATTGATTTCTGTTGAATGGGCTGTATCATATTCAGGCTCTTTTGTTAGGCAACTCTTCCTTAAGCCCTTCCAATATGTGGCTTTTGTGATGTTTTAGGGAGACTAGATCTCTGCCATTTGAGTTTCAGTTGGGCTCTGTCAAGGGAATTACCTCTGCTGGGTTGGGAGTCCCATTGGAATTCTCCCAATGGAAGCAGTGAGCCTCTTTTTAGCCTCAGCTATAACTAGCTGCCTTTCATCTACCATTAGCAGTATGCTAAGGAGAGCCTGTGCATCTTCCTAGCTTGGATGGTGTGTGGCAAAAATGAATGTGATAGGATCTGCAATTTTCTAAGGATCCCCCCTATATGAGGGGGTATGATTCTACCAGTTCAGAAAATCTGAAGTGGAAAATGAAGTATGGGTCAAGTATTGGCCAGCGGGCTGGCCTCCCTGGTTTACTACACTTGTACAATATCTCCTCAAAGAGATTGTCCCAGTCCAGATGAGGAAGCTCCTTGGCCAAATTGTGTGCCCTGCCAGATCTTTAAGTGGAAAATCATTCCTTCATCATACAGGGGTGGAGTTGTCATCCCTCTGGGCCCTATTTCAGGGGTATCTAGCAGAGGGGATTGTGGCAGGGGAGACCTTTCTGTTGCTAATCCTAGGTTCTATGGGTCCAGGATATTAAAGAGACTCATCTCTTCATTTTTCTTTTCTCCCTGTGGCTTACTATCAGGCAGGGGTTTTGAAGTCAATTCCCTTCTCTGTATTATTAGATTGTTCCCTTTCTTTAACAAATCCTTATTATGTAAAGACATAAGCACTTCAACATAAGGGATTTTGTCCTACTTCTCTGACCATTGGCAAAATAATTCCAATTGTATGATGGTGTAGTAATTTAGGGAAACATTTAGGGGTTATTTTCCCCATAGTATGAAATGTACATAGGCCAAGTAGTGTTACAATAGAAAACCAGTTCCTTCTTAGTTATTGAATCATAACACTACAAGGACCAGTTGCTAAAATTTGGCTCAGTGGGCTTCCTTTAGGAGTTGAAACAGCACATCCCCTGATGGCACAAAAGTACAAACCCAAAACCATAATCATAGAAACATCCCAGACAAAGTGGGAACATATGAATAAAATGTGGATCCATAATACCATTAGGCCAAATGAGCACTCACAGCAAGTTCTAGTGTCTTATCTTCTGCCAACTGATATCACAAGTGGTTCTGATCAAATTCCAATGGCAGAAAGTTCAAGTGGCAAAAAGCCCAAGGGGCACAAAGCCCAAGCAGCAGGGATAGCCTGCCAACTGGTCCTGAAAATGGTCCTGACTGAAACCAAATGGCACAAAGCTTAAGTGACACAAATCCCAAGTGGCACAAAGCCCAAGTGTCTGGGACAGAGGACTCCTAGTGTGCACAGTGGTTCAACTTACCAAGTCTTGGAGTCTGTCTACTCCCCAGGAACCCATTTCCTTTCACCAGACAAGCATTTCAGGAGTCTGATGTCTTGAGGAGTATAGGGAAATTCCTTGAAAAAAATTCTTGACAGCTGCTGGGAAGTCCCACTGCCCCAATTCAGAGGTGGACCTGCCACAGAGAACTGGGATTCCAACCCTGGCTCTCCAGGACTTGCTGAAGTTTACACCATCCTGGAAGAGTCACCAAAAACTGTAACTAAAATGCATGTTTGGTTACCTGTCACAATAAAAGCCCAACTCATAGGACAAGTACTGTTGCAGAAGAAAAATGTTTTATTCAGGTCTCTCAACTCGGAGAATGTTGGACTCCCAACTCAAAGACCATCTCACCATCCTGCTCAAGCCCACAGTTATTATAGGACAGGGAGGGGAGGACTTGTTTTTTATTCAATATCTTGCTAGTTTTTGGCACACTGGAGTTCTGTTTATTCATCTTTCTAGCTTTTGGCTGGCTCAGGCCCTATTTTTCTAGTTTTTGGTGTTCTTGGGTCCTATCTATTCATCTTTCTAGTTTTTGACATGCTCAGTGTAAGAACCTCTCTGCACCATCTTGGCCAATAGTGGGGACTCAGTTGTGGAGGGGTACTGCAGGACTTATCATGAAAAAGCCTGGAGATTCTGCAGTCCTCAGCCTGCTTCTTGATGCTGGACTACCTACACATCTTGGGGGCGGGGGGTGGCTGGGCATTTGAAGTCAATAGGGCAACACTGGATTCTGGCATGCCGTGTCCTTTGTGCAGCCCCTGAATGATCCACACCACTGAAGTGGACAGCCTGGCCCACACTCACCTTGCTGCCAGTAGCCTGCACTATGACTGACTGTCTACAGTAACATTATGATCTAGTGTTTCTACTTCTTGGTATTATCTGAAGAAATCCAAAATACTAATTTGAAAAAATTATATGCATCCCTATGTTCAATGCAGAATTATTTATAATAGCCAAGATATGGAACCAACCTAAGTGCCCATCAATAGACAATTGGTAAAGAGGATGTGTCATATATATACATAGAGATATTACTGAACCATACAAAAGAATGAAATCTTACCTTTTGTGACAGCATGGATGAACCATAGGAGGTACTTTGTTAAGCAAAATAAGTCACATAAGTAAAGTCAAATACCATATGAATTCACTTATATGAGGAATCTAAAAAAAAAAACAAAATAAATGAACAAACACAACAGAAACAGACTCCTAGAGACAGAGAATAAAGTGATGGTTGCCAGGTGGAAGGATGAAGGGATTAAGAAGTACAAATTCATAGTTCAAAATAGTCATAAGAAATACAGTCAATAAAATTGTATTAACTATATATGGTGTCAGTGGGTACTACTTATCAGGGGATCACTTCACAAATTATATAAATGTCTAACCATTATGCTGTATACCTATAACTAATATAAAGTAATATTTAATTTCAACAGTAATTAAAAAATTTAAAAAATGTTTTAAAGCCTGACTTTATTTGTTTTCTGGAGAGTGCAGTTTGAGTTACTATCTCAATCTGCATCTTGCCTCTCAGTTTTGAATAATTTAAGTCATCAAATAAACTTTTAATTTGTATTAAAGCCTCAGATTTTTATTGGTTAACAATAAACATAGTAACAGAAAGCATGTATTGAGCTCTTACTAAATGTGAGGCAGTGTGCTATGGGGTTACACGGATTGATATCTGTTGGCAATCCCATGAGGTAGGCCCCAATATTATCCCCATTTCACAGATGAGAAAACTGAGGTTCATCACTTTTCTAAAATCAGCTTGTTGTGAAAATATTAAACCCCTGCATTAGTCTGCTTGGCCTGCCATAATAAAGTATCACAAACTGGGTGGCTTAAACAGAGATGTATTTTCTCACATTTCTGGAAGCTGGAAATCCAAAATCACGGTGCCAGCTGGGTTGGTTTCTGGTGAGTCCTTCCTTCCTTGATTTTTCACTGGTCTCCATGTGGCCTCTTCTCTGTGGAGAGAGGGATTTAGAGTCAGACAGACAGAGAGAGAGAGAGAGAGAGAGAGAGAGAGAGAGATCTCGTGTTTGTTCCTCTTCTTGCTTTTTCCCAGTGGACTTTTATTCAGAGTCAGTGGACGATGTCAGTAGACAACTGCTCTTAACTTTTTCCTTTTTCTCCGTAACGCAATGTTCCTCTCCTTTGTTTATTAGACTTAACTATGGCTTTGCTATAGCTTGCTTGTTCCAAATTACAATTCTCTGCTCTTCCTGAATAAGCCCATTGTTGTTGGTAAAGTAACTTTTATTTTTAAGGTCAACAGAGGTTAACTGCTAGTTGCCATTTATCATTATATTTTGCTGATTTATTTGTCTTGCATTAGATTAAGAAGAAAGTAAAATGTTTTTTGTACCCATAACTATATTGAAACAAGATAGGCCCAAGATAGGCTCATCTAAAATTTTACGGAGTCTAGGGCAAGACCACAAACTGTGACCCACAAACCAAATGTTTAAAACACAAGCTTTGCAAATAAAATCAACAAGCTGTTGTCAGCTATTAAAAAAAAAAGCATACTGGGTATTCTGTCACCAAAAATAGTTTATTCAGGAAATAAAAGGATAACTATCTAGTATGTGCTGACATGGCAAGCCACATGCACACATTGAACCAGACAAAGAGAAAGTACTTTATAGGGAAGAGGAAATTAAGTGGAGAAGCTGTTACAACCATAGACCTCTGTTGTAAACAGAGTTCTTCCTGTATGTCTGTCATGATGACATAGAGTATAATAGTTCTTCCCACATCTACTATCTTTTCTTATAGGGACACTCCACTTCTGTCTAGGTTAAAGTCTCTATCATAAATTTCATGACTGTAAATAGAATTCATTCTATTTTCTGGCCTTCAAAAATCTACCTCCATAATAACTTAGTAGGTCAGGCTCATGTGTAGAATTCTTGGACTCCTTGGAGTTCCAATGTGGCCCTGTGGGAAGAGACAGCCCACGTCTATCCTGTTTATTCTCTGGAGCACTGACTGGGTACACACTGTGTAAATGAGCTTAGAGCTATTGGGAATTCCCAGGTCCGGGGTTGGAGCATGGTCTAGAAAATTTAGAACAGGATTACTGGATACCACTCCATGTTCCATAGGGAGGGCAGGAAGGGCCAGAGGATGGCTGGCACTCTGAAGCCCAGATGCATGAGGACATGTGTGGGTAGAGCCAAAACTAGATATAAGTCATAAAGGCTGCATGTGTGCATCTGTGAACTTTGAGAACCTCTTTTGGTTACCATGTAAAGTTATCTTTTATTGAAATAATATAATACAGTATTTTTGCTCAATCTTGTTAAATATCTGTGAACCCCGAGAAAGGAGATATACTGCCTCCTAAGAAGGTTTCCTGATGGCGAACTGGGCTCATATTTAAAAAACAGAGCTTGGCAGCCATTTCAACACAGAGATTTCTCATGCAAACTGCACTTAAGGAAGCAGCCTACAGCAAACTACCTGCTTACAATGTGTTCCTGCCATCTGAGCCAACCCTTATAAAGAAATCCTATTTCAACCAGTAGGACTGAGGCTTTCCCCATCCAATCAGAGCTACACAGCTGTATCCCCATCAGCTTTTTTGCCAACCAATCAGAATGATTCCATTCTGACCAATCAGGACACTGCCTTTTGGACCAATCAAACTTTAAGGATTTGGAATCCTCATTTGTATGAGGATGGACCAATCAGGAACCTGGGTTGGAGACTTCTGTCTATATAAATTAGCTCTCTTCTAGCTCTGAGAGGTCATTTTTCCTTTCCACTGAATAGCTGAAACACTGGGAAGATGTCTCCTTGGCCACTATCTCCAACATCTCTTAGACCAGTACAGAGCAGAGTGCACTTGAAGGAAGTAAAACTGTCTAGCTGGACAGGGTTCTTGCCCCAGGGCCACCTGACATCCCTGCATGTGTTATATCATAATTGAGCTGTTTGCAATGAGTAAAGTTTCCTTCTTCATGGTACCCCAAATTGAGGATTCTTGTTGGCACTTCACATTTGTACCCTTCAAACTTCCCTCTGGTGGTACTAACATTCTGACTCTGTGAACATGGGCAGAGGTCCCTGTCTCCAAAATCTCTCCTCTTTCAGATATTGGTTAGAACAGGCCAATTTTCAAAAGATTTTTTTTGAGTCAATCAGGGAGATTTGAACTGGTCATTGTTAACTACCTTAGATGTGATACTGGTATTATGGGAATGTTTGAAAAAAATTGTCAATTAGATAAGCATGCGCAAGTATTTAAAGGTGAAACATGTCTGTTGAGAATGCTTTATAATTACTGGAGTGGGAAGCAGGTGTGTTTGTGGAGGAACATAGACTGATTTAAAAAAAGGAAAGATGCAGACATAGAGGTGAGGCTTCTTGTCAAGATGGAGGCATAGGTAAATGCAGCTTGCCTCCTTGCACAACCATAGTAAAATTACAACTGAAATATAGAACAACCATCACTGAGAACCATCAGAAAACTGAGCCATATGGAAGTTTGATAATTAAGGAATTAAAGAAACCACATTCATCCAGATGGTAGGAGGGGCAGAGATTTGGAGATGCAGAACCATATAGTCCCAAACCTATGTGTGGTGGATATAAAACAAGGATATCTTGGGAAGTCTCAGGGGCAAGGGATCTCACCCCCAGCCCAGGGTTCCAGTGCCAAGAAGATAAGTCCCCATAAAAGTCCCCATATTTTACTTCTGGCTATAAAAACAGCAGGGGTTGGGTCAGCAGAAGAAGCTCTGGGATTCTCAGGCCTCTGTTTTTAATATACCTCACACTATACACAGAATTACTCAGACCTACTCCCTCTGGGCTACAGCACCAGGGCAGCAGCTTGAAGGGCATCAGTGGCATATGGGGAAGAACTGAAGTGTCTGGCCTCAGGGCAACAGGTGGGAGACAGCTTCTTCCCAAACAGAACTGCAGACAGCAGCCATTATACCTTTCCTGAGCCCTCCCCACACAGAGACAGAGTATGGCGGCACCATATCTGAATTTCCATTAACCTGGCTCTAGTGGTAAATCCCAACCTGACAATTACCTAGGGGTCCACCACATCCAACTTACAGGCCCACCCAAGCAACCCTCCTATGCTGCTAACAGTGGCTTTTCCATATGAAGGGCTGGGCTAGGTGCAGGATTCAGACTTTCCTCAATCTGCTCAAACAAACAATAGCTAAGCCCAGCCCCGACACCTCTCACTGAGTGGCCCCACGCTCAGCACTAGCAGCAGGCATCTGCAGATCACTGTACAGCTTATGCCGAGGGGACCAAGACTGAACACAGATGGAAGCTGACCTTGCTTTTCACTACCCAGGAAAGCCCAGAGCTAGTGCACCCAGCAGATAGTTACAGAGTATGTCAGAGCACCACCCAACCACCTCCCTGGCTGCTGGCCAGGGGTCACAGCCAGTCTTACCAGCTGTTTGGACTGGGTAAATCCCTCCCACTGACTTATTGACAGCAATCAAGACTCATCTACAATAGGAGAGAGTACTCAGCCCAAAGAGAGGGACTACCTCAAGTACACAACTTGGGTGATAGGGGAGGCCGTGCCACTGGACTCTACAGTATACTTACTACATTTGGCCATGCTACCAAGGTGGGGCGTCATAGCAGCTCTACCTAATACACAGAAACAAACATAGGGAGGATGCCAAAATGAGGAGACAAAGAAATATGGCCCAAATGAAAGAACAGAACAAAACTCCAGAAAAGAACGAAACAAAATGGAGATGAGCAATCTATCATGCTGAGTTCAAAATGCTAGTTATAAGGGTGCTCAAAGAACTCAGCATAAAAAGGCATAAAAAAGACCCAGGCAGAAATGAAGGATATACTAACTGAAATGAAGAACAATTTACAGGGAATCAAGAGTAGAGTGGATGAAGCCAAGAATTCAATCAATGATTTGGAACATAAGGAAGAAAAAGTCATCTAATTAGTACAGCAAGAAGAGAAAAGAATCCAAAAACTCGAGGATGGTGTAAGGAACCTTTGGGACAACATCAAATGTTCCAACATTTGCATCATAGGGGTGCCAGAAGGAGAAGAGCAAGAGCAAGAAATTGGAAATCTATTTGAAAAAGTAATAAAAGAAAACTTCTCTAATTTGGTGAAGGAAATAGACATACAAGTCCAGGAAGTACAAAGAATCCCAAACAAGATGGATGTAGACAGGACCACACCAAGACACATCATAATTAAAATGCCAAAGGTTAACAGTAGAGAATCCTAAAAGCAGCAAGGAAAAAGCAGATAATTAACCTACCAAGGAATCCCATAATACTGTCAGCTGATTTCTCAAAAGAAACTGCAGGCTAAAAGGGATTGGCAAGAAGAATTGAAAGTGTTGAAAAGCAGGGACCTATAACATAGATTACTCTGTCCCACAAAGCTATCATTTAGAGTTGAAGGGCAGATTGACTGCTTCCCAGGCAAGATAAAGCTAAAGGAGTTCATCATCACTGAGCCATTATTATATGAAATGTTAAAGGGACTTATTTAATAAAAATAAGTTGAAAACTATGAACATTAAAATGGAATTAAATACCTATCAATAATTGAATCTAAAAAACAAAAAAGCAAATAAGCAGAACAGAAACAGAATCATAGATATGGAGAACATTGGGATCATGGCCAGTGGGGATGGGAGTCAGGGGGAATAGGGAAAAAGATAAAGGGTTTAAAAAGTACAAATTGGTAGTTAAGGAATAGGCAAGGAGTTGTTAAGAGCAAGCATAGGAAATGGAATAGCCAAAGAACTTACATGCATGACCCATGGCATGAACAAAGGAAGGGGGATCACCAGACAGGAGTGGGGAGTGCTGGGTGGAGTGGGACAAAGAGGGAAAAACTGGGGCAACTGTAATAGCAAAATCTATAAATATAATTAAAATTTAAAAAAAGATGCAGACATAATTGAAGTTGGCAGATGGTTGTGAGGCCATTTTATTGTCCTACTTTTGTAGGTCTGAACATTTCCATAATTAAAAAGTTAACCACAACAATATATAATCAGGAGGGGGAAGATGGCGGCTTTGTTCTAGGCAGCGTGTTTCTCGTCTTCTGTGAAGAGGAGGGAAACTTGTGGTTCGGTGGAGAAGCGGAGCAAGTGGACTAGGTTACCAAATCACTTTTGAAAGCAGGACATCAAAAATTATTGCGATCATTGAAAAACCAGACGGTAAGGAGACTGCTTCAGGACAAAAGGGACCTAGGGATCAGTGTGGGGACTAGGGGTGTGCAGTCCCCAGGCCCGGTGCTCCTGGGTCTGCCTCGGGGCTCCTGGGAGAGGGGAGTTGCTGCTCCCTCCCCTGGATATGGGGGTTGAGCAACTCCAGGGGAGAGCTTGTTGCTTGAAGGCACAGATTGGCCAGTTGGACTGGGAGGGAATCGCCCAGGGACTATGAACACCCACCCAGAGACCTGGGAGAAGTGAGGGCCTCCAGACGGCATGACCAGGGGCAGCCTGGAAGAGCCCCCGCACCCCTAGCCCGGTGGAAGTGCGGATTGGTGGAGGACACAGAGCCAGGAGGGGCTTGGACGTTTTCAGGTCTCGGGAGCCAGCAGTTCTGATCTGGGAAAGTGCACACCCCCCGCAGGAATCTTGACTCATGCGCTGTGATCCCGGGAGGGACAGGCACTTAGTGCCTTCCTATAGCCCAAATCTCAAAAGTTCGGTGGAGGGACACGCCCTTTTACAACTCCCAGGGAAGGTGCAGTGAATCCCAAAACATTGTGGGTGCCTCCTGAGATCATAGAGCTGGAACCCTGCAGGGACCCCGGAGGCCGGAAGAACTTGGCAGTGAGCTCCGGAGAGCAAGTGTGCTCGGGAGCACCCAGGGTTCCTGAGAGACTTGCTGAGATCTGGCTGGGAAGAGAGAAGCATTTCAAAGGTCCCTCAGCCAGCTGAAGCCAGCAAGATCAGAAAAACTGGTCTGGCCAGTTAGAAATCAACAAGAGGTTTTTTTTTTTTTAATTTTGTTTTGTTTGGTTTGGTTTGGTTTGGTTTTTGTGGCTATTGTTGGATGATTGATTTTATCTTGTGTTTTAAGTGACATTTTATTTTTCAATTCTTACTATTTTTATATCTCGCAATCCCTTATGTTTCTCTTCCATTCATCCTAATAATATTCTTTCCAATCCAAATTTATCTCTCCTGCACTCCATCTTCTGCTTTTCTTTCCTTTTTTTATCTTGCAAGTTACTATAAATTTGTATTATCTTTTTCTCACCTTTCCGACATTTTTTATTTTAATAATATTTTGGTATTCTTTTTCTTTTTGTAAAATCTTCTTTGCTTGGCTGGTTATACTGTCATTTGATAGGTTCCCCCTGGTATCTCAGTCACAGTGTGTTGATAATTTATTATCCTTCATCTGTGTTCCATTAATACACTGTGGCAGGAAAAGAAAACTCCAAAGGTTTCTTATGCTCTGTAACTGTAACACTTGCAAAGTTTCACACAGGACTGTAGAAGCTGACAAGTCGTAACCAAAGCAACGACCAGTTACTCAAGGTCGTACACAGACTCCCATGATAAGCTCCTTGCTCTGTAGCTTCTGCAAATTCCTCCTGAGTTTTCTCTTTGTCTCCCATATAAGGTAGCTGGACCTAACTTCTGCATTTGGCTTCTGTAACCATGTTTTGCCATGTAGGTAGGAAGCCCGGGACTATTTAAACCCCCGGGAGAGTGAGGATCGGTGCTCAGAGGATTTGGATGTTAGCCACCCCCTCTGGGCCCCCGGGTAATAAAGTTTGTGCTTCATTATCTTCCCGTGTGTGGGTGGATTTTCCACAACAACACCTTTCAAGGTTCTATATTCTTTATTTTTGTTGTCTAGATCTCATCGATTCTGCCACAAGACTGTCACTTTACTATTACTGTTAATAAGACCTAGTCCTTACAATTGTAAATACTACTCCATATCCCTACCTGATCTCAGCCCACTTTACAATTTCCTGAACTATATACTATTGTGGGGGTTCTCTCTATTCTTTTACACACTACTCCTATATACTAATCTTTAACCCAACCCTACCTTAGAATCTGATCTCCCACAGCCTCACAGCTTTCTAGATCCAACTAATAATCCTCTCGTCCCCAATAAGAGTCTTACCCTCTTTCCATCCTTTCTAAAATGTGGATAGTGGGGTGGAGGATCACGGTTAACACTATAAGGAGCCAAAGGATAACCCATCTCTTCTCTACTGGCTGCTAATGTAAATATCATAGTACACTGTCTTGCTGTCTTAAACCATGTCACCTTACTCCTCCAACTGATCACAAAAAAAAGAGTAGGGGGAAGCTGTGAACACTAGGATACATGAAGGAGATTGCACCACTGAATCCCACAAGTATTCTACCACAAAAGTTCACACCATAATTGCAGGGAACCAGAACAGATCAATTTAAGAAACAGAGGCTAACAAGAAGAAACCCACGAACAATGAGAAAACAAAGAAACAACCCCCAATTGAAGGGAAACAAGGAAGCCTCAGGAAAAATGCTAAATGAACTAGAGGCAACTCAACTATCAGAGAGTGAGTTCAAAACAATGATTGTCAGGAAGTTCAATGAACTCACAATGAGCTATCAGAAATTAGAGGGAAACAACATCAATCTCACTGAAAACTATATAAACATGAAAAAGGAAATAGAAACCCTCAACAAAGGCCAAGAGGAAATGAAGAATACAATTTCTGAACTGAAGAACACAGTAGAAGGAATGAAAAGCAGGATCAATGAAGCAGAAGATCGGATTAGCGAGCTAGAGGACAAAGTAGAAAACAACATCCAGAAAGAGCAACAAAAGGAAAAGAGGCTCAGAAAGAATGAAGAGGGATTAAGAGAAATGCAAGACAATATGAAATGTAATAATATCTGTATAATAGGGATACCAGAAGGAGAAGAAGAACAAGGGATCGAAAACCTAATCGGAAAAGTAATGAAGGAGAACTTCCCTAATTTGATGAGAGAAAAAGTCACACAAACCCAGGAATCACAGAGAGTCTCAATCAAGAAGAACCCAAAGAGGCCCACCTCAAGACACATCATAATTAAAATGGCAAAATTTCAAGACAAACAGAGAATCTTAAAGGCAGCAAGGGAGAAACAGGAAGTAACACACAAGGGAGCCCCAATAAGGTTAGCAGCTGACTTCTCAATGGAAACACTTCAAGCCAGAAGAGAATGGCAAGAAATACTCCAGGTAATGAGAACCAGAGGTCTGCAACCAAGGCTACTTTATCCAGCAAGGCTCTCAATCAAGATAGAAGGCCAAATAAGAAGCTTCCCAGACAAAAGAAGTCTAGAAGAATACACCTCCACCAAACCAGCTCTGCAAGAGATTCTAAAGGGACTGCTTTAAGGAAGGGAAAGAAAAGAGAGAGAGAGAGAGAGGAACACAGGTACATACAAGACAATGAATAAGTACCTATCAATAATAACCTTAAACATAAATGCATTAAATGCTCCAATCAAAAGACATAGAATAGCTGAATGGATAAGAAAAAATAACCCACATATATGCTGTCTACAAGAGACTCATCTCAGGATAAAAGACCTGCACAGGGTGAAAGTGAAGGGCTGGAAACAAATTTTCCAAGCAAATGGACAGGAAAAAAAGCCAGGGTAGCAATATTCATATCAGACAAAATAGACTTCAAAAAAAGGGCCATAAAGAGAGACTCAGAAGGTCACTCCATAATACTCAAGGAAAGAATCCACCAAGAAGACATAAATATTGTAAATATATATGCACCCAACATAGGAGCACCCAAATACATAAAGAAAATCTTAGAGGACTTCAAGAAAGATATGAACAGCAACACAATTATAGTGGGGAATTTTAACACCCCACTGTCAAAAATGGACAGATCTTCCAAACAAAATATCAACAAAGATATTGTGGCATTGAACAATACCCTTGATGAAATGGACTTTATTGATATATACAGAGCCCTCCATCCAAAAGAAGCTAAATACACATTCTTTTCAAATGTACACGGAACATTTTCAAAGATAGACCACATGATAGGACACAAAACAAGTCTCAACAATTTCAAGAATATTGAAATCATACCAAGCATTTTCTGGGACCACAAGGGACTGAAGCTAGAAACCAACCCCAGGGAAAAAACCCCAAAAGACTCAAAATCATGGAGATTAAATAGCATGCTATTAAACAATGAATGGATCAAGAATGACATTACGGAAGAAATCAAAAGGTTTCTGGAAACAAATGAAAACAAACTCACAACAACCCAAAACTTATGGGACACAGCCAAGGCAGTCCTGAGAGGGAAGTTCATAGAGATACAGGCCCACCTAAAAAAGTTAGAAACATTCCAAACAAACAACCGAACACTACGTCTACAAGAACTCGAGGAACAACAACAAAGACAGCCCAGAGCAAGCAGAAGGAAGGAAATAACCAAGATCAGAGCAGAATTAAATGACATACAGACTAAGAGCACAATTCTAAGGATCAATGAATCCAAGAGCTGGTTCTTTGAAAAGATAAACAAAATCCACAAGCCTTTAAGCAGACTCATCAAGAAAAAAAGAGAGAAGACCCAAATAAACACAATCAGAAATGAAAGAGAACAGATTACAACAGATACCACAGAAATACAAAGGATGGTAAGAAATTACTACAAAGAACTGTATGCCAAGAAATTTGAAAGCCTAGGTGAAATGGACAACTTTCTAGAAAAATATAATCTTCCAAAACTCAATGAAAAGCAGAAAGCCTGAACAGATCAATAACATCAAAAGCAATTGAAGCAGTAATCAAAAAACTCCCAACACACAAAAGCCCTGAACCAGATGGTTTAACAGGAGAATTCTACAAAGCATTTAAGGAAGAGCTAACCCCTATCCTTCACAGACTATTCCAAAAAATCCAAAAAGATTGGAGTCTCCCAAACTCTTTTTATGAGGCCAACATCATCCTAATTCCAAAACCAGATAAAGACACAACAAAGAAAGAAAACTTCAGGCCAATATCGCTGATGAACATGGACGCTAAAATCCTGAACAAAATACTGGCAAACTGCATCCAACAGCACATTAAAAAGATCATACACCATGACCAAGTGGGATTCATTCCAGGGATGCAACGATGGTGCAATATTCACAAATCAGTAAATGTAATGAACAAAACAAAACAAACAAAACAAAAGCAAAGACAAAAACCACATGATCATATCAACTGATGCAGAAAAAGCATTTGATAAGGTACAGAACCCATTCATGATAAAAAACACTCGGCAAAGTGGGAATAGAGGGAGCATTCCTCAACATAATAAAGGCCATATATGAGAGACCTACAGCCAACATCATACTCAATTGGAGAAAATTAAAATCTTTTCCACTAAGATCAGGAACAAGACAAGGCTGTCCACTTTCACCACTTCTATTCAATATAGTACTGGAAGTTTCAGCCCCAGCAATCAGACAAGAAAAAGTAATAAAAGGCATCCAAATCTGAAAGGAGGAAACAAAACTGTCATTGTTTGCAGATGACATGATAGTATACATAGAAAATCCTATAGACTCCACCAAAAAACTGCTTGACCTAATAAATGAATTCGGCAAAACAGCGGGATACAAAGTCAATATCTAGAAATCAAAGGCATTTCTGTACACCAACAATGAAACAGCAGAAGCAGAGATCAAAGAAAAAATCCCATTTGAAATAGCAAAAAGAAAAATAAAATATCTAGGAATAAACCTAGCCAAAGAGGTAAAAGACCTGTATTCAGAAAACTACATAACACTCAGGAAAGAATCAAGGAAGACACAAACAAATGGAAACAGATACCGTGTTCATGGATTGGAAGAATGAATATCATAAAAATGTCCATACTACCCAAAGCAATTTACACATTCAATGCAATACCTATTAAAGTACCAATGGCATATTTCACAGACATAGAACAAACACTTCAAAAATTTATATGGAATCATAAACGACCCCTAATAGCTGCTGCAATTTTGAGAAAGAAGAGTAAAGTAGGAGGGATCACAATACCTGACAATAAACTATACTACAAGGCCACTGTAATCAAAACAGCCTGGTACTAGCATAAAAACAGGCACATAGGCGAATGGAACAGAACAGAGAGCCCAGAAATAAACCCAAGTCTCCATGGTCAATTAATATTTGACAAAGGAGGAAGCAACATAAAATGGAGTAAAAATAGCCTCTTCAACAAATGGTGTTGGGAGAACTGGACAGCCACGTGCAAAAAAAATGAAACTTGAACACCAACTTACACCATATACAAAAAATAAATTCAAGGTGGATAAAAGACTTAAATATAAAATGTGACACCATTAAAGTCCTAGAGGAGAACGTAGGTAGGAAAATCTCAGATATTTCACGAAGAAACGTTTTTACTGACTTGTCCCCTAGAGCAAGGGACGTAAAGGAAAGAATAAACAAATGGCACCTCATCAAAATTAAAAGCTTTTGCACAGCTAAAGATAACAGTATCAAAGTAAAAAGAGAACCAACTGTATGGGAAAAACATATTTGCCAATGATATCTCAGACAGGGTTTAATCTCCAAAATATATAAAGAACTTACATGACTGCACTCTAAGAAGACAAGGAATCCCAATTAAAAACATGGGCAAAAGGACTTGAACAGACACTTCTCCAAGGAGGAGATACAGAGGATCCAAAGACACATGAAATGATGTTCAATATCCCTTGTTAGCAGAGAGATGCAAATTAAAACCACAATGAGATACCACTTCACACCAGTCAGAGTGGCCATTATAATCCAAGCAACAAACAAGTGTTGGAGAGGTTGTGGAGAAAAGGGGTCCCCAGTGCCCTGTTGGTGGGACTGCACACTGGTACAACCACTATGGAAAGCAGTATGGAACTTCCTCAGAAAACTAAAAATGGATCTGCCTTTTGACCCTGCGATTCCACTGCTGGGACTCTAACCTAAGAACACTAAAACACCAATCCAAAAGAACCTGTGTATCCCAATGTTCATAGCAGCACAATTTACAATAGCTAGATGCTGGAAGCAACCAAGATGCCCATCAGAAAATGAATGGATCAAAAAAACTATGGTACATTTACACAATGGAATTCTATGCAGCAGAAAGAAAGAGCTCCCACCCTTTGCAACAGCTTGGATGGAGCTGGAAAACATTATGCTAAGTGAAACAAGCCAGGCAGTGAAAGACAAATACCATATGACCTCACCTTTAACAGGAACCTAAACAACAAAACAAAGAAGCAAGCAAAATATAACCAAAGACACTGAAATAGAGGACAGGCTGACAGTGACCACAGAGGGGAGTAGAGGGAATTTCAGGGGACATTGGGAAGGGTTCAAACTTAAGGAACAAACTTAAAGGACACATGGTCAAAAACTAGGGGGAGGGCGGTAATGGGAGGGAAGTGGGGAGGGGTGGGAGGGGGGCTGGACTGGGAGTAAAAAGGAGAAAACTATTTGAACAACGATTAAAATAAAATAAAATAAAATAAAAAGAAAAAAAAGTTAACCACAACAGCAAAAAAACTAATTCTGGAGACTTGATGGCTGCAGACCAGACACCTATCTCTCAGGAATGGTTGGTCTTCACACACCCTTTGGAGGACAACTTCTCAGGTCCCTTTTTTCCCCTGAGGATTTCTCAGCAAGAAACTTGGTTTCCACCTTTGTAAATCAAACTCCGAAGAGACGCTTCTCCAAAGCGCAGGGGATGTGGATAGGTGGGCAAATTCAGAAAACGTTCCTTTTCCGGGTGACTGCAGCCTGGAGCTGCTGTGTGACTCTAGCTCTTCCCAGGACCTGGGGATCCTGGCGCTTCAGGCTGGAGGGCGGGGCCTGTTCCGCCCAGCCATCCGGCTCCCGGCGCGTCTCCTCCCAGCACGCACGGCCGGGGCGGTGCTCTGGAGGGTGGGGCTGTGGAGAGGTGGGCCCGCCTGCCCAATACCATTTCCTCCGTTAGCCCTCCCAACCGCCCTGCTCGTCCTCCCCTGGCCCCAGCGGATCCAGCTTTCGGCTTTCCGCCTCTGGTGAGGGGTCCGGTAAGCTCGATCCTGCGTTCCCCAGGATGGGTACGAGGAGTGTGCAGCCCAAAGGGGAGCCCGGGGCCCTCGAGGGAGGCCAAGGGCGGGGGAAGTGTCGGAGCTGCAACGGAAACGGGTATGCCCAGGAGACGGAGTAAACATTGGGTGGGAAGAGCTCCGAGGGGCCCCTGGGGAGGGGGAGGGGCACATCTAGGGGTTCCCAGGCTTGGTGGGCGTGGATAATAATGTAAATCGCGGGAGCGGGGATCCAGTGGAAGACCCAAGGTTGTGGGAGCTCAGAGTAGGGACCCGCGGCTGAGAGATACTCCATAGATAGGTAAACCCGGCAGAGGGAAGGGAAGGACACCGGGGCCCAGGGCGGGAGCGTTGCCTGCGGGGTGTGGGGGTGGGGGGCGTGCTGGAGAGGTGACCAAGAGCATGGAGGTGGTGGCAGGTCCTGTTCCGAGGTTCGGTCCCCCACACTGTACACCGCACTCAACTGGTGTCTGGGCCTATTCGTCCTCCTCCCCATGCAAATTCTCCAGCCTCCTCCCCAGCTGATCAGAAACTTCTCTGGTGGGTCCAGCAATGCATGCTTTTAATGGGTCCTCTAGGTGATTCTGAGGCTGCAGTAGTTTAAGAACCACTTATGTAGAACATTGGAGCTTTGGGCGGTTTGAACTGGGAGTTGGGACCAGCCAGGTGTCCTGTGATGCAAATGAATTATTCCTTGTAATTTTCACAAATCTTATGAAGTAGGTGCTATTATCTCCATTTAACAGGTGAGTCAATAGTGGCACAGAAATTTAACTTCACCAAGGACACACATCCAGGAAGGGGTGAAGCTGAGATTCCAATCCTTGGGGCAGGCTGCAAAGCTCTCCCACTGAACCAGATCACCTGTGCAGCCCAGAGAACTGAGGCCTCAGCCTCTTGAGCCGCCCCCACACCCCAGAGATTTTAGGAATGGCTCTGCCTCCCACCAGTCCCAGAGCACTGGGGTGCCCAGTGATCTGGGAGCCAAGGCTGGCTTCCTCTGCCCTTAGTATCCCATTGGGTGAGACAATGTCACTGTCTTCAGTCTGATCCCAAACAGACTTCCTGTGAGGCAACTAGAACAGTGACCTTGCAAACTTTATATGACTGGGAGCCTTCATAGACCCTGGTCCCCTGTCTGGCTCCTCTCAAGGCCTGCTCCCAAGCAAGGGGCTCCAAGCAGTATGGCCCAGACAGAGTTCCCCACACTACTGCCACCTTGGCTGGGTAGTTCTGTATAGTACAGGGCTATGCTATAGCACCCCTTCCTCATTATATCTCTTAGGGTGCTGTGGATTCCATGGCACTTCCCCCCAGCCTTGCCCCTTCTTATGTGCCAAAGGAAGGTTTTCCAGCATCCACAGCCCACTCTTGTGACAGGAGCTTTCCTCACCAGCAAGCCAGCCCTTCAGGACCTAGTTTGTCTATCTGTGCTCATTTTTATCAACTTAAGTGACATTTGAGCACATTCTCTTTACAAAATGCTACCACATTCCCGATGAGTTGACCACGATAAACTACTGCAGTATCAGAATTACCTTCGACCACCATCCATAGGGATATGAGGTTCCTGCTGGTAGACCACAGTGTCCCCACCCTATTGAGCACAGAAGGTGGGAATGACTGCAGTGTTGACCAAGGTGGGACCTCTGTCCCAGGCAACTCCCTCCCCACTGAGGTCACCCCTGGCCAGACCTTTTCCTGCATGTGTGTAGGGAAGGTGGACCACAGGACAGGACAGTGTGAGATGTTTGTGCAGGTTCCCAGCACAGCTGCTATCAGCACTCTTGGGTATGTCTCCTTGTGCACCCATGACAGTTGTGCTTTGTGAAGTGAGGTCATGTGTGTACTGAATAGTCACTACTAAGTTGCCTTTTACAGGGGTGGGCCCAGTGCTCCCCTCCCCTAGGCAATGTGGGGTTGCTTCTCTTTCCCTGGGCTTTTGGGCCATCTGATGGTGAGATAGGACCTTGCGCTGCTAGGTTTAAATCGTTTCCTCAGTCCCTAGGCTCTATGTTGACTAGACAGTTCTTTTCCTCCTTGTGCTGAGTGCCTGTCTCTGCTCTTGCCTCTTCTGTCAGTTTTTCTGTTCCCTGGGGCTATGGAGGAGTCTTTTTGGTTCTAGATACTGTCTCTAGATCTTTTCTTGTCTCTTAATTTGTTAAGAACTTTTGTCCCACAGAATATTTAAACTTTGATGGAGTCAAATTAATCATTTTTCCCTCTGGTTTTTGCTTTCAGGGTTTTTATTTGGGAAGAGGGGTGGGTACAGTAAAGACCTCATCTCCCCTAGCCTTTAGAGGTTTAAATTCCTGACTTAGGGTCAAAAATTGTTTTGACTGAACACTTTGTGGCTCCCCAGGCCATCCAACCCCTGCCCAGGCCATGAAAGGAGCCCAGAAAAAGCTGAACACCCTCTCTTTGCTATTGTCCATAAAGCCTGGATATCTGGTACCTGTATAAAGAGGTCTTCCCCCTACCTGACTTTGTGTAATACCTAATTCATTATTTCAGTATACTTGTTGAACAGTCAGCATTGTTTTTATCCTCACCCAAGGATATTTTTTCATTGCTTTTAGAGAGAGAGGAAAAGAGAAAAAGAAACATTAATTGGGGTTGTTCATTGATCTGGGATTGTTCTTTAGCTGTTCAGAAGTGTTTTATTTTGATGAGGTTCCATTTGTTTATTCTTTCCTTTTTGTCCCATATACCAGACCAGTTATGGTACCTGCATGGCCTGGGACCAAACCCACAACCAAGCTATGTGCCCTGACAGAAAATTGAACTTGCAACCTTTCTGTTAGGGGTCATTGCTCTAACCCAGCAATACCAACCAGGGCCGAACAGTTAGCATTTTAAAAGATATCCAAGACAGTGCTTTTTTCATAATTATACCCCATTTATTTATATAGCTGACAAATCACCACTTACACATAAAATAAATTCTCTAAACATTTAAACATTGAACAAATATATTTAATGACACTCTTCTGAATATTTAATTACAACCATAAATCTAATAGACCAGGTTCCTGTAACATTTCCTTTTTTTAAATCATTTTTTATTGTTATTCAAATACAGTTGTCTCCATTTTCTCACCACCACTTTCCCCTGCCCCACCCACCCCCACCTCCTATCCTCAATCCTACCCACTTTGGCTTTGCCCCATGGGTCCTTTATACATGTTCTTTGAAAACCCTTTTTCTTCTTTCCTCCATTATCTCCCTCCCATCTTCCCTCTTGTTACCCTCAATTCTTTATTTCAATGTCTATGGTTATATTTTGCTAGCTTGTTTATTTAAACCACTGGGCTTATTTAACTTAGCAGAATGCTCTCCAGTTCCATCCATGCTGTTGCAAAGGGCAGGAGCTCCTTTCTTTCTGCTGTATAGTATTCCATCGTGTAAATATGTCATAGTTTTTTGATCCACTCATTTACTGATGGGCACTTAGGTTGCTTTCAGCACTTGACTATTATAAATTGTGCTGCTGTGAATATTGGGGTGCATAGGTTCTTCTGAATTAGTGTTTCCATATTCTTAGGGTATAATTCTAGCAGTGAAATTGCAGGGTCAAAAGGCAGTTCCATTTTTAGTTGTCTGAGGAATTTCCATACTGTTTTCCACAGTTGCTGCACCAATCTGCATTCCCACCAACAGAGTACTAGGGTTCCCTTCTCTCCACAGCTTTGTCAGCACTTATTGTTTGTTGTTTTGTCTATGATGGCCATTCTCACTGGTGTGAAGTGGTATATCATTGTGGTTTTCATTTGCATCTCTCTGATGGCTAGCGATATTGAGCATCTTTTCATGTGTCTCTGAATCCTCTGTATGTCCTCCTTGAAGAAGTGTCTGTTCAAGTCCTTTGCCCATTTTTTAATTGGGTTGCTTGTCTTCTTAGAGTGGAGTTGTGTAAGTTCTTTATATATTTTGAAGATTAAACCCTTGTCTGAGATATCATTGGTAAATATGTTTTCCCATACAGTTGGTTCTCTTTTTATTTTAATACTGTTTTCTTCAACTGTTCAGAAGCTTTTTATTTTGATTATATCCTAAGAACCCTGAAACACCAATCCAAAAGAACCTATGCACTGCAGTATTCATAGCAGCATAATTTACAATAGCCAAGTGTTGGAAGCAACCTAGATGCCCATCAGTAAATGAATGGATCAAAAAACTCTGGTACATTTACACAATGGAATTCTATGCAGCAGAAAGAAAGAAGGAGCTCTCACCCTTGTGACAGCATGGATGTAACTGGAAAGCATTATGCTAAGTGAAATAAGCCAGGCAGTGAAAGACAAATACCACATGATCTCACCTTTAACAGGAACCTAAAGAACAAAACAAAGAAACAAGCAAAATATAACCAAAGACACTGAAATAGAGAACAGTCTGACAGTGTTCAGAAGGGAGAGGAGAGGGCATTTCAGGGGAATTTCAGGGGAAAAGGGGAAGGGTTCACAGGAAGAAGTATAGGTACAGGAAGTATAAAGGACACATGGATAAAACTAGGGGTGGGGAGGAGGGCGGTGGTAAGATGGCAGAATCATCTGAATCCTTCACCATGGCCTCCAGCCCTGCCTGCCCTCGGCAAAGCAATGATCCTCTCACCTCCAGCCCTGGGTGAAGCTCCTGGAGGGCAGATGCCCTAACCTCCAGCATGGTGACCTTCCTCCATTTGAGGATGAGTCTGAGGGGCTACTAGGCACAGAGGGGCCCCTGGAGGAGGAGGATGGAGAGGAACTTATTGGAGATGGCATGGAGAGGGACTACCGTGCCATCCCAGAGAGAGATACCTATGAGGCTGATGGACTGGTATTGGATGATGAAGATATAGAGGAGTTGACAGCCAGTCAGACGGCAGCAGCAGAGCGGGCCATGTGGCAGTGTGATCGTGAGGCTGGCCAGGGCCTGGGTCCCATGTGACGTGGGCTCTTGTATGACAGTGATGAGGAGGATGAGGATCACCCTGCTCGGAAGTACCCCCACAAGGAACAGGCCACAGGATGGTGAGGAGGATAAGGAGATGATAGAGAGCATTGAGAACCTAGAGGACCTTAAGGGCTACTCTGTGTGTGAGTGGGTAAGCATGGGAGGCCCCTGACTGGAGATCCACCACCTCTTCAAGAATTTCCTGCACACCCATGTGGACAGCCATGGCCACAACGTCTTCAAAGAGCGAATCAGTGACATGTGCAAAGAGAATCGTGAGAGCCTGGTAAACTATGAGGACCTGGCAGCCAGGGAGCATGTCCTGGCATACTTCCTGCCAGAAGCACCAGTAGAAATGCTATAGATCTTCAATGAGGCTGCTCTGGAGGTGGTGCTGGCCATGTACCCTAAGTACAACCGTATCACCAGCTGCATACACGTGTGCATCTCCCACCTGTCTCTGGTAGAGGAGCTGCGCTTGCTGAGGCAGCTGCACCTGAACCAGCTGATCTGTACACGTAAGGTGGTGACCAGCTGCACAGGTGCCCCAGCTCAGCATGGTCAAGTACAACTGCAACAAGTGCAGCTTCGTGCTGGGGCCTTTCTCTCATTCACAGAACCAAGAGGTGAAGCCCAGCTCCTGCCCTGAGTGCCAGTCAGCTGGCCCCTTTGAAGTCAACATGGAAGAGACCATCTATCAGAAATACCAGTGCATCCGCATTCAAGAGAGTCCTGGCAAAGTGGCGGCTGGCCACCTGCCCCGCTCCAAGGACGCTATTCTTCTTGCCGATTTGGTGGACAGCTGCAAGCCAGGAGACGAGATAGAGCTGACTGGTATCTACCACAACAACTACTATGGTTCCCTCAACAATGCCAATGGCTTCCCTGTCTTTGCCACAGTCATCTTAGCAAGCCACATTGCCAAGAAGGACAACAAGGTTGCCATGGGGGAACTGACTGACGAAGATGTAAAGATGATCACCAGCCTCTCCAAGGACCAGCAGATCGGGGAGAAGATCTTTGCCAGTATTGCTCCCTCCATCTACAGGCATGAAGACATCAAGAGAGGCTTAGCACTTGCTCAGTTTGGAGGGGAGCCCAAAAACCCAGGGGGCAAGCACAAGGTGAGAGGCGATATCATTGTGCTTTTGTGTGGAGATCCTGGCACAGCCAAGTCTCAGTTCCTCAAATATGTTGAGAAAGTGTCTAGCTGCACCATCTTCACCACCGGCCGGGGGCTTCAGCTGTGGGCCTCACAGCATATGTCCAGCGGCACCCTGTCAGCCGCGAGTGGACCTTAGAAGCTGGAGCTTTGGTTCTGGCTGACCGAGGAGTATGTCTCATCGATGAATTTGACGAGATGAATGACCAGGACAGAACCAGCATCCATGAAGCCATGGAACAACAGAGTATCTCCATCTCAAAGCCTGGTATCATCACCTCCCTGCAGGCTTGCTCACTGTCATTGCCACTGCCAACCCCATAGGGGGCTACTATGACCCCTCACTGACCTTCTCAGAAAACGTGGACCTCACAAAGCCCATCATTTCCCGCTTCGACATCCTATGTGTGGTGAGGGACACAGTGGACCCAGACCAGGATGAGATGCTGGCCCGTTTTGTGGTTGGCAGCCATGTTAGACACCACCCTAGCAACAAGGAAGAGGAGAGGCTGGGCAGTGCCCAAGAGCCCACCATGTCCAACATGTATGGCCTGGAGCCCCTGCCACAGGAAGTCCTGAAGAAGTATATCATCTATGCCAAGGAGAAGGTCCATCCAAAGCTCAATCAGATGGACCAGGACAAGGTGGCCAAGATGTATAGTGACCTGAGGAAAGAATCCATGGCAACAGGCAGCATCCCCATCACAGTGCAGCACATCGAGTCCATGATCTGCATGGCAGAGGCCCACGCACACATCTACCTGCGGGACTACATGATAGAAGATGATGTCAACATGGCTCTCCGTGTGATGGTGGAGAGCTTTATCGACACACAGAAGTTCAGTGTCATGCGCAGCATGTGGAAGACATTTGCCTGCTACCTTTCATTCTGGCGTGATAACAATGAGCTGTTACTCTTCATACTGAAGCAGTTAGTGGCAGAGCAAGTGACTTATCAACGCAACCACTTTGGGGCCCAGCAGGACACTATTGAAGTGCCTGAGAAGGATTTGGTGGACAAGGCCCATCAAATCAACATCCACAACTTCTCTGCCTTTTATGACAGTGAGCTCTTTGGGATGAACAAGTTTAGCCATGATCTGAAGCTGAAGATGATCCTCCAGCAGTTCTGAGCCTCTGCAGTCTCCTCATTCTGGCTGCGAAGTAATTCTGGTGCTCACTTTACTTTGTCCTTCAGAGATACAAAAACAAACCACTGGGGGACACAGAGTGTGGTGAGGCCAGGGCTGGCAGCTGAACCGTCTGACTTCCCAAAGTCTGCTGGGCTTGGGCTGTGGCTGGGAATGTTGCCTTTACTTCTCCCTTTCTTCTTGTCTTATCATCTTTGGTGGGCATGATTTGCCTGTGTTTCTTTTTCAACTGCTCAGTAGCTCACCACTCGAAGTCTGCTTCCCTTTCATCCTGGATCGAGTCTGGTGTGTTCAAGATACCCACTGTTTTTAAGTGACTGAGCATATAAGGGTGTTATGAGAACTGTTGCCTTCTTGGCTTGAATTCTATGTCCTTACTGTTTTGGTAACTTTGGCTGAAGAGCAAGTTCAAGATATTGGTAGTATTTTTCTGAAGTCTATCCTGCAGGTATATCTAGGCTTCTGCAAGTAGAGAAATCATGTAGGCAGAAAAAGAGTACAATCCTTCTACCCTCTAATGACACAGCTTGGTTTCCTACAGGTGGAAGGGTCAGAGGAGTTGATATGATAATGAAGACTACTGCATACCCTGGCTGTGTTCATCTATTTTTCCTACCTAGTTGTTTCCCCATTTTCTCATTGTTTGTACATTCTGTTTCTGTGATTTGAATTTCTAATAAAATTAACATCTAAATACTGGGAAAAAACTAGGGGTTGATGGAAATGGGAGGGAGGAGGGGAGGGCTGGGTGGTGGGTTGGGATGGGTGTAAAAGATAGAAAATTGTACTGCAACAATAATTAAAATAAAAAAATATTTAAAAAATAAAAAATTTAAAAAAGAACTCTTATTTGACAGTATTGTTCTTTGAGCACTTTGTATATATCGTCATTGTCCTGGCCTCCATGGTTTGTCATGAAAAAAAAAGCTATTAGCCTTATTTAGGATTCCATGTATATGATGAGTTATTTTTCCTTGCTTTCAAAATTCTCTCTTTGTCTTTGCCTTTGCCTTCTGACAGTTTGATAATGATGTGTTTTAGTGTAGACCTCTTTAAAATTTATCCTACTTAAAGTTTGTTGAGGGCTTGAATGTGTAAATTTTAACATCAGATTTGGAAAGCTTTTTCCCACTTTGTTTACAGATATTCTTTTGGACCCATTTACTCTTATCTTCCTTTTTGAGACTTCCATTACATGTATATGGGTATGCTTGATGGTATCTTACAGGTCTGAGAACTTGTTCATTTTCCTTTTTGTTCTTTTGATTGGATAATCACTGTTGATTTATTTTTCAGTTAAACAACTCTTTATTCTCTTTGCTCAGATCTACTGTTGAACTCCTCTAGGGAATTTTACATTTCAGCTATTCTGTTTTACAAATCCAGAATTTTTATTTGGTTCTTTTAAAAATAATTTTTATTGATATTCTCTATTTGGTTAAACTTCATTTTCATACTTTAGTTTTTTATGCACAGTTCCTCAAGTTTTTAAAATATATTTAAAATAGCTGATTTAAAGTTTTTGCCTAGTTATTGTCTGGGCTTCTTCAGGAATAATTCTTATTACCAGCTTTTTTCCTGGTGTATGGGCCATAATTTAATGTTTCTTTGCATGTCTTTTTTTAAAGTTGAAAACTGGACATTTAAAGTTATATAATGTGACAACTGGGCAACTCAATATTCTCCCGTCTTAGGGTTTTTTTGTTATTGCTGCTTATTGTAATTTTATTTGTTTAGTGACTTTTCTGAACTAATTCTTTAGCCTATATTCTTCATTGTATGTGGTCACTGAAGTCTCTGCTTAGTGGTCAGGTAATGGCTGGTTAGAGATTTCCTTGAATACCATGCCCGGAACCAGTAAGCCTCCTAGTCTTTGCCCAGTGGTTCTGTGTGCATGTTGAGGCACACCTTTTACATTCACATTCAGTCAGGTAGTTACAACTGTGCCTTAATCTTCACTTTCTCCCTGTGCAGAGCCCCCAAATTAGCTGGGGATGAGAGAGCTTAGGACCTTCTCAGGTACTTCCTGAATATATGCTCAGCTCAATATGGGTGGCCTTCTAGATTCCCAGACATATGTAGGAACTTTTTAAAGCCTGTATAGGCATCTCTTTCCCTAGCTTTTCCTTTTAGGTTTTTGGTTAGTGTATTATTTATCCCAACTATTATCTATTGTTGCGGGCAGCCACAAAGTGCCTATAATTGTTTTCAACAAATATCCCCAATGGAAAAACCTTTCTACACTAAGCAACCTATAAGTCAGGTGAAATATAGACTGCAGGTGGATCTTCTTTTGAACCACAGAATAGATCTAATAATGAAAATTCTTTTGGAATGAGGCTTTGAAAAAGCTCTCCAGAGGTGTCCAAACTTTTGGCATCTCTGGGCCACACTGGAAGAAGAAGAGTTGTCTTGGGCCACACATTAGAATATATTATGACACATAATCACAAAAAAATCTCATAATGTTTTAAGAAAATGTATGATTTTGTGTTGGGCCTCATTCACAGCCATCCTGGGCTGCTTGCAGCCCGTGGCCCACAAGTTGGACACCCCTAACTTCTGTTCCCTCCTGTTTTTAGGGTGGCTGCAGATTAAAAGAGCAGAGGATGGGACTAAGGCAAGTTGAAACATTATGGACATTACAGTGTTGCTGTTCTTCCTGCGACTCAGCATTTTCTCTTGAATAAATCTGTGTTGCTGCAAGTCTTTGATTTCCAAAATTTTGAAAAAGTTTATTCTGACAATTTTCTGTTACTTTTTTGAAGGAGAGAATTTTCATGGGTCCTTATATCACTGGTTTTGCTGGTTCCAGTTCATGTATTTTAATGCTCTGTTCTGTGTGTGTGTATTTTTTCTCAAATGTGTGCATATTAAATTAAAAAGTTTGTTAATTGGGGTTGCAGGAGACCATATGGAGTAGTCACCAAATGAAGGGCTGTGAATTGACCAAAATAATGCCAGCCTCTGTTAGACAGAAGGACCTGAGACCTTACAGTTATCAGCCCCATTGGGGGTCAAGAACTCTGTCCTACCATCCCTGTTGCTTTGTGTCTCCAGGTTAAGGCTACCAGGAGCTCAGCTGTGCTCACATGGATGGGACAAAGACTCGACAGCGGAGGCCAGAGGAGGTAGGGCTGCCATATACCCTCAACCCAGGAAGACTCCCTGCAGCCTCAGAAGATGGACCTCGGAGTGTCCCTGAGAGCCAGAGGGTGACCACTAAACCTCTGAGGACTGAGCTCAGTAGGGAGACTGCCTTAGCCATTGGTTTTCAGGTGACAGTGCCCTTCATGTTTGCAGGCCTGGGACTGTCTGGGGCTGGCATACTTTTGAACTATTTTCAGGTAAGAGGGAACTAAATGTGGATGATGGTGGTGGGGGCACTGTCCAATGTCACCTTAAAGCACAGGTGGTAAACACAAGTCCTGTGGGCTGAATCCGGCCCTCCACCTTGTTTTATCTGGCTCAGCACCTTGTTTCAACTTGACAACAGCACTGAGCTCCTTGCTCCTGATTAAGGAGTAGTTATAGTCTCCTAAAATTTATACAGTCCTAAAATTACATTTGGCCCTTTGAAGGCAACTACGAGGCTGATGTGGCCTCCCAGTGAAAATGAGTTTGACACCCCTGCCCTAGAGTGGCAGCTACATGTTGGGCCCAGCTTGAGGAACATGGGGCAGGGCCTCCTCTTCTCAAATATGGTTTTTCTGTAAATTGGTAAAGGTTCTTTTAGTTGCTGGTGACAGAGACTAAATATAACCTAAGTTAAGCTTTGAAAGACAATTTATTAGTTCATACAATCGAAATATCTAAGAGTTTGAATGTAAGGTATAGCATAATCCAAGTGCTTAAATGATATCAGGATGCTGGCTCTTTCTTTATCTCTCAACTCTGGGGAGGGTGGCCCTTTGCAATCTATCCTTTGTATGTGTACTTTTTTTAAAGAGAGAGATCCCTTTGTCAATATCCATATCAGTTGCCAAAAGTGTGATGTCAAATGTTCACTCCTATTCCAGTCACTGTTGTTTGAGGGATGGCATTCTTTGTTTGGCCAGCCTGACTTACGTTGTGTGCACTCTCTGCAGTGAGGCAGGTGCCCCTTGGTTTACACTTTACCAGAATCCCATAGAGTGAGGAACTGGATGTTACCCATCAGATAAAAAAGTTATCCATGTACCATACGTTTCCTGTTCTCCCTCCATCAAAGCCCCATTCCTATCTTGAGCATGATCTTCAGAAGTCTTCCCCAGAAAAGCATATTAAAAAGCATATTACCCAAGAATACTTTAAGTCATTACTGGCTACATCTTTGCTGTGAACAAAGATTGTCTTGAGTGGGACAAGCTGGGAGAAGCAGGGCTGACATGTCCAACAGTCTCTGAGTCTGCCTCACTCACAGTGACTTTGTGTCTTGCCCTTCACTGATTTGGAACCAGTCAAGGTTTAAATCCTAGTCTGCCACTTAACTTTAAGGCTGGTGGTTTAATTTTTTTTGAAGGAACACTTAAAAATTAGGACATTTCATGTAAAAATCTGAATTCCTATTTTATCTTAAAAACCTGGCAACTCTTGAAACACTGTACCCACATTCCCTCGGAGTCACAGTGGTTGCTGCCCACTCTAGGTATCTGTGGTCTCTGGTTTACCACAGTTTCTACTACTCCATCTTGTTATACCATCTCACTTTACTCTGTTACCTGCCTGGCCTTGCCTTTGACTGGGGTTCTTAGTGACCCTCCCAACATCCTAGCTGTCTGGTTCCTCAAAACATGACAGCACCAGTGACTTGCGAGCTCCACTCCCAGGTTCTACCTGGACCTCATCAGGACCCAGGATGGCTATCTCTTGGAATTCCTGTCCCAGACTGACTCAGTCCCGTTCTCTGTGTTTGGGTCTCTCTGTGACTGCAGACCCTCATCCGTCTTCTTCCTGCCAATGGCCTGTTTCCCCCTAACCCCACAATCTTCTTTAGTCCATGGTCTGTCAGCACTGCTATAACCTTGAGTACCTCAGCACCTGGCTTTCACATCACAGGAGTTCTACATCCCAAAGATTTCCTCCCATGGATTTCTTCTTCCCTACTCCACAGCCACCTCCCACCACCTCACCACCAGCCTCCAGCCTCCTCACCTCCCTCCTTACTCTGGTCTTACTTTCTGCAGTCCATTCTCTATACCAGTGATTTTCAAGAAATCTATTTTATTGAGTGTTTCTACTGGTATAACATAATCAGCATGTATCCTTTATATGAACACACATTGATATATATACCCACATATATATCACATATATGTGTGTATTTACAGATACATTGATGTTATATTTATATGCATATTCATATATGTAAATCCCCTATACATATATACATTGGTTTAGAAATTAAACATACAGACACAAGCACATACACACATAGGTTTATAAATTATATATGAGGAGGCAGTGTAATAGTATACTGTATTGCTTAAGAACCCAAACTCTGGGGCTAAACTAACTGCGTTTCAGTTTGACCATAGTTACTTGAACCAGTTGCTCTCTATTCCCCAGTTTTCTCTTCTGTAAATTAGAACTTACCCTATAAGGTTGTTAAGAGGGCTATAAAATGCTTGTAACAGTGCCTTGCATTAGAAAGCACCAAGTGAAGGTTAACTGTTGTTATTCTTATCTTCATTAATAATCTGTCACATCTAGTACTGTGCATATTCTCAAGAACTTACACAAAGGGATAAAAATTAGGTATAAATATTTATTCTAGCATTTCTTCCATGTGCCATTGGATTGTCTGTATCCTACATGGGGATCACTGCCTGAGTGCTCTGTCGGGGATCTCCATGATGTAGATCTTTCTGAATTGTAAAATCTCTGTTGATTTCTCTATTGCCAGTGGGATAAAACCCAGACTCCTGAAATGGGCATCTGAGAGTCTTGGGCTCACATTGGCTGTATCAGTTAGGATGGTTTTAGCCTCAAGCACCAGAAAACACAACCAATATTGGGTTAAATAAGAAGGGAATATGTCATCTCCCAAAAAGAGATTTTCAGGACAGGGTGATTCCTGGGTTGGAAAGTGATGTCATCACCAACCAACGATACCTACAATCCAGGATCATTCCAAATTCTTGCCAGATCAGCTTTGTTTTCATGGCCTCATCATGTCCAGAGAGAGATGAGTGGGCCATCTGTTCTGGTTCCTCCTTAAGCACAAGCATACTTCCTTAGGAGAGCTCCCAACTTTTTAGTGGCCAGATTTGAGGCACATCCCACTTTGAAACCAAACACAGGCAAAGGGAATGGAATGGCTATAACTGGCTGGCCCTGATTGAGCTGAGCAGAGGAGAGGGTCACCTGCTCCATGAGGTGGGTTCCTTTGTGCACTTAGGGTCTGTGAGGAAAGATGAAAAGGTTCACTGATGCCCTACAGGTTCAATGCTGGCATGGCTGCCATTCTGCAGCTCTACCCATCCAGGCTGGCTTTCATCACTTGGGCTGTCCCCTCTCTTTCTACTATGATTTCTTTCCTAACTGTAAGTGGAGAGTCCTGACCCAGTTCACATAGGCAGTCTTTCATGGAGCCTTTGCTTAAGCGCTAGCCCAACATTTCAGCTTCATGTGGGGTATCGCTTCTGCATCTCATAGACTATTTGCCATTTCCTGTTACCTTATGCATTGATCTGATGCTCTGCTCAGTTTGAATGTAAACTGAGAGTAGAGGATACACTTTTTTTTTCTGGAAAAGGTAAAATATTTATGTGATTTAGTGTTCAAAAGGTTCACAAGTATGCACAGAGACAAGGCTCTGTAGTCTACCCAGAGACAACCAGTGGGCCTCAGGTGGTTGCGTTTTCTCCTGAAAGTATTTTATGCATGTACAAACAAGTATCTATATCTGATCATCTGTCCCTGTATATTTTTTCTCACCCTTTTACCCAAGTGGTGTCATATACAAACTGTTGAGAGCTGTGCTTTTTATATTTTGTAGTGTATCTTGGAGATTATTGTAAAAATATATATTAAAAGCTTCCTTTTTTAAATGGTTGTTCAGTATCCCATCATATAGATATATGAGAATTTATTTAACCATTTCTCTCTGATGGGCTTTTAAGTTTAACAATATATTTAGTTTGCTTAGGCTGCCATAAAAAAGTACCACATATTCAGGGGCTTAAACAACAGAAACTTACTTTCTCACAGTTCTGGAGTCTAGAAGTCCCACTTGAATGTATCAGCAGGGCTGGTTATTTCTAAGGCTTCTCTTGGCATATATATGGCTGTGTTCTCCCTGTGTCTTCACATGGTCTTCCAAATCTTTGTCCAAATTTTCTTTTCTTATAAGGACACCAACCATCTTGGATTAAGGCTCACTCTAATAATCAGCAAGTTAAATTAGTATTTCTAACATACTGCAATGAATAACCTTGACATTTTATAGATGAGTAGGTTAAACTGTTGCAAATAGAAGTGCTGGGTCAAAGGGTGTATGCATTTGTGATTCTGATAAACATCAGCAGGTCACCTGTCCTAGGAATGGGACCAGTTATACTCCCTCTAACTCTAGCACCCATTAGCATAGCCTACTTTCAGTCTCCTTGATCTTTAACAATCTGATAGATGGAAAATTGCATTTCATTGTATACTATATTAGCTTCTATTGCTGTGTAACAAGTTATCTTCACACTTAGCTACATGAAACAGCACTCATGTATTCTTGGTTGCAGTGGGCCAAGATCCAGCTTAGGTGGGTTTTCTGCTTCATGGTCTCTCATGAGGCTGCAAGCCAAAATGTCAGCCATGAGCTTAGTTATCCTCCTGCTCACTCAATGGTGTGGGCAGAATTCAGCTCCTGGACAGATTATTGGACTGAAGGCCTCAGTTCTTTACTGGTTATTGCCCGAAGGCCACTTTCAATTCTTTCCCCTGTGGATGTCTCCAATATGACAGCTTGTTTTGTCAAAGTGTGTAGTCATAGAAGGAAATAGAGTTTGCTAGCAAGACAAAAATCACTCTTTTGAAACCTAATCACAGAAGCAACATCTTTACTTCTTGGCTAGAAGCAAGTCACTGAGCTCAGCCCACACTTGAGGGAAGAGATTACATGCAGTACTTGAAGTCAGTGCATAAATGTCAATACATGAAGTAGGGATGACTGGGACATCATTGAGAGATGCCTACTATGTTCCTTCTAGTGTAATTTGCATTTCTTATGAATGAGTAAGCTTGAATATCTTTGGATATTTCTGTTTTATATTCTTTGCTCATATTTCTGTGGAGTAGGTATTCTTTTTCTTATTGCTACCTAAGCTCTCTTTAGACATTAGGGTAGTTAGCCATTTAATTTTGATTTGGGTTGTAAATATGCTTTCTATTTTTCTACTTTTAACTTTGCTTTTGATTTTTTTTTGATATATATAATTATGTTGTCAGATTAATACTCGGCCTTTTAAAGTTTTGAACCTGTGTCTTCCTTAGAAGCAGAAGCTGCCTCTTAGACAGTTCTCCAGCTCCTGCATGCCACACAGGCCAGCATATATTATGGAGTTAGGGAATGTGTTCATTTGAAGGCAGTGTTTGTTCTGAGTCTGCTCTGTTTGTGTTATGTATGTATATCAGAAGTTCAAAACTGGCAAGCCATCAACATTGTGCTGGTCTACATAGTGGTCAGGGTCTAATGAGGGTGGGGTGGAGACAAAATGGAGGGAGGGTCCAATGGATCACACCTCAGCAAAGATACAGAGCAGCCTAGGAAAGCAGGGAGGGCAAGTGGTCTGGCTGAGGGGAGAGGCAAGGGGATGGAGAGTTATATGAGGGAAGAAATTATTGACTGGATTGGGTTATGCAGCTGGTGAGGCAGGCCTGTGGTGATTGCCTTCCCTTCACCCCATTGGTGAGGGAGGGATTCCCACCCTAGTCTTGTGGGGATGGTTGAACACATGGCACCTAACACTGGACAGCTGAGATCAACAACAGGTTATTAATCACATGTAATCACAGCCTAGGAGAGGATAGTGCATGTCACACAGGGCCCAAGCATATGAACCTGCAGGGACTATAGGAGGTACTCTGTGGCATCGAAAGCTTGGGGGAGCCCCTGTGTTCTGCAGGAGGGTATGACTGGGTTGTTCACAGCCTAGTAGGGAACTAGAGCTTCCACTCAGATAAGAAGGCACAGTAAAAGAAGTGTTGTGAAAAGAAGTGTTGTGGGCTAGGGGACCTTATCTGTGGGAGCAGAGTGGGAAGGGCCTTGTTCTTAGGCTATTTAGGGACCACCTGTTTTTCCCCAAATGTCATAACAGCACATAATTCTACTAGTTTTAGGCCTTTCACTACATTGACCCCTGATGTCTTGATGCCGACTTAAACCTTGGTGGTGACTGGGACTTCTAGGGAGCAGATGAAGTGCCTCCCTAGCAAGCAAAGCAGGCTCTTGACTAGGAGGGAGAGGGCCCCATGGTGAACTTATATGGGTCCCCTTCTGTGGCCAATAATTGCAGTTGAAGGACTTGTGTGAGTGGTTGTGCAAGAAGTGTATATCCCCAGGGAGCATGAATCCACATTAATCAATGTCAAATTTATTAATTGCCTCAGCAGGGGTCTACTCGCCAACTTGTAACTTAAATATGTGGATTAAAAAAAGGGGTTCTATGCAGAGTAATGTCACAGGGTGATTGGACTGTAAATTCCTAACTGGGCAGTCATGGTGGGTAATCACAGCCCAGGTATACAACTTCTTTAGTGAAGGGTTTTCAGCCAACACTATTCATTGTTCTTGTGCATCTACTATAACATACCTTTGAAATACCAGAAGTAATACCCCTTGAAGTGGGTATTAACCCTCATGAGTACATATAATTTGAACTATTCTATAATTCAGTCCCCACGTTGCTCTCTCCAGTCTTCCTTATTTCCCCTCCTTAATTTCAAATGCATAAAAGAAGCTACAAAACTGTTATTCTTGGGAGCATTTGAAATCTTGCTCCTCAGCATATGTTGTCAGTTTGGCTCAAATAAACTCTTGTAAAAATTCTCTACAGGTTTGGATGTTTCTTTCTTTTTTAAAAAATAATTTTAAAAAAATTTTTAGTGATTTTTGAAAGAGGGAGAGAACTATCAATTTGTTGTTCCACTTACTTGTGCATTCATTGATTGATTCTTGTATTTGCCGTGACCAGAGATTGAGCTGCAATCATGGCATATTGGATTGATGTTCAAACCAACTAAGCTGCCTAGCCAGAACTTGGGTATTTCTTTTGCTAACATTGCTCACTCAGTGAACTCAAGTTGATCCCCACATAGCCAAGGAGCCTGGGAGAGGGGTGACTCCCTCTGGCATTGTGGCATCTGGCAAGGAACTGAAGACAGGGAGGCCACTCCCACTTGCTGGTGGGATATACCAGAGGGTGGCTTCTTCCCATATTGAGGAGGCCTCGGTAGCTGTGCCTCCCAAGGCTTCATTGGGCATCTGGGTGCTGATGGCCAAAGACCAGGGTCGGTGAGAACCTCTCTTTTCAAGAGTGCCCAGTATGCAACCAAGAATTGTTGCTCTGTTAATGTATATAATGCAGGCATGGAGGGCAGTTTCTCGTAACAGAGGCCCTTAGGCAACTTGTTGTAGGTAGTCCAGACGCTCCAGGAAGCCTGGGTGGAGATTGCTAAAGTCTTTCTCTACAGTGAAAGAGTCTCTGAGGGTACTGGTAGGAGTGCTGGCTGATTTTAATTTGGACAGATTTTAGTCTAGAACCTTTTGTTGGAGGTGCTCATTCATGGCAGGCTGCTTTGCAAGTGACAGCATTAGTGGGCATAAGTAAAATTTGTAGATCAGGATTGTGTTGCCTCCAGAATCCAAAAAGGATGAAAAGATGTTGGGCATTGTAGATGCTGAGAGGTCAGTATCTCTTTTTTGACAGAGTCGAGAATAGAATTGCCCTTGGTTTACCAAATCATTTTTAGGAATTTGACCAAGGTGGCAAATTGCCCCACATGTGGGATAATGGTCCATCCTTTTCTTGTGAGCTCCATTGTATTTGATGTCTGTAATTAGTGTGTTCAAGTGAGTCTTCGTGGAGAGGGATGTCTTGAGGGTAATGTCAGACCTGTGTTCCTGGAGAAAAGCACATGCACTTAAGATCTTGCCTGAAAAGTCTGTGTGATGACAGAGTTGGTGATAACCAGATGAGAAGCCTGGAAAAGATGCATTGTGTCCCTTCAGAGCTGAAGATCACTGTGGCTGAGAGATGTTGAAATAGGAACTGAGCAGAACACATTAGCCAAATCTGTAGTAGCAAATACTGGTTGCTGATTGGAGTCAGTAATCTCAATAACATTAGTATTGGGAATGGAGGTCTCAGTGGATGGCACCACAGCATATGGTAGTGGTCATCCACAATGAAGCATGTGATATTCTTTCCAGGTTTAAGAACAGGCCAAATTGGACTTTTAAAAGGAGAAGCAGTGGGGGTAATTATGCCTTCACTAAGTAGGTCTCATATGAAAAATTTCAATCCTTGAAGGCCCTGTGTTAGCTTCACATTGGGCTGTATTAACTATTTTAACTGGGTGGTGGGTGGAGGGGGTGGTCCATGGAGTCCCATTTTGTCAAGCCCATTTTGTCTGACTTTAAAGTCAGACCAGGTGGCAGGTGTGCCATAGAGCACCTGCCAGACACAAACTGTACCCGAAGGCACCTGACATTGGAATATGGTCTGTTAACAATAGTTCTTGCCTTAGGGGCAAGGGTGACACTTTAGGGTTGGAAGAGATGACAGTGTCAAGGTCAGGTGACCAAACATGGAGCAGCGTAGGCACAAGCTAACCAGTAATTAGTGGCTCCATCCCAGGTGGTCTTCATTGTGTCAGGAGCTGGTCAGCAAAGAATAGTGAAACCTGGCCAGGTGCCCTGTGTCAGCGCTGGGCTGTCCTGTTCCTGATGTCAGTTGTTTTGAATGCCTCTTCTTCACTCCATTGGTGAGGGTGGGATTCCAGCCCTGGCATTATGAAATGGCTGAACTCATGACCACAGCACTGGACAAATGAGATCACAGAGTTTATCAGTCACGTGTATTCACAGCCCAAGGGAGAAGGGTACTGCTTACCACACAGGGCCACATGGGTTGTGCTTGGGAGCAGAGTGAATTGCCAAGAGCTGTGGGAAGCGGGCTTTTATAGTAACAACAGGGTGAGGTGCTCACTGGTTTCTGTGGGAGGGTGAGATTAGCTTGTTTGAATAATCTCATGGGCTGGCAGGAACTAAAATCTACTGCTCAGGGATAATCAGGAACTGTGCCCCATGCCCCTTATAAGAAGCATTGCTTAGCTAGGGGACCTTATCCACCAGAGCAGAGACGGGAAAGGAAGTTACAGTCAGGCCATGGTTTCGCCAGATGTTAAGGCAGCAAATCATCATAATTTTAGGCTTTACACCCTCAACCTATGGAAGGCTGACTGGGTTTCTTTTGCTCTTTGTACCATTCTTTTTATTTATTTATTCATTTATTCATTCATTCACTCCTTCATGTAACATTTGTATGTGTGCCATGGGCCAGCACTGTGCTGGTTGCTGTGGTAGATACAAGCACCAGGCCCTGCTCTGATGACCATCAAAGTTGAGACGGGAGAAACAGACAGTAGATGTACAAGCCAATGTTAGAAAGCAGTAAGGGGTCTGAAGAAAATAAAGCTAGGTGATATGCTCCAGCCTTGGAGAGGGAAGCAGAGAAACCTTTCTGAGTAGATGGTGGAGTGAGGCCTGAGTGACATGAAGGAGCTGCTTGGAGAAACTTCATGAAAGCAAGTTGGACGGGAATGGGAACGAGTGAGCGATTCAGTCTATTTTTACTTGTGGGTGGGTTCTGTTAGCCAAATCAGAAGCAGAAAATAAAGAACCTTTCCCTTTCCTGTTGTTGAAAATATAATTGGCTTGATTTCTGAGAACCTAGCAGGATGGGGAAGAATTCAGGCCATTGAAATTGACCATTGGCCCTGGATGGGAGGCTCAGTTGGTTGGAGTGTTGTCCCATACATCGAAAGGTGTAGTTTCAACTTCCAGTCAGGGCACATACCTAGGTTGTGTGTTTGATCCCTGGTTGGGCCATGCACGGGAGGCAACCCATCAATGTTTCTTTCTCACATCAATATTTCTCTCTTGCTTTTCCTTTCTCTAAAATCAATAAACATATCCTCAGGTCAGGATTTAAAAAAAAATTAAAAAAGAGTGACCATTTGGCTCAAAACCAGCCCAGGCTCAAGGTGACCCATGAAAGGAATAGGAGGCCTTTGAAAGGTATACTACTGGGAAAATAACCAGTTCCCACTGAAGAATAAGAAGTGAAAGCTAGGAAAGGCAATATGCATTCCAGAGCTCTTTGCTCTCCCTCTGCAGACCCTCCTAACTGTCCTGCAGTGACATACCCCATGAAAATCAAGGGGGGTTGGAACAGATGAGTGGTTCTGATGCCTCAGTCTTGGGGATCTGATTCATTGGTCTATGCAGGGGTTGGGCTGCATGTTTCAGGAGCTCCCAGATAGCTCTGTTGGCATTGTGGATTGAAATCCACCAATGCAGTCCCACCCGTCATGTTGTAGGGCTGTGGGTGAATTAGAGGCACATGCAAGGGCAGGGACTTGTTACAGGTCACCCAGAAAACCACCTGATGCTTAACCCAGATTCTACCCTCTACTTGGTACAGACCTGGAATCTATTTCAATAGTTTAAACTCTTTGAGATTTTCCACTGTGCTACTGAACTATTTTAAAAATCACATTCTTGATTTTTTTGGATTATGATCCAATAAACTGTGTTGACATACTTCGTTCTCAAGTTGCACAGGAAAGTAATTTTTCTCATGTAACAACATCTTTTATTTATTTGTGATGACAGTTTATGTTTTATGGTTATAAAAGCAAATAATCAAAACAGAATATACTGAAACTTGTAAAATAAAGGTCACACTTCTACCACTCAAACATAACCACTTTGAGCATTTTGGTGTATATTCTGCTGAACTTTTTCACTACTTATATGTCTGTGTGCGTGACTGTATGTGTGTGTTTATCTTAACTTCTTATTTGATTTTTTAAACAAAAATGAGAAACATTTTTGTAATGATTTATAACCTGCTTATTAGGATTCTATATGAAATTATGCAAGTGATTATTTTCATATCTTCTGAACTAGTGAGAATGGTTCAGGGTCCCATTGTGTATGATTACATATTGTATTATGTCTGACCACATTCAAAACTATAAGAAAATCACAGGAGTTGCTGAAGTCAGAAGAAGGTGATCACTTTTTGAGGCCTCTCCAGTTGTGTGCTGTGGGAGTGGTGTATTGAGTGTCTCAGGCTAGCTGAGAGGGGTTCTGTTTTAAATTAGTTAGCTCCCTTAAGCCAGTGAACTTCTAACTTCCACAACTCTTCTCAGAAACTCGCCATTTCTTTCAGTCTCCTACTTGTTTAGACTCATTTGAACCAATAGACCCAGAGCACTGATGGCAGATAATGGCAGACGGGAGAAAGGTCAGGGAGGGAGTGGACAGCGGTGGATGGTAGTGGAGGCAGTCTGCACTGGGAAGTCAAGAGCAGAAGGTCTTAGTCCTGCCTGTGATATTAATTGGGCGAACCTTTAAGTGCCTAGGGAAGGCAGTGCTTGCCAGTAAACATCCTGGAAATATTTTGGTAATTGATTTAATATGAAATGATTCACTGTTAAAGGAATTGGGAAGCAGGGACTGCCACACAAAAGAAAGTGAAGATCTGTCATTCTTTCATTCATTTGTTCGTTTGCTGGTCATTAATTGCTTATGGGTAGTTGACTCTGTGCTATGCTCTCATCCTTGTTTTTCCTTCTAAGCACTTTTCACAGTTCATAATTACATTTTCGTTTTATGATTATCTACTACACTGGAAGCTCTATACATGCCTGTTTCATCAATAGATGCACAGATGCACTGCATCTGTTAGACCAGAGTCTGGCATATATTAGGCCCTGAGTACTAATTTGTGGAGTAAATTAATGAATAATTTCCCCTGCTGTGAAGATTGCAGCAGTGAGTCAGCCAGACTCCATTCTCAAGAGGAGCAGAGGCCAGGAAGGGAGAGTAGATTTATGTGCAGTTCATGCTTGCATTAAGTGAACTTACCTTCAGAGAGGTTCAGAAAAAAGTACATTGGGAATTCTGGTGAAGTAGATGTTAGACTGTGGCTTCCTCCCAGGAAGCTTGGGAGGCCTCAAAGACAAGGTGGCATTTCAATTGGCCATGAAGCTAGGCAGGAGTTCGTCCTAGGCCATATTTGGAGCCTATAGAAGGAGCTGCGCGAGCACAGGTACAACCCATGGGAGGGTCCACAGGAAGTTCCTTCTGTGGTGTGTAGTATTATATGACCAGAGACTAGAAAGAGAGAGGGCTCAAATGGATGCTTTTATACCCCTTATATTATAAAAAGCCTTGACTGCCTGGCCACACATCTAAACTTCTCAGGTAGTAAGTTGACAGCTAATGATACTTGGGCAAATGGCTTGGAGATGTACTGTAGGATGTTAGTATGAAGATCATGTTTTACTACTGATGAGCAGATGGGTTAGGAGGTAATAAGGGCCATGGTGAAGGTCATGTCCATGAGGTGGTTAAGAGGGGCAGATGCAAGAGAGATTTGGGGACAGGTAGACTAGGTGTGGGGTTGAAGTTGTCAGGGGAGGGGCCATGAGTGAGTTTTGAGTTTCTTGCAGAACCATTCATTGAGTCTGGAAACTTAGAGAAAGAGGTTTGGAAGCAATAATCATGAAAGTTGAGTTTGAAGTACTTGTCCCTCTCCATAATGGGGTTAAATACAGTCTGAAAGCTCAAGATAGAGTATCTGGTCTGGAGAGAGAAGGCTGGAAGTTGTTGGCTTATGTGAACTGAGTAAAGTTAAGGGTGAGGATGAGGTTCTGCAAAATGTCCTGATTATTTACTGCTATGCAATAAACCACACCAAAATTTTGTGACTTATTTGAAGCCAGTCATTCAGTTTGATCACAAATCTGTAGGTCTTTGGGTTGGGCTCAGTGAGAATAGTTGTCTGCTCAATGCAGCATCTGCAAGGGTGGCTTGCTAGGCACTCTACCTAATCCAAGATTGTTCACATGACATGACAGTTACATCTGGCTGTCAACTGGAACCTCAACAAGCATTTTGGGCTGGAACCCCTATATGTGGCCTCTCCATGTGACCACTTGGGCTTCCGCATAACATTGTGGCTGGGTTTTGAGCATAAACATCTCACGAGGTGTGAAGTGGAAGCTGTCAGTTTCTTAAGATCTGGGCCTAGAATCAGACTGGCACAGTGTCTCTTGCACTGTGTTTTACTAGTCTAGCCATCCCAGATTGAAGAGGAGGAGACAAAACTTTAACTCTCAATGGAAGGAATGCCAAAGACATTTAGAGCTCATTATATCTGGCTCCTGGGAGGGGCTTCAAAATACCTGTTGAAAGAATGAGTAAATGAATGGTGTGGGGGAAGTTTCAGTGAAAGGAGTATCTGGGGCTTGGGGGAAATGGTTACTGGAGACACTTGGCTATAGTTGGTGAGGAAAGAGGATAGGAATGGTGAGGTTGCTATGATCTAGACTGGTGAGGGCTGTGAATGTTAGGAGAAGGTGGCAGGACTTGAGCCGGGATGGACAGGGCACTATCTAAGTGCTTAAGAGGACTGTGGTTTAGGAACAGGAGTAGAGGTTAGGCCTAGACCAGGTTCAAGATGAGGTCCTCAGGTCCATGAGTAAATGTGCATCGAGCCCTCAACTTTGGGCTTCTGCTGGCTATGTCCTTAATCCCTGCTCCAATCTGCCCCCAGGGCTGGCCATTCTGTTCCTGGCACCTGTGGAATGCACAGTGGACAAACCCAACAATAGAATTCCTGGAAGTCAGAGGTGGCACCCTAGCCCCCTCTGGGCCAGGTTGGTCTTACCTATGTAGCAGATGAGAGAGTGTGGTCCCTTTGGAAGCATGTTTACAAATCTCTTGGGCCCATGAGGGAACAGGGCTATAATTCCTCTGAACACAACTTCTTCATGTGGCTGTGACCCTCTGAACTTTGAAGTGGAGACGACTATAGGTGTGTCTTCCTTGGGGACCTGCAGACCCTCAGAGGGCTACAGGCCTGACCTAAGGAGTGGGTTGTTCACGCTGATATTTCTCTAGGCCCTTATCTGCCAAGAGTAGAGGCCGTCAGGGCACACTTAGAGAGGTGGGCAGGCCTCCACGTGGCCCTTGCCAAGGCCAGACCTCACATGGCTCTATTTTGGTGTTCAGCCTGAGCCAGTGTGGGCCAGAGGGCTGGATGCTTTCAAGGTCATACAGAGGAACAGTGAGCTTTCTTGTGGCAGGCTAGCTAAGGGAGGTCCTGGCTGACGTAGCAGCCACTCTCTGAAGAAAACTTGATCTGCAAAGAGCAGATGGACAGCAGGAGCTGGCTGAGGCCCCAAAAGAGGCTCTGAGTCACACTGGCCTCTTTTCCTCACTTGTTTTCTCTGGCCCTTGGCTGAGGGGCAGTTGGGGAACCCTCCACAGGTACAAGGCCCTTGGCTGCTCTGTATTTGTGGACCTCTTAGGAAACGTATCCTGGTGGGGGCTAGGAGGACAGAGGATGGAGGTCTCCCTTGGCTTGGACATCTTGTTCTCGAGAATGTGGTCAGTGGCCTGATCATGGTGGTCACCCAACTGAATCTGGAGCTTCGCTTTCAAGGCAAGAAGCTGCGAGGCTTCAGCTGTGAGCTCACCCAGTCATCCCACAGGGTCTTCCCTGAGACTGCCTTCACCATCATATGCCAGATCATGGTGCCCCTTCTGTTCTCAGGACTGGGCATGATGACTGCTGGCCTGGTGATGAACACCATCCAAGTGCGTACTAGGCCTCTGTGGGACAGTGTGGGGCCCGGGATTGGGGGGCCAGGGTTCCCAGGAGTGGGGCTGCAACCCTGAACTAGGCCTTGAGGCCTGAGAGTATGGGTCCTCCAGAGACCTCAGTGTCTGAGATTTATAGAAGCTTTTGATGACCCTCTCTGAAGGTCAGCCTGCATGAGCTATGTTAGCCACAAAAGCTCAAACCGTTTTCTTTCCAGGGAATGCAGACTCACTGGCAGGGCCTGAGGGATTCAAATCCTGGCCGTGCTGTTTGCTCATATCTGAGGGAACTCGTTGGTGTCCCCCTGCCTCAGTTTTCCCATCTGCAGAGGGGACTAATAAATATACCCACGTTGCAGGACTATGAAGATGGATGACTGAGTGCATCTTGTGTTGTGGCCTGAGGGTGATGGCCACTCTTCCCTCCTACCCCCAGAATCTTCATGGGGCTCTTCTGTGGAAGTACAAGGGACAGAGGCTGGGCTGGGGATCCAGGCCAGTAAGGGGCTGTGGTGGTCTCCATTGAGTAGAGGCATTTGTTGGGAGGCCCTCGAGTGATCACACACTGGTGTTTGCTTCTCCTGGTCTATTTATGTTCGTAGGTTGGCTCAGGTAGAGGCTTTGTCCTGTGTGCTTAAACATTTCTTATATAGTAAGTGTGTTATTTTAGAAAACTTACAGAATGTACATAAATGAAGGAGGGTGGGTGCCTATAACGTTTGTCAATATCATGCTGTGTATCTATCAAGAACATCTAAACACATAAATTTGTGGTATCATAGTACATAATGTGCTTTTTAATCTGTAAAATTCAATTTAGTTTTTTAACCTATGGGACACCCCAGATAGCATTCCTCCTTCCTCAGTACACACAGCATCTCCTCAGCATTACCCTTTGTGCCTCTCTTTGAGTTGGAGAAGGGTAATCAACCCCCAATCTGGTCTCTTGGTCTCTGAGTGAGACTCATGATGCCTCCCACGTAGCTTCTGCTTGCACACCTCAGTGGATGGGGCACTCACTAGTCCTAGGCCTGGGGTAGCTATTGCATACTGGCCAGCTTAACATTAGAATCTTGTGTTCAACTGGGCTTTCGACCTAAATACCCATCTCTTCTGCCTTTGAGCTTCACTTCTGGAGTTGCTCCAAGAATCTGTCACCCCTGCCCTAACACCCTCTTGCAGATATTGGGAAAAGAGACTCTGCCCTGCGTCTCCTCTTTCTGACCTCCACAGCTGCCTCAGGTGGAGCAGGGTTTGGAGCCTCTTCTGATTGTGTGTCCCCCAGTTGCTGTAACCTGGGAGGGTGTCTTGTCAGTTGAGAGAGCTTGGTAGAATCTGGAAGATATGGTGGGATATTGGAGACAGAGGATATGGGATTGTGCCTGACCATTGGCAGAAGTGGCACAGTAGGCCAGTCCAAGAGGAAGTCTAGCTGGAGGGCAGAGCAACTTTCTGGATTGTGTGTTAAGGTACCATCTGGGACACCAGCGTGAAGAAAAAGGTGTGTCTTGGGGAAGGCTGTCTGCAAATTCAGTCCTTTAGCCATTCATTTTTAGGAGCCAGCAGCTGGGAGAAAGAGAAATAGCTCTTAAAGTCACAGTCTTTTCCTTCTTCTCACTTCACAGTCATGGTTCTTTGACTCCAGTTTGATGTGAGGTTCAAGGGCGTTTGAGTTTCCCTGGCTCCTGAACCTCCACCACCTTTTTTCTGCCCACCACCGCTAAGCAATGAAGAAAGCACCCTTGATAACACTACTCCAAAGGGAAGTCCCTCAGCAAGAGATGGGGTCCTGGCTCCTGGCTTCCATTGTATCCAGACCATGCCTGCCTGGAGGAGCCTGCTGCTGGGGCCTGAGGCTTAAGAATTTATAGCAAGTACGACCTCCTGACTTGGCAGGGACACTTCATGGGCTGTGCCTGGCACAGTCCTGAGACCAAGGACACTGGTTGGGTTCTGACTTCACCTCCTCTCAATTTGGGGCTAGAGGTCTCTCTCTTTTTGTGGTCCGAATTCAGTCTATGGTTGGGCCTAGGGATTGGATTGAGGTCCAGTATGTGGTCAGAGTATCATTTCCCCCCCCAAAAAAAACTATTTATACAAGGAAGGTATAAATATTTCTCTTTCTCATAAAATAAGTATTGGAGGTGAAGTTAAGCCCTCTTTGACCACAGCCCTCACTCTCAGTTTGTTGCTGTATTATGAGGTCGTGCATGTTCTTCCAGAACTTTTGGGGTTTATATATACATGTGTGTACCTGGAGACAGTAAGAATATGTGTGTGTTTTTAAGATTTTATTTATTTATTTTTAGAGAGAGGGGAAGGGAAGGAGAAAGCGAGGGAATGAAACATCAATGTGTGGTTGCCTCTCACACCCCACTACTGGGGACCTGGCCTGCAACCCAGGCATGTGCCCTGACTAGGAATTGAACTGGTGACGCTTTGGTTTTGCAGGCTTACGCTCAATCCACTGAGCTACACCAGCCAGGGCAGAGTGTTTTTTGTTTTGTTTTGTTTTTTTTAAGATTTTATTTATTTATTTTTAGAGAGGGGAGAAGGGAGGGAGAAGGAGAAGGAGAGTAACAGTAATGTGTGGTTACCCCTGTGCACCGCCTACTGGGGACCTGGGCATGTGCCCTGACTTGGAATTGAACCAGCAGTCCTTTGGTACACAGGCCAGAGCTCAGTCCACTGAGCTACACCAGCCAGGGCAAGTAAGAGTGGCTTTTATTGTTGTTCGAGGGTATGTGATCTCTCTTCACTGAATCAGAGACAAATCAGACAGGGTCCTTGCCTTTGAGCAGCTGAGACCCAAATGCTGCAGAGTAGGATAGATGAAGTCACTTGTTCACCTGGTTCCTCCTTGATTCATTCAGCACATTTTGTTGAATGAACTCTGCTAGCTGCTCTTGGGCCCTGAGGGTGCAATAGTAAGCAAAAGCAGACCAGCACCAGCCTTCTTGGCATTTGTAGTCTAATAGGTGAAGCAGATGCTCATTAGACCATACCACAAATGAGTGAGTGAGTGGAGGCTGTGAGCAGACATTTGCCTGTGAAGGAAGAGGGAATAATCCATTCTTCCTAAAGGAGTCAGAGAATCTACAGTTAGTAGGACAGTTGGAATTTAATTTTGGATAATGTAGCAGTTTTCAGGATGATGTGAGGAATAGTAAACATCCCAGGTGAAGGGATCAGTGTATGCATAGGTATGGACAGATTAGTGTATGTTTGTGAAGAGTGAGGAACATAAGTACCACTGTCATGGAGATGGGGCTCTGGGCAGGCAGTGAGGGACAATGTCAGCTCTGCTCAAGAGTTTAAGTTACATACTGAGAGCACAGGGGTTGTTGATTTTGTTGTCATTCTTTGTTTTAATAATAAATATCATGTATTTGTTTTATTGAAGTATAGCACAGAAGTATAGATCATTGCACAACTCATATATGTATAGTTTGATGGACCATCTCAAGATTAATGCACCTCAGTAACCACCACCTGGGTCAAGAGCATTCTCAGCCCTCTATGCCTGGCCAAACCTAAACCACTCTTCTGACTTATAATATTGTGGATTTGTTTTGGCTGTTCTGAAGGCATGATACTACCAGGAACATTTTACATATGTTTTTTTAGAGGGGAGGTAGGCATATGTTTTTTTTTGGGGGGGGAGGGTAAAAGGATTCTACTGGGTATATGTCCAGGAGTTAAATTGCTAATGAAAGGTTAGAAGGGGCTGGGTGACATGGTTGTATATGTGCAACAGCACTCAACCCTGGCAATGGGGTCAGAGATGCCCTGGAGGGTGTGGTTCCAGCCACAGGGCAAAGCTGGGAGGCTGTGTTTGTGATTCAGAGCTCTCCAAGTGCACGAATCATTACTTTTGATTTATTTCAGCTTTGCCAGTGACCCAGCTAGATGTCTTTAAAGTGTTGCTCTTTTGGAAGGTAGTGGCAGAATTTAAGACAGTTGTGAAACTTTGGATGCCAGGATGTCAGGGAACACAACAGGTTAATTAAATCCTGGCTGGCAGAGCAAGAAGGATTTTTGGAACTACAGTGGGTGGAGCAAGGCAAAGGAGGCTTGATGAGGAGGGCCTGTGGGATATCAAGGTTCGGTCAACAGCTGGGTCAGACCTGACACTCAGAAGGCAGATCTGAGCTGGTCATTGAAAACATTTATGATCCCTGTAAAGAAGTCTGTAAATGAGATAGCTCCAGCGCAAGTTAATTCACTGGATTAATAGTGTCACCAGTATCCAGCATCCTACTGTTTTTCCAGTCTACATTTCCATGTTTGTCGACTTTGTCCCTCATGGTTGAAGGATGCCTCATGTGTCTAGACATGATTTCTCAAATCTCCTTGTCCATGATTGTGTCCCAGCCCACACCCAACTGACTGCTTACAAGAAGGATGGGACCCCCACAAAAGGTTAACCTTTTAGCCTTTACCTCTTTCAGGTGCTTGTTGATGGAGAGTGGGGTGGTTGTGGAAGGTAACTCAAGCCTTGGAAAGGAGAGGATGTGGAAGGAAAGGAGAAATGAAGGCGAAACATGAGGGAAAGTCAGGATTATGACAGGAGGTCTGCAACCTTGGGTTTCCTGAACTCTGGGTTTTACTTTTGGCAGAAAGAAGACTTTGAATGGATTGGGGTGCATCCAGGACTGGGAAAGGACTGGTCAGGAGCCATGTGTGCCACAGGGAAATCAGTGGTGTGGTGGCAGCCTGATCTCCTTGGTCTGGTTCAATCTGTCCTTTAAGAGGGAGTTTCTCAGCTGTGGAATTAGAATCTTGAAAAAGATTGACCCTGTGTTTTCTTGAGATAGGGTATTAGTTCTGGTTTAATAAGTCCCACAAGGCTATCGTATAACCTGAGGGCTGGCCAGAGTTGAAAGTCGGTTTAAAATCAAGGATTATTAGACTTTGGTGAAATTTCTAACTTTGTAGCTTTCCTATTTGGAGAAAGAAATAAAATCCTTTAAATTAAATTTTTAAAAATTAAAAGGTCTGGAGGAGGACAAGGAGCCCTCAGTGGAAGCCAAGATGGAATGGTTACAGAGGCCACAGGGGATATGGAGAGCTCAGAGGTGTGCCTGTCTCACAGTGGGAGTTTAGTACATGTTTGGGTAGTGGTCATGGGGTGGAAAGCTCCCCAGCACAGAGGGAGCAGCAGAATGGATGTTAGGAGAGCCAGTGGACTCACCCACTTGGAGGTCACTGCTTCCTTTAGGGCAGGGGTATCCAGCCCACAGCCTGCGGGATGGCTATGGATGCAGCCCAACACAAAATTGTAAATTTACTTAAAATATTATGAGATTTCTTTTGTGATTACATGTTGTAATGTCATGTAAAATAAATGTACATGCATTCTCGCTGTTTGTAGGCATATATAGCTTCAGTTTTACAGTGATTTGTGGTTCCCAGTGTGTTCTCTTCCAAGCACAGACAGTAGAATTGACACCATCAGATGCTACCTGTGCTCATGGTGACATTGTGAGGCAGCGATTATCAATAATATTTCCATCTACCATTGCAACTTTATGGCATTTAATGTTATTTAGAAGTCAGGTGAACATTCTTATTTGATTATTAAAGGTACTTTCATACCTCAGCAGTGCCTCACACATCACTCGCCATGTTTTTTACAATTGGCCCTCTGTGTTGCCCTGTAGTGGTAGCTGAGAGGGCTGTGGAAGGGCCCTAACCTTGATTTCTATTTTCCTGTCAATTAATTATTATAATAAAAGTAAATAAAGTCCCTTATCTTATTATTATTATAAAGTATATTATTGATTATACTATTACAGTTGTCTCATTTTTTTGTCCCCTTTCTCCCCCCTCTACCCTGCACCATCCTTCTTCCAGCATTCCCCCCACCTTTACTTCATGTCCATGGGTTGTACATCTAAGTTCTTTGGCTTCTCCATTTCCTGTACTATTCTTAACTTCCCCCTGTCTATTTTGTACCTACCATTTATACTACTTATTCCCTGTACCTTTTCCCCTGTTCTCCCCATTCTCCCCCTTTTCCCTCCCCTCTGATAACCCTCCATGTGCTCTCCATTTCTCTGATTCTTTTCTTGTTCTAGTTGTTTGCTTAGTTTTTCTTTTGTTGTTTTTCTTTTTTTAGGTTCATTTGTTGATAGTTGTGAGTTTGTTGTCATTTTATTGTTCATAATTTTGATCTTCCTTTTCTTAGATAAGTCCCTTTAACATCTCATATAATAATGGCTTGATGATGATGAACTTCTTTAACTTGACCTTATCTGGGAAGCACTTTATCTGCCCTTCCATTCTAAATGATAGCTTTCCTGGATAGAGTAATCTTGGATGTAGGCCCTTGCCTTTCATGACTTTGATTGCTTCTTTCCAGCCCCTTCTTGCCTGTAAGGTCTCTTTAGACAAATCAGCTGACAGTCTGATGGGAAATCCTTTGTAGGTAACGCTCTCCTTTTCTCTTGCTGCATTTAAGATTCTCTCCTTATATTTAATTTTAGCTAATGTAATTATGATGTGCTTTGGTGTGTTCCTAGGTCCAACTTCTTTGAGACTCTGAGCTTCCTGGACTTGCATGACTATTTCCTTCACCAGATTGGGGCAGTTTTTCTTCATTATTTTGTCAAATAAGTTTTTAATTTCTTTCTCTTCTTCTTCTCCTTCTGGAACCCTTTTGATTTGGATATTGGAATGTTTAAAGTTGTCCCAGAGCTTCCTAAGCCTCTCATTTTTTTTTTTAATTCTTGTTTCTTCATTTTTTTCCGGATGAATGTTTATTTCTTCCTTTTGTTGTAAACCATTGATTTGAATCCCAGTTTCTTCCCTTCACTGTTGGTTCCTAGTATATTTTGCTTTATTTCACTTTGTATAGCCTTCACTTCTCCCATTGTTTTGCAACTGTACTCAATCATTTCTGTGAGCATCCTGATTACCAGTGTTTTGAAATCTGCACCTGATAGGTTCACTATCTTCTTGTTGCTTAGTTCTTTTTCCATAGTTTTGATTTGCTCTTTTATTTGGTCTATATTTCTTTGTCTTAGCACACCTTTTACATTGTAAGCTGAGGAGACTTAGGTATTTGCCAGGGCAGGGCCACACACTTTGCTGCCTTGTGACACTGTATGTGAGGGAGGGGCCAGAGAGGGAACAATGCCATTTGCTTGGCTCTTACCACACTTTCAAGAAATTGGCAGTTTGTCCTGCTGTCACAATCCCCACAGATTTTTACAGTCTTTATTTTTCCCATGCTGGAACCCTGGATTGTGCAGTCTGTCTCGCTCCCCAGTTGTTCCTCCCCCTTTATCTTCATGCAAATGTGGGAAGGCCTGGTTCACCAGCTGCTACTTTGCCACATGTCCTCTCCAAGCTTCTTGCCTTCGGCCCCTCCTATTAGTCTGGATGAATGTTTCTTTAACTCCTTGGTTGTAGGACTTCCATGCAGTTTGATTTCCTGGCAGTTCTGGTGTTTTTTTGTTTTGTTTTGTTTTTAAATTGGTTGTTATCCTTCTTTTGTTTACATGAGGAAGTGAAGTATTTCTACCTATACCTTCATCTTGGCTGGAAGCTATTTTTATGTTTTAATCTCAGCCTGACTTCTACAATGTCTAAAAAGAAAAAAGAACCCCCCAAAAGAAAAATTATGGATGAAGGAATATTGTTCAGTGAAAAATGGACAGGTGACCACTTTTTTATTGAGGTGAATAGTAAGGTACTCTGCTTAATTTGTAGGGAATTTGTGTATATTTTCAAGACTATAATTTGAAAGGCATTATATGCCAAAACATACTACCAAATTCAATGTGTATGAAGGATTGTGTCCTAAGGACAAAATAATGGAACTGAAAAAAAGTTTTTGTCTTCTTAACAAAAAATTTTTCAAAAAGTTACTACTTGGGCAGATTCCATTGTAAATGCTAGTTATGTGGTAGCATATTTAATAACAAAAAAATCAAAACCATTTCTTTTTTTTAAGATTTTATTTATTTATTTGTAGAGAGGGAAGGGAGGGAGAAAGAGAGAGAGAAACATCAATGTGCGGTTGCTGGGGTCCGTGGCCTGCAACCCAGGCATGTGCCCTGAGTGGGAATCGAACCTGAGATGCTTTGGTTCACAGCCCACACTCAATCCACTGAGCTATGCCAGCCAGGACCTAAAACCATTTCTGATGGTTAGTTTATTTAGCAATGTATAGAAAGCATGGCAGATATAATTTGCCCTGAAAAAAAGGAGAATATTTCTAAAATCAGTTTATCTCAACAGATTATAGCCAGGCAGATTGATGATATTGGAAAAATATTGAAAGAAATTTGGATAGTAAAGCTGCTAATTTTAAATTTTATGCTTTGATGATAGATGATAGCACTGTTGCTACAGATACGGCTCACCTTGCCATTTTTATTCAAGGTATTGATGATGAATGTAATGTCACTGAAGAAATGGCTTCTTTAGTACCATTAAAAGATACAACTAAATTGAGAATTTTATATGAAGCAGTAAAAAATATGTTAAAGTGATTTTCTTTGCCTGGTTTCAACATATCTGGAATAGTTACTGATGGTGCTTGGTGATGGTAAATAAAACAGAGAGACTTGCAAAATTAATAGATGATGCAGTTGCCACCCAAAACTCATGTTTGATGAACTATCATTGCATAGTACATCAAGAAAACTTATGCACAAAAACTTTAAAAATGCATAATGCCATGGAAATCATCATAAAGACTGTGAATTTCATAAGAGCCAGGGATTGAATCATCCCCAATTCCAGGAATTCCTTGAAAGTATTGACACTGCCTATGGTGACATCATTTACTTTTCAGAAGTAAGATGGTTAAGTCAAGGCCAAATGTTGAAAAGATTTTGTGATTTGTGACATGTTATCAAGTCGTTTATGGTATCAAAACACAAATTTGTGCCAGAACTTGATGACGAAAACTGGCTTACAGATTTAGCATTTTTATTCGATTTAACAATTCATCTAAATGAGTTAAACATGCATCTTCAAGATGAAAACCACGTTATCCATACCATGTTTCAAACCATAAGGGCATTCCAAATGAAACTGAAATTATGGCAAGCTCAAATGAAGGCAAACAATTTTATGCATTTTGATACATGGGGTAAACACAGTCCTGTAACAATGAAAAATATGCGGCCTTGCTTTTTGATTTGATACAAAAATTTGAAAACATTTCAAAATGTTTGGGGAAATAGTCAATATTTTGCTATATTTGTGTCTTGATTTCAGTTGACATAAATATGTTACCTGCCAATTTTCAAATGGAGTGCCTAGAGCTGCAGTCTGACATTCACCTTAAAGAAAAATGTGATCATGTCTCCTTATTGGACTTTTATAGGTCCTATCTTCCCAGAGACAAATGTTTCTTGCTTCACAATCATACTTCGTTCATCTCATCGCTATCTAGCACCACCTACATTTGAGAGCAACTATTTTCAAGTATGAAACACATAGGTAAAATTAGAACCGAAATGTCTATGAGCACCTTGAGAACTCACTGAGAATTATAACTACTTCTGTCAAACAAGATATTAATGCACCAGTTTCTCAAATACAGTGTTAAACATCCCACAAGTTTTATGTTGCCTTCTTTTACTTTTACAATAAAAACATTTAAAAAATCAGTTGATGCTTTATTACTTAGATATGTACATTTTCTATATTAATGATCACAAACTTGGGACCTGCTTGACGATTTTAAAAGATTATTGAAAGAGCCGCTGCATAATTTGGGTATTGCTGCAGATTACTGTGGTAGTCAGAGGCTTGCACAGCATTTAATCATGATAGGTGACAACAAGAACTCCTTCAAAATTTGGTGATGCTGAGGAAGAGAGGAGGAAGGCTTCTGTGGCAGGGAAGGCTGAGAGAGCTGGGGTTTGTTTTTACTTTTGGTTTGGTGGGTACTTGATGTTGCATGTAGGCAGGGAAAGAGAGCACACAGGAGCGTGTCAGAGGTAGCAGGAAGATGTGTAGGGTGGCAGCAGAGAGGGCCTTTGCCCATGAATTGATGGGAGATCACGCTCTGCTGGGTAGAGTGTGGTAGCTCATTAGACAGCTGCCCAGCTGCACTGGGGCCAGACGCTTCCCAAAGATTGGGACTGTGATTACGGTGTACCTCCTTGCCTGTATCCTTGCCTGATATGGCTTTCTTCTGAATTTTTAGAAGAGGGCAGACTCATAAATCCATCAGAGCAGGTAAGGATTCTGAATTTCACAGCTTTGTAGGTAAGGAAAGGGAATAATCAAGGAGTGAAGACCATAAACAATGGGTCTTAAAAGGGCCTGGCCCAGTCCCTTCACCACTAGGCCTGGTGAAAAGTTTTGTTGTGCTGCTGCTTTACTGATGATGACTCTCCAGGGCCCAGAGGTGAGTGGATCCTCACACCTTCACACAGCTCTTGTCTTAGGAATTGGGGGACCCAGGCCTTCTATCTCCTCATTGACAAAGTTGTTTTTTTTTTTCAGGTCTAGCATTCCAAAACCAGGAGGTCCTTATCGTATAGGGGGTCACAGATATCTGTAGGGGCCAGGGAGCTCCAGTAAGTCAGGAGAATCATTACAAATTGATTGAGCGATAATCTAGTGTATGTGAAACAGGTTGGAGTAGTTTTTACTTCACAAAGAATTTTTTTCTCTTCTAGTTTTCTTGAAAACTGCATCTCTTTCATTCCTTTTATTTTTAATTTTTATTTCTTTACATTTGATGGAGACCTGTGTAGAGACACATTCTATCTGTTTTGACAAATGCAGAGCCCCCTACATGATGCACCAGGGTAACATGTACTCAGCCTTGGTGCCTGAGAGCAGTGGTGTAGGCCTGGGGCCACCTGGAGGCTCTGTCCCTGATAAAGCAGTGCCATTCTTCAGCCCATGCTCTCCCAGTTCATGTGAATCTCCCAACTTTGAAAATTGGTGACTCATTCCTATTTCTATAAACACATTGGCACTCCTGACAAAGAATGTCCACAGGATAGACCACGCCTATTCCCCAATTTTCCCAGGTGCTGAGGGCCAGAGAAAGGGACTCTTGAGGCCACTACAGCTGTTCACTGAATAATAGTATTAAGAAAATTTCACAGCTTCGTCATTATTTTTATTTAGTTTAAAGTCATTAAAGAAACTAGTTAGTGTTACTCATTTATTTTATAGGGAGTAAGAAGTAACTTATGGAAAGTTTCTCTCAACAAATGTCCAATATATGTCAATATGTGTGTGGATTGAACTTCTTATTCTGTCCCCACCAGCACTGGCCAGCATTTGTGGAGATTAAAGACCTGTTGACATTGGTGCCACCCTTAGTGGGCCTGAAGGGGAACCTGGAGATGACACTGGCGTCACGACTCTCCACAGCTGTAAGTGGACATCTGGACATCTGGACCACCTTCCCTTGGGGGAGGGAAATGTATGCACCAGCAGGTCTTCCTGAAGTAGCTTGTAGAGGGGTGGGTTGGACTCTGTAAAAAGACAAGTGTTGTTGAGTTTTGTTCTGTCATGATGCCTGTCATCCTGGTTTTCCATAGCCTAAGTCGGACTGCTTGTCTGCCCAGGCTCAGCCCCTATGTCCCCTGAGTTTTTCTAACCCCATGTCAGGTAGGGCTCTGTTTCCCTGTGCCCAGTTTACATGCTGCCATTGCTCAGCCACCTGGACTTTGAGCCTAGCTCCACACGTTTGCACTGAAGCCTTAATGAGCACTACAGGCTTGGTGGAGGATTTCATAGAGGAGAGGAGACAGAGTATTAAATGGTGTTAATGACCTCTGTGAGGGGTTTTGTTCTCCAGAAGGGTTCCTTGAATGTCACACAACCGGAGGTATTTTCCTGTGGATTCTTTAACTAGAAGGCTCCTAACTTTGCCCTTCTTCTTCTCTCTCCCAACTCTTCTGGGAATTGAAATTCTTTTTCTCTCTCTCTGTAATGCCCACTTGATATCCAGTATTTGAAAAAGGCCTGTGGCGACAGGAAGTGTGGTGTGTTCATGAAACTGCGAGAAGAGCCACAGATTCAGCTGGAGTGCTGAGGGTGAGGGGAGGGGGCTGCCTGGAACAGGAAGCTGGAGACATAGATGAGGGGTGGTTTGCTGAACAACAGCCCCCCAAAATGTCCATGTCCTAATCACTGGAATCTGTGAATATTACCTTATATGGAAAAGGTTTCTGCAGATGTGATTAAGTTAAGGACCTTGACATAGGAGAGCATCCTGGATTATAAAAGTCCTTATAAAGGGGAGGCAGAGGGAAGTTTTAGATAGAAGAGAAGAACTGAGAGAAGCAGAGTCCCAGAGAGAAGATCCTCTGCCACTTTGAAGATGTAGAAAGAGCTACAAGCCAAAAAATGTAGCTCTGCATACTGGCAAAAGAACAGATTCTCCCCTAAAGCTTCCAGAGGGAGCAAGGCTCTACTGACACCTTGATTTTAGCTTCATAAATTCAGGCCCTGGCCACTGGAACTGTAAGAGGATAAATTTCTGTTGCTTTATGCAGTAATTTGTTACTGCAATAACAGGGAACCTGGCACATGGGACCAGATCATGCAGAGCCCTGTAGGACATCAACATGTTTTAAGCAGCAGGTAACATGAAGCAGGCACACACAAATACACATTTACACACAAAAACATGCATACTCATGTGTGTATGTAGACACTGGCATGCCTGATTATATTGATCATTGTCTAGGAGGGAAAAAAATGTTGATTGTTACCTCTGCCATGCTGGCTTTTCAGGTGTTAGGTTTTTATTTCATAATGCTTAGCTGTATTTCTCTACAATGATCATATCTTAGTGCTGTAATTCTTTTAAAATATGTAAAACATAGAGGGAAAATAGAATGAATTCATATAATTCATTATAGTGATCTGTCCAAGGAGAACAGTCCCTGTATTATCACAGTAGAATATTAAAGGCATTCAACATTCATTCTTAATAACATTAATGATTACATTAAAGTATAAATTAATATAATAAAAACTGACAGATTTTCAAATTTTTTATAATCCTCACCTGAGGATATGTTTATTTAATTGATTTTAGAGAGAGAGAGAGAAAACATTGATGTGGGAGAGAAACATTGATCTGTTGCCTAATGAATGCTCTCTGATCACAGGTCAAACCCACAACCTAGGTATGTGCCCTGACTAGAAATCAAACCTGCAACCTTTTGGTGTATGGGACAATGCTTCAACCAACTGAGCCACTGGGCCCAGGCAAAACTCACAGATTTTATATGTACACGTGAGTTACTTTTGACAATAAATTAAATAAACACATACATACATACCCATGTACTATTAGCCCAATTGAGATATAAAACATTCCCCTCTCCATACAAGGTTCTCTCATTTTGTTTTAGTCAGTCCAGTCTCTCGTAGCACTTTGCCCTGGCAGCCTCTGATCCAGTTCCAATCTCTATAGATTATGACTTCCCTCACACCCATTCATAATTTTTTTTAAAAAGAAACTCTTAGTGCAACTTTCAACAGAAGAATATTTTACTGATATTGTTCTGGATGTTTTAGCTAATGTAGTAAGCCACGGAAAGCAAATGAGAGCTTTAAATATCGGAAAGCAGGAGAAAAACTTGTTATTGATATGCTTGTATTCTTGGAAGATTCTAAGCAAATTAACTAGAAAACCATTAAAGATAATAGCTCAGTAAAGTAACCTGGTTTTAAAATATTTGGATGAAATTTGAAATATACATTAACACATATATGTATCTATATACTTTTACAGTCACTAAAAATAATTACAAAATGCCATTGGAAAAGAACTATCTTTCAAACTATTAACTGATTTTAAAGCATCTTCAGCATGAAGCCTCAAAATGAAAGGTACAGGACCTGTGGAAATAAAACTCTAAAAAGGGAAATACAAATGTGGAAATACAAATACAAAGTTTCTGACTGGGTAAAGTCAGTGTTGTAAGTTACCAGTTCTCCTTGTTTTAGTTTGTAAAGTTATACAGTTATTATCAGCATGCTAAAGGGATTTAGGGAAGTTTATATGGAGGAATTAGTGAGAGTACCCAAGAAAATATTGGTGGGAAAAAAAAGAAAGAATACTAATGGTAAAATTCATTTCCAGATTTTAAAATTTAATTTAAAGTTATAATAATTAAAATATTTTGCAACCAGTCTCAATTGATATTATCATAGAGCAAAACAGAACCTCTAGAAATAAGCTCAGATATATACAAATATAATCTATTATGTGATAATACTGGCATTTTAAATCAGTGAAAGAACTGAGTTATTAATAAGTGATTCTGAGATAATTGGTTTATTCTTGAAAGTAATTTTCTCTAAGTTGTCATACGTAAATGTATATTTTGAAAGACTGAATAATTTTTTTAAGATTTTATGTTTAGGGAGGGAGAAAGAGAGGGAGAGAAACATCAATGTGTGGTTGCCTCACACGCACCCCCTACTGGGGACCTGGCTCACAACCCAGGCATGTGCCCTGACTGAGAATCAAACTGGCAATCCTTATCGTTTGGTTCACAGGCCTGTAGCTCAATCCACTGAGCTACACCAGCTAGGCCAAAAAGACTGAATAATTTAAAGTGAAGCGTGATAACAGAAAAGCACACCAGTATTTTTAGAATCTGCTGATAAAAAATGCTTTTTAAGTATCAGAACAAATGCAAAGTCCAGAAAAGAAAGATGATGGCCTGCCTCATTTAAATTGGAAGTCATGTAATAATTTTAGTTTCCTAGGTCTGCCTTGAACAAAGTTCTGCAAACTGAGTGGCTTAAACAACAGAAATTATTGTCTCAAAGTTCTGAAGGTTGTAAGTTGGAGATCAAGATGTTGGCAGGGTTGGTTTCTTCTGAGGCTGGAAGTGAAAATGTTCTATGCCTCTCTCCTAGCCTCTAGTAGTTTTCTGGCAGTCTTTGGTGTTCCTTGGCTTGGAGACATTACCCTTATCTCTGTCTGCATTTTCACTTAGTTTTCTGCCTCTTTCCTATCTGTTTCCAAATTTCTCCTCTTAAGGACAGCAGTCACATTGGATTAGGTGCCCACCCTATTCGAGTATGACCTCATCTTAACTAATTACACCTGCAGCAATACTATTGCCAAATAAAGTTACATACCAAGGTACAGGGTTAGGACTTTAACTTATTGGGGGCGGGCACAATTTTACCCATTACAATTTCCTTGCCTAAATTTTAAAGGAGAATAACCAAAAGGAAAAAAGTATGTGCAAAATAAGAGTTTGTATCCTCAAGTATCTATATAACTTTTTCATGGTTGTGGCTGTCCTTTAGATAACAGTGATTCTTAGCTGGTTAAGCATTGTTATACTTTAGATTTCCTTTTACTTTCTGTACCTGTGAATGCTGCCACCTTTAAAGCAGGCTACCCCTGTGATTTGGGGTGAGAGTCAGAATTCTTTACCTGTAGATGTGTGCCAGGAACTGGTGTTACGGATCTGGGGGCTCTGTGTCCCTGTAATCACCACTCTAGGCACTGCTCTGCTTTTTTTTTTACCCCAACACACACACACACACACTCTTGCTGCTTGTGCTTAGACCCAGGCAGCCAGGTGTCCCACTGTTGGCACAAACCAGGCAGGCAAGGGAAGAGGCCAGCCCTCCTTAAAGCTCCTGCTTTGCTTTCTGAACCAAATACCCTTTCAGTTGTCCTAGTCACCTTTCTGCTCCCATCATCCCCAGGGCCACCTCTACTTTGTGCATTAGGCCTTTCCTGCTTTCATTTTAGGTTATGGGTTCTTCTGTCAACGGAACTGTCATCTGCCTTCCAGTGATCAGAGATTCCTCTTAATCTGTGTTATACTATAGATAACTCTTCTTGTTTTCTAGCACTCTTTAAAAAAACAAAACCAAAAAACCCTGTCTCCTCAATGCTAGAATGAATCCTGTGATGCTATATTGAAGACAGAGATACCAGTATGAACTCATGTTTATTTTAATATGTATGCAGATAGATACAAAAAATATGAATGTTTATGCATACATACATGGGTTAGTGTACATATATACATTTCCTAGCTCCATCCACTAAGAGGACCTAGAAGCAATACTAGCCCAGTAGCACCTAACACACCTGGTGCCCAGACCTTGTTTTCTGATACCATGCTCCAATAAAAGGAACCAGCATCCTTGAGAAGAAGGCTGGGGTAGAGAAAATTTGAGTTGAATCTGGAATATATGATAGTGCCAGGAAGTAAGGAGGTGCTAAAATGAAGGTGAGGCATGTCAGAAAGAAGTAGGAACCAAACTGAAAGAGCTCACATTGCCCATAGCTGGAACAATTTTAGCAACAAAATAAATAGTACTGTCTTATGACCTCAAGAATAAAATAACTACCCATGAGCCCATATATATCATATAAATAAATAAGTCAATAAATGGGGGAGAAAGTACATCTCCATCTTAGAGAAAAATTTAAATTAATAAATGTGGAAAGAAAGGCAGAAATATAAAATCACTATTAGAATACCACAGTGATCATTGTTGCAGGCAAAATCTGCTAATGAAGTAGTAGGTAGCACTTTTAGGAGAAATAGAATCTTTGCATAACCTCTAAGTATCTCCCCAAATATTTGTGAATTGCTGTGGTCATTTTAGCACATTTCCTCAAATCTTTGAAATGCAGTCCTCTAGGAGGTGAAATTCAGTTCCCCTTCCCTTGAGTGTGGACTGGACCTAATGACTCCTAATTAATAGAATATGGGAAGGGAAAAATAGTTAAGTTTACAGTGGAGAATTCTGGCAGGTATCACCTTCCCCAGTGAACAAAGTTAATATCACTTGTGATCAGCCATGTTGGTGTCGTACCCCTGGATACCAAAGAGAAGACCACTTCGCCTCTGCACTCTTCTCCCTCAGAACCCATAATCTCAGTTTAATCATGAGCAAACACCAGACAAACAGTGAAAGGACACTCTGCAAAATATTTGACCAGTGTTCTTCTAAGGGGTCAGGGTCATGAAAGACAACAAAAGGTGAGGAACTTTCAGATTGGAGGAGACCAAGAAGACAGTGATAATTAAATTCAGTGGGCCATCCTGATTTATTTCCTGAAATAGGTAAGGGACATTAGTGGAAAAATCGGGGAAGTCCAAATACATTCTGTTGTTTAGTCAATAGTGTCATACCAATCAGTATTAATGTCTTAGTAGTTAATGATTGTCCCATGGTTGTATAAGATGTTAACATCAGGAGAAGCTGGAGGAAACCTATAGGGGAAATCTCTGTGTTAACTTTGGAACAAATTAAGATTGTCTTTCTCTATTCCAATTTGGGTAAGGAGAAGAATAGCAAAACTTATGTTCACTCACTCCTCTATCTTAACCCAGTAAATATACATATATTTTGTTATTAGAAAAAAACATACAAAGCAGTGACAAATGTTTTTTGCTGCTCCTGAAGATATAACTTACTGGGTAAGTCAGGATCCTGGCAGGAAAGAGGTAGCACACAGATTGGATTCGAACAGAGTTTAGTGAGTTCATTCACCAAACTGTGGGCAAGTGAGTGGCAAACCCAAAAGGGACAGTGAAACACCCCAGGACTGGCAACAATAGAAAGTAATCACTCAAAGCCTAAAGGGGCAGGAGGTGGGTTTTTTTTCTCAGAACTGGGGATACCTGAGCCTGTAGCTGGAGGAGAGGGCCATGTGGCTGGAGCTGCAGGTCTGGGTGAGGGAACGTAGCCACTGGCCAGTGAGAAGGATGGAGAGATATGCACACCCCCAACCTCACTCTTCTGGCCCTCCAGTATCTTTCCATGGCTCCCTATTGGCCAGAACCAAGCAGAAACAATACCACAAGGGAGCTTGTACATGTAGCCACACAGGTCAGTCTTCCAGGTATAACCCAGAACCAGAGAGGTGCCTGGAGAATATCCATCACACCATGGTCTGAACCAGTGAAAGCAGACTGTTTGATACAGGCAGTAAGGAAAAATTTAGAAAAATCTAGAACTGAGAAAGGATTCCATAGGATTTCTTATAGAAACCTATATTTAGGAGATAAAGAAATTTAAAATGTATAAGTATATGTAATCAAATACACATTTAGGAAGGGCTTTATCTAACCTCTTCTATTGACATGGATGTAGATTGATGTCTGTAAAAGATGCTCCAGCTTCCCACAAAATTTCTCTTTGTAGTCTTAGCAAAAAGCCATCAAGCCTGTGCTTATTTAGACTGGTGGTGCTCCTCAGGCTCTTACCCTGATATCTCTAGGACCACCATTTAGGGTTAAGAAATGTCCCTCTATCTTGATGGAGACCTGCCTCCTGAGGACTCCTACCTGTGGTTTATCCTGATGGCCTGTGGGCTTGCTGCAACCTCACCATCCTGTTCTGCTCCCTCCCCTCCTTTGCCACTTGGTTAGTCCCCCACAGTCCTGGAAAGTAGGCCCTCTAAAGGTCTTCAACTCTACACCAAATTCCACTGCCATTCTGGATGATTTCAGCATTCACATGTATAATTCATTCAAAACCCAAGCCTCCCAATTTTTGGACAGCTTTGGCTCCATTGACCTTCACTTGCATTCCACACAGCTGCCCATTCCCATCCCCTAGCCTAGAAATGCTTCTAGATGCTCCAAAATCCTAGTTCCTTAATATGCTACCTCTTCCCACAGCTTCTTTCCCTCTGGCACTCTTCTTCCCTCCTCTCTATGAGATCTCCAAACTTCCTCAACCTTCTACTTCCTGTTCTATAATATACCTCTGGACACCACCAGGCACCTTCACACAGAAAAATGGCTGTTGCATGGGTCATACAGGTTATAGATTTATATATTTTAACCATTTTGTAGAGATGGAAATAAAATGTTTCGAGAAAGGAATACTTTTCAGATTCATACTCAGGGGTCATAGGTCAGCATGCCCTTCATCTGATAAGAGCAGCACCGGCCTTGGAATTGGTTGATTGATAGGAAACACTGAGCCCCAGGAGTGCATAGTGTAGGCATGGAGCAGAGAGGCCTTGTGTTTTGGGCCCATTGTGGAGTCTGCAGCTGTGTTCTGCTCTACTTTGTGTCCTTGTTCCTACGAGGATCCTTGAAGTGGGTATTAGTCTGTCTGTGGGAAGAGGTGACTCAGGCTCTGAGATATATCCCAGACATCTGTCATACTGAAGACACAAAGTGCCCCCCCCCCATTTGTAGAAAGAAATGTGATTATATTTTTCCCAGCGGTGTTTAGGAACTTAATGAACTCAGTACAAAGAAACTAGGAAAATATATTTGCTTTGAAACTTTTTCTTATCTACGTATTGAATTTTGCTGGCAATGCTATGGTATTTGGAGCTGACTACCATTTCTAAAGGAGAAAATTGTATTTCTGATCCTGTTTTTTTTTTTTTTTATCCTAAGAGAAGAGAGACTTATATGCATTTCTGAAACAGGATCATTTGCAGAGATAAAGTTGGGGTGGTTGGTTGTCCTTTGAAATGTGACTCACTGGAGTGGGAAGAAGGTACCTGCAGGTGTTTGGGAGAATGTGGCCAAAGATCTGGCTGAGAGCACAGGCCAGGTTCACAGAGATGTCCCTCCCTTTCAGTCTGTGGGTGAACTTGGCAGTAAGGTGGCCCTGAAGGTGGGTGACATGCTCATGTGCATGTATATATGTGTGTGCATTTGCACACTTGGGAATGGGAGTCATGGCTCATGGCACCATCTGATTCTTAAAGATATCTTTACCTCTCCACTCCTGAGTCACTCTTTGGAAACCTGATCAGAATAATTTGTTTTGACTACAGTGAAATGGTATTTGCTGATTACTCCTCTGACGGATTGCCTTTTCCAGGAAGGACTGACCTAGTTTTGGACCTAGACATACTTACCCTTTTCCCCTTTCTCGCCATGCTAGGCCAACACTGGGCAAATCGATGACCCCCAGGAGCAACACAGAGTCATCAGCAGTAACCTCGCCCTCATTCAGGTGACTTTTCCCTTTGTCTTATTGATTTATCCCTTCCCCACTTTTGAATCTGCAGCCAGGCCCATTCCAGGTAGGAAGGGTGAGGGCAAAGTGAGCCCTTATCCCTGTGCTCTGGACTAAGTTTTGGGGATGAGGGTCAATCATCCATTCACTCCATGCCCACCAGACCACAAGTAGCTGGAGGCTTCTTGAAAGATTCACCTGTACTTCCTTACTTCTCTTTCTTGTAGCCTGGGGTGCTAACTGCCTTCTCTTCCCATTCTATGCAAACTGTGTTTGCCAGGGTTGCTGCCATTCCCCTGTGATTGCCTTGTGCATGTGATTCTACTTATTTTTTATGGAGCATCTGTACGTCATTCCTACCTGAAAATTCCTCCTTGGCCCCACCGCTGCCTCTCTACCTATTTCATCTCAGCCTTTCCAAGACCCTCTTCTTTGTCATTTATATACTGCCTGCTCTTTTAAACATATACATCCCTCTAGTAGACCCTAGTTGGCTTATGTGTTCACCTGCTCATTGAGGAAGCCTGACTCTGAGAGCCTTAGAAGAGATTGGCTTAGGGGCTTAGGCAAAGGCGGAGTTGGATCTAGACAGGAAGTGGCTCCTTCCAGAACCTCCTGGGCTTCTCTGGCTGGGGGCAGTCTATGCCTACAAAAACAACCTGGACTCTGAGATCAGACAGGCCTGGAGTTAAGGCAATTATGTATTAACTGGTGACATGGGCAGGGCACACAGACTCGATCAGCCATATCTCCCTGTTCATCAAATTAGGAGAATTCCTACTTTACCCCTCACCTTGGCTCCAGAGCCACTACCTGCAGCTCTCTAGTGGGTATCTCTATCTGCGTGTCCCAAAAGTATCCCTGAAACAGCATAGCCAGATTTGGCCTGTCACCTTCCCTCCTCACACTCAACTGTTCTGAAGTCCCTAAATCAGTTTAGTTTGATGGTTGAAAGCTTACTCTGAGTGTCAGCTGGGGACCCTCAGAATCACTTCCACTTACCTGTAAGGTAGGTTGTTATGAGCTGTGGATCATGGGAGAGGTATGGTGTCTAGTTTGCACATATTAATCAATCATGCTAGCTATGCCTACTGAATATTCTTAACATTTAATCATTTGAAAACTGAGTCACATTCAGCTTCTCTGCCCTTTGTCCTTTCAGCCAGTAAATGAGCATCCTACCTCTGAGCTATGCTGGAATCCAGCCCTGCCCTCCTTGCCTTAGCCTCTTGGTCCCTTGGCTGACTACAGACCTCTTCATTGCTTTAACTGCTTCAGGCTTCTTGACCTTTAGCTCACCTCTGCATAGCCACCTGAGCAACCTTTTCTAAAATGTAAAGCTAATAAGTCCTCTTTTTCTTTAAGCCCTTTTGATGGTTCCCCCATCCAAGTGTGGGCCTGGCCCAAAAGGCATTCATGGTCTGGTCCCACCTTCCCCACCAGCCTCATGTCTTGCATATGTGATTATCTGTCCTTGGAGTGTCCTTTTCTTTTGTTCACTTGGCAAGGAAGCCCTTTAAAGACTCCAGTCAGATCTCAGTTTCAACCTGACACAAGGTACAGCTCCTTGTTGCCTTGCATATGTTGCTGGGGCTGCCTTTGTTGTGATTCTGTGTTTAGATGTCTGCCTTCTCCACTTCAGGTGATTTGCATGGGCCTGGACCACCAGTAATATACTATAAGGTATATGGGTAATTTACAGCCAAAGTAAGCCTGCAGCTGAAGAGTTTGAGAAATTAAATGAGACACTGATGGCATTCGTAACAGTGGGTCTGAGCACAGGCAGGTAATAAATACCTCAGCTATAATTCACTGGTTTTACTTTTCTATTTTACACCAAATCCTTGTTTGTATGTATGTACATTTCCGCATGATTGATTGTTAACAAACATGTATTAAGTCCTGCTCTGGGCCAGGCAGCAACTTTGCACATGGTCCTAATATTAGTGTGGGTATAATTTTATCCCCTCTATTTTTAAAAAGCTAAACATTGAAACAAATTGTGTAATAAGTTTCACAATCAAACTTTTTAATAATTTCAGCATACTCCATAATGTAAATAGAACCAGGAGTGTTATTTAAAATTGTTAATGTCTACTAGGGCCTGGAAATTTCCCAGTAAGATTGAAGGGTAGTCATTGAGACCTAGCCCGGCAGGCCAATGCAAAACTGGGCCCTGTCCCACTTCACTTAACTATTGGCCTGTGGGTGCATCTGCAGTTGTTTTGAAGCTGCTACTTGATAAATTATACTGCAACAAAAATGTTCCCTTTTTGCACAAATTTCTTAAGAAAACTTTCCACAAGTTCACAAGTTATAAACAGTTGAAGGTTCCACATTTTTTCCAAAAGCATCACAAAATATTTGACTTCTTAGTATTAAATTATAGCACTAGTATTAATATTTGAAGCATTGGTTTCTCTATAACCTCACCAGCATTGAAAGTATTATTCTAAGCCATAGATAATATATGGTGACTTTCTGTGTTTTTAAAAATAAAAATATTATATTATATATATAATTCTGTAATTTGTACTTTTCTTGTAATGATTTCATGAATGAAAATCACTTAAAAGGGCAAATAATAAGCACTCAGACAATAGCAACTCTAAGTATCATTATCATTATGTGTCTTTGTTCACATTTGCGGTTGTTTCCCTGGGAAATGCTAGATTATAAGGTGTATGGGTAATTTACATCTAAATTTTCCTCCAAAATTCCTGTACCAATTTTACCACCATCAATGTATAAGAGACCATTTTTCCATATATTTGTCAATGTGTATTTTGTTATCAAACTTTAAAATTTTAATTTTACCTAATCTGATGGGTAAAAATAGTGTATCCTATCCATTCGTAGACTCATTCATTCATTTATTTGGTGAGCACAGATGAGGGCTGAAATCCAGGTTCTCTTCTCAGAGCTCAGGACCCCAGCAGGAAATAAGACACTGCTTAACTTTCAATAGATGAAAGCTAACAGTGGTTACAAATAAATAAGATGCCTTTAAATTGTGATTTCATTTAAAATTCCCCTGACTACTATGGGGCTGACCATCTTTTTGCATGTTTCTTGGCCATTTGTGTTTCCTTTTCTGTGAGTTCCCTGTCCACCTCTCTTGTGCATCTTTCTGTCAGGTTATCTTGTTGTTGTTGTTTAGTTGTAAAATGGGCTTAATTATTCTGATACTAATCCTTTATTGTATATGTTGGAAATATTTTCTCCAAATCTATCTCTGTCTTTGAATTTTTTGTTATCTTGTGTTAAGTCATACTTGGACTTAGTTTATCTATAGTTTTCTTTATTGATTTTAAATGATGTATCTTTAGTAGTAGTAATTTAAAATCTGAAACATACTATTCTATACTTTCTCCTATTTTACACTTTAGATTTAAAAAAATTTTTCTTTAATCCTCACCCAAGGATATGTTTATTGATTTTAGAGAGGTAGAGAGACATCGATGAGAGAAACAAACATCAATTGGTTGCCTCCTGTTTATGCCCAACTGGGGATTGAACCCTCAGCCTTTTGGTGTATGGGAATGAAGCTCCAACCAATTGAGCCACCTGGCCAGGGCACACTCTAGATTTTTTTCAAACAGATATTCAGTTTCTCTTACTCTATTTATTCACTAGTCATATAGATTTGAAATGCCTTTTATCATATTAAATTTTCATATATTCATGATTCTATTTTTGAACTCCATTCTGTCATATTGATCTATTTTTCTGCCAATATACCCTGTTTTAATTACTAGCTTTAAAACACATATTGATAATAAATATGCCAAAACTCTCTCTTGATCTTATTTCTCAAAATTGTTTTGGTTATTTTCACACATCTACTTTCTTTGTGAAATTTGAAATGTGTTGAGTTTCATGAAAAAAACTGTTAGGACTTTGATTGGAATTATATATGTGAACTTGGAGGGCACTTTTCACCTTTAAAGGACTAACTTGCCCCATCTATATATATATGGTAGAACTCTTTGTTTATTCAACCTTCTTTAATAACACAGCCTATTTCCACTGAGATGTTTTGGACTACTGAGAGCAGATGCCAATATTAATACTTAGATCTGGGCACCCTTGGTACTGGCCTGAGTGCATACAGAGATGTGTCCCCACCTGGATGTGTCCCGCCTGCATGAGATGGGAACTGCAGCTGGGGACAGGAGAGAATGCAGAGAACAGGGCACCAGCATGCAAGGCAAGTGCCAATGCAGGAAAGGAAAGGGAATATGGGAACTGTACACAATGGCCTCTGAGCTGTAGCTGAGGACCAGGGAGCATCTCTACCAGGACAGATCCACAGTTTGTGCTGCTGGAGGTTGACACGGACACCGGCCCGCAGTGTTCGCGGTGTTATGGATGAGATGAGACAAATTCACACAGACTACTGAGTCATGTGGAGAAAAGGGATGGCACAGCCACTCTCTCAAGGGGAGAGCACCCTGACCCTTGCCTTGACAGGCTTTTATTGGCTTTCTAATAGCATACATCAAAGAAGGTTTTTATTCATTATGTTTAGGTTTGCCTTAGGTAGCAAACCTAACTTTTTACAGATAGCAACAGAAGGGATGTTACTGATTACTTCTTACAGGTTAACAAGGAAAAAATGTTGCAAATGCAAGGGAACAATAGGAGTAATTGGTCTGGTTACACTTTGATCCTTGGGAGAATTAGCACAGACTTCAGGAAGTTACTTTAAAGATATGCAGTAAGCATTTGCTACCTTAACTCAGGGTGAGGGAGTTTTTAGCAAGAGCAAGTCACAAAGCAGCCTAGGTATAATGCAGGCCTGGTTTCCCACGGGAAAGCCTATCCGTGGGTTTGGTTCCTGTGTGCCACCACGCACCTATGGGCTTTCCTGTAGGGCTGAGCTACAATTGCCATTGCCAGGTAGATCGGTTCCCTACAGGAGGTTACAACCACTTGCCCAAAGCAGTGAAGGAGAAGCTGTGGGCCAGAGCCTGGTAGTCTTTGACCAAGGGCTGAGGGCAAGATGAAGAACTAGATTCCGTGATTGAAGATGACATGGAACAGAAGTGGAAGGGAAAGTAGTAGTTTTCAGGGGAGCTGGGTTGAAGGAAGGTGTTTGTCTTTGTTTTCCCCTGACCTCTGAAGGTCAGAGAGGAGGCATGGTGAAGGGCAGGGAGGGCAGTGATGGTCAGAGGGACCCTTCCTCATGTTTCTGATTTCTGCCTGACAGGTGCAGGCCACCGTCGTGGGTCTCCTGGCTGCTATGGCTGCCCTGCTGCTGGGAGCTGTGTCTAGGGGGGAATTAGACTTTGCCACGGTCAAATTGCTGTGTGCCAGCAGTGTCAGCACTGCCTTCCTTGCGGCCTTTGCACTTGGTGAGCTGTGCCCCCACCCAGCCCCCTTCCTCCTCCTACCTGGCTGCATGCTCCACTTCTCAGAGCTCCACTATCAGATCTTTGTGCTTTTGATTCCGAAAGATGGAGCACTAATGGTGGAGCCTTGGTGTCCTGCCTGGGAATGAGGATGAGCCTTCCAGGTCATGATCCACCTCATGGGCAGGTGAAGAGGACAATGAGCCCCTGCTTGGGTAGGGTGTGTGTGCCAAGGGGAGTTTCTAACTTCATTTCTCTTCCCTCTGCTTATTTAAAGAAGTGGCTTGTGCTCTGTAAACACAGTTGTCTAATCATTCATTCATTCATTCATTTATTCAGTCAGTTAGTCAATCCTTAACCATTTCTCGAGCATGGCTTACATATGGGCCAGTGGTGGGCTCTTCAGTCTGCAGTCATTGTGGGGAGCAAGGCTTGGTTTTTAGCTTAAGTTTCATCTCCTCAGAGAGGCGTTTCCTGTCTACCCTTTCACAAGTACTGTTTTCCCCTTTCCCCTTCCCCACTGCCACCATGCTCTACTGCACCATGCTAGATTCCTTTTAGAACATTTGGGAAACTTTGCAATTATCTTGTTTCTTTGTTCATTTTCTGTCTCACCTGCCTGCTACAATGTCAGCTCCTCCAAGCTGGAGACCCCATCTCCTGTTTTCCATCTGCTGCTCCTATTATACTGCCTGCCACACAAGCAGATGCTTCCTATGTGTCTACAGAAGGTGGAAGAACAAAGGCATTGGCAGACATAACCCATCCTCGGAGCTCACGTATGTCAGTAGAGAACCAGTTGGCTATGTAGTTATGATAGAATGTCACCCATTCATTATTACTCAGTATTTACTGAGTGTCTGCTGTGGGCCAGGCACTGTTATGGTGCTGGTGATACACTTGTGAGCAAAATGCACAGGGATCCTATGATGTTTGTATTCTAGTTCAGAGTGAGACATCAGTACAGGAGCATATAGATAATTCCAGTTGAGTGTCAGTTCCTCTTCCTTTCTGAGGCTTTCTGATTAGCTCTCTGGAGTAGCCCTGTTCATAGTCATGCTTTATTTTTAAGTATCCTATTTATTTACTTTAAATGCTTATTCACTTCCTTGTATACTGTCTGTTTTTTCATCCAAGAAGCATGTAAGTGTGAGTATAGAGCCCAGTGGTTCCTTAAAACAGTTCCAGGCATATAACCACCTCTCAATTGTTTGCTGTGTGAATGGACTTTATTCTGGTTCTCTTATGGATTGTGTGTCTGTGTATATTGCAATATGTGCTAATGCAATACGGAACAAGTGATAACTTTATGAATTGGATTTGTATTTACACTTCTGTCCTGCCATCTGACTGCCCGCAAAATACCTTTGAACTCAGCTTTGTGTAAGTTAATGCAGCTCTCTATACATTAATCCAGACAGCTGCTGATTAATGGAATGGCATTCCTGTACCAGGCACATGATTGGGAGGGAAAGGTAAGAGTGTAGAAGCCGAGGAGCAGATTCACAAGCTGTGCTTTCCAGGTGTGATGTTTGCACCTGGTCACCTGCATGTGCATGGGGTGGCACAATTACTCATTCTGGTCAAAAAAAGGACAGGGTGAGTATACCAAACCTTCTGAAGAAATAGAACCCAGGAGATACTTGGCATGAAGTTTTCTGTGAAAACAACACAATCAGATGATTCATAAGGCCAGCCCTGTTCCTATGGGGCCTTGTACAAAATGCCATAGCTCCCCGGTTTACAGAGGAGGAAATGGAGGCCCAGAGATGGAGTAAAGCTCAGCTGTATGGACATAATTGGGGTCATCCAAAGATGTGTGGATGATCAGTGTCTCACAGTGTGACCATGACATGACTGTGCCATGGAGTCAGGTGGTAGTGGTGGTGGTTTTCAAAAAGCACTCTCCAGTGGGTGGTGTCTCTATTTATACTCCTGGTGGGATTGTCACGAGACCACCACCTTAGCCATGCAAATTCAGATTCACTTAGAATTGTTATTTTGAAAGAGATTAAAGTATCTATGACCTGGTCACAAAATAGGGCACTAATTGTGGCTGGTGGTGGCAGTTTTAAATAAAACAACATTAAGGTCATAATTCTAATTATTTTTAGAGTTACAGAATACTGGGTAAAGTGTTAAAACACCATTATCCGAGATACAAAGTGTCTTTAAAAACCCACATGAAGTCCCAAGCAGAAGATGGGGGCTAGAAGTCCACATGTGACTGTCACCTCAGAACAGAGTCAGAACAGAAAGCAGGACCTGGAGAGGTGGCAGCTCCTAAAAGGTACCTCTCAGGCCTCTAGCTGGGGAGCAGATCTTAAGTGCTACACCCTAAAATCTATCAGCCCTGCAATCAGAGGCCACATGCTGGTTTTACCCAATGGTGGTCCTGTAGAGCTCCTGAGATGGGCGTTTTCCCCAGAGACATGACCCATCCACATGCTTTCAGCTTGGGGACCCCTGGCAGTCCTGCTGGGCTCCCCAGCACTACACTGTAGTCTGCATGTGCTCCTCTTTCTTCCTTCTGTCCTGCCATGGGGGCTGCCCTGCATTGCTACCCTTCCCATCTTCCCTCATAGGCTTTGACCCTAACAAACCCCTCACACAGCTAATTCCACCCTGGCAGCTGCTTCTCCATGGACCCCAACAGACATGCAAGGCCGTGCTCAGTCCCTGGGGTTCCTACTGCTCAGAAGAGTTTTGGACCATCTTCCCTGAAGTGAGGGGTATGAACTTCATATCTGTAGTTCCAAATGGCTTGGAAGCCAGGACCCACAATGGGTTTGAGTGTGCCATCAAAGCTTCTAGGCTGTTCCTTAGCATCATGTCAGAAAGTCACAAAGCAGAGTCCAACACTCTCCCAGCGTTTTCAGGTGCTCTAGCTTCTGTCTAGACTTGTGCTGATAGAGGGAAGTTCCTGAGCAGTGTCCTGACCAGCTTGCCATCCTGTGCCACTTCTCAACTGTGTGGCTGACCTTCCTTGGAGTCATTTGATTCCCCAGGCTTTGAGTCTCCTCTCTCCTCTCTGCAGGAGTGCTGATGGTCTGTATAGTGATTGGTGCTCGAAAGCTTGGGGTCAACCCAGACAATATCGCCACACCCATTGCAGCCAGCCTGGGAGACCTTATCACGTTGTCCATTCTGGCTTTTGTTAGCAACTTCTTCTATAAACACAAAGGTAGGGGGGCCCCCAAGGAGGAGGGGCCTTTCAGCAAGGCTGAGTGGGAATGTTTGCACCCAGCCTGTACTATTCAAATCAGGCACAACAGGAAGGAACCTACGGGGTGTGTTATGGAGTCAGAGATCCTCCTTTTACAGAAGCAAAGCCTCAAGTCATTGAATAAGTCAATGTATTCTCCAGCAAGTGCCTCAAGCTCTCCCAGTCATGTTAGATGGGAAGCACTGCTCATGTCAGCAGACATATAGGTTGTCCATTTCCACCTTAGGACCAGGGTGTGCGAGGAGGCCAGGGGCATCCTGAGGCTGGTCTGGTCACTTCAGCACATTCTTGCAGGTGCTCAGAATTTATTTTGCAAATCAAACACAACTAACCTGCACCTTCTTGCGGAAGGCAGTTCACACTGGACACATGTGAACTGCCCAAGAAGTAGCTCTCAAAGAAGAGTGTCTCAGTTACAGGCAGCAGCAACAGCATTTGCTCTCCCTATAGTCATGAGGCAGGGAAAGCCAGGGCTCCTCAGCTACCTGCTTAGCAGCTGAGGAGCAGTTTACACATCTTGTAGCAACATGCCCTCACTAGAGGTCTCCCCAGGTCTGCCATGGAAACAGTTTGCTCATGCCTGTGGCATTGTGGATAGGCAGCACCATCCTTGCCCAGAGGTTCTTCCCTTTTGAGATTCAACAGCTGACCACCTTTCTGAGTATTACATTGTTTACTTCCCACCTGGCACAGTCTCTCCAAGATGACTGTACACAACTGTTTACATCGGGTAAGCATGGACTCTGAGCACATTCAGGACCTGGATGCTTTGGTGCAGGTAGCATAAATGAATGGAGTGTGTGGTGATGAAGACAGTGGGGAGTGCTGGGGCATGTGGTGACAGTTAGTGGGAGGAAATGCCCCAGACAAAGGAGCAGCTGCAGCACAGCTTCAATTAATCATTGCCCTGTGGGAACATGGACCCAAGGATTTGGGATATCACCCTGTTTTTACATACTGGCAACTGAAGCAGAGCAACAAAACACTTCTGATTTAGAGTGTTCAGTCACCGGGACCCTTTCTGTCTCAGCTCTGGGACTGGCTTCTTGCCATCCTGGGAATTGCCTACCATCAACAGTATTTAATGATCTGGGAGATTCTCAAAGTTCATGTCAGTGACAATGAAGAGTTAATAATAATATTGCCTAATTTTATTTTTAAACCAAACTGAATTTAAAACTAGATTTGTGTATGAGTTAGTCATGTTTTTTGTGTATTTTTTTTTGTTTCTTTTTTTAAAAAAAGATCCTCTTCATATATTTGAAAAGATTTTATTTATTTGTAGAGGGGAGTGTAGAGAGCAGGGGAGAGAAACAACAATGTATGGTTGCCTCTTGCATGCCCCCTACTGGGGACCTGGCATGCAACCCAGCAATGTGCCCTGACTGGGAATTGAACCAGTGACCCTTTGGTTCACAGGCCAGAACTCAATCCACTGAGCCACACCAGCCAGGGCAGGTTAGTCATGTTTGATTTGCAAAATAAATATGAGTCACAGATATCCCCAGACCCTTTCTCTCTGCTCCTTCTACACCCCTACTGAAATAGGGTATTTTAACACACAACTTACTAGATGTTGAATTATTGTTGGATTGTCCATCTCTCCAATTACACTGAATTTATCTTGGGTGCACTGCATGGGTGTGGGAGTCACAGCCTAGGATATTGTCAGACAAATCTTCACTGACAAGGTGTGAGCCATTAACTGTCACATCTGCCACTGTAGTCTGGAAGACTAGCCACATGCAGAGCAATGGAAATATTCACAACCAGGCTCGGGGAATATGAGGTGGAACCTCTGCTGAGGCTTCTGGGGAGTCCTAGAATTAGACTAGATGTGAAAATGTCCTACAAGTCGGCATTCCTATAGGATGCTGTCCCCCATAGTGTTTGATACTTGCTTAGAGCTCACTAGGGTGGGAGGAGGCAGAAGAGGGTACTTAGGAAAATAGCAAACCAGAAATGAAAATAAAGGTGGCAGGAATTGAAGACAGAGAGTAGCTTTTCCAATTGCTTAACAGGATGGAGAAAATACTTTGGAAGGTATGATGGGACAGTTCACCCTAAACTGATGGGGACAGAAGTGTCTCCTCAGACCTCTAGAACCTTTAGTTCTCAGCCTACCTCTCATCTCTAACAACCTAGGCCTCAGCCCACAAGGCCCTGTTGTATGCTCTGGCCCTGGCCACATGGCTGCATGCATCCCCTTTTTTCTTCTTTTTCTTCCCAGACAATCAGTTTCTGGCTCCACTGGTTTGCATTGGCTTCATGGCCTTGACCCCGGTCTGGGTCCTCATTGCAAAGCAGAGCCCACCCATCATGAAGATCCTAAAGTTCGGGTGGTTCCCAATCATCCTAGCAATGGTGATCAGCAGGTGAGCATGAATTGGGGTCCCTGCCCCTTCTCTGCTTCCCCGTGCCATTCCTTGGCTCTGTGTTCAAGAGAGTGGTGTGAGAGCTATGGAACCCCTGGAGGAAGGTGAGGCTCACTTCTCCATGGCCATGGTTAGAGTGAACTGCAGCCTTCACTAATTCCCAGTGCTGGTTGTCATACCTCTACTCCTCATCTCTGTTTTTCTCACCAAGAACTCTAAACTTGTTCTGGGAGGCAGTCTTGTTTACAGTTGCCAGAGCACCAGAGAGCCAGGAAGAGCTGAATATGGAAACATCAGATAAGTGCACCAGTGCCATGGCTCCTGCCCCATCTTGGTGCTGTGAGATATTGGTCTCCATTTCCCTGCTGCCACAGCTCTCACTGGCCTGGCCCCCTGCTTAGGCTGCAGGGAGTCCCTCACTTGTCCTCAAGACAATGACTACATGAACACCATTTCACAGCATGGATGCTGGTGGGGCCTAGAGGGGCTGAGGGATTAGTTTCTGTGTAGCCTTGGGCCTTTAGCTGAGCCCAGGTCTTTTACCCTCTAGCCTTGTTCTCGAGAGCCCTTCCCACTAGCGGACCCTAATGGGGGCCACCCCAGTCCTTTCTGATGTGCTTTTCTAACTTTGACTCTCATAGAGGAGAAGGTATAGTCTAGGTATCTTTGTGTCTAGGTTCCTTACACAAATTTATTTCACTTCTTTAAGGCTGTATGGGTGGGACAGCCTGTGCTAAACTACAGGGACAGGTGGGAGTGAGGTCTTGCTGCAGCAACTTCCAAGAACAAGGGCAGGAGATGATACTCATGCAAGTGTGTTTTCTGCTAAGGAGCAGCTCAGTTGCCATTCAGGGGCTCTCACAAGACAGAGCCAGCCAGCTAAGAGGCCTCAGAAAGGAGTTTGTTGCATTTAGTGGACTGACACTGTCTGAACGGCCTTCTGGAAGAGGTGAGACTAGACTAGAGATAGAAATGCGTGTGTGGGGTACACAGGACACTGGAGAGACCAGACTGGCTACAACAGGGATTTTGCATAGGGGTAAGGAAAGTGTTTGCTAAGATGAAAATACAACCTGATTAGGCAGTGTATTTAATTATTTGCAAGGCCACTTACAAATCTAAACTCTAATCATTTGACTGTCATTTGCTCTCTCCCCAGTTTCGGAGGGCTCATCTTGAACAAAACCATTTCTAAAGAGCAGTACAAAGGAATGGCCATATTTACTCCCATCATATGTGGTAGGTATTGGCAATCCCCATCACCTTGGGTCCTTGGGCTGGGTTGGCCCCCTGGGCCTAGGTGGTGGGACCTGAGCAGCAGTGATGTCAGAGGTCTGGTCTCAGGCTCTCAGAGGCAGAGTTAGGAAACTGGGTGCTGAGAGACTACTGAGGCTGATTTTCCTCAGATAGAAGGAGGCCATGGGAGAAGCCATGTCCATTGCTCCACCAGATCACACGCTGCTCCTCATAGGTGCCACTGAGACCTGAGCTTTCCCACAGAGCTTGAATGCACACAGAATTTAATCCAGTATTCTCTGGCACCAGCAGAATGAATGTGGCCTTCAGAACTGGAGTGTTGACCTCTCGTGGTCTCTCTTTTATTTTTAATTTAGATTCATTGGTGACATTTGTAAGGTTTTCTTAGACCCCGCCGAGGAAATAAACAGCCAATTAGCCATGGAAACAGGCAGATGAGCTTTATTTTGGAAGTTTGTGCTCCCGGGCAACGTTTTCCCCGCCCGGAGAAGGGGCTAAGAAAAGACCGCATGGGAGAAGGGAAAGGCTGGGAGTTTTATATGGCTGGACTTCTCGCGGGAGCCAAGGATTGGTTCTTGGTGAACAAAGAAGCAACTTAGCATTGGTGCCTCCTGGTCTGATGTCAGTCACCTCTTCTGGGTCAGAGTTCAGTTGCCATATTTACTTGTAGTCCAAACGGTGGCCATATTTGTAGTCCAGAATGCTAATTGTAACTAGATTCCCACTTGTCCTACCCTGCCCATCCTGACAACATTTAAAACTAATACATTTATACAAAACTATGTCTGTCTGTCTTCTCAAAAAGCAAGTCTGTAACAATACTGGGTTTACATTGGGAGTAGGGCAGAAATCAGCTGCCACTGAGACAGGACTTATACTGTCCAATTTGCCTCAGTTCCCTCCATTTCCTGTTGTATTCTGCCTAACTCTTCACTGATTTATTTTCTAGACTTAGATCCTATGAGCATTTGTGCGAGAATCCCCCTTTTAACCAAAGTTTGGTATGAGTCTGGTTTCTGGAAATGCTCTGTAAATGGGACCAGTGGCCAGGGGAGAAACCAAACATGGTAACTGATTGCATAGTTTGCTTGATGCCAGCCTCTGGCTTTCTGGGTCTTCAGAAACAGGCTTCAGAGATTCTTGGGCCAGCCTCCCTCCCTCCACTTCCTTGGGAACTCAGGCCTGTGTTCCTTGCATGTCAGTAGGCCACCCAATAGGCCTGTACCTCGACAGAGTCCCACAGGGCTCTGCACATTCCCAGCACAAGGGCTGGCCACTGTGAGTGAGGACAGCAACAGCTAAGTCAGGTACAGATGGCCATAAGCTTGGAAAGATATCTTTGGATGGCACCAACTCAAATACCTATAGGAATCAAGCAAGCAATTTGAACGAGTTAAGCAGGTAGGACAAGAGCTAGGCAGTAAGGAGTGGTGGGGAACAGGGCATGTGTTTCTAGGGTGAAGGGAGTAGTGCCTGTTTATCTCTGGCCCCTTGTTGCCTGGTAGGCACTAAGGTCCAGAGTTGTTTGAGCTGACTTTTTAGGAAAAGCTGGGAATCTGTATTAAAGGTCTATTTTGTAAATGCTATTAATTAATTTGAGTTACTTTTTTAATCATTTGTGGGCAAGGCAAAATAGATCTGTAGCTATCCTCTGCCCACAGACATTTTTTGCATCTTCTGGAAGCCCAAGGCAGTTGGTCTTTGCACCTGGAGATCACTGAGATACATCTGGCCCAGTGAGAGATTGTTCTCCATTGAGCTGAGGAAATAGAATGGGGGCAACCCAACTCAATTTCAAAAGGAGATGGTCGCTATCAGTGGTCCCTGTTCTCTGCCAGCCCCAAAATCTGCCCCTGCATGGAGCTCAGCATGGCACTGGACACACCATCAGCTCCCGGTGGAAGCCAGGAGCCTCAGCAATAAGCCCCAGCTCTGTCACCATGTGATTACCTCTCCTCCCGTGCTGATTTTGCCCACTGTTCCCTTTCTTTTTTAACCTTGAGGTGAAAATCCCCCCCCCCCCTCCAGATATTCCAGTCTATAGTCTGGTTCCTGTCACTTCCTCCAACTTTGAGTACCTTATCAAGCTATTCTCTCATAGACCAAGTCATCTGCTTTCCTCCCTCTCTTTTCCTCCCTCATTTCCTGAATTTCCTCCCTTCCCATCATTCATTCTCCTTCCCAGCAAATGTGTACTGAGAATCTACTTTGCCACACTTTCTTTACCTGAAGAGCTGTCAAGGTGATGCATTACTACCTGATACCAAACAAGATCTGTGGTAAAGTGAGAGGGAATGTAAGGAGATCAAGTGCTGAATCAGCCAAGGAAGAATTCCTGGAGAAAGTAAACTTAAAATAAGGGTTAGAACTCAGAAGCTGGCACAGAGGAGGGGAAACAAGATTCTTTTTCTCCTCACAGGTGTTGGTGGCAATCTGGTGGCCATTCAGACCAGCCGGATCTCCACCTATCTGCACATGTGGAGCACACCTGGGGTCCTACCCCTCTGGATGAAAAAAATCTGGCCTAACCCATGCTCCACTTTCTGTACTTCAGGTGGGTCTGATATCCTTCAGAGGCTATTTGGCCATTTCTTTGAACAAGTAAAAATTAATGTCATTGAAATCTGGTGTTTATAACAATGATGTCTAAGACCATTGCTGACCGCAACACAGATCATCTTCAAAGACACAGCCCATTCTCCCAGATACCTGACTCCCCACCTCTGCCTTTAGTTGATTGATTCACTCAGTCAAATATTTATCAAATGTCTTCTGGGTATTGGGTGTCAGGTTACAATGGTGACAGAGAAAGTTGTTTCTTGCCCTCCATGTATGTATGTATATATATATGATCTAGAAGAATAGGTGAACACACCAAAAAATTAATACATTATTACAAATTATGAAATGTTCTAAAAGTAAAAAAGTATAGGGTACAATGAAAAAGAATGATAAGAAATACATTTGGGGTTAGAAAGTTCCTCTGTGAGGATAAGCATAGATTGGTTGGGGAGGAGGCATGCTGAAACAGGAGGAGTATTTGAGGCAGAGGGGACAGGCTGAGCAAAGGCCTAGAGGAAGGATGGAGCTTATTAGCAAATTTGAAGAACTCAAAGGCCAGTGAGACCTGAGCATAACAAGCAAGGGAGAGGATGAAGGAAACTGAAGACAGAAAGATGGGGAGAAGTTAATTACCTCAAGCCTTGTAGCTTGAGAAAGGAGACTGGATTTCATTCTGAGAACCATTGGAAATCACTGGAGGTGTTTTATCTTTTTCTTGCTTTTTAAAAAATGGATCTTTCTCCAATTACATTTTCTTTTACCATTTCCTTTCTGTTTCAAGAACTGCTTTTAGCCATTCTTTTGGGGTAGGTCTGCTGGTGCATTCCTGAAGGATATTTTCACTGGATGTAACTTTGGGGGTTAATAGTTTAACACTTGAAAAATGTGCCACCCTTCTGACCTTGTTTTCTGATGAGAAATTGACATCATTTGAATTGTCTGTTGTATACATGAGGTATCATTTATTTCTCTGTTGCTTATTTTCTTTATAGTCTTAGTATTATGATGTGCATTGGTCTGGATTTCTTTGGGGTTATCTTACTTGGTACCTGGAAACATAGTATGTTTTGCCAAATTTGGGAAATTTTAAGCTATTATTTCTATAAATACTTTTTCAGTCCCACTCTTCCTTGTTTCCTTCTGGTGTTCTGATGAGGGGAATGTTTTATCTTTTGTGATAGTCCCACAAGTCTCTGAGGTCCTCTTTAATTTTTTCCCAGTACATATAACTCTCTGTTATTTAGATTGGCTAATTTCTATAGTTTTTTCTTTTCATCACATTCATTCATTCTTTCCTCTGTCCTCTCCATTCTGCTACCAATGCTTTTATTGAGTTGTTCAGATTTTTTGGCTGTTGTACTTTTTTCAGTTCTCAAATTTCCATATGGTTCTTTTTATCTTTCCTGAGATTTTTCTATTTTTATCATGTGTTTCATGTATGTTTGTAATTGCTATCACCCTGATAAACCTAGTAACATTTGTCACCATACATAGTTATTACAATATTAAAATTATATTTAAAAAATGGATTCATTAAAATCACTTTCACTAAGTCTGCCATTTGTGTCATATTAGTGTTAATGTCTGTTAGTTGTCTTTTCTCATTTGCTTGAGATTTTTCTTACTATAATGAGTGATTTTAGATTGAATCACAGACACTTGGACTATTATGTTATAAGACTCTGGATCTTATGTGACACTCGGGGAAAAGGAATGCACTGCTTTTCCTTTCTGCCAGGCAGAAGTGAAAGTCCAGATTCCCTGGCCTTCTCCAGTGTGCCCTAGGGGAAAATGAGTACTTCCTTACCCTAGCAGGGTAAGAGTCCATATTTCTCTGACATCACTTTTGCTTGGAGGAAGAGGGATGCCTTATTATTGCTCCCACATGGCCTTCACGGTGAATGTGTCAGGGGTGGGGGGGGGGTCTTCATTACCACCCTGCAGAGTACCACTTATTTTCTATTACTCCACCTTCTCTTATATGACTTAATCCAAAAGGTGTGAATACTAACATTCCATCTGGATAAGGGTAGAGAGAAGTCCAGGCTACTCACTTGCCCTTTGCTGATAGAGGTGGGGTTGCTATGGTGTTTGGCTAGAATAAAGTGGTTATTGTCTAAGAGTTTTCTGTTTTGCTAGGCTGCCCCTTTTCTGGACCTTAGGCTAGAGAAAGCAAACTTCTGTTGAGTCTTTTTGGTTAGTGTCCATTGGTAACTAAATTCTCTAGCATCCAGTCTGGGGCATGTGAAGCCAAAAAAACACACAACAATTTGGGGAACAACACCATGTTGTTCCCTGGACCCTGAGGTCCCTAGGCAGCTTGCCTTTTTTCTCCTCCTTTCAGAATCTTCTTATGTTTGTTTTTATATAATGTCCAGGGTTTTTAGTTGTATTTAGTGAGGAGAATAGAAGTAAGGGTGTCTGTTTCATCTTATCTAGAAGGGGAAGTCACTATTATAATTTGACTTTGATTTGTATATAGAAAAAGTACGTACTTTCTTTTTTTGGTGGGGGAAGAAATAATTTTTAATGTTTTTTTTTTCTTTACAAATATACTAGAGAATCATCCAGTGCTGCCAGTATTGGATGCAATCCTGGGCCACAAATCTGCACACTCCTTTGCAACTTGTCCTGTGATAGCAGCACCTTCCATTTTACCTTTATTGTTTACTATGACCCCTGCATTATCTTCAAAGTAAAGAAACACACAATCTTTTCTCCAGTATGACTTTTGTTGTCGAATTACTACTGCTGGATTACCTTCTTTCTGAGCTCTGGTTTGCCTTTTTTGATGGTGGTCATCGCCATGTCACCCACACCAGCAGCAGGAAGTCTGTTCAGTTGTCCTTTGATCACCTTCACAGAGATGATATACAGATATTTGGCTCCTGGGTTGTCAGCACAGTTGATCACTGTTTCTACCAGAAGACCCAGGGAAATCCAGAATTTTACAACAGAGGACCCACCATGTGGGAAAGAGATAGAAAGCTACTTTCTATATTATTTAGGTATTTGTCTTAGTTCAGGCTGGTATAACAGAAACATAAAACAATAAACAGAAATTTATTTTTTTATAGTTCTGGTGACTGAAAGTCCAAGCTCAAGTCCATGGCACTAGCAGATCCATGTCTGTTGAAGGTCTACTTCCTGGTTTATAGACAGCTGTCATCTCACTGTGTCCTTATGTGGTTGAAAGGGTGAGAGAGCTTTCTGGGGTCTCTCTTATAAGGGCACAAATCCTGTTCATGAAGATTCCATAATCAGGACCTAATTACTTTACAAAGGCCCCACCTCCAAATATCACCACATTGTGGGTTAGGTTACAACATGGATTTTGGGTGGAAACTGTCTGTAGAATCACGTAAAATACTTGCTAAATTGTTTATGTGGCTTTGTATAAAGTTTCTTGAGGTTTTTTTTTTTTAGATTTTATTTATTTATTTATTTTTAGAGAGGGAAGGGGGGGAGAGAGAGAGAGAGAGAGAGAGAAAAACATCAATGTGCAGTTGCTGGGGGCCATGGCCTGCAACCCAGACATGTGCCCTGACTGGGAATCGAACCTGCGACACTTTGGTTCACAGCCTACACTCAATCCACTGAGCTATGCCAGCCAGGGCTAATTTTCTTGAGTTTTTATGTCAGCTGGTAATAATAGTTATTTTGCTTACTCTTTAAGTTTTTTACAACTTGTCTAATTTTTCTACACCTTGTCTAATGTGTCATCATAGATTGTGGTGCTCTTGTGTGTTTCCATTCTTTATTATTTTATAGTAGACTTTTCAGCTTCTAAGCTACATACAATTTTTTTCCTTTTCCTTATTAAGTTGATAATATATATTATATTAACTCATAAGCAAATGGAGACTTACTTTTCATTGAAACTCTTTGTGTTTGAAAAACCCATCATATTCACGTGTTATAGTTTTAAAGAGATGGGCAGGGTAAATCACATTTCTTTCAGAGTCTCAAACTCAGAGTGCTAGATCCTGAAGAGAGCAGTGATCACTCTCACCCGCCAATGTGCCAAAGGCCCCATGAGTGCACCACCCTCCCCGATCACTTAATTCCACATGCTGAGCTTTTGTTTTTCGACACTCTCAGGGTCTTCCCATCTTAAGCCCCTTGCACATTCTCTTTCTTCTGACCAGAATCTTTCCCCCCAGAGTCAGAATTTAGTTTAAATGCCATCTCCTTGAGAGAGCTATCTCCAGTAGCTCATTCCCACTAATAGACACTTTATTTTCTTTCACATTATCCTGGCTTATTTTCTTCCTAGTACTTGTCCCAATTTGAAATGACCTTTCTTGTTTGTTTCTGCTGCTCAATTCCAGTTTTTCTCTCTTTTCTTAAAGTGTCAGCTCCATTAGGGAAGGGGCAGACTATATTCCCATCTGCAGAAACATGCCTGCAACATAGTCCACCAAGGCTGTGAGAACTACCCTTTAGCACATTCAGGAAGTAGCGGAATGAATGTGGATCCCTTACTAAACTGTCACATTCCTAAGTGGCCTCTGCTGCCAGGTAAGTCATGCAACCTCCTTGGTTCTGTTTATTCCAGAAATAAATTCCATGTCAGCTCGAGTTCTGATCTTTCTGGTGATTCCGGGCCATCTGATTTTCTTCTATGTTATCTACCTGGTGGAAGGCTGTTCGGTCCCAAACAGCAAGATCTTTGTGGCATTCTATCTGCTAGCTGGCCTGATCCAGGTAAGGACAGCTGTTGTAGCAGCAAAGCAGCATTCAGTAGTTAGGCAGCTAGCAAGCTTTATTCCCTGTCCTGGGAGAGATGCTAAGGAGGTGGAGTTGGTGTTCCTGGACATGCAGGGCACAGTCCCCATCAAGTTAACTTGTTCAAGGCCAAGGAGGGCATGATCCAGACTCAGAGGCCACTTCATACTCCATACTGGATACTCCATACTGCATATTCCACATAGCATACTCCATGTTGCACACTGCATAGGCCACCATCCACACAGCACATTCATTATGCCACCCTTCACAAGACACAGTTCTTATTGCACCCTTCACAAGGCACAGTTCTTATTCTGATCCTCTGAACCTCACCAGAGGATCAGAGGAGCCATCTTGAAAATGCAGAATGTTACCACGAAGCAAGCTGACTATCAGATCCTGCTGATGAACTGGCCCATGTGCATCACTCAGCACAGACTGGCATGGGCAGGGACCAGATCCCTGCTGGGGTGTTTCTAAAAGGCATGTGTGGACTTTAGTCAGTGCTAAATGGTGATAAGGACATAAAAGATAAAGCTGGTGCCTACTGGTACCTGTCTCAAAGATTAAGGACACAGCAGACTCTGCCAAGCTGGTTGATTTTCTGGTGGGCCTGAGGCCTCTGCAGGGATTACTGTGAGCACTGTTGGGCAATTCTAAGGGACTAACATTTTCAAATCCTTGAGTTACAGCGTTTGTAGTCACAGCATGCCTCTGGCCCTGAAGAATAGACTGGGGCAGTCTGAGAAACTATCCTGAGCAGCAGCAGAAAGGGGCTGGGGTCAGCCTGCAACAAGGGACTGAGAAGCCCTGGGACCTGACCAGGGCTGTGTGAACTACCCCATAGCAGCTTCAGGAAAGGCCAGTCATCCAAAACTACCCATGAGAGGGTTTCCAGAGAACCCAAGTTCAAGTCTCAGCAATTTTCATGTCTAAGGTTCTGAGGATGTTGAGTGGAGCTGATGCATCAGAGAAGATGAAGGCTAATGAATAGCAGCAGGTCTGTCTGGCTCTTCAGCATGCCAGGGGCAGGGCCCAACCACAGGGAGGAAGGCTAGGCAAGTGTGGAAGAGGGTGGACTTCTTTGGCCCCTGTGTGAGCTCATAGCTGGGTGTCAGACCCCAAGAGAAGCTCAGGGAAGGGGAACTACTTGGGGTTGATATGTCCATGTTGGTGTCGGCTCTTGAAATCTGCTAATGTTTCTTAATGACACTTGACTTTCTGACTTGGTCTTTGCCTTTTGTGTCTACCTGCTCTTATGATAGGTGACAGTCCTGCTGTACCTGGCAGAAGTGATGGCTCGGCTGATGTGGCACCAGGCCCTGGATCCTGACAACCACTGTATCCCCTACCTCACAGGGCTAGGGGACCTCCTAGGGACTGGCCTCCTAGCTCTCTGTTTTCTTATCAGCTGGTTATTGCAGAGTGAAGCAGAACTGGATAGAATTTCAGGATCAGCATCTGGATCTTCCTAATGAGACCAGGCAGTTCCAGTTAGTCAATAAAATTTTTCCTCACACCAATAGGGTACAGAATACAGTTCCTCTTTGGCTGGATCCTAGGTCTCCCTGCCTCTAAAGTGGCCCTATGTCAATCAGCTAAGGAGACTCTGACCCATACACTTTGACCCTGGCATTGGAAACTGAGTCTATGATGGAGCCTAAAATTAGAAGCACCCTTTGTTTGTGAATGTGACTGCATGTGTCTACCTGCTAGACAAGCCTGTGAATGAGTGCACATGTGTGTAGACAGCAGGGTACTGAGGCCTAAAGATCTTGAAGGAAGAGGCATGTCCAGTGCACTTTGGGGGATGTGTGGTCCTGTTTCATACAATGCAGCTCACTGGGGTAGAGCAGGAAAAAGATCCACATGTGTCCAAGCTTTAGGACTCCCTGAACCTTGGCTTAACTGCTATCTTCACCAGGTCCAGCTCCGTGGGCCATTTTTGGTGTACCCTGCAAATACGTGCAGCCCTTCCTAGAATGGGGCCTTACACATCCTCTCATCTGCTCCCAGCTGTTACTCTTGTCACTGTTTTTACCTCTTTCTCTTTTCTTTCTTTTTATTTTTTCTCTAAGAAAAAAGCCTCTGTTTAGATTTTAGTGATCAGAAAAGTATAAAATAAAGCATAGAATATATTACATTTGGCATTTTCTATTTGTAAAAATATTAATGTAGCCATGAGACTTGGATCTATGTGTAATAGAAACCTCAGGCATTACTCTAGTGCAATGTTTATCATAACTGTAGTCTCCAAGCCTAGAAGAATCAACATTACCAGAGAACTTGTTAGTGATACAGATTATAAATCTTTCCTTTCCCCACAGCCAGCAATGTTTAACCAGCCCTCCAGCTGGTTCTGATACACTCTTTTATTTGAGAACCACTGCACCAGAACTCTGTTTAAAAAAAATATGCCCTGGCCGGTGTAGCTCAGTGGATTGAGTGCTGGCCTGCAAAGCAAAGGGTCACTGGTTTCATTCTGAGTCAGGGCACATGCTTGGGTTTCAGGCCAGGTCCCCAGTAGGGGGTGTGCAAAAGGCAACCACACATTGATGTTTCTCTCCCTCTCTTTCTCCCGCCCTTCCCCTCTCTCTAAAAACAAATAAAATCTTTAAAAAATAATTTTTACATATACATACACACACACATGCATACATACTCACTAATTTTTTTATTAGCTCATCATAACAACTTTAGCCATGATTTAACTGAAATTATGTTTTTTCCATTTATTTTACTTTTTATATATTTTATTAATTATGCTATTACACTTGTCCCATTTCCCCCCCTTCACTCCCCTCCACCCTGCACACTCTCTCCCACCCACATTCCCCCTCTTTAGTTCATGTCCATGTGTCATAGTTATAAATTCTTTACCTTTTACATTTCCCATACTATTCTTGCCTTCCCCCTGTCTATCTTCTACCTACCATCTATGCTACTTATTCTCTGTACCTTTTCCCCTCTCTCCTCCCATTCCCCTGTTGCTAACCCTCCATGTGATCTCCATTTCTGTGTTTCTGTTCTTGTTCCAGCTATTTGCTTAGTTTGTTTTTGTTTTTGTTTTAGGTGTGGTTGTTAATAATTGTGAGTTTGCTGTCATTTTACTGTACATGCTTTTTATCTTCTTTTTCTTAGATAAGTCCCTTTAACATTTCATAGAATAAGGGCTTAGTGATGATGAACTGCTTTAACGTGACCTTATCTGTGAAGCACTTTATCTGCCCTTCCATTCTAAATGAGAGCTTTGCTGGATAGAGCAATCTGGGATGTAGGTCCTTGTGTTTCATGACTTGGAATACTTCTTTCCAGCCCCGTCTTGCCTGTAAGGTGTCTTTAGACAAATCAGCTGACAGTCTTTTGGGAACTTCTTTGTGGGTAGCTGTCTCCTTATCTCTTGCTGTTTCTAGGATTCTCTCCTTCGTTTTAATTTTGGCTAATGTAATTATGATGTGCCCTGGTGTGTTCTTCCTTGGGTCCAACTTCTTTAGGACTCTCTGGGCTTCCTGGACTTCTTGGAGGTCTATTTCCTTTGCCAGATTAGGGAAGTTCTCTGTCATTGTTTTGTCAAATAAGTTTTCAATGTCTTGCTCTTCTGTTCTCCTTCTGGAACCCCTATGATTCAGATATTGGAACATTTAAAGTTGTCCCAGAGGTTCCTAAGCCTCTCCTTATTTTTTTATTGTTTCTTCATTCTTTTTTGATTGGATGTTTCTTTCTTCCTTCTGGTCCACTCCATTGATCTGAGTCCCAGCTTCCTTCTTTTCCCTGTTGGTTCCCTGTGCATTTTCCTTTATTTCACTTAGGGTAGCCTTCATTTTTTCATCTAGTTTGTGACCAAATTCAACCAATTCTGTGAGCATCGTGATTAACAGTGTTTTGAACTGTGCATCTGATAGGTTGGCTACCTCTTTGTCACTTAGTTGTATATTTTCTGGGGCTTTGATCTGTTCTTTTGTTTGGGCTTTTTTTTTATTTTTTATTTTATCTTGGTGCACCTGTTTCATAGTGAGGGGTAGAGCCTTAGGTATTCACCAGGGTGTGGCAACGCACGTAGCTGCATTTTGATGCTGTATGTGGGGTAGGGGGTCAGAGAGGGGACAATGGCATTTGGTCCACTCTCTGCTGGGTTTCAGTCACTTCCTCCGCTTCCCCCAAGAAAACTGGGCCCTTCTGGTGCTGATTCCTGTGTGGATGGGCTTGTGTACATTCTAGGACCCTGTGGGTCTCTCCAACAACCTCTCCTGTGAGGCTGGGAGTTCCTCCCAGCACCTCAACCCCCACAAGTTTCAATTGGTGTTTTGAGGTTTTATTTCCCTGGGCTGGAGCCCTGGGTTGTGTGGTCTATCTCACTCCTCAGTTTTGCCTGGTTTATCTCTGCACAAATGTGGGACCGCCCGCTCTGCCAGCCGCCTTGCATGCCATGCCACCTTGCTGGGTTCCCCCTTGGTGCTTTGGGCTCCTGGGGTCCACCAGCCACCGCTTTTTTTGCCTGGACCCCTCTCCACCCAGTTGCCCAACTCCGCCCCTCCTACCAGTCTGGATGAATGTCTATTTTAACCCCTTGGTTGTTGGACTTCTGTACAGTTCAATTTACTGTCAGTACTGGTTTTTTTTTTTGTTTCTAAATTGTTGTTGTCCTTATTTTGGTTGTGGGAGGAGGCACAGTGTGTCTACCTATGCCTCCATCTTGGCCACTAGTCTGAAATTATTATCTTTTGTTGACCTTAAACAAAGAAACAGTCAGGTATTTTCCCAGCAATATGGGTTTATTGGGGACAACAAAGAATTGCAATTTGAGACATGCATTCTAATGGTGACCATGTACAAGTACAGGGAAGAAAAGGAGAGGAACAGTTTTATAGGTGTGGGGGTGCTGTTGTAAGTGAAAAACCTATTGGAAAAAAACTGAAAGTTTGAAGTATAGTGAGGTTCTGTTGGCTGACTTAGAGCAGTTTCCCACTGACTGAGCTATTACTTGCCAAGGAGGAATCTTTCTTCTGCTCAGGTAGTAAAGTAGTGTCTCTTCCTTTTGGAATTACAAGATGCATCTGTTTCTGGTGGGGTCAGTAGTGTGTGTTGAGTGACTTGCATTAAGAGTTTTCTCTTCTACCCTCCAAATTCCATTTTAAATGTGGTTTCTGTTTATTAATTTTCATACTTCATATGGTAAAAAAGTATTAAACAAATATTGACCAATAACCTGTTGTATCAGTATCCCAGAAGGAAAGAGATGTCAGCTGAGTAATCAGGCAGGGTTTAAGGAAGAGACATTCAACAAATTCTTGGAAACAATGAGTGGTGAAGCACCCTGGGCCTGTAAGCAGTGGGGACCTTCTACCACCACACATTCATTTGAACTGGAGACTAGTTAAGAAGTTGATGCCTGGAAGATTGAGGCATAGGTAGACACACTGTGCCTCCTCCCACAACCAAAAAAGAACAACAATTTAGAAACAAAAAAAAAAACAATACTGACAGAAAATTGAACTGTATGGAAGTCCAACAACCAAGGAGTTGAAATAGACACATTCATCCAGACCGGTAGGAGGGGCGGAGTCAGGCAGCTGGGTGGAGAGGGGTGGAGACAAAAAAAGCGGTGGCTGGCAGACCCAGCCAGGCAGTGGATTGTGGAGGGGCACTGTGCACAAGATGGCTGCTGGAGCGGGTGGTCCCACATTTGTGCACAGATAAACCAGGTGAAACGGGTGTGAGACATACCACACAACCCAGGGCTCCAGCCCAGGGAAATAAAGCCTCGAAACACCAACTGAAAACACCTGTGGGGGTGGAGGTCCCAGGAGGATCTCCCAGCCTCACAGGAGAGTTTGTTGAAGAGATCCACAGGGTCCTAGAATGTACACAAACCCACCCACACAGGAATCAGCACCAAAAGGGCCCAGTTTTCTTGGGGGAAATGGAGGAAGTGACTGAAACCCAGCAGAGAGTGGACCAAGTGCCATTGTCCCCTCTCTGACCCCTATCCCACATACAGCGTCACAGCCCAGCAATGTGGGTTGCCCCACCCAGGTGAACATCTAAGGCTCCGCCCCTCACTACATAACAGCCATGTCAAGACAAAAAAAAAAAATGACCCAAACGAAAGAACAGATCAAAACCCCAGGAAATATACAACTAAGTGACAAAGAGGTAGCCAAGTAATCAGATGCACAGTTCAAAACACTGTTAATCAGGATGCCCACAGAATTGGTTGAATTTGGTCACAAACTAGATGAAAAAATGAAGGCTACCCTAAGTGAAATAAAGGAAAATGCACAGGGAACCAACAGGGAAAAGAAGGAAGCTGGGACTCAGATCAATGGAGTGGACCAGAAGGAAGAAAGAAACATCCAATCAGAAAAAATGAAGAAACAAGAATTCAAAAAAATAAGGAGAGGCTTAGGAACCTCTGGGACAGCTTTAAATTTTTCAACATCTGAATTATAGGGGTACCTGAAGGGGAAGAGGAAGAGCAACAAGTGGAAGGGTATTTGAAAAATGATAAAGGAGAACTCCCCCAATCTGGCAAAGGAAATAGACCTCCAAGAAGTCCAGGAAGCCCAGAGAGTCTCAAAGAAGTTGGACCCAAGGAGGAACCAGAAGGGCCCAGTTTTCTTGGGGTAAGCGGGGGAAGTGACTGAAATCCGGCAGAGAATGGAGCAAGCGCCATTGTTCCCTCTCTGACCCCTGCCCCACATACAACGTCAATGGAGTGGACCATAATTACATTTGCACCAAGACACGTCATAATTACATTACCCAAGATTAAAATTAAGGGGAGAATCCTAGAAACAGCAAGAGACAAGGAGGCAGTTACCCACAAAGGAGTTCCCAAAAGATTGTCAGCTGATTTGTCTAAAGACACCTTACAGGCAAGACGGGGCTGGAAAGAAGTATTCCAAGTCATGAAACACAAGGACCTACATCCCAGATTGCTCTATCCAGCAAAGCTCTCATTTAGAATGGAAGGGCAGATAAAGTGCTTCACAGATAAAGTCAAGTTAAAGGAGTTCATCATCAGCAAGCCCTTAGTATATGAAATGTTAAAGGGACTTATCTAAGAAAAAGAAGATAAAAAGCATGTACAGTAAAATGACAGCAAACTCACAATTATTAACAACCACACCTAAAACAAAAACAAAAACAAACTAAGCAAATAGCTGGAACAAGAACAGAAACACAGAAATGGAGATCACATGGAGGGTTAGCAACAGGGGAATGGGAGGAGAGAGGGGAAAAGGTACAGAGAATAAGTAGCATAGATGGTAGGTAGAAAATAGGGGGAGGGTAAGAATGGTATGGGAAATATAGAAACTAAAGAACTTATAAGTATGACACATGGACATGAACTAAAGGGGGGGGGGGAATGTGGGTGGGAGGGGGGTGTGCAGGGTGGAGGGGAGGGAAGGGGGAAAATGGGACAAGTGTAATAGCATAATCAATAAAATATATTTAAAAAAAGAGTTGGTGCCTGAGAGGAGCTGTCTAATGAAGAAATAGAACTAGTATCAGGTTGCGGCCTGCCTTGTGGCCATGGGAATAAACACCCTCACCTTATTCTATGCATACCTTTTTACCTCCTGCCAGTGTCTTCCAACAGCCAAACCCAACCAAAAGTCAGATGATTAGGGGTGTCATTTATGGATGGTCCATACATGTCTCAGCTTCCTGGGACACATAATCAGGTGAGGGTGGAGAGTGGATCTGGAGGGACAAGTGGAGAATATCCAGCACACCTATGATGCTAAGCCCCAACCTAGATATGGGGGATGCCCTTTTGGGCAAAGGATTCATCTTTGCTATATCAAGGGTCCACTGGGGAGAGAGTTAATCAATATCATACCAGTAAGTAGCAAAGATCTAGTCCCAATAAATTCTGCAAAAGCACATAGTGCTATAAAAGCATATAAGAATAGCTAATATTGTTTAACCACTCACTATGCCATTTTCTGGGCATTTTACATGTATGTGTAAACTCATTAATAACTGCAGTAATTTGATACAATAGATACTATTATCCTGTTTTTAAATTAGGAAACTCAGGTATTATTGTAACAGTGAAATGCTCAGCCTTTCTGACTCCATCTTATTTAAGCTTGCTTTATTCCCATGGCCTTACATGCTAATCACAAGAAGGAATTCTGCTTACATTTTGAGTTTTACAAATACAGCCCCTTGCCAGAACTGCATCTCCTGAGAAGATTCGGGAAGTATGTACAAAAATAATGATCATTTATCAAAGATTGGCAGGAATCTCGTGACTGGACTCGCAGCAACCAGAGACAACAGACTAAGAACAAATAAGTTTCATAATCTTCCTCAGACCCCTGCTAGCACTCAGATGTCTTAGGTCATCAATCAATCTCAACACCACCACCACTGCCATTTCCCCATTTCCATAATATAAAAGAAAACTGAATTCTGTACATTTTTAAAGTATATTTTGATTATGCTATTACATTTGTCCCAATTTTATTTCTTCCCTTTATTCCCTTCCTCCCTGCACTGCCCACCTCACCCTCCAGCATTCCCCCTGCCACAGTTCATGCCCATGGGTTGTATATATAAGTTCTTTGGCTTCCCCATTCCCTATGCTATTCTTAACCTTCCCCATCTATTTTGTGCCTACCTATTATGCTTCTTATTCCTTGTACCTTTTTCCCCATTCTCCCCCCTCTGTCTTCCTAGTGATAACTCTCCATGTGATGTCTATTGCTGTGATTCTGTTCCTGTTTTAGTTGTTTGCTTTGTTTTAGTTTTTATTTTTTAGGTTTAGTTGTTGATTGTTGTGAGTTTGTTGTCATTTTATGGTTCATAGTTTTGATCATAAGTCCCTTTTAACATTTTGATCAAATGTTAAAGGGACTTACCTTTTTTCTCTTAGATAAGTCCCTTTAACATTTCATATCATCAGGGCCTGGCAGTGATAAACTCTTTTAACTTGACCTTATCTGGGAAGTACTTTTCTGCCCTTCCTTTCTGAATGATAACATTGCTGGATAGAGTAATCTTGGATGCAGGTCCTTGCCTTTCATGACTTTGAATACTTCTTTGCAGTCTCTTCTTTCCTGTAAGGTTTCTTTTGAGAAATCAACTGATAGTCTTATGAGAACTCCTTTGTAGGTAATTGTCTCCTTTTCTCTTGCTGCGTTTAAGATTCTCCCCTTATCTTTAATCTTGGATAATGGCCTTGGTGTGTGCTTCCTTGGGTCCAACTTCTTTGGGACTCTCTGGGCTTCCTGGACTTCTTGGAAGTCTATTTCCTTTGCCAGATTAGGAAAGTTCTCTGTCATTATTTTGTCAAGTAAGTTTTCAATGCCTTGCTCTTCCTTTTCCCCTTCTGGCTCCCCTATGATTCAGATGTCGGAACATTTAAAGTTGTCTTAGAGGTTCCTAAGCCTCTCCTCATTTTTTGCATTCTTATTTCTTCATTCTGTTCTGGTTTGATGCTTATTTCTTCCTTTTATTCCAAATCATTGATTTGAATCCCAGTTTCCTTCCCTTCCCTGTTGGTTTCCTATGTATTTTTCTTCACTTTACTTTGTGTATCCTTCATTTCTTTCTTCATTCTGTGAATAAGCTTAATCAGTTCTGTGAGCATCCTAATTACCAGTGTTTTGAACTCTGCATGGGACAGGTGGTCTATCTCCTCATTGCTTAGTTCTTTTTCTGGAGTTTTGTTCTGTTCTTTCATTTGGGCCATATTTCTTTATCTTTGTGCACCTGTTACTTGGTAAGGGGTGGAGCCTTAGGTATTCATTAGGGTGAGGCAACCCTCTTTGCTGCGTTGTGGCTGTCTGTGAGGGAGGGATCAGAAAAGGAACAATGTTGCTTGGTCTGCTGTCATCCCACTTTCTATCACTTCCCTCCCTTTCCACAGCAGAGTGTGCCCTTTCAGGTGCTGATTCGCAGGTGAGTGGGTTTGTGTATGTTTTAGGATCCTGTGGGTCTCTCCAACAAACTCTCCTGTGAGTCTGGGAGTTTCTTCTACCACCACAACCACCACAGAGTTTTTTTTACAGCCTGGGGTTTTGAGTCTTCAGTTTCCTGCACTGAAACCCTTGGTTTCTCAGTCTGTCACGCTCCTGTGTTGTTCCCTCGGGCTTGTCTGCTCGTGAATGTGGGATTGCCCATGCAGTCTGCCAGCTGCTGCCTCGTTGCTCATCCTCTGCCCAGCTGCCGTTCTCCACCCCTCTTACCGCCTGAATAAGTGTTTCATTAACTCCTTGGTTGTTGGACTTCCATGCAAATGTTTTTCTGGCAGTTCTGCTTGTGCTTTGTTTTTTAATTGGTTGTTCACCTTCTTTTGGCTGTTTGAGGAAGTGAAGCATTTCTGCCTACACCTCCATCATGGCCAGAACCTCCTGTACTTCTTAAGATCATTCTTTAGCATACTAGTCCACTGTCTCAGCTTGCTGACTTTGCAAATAAAGTTGCTTTCCTTGACCTAGTACCTTGTCACTTAACTCATTAGCAGTTGTGCAGCAAGCCATATGAGCTTGGACTCAATTACATTATGAGATTTCTCCACTTTCCTATGGTCCTTTGTCTATTGAGTGATTGAGTCAGGATTTGAACTTGGAATCTGACTCAGACCCAACTTACACAAGTATTACAGAGGTTTGACCAAGACAAAAGTTCAGGAAAGATCTTTTTCATCAGGCAGTATCATTTAAGCTGAGATCCATGGGTGAGTAGGCGTTAATCAGGCAATAAGTGAAGAGATTTGGGGGTGAGGGTGAGTGGAAGATAGAACATTAAGGACAATAGGTCTTTTAATAGGAAAAGAAAAGCAGAGGAGAGGGCCCAGGAAGCCTGAGTTTCTATAAGATTTAATGACCAGTTAGAAGAGAACAATCCTATAATGCTGAGGCAGAGGGGAGACATCAAGAAAAGTAAGAAAAAATTACAATGTTCTTTGCCCAATGGAGGAAGAATGTTTTGGAAGATTAAAATGGTCATCAGCGTATAATGTTACTCAGATCCAAGAAGTTCAAGGATTTAAAGACAAGAGGTCCTTGATGAGAACTGTCATACAAACTCAAAAGAGTCTGGAAGCTCTAGTTAGAAATAAGTAATACAGATTTATTCAAGGGTCTTAGAGTTTGTAAACTTGGAACACCCTCACTCATGGCTGAGGCATCTGTGAGACTGAGGTCAACACTAGAGATGAAGCCAGCTCTTTGGCTAAGGGCATCATCAAGTATATACCTGCTAGTATGAGGTCAATTTCTGCAATTAGTTTGTCTGCCCGGCTGTGGTCATTCTGGGGAATGATTTTTTTTCTGTAAGGATTAGTTAATTTTCAAGATTGAACACAGTTTACACATTGAAATCATCACAGATGAATCTACGTGCAGGTTGGAGATCACCATCAGAGATGAACCCAACTGTGGAAATGAGATTATCATTGGGAATGATCCCTAAAGCAGAGCTGAGGTCAGCATTTGGGATGAAATTTTCTATAATGTATGATCAACATAGGTGATAAAGTTAGCTGCAGGACTGAGGGTCCATGACCCACTGTGGGTTCTTGGTCTTAAGCAGGGAAGAATTCAAATGAGAGCCAGCATAGAGTTTAAGTAAAAGTGAAGCAGTGAGACAGAATGGGATACTGCACAGACAGAGCAGCCCCCTTTAGCAGAATTTGCTTCCTTTATTGAGGTTCATTTAATTGGGGGGTAGGGTATTCAATGAGGGAAAGGAATATGTGAAGTTCTCATTCAGTTGTAGGCATATCTGACAGTCTGGGACAGGAAGTGGATTTGAATTATGGACAAGGTCACGGTAAAGTTCAAGTTTAATATCCAACTCAGGTTTAAGTTCCAGTTCAAAGTCTGGACCCTCAGAACATCTGCATCACCCTGGAGTTCTTGAATCTTAAACTTGTCCACATTCTGTCTCCATTGATTTGTCAATTACAACTTGGATTTATCTACTCTGTTAATGGCCCCATCTGAGGTTTCTGCTTGAGTATTACTTCTCCAATAAGTTGTAATTCTTTGTATCCACCTGTCTGTCTCTCCAATATTGGAGGCAGTAATTTGTACTGTGACCTCAATTATCTGATGTATCTAAGAAGAAACAGTTGCTGATTTTCAGTTTGTTTATTTTTTCTTATTATATAGGTAGATGGCAGTGATGACTTCCAAGATCCTTACATGCCATTGGAAAAAACTCATCCTTGACTTCAATGTTAAAATTGTCCCAAATCTGGCCAGTGGTAGGCCATTTAATCTGTCTCCTGTTTCCTATTTACCTGCCCATTCTTTTTGTATTTCCTTACTTTCTAGCAAAAAAATGCCCCAGGCTAAATTTTTACTCTCCCCAACTCCCCAACCTCAATCTTGTACTTGCCTGCCTCAATCAACCATTTTTTTCCAAAGAGACCTGGTTTCTATTATTAGAAAATTGTTGCGCGTGGGTCACCGGCCAGCAGTGACCATGGAACGCTGTGGATGGCTCGACAATAAACATGCGAGAAATAACAACATGCACAGAGACAGACTAGTTTCTGTGGGGAAGTAGGGACGGAATGGCCACCCCCCCAATGGGGAGCGCGCCGATTTACAGTCCATACCTGCTTTTATTGGGCTCATGCTACATAATAACTCAGGTAAAGTACAATACTCATTAGGGGAAGTAAGGAACTATAGAAAACAAAGAACTCTGCCCGTCTATTGAGTTGGGGGTCAAAGAGCTGTAAGGCTGAGGAACAAACTAGCTTCCTCCTAAGACCCTTCTCATTCAACTGAGAGCATTCTTGAACAAAGAAGGTTTCACAGTAATTTACATGTTCTTTCTTAGGCCTGATCACCCCGGGAAATCCGCACTTCCCAGTACCGAGCTGTACTACCCCGTCATTGTTTCAGGCTTAGGTGGAGCGCGGGAACTAAGGCCACCGAGAGATAAGGAGATTTTCTTCCGGACACTGAGAACTCAGACTTTGTCAAAGCCGAGGAGTGAGGGTCCATCACCCCCTTTTGCTGCAGCCCCCCAAGTCCTTCTTTTGGGGGGCCTCCCAAAAGTGATCGTGCCTGGCTTGGGTTGTTCCCCCGTGGGGAATCTTACCCGTCTTTGGCTAACCGACCAAGCTTTTTTGGGGTTCAGCAGCAGAAGCAGCATTCCTGCCAGGAAGATAAGCTTTTGTCTCCTTGCCGGCTCACGGTTCCAAGGGCGTTCCCTTAGCCTTAGCTAGGCGGGGGTTTCAGCTTCTGATACCAGTCAGGGCGGTTCCCAACAGAAAATAAGACTTAGAAACCAACATTTGGATGGTGATGTGCTCGTTGTTACTAGGCCCTTTATTAGATAGAGCTAGGAAATACACTCTGAATTTATGCTAATAACTGTAATACCAATTCAACACCCTGGAATTTGTCTTTTCCTTCCCCCTTAAATTTAGTTTTTTCTTCTTTTTTATGTCATTTTTTTTTATTTTCAGCTATAGCTAACATAAGTTATTAGTGTCAGGTATACACCCCAGTGATTAGATATTACATAAGTTAGTAAGTGATCATCCTCATAAATCTCGTACCCATCTGACACCATACATAGTTATCAGCTATATTCCCTATGTTGTACTTTATATCCCCATGACTATTCTGTAACGACTAATTTGTACTTCTTAATCACTTCATTTTTTTCACCCATTCCCCATCTGGCAACTGTCAGAATGTTCTCTGTATCTGCTTCTGTTTCTGTTCTGTTTGTGCATTCATTTATTTTTTTTAGATTCAATTGTTGATAAAGTATTTATTGCTATTTTGTTGTTCGTATTTTTTTATCTTTTTGTCTTCTTTTTAAAGAAAACCCTTTAACATTTTAATATAATACTGATTTGGTGGTAATAAACTCCTTTAGCTTTTTCTTGTCTGGGAAGCTCTTTATCTGTCCTTTGATTCTAAGTGATAGCTTTGTAGCATAGAGTAATCTTGGTTGTAGGTGCTTGCTTTTCATCACTTTGAACTTTTGTTGCCACTCCCTTCTGACCTGCAAAATTTCTGTCAAGAAATTAGCTGAGTCTTGTGAGAGCTCCCTTGTAAGTAACTGACTGCTTTGCTCTGGCTGCTTTTAGGATTCCCTCTTTGTCTTTAATTCTTGATATTTAAATTATGATCTTGTTGGGAACTCTCTGCACGTCCTGGATTTGTATGTCTATTTCCTTCACCAAGTTAGGGAGGTTTTCTGTCATTTTTTTTTTTAAGTAGGTTTCCAGTTCCTTGCTCTCTCTTTTCTCTTTCTGGCACCCTCATGATGCGAATGTTGGTATCATTAAAGTTGTACCAGAGGATTTTTAAAAAAAGATTTTTTATTTACTTATTTTTAGACAGAGGGGAAGAGAGAGAGGGAGAGAAACATCAATATGTGGTTGCCTCTTGCATGGCCCCCACTGGGGACCTGGCCTGCAACCCAGGCATGTGCCCTGACTGGGAATCAAACCAGCAACTCTTTGGTTTGCAGGCTGGTGCTCAATCCACTGAGCCACACCAGCCAGGGTGCCAGAGGCTTTTTACACCATCTTCATTTTCTTGGATTATTTTTTCTTTTTGCTGTTCTGATTGGGGATTTTTTTGCTTCCTTATATTCCAAATTGCTGATTTGATTGTTGACTTCATCTACTCCACTGTTGATTCCCTATAAATTATTCTTCATTTCAGTTAGTGTATTCTTCATTTCTAACTGGGTTTTTTTTATGCTTTGAGATTCTCACTAAGTTCACTAAATATCCTTATAACCAGTGTTTTGATCTCTGCATCTAGTATGTTGCTTATACCCATTTTGTTTAGTTCTCTTTCTGGAGTTTTGTTCTGTTCTTTCCTTTGAGCGGTGTTTCTTTGTTTCCTGGGGCAGCCTCCGCAGGCTTGGTAGAGTGGTCTAGTGTAGAAGATGTTCTGTAGGGTCCAGTGGCACAGTCTCTCATCACCCAATCTGGGTACTCAATGTGTAGCCTACCTGTGTAGGCTATGTATACACTCCTCTTGTAGTTGACTCATGATTGCTCCTGTCATGCCAATGGGATAAATTTACTGAGGCCGATCAGCTACAAAGACTGGCTTTGACCACTGACCTCTGACTACCATGGAGGTCCACCCTGCAGAGTAGGACTTATTTCAGCAGATCTTGTGTTCATGCTGAGTTCACCCCTTGAGTGTGTCTCTTGTAGAGGTAGTTGGATGGTGCTGATGTGATGTGAAGCTGTCCAAGGGTGTGCTGACTCTGGGGCTTCCCTGCCAGTGCAGACCAAGGTCAGCTACTGCCTCTGTTCTTCCCAGGGCCAACTGACATGAACTACGAAGTGATCTGCAGATGACTGCTACTTGTGCTGGACTTGGAGGTGCCTAGGAGAGACCAGGCTGTGATCTAAGGCCAGCTACTGCTAATGCCAGGCATGGGGCCACTTAACGTGAGGTATGGGGCTTGCTGAGGGCAGATGCTGCTTGTTTGAGAGAATTTAGAAAAACCTGAAGTATGAACCAAGACATGTCATTTGTGTAGAAAAGTTCCTGCAAACAGCTTGGGTGAGCCTGAAAGTTGAGTAGGCCCTAGCCTCAGAAAATCACCAGAGTGGGGCAAAAAGTGTGAGCCAGGTTGATGGAGACTCATATATGGTGCCCACCTGTCGGAGAAAGCTGCCCCACAAGCTCTCAGCCTGATGCCAAATAATTCAATTCCTCCCTATGTCTCCAGTGCCTTTCAAGCTGCTGCCCCACACTTGAGGTCAGAGCGAGTGAGTCTTAAGTCTGTACACAGGCCTTTTAACAGGAACTGCCAGAGACTCCCAACAGCTTTCGTCTTCCTTAGCCTCAGTCCCCGCTGGTTTTCACAGCCAGAAGTTATGGAGACTTCTTTTCCTTGCTCTGGAACCCATTCCTACTTAGGGGGGGTGGGGCCTCTGTGCTGAGAAATCCCTGTAGATTTTTATCTAACACACATTGATGTGGTACCAGCTCATTCAGCAACTTCACCCATCCTATCACTCTCAGTGTGGTTTCTTCTTTAATTCTGTGATTATAGGACTTCCATTCAGCTTGATTTCAGGTGGTTCTGAATGATGGTTTTTCTGTAGTTTATTGTAATTTTGATGTGGTTGTGGGAGGAGGTGAGTATTGTGTTTACCTCTGCTGCCATCTTGATTAGAAGTAGTCCCCCTCTAATATTTCTTCAACTCCTTTTCCATTCCTGGGATACCTAGACTCTACAACTTCAAAACCTTTAAGCACATATTTAGTCATATTTTACATACAAAAATTTCAGAATTGCTACACCTACACCACTGAAAAAAATTAAATGGTTAAGTAGACTTAAAAATTCTATACAATTACTGTTGTCTTTTGCCTGAATATATGTAGTACAAGTACTGTGTTGAAAAATTACTTTAATTGATTGTTTTTATTTATTTATTTTGTGCAATTGTGGTATTTATTATTTGAATAATAATAAATTCAAATAATAATAAATTCATAATAATTCAAATAATAATAAATTATTTGAAATACAATTAGCTTCATTTATTACTTTGTTTTATTACTTTGCTTTTAATTTGAAAGTTCTTTTATCCTTGATTTAAATTCATTTTTTAATAAATTGTACTAAAAGTTCCAAATCCAAACTATACAAATAGTATAATCAGAAGTGTCATCCTTCTATCGGTTTCACTTTATTCTCTCCCCCTCCTGTGGTCAACTGTTTTATTAGTTACTGGTTAACCTTCCTTTGATTATTTTTTAAAGCCAACAGGTGGCTGTTTCTGGCTCCACATCACTCTGACTTTCTCTGCGTCTTACTTGTAGACACTCTTTTAAAAGGGATAACCATGAGGGAAATCTCCCTTTTAACTATTGTAGTCAACTGACTAGGGGCCTTAAGTACATCTGTAAGATTCCTTCATCTTTGCTATGTAACATTACCTTAAGAGAATGATATCCCACCGTATTCAAAGGTCTCGGCTACACTGATGCTACATATGAGGTGTGTTTCTGAATCCACTTCACATGGATACAGAGCCCACATCAGCTGAATCACACTTGGGGCACATGCAGGACATCTATTTTGTTAAAGAAAATATTATTAAAGACACTTGTTAATGATTGTAAGGATGGCTTTATTTAAGGGTATACTATTGCAATAGGGACCACTGAAATGGGATCTTGGTGTAGGAAGAAAGAGATTAGAGTTAACTGTAAATACAACAAGAACAAGTGGGAATTTATAGCTATAGATTGGGGGTGAAGGGTGGGGGCCGGTGAATTGGAAAATGCTAAGAGAAAACATCAGGAGTAAGGAGGTATTCTGGCTAAATCCACCTAACAAGATTCTTGCTGAAAGCAGGAGAGAGAGAACAATCAGCTGAGGGAATGATCAGGGGTGAGGAATCTGACCAGTGAAAGTGAAGGAGTTTGGATAAATTTACTTAGAAGCATTCTTGCTGAAGTTGGTAGTACAGAGAGGAATAGGAAGCCCAGATAGCAGGCATAGTTGAGAAGGAGTCCAGAAGAGCTTAGCAGAATTTGTTGAAGGAGACTTTTTATCAGTTTCTACCTCACAAAAAAGGATTTTTAACTTAAACCTTTTTTTGACTTGTTGAAAAGGAAACTCAGCTTTCAGCACAAGTAGCCCCTACAATTCTAAGATTTTTTCTTTAATAAAATGTATTTGTACCTCTACAGCAGGAATAGAGAAATGGTATGTTTGTACAAACCATACTTTTATGAAAATGGATTCTTGCCCTAGCCAATGTGGGTCGGTTGGTTGGAGCATTGTCCCATAAACTGAAATGTCATGTGTTTGATTCCCAGTCAGGGCACATGCCTAGGTTCTGGGTTTTGTCCCTGGTCAGGGCACGTATGAGAGACAATGGATTGGTGTTTCTCTCCCTCTCTCTCTTTCTCCCTCCCCCTCATTCTAAAATCAATAAGCTTGTCCGAAGGTGAGGATTAAAAATAATGGGTCCTCATACCACATTCTTTTATTTTTTTGTGGCTTTATATTTTATTTTTTATTTTTAACTATATTTTATTAATTATGCTTATTACAGTTGTGCCACTTTTTTATTTCCTTTATTCCCCCCTGTGCCCTGACTCCCCTACCCACATTCCCACCCCCTTAGTTCATGTCTATGTGTCGTATATATATAAGTCCTTTGGCTTCTCCATTTCCTATACTATTCTTAACCTCACCTTGTCTATTTTGTACCTAACATTTATGCTTCTTATTCCCTGTACCTTTTCTGTCATACTCCCCCCTTGCCCTCCTCCTTTCCACTGATAACCCTCCATGTGATCTCCATTTCTGTGATTTCGTTCCTGTTCAGTTGCTTGATTAGTTTGTTTTTGTTTATGTTTTTGTTTTCTAGGTTCAGTTGTTGATAGTTGTGACTTTGTTGTTACTTTACAAGATGAATCAGAGAAGCCCGAACTGGTGCACTCACAGGCTGTGACATCAGCTTCTACTGACCTGAAAACATGATCCACCAGCTACACTGGCCATGGCTCCAGGCCTGAAAGTCGATGTTACATGAGGCCATTGTGATTTACACAAGCATGCTATCCATTAGAGAATGAGGACACAGCCGAGTCTAGCTCACAGAAGGCATGTGCAAGCCTGAGGGGCATGAACCCCATCTTGTGGGGCAGAGAGAGGCCGGTGAATTTGTGGGGACAGGGGCTGCAGGACTGTCTCAGGGAGAGAGAGAGCATTGTTCTGCATTAGGAACTATAACAAGGAGACATTGTTTTTAATAAAAGAGAAGCTTTTCTCCCCGTAGATTGTCATGATGCAGCTGGACTCCCCACATAGGTGACTCTTGGTGCAGAGACAGAAATGGGTGGTCATGTGTCCTTAGAGATCCTAAAAGTCAGTGGGCTCAGAAGAACCCTCAACTACTATCTATGTATACCCGTCAAAGTGCAGATACTCAAAACCCACTCCAGGAATTCAGTTTCAGTGACGTGGGGTTTAGTTATCCAGTGATTGTCTTGGGGCAGCCAGGGTTACAAGCTGCTGCCCTGGGATCTGGCCATGGGTACCACTCCAAGCCCATCTGCTGCATAGTCCAAAATCACTGAGCCTATAAAACACCTTCACTGAACCAGTAGGGAAACCAAGGCCTGGAAGGGACAGGGGTTGGCCAAGTCGTATTGTGAATCAGTGACAGGGCCCAAAATACAACCCTGCCAGTTTAAGGCCAACGTCCAAGGAATAAGAGATTTGATGATGTCCTAGATCACTGCCATCTACTACAAAAGAACAGAAACCTCAAATACTAGCCACTTATGTAGTGGCAAACTTTTTTTTAGTAGTCACATTAAAAGAAAGACTAAAGTGAAACTGGTGAAATTAATTACAGTACACTTATTTAATCCAAATAATAAAAAATCATTTCAACTTGTAATTGATGTTAAATTATTAATCAGGTACTTTACTTTGTGTGCTAAGTTTTGAAAACCTGGTGTCTTTTACAGTCCCCAGCACATTTCAGTTCAGAGCAGCTGTATATTCCAGGTGCTCAGCAGCCACATGCAGGTCTTGCACCTCACTGACCCAAGTGAGCTCCACAGAGCAGCCACCACTGGCCAGACCAAGCTTTGTCATGCACTTGGGATCAGAACCTGCCTTAACCTGGCCTCCGGGAACCGCTGTGCACACGGACGCTTGAGGAGCAGGATCCAGCTCACACACAGAACTCTCCAGGTCCAGAGTGGCAGTGGTAGCTTCACCACCACACCCCAACCACCTACCTTTTCATGATATGCTTTCCCACCTCTGTGGAGCCTGTGAACCCAATCTTCCGCACATCAGGATGGTCTGAGAGTCTCTGGCCAACCAGTGGGCCTGTGGATGGGAGTAGGCAAAGGGTGGGGGCGGTGAGAGAGTCAGGGAGGCATCTGAGGGGCCGGAGTAGGGAGAGATGAACCCCGTTACCCTTCATATGTCCACCCGAGGCTAGAGTTCTGGGCTGTGCCCCGTGTGCTTAATGCCATCAGTTCCTGGGGCTCATTGGGTCTTGCTCCCTGTTAAGGGCATAATTGTATTCCCCCGAAATCCATATTTATAGATGTAGATGTGAACAAAACCAACTCCATATCTGTGTCCTGGATTTCATTTCATTTTTGAGTTTCATGTTGTGACCTTGACCAACCTCACTCTCCTTAGGAAGCCTGTCAGAGCTTTCTAGATGATGGTGATCTGTTTTCCTTAGAATGTAGCCATAAATATTTTTGTTAGTAGCAGCCATAATGGCATGACAACCGAGATAAATATCAAAGTGGTAATAATAGTACCAATTATAAACAATCATCTATCACAAAACCACTGGAGGTGGTCTTGTCCCTTTGTCCTGTCAGTCTTTAGTGCCTGAGTCATACTATTAAACAATTACAGTAACAGGGGTCTGTTAGAGGAGAATAATCTGTACAGAGTTGCTGGGTCATCTCTTCTGCTCTGATCCTATCTTCCCATGAAGTGAATTACCCTACGGTAAATTCTGTTAGTCTATGGAGTGGCCCGCTTCATCTTTCAGTGTGAAGATACCTTCTCGCTATGGTGGCCATTATACCTTTGCCCCACCATCAGACACATGGGTCGAAGCCCTGAGCCCCAGTCACATGTGACTGTATTTAGAGACAGGGTTTTTAAAAAGGTAATTAAGGTCAAATGAGGTAATTAACCAAGGGTTATTATCCCTAGTCCAATCTGACTGGTGTCCTTATAAGAAGAGCAACTTGGACAGACACAGAGGAAAGGTCCTGTGAAGACACAGGGAGAAGATGGCCATCTGAAAACCAAGAGAGAAGCCTCGGAAGGAACCAACCCTACTCATACTTAGATCTTGGACTTATGGCCTCCAGAACTGTCAGAAATAAAGTCTGTTGTTTAAGCCCCCCAGTCTGTGGTACCTTGTTACAACAGCCAAAACAAACTCATACCACCTACATGTGGCTTTTGATCCATCAAGGTAGACGCCAAGGGTGCGGGCACCCAGGCATCCAGCTCTCCCACGTCTCCAGCAGAGATCTGAGGATTGCCTGGCCTGGCTGTGGGGGCAGTGATGCCCAGGCATCACAGACTCCAAAAGGCCTTCCTTGGGGATGTAGGAGGGCCCCAGGAGGGTCCCAGGCATGGAGAGACTGGCTGGGCGGGGGGCGGTGCTGGTGTGCAGAACCCAGGCATTTGCCGCCCTGCCTATTTGCCCCATCTATTTGGAATGCTTGGAACCTGACTTGCCCCTCACCCCCATGACCTTCTCACTTCACCCCAAGCCCTGCCTATGCCCTGCCCCCAGATGTGGTGAATTCCTATTCACCCTCAGATTTCCTTTTCAATGAGGCTACAGGGTCACCTCTCCCCATCCCACTGGCTCTGCACTGGGTTGCTCTGCCTGCCAGGGCACATCATGTAGTGGTCCTTGTTCTGACTAACTGCATCTCCAACTCCTGGAGCCCTGGCTCCCCCCATTTATAGCCCTTACCAGATCCTGGGAGGATGTTGATCACACCCTTAGGAATGCCAGCCTTCAAGGTCAGCTCTGCAAACTTCAAGGCTGTGAGTGGGGTCACCTAAGGAGGCAGGAGAGAAGACTGGGTCAGGAGGGATTGGGAAGTGGAGCTCTGTCATTCTCTCTCAGGAGCCTAGGAAGCAATCAGGGAGGGACAACTGTGGCAGGAAGACCCATGGGGGAAGACATGTTCATGCCTCACCGTAGTGGGTATCAGCAACCCAGCCAGCTTGCCAGGGAACAGGGCCTGCTAACCTTAGGTGCCTTTCTAGCACCTTCTCCTGATAGGGTTCCAGCCCCTCTGCCAGGCCTGGGCCCCTGCCTGCTTGTGTCACTGTTTACACTGATCCCTCAGGGAGTGCAGAGTCTGAGGACTGTGCAGCAGGGCATCACTCTCAGAAGGCTGCAGGGCATACCCTCTCCCTGCCCCCTCAGAAAAACTAGCCTCCTTCTCTCACTGTGATGCTGCCTTAGCAGCTCACCTGCTGCTGGGCCCTGGCAGCACTTCAGCCCAGGGAGGGCTTGGTGTTTCAGGGTCCAGCTGAGATTCTGATGACCACTCCACTGCTGGAGATAGTGCCCTGCCCTTGACTAGCCAGCAGTTGACCCTCCTCTACAGAAGAAGGGAATCAATTTCTGGTTGAGCTAACTGTCCTAGTCAAGGTAAGGTTTTGTGCTCCACATACCACCAGGCCTCAGGCTGAGGGGCCAAATCTGTGGGGTGTTGGCCCTGGGAGTAGGGTCTTTGTGTTTCCAAGGACAGTGGGCTAGTGGGGGTCTTCTAGGGACAACAGCCGCCCACATGAAAAGGGGAAGGTTAAAGGTCGTCTCAGGGGTTGTTATGATGCTTAAATAAGCAAATGTATATAAATTACTATTTATGTGTTATATATGTTAAAATGCTCAAGGAGTGCCTAACTCCAGGCACTATAATACTATATATGCTGGCTATCATTATTATTTGTTGGGGGGGGAATTGCCCCAAAGAAGCTGGGGCAGTGGGAGACCTCCTGGGTGCACTGTTGAGAGTCACATGCCAGAGGATCTCACATCAGTTCCTAACTCCCCTCTGGAGGCAGGCAGGGAAGGAGCTGTTGTTGTCAATGCACAGATGAAGAAGCAGAGGTTCATGGAGGAGAGGGTGTTTTCACCCCTGGAGGACCTTGTCCATGCCCTCCTGGCCCGTATGATTAGCCCCTGATGTCCCACCTCTATGTCTCCTCTGTAAGGGGCTGCGGTGGCAAATGCCCAAATCCCACTGCTCACCCCATCTCCCTCCAGAACTTTAGTCTCTGAGGCCAAATGGGAGACAATGGCACCAGCTTTACTAATAGACCACTGTAGGGTGTCTCAGAGCATGGGGCCATGGCAAGGGGCAGCAAGCAAGGCTTCTGGCTCTCCAGAATCCCAAATTCTGGGGCTGTGGAGAAATCCCTGACTCTGCTCACCAGGCAGCTGCAAACAGCACAGTTACCCTGATGCAGCCACCCCATGGTGGAAAGCACATAGAACCTGCTTATGGCTGGCACTGGCCCTGCTGCACACTGCCTCTGCCACTGTGAGCGGGGCTCACGGCAGGCTGGCTCTCATCAGCAGTACCCTTTCTCCCTTGAGAAGAAACCAGGACCAGTGTCGGTAAAGGGGCTCATGGGCCATCTGGCTCCTCCCTTACATGGTGCTTCCCCATAACCTCTACAGCCCATGGGCCCTGTCTATACCCACCTGGGTAGGCTTGATCACCACTGTGTTCCCAGCAGCCAGGCAGGCAGCCGTCTTCCAGGAGAGCATCATCAGGGGATAGTTCCAGGGGATAATAATGCCACAGACCCTGCCATACAAAAAGAAGAAGGCCTTCATCTCTCCACTCAGCTGGGGTACCCACAGTGGATCTACCAGCTGCCTCCTCTCTCCCAGGCCTGCTATCTTCTCCAGAGCCAAACTTCTTGATATGGCACCAAAGGTCCTGCTGAAGGCAGCTCCTGCCTGCCTTTCGAGGCCTAGATGGAGCAAGTGTATCCAGTCTGACAGGAGCCCTTCTTCCCAGGTCATGATGGCACGGGACACTGGGCAGTTTCTGATGGGAGCTATGAGACCAGTCTAGGGGTGCAGTTTGGTAGGGTGTGGCACCAGGCAATAGGGTTGGTGATAGCAGACAAGCATGGGTAAGAACCTGGCAGCTAGCAGGGACTGGGAGAGGGCTCCAGGTGACATGGCAGGCTGGGGGGGGATGTGGTAGGGCCCAGGGTCACACAAGTAGGCCAGAGATGTGAGAGAGAGTTTTCCCACGTGTGAGGTCAGGACTCAGTCTTGTGAAGAAGAAAAACAGTCATCCTGGAAGAACTGATCAAGTTTGCCTGCCTGGAATTAAGACATGGCACCCAGTGCTGCACCACCTCTCAGTAGTGGAGAAAGCCTCTGGCTGGGCAGTGTCTCCATGGAGGGGACGCCACCCCACAGTCCTGGGGAACCTGAAGATGACACGTGTGGTCCCAGCACACATGTGCCCCTGACTTTCCCTTTCCTCTGCAGGAGCTAGTGCACGCAAGAGCCCCACACTGACTACGAGACTGTTTTCAAAATCACCGTCATCATCTTCATGACCCCTATCACCATCAGAGAACACTTGCAAAAGGATGACTGCTGAGCTGAGCCCAGGCAGTAGGAGTGGGTGGTGAGAAACCACAGGGTGTAGGGGCCAGCACAGTAAGAGCAAGGGGGACACTGAGCAGGCACAGAGGTTGGCTTGGGGCCCCCACGCCGTCCTGTGAGTGATGGGGGCACACTGAGGGGTTACAAGAGCCACTTTCCCACACCATATACACCCAGCAAACTCAAAGAGACAAGACAGGGAGAGGGACCAGAGTGAGTATTCCCAGGAAAGTGGTGAGGTCACCAGTGAGAGAGAGGGCTGGGTTGTGGGGTTTTCAAAACACAAAAGATGTCAGAGAAATAAGTCCCACTGTCATGGGCTGAATTGTGCCCTCCAAAATCCATATGCTGAATGAAGTCCCTAATTCCAGAACCTCAGAATGTGACCTCATTTGGAAATAAGGCCAGGGCAAGTGTAATGAGTTAAGATCAGGCCTTCCTGAAGTAGGGTGGATGCCTAACTCAGTAGGACTGTTGTCCTTGTGAAGAGCATGCTGTGTGAAAGGACAGACACACAGAGGGAGAACTGCATGTGAACATGCAGACAGAGTTGGACAACACCAAACATTGCCAGAGAATCCCCAGAAGCTAGGGGAGTGGGCTGGAGCAGTTTCTCCCTCATGGCCTTAGAAAGACCCAACCCTGGCAAAGACACCTTGATCTGGGACTTCCACCCCCAAAATGCTAAGAAAACAAGTATGTGTTGTTTGAGGAGCCTCCCAGTTCTTTGTTATGGTGGCTCCAGTAAACCTCTGCATGTGTCAATATAGGGGAAAGGTTGTGGCCCCTGGGACTGGAGGTCCACAGAGCAGGCCCTTGCATGGGGTCAAGGCCAAGGGGGGTGTAGGACACAAGGACAAGATGAATACATCCTTGGCTAAGCTGCCATTAGAAGGCTTTTTCACTAGCCTCTGTGCCTCATCTATTCCTGGTGACCTTTCTTAGTGGGACCCCATGGCTTTGGCTCCCCCAGTGTTGAGGCCTCCACCTCCCAGCCACGGCCCTGCTGTGCTCCGCTTTGTTGGGCACTGCAATGGGGTGACTCCTGCCTGTCCCAGGGTTCTGTCTTGAGCCAGTGCTCAAGGTAGTTGAGGGTGGGGTGAGGTGGCTGTGGCCTCACTCCCGAGGTCAATGGGGCACTGGCCAGGGCAGCCAGTTGGTGCCCACTGGTTGGAACCATTCCCTCCTCTGTTGGCAGACATTTTGGGAATGCCCTATGTGTGCCCTGGGGGTGCAGCAGCCTCAGTTCGCATGATGTATGTCATCCAGAAAACAAAATAAGATTGCAGACTACAGAGTAGGCTACCTTGGGGCACTGGTCTGGGGGAAAAAGGCTGCCACACAAGTGACATCTAAATGACCAAGGACTAGAGGCTGGGGAAGGGGTTGGTGCAAATCCCCAGAGTGCAGCATGAGTGCAGAGGGTCCAGGGTCCATGAGGAGGCCGACGTGGCTGAGTGCAGTGAGGGGATAGACTCAAGGGCACCAGGCCAAAGTCAGCGGTCTGATTCCATTTTAGGTGCACTGGGAGCCACTGCAGGACACTAAGAGAAGCGGTGAGATGGGCTCACAAATTTTCTAATATTCTCTGAACATCAGAAAGGGCTGGTCTTTTGTCTTTCTCGGCACCAGGTAGGCATTCTTCTCCCCATAGCTTAAGTTGTTTGGCCTGGTCTGGGGAACCCCTCCCCTGGAGTCTATGCTCCCTCCAGCCTCACCTCTCCCTGTGGCCTAAAGGAGGGGTTTCCCTACATCCACAGCCCACTCTCCCTGGGCCATTGGGCCATCTAATGGTGAAACAAGGCCTCTTGGTGCTGAGTTTCAATCACTTCCCCTGTCCCTAGTTTTGCCTATGCTGACTGGACACTTTCTCTTTCTCTCTCTCTCTCTCTCTCTCTCTCTCTCTCTCTCTCTCTCTCTGTCTCTCTCTCTTTTTCCCACTGAGCACCTGTCTCTGCTCTTGCCTCTTCTCCATCAGTTTCTCTATTCCTTGGGGTTGTGTAAGAGTCCTTCATTTTTAAGCACATTGATTATTATACTCTTTTCAGATAAAGTTTTTTTAAGATTTTATGTATTTATTTTTTTAGAGAGAGGAGAAGGGAGGGAGAAAGAGAGCGTGAGAAACATTGATAGGTTGCCTCTTGTACACATCCCCAACCAGGGACATGGCCCACAACCTGGGCATGTTCCCTGACCAGGAATTGAACCAGTGACCTGGTGACCTTTCAGTTTGCAGGATGGCCCAACCCACTGAGCCACAGCAGTCAGGGAGCAGGTAAGTTTGGTGGGCATTTCCCACTGTAATGCTGACTGATATAGTGTTATTTTGTGGATTACATAGGATTTATATTTGTAAAGTGGTTAAAATAGTGCCTGGCACAGAACAGGTACTGTGGAAGTAGAAGTTGTTTTTATCCTGAGAATGGGCATTTTCATCAGTTTTGAGCATTGTTGTACCTCCAGCTCCTGAAATGTCTGGCACATAGTAGTTGGCAAATAAGTGGACGTTCAATAAATACACAAACAGAAGATGGTATCAGTGTCCCACACAGCATGTTGCATGAAGAGCAGCTGGGGTGTGGCCACTCTCCCCTCTGTGCTGTGACTCACCCAATTGGCTCCTTCCTGGTCAAGGTCAGGTTTCGGTTGGGTCTGGCCTGGTTGATGGGGATGGTGGAACCCTGGAAGAAGCATGGAGGGTGTCAGTGGGAGGGGGCTCCAGTCTCTCACACCTTCCCTCTGGGCATCCAGACCGACCTTGGGGCCCAGAAAAGAGCAGGGTCTTCTCTGTGTCCTGATGCCCCCACTACCCAAATGAGTAGGGGACCCAAACCTCCCAACTTATTATATATGATGGGGACCTCTGAGTTCAGATATGGGTAAGGCAGGCAGCCCACCTTCGTCACTGACTGAACCCAGTCCCACTGAAACAGACAGGAGGCGCAGAGCCCAGACCTGACAGAGGCACGGTGAGCTCTGCAGTCATGGGTCTGTCTCCCTGGGGAAGAGATGATCCATCACTGCCTACAGCAGGCAAACTTCTGATAATAGCCTAGAAGGTGATGCCCTGATACCTGTGACCTAGGAGACCACTAACTACCCCTTCTGTGATGATTAGGATGGGGAGATATGCAGGTGGGCCTAGCATAACAATCGGAGCCCCCGTAAAAGCAGACAGTTTTCTCCAATTAGCGGCAGATGAGAGTCAGAGGGACTGGGGGAATGAAGGGCTTGGGTAAGGACCAGAGAGAGTTTTGCAGGAGCTGAGAGCAGCCCTGGTCAGCAGTCAGCAAGGACCCAGGCCCTCAGTTCTGCCACTGCAGTAACCAGACTCACCAACACCTGAATGGGCCTGCAAGCAGGTTTTTCCTGAGCTTCAGGATAAGGCCCAGCCCCCACACCTTGACATTGAGCTTGTGAGACCCTGTCGTAGAGCCCAGTGGAGTCCACCTGGACTTTCCACCTGTAGGACTGGGAACTACTAATGGTGTTGCCTTAAACACTGAGTTGTGGTAGGCCACCTCCCTCACTGCCCACATCCCTCAGTCCTGGGGGAGAAAAGAGGAAGCATGAAGCCCAGACTTGACAGAGACACAGGAGGCCCACAGCCATGTTCAGAGCAATGTAGATGTGGGCCATGTTCAGGCCCACAGCGTTCAGAGTAATGTAGAGCCCTCGGAACTGCCTGCTGGGCCTGGCCTGCCTGTGTGAGCTCTCATGCAGCGGGTGGGAGCCTAGTGCCCACCTGGATCTTGTCACACCAGCCAGCAAAGTAGCGGAAGGTCTGGATGGACATGCCCACATGGGTCTTCAGGGCCAGTGTGTAGACAGCACCTGCATCCAGAGCCTCAATGGTGGCCAGCTCTTCCTGATGCTCTTCCATGAGATCTGCCAACCTGGCCAAGGCATGGAGGAAGGAAGGAAGATGGGTTCAGGCCTGGCCTGCTTTTTCAGGGCCCTTCTTCAAGGAGTCAAGAGCCCTGCCCTGCACAGTCAGGTGCGCTGACCTCAGTTTCCTCATCTATGAGATGGAACAGTAACATTTACTTCACTGGGTGAGTGAGAATGATGCCCTCTGCTCTGCTCTCCACCCCCTCTCCCCCCTTTCTTCCTTTGTCAAATCATGGTGAATTGACTATGTTATCATAACCCCCACACATGACCCTGCAGAGGAGTCTGCCTGCCTCCAACAAGGAAGTCATCATCCCAGGAGGCTAACCTCTCTGTCTCCAGATGGCCTCTACCAGGGGAAGGCCTATCCAGCTTCCAGCACCAGCTAATCTAATGGAAACTGCTCCCAAGGCTGGTGTCTCCAGGGACAGAAAGTGGGATGACAGGAGGGATGTGAAGGAAGGCATGTCTACACAACCCTCCTGGAGTCTGAGCACTCTGATGTCTGGTTGTTCTCCTATGATTCTGGTGGGCATGCTGCTGTGGTCAACCTAGGAATTAGAATGGTGCCCCCTTTCCTGATGTAAGGGTCATATGCGCCCAGCAGGCAGGGTGAACTGGCAAAGGTAGGGACCACCGATCTAGAGCAGCCCTCAATCTTGCACATGGAGAAGGTTGAGCCCAAAGACAAGTATGGGATCAAAGCCTACTGACCTCTTCCCATTCTGTTCCTTTCTGCATACAGCCACTGGCAAGGCCCTAATACCCCCAGGTCTTTTTCAGTCTTCCTGCCTACACCTCCAGTTCTCCCAATGGCTGCCCGTAGCACCCAGGATGCAGCCCCTACCCTGTGCCTGAGCGACTAGCCCCAAGGACCTGCCTAATTCCTCCTAGGGCTGTGGCACCCACTTGCCTGTGAATTTGGGAGCCATGTGGCATGACATGGGCCCACACTGCTCTTCCTGTACTCCAGTTTCCCCCCCTCAACTTTCTGTACCTCGTTCAGACCCTCTAGGAAGCTGACCCTAACCCTACCCACCCCAAAGCAATCAATCCTGTCTCCCTGAAGTGTCCTGATAGCACCCTTGCTTCTTTTCAAACTTCCCAACTTCCACTGACATTCACTTAGATGAGTATTTCAGTACTATTGCCTCACCCATGAGGGCAGGGACAGCATCTGGCCTCCTGCCTCTCACTAGGCACATGGGCTGCATACCATGCAAGATTGGTGAGTGAAACTGTGGACTGAATAAGCACAACGAATTAGCCGCAGAGCCACACTGTCACCTCAGAAACAGTGCCCAGGTCACTCTATGGGTAAATCACTTGAGAAAAATTATAGACCAATTATTGAAAACACCATGTTGTGTATTTCAAGGACTAGGGTTCTATCAGCTACAAGGATAGGTGAGCCAAAGATACAAATCTACATTACAAATGAGCCAAAGACAGCCCCTAGGTTGCCAGGGAGGTTCTATGTTGTCTCCCTGGAGTGCTGGAGGGCTGGCTGGTAGCTTTCTCTAACTCTCCTTCCTGGATCTATCTTTCCAGCTTCTAAAATTTCTAGCATCATGTCTTATTCCTATAATGCCTTTCATATTCCATCATACCCGTGGTGGTCCTACTTCCCTCACTGAACCAAGGGTGTTCTGCAGCCACTTCTCTGGGGAATTCTCTCCTGCCCCCTTCCAGGGCAGCAATGGGCATGCCTCTTCCCTGGGGATGGGGAGGCTGACAGAGCAGGGAGCAGGTCACTAGATTTCAGGCATTGAGATGTCTGTCTACCCAGTTGGAGTCTCCACTTAAAGCTGTGCATGCAAACACCTCCTCACTGTCTTTGTTGTTGGTGGGGTTATTACATGTACCACCAGATGGCAGGAGAGTATCTCAAGGGAAGGACACTTTCTTCTGGGCCAACGCCACCCACCACAAAGGTCCCTATTCCAGGGCCTGCAGGTCACGGCCAGCAGCCTATGTATGCACATTTCACAGCTCTGACTGACCTTCAGAGGCTCTAGGTCACTAGCCCATGGCCTCCTAAAATGGATAGGTTCTCCAAGAATCCTAGAAACTAAAGTTAAGGCAGGCTGGGCGAGAACCTCCATATCCTTCACCTGTCCTAAACCCCACCATCTCTATTCCATTTTGCAAGCCATATAGGCCTCTCTCTTTGGCTTCCTGCTTGGAGGACTGCTGGGGCATGTTTTACCTCTGGAATAGAAACAAAAGGTATTCTGACTGTGTGGCCAAGGTGGGGTCTCTCCCACCAGATGACAAGCATGCTCGGGCTACACTATCATCAGGCCACATTCCAGACAGCTTCCCAGAACCCAGAGCATCAAAGCCAGGTTCCTGAAACTGTATCACCAGGTTCTTAGATACTGCTCAGTTCATCTGTCCAGCACCCTCCCTTCTGCTGGAAACATCACTCCACTATCTTGGAGTGATTGCTTCACCCCCCCACCGGAACCACCTAATTCTAGAGGAACAGCTCCTCTCTTCTGGGCCTCACTTCCACCTTGTGGTCACAAGCCAGAGAAGTCCCAAGTCCTTCCCTAAGACTTCTGATTGGAATTAAGGAGAGAGAGAGCCCTTTACACCTGACTTTAGGGAGAGGAAAAAAAGGAAAATGTGAGAAGGAGCCCCACATCTGCCCTTGCCAGCTGTTTGAGTCTGCCCAAAACCAGCTGTTAGCTTTGCCATTTTGTAGCTCCCATCTGAAGCACTGCCTCACCTTTGTACCTCATTATCTTTGCTCACATTGTCTCCTCTACTCAGGATACCTTTCCCCTAAGGCCACCTGTGAAATCCCTCTTGCCTCCCAAGTCACTTCCTCTGAGTAGCCTTTTATGAGCTTCAGGCCTCAGTGACCTGTCCAGGACCCCAGCTCCTCTTGACAGGACCATAACATCCACCCTCACCCTGAGCTGAAGGTGGTGGTGGCTGACAAGTGGATGTGTGGCTCTCACCTGTACAGGAGCTGGCCCCGGTCCCGCGCGCTGATCTTCCTCCACAATCCGTTCTCAAAGGCATCTTTTGCAGCAGCCACTGCCTTGTCAACATCGCTGGCCTGCGCCAGGGACACCTGGCAGATAACCTGTGGTGGAGCAGAGCTCTGAAGCCCTCCCTAGGCTCAGTGGACATGGACACAGACACAGCACCTCCCTGCTCTCCCGGCCACCTGGTGTGCCCAGAGAAGAAAGCCTGCCAGGGGAAGGGCACTGGAAGGGAGCAACAACGAGAGGAAGATGGGTCCTAAGAAAGGTCTGTTTGTATTTCTACATACCAGGGACCTTCTCTTCACTTTCCCACTGAGTCCAATAGGGCAGCAGACTTGGGCTGCAGACTGAGTCTGAGTGTTTTCAAACCAAAAGCATGGACCCATTTCAGCAGAAGTTTTAGCAGAAGTTTTCTTTCTTAAGTGGAATAGGCTAGACATTGGAGGAGATTGGACAGGTTGCCTCTCTGCACAGCACACCCTCAAGGTGCTAATATTCTCTACAGCACAAGACTTGGCACAGCTGGGAGAGAAGGGAAGGAGGGGTGAGGTCAGTGCTTCCTTGCTGATCAGTATAGATAGCACCTGCTAGGCAGCCCTGCCCCTATAGGCTCCAGCCCAAGACCCCCAAAGTATGTTTTGAGGTGGCAGCAGTGCTCGATGTTCCTGTCCAAGGGCACTGTACCCCTTGTCTATGTCCCCACAATTTGTTCATCTCTTTGGGAAAAACTTTCTTTACACTCCCGTCAGATGAGCCATTTTGAGTGTGCTATCACTTTTCTGCGTGAACTGAAGTGATGCTGTAGAATGGGACAGAATAGAAAATGATCAGAATATACCTGTGAGAATATATTCTGTTGTTCCAGGTATGTACATGTGTGAGAATACATGTGTGCATGGGTCACGACATAAGAGGGTCATAATCAAGAATCTTGACAAACACAGGATTCAAGGAAGAATTTCCTGATATTGGGGTACAAATATTTGGGAAGGTGGGGCCCACACTGGGATAATTGTTGAAATGTGGAGGAGGGTATGGTCTTCTTGTCTTCTTTGGGAGGTTTTAACTCTATTCCAGGCCTATGGAGCCAGCTCAAGACCCTTTAGAGTCCTCTGGTCCCCAACCCCCGCCAACCTCTCCACTGTGCCATTCCTGTAAGGAGGTCTGGAGAATGACTGCAATCCTTTTGTGTCCAAGCATAAGTCCCCTGGGACAGGACCCCCAGAGGTCATATAGGGGAGTAGATGGGAGAACACACCATGGATGGGGTAGCAGTAGCAGGGAGGCAAGAAGGGGGTGCTGGGCATGCACTCACACTTCCATCTGTCGGGTTGATAGTGTCATAGGTCTTGGCACCCTCAGCATCCACAAACTTGCCCCCAATGAAAAGTTGGTGGGGCATTTGGAGGACCAGCTTGTTCACTGCCTTTTCCACCTGGGAAGGAACATTTCACAGGTTTTAGCTGTAGTGTGGATTCCTCACAAATGGGCATCAGTGAGTGGCACAAACCCTCATGGAGACGTAAGAAACGCTTAGGTGGTGCTCGCTTCAGCAGCACATATAGTGAAACTGGAATGATACAGAGAAGATTATCATGGCCCCTGCACAAGGATGATAGGCAAATTTGTGAAGCATTGCATATTTTTTATGAATAAGTACCTATCAATAATAGCCTTAAATGTAAATGGATTAAATGGTCCAGTCAAAAGGCATAAGGTAGCTGAATGGATAAGAAAACATGACCAGTACATATGTTGCCTACAAAACACCCATGTCAGAACAAAAGACCTGCACAGGCTGAAAGCGAAAGGTTGGAGAACAACATTCCAAGCAAATGGACAGGAAAACAAAGCCAGGATAGCAATGTTCATATCAGAAAAAAATAGACTTCAAAATAAAAGCCATAAAAAAGAGACCCAGAAAGACACTTCATAATCCTCAAGTAAAGAATCCATCAAGAACACATAAACATTATAAACATATATGTACCCAATATAGGAGCACTGAAATATATAAGGAAAATCTTGGAGGACTTCAAGAAAGCTATAGACAGCAACACACTTATACCAGGGGATTTTAACACCGCACTGTCAAAAATGGATAGATCTTCCAAACAAAATATCAACAAGGATATTGCAGCATTGAACAATGCTTAGATCAAAATGGATTTAACTGACTATATATATATATATATATATATATATATATATGGACAGGAAAAAGGGTATATATATATATATATATATATATATATATATATATATATATCCCCTTTCATCCCAAAGAAGCAAAATACACATTCTTTTCAAATGCACATGGAATATTTTCAAAGATAGACCACATGATAGGACACAAAACAACCTTCAACAAATTCAAGAAAACTGAAATTGTATCAAGCATTTCTTGGACCACATGGGCCTGAAACTAGAAACCAACCTCAAGGAGAAAACTGAAAAATACTCATATTAGTGGAAATTGGTTAGCACGCTACTGAACAATGAATGGGTTTAAAATGAGACCAAGGGAGAAATCAAAAGCTTTCTGGAAACAAATGAAATTGAACTCACAGAAGTCCAAACCTTATAGGACACAGTGAAGGCAGTATTGAGGGAAGTTCACAGCACTACAGGCCTACCTAAAAAAGACAAAGATTTCAAATAAACAATCTAACCCTACATCTACCAGAACTGGAGGAACAACAACAACAACAGAAAGCCTGGAGCGAGTACAAGGAAGGAAATAACCAAGGTCAGAGCAGAATTAAATGACATATTCTAAGGGTCAATAAATCCCAGATCAGGTTCCTTGAAAAGATAAACAAAATCTACAAGCCTTTAAGCACATTCATCAAGGAAAAAAAAAGACAGAAGTCCCAAATAAACAAAATGAGAAGTGAAAGAGGAAAGATTACCACTGATACTCCAGAAATACAAAGGATTGTAAGAAATAACTATGAACAACTATTATGTTAAGAAATTTGAAAGCCTGGGCAAAATGGACAAATTTCTAGAAAAACAGAATCTTCCAAAACTGAATGAAGAAGAAGCAGAAAGCCTGAATAGACCAGTAACAGCTGACTGAGTCAAAGCAGTAATCAAAAAACTCCCAGCACACAAAAGCTCTGGACCTGACGGTTTCACGGGAGAATTTTAGGAAACACCTAAGGAAGGGCTAGCCCACATCCTTCACAGACTACTCCAAAAAATCCAAGAAGAGAAAAGACTCCAAAACCCTTTTTATGAAGCGGACATCTACAAATCCCAAAGCCATGTAAAGACACAACAATGAAAGAAAGCACAGGTCAATATTGCTGATGAACACAGACACTAAACTCCTCAACAAAATATTGGCCATCCACATCCATCATTAAATGAAAAAGATCATACACCGTAATCGAGTGGGATTCATCACAGGGATGCAAGGATGGTACAATATTCACAAATCAATAAATGTAATACATCACATAAACAAAAGCAAAGTCAAAAATCACATGATCATATCAACAGATGTGAAAAAAAGCATTTGATAAGGTACAGCAGCCATTTATGATACAAACACTCAGCAAAATGGGAGTAGAGGGAGCATACCTCAACATAATAAAGACCATATACAAAAAACCTACAGCCAACATCATACTCAATGAGCAAAAACTAAAAGTTTTCCCACTAAGATCAGGAACAAGACAAGGATGTTCACTTTCATCACTTCAATTCAACATAGTACTGAAAGTGATAGAGCTACAGTGGTCAGGCAAGAAAAAAAAAGGCATCCAAATTGGAAAGGAGGAAGTAAAACTGTCACTGTTTGCAGATGACATGATAGTGAACATAGAAAATCCTATAGCCTCCACAAAGAATCTTCCCGACCTAATAAGCAAATCTGGCAAAACAGTGGGACAGAAAGTCAATATTCAGAAATCAAAGGCATTTTTGTACACCAACAATGAAATATCAGAAACAGAAGTCAGGGAAAAAAAAATCCCACTTGATGTAGTAACAAGAAAAAATAAAGTACCTAGGAGTACACCTAATCATGGAGGTAAGAGATGTGCACTCAGGAAGCTACACAACACTGACTAAAGAAATTAAGGAAGACACAAATAAATGGAAGCATATACTATGTTTATACATTGGAAGAATTAACATCACCAAAATGTCCATACTACCCAAAGCAATTTTTAGATTCAATGCAATCCATAGGAAATACCAATGATATATTTCTCAGACATAGAACAAACATTTCAAAATTTATATGGAACAATAAATGACCCCAGATAGCCACAGCAGTCTTGAGAAAGAAGAAAAGAGTAGGAAGGATCACAATACCTGATATCAACTATATTACAAGGCCATGGTAATCAAGACAGTCCGGTACTGGCATGAGAACAGACACATCGATCAAAGGAACAGAATAGAGAGCCAGAAATAAACCCAAGTGTCTGTGGTCAATTAATATTCAACAAAGGGGGAAGAAGCAAAAAATGGAGTAAAAAGAACCTCTTCAACAAATGGTGTTGGGAGATGTGGACAGCTACATGAAAAAAAAAGGGACTCAACCACCAACTTACACCATACAAAAAAATACACTCAAGATGGATAAAAGACTTAAATATGTAGTCACAACACCATGAAAATCCTAGAGGAGAACATAGGCAGGGAAATCTCACATATTCCACACAACAATATTTACACTGATATCAAGGAAAGAATAAGCAAGTGGGACTTCATCAAAATGAAAAGCTTCTACTTGGCTAAAGAAAGCATCAGCAAAATGAAAAGGGAACCAACAATATGGGGAAATATATTTACAAATGATATCACAGACAAGGGTTTGAGTTCCAAAATATATAAAGAACTCACACAACTCCACTCCAGGAAGGCAAACAACACAATGGAAAAATAGGCAAATGATCTGAGCAGACACTTCTCCAAGGAGGACATACAGAGGGCCCAGAGACACATGAGAGGATACTCAGCATCACTAGCTATCAGAGAGATGCAAATTAAAACCACAATGAGATGCCAGTCCACACAGGTCATAATGGACATCATAAACAAATCAACAAACAAATGCCGGAGAGCTTGTGAAGAAAAGGGATTCCCAGCGAACTGTTGGTGGAAATGCAGACAGGTGCAGCCATTGTGGAAAAGGGTATGGAATTTCCTCAGAAAACTAAAAATGGAACTGCCTTTTGACCCAGCAATTCCACTGCTGGCATTGTAGCCCAAGAATCCTGAAACACCAATTCAAAAGGTCCTATGCACTCCAATGTTCATAGCAGCACAATTTACAGTAGCCAAGTGCTGGAGGCAACCTAAGTGCCCTTCAGTAAATGAATGGATCAAACAACTCCGGTACATTTACACAGTGGAATTGTGTACAGCAGAAAGAAAGGAATTCCTATTCTTCTTGACAGCATGGATGCATCTGGACAGCATTATGCTTAGTGAAATAAGCCAAGCAGTGAAAGACTAATGCCATATGATCTCACCTATAAGTGGAACCTAATCAACAAAACAAATAAGCAAGCAAAATATAACCAGAGACATTGAAATAAAGAATGAACTGACAGTAACCAGAGGGGAGTTGGGATGGGATAATGGGCGTAAAGGCATAAAGTTCATCAAGGAACATGTATAAAGGACACATGAATGAAGCCAAAGGGGGGTAGGATGGTGAGTGGGAGGTAGAGATGGCTACATTGGGGGTGAGTGGTAGAGGGAACATGGAGACAACAGTACTTGAACAACAAGGAGAAAAAATAAAATGCAAGATTATTTCTTTCTGCCAGTGATGGTCAGGTTGAAGTGTTTCTACCAGCCACATTTTTAACATTATATCAAAATATTGACATATTTTCTACAGTGTTAATAATTTGCATTGCTAGAAATAAAAGCTGGATGCCCCCCCCCAAAAAAAATAAAGAAACACTTAGATGGACAACTACTGACATGTTTGTGCACACACACACACACACCTGAGGGATCTACTGTTGGGGAAGACTGAGGATCTGAGTGGTAAGAAGAAATGAGAAGCATAGACTCTGTGGCCAAACTGCCTCAACTAAAGTCCCAGCCCTGCTACTTACCTGCTATGTGACCTCAGGCTGTTTGCTTGACCTTCACATATAGAAAGTAGGTGGACAGGTCCTTGTAAGCTGCCACACTTGACACCATCCCCCTCCACATACTTCTCTACAGATCTGCAACTCCATGCTGAATGCAGGAGTCTCTGTGATGCTGACTCCTTCCTGAAGCCTGTTCATCAGTCATTTCTCCACAAACCCAAAGCCAAACTGAAGTCCATCCTGACAACCTGTGATTTCTTCATCAGCCTTTGTTTCAAACTACCAACCAAATGGACTACCCCAGAGCTAATTACTGTGGGAGTTTGTAGCTTGCCGAGATGACCTGGCAATAATTTCCAAGAGTTTCTTTAAGAAACAGATTTGCAATTACTTCATCACTCTTCCATAACACAGGTGGAATGTATAGGAACATTTGGTTTCTTTATTGGGAAAATAATCCAAATTCCCTTTTCTCTTGCTCTCTTTTTGTTCTAGCATTTCAAGAAACATAATTTAATGCAGAGAATTGGTTACACAGGTGATGGAAGAGCTGAGAAGCCATGAGTCAACCCTGAGATCAGCAACAGCAAGAAGCCACTGCCATCACCAAATTAAAGGGACAAATGGAGGAGACAGTTATACCAGAACTAGGGGCTAGGGCCACTCAGAGGAACCAGAGTCAAGGCAGGATAATCTGGGAGAGGATGGAGGCACAGTGAAGATGAACCTGAAAAAACCCACAAAAGGTGAAAGAAGGAGAGAAGTGCTCTCTGTACAAGCTTCTTATTATTATCCTTGCTTCATGTCTTGGAACTCAGAACTTGTCCTATATACTGAGTCTTAGACAGAAATTTCTTCTGTTGAGTTTGCCTTCCTGCCCTGGTGTCCTCAGGCTATCCAGAGCCGCCAGAGAGAGCTTGGGACACTGAAGGATGGGCTCTTGGGGGTCCTGCCTTCCTATTCATCCAGGTTTTCTCCAGGTGTCATTTTGGATCCATAGCTGTCAATGCCTGAGGTGTCTACAGAGCCATGCCCATGTGGAGGAGCCCAGAACTCACGTAGTCAATGATGCACTCGCTCTCTTTGTCATCCCCTCGCAGCTTTCTCACTAACAATTGGATGAAGTCCTTGAAGGTTGTTGCCATGTAAATGTCTTCATTTTCTAATTCCATACCATCACATAGCTCTTTCACTTCTTCCACCAGTCTGAAGGAAAGGAGATATTAAAGAGTAGGACCACAGAAAGAGGCATGGCAGACATGCATTCTTCTAGCAGCAGAGGTGCTGGTGTCAAGCACATTTATCCAGAAGAGACTTTCATCCTAGCACCTCAAACATGAGTATTAGTCTAGAACTGGGGTTCAGATCCCAATCCATGGACTGAGAAGGCCCTGGTTTCAAGTTCTGGCTCCACCACTTACTAATTTGTGATCTTGGGCAAGTGACGCACTCTTCTGAGTCTCAGTTTCGTCACCTGTAACATGGGAGTAATTATAGCTCCACTATTATTTTGTGATGAGTAAATGAGATAATCCAATTATTAATAACTAATATGAGATCAATAATAATAATTTTCAAAAGACACTGTTAAACATGAAAAAAATGAGCCACAGATTGGGACAATATATTTCCAAATCATATAGCTGATAAAGGAATTTCATTCAAAATATACAACAAACTTTCAAAATTCAACACCAAGAAAAAAACAATCTAAGTAAAGATGGTCAAAAAATTGATCAGCTGTATTACCAAAAAAGAAACATGGATGACATGTGAAAAGATGCTGAACATCATTAGTCATTAGGAAAATGCAAGTTAAAACCAAGAGACATGGCTAGATACTCATGAGAAAATCTAAAATTGTAAAGCCTGACCATACCAATTACTGGTAAAGATATAGAGCAACTGAACTCTCATAAACTGTTGGTAATATTGTAAAATGGTACTTTGCAAAGAGGTTTGGCAGTTTCTTAAAAATTAAACATACGCCTCTCATTTCACTTTCAGGCATCTACCCAAGCAAAATAAGTGCCTTCATATAGACAGATGATGACAGAGTAGGAAGCTCCAAAAGTGCATCCCTCCACCTAAATAATTATTGAACTTGTAGGAACTGCCTGAATCAAATGTTTTGGAACTCTGGAGTCAAGTGAACACTTGCAGTATCCAGGGAAAAGCATGATGAGGAGCTGGCAAATGTCAGTAAATTTCAGCGACTTTTAGCCTTTCAATGAGGTATTGGTTGCCATCTCTTATCTCTCATCTTTGTGGCAGGAAGCCATGCAGGCAGCAGGCCATACTCCTGGTTGCAGCTGGCTGGAGCCAGGGTGGGCAATAAGAACTCTGTCTTTTGTAACTCAAGATTATGTGTTCTGAGTGTTGATACTGAACACTGAGGAGCCAGCACGAAGTCTGGCAGTCATTGTTTCAGTCTCCACAGGCTGAAGCAGCTTCCCTGGGATTTAAAGAGGCAGTCCATTTGTTTGTTTGGTTTTTACTTTCTTTCCCTTTGGGGAGCCAGACATTTAACAAACTCTTGGCTAGGTTACAAGCTGACTGTACAGATAACAGAATAGAAATTTTAATAACTGACTACATACAAGAAATACCCACTTTAAAAAAAAAAGTTTGGATAAGTCACAAATGAATGGCTCCAGCCTGCAAGAACTTGATTTTGAAAACCCTAAGAAATGACAGAATTAGACTTTCAGAAGTATCACAATAAAATACTCAAAATATTGTTTTAAACCAAAAAAAAGCAAAAAATATAGAAAATATAGCCCATTCACAGGAAAACAGGAATTTAAAACAGGAAATCCTGAGGAAGAACAGATACTGCAATTGTTAGTCAAAGATTTTAAATCAACTGTCTTAAATATGTCCAATGATCTTTTTAAACCATGAACAAAGAACTAAAGAATATCATAAAAAATGATATATGAAAATGACAGTGTTAACAAAGATAAAAATTACAATAAGAAACCAAACAAATTCTCAAGATGATAACTACAATTATTGGAGTAAAAATTCTCTAGACAGGTTCAACAGCAGATTTAAACTGGCAGAAAGAAAGCATCAGTAAACTTGAAATTACCTAGTATGAGAACCTGAAAAAAAAAGTGAATAAAAATAATTGAGCCTGAGGAACCTGTGGGACATCATTAAACATATCAACATACCCATTATGGGAGTTCCAGTGGAAACCAAAAAAAAAAAAAATTATCTAAGGAATAATAATTAGAAAGTTCCTAAATCTGAGAAAACATGAATATACATGTCCAAGGAGCTCAATGAACTCCAAGAAGGATAAACTCAAAGAGAACCACAATAAGACACATTACAGCTAACTCACTGAAATGCAAAGACAAAGAAGAAACTGGAAAAGCATCAAGAAAGAAGTGACTCATCACATACAAAGGATCCTCAATAAGATTAAAAGCTGATTCTCCTCAAATACCATGAAGAACAAAGGCAGTGGAATAGAGTCCTGAAAAAAAAATAATCAAACAAAAATTAACAAAAGGAACATTAAGACATTTCTAGATAAACAAATGTTGAGGGAGTTCATTACCTGTAGACCTGTCCTACACTAAATATTAAAGGAAGCCTTTCAAGCTGAAATGAAGGGCACTAATGACTAACTGAAAGCCATAAAAAAAAGGAAAAAGAAAACACTGGTAAAGGTAACTACATAGGTAAATGTGAAAGCCAGCAGTATTGTAATTTTGATATAGTATATAAGTTCTCTCTTTGTCTTATGTAATATAATAAGCAAATGCATGAAACAGTAAGTTAAGTTCTATGTTAATGGCTATACAATGCACAAGGACATAATCTGTGAAAATAACAATATAGAGGGGGAAGGACAGAGATGCATAGGAGTAGAGTGTTTGTGCACTATTGAAACTAAGCTGGTTTTATTTTAACTAGTTATTATAGGGTTAAGATGTTAATACAATCTCCAAGGTGAAACTAAAAATAACTAAAAAATAAGAAGGGAACCAAAATTATACATTACCAAAAAAGCAGCAATGGAAAAACGGAGGAATATATGAGACATACAGAATACAAATGAATAAATGCCACAGGTAAATCCTCCTTTATCAGCAGTCTGGATAAATGAAATGGAAGAGTGAGTGAAAAACAGCATTCATCCATATGCTACAAAAGATTCACTTTAGATATAATTACATAAAAAGTTGAAAGTACAAAATGGAAAAGATATTCCATGCAAATAGTAAACAAAGAGGGTTGGGGTGGCTACATTTTGGCAGACAAAATAGATTTTAAATTGAAAAAGTTTAAAAGAGACAAAGAATACTGACAAGTTTGACACAACAAGACAACATAACAATTAAAAACATATATGCACCGAAAAGCACAGCCCCATAATAAAAAAAATTGGCAGAATTGAAAAGAGAAATATACATTTTATAATAATAGTTAGATCATAAATCCCCAACTTTCAGTGATAAATAGAAAACCATACAGAAGATAGAGAAATAGAGGACTTAAGAAAACACTATAAACTGCGGCGAGGGGGGGAGGTATAAGGGGACTAAATGGTAATGGGAAAAAAATGCAACCCCCCCACTATAAATCAATTGTATATATACAGAGCATTCCACCCAAGAAGAGCAGAATTCATATTCTTCTCAAGTCCAAATAGGATATTCTCCAGGATAAGTCATTTGTTAGCCACACAAGTTTTAATAAGTTTTAAAACATTGAAATCTTATAAAGTATCTTTTTATCACAATACAATAAAAGTAGAAATCAATAACACAAAGAAAACTGATAAAAATCACAAATATGTGGAGATTAAATACACATTCTTTCTAAATTTTTAATTTTTCCAGTTTTATTGAAAAATAATATACATCATTGTATAAGTTTAAGGTGGAGGGCATGATGTTTGATTTACATATATTGTAAAATGATTACTATGATAGGTTTAGTTAACATCCATTGCCTCATTTAGATACAATAAAAAAGAAAAATTTTACTCTACTCTTAACAACTTTCCTGTATATCATACAGCAACATTAACTATAGTCACCATGTTGTACATTACATTCCTACTACTTATATATCTTATAACTGGAAGCCTGTACCTTTTAACCACTTACATCCAAACCCCCTTCCCCCAAACACCCCCTACCCCACACCTCTGGTAACTACAAATCTGATCTCTTTTTATATGAGTTTAGAGGGTTTTGTTATTGTTAGGTGTTTTGTTTTTTTGTTTTTGTTTTTTTGGAAGACTTCATGTATGAGATCATACAATAAATGACACTTTCTTCTTTGAAGATTTTTTATTTATTTATTTCTGGAGAGGGGAAAGGAGGCAGATAGAGAGGGAAAGAAACATCGATGTGTGGTTGCCTCTGACTCGATCCCCACTGTGGACCTGGCCTGCAAGCCAGGCAGGTGCCCTGACTGGAAATCTAACTGGTGACCCTTTGGTTCCCAGGCCATGGCTCAGTCCACTGAGCCACACCAGCAAGGGCTAAATCACACTTCCTTAAACAACCAATGGGTGAAAGAAGTCACAGAGGAAACTATAAAGTACCGTCAAAGAAAAAGAAAACCACAACATACCAAATCTTATGGATCACAACAAAAGTAGTGCTAAGAGGGAAATTAACTGTAAAAACATACATTAAGAAAGAAGAAAGATGTCAAGTCAATAGCTTAACTATACACCATGTAATTAGGAAAAGAAAAGCAACCTAAAGCTAGCAGAGAGAAGGAAATAGTAAAGATTAGAGCAGAAATAAATGAAATAGACCTGTAGTATTCCTGAGTCTCTTTGTCTGGTTTTGGTATCAGGGTAATGGATGCAGACTTTGTAGAATAAATTTGGAAGCGTTCCCTTTTCTTCATTTTTTTCTGTAATAATTTGAGAAAGATGGATTTAATTCTTTACATTTTTAATAGCATTTGCCTGTGAAGTGATCTGGTCCTGGACTATTGTTTGGAGTTTTTGTTTACTTATTTTTTATTTAATGGGGTAACATTGGTGAGTAAGACTATATAGGTTTCAAGTGTACATTTCTATGACACAACCTACATATTGCATTGTGTGCCTCCCCCCAATGTCAAATCATCTTCTGTCACCATATATTTGACCCCCTTTACCCTTTATGACTCCCCCACTCCGCAGCCTTCTGTTTACAACCACACTGTATTTATGAGGTTTTGTCTTTCTTGTTTATTCAGTTGTTGCTTTCACTTTTATATTTCACATGAGTGAAATCCTATGGTTCTTAACTTTTTCTGTCCGACTTACTCTGCTTAGCGCAATAGTCTCAAGGTCTATCCATGCTGTTGCATATAGCAGTATTTCATCTTTTCTTGTGGCTGAGCAGTATTCCATTATACATTTGCAGCACATCTTATTTAATCATCTATCGAAGGACAGTTCAGTTGTTTCCGTGTCTTGACCACAGGGGATAATGCTGCAATGAACATATGGGTGCATACATCTTTGTGAATAAATGTTTTTAATTTCTTGGGCAGATATCCAGAAGAGAAGTTGCTGGGTCATCTGGTAACTCTATTAATTTTTTGAGGAACTTCCATACTATTTTCCATAGGGGCTGTACCAGTTTACATTCTCACCAGCAGTAAGTGAGGGTTCATTTTTCTCCACAATCTCTCCAACACTTGCTATTACTAGTCTTGCTGATAATCGGCATTCTAACACATGTGAGGTAGTATCTCATTGTAGTTTTGCATTTCCCTAATAAGTAGTGAAGTTGAGCTTTTTTTTTTTTTTTCATATTTCTACCGGCCACTTGTGTGTCTTTTTGGGAAAAGTGTGTGTTCAGGTCCTCTGTGCATCTTTAATTGAATTGCTTCTTTGGTGTTGAGTGGTATGAGCTCTATTTTTTTAATCATTTTTATTGTTATTCTATTACAGCTGTCCCAATTTTTACTTCTTCACCCTCTTCCACCCATCCCACACCCTGCTCCACAATCAATTCCAATAATGTTGTCCAGTTGTCCATGCTCATGGGTCATTCATACATGTTTTTTGACTAGTCCCTTCCCCTTCTTTCCACTTTTATCTCCCTCCCCCATCCCCTCCAGTCACTTTCAGTCTGTTCCATGTTCCCATGCTTGTGGTTTTATTTTGTTCATTAGTTTATTTTGTTCATTAGATTCCTCTCACAGATGAGATCAGGCAGTATTGTCTTTCACTGACTGACTCATTTCACTTAGTATGATATTTTCCAGTTCCATCCATGCTTTTGCAAAAGTTAGGAGTTCTTTCTTTCTGGTGTGTAGTGTTCCATTGTGTAAATGTGCCATAGTTTTTTGATCCACTTATTTACTGATGGGCACTTAGGCTGTATCATTTGGATGTTAACCACTTGTGGAAGCTGTTGTCTGTAAATGTCTTCTCCCATTTGGTTGGTGGTCTTTTTTGTTTTCTCATCAGTTTCTTTTGCTGTGCAGAAGCTTTTTAGTTTGATATAATCCCATTCAGTTACTTTTGCCTGTACTTTCCTTGTCCTGGGTATCAAATTCTCAAAATCTTCTCTAAGACTAAGGTCCATAAGTTTAGTACCTATATTTTCTTCTATGTAATTTATTGTTTCAGGTCTTATATTTAGGTGTTTGATCCATTTTGAGTTCACTTTTGTATATGAGGACAAAGTGCAGTCTAGTTTCATTATTTTGCATGTGGCTTTCCAATTTTCCCAGAACCATTTATTGAAGAGGCTTTGTTTTCTCCATTGTATATTTTTTGGCTCCTTTGGCAAAAATTATTGGTGCATATACATCTGGGTTTATTTCTGAGCTTTCAGTTCTGTTTCATTGCTCTGTGTTTGTGTGTTTTTCTGCTAATACTATGGTGTTTTAATTACCATCCTTTTGAGCCCTGGCTGGCATAGCTCAGTGGATTGAGCGCGGGCTGGGAACCAAAGTGTCCCAGGTTTGATTCCCAGCCAGGGTACATTCCTGGGTTGCAGGCCATAACCCCCAGCAACCGTACATTGATGTTTCTCTCTCTCTCTCTCTCTCCCCCTTCCCTCTCTAAAAAAATAAATAAAATATTTTAAAAAAAATAATAATAATTACCATCCTTTTGTAGTATCATTTGAAGTCAAAGAGTGTGACACCTTCAGTTTTGTTGTTTTTTTCTCAGGATGGCTTTGGCTATTTGAGGTCTTTCACGATTCCATATACTTCTGATGTTTCCTTTTGGTTTTTCTTTAAATGTCATTGGAATTTGAATGCAGATTGCATACAATCTGCATATTGATTTGGGTAATATGGATATTTTAACTATGTTGATTTATCCTGTCCATGAAACTGAATATCTGTCCATTTCATTGTGCCTTTTTCCATTTCTTTTAATACTGCTTTGTAGTTTTCTGTATTGCTGGGATTTTGTGAGCATTGCCTCATTTCATTGCTAGTAATCATTCTGTTTGGATTTTTTGTGTCCTCCTGGTTCATTTTTGGAAGGTTGCATGTTTCTAGAAATTTATCCATTTCTTCTATGTTATCCAATATAATTGTTTATAGTATTCTTCAATGACCCTGTGCATTTCTTTTTTATGTATTTTTAAAACTATATTTTATTTTATTTTTTTGAGGTTACAAATTATTTTTTATGAATAGGTGAATTTGAAAATACGGAATCTGCAAACAATGAGAACAATCTATTAATTAATGGGTAAAAGGCTATGAAATAACAATATATCTGGGCTTTTATATTTTTTAATTTAATTTTATTTTTAACACTTTTTATTGTTGTTCAAGTGCAGATTTCTGCCTTTCCCTCTCTCCCATCTTTTCACCCCCCCTTGTTATTGTCCCTGTGTCCTTTATAATTGTTCCAATAAACCCTTCACCCTTTTCCCCCATTGTTCCCTCCCCTCTCCCCTCTGGTTACTGTCAGCCTGTTTAAAATATCTTTTATTGATTATGCAATTTCAGTTGTCATATTTTTTCTCCCCTTTATTCCCCTCCATCTTGTACCCCTCCTCCCAATAGCATCCCCCTCCACTCAGTTTATGTGCATGAATCATACATATAAGTTCTTTAGCTTCTCCATTTCCTAAACTATTCTTAACCTCCCCCTGTCCATTTTGTACCTAACATGTATGCCTCTTAATCCCTGTACCTTTCCCCTCTCTTCCCCCTTCCCCTCCCCCACTGATAACTGTCCATAGCATCTCCATTTCTGTGATTCTGTTCCTCTTCTAGTTGTTCACTTACTGTTTTTTTTTTTTAGGTTCATTTGTTGATAGTTGTGCGCTTGTTGTCATTTTACTGTTCGTATTTTTGGTCACCTTCTTTTTTTTTAGAGAAGTTTCTTTAACATTTCATATAATAAGGGTTTGGTGATGATGAACTCCTTTAACTTAACCTTATCTGGGAAGCATTTTATCTGCCCTTCCACTCTAAATGATAGCTTTACTGGGTAAAGTAATCTTGGATGTAGGTCCTTGCTTTTCATAACTTTGAATTCTTCTTTCCAGCCCCTTCTTGCCTGTAGGGTTTCTTTTGAGAAATCATCTGATAGTTTTATGATAACTCCTTTGTAGGTAACTGTCTCCTTTTCTCTTGAAGCACTTCAAATTCTCTCCTTGTCTTTAATCTTGGATAATGTAATAATGATGTGCTTTGATGTGTGCCTCCTTGAGTCCAACTTCTTTGGGACTCTCTGAGCTTCCTGGACTTCCTCAAACTCTATTTCCTTGGCCAGATTGGGGAAGTTCTCCATTATTATTTTTTGAAACAAGTTTTCAATTTCTTGCTCTTCCTCTTCTCCTGGTCTCCCTATGATTCTGATGTTGGAATATTTAAAATTGTCCTAGTGTTCCTAAGCTCATTTTTTTGAAATCTCGTTTCTTCATTCTGTTATGGTTGAATGTTTATGTCTTCTTTGTGCTCAAAATTGTTGATTTGAGTTCCAGTTTCCTTCCCTTCATTGTTGGGTCTCTATATTTTTCATTATTTTACTTTGCATAGCCTTCATTTTTCCCCTCTATTTTGGGACCATATTCAACCATTTCTATGAGCATCCTGATTACCAGTGTTTTGAACCATGCATCTGATAGGTTGGCTATCTTTTCATGTCTTAGTTGCTTTACTGGAGTTTTGATATGTTCTTTAATTTGGGCCATATTTCTTTGTCCCAGAGCACCTGTTAAGCTGCAAGGGGCAGAGCCTTAGGTGTTTGCTGGAGGAGGGCAATCCACATGGATGTGTTGTGGTGCTGTATGTTGTGGAAGGGTCAGAAAGTGAACAATACCACTTCCTTGGCTCTTAGCTGGCTTTCAGTCACTTCCCCCACTACCCACAAGCAAATTGGGCCCTTCTGGTGCTGTCCAGGTTTGGTGGGTTTGTGTACATTCTAGGATCTCGTGGATTTCTCTAACAAACTCTCCTGTGAGGCTGGGAGTTTCTCTCACCCCTGCATCCCCTACAGGTTTTTACAGCCAGACTTTTTGAGGTTTTAGTTTCCCATGCTGAAATCCTGGGTTATGCAGTCTGTCTCACTCCTCAGTTGTTCTTTCCAGCTTACTTTCACATGAATGTGGGACCACCCAATGCCAGCAGCTGCCTTGCTCACCTGGTCTGCTGCCTTGACATGCATCCTCTCTGTCCTGGCTGCCCATCTCCATCCCTCCTACCAGTCTGGATGAATGTTTCTTCATTAACCCCTTGGTTGTCAGACTTCCGTACAGTTCAATTTTCTTGCAGCTCTGAATTTTTTAAATTGATTGTTGTCCCTGTTTTGGTTGTGTAAGGAAGCAAAGCATACCTATGCCTCCATCTTAGCCAGAAGTCCCTCATAACACATTAAATACAGGCTTGTTGTAGGAACATTATTCCTGGATTTTCAAAATCAAGCTAACCTGGATACCTTGCATACTCTGTTTTGGCCTTAATCATAGCTACTTCCTCTCTTATTGGTGACATTGGGTGCTCCAGTGCCACCGCCTCCCCAAGGCACTGTGCTGATTGGCAGAATAGGTGGCTGTGGGGAGCCTCCATGGCCTGCACTGGGTGGTGGGAAATTATTTTAGGTTATGTGAAAGAGTTACTTCCTTATCTCTAAGGCTTACCAGGAAATATGATTTGCAGAGAATAAATGGATTTTTCATCAAACCACAGGAAAGTCCAAAAGCTCCATCCCACACTTATGGCCACAGAGGGCCATTACACAAACCAACAGTTGGGAGTGGAAGATCCTGATGTGGTCAGGTTGATTCAAAAAGGAAGATGAAATACCAGAGTCTGTCTTGTTTGAAGTGCTTAATGCTGCAAAGAGAAAGATCTGGGTGAAGATCAGGTATGTAATGATTACCCTAACAGAGGCAGGATACATCTTGATGGTTATTGAGGTCAAGAAGACTGCCAGAATAAATGAGTCTTTAACAAACCTGAACTTTAACATCCCTGCTTTTTATGGAAGAGGAGTTTACTGGGAGCTGTGACAGCAAATACTGAGCAGGCAACACCATAGTCTTTTTTTCTTATCATTTGAATGTGAAAACCTCTTGAAGAAACTGATGACCCTGGACCCCAGCCAGGAACAGAAAATTTGGAGAAAATAATGAGGAATGTGTGGATAAACATGGGCCAGGAGAACAAACTCAGACATTTAGTGAGCTACACTATAATGAAAAGGACCTCCACATGATAGAAGTGATAACCATGGACTTAAAGTAGGACTAGATTTACAACTTATTAACAGACAGAAGGTTGACAGTGTGATGGTCATATACCTAATCCTGAGCTCCAAGAAATCCTAGGCAGAGGGCCACACCATCATTGTAAGACACTGTCCTTCCCTGACTTGAAGAGCCACAGTCTTTTCTCAACCAACAGAAGTCTATGCACACCCAGTGAAGTTCAACTATAGTGAGCCTTCTCTCTCTACATGAGTGTTGAAGGCAGAAAATCAGTGGCCTGAGGACCAGAAGTCAGGGCTGAAGGCCAAACAGCTTCCTAGTCCCCCACACATCATGGAGCTGAAGACTGCCATGCCAGCCAAGACCCCTAGTGTGATATTGGAGCCTTTAGACTTCTGTTCTTAACGCTAAGTAAATCTGACAGAAATGCTCTACCAGATGAGCTGCCAGAAGTAGGTGGTGGGCCACAAGGTCACATGCTGCCAGATAAGAGAGTGTGTAAATGCACCAGTGAATGCTTCACCAGGCGGGCAAGAGAGAGAGACTCCCTCCTGAGGGCCATAGGCTATGCAGCTATTAAGGCCACCTGTCCCATAGAGAGGACAGGCCAGTGCAAGTCCTGAGCAGCAAGAGGACGTAACTTTGTTCCCCTCAGTTTATATTAGTTTGGGTGTGGGAGAGGTTAGGTGCTTTCTCAGACTGACCAATTTATTCCCTAATGTTTTGTGAGCTTTATGTGGGTCCACTTCCCAACCAATCCCTTCTTTCTCCAGTCTAGACTGACAGGCCTCTTTGGTCCAGCAGCACCCTCTGCTGCCCTTCTGACTTCTATGGACCATATGTCTGCCTTTCCAGCCAAGGACACCCAGTTTAATTTGTGTTTTTAAACTAGCTATAAAATATTTGAAAACAAAACCATGGGAATCTTGAAACTGCAAAACAATGGTTAGAGAAAAGAACATGCTCTGTGTTTCTTAAACTTATGATTTACGTTTTTCACTTATCTTATCAAATATTAAGAGTACCCTCTATTTCCAGAATTTGAAATGAAACTTTTCATGGAAATTTTCTTCATATATTTTTATTACATACTTCCATTAGTTACAATTATTTTCTGTAACAGATAAATATGAAAATGTCAGTTGTTTGAACATTACACAAGTTTATCTTACTTCACAAGCCCTCAAGTGACTATGTTGACTTTTAAAAAAGAGATTCAGGGACCAAGCTATCTTTAATTTGTGGATTTGTCATCACCAACTTGTAGCTTCAAATCTGGCTATGGTTTTGGGTTTGTTCCATTCAGTTATGGAAAAACACTGTCTTGTAGGTAATGTTTTCAGAGGCCAGAACAGCAGAGGGCAAGCAAAACTTCTGCCCACATTTACTTTGTCAGGAATCATTCATATGACCACTGCTAGGAGCAGAGAGGTTAATACAGGAGTCTATTGTGTGACTAGTGGGAAGAAGAGACAAGTATGATGAATAAGACTTGATTTTTTACACTGCTGGTAAAAATACTAATTTTAAAAGAGAAATTATTTTTGCTTGCACACATTTTATGTATTATGAAAGGTGACTCAAATCTAATTCTACAGATTAATCCTGGAGAATGGGTTTGAAGGAAAAGGGCAAACATGCGAATCAAAGCCCTTTGAAAGAGAAATTCACATTGATCCCCAAACACAGATTAAAGCTGGAAAATATCTCAGACAAGATTTATCTAAAAGATTTATCTAAAAGATTTTAAAAGATATGATTAATATATTTAAAAATATTTAGATATAGATTGTCCTTGGTGCCATCTCTCAGTCACTGTGATGGACATGTGTCCAGGATGATCAATATTATTATTAACTCAGCTTGCAGACAGGATGGTAGAAAGTTCACTTTTTCCAGCACACATTGCACTGACCTACAGTTTAGGTGTGATCAATTCAATGGATACGCAGATTATATTCTCTAATGTCAAATGAATTAGTTCTTTAAAAATGGAAAAAAACTGAAAAAGATTCCTGCCAGGAAACAATGAATGAAGATTAACTCATTCACCAGGTGAACAAGAAGATGGTTACGAGGAAGCCTCTACTAATAGTAAAAACTCTTCTTTCATTCTTACACTGCTGCATTGTCTATTGAAGCAACAATCATCTAATCAGATCTGTAAGAAATCAGCTAAAATATCAAAATGATAAAAAAAATTTTTGAAATTTGAATATATTGATTTTCACAGTACATTTTTACTGCAAAATAATATTTAAGGTTTGGTCAACTTAATAAGTAAAATCATTTATAATAAAGTAGTAAAATACATATGGCATGAAATTTAGCATTTTTTAAAAGATTACTTATTTATTTATTTATTTTTAGAGAGGAAAGAGAGAGAGAGAGAGAGAGAGAGAGAGAGAAACATCAATGTGTGGTTGCTGGGGGCCATGGCCTGCAACCTAGGCATGTGCCCTGACTGGGAATCGAACCTGCGATGCCTGGTTCACAGTCCGCACTCAATCCACTGAGATATGCCAGCCAGGGCAAAATTTAGCATTTTTTAAAATTTTTATTTTAATTGTGGTTCAGGTACAGTTTTCTGTCTTTTATTCCCATCCCAGCTCACCGCACCAGCCCTCCCCACCTTCCTCCCATTTCCACTCCCCCCCCCTAGTTATTGTCCATGTCTCTTATACACTTGTTCCTGTAAACCCTTCCCCTTTTCCCCTGAAATTCTTCCCTTCTCCCCTCTGGTCACTGTCAGCCTGTTCTCTATGTCAGTGTCTTTGGTTATATTTTGCTTGCTTGTTTGTTTTGTTGTTTAGGTTCTTGTTAAAGGTGAAATAATATGGTATTTGTCTTTTACCACCTGGCTTATTTCACTTAGCATAATGCTTTCCAGTTGCATCCATGCTGTGCCAAAGGGTAGGAGCTCCTTTTTCTTTCTGCTGCATAGAATTCCATCATGTAAATGCACCATAGTTTTTTGACCCATTCATTTATTGATGGGCACTTAGGTTGCTTCCACCACTTGGCTGTCGTAAATTGTGCTGCTATGAACGTTGGGGTGCATAGGTTCTTTTGGATTGGTGTTTCAGGGTTCTTGGGATATAATCCTACCAGTAGAATTGCTGGGTCAAAAGGCAGATCCATTCTTAGTTTTCTGAGAAAATTTCATGTTGGGGACCACCCTGACTGGTATCAGAAGCTGAAACCCCCGCCTAGGCTAAGGCTAAGGGAACGCCCTTGGAACTGTAAGCCATCAAGGAGACAAAAGCTTATCTTCCTGGCAGGAATGCTGCTTCTGCTGCTTTATTCATAACTGAACCCCCAAAAAGCTTGGTCGGTTAGCCAAAGACGGGTAAGATTCCCCATGGGGGGAATGACCTAAGACAGGCACGATCACTTTGGGAGGCCCCCCAAAAGAAGGACTTGGGGGGCTGCAGCAAAAGGGGGTGAGGGACCCTCGCTCCTTGGCTTTGACACAGCCTGAGTTCTCAGCATCTGGGAAAAAACCTCCTTGTCTCCCAGTTGCCTTAGTTCCCTTGCTCCACCTAAGCCTGAAACAATGACAGGGTGATGCAGCTCTGTACTGAGAAGTGCGGATTCCCCGGGGGTGATCAGGCCTAAGAAAGAACATGTAAATTACTGTGAAACCTTCTTTGTTTAGAATGCTCTCAGTTGAATGAGAAGGGTCTTAGGAGGAAGTTATTTTGTTCCTCAGTCTTACAGCTCTTTGACCCCCAACTCAATAGACCGGCAGAGTTCTTTGTTTTCTATGGTTCCTTACTTCCCCCTAATGAGTACTGTACTTTTCCTGAATTATTATGCAAAATGAGCCCAATAAAAGCAGGTATGGACTGTAAATTGGCGCGCTCCCCACTAGGGGGGGTGGCCATTTTGTCCCTACTTCCCCACAGAAACTAGTCTGTCTCTGTGCATGTGTCGTTTTTTCTCGCGTGTTTATCGTCAAGCCATCCACAGCGTTCCGTGGTCACTGCTGGCTGGTGACCCATGCGCAACAATTTCATACTGTTTTCCATAGTGGTTGTACCAGTCTGCAATCCCACCAACAGTACACTAGGGTCCCTTTTTCTCCACAAACTCTCCAACATTTGTTGTTTGTTGCTTTGTTTATGACGGCCATTCTGACTGGTGTGAAGTGGTATCTAATTGTGGTTTTAATTTGCATCTCTCTGATAGCTAGTGATACTGAGCATCTTTTCATGTGTCTCTGGATCCTCTGTGTGTCCTCCTTGGAGATGTGTCTGTTCAAGTCCTTTGCCCACTTTTTAATTGGGTTGCTTGTCTTCTTGTGTAAGTTCTTTATGTATTTTGGAGAGTAAACCCTTGTCTGTGGTATCATTGGCAAATATGTTTTCCCATACAGTTGGTTCTCTTTTTATTTTTGATACTGTTTTCTTTACCTGTGCAGAAAGTTTTTATTTTGATGAGATCCCATTTGTTTATTCTTTCCTTTATGTCCCTTGCTCTAGGGGACATATCAGTAAAAAATGTTGCTGTGTGGAATATCTGAAATTTTCCTGCCTATGTTCTCCTCTAGGACTTTAATGGTGTCACAGCTTATATTTAGATCTTTTATCCACCTTGAATTTATTTTTGTGTAAGGTGTAATTTGGTGCTTGAGTTTCCTTTTTTTGCATGTAGCTGTCCAGTTCTCCCAAAACCATTTGTTGAAGAGGCTATTGTTACTCTATTTTATGTTGCTGCCCCCTTTGTTGAATATTAATTGGCCATAGAGACTTGGCTTTATTTCTGGGCTTCCTGTTCTGTTCCATTGATCCATTTACCTATTTTTATGCCAGTACCTGGCTGTTTTGAATACAGTGGCCTTGTAATACAGTTTGTTATCAGGTATTGTGATCCCTCCTATTTTACCCTTCTTTCTCAAAATTGCAGCAGCCATTCAGGGTCCTTTATGGTTCCATGTAATTTTTGAAGTGTTTCTTCTATGTGTGTGAAATATGCTATTGGTACTTTAATAGGGATTGCATTGAATGTGTAAACTGCTTTGGGTAGTATAGACATTTTGATGATGTTAATTCTTCCAATCCATTCACACGGTATATGTTTCCATTTGTTTGTGTCTTCCTTGATTTCTTTCTTCAGTGTTGTGTAGTTTTCTGAATATAGGTCTTTTACTTCCTTGGTTAGGATTATTCCTAGGTATTTTATTTTTCTTTTTGCTACTTCAATTGGGATTTTTTTTCTTGATTTTTGCTTCTGCTGTTTCATTGTTGGTATACAAAAATGTGTTTGAGGTCTGGATATTGACATTGTATCCTGCTGTTTTGCCAAATTCATTTATTAGGCTGAGCAGTTTTTTTGCGAAGTCTGTGGGATTTTCTATGTACACTATCATGTCATCTGCAAACAATGACAGTATTGTTTCCTTTTTTTCCAATTTGGATGCCATTTATTTACTTTTCTTGTCTGATTGCTGGGGCTAAAACTTCCAATACTATGTTGAATGGAAGGGGTGAAAATGGACAACCTTGTCTTGTTCCTGATCTTAGTGGAAAAGATTTTACTTTTTACTTATTGAGTAAAATGTTGGCTGTAAGCCTGTCATATATGGCCTTTATTATGTTGAGGAATGCTCCGTCTATTTCCACTTTGCTGAGAGTTTTTATCATAAATGGGTGCTGTACCTTATCAAATGCTTTTTCCCACATCTATTGATATGATCATGTGATTTTTGTCTTTGTTTTTGTTTACATGATGTACTACATTTATTGGTTTGTGAATATTGTACCATCCTTTCATCCCTGGGATCAATCTCACTTGGTCATGGTGTATGATCTTTTTAATGTGTCGTTGGATGTGGTTTGCCAATATTTTGTTGAAGATTTTAGTGTCTGTGTTCATCATTAATATTGACCTGAAGTTTCTTCTTTGTTGTGCCTTTATCTGATTTTGTGATTAGGATGATGCTGGCTTCATAAAAAGAATTTGGGAGTTTTCCGTCATTTTGGATTTTTTTGGAATAGTCTGTAAAGGATAGGGGTTAGCTCTTCCTTAAATGCTTTAGTAGAATTCTCCTGTGAAGCCATCCAGTCCAGGGCTTTTGTGTGCTGAGAGTTTTTTTATTACTGATTAAATTTCATGTGCTGTTACTGGTCTGTTCAGGCTTTCTGCTTCTTCTGCATTGAGTTTTGAAAGATTCTATTTTTCTAGAAATTTGTCCATTTCATCTAGGTCTTCAAATTTCTTGGCATACAGTTCTTTATAGTAATTTCTTCTAATCTTTTGTATTTCTATGGTATCAGTTGTAATATCTCCTCTTTAATTTCTGATTCTGTTTATTTGGGTCATCTCTTTTATTTTTTCTTGATGGGCCTGCTTAAAGGCTTGTCAAGTTTCTTTATCTTTTCAAAGAACCAGCTTCTGGTTTCATTGATCCTTAGAATGTGCTTTTATTCTCAATGTCATTTAATTCTGCTCTGATCTTGGTTATTTCCTTCCTTCTACTTGCTCTAGGCTGTTTTTGTTGTTGTTCCTCGAGTTCTTGTAGGCATAGGGTTAGGTTGTTTGTTTGAAATATTTCTTTTTTTTTTAGGTAGGCCCATATCACTATGAACTTCCCTCTCAGGACTGCCTTGGCTGTGTCCCATAAGTTTTGGGTTGTTGTGAGTTCATTTTCATTTGTTTCCAGAAACTTTTTGATTTCTTCCCTAATTTCATTTTTAATCCATTTATTGTTTAATAGCATGCTATTCGATCTCCATGATTTTGAGTGTTTTGGTTTTTTTTTTTCCCTTGGGGTTGGTTTCTGGTTTCAGTCCAATGTGGTCAAAGAAAATGCTTGGTATGATTTCAATGTTCTTGCATTTTTTGAGGCTTGTATTGTGTCCTATCATGTGGTCTATCTTTGAAAATGTTCCATGTGCATTTGAAAAGAATGTGTATTTAGCTTCTTTGGGATGAAGTGCTCTATATATATCAGTTAAGTCCATTTCATCTAGTGCATTGTTCAATGCCACAATATCTTTGTTGAAATTTTGTTTGGAAGATCTGTCCATTTTTGACAGTGGGGTGTTAAAATCCCCTACTATAATTGTGTTGCTGTCAATATCTTTCTTGAAGTCCTATAAGATTTTCTTTATGTGTTTGGGTGCTCCTGTATTTGGGGCATATGTATTTACAATATTTGTGTCTCTAGGTGGATTCTTCCTTTGAATATTATGTAGTGACCTTCTGGGTCTCTCTTTATGGCCCCTTTTTTGAAGGCTTTTGTCTGATATGAATATTGCTACCCTGGCTTTTTTTCCCAGTCTGTTTACTTGGGATATTTGTTTCCAGTCCTTCACTTTCAGTCTCTGTATATCTTTTATTTTGAGGTGGGTTTCTTGCAGGTGGCATATGTTTGGGTCATGCTTTCTTATCCATTCAGCTCATCTATGGCTTTTGACTGGAGCATTTAATCCATTTATATTTAAGGTTACTATTGATAGGTACTTATTCATTGCTGTTTTCATACCTGTGTTCTTCACTCCCTCTTTTCCTTCTTTTCCTTAAAGCACTCCCTTTAGCATCTCTTGCAGACGTGGTTTGGTGGAGGTGTATTCTTTTAGACTTCTTTTGTCTGGGAAGCTCCTTATTTGGCCTTCTATCTTGATTGAAAACCTTGCTGGGTAAAGCAGCCTTGGTTGCAGGCCTTTGGTTCTCATTACTTGGAATATTTCTTGCCATTCTCTTCTGGCTTGGAGCATTTCCATTGATAAGTCAGCTGCTAATCTTATTGGGGCTCCCTTCTGTGTTATTTCCTGCTTCTCTCTTGCTGCCTTCAAGATCTTCTTTGTCTTGGAATTTTGCCATTTTAATTATAATATGTCTTGAAGTGGGCCTCTTTGGGTTCCTCTTGATTGGGATTCTCTGTGTTTCCTGGATTTGTGTGACTTTTTCTCTCATCAAATTAGGGAAGTTTTCCATCATTACTTTTTCAAATAGGTTTTTTATCCCTTGCTGTTCTTCTCCTTCTGGTCCCTATTATGTGAATATTATTATGTTTCATATTGTCTTGCGTTTTTCTTAATCCCTTTTCATTCTTTCTGAGCCTCTTTGTGGGTGTTTTTTTTTTTCTACTTTGCCCTCTAGTTCACTGATCTGATCTTCTGCTTCATTGATCCTGCTTTCAATTCCTTCTACTGTTTTCTTCAGTGCAGAAATTGTATTCTTCATTTCCTCTTGGCCCTTGTTGATAGTTTCTATTTCATTTTTGTTGTTGATATATTTGGCAGTGAGTTCATTGTAATTTCCCTGTAGTTTCTGGTAGCTCATTGTGAACTCATTGAGTTTCCTCATAACCATTGCTTTGAAGTCAGTATCTGATAGTTGACTTGCCTGTATTTCATTTAGCATTCTTTCTAAGGCTTCCTCCTTTCCTTTCATTTGGGGATTATTTCTTTGTCTTCCCATTGTTTGTGAGACTCTTCTTGTTAGCCTCAGCTTCTTAAATTGACTTGTTCTGGCTCCCTGGGTTTATGGTGTGAACTTCTGTGGTAGAATACCTGTGATATTTAGTGGTGCAGTCTCCTTGATCTCTGAAGCTCACTGGTCTTGGGCTGTTGTTTATGTTGGCTCTGTGTTTGTCTTTGGGGTTTAATTGTTGTTGGGTCTTTCTTTCATGGGTCCTTCCTAGCAGCTGGTTAACTGATGGTCTCTCTGTCCACCACCTCTTGTATTTTGTTTTTCTGATAAGGGCAGGTTGTATTGAAGCTGGTTTTTCCATATGTACAAGGATTTTACATATGGAAAAACCATATGTAAAATGGTTTTGAGGATTTTCTCTTTCTCTTGTTCAGTTGTTTGTACTGGGTAGTTTCTCCACTATTTAGTTGTATTTCCAGATTGTTCCTAGATTGAGGTTAGTGTGGCTTCCACTCCCTCATTCACCTTCTTCTGTTGTTATCTGTTGGTTGTTCCTTTGTTGTTGGGTTTCCTCTTCCAGTGGGTATCCTGGTGCTCACTGCTTCCACCTACTCTTTTTTGTCATCAGTTGGAGGGGTAAGGCAAAATGGTTTAAGACAACAAGAGAGTATTCTATGATATTTACAGTAGCAGCTGGTAGAGAAGAGATAAAAGATCCTTTGGCTATGTATAGTGTTAACCATGATCTTTCACCCAACTAGCCAATTTTTAGAAAGGGTGTACAGAAGATAAGACTCTTGTTGGGGAGTGAAGGATTGTGAGTAGGATGTAGAAGGAAGTGAGGTTGTGGGAGGTCAGATTCTGTGGTAAGGTGAGAGTAAAGGATAGTAAATAGGTGCAGTGTGTGAGGGAATAGAGTTAACCACTATAGTAATAGAGTTCAGGAAACTGTGAAGTGGGCTAAGATCTGGGAAGGCTGTTGTGAAGTATTTACAATTGTATGAAACAGCTATTATTTACAATAATATTAGAGCAACAATCATATGACAGAATCTATGTGATCTGGATAACAAGAATAGGGAGTGTAGGACCTTGAGTAGTGTGCTAATGGGATACAAGTGATGTGAAGGACACTAAATTACCAATACAGTATGAGAGATCAGGGGAAACCTTTCAAACAATGCAATATAACCAGCCAAGCAAAGAAGACTAAACAGAAAGAAGAGGAGTACAAAAATACTATTAAAATAAAAGATGTAAGAATAATGAAAAAATAATAATACAAATATGCAGTAACTTGCAGGTTCTCTGTAATAGCAAAGTGAGATTTGTCTCACTGTCTCAGGTGTTGGGATGCTCAGGTGTTGGGATATTTTTTATTTTTTGTCTCACTTGTAGGTATTTTAATAAAAAAAAGGGAGAGGAAGGAAGAAGAGATAAAATTGGAAAGAAAGGAAAAATGAATAAAACAAGAAAGATGGAAAGAGAGGAAAAAGGAATTGAAAGATAAAAGACATAAAAAAATTAAAAGTAAAAATTATTTAAAAAATAAAAACAGAATAAAATAAAAAAGCCTCTTGGTTTCAAAGTGGCCAAAGTTTCTCTGTAATTTTTGGTAATTCTCAGTGAGCTCACTGAGCTTCCTTATAACCATTGCTTTGAACTCAATATTTCATAATGGCCTTGCTTCTATTTCATTTAGCATTTTTTTCTGAGGCTTCCTCTTCTACTTTTGTTTGGGGTTTGTTTCTTTGTCTTCTGGTTGTTTGTGAGGCTTTTCTTGTTAGCCTCTGCTTCTTAAATTGATCTGTTCTGATCCCTCTGTTTGTGGTGTAACCTTCTATGGTGGCAGACATGTGAGATTCAGTGGTGCAGTCTCCTTGATCTCCTAGCCTTGCTGGTCTTGGGCTGTCATTTATGTTGGCTTTCTGAATGTCTTTAGGTTTTGATTATTGTTGGGTCTTTCTTTGTTGGGTCCTTCCCTCCCACTGGTAACTGAGGGTCACTCTGCCCACCACATTTTGTACGCTGTTGCGCAGTTGCGGACAGGTTGTGTCAAAGGTGGTTCTTCTGTCTGTCCGAGGTTTTGAGGCTTCTCTGTTGCTATTGTTCAGATGTTATTTCTGTTATTTCTGGGTAATTTCTCCACCATTTAGTTGTAATTCCAGATTTGTCTTGGGTGGAGTTTAGTGTGGCTTCCACTCGAAGGAGTGAGTGGAATAATGACCTTCTTTCATTATTATTTGTTTGTATTTCCATTTTTTGCGGGGGGGTCGTGTTCTCTCTTCCAGCAGATATATTGGTGTTCACAGGAACCACCTACTTTTTTATGTGGTCAATTAGAGGGGAAGGCAAAATGGATTAAGACAGCTATATGGAACTTGTCCACATGACAATGGTGAATGTAGCTCAGCCCTGGTTCAGAAAACCGACAGGTAGGAAGTGGCACACAGGAGCCAGGCCCATAGATCAGCTTTCTCACTGGGGACCAGGCCTGCATTATATCTAGGCTGCATTGAGGCTTGCTTTTGCTAAGACTCCCTCACCCTGAGTTCAGACAGCAGATGTTTAATGTATATCTTTGAAGTCACTCTTTAGAGTCTGTGCTAAGCCATTCCAAAGACAAAATGTAACCATATCAACCACTCTTATTGTCTCCTTGCACTAACAACATTCTTCTCTTTGCTATTTGCAAGAAATAATCACTTAAAACAAACCTGAGCATAATGAATGAGTACCTTCCTTGATGTAATGCTCACAGAAAGCAATAAAAGCCTGTCTAGGCAAGGGTTGGGTGCTCTCTCACTCAGAGAGTGGCCATGCTGTCCCTTTTCTCCACAGGACTTCTGCAGTCCATGTTTGGCTGGAGACCCACTGGCTGGAGTCTGCATCATCTGGTGCCAAAACAGGGACCCAAGGCTATGAGCCACTGTTTTGGACAATATATCAACTTAGTTGGAGTGCATGCATCAACCCAGGAAAAGGCGGGCAACACCAAGTGCTTTTTGGTAAGGTTGTAGGGTGTGTTGGATTTCAGAGAAAAAAGGATTTCTTCCAAGGTTTCCCTCCCTTGTGGCTCTTTTGTATCTGTACCCTCTTTAGTAAGTAGGAGTCTTGCTCTCTCCCAAGCATTTGCCACGCCCTACGGGCACGGGTCAAGCAGTTAAAAGTTACTAGGGTGCTTTCCAATAGAAGACACCCATGAAAGGATAAGCTAGAATGTGGATTGGTACCGAATACTAGGTTTTCCACCAGCTGCAAGCAAAAGTCCACACAATGAGAGACACACTGTAAAAACAATCACAAGCCCATCTGTGCAACACAACCACAGACTAGGTTTAGGCTTGGGAGAAAGAGCAAAGACTTTCCCTTTAGTCAGCTTTAAAAACAGCACATGGTTACAGGGTTATTTACAAGTGTCTCAGCAGACTCTTTCTTTCAGGCCACCTCTTGCGGTCCTTTTGATTTTGCCTTTCCCCTACATCTGCCTGCATAAGGAAAAGTGGATATTGAATGAGTGTTTCAGTCTTGACTGGACTCCAAAGACTGCTTTTCAGAAGAAATTAGTGTTAGTCACAGGTTTTGTATGAGAGCATTTGGCATTCACCAAGCTCCAAAGACCAAAGGCACTTCTTCCCCTTAGCTCAAGAAATTGGGTGTTCTCACATGAGTCAAAACCCTGTAAGGGTGTCTGGGATCAATTACCAAGATGTGCAGGGGCCTTATAGGGACCTCCAAATGATTTAATATAACTTCTGGCTTGTCCGGGAATGCACGATATAAAGGTTGGTCACCTAGTGCTTCGAGCCCCACCTTGTAATTTTAGATGCTTGGAGAAGAAACCAAGACCCATAAGTGGGGTTAGAGTACCCAGAATATCTGGCAGCCCTCCCTGACTGTCTTCCACCAACAGCACATTTTCGATGCACTATACTATATCCTCCAGTAGCTAGTTAGCTAGGGTTCAGCACAGGCGGTGGAGTCCAAAAAGACAGAAATTGAAAGTAAAAAGAGCCTTCTTATTAACAAGAATGGGCTCTGGTTTATCTAAAGAGCAGGAAGTCTACTTGCATGTGTTACACCAGCTCCTCTGGGGAGCAGGATGTAAAGTAAAGAAACAGCATCTCATTCAGTTTTTACAAACTATAAAGGAATACTACCCTGCTTCTCCTGATAAGGGACCTTAGATATTGAGTTTTGGGAAAGGGTAGGTGACAAGCCAAAACCTTTATAGGACAGTGGTGTTTCTATCAGGGTTCAAAACTTAGTAACTTTGGGACTAGTCAGGACTGCTCTCATGCCTATATGGGCTAAAAAAATGGAGCTAGTCATAGAACAGGATAAGGGGTCTAGTTCAGAGGAAGAAGTCATATATGATGTAGCAGGGGAACTGGCCATGGAAGTTCTGCCTTCAGCCCCACCTGAAGACCTGCCTCCTGGCCGCCACTCCTTATCTCAACTCTGGAAGCATCCCTCCTCCCAGGGTCAGTCACCACCAAGAAAGCCAGAAAATTCAGAAAGATATCCTATTATGATCTAAGAAAAATCAATGCATTGCTTCAGTCCATGGGCCCCTTGCAGCTGGAAGTCCATAATCCAGTTTGCATTCCCAAAGATTAGCCAGTTTTAATTATTGACCTAAAAGATTGTTTCTTTACAATCCTTTTAGCAGAAAGGGATTGGGAGTGTTTTGCATTTTCCCTCCAAGACATTAATAACTGTCAGCCTTTATAGCAGTTTCAGTGGAAAGTTTTACCTCAGGGAATGCTTAACAGTCCACCCGTCTGCCAACATTTCGTTCATGTGGCCCTTCAGTTAGTAAGAGATCAATTTCCTAATTCAATTATTTATCCTTATGTGGATGACATTCTGATTGCAGCTCCTCCCAAGATATTCCAGCAGAAACTACCTCATTTCTTAAAAATTCTGTTCCCTCTGCTGGACTAGTAATTGTTCCAGAAAAAATCCTGCATTCAGAACCTTGGGAATATTTAGGCTATATCCTTTTTAATAGGGCAATTCAGCCTCAAGTCCTTCAAATTAATCCACCCAAGGATTTAACCCCTAATAGCCTCCAACAACTCCTAGGAGTGATCACCTGGGTATGACCCAGCCTTGGAATACCCACCCAACAGTTAACTCATTTATTTAATACCCTTAAAGGGAACCCTGATCTTAATTCCTTGAGGCTCTACAAGAATTAACTATAGTAAATCAACATGTTCAGCAGCAGCAACTGACTAGAACTGATCCACAGTCTCCTGTCTGGTTCCTCTGTTTTTCAACCTTAAGAACCCCAATAGGTCTTATAGGACAGCTGTCACCCCACTTAGCTATGATAGAGTGGCTTTTCCTGTCTCATCAGCCACAATGCACTATTACCACCTATATAACTGCACTGTGCCATCTTATTATAAAGGGGCATGAGCGAACACAGCAGTTATTTGCATATGATCCTGCTTTTATGGACAACCCCTTAACTCAGATTTATTTATAACAATTAACAACTCAGTCTTTATAATTCCAGTGTACCACAGCCATCTTTCTAGGGGGACTAGAAATTAATCTTCCCTTGGAAAGATTGCTTCAAAACATTCCATTCCTTCAAATAAGGCTTGCAGAAAAAATCAGCTCAACATCAATAACTGAGGCAAGAACTGTATTTTTTGACAGGTCTGGAAAAACCAGATAGGCTGCTATTGCCTGGAAAAACTGGAAAAATTATGTCTCCTCAGGACATCCCTCTACTCAAAATGTCGAGCTTTTTGCTGTAATCATGGCCCTGCAGCAATGGCCCTGGGAAGCCTTGAATATAGTCTTTGACTCAGGATATACTGTTTATACTATTATACATCTAGATCAGGTATTAATGAAAACTTCTAGTGACTCCAATCTACTTAACTTATTTTTAACCCTATAGTCCCTCCTTGACAAGCAAGAATACCCCCTCTTCATTACTCATATTCCATCCCATTTGGGTCTGTCTGGCCCCTTGGTGGATGGTACCAATAAGGCAGATGCCTTAGTTAGTGTCCTTACTGCCTTCCAGCAAGCAACAGCTTATTATCAGTTTTTTCATCAAAACAGCTAGGGACTCTAAAAGCAATTTAACATTCCTCGATCCCAAAGTAAGCAAATTCTTAAAGACTGTCCTGACTGAATTTAATATTCTCTTTGTCTTGAAATTTTGCCATTTTAATTATGATGTGTCTAAAAGTGGGCCTCTTTGGGTTCTTCTTGATTGGGACTCTGTTTCCTGGATTTGTGTGACTTTTTCTCTCATCAAATTAGGGAAGTTTTCCATCATTACTTTTTCAAATAGGTTTTCTATCCCTTGCTCTTCTTCTTCTCCTTCTGGTATCCCTATTATATGGATATTATTATGTTCCATATTGTCTTGCAACTCTCTTAACCCCTCTTCATTCTTTCTGAGCCTCTTTTCCTTTTCTTTCTCCTTCTGGGTGTTCTTTTCTACTTTGTCCTCCAATTTGCTAATCTGGTCTTCTGCTTCATCAGTTCTGCTTTTCATTCATTCTACTGTGTTCTTCAATTCAGAAATTGCATTCTTCATTTCCTCTTGGCCCTTGTTGATAGTTTCTATTTCCTTTTTCATGTTTATATAGTTTGCAGTGAGATCGTTGTAGGTTCCCTGTATTCTGGTAGCTCATTGAGCTTCCTGATAATCATTGTTTTGAACTCAATATCTGATGGTTGAGTTGCCTCTATTTCATTTAGCATTCTTTCTGAGGCTTCCTCCTTTCCCTTCATTTGGGGATTGTTTCTTTGTCTTCTCATTGTTTGTGGGATTCTTCTTGTTAGCGTCTGTTTCTTAAATTGATCTGTTCTGGTTCCCTCTGATTATGGTGTGAACTTCTGTGGTAGAATACCTGTGAGATTCAGTGGTGCAGTGTCCTTCATGTATCCTGGTGTGCACAACTTCCCCCTACTCTTTTTTGTGATCAGTTGAAGGAGTAAGGCAAAATGGTTTAAGACAGCAAGACAGTATTCTATGATATTTACAGTAGCAGCCAGTAGAGAAGAGATGGGATATCCTTTGGCTACGTATAGTGTTAACTGTGATCCTCCACCCCACTAGCCATGTTTTAGAAAGGATGGAAAGAAGATAAGACTCTTATTGGGGAGGAAAGGATTGTTAGTTGGATTGAGAAAGCTGTGAGGCTGTGGGAGGTCAGATTCTGATGTGGGGTTGGAATAAAGATTAGTAAATAAGAGTAGTGTGTAAAAGAATAGAGACAACCCCCACAATAGTATAGTTCAGGAAATTGCGAAGTGGGCTGAGATCAGGGAGGGGTGTTGAGTAGTATTTACAATTGTATGAACTAGGTCTTATTTACAGTAATATTAAAGCAATAATCATGTGGCAGAATCTATGAGATCTAGATAACAAGAATAAGGAGTATAGAACCTTGAGAGGTGTACTAATGGAACACAAATGAAGGATAATAAATTATCAACACACTGTGACAGAGATAACAGGGGGAACCTATCAAATGACAGTATAACCAGCCAAGCAAAGAAGATTATATAGAAAGAAAAAGAATACCAAAATATTATTAAAACAAAAAATGTCATAAAGTGAGAAAAAGATAATACAAATTAGCAGTAACTTGCAGGCTCAAAAAAAGGGTGGGGGAAGCAGAAGATGGAATGCAGGAGAGATAAATTTGGAGTGGAAGGAATAATACTAAGATGAAAGGAAGAGAAGTATAAGGGATTGAGAGATATAAAAATAATAAGAATTAAATAATAAAGTCACTTAGAAAACAGCATGAAATCAAACGATCAACCATCAACAACAGCCAAAAAAACAAACAAATAAACAAAACCTCTTGTTGGTTTCTAACTGGCCAGACCAGTTTTTCTGGTCTTGCTGGCTTCAGCAGGCTGAGGGGTGTTTGGAATGCTTATCACTCTTCCCAGTCAAAACTCTGTCAGTGTCTCGGGTACTGTCCCCAGGGCCAGCAGGGTGGTCTCCCAGAGCCAATCGGATTTCCCCCTGCAGGACCCTGGGCGCTCCAGAGCACGCTCTCTGGAGCTCACAGCTGCGATCTCCCGGGCTCCTGGGATCCTCAGAGCTCCTGCATCTCTTCCCGGTTCACGGTGCAAGCTCCAGGGTTGCAAGAAGACACGCCCTTCCCCCAGATTTCACCGTGGCGGGCTCTATGTTCTCAGGAAGCACCCGCGTCTTTTCTGGATTCACGGTGCAAGCTCCGGGGATCTCAAAGGGGCGCACACTTCCACCAATTTCCCTGTTGAAGGCTCCAGGAACCCCTAAAGCACCGCGTCCCTTCCCCGTTCACAGCAGGAGAGTCAGGAATCCCAAAGGAGCGCGTGCTTCCGCGAGTTCATCACCGCAGGCTCCAGAAACCCGAGAACCCCCACGCCCTTTCCTTGTTCAGGGATGCATGGTCTGGGTTTTCCACAGATCCACATTCCCACCAGGGTGGGGGTGTGGGCGCACATCCAGGCTGCCCCTGGTCATGCAGGCTGGGGGCACTCACCCCTCCCAGGGCTATGTGTGGGTGCTCCCAGCCCTGAGCGACTGTCTCCCAGTCCAACTTCCCCAGGAGCATCGGGCCTGAGGGCTGCAACCCTGTTGGTCCCCCGCGCTGATTCCTGGGTCCCTGTTGTCCTGAAGCAGTGACCTTACCATCTGGTTTTTCAATGTCCACTATAATTTTTGATGTCCTGTTTTCAGAAATGTTTCAGTAACCTAGGCCCCTTGCTCTGTTCCTCCACATATCTGTGAGTTTCTCTCCCTTGCACAGAGAAAAAGGATCACTCTCCCTCAAACAAAGCCTCCATCTTGAATCTGGAACTGCCTTTTGACCAAGCAATTCCACTGCTAGGATCACACCCTAAGAATCCTGAAACACCAATTCAAAAGAACCTATGCACTGCAATTTTCATAGCAGCACAATTTACAATAGCCAAGTGCTGGAAACAACCTAAGTGCCCATCAGTAAATGAATGGATCAAAAAACTCGGGTACATTTACACAATGGAATACTACACAGCAGAAGGAAAGAAGGAGCTTCTACCCTTTGTGACAGCATGGATGGAACTGGATAGCATTATGCTAAGTGAAATAAGCCAAGAAGTGAAAGACAAATACAATATGATCTCACCTTTAAGTGGAACCTAATCAACAAAACAAACAAACAAGCAAAATATAACCAGAGACATTGAAATAAAGAACAAATTGACCATGACCAGAGGGAAGGTAGGAGGGGATAATCGGGGGAAGGATGGAAGGGTTTTCAGGAACAACTATAAAGCACACATGAACAAAACCAAGAGGGGTGGGAGCAAGGGAGGGAGGTGGGGATGACTGGGGGTGAGGAGTGGTTGGGGGGTAAATGCAGACAATTGTAATTGAACAACAATAAAATAATTTAAAAATGTGAACAGTAAAATGACAACAAATTCACAACTATCAATAACTGAACATTTAACAACAACAACAAAAAAAACAAGAATAAACTAAGCAAACAACTAGATCAGGAACAGAATCACAAAAATGAAAATCACATGAAGGTTTATCAGTGGGGAGGGGGAGGGTAGAGAATGGGGGGAAACATACAGGGAATAAAAAGCATAAATTGTATGTACAAAATAGACAGGAAGAGGTTAAGAATAGTATAGGAAATGGAGAAGCAAGAACTTATATGTATGACCCATGGACATAAACTAAATGGGGCTTAAGAATGCTGGTGGGAGGGAGGTGCAGGGTGGAGGAGAATAAAAGGGAGAAAAAATGGGAAAAATAAAATAAATACAGAAAAAAGAAAATTATTAGCATTTGTGATGGAATTATTTAATAAATGGCTATTTAAATAAGTTTACTGATTAATATTTAGACAACAAAATATCTCAAATGATTATAAAAAACCTTAAATTTTACAATAACATTAACAATTAAAAACATTTGAAAAATCCCCATTTTATGGTTATCTCCCTTGGTTCTGATCATTGCTGTCTTGCTTTTGCTGATATTCTGGAGTCTGGGGTTTATGTGGTTGGTGCTGGTGTTTGTCAAATTCTTTTATTCTATCTAGAGAAAGTTAACTAATGTTTTGTTTCTTCTTACATAAAATAAGGAGTGGATTTGTTTGTCTTCATATACTTGTAATAATAAAACCATTTAATTATTTAAAGAGAGGGGAGTGCTATTCTCAAATAATACTTTACATTACATTACATTAGTGTCCAATTTAGGCAGATAGTAACTTGTCCAGGAAATTAGCTACCAGCTGTGTGCCTGCTATACTCACAGTAAATTTTAGTTTTTTTGTGAGTGTCTTTTCAGAACTGAATCTGGGAGAATGTAAATTCTGAAGAACATAAAGACTGTCAATACAAAAAGGGTTTATAGCAAGTTTCCAGAATATTCATAAATATCAGTTACATTAGTATTAAGTGTATTAATATGTGATTCACACAATACATGCTATTAAATGATATAATATTATCATTTATTCTAAACTATTTTAACAGCCTAAATAAATTTTAACAACATTCCAAGTTTTTGGACAAAAATTGAAACTTCACCTTGGCCAGAGTGGCTAGGTTGGAGCATCATCCCATAAACTGAAAAGTCACAGGTTCGATTCCCAGTCAGGGAATGTGCTTGGATTGTGGGTTCAGTTCCCAGTCAGGCACATGTCAGAGGCAACCAATCAATATTGCTCTCTTACATTGATGTTTCTTCCCTTCCCTCTTTCTAAAATCGATAAGCTTATCTTTGGGTAAGGATAACAAAGATTAAAACCTCATTTTATTTACTCTCACCAGTGCTCTCGATAAACTGCTGATTTTTTTTTGTTTTATTCAATTTAAGTAGAACTGAGTTTGCTTCATTATGGTCATGAAACTTTTAAGTCAATTCTTAATTTTTTCTTACAAATGCAGAAACCACAATAATACAGAAATTTTCATTGTAATTGAGTCACTGCTTATACCAGTGGATGATGAGAAAGAAAGCATGATGGCACCAACAAGGGATTGGTTAATAAGTGCTAAAACATGACATATGATGTCATTAGACTGGTGTTATGGAAAAATAGGTAATGGTATAGAATGATCCCAATATTGTAAATATTAAATGTTTTTTAGGATAATACATATTGTCTCATATTTACTTTAACAAATAGATATAGTCATTTATAAAAATAAGATAAATGGAAAGACAGTTTTGAGTGTTTATCTCTAAATGATAAATTTGTGGCTTTTCTTTATTTTGTTTAATTTACTTTTCTAATTTTGTACACAATAGACATGTTTTAAGAAAAAATGCTATTTTGACATATCTTTAATATCTTTATTACCCTAAATTTTCACTATTTCTATTAAGTAAAAAATGTTATGAAAATCTCATTATGATATATAATTTAAGCACAAAACATTAAAAATGCAATTTGTTACAAGGTGTGTTTAAAGGAAACACACTTGCCAAGGAGATATATTTTCTGTTGCTATTTTGAAAACCCACTAAAACTTCCTTGTCACTGATATTAAGTCAGCCTTTGGAAGGTGAGAAGACTGGTCCAGCATAGGCCTAGTGGAGATGAAAGTGAGTGTGAGATGCTGAGGACCTGGAGCAGGCCATCCCAATCTAGAACACATCATCTTTTAGGTACATTCATTCTAATTTTGGGGCACAAAAATGCAATAGAGGTGTAACTGCAAGAAAATTCTCCTTTCTGTTTTGAGTTTTCCTATAAAGTGTAGGATTTTTACAACTATCAGAAGAGGGATGAAATGAACTTGTTAAAATGTCTGAAAAGACTAATTATAACTAGACTCATTGCTAGTTTCTATATTGAGTAAAGTAATGTAGCTTAGAGATAATTTCCAAATATCCACTTTTAACAACATTAAGAAATCTATTGGAAGAACTGTGTGCTCTGGTAGCTATTATGTTTTCTTTAAGTGCTTTTTTCATACAATCCTTGTTTAAAAAACAAATAAACCAAAACCCCGTCTTTCTTCCTCCTGTGTTATTCCTATCTTCTCACTTACTACCACACTAAAAACACCTCTGACACCACATAAGCAGGTCATTTTCCTTCATCAAGCATTCTCTGTGGCACTACCTGGGGGTCCTACAGTTTAACTCATTTCTGTCTACAGGGAGGTTGGGTTAGATTCCACAGGCTAAGGGCCCATTCTCACAAGGCTGTCCCCTACTTGAGACTCTAATCACAAGTACTAGGTCTGCAGGTTAGCTAAAACTTCTGTCTAATGTGGCTACAAATCAGAAGTTCCCACAATTCCCTCCACTGGTTCAATTAATTTGCTAGAGTGGCTCACAGAACCCAGAGAAACACTTATGTTTACAAGTTTATTACATAAAAACTGATATAACAAAGGATACAAATGAACAGCTGGGAAAAAATATACATAGGCCAAGGTTTAGGAAGGTACCAAGTGCAGGAGCTTCTGTCCCCATAGAGTTGGAGGTACATCACTCTCCTGGTATGTGGCTATATTAACCATTCTGGAAGCTCTCAAAATCTGATACTATTAGGATTTATAGAGATTTTCTCACATAAGCATGATCAATTGCTAACTCTATTTCCACGCTCTCTCCCTTCTCTGGAAGATAAAGAGTGGGGATGAAAGTTCCAAGCTTTTAACCATGGTTAGATTTGTCTGGTAGGCCACCCCCCACCTAGTAGCCATCCAGGAGACCCCCAGAGTAACCTCATTAAAACAAAAAATTCTCCTGGTGCTCTTATCACTTATGAATTTACAAAGGTTTTAGGATCTCTGTTTGAGGGACTAGGGACAAAGACCAAATATATATTCCTTTTTTAAAAAACACACTATTATAATCTTACAGTTACTTATAAATAGATGTGTGTCCATATGACAATTTATTCTCAGCATCAAGTCAGTTCTTAGCACCTAGCAGGAATTCCAGTGTTTGAGGGAGGCAAGTAGGAAAGGGAAAAGGTAATTCTCAAGTTTGGGAAATCTGGACTACTCCAGGATATAGGTATTCATATCACTGAGTGGGCAGCATGGTCAAATGCCCATGGTTTCAGGGTTACTTGGCTATTTATTTATTTATTTAATTACTTTAGAGACAGAAGGGAGGGGAGATCAGAATCAATCTGTTGTTCCACTTATTTTTGCATTTATTAGGTGATTCTTGTATGTGCCCTGACCCAGGATCAAACCAACAACCTTGGCATATTGGGATGATGCTCTAACCAAATGATCTAACCAGCCAGGGCCTACTTGGCAATTTCATAGGATGAGCCAGAGCCAGAGAGCCATGTCTGTGGTAACAGAGAAATAAAGGCTTTGTGTTCCTATTAGTTCCTTTATTGAAGTGAAATAAATGGAAAACACATTTTCAAACACTAAACAAATCAATAAGAAAGCAACACAAACCCACAGGGAATGCTCCTCCTCTTTATTATGTCAAGTGTCACTTTTAAAAGTCTACTTGCAAATACTCCCAAGACCTACCATAAGTGTATTTTGGCCCCAAGGAAAAATGAGCTAACTGAAGATTTATTAAAGTTACTAAGTTCAAAAAGATTTACAGTTCAAAATAATGAGGAATACAATAAAAACCAGGATAAGTATTTCCAAAATATTCCAATTTCTTAGTATAATCTTAAATTTCAGAAGAAAAGTGTAAGAATAGAAACTCAACTACCTATCCTTTCATTGTGATATTTTCTAGAATAACTAAAATATTTGTTTTGTATAACCATTTATAGCCCTTAGTTAGCTCATGAAAAAGCAACCATTTCTGACTTTTTCATATTCATATTTCTTTTTATTCTTCACTTAAGTCTTTATTATCCCTCTGTGCTGAGCATCCTGGTTCCCCTCCTTGAAATTAGCAGATTTTAGACATGTACTCTCATAGAAGACCATACTAAACTCTTAATTCTCATTACTTAAAATCATGAAATTGTATCACTTTCCTCCCCTTGCTTTCCCACTCAAATAAACCCTAACATTCTGCTCCTAAGCAGTACTTTGTGCAGGCCACCTAGCAGACACTGGTAACATGTGCTCACCACAAGGTTAAGTAAAATTTAAAGTACATTCACCAGAAAATTTAAATTATACCACAGAAATGTTAGAAATATTAATATGCATTTCAGTTTAGCAAAAGGACTGATATTATCATAACCTTTCACTAAAGCATTTCTATTTAGGGAAAAGTCAGCTTCCAAGCCCAGTTGATTCCCTTCTCATTCTTTCTTTATAGTAAATTACAAAATCCTAAAACTGTGATGATCAGAAATTCCATCATGTGATTTGCAGTAGTGGCAGATTGTAGTGGGTGTTCCCATGAAACTTGGACACAGAAGCTACAGAGATTTCTCACTGAAAGGTAATTTGCTTTTCAAGTGTTAACTCCATGAACATATTATCTTCGAAGACTCTATATATCTATATCTGTGAAAGATGTCACTAGTGTTTTAATAGGGATTGTGTTGAATTTATAAATTGCTTTGGGTAGTGTGGACATTTTGATGATGTTAATTCTTCCAATCCATGAGCATGTTATATTCTTCCATTTATTAGTTTCTTTTTAATTTCATTCTTCAGTATTATGTAGTTTTCTAGTACAGATCTTTTACCTCATTGGTTAGGTTTATTCCTACATATGTTATTTTTCTTGTTGGTATATCAAATGGGACTTTTTTACTCATTTCAGTTTCTGATATTTTGTTGTATGAAAATACCTTTGATTTCTGAATATTTTTTTATCCTCCTGTTTTGCCAGTCACTTATTAGGTCGAGTAGTTTTTTGGTGGAGTCTATGGAGTCTTCTACATACACTATCATGTCATCTACAAACAGTGACAGTTTTACTTCTTCCTTTACGATTTGGATGCCTTTTATTTCTTTTCTCGTCTGACCGCTGTAACTATGACTTTCAATGCTATGTTGAATAGAAGTGGTGAAAGTGGACATCCTTGTCTTGTTCCTGATTTTAGTGGGAAAGCTTTTAGATTTTGCCCATTGAGCATGATGTTGGCTGTAGGTTTCACATATATAACCTTCATTATGTTGAAGTATGCTGCCTCTACTCCTACTTTGCTGAGTGCTTTTATCATAAATGGGTGCTATGCTTCATCAAATGTTTTTTCCACATCTCTTGATGTGATAATGTGATTTTTGTCTTTCCTTTTGATTATGTGATGCATTACATTTATTGATTTGTGAATATTGTACCATCCTTGCATCCCTGGGATGAATCCCACTCAATTACAGTATATGATCTTTTTAATGTATTGCTGGATGTGGTTTCTAATATTTTGTTGAGGATTTTAGCATCTATGTTCATCAGCAGCATTGACCTATAGTTTTCTTTCTTTGCAATGTCTTTCTGATTTTGGGATTAGGATGATGCCAGCCTCATAAAAAGAGTTTCATAAATGACCCTGAATAGCCTCAGCAATTTTGAGAAAGAGAAACAAAGCAGGAGGGTTCACAATACCTAACATCAAACTATATTGTAAAGGCACTTATAATCAAAACAGTAATCAAACCAGTCTAGTATTGGCATAAGAACTGACACATAGATCAATGGAACAGAATGGAGAATCCAGAAATAAACCCATGGCTCTCTGGTCAATATTTGACAAAAGTGGCAGGAGCATAAAATGGAGTTAAAAGTAGCCTCTTCAGCAAATGGTGTTGGGAGATCTGGACCACTACATGTAGAAAAATGAAACCCGACCACCAAATTATACCATGAAACAAAAGAAAAAAATTGATAAAAGACTTCTATATAAGTCATAACATCATAAAACTCCTATAGGAAAACATAGGCAGGAAAGTCCCAGATATTCATTCCATGCTGCAATATTTTCACCAATATGTCCCCTAGAGCAAGAGATATAAAGGAAAGGATCAGCAAATGGGACTTCATCAATATAAAAAGCTTCTGTATGGCTAAAGAAAACATGAGCAAAATGAAAAGGTAACCAACCATATGGGAAAATATATTTGCAAATGATATTTCAGACAAGGGTTTGATCTTCAAAATGTGTAAAGAACTCACACCACTCCACACCAGGAAGACAAAAAATCCAGTTAAAAAATGGACAAAGGTCCTGAATAGACACTTCTCCAAGGAGGACATAGAGAGGGCTCAGAGACATATGCAAGTTTGCTTACATCACTAGACCTCAGAGAGATATAAATTTAAACCACAATGCAATACCACTTCACACCAGTCAGAATGGCCATCATGACCATCATGACCAAGTCAAAAAACAAGTGCTCGTGAGGTTATAGAGAAAAGGGAATCAAGTTAGTGGGAAGGCAGACTAATGCAGCCACTGTGGAAAACAGTATGGAATTTCCTCAAAGTACTAAAAATGGAACTGCCTTTTGACCCAGCAATTCCAATGCTCAGATATACTGTAAGAATCCTGAAACACCAGTTCAAAGAACCTATGCACCCCAATGTTCATAGCAGCACTATTGACAATAGCCAAGTGATAGAAACAGACTAAGTGCCCATCAGAAAATGAATGGATCAAAAAACTATGGTACATCTACACAATGGAATTTCATGCAGCAGAAAGAAAGAAGCAGCTCCTACCCTTTGCGACAGCATGGATGGAACTGGAAAGCATTATGCTAAGTGAAATAAGCCAGGTGGTAAAAGACAAATATCACATGCTCTCACCTTTAAGTGGAACCTAATGAACAAAACAAACAAGCAAGCAAAATATAACCAGAGACACAGAAATTAAAAACAAATAGACAGAGACCAGAGGGTGGTGGGGAGGAGGATAATGGGAATAAAGGGGTAAGGATCAAGTTAAGGAACATAGGGGAATATAAATTATTGGGGAATATAAATTACCCAAGGACAAAGACAACACGGGGTAGGGGAGGATTAAATGTGGGAGGTGGGGGTAGGTAGGGCAGTGGAGAGTAATGGGGCAAAAATGGAGATGTGTAATTGAACAACAATAATAAAATAAATAAATTAGAATAAAAGACTATATTTCAATGTGAATTTAGTGGCTTTTGGGTGTGGTTTTAAAATATGCTGACACTACAGAATTATTTCTGTTGCCAAAAAGCATACATAAAGTTGTTACATACGTAAAGTCATCAAGAGGTAATTTCTCCATTACAACCATGGTCCTTTTGTGGCATCAATTAATAGCAGCAATTTAAGAAGATATTTTTTGTCTTTCCCCAAAATAAACCATGGTCAAACATTTCCCTACATTACTGAAACTAAACTTTTCACATGCATATTAATTTCTTGTACATAAGATTTCGCAGTTGAAAAGAGAAGTAATTATGACTTCCTGAGAAGGGGAGAGCAATAGGGAGTGAGGATGAGTGGCAATGCCTGCACATGCATTATGTGCACAGACAGATATTGGGATCTTTGGGCATATAAAAAAGAGTCTGTGGCAATTGTCAGATAAAGGGAGTTATAAATACCAGTAGCTGAGGTAGAAACCAAGAAATACTGCAGAGCATACATTTGAATGTAGAAGTCACAGGAATTGTTTCTGGTCCTAGAGCTCAGTCCCGAGCCTGGGACTATCTCTCCAAAATTTCCTCTTTCATACCAATATTGCAGTGCTCTACAGAGAAATAGGAAAGAAAGATATACATAGATTTCTGATGATTTTATTATGGAAATTGGCTCATGTGATCATGGAAGCTAAGATATGACAGAAAATACCATCTTAAAGCTGGAGATCCAGGAAAGACAATTGTGTGATTCAATCTGAGTCCAAAGGCCTAAGAACCAGGGGAGCTACTGGTGTGACTGCCAGTCTGAAGCTGAAAGTCTGAGAACAAAGTGGATGAATGAGCTGCTATAATTCCCAGAATCTGAAGGCCTGAGAAGCAGTAACTCCAATATCCAAGGGCAGGAGAAAATAGACATCCTGACTTGAGAACTGACAGAGAGAGAATTCACCCTTTCTTTGACTTTAAGTTCCACTTGGGTCTTTCCATAGATGTGGTGATGTGCACCCCTATTTGTGAGGACAGGTAAAGATTATACAGTCAAATGTATTCAGTCTATTGAGTCAAATGCTTATCTCTTGCAGAAACACCTTCACTGATTGATATAACCAGAAATGATGTTTTACCAGATATTTAGGCATCCTTTAGTTCAACCAAGTTGACACATAAGATCAATCATCATACTTTCTTAAACATTCATTTACAATACATGGTTAATATGTGTTGAGAAATTAACGTTCTAGATATTATGATTAACACCTCACATCCATTATTTTATTTGATTTTCTCTGCATCCTGTGGGTTAGATCACATCACCATCATTTTAACAGTTGAAGAAATCAAGGTTTTGAGAGGTTAAATAAATGTGTTCTATGTCACAGAGCAAGAGAGAATCAGAGTAGGGGTAGATCAGGTAATCTATCACAGCATAATAATCCAGAGAGCTACTGTTATTGACACAAACTGCATAAATGAAGTAAAAATACCTCAAATAATAAGATAATCTTCTATACCTTACAGCTCTGCCTTGGTAAACCTCTGCCACCTCAGCAATACACACACACATACACGTGTGTGTGTGTGTGTGTGTGTGTGTGTGTGTGTGTATATATATATATATATATATATATATATATATATATATATATATGATATATATATATATCACTGTTTGTCAAAAATGTCCTGTGTTGACAATGGATATTTTTTATTTATTCATCTAGTAAGCATACATTGAGCTTACTAGATGGATAAACTTACTAGCCCCATGTGTGGCCTCCTGTGGCCCCTTTTGGCAGACCAATTGCCCTGGCAGGCAAGAAATGGGATTTAGGTCACTGACCCTCCTAGCTTCACCTTGATTTTCCTTTCATTCTCCTGATCCTTTTTCTAAATTTCCATGTCATCTTCACAACCTACTTACTCTGCTTGTGGCTATTCAGGTTGATGCATGACTCAATATTTCTTGACTCTTGACTTCAACTCTACTAATGTTGCCTCTTTTTTCCCCCCATTGGCTTGGCAAATTTTTGAAAACTCTCAGCTAGATTGCCTCTGGAAACTATTCTTCTTATTTGTCCATATTGGTCAACTTTTGGTTCAGATGCTGTAGAAGATGCAAAATGTGTTTTCAAAGATCTTGCAATCCAGCAATGAGGACAGGAGGCACATGGCTATCATTGCAAAGCCCAGTGTTTTGAGTCACAGGAAAGGTATAAAGGGTCTTAGTGAGGCAAGAGACAGCATAGGAAGAACTCTGAGACTGCAATACTGTCACTGGCCAGCATTTAGCATCTTGGTTGCCAGGAAATGCCTTTCACCAATTAGGTAGAATAAATAGTAAATCAAGGTAGGAAGAAGGAAGGAGACAAGTCTCACACACTGACTCAGCAGTCCTGAGCCTGGTCTGATAATATTGCCAGGTGTTCCAACATCACAAGAGGCACTATGTTAGCAAGAAAGAAGGGAAGTCCTTGAAATTCTATGTAACGTTTCCACTATCTGAGAAAGAAAGCCTTGAAACTGTGCTTTCATCCCAAGGCATAAATGCGGGAGAGGGTCCCTGGTGCCCAAAGAAAGAGCCCATAACACAACTTTGGTTAATTGCCTACCTCTGGTCACTATCTGTTTTACAAGGGAGTCCCTGATGCTTACAGAAAGAGCCCGTAAATAACTTTGGAAAGTGCCCCAATTTTAATTAACTGCCTCCTGTCATGTATTTGTTTTACAAGATGAACAAATGGGATCTGGAGCAAGATAAGAATTTGGGCTAACAGACCTGACACATACCTAAGTTTGGGTAGTCACATTCCCCCAGGAAAGCTGGCACCACATTTACCCGTTAATCACTATGTAACTTTTTTTTTCTCCTATTCCACCAACTACATAAGTCCTGAGAACAAAGGACTCTCTCTCTCTCTCTCTCTCTCTCTCTCTCTCTCTCTCTCTCTCTCGGGGGCTCAGGGTGCTCTTGGCTCTCAGGCCACAGGGCCTCTGGCCACCTTGCCTCAGGCTGCCCAGAGGTTTGCCACCCTGGTCTTCAGCCGCTCTTACTTTTTCCACCCTGTCTTTCACCCCCTACTCTACCCAGTCCTGTTCTCTTCCATGGGAACGGGCCACTAATAAACTGATTACATACTACTAGATTTGCTGATATGTAATTCTTTACATGCGTCAGCAAGAAGAACCAGGTCTCTCCTGTCAACAATAGGAAACACAAAAGTTACCCATGTTATTGCCCCTTCAGAGTAAATTTGGTAATGAATAAGTTGAAATGAGTTTTCTTTTTTATTTTAAATATATTTTTTATTTTTAAATTACAGTTAATGTACAATAGTATATTAGTTTCAGATGTACAATCAGGTGATCAGGCATTTATATAACTTACATGTCATCACCCTGATAATCACCCATCTGACACCATACTAAATTATTACAATATTATTGACTATGCTCCCTATGCTGTACTTTATATCCTCATGACTAATCTGTAACCACCAATTTGTACTTTTTAATCTCTTTACCCTTTTCACCACCAAGTCTCCTCTTATCTGGCAGCCATCAAAATGTTCTTTGTATCTCTGAGTCTGTTTCTGTCCTGCTTGTTTTCTAGATTAGACATGTAAGTGAAATCATGTAACAGGGTGAAGCCAAGGGGGGCCCCCAAATGGGGATTTGTAATGGGGTCCAGAATTTGGGGTGTCCAGGAAATATTTGAATATATATATATGATGTCCTCATCCCCACCAGTCTGAGCTGACAAGTGGAGTAGGGCCATTGAGAGTTGTTTTGAATAGCAACAGTTTTGCAGATAACCTCTAGAATGGTCATTTAACATATCTATAACCTTTAACCAGTTTCCTAGATATGTTAAACAGCTGTGGCCATGCTTTGAGCCAAGGGGATGGGAGTGATGTGACGTCAACCCTTGATGTAACTGGGAGGCACCTCTCTCTGGTTACAGAGCCTGTGTAAGAGCTTGGAGAGGATTGGCTCCACACCACAGGGCCCCACATGCCCAGACTTACTATCTCAGCCCAATAAATTTGGAAAAGTATGGGAATGCTGGCAGCTGTAGCCAATTGGGGGAGGAGTTGGAAATGGTGCAGCAGAGGAAGATTGGTGCTGGAATTTAAACCCAGGTGCAGCAGCAGCCATGCAGGGTCTTTTTGGGACCATATTGCTTGGGCAGAGAAGAACCATGGACTTGTATTTCTTTTTCTGAGATACGGTACCCCAGACTGGGCAAAGTAGGGAAGGAAGGACTATGCCTTTGTGGGTGTTCTAAAGGACTTTGGGATCTCAATGAAGACATTAAGTCATTACTCTTAAGTTTGTATAACTCTTTAAATAAATAATCCCTTTCCTTTTCACCAGTTTCTGGCATTGAGAGATGTCTTTCCCTGGTGGCAGGCAAGGCGAACCTAGTACAGAGTGGGGGACCCGTGGAGCACAAGGGTGAGTCCATTCGGTAATAGTATATTGTTCCCCCCTCCCTGGGTCCAGTCTGTAACAATCATATGGCATTTGTCTTTCTCTGACTTACTTCACTCACCATAATGCCCTCAGGTTCCATCCATGTTATTACAGATGAAAAGAGTTCTTTTTTATGGCTGAATCATATTTCATTGCTTTATCACTTCTTTTTTTACACTTTTTTATTTTTAGAAAGAGGGGAAGGGATGGAGAAACCCCAGTGTGTGGTTGCCTCTTGCATGTCCCCCACTGGGGACCTGGCCCTCAACCTAGGCATGTGCCCTGATTGGGTCAAACTGGAAACCTTTTGGTTTGCAGGCCGGCCCTCAGTCCACTGAGCCACGGCAGACAGGATGCTTTACCACATCTTTATCTATTCATCTATTGATGAACACCTAGGTTCCTTCCATACTTTGGCTACTGTAAATAATGCTGCAATGAACATATGGATGTATATGTATTTTTGACTTAGTGTTCTGGGTTTCTTCAAATAAATATCCAGAAGGAGAACTGCTGGGTCCTTCTTTCTTTCCTGCTGTATACTTTGTTTTAAAGTTTATTTTGTATGGTATAAGTATTGCTATCATGGCTTCTATTTTCATTTCCATTTTCATGAAATATCTTTTTCCATTAATTTACTTAAAGTCTGTGTGTGTCTTTCAATCTGAAGTGCGTCTCTTGTGGACGGCATATATAAGGGTCTTGTTTTCTTATCAGTTCAGCCACCCTATGTCTTTTGATTAGAGATTTGATCAATTTGCATTTACAGTAATCATTGATAGCCCTGACTGATGTCTCAGGTGGTTGAGCATTGTCCTGCAAAGCAAAAGGTCACTGGTTCAAGTCCTGATCATGGCACATGCCTGGGTTGTAGGTTCGTCCCCATTTGGGGACTGTGAGAAAGGCAACTAATCAATGTTTCTCTCACTCTTTTTCTCCCTTCCTCTTCTCTGAGAAGCTGGAAGAACAAATAATTAAAGTTTATTTACTCTATAAAAAAGCAAAACTAAATGAGTAAAATGAAAAAAAAAGTTATCACTGATAAATATGTATTCATTGCCATTTTATTATTCATATTTTTGACTTCTCCTTCTCCTCCTTCTTCTTCAGGACCCTTTCACATTTCTTGTAATACTGGTTTGGTACTGATGGAATCCTTTAGCTTTTGTGTGTGTGTGTGTGTGGGAACCTCTTTATTTGTTCTTCAATTATAAGTGATAGCCTTGCTGGGTAATGAAGTCTTGGTTGTAGGTTTTGCTTTTTATTATTATTTTTTAATTTAGAATTTTTCTTTTTTTTAAGATTTTTATTTATTTATTTTTGGAGAGGGAAGGGAGGGAGAAAGAGAGAGAGAAACATCAATGTGTGGTTGCTGGGGATCATGGCCTGCAACCCAGGCATGTACCCTGACTGGGAATCGAACCTGCGACACTTTGGTTTGCAGCCCACGCTCAATCCACTGAGCTACACCAGCCAGGGCTAGGGCTTTGCTTTTTATCATTTAGAATACTTGGTGCCAATATTTTCTGGCCTGCAATTTCTGTTGAGAAATAAACTCAGCTGAAAGTCTTATGGGAGCTCCTCTGTAGGTAATTAACTGATTTTCTCTTCCTGCTTTTAAGATTCTCTCTTTGTCTTTAACCATTGGCATTTTAATTATGTTGTATCTTGGTGTGGGCCTTTCTGGGTTAATCTTGTTTGAGATTTTCTGCACTTTCTGGACTTGCATGTCTATTTCCTTCACTAGGGTAAGGAAATTTTCCATGATTATGTTTTCAAATAGATTATTTCCTGCTCTCTCTCTCCTTTTAGCACCCCTATGATATGAGTGTTAGTATGCTTGAAGTTGTTCCAGAGGCTTGTTAAACTATCCTCATTATTTTAGATTCTTTCCTTTTTCCTTTTGCTATACTGATTGGTTGTTTTATTCTTCCTTATCTTCCAAATTGCTGATTTAATTCTTTGCTTCATCTACTCTACTGTGGACCTTCTGAAATGTATTCTTCATTTGAGTTATTGTGTTTTTTACTTCTGACTTGTTTTTTTATGTTCTCATTTTTAAAGTATATTTTATTGATTATGCTATTACAGTTGTCTCAATTTGTTCTCCCCTGCATCTCCCTCCTCCCTGCACCCCCCCCCCACACACACACTCCAGGTTTCCTGTCCCCTAGTTCGTGTCTATGGGTTGTACATATAAGTTCTTTGGCTTCTCTATTTCCAGTACTGTTCTTAACCTTCCCCCTGTCTATTTTGTGCCCACCAATTATACTTCTTATTCCCTGAAACTTTTCCTGTCATTCTCTCCCTCTGCCTCTCCACTGATAACCCCCCATGTGATCTACATTTCTGTGATTCTCTTCCCCTTCCAGTTGTGTGCTTAGTTTTCATTTTTGTTTTTTAGGTTGTCGTTAAACTGTTGTTAGCTGTGAGTTTGTTGTCATTTTACTTTTCATAGTTTTTTATCTTCTTTTTCTTAGATAAGTCCCTTTAACATTTCATGTAATAAGGGCTTGATGATGAACTCCTTTAACCTGACCTTATCTGGGAAACACTTTACCTGCCCTTCCATTCTAAGTTATAGCTTTGTAGGAGAGAGTAATCTTGGATGTAGGTCCTTGCCTTTCATGACTCTGAATACTTCTTCCCAGCCCCTTGTTGACTGCAAGGTTTCTTTTAAGAAATCAGCTGCTAGTGTTATGACCACTCCTTTGTAGGTAACTCTCTCCTTTCCTCTTGTTGCTTTTCAAATTCTCTCCTTATCTTCAATCTTGGGTAACTTAATGATGTGTCTTGGTGTGTTTCTTCTTGGATCCAACCTCTTTGGGATTCTCTGAGCTTCCTGAACTTGCATATCTAGTTCCTTTGTTAGATTGGAAAAGTTCTCCATCACGATTTGTTGAAATAAGTTTTCAGTTTCTTGCTCTTCCTCTTCTTATGGCATCCTTATGATTAGGATGTTGGAACATTTAAAGTTGTCCCAGAGGTTCCTCAGTTTCTTCAAGAATTTTTGAATTCTTGGTTCTTCACTCTGTTCCAGTTGGATATTTATTTCTTCCTTCTGTTCCAAATCATTGATTTGAGTCCCAGTTTCCTTCCCTTTGCTGTTGGTTCCTTGTATATTTTTCTTTATTCCACTTTGTATAGCCTTCATTTCTTCCTTCATTTTGCAACCAAACTCAATCATTTCTGTGAGCATCCTGACTACCAGTATTTTACCTCTGCATCACATAGGTTGTCTATCTCCTTGTCAACTTAGTTCTTTTTCTGGAGTTTTATCTGTTCTTTTCTTTTGGGCCATATTTCTTTGTCTTGGCACACCTGTTGCATTGTAAGGGGCAGAGTGTTAGGTATTCATCAGGGTGGGGTAACTCACTTCACTGCATTGTGGCACTATAAGTGGGAGAGGGGTCAGAGAGGGAAAAATGCTGCTTGCTGGCTTGCTCGGTTCTTGCCCCACTTTCCCTCACTTCACTTCCCTCACTTTCCACAAGCAGTTTGTGCCCTTTCAGGTGCTGATTCCCAGGTGTGTGGGTTTGTGCATATTCTAGGATCCCGTGACCCTCTCCAATGGACTCTCCTGTGAGACTGGGAGGTTCTCCCACTGCCACAAATCCCCAGAGGGTTTTTTTTTTTACAGTATTTTTTTTAATTATTTGTTTTTAGAGAGGGGAAGAGAGGGAGAAAGAAAAGGAATGAAACAGCATGTGTGATTGCCTCTCACACAACCCCTACTGGGTACCAAACCTGCAACTCAGAGTTGTGCCCTAGACTGGGAATCCAATCAGCAATCCTTTGTTTTGCAGGTCAGCACTCAATTCACTGAATAACCCCAGGAAGAGCCCCCCACAGGTTTTTATAGCCAGAGTTTTGAGGCTTTATTTCTCTGCTCTGGAACCCTGGGTTGTGTGGTCTGTGTCACTCCCCAGTTGCTCCTCGTGTCTGGTCCATATGCAAATTTGGGAACTCCTGACTACCAGCTACCACCTTGCCTGACCCCATTCACTAGCCATTGCCTTGCCATGTGTCCACTCCACCCCAAATGCTTGTCTCAGTCCCTCCTACCAGTCTGGATGAACGTTTCTTCTTTAACAACTTGGTTTTTGGAATTCCATGCACTTTGATTTTCTAGTAGTTCTGGTTGGTTTTTGCTTTTAAATTGGTTATCTTTCTTTTGGTTGTGGTAGGAAGGCAACGTGTTTCTACCTACATCTTCACCTTGACTGGTCCAAATGTTATTGCTGTGATTTCTATCTCAGTTTTTATGTTTTTAATTTTTTTGTTGTTGAAGTTCTCACTGAGATCACTGAGCATCCTTCTAACCAGTGTCTTGAACTCTGAGTCTGGTAGATTACTTCTCTCCATTTTATTTTGTTCTTTTTCTGGGCATTTCTCCTGCTCTTTCATTTGGGACATCTTTCTTTGTCTCTCCATTTTGGCTGCCTCCCTGTGTTTGTTTGTGTATATTAGGTAGAGTTACTATGTATCTTGGTCTTGATAGAGTGGCCTTATGCAGTAAGTGTCCTATAGGACCCTGTGTCACTGCTTCCCCAGTCACTTGAGCTGGGTGTTCCAGGTGTGCTCCGCCACTCCAAATGGTGGTAAAGCTGTGTGCACCCTCCTATTGTGGTTGAGTATTGATTGCTGTTGGCATGTCAATGAAAGAGATTTATCCCCTGGCCAATCCGCTATGAGGATTGGCTGTGAGGATCTGCTGCATAGAGCAGGACTCACTTCAGCAGTACTCTGGTGCCCACTGACTCTGCCTGTTGAGTGTCTCACTAGTGGAGGTGGTTGGGTGGTGCTTCAGCATGGTCTGAAGCTGTCCGCTGGGTGCGCTGGCTTTGGGACCTCCTCTGAGGTGCAAGCTAAGGTCAGCCACTGTGTCTACCCTAGGTGAGGCCACACAACATGAGCTACAAAGTAACCTATATATGGCTGCTATCTGTGCCTGGAGTAGGCCAAGCTGTGAATCAAGGACTACCGCTGCTAGTGCTTGGGCCTGGGGCCACTAGCAAGAGTTACATGGCGTGCCAAGGCCAGATGTTACTATTTTTAGAGATTTTAGCAAAGTCCTCAGCATTAGCCAAGACAGGCTATTTATGTGGAAAGCTACAGGAAATGGCTAGGGTGATCTCACATGTTGGGTGTGGTGGGGTCTCAGGGAATCATCAGGGTGTGCAAACAGTGTTAGCCAGTTTGATGGAGACTCATACATAGTGCCCACCTCAAAGCTCTGTGGGGGTTTGCCTCAGTAAAGGAACAATGTCCTCTACCAGAATTTCCATCTGGGAGAAAGATGGCTGTCCAACCCTTTCCCTGATGCTGGACAACTCAGCTCCTCCTGGTATATTCTTTGTGCTTTTAGAGCTGCCACCTCACCACTGGAACTCAGAGTTAGTACTACTTAGTGCAGGCCCTTTAAGAGAAAAGCCTGGGACTCCAGGATCCCTCCATCTCACTCACCACAATCCCCTCTGGTTTTCACAGTCAGAAGCTATGGGGACTTCTCTTCCCAGCACTGGAACCCTGGGTTGAGGGGTGTGGTATGGAGCTGGGACCCTTTGCTCCTCAGGGGGGGACCTCCGAAGTCAAGATATTTCTCCTGATTTAACTGCCACATGTGGGTATGGGACCAGCCCTTTCAGCATCTCTGCCCTGCTGTCAATTTTGATGTGCTTTCATTATATCCTTAGTTATAGGACTTCTGTTCAACTAGGTTTAAGGTTGTTATGAATAATGTTTGCTCCATAGATAAGTTGTAATTTTGAAGTGTTTGTGGGAGGATGTGAGTAGCACATTTACCTATGCTGCTCTTGACTGGAAATCTGAGTTGTTTACTCTATGGCACAGAAATGCATGTGTTGAAACTAAATCAATTACAATATCATTTCACTACTACCCCAGCTAGGAGAGAAGACTAAAGCAGAGAAACTATGGCAGAGAAGTGGAAAGAGCAATCATGATTAACAAGAGTAATTACTTCAATCACTTATTAGGCCCAGCTATATGTTCTGCCTTTGAGAGCTATATGATATCCATGTATATGCGAAATAATTTTTCTTATTCTCTTACTTCTAATGAAATAATCATTGCTCAAGACAGATAGGACCTCAAATGTTTAAACCCATGAATCAGACACTTGTCATCACCACAGCTTCCAGGAAAACATCCACCCTGGAAGAATCTGTGTAACTGAGCAGGACAGGCTATAGAGCTCCTTTCTTCTCTCTGCCTTAAGGCCTACAATAAAGGCCAACTGAACAGCTTCACTGGAGCCTTCACATTAAATCCACCCTGAATTTTGTCCTCATATGTCCCAGTGTTCTGAGGTAAGAAATCCTTAGAGAGAAGTAACAGAATCAAGCCGGTGTCCCCTGATGCAACAGAGTTGGCATAAGCTGGTCATTTAATCCTGTATTCCTGCTGGTCTCTCTCACTGTCTAACTAGAATTTTTAGGTTAAGGGTCCCTCCTCATCAGTAGTCAATCAAAGTTTCACCAAAGATCAGGAAAAACAAAAGATTGACAAGAAAAGCAATTCAAATGAGGGTGATCACTTTGAAGAGATGCCTACTACAGTTTGGCTCTCCCTGATAAAACAAGAACACTGAAGCTACTTGTCTTGATTTTCATCAAAGTGCCTTTTCCCTGGTAGTGGAGTGGAGCAGGGGAGCTTTTAATTTCCTTGTTTGTTAAAATTTGCCACTGACATCTGCCTGCTTTGAAGAAGTGTATGAATTGTACATGTGAAGATATATAGTGGCTAGTTCAATTATAACCATCTCACAATGAAGAAGGAAAGAAAGAAACAAAAGGAAAGAAAGGAAGGAAGGAAGGAAGGAAGGAAGGGAAGGGAGGGAGGGAGGGAGGGAGGGAGGGAGGGAGGGAGGGAGGGAGGGAGGGAGGGAGAGGGAGGGAGAGAGAGAGAGAGAGAGAGAGAGAGAGAGAGAGAGAGAAAGAAAGAAAGAAAGAGAGAAAGAAAGAAAGAAAGAAAGAAAGAAAGAAAGAAAGAAAGAAAGAAAGAAAGAAAGGAAAGAAAGAAAGAAAGAAAAGAAGCAGCCTGGAAGGGAAGCATATAATCTCCCAAAAGCTCATGCCTTCAAAGTCTGCTACACAGTCGACCTCTGTCTAAAAGTTAGCCCCATCATCCACAGGAGACCTAAGTTTCAGGTGGGACTGCACAGAAAATAATCCAATATGCTGGGTCCTAGACAGACACCATCAAGGAGGATTCACCCCTTGAAGTAGTGGGCTCAACACTGAGTGGGAAATAGTGACAAGAGATCTCAACATGTGGCTGGGCAGAGACTTAGCTATGAGAGGGTCAAAAGGAAAGGGTTTGGAAATGGCCATGGGTTAGAGGGAAGTTGTATGCCAGCACCAGTAATGAGGGAGTAGGGGTCACCTTGAAGAGAGCAGGTGACCTTTGGAAACTTGTGGTAAAAGTAAAAGATACTGCTAAAGATGAGGTTCATGGACACCAAAATAGTAGTAACAAGGAATCAAAAGACACAGCAGGGAGAAAAGGGGTCCTGTGTATAAAGGAATTCTTCACTGTGGTAGCGGTACAGGGTGCTCTCTAAATAAGAACCCAAGTCATCACCTGAATGCATCTTGACCACCTCCTTACTTACAAGGCCAGCAGCTATATAGCTGGATGAGGCTAGGTTTATTGTTTAGGAGGGCAATGTTAACATATCAGGCATCTGAGTGGCTAATAAATTCTTTTGAAAGAGGCAAAAACTATCTGATTCTTTTAGATCTGTGGATAAACAATGATAACTCTAGGTAGTATTGACCTTGGACTTGTCTCTCCTATTTTCATTCGCCCATCTATAGAGTACAATTCACAATCTCTTAGCCAGCAATGATACTTAAAGTGAAACCTGTTCACAAAGTCCTCAGAGAAACACAGAATTGAAACAAAAAACCACACAGGGCCTTTCACCCTTATAATTAAACTGCCTTCACTTATCACTGCTATTACATGAGTAACACCTGAGCCATTTCATCAGCCTGAATGTGAAAATTTGGGATGGAATTCACTTTTAGCATAAAGAAACTCAGTATTTAATGGTAATTATGAGGTGTTCCAAACTTCATCCCAGCCACTGGCTTAATTTGACTTTTTAAAATTTCAGCAAGAAAAAGGAATAGGAGCAAGTGGTACACATCTCATTTATTCCAGATTTTCTTTTATTCTGCATAAATTTTCACTAAAAAATGAAATTGAAAGAAATTAGAGCCAAGACAGTTTATATACAGTAAAGTGATGCTGAAGAATAACATATCTTCCCCATTGTCACTTGATTTATGTATGTTCAATAGTCTCACCACTGTCCACTCTCACCAAAGGACAGGTGCTGTGGCTCTTCTTTTAATAACTAAAACCTCTGAGTGTCAAGTTCCCTACCTCCTGTTTCAGGGGCATCACAGGTGCTCTTCTATTTGAAATAAGAAGTATCCACATAGGGCAGTGTCTAACAGACTCTGCAGATGCTCAAGCAGAAACATGGCTCCAAATATGCCGCTTATATCTGAAGCACTTATCTGAAGCCCATCACCCTAGACTCCTCAGTTTGGCTTTTAAATTATCCCTTTATGTCCTCCTCAGAGTAAATTTTTGCACACATCTAAAATGCATTCAATTTTTTAGGCGATCCTCTCCACCTTACAAAAAGGTAATATAATTTTTTCTAATTCACGTTGCCCTCCCCAGGTTGCTTAATTTTTCAGAAGACTCTGCTTCTCCCCTGTATAGGCCCCACTGACTTGACTGTCTCCATTGGAAGAGTTCAAGTCTCATCCCTAAATTCAGGCAGAATTTTCTTCCAACTAAAGCCTCTTAAATGAACTTGTACCCTGGAAGATGAGCAGCCATCACAAATGCAGGAGAAACCTATGGGCTACCTCCCCAGCAAATCTCCTGCCAAGCCTTTTTTCCCAAAGAGTTATTTATTATACAGTACGTGGGCATCAGCTAACTAGAAAGGGAGGCAGGTACTCAAAGAACCAGCCCTATCCAGTCCCCAGAAGCTCACACTCTGGCTTTTGCTTCCCATTACCAGCCATGACTTCTCTCTCCAGCCTTGATATGGATCCTAGGACTTCCTTCAGAGTGGATCTTCACAAAAGTCCCAAGCCACCTCATTGACCACATTTGCCACTGCTAGACTTTCCTTCTGAAACTAGACTCAGTTCTTTAAAAAGTGTTAAGTCCAAAAAGTATTGGAGTCCACCCTGCCTGGTCTCAGGAAGCTGTAACCTTCTGTGACTTAAGCTGAGTGAAAGACCTCTGAACCAGGAGCCACTAAGGAGACAAAACTTATTTCCCTGGCATGAACACTGCCTGTTCTGTGCCTGGCCTCCTATGCTTGATCAGTTAGCCAATGACGGGTAAGATTTCCCATGGAGGGAATCATCTAAGACAGGCATGATCACGTGGAGGCTTCTGGGAAGAGACTTGAGGCTGTAGAAATGAAGGCGTGATAGACATCAACCCCTGCCCCCTCAGCTTTGTCAAAGCCTGAGTCCTTGTTCTTAGTTGTGAGAAATCCAAGTCTCCTGGCTGCTTTTGCCTCCTCTGCCCGACTCAGGCCTGCAGAAATAACAGGGGCAGTGCACTCCAGACCAGAGTCGGCAGACCCCCTAGGGTAATCAGGCCTGGGACATAGAATATGCAAGATCCTGTGAGATCTGCTTGCTGGAAGATGCTATTGAATTAGAATATGAAGGCACAGACAGGAAACGAAACTAGCCTTTTAGGTCCTGTAGTCCTTTTAAGTGATAAAACACAATCTCTCAGCCCAGAATCCCAGCGGGAGTTCTGTCAGTCCCTTTGAAAACTACCTATTCCTTTTGATCTTCCCTGCCAGACTGTAATCCAAAAATGTGTCTGTATTCTTAGTAAAAGCCTGGTTGGGCAGGAAAATGGGGCATTCTCTACTAGGGCGAGTGGCCATTTCATCCCAATTTCTCCACAGGACCCAGTTGTCCCTGAGTTTTTCTCGTGTTTCGACGAGCCATCTGCAGCATTCCACAGTCACTGCAGGCCAGTGGCCATGTCAAAAAAGGACTTAAAAAATAACTTTTCATTTCATTTTGTTTTCATTCTCTATTTTGTATCCAATTTGGCAAAACATTGGCAATTCTTACAATATGCCCAGGCCACTGAAAAGAGGGGATTTCTAATTAGAGTTCAAAGAGTCTCAGGAAAAAGGCGAGCCTTGCTTCTGCTGGATGGTCCAATGAAACATGAGGGCAGCAGTTTACCAGAATCATCAGAATCATGAAAAGCAGAATAGCCAGTGTGCCCCTGGAGCAGTGATGCTCACTCAGTTAATAGTAGAGGGTGTGCAGAAGTTAGCTGGGCTTCCTGATGCTCCTGTGCCATTGATAACAGACACTGTCTCTCCATGATGCTTCTGACCCCCATCAATCCTGAACCCACAAATTCCTCCAAGATCAGCCCTCAGTACAACCACTTCTCCTTTCTCAACCAGAATGAATTTCAAAACTACCATATCTGATCTGGACTTTAAAAGCCTATTTGACAATATTTTTAAAAAAGATTTTATTTATTTATTTTTAGAGAGGGAAGGGAGGAAGAAAGAGAGAGAGAAAGAGAGAGAAGCATCAATGTGTGGTTTCTGGGGGCTGTGGCCTACAACCCAGGCATGTGCCCTGACTGGGAATCGAACCTATGATGCTTTGGTTCACAGCTCACACTCAATCCACTGAGCTACACCAGCCAGGGCTGACAATATTTTTTAAAAAGCAGAACATCAAACTGTTTTTTTCTCTTTGAATTCCTGCACTAATAGCCTAATTTTTTTCAAGTAATTACAGATACCTCTTACTAACATAATAAAGGAAATGATAAAAAGAAAACCAGGAAATTATTGTGTGCTATCTCACTATATATGTTTGTAATCTAACTTATGGAAAATCAAGGGGCGTACACACAAAGTTTATTTTCCAAATATACCCTTTTTCTTTGTGATTCAACTCATTAGAACTTTATTAGGTTTCCAGTGTGTAGCTCTTTGTAAATTACATATTAAGCCACCAATCCTGGTAAACACAGCAATTCAGAAATGAGTATTGAATGAAGTGTGTCCACATTGTCAGCCAGGAAGACATTTTTGGCTAATGTTGTGTTTGACTCAGTTTCCATGTTTCTAAATATTGCTAATCTAGACACAATCAACCACCCATTTTTCATGATATAATATCTGAGGCAGTCTTGAAATTTCCTCCAGTTACAAAGTTGCTTTGTCAAGGCCAATTGTGTGTTATATTCTTTAATTTTATTTTTAATCCTCACATGAAGACATTTTTTTCATTGCTTTTAGAGAGTGAAAGGAAAGGAGAGAGAGAAACATCAATGTGAGAGAGAAATATTGCTTGGTTGCTTCCCAAACACACCTGTACCAGGAATCATATGCTTCCAGACCAAGGACTGAATCTGAAACCCAGGGGTGTGCCCTGACTGGAAATCAAACATGCAAACTTTCAATTATTAGACGATACTCCAACCAACTGAGCCACACTGGCCAGGGCAATTGTGTGTTATTTTCTATGTTATGAACTTCCCTGGCTGGTTAGCTAAATTGGTTAGAGCATCCTTTTGATACACCAAGGTTGCAGTTTTGATCTTTGGTCAATGCATAAATCAGTGGAACAACAAATCAATCTCTCTCTCTTTTCTCTCTCTCTATCCCTCCTTCCCCTCTCTCTCTGAAGTCAATAAAAATTAAACATATATTTATATATAAAATTATATATATCATGACCCAACAGTGTTATCAGGTGTAACAGTCTGTGACCCAGGAGGACTTAGAGGGTGACATTGATTTACTTTTGGAACTGATCATGGGATTGATCAGCCAGTCTTACACACTTAGAACAACTTAATTTGACAGCACACAAAATGGAATCAATTATTGGTAGAATGATGATGTTAAATTAACCCCATACAACTGATATAATAAAAGCAGCCACCGAGGGAGATGAGATATTTCCAGTAACAGATGGGATACACTTGTAAAATAACACATGCTTCTTTTGAACCTGGAGATTTCTTTCTTTTTCTGAAAGGCCAAATGTGCCCCTTGTAGTATAAACAGTCATAACAGCCCGTCACTATGGCAACATTCACATTACAGCATGTGCTGAAAAAGGAGCTCTGGTCACAAAATTTAATTAAAAATTATGAAATAAGTAGAACAGTGATGCAAGGGCTATGGTTTTATTTTGCATTTTGTTTGGTTTTAATTATGTGGCTTTTAAAGTGAGAAAACTTTAATAGAATTAATTTTCAATAAATTAAGCAGACTTGTTTTATCTCTTTTTACTTGATCATTATGTCAAGACCAAAGTGGAAATCCTGAACTGAACTCTGTAGAGTTGATTTGATATAACACTTAATAGTCACTTCATCACAGAAGAAAGCATGTGGAACCAGCAAGCACTGATATGCAAAATCAAAAATAGTCAGCAGTTCTAGCCAAGGATGACTTTGTTCAAGATTTTCAGGGGTTCACCAGCAAAAAAATGCAGAGCTTTTTGTTCTGGTCCAGGCTGTAAGGATATGATTTATTCTTCTGAACATCTGGTTGTTGTGCAAGGCATGTGGTTAGTCTAAGTACGTCACTCACACTGTTGAATGGGTGGTGATCACAGATCTCCAAGAATTTATGGATGTGGATAGGGACTTCTGTGCTGCAGTGAAAGAGAAAATGGCATCAATAATGTGGCTTAAAGGTTTACCAGGAAAAGATTTGAAATATTTCAGAAGAAAATTGTAAGGTAACAAACATTGGTTCAATTATTTGTTCTGCCATTAAATCACCAAGTTTAAATCCTTGAATTCTAAATAATGCTGTTTGCAAGTTTAACAACTGTATCTCCAGATTAGTCACCTTCTGAAGGAATTCAAATGATTTGCCAAGAAATCATTACATAAACTCATCTGAGAAAAGACCTGTAAAATAACTAAATGTTAAATCCACCTGCTGAAGGACTTTCAGATTTTACATGCACAAAAGCTTAATAAAGTCCATGAGTTGAAATGGAGGGAGAACATTGGCATCGTGTGTAATTATGACAGGAATACAGGCAAAAGACAGAAAAAGTAGCTCCAGGATGAGTTCTGAAACACCTCTTTTTACAAGTCAGCTAACTCCACCTCCCACCTGTGGCTAATTTTTGTCAGGTATTCTCACTCTGAGTGACTGCACATTTTACAACTGTTGCAACTGGAGACAGAACTCTGCATGGAGAGAGACCAACACTGACAACATCAGAGGCTGGAAAGAGGGAAGGAGACAACTGGACAAGAACAAGAATGCAAGCCAAGATGGAGAAGAATAAAGATCAAGTGAGGATGCTTATTGCTTGAAATTTATGTCAGTGAGGTGAAGAAAATCCACCTATGTGCCCAGTCTAGTTATCAGGATGCCCTTTGTAAAATGTGTCTGACTTCACACTGAAAATATAAAATTAATGAGGGATGTAACAATGCTGCATATCTATCATGGCCCAAGCACTATAGAATGTTACATGTAATTTCTTATTTAGTCTTCCAGTTAATATTATATGCTGTTTTATAAATAAGGAAACAGGCTTTGGTGAGGTAAGGGACATGCTATAAGTCATAGTTAATATGAGGCAGAGCTGATATTCAAACCTAAGTCTGTCTTTAATTTTAGCTGCATTGCCAAATTGAGCACAGGGTCAATCAATGTTCAGGTCTTTATTTTAAAAACGATCTGAATGTAAGTAGGTATATAATATTTTCAAAAACAAAGGAATTGCTTGGCACCTGTGAGTGAGAGACAGTCAAGGGGGGACAGAGCACAAGAACAGGCAAGAAGTCTACCCACACAGCCAGCCAACCTCAGCACCTACTGGACAGTAGGGCTAGCCAGTCACCAAATGTCACTGAGGGGAGCTGGCAGGAACCTGTGGCCTGAGACTCATTCCTAAGATGCTCCTACATGGTGAAAACCAGAACTGAGTATTTTTAGATTCTGTTTAGCTGAGGTCCTGGGCTTCTACTACACCTGGTTCCCACTGGGTCAAGGTGAAGACAGAAGAAAATGTAATCACTCTTGCATTCTTGCATTCATTTTCTCATTCATTCAATATATATTGAGCAGTGACCATTCTTATCACCAGGGCTATAAAAATGAAAAAGACAAAATCTACTTCTTTAAGAAACTCACGGTTTAGCAATGAAACAGAAAACAAAGATCATTACAATACAGCATAGTGTCTGCCTCTGTCCAGGAATCAGAGGAAGCCCTGATAGTTTTCACAAATGTGGTGATGTTTGAGTTGCTTTTCTAAAATCAGTAAGTTTTCCTAGTGGATAGGGGGACATGGGCTAATATGGAGAGAGAGACTATTGTGAAAATAAACCAAAATCCTCCCCTTCTCCTTCTTGCATAGGTGCTCTGTCTGGCCTCATTACCACTCTATGAAATTTCCAAGGACCCTTCTGCCCATTTTCCCTTTGCTTTGGCTGAAATGTGTTTCACCAAGCACATTACTTCACTGTCTTCACAGTCTTTACTCAAATGACTCCTCCTTAGAGAGAGCTTCCACATCTCCAATGGAAAATGGTAGTTCCCATCTTTCTCCTGCACCCCTTTTGTCCTATTCTTTCTCTTCTAGCTTTTACAGCCTCCAGAGATGGATCTTAAGCCCAAGTAGAGGCTGTTTGTAAAGGAAGATGTAAGAAGGAGGTAGTGTGGCCTTATCTCTCCATAGGATTTGCCAGAAGATGAGCTGTTTTTCTTCAGAGACAAGAGATAAATGGATGAGCAAGGCCACAGATGGTGCTAACTGTGTAGCTGGAGTGGAAGAAATTTGAAGAAGACTATTTAGTGGGGCAGGGGGCAGGGGAGGATTGTGGAGAAAGAGATAGAGAAGATAAAAAGGAATGTGAAAGATAAAGAAGGAATGTGAAAGTTGAAGATGCTAAAAGTAGAATAGGTTAGGTGGAGCATCTCGCTTGCCATATTTACTGAGCTATAATTGACATATAACATTGTGTAAATTTAAGGTGTACAATGTGGTTTTTTAATACACATATACATTGTGAAGTTACTACCACAATAAAGATATTTAACATATCCTTTACCCCACATAACTACCATTTTTTGTTTGTTGTGGTGGCAAGAGCATTCAAAATATACTTTTAAGTGTATAATGCAGTATGTTAACTATAGTTACCATACTGTACTTTATGCCTCAAAAATTCATTCCTCTCTCTGGCCAGTGTAGCTCAGTTGGGTGGAATGTCATCCCATAACTGGAATGTTGTGGGTTTGATTCCTGGTTGGGACACATACCTAAGTTGCAGGTTTGATCCCCAGTCCAGGCAAGTATGAGCCCTGGTCTGGGCACATACAGGAAGCAACAAATTGATGCTTCTCTCTTGCATTGATGTTTCTTTCTTCCCCTTCCTCTCTCTCTAAAAGCAATGAAAAATTGTCTCTGGGTGAGGATAAAAAAAAATCATTCCTTTTATACCCAGAAGTTTGTATCCTTTGACAAACATCTCTTCATGTCCCCTGTCCTCCAACCCCTAGCAACCACCATTCTATTCTTTGTGTCTATGAATTTGACTTTTTAGATTTCATATATAGGTACAATCATACAGTATTTGTCTTTCTCTGTTTGCCTTATTTCATTGACATAATACCCTCAGAGCTCATGCATGTTGCCACAAATGGCAGGATTTCCTTCTTTTTTAATGGCGAAATAACATTTCATTATATGTGTATAGTCACATTTTTTATTATTTATCTGTCAATGGATTATTTCCATGTCTTGGGTATTGTGAATAATGCTGCAATAAATATGGGGGTGCAGATATTGCCATGAGATAGTGATTTCATTTAATTTGGATAAATACCCAGAAATGCAATTGCTGGATCATATGGTAGTACTATTTTTAACTTTTGAGGAACCTTCCAACTGTTCTCCAGAGTGGCTACACCAATTTACTTTTCCACAAACAGTGCACCAGTGGAGCATATTGAAACTTCCATATACAGAGGGAAGGAAAGTTTTAATACCAGGGAGAAAGTGGAGAAGCAGAAATATAAAGGTTGAGTTGTGATTTAACAGGAAGTATAGTCAATATAAAGGATTGAAGGAGGCACAACTGTCATCAGGGAGAGTTGGCAATTACTAATAAAAAGGTCAGATGTGTAGTGTAAATGAATGCTGTAGGATGGGATATGGTGAGAGAGTTCTGAGGCTCAGTTATTAGGTTGTTCATCCTTCTAAATGTTGAAGTTGTCCATGGAAAGACCAGTTGCCCAGTCCTCAGGGAACAGAGGTAGTTTAGATGACAGTGAAAACAAGAGAGAAGGAATGAAAGGGCCTTGTGTTTCTTAAGCACTATCCCAGGACTGCAGAGTCAAATCAAGGCTTCTAGTGTTCAACTAATTTTAACATTTTAATCAATTTTATCAGTAATCTTAACTATTCTATATCTAGTCTATATTAAATTAATAATAGGGGTAATAAAGTACTCAAGTTAGAAAGACAAATAACAATGTCTGTTTTTATCAATTCAACCAATAGCTAATAAAATCAAAGAACAACAACAAAAATAACAACACACCTGGCACAGGTTAATGCTATCGTTAATATAGGAAACAGTGAAGGCCAATTACCACAAAATGCCATACTATTCATTTTCTTTTTTCCTGTCTACCCATCACCATTGGAATTATGACAGAAACACTAATTATCTTTTTGGCACAACAGGGTTCATGTTGGGCACAATATTTCTGATCGATGACTAAAAGCAAACTATCAATGAAACATACTCCACCCTATTGAAAAAGAAAAGAAAGGAACTAAAAAAGGAAGAAGAGAGGGAAAGAGGTACTTTCTAGTAGCAAATCTCACTGGCACCCAAGTTCATGCAGCTTTAGGATAAATAATATGAAATTATTTTCTCTGTTTATGACCAAGCTTTGTCTATGTGACAAGAATATTAAAATATGAACTTTTAATTCAACAGTGACTTTTACCACTATGATTATACTTTTCTTTGCCTGCACTTCAATTCCAAGAATAATATGCCAGCTTTAGAGGAAGCCAAAATCCACAAAGTAGACAAAACAAAGGATTTGAAAAAGAAATGAGAGGCAGAAATGAAAAGAGATAGAAAAATCTTATTAGACAGAAATGATAGGATAGCAGGTTTAGTAAATAAAATACTACTCTATTAATGAAACATAATGAAAAATAAAAAAGTAAATCTATTGTGTCCAGTGAGAACAAAAGCAAGATTAGAAACAATGGCCTTTCCTAGGCTGAACTATAATGATACAAGCACACATACATCACAAGATGAGTCAGGCTGTCAAAGGTGGCTGGTAAAATATAGTCTTGTAAGAATGTACTTTTCCAGGATAGCACGAATTAATCCAAGGAGGGAAAGATGTCAGGGAGAGAGGAAAATGCAGTTACTTTGCACATTAGTGATGCATCTGCATTCCACTCTAATGAACACTAGTCATTTTCCTAATTCAACCACTTGAACTTTAAATGTAATGAACAATGTTCCTCTCCTTCCACCTAATCAATAATCAACTAAATAAATAAGATACACAATTTCATCTCTCATTGCTTTCCCATCAGCCATGTGACAGGGACCCAATTTGCCCTTGTTATGGGGGAAGTGGGCAGGTCCCCTCAGGACTCCAGTGACTTGATGGCTGGCACAGGTAGAGACAGGCATCCCTCTCACCATTGGACCCCAGACCTCTGGCTTTTTGTGGACTTAGCTTGAAGACCTGAACAGAGGGAAGAGAAAAACTTCACCCCCAACTGGTTTTCCAGGTCAGTGGATTCCATTTCAGCATTTCTGCCATGTACATCCCATCCTGGCCACTCCCTCAGCAGCCCCAGTTCTGGGCTTCCTTCCTGCCATTGGCTATCTTCCTTGGTAACTCTGCTTCCAAAGGGTCAGGCTCACTTATGTCACCATCCAGCTCAGAACAAGCTACAGATGAGTGTGTGTGACTGCCCACTCCCAAGGCAGGCCCTCCTGCACAATACTGTCTCTCTCGGCCTCCTGCAGTGAGAGAGAGAGAGAGAGAGAGAGAGAGAGAGAGAGAGAGAGAGAGAGAGAGAGAGAAAGAGAGAGCAGTATCATTAGCAGAAACTAAAATTGAGTCATTCCAGGCCATAAAGATAATAGACATTAATTTTAAAGCAGATGATGCTATGTGGCAAGCATTCTCTGATCAGGAAATTTTTTCTCAAAACAAAACAAAAAAAACAATTCAGTAAAGATGAATAAATGCAGACTATCTTCCTAATGAATAAAGATCAATTTTGACTATTATTTAATAAGTTGAAGTATATGCATATAATGCTTAAATAATGAATTATTATCTGATAGAGTTAAATTAATTTTCAAGTGAATTTTAATCATACATTTTAATCTATATTTAATTATGTATGAGAATAAACATAAATCAAGGGGTTGTGTTTCATCAACCCCTTAAAACCACTAGAAAGTGTTTCATTAACTATGTTATGTTAGTTAGAGAATTTCCAGCCAAGATGGAGGTATAGGTGGAAACACTTCAGTTCCTTGCACAACCAAAAAAAGAATAAGAACAAATTTAAAAACAATAAACAACTAGAACTACCAGAAAGCTGAACTGCATGGAACTCTGACAACAGAGGGGTTAAAAAAACATTCTGTCCACAGTGGTAGGGGGGCTGAGATGGGCAGATGGGTGAAGAGAACCTGCAGTAAGGTAGCAGCGGGCTGCACAGGTGAGGCAGTGTATGGCTGACTGGGACCTAAAGACTCAAAACCTCAGAATGTAGAGTCCTGTGGGGGTTGTGAAAGCAGGAGAAACTCCCAGTCTCATAGGAGAGTTGGTTGGAAAGTGGGAATGGAGCTGAGTGAGGAAGTGGCATTGCTCCCTCTCTGACCCCTCCTGCACAGACAGTGCCACAACTAATGAGGGTAGCTTTGCCCTGGTGACTCCCTAAATGGTCTGCCCCTTACAACATAACAGGTGTGCTGAGACAAAGAAATATGGCCCAAATGAAAGAATAGATCAAAACTCCAGAAAAAGAGATAAATGATGAGGAGATAGACAATCTATCTGATGCAGAGTTCAAAACACTGGTAATCAGGATGCTCACAGAATTGACTGAGATCAGTTGCAAAATGAAGGAAGAAATGAAGACTATACAAAGTGAAATAAAGTATACAGGGCACCAACAGTGAAAGGAAGGAAACCAGAATTCAAGTCAATGATTTGGAGCAAAAGGAAGAAATAAACTTTAAACCAGAACAGATTGAAGAAACAAGAATTCAAAAAAATGAAGAGAGGTTTAAGAAACTCTCTGGGACAACTTTAATGCTCCAACATCTGAATTATAGGGGTGCATGAAGAAAAAAAGAAAGAGCAAGATATTGAAAACTTATTTGAACAAATAATAAAGGAGAACTTTCCCAATCTGGGAAAGGAAACAGACTTCCAGGAAGTCCAGGAAGGTCAGAGAGTCCCCAAAAAGTTAGACCCAAGGAAGCACATGCCAAGAAACATCATAATTACATTACCCAAGATTAAAGATAAGGATAGAATCTTAAAAACAGCAAAAGGAAAGGAGACAGTTACCTACAAAGGAGTGCCTGTAACACTATCAGCTGACTTCTCAAAAGAAACCTTACAGGCAAGGGGCTGGAAAGAAATATTTGAAGTCACCAAAGACAAGGTCCTACATCCAAGATTACTCTATCCAACAAAGCTATCATTTGGAATGGAAGGACAGATAAAGTGCTTCCCAGATAAGGTCAAGTTAAAGGAGTTCATCATCACCAAGCCCTTATATGAAATGTTAAAGGGACTTATCTAAGAAAAGGAAGAGAAAAATAACAACAAATTCACAAATAACAACAGCTGAACCTAACAGACAAAAATTAAACAAACAACCAGACGAGGAACAGAACCAGAGAAATGGAGATCACATGGAGGGTTATCAGTGGGGGTGGGGGAAGCATAGGGGGGAAATAGTACAGGGAATAAGAAGCATAATTGGTAGGCATAAAATAGATGGGGGAAAGTTACGAATAGTATAGGAAATGGAGAAGCCAAATAATTTATATGTACAACCATGGACATGAACTAAGAGGGGTGGAAATGAAGCATGGGGGGTGCAGAGCAGAGGGTGAGTAAAAGGGAGAAAACAATTGGGACAACTGTAATAGAATAATCAATACAATATACTTTAAAAAAATCTATGTTATGTTATCTAAATTCACTTACCCCCAAGTATCGTGGAATACAACAATTAGAATTAACCTCTTAAATTAATCTCTTTACCACCCGAGATAATTATCTGAATTTGACTTTGATCCAAAGATAATGTCTGATGTTGTCAAACATCTGTATAATAATTTATGTATAGATCATGCATACAGAATAAACTGATGTAAAACAAAGCATAATATATATCTATATGTTTAAGTGAAACTTCAGAAATTTGATGGTACTTTTTTATTGTTGTGCAAGCACAGTTGTCTCCATTTCCCGCCATCACACGCACCCCCACCTCCCACCCTCAATCCTACCCCACTTTGGCTTTGTCTGTGTGTTCTTTATACAAGTTCATTGTAGTTCTAATAAATATAAATTGTCACAAACCAAAGAAACATATCTAGTTAAATATAGTTCCTAGGGCCCACAAGTAGGGAGAACCCTTCTACTTAAAGCTTCCACATCACAGAGGTGCAGGTGTATTGTGTCAACATAAGAAACATCCAAACCAGTAAGAATTTTTTATGAGTTTATTTGCTGGGAAGGAAAATCTGAACAGGTTGAGAAAATGCTCCAGAAAATGGCAGTTTTGCCACTTATTTTATACATCAGAGTCAAAGGGGAAGATATAAGGGGGTTTCATGAAGTCTGTTGGTGATAACTAAGGAAGGCAGGAGAAAGCAAAGTGGGGAAATCTCTGGAATTGGGTAAAGAGTAAAATGAAGAAACAAATACTTCTTTTACATTGGTGGGTATAGGATAGTTAAAGTGAACATTTAAAGCACAAAGAGATGGTATTTGGGCAAAAGATATCTATGAGAGTTCCCTGTTCTCCTGCTCTGGTGGGAGATTGTACCCTGATTGTACCCTAGAAAAAGGGAATACTCAGACATTGAAAGATATGTTATGTTAGATGCAAAAAGACGATAGGCTCAGTTAAGGTAAAGATTGACCTTTGTCAAAGAAGATACTGGTCTAAGATGTGACTATCTGCCATGACTGGATTTTAGTTAGGAATTTTTATGTTCAGACCATCCTATGTGGTTACTTTTAGTCTCTGAGTTCATAAGGCCACCAATCTGGCCTCCTCTGAACTTGTCAAGTTTAGTATGTGGCCCTTTTTCCATTCACATTGGGTATGATAAGGATATTTTCATCAATGAGACACTTTTCAAATATATCCAACTGAAAATGAAAAAGAGAATGCCACTTATTGACTTGATTAATTTATTAAAATACTGGTTCATTGGTTTTTGGGAAACTATTCAGTTTACATTGCTATGAGTGGTATTTACTTAAGATCTGAAAAACTTGGCAGTTGTTTTACCTGTCCCCTACTTTCCACTTCTGTCCCCTACTTTCTACTTGCAATCATATACTTAGGTACCTTTTTGACCCCATGGAAAAAGGTATCTAGTGTTCAGAAATACCAATAACAGGAAGAAGATCATTTTTTTAAAAAAATGAAATGTTTCCCATTGTAGTGGATTCTTAGGCACGTTCTCCATGTATGTGACGTGCTAGCTGGATGTCTTTTGGCATAATTGTTACACATTTGGCATGGATAGCACACAGGTTGGTGTCTTCAAAAAGGCCAACCAGACAGGCTTCACTTACCTCCTGCAAAGGACCAATAGCTGCACGCTGGAAGCTCAGATCTGTTTTAAAGTCTGAGCAATTTCTCGCACTGGACACTGGAAGGGAAGTTTACGAATCAAAAGTTCAGTGAACTTTTGATAACATCTATTTTCACGAAGTGTCACAGCACCAGGCCTGTAACGATGAGGTTTCTTCACCCTCCAGTAGAGGGCGCACTCTTGCTAGCAGTTTTGGTAGCCAGGTACTTTCCCATCGATTCGTTGATTTGTGGGCAGTCTGCTTTGTATGAGCCATGGTATAGAGACCTCTCCTGCAGCAGGCAGGAGCACGGCAGCCTGGAGGAGGTGCTGCAATTAGAGAGCAACAGCAGCTGTGAACACTGTTTTATTAATTCTTATCCAAGGCACATGTCGCAAAGAGTTAGAAACACTCAAGTGTTCATTAACAATAGGTTGGATAGATTTTGATGTATTTAAAGAATAGACTATTAAATAGGGAAAATAAATAAACTGCATTCATCAATATGAATGAATCTCAGAAACCAATGTAGAACTATAGAGGACCATTCTATGTGGCATGGGAAATGTAGCCTAGCCCCCACTCGGAAAGGCCAGTGGGGATCAAGGTCCAGCACACAGGACCCATACCCATAGATAGGTTCTCCTGTGGGGAATTAGGCCTGCATTGTACTTGGGTTGCTTTGAGGCTTGCTTTTGCTAAAACTCCCTCAGCCTGAATTGAGGCAGCAAATGTTAACTTCATATCTTTAAAGTAACTTTCTAAAATCTATGCTAAACTTCCCAAGGATGAATGAAACCTGTTCAACCACTTTTCCCTTCACATTTGCAAATATCTTTCTCCTTTGATGTAATTAGCAACATCCTCTCCTTTATTCTCTATAAAAGGTAACCACCTGAAGTGAACCTGTGCATAATAAATGAGGACCATCCTCCATGTAATGTGCCCAGGAAAAGGAATAAAAGCCTGTTCAGGCAGAGGTTGGGGTCCTCTCTCACTCAGAGAGTAGCCATGCTGTCCCTTTTTCTCCACAGGTTTTCTGTAGTCCGTGTGAATTTGTTCATTGCAGCCACAACACATGGACCCTGTGGGCCTGGGTCCGCATCATGGAACACAAACTAAAAATAGTTTCCAAAAGGATAATTATGGTGATTCTACCTATATAAAGGATCAAAGGGGAAAAGCCAATGTCTTGTTTAGGAAAACATATGCCTATGGAACTTTCTAATGAGAGCAAGGGAGTGCCTTAGGGTTGAGAAAAACAGGAATTAGAATGCTCTATTTCTGCCCTGGCTGGTGTAGCTCAGTGGATTGAGCGTGGGCTGGGAACCAAAGTGTCCCAGGTTCGATTCCCAGCCAGGGTACATTCCTGGGTTGCAGGCCATAACCCCCAGCAACCGCACATTGATGTTTCTCTCTCTCTCTCTTTCTATCTCCCTCCCTTCCCTCTCTAAAAAATAAATAAATAAAATATTAAAAAAAAAGAAAGACAGCTATGTATAAAAAAAAAAGAATGCTCTATTTCTGAAGCTGGATGGTAAGAATATGAGTATTTGTTTTACTATTATTCTTTAAACTATACATTTGTATTATCTATGCACTTTTCTTTGTGTCATATATTTCTCAATAATAATTGTGCTACATGAGCCCAGGTTTGCTTGTCCTCAGCTGCTGCTGGCCTTTCCTCTGCAGTAGGGGAATGATAGGCAATGAAAAGCTGCAGCTGCAGAGGAACCCCAGAGACTGGCTCAGCCTTGTGATTCATTCTGCCACTGCCTGAGGGACCACTGGCACTCACTCGCAGGGCCTGATGCTTCTTGGACTATCAGGCATTGTGATACGACTTTATTATGTCACAGAATAAACCCAAAAAACCTACAGTAGTGAAGTAAAAAATGCATGTGTATCTTGCAAAGCTTGTGTATCAATCAACATGTATAGCATAGAAGAAAAGGTGTGTTTAGCTTTTTTACCTTTCTAGGTTGTAGACATCTGGCCTACCAAATATGAATTTTTGTTCTAACAAAGCAATTTTTCACATGAGTTCCACTCACTGAAACTTTACCAACTATGTTCAGCATGCTACGTCCCCTAGATGAAATAACATCACTTATTTGTAAATTTGGAAGAACAGAATGTTGTTTTAAAGTTCTCTGAACAAAGGGGAACCCCCATAGGATTTATCCAGTAGTAGCCTCCTCACAACACCCCTCAGAAGCCTCTGCAAAGGAGATTCTCCCATGGCCTCACCTTTTCAGAATTACTCCATCCACAGTCAGAGTTGCTCCACCTCCTCAGCCTGCAGAGAGTTCTATCTCTGACATGGCAGCTCAAAGTCCTGCTCATTTCCCTGCCTTTGGAGTGCATTTCTCAGGGTGCAAATATTCAAATTTTCAAGGCATAATCAAGCTTCAAGGAGACACAGTATTTTTAATTCTGAAGATAGTAATCTAAATAGCTCTTTTCTTGCACCAGAGAGTTAGTTGTTCCTGAACTTTGTATTGACCATTTATAGACAGAAGCAGTTACTAATACAAGGTTTGGAGTATATATTTTTATATTTAAAAAATGTAAAAGTGTTAGAAAATACTTGGCATTTTGCTTCAATTTCCTTTTAGTGTACTTGGTTATTAATACATATAAAAATACATAGAGCCCTGGCTGGTGTGGTTCAGCAGATTGAATACTGGCCTAAGGACAAAAGGGTCACAGGTTTGATTTCCAGTCAGGGCACTTGCCTGGGTTGCAGGCCAGATCTCCAGCAGGGGGCAACCACATATTGATGTATCTCTCCTTCTCTTTTTCCCCCTCATCCCCTCTCTCTAAAAATAAATAAATAAAATCTTTAAAAAATGCATAGAGATATGTATTCAGGCCACTTCTATTTCAGTACAGGGCATTGATGGTATTGCAGTGATCATAAAAATAAAATGGTCACACATCAAAATGAATTCTACATGGCATTTAAATATAAAATTTGAGATGATAAACTTCAAGAAGAAAATATATTATTTATATGATCCTGATACGGGGAAGACCTTTGTAAATGGTGACAGGCCAAATTCTGTGCCTTCAAATTCATGTGTTGAAGTCCTAACCCGCAGTACCTCAGAATGTGACTGGATTTGGAAAGAGGGCCTATAAATAGGTGATTAAGTTAAAATGGGACCCTTTGAGAGGGACCTAACCCAATCTGAATAGTGTCCTTATAAGAGAAAATTTGGGCACAAAAGGAGACACTAGGAATGTGTGCAAAGAGGAAAAGTCCTGTGAGGATGCACAGAGAGATAGTGGCTATCCACAAGCCAAGAAGAGAATCCTCAGGAGAAACCAAACCTGATTATACCTTGATCTCAGACTTTAGGTGTACAGATCTGTGAAGATATAAATCTCTGTTGTCTGAGCCATCCAGTCTATGATATTTTTTTATGGTGGCCCTAGAAAACTAATGTGTAAGCATTACTCTAATACCAAACTATCTAGAAAAAGCTTAATGTATTTTACTATATAATGTTAAACACTTACATGTCAGAAAAAGAAAGAACCACAAACTCAGAATGGTATTTGTAACATATTAAACAGAAGTTTGATGTTCTGACAGATAACTTCTACAAATCTACAATAAAATGAACATTCTAGCAGAAAAATTGGCAAGACACATAAGCAAGAAAATTTCATGTGAAGAAATACAAATAGCTGCTAGAAAATAAAAAAATTATTTCTATACAAATTAAAACTGTCATTATTTTATTTTTAATTGTTATTCAAGCACAGTTGCATTGCATTTCCACCTGCCCCCTGCCCTCCCCAACTCACCCACCACTACTTCCCACCCTCAGTCCTGCCCATATTTGACTTTGTCCATGGGTCCTATGTATATGGACCTATGTATATGGGTCCTTGATGATGTTTTCATTTCTTTCCCTTGATACCCTCCTCCCCACTCTCCTCTGGTTACTGTCAGCTGGTTCTTTATTTCAATGTCTTAAGTCATATTTTCCTTGCTTGTTTATTTTGTTGATTATTTTCCACTAATAGTTGAGGTCCTATAGTATTTGTCTTTCACCACCTGCCTTATTTCACTTTGCATAATACTATCCAGTTCCATTCATGTTGGCACAAAAGGTTAGAGCTCTTTCTTTCTTTCACCTGCATTATATTCCATTGTGTAAATGTACAAGAGTTTTTTGATCCATTCATTTACTGATGGGCACTTAGGTTGCTTCCGACACTTAGCTATTGTAAATTGTGCTGCTATGAACACTGGGGTGCATAGGTTCTTTTGGATTGGTGTTTCAGGGCTATTAGGGTAAAATATCAGTGGCAGAATTGCTGGGTAAAAAGGAAGTTCCATTTTTAGTTTTCTGAGGAAATTCCATATTGTTTTCCACAGTGGTGTCACGAGTCTGCATTCCCACCAAGAGTGCACTAGGGTTCCCTTTTCTCCACAGCCTCGCCGTCACTTGTTGGTGGTTGAATTGTATATAATGGCCATTCTGACTGGTGTGAAATGGTATGTCTTTGTGGTTTTAATTTGCATCTCTTTGATGGCTAGTAATGCTGAGCATCCTTTCATATGTCTCTGGGCCCTCTGTATGTCCTTCTTGGAGAAGTGTCTGTTCAAGTCCTTTTCCCATTTTTTTTAAAGATTTTATTTATTTATTTTTTAGAGAGGGAAGGGAGGGAAGGGGGAGAGAGAGAGAGAAACATCAATGTGTGGTTGCTGGGAGCCATGGCCTGCAACCCAGGCATGTGCTCTGACTGGGAATCGAACCTGTGACACTTTGGTTCGCAGCCTGCGCTCAATCCACTGAGCTATGCCAGCCAGGGCCCTTTTCCCATTTTTAACTGGGTTGTTTGCCTTCCTGATGTGGAGCGGTGTGAGTTCTTTATATATCTGGGACATTAAATGCTTTTCTGTGGTATCATTGGCAAATGTATTTTTCCACACATCTGTTTCCCTTTCTATTTTGCTAATGTTTTCTTTAGCCATTCAGGAGCTTTTATTTTAATGAAGTCCCATTTGTTTATTATTCACTTTATGTCCCTTACTCTAGGGGATATATTGGTAAAAATATTGCTGCGTGGAATATCTGAGATTTTTTGCCTATGTTCTCCTCTAGGATTTTTACAGTGTTGCAACTTATATTCAAGTCTTTTATCCACCATTTTATTTTTGTATATGGTGTATCTTGGTGGTCGAGTTTCATTTTTTTTGCATGTAGCTGTCCAGCTCTCCCAGCACCATTTGTTGAAGAGGGTATTTTTACTCCAATTTATGCCCCTGCTCCCTCTGTTGAATATTAATTGGCCACAGAGACATGGGTTTATTTCTGGCCTCTCTATTCTGTTCCATTGAGCTATGTGCCTGTTCTTATGCCAGTACCAGACTGTTTTGATTACTGTGGACTTGTAATACAGTTTGATGTCAGGTATGGTGATCCTTCCTACTTTGTTCTTCTTCTCAAAATTGCCGCAGCTATTTGGGGTCATTTATGGTACCGTATAAATTTTTGAAGTGTTTGTTTTATATGCGTGCAATATATTATGGATATTTTAATAAGAATTGCTTTGAATCTATAAACTGCTTTGGGTAGTATGGACATTTTGATGATGTTAATTCTTCCAATCCATAAACACAGTATATGCTTCCATTTATTTGTGTCTGCCTTAATTTATTTCCTAAGTGTTGTGTAGTTTTCTGAGTACAGGTCTTTTACCTCCTTTGTTAGGTTTATTCCTAGGTACTTTATTTTTCTTGTTGCTACATCAAATGAGATTTTTTTCCTGATTTCTGTTTCTGATATTTCATTGCTGGTGTAGAAAAATGCCTTTGATTTCTGAATATTGACTTTGTATCTTCCTGTTTTGCCAGTCACTTATTAGGTCGAGTAGTTTTTTGGTGGAGTTTATTGGGTTTTCTACATACACTATCACGTGATCTGCAAATAATGAGTTTTACTTCTTCCTTTCCAATTTGGATGCCATTCATTTATTTTTTTTCTGATCACTGGGCTATGACTTCCAATACTATGTTGAATAGAAGTGGTGAAAGTGGACATCCTTGTCTTTTTCCTGATCTTAGTAAGAAAACTTTCAGTTTTTGCTCATTAACTATGATGTTTCTTGTGTATGGTCTTTATTATGATGAGGTATGCTCCCTCTACTACTACTTTGCTGAGTGTTTTTATCATAAATGGGTGCTGTACCTTGTCTAATACTTTTTCCACATCTATTAATATGATCATGTCATTTTTGTGTTTCTTTCTGTTTATGTGATATATTAAGTTTATTGATTTGCAAATATGGTATGATCCTTGCAACCCTGGAATGAATCCCACTTGATCATGGTGTATGATCTTTTTAATGTATTGTTGGATACAGTTTGCCAATATTTTGATTAAGATTTTAGTGTCTATGTTCATCAACAATATTGGTCAGTAGTTTTCTTCATTTGTTGTGGTTTTACCTCATTTTATGATAAGGATGATGTTGGCTTTGTAAAAAGAGTTTTGGAGTCTTCTGTCTTATTGGTATTTTTGGAATAGTCTGAGAAAGATAGAGGTTAATTCTTCCTTAAATGTTTTGTAAAGTTCTCCTGTGAAACCATCAGGTCCAGGACTTTTGTACACTGGAAGCTTTCTGATTACTGCTTTGATTTCATTAGCTATTTTCTATCTGTTTAGGCTTTCTGCTTTTTCTTGATTCAGTTTTGGAAGATTATATTTTTCTAGATATTTGTCCATTTCACCCATGTTTTCAGATTTCTTGGCATATAGTTGTTCATGGTAATTTCTTACAATCTTTTGTATTTCTGTGATGTCAGCTGTCATCTCTCTTATTTTATTTCTGATTTTATTTATATGGGTCCCCTCTCTTTTATTCTTAATGAGTCTTCTTAAAGGTTTGTCAATTTTGTTTATCTTTTCAAAGAACCAGCTTTTGGATTCATTGATCCTTAGAATTGTGCTTTTAGTCTCTATGTCATTTAATTGTGCTCAGATCTTGGTTATTTCCTTCCTTCTGCTCACTCTGGGTATTGTTTGTTGTTGTTCCTCCAGTTCTAGTAGATGTAGGGTTAGGCTGTTTATTTGAAATGTTTCTATCTTTTCAAGTAGGCTTTAACTGCTATGAACTTCCCTCTCAGGACTGCCTTCATTGTGTCAATAAGTTTTGAATTCTTGTGAGTTCATTTTCACTTGTTTCTTGAAGCTTTAAGATTTCTTCATTGATATCATTATTATCTGATCCATTGTTTAATAGCATGCTATTCAATCTCCATGAGTTTGAGTGTTTTTGAGTTTTTTCCTTGAGGTTTGTTTCTGGTTCCAGTCCCTTGTGGTCAGAGAAAATGCTTGCTATAATTTCAATTTTCTTGAATTTGTTGAGGCTTGTTTTGTGTCCTATCAAGTAGTCTATCTCTTTTAAAGTATTCCATGTACATTTGAAAATAATGTGTATTTTGCTGCTTTTGGGCAAAGTTTCTACATATATCAGTTTGATCTAGGATATTGTTCCATGCCACAATATCATTGCTGATATTTGGTTTGGAAGATTTGTCCACTGTTGATGGTGGGGTGTTAAAATCCCCTACTATAAGTGTGTTGCTGTCTATATCTTTCATGAAGTCCTGCAAGATTTTCCTTATATATTGGTTGCTCCTATTTTGGGTGTGTATATGATTATAATGTTTACTCTTCTTAATAAATTCTTCCCTTGAGTACTATATAGTGTCCTTCTGTGTCTCTTCTTATGGCCTTTGTTTTGAAGTCTATTTTGTCTGATATAAGTATTGCTACCCTGGCTTTATGTTCTGTTCATTTGTTTGGAATAATTTTTATACCTTCATTTTCAATCTGTGTAGGTCCTTTGTTCTGGAGTGGATCTCTTGTAGGCAGCATATGTGCAGTTATTTTTTCTTATCCAATCAGATACCCAATGTCTTTTGAATGGAACATTTATTCCATTAACATTTAAGGTTATATTAATATTTATTAATTTCCTCCCTTTGTACCTGTGTTCCTCTCTCTCACTTATTTTCTTCCTCTTAAATAAATCCATTTAATATGTCTTGTGATGCTGTTTTTTTTGGAGGTGTATTCTTTCAGCCTTCTTTTGTCTGGGAAACTCCTTATTTTGCCTTCCATTTCGAATGGGAGACTTGCTGGTTAGAGTAGTCTTGGTTGCAGGCCTTTGTTTTTCATTACTGGGAATATTTTTTGCCATTACATTCTGGCTTGTAGTGTTTCTGTTGAAAAATCAACTGCTAGCCTTATCTGGGTTCCTTTGTATGTTAGTTCCTGTTTCTCCCTTGCTGAATTTAAGATTTTCTCTTTCTCTTTACAATTGGGCATTTTAATTATGATGTATCTTGGGGTGGGCCTCTTTGGGTTCCTCTTGTTTGGGACACTCTGTGCCTCCTGAACTTGTGTGGATTTTCCCCCCTCTGAGTTAGGGAACTTTTCTGTCATTATTTTTTAATACAGGTTTTCTACCCCTTGCTCCTTTCCTTCTCCTTCTGGTATTCCTATGACTTGAATGTTGTTGAATTTCATGTTGTCTTGCAGTTCCCTTAAGCTATCTTCATATTTTTGGGGTCTTTAGTAGTACAGCTGTTCTTCCTGGGTGTTTCTTTCTACCTTGTCTTCCAGCTCTCTAATTTGGTCCTCTCCTTCATCCAGCCTGATTGTAATTACTTCCAGTGTATTTTTTATTTTTATTTACTTTTTCAAAGATTTTATTTTAGTTTTTTAGAGAGGGTAAGGGAGGGAGAAAGAGAGGGAGATAAATGTCAATGTGCAGTTGCCTCTTGCACACCCCTACTAGGGACCTGCCCCTCAACCAAGGCATGTGCCCTAGACTGGGAATTGAACCAGTGACCCTCTGATTTGCAGGCCAGCGCTTGACCACCAAGCCATACCAGCCAGGGCACCAGTGCATTTTTTAAAAGATTTTATTTATTTATTTTAGAGAGAGGGGAAGGGAGGAGAAAGAGAGGGAGAGAAGCATAATGCACGGTTGCCTCTCATGCGTCGCCTTTTGGGGACCTCATCCACAACCCAAGCATGTGCCCTGACTGTGAATCAAACTGGCAACCCTTTGGTTTGCAGGTCGCCATTCAATCTACTAAGCCACACCAGGAAGGTCACTTCTAGTGTATTTTTTACTTCAGATATTATATTCTTCATTTCTTCCTGGTTCTTGTTTATAGATTCTATTTGTGTTTTCATACTGTCATAGTTCCTTCTCAGTTCCCTGTGGTTGACAGTGAGTTCCTTAAACATATTTATAACCATTCTTTTTAATTCTATATCTGATAGTTTGCTAGACTCCATTTCATTCTGTTCTTTCATTGGGAATCTTCCATTCCTTTTGATTGCATGTTCTTTCTTTGTCTCCCCCTTTAAGGTGACTCTTTGTTTATTTCTGAGATTCCAGATGCTCTGCTTTGCCAGCTGTCTTCCTAAGGTGAACTTTTGTGGTAGGGGTTCTGTGGGGCCCTTTGATTTCCTTGTCTGGATGCTCTAGGGTTGCCCTTTCTTCTGTTTGTGTGGGCTCTCTTGTTGTACTTTGTCTTTACCTATTGGTGGCTCTTTGTTGGGGGGTTCTCCCCTGTAGTCAATGTACTGGTATTCATAGCTCCCACCTTGTCTTGTATGCTATTGTACAGGTATTGGTTAACAAAGCAGTATTACCAGACAACCAAAGCTGTCTTCAGCAAGAAGAACCCCTCTACCACATCAGCATTCTCAACCACAATTGAACTAAGATTAATAAAGGTGAAGAGAGATTATGGATATTATGAAGTATAACAAAAGGAATATTAGATAACTGAAAGAGGAAAAAAAATGTTGTTGTGTGGTAAGAGGGAGGAGAATTGATAAGATTGGGATAGAACCTAGGCAAAGAAAGGGAAAGAGCAAAACTTACAATGTAAGTAAAACACGAAAGGGTGATGCAAACACTGGGGTAATAAGAGGGAAGTGTATACTATGAGGTTTTAAATAAAATTGAAAAGGTACTGGACTAACAAGAACGAAATTGAAGAAAAACCACAGCAGGGTTAATATCAATGACAGTTGAATGAAGTTTAATAAAGGCGAAATGGGAATAAGAATATTGTAGAAAAGTGAAAATTGAATGAGATGTCTACAGCAAAGAAAAATTATTTTGAGAGGCTAGGGGAAGCAAGTTTAAAAGAATAAGGAGTAAAGCCCAGGTTGAGATGGGGGGAAAGAAAGGAAGAAAAAGAGAAAAACAGGAGAGGGAAAACAGTGAAATAAAATTCCTTACTCAACTGATCAGGGACAAGGGGAAGGTGAAATGCAGTAAGAGAGTGGGAGTACTCTATGGAATTTAAAGAACCAACAAATGAACAAATAGGAGATCCTTTGGAGAAGAATCACAATAACTGCGATATTTCACTCAACTAGCCACTGTTTATGAAAGGGGAGAAAATAGTAAGACCATTTTTAGAAGGGAAAAAGAATGTGAGCTGTCTTAAGAAAGAAGAGTGCTTATGTGAGTTTAGATTGAGGAGAAATAGTGAGAGTAAGGGATAGAAAATTGGCATAGTGTGAGAAAAAATAAAGTTAACTACAACAGTAATGGAGTTCAGGAAGATGGCAAAATGGATTAAGATCAGAGAACTGTTCTGTGTGGGATTTGGAATAACAATAGTATGACAAAAAATATACAATCTGTATAAAAAGAATAAAAAGTAAAAGACCAAGAGTATTGTGTTATTTTGAATACAAGTGAAGAAGAAAAAGTAAAATACAATATGAAAGGGAGAATAAAAAAGTAACAAACAATAAAAACAAACAAAACAAAAAAATTAATGGAAATATGGGAAATAAAAAAATGTGCAAGTTCTGAAGGGCTGGCAAAGTGCAATTTGCCAGCTCAGCTGTTGGTGTTCACCTTCTGGCTTCTTTCTGGATAGTCTCAGGTTTTCTCACAGCTCCAGTCTTATTGTCTTACTCTTAAAAAAACAAACAAACAAAAAAAGCCTCCTGATCACTTTAAACCTGCCAGTAGAGTTTTGCAGGTCTTCCAGGATCCTGCAGGCAGAAGGGGGCTGGGCTCTGCTTTTTCTTCCCCTTTCCCGTGGTTCTTGGAGGGTGGGGGCTCAATCTGGGCTACAATATTCATAGGTGCCTAGTTTCCAGGCAAGGCCTTCAGAGTACTGTGTGGTCTACACTGTCCACTCTGTGCATTTGTGCAAAGCTGGTGCCAATATTCCACCTCATTTTACAACTCTTGGATTGGTCAGAGAGGTGCACTGAGTGGGAGCAAATTGTGTCCCTTCCCTTCCTTCTTTGCTAGCCTTACTTCTGTGCAAGCATGAGGTCCCTGCAGAGCAGCTCAGTTTCTATATTGAAGGAAATCTTTCTGGGGGCTGCTGCTTCTATAGCCCCTGCTTCCCCATTTTGGTCAATATGTGAGGTACACTTGTTACAGGGTGCAGCCAAGAGGGGGGACCCCAAATGGGCATTTGAAATGGGGTCCAAGCCCTGGCTGGCGTAGCTCGGTGGATTGAGCGCGGGCTGGGAACCAAAGTGTCCCAGGTTCGATTCCCAGTCAGGGTACATTCCTGGGTTGCAGGCCATAACCCCCAGCAACCACACATTGATATTTCTCTCTCTCTCTCTCTCTCTCTCTCTCTCTCTCTCTCTCTCTCTCTCTCTCTCTCTCTCTCTCTCCCTTCCCTCCCTAAAAATAAATAAATAAAATCTTTAAAAAAAAAAAAAAGAAAAAAAAAAAAGAAATGGGGTCCAGAACTCAAGGTGTTCAGGAAATATTAAGATGTCCTCACCAACCCCCCACAGGTGTGGGTTGGGGGAAGGGACAGATGGAGCAGGGCCATTGAGAGCTGTTTTGCATATCAACAGCCTTGCAGCTACCCTCTGGCATGGTCATTTAACATATCTATAACCTTTAACTGGTTACATAGATATGTTAAATAGCTGTGGGCAGTGCTCTGAACCAGGGGAATGGAAGTAACTTCCCCACCAAGACGTAACTGGGGGGCAGGTCCCCCGAGTTACAGCAACCTACGTGGGAGCTTGGAGATGATTGGCACCATGGCCTGGGGCCACGCCTGCCCAGACTCATGATGGCAGTCCAGTAAAGTTGGAAGGATATGAGTTCTGGCATGTGAAGCCGAGTGTGGGAGAAGTCGGAAATGGGGTTGCAGAGGAAGATTGGTGTGGGGATTTAAACCCAGACACGGTAGCCATTGGAGGGAGAACCATGTGGCTGTGGTAGTGCAGAGAGGATCACAACTATTGAGAAGGGGGAGAACTATGCGTCTTTAGCAGAGTGAGGACTCCCACAGCTCTGCGAGAGAGAATCACCATGTGGCTTTAGCAGAAAATTGCCACTCGGATTTGGCAGAGTGGCGACCCCAGCTCCCTGCAGCTTTGTGGAGAGAAGCACGCTGTTTTGGCTGAGTGGGGACTCCTGTGGCCCTGGGAGAGAGGACCACGCGGCTTTAGCAGAGATCCTGGCAACACAGCTGAGGGTGCCAGGAACCCAGGGAGGTCTCCCAGTCAAGACGGATTACTGGGATGAACTGGAGACTGCCTGAGTCACAGACTTCTGTTTCTTTTCCTAAGATACGGTACCCCAGAATGGGCAAATGGGGAAGGAAGGACTGTGCATGTTTGTGGGTGTTTTAAGGGACTTTAGGATTTTGGTGAAGACATTAGGTCACTACTTTAAGTCTGTATAGCATTAAATAAGCATTTCCTTTCCTTTTCACTAATCTCTGGCGTTGAGAGACGTCTTTCCTATAGGCGGCGGACATAACAGACCTGGGGGCTTCGTTCAATAATAGTATATCGTCCCAGGCCCCTCTTGTGCTCTGTAACACCCTGAGTGGGAGCAAATCGTGCCCCTACTCCTCCCTCTTCACTCATCCGGCTACTGCACAGTGAGGTTCCTGTGCACGTGGCACCTATTTTTCTTTTATTAAGAGATAAGAATCCAACATAAAGTAATATTATATATAATTAATAAAGATTGTAGTTTCCATCCTTTGCAGATCTATGTAATCTAAAATCCTGTCTGCTTGGCCTTCTACTGGCACAGATTAAAGAACTTTAAAAATGGTTTCTGTTTGACTTTTGACCTAGAAATTTCAATTCTTACTTCTGGGAATTGCATCAAATAAATAATTAGGTGAAATATTTTATGTTAGGTTGGAGTTGCTCAAGAAACCAGATGGACACAGCGAATTACAGAGCAGGGTTTATTAGCAGGGAATAAGAGGGAAAGTGGACCCAACCAAGGAAGGTTGGGGACCCAACCAAGGGAGGTTAAGACTCACTCAGTTGTTCTTAAGGCAGGGTTTTTAAGTGCAAAAACCCCGAAGGGTAACAGGTTGGAGTGTCAAAGTCTGATTGGCTAGAGCTTCTTGCTGGGTGCCATTTCTGCTGTCCATTGTTCTTGATACATCTTGTCAGGCTCAAGTTAAAGCTGTATCCTGTTATGCCAGATAGGCCGACCCCAGACTCTAATCTTAGCCAGGCATCTGTTTGTCCTGGGTAGGGTGAGCAGGAAGTTTCCCCGGCAGGCATTTTCCCATGCTACAGTTTCCCACGGTATAGTTTTCCTGCCTGGTGAATTTCCATTCCTCCTAGGCCTACCTAGGTCTGTCATTTTAATTATACAAGTTTTTAGCCTAAAATGAGAAATAATCTTAACTGTTTCACAGTAACAATTTGGTTACTAATCATAGTACCAAGCATAGTACCTTTCATATCATGCAAATGTTTAAAACAGAAAATATTAAAAAGGATAATCTTATAGGTAAACTTTCTGGGTTGTAGAATTGATTACAGGTGAATTTAGATTTCTTCATGTTTCTCAATATTTTCAGTTTACTATAATAAATATATTCTGGTAATAAGAGAAATCTATAAAAGTCACTCCAAAAAAAAAACCAAAACCCCACAGGAATGAAGTTGCTGAGTTCTGAATTGAGTAAGTAGAAAAGTGCTATGAGAACTGAACTTTCTCTGGGCATGGAAGCCCAGGAATCAGACTTGCCTTAGTTTGGATGTTGGTCAGTCATTTACTATCTCTGTGATTTTGGCCACATTACTAAAAGCACCAAGTTTCAGTTTTGTCATCTGGAAAACAAGAAAAGCAGTAGTACTTTCTCAGAGGCTTGTTATGAGGATTAAATAAAATCCTGGACATAAAGGGCACTGGGTGGGTACAGAGGAATGCTGCTTCCTACCCTGCTTTCCAACCACATGCAATGAAAAGTAGAGCTTCGGCTAGAAGTAATTAGGTCACTGTGGATGTGATAGGGAACTCAAGACTTGGAAAATTTTAGCTTAAGGTAAAGAGTTATAAGTCTAGCAAGTAATGTGTATGTTAAAGCGTTTGTTTCAGAAATTACAGACAAGCCCAGTCCTGGCTCCTGGGAAAACAGCTAACCTCCTGGGGCACTCACTGCTAAAGACTACTGCCTGGGGACAACTGGAGGCATCTGGGCCTTTGTGTTCCAGGGCGAGACAGACAATCACCCTCCCCTGGGAACAGCTAACTGCCCAGGACAGGAACATTGCAGCCAACTTCTTTATTCCACGTACCCCAACCGCCCCCACCCCGCCCCCACCGCCCCTGCTGCAGTTATAAAAAGTCTGGCCTGGAAAAAGAAGAAAAGATGGTCTGTTAGGGTATGAACCCACCATCTTCTCAAATCACTGACCATCTGAATAAAGCACCCATAAAGATTCAATCACTGTCATTGCTTATTGGGTTTGGTAGTGACACTGGTCTCTTTTCTAGTTTCAGATGCATGGGGATGTAGAAGTAGAAATAGGCCATGAGAGATGAGAAAGATCCAAAGGAGGACTAGAACACAATGGACATCCCCTGCTGATTTAGATAACTAGTAATTATCATTAATGATACACTGTAATTATTGAGGATGGCTCTGTGCCCTTACATATGTACTAATACCTACATTATCTCATGTAATTATCCATATAGCTGTATGTTACAGTAGCATTGTCATCTCTATTTTAGAAGTAAAGAAACTGAGGATTAGACAGGTGCCCTGTCCAACACCACACAAATAAGAAGGGCTAGCACTAAGATTGAATTTTTTGTGTAATTCAGACAAACCTTTTGTATTTCCTATACACATCCCCATTTCTAAGTGAATGAGGCACACTTGACACAAGTACAGCTTAATTCGTATTTGGGGGACTGAGGGAAGTAGTGGCCTCCCACTTAATGATGTGACTGGTGTGATAGTTGACTGGGGCCACAAGCTAAGGAATGTGGCAGGCTCCACAAGCTGGAAATGCAAAGAACAGATTCTCCCACTAAAGACTCCAGAAGGAGCACAGCCCAGCTGACACCTGGATGTTAGCACAGTGAGAGGACTTCTGATCTCCAGAGCTATAAGAGAATAAATCTGTGGTAATTTGTTGCAGCAGCAATAGAAAACAAATACAAGTAGTAAAGTTATCTTTTTATTAACAGTGAAAATTTATTATAATACTGGCAAGTGGAATTTCCTTGTATTATAGAGTTAGAATGAGGAATTGTAACACTGATAATATATTCTGCAAATCAATTCAGAAGCCACTCTACTGAGAAAGAGCTGTAGGCAGATGCTAACAACCTGGTGGAGGACAGTTGGAGACTGTGAGCAGGGGAGCCTCTGTATAAGCCAAAGAAGGAGGGGCTGTGTGCCCAGGACCTTGAAAGGAGCTCCTGAGGGCATCTGAGCTATGTAAGGAGATGCCCAAGAGGACCTTTCCTACATAAGCATTATTATAGTTTTTGTAAAATAAAAAATTCTAAATGTTTATTTAAACAATAAATATAATACTGCTGTTACTTTCCACTACATATAATAGGGAAGACAAAGAAACAAATCTAAGTTTAAATAAAACACATTATGCCCTGGCTGGTGTGGCTTAGTGTATTGATTGCTAGCCTGTGAACCAAAGGGTTGCTGGTTTGATTTCCAGTCAGGGCACATGCCTGGGTTACAGGCCAGGTCCTCAGTTCAGGGCGTATGAGAGGCAATCACACACTGATGTTTCTCTCCTTCTCTTTCTCCCCTCCATCCCTTCTCTCCAAAAATAAATAAAATGTTTAAAAAATAAAAAAACACATTACGATACAAGGTCGTTATCTTCCCTGGTTAGCTTTTTTTTTTTCACCAATAAGCTGTCGCTCCTGCTTCCAACACTCATTATTTGGGAACTGTGCTCAGCTGCTAGTTAAGGTGCAGTGGCAAAGACTTCAGAAAGGCCTCTTGGGCATCTCCTTACATAGCTCAGATGCCCTCAGGAGCTCCTTTCAAGGTCCTGGGCACACAGCCCCTCCTTCTTTGGCTTATACAGAGGCTCCCCTGCTCACAGTCTCCAACTGTCCTCCACCAGGTTGTTAGCATCTGCCTACAGCTCTTTCTCAGTAGAGTGGCTTCTGAATTGATTTGCAGAATATATTATCAGTGTTACAATTCCTCATTCTAACTCTATAATACAAGGAAATTCCACTTGCCAGTATTATAATAAATTTTCACTGTTAATAAAAAAGATAACTTTACTACTTGTATTTGTTTTCTATTGCTGCTGCAACAAATTACCACAGATTTATTCTCTTATAGCTCTGGAGATCAGAAGTCCTCTCACTGTGCTAACATCCAGGTGTCAGCTGGGCTGTGCTCCTTCTGGAGTCTTTAGTGGGAGAATCTGTTCTTTGCATTTCCAGCTTGTGGAGCCTGCCACATTCCTTAGCTTGTGGCCCCTGCCACATTCCTTAGCTTGTGGCCCCAGTTAACTATCACATCATTCACACCTATGCTTCAGTCCTCAGACTTTCTTCTCTGCCTCTGACCCTCCTGCCTCCTTCTTTCACTTCTGAGTACTCTTATAGTTACACTCTACCCACACACAAAAAATCTAAGAGTGTTTCCCCATGTCAAGACCCTTAATTCAATCACATCTTACAGGTTCTATCAAAATGTGGACATCTTTGTGGGAGGAGCGGATTTTCTGCTAACCACACTACCCTTTCTACAAAACTTGAAAGAAAATTATTTTACCCAATTAGAAAGTGTCTTCACAACAGTACAAAATACAATCAACTAGTAAAATATGAGTTACAGATAATAAAACAGAGTGGTCAGTATCACCAGACAGAGCATGCCTTCCTAATTTTCACCAGCAAGAAAGAAACAAGGAGAGGATTCTACTTGGATCATGCCCTGTCATGGAAGTTTGATGGAAGAGGAGTTGGAAAGGGCAGGTGGGGGAGGTGGGAAGGGCAGGTTCTATGCACAGCCTGGAATGATCCATCTTCTTGACCATTCCAGGTGAACACAGGTACAAAGTGGGGGAGAAGGACAAGTCTTCCTGGAGGGTTTATGCAGGAGGAGACCAAAACAATAGGATTGATGGGTGAGGTTGGCAATATATAGTTGGGGGCATGGGTTATCCTGAGGTGCTAAGACTCCTCACTTCAGTTATTTGTATAAATACCTTGTTCTCTTTAACATCAGGTTTCACCTTGATTTCTTCATCTAGTTGATTCAAAACAAAAACGAAGAGGAAAAGCATGGTGTAGACCACAGAAGGATATCAGGACCACCATCATGGAGAAAGCCTCAGAAATGCAAAGGCCTTAAGTTAAGAACTGTAAAGCCTATCTTCATTTTCATTTTCTCCTGCCTTTATCTTTACAGATAATAATTATAATTAGCCACTCTCATTTCTTCCACTCTTTCCTATCTTCTAGTCCAACTTAATATCACCTTCAGTCCCTATAGCCTGGGTAGATTTTTAGGAAGTAGTAATTTTGTAAGTAAAATTTTATAATTAAGTATATATTAAAGAGCACAATGATCCACATACTTTACTAATTTCCCAAGTCATTAAATCAAGTAGGACAAAATTACTGAAATTAAGATGCATTTGATTACTCTATTTTCTGTATGTGTATTGTAGAGTAATAAGTATAGTGTGATATTAATTATCTAACATAAACTTCCTAGTCAGTAGTATTCAGTAGATCATCACCTACTCTGTATTGAAACACACACACACACACACACATGCTTATACTTCTTCAAGGAGATAACTACAAGCAATGTCAGACGGACAAAATGAGTTTCACACTTGTTGAAGATACCTTCAATGTTAAAGTAACATTCCTTCAGGCTGGAGAGGGAGCCATCATTGTCAGATCATATCTCCATAAAGATCTGGGAAGCCAGCCTATAATTGCCATGCCTGCCAGCCAAAGATCAGGAAGAAGATATAAAGATGGGTTATTGATGCTTGTTGCATCAGTGTTGGCCACACACCATGGAGCTAGCAGGGTATCTCAAGAGAAGGTATCAGGATATTTCATAAAAAGGGTTGGGGCTTATCCAGGTTATTGGGGGTTTAAAGAAGCATGGTTACTTTATGGGTACTGTCAGAAAGTTGGGTCAATTCTTAATGTTTATTCAAGAAGCAGGAGAAGCAGAGTGGGACTTTAGTTGTAATTGGTAAAGAGGAAACAGTTGATGTGTTTTTATTTTTGTCCACATATGATAATGTAATTATCTTAATTTCTACTCACATTATAGTGGTCACTGAGGTACCTGGTCTTATACCGGTGTTCTGGCAAATGGTTTACATTCAGTGGGAGAACATCAAGGCCTAGCCCTTTGAATCAGGCCAACTGCTGACTGATGGAAGTCAGGGTTTTTTTCTTTCTTTCTCAGGATGTATAAATGGATTCATATGCTGGAACGTGGTAGCATGGGGAGAGCAGGCCTCTGGCCCCCTTCATCTCTCTAGCTCTAGCTCCATCTTGCACTGTGAGTGGCCTCATATACATACAGGGAATTCCTCAACCTGTAGGTCCAAACTCCATCTGTACCTCCTGCTGTTATATTGCCCCTTCACCAAATGCAAAGTTCCTGCTCACAATGACAGACCCAGGCAAGAGGACTGACTGATCTAAAGACCCATGCAGGTCCTGAACACACGTTTCAACCAATATTATTTTCTGTAACAACTGTGCATGGTTTTCAGATGGACTTGATGAGCATGGGTTTAAATGGTAAAAAGCCTTTTCCTCAGCTCAGCTCATCCATTTTCCAGGTATGGAGCAAGCTACTCAGACTCTCTTATTGTAAGCTTTAGTTTTTTCATATATGAGATATAAGAATGATAATAGCACTTAGTGATGGGTTGTTCCACAAATTAAATTAAAAAGACATTTTACATATTTTATAATATAAATTATTTACCCAATAAATATAATTGCTATTATTTTCATTATTATTTTAAATATTTGAAAAAGCATTCTAGTGACTGGTGATGATTTCCAGAGGTCCCAAAATCCAACTTAGATGTGGAAGTCATCTATTTAAGCATATATGCTTTTCTTTTTTATGGCTATTAAAGGAGAGTACATTTTCACACTTAAAAAACAATGTTCTGTTACTCTTTAGGGATATGATTTCTGTGGTTAAATTGCTCCTACAATTCCATAAATATAAAGTTGTACAGAATTACCAAAGGAGATATGCCAAGAAAAACATGACCTTAAGGAATTTAAACTACACATGCTTGTATAATAAAAAGACACCATTATTTTGGACTACAAGAGAACAAGTGAGAGTGGGGGAGGAAAGTAGGTGCTCCAGCCAAAATGCAGAGGTCATGGCATTCGCCATAGCTCCTATTCCCTAAGAAGCAGGTTTCTCTCCACACCCGGGTTCCCTTTCTGTTGCAGTTTTATCCTGTTATCTCATTCTACTAATGTGGCCAAGGAATATCATTTAGGGATTTACTGCTACCTGGTGATAGTTTGTTGCTCCAGTTTACTTTTGCTCTATTTTATTCCTAGATGTATTATATTACTTGTTAGTACATTATAATAGAAGGAAAATAAGAAATAGTAAAAAAAAAATTCTAGCCACTTGATATTAGAATTCTAGCTTGCATCAACCCGGCAGCTACCACCTTCTCAGTGCATAGCCCCTTCCTCAGTGGACACATTCATATCCATCTGTTCTTGGACCTGTGCAAGGCTGCCTAGAAGAGGAGGCACAGCAGCCCCAGTCATTGCATTGACCTCATGGTAAATGTCTGTCTCATGGAGGCTGTAGACACCAAATACTACCAATGTATCATTTTTAAACTCCCATTTCTCAGTTCTTAAACCTGATTTTAGTGTGACTAAATCAGATGCTCCTCTACCCTATTGCCATAGCACTATTATTTTCCTACAAGAGCAGCCTGCCTACTAGGAAATAGCATGATGTTCATGCTGTGAGAGTCCCCTGTGTCAGCCTTTATGGACCAACCTTAACAGCAAGGACAATGGCAGCAGCTAACATATTTATTGCACAGTGAACATAAACAAAGCCCTTTTTAGATTGAATTAGTTTACCTAATTTTAATAGTCATAGTTGAAAATGGTAAAGCAAGTGGTAAAAACCAAGATTCAAAGAGGGTATATGGTTTGAGTAGGTCTTTCACTTCAAATTCTGCACCCATTTCCAGGAAGAATGTTTAAGATTTCTGTTGCAGTTTGATGATGAGAGAAAGCACTCTGAATTCACCACTAACCCTCTCATTTTATTAGAATAGAGTTAAGAAAGTAAAGGATATTACAAAAATAGCCAGCCCATCAATGTTACTGAATTAGAGTCTGCAATAAAGAAGGGAGTGAAGCATTGCCCTCCTATCTAGTGCTCCTCAGTCCCTAGGCTATTGCCCTGCAGGAAATCCATGTAGAAAAGTCTAGGGAGAAACACATCAGTTATTTTACCCTGAACTATAGCAAATAATTTCCAAAATCTGATTAAATGTCTGGCTATGAAAATAAGAATCTATCATAGTTAATGTCTGCAATGAAGTGCTTGTTTAAGCACACATTTCTTTTTTGTTTTTATTGTTGTTTAAGTACAGTTGTCTCCATTTTTCCCTAAAGACTCCCTCCACCCCACTCACCCCTACCTACCCGCCTCGATCCAACCCCACTTTGGCTTTGTCCATGTGTTCTTTATATATGTTCCTTGATGACCCTTCCTTTTTTCTCCCTTATTATCCCCCTCCCCCTCCCCCTGTGGTTACTGTCAGTTTGTTCTTAATTTCAACGTCACTGCTTACATTTTCCTTGCTTGTTTGTTTTGTTGATTAGGTTCCACTTATAGGTGAGATCATATGGTATTTGTCTTTCACTGCCTGGATTATTTCACTTAGCATAATGTTCTCCGGTTCTATTCATGCTGTCACGAAGGGTAGGAGCTCCTTCTTTTCTCGATACTTTCCCTTTGGCATGTCAGGGAAGCCTGTTTTCTAACTTACAGAGGTTGCATCACCTTAATGTTTTTCCTTGAACACCCTTAGGGTTTCTTCAGAAATATGATTGTTAGATTTTTCAACTGAACTTTGTTCTTTATTTCAAAAGAACCCCAACATTCACAACATTTCTTTTTCAGAAAAACAAAACAAAAAAAAAACATCCCCCCGCCCATTATTTGAAAGGCTAGGCTCTGCTGCTGTATTCTAGTAGGGCTTAATAACAATCATTGATGGGTTATTCCAGTTTAATAATCAGTTATGAAAAAAGGCACAGTTACTTAGTGGCCCATCATTATATGTACCAGCAGACATGAAAACTTTAGAATACTATCAGTCCCCATGTTAGATTTTGCTACTCTGTGACATCCTAAGAGAAGATTGTTTTATTAGATAAGACTAGGAATTCCATTAGTTTCATTCTTTAGAAATTAATGTGCTGTGAATGCAGTGCTGGATGCCAAGGATAGTAGAAATATCTGCTCTTCAGAGAATATTCATTAATTGACTTGATGATTCTGTTGTGGGATATTGGATGGGCAAATGAAGTCACAGAAAATTCTAGGACACTTAAAATCCCCTTCCAAAATATTAGTAAGGGATTTTATTTTATTTTTATTTATTTTTTATTTTTTAACATATTTTATTGATTATGCAGTTACAGTTGTCCCATTTCCCCCTTCACTCCCCTCCACCCTGTACCCCCTCCCCCACCCACATTCCTCCCCTTTAGTTCATGTCCATGTGTCATACTTATGAGTTCTTTAGCTTCTACATTTCCCATACTATTCTTACCCTCCCCCATCCATTTTCTACCTACCATCTATGCTACTTATTCTCCATACCTTTTTCCCTTCTCTCCTCCTCCCACTCCCCTGTTGCTAACCCTCCATGTGATCTCCCTTTCTGTGGTTCTGTTCCTGTTCTAGTTGTTTGCTTAGTTTCTTTTGTTTTTGTTTTAGGTGTGGTTGTTAATAATTGTGAGTTTGCTATCCTTTTACTATACATGTCTTTTCTTTATCTTCTTTTCTTAGGTAAGTCCCTTTAGCATTTCATAAAATAAGGGCTTGGTGATGATGAACTCCTTTAACTTGACCTTATCTGAGAAGCACTTTATCTGCCCTTCCATTCTAAATGAGAGCTTTGCTGGATAGAGCAATCTGGGATGTAGGTCCTTGTCTTTCATGACTTGGAATATTTCTTTCCAGCCCCTTCTTGCCTGTAATGTCTCTTTTGAGAAATCAGCTGACAGTCTGATGGGAATTCCTTTGTAGGTTACTGTCCCCTTATCTCTTGCTGCTTCTAGGATTCTCTCCTTCATTTTTACCTTGGCTAATGTAATTATGATGTGCCTTGGTGTGTTTCTTCTTGGGTCCAACTTCTTTGGGGTTCTCTGAGCTTCTTGGATTTCTTGGAAGACTATTTCCTTTGCCAGATTGGGAAAGTTCTCCATTATTATTTGTTCAAATACGTGCTCAATTTGTTGCTTTTCCCCTTCCCCTTCTGGTACCCCTATAATTCGGATGCTGGAACGTTTAAAGATGTTCTGGATGTTCTTAAGCTTCTCCTGGTTTTTTTGAATTCTTATTTCCTCATGCTTTCCTGCTTGGTTGATTCTATCTTCTTTCTGGTCCACTGTATTGTTTTGAGACCCAGTTTCCATCCCTTTATTATTGGCTCTTCTCCGTATATCTTCCTGCATCTCTTTTATGGTAACCTATATCTTTTCATCTAATTTGCAGCCAAAATCAACCAATTCCATGAGCTTTCTGATCACCAGTGTTTTGAACAACAAAAGTCCCCCTGAGTCCCCCAGGACTCAAAAGGATGAGTCCTGGGGGACTGCTCTGTTCTATTGGAAACATATCTCTCCCTGTCTCTCCTTTTTTTTTCTTTTCTTTTTTTTTTTTCCGATCTGGTTGCTCTTGTTAGGTGTGGGGCAGAGCCTTAGGTGTTCACCGGGGCTGGGCACCCCAGTCGCTAGATTGTGACGTTATATGTGGGGGTGGGGGCAGGAGCGGGGATGGGAGGAAACAATGGCGGTAGTTCCGTTCTCCTGGGATCTCAGTCCCTGCTCTGGGATCCTGGGCTGCGAGGTCTGCCCTGGTCCGCAATCGCAATCACCACCTCACTGGGTCTGCCAACTGCAGCTTGCATACTTAGGGACCCCTGCTGCGTTCTTGCGCGCCGGATGACTTTCACGCTGACTTTGCGCCAAGTTTTCCCCGACCTCCGTGCTCCTCCGACCCGCGCCCGCTGGGCTCATCCACTTCTACCAGTCTAGATGTATGGGTCTGCTTCAACTTCTTTGCTGTCGGACTTCCATTCAGATAAATCCTCCGTCAGTTCTGGATGTTCTTCTAGTTGTAAATTGTTGTTGTTCCAATCTTGGTTGTGCGAGGAGGTACAGTGAGTCCACGTATTCCTCCATCTTGCCGGAAGTCCAGTAAGGGATTTTCCAATTGCCTCATGGAGGTTTATGAGAAATGGTTTTCAAAATTTTAGTAAGAGTTATTTTAACCTTTGAAATAAAGAAATAATAATTAGTTTCAAAATGAAAAGGTAAGGTTATCAAATGTAGAGAACAATGGCAGAAGGAATTTTCCAGGACTTTGTAATTATATCTATCTGGCATCTTCACAAGGAAAAAAAAATCATACTGAGGGTTCTACATGGTAAAGTTGATTTGTCAATATTTTTTGCTCTTTGAATTTTAAATATTGTATGCTTTCCTATAGGATGCATAGTTTAAATGGAGCACTCTTTCTACTCACATGGGAAAAATTCTTTCCTGTCACTTAAACTGATATATGCATTCTCTTATAAAAAGAGAGACAGAATAACCACTAATTGCATATCAGCTGGAAAGCTATTGATAAAACATCTAATTTATTGGTTATCAATTTGTATGTAGTCCTAGTTTTCTGAGGGATACAACACATTCCTGTCATTGAATATGCTCTGTTGGGAATTATGTCACTAGAAATGGGATACCTTCTCACCCAAGCCAGTGGCATTTCCAAATAGCCACAGAGTACTCAGCCTAACATAAGACAGAGCCTACAGAACCAAGCAGGATGACAAAGGTGTCAACATAGCTCAGTGCCAGGTGTCAAAGCCAGAGTCAGACAGAAGACAGTATTCAATGTTGGCAATAGCCCAGGGTGAGATTTCAGAACCTTAGCAAGGTGTGGAGAGCATCTATGAGGCAGGTTGAGCCCTGAATTGGAACGTTGAAGCCCAGGTGAGGTACCAGGGGATCTGGGAGGCAGAGTAAACTGTATCACAGCTCAAAGGTGGCACAAGGAGAACATTCATAGAGGGATTAGGAGCAATGACTCTATTAATGAGCACACCTAGCACCCAAGTCTTGGTTTCTAAATATCATTTTCTGCTAAATGGAGTTGGGCGTTTTAGAAGAAATAGGTAATTCTAGTGCTGGGGCAAGATATTCTAGATGACAGAATATTGTGTAATTCAGGAAACTAAGTGCTGAAAAATGAAAAGAAAAGGAAAGAAAGAAAGAAAATAATAGGAACATGTTAAAATGACAGAGAAGTTAGCTTAATGGGACTCCCACTGTCTATATCTGGGAATTTGAACATTGAACTAAATAATGATAGTAGTGGATTATTACTCACTGAATAAAATGGGAGTACATGAACCTGTAATAAGTAAGTAAATGAATAATCAAATTCAGAGAGGATAAAGTTTTTCCTTGAAGTAGAATGCTAACTGATAAAGGTCAAAGGAATGATAGATTAGAAAAATCATGCCCTGGCTGGTGTGGCTCAGTGGCATGAGTGCTGTCCTGTGAACCAAAGGGTCACCCGTTCAATTTCCAGTCGGGGTGCATGCATGGTTTGCAGGCCAGGTCCCTAGTATGGGGCATGCAAGAGTGAGGAGCAACCACACATTGATTTTTCTCTCCCTCTCTCCCTCCCTTGCCCTCTCTCTAAAAATAAATAAATATGACCTTTTAAAATTTTTGAAAAAAAAAAAGAAAAATCACCCTTTGACAATTCAAGAAATACTAAAGGATGCTAAAACTAGTTGATGAAATTTGCTGAGGAATGAGATATTTATGTCATCTCATCATTCCTCCTCTGTCCCTCCTGTCAACATGCATTAATTACAAAGGGGAGAAGAGTAGCTACAGTGGAGAAGCTTTGGCAGACACTGCCTTATTCAAGTGATCAAAGGACATACTGCAAGTCAATGTCATGTGCTTCCTCATAAGAATGTGATACAAAGGACATATTATCACTTCTGGGAGGTTCTCACTGAAAATGTATGATCTAAATTTAATTTAAGGACATTTCAGACAAACCAAAGTTAAGAATATTCTTCAAAGTAACAATCTTGAACTTTAAGAGTGACAAGTCACAGTTGTCAAGAGAAAGGCAGTGGGATAGGGAACTCTGTCTTGCTGTTAGCAACCTCAATACCAAGAGTATGATGCCCAAAGCCATTCTGTTCCTTTGAGTGTTTCTGCTGATGTGTGGTGGGCAAAGTCCTTGTTCAAAGAAGAGGAGAAGCCCTGGTCTGAGAAGTAAAACTCAGAATGTACTGGTTCACATGAGCAGATTACCAAAAGAGCAGGGGTATAGATGTAGCACCACATTTAGCTGACCAGGAATTCTCCATCCCTTTTGCTCTATCTCATCTCTACGTCTCTCTGCCTTTTGCTTCATTTTTTTTAGGTCTATTGTGTACATTCAGCATTGCCACAGAGAGCTGAAAGTATAAATTTAAATTTGAAGAATAGAAGGGACTTTTTCACCATGCAATTAGAAAAATCCCAGGAAACAGTCTGATTAGCTCAGGTTGGGTCCTGAGTCAATCGCTATGGTTGAGGTATGGGATAATCTATCTGCGCATACCTGTGTACCACATGGTCCATATCCTATTCTATGGCCCAGCAGCTAAGGCATCATGTTTGAAAGCACCCAATGGAAACTAAATGATTTATAGCAAAACTTTAGACCCTCCAAATGGAGTAGTGCCAATCCCTACAGACAAAAGAATAAACAAAAACTGTTTCCTTTAATAGTCTTCCAACTTTACCATATAAAATACTGGTTTGGAGAGCATATCATTTCACAGAAGTGTAGAACAAGTCTAATATAAAATTAGATATATATTTTTTCCAATCTGTCTAGTAGAAAGGTACCTTTTAACTAAGGATATTTTCAAAGACACTTATTTTTAAAATTCATTTATTATTTGACATTAAAAATTTGGTTGAGTTTGAAGAAAACAACAAGGTTAGGTATACGGTACTGCACTATATATCTTAAATGTTTACTGTGCCCAGTTCTAACCAGTTTTGAAAGGATCCTTAGGAGTATCCTAGGTAAACCAGAATTGCTCTTAGGTAATTGGCACTCAGTTAAATATTAAGAATTACTAGATATTTCACAAGTTTATTTTCAGATATTAATGGAATGGTAAATTGTCTTATACCAATCAACAGACCTTGAGAAATTATTTATTTTTTCCAGATGATCACATATAAAGATCACTGACATCTGCTATTATATCAAAGCATTCTTTAAAAGAAAAAAAAAAACTATTAGCCCAAGATTGTCTTCTGTAAAATAAAACATCTTTGTTCACCTTTGGATAGCTACTTTGGACTTGGGTAAAGAGATTCAAAATTAAACCTCAAAAGACAGTCTTTCTCAGGATTTTGAAATGACTTTAGAGGTGAATGAGTGAAAAAGATGAGCACTGCACACAATCATTTTCTTTCAAATGTCATTGATTCTCATAGTACAACTTATTATTTAAAAACTGAGAAAAAAATATTTCTGCCCTATAACCAAAGGCATAATTGTTTAATGGTGCTTGTGTTTTAGTTTAAGAAGATGCAGTTATTTTTATCTTCACACACTTTGATTCTCCTGCAGTAATCTCTATGTTGAATCTTTCCCCATGCAAATTTATCTTGAGTGTTTCTGCAAATCAAGCTCCCTATCACACCATTGTAAAAGTTATTCTCTGGTTCATAAATCTTGAGTGGCTTTGCAAATTCCTGAGCTTGACACTAATAATTGCCCACATCTAAGCCCTACTTGTCTGTCTTTATTTCCCACTAATCACCTGTCCTCTGCTTCAGTCAAATGTGTCAACCTAAAGTCCAGAAGGAACCTGCGGCAATGGGAAGGCACCAGCTCTGCAGCCAGCCAAAACTGGGTTTGACTTCTAGAGCTGTGCTCTATGTTCTTGAACTACATCCAGTATGGCTCTTTGCCCCAGCCACATTTTCTCTTGTCTAAGTTTCTGCCAATAGACTTGTTACTCAGTTTGCAGATTTTGCCACAATCCTAAGACCTCTGCCCACATTCTTGCCCGCTACTCTTGAGCTATTTCCACTGCCGCAGATTCTCCACCACTAAGAACTCCGGTGATTTTTCTACTCTTTTGTCATAGCCAATTCAACCCAGCTAAATTGGTTCTGCTCACTGGTTGAATCCCAGATTTGCCTTCACAAAGCCAGTCTGAAACATAAGACTTATGGTTCCTGACCTATGGTAATGGGCTTTCTTATGTTCCTTCCCAAAGTTTAAGTGCATTTTCCCTTCAGGGAAAGGGTAAAAGTCTGACTCTACAAGGGTATGGCCAGGAGAAACTGCAGAAAGTACACTAAAAATTACCCATCTTAGATATCTTTCTCTGCCCTGTGGTCATGAGCATAGACAATATTAGCTCCATCTGGACAATTTGCCTTGACATGCCCTGTCCCAAGTTGAGAGGTATTCTTTTAAGCCTGAGGTGTCAAGCTGATTTTCACCAGGGGCCACATCAGCTTCACAGTTGCCTTCAAAGGGCTGAATGTAATTTTAGGACTGTATAAGTATAACTACTCCTTAACTAGGGGTAAGGAGTTCAGTGCTGTCACCAGGTAAAAACAAGGTACTGTGCTGGGTAAAACAAGGTGGAGAGCCAAATTCAGCCCATGAGCATTGTGTTTGCCACCTGTGTTCTAAACCAACCTGGGATGTACCTACTCATACTCATAATGCAAGGAACTCACTCTTTATTGCCATACATGTAAAGGTTTGATTTAGGACCATGTTTAGTGAGTAGGGTGAATGATCAATTTAGAACCTCAGCATCCCTCCATTATTTCCCAAAGTCTCTAAAGTACTTGAACTTACCTCATCCTGCTCCATCATTACCACTCCACTTTTTACTCACATTCACTAGACTCTGGAGGGTCTGTCTGGGATGCACAAATATGTGGACTTGGGAAATAGAATTCATAAATAATAATAATTGATTCAGATGAGTCTAATTTCTCAGTTTTTAATTTTTCTGTCCTATCAATAGGACATCCCATATTTATTCAAGCTTTGCATGTTCTTCCCCTACTCCACATACTCCTTCAAATTTTTAAAGTTTCTCATTTCAAAGAGCATACTATAAAAGCTTGAGGACATATGAGCTTCATTAGATCAGTACTAATGTGACAATGACTCATTCTAGCAGAACACCAAATGGGAAGAAAACCAGGGTTAGTCTATTAAAGTTGTAATCAAAACACATTGCAATTCTAATTTGCCTAGGTGAATTTCTAAGGAAAATTAATCCTAATGTCCCAAGCTTTACTTTCAAGTTAATGAAATACAGTGAGAAAGCAATAATGTAATACTGTAGTACTTGCTGATAATCTGATTTTCAAAGAAACACCCGGGAAACTATTCCAACTCTCTTCATTAAATAGAAGAATGCGAGAAACATGCATAACTCAAAGTTAAGGTACAAACAAAATGAATAAAAATACAACAAATGCATCAAAGTAAAAATACTTTATCCAATATCAAGGAATTCCTTTGCTAATGCTATCACTGGTATCTAAAAGTATAAAAATAATAGAAGGAAAATAGTTTAGGATTATTAACAGTACATAAATTGTTTGATTATAATGTACCACAGTCAAATTACATGAATTTCTTTTTTTAATTTTCTTTTAATTGTTGTTCAAGTACAGTTTTCTGTCTTTTACTCCCTCCCCACTTCCCTCCTAATTCCCCTCCCCTAGTTTTTGTCCATGTGTCCTTTATATTTGTTCCTGTAAACCCTCCCCCTTTTCACCTGAAATTCCCTTCCCTCTCCCTTGTGGTCACTATCAGCTTGTTCTCAATTTCAATGTCTTTGGTTATATTTTGCTTCTTTCTTTGTTTTGCTGTTTAGGTTTCTGCTAAAGGTGAAATCATATGGTATTTGTCTTTCACTGCCTGGGTTATTTCACTTAGCATACTGCTTTCCAGTTGCATCCATACTGTCCCAAAGGGTAGGAGCTGCTTCTTTCTTTCTGCTGCATAGAATTCCATTGAGTAAATATACCAGAATTTTTTTATCCATTCATTTACTGAGGGGCACCTAGGTTGCTTCCAGCACTTCACTATTGTAAATTGTGCTGCTATGAACATTGGGATGCATAAGTTCTTTTGGATTGGTGTTTCAGGGTTCTTAGGATAAAATCTCAACAGTGGAATTACTGGGTCAAGGCAGTTCCATTTTCAGTTTTCTGAGAAAATTCCATACTGTTTTCCATAGTGGTTGTACCAATCTGCAATCCCACCAACAGTGCACTAGGGTCCCTTTTTCTCCACAGCCTATTCAACACTTGTTGTTTGTTGCTTTGTTTATGATGGCCATTCTGACTGGTGTGAAGTGGTATCTCATTGTGATTTTAATTTGCATTTCTCTGATAGCTAGCGATATTGAGCATCTTTTCATGTGTCTCTGGATCTTCTGTGTGTCCTTGGACACTTCCTTGGAGAAGTGTCTATTCAAGTCCTTTGCACATTTTTTAATTGTATTGCTTGTCTTCTTAGAGTGGAGTCCTGTAAGTTCTTTATGTAATTTGGAGATTAAACCCTTGTCTGAGGTACCATTGGCAAATATGTTTTCCCATACAGTGGGTTCTTTTTTATTTTAACACTGTTTTATTTAGCCATGCAGAAGCTTTTTATTTTGATGAGATCCCATTTGTTTATTGTTTCCTTTATGTCACTTCCTTTAGGGGACATATCAGTAAAAATGTTTCTGTGTGAAATATCTGAGGTTTTCCTGCCTAAGTTGTCCTCTAGGACTTTAATGGTGTCACAGCTTATATTTAAATCTTTTATCCACCTTAAATTTATTTTTGTGTATGGTGTAAGTTGGTGCTCAAGTTTCATTTTTATGCATGCAGCTTCCAGTTCTCCCAACACCATGTGTTGAAGTGGCTATTTTTACTCCATTTTCTGTTGCTGTCCTCTTTGTTGAATATTAATTGACTGTAGAGACTTGGGTTTATTTCTGGACTCTCTATTTTGTTCCATTGGCCCATGTGCCTGTTTTTATGCCAGTACCAGGCTGTTTTGATTACAGTGGCCTTGTAGTATAGTTTAGTGTCCGGTATTGTGATCTCTCCTTCTTTACTCTTCTTTCTCAGAATTGCAGCAGCTATTCAGGGTCATTTATGGTTCCATATAAATTTTTGAAGTGTTTGTTCTATGTCTGTGAAATATGCCATTGGTACTATAATAGGTATGGCATTGAATCTGTAAATTGCTTTGGGTAGTATGGACATTTTGATGATGTTCATTCTTCCAATCCATGAACACAGTATATGTTTCCATTTGTTTGTGTCTTCCTTGATATCCTCCTTTAGTGTTGTGTAGACTTCTGAAATCAGGTCTTTTACCTCTTTGGTTAGGTTTATTCCTAGATATTTTATTTTCCTTTTTGCTATATCGAATGAAATTCTTTTTCTTGATTTCTGCTTCTGCTGTTTTATTGTTGGTATACAAAAAAAGCCATTGATTTCTGAGTGTAGACTAGTATCTTGCTTTTTTGCCAATGCATTTATTAGGTCGAGCAGTTTTTTTGCCAACTCTATAGGACTTTCTATGTACACTATCATGTCATCTGCAAACAGTGACAGTTTTGTTTCCTCCTTTCCAATTTGGATGCCTTTTATTTCCTTTTCTTGCCTGATCGCTGTGGCTAGGACTTTCAATATTATACTGAATAGAAGTGGTGAAGGTGGACAACCTTTTCTTGTTCCTGGAACTTAGTGGAGAAGATTTTATATTTTGCCCATTGAGTATGATGTTGGCTGTAGGTCTCTCATATATGGCCTTTATTATGTTGAGGAATGCTCCCTCTATTCCCACTTTGCTGAGTGTTTTTATCATAAATGGATGCTTTACATTATCAAATGATATTTTCCCAACTATTGATAGGATCATGTGATTTTGTTTTTGCTTTTCTTTATGTGTTATATTATGTTCATTCTTTTATGAATATTGTATCATCCTTGCACCCCTGGGATGAATCCCACCTGGTCATGGTGTGTGATCTTTTTAATGTATTGCTGAATGCGGTTGGCCAATATTTTATGGAGGATTTTAGCGTCTATGTTCATCAGTGATATTGGCCTGAAGTTTTCTTTCTTTGTTGTGTCTTTACCTTGGGATTAGGATGATGTTGGCTTCATAAAGAGTTTGAGAGTCTTCCATGGTTTTGGATTTTTTCGAATAGCTGTGAACAATAGGGGTTAGCTCTTCCTTAAATGTTTTGTAGAATTCCCCTGTGAAACCCTCTGGTCCAGGGCTTTCGTGTCTTGGGAGTTTTTTGATTACTGCTTCAATTTCCTCAGCTGTTATAAGTCTACTCTTGCATTCTACTGCTTCTTTATTGAGTTTTGGAAGATTCTATTTTTCTAGAAATTTGTCCATTCACCTAGGTTTTCAAATTTCTTGGCACACAGTTCTTTGTAGTAATTTCTTACAATCCTTTGTATTTCTGTGGTATCAGTTGTAATCTCTCCTCTTTCATTTCTGCTTGTGTTTATTTGGGTCCTCTTTTTTTCTTGATGGTCTGCTTAAAGGCTTGTCAATTTTGTTTATCTTTTGAAAGAACCAGCTTCTGGATTCATTGATCCTTAGAATTGTGCTTTTGGTTTCTATGTCACTTAATTCTGCTCTGATCTTGGTTATTTCCTTTCTTCTTTTTGTTCTGGGCTGTCTTTGTTGTTTTTCCTTGAGTTCTTGTAGGCATAGGGTTAGGTCATTTATTTGAAATGTTTCTATCTTTTTTAAGTAGGCCTGTATCACTATGAACTTCCCTCTCAGGACTGCCTTGGCTGTCTCCCATAAGTTTTGGGTTGTTGTGAGTTCATTTTCACTTGTTTCCAGAAACCTTTTGATTTCTTCCCTAATTTCATTCTTAACCCATTCATTGTTTAATAGCATGCTATTCAATCTCCATGATTTTGACTGTTTTGGGTTTTTTTCCTTGGGGTTGGTTTCTAGTTTCAATCCCTTGTGGTTAGAGAAAATGCTTGATATGATTTCAATTTTCTTGAATTTGTTGAGGCTTGTTTTGTGTCCTATCATGTGGTCTATCTTTGAAAATGTTCTATGTGCATTTGAAAAGAATGTGTATTTAGCTTCTTTGGGATGGAGTACTCTCTATATATCAATTAAGTCCATTTCGTCTAGGTCACTGTTCAATGCCAGAATATCTTTGTTGATATTTTGTTCAGAAACTCTGTCCATTATTTACAGTGGGATGTTAAGATCCCCTACTATAATTGTGTTGCTGTCAATATGTTTCTTGAAGTCCTCCAAGATTTTATGTATTTGGGAGCTCCTAGGTTGGTACATATATATATTTACAAAGTTTATTTTTCTTGGTGGATTCTTCCCTTGAATGTTATGAAGTGACCTTCTGGGTCTCTCTTTATGGCCCTTTTTTTGATGTCTATTGTGTCTGATTACTACCCCAGCTTTTTTTTTCCTGTCCATTTGTTTGTAAATTTGTTTCCAGCCCTTCACTTTCAGTCTGCGTAGGTCTTTTGTCCTAAGGTGAGTCTTGCCTACTTATCCATTCAGCTATTCTATGGCTTTGATTGCAGCATTTAATCCATTTACATTTAAGGTTATTAATGATAGGTACTTATTCATTGCCATTTTCCTCTCTCTGTCCCTTCCCTTCCTTTCCCTTCCCTTCTCTCCCCCCCCCCGCCCCGCTCTCTCTCTCAATTCCTTTTTCTTTTTAAGAAAAGCAGTCCCTTTAGCATCTCTTGCAGAGCTGGTTTGGTGGAGGTGTGCTGTTTTATACTTTTTTTTTTTTGGTCTGGGAAGCTTCTTATTTGGCCTTCTATATTGATTGAGAGCCTTGCTGGTTAAAGTAGCTTTGGTTGCAGGCCTCTGGTTCTCATTACTTGGAATATTTCATGCCATTCTCTTCTGGCTTGGAGTGTTTTCATTGAGAAGTCAGCTACTAGCCTTATTGGATTTCTCTTGTATGCTACTTCCTATTTCTCCCTTGCTCCCTTTAATATTCTCTCTTTGTCTTGGAATTTTGTCATTTTAATTATGATGTGTCTTAAAGTGGGCCTCTTTGGGTTCCTCATGATGGAGACTGTCTGTGTTTCCTGGATTTGTGTGACTTTTTTCTTATCAAATTAGGGAAGATTTCCATCATTACTTTTTCAAACAGGTTTTCTATCCCTTACTCTTTTTCTTCTCCTTCTGATATTTCTATTGTATGGTTATTATTATGTTTCACATTGTCCTGCATTTCCCTTAATCCCTCTTTATTCTTTCTGAGCCTCTTTTCTGTTTCTTCCTCTTTCTGAGTGTTTTCTTCAACTTTGTCCTCCAGCTCACTGATCTAATCTTATGCTTCATTTAGCCTGCTTTTGTTTCCTTCTGCTGTGTTCTTCAGTTCAGATATTGTATTTTTCTGTTCCTCTTGGACCTTGTTGATAGTTTCTATTTCCTTTTTCATGTTAATATATTTGACAGTGAGTTCATTGTATTTTCCCTGTAATTCTGGTAATTCTCTGTGAGTTCATTGGGCTTCCTGATAACCATTGCTTTGAACTCAGTATCTGATAGTTGACTTGCCTGTATTTCATTTAGCATTCTTTCTGAGGCTTCCTCCTTTCTTTTCATTTTGGGATTGTTCCTTTGTCTTCCCATTGTTTGTGAGACTCTTCTTATTAGTCTCTGCTTCTTAAATTGATCATTTTTGACTCCCTGAGTTTATGGTGTAAACTCCTATGGTAGAATACCTGTGAGATTCAGTGATGCAGTCTCCCTGATCTCCTGAACTCACTGGTCTTGGGCTGTTGTTTATGTTGACTCTGTGTTTTTCTTTGTTTTTTTTGTTGTTGTTGTTGTTGTTGTTATTGTTTTTGTTAAGTCTTTCTTTGATGGGTCCTTCCTAGCAGCTGGTTAACTGAGGGTCACTCTGTCCACCATCTCTTGTATTTTTTTGTCCTGGTATGGGCAGGTTGTTTTGAAGCTGGTTCTTCCATGTGTACAAGGTTTTGAGGATTCTCTCTTTGTTTTATTCAGTTGTTTGTTCTGGGTAATTTCTCCCCTATTTAGTTATATTTCCAAGTAGGTCCTGGATTGATGTTAGTGTGGCTTCCACTTCCTCCTTCACCTTCGTGTGTTGTTATCTTATGGTTGTTCCTTTGTTGGTGGGTTTCCTTTTCCAGCAGGTGTCCTGGTGTTCACAGCTTCTACCTACTCTTTTTTTGTGATTATTTGGAGGAGGATGGCAAAATGGTTTAAGACAGCAAGAGTATATTCTATGATATTTAATGTACCATCCCATAGAGAAGAGATAGGAGTTCCTTTGGATATGTATAGTGTTATCCCTGATATTTCACCCAACTAGCCACTTTTAAGAAAGGGTGGAGAGAAGTTAAGTCTGTTGTTGGGGTGGGGGGAGGATTGTGAGGTGGATCTAGAAAGCAGGGAGCTTGTGGGAGGTCAGATTGTGTGGTGAAGTGACTGTAAAGAATATAAAATAGTTCTACTGTGTGAGAGAGTAGAGTTAACCACAACAGTAATAAAGTTCACAAAACCATGAAGTGGGCTAAGATCTGGGAGGTGTGCTGTGCAGTATTTACAATTGTATGGAACAGCTATTATTTACAATAATAATGGAGCAACAATCATATGACAGATCTATGTCATCTGGATAACAAGAATAGGAAGTATAGGACCTAGAGTAGTGTGCTAATGGAACACAAGTGAAGTGAAAGACAGTAAATTAACAATACACTATGAAAGAGAGAACAAGGGGAACCAGTCAAACAATGCAATTTAACCAGCCAAGTGAAGAAGACTAAACAGAATGAAGAGAAATACACAAATAGTCATAAAATGAAAGATGTAAGAATAATGAAAAATAATAATACAATTATACCAGAAATTGAACGTTCTCTGGAATAGCAAAGTGTAATTTGTCTCACTGTCTCAGCTGTTGGGGTGACACCTCTTTGGGTCTAACTCTGGTCTTTTTTACAGTTTCAGGTTTTATTGGCTAATTTGTGGGAATTAAAAGAAACAAAGAAGGAAGGAAGAAGAGATAATATGGAAAGGAAAGAAGAAGGAATAAAAAAAGAAAGAAGGAAGGAGAAGAAGGAGTAGTTAAAAGAAAAAAATTTAAAAAATAAAGAATTACTTTAAAGAGAAAAAAAATCTTTCTTCTGGCTTCAAACTAGCCAAACCAGTTTTGCTGGTCTTCCTGGCTGCAGCAGACTGAGGAGAGATTGGTCTTGCCCTTCTGTTCTGATTGGCACTCAGCCAGGCCAGCCTCCAGTCCAGTTGCCCAGCAGACTCCTGTCCTGCAGGTCTGGGAAAGCACTGGCTTCAGGTGTGGGTGTGGCAGTCTCGGGGCCTTCCCTCTCTGGGGCTTTAGGTGTGAGTGCAGGAGTGTCCTGTGGCTGGGTGGGGAAGAGGCCAGAGTGGCTGCTGTAGGAGAACTCCCCAAATAGCCGCTGAGTGTCTCTTTTTACTTTTTCTTTTTGAGAAATTCTTTCTGCTCAAGCCTGCCACTCCATACAAAGGCCTGGTCTCTCACACAGCCCACCTCTCCAACTAGACTGGGTAGTATCTGGGTGAGGGCCCATCAAGGCCCAACTCTCAACTCCTAGCCAGTCTCCACAGACTCAGTGGGTGTTAATAGCCCCTGTGTTCAAGCAACCAGATCTCTCCTGGTGCTGCTCAACCCTTGTTTGACAGGGAAGTGTGACACTCTCCCAAGAACCCTGTGGCAGACGAGGCGGGCACTGGGCCTGGGGCTGCAGCCATCCTGGTCTCTGCACTGGTCCCAGGGGCCTTATTGTCCTGAAGCACTCTCCTTACCATCTGGTTTTTCAACATCCTCTACAATTTTTGGTCTCCAATCTTCATATAGGCTGGAGTACTGTTGGCTGTTCACTGTGTTTCTCAGTAGATGGGCTAGATGTTTCACCCATGTGCAGGAGGAAGTGGACTCTGCCACCACCTATCTTGCCTCCTCTTATAATCAAGAAATATATATTTTAACAATTTGCTTGGCATGACTGGTTATTTTGTTTTAATTAAAACATTTAAAAAAAAGAATTACATGTTTTACAATTCTGATGTGAAAAAAGCACATATAATCAACTATATGAGAGTATACCAGGAACCCTATTGCTCACCTATCTGTCTTTACAAAATGAAATGAAAATATTCAAACCTGCAGAACTGACTGACTACCGTGGCTCTAAACTTCACCTCTGCCTTGGCCCATCTTTAGGTCACATCCCATTTCAGTTTCTCTCTTTATTCTTTTCTTAATTCATGGCAACTTTTCTTCTTTTCTCCTGGGTGATGGTGAAATTCTCTTATTTAGTACCCTGACAGGATTCCTGGCATGCAGGTCCTAAGGTTGGTGGGGCCAGTGTGGGTCTCAGGAGTGGATTGGTGGGAGATAAAAAGCTACTTACTCTTAAGCTTCATATGCATGGAAGAGCCTCTCCTTTCATCCTGTCTCTAGCCTCCCAAGAAAATAAGGTGTGGTTAAGAAAATTCAAGGGGAAAGGAAATTTAAGAATGGAAATATTCAGCTGTACCTTTTCCTCCTGTGATTTGTGGCCATGAAAGAGCCAGACACATCCACTCTTGCAAGAGCTTGGACAATTATCCCCACTCTACAACTTGTGTAAGACAGCCATTACTGCTAACTGTTCCAGCAGTGACAGCTGAAGGTCAGAGAAGAGGTATGCTTCTGTCTCCTAAGTCCAGTTCAAACAGTTTATAATCTGTGTTCAACTAGTACCTCAGAGGTAGGCAGGTTCACAGCACATCTGGAAATGTGTTATGAGTTAATAAGTCAGCAGCACAGTTGATGTCTACCTGAGGTCCTTTCTATCAAAGAGATTTCCTTTGCAGTTCTTGGATTTTGAAGACAAGTGGTCCCAGACACATTTATACATGTTATCCCTGCACTCCCATCAGATTCAGTTAAGGAAATCTCTTTGCAATTTTTTTGGAATCAGGTTTCTGAAATTTTCTGCAAAAAAGATCAATCTAGATTTAGAACAATTTACATCACCTGAGATTTCTTGAGTATAAAAGTGAGTAGCTGAGTGGAACTATTCTTAAGTGTCAGCTACAAGATCTTACATTACACATTGTCACTGTTCTGTGAGTTCCTCATTGAGACCAACATGTTCCTCCATTTCTTTGAACAACCAAGGGTAAATTATGCTGAGAAGCAGATGAAATCAGCTGTCTTCATTAGCACCTAGCACACACTTCATTAATCCTTGTAACAAACATTTTTTGCAAGGGATCTCCACAGGTATCATGATTATTCTTCTTCTGATCACTGCTAACCTGCCAGCCATAGCCTGTCCTTCCTGCCATTTGTGGTCTGACATATAACCTCCTTATAATCAAGGTCTCAAGCCCAGAGTTATAATGCCTACCCTGGTCTCAGAGTGAGAGAATGTGAGGAGGAAAGGAAGGGGGGAAGAAAGAAGATCCTGACACTGTCCTATAGTGAAAGCCTAAGCCCAGAAAAGTCCCCATTGAGGGACTCTGATATGGACTATCAGAACCTCTCTAAAACACCTGAGCCCCATAAGGCCAAGGAGGACTGACTCAGACATATTAGTCCCATGAGAAACATGTTCAGTTGCAGCAAATGTGATATAACAATTGGCTGCAAGTTTCTATTGCACAATGAGGCAAATTACAAGCTAATTCAAGCGTGGTCTCAAAAGCCAGCCTCAGCCCCTGTCTTGCCTTTTCGTGCACCCTGACTTCTGTTCATCAACCAAGATTAGGTATACTTTGCCCTCAGGTGCAGGTGGCAATGCCCACCTGGAAACCAGCCCTAACCATGCCCATATTAGCAAACTCCTTTTATTAATCATGACACTCTTAAGCCCTACTGATGCCAGCCCTACTGGAATTTAGCACACCAGGCTATATCTTTTGCTCTATTTTAACCTAGTTCATCCTCATTTCTTCCAAGGCTAACCAAAAACCCTAAAACAAATACATTTCTAGATAAGAGTGAAGCATGCTGCCATATGCTATGGTTCATTTGAAAAGACAATATAAAATGTTATCACTAAAGAGAGCTTGTCAGAGAAGGTGGTGAATCCTAGAACAAGGTCACAAAGAAGCCCAGTGAGGCTGTAGTGATCTTAGTGTCTGGCTGTAAGGCAAAGACCCTCCCAGTCCTCTTCAAACTGAGAGGGGCTACAAATGTGAATCCCACTTTTCATCAAGTGGTCTCTTCCAAAGGAGACATGATAAAAAATTAAAATATTAGGTTGACCAAAAAGCTCATTCAGATTTTTATGTACAGAGGCTCTGGTAGTGTTTAGTTGTCTTTATCTTCAATTGAAACCATTTTTTTATATTGTATTGTGACAGCTGTCATATCAACACACATTAAAAAACATCAAAATTAGTGGATTTTTGTGTATTTTAATATTGATGATGGAAGAAGATATGCAACATTTTTGGCACTTTATGCTTTATTATTTCAAGAAAGGTAAAATCACAACTAAAACACAGAAGGATTTGTAGAGTGTATGGAGAAGGTGCTGTGACTAATTGAATGTGTCAAAAGTTGTTTGCAAAATTTCTTGGTACTATTGACATTATGGCCAAGTAATTCTTTGCTGTGGGGCTGTCTTATGCATTGGAAGATGTTTAGCAGCACCCCTGTCTTCTACCCACTGGAAGCCAATAGTGGGAGATAACCAACATACTCTAAAAATCCAAATTAATAAAGTTATTGGTGAAAATGTAAAATGTGTATTTTATTTTATGTGGAAAAAAACTACATGGACATTTTGTCTAACTCAATAATAGGTCAAACTCGCAGGAAGATGTGATTGTCTACCTAAGCATATCCAAGATACCCAAAATAAAGCACAAGATGCATCATCTAGAAGGAAAGCAGTGAAAGTCAGAAAAGAGCAAAAGCAGCCCACCTGCATTACAGTCCTGAATGACTGTTAGGTGATGGAAGAAAGCAGTAAAATTAGTCAATGCAGTAGGCAGCACAATCTTGATATCTCTTCAAATGAGGAAACAGTGCCTTCCCTTCCATCTCAATATACAAGATTTATTCATATTCTATTCAACAAAAATGTTTTGAGTAACTACTACATCAAGCTTAGGCACTATTATTAAATATATGTATATGAGATGTAAGATTAAATATATACATTTGTACTGTTAAATGTGTATATGTCACTTGTCATCATACAATGCATTTAAATCAAATTTTTGTATGAAGTATGTTGTGAAATAAAATTCTTTATTAACACTTTCATATGCTTATATGAAGATAGTGTTCATAACAATGATCTTAAGGCATAATAAGATGTTGAAAATTCATAGTACTATGAATTTATCAAAGAAAAATCTAACACATTATATTTTAATAATTATATTCATTAAGTATTAGTCTGCTCAGGCTGCTCTAACAAAATATCACAAAGTGAGTGGTTCAAACAACAGAAATTTATTTTCTCAGTTTGAGACTGTAAGTCCAACATCAAAGCACCATTGGTTTCTGGTGAGACTTTTCCTGGCTTACAGACAGCTGCATTCTTGCTGTGTCCTCACATGGCTTTTCCTCTGTGTGGATGGGTAGAAAGAGAGATCTCTGGTGTCCCTTTCCTTCTTATAAGGATACCAGCCCTATTGTATTAAGGCCTTACCATTGTGACATTGTTAACCTTAATTATGTCCCTAAAAACCCTATCTCCAAATATAGTCACATTGGGAATTAGCACTTCATCTGATGAATTGGGAAGGGTGACAGTTCACTCCATAACACACTATAATACAAAAACTCATAATCCACTTCCTACATAGCATTTATGGGAAAGAAATTAACAAGTATGTGCCATTTATAAGATAGACTTAATTATGGCCAACTTATCTAAGGTGATAAAATTAATAAGTAGAGAACTAGTGATCAAACATTGATCTGACTCCAAAATCTATGTTGTTTTCACTATATAAAATAGTATAAATTTATTGTAAAAATGGTGGCCTTTTATGCCCTTTACAATGTGACTTTGAAGCTCTTCCTATAGGAGCCGAAGAAAACTACTCCCCACTGTTTGAATATTGGTGGTCTGAAGACTTGCTTTTGTCAGTAGCATATGGGGAAAATAATGATGTGCTAGTTTCAAGCTCAGGGCTAAAAAAATCTTACATACTTTTGGTCCATCTCAGAACCTTGCCATTGCCATGTAAACAAGCTCAAATTAACCTACTAGAATATGAAAAACAATGTGGCAGAGAGCCATGCTGAGTCTGTCTGAAGCCTCCTAGACCAGCCTACAGTCAGCCAACCCTCAACATATAAGACAGCCCAGAAAAGACTGTAGATTTGTCTATCTGATGTGTAAGTGACTATAAAGTCATAATGGAGCCTACCCGAGATCAGGAGAACTACTCAGTAATAAATGTTTATTGTTGAAGACACTGAGTTTTGGAGTGGTTTGTTATGCTTCAATAGCTAACTGATACACAGTTTGTCTTTTGTTGAATTCTAATTCCCTTAGCATTGCCACAGGATTGCAGTATATGATAAATTTATGTTAGCCTGTGTATCTACATAATAATTATAATATTGCATTCCCTAATTTCTGGACATCTGAGACATGATAGTTAGGGCTGCTCACATAAGTACAGCATTTACTTATTGCTAGGATCAGAGTCTCCAGAAAACAGAAATAATCAGTGAATACAAGTGTCTCTGACAATGCTTCCTAGAGCTAGTCTAAATTTTGGATGGCTTCTAAGTAATTTGTTATAGTCCTAGAGTTGGGAGTTCCATATTTTGATCCTTTCTGTTTCCACTGGTCCACCATCAGAAAGTAGACATGTAAAGCAGAGATTAGCAAGTCTCACCACCCATCCATACACATTGAAGGCCCATTTACAGCAGTGGAACCTGTGGGACCATGGTTCTGTATTTGAATCACTGTGGAAGTGGGCAGTCAGACTTGGCATGGGAGAGGAGAAAGAGAATCCAGAGACTTGAGTTGTAATTCTAGCACTGCTTCCACCCAGCTATATGACATAGGGCATATCACTTTAAATTCTTTGAAGCTTATAAATAAAATAGTTGAATCTGAACATTTCTAGGGACACTTTCTGTTCAAATACACCATAGTTTCTAAATCTTAATCTATATTCTAAATTGTCTTTTAAAAAATATTTCGCCCTGGCTGGTGTGGCTCAGTGGATTGAGCGCCAGCCTACAAACCAAAGGGCAACCAGTTCAATTCCCAGTCAGGGCACATGATGGGTTACAGGCCAGGTCCCCAGTAGGGGGCCTGCAACAAGCAACCACACAATGATTTTTCTCTCCCTTTCTTTCTCCTTCCCTTCCCCCCTGTCTAAATATAAATAAATAAAATCTTTGAAAAATTTCAATTTTCCACCAGACTTCCCTATCTCAAAAAGTTTTCTTTGTTGCCTCCTATATTTTTCTTGCACAAACAAAAAGGGCAAACATCCACTGGCTGCTTACAAGGTACCAAGCACACAGCTTCACAACATTCCTAGCAAATCAGTGCTATCATTTTCATTCTTATGTTACAGGTAAGAGAACTGAGGCTTAGAGAATTATGTAATTTGTTCAAGTTATCATGACAACCAAGTTGCACAAATATATTTTTAACCAATTAGCATGACTCTATGTCCCTAAATTTATCACTTTTTGTGCTGCCACTCTTTAGATATTGCCTCCCCCAAAATACACCGTAAGTATGCAGTCTATACCTAGAAGAATTATTTGTTTACTATTTTATATCATAAGTAGAGAAGACAATGAAAATGGAAAATTTCAGTAAAAACTCCTTTTTTACATAACTGGAAAGAGAAATAGTGAGAAAAGATTATTAATGAACAATGAAATAACCGGTCCTCATGCTCTAACAACACCCAGAAAATGACCAGCATTTTTAGTTCTTGACCTTTGCTTTGCTTTATAAAATATTTGTATACATTAAATCATGCTTACTGCACACTGGAAAAAAATGAACCTCCTGAGGACTGAGAAATATTGTACCCTGGCACCAAGCACAGTATCTGGTAAATAGACCCCCAGTGAGTATTTGTATTGTAGAATGAGTGGTTCTTTTTCAATGTTCTTCATCTGACAGCATAGGAATTGTGCATAACTATAAAAATTCTCATCATCATTATTACCTACAGCCCAACACTGGGGCCAGAGCTCCCTCTAACTTTTGGTTGGTGGTCCTTGAATTATTGCAATTGATATTTACAACTTATAGAGTCCCCATATTCATTTCTCATTTCTCTTTTGTGAAAAGTAATCATTGAGAATTTTATAACTGTAATGCTCTAAAGTAAATGATATGAAAAGTCACAGTTCCTGTCAAAATGAATATTCTAAATGTCCATGGAGGGAAGACAAGATTTAATTAGAATGATTAAATTCTAATTTGAGGCAGGTTGTCCCAGGTAAGTGAAGACAGATAAGTTTTCTGCTGAATGAAAGTGCATAGCCACCCACACACTGTTTGCTTGGCAGCCCCAGCCATCTCCCTTCTCTAACTTGTCAGGGGACCTACTTATGAAATCAAGGACAAAGATCAGGTCCACACAACACTATGGTTTGAAATGATTCTCAATTATACCAAATTTGAAGAATTATGAAGTCAAATTATTTTCCACTGTCTGTCAAGTTAGAGGGTTTGGGGAGAATAAGACAAGAAGGAAACTAGTTATTCCAAGAGTTACTCTGCTGTTATTCTGAGAAATTCAGCAGAAGAACCTCATTAACATAAAGCAAGAATAAATGTTTTGTAACAAAGTTATGGAAAAGCACAGAGGAGAGGTGGGAAGCACCAGGCACTAAGTTAAAACACCATCATCTCTGATTCAAGATGGCAGAGGAGTAAGTGAAAGTTACATTAACCTCCTATGAGGACCAATCTGGAATTACAACTAAATTGTGAAGAAACCATATGGAATAAACAATTGAACTATAAACAGGAAGTCTTATGACCTTGGACAGACAGAAGAAACAGTTTCACCAAAACCTTACTGGTATGGAGTGCAGGTGAGATGCAAGAGGTATGGCTGGCACTCACAGACAGCAGCGGAAGTGCTGGAGGGTTAAGTGGTTGAGGGGATCCCCCTGAGAAGTGTGGGGTCTAAACCTCAAGCTGGGCTCCCCAGACTACAGCAACAGAGCCCAAAAAGTACACAGATAACATCCAGCTGGGAAAAGCGGCAGGGTTGCCCTCTGCCAGAGATGAACAGCTGGAAACACAAAGAGCCATTTAAAGGGTCACCACATAAATTTTCATATGCAGCCACTTACCCTGGGATCAGGCAAAGGTGGCACAGAGTGGACTAGAGGTGCTTGAGGAAAGACTGGGGATGGTGGCTTTGGGGAAGAACTGAGAGAGCAACTGCCAGAATCCTCATGCTGAGTCACCTCATACTGCAGGAGCCTTCTTACTCAGGCAGACCACTCCCCTCCAAGTGGCATCAGCCTGAGGGGAAGCAATAGCCTTGCCCCAGGAGGGACTCTGCCCCACCTATGGTGCTTAAGCCTGACTTCTGAGTACACAGTAATTAGATTAACAACTGAAGGAGTCAGCCACAGACAGTAGATCCCTGGTGGTCTCCAACAGGCTGCCTAAGGCCAGGCCAGATGGGGTCACCATCTGACATCGCCAAGGTGGATCCAAAAAGAAAACACCATGGTAAACACTAGATACTACCAAGATGAAATCCACTGTGGCCTCCCCCATGTTTTGTGATATTTTCTTTCCTGCATACATTTTTAACATTCATTTCTTATCCTTCAAGTTTGTGCATATTAAGTCACTAGATTTTATGTTACAGTTTCAGTTCTCATATTTTGCCTCACCCTTCTCTTATCCCATTTTATCTCCTTCTTTCCTCTCATGATTTTCATTTTAAATTTTGCTTTTTCTCTTCCTACTTGTTTCCATTCTACACTCTTATTATTTCCCTCATGTCCAGTCTCACAAAGCAAACTTTTTGTCAATGGTCGTCTCACATTCTTTTTTTAAAATGTATTTTATTTATTTATTTTTAGAGAGAGGGGAAGGGAGAAAGAAAGAGAGGGAGAGAAACATGAATGTGTGGTTGCCTCTGGCATGCCCATTACCAGGGACCTGTCCTGCAACCCAGGCATGTGCCTGACTGGGAATAGAACCAGTGACCCTTTGGTTCGAAGGCCTGCACTCAATAAACTGAGCTAAGCCAGATGGGCTCATCTCACATTATTTTTCTCTGCTCTTAAAATATCTACATGCTTTCTCCACCTTTAGCAATTTTTGCTGATTGGTGATGAATATGGTTGTTGTTGCATTCTTTCAATTTTATCTCTAGATTTTCATTATTATTATACTTCAAATCTAATTTTAGCATTTTTCTCTCTACTCCATTCTTCCTCCATCCAGCTCATTTTTTTGTCTCAAATTTTAATTTTTCCCTGTCTTAGTCTGGTTTTTGTTCCTCACTCTTAGTATTCCCTTTTCCTCTATCATCTCAAAATCAGTTTCCTTTTCTACAGACATCTCTTAGGTTTTTCTTTCTTCTCTTTCCCCTTTTATTCCTATCTCACCTATATTAATCTTAGCATATTTGTTTTTTGAAAGTGCTGTGATGGATCTCTGTCTCCAATTTGGTTGCTATTTTTTATTTATTTATTTATTTTTCCTTTCTCTTTCTCACTTTATTTTTCTTTTTTTCTGTTTAAACTTAATACTATATGCTTCCCTTCTCTTACTCCATTTTACCTTCTTCATTCCTTTTGTTATTTGTGATATAAATTTTACTTTCTCCCTTCACATTTCTCCAATTCCCTACTCTTATTAGTTCACCTACCTTTACCATCTCATAATCATTTTTCTTCTAGTTACTCATCTCATATATGCTTCTTCTTTCTTGTAATAGTCTTAATTTCTTCACTCACTTTTTAATACTGGTTTATTTACTGTTGATAATGGAATGGTGGGTAGGAGTTATTTTTGTGGGTGTGGGTTTATTTCCTGAGCTATGTGGTTTTCTTCTAGCAGCACCTGAACAACAGCATAAAAGATGTGAGGCGGAGTCACCCTCAGTCAGCCAGCTGGAGGAAAGGACCCATCAAAGAATGACCAAACTACAATCAAAACACAATTACATCCAGAGGAGCAACATAAATTTCATAAAGGGCATCCCAAGAGCATTAAGTTCAGGAGATCAAGGAGACTGCATCACTGAATCTCACAGGTCTCCAAGTATACTTGGAGCTGTATGAGAAAGCTCAGTACGGGCCCTGTCAGAAAGCAAACATGAGATGCCAGGGCAGGAGCTCTGAGCAAGCAGAGGCTTGCTGCAACCAACAGAATAATGGTTATGAAATCCTAGCAGGAAGTGGGGAAAGAAGCCAGAATTCCAACAGTATCACAGAATGGCAGCTCAAGTCATTTCATTCTTATACCAAAGAGAAAAATTTGGACCTCCAATAAAATACATATTAGGTATGAAACACATACTTGGCTTGATGGGATGATTTTGAGTCCTTTCACTTCCCTGGTCATCATTTCCCTTGTCTGCAAATCAAAATAGTTAAACCACAGAAATTCTGGGGGTACCCTTCCATTTCAGAAAGTATGAAATTTGCTAGAGGTTTTCATCAGAAGCAAGAGAAGTTCACTTCTCAGTGAAACAGGAGCAGTGTGGGAGTGCAAACATCTGATCACAGAGATAAGACAAATCAGCAATTAGGACACTGGCTAAGATGTTGAGTACCGTGCAGGGTACAACTGGAACTGGTATGTGTTAGGTGGCAAACAACCTCAGCAAATTCCTCCCAGGTCAGCTTTTGTTGAACTTGTTTGTGAAGAAAATCTTCCATTTGCTTTTCCAGATCCCCGCTCCATGTTTCCAGCTCTGTGCCACGGGAAGCTGAACAGTAAGAATATCAGTAGCTGCTTGCCCTCTGGTTTCTGGCTGGATTAAACCCATGAGACACAGCAGCAGATCAGAGAGGAAGGACAAGTATCCTCCCAGTTCCTCTTTACGGGGTCACCACAACTACAAGATCACCACAGGCATAAGTCTTCTCAAGAGCAATCACCATGCTGTCTGCTCTACTCTCATACTCAGGGCTGTGAAAAGGTGAACAGGCATGACTGTGCCAAGATCCTGTGCTCTTCTTATGGTATCACTGTACTCTGCCCACATCCTTATACATAACATTTTTATTCAACAGGATGCTGTTTATATGTCTAGTCAAAGCATTATAATCTGGAAGGAATGTAAGAATACTAGAAAAGTTCATGAAGAGAAAAAAAGTGATAATTAGGATGAAGCAAAAAGAGGCATGGAGACTACGTGTTCCTTAGAGAAGAGAAGGCCAAGAGAAAAGTCTTCATTACTTCATTACTGTGGGAAGATGGAGAGCAGTAAGCAAGGGTGAGAAATGCAAGCTTAACTGCCTCGCAATTGTCACTTGACCTTCTGAAAGTCACCCATCTAAAGTCAATTTCTTCCTCTATGATACAAGGAGGGCTGCACCAAGATGAACAATCTCTAGTGTGCCTTGCAGCTCTAATATGATTCTTACCTTGTTGATTCTATGACATACTCTTACATTTCCCTCTATTTTTTAACTTTTTTTTCTGAAGCTTAAGGGCAGTGCCCTGCACACAGAGGGGCTAAAGTACAAATCCTTAATTAAAAAATAGTTACAACCTGGCTGGCATAGCTCAGTGGATTGAGTGCAGGCTGCAAATCAAAATATCGCAGGTTTGATTCCCAGTCAGGGCACATGCCTGGGTTGCAGGCCACAGCCCCCAGCAACCCCACATTGATGTCTCTCTCTCTCTCTCTTTCTCCCTCCCTTCCCTCTCTAGAAATAAATAAATAAAATCTTTTAAAAAATGGTCACAACTAATATGTTTCCCCTTCTCAAATCAATGAACATGATCCTTCTAATTGTCTCCAGCTTTTTAAAAAACATTTTTTATTGTTGTTCAAGTACAGTTTTCTGCCTTTTCCCCCTCCCCCTCTCCAAAACCCCAGCCCTCCTCACTGCCCTCCCCTGTTACCTCTCCTCTTGGTATTGTCCATGTGTCCTTTGTAATAGCAAATACTTCACCCTTTTCCTCTATAATACCCTACCCTCTCCCCTCTGGTCACTGTCAGCCTGTTCTCAACTTCAGTGTCTTTGGTTACATTTTGCTCCTTTGTTTGTTTTGTTTATTAGGTTCCTGTTAAAGGTGAGATCATATGGTATTTGTCTTTCACCACCAGGCTTATTTCACTTAGCATAATGCTTTCCAGTTCCATCCATGCTGTCGCAAAGGGTAGGAGCTTCTTCTTTCTTTCTGCTGCATAGAATTCCATTGTGCAAATGTACCAGAGTTTTTGATCCATTCATTTACTGATGGGCACTTAGGTTGCTTTCAGTACTTAGCTATTGTAAATTGTGCTGCTATGAACATTGGAATGCATAAGTTCTTTTGGATTGGTGTTTCAGGGTTCTTAGGGTATAATCTCAACAGTGGAATTGCTGGGTCAAAGGGAAGATCCATTTTTACTTTTCTGAGAAAATTCCATACTGTTTTCCATAGTGGTTGTACCAGTCTGCAATCCCACCAACAGTACACTAGGGTTCCCTTTTCTCCACAACCTCTGCAACACTTGTTGTTTGTTGCTTTGCTTATGGCCATTCTGACTGGTGTGAAATGGTATCTCATTGTGATTTTAATTTGCATCTCTCTGATAGCTAGTGATACTGAGCATCTTTTCACGTGTCTCTGGATCCTCTGTGTGTCCTCCTTGTAGAAGTGTCTATTCAAGTCCTTTGTCCATTTTTTAATTGGATTGTTTGTCTTCCTGGAGCAGAGTTGTGTGAATTCTTTATACATCTTGGAGATTAAACCCTTGTCTGAGGTATCATTGGCAAATATGTTTTCCCATACAGTTAGTTGGTTCTCTTTTTATTTTAATACTGTTTTATTTAGCCATGCAGAAGCTTTTTATTTTGATGAAGTCCCATTTGTTTATTCTTTCCTTTATGTCCCTTGCTCTAGGGGATTTATAGTGAAAATATTACTGTGTGAAATATCTGAGATTTTCCTGCCTATGTTCTGCTCTAGGACTCTAATGGTGTCACAACTTATATTTAAATCTTTTGTCCACCTTGAATTTATTTTTGTGTATGGTGTAAGTTGGTGCTCGAGTTTCATTTTTTTTGCATGTAGCTGTCCAGTTCTCCCAACACCATTTGTTGAAGAGGCTATTTTTACTCCCTTTTATGGCACTGCCCCCTTTGTTGAATATTAATTGACCATCGAGACTTGGGTTTATCTCTGGGTTTTCTGTTCTGTTCCATTGGTCTATGTGCCTATTTTTATACCAGTATCAAGCTGTTTTGATTACAGTGGCCTTGTAATACAGGTTGGCATCAAGTACTGTGATACCTTCTACTTTGCTCTTCTTTCTCAAAATTGCAGCAGCTATTTGGGGGCATTTATGGTACCATATAAATTTTTAAAGTGTTTGTTCTGTGTCTGAAATATGTTATTGATACTTAATAGGTATTGCATTCAATCTATAAATTGCTTTGTGTAGCATGGACATTTTCATGATGTTGATTCTTCCAATCTACGTACACAGTATATGTTTCCATTTGTTTGTCTTTCTTAATTTCTTTCTTCAGGGTTGTGTAGTTTTCTGAGTACAGGTCTTTTACTTCCTTGGTTAGGTTTATTCCTAGGTATTTTATTTTTTTTCTTGGTATATTGAATGGAATTTTTCCTGATTTCTGTTTCTGATATTTTGTTGTTGTTGTTGTACAAAAATGCCTTTGATTTCTGAATATGGGCTGTGTATCCTACCATTTTGCCATATTCAGTTATTAGGTTGAATCATTTTTTGGTGGAGTCTATAGGGTTTTCTATGTACACTATCATGTCATCTGCAAACAATGACACTTTTGTTTCCTCCTTTACAATTTGGATGCCATTTATTTATTTTTCTTGTCTGATTGCTGTAGGTAGGATTTCTAATACTATGTTGAATAGAAGTGGTGAAAGCGGATATCCTTTTCTTGATCCTGACCTCAGCGGGAAAGCTTTTAGTTTTTGCCCATTGAGTATGATGTTGGCTGTAGGACTCTCTATATGGCCTTTATTATGTTGAGGAATGCTCCCTCTGTTCCCACTTTGCTGAGTGTTTTTATCATAAATGGGTGCTATATCTTATCAAATGATTTTTTCCCAACTATTGATATGATCATGTGATTTTTGTCTTTGCTTTTCTTTATGTGATGTGTTACATTTATTGAGTTGAGAATATTGTGCCATCTTTGCATCCCTTGGATGAATCCCATTTGATCATGGTGTGTGATCTCTTTAATGTATTGCTGGATGTGGTTTGCCAATATTTTGTTGAGGATTTTAGCAACTATGTTCATCATCGATACTGGCCTGAAGTTTTCTTTCTTTGTTGTGTCTTTATCTGATTTTAGGATTAGGATGATGCTGGCTTCATAAAAAAAGTTTGGGAGTCTTCCATCTTCTTGGATTTTTTTTTTTGAAAAGTCTGTGAAAAATAGGGGTTAGCTCTTCCTTAAATGTTTTGTAGAATTCTCCTGTGAAACTGTCCATTCCATGGCTTTTGTGTGTTGGGAGTTTTTTTTATTATTGCTTCAATTTCACCTGTTGTTATTGGTCTGTTCAGACTTTCTGCTTCTTCTTCATTGAGTTTTGGATGATTCTATTTTTCTAGAAATTTGTCCATTTCACCTAGTTTTTCAAATTTCTTGGCATACAGTTCTTTGTAGTAATTTCTTACAATGCTTTGTATTTCTGTGGTATCAGTTGTAATCTCTCCTTTTTCATTTCTGATCTTGTTTATTTGGGTCTTCTCTCTTTTTTTCTTGATGAGTTTGCTTAAAGGCTTGTGGATTTTGTTTATCTTTTCAAAGAACCAGCTCTTGGATTCATTGATCCTTAGAATTGTGCTTTTAGTCTCTATGTCGTTTATTTCTGCTCTGATCTTGTTTATTTCCTTCCTTCTACTTGCTCTGGGCTGTCCTAGTTGTTGTTCCTTGAGTTCTTGTAGACATAGGGTTAGGTGGTTTGTTTGAAATGTTTGTATTTTCTTTTTTTAGGTAGGCCTGTATTGCTATGGGCTTCCCTCTTGGGACTGACTTGGCTGTGTCCCATAAATTTTGGATTGTTGTGAGTTCATTTTCATTTGTTTCCAGAAACCTTTTGACATCCTCCTGGATCTCATTCTTGAGCCATTCATTCTTTAATAGCATACTGCTCTATCTCCATGAATTAGAGTGTTTTTGAGTTTTTTTCCTTGAGGTTGTTTTGTAGTTTCAGTCCCTCGTGGTCAGAGAAAATGCTTGATATGATTTCAATTTTTTTGAATTTGTTGAGACTTGTTTTGTGACCTATCATGTGGTCTGTCTTTGAAAATGTTCCATGTGCATTTGAAAAAAATGTGTATTTTGCTTCTTTGGGATGAAACACACACACACACACACACACTCTCTCTCTCTCTCTCTCTCTCTCTCTCTCTCTCTCCCTCTCTCCCTCTCTAATCAGTTAAGTTCATTTCATCTAGGGCATTATTCAATGCCTCAATATCTTTGTTGATATTTTGTTTGGACGATCTATCCATTTTTGACAGTGGGGTGTTGAAATCCCCTACTATAATTCTATTGCTGTCAATACCTTTCTTGAAGTCCTCCAAGATTTTCTTTATGTATTTGGGTGCTCCTATGTTGGGTGCATATATGTTCACAATGTTTATGTCTTCATGATGGATTCTTCCCATGAGTGTTATGAAGTGACCTTCTGGGTCCCTTTTTATGGCCTTTTTTTTTAGTCTATTTTGCGTGATGTGAGTATTGCTACCCTGGCTCCCCCCTCCCCCTTCCATTTGCTTGGGAAATTTTTTTCAACCTTTCACTTTCAGTCTGTGTAGGTCTTTTGTCCTGAGGTGGGTCTCTTCTACACAGCATATGTGTGGGTCCTGTTTTCCTCTCCATTCAGCTATTCTGTCTTTTGATTGGAGCATTTAATCCATTTATGTTTAAGGTTATTATTCATAGGTACTTATGCATTGCCACTTTTTCATACCTGTGTTCCTCTCTCTCTTTTTCCTTCCTTTTCTTAAATCAGTCCCTTTAGCATCTCTTGCAGAACTGGTTTGGTGGAGCCGTATTCTTTCAGACTTCTTTTTTCCAGGAAGTTTCTTATTTGGCCTTCCATCTTGAGATCCCTTCTGGGTGAAGTAGTCTTGATTGCAGGCCTCTGATTCTCATTACTTGGAATATTTCTTGCCATTGTCTTCTGGCTTGGACCATTCCATTGAGACATCAGCTGCTAGCCTTATCGGGGCTCACCTTCCTGTTTCTTTCTTGCTGCCTTTAAGATTCTTTTTTTTTTATTCTTATACTGTACTTGAACAATGATTAAAATAAGATTCTTCATTTTTCTTGGAATTTCACCATTTTAATTATGATGTGCCTTGTGGTGGGCCTCTTTGGGTTCCTCTTGATTGGGACTCTCTGTGTTTCCTGGATTTTGTGACTTTTTCTCTCATCAAATTAGGGGAGATTTCCATCATTACTTTTTCAAACAGATTTCCTATCCCTTACTCTTCTCTTCCTTCTGATATCCCTATTATATGGATATTATTACATTTACGTTGTCCTGCATTTCCCTTAACCCCTCTTTGTTCTTTCTGAGCCTCTTTTTTTTTCCTTGCTTTTTCTGGGTGTTTTTTTCCACCTTGTTCTACAGCTCTCTAATCTGATCTTCTGCTTCATTCAGCCTGCTCTTGCTTCCTTCTACTGTGTTCTTCAGTTCAGAAATTGTATTCTTCATTTTCTCTTGGCCCTTGTTGAGAGTTTCTATTTCATTTTTTTGTGTTAATATATTTGGCAGTGAGTTCATTGTAATTTCCCTGTAGTTTCTGGTAATTGTCTGTGAGCTCATTGAGCTTCCTGATAACCGTTGCTTTGAACTCAATATCTGACAGTTGACTTGCCTGTATTTCATTTAGCATTCTTTCTGAGGCTTCCTCCTTTCCTTTCATTTTGGGATTGTTTCTTTGTCTTCCCATTGTTTGTGAGACTCTTCTTGTTAGCCTCTTCTTCTTAATTTGATCTGTTTTAACTCCCTGGATTTATGGTGTAAACTTCTATTGTAGAAGACCTGTGAGATTCAGTGGTGCTATCTCCTTGATCTCCTGAGCTCGCTGTTTTTGGGCTGTTGTTTATGTTGGCTCTGTGTTTTTCTTTGGGTTTTGACTGTTGTTGGGCATTTCTTTTGTGGGTCCTTCACACAGGCTGATTAACTGAGGGTGACACTGTCCACCACCTCTTGTACTCTGTTGTGGAAATGTGGACAGATTGTTGAGCTGATTCTTCTGTGTGTATGAGGTTTCAAGGCTTCTCTGTTGCTCTTTTTCAGTTGTTTGTTTTTGGTAATTTCTCCACCATTTAACTGTATTTCCAGATTGGTCCTGGATTGATGTTAGTGTGTCTTCCACTCCTTCCTTCACCTTCTTTTGTTGTTATCTTATGGCTGTTCCTTTGTTGGTGGGTTTCCTTTTCCAGCAGGTATACTGGTGTTCACAGCTTCCACCTACTCTTTTTTTGTGATCATTTGGAGGGGAATGCAAAATGGTGTAGAATAGCAGGAGTGTGTTTTATGGTATTTAAATTACCAACTGGTGTGGGGGGGGTAGTGGAGGAAAATGCAGACAAATGTAATTGAACAACATAAGTTATTTGGAATAATAAAAGTACAAAAATAATAAAGTACCAACCCAAAGAGAAGAGATAGGAAATCCTTTCAATATGTATAGTGTTAACCATGATATTTCACCCAACTAGCCACCTTTTGGAAAGGGTGGTAAGAAAGTAAGACTCTTGTTAGTTGGATGAAGGATTATGAGTTGAATCTAGAAAGCAGTGAGATTGTGAGAGGTCAGACTATGAGGCAAAGTGAGAGTAAAGGATAGGAAGTTGGTATAGTGTGCCAGAGAATAGAGTCAACCACAACAGTTAAAAAGTGCGGGAAACAGTGAAGTGAGCTAAGATTCAGAAGGGGTGCTATGTAGTACTTTCAATTGTATGGAACAGCAATTATTTACAATAGAAACAACAATCATATGACAGACTCTATGTGATCTAAATAACAAGAATAGGAAGTACCTGACCTAGAGTAGTGTGCTATTGGAACACAAGTGAAGTGAAAGAAGGAAAATTAACAACAAATTATGAAAGAGAGAACAAGGGGAACCAGTCAAACAATGCAATTTAACAAGCCAAGTGAAGAAGACTAACCAGAAAGAAGAAAAATACAAAAATACTAGTAAAATAAAAGATGTAAGGATAGTGGAAAATAACAGTAATACAAATGTACAAAAACTTGCAAGTTCTCTGGAGTAGCAAAGTGACATTTGTTTCACTGTCTTAGTTGTTGGGATGTCCCCTCTTTGGGTCTAAGTCTGGTCTTTTACAGTTCCAGGTTTTATTGTCTCACTTGTGGAAAATTAAAAAAATGAAAGAAAGAAGGAATAAAAAAGGAAAAGAAGGAAGGAAGAAGGAATTAAAAAATGTTTTTGGTTAAGGCTTCTGCTGGCTTTAAACTGGCCAAGTCAGTTCTGCTGGTCTTCCTGGCTGCAGCAGGCTGAGGAAGGATTGGTTTCACTTTTCTCCCTTCCTGAGCCAGTCCTTTCCAGTTGCCCAGCCTCTAGCCCAGTTCCTCAGTTCACTGCCAGTCCTCCTGTGCCCTTTTGCATCCAGTCTAGGACTTTAGTCTACCAGTTGCTCTGTCCTTGACGTGTACCAGTTGGGGGCAACTCACATACCACCTTCTCACTCTTTGCTATCCTAGATGCTAGGGACTCTCAGTGCCCCTTCAGGGTATTTCAGCCTACCCACTGAATTAAGTCTTTCTGGGTATTGCTGACTCCCTGAGCCCTGCAGCTCTCCTCTGAGAGGGTGTCTCTATCTTCCTCTTAGAGTGCCAGTTGGCCCTGCAGGGCCCCGGGATGAAGTGGCCAGGTGGGAGGTGCCTCTGGGCAGAGGGGTCACCCGAGCACTAGGCCTTGCTGCTGGGGCAGGATGGGTGGCCACTGGGCAGGAGGATCAGGTGCCCACTGTCCCTGGGGCTTCAGGTTTGAGTGTGAGGCTGGGTGGGGATAGGGACGCAGGAAGCATGGGTGGCTGCTGTGGAGAATTCCCTAAACAGCTGCTGAGTGCCCCTTTTTTCTCTTTTTCTTTTTGAAAAATTCCTCCTATTCAAGCCTGCTACTCCAAACAAGCACCTGGCCTTTCACACAGCCCAGCTCTCCAACCAGACTGGGGACTGACTGGGTCAGCGTCCATCACTGCCCAACTCTTCCTAGCCTGTGTCCACAGTCTCAGTAGGTGCACACTGCCCTTGTGTGTTTGCCACTTTGTCCTTACTCTGTCCCAACCTCCACAACTTCAAGCATCCAGGTCCCTCCTGGTACTGCTCTAACCTTGCTTGACAGGGGAGGGAGCCATTGACCTGGCTCTCTTCCAAGGATATGGCAGACCCAGTGGGCACCAGGCCTGGGATTGCAGCCGTCCTGGTCCCTGAGCTGGACCCAGGGACCTTATTGTACTGAAGCACTCTCCTTATCATCTGATTTTTCTATGTCCTCTACAATTTTTGGTCTCCAGTCTTCATATGTGCTGGGATAACATTGGCTGTTCACTCTGTTCCTCAGAAGATCGGCAAAGTGTTCTACCCGTGTGTAGGGGGACGTGGACCCCTCTCCCACTTATCTCACTGCCATCTTACTTAGTCTTCAGCTTTAAAATGCTGGTACCCCACCCTTCCTGTTCTATCCCCACCCACCAGTCAAAGAACAGGACATGATGCATAAGAGCTAGTCATCATTAAGCATTTACTATGTGTAAGGTACTGCCTTTGTATTTTCTCTACCCAAAATAGGTGGCCCCTCTGTGTTGCATGATTTCCAGGTCTTGGAAATGATAAACGTGTATCTTTTCAAAGTTTCCTAATGGCTATTGATGAAGGGCATCTTGCAATAATAGTAAGAACCACTAGGACTGGTTCAGTCACAGCATTGATTATTGTTAGGCTGAGACTAATACAAAACAGCTTTATATGGCATAAAAATGTTTTCCATGAATCAAATAGTTTTGGCTTTACTCACCCTCCTGTGCTCACCATTCCCCATCCTCTGTCCTTGTATTTAGTTTAACAAACACTTATATAGCATTTACTATATACCAGGTGTTGTTCTAAATATTTTATAAGTGTTAATTCATTTCTTCCTTATAACACTAACTGGTAATATAGTAGTTTGGATAGGGCAGGCTAAGTTGTTCTAAGAAATTAACCCAATATATCAGTGGCTTAATACAAAAAGATTTATTTCTCATACATGTACAATGTAATTGCCATTCAGAAACCAAGGATGACAGAAGCATTTGTAGCTTTTATCATATAGAACACATGGCCTCCAAAGCCCCTGCCAAAGGGAGAAAGAAAATTATTGGGAAGTTCACTGGCATTGACTGGCACTGCAAGCAATCTGTTAGCCAGAAGTAGTCACATTGTTGGTCCCAACCCAACTATAAGGAAAGCTGGAAAGAAATAGCACATGTGAGGTTTGGTGAGCACAGTGTCTCTGCTACAAGAAGAAAATTTATGTATCCAAGCGTCTGGCTCTATAGTCCATATTGTTAACTGCTTTGGAAGGTTGCCTCCTTATCCCTCATCTTTCCCTATTCCTTCTCCATTCCTTACTGGCCCCAAACATGTGCTTTTATCATCACATTCCTCCTTTTTTCTATGAAATACTCTTCCCAACTCTATCTACTTAACAAAATCCTATCTACCCATCACAATGCAACTTCAGCAATATGGGAAGATGTCCTCATATTCTACCAATGGAAAGTCACTTCAACATCTGAACCCCTCAAATATACTCAGGATACAGCACTTATTACATTTAACCTTTTTGTGTTGCACATTTATACCTTTGTGATCCTTCTTCCCAACTAGAATACTGCTGGGACAGAGACTGTATTATATGTGTCTATCTCCCCAGCACCCAGCAGGGTGTCAGGCCTGTGGTGCACATAATTAAAGAAATGCTAAATAAATGAGTATATGAATAGATAGGTCTTTGGTTTCCTGTATGTAATTTTGAGGATCAGAGGGGCTATTGTGTGTGAAGGCCAGTAAATTGAAGGGGCTGATAAAGTCAGGGATGGGACAGGAATCAACTCTGTGCCAATCATTATTGCTGGGCTTTTGGTGCATGAAGTAGTGTTCTACAAATGGATTTCAATATATTTTCTTTAATACTGTGTGTGGGGTCAAAATAAGAAATCTAAAACTGTAAGAAATGTTCTTGCCTTGGTTTTCTGGGCAGGAGCTATATTTGTGTCTGTGGTTCACCCACTTTATTCTGGGTGGTATGACTTTGGTGAGCCCTCGTGGCCATACATATATGTCAAATATGTGCTCCTAAATCACTGGGTAGCTCAGGTATTGATGGAGTCACCAAAATGTTAAATCAGATTAAAATAACTTGTCTCATATTTCTATAAGAAAATAAACAATTAGCCAGCAACCTTCATCTATCCAACAGCAGACCAGTGTGATCCACATGCCATCTTGTTATCCTGGCTGAAATGTTCCCATTTCTGTCCAAGTTCCTCTCCTGCCTTACCAACAGCATGTGTTCTGCAGTCTCTCTGGCACTGTCACCTGACTTACCAGGTCCCCACTCCCTAATGGATATTCCCATTGACACATGAAAATGCCCAGAAGATTTTCTCCTAAAATAAATGCCTACCTGTCCCCATGCCAGCTCTCCCTCTGTGCCCTTTCACAGTAGTGCATGCATGTAGTCCCAGATGATCTGGAGGCTGAAGCAAGAGGATTACTTGAGCCCAGGAGTTCTGGGCTGTAGTGCGCTATGCCAATCAGGTGGTCTGCACTGTCAGCATCAATATGGTGAACTCTTAGGAGTGGGGGGCTACCAGGTTGCCTAAGGAGGGGTGGACTAGCCCAGCTCAGAAACAGAGCAGGTCAAAACTCCCATGCTTATTGCATCAAAACTCCTGAGGGAACTTTTCCTTACTTTGCTGTTCAAACTCCCTCCCTTTCCATTCCCTCCTCAGGTAACTCCAACTGGGCCTTCACCTGTACAGCCACTCCCATCATCTCCCCTCTTGCCTCTGAAATCCATTTTGCATAATGCAGCCAGAAGGATCCTTTTAAAACCTGAATCAGGTCATGGCATTCATCTGCTTAAAACCCCAGTGCTTTCTCATCATTCTGAGAAACCTCTTTAAAACCTCTTTAAAACCTCTTTACCTGCCTGCTCATCTGTATCCTTTATAATAAACCAGTAAATATAAGTGTTTCACTGAGTTCTGTGAGCTAGTCTAACAAATTATACAACCTAAGGAGGGAGCTGTAGGAACTTAGATTTATAGCAGATTATTCAGAAGCACAGGTGGCAATTTGGGACTTGCAATTGGTGTCTGAATTGGGGGCAGTCTTATGGGACTGAATCTTTAGCCTGTGGGATCTGATGTTATTTCAGGATAGCTTATGTCAGAGTTGAATTAAATTGTAGGACACCCAGGTCAGATAATTGCTTTGTATGTGGAAAACCATCCACATATCTGGTATTGGAAGTATTGTGAATTTGTGAGTAAAGGAGAAACACTGGAGGAGTGTGTTTCTTTTTACAGAGTTACTTTCCAAATGCAAGCATTTGATGTGTTGTCCAAAGGACATAGCCCTGCATATCCTTATATCTTTGCACCTGTTCTTTTCTTTAGTTCCCCTTTCCATATCCCTTCCCCATTTCTTTCTCTCTCTCTCTCTCTCTCTCTCTCTCTCTCTCTCTCTCTCTCTCTCTCTCTCTCTCTCTCTGAAGGCATAACACTAAGTAGGATGGTAGAGTTGAGAATAGGAGAAGAAAAATGGCTGAGATACTGGACTGTATGAGAAACAAAGGTACACATGAGAGTTCTTTGAATGTTTTCTAAAATCCCCTTTTCTCACCCTCTCTCTTTCATAGGAAAAGACTCACTTGGATGGAATCCATGGTGCACCTGCAGCATCCATGTTTGAAGTTCTAGCAGCATTCAGCTCACAAGTTTGCTTTTAAATGTTCATAAGCTGAATGAACTCCCCTCCAACTAAGATATCCTTTGAAAACTGATCACCATTTCAATAATATTTTGGACCACAGTATAAGCACTTTCACAAAGCTGATCTCATTTAATCTTCCCAACAACCCACTTTACACGAGGAAATTATAGACTGAGACTTGGCAGAGTAAGAACTCTAATCCATATCTTCTGGCTTTAAATCTCATGTCCTTTCTACTCTACTCCTTCCAAGAAATTTTTACCCCATTTCCTTGAATAATTGGAGGAATATGAGCACTCTCCATTATGAGAAAAAAAAACTAAAATAGCAGAACTTACCCCCTTTCCTAGGGCTTAGCCAAACATTTCATCTTTCTTAAATTGATCTGAAGGTGTCTGCTGAGACTTGTCTTCTCCAAAGAGCACCCCATGCTCCAACACCCCTTCCATCTGGCAACCTGTCTGGAACCCACTTCTAGGTCCTGCCACCAGTTTTCCAAACCATGTAATCAGATTCACAAACCTTTGGCAAACGCTCTGTGGTACTACAAATCTGAGGGTTCAAGACAAGGTATCTCTTCCAGGTAACACAAACAGTGGCTTTCTGAAGGCACTGTCCCAGTTTTATATACTGTCTCAACTATGTAGCTCTGGTGGGGAAAATGACCCATGGAATACCCTCATCTGAGCCCCAGGGCATATTTCCAAGCACACAGCCACTCACAAACAGTCCTAAGTCTGGAATGACCCTGAGTACAGCCATGCCCAGAGAGACCATGCTTTGCCTTGGTGATGGGCCAGAGGAAAGGCCCTTTACAAAATTGTGTTTCCCTGCCTGGGAAATCAAATTCAGACCTCTATTTCTAGTCCTTCCCAGACCACCCACATGGGAACATCTTCAGCTTGGGGCTAGAGCTGATATTTTCAGAAATGGTTACTGGTTTGAAATCAGCCCCAAAGCTCTAATCCATCCCCAAACTTGGCCCCATGCCATATTTAAACATTCAAGCTGATGTGCCAGCAACTATTTCTCATATTTTTATTTCCCTAGGTTGCCTTGAGATAACTCTACTACCCATTCTCCTCACAAACATGTGCATGTACACACATTTACATACATACACATGCATATACAGGTACACATATACACATCATTCTTTCCCTGCAGGCATTGGCAAACAGAAAACCAATGTTATACTTTAAAACTTAGCAATTTTGCTTTGAGTGATGGAGGTATTAACAGTGGTGTCTGTGAAATTTCATGACAGAGAACTGGCAGAACATGAAGGTTTCTTTTTGTCTTGGCTCATGGTCTAATAGCTGCCCTTGAGCATACAATTCCCTCTGTCTCACTCTTTAGTCTTGTGAAATATGGATAATTCCCTTATTCCCTTCTACTTAATGAGATTAATGAATCAAATGTTTACAAGATGTTTTTAAAAATTTGCTGAAAATTTTAAAACAAATTCTTCCAAAATCATTTCCTTAAAACTCTAGCTTATTGAATTTCTTAGTTTAAAATTAAATGCAATTCTAAAATGATGTTAAAAAGGAGCAAGGTCACAATTCTGTAATCTGCCATAAACCTTGTCATAAACTTTGGAAGCAACTTTGTTTAGCTGAGCCCATGGAAATTATGTCTTAATCTGTTTCTTCAACTTCACATTACCAGAAATATGCAATCCATTTCATATGACATTAGTTCAAGGTTATGATAACAAGCTAACTGTCTCTCCCAGTGATGCATATGTTCCGGTGCTTCCTGGCCCAAGGTCCATTTGCTGGCTTTTCTTTCAAACCTCATTGTTCTCAGTCATCTTGGCCAGAAAGTTCCTATTTCAGAGCTGAAGGTAAGTACATTTTCTATTAATTTCTCAGGTTCTTAAGTGTTTGAGGATTATAAATAGGGTTGTTAGAAACAAATCTGAGAAAAGGTTGTATTCAGAATTCTGACTAATATGTTATTTTTTTATTTATGGTCTTTCATTCTTCCTGAGGGAGTATATCAGTTTTCTAATTGAACTATAAAATAAAATCTATTACTTGTTTTTCTAATTAAAGCAGCCTTCCCTGTTAATGAATTCATTAGCTTCTCTATATTCTTAGTCTTCAGATTATCATCAGGCCTTACTCAAGGTCCATGGCCAGGGTTTTCCCTTTTAGAAGTAGGGGTGGAAAAAATCATGCTTCTTTTATCCTTTCATGACAGTCACCTTTTTACCTGATTAACTTCTGTTTTTACAAGCACAATAGTTTTGCTGCCATGGCAATTAGGGAAGCTAGTATGTGGTTGGCTTCCTGCAACTCTACCATCAACATATGAACATGGATTATTTTTGGTTCTGGGGCAATGTACACTCTCTCTGCCTTTGTCAATCATAAGTTCTGTAGTCCTCTGACTTCTTTGGAAAAAACACAGAGTGTACTATAAATAAGAATTTAAAACACACTCATTATCACAAACTCCTCCAAAGTGGTGATTACTTAGAAAGCCATGCAGCCACGGCAGACTTGAGATACTCACTCTTTGCTTGGTTGGCTCTTTTATGGGGAATATGCATTCTTTAGCAAAGAGGTCCTACTTTTAAAATAAAACAGCTATTTGTTATATTTTTATCTTTTTAGGTTAGGCTACCTTGAGATCATTGTACCACCCATTATCTTCCCGAACACATGTATGTGCACATATACACATGTACACATACCTGTGTATACATGTACACACACACATATGCGCATATGCAAAGCCCTAAAGGAATAGAGATGGTGAAGGGATAGAGGGGGATGCCTTAAGAAAGACTGGGAAAAGGAGAGCTCCCGTAAGTGCACCATGAGCAGAAGGGATGGTAATAAATAGTGTTGACTCATTGGTGTATTTATCAAAAATTTCTGCTGGCTATTTAGTGCCAGCCCTTGCTACAAGCCCCAGCTAGAGTGCCTACTGCAAGGCTGAGCCTGTGGGAGCATAGGGGATGAAGCAGACAGCTACAGGTAGATCAGTCTTCACCTTTCAGTGCATCCTGCATCTCTTATGGCCAAGGAAGAGTTTTGCCCCAGTAGCAGCTGAGCTTTCACTGCCGCAAAGTAGGTTCAAAGACAGCTCAGTGCAAAAAAAAAAATTAAGCCATTTTACTATTATTTACCTTGTTAAATTTTCTAGTTATAGTTCCCATCTGAATACTTCATGGCTAACTAATCTTTAATATGACATTTTTGCTTGGTGTACTGCTATGGCTAGGTTCTCTGCTAGGCACTGAGTGTGCAGAGATGGCAAGGACAGTTCTCATTCCAAAGAACTCAGAAATTATTTATGAAGGAAGACCATGCATATTCATGTGAGTAATGCCATCTGAGAAATAAGGACAAATAGTATGGAGGAACATAAATGGAAAATTCTCACATTCTCTAGGGAGAGGGGAGGCAGTTTAGAAACATCTGCACAGAGAAAGGAATGTGTGTGCTAAACATAAAAAGGTGCTGAAGAAAGTAGGGACGGGATACTACATGGCAATCATACCACTGTGACAAGAAAAGAATGGGGCTGCCTCATATCCCAAAATACAGGGTCACTTCAAGGTCTCTTATAATTGCTGCTAGACAGAATTCAAACAAAAGTATATACTGGATTCAGATGAACCATTGTTTATTATTAATGAGTAATGCCACAAGAATAGCCAAACTTTAGAGTTATACATGCTTTTCTTCGGTAATATTATACCCTTTGCAACAGCATGGATAGAACTGGAGAGAATTATGCTAAGTGAAATAAGCCAGGTGGTGAAAGAAAAATACCATATGATCTTCACATATAAGTGGAACCTAATCAATAAAACAAACAAGCAAGCAAAATACAACCAGAGACATTAAAGAACAAATTGACAGTAACCAGAGAGGAGGGAGGAGAGGGATAATAGGGGAAGGGCCATTGAGGGACATGTATAAAGGACCCATGGACAAAGTCAAAGAGGGTAGGTTCAGGGTGGGAGGCAGGGATGGGGGGGCATGGTGGCATAAAAATGGAGACAACTGTATTTGAACAACAAAAAAAAAGTAGAAGCAATCAATATTAAAAAAAAGAAAATTGGCACTAGGTGTTAATGATGATTCAGTGCTAGCAAAGACTATTGGTATAGCTCTGGATCAGTAAATGAATTAGAAAGAATCTATTTTAGAATTCCTCCTTGCCTTTTCTTTCAACAGAGTGCTGATTAATAATATCCACAGGTCTTATTATGATGCTATTTTATTTTATTTAGCACCAAAACAGCCTTAGAGTAAGAATCACCCAGTCTCTACCATCTCCTGCCATTTTTGTCCAAACTAGTATACCCCCTAAACTCTCACATGCTTGGGAGATATTGGGGCAGGACCAGTAGCCAGTCAGACTTGCTTCATAGACTGAATTCCTACTGTTTCCACTTATGCCATCCTCTAGAGCCAGCTCGGAAAAGATAAGAGAAGATGGGCCTTGGAGCAAAGCAGACTTAGCAGCCAGATAACCTTGCTACTTAACTTCTCTGAACCTCAGTTTTTCTTATCTATGAAATTACTGGGGTAGCAGGGAACTGAAATAGCCCCCCTTATATTTAATCAGAGGATTAAAAGAGAATATCTTTCACCATGTACCTTCTTTGACCTTTAACAGAGACCACTGTAAGAGAAACCATGGAAAAACCAAATTGCCTTTAAAGAGAAAACTTTTAAGAAAGTAATGATATATTGGGGGGGTTGGTCATTTATCTGTTAAAGTATTAATTAAAATCACTAAACACACATTTGGAGCCTTGTAAACACCGAATTACTTGCAGTACTTATAGATAAGCCAGTCCTTTTACACATCATGTACAGTGCTGTGTAGCAGCCATGACATTAGCAAGTCACCATAACCTGATCTGTTCTCTTTCTCAGATGTGTATGTCTTATCTGCTCAGCTAGATTTTGGTGGGCAATATGGTGCTTCCAATCTTTTTTTTCCAACCACACATAATCTGAAGTTGGATCCTAGAAGGTACTCACAAAAAGCCAATTCTTTATATAATTATTTGAATCATAGCCAAAAGATCCTAAAGCTTTTCTTCCCCAAACCAACCCATACACCCACTCCCACCATGCCCCTTGAATAACAGTTGCCCCATTAGTTAACAGTCCCTCATCCTCTGGGACTGAGACCCATTGTGGAGTGCACAAAGGCAGTGACCACTAGTTCCTCACCACTCCAGAGCAAGGTCTGGAGAACAAAATCTGCTCAGTGTGCTCATAATGTTTCTGGGATACAATTAGGTTGGGGTTAGCCAACTTCCCAAAGGTAATGAGTGATACCAGGAACCAGGCAAGTCAAAGAAAGCTTTGAATCACCCATCCAAAGCTATAAAATGAGTTTAAAATTTTTCATCTGGAAGACAAAAGCAGTTATTTAATATTGTTTTATTTAATGACATTTGTTAAGCTCAATGAGCTAGTTAAAAACTATTTCATGATTTTGCAAAAGAAAGAAAATCTAGAGCTATTTCAGGAAAGGAATCAGAACTGTTCAGTGAAAAATCTAATATTCATTTTTAAGGTGAATTACAATATGGGATTCATTAAGTTTATATGTATATTCAGGTATAGATTTTATTTATTTATTTTTAGAGAGAGGAAGAGGGGAAGAAAGAGAAGGAGAGAAACATCAATGTGTGTTTGCCTTTCGAGTGCCCCCTACTGGGGCTCTGGCCTTCAACCGAAGCATAGACCCTGACTAGGAATAGAACCAATGACCCTTTGGTTTACAGGTTGGCACTCAAGCCACTGAGCCACACCAGCCAGGCTGTTTATTCAGTAAAAAACTCCAGGAGAGGAGCTTTGATGGAGTATTACTAGGCCATAAAATAATGAAAACTTACCATTTGCGACAGCATGGATGGACCTAGAGGGTATTAGGCTAAGTGAAATCAGTCAGTCAGAGAAAGACGGATACCATATGATTTCACTCATATCTGGAATCTAAAGAATAATATAAACAATAAAATAGAAACTGACTCACAGACTGATGGTTGCCAGAGAGGAGAGTAGATTGGAGGACTGGGTGAAAAAGGTAAAGGGATTAAGAAGTACAAAATGGTAGTTACGAAAAAGTCACAGGGATGTCAAGTACAGCATAGGGAATATAATCAATAATATTGTAATAGCTTTGTGTGATGCCAGGAGGGTACAGGAAATATCAGGGGGACACTTTGTAAAAGTATATAATTGTCTAACCACTATGCTGTACATCTGAAACTGATACAAAATAATATTGAAAGTAAACTATAATAAAAAAATAGATACCCTACAATAAATAACACTCTCCCCATATGATGAAGACCTTAAAATGTTTTATTATTATATTTCCATCTTAATATCATTCTTTTCCAGTTTATTTCTTTCTTTACCTATTAAATTAGCTGTTGTTAAGAAAAAATAGAAGGAGGATGTTTTCAGGAGAGATTGAAGGCTACAAAGATTGCTCCCTGACATGTCCCTGCCCCAGGCTCTCAGCTTTCATTACATGCATGCATTCTTAGTACCCAACGTGATGACAGACCTCCTTTTTCTAGCAGTGATAAGAGTCCTGGGCCTTCCTACTTCACTGCCACAAAAATCAACTACCCTGCCCACATTCCCTTCTGAGCTATCTGATCAATTTACATAAATCATATATAACGGGATTAAGTGAGCTCCTGTTAACCTTGTCTCAGCTGTACATGGCAAGAGAGACTGAAAAAAAAGCATTACCTGGAGATGATACTTTCATCCAAAGAACAGCATCATGATGGGAGTGGCACACTCATGGCCATTGTGAGGGCAAGATATTTGGGGGCACCTGGGACCATTCAGAAACCTCCCCCTGCTAAGTCATGCAAACCACAGTGCTGAATACTATTGGAAGCATTCCCACCATATAAAATATTAAACTACACTTTCCTCTCCTTCAGCTGAGGCTGAGGGTGAACTATTCAAGCTCCCCTCATGCATTTTTGGAACATATGGGTTTTTTTTTGTATTCAGATTTTTAAAAAATTTTAATTGTTGTTCAAGTACAGTTTTCTGCCTTTTACCCCCATCCCATCCCACTCCCCAAGCAGTCCCCACCAGGTTCCCATCTCCACCCCCAACTTATTATTGTCCATGTGTTCTTTATACTACTTCCTTCAAACTCTCCCCCTGAAATTTCCTCCACTCTCCCCTCTGGTCACTGTCAGCCTGTTCTCAACTTCAGTGTCTTTGGTTACATTTTGCTCCTTTGTTTGTTTTGTTGATTAGATTTATGTTAAAGGTGAGATCATATGGTATTTGTCTTTCACTGCCTGGCTTATTTCACTTAGCATAATGCTTTCCAGTTCCATCCATGCTGTCGCAAAGGGTAGGAGCTTCTTCTTTCTTTCTGCTGCATAGAATTCCATTGTGCAAATGTACCAGAGTTTTTGATCCATTCATTTACTGATGGGCACTTGGGCTGCTTCCACCACTTAGCTATTGTAAATTGTGCTGCTATGAACATTGGAATGCATAAATTCTTTTGGATTGGTGTTTCAGGGTTCTTAGGGTATAATCTCAACAGTGGAATTGCTGGGTCAAAGGGAAGATCCATTTTTACTTTTCTGAGAAAATTCCATACTGTTTTCCATAGTGGTTGTACCAGTCTGCAATCCCACCAACAGTACACTAGGGTTCCCTTTTCTCCACAACCTCTGCAACACTTGTTGTTTGTTGCTTTGCTTATGGCCATTCTGACTGGTGTGAAATGGTATCTCATTGTGATTTTAATTTGCATCTCTCTGATAGCTAGTGATACTGAGCATCTTTTCATGTCTCTGGATCCTCTGTGTGTCCTCCTTGTAGAAGTGTCTATTCAAGTCCTTTGTCCATTTTTTAATTGGATTGTTTGTCTTCCTGGAGCAGAGTTGTGTGAATTCTTTATACATCTTGGAGATTAAACCCTTGTCTGAGGTATCATTGGCAAATATATTTTCCCATACAGTTAGTTGGTTCTCTTTTTATTTTAATACTGTTTTATTTAGCCATGCAGAAGCTTTTTATTTGTGATGAGATCCCATTTGTTTATTCTTTCCTTTATGTCCCTTGCTCTAGGGGATATACCAGTGAAAATATTGCTGTGTGAAATATCTGAGATTTTCCTGCCTATGTTCTGCTCTAGGACTCTAATGGTGTCACAACTTATATTTAAATCTTTTGTTCACTTTGAATTTATTTTTGTGTATGGTGTGAGTTGGTGCTCGAGTTTCATTTTTTTTGCATGTAGCTGTCCAGTTCTCCCAACACCATTTGTTGAAGAGGCTATTTTTACTCCCTTTTATGGCACTGCCCCCTTTGTTGAAAAATAATTGACCATCGAGACTTGGGTTTATCTCTGGGTTTTCTGTTCTGTTCCATTGGTCTATGTGCCTGTTTTTATACCAGCACTGGGCTGTTCTGATTATAGTGGCTTTGTAATACAGTTTAATAACAGGTATTGTGATACCTTCTACTTTGCTCTTCTTCCTCAAAATGGCTGTGGCTATTGATGGTCATTTATGGTTCCATATAAATTTTTGAAGTGTTTGTTCTGTGTCTGTGAAATAGGCCATTGGTACTTTAATAGGTATGGCATTGAATCTGTAAATTGCTTTGGGTAGTATGGACATTTTGATGATGTTAATTCTTCCAATCCATGAACATGGTATATATTTCCATTTGTGTCTTCCTTTATTTCTTTCTTCAGTGTTGTGTAGTTTTCTGAATACAGGTCTTTTACCTCTTTGGTTAGGTTTCTTCCTAGGTATTTTATTTTTCTTTTTTCTATATCAAATGGGATTTTTTTCTTGATTTCTGCTTCTGCTGTTTTATTGTTGGTACACAAAAATGCCTTTGATTTCTGAGTGTGGATACTATCCCACCGTTTTGACAAATTCATTTATTAGGTCGAGCAGTTTTTTGGCCAACTCTATAGGATTTTCTATGTACAATATCATATCCTCTGCAAAAAATGAGAATTTTGTTTCCTCCTTTCTGATTTGGATGCCTTTTATTTACTTTTCTTGTCAGATCACTGTGGCTACAACTTCCAATACTATGTTGAATAAAAGTGGTGAAAGTGGACAACCTTCTCTTGTCCTGATCTTAGTGGAAAAGACTTTACTTTTATCCATTGAGTATAATGTTGACTGTGGGCCTCTCATATATGGCCTTTATTATGTTGAGGAATGCTCCCTCTGTTCCCACTTTGCTGAGTGTTTTTATCATAAGTGGGTGCTGTACCTTATCAAATGCTTTTTTTTACATCTGGTGATATGATCATGTGATCTTGTCTTTGCTTTTCTTTATGGTAATGTATTATATTTATTAATTTGCAAACATGGTACCATCCTTGCATCTCTGAAATAAATCCCACTGGGTCATGGTGTATGATCTTTTTAAGGTATTGCTGGATGGGGTTTGCCAGTATTTTGTGGGGGATTTTAGCGTCTATATTCACCAGCGATATTGGCCTGAGGTTTTCTTTCTTTGTTGTGTCTTTTTCTAATTTTGGGATTAGGATGATGTTGTCTTCATAAAAAGAGTTTGGGAGTCTTCCATCTTCTTGAATTTTTTGGAATAATCTGTGCAGAATGGGTGTTAGCTCTCCATTAAATGCTTTGTAAAATTCCCCTGTGAAACCCTCTGATCCAGGGTCTTTGTGTCTTGGGAATTTTCTTTTTATTACTGCTTCAATTTCATCAGCTGTTGTATGTCTGTTCAGGCTTTCTGCTTCTTCTTCATTGAGGTTTGGAAGATTCTATTTTTCTAGAAATTTGTCCATTTCACTTAGGTTTTCAAATTTCTTAGCATACAATTCTTCATAGTAATTTCTTACAATCTTTTGTATTTCTGTGGTATCAGTTGTAATCTCTCCTTTTTCATTTCTGATTGTGTTTATTTGGGTCTTCTCTCTTTTTTTCTTGATGAGCCTGCTTAAAGGCTTGTTGATTTTGTTTATCTTTTGAAAGAACCAGCTCCTGGATTCATTGATCCTTAGAATTGTGCTTTTAGTCTGTATGTCATTTAATTCTGCTCTGATCTTGGTTATTTTTTTCCTCCTTCTTGTTCTGGGCTGTTTTTTGTTGTTTTTCCTTAAGTTCTTATAGGCATAGGGTTAGGTCGTTTATTTGCAATGTTTCTATCTTTTTTAGGTAGGTCTGTATCACTATGAACTTCCCTCTCAGGACTGCCTTGGCTGTCTCCCATACGTTTTGGGTTATTGTGAGTTCATTTTCATTTGTTTCCAGAAACTTTTTTATTTCTCCTCTAATTTCATTTTTGACCCATTTATTGTTTAATAGCATGCTATTTAATCTCCATAATTTTGAGTGTTTTGTTTTTTTTTCCCTTGGAGTTGGTTTCTAGTTTCAGTCCCTTGTGTTTAGAGAAAATGCTTGATATGATTTCAATTTTCTTGAATTTGTTGAGGCTTGTATTGTTTCATATCATATGGTGTATCTTTGAAAATATTCTATGTGCACTTGAAAGGAATGTGTATTTAGCTTCTTTGGGATGAAGGGCTCTCTATATATCAGTGAAGTACATTTTATGTAGGTCATTTTCAATGCCAGAATATCTCTGTTGATATTTTGTTCAGAAAAGCAGTCCATTTTTTACAATAGGGTGTTAAAATCCCCTACTATGATAATATAGCAGTCAATACCTTTCTTGAAGTCCTCCAAAATTTTCTTTATGTATTTCAGTGATCCCATGTAAGGTACATATATATTTACAACGTTCATATCTTCTTGATGGAATCTTTCCTTGAGGATTATAAAGTGACCTGCTGGATCTCTCTTTATCACCCTTTTTTGAAGTCTGTTTTGTCTGATATGAGTATTGCTACCCTGGCTTTTTTTTTCCTGTTCGTTTGTTTGGAAATTTGTTTCCAGTCCTTCACTTTCAGTTTGTGTAGGTCTTTTGTTCTGAGGTGGGTCTCTTGTAGGCAGCATATGTCTGGGTCATGCTTTTTTATCCATTCAGCTATTCTATGGCTTTGATTGGAGAATTTAGTCCATTTACATTTAAGGTTATCATTGATAGGTACTTTTATTCATTGCCATTTTTGTATCTGTGTTTCTCCATCTCTTTTCCTTCCTGTCCTTAAAGCAGTCCTTTTAGCATGTCTTGCAGAGCTGGTTTGGTGGAGGTATATTCTTTTAGACTTCTTTTGTCTGGAAAGCTCCTTATTTGGCCTTCTATCTTGATTAAGAGCCTTGCTGGGTAAAATAGCCTCAGTTGCAGGCCTCTGGTTCTCATTACTTGGAATATTTCTTGCCACTCTCTTCTGGCTTGTAGTGTTTCCATTGAGAAATAAGCTGTTAGCCTTATTGGGGCTCCCTTGTATATTACTTCCTCTTTTTCCCTTGCTGTCTTTAAGATTCTCTCTTTGTCTTAGAATTTTGCCATTTTAATTATGATGTGTCTTGATGTGGACCTATTTGCGTTCCTCTTGATTGGGACTCTGTGTTTCCTGGATTTGTGTGACTTTTTCTCTCATCAAATTAGGAAAGTTTTCCATCATTACTTTTTCAAATAGGTTTTCTATCCCTTGCTCTTCTTTTTCTCCTTCTGGTATCCCTATTATATGGATATTATTACATTTCATATTGTCTTGCATTTCTTTTAATTCCTCTTCATTCTTTCTGAACCTCTTTTCCTTTTCTTGCTTTTTCTGCATGTTATTTTTTTCTACTTTGTCCTCTAGCTCACTGATCCAATCTTCTGCTTCATCGATCCTGCTGTTGATTCCTTCTACTGTGTTCTTCAGTTCAGAAATTGTACTCTTCATTTGTTCTTGGCCCTTGTTGATAGTTTCTATTACTTTTTTCATGTTGATATAGTTTGCAGTGAGTTCATTGTACTTTCCTTGAAGTTTCTGGTAATTCTCTGTGAGTTCATTGAGCTTCCTGATAACCATTGCTTTGAACGCAATATCTGATAGTTGACTTGCTTGTATTTCATTTAGCATTTTTTCTGAGGCTTCCTCCTTTCCTTTCATTTGGGGATTGTTTCTTTGTCTTCCCATTGTTTGTGAGGCTCTTCTTGTTAGCCTCAGCTTCTTAAATTGATCATTTCCGACTTCCTCAGTTTATAGTGTGAATTTCTATTGTAGAAGACCTGTGAGATTCAGTGGTGCTATCTCCTTGATCTCCTGAGCTCATTGGTCTTGGCCTGTCATTTATGTTGCCTCTGCGTTTGTCTTTGGGTTTTGATTGCTGTTGTATCTTTTTTTGTGGGTCCTTCCCAGCAGCTGGTTAACTGAGGGTCACTCTGTCCACTGCCTCTAGTATTTTGCTGTGCTGGTGAGGGCAGGTTGTGTTGGAGCTGTTTCTTCCTTGTGTACAAGGTTTTGAGGCTTCTCTCTCACTATTGTTCAGTTATTTGGGCTGGCTAATTTCTCCACTATTTAGTTGTATTTTCAGATAGGTCCTGGATTGAAATTAGTGTGGTTTCCACTCCTTTCTTCATCTTCTTCTGTTGTTATCTGATGTTTTTTTCTTTGTTGGTGGGTTTCCTCTTCCAGCAGTTATCCTGGTGTTCACAGCTTCTACCTACTATTTTTTTGTGAACAGTTGGAGGGGGAAGGCAAAGTGGTTTAAGACAGCAAGAGAGTATTCTATGATATTTACAGTAGCAGCCAGTAGAAAAGACATAGGAGATCCTTTGGTTATGCATAGTTTTATCTGTGATAGTCCACCCAACTCGCCACTTTTTAGAAAGGGTGGAAAGAAGATAGGACCCTTGTTGGGGAGGGAAGGATTGTGAGTTGGATGTAGAAAGCAGTGAGGTTGTGGGAGGTGAGATTCTGAGGTAAGGTGAGAGTAAAGGATAGTAAATAGGTGTAGTGTGTGAGAGAATAGAATTAACCACTACAGTAATAGAGTTCAGGAAACCATAAAGTGGGCTAAGATCTGGAGGGGATGTTCCGTAGTATTTACAATCATATGCAACAGCTATTACTTACAATAATTATGAAGCAACAATCATATGACAGAATCTATATGATCTGGATAACAAGAATAGGAAGTATAGGACCTAGAGTAGTTTGCTAATGGAACACAAGTGAAGTAAAAGACAGTAAATTGAAAATACACTATGAAAGAGAGAACAAGGGGAACCAGTCAAACAATGCAATATAACCAGTGAAAAGAAGAAGGCTAAACAGAAATAAGAGGAGTAAAAAAATACTAATAAAATAAAATATGTAAGAATAATGAAAAAATAATAATACAAATATGCAAAAACTTGCCAGTTCTCTGGAGTAGCAAAGTGACATTTGTCTCACTGTCTCAGCTGTTGGGTTGACCCTTGTTTGGGTCTAGCTCTGGTCTTTTCATAGTTCCAGGTTTTTTTGTCTCACTTGTGGGAATTTAAAAAGAAAAAGATGAAGAAGGAAGGAAGAAGAGATAAAATGGGACAGAAAGGAAGAAGGCATAAAACAAAAAAGAAGGAAAGAGAGGAAAAGGGAGTTGAAAGACTAATAATAATAATAATAATAATAATAATAATAATAATAAAGAATTACTTTTAAAAAAGGCCTCAATCTGGCCAAACCAGTTTTTGTGGTCTTCCTGGCTGCAGCAGGTTGAGGGGCAACTGTTTTTGCTTTTCTCCCTTTCTGATCTGCAGTCAATCAGCCTCCAGCCTAGCTCTCCAGCAGCCTCTGGTCCCTAAGGTTCCACAATTCAGATGCACACTCTCCCCAGGGGTAGCCAAGTGCCTCTCCCCTGGGCTTTGGATGTGGGATCCAGGCCTTCCTCAGAGTGCATCTCCTTGGGATTAGGGGTGTGGGTTCGGGGTCTTCCACAGAGTGCGCTCTCCCCAGGTTTTGGGCATGCGAGCTAGGCAAGGCTGCCTCTGGTCCCCCACATTTGGTTGTGCACCCTTTTCAGGGCTACGAAGGTGAAGGTGTGCAGGGCCTTACGTGCTACATAGTGAGCACTGACTGGCTGGGTGGGGAAGAGGGTCAGAGCAATTGCTGCAGGAGAATTCCCCAAACAGTGTCTCTTTTTTCACTTTTTCTTTTTAAGAAATTCCTCCTACTCAAGCCTGACACTCCATACAGAGGTCTGGCCTCTCACACAGCCCACCTCTCCAACCAGACCGGGGACTATTGACGTCAGGGCCCATTACAGCCCAACTCTAAACTTCCCTAGCCAGTGTCCGCAGACTCCATGGGTGCTTACAGCCCCTGTGTGTTTACCCCTTAGTCTTTATTCCCCTTTCTGTGACTTCAAGCAACCAGGTCTCAAGCTGTTCAAACCTTGTTTGGCAGGGGAGGGATCCATTCACCCAGCTCTGTCCCAAGAATCCTGTGGCAGACAAGTAGGCACTGGGCCTGGGGATGCCACAGCCCTGGTCCCCATACTGGTCCCACGGACCTTATTGTCCTGAAGCACTCTCTTTACCTTCTGGTTTTTCAATGTCCTCTACAATTTTTGGTCTTCTATCTTCATATATGCTGGGGTAGTGTTGGCTATTTGCTCTGTTTCTCCATAGATTGGCTAGGTTTTTCTTCCGTGTATAGGGGGGCAGTGGAATCTGTTCCTTCCTACCTTGCCGCCATCTTCGAATCCTGTGCAGCATGTGTTTTAAATATCAAATTCAGAAAATGAAAAACAACACAAGTTACACATTGTAATAAATCTTCCTAACTTGTCTATAGATTTAACACAATACAAATCAAAATCCCAGAAAAATATTGATAAACATATTCTAGAATTTATATGAAAATCCAAAGGTTCTAAAATAGCCCACAGGATACTGGAGAGAACAAAGTCAGAGTTGTTGTGTGTTTTTTTTGTTATTTATTGTTGTTCGATTACAATTGTCTGCATTCCCCCTCCCATCCGCCCCAGCCAAGCCCACCTCCCTCCCTTGGTTCCACCCTATCCCTTGGTTTTGTCCATGTGTCCTTTATAGTTGTTCCTGAAGACCCTTCTCCCCACTTTCCTCTCCTTCTTCCCCTCTGGCTATGGTTAGATTGTTCTTATTTTCAATGACTCTGGTTATATTTTGTTTGTTTTTTTCTTTTGTTGATTATGTTCCAGTTAAAGGTGAGATCATATGGTATTTGTCCCTCAACTCCTGGCTTACTTCACTTAGCATAATGCTCTCCAGTTCCATCCATGCTGTCACAAAGGGTATAAGCTCCTTCTTTCTCTCTGTTGTATTGAATTCCATTGTATAAATGTATCATAGTTTTTTGATCCACTCATTTGCTGATGGGCACTTAGGTTGCTTCTAACACTTGGCTATTGTAAATTGTGCTGCTATGAACATTTGGGTGCATAGGTTCTTTTGGATTGATGTTTCAGGGCTCTTAGGGTATAATCTCAGCAGTGGGATTGTTCGGTCAAAAGGCAGTTGCATTTTTAGCTTTCTGAGGAAATTGCATACTGTTTTCCATCTGGTTTTCTATCCATAGTGGCTGCACCAGTCTGCATTCCCACCAACAGTTCACTAGGGTTCCCTTTTCTCCATATCCTCCCTAACACTTGTTTGTTGATTGTTTATGACGGCCATTCTGATCAGTGTGAGGTGATATCTCATTGTGGTTTTAATTTGCATCTCTCTGATGGCTAGTGATGCTGAGCCCCTTTTCATATGTCTTTGGGCCCACTGTATGTCCTCCTTGGAGAAGTGTCTGTTGAAGTCTTTTGTTCATTTTTAAATTTTTTTTTTCGTCTTTCTGGAGTGGGGTCATGTAAGTTCTTTATGTATTCTGAGGATCAAACCCTTGTCTGAGGTATCATTGGCAAATATGTTTTCTCATATAGTTGGTTCTCTTTTCATTTTAATGCTGCTTTCTTTAGCCATGAAGTAGCTTTTTATTTTGATGAAATCCCATTTGTTTATTCTTTCCTTTATGTCCCTTCAAAGTCAGAGTTTTGACACTGTCCAACTTCAAAATTTACTATAAAGCTATAGAAGATAATGTGGTATTGACAACAGAATGGGAAAATAGATCAGTGGAATGGAATAGTGAGCCCATAAAAAAAACCCACCAAATGTAGACAACTGATTTCAACAAAGATGTGAAAGCAATGCAATGGAAAAGGATATACTTTTCAACAAATAGTGCTGGAACAAATGAACATTCAAATGCAAAGAGAGAGAGAAAGAGAAAGGTAGAATCTAGACATAGATCTTATACCTTACACACATACACACACAAACACAAACTCCAAATGGGTCATAAACCTAAATGTAAAATATAAAACTCTACAACTTCTTAAAGAAAACATAGCAGAAAATCTACATGACATTAGATTTGGTGATGAAATTTTAGATATAACAACAAAAGTATCATCCATGAAAGAAAAAAATAGACTTAATTAAAATTTAAAATTTCTATTCTGTGATAGACATTATTAAGGTAATGAAAACACAGACTTGGAGAAAACACTTGCAAATATATATTGGAAAAATTACCTTTTTCCAAAATATTCACAGAACTACATTAAACTCAACAACAAGAAAATAAATAATACAGTTTAAAACGAACAAAAAGAATTGAATAGACATCTCATGAAAAGAGACCTAGAGATAGGTAGTAAACAAACATGAAGTGATACTCACTATAATTTATCATTAGAGAAGTGAAAATTAAACCAGCAATGAGATACCACTCTGCACTTTGGCATAATGGCTAAAATCCAAAACATTGACAATACTAAATGCTGATGAAGATATGTAACAACAGGAACTCTCATTCCTTCCTGGTGGACATGCAAAATGCTGCAGCCACTTTATAAATCATTTGGCAGTTTATTTTACAAAATAAACAGACTCATACCATATGATCAAATGGTCATGCTCCTTGGTCTTTACCCAAATGAATTAAAAATGTATGACCACACAAAAACCTGCATATGGATGTTAGTGCAGCTGGAGTCTTAATTGCCAAAATTTGGAAGCAACCAAGGTGTACTTCAATTATCCTTTAGCTCTCAAGCCTAAAAAAGATATGGATGAAAATTAAATGCATATCACTGAGTGTCAAAAGCCAAAACTATAAGACAGTAAACAAATAATCTATAAATGATTTGGGAAGGGATTGAGGGTTGAATAGATAAAATACAAGGGAATTTGTAGAGTGATGAAACTATTCTGCATGATACTGTAATAGTGAATATGACACTATGCATTTGTCAAAATTTACAGCATAGAAAGTGGAATGTGTATGTAGAACTTTAAAAATAATTAGGAGATTGAGAGATCTTAGGATGGAATGCAACAAAAATATCTGATTGTATTATAAATATGTGAAATTACCTCAGTGAATGAGGTAAGGGGAAGATGCTGACCTGAGTAACTTTGAAAATCAATGGAGATTACATGAAAAAGGCAAAAAGTACTATTCTCTAGATGATAAAGTTCATCACAATGATATGTGTTATCAATTCAGAAATGAATTGTACACTATAAATGTATACTAGAATTTAGTGACTAAATACTGCATGGCAAATAGCAGGAGCCAGGTTTTTCACTCTTGCAGCAGGAGATTATAAATAAGCAAGGAGAGAAGGCAAGAAGGATTTGGTAATGGGTTGGAATTGAGATACTAGTATGAGTTCATGTGTAGCTTCATATAGGTGCAGATAGAGAGATGTTTATAGAGATGTATATACACATTACTTAGTGTACACACATACATTTCCTTGCTGTTAGCTGAAAAGGCTCTGAAGCAGTGGCACCCTAGTAGCAACATGCATTTAGTACTCAGATCTTGGTTTCCAGTTCTTTTCACCAATAAAAGGAATCAGTAATCCTTGGAACAATGACTGATTCCAGGAGTATGACATAAAATAGCAAGATGAGCCTGAAATATCTTGTAGTGCCAAGAAGTAAATAATTGTTCCCAAGAACCACAATGATGAAGTTATGTTCAAAGACCCAGATGCCAACCAAAAAAAGCTCCTATGGCCCAATTTGGAATAATTAGGCAACAAAATAAATAAAATAATATTGAGTTATAACCTAAAATATAAAATATCCATGTCCCCTGGCTGGTGTGGCTCAATTCCCTGTGAAGGCACATACTAAGATTTCCAGTTGGGGCACATATGGGAGGCAACCAACTGATGTTTCTCTCTCTCTCCCCCCCTCTTTCTCACCCCCCTCTAAAAATCAATAAACATATTTAAGTTTAAAATAAAATAAATATCCATGTATCAATACTGCTACAAATGACTAAATAAATAAATAAGTGAAAGAGAATAGACAAATCTCTCATGCAGAATTCCAAATAATTTGTAGAGATACTCCATTCAGAAGAAGGTGGGGCACAGCTCCCTACTCATTAAGAATGGTCTGTACATAGAGACTTTTTTTCAAAGAATACATTATTACATAAAGTGGACAGGGAAGACTTCACAGGGGAGAAATTTGACAGAAACTACCTCAGCCAGGTTATGGTGGTCAACACCAATGGTGCTAAGTTGTGTGGAAAGTATGCCCCTTGATATAATGTGATGATAATGTTTCATTGTTTCTTGCAGTCTTCCTCCCCCAAAATCCATAAATAACCCCAGCATGATCATGAGAAAAAGACCAATTATCAATTGTACAACATTCTACAAAATACCTGACTACTATTTCTTAGAACTGTCAAAGTCATCAGAAAACAGAAAAGCCTGAGGAATTGTCACAGCCAAGAGGAATGTACAGAAACATGCTAAATGTTATAATCACCACATTTCATTATAGGATACTGGAACCGAAAATTGCCATTAGGTAAAAACTAAAGAAATATTAATGAAGTATGGACTGTAGCCAATAGTTATGTATCAATATTGACCCATTAGTTGTGGTTAATGTCCCATACTAATATGAGCTGTTAAAAATATGGGGAATTTGGTATGGTAATAGGGGAACTCTCTGTACTAGTTTTGTAATTTTTCCATGAACCTAAAACTGTTCTAAAAGAAAATATATATTTTAATATATTTTATTGATTATGCTATTATAGTTGTCCCATTTTTCCCACTTTTCACCCTTCACTCCCCTCCCACTAGCATTCCCCTCCCTTAGTTCATGTCTGTGGATTGTACATATAAGTTCTTTGGCTTCTCCATTTCCTATACCTACCATTTATGCTTCTTATTCCCTGTACTTTTTCCCTCTTATTCCACCCTGCCCCGTCCCCACTGATAACCCTCCATGTGATCCCTATTTCTGTGATTCTTTTCCTGTTCTAAATGTTTGCTTAGTTTTTGTTTTTTAGGTTCAGCTGTTGATAGTTGTTTGTTATCATTTTATGGTTCATAGTTTTTGATCCTTAGATAAGTCTCTTTAACATTTCATATAATAAGGGCTTGGTTATAATGAACTCCATTAACTACCTTATCTGGGAAGCACTTTATCTGTCCTTCCATTCCAAATGATAGCTTTGGTGTGGGGAGTAATCTGGGATGTAGGTTCTTGCCTTTCATGATTTTGAATACTTCTTTCCAGCCCCTTCTTGCCTGCAAGGTTTCTTTTGAGAAATCAACTGATTATTGGAACTCTTTTGTAAGTAACTCTTTCCTTTCTCTTGCTGCTTTTAAGCTTCTCTCCTTATCTTTCATCTTGGGTAATGTTATTATGATGTGCCTTAGTATGTTCTTAGAAATTGGGTACAACTTCTTTGAGACTCTCTGAGCTTCCTGGACTTCCTGGAAGTCTATTTCCTTTGCCAGATTGGGTAAGTTCTCCTTCGTTATTTTTTCAAATAAGATTTCAATTTCTTGTTCTTCCTCTTCTCCTGGCACCGTTACGATTCAGATGTTGAAATGTTTAAAGTTGTACCAGAGGTTCCTAAGCCTCTCCTCATTTTTTTGAATTCTTGTTTCTTCATTCTGTTCTGGATGAATGTTTATTTCTTCCTTCAGCTCCAAATCATTGATTTCAGTCCTGGTTTCCTTCCCTTCACTATTGGTTCCCTGTACATTTTCTTTTATTGCACTTTGAATAGCCTTCGCTTTTCCCTCCATTTTGTGACCATACTCGACCACTTCTGTGAGCATCCTGATTACCAGTGTTTTGAACTCTGCACCTGAGGGGTTGGCTATCTCTTCATCACTTAGTTCTGTTTTCAGAGCTTTGATTTGTTCTTCCATTTGGGCCATATTTCTTTGTCTTGGCACAGCTGGTATGTTGTAAGAATGTGGAGTCTTAGGTATTCACCAGGGCAAGCAACCCACAACACTGCATTGTGGCACTATATGTGAGGGAGGGGTCTGAAAGGGAACAAGTCTGCTTGTTTGGCTTTTGGCTGACTTTCAGTCACTTCCTCCACTACCCACAAGCAAATTGGGTCCTTCTGGTGTTGATTCCTGGGTGGGTGGGTTTGTGTATGTTGTAGGACACTGTAGGTCTCTGCAACAAACTGTCCTGTGAAGCTGGGAGTTGCTCCCACCACTGCAACCCTCACAGGTTTTTACCACCAGATATTTTCAGGCTTTATTTTCCCATGCTGGAACCCTGGGTTTCATGGTCTGTCTCACTCCTCAGCTGTTCTTCCTAGATTATCTGCATGCAAATGTGGGACCACCTGGTTGACCAGTCACTGCCTTGGTGCGAGTCCTCTCCACCCCAGCTGCCCATCTCTGCCCCTTCTATTGGTCTGGATGAATGTTTCTTCTTTAACTCCTTGGTTGTCAGGCTTCCATACAGTTTGATTTTTGGCAGTTTTGGTTATTTTTTGTTTTTAAATTTGTTGTTGTCCTTCATTTGGTTGTGCAAGGAGGCAAAATGTATCTACTTACACCTCCATCTTAGCTGGAAGTGAAAAAAATGAAAAATATATATAAAAAAATAGTTCATAGTTCACCATCCAACTAAAATTTGAAATATGCCTATCAAAGATTTTTTTCCATGCTCTTTCATGAATATGTATGCCTACTTCTGCACCACTGAACATGATTTTAATTATAGAATAATGTTTAATTTATGGGCATGCCAGAATTTATTTAACTGATCCTCATTTATCATTTATTTATGTTGTTTTCATTTTTTACTATGATGATTAACAATTCAGTGAACATGATTGTATAGACTTCTTGTTACATACTGCTTATTTAGTGCTACTGAGTTAAAAATTAGTCAGGTTTTTAGGTCCTAAAGACAGTGTGATAATAGAACTATGTGTGTCACCTTCTATTAGGTTAGAATATGACTAGGATCCTAACAGTAAATTTTTAGTAATAACACATTTTTTAATTAAGGGGTTTAAAGTAATACTAGAAACCTATATTTAACAAAAATTGGTACACAGATTTTGAACAATTTATATTTATTAAAATTTAAATAAACCAGCTGTGATTATAATTTTTCACAGCACCTTAGTTTATTTACAACTATCCTTTCATCTTATTATCTTCAATTTTGATTTACCTAAACTTTCCTTGGTAGGTTCCAATGTTAATAGAAAACTATTTGCTTTAACCATTATATTTCTCAGTTCTTCCTCCAATTTTCACCCAAAGCAGAGTATAAATACTTGTTACAAATCCCAGCTAATTATCAGTATTTTTTTCCTGAAAAAAAATATTTGGTACAGAGTCAAGGAGAGGAATGACCTGCTTGTAGGAGATCTATTATCTTTATCACTCAGTACCAAGAAACTTGAAATTAGTGAACATTTTAATCCATTTATATTGATAATATTGGGATTAAACTTTTTTATCATGGTATATATTTCCTAACTTTAATTCATTATGATATTCATTGTGATAATTCATTATTCATCAGAATGATACAGGGATTTTTATCCTGATTATCTCATAAATGTTATATTTTAATATAGACTTCACATAACCAAGTATGGGTTGCTCCACAAAGTAGTGGTAAAAATAGTCACATATATTAATATTTGATTAAATGTTCAAACACAAATATGCTAAGTTAAAGAAAAAATCTGTATCTTTCTCTGAGCTGCTGCTGTACCCTGAATTTTCTAAAAACCTAGGGGTTACAGACTTCAAGGCTGAGCAAGGTCAGTCTGGCTTTTGGTCAGTATATGATTGTCCTTACTTCTCACTGCCACATGGTGCTGCTGTTGGGAACCGCTCCACCTTCTAAGTTCACTAGTCCAGGTGGTCAGGGTTCCCTGAGACACCAAAAGATGTCCTGCCAAGCATGTCTCCCTGGGACTCTCAAACCAGAGCTTGAAGTTCTCAGCACTTTCAATCACATCAACAGCCACAGCCACCACCCCCACCCCAGGGTACTAACCACTCCTGGAGCTCTGGGACAAACTGGGTTTGACATTTACCTTCTCACTATTCCTAGAAGAGTACTATATCCACTGTTTCTTCATTCTGAGAACAATGTTCCCAGAGGTTGGGCATTTTTTTCTTTTCAACATTCAAAAAAGAAGGCATCTGATTTCAACTCTTTTCTACCAACAGAGGGTTCTCACTTGCCTCTTTCCTTCTAAGTAGAACCCTCTTCCTTTCTCTCTTGCACAAGATGTCTCATTATTTTCTGTTTTTACCACCCAGGAGACTTTTGGTCCTGCACATGCACCTACAAATAAAACTGTTTTCCAGGACTCTACACAACCTGAGACTTTACCCTTTCTCAAAGGAGAGTGAAGGTTATCTATCCATTTTGCTGGTACTACTTCAAAAGAAGAAAGACTTTAATCTCTAGCAAAAGCACACATTTTCCCACAAAAATTTAACTGAAATTTTATCCACTAAAACTTTTCATCTCCAGTGTATGAAAATATTAAACCACTAACTCTTTTTCTTGTGCATTTTATATATCCCCCAAACTTATCTTTTCAGAAACACAAACTGTTGATTATTCAATTGATGATGGTCACATCAACAAATTGTTATTGAGCACATGAATAACTTACTGAGGTGGATGTGAAGAAGAGGGGAGTAGAAATTGCCAGCGCTCCAGAGTGTTATTGGCTACTCAGAAGACCAAACATAAACATGAAGTAGAGCTTTCTCAGGAGCAGAGTGTGCCACATGCCAAATGCAAGAAAAAAACATACCACAAGACATGAAAGCAAAAACAGGTCACAAAGGTCAAGATAGTGAGTGGAGCTACTCAAGTTGTCTGATCTTGACTTTGGGTTTAACTGAAACAAAAGTAGAATTTAGACAGGCAGAGGAGAAATTGGAGAATTACAGAGAGAGGACGGTAGTAAAAATATGGGATGCAAATAAGTGTTAGGCTTCCTAAAGACAATAAAAAACCTAGCCTGACTGGAATGTGTAGTACTGGAAAATATGGCAAAACAATCTTAACTAGAAATGAATTGTAGAGAGCCTTAAAAACCAAGTGTTTTAAAAATGGAATTTTATTCTGTAAACAATGAAAACTCAAAGAATCAAAACCTTTATTGTGCTTACACTGTGTGCTCAGCTCCAGGCTGGGTTATTTACATATAGTATCATATATAAAACAAACCATAATGCAAGAACTCTATGAACTAAGTAGTACTTGTTTCCATTTACATAAGCAGGAACTGAAGATGACAAAAGTTAAGGATATCTATCTATTTCTTTGATGCTTTTCCTTGATCTCAATCATTATTTCTCTTAGACTAAAACAACAATTAATTTCCACAAAAAGTTTTTGTATTTTTAGGATAAATTAGGATATAGGACTCTCTATTAAAATCTACAAAGTCACCTCTCCCTAAATAAAATCAAACATTAGTTTGATCTTAATGTTTGATCTTAAAATATCATCTTTCCTACCCCTACTCATGCACATACATACACACACACCACTGTTTCTAAGAATTCCATTCCAAGAATTTGGAAATTTTCCAATTGTAATATTACAAATTGTTTTAAAAAGAAAGAAACAAGTGCTAGCAGAGACACCTTTGTGTATATCATCACTAAAAATATAAAGTCCTCCGGAGGCCAAATATCTCATCATGGTCAGGTATTTGGAAATCAGATTTAATATCTACTAAGTAGTTCCTCAAGTTAGTAATCTCAACTGTATTTTTATGATCTTATCTGGCTCCTTCTCAGAAAATCTCACCATTTCTCTGGAATATAGTTCAACAAGACAGCAGATTTAAACATCCTACAGACTCAGCCTTTCCAATTCAGTAAGTTTTTTATCTTCATTTGTATGTATAATGCAATTTAAGAAAAACTGATAACCATTTAATTGTGCGTAAAAACCCAAAATGTACTATTGTGTTAGGAATTTCAGTTGAGTTTTCCCTAGCCAGCAAGATAACACATTTATATCAAACCCCAAAGTAAATAAAAGTGGGAAAGATGTCACAAGTAACAGCTGAGACTAGTTGAGATCACTATTCTCTCCAGGGGATAAATAAAAGTTATGGTAATTGATATAAAGACTGTTTTTCCAACCTGGTGGGGAAGACAACCCCAAACTTAATAATAATCTCTTAGTGAAAAACTTCTCATCAGGATTCCTGGTGAGTTTTAGTGCCTCCAAGGTCCTCATATAATACTTTAGCAACTCAATTCTGCTGCTTGTAATAAATGTTAATAGGGCTATAAAGTAAAGTCAACAAATCAATGAACTTCCAATTGGAAGTTTTCTGCACTTTAGTTGATATGAGGGAACTAAAAGCACAGTAGTAGAAAATTACTTCTCTGACTTTTAATATTAATAGTAGTATTCTTCCAGATTAGACTCTTCACTACCCCATAAACCACAGTAGATAAAAATATATACAAGCTTGACTTTAGCCATCTATCAGTCATACCAAAATATTAATTCCAGAGGTTCATACAGAATTAAACCAAATAAGTAATTAGGTGGAAGTTTTCACAAATCATTCCATAACATTTGTGTCTAAAAAAGCATTAGCTCAATGCTATGGAATCCAATGGGAGATATTGACAGGAAGGGGTAGGTATTTCACTACATGAATTGAAGCTTAATATCATTTACAAAGTTCCTCACAACAAGCACAGGATCTTTTCATCTGCTAATTTGTTCAATCATATTATGAGAAGCCCTTCGAATATACCTGGGAATGAAGGTGTAAACTGGAAATGGAACAGATCCTTCTGCAGGGCAATGACCAGGTAAAAGTTATGGCATATGTACCCTTATGTTCACTGTAGCATTATTTACAATAGCCAAGATTTGGAAACAGCCCATGCCCATTAGTAGATGACTAGACAAAAAAGCTGTGGTACATTTACACAATGAAATACTACTCAGTTAAAAAAAAAGAAATCTTAACTTTTGCAACAGCATGGATGAAACTGGAAAGCATTGTGCTAAGTGAAATAAGCCAGAGAAAGACAAATACCATATGATTTCACTTAAATGTGGTATTTAATGAATGAAATAAACTGACAAACAGAATAGAAACAGAGACATGAATGCATGGAATAGATGGACAGCTGTCAGAGGAGAGGGAATGTGGAGGTGGGGTTTGTGTAAAAAAAGGTGAAGGGATTAAGCAAAAAACAAAAACTCATCAACATAGACCACACAGCATAGTGATGGAAGGAGACTTGGCCTTGGGTGGTGAACACAATGCAATATACAGATGATGTATTCTAAAATTGTAAACTTAAAACCTATATAATTTTATTAACCAATGTCACCTTAATAAATTCAATTAAATCTTAAAATAAAAAAATAATAATGATAATGATAAATAAATTTTTGAAAAGGTGTGACAAGATGGTCTGATTGGTTACATACACTGTGATCACCATGCAGACTCCAGTCAGGAACTTCCATTGCTGAGTGGTGTTGAATGCTGGGCAAGAAAAAAGACTGGGTAGCTGCCCATGGGATGCTGCAAGTTCATTACCCAACCTACATCTTGCATCCCCCCCACTCCCTTTCTTTACCCTCCATTTTTTTCTTAACAAAATACTCTTTTATTTGTTTTTTTTAATTTTTAAAGGTAAGGAACTCAATCTTTAATTAATATGCTTTTACATTTTTGAGATATTAGGATATACATGTTCTTTTTAATTTATTAGGATAACATTTGTTAATAAGACTATATAGGTTTCAAGTGTACAGTTCTATAATACATCAACTGTACATAGTGGGAAAAAAGTATTATAAGTTTACAGTTGTTAGTTTGGAAAATAATATAATAATTTATAAATAATATTATGAGAATAAACTTTTGTGTACTCACAACTATAAACCTATTCTTGCCCAATCCTGTATGTGCTCACCACCCAACCCAAAGTCTAGTGTCCTTTTATCATCATATGTTTGACCCTGCTTACCATCTATAACCTCCCCCTTCTCCTCTGGTAACCACCATACTGTTTGTTGTCTGTGTGTATGAGTTTTTGTTTGTTTGTCTTGTTTATTCATTTGTTGCTTTCTGTTTTATGTCCCACATATGAGTGAATTCATATGGTTCTTGCATTTTTCCATCTTACTCATTTTGCTTAGCATAATATCCTCAAGATTTATTCATGTTGTTATTCATGTTGTTGAAACCATCTTTTCTTACAGCTGAGTAGTATTCCATTGTATATATGTACTACATCTTTTTTACCCAATTATCCACTTAGACACTTAGGTTATTTCCAAGTCTTGGCTATCATGAATAATGCTGCAATTGAACACAGGGGTAAATATATCTTTATTGAATAAATGTTTTAAATGTTTTTCACATTCCATTCTTTAAGTCTCAGTCAGAGCCATTAATCTCTGGTGAAAGTTTGAATTCTTCTTCCACTTATAGACAGTGGCTTCCAAAATTTTAGTGACCTTCATTTTGACCCACAATCAGAGTAATATTCAAAATACTTAGAAGATGCCACAGGGTTGCTGACTTATCAGAGCCAGAGACACCCTTTTATAATCCCACACTAAGGTAAATAGCCCCTGAATTGAACAGAAAGTGGTCCATTCAAGACAAAGTCTACCATTTGGCTACTTTTAATTTATGTAAAACTTAGCCTGACGCTGCATGATGGTTATTAAGATTTTACTGTTGTTTCTTATTTCTCATCTCCTCCTTTTTTAACTGGAGTATCTTTAGCTTATTTTACCATTCAGTTTTTTCACTCTTTTTCTTCCCTCAGAATTCAAGACCAAGAAGTAGAAGCAAAGATCAGTTTGAAGAACAGTTTGTGCCCAAACAGGAAATGTTTGTGCCTCTCTGAACCAAATATTGAGGAAGATTAGGTATGTTTATAGCACTGAAACTAAAGTAGGAAACTAAAAGCAGAAAAGCTAAAATGGCAACAGAGTATAGGAATGGTGTAGAGCATGCTCTGGTTGGGATATTGAAGTAACACAAAAAGGATATAATAAAGTTCACATCAAGTATGTACACCAAAATTTACCAGGTATTTCACTGGCTATAATCCAAAATTTTGATAATGCAGTACTGATGATACAATGGGAAGAAAACACTCTTATGTTCTTCTGGTTAGATGTAAATTGGTACAACCTCTCTTGAAGGCAATTTGACAATTTATATGAAAACCACTTGTACATATACACTTTCACTCAGTTCCATATGTGAACTTACTTTACTCATATATACACATGAAAAATTACACATTTATCTGATTATTCATTATAGAATTCTTTGTATAGAAACTTACTAAATACTACCCAAGTGACCATCAATGAAGACAGATTAAATAACATGATATATCTACACAATTGAATATGATACAGTGGTGAAGAAATTAGTACGAAAATAAAGAAAAAAAGAAAAGAATAAAAAAGTGACCCATCTATTTTATAAAAAGTCTCCAAGATTAAAAAAAAGGGACAGAAAACTATGCATATTGTACTGATATTTGAATACAAAGGTCATGGAGCATGGTAGTTGTGGAAATGCACTACTCAGATCACCTACTGTAGAAAGTAGAATTGACTGACAGCCATGTGTTCCATTGTCTAGACCCCCACCATGTTCATGCTAAAGCTATATTTACCCAGGCTGTCCCCACAGTGGGGGTGTAACCTTACAAAAACAGAAGTTCAGTTGTTTGTCACCACGAAAGTCAAACTCATGGGGCACATGCTGGTGCAAAAGGAAAGAGGTTTTGTGTTTTTGTTTTTGTTTTGTTTTGTTTTTAACTGTTCATGGGTTTTTATTTTTAGTTAGGGATAAAGTAAACATGTTTGTACTATTAAAGCACAAATTGTCAGTGACCTCAAACACAACTATTTACAACTTATATCTAGATTTTCTAGTAATTAAGTTTAAATTTCTTTTAGTGGTCTATACTACATTTCCATGAAGATTTGACATTTTTAAAGCAGTATTTTCAGCAAATTTTGCTTTCAGTCACTGAAGTAGAGGTTTACAGAATCAATGTCATCTTAATAATACTGTTACTTATATAGAACTTACATGCTAAGCACTTTTTAAAGCACATATGAACTTATTACAAAATCCTGTAATAGACGAAGAAACTGAAACATCAGAAATTAAGTAATTTTCCCAAGTTCACAGAGCTGGTAAGTAAGTAGAGCTTGGTTTGGAACCAAGTAGACTGATTCCAGGGGTCTTCTCTGCTGCTTCCCTATCATAGATTCATAATGTTGATCAAATTTGGTAATTTAATGAGGAGTTTCTGTTGTTTGGAAGAAGTGTGATAAAGGGAATCTTATATAGAATGTCAGTAGGTAAGAGGGAGATTAGTGTTGTGGTTGAAGCTGGAGTAGAAATGATTGGCCCAGAGCCATGATTTGACTCCCTCTTTCCCACCTGTGGAGACCCTGAAGCATCTGTGCTAAACCCAATATGGCTCTAGAGATACAGTTTGAAAACCCCATTATTAACAGCCACATTTTAATCATAAGGATGTTCAGGTCAAGAACCTAAGAGTCTTATCCATGTTCACTGACAGAAGCTGCATTAGGGTCTTGCCTCTCATTATGGGGCAATAGTATTGTTTCCGTTCTGTTTTTTGGAGTGTACTCAGCATAACTGGATTAAGGTTATTGGCAATTAAAATTTATTTTTTAAACATTTTAGGAGGGATAATTTGCCATGGAAAGTTTGTTTATAATATGCATTATTTCTGTGACTAAAATTCAATGATGTATGATTTAGCATACATAGCTAAAGGTGCAATTATTTGTTTTACTGAGACAGAGATTTTGATACATACTGTTACCACTGTTAAATTGTTTTAACAAATTAATGGCTAAACTTTTACTGAAATAAAATGTGGTTTATCCTTTAGGCATATTTTGTACATATAGTACTGTTCCTGCTTTTCTTTAAAATATTTTACTTTCTCATATAAGGTAGTTAGTTCTGTTCTTTATTCATTTATTTTAGCAATATTTTTCAATAAGTATATATCGAATGCCTATTATACCAAGTACTGTACATGATGTTTTGGATTATGTTAGAGAAGAAAAATGATTCCTGTCAGCTAACAAATGTCCAGGTATTTTTGCATGTGTCAGTAGAGCAAGGTTTCAATCTCCATTTCAACATTTAACTGTCCGGCCTTGGACAAGATGCTTTGCTTCTGTCATTCTTTTTTTTTTCAGATATATTTTATTGATTATGCTATTACAGTTGTCTCATTTCACCCATTCACCCCCCTCCCCATTCACACCCCTTTCCACCTACGTTCCCCCTTTCAGTTCATATCCATGACATAAGTTCTTTAGCTTCTACATTTCCCATACTATTCTTACCCTCCCCCTATTTTCTCCCTACTGTCTATGCTACTTATTCTCTGTACCTTTTCCCCCTCTCATCTCCTCCCAGTCCCCTGTTGCTATCCCTCCATGTGATCTCCATTTCCGTGGTTCTGTTCCTGTTCTGGTTGTTCGTTTAGTTTGCTTTTGTTTTGGATGTGGTTGTTAATAATTGTGAGTTTGCTATCTTTTTACTGTTCATATTTTTATCTTCTTTTTCTTAGATAAGTGCCTTTAACATTTCATAGAATAAGGGCTTGGTGATGATGAACTCCTTTAACTTGACCTTATCTGAGAAGCACTTTATCTGCCCTTCCATTCTAAATGAAAGCTTTGCTGGATAGAGCAATCTGGGATGTAGGTCCTTGCCTTTCATGACTTGGAATATTTCTTTCCAGCCCCTTCTTGCCTGCAAGGTCTCTTTTGAGAAATCAGCTGACAGTCTGATAAGAACTCCTTTGTAGGTGACTGTCCCCTTATCTCTTGCTGCTTCTAGGATTCTCTCCATTTTTACCTTGGCTAATGTAATTATGATGTACCTTGGTGTGTTCCTCCTTGGGCCCACCTTCTTTGGGACTCTCTGAGCTTCCTAGACTTCCTGGAAGTCTATTTCCTTTGCCAGATTGGGGAAGTTCTCCTTTATTATTTGTTCAAATAAGTTTTCCACTTGTTGCTCTTCCTCTTCCCCTTCTGGTACCCCTACAATTCAGATGTTGGAATGTTTCAAGATGTCCCGGAGGTTCCTAAGCCTCTCCTCATTTTTTTGAATTCTTGTTTCTTCATTTTTTTCTGATTGTATGCTTTTTTCTTCCTTCTGGTCCACTCTATTGATTTGAGACCCAGTTTTCTTTCCATCACTATTGGTTCCCTATACATTTTTCTTCATTTCACTTAGTATAGCTTTCATTTTTTCATCTAATTTGAGACCAAAATAAACCAATTCTGTGAGCATCCTGAGTGATTTGAACTGTGCATCTGATAGGTTGGCTATCTCTTGGTCACTTAAAAGTATTGGCTCTGAGGCTTTGATTTGTTCCTCTGTTTGAGCCATTTTTTTTTTGACAGGGGTGTCTGGTTGCACCTGTTAGGTAGTGAGGGGTGGAGCCTTAGGTATTCACCCAGGCGGGGCAACCCAGTGGCTGGGTTGTGACGCTGTGTGTGGGGGTGGGGTCAGAGAGGGAACAAAGGTGCTTGCTCTGCTCTCTGTTGGATTTCAGTCCGCTCTGCCACTTTCCACAAGCAAATTGGACCCTTCTGGTGCTGGCTGCTGGGTGGGTGGGCTTGTGTACATTCTAGGACCCTGTGGGTCTCTCCAATGAACTGTCCTGTGAGGTTGGGAGTCTCTCCTGACATCTCAACCTCCAGAAGTGTTTTCAATCAGTGCTTTAAGGCTTTATCTCCCAGTGCTTGGGCCCTGGGTTGCACAGTCTGTCTCACTGCCCATTTTCACCTGGTTTATCTGTGAGTGAATGTGTGATTTTGGACGCCAGCTGCCTTGCACACCTCACTGGGTCTGCTCATTGATCTTCCCATGCCCGCACCCGGGGTCTGCCACCAGGGTCTGCTAGTCGCTGCCTGCACCCTGTGTGCCCAGGTCTGCCAGCCACTGCTTTTTCCTACCATGACCCCTCTCCACCAGCTGCCGACTCCGCCCCTCTTACTGATTTAGATGAATGGTTGTCAGGACTTCCATACAGTTCAATTTTCTGTCTGTTCTGGTTGGGTTTTTGTTTCTAAATTTTTGTTGTCCTTAATTTTGGTTGTGCAAGGAGGCACAGTGTGTCCACCTATGCCTCCATCTTGGCTAGAAGTCAGGAAAGAGGTTTTATTCAGTTGCCATGCAACTTGGGAGAATAGCAAACTTCTATTTCAAAGACCATCTTATCTTTTGTGCCATGGAAAATGTCCAACTGTGTCTTCAGCAAGGCCAAGACCAAAACCAGTGTCCAGAGTTCCTGTTCCATTTTAAAGTACAGTCCTTTGGAGCTTGCAAGTGGCTGCTAAGAAATCTTAGTCCCCATCCAGGTAGCATAGCTTGCCCCCATCTTCTGGGCATTTCAGCCTCCTTCCTGGAGCCAGTATGTGGAGCCCACACAGCCATGAACCATGTGGCTGATAGGGCCATATATTCACATGTTCCCAGGTTGGAGAGCACATGAACACATGGGCAAGTGTATTACCAGCTGGACATGAGAGAGGGAGCTTCTTTCCCATGGGATTATATTAGCTGGGGCTTGGGACAGACCAAGTGCTTTCTCAAAATGACCAATTAACTTCTCAAAATTTCACCTGCTTTGGGTATGTCCACCTCCTAAACAACCCCTTCTTTTCCCAAAGTAGACAGACAGGACTCTGCCAGCACCTTCCACTGTGCCATTAAGACTTCTATGGAATATGTTCCTTCCTTCTCACGGTCCCACTGCCCAAACTGGTACCAGAGGGATGCAGAAGGGTTTTTTTCTGTCCAATTATCTTGCTAGATTTTTGCATCCTTGGGCCCTATCCATTGATATTTCTAGCTTTATGTGTGCTCAGTGTAAGAACCTCACCCTGCCACCAAATTGGCTGATGGGGGAGACTGCCCAGCATTCCAACTGACTGTTTTACGGTAATAAGGACACTAGTGCTGACCTGTTACTACAGGACCTACCATGTCTCTAATTGGCAAATTTGGCTCAAGGTCAGGAATTTCTTAAAGCTTTGCGAGAGTCTAAGACTCTTACTCAATCCTGCTTCCTGCCCACTCTTTACCCCTAGGAATCAGAGCTGCCACACTGACTGAAGGATCCTTTGGCTGCTCTTGCTGCCTCTTCCCATCATCCTTCACAAGAATTTCTGCTTTTCATAAACCCTCAGTAACAACTAGGTAATGTACATATTCACACTTGCTTGTATATGCATACATAAATTACAGAAGAAGATTGGTCATCTCTATGAGGAGTATTACTGAGGCATATGAGGTAAAGGGTTGGAAGACTTTTTACTATTCATACATATCTATTCATATACATATATAAATAGATATGACTGCAGTATAAATACATATGACCTATTCAAAGAATACATAGCTACACACACATACATAAACATATGACTGTAATGTAAATACATATGACCTATTCAAAGAATGAAATAAAAATGTTAACTTCAAATCATATCAAGAAAAGATCCAAGATGGTGGAGGAGTGAAATTACACTAACCTTTTCCCAGGGCCCATCTGGAGTTAAAATTGTGGAGAAATCATCCAGAATAAACAACCAAATAATAGTGGGAGAGAAGCCTTATAACCAAGGACAGACAGAAGAAACATCTTCAACACAACATGATTGTTAGGGATTGTGGAGAAGATGTGAGAGGGCTGGTCAGGCCCCCACAGGTGACAGCTGAAGTATTGCAGGGATATCTCAGTGACCGGAGGGATCCCCCTGAGAAATGTGGGGTCTAAACCCCAGCTGGGCTTCCCAGCATACAGCACTAGAGCCCAAAAAGTACATAGATAACATCCAGCTGGGAAAAGCAGCAGGGTTTCTCTCTCCCAGAGATGGACAGCTGGAGATGCAAAAACCTGTTTAAAGGGCCAACACACAAATTTTCATTTGCAGCCATTTAGCCTAGGCTCTGGCACAGTCTGGCAAAAGAGGAGGGCTCTGGACAGAGTGGACTAGAGATGCTTGAGGAGAGACTGTGAACAGTGCCTTTGGGGAGAGAACTGAGAGACCAGCCACCAGGATCCTTGTGCTGAGTCATACCCATACTGCAAGAGCCATCTTGCTCAGGGAGACCACTCCCCTCTGAGTGGCAACAGCCTGACCGGAAGCAATAGCCCCGCCCCCAAGAGATACTCTCCCCACCTGTGGTGCCTAAGCCTGACTGCGAAGTGCAGAGTGACTAGATTAACAACTGAAGGAATCAGCCACAGACATGAGATCCTTGGTAGATTCCAACAGGCTGCCTAAGGTCAGATGTGGACACCAACTCACATCACCAGAGGCAGATCCAGAAAGAAAAAACAGTGGTAAATACTAGATGCTACTGAGACAAAATCCACCATGGTCTTCTTACAGTTGTCTCCATTTTCTCACAATCACAACCCCCACCCCTCCCATCCCTGCCTCCCACCCTCGAACCTACCCACTGTTGGCTTTGTCCATGTGTTCTTTATATGTGTTCCTTGATGGCCTCTCCTCTATTTTCCCCCATTATTCTTCTCCCCACCACCCCTCATGTTACTGACTGTTTGTTCTTTATTTCAATATCTTTGGTTATATTTTCCTTTCTTGTTTGCAAAACCAATTTTCTTGTCAATGGTCATCTCACAATTCCCCACTCTTAAAATTCCCATGATCTCTCTCCACATTTAGCAGTCTTTTATGGTTGGTTGTGGATAGGGTAGTTGTTGTTGCCTTTTTAAAATTTTATCTCTACATCTTCACTATTCTTGTATTTCAAATCTCAAATTTTACTGTTCCCTTCTTCTATTCCATTCTGCCTTCATCCTGCCTGCTCCTATTCTCACCTCAAATTTTAACTTTTCCCTGTCTTAGCTTGATTTTTTCTTTTGTATTTTTTCTTTCATCCTGCCCTTTTTCTCCATTTCAGATTTTAATTTTTCCCTGTCTAAGCCTGGTTTTCATTTCTCACTCTTAGTATTCCCTCTCCCTCTATAATCTCAAAATCACTAAATCACTTCCCTTTTCTCCAGACAAGGCCTTAAGCTTTTCTTTCCTTCCTTTTTCCCCTTTTATCCCTATCCCATCTATATTAATCTTAGCTCTTTGTTGTTGATAGTGCTGAGGTAAATCTTCTTCTTTAATTTGGTTCCTATTTCTTTTATTATTTACTTTTCTTTCCCTTTGTCTTTCTCATTTTCATTTTATTCTTTTTATTTTCTGTTTAAACCTAATGCTACACTCTTCCTTCCTTAATACCACCTCTTCATTCCCTTTTTTTTTACAATGTAAATTTTATTTCTCTCTTTACATTGATCTGATTCCCTACTCTTATTAGTATATTTTCTTCTACCCTCTCAAAATCATTTTTCTTTTAGTTAGTCATCTCATATTCACCTTTCTTTTCTTATAATAGTCTTAATCTCTTTACCCCTTGTCAATACTGGTTCATTTACTATTGATTATGGGATTTTGCATGGGAGTTATATTTGTGGGTGAGAGTGTGTTTACTGGGTTGTGTGATTTTCTTTTAGTAGTACCTGCACAATAGCATACAATATGTGGTGTGTGGAGTGACCTTAGTCAGGCAGCTGCAGAGAAGGACCCACCAAAGAGTGAACCCAAAATAATCAAAACCCAAATGCATCAGGGGAAGCAACATAAATGACATAAATGGCATACCAAGAGCATCAAGTTCAGGTGATCAAGGAGACTTCAACACTGAACCCCACATGTCTCCTTCCATAGAAGTTCACACTAAAAATACAGGAGTCAACGCAGATCAATGTGAGAAGCAGAAACAAACAAGATGAGTCTCCCCTAAAATAGGGAGACAAAGAAACAACCCCCAGTTGAAAGGAAAGAAGGAGTTCCCAGAAGAGGGCTAAATGAAATAGAGGCAAGTCAGCTATCAGATATTGACTTCAAAACAATAGTTACAAAGAAGTGAAATGAGCTCAGTGAGAATTACCAAACACTACAGGGAAACTACAAGGAATTACTGCAAACTATGTCAATATGAAAAATGACATAGAAACAATTAACAAGAGCCAAGAGGGAATGAAAAATACAATTTCTGAATTCAAGAACACAGTAGAAGGAATCAAAAGCAGGATTGATTGAAAAATCAGGAGGCAGTGATATGGAGGAAAAGGTAGAAAATATCCCAGAAAGAGCAAGAAAAGGGAAAAAGACTAAAAAATAGCAAACAGGTGTTAAGGGAGATGTGGGACAACTTGAAACCTAATACTATCCATACTATATGGATACAAGAGGGAGAATAAGAAGAGCAAGGGATAGATAAATACTTTGAAAAAGCAATGACAGAAAGCTTCCCTAACTTGAGAGAAAAAGTAACACAAGTTCAAGAAGCAAAGAGGGTCCCAATCAAGAGGAACCCAAAGAGGCCTATTCCAATACACATCATAAGGAAAATGGCAAAATTCAAAGACAGAATCTTAATCTCACCAAGGGAGAACCAGGAAGTAACATACAAGGGAGTCCTGATAAGACTAGCAGCTGACTTCTCAATGGAAACCCTACAAGTCAGAAGGGAATGGCAAGAAATAAGCCACGTAGTGGAGAGCAAAGGCCTGCAACCAACAGTACTTTACCTAACAATGCTCTCATTTAAAATGAAGGGCAGAATTAGGAGTTTCCCAGACAAAAGAAGGCTAAAAGAATACACCTCCACCAAACCAGCATTGCAAGACACGCTAAAGGGACTGCTTTAAGAAGAGGAAGAAAACCAGTGAGAGGTAGAGGAACACAGGCACAAAGGGAAAAATGGCAATGAATATATACATATCAGTAATAACCTTAAATGTGAATGGATTAAATGCTCCAATCAAAGGACATAGGGTAGCTGAAAGGATAAGAAAACATGACCCACACATATGCTGCCTACAAGAGACCCAACTGAGGAAAGACTGAAACAGAAGGGTTAGAAGACAATATTCTAAGCAAACATACAGGAAAAGAAAGCTGGGGTTCCAATACTAACATCAGGCAAAGAGATTAAAAACAAAGGCCATAAAAAGAGACCCAGAAGGACACTTCACAATGCTCAAGGGTAGTATCCATCAAGATGACATAAACATTGTAAACATATATACACCAAACATAGGAGCACTAAAATATGTAAAGAAAATCTTGCAGGACTTCAAGAAAGGTATAGATAGCCACACACATACAGGAGGGGATTTAAACACTGCACAGTGAACAATACATAAATCATCCAAAGAACAAATCAACAAGGATATTGTGGCACCAAACAACACTCTACATCGAATGGACTTAATTGAGGTATACAGAGCCTTTCACCCCAAAGAAGCAAAATACACATTCCTTTCAAATGCACATGGAACACTTTCAAAGATAGACCACGTGGTAGGATACAAAAAAGGTCTCACAAAATTCAAGAAAATTGAAAATATGTCAAGTAGTTTCTCAGACCACAATGGCTTAAAACTAGAAACCAACTTCAATGAAAAAAATTCAAAAACACTCAAATCCATGGAGACTGAATGACATGTTATTAAGCAATGAATAGGTTAACAATGAGAAAAGGAAGAAATAAAAAGTTTCTGGATACAAATTAAAATGAACATACAGCAGTCCAAAACCTATGGGACACAGTGAAGGCAATTCTTAGAGGAAAGTTCATAGCAATACAAGTCTACTTATACAACATAGAAATATTTCAAACAACCCTACATCTACAAGAACTGAAGAAACAACAATAAACAAAGCCCAGAGCAAGTAGAAGTAAATAAATAATCAAAATCAGAGAAGATTTAAGTGACATTGAGATGAAAAGAACAATTTAAAGGATAAAAAATTCCAGGAGCTACTTCTTTGAAATGATAGCCAAAATCAATAAACCTTTAATCAGATTCATCAAGAAAAAAGAGAGGCCCCAAATAAATAAAATCATATTGAAGGAAGAGAAATTACAACCAATACCACAGAAATACAAAGGAGTGTAAGAAATTACTATGAACAAGTATATGCCAAGAAATTGGAAAACCTAGGTGAAATGGAAAAATTTCTAGAACACACAATCTTCTAAAACTGAATCAAGAAGAAGCAGAAAGCTTGAATAGGCCAATAACAACTACTGAAATTAAAGCAATAATGAAAAAACACTTGGCACAGAAAAACCCTGGACCAGATGGCTTCACAGGTGAATTTTACCAAACATGTAAGGAAGAACTAATGCCTATCCTCATCAAACTACTCCAAAAAATTCAAGAAAAGGGAAGACTCCTAAACTCTTTTATGAGGCCAGTGTCATCCTAATGTCCAAACCAGGTAAAGATAAAACAAAGAAAGAAACGTGTAGCCCTGGCTATTCTGGCTCAATGGATTGAATGCTGGCCTTCAAATAGAAGGGATGCTGATTCAATTCCCAGTCAGGACACATGCCTGGGTGGCAGGCCAGGTCCCCAGGCACCAGCACATGAGAGGCAACCAGTCCATGTATCTCTCACATGTTTCCCTTCCTTTCTTACTCCTTCCCCTTTCGGTAAAAGTAAATAAATAAAATCTCTAAAATAAAAATAGAAAATGACATGCTAATATCTCTGATGAACATAAATGCTAAATACCTCAAAAAATACTGGCAATCTTGACTTAGAAATACACTAAAAAACATCATGCACCATGATAAATCAGGGTTCATCTTACTGATGAAAGGATAGTACAATATTTGCAAATCAATAAACATAATACACCACATAAACAAAATGAAGGACAAAAATCATGTGATCATGTCAATACAGGCCAAAAAAGCATTTGATAAAATCCAGCCCCCATTTATGATAAAAACACTCCATAAAAGTGGGAATAGAGTGAGCATACCTCAATATAATAAAAGCCATATATGAGAAAACTACAGTCAACATCATACTCTACAGGCAAAACCTAAAGCTTTCCCACTAAGATCAAGAACAAAACAAGGGTGTCCACTTTCACCACTCTTACTCAACATAGTGCTGGAGGTTCTAACTACAGCAGTCAGGCAAGAAAAAGAAATAAAAGGCATCCAAACTGGAAAGGAGAAAGTAAAACTGTCATTCTTTGCAGATGACATGATAGTGAACATAGATAGCCCTGTAGACTCCACCAAAAAATTACTTGACCTAACAAGTGAATATGGCCAAATAGCAGGATACAAAGGCAATATTCAGAAGCTGGTGGCATTTTTGCACACCAACAATGAAATATCAGAAAGAGAAACTAAGAAATAAGTCCCATTTACTATAGCAACAAGAAAAATAAAGTATGTAGGAATAAATTTAACCAAGGAGGTAAAAGACCTATACTTGGAAAACTATAGAACACTGAAGAAAGAAATTAAGGAAGATACAAATAAATGGAAGCATATACTATTGTCCATGGAATGGAAGAAGTAACATCATTAAAATGTCAATACTACCCAAAGCAATCCATAGACTCAACACAATTCCTATTGAACTACCAATGGCATATTTCACAGAAATAGACCAAATATTTCAAAATTTATATGGAACCAAGTATGGCTCTGAATAGCCTCAGCAATCTTGAGAAAAAAGAGTACAAAGTAGGAGGGATCACAATACCCCATATCAAACTATACTTCAACTCACTATAATAAAAACAGTCTGGTACCAGCATAAGAACAGGCACATAGACCAATGGAACAGAAGAGACAACCCAGAACAAAACTCATGTCTCTATGGTCAATGATATTTGACAATGGGGGCATGAGCCTACAATAAAGTAAGATAGCCTCTTCATTTAATGGTGTTGGGAGAACTGGAATAGTACATGCAAAATTTTTTTTAAAAATTAAAGTAGACTGGCAAATTATACCATACACCAGAATAAAGTCAAAATGGATAAAAGATGTATGTAAATTGTGATACCATAAATGTCCCAGAGAGAAACATAGGTATGAAAATTTCAGATATCCCATGTAGCAGTATTTTTGACCATACATCTCCTAGGGCAAGAGAAATAAAGGAAAAATAAACAAATGTAGTACATCAAACTAAAAGACTTCTGCATGGCTAAAGAAACCATGGTCAAAATGAAAAGGGTACTGACTGTATGAAAGAACCTATTTGCCAATGATACCTTGGACTCAGGTATCATTGAGTCAATGATTAATATGAGTCAATATTATGGAGGTTCTAACTACCAGGGGACTCAACCATGTGATTAAGCTTCACATTATATATATAATGTGATTTAACACCAGAAAGACAAACAATCGAATTAAAAAATGGGCAAAGTATCTGAATAGACACTTCTCCAGGGAGGATATACAGATGGCCCATAGACATATGATAAGATGCTCATCATCACTAGACATCAGAGAGAAACATATTAAAACTACAATGTGGTATCCCTCACAATAGACAGAATGGCTAACATTAATAAATTAACAAACAATGAGTGCTGGCAAGGATGTGGAGAAAAGGGAACCCTGCTGTACTGCTGGTAGGAAAACAGAATGGTGCAGCTACTGTGGAGAGCTGTATGGAATTTCCTCAAAAAAACAAAAAATGAAACTGCTTTTTGTCTCAATAAGTGCACTACTTGGAATACATCTTAAGAATCCCAGATCACCAATTCCAAAGAATCTATGCACCCCTATGTTCATATCAGTGCTGTTTACATTAGCCAAGTACTGGAAATAGCTTAAATACTCACTAGTAAGTGAGTGGATCAAAAAACTGTGGTACAGATACATGATGGAATACTACACAGCAGAAAGAAAGAAGGAACTCCTACCTTTTGCAACAACATGGATGGAACTGGAGAATATTATGCTAAGTGAAACAAGTCAAGGACAAATATCATATTATCTCACCTATAAGGGGATTCTAATGAACAAAACAAATGAACAAAATAGAACTAGAGGCATGGAAACATTGAACAGGCTAAAAGTGACCAGACAGGAAGGGGAAGGGGGATAAGGGAGGAAAGAAGGGGAAGTGACTAGATAAAGAACTTGTATGAATGACCCAATGGATCTGGACAACAATGTGGGAATTAACTGTGAGTGTAGGGGATGGAATGTGATGGGGAGAGCAAAGTAGGGGGGGGATTGGGAAAACTGTAATAGAAAACAAAAATGATTTAAATATTTAAAAAATGTTAAATTCATTTATTGAAAACAAGTAAAGAAGGCTGCACTGAAGTTGGAATACTAAACAAAGCTCTGTGATATTGTCATTTGTGTGTGTGTGTGTGTGTGTGTGTGTGTGTGTGTGTGTGTGTGGTTTTCCTCCCCTTTTCTGGCACCAATCTCCTAAAACCCATCAGAATTTTCAAGTGATGAAAGCAATAAATGTGTTTTTAGTTATGTTAATGAGTTGACTCTTGGAAAGTCCCTAGGTAACCTAAGAATGAGGGGTAGTTACCAGGGGACTCAACCATGTGATTAGAGGATTGGAACTTCTAGTCCCACCCCTCTAACATCCAGAGCAAGGAGAGATATTAGAAGTTTAATCAATAGCCAAGGGCCAATGATGATTCAATCAATCATGCTTATGTAATAAAGCCTCCATAAATATAAAAAATGATGAGGTTTGAAAAGCTTCTGTGTTGGTGGACACATGATTATGGGGAGAGTGACATGCTCAGAAAGCATGGAAGTTCTACACCTCTTCTCCACACCTGGCCCAATGTATCACTTCTATTGGGCTGTTCCTCAGTTATATCCTTTCCTAATGAACTGGTAAGCTAGTAAATAAACTATTTTCCAAAGTTTTGCAAGCCACTCTAGAAAGTTAATCAAATCCAAGGAGAGGGTTGTTGAAACCTTTTATCTATAGTTGGTCAGTTGGAAGCAAAGGTCAAAACCTAGAGATTTGTAACTGGCAACCAAAGTGGAAGGCAGTCTTGTAGGACTGAGCTCTGAATCTGTGGGATCTGGTGCTATTTCCAGGTAGGTGGTCAGAAATGAGTTCAATTGTAGAACATTCCACAGCTCTTCAGAAATTGCTTGGTGTGGGGGAACAAAACCCCACACATTGGAGTCAAAAGCTTTCAATTTATTTAGTAATCTAGAACTCAACACTATGCTTACACTTCCTCTCAGATCAGGCCCAGTCACACACCACAGCTCACATAGAACACCATAGAACCCTATGATAAATCCCTCTGCTAGATGTCTGCATAGAGCAAGAGCAGAGCACACTTTTTGGACACACTGGACAATCTGATATGGAGTCACTGTCAGCCATGACAGCTATGTCAAGTGCTACGTCAAGACTCAGGTAATGAGGTATAATGGGAGAACACCCTTAGGAGGGATTTGGGATGCCCAAAACCATGAGTTTAGACACTTAGTTAAGGAATCCAAATTGACACAGATATGAGTGGAAACTCTACCTTTTTGGGCTATAAGAACTCAGAGTTCGATGTCCCAACACTGGAGCTTGTCTGTACTATGGGTTATGCTGAAAACCTAATCAGACTTCCACTCCACAGATGTGTCCAATCACTATAGCCACCAGACTTGAGACAGATGTCCACCTCTCCACCTGCAGATACTGCCACTGACCAGGACTTCATGCTTGTCACAGGACCTGCTCACTTCTATAACACAAGCTCCCCCTCTCTGTATGTAACCTACATGTGACTCTATTGGGTTTTAGGGTAGTTCTTTAGTAAACCCAACATTGTGAAAAGGCAAACATGTGTGGCTCATTTTGAGTTTGCTCCCTTGCTCATGACACTGTCTATAAAGTCTAGGTTAAAAAACTCTATCACTTGGGAAAGCCTGATAGCCCTCTAATAAAGTTTACTCATCCACTCATTAGGAAAAGAAACCATGTTATTCTCCTGCCCAGCTATTCTCCAGAAAAACAATATGACAAACCCTCAATAGCACAGAGAATAGGCTGGTACAGTGCTGCTAACATTTTCAGAAAGGTTCAGGGGAGCCCCCAAAACACAGCCCACTGTCACCAGGATGCCTGCAGCCTTTCTAATCAAGGCTTCCCATGGCATCTATGTCCTTTCTCAACCAAAAGAGGGGATTCTGGGGCCTTTCTCTTTTCTGAATTTCTTTTTTTCTGAATTTCTCTAATAATATTTGGAAGAGAGAGTTCAGAAAACCATCTTGAATTAGTCAGATATACAGGCTTAAGGTTTTAAAATTGTTTTAATTTTCCACTTAAGCCAGTAAAATTTCCTCATAAAATTAATATTTATAGATGTGCTTAGATTAACTAATTTCTTATAACATATTTATAGTAATATAAACATAATATTTATATTTATATGAGGAATATAAACATATTATATTTCTTATAATATATTTATAGCTGATTTCTTATAACATTAACATAAACATATATAACTGATATTCATATTTACAGTCAAACAAACCTTGATTTAAATCCCAACTCTGAAAGTCAAAGCCTATTAAACTTCAGATTAGTATCTTACCCACCACCTCAATTTCTCAGATATAAACTAAGATATTGTTGAAAAGAGGATTAAACTAGAATGTGCTGTATACAGCATGTGGCACAGTAATGGTTGGCACATAGTAGAAATTTAACAAATAATAAAGTGTTTTCTTTCTCTTAAAACCCTTCAAACATATAAAAATTATACAGTCATCCCTCGCTATATCGCAGTTCACTTATTGCAGCTTCACTGTAAACCCATGAACCCACAATACAGTGAAGCCACAATAAGTGAACCACGATATAGTGAGGGACGGCTGTTTACTTCACTGGTGAGTACCCATATAGAATTTTATATGTTGTTAAAATCACATAGGTTTAAGAGTATAGAGAATGTTTAAGAGCATATGAAGTGTTTATAAGAGTGTGGGAAAGGTTAATAAGAGAGTGGGAAAGGTTTATAGGAGTGTGGGAAGGGTTTATAAAGCCTTAAAATATATGTAAATAATAAAATAAATATAACACCACTACTTCGCAAATTTTCACCTATTGCAGGGGTCTCTGGAATGTAACTCCCATGATAGGTGAGGGATCACTGTATTTTAAAATTTTCTGGTCAAAGGCAATAATCAATATAAAAATCTCACCTTACAGTTGCCATGATCCTTTTCCTTTTTCAAAGAACATCTGCTATGTTGAGCTACCCAGTAGTAACTGGCACCACATTCATTTGCCCCCATGATGCCATTAACTCTGATGATTCATGTTCCCCAAAACCCAGCCAAAAAAACCCCCAAAAGTTGGGGTTTTTTTCCTATAGTATTTTTAGGTATGTTTTATTGATAATGCTGTTACACTTGTCCTACTTTTTCTCCCATTTATTCCTCTCTGCCCTGCACCCTCTTCCCACCAGCATTACCCTCCCCACTTAGTTCATGTCAGTGGGTCATACATATAAGTCCTTTTTCTTTTTCCATTTCATATTCTATTCTTAATCTTCCCCTGTCTATTTTGTACCTACCATTTATGCTTCTTCTTCCCTGTACCTTTTCCCCCATTCTCTCCCTTCCCCTCCCACTGATAACCTTCCATGTGATCTCCATTTCTGTGATTCTGTTCCTTTTCTAGTTTTTGCTTAGTTTGTTTTTGTTTTTTAGGTTTAGTTATTGATAGTTGTGAGTTTGTTGTCATTTTACTGTTCATAGTTTTTGATCTTCTTTTTCTTAGTTAAGTCCCTTTAACATTTCATAATAAGGGCTTGGTAATGATGGACTCCTTTAATTTCACCTTACCAGGGAAGCACTTTATTTGCCCTCCCAATCTAAATGATAGTTTTGCTATATAGAGTAATCTTGGATATAGGTCCTTGCCTTTTGTGACTTGGAATACTTCTTTCCAGCCCCTTCTTTCCTGGAAGTTTTCTTTTGAGAAATTAGCTGATAGTCTTATGGGAACTCCTTTGTAGGTCACTCTTTCCTTTTTCTCTTGCTCTTTTTAAGATTCTCTACTTATCTTTAATCTTGGGTAATTTACTTATGATGTGTCTTGATGCATTCCTCTTTGGGTAAAACTCCTTTGGGACTCTCTGAGCTTCCTGGACTTTCTTGTCTGTTTCCTTCACCAGACTGGGGCAGTTTTCCTTCATTATTTTTTCTCAAGTAAGTTTTCGATTTCTTGCTCTTCCTCTTTACCTTCTGGCATCCCTATGACTCAGATGTTGGGATGTTTAAATTTGTCCCAGAGGTTCCTAAGCCTTTCCTCATTTGGGGGAATTCTTGTTCCTTCATTCTGTTCTGGTTGAAAGTTTATTTCTTCCTTCTGCTTGAAATCATTGATTTGAGTCCTGGTTTCCTTCCCTTCACTGTCAGTTCCCTTTATTTCACTTTGTATAAACTTCCTTTATGTTGCATCTGTACACAATCATTTATGTGAGCATCCTGATTACCAGTGTTTTGAACTCTGCATATGATAGGTTGTCTGTTTCCTTGTTGCTTAGTTCTTTTTTCGGGAGTTTTGATCTGTTCTTTCATGTCAGCCATGGTTCTTTGTCTTGGTGCACCTCTTACATTGTAAGGGGTGGAGACTTAGGTATTCACCAGGGTGGGGAAACCTACTTTTCTGGGTTGTGGTATTGGGGGAGGGGTCAGAGAGGGAGAAATGCCACTTGCTCAGCTCTTGACCTACTTTCAGTCACTTTCCCCACTACCCACAAATGAATTGGGCTTTTCTGGTGCTAATTCCTGTGTGGGTGAATTAGTGTATATTCTATGACACCATGGGTCCCTCGAATGGACTCTCCTGTGAGACTGGGAGTTTCTCCCACTGCTGCTACCCCCATAGATTTTTACAGCCAGAGGTTTTGAGGCTTTATTTCCCCATGCTGAAACTTGGGGTTGCACGGTCTGTGTTGCTTCCCAGTGTTCCTCCCAGTTTATCCACATACACATGTGGAACCACCCAGTCAACCAGACACCACCTTGCCCACCTGGTCTGCCAGCCACTGCCTTGCTGGGTGTCCTCTCAGCCCCAGCTGCCCATCTTGGTCCCTCCTACCAGTATGGATGAATGTTTCTTCTTTAATTCCTTGGTTATTGGACTTCCACACAGTTTTATTTTCTGGCAGCTGTGGCTGTTTTTTGTTTTTAAATTTGTTATTGTCCTGCTTTTTGTTGTGAATGGAAGCAAAGCATATCTACCTATACCTCTATCTTGGTCAGAAGTCTATAGTCCTATAGTCTTTATGTGATTATCATTGCCCCAATTTTCTGCTTGCATCCAAACTTATCTTCAGTACAAATGAGTCAGCAAAGGTCATTTTTGGATACAGATTGTATATCTATGAAAGACTTGCCTCATTTTCTCCACCACTCACTGTTTCATCTCTACCTCACAAATCTACATCATACAATTACTGCCTTCTAAGATCATGCTTTCTGAAGGTCAAAATGAATGAGCTTGGTCTTCAGACAAGGAATTAATCCCAGAGGCACAACAATGTAAGAAGAGCTAAAATGTTAAGATCACTCTGTAAACCAAGAATTAGCCCCAATTCACCTTGATTAGTCAGGCTGAGTATAGATCTCTCAGGGGGTGTGCACAATAGCTGATCAAGCAATAACATTTTGCTCATAGTAAGGCCAGAGATGAAAATGCCTGACTCATGTGGATAAGGCCAGACTCAGCAGGAAGAAAAAAAAAAAGGAAAACAAAAAGAAAGGAAAAAGAAAACCACCTGCCACTTTAGATATAAACTGACTCTTTATTGTGGGGTAGTAATTCTTGGTGTTACTTGCTATAATGCTTTATTTGGCCAACATTTTAGCAATTATTTCAAGAGTCTGAAAGTATTCTGAAGATCACTTCTGGTTATTAAACCACCCTCCCTGGCAGGGTAATATAAAAGCCACTATTTAGTGCACACCGAAATCTATATCTCTAATGGTCTAAAAGACATTTTAAATACAAGTTTTTAAAAAGTGTTCATGAAGAAAACTGCCATCTCAAGTAATGTGAGTGTTCCAATACAAATTTAGGGCAGAGTATCACATTTAATATCTTTTCCCCATAGAGGATGGAAAATGGACTAACAATATTTGTCAAGTAATAACAAGCACAAACTGGCTCATTTTAATTGTCCACTAAATACTCCTTGAATAGTTCATGTTGTTTTGCTTTTTATGTTTACCAAACACATTGCTTTATAAAAAGAAATAGCCAAAACTTTTTTTTTAATATTTAAAACCTTTTTTTATTGTTGTTCAAGTACAGTTGTCTTTAAAAAATGGGCAAAGGACCTGGACACTTCCCCAAAGAGGACATACAGCGGGCCCAGAGGCATATGAATGGATGCCCAGCATCACTAGCCATCAGAGAGATGCAAATTAAAACCACAATGATATACCATTCATACTGGTCATAATAGCCATCATAAACAAATAAATAAGCAACAAGTGCTTGTTGCAAATAAGCAACAAGGTGAGGTTGTGGAGAAAAGGGATCTCTAGTACACTGTTGGTGGGAATGCATACTGGTGCAGCCACGTGGAAAATAAAATGTTTTAAGCACCTATTAGATTCTCCCACTATGATGAATAATTTAAATTTGCCTCTTATACTAAAAGAGCATTAAACTGTAATAGTTTCTTATCAATAGTTGAGTATCCCTACAAGTCTACAGATCTGCCAAATTAAAATAAACTTATAAACATAGTACTCCCAAATCAAATGTAATTTCTTTACACTGAAATATAGAACTTGACTGTTAATGTGTAAATGGTCATAGTGGAAGAGATGAAGTTAACAGAAGCTGGGGTCCTGACCCATTTAGTTTGTCCAGAGACAGGTTTCAATAGAATACTGGATGGAGAAAAGGAACATGGATTTGAAGGATGGACAGTTATTGCCCAGCAAACTTTAAGCTGAGAAGGAGGTGAAAGTACTTTAGAACTGTGTTGCTTGGAGTCAAGAAATCCAGATACCAAAAAGCAGGTAGGAGAGAAGCAGCAGAGGACTTTGAATTGGTGAGACCAGGCACATGGCAAGTAAGGATTATTATCTAAGCTCTCTAAGCCAAAGAGCATTGCCACCTGAAATATTCAGATCATTTACATCAGGTAACACAGTGTCATTTTGAAGTGTTAATGAAATAAGTTTTGTTTCTTCTAATTGTCACTTAATGTCTTCTACAAGCAATACCTAAGTAGGAACAGTAGTGGCATACTAATATAACTTATGATATATACCCCCTGGGTTCTGAGAAGGGCACTGAGTTAATAAGGATATAACACATGTCACTTTTTGTTGCTATTTGGGTTGGGATGGGGGATGATTTGTCTGGTTTCTTGTATATATTGAGAGAGGGGTGAATTATGGCAGTTGAGAGGTAGCTCCAGTGCATACCTGGCCAGAGTATGGCATCTGGCAGTTACCTAATCTTTCCAGATGGTTTCCACAATTGTCAAACCAGGAAATAACAGCATTTACCTCACAGGTTTATTGTGAGGGTTAAATGAGTTAGTGCATGTGGAGTGTTTAGAATAATGTCCAGTACATTTACAAATACCTATCAGTGTCATCACCCCCTTCAACCAAGAGTGGGGTTACATACCACCCATGGTCCCCACCCACCAAGTTGATAGCAATTCATGAATCCACAGTAACAATGGCTGATTGATGGCCTGTTGAAGGTGGTCCATGGACTATATTACATTTCTACTCAAATGTAGGGCCCTCTCATGTATTTACAATACTAGCAGCAGCAGATCAGCAATGCATATTGACTAAAGCTGGGTTTCAGAACCACCTCTTCCTAGGAAGTGCCAGAATCTCTGTAAACATTTTTCTTTATTAATTCTACCATCAAATCCATTCATGATTGAAAATATATACCAATTTTGATCACATGTAATGAACTCAGGTATAGGACAGGAGACTCTGTCCATACAGGGTCTCCATAGGTGGACATGCTGGACACAGACCTTCAGATACAGGATCTGTTATAAAGAGTCAGTTCACATGATTATGGAGGCTAAGAAGTCCCAAGATTTCTAATCTGCAAGCTAGAGACTCAGGAATGCCAATGGTGTGGTCCCTGTCAGGATGCCAGCAGGATCAAGACCCAAAAAGGGCTGATGATTCCATTTGAGTCCTGAGGCAGATAAAAACAATGCCCCAGCTCAGCAGTCAGACAGGAGGAGTTCCCCCTAACCCAAGGGAGGTTTCTTGTTCTTTTCAGGCCTTTAACAGATTGGATGAGGCCTGCCTGCATTGGGGAGAGCAACCTGCTTTACTCAGTCTACTAAATCAAATGTTAATCTCATCCATAAATACCCTCACAGACAAACCCAGAATAATGTTCAACCAAATATCAGGCACCTGAAACCCAGTCAACTTCACATATGAAATTAATCATCAAAGGCTTCATTCTCTTCAGCATGTGTGGACATATAAGTGGATGCTGTAGCATACAGACTTCACAGGGCCTAAGTAGGTAGAACCAGGGTAATTAATCATCCTAGTTTGCCTAGGGCTGAGAAGGTTCCTGGAATACTTGACTCTCACTCCTGGGTAAACCAGATAAATTAGTCAACCTAGGTAGAATCCTGTCAGCAGCTAACACCTGTACTCCACTCCTTTCCTAATCATCTACCTATCTAACTCATAAATGTCTACCTTAACACTTAACCTCTGACCCCAGTCCTCTGTAAGGAAATTAGTCCCTTTCAAGGAAAAACTTTAGTGTAAGACAGTGATGAGTGCCCTGTGGACTTTGGATCAAAAGCTACACTTCTAGCTAGATTCACTTTCTAAGAGCTGCTTTACAACATGGCAGCAGGCTTCCCACAGTGGAAGGAAACTAAGTTCCATTACCTGAGGGGAGGAGTATAAAGAATCTGTGGTCATAGCCCATAGCCTTAAAACCACCACAATGGCAAAAGCAAATCTGAGACATTTCTTAAAACTGTGTCTAGCCATTTGAAAGTTGAATGAGTGAAAATTCCACATGTTCTCACCAGAAGCAGATTCTCTAAGTCATTCGACTATGATCTAACTAGCCTTTTATGCTTGATGGAAACTGGACCTTTTTGCTGCCATAATTCAATTAGAACTTAAAGACACCTTGGAAGCATTGGAAATCTCCAGAAATACCACTCATATGAGTTCTGCATATGAAACAAAAATTATAATTGCACAGTCATATTTGGGTATGGTACAATTCTTCTGCCATTATCCTATATGCTATGAGGTCAGGTAATGATTCAAAAAGACAGTGAAAAAGAAAGGACCCAAAAATCTCAACAATCCACTGAACCCAGCCACCACCCACAAGTCAGGGAGAGGTAATTGTGTGCTTTTCTGTTTCTATACATGCCTTTAATTTCTTATTTTCTCATTCTAATCTATCTCACATAAAATTGAGTTCATGAGAACAATAGGGGAGAAAAAAGGGAGAGAACAAAGGATAATCTTTATTTTGATCTCTGGGCTCAAAATTCCAGTAAAGATTTTTCACAGAGAAGTTAGGATGAAGGTTCAGTAAACTGTTGTAGTTACATTATTACACCGTGATATTTCATTGAAGCAATAGAGCTTTCCTAAAGTTAACATGGCTTTCTTTTATTTGTAGTCTATTTTGCAAGTGAAATCTCTATATATTTTTTCTTAGGTGACAGTGTGGTTTATACCTCAGATTTCTTACAAACACTACAAAGAAAAAAAGTTTCTGAATTTCTGAATAATCAGTCAAGTTTTCTGTCAAGTCCAAGTGACATTACTGTCTTTACCACAAGCAGGAAAAATGAAGCACATAATTAATCTATATGAAAACATCAATGATACAGCAAGAAATAATTCAGACTGTCCTCATGTGGTTTTGCCTGAAGAGATTTTTTTTACAATATCCATCATTGGGCTTCTGGAAAATCTGATCGTCCTTCTGGCTGTGATCAAAAATAAGAATCTCCAGGCTCCCATGTACTTTTTTATTTGCAGTTTGGCCATTTCTGATATGTTGGGCAGCCTGTATAAGATTTTGGAAAATATCCTGATCATGTTCAGAAACACGGGTTATCTCAAGCCTCATGGAGATTTTGAAACCACAGCAGATGACATCCTTGATTCTCTGTTCATCCTTTCCCTACTTGGTTCCATTTTCAGCCTGTCTGTGATCGCTGCCGACCGCTATGTTACAATCTTCCATGCTCTGCAGTACCACAGCATTGTAACCATGCGACGTGCCATTGTCGTCCTGATGGTCATCTGGATATGTTGCACATGCAGTGGCATCACCATGGTAATCTTCTCCCATCACATCCCCACAGTGATCACCTTTACATTGTTGTTCCCTCTGATATTGGTCTTTATCCTGTGCCTTTATATGCACATGTTCTTACTGGCCCGTTCTCATGTCAGGAAGATCACAACAATTTCCAGAGCCAACATGAAAGGGGCTGTCACACTGACCATCCTACTAGGGGTCTTCATTTTCTGTTGGGCCCCCTTTATCCTTCATGTCCTCTTGATGACATTCTGCCCAAATAACCCTTACTGTGTCTGCTACATGTCCCTCTTCCAGGTGAATGGCATGCTGATCATGTGCAATGCGGTCATTGACCCTTTTATATATGCATTCCGAAGCCCAGAGCTTAGGGAAGCATTCAAAAAGATGATCTTCTGCAGCAGGTACTAATATAATTATCAGTCCCTGATTTTAGGAACCATGGTGATATACTGTTGAGTGAAAGAATAACATGACATATGAACAAATACTAATGCTCCCAACTGTGCTTTCATTCCCTAGTGTGTAAGAGGATAATTTCATTTACCAGTATTTGTAATAGTTTGGCTCTAGGTGAACAGTCTTGCTGTAATACAACTTCCATAACTAGAGAGATAAAATAATGTACTAAAAAGAAGGACAGAATACAAAGCACATGCAGCAATACAAATTTGAGAGCCTTAGGCTAAGGGAAAAACTTGTTCTCATACAGATATTTTGCAAACCTATTACTGAGATAACCCTTTCAGGCTGAAGGCCACTATAACTGATTTCTGGAAGTTAAAGTACTAGGACAAGTACTCAGGCCAGAAACCATAGGTCTTTGCAAGCCAAAGGTGCCAATAAATTGCTGCAGCTGAATATGCCTGTTGCACACCACCATACAGAATTTCTTCCCTCCCTTCCTCCTACCTGTCTGTTTGATTATATCTTAAATCTTTTTGGAAGCAGGAAGGGTATAAATTACAAATGTCAAATTACCAGCTTTAAGTTTTCAAAAATGAATGATATTGGTCTTTATTGGTCTTTATTCTGATATTGGTCTTTATTCTGATATTGGTCTTTATCCTGTGCCTTTATATGCACATGTTCTTACTGGACCGTTCTCATGTCAGGAAGATCACAACAATTTCCAGAGCCAACATGAAAGGGGCCTTCTCTGTTTGAATTCTTTGCTCACTCAGTATCTCACTGGCTTTAAAATCTTTTCCTGGTTAAAACTCTTCATGCTTCAGAAGCATAAATTTCAAAAGAGGAAATAAAAATTTAATCCATTTTGGGTCCCATGTGGGAATAAAGGCCAGAGGGAAATTGTGACATTGTGACCATCTGAAGAGAGTATAACCAATCTTTGTCAACTTGTCCAAATGTAGAAGTGAGGAAAAGAGAGGCTCCAATATGTATTTTGTGGAGTAAAGAGAGAAAGAAAAAGGGTGAGAGAGGAGAGAGGGAGAGGGAGAAGGGGAGAGAGAGGGGGGGGGAGAGAGAGAGAGAGAGAGAGAGAGAATATGAGAATGAATAAGCATGCTTTTGGACTATGGGAAAAACCAAGACCAAATCAATACGTCAAGAACAGTGCTATTATTGAGACCCAAGCCAGATATTGATGAAAAAACACTTTATCCCCATCCACAGATGAGTCCGAGAAGCAGATCAAGTCACTCCAAAATTTTACCCTACTATCAGATATAGGACAGATGCCAGATATTGAAAAGTGGCATCACTGGAAATAAAAGAAGCACAGTTTATAAATTCATCCATTGTTAATAGCTAAAAATAAAGCCTAAAGAAGAAGCAGCTTCTGACTGTAGTCCTAGCTAATTTGGAGAGTGACTTAAAGGGTTGAGTTATGAAACAGAGAAGGGAAAGAAGCCAGATCTTCACATGCATGGGGCCTGGTTGCTCAGGATCCAATGAGAGTGATGGTGTGTTCTGGAAGAGGCAACACTTTACCCTCAGTAGAATTTTTCCTGAGCTGCTCAGCAAAAGCCAGCCAAAAATAGTACTGCTGTTCTAGTGATAGAGTTGATATTAGATGTGGGGAAGAATAGGATCTTAAGAAGCAGAGCAGAAGGCATGGAGTTAAAGGGAAGACAGCTGGGCATATTTTCAGTTGGCTTCTATCACATTTTGGAGATGGAACCTAAAGTTTATTTTTTGTTCTCTCTTCTGTAATAATCCTTTGGTTCTGCTATCTCACCAAATGAGATATATTATTCTAATGTACATTAACTCAAATTTATTTTTTTCATTGAAAACTTAAGTTACTTACAAAAATTTTATTTTACAAAATTCCAATCCTTTATGACATTATTTCAAAGCAATCTTTACTCTTCAGAAATTGAGAGTTAAAGCTTATAAGAACTTAGTGGAAATCTTAATATAAGGGTTTTTTTCTTTTTTCTTTTCTTTTATCTTTTTTTTTTTGCATTTTTTAATTGTTGTTCAAAGAACAAACGGACAATAACCAGAAGGTGGCAGGGAGAGGATAACAGGGGAAAGAATGGGAAAAGTTGTCAAAGAACATGTATAAAGGACCCATGGACAAAGCCAAAGAGGGAAGGATTAAGGGTAGGAGGTAGGGATGGGTGGGGCAGGGGAAAGTGGTAGTGAGAATATGGGGACAACTGTACTCAAATTCATTAATATACAAAATACTGTATATAAGTTTAATTTCCATGAAATCTAAAGCATGTCCTTATAAATGATTTTTACATGTTATTTCTACCTTTAGATGAGGAGAGATAAAAAATGGTATAGGAAACAGAGAACTCAAAAAACTTATATGTACAACCCATGGACATGAACTAATGGCGGGTAATGCTAGAGGGTTGGGGGCAGGGTGGAGGGGTAATAAAGGGGGGGGAAATTGGGAAAACTGTAATAGTATAATCAATAAAAATACTTAAAATAAAATTAAAAGAAAAAAATACACAGCATATTTTTCTGTAATTAAACTGAGTATTCTCAGTAAATTGTAAGGTTACAATTTATCTTTGTTGTTACAATTGTCTTTGTTGTTCTGCTGTTATATGATACTATAGAGGTTGGTAGTACAATTTAACCCCTTTTATAAATGGTCCCACACTGCTGCTCTGTCATTGTTAATAGTTTTGCTACCACTCTCAAGCTCTCAGCTGTCATATCTGAATGTTGTCATAGGAAATTACCTAGATGTTCCTCTCCTCACTGCCTTCAATTTCTTCTGTTTAATCTAAGATATAAACCAAGAAGTTCACTCTAATAGTGTATAAAGCAAGAACAGACTGAGTGCTAACTCAGAGACATTTTCAATTCTAGGTTCTCAGCTATATTCAAATCAGACCAGAGTCTTTAATATTCAGAATTACTGAAGAAAATATGGTTTCCTACATTTGCCTTCATATGTAACTCAAAAACAGTGTCAAAGTGCATTGATTTGAATGAAGAAGACCAACAAGACTCAGATTTTCCCCATGATTACTACTTTAATTCTTTTATCAAAATATCACATTTTGGCCCTGGCTGGTGTAGCTCAGTGGATTGAGCTTGGGCTGTGAACCAAAGTGTTGCAGGTTCAATTCCCAGTCAGGGCACATGCCTGGGTTGCAGGCCATGACCCCCAGCAACCGCACATTGATGTTTCTCTCTCTCTCTCTTTTTTCCCCCCTTCACTCTCTAAAAATAAATAAATAAATCTTTTTTAAAAATATCACATTTTAAAATTGGTTTGGTAATGCCATAAACACATGTTCAGTTTGGTTGATGACCTAGCTTTAGATTACATAGCTGAGAATGTTAGTAAATATAAAGTATTGTAGCTGACTTGATACACTCTTTAATACAGGAATATACTACTTCTGTGCCCTCTCTAATAAAAAGGAAGAGAAGTTTCCTCTTTCTGTCTCTCATCTCCCCATTGCTATAGTATGAATGTTTGTTTTTCCCTGAATTCACACATGTTGAAATCTTACTCCTGAAAGGTTGTAGAATTAGAAGGTGGGGCCATTGGGAGGTACTTAGTTCATAATGGTTGAACCCTCATGAATGGGATTTGTGTCCTCATAAAAGAGGCTACAGAGAGATCCCTCACCCCTTCTGCCATATGAGCACACAGTGAGAAGGCACCAGCTATGAACCAGGAGGATGGCCCTTGTCCCACCATGCTGGAACCCCTTCTTCTAGCCACCAAAATTGTTAGAAATAAATTTCTGATTTTCATAAGCCACCCAGTCTGTGGTATTTTTGTTATAGTAGCTGACCATACTAAGACACTCATATACAAGGTCTGTCCTGTCTGGAAAAACTCCAACCATTGTTAATATACAAGGTCTGTCTGGAAAAACTCCAGCCATTGCTTATATAATGAGAACAGTTTATGCAACATCAATGTAACCTGACAGTCAAGTGGACTGGAATGCATATGCACAAACAATGATGACTTCACCATACTAGTCATTAGGGATGGTAGACACCACTGAGTGAGCATGTGTACTGTGTGACCCTCGTGATTAAAAATGAGCAAGTAGAGCAATGACTCTGCATTAAACTTTGTGTTAAGCTTGAACATTCCTCTACAGAAACTGTTTGGATGATTCAGAATGCCACAACTATGGGCAACTGGTGATTGGCACCTTCATCATGACAATATACCTGCTTCTGCATCATGTCTCATGCAGTTTTTGGCAAAACATCAAATCACCCAGGTGACTCAGCCCCTCTACAGCCCAGATTTGGTGCCCTGAGACTTCTGGCTTTTTCCAAAACTGAAATCACCTTTGAAAGGGAAGAGATTTCAGACCATCAGTGAGAGTCAGGAAAATATGACGGGACAGCTGGTGGGTGAACTGTATGAGGTCACAAGGTGCCTACTTGGAAGGGAACTTAGGCATCATTGTCCTATGGACTACATTTCTTGTATCTTGAATATTTTTCAATAAATGTCTCTATTTTTCATATTATATGGCTGGATGCCTTCTGAACAGACCTCTTATTCATGGATAGACATGAATAATTCAGTAAACAACCCACTCCTTCAACTGCACATTCACTGGGCTGAAGTTGGAAATAGGCTGAGAGAGCAGTCAAGGAGTATGCCCAGACCATTTGATTAAGACCTACTGAGAAACATAAGCAAATCAGTAATAAATCATGAAAAGTTGTCAGAGTTAATGTTTCCTGGACTCTGAGGACATCCAGTAATGATAACATAACAATAGTACTTATCTATTACTGAATGATTATTATAACCTTTGTGTACATTAATTCTCACAACAACCTTAAGACTAGGTACTATTACTATCCTCATTTCTTAGATGAATAAGCTAAGGTTCAGTGATAATGAGTTACTATCTGTGGCAGTAGACTCTAAGGTAGTCCTTGTGATCCCTGCCTCCTGGTGTTTCACGTCTTAGTGTTACACTTGCCCCTTTAGTGTGGGCAAACTGTGACTGGTTTCTAACTCATTAAATACGATGGGATATCACGCTCATGACTATATTACATTATACAAAATACCATCTTGCTAACAGACTTCTTAGACTCTGCTTACTGACTTAATAAAGTTAGCAGACATTGTGGGAAACCCATGTACAAAGGAGCAACAGGTAGCATCCTGTTCTTATGCAAACAACAGAATCTCTCAGCCATGATGGCTGCTGATAGCCATACCAGTCTGGAAGCAGACCCTCAGCATCAGATTAGAGTGCAATCCAGCCCACACCTTGATTGAAGCCTTCCAATATCTTGAGCAGAGGATCCAGCTAAGCTATGCCCACTTATGAGCCATAAAAACTGTGAGACAACATATGTGTATTGTTTTAAGTCTCTAAGTTTGTGGAAATTTGTTATGCATCCATGGAAAACTAATACACTTACCCAAGTCAAGTCAGTGAGTGACAGAGCTAGGAGTAAACTTTAGGCTGCAGTGTGGCCCCAAAGTCCACTCTCTGCGATGTTATGATATTCCACAGGCGCAAAAAGTCTCTGTGCTAACAGAATGACTATTTACTTTGTCTCATTCCATTCCAGGTCAGGCAAGCCAATATCTGGGCCCCTCCTTTCCTAACTAAGCAGTTAGCTCCTAATATAGGCATGTCACTCAGAGAGAATGGCACCATTGTCCCCATCATACAACCACAGCCCTGGCTCAGAGATTTTTGCCTGCAAGGGGAAGCAGGCCATAAAATAAATGAGTCCTAATCTCTTCCCAAAGTTACTTACTTCATTTTCAACAGAGTGTAGAGAAGCCTCAGCACTCTCAAGAACAAAGGAGATTGTGGCAAAGGCAATGGGAAAAGAACAATAAATTCATTAGAAATATAGACAAATCTATAGGCCAGGCAGTTTGCTGAGAACAGGAGGGGAGCAATAGGGGGTCCTTCTGGGGTCAGAACAAATCTCAGCCACTGATCTCAAGAACCATCCTTTCAAAGAAGCCCAAATCTGATTAGTCTTTGGAGCAATTTATTTCCCAGTACATTGTTGAAAACAATAAATATTCAGTCAGTAAACAGCGGGGCTTAACATCTGGTGGGGGTTAAGGAAAAAGCAGTCAAACAAAGCATTGTTAAAACCACTGTCAGTCAGTCCATGGTGATTGCAAGCAAACTTAAGGCTGCGACCCCTGAGAAGAACATCACAGACATAATACTGTGGGAGGGTGGGGAGGGGCAGGGTATAGAGCTTACTAAAATAATCCAGCTAGTCACTAGACAAATAAACAAACAACTAATAAACCCCAGAACAAGGAAGAGACCAGTGCCCAGAGTTACTACATTGTATTATCTAAAATGTCTTGTTTTCAGGAAAAAAATTGTAAGACATTCAAAAGAAAATACAACTCACACACCAGGGGAAAAAGGCCAGCAAGAGGAATTGCCTGTAAGAGCCAATTAGATGTCACACTCAGCAAAGACGTCAAAATAGCTGTTATAAATATGTTCAGAAAATTAAACACAGAAATCAAGGAAGTGTTTAATAAAGAAGGAGGTAACTAAATTTTAGTAAGAAACCCTAGTGGCATTTTTTATTACTTACCTATTATCCTCCATTCCCTTGCTTGCCAGTCATCATGAAAATGGTGGCCCACTTTCCTATGGTTACTTGCTGGTTCCAAGACCTTGTTCTAAAAAAACAGAGGTTGTGCTTTTTGGCATGTCTGGGGAAGCAGCACAGAGGCTGACCTTTGTTTCACCTTCATCAATCTGGCATGAGGTCTCAGGAGGTTTCTAATGAAAGCATTTAAAGATGTATGCTATTCATAGCAACCAGGTGCAAGAAATGGAAGATGGGACAAGCAATGGACAAATGTATTGTGAAAGCCTGTGGAGGAGGATGCTGAGAAGGAAGATTCTTGGGCAAGTAAGGGCTTTCAAAGGCAACTATGTACACCAGGGAATTTAGAGTGAAACATGCATTTTCATGGCTCAGAAATGACCTGTGAGGACCCTAAGCTTGCACCTCTGACTGACCTTTGGGCACTGCACAAACAGAAAGTGAAGCTAAGGCAGAGTTTAAGCAATCTGACTTAGTTTTAAAGACCAGCCCTGATTCAGAGCCAATCTATAAAGACAAGAAGTGTGTTTTCTTTTTGTTTTTGCCTCCTGGCATTTGAGAAAATCTCTGTCAGGTCTCTGACTAAACAGAGATACAGAGATAAAGAAACAGAAACATTAGTGCCCACACACAAAAGGAATACTGTCTTCACAAAAATCACTCTGAAAAATTGCTAAACAAATGGATGGTTGTATTTCTCAGCAACCAATGATACTACACACTTGAGAGGGGAGAGAATATGATTTTCATAAATACCACATTATAGTATTTCATATGTCCAATTTCCAACAACAAAAATATATATAAGGCATACAGAGAAACAGGAAAGTTTGGCTCATTTACAGGAAAAAAAAGAAAGTTGAGAGAAAAGCTCCCTGAGAAAGTCCAGGCATTGGACTTACTAGACAAAAACTTCAAATCAACTGTCCTAAATATGCACAAAGTGCTATGTGAAACTATGGACAAAGAACTAAAGGAAAGCAATAGAATAATGTATATTAAAAAGAACATAAAAGGAGATTGAGATTAATTTAAAAGGAAGCAAATAAAAATTCTGGACCTGAAAATAAAAAAAAACTCACTATAGATAGGTTCAAAAGCATATTTGAGAAGCCAAAAGAAAGAATTATCAAGAGTGAAAACGGAGCAATTGAAATTATGCAGTCTGAGGAGCAAAAGAAAAATAAATTAAGATAAATGAACAGAGCCTAAGGGATCTGTGGGACCTCATGAAGTGTATTAACATATGTATTATGGGATCCCAGAAGGAAAACAGAGATGGGGCAAAAGAGTACTTGAAGTAATACAAGCCAGGAACTTCCCAAATATAATGAAAGACATGAACTTTAACATCTAAGAAACTCATCAAACTCCAAGTAGAATAAATTCAAAGAGATTCACAATGATACTCGTTATAATCAAAGGAAGAATCTTGAAAACAACAAGAGAGAAGTGACTTGTCATGGACAAGGGATTCTCAGGAAATTAACATCCAATTTCCCATCAGAAACCATGGAGTCTATAAGGTAGTGGGATGGCCTATTTGAAATGCTGGGGGAAAAAACCTGTCAACCAAGAATTCTATATTCAGCAAGGTTACTTTAACATTTCAGAATCAATTATTTTAATACACCACATCAATAGAATAAAAAAAAAACAGATGACCATCTCACTAGATGCAAAAAATAAATTAGATAAAAATTTCACCTTTTCATGATGAAAATATATAGCAAAGCAGGAATACAAGAGAACTTTCTCAATATGATGAAGAGTATTTACCAAAAAACCCTACACGTTACTACATAGTTAGTGGTGAAAGACTGGATGTTGTTTGCTAGAGGTGAGGAACAAGACAAAGATGCCTATTCTCATCACTTCTACTCAATATTCTACTGAAGATACTAGCCAGAGAAATTAGACAAGAAAAAGAAATAAATAATATCTAGATTGGAATGAAAAAAGTAAAAGAATTACTATTCATAGATGAATTAATCGTGTTGGGGTTTCCTCTGGTTTAGGTGATTTAAATAACTTGTCATGGTAGTTAAACTGAAAAGTGTCCAGGAATTGTACTTTTATGTGTGCCATCATCCCACATGTAGCCCTTGGTTATGTACTCATCTTATATATAAAAAATGTCCGTAAATATAGAGAAAAGGGTAGATAACAAGAACAAACAAAAAACTATTAGAGCTAATACCGAGTTTCAAGTTACAGAATACAGGATCAATATACAAAACTTAGCTCTATTTCTATACACTTGCAATAAGCAACCAAAAAATGAAATTAAGAAAACAATTTCACTTACAATAGTGTCTAAAAGAATAATTTTTGTGTGCATTTTACCACCTGATATTTATTTTTGAGAAATCTTCAATATATTGTACAAAATACTTTTCTTAACCACTCTCTTCAAAAAGATTTCCACCATAGCCTAACTCAAGAACTACAAATTTAAACAAATGAAAAAAAGGGAAGTGCAATGGATGTAATATATTGAAAATATTCTTTGATTGTCAGAGAAAATAACACACATATGTACACATATATATATATTCAATGCCTAAAAATATGGACAGCAAATTATAACCAGAGACATTGAAATGAAGAACAAACTGACAGTAACCAGAGGGGATGGGGATAGGGAATAAGGGGGCAGGAAGGAAAACGGTCATCAAGGAACATGTATAAAGGACATATGGACAAAGCCAAAGTGGGGTAGGATCAAGGGTGGAAGATTGGGATGTGTGAGGTGGGTTGGGAGCGGTGAAGGGAAAATTGAGACATCAAGACAATGGTACTTGAACAATAAAAAAATGCAACAGAAAAAAAATTTCTTTCTCTTGCCCTAGGAAATGTATTGCCAAAAATATTGCTACATGGGATATCTGAAATTTTCATACCTATGTTTCTCTTTGGGACATTTATGGTATCACAATTTACATACATCTTTTATCCATTTTGACTTTATTCTGGTGTATGGTATAATTTGCCAGTCTACTTTAATTTTTTAAAAAATTTTGCATGTACTATTCCAGTTCCTCCAACACCATTAAATGAAGAGGCTATCTTACTTTATTGTAGGCTCATGCCCCCATTGTCAAATATCATTGACCATAGAGACATGAGTTTTGTTCTGGGTTGTCTCTTCTGTTCCATTGGTCTATGTGCCTGTTCTTATGCTGGTACCAGACTGTTTTTATTATAGTGAGTTGAAGTATAGTTTGATATGGGGTATTGTGATCCCTCCTACTTTGTACTTTTTTTTCTCAGAGTCATACTTGGTTCCATATAAATTTTGAAATATTTGGTCTATTTCTGTGAAATATGCCATTGGTAGTTCAATAGGAATTGTGTTGAGTCTATGGATTGCTTTGGGTAGTATTGACATTTTAATGATGTTACTTCTTCCATTCCATGGACAATAGTATATGCTTCCATTTATTTGTATCTTCCTTAATTTCTTTCTTCAGTGTTCTATAGTTTTCCAAGTATAGATCTTTTACCTCCTTGGTTAAATTTATTCCTACATACTTTATTTTTTCTTGTTGCTATAGTAAATGGGACTTATTTCTTAGTTTCTCTTTCTGATATTTCATTGTTGGTGTGCAAAAATGCCACCAGCTTCTGAATATTGCCTTTGTATCCTGCTATTTGGCCATATTCACTTGTTAGGTCAAGTAATTTTTTGGTGGAGTCTACAGGGTTATCTATGTTCACTATCATGTCATCTGCAAAGAATGACAGTTTTACTTTCTCCTTTCCAGTTTGGATGCCTTTTATTTCTTTTTCTTGCCTGACTGCTGTAGTTAGAACCTCCAGCACTATGTTGAGTAAGAGTGGTGAAAGTGGACACCCTTGTCTTGTTCTTGATCTTACTGGGAAAGCTTTAGGTTTTGCCTGTAGAGTATGATGTTGACTGTAGTTTTCTCATATATGGCTTTTATTATGTTGAGGTATGCTCACTCTATTCCCACTTTTATGGAGTGTTTTTATCATAAATGGGGGCTGGATTTTATCAAATGCTTTTTTGGCCTGTATTGACATGATCACATGATTTTTGTCCTTCATTTTGTTTATGTGGTGTATTATGTTAATTGATTTGCAAATATGGTACCATCCTTTCAACACCGAGATCAACCCCACTTCATCATAGTATATCACTTTTTAATGTATTTCTAAATCTGGATTGCAAGTATTTTCTTGAGAATTTTAGCATCTGTTGTCCTCAGAGATATTGGTCTATAATTTTTGGTCATTGTTTTGTTCTTTCCTAGTTTTGGAATTAGGATGATACTGGTTTGGTAAAAAGAGTTTGGGAGTCTTCCATCTTCTTGAATTTTTGTACTAGTTTGAGAAGGATAGGGCTTTTTTCTTCCTTAAAAGTTTGGCAAAATTCGCCTGTGAAGCCATCTGATCCAGGGCATGTCTGTGCCAAGTGTTTTGTTGTGGTGGTGGTGGTGGTTGTGGTTGTTATTGTTGTTGTTGTTGTTATCACAGCTTTAAGTTCCCCAGTCCTTATAGGTCTATTCAGGCTTTCTGCTTCTTGATTCAGTTTTGGAAGACTGTATGTTTCCAGAAATTTGTCCATTTTCACCCAGGTTGTCCAATTTCTTGGCATATACTTGTTCATAGTAATTTTCTACAATCCTTTATGTTTCTGTGGTGTTTGTTTTAACTTATCCTCCTTCAATTCTGATTTTATTTATTGGGCCCTGTCTCATTTTTCTTGATGAGTCTGATAAAAGCTTTATCAATTTTGTCTGTCATTTCATGAAAGCAGCTCCTTGATTTATTGTTCCTTTCAATTGTTCTTTTCATCTCAATGTCACTTATATCTGCTCTGATCTTGATTATTTCCTTCCTTCTATTCTCTCTGGACTTTGTTGGTTGTTGCTCTTTCAGTTATTATAGATGTAAGGTTGTTTATTTGAAATATTTTTATCTTTTATAAGTAGGACTGTACTACTATGAACTTTCCTCTCAGAGCTGCCTTCACTGTGTCCCCTAGGTTTGGGATTGTTGTGTGTTCATTTTCTTACTTTACAGACACTTTTGATTTCTTCCTTAAATTCATTGTTTAATAAATGAATTCATTTATTCATTCATTATTTAATACCATGTTATTTGGTCTCTAGGTATTTGACTGATTTTGAGTTCTTTCCTTGAAGTTCATTTCTGGTTTCAATTCATTGTGGTCTGGGCATACGTTTGATATGATTTAAATTTTCTAAATTCATTGATGTTTGGTGTACTACCACGTGGTCTATCTTTGAGAGTGTCAGTTAAAGACAAATATCATATGATCCCACCTATAAGTGAAACCTAATCAAAAAAACAAATGAGCAAAATACAAGCAGAGACTTGGAAATAAAGAACAAACTGAGAGTGACCAAAGTGGGACAGGGGAATGAGAGGTGAAAGAAGGGGAAAGGGCAAGCAAAGGAACAGATATAGAGGACTCATGGGCATAGAAAATGGGGGAGTTTGACTGTGGTAATGTGGGTTAGCGTTAGGGGTGAGCAATGGGGAAAAAGGTGAGACAACTTTAACTGAACAAAAATAAAGTTTTAAAAATGTGCCATGTCATTTGAATGTGTATTTTGCTTCTTTTGGGTAAAATGTTCTATATATAACAATTAAGTCCATTTGATCTAGACTGTCATTCAGTGCCACAATATCTTTGTTGATATTTTGCTTGGAAGATCTATTGATTGTTGACAATGGGGTGTTAAAATCCCATATGATATATGTACTTTTGTCAACATCTTTCTTGAAGACCTCCAAGATTTTCTTTATATATTTAGGTGTTTCTATGTTAGGTTCATACATGTCTGTAAGGGTTATGTTGTCCCGTTGGATTATATTTTATGTAGTGACCCTCTTTGTTCTGTTTATGGCTTTTCTTTTGAAGTCTGTCTTGTATAAGCATTGTTATCCTGGCTTTCTTTTCATGTCTGTTCATTGGAACATTTTTTCATCCCTTCACTTTCAAACTGTGTAAATGTTTTGTTCTGAGTAGGTGTCTTTTTTAAAATCTTCTAATCACTTTATTGTAGTTCAATTACAGTTGTCTGCATTTACCCTGAACCACTCTTCCCCACCCCAGCCATCCCCATCTCCCTCCCCTGCTTCCACCGCCACCCCCTTGGTTTTGTCCATGTGTCCTTTATAGTTGTTCCTGAAAACCCTTTCCCCAATCCCCTCCCATCTCCCCTCTGGTTACTGTTAGATTGTTCTTCATTTCAATGTCTCTGTTTATATTTTACTTGTTTGTTTGTTTTGTTGACTAGGTTCCAGTTAAAGGTGAGATCATATGGTCTCTCACCACCTGGCCTACTTCACTGAGCATAATGCTCTCCAGTTCCATCTATACTGTCACAAAGGATAGGAGCTCTTTCTTTCTTTCTGCTGGATAGTATTCCATTGTGTAAATATACCATAATTTTTTGATCCATTCATTTTGAGTAAATGTCATTTAGCATATATGCACGTTGTATCTTCTTATCCATTCAGCTACCCTATATCTTTTGATTGAAGAATTTATACCATTTATTCTTAGGGTTATTATTGATAGGACATATACATTGCCATTTTTAACTCACCTCTCTCTCTCCCTCTAATTTCTCTCTTACTTCTCCTTTTTACAGCAGTCCCTTTAGCATCTCTTAGAGTGCTAGATGATGAAGGTGTAGTCTTTTAGCCTTACTTTGCCTGGGAAACTCTTATTTCACAATCCATTTTAAATAAGAGCATTGCTGGATAAAATAATCTTGGTTGTAGGCCCTTTCTTTTCATTACTTGGAATAATTTGTGCCAGTCCAATCTGGCTAGTAGTGTTTCTGTTGAGAAATCAGGTGATATACCTTATTGGAGTTGCCTTGTATGTTACTAGCTGTTTTTCCATTGCTGACCTTAAGATGATTTCTTTAGAGATGGCAAGATGATAGAAGAGTCCAAGGGAGCCACACTAACTTCCTCCTGGGACCAATCTGGAATTACAACTAAATTGTGGAGAAAGCACCCAGAAGAAACAACTGAACAATAGTGAGAGAGAAGCCTGATAACCATGGACAAACAGAAGAACAAACTTTAGCACAACCTGACCACACCTATAAAACAGCATACAAGAAGTTGTGAATGGAGTGACCCTCAGTCAACCAGCTGGAGGGAAAGACTAGACAAAGAACAACACACCAATAATCAAAACCCAATTACATACATATAGCTAACATAAACAGCATAAAGGGCATCCCAGAGCATCAAGTTCAGGAGATTAAGGGGACTGCACCACTGAATCTCACTGGTCTCCTACTATAGAAGTTCACACCACAAACTCAGGAAGTCAAAGCAGATAAATTTAAGTAGAAGCAAACAAGAAGAGTGTCACAAATAATAAGACAAAGAAACAACCCCTAATGGAAAGGAAAGGAGGAATCCTCAGGAAGAGTGCTAAATAAAAGAGGCAAGTCGGCTGGCAGATATTGACTTCAAAACAATGGTTATAAGGAAGCTCAATGAGCTCAGTGTGAATTACCAAAAGCTACAGGGAAACAATGAGGAACTTCATGGAAACTATATCAGCATAGAAAAGACATAGAAACTATCAACAAGAGCAAAGAAGAAATGAAGAATACAATTTCTGAATTGAATAACATGGCAGAAGGAATCAAAAGCAGGCTATGTGAAGCAGAGGATTGAATCAGCAAACAGGAGGACAAGGGAGAAAAAAATTTCTGGAAAGAACAAGAAAAGGAAAAAAGACTAAAAAATGACAAAGATGTATTAAAGGATATGCAGAACAAATACAATGTAATTATATCTGTATAATAGAAATATGAGAAGGAGAAGAGCAAGGGATAGAAAACCTGTTTGAAAAAATAATGATGGGAAATGTTCTTCATTTGATGAGAGAAAAGGTAACACAAATCCAGGTAGCACAGAGAGTCCCAATTAAGAGGACCCCAAAGAGGCCCATTCCAAGAAATACCATAATTAAAATGGCAATATTCAAATATAAAGAGAATCTTAAAGGCAGCAAGGGAGGAATAGGAAGTATCATACAAGAGAGCCCTGATAAGACCAGCAGCTGACTTCCAAATGGAAATACCATAAGCCAGAAAGGAATGGCAAGAAATATTCCAAGCAATGAAAAGCAGAGTTCTGCAATCAAGACTACTCTATAAAGCAAGGCTCACAATAAAAATAGAAGACAAAATAAGAAGTTTATCAGACCAAATAAGGCTAAATGAATACACCTCCACCAACCACCATTGCAGGATATGTTAAAGTGACTACTTTAAAGAGATGAAGAAAAGGTTAGGAGCTCCTTCTTTGATCCACTCATTTACTGATGGGCACTTAGGTTGCTTCCAGCACTTGGCTATTGTAAATTGTGCCGCTATGAACATTAAGGTGCATAAGTTCTTTTGGATTGGTGTTTTAGGGCTCTTAGGATATAATCCCCACAGTAAAATTTCTGGGTCAAAAGGCAGTTCTACTTAGTTTTCTCAGGAAATTCCATACTGTTTTCCACAGTGGCTGAACCAGTCTACATTCCACCAATAGTGCACTTTTCTCCACATCCTCTCCAACACTTGTTTGTTTTGTTTATGATGGCCATTCTGAATGGTGTGAAGTGGTATCTCATTGTGGTTTGAATTTGCATGTATCTGAGGGCTAGTGATGCTGAGCATCTTTTCATATGTCTCTGGGCCCTCTGTATGTACTCCTTGGAGAAGTGTCCATTCAATTCTTTTGCTCATTTTTTAAATTGGGTTTTCTGTCTTCCTGGAGTGGGGTCATGTGAGTTCTTTATATATTTTGGAGACCAAACCCTTATCTGAGGTATCATTGGCAAATATGTTTTCTCATATAGTTGGTTCAGAAACTTTTTAATTTGATGAGGTCCCATTTGTTTATTCTTTTCTTTATGTCCCTTGCTTTAGGGGGCATATCAGTGAAGATGTTGCTGTGTGGAATGTCTGAAATCTTCCTGACGATCTTTTCCTCTGTCACAACTTATATTTAAGTCTTTTATCCACCTTGAATTTATTTTTGTGTATGGTGTAAGTTGGTGCTCAAGTTTCACTTTTTTGCATGTAGCTGTCCAGACCTTCCAACACCATTTGTTGAAGATGCTATTTTTGATGCATTTTATGCTTCTGCCCCCTTTGTCAAATATTAATTGACCATAGAGACTTGGGTTTTTCCTAGGTTCTCTCTTATGTTCCATTGGTCTATTTGCCTGTTCTTATGCCAGTACCAGGTTGTTTTGATTACAGTGGCCTAGTAATACAGTTTGATATCAGGTATTGTGATCTCTCCTACTTTGTTCTTTCTCAAAATTTCTGTAGCTATTTGGGGTAATTTCTGGTTCCATATAAATTTCTGAAATGTTTGTTGTCTGTGAAATATGTCATTGGTACTTTAATAACTATTGCGTTGAATCTATAAATTGCTTTGGATAGTATGGACTTTTTTGATGATGACAGTGTGGATGGAACTGGAGAGCCTTATACAAAGTGAAATAAGACAGTTGGTGAGAGACAAGTACCATATGATCCCACCTTTAACTGGCACATAATCAACAAAAGAAAATAGCAAACAAAATATAACCAGAGACATTGAAATTAAGAACAATCTCCCTTTGTTTTTAAAATGTATCATTTTAATTATGATATGTCATGAAGTAGGTTTCTTTTGGTCCATCTTGATTGGGTTCCTCTGTGATTCCTGAACTTTCATGACTTTTTCCCACCCCACATTACAGAAGTTTTCTGCCAGTATTTTTTCAAGCTGACTTTCTATCCTTTGCTCTTTTTCTTTTCCTTCTGATATTTCTATGATGTGAATGTTGTTATGTTTCATTTTGTCCTGAAACTACCTTAAACTACTCATTCTTTTTATTTTTTCATTTTGTTGCTCTGACTGGATATTTCTTTTTACCCTGTCTTTCAGCTCACTGATTTGCACCTCTGCTTAACCTAGTCTGCATTTACTTCCTTCTAGTATAGTGTTCACTTCAGATAATGTATTCTCCATTTCTTCCTGGTTTTTATTCATAGTTTCTATATCCCTTTCATGCTGCTGTAATTTCCACTAAGATCCTTGTAACTCCCATAAAGTTCCTTGTAGTTCTCGCTGAGTTTCTTGAGCATCCTTATAACCATTATTTTGAATTCTAAGTCTGATAGATAACTTGCTTCAATTTCATTTAGCTCTTTTTCTAGTATTTCTCTTTTCCTTTTGATCAGGTTATATTTCTCTATCTCCCCATTATAGTTGACTGTTTTGTTTGTTCCTGCATCTCACGTTGCTTTGTTTTGTCTGCTTGTCTTCATGGGGTGGACTTTTATGGTAGGTGATCTGTGGGACTGAGTGGTACAGTCTCTTTGATTTCCTCATCTGGATGATCTAGGGTTATCCTTTATTCACATCATGTGTGCTCTCCTGTTGTACATGGGCTTTGGTTAATGATGGCTTATTCATTCTGTGGCTCTCTCCTCTGGCTGGCTCACTGGGTGTCACAACCCTTGCCACATCTTGTATGCTATTGTACAGATGCTGGTTAATAAAGAAATACTACCTGGAAAACCAGACTCCTACCAGGAAAAATATCCCTTACCACATCAGCAATATCAATGGAAGTTGAGTAAAGATTAATAAGGTTGGGCAGAAATTAAGGATATTATAAGCTAGGAAAATGGGAATATGTATTGACTAATGGAGAGAAAAATGATTTTGAGTAAAAAGAGGGAGGATAAATAATAAGAGTAGGGAATAGAAACAAGGCAAAGAAAGTGAAAAATCAAATTTAAAGCGTAAGTAAAATGGAAGGGTGATGGTAAACTGGCATAAGAATGCGGAAGAGTATAATATGAGGTTTAAAATTAAATTAGAAATGCAGTGAACTAAAGGGAACAAAATGCAGAAAAATCACATCAGTGTCAATAACAACCACAGCTGAGCAAGGGTTAATAAAAGTGGAAAGAGAATAACAATATTACACAAAAGAGAACAGAGAATATGAGATGTCTACAGTAAGGGAAAATGATTTTGAAAGGACAGTAGGAGAAAAAATAATGAGAGTACGGAATAGGTTCAGGCTAATAAGGGGAAAAAAATCCAAACTCAAATAAGCATGGGAAATAGGAAGGCAAAATGGAATCAGACAGGAAGAGAGTAACCTATGAGATCTGAAATAAAAATATAGTAAAGAAGTAGGAATAAAGTTGAAGAAGAACAGCAATAGCCATAATATCCACAACAAACAAGCCACAATTTATAAAGGTGCAAAGAAAATATGAATATTATAAAAGGGAAGAAAAGAATGCGAGCTGACTAGAGGGAGAAAGAATGATTTTGAGAGGGTAAATGGTAAGAGTAAGGAATAATAACAAGGTATAGCATGGAGGGTGTAGGGTAAGTTGAGGCAGTCTTGCTTCCTCAACCAGGTGTCTGGATAGCTAAGGGAAGCAGTGTTCCCTTGGAGGGGCCTGATAACCAGTGTTCTCATAGCTTTGAGACTAGGTCTGATAAACTGTTCCCATAACATGAAGTGAGCTTGCATGTGCAGAATTATGTTATGTTATGTAATGTTCTGGCAGTTTTCCAGCTTTGTTCCCCTCTAGTATTTAAACAGGTAGGGACTCCCTGCTGGGGGCAATGATGAGAGATATGCAAAGGAACAGGTGCCACAATGGGTGCCATGCTGGGGAGCAAGGGCCAAGACACAAGACATGCAGACAGACACGCAGCTTGCAGCATGTGTGGCTCACCCACCCATGAATAAAGGCATGCCAGACATCCCAATGGCGCTGTGAATATTTTTCCATCTGCACAAACACCATGAACCTGCCTGGCCTTGAAGAGTAGCAACACAGGGGAAAATTTTACAATGGAAATAAGAAAGGGTAGGAAGAAGGCAAAATGGAGTAAGTCAAGGGAAGGGTACAATGTGAGATTTGAAATAAAAATAAAATAAAAGATAACATAAGAATCTGAATAAAAGTAATAAGAAATAAAAGACAAAAAATAGTGAATTAGTTGGAATAAAATTGACACAAAAGCAGAAGTCTTAAAAGGCTATGTGAAAGAAAAACAATAACAAATTCTGAAGAGGAACAAGATGGAATTTTTCTCAGCATAGTTTGGTGTTCGCCTTTTTCCTCTTTCTGGATCTGCCTCTGGGTTATTTTCAGCTCAAGATCCCAGGGATAGTCATTCAGCTTCTGGCAGCACTTCCTGTATTATCCTCACTTGTATCTAGAGTGGACTTCTATTGTAATTGGGAGGGTAGGGGCCACTAGTTATCCCCTTGGAGTCACTGTTCACCCTTCTGAGAAAGTTGTAGGTGTGTTCTCTTTCCTTTTCACCAGCTGTCTTCATCTGCCCCAGCCATCTTCATCTACTCCAGCTTATTACCAAAAATGTACAGTTACTGCTAAATTTTCTGTCTGTTTCAAGGGAGGGGCCTGTCAGAGTAAGAGGGTCTGCTGTTTCCTGCTTGGATCTGAGGGCAGCTCTCTGTGCTAGCTGGGATTGGGCAGAGCCCTGTTTCCCCCTTGTCACACCAATTTCTGATACCCCTGTTTTGCTGGGCTCAGTGAAATAGGGTCCTAAGAACCAGTGTATTTTGTCTTCCTCAGAGAAATTCAAAATGGGCCCTTTAGATGTTTCTCTTTCTGTCCCTCACTTGTGGATGTGAACCCTGGAGGGGGTTCTTAAGTCTCTCCTGCTTGCATTCTGCAGGAGTTGGGGGATGGGTGCATTCTTCTCTTTCTGGAGGTTAGATCTCCCCCAGGGAAGGCAGTTCTGTCTGGCTATATATAATCTCAGGTGCTCTTCTCCTGCCTTTCCTGTTCCCAGCCCATTGCCTTCATAGTAGATACCATCCCAAAATCTCTACTCTGTGCAACATCTGGCCTGATAGCTGTGCTGGTCTGGGGATGAAAATTCCCCTTACTGTGCACCTTTCTGATTGCTCTTCCCAGCTACACTCAGTAGGAGCAAACTGTGCCATCGATCCTTTCCTCTTGCTGGCAGGGTGATTGGCACATGTAGCCCCTACCCAGCACACCTCAGCTCCCATTTTAAAAAGTTTCTCCAGGCACTCCCACTGAAACACTGAGTCACTAAGTGGTTTTCCTCACCCACTGTTAGGAACCACCCTGCCTGGTTTCAGAAGCTGTAACCCCCCATGGCTAAGGCTGAGTAAAAAGACCTTATGGGACCATAAGCTACTAAGGAGACAAAACTTATCCTCATGGCAGGGGTGCAGCCTCTGACCCCTTTACTTCATCCTGCTTGACCCCTGGAGGATGGCTGTTTAGTCAATGACGGGTAAGATTCCTCAAGGGAAGAACAACTTAAGACAGGCACAGTCATGAAGGAACCATCAGGGAAGGACTTAGGGGACTATAAAAAAGGGGTGATGGACCCTCACCCCTTGGCTTTAACATAGCCTGAGTCCTCACTCTATCTGTAAAAGTTTTCCTAATCTCTTGGCTGCCAGAATTCCCCACCTGATTCAGGCCTGAAACAATGCCAGAGGGTGGTGCAGCCCTGTGCTGAAAGGGCAGTTCCTTGAGGTCATGGGGGTTGCAATCAGGCCTAAGAAAGAATGCATAAAATCCTGTGAAACCCGCTTTGCTAAAAATAGCCTCAGTTTAAATGTTAAGGGTCCCAGCATAAAGTGAGTTGGTTTCCCAAAGTTTTATGGCCCTTTGACATCACTCTATTTATTTGACCCTGACTCAGAATAAGACCTTATAGTTCTTTGAATGTTATCTATTCCTTGATAATTACTGCCTGACAATGATTGATGAGCTTTACGTATACCCTGTATTCCTGTGCAAACTCAAACCAATAAAATCCCATTAAGAAAGAGGTTTAAGGCCCTTCTCCTCTGAGAGACTGGCCACCTTTCCTCTCCAAGCAGATCATGTCTTGGTAGACTTATTCTCATCCACAATGGCCAGGGAGAGCTTTGCTGGATGAAGCTCCTCTACAACACACAACCTTTCCAAAAATCCAAAAGTCTTTCATAGTCATGGCTGGTTGCAGTCTGTCTCTGTCTGACCCAGATAGAAATGGAATCCCTCTCTCTTGCCCTCTCCCAGTTGGTGCTTGCTGCTTCAGCTATGGGTGTGCTACTCACTGTGTGTGTGTGTAGCCTAGATCTCCCCAATTTGTGTTTCCTAGTCACTTCCAGCCTGGTTCTGAGAGTTCTCTGCCCTGTGAGGGGAGGAAGCCTTAGAGCTGTGGTCTCTGACTAGGTTCTCTATGGTCCCAGGTATCATGCCTGAGATACTTCCCCTTCAACCTATAAAATCTCCTTACTGCCCATTGTGAAACATCTTCTGTACTCCTTGGCTTTCAAACTTCATATCAATTAAGATGCCATTGAATGATAACCTTATTTTTTCAGAAGATCAGTCAAGTATCCAGCCAAGTATCTTGTCTTGTGGAGAAGAACAAGTGAACTCAACTTCTACCTATTTGGCTTCCATCTTCTCTCTCCCAGAATAAGAATAAATTTAACGAAATTGGAAACTTAGCCTATGAAAACTATAAAGCATCATGAAAAGGGCTAAAGATCTAAATAATGGAAAATATTTATGTCATGAATTAGAAGATTTAATAGTATTAAGATGGCAATACTTCCAAAACTGATCTACAGATTCATCATCAACATTATCAGAATCCAGCTGACTTCTCTGTAGAAACTGACAAGCTTATTCTAAAATTCATATGGAATTTCAAGGGACCTTGAATATTCAAAACTATCTTGAAAGAAGAACCAATTAGGATTCACACTTCCCAATTTCAAAACTTACTGCAAAGCAATATTAGGGTAGACATACATACATCAGTAGACTAAAATTGAGAGTCCAGAAATAAATTCATGTGTCTATACTCAACTTTGGACAAGGGTGTCAAGACCATTCAATGGAGGAAAACCAGTTTTTTCAAAAATGATCAGACAACTGGACTTGGCTGGTGCGGCTCAGTGGATTGAGTACCAGCCTGTGAACCAAAGGGTCACTGGTTTGATTCCCACTATGGGCAAGTGCCTGGGTTGCAGCCAAGGTCCCTGGTGGGGGTGCGCAGAAGGCACCACACATTGATGTTTCCCTCCCTCACTTCCCCTCTGTCTACAAATAAATAAATAAGTCTTTAAAAAATAACCACATGGAAAAGAATGAAGTTGCCCTAGCTGGTGTGGCCCAGTTGGTTGGAGCATTGTCCCATAACCAAAGGGTTGTAGTTTGGTTTCCAGTCAGTGCAATTATGAGTTTGATCCCTGGTCCAAGCATATATGGGAGGCAACTAGTCAATTTTTTTCTTTCATATCTATGTTTATTCTCTCTCTCCCTTTGTGGCCCTCTCTCAAAAAAAAAAAAAAGGTAAAATGTCCTCAGAGGAGGATAAAAAAGAGGGGAAGAACAAATTTGTAACCTTTCCTCACACGATATACAAAAATGAGCTCAGCCCTGGCTGGCATAGCTCAGTGGATTGAGCGCGGCCTGAGAACCAAAGTGTCGCAGATTCGATTCCCAGTCAGAGTACATGCCTGGGTTGCAGGCCATGACCCCCAGCAACCACACATTGATGTTTCTCTCTATCTATCTATCTCCCTCCCTTCCCTTTCTAAAAATAAATAAATAAAATCTTCAAAAAAAATGAGCTCACAATGGATCAAAGACAAAAGAAAGAGCTAAACCTATAAAACTCTTAGAAGAAAACATGTGAGCATATTTTCTTCATTTCAGATTTGGCAATGGATTATTAGATATGACAACAAAACTATTAATACTAGCAACCAAAAAATTGGACTTTATCTAATTTGAATCCTTGAGCGTTTCAAAGGACACTACCAAGAAAATGACAAGAAAGACACAGAATGGGAAAAAATATTTGCAAATCATATACCTATTAAAGGACTTATATCTGGAATATATAAAGAAATATTACAGTACAAAGCTAAAAAGAAAAATTTTAAATGAGCAAAGGATCTGACTAAACATTTCTCAAAGGAAGATATACAAATGACCAATAAGCACATGAAAAGATATCTGCTCAACATCATTAATAAAAAGGAAAATACAAACCAAAACCATATTAAGATACCACTTCATTCTCAGTAGGAGAATGTCAGTTAGTGTTTCAGCCTGGCCTTAGGCAGCCTCTTTGAGACTATAGGGATTCACATTTCATGGCTGACTTCTTCTGTTGTTATTCCATTCTCTCCACAATCATATTCTATTCATTCCATTCATTTCATAATCAAGCTTCAGCACCATAGGATGGGGCAGAGTAATTCCTGTGGGTGGAGCTATTGCTTCCCATCAGGCTGATGCCCCTTGGAGGGGAGTGCTCTACTTGAGCAAGACGGCTTCTGCAGTATGAGGATTACTCAGCACAGGGATCCTGGTGACTTCTCTCTCAGTTCTATCCCTAAAGCCACTGTCCATGGTCTTTCCTCAAGCATCTCTAGTCCACTCTGATCCCTCTTTGCCAGAGCCCAGTGTAAGTGGCTGCATATGAAAATTTATGTGTTGGCCTTTTAAAATGGCTCTTTGCATCTCTAGCCATCCACCTCTGGCAGAGAGAAACCCTACCACTTTTCACAGCTGGAAGTTGTCTGGGTTCTTTTTGGACTCTGGTGCTATAGTCTGGGAGCCCCACTTGGAATTTAGATCCCATACTTCTAAGGGGGAACCTGCTGGTCACTGAAGTATTCCTCCAGCACTTGAACTGACACCTGTGGGAGCCCAGCCAGCCCTCTCACATCTCCTCTGCACTCTGTACCAGTCATATGGTGGTGAACACTTGACATTTCCTATGATAAGAGAAATGCAAATTAAAATTATTCTATGAAACTATTTTTTGTTTACCATACACTCAACAATTGAAAGGTTTGTTAATGCAGTCTGCTAACCAAGATATGGGGAAACATGTACTTATATGTTGCTGAGAGAAGTATAAGTTGGTACAATCCCTAAAAAGCAAAATATAGCAATATCTATATATAGGAAAATTACAAATATGCATGTCCTTTAATGCAGCATTCCACTTCTAGGAATTCATCCTACATATATAACTGCACAGAGGTGTAATAACATATATAAGTAATCATTCATATAGCATAGACTGTAGTAGCAAAATATTGGAAACAATGCAAATATCTATCATGTAATTTTTGACTCCTAAATAAATCCTTATAAATTTTGAGTGGCAATTGGGAACAAAAGTTTCTTGTATGGTCTTCATGTAACCTTGGGCTAACAAGGAGCAAATGAGTGGATATACTGATTGATTTCTCACCCTGTAGGCAGAATGGAAAAATGTTCCCCAAAGGTTAGATATGGAAGGAGAAGAGATAGAAAGGGATCTGAGATGGCCATGGGTCTGGCTTAAGCTGCAGAGAGAGAATTTACAGAGATGGGAGAACAGAAAAAGAGAAGCATGTTGAATGTGACCTGCTCAGTGAACAACATCAATATCACATAAGAAGTTGGCATTTTGAGTGGGGAGCACAAAAGAGGCCTAAGCAGGATTAACCCAGGAGACAACAGCAGAGTGAAGTAACTTGAGTGAAGTTGAACTCTGAAGGGGAGTGTGTAGCAAGAAGGGCATGGAAACAGCTTGGAAAGCTTTTAAATCCATAGAAAGGCTGACAAAGTTGCTCATGTTTGGGGCTGCTGAAGATAGCTTTTTGTGTAGAAGCAGTGGAGTCCCTTTCCTGGACTTTGTCTTGTACTTCTTTTTCCCAAAGTCTCACAATGTTGGTGGTCAAAAGAGTTCCCTCAGCATTTACCTCTAATCTTAATCTCCATTGAACCAGGTCTGGAGCCATGATGGGCGCTAATCTATCTCCTCTACTCAGTTCAGTTTCATCTTCCTCTCAGATTCTTATGAACAAAATATTTCTGTTTCTCCTTTAGCTCAAAAAAGAAGCCCTCAATAATAGCAAGTAATGAAAATGGCATATTCTTAGAACTTTCCTGGCCTGCCTACTCCACAGAGAGCCTAATTCTGGGTTCAGCTCTGATGTGCTGCTGTCTGCATGTTAAATATTCCCTGGTAGGAAATACAACACTCTATACTGTTCCATTGCTGCCAACCCAAAACACCATGAGGGGCATGGAGCACTGGGTATCATTTTCATTCACAACAGCAACAACACGACAAATGAAACCTTTACTCATTGTATAGGAAGAATTGTGGTGCAGTAGAAAAATGTAGTTAGCCCAGAGCAGGAGACCTGGATTCTTGCGCTAATTATGATTCATCAGCATCTGCATACTGATTACCATACTGCAGTTTGGTAATTCCCTCATTTTGCATTCATTTGCTGGGTTTGATGAGGTCAGTGGTTTTCAAAATACCAGCAGTGATCACACCCTGAGCAGGAGAGACCTGGACTTACCACCCCCCAGCTCCCATTTAGAAGTGTCCCCCTCACTGAGGTCCACTAAAATCCATCTGGTCTGTGTGACCAATGAGATCTCTCCAGTTCTAAAGTTTCTGATGAATCTTTTTCAAATATTCTTTGGTATGATGATCATGATTTTTTAAAACATTTTTATTGTCATTCTATTAAAGTCTCAATTTTGCCCCCTTTGCCCTCCTCTGCCCATCTCACCTCCCCCTCCGCAGTCAATTCCTACACTGTTGTCCATGCCTGTGGCTCATTCATATGTGTTCTTTGTACAGTCCCTTCCCCTTCTTTCCACCATTATCCCCCTCATTTCTCACTTCTGGTCACTTTTAGTCTATTTTATGTTCCCATGCCTGTGGTTCTATATTGTTTGTTAGTTTATTTTGTTCATTAGATTCCTCTTATAGGTGAGATCATATGGTATTTGTCTTTCACTGACTGGCTTATTTCACTTAGCATAATATTCTCAGTTCAACCCTCAGTTCTCAATCAATGGCTGTCGCAAAAGATAGGAGTTCTTTCTTCTGCTGCATTGTATCAATGTACTACAGGTTTTGATCCACTCATTAATTTAAAAGCTTCTGCATGGCTAAAGAAACCATCGTCATAATGAAAAGGGAACCAACCGCATGGGAAAACATATTTGCCAATGATGCATTGTACAAGGGTTGAATCTCCAAAATACATAAAGAACTCATATGACTCAATGCCAGGAAGACAAACAATACAACTGAAAAATGGGCAAAGGATCTAAATAGACACTCCTCCAAGGAGTGCATACAGATGTCTCAGAGACATGTAAAATGATGCTCAACATCACTAGCCATCAGAGGGATGGAAATTAAAACCACAATGAGATATTGCCTCATACCTGTCAGAATGGCCATCATTAATTAATCAACAAACAAGAAATGCTGGCAAGCTTGTGGAGATAAGGGAACCCTAATTCACTGTTGGTGGGAAAGCAGACTGGTACAGTCACTGTGAAAAACAGTATGGAACTTTCTGAAAAAACTGAAAAGGAACTGCCTTTTGACCCAGTGATTCCACTGCTGGTATATAGCCTAATAATCCCCAACCACCTATTCAAGAGAACTTAGGATAACCATGATTTTTAATACAAGAGAAATCCAATACATTTGACAACTACATTAGAAGCAGTAGACAGAAAAGGAAAAGCTCCCTATGTACATTTAAACCACAGTATTTTTCACCCCTCATGTTTAGCTCTTTTGCTAACCTCAAGCAGAGTCTATGTACGCAGAAAGGCAATAGGGATATGTGCATGGCTGTTAAAGTGCTAAAGTCAGAAGAAAGGCTTTGCCAGGCATCATCTCAGCTTCTAACCTCATATTTACCTGATAGGAATTATAAGTCCTTTCTCACACGAGGTTCACAGATGAAAAAGTGCTTGCAACAGTAAAATCAAGGCAGAAAAGCCTAACTCTCAGCTTCAAGCAGTGCCCACAAGTAAGGACTCCTCCCATAGCTTTCCATGTAGCTTAGGTGCATAGTAAGGCCATGTGAAGGAGACAGTACATATATGGTCATTCTTGTTTTCTCTATTACATGCTTCCATAAATGTTCAAAACTAATGATGCTGTCCCACCAACAGGAAGGGAAGTCTCCACACATTGCACATGGTTTTCTAGGGGCCAAAACCACAAAATTGAGCATAGCTGTGTTGCTCTTCAGGAGAAACACCCACAAATCTTGCGTCCCTGGCACCAGGCTTAAACCAACTGGACATATAGACCACATGGTGTTCCAGTAGGTGAGCAAGCTGAATTTTATGGACAGAATGTCTAATTTTGACTTTTATTAGAAAGAGATAACAGCTGGAAATCACAATTTCAAAAGCAGGTAATTTTCATTTTATTTATTTTGGTTAAAATTATCCAACCTGAATCTCACAGAGGACACACTAACACACTTTGACTAATTAAATTTATTTAAGAAAAGCATAACTAGTTTTTCTCTTCAGAAAAAATATTCTGAATACAGTGAAGTTAAATCTGAGATCTCTGGAAGTATGCATATATTAATTTACTCAGTGTCTGTAGGCTCACAAATGTGAATTTTACTTAGTTTTTTCATTATCTATCAGATGAGCACTTTGACACATTTAGCATATTAATGTGGTATATTACATTAATATATTTTTATATCATGCAATCTTTTCAACTTTACCAAAGATGGCCATATCTACAAAGCTCAAAGATGTTGTTTAACAAAACACTTACTCTTAATTATCTCTTTATATATTTGAAATTATTCATACTGACATAATTTAATATATATTTCATGAATTACCTTTCTTGAACTTTATGAGAAATGGAAATGGTTCCAAGAAATAATTCAACAGATGTGGTTTCCATAAATAATCCCTTTAAAATAAAGAAAAAGAAGGAAAAATGAAGAAATTCTACATGTAATAATTAGGTAGCTACTCTTTTACATATATTCTGGGAGAGGGTACATCTATTAAGCAGTAAAACAAAAAGTTTATTTCTGGAGATGGAACTGATTTATACTGACTGTGTTTATACTTACACAAACCTATACATGTGATCAAATTTTATGTAAAAATTCATGTAAAAATTGGTGAAATCTGGATAACTTCCTTGTGTGAGTTAACAGCATCAAGCCAATGTCAATTTCCTGGTTTTCATAATATATTTTGATTATGAAAAATATCAGTGAAAAGAGAAATACACAAATACAAAGAACTTCTCTTTCTCAAAAAATGATAAAATTAAAACTGAAGGTTTGTGTGAAATCTAAGAATGCAGTGGAAAATATTTGCATTTTCTCAGAAAATAAAGCCAGTGCCTGAACTGGATGAAATGCTTAGTTATAGATATTTGTAAACATCATATGACATCTGTGGTATTTATAGTTGTTAACAGAAGCAAGATTAGTAAAACACTTAAACCATAATTTCTGAGTACTGTCAATTACAGGAAAAAACATATCTTAAAATATTTAGGCTTCTTCTTTTCACTTTAATATTGTTCAAGTACAGTTTTCTCCCTTTTACTCCCAATCCAGCCCACACCCAACCCTCCCCACTTCCCTCCCCTTACCACCCTCCCCCTAGTTTTTGTCCATGTGTCTTTTAAATTTGTTCCTGTAATCCCTACCCATTCTCCCCTGAAATTCCCTCTTCTCTCCCCTCTGGTCACTATCAGTCTCTCCTCTATTTCAATGTCTTTGGTTGTATTTTGTTTGTTTCTTTGTTTTGTTGTTTAGGTTCCTGTTGAAGGTGAGATTATATGGTATTTGTCTTTTACTGCCTGGCTTATGTCGCTTAGCATAATGCTTTCCAGCTCCATCCAAGCTGTTGGAAAGGCTAGCAGCTCCTTCTTTCTTTCTGCTGCATAGAATTCCATTGTGTAAATGTACCATAGTTTTTTGATCCATTCATTTACTGATGGGCATCTAGGTTGCTTCCAGCACCTAACTATTGTAAATTGTGCTACTATGAGAATCGGGGTGCAAAGGTGCTTTTGTATTGGTGTTTTAGTGTTCTTAGGATATAGTCCCAGCAGTGGAATTGCAGGGTCAAAAGGCAGATCAATTTTTAGTTTCCTGAGGAAGTTCCATACTGCTTTCCATAGTGGTTGTACCAGTCTGCAGTCCCACCAACAGTGCACTAGGGACCCCTTTTCTCCACAACCACTCCAACACTTGTTTGTTGCTTTGTTTATGATGGCCATTCTGACTGTTGTGAAGTGGTATCTCATTGTGGTTTTAACTTGCATCTCTCTGATAGCTAGTGATACTGAACATCATTTCATGTGTGTTTGGATTTTCTGTATGTCCTCCTTAGAGAAGTGTCTGTTCAAGACCTTTGCCCATTTTTTTAAAAAGATTTTACTTATTTATCTTTTTTTAGAGAATGAAAGGTAGGGAGAAAGAGAGAGAAACATTAATGTGTGGTTGCTGGGGGCCATGGCCTGCAACCCAGGCATGTGCCCTGACTGGGAATCGAACCTGCGACACTTTGGATCGCAGCCCGCACTCAATCCACTGAGCTACGCCAGCCAGGGCCTTTGCCCATTTTTTAATTGGGTTGCTTGTCTTCTTAGAGTGTAGTTGTGTAAGTTCTTTATGTAATTTGGAGATTAAACCCTTGTCTGAAGTACCATTGGCAAATATGTTTTCCCAAACAGTTGGTTCTCTTTTAATTTTGATACTGTTTTCTTTAGCTGTGCAGAAGCTTTTCATTTTGATGAGGTCCCATTTGTTTATACTTTCCTTTATGTCCCTTGCTCTAGGGGACATGTCAGTAAAAAAGTTTCTGCGTGAAATATCTGAGATTTTCCTACCTATGTTCTCCTCTAGGACTTTAATGGTGTCACTCTTTATATTTAAGTCTTTTATCCACCTTGAATTTATTTTTGTGTAAGGTGTAAGTTGGTGCTCGAGTTTAATTTTTTTGCACGTAGCTGTCCAGTTCTCCCAACACCATTTGTTGAAGAGGCTATTTTTACTCAATTTTATGTTGCTGCCCCCTTTGTTGAATATTAATTGACCATAGAGACTTGGGTTTATTTCTGGGCTCTGTGTTCTGTTCCATTGGTCCATGTGCCTGTTTTTATGCCAGTACCAGGCTGTTTTGATTACAGTGGCCTTGTAGTTTAGTGTCAGGTATTGAGATCCCTCCTATTTTACCCTTCTTTCTCAAAATTGCAGCAGCTATTCGGGGTTGTTTATGGTTCCATATAAATTTGTGAAGTGTTTGTTCTATGTCTGTGAAATAGGCCATTGGTACTTTAATAGGTATTGCATTGAATGTGTAAATTGCTTTGGGTAGTATGGACATTTTGATGATATTAATTGTTCCAATCCATGAACACAGTATATGTTTCCATTTGTTTGAGTCTTCCTTGATTTCTTTCCTCAGTGTTATGTAGTTTTCTGAATACAGGTCTTTTACCTCTTTGGTAAGGTTTATTCCTGGGTATTTTATTTTTCTTTTTGCTATTTCAAATGGGATTTTTTTTCTTGATTTCTGCTTCTGCTGTTTCATTGTTGGTATACAAAAATGCCTTTCATTTCTAGATATTGACTTGGTATCCCACTGTTTTGCCAAATTCGTTTATTAGGTCAAGCAGTTTTTTGGTGGTGTCTATAGGATTTTCTATGTACAGTATCATGCCATCAGCAAACAGCGACAGTTTTGTTTCCTCCTTTCTGATTTGGATGCCTTTTATTTCTTTTTCTTGTCTGATCGCTGTGGCTAAAACTTCCAGTACTATATTGAATAGGAGTGGTGAAAGTGGACAGCCTTGTCTTGTTCCTGGTCTTAGTGGAAAAGATTTTAATTTTTGCCCATTGAGTATGATGTTGGCTGTAGGTCTCCCATATATGGCCTTTATTATGTTGAGGAATGCTCCCTCTATTCCCACTTCACTGAGTGTTTTTATCATAAATGGATGCTGTACCTTATCAAATGCTTTTTCTGTATATCTTGATATGATCATGTGGTTTTTGTCTTTGCTTTTGTTTATGTGATGTATTACATTTACTGATTTGCGAATATTGTACCATCCTTGCATCCCTGGAATGAATCCCATTTGGTCATGGTGTATGATCTTTTTAATGTACTGTTGGATGGGGTTTGCCAGTATTTTGTTGAGGATTTTAGAATCAATGTTCATCAGTGATATTGGCCTGAAGTTTTCTTTTTTTGTTGTGTCTTTATCTGGTTTTGGAATTAAGATGATGTTGGCCTCATAAAAAGAGTTTGGATGTCTTCCATCTTTTTGGATTTTTTGAAATAGTCTGTGAAGGATAGGGGTTAGCTCTTCCTTAAATGCTTTGTAGAATTCTCCTGTGACACCATTTGGTTCAGGGCTTTTGTGTGTGGGGATTTTTTTTATTACTGCTTCAATTTCTTTTGCTGTTATTGGTTTGTTCAGGCTTTCTGCTTCTTTTCATTGAGCTTTGGAAGATTATATTTTTCTAGAAATTTGTCCATTTCACCTAGGTTTTCAAATTTCTTGGCATACAGTTCTTTGTAGAAATTTCTTACAATGCTTTGTATTTCTGTGGTATCAGTTGTAATCTCTCCTCTTTCATTTCTGATTGTGTTTATTTGGGTCTTCTCTCTTTTTTTCTTCATGAATCTGCTTAAAGGCTTGTGGATTTTGTTTATCTTTTCAAAGAACAAACTCTTGGATTCATTGATCCTTAGAATTGTGCTCTTAGTCTCTATGTCATTTAATTCTGCTCTGATCTTGGTTATTTCCTTCCTTCTACTTGCTCTGGGCTGTCTTTGTGGTTGTTCCTCGAGTTCTTGTAGACGTAGGGTTAGGTTGTTTGTTTGGAATGTTTCTAACTTTTTTAGGTGGACCTGTATCGCTATGAACTTCCCTCTCAGGACTGCCTTGGCTGTGTCCCATAAGTTTTGGGTTGTTGTAAGTTCATTTTCATTTGTTTCCAGAAACCTTTTGATTTCTTCCCTAATATCATTCTTAACCCATTCATCATTTAATAGTATGCTATTTAATCTCCATGATTTTGAGTGTTTTGGGTTTTTTTTTTCCCTGGGGGTTGGTTTCTAGCTTCAGTCCCTTGTGATCTGAGAAAATGCTTGATATGATTTCAATTTTCTTGAAATTGTTGAGGCTTGTTTTGTATTCTATCATGTGGTCTATCTTTGAAAATGTTCCATATACTTTTGAAGAGAATGTGTATTTAGCGTCTTTGGGATGGAGGGCTCTGTATATATCAGTAAAGTCCATTTCATCTAGGGTATTGTTCAATGCCACAATATCTTTGTTGATATTTTGTTTGGAAGATCTGTCCATTTTTGTTAGTGGGGTGTCAAAATCCCCCACTATAATTGTGTTGCTGTCAATATCTTTCCTGAAGTCCTCTAAGATTTTCTTTATGTATTTCGGTGCTTCTATGTTGGGTGCATATATATTTACCATATTTATGTCTTCTTGGTGGATTCTTCCCTTCAGTATTATAAAGTGACTTTCTGGATCTCTCTTTATGGACCTCTTTTGGAAGTCTATTTTGTATGATATGAGTATTGCTACCCCGGCTTTTTTTTCCTGTCCATTTGCTTTGAAGATTTGTTTCCAGCCTTTCACTGTCAGCCTGTGCAGGCCTTTTATCCTGAGGTGAGTCTCTTGTAGGCAGCATATGTGTGAGTCATTTTTCCTTATCCATTCAGCTATTCCATGTCTTTGGATTGGAGCATTTAATCCATTTACATTTAAGGTTATTATTGATAGGTACTTATTCATTCTCTTTTATGTACATGTGTTGCTTGCTCTCTCTCTCTCTCTCTCTCTCTTCCTTCCTTTCCTTAAATAAGTCCCTTTAGAATCTCTTGCAGAGCTGGTTTGGTGGAGGTATATTCTTTTAGACGTCTTTTGTCTGGGAATCTTCTTATTTGGCCTTCTATCTTGATTGAGAGCCTTGCTGGGTAAGGTAGCCTTGGTTGCAGACCTCTGGTTCTCATTACTTGGAATATTTCTTGCCATTCTCTTCTGGCTGTAGTGTTTCCATTGAGAAATAAGCTGTTAGTCTTATTGGGGCTCCTTTATATATTACTTCCTGTTTTTCCCCTTGCTGCCTTCAATATTCCCTCTGTCTTGAAATTTTACCATTTTAATTATGGTTTGTCTGGAGGTGGGCCTCTTTGGGTTCCTCTTGATTGGGACTCTCTGTGTTTCCTGGATTTGTGTGACTTTTTCTCTCATCAAATTAGGGAAGTTTTCCATCATTACTTTTTCAAATAGGTTTTCTATCCCTTGCTCTTCTTCTTCTCCTTATGGTATCCCTATTATATGGATATTATTACGTTTCATATTGTCTTGCATTTCTCTTAATCCCTCTTTATTCTTTCTGAGCCCCTTTTCCTTTTCTTCCTCTTTCTAGGTGTTCTTTTCTACTTTGTCCTCTAACTCACTAATCTTGTCTTCTGCTTCATCAATCCTGCTTTTCATTTCTTCTACTGTGTTCCTCAGTTGAGAAATGGCATTCTTCATTTCCTCTTAGCCCTTGTTAATAGTTTCTATTTCCTTTTTCATGTTTATATAGTTTGCAGTGAGATCATTGTAGCTTCCCATAGTTTCTGGTAGCTCATTGTGAATTCATTGAGCTTCCTGATAATCATTGTTTTGAACTCAATATCTGATAGTTGAGTTGCCTTGATTCCACTTAGCATTCTTTCTGAGGCTTCCTCCTTTCCCTTCATTTGGGGATTGTTTCTTTGTCTTCTCATTGTTTGTGGGATTCTTCTTGTTAGCGTCTGTTTCTTAAATTGATCTGTTCTGGTTCCCTGTGATTATGGTGTGAACTTCTGTGGTACAATACCTGTGAGATTCAGTGGTGCAGTCTCCTTTGTGTATCCTGGTGTGCACAACTTCCCCCTACTGTTTTTTGTGATCAGTTGGAGGAGTAAGGCAAAATGGTTTAAGACAGCAAGACAGTATTCTATGATATTTATATTAGCAGCCAGTATGGAAGAGATGGGATGTCCTTTGGCTTCTTATAGTGTTAACTGTGATCCTCCACCTCACCAGCCATGTTTTAGAAAGGACAGAAAGAAGATAAGACTCTTATTTGGGAGAAAAGGATTGTTAGTTGGATCTAGAAAGCTGTGAGGCCGTGGGAGGTCAGATTCTGATGTAGGGTTGGAATAAAGATTAGTAAACAGGAGTAGTGTGTAAAAGAATAGAGACAACCCCCACAATAATATAGTTCAGGAAATTGCGAAGTGGGCTGAGATCAGGGAGGGGTGTTGAGTAGTATTTACAATTGTATGAACTAGGTCTCATTTACAGTAATATTAAAGCAACAATCATGTGGCAGAATCTATGAGATCTAGATAACAAGAATAAGGAGTATAGAACCTTGTGAAATGTTCTAATGAAACACAGATGAAGGATAGTAAATTATCAACACACTGTGACTGAGATAACAGGAGGAACCTATCAAATGACAGTATAACCAGCCAAGCAAAGAAGATTATACAGAAAGAAAAGGAATGTCAAAATACTATGAAAATAAAAAATGTCAGAAAAGTGAGAAAAAAATAATACAAATTTGCAGTAACTTGCAAGCTCAAAAAAAAAGGTGGGGGGAGCAGAAGATGGAGTGCAGGAGAGATAAATTTGGAGTGGAAGGTATAATACTAGGATGAATGGAAGAGAAACATAAAGGATTGAGAGATATAAAAATAATACGAATTGAAAAAGAAAAAGTCACTTAAAACACAAGATAAAATCAATCAACCAACAACAGCCCCCCAAAAAATAGGAGAAGAAAAGAAAAAAAAAACCCTCTTCTTGTTTTCTAACTGGCCAGACCAGTTTTTCTGATCTTGCTGGCTTCAGCAGGCTGAGAGGCTTTTGAAATGCTTATCACTCTTCCCAGTCAAAACTCAGTAGGGCCAGCAGGCACTCTCCCCAGAGCCAATCTGACTTTCCCCTACAGGACCCTGGGTGCTCCCAAGCATGCTCTCCCTCCAGAGCTCACTGCCAGGATCTCCTGGGCTCTGGGGCCCCAGAGAGCTCCTGCGTCTTTTCCAGGTTCAGGATGCAAGCTCCAGGGATTGCAAGTAGACACGCCCTTCCCCCAAATTTCACTGTGGTGGGTGCTATGTTCTCGGGAAGCACTCGTGTCTTTTGTGGATTCACCGTGCAAGCTCTGGGGATTGTAAAGGGGTGCACACATCCACCAATTTTTCAGTTTTGGGCTCTAGGAACCCTCTAAGCACCTCATCCCTTCTGGGTTCACAGCAGGAGAGTCAGGATTCCTGAAGGGGTGCGCGCTTCCCCAGTTCACCACAGCAGGCTCCAGAAACCCAAGAACATCCGCACCCTTTCTTTGTTCAGAGCTGCGAGGTCTGGGCTTTCCACCGATCCACACTCCCACCAGGGTGGGGGTACGGGCGCACATCCAGGCTGCCCCTGGTCCTGCTGGCTGGAGGCACTCACTTCTCCCAGAGCTATGTGTGGGTGCTTGCAGTGCCTGATAGATTGTCTCCCAGTCCAACTCCCCTCTCTGTGCCTTCAAGCCACAAGGTCTCCCCTGGTGTTGCTCAATCCCCGTTGTCTGGGGAGGGAGCACTGACTCTGCTCTCCCGGGTGACCTGAAGCAGACCCGGGAGCACCGGGCCTGGGAGCTGCAACCCCCCTGGTCCCCGCGCTGATCCCTGGGTCCTTGTTGTCCTGAAGCAGTCTCCTTGCCGTCTCGTTTTCCAATGTCTGCTATAATTTTTGATATCCTGTTTTCAAAATGGTTTCGGTAACCTAGGCCACTTGCTCTGTTGCTGCACCAATCCGAGAGTTTCCCCTACGCAGAAGCAGAGAATCACACTCCCTTAAGCAAAGCCGCCATCTTTGAACCCCAAAATAAATATTTAGGCTTCTTTTTCCCCAATATAGATATGTTTTTTCTCAACATTATTGTTGTAGTATAGGGTCATTTCAAAGCAAAGTAAAAGAAAACAGACCTTTCACTATTAGGACAATATCATGAACAATTTGACATGAGAGCTATTTTAAGAGCTTGATTAAATAACAAAGGAGAATAGGATTGTTAAAGATAAAAGAGTTATGAAAGGGAATCTGATTATTTTGTATCATGTTTCACTTTAAAGAAGTTATAGAGAAAAAGAAAAATAAAATAAAACATCCTGCTATTTTCTTTGGAGAGAAAAAAACCTGTTTATCTATTTTCTCTTTCACCTACTGAGATCCCTGTCTTAGAAAATAAACCTTCCCCCTGAGAACTCCAACTGGACAAGTTAAAGGAAAGCTATGTTTTCAAATATTCTATTGATTTTTCATGTGTGATTAAGAATTTCTTTCATCTAGGATAGAAATAAAATTTATTTAGAACATCATTATAATGGTCCATTGCATTGTTTGTTGTTGATGTTTTAATCTTTTTTAAAGCATAATTCAAGATAGTCATGAAAACAAAGGTTGAACAAAAGAGAACCAACATGACCTGCACAATAAAGTTAACAATTATTTTGAGTTTTCCAGAAGCAGTGCAAGGCAGGGTGCATGTGTTGTTTAGACCAGGGCAAAGGCAGTTAAGGGAAAGGGTTCAGGATTAGGAGTTTAAGAGTGGAGTCCATGAAATCATAGCAATCAGATAACTACTGAAATACAAACTGAAGACCCATAGAAGAGGGAAGAATGGAGAATGACACTGGGGGATTTTTATTTAAATCTGATCAACCAGAAGGTTCTGGGGCTTATGGTGATGGACTAAAGGATGCTCAGGAGAAAAGTGTAGCCAATAAAGAGGCCTCTCATGACCTAGCTCACATAGAAAAGTATTTTACATTTGAAGTCATTCTGAAAATTCAGTGACTCAAAAGATCCACAAACACCAAAGCACCACAATGAGTAGCATCATTATGTGCACAGGAATCATAGATCACTACAATAAGCATCACTACATGAATAAGGGCCAAGTGACAAGTGATGTATGGTTGGTCTTAGGCCTACAATCCAGAAGAAATGGAAAGATGCCGAAGAGGAAGAAAAAGGTGTTGGAGGTTCTATTGCTAGATGTGAAATAAGGCATTCATTAGTGGTAACATTAAATGGAAAGAAAAGTCATATTATAGTAAGAGACAACATATTTGTATATTGGAAAGAAAAAATAGACCTTACATCATCAGCATTATTCCTTACATTACCAAAATCATCATCACCATCACCACTTTTAGTGTATTTAATTATTCTTGTTTAAAATGACTGACATAAGTTATTTTTTAATCATAGAAGACCAAATCCTTAGGAGAAAGAGAGTCAGTGAAATTTCTTTTGATAACAAATATGGCCAAGAAATTTTAAAACAGAGATCATATGTACTGTTCCAAGTGGTTTCCTATACTACAGCATGGAGTAAAACTACTCCACCCAAATAATCCAGAAAAGCTTTGCACACATCAGTCTTATATAAGTGCTACTTTGGTAAATGAGGTAAAAGAGATTGTAACCACAGTGCAGAGAAGCAAAACTAGTAAATAAGGATGGAGAAGCCCATAAGAACCCGAGTTCTAGTAGGGAGCCCTGAAAACCCTGAGAAAGTTTATACTGTCTTGGCTTTCCACAGGATGTGGGATGAGAAATTAGTATTGTATTATTAAATATGACTGAAAGAAAAATGACTCCCCCAAAGCTGGAAGAACATAATTTATAAGGACATGAAACTTATTGGAAAAAATTTTCTGCAAAGTTCATTGAAATTTAATATAATAATATGGTTGTAAAACCAGTGTCAAACCAGTCATGATTCCTAGGCTTCTAATGCAGCTACATTCCAACATATCATATTTCCTTCTTATCAAAACTTGGCAAAGAAATAAACCCTTTGGGAAAACTTACCCATAGTTACTACGTCTTATTAAGGTTGAATTTCTTATGATAAATAAAAGTAAGACTATATAAGGGAAGCAGTCTCAGTTAACAATAATTTTTTTGGAGAAACTTTTATGCTCTACACTTTGAATTTTACATCTGAGAAAGTAAGACCAGAATCCCAGGGACTACAGTCATCTGTTAACTAAAAAGATGAATAATTCCAAGAGGACTTGGACTCTTAGGTTATATTGCCAATTTTATGCAGGTACAGTGTTTTTCTAAACTCTGTCCTAAGAATGATAGGGTCCATTCATCTGCAAGGTACACTGAAGTCCAGAGACTGAAGATGGTGGCAAGGTAGGTAGGAGCTGAACACACCTCCTGGTGAATCCAATTGGGATACCTAGCAGATCTCCTGAAGAACAGAGTAAACAACCAATGGAATCCCAGCTTTTCTGATGTTTGGAAGCCAAAAATGTAGAGGATGTAGAAAAATAGACGGTAAGGAGATTGCGTTAGTACCATAAATTCTCTGGGATTTGTGCTGGGACCAAGGCTGCTGCCTGCTGTCAGTGGCTGCTTCGGGAACTTTGGAGGAGAGCCAGATCAGTGATTGTAACTCCACAGCTCCCTCTCCTATCAGAGCAGGGAAGGCAGCCTGGCACCAGAAGAGACCAGGATGCTTTAAGTTGCTGGGGGGAATAAAGATATAGTAGGAGATGCACTGAGATGGTGTTCCCCACTGAGACTGTGTTCGCTAAGACATTACCAGAAAAATTTGGGAGTCAGGTGATACCTGGAGAAGGGAGAACAGTTGGGTCATAATGAGCCTTGACCCAGATAGTCTCTGGACTAGTCATAGTTAGGCTGTGTGAAAAGCCAGGTGCTTGTTAGCAATTTACTTTGAAAAAACTCTCAGCCACTGTTTAAGGAACTCTCCCAGCATCTGGGCCAGTGAAGATGGAAGAGGGGCATGACTTGCTCCAAGACTGATCAAAGTTGAACAGCAGGAGCTAAGAGAGGCAGCAATCCCCAGGGAGACTTAATTGAATAAGGGAATTAAACTACCCTGAAGGGACTTTGAGAGCACACAGCACCCAGGCCAGCAAAGAGGGAGAAGGTGGGATCTGAGTTGCTCCTAATCAGGGCACCTCAGGGGAAGAACAATGTGGCAAATTAAAGGCACTGGCTTGGCACAGATGAACATTGGAGGCCCAGCAGCAACCTGAAGACCTGCACTGGAGGCTGGGCACCTGTGAATATTGGAGCCCAAACCTAGGCCCATCCTTGAAAAACCACAGGAGAAGCAAAAGCGAAGCCCAGGCCCTCTCTGCCTGCTCCATACAAGGCGGCCAGCAGAACTTAGTGGGTTTAAAGTCAGCTGGAGGCTTTTTTTTCTTTTCTTTTCCCAAGTGTGAGACAATAAGGTCTGGAGCTGTGAAAGGCCCAAAACCATATCCAGAGAGGGATCACAAGGCTAACACCAACAACTGAGAAACTGAGACAAATTTCATTTTGATATCCTATAGAATTTGCATTTTATTTTTTATTTTTATTTTTTTCAAGATTTTTATTTTTTATTTATTATTTTTTATTTCTCTTCTTTCCATTTAGTTTTCTTCATTTTGTTTGTTTAATTGCATTAATTGACATGTTTTCCTTTTTCTCTCTTTCATATTGCATTTTAATTTTTCTTCTTTCACTTTGCTTATATTCCAATAACACACTACTCTTGCTCTTTTACTTTCTATTTTTTTACTTAGATCATATATTCCTTGTCATATTATTCTTGTTCCAGTATTATTATAAATAATTATTGTTCCATATTATTGTAAATACTACATAGCATCCCTCCCTGGTCTTGGCCCATTTCGCTGTCTTCCTGAGCTATATTTCTGTTGTGTTTAACTCTTTTCTCTGGTACACTACACCTAGTTTCTATCCTTTACTCTCACTCTATCTCACCATCTAACCTTACACGAGTACTCTTTTCTGAATTTAGCTCACATTCCTTACCCCCTCTAATAAGAATCACCTCTTTTTCACCTTTTATAGAAAGTGGCTAGTGGGGCAAAATATCATGGTTATCACTGTACTTCTCCAAAGGATCTCCTATCTGTTCTCTACATGTTGATACTTTAAATCCCATAGAATATTCTCCCACTATCTTAATCTACTTTGCCTTTGCTACCACTGATCACATACAAGATAAGCTGGGAGTTGTGAATATCAGTAAACCTGCTGGAAGAGAGAACCCACCAACAAAGTAACCACCAACAGGTAAAACACAAGCACAACAAGAGAGCCCACACAAACAGAAAAAAGGGCAACGCTAGAACATCAAGACAAGGCTATCAAAGAGACTACACCACTGAATCCCACAGAGCTCCTACCATAGCAGTTCACCCTACAAAGATAGCTAGCAAAGCAGAGCATCGGGAAAAACAGAAACAAATCAAAAGAGTCACCTAAAATGGGGAGACAAAGAAGGAATGTGCAATCAAAAGGAATGGAAGACTCCCCACTAAAAGAACTAAATAAAATGGAGGGAAGGAAACTATATAGAATTCAAAAGAATTGTCACAAGGATGCTCAAGGAACTCACATCACAGACAACAAGAAGAAACTGAGCAAGAACTACAAGAGTATGAAAAAGGAAATAGAAACCACAAACAAGAACCAGGAAGAAATGAAAAATACAATTCTGAAATGAAAAACACACTAGAAGGAATTACAAACAGCCTGGATGAAGCAGAGGATCAAATTAGTGAGCTGGAAGACAAGGTAGAAAGAAGCACCCAGGTAGAGCAGTGACACACAAAAAAAAGACTTGAGAAATGTGAAGATAGCTTAAGAGAACTCCAAGACAACATGAAATGCAACAACATTCGAATCATAGGAATACCAGAAGGAGAAGAAAAGGAGCAAGGGATAGAAGCCCTGCTTACAAAAATAATGACAGAAAACGTTTTGTATCTGAAGAGAGGAAACACCATGCAACTTCAGGAAGAACAAATGGTCCCAATAAAGATGAATCCAAAAGGCCCACACCAAGACACATCATAATTAAAATGCCAAGTTTTAAAGACAAAGAGAGAACCTTGAAAGCAGTAAAAGGGAAACCAGAGGTAACATACAAGGGAGCTCCAATATGGCTAGCAGCTGATTTCTCAACAGACACACTTCAGGCTAGGAGTGAATGGAAAAAATATTCCAATTAATGAAAAGTAAAAGCCGGCATCCAAGAATACTCTACTCAGGGAGGCTCTCAATTAAACTGGAAGATGAAATAAGGAGTTTCCCAGACAAAAGAAGGCTGAAGTCCAAACCAGCACTGCAAGATATGCTAAAGGGACTGCTATAAGAAGAGGAAGAAAAGGAATAAGAGAGGAATACAAGTACAAAGAGATAAAAATAAATAAATACCTAATAATAATAACCTTGAGTGTTAATGGATTAAATGCTCCAATTAAAAAACATAGGGCTGCTAAATAGAAAAGAAAACATAACCTGCACATAACCTGCCTGCAAGAGACCCACCTCCAACAAAAACACATACACAGGCCAACAGTGAAGGGTTTGAAAAAAATATTCCAAGTAAATGAACAGGAAAAGAAACCTGGAGTAGAATACTTATATTGGACTAAATAAACTTCAAAAAATAGCCATAAAAAAATACACAGAAGAACACTTCATACTATTCAAGGGAAGAATCCATCAAGAAGACATAAATATTGTAAACATATATCCACAAACAAAGGAGCACCCAAATATATAAGGAAAATCTTGGGGGACTTTGAGAAAGATATAAACAGCAACACACTTATCCTAGGGGATTTTAACACCCCACTGTCAAAAAGGAATAAATCTTCCAAACAAAATATCAACAAGGATACTACAGCATTGAACAAGGCCCTAAATCAAATGGACTTAACTGATATATATATAAAACCTTTCATCCCAAAGAAGCAAAGAACACATTCTTGTAAGATACACATGCAACATTTTCAAAGATAGACCACATAATAAAAAAAAAACCCTTAACAAATTCAAGAAATTGAAATTATATCAAGCATTTTCTCTGACCACAAGAGGCTGAACTAGAAACCAATCTCAAGGAAAAAAACTCAAAAACACTCGAACTTATGGAGATTGAATAGTGTGCTATTAAACAATGCATGAGTGAATAGTGAGATCAAGGAAGAAATCAAAAAGTTTCTGAAAACATATGAAAATGAACACACACAGTCCAAAACTTATGGGACATAGAGAAGGCAGTCCTGAGAGGGAAGTTCATGGCAATACAGGCCTACCTAAAAAAGAAAGAAACATTTCAAGTAAACAACCTAATGGTACATTTACAAGCACTGGAGGAACAATAACAAGCAAAGCTCAGAGCAAGTAGGAGGAAAGAAATAATCAAGATCAGAGCAGAGTTAAATGACATAAAAACTAAAACAAAAACCCGAAGGATCAATAAATCCAGGAGCTGATTATTTGTAAAGATATACAAAATCAACAAGCCTTTAAGCAGACTCATTAAGAAAAAAAGAGCTGGGACCAAAATAAACACAATCAGAAATGAAAGAGATTACAACTTATACTGCAGAGACACAAAGGATTCTAAGAAATTACCATGAATAACTATATGCCAGGAAATATGAAAACCTAGGTGAAATGGACAAATTTCTAGAAAAATAGAATGTTCCAAAACTTAATTAAAAAAAAATAGAAAGCCTGAACAGACCAATAATACCTGATGAAATTGAAGCAGTAATCAAAAACTTCTGGCACCCAAAAGCCCTGACAAGATGGTTTCACAGGAAAATTTTACAAAAATTTTAAGGAAGAGGAAACCCCTATCCTTCTCAGACTATTCCAAAATATCCAAGAGGAAAGACTCTTAAACTCTTTTTACAAACCTGGCATCATCCCAATTCTAAAACCAGATAAAGACATAACAAATAAAACTACAGGCCAATATTGCTGATGAACACAGATGTTAAAATCCTCAACAAAATATTGGCAAACCACATCCAGCAATACATCAGAAAGGTCATACACCATTATCAAGTGGGCTTCATGCCAGGGATGCAAGGAAGGTACAACATTCACAAATCAGTAAATGTAATACATGACATAAACAAAAAAAAAAAAGAAAAATCACATGATCATATAAACAAATGCAGAGAAAGCATTTGATAAGGTACAGCACCCATTTATGATACAAAACACTCAGCACAGTGGGAGTAGAGGGAGCATTCCTCAACATGATAAAGACCATATATGAGAAGCCTACAACCAACATCATATTCAACAACCAAAAACTAAAAGCTTTTCCACTAAGACTAGGAACAAGACAAGAATGTCCACTTTTTTTCACTTCTATTCAATATAGTAGTGGAATTCCTAACCACAGTGATCAGACAACGAAGAGAAATAAAAGGTATCCAAATTAGAAAGGAGGAAGTAAAACTGTCACAGTGTGCAGATGATATGATAGTGTACATAGAAAACCCTGTAGACTCCACAACACTCCGAAACCTAATAAGCAAATTTGGCAAAACAGCAAGGTTCAAAGACAATATTCAGAAATCAAAGGCATTTTTATAGACTAACAATGAAAGATCAGAATCAGAAATCAAGAAAAAAATCCCACTTGCTATAGCCACAAGAAAAATACAGGACCTGGGAATAAATCTTACCAAGGAGGTGAAAGACCTGTATTCAGAAAACTACACAACACTGAAGAAAGAAATTAAGGAACACACAAACAAATGGAAGCATATACTGTGTTCATGGATTGGAAGAATCAACATCAACAAAATGTCCATATTACCAAAAGCAATTTATAGATTCAAAGCAATCCCTATTAAAATTTCAATAATATATTTCACAGACTTAGAAGAAACATTTCAAAAATTTATATGGATCTGAAAATGACCCTGAATAGCCACAGAAATTTTTTGAAAAAAGAACGAAGTAGGAGAAACCACAATACCTGATATCAAACAACATTACAAGGCCACAGTTATCAAAACAATCTGGTACTGGCACAAAAACACACATATAGATTAATGAAACACAATAGATGGCCCAGAAATAAACCCAATTCTATGTGGTCAATTAATATTTGACAAAGGGGGCAGAAGCATAAAATGGAGTAAAAATAGCCTCTTCAACAAATGGTGTTGGGACATCTGAGCAGCTACATGCAAGAAAATTAAACTTGATCATCAACTTACATCACATACAAAAATAAATTCAAGGTGGATGAAAACTTAAATATAAGTCATGACACCATAAAAGTCTTAGAAGAGAACATAGGCACAAAAATCTCATATATTCCACATAGCAATATTTTCACCAATATGTCCCCTAAAGCAAGGGACATAAAGGAAAGAATAAACAAATGGGACCTCATCAAAATAAAAAGCTTTTGCATGGCTAAAGAAAACAGCATTAAAATGCAAAGAGAACCAACCATATGGGAAAACATACTTGTCAATCCAAAATATATAAAGAATTCACACAACTCCACCTCAGGAAGACAAACAACCTAATTTAAAAATGGGCAAAGGATCTAAACTTCTCCAAGAACATACAAAGGGCCCAGAGACATATGAAAGGATGCTCAGCATCACTAGCCATCAGAGAGATGCAAATTAAAACCACAATGAGATAGCACCTCACACCAGTCAGAATGGCCACCATAAACAAATCAACAAACAAGTGCTGGAGAGGTTATGGAGAACAGGGAACCCTAGTGCTGCATTGGTGGGAATTCAGACTGGTGGAAAAACTGCATGAAATTTTCTCAGAAAACTAAAAATGGGACTACCTTTTGACCTGGCAATTCCACTGCTGGGATTATACCACAAGAATCCTGAAATACCAATCCAAAAGAATCTATGCACCCCAATGTTCATAGCAGCACAATTTACAATAACCAAGTGCTAGAAGCAACCTAAGTGCCCATCGGTAAATGAGTGAGTCCAAAAAATGTGGTACATTTACACAATGGAATATTATACAGCAGAAAGAAAGAAGGACCACCTATCCTTTAAAACAGCATGGATGGAACTGGAGAGCATTATGCTAAGTGAAATAAATCAGGCAGTGAGGGGAAAATACCATCTGATCTCACCTTAAATGAAACCTAATCAACAAAACAAACAACCAAAATACAACCAAAGACATTGAAATAAAGAACACATTGACAGTAAACAGAGAAGAGAGTGGAGAGGGATAATAGGGATAATAGAAGGGCCATCAAGGAACATGTATAAAAAACACATAGACAAAGACAAGGGGTTAGGTTCAGGGATGGGAGGTGGTGATGGGTGGGGCAGGGGGGCGTGATGGGGTGAAAGTGGAGATAACCGTACTTGAACAACAATAAAAAAAATTTTTACAAAAGAGTAAAAAAAACAGGCACGTTGAACTCCTTACTTTGCTGGCACAGCCCATCAATGTAAACTGTTACTATAAATAACAAAGCAGTTCATAATTCAAATAGGAAAGTATTTGGAAGTTTAATGTAATATTGTAGTTGCAAAACCGAAGTTCTTATTTAAGCTTTTGACATTTGAATTTACCATGAAAGCCTCACCAGTCTATGTTCTTTCTTTTCTGTCTTTATTTTCCATTTCTGACCTATTAATGGCCTTTAAGCTTTAATGTTTTCCACACAGCTGACTCCAGTTTACTCAGCCCAAGGTGATCATCAAGTAGACTTTTCTAAGTACACAGGGTTATCTGGGTAAGTTCAATCATAGTCCACATGAAAGTGATAGTGTTACAGAACAGAACAAGGGGGGCACTTCCATTTCCAAGATGGCGGCGCCCATGCACAACCCACCGTCCACGGTGGGGCACTCACGTAGCTCATCCTCCATTTTACCCAAATTGGCGACACACCCACAGGTTTGCTGTCCGATCCCCACCATACATGCAGGCTTGGCCTACAGAGACTAGGGGTTTGCTTCCTCCCCAAACCTGCGTACAGGTTCCCTTACTGCCACCTGGGCTCACCGAAACTGCAAGTGAGCAGGCAGGGGCGACCTGGGAGCAGCACGCTAACCAAACCATTATCCACAGCTCCATTATTCCAAAATGGTGTTCAGAAACCAGTTTTCAACCAAACCATTTTCACATCTCTGCTCTCTCCCCGTTTCATTTCCTTTTCACCTTTCCAGGTGTGAGAGGCGGCCGATGCCCTCAGGAGGAGTGCAGAGGAATTCTCGAGACGGGGAAACTCTGAGGTCTTGCTCTCTCGCACCTGAGGGGGTCGGTCTGCCACAGACAATTATCGTCCCGGCGGAGTCACCAAAAACTGTTACAGAACAGAACAAGGGGGGCCTGGGACGATATACTATTATTTAAAAGGCCCCCAGGTCCGTCATGTCTGCCGCCCAAGGAAAGACGTCTCTCAATGCCAGAGATTCGTGAAAAGGAAAGGAAATGTTTATATAATGCTATACAGACTTCAAGTAGTGACCTAATGTCTTCATCAAAAATCCCAAAGTCCCTTAAAACACCCACAAACGCGCAGTCCTTCCTTCCTTCCCCCTTTGCCCCGTCCAGAGTACCGTATCTCAGGAAAGGAAAACGAAGTCCGTGGCTCAGACAGTCCTCTGGTTTTTCCCATCTAGTCCTCCATCTCGACTGGGAGACCTCTCTGGGTTCCCGGCACCCTCGACTGAGTCGCTGGATCTCTGCTAAAACCAGGTGGTGGTTCCCCCTTCTAAAGCTGCGGGGGTCCCCACTCTGTCCAGGCCTCGTAGTTCTCCCTCTCAGGGCTGCAGGAAGGGGAGAGTCCCCACTCTGCCAAAGCCGCGTGGTTCTCTCTCCTAAAGCAGCACAGTTCTCTCTGGGATGCAGGAGTCTCCACTCCATCAAAGCCGTGTGGTTCTCTCTCCTATGGCTGCGGGAAGGGAGAGTCCTCACTCTGTCCAAAGCCGTGTGGTTCTCCCCCCTTAATGGCCACCAAGTCTGGCTTTTAAATCCCCGCGGCCAATCTTCCTCTGCAGCCTCATTTCCGACTCCTCCCACACTTGGCTTCACATGCCAGAACTCGTATCCTTCCAGCTTTACTGGGCTGCCATCTTGAGTCTGGGCAGGTGTGGCCCCATGTCCTGGAGCCAATCTCCTCCGAGCTCCCACGCAGGCACTGTAGCTTGGAGGATCTGCCCTCAGTCACGTCTTGGTGGGGAAGTTACTTCCATTCCCCTGACACAGCTATTTAACATATCTAAGCGACCAGCCAAAGGCTATAGATATGTTAAATGACCACGCCAGAGGGTAGCTGCAAGGCTGTTGCTATGCAAAACAGATCTCAATGGCCTTGCTCCATTTGTCCCTTCCCTCAACCCACACCCTGGTTGGGGGGGGGGGGATGGAGACATCTTAAAATCTCCTGGACACCTTAAGTTCTGGACCCCATTTCAAAAGTCCATTCGGGGTCCCCCTTCTTGGCTGCACCCTGTAACAATAGCAGTACTGGTTACCTGGAGGAAGTTAAGGACTTGAACTTGTAGCAACTTTGATATAAACCTAATACACTTTATCACCCAAAGTCTATTTCTTCCAGTGAATGGCTGACTGGGGGTCAAAGTTTCAGAAATTTGGTAATTTTCCTCAACTGGGGCTCCAGACACTAGTCATAAATAAAACTGAGCAATTTTTTAAAATGTCTTTGAAAATCATTTAAGGGAATAAAAAAGGAAAATCAACTATCTCATGACTCAATAGCAGAAATAAGCTCATCTTAAAAATTGACAATAAATGCAAGAATATTTTCTCAGGTATCTTATATAATATAAAGTTGTAAATTGCAGAATTTATAATCATAGCTGTGTTTATTCTAAACATTTTATGTAATAATTAGTATAAAAGTAGTTGACCAATAGATTCATATTTTACATTCTCAGAGTAGGCAGAATCTTACACTATTGAAGAAATTAATGTGCATAAAGAAATCAGTAAAATTCTATTTTTTTAAGATTTTATTTATTTATTTTTAGAGGGGGAAGGGAGGGAGAAAGAGAGAGAGAGAGAAACATCCATGTGCAGTTGCTGGGGGCCGTGGCCTGCAACCTAGGCATGTGCCCTGACTGAGAATCGAACCTGCAATGCTTTGGTTTGCAGCCCACACTCAATCCACTGAGCTATGCCAGACAGGTTCGTCTGCCAGACAGGCAAATTCTCTTTAAATGGGAGAAAGAAATTTTCTTTTTCACCTGTTTTCACTGAAAAAAAAAATGTCCTCTCCTTTTGAATCTGGGCTTGTGAATGCTGTAACCAATAGAATATGGAAGAAGTGATTCTATTTCACTTCTGAGGCAAAATTTGTAAGAAGACTGTTTCTGTCTGGTTCACTTTTCTTGGGGACACTCACCATTGGAACCAAGCATAATGCTGTGAGGAAACTCAAAACATCCATCATGGGGAATCAACATAAGAGGCCTGCATGGAGAGAAACTGAGGCCTATAGTCAAAAGTCAGCATCAAACACCAGACAGGGAGTGAACCAATCTGCAGATAATTTCAACCAAGCATGCAGCCTGCCCAGATGTCACAGAGCAGAAAAAAACCATCCTTGTAAATCCCCCTCATCCAAATTCCTGACCCATAGAGTCAATGAACATAGTAAATGGTCATTTTCCATCACTAAGCCTGGGAATTATTTGTGATGCTACCATGGAAAGAGGAATAGAACTGGAAAAGGAGACATCAGAAAAGAAGGCTTTCAAGACCTTGCATGTTGCAGAAGCTAGGAAAGGGGAGTGTCACAATGAGGGAGGAGTCTCTGTGAGATCCAAAACTGAATAGAGGTAAGGAGGGTGGCAATTCAGGAAAAGTCTCTGGACTTTGCAACTAAAGGAAATCTGCCCTTAGTGTCTGCTAGAGAAAAAAAAACATATTGCAAGGTTGTGACATATAATGGAATGTGGGAACCACAAAATGTAGAGAAATTTGGGGGAAGATTTCTAATTAAATAAAAAAGAGAGAACACTAATGATGGGAAAGTCAAAGGAAGATTATGGGCAAAAGGAGATAATCATCTTCTCAGAACATTAGGAGGAAGTCAATGGGAAAAGTTAGGTAGATGCATGGGAGACAGAAGCAGAGGATAGCGGAAAAGACAAGGTCAACCAGGAAGCAGGAAAAGGTAGACAGAAACAGATTGGTCTTAAAAAGGGAAGAAGATACTTCTTCATCTGAGACCAGAACATAAGAAAATTCATAAATAAAAATGGTGAAAAGAGGAAAGTCAAAAAATTCATTTCAAGTAGCATTTTTTTCTTTTAGCAAAATGAGTGACCTATCTAGATGTCTCAAAAGAAAGGGAATGGGACTTGAGAATTATGTAGGACTTGTTTCCTTCCTGTCCTCAGTGTTTAGCTAACTGTCCTAATATTTTACTCCCTCTGAAAAAATGCTAATAGAGAAAGCTGTCTTAAAATGAATTAGCTGGTAGAGTCAAGCAATCACTAGTAATTTTTTTATTTATTTTTATTTATTTTTTTAAGATTTTATTTATTTAGAGAAGGGAAGGGAGGGAGAAAGAGAGAGAGAGAGAGAGACATCAATGTGTGGTTGCCTCTCGAGTGGCCCCACTGGGGACCTGGCCCATAACCCAGGCATGTGCCCTGACTGGTAATTGAACCGGCAGCCCTTTGGTTCGAATCCCATGCTCAATCCACTGTGCTACGCCAGCTAGGGCCAATCACTAGAAATTTTTTAGAAGGCTCACTTTGGGCCTCCAGTTGAATCATAAAACATTTTATTTCTTAGATATGCTTCCTCTAGCTAATACACGTAACTCATGCCGATGTAAATATTACCTAACAACTTTTTCTTCTCTTTTAGTAAAAAGACAAGTTTGTCATTTATTAATTCCAAATGGGTTATTATTTTTACATTTCCTTTTCCTCAGGAGAATTAATCCAAGCCTATAAAAGCAAAGCAAAATCTTTATTTTTCTCACTTTCCTTTACTACTGCCTAGCTTATTCCAGTCAACCTATAAGAATGCTGCCTTTGCTCTTCAAATTTGTCCAGACTGCATCTAGCTTTTTTGATTCCAAACAATTCTGGAGAAGACAGAAGTTAACTTATGAACTGTTCCATGCCTAATTCCTCAAATTTTCCAACACCTGTTTGCTTTTTAGTTTAGTTCCCAACACTCCCCTGAAGTGCCCAGTTTTGATTAAACATCTTAGGCATATCACATAAGCTGCACTAGAGCATCCCCTTGGGAGGCTTTCAACATTATACACATTATATAAGTGAACAATAGATAGTCCCAAGACTTTCTGCACTAGATTGACTAAGGGAGAGTTGGAAAGGAACAAGTGCTTCTCAACTCATCCAGAATCTGTCTAATTAAAGAACCAACCAATAATCCAGGGCTTGTGAAAGATTAATATGGCAAGAATAGTCTGAATGGTTGTTGAACTGAGTGGGCTGAAGTGTGACACTTCATTGTGAATTCCTAATTTACTTGAATTTTTACCAAATTGCATTATGTCACCTATCACTTCTAAGTCCCAACTTCTCCCCCATTTACCAATATCTGAACCTACACTAAAAAGAGTGATTGGGTGTTTTTGTTGTTGTTATGATAACTGTATAAGTGTCTTTATTGAAGGAGTAAAAAATGTATGCAAAAACCTTCTTCCCTTTACAAAAGATTGAGAATACTTTTGGCAGCAAATTAAATATCACTTAAATGTCAATATTTTTATACCTTCTAGATATGAAGACATTAAGTTAGTCACAGGTTGTTTTGAAATTGTTAATTTAAAAATATTTTTGTGCTATTTCAAAGATACATTAGTTCCTTTAAAAGACAGTCGCATAAAATGATGAATATGAAAATAGCAGACCTCACCCAAAATATTTGGAGTTATAGCCCTTTAAAGAAATATTTATTTAAGAAAATATTACTGCATTTCTAAAGGTCATAATTACTTCTAACTGCAAGTGCAATTTGCTCCCAAAATATACTTCTACTGACTTTCCCTACCCATTGCATCACTTCACCATAGGATAATTGTTAAAGTAACAAGAAAGTTAAAAATTTAAGAAGGTTGTTAAATACTATTGCCATGAGATAGCTTTAAAAATCTCTATCATCTGTCTGCTTCAATAAACAAGATTTTTAATATGCTAAAATATTGACTTAAAAGTGTTTTTTAATTTTTTTTACAATTCTATGTCTAAATGCCACCAAGATTATTTTTAGTCCCAAAAGGAAACTCTTGCCTAAGTAATGCAAGAAATCTGTATTTCATAATTTTCCTCTAAAAGAATTAGTTCATCTACCTGTGGTGCTATGAAAAGTGATAAAATATATTGTCTTGAATTTATAAAAGATTAGAAACTAAGGATAAAAGGAATAATAGAGGTGGACTCTCAATGTAATACAAACTTCCACCAAGATTAAAAACACTGGAGTTAAGTAAATAACATGTGAATATTAAGTAAAAACAAAATGTGGGATATAAATTAAAGAATCTGAGGGAGAATCCTGGATATAGCACCTTTAAAATTCTGGTGAGGTAGGAGACTTCCCTTTAGGAAGTATCGCTCTCCACTGTGAATTGTAGTGAAATACACAGTTGTCTAGATTTCCTGGGATGCTGAAATTTCAATGCTTAAACTAGGGAAATCCCAGAAAACTAGGATGGTTGGTTACCTCATGACTCAACAGAAATATAAAAACATAACAATTTAGAGGCCCCTGTTTTGGAAAACTGGGAGGTGACTATGACCCTTTTCCCTGTCCTATGGTGACTCTAGCATAAGATCCAACATATTGTAGACAGCCAACAGGACACAAAAAGTCTAGTTAGTTACTACATCAGAGATCAGTGTGTGCACAATACCTGACTATAAACACACAAATTCTGGCTGAGTGAGGGTGTCTGGACATTAGCAAGTCACACATGATCTAGTGAGTCTAACATATTTTTTCCAGAAAGCAATGAATCACTTCAGTGTGCTTGCTTTCTGCCATCTAAATTTCACACAACAAATGGAAGTCTCAGGAGTGTACATTGACAGAATGCCCCCACAGCTTCTTGTGAGCCCAGATTGAGTCATGACTACTGTTATTGACCTGCACTGTTGGGCTTACCTGTAGGGAGACCCTGAAATTGTGCACCTGCACCCTGCTGGCACAACTCCCTTCACCAGTCTCCACTGTTATGCATGTAACCATCAGAACACCCTGTAGGTGCCGGAGTGAGACCCCACCTATAGGTGAATATCTTTTCTTACCAAAGTCAGTACATAAGTGTGGGGAGATATGAATGCCTCTTCAAATGCAAAGTAACTTATATAGGACTATGGGGATTCACAAGATATCAGGGGAAAATGACAAGCATAAAAAAAAATACACTAAATTTTTAGTAACTGACATCAAGGAAATAAACATAAACTATCTGACAATGAATAAAAATAATTATTCTAAAGATGCACAGAGAGTTAAAAGAGAACACAGATAAAAAATTTTAAGGAAATCAGGAAAGAAAGCAACACGAAAACAAAATGATAAGTTCAGCCTAGAGATTAAAAAACAGAAATTTTGAGCTAAAGAATACAATACAGAACTAAAAATTTTAATAGAGAGTTCACTGGCAGACTGAATTAAAAAGTAGAAAATATCAGTGAACTAAAAAAATGGAGCATTTGAAATTATCAAGACAGAGGAGCAAAAAGAATAAAGAATAAAAATTAATGGAGAGTTCTAGCCAAGATGGAGGTGTAGATAGAAATGCTTTGCTTCCTCACACAATAAAAAGAAGGATAACAACCAATCTAAAAATAATAAACAACCAAAAGTGCCAGAAAATGAAACTTCATGGAACTCCAACAAACAAGGAGTTAAGGAAACATTCACCCATACTGGTAGGAGGGGTGGAAACAGGAGACAGGCAGCCTAATAGAGAGAATGTGTGGCAAAGCGGGTGGCTGCACAGGCAAAGCAGGGCTGGCTGAATAGCAAACTAAAGATTCAGTGCCAGCTGTAAACTACTGTGGGGGCTGTCACAGTGGGAGAAACTTCCAGTATCACATGAGAGTTTGTTAGAAAGTGGGGCTAGAGGGGAGAAAGCAAGCGGCATTGTTCCTTCTCTGACCCCTCCCCCACAGACAGTGCCAAGACGCAGCAAAGAGGGTTGCCCCACCCTGGTGAATACCTAAGGCCCCATCCCCTTACAACATAACAGGTGAGCTGAGACAAAGAAATATGGCCCAAATGAAAGAACAGATAAAAACTCCAGGAAGAGAGCTAAGTGACAAGGAAATAGACTTTATGCAGAGTTCAAAACACTGGTAATCAGAATGCTCACAGAACTGACTGAGCTTGGTCGCAAAATGAAATAAAGCAAAATATACAGGGAATGAATAGTGAAGGGAAGGAAACCAGGACTCAAATCCATTATATGGAACAAAAGAAAGAAAGAAACATTCAACTGGAACAGAATGAAGAAACAAGAATTCCAAAACATGAAGAGAGGCTTAGGAAACTCTGGGACAACTCTAAGCACTCTAACATCAGAATCATAGGGGTGCCCATTGGAGAAGAACAGAAGCAAGAATTTGAAAGCTTATCTGAACAAAAAATGAAGGAAAACTTCCCCAAACTGTTGAAGGAAATAGCCTTCCAGGAAGCCCAGAAAGCCCAGAGAGTCCCAAAGAAACTGGACCCAAAGAGGAACACACCAAGGCACATCATCATTAAGTTACTCAAGATTAAAGGTAGGGAGAGAATCTTAAAAGCAGCAAAAGGAAAGGAGAGAGTTACCTACAAAGGAATTCTGATAAGTCTATCAACTGATTTCTCAAAAGAAATCTTATAGACAAGAAGGGGCTGGACAAAAGTATTTGAAGTCATGAAAGGCAAGGACCTACATCCAAGATTAGTCTACCCAGCAAAGCTATCACTTTAGGATGGAAGGGCAGATAAAGTGCTTCCCAAATAAGGTCAAGTTAAAAGAGTTCATCATCACCAAGCCTTTATTATATAAAATGTTAAAGGGGCTTATGTAATAAAAGGAAGATAAAAAATATGAACAGTAAAATGACAAAAAACTCACATCTATCAACAACTGAACCTAAAAAACAAAAACAGAAACTAAGCAAACAACTAGTAGAGGAACAGAACCACAGAAATGGAGATTGCATGGAAGGTCTTCAGTATGGAAGAAGCGGGGGGAGGAAGGGAAGCTATAGGGAATAAGAAGCATAATTGGTAGGTTCAAAATAGATGTGGGGGCTGGCTTGTCTGGTATAGCTTAGTGGATTGAGTGTGGGCCTGCAAAGCAAAGGGCTGCAGGTTTGATTCCCTGACAGGGCACATGCCTGGGTTGTGGGCCAGGTTCCCACTAGGGGGCATAGAAGAGGCAACCACACATTGATGTTTCTCATCCTCTCTTTCTCCTTCCCCTCCCCTCTCTAAAAATAAATAAACAAAACCCCAACTAGATGGGGTGGGGGAGTTAAGAATAGTATAGGAAAGGGAGAAGTCAACAACTTATATGTATGATCCATGGACACGAACTAAGGTGGGGAATGCTGGAGGATTTGGGGGTTCAGGGCAGAGGGGGGACAAAGGGAAGAAAAAAATTGTAGAACTGTAATCGCATACTCAATCAAATATATTTAATGAAGTTAACAACAAAATGACAGTAACCAGAGAATAGGAGAGAGGGAAATAACATGGGAAAGAAGGGAAAAGGTCCTAAATGATTATGAAGATCCATGGACAAAACCAAAGGAGGTAGGATAGAGGATGGGAGATGGGGGTGGGTAGGGTGGTGGAAAGTAGTGGTGGGAAAATGGAGACAACTGTAATTGAACATCAGTAAAAAAATTTAAATATATATATATTTAATAAAAAGAAGAAATCAGCTGATAGACTAATTGTAGCTCTCTTGTCTGTTACTTGCTGTTTCTCTTGCTACTTTTAAGATTCTCTCCTTGTATCTAAAATTTGGTATTTTAATTATAATGTGCCTTGGAGTAGGCCTATTTGGGTTCACCTTGAGTGACCTCCTCTGTGCTTTCTGAACTTGGGTGACTCTTCCCCTTCCTAAGTTAGGGAAGTTTTCTATCATTATTTTTCCAAACAGGTTTTCTCTCCCTAGCTCCTTTTCATCTCCTTCTGATATTTTTATGATGCGAATGTTATTATGTTTCATGTTGTCCTGAATCTCCCTTAAGCTATTCTCATTATTTTTTAGTCTTTTTTCATTTTGTTGCTTTTCCTGGGTATTTCTTTCTACCTTGTCTTCCAGTTCACTTATTCAGTCTTCTGCTTTACCTGTTTTCTAATTCCTTCTGGTTACTTTTCATTTTGGCTATTGCGTTAATCACTTCTTCCTGGTTCTTGTTCATAGTTTCTATGTCCTTTTTCATGCTCTTCTAGTTTCCGCTAAGTTCCCTGAGCATCCTTATAACCATTTCTTGAATTCTATGTCTGATAAATTGCATACCTCAATTACATTTAGTTCTTTTTCTGGGGATTCTTCCATTTTTTTTATTGGGGGTTCTTTCTTTGTCTCCCCATTTTAGGTCACCCTTTTACTTTGTTTCTGTGTCTCAGGTTGCTCTACTTTGCCTGCCTGTCTTTGTGGAGTGGACTTCTGTGCTGGGGGTCAAAGGGTGCAGTCCCTTTGACCCCCTGGTTTGGATGCTCTATGCTTGCCTATTATTCAGTTTATATTGGCTCTCATGTACTTGGGCTTTGATTATTGGTGGCTCATTCATTAGTGGGTTCTCCCCTCCAGCTGGCTGACTGGGAGTTACAACTCCTGCCATGTTTTGAACACTGTTGTATAGTTGCTGGTTAACAAAGCAATATTACCAGAAATCCAAACCCACCCCAGCAAAAATACCCACCCTACCACATCAGCAATATCAACAGCAAGTGAGCAAATATTAATAAGGGTGGAAAAAGACAAAGACTATTATAAGGTAGAAAAAAATATGAATGTCTAAAAGGAAAAAAAAATGATTTTTACAGGAAGTGAGAGGAGAAATAATAAGAGTAGGGAATTTTAAAAAGTCAAAGAAATGGAGAAAATACAATTTAAAACATAAGTAAAACAAGGAAAGGTGATGGCAAAATGGAATAAAAAAAGTGAAGAGTATGCTATGAAGTTTGAAATAAAATTAAAAATGTAGTGAACCAACAGGAACAAAACAAGAAAAACCACAGCAGGATCAATATCAATGTCAGCTGAGCAAAGATTAATAAAGGTCAAAAGGGAATAAGAATTATACAAAAGAGAAATGATAATATGAGATATCTACAGTAAATAAAAATGATTTGGAAGGATAGGGAGAGAAGAAATAATGAGTAGGGAGGAATAGAATCCAGGCTAAGAAAGGGAAAAATAACTCTTTATTCAAGTAAGCCATGGCAGGGGTAAAGCAAAATGGAGCAAAGCAGAGGGAGAGTAATGTATAAGATTTGAAGTACAAAAAATAGTGAACAAATAGGAATGCCATTGAAGAAGAACACCAATAACTATAATATCCACTGTTGGGAACTGCCCTGCCTGGTATCAGAAGCTGTAACCCCCGCCTAGGCTAAGGCTGAGGGAACACCCTTGGAACTGTAAGCCAGCAAGGAGACAAAAGCTTATCTTCCTGGCAGGAGTGCTGCTTATGCTGCTTCATTCATAACTGAACCCCAAAGCTTGGTCGGTTAGCCAAAGACAGGTAAGATTCCCCAAGGGGGGAATGACCTAAGACAGGCATGATCACGTGGGAGGCCCCCGAGAGAAGGACTTTGGAGGCTAAAGCAAAAGGGGGTGATGGACCCTCGCTCCTCGGCTTTGACATAGCCTGAATCCTCATCGTCTGGGAGAAAATCTCCTTATCTCTTGGTTGCCTTAGTTCCCTTGCTCCACCTAAGCCTGCAACAATGACAGAGTGGTGCAGCTCTGCGCTGAAAAGGGCGGGTTCCCCGGATGATCAGGCCTAAGAAAGAACATGTAAATTACTGTGAAACCTTCTTTGTTTAGAATGCTCTCAGTTGAATGAGAAGGGTCCAAGGAGGAAGTTAGTTTGTTCCTTAAACTCTTACAGCTCTTTGACCCTGACTCAAAATAGACCCTCAGACTTCCTTGTTATCTATTGTTTGATCCTTACTTCCTAGCAATGAGTAATGAGCTTTTACCTGAATTCTTATGCAAACAAAACCAATAAAAAGCCTCTCTGGAGGGAGAACGGCCGCTCTCCCCACCAGGGAGGGTGGCCAAGCGATGCCCTCCAGGAGAGAGGGTGGCCATGGTGCTCCCCACGTGAGGAGTGGCCCTGCTGTTCCTATCCCCCCACAGGACCTGGTTGTCTCTGTGTATGTTTTTCTCACGTTTTGATGAGCCATCCGCAGCGTTCCGTGATCACTGCTGGCTGGTGACCCACGCATCATCCACATCTAACAAGCCACAATTTATAAAGGTAGAAAGCAAATAAAAATACTTTAAGAGGGGGAGAAAGAATGAGCAGACTAAGGAAGGAAGAATGCTTTTGAGAAAACAGGAGAAGAAATAGTAAGAGTAAGGAATAAGAACAAGGAGTAGTATGGGAGAAAATGAAATTTACAACAAAACTAAGAGCAGAAGAAGGCAAAATGGAGTAAGACAAGGGAAAGGTGCAATGAGAGATTTGAACTAACAATAAAATTAAAAAATAATATATAAAATCCAAATAAAAAGAATAAAAATAAAGGACAAAGAGTAGTAAATTAGTTGGAATACAATTGAAGCAAAAGAAGAAATATTAAAAGAGTATGGTAAAGGAGAAAAAATGCAAATTCTGAAGAAGAGCAAGAAGACATTCATCTCAGCTGTTTGGTATTTGCCTTTTGACTTCTATTTCTGGATTTGCCACTGTCTTGTTTGTTTGTTTGTTTGTTTCATTTTTGTTTTTTATCAGCTCAAGGTCCTGTGGTGCATTGTCCAACTTCTGGCAACACTGCCTGCAATTGAGAGGGTGGGATCCCTAGGTCTCCCCAGGAGGCATGTTGAGTCTTATGGGAAAATTGTGGGTGTGTTCCCTCTACCCCTGCACCACCCATCTTGTTCTGTCCCAGTTTATTTTCAATAATGTAGTTTCTGAATAATTGGCTGTCCGTTTCACAGAGGGTGGTGATCTGTGTAAGAGGTTTCACCTCTCTCCCACTTGGTGGTGACAGCAGCTTAGTGTGTGAGCCAAGGCTAGGTGAGACCCTGATTCCCCTTGCTGTACTGCTTTCTGATCTCCCTGTTTTGCTTGCCTCAGTGAAATAGGGCCTTAGGAACCAGTGTATTTTTTTTTCTCCCTGGAGAAATATAAAATGGGTCCTTTAGGCATCCCTTCTACTGTCTTACTCTTGCAGAAATGCACCCTGCAGGGTTCTTAAGCCTGCCCTACCTATTTTTCAATTCTCCCCCTGCTCCTGTAGGAGATAGGTTCTGGGTGTGACCTTCTCCAGGAAGGGGGCTCTGTCTGGCTTTAAATAATCTCAGATCCACAGTTCCCAACCTGCTTCCCTCCCAGCAGACAGAAGCTCACACTCCACTCTGTGCAACATCCTCCCTGCCAACTGCTCCAGGCTGGGGCTGAGAAACCCCCTCCCTATGCGCCTTTCTGGTCAATCTTCCCAGCTGCACTGAGTGGTAGCAAACCATAACCTCAATCCTTCCCTTTGCTGGCAGGGCAGCTGTGTGGGGGGCCCCTGCCAGCATGCCTCAGCTCCTCTTTTAAAAAGTCCCCCTGGGGACTTCTGGCTAAGATGGAGGCATGGGTAGACACACTGTGCCACCTTGCACAACCAGGATAGGGACAACAACAATTTAGAAATAGAATAACAACCAGAACTGACAGAAAATTGAACTATATGGAAGTTGGACAACCAAGGAGTTAAAATAGACAAGTTCATCCAGACTGGTAGGAGGGGTGGAGTTGGGCAGCTGGGAGGAGAGGGGTCCTACAGCACAAAGAGCACCGGGGCCAGGCACATAATACTGCAGAGGGAAGACCCTGAGCAGCTGGTAAACCCTGGCTGAGGGTGGCAATCGGCAGACCCAGTGAGACACCGATTGTGAAGCAAGGCATTGCGTGCAACCCAGCATCCCAGTGCTGGGAAATAGAGCCTTGGGCCACTGATTGAAAACACCTGTTGGAGTTGAGGCTCAGGGAGAGACTCACAGCTCACAGGAGAGATCCTTGGAAAGACCCATGAGGTGCACAAGCCCACCCACATGGGAATCAGCACCAGAAAGTTCTAGTTTGCTTGGGGGAAGCGGTGGAAGAGACTGAAGTCCACGGAAAGTGGAGCAAGCGCCATTGTTTCCTCTCAGACCCTGCCCCCACATACAGCATCACATCTCAGCAACTGTGTTGCCCCACCCTGGTGAACACCTAAGGCTCCACCCTTCACTGTAACAGGCATGACCAAACCAGAAACAAACAAAAAACAAAAAAAACGATGGCTCAAACAGAAGAACAAATGAAATCCCCAGAACCCATCCTTTTAAGTGACTAAGAGATAGCCAACCTATCAGATGAACAGTGTAAAACACTGGTGATCAGGATGCTCATAGAATTGGTTGATTTTGGTCACAAATTAGATGAAAAAATGAAGGGTACAATAAGTAAAATGAAGAAAAATGCACAGGGAACCAATAGTGATGGAAAGAAAGTTGGGTCTCACATCAATGGAGTGGACCAGAAGGAAGAAAAAAGCATACAATCAGAAAAGAATGAAGGAGTGAGAATTCAAAAAAATGAGAGGCTTAGGAACCTCCAGGACATCTTTAAACATTCCAACATCCAAATTATAGGGGTACCAGGAGGAGAAGAGAAAGAGCAACAAGTGGAAAACTTATTTGAACAAATAATAAAGGAGAACTTCCCCATTCTGGCAAAGGAAATAGACTTCCAGGAAGTCCAGGAAGCTCAGAGTCCCAAAGAAGTTAGACCCAAGGAGGAACACACCAAGGAACATTATAGTTACATTAGCCAAAATTAAAATGAGGGAGAGAATCCTAGAAGCAGCAAGAGATAGGGAGACAGTAACCTACAAAGGCGTTCCCATAAGGCTATCAGCTGATTTCTCAAAAGAAATCGTGCAGGCAAGAAGGGGCTGGAAAGAAGTATTCCAAATCATGAAAGGCAGGGACTTACATCCAAGATTGCTCTATCCAGCAAAGCTTTCATTTAGAATGGAAGGGCAGATAAAGTGCTTCTCAGATAAGGTCAAGTTAAAGCAGTTCATCATCACCAAGCCCTTATTTTATGAAATGTTAAAGGGACTTCCCTAAGAAAAAGAAGATAAAAACATGTATAGTAAAATGGCAACAAACTCACAATTATTAACAACCATGTCTAAAACAAAAAACAAACTAAGCAAACAACTAGAACAGAACCATAGAAATGGAGATCTCGTGGAGGTTTAGCAACAAGGGAGTGGGAGTAGGAGAGAAGGGGAAAAGGTATGGAGAATAAGTAGCGTAGATGGTAGGTAGAAAATAGACAGAGGGAGGGTAAGAATAGTATGGGAAATGTAGAAGTTAAAGTACTTGTGATACATGGGCATGAACTAAAGGGGGGGGATGTGGGTAGGAGAGGGTGTGCAGGGTTAAGGGGAATGAAGGTGGAGTAATGAGACAACTGTAATAGCATAATCAATAAAATATATCTTAAAAAAAAGTCCCTCTGGGCACTCCCACTGCAGCACTGAGTCTGGCTTTCCACCTCTCCTAAAAATGTCAAGTCTTTCACGGTCATAGCTGGTGGTGGCCAGCATCCTCCACCCCCCGCCCCAGGTGCATATAATATATCCCCCACCTCTCTCTCTGACACTCCCTGAGTTGGTATTTGCTGCTGTAGCTAGTAGACAGCAGATAGGAAGAAGGAAATTCCAGAGCTGCCTCAGGGCTAAGATAAAGGACATGGGTACTGGACAGAGACCCTGTTCTAAGACCAGTTGTTCCCGCTTTCTGGAAAGGCAATGAACCATGGTCAATCATAAATGAACCTAAGCAGAAGATGTTACATGACCTCTGCTTCATTAAAATAGCTTTGTAATAAATTAACATTGTGCAACCCCTTCTCCTGTGACCAGTCAAGGAAAATCATGGGAGACAACATGCACAGTAACTTTAAAGTGATACAACTACTTGTATATGTGCAATAAAACCCCTCCAAAACTAGCCAGGAGGGATCTGCCCTATAAGAATGGAATCCCTCCCACCCCTCAGGTCAATCTCTGCTTGGAATTGGCTTGCTCCCATGTTCTGTGGAGTGTGCTATCACTTACTAAATCTGCTCTCTTTCTGCTATAACCTCTGTGTGTTCAGTTCAGTTCTTTGTCTGCAATCATCAAGAAGCTGATTACCTGTGCCTACCTGTGACAGTTTTTGGAGAGACAGCCAGATGAAGACACCAGAGTGGTAAGCCCCATTTGCTGCCCTGACACCCAGGGATCCCCCTTTCCATTGCCATCTTTTCCATTTTGATGAGTCTGATATTTCCTGATGAAAGGTCAGCTGCTAAATTAAGGGCATGTGTCGGGCAGTTAAAAGCCACAAGGGTGCCTGCTGCTTGAAGACACCCATGATACGATAACCCAGCTGCAGAACGGGGTTAACCTTAGCCCCTGCCAGGTGCAAGAAAATGACAGCACAACAGCCAGGCACACTGCAAAAACCACAAGACACTGCCCCATCCTGTGGCCGCTCCCTCATAGGCATAGTTGGACTTCCCATACAGAAGGATATCAGTCACCACCTCACCTTTCCTATGACTTCCTTTTGCAGTCTCCCCATTAGTCCCACAGATAGTCTTTTATACTTGTCCTGACTGGCTGACTTTTGGCCTTTATACCTGAACTCGTACCCTCCTTGCCTTTTGTGTAGAAAGGGTGCCTGCTGTTTTGTACCCAGAATATCTATTTTGGGTTTAGTAATAGTCCCATTGCTAAGTATAGTTGCAGGAATGGGTCATTCCCATTTTTGGCATGTATATACTATCATTGTAAGCAGCAACATCCCAGAGCTGCTTAATAGGCCCTGCTGGTCATTTGTTACCAGAATGGCCATGTGGAGCTACTCTTACCCAATTAGTTGAATTTGGAATTCTAAGATGGTTTACTTGCCCCTATAGGGGTATTTTAATTTCCACTCTTGGTCCATCATTTCTCTATGAGCTCTACCTTCAGTATGAAGGGGGTGGCCTTTAGATACCTCTTGAGGTCCCTTCTGGGGAAATTTCAGACTCAGGTACAATTTCTTAAAACTCTGGAAAATTAGATAGAATACCTGAGGGTCTTCTTTGTGATTTGGAAAAAAGTCATTTTATAATAAGATCATCTTGGTGCCCCTCTTGATGGTTTATGGGGCCAGAAACTATTTTGCTAGTAAGACACTTCCTTTGCCCCATACCTGAAGGCTTACAGGAAAATGAGAATCTCCATAGATGGTGAATATAGGAATGGAAATGTACTCAGGCCACTTGGGTAGAGCAGTGGGTCTGGGGTTGTCAGGACTATAGGCAATTGCTCAAGGATGCTGGATTGATTCCTTCCCAACAGTTCTTTGCAGCCTGAACACTCAGTAGGACCATGAATTATGCAAATGGTATACAGGGAACACAAAACCTCTGAATTAAACATAGAAAAAGAAATAGAAGTAGACTGTGGCAATCCTCTTAAGTCTTTTAGATTTCTGTTGGCCATGTTCACTAGGATTTCTTTCACCAGAGACATCTGGTATGTTGGTGTGATCCTGTGGGATGCCCTATGGCCCACTAGGAAAGCTTCTGAGGCAAGCAAAGAGGGATGCCTCTAGATTGCAAAGGAGTATCTTTGTGTTTTTTCCTTCTTTTCAGGATCACCACAGTCAAGATGGGAACCCCACCTTCCATACCTTCCAAATCACCATTGGGTTGCATTCTTAGCAATTGGGATAAATTTGACCCTAAAAATTTTAAAAGAAAGAGATTAGTTTTTTGTTTTGTTTTTGGTTTTTTTTGTTTGTTTTTGTGAAACTGGCCCCAATATAAATTAGGGGATGGTGAGATAAGGCCTGAAAATAGGAGCAAGAATTATAATGCTATCCTACAGTTACATCTATTCTGCTGAAGGGAAGGCAAATGGTCTGAAATTCCTTATGTGCAGGCATTTATGGCTCTGTACTGAGACCCCTCATTTTGCTCTGGCCCCACCCTGATGGAAACTATGGGCCCAAGTGTTGACCAATTAGAAGGTACCCTCCTTAGTTCCCCACCTATATCTCAAGGGAAATTAAGGGGACCCCAGAGTTCTGGAGTCTCTGCCCCTACCTTAGAGGAAGTAACCTCTATACCACTTTATGCTATGGACAACCTAAAGCTACAAGCTGAGGAAAACTCAGTCTAGCAGTACATACTAGGAGTGGTACTTCTTATCTCCCTACCACTCCTACACTCCTATCCTTAAGGGAGGTAACAGGTTTCAAAGGCACTATAAAGGTACAAGTGCCCTTCTCTGTAACCGATTTACAACAATGTAAAGACAGGCTAGGGAGTTTTTCAGAAGACCCTTCACATTTCACTAGTAATTTCCAGACTTTTAAAAATTACTTTATTGTTGTTCAATTACAGTTGTCTGCATTTTCTCCCCACCCCTCCCCCCACCCCAACCAAACCCACCTCCCTCCCTTGCCACTCTTTTTAAAAAAATATTTCTTATTGATTATGCTATTACAGTTTTCCCAATTCCCCCCTCTATCCCCCCTTTTCCCTGCCCCTCCAACCCTCCAGCACTCCCCTCCTTAGTTCATAACTATGGGTTGTACATCTAAGTTCATTGAGTCCTTTGTTTCTCATACCACTTTGTATCTCTTCCTCTCTACCTTATGCTTGCTAACCATGCCTCTTCTTCCTTGTACTTTTCCCCACTATTCTTCCCTTCCCCCTCCTCACTGAAATACCTCTGTGCGATGTCCATTTCTCTGATTCTGTTCCTGTTCTGGTTGTTTGCTTAGTTTTTGTTTTTATTGTTTTTCTTTTCTTGTAGGTTCATGTGTTGACAGTTATGAGTTTTTTGTCATTTTACTGTTCATATTTTTTATCTTCCTTTTATTACATAAGCCCCTTTAACATTTTATATAATAAAGGCTTGGTGATGATGAACTCTTTTAACTTGACCTTATTTGGGAAGCACTTTATCTGCCCTTCCATCCTAAAGTGATAGCTTTGCTGGGTAGACTAATCTTGGATGTAGGTCCTTGCCTTTCATGACTTCAAATACTTTTGTCCAGCCCCTTCTTGTCTATAAGATTTCTTTTGAGAAATCAGTTGATAGACTTATCAGAATTCCTTTGTAGGTAACTCTCTCCTTTCCTTTTGCTGCTTTTAAGATTCTCTCCCTACCTTTAATCTTGAGTAACTTAATGATGATGTGCCTTGGTGTGTTCCTCTTTGGGTCCAGTTTCTTTGGGACTCTCTGGGCTTTCTGGGCTTCCTGGAAGGCTATTTCCTTCAACAGTTTGGGGAAGTTTTCCTTCATTTTTTGTTCAGATAAGCTTTCAAATTCTTGCTTCTGTTCTTCTCCAATGGGCACCCCCTATGATTCTGATGTTAGAGTGCTTAGAGTTGTCCCAGAGTTTCCTAAGCCTCTCTTCATGTTTTGGAATTCTTGTTTCTTCATTCTGTTCCAGTTGAATGTTTCTTTCTTTCTTTTGTTCCATATAATGGATTTGAGTCCTGGTTTCCTTCCCTTCACTATTCATTCCCTGTATATTTTGCTTTATTTCATTTTGCGACCAAGCTCAGTCAGTTCTGTGAGCATTCTGATTACCAGTGTTTTGAACTCTGCATAAAGTCTATTTCCTTGTCACTTAGCTCTCTTCCTGGAGTTTTTATCTGTTCTTTCATTTGGGCCATATTTCTTTGTCTCAGCTCACCTGTTATGTTGTAAGGGGATGGGGCCTTAGGTATTCACCAGGGTGGGGCAACCCTCTTTGCTGCGTCTTGGCACTGTCTGTGGGGGAGGGGTCAGAGAAGGAACAATGCCGCTTGCTTTCTCCCCTCTAGCCCCACTTTCTAACAAACTCTCATGTGATACTGGAAGTTTCTCCCACTGTGACAGCCCCCACAGTAGTTTACAGCTGGCACTGAATCTTTAGTTTGCTATTCAGCCAGCCCTTCCTTGGCTGAAGTCCACTGCCTTGCTGTGAGTCCTCTCAGACAGCCCTGCCCCACTCACATAGTCTGCCACCATGCCATGCATCCTCACCACTCAGCAGCCCTTCTCTCATCTCCTCCCCTCCTACCAGTATGGGTGAATGTTTCCTTAACTCCTTGTTTGTTGGAGTTCCATGCAGTTTGATTTTCTGACAGTTCTGGTTGTTTATTGTTTTTAGGTTTGTTGTTTTTGTTCTTTTAGTTGTGCAAGGAAGTGAAGCATTTCTTCCTACCCTTCCATCTTGGCTGGAAACTAGCAGCTGATATCTGAAACACTAGAAGCCAGAAGGGTTTGGCACCAAATATTAAAGGTAATGAAAAGCAAGAACATATAGCCAAGATTAGTCTATCCAGTAAGGCTCTCATTTTAAAAAGGATGGTAAAATAAAGAGCTTCCAAGACAAAAGAAGTCTGAAAGAGGATTTCTCCACCAAGCCAGCACTACTAGAGATACTAAAGAGACTGCTCTAAATAGAAGAAGAGAGGAGAAGGAGAGGGAGAGGGAGGGAGGGAGGAAGAGAGAGAGAGAGAGAGAGAGAGAGAGAGAGAGAGAGTCCAGGCCAGAAAAAATAGCAGTGAATAAGCACTTAATTAATAACCTTAAACATAAATAGATGAAATGATCCAATCAAAAGAGGTAGGGTAGCTGAATAGATAAGTAAACACTATGCATAAGCAGCGTACTACATAATACTTAAAGGAATAATTCAAGAGCAGGATATAACCCTTGCAAACATACATGCACCAACATAGGAGCACTTAAATATATAAAGAAATCTTGGAGACTCCAAGAAAGATTTGACTACAACACAGTCATCATAGAGGATTTTAACAGCATACTGTCAAAAATAGATCTTCCAAACAATGAATCAGCAAGGATATTGTGGCATTGAATGACACTCTACATCAAATGGACTTAATTTATTTATATAGAACCTTTCACTCAAAAGAAGCAAAATATATTTTCTTTTCAAATGCACATGGAACATTTTCAAAATAGACCATGTGGTAGGACATAAAACAAGCCTGAAGAAATTCAAGAAAACTGAAATCGTATCAAGTATGTGAGTGATAAGATCACAATGCATTGAAACTGAAAATCAACCTGAAAGGAAAAAAGTCTCAAAAACATTCAAATACATGAAGACTGAATACCATGTTATTAAATAATGACTGGCTCAACAATGAAATCAAGGGAGAAATAAAAAAGTTGCTTTAAACAAATTAACATGGAAAAGGGATGCAATTTAACATGTATGAGGGACCTATGAATGGAGCCAAGGGGGGATGGGATTCAGGGTGGGGGGTGGGCATAGGTAGGGAGGAGATAGTGGTGGTGGGAAAATGGAGACAATTGTATACAAATATCAATATTAAAAAGTTAAAAAAAATGAATCTGAACAAACAACAAGCCAAAACCTATGGGACACAATGGAAGCATTCCTGAGAGGGAAGTTTGTAGCAATACAGGCCTACCTAAGAAGTTAGAAAAATCTCAAATAAACAACCAAACCCTAATCTACATAACTAGAGGAACAACAGCAAACAAAGCCCAGAGCCAGTAGAAGGAATAAAATAAGCAAGATCAAGGCTGAATTAAATGATATAGAGACTAAAAGAACAAATCAAAAAATCAATAAATCAAGGAGCTGCTTATCTAAAAAGATAAACAAAACTGAGAAGCCTTTAACCAGACTTATCAAAGAGAGAGAGAGAGACAGAGAGAGAGAAGACACAAACAAATAAAATCAGAAACAAAGGATAAATTAGAACCAATACCACAGAAAAACAAAGGATTATAAGAAATTACTATGAACAACTATATGCCAAGAAATTCGAAAACCTGGGTGAAATGGACAAATTTGTAGAAACATATAATCTTCTAGAACTGAATGAAGAAGAAGCACAAAGCTTGAATACACCAATAACAGCTAGTGAAATTGAAACATTAATTAAAAAACTCCTGGCAACCCCAGCCAGTATATACCATGGATTGAGTGCTGGCCTGCAAACCTAATAGTTGCTGGTTTGATTCCCAGTAAGGGCGCATGCCTGGGCTGTGGGCCATGTCCCCAGTTGGGGGCAACCACACATTGATGTTTCTCTCCATCTCTTTCTCTTTCCCTTCCCTTTTCTCTAAAAAATAAATAAATTAAATCTTTAAAAAAATTTTAAAACTCCCAGCAAATAAAAGTCCTGGACCAGACAGATTCACAGTTGAAGTTTACCAAACATTTAAGGAAGAACTAATGCCTATCCTTCTCAAAATATTGCAAACATTTCAAGAAGAGGGAAGACTCCCAAACTCTTTTTATGAGGCCAGTATCATCCTCATTCCAAACCAAGGGCAAAAAAAATGAAAACTACAGGCCAATGTCTCTGAGAATATAGATGCTAAAATCCTCAACAAAATACTGGCAATCAAGATTCAAAAATATATTTAAATGATCATACACTATGATCAAGTGGAATTCATCCCAGGGTTGAAAGGATGGTAATATATTCACAAATCAATAAATGTAATACACCACACAAACAAAATGAAGGACAAAATGCACATGTTCATATCAATAGATGCTGAAAAAGCATTTGATAAGGTAGACAACCCAGTTATGACAAAAATACTCAGCAAAGTGGAAGTAGAGGGAGCACACCTCAACATAATAAAAACCATATATGAGAAACCTACAGCCAACATTATACTCAATGGGCAAAAACTAAGTTTTCCCCTTAAGATTAGGAAAAGGACAAAAGTTTCCATTCTCACCACTTTCATTCAACAGTGTAATAGAAGTTCTAGCTACAGCAATCAAACATAAAAAAAAAAGGCATCCAAATTGGAAAGGAAAAAGTAAAACTGTCATTATTTGCAACCAACATGATTGTGTACTCAGACAACCCTATAATCTCCACCAAAAAAAAAAAACCACTCAACCTAATAAGTGAATTTGGCAAAATAGTGGGACACAAAGTCAATATTCAGAAGTTGAAGGCATTTTTGTACACCAATAATGAAATATCAGAAAGACAAACTAGGTAAATATCCCATTTACTATAGCAACAAGAAAAAGAAAGTACCTATATTAAATTTAACCAGGAGGTAAATACTAGGACTTGGATAACTATAGAATGGTGAAGAAAAAAATTAAGGAAGATACAAATAAATAGAAGCATATACCATGTTCATAAAATGGAAGAATGATCATCATTAAAATGTCCATGGTACCCAAAGCAATCTATAGATTTAATGCGATTCCTATCAAAATACCAATGGCATATTTCATAGATCTGGAAAAAATAAATAAAAAATTTATTTGGAACCATAAAGGACCCCGAATAGCCTCAGCAATCTTAAGAAAGAACAAAGTAGGAGAGATCACCATACCAGACATCAAACTGTTTTAAAAGGCCACTATAATCAAAACAGTCTGGTACTCTGGCATAAGAACAGATGAATAGATCAAGGGAACAGAACAGAAAACCCAAAAATAAACTCAAGTCTCTACAGTCAATTAATATTCAACAAAGGAGGTGTGGGCATAAAATGGAATAAGGATAGCCTCTTTCCATAAATAGTGTTGGGAGAACTGGAGTGGTGCATGCAAAAAAAATGACACCAACTTATACCATACACCAGAATAAACTCAAATTGGATAAAAGACATATATAAGTCATGACATCATAAAAGTCCTAGATGAAAACATAGGCAGGAAAATTTCATATATCCCACACAGCAATAATTTTGCTGACATATCTACTAGGGCAAGGGAAATAAATGAAAAAATAAACAAATGGGATTACATATAAAAATCTTCCACACAACTAAAGAAACAATCATCAAAATGAAAGGGGAAACAACCCTATTAGAAAACATATTTGCCAATGATACATCAGACAAGGGTTTGATCTCCAAAATATATTAAGAACTCATATGAATCAACGGAAGACAAACAATCCTATTAAAAAATAGACAAAGGATCTGAATAGACACTTCTCCAAGGAGGACATACAGATGGCCCATAGGCATATGAAAAGATGCTCAACATCACTAACATCATTAATTAATCAACAAAGTGCTGGCCAGGTTGTGGAGAAAAGGGAACCCAAGTGCACTGTTGGTGGGAATGCAGACTGGTGCAGCCACTGTGGTAAGTAGTATGGAATTTACTTAAAAAACCAAAGTTGGAACTGCCTTTTGTCCCAGCAATTCTGCTGCTGGAACTATATATACCCTAAGAATCCTGGAACACCAATTCAAAAGAACTTATGCACTCCAATGTTAATAGTGGTGCTATTTACAACAGCCAAGTGCTGGAAACAGCCTAAGAGCCCATCTATAAATGAATGGGTCAAAATTGTGGTACGTTTACACAACGGAATACTTTGCAGCAGCAAGAAAGAATACCTACCTTTTGTGACAGCACAGATGGAACTAGAAAATATTATGCTAAATGCAATAAGCCAATCAGTGAAAGAGAAATACCATATGATCTCACATATATGTTGAATCTAATAAACAAAATAAAATAATGCACATAATAGAACAACATGAAAACATGGAGCAGACTGAAAGTGACCAGAAAGGAGGCACGAGGAGGAAAATGATGGACAGAAGGGGAAGGAACTAGTCAAAACACATGTATGAATGACCCACAGACATGGACAACAGTATAGGAATTCATTGTTAGAGTGGTGGGTGGCAAAGGGGGAAAATTGAGACAACTGTAATAAAATAGGAATAAAAATTGATTAAAAAAAATAAAAGAATGAAATGTTCCAGGTGGTGGAGTAAGGAACCACTATGCAAGAAGTCCTTTTCTTTTCTTGCCTGAGGGAGGGCTTCTCTCGATGGGGCTCTTCCTTACCTGTCTAGACCACAAAGGTAAATCAATAGCCAAACAGCCAAATCGACTCAACTATCAGAAAATCAATGCAGAGCTAATGTGGCCACTGCTCATTGCCCAGCAGAACCCAAGAAAGGAAAAGATTCAAGCCCAGTCCTCTGAGTCTAGGAGGCCTGTTTAGTAACTGGGGTGGCTAGAAACTGAATGCTTTAGAGACAGATGACACAAAGAAAGAGAAGCCTTGAAAACAAATGGAAGATGCCTCATCCAAAAATAAACCCCATCAGAGAAAGGACAGTAAATGTGTCATGGGAACAGAATACAGAGGGAGGAATGGGAAGGGATTGGGTCGTTCCCAGGCAATACCTAAGTGATTCCAGAAACTTGGAAACAATGTTATATTCTAGAAGGGACATCTACATTTTGTTGTTCTGACCAGGAAACATCATATAATATGATATACATCACACATATAATATAAAGAGACAGCACACAGCAAAAGGCAGTTTAGGATGAAGACCATGAACAATTAGTTTATATGTATTTCCTGAATATTTTTGCCTAGCAGAAATATTCAGATTTTTTAAAATTGTTAAATTCTGTAAGCCAGGCACTTTCTCTTATGTTATCTCATTTAATTTAATTTGACTATCCCAACAACCCTATTGTTACAGAACAACAATAGCTATATACTATTACCAAAAGGAACCCCCCAGGTTTGTTATGTCCACTGCCAGAGGAAAGACATCTATCAATGCCAGAGATTCATGAAAAGGAAAGGAAATGTTTATTTAATGCTATACAAACTTAAAGTAGTGACCTAATGTCTTCATAAAAAATCCCAAAGTCCCTTAAAACACCCACAAACACACACAGTCCTTTCTTCCCCCTTTGCCCAGTCTGGGGTACCATATCTCAGGAAAAGAAACAGAAGTCCATGGCTCAGGTAGCCCCCGGTTCTTCTCAGTAATCTGTCTCAGCTGGTAGGCCTCCCTCGGTTCCCAGAACCATCAGCTGTGTCACCAGGATCTCTGCTCCAGCCAGGTGGTGGTTCCCCCTTCTAAAGCTGCAGGGATCTCCACTCTGCCAAAGCCACGTGGTCCTCCCTGTGCAATGTCTGCAGGAGTCTCCATTCTGCCAAAGCCACATGGTTCTCCCCTCAATGGCTGCTGCGCCTGGGTTTAAAACCCCAAGCCAATCTTCCTCTGCAGCCCCATTTCTGACTCCTCCTACAATCAGTTACACCTGCCAGCACTCATATCCTTCCAGCTTTACTGGGCTGCCATCATGAGTCTGGGCAGGTGTGGCCCCATGTCAGGGAGCCAATCTTCTTCAAGCTCCCATGCAGGTGCTGTAACTCAGGAGACTTGCCTCCCAGTTACATCTTGGTGGGGAAGTTACTTCCATTCCCCTGGTTCAGAGCATGGCCACAGCTATTTAACATATCTATGTAACCAGTTAAGGTTATAGATATGTTAAATGACCACACCAGAGGTTAGCTGCAAAGCTGTTGCTATGCAAAACAGCTCTCAAAGGCCCTGCTCCATTTATGCCTTCCCCTAACCCACACCTGTGTGGGGGGTGGGGGAGGTGAGGACATCCTAATATTTCCTGAACACCTCGGGTTCTGGACCCCATTTCAAATCCCTATTTGGGGTCCCCCCTCTTGACTGCATCCTGTTACAATCCCTCCTTTCAGATATACACCCACTTTATAATCTTATAAAGGACAATGGAAGAAGGTCTCATCTTGTAACTACTTCTGGCTGGACATGGATGTCATCCTACCTACCCATAGGTCAGGGGATGCCCTGAAAGGGGGTGGTGCAGCATGGAGGGAGTCCTTCCTGCAAGGGGAAGGACCTTACAGAATCCTGGTCAGTTGGCTGATACTAGGAAATCACAGGCTTGGTGTCCAAAGGCTGGCATTACTGGACCATTGGCATCCTGATCATATTCTGGAGGTGACAGATTTGGAAAGAATTGGAAGGCACAATTAAATCATAACCACTAAACAATAAAGGCAGGGACTTAAGTAAAGAATGGCTTATCTGGAGGAAGGTGTACAAGGCATGCTACACCTATCCAAAACTCTTGTGATCCACTATACTTCACTTGAGCTGAGGGGATTACATTAGGATTTTCCTCCTTTCAGATATCTGGCCCCTTTCTGTCCAAGCCATCAAGACAGAAAAGGGAAAATCAGTTCTAAAGTGAAACCCACAGACCACCCAAACTCTTCACCAACCCAACCATTTGGTTCAGCCAAACCATTGAGTCTCAGGGGGCTATAATGAAAATGGGCTCCTTAAGTGAGGCCTGTATTGCAACCAACCACTCAGATAATGAAGTCAAAGGCATACGCCCTATGAAAACAGAAGAACACATGGGTTAATTCACACAACAATCCCCAAACCAGTCTCTGTGCCTGTGAGACTGTCTTTTGGGAAGACGTTCAGTTGCAAGGCCCTTCCTGCAATGACATTTAGCAATGGCAATTTGACAGGTCCTCCATACCTGTAAACTGTACATCTTTGATGATATTACAAACCCAGTTCCAACTTTAAAATGAAAAAAAAAAAACTTTCAAGACAGTTATCTATGCCATTCTGATGTCCAATACTGAGCACTGTGATTTTCCTTGAACCACAATTTTTCTCCTTAAGATCACCCTCAATGTTATTAAAGTGACTACTTTGAGTCCTGCTTCTCATTTTGACTGTTCATTTGCATAAACACACCAAGAGCAGCCTGGATCACTTATGATCTCTAAGTCCACTTTGCTGGAACTCACACAGGGAACCTTTAGATTGACTTCTCAGTCCACCCCTTGAGGCACAGAAGCAGAGCCACACATCTGCCATCTGGCTTCATCTGTACTGGTTGTTTCACTCAAATCCTTGAGGCTTCCATTGTGCCTACAGGTTCCTTTATGGCCATCTTTCAGGAAAGCAATCTTTGTTCCTTCCCTGGAAAGACTGCCATGAACCACACAACCAACAAAAGTACCAGGCTTTTCTCATGGGCTTACACAAGCTTGGCAAGTCAATCCCAGTTCCTCGGGGATTTCTGGTAATGACCAGAACCCAGACATGCCTCCTTCAGGCATGACATTCCAGTCAAAGTCTTGGTTAACAAAATCACTATTAGCAACTGGTCTTATTGGATTTATTCAAAGAAACCTTATGTCATCATTCACTCCTTCAGAATGCCAAATTCTGGAGGGATCAGGTAGGGAGAAAAATACAAAGCATGAAGGAAAATCCTTTTCCTTCTGATATCCACCAGGCTTCTCAAAACTTTCCTACAGAGTGTGAAGTTTCAACCTTCCCCAGAATCCCCAATTGTCTTTTCAGAGCAGATATAGAGCAAAATCCAAAACACAGAGTTCCAGAACAATACACAAGTAGAGACATTCTCTTGCATCATTGTGTCCATTGGTGCCTCGCAGAGACATGCTCCTTCAGGTCCAGTGTCTTGGCAGAGACATGCCCCCTTTGCTTCTGGCTGAAGCACTCATCAGCCCCACATGACCCTTCCTGGGTCCCAATGGGCAAAGGCATTCTCCCCAACCGGTTACAGCGACCTTTCCTAGGTCTTACAGTGACCTTAAACAGGTCTTCAAATACGGGTTTCAGATCAGAAATAGAACCAAAATGCAGAGACTTGCTCTTTCCAGATCCAGTCTCATGACAGAGATATGCCCCCTTTGCCTCTGGCTGAAGCACTAATCAGCCCCAAATGACCCTTCCTGGGTCCCAAGCAGCAAAGGCATGCTCCCCAACCAGTTACAGGCAACCTTTCACTAGGTCTTACAGTGACCTTTCTTAGGTCTTACAATACAGAAGGTTTCTGATCAGAGACAAAACCAATGTGCGAAATTTGCTCTTTTCCCACAAAACCAGAAACAAGTACTCAAGGCTTCCTTTACTCCAGGTTTAAAACTTTCACATCCTTTATACATATTTCTACTCATCCAGATTTAACCATCATTCTCTTTTAATCCTGGTTCCTTTCCCACACTGGGAAGGACTATACTTAAACTCAGAACTTATACTCAGCATGTGGCAGCTAAAAGTCCTTAGCACTGTTGACGGGAGAGACCTGGTTCTTCTTGCTGACGCATGTAAAGAATTACATATCAGCAAATCTAGTAGTATGTAATCAGTTTATTAGTGTTTCGCTTCCATGGAAGAGAACAGGACTGGGTAGAGTAGGGAGTGAAAGGCAAAGTTTCAGAGCAAAGCAGGGTAAGAAAAGCAAGAGCAGCTGAAGACCAGGGTGGCAAGCCCCTGGGCAGCCTAAGGCCAGGTGGCCAGAGGCCCTGTGGCCCAAAAGCCAAGCACCCCCCAGAGAGAGAGAGAGAGAGAGCATCCTGAGCTCCCAAGAGCGAGAGAGAGCGAGTCCTTTGTTTTCCAGACTTATATAGTTGGTGGGACAGGAGGAAAAAAGTTACATATTGATTAACGGGTAAATGTGGGCCAGCTTTCCTAGGAAAATGTGACTACTCAAATTTAGGGATGAATGGGGGTCTGTCCGCCCAAATTCTTATCTTGCTCCAGACTCCATTTGGTCATCCTGTTGTAAAACAAATTCGTGACAGGAGGCAGTTAATTAGAATTGGGACAATTTCCAACGTTATTTATGGGCTCTTTCTGTAAGCATCAGGGACTTCCTCCTAAAATAGTGACCAGAGGTAGGCAATTAACCAAAGTTGTTTTATGGGCTCTTTCTTTGGGCACCATGGACCTTCTCCCACATTCAGGCCTTGGGATGAAGCACAGTTTCAAGGCTTTCTTTCTTTCCCAGATAGTGTAAATGTTACATAGAATTTCAAGGACTTTCTTTCTTGCTAATACAGTGTTTCTTGTGATGTTGAAACACCTGGCAATATTATCAGAACAGGCTTAGGACTGCTGAGTTAGCATGTGAGACTTTTCTCCTCCCTGCCTTGGTTTCTCTTTACTCTACCTAATTGGTAAAAGGCATTTCCTGGCAACCAGGGTGCTAAATCCTGGCCAGTGACAGTATTTCAGTCTCAGAGTTCTTCCTATGCTGTCTCCTGCTTCAGCACTACAGGTACCTTCCACTAAAAGTCTCTAGATTCACAGGGACATCCTGCAGCTTTCTGAAGCTTAGACCTTGCAAACACCCTATAAATCAGATGGTCACCATTGGACCTCAGTTCATGACCTTCAGAACCAGAGGTCTCCCTATCAGAACCAGTTACACAGAGAACCTGACTGGTGCAGTGCCCACACAGCAGCAGCATACAGCCCATAATCTCAAGAGAACCCTTAGCCCACCACCTTGTCCAGTTCCAAGATGGCAGCGTCCATGCATGCTGGGTGGTCCAAGTTAGCAACAACCATGCATGCTCAGTCCTCCATGGTGGGGCACTCACATGGCTCATCCTCCATTTTACCCAAAGTGGCAGTGCACCCACACGGCTTACTGTCCAATCCCCAACATACATGCAGGCTTGGCTTACACAGCCTGGGGGTTTGGTTCCTCCCCAAACCTGAGTACAGGTTCCCTTACTGCCACCTGGGTTCCCCGAAACTGTAACTGAGCAGGCAGGGGCGACCTGGAAGCAGCATACTAACCAAACCATTATCCACAACTCCATTATTCCAAAACGGTGTTCAGAAACCAGTTTTCAACCAAACCATTTCACTTCTCTGCTCCATCCCCATTTTGTTTCCTTTTCACCTTTCCAGTCGTGATAGGCAGCCAATGCCCTCAGGAGGGGTGCAGAGAAATTGTCGAGACTGGGAAAACTCCAAAGTGTCACTCTTTCACACCTGAGGGGGTCGGTCTGCCACGGACAATTATCCTCCCGGCAGAGTCGCCAAAAACTGTTACAGAACAAACAAGGGGGGCCTGGGACTATATACTATTACCAAAAGGCACCCCCCAGGTTCGTTATGCCCACCACCAGAGGAAAGACATCTCCCAATGCCAGAGATTCATGAAAAGGAAAGAAAATGTTTATTTAATGCTATACAAACTTAAAGTAGTGACCTAATGTCTTCATAAAAAAATCCCAAAGTCCCTTAAAACACCCACAAACACACACAGTCCTTCCTTCCCCCTTTTGCCCAGTCTGGGGTACTGTATCTGAGGAAAAGAAATAGAAGTCTGTGGCTCAGGCAGCCCCCGGTTCTTCTTAGTAATCTGTCTCGGCTGGTAGGCCTGCCTCGGTTCCCAGCGCCCTCAGCTGTGTCGCTGGGATCTCTGCTAAAGCCGGGTGGTGGTTCCCCCTGTAAGGTTTTCTTAGACCCCGCCGAGGAAATAAACAGTCAGCCATGGAAACAGGCAGATGAGCTTTATTTTGGAAGTTTGTGCTCCCAGGCCACATTTTCTCAGCCTGAAGAAGGGGCTAAGAAAAGACCACTCGAGAGAAGGGAAAGAGTGGGAGTTTTATATGGCTTAACTTCGCGTGGGAGCCAAGGATTGGTTCTTGGTGAACAAAGAAGCAACATATCATTGGTGGTTCCTGGTCTGACTTCAGTCACCTCTTCTGGGTCAGAGTTCAGTCACCATATTACTTGTAGTCCAAATGGTGGCCATATTTGTAGTCCAAAATGCTAATTGTAACTAGATTCCCACTTGTCTTACCCCACCCATCCTGACACCCCCTTCTAAAGCTGCAGGGGTCTCCACTCTGCCAAAGCTGCATGGTTCTCCCCTCAATGGCTGCCATGTCTGGGTTTAAATCCCCGCGCCAGTCTTCCTCTGCGGCCCCATTTCCAATTCCTCCCACAATTGGCTACACTTGCCAGCACTCTTATATCCTTCCAGCTTTCCTGGGCTGCCATCCTGAATCTAGGCAGGCGTGGCCCCATGTCATGGAGCCAATCTCCTTCAAGCTCCAATGCAGGCACTGTAACTTGGGGCACCTGCCTCCCAGTTACACCTTGGTGGGGAATTTACTTCCATTCCCCTGGCTCAGAGCATGGCCACAGCTATTTAACATATCTATGTAACCAGTTAAGGTTATAGATATGTTAAATGACCACACCAGAGGTTAGCTGCAAAGTTGTTGCTTTGCAGAACAGCTCTCAAAGGCCCTGCTCCATTTGTCCCTTCCCCCAACCCACACCTGTGTGTGGGGTGGGGGAGGTGAGGACATCCTAATATTTCCTGGACACCTTGAGTTCTGGACCCATTTCAAATCCCTATTTGGGGTCCCCCCTCTTGACTGCATCCTGTTACACTATGAGTTAATTATCATGATCCCCTTTTTTTAGATGAGGAGGCAGGGGGAGTCACTGTGCAGAGGCTTCATCCTGCAAGATCTTGAAAGCCACTTTACCTTCTAGAAAATAGGTTTGGGGAGAAACATTTTATTATTGTACCAGGCATAGATTTAAATGTCCCGGAAATATGCCAGAACTAAACAGAGCAACTGAATTCCAAACAGCAACTGAAACTTGAAGAGGTTTTGTTAAATGACAAGGAACTCGATCCAACCCACACCCACTTTAATCCAAGAATGTCCTACAGACCTTATTTTGTCCCCTGACCAGGCAAAGCCTCCCACTTCTTCAGGATGAACAGTGATTTTAGGGTGGAAATTTGTTCTGGTTATTCCTCTCCCAAGTTATCCCATCCTCATAACATTGCTTTGGCCTCTTCTAGGTAATTTCTTCACTTGTCAAATAACTCACAGGCTGGTTAATGGATCCAGTATTTCAGTTACATTTCATGCCACTCAGATGTGCAAAATTGTCATTTTATTTTCTTTTAACTAAACTTAATTTCTAATTGTGTGTTTACCAGGTCTGACGCAACAGTTTAATCTGGTTCTTTGCAGGTAGATTTGGTCAATTCACTGTTTTCACCATTGTTTCAGATTTAAACTCAGTAGGTTCATCATTCAGCCCTGCCTAGCTCTCATCACCATTCATCCCTCCCCCACAGTGGAACCTAATGGCCAGGAGGTATCAAAGAATCAGAGACTAAGGAGTGTCCACCCACAGCTTGCAACTGGCATGGACTGATATCATTCATCCCTGTGGTATGTGGTCACTGACCCTGTCCTGTTTGCTTTCCTACAACTTCAATTGTCAGGCCTAAAAGGATACTCATTTCTGGTTCTGTTCCATGCTCATCTCCTTGATGTTCATTTTGCTCTGACTGAAAATCAGCAATTTCCTGCAATGACCCTAGGTGAGCATATGGTCCCCACTCCTCAGGAAGCTGTGGCAGTGCCCATCTCCCTTGCAATCATAAGTAACCTGCCTTACAGGTAATGTGAGAGGCTGGACAAACAGAATACACCTCCAGCCCCCACAGTGAACCAGCTGGCTCCCATCTTGTCAGCCTCTGTCTGGGTCTCAAGGCTTCTCATTCAAACTTAAACAGTTGTTACCAGACAAGACAAGCCACATGTCTGCCAATGAAATCTCTCTCATTCCTTCCAAATGCTATTATTACCACCATTATTGATTTGATACAGTTTTCTAGCTGACATTTACAACAAAGGTTATTGAGTGAGCATGTTGTTTTCAGTACCTTTTGTCTAAATGGCTTTGCCACTCTGGTGACTCAGTAGGACAAATGTTGCATTTATTCTTGGTCTCTTTGTGAGGCACACTGCAGTTTATCTTCCCTTCTGAGGCTGTTTGGATCCCTTGAGGGAAGCAGGAGACCAGTTATGATCATCCCACTTGTTTCTACCTACTCATCCCACTGGATCCATGGGGAGAGAGTAGAATCCCAGGGGATCACTTACAACTGGAAAACTAAACCACCTGGATTTCACATGAACACACAGTCTATCTGTAGTATCCTTTTTTAAAAATTGTATTTTGTTAATTATGTTTTTACAATGGTCCTAATTTTTCCCCCTTAACCCCTTCAACCCAATACCACCCACTCCCTCAGGCAATCCTCACACCACTGTTCATGTCCATGGGTCATGCATATAAGTTCTTTGGCTGCTCCATTTCCTGTACTGTATTTTATACCCCCATGGCTATCCTGTAAGTACCTATTTGTACTTCTTTTCCCCCCATTTCTTTTTTTAAATATATTTTATTGATTATGCTATTATAGTTGTCCTGATCTTTCCCCCTTTGGCCCCCAGTCATTCCCTCCAGCAATACCTGCCTTAGTTCATGTTCATGGGTCATACATATAAGTCATTTGGCTATTCAATTTCCTATAGGGTTCTGAACACCCCCCTGTCTATTTTGTACCTACCAATTATGCTTCCTAATCCCTGTACCTTTTCCCCCATTTTCTCCCTGCCCGCTTCCCACTAATAACCCTCCAAATGATCTCCATATCTATGATTCTGTTCCTGTCGTGATTCTTTGGTTTGTTTTTAGATTCAGTTGTTAATAGTTGTGAATTTGTTGCCATTTTAATGTTCATAGTTTTGATTGTCTTCTTTTTCTTAATTAAGTCCCTTTAACATTTGATGAAATAATGGTTTGGTGATGATGAACTCCTTTAGTTTTACCTTGTCTGGGAAGCACTTTATCCACCCTTCTATTATAAATGATGGCTTTGCTGGGTAGAGTAATGTAGGTTGTAGGTCATGGCTTTTCATCACTTTGAATACTTCTTTCTAGTCCATTCTAGCCTGAAAAGTTTCTTTTGAGAAATCAGCTGACAGTCTTGTGGGAGTATATTCAATCTTTGACTTTTTATGTCATGTTTTAAAAACCATGTCTCAGTCACCCTGGGAATGTGGGCAAGGGCCCTTGGGGACTCAGGGATCTGCCCATATTATTACAGGGTGCAGCCAAGAGGAGGGCCCCAAATAGGGATTTGGAATGGGGTCCAGAACTCAGGGTGTCCAGGAAATATTAGGATGTCCTCACCACCCCACCTCCAGGTGCAGGCTGGGGGAAGGGACAAATGGAGCAGGGCCTTTGAGAGCTGTTTTGCATAGCAACAGCTTTGCAGCTAACCTCTGGTGTGGTCATTTAACATATCTATAACCTTTAACTGGTTGCACAGATATGTTAAATAGCTGTGGCCATCTTCTGAGCCAGGGGAATGGAAGTAACTTCCCCACCAAGATGTAACTGGGAGGCAGGTGCCCCGAGTTACAGTGCCTGCATTGGAGCTTGAAGGAGATTGGCTCCATGACATGGGGCCATGCACAACCAGACTTATGATGGCAGCCCAGTAAAGCTGGAAGGATATGAGTGCTGGCAAGTGCAGCCAATTGTAGGAGGAGTCGGAAATGGGGCTGCAAAGGAAGATTAGTGTGAGGATTTAAACCGAGAGGTGGCAGCCATTGGAAGGGAACCACACGGCTGTGGCAGTGCAGAGAGAGGACCACAGCCATTGAGCAGGGGGAGAACCACTAGGTCTTTAGCAGAGTGGGGATTCCTGCAGCCCTGTGAGAGAGAATCACCATGCGGCTTTAGCAGAGAACCACCACTCAGAGTGGTGACCTCTCTCCTTGTAGCCATTGCACAGGGGAGAACCACATGGTTTTGGCTGAGTGGAGACTCCCACGGCCATTGTGCAGAAAGGACCACTCGACTGTGACAATAGAAAGGAGAACCATGCGGCTTTGGCAGAGTGGAGACTCCCGTCCGCAGCTTTAGAAGGGGGAACCGCCACCTGGCTTTAGCAGAGATCCTGGCGACACAGCTAATGGTGCCGGGAACCAAGGCAGGCCTACCAGCCAAGATGGATTACTGGGAAGAACCAGGGGCTGCCTGAGCCATGGATTTCTATTTCTTTTCCTGAGATATGGTACCCCAGACTGGGCAAAGGGGGGAAGGAAGGACTATGTGTGTTTGTGGGTGTTTTAAGGGACTTTGGGATTTTTTATGAAGACATTAGGTCACTACTTTAAGTTTGTATAGCATTAAATAAACATTTTCTTTCCTTTTCATGAATCTCTGGCATTGATAGAGGTCTTTCCTTTGGTGGTGGACATAAAGAACCTGGGGGGTTCCTTTTGGTAATAGTACATTGTCCCAGGCACCCCCATTGCCTCCTTGTTGTTCTGTAACAATATTAACACCAATATTAGTCTTTTATCTGACTTATAATTGATTTTCCACATATTTCATATAAAGAGTGTCATGACTTCAAAAAACATGAAAAGCTATAAATAGTATGAATAAAAAAATAACAAGTGATTCAAAATCTTTTTAAATAATGTTTTGCACTTCTTTTATTTTAAAGCCTGAATGAACCAGTAATAGGGTTGCCTAAAAATCAGATTTTGGGAAACTCCCTTTCTTTATTTCCAACTCTAGCAGGGATCATATAAAGCAAGAGAAGGGCACAGAAAAGAAGCAAAGGTTTGCATATATAGCTGGTGAGCCACAGAGCAGAACCAAGAAATTTATTTTTTCATTTTTAATTGTATTTTTTCCATTACCATTTAGTCATTCAACACATTTTTGTATAAGTTTCAGATGTACAGCACAGTGGATAGACATTCATATACTTTACAAAGGGTTTCCTCTAATAATTCAAGTGCTCACCTGATACCATAGTTATTACAATATTTTAACTATATTCCTTATGCTTTGCCTCATACCTGCCCCATCTATTTTGTAACTACCAATTAGTACTTCTTAATCACATCACCTTTAATTACCCCATCCCCTAACACATACCTCCAACTCCATCAGTTCCTTCGCTGTATCTATAAATCTGTTTCTATTTTGTTTGTTCATTTACTTTGATCATTAAATTCCATGTAAGTGATATCACATGGTTTGGCCTTCTTTTTCTGGCTTATACTTAACATAATACCCTCTAGTCCATCCATGCTGTTGCAAATGGTAAGATCTCATTCCTTTTTATGGCCAAGTAATATCCCATTATGTATAAGTACCTCAACTTTTTATCCACTGACCTATTTATCAACACTTGGGCTGCTTCTATATCTTGGCTATTATAAATAATAGTGCAATAAAACGGCTGTGCATATATTCCTTCAAATAAGTGTTTTAGGTTTCTTTGGATATATGACCAGAAGTGGAATTGCTGGGTCATAAGGCAGTTTCATTATTAAGTTTTTGGGAAGCTCCACACTATTTTCCATAATGGTTGCACTAATCTACATTCCCACCAACAACAGTGGAAATGTAGGGTTCTTTTTTCTTCACATCCTTGCCAATACTTTTTATTGATTTATTGATGATAGCTTTTCAGATAACTGTGAGGTAGCATCTCATTGTGGTTTTTATATTCTCTGATAACTCCTGATGTTGAACATCTTTTTCATATCTATTGGCCATTGGTATATCCTTTGGGACAGTGTATATTCAGGTCTTCTCACCATTATTTTTTTCTTGTTGTTCAAGTACAGTTCTCTCCATTATTCCCCCACCACTCCCCCTGCCCCACCCATCCCTGTCTCCTACTCTTGAACCTACCCCCTTTAGCTTTGTCCATGTGTCCTTTATACATGTTCATTGATGGCTCTTCCCCTATTTTCCACCATTATCCCTCTCTCCCCTCATACTCCCCCCTGGTTACTGTCTATTTGTTTTTTATTTCAATGTCTCTGGTTATATTTTGCTTGCTTGTTTGTTTTGTTGATTAAGTTCCACTTAAAGATGAGATCATATGGTATTTCTCTTTCACTGCCTGGCTTATTTCACTTAGCATAATGCTCTCCAGTTCCATCCATGCTGTCACAAAGCATAGGAGTTCCTTCTTTCTTGCTGCTGTGTAGTATTCCACTGTGTAAATGTACCACAGTACTTCCATCCATTCATTTACTGATGGGCATTTAGGTTGCTTCCAGTACTTGGCTATTGTAAATTGTGCTGCTATGAACACTGGGGTGCATAAATTCTTTTGAATTGGTGTTTCAGGATTCTTAGGGTATACTCCCAGCAGTGGAATTGCAGGATCAAAAGGCAGTTCCATTTTTAGTTTTCTGAGGAAATTCCATCCTGTTTTCCATAGTGGCTGCACCAGTCTGCATTTCCACCAACAATGCACTAGGGTTCCCTTTTCTTCACATCCTCTCCAACACTTGTTTCTTGATTAGTTTATGATATGGCCATTCTGACTGGTGTGAAGTGGTATCTCACTGTGGTTTCAATTTGCATCTATCTGATGCTAGTGATGCTAAGCATTCTTTCAGAGGTCTCTGGCCCTCTGTATATCCTCCTTGGAGAAGTGTCTATTCGGGTACTATGCCCTTTTTGTTTTTTCCTTATTGGCATAATTAAAAAAAAATAATTTATTTATTTATTTTAGTTTAGTTGTTGTTCAAGTAGAGTTTTCTACCCTTTACCCCCATCCCAGCTCACCCCCCAAGTCCTCCCCACCTCCCTCTCATCTCCACCTCCCCCCTTATTATTGTCCATGTGTCCTTTATACTAGTTCCTTCAAACCCTTCCCCTGAAATTCTCTCCCATCTCCCCTCTCCCCTCTGGTCACTGTCAGCCTGTTCTCTATTTCAGTGTCTTTGGTTATATTTTGCTTGTTTGTTTTGTTGATTACATTCCTGTTAAAGGTGAGATCATATGGTCTTTGTCTTTCACCACCTGCCTTATTTTACTTAGCATAATGCTTTCCAGTTCCATCCATTTTGTCACAAAGGGTAGAAGTTCCTTCTTTCTTTCTTGTGTAGAATTCTGTTGTGTGAATGTACCATAGTTTTTTGATCCATTCATTTACTGATGGGCATCTGGGTTGCATCCAGCACTTGACTATTGTAAATTGTGCTGCTATGAACATTGGGGTGTATAGGTTCTTTTGGATTGGTGTTTCAGGGTTCTTAGGGTATAATCCTAGCAGTAGAATTGCTGGGTCAAAAGGTGGATCCATTTTTAGTTTTCTGAGGAAATTCCATCCTGTTTTCCATAGTGGTTGTACCAGTCTGAAATCCCACCAACAGTGCACTAGGGTCCCCTCTTCTCCACAACCTCTCCAACACTTGTTTGTTGCTTTGTTTATGATGAGCATTCTGACTGGTGTGAAGTGGTATCTCATTGTGGTTTAATTTGCATGTCTCTGAGAGCTAGTAATACTGAGCATCTTTTCATGTCTCTGGCCCCTCTGTATGTCCTCCTTGTAGAAGTGTCTGTTCAACTCTTTTGCCCATTTTTAATTGGGTTGTTTGTCTTCCTGGAGTGGAGTTGTGTGAGTTTTTTACATATTTTGGAGATCAACCCTTTGTCCAAAGTATCATTTGCAAATATATTTTCCCCTATGGTTGGTTCTCTTTTCATTTTACTGCTGTTTTCTTTAGCCATGCAGAAGCTTTTTATTTTGATGAGGTCCCATTTGTTTATTCTTTCCTTTATGCCCCTTGCTCTAGGGGATATATCAGTGAAAATATTGCTGCACGGAGTTTGTTTTTCTCATGTTTAGTTTTCTAAGTTTTCTATTAACTTAGGATACTAACACATTATCAGATGCATCATTAGCAAAAAACGTCTTCCATTCAGTAGGTTGTCTTTTCATTTTGGTGATGGTTTCCTTCACTGTGTAAAAACTTTTTAGTTTAATATAGTAAGGAAAAAAATACTAAGAGAAATGTTTGATATTTTACTGCCTGTGTTTTCTTGCAGGAGTTTTATGGTTTGGGGTTTTAGTTTAAGTCTAATCCATTCAGAGTTTATTCTTGTATATGGCTTTAAAAGGTTATCTAATTTCATTTTTTTGCATGTGTGTGTCCAATTTTCCCACCATTTATTAAATAGACTGTCTTAAACCCCACTGGATGTTCTTTCTTCTTTGGTCATAGAATAATAAGCCATATAAAGTGTGGTTTTACTTCTGGGCACTCTATTTGGTTCCATTGATCTATGTGTCTGTCTTTATGTCAGTGCCATACCATTTTGATTACTATAGCTTTGTAGTATAGTTTGATACCAGTGGTATGATACCTTCCATTTTATTCTTCTTTTTCAGAATTGCTGTCTCTAGTTGACATGTTTTGTGCTTCCATATAAATTTTTAAATTAGTTGTTCCAGTTCTGGGGGGGAAAATACCACTGTCATTTTGACAAAAATTGCATTAAATCTATAGATTGCTTTAGGAAGTATAAACATTTTAACAATGTTAAAGCTTCCTATCCAGGCACAATATAAGGTTATGCTTATTCAAATCTTCTTTTAAGCTCTGGCTGGTGTGGCTCAGTGGATTGAGTGCCAGCCTGAAAATCAGAGTCACTGGTTCGATTTTCAGTCAGGGTACATGCCTGGGTTGCAGGCCAGGTCTCCCACTGGGGGTGCATGAGGGGCAACCACACATTGATCTTTCTCTCTCCCTCCCCCTCTCTCTAAAAATAAATAATTTTAAAAAATAAAATAAAATCTTATATTTTTTTCTTCAATGTGTTACAATTTTCTGAATACATGTCTTTCACCTCCTTGGTTAAATTTATTCCTGGGTATTTTATTTTTTGATGCAATTGTAAATGGGATTGGTTTTACTTTCTCTTTCTGATATTTCATTATTGGCGTATAAAAAATGCAACCAATTTCTGAATATCTATTTTTGTATGCTGTTTCTTTACTGAGTTTTTTTTTTTATCAATCCTAGTAGTTATTGGTGGAATCTTCATGATTCTCTATCCATAGTACCATGTCATCTGCAAATGATGACAGTTTAATTTCTTCTTTTCCAATTTGAATGCCTTTTATTTCATTTCCTAGTCTGATTACTGTGGCTAGGAATGTTGAAGACTGGTGAAGTTGGACATCCATGTCTTGTTCCTCATCTTGAGGGAAAGGATTTTAGTTTAGTGGGGGTTTGGGGTTTTTTTTGGTGTATTTGGATTTTTTTGTCCATTGAGTATACTGTGGATTTGTCATATATCTCCTTTATTATATTGAGGAATCTTTCCTCAATTCCACTTTACTGAAAGTAAAAACTTTAGTGAAAGTTTTTATTATAAATGAGTGCTAAATTTTATCAAATGCTTTTTTGCATCTATTTATATGACCGTATGATTTTTATCCTTCATTTTGTTTATGTTGGATATAATATTAATTGATTTGTGCATGTTGAACTATTCTTGCATCCTTGAAATAGATCCCACTTGATCTGGGTGTGTGTTCTTTTTCATGTATTGCTGAATTTTGTTTGCTAATAATTTGTTGAAGATTTTAGCATCTATGTTTACCATGGATATTGGCCTATAATATTTTTTCTTTGTAGTGTCTCTTATCTGGTTTTGGAATCAAGATAAGGATGGTCTTGTAAAATGAGCTTGAATGTCTTCCTTCCTCTGAATTTTGGGAATAGTTTCAAAAAGACAGATGCTAGTTTTTCTTTAAGCGTTTGGTAAAATTCACCTATGAAGCCATCCATTCTAAGACTTGTTTGATAGTAGTTTTTATTATTATTATTAATTATTATTATTGTTATTACTGCTTTGGTTTTGTTTCTTGTAATCAATCTGTACAGATTTTCTGTTTTTTCTTAGTCTTGGAAGATTGTATGTTTCTAGAAATTAATCCATTTCTTCCAGGCTTTCCAATTTGTTGGCCTATATTGGTTTGTGATATTTTCCTATCACTCTTATATTTTTGTGTGTGTGTCAGTTGTTATTTCTCCTCTTTCATTTCTGATTTGATTTATTTTAGTGCTCTCTCTTTTTTTCTTGATGACTGTGGTTAAGGTTTATCAATCATGATTATCTTTTCAAAGAACCAGCTCTTGGTTTTATTGATCTTGTGCATTGTCCTTTGGAATCTATTTCATTTATATCCACTTTGATATTTAATAATTCCTTCATTCTACTGACCTTTCCTTTGTGTTTTTATAGTTCCTTTAGGTATAAACTTAGATTGTTTATTTGAGAGCTTTTTTGTTTTTGTGGTAGACCTGTATTGCTATGAATTTTCTTCTTATTAATGCTTTCACTGTATCTTATAGTTTTAGGGTTGTTGTGTTTTTTTCTTATTTGTGCCAAGGTAGCTTTTTATTTATTTCTTGATCTTATTGTTTAGTAATATATTATTTAGCCTCCATGTGTTTCTATGTTTTTCAGGTTTTTTAATGTAGTTGATTTCTAGTTTCACACTATTGTGTCTGAGAAGATGCTTAAAATGATTTCAATTTTCTAAAATTTATTCAGGCTTGGCTTATAGTGTAACCTTTGGTCTATCCTGAAAAATATTTCATGTTCATTTGAATACCATGCATATACTGCAATTTGGAGTTGTAATGCTCTGATAATATCAATTAAGTACATCATTTAAGGCCAGTGTTTCTTTGTTGATATTTTTGTATGGAAGATCTAGCTATTGATGTCAATGGGATGTTAAAATTTCCTACTATGACTGTATTATTTTTGATCTCTACATTTTGTCTATCAGTATTTGCTTTATATATTTAGGTGCTCCTTTGTTGGGTGCATTAGTGTTTATAAGAGTTATTTTCTTTTTTTGGAGTAATCTCATTATCATAAAATGACCTTCTTTTTCTCTTGTATGGGCTTTGTTTTATAGTCTATTTTGGCATAAGCATAGCTAACCCAGCTTTTTGTTGCTCCTGTTTTCATTCACATGAAATATCTTTTCCTATCCCTTTATTCTCAGTCTGTGTCTTTAATTCTGATGTGTGTCTATTGTAGACAGCATATATATGTCTTGTTTTCTTATTCATTTAGCTACCCTATGTCTGTTGATTGGAGCATTTATCTATTTACATTTAAAGTGATTGTTGATGTATGTTTATAGCCAACTTATCTATATAATTATGTTCCTCTTTTTTAAAAAAATAGAAGCCATTTTCGGATTTCTTGTAATAAAATGGAACCTCAGTTCTCAAACCTAATTCATTTTAGAAGGCTGTTCATGAATCCATTTGTTCAAAAACTAAATTGTTTTTCCCATTTGAAATAATGTAAATTGAATTAATCATTTCCAGACCCCCAAATGATTCCATTTTAACCTTCTTTATATACAACACATGTCTAATGTGCTATTTAATTATGAATAAACACTTTAATACAAAAATAACACAAAATGTAAGTGAAAACTTAATAAAAAGAAAATGAATTGTATAGCAAAAAAATTAAAATTTCATATGCACGAGTACTTACCTTTAATGTTGTGAGCTACTGATGACTGAATATGGAAAGGAAGGCTAGAGGGATTTTTTTTTTAAGAGGAATCCACTTCCATAAAAGCATCAGGTTGCTGTTTTCTGGGGTTCTTTCTCTCTTTTATCTCTTTGCTCCACTACAACTTGCTTCAGGCTTACTTGGCCTCTGTCTCACTAAAAACCTATTTAATGATGTTTATTTTCCCCTGCATTTTAACATTTGCCTGAAAGAAAACACTGCATTGTCATTCAGCAATTTTATCATTCAGTTTGCTACTTCTTTGTCAAGGTGATATTTCTCAGTAAAACTGCATTTCTCCATTTTATGCTTCTGACACCTTTGTTGAATATTAATTGACCATAGAGACTTGGGTTTATTTATGGGCTCTCTATTCTGTTCCATTTGTCTATGTGTCTGTTCTTATGTCAGTACTAAACTGTTTTGATTACAATAGCCTTGCAATATAGTCAATATGATCCCTCCTGCTTTCTTCTTCTTTATTAAAATTGCTGTGGCTATTCAGGGTCATTTATGGTTCCATAAACATTTTTGAAATGTTTGTTCTATATCTGTGAAATATGTTATTGGTATTTTTAATAAGAATTGCACCGAATCTATACATTACTTTGGGTATATGGTCATTTTGATTATGTTATTCTTCCAATACATAAACATAGTAAATGTTTCCATTTATTTGTACCTTCTTTACTTTCTTTCTCCAGTGTTGTGTAGTTTTCTGAGTGCAGGTCTTTTACCTCCTTGGTAAAGAAGTAAATTATCTGGTTACTCAAACATTGATATTAGCCCTGCATGTTACATTCAACTTGTTTTTCATGACATTATTTATTTCTAGGAACCTTATTTTTCTTGTTGCTATTGCAAGTGGGATTTTTTTCCCAATTTCTATTCTGATATTTTGTTTTTAGTGCATAAAAATGCCTTCAATTTCTGAATATTGTCTTTGAACCCTCTGTTTTGCCAACTTGTTAGGTTGAGTAGTTTTTTTGGTGGAGTCTATAGGGTTTTCTCCCCATTCCCCAAGCATTTTCTTGACTAGTGATATAGAAATGTCCTCCCTTCCCTCCTTCCTCTCTGAGGAGAGTTCATCAGCTGCCATCTGTAGCTTCTCCCTCTGAAGATCTTGGAAGTTCTTCCACATCATCATCACCCACCTCCAAGCCTACGGCCTTGCCCAGAGGCAGAATATCCTCCACAACAGGCACAGGCTCATCCTCAAAATCCTCAAAGTCTCTTTCAGCAGTGGACTTAGGCCACAATTTCTTCAAGGCTGATTGCATGGTCCTGGAAGACACTCTCCCCCATGCTTTATCTATGAGCCTCAAGCAAGTGAGTATATTAGAGTGTTCCTTTCAGAACTCCCTGAGGGTTAAATTAGTTTCAGAAGTTACCAAAAACACCTCAAAAACACTACCTTAGAGTAGAGTTTCTTAAAATTAGAAATGACCAGCTGGTCAATAAGCTTGAAGAGAGGAATTTCCTTAGGTGGAAAGAACCTAACAGTAATGAAGCTATACATGTCCACCAACCTAGCCTCCAAGCCTGAAGGATAGGTGGGAGCATGTCCATTAAAAGAGGTACAACAATTAGGGACTTCTGGCCAAGATGGAGACATAGATAGACACACTGTGCCTCCTCACACAACCAAAATAAGGACAACAAAAATTTAGAAACAAAAAAACAACCAGTACTGATAGAAAATTGAACTGTATGGAAGTCCAATAACCAGGGAGTTAAAGAGAAACATTCATCCAGACCGCTGGGAAGGGCAGAGTCAAGTGGCCAGGTGGAGAGGACTCACAGCAAAGCAGTGGCTGGTGGACCCCAGGCACACAGGTGGTGGCTGGTGGACCCAGCAAGGTGGTGGATTATGCAGGGGCTTGGCACACAAGGCAGCTATGGACTGGGTGGTCCCACATTCGCACACAGTTAAACCAGGCGAAACTGGGGAGCAAGACAGACCACTCATCCAGGGTCCCAGCATGGGGAAATAAAGCCTCAAAACACTGACTGAAAACACCTGTGGGGGTGGAGGTTCCAGGAGAGACTCCAAACCTCACAGAAGAGTTCATTGGAGAGACCACAGGGCCCTAGAACATACACAAGCCCACCCACCCAGGAATCAGCACCAGAAGGGCTCAGTTTGCTTGGGGGAAGCAGGGGAAGTGAGTGAAATCCAGCAGAGAGTGGGGCAAGCACCATTGTTCCCTCTCAGACCCCCACCCTCACATACAGTGTCACAACCCAGCGACTGGGTTGTCCCAGGTGAACACCTAAGGTTCTGCCCCTCATACTAACAGGTGTGATGAAATGAAAAAAATGGCCCAAACGGAAGAACAGATCAAAGCCCCACAGCAAATACAACTAAGTGACAAAGAGATAGGCAACCTATCAGATGCACAGTTTAAAGCACTGGTGATCAGGATGGTCACAGAATCGGTTGAATTTGGTTGCAAATTACATGAAAAAATGAAAGCAATGCTAAGTGAAATAAAGGAAAATATACAGGGAACCAATAGCGATGGGAAGGAAACTGGGACTCAAATCAACAGTGTGGACCAGAAGGAAGAAAAGAGCATACAATCAGAAAAGAATAAAGAAATGAGAATTCAAAAAAATGAGTAGAGGCTCAGGAAACTCCAGGACATCTTTAAACATTCCAACATCCAGATTATAGGGGTACCTACCAGAGGGAGAAGAGGAAAAGCAACAAGTGGAAAACTTATTTGAACAGATAATAAAGGAGAACTTCCCCAATCTGGCAAAGGAAATAGACTTCCAGGAAGTCCAGGAAGCTCAGAGAGTCCCAAAGAAGTTGGACCCAAGAAGGAACACACCCAAGCACATCATAATTACATTAGCCAAGATTAAAAATAAGGAGAGAATCCTAGAAGCAGCAAGAAATAAGGAGGCAGTTACCTGCAAAGGAGTTCCCATGAGACTGTCAGCTGATTTCTCAAAAGAGACCTTACAGGCAAGAAGGGGCTGGAAAGAGGTATTTCAAGTCATGAAAGGCAAGGACCTACATCCAAGATTGCCCTATCCAGCAAAGCTTTCATTTATAATGGGAGGGTAGATAAAGTGCTTCTCAGATAAGGTCAAGTTAAAGGAGTTCATCATCACCAAGCCCTTATTTTATGAAATGTTAAAGGGACTTCTCTAAGAAAAAGAAGATAAAAAATATGTACAGTAAAATGACAACAAACTCACAAGTATTAACAACCACACCTAAAACAAAAACAAAAATAAACTAAGGAAACAACTAGAACAGGAACAGACCCACAGAAATGGAGATCACATGGAGGGTTAGCAACAGGGGAGTGGGAGGAGGAGAGAGGAGGAAAAGGTACAGAGAATAAATAGCATAGATGGTAGGTATAAAATATACAGGAGGAGGCCACAAATAGTATAGGAAATGTAGAAGCTAAAGAACTAACAACACATGGACATGAACTAAAGGGGGGGGAATGTGGGTGGGAGAGGGTGTGCAGGGTGGAGGGGAGTGAAGGGGGGAAATGGGACAACTGTAATAACATAATCAATAAACTATATTTAGAAAAGAAGAAGAAAAAAAACATGTCAAGTGCCCTGCTTAAAAAAAAAAGAGGTACCAGGATTGGCAATTGTTTTTCCCAGAGGTATTTCTTTACCCTTGGGCAAACACCTCATGAATCCACTCAATAAAAAATTGCCTGGTTACCCAAGCTTTGCTATTAGCCCTGCATGTTACATTCAACTTGCTTTTCATGGCATTATTTTTTCTGAAAACTCAAGGGTTTTCATAATGGCAGGTGAGTAGAAGCTTCAGTTTAAAGTCTCCACTCAGATTTCCACACTGTAACATCAGCATGTACTTCTTTGGTTTTCATCCTGGCATTGACATCTACTACTGAATGATGTAGGTCCTCTTTGGCATTTTCTTGCAGAAAAGGCCTGTTTCATCACAAATGAACATTTGTTGAACAAATCTCCCAGCCTCTATGTGATCTTGAAATTCTGCCACAAAATTTTCAGCAGCTACTTTGTTTTAATTGGCAGCCTCTTCATATCTCACTATACTATGAATGCCACTTTTTTCTTAAATTTATTGAACCGCCCCCTGATAGCCTTAAATTAATCACTTCCAGCTCTTGTTCCAGGGGTGTCTTTCAGGAGGTCAGTATGCAGCACTTTTGCTTTTTCACATATCATTGCCTCTGTAATACTATCACCTGCTATATGCCTTTTGTTTATACAAATGAATAATTTTTCTACCTCTTCAATTGCTTGTGATCATTGTTCTGTGAGCAATTTCACACCTTTAGCAACATCAGCACTCTTGATGGCCTCTTGATGTTTTAAAATTGTGCTCATAGTCAATTTTTCCATGCCATACTCAGCAGCCAGATTAGTCAAGTGAACACTTCTATCATACTTTGCCATTACTTCTTTGATGAGCACTATCATTGTTCTTGCAACTTTCCTTTTCACTTTGCAGTTATCACTAACCTTCTTAGGTCCTAGGGTGTGTATTTAATAATAATAATAATAATAATAATCACTAAAAACAAGTGAAAAATGCAAATATTCATAACACAATTTTCTGAGATGTTAACAATGTGAGGTTAAGCAGTAAACTGACTCATACCCACTCATTCTCTCATTTTTTGACTGACAGATGCATGACTGACCATACAGGTATCAGCATAAAAGGGTTGTTGGGTCAAGAATCAGTTTTGTTCAACAATCAAGACATTTTTCTGTGAACAACTTAGCCAAGAAGCAAATTGTTTGAGATGGGAGACATTCAAGAATGGAGGTTTGACTGTGTTGGCTTTGTGGTAAACTTTTTTAGCTTTTTCTTGTCTGAGAAGCTCTTTATTTGTTCTTTGATCCTAAATGATGGCCTTTCTAGGTAGAGTAGTCTTGGTTGTAGATTCTTTGCTTTCATCACTTTGAATATTTCATGACAATACCTTTTGGCCTGGCTTGAAATGTTTCTGTTGAAAAGTCAGCTGATTGTTTTATCAGGACCCCCTTTTACATAATGGTCTTCCTCTTACTATTAAGACGCTCTGTCTTTAATCTTTGCCATTTTAATTATGTTATGCCTTGGTCTGGGCTTTGGGTATTTATCTTGTTTGGGACTCTCTCTGCTTCCAAGATTTGTGTGGGTTTTTTTTCCCTTCACTGAGTTAGAACATTTTTCAGTCATTGTTTCTTCAAATAAGTCCTCAATTTATTTCTCTCTCTCTCTTCTCCTTCTAGGACCTGTATCTTGCAGATGTTGTTAACCTTTATGTTGTCCCAGAGGTCCCTTAAACATTCTCATTTTTTTTTATTATTTTTTCTTTTTGCATCTCTGATTGGGTGTTTTCTGCTACCTTGTCTTCCAAATAACTGATTTGATATTCTGCTTCATATAATCTATTGATTTCTTTCAGTGTATTCTTCATTTCAGTTTATATATTCTTCATTTCTGACTGGTTATTCTTTTGTGGTTTCTCTTTTTTTTTCTTTTTATGCCATTGAAGTTCTACTAAGTTCCTTGAGCATCCTTATAACTCTGTATCTGGGAACTTATTTGCCTTTATAACATTTAGTTTATTTTTCCCCTGAAGATTTCTCTTGCTCTTTCATTTGGGGCCTTTTGGCGGGGGGTGGGGGCAGGCAGGGAGAGGGGGTGCTTTCCATTTTGACTGTCTCTCTCTATTTTTCCCTACATTATGTATATCTACTATGTCTCCCAGTTTTGGTATGGTGGCCTTATGTAGTAAATGACCTGTGGGGCTCAGTGGCAATCTCTGATCAACTGAGCTAGGCGCTCCAGTAATGCCCATTGTGTAATATATGTAAACCTTCCTGTTACAATTGACTCTTGTTTGCTTTTGGCCATTCCATGGGTGGAATTTACTCTCAGGCTGACTATGAAGATTGACCTCATCCACAGTGTAGGAACTGCTATGTGGGGTTGACTTCATGAAGCAGAATTTGCCCCAGCAGAGACTGGTGCCTGCTGGAATCTCCCTTTGGCTGTGTCACTTGTGGAGTTACTTGTGTCATGTCTGGTGTGGTCCTAATCCTGCCACCAGGTAAGTTGGTTCTGAGGCCTCTTGGAAGGGACTCTAGTGCAGGTCAACATAAGACATTGCCTATAACTCTCCTTGGACTACTTGTCTGGAGTTACCAAGCCATCCACAAGTTGTGGCTGTGTCTGCTGAGTTTAGATGCACCTGGGAGGGGCCATGCTGTGTAGTAAGGATAGCTTCCATGAGCTCTAAGCTGAAGGGCTTCCATCAGCTCCAAGCAGAAGGCCCAAGCCCCTGCAATATCTGCTCTGTCTGCCAGTTGCTTATTAGGCTCAGTCACTGGAATAGCCTCTGGCAATGAACAAGTTGCATGAGATTGATTCTCAGTGAGTCGCCAGGTAGGGGCAAGTGGTTTTCACCAGGTTGATACAATTTAAACTAGGTGTCAGTGCTGGGTCTGAGGCTGTTTAGTAAAGGTCTCAGGGTATACCAAGACCAGCTGCCACCCACCTGGAATTCACAGTCCCTAGGGGAGGAGTGGGATCTCACAGAATCATTAGGTGGCACCATCTGAGTTCACCAGGCTAAAAAAGACCAATATTCAATTATGTGGAGCAAGGACTCTGCACAGAAATGGAGGTGCCTCTCCGGCACACAGAGGGGAAAATGGACTTCCCCTCCAATCTCATAACTAAGTCTCTTCCCATGAGATTCTGGCACTGTTGAAGTCTGCCCAAACCTCCTCAGGAGGTCCCCAATAAGCTTTGCACCATGGGCCCAGGCTGTAGCCCATCAGCTTTACACCTGCCACACACAGGTGTGGAGCCATCCCCTTTCATGTCTCTGCTTTTCTACCAGTCTCATGGAGGTTCCTCTATAAATCCTTAGTTATAAATTTTCCATTCAGCTAGTCTTCAGATGGTTATTCAGGTTGATTGTTATATACTTTAGCAGCTACTCTGATATGGTTCTGGGAGGAGGTGAGTGAAACTTCTACCTACTCTGTAGCCATCTTGTCCCCCTTGAAACAATTTAATTCACGCTAGGCAATGCGGATTGCTCAGCTGGTTCATCATGGGTCATTGAAAGGTAAGAATGCTCAGACATAAACTGTTTTTCAGATCAAACCAATCCAAAAGTTCTTAAATCACCATGATAACCAGGACTTCCTGGCTCTCTCCTGGCTCTTCTGGGGACACCAATTAGCCTACTTACCCCAATGCTGTGAGAGGGACAGATCACAAGCCTCACTGGGTCCTATAGGTCTGGCACTGGTGGTTCCATTTCCTGAACCTGATTGCTATCTCAGGCTCCAGGCCAGGCTGCTGGCATTTGTTCTGCTGCTGGTTCATCAAAGGCCACAAGAGGTCTTGGACTCGGTTTGTTCTTTTCTTTTCTTTTTTTTTTAAGATTTTTTTTATTTATTCATTTTAGAGAGGGAAGGGAGAGAGAGAGAGAGAGAGAGAGAGAGAGAGAGAGAGACATCAATGTGTGGTTGCTGGGGGTTATGGCCTGCAACCCAGGAATGTACCCTGGTTGGGAATCGAACCTGGGACACTTTGGTTCCCAGCCTGTGCTCAATCCACTGAGCTACTCCAGCCAGGGCTTGTTCTTTTCTTTTTACCTTGTTGCCCTGAGCCACCAGGCATGGAGATACCAGGTCAGAGGACTGCCTAACCAACAGACACTTGTCTCACTCTTTTCTTGTTTGTTTCACTGTCCTTCATGCCTATGAAGCATCTTAAGGTGAATGTTGTGCACAGAATGATCCTCAGAACTTCATGTCAGAGCTCTATTGGGCCTTCTTCTTTAGACAGGCAGAGGTGCACCTGGATCCACAGGTGAGTGCAGTAAGGATCACCTGCCTCACAATGGGTCATTGGCTATTGTTCACTTCTTAAGAAATGAGACAACCCACAAATCCTCTTTTAACAGGCAAGGTAAGTATTTCCAAAGTCATCAATCAAGAAGAAAAGGAAACAGAAATAAAGAGAGGGAAAAAAGACTATATTTATTTAGCAACTATAATGTTCTCCATATGGTGGTATATGCTCAGCCATTCCCTGTTTGCTTAGTTATACCCACACCAAAGTTGCTTGCACCATGCCATCCTTTCACATTCACACAGGTCCTTTCCAGTGTATAGCACTGCTGGGCTGGGGAGATGCCAAACAATGCAAGAAAACCCAAGCATATGGCTCAGCCTGGCTTCAGACATCACAGCCTGCTGCAGACTTTGCACTCCAATAAAGATTGAGTTTGTTATAGACACGTTTGGGGAAGAATGCAATGTAAAGGTGAGATATTTGAATTTCTACTGAATTTTAAGTCAAATTTTTAAGTGCATGTAAAGACACTTAAGTGAAGATAAAAGAAAGTTTTTATTACAAACCATTTTAACATGATAAAATAACAGGTATTTTCTAATTACAAAAACTAACACTAATTTTTGTTGTAAATTTATAAAGTATATTAAAATATAGGAGAAAGTTAAAAAAATATTTATAATCCCAGATTCCAGATATACACTATCAGCATTATTTTCTGTTTTATTTGTTTGTTTGTTGGAACATACTAACTAATGTAACTAACACATCCTAAATCTTGGTGACCTAACCCAGTGAAGGTTTATTTCTGTCTCATGCCATCATCCAGTATTGGGAGTGGAAGAGAACATGAGGGTCTCTTCTTCATGCAGTCATTTGGGAACCTTGTCTTCTCCCCTCCAGTGGGACTTATACTTCTATGTTGGTTCCTCAACATATGGCTTCTAAGGAGGGAATAAAGAGGTTTTAGATGGAAACTTATGGGTAATCTGCCTATTTTTCACTGGCTGGCCATATAGGACACATGGGTACATCTAACTGCAAGGGAGACTGGAAAATACAGTCTACCCAGTAAGAATATGGAACATGTTTAGTGAGTACCTAGTCTCTGTTATATAAACAGATATAAATACTGATGTGGATGTGATTCAAGTATAGATGGGGATGTGCAGATGGATATGGTTATGGGTATAGGTACAGGCATAGGTATGTCAATGGATAGAAATACAAATATAGGTGTGGGAATGGATATGACTATGAGAAGGGATATGGATATGATTATGGGTATGACTATCGGTAGAGTTTTTCAGAAAATCGATTCCTATTTTTTACTCTTTTTAAAGATATTCTGAATATTTTTTAAATTGTGTCATTAATTGTTTAAGAAAGCAGGCATTATAATATGTGACTATTGAGTATCTCTTAAAGGGGAAAAGACTCCAATTTCACAGAGTCAAGATTGCCCTTAACAGGTTTACCCACCCAGGTATCATTATGGTGACTGAAAATATTAATTAGGTACATCTGGGCCAGAAAATTAATAGCTCGTCTAACAGAGAATTTTATGAAGTAAGCGAGAGGAGTAAATTAAAAGAAAAGAACCCAATAAAATGCAATGGACCCTAAAGAGCCCATTAGTAATTTTGGGATATATATGGAGAGAGAGAGAGAGAGTAGAAAGAGAGACTCTGTAGCTAGACTGCTAAGGTCAAAATCCCAGATCTGCCACTAAGCAGGTAAGTGATTCAGACAAGTTACTTAACTTCTCTCTGCCTCCATATCCTCACCCCTAAAATAAAGACAATAATGTTACCTGCCTACTAGAGTTATTAAAATGATTAAATGAATTTCTCTAAACAGGGACTTCGAGGAGTGCCTGGCACATGGGCAGTACCCTGTCAAGTCTCCTTTTAGGGAACATTACAGGAGGCAAAGTAATTATAAATGCAGAAAAATTATTTGCATGCACAAAACTTAGAAACAATGTGTAGATTGTCAACCATCAGTCACTGTGGCCAATTCAATGCCAATAAAAATCCCCAATTTGGGGTGCAGTGGAGAATAAAACTTTATTCAGTGCAAAACAACTCAATTGTGATATAGAACAATTATGAGAATAGCACAGTTGTGGAAGAGCTCAACTATAATGCAGCATGGCTGTAAAGAAGCAGCCCTAGGATAAGGCAGCCCTGAGTGAGGCCCCTCTTTGGCTGGGCATCTCTGCTCTCCTCTGGTCTGATCCATGTGCTCTAGTCTTCTCTGCTCTAGTCTGTTCCACTTTACTTTAGACAGGCAGTTTTGGTGTTCAGCCTTAGCTGCGAAATGCAGTCTTCAGTCTTTGATGGAAAGGGAAAAGTGTGCTGTTGGAGCCAGAGGGAAGCTGACATATGGAGGGAAGTCACCATCTCTGTAGCTGATTAGTCCATCCTCACCAAATGGAGACTAAATTCTTACAGTTTTATTGGTCCAAAAGACACTGTCCTCATTGATCAGAATGGAGCTGCTAGACTGGTCAGTGAAGATGCTAATGAGGATATAACTGTGCAGCTCCAATTGGGTGGGAAGTCTCAGTGATATTGGTTGAAACAGGATTCCAGGACCTTCTGTATAAAGGCTGGTTCTGATGGCAGATACACAGTGCAGGAAAGCAATTCAATGCATGAGACAGGGAGCTTAGTATAGATTTCTTCCTTAAGTGTAGTTTGTGTGAGAAGCTCCTGTTTAGAAACAGCTATTAGGCATTTATTTATTTGTTTGTTTGTTTGTTTGTTTGTTTATGCCAAGTTAAGCCCCCAGGAACCCTTTTTAGTAGTATCTTCTTTTTCAGGGTCCATGAAATATAAACACCATGTAAGCCTGGTATTAACCTCCCAAGCCTCCTCCCTGTGTTTCATGCCCTTGGCCAGGAGTACCTGGGATGGACAAAGTTTCTGCATCGTTGCTCATTCCTACTCTTTCATTATACTTATTCTTCTTCATTGTCTTCTAGTCTATAAGTAATCATATAAAATCATGATTCCTCTGATATTTATGAATAATTTATGCTAGTCTGTGATGTTTCATACCCATATCATACCAATGGGGATATGATATGGTCACTCTCATATCAAGCCTTGGAGCTCTTAGACTCCTTATAAGCAAAATGACATATTTGAAGTACAGAACACTTACACCTCAACCATACAATACCCCACCCTTCAGCTATTTTTGTTCTTAATAGCTAGTGCACAAGGCCTAACATTGGTAAATTGCCTCTTCCCATTATGATTTTCTATTTACTGTATTAGAACATGAATTCAATTTGTTCTTTATTGCCTATAAAATATCTTCCATGGATATGGTACCTGGGTTGATAAACCTCTTCAGCTTTAATTGAAAGAGTAGCAGATCACAGTGGAGAAAATTCCTTCATGGGTCCATTTAAACCACCTACTATCAAACATTTTGCCTATTTGGCTCTCCATCTGTGGGGTACCACACAAATTTTTTTTTTCTTTTGGTGTGCACTTTATTGAACTTGTCTCAAGTCAGTGTACTGGTAAGCCCTGGCTGCCTCCACACCTCAACACACTCCCAAGGGGACCAAAAGCCTTGACACATCTCAAGTTGGGGACAAAGAGGGGACATGATGGCTGACCATTCAAAATAAAACAAAAAGAACAAGTAAGACAAACATTAAAACATTTGGATTACATTATTTACACAAAAACAAAGTTATCACCCTTCTCCTGTGTGGATTCAGGCAAGGACTGGCCCTTCTTAGGGAGAAATGGGTGGCTTTTGGGCAGGCAAGGGACTTCCTATAATAATACATCTCATGATATTTGGAATGACTTTTAAAAAATGAACAATGTACAATCAAAGTCCTCAGCCACATTGTAGAACTTTGGGAATACTCACTCAAACAGACTGCTGTCACCTTCACCATTCTAGTTTTTAAATCCCGAGTCAAATGCAAAAACAAATTAAAAGAAACAAACAAATTAATAAAGCTATGCCAATCTCATCTTGTTTTCTGCTCAAGTTAGGTTTTGCAAGAAAGGTGTAAGCAACTAACAGCCCACCTAGAAACAAGCATATGCAGTGGACGGTGGAGGGATCAGACTCATAGTACCCCTGTTTGCTGATCCACATCTGCTGGAAGGTGGACAAGGAGGCCAGGATGGAGCCACCAATTCACACAGAGTACTTGCACTCAGGGGGCACAATGATCTTGATCTTCATTGTGCTGGGAGTAAGGGCCATGATCTCCTTTTGCATCCTGTCGGCAATGTGTGGCTACATGGTGGTCCCATCAAACAGCACTGTGTTGGCATAGAGGTCCTGACAGGTGTCAACATTACACCTCACAATGGAATTGAAGATAGTTTCATGGATGCCACAGGATTCCTGTGGGCCTCAGAATGCTTGAAGGAAGGAAGGAAGGCTGGAAGAGGACCTCAGGAAGGAATGCTGGAAGAGGGCTGGAAGAGGGCTGGAAGGAAGGCTGGAAGAGGGCCTCAGAATGAAACCACTCATTGATGATGGTGATTACCTGCCCATCAGGCAGCTTGTAGTTCTCCACGGAGGAGCTGGAGGTTGCAGTGGCCATCTCCTACTCGATGTCCAGGGCAACATAGCACAGCTTTTCCTTGATGTCATGCACTATTTCCCACTTGGCTATAGTGGTGAAGCTGTAGCCACTCTCCATGAGAATCTTTATGAAGTAATCTGTCAGGTCCCTTCTACCCAAGTCCAGATGTAAGATGGCAGGTGGAGGACATATCCTTCAAAGATGGGCACAGTGTGGGTCACTCCATCACCAGAGTCCATCACAATGCCAGTGGTGCAGCCAGAGGTGTACCGGGACAGCATAACCTGATGGCCATATACATGGGTGGAATGTTCAAGGTCTCGAACATGATCTGGGTCATCTTCTCATGGCTGGCCTTGAGATGCAGGAAGCCCTCAATGGGCAGGACAGGGTTCTCTTTAAGGGCCACATGCAGCTCATTGTAAAAGGTGTGATGCCAGATCTTCTCCATGTCATCCCAGTTGGTGACAATGCTGTGTTTGATGGGGTACTTCAGGGTCAGGGTGCCCCTCTTGTTCTGGGCCTTATTTCCCATGTAAGAGTCCTTCTGGCTTGTGTCCACCATCATGCCCTGGTGCTAAGGGTGCCCCACAATGGAAAGGAAGATGACCCTGGGGGCATCATAACCTGTGAAGCTGGCCTTGCACATGCCACAGCCATTGTCAACCATGAGTGAAGCAATATCATCATCCATGGTGAGCTGGAGGTGGAATAGACTGGTGAAGGTGGAAGAGCAGTGAAGGCAAAAGGCCTGTGCTGGTTGGTGGACAAAATGTTGGCAGTCCACACAGATTTTTTTAGGTACTATTCTATTGGTGTTATATGTTGCCCATTTACACCTACTAGAGATTAGCTACTTAACTGTTGTCAACTGGAAAATGGATTTTATGTTGTGCTAACCTGTGCCTTCAGTTTTTAAACAAGGGTGAAGTGTAATTTAACTTAGTTTTAAATTTAGAAAGAGATCATCCTATAGGCATTAATAACCACAAATGAGTTGAATTAAAAATGTAAAGTCTAAGAATACAGTAAGTTGTCCAGAGACTACAGCTAAGGTTCTGATCACTCTGGAGACCAAATCACTTTCTGTGCTTATAATGAGAGTGGGGGAAAGTAGAAATAAGACTGGAATGTACTCCCACGCACAAGCAACATTGATGGAAATCTGAGCCAACTTCTGCTCTTCCCTACCACCCTTACTCCTGAGGCCCTTGTATGACATCTCAGCCTCTTGTCCCTTTATAAATTCCATAGATAGCAACTTTAGGCAGAAGTGTGTATGTGTGCATATGCATGTGTATTGAAATAGAAAGAGACACCATACTGGGCATCTTTGAGGTACATTTTCTGATGGGTATACTAGACACTGTGATTTGGCAAAATATTTGCCAGTCTTGGCTTTTGTTGCAATTCACAAATTAAACCATACATATGAAACTGTCTTTTTTAATTAAAACATCAGAAGTAGATCTAAGTCAGTTTAATCCACAGATATGTATTACATGCAGCTGTTCCAAACCAGAACCACAAAATTTGAATAACACAGGTATGTTACACCTAGCACCTAACACCATATCTGGGTCATGGTAGACACTCAATAAAGATTGGTTGAATAAGTAACTAAATGGGGATACTTCTCCTCCCCTCAGTGCAGCTTAAAGTCTAGTGCTCAATAAAGACAATTAAACAAACAGTGAGAGTGCAAAGGAAAATGGACATTGAGTTTAATAAACTGAGAAGCATAAGCCTACTTGCTAGCCAGTCAGCTGATGCTTCACATGTCTTGGGATTACAGCATTTCTCCCAGAAGATTCTTCCCTTCTCCTGCACTGGTACCAGATTGGGGGTGGCACTAGCAGAAGGCAGACATGTACAATTGAAGTCAAATTGCAAAGAGGTAGGTGGTGGACCAGAGAGGTCTTTCAGTCTAGTCTGAGAAAAGAAGGAATTGGTTGGAAGGAGGACCCACCCAAAGCACTCAAAAGTTTGGGAAGTTGATTGGTCATTTGAGAAAGCACTTGGTGCATCCCACACCCAAGCTAATATAATCCCAGAGGAACAAAGAAGCTCCCTCTCTCTTGCCTGAGTGACCCACACTCACCCTGTGCATTCATGAATCCTCTCTACCTGACCATAAGGATGATCTCTTTCTTAGCAGTGAGGCCCATGGCCATGCAAATCTACATGCAGGCTACAGAAGGGAGCCTGAAATGGACTACAGATGGAAACACATACTAAGCTGGCCAGATGCTGGTCTGGACTGAACTTTGATATGGAGCAGAAATTCTGGACAGCAGTCTTTATCCTGGCCCTACTTAAGACATGATTAGACTTTTTCCATATGAAATAGATGGAGATGGGACATTGGGAATCCAAAAGGGGAACCCCCTTAATTTTACATCATCAATAAGCCATACCACAGACTCACATCATCCCAAGTGGGTCTCAAGAAATTCTTTTCCTTTGTAGACCACAGGAGTCCCACTTTTATAACAGATGACCTTCCACCAGTAACCATAGGGATGAAAGGGGTGGTGGCAAATGGAAAAATCATAGCTGTCTTTTGACATTAGATACTCTAGATCCTAGGTGTTAGAAGCATCAAATCTTCCCTGCTGTTCCTCAGTGGCACTGAGACCTCAAAAAAAGCAGATGGCAGTCTGAAAAAAGAAGACAGAGTCAGTGGGTAGTTGTATGAATTTTCCAAGGCACCACCTGGCCAAGCTTCCCTAGAAGGAACCACAGTTATACCCCTGGCGAATGACTTCCTCCCACACATGAACCTTCTCAGTCTCAAATTTGGAGGAGTTTCAAAAAGGAGAAACAAAAATGCCCATGAACAAGACTAAAACATTGGTTAGGCAAAATTGTAAACTCTATCACTTCCTTTTTGCCTTATTCTCCCAGTTTCTAATCTTCCCCAGTTTTGACCAGCCAGCATCCTGTTCACACTGGTGAACACCCAGACCATGACAGATGTGTCCACTGGCCTTGTCCCTTATATCACCATCATATCAGCTTCTGAAGAAACCTGGATCTAGACAAGAACTTTTACAGCTGCCTCCAGCACCTGTGCTTACCAGTCACTTTTATCTGGAACTTCAGCTACCCACCACCCTATCCCCATCCTGCCCTATGCCCACTCACAGGAGCTGGCATGGTACAAGAACCAAGCAGGGCACATGTAGAGTGCAGTAGGAAGTCAAAGAAAGCAAAATCACTGAGGACTTATAACAACAAAGTAATACAGCAATTTTTTTGAAGACCTAAGTTTATTTTTTTTAAGATTTTATTTATTTATTTTTGGAAAGAGGGGAAAAGAGGGAGAAAAAGAAGGAGAGAAACATTAATGCTTGATTCCCTCTCATACACCCCCAACAAGGGACCTGATCTGCAACCCAGGCATGTGCCCAGACTGGCAATCAAACCAGCAACCCTTCAATTATCAGGATGGTGCTCAATCCACTGAGCCACATCATGGACGGCCGAAGGCCTAAATTTAAATTGAGAGACAGCTACATATTAGGTGTACTATCTTAGGCAACTTAATCTCATCAAGCTTCAGTCTCCTCATGGGAAATTGAGGATGGTAATATTTAACTATTTTTAAGGTGGTTGAGTGGTTAAATGAAGCAATCCTTTGAAAGTGAAATTTTCACTAAAGACATTTCTAGTACCTTTTAAGCAATGAGGTCTTGGAAATAATTCTCATCTGGAGCTACTTTAACTCATTAACTGGTTGCTCAGAGGGTTAGATGGATGGCAAAAAAAAAAAAAGTTGAGATATGTTCACTGCCACCTGCTGGCAGAAAAAAGTTAGATCACTAACTTTAAAAGGGCCACAGATGAATGGACACCTCAGCAACTCGGCCTCTCTCCTCTGACCTAATGGTCTTTGTTTGAATGACTGATTTCTTTACTCTCTCTAGTCAGAAGTCAAGCTAAGAAGAAACAATAGTCAAGGTGACAAGGTGAGACAAGTTTCCTGCACCTTCTTGACATTGGCAAAGCTCTTGTCCTAGATGTGGCCATGTGTTTATAAGTAGAATCACAGTTAGAACCAGATCCTGGATTCTGGAATGTCTCCTGCAGGTTTGCTTTGTGCTGAAGACTGATCCTGCTAGCTACAAAATGTAACTCAAACTGATTCATCATTCTTCAAGTATTTACCTTCATTCGTTCCTGAAAATCCATGGAAATGATAGCAAAAAAAAAAAAGCATAAAAAGTAATGAATTCATAAATGTGCTGAGAATAGGATGCAGACATCAGAAGACTAAAACTAATGATGAATTTGGGGAGCTGAAAGGTACATGTCTGCCCCAACAAAGTACCCAAGAGGGCCTGGCTTCCTAGAGTGGGAAGCAGCATAAACCCCCTCCAATTTTAGCTTACAGGGGTGGGGTGTCCCCAGCCTATTAGCCTGTTCACAATTTACACACTCCTAAAGTAACATCTGACAATTGATGTGCTCCACCCACTCACAGAGAGCCACCCAACTAACCCTTTACATCAGGAAAGGATCAAGGATCCTATCCATTCCTTCACTTGTACATAGTAATGGAAAATCTAGGTTCACCTAGCATTTGAGGAAAATGAGCAATACAAAACAGGGAGGAGTGAGATCACCAGAATTATTGACTTTGGAGAAAACAAATGATTCAAGAAAGAAGACACAATTTTAAAAAAACAAATGCATCTTTACAGAGATTGAAAAGGATATGGATGCATAAATTCAAAAACAGCCTGCTATAAAAAAGAAGGTAATAAAAGGATAAATACATCATAGAAATTAAAAATGTAATTGCCACGTTAAAAACTCAATCAAAGGCTAGGTGAAAAGTAAGGTGAAGTATCTTCAAGAATGCATAACAAAAAGACAAAGGAAGAAAATATGAGGAGAAAGATTAAGAAACATAGAGGAGGATCACTTTATGTGGATTGACACCTGACTAATAGGAGTTTAGGAAAAGACACATAGAAAAGGGAGAAGAAAAAAATAATTAAGTAAATAATAGAAGACAACTTTCCAAAGTTAAAGAATAACATGTACTGAAAACCTGATGTTCTTGACTATCCTTCATTCTGTCCCAGCCTATTATTTCAATATGATGACTAGAGTTCCAGCAGTTATCTTGGACCATGAACTGCCTTTAATAATGATATAAGCATTGATTCTTTATGGAACACTTGAACTCCATGTCAATATTCCATTGCCTACCTCCAGACTTATTTTCTGTAAAAGAGAAACAAACTTTCATCTTGAGTAAGTCACCATTTTTTGGGGGGTTTTGTTATATGCAGTGAACCAAATTCTGTATGCTGTCTAATATAGTAGTCACTGGTCACATGTGGTTATTTAAATGTAAATATAAATTAACTGAAATTAAGTAAAATTAAAAATTCAGATTGTCAGTTACACTAGCTATATTTTAAATGCTCAACTGCCACTCGCAGAGAGTGGCTACTGTAGTGGACAGAAAGCATCACTGTGAAAAGTTCTATTATGCAGCATTGCCCTAACTGATGCAAGTCCCTTCCCACAGAGATTCTGGTCTGATAAAGGACACAAAAGCTATCTCTTATCTGAAGTACCTGGCAGAATGTGTGCATAATGAGGTACAAATATGGAAATCAAAAGGGACTCATGGAACAAGAGGCATTTGAGATGAACTTTAAGGATCATATGAACGTAGAGGGGATTTTTCCAGCTGATTGAACAGCTTAAACAAAATCTGGAAGCAGAAAAGCGCAAGTCCTGTTCAAAGTAGTCTTATTTTATTGATATGTAGGATGACTGAAAGGTTAGCTAATATTTTGGAAATCATTGAAGGTAAAGGTAAGGATTGGGTACTTAATAAAGTAAGTACTAGAGCTTATGGAAGGTTTCTAAATAGAAAGATGACACTATCAGAACAGCAATTTAGGGAGTACAGCAAATGAGACTAGAAGTGGTTTAAATGTCATCACAAAAATCCAGACTTAAAGGAAAAGAGACAGACCCAATTTACAGCAGTGGAGATGGGAAGAGGGAATTAAGGCAACAGACATTTTGGCAGTAGATCCCCCAGAATTTTCCAGTTGACTCAACAGAGTTGTCAAGGAAGAGAAAGGAGCCCAGTTGACCCCAAGGTCTCTGGACTTACGGAGCAGATAATTGGTTTACCAACATAGGCGGGGCAGGAAGAGGACTTTATGAGGCAAAATTTGAGATGCTTGGTGTGTGTTTTCTCAAAACACCAGGCAGATGTTTAGAATAAAAGTTAAGACTAGAGATAAAGAATTAGGGAATCAAATTCTTAAACATAAAAATCAAAATCAAGGAAGTTGATGACATCCTTGAGAGAAAAATTATAAAATAAAAGGAAAAGTTCTACAGATACAGAGGAAGCCTATATGTAGGAGGTGGAAAATATCATAGAACCAGAGGAGGTGAAAGTGTTTGCAAAACAAGTGGCCCAATAATCAAAATGAGAAGTGTTGTGGAAGCTAAGGAAGAAAGTTTAAAGAAGCAGATAATAGTTTCAAATATTGCAAATGAAGCAAAGAGGGTCTGAGAATAGTTTCAAATATTGCAAATGAAGCAGAGACTGAGAAAGCTGTTTGGGATTGGTGAATGGTACTTCAGAAGGGTGGTGAGGGTTGATGTCACATTGTCATGGGCCTATGTATTTCAGTAGAAAGATAAAGTAGACAAGCACTTTAATGGTAAAGAAAAAGAGAGAAAAATAGGTTTAAAAGCCATCAGGTTCATGTTCGGAGTCCCTAAGGAGGTTTTTGTATGTCCTTGCTTTTATACCTCATTATTTTCAGTTATGTGATTTTGCCCCCAACTCTGCTGATATGATTGAGGCATGCTCTAGTGTAAGACAAAGGGGCACTTAACAGGTCAGTCTCCTGTGTTATGCATCAACACATGAAATCTATTATATTCTACTTAAAATGCTTGCCACTGGTAAGAAGAAAGCCAGTATATGGAAAACATATATTCAAGTCTTTTCTTTAGAACTAGGCATAAAAGTCTTGAAAAAGTTCACTTTTTTCACTAACTAAAGACAATGATATATATATGGAGGAAAGAGGCATGGAGAAATGGGACAGACACACAGCAAATAATGCTCTGGAAGATATCAGGAAAAGAACAGTAAGATTTAGCACTCAATCTATGGGCTAAAAATATAAACTTATTGATCATTGAGAAAAGAACCAACATAAGGACTTCTGGCCAAGATGGAGGCATAGGTAGGCACACTGTGCCTCACACAGCCAAAACAAGAACAACAACAAATTTAAAAACCAAAAACAACCAGAACTGACAGAAAATCGAACTGTATGGAAGTCTGACAACCAAGGAATTAAAGAAGAATATTCATCCAGACCAGTAGGGGGGCAGAGATGGGTAGCTGGGTAAGGGAACTCACGGCAAGGCTGCAGCTGGAGGACCCAGGCAGGCAAGGCAGCATCTGGCAGACTGGGTGAGGAGATGGCTTGCAGACTGGACAGTCCCACATTCAAGTGCAGATAAACCAGGAGGAACAACTAGGGAGCTAGACAGACCACACAACCCCAGGTTCCAGTGTGGGGGAATAAAGCCTCAAAGCCTCTAAGCCTCTGACTGAAAACACCAGTGGGGGCTGAGGTGGCAGTAGAAGAAACTCCGAACCTCACAGAAGAGTTCATTGGAGAGACCCACAGGGTCCTGGAATGTAAACAAACCCACCCGCCTAGGAAACAGCACCAGAAAGACCCAACTGGATTGTGGGTAGCTGAGGAAGTGACTGAAAACCAGCAGAGAGCAGAGCAAACAGCGTTGTTCCCTCCTGAATCCCTCCCCCACATATCGCACCACAATGCAGCTACATGGGTTGCCCCACCCTGGTGAATACCTAAGGCTCCGCCCCTTACTGCATAACAGGCATGTTCAAACAAACAAACAAAAAAATGGCCTAAATGAAAGAACAGATCAAAGCTTTAGAAAAAATACAACTAAGCGACAAAGAGATAGCCAACTTATCAGATACACAGTTCAAAACACTGGTTATCAGGATGCTCCAGGAACTCACTGGGTACCCCAACAGCATTAAAAAGACCCAGGCAGAAATGAAGATCACATTATGTGAAATAAAGAAAAATCTACAGGGAACCAACAGTGATGGGAAGGAAACCAGGACTCAAATCAATGGTTTGGAGCAGAAGGAAGAAATAAACATTCAGCCAGAACAGAATGAAGAAACAAGAATTCAAAAAAGTGAAGAGAGTTTTAGGAATCTCCAGGACATCCTTAAACACTCCAACATCTGAATCATAGGGGTGCCAGAAGAAGAAGAGGAAGACCAAGAAATTGAAAACTTATTTGAAAACATAATGAAGGAGAACCTGGAAATAGAAAAGAAAATAGACTTTCAGGAAGTCCAGGAAGCTGAGAGAGTCCCAACGAAGTTGGACCCAAAGAGGAACACACCAAGGCACATCATAATTACATTAGCCACGATTAAAATGAAGGAGAGAATCCTGGAAACAGCAAGAGAAAAGGAGACAGTTACCTACAAAGGAGTGTCCATTAGACTATCAGCTGATTTCTCAAAAGAGAACTTGCAGGCAAGAAGGGTCTGGAAAGAAGTATTCCAAGTCAAGAAATGCAAGGACCTACACCCAAGATTGCTACTATCCAGCAAAGCTATCATTTATAATAGAAGGGCAGATAAAGTGCTTCTCAGATAAGGTCAAGTTAAAGCAGTTCATCATCACCTGGCCCTAATTAAATGAAATGTTAAAGGGACTTATCTAAGAAAAAAAAGATAAAAAATATGAACACTACAATGACAACAAACTCACAGCCATTAGCAACTGAACTTAAAAAAAAAACTAAGCAAACAACTAAAACAGGAACAGAATCACAGAAATGGAGATCACATGGAGGATTATCAGTATCAGTAGGGGAATGGGAGGGGAAGAGAAGGGGAAAAGGTACAGAGAATAAGTAGCATAAATGGTAGGTAGAAAATAGACAGGGGGAGGTTAAGAATAGTATAGGAAATGTAGGAATCAAAGAACTTATATGTACAACCCATAGACATGAACTAAAGGTGGGGGAGTGCTAATGGGAGGGAAATAAAGGGGGGAATGGGACAACTGTAATTGCATAATCAATAAAATATATTTTTAAAAAAGGAAAAAAAGAACCAGCATAATGTAGAAAGGTAGTAACAATAACTGGCAAACAAGAATGAGTCCCGTTTGGTAAAATTTGGTAGTTAATTGGATATCAAATGGAGAGAAACTTCCTTTAAAATGACTTCCTCTTCTCCCTATCCCATTGCACAACTAGTCCAGGCCCTCAGGCCTGTAGCCTGTCTGACTGTGACAACTTCTCTCCCATCTCTGCTCTCAAAATAATTTACAAACATAGATTTTGTTGGTTCATGGCCATGTCTTTAATAAGAGAGATTAAAAAACAAACTTTTACTGAACTCTCTAATTTCTATAAAAGAAGTGTAAAATAGATTCCTTTTAGTTTTCAAGTCCCACATAATCCTACTTCTATAATGTCCAGTACATATGAGTAATTTTCTACTCTTGCCCCAACATATACACTCGGTTATGGTCAGGCTGTGTCACCACTAACAAGCATCAGTTTTCACCCAAGTACTTTCCAATCCTATGTTTCCCTTTTCTGAACAACTATATAAATCTAGCCCATCCTTCAACAACCTATACAAGGGTTGTCCAGAAGATATCCAGCCATGTAATATAAAAAATAGAGACATTTACTGAAGAAGATATAAAATACAAGAAACACTACATAGGTCATTGATGTCCCAGTCCCCTTCAAAGTAGGCACCTTGGGACCTCACACAGCTCTCCCAATCACCATCACCTGCCCCATTGCATTTTCCTGAATCTCATCAACAATCTGAAATGTCTTCTCTTTCAAAGGTGATCTTAGTTTGGAGAAAAGCCAGAAGTCACAGGGCACCACATCTGGGATGTAGGGGGGCTGAGTCACCTGGGTTATTTGATATTTTGCCAAAAAAACTCTGCACAAGATATAATGCATGGGTGGGTATGTTGCTGTGATGAAGCTGCCAATCACCAGTTGCCCATAGCTGCAGCCTTCTGACACAACCAAATAATTTCCAAGTAGGAATGTTCAAGCTTAATGCAAATTTTGATGCAGATTCATTGCTCTACTCACTCAGTCATTTTGAATGCAGTGGCCACACAGTACAAATGCTCACTCAAGAGTGTCTATGCCCCACATTGATTAGTACAATGAAATCATCATTGTTCACACATGTGCATTCCAGTTCATTCTCATTGGCTGCCAGGTTACGTCAATGTTGTGCAAACCATTCTCGTTACACGAACAATAGCTGGGCTTTTTCTGAACAGACCTCATATAACATGCTTATGTATTAATCTTCCTTTAGATATAATATTTTCTCCCTCAAACTTTACATAATAATGAGCCAAATATATCCAAATTGTATCTCAGGGGATTTTCCAAACTTATCTCCCACACCCCCAAACTCTGCCATGTACTCCATAACTACCTGTGAATAGGGTAGTTGCCCATCATTCCCCATTCCTCTCATTCCACATAGCTATTCCACTCAAGTTCATTCTCAAAGTTCTTAAGTTTGTATCATAAAGTGTACTTTCCCACACATGCCTGTTATAATGGTTCTTGACCTGTTAGCTTCTTAAAGACAGAGACACTGAATGACCACTCCTGGCAACATGCTGAAAATGTGATAGGTGCTATTTATCAATATCCAGTTCCCTTTAGGTATTCCCTTTAGGTATTCCCTTCCCTTTAGGTATTGGTAAGACTGAATTTTTCCAGCTCACTTTGATGTTAAACCATGGGACTTATTTTGATGAGTAAATTGAGTGAAATAGAAATTCACATGTAAGTATGTGTTAGGGTAGGGCTTCCATTATCTTGGGTCCCTGCAGACCTACAATAAGACTCCCTGACTACTTTGTGTGGAGCATGTAACATGATGGAAAGTTAAATTTTGTTAAGTCACTGAGACTTTGAAGCTGTTTGTTTCTACTGGTTGACATTATTTCTCAAAGTGGAATCTTTGAACCAACAGCATCTGAGAAATGTTAAAAATGCAAACTCTCAGCTCCTGCTCCAAACCCACCAAATCTGAATCTGCATTTTTAACAAGCTTCCCTCATGTTTCATACAGCTATTAAAGTTTGAGAAACACTGTCCTAGACTATCCTAACAAGTACAGTAATTGTTACTACAAAGTGCTGGATCGGAATCTAAAATGGGTGCAGAAAGAACAGGGAAGGATCAGTCAAAGAACAGAGAGTCTGACTGATGTATATTATACATAATGACACAGGGAAAGGTCTGAAAACAGGTGTGTTGGTTACGGTTGGCTGCATTTAATGAAGTACTACAAGGAGGTGATAAGCTAAGAAAGAAAGAATTAAGTGAATGCCAGCAGGAATAAAAGGGATTCAAGATGGTAGGACAATTATATGAATGCACTTAATGTCACTGAACTGTAAACTTATAAATTGTTAAGATGGTAAATTTATGTTACATGTATTTTACCACACTTTAATAAGCAAATGGGATTCTTTAATGATACATTTGAAACCAGATTTATGAAAAATTTTTCTCAAGAAAATCCAGAGTCAGGAACTTCAGAGTTAGAAGATTCAGAGTGAGAAGAGACAGCTCTTCTCAATCAAATAAATAAAAGATTAAATTGTTTTGAAAGATTTTATTTATTTATTTTTAGAGATGGGAAAGGAAGGAAGAAGACAGGGAGAGAAACATTTGTCTGTTGCCTCTAGTACAGGGGTGTTAAACTCATTTTCACGGGGGCCACATCAGCCTCACTGTTGCCTTAAAAGGGTTGAATGTAATTTCAGGACTGTATAAATGTAACTACTCCTTAACTAGGGGCAAGGAACTTGGCACTGCTGCCATGTAGAAACAAGGTGCTGAGCCAGACAAAACAAGGTGGAGGGCCAGATTCGGCCCACGGGCCTTGTGTTTGCCACCTAGCCCTGACTGGGACCAAACCCACAATCCAGGCATGTGTCCTGACTGGGAATTGAACCAATAACCTTTTGCTTTGCAGGACAATGACCAACCAACTGAGCCACACTGCTCAGGGCAGTAAAAGATTAAATTTAAAAAGTAGAATAACATAAGCCAATTAAAACTTAGATTTGGCACTAGGATCAAATTAAGGGAACAGCTTACACCATCACTGCAAATGCTCTGAATAGATTAAGGAAGCTGCCTCAGTATAAATGTTAAGAAGGATGTATCAAAAGGATTTAATTAATCCTTTCAATTGGACATAAGGGCTCAGGTAAAAGAAACTAAAAGCATGACTCTCCCCTACAGCCTGATAGACTCAAAGCATACATAATTAGGATAAAAGTGAGATAAAGTCATAGGTGCAAAAAGGAGAAACATATAGCATGCCTAGGAAATAAGTATAGATCCACACTATCCAACATGGTAGCACAAGCCACAGGGTGGTGTTGAGATCTGGAGGTGTAATACCATGTCTCCTACTCTTCCTGTGCTTGGATGGAAGTGTCTGTGGGTCCCCAGTTTCACCATCACTTATTAGCTTGAGGAAAGGTATCAGATAAGTTGTTCTTTTAGTTTTTTGATCTCTAACTCAATAAGAGCCACATCTGAACCTGATGTAGAGATGATCTGGGGAATTTTTCAAAGTTACAATTTCACCCCAAAACTCTAATATGTACCCTGTATGCACCAGAGAAAATTGCCATTACAGACATGGGAGCTATCATAGCCCTCATTTTACAACAGGTATAGTCTGTGCCTCATAAATTCACATTTATGTGTAGCACCTTGAATTGTGGATAGTGTTTCCACATATCTTAAAATATTCATGTCTTGAAATAATTTGTTCCATAGGCTCTTTGATGGCAGAGACTATCTAATGATCACTACTTCTAGCCCCATTCTGAGTACATGATCAGTGGCATTCCCCAAATCCTTGCTTGTTTACTGAGACAGACTTTAAGGCAATTTATAGTCAAGTGTACAATTTTATTTTATTTTTAGGAATTAAATTATTTTGAACTGAGAAATGGCCATGTTTCAGGCAGTAAATACTGTCAGGGAAATTTCATCATAACTCACCAAAGAATATACCTTCTAATTTTGCAGCAGTTGCTGACAAATTGTCAGAAACATCAAAAACACTCTGAATATAGCACATTATAATGTCCAGTTCAAATGGGTGGCCTGGTTCTTTCATTTTATTAACCATGTCTTTGAACACATATTGTTATACCAAATGAAGTTCCTACAGAAGCAGAAAGACTTAATATACTATACCATATAGTATTTGACAGTTATATGGATTTTTGGTTTAGGGGACTTTGTGCTGGGGTTGAGGGGTTTGCTCACTTACAGATGTTTACCAAATCACTATATCACAATGTATTCCTTCCAACTGGAGACACATCTGAATACTTGGGTTATTTCTGCACTATTTATATAGAAATTAAAAGACATTTGAGCATTTCTTTAAAGACCTTTATAGAAAAGGTCAGACCTCGTCTGAAGTCAGGAAGGACCCAGGGCAGAAAGTTAGCCTAGTGAGTTCCCAGATGGAGCCAATTGTATACCACAAGGGCCAAAGTTTGATTATGCACAGGATTGGAACCCTAGTGACATCACTGAGAACTCAGGGCTATTAGCAGATTAAGCATGCATTTATTTAGTAACAATAGCAAATATCATTTGAGTGCCTGCTCTGTGTCAGAAACTACTGCAGGCAACAAAGCAGTAGTTATGAACAGGACAGTGGAGAGGCTGGCTTTCACAGAAACTGAGACATCCCATGTAAACAGGAGCTATGGTTTCTCATCGTAATTACTTTGGAGATCACTTACTTCCCATTCATAAATACACACAGCATGTTCTGCTAAAAGGAACAAGAAACATTTGAAAGTCTAGCTGCCCCTTCAAAACTCATTTGCTGACTACCTGCTAATTTGTCATTTTCCAAAGATTTAGATGTCTTATGCACTTTCCTGCCTTGCCAGCACCATTTTTTTTCCCTGAACTCTGGGTTGCCAGGGGTAGGGGTCACATCTATAAGTTATTTATATGTTCTATTCCCAAGAATTTGTTCTACCCCAAAAGTCTTCAACAGCTCATCATTGAATGACTCTAGTAGTCCACTGCTTTATTTATACTTTTCCTTCACTGGGAACAGTATAAAAATGAATAGCCAAAACAAAAGAGAAGTCATTAACACCAAAAATAATAGAATGGAATACAAGAGCTATAAAGACCAAGCACTTCATTTCATATAAAAATAATGGGACCAAGAGGTCAGAGATGTTTCAAGAGATACACAGATGTATTGTGACAAAGCAGTCTTCCTAGTTTCTAAACTACTGCTCTCACCACTACTCTCTGCACCATCCCCAAGTGTTTATCCCATCTGCAATATTTCTTTTAAATAAATATCCAATCCCTTTGGTGCTTGACTACTTTTCAAGTTGTTCTCACATTTTCATATTCAGTTCTCATGACCATCCTGTGAGGTCAGCACAGATGTAGAACCTGAAATGAGATGATTAATGCAACATCACCTGTTAATGACAGAGTCAGGACCTGAACTCAGATTTTCAAACACCGTTCTATATTGCAGAAGATGGGATTCCCTATGTCAGAGATGTGCACCTGAACCTCTCTGGCTGCTGGAATCACATTGTGATGTGCAAGATATAGAGAGGCAGGGTTTTAGACTCAAAGACCGACACAGTCTGAAAAGATCAAAAACAGCTTGGCTATGGGAATGTGCTATAAGTGAGAGAGGTGAGTCCAGGACTGGGAACATGCGAGCACTTGAAGCCCATGACATGTTTCCAAAACACTCATTTGGAAACCTTACACTGAGTCAGAATAAGACAGTAAGAAGAGTCACAGAAACTTTCACACCACATGACGTAAGGTTTGTAGCATAAAGTTTTATATCTGGGTAAGAGCAAAAATATGATCAACAGAAGTATAATTTACAAAATTCCATCCTTGGACAATTATGGGCACAAGCCATAAAAACAAAAGTTCAGAAAAGGAAAGTCCCATAACAAATGAAAAGAAAATTTCAAATGAAAAGAATTTGACTACTCTGTTTGGCCCTGAAAAGCATGCATAAGTCCCAAGAACATGAAGTGAAGCTACAGAACAGTTTCTGGGGAGAGAAAGCAATCACACATAATGTAGAAAGTCACAAGTTTTCTTTCCATTACAGTCAGCTCTTCATCCTGCTTAGATGTGCACCCAGAATGTTTTACTCTCCCTGAACACACACTTACTAGATGGAAGATGGATGGGGACCCCATAAATGGGTGAGAGCAAAAGAAAAGTATTAGAAAAACAGAACAATGATAAATTGCCACAGACCTTTCCCAAAATGGATAGGATGCACATGCACATCTAACCAACAACTACCACAAAAAAAAAAAAAAGAATGCATTTTAAGTACTGATGTGGGCCCCAGCTCGTGGGGTCCACGTCATTATGGATGAAATGAGACATTCACACAGACTACTGAGTCCGGTGGAGAAAAAGGGAGAGCATGGCTTTTTTCTCAAGGGGAGCAAAGACCTCAGCCCTTGCTCCAATGAGCTTTTATTGTCTTACTGGGCACATTACAAGAAGGTCCTCATTAACTATGCACAAGCTCACTTTAGGTGGTTACCTTTTACAGAAAACAAAGGAGCCAATGCTGCTAATCAAAGCACAGAAGAGGGATATTTGCAAATGAAAAATCAAAAGTAATTGGACCAGTTATACACATCCTTGGAAGGTTTAGCATGGTTTTTAGGAAGTTGCTTTGCAGTAAATGTCCTCAATTCAGGGTGAGGGAGTTTTAGCAAAAAGCAAGACTCATAGCGGCCTAGGTACATTGCAGGCCTGATTCCCCACAGGAGAACCTATCTGTGGGCATGGGTCCTGTGCATCTCCCAGTGGGAGCTGGGCCCATGCCACGCAGGATGGTATACTATAAGTACTAATTCAAGGTAGAAAAAAAGGTAAGTGTAATGCAGTTTTGATTTTGAGTTATCTTGCTTATCCCCAACTGACTTCATCACAAGGTCAAGGAAGGAAAAGAGTAAGCTGCAGAGAGTGCTTTTGTTTAATACCTGCTAGGGAACGTACAGGGTACTCTGAAACCATGGCAACAAATAATCTCTTTAAAAGTCTTCCTCATCTCTTGGCTACGGAAGGCATATATCAGAGGATCAATCACAGAATTGCACATGATGAGTATGAGATACATATTGAAGTGAGACATAAAGCAGGAACAGTAAAGATTCTGAGGGCAAGAGATCATCAAAATGAGATGAAGGAAGAACGGAGCCCAGCACACAATGAAAATGCCCAACAGCATGGTCAGAGTGATGGCACCTTTCATGCTGGTCCTCTGCCACACAGAACTATATCCAGGCAGAGCTGCTATCCGCTTGACATGAGTTCGTACCAGAAGGAACATGTGTATATACAGAGACACCATGAGAAACAGCATCGTGAAGAACATGGAGATGAGGCAAATGATGACATAAGTGGATTCATAGTAAATGATGAAAACAATGCCACATCCTGTGCAAAAGGTCCAGATGCATGCAATGATCACCCCGGAACGCTTCACTGTCATGATGTGGTGGTAGCGCAAGGCATAGAATATAGTGACATACCTATCCACTGCAATGGCCAACAAACTGCACATGGAAGCCACTACAGAAATGCAGATCATGGAGTCAAATACATTGTCAATGTGACGCACAAAGGCATCTGCTATCACCAGGTGCTTATTATTTATTAAGTACATAGTGATGGTCTCCCAGGCATTGGACATGCTCACCAGCATGTCCGCTACTGCTAAACTGCACACAAAGAAATACATGGGAGAGTGCAAGTTCTTGTTTTTTACTATGGCACCTATGACCAGGATGTTCTCCAAAAGGCTGATGAGACCCAAAGTCAGAAACACCTCCACAGCGATGCCCATATCTTCACATGGTGAAGACTTGTTCTTGACATTTGGCCCCGAAAGACTGCTCTCTGTGGCATTCAGGTTGAGATCCAAGAAATACAGGTGAAATGAGGAATTCATTGCTACTTTTCGTGACAGCAAATTTCCTGCAAAACAGGTTTTTATTCATGATTCAGAAAGATTAACAGTTTACCAAAGAAGCACAACAGCATTCCAGAAGGAAGCATAACCTGAGAATGGGAATGAACAGGCTAGAACATTTGCTGAGTATTAGAATTGTATATATTAATACAATGCACCCAGATCCCTGGAATAGTGTCCCTCCAACATGCAGGCTTAGAATTTTCACCAGCCTTCTGGTCCTCCCTTCTTTAGGCTCCCACTCTATTACAGACCTCTTAATAAAGTGACCATACATCTCAGTGTGCCTGAGAAAGTTTCACTTTTTATGCTTTTTGTCCTGGTACCCTGGTTCACTCTCAAAAATGTTCCCAATTCACAACCTACAAACTCCCTTCCAGTCTCTGGATTTTCAATTCCTAAGACTCCTACTGCACTTCATTTTCCTCAGGTGAGCTTGGATTTCTGAAGGATATACAGGTGCACATTCTCTTAAGAGAGATGGATGTGTTCTTTTTTTCATAATCTAATGTCTAAAATAAATCTAAATGTCACGACTTGTTGACATTAGTTACTTTTTCACATGTATTAGGGGGTAGGTAGGGTAGTAACGTGCTTATACAAATAATTATGTTATTAATTTCTAGGATGGCAGGATAATCTTTTTAAATTTTTCAACAACAATTTACATCGAATATTATTTGTATTAGTTTCAGGTATACAGCATAGTAGTTAGACAATCATATACTTACTAAGTAGCCTGTCTGATATTTCAAGTAAGATAGACGTCTTCTTAACATTGGTCCTGACATTTCTTATTTATTTATTTATTTATTTTTATTGTTGTTCACACAGTTGTATCCATTTTTCCCCCACCTCACCCATCCCCATCTCCCCCGCCCTCGAACCTACCCCCTTTGGCTTTGTCCATGTGTCCTTTATGCGTGTTTCTTGATGGCCCTTCCTCTATTTTCCCCCATTATCCCTCTCCACCCCGCTCTGGTTACTGTTCACTAGGATTCAGTCTTCATAGTTGTAATTAAGATTGTAACCAATGTGATTCATTAATCTGAATATAATCACAAATAAAAAGTTACTGTCTTCAATTCATACATTTAGTTACACATAGATGTTAAACTTGAGACATACAGAATGCTGTTTTCCCCTCAATAAATATTTTCCCTGACTTCTGCATTTGCAAGTCCACAGAGTCTGATTAACAGATAGTTTTGTAAGTTCTACATAAACATAGTATGAAGAAACAAGCGATTTAAATTTACTAAAAGCTAGAGTAAGATCACTCCTGTGTTCCCCAATTTCTCTCCCACGATTTGTATTCTAAAGTTCCTTTGCCCTCCAAACTCAGCATATCCAGGGAGAGAGTAACAATTTTTGTTATCATGGTCATTATCAATAATAAGTTTTTACTGAAATGCAAATATTTGACATTTTGTCTAGGTCTATGTTTAAATATTCAAGTAGCTCTCTTCCACAAGTTGGTTAGGCATGCGAAAGGATTTCGCATTCATTTCAAGGTGATTTTAAGTGAATAGAAAGCGTGGCTATTTACCAGTGCTCTCCCTTGCGCCTCTTCTCTTTGCACAGCACCCCGTGGGCCCTTCTCTCAGGACACTGGCTCAGCCTAGACACCTGACATCCACAGGTTGGGACCGCTTCCGGGAGCCTAAATGCTGTCACACAGAGCACACAGATGCCTGGAGCCTAGTCGTGGCTCCCTTGCCTTTAAGCAGCCTTAGAGCCCAGCCTCCACGTCACAGTTCCCTGGGGACCCTGAATGGGAGGCCGGGGGCTGCTTCTTTCCCAAGACTTGCTCTTTTCCCAGCTGCGGGCCTGAGGCACCACCTAGCGGTCAGAGCCATGGAGCACGACCTTCGGTTTCCAGGCTGACAGGGCTCTGGTTGTGGGCCTTTGGAGCTCGTGGTGACACCTGCATAGAACGTTCTTCTGTTTGTGGAAAATCCATCTCCGAAAGTGTGTTCAGATGTGTTTTCTAGATGTTTGTTCCTTTTGACTTTGCTTCTTTTCGCTTCCTCTAATGCACTGATTAAAATCTCCCATCCCTCTGTTAGTCCTCCTTCACTCCAATGGTCCCCCAGTGATTCTCTGGGAAACCACAGCCTGGAACCCTCAGTTGTGAGCTTAATGTACACCCCTTGCTGGTCCAAAATTTTAACTCCTCCACAAGGACTATCTGCCATGCCAGGTCTAACACTACCAACATGCTTGTGTTATTCAGGCAAAAAGAGAAAAGAGACTTTCATCCAGCCAAATATCCTGGCTTTGGTTATAGTTTCTGGACCTCCCATTTTTCTGGTACCTAAAACACTGACCTGAAGCCCCCTAAAGTATCTTTACCACACAAGAGAGAGAGAGAGATGCCCAAGTGACTGCCAGGACAACCAGAGGCACAAATGCACAGGGCAGCTCTACTCCTAGAGACGTGAAGGGACAACCTTTCCAACAAATGTAAATATACTAGGTGGCAGTCTGGGAGGCCCAGTGTCACAGGTGTCCAAGTGCCAAGCTGAGAGTAGCAGAGGGAATACGGTAAAGAGATTTCTTATGCTGCAAACAAGGCTGTGTATATGCAAAGGAATGGCTGACAGAAAACATATAGAGATCCTATAATTCCTTATTTGCTGTTATATTCCAGGTCAGAGAGGGCTCTGTAAAAGATCCTGGTTTCCCAGTAAAGTGGTAAAAGTGGAGACTTCTACTGAAGATAATTAATTGTCCAGACTACATGGCACAGCAGCCCTTGATGCTGGTCAGATAGGACATATCTCTCTAAGCCCTATCTATGTACAGGTACTATGGTGAGAGCTATACACGAATTACCCTCAATATTTACAGAAGCCCTAGGAAGTGGGTTCTTTAATAATCCCCATTTTGCAAAGGAGGAAACTGATGTTCAGTGAGGTTACATAGCAAACCCAAGGTCCCAGTGCTCAAAAGAAATACAGTTGTGGCTTGGACCCTCGCAGGCTGACTCAGAGCCCAAGCACTTTGTCCACATGAAGCTGCCTCTCCAAGGAGCCCTGGTAGTCATCAGGTTTATTCTTTTAAAATGCTTCTGAGTTTGATTTGCAGTTTTCTTGTCTCGGTATGTCTTTATTGGATTTTGGTATTTAGGTTACCTTTGCTTTGTTAAATAAATTGAGGGTAGATTTCAATTATTTTTCTATTCTGAAGCCAGCATAAATAGGGTTGGAATTTTCTGTTTCTTCCAGGAAAATCATTAAATCAAGGTCAATAAATAGAGCTAAGAAAATATAGACTAAGCTCTTCAACTGTGCCTATCATTAGAAACTTTCTGCCTCCTAAATAGCATCCCAATAACATGAGCCACTGAATTCCACATCATGGATACTCCTTTCTCAGTGAAAGGGTAGTAGCCATGCAACAAATCCCATGTTTTACTTTGTCTTATTGCTTAAAGAATGAAAATGAGATGATCCTTATTTCAAATCTAATGAGAAAACATGTGCAATCATGTCTACAAAGGTTTCCATGAGAGAAATCTATTAGATTCCATGTCACAGGCTGGGTTCTCCAAGATTCAGATTCTGAGAGGAGTTGACTCTGCAGGGTACCCTTTGGAAGCCTCTTAGGATCAGCATCTGTGGAAAGGAAGAGAGGTAGAGGCAAAGCAGCTAGGTGGGGCCAACAACCTCAGCCCACCCTACCCTGGAGCTCTGAGAGGTAAAATGGTCTTGTCAAAATGTCTAGGCCTTTATATTCCACTTGGCTCAGTCACCAGAAGCAAGCTGCCTCTGGGAAGGTAAATTAGGTAGTATGTTTTCGAGGCTAATGCTGAGGGAGCTGACAACTGCAGGGGGCTGCTCACCACCCTTTACAGCTGGGCAATAAGTCCTTCCATGTTCATTGTTCACAACATCAGTAAATTATTTTTTCCAGCTTTATTGAGATACTTTTGAACTACCGTATTTTTTGGACTATAAGATGTGCTTGTTTACCACATTTTTTGCTTCAAAATTTTTTCCTATTTTCCTCCTCTAAAACCTAGGATGCACCTAGGTTTTAGAGGAGTGTTGGGAACCACCCTGACTGGTATCAGAGGCTGAAACCCCCGCCTAGCTAAGGCTAAGGGAACACCCTTGGAACTGTAAGCCAGCAAGGAGATAAAAGCTTATCTTCCTGGCAGGAGTGCTGCTTATGCTGCTTTATTCATAACTGAACCCCAAAAAGCTTGGTCGGTTAGCCAAAGATGGGTAAGATTCCCCACGGGGGGAACGACCTAAGCCAGGCACGATCACTTTGGGAGGCCCCCCAAAAGAAGGACTTGGGGGGCTGCAGCAAAAGGGGATGATGGACCCTCGCTCCTCGGCTTTGACATAGCCTGAGTTCTCAGCATCTGGGAGAAAATCTCCTTATCTCTTGGTTACCTAGTTCCCTTGCTCCACCTAAGCCTGAAACAATGACAGGGTGGTACAGCTCGGTACTGAGAAGTGCGGATTCCCCGGGGTGATCAGGCCTAAGAAAGAACATGTAAATTACTGTGAAACCTTCTTTGTTTAGAATGCTCTCAGTTGAATGAGAAGGGTCTTAGGAGGAAGTTAGTTTGTTCCTCAGTCTTACAGCTCTTTGACCCCCCAACTCAATAGACCGGCAGAGTTCTTTGTTTTCTATAGTTCCTTACTTCCCCTAATGAGTACTGTACTTTACCTGAATTATTATGCAAAATGAGCCCAATAAAAGCAGGTATGGACGGTAAGTCAGCGCGCTCCCCACTAGGGGGGGTGGCCATTTCGTCCCTACTTCCCCACAGAAACTAGTTTGTCTCTGTGCATGTGTGTTTTTTCTCGCGTGTTTATCGTCAAGCCATCCATAGCGTTCCGTGGTCACTGCTGGCCGGTGACCCACGCGCAACAGAGGAGGAAAATAGGGGAAATTTTTTGAAGCAAAAAATGTGGTAAAAAAGTGTGTCTTATAGTCCAAAAAATATGGTATATAAGTTTAAGGTATAAAACATGATTTGATACATATATATTGCAAAATGATGACCATGATAAGGTTAACCCCTCCTTCCCCTCTCAATAACTTTCCAGTGTATAATACAATATTGTTAACTATGGTCACCATGCTGTACATAACATCCCCAGAAGTTACTCTTATACCTAGAAGTCTTTACCCTTTGACCAGTAGCTCCCCAATTCCTCCACCCCTCTAACCCCTGGTAATCACCACTCTACTTTGTTTCTACAGATTCAGCGTTTTTAGATTCCACATGTAAGTAAGATCATATAGTGTTTGTATTTCTCTGTTTGACTTATTTCACTTAGCCTAACTCCCTCAAGTTCCATCCATGGTATTGCAAAAGGCAGGATTTCTTCTTTTTATGGCTGAATAATATTCTATTGTGTGTATATGTGTATTTACACATATATATGACATTTTCTTTAGCCATTTATCTGTGAAAACACACTTATGTTATATCCTTGCTTAACCATTGTGAATAAAGCTGCAATGAACATGGGAATGCAGATATCTGTAACAAATATTGATTTTATTTTCTTTGGATATATAACCAGTTTTTGAGGAACTTCCATACTATTTTCCATAGTGGCTACACTAGTTATAAGTCAGTCAACACAGGGGTTCCATTTCCTCCATATCCTCACCAGTATTTGTTATCTCTTGTCTTTTTGATAATAGCCATTTTAACAAGAGGGAGGTGATAATCTCATTGTGAATTTGACTCTCAGCAAATTCTTATTGCACAGCATCTCTGCACTGAGGCTCATGTTAAAAATCATCATGGGTCCAACCAAGAAGACCTTGACTCCTGCTGTAGAGGCAAAGCTTAACTGGATGAAGCACTGAGAGAACAATGCACAATTACAAAAAGTCAGATTACAATTTTTTTAACTCGAAGGTTTATAAAACATTTCAATATACTATCCCATTTGACCCTCATATCAGCTCTGGGAGTTATTAATGTTATTGTGATCTTTGTAGATGCCTACTTTGAGGCTCAGAGAAGTTGAATGAATTTTCTGCCATCATTTGGCTAATAAGTGGTAGCACCGGCTGTTGAGCCCAGACCTTCTTGTTCTAAAGCCCATGTTTATATATGTGTATACATACCCATGTATATGTATGAACATTAGACAGTGGAGTTTTAAATATGTATCAAACATCCTATGAACATTTATTGAGAAACTACTTTGGTCTACATGTCCAGATTCTTAGCAAATTCTCCCAGCATCACTATAAAGTCAATATTCTTAGCACAGACTTATAGATGAGGAACTGGGGCTCATAGTGGTCATGTGACTTCTCAGCTGGGGATAAAACCAAGATCTGAATCCAGCTTTAGCCACATCTATGCATAATACAGAGTCTATTGTCATCAACCTGTGACTGAGCTGCATGCATATGGGAAGAAATTCAGGTGCTGAAGGACTCCAGAGCCTGGCAGAAGAAGAGCAAAGAGAGGACAAGAACATGCTATGCTGCATCCAGCTACGTAAGTTGAGATTTTGTAAGTCCTTAGGAAGGTTTATTTTACAAATCTCGTATACCTCTTATCTTTGAACAGGATTCAATAACCTAGTTTAAAGCTAGGAATCTTCGAGAAAGCTAAATAGACAAAGTCCTTTCCTTTTCCTAAGAAGCAAATTGAATTCACTGTTTCTTTTGAAAGGTATTATATCACTTGCTGGATGGGAGTACTAACATTTCTTAGCCCAACATTCAGAAAATCACTGGGAAGTTAGCCACTAGATCTGCGATGAAAGCCTCTTTGCCAGTTTTTGAATCTTTCTTTATAATTCTTGTGGTTACCATGCCAATTTTTATTAAGTAAGTTTCTTCCATACTAATTGCTACTTCAGGCTTCCCAATAACACTGCTTTTTTAAAACATGATACAACTTCTTTCTCCCCAAAATTCTTTTCTTCTCTCCTTCTCCTTTATCTACTAAACTCCTACTCATTCTTTTAGGTCCTGGTCAGACCTCCTACTGGAACTCTTTTAGACCTTATACCAGTCATGAGTAGCTGCCCCTTTCTGACCTCCTGTATTGTAATTACCTGTCTGCCACATTCCAGCAGCCTATGGACTTCCTGGGTACAGGAATGTCCTCCATGGCCCATGGCCCCAGTGACTAGCACTGGCCTGACCCTTCCCCTTTCCTCTTTCCAGGCAAGTGAACTCAGTGTGGCCTTAATCAACCAGCACTTCCTAGTCTATTAACTGCAAGAATTAGTTGGAGGGTGAGCAAGTGACCCAATTGAGGTAAACAAAATGAAAATAGACATTTCTCAGGGAATTCTGGGAAGGAAATTTGTCTTTGGTGGTAACTACCACAAAAGGTACACTCTTTCTCTTCCACTAAGTATGATTTAAAGTTGTAGTGGTTACTAACCCCTAATGGGGAATCCCATGAACAGCCAGTCTTATGGATGTACTAACATTGTGAAAGCAGAACCTAATGGTTGAAACAAAAACAGGATCTGATTGATGTTGACCCATAAGGTCCAGCCCCTTTTCAAACCTGACCTTTTCCAAATTTTTCAGTTATGCAAGTTAACATAGTCCCTTTATTATTTAAACAAGTTTATTCTGGCTTTCTTATATGAATACTTGCAGCTAAAATGAGTCTACAGTTTCTAAAATTCTACTACACTCCCTTTTCTCTTGATTATCTTATTGTATCACAGTCTCAAAGAACATCTGAATTCTTACATACCAACACATGGATTTCTCTGTTTTGACATTTCATAAAAAGTATAGATATACTGAACAGTTCACCAATAGAGCCATACAAACCATTTTATGGAAAAAAACTTTTCTTTCATTCAAGAAGATTTTGATATTCCATTTGGATCGCTGACTGTGCCTCCAACTAACCAATAGTCCCATTGGTCCACACAGACTCTTCCACTAAAGTAAACATCCATAATAATTTTTACATCTGCAGTCAAGGACAGTGCCTTCTTGACAATAACCTTTAGCAACCTGAACAATTTTCAAACTGAAAACCTTTCACTTCTTTATCATTTCTTTACATTGTAAGAATACTAATTTGAATTAATTATGAGCATTTAAATTCAGCATCACTTTTCATTCTATCACTATATAATCTTTCCCTAAATTTAGCAACACAATTTACTCAAGATATTAGTACTTGTTATTACAAAATTCCAGGCTGAAAAAATACTGTGAAAAAAGATTAGTAGACATTTGGTCCTGCGCAAAATGTCCACAAAGACATTTGATCACACCAAAAGGTCCTTGATGTTTGGTCCTGCCTAAAACTTCCACTGAGATATTTGGTCCATGTCTACCCATCTACCTAATCCCATGTGTCATTACCAGCTAGGATATCTAGGCAAGAGGGTTATTATTGACAGTATAGCCACAATGCAATTATTGGACAAATAAACCTGATAGCATTAATTGTGCAAACCACAAGTGGAAAGAATGGAATGGGCAGTTTGAACCCAGAGACATTTCCTAAGTATGAATGTTTTGGATGGAACCAAATTTCAAGAACCTTTGGCATGGACCAAATGCCTTCATGGATGTTTTGGGTAAAGGCAAATGTCCTATAAGGAAAAAAATATATGTAACACATCTGACCAAGAGCTACTTCCTTCTTTCTAGACCACTTAAAACCAGTCACTGCCCTGGCTGGTGTAGCTCAGTGGATTGAGTGCAGGCCTGCAAACCAAAGGGTCATCTGTTCAATTCTCAGTCAGGGTATGTGCCTGGGTTGTGGGAAAAAGAAAAAGGAAAAAAAATCTGTCATAAAACACAATAAAGTTCACTGAAGAAAACAAATGACCACCAAAATCCCAAGCCTGAGCGATCTGCCATCTTCAAGAAGTACAATCAAAATTCCAGCCAAGATGGAGGCATAGGTAGAAACACTTCACTTCCTCACACAACCAAAAGGATACAACCAATCTAAAAACAATAAACAACCAGAAAATTAAACTGCATGGAACTCCAACAAGTAAGGAGTTAAAGAAACATTTACCCAGACTACTAGGATGGTAGGAGGAACAGAGACCCACAGCCAAGCAGAGAAGATGCACCGCAAGGCGGTGGACTACATGGGTGAGGTGGGGCTGGCTGATAGGACTTATGGCAAGGCGGCAGACTGTATGGGCAAAGCAGGGCTGGCTGAATGGCAAACTAAAGACTCAAAGCTAGCTGTAAACTACTGCGGGGGTGGCCACAGTGGGAGAAACTCCCAATGTCACATGAGAGAGTTTGTTGGAAAGTAGGCTAAAGCAGAGCAAGGGAGCCTATTACTCCCTGTCTGATCCCCCCCCCCGCCACCCGCCGCCACCCGCACACACACAGACAGCACCACAACTTAGCAAAGAGGCTTGCCCCATCCTGGTGAATACCTAAGGTCCCACCCCCTTATAATATAATAGGTGCACTGAGACAAAGAAATATGGCCTAATGAAATAACAGATCAAAACTCCAGAAAAAGAGCTCAGTGATGAGGAGATAGCTAATACTGGTAATCAGGATGCTCACAGAACTGATTGAGCTTAGTCACAAAGTAAAGGCTACCCAAAGTGAAATAAAGTAAAATACACAGGGAACCAACAGTAAAGGGAAGAAAACTGGGACTCATATCAATGATATGGAACAAAAGTAAAAAATAAACATTCAACCAGAACAGAATGAATAAATAAGAATTCAAAAAAAAATGAGGAGAGGCTTAGGAACCTCTGGGACACTTTTAAACGCTCTAACATCAGAAATCATAGGAGTGTCAGAAGGAGAACAAGAGCAAGAATTTGAAAACTTATCTGAACAAATAATGAAGGAAAACTTCAGCCAATCTGGCAAAGGAAATAGATTTTCAGGAAGTCCAGGAAACCCAGACAGTCCCAAAGAAATTGGACTCAAGGAGGAGCACACCAAGACACATCATAATTAAGTTTCCCAAGATTAAAGATAAAGAGAGAATCTTAAAAGCAGCAAGAGGAAAGGAGACAGTTACCTACAAAGGAGTGCCCATAAGTCTAGCAGCTGATTTCTCAAAAGAAACCTTGAAGGTCAGAAGGGGCTGGAAAGAAGCATTCAAAGTCATGAAAGGCAAGGACCTATATACAAGATTACTCTATCCAGCAAAGCCATCATTTAGAATGGAAGGGCAGATAATGTGCTTCCTGGATAAGGTCAAGTTGAAGGAGTTCATCATCATCAAGCCATTATTATACGAAATGTTAAAGGGACTTATCTAAGAAAAAGAAGATAAAAAACTATGAACAGTAAAATGACAACAAACTCACAACTATCAACAACTGAACCTAAAAAACTAAAACAGAAACTAAGCAAACAACTAGAAGAGGAGCAGAACCAGAGAAGTAGAGATCACATGGAAGGTTTTCAGTGGGGAGGGGGGCGGGGAGGAAGGGAGAGAAGCTACAGGGAATAAGAAGTATAATTGGTAGGCATAAAATAGATGGGGAGAGGTTAGGAATGGTATAGGAAACAGAAAAGTCAAAGAACTTATATGTAAGACCAATGGACATGAACTAAGGGGGGGAATGATGGAGGGTTGAGGGATGCAGGGTGGAGGGGAAATAAAGGGGGGAAAATTGGGAAAACTAATAGTATAATCAATAAAATATACTTTAAAAAAGAAGTACAATCGAATAATTCCTAGTTATTTCCTAGTCAGCTATTGTTTCAATAATGCTAGATAATAGACCATTGTAAAATGCAGAGGCTTAAAATAAAAATAACTTAATCTGTGCTCATTTCAATGGCAACCCATATAGGCTACACTAAACATCAGGCTCTAAAACTCCAGAGTGGTGTTTATTTCACCTGTGTTCAGGCCTTGCTCCAATGGCTACCAAAGGCATCTTCCTATCTTATTCTGGGGTTCAAGATGAAAGACAGTGGTGACCTGGTGCATATTCTTCTGCCAGACCACAGAGCACAAAGAAGAAGCCAAGCCATACAAACATATGTAAGGCCTATGACTGAGACCCATCTGCTAACTTTCCATTTATCAATGTAAGTCTCTTGGCAAATTCAGTAATAGGTGTCAGGGAAGTGCTCCACCCATGAGAGGTGAGAGAGAAATGGAGTAAATATCTGCTGAGCAATGATCCAGACAATTGCCACTAGTCTCCGTGCTCAAATTCTCAAAAGTTCATCTGGTTGGCCCAGGACATAGGTCATTGATCTAGATAAGGGCAAATCAGCTCTGACCAGTTAAGGTTTTCTCTTTGGTACAAGCTTAGCAACAAGAACCCGCTCCTTCCAATAGGAATGGAAGAGGCATGCAGCACTTGGAATGAGGATATATGCTAGTCAGGAACCTGAAATTGTTTCATCCACACTTTTGATCACTGGCACCTGTGCTGAAAATAGGAAGATGTTCTCACCTTTGAAAGCTACATCAATGTTGGAGAGAGGCAAGATGGCCGAGGAGTGAAAGGAAGTCACACTAACCTCCACCCAGGACCAATCTAGAATTACAACTAAATTGTAGAGAAATCATCCAGAACTAACAACTGAACAATAGTAAGAGAGAAACCTTATAATCTTGGACAGACAGAAGAATCAGCTTCAGCACAAACTGATTGGTAAGGAGTACAGTGGAGACTCAAGATGGCTGGCTGGGAGTCCACAGGCAGCAGCACCAGAGGAATAATTAAGCAGCCAGTTGAATCCCTCTGGGAAGAGTGGGGTCTAAACTGTAAGTTGGGATCACTAGCCAAGAGAACCAGAGTCCAAAAAGTACACAGACAACAACCAACAGTGAAAAGCAGCAGGGTTGGTCTCTGCCAGAGATGGACAGCTGGAGACTCAAAGAACTGTTTAAAGGGCCAACACACAAATTTCCATTTGCAGCCACTTACCCTGGACCCCAGCAAAGGAAGAGGAAGAGTAGGCTAGAAACACCTGAGGAGAGACTGGAGATGTGGAGGTTTTGGGGAGAGAACTGAGAGTAGCTGCCAGGACCCTAGTGCTGAGTCACCCCCCATACTGTAGCAGCCATCATGCTCAAGCAGACCACTCCCCTGAGCAGCAGCAACCTGAGGGAAACAATAACCCCAAACCCAGGAGGGATTCTGCCCAGCCCTATGGTACTTAAGCCTGACTGCTGAGTGCAAAGTGACTGAGTACAAACTGAAGGAGACAGTAACAGACAGTAGTAGATCCCTGGAAGTCTCGGATGGGGTTAACATCTGACATCACCAGAGGTGGATCCAGAAAGAAAAAAACAATGGTAAATACTAGAGGCTACTGAGACAAAATCCTCTGGGGTCTTCTCCATGATTTGCAATATTTTCTTTCCTGCATAGCATTTTAACATTCGTTTCTTGTCCATCAAATTTGTGCATATTCCACCTTCTTCATTCCTTTTTTATTTATGATGTAAATTTGACTTTCTCTCTTCACATTGCTGTGACTCCTTCCTCTTATAAGTGCTCCTCCCTCTACCCTCTCAAAATCATTTTTTAAGGAGGTCATCTCATATTCACCCTCCTTACTTATAATAGTCCTAATCTCTTTAAATCCTTATTAATACTGATTCATTTGCTGTTGATAGTGGGATTGTGAAGGGGAAAGTTATTTTTGTGGGTGTGACTTTGTGGTTTTGTTCTGGCAGCACCTGTACTACAGTGTACAAGACATGGTAGGCAGAGTAACCCTCAGTCAACCAGTTGGAGGGAAGGACCCACCAAAGAACAACCCAATAACAATCAAAACCAAATTACATCCAAAAAGCCAACATATATGGCATAAAGGGCATCCTAAGAGCATCAAGTTCAGGAGGTCAAGGAGATTGCACCGCTGAATCTCACAGGTCTCCTACCATACAAGATCACACCACAAAGTCAAGGAGTCAGAATAGAAGCAGAAGTAACAAGAAGAATCTCATAAATAATTGGAAGACAAAGAAACAACCCCCAATGGGAAGGAAAGGAGGAATCCCCAGAAAGAGTGCTAAATGAAATACAGGCAAGTCAACTATCAGATATTGAGTTCAAAACAATAGTTATTAGGAAGTTCAATGAGCTCAGTGAGATTACCAAAAACTATAGGGAAACTACGAGGAACTTATGCAAACTCTACCAGCATGAAGAAGGACATAGGAACCATCAACAAGAGCCCAGAGGAAATGAAGAATACAATTTCTGATTTCAAGAACACAGTGGAAGGAATAAAAAGCAGGCTCTATGAGGCAGAGGATCAAGTCAGAAAACTGGAGGACAAGGTAGAAAAAACACCCAGAAAGAGCAAGAAAAGGAAAAAAGACTCAAAAAGAATGAACAGGAGTCAAGGAAACTACAGGACAGCATGAAACATAATAATATCCATATAATAGGGATACTAGAAGGAGAAGAAGAGGATCAAGGGATAGAAAACCTGTTGAAAAAATAACAGAATATTTATCTGACTTGGTGAGGATAATGCAAGTTCATGCATGTTCAGGAAGTATAGAGGGCCACAATCAACATGAATCCAAAGAGGCCCACTCCAAGACACATCACAATTAAAATGGCAGAATTTAAAGACAAAGAAAATCTTAAAGGCAGCAAGGGAGCTTAGATAAGGCTATCAGCTGAGTTCTAAAGAGAAACACTACAAGCCAGAAGAGAATGACAATAAATATTCCAAGTAATAAAAAGCAAAGACCTGCACCCAAGACTATGCTACACAGCAAGGCTCTCATTCAAAATGGAAGGTGAAATAAGGAGCTTCCCAGAAAAAGAAAAAAAAAGGAAAGGAAAAGAAAAGGCTAAAAGAATACATCTTCACCAAACCAACACTGCAAGAGATGCTAAAGGAACTGCTTTAAGAAGATTAAGAAAAGAGAGTCAGAGGAATACAAACACAAATGGAAAAATGGGCAATGAATAAATACCTATCAACAATTATCTTAATATAAATGGATTAAATGTTCCAACCAAAAGACATAGGATAGCTGAAGAGATAAGAAAACACAACCCACATATATGCTGTCTACAATATACCACTTCAGAAAAACAGATCTATACAGGCTAAACATGAAGGGATGAAAAAATATTCTAAGCAAATGGACATGGAAAAAAAAAGCTGAGGTAGCAATACTTATTTCAGACAAAACAGACTTCAAACAAATGCTATAACAAGAGACAAAGAATGTCTCTACATAATATCTAAGGGAGTAGATATTATGTCCAAAAAGAGGGTCTAACCCTTGTAAATAGATACCCACACAGCACAGAAACACTAAATACATATGGAAATTCTTGGAGGACTTTAAGAAGGAGATCAACAACAATACAGTTATCATAGGGAATTTTAACACCCCACTGTCAACAATGGACCAATTATCCAAACAAAAAAATAAGATTTTGTGGTATTGAACAACACCCTATATCAAGTGGTCATAATTGATATTTACAGAGTATTTCTTCCCAAAGAAGCAAAATATACATTCTTTTCAAATGCACATGGATCATTTTCAAAGATGGACCACATGCCAGGACACAAAACAAACTCAAGAAAATTGAAAACATATCAAGGATCTTCTCGGGTAACAATGGCTTGAAACGAGAAACCAACCTCAAGGAAAAAAACTCAAAAACATACAAATACACAGAGACTGAATAACATGTTATTAAATAATGAATCTATTAACAATAAGATCAAGAAAGAAATAAAAAAGTACCAGAGACAAATGAAAATGGACACACCACAGCCCAAAACCTATGGGACACCGTGAAGACATTTTTGAGAAGTAAGTTCATAGCAATACAGGACTACTTAAGGACAATAAAGAAATCTCAAATAAACAACCTAACCCTACGTGTACAAGAACAAGAGGAATAACAACAAACAAAGCCCAGAGCAAGGAGAAGGAAGGAAAGAATCAAGATAAGAGCAGAATTAAATGACATAGAGACTAAACAATTAAAAGGATCAATAAATCCAGGAGCTGTTTCTTTAAAATAACAAACAAAATTGACAACTTTTACCCAGATTCATCAAGGAAAAAGAAAACCCAAATAAATAAAATCAGAAATTAAAGAGAAATAAAAACTAATCCACAGAAATACAAAGAACTGTAAGAAATTATGATGGCCAACTATATGCCAAGAAATTGGACAACCTAGGTGAAACAGATAAATTGCTAGAAATACACAATGCTCCAAAACTGAATCAGGAAGAAGAAGAAAGCCTGAATGGAACAATAAAAAACTAGTAAAATCAGAGCAGTAATAAAAAAATTCCCAGCACACAAAATCCCTGGCCCAGATGGCTTCACAGGCAAATTTTATTAAAGATTCAAAGAACTCCTATTCTTCAGAAATTATTCCAAAGTATTCAATAAGAGGGAAAAATCCAAAATTCTTTTTTTTAAAGATTTCATTTATTTATTTTTAAACAGAGGGGAATGGTGGGAGAAAGAAAGGGAGAGAAATATCAATGTGTGGTTGCCTTTCACACGTACCCTACTGGGGACCTGGTCCACAACCCAGGCATGTGCCCTGACTAGGAATCAAACCAGTGACCCTTTGGTCAATCTACTCAATCTACTGAGCCACACCAGCTAGGGCCCAAATTCTTTTTATGAGGCTGGTATTACCATAATTCCAAAACAGGTGAAGACACAACAAAAAAATAAAACTATAGGTGAACATTGCTGATGAACGTAAATGCTAAAATCCTCAACAGAGTATTGCCAATCCGGATCCAGCAGTACATTAAAAAGATCATACACCATGATCAACTGGGATTCATCTCAGGGATGCAATGATGGTACAATATCTGCAAATAAATAAATGTGATACATCACATTAAAAAATGAAGGAAAAAAACTACATGATCATATCAACAGATGCTGGAAAAGCATTTGATAAAATCCAGCACCCATTTATAATAAAAAACACTTAGCAAAGTGGAAATAGAGAGAGTAAAACTCAACATAGTAAAGGCCATATGCCAGAAACCTACTGCCAATGTCATTCTCAATGAGCAAAAAATAAAAGCTTTTCCCTTAAGACCAGGAACATGACAAGAGTGTCCGTTTACACCACTCTTATTCAACATAGTAGTGAAATTTCTAGCCACAGTGATCAGACAAGAAAAAGAAATAAAAGGCATCCAATTTGGGAAGACAGAAGTAAAACTGTTGTTATTTGCAGATGACATAATAGTGTACATAGAAAACCCTACCTACAGTATCCATAAAACACACACACACACACACACACACACACACACACACACACAAAACTACTTGACCTAATAAGTGAATTTGGCAAAGTAGCTGGATACAAAGTTAATATTCAGAAATTAATGTCATTTTTGTACACTAATGATGAAATATCAGAAAGAGAAACTAGAGGGGAAAAACCCCATTTACTATGGCAACAACAAAAAAAATAAACTGCCTAGGAATAAATTTATCCAAGGAGGTAAAAGTCAGTACTCAGAACACTATAGGACACTGAAGAAAGAAATCGAAGATGGTACAAAAAAGTGAAAACATATACTGTTGTTCATGGGTTGGAAGAATTAACATCATTAAAATATCCATGCTACCCAAAACAATCTATAGATTCTGTGCAATTTCTATTAATATACCAATGGCATATTTCACTGATTAAAACAAATACTCCAATAACTTATATGGAACCCAAAAAGACTCTGAATAGCCTCAGCAATCTTGAGAAAGAAGAAAAAAAGTTGGAGGGATCACAATAACTGATATAAAACTATACTACAAGGCCATTATAATCAAAACAGTCTGGTACTAGCCTAAAACAGAGACCTAAGAACAGAAAGCCCAGAAATAAACCCATGTCTCTTCGCCAATTAATATTTGACAAACAGAGCACAAGCATACAATGGAGTAAAAATAGCCTCTTCAATAAATGGTGTTGGGAGAACTGGACTGGTAAATTAAAAAAAAAAAGAAAGAAAGAAACCCAACCACAAATTTACACCATACACTAGAATAAACTCAAAATGGACAAAAGACTTAAATATAAGTTGTGATACCATAAAAGTCCTAGTGGAAAACATAGGCAGTAAAGTTTTAATGTCCCACAAAGCAATATTTTTACTATATATCTCCTAAGGTAAAGTAACTAGGAAAAAATAAGCAAATAGGACTATATCAAATTTAAAAAGCTTCTGCATGCCTAAAGAAATCATCATCACAATGAAAAGGGAACCAAGTGTATGGGTGAATATATTTGACAATGATACACTAGACAAAGGTTTAATTTCTAATATATATTAAGAACCGATATGACTCAACACCAGGAAAACCAACATTCCAATTAAAAAATGGGCAAAGGACCTGAATAGACCTTTTAGAAGCACATGTACATGGCCCATAAATATATGAAAAGATGCTCAACATCAATAGCTATCAGAGAGATGCAAATTAAAACCACAATGAGATATCACCTCACTCCTGTCAGAATGGCTATCATTAATAAATTAAGAAGTGTCGATGAGGATGTAAAGAAAAGGGAACCTTAGTGCACTGTTGGTGGGAATGCAGACTGGTACAGTCACTTCAGAGAACAGTATGGAATTTCATCAAAAAATTTAAAGTGGAAATGCCTTTTAACTCAGTGATTCCACTGTTGAGAATATACCCTGAGAATCCCAAAACACCAACTCAAAAGAACTGATGCACCCCTATGTTTACAGCAGCACTATATAGGATAACCAAGTACTGGAAACAGTCTATATGACCATCAGTGGGTGAGTGGATTGAAAAACTGGTACATTTACACAATAGTATACTATGCAGCAGAAAGAAAGATTCCTACCTTTTGTGACCTCATGGATAGAACTGGAGAGTATTATACTAAGGGAAACAAGCCAGTGAAAGATTAATACCATGTGATCTTACTTAGAAGAGGAATCTGATGAACAAATAAATTAATGAGCATCCAGAGACATGGAATCATGGAACAGAATGGCAGTGGCCCAAGGGAAGTAGGGAGGGCATAATGGTGGAAAGAAGGGGAAGGGACTAGTCAAAAAACATATATGAATGACCCATGGACATGGAGAATGAATGGTGTGGGGATTGACTGTGGGATGTGGGGTCTAGCTGGGTGGAGAAGGCAAAGGGGGAATAATTGGGACAACTGTAATCCAATAGCAACAAAAAAAATAAAAAAACAAAAACAAAAAAACTTCACTCTTGAAGCTCTGGCAATCTTCTCTTAGGCCTCCTGGAATCTGGGTCCACTTATAATGGTCGTAAGTTGCCCAAGGGCATTTAATGCAAGAAACTGTTCCTCTTGACCTCATGCTATACACAATTAAAATAACAAATGAATGGCTTACTTACTAGGCTTTCTTGAAAACAGAGGCTCTCACAGACCTTGAGCCCAGGGCTCTCAATATGCAGCTGCTCATTATGTTTTCTGCAATGAAACAGCATTCCACAAATTTGGCACAGTCACAAAGTCCTCCTTAAGATAGGATGGATCCAAACCTGCACCTTCTGGCATATTCCATGTGCAAGAGGAGGTGGTGTCCTCAGTCCTTAGTCCCTTCTCAGATGCCATGGTATTACAGGTGTTACACCTACCCAAGACTCCCATTGCTACCTAAGGGAGCCCCTGGACTAACTGAGCGAGTAGCAATGGGAGTTTACAGACAATACAATTAGCCCTGCTAACCACCATACATGATGGAACTCAGTGGAACATGCTGCTTTCCCTTAGCCAGGATCTCCCTGATAAAGGACAGGGCTCAAACAACACACTTGGCCAAACTCGAGGCAGTCATTTTAGCCCCAGATGCCCTGGCCAACAAATGGCCCCATATTCACATTTACTACAAGCTGTCATTGCCTAGAAGTTGTTCCCCTTCAGGGTAAAGAACCCTTGGAATCTCTTACCTAGATATTAAATATAAATCAAATATAAATAAAATATAATTAGAATCCCACATCTATAATGTACTAAGGCCACAATACAAAGCCTTGTTGAGACACCCCTCATTCTTTTCCAAGTTATACATTACTATTAGTAACCAAAACACCTACTATATTTCTCACAAACAAGCTGGGCTCTTGGAAAATGCATTCAATAAAACTTTCATGTCCCTGATGGGTCACAGATCACCAGTTTAATGGAGAGACATAATGGTCTTCTCAATTTTTCAAATCCAGTCTTGCAAATGGACATGTAAATAGGTGTCTATCTTGCCCAAGGCCTTAATCTTAGTTCCAGGCCCCTTGGCTCTCACCTCACATCAACTTTTAAAACTTCCTCCATGACTCTTTTATTTAAAGGAGGCTATGCCTTGCCTCTATGTATATACTTATTATATGAGTCCCTTTATTAGTGTCCATTCTTATATTTATAAAGTGTTTATCTTATCCCCATCCCTAGGTACACTTATAAAAACAACAATTTCTTAAGGTAGATGTTTGCAATCTAGGCTAACCAAGCAGCTCAAAGACGTTTTTACATAACCAAATTTTTTTTGTCTTCTATTTTTGTCCTTAGGCTTGTTCTCTTGTGGTTGCAAGATGGCTACCATATCACCTTTTTCCAAAACTGTGTCCAAAGGCATGCAGAAAGAGGAGTGTCTTCTCATAAAACATTTTACAGGGGACTAAATTTTTCCCAGAAACCCCTAAATAGATTTCCCTTCATTTTATTAACCAGCATCAGGTCACATATCTGTGGTAGGCAACTTACCACCCTCCAAAGATGTCCATATCCTCATCCCCACAACATGTATGTGACTGTATGTGGCAAAAGAGACTTGACAGATGTGATTAAGAATACGGAGATGGGAAAATATCCCAAGGTTATCTGGCAGACTCAATATAATCACCAAGGTACTTAAGCAGGTGAGCTTGAGTTCTTTAGAACTGGAGCTGAAACCACAAGTCCACCTTTTGTTAAATGTTTCAAAATGCCATCTCAAATAATGTGAGAAGTCAATAACTTCCCCTAAATTTCTGAGTTCCTGGGAGCTGTGGAAATTAATGAAGCCATCCAAACAAGAACAAACAGAGGCTCTTTACTCAAGAGCTTGCTAGAGCAAGGGACTTAGACACCATCACAGACATTTGGCAGATACTCAAAAGCAGGCAGGGGAGTGGGAAAGTTTAAGAGCAAAAAAAGGAATGACTCAGGTATGCTGTGTTTGAAATTGGTGTTAGGAAACTGAAGGTGAGCTAACCAGAACCAGGTATAATTCTGTGATTGGTTGGGGGAGCATATTTGGCTTGCTCTGACTTGTCTTGAGGTGGAGATGAGGCAAAAATAGGGAACCTTGCAGTCCCTTGACCAAGTCCTGACCATCTTGGGCAAATGACCGCAGAAGTCATAGTTTGGCTTACAGGGCTGGTTGCTGCAGGGGGTGTGGGTCAGAGGTCTATTATCATCTACAGTCTGGCTATTTTCTAGTTGTACCTTCAGTCTCTCAGAAGTTGTCACTCACTCCAGCTTCCTGTTAACACAGAAAGGTATTTTTCCTTCAGCTCACAGGACTCCCCAGACAGAGGAAGGCAATGGCTATGAAGAGACAGAGTCTGGGTAGGGAGTTGGCAGAATCAGGCAAGAGGGAAGAACTTTGGAACTAGTAATATGGAGAGTTGTAGCCAAATCAGATGAATTGAAAATTAGGTACGGATTAATAATTTTGGCAAGACGGAAAAGGCTGCCACATGAATGGCACATACAGTACCTCACAATCCTGTGTAGGTACTCTGGTGAGAGATAATTACATATAACACTTACTGAGTATCCACAGTGTGAAAAACTGACCCAGTGCTTAAAAATGTGAAATTCTCAGCTAATAAACCTCAGTCACTAGAAGTCCAGGTAGGATGGATTTGTCTGCTGCTAATGATTCCACTCATTTTAAGAATGGGCCCTGGCTGGCGTAGCTCAGTGGATTGAGCGCGGGCTGGGAACCAAAGTGTCCCGGGTTCGATTCCCAGCCAGGGTACATTCCTGGGTTGCAGGCCAGAACTCCCAGCAACCACACATTGATGTTTCTCTCTCTCTCTCTCTCTCCCTCCCTTCCCTCTCTAAAAATAAATAAAATCTTTAAAAAAAAAGAATGGGAAATACAAGGAAGTTAGAAGCTTTAGACAATTGCTAATGGACACCATTGGCAGCATTAATAACACAATGGTAAATGTTATAGAAAAAAATCTTTCAGCATTCCAGGTAAGCCCAGGACAATCAAAGACACAGCAAAAATCTCTGGTGAAAAATCACTGTTAGAGTCCTTAAACGCAGTTTTATTTTCCTGAATCTCACAACCAGAAAGGGCAACCTCAGATTTGTGTGGACTTGGCAGTTTTTCATAATCATGATCTTGGAGTAAACATTTCTTAAGCAAAATATGCCAACCATGAAGAACATTGGTAAATTGTATGATAATAAAGAACTTCTTTTCAACAAATACATTCTCACAACACAGTACATTCTACAAAGAACTTGTATCTAGAATAAACATTTTTCAAAAACCAACAATACAAAAGATAGTCTACTCAATAGAAACATGGGGAAGTTGAACAGGTATTTCACAAGAAAACATGTAAAGACCAATAAACATATATGAAAAGTACTCAATCTTGTTAATAATCAGTGAAATGAAACTAAAGCCACACTGAAATACCACTATATACCTGCCAGAATAAAGCGGAAAAAACTAACACCATTGATTTCTGGCAAAAATGTGAGACAACAGGAACTTGGGTAAACTGTTCAGCAGTATCCAGTAAAGCTGAAAATATTGTATAGTACATATATAATATACAACATATACAATTCCACTCCTAGGCAGAAATGCGTACCTATGTGTACCCAAATTCATGTACAAGAATATTTGAAGCAGTACTATTAATCGTTCCCCAACTGGGAATGAACCAAATATCCATCAAATAACTTATACGTGATTTATTCATGCAGTGTGAGAATGAACCATGAACAAAAACATGCAACAAATATCTCACAATGTTGAATAAACCTAATACAAAAGAGTATTTATTATTGGATTCTATTCACATAAATTCCGAAACCAGACAAAACCAACCTACACTCTTAGAAATTAGAATAGTGGTTACCCTTGGGGATGTAGTAACTGTCAGGGAACATGATGGGGGCTTCCAGGGCACTGGTAATATTTTTTGTTGATGTGTGTGCAGATGGTATTCAAGGGTTTCATTTGTGAAAAATCAGTTATACTTCAATAAAATGTATCTAAATTTTAAACAAAATAGGTGGAGTGTTCTAATTGTTAACATTTCAAGTTGCAGGTAGTAGATGGACAAGGAGTCATGAGTCTTCATAACACCCCTTGAAGAATGTAACAATGTAGTTGAAGTGCAGGCCTGAGTTGCGGGATGTGGGACATTCAAATCTTGGCTCTGGCTTGGGCAGATATGTATCCTCTCAGTGGCTCAGTTTCCTCACTGTTAAAAGTTATCCCTATCCTTACTTCATACAATTGACCAAAATGAGTTACATTTAAATTAGGAAAATGATTAAGTTAGGAGCTTAAGGTTAGCTGTCAACCTCACTTTATCCAAGCTACACTGTCCCCAAGGAAGCAGGGACTGGGAGTTCAGGGAGCAAAGGGCTTTAGGACTGACCATGTCTCCCCAAACAAACTGAGAAGAGTGCTCCTGGATGTATCATACTTGCTCAGTATCACAGTGAGGAGCAGGCACACATGCTTTAGGGCTAAATGGGAGCAGAGGTGGAAGAGAGGATACAAGGTGGAGAGTTAGCTCTCCCCAGCCCTATATATCTGCTAAATAAGTCTATCACAAAATAAATAAGTATAGCACCCACTGCACCTATTGCTTTCAAGAATCAGGAATGTTGCTCTGTCAGAGGGTGAAAAATGAAGAAACTTCTGATGAGGTGTGTAGTATCTGATATAACAGCAATTAGGGAGGTGATGAAATTGTATATGCTTCCTACTCGACTAAATGGCCAGCAAATGCCAAAGGCATTTTGGTACTTTATTTATACAGCCCTCGTGCCTAGATCTGGCCTCTATTTTGAAAATCCAGAGACTTGGCAGTGACAGGCTCGTGATACATACAAAGCCTGAGGTAGACAACAAAAAGTCATCTTAACAACAGTGAAAAATAATGTTCTACTGAATATGCACACTGGTATTTTTCCCGAAGGCAGACCTACACAAGCCAAATCTTCATTAGAAGGGTACTTAAAGACATCAAAATTACATAAGAGCTAGTAAGGGCTAAAGAATAAATTCCCAAAAAAGCTAATGGGACCAGAGATACAGATATCAGACAATGCTTTTTCTGCCTCTCCAATGATGATTAACATTGGACCCTACACCTCAAAGCCTGTCTCACTTTGTACACCTCTGCTCTGATGCCCTATTAATGCCATTGGCAAATTTAGACAGCAATCATATTTCCTCAATTTCTAAATTTGGGGAGGTGTTAAGCAATGAAGCTGTAACTGATAATTACAAGGATTAATTAATAAACATCAAAGTCTCTAATCAATGCCTTCTCTCCCTGAAGGCAAATTTCTCTGGGGAGTCACACTAGAACCAGAGGCTTTGTGGGCACAGATAAAAGCAGAGTTACAACCTGCAGGCTTTTTGTTGTCTGTAGGTTAGGACACCTCTCCTCTGAATGCAGCAAGAATTGGCCAGTTTCTCTCTCTGGACACTATGGCTACACAGTGCCTTCCCTTTAGCCTATCCTTGGCTCAGAAAATTGAATTTGAGTGTTCTTGGTTGCACCACCATCCAGTCATGTTCCTAGATCAATCCTTCCAATATCAAGTTGTGTTCTTTCCACAAATAGCTGACTTTATCTTCATTTCTACTTTCATCATCACAGGACAAACAGGTCTGGGAGTGCCCCACGTCACTGCCATGAACAGTTTACATCACTGACCTGACAGTGAAAGCCATACCCTTCCTTTCCTGATAATTACAAGTCTGGAATGGAATGTAACCAAATATTTAGAGAGAGAGAGAGAGAGAGAGAGAGAGAGAGAGAGAGAGAGAGAGAGAGAGAGAGAGAGTGTGTGTGTGTGTGTGTGTGTGTGTGTGTGGTGGGGAGTCCTACCAGCTTGGTGATGTTGGGCAGGGGCGACTGTCCAGGCACTTAATTGCAGCAAGGAGACACCAGGGAGTGGAGGGACGACCAGAGAAGACAGTGAGACTAACACTCAAAGAAAAGGGTGACTTCTGGAATTCCACATTCTCAGGTGCAGATCTGCACCTTTCCTGCACACACAACAGTGCACTCAGACCCCAGAACCCTGATCCATCCATTCAGGATCTCCTATGCGCCTTTCTACTCATGGCCCTGGCCCTTCCTTTTCTCTCTGCTTTGTATTATCAACAATTATTCCATCCTTTGGGGTGAAAAGAACAGAAAGAGGCTAAACATGTTTTATTATTTACTTAGAATTAACTAAGACCATTAAATGAGAATAGTGATAGAAAATAATAAAGAAGCTTTTTATGTTCTACTAAATTTTTACAATACTTTCTGGTACTTCCTTCAGAACTAAAATGAACCTGTTTACCATCTCTAATTCCTAAGCACTACACCATTACAAAAACCTTAGCAAGCTAAGAGCAGTCATCATAATCAGATGTACTGTTATTTTCCCAAATGACTCAGGGCAACCACCAAGGCAAAAAGACTTAATTTTTGTAAACTGGTAACAGTTTGGAGACTGACAGACTGCAGAAGAAACATAAATTCATTAACCAATGTTTCTTGCTAAGAGACTTGCTATTCCAACCCCATGAACAACATATATAAACAAAGTAAAAACTACACTTTTTATATGTATTCATGATAATTATAGAAAGTAATGTTTTTAAACATGCTTAAAGGAAATGATTTTTAAAAGAATATGCAATAATTATGCTGCTTTGCTATTTAAGTTTTTTCCTACATGCAAAAAGTGTCAACTTTTCTGAACAGTGATGTATAGACATCAGTTAACCTAACTTTGGTTCACATCAATTTTGGAACAGTAATCAAGCAAGAAGCCAGGACTGACAACTGTATAGTTTTGAAATGGCAAATACAAATTCTGAATGGTGGTAAGACGCTTGATCCTACTATGCAAAGTACAACACTATAATTGAGGAATCAATACTCCTGCTTCTTTCTGGGACAAAGGAAGTAATGGATCTATAACAGGTAATGTCAGTAACCTAGATCTAACAAGGAAAGAATTAACCTGAAGTCTGTTCAGTTTTGTTTTGTTTTTAATAACCACATCCCCCGATTGCAGTTCCCATCTAAATCCAACAATAATCTGCAATGGGTTTACATGGTGAGGTTTCCATTATATCTTGAGAAAAAACAACTACAGCATTTTTGTTCAATGAAGAGGAGGTAAATCTAATTACATTCTTGAAATCTAGAAACATTAATTGGTATGGCAGGAAATTTTTTAGAGAAAGCCCCCAAGGTACAAAGCCATTCTATGCTGGCATCCAAAATGCTCTGATTCCAGAATTACATCATATTAGCAAATAAAATAGTTACAATTTATAACAAAATGTAATAACTGGCTAAAATTCTGAGTAAATAACTATTATGACCATCTAAAATTTAGTTTTAAACTTATACCTTTAGTGATACATACTGAACATTACATTCAATTACACAGAAAAGCAATCCATTTAATCTGGAAACACACTACGAAATGATGGAAATGAGAACACACACCTGCAAACCAGCATACTCCTTCATCAATTCTAAAACTGTAGTAAAGTTAATACTGTAAACAGACTGAGCAAGTCAGAGCACTGTGGAAAGAGTTCAGTGGCTTTAACAAGCTGTATAATTTTTATAAGCTAAGAGAGTAAAGGCAAATGGAATTATTTGAACATTAAAAATAGATTTTTAAAGAAGAAGGTCCCAATTCATTCTTATATACACACACCAAAGTTAGTCTGTCACAGACAGCAAATATTAAATGTATGCACTGGAGTTTCTGACAGCATCCTGTACATTCAGAATAATTAAAATAAACAAACAGAAAGTTGTCAAATCTATTTAAGGTGGATCATTCAAATCTGTATAAGATGGAACACAGCTGTTCTGGTGCTCACTGCTGCTTCTCAAATGCAAAAACCAAATAAATACCTAAAAAGAAAATAAATAAAAGTTAGAGTTTGGTTTCTCATATCCTCAGGGTTAACAAAACAATCTCAATCCTATTCATAATTTGGTGAAAATGCTTAGGTCCTCAAATAGCTTTTGGTGAGAAAAACATCTCATTATTTCTAAGAGTTCCTCAATTATTTTCATTTAAGCAGATATGGGATTATATATATTTGAAAACTTACAGTAATACCCAGTGACATCACAGCCTGAGAAAACCAATTCAATAGCTCTAAAAATCTCTAAAAGTTTGAGATACGAAAATTAAAGAGTGTAAAAGCAAAAATTAAAACTAAAAAATCTTACGATTTTTTTTTTAACCCAGAGCAAGACAGATAGATAGAATAAGTTTTCTATTTAGGAAAAACTAATAAGAATTACAAGAAACATACATAACATGCACACTAAAATTCCAATGATTGAACTGCTGTGTTGCAGGGCCTGGTAAGGAAAGCAAGCCAAAAGCTTTATGATAATCAATGCTTAGAGATATTAATCTGGCCCCAAGAGTGATATTCCTCCATGAATCCAGTCCCAAGGGTACTCTCCCTTAAATAAAATTTCCTGCTTTGATGAGTATTCACTCAAAGACATCTAAATGCATCTAAGGTTCTCCATTCTGCATCACAATGAAGCCCAATCTACATCTTCTAATAAAATACCAAAACATTTTATGGTAAGAAAATATAGGAGACCATTCTGTGAGGCGTGGGCCCAGACAGGACCCACGCCCACCGACAGGTTCTCCCATGGGGAATCAGGCCTGCATTGTACCTAGACTGCTATGAGACTTGCTTTTGCTAAAACTCCCTCGCCCTGAATTGAGGCAGCAAGTGCTTACTGTAACTTCCTAAAGTCTGTGCTAAACCTTGCAAGGATGAGTTATAACCAGTTCAACCATTTTTCCCTTTGCATTTGCAAATATCCGTCTTCTGTGATGTGATTAGCGGCATCTTCTCCTTTCTTTTCTGTAAAAGGTAACCACCTAAAGTGAACCTATGCATTGTAAATGAGGACCATCATGTAATGTGCCCAGAAAAGCAGTAAATGCCTGTCAAGGCAAGGGTCAGGGTGCTCTCCCTTTGAGAGAGTGGCCAAGGTGCTCCGAGACTTTTTCTCCTCTTGAGGGAGAAGCCATGCTGTTCCTCTTCCTCCACAGGACTCGGTAGTCCATGTGAATTTCTCTAATCTCATCCACAATGCCTCGGACCCCATGAGCCAGGGTCTGCATCAAGAAAATACATGAAAAGATGACAAACCCTCAAAACATCACAAGGATGTTCAGGATGTGTACTTGGACTTTCATTCAACTTGGAGTCATCACTCCTTCAGTTAATTTTTTAACAGGGAGAAGATGCAGGATGACAGACCATGAAACAGCCACCCAATCTTTCAGCTTTTTGCCTTTCCAGCCCAGCCTGTATAGGCATCGTACCAGTCTTTCCAAAACACTGTTTTGGTCATGCTATGCTATTCTCTGCTCTTCCTCCCTTCCTTCCTTTATTTATTTTTAGGGACAATTAAATATGGCTAGCAGAATAGTAGGCAGATGAACAGAAAACAGGCAGTGTATTCAACACTGTAGCTTCTTCTAGATGACAAGGAAGCAAAATTTTCTAAATAGTCACAAGCGACTTAGAACAGACCAGCATTCCTTATCCTTGCCCTGCACTCCAACCCTGCCCAACCTACCTCAAAACACCTATACCTACTGCAAATACCCTGGCAGTCTTGTCCTTCCCTCATGGAGGGTCATTTGAAACCACTAAGATGCAGTTTCTGATTTCAGAGAAGCAATTAGTAACTTTCCAACTCAAACATGTTGGAAGTCTCACTGATATAAAATGCCTCTTGTGCAGGCATTTCAATTGGGGTTTAAATAAATCTTGATCCATTTCTAAAAGCAACTCAGAAACAATTCTTTACTTTCACATTTAAAGCATCTTCTAGAGGAGCGGCAGGCTAGGGTAATATGAGCTTAATAATTAGACCTGTAGAAGTTCAAAATATAGCTTCTTAAATTTATTAGACTGTGACACCATGTAAGATACTTTCCAACCCACAAACCCTCCAGTTTAGAATAGTTCACCTTATCAAAGAGCTGAGAAGTCCCAAGAGCTAGATTCTGGCTGTTGCTTGGCCATTGCTCCTTTCATATTGCTTTTCACATTTCTAACTCATCATGTCCTCAACTGTCTGGGGCCATCTAATTCATTTGTATGTTATTACTAGGGTCTATAATTAATATAACAACACAAGTTACAGCCATCATATCATCAAGGCCTTCAACCAAAGCTATTTGCCCTCACATTGTGCTCTGGGACTTGTGGCATACCTAAGATTACTGTCCCATCTCTAGGTTGAGGAAAGTAATGAAATGTGTACATTTATGCACACATCTCAGTGTCAAAGATTATGTCTCTAATACAGCTTCCAATCCCATCTCTACTAAGAGTACCAATATTCTGAGACAAGTTCAAAATGTTGGCCCTATTTTGTCTTCTTTCCTTTTCCTCTCTACCCAGTTCAGTAAGTCCTTAGAAATTTTCCTTTCATGTGGGCTTCCAGGAGGCTATGTCTATGAGTATGGAACATTTGGATTAGTCTGGGACTTTAGCCAAGTTATCTGACTGCTTTCTTACCTATGAAAAATAGATATAATAAATAGTAGTCTACTTACACAGTTGTGAGGATTAAGTAAACTACAACATATGAAAAGCTTAAAATAGTGCCTGGGAACATGTTAAACACTTCATAATATCCAACATTATTAATTCTCAGGTTTCACAAGTTTTTGTTAACCTCTCCTTCACCTATTTTTCCCATGACAGTAGCTTTAGCACTTAAAATTATTTGCCCAGCTGATGGATTTATTCATGTCTGTTTCTTACATTAGATAGTAGACTTCTGGAAGGCAGAGATTATAACTTGTTTACTTTTCTTATACTCTAAAGCCCTTTCATAGAATTTTATATAAATCAACACTCAATGTTTACCAAATGGACTATCTTTGATTACTATTCATGCCTTCAACATAATCAACAAGTATTTAAATGAACAGTGGGAACGATCTTTTAACTCCTCAGAGTAACCACATAAGTGTTACCATGATCTTAGCAGCGAGGCTTCCCCACCCATCTGCTGAAAAACCACAGGACTTACACAGATTTGCCAGGCCTCTGACTTCTCTTCCACAGATGGGTATCTCACTTTAGAATATTTCCATACCAGGCCTGTCCTGCTGCTCTAAAATATCCACTCAATGCTCCTTCACTAAATGCTCTAGTATTTATTATGCCTTCACTTTCAAAATCAGAGTGGCCAGAATCATAATACATGAATGTGCTCTATAAGCCAAAATTTCCAACAGAAATCTGAGATAAAGGTATCAAATACATGTGGCTGGGTAGTTAACAAGTAGGCAATGAAAATGTTTAAGAATATTTGTAAAAGTTTATGTTAAGCAACATCTTGTATATATTTTCTCTTAACACTAGCTGTGCAAAAAGAGGAATTAGACATAGAGAGGAATTTTGTATAAACATAAATATATACACAATCTAATATGTGTCAGAAAAATTCTGAAGCATTCATATTTTAATGATCACTTTGTAACAATCTTTGAAAATGTCAGTAAATCTACACTGATGATATACTCACTTGTAGCTTCCCATTCTGATTTACTTAAGGTTCCCTAAAATTACAAAAAAAAAAAAGGAAAGAAAGAAAAATTTCAGATTGAATATGGAAGTACAGTTGACCCTTGAACAACATGGGTTTGAACTGCATGGGTCTACTTATATGTGGATTTTTTCAATAAATACTGTAAATTTTCCTTATGATTTTAAAAACATTTCCTTTTCTCTAGCTTACTTTATATAATACACATAACATACAAAGTATGTGTTAATTAACTGTTTATGTTATCAGTAAGGCTTTGGTCAACCATAGGCTATTAATAGTTAAATGTGAAGTAATCCAAAGTTATATATAGATTTTTGTACAAGTGGTCAGTGTCCCCAACTTTCATGTTGTTCAAGGGTCAACTGTATAAATATGCACTTATTTTTTCAATAATGGGCAGAGTTGTCCAAACAACCCTATTTTTGCTATAAATATACATACAAATTACTGTAAATATTGTGATCTGAACATATACAATAAATGAATGAGATTAACCTTTAACACCATCCTTTCAACACTTTTGCCCTCCTGCCAAATTCCCAACCACTGATTCTTAACCAAAAGGTAAATCTGCATAAACAGGGTATTCATGTGTGTGTATGTATAACTAGAAAAGGCATCTATCTTGTATATTTAACTTGGAAAATGAAATAATAAAAGGCCTATCTCAAAACATCAAATAGCCTTGGAGTAGGAAGTAAAATTTTTGTGTTTTTACAAAGAAACCACACATAAAATGCATACCAACCAAATGAAATAAATTATATTTAAAACACTTATCGCAACATTAAAAAATTATATAGTAATGCAATGACTAACAAGATATAGTGGTAATTCTAGTAACTAATGTAAATTCAAAGAAATGATAAATGTAAACAATATTCTAAGAGATCATCAGAAATGTGTTATACAAATATCTATAATTTCTACTGATGACAAACTCACAGCTACAGGTAATACCACTGTGGTATTGTTGCATTCATAATAAAAGAAAGTGTGAACTTCCATGTAGAAGTCAGTGAAAATGAAAATGCAGTTTTTCACCTTCTAAGTTCATGAGTCCCTGAATTTTATCTCTGGAACACCGTAAGTCAATAGTACCTAGGTTAAGATATACGCCAAGTGAAATAAGCCAGGCAGTGAAAGACAACTACCATGTGATCTCACCTTTAAGATGAACCTAATCAAAAAAATAAATAAGCAAGCAAAATATAACCAGAGACATTGAAATTAAGAATAAACTGACAGTAACCAGAGGGGAGGTGGGAAGGGATAATGTGGGGGCAAGGGGGAAGGGTTTTCAGGAACAACCTTAAAGGACACATGGACAAAACCAAGGGGGTGGAATCAGGGGAGGGAGGTGGGGATAGCTGGGGTTGGGAGGGACTGGTGGGGAGAAAAAGCAGACAACTGTACTTGAACAATAATAAAAAAAAAAAGAAAAAGAAAGATATAATGATATAGCAAGGAAACACAAACTAAGCCTACAACTTCTTCCCCATCTTTAGTGCTTCATATATGGCACTCCATTCTCAGTTCACTAAAGTACATTTTATACTATATCCTATGGTTATAAAAAGTCATTATCACTTAGGGAAAACAGATTAACATGTATCTGTTCATAACTCAGTGAACCTAAGTTCTATAAACCAGTGGAATAACTTCCTAAGTTTTCATATAATATATGCTCCCCCCCATTTTTTATAAAATATGTTAAAAAAATGAAAACTTACCAAAGGTAATTTTACTTGACTATTCTTCATGTACTGTGCTGCATGTTCATAGTCATCCACCTTTTCAGAGGCAAGTCTGGAATTCTCATTTGCAGGATATGGCTAGGAAAGCAAGTGAAACTTCTTGTTAAGATATCACACTAAAGATTTCCGGCCAAGATGGAGGCATAGGTGGACACACCGTACCTCCACGCACAACCAAGATTGGAACAACAACAATTTAGAAATAGAATAACATCCAGAACTGACAGAAAACTGATCTGAATGGAAGTTAGACAACCAAGAAGTTGAAATAGACCCATTCATCCAGACCAGTAGGAGGGGTGGAGATGAGCAGCCAGGTGTGGGTCTCAGGGTGGAGAGCAGAAAGAGTTGGGCGTGTAAGGCCTCTGGGGTGCATAAGACCGCAGCGGGTGGACCCTGAGTGTGCAAGTGGCAGCTGGCAGACCCCGGCCAAGGGGTGGCAACCGGCAGACCCAGTGAGGCAGTGATTGTAAAGCAAGGCAGTGCGCGCAACCCAAGATCCCAGCGCTGGGAAATAGAGCCTTGGGACACTGATTGAGGACAACTGTGGGAGTTGAGGTACACGGAAAGACACCCAGCCTCACAGGAGAGGTCCCTGGAAGGTCCCATGGCATGCACAAGCCCACCTACACGGGAATTGGCACCAGAGGGGCCCAGTTTGCTTGGGGGAAGCAGCATAAGGGACTGAGGTCCCAAGGAAAACAAAGCAAATGCCACTGTTCCCTCTCGACCCTGCCCCCACATACATCACAATCCAGCGACTGGGGTGCTGCCAGCCCTGGTAAACACCTAAGGCTCCTCCCCTCACCGTCACAGGCGTGACCAGACCAAAAAAAAAGAAAGAAAGAAAAGAAAAAGAGAAAAACAGAGAGAGAGAGAGAGAGAGAGAGAGAGAGATGGCTCAAACAGAAGAACAAATCAAAGCCGCAGAACCCATTCTTTTAAGTGAACAAGAGATAGCCAACCTATCAGACGCACAGTTCAAAACACTGGTGATCAGGAAGCTCACAGAATTGGTTGATTTTGGTCACAAATTAGATGAACAAATGCAGGCTACGATAAGAAAAATGAAGGAAAGTGCATAGGGAACCGATAGTGATGGGAAGGAAACGGACTCAAAACAACAGAGTGGACCAGAAGGAAGAAAGAAACAACCAAACAGAAAAGGAGAAATAAGAATTCAAAAAATGAGAAGCTTAGGAACCTCCAGGACATCTTTAAATGTTCCAACATCTCAATTATAGGGGTACCAGAAAGAGAAGAAGAAGAGCAACAGATAGAAAACTTATTTGAACAAATAATAAAGAACTTCCCCATTCTGGCAAAGGAAATAGACTTCCAGGAAGTCCAGGAAGCTCAGAGAGTCCCAAAGAAGTTGGACCCAAGAAGGAACACACCAAGGCACATCATAATTACATTAGCCAAGGTAAAAATGAAGGAGAGAATCCTAGAAGCAGCAAGAGATAAGGGGACAGTAACCTACAAAGGAGTTCCCATAAGACTGTCAGCTGATTTCTCAAAAGAGACCTTGCAGGCAAGAAGGGGCTGGAAAGAAGTATTCCAAGTCATGAAAAGCAAGGACCTACATCCCAGATTGCTCTATCCAGCAAAGCTTTCATTTAGAATGGAAGGGCAGATCAAGTGCTTCTCAGATAAGGCCAAGTTAAAGGAGTTCATCATCACCAAGCCCTTATTTTATGAAATGTTAAAGGGACTTATCTAAAAAAAGAAGATAAAAAATATGTATAATAAAATGACAGCCAACTCTCAATTATTAACAACCATACCTAAAACAAAACCAAAAGAAACTAAGCAAACAACTAGAAGAGGAACAGAACCACAGAAAGGGAGATCACATGGAGGGTTAGCAACAAGGGAGTGGGAGGAGGAGAGAGGGGGAAAAGGTATGGAGAATAAGTAGCATAGACTGTAGGTATAAAATAGACAGGGGGAGGGTAAGAATAGCATGGGAAATGTAGAAGCTAAAGAACTTATAAGTATGACACATGGACATGAACTAAAGGGGGGGAATGTGGGTGGGAGAGGGTGTACAGGGTGGAGGGGAGTGAAGGGGGGAAATGAGACAATTGTAACAGCATAATCAATAAAATGTATTTAAAATAAAAAAGATATCACACTAAAATTTACAATTCAGAATTAAACATACTGAACCAGTGAAATAAAATAATACAAAAATCCCTAAGTATTATTACTTCAGGAAGACAAACTACATATACTTGTGAAATATGAAAAAAAAACAAAACAGGTGGCCGACATCATCTTCTAACAAAGAACTGTTATGATGAACTTGGATAATAATCATAGAATATTTAAAGTCAGACTACAGTGTTAATCACCACCAAGGACCATTTATCAGCAAACTCTTGCCTTTCTCTGACTCCTAGTCAAAGGTTTTTTCTCTTATAACACAAAGCTGAAGGAATGTATTATCAAAAGAGCTAAATATTAATTTGAGCATTACAGACATTTAATAGCCACAGAAGACATGAGCAGAAATTAGAAACAGTACAAGCGAAAACTCAACATAGAACCCTGTGAGTTTAAGAAGACAAGGAAAATAATCCAGCCTCCAAAATATAGGCAATCTCCAGGTTTCCATAAGAATTTAAAGAATGGACATACACACATACACACAGGGAGAGCTGTATTTTTAAGGGTACATTGGTCAAATGTTTATTCAAATTACCTCAAGCGCTATTTATAATCTATTTTAGCTAATTTCTCTTTATACCACAAAGAACAGTACTTTGCAAATACATGTATATCAAAACAAATTACGTGTATTTAATATGACAACCACTTACTCTATAAAACATATATTCTTTTGCTTTTTAAATATTTTTTATCTATTGATTTATTAGAGAGAGAGAGAGAGAGAGAAACATCAATTTGTTGTTCCATTTATGCATTCATTGGTTGATTTTTGTATGTGACCTTACCTGGGATTGAACCCACAACCTTGGTATATTGGGATGATGCTCTAACCAACTGAACTACTAGATCTCCCTAACAAATTCTAAGAAAATTATCTGGGAATGCCTACTTTGCTCTCTTCTTTTTCATTTTATTTTTTTATTTTTTTTATTTTTAGAGAGGGAAGGGAGGGAGGTAGAGAGAGAGAGAGAGAGAGAAATATCAATGTGCGGTTGCTGAGGGTCATGGCCTGCAACCCAGTCATGTACCCTGGCTGGGAATCGAACCTGGGACACTTTGGTTCCCAGACCGCGCTCAGTCCACTGAGCTACACCAGCCAGGTCATTTTTCTTTATATATCCTACAGTGAGATGAGGCATTAGAAATTTAGCTTTTTGTTTGCTGTTTAAAAAGTATTTGGCTTTTTGGACTTCCTTATCATTACCATTAGTAACTATACTCTTTATCCAATCTTAACACAAGGTAAAAGGAAGACTGCTTGCAATCACTAAGTTCTTTTGAGCCCTCCATCCCACATCTTGTGGTTTCATCGCATCACAAAGCTTCAAAACTTTAATTTTAATGTCTGCCAAACTATTCTTTTGTAATTTTTTTCAACTTACCAGTATAAGACTCTTCCATTTATTTGCCTGTCATCAAACATCTAGTTTCTCTTCCCTACTGATCATTTTAAATGACCAAACACATGATTATAAAGTTGCAAAACTGACTTTTTCTAAACTTGTTAAAATGTATATAACCCATTAAGTGTATTAAGTGTATCCTCTCAAGGCAGTTACCTTTCCAGAACTATTGCCAGGTGAAGGAAACAAAAAATACAGGTGTCAGGACTTTATAACTACAGTTCTTTGGCTTATGTCTTTTCATTCTTCCTCGGCTGTTCTCTAGCAGAGTAGCAGAGCAAAGTTTACTGGTTTTACCACTGAAACTCTGGGCCAGCTGAAGGCTGACAACGTTAAGAAAAGACCTTTTACAGCCAAACGTCAGAAAACAGATCCATTTAAAATCTGACTTTGACTAAAGCAAAAGCATCCTGATTAATCTTTCCGCCTCTGGTCTTATCATTTATCTGAACCATACTTCTTAATGCTGCCAGAGTCATGTTCTCATTCTTTTTTTTAACCCCCTCATGTTCTCATTCTTGTCCAGTCATGCCCTCCCTCACTCAAAATCCTTTACAGGCCCATAAAAGTGATTTGGTAAAGTAGAAAAAAAAAAAGACTTTTTCAAACTAAACACCATTAGTGCTCATGTAAGCCCCCAGATAGCCACAGTGATAAGTTATATCCTCAAGGGCAGTAATAAGGGAAAAGGGAGACTGGAGACCTACTGCGCTAAGAAACATTGAGTTATTAGTATTTCCTCAACATTCTTTGCTCTTTCATGTTTCTCTGCCTTAACTCTTACATCTATTTCTTCCCAAAAGGATCTCTTATATACTCACTGCACTTTATTATTTCTTCATTACTGCAATTCTCACACTGTACTTATTAACTTGTAAGTTTATCTCCTTAATGTATCATAAGGTCCTTAAAGGGGACCATTATCCCATATCCCACTGTCTACATATATCTTGGGTAAATCAATTCATTGCCCACATGAAAAGAGAAAGTATAAATAAATGATCACTGTCTGTGCAAAGCACCATCAGGTAAGGATGACATACTAAAGGGATGTATGTGTATGGGCAACTTACGCACACACACTTTTTCTGGTTTTCTCCTCTCCTTCAAAACAAATAAAAACAAGCCTCTTCTCCTAATATAAAGCAAATACAAGCATTCCTAATCCTCAAATATAAGAAATGTAATCAATGAGGAACATAACATTTTGGTGATTACTGGTTTTTAAAAGACAATTTAGTATTTAAAGGTGACCCTCCCACTCAAAACCAGGGATCAGAGGAAGGGATGCAACTACAAGAAACTTTTGTTGGAATACCACCTATAAATACTGGAGAAACTCTGTTAATAGCCATGTGACCTCAAACAAGCCATTTATCATCTCTAAGCCTCAGGCTGCTAATTCAAAAGTAGAAAAAGTAGCTGCTCTGCCTACTTCATGGGGTAATTATGAGGATAAACAAGAGCATGCTTAAAATACTTTTTTAGCCCTGGCTGGGTGGCTCAGTTGGTTGGAATGTCACACTGTACATCAAAAAGGTTGCAGGTTCAACTCCTGGTCAGTGCACATACCTAGGTAGTGGGTTTGATTCCCTGGCTGGGGCGTATATGGGAGGCAACTGATCAATGTTTCTCTCTCCTCTTTCTCTCTCAGAAATCAATAATATCATATCCTTGGGTGAGGATTAAAAGAACACTGTTAAAATGTTCTAAATTGAGTGAACTCTCTAAAGAAGTTTAATGGCTATTTAATATGATTCTAATCAACAAAAATGCTCCCTATTTTAGATCTATCCAATTAAACAGTGATAAAATACATAATGAAAACTAATTAACAGCTGTATACTGTGTTTTAGACTACTTCACTGCTGCATTAAGGGAAGCAGAGAGAGTCTAGGAGTAAAAGCAGATCTCAGGACCAATATAGTCTAAAAGACTAGAATCTTGCTAGATACTCACAAAAAACAGAATTATAACATGGTATGAACTTGTCTTGGACCCTGACCAGGAAGGCTTTAAATTACTGATGTAACCAAAGGGCATTACTGTAAAGAAGTGGTTCTCACCTGGGGGTGATTTTGAATACCAGAGGCCACTTGGCAATGTCACAACTAGGGATAAGGGTGCAAATGACATCTAGTACGTAGAGCCTAGAGGCCAAGGATGCTGCTGAACATCCTAGAGTGCACAGAACAGCCCTCATAATAATTAATTACCTAGTCCAAAATGCCAATAGTCCTGAGACTGAGAAATCTGACTTTAAAGAAGTACTATCTATAAAATAAAATTTGATGACAGCATCACTCCAATCAAGTATTTACTACCCTGGAAAGTTTCCGTACCAAACTCTGTCCTAGGTGTTAAAGAGCCTGAAGTAGTTATAATTAATCTGTGTAATTTATATTAAGATTTATATGTTTACATGGCCTTGAAAAGAATCTCAGAAGCAGCCAAACAAGTATGCCATAACCTGGAATTTTTTGCACCTTTCTAAATACTTACCTCCAGGGCCTGCATTCGTTTTAACAGCATTTTATTTTCATTGTTCTTAATCTTTTCTTCATAGAATTCAAGAAATGTTTTTTTGTAGACTAGTTTCATATTATACTTCTTTACCATTCTGTCCAAAAAAAAAGATTACATAATGAAAAGGCTTCTAAAATATTTGCAATTTCTCAATTGCTTACTTTCACATGACAGTGACGGTGTCTGGGTTTCACTAAAAAAAACCTAGCATTTAATATATTCATAATACAAAGATGCAAAGTGAATGAGCAACATACCACTAACCATACCTATAAGAAAATATACCTTCTAAATCTCAATAGGTCACAGGGAGCTCTCTCTACTAATGTAACAAATGGGTTGGGAAGTAAAATCAAAGACTGTGAGATGGATATAAGGAGCTATAAGAAGCACTTTTCTATAGAATCCATTTTATTTAACCTCATCCCTCACAGCTGTATTGAAAATAGCTGCCAACTTTCTCCTTAAAATAGTCTTCCTCTTTTGGGTTCTATGGCAAGATACACCATTAATTAATTATCCTAATCTTGGGTTGCTTCTTCAGCCTCTTTCACAGGTTTGTTTTAGACAATTTCTAAATTTTAAGGTTCTAAAGCGTTTGACAGAGAGCCTTTGCTAATTTTCAATCCCTTGATTTTACTCAGCATTCTAACAGCTATCTGTGCTCAGCTCTCTTTTCTGCCCCACTCATTTATTCTACTGCTTAAAAGAAATTTCCACCAGGATGTAGAACAGCTATTCTCTAACTTCTCATATCCAAGGCTGAATCCCACAGGATTGTTGTTAGCCTTTGCTATATCAGTAAATTCCTCTAATAACTCATGTCAGAAATCCTGGGAGTTCCCCATGCCAGTGCTCTCTTTCCATTGCCCACTGTATTCAACATGCCACTACACCCTCTCCATTAAACTATAAAATGTACTTCAGTGGCTTTCCTTCAGCATCTTTTACTAGCTGAGCTCCTTCCCACTTCAGGTCTTTCATACATATTGTCCCTTATGCATGGAAGATTCTTCATTCCAGTCTTCAACTGCCCAACTTATATTCATCCTTTATAGATCTTGACTTAAACATCACTTCTTCACAGATAGCTTCTTTAAATCCTCAAATACATTATTAGGTTTCCCTGTTATAGTCTGTGTTTTTTTTTCCTTACTGCATTTGCCAAAGTTTGTAACTATGTATCTATAGAGAACATGAGGGAGCCTACAGATGATGGTTCCAGGCAGCAGGGAAAGGAGAAAAGAAAAAAAGGGGGGAATGAAACCCCTGAAAGAACCCAGAGGGGTTGTGAGGTGACAGTTGAGGGGACAGGATAAAGAAAATCATGACAGTCACTGGGGTTTGTATATAAAAGGCATATATAAAGCGGGATTCCCTGTAATTTATATATTTTATTTATTTTTAGAGAGGGGAAGGGAGGGAGAAAGAGAGGGAGAGAAATATCAATGTGTGGTTGCTTCTCATATGTCCCCCAAGATCCCCCAGAAGTTGGTTACTAAGGACCTGGCCCACAACCCAGGCATGTGCCCTACACTGGGAATCAAACTGGTGGCCCTTTGGTTTGCAGGCTAGCACTCAATCCACTGAATCTTATCAGCCAGGGCAGGATTCCCTATTATTTAAATTAGACCTCCTTAAAAAGACAAGAGTAAAGATAAAAATCTCTTCTACTCTAGGTAGAGTAGAAGTAGAGTGCTTTTCTATCATAAATCTCCAAAATAAGCCTTTAGAAATGAAACCAAGTTTTACACCTAAGAAATATCATAATTACAAAGAATTGAAACTCAATTTGACCAATTTGAATAGGTTTGCCATATAAAAGCTAATTATACTTTTGTTCGGTTTCTTAATGAAATGGCAAAAGAGCATCTCAAAAATCTCTATGCATTGTTGGAATCTGTTCTACCAAATGAATACATGTTTCAATAAATAATTTTTAAAAACTTAGGTATTAAAAGTGATGACTAGTGACTTTACATGTCTATCATCAACAGGTAAATTAAGTAAAAAAGACTGTTAGTGCTTGTGTAGCACTCAAAAAAAGTCAACTTTAAAATCATCAACTTTGTTAACCAGAAAACATCAATCTAACACATTATACAACACACTAAAAATGTTTAATTTCTTATGGTATAAAGTTGAAGAGAAGTAACATTTCCCAGAAGTTTACTAATTTTAAGAATAAAAATGTGATTTAAATTTTTTTAACTTTATAGTTTATATTTACAAATTGTGCATAGTATTTTCTCATGTTCAATCACACTCTATCTCTTCTTTGATATAAAAATTTTATATATTGTAGAACTGAAAATCCTAGGCCCATAATTTTACCAGCTGAGACACAATTCAAATAGTCACCAACTAAAACTAAGCAGACAATAAAGCTGTTTTCCTCAGTTAAAAAAAACATTTTTTGTTAAGTTGACTCTTCTACTCTTCCTACCAAGGAAAACCCCAAGACCAAGGTATCTTGAAATCTTACCTGATAAAATCTAGTACTCCAACTTTCCCCATGTCTATGGAGTCCCCAGGACTCTTAGGAACTGAGGTGTATGAGTGGATATGTTCCTGAATCAGAATTTTATTATCAATATTGCCTATGAGACATAGGCAATTTCAGAGCTACAGTGAAATGTAAAACAACTTTTAATACCCATCCCTGTGTCAAAAGAATTCATTTGATAGTGCCAAGTTCCATTATCAAAAAAAAAATTTGTATTTGTAATGTCAAGTATTTTCTGCCATAAGCTGAAGGTAATGCACTCCCTTTCTTAATTCCAGGAATAAAAGAGAACTAAGTTAAGGCTGTAAGAGAACTATGGCATCAACCCTGGATTTGAGGTCTCTCTTTTTTTCTTTATCAAGGCTATATTTTTCTTTGGGTCCCATATAAAGGAATGACTAGAAATATAGATTTTTCTCCCCCTTTATCTCCTTGAAAGCAAAAAGAGAACAGTAACAGAATAACAACATTCTTACTCATTTAGCAATGGAAAATAGACCAAGAATTCAGGGACATCCACAACACCTTCCAAGTTGAAGTCATATTTGCAGCCAAATAACGGATAATCTCCTTTCTTCTGAAATTTCACAGTATATATTTCATTTCCAAATGATTCTGTTTCTGAAGCTTCAAGGCGTCTTCTACAATAATTTTTCCCAAAAAACAATAGAAAAGATTAAAACTGTTATTAGCTCAGATTTCTTTTGATTAGATTATATATATAAAAAAACTACATGAAATCTTAAAAATATAATTGATTAGCTTTTTAATAGAATTTGAGCTATTTTTAAGAAGCAACATACTAAAAGATTATAAACATACTAAACGCTAATAATAAAATTAGCCTGGAGGGTAGGGTTCACTATCATGGCAATTGGTTAATTTTCTGTGCCTTAGTATCTGATGTGCAGCATATCCAGTACTACACTCTCTGGCTAAATATAACATCAGCCTCCAACTTACAAATTAAGATGTTTTAAAGGTCCATCTGTAAATTTGAACTTAAATTCTGATATCTACTCAAATATATTATCAAAATGGTTAGCCCTTATAAGAGCAACAAGACATATTTTATGAAAACTCTGATAAACACTGCTACTTTAAAAGAAGCTTAGTACTGAATTTATTGTAAACTGCAATATATTTGAAAGTACTTACATCAGTTCAAAGCTATTGGGAGTGGTACCAATAAAATAGCCTCCAGGACTAAGTCGCTCACAAGCATTTCTGAGCATCATGTCTGCCTGTTCATAGGACTCAAATGAGTAATGACAGACAAACTGACAACTGCAGATGTCAAAGTACATTTCTGGGTCATGAAATTTGTCAATCAAAAGTTCCTAAAGCAAATTAAAACAGGTAAATATTTTAAAGTACAACATAAAAACTTTTTAATAAATTAATTTCTAGAATTAGAATCCTTAAAATAAAAGTAGACATGCCCTCCAACTAACCTATACTTTTTCTTGTGTATAACAAAGGTCATAATGAAATCATTCTTTCATTCTTGACAGAATTGATTTCCATTTTTATAATTTTTAAAAACTAGAAGTTTTGAAATCATGTTAAAATGCATCAATCAAATGTGACATTTAAAGGAGCTGATCCTTTTATCTGGCTTTACTTGAAAGCTAAGTAAAATGACACTGAACAGAAACTTGGATAAAAAGTTGGACTTATGGACATTTAAAAAAAATACACTAGCATTTTTAAGGGTTTCCAACATTCCAGCAGCATACTACCACTTTCCCTTTCACAACTGCTAACACCACTCGTAGGATGATTAAAGGATCTCTAACAGCTTAAAGAGCTAATAAGCCAAAGAACATAAAGTTCAAGGTAAAACTTTTACCATCAAGTGTCTCTGTAGTTCTAAATTTCATAGTTGTTATGTAATTCAGAAACAGAGAGAAGTTGAATAAAAAAGACTATAATATGGTGGGAAACTATATTCCTAAATTACAAAGAGAAAAAAACATAAATTTAGTTCTATTTCAAAACAGAGGAAAATAAATCTTATTCAAATGGAAAAGCAACCATGACTTCAAAGTTCAAATTATTAAAAGCAAAAAATTTTCAGAAGTACTCAGTAGATCATTAAAAAAGTTTTATTATAATAGAATTTCTAGTTGAAACTGAAAACTCATAAGATTTTTAATGTTTCAAAGCATGTTTTTAAGAAGATCTGATTTTAAAACTTATCATTTATTCAGACTGAATACATAAAAAATAAACTGACAAATTTTAAAAACCATGTACCTTTGAGCAATCAGCAGTTATAAATTCTGCATTGAAAATATATTCATTATCACGACGGTTTTTCATGTCCTCATACCGCTGCTGACACTGTTTGACAGAAACATCAGCAATATCTGGAAGGGGAAGGAGTACTAGTAACTGTCAACAAAGATGCATAGAGATAACAGAAAGGAAAGCAAAGATGGCACAGATCTAGATATTAATCTCAGTGGATAAACTTTCCCATGAAATCTATCTAGCCTTAGTATAAGCGAAAAGTTCTATTCCTTAAAAAAAAGAGAAAAGTCTTTGTTGCAATATAAATGTCCTATTATTTTTCAAAAGACATTAAAAGTTTTCCAAATAGGTACCTATAACAGAAAGATCCTACCATGATTTTAAAATGTCTACTCAAAGTTAAAACTTTATCATTTGCATTAGAAAACCTAACACTGTACGTCCAGTTTTGGAAATATCAACTGTATATCTTCGTAATACAATGTTATTTGTCCCTTTTGCACTGATGGAGCAAAAGCAACAGTGTGTAAAATGTTGCCATCTGATCATGAATATACAAGGTAGTAGCACCAAGTGGTACTGGTATTACTTATATATATTCTTCACCGCTGTAAAACTAGCATTAAAAAAAAAGCCAGTTTCATTTAAGAATATCCTTGATTGAACAGTAAAACTGAATTTTATTATTGGCTCTTGAATACATCTTTTTAATATTCTCTGATGAAATAGAAAGTAACTAAAATTTTCTGTTATTAAAAAAGTTTGAACAGGACTGGTGTGATAGCACTGTGAGCTGTACTATCCCCCTTTTTCACAGAAAATTCTTTTCACTTGAAAAAACCACTGACAAACAAAGTAGTTATTCAGATGGAGAAATATAGCAGACATTCTCCTGAAAATAAACAGAGTGAGCCTATCACTTCAGGAAAAATAATGAATGAATTTTTTTTTATCCTCATCTACAGACTTTAAAAAACATTCCTTTTAGAGGGAGTGGGTGGAAGAGAAACACTGATGCAAGAGAGAAGCATTAATCGGCAGTTTTCTGTGCCTGGACCAGGGATGCATGTGCCAGGACCAGGGACCAAACCTGCAACCAAGGTATATGCCCTGACCAGGAACTGAACCCACAACCCTTCGGTTATGGGACAATGCTCCAACTAACTGAGCCACACAGGCCAGGGTGAACATATTTTTATCAACAACAAAATCTGAGCTTTCAAGTGAAAATTACAATTCTGAAAAACTTATGTCTACCACCTTGGACTGGGCATCTTGCCACTACTTCTCTGGATGGTAGTGATATTAAACAAATGTGATTTCTTGATGTCAACACAGAGAAGATCTGCACTGTTTTAGTGAACATTATTTTCTAAATATTTACAAAATCTCATGGGGCAAAAGAACCATTCAAAGTGCAAGACAGACCAATGGAATTAAATGTAACAGATTATGAAAGTTCATCAATATGGTTTCAGATTCCACACTGTGGATCTTTAAGGAACTACTTAGTTGTCAAATTTTGATGTATTACCAAAGATGAATATCCTCAATTATCTGAAATGACTATTAAAATACTCATTCATTTAACAACTACTTATCAAACAAAGTAACAAATCAGAACATAGTGAATGCTGAAATGGGTGTGAGAATTCAGCTGTCTCCTATTATTCCAGAATCTAAAGGGATTGGCAATAATATTTTTAGAATGCCAGTTTTTTCACTAAATTTTATTTTTCAATGGATTAAACATATTTTTAAAATTGTGTTTTAATTTCTATAATCAATTGATATAACCACATATACAAAAGCTTTCTGGACCTCTCAATCATTTTTAAGAGTGCAGAGTGATCCTAAAAGCAAAAAATTTGAGAAGTGCCAATTTAGGCAATACCTCATAGGTGGTGCTACGCGCTATTATTTATCACATTGGGAAGAACATGATGTCTGCTTGTTCCGCTTTAGTGTAAAACTGAGGAGTGGGTTCATGGGCTTGATTCATTAGGTTAAGTTCCTTTCAACTTCACCTAACAGCTGTTTATGATTGTTGCTCAGATCTATTATTTCATCAGGGTGAAAAAAATTGTGATTTTCATCATTCTTCCTGCATTTATTCATTATGATTTTTTTAGTGAAGAAGAATTTCCCTTTCCAGCCTTTTGGTTTACCTTGAAATACGGTTCATATAGGGTAGGGAAGATGAAATACTCAATCTGTGCCTCCCCACTTAATTTATGAATTTCAGAATAATGAGTAAGTTTTGTAGCAACCTCTAAGGATAAACAGTAAGATTTTTTCCCATTCATCTGATGAGTTTCAATCCACTGTAATCACTATTCTTTCTGATAAAGAAACTGTCCTATCTTTTTGAGTTTATATTTTAGACATGGCTCCAATCATCTTTGACTGCTTCCCTCCTTTTAAGAGGGACAAGTTATTCTAGACTAATCCATACTATAATACCATTAATAAAGTCTGATATCTCATTTTAAAAACACACATCTACTGTACAGCCCCCAAATAACTTAAAATATTTTAGTATCATTTAGGTAATGAGATCTATCTTATTTTCCATTTCCCTGACTGAACACATATTACTCTTTTCCACACCATTATTTAACTTACCAGTACAAACTAGCTTGTTAATTCTTCCTTTTTTCCACTTAAGTAAATCTCCACCTTTACCACATCCCAGGTCCAAAACAGTAATGTCACGTTTTTTTTTCTGTCGTAACTTTTCTAAAAATTCCCCTAAAACAGAGAAATAAGTCATAATAAAAGATCTCCATTTTTACTAAGGCATAAATTGTTTCCCCTAATAACTTATTAACTTCTGCCTGACATGTAATACTAAGTATTATATTTTTACTTATGTAATTTATAACTTTTGGTAAACATTTCAAAATATGACTACTAGTTAATTAACTTGATTCTCTAGCATTAAAGATGAAAAAGCAATATATCCGGTATTTTAGAAAGTTAGGGCAGGTTTTTGAAGGTTACTTTCAGAACCCGATTCAACATTAAATAGCTGACATTTTAAATTCTAGTAATACAAGAAGATTCAACTAATCCTTCATAGTTTTCTCTTTCCAACGCTAAGTGTTTAGCTTATTATACACCTAGGTTAATCAAAATAATTATGGAATAAGTGCTTGATTACCATAAATGTGTCAGGCTTACCACCAAGAAAAAGAAATACAAGAAGTAGTCAAAAATATACATACTTTCTTAATTTTACTATCATGAGAATTCTTAAAACACTCTGAAGTAAAAAATGGAATCTTTCATCCCAATCTACCAAATCACATTAGTAGCCAACAAATAGTATTAGTAGATCCCCATATATCAATAACCAAATGCTTCAAATTCACTTATAGGCATCTTAATATTCTTAGATGATTGATGTATTCAGCAATCTAAAACTTTGTATACTACTGCATCCTAGGTCTGCTCTTCCTGTCTTTACCACTCTGAGTTTAACACTTTCTATTTTATGTGTATATTATGAAAAGATTGCTAGCATATTCTGTATAAAATGCTTCTGCCTTTCACTATCTATATGATATTAAAGTAGTTTCATTATAAGTGCAAGTATTCCATATTTAACTTTTTGTTATGAATCTTAAGAAAACAGCATAAAAATATTGAAAGAGTGAAAAACAACTATAAAATCTCTTTATTTCTATACAGTAAAACTAATGAGAAGAAAATCATGATGAAACATTATTCCAAGACATCATCACCACATTCATGAATAGTAGTCAACTATTCAACTAAGCAGTAAGCACCAACAAGAAAGAAAAAAAAAAAAAGAATGACGAAGGATAGATTTTGAGAAGAAATTCACGGAAAAAGGCACAGGGAGCTTGGTATAGACCACAAGATTGCATTAGGACTAGAAAGACAGATGCAGATGGCAAAGTATCCATTGAGAGTGTTGCTGGAAAAGCTGAAGAAGGAAAATGTCATGAATATGCTTAGATAAAATTTTGCTAGTCTGACTTAAGTCTTTTCATGAATACACATCATTAAAAAATACCTAATAATAAGTAATCTGCATCATTGGATCTGCATAAGAAAAGCAAGAGAAAAGAAATTAGGACTAAAGTCCAAAGATTATCTTAAGTATAGGCTACAAATGACATATTAAACATGCACTCAATTACCCCAGCTTACAATGGCAGAGTCAAATAAGTCATATTTTTGTAGTAAATTGTGAATATTAATAACAAAAATAAGATAGAAAACATTAAAATGTGTCTGAAAAATAAGCCTAGTTTTCACTACTAATACATTTCAGAATGTCTAATTTATCTTTAAAAATAGATTATCATTTAAACCTAGAAAAAAGTATCTATAATTAGCACTTTTCCGCCCTGTATAATCAAGAAAGCATTTTCACTTTTCCTGAGACTGGCTTTATAAAAACAAAAACAAAAAACCTTAATGTAAAAAACTTCAAAATACACTGGCTTTTTAAAATTTTAAACTCATGTAATAGTCTATTTGATGTAACAGATATACAAAGCAATAAATATATCCTGAGTCACATTTCTTCCACTGATTTCCATTTTAATACCAATGGTGAGTTTCCATTGATACAATGCTGGATCTAAAAAGCTGAATATCTTCAGTAATCCTCAATGTAAACTTTATTTTCTTCTCAAGCACATACAAGAAAAATAAGTTTAATGGATAATCAACAAAAATATGATCTTTACCAACTCATTAAATGCCTCAAAATAAAAAAAATCATGATACTGCCAATTTCTTTGATTTAATGGAACCTGTATGTTTAATCCAACAATGTTATTGCTTCAAAATTATTAGAGTGAAATAGAATAATTACTTAATAGCATTAATTAGCATTAACTCCACATAAAAAGGAACACACTACCTTTTGAAAGCCTTGTTAACTTTTCAACTTAATATTCATTAAACACTCATTAATTAATTAATACCTTATATAGTCAACCAAAAGTGGATATAAAAAGAATTTATCTCAAAAGTTTAATTTTAGTTTTGGCTCCCATTTTACAAAGCCAAGATGTGACAATTAAATGAACAGGAATTAAAAATCTAGAAACCTGGTGCATGATTAACCATTCAGGGGGGAAACATGAGACAAGCTGAAATAAAAAATTCCAAAGTATAAAACAAAAAAATCATACCAATGAGGACGCTTTTCATCCAATTATTAAAGTTTCTTAGGTAGAAAATACGACTTTGGCTACGCTTCTCCAAACCAATTTCCTGAAGTTCATTGTAGTGAGCAGCCACTGTTGAGCTGTGTCCTTCTTCTAAATTCTGAAAATAAGAGAATGAAAGAAAATTAAGGATTAGAACATGGCAAAAAATAAACCTAAAAGAGTATCTGACCTATATAAGGATAAAATACTACTGAAATTGATAAATTCCATTAAACAGAGGCATTAACTACAGAAATTCTACTAATTATAATCAGACATAAGACATGTTTCCCCCACTCCCTATTTTTAAAAACATCTCTAGGTTTAAAATTTTCATCTTGGTATTTCATCTGTATAATTATTCTATCAAAGTTTTAATAAAACAAGTACTCTTCCAGAGTTCTGATTTATTCAACTCAATAAATGCCAGTCAGGGAAGGTGTTCCTACAAGAAAATAAAATAGGAATAATTTATATTTATAAAATAGTTGACTGTTAAATGAGATCATACATACAAAGGGTTTAGAACTCAATAGGCTATGTTCAGTGTCAGTGATTCCCACTATTTGCTACTAATCTAATTCAACATTTTCAATTTATGCTCCCTACTTAAGGTCCTAAGCATTCTGCAAAAATCCCATGACAGATAAAGGGTTTCAGATCCCCATACTTCCCTGTTCAACCAAAGTGGTTCATCTTTTACCTACTTTACACATCAGGTTTAAGATTTTCACTTGAGAAGAGGGTTTGGTTGCTAGTAAAAGTTTGAAACTATGTTTATAATACAAGCTCCCCTCCGTTACAAGGATTCATTCTCCAGAGACTAATGACAAATGCTTAGCATGTGTCTTTCCTCTTCATGGGCTGATGGCAGAATTTTACTCATTTACTGAAGTTCTCTTTCCCTCCAGACCAAGATTCTGCCTCAGATTCCTTCACAATATGATATTCCCAGAAGAAAATGACTTGCCCTATAGTATCCCTGCAAAATACCAGGTTTTTGCATCCACTTAACTAAAACTGTATGTAACTACCTAAACAAGGAGTTGAAACAATATAGTTGAAGGAACTACATTAGAAAGGGAATGTAAAGCTGGGTATTTTTTTTGAAATTTATCATTTTAAGTGATAATCTCAACTACTTCAGACACAAAAAAGAAATAAACACCTAATAAAAATGAGAAAAGATAAATCATCTGGACCTCATACTCTTGTCTTTTTTAAAAATGCCAAGACAAAGCAAACTATAAAAACTCACTTTCAAGCTTCTGGTCAAATAAGACATCTGATAACATAAAAATTATCTCATTAGCAGAAGTTTCAACTAAATAAAAACAATTAAAGTACAAGAGTTAAAAGCTTACTCTATCTTAACACAATAAAAAAAACATTCTGAAATTATTAAGATTACATAAAAACCAGCATTATTTCACAGCTGCTTCACATTTCAATTTGACATATTCTATTATGAATAAAAGGAAATACAATGAACATACTCTTTGTTTTTCAAGGACATCTTCAAGTTCTATTTTTCTCTTTTTCTGGGTGTTATCTCCAGGAGAAGGTTTATCTTTTGTAAAATCATCAGTTTCCAGTCTTCTTTTCCTTGAAATGCCTTCATCATCACCAGAACCTTTTTCCTCTGGGACAATTTCAGCATCAAGTTTTTTCTTGGATGGAATATCTTCCCCACAACTGGAAAACTCTTTTATAACATCATCTGCAAATTCCGTTTTTCTCTTTTTCAGTGTGTCTACTTGCCCATAGGTAGGAGCCTTCTCCAAAAGCCTAGACCCAGGAGCAGCTGTGTTTTCATTAATACTGAATGAAGACTCTGTTTCTGAATCTATTGATATTTTTGCTTCTTCAAGAGAGATCTTTACACATTCCTCTGCTTTTGCAAAATTTTCCATTTTTGATTACTTCAACAGATGGTAAAACTTCATAAACTAACACTGAAATGGCAGAAATTTGATTTTACTTATAAACACTTTAAAACAATTAAAACCAGAAGCTAACCATTTAATTTCAGTGATCAACTAGGCATTTTTTAAAAATCTCGTAAAAACATTAATTTAAATTAATATGATTTTATGAATAGGCTGATATGAGAGTGCTAATTACAATCCCCACACACTTCTATAATCTTACCCATAATAGTCACTAATGGCATTAAAACTGACAAATGAAGTTGGGGCATACAATTTCCTTTTCTATTCTATTCCTTACTCTACAGTCTTGGTTCACAAATTATAGGCACAGCAGAATTATTTTAAACTTTCAAGGGAAGCACAGTGATACTGGGTATCTGGAAGATACCCAGATACAACTTCAAGTAAAGCACACCTTCAGCTAAACAGATTGCACTACATCCCATTTAATGACTTCATAACTTTGTAAAGTTGAGATTTTTGTGGCACAGAAAATCAGTTAAATAGGAAATGAAGAAATGAAGTTGGTGATGTTGAATCTTATTTCAAGGCTAGAGAAGTTGTATAACACCCAACAGGTGTACACATTCCATTAGTAAAGACTCATGGTTAACTAAGAATTAAACACAAATGTTATTTTTTCTTTCAGTTTTTGTATTATTTTTAAAATAGTTGTGAGGACATAAATACTTAAATTCTTTGGACTAAACTACTTATGAGTGGTACTGTTAGGGTTTTTTTTGGCCAAGACACTAGGAAAAAAAAAAAGGCACTAAGAGCATTAAGAACAAGAAAAGTGTGGAAACTTACAGTTGAATTCCGAAATCCCTATTTCGTGACAGTATCAGAATTAGGTAGAAAGTAAAGAGAGTGGCTTTGGACAAGAAGTTTCAAGACTCTGTCTGCAATTAAATAAACAGTAAGTCTCTCCAAATGTTCTTAGGTATAATGGGACTGGGAGGGAAATAAGTGAACTATCACGTGGACAGGAATTGTTATAGTGATCTCTTTATTGTCAGTGAATTTACTGAACTCCTACTACAGAGGAGCTCCATGAGATACTGTGTGAATTAGTGTTCAAGAAGCTTACAGCTTATATACCATTATTAAAATGTTAGCCTGTATTACTCAAAATATATATATGGAAAAGGGAGAGCAGAAGTCCAAAAATTAGTGACTTTCAGTAAATTCAGAACCTGAACGTTATGAAGGGAAAGGGGAGAGTCTTTTGAGTAAAGAAATTTCTGAATATGCTAATATGGGAGTACTAATAAGAAATACAGAATAAGAAATAAAGTTGCTTGAGGGAATGCATAACAAGAAGTCATTATAAAGTGGGAAAGGTTTCAAGGGGTATGGAACTTTTTTCACTATTCAAGGTTTGAGATAACAAAATACTAAGCCATCCAAAATAGGAGGAGCTGAAATGCGGGTCGGGGGTATAACACCAAAAAGTATTTTGCAGAATGACTACTTAGAATGATTACCTAGTAAAACTGGCCTCCAAATTATCAAGTCCTTATCTTCTCTGTCATTTATCTCCTAAAGAAGAACAGAAATGGGTTTTAAATTGAAATGAACCAAAGTGATTTATCATTATTAGCTGTAATTAACACCTGAAATTAGTGTTGAAAATAGGTGTGAATTTTGTTTATGTAGGCAACTCTATTTCTACAGACGAAATGTCATAAAAACAATCAATCCGGTCAGAATAAATGACAAAGAATTCCAACCGACAACAGAAATGGGTAAGAATGTTTGAAACTGAGAGTCAGAGTGGAGTGATGAATCAATTCCAAACGCAGGAGGATCCTTCAGAATTCTGGAGGAAGGAGCTTACGGAAAAGAGTCAACTGACATCTAGTTGGATGTGCAATAAATAACCAAATAGACATTTCCATCTGGCTTTCCAGTTACCTCTCAGGCAAGCCTTCTCATTCATTTCAGTTTCTCAGAGAACCAGGCTGAGCAGTAGGACCGCCAGGCTTTAATTCAGCTGATAAGCTCACCTTCTCGACCCGGCAGTTAGACCAGGTCAACTTTAGGGACCAAGAAGACGCGACAAGGCGAGAATTTTTCAGCCAAGTTCACCCTTTTCCGTTGTATTCGCGGCCTAGCTCTTAACCAAACCTTCGGCTCAGGTTTCTGATACTCCGCTCAAGACACACAAACGCTACTCCACATCTGACATCCTCTCCCTAGCCCGCCCTCTCCGCGCGGCCCTGAAGCGCGGCCCAATGCAATTCTTGTGCTAGTCCAGACCTGGACTCGCTAAGTCTGGAGGAGCACTAGACACCCCCCCCGCCGCCCCCGCCCCGACTCCAGAACTGCCCATTTTGCTTCGCGCTGATGGCACAATAAACCCCTCGCAAAGGATACTGAAGGCACAGTGCTAACACAAAGCGAGTTCGTGTCAGGAGTCGGAGTACCCCTTCCAACTGGATGGCGACGGAGAACCCAAATACAAAGAATGGGAAGGCCAGTGTTCCAGCCACCACACTCACCGACGCAGCCACCCTCCGTTCTGTTTGCGGAAGCACAAAGCGGCGCCACACGAGTACTGTTTCCCCATTTCCGGGGAGTGCACAGTCACGTGACTCCGCTCTGGGCATTGAATGGAGCATCGCACAACCTTCGCGCCGAAACTACGAGTCCCGTGGTGCTGCGCGCAGCAGGCGTTCTGAGAGACGACCCCAGCGGCACTGACCGTCTTTAGCACGTTGCTAGTGGGCGCGGTTAGGGGTTGGTGAGAAGCTAGCGTCCACTTGAGCCTTGTGCGTTCCAGCATCCTGATTCACGTTCGGCGGGGTCACTTTGTTGAGTGACACCGTTGTGGCATCTGGGAAGCTGTGGTCTGGCCTCTGAGGCGGGAAGCGGCGGCGGTCTTAACGTCCTAAGAGGTATCCTGGGCCTGAGACCTTTAAGGGCAGCGGGAGTGGTGGAGAGGGCACCTTCAATCTGGTGCGTGTTGGGGACCAGACACAGGGCGCGAACCCGACGCGCAGTGCTTCTCGGGCTGTGGCAGAGATCACCTGTGGGACAGGGGTCGTCCACACTTCTTGCTCCACCACCTCGGCGGCCGAAAGAGGTCACCCCCCTCCCTTCTTTCTCGGGCCAGTGTCCGGATCTATCCTGCCTTTGGGACTTTTTTTCAGCTGTCTGCTCTGTAACACTTCAACCCCTGTTCTTCCCTTCCTCACAATACTGCTGAGGAAGGGCCTGGGTGTCTCTGTCATCGGAGTTGTCTGGAGAATGAGCAACATCTTTCTTTTCCTCAGGGGACTGGCAGATTAATCCCTAACGCAGCGTTTGGGAAGCCATGCCACACCTCCCTCCGATGAGGCCTTTCTAGGCTCTCAGATTATGGAGAAAAAGGCCGACCAAACCTATCCTTGAGAAAAGTCTCATAGTGTAGTATTCTTTGTTGCCTGGACTTTGATATGGGGTGACTGAGGGAGATAACACTTTCTTTCCCCAGATTTCCACTGGAGAGTCAAAGGCACCCACAGTACTGAAACGGGAAAGCTCCATAGGTGAAGGCTTTCAACTGAGATTGGGGTCAAAACCATACCTGTGGACTAGTTGTGACTTTGTGTTGCGCCTCAGCTCCTCCCAACATTAAAAACGTGGTCAGATTTTATAATCCATCTTGAATTGGTCCTTTTAAAAGCAACTTTAATGATGTGTTTTACTAGCCTGCCTACTTGTCAACTGGGGCAGTTATATTTATGAGTAGCCTTTGCTTTGAGTAAGGCAACATTTGCAGCATGTACTTTTATACTCCAGTCACTTCCAATTTGTGGCCATTAACCTTCTGAGGTTGTCGACCCCTTATAAACTTTGAACCAAGAATAAATGAGACCTATTTTTAACAAATGAAGATGAGCCATCCATTTTAGATGACTGTCCTTGTAGTTTTATTCTGTGAGCTAGGTTGGGAATTGACTTCAGTTCATGTATATTGGCTGCAAACATACAGGTTTGAGAGACTGAACATACTATTTACACATCTAGGCATTAGATATAAGCAATTACATAGTCCTATTTGCTGGTTCTGATGCTAAAGTTTCTTGAGATAATTGCAGTTGTAACTTTAGGGAAAATGAGTCTAATTTTGATTTTTTAAGGAAATTTTATATTAAATTAAAAGCCTCTTACTATGTGTTTATACAGACTCCATCATGAATTGCTTTATGTGAGATGTAGGGAGCTCACATTTTGTAGTTTTTATAAAACTTAACTGGAAGTCATGTAAATTCAGTTGAGAATAGAACTCTTGAAAGTAGTAATAGTGGAGGGAGAAATGTCTGGACCAGATAAAAATGTTCTAAAAGTTGCTGTTCATGTTATTTTTCCCATTATTACATGTATAGTATCTGTTTTTCTGGAAATTGAATTAAAATCAAAGTAACTAATATTTTAGTGCCTTCCCTGTGCCAGATTAAGTGCTTTACACATTTGAACTAATTTAATTCTTACATAATTTAGTGGGATAGTTGTTACGATTATTTTTGTGCTACAGATGAAGGTTTAACTTGGCCAAGGTTGTGCATCTGGGAATTAGTGAAACTAGGATTTGGACCCAGGTGGTCTAGCTCCAGAGACCAAACTCTGTGATAATAATAAAACAATGTCTGCTGGAAAGCCAAACTCATGACTAGAAGTTTGGCCTTCTACTATCTGACACATAGTAGATTTTCAAAAAATGTTTGATAACTTCTTAATGCTTGGGTTATTATACTCAGAGAAAAATAGTTGAATAAGGATATCTTGCTAGAATGTGAGATCTACCAAGAGAGGATCATTGTTTTGTTCAGGGATTTAACCCAGGTGCCTTGAATAGTGCTTGGCATATAGCGGTGTTTATTGAATAAATGAATTGCAAAAAAAGGTTTTTAAAAGTAGATTTAAAAAAAAAAGAACAGACAAGATTTCTTTATGTGCTGTTTTGATTATTTGGCCCATTATTCACCCACTCATGCCACCTGGTTTGGATTTCTCCTGGTTTGGATTATACTTTGTCAGTGAGAGAAAATGAAGTAGCAATTTATAAATTTTCTGGTTAGATTAAGGGGAAGCAACAGACCCAATAGATACCAACCTTCTTTTTTCAGTCTTAGTTCTCAAAATGATTTGCCATTTTATAGTGTGATTTCTGGTGTAGAGTTGAAGATCACACTTTTGAAACATAAACATTGTTTTTAAAACCTAGATACAATGTTATATCTCCCTACAAATGATGTTCTTAGAGGTAGGAAAGAAGTTGTTTTTCGAAAATGTCTTGGAGGAAGGACTATCCCTCTAGTCCACCCACAAAGTGCCCCTACTAAAATTATACTGCCTTTATGAAGCACATAAGATATTCTAGTTTAAAGGGTTTTTTTTCCCTATAGTTGAAAGTAAGACTTGGTTGAGAAATTTCTAAGTTTCTTATGTGTAGTGATTCATTTTATATGTTAACTAGGCTATAGTACCTGGTTATTTAATCATTCACTAATCTAGGTGTTACTGTGATGGTATTTTGAAGATGTGGTTAACATCTAAAATCAATTGACTTTAAGTAACGGAGATTACCCTTAAAAATGTGGGTGGACCTTATGGAATCAATTGAAGGCCTAAATTTCAAACCACAGTGTTTAAAGAAGAAATCATTCTTCTTCAAGACTGCAGCATTGATTTCTGCCTATGTTTCCAGCCTCTATATCAGCCCTACAAATTTCAGAGTGGCTAGCCCCACAAATGTGTGAGCCAGTTCCTTAAAATAAATCTGTATCTATCTATGTAATAAATAATCTAATAATAGATTTCTAATAGAAAGATCTATCTAAAGAGACATAGGTAGATAATATGGGTATATATTTTCTTTTATTGGTTCTGTATCTCTGGAGAACCCTATCTCATTCAGATTTTAGCACCGAGAGTGGTTCTAGAGGAACAGAATCTTAAGAATGAGCTATCTGAATTGGTTATGGTGTTTGTGGAATTGGTTCCTGAATCTGATTAGTTTTAAAGGCACTAATGACTATTTTTAGTGGTAAAGAGGGCACTTACAGTCCAGGGTGTGAGGTGGCAATAGAGATACATAAAATATCACCATTGGATACTCCTGATTAAATATTTACAAAACACAGGGTTCTAGATAATCATGTATTTGGTGACTTAAGACATTTTTTGTCAAATTAACAAGTGTAATGAGACTGACTGGCTGCTCCTAACTGTGCTGGAAAAAGTGGGGAAAGAAAAGGATGAGCTCAGTCTTCAAATTCTCAGCTTAATCTCTTCATAATTGGCCTGAAAGTTTCTGTGTCTACTCTAAAGAAACACTTCTTTGCTGTAGCTGCAGAGCTGAGATTGCTGACAACTAACCCCAGAGTCTCATCCTGAAGAGTTGCTGAATTACAGTGCAAAATGAACTCCCAATCTAACAGGGTGTCTACTGTTAAAATAAGGGCATTGGTTGGGAAGGAATGAGATCCTCAAATTTGGAATGGGATAATGAGCCCCTAAATTTTGATCAGTCTTTTTTGCCACCCTTTTGAAGAAGTTAACCCTGCTGCCCTGGCTGGTGTGGCTCAGTGGATTGAGTGCCAGCCTGAGAACTGAAGGGTTACTGGTTTGATTTCCAGTCAGGGCACATGCCTAGGTTGTGTGAGAGGCAACCACACATTGAAATTTCTCTTCCTCCCTTGCCCTCTCTTTTAAAATAAATAAATAAAATGTGTTTTTTTAAAAAAAAAACAACTTTTTTTTAAAAAAGGAAGTTAACCCTGCTTATCATGAATAACCTGTAATGTAATGGCCTTTCCTGAGGTGATTGTTTTGAGAGATATTGCTAATTCTCCTCAAAAACTACTCCTACCACTCTTTCTTGCTTCTAGACCTATAATTGGACTCAAATCCAGCAGGCCTCCGAGGGCCAGCTACAAAATGTGACCCATGAAGAATTGTGCTGCAGTCTTAAAAAACAGATTTTTTAAAAATTTACAAAAATAGAAACTGGGAAATATGTGTGTGAATGGGCATTAAAAGTGTGGAATAATTGTGGCAGGAACATAAAGTTGGATCAGGCTGAATTTATTGATATAGTACTACTAAACAGAGATTCTGGATTCACTATTATAGCTTGAGGGGTTAGAAAGAGCTCTGACACGTTGGTTGTTAGACTAAAACATGGACCAAAAGGTGACCCATGCTAAATGAAGTTGAAATGCCTGACCTGCCTTGGTGTACTATAGAGAAAAGGATTTAAAGGCTTAGGGAGAATGGAATGGTAGAGTGAATTTATTATGTAAGACCTGCTCACCCACCTTTGGAGAGTCTAGAGAACACTCCTTTCACCATGATTTTGAAAGTAAATTTGTAAGGAGAGCCTCAGCAACCATGAAGAGTTCTATGATTGCTCTTCTCTGTGGGTCAGAAGTTACAGTGGGAGCTTTGCCACTGTACTGAGGATTCTAGAATGCAGTAAGGATAATTGGAAATTGGACAAATATTAGAGATCTATATTGTTAATGGCATATCAGTATGCTGAAGGAAAGAAGCCAGAGGAGAGGGTAGTTGAAGTATAGGAAAGAGAATAGCAGTAAAAAAATACAAGGAAAATGTGATTGAGCAAAGTCTTAGAAAAGACAAGAAGTCAGCTCAAAATACAGGTGGAAGACTGGCTTTTGAATATAGGGACAGTTTATATTCTGAGGAAGGAGTTAATGGATTCTTGCTTGCATGTGGGTGCAGTTACCTCTGGAAGGGGGAAGGTTGAAGTTGAGAAAATTCACCTTTCATAACTTCGGTTCATTTTTAAAGGGAAGAGGGCATTAGCTTTATCTAATTATTTATTTATTAAATAAATATTTATTGAGTGCCTCTGATGTGCCAACCAGCCTTTGTTTTAGGCACTTGGAATGCAGCAGTGAACAAAACAGGAAAAACAAACCAAACAAAAAACCACAACTGTCTTTATGGGACCATAACTGGTAAACACAATAAATAAATTATATAAGATGTTAGAAGATAAGTGCTATGAAAAGAAACAAATAGAGCAAGATAAGGAAGATGAGGATGTCACAGCTGGAAGGGAGGGGAGGATTGGGAGCAGTATTCCAATTTTATTTTATTTTATTTTTTTAAGATTTTATCTATTTATTTTTAGAAAAAGGGGAAGGGAGGGAGAAAGAGAGGGGAGAAACATCAATGTGTAGTTGCCTCTCATGTGCACCCCTGCCAGGGACCAGGTCCACAACCCAGGCATGTGCCCTGACTGGGAATCAAACCTGCGACCAGTCAGTTTGCAGACCAGCACTCAATCCACTGAGCCATACCAGGTAGGGCAGTATTCCAGTTTTAAATAGAATGATCAAAGTAGGCCTCACAGAACTGGTGTCATTTGAACAAAGACTTGTATGAAGCAGATGGGTTAGCCATGCCAACTTGGAAAGACTTCCAAACAAAGGAAATTAAGCAGGTAGTACATAATTCTTAAAGCAGGGAACTTTTCAGCATGTTGGAAGAGCTGCAAAGGGCTTGTGTGGCTAGAGCAGAGTGAGTAAGGAGAAGACGGGGGATATATTCAGAAAGAGTAAGGAAAGAGATAACGTAAGGCATTGTAAATAACTGTAAGGGCATACACTCTTACTCTAAGAGAAATTGTAGAGTTTAAACAGAAGAGAGACATGATCTGATGTATGTTTTATATTTTATCATCAGCTAAAAGTAAATGTAAGAGGCTTGGGGAGACTGGGAAAGGTATGGAATAGCCATTCAGAGGAATGGGAGAGGAAGCTGATCAGGAACCATCATGGGTTGTCATTTAGAATTCAGAGCCTTTGTAAGATAAAGGTGATAATACCATCAGTGTATGCTGGTACTAACTTACTTTCTTGTGTGGTTTTTGTTGGCTATGGAGATGTAAACAAGTGGTTGGAGTAGCTCAGGATTAGATTTTATAGGCTGGTATTACAGAAAGACAAAGTAGTAATTCAAATTATGCATTGTAGAATATAGGCTGGGTAAAGACTTCAGATTGAAACCAGGAGGGACTATTAAGTTTGAAGGAAAAAGGGTGGGTGGGACGGGGGTGTGTAAGGAGGGTAGGTCCCTGGAACTAGAGTAAGGGAGTAGAGACTGGAAGTAGAAAATGGTAATGAGATAATTTCAGGATAGTTTCAGTAGTTTCAGGATTCAAGTTGTGGAATGATTTCAAGGTCAAAGGCACGACCAGTGCAGTGAATTGCTAAAGAAGCTGGGATTTTGTATGGGTTATTCAAAAGAAAAAATGGCAAAGGTTTAAATGAAGCAAGAATATGAGCTTAGTTTGACCAGGTCAGTAGGTAAGAAGAGGAAGAAGGGAAATTAGAACAAACTATTGATACAGTATACTAAGTGCTAGATACTTAACATACTTTCTCATTTACACATCGTAAATACCATATTATAAAAATATAATTAATTAACCCTACTTTTGGGGTGTGGAAAAAAAGCTCTGTAAAGTAATGCCAGGAGGGATTGGAACTCATATCTTTCTGAGAGCAAAGGCTGTATTCTTCCTATTGCAGTGGAATAATACCTGCCAGAGCTAAAATGGTAGAAGTGGAACCATGTGAATTCTGGAGCAGTGTTACTATTGCAGATCACCTTATAGATTATCTTACAGAACTTAGAATCTCTGGAAAAAGATAAAGGTGTAAACATTTTGTGTAAGGTGGTACATTTATGTATAATTTTGGAAAAATCATTGATTTTCTTTACAAGTAATACATTTCACTTTTAAGGCTGCTCTGAAAATTAATGAATGAAATCAATAAATGAATGAAATTCCTTGGGGATTCACTAGAGGGTATAATTTAACCTTTTATGATGATTAAGAATTTAACCATGGCTCCATCATTACCACAGTTGTTTATATGCATCAATTCTGTAGTGAGAACTCAAAATTAGATAGCTTAAAGGAGATGGCTTATATAATGAAATTGAATCCATCTAATGCATTAGGGAACAGTAAAGTAATGGCCCAGAAAGTACTACAGATAACCTTACATGCTTTTACTTTTTCCAAGGAGCAAACTAAATTTGATTTAAAATATCAGTCAAGGTATGATTGAAGAGATTGAAATGAATAAATTGGAATATTAATCTGTTGAAAGAAGAAAAACTTGTGTTTATGATCATTGACAGTTTGTGTAATTATAGGCAATTCTTTTCTTCAGTTAGCTTTTTATTAATGTTTCCACCTGACAAGTTCTACATTTATCCCTTGCTTATACTAAGTATCAGAGTTGTATTTGGTAAGGCCCCAGTGTACCTTTTAAACAATTAAAGAAAAAGTACATAGCATTCCCATATTATTCCTCCCCATCCCTTAGCTTCCCCTATTAACATCTTGTATTAGTGTGGTACATTTGTTAAAATTGACCAACCAATGTTGATACCTTAGAATTCACTCTTTGTATTGTACAGTTCTATGGGTTTTGACAAATGTGTAACATTTAACCACCATTACAGTATTGTACAGAATAGTTTTACTACCCTAAAAATGCCCTTTGCTTCACCTGTTCATCTCCTCTCTCCCCCATTTTGGAGTCCCTGGAAACCACTGATCTTTTTACTGTCTAAAAAGTTTTGCTTTTTCCAGAATGCCATATAGTTGGAATCATACAGCCTTTTCAGACTGATTTCTTTCATTTAGCACCGTGCATTTAAGATCCCTTCTTGTCTTTTCATGGCTTGATAGCTTTTTTCTTTTTATTACTAAATAAATTTTCTATTGTATGGAAGTACCTAAGTTTGTTTATCCATTCATATATTCACAGGGACTTCTTGGTTGCTTCCAGTTTTTGGTAATTATGATAAAACTGTGGGAAACATTTGTGTGCAGGTTTTTCTGTGAACATACTGTATTTTGTCATGTATAATGTGCTCCTGTGCATAATGCGCACCCTTATTTTTCCCTCAAAAATTTGGGCAAAAAAGTGTGCATTGTACATGGCAAAACACGGAAACTTCTCAATTCTTTTGGGTAAGTACCTGGAAGTGCTACTGATTGATAGTATGGTAAGCCTATATTTAGGCTTAAGCAAGAAACTGCTTAACTGTCTTCCAAAGTGACCATCCATTTTACATTCCCACTAGTAATGAATGAGAGTTCCTGTTCCTCCACATCCTCCCCAGGATTTGGTGTTGTCGGTGTTTGGGCATTAGTTATTCTAAAAGGTGTGTAATGGTATCTCCTTATTTTAATTTGCAACTCCCTAGTAACATATAATACTTGAGCATCTTTTTTGAAGATTGAGATAGAATTAACATATAACATTATATAAGCTTCAGTTATACAACAATTTGATGCTAACAGTCCAGTTAGCATCAATACTACATATAATTACATTTTTCTTCTTGTGATGAGAACTTTTAATATTTGCTCTCTTAGCAAGTTTCAAATACACAATACTTTATAACTGGAAGTTTGCACCTTTCATGCCCATTTTACCCCCCACCCCACCTCTAGTAACCACCTATCTGTTCCCTGTATCTAAGAGTCTGGGGTGTTGTGTTCGTGTTTGTTTTTGTTTTTAAGATTCCACATATAAGTGAGATCATATAGTATTTGTCTTTTTCTGTCTGACTTACTTCACTTAGCATAATGCCATCCAGGTCCACCCGTGTTGTTGCAAGTGGCAAGATTTTCTTCTTTTTATGGCCAGATAATATTCCATTGTGTATATGTATATGCATACACACAAATACCATATATATTTAATATTTTTAGGACTCTCCATACTGTTTCCTATACTAGCTGTACCTTTTTACATTTTCACCAATAGTGCACAAGGGTTTCCTTTTCTCCATATCCTCACCAATATTTGTATATATTGTTATTTTCTTTTCTTTTTTAATAATAGCCATGCTAACAGATGTGGGATGATTTTAGCATTTTTTCAAACAGGTAGTATTATTTGCTACCTGTAAAAGATTTGCTATCTTCTTCTGTGATGTGTCTGTTCAGATCTTTTCTCTTTTTTTAAATTATATTTTATTGATTATGCTATTAGAGTTGCCCTGATTTTCCCCCCTTTGCCCTTTCTTCAGCCAGCACCCCCTACTCCCTCAGGCAATACTAACACCATTGTTCCTGTCCTTGGGTTGTAAGTACAAGTTCTTTGGCTACTGTGTTTCCTATATGGTACTTTACATTCCCCATGGTTATTCTGTAACTAGTTATTTGTATTTCCTAATCCCCTCTCTTAACCCATCCCCTACACACTCCTTCTATCTGGTAACCATCAAAATGCTTTCCATATCTATGATTCTCTGGTCTTACTTGCTTAGTTTGTGTTTTAGATTCAGTTGTTGATAATTTGTATTTTTTTGCCCTGTTATAGTTCATAGTTTTGATCATCTTCTTTCTTAAATAAGTCCCTTTAACATTTCATATAATAATGGTTTGGTGATGATGAACTCCTTTAGTTTTTTCTTGTCTGAGAAGTTCTTTATCTGCCCTTTGATTCTAAATGATAGCTTTGCTAAATAGAGCAATCTTGGCTGGAGGTCTCTGCTTTTTGTGACTTTGAATATTTCTTGCCTTTCCCTACTAGCCTCCAAAGTTTCTTTTGGTAAGTCAGCTGACAGTCTTATGCGAACTCCCCTATAGGTAACTAACTTCGTTTGTCTTGCTGCTTTTACAAGTCTCTCTTTATTTTTAACCTTTGGCATTTTATTTATGATGTATCTTGGAGTGGGCCTCTTTGCATCCATCTTGTTTGGGACTTTCTGTGCTTCCTGGACTTGTCTGTTTCCCTCACCAAATTAGATAAGTATTCTTTCATTATTTTTTCAAACAGATTTGCAATTTTGTGTTCTTTCTCTTTTCCTTTTGGCATTTCTATGATGTAAATGTTGGACCTCTTGAAGTTGTTCCAGAGGCTGCTTATACTATCCTCACTTTTTGGATTCTGTTTTTCTTCTTGTTCTGCGTGGTTGTTTTTCACTTCTTGTGTTTCAAATCATTGATTTGATTCTTGACTTCATCCACTCACTGTTGTTTCCCTGTAAATTGTTCTTTAGTTCAAATAGTGAAACCTTTGTTTCTGATTGGCTCTTTTTTATGATGCTGAAGTACCCACTAAGTTCCTTGAACATTCTTATAACCAGTGTTTTGAACTCTGCATCTAATAGATTGTTTATTTCCATTTCATTTAGCTCTTTTTCTGGATTTTTGATCTGTCTTTTCATTTGGGCCATGTTTCTTTGTCTCCTTGTTTTGGCAGTCTCCCTGTGTTCGCTTCTATATATTAGGTAGAGCTGCTTTGATTCCACATCTTGGTAGTGCAGCCTAATATGTTAGGTGTCCTGTAGGGTCCAGTGGCACAGCCTCCCTTATCACCTAAGCCGGGTACTCGAGGTGTGCCCTTTGTGTGGGCTGAGTACACCCTCCTCTTATAGTTGAGCCTTGGTTGCTGTTGGCAGATCAATGGCAGGAATTTACCCAGGCCAGTCAGCTGCAACGATTGGCTGTTACCATTTATCATCAACATCTACCCTCCATGGAGGATCAACTGTGTGGGAGCAGGGTGGTGGTGCTCGGATGTGGTCTGTAGCTGTCCACTGTGTGTGTGCTGGCCCTGGGGTTTTTACCAGTGGTAAAGGCCAGTTCTCCTCCCACTTGTGTTTTGCTCTGGGCTTCCCTGCCTGAGCTATCAAGCAATCTGAGATGGCTGCTACTTGTTCTGGGTTTGAAGATTGCCAGGCAAAGCCAAGCTGTGAATCTACACTGGCTGCTGCTAATGCTAGTCCTGGGAATTACTGAGGCCAGCTGTTGCTTATTTGAGAGGATTTAGGAAGTTTTGAAGCAAGAGCTGAGACCAGCCATTTACATGGAAAAGCAGCTTGGGTGGGCCCCTAAGTTGGGTGTGGCTAAGATTCTGGGGATCTCTAAGGCAGGTCAAACAGTGTTAGCCAGAATGATGGAGTCTTCGATATGGCTCTGTGTGGGAAGGGTTTAGAAAAGGGACAATGGCCTCTACTTGCCTTGATGTCAGACACTTCAGTTTCTCCTTGTATGTCACTGGTGCCTTTCAAGCTGCTGTCAGATTGCTGATGCTCAGAGGGAGTGAATCTGAATAGGTGAATCTATATGTGGGATCTTTATAAGGAACTGCTTGGGGTTCCATCATTTTCTTCCAATGACTCAATCCCCACTGGTTTGGGCAGCCAGAAGTTGTAGGGACTTATGTTCCTGGATCTGGAACCCTAGACTAGGGTGCCTGTTGTAGGACTGGGACTCCTTGCTCTCAAAATATCCCCAAATTTTCATCCTCCACACGTGGGTGAGGGACAAGCCCATTTCATGTCTTCACCTCTCCTACCAGTCTGGATTGATACAGTTTCTTTAATTCTGTAGTTGTCAGACTTCTGTTCAACTCAATTTCTGAGTGATGGTTGTTTTATCTTAGTTGTAATTTTGATGTGGTTGTGCAAAGAGGCTCACACCCTATTTTCCAGGGTTTTTTAAAGTATATTTTATTGATTATGCTATTGCAGTTGCCCAATTTTTTATCCCCTTTACCCCCCAACCCTGTACTCCCCCACCAGCATTCCCTGCTCCCTTAGTTCATGTCAGTGGGTCATACATAATAAGTTCTTTGGCTTTTCCATTTCCTATACTATTCTTAACATCCCCCCGTCTACTTTATACCTACCATGTATACTTCTATTTTTTTAAATTTTAGAGAGAGGGGAAGGGAGGAAGAAAGAGAGGGAGAGAAACATCAATGTGTTATTGCCTCTCGTGCACCCAACCCAAGCATATGCCCTAGACTGGGAATCGAACCAGTGATTCCTTGCTTCATAGGCCAGCATTCAATCCATTGAACCATGCCAGCCAGGGCCATTTATGGTTCTTATTCCCTGTACCTTCTCCCCCTCCCTCCTCCTCACTGATAACCCTCCATATGATCTCCATTTCTTTGATTCTGCTCCTGTTCTAGTTGGTTGCTTTGATTTTGTTTTTGTTTTTTAGGTTCAATTGTTGGTAGTTGTGAGTTCGTTGTCATTTTACTGTTCATAGTTTTTGATCTTCTTTTTCTTAGATAAGTCCCTTTAACATTTCATATAATAAGGGCTTGGTGATGATGAACTTCTTTAACTTGACCTTATCTGGGAAGCACTTTATCTGCCCTTCTATTTTAAGTGATAACTTTGCTAGATAGAGTAATCTTGGATGTAGGTCCTTGCCTTTTTGTGACTTTGAATACTTGTTTCCAGCCCTGTCTTGTCTATAAGGTTTCTTTTGAGAAATTAGCTGATAGTCATATGGGCACTCCTTTGTACTTTGTACTCATCTCCTGTCTCCTTGCTGCTTTTAAGATTTTCTCCTTATATTTAATCTTGGGAAACTTAATTATGATGTGTTTTGGTGTGTTCTTCCTTGGGTCCAATTTCTTTGGGACTTGCTGGGCTTCCTGGACTTACTGGAAGTCTATTTCCTTGGCCAGATTAGGGAAGTTTTCCTTTATTATTTGTTCAAATAAGTTTTCAATTTCTTGCTCTTCCTCTTCTCCTTTTGGCAGCCCTATGATTTGGATGTTGGAGCGTTTAAAGTTGTCCCAGAGTTTCCTAAGCCTCTCTTCATTTTTTTTTTTTTTTTGAATTTTTGTTTCTTCATTCTGTTCTGTTTGGATGTTTATTTCTTCCTTCTTTTCCAGATCATTGATTTGAGTCCTGGTTTCCTTCCCTTCACTGTTGGTTCCCTGTATCTTTTGCCTTATTTCCCTTTATATAGCCTTCATTTCTTCTTTCATTTTGCAACCGAACTCAGTCATCTCTGTGAGTATCATGATTACCAGTGTTTGGAATTCTTCATCTGACAGGTTTTTTTTCTGGAGTTTGATCTATTCTTTCATTTGTGCCATAGTTCTTTGTCTCAGCGCACCTGTTACATTGTAAAGGGCAGAGCCTTAGGTATTCACAGAATTTTATATGGTCCTATTTTATCTCTTTCAGTATACTGATTATACTTTTAAAGTAAATAATTTGGTAGTTTCCTAGAGTTCATATACACATTTTTATTTAATCTAAGTCCACTTTCAAATAACACTGTTCTACTACATGTGTAGTTGTAAGTACCTTATCTTAGTTTTCTCAATTCCTCCCTCCTGTTATTTGTGACAACCTTGTCTTTCATTTTAGTCACATGCTATTAATCATCTAATTCATTGTTACTATTACTACTTTAAAAAGTTATTTTTAAATTAGATAAATTAAGAATAAAAAGATTTTTATTTTGCCTTTATTGATTTCTTCTTCCTTGAGCAGCGTGGGTTTGGTAAGGATCTAAGTTTCTTTATTATTTCTTTTTTGAAGGGCTAGTCTGTGGGTAATGAATCCCCCCAATTTTTTGTTTGTCTGATAAGGTCTTTATTTCTCTTCCAATTTTGATGGAGAATTTTACTGGATATAGAATTCTAGTTTGATGGTTTTTCTTTAAACTTTAAATAATCACTTCATTCTTTTTTTTTCCTAGTTTCTGATAACAAGTTGTTTCCAAGTTTAATTGTTGTTCTCCTAATAGGTAAGGTGTTTTTTTTCCCTCTAGCTTCTTTCAAGATTTTCTTTGTCATTGTTTTTTGTTTTTTGCAGCTTGAATGTGATATGCCCAGATATGGATTTTAGATATTTATCCTGTTTGGTGTTCTCTCAGCTTCCTGGACCTGTGGTTCAGTATTTGTTAGTAATATTGGAAAATTCTCAAACTTTGTATTACTTCAAATATTTCTTCTGCTTATTCATCTTCTGGCATTCCTAACTATATGTATGTTACACATTTTAAAATTGTCCCATATAGTGATTGGATATATGCCTGTTTTGCAGGGATAGGGCTGTCTTTTTTTCCTCTTTGCATTTCAATTTGGAACATTTCTGTTGACCTCCCTTCAGGCTCACTGATTCTTTCCTTGGCTGTTTCACGTCTGAGTCTGCCATGAGTCCACTGAAGACATTCTTCATTTCTGTTACAATGTTTTTGCTTTGTAGCTAGCATTTCTTTTTGATTCTTTCTTAGAATTGCCATTCTGTGTACATTGCATGTTGTTTACTTTTCCATTCGGGCTTTTAAATACAGGGTGGAGAAAAAGTAGGTTTACAATTGTTCATTTGGAAAAGAATACTATAATTAATAAAATAATATAAGAATAAACTGTTTTATATACAACTATAAACTACCCTGCTCTACCCTATATTAATTATAGTTATTTTAAATTCCCTTTAAAAACAGTATTAACTGTATATTTCGTGCCCAAACCTTTCCAAGCTGAAGATGCTACATTGATTTCAGAAGTCATTTATTAGAAATAAAATCAGTCTTTTAAAAACAAGTCGTTGACATTCACCAAACTGAGTTTTATTGAGCGCCCACTAGATGCTAGGTTTTACAGTAGTCCCTGTAACTACTAAGAATTACAACAGACTCCTTGCCCTCCAGAAACATAGAGTGTATGGGGGGGTGGGGAGGAGAATAAAAGAAAACCCCAAAATTCCAATACCTAATACATTTTCAGTTGTGTTTCTTATCTAGCTTGTGGGATTCAAAAGGAATAGTGCCTGTGCTATGACTTACAAGAAAATGTCAGTTAGATGAAATAGGACCATTGTATACAGACAATTCATCCACTTTGTGATTTTTTGTTTTTAATCAGCTCTTCTGTGGCTGTGCCTCAGGGGCTGGAGGCAGTGGAGGCAAGCCAGAGGGCTCAATTTCTCTCACTCCTGCTTTAACCTGAGCAACTTTTATTTATATTTTGTTGACTTCCAAATAAGGTTTTGTTTGACAAATGTGGCATTTGAAGTCACACAACAGAGAACCAAATCTTTCTATTGAAATTTGTTGTTCTACTTTTCTAACTTTTTAGTCAACATTTTTAAATTTCTATGTAAGAATTGAGTATAAATTAGTTCTTTGTACACTGAATTGTATTTTGAGGGCTGCTTGAATGTGTAAGGAACAAAATCATGCCTATATAATCTTGAGCAGCGTGGGCTTGGTAAGGATATAGATGAAAGAAAAACATCTCATGAACTAACAACTCATTTGGCCAAATGGAACTGGATTTCAGGATATAGCTGCCTCAGAATTCCAACAGCAATGTACGGTCATACCATCCTGAACATGCCTTATCTTGTCTGATCTCAGAAGCTAAGCAGGTTCAGGCCTGGTTAGTACTTAGATGGAAGAATTTTAACAGCATTCTAATATTTGTATTTTCTCACTGACATTTGTTCTGATCCATTCTACCCTCTTCTCTATTCCTTTAATTCAGACTTTTTTGTTGTTGTTTTGGGTTTTTTTTTTTGTTACTATTTCTTCTTTATTCCTTCACTACTGGACATTGTGTCTTTACCCTACTTCTCTCTCTACTCAAGACTGCTACATGAGAGGCTTCTTTTATTTTATCCCACAACAACCCTATGAAGGAGGTACTAATATTAACCCCATTTTACAAATTGGAAACCAAGGCACAGGAAGAGGATAACTAATTAACTAGTCCAAAGGTTACATAGTTTATATTGTTTTCTGAGACCATGTGACCTCTCAGATTCCAAGATCTCTGTTAAAATTAAGTCATGACAGAATCAGACTTTAGAAATTATTCATGATGTCCTTGCCATATAGGGAAGGCTTTGTACAGGGTAGGGTAGGACAAAAGTAGGTGTACAGTTGTTCGTATGGAAAATAACAAATAATAATAAAAGAATAAACTGTGTTTTTTGTACTCACAACTGTACACCTACTTTTGCTCTGCCCTGTATTTAGAATTAGGGTACCATTAATCATGTTCCAACTACTTGGAATGTTAAAGGTTTTAATGACATAATTCTAAAATGTGCATACATAGCCACAACAGCAGTGGAATCCTCACTTCACTTGGGTCCAATGCTGTATTTCATCATCTATTTCTATAACTTGAATGTATAAGCAATTTAGAGCACTGCCTTCCATCTAGAGGGATGAAAACTTCATGCTGCTGGGACAGGAAAATAACAGGTAACTTTTATGTAAGAGATAAGCCAATTCTCATGATTTTTAAATTTATTACTGAAATTAGTGCTTCATTAGAAAAATTTAAGATTAAGTTGGTCGTCACTCTCTAGGATTTCCAGTTGTATCAGAAAAACTATAGGGGCCTGTTAGTTCACAACTTCTTCAGGTCTATTCATCCACTTGTTCAGATGTTGCTGGTTTGATTTGGGTAGTATTTAGGGGGAATGGCACCTCCATCATTGACCAACAACCAAAAAACTTTTATCTTTTGATTGTAAAGACTAGTGAAATCCTGAAGTGGAAGCTATCTGTTAGCTGAGGCCATTTTGAGTAGGTGCACTACTCACATGTGCTAGCTGTGAGAGAAGATGATTCCTACCTTGCTTTGGTTTTTGTTATTCTTGAAGCCTGTTCATTCCAGAATGTTTATGATACTACTCAGTTTGTACCTGCCCTTTACTTGGACTCATCTGAAGTAGGTTTGTTCCCTGAAATCTAATGATTCTTATTGTGTATCCCTAAAGTACTGTTATCGACTACCTTTGGAAGTCTACAGCTTCAGTGCAATGTGGTAGCCATTACCCATATATTGCCATTTTAATTTAAATAAGTCAATTTTAACTTAGTTTTTAATTTAAAATTTAAGACTCATTTCTTGGGTCCCGTGTTTTCTTAGGGAGCTTTCACTGTGTTTCTTGGCCTACTCAAAATTGGCACTATCTCTAAAAGTGGACATTTAGCTTAGTGCCTGAGCATGGGCCTGAGATCAAACTGGGTTTGAACCATGACTTCTCCACTCACCAGTTGAGTAACATTGGGCAAATTATTTACTCTGTCTTTGCTTCAATGTCCTCAAATATAAAACATTGACAGTAGTCCCGCCTTCATGGTGTTGTCATAAAAATAATATGAGTTAATACATATGAAATATTTACAAAGCACCTGTGTCACATAGTAGGGGGCTCAAAACATCTTATCATTATGGTGATGGTGATGGATGATATCACTGCCACCATGCTGCCTCTGGCACTGAAGCAATTTGCTGCATCTAGAGAAATGATCCCTAAATTCATGTCAGTTTGACCTGGCACAGGAAATTCTGCTTTATTAGGCCTACATGGAGACCAGTAATCTGTATTTTCAAACCACCTCCACTCCCTGCAACATCCCTGCCTCTCTATGATTATGATGCTTAGCCCATTTTAGAAGCCACTAGCCCAGAGTTTTCTCAGGGAACAGAGGTGGGTCATAACCCAAGATGTAATACAGGGATGACCCTTGAAGACATTATGCTAAGTGAAAGAAACCAGTCACAAAAGATCACATACTGTGATTCCATTTACATGAAATGTACAAAATAGACAAATATAGAAAGACAAGCCCTGGCTGGTGTAGCTCAGTGGATTGAGCGTGGGCTGCGAACCGAAAGTGTTGCAGGTTCGATTCCCAGTCAGGGTACATACCTGGGTTGCAGGCCATGACCCCCAGCAACCGCACATTGATGTTTATCTCTCTCTTTCTCCCTCCCTTCCCTCTCTAAAAATAAATAAATAAAATCTTTAAAAAAAAACCCAGCATGTTATTTTAAAAAAAAGTTTAAAAAATAGACAGAAAAACAGAAAGTAGATTAGTGGTTGCCTGGAGCTTGGAGTGTGAGGGAATAGTGAATATGGGTTTTTTTTGGGGGGGGATGAAAATGTTCCAAACTTAGATCATGGTAACAGTTGCACAGCTGTGAGTATATTAAAAACCATTGAATTCTATGCCTTAAATGAGTGAATCATATAGTATGTGGTAAAGATGTTCTTAAAAACAAGCAGTAAGTGGAGAGGATAAAAATAAATTTTGCAACTGGGAGGTGGTAGCTAGGAACACCAGGAGAGAGGGTGTGAACTAAAAGGTTGGAAAGAGGCTTTATGGATTTTTTTTATTTTAATCCCTTTTCCTTTCTTTTATTCACACATACAAATACATAGTAATCTAGTTATATGAAAGTTAGACTTCTGGGAGCTTCGGCTCCTGGAAAGCTGCCCTGTAAAGGAAATAGCTTTAAAAGAAAAAAAGTCTTTTGAATTCAGAAAACACCTGCACTAAGGCCACATTTAAAAATAATATTGCTGTAGAAAAGCCTCAAAATAAATCCAGCTAAAATAGAGACCAAGAATTCATTATAAAAGGTGAGAAAGGAATTTTTGTGTGAAAAATGAAGCTAAACTTTATATTGGAAGGTTTTAGGTTATAATTCTATTCCACTGAGCTAATTTTTAGAATAAAAAACCAGTTGATGCTTTTCACGTGGCATAGCCATACACAGATTTATAGATATGAGAAAGATCATAGAAGAGTACAGTAATATATCCTTTACTCAGTGTTTGACTTTCAGTACAAATAGGAATTCAGTTTTGTAAAAATAATGGGTTTAATCATTTTTCTCAGTGATCTTTTCTTAGTCTTTTAATAATTGAATCATTCTTTATTTGAGATACCTGTCTGTATCCCCATAGCTTTTCTCTTTGGTTGTTAACTGGTCTGATGCTTCAGATTGTGACTTAGTATTGACTTTACTTTTGATTGTAGCAGTTTCCAGTATCACCTTTACATGCTTCCTGGGAGCCTGTTTGTATTGAGAGATTTGTGGTTTCATTTCAAAATTTATTTGCATTGCTTGTGTTGTTGGATTATTTATGAGAACCTTATAGGAGCTGATGTTAATTATTAGAGATGAGTCAGGGAATTAGTTTCATACAGGGATAATTCACTAGTGGATGTTTTATATGATGACAATCAACTTTGCACCCATATAACAAATATTCATGTAAAATGGAGTAGGGTATCTATATTTACTGGAATGCTGATTTATTGGGATGCTAACTCAAGTCTTGTGATTCTTATTTTCTATACAGTTTAAAAAGTAAGATCATCGATTTTCAGTGTATTAAAATAGTAAGTTAGCAGGTGTGGGATGGGGGTATAGACTGGAGATCAGGTAATATTACATGATGCTGAGAGAAGGGAACTGATTTTCTATATATTGTGGTAATACATACTATAATTCTGTTTTATCATTGGGGAAACATATCTGAAGAGGCCAACTAATTTGCTCAAAATAATACCACTATTAACTCAGTTGGGTCAATCTTATTCCAAAGTCCATGTTCTTTTAAAATTACATTATAACTTTTTCTGACAAAAAGTTATAGATATCTGGAAAAATCCATCTCTTCTCACCAGCCAATAACATGTGATTTACAGTTTTAATATCACTCAGTCTAAAGGCATTGTAGAATAAATGATACTAATATCAACTATTCATCAAACCTTAATATTTGTGATAGCTAACAGTGATATGATGCTTGTTAGTTTATAAAAGCACTTTTACATAAGAAATTTCATATAATTCCTGTAACAACTGGTGAAGTAATCATCATTTTACTAGTGGACTTGGGCTTGTTTTCTAAAAGGAAGGAATTGCATGAATTATGTCCCAACATTAGGGCCCAGGCCTTTGGCTTCCAGATCTTTTTGTTTAAATAAATATATTTTATTTATTTTTTATTGTTGTTCATTTACACTTGCCGCCATTTCTCCCTCATTACTCTCCCCTGCCCTACCCACCCCCCCACATTCAGTCCTACCCCTCTCCCCTTGTCTTTGTCCATGGGTCCTTTATACATAGTCCTTGACTTGACCTTTCCCCTTCTTTCCCCCATTGTCCTACCCCCTCCTCTCTGGCCACTGTTACTTTGTTCTCTATTCCATGTCTCTGGTTCTGTTTGACTTGCTTGCTTGTTGTGTAGATTAGGTTCCACTTATAGGTGAGATCACATGGTATTTGTCTTTCACCACCTGGCATATTTAACTTATACTCTTCAGTTCCATCTGTGCTGTTGCAAAGGGTAGGTTTTCTTTCTGCTGTATAGTATTCCATTGTGTAAATGTGCCACAGTATTTTGATCCACTCATTTACTGATGGGCACTTAGGCTGTTTCTAGCACTTGGCTATTGTAAACAAGGCTGCTATGAACATTGGGGTGCATAGTTTCTTTTGAATTGGTGTTTCAGGATTCTTAGGGTATAATCCCAGCAGTGGAATTGCTTGGTCAAAAGGCAGTTCAATTTTTAGTTTTTTGAGGAGATTCCATACTGTTTTCCACAGTGGCTGCATGAATCTGCATTCCCACCAACAGTGCTCTAGGGTTCCCTTTTCTCCATAACCTCACCAGCATTTGTTGTTTGTTGATTTGTTTACAATGGCCATTCTGACTGGTATGAAGTGTTATCTCATTGTGGTTTTAATTTGCATCTCTCTGATGACTAGTGATGCTGAGCACCCTTTCATAAGTATATGGCCCTCTATTAGGTCCTCCTTGGAGAAGTGTCTGTTCAAGTCCTTTGCCTTTTTTCCATTATACTATACTGTTTCCTTGTAGGGTAACAGAGCCCTACAAATATACATTTTGTAGTAATAAAATGTCCTCAAAACATTACCCTCCATGGTGTCTTTTAGACAGTTTATCATATTTAAATGATGTGTTTGAGATTTTAAAACTGTGTCATGTTACAACTATATATCTTAACATTACTTTCGTGGATTTGGTAGCATTGTCTATCTTTTTACTTCCTAATACTTAATGATTTACTTTTAAATAGATTAGTTTAAAATGGAAATCTATATAATCTAATTTTTTAATCTGTTCTCTATAGAAGCTGAAATCCATCCTCTGTCACCATTCTTCAAAATGCAATGGAATGTACCAAGGACTGTATTCCAACGGGCACATAGGACATGCATGGAAGCACATAAAACTGGTTTTTTTGGACACTGTCAATATATAAAGGGACCATTACTTTTGTATAGAGCTGAATCCAGAGTAGTTTTGGTACAGGGTCCTCAAAAACAATGGCTGCACTTATCTGCTGCCCAGGGCACTGCAAAGGGAAGGAAGCCACTCAATGCTCATTTACCCCAACTGGGGTTTACTCACCTTAAACAGTGGGAGCAAGATATTTTCTCCAAGAGGGTTGTGTCATCTAATGCTACATCTCCAGGAACTCCTTCAGAAAAAAAAGAAGAACCTGATCCTTTACAAGACAAATCTATTAGTCTTTATCAACGATTTAAGAAAACATTTAGACAATATGGAAAAGTTTTGATTCCAGTACATCTAATAACTTCTGGTGTTTGGTTTGGAACATTTTATTATGCAGCCATAAAGTAAGTTTTTGTTTGGTTGATCACCTTCCCTGTTATATCAGAATGTTAATCTTAATTGTACTAGTGGAACACCTAAATAGTTTTTTAAATGCTTTAATGTCTTTAACTGATAGAGAATGACTACTTTTTGTAACTTTTTCACATTTTAATAATAATAGCTAATATTTGCTTTCTGCGTGCATCAAGCATTGCTAAATTTTTAACTGTATTTCATTTAATCCTCACAGCAATCATATGAAGCAGGTAGTGCAATTATTCCCATTTTATTAATGAAAAAACAGATGAAGTCAAAATAATTTTTTCCAGAATAAGTCAGAATCTGATTTTATCGCTCATGCTCTCAATCACTGTACACATCTCCTATCAACATTTAGGAAAGCACAGAAAGAAAATTATATTTCAGAAATTTGGCAGCAGCATGAGCTCTTTAATATTTTTTAAAGTGTTCATAAATGTAAGAAGATATCTTTTGATTTTTTATGTGTATGATTTTAGTGGAAAATTAGTAAGATAATTTTGTCAAAGCCTGGCTAATATCTGTTACAGACACAAAATAGGACAAATTGTACACTTAATTATGTCTATAAATGTCAGTGTTATGTCTTTTATTCTGATCAGAAGTTAGTTTGTTGTACACTTAAAATTTTGTTAAGAGGGTAGATTTCATGTTAGGTGTTCTTACCAACGTAAAATAATTTTTTTTAGGTTAATTTTGTGGAGACAACCGTACTTGAACAACAAAAAAATAAAAGAAACTACAAAAAGTGAATTTTGTAGGCCTAGCCTTCCAATATTATAAAACATAGAATTTCTTTTCTAGTTAAATTTCATTACTTTCTTTTCAGGTAAGTTACATTATTCACACTATTTTTTTAGGAGGAATATACATAGAATCAGCTTCCCAGTGATTTTCAGTTTGTTTCTGCCTCTAGCAGAGCCCAGCAGGTACCAACCTGTTCATGTTCCTTTGAACCCACTGTGTGTGGGCTTTTCTTGTACTGGTCTGGATGTGACCAAACTCTTTATCATGAGGGCAATGAGACAGCACATTGTAGACCACTTTGACATTTTAGTAAACTCTCCTAATGGGATTAGAATTATTTTATACTTTGCAAAAGTCCACTGATTTTCAGTGTTTGGTTATATTTACTAGCTTGATATTAAAATATTAGTAATATGATAGTTTTATATTTGAAGCTTACACCTTGGAAAATGTTTATTATTTAAATTAAAAGATGATGGGCCCTGGTCAGTGGCTCAGTTGGCTAGGAGCATCCTTTGTACACCAAAAGGTTGTGGGTTCCATTCCCTCTCAGGACACTTACGTAGGTTGCCAGTTCAATCCCCGGTCGGGGCATATACCTAGGTTGTGAGTTCAGTCCCTGATCATGATGTGTACAAGAGGCAACCGATTGATGCTGCTCTATCACATCGATGTTTCTCTCTCTCAAATCAATAAAACATATCCTTGGGTGAGGATTATTTAAAAAAAGATGAAGCAAAAAGACAGAATTAAAATGTACTTATTCTTGGGGAAAACAGGATTAGAGATGTTTCTTTACAAAAGTTCTAAAAGGATTTTTTTTAACCTGTGTAATCGATGCTGTCTTGTTTCTCTTTGTATCTTTTGTTATTATATCGTTCTTTATTATGTATTGTTTTCTTTAAGAACTGATTTTTTTCTTCACAGGAGGTCCTAGTATATACACTTTATGGAATTGTCTAATGACATTTTCTGGATGTATAATTTTTATAGAAGTCTTCAAAACTTCCCTTTGTTTATTAGCAGAGCATAAAATTGTATACCATTTTGCATAAAAGTTATTATAGGCATTCATTTTTTATACTTAATTAATGACTTTTTACATATTAAATTTTCTTTTTTGAGCCATTGAGGATTTTTCTGACTTAATATTTGACGTGGGAAAATGACATGGGTAATACTTGTTTCTTCTTCTTTCCTTAGGCTACCCTTAATAAGCATTTAGTCTCCTGCACTTAGATGGAAAAATCTAAGTTTTTAATTAATTGAATATGAGAGTCTCATTTGGACTATTAAAAAGAATACTTTTGTTCCTTTTATTTTTCCTTCTTTAGTTAAAGATTTCTATAACTAAAATAATTAGACCCCAAGTAACCTACTGATACTAATGTTTCTTAAGATTTTTTGCAGTGCTCTCTGGCACCTTAGGCAGTTGTAACATTTTTCCATCCCCTGTGGAATGCACCTTTCTAAGTTTTATCCTTCCCTGTCTTTTCTGCAGAACATTTGTGCGTAAGCATGGTGATAAGACTGTCCACTTTAAAATCACATCCCTTCCCCATCATAACTTGTCTTTGGCTATTTGCCAGCATAAGAATTAATTCTGTTGCCAGACCCATTACTATTGCCCAACTAGGACTTCTTGTTCAGTTTTGTTATAGCTGAAAGTTTGTTATAGATGAAAATATTCATCTCATAGCCTAAAATTTGTATTTTGTAGGATATTTTGCTTCCCAGAACAGTCCTTAGTGTTTCTGTTGAATCTTTACTACTTCAGAAATTGAAAGTTGATTTGTTATAAGTGAGGAAAGATCTTATTGCAAGTAATACTTAAAAATAAGGATTTAGGATATGATTGAATAGCAATGTATCTTTCACTATGAGATGTTTTTGTTGTGAAATTCGAGTTAATTGTATTAAATACAGGTTTTTAAAAATTTAACTGACAAGAGGCTGGCTTTATTTTATTTAGTTTTAGCTAGAAAAAATTCTCTGTTATTTGCTTGTTGCCTACTTACTATTAAAAGGAAGAAAAAAAAATAGTTTGTAACTTGAAGGTTGGGCATTAGAAGTCACACAGCATTACTGACCAATGTTTGTTTTAGTCACTCTGACAACTAGCATACTGCCTTGCTAGTCAACATAAAGCAAGATGCCATTCTTTATTTAGTTAGCTCAGTGATAAAGATTTCAGACTTTTAAAGCATTTTATTTCAGGGAGATCTAAATTGTGCATGCTAATAGATTTTATTTAAACCAAGCTTTGTTGTCACTTCTATCTGGCAAAAGCTTGCAGATATATTTTGTCTTCTAACCAGAAGTTCTGTGTTTGGTCAATTGTTAGCTCTGTTATGATGGCTTTGTCCCTGTGTTTAGATGCCTCATGTTTTGGGCCTCAAGTTCCTAAAGAAATAAATCCACTCTGAGGCAAAGTACTGACTGATTTTCACTGCTCTTTATCCAGACTGTGAATATGCTTTGGCCCTTGTGTGTTTCTGCATCAGTAAAAACTTCCATAAAGCTGGCAGTTTGTGAAGCAGAGATTTTTGTCAGGCTGTGGGAAGATAAGAGTAATAAGTGACAAAAAGTGCATATTGTTTGAATCAAACTCTCATTAATATTTCTTATAAGCAGTTCCAAAGAAAATGAAAAATTGTCTTTTTAAAAATCAAGTTATCAAATCAGTATTTTAGAAATAAGCAGAATGAGGTACTTTTTTTTCTGTATTTTACAAAGTATACTTATGCAAGGTGTCCAAGGTAATTATTGTTTTGTGTTTTTTTTTTAAATCACCAAGTTTTTGCCTTAGATTTGTCCAAATATTTGTCTCTCCCCCCCTTCATGACATGCTGTTAAATATGCAGATTTTACATACTGGGCTTAGTCTGAACAAGGAAATGGTTAATGAAATAATTTTATAAATTGTATTGGTACTGGAAGATAATTAGCATGTTGTGGTACATAGTGACTATTAGATACATAGAATAGTCTTTATGGTACTAAGTCTTGCTTTAATAGGACTCTCTCACTAAAAAAGTGGTTTTCAAAGGAAATGACAATAGGGATAGGAGAAACCAGATTGGACTCTGTTTGTAAGAACAGAATCCAAATTACTTCAATTATCTGGTTTCCTCTTATAGATAATAGGTAGTTTTCCTTGATGATATTCAACCATATCTTTTGAGTAATCCATGTTTTTTTAGTATTATAGTGAAATCATAGGTAGGGACAATTTTTACCCAGTTAATCAAATTATTTTTAATATTAAAAATAAATTAGGAGTTTGCAACTACCATAATAATCATGGATCCAGGCAGTTTTCTTTCTGAATTACAAAGAGAAAGATTTTGTATATGTACAGGGGAATAATCTGTGAACCCTACACCTTAACCAAGAATCAAACTTATATCAGTGATGGAACCAACTAATAATTTATTTTTGTTTTGGTGCCCCTATTGGTGCACCAAAATGAACTGTGGAGAATCCACTGTACTGTTTTCCTGCTGAAAAACATTTAATAAGAATCTAATCATGAGGAAATAATCAGACAAATCCAGATTGAGGGATAGTCTACCATGTAACTGGCCTGAAAGCTTTAAAAAAAATCTCAATGTCAAGAAAGACATAGTTCATTCCTCCTCAACAAAAACTTCAGGGGAGCATTTCTAGAGAAAAAGAGACCAGAGAGACATAACAGGATAGCATTAAGGGACATAAACTAGGCCAATTCAGGAAATTTTAATATTAAATAATATGGGACTGGCACAAATAAAATGCCCTTTTTTATTAACAAAACCTTTTATTACAAAATCTTAAGCATGTAATTCTGTAACCTAACACTATCACACTCTAACACACCATATGACATTTTAGGTGAAATAATCAAAACTATAAATTATTACATCCACATTATTACCCTACCAACCACACTCAAGGCAGGCATTATTTCTGCTGTACCTTGTATTTTATTAACTATATACAATTGCGTATGTTAAATTTTTTTAATGTGATAATTAGATCGTGCTTATATAGGAGAATCAGAACAAGAACCTTGTTCTGATTTAGAAGTGAGGGGTCACAATATCTGTTAAAGTACATGGTGAGAGAGAGCACACAAGCATGAGTGAGGGCATGCATGCATGCACATGCCAATGTAATAAAATGTTGATAACCAGGAAAACTACAAATAAATTAGGGCTTAACATCTCAAATTAGAGGCTTTCTCTGCCTTTTCTCCCTCCAAAGATGTGTTGCAATTTATGGTAATTGTTCTTCACCTGCCTATTAAGTCTGATAATAGCATAGAAGCATCCTTTTAGAATAATTGAAGTTTTCATCAAACCCATAGAATCATTTATTCTTTGCATTATAATACAATAAGTAATATTATATCACTTACTTTTACAATGATAGTATAGTTTGATCTACAATATTAGAGGTAAAAATATTAGGTCTTGAAGTTTGAGTTGGAGCATTCTAAGGAAGTGGCATGTATTTGAGGAAACTAAGATCAGGTAAGTGATTCTGATCCTTTTAAGTTACTGAAGGGTATACATTTTGCTCTGATAAATGCTTCTGTTTTTCTAAATGTGCTAATTAGGGATGTCTACATGCAGAAGCAGAAGTTGCACACAGTAACCTATACAACATGACACTGGTATTCGTGTATATAACTGTTCTTTTAGAATGAAATTGAAGTGCTTAATTATGTAGAATTGACTTTCAAACTGAATTTCATTTTGGTGTTTTCAGATAAACTTTTGAAAATATTTCTAAAAATTTGTGTGGTATAAATTATTTTTTTCTTTTCCCTTAGAGGAGTGAATGTTGTTCCTTTTCTAGAACTTATTGGATTACCTGACAGTGTGGTAAATATTCTGAAAAATTCCCAGAGTGGAAATGCACTAACAGCATATGCCTTGTTTAAGGTAGGTACTATTATAAATGGATTATTCCTCACATTTAACTGATGACATGCTCAGTTCCCCAGAAAACTCAATGTTAACTCTCAATAGTTCACTTTTGTTGTATAGAATATTTCATTTCATCTCTGATATGTCATAATCATAAACATTTAAAATTTTAAGTGTAAATAAAATGATGGTTTAGAAAAAGTTCTTTGAAAATAGGTAGATCATGTATTTTTTAATGTTTGTTTTCTTTATTTGATTATGAATGCCCTGGAATTCAGAATCATGTCTTCTTTTTCTTTGTGTTTTCAGCATTCCTGGTATTGTGCTTTGTAAGCAAATCAGTGCTGAATGCATGTGTATTGGGTTGAGATTAAAACATGAAACTATGTATGTAGGTAGATATGTTAGCAGTGTTTCTTCTCACTCATTGTTCCTGTGCAAGATGAGAAATGTGGAGGGGGATTCTCCTGAGTATTTACTGTAACCCATAGTTTGTCAAGTAGATTTCAACAAACACTGAGATTTATTGCTTTGATAAGGCAAAGCCACAAAGAGTTGTGGCAAAGATGAAAAAAATAATCTGTAATTATAACCTTGTGGCCTTGGCTAGGATACACTCATAAGCCTCTTGTCCTGTCTTTGAAATGTACCATTGTTTGAGCTGATAAAAATCTTTGAGCCCCTACTGTATGCCAAGTGCCAATTCTAAGTACTGGGAATACTGTAATTAAATAAAACAGTGCAAAATTGCAAAACACCTGCCCTTGTGTAGCTCATTCTAATGATGGGCAGCAGTTGGAGAGACAAAGAAGGGGAAGTTAAAAAAAATACACACACACAGAGTGTATTTAGATGATGATGTGTGTTAAGAAGAAAGACCAAACCAGTGATGGGGGATGTGTTTGTATTGTTGCTTGATGTTTGTTTTTCAGAAGGAGGGCTGCAAGAAGATGAGAGTTAATCAGGCAGCTCTATGGGAGAAGAATGTCCCAAGTAGGGGAAACCCATGTACAAGATCCCAAGGCTATAGGATACCTGGAGTTTGTGGGGAAAAGGGGGAACCAGTATAGCTGGAACAAGTGTGTAGAACCACACACAGAAGAGTGCCGCATCGGGGCAGCCTGACAGGCAGTTTTGAGCACTCTAGCTTTTACTCTGAGGGTCAGATGGAAAGTCATTGAACAGTTTTGAGCATCCAACTTGTTTTAACAAAATCACTTCAGCTGCTGTATTGAAAACAGTCTTACAGGGGAAGGGTAGAAGCCCAGAAGCCTCCCAGGAGGTTACTGCAGTGGTCTGAGTAAAAGCTGAGAGTGGCTAGGATCAAGATGGTAGGAGGAAGGTAGTAAGAAATAAGTGGATATATTTTGAAAGTATCTAATAGGTTTTGGGCCTGAACAACTGAAGAATACAGTCATCATTTCCTGAGGTGCAAATTAAGAAGAGTGGATTTGGGGTAGGATCATTGAACGACAAGATGTCAGTTTTGGACAGATGTCATTTTAATATCCTATTAGACATACAAGTAGAAATGAGTAGGTAGTTGTATATACTGGAATTTAGGGGCAAAAAGTTGAGTCTGGAATTTTCAACATGTAGATGGCACTGCAGACATTAAACTGGACAAGACCACCAAGGAAGTGAAGTGGGTGAAGAAAAGAAAGGGTCCAGGCACTGAGTGCTGTCCCACTGTGTTCAAGAGTAGGCGGCATGAAGAGAAGTCTACAAGGATGACTGGAAAGGGGCAGCCTCTTAGATGGAAAGAAAGTAGGGGTGGTAGAGACATGGAAGTCAAGCAGAAGATGTGCACAAAAAGCTGTCTCAGGTGGTGTCATGGCTCACAGCACTCTGGTTGGTGAGGAGAGCAGTTTTTGTGGTGGGGGGCAAAAGCTTGGTTCGACTAAGTTCAAGAGAAAATGAAGAAGGGAAATTGGGGATAGAGAGCACAAGTAGCTCTTTCAAAGAGTGTCCAGTACATCTATAGTAGGATTCTGAGTTTTAATACAAAAGCCTCAGATTGTGATGCAGACTCTGCTTTTATGATTCTCTTGACCAGTTTGTTTTCTACGGTATTTAGTTTGGCTCTTATATCTCTGATCAGAGTTAAACCTGTGCACATCTACAACATGTATGCCATTTTACCATTTGTTGGCCTCATGGAAGTTCTGGCTGGGCTTCCAGACCTTGGGCAGATTGTAATGAAGTAGTGAAACTAAACTAAATGCAGTAAAGAAAAAACATTTAACCCATGCTTGCCTCTTACTATCTAAAGTAGTTTGGTTCTAGTTTAGTTCTAGGTGGTGTCTGTAGGTCCGCAGGGTTTTAAGCAATAGAGACCTGCATACCTTTGTTGTTGGTAGTGGTACTGAGTCCTTTTTGATCTCCCAAGGAATTCCCCCTCCCCTCAGGTACACTAGCACACTGTCATAGACTTTAGTGCTGCCATTGAACATTCTGCAATCCTGGGACAGTGTCTGAACAACAGATATTTATAAAATAGTTTACAGAAGAAGCACCCCTTGTTAAGAGGGAGAACCATAACTTCATTCATTAGCCTTGCAAAACAAAGTAATTTAAATTGCTCTTGCTTATGATGATAGTCGTAATTAGGTATTCATCTGCCTGTTTGCTTTTTTCTTCAGATTGCAACACCTGCCCGATATACTGTGACTTTAGGGGGAACCTCCTTCACTGTAAAGTATTTGCGTAGTCACGGCTACATGTCAACACCACCTCCTGTTAAAGAGTATCTACAGGACAGGATGGAAGAGACAAAGGAACTTCTCACAGAGAAAATGGAAGAAACAAAGGATAGGCTCACTGAAAAATTACAAGAAACCAAAGAAAAAGTTTCTTTAAAAAAAAAAGTGGAATAGGGTGCCTTATGTAACAGGTTGTAAACAGTTCCTGCACTTTAACCCTTTAGAAACATGGGACAAGGATACAACCTTCTGATTATATTTTTAGTTAGTTGCCTAACTGTGTCAGCCAGTTCTCTGAGGGTTATTAAGAACTAAGATAGCCTTTCTAATGTTAAAAGTCACTAGAAAAATCAGTGTTTTTGGAAAAGAAAAAATGAACCCAGTATAAGAATTTCACATCAATAGCAATATTAAGCAGTGATTAATGTCTTATATTTCAGAGCTCTTTTTCAGGGTCTTCAGAATCAAACTTGCTTTATGTTTTGTTGTAGCTATAATTGAGGTAGACTAGGCAATTGACTTCTTGAATAACAAATGTGGCTGCATACAGGAAGTTAATACTGGTCTTCATCTTTATGTTATTCGTTGAGGTTTTAACTATATTCAGTTCTTAATGTGGAGACAAACTATTATCATCAAAACTGCCTGTGAATAAGATATTTAGTGTTTCTATAAAAATTGTAACAGTTACATACCAGTTAAAGTACAGACTTTATTTGAAGAAAGTTTAATAAAAATTGAGTCATACATGTAAATTAGATGCATCGGTTATATGTAAATGAAAAAAATCAACCATTTAAAAATGATTTTTACCTGAAACTTGTCATAAATCAAATTTTTTAAAGCAAATATATATGGTCATAGTACCTTTCCACCTAGGAAATAAAACTGCCATGAATTATGTTCTCTACAACTAATTTCTCAGAGGAAAAATGAAAATAATTATACCTTAAGTTTATTGTGGAAATCACATTATCTTAAGCAGTGACTCAAGCTCAAGCAAATGCAGGTTTAGAAGGATGGAAAATGGCACCAGGTTGTCATGGAGCTGACTCACTCACTATCATGTGGCAGGTCTTTGTGTCTCAGCAAGCTAGTGCTCTTTCTCAATGTCTTCGTTCCATAGTTAATGTTGATCACACTGTGAAAAAAAAATTTTAATTGTAGCTGCTTTTTCCCTGATATTTAATCTTTGCTTGAGCATTTTACTTGAATTTTTTATAGGAAATCTTATCATTAAATTATCTGCTTGGAATGAAATTCAGCCATTGTCAGATATGAAAGTTGCCATGGTTGTGTGAGCATGTTTAAGGATATCTGTGTCTGTTTGCTTTTGCTTTAACTGATTTTTACTTCCATCCTAACCCTTGGAGGAACATTTAGAAGAGGGAGTGGACTTTTCCTAGACTGTCTGTTGCAACTGTCAGAGGAACTGTCCAAAACAATCCTGCAGGAATCACTGCTCTTTGGCAGGATTTTTGTATTTAATATTTAGTCTGGCCAAATTTCAAGAATACTTTAAAGGGAAAAAGGTGCTTACATAATCTAATCATTACCTTAGAACACTTCTTAAATTACTATGCCTGTGGTTGGGATCTTTCTTTTGTGGGTGGAGCAGAGTGGTAAGGGGAGAGGATAGGACCTGCTGCTACACCACAGGCTGATCTGATCAGGAGGATGGTTTATCTCCTGATACAGAGTTAAACTTGTAATTTCAAATTGGTGGCACAATTTCATATCTAAATATAATTGACATGTTTTAATAAACTTATTAAATCACATTTGTTCAAATATCAAATGCTAGGGTATTAACAAATTTCTTGTTTATTCTTATTTTTTTAACCACTTGAGCTTATGCCTCTGTCTTAAAATCTTGTTGTATGGAGCTCTACTAAGACACTTTTCTTTCACTGTGCACACTGACATATTTTCCAATGAGGATAAATTTGTGTGTTCTTAGAAGTCACTAGTAATCCTAAAACTACTAGGATTTTCCTGAGTACCCACCTTTTGTTCAGTCCATTTGAGTTTTGTTGCTATCCAGTTTCATAATTGTGTTGTATTTATTAAGTAATGGAAGGTGAAATGCTGATGAGTGCTTTGAAATTCTCTAGTAAAAAAATTCTCTGAAGATGTGAGAAGTTCTTTTGACAAAATTTGGCATCAGAAATAGTTGTGACATGTCAAATGCTGTTGTTAGCATATTGCTAACCTAGTCCTTAAGGCAAGCTACAAATAGCTTAAAAGGGGACACCTTTAATATGTTGTTTGAAGCTAAGTAAATGGTTTAGCTATATAGAGAGTAAATAGATGTAGTTTGCAATATATATAGTAAACCCCATTTCATGTACAGTCATTATCCTTTGCACTAATTGGTCCATAACTTCTGTGATCTCCAAGGGAAAGAAGTGCCCCCTGTCTGATCAGCATTTAAGTAGGATGTGTTGACAAGGTAAAGAGGCTATGACTGAGATTTAACTTATATAAAGTGGATAAAAAGGGTCTGCTCAGCAAATTAACAATTGAAATGGAAAAGATCAGGTAAGATACATTGTTTATTCAAGAATGATAACAAAGCCAACCTTTTCAAGTATCAAAAAATGTCTTTCACTGAAACCTTTTGCATACAAGTGCTGTTTACATATTTCAACAAAGGAGAACAAGAATGCATATATTGAGATGACCTCCCACCACTTAGTGAAAAAAATAAAATTATGCCTTCAACCATAATCTTCAGTTTATTTATTTTTACAGAATCTGCTCCCCCCCTCCATTTATTTACAGGTGGAAGAAGGTACTACTTTGGTCCTTTATGCTCCAGTATGAAATGAGCTATTGGCTGTCTTATTTCAGTCATCTTAGAAGATAACTCCAAGAACTTAAAAGATCTTAATAGTTTGGGCAAAAGAGGTATTTGAAGAAAAGAAGCAAGTTGTGTATTAGACCCATGTAGCTTTTTCCTGTGTACTTTGCACTGGGTTCAGATGGCTTCAGGATTTCTTAACCAATTCAGACACTGTAAACAATTGCACTGTAGACTATGGTGATGGTAATGAAATGGACAGAAGGTGATTTTAGCAAATAAGGCAGAAAATGTGAGTGTATCTTTCATGGCATTTTTGAAATACCATTTTTACAAAATGTGTAAGATACACATTTCTGAATTATTAAAGAATTCTTTATGAAAAATACTTGTTTTCATGATAATGTAGATATATTTTTTCTGTTGGCTACAGTTCATTTTTTTAAAATAAGGACCTTCATTTACTTCAGATTTTCCAAACTGAGTCTCCATAAAGCCTAAGCTAAAGTAAATTAAATGTTAACCAAAGTTGGTTGAAAGTTTTTTCAGGTCAAAAGCTTACTACTTACACTGTTTGACTTTATCTGTGTAGCGATTGACAGTGTATCAGATTACATTGGCCTAGATGCTTAAATAGCATAGGAGGATTCATGGTAGAAAAGTGTGGGCCTCTGCACTGCCTTTGAATTTAACCACCTGAACCAGAAATCTGTAGAACCAGAAATAGATAACTTTTAATTATCCATTCTGCAAAGACTAACTTTGTTAAGTTTCTTCTGGTCCATCTATATGTTATGTAGTAGTACAAAGCTAGTATTAAATAGAATTCCAAAAGATTCTACAGCAGGTACCTGAAGGTACAACAGACTCAAGACTTCATTCTTCCCTTAGAGATTTGGATGGTCTACAGGACCCACTCCTTCTCAGAATTCATCATCAGTCATAAATTTTGCCCTGGCTCTCTGATAATTGAAAGATTGAGAAATGCTAAGTCATGCCAATTGGATGTGTTTTCCCTCTGTGAGATTTTTCCTTTGTGACTTCATATCAGGTTGGCTTATTTTTAACTATACAAAACAAGTTTTTGATTGTCTTGCTTCTTCAGGGTTAAGCTTTGAAAATCAAGCCATATTCTTCCCTATGCATCACTGACTGTCATCAATAATAATATCATGATTATCTTGTGGCAATTATCTGCTTATTTTGATAGAAATTATCTTCTTAGTAGAAAGACTGCATCTTGATTTCAGAAACCTTCAGGGCAGAGTATAACACTGAGTCTCTTTATTCTGTCACTTGCTTGGATAATCATCAGAGGGAGGTGCACAGGCTGCCCAAGTCAGTCAGTCTCAGACCATGTGGCTTCTCCTTACAGGTGAATGCTTGCAGAGAGGAAGGTGAAAAAGAAGATACCCTCATATTGTGTTTTCTCTGGGACAACATGGTTCATAAGAGCAGAAGTCATGGGATGGTTAAAAAATGTTCCAAATGCTTCCAAAATCAAAATATATCCTTGTTCTGTCCAAAAGTGAGGATTGCATAGACCCTTTGTTTTTCTGCCTCCCTCTGTCCAGCTTTTCCTGTTTTGAATTTTGACCATTTAAATGTTAGAAAACTCTTTGAAGTGAGACAGAAAAAGGCAAGTTTGCACATGAGCATGCCTCCTTTTCTGTGTGGTGGGATGCCAGTTCTCCCTCTCTGTCCTAGTGGGCGGATCCACACAGCCCATTCTTCCTAAGAGTGGGACATTAAAATTAGTTGTTTCCTGACTTTTTAGTTTAGTGCATGGTGAAATTCAGCCTTTTATTCTAATAATTATATAATGATTAATCCGACCATATTACATGAAATAATGGCAATTCTTTATCTTCCCTTATGCCAACTAGGCCCTTAAAACTGGAATTTTTTTTAAAGAACAGCATGTTCTCCATATATAAAAATATCTGTTATTAACTTGTATATACCTGTAAGTACTAGATTTGAGATTCTGTAATGGCTGAACTATACTTTGACTGTATATGTTTTACTGAATTTGAGTCAGTATTTTCTTTGGACACAGTATGGTGACTTAATTGTCTATGTTGCTTTTCTTTTCTAAGAATAGTGGCTACTTTGGTTCTCTTATGCTCAGCATGCCAAAAGCATGTTCTGTGAAGTCCTCAAATGCCAACCATTCTGACGGCCCTTCAGCTCTGTCTGGAGATAGAATTGCAGGGCTTGGTTGCCATGGTGCTCTATTAACATTGACTTTTTATTCCCCTATTGAAGATGCAGATATGGTGGGTGGCAATTTTGCATTCCTCACAGAAATAAGGGACAAGTCTTAGTTTCCATAAAAAAGCTGAAAATAGTATTTTCAAACATGTAAGTTCACAAAACATATTATACAAACTTTTGTTGAGAAATCTAAACCATTTAGTAAGTGCATTATTTTGGAAGCATTTTAGATTAATAGGAGTTTTGAGTCAAATCCCAGGCTTATAGAGATTTTATGTAGAATTTTGCCTTTAGGAAACTGAGGCCAATATTTTTACTTGGAGCATGAGAAGAGCTGGAGCTGAAAGTCAGATCTCAATTTCTAGTTAATATTTTTCCTCTCATCCAGGCACTAAGATAAAGCAAGTCCATGCTTAGGGACTTTTGAAATTCTTTGTATTTTTAAAGCTAAAGCCAATTTATGGCTTCCTATGGGAAGGAAGTTTCAGGCCTGGTGATTTAGTCTTCACCTTGCTGTCAGGTACTTCAACCCTATATGGAATTAATTGCTAGAGCAGTAGAATTGGTACCTGTTTCTTTCAGTGGCATTTGAAGCTGCAGTGGTTATTGGAGAGAGTATTCCAAGGCAAAGTGCTATTTACAAGTTTGTAGTAATTGGGCAAAAAAAATTTTTTTAATTAAGCCTAAAATACAAAAGTTACAGCAAAGCAGTGACAACTCCGTTCATTGTTGAGGATCTTGTGTAACAAGCACACCTGCTCCTCCAGACTTCCTAAACACTACCCTTCAGAGGCTTTAACTTGAGGCAAAGCTAATATTTGAATCATCCAAGTCTGTGGGCTCCAAAGCCTGTGTTGTCATTTAACTAAATAGGAAATTTCACAGAAGTGGGACAGATGCTAAGCCACATCTGAGTTCCAGGCTAAACTCAGGCATGACAAACAACCCTCGCTTGGGGTGGAGAATAGGCAAGGGGATAGGGTGGCCCACCCTGGCACAATGACAGAGACTGGACATTTATCCTTTGGTTCCAAAGCATGCTTATTCTGTTTGCTAGGACATTTTGTACCTACAGATACCTACTAACATTAGTGATAGTACAATTGTATACATATAAATGGCTTTGTAAACAGGTTAAGTTACACAAGAGCTACTTACTATAATTCAACTATTTGTCAATATATATGAATGTTTTCCAGTAAGGCCTTTCAAATTCTGTATTTCAGTCACCACTATGCTGTGTTCAAATGAGAGTGGAAAGTGGGGTGAATGAGGTCCTATAAAGGCAAATCTTGAAGTCTGGACAGAAACATGACATTAAAACAAAGAACTTTATAAATGAAAAGTTTCTACTTTTTGGCTGCTATTTTAAAATGTGCATTTTAGAATCCATTCAAAACAAAACATTAAAACAGTGTAGTGAGAGAAATCTAATTATGATGTTCTAAGTAACAGACTTATAAACTCTTCTGTGCAAGTATCAGAGTCAGAAAGTGGTGTTTTATTCCAAGGCTCACTCTGGATGGATGTCTGAAAGAAGATTCTTTCAAGCAAGCCTTGCATGTCTAAAATTTCCCCTCAGGGTGCAGGGAGAGGGCAGCCTGATGAGTGTGACTGGTGGTTGACTTGCTTAGCAGTTGGCAGTTCTGCTGCTTCAAAGGGAAGCTAATAATGAACAGTCAGGCAGGGAGGGCCAGAGATTGATAGACTTTGGGGTCTGGTGTGTTTCAGCAGCACTGAGGTCCAGTGAAAAGTTTTCCACATTCCCACATTGGGGCATGAGGAAACCCAGGCAGGACTGGAGACCATCAACAAGGGGAGGAGGTGTTGGGCTCCCTGTGTATCCTGTACTGAGTGTAATCCTGTCTGAAAAAATGGTCCAGAACTTTGTTTCTCTACCTGGTCCCCAGTACCCGATGCTTTCAAGGATTGTGGTGTGCACCGTCATAGAGGCATGAGAGCTGCGCTCCACTGTTCTTTGATCACTGTCATTTCATCTCCAGTCTGGATGGACAGTTCTTGTATATACCCCTCCCCCCCTTCCAGGCATCAGTTGTCTGTTTTTCTGCCTTAGGGCTTTTTCTGAAGTCTTCAGAGCTTGCTCAGTCTATAGCCAGGACACTGGGATTGGTGTCCCCTGCCTCCTGTCCTTTAAAATCACAGCCTACATGGTTTCTTGCTGTCATACTAACCCCTGTTGCATAGAGTGGAAACCAGTGCAAGAATCTTTACTGTCCCTCCTTGCTCATGCACTAGCTTCCTCCTCTGGGAACAGCTTCAGATAAGCTACCTGCATCCAGATCTTTGGCCCAGTCTTTGCTCTCAGGAGACCCCATACTGATTCAGCTACCACAGATGACATTTGGTGCAGACTCCTATGGCAGAGGGGTGGGAGGGTTTCACTGCTCTTTCCCTGTTGTGACAGGAAGACCTCAGGATTTACTGTATAGAATCATCACAGGAATCTCAAGCCCTGAATCCCCTCATTTCTTTTGAGAACTTTCTGTGTGAGGAAGGTTTACACAAGTCTTAGCTTCACTTAAGGATAGTAAGTTTGGGAAAGTTTTTTTTAATATTTCTCAAATCTGTTGAAAAAGGCTACAGAATTTATTCCAGAGCTTAGTGTGATTGATTGGTCAGTGATTGTTTGCTGTTTTAAGGAAAATAAATCCTCCTATTATAGCTATTTTTTCCTTATAACTTTCTAATTCCTTTTAAAAAATAACCTTAAATTAATTCAGAATCTAAAATGGGTGTTATGACTAGAGTTTTTTATTTTTACTTTTTAAAGATTTTTATTTATTTATTTTTAGAGGGGATGGGAAGGAGAAAGAGAAGGTGAGAAATATCAGTGTGTTGTTGCCTTTCACACACCCTCTAGTAGGGACCCGGCCCATAACCCAGACATGTGCCCCAACTGGAAATTGAATTGGTGACTCTTTGGTTTGCAGGCCAGCACTCAATCCACTGAGCCACACCAGCCAGGGCATAGAGTTTTTAGCTTTAATTGTATAATTCAAATGGTACCTTTAAGATTTCATTTTTCAAAGTTCATTACTAACATAGAGAAATGCAAAAACAAATTATATTTCCCACAACCATTCTGAACTTACTTATTCTAGTAGTTTGGTATATTGTGTGAGGTTTTGTACATATACAATCATGTCATGTGTGACTCCATATTTTTATTTTATTGATTATGCTATTACAGTTGTCCCACTTTTTCTCCCTTAATCCCCTCTCTGCCCTGTACCTGCCAACCCTCAAGCATTCCTCCTCCTTAGTTCGTGTCCATGGGTTGTACATGTAAGTTCTTTGACTTCTCTGTTTGCTATATAATTCTTAACCTCTCCCCATCTATTTTATCCCAACCAATTATGTTTCCTATTCCCTGTACCTTACCCCCCATTCCTCCCTTCCCCCTCCACACTGAAAATCTTCCATGTGATCCCTATTTCTGTGATTCTTTTCCTGTTCTAGTTTGCTTAGTTTTTGTTTTTTAGGTTCAGTTGTTGACAGTTGTGAGTTTGTTGTCATTTTACTGTTCATAGTTTTTTATCTTTTTCTTAGATAAATCCCTTTAACATTTCATATAATAAGGGCTTTGTAATGATGAACTCCTTTAACTTGACCTTATCTGAGAAGCACTTTATCTTCCCTTCCATTCTTGTTTTTTAAGATTTTATTTATTTATTTTTTTTAGAGAGGGAAGGGAGGGAGAAAGAGAGAGATAAACATCAATGTGTGGTTGCTGGGGGCCGTGGCCTGCAACCCAGGCACGTGCCCTGACTGGGAATCGAACCTGCGGCACTTTTGGTTCGCAGCCCACACTCAACCCACTGAGCTATGCCAGCCATGGCTGCCCTTCCATTCTAAATGATAGCTTTGCTGGATAGAGTAATCTTGGATGTAGGTCCTTGCCTTTGATGACTTCAAATACTTCTTTCCAGCCCCTTCTTGCCTGTAAGGTCTCTTTTGAGAAATCAGCTGATAGGCTTATGGGAACTCCTTTGTAGGTAACTGTCTCCTCTCCTCTTGCTGCTTTTAAGATTTTCTACTTATATTTACTCTTGGGTAACTTTTGATGTGCCTTGGTGTGTTCCTCCTTGGATCCAAGTTCTTTGGAACTCTCTGGGCTTCCTGGACTTCCAGAAAGTCTATTTCCTTAGATTGGGGAAGTTTTCCTTCATTATTTGTTCAAATAAGTTTTCAACTTCTCGCTCTTCCTCCTCTCCTTCTGGCAGCCCTATGATTTGGATAGTGGAGTGTTTAAAGTTGTCCCAGAGTTTCCTAAGCCTCTCCTCATTTTTTTGAATTCTTGTTCATTCTGTTCTGGTTGGATGTTTATTTCTTCCTTCTTTTCCAGATCATTGATTTGAGTCCTGGTTTCCTTCCCTTCACTGTTGGTTCCCTGTATATTTTGCTTCATGTCATTTTGGGTAGCCTTCATTTCTTCCTTCATTTTGTGACCGAGTTCAATCAGTTCTGTAAGCATCCTGATTACCAGGGTTTTGAGCCAACCATCAGATAGGTTGGCTGTCTCCTCATTGCTTAGCTCACTTTCTGTGTTTTTGATCTGTTCTTTCATTTAGGCCATATTTGTTTGTCTTGGTGCACGTGTTATGTTGTAAGGGAGGGGCCTTAGGTATTCACCCAGGGGAGGCAAACCTCTTTGCTGGGTAGTGGCCCTGTCTGTGGGGGAGGCTTCAGAGAGGGAATAATAGGCTTGCTTGTTCTGCTCTAGCCCACTTTTCAATGAACTGTCTCAGGTGAGACTGGGAATTTTTCCTGCCATGGCCAACCCCACAATAGTTTACAGCTAGCTTTGAGTCTTCAGTTTGCCATTCAGTCAGCCCTGCCTTGCCCATGCAGTCCACCACCTTGCTGTGAGTCCTCTAAGCCAGCCCCACTTCACCCACACACTCTGCTGCCTTGCCATGCGTCCTCTCCACTCAGCTGCCTATCTCCTATCCTTCTACCAGTCTGGGTGAATGTCTCTTTAACTGCTTGTTTGTCAGAGTTTCACACAGTTTGATTTTCTGGCACATCTGTTGGTTTATTGTTTTTATTGTTTGTTATCCTTCTTTCGATTGTATGAGAAGCGAAGTGTTTCTACCTACGACTCCATCTTGGCCAGAACTCTGGCTTCTCCCATATTCTTATTTAGGCTTAAAGATAATACAATTCTAATCTCTTAGGGAAGGAAATTTAGAGTCCTTTTGCTACACTATCACAGACTGAAAACCTCCAATGCCAGGGACCTAAACCTCTGAGCATCTATCTCACTGTTGAACAGTTATTATTGTTAGAAATCTTGTTCATGCTTTGGGCTGAGCTGACCTTAGTTTCTCCGTGACAGCCATCCATAAACTTGATGACAAGTACAAATTCCTCCCCATGCATCTCAGCTGAGGTGAAGCAGCTCTCAGTGGTACCTGTCATGAGATACCTGAGGAGAATCCCTGAATGGTCTGTGGAGAACGCAGAATTGAGAAAGAATCATATGATGTAATCTACCAGAGTTGTTTGTAGCAGAATATAATGAATTTTTTTAAAAGTCAGAATGAATGAAAACCAAATGGAAAGTTTAGTTAGGGGACCATAGAAGTGTTTTTTTGAGATGGGTTTTAAAACACATGTTTTATTTTCCCCACACACGTGCTTTGTTTTTGAAAGATTAAAAACCAAACTAGGAGACATATATATATCACTGATTGCTTTTAATAATTTTGTGCTATGGTTTGACCACAGCATTAAGAACAAGCAGAAAAAGCTGATTTAATAACTTTAACAGCACTTAGAGCAATGTCTTTCTTTAAGAGTATTACAATTACAGACCTTAGGTCTAGGAACTACATCACCATTGCTCAGTTAAAAAGAATTAGATACACAACAGTTGGAAACCCTTTTTTGTACATAACTGGGAATTAATGTTGAAAAGTAAGCACAAATGGCTGTTTAAAAAAGACTTTAATGACTTCTGATTATCATAGTTCACATGAACAACTATTGAAAAGTTCAAATACAATTGTACTTTTTTTAGTAGGCTGCTTTATAATAAAAATTAAATGAACTAAATACTGTGAATAGTATTACATATTTTAAAAGAGCTTTAAACTAGACAAGTATACAAGTAGAAAATGCGATTTTTGAAAGCCATGAAATGAAAAGTAGCAATATATCAATAAGCACATTAAAATGAACCAGTATGATAAACAGTAAAGTTTAAGCCTCAATTAGATCTGTAGGAAGGAAACAATGATGTGGCAACAAATTTTAGTACCTCCGAGTCCAAAACATTCTCTGATGACACCCACTCAACAGTCCTTCCAGGAGATCAAACCGGAGTGGGTAAGGGTGTTGTTCTTAGCAGTAATGAGCCTCTGTTCATAATATTGAATCACAGGGGAGCCCTGCAGTATAAGATGGAGCAGAGAGAGGGGCTGGACAGATGGAGAGCACACAAGATAATGATCTTTCCATGGTCCTCCCAAAAACAGATAATAAAAGAAGGGCTGACTTTCAGTCTATTCAGCATTGAGTTGTGTTGTATAGAGGCATTTTCAGTTTAAGGATAATTGGTAACAATTTGCTTTCTGGAGGAAAAGGATATGATCCTACTGTGATTTTCAAAATCAGAACATAAACCACTGAGCAAATAAAAACCATGGAATTTATTAGAATTAATATCCTCGAGTAACAGAATACACTGGAAAAATGTATCAAATGGGTAAAATTTCACTGATGGCTTTTATGGACCACACTGGAAAGGATGCTCACACACATGATTCAACAGTGGTTTAGTGAGCATGCTGTTATAGGATTTTTAAAAATATATTAGGATATTTGAAGATAAATGCAGAAGTCACAGTCAGACACTAAAAACTGAGCTGGAAGCAGACACTGTAAGAGAGGGGAGACACGGTACACAACTCCAAACATAATCCCTAACCAGTGACCAAACTTAGTTTATTTCTTGGGTCAAGATTACCATGAGACACCAAAAGAAATGGATGTTAAGATTCTTCACTTGGCTGGCAGATAGCTAATTCTCTGCTAATGATAACCTACTATCCATAATGACATTTTTTCGAAGAATGGGGTCTTCTCTGATGTGGATTCATTTTCCCTGAGGTATTCTTTCCCTACAACTCCACTGTCATTTTATTGGCTCCACAGCTTCAACTTATCAAAGGAAAATGCAAAGAGAGACTTGGGACATAGTCATAAATATCTCTGTACTGAACTAAGTCCTCTGTCTGCTGCAAGCCCATGTACTTTGGGTGTGATTTTTGCAATTTTAACAAAATGTGCACTATCCTTCAGTCATAATGTCTTTTCATAAAACAAGCTGAAAAATCAGGATTTTTTCCTGACTATAACTAAAACTGGTCCAAATAAGCACTAAAAGAGATGAAAAGAAGCAGAATCTAGTGGTAAACAAAAAGCCATGGAATTTTAAAAAATTAATTTCTAAAACTTCACAGCAAAGATGCAAGTCTCAACTGTTATACATATGCTGGTCACAAACTAGCTTGCTTGTTCAGACTTCTTTCCCTTGTGTTATAATATTGATATTTAATAGGAAAATAAACTACATAGACTTTTATCTGTATGCATCCATTTGCAAATTTCCTTACAAAAGAGGACAAAGCACATAGGCATTCACAAATTCTATGCCATTTCTGTTAAAATTGGTATCTATACATTATATTACAGTATTAACAATGTTTCTTCTACCCATTGGGTAGGATATGTGCATAATATATTCAAGTTATATACAGCACCTTACAAATAAAAACAGGAAAAAACAGACAGCTGAAGAAGCACCATTGTAAGTGAGGCACAACAAAGGTGGAGCACAGAAAACAGCAGTGGTGGGGTTCAGCTCTTATGTCTGCTAACACCAGAACATGAGACCATGTGGTTGCTTAAAGCCTACTAACATACAGAGCTCTCTGAAGTGACATAGATCTGCATAATACACATGTGTTATATAGTGATAATTTCTGTATAGCTCCAAGGCCCACCACAGTATACTTAAGTACACACTGAGGAAGGAAAGAAAAGGATGAAGGGAAGATGGTGCTTTCTTAGCAAGGCATCCTACTCAGGACAACCTCCTATCACAGTCAACCTGAAAGTAGCAGCAGCAACAGCAAATAACTGTCTAATCCTGGCAGAAATCATGAATTTAAAATATGCAAAAGATGCAGCACTGTGGGTAGTATAATAGCATAAGCTGAAGTGTAGGATATCTCAAGGCAGGAGAATACTCTCCATTTTCCATCCACTTCTCTCTTCTCTGCTGCCGCAAAGCTGCCTTTAAATCCCTAAAAGTTAGGTGAGTGCAAAGCTGCTGGGACTATCCATGATCTGGGGTGAAAGCAGTTTCTTAATTTGTGACTTTGGTGTGCCCCTGTCAGATAGTGTTCTTCACAGTGAGGAGGAAGACTTGTCAACTTGTCACCCAAGTTGACAAGTCCTGCAATTTGATCTAAATTTGCCAAGGCTGCAGTAATCTAGGTGAGGGGAAAAGATCAGAGGCTGCAATGCCTGCTCTTCAGCCAGGTTGGGATGCTGGTTGGGAGCGGAAGGGGGTTTGGGGAATAGTAAGTCGCTGTACAAAGGCTTTGGCGCCAAGCACTGGCATGGTTTTGCTTTTAGTCAGACAGAATCAAAAAAATGAACAAAAACCAAATATTCTTACCAGGTTTTTTTCCTTCATACACTGCTGAGCTTTCAAAGTTTTAAGAAAAATTAGTCGCATACCAATTAACATGCAGTGAATGTTGCTGTTCTTAGCATCAAACCTCAAGGAGTGAGCACCAGCACAGCAAACAATACATGAGGTGCCAGGAACACACAGGAGGAGCCTGAGTAGCCAAGGCACGAACGGACTTTCTTCTGAGGGGCAGGGGCTGGACAGGTGTATCTCTTGCTATGGACCAGTATCTGAAGGCCATTACACCAGGACTCACCCTAAAAAGGTCTTCCTTGAGAGAAGAGCAATTGGATGGAAGATACAGGATTGCCCATTTCAGGATACAACTACTGGTTCTGAGAGGAAGTCAGTGATTTGAATGGATTCTTCCACATAAGAGAAGTTTTCTAAAAGTAGTTGCCTGTTGACACCTCATTCTTATGAAGATAAAGGTAAAGAAGATCTAGTGGAGATATTTAGAAGCTTAAGACACACTCATCTGTGTACCACATTCCTGTGCCGGTGTTAAAAGGCCTACAGTTTACTGTTGGTCCCTAGTTCCTCTCCCATAAGTTTAGTGGATATATATGTGTGTGTATCCTCATGACAAATCTTGTAAGTTTTAAATATTCTTCTCTGCTATCTTGAAATTTCTTGTGGACTGTGTGTCTTTGTGTATATGTGATGGAGAGGACAGAGGAAATGCTTGTTAAGCTTCTTTAATACTAAATTTTGGTCAGAAATGAAAAGAATACTTTAACTTTTTAAATGCATAATTAGTTTAGCAAAATCTCTTTTGTACTGAGGACTGTTTCAGGGTCTGAAGAACACTAGGCTTTCTGAAAAAGCAAATATATGCCTGAAGACTGTTTCTGTAAGTGGGACTTAGCATGTGTTGGGTTTCATGCTCCTGGAAGTCCCTGGGACAAGGGACAAGTCACAGCAGGATGCCCAGAATATCAGTTCCTACCAACTATTCTTTTGAACAGTGCAATCCTTTGCTTTAACACTCTACTGAAATAACCAACCTATTACTGATTGCCTAAATCATTGCTTTCTAAACTGGGCCCCTGGGCTCCAACAGTACACCGTCTTTTAGAACATTAGGCCCCACTGTGTGAGCTGCGCCTTCACAAACACTCTTCTTTCCACAATAGGCCAGTGAGGTGTGGAAAGAGGTACTGATCTAAGTCACCTTTTCCCTGTGTCAAAAGGAAATTGATTATTAATTCAAGGTGAATTAATAATGACCTTGGCTTTTAAACTAATTCATTACCGAGGTCCAGCCTCAAGACATTTCAAGTCATAGTTTTGTTATGTCTCTCTGTCTTTAAATAACTATTTAACCTAAAGGGCAATTCTCTAGAGTAGCCTAATGGGAGGAACCTTTCTTTTGAAGGATGATTAAACTCATTTGAATTAAATAATTGTTTTGCCAATTATATGGACATCTGCAAAACATTCATATACTTGCAAAGTGACTAGGAATTGACAAGTTTCTGACCTTAGGTCATTCTTGCAGCAGGTAGGGAAGTTAAGGATTGTAAAAACATTTTGAGCTAGTTACAATGTGGGTTCACCCACTTTGCCAAAATTGCAGGCAAGGTTTGGGATGATATAATTAGCTAATCTTACCAGGGGACACCTGGCCAATAATCTACTCCAAACTTCCACCAATGGGATCCTGACTGGGACAAGAACTTCCTAATCTTCCCCTAACAGGGTGAGATGGGCTTCATGCTACAAGGATTGCCAGTTTCTTTCAAGCACAGGCTTGTGATTCAGGCAATGAGCTGAGCAGTTAGGAGGCTCTGGTCCTGAGTCAAAGCTCCCAGGGCTCTGCTCATTCTTGGGATTCCCACTGTGACTCTCAGTGAACACACTTCCAGACAGAGTCTGCAGCATGAGTGCCAACCAACTATTGCCTACCTTTGTTCTCTGAGAGTTTGACTAGTTCTGTGGCTATTACTGGGTGAAATGAATAAAACCAACGAAGAGTCCAATCCTCAAAACAAAAGAGAAACCAGCAACCTACCAAGAAAAGCAGCAGAAAGCAGAGGGCAGCGAACAGGATTTGTAGTTCAGAATAGTCTCTCCAGTTCTCAGCCAACAGCACAAAGTCACCTCACTGATAAATCACCTCAGTGACCCACAGACAGACTCAAACACACATGTGTTATTTGGCATTAAAACTACACAGATTGGAATCACTGAATCATCATTCCATTCCATTTTGTTACATGCAGAGGCCAAAGGGACCTAACCTGCATAGAGCAGGCTTTTGCTACAGACAAGCCCTCCCATCGTGCGGTATTCTGGACTTATTGGCTGATGCTATTATTAAAGCCAGATGCTTACTTCTGCAAAAGAAAGTTATTCATTTTACATAAGAACAAATATTTGTAAATATCAGGAATATTAAAACTAACAATATTTAAAATTAGTTTCTAGTTGCATTTTAACTGCATGTTGTGCTTTTTATCCTGTGCTTTTAAAGCTGCTCCCCTACCATGTACTGTTTTATAACTGACTGTTCAGTTCTGGCCACCACTGCAAAGGCTGAATGAACTCCCACAGGAGTTTGCATTCCTCCAGGAATGCTGCGCCAGTACTAATGAAGTGCAATGGCTTATTGTCATGCTTGGCAATGTGGTGTTCTTTTGTCAATTCTGGGCCTTTCTATGTATGAAGAAGCCACTGCCAGCATCACTCACACACTGAGGCTGGGAGGCTCCATGGGGAGTGACCACTGAGAGCCTCTCAAGTACTGACCAGCTGTCCAGGATTGAACTGAACTATCTAGGAAAGGAGAGAGATGATGGGAATATACTGAGAAGTCACATTATTTCAACTGTATTAAAAATAACCACCTTACATTTTAAACAATTTATTGCATAAAATAATGTATGTATCTGAGTATAATTCATGCTACAGTGAAAAAAATCTAAATTACTGAAGAAACTCCACTGCTGCAGGACAAGGGCAGCTGCATGATACTGGATGTATAAATTCATGTGTCAGGCTCATTTTTAATAAAATGGGCAGCCTAAGACTAGCAGAATAACTCAACAATACAGAAATGCTAAAACTTGGCACTTCCCATCTTCCATCCAAAAGTCTCCAAGTGCTTCAGGGAACTACTGCTATCTGATGCAAATTCTTACAATAATAACTTTTCTTGATTTACGTAAGTTGGCATGTTAGGCTATGTCCCCCAAAAATTTTCCTTGCACAATTATGGGGCACACTCCAGGGTATTCCTCAGACCTGATAATAATCCACAGGTGAAAAGACAACATACAGAATGTCACATAAAATGGTTCCCTTATATATATTTTAAACATTAAGATAGTGCAACTTTTAAAAACATATCATCATAACAACACAAATTAACTCCTTGCATTCACCTAACTTCTCCACTTTACCTTGGCACGAAAAAAAAAAAAAAACAGGAATTTTGAATCATATTTTGAAAACAAAAGTTCCACACCTCGGGAGAAAAAGCAAACTGGCCAATTCTTCCCCATGATAATATATAGTAATGCTTCCTTCTTTATTCATTTAATTATAAAACAGGCCATTCTAGCCTCTTTCTCTGTAGTCTCCTTTCAAAATTAAATAAATCAAATACCTCTGGGTTTTATTTCATGATATCTCAAAGCATCCCTTTCCCTGTGTTCCCATGCCCACCCTTTGCCAAAACTATCCCCCCTCCCTATGCCTGCCCCCAAATAAACACTGTTTATGGTCAGACTGGATGGAAGTTTGTATTATTTCAGTCTAGTTTGCATGCAGTTTCCCTGGAAGGAATCAGAAACAAAGACCACATTTGCACATTTGGTTTTCCTTAGTTGTAGCACGTAAAACTCGACAGCACTGTGCCCAGGAGCAGAGGAGCTGTGCAGCCCTCCTCCCTCCTCGGTTTCTTCTCAATTCAAGTGAATATTGGGGGGTCAGACAAGATTCCCAGGCTTCCCATCTTTGCCCTGGATGGGCACCATTGTGCTCCCAGAGCTGTCCTGTTGAAATGGCAGTCTGCTCCCTCTTTGCATGTTGCCGTGCTGGTGATGGAAGAAAGAGGCTCCTGGGTAGTGGCCCATCACCTCGCTGTACGTTGGAGGTGGCCCTTCCATCCTCCCATTACTGCTGCAGGTGCTGGCAGTAATGCCTGAATTGCTGCTGGGTGGGCACGGGCCCACATTATACACAGAAATGTCTATCAAATCACTGTCAAATATGGTCCGGTTGGGTGGGGCCCTCACAGATTCTCGGTTGAGTTCCATCTGCTGTTCAGGATCCCTGAGCTGCAGGGTACAGGGCCCCTGGTAAGGAGGTGGCTCCTCCCCATCAGACAGGGAGATGGTGGGGGGGAGGTCAATCTCATGTTGCACATAGGGGTAGGTGGGCTGAAAGCGGCTGAACCGGTCCCTCTGGATAAAGGATGGGGCAGCAAACCTGTCTCTAGACCGAGGTGGATACATGATCTGCAAAGAAAAGAGCAAAGGCTTAAAGATATTTTTTTGGCACAATAGTGGTCATAAATGTGATGGTATCAACAAAATTCACACTTGGCCTGTGTTCTCATCTGTCTGGAAACTTTCCCCCCACTCAACACAACAGGAAAAGACAATCCCCCCAAAAAATGTAATTTTCTTCTTAAAATTTTTTAATGTATTGATTTTAGAGAGAGGAAGGTGGGGGAAAGAGAGAGAGAGAGAAACAGATTTGTTGTTCCACTTATTAATGCATTCATTGATTGATTCTTGCATGTTCTTTGATGGGGTTTCAAACCCACAACCTTGGGGTATAGGGCTGATACTCTAACCAACTGAGTTATGTGGCCAGGGCCATAAATGTAATTTTCTTATTCTTCATGAGTTAGACCACTCATCTTGCCAAATTATCGCTTATCCAATATGGTTCAATAATGAAGAATTGTGTGTAACTGAAAATTTGGATTTAATGGGAATTATTGTGTATGCTATTTGTACACTATGTGTACGTCTCCCACTGGGTCAAGTAAAATACAAGAGTAACTTCCAGAGTGCAAGAAAAAGTAACACAGTGGAAGCGTGCTGTGCAGAAGGCACTCTGGTCCTATTTACCACATGAGCTGGTCCTATTTACCACATGACCTGGTTCAGGCCTCTACTCCTTTACAAATAAAGTAAGAGGACTGGGCTGCCTGCTTTCTCAGGTCCCCTCCTACTCTCCCACCTGTGATTCAGAAAAGTGGGGAGTGGCTCAGAGTTTTCATTGTAAATATAAGTTACAACTTCACCTGATGGTTCTTAGAACAGGTAGGAAGCACTGGGTCAATTTATGAATTATTTATAGGAGCTTGTTGCTCCATCAGGTACTTAGAAAAATATGGAATAAGTGACTTCTTTTTCCCTCTGGTCTCTAATCCTTTCCAGTTATTTCTAGACAAAAGTTTCCTATAGTTAGTTTTAGTAACTGACATGAAAAATATTTTATATTCCAAAATAAATATGATTATAGATATTTTCCAAAGTGAATTCTTACATAGTCTTCTCACCTATTCCACCACCCATTTTTCTAGAGGAAAGGTAATGCTTGTGTGTGCATCCATCCATTGACTTCTCCCATACCATATTTTTAACTTAAAGGTAAAAGACACCTTTGTTTTTAGGTCATACTATTAAACTTGAAGATGTGGAAATGAATCATACTCTATGTTTAAACTATGCCCACTTCTGCCAAGACTCATTATTAGCAACTTATAGTGTCATGTAAAGATCAGTGATTCTCAATTTGTTTTCTGTAGGGAGCTTTAGACTAGCATCAATAATCCCTAGGAGATTCTAAGTTATAGGCATATGCCTTAATTTAAATGTTATTTATTTTTTTAGAAGGTGGACTATATGACTTTATTTTATTTTTTTTCCACACATTTTTTATTGCTGTTCAAGTACAGTTATCTCCATTTTCCTCCCTCCTCCACCACCCCAGCCATTCCCACTGCCCACCCTTGATCCAACCCCTTTTTGGTTTTGTCCATGTGTCCTTTATACATGTTCCTGAAAACCCTTCCCCAGTTCCCTTCCTTTATCCCTTCCCACCTCTCCTCTGGTTACTGTCAGTTTATTCTTATGGACATAATAAAGTTACTTACTTTTTCAAGATTTTATTTATTTTTAGAGAGAGGGTAAAGGAGAGAGAAAGAGAGGGAAAGAAATAGCAATGTGTGGTTGCCTCTCATGTGCCCCCTATTGGGGACCTAGCCCACAACCCATGCATGTGTCCTGACTGGGAATCGAACTGGTGACTCTTTGGTTTGCAGGCCTGTGCTCAATACACTGAGCCACACCAGCCAGGGCTAATAAATGTTATTTCTTATTCTATGTTGTCATACATTCGACTTTTCCACATATTTTGTTGTAATGTTTTTTTTTTCCTCTCCTCCCTCCTCTATGCACATTGGTTCAGCAGCCACCTCCAGCCACCTACACCCCTCCCTTGTCCAATCCCTTACCTCTGAGGCACCTGGCTGAGGACCGGAGCTGTCTGAAGGCCACAAGCACCCTTCCTGGCAGGAGTGGGAGGGGGGACACCACAAGAAAATCATTAGTTTCATGCAGTAACACCTAAAATCAAGGAAGCACATTCCTCTTTGACAGTAGTAGGCCTATTTAAGTCACAGAACAACAAAGAACTAGTCCTTTTATTTCACCAAACATCTAAAAGGAGAACTGTGACTGCTGGGAACTGTCCTGCCTGGTTTCAGAGGCTGTAACCCTGCCAACAGGTGAAAAGGCCCCATGTCTAGGGAACCTTGGGACCATAAACCACTAAGGAGACAAAACATCCTCACAGAAGGGGCACAGCCTCTGCCCGCTTTACTTCACCCTGCTTGGTCCTGAGTGGATGACTGGTTAGCCAATGACAGGTAAGATTCCTCGAGGGAAGGACAACCTAAGACAGGCATGGTCCTGAAGGGACCATCAGGGAAGGATTTAGGGGATTATGGAAGAAGACCCTCACCCCTCGGCTTTATCATAGCCTGAGTCCTCATTCTATTTGTAAAAAGTCTCCTAATCTCTTGGCTGCCTTGATTTGCCCACCTGATTCAGGCCTAAAACAATGTCAAAGGGGGGTGCAGCCCGGTGCCAGAATCAGCAGTGCCCAGTGTGGGGGAGTGGTGGCCTAAGAAAGAATGCATAAAGTCCTTTGACACCTGCTTTGATAAGAATGTCCTCAATTTAAATGTTAAGGGTCCAATCATAAAATAAGTTTGTTTCCCAAGGTTTTACAGCTGATTGGCATCATCCTGTGTACCAGACCCTGACTTGAAAGGACCCCCATGATCTCAGAAATGTTACCTGTAAACCATACCCCCTTTCTTTGATATGCATCTCTATGTAAGCTAAACTCAATAAAAGCCCATTGAGGGACTAAAACACCTTTCTCCTCTGAGAGATTGGTCAACCTTCTTCCCCAAGCATATCATGTCTTGGTAGAATTATTCTCATTCACAGTGGCCTGGGGGAACTCTGCTGGACAAAGCTCCCCCACATGTGACCAAAAGGAAAAGTTAGAAATTCTAGGTCTCAACCAGATTTGAGGTAGATTGGATTTGAAGTCAGACATATTTCAAACTCACACTTGTGTGTGAAATACATTTCAAATGTCATCAAATCATATTTAATCACTGGCTAGATTGGGGGAGAGTCTGAGTAAATTAAGCTCTTGTACAAATGTGCATTACTACAGCCAGCCAGGTGTTACCCACAGCCCTTCTGAACTGTGATTTGGCACTGCACAGCCACACTGGTTGGCTTTCAAACAAAACTAAGTTTCTAAAGCCTGAATGCCCTTCAAGAGTCTTCTAATGAATTTATTCTTCAGTCCCTTTATTCCCAAGGCATATGTGACTTGACATCTAGTTAATATCTTTTTTTGAAAATGCTTAGCCAGACTGGCAACATGACAAGCAAACACTAGACATTATTAAGGCTCATTTCAAACACCACTTACTTGCTTACAAAGCACTTCATTATGTTTTCCCATTTAAAACAAAATTGTTGGCTACTAGCAATGGTCTGTTGGGCTATTAGGTAAAGACCTGCTATTGTAATAAAAAGAACTATGAGGGAGCATGATGTTTGTATTTTGGGATTCCCAGGAATACATGAACTTGTGCAATCACTGAGCCTCCTGAGAACCTGAAAGCACCCACAAGACTTGTGAGCCTTCTCTTTAGGGGAAAACACCCCTAAATCTCTCTTGCTCTCTTTCGTGGCCCAGCTTTCTAATGCAAATACCCTATTTGAACAACAGGGTGTTTGTCCAATGCATACAACCTGATTCTAGGATGCCCACAGAACATCATGGACTGGACTCAGCAGCAAAAATATAAACAGACCCAGAAGCATTTAGAGGAAATTTGGGCTTAGGGCTTGACTATAAAATTATATAATGAGCTATTATAGCTCAGGACTGATAACAGGTGACAGATCTCATTCTATCTTATAAAGTGGCTGACCCACACCCACAACAGCTCTTCACAGGACCAAGGCAGCTCACACAACACTTCAGAGCATATGTTCTCCTGGATCAAAGCGAAACAATCACTATAGTTTGGAGTTGTTATAGTAACTTTCATATTGAAAATGGCATAGAAACTCATCCTCAGATGTTTCTAAGACTTATATTCTGCCATACTCCCTCTCCCTTTCTTCAAATGGAGCTCAAAGCCACTACTGCCCACCAGCTACCTCACCAATGTCAGCTCTAACCTATCCAGAGAACTGGCAACAGGCAACAGAAAAAACAGAAGGCTATACACAGTGTGGAGCATAATAGCCAGAAATAAAACCACCAGAAGTGGCCCAGAAGTCAAGGGTTGCATGTTTTCTGAAAATGGCAGGAACCACCCTCAGTGGCTTTATTCCCCTAGCAAGTAGCAAAACTGGAAAAATGCCTAAAGAGATTAAGCCTTGCACACTCAATCTTATATTTCACCAAATTCATATCAACCTCCTTCTTACTAAATTCATTCAGCACTTTTTGGCCCTCCTTTCACCTGACCTCCCAGCAGCACTGGCCCCTCTCATTGACCTCAGAGACACCGCCCTCCTGGGGTCCACACCCTGACTTCTCTGCCACTTTGCCTGCTCTTCAGGGAGTGCCTCTAATACTACATTTGATTAAATATTGGAGTTCCCCAGAGCCCTGTCTGGGGCTCTGTTCCTCTCACTGCAGTCTTCCTGGGCCACTTCATTCCCACCACAGCTTACAGGGCCATCCTCATGAGGATGTGTCTATCTCTGGCCCCAACTTCTCTACTGAGCTCCAGACATGTCTAGCTGGGGAGGAGGGTGAGGGCGGGCTCTCACATTCCAACAGACTCCTAAAACTAAACAGGTCTAAAGTGGAACTCATGAAGTTCTCCCCCAAACCTCTCATTTCTTTAAACTGCTGTTGTCTCATCAATTCACCACTCTCCCTCACCACTATTCCATTTCCCTCTATTGCCACCATTACTATTTTAATAAGGATGTAATTTATTTAACTATTCATTGACAATTGCCCACAATCTCCAATTTATTCACTTTTACAGGACACTTATTTTTCAGGTTTTTCCTGACTCCTGTGAACCAACATGTGGTTCACAGGAGTCATTAAAACATCAAAATCTAGCCCTGGCTAGTATGGCTCATTGGATTGAACACCAGCCTAAGAACCAAAGGGTAGCAGGTTCGATTCCTGGTCAAGGCACATGCCTGGGTTGTGGGCCAGGTCCCCACTAGGGGACGAGTGAAAGGCAACCACACATTGATGTTTTTCTCCCTCTCTGTCTCCCTCCCTTACTCTCTGTCTAAAAATTAAAAAAAAAAAGACTTAAAAAAAGAAAAGAAAGAAACTTCAAGATCTGTAAGACGCCATAGTAGAACTGGTTAATATCACCAGCCCAGAAAGCTGTCATTCCCGTTCTGTGCTCAGGACTGATATGTAAATCCAGACATGGAATATGACCAGAATTCTATAAAGGCTGGATCCTAATCATATTGATGGAAATAGAACTACTCTGTACCTGCACTCATGCCATAACCTGCTCTGGTTGATCTTCTCTGGGCTGTCCCATGCTGCCATCACCAGATTGCCTTCATTAGCATGCTGCTAGTGGAGCCCAATGATTTTTGCTTTCCTTGGTGAAATGAAGTTCTTTGACTATGAGCTGGCATCTCCAATGAGTCAGCCCTATAATGTCTGAGAGCCCATGGATAGCTGAATTCAAAGATGTGGGCCCTATTGTCCAGAACTCTCAGTTTCTTCCTCTCCATGCTAGTGATGACATTTTCAGGGAGAAGGGGACTCGTCAAATGGCTGAAGTCCTGGATCCTCATTATGGAATCAATTTTTATCTCAAAAATGAAAGTTCTAATGTTCTTGGCTAATGCTGGTATTGTTACATTATGGCATACTAAGAACAAGCTATGAAATAAAATAATACTTAAAATAGTTCACAGAATTTTGAGCAATAGGAACAATATTTTGCTAATACTTTTATACAGGCTTAAATTCATCTCATCTCTTACAGTTGTTTTCCTTGCAACAATAACAACCAAAAGGAAGGGAAGCATCTACTGTCTGTTTATTCATTACTTCACTATACATCTATTGAGTACTTCCTGGCAACAGATCTCAATCCTTTTCTACTGCAACATGTGAGATAATGTGCATACATAATCTAACATGTATGGTGGCACACGTTCCCATGGGGTAGGTGATAGGGGCACAAGAAGGGGTCCATACAATCCCTAGGGTTAGCTATCACTCCAATCCCTTTGTTCCACTCAGGAAAGTATTCTGGAATGCAACTGAGTTAATAAGCCAGACACTACTCTATGGATTATATTCAATCAATCCTCGTCTATTTTTTAAGGTATATTATTCTCAAATCATTCATATTGTATTTAAGTAGTGCCAGTTACTTGATACAAACATTAAAACTGAGCAGGACACACAGGGGACTGTCACACCTGCTCCAGGAAGCTTACAAGAAGGGAAACCAATCTTAGGAGTAAAGAAAGTGGGCCCTATGGCACTCTCTGCATTGCATGTAATGTATTTTATTCTCTAGTTTTCTTCTTGCAACCAAAGCTCTCTAACAAAAGACTGAATATCTGATGCCAACTTAATATTACCCAGATGGATGACACTGTTTTCAATACAATGTGGCTCTGTAAAGGCAAATGGATTCTGAGCTGGGAAAACCCTAAGCCAGAATCCTGGTCTGCCATTGATCAATCTGTGACTTCTGGCAGCTTATTTATTTTCTCCAAACCTCAATTCATTGCTTTGTAAAATGGGGTTGTTCTGAGGCTCAAGTACCACAATGGATGTAAATTCCTTAGCACACTGCCTTGCAAATGAGTATTCAGTATATGGTATCTCTTAACATTACACGTAATGATTACCTGCTGATATCACAACTAATGTGAGGATAATTTTCAACTCATTTTTATTTTTTATTTTTAAGTTTTTATTTCTGTTGTTCAATATAATACACATATAGAAAAGTACACGAAATACAAATGTTCAACTTAATGAATTATTTTAAAGTAACATCCAATTTATTGCCATTCAGGTTAAGAAATAAAAAACACTGACAGTACCCGGAAACCCATCAGGTGCTCCTTCCCCAACACAACTGCTCTCCTGGATGTAGCCAATGTCCTGCTTTACATAGCATTACTTCCTAAGTATATACATTAAATGCCTATAGGTTACTTTGTTATTTTTGAACTTTCTTTTCTTTTTTAAAATATATTTTATTGATTATGCTATTACAGTTGTCCCATTTCCCCCCTTCACTCTCCTCTACCCTGCACACCCTCTCCCACCCACATTCCCCCCCTTTAGTTCACGTCCATGGTTCATACTTATAAGTTCTTTGGCTTCTACATTTCCTATACTATTGTAACCTTCCCCCTGTCTATTTTTGACCTACCATTTTATGCTTCTTATTCCCTGTACTTTTTCCCCCTCTCTCCCCTTCCCACTCCCCTGTTGATAACCCTCCATGTGATCTCCATTTCTGTGGTTCTGTTCCTGTTCTAGTTGTTTGCTTATCTTGTTTTTGCTTTTGTTTTAGGTGTGGTTGTTAATAACTGTGAATTTGCTGTCATTTTACTGTTCATATTTTTATCTTCTTTTTCTTAGATAAATCCCTTTAACATTTCATATAATAAGGACTTGGTGATGATGAACTCTTTTAACTTGACCTTATCTGAGAAGCACTTTATCTGCCCTTCCATTCTAAATGAAAGCTTTGCTGGGGAGAGTAATCTTGGATGTAGGTCCTTGCCTTTCATGACTTGGAATACTTCTTTCCAGCCCCTTCTTGCCTGTAAGGTCTCTTTTGAGAAATCAGCTGACAGTCTTATGGGAACTCCTTTGTAGGTAACTGTCTCCTTTTCTCTTACTGCTTCTAGGATTCTCTCCTTCATTTTTACCTTGGCTAATGTAATTATGATGTGCCTTGGTGTGTTTCTTCTTGGGTCCAAATTCTTTGGGCCTCTCTGAGCTCCCTGGACTTCCTGGAAGTCTATTTCCTTTGCCAGATTGGGGAAGTTCTCTTTCATTATTTGTTCAAATAATTTTTCCGTTTCTTGCTCTTCCTCTTCTCCTTCTGGTACTGCTATAATTCAGATGTCGGAATGCTTAAAGATGTCCTGGAGGTTCCTAAGCCTCTCCTCATTTTACTGAATTCTTGTTTCTTCATTCTTTTCTGATTGGATGCTTCTTGTCCACTTCATTGATATGAGTCCCAGCTTCCTTTCCATCACTATTGGTTCCCTGTACATTTTCCTTTATTTCACTTAGCATTGCCTTTATTTTTTTCATCTAATTTGCAACCAAATTCAACCAATTCTGTGAGCATCCTGATTACCAATGTTTTTAACTGTGCATCTGATAGGTTGGCTATCTCTTCATTGCTTAGTTGTTTTTTTTCTGGAGCTTTGATATGTTCTTTCATTTGGGCCTTTTTTTTTTTTTTTTGTCTCAGCTTGCCTGCTACTCATTAAGGAGCAGAGCCTTAGGTGTTCACCAGGGTGGGGTAAGCCATGTCGCTGTGTTGTGACACTGTATGTGGGGCAGGGGTCTGAGAGGGAACAATGGCGCTTGCTCCACTCTCTGCTGGATTTCAGTTATTTCCCCCACTACCCACAAGCAAATTGGGCCGTTCTGGTGCTGATTCCTGTGTGGGTGGGTTTGTTTACAAACCCTGGGACCCTGTTCTCTCTCCAGGGAACTGTCCTGTGAGGCGGGGAGTTTATCCCAGCACCTCAACCCGCACAGGTGTTTTCCATTGGTGGTTTGAGGCTTTATTTCCCCTTGCTGGGATCCTGGGTTGTGAGGTCTGTCTTGCTCCCCAAGTGTTCCTCCCAGTTTATCCACATGTGAATGTGTGACTGCTGCCTTGCTGGCCAGCTGCAGCTTTGCCCACCTGGCACCATAATCCATCACTTGGCTGGGTTGGCCAGCCACTGCCTTGCCCACCCTGGTCCTCTACCACCACTTTGCCATGAGTCCTCTCCACCCAGCTGTCCATCTCCACCCCTCCTACTGGTCTGGAAGGATGTTTTTTCTTTAACTCCTTGGTTGTCAGACTTCCATACAGTTCGATTTTCTGTCACTTCTGGTTGTTTATTATTTTTAAATTGTTGTTGTCCTTATTTTGGTTGTGCAAGAAGGCACAGTGTATCTACCTACACCTCCATCTTGGCTGGAAGTCTTGAGTATAGCATTTTTAAATTCATTCATCCATTGAGGGATAGTTTGATTGTTTTTACCTTTGGGCTATAGTGAATAATACTGCTACAAAGAGGGATATACAAATATCTCTTTGAATCCTGCTTTTAATTCTGTGAGTATATACCCAGAAGTGGAGTTGCTGAATCATATGGTAAATTTATGTTTAATTTTTTGAGGAACTACCATAATATTTTCAATAGTGGTGGTCATTTTACATTCCCACCAGAAGTGCACAGGGTTCCAATTTCTTCACATCTTTGATAAGACTTTTTATTTCCTTTCTTTAATAATAGCCATCCCAATGAGTATCTCATTATGGTTTTGAGTTGTATGTGATTAGTGTATTAAATCAGGTTCAGGATTCTCCAGAGAAACAGAACAAATAGGATGTGTATATATATACACACACACACATATATATATACACACACATCTATCTATCTGTCTGTCTGTCTATCTATCATCTATTAATTATAGAAACTGGCTCATGTGGTTATGGGTCTGATAATCAGCCATGTGTGAGATGGAGAATCAAGCAAGCTGGAGGGATAGTTTAATCTGAGTCTGAAGGCCTGCGAACCAGAGGGCCACTGGTGTAAGTCTGTAAGTCCAAATGCCCAAGAACCAGAGGCTCCAATGTGAAAGGGCAAGAGAATAGAATGCCCAAGTTCAAGATGAAAGAGAGATTTGCCTTTTTCAACCTTTTTGTTACATTCAGGTCCTTGAGGAATTAGAAGATGCCCACCCACATTTGGCGAGGGCAGATTTTCTTTATTCAGTCTACTGACATTAATAATTCTGGAATTATTCTCACAGAGACATCTGGGCATCACTTAGCCCACTCATATTGACACATAAAATTAACCATCACAATTAGGAATACTGAGCTCTTCCCATGTCCTTATTGGCCATTTGAGTATGTTCTTTGGAAAAATGTCTCTTCAAGTGTTTTGTCTATTTTTAAATTGGGTTGCCCATTCTTTTGTTGTTGAATTATAGGAGTCCTTTATAGATTCTGAATATTAAAACTTATCAAATATATGATTTACAAATATTTTCTCCCATTCTATGTGTTGCCTTTCATTCTCTTGAAAGCATCCTTTGACAAACCAACATTTTTAATTTCTAAAGACCAATTTATTATTTTTCTTTTGCTGCCTCTGCTTTTGGTGTCATATTCAATAAATCATTGCCAAATCCAATATGTTGAAGTTTCTTCACCACTGTTTTCTTTAAGAGTTTTATAGTTTTAGCTCTTGCATTTACATCTTTGGTACATACTGGGTTAAATTTTGTGTATTGTATAAGATATGGATTCAGTGTTATTGCTTTCCATGTGGATATCCAGTTTTCCCAGCACTATTTTTTGAAAATACTGTCTTTCTTGCATGGCCTTGGCACCCTACTCAAAAATCATTTGAAAAGCATGAGAAAGTGTACTGCTGGGCTCTCTATTCCATTGTCTCTTTCATGCAAGTACTATACTCTCTCATTTTTAAAAATATATTTTGTTGATTATGCTATTACAGTTCTCCCATTTTTTCTCCCCCTTTTCCCCTCTGCACCCACCCTCTCCCACCCATATTTACACCACCACCCCTTAGTTCATGTCCATGGGTTGTACATATAAGTTCTTTGGCTACTGCATTTCCTATACTATTCTTAACCTCCCCTTGTCTATTTTCTGCCTACCACTTATGCTGCTTATTCCCTGTACCTTTGCCCCATTTATCCCCTCCCTTTATCCACTGATATCCCTCCATGTGATCTCCATTTCTAGTTGTTTGCTTAGTTTGTTTTTGTTTTCATATTTTTTTAAGGTTCAGTTAATGGTAGTTGTGAGTTTGTTATCATTTTACTGTTCATTGTCTTGATCTTCTTCTTTTTCTTACATAAGTCCCTTTAACATTTCATATAATAAGGGCTTGGTGATGATGAACTCCTTTAACTTGACCTTATCTGGGAAGCACTTTATCTGCCCTTCCATTCTAAATGAAAGCTTTGCTGGGGAGAGTAATCTTGGATGTAGGTCCTTGCCTTTCATGACTTGGAATACTTCTTTCCAGCCCCTTCTTGCCTATAAGGTCTCTTTTGAGAAATCAGCTGACAGTCTGATGGGAACTCCTTTGTAGGTAACTGTCTCCTTTTTTCTTGATGCTTTTAAGATTTTCTCCTTATCTTGGGTAATGCAATTATGATGTGCCTTAGTGTGTGCTTCCTTGGAATCTCAACTTCTTTGGGACTCTCTGAGCTTCCTGGACTTTTTGAAAGTCTATTTCCTTCACCAGATTGGGAAAGTTTTCCTTCATTAGTTTTTCAAATAAGTTTTCCATTTCTTGCTGTTCCTCTTCTCATTCTGGCACCTCTATGATTTGGATGTGGGAACATTTAAAGTTGTTCTGGAGATTCCTAAGCCACTCCTCATTTTACTGAATTCTTGTTTCTTCATTTCTGTTCTGATTGAACATTTATTTTTTCCTTCTCTTCTAAACCTCAGATTTGAGTCCTGGTTTCCTTCCCATCACTATTGGTTCCCTGTACATTTTCCTTTATCTCACTTTGCATAGCCTTCACTTCTTCCTCTATTTTGTGACCATACTCAACTGATTCTGTGAGCATCCTGATTACTGGTGTTTTGAACTGTGCATCTGATAGGTTGGCTATTTCTTTGTTGCTTAGTTGTAGTTTTTCTGGAGCTTTGATGTGTTCTTTCATTTGGGCATGTTTTTTTGTCTTAGCGCACCTATTATGTAGTAAGGAGCAGAGCCTTAGATATTTGCCAGGGTGGGCCAACCCATGCCACTATGTCAAGGCACTGTCTGCAGGGGAGGGGTCTGAGAGGGAACAATGCCACTTGTTCAGCTCTCTGCTGGCTTTCAGTCATCTCTGCCACTACCCACAAGCAAATTGGACCCTCCTGGTGCTTATTTCCAGTTGGGTGTGTTTGTGTACATTCCAGGACCCCATGGGTCTCTCCAACAAACTCTCCTGTGAGGCTGGGAGTTTCTCCTGCTGCCTCAACCCCCACAGGTTTTTTTTTTCAGTCAACGGTTTTGAGGCTTTATTTCCCCACCCTGGGAACAGGGGTTGCATGGTCTGTTTCATTCCCCAATTTTTCCTCCTAGTTTATATGCACACACATGTGGGACTGCCTGATCCACCAGCCTCTGCCTTGCCAGGAGTCCTTTCATCCAGCTTCCTGTGTCTGCCCCTTCTACTGGTCTTGATGAATGTTTCTTCTTTGACTCCTTGGTTGTCAGACTTCCATATAGTTCAATTTTCTGTCAGTTCTAGTTGTTTCTTATTTTTTAATTTGTTGTTGTCCTTCTTTTGGTTGTGTGAGGAGGCACAGTATATCTATCTATGCCCCCATCTTGGCCGGAAGTTCCTACTGTACTTTGTTATTGGAGCTTTGTAGTAAGTTTTTGAAATTAGAAAGTGTGAGATGTCCAAATTAGTTATTCTTTTACAACATTATTTTAGGTATTTGGAGGTGGGGGTTTCTTGAGATAGCACATGGATTTTAGGATAGACTTTTCTGCAGCAAACATCATTGAGATTTTGGCAGGGGTTGCATTGACTCTTGTAGATTTCTTTAGGTAGGTACTGACATCTTAACAATATCAGGTCTTCTAATCCATGAATAGAAAGATCTATTGATTTGTGTCTAATTTCTTTCAGCAACATCGTACAATTGTCAGTGTAGTCTTTTATCTACTTAAGTTTACTCTTAAGTATTTTATTCTTTTTGGTGTTATTGTAAATTGGATTGTTTTCTTAATTTCCTTTTTCATTGTTAATTGCCAGAATAAAGAAATGCAACTGATTTTTGCATGTTAATTTTGTATCCTGCAACTTTCTTAAATTTGTGTATTAGCTCCAGCAGGTATTCTTTGGTGGAATCTTTAGGGTTTATACATATAAGATCATGTGAACTGCAAACAGAGATCATTTTACTTTTTCCTTTATACTTGGAATGTCTTTTCTTTTTCTTTTTTTGCCTAATTGCTCTGGCTAAAACTTCCAATAAATACTATGTTGAAAATAAGTGGTGAAAGCATGTATCCTTTTCTTGTTCCTGATCTTCAAGAAACAGCTTCAGTCTTTCACCATTGAGTACAATGTTGACTGTGGGCTTTCCATAGATGGCCTTTATTATGTTGAGGTAATTTCCTTCTATCCTAGTTTGGTGAATGTTTTTATCATGAAAAAGTGTTGAATTATGTCAAATAGTTTTTATGCATGATTATGTAGTCTTTTTTCCTTCATCTTTTTACTGTGTTGTATTATACCAATTGATTTTCATATACAAAGCCATCCTTGTGTTACAAAAATAAATCCCACTGCTTATAGTGTATAATCCTTTTAGTATGATGCCAGATTCAGTTTCTTAGTGCTTTGTTGAGGATTTTTGCATCAGTTCATAAGGGATAATGGTTTTCTTTTCCTTTTTGTCTTTGGCTGTGGTATTAGGGTCATGCTGTCCTCACAGAATGAATTAGAAAGTGTTCCCTCCTCTTCATTTTTGGGGATGACTTTGAAAAGTACTGGTGTCAGTTCTTCCTTAAATGTTTGGTAGAATTCACCAGTGAAGCCATCTGGTCTAGAGATTTTCTTTATTGGGAAGTTTTTGATTATTGAGTCAATCTCTTTACTAGTTACAGATCTATTCAGATTTTCTTGTGTGTGTGTGTGTGTGTGATTCAGTCTTAGTAGGGTGTGTTTCTAGGAACCTGTCCATTTCATCTAGGTTATTCAATTTGCTGATATACCATTGTTCATAGTACTCTCATTTTTTTTCATTTGTGGATCTCTTGGATCTTTTTTTCCACTTGAAGCACAGGTTTATAGCATTAAAAGAGAGTAAACTGTGGCCATGACTTACTGGCACCTCTGCTGTGAACTGTGTCTGAAGCCTGCTGTCTAGGGTCCAGGTGCACTGTCACCATGTGTGAGGTGACTCCCACACCCTGAGCTTTTTTGGTTTTATGCTCTCAGCCTAACTCTCCTTTCCATATACCTTGGACCACAATATCATCATATTCAGGGACTGAAAACACCTAGTATGATGTTTTCCAAACTGTGAGTTGCAACATCTCAGAATGCTGGAAGATCAACTTAAGTGGGTCACAGTTAGCATTTGAAAAAATGAAACAAAATAGAAAATACCATTGTCTTTAAGTATTGTTTGGTGAAACTTTTGCCTTAGTTGTATATATGAGTATTGTGGATTGTGGTATAAAATGTGTTTCTTACTGTTCTTCATGGTCAAAACAACCTGAAGTTCTCTGATCTAAGCCAATTATCCCTCATTTTAGATGGGAGGAAACTGAAGCCCAAAAAGGGTACATTACTCACTGGAAGTGACATAGTTTGTGGTAAAGGAAGGCCATTCATTGGTAGATATTTTGGCTTCTACCCAAGGGTTGCCCCCAATGAATGAATGTATTGTATGACCTAAAATATTTGGATATTTATTTTTCTTCCTGTCCCAGAGTGACAATTTCAAAGTACATGTAAAACTAATCTTTGAATATTCAGCAATACCTTTACCTTCTGGTAAAATCAATTTTTTTCTTTTCTTCCTGTTTCTCATGCAACCTCTATCATCCAAATGCTTTAGTGTTACTATCTTTTCCACCCTAGATGGCAGTAACAGCTTAGGTATAAAGGCAATACCTCTATATGTCAATGACTGTGCTCTCTCTAGCATTTTTCCTTTTACTCCTCCTTGGGAATCCACCATCAGACTTCTCAAGACTCAGTATTTCCCTCCCAACTCTGTTCAATCTAGGGCATGTCCCTTAAGAGAAAGACATATCATCCAGGAAGGTATGTTGGGAAGAAATGAAAGGGAATTCTTTATATTTCCAAAATAATACAATAGATGAAGGAGGTCTGCAGGCCCTGAGGTGCAAGCAGAAAAGAGGCTAAGCAGGTGCCTCGCCAGGGCTTGGTGCTGAAGGAGAGTGAGCAATTAGATTTCACAAGAAACCAGCCTGGGAACCAGAAAGCTCAGGGCAACAGGGAAATGTGGAACTACCATTATTGGTCTAGGTGGGCACAATTACTTCCTTTAGGGCATGGGAGGAAGCTAAGGCACAGGCAAGAATGCTTTCACCAAGGTCATAGAGCTTGTAGGGAATTAACACAGAGCCAGAACTGAGTGACCTTCCTTGGCATCTGTGACAGCTCTGGGAAACCTCCCTAACAATATTAGAATAATGTAGGAAACTTTCCCCCCCTCAGAATAAACTAGACTAACTTTCAATGACTAAGTAAACACAAACAGAAGAAACAAATTTTACCATTAGATTATTAATGCAAATACCTATTTAAAAGGTTATTAAACGTTTTTGTTATATAAAATTTTTCATTAATTTTATTCAAAAATCTGATTTACACACATTCTGGTCACAATACAAACCATATTCAAAAAGTTACCTTTGGAGTCTATAGATGCTTAGAACATTGTTGGAATTGTCTTCAGCTTTAGTTTGTGTGAGCAGAGGATGTTTTTTAGTTGTAAAAGTAACAAATAAATTCATTCTTACCATAAAAATCTTAACAACACAGACCAGATTCCCTTTGTCCACCTCCTCCCATCCTAGCTCTTCCCCAAAGAAAGCTGTCAGTTTGCTGTGGATCCTCCCTGACCTTTCTCTACAGTAACAGTTTATGACTTGGACAACATCATTTTTACTAATTGCATCACACTTGGCTTTGGGCCAAAATTGTATCATCCATATTGTATCAAGCATATTTAGCTTCATCATCCACATCATTCATGAAATTTAACACTAAGTGGACTTTGGTTGGTACCAAAAATCAAAACTGTCCTCAGAGAACAAATAAGAAAAAGGAAGACTAACCATTATTGATAATTAAAAAAGAAAACTTCCCCTGAAAAAATTCCAAAAAATAAACTATAAGCTCTGAAAGTAATTTCAAAACTGTTATGAGCAATGGTGACAAAAACAGAAGGGCATTTGAGCTATTCACATTGCTTTAAGGACAAATCTTGGCTATTAAAAAGGCCTGTCTACTTGTGTTCAGATGAGAATCTGCTGTATGCTGTATAACAGCTATGACCCAACATCCTCATCCAATTTTTGTAAGCAACTGGGTCTTCTGTTTCTCTTACTTAAAGGGACATTCTCATTTTGAAGCTGCTAAAATTATTAACCTTCTAATCTTCAATTAGACACACTAAAAGGTAAAACCTTTTAAATGACCCATCTGGTAGTTTGACTATGTGAATACCTTTTGCTTGTTGAGAGAGAGAGAAACAGCATGGCTGATGGTAGGACACCTGTGCTCGAAGTTTATAGTAGGAACTGACCTGTCCCTTGCAGTCCCTTCAATACTTGGAAATGCAGTTTCAGTGGCTCAAGAAGTAATGGAGAATTGTCATTGAATACAGAGGACCCAAATGCCCCTGGTCCTATGGCACAGCAAGAATCTGACTCATCCACAGGGAAACTGTCCCTTGCCATCTTTCATTCCACCTGTTGCTCAGTAAAGCCTGTGGCCCTCCTCTCTTTTGTCTGGAACATCAGAGATATACCTCTTATTACTGCATTGTCAAGCCCTTTAGTTCTTTTTTTTGTATCTCACTGAATGAAAATAGTTCATTTTTATCATTTTAGAATTGCTTTTCTAAACGCAGATGAAGTAGATAGAAAAGACAGATGCACAGCAGTCTAGCTCTTCAGTAACAGTGGTAATGAACAGTGTGTGTGCTGACTCCCCTATTCTTGTGCCCTTCATTCAGAACCTATGAGCAATGAGCCCAGTGAGATGGGTTCCTGAACTGCTTCTAGAACATGACCAGAACTGCTCATCCTCAGGCCACCCCTCTTCCCAAGGCCAGTAGAAAGGAGCCCACAGCCAACTCTGTCCTCTTGGTAACAGACTCTAGCCACAGAGAGGAGGGCCCTGCTTCAGGGAGATGACTGGACAGTAAGGGTCATGAATGAGTACATCAGGATGGGCACAGAAAATACTACACTCTGTTGGCCCAAACACACTTGATTGAATGCCTAATCTTATAGGAATGATCTTCATGTCCACAAAGAAGCTCTCTCCCATTTTTCTAGAAACCAGTGGCCCTCTATCTTGTTTTCACCCTTGTGGTCAAGGCATGAGTACAGAATATTTTCTCTAAAAAACGATCCACACAGAAAATGGTACCCACAGCCAAAAAGTGGGTACCAGCCCATCTTCAGTGGCAGCTGCTTTGCAGCCCCAGACTGGGCATGCCCAGCAGGAATAGAAGTCAGTGTGGCCTGATATTCTAATTGTTCAAGAAAAGATGTACATTCCAGTATTTATGTAAGATCTCCTCATTTTTAAAAGTTTAATCAAGGTTTGTCATAACACCCTGTGAGGCAAACCACACACATTGGCCACCCCCCAGGCCATGTCTACAACTTATGCAGAGAAGGTCTGTGGGTGTAGGCTTGTCCCATAGTAGGGCACTTTGGATCCAAAGAACCCAAGTTTCTGTACCAATGCAGCTGATGGTTGCAGTCCTCATCCTCCTTTCCAACATCTGGGTGAAACAAACAAATGGCCTCCTTCTCTGCATCCCCCATGGAGCTGGTGCAGTACAGGCTGCACTGAATGCCAGCCTGTCGCTGCTCTGTCTCTGCAAAAAGTCCCAGGCACCCATATTTTCACAACTGATTTAACCCCTGCAGCAGTCATTAATGAAGAAATGCCTGATGGAACTCCTTTTGTTAATTTTTATTTGAAATTGCTGTTTTTATAGATCAAAGTGGCTGCTATCCACAAGTTCATATAGTTCAAACTAAGTAAAATAATCCTGTTTCTCTGCTGTTCCTCAGGGAATGGCTGGTCACCTTGGCCTTGTCCACTATCCACCAAGCTCTGGGCTATCCAGGCAGGTTTAGCTGGCCCTGCCAGGCTGGGCTACAAGGTATTAGAAAAGGCCACTCCAGCCTCTGTCAGCTCTAGCAAGAAAGACTCTAGAGACTTGTCTAAACATTTCTCAGGGCTGTGTTTGGAATATTTATGCCCCTTTATTGTTTTCCTGGTATTTGGCAGTATAAGGTAATGAAAAGAAATCTAGACAGTCTCAAAGCTCTGAAATCACATAAACCAGGCTATAAAAATAAACCTTAGAAAGAATACATTAGGTTTATATCATAGACCAACTCACTGCTGTTTGCCATTATTTAAAACATCCACTTTTTCTATAATTTAATTTATTTTTTATTCAGAATGCCTGCTTCCACTAAATTGAGAACCAGTACTGTTCCATACTCTAGACTCCCTGGAACAGTATCTCAGAGACACTGCAGTGATGAAGGCTGACCAGCCTCAGCCAAAGCAAACTCCATTTATTCCTCCATTGGCCAGAGGGGACCTGTCATGGTAAAGTGTGTTCTTCCAACAGATATTTTTGGAGCCAGCAAAGGAGGAAACCTGGGGAGATGGTGCTGCATGAGGAAGGCGGGACATGATATAGTTAAGGATGAGGGTACTGACCTCACTGAGGAATGTGCCTTTGATTGTATAAAGAAAACCTTCCAGAATCAGGACAAGCCTCATTCTTGGCTCAAAAGGGCAACTCATCTAACCCACCATTTTCCAGAAGACTCTCTCTCTGAAAACCAGGGATATTCAGAGTTACTAAGATCCTATTGTATTAACCTTAGTTTTGATTTTACCTTTTGGTTTAGGTGGAAAGCCCATTAATGAGGAGAGGGGAAGTTCAACCAGTATAGTGAAGTTTATTTAACCAAATCATGAGCAGCAAGCCTCTTTCTCCAAACAAACCCAACTATTGTCCTTTACTTTCCTATCTTGACTATCAAATCTTCCAGTAGAAATATATAAAAATACATTTAACCAACAGCGTTGAACCAAATTACCTAGAAGTTAGTAAATTAGATGCCCAACCCTTTCACTCCAGTTTAAAATAAACATACCATTTACTAACACACTTCTAGAGACCTCAGATGATTCTAAAAGAAGTGGGTTAAAGACTCCCAGAAGTAAGTGTGTCCCTGTAATGCATAGGCTCACCCATGGGGAGGCTGGCAGAGGGTACCCATACCCACAAGCTGCCAACTAGCTAGACATTGCAGCCCCTACCACTCAGGCCCCTTGGAAGGCAGGACTTAATTTATTATTCTATTATAGTTGTCCTAATTTTCCCCTTTGTCCTCTTCCACCCAGCCCACCCCCACTCCCACAATAAATTCCTACACTGTCGTCCATGTCCATGTGTCATTCACACATGTTCTTTGACTAGTCCCTTGTCCTTTTTTCCCTCCATGTTCCCCTCCCCTACCCTCTGGTTGCTTGGTTGCTGTCAGTCTGGTCCATGTTTCCATGCCTCTGGTTCTATTTTTCTTGTTAGTTTATTTTGTTCATTAGATTCCACTTATAGGTGAAATCAAAATGAACAAAGGACCTAAATAGACACTTCTCCAAGGAGGACATACAGATGGCCCAGAGACACATGAAAAGATGCTCAACATTACTAGCCATCAGAGAGATGCAAATTAAAACCACAGTGAGATATCACCTCACACTGGTCAGAATGGCCATCATTAATAAATGAACAAACAGCAAGCGCTAGTAAAAATGTGGAGAAAAGGGAGCCCAGTGCACTGTTGGTGGGACTAAAAACTGGTGCAGCCACTGTGGAAAACAGTATGGGATTTCCTTAAAAAGCTAAAAAAGGAACTGCCTTTTGATCTAGAAATTCCATTGCTGGGAATATACCATAAGAATCCTGAATCACCAATTCAAAAGACTCTATGCACCCCAGTGTTCATAGCAGCACAATTTACAATAGCCAAGTGCTGGAAACAGTCTAAGGGCCCGTCAGTAAATGATTGGATCAAAAAACTGGTACATTTATACAATGGAACACTACACAGTAGAAAGAAAGAAGGAACTCCTGCCTTTTGTGACAGCATGGATAGAACTGGAGAATATAATATTAAGTGAGGAAAACCAGTCAGTGCAAGGCAGAATTTAGATGTTGACAAAGTGAAAGGCATTTCAGGAGCACTTTGGTGCTCTGACAACAGACATGAAACCACATGGACATCAGCAACCACAAACACATATCTGTCTTCACCAGTCGCCTTTCTCCCAAGGAGCACAAGGAACATGATGCCATGGGGAGTCCAGAAGATCATCAGTGACATGCTTTGGCAGTAAGTAAGTTCAGGGCCTTCTCCAGAATACTGTCATTGTCCAGCCATGCCCCTGTCTAGCTCCTTCTAACTAGGAGCTAACTAGGGGAAGAGGCTGCTTGGCACTGGCAATCACATTGGGATGCTGAGGGAGAGCCACCTTCCTGAAAGGGCAACTTGAAACTACCCATGCCAAGTCCTAATGCCCCATCCTAAATCTCTCCTACAGTTTATATCCATTGGATATATATTCCACCCCACATACACAAATGGCAACAGGAGACCCCTGGCCTTCCCCAGCAAGATTGAGAAAATGCCAATTAGCATTAGTCTAGTGGATGCTGCTGGCTGTGGCAGTGAGTGCAGGGTTAGGGGCAAGGACACACTACATTGTTTCTTCGCTCAGTGCCTGGCTCATATCCAGTGAATAACTGAATCAACCAAGAGGCAGAAATTGATGGGGGAAACTGTTCCCAAGGCATAGTCCCAGACAAGGATACTCTGAACATACAATTTCTCTGTAGACACCTAACACTTTTCCCCTGAGCTGCTGGGAAGTGTTCACTCTGTAGAAGCTATGAGAAATCCACTTATACTAACAGGCATCTTCTTGTAACAGTGAAGTGCCTATAGAAAGGGTGGCATTCAGTGCCTGGTAAGATCATGGGGTCCCCAGTATAGCACTACGGACATTTGGGGTCAGATCATTCTTTGTTGTGGGGGCTGCCCTGTGCATTGCATGATTTTTAGAGCATTCTTGGAGCAACTCCCTAGTTGAGTTGACTAAAAAAACATCTAATGACATTGTCAAATATTCCCTAGAGGGTAAAACCACCCCTGGTTGGGAACCATGAATGCAAATGAATCAGATTGCTCTTCCAGTATCGTGTAAAGGGAACTGGTATTTCTTAAAAGAAGTTCTAGGAGGATAAATAGGTAATCGGGAGGTAAGAAGCCTAGTGAAAAAGCACATTCCTAGGCAGGAGGACTGCATGTGAACAATGGCTGCACCCATGGTGTTACCTAGATTTGTATCTTTGTCCAGCAGAGAAGTCATTTTCTTCCTCACCCTATCACTTCCCTCTTTGGAGTATAAACTAGGTTAATGGTCCTAGTCATGAAATGGAGTTACAGTTTGGGCCTGAATCATCTGTCACCATGTAAAAATACATCTTGAATTTGTGAAATGGCAAACAGAGCCCATTGTTAAGCTGTGCAATATCCACTTCCCATTTTATTTAGGAAAAAAAAATCTAAGCCTTGAGAAGCACCAACACCCATATTGAGCTCTCAGGGGCAGAACTTTCAAGTGTTTATTAACAAAATTAGACACAGGCAGTGAGTGATAAAGACCTCTGCAGACACAATTTTAGCTATTGATTATCTTCACTTGCCATGCAGGGTGTAGCCCTGAAGGAACATCTGAAAGTCATTGAATTACTTCTGGAATTAATTAAATTCAAGAATGGAAGACCTTGCTACCCAGCAGCCCCTGGAGCAAGGTGAACACAGGCAAACTTCTGTCCCTGAAGAGGGGCTCCACAAGACCCACTTCTAAATGTAATAGAATATACATTCCAAGTAAAAACATACTTGAATTTTTTTCTCTCTTTGTAAACTTGTCTTTCAGCTACCATTCTCATCTGGTCCTTACACAGTGTTATTGTATATGTGCCCATCCCATCACTGACTGTGAGGGGAGCTTCCAGTCTGGGGACAGAGACCAGTGCTTAGGCGCTAAGGCAACAATGGATGGGGACAGTGAGAGAAGGCATGGCCAGGTCTGTAGTGAGGAGTGGAGGAAGGAGCCACCTCACCTATCCAAAGAAAGGCAAGTCAGGTGGAAGAAAGATGATCACTGAAGCAAATCTTAGGGGAGGACAGGGGTGGGTGGAGCCAGGTTCAGTACTAGAAAAGCAGCCTTAGTTGCCGCAGTGCAGTAACTGGAAACATTTTGGAGCTTGGAGCAGAAAGTGTAACATGGGAAACTTGGAAAAATTCATGGTAGTTACTCCATGGAAACTGAAGAACTACCTATTGATGACAATGAATGGGATCATTTTACCCATTTCCCCCAAGGACAGGGGTTGGCATTTGTAGTCTTTGCTCTAAGGCCTAGGCAAAGCAATGATGGCAGATTCTTCTGTAGTTCTGAAACTCTTGCTGTCTCTTCTCTCTTTAAACTCAGAATTATGTGTATTTTCTGTTCAGAACTTTAGAAGAATTCGGGCCCCCTTCAGGTAACAGTGTGTGTGTTGGGAGGACGGCGCTGTGATATGTAGGCTTCAGGGCACCAGTGTACAGTGAATCTGGACACCACAGGTACCAGACTGCTGGGACAACAGGGAGCCACAGGGAAACCACTGTGATGTGATGAAAGTCACATTTACAGGACTGCAGGGGAATGTGAACCAAATTGGGGATCCAGGGAGGTGGAGGAAGGAAACAGCAGAGGACAAGAGAAAGCAGGAGGGAGAAAAAGGAAAGAGGTTATTGGGGCTGAAGCATGATTCTGATCTCCTAAGAGCTCCCAGGGGCCCTGGGCTGGACTACACCATACCCACCAAATGGCTGCACCCCCACATTTGTGGTCTCCTTAAATCAGTTACCAGAGAGCCCTGGTCTTGACACGCACTCTGATGGGCTGAGTATTGTGAGGGAATTCTGCCTCTTTTGCCTACCACCAAACCCAACAATTTATAAGTACCTAAATTCACCATTTCCAAGGCTTTCACTAAAAGCTACCAGATTCATATATTATAAAACTAGCTCAGAACAGAAAGTTCCAGTGGCCCTTGGTCTATCAGGTATTAATCACACAGCAGTTTAGCAGAATGTTAGTTTTTTATTTTCTAGAGGAGGAAGGGGGTTCAGAAGAAGCTGAAAAAACTTAAAAAAAAAACCCAAAGAGCATTACTAAGGGCTATTCTGTAAGCCCCCAACACAGCCCAACCTGCCTTGCTACCCCTGAGGAGGCCTTAAGCCCTTGCTGTCTCACTGCTACCCCTCCAGCCTGCTCACATGTTCGGCACTGCTGAAATTCCTCAGAGTCTTACAAATGCAGATAGTGAGCACAAGTGCATTTAAGAACAGGTCTCTCTGTAACAGCATGGATGGGTCTCATAAGTGTAATGTGAGTGAAAGAAGGCAGACACCAAAAAGCACCTACTGTATGATTCTATTGTTATGAAGTTCGAAAGTAGGTAAAACTAATTTGTGCTGACAGCCATCAGGCAGTGGTGACCTTCTGTAGGGCATGCCTGGAAGTGGGGCCTGAGTGTGTTCCTGGAGGATGGTCATGTCTCCGTTGATTGGGCACTGGATACACAGGTATGTTCAGTTTGTAAGAATTCACTGAGCTGAACATTTATAATGCATATGCTTTTTTCTAAGTATATTAACCTTCAATATGAAGCTTTCATACTTCTGAACCTCAATGGGTGGACTGACATGAGAAGCTGTTCTGCTTTGTGGCCTTCACAGGCAACCAGCCACACTTTCAGAGCCTGGGCCAGAGGCCTAAGCAACACTGAAGAGGCCCAGGACCACCCTTACCTGCTGCACCCTGTTCTCTTGCCTCCTGCTTTGACTCGGGCGGTTGATGAAAGATCGTGTGGACACTTTGTAGTGATTCAGCAGGCAGACAATGACCACGACCATCACTGTAACCGCCACAATGATGATGATGATCTGGGCGAATTCCAGCTCCGCTGCAATGAAAGAGGAAACTGTGTTAAACCACATGCCCATTTGCATCATCACCCACTCAGTTCTCCAGATCTCATCTCCTCAAGGCACTATGATTACAACAACCACCAGGCATCAACAGCCACTTGCATGAATCTGGTCCTCATAAGAACCTCATGAAAGTGAAACTATTTTCCACAGGCCTGCTGCCCAGGGCTACTGCCAGTCTTTGACATTCTAATAACATTTAAATAAAGGGAGACTCAGGCATGGGGTTCACTTTCCAGAAGACCTCTGGTGCTCAGACAAACCTTGTGTTTGCAATTTTGTAATGAGAAGAGCAGTAGGAAAATGTCTTCCATTGGTCTTACAAGACCTGTAGAGGTGCTGTGCTGTAAGTTATACCATTATACACATGAAACTCAAAGACCAGCCCAGTGCGTATGACACAGGCTGGCTGCCACCTGGGGTACCCTTTCCTACTGTGCAAGCAAGCCCTTAAGGGCCATATCTTGGGGTATAAAAAGTTCAGTGCTCTCCATCACCTAAACTCCATCCTGTCACATGACATCCTCCTCTGTGTGTTCTTAGAGGAGTTAAGAAAGCCTGTCAAAATTGGAGCTGTTTCTCACAGGGTAAACTCTCTAGGAAAGTTAAACTCATCTTTATGGTTTTGTCAGGTTTCCCAAAGCACACCCACACAGGATCCACAGAAAATATGTTTTAAATTTTTTATTTTTATTTTTTTAAAATATTCAAGATTGTACTTATTTATTTTTAGAGAAGGAAGGGAGGAAGAGAGAGAGAGAGAAACAACAATGTGAGGTTGCTGGGGGCCATGGCCTGCAACCCAGGCATGTGCCCTGACTGGGAATTGAACTTGCGACACTTTGGTTCACAGCCTGCGCTCAATCCACTGAGCTATGCCAGCCAGGGCTAAAATATATGTTTTAAAAAGCCCCAACCTCCTTGCCTCAAAGCTGCTGCCTTTAGAAGTAATTTAGAAAAATAACATCTTCACTGTCTCCAACTCTGCAGGCACCATATTCTGTGAGCAATCAGGTCACCACTGGGTTTCTGACAATGCCGTTACAAGAGATTTTCTAAATTCCATTAACACATGCTTCACACATGTGCATAGTGCCATGGAGCTATGTCTACAAAACAGCACAATGCATTGGGGATGAGAGGAGTAGATGATTCAAGCCCTTCAGTTTTGCAGGAAGAAAACAAGCTCTAGGTCAGCTCTAGAACCTAGACCCTCTGCTTTCTGGCTTCCAGCTCATACTCTGCTGAGTGCTGGCTACCTGTTTTCCTCTCAGTCTCCCCATGCACTGAAAGGAAGAGACTGTTCATGCAGGAACATCAATTTAAAGAATGAGAGACTCAGGTAAATGGTAAGGAGAACGGTGTACAACTTTTGTTGTGAGATGGGCAGTTATGGGGTATAATGAAGGGCAACAGAAAGAGGGGAGAGTTCTTTTGATTGTGCTACTGACTCAAACTTGCAACACACACACATGCACACACACACAGGATCCACAGAAAATATATGTTTTAAATTTTTTATTTTTATTTTTTTAATGCACACAAAGACACATGAATGTGTGCATGCACATGTGCATGACATGTGTGGACACGCATTGGCATGATGCATCTGTGCACACATATACACATGGGCATATAAATACACATGTGCATGTATATCCACAAGGCGTGCACACATGTACATGTACACACAATGTGCAGCCTCTTGCTGCAGTAGGGCTCAGGCCACTGGCCAGTGGAGAAGCATTATCTCTCAGTAAATGGGCTCACACTTGGGATGATGCAAAAGGGGACTGGGTATCACCCTCCTGCTGATGTCTGCTTATTCCATCCACACCCTGAGAACAAAGGGACAGGGGCTGGGACATATGGGGGTAGCTGGAGGGTCTTCCTGAATTCCACCATGTCATGTCCTATAGTTCTGTCCTCCACTCCTATCCTCAACCCCTACATACCTGAAGGACAGAGATTTACATAGTGCCTTCTGGATGGGGCGGATTGCACTTGGCACTGGGCCTGTAGGGGTGCTAGTCCAGAGGTGCACCTTGGAAATTGGAGACCTGAGTATGAGAGAACTGAACTGCTGAGCCCCATGTGGTGAGCAGTTGAGGCCAGGTAGGTCTGCCAGGTGTACCCCTTGCTGGCAGTAAAAGGGCAGATCCCAGTGGGCACAGCTGACTGTGGAGGCTCAGGCAGCAATGCCAGAGCAGTTCTAGAGACCGGCACTCAGCAAGACCCAGGTGCTAGGCTCCTTACTCCCCCCTTCATAGTAGCACTGCTCTGTAAACTCCTGAGGTCTAATGGCTGATGGCAAGGCCTCCAGAGGACCTGGATGAACAGTTCATCCCCAATGGCTTGAGCATCTACTTCCTGTGGGGAAAAAGCCCCCAGGGAGTCACCAAATTTATGTATACCAAACCCCTTCTCGGGACTATAAGAAATCTTCATGATGGATGCCTCCTGGGCTGAAATTTCTCCCAGAGGGAATAGGCTGGAAACCTTTGCATTTGGGGTACAGATATAAGTATGGCCTCATTTACCCTTGTGGGCTATGGGATGTGTCGCATGCTTGTTAATCCAGAAACACTGTCTTCATGACTTTGCCTTTGCATATAACATTTCCATGTCTAGGACATCCTGTGTCTTGTGGAGTCTATGTCACATGGTGCCTGTGTGAAGCCATGTGATTGGATCCCTTTCTTCATCACTTAAGACATAAGATGTTGACTGTGCCTTTTGAATCTGTCTCTTACACGAAACTATGATCAGAAACCTATTTCTATTTATTTTATATTTTTGGTATCAGGCTTGAGGTGGTGTCTAGAAGGTAGTTAAGTTACTTCATCACTAAGAGGGGAAACAATGAATGACTCTGGAGCACACATGTTGAGACCAAGACCTCTCTTCTAGAATGTATACCTCCACCTGCACAGGTGTGCTCCCTGCGAGGACAGCTACTGCTGACAGGACTAAAGCCTGCATTGGCCGAAGTGTACAAGTAGTGCAACTCAGGAGAGCTGTGTGGATCTGTGCAGAGGGGTGATCTACCAACCCAAGGCCCATCACCCCAGTAATGAGCAATCATTGACCTAAGCAGGCAGTTAATTCTACTTAGGTCAGAGGTAGCCAACGTAGCATGAAGACTGAACCTCATAATGCCTTGTTTTACCCACCTTTATTTCTATTTTGTGGGTGAACTGCAGAGTTCGTCCTTTCAGGTTAAATCATACCCTGAAACTGACAATTTTTTTCCCCTCAAGAAAACTTTACTGCTTTATAGCTATGGAAAGAGAGGAAAGTGCTAACTGCACAGAAGGATGCCACACAAAGTCTTCATGGGTTAATTCTTCACTTGGAGAATGTCTTCCTAGGTTATCTTTTCCTGAATATGAAAAGCTATAGAGATAAATATTTATAGCAGAGCAATCCAATTATATATTCATAATTCTATGGACACATTGGGCTAGATCTGTGTTTTACTTGAAAAGGATTTTTATTATAAAATGACCTTTAAAATTTAAACAGTATAGAAGGAAATAGTGCATAATGCAAAAGTTCCCCTTTATGGGCCTGCAGCACTCCAACAACCCCTGCCCCATTCAGCCCCATGAGGTGGGGGGCACAGTTCACCCACTGTGTTTATTTGTGCATTTGCCTATTGAATAAGGGCTTTCTTCTTATTTATAAATGGAATCACTGTACAAATATATTGTTCTGGTTTTTGTCACTTAATACATCACTGATATCTTTAAACAAGAATATATATAAACCAATCTCACTCTTTATGGTGGCTATCTATCCCAGAATATGAATATACTAGAACTCACATTTTCCAAATGATGGATGTTTTGGTGTTTTTTTTCTTCTCCCATTATGATCAGAAGATTGTGTGTGCATGTATATGTGTGTGAGTGTCAATGTGTGTTTTGACCCACATTTGTAAGTATTCCTATAGGAAAGATTTCTAAAATTAAACTTTCTGGGCCAAGGATATATCCTTCTAAATGCTGATAGCTGCTGGAACCCTGCATTATAAAAAGGCTCTTGACAAGGAAAGGGCACGCTCCTCCACACCTTCATTAACACTCAACACTCACCCTTTTCATTTGTATTCATCTGATGCACAAAAATATGTATCTTGTTTTAATTTGTATTTCCCCAGTTACTAGGAATTTTAGATCTTTTCCTATGGTTATCGGTAATTTATAGTTTTCTTTTTCAAAATCATATTAGTTTATTTGTAGTTTTCCATTACTTAACTTTCATTTATTTATAAGCAGTATTTACATATTATGGCTATAAATATTTATCTGTTACATGTGGCACAAATATTTACTCCTAGTCTTTATCTCTTTAAACTTTGCTATGAGTTTCTTTATAGAAAATATAAATTTTTACATCATCAAATACTGTCTCTTTTTCCTTTACAGCTTTTAAGCTTCCTTAGACTGTCTTCTCCGCTATTCTAAAAATATTTTTCTTCTAGGATTTTTGTAGTCTGTATTTATATGTTTAGATCTTTATTCACTCTGGATTTGATTTTTTTTATCTGAGGCAGCAAATAGAACATTTAATATTGTCTGAAATGCATACATCTTCTGATCTAACATCATATTAAAAAGTTCATTGGAAGCAAGGGTAAGAAAGATCTCGGTTGTGGGAAGCAGTGTACCAAACTGCCACCAACTTTCTTTAAAGGGACTACTTGCTCTTAGGCTGCTCTTCACCAGCTTTATTGTCAACATGCAGACCCGCTGGGCCCTGCCCTGCTCTGATGAGGTGCTGGCACCTGGAAGACCCAACCCACCTCTCAATGTGTCCATACCTGCTGCATTTTCTTCCTCAGTTCCACCCTCTTGGTCTGCTTAGACCAGCAGCTCTCAAGTAATTTGGTCTCAGGACCCCTCTATACTCCTAAAAATTACTTGTTACTCCCAAAGAGCTCTGTTTGTACAATGGTATCTATCAATGTTTCCCAAACTTGAAATTAAAACTAAAAAATGTATTCATTCATTAAAATTAAACTCATTACATGTTAGTATATGTAACATGATCAAAATGATTGTATTTTTCAAAACAAAATAATTTAGTGATGAGTAGCATTTCTTTATACTTCCGCACATGTCTTTAACATTTGTCTTAACAGAAGACAGCTAGATTCTCCTCTCTGCTTCACTTTCAATCTGTTGTGACATGTTGCTTTTGTTGAGATATATGAAGAAGATCTGGCCTCAGTAACCACCTGGAGAGTCTTGGGGACCCCCCTGGAATCTTCAGCCACATTTGGAGAATGGGTGGTCTAGATCAATGGACAGCAGGCATGCTAGTACAAACATGAGCAGCATGAATTTCTTGGGGACATTCCAGATAACAGGATTTGAAATGTTGTCAAAGTGGCTCCAGGATCATTGTCCTGAGGTTTCATGCATGACTACAGCAGGTACATTTAAAACACAGAGGACACATAATGACTCCAGGGGTTCATGGGCATTTGAAGTGAGTAACTTGCCAGGGGCAAGGTGTGGGCTCAGGCTACCAGGAACTGGGTCCTCAGGGCATCACTCACTGAGGCAAGCAGTTAAGCCCAGCTGGCCACCCTGGGTGACAGAAGCCCAATCAGAGCCTAAGCTACTATAGACCTTGGGCCAGCATGAGAGGCAGCTCTTTCTGCAGGGACTGGTCCAGGTCCCAAAGGCCTATGTTCTAACAACCAAATCCAAATCAAGCACAGGAGCAACACCAAGTGCAGCAGCAGCAATTTGGCCCCTGGCTGAATGTTAAGATCACCTATGGCACTCCTGGAAGCCTCCTACATTAGGGACTCATGAGACACTGTGAAACCCCTGGGCATGGATCTCCAGTGGAGCCATGCAGCCAAATGTGCAGCAGTCTTTTGCATCAAACTCTAGCAAAACCAGACAATGAAAACAGACTTTTTCCTTGAATACTAACAACTGGAAAATATGAAGCTTTTACTCTTTGGGATTACAAATACTCCCTGAAGAGAGATCTAGAGGATTCTCAGAGTGAAAATTCAAGTAAACAGAGAGACGGTTCTAGAAAATAAGCATGATGAATTCTGAACCCCAGAGTCCTGTGCTACCGGTAACTTCTCCCTTCAATAACCTATTCAAGTTCATGAGGAGGTATGTAAGCAAGCCCATACTTGTCCTCCCACACCCTCATTCATGTCAAACAAGAAAATACTACTAAAAATACATCATAAACAACAAATTGGTGTCATGTCAAGAAAAGATCATGACACCATAGGATATCCACAGTCCAGATGGCAGATAGGAAGGGTAGATGGGGAGGGGGTTATAGACCCACAAACCCAGCCACCTGCCTCACCTCTCTCCCCTCACCTCTCTCTCCCTACATTTTGTAATAACTGTGGTAGATGATGTGATTCCTGTCTCTTCCCTCCCCATTCCTGAACCCTCCCTCAAAGTCCGTCACCCATGTTTGGAGCCTGCTCAGAGCCAGTAGGGGCCCCCACAGTATTTTGCCAGCACCTGACATGGCTGTGCCACTGGCCTGATTTTGTATCTTAAGAAAATAACTTTCACAGAGCAAGTAAAAGAAATTTTATATTAAAAAAAACAACAACCCTGCATTCCCACTTTTGAATGTATGAGATGAAATTCAGCACATCTCTTCTTCAAAGTATCCAGTTTCAAGTTTTCTGTATTCCTGATCAAACACAGACATTTTCAGAGCTTCTAAGGACCTCACTCAGCAATTCCCTTCACTGTACAGTAAGGGTTCAGGCAGACCAACCACTCTCCACTTCCTGCTGAAATCCTTCAATGAAGGTGGCAGTTCCTGGCCACATGTTTCCCCCCACACAGGCACACACACATACATACCTTCCCACCTTATTCATCATTCATTTCTCTTACATGTGTTCCAAGCTTGGGAGGCCCAGGGTGCAAGGGCTATGCTCAGGCAGCAGAGGTGCAGTAAGACCTTTTACCAACCCCACAGGGAACTCTTCAGACAGAGGCATATTTATCAGTCAGATGCATGTAAGCTACTGCTCCTGAGAATTCATGTACACAACCCTATGGAGCAGCAGCATGTGCACAAAAGTGAGGCAGATGCAAGCTGACACCTGGCACTGCACTTAGGACTTGCTGCCCCTCCCTCCTCCTGTACTCCTCACATCTGGCCCTGCAAGATGTTGTCTATCTTCATGTTGTAGGGGACAGTTTATGTGCATGGAACTGAGGGTACACTGGAAGGAAAAATGCCAATAACCTTTTCCTTGAAGGCTTTATTCAAGTTTGGTTTTAGGGGATGGGATGGAAAGGGGAGGAGGCTAAGAATGAATTTTGAAAGAACTATTAACACACATTTAAAATATATGAGAATTGTAGAGTTGTGAGAAAATAACAGGATTACTTTAGGGTTTCCAAAACTTCATGTACACAATAGGATTCTCAACACAGTTCATTGGTCAGTTTTCCTTGATTTCAATAGCTACTGATAGCAACAAAAAAATGCCAAAAAGCAGGCCAAACAAGGAGAGAATATTAAGCCAAAGTCAAATTTTCCAACTATCCCTCTTCTTTTTTAAAGTTTTATTCTTCTTTTTTAATATTTTATTGATTATGCTATTATGGTTGTTCAAGCTTTTCCCCTTTTCCCTACTCCACCTGGTACCCCCTTTCCCTTCAGCAATCCCCCCTTAGTTCATGTTCATGGGTCATGCATGCAAATTCTTTGGCTTCTTCATTTCTATACTATTCTTAACATCTCCTTGTCTTTTTTGTACCTACCATTTATGCTTCTTATTCCCTGTACCTTTTACCCCATTATCTCCATTCCCCCTCCCTGCTGATAACCCTCCATATGATCTCCACTTCTGTGACTCTATTCCTGTTCTAGTTGTTTGCTTAGTTTGTTTTTTGTTTTTTTATATTCAGTTGTTGATAGTTGTGAGTTTGTTGTCATTTTAATGTTCATAGTTTTGATCTTCTTTTTCTATTTTTTTAAGATTTTATTTATTTTTAGAGAGGGAAGGGAAGGAGATAGAGAGAGAGAGAGAAACATCAATGTGTGGTTGCTGGGAGCTGTGGCCTGCAACCCATGTACCCTGACTGGAATCGAACCTGCGACACTTTGGTTCGCAGCCTGCGCTCAATCCACTGAGCTATGCTAGCCAGGGCTGATTTTCTTTTTCTTAAATAAGCCCCTTTAACATCTTATATAATAAGAGCTTGGTGATGATGAACTCCTTAGCTTTATCTTGTCTGGGAAGCACTTTATCTGCCCTTCAGTTTTCTGGGACATCTCCAAAAGTGCCAACATCTGAAACATAGGGATGCCAGAAGGAAAAGAGGAAGAGCAAGAAATTGAAAACTTATTTAAAAAATAATGAAAGAACATGTCCTTAATTTGGTGAAGGAAATAGAAGTACAAGTCCAGGAAGCACAGAGAGTCCCAAACAATTTGGACCCAAAGAGGACAACACCCAGATTCATCATAATTAAAATACCAAAAGTTAAAGATAAGAAGAGAATCTTAAAAGAAGCAAGAGAAAAGCAAATAATTACCTACAAAGGACTTCCCATAAGACTATCAGCAGATTTCCCAAAAGAAACTTTGCAGGCAAAAAGGGACTGGCAATAAGTATTCAAAGTGATGAAAAGCAAAGACCTATGACCAAGATTACTCTAACCAGCAAAGCTCTCATTTAGAACCAACTCTCCCTCCTCTCATGGGGCTGTATAGCTCATGATGTTGTAATGGATGAGTCAGTGCAATCCCAACACCAGAAATTTTATAAGTCTTATCTAAAATTTATAGGAAGGCATCACAACACCTTATTTTATCACTATAAAACACTGAAAATGATGACAATGATGATGGCATATCTGTACTTTCATAGAAACAGCTCCAAGAAATTCCAAGATGCACAGTGGAGAATTATGGAAACATGAAAGATTGTGTGAGGTCTGTTTGCCTATTTTCTGTTCAATGAAGACCTGAACTGACTCATATTAGAGGCATGAGCATCTGCACTATTTTTAAAGCTCTGGGGAAGTGTAGTTATACTACCTTAGGTTCCTAATATAACACTCATTTCTATTTGTGGTATGGTTAACACCATCTTCTGTCTGGTCCTTCCTCCATTAATATAATATCCTTCACAGAAAGTCCTACTTTCCAAATGTTTAATTATTGTTAAATTTCAGATATGTAATTTATACTCTTTCTGACTCTGTAAAGGGGGAGGTTCTGGGCCTCTCATTAGTCCCACCTCCTTCCTCCAGGCCAAGTAAACACCTTGGCAGCATTTAGAAAAGCTTCAATGCAGAATACTACGACATCACTGAAAGGGCTTAATGCTTTCCATAAATCCCTGCACACCACCCTGAATGGTTCCTCTTCTACCCTAACCAATGGTAGCAATACTTCCACCTCACTCCCCTAAGTGCTAGAATCTACTGGGAAAGCCAAGACCATGGTAAGCTGCCAGGGCTAGCTTACCCTCCAGTCAGACCCTCTCTCCTAAAGAGCTCTCCTAGGTCCCCACCATGGTTCAGGTACAATGAATGGGCAACTGCATTTCCTCCCTTTGTCTTCCTGGGCAGACATGGGTGTGGTTGGAAGATGACAGCCTTGGGGTATCTTACTCTTTATTTATGGCTCTGTGACAGTTTTAAAGTGCCGACTATTCCAAAAGGCTGACATTCTTTCCCAAAACCTACAGAGTCTGGGCAGTGGGGGTAGAAAGATGGGTGGGCGGGGGGGAGGAAGATGGCTAGGAGTTGGAACCTACATAGACTGTAATTGTCTCAAGTTTGTGAATTGTTAGTATAAAAATACTCTTGGATACTTACTTTAATGGTTGAATGAAAATTCACACTGATTAAACACCATGGTCAAGAGGGAAAAATTCAGCCTGTATTAAAGGAATAACTTCACAGCTTCAAGTTCAGGAGGCAAAACAGTAAGAGCTATAATCATAATGATTATATTATATACAGAGTATGGCAAGAGTAGGTTTATAGTTGTGAGTACAGGAAACATGGAATTTATTCTTGTATTATTATTTATTAATTATTATATTATTTTCCATATGAACAAGTACAAGTCTACTTTTTGCCCCACCCTGTATTTTGCACTTTATTTTCCTTGGGGTGGATTGACTACTCTGACCTATCTCACAACAAGTAGAAAAACAGAAGGGGAAAAGAGCCACCTAGATTTGGAAATAGCCAGATTTTGTGTCACTGCCAGCTTTATCTTCCTTTAGAAGCTTTTTCCTAACCCCTTGATGATGGACTCACTACCCTTGTAGTGAATTGGAACATATGTTCTGCTTTGATTGGAACATATTTAGCTAATTTTCACCCCTTGATGATGGTCTCACTACCCTTGTGGGCATCTGAATCTGTTACAGCAGTTATCGCTGTCTTGTTAGAGCCCATTTTCTTCTTCTCCCCTGGAGTGAGCCCAGGTACAATTACTTGTTCTTCTGTAGTATCCCCAGCAGGTAGCACATGCCTGGCACAAAGTTGGTGTTCATTATAGATAACTCTTGAAGAAATCCCTGGGAGGAAGAAGTCCTGATTACTTAATCTGCTTTGAACAGTGTCTAGCACAGAACCACATCCCACCAAACACTAATGACATCAGTGGTACAGTTCTGCTAAATGTTTTCATATTCTGTAACAATTGTTCAGCTATTATTATTTACTCTAGGCAGTGTGAACTGTCACTGAAAAGAGTCTCATGGTTGCTTTTATAAAAAGGTTACCTGTTTATAGAATCCTAATTATATTCATATATTTATATAAAATGTTTTGCATGATAAAAGTGGGAGATGATGTTTATGATCTATAGGAGGAGAGATGAAAGCAGGGCACAGTCAAATGGCACAGGGCCTTCTGAGGTCAAAGGCTAGTGCCTGTAGTGGCACTGGCAAGTAGGTGGCAGTCAGAGACAATCTTATTGGCTATTTGGTCCCTAGAGTGAAGATACTGTCCATCTAGAATAATATCTTTTTAATTTACTAAGGTCTAAGTACTCATCCAGTACTGTAGTAGACCATCCTGTGTGGCATGGGCCCAGCCCCCAGTGGCAAATATTTACTGTAGAATAACTTCCTAAAAACCATCCTAAACCTTCCAAGGACCAGTGTAACCAGTTCGACCACTTGTGCCTTTTCATTTGCAAATATCCCTCTTCTGTGATGTGATTACCAGAATCTTCTTTGTTTTCTGTAAAAGGTAACCACCTAAAGCTAAGCTGTGCATAGCAAATGAGGACCATTGTGTAATGGTTGGAAAAAAGAGAAATAAAGGCCTGTGATGGCAGAGGCTGTGGCTTTTGCTCCCCTTGAGAGAAAAGCCATGCTGTCCCTTTTCTTCCTCTAGACTCGGTGGTCCATGTGAATGTCTCCTTTCATCCATAATGACTCGAACACTGTGGGCCGGTGTCTGCATCACAGTACAACTTTTCACCATACATTTTAGAATCTAGAGTTTCATGATCTCTTCAGAAAGAAAATTAGCTAAATATGTTCCAATCAAAGATAATTGACAGGATTTTCTGAAAACACAGAAGAACAGTAAGAGCAATTACAAACCTTTTAAATCTACCATTATCCACCCCCACATTGCTAAATTAGAAAAGTGTATCACAAAAAAAATGCAGCTACGTAAGAAACTGTCCTATTCTCAGTTAAGAGCAGTGGTTTGTGAGTGCTCACCGACTAGCAATCACTCTGTCTCTAACTTTCCTTGGCTCTGTCTGTCTCCCTCTCAGAATCATAGTTCTCTTTCCTGACTGTTACTGTACTGGTGACCTGAGAAGCTGCCCAGTGAACACTCCACATCCTGAGAAATACATCTTTTCTTTAAATTGCTGTTTTCAATGACTCAGGGTGAAAAAAAGTACTCATGGATGAGTAATAGAATACCAAGGGGAGGATTTAGCCTCACTTATAGAGCATTTGAGAACCCAAAACTCCAAAGCAACAAACCTATGTATTTATGCTATCATCTCCAACTCAAACAAAATAATTACAGGCAAGAAAAATGAAAAAGCATAAAATACAACTTCCTAAGGAGTCTAGCCCTAAAGTGTTCTCAGAGTTCACAGACCTCTCTTAGGGAGACACAAAGTTCTTACTTTTCTCAACTCTATCCTCATACTAAACTCTAAGAACAACCACAACAAACCTGAGAGAGCAGGAATTACCCACAGCTGGCCTTTGGAAGAATACCTTTTTTCAAGAACAGGTCTTTAAACTGGGCCTCCTTGAGTATGCTGTTGTTCAGGTGATCACTGGAGATAATTGAGTCCTTTGCAAGGGGGAGTCTAACTATGATGCTGCACCCCTCACTCCCAGTTCAAAGCATCTCTTCACCCTCAGGCAATCTCCTCTCCAGGCAGCTCAGAGGTACAGTTATAGCCAGCATGGTGTGTATATGTGTGTGTTTGTCTCTTTCTACTGTATCAGTGGGGCCCAGCCCAAATACTAGGCTCAAATGCTGTGGCTCTGACCACGGACTGTGGCTACCAATTATTAACTGCCATCCACAGAAACCAGGAACTCTATGGCAGGAAGCTGGTGGTGTCACAGAACAGATAACAAGTCCAGGGTCTGAAATCCTGAGAGCCCGTGAACACCCATAGAGCAATGATTAGTCTGCATTTCTTGTGTTGGCCTCACATAGGACATGTTACACATACAGATAAGTGCAATGCGGCTAGACAGATCATCTTCTTGTTCTATTATGTTCAATAATCTTTTCAATGGGCAAATACCAAACCAGACAAGAATGAAAGGGGAAATATACAAATATTAACACAATATTTCTTCCCATGATTTCTGATGGAAGCCTTCAGAGTTAAAGAAATGGAAAGGGAGAGAGAGAGTGTGTGCTTACTGTGGCAGCACGTGTAAACAGGAAGACACTTAGCTACTCATGCTTCTCTGCTGTGGCTCCAGCTTCAAGAGCATATATAGACTCAGAGCACATGCAGTGGCCCTCACTCCAGGAACCAAGCTGTGGGCTATCCTCTGGGTCCTCCTCTCTGCAAAGTCTCTGACTGATGTGAGCAGCTCACATGGCTTGTGCAGCTAAGTGTTGCACTGGCAACTGGCAAAGTCATAACCACAGCAGGAAACACTCATAGTTTCTCCCCCTCCCTCTCTCCCTTTCCTGTCAGCTCTTCCCCTTGCCTTGTCTTTTCTTTTCCTCCTCTCTCCCTCCTTTCTCTCTCTCTCCCTTGTCATCATTATTTTTCAATGTATGGTAGTACAAATATACCCAAGAGAATCTTATAAAGTCAGGACTCTCAATCTTACTATGCAGTTTTAGTTTACAAGTTTCAGAAATTACAGAAAACAATCTCAGGTAATGAGAAAAAAAAGGCAATTCAAATGCTAAAGCAGAGACATATCTCAGGAGAGTGCTTTTTCCTGGTTCATTTTGTGCAAGCACAGTCTCTTTTCCCTTGAGGTCTAAACAGTTTATTTCATATGTGCATAAAATATCTCCGGTGCATTTTGATGCCCTGTGGCTCTGTAAAAAGACTCTGAGAAGACTGAGCATCTGTCACAGCACTGTACAGAAAAAGTCACGGTGTGGCCTCAGTGAAAAGGGCAGCATGCTAAGATACTTTTGCAAATAACTCCAGCCACAAGCACTGCTCTGTGCCCAGAATAGCCTTTGTTTTTCCTTATTTAGGGTAAATAACAAGATGTGTGCCATAACGATAGTTTTGGCTGGAGAAGGAGTTGTCAAAACAAAACTAAACTGTTGGTTACAACGAATATTCGAAACAAGAACAGTTACATCAGCAGCCAGTCCTGCTGTTTGCCCCAGTACATCACCTAGGGCCAGCCAAGAAGAGCGTCTGGGCTTGATGTTACCTCTGGGTCCTCAGGTTGATCAGAAGACATCCCTATGTCATCATCTAATTATTGGGGGTTGGGGGCATTGGGAAGGAAAGGAACAAAAAAGTCATCAAGAGCATTTTTCTGAAATTTCATGCGGATAAAAGAAATGGGAATTTCAGAAGGAAAATTAGCAGCTGTATACATTTGTATGTGCCAATCATGGCAGTCTGATTGTTCTTGAGCAGTTTCCACATTTAAAATGTAACTCCCCTCTCTTATGTTATACTTTTCCCAGGTTTTTTCTCAGAGCCACACAGTTGGGTGAATGAAAAGGGGAAGGCTCCAGAGACAGGGCTGGAATGTGGTTATCCAACTGAGGGAATTCTCCACAGAGAAGAGCCAGCTTCAGAAAGCATTAAGAGACCCTCCTACTTCAAGCTGGGCCTTGTGGGTTCTCCTTTGTCCCTCTAGTCCTGGGATCCTAGCCACCTAGAGATAACAATGTCAAGTGAATTTACTCATAGTGATAGAATCACTCTAAAATCAGGTCCTTCAAGAGTAATATTCACGAGATTGCATATGACTGTCAAGCAAGTCTATTTTGGGAAACTTTGAGATTTAGTCAACATATTGGACTTGAAAATCTGTTCTATTTCTAGTAGACATATTAGCATTCTAACACAGTGGCAAATAGTGCTCTTTGGGGACTATTATTTAAAATGAATAGTTCATGTATCAAAAAATCAACATTTTTTAATTTTTAATGGCTACAGGATTTTCCACTCTGCCTTAACACATCTTTTTTGTTTGGCTGTCTTCCTTATCAACTAGGCATTTGGATTATGGGAAATCAATCTTAATTAAACTACTTATTCATTCTGTTTAATCATTTTCAGTATTTAATCTACTTTAAAAATCATTTTATAAGTCTTTGACTTTATGGATGAGTTACTTTCAAAACATTGTCCATACTTTACACCAGGCATATGCAATCTTGTGAATTTTACTCAAGGGACCTGATTTCAGAGTGATTCCATCACTACAAGTAAATTGACCATAAACTGGGGGTTGTGTGCCGTACTCCAAGCTGAGGTAGGTATCCAGCAGAGCCAACCTGGACTGCATTTGACGCATATATGCCATGCTTCATTAACTCAGGCACTACACTATTCTTCTGCATTCACTGAAGGGATGTGAGGATAAGTCACCAAGTGGTGGTTTTAATTTTGTTCTCATTTTCTTTTAAGCACCAGTCTGAAGAGGAAGTTTGAGGAAGAAAGCACACAATAAACATCTTATTTTAGCTGGCCCTGATGATATGTGGATAACTGTGGCTTTTTAAATCATATGCTCCAATATTGCTTTTCCCTTAACTCAGAGAAAAGGCAGCATATACAGTAGAAAGGTGTGTGAAGGAACAAGTCTGCAAAACAAAAACACACAAGTAGGAAAGTGTAAAAAAAAATTCCATTCAAGAACTCTTTTCTCCCTCTTTGTCTTTAAATATGCATCTTTATTTATTTTTTTTTCTAGAAGAAAAAAAAACAATGTGATTTTTACTATTTTACTATTTTATCAATTTTCATAGCATTTTCAGCTACCATTGACAATTTCTTTTTTTTTTATTTTAATCATTGTTCAAATACAGTTTTCTCCTTTTTACTCCCAATCCAGTCCCCCCTCCCATCCTCCCCACTTCCCTCCCACTACCACCCTCCCCTTAGTTTATGACCATGTGTCCTTTAAGTTTGTTCCTGCGAACCCTTCTCACTGTCCCCTTAAATTCCCTCTACTCTCTTCTGTGGGCACTGTCAGCCTGGCCTCTATTTCAGTGTCTTTGGTTATATTTTGCTTGTTTCTTTCTTTTGTTATTTAGGTTCCTGTTAAAGGTGAGATCATATGGTATTTGTCTTTCACTGTCTGGCTTGTTTCGCTAAGCATAATGTTTTCCAGCTCCATCCACACTGTTGCAAAGGGTAGGAGCTCCTGCTTTCTTTCTACTGCATAGAATTCCATTGTGTAAATGTACCATAGTTTTTTGATCCATTCATTTACTGATCGGCATCTTGGTTGCTTCCAGCTTCTAGCTATTGTAAATGGTGCTGCTATGAACATTGGGATGCATAGGTTCTTTTGGATTGGTGTTTTAGTATTCTTAGGATAGAGTCCCAGCAGTGGAATTGCAGGGTCAAAAGGCAGATCCATTTTTAGTTTTCTGAGGAAGTTCCACACTACTTTCCATAGTGGTTATACCAGTCTGTAGTCCCACCAGCAGTGCACTAGGGTCCCCTTTTCTCCACAACCTCTCCAACACTTGTTGTTTGTTGCTTTGTTTATGATGGCCATTCTGTCTGGTGTGAAGTGGTATCTCATTGTGGTTTTAATTTGCATCTCTCTGATAGCTAGCGATATTGAACATCATTTCATGTGTCTTTGGATTTTCTGTATGTCCTCCTTGGAGAGGTGTCTGTTCAAGTCCTTTGCCCACTTTTTAATTGGATTCCTTGTCTTCTTAGAGTGAAGTCTTGTAAGTTCCTTGTATATTTTAGAGATTAAACCCTTGTCTGAGGTATCATTGGCAAATATGTTTTCCCATACAGTTGGTTCTCTTTTAATTTTAATACTGTTTTCTTTAGCTGTGCAGAAGCTTTTAATTTTGATGAGGTCCCATTTGTTTATTCTTTCCTTTATGTCCCTTGCTCTCGGGGACAAGTCAGTAAAAAAGTTTCTTCATGAAATATCTGAGATTTTCCTACCTACGTTCTTTTCTAGGACTTTAATGGTGTCACATTTTATATTTAAGTCTTTTATCCACCTTGAATTTATTTTTGTATATGGTGTAAGTTGGTGCTCAAGTTTCATTTTTTTTGCATGTGGCTGTCCAGTTCTCCCAACACCATTTGTTGAAGAGGCTATTTTTACTCCATTTTATGTTGCTGCCTCCTTTGTCAAATATTAATTGACCATAGAGACTTGGGCTTATTTCTGGGCTCTCTGTTCTGTTCCATTGGTCTATGTGCCTGTATTTATGCCAGTATCAGGCTGTTTTGATTACAGTGGCCTTGTAGTATAGTTTAGTGTCGGGTATTGTGATCCCTCCTACTTTACTCTTCTTTCTCAAAATTGCAGCAGCTATTGGGGGTCGTTTATGATTCCATATAAATTTTTGAAGTGTTTGTTCTATGTCTGTGAAATATGCCATTGGTACTTTAATAGGAATTGCATTGAATGTGTAAATTGCTTTGGGTAGTATGAACATTTTGATGATATTCATTCTTCCAATCCATGAACACAGTATATGTTTCCATTTGTTTGTGTCTTCCTTGAATTCTTTCTTGAGTGTTGTGTAGTTTTCTGAATATAGGTCTTTTACCTCTTTGGTTAGGTTTATTCCTAGATATTTTATTTTTCTTTTTGCTATTTCAAATGGGATTTTTTCCTTGATCTCTGTTTCTGCTGTTTCATTGTTGGTGTACAGAAACGCCTTTGATTTCTGGACATTGACTTTGTATCCTGCTGTTTTGCCAAATTCATTTATTAGGTCAAGCAGTTTTTTGGTAGAGTCTATAGGATTGTCTATGTATACTATCATGTCATCTGCAAACAGGGAGAGTTTTGTTTCCTCCTTTCTGATCTGTATGCCTTTTCTTTCTTTTTCTTGTCTGATTGCTGTGGCTAAAACTTCCAATACTATATTGAATAGAAGTGGTGAAAGTGGACAGCCTTGTCTTGTTCCTGATCTTAGTGGAAAAGATTTTAATTTTTGCCCATTGAGTATGATGTTGGCTGTAGGTCTCTCATATATGGCCTTTATTATGTTGAGAAATGCTCCCTCTATTCCCACTTTGCCGAGTGTTTTTATCATGAATGGGTGCTGTACCTTATCAAATGCTTTTTCTGCATCAATTGATATGATCATGTGGTTTTTGTTTTTGCTTTTGTTTATGTGATGTATTACATTTACTGACTTGTGAATATTGTACCATCCTTGCATCCCTGGAATGAATCCCACTTGGTCATGGTGTATGATCTTTTTAATGTATTGTTGGATGTGGTTTCCCAGTATTTTGTTGAGGATTTTAGCGTCAATGTTCATCAGTGATATTGGCCTTAAGTTTTCTTTCTTTGTTGTGTCTTTATTTGGTTTTTGAATTAGGATGATGTTGGCCTCATAAAAAGAATTTGGGAGACTCCCATCTTTTTAGATTTTTTGGAATAGTCTGTGAAGGATAGGGGTTAGCTCTTCCTTAAATGCTTTGTAGAACTCTCCTGTGAAACCATCTGGTCCAGGGCTTTTGTGTGTTGGGAGTTTTTTGATTACTGCTTCAATTTCTTTTGTTGTTATTGGTCTGTTCAGACTTTCTGCTTCTTTTTCATTGAGTTTTGGAAGATTATATTTCTCTAGAAAGTTGTCCATTTCACCCAGGTTTTCAAATTTGTTGGCATACAGCTCTTTGTAGTAATTTTTTACAATCCTTTGTATTTCTGTGGTATCTGTTGTAATCTCTCCTCTTTCATTTCTGATTGTGTTTATTTGGGTTGTCTCTCTTTTTTTCTTGATGAGTCTGCTTAAAGGCTTGTGGATTCTGTTTATCTTTCAATGAACCAGCTCTTGGATTCATTGATCCTTAGAATTGTGATTTTAGTCTCTATGTCATTTAATTCTGCTCTGATCTTGGTTATTTCCTTCCTTCTGCTTGCTGTGGGCTGTCTTTGTTGTTGTTCCTCAAGTTCTTGTAGACGTAGGGTTAGGTTGTTTGTTTGGAATGTTTCTAACCTTTTTAGGTGGGTCTGTATCGCTATGAACTTCCTTCTCAGGACTGCCTTGGCTGTGTCCCATAAGTTTTGGGTTGTTGTGAGTTCATTTTCATTTGTTTCCAGAAACCTTTTGATTTCTTCCCTAATATCATTCTTGACCCATTCATTGTTTAATAGCATGCTATTTAATCTCCATGATTTTGAGTGTTTTTTTTTTTTCCCTTGGGGTTGGTTTCTAGCTTCTGTCCCTTGTGGTCTGAGAATACGCTTGGTATGATTTCAATTTTCTTGAAGTTGTTGAGGCTTGTTTTGTGTTCTATAATGTGGTCTATCTTTGAGAATATTCCGTGTACATTTGAAAGGAATGTATATTTAGCTTCTTTTGGATGGAGGTCTCTGTATATATCAGTAAAGTCCATTTCATCGAGGGTATTGTTCAATGCCACAATATCTTTGTTGATATTTTGTTTGGAAGATCTGTCCATTTTTGATAGTGGGGTGTTAAAATCCCCCACTATAATTGTGTTGCTGTCCATATCTTTCTTGAAGTCCTCTAAGATTTTCTTTATGTATTTTCGGGTGCTCCTATGTTAGGGTGCATATATATTTACAATATTTATGTCTTCTTGATGGATTCTTCCCTTGAGTATTATGAAGTGACCTTTTGGGTCTCTCTTTATGGATCTTTTTTGGAAGTCTATTTTGTCTGATATGAGTATTGCTACCCTGGCTTTTTTTCCCTGTCCATTTGCCTGGAAGATTTGTTTCCAGCCCTTCACGTTCAGCTTGTGTATGTCTTTTATCCTGAGGTGGGTCTCTTGTAGACAGCAGATATGTGGGTCATTTTTTCTTATCCAATCAGCTATTTTATGTCTTTTGATTGGAGCATTTAATCCATTTACATTTAAGGTTATTATTGATAGGTACTTATTCATTGTCTGTTATGTACGTGTGTTCCTCTCTCTCTCTCTTTTCCCTCCCTTCCTTAAAGCAGTACTTTTAGAATCTCTTGCAGAGCTGGTTTGGTCGAGGTGTATTCTTTTATACTTCTTTTGTCTGGGAAGCTTCTTATTTGGCCTTCTATCGTGATCAAGAGCCTTGCTGGATATAGTAGCGTTGGTTGAAGACCTCTGGTTCTCATTACCTGGAGTATTTCTTGCCATTCTCTTCTGGCTTGAAGTGTTTCCATTGAGAAGTCAGCTGTTAGCGTTATTGGGGCTCCCTTGTATGTTACTTCCTTTTTCTCCCTTGCTGCCTTTAAGATAGTCTCTTTGTCTTGAAATTTTGCCATTTTAATTATGATGTGCCTTGGGGTGAGTCTCTTTGGGTTCCTCTTGATTGGGACTCTCTGTGTTTCCTGGATTTGTGGGACTTTTTCTCTCATCAAATTAGGGAAGTTCTCCTTCATTACTTGTTCAACTAGGTTTTCTATCCCTTGCTCTTCTTCTTCTCCTTCTGGTATCCCTATTATATGTATATTATAATGTTTCATATTGTCTTGCATTTCTCTTAATCCCTCTTCATTCTTTCTGAGCATCTTTTCCTTTTCTTGCACTTTCTGGATGTTGTTTTCTACCCTGCCCTCCAGCTTGCTAATCCGATCTTTTGCTTCATCGATCCTGCTTTTCATTCCTTCTACTGTGTTCTTCAGTTCAGAAATTGTATTCTTCATTTCCTCTTGACCTTTGTTGAGAGTTTCTATTTCCTTTTTCATGTTTATATAGTTTGCAGTGAGATTGATGCAGTTTCCCTCTAATTTCTGAAAGCTCATTGTGAGTTCATGGAACTTCTGGTAATCATTGTTTTGAACTCACTATCTGATAGTTGAGTTGCCTCTATTTCCTTTAGCATTTTTCATGAGGCTTCCTCGTTTCCCTTCAACTGGGGGTTGTTTCTTTGTTTTCTCATTGTTTGTGGGTTTCTTCTTTTTTCTTCTTGTTTGTTAATTTGATCTGTTCTGACTCCCTGTAATTATGGTGTGAACTTCTGTGGTAGAATATTTGTGAGATTCAGTGGTGCAATCTCCTTCATGTATCCTGGTGTTCACAGCTTCCCCCTACTCTTTTTTGTGATCAGTTGGAGGAGTAAGGCAAAATGGTTTAAAACAGCAAGACAGTATACTATGATGTTTACATTAGCAGCCAGTAGAGAAGAGATGGGTTATCTCCTTATAGAGATATAAGGAGATATATGGGTTGGCTCCTTATAGTGTTAACCATGATCCTCCACCCCACTATCCACATTTTAGAAAGGATGGAAAGAAAGTAAGACTCTTATTGGGGATGTGAGGATTGTTAGTTAGATCTAGAAAGCAGTGAGGCTGTGGGAGGTCAGATTCTAAGGTAGGGTTGGACTAAAGATTAGTATATAGGAGTAGTGAGTAAAAGAATAGAGACAACCCCCACAATAGTATAGTTCAGAAAATTGCAAAGTGGGCTGAGATCAGGTAGGGGTATTGAGAAGCATTTACATTTGTATAGACCAGGTCTTACTAGCAGTAATAGTAAAGTGACACTCTTGTGGCAGAATCGATGAGGTCTAGATAACAAGAATAAAGAGTATAGAACCTTGAGAGGTGTATTAATGGAACACAGATGAAGGATAGTAACTTATCAACACCTTGTGACAGATACCAGGGGGAACCTATCATATGACAGTATAACCAGCCAAGCAAAGAAGATTATATAGAAAGAAAAAGAATACCAAAATGTTATTAAAATAAAAAATGTTGGAAAAGTGAGAAAAAGATAATACAAATTTACAGTAACTTGCAAGATTAAAAAAAAAGAAAAAAGGAAAGAAAAGCAGAAGATGTAGTGCAGGAGAGATAAATTTGGAGTGGAAAGAATAATATTATGATGAATGGAAGAGAAACATAAGGGATTTCGAAATAAAAATAATAAGAATTGAAAAATAAAATGTCACATAAAACACAAGATAAAATCAATCAACCAACAACATGCAGAGAAACCAAACAACACCAAAAAAAAAAAAAAACCCTTTTGTTGGTTTCTAACTGGCCAGACCAGTTTTTCTGATCTTGCTGACTTTAGCTGGCTGAGGGACCTTTGAAATGCTTCTCTCTCTCCCAGCCAGATCTCAGCAAAACTGTCAGGTACCTTGGGCGCTCCTGAACACACTGGCTCTCTGGATCTCACTTCCACATTCTTCCGGACTCCGGGGTCCTGCGGGGTTCCAGCTCTATGATCTCAGGAGGCACCCGCAACATTTTGGGATTCACTGCACCCTCCCTGGGGATCGTAAAAGGGCATGCCCCTCCCCCAAACTTTTGAGATTGGGGTGTAGGATCGCCCTAAGCGCCTCGACGCGACCCTTCTGGGTCCAAAGTGCGCGAGAGTCAGTCTTCCCGAAGGTGCTCGAGCCAAGTCCTTTCCAGCTCTGTGTTCCTCGCCAAACCACACTCTGACTGGGTGTTGGCACCTTTCCCAGCTCCCCTGTCGGGCTGGCTGGAAATTTCTGGGTCACTACTGTAGGAATGCACCAAGCACCACATCCCTCCCGGGATCGCAGCGCTCGATTCAGGCCTCCCTATGGGGTGCAAGCCCAGCACGGCCCTGCTCTGTACTCTCCACCGATCTGCACTTCCACCGGACTAGGGGTGCAGGCGCTCTTCCAGGCTGCCCCTGGTCCTGTCGGCTAGAAGCCCTCACTTCTCCCAGGTCTGTGGGCAGGTGTTCATTGTCCCTGGGCGATTGTTTCCTAGTCCAACTGGCCAATCTGTTCCTTCTAGCAACACGTTCTCCCCTGGAGTTGCTCACCCCCCGTATTCAGGGGAGGGAGCAGTGACTTCCCTTTCCCGGGATCCCTGGGGCAGACCCCAGAGCACTGGGCGGGCCTGGGGTCTGCACACCCCTAGCCCCCGCGCTGATCCCTGGGCCCCTTTTGTCCTGTAGCAGTCTCCTTACCATCTGGTTTTTCAGTGAGTGCAATAATTTTCATGTCCTGCTTTCAAAAGTGATTCAGTAACCTAGCCCACTTGCTCTGTTTCTCCACCGATCAGCGAGTTTCCCCCCTCTTCACAGAAGCTGAGAAAAACTCTGCCTAGAGTAAAGCCGCCATCTTCCGTCTAAATATGCATCTTTAAAAAGAGTACTCTGATTACTGATTTTACTAATGTAAGTTTTGTGCAGTTAATAAAATGTCCCAAAGCCAGCTGAGGTTTCCCCATGTACATCCAGAGGCCTTGGAAATGGTGCAAGGAAGGTATCCTGAGAAAGACATTTTCACAAGGGTCTGTTGATAGTGTGAAGGACCTGAAGAGCCTCTGCCTTCCTAAATTCACTGTACCAACATCCTCAAGGTTTCCTTTAGAGGTCCCAGATCATTAATTCATCTGATAAATATTTACTATGCAGTTACAGTCTTTAGGAGGAAATATATTAAACCTTCAGTGTAATCTGACATACAAGCATTTACTATTGAGTTGAACTTGTCTTAGGTTCCATCTGCAGGTAGTTACTTATTTAAGGAACTGAACAAACTCTAAGGACTGGCTTCCTGGCAAGATCGGAATATGACAAGCTGAGATGCCTAGAAGCACCTGTGGCCTGAATGGCCAAAGAGGAAGCACAGGGCAGGAATTTTAACTCAGGGGGTACTCAGAGCTCATTAGCTTTAGGGCAAAGAAATCTCTGGATGGTAAAGGGGTGTTCTGCTATACCAGAATCTTTCTCTTGGTTAGTATCTAGCCTGGTCTAATCCTCTGAGTTAATCACAATGGGCTTCTCTGTCATGTCCTATTATCCCCTTCCCCCCACCCCCTGCCCCCCGCCAACTCTCCTCCCTTCAGTGGATAGCTCATTCACAACAGAAATTTTCACATACTTCTGGCCAAGATGGAGGCATAGGTAGACACACTGTGCCTCTTCGCACAACCAAAAGAACAACAAAAATTTAAAAACAAAACCAACCAGAACTGATAGAAAAATGAACTGTATGGAAGTCTGACAACCAAGGAGTTAAAGAAGACACATTCATCCAGACCAGTAGAAGGGGCAGAGACGGGCCAGGCAGAGGGGCCACGGCTAGAGGACTGGGGCGGGCAAAGCGGCGGCTGATGAAACCAGCGAGGCAGTGGATTGTGGGGTGGGACGGACAAGGCTGAACCTGGTGGAGCCTGCAGTTCCACATCCACACACAGATAAACTGGGAGGAAAAATTGGGGAGCGAGACAGACCTGGAAACCCAGAGTCCCAGCTCAGGGAAATAAGGCCTAAAACTACCGATTGAAAACACCTGTGAGGGTGGAGGTGCCAGTAGGAGAAACTCCCAGCCTCACAGGACAGTTTGTTGAAGAGACCCACAGGGTCCTAGAATGTACACACACCCAACCACTGGGAATCAGCACAAGAAGGGCCCAGTTTGCTTGTGGGTAGTGGGGGAAGTAACTGAAAACAGGCAGAGTGGAGCCAGCACCATTGTTCCCTCTCAGACCCCTGCCCCACATACAGCATCATAACACAGTGATGTGGGTTACCCCGCCCTGGTGAACACCTAGGGCTCTACCCCTTACTGAGTAGCAGGCAAGCTGAGACCAAAAAAAAAAAAAATGGCCCAAATGAAAGAACAGATCAAAGCTCCAGAAAAAAAACAACTAAGCAATGAAGAGATAGCCAACCTATCAGATGCACAGTTCAAAACACTGGTAATCAGGATGCTCACAGAATTGGTTGAATTTGGTTGCAAATTAGATGAAAAAATGAAGACAATGCTAAGTGAAATAAAGAAAAATGTACAGGGAACCAATAGCGATGGGAAGGAAACTGGGATTCAAATCAATGGTGTGGACCAGAAGTAAGAAAGAAACATCCAATTAGAAAAGAATGAAGAAACAAGAATTCAAAAAAATGAGGAGAGGCTCAGGAACCTCCAGGACATCTTTAGATGTTCCAACATCCCAATTATAGGGGTACTAGAAGGAAAAGAGGAAGAGCAAGAAATGGAAAACTTATTTGAACAAAGAATGAAGGAGAACTTCCCCAATCGGGGAAAGGAAATAGACTTCCAGGACGTCCAGGAAGCTCAGAGAGTCCCAAAGAAGTTGGACACAAGGAGGAACACACCAAGGTACATCATAATTACATAATTACCCTAGGTTAAAGATAGGGAGAGAATCTTAGAAGCATCATGAGAAAAGGAGACAGTTACCTACAAAGGAGTTCCCATAAGACTGTCAGCTGATTTCTCAAAAGAGACCTTACAGGCAAGAAGGGGCTGGAAAGAAGTATTCCAAGTCATGAAAGGCAAGGACCTACATCCAAGATTACTCTCCCCAGCAAAGCTTTCATTTAGAATGGAAGGGCAGATAAAGTGCTTCTCAGATAAGGTCAAGTTAAAGGAGTTCATCATCACCAAGCCCTTATTATATGAAATGTTAAAGGGATTTATCTAAGAAAAAGAAGGTAAAAAATATGAACAGTAAAATGACAGCAAATTCACAGTTATTAACAACCACACCTAAAACAAAAGCAAAAACAAGCTAAGCAAACAACTAGAACAGGAACAGAACCACAGAAATGGAGATTACATGGAGGGTTATCAACAGGGGAGTAGGAAGGGGAGAGAAGAGGAAAAAGTACAGGGAATAAGAAGCATAAAATGGTAGGTCGAAATGGGGGAAGGTTAGAATAGTATAGGAAATGTAAAGCCAAAGAACTTATATGTATGACCCATGGACATGAACTAAAGGGGGGAATGTGGGTGGGAGAGAGTGTGTAGGGTGGAGGGGAGTGAAGGGGACAACTGTAATAGCATAATCAATAAAATATATTTTAAAAAAGAAAAGAAATTTTCAGATACAGTTCATTTGGATAGTTAGGAATACCTTTACAGTGGTTACACAGCTTAAAATTAGCATGTAAAAACATTTATAAAGATCTCTTGTTACATTCTAGACACTTTTGAGCACTGTAGTGTTTCTCTCACCTTCATACAATAATTTTTTTTTTATTTCTACCATATAGAAAAGGGAGCTGAGTCTCAGAGAGGGTGGGTATTTTGTCCAAGGTCAAATAGCTGCTAAGAGACATTTTGGGAGTTGGAACCCTGGGCAGTCTGACTCAGAAACTCCTTCACAGATTCTAGAAGTTAGAATTATCTGACAACCAACAAACTAAAGTCTCCTGAAACTAGTCAATGGAGGTCAGTTAATTTATATGGACTTATGTGAATAATTTTAGCCTGATTCCTTTTGGGCACTAACTTGCAAATTTGTGTTAAAAAATTTGCATCTTCACATGTTGCCAGAGGCTCTTAGAGCCATTCTCTATGTCTCCTATGCCTACTAATATGACTTCTGTTGAGAATCAATGGCCCTATCCATTACAAATTCCCATTTGAAGTTTATGACTATGCTGTAAAACTGCACTGACATAAAATTTTCCACATAAAAATTCAGCCCTGGAATTTGGCCCTCAGAAAACAAAAGAGTATATTTTAAGTAAGGTTGCTATTCTTAAAGTCATAAATGAGAATTTTAAAAGAATGCAAACTTTGCATTCCTGCCTACTCAAAACACAGTAATAGTTTGTTTGATATTTGTGGACATCAGCCTATAGCATAGAATAATTCACTAATGTATTCTTGGTGCTTAAAGATTTTAACACAGAGAGGTTTTTTATGTAGAAGTGTGAATGCTCTGCATGTGCTCCAACCACAGTGCTTGATACCTCATCATTTTGTAGAAATGTCAGCAAATACAAAATATGAGACAGGAAAAAGCTAGTAAAATAAGGTGGGTTAAAAGTTTATTAAATAAATTAATTAAAATTAAATAGCTTTGAAATAAGTTCCTAATATGCAACAATAATGCCAGTATTAACAGACTTTGAGGTTTACCTTATGTGTTATCTACACCACTACACTATCTTTTTTCTCTAATGGAAAAAAATTATATATTATTCTGTGTTTATGGGAATATAGATTTTCATAATGGCTAAGCTACACCTAATAAATGGGTTATACAACTTTTAAAATTGCAGCTACTCTTCCAAGCTCCAGAAGAAAATGAAAGGCAGTATCAAGTTTATTTAGTGGCTAAATTTAGGGGCCAGTTAGACACAAATTTGGGTTCCAGTTCTGCTATCTATGTTAGCTTGAGCTTAAACCCTTGTTTCTTCATCTTTAAAATGAAGCTAAGACCACCCATACCATAGGGTGGTTGGGAGGATAAAATAAAACAATAAATATAACCTTCATTACTCAAATGCAGTCCACGGACCAGCAACAGCAGCATCCCCTGGGAGCTGGATGGAGATGCAGGTTCTTAGGCCCAGTCCCAGGCCTACTAAACCAGAGCATGATTTGAACAAAATCACCAGGTGATTCATCTGCACATCAAAGCCTTTTTCTGAAACTTTGGCTTAATCCAAACTGGTCATTTGGATTAAATGAGCAAGCCTGGGGCTTAGAGAATCTGTGGCTTTTGCATATCACACAAATGAAATGAGACTAGAATCCTGGTCTTCAGTTTTAAGTCAAAGTAATTGCCACTCAACAATGATTTTAACAAATGATACTCAGCACATAACTATTTGTGTGTACATGTGTGTGAAATCATAATGCTGTCCTCTGGGCTAGGGGCAGGACACAGTACTGCAGGGAACAGGTGCTGCTTGCTGTTTTCCAACCTGTGCTGATGGGCTATTACTGATCCATCCACACCCTTTAGGAGAAGGTGTCTGTGATCACCAGAATGGCAAAGCCAACCAACTGAGGTTAACTGAGTGTCAGGATACAAGTGTCTGAGTGTCTGGTGTCAGGATACAAGTTCTAGGATATTTGGCATTCTTTTCATAAACTCCAGAAGTCATTCAGGAATTGTAAGCACCATATGTTAAGAAAGAATTCTAATTTTACCTTTTGGAAAAATCAAAGTTCCATGAGCAGACTCTTCCTAAGGACAGAATTAGGAAGATGGCATTGATCCACTGCTATGAACTTGGCCCAAATTTCTCATGTCCTCCCTGGCCTTGCTGCTCTCTAAAAGAGCCTGATGATAGGAAAGTCAAGTCCTGGCACTGGAGAGTTCTAGAAACAGCTTCCACATCTGCTGAGTGTTCTGCCAGTGGTCAGCTGCTGGCAACCCCAAACTGTTTTCCCTGTTAACAGTTGTGCCTTCACAAAACTGACATATCACCATCAAGGGGAAGCCCTTGAAGAAGTGGTAGAAATAAACTACTCTAGGCCCTTTGTATTTCAGGTGAAATATATACACATTCTATATAAATCACACTAAATTATTTTAATATTTAAAACATTCAATGTAGTTATTCAGAAAAATATTTTACTTTGCTTTTCAAACATATTACATTTCTTTATTTCATCCAAAAGCTGGAAGTCTGAATAAACTTCACTAGTCATTCTGTTTCTGGGTAGACCATAAAAAATGAGGCTCAGATAGTATAATTCAGATCCTAGATACTGCTATTCTAGTTCCCAGTTCTTACCCATTAAAAATTTTAAATGCCCCTTGAAAGACATAAACCCCACTTGCATTAGCACTATACTCCAGGCAAATAATGTGCACTTTTGTGCAAATACAGTATATGTCACATATGTGGCACCAGTATTTGGTATGTGTTGTTGCTACATTAGTAAACAACACTGTGATCATTATTCTTGAAGATTCTAAGGCAATGGTCCCTTTGCAATCATGTGCATTTCCTGAATGATCTCACTGTGGAGGAAGGATCATACTATCACCTCTGGAGCATCTCTTTGTCTTGCTCACAAGTTCCAGGATATGTTCAGGTAGTTCTTAGACTCTTAGATTCTTCACATTGATGAAAGCATTACTTTCTTCATGAGATAAGATAAAACCACTGTATATCCCCAGGTATTAGTTAGTGTATTAGAGCATATTCTAAGGCAAGTACTAGAAAAAAAAATAACAAGCTGATAATCCAAAATCACACCAGATCTATATAACTATACTCTGTTTTGTATTTGATACTTTAAGACTAATATAGCACATATATGCTTTAATCACAAGAATTACTGCTCTCTGGTACCAGATTGCCTATGAAAACATGAGAGGAATTCCAATTTATGTCAGTTTTTAGAACTGACCACTTACTATCTGCCTCTCACTGTGAGGAGACAAGGGACACAAAGAAAACCAGGAACTGTCCTTGTCCATGACATCTCTAGCAAAATAGTGAGACTGGTATGACTCAGTACAGAACCCTGTAGAGTGCTCAGCACAGAGCAGGTGAATGAACAAATGAATAAATAAATGGGGAGTCCTGTAGGAGCATATAGAAGGGATACTTAGCCCAAATGGTAATAATAATAATAGGTAACACTTATATAGCTCTTATTATGTGCCAAGTAGTATTCCAAGGCATGCTACTTACTTAATTAAGCCTTACAAGTATCATATGAAATGAGTATTAGTTATTATTCCAGTCTTACTGATGAGAAAACTGAAACACAGAGAGGTTATATGACTTGCTCAATGACACATAGCTAGTTAGTGGCAGTGCTAGAACTTGAACCAGAAAATCTCACTCTAGAATCTACTAACCACTAATTAGGCTAACTCTAAATGTGGCAGTCCAAAAATGATCCCTGAGCCAAATCTTATTTTTAAAAGGGCCTTGATCCACAGGACGAGGCAAACCAGTTGTTTGAATGGAAAATAATACAATAATTAATAAATAATAATACAAAAATAAACTCTGTATTTGGCATACTCACACCTGTAAACTTACTTTTTGCCCCAGCCTGTAAAAGCCCCATTTAAAGAATTCAAGAAATGAATTATACTTCTTGGAGACCAAGGCTGTTGAAAAGGCTAGAAGTGCACAGAGATAATTTAACTCCACTATCTGAGAATGAAGTCCTCCCATCTCAAGGAAGACACTGTTGGAAGCAAACTTAACAATTGAACCACTGGACAATTTTCCTTTATGTTAAACTAAACCTGTCTTCTGGCAAATTAAGGCTTTGTCTTTTATGACTTTTCTTTGGCTCTGAAAAGATGAAGTGGCTGGTTCTATATTGACACTATAAAAAGGTAAATAAAATAAATGTAAATATTTACAAAAATCAGTTTTCCAGAAAAAAGCACCCCTTCCTTTGTGTTTTCTATTTCTAATTTATTGTGTCCATAACACTTTCTTTCCTCTCAGACTTAAAATGTACTCTTCATTTAGGGATTCATTAAAACGTATTCTAGTACTAAACATTATAATGTGACTGAAGAAATTGTTCAGTTTAATAGCTTACTTATGAATTGAAAAAGTAATGAAACTAAAAGATAATTTTTAAACACAGTATGATTCTTTGTTTAAATGAGGAATTATTCTACATAGGCAATGAAATCACCATATAGAAAGAGGAAGACTAAGTGCACATATGAGGCACCTGATTAACAGAGATAATGAAGATTAACCAGGCTTTATGAGGACATCTTGCCACTCTGAAAGATGCACGAACCAAAAAGGTTAGGAGGACAGGCCCCACTGCTCAAAAGGTCTGAGAGTGCTTTTTATGTAGGTAAGGAGAAATGTGATTTTGTTTTGATTAAAAATGTCCTTAATTGGGAACTTGTGGCCCAGTTGGAGGTGTAGGTAGATACACTTTGCCTTCTCACACCCAAAAGAAGGACAACAACAAATTTAAAAACAAACAATATCCAGAACAGTTAGAAAATTGAACTCTATGGAAGTCCCATAATCAAGGAGTTAAAGAAATATTTGTCCAGACTGGTAGGAGCGAGGCAGCCAGACTAGAGAGGACTCACGGCAAGTTGGTGGCTGGAGGACCAGAGCAGGTGAGTTGGTGGCTGGCAGAGCAGGAGATCCCATATTTGCCTGCAGATAAACTGGGACAAACAACTGGGGAGCGAGACAGTTGGTGCAACCCAGGGCTCCAGAGCGGGGAAATAAAGGCTCAAAACCCCTGGCTGTAAAAACCTGTGGTTTCTCCTGCAGTTACAGGAGAAACTCCCAGCCTCACAGGACAGTTCATCGGAGAGACCAATAGGGTCCTAGAATATACACAAAGCCACCCACCTGGGAATCAGCACCAGAAAGGCCCATTTTGCTTGTGGGTAGTGAGGGAACTGATTAAAAGCCAGCCGAGAGCTGAGCAAGTGGCATTATTCCCTCTCAGACCCTTCCCTTACGTACAGGGTCACAATGCAGAGACATGGGTTGCCCTATCCTGGAGAACACCTTAGGCTCCACCTCTTACTACATAACAGGTGCACTGAGACAGAAAAATATGGCCCAAATGAAAGAAAATATTAAAGCTCAAAAAAATTTGACTAAGTGATGAAGAGACAGCCAACCTATCAGATGCACAGTTCAAAACACTGGTAATCAGAATGCTCACAAAAATGGTTGAGTATGGTTGCAAATTAGATGAAAAAGTGATGACTATGCAAAGTGAAATAAAGAAAAATGTACAGGGAACCAACAGTGAAGGGAAGGAAACTGGGACTCAGATCTACGGTTTGGAGCAGAAGGATGGGATAAACATTCAACCAGAACAGAATGAAGAACAAAGAATTCAGTAAAATGAGGAGAGGTGTAGGAACCTTTGGGACAACTTTGAACATTCCAACATCCAAATCATAGGAGTGCAGGGAAGAGAAAGAGCAAGAAATGGAAAACTTATTTGAAAACATAATGAAAGAAAACTTCCATAATCTGGCAAAGGAAATAGACTTCCAGGAAGTCCAGGAAGCTTAGAGAATCCCAAAGAACTTGGACACAAGGAAGCACACACTAAGGCACATCATAATTACATTACCCAAGATTAAAGATAAGGAGAGAATCTTAAAAGCAGCAAGAGAAAATGAGATAGTCACCTACAAAGGGATTCCCATAGGACTATCAGCTGATTTCTTAAAAGAAACCTTACAGGCAAGTAAAGGCTAGAAAGAAGTATTCCAAGTCATGAAAGGCAAGGACCTACAACCAAGATTACACTATCCAACAAAGCTTTCATTTAGAATGGAAGGACAGATAAAGTGCTTCCCAGATAAGGTCAAATTAAAGGAGTTCACCATCACCAAGCCCTTATTATATGAAATGTTAAAGGGACTCGTCTAAGAAAAAGATGATCAAAACTCTAAATAGTAAAATGACAACAAACTCACAATTATCAAAAACTGAACCTAAAAACAGAAACAAAAACAGAAACAAATTAAGCAAACAACTAGAACAGGAGCAGAATCACAGAAATAGAGATCACATGGAGGGTTATCATCAGGGAGGGGGTGGAGCGAGAATGCAGGAAAAGGTACAGGAATAAGAAGCCAAAATGGTGGGTACAAAATAGGGGGATGTTAAGAACAGTATGGAAAATGTAGAAGCCAAAGCACTTATATGTATGACCCATGGACATGAACTAAGGTTGGGGAATTCTGGTGGGAGGGTGGGTGCAGGATGGAGGAGGATAAAGGGGAGAAAAATATGGGATAACTGTAATAACATAATTAATAAAATACATATTAAAAACAGAAAATAGAAATTAGATGCAAATATTCTTAAGAAAATATTTTCAAAACAAACCAGACAATGTATAAAAAAAGGATTATGCATCATGGCTAATCCAGGATATGAAGGTTGGTTTAATATCTAAGAATAAATTAAAGTAATGTACCATGTCAATATAGTAAAAGACCAAAATCATATGATCATCTTAAAAGATGCAAAGAAAATATTTGACAAAAATTCCATATCCTTTTATCATAAAGACCCTCAACAAACTAGGAATAGAAGGGTGTCTATAAAAAACCTAAAGCTAACTCTATACTTAATGGTGAAAATTGGCTTTCTAAGATCAGGAATATGACAAATACATCTATTCTTGCCATTTCTAGTCAACATTTTAATATAGGGTCTAGCCAGGGTTATAGAATAATAGCAACAACAAAAAAAGGAATCAAGATTGAAAAGAAGAAGTCAAGTTATCTGTATTCAAACAGGACATCATCTTGTACAAAAGAAACATCTTAAAGAATCCACTAAAAAACAAGAGGGGAAGCGGGAGGGGATAGTGGGGGGGAAAAGGGGTATGATTTTCAGGAACATCTATAAAGGACACGTGGACAAAACCAAAGGTAGGTAGGATCAAGGGTGAGAAGTGGGGATGGTTGGGGTGGGGGGAAAATGGAGACAACTGTACTTGAACAACAATAAAAAAAAAGAAGTTAAAAAAAAAGAATCCACTAAAAATTATTAAAACTAAGAAACAAATCAATCAAGTCCACAGGGTATAAATTCAATAGACAAAAGCCAAACATATTCTATGCACTAGCAATAATCAACTTGGAAGTGATATTAAGAGGACAAGTGAAATAAGCCAGGTGGTGAAAGACAAATACCATATGATCTCACTTTTAACAGGAATGTAAACAAAACAAACAAACAAGGAAAATATAACCAAAGACACTGAAATAGAGAACAGGCTGACCAGAGGGGAAAGGGGAGGGAATTTCAGGAAAAAGGGGAAGGGTTTATAGGAACAAGTATAAAGGACCCATGGACAAAAACTAAGGGGGTGGAAATGGGAGAGAGATGGGGAAGGCTGGGGAAGTTGGCTGGCATGGGAGTAAAAGACAGAAAATTGTACTTAAACAACAATTAAATTTTTAAAAAAAGATGCACTCCCCCCCCCCAAATTTGGGAGGAAATGTGGTGCATCTTATAGTCCAATTGTAGCTTACCTGGTTCGAGAGTGGTGGGGGGCAGTGGTCTATGTTATTTATGTTATTAAATATTTTACTACATAAAAAGGAAGACAATTTCATTTTCAACAGAATCAAAAAGTAAAAAATACTTAGAAATAAATTTAACTAAAAGTACAAAACTTGTACTATTCTAATTGCAAACATCACTGAAAGAAATTTAAGAAGACCCAAATAAATGGAATAACCCCCAAGCTCATGGCTTGAAAGACTTAATATTGCTAAGATGCCAATATTTTATAAATTAATCTGCAAGTTTAAAATAATCCTATCAAAATCCCAATTGGCTGTTTAAAAAAAATCAAATTGACAAACTGACCTAAAATTCATATGAAAATTCAAGTGATCCAGAATATCCAAAAAGAAATAATCACATAATGTGGTACTGACATAAGGCTAAGTATTAACAATGGAACAGAATTGAGAGTCCAGAAATAAACCTTCACATTGACTGTCAGTTCATTTTTGACAAAAATGCCATGACTAATCATTGAAGAAGAGCCTTTTCAACAAATGGGAATGGGACAACTGCATACTTAAATGTAAAAAAAAAAAAATGAAGCTGGACCTCTTTCTCATACTATATACAAAATTAACTTGAAATGGTTTATAAACTTACATGTATGAACTAAAACTGTAAAAATATCAGAAGACAGAGGAGTAAATCTTTAATTAGGCAAAGCCTTCCTAGTTATCCCACCAGAAGCACAAGCAACAAAAGAAATATAGATATACTGGATTTTATCAAAATTGAAATTTTTTGTGCTTCAAAGGATACCATTAAAAAAAGTGAAAAGACAACCCACAGAAAGAGAAAAATTTTACAAATCATATGTAGGACAAGGGACTTGTATCCTTTGCTACTCAACAACATAAAAATAACCCAATAAAAACTAACCAAAGATCTAAATAGACAGCTCTCTAAAGAAGATATACAAAGGGTCAAAAACCACATGAAAAGGTGCTAGCATCATTAGCCATTAGAGAAAGTGAAAATCAATTCCATAATGAGACTCCACTTCCCACTACAATGACTATAATCAAAAGGCTTATAAGAGCATGGAGAAATGGAACCCCTCTTCTGATGGGAATATGAAATGATGAAGTTGCTGTGGAAAACAATCTGGCAGTTTCTCACAAGTTAAATATACAATTACTATATGATCCAGTAATCCTACCCAAGAGAAATGATAACATGCCAAGGCAATAATTTGTACCCAAATGTTCCCAGCAGTAATATTCATAATAGTCGAAAAGTAGGAACAACTTGAATACCCATCAATAGGTAAGTGGATTAAAAAATATGGTATATCCATAATATGGAATATTATTTGGCCATAAAAAGAAATCATGTGGTTGAGCCTTGAAAACATTATGCTAAGTAATAGAAGTTCATCGCAAAATAGCACATACTATATGATTCAATTCATATGCAAGGTCCAAAAGAGACAAAACTATAGAGATGAGAAGTAGATTAGTGGTTGTTTATAGCCAGGAGCCTGGGAGACAATGGAGATGATCTCAGTGAGTATGATGATTCCTTGTGGAGTGACAGAAATGTTCTAAATTTAGATTGTGGTGATAGTTGCACAACTTTGTAAATATACTAAAAACTACTTAATTGTATTTTAAATGGTAGGAATTGGATGGTATGTAAATTATATCTCAATGAAGTTGGTACAATAAAAAGAACTATTACATGAAATTGTTGTATGATACTAACAATAATTGCTTTTACTGATGCTTATAGTGTTTTTTTTAAGATTTTATTTATTTTTAGAGAGGGGGAAGGGAAGGAGAAAGAGAGGGAGAGAAATGTCAATGTGTGGTTTGCCTCTTGCGTGCCCCGCACTGGGACCTGGCCTGCAACCAAGGCATGTGCTCTGATTGAGAATTGAACCAGCATCCCCTTGGTTCACAGGCCAGTGCTCGGTCCACTGAACCACACCAGCCAGGGCCTGATGCTTACAATTTTTGTATTTCCAACTTTAACAATCAATGGGCTTATTATTTTTTGTAATATTTAGGTTTTGTGCCATTGTTTGCAAGGACCTTTCTAAGTATAGAAGATCTTTATTCCCAATAAATATAAAATTGACCCGAATATAATTGTCAATATATTTTTCTTCTTTAACATTACATTTTGAAAAACCAGAAAGATGTATCTGAATAATAAAACATATACACCTGAGAAAGAATATATTGAGATAAATTTGCAAAGTGATTATACCTTTTAAATTTCCTCACTAGTATTTCAATAATAGTGTTTCTTCATTAAGCAGTGGTTCATAGTGGGTATAATTTAAAAAATACTGCTCAGAATAAGGTCAAATTGAACTTAAAGTGGTCAGAATCACTATGGTGGCTGGCGATGTCAGTTGAATGGCAGACTGTCAGAGGGTCTTAATCCAGAAGCTACCTCCTCTAAGCCCTGCTCCCATCAGGTGAGCGTGTTAGCACACACTCATGCTGCCTCTGAGAAGGAATCTGCTCCTTATGGCACCTCTTCAGAGATACTATCTTTAGGACCCCAAGACATGCTGTGTGAACAGTGTAGATGCAAATGACAAATGAGGAAGGTGATGGAAAATCAGTATATGGAGTTTAGAAGGAAAAGAAAAATTTAAAAAGACTGCCTGATGTTCCCATCCCCATATTCATCAGTATCCTCTCCTCCATTCCTAAGACACAGGTCAGACACTTAAGTGCAGGAGGAGCTTCATACTCTATGAGAATGATCATAGAGCATCTCTTATGTAACCATCATTATGCAAAGCACTGTGAGGAAAGAAGAGAAATCCATGCTGAGGTCAGCTCACAAAAGCCTCACAATCTTGCTGAGGAAACACAACTGAATAAAAAAAGCTAGAAAATTTTAAACTAATATTATTTTTCAAATGGTGCTTAATAAATTTCAAAACATTTGTACATATAAACTGTCATTTGATACAATCAAATCTTTTTTCTTTCTTTTTTTTTTGTTGTTCAAGTGCAGTTGTCTCCATTTTTACCCCACCAAAGCCCACTGACCCAACCATCCCCACTTTCCACCCTCGAACCTACCCCATTAGGCTTTGTCCAGGTGTCCTTTATAAATGTTCCTTGATGGACCTTCCCCTATTTTCCCCCATTATCCCTCTCCCCACCCCTTTGGTTACTGTCAGTTTGTTCTTTATTTCAGTGTCTCTGTTATATTTTGCTTGCTTGTTTGTTTGTTTTGTTGATTAGTTTCCACTTATAGGTGAGATCATATGTTATTTGCCATTCACCACCTGACTTATTTCACTTAGCATGAGGCTCTCCAGCTCCATCCATGTTGTTGCAAAGGGTAGGAGCACCTTCTATCTTTCTACTGTGTAGTATTCCATTGTGTAAATGTAGCAAAGTTTTTGATCCACTAATTTACTGCTGGGCACTTAGGTGCTTCCAGCACTTGGCTATTGTAATTGTGCTGCTATGAATATTGGAATGTATAGGTTCTTTTCAATTGGTGTTTCAAGATTCTTAGGGTATAATCCCAGTAGTGGCATTGCTGGGTCAAAAGGCAGTTCCATTTTTAGTTTTCTGAGGAAATTCCACAGTGGCTGCACCAGTCTGCATTCCCACTAACAATGCACTAGGGTTCTCTTTTCTCCACAACCTCTTCAGCACTTGTTGTTTGTTGCTTTGTTTATGATGGCCATTCTGACTGGTGTGAGGTGGTATCTCACTGTGGTTTTCATTTGCATCTCCCTGATGGCTAGTGATGCTGAGTGTCCTTTCATATATCTCTGGGCCCTCTCTGGGTCCTCCTTAGAGAAGTCTCTGTTTAGGTCCTTTGTTCATCTTTTAATTGGGTTGTTTGTCTTCCTGGAGTGGAGTCGTGTGAGTTCTTCATATATTTTGGAGATCAAACCCTTGTCTGAGGTATTATTTGCAAATATGTTTTCCCATACAGTTGCTTCTCTTTTCATTTCACTGCTGTTTTCTTTAGCTGTGCAAGTCTCTATGGTCAATTAACACTTGACAAAGGGGACAAAAGGATAAAATGAAGTAAAAATAGCCTCTTCAATAAATGGTTTTGGGAGATCTGGACAGCTCCATGTAAAAAAATGAAACCCAATCACCAACTTACACCATACACAAAAATAAATTCAAGGTGGATGAAAGACTTAAATATAAGTGACCATAAAAGTCCTAGAGGAGAACATAGGCAGAAAAATCTCAGATATTCAATGCAGCAATATTTTCACCAATATGTCCCCTAGAGCAAGGGACATAAAGGAAATAATAAACAAATAGGACCTCATGATACAATCAAATCTTAAACTGTGAGAGTCAGATAGACTCTCACATTTCTTAGGTTCTAATAAATTCTTAGAGCCTGAATCACTTCAAGTTTTGGCTTCTACACCCTAATTGGGAACCAAGACTTAAAGAAGACATTACAAAGTCCTTCTAAAATACTCACAGATTATAAATTTTATTGTTTTTCATATTCTGGTTTCTCATCTTGAATTTCTAAGAGTTAAATGTAAGTTTGCAACATTCATTATCCTGCCTTGAAAAAAATCATACATATACTCTTCATTTGTAAGATTTTTCCTTAAAAGTGTTAAAAGCCTGGTTGGCTACATAGCACCAAGACTACTATGTTTAAAAGTAATATATTCTATACACTCTACCAAGAAATATTCATTGTTTGGCCTATAGTAGATCTTTCCATATGGCTGTGTAAGACAAACAGGTCATTTACTTTCTTCATCATGATGTTACCCTTTTTTCTGGCCTTCAGAGAGAAGGGAAGGTGTACAGTGTGTTTCAAGCCCTGAGTCACAATGTATTAGAGCAGTTAGTGCATTAGATTACAACATTTAAAGAAATAAAAGAGAATGGAAAATATCAGAGTGCAAATGGTATGCATAAGCATTGTGAGAAGGTTTGTTTGGACTTCACCATGTATGAGTCTATGTTTGAACTGGGCTGTGATGTAATATGTATTTCTCACTAATTCAGAGTTAAAAATGTTTCAAAGGCACTAGTTGAAAGAGTAATGACTGTTCAAATATTTCATCCCAATATTTTTTCCCATTATACAAGGTAAATCATCTTCTTCCACAAGTCGCCATTTTTCACCAGGAACATACTAACAATAAATTAATGAAGGTCTTTTTAAGGTTTGTGATTGTAATTCAGAAGACTAACACATGCACACTAGTGTAGGGTCCTTCCAGTTGAAGGTCCTGGGCTGGAACCTGACCTACCACTTACAAATTGTATGACACTGGATTCTTCACATAACCTTCCTTAGTGTCCATTTCCTCATCATCACTCCTAATTGCCCTAAGTACATCATAGAGATCAAACAAAACAATATGTGTATAAGTGGCATACAGTCAGAAAGTATGTATTATTTCTCATTGGCCTCATTTACAAGTGACAGTTGAATTCTATATTGGCTCCATTGCTTGCAACCCTTGAGTTCAACTCTGCATATGTATTACTTAGAGCAGTGGTTCACAATTGGCTGCAGATTTTATCACCTGGGTATTTTACAAATACAAATGGCTGGGCCTCATCTTAGACTGACTAAATCAGAAGCCTCAAAGGTGGACTCTGGCATCTGGAATTTTAGTGTGCAGCCAGAGTTAAGAATCATTGTCCTGGACCACATTACTGCAGTATTTCCTTTATTTTTAAATTTCTGTCTGCTGTCTTCCTTTCTCTATAAAAAGACAAATGCATGCACACACATGTTTTAGAGTACATTCTTTCATATTGTAGCTGACTTCAGAAACAAAACAAAACAAAACAAAACAAAACAAAACAAAACAAAACAAAACACTAAGGCTGACTTATTTAACTTCTTTACCCCTCATCTAATTATCCAGGGACATCAAATGTGAAACACAAAACCTTGACACCAAATTTCTATAATTAAAATCTTTAATTTAGATAAATTATTACTTTGGATATCCTCAAGAAAATCCATAAAGAGTTTTTATTTACAAGGAATTATCTTTAAATTGTTAAGAGAGAAGTAGTGTTCTACAGTGAGCAAACACAGCACAAGATTTGAATGGTCTTTTTTGTTTGTTTGTGTTTTTGGTTTTGGGTTTTTTTGTTTGTCTTTTTTTTTAACAGGTGAACATTTTTGTTTTTAATTTTAATTTTTGTTCAAGTACAGTTTTTGGTCTTTTACTCCCACCCCAGTCCACCCCCTCAGCCCTCTCCACCTCCCTCCCATTTACACCCCACTCCCCAGTTTTTGTCCACATGTCCTTTATATTTGTTCCTGTAAACCTTCCCCTTTTCCCCCGAAATTCCCTCCCCTCTCCCCTCTGGTCACAGTCTGTTTGTTCTTTATTTCAGTGTCTTTGGTTATATTTTGTTTGTTTTCTTGTTTAGGTTCCTGTTAAAGGTGAGATCATATGGTATTGTCTTTCACTGTCTGGCTTATTTTGCTTAGCATAATGCTTTCCAGTTCCATCCATATTGTCACAAAGAGTAGGATCTTATTCTTTCCTTCTGCTGCATAGAATTCCATTGTATAAATGTACCATAGTTTTTTGATCCATTCCTTTACTAATGGGCATCTAGGTTGTTTCCAACACTTGGCTATTGTGCTGCTATGAACATTGGGGTGCATAGGTTCTTTTGGACTGGTGTTTCAGGTTTATTAGGATATAATCCTAGCAGTGAAATTGCGGGGTCAAAAGGCAGATCCATTTTTAGTTTTCTGAGAAAATTCCATACTGTTTCCATAGTGGTTGTACCAGTCTGCAATCCCACCAACAGTGCACTAGGGTCCCTTTTCTCCACAACCACTCCAATACTTGCTGTTTGTTGCTTTGCTTATGATGGTCATTCTGACTGGTATGAAGTGGTATCTCTTTGTGGTTTTAATTTGCACCTCTCTGATAGCTAGTGATACTGAGCATCTTTTCATGTGTCTCTGGATCCTCTGTATGTCCTCCTTGGAGAAGTGTCTGTTCAAGTCCTTTGCCCATTTTTTAATTGGGTTGCTTGTCTTCTCAGAGTGGAGTCCTGTAAGTTCTTTATATATTTTGGAGATTAAACCCTTGTCTGAGGTATCATTGGCAAATATTTTTCCCATATAGTTGATTCTCTTTTTATTTTAATACTGCTTACTTTAGCTGTGCAGAAGTTTTTTATTTTGATGAGGTCCCATTTGTTTATTCTTTCCTTTGTGTCCCTTGCTGTAGGGGACATATCAGTAAAAATGTTGCTGTGTGAAATATCTGAGAGTTTCCTGCCTATGCTCTCCTGTAGGACTTTAATGGTGCCACGGCTAATATTTAAATTTTTATCCACCTTGAATTTATTTTTGTGTAAGGTGTAAGTTGGTGTTCGAGTTTCATTTTTTTGCAAGTAGCTGTCCAGTTCTCCCAAAACCATTTGTTGAAGAGGATATTTTTACTCCATTTTATGTTGCTGCCCTCTTTGTCAAATATTCATTGACTATAGAGACTTGGGTTTACTTATGGACTCTTTATTCTGTTCCACTGGTCCGTATGACTGTTTTTATGCCAGTACCTGCCTGTTTTGATTACAGTGGCCTTGTAATATATTTTGATATCAGGTATTGTGATCCCTCCTACTTAGCTCTTCTTTCTCCAATATGCAGCAGCTATTCGTGGTCATTTATGGTTCTACATAAATTTTTGAAGTGTTTGTTCTATGTCTGTGAAATATGCCATTGGTACTTTAATAGGTATAGCACTGAATCTGTAAATTGCTTTGGGTAGTATGGACATTTCAATGATGTTAATTCTTCCAATCCATGAACACAGTACATATTTCCATTTGTTCGTGTCTTCCTTGATTTCTTCCTTCAGTGTTGTGTAGCTTTCTGCATACAGGTCTTTTACCTCCTTGGTTAGGTTTATTCCTAGGTATTTTATTTTTCCTTTTGCAAATTGAATAGGGCTTTTTTAAAATTGATTTCTGCTTCTGCTGTTTCACTGTTGGTGTACAGAAATGCCTTTGATTTCTGGACATTGACTTTGTATCCCGCTGTTTTGCCAAATTCATTTATTAGGTCAAGCAGTTTTTTGGTAGAGTCTATAGGATTTTCTATGTACACTATCATGTCATCTGCAAACTGTGAAAGTTTTGTTTCCTCCTTTATGATTTACATGCCTTTTATTTCCTTTTCTTCTCTGATTGCTATGGTGAAAACTTCCAATACTATATTGAATAGAAGTGGTGAAAGTGGACAGCCTTGTCTTGTTCCTAATCTTAGTGGAAAAGATTTTAGTTTTTGCCCATTGAGTATGATGTTGGCTGCAGGTCTCTCATATATATGGCCTTTGTTATGTTGAGGAATGCTCCCTGTATTCTACTTTGCTGAGTGTTTTTATCATAAATGGGTGCTGTGCCTTATCAAATGCTTTTTCTGCATCTATTGATGTGATCATATGATTTTTGTCTTTGCTTTTGTTTATGTGATGTATTACATTTACTGATTTGCATATATTGTACCATCCTTGCATCCCTGGAATGAATCCCACTTGGTCATGATGTGTGATCTTTTTAATGTATTGTTGGATGCAGTTTGCCAAGGATGCATTTTGTTGAGGATTTTAGCATTTATGTTCATCAGCGATATTGGCCTTAAGTTTTCTTTCTTTGTTGTGTCTTTATCTGGTTTTGGGATTAGGATGATGCTGGATTCATAAAAGAGTTTGAAAGTCTTCCATCATTTTGGTTTTTTTTTTTAATAGTCTCTGAAGGATAGGGGTTAGCTCTTGGTTAAATTCTTTGTAGAATTCTCGTGGAAGCCATCTGGCCCAGGGCTTTTGTGTGTTGGGAGTTTTTTGATTACTGCTTCAATTGCTTTTGATGTTATTGGTCTGTTCGGGCTTTCTGCTTCTTTTTCATTGAGTTTTGGAAGATTATATTTTTCTAGAAAGTTGTCCATTTCACCTAGGTTTTCAAATTTCTTGGCATACAGTTCTTTGTAGTAATTTCTTACAATCCTTTGTATTAGTGGTATCTGTTGGAACCTCTCCTCTTTCATGTCTGATTGTGTTTATTTGGGGTTTCTCTCTTTTTTTTCTTGATGAGTCTGCTTAAAGGCTTGTGGATTCGGTTTATCTTTTCAAAGAACCAGCTCTTGGATTCATTGATCCTTAGAATTGTGCTTTTAGTCTCTATGTCATTTAATTCTGCTCTGATCTTGGTTATTTCCTTCCTTCTGCTTGCTGTGGGCTGTCTTTGCTGTTGTTCCTCAAGTTCTTGTGGACGTAGGGTTAGGTTGTTTGTTTGAAATGTTTCTAACTTTTTTAGGTGGGCCTGTATCGCTATGAACTTCCCTCTCAGGACTGCCCTGGCTGTGTCCCATAAGTTTTGGGTTGTTGTGAGTCCGTTTTCATTTGTTTCCAGAAACCTTTTGATTTCTTCCCTAATATCATTCTTGACCCATTCATTGTTTAATAGCATGCTATTTAATCTCCATGATTTTGAGTGTTTTTGTCTTTTTCCCTTGGGGTTGGTTTCCAGCTTCAGTCCCTTGTAGTCTGAGAAAATGCTTGGTATGATTTCAATTTTTTTGAAATTGTTGAGGCTTGTTTTGTGTCCTATCATGTGGTCAGTCTTTGAAAATGTTCCATGTACATTTGAAAAGAATGTGTATTTAGCTTCTTTTGGATGGAGGGCTCTGTATATATCAGTAAAGTTCATTTCATCAAGGGTATTGTTCAATGTCACAATATCTTTGTTGATATTTTGTTTGGAAGATCTGTCCATTTTTGATAGTGGGGTGTTAAAATCCCCCACTATAATTGTGTTGCTGTCAATATCTTTCTTGAAGTCCTCTAAGATTTTTTTTATGTATTTGGGTGCTCCTGTGTTGTGTGCACATGTTTACAATGTTTATGTGTTCTTTTTGGATTCTTCCCTTGAGTATTATGAAGTGGCCTTCTGGATCTCTCTTTATGGCTTTTTTTTTTTAAGTCTAGTTTGTCTGATATGAGTATTGCTACCCCGGCTTTTTTCCCCCTGTCCATTTGCTTGGAAAATTTGTTTCCAGCCCTTCACTTTCAGCCTGTGTAGGTCTTTTATCCTGAGGTGGGTCTCTTGTAGGCAGCATATGTGTGGGTCATGCTTTCTTATCCATTCAGCTATTCTATTTCTTTTGATTGGAGCATTTAATCCATTTACATTTAAGGTTATTATTGATAGGTACTTATTCATTACCATTTTCATACCTTTGTTCCTGTCTCTCCCTTTTCCTCCCTTTCCTTAAAGCAGTCCTTTTAGCATGTCTTGCAGACCTGGTTTGGTGGAGGTGTATTCTTTTAGACTTCTTTTGTCTGGAAAGCTCCTTATTTGGCCTTCTATCGTGATTAAGAGCCTTGGTGTGTAAAGTAGTCTTGGTTTCAGGCCTCTGGTTCTCATTACTTGGAATATTTCTTGCCATTCTCTTCTGGCCTGGAGCGTTTCCACTGAGAAGTCAGCTGCTCACCTTATCAGGGCTCCCTTTTGTGTTACTTCCTGTTTCTCCCTTGCTGCCTTTAAGATTCTCTTTGTCTTGGGATTTTGCCATTTTAATTATGTGTCTTGAGGTGGGCCTCTTTGGGTTCCTCTTGATTGGGACTCTGTGTTTCCTGGATTTGTGTGAGTTTTTCTCTCATCAGATTAGGGAAGTTTTCTATCATTACTTTTCCACCATTACTTTTTCAAACACGTTTTCTATCCCTTGCTCATCTTTTTCTCCTTCTGGTATCTCTATTATACGGATATTATTATGTTTCATATTGTCTTGCATTTCTTTTAGTCCCTATTCATTCTTTCTGAGCCTCTTTTCCTTTTCTTGCTCTTTCTGTTTTTTTTTCTATTTTGTCCTCAAGCTCACTGATCCTATCTTCTGCTTCATTGAGCCTGCTTTTGATTCCTTCTACTGTGTTCTTCAGTTCAGACATTGTATTCTTCATTTTCTCTTGGCCCTTGTCAATAGTTTCTATTTCCTTTTTCATGCTGATATAGTTTACAGTGAGTTCATTGTAGTTTCCCTGTAGTTTCTGGTAGCTCATTATGAGCTTCCTGATAACCATTGCTTTGAACTCCATATCTGATAGTTGAGTTGCCTGTATTTCATTTAGCATTCTTTCTGAGGCTTCCTCCTTTCCTTTCATTTGGGGATTGCTTCTTTGTCTTCCCATTGTTTGTGAGACTCTTCTTGTTAGCCTCAGCTTCTTCAATTGACCTGTCTGGCTCCCTGGGTTTATGGTGTGAACTTCTGTGGTAGAATACCTGTGAGAGTCAGTGGTGCAGTCTCCTTGATCTCCTGAGCTCATTGGTCTTGGGCTGTCATTTAAGTTGCCTCTGTGTTTGTCTTTGGGTTCTGATTGTTGTTGGGTCTTTCTTTGGTGGTTCCTTCCCACCAGCTGCTTAACTGAGGATCACTAATGTCCACCACCTCTTGTATTTTGTTGTGCTGGTGAGGGCAGGTTGTGTTGAAGCTGGTTCTTTCATGTGTACAAGGTTTGAGGATTCTTTCTTGCTCTTGTTCAGTTGTTTATACTGGGTAATTTCTCCCCTATTTAGTTGTATTTCCAGATAGGTCCTGGATTGAGGTTTGTGTTGTTTCCAATCCCTCCTTCACCTTCTTCTGTTGTTATCTGTTGGTGGTTCCTTTGCTGTTGGGTTTCCTCTTCCAGTGAATATCCTGGTGTTCACCTCTTCCACCTACTAAACAATGTCAGGTCATTCTTGTAGGGTGCTTCATATCATTCTCATTCTGGGCTTTGATATCCCTGTCTTGTCAGAAAGGCATTTTCCCTGCTCCTACTGGGGTGAGAAGAGGGGCATTTTTCTATGGCTCTTCATAGCCCAGCTTCAACCTCCATTTTGGAGCTTGAGACTGATGCACTGCTGTCTGAGTTCTCTTCCAGATCTAGGACCAAGACAGCTTGGAGCAGTTCCTGGTTCTAGTTTCTTTTCCTCCAGACCAGAAGTGCTGTTTCCAAGGGATGTAAGCTTGGCAGAAACAAACACACTTCATCTGAATCTCAGGAGGCCTCCTCTTTCCTGGGCTCACAGCCTCAGTTCAGCGGTCAGCAGTCAGGTCCTCTGACCCAGCTTCTCCTGAACTGTCTTTTTTCTTCTAGATATTTCAATTGTTCAAAGACAAAAAGGCAGGCACCACAACTCCCGTTTCAAAGGCAAATATAGCCAACGTGTGATTACTGGGCTAGGGCTTTCTGCTCCTTTATTCATTCTTAAAGGAACATCTAAAAAAGAAAAGCTCCAAGATTTTCAGTCAGAAGACAAGAACCAGTGTCAAGGCTACCAATTCACTGCTCTATTTCTTCCCTTACATATGAGTATTATGAGATTTCAGGATAAAAATAATTAAGTTAGTCTTTCAATGAGTTGTAAATGTAAGGCGCTTTATACATTTAAATACCCAAAATTAGACACAATCTCCAATGCAGGTGATCAACAACTTCTTCCCAAGCTTTTAATGTGTTTGCAGGTATGGTGGATACAGAAGAGACTGGTCACAAGGTAGGATTTCCTTGGGTCTAAAGGCTAATTGTGTACATCAAACAAGACAGAAGTCTATGATGGATTAAATCATTTATATACATTATAAATACCGTAGATGTTAAGATGAAAAGAAACAAGTGAGTACTGCAGTGGTTGGAAAGGGTGGATGCTCCAGGGACATGTACATTATGAACAAAAAATTCAGAACATACAAGAGGTGGCATGGCCACACATGTGATGTTTCAGATTCAGGGTCATTTTTATTTTCTGCTACACACAAGTGGACTCTCAACAACACACACATGTTACATTCTCAGTACCTGCCTGGTGTCTTTCTTCATTTACATTATGCTTTATCCTTGTAGGAAAAGTTCAGCATCCCAAGCAGTTAGAGATTTTCTTCTCTATCTTCCATTCTTTTTGCTCATTTACTGCTCTCCACCATAACTTCACCTCATTTACTTCACCTGGGCTTTCCTTACTTCTCAAGTTACCTTTTATTTTTCCCAAACTCCTCTTCTCCCTTTTCTGAGAGTCTTCTCTCCCTTTTGACTTTTCTTTATTTCTTGCTTCACTATGTGAAGTCTGATCAATACCTATAATCTAAGTGTGGTTATGCCTGTGGCAACCCTAAAGGTAGTGACAGTATGTGGGGGAAAGACAGACCAAGGTGAGGCTAGAAGCATATGCAGGAGTAATAGAACTACAGGGTTCTGTTAGAGAGGGCCATAGGGCCATCTTCCTCTACCAGCTACCTTGACTCAACTTTCTCCACCTCTGGGGTATGTATGAGAGCACACAGGGGTAATGCCTCAAGAGAAACATCAAAACAAGGCTGTCCAAAAAGCCAGTGGAAATAGCAAAACAAAAACAGAAACACATTTGATTAAGCTATCTCTGGGTCTTTTCCAAGGATTTTCAAAGAAAAATAAACACCCCAGTTCTCTCTGGATGAAGCTGAGCATGTCATGAGGGCCTGAGCTCTACCACACAAAGGACAAAAACCCAAGCAGAGGAGGGCAGCCTGTGGTGGCATCAAACTATTGTTTCATCACCTTTTTCCTACCACAGATTATTTTAAACAAATTGACAGCTTTTGGAGACAAAAAGCAAGATGATAAGGTGATGAATGATTTAGTTGGGTTTCCTGAGTGCACTAATAGCTGAATGTGGACACAATAACACATAAAATCATTGCTGCTGGACTCTGGGATTAGGGAAGCATTTCTTCCAAAATAGGGTCAAGATAGTTGCAAGGAACCAGTGGTGATAATATATATAGTCTTTATGAGGATACTCTACTGATAGCACAGAACAATTCAGTCTGAAGAACACAGAGGCAGTAGGTCCAAAAAGTGTTTTCCAAAATTGAAGCTGCTTACAGAAAACACAAGGTAAGTCTGCTGCAAACCAAACCATGGGGAGAAAATATGCCTTTTGTCCCTCACTTGGTGAGGTAACAACCACATGCTATACTTTTCTAAAAATATTCTAAGAAATGAGAGAAAATTAAAATTTTAAAAGCAATGCATTATTCTGATGGTGTATTTGAAAATATATCCCTTATTGAAGCTCTATTTATGAATTCATTTTTTATATTCTGTTAAAAATAAAGGAAAATAGCCCAAACATTTCAAGAAAATAAAGAAATCCATATACAGGTTTGCTTCCCAGCTTCCAAAAATTATTATTTATCTATAAAATCCCTGTGTAAAAACATACAGCTCTAACTGGTTCATTCAGAGCAGAGAAGTTGAAAATGACATACATAGGGGGAAGAAAAAGGAAGCAGTTGCCAGGGGTAAAAAAGAAAGCATGTCCCCAAACACCACTTCTAGTGATACCACTATTAGTATAAATGCCACTAGTAGTTTTAACCTCAAGCAAGTATGAGTTTGTCTGCTCACAGTCTTTTCATAAAGCTTCTCAAAGTTTCACTGAGATGGGAAGATGTGGAAATTATTCTTGTGACAATATTATTTCATAGATGAATGATGTTGGACCATGTCCTCCTCAGGGACCTAGAAAATGATGCAATCTCTATAAAAAGGCTTTAGGAATTCCTAATGTGAGGTGTTCCATGAGTCTAAAATAAGTAAAGTATTGGTAACTTAATGAACAGCCATCAATTTACATGAAAGAGAGCCAAAATCAGCATTGCTATTTAAATTTACATTGGGACTAAATTTTTTAGGTTGAAAGTGACCCCAAGTTGTTGTTGTTGTTGTTGTTTTTGTTGTTTTTGACACTAAAGCTAAAGAAATGTACAACAACTCTGGGTGGTGTGACTCAGTCGGTTGGATATTGTTTCACAAACTGAAAGACTGCAGGTTCAATTCCGGTCAGGGACATGCCTGGGTTGAGGATTTGTTCTCCGGTTGGGGTATGTACATGAGGCAACAAATTGATGTTTCTCTCTCACATTGATGTTTCTCTCCTCTATTTCTCCCTCCCTTATTCTGTCTCTAAAAATAAATAAATAAAATCTTTTTTATTTTTTATTATTTTTTATTATTTTTTAAATTGTTATTTTTTTTAAAGATTTTATTTATTTATTTTTAGAGAGGGAAGGGAGGGAGATAGAGATATATAGATAGATAGATAGATAGAGAGAGAGAGAGAGAGAGAGAGAGAGAGAAACATCAATGTGCGGTTGCTGGGGGTCATGGCCTGCAACCTAGACATGTACCCTGGCTGGGAATCGAACCTGCGACACTTTGGTTTGCAGCCCGTGCTCAATCCACTGAGCTATGCCAGCCAGGAATAAAATCTTTTTTAAAAAAGAAAGAAAAGTACAACAGATTGATATGAAGAAACAGAATTATACCTCAGTCATAAATAACAATTCTTAAATATTGGTGAAAGTAACCACACAGTGTACCTGGGCTGGGCTTTGGCCCTAGAAGGGGTCCAAGGAACTATGAATCTGTACAAAGATCCAACTATCCAAGAGAGAGTTTATCCTGCAAAACCTCCATGTCTACTGGAGATGGGAAAAAAACCCCAGTAAAGAAAGGCAGAAGTAGTTGGAATTGTTTAGGCCTCTTTGTCTTGAACCATTCCACCCCATTAAACTAAGTATGGAGTGGGGAATTAGCAGGTCCAAGATTTATCTCTGCAGGCAGGCTGAGGGTAAATGTGGTTGATAGATAATGTACAGTTGGCTGCTGTCAATAAAAGCCAGGACAGTATGTTCTTCATATTCATTGTAACTAGCATAATGCCTGGAATCTGCTAAGCACTCAATAAATATTTGCAAAATATATGAACATGAGACCTTCTAACATGAATAGAATTCTGGAATATAATGTTGGACAGTGGTTCTCAAAGTGTGCTTCCTTGTCCAACAGCATCAGCATCAGCTGGGAACTCGTTAGAAATGAATATTTTTAGGCCCATCTCAGGTCTACTGAATCAGAAAATTTGGGCATGGGACCAACAATATGGGTTTTATGGAGTCCTCCATAATACATGCTAGAGTTTGAGAACTGCTGAACTAGGGAAGAGTGGCATTTCAGGAATGAAAATCTCCAAGAAAAAAATGAATATACACATAATCATTTGATATTACCAGCTTCCTAGGCACTTTTATTTTTCTAGGTCTTTCATTCCCATGACTCTGGACTTATAATACTTTGTGCCTTTTGGAACAGGTGTAATGTTACAGAGACACATATACACATGGGTCCACCCTAATTTTTTAGGCATCCAGACTATTTCAAGATTGATTAGTCTGAAAATTAGATCCTTGAGTATTTTACTCTGCATTTGTGAGTGCACATATGGGTATGAGTGTGTGAAGGTGTGTTGTGAATAAATATAAAATTTATTTATATAGAAAGTATATACTATCTTCAACTGATCAATTCTGAAAAAAAAAAAACCTGTATGATGAGAAATACTTTCCTGAAAAGGACCCTTGTAATATCACAATCTTGTCACAGGAACTCTGATTGCCAATGAGACTAAAAAGAAACCCATTGCTGTCTGGGAACAGACACTTGGGGAAGAATTCACCAACACAAGAGAGCCCAATTTCTTAACTAGGGCCTCTTTCTAATGTAGTTTCAATTATTTTTTAGCAGTCCATTATTTAAAATTAATATTTTAATTTTAGTTTTTGAGGAAATTCCATAGTGTTTTCCACAGTGGCTGCACCAGTCTGCATTCCCACCAACAGTGCCCTAGGGTTCCCTTTTCTCCACAACCTCACCAGCACTTGTTCTTTGTTGACTTGTTTATGATAGTTATTCTTACCAATGTGAAGTGGTATCTCATTGTGGTTTTAATTTGCATCTCTCTGATAGCTAGTGATGTTAAGCATCTTTTCATATGTCCCTGGGCCACCTATATGTCCTCTTTTGAGAAGTGCCTCACACCAATTCAAAAACCTATGCACCCCAATTTTCATAGCAGCACAATTTACAATAGCCAAGTGCTGGAAGCACCTAAGTGCCCAGCAACAAATGAATGGATCAAAAAAACTGTGGTACATTTATACAATGGAATACTACACAGCAGGAAGAAAGAAGGAACTCCTACACTTTGCGACAGCATGGATGGAACTGGAGAGCATTATGCTAAGTGAAATAAGCCAAGTGGTAAAAGGCATATACCATGTGATCTCACCTACAAGTGGAACCTAATCCACAAAACAAACAAGCAAGCAAAATACAACCAGAGATATTGAAATAAAGAACAAACTGACAGTAACCAGAGGGTTGGGGGGAGAGGGATAATGGGGGAAAATAGGGGAAGGTCCATCAAGGAACATGTATAAAAAACACATGGAGAAAGTCAAAGGGGGTAGGTCTGAGGGTGGGAGGCAGGGATGGTTGGAATGGGGAGGTGTGGTGGGGTGAAAATAGAGACAACTGTACTTGTACAACAATAAAATAAATAGATTAATTAATTAAAGAAACAAAAACAAACATACTGAAATAAGGAACAGCAAAAAACATATTGTGACTGAATCAATTTCTTCTCTCTTTAACAGTTCTTATTTCTGCTCAATTCATATAGAGGTCTAATTTTTTGAAGAATTCCACTGATAATATTAAACATGTAGATTATTCCACATGTTTTGAGTTTCCTCCTGAAATTCTGTTTTGCTTCAGCATTCATTTCACCTACAATAGAGAATGTACAACTCATAGCAATATTAAATAAAATATTTTTAAAATATTGAGTCAAAGTATCTTTTTTAAAAATAGATTTTATTGATTATGCTCTTACACTTGTCTCATTTTCCCCCTTCACTCTCCTCCACCTTGGACACCCTCTCCCAACCACATTCCCCCCCTTTAGTTCACGTCCATGTGTCATACTTATAAGTTCTTTAGCTTTTACATTTCTCATACTATTCTTACCCTCACCCTGTCTTTTTCTATCTACCATCTATGCTACTCATTCTATGTACCTTTCCCCCTTCTCCTCCTCCTACTCCCCTCTTGATAACCCTCCATGTAATCTCCATTTCTGTGGGTCTGTTCCTGTTCTAGTTGTTTGCTTAGTTTGTTTTTTGTTTTTGTTTTAGGTGTGATTGTTAATAATTGTGAGTTTGTTGTCATTTTACCGTTCATATTTTTTATCTTCTTTTTCTTAGATAAGTCCCTTTAACATTTCATACAATAAGGCCTGGTGATGACAAACTCCTTTAAGTTGACCTTATCTGAGAAGCACTTTATCTGCCCTTCCATTCTAAATGAAAGCTTTGCTGGATAGAGTAATCTGGGATGTAGGTCCTTGCCTTTTGTGACTTGGAATACTTCTTTCCAGCCCCTTCTTGCCTGTAAGGTCGCTTTTGAGAAATCAGCTGACAGTCTGATGGGAACTCTTTTGTAGGTAAAAGAGCTCTCCTTTTGTCTTGCTGCTTCTAAGATTCTCTCTTTATCTTTAATCTTGGGAAATGTAATTATGATGTGCCTTGGTGTGTTCCTCCTTGGGTCCAACTTCTTTGGGACTCTCCGAGTTTCCTGGACTTCCTGGAAGTCTCTCTCCTTTGCCAGAATGAGGAAGTTCTCCTTCATTATTTGTTCAAATAACTTTTCCACTTGTTGCTTTTCCTCTTCTCCTTCTAGTACCCTTATAATTCAGATGTTCGAATGTTTAAAGATGTCCTGGAAGTTCTTAAGCTTCTCCTCATTTTTTTTGAATTCCTGTTTCTTCATTCTTTTCTGATTGGATGTTTCTTTCTTTCTTCTTGTCCACTCCATTGATATGAGTCCCAGCTTCCTTCCCATCACTATTGGTTCCCTGTACATTTTCCTTTATTTCACTTAGCATAGCTTTAATTTTATATCCAACTTGTGACCAAATCAACCAATTCTGTGAGCATCCTGATTACCAGTATTTTGAACTGTGCATCATTGCTTAGTTGTATTTTTTCTGGAGCTTTGACTTGTTCTTTTGTTTGGGCCATTTTTCTTGTATTGACCCACCTGTTATGTAGTGAGGGGTGGAGCCTTAGGTGTTTGCCCAGGTGCGTCAACCCAGTTGCTGTGCTGTGATGCTGCATGTAGGGGATGGGTCTCAGAGGAAACAATGGCCTTGCTTAGCTTTCTGCTGGATTTCAGTCACTTTTGCCACTTCCCCCAAGCAAACTGGGCCCTTCTGGTGTTGATTCCCATGTGGGTGGATTTGTGTACGTTCTAAGACCCTGTGGGTCTCCCCAATGAACTCTCCTGCAAGGCTGGGAGTCTCTCCCAACACCTCAACCCCCACAGGTGTTTTCAATTGGTGTTTTGAGGCTTTATTTCCCTGTGCTGGGACCCTGGGTTGTGCAGTCTGTAGCACTCTCCAGTTTTGCCTGGTTTATCTATGCATAAATGTGGGACCACCCAGTTTGCCAGCTGCCTTGTGTGCTGCACCCCTCCACAATCCACCACCTCACTGGGTCCACCCACTGCCATTTTTCATGCCTGGGGTCCGCCAGCCACCATCTTGCTGCGAGTTCTCTCTGCCCAGCTGCCCGACTCCACCCCTCCTACGGGTCTGGATGAATGTGTCTGCTTTAACTCCTTGGTTGTCAGATTTCCATACAGTTTAATTTTTTGTCAGTACTGGTTGTTTGTTTCTAAATTTTTGTTGTCCGTCTTTTGGTTGTGCAAGGAGGCACACTGTGTCTACCTATGCCTCCATCTTGGCCAGAAGTTGAGTCAAAATATCTTAATGATTGAAAGAAAACTCTACTTCTGATCACACTGTACCCACTCCCTACTCTTTCCCTTATATGTTATTTTGGCTTAGGGAATTAAGTTCCTTTTTACATAATTTCAAAACCAGCATGAAGGTCACAGAAAAAAACTGAGGTCAGGAGAGCATTTAGGTGCTAGAGGAGGTGACGATAATGTGGGGTAAAGAGCTTTCCACTTTTAATCCTCTTACTTGTATTTTAGTTAAAGGAACTGGCCACTTCTTTAGTAATTACTCTAATATACTTCATAATATTTTCATTAGACTGTGACTGTTACCTAGTTTTTCATTCTGTCATATCTGAAGGATATAGAAAGCAGCCATACATTTAGGTTCTAACAGATAAATCTCACAAATGCCCACCAGGCTTCCCTCTTGTGCAGTCAAATGCGTAATGTGTGACTGAGCACTTTTTAGGAAAGTAACCCTTTTCTTATCTGAAGTCATACTGCAAACTTCCTACTTAAAATCTTTAGATTTTATAACATTGAAATAAAATTTAAAAGCATTTTCTCTGCATTCTACTTTTGAAAAATGATTCTCCTTAGTTGATATTCTTATTTCCTCTCTTTTTACTTTGTATTGTCTGTTTTGCCTGAGCTCAAGTGATCATCTTTTTAAAAAAATAATAACAGAGGTCAAACAAATCCACAAGAAATGGGATATTAAGTAGGGAAAGAGAAGAGGGGAGAAGAGAGGGGTGGAGACTGTGTGCGTGTGTGTTTCAGGGTTCTGAGGCTTCCCTTACAATGGGAAAACCGCTATCATACTCTGACTTCATTGGGCCTGTAGGAGAAAGACAAAATGCTAACTGTGATGTAGAAGGCTTCCATCATCTTTAGAAGCCTTCTATTCTTTACTATGTACTTTCTGTTTGAAAACTCTTAGATGACACCTATTTCAGCTTCAATGAGTTTGCCACACATTCAACTTTCATTCACTTTAATTCATCAGTTATTTGGGTATTACATAGCTTTTGCATTACAAAATATTTTTCATCAGCTTTTTAAAGGAAAGAAGTAGGGGGAATGTGAGAGTTTGATGGAGAAATTCAGTCGAGTAGAAGAAATTTTGCAGATAATTGGGTTCTCCTAATTGAATTGTTCCCCTGGCTTGGTTCAATGTTGAAATATTTTCTCCTAACACAGAATTTATTATTCTGTAGTGTATTACCAGGAATCTTCAATCTCCATGTAACTTAGCACCAGCCTGTGTTAAAAATATATTTTGGTTGGTACAGCTATTGTGCTTACATTTGGAAAGAATCTGGGAGAGCAGTTGTCTGCATCAGTAAGATTCATCACTAAAATTAAATGTTTTAATTTTCTTAATGGGCTTCAAAGGGGGGAGTGAAACCAAATGTGCTTTTGAAAGATAATCTCCTGGAAGAGGAAGTCTGTACAGAGGCTTAATCAAATCTGGAGCAGAAGTTATTTTGCCAAAATTACTTATCATCAAAATGACCCTTCTTTCTGATTAGTGCGTTTATAAGTTTAGACATCCTTCACCTGGAGCAAGCTGCTAATTTCCATGGTCAGGCATCTCTTCGCCCCTCTCTTCAACATGACATTAAAAGCTTAAAAAGTCCTTGTTTAAAAACAAACTCCAGAAGGCACTGTTATTTACCATCAAAGGTATACATTAATGCAGCCTACAGCATTTATGCAATAATAATGAGCTGTTAACAAATTTTTTCCTGATGTATTAGAAACGAACCTCATGACAAACTTCTGCTCTCTCTCCAGAAAAGCTGAAGTATTGATTAGACAGGTAAATATTAGGTATTCATGCTGTCTGGGTGCTACGGAAATCACATCATGACCTGAATTGGTCACATCATAATCAATGCATGGTCAATCACAAGCTTTTGACCATTGTCAACACAGCCAGAAAAACTTGAGGCTCATTCTTATTCCAGCCAGAGAAGTGGCCATGTCTGCATTCACATTTTCACTGAAAGGCTGCCATGTTTGTCAGCTCAGATGTGTGTAAGATAAGCTCTGCCCTCATTATCTAATATTTCACCAGGCAGTAGAACCAAAGGATAAGGACCATCTATGGACCCACATGGGCAGGGAAGCTTGAATGACATCAGGCCCAGCACAAAGCCCGAAGCCTGAATAAGAGAAAGTTTATAGCAGAAGTTACTCACTTCATTTGAAAGGAAAGCTCTGAGGGACTTGGAAAAACAATTATGATTTATCCTGGTTATATTTGAATCAGGATACAGATTCTAAGGCATTTGTTGCAATATCCTCAAACATGTCCTTCACTTTTGTCTCCACTACATATTCTTAAATTTAATCTAAATTAAACAAAACTAAAAGAAGTGGTTATATGTGACCTCTTAGTACAGAGTTAATGAAGAATGGGTATGAGGAGAGATCAGTTTTGCATCCCTCCACCTAGCTAGCCAATGATCCATTTGTTTATTAAAGCTTCATGAGTACCAGCACAGTGCTAGTCACTGATGAGAACAGGACAAGTTCCTATTCTCAGAGAAGCCTGGAGTTCCTGGGGAAGGAGGAGAGCATAAACTGATAGTTAAAACCAATTGCAAGGATGTAATACAGATACTTACAGCTCACGATGGGAAAGGATAGAAAGTACCTAGCTAGTGGGGAGAAGAGAGAGTTGAAAAGGCTTCCTTAAGGACATGACCACTAATCTGATGTGAAGGTACAAATATTTAGCCATATGAAAGAGGAAGGGGAGGACAGTACAGGATTCCACAGGGAGAAACTACCTTGAAACAAAGTCTTAGAGATGACAAAAAGCATTGTGTGTCTGGGGCAACTGTAAGCAATGTGATGTGGCCAGGGTGTTATGACAAAAAGGCTAAAGAAAGAGGACTCCAGATCCTGTGGGTTATGTGATTAAATTTGGGTGTCAGATCAACTGAGCTCTGTGGAAAACTGGCTCTGGGGGAAATCAATTAGAGGAAAACAGGAAGATGGGCTAATAACCTATAGCAATACTAGAAGGAAGAGAAGATAAAGCCCTGAGGCACCACCAGTAGAGTGGGTAGAGTGGGAAGATTGTGGAAATACTTAGGAAGTATGATGTTAGGATTCAGGGAGGAAGAAGCAGGTATGAAAAAGGAATCCCATTTGTCAGAGAATGGCATAAAATGGTTACAAGTACAATTCTCTCTAAATATAACATGTATCAAGTCCACAAATACACTAGAATTATGGAACAGAGAGAAGGCCCCAAAGAAAGCCAAAAGCAAATCCAGAAAAAAAATGGTAAAAGTATGCCAGCAAGGCCATGAGGTGGTAGTGCCCTGTTTCAGGTGTGATCTGCTTATGTGACAGCTGAGACTGTTATGTACCCACAACAACTCAAGCAGTGTTGGCACGTGATGGGTACCCAAATCTACCTATTAAGTGAATGACTAAATAAAAACTACACCAATGATCAAGCCATCTAGACTCTAACTCTGTGTTTCTTTGGGCAAATAATGATGTCTTAAAAATTTCAATTCTCAGTTGAAAATGACAATAACATGTCCCTGTAAAATATCTTAGGGGCCAAAGTACTGTCTTCTTTTTTTTTTTTTTTTGGCACTCTAATAAAACATTACTTTTGTAACTTATTTAGGTTCCCAAGCCTATGTTTTTCAGAACTACAGACTAGATTCTAAGCATCTGAAAGACAGTGCCTGGGCTACATTCTTCCCAGAGGGCTCAGGAATAAAAGGCACTCACCAAATACATGGAGATCAGGAGATCACTTCCAGTCCTGTACCCAGGAGCTGAGTGCCCTTAAGTTAGTTGGCCATATTTTCTATACCTCACAGTGCAAAGGTAGGCAAACTATATTTCCTCTATCTATTTCACATGGTTGTTTTAAAAAGTCGTATTATACAAAAGAAACACTTTGAAATCTTAAATTATATATATTTATATGATTCAATGATAATATCACAAAGAACTGTCTTTGGATAGAAACTTGCTTGCTTTCATTAGTTAGTAAACCTTAAGATAAGAGCTAGAACTCACAGTCTTATAGTACAGTTAAAATAATCTAAAAAAAAAAAAAGAAAAGAAAAAAAACCTAAAAGAACAAAAGAATTCCTGGGCAGTGAAATGTACCAAGGTTTGATTTAGATGAATGTTGACATGAAGTGAGGCTGAATATGAGGTCACATTTGTGAGCAAAGGCCAGTAGCAAGGTTTGTGAGGACATGGGCTCAGGCTCGTGCCTGTTCCTTGCCATGCAGGTGTTTGGCCCAGGGGGTAGAGGGTATTGAAACCAACATGTTGTCAAATGCCTTATTCATGGGAACCAAACACAATAAAAGAGAAGAGTTTCATATTTAGCTTGAGAGAGAATTACATAGGCTTTGAAATGACAAGATCTTTTCCAGTTAATTATTTGATTGTACAACTACCATTGTGCTGCCCAGAATGCTCATGCATGGCTCAGCATATCAACAAAAATGGTATAGACATACATGTATCCCTTCACCTTCTCTTCCCAATAGCCTCTTGCCCTTCACACAGCTCAAAGATGAATGTAACTGACAGTTGCTGCATGCTTCTGTGCCATTCACCGTACTAACTGCTTTATATATTTTTCCCTTCACTTTCAGTGGATATTTCTATGTCCATTTTTATAGAGAGAAGTATTGAGGCTGAGAATGCTACTTGACTAATGAATGGCTACCAAGTGACAGTGACTCCAACCCTCAAAGGCCATGCTCATTTTGGTGTGGAATAAATCATGGAAAAATATATGCATTTTTAAAAAAGTTCTAAACTGTCAAGTGCTGTGGTCTGTCCCCTACTAATTCTCTGTTACACACACACATACACATGCATTTCAGCACACATACATGTATGCACACTCATGCACACAGTCCTGGTAAACATAGCAACTGACCTCACAGTGTTCAGGTGCAAGTGCAGTGAGTTCTCAGCCACTGCCTAACTACACACCCACCAAGATGGGTTTGCAATTTATATTTTTAACCACTGGATAAGGGTTTGGGAGCCAATAGAAACCACAGAACTAAAATTACCAAGTTCAAATTGCTGGAAAATCTTTAGAAAAGGATGAATAGAAAATGAATGGTAGACAAAACAGGTTAATGCTAAGATACGATTTTATAGCTGGATGATCTCTAGTTTATTTTTATAACTGCTTAAGTCCCTTTTTAATGTTCCCAAAGAGAAGGCTCCAAAGAATTTAGGAGAGTCTATCCAGAGAAGACAGAATGCAAGCAGCTCAGCTGTTTGAAATATGCTAAACTGTTCTAGACAGTTTACTAGGGAGATAGACAAAGAGAGACAAGTTTCTGTAGAACTGCATTGCAAGATAAACAAACCGAAAAATGTATTATACAGAGCACAAATCCAGGTATCAACCAATTGGAAAACCTGCAATTATCCAATTTCATAACTAAAAAGTTTCATTAGTTAAAAAAAGAGAACTCTTTATAATTAAGTGATGCTGCTTTTCTCTTTGCCAAGGACACACTTAAAAAGAAAGCTATAGTTCAAAGACCTTTTAATGGTTTCATAAACCAGAAAAATACAAAATCCTTGGGAACCACTATTAGGTACAGAGTCCTGCCTCTGAACTAGGCCATGACCCAGGAGAGCAGGTGACTAGTAGTCAGTGAGGGAAGAGGAGGGAGGTAAAGGAGGAGGGAGGAGGAGGGAGAGAAGGAAGAGGAAAAAAGAGGAGGAAGGAGAAGGAGGAGGAGAAAGGAGTAAATATAGAAATGTAGGTCTGGCAGGTCACAAGGTGAGACTAGGAAGTCATTCTCAAATATTGGGACAAGTAGGGTTCCAGATTAGTCTATCTAATTTAAGGAAAACTCTCAAGGTATTCCACAGAAATATAAATATCTATTAAAAGTAAAATATATAATAGTAAGGTGATTATTCTGATGAGAAAGATGATGCAACCAATTATTTTATTTTAAAAAAGAGGCACCTATTGAGTTTGTAGAAAGTACTTTTAACTGAAAATCCATAAGTGAGCTTCAGTGATGCATAAACCCCATGACTACATGTGAAACTTGGTATATCTGCATTCTTCTAAAATGAGGCTTGTTGGCTTGCATTACATTCTCAAAGGCAAGAACCACTGGTTATTAGAGATCAATTCCCTCCACTCCATCTCTTACTCCATCAGAAAGAAGTAGGAAGATACTGACTTCCCTCTCCTTATGCTCATTCCAGCTTCATTTGGGTGTGGAAGGCATGTATTGTCTGTATTTAAAAATATAATTTGCAGATCAATTTTAAAAACAACAATATAAAAGCCCATCTAGGAGGGAAAAAAGATGGCAGCCAAATAAATGGAAGCTGAGTCCACTTGTTCTTGTCCCAAACTTGGACACAGCTGATCTTCCAAAAAAATAAACTGAACATTCAATGGAATCTTAGCTGATATGAAGTCTGAGAGCCTCAAACTTCATTTCAACATTCATCTAAATCAAACTTTGATACATTTCACTGCCCAGGAATTCTTTTGTTCTTTTAGGGGTTTTTCCTTATTTTTTAAAGATTATTTTAACTGTACTATAAGACTGTGAGTTCTAGTTTTTATCTTAAGGAGTACAGAAGATGTTTCACAATGGGCAGTAAAGAGATTTTATAGGTTGAAGGGGAAATATGCCATTCCTGGTGCCTACAGCTTCAGAGATCTGGGTCAGATCACAGCTATGTGGCTCCCTCTCCTCCCAGGGCAGGGAAACCCCAGACCCGGTGTGGGAGTAACTTGGGTACACAAAGTTGGGGAGATCCAGTCTACACACACACACACAGTGAGGAGTACACCCATAGCTGCAGCAGCAAATGCCAACTGGGAGAGTGCCAGAGAGAGAGGGATTCTATCCACACCTGAGTCTGGCAGAGGAGGCAGGTCGCAGCCAGCCATGACTGTGAGAGACTCTTGGCTTTTTGGAGAGGTTGTGTGTACAGAAAGCTGGACAGTGACTCAGTGCTGCAGTGGGAGTGCCCAGAGGGACTTTATAAAAGGGGAGCTGAGGTGTGGTGGGCAGGGACCCTGTGTGCTATTGCCCTGCCAGCAATGAGAGAGGATTGAGAGCACAATTTGCTCCCACTCAGTGCAGCTGGTCAGAAAGATCAGAAAGGCGCACAGTGAGGTGATTTCTAGGACCCAGCCCAGCTCAGCTGGCAGGGCAGAGGCTATGCAGAGTGGAGAGTTGGTGAGTCTTTCTGCTGCAAGGGCAGTGGGCTGGGAACTGGAAGGGCAGGAAATGAACACCTGAGATTATTTTCAGTCAGACAGAGCCCCCTTGCCTCAGCAGAGAAGGGAAAATCACACCCAGCCCCCACCTCCTACAGGACTGAAAGTACCACCAATAGGAAAGATCTGCAAAACAGGCAGGAAAGGCTCAAGAACCCCCTGTAGGGTGCACATGCACAAAAGAAAGACAGAAAGAGGAACCCCTAAAGGGCCCATTTTGAACTTCTCTCAGGGAGACAAAATACACTGGTTCCTAGGGTCCTAGTTCAATGAGGCCAGCAAAACAGGAAGATCAGAAATTAGTTCAGCAAAGGGGAATCAGGGCCCTGCAGCCTTGTCTTACACACAGAGCTGCCATCAACACCAGTAGGAAAGAATTGACCCTCTTACACAGATTGACCCCACCCTTGAAGTGGACAGCTAATTCATTAGAAACTATACATTATTGGAAATAAGCTGGGACAGACCAAGACAGGTGGTGCAGGAGAAGGGGGAATACTCCCACAATTTTCCCAGAAGAATGAACAGTGCTTCCCAGGGAAGATTCAGGGGTCCCATCCTTCCTATTGCAATAGAATTTCCCTCCAGAGGCAGGTGAAGGTGATACAGGTGATGCTGCCAGAAGTTGGACCACTTACCCTGAGACCTTGAGCTGATACAAAGCCAGAGCAGATGCAGAAAGATAAGTCAGAAGGCAAACACCAAATTACTGAGACCAATTTCACCTCATTTTTGTTCAGAATTTGCATTTTCTTCCTTTCACATAGCCTTTTAATATTTCTTCTTTTGCATCAATTGTATTCCAACTAATTCACTATTCCTTGTCTTTATTTTTTTAATTTTATTTAGATTTTATATTATGTTTTATTGTTATTTTACATCTTACATTGCATCCTTCCCTTATCTTATTCCATTTTGACTTCTTCCTGCTCTTTCTTATTTTTATTGTAAATTTTATTTTCTCCCAAGCTATGTTTTGTTCCTATTCCTTATTCTTACTATTTCTCCTCCCTTTATTCTCTCAAAAGCATTCTTTCTTCCTTTAGTCAGCTCACATTATTCTTTCCCTTCTTATTCTTATTTCCTTTCTACCTTTATAAATTGTGGCTTGTTTGGCATGAATAATATGGTTATTGCTGTTCTTCTTGAACAAATTCCTCTTTGTTCACTACTTTTTTTATTTCAAATTTGATAGGTTACTCTCCCCCATATTACTCCATTTTGCCTTCTCCTGCCCTTACTTATTTGAGTTAGGAATTTTACTTTTTCCCTTTCTCCCTTTCTTTGCCTGCAATCTATTCCTTATTCATTATTTTTCCTTCCCTATCCTTTCAGAATAATTTTTCTCTACTGTAGACATCTCATATTCTCTTTTCTCTTTTGTATAATATTCTTATTCTCTTTCCACATTTATTACTCTTTTCTCAGCTGTCATTGTTATTGACCCTACTGTGGATTTTCTGCAACTTGATTACTTTTGGTTTACTATCTCTTTAATTTATTTCAAACTCCACAGTAGACTCTTCTCTTTCTTACTCCATTTTGCAATCACTCTTCCCTGTTTTACATACATTTTAAATTACATTTCTCCCTACCTTCTCATTTCTATTCCTTACTTTTATTCTTCCTCCTCCTTCTTCTCATTCAAAATTATTTTTCTCATTTATTTACCTCATATTACCTTTTTCTAATCTTATAATATTCTTAAATTCTCTCTACCTTAGTTAATGTTTGCTCAATTGCTGTTAATATGGTTGATGTGGTATGGGGGTATTCTTGCTAGCATGGGTTTGGTTTCCTGGATAGTATTGCTTTGTTAACCAGCACCTCTACAATCACATATAAGACACAGCAGGGGTTGTAACTCCCAGGCAGCCAGATGGAGGGGATAATCCACCGATAAATGAGCACCAATAACCAAAGCTGAAGTACAACAAGGGAACCCACATAAACTGAATAAAGGAGAACCCTAGATCATTCAGATCAGGAGCTGAAAGAGACTGCACCACTGACTCCCACAGAACTCCTACCATAGAAGTCCACCCCACAAAGTCAGGCAGGAAAAGCAGAGCAAACTGAGATATGAAACAAATAAATAGAATCACCTATAGTGGGGAGAAAAAGAAATAACTCTCAATCATAAGGAAATTAGGAATCCCTAGAAGAAGAGCTAAATGAAATTGAGGCAAGAAATCTACCAGACACAGAATTCAAACAATGGTTATAAGTATGTTCAAAGAACTCAATGAGAGAAACAAGGAACTTTATGGGAGTTATAAGAAACTTAGTGGGAACTACAACAACATGAAAAAGGACACTGAAAGTAAAAACAAGAACCATGATAAACAAAGAATATAGTATCTGAAATGAAAAGTACACTAGCAGGAATTAAAAGCATGTTAGATGAAGCAGAGAACTGAATCAGTGAGCTGGAGGACAAGGAAGAAAAAAATACTCAGAGTAAAAAATGAAATAAGACTTAAAGAGAACAAGGATACAACAAAAAGCAAAACCCAGAGAGTAGAAGGAAGGAAATAATCAAGATCAGAACACAATTAATGACAAAGACTAAAAGAACAATCCAATGGACTAATAAATCCAGGAGATGGTTCTTTGAAAAGATAAACAAAATAGAAAAATCTTTAAACAGACTCATCAAGAAAAAAGAGAGACAACCCAAATATATAAAATCAGAAATGAAAGAGGACAATTAACAACTGATACCACAGAAATACAAAGGATTGTAGGAAACTACTTTGAACAACTATATTCCAAGAAACTGGACAACCTGGGTAAAATGAACAGATTTTTAAAAACATACAATCTACCAAAACTCAGTCCAGAAGAAGTAGAAAGCCTCAACAGACCAATAACAGCTGGTGAAATTGAAACAGTAATGAAAAAACTGCCAGCTCAGAAAAACCCTGAATGGATGAATTCACAGAAGAATTTTACCAAAAATTTAGAGAAGAGCTAACCCCAATTCTTCTCAAATGATTCCAAAAAAATTAAAGAGGGAAGACTCCCAAACTCTTTCAATGAGGCCAGTGTCATCCTAATCTCAAACCAGGTAAAGGAACAGATAAGAAAGAAAACTACAGGGCAATATCTCTGATGAACATAGATGCTAAAAATCCTCAACAAAACTGGCAATTCAGATTCAGAAATATATTAAAAAGTTCAGACACAATGATCAAGTAAGATTCATCTCAGGGTTTCAAGGATGGTACAATATTCACAAATCAATAAATGTAATACACCACATAAACATGAAGGACAAAAACCACATGATCATGTCAATAAATGCTGAAAAAGCATCTGACAATATACAGCGCATATTTATAATAAATGCACTCAGCAAAGTGGGAGTAGAGAGAGCATACCTTTGCATAATAAAAGCCCTGTAAGAAACTTACAGTCAACATTATACTCAACAGGCAAAACTGAAAAACTTTCCCCTTAAGGTCAGGAACAACACAAAGGTGTCTGCTTTCACTACTCTTATTCAACATAGCAGTGGACATTCTAGCCACAGTGATCAGACAATAAAAATTATAAAAGGAATCCAAATTGGAAAGGAGAAAATAACCTGTCATTATTCCCAGATGGCATGATAGTGTACATAGAAAGCCCTATAGTCTCACCAAAAAACTATTCTACCTAATAAGTAAATTTGGAAAAAAAGTGGGATAGGAAGTCAATATTCAGAAATCAAATGCATTTTTGTACACCAACAAGGAAATATCAGAAACAGAAATTAGGGAAAAAATCTCATTTGCTATAGCAACAATAAAAATAAAGTACGAAGGAATACACCTAACAAAGGAGGTAAAAGACTCAGAAAACTACACAACACTGAAGAAAGAAATTAAGACACAAATAAATGGAAGCACATACTGTGTTCATGGATTGGAAGGATTAACATAATTAAAATGTCCATCATAGATTCAATGCAATTCCTATTATGATACCAATGGCATATTTTATGCACATAGAATAAACATTTCAAAAATTTATATGGAACCATAAATGTCCCTGACTACCCTCAGCAGTTTTGAGAAAGAAGAACAAAGTAAGAAGGATCATAGTACTTGATATCAAACTATTATAAGGCTACCATAATCAAACAGTCTGGCACTGGCATAAAGACAGACACGTAGATCAATGAAACAGAACAGACAGCCCAGAAATAAACCTATGTCAATAGAGCCAGTTAATATTTGGTAAAGGGGGAAGGAACATAAAATGGAGTAAAGAGAGCTTCTTCAAAAAATGATGTTGGGAGACCCGGACGAGTATATGAAAAACAATGAAACTCAACTGCCAACTTTCATGACATACCAGCATAAACTCAAAATGGATAAAAGACAGTATAAGTCATGACATCATAAAAGTCCTAGAGGAAAACAAAGGCAGGAAAATTTCAGATATCCCACATAGCAATATAGATAGATAATAGATAGATAGATAGATAGATAGATAGATAGATAGATAGATATCTTAGGGCAAGGGAAATAAAATAAAAAATAAAGAAATGGGACTACATCAAACTAAAAGGCTTCTACATGGCTAAACAAACCATCATTAAAATTGAAAAGGAACTGGCCCTGGCTGGTGGCTCAGTGGGTTGAGTGCTGGCCTTCAAAGCAAAAGGTCATGGGTTGGATTCCCAGTTGGGGCACATGCCTGGGTTGCGGGCCAGGTTCCTCAGTGAGGGGTGCGCAAGAGACAACCATACATTGATGTTTCTCTCCTTCTCTTTCTCCCTCCATTCCTGTCTAAAAATAAATAAATAAAATCCTTTTTTAAAAAATTAAAAGGGAACTGACTGTATAGAACATATTTGCTAATGATACCTTGAAAAAGGGTTTGATCTCCAAAATATATAGTGATTACACAACTTCTCACCAGGAAGACACAGAGTTCAATTACAAAATGGGCAACAGATCTAAATAGGCACTTCTCCAAGGAGAATGTACACATGGCCCACAGACATATGAAAAGATGCTCAAAATCACTAGCCATCAGAGAGATGCAAACTAAAACCACAATGAGACACCACAATAAAAACCCTGTCAGAATGGCAATCATTAATAAATCAACAAACAAATGTGTTGGTGAAGATATGGAGAAAAGGGCACCCTACTGCACTATTGTTGGCAATGAAGACTGGAGTGCTGTGGAAAATAGTATGGAATTTCCTAAAATCTAAAAGTGGAACTGTATTTTTAAAATAAAAAGATCCTTTATGTTCTTTCCTTTTTAAAATCATTGTTCAAGTACAGCTATCTCCATTTTCCCACCACCAATTTCCCCCATCCCACATACCTCCACCTCCCACCCTCCCCTACTTTGCTTTCCCCATGGGTTCTTTATATTTGTTCCTTGACGACCCATCCCCTTCTTTCCCAGTACCCCCTTTCATCCTCCCCTTGGGCTACTGTCAGTTTCTTCTTTTTAAAAAAATTTTTAAGAAATATTTTTTATTTATTTTTAATAAAGAGAAAGAGAGGAAAAGAAACATCAATGTGTGGTTGCCTCTCATGCACCCCATAATGGGGACCTGGTCCACAACCCAGGCACATGCTCTGACTGGGAATTAAACTAGTGATCCTTTGATTTGCAGGCTTGTGTTCAAACCACTGAGCTACACCAGCCTGGGATGTCAGTTTATTCTTTATTTCAGTGTCTCTGTTATATTTTGCTTGCTTGTTCACTTTGTTAATTAGGTTCCACTTACAGGTGAGGTAATATGGTATTTGTCATTCATTACCAGGTGTGTTTCACTTAGCATGATGCCCTTCAGTTCCATCCATAATCTTGGGAAGGGTAGGAGCTTTGTCTTTCTTTCTCTGGCTCAGTATTCCATTCTGTAAATGTACCACAGTTTTTTGATCCATGCATTTACTGATTTGCACTTATGTTGCTTCCAGCACTTGGCTATTGTAATTGTGCTGCTACAAATATTGGGGTGCATAGGTTCTTTTGAACTGGTGTTGCAGGATTCTTGGGTAGTCCCAGCTGTGGAACTGTGAAGTCAAAAGGCTGTTTCATTTTTAGTTTTTTGAGGAAATTCCATACTGTTTTTAACATGGCTGCACCAGTCTGCATTCCCAGCAACAGTGTATTAGGAATCCCTTTCCTTAACAACCTTGACAGGACTTGTTGTTGGTTGGTTTGTTCATGATGGCCATTCTGACTGGTGTGAAGTAATATCTCATTGTGGTTTTAATTTGCAACTCTCTGATGGCTAGTGATACTGAGCATCTTTTCATATGTCACAAGGCCCTCTGTATCTCCTACTTGGAGAAGTGTCTGTTCAGGCCCACTGCCTATTTTTTAATTGGATTGTTTCTCTCTGGAGTGGAGTCATGTGATTCCTTTATATCCTTTGGAGATCAAACCCTTTTCTGAGGTATCATTGGCAAATATATTTTTCCATACACTTGGTTCCCTTTTCATTTTGCTGATTTTTTTCAGCCATGTAAAAGTTTTTTAACTTGATGAAGTTCCATCTGTTTATTATTTCCTTCATGTCCTTTGCTCTAGAAAACATATAGGTGAAAATATGGCGGTGTGGAATATCTGAGAATTTCCTGCCTATCTTCTCCTCTAGGACTTTTATGGTGTTGCACTTATATTTAAGTCTTTTATCCATCTTGAGTTTATTTTTGTGTAAGGTGTAAACTGGTGATCGAATTTCATTTTTTTTTTTTGCATGTAGCTCTCCAGATCTCTGAACCCCATTTGTTGAAGAGGCTATTTTGATGCCATTTTATGCTTCTGCCTCCTTTATCTAATATTAATTGACCATAGAGACATGGGTTTATTTCTGAGCTCTCTATTCGGTTCCATTGGTCTATGTGTCTGTTCTTATGCCAGTACCAGACTGTTTTGATTACCATGGCCTTGTAATATATTTTGATGTCAGGTATGGTGATCCTTCCTACTTTGTTCTTCTGTCTCAAAATTGCTGTGGCTAACAAGGGTCATTTATGGTTCCATATAAACTTTTGAAGTGTTTGTTCTATATTTATGAAATATGTCATTGATATTTTAATAGGGATTGCATTGAATCTATAAATTGCTTTGGGTAGTATGGACATTTTGATGATGTTAATTCTTCCAGTCCATGAACATCGTATATGCTTCCATTTATTTGTGTCTTTCTTAATTTCTTTCTTCAGTGTTGTGTAGTTTTCTGAGTGCAGGCCTTTCACCTCCTTGGTTAGATTTATTCCTAGGGACTTCATTTTTCTTGCTGTTATAGCAAATGGGATTTTTCCCCTAATTTCTGTTTTTAATAATTTGTTGTTGGTATATAAACATGCCTTTGATTTCTGAATGTTGACTTTGTAACCCGCTGTTTTCCCAAATTCACTTATTAGGTTGAGTAGTTTTTGGTGGAGTCTATAGGGTTTTCTATGTACACTATCATGTCATCTGGGAATAATGCCAGTTTATTTTCTCCTTTCCAGCGTGTGTGTCTTTTATTTCTTCCTCTTGTCCGATTGCCGTGGCTAGGACTTCCAATACTATGTTGAATAAAAGTGGTGAAAGCAGACATCCTTGCCTTGTTCCTGATCTTAGTGGGAAAGCTTTTAGTTTTTGTCCATTGAGTATGATGCTGGCTGTAGGTTTTTCACATATGGACTCATATGTTGAGGTATGCTCCCTCTACTCCCACTTTGCTAAGGGTTTTTTGTTCTATAAACGGTTGCTGTACCTTATCAAATGCTTCTCCTGCATCTATTGATATGATCATGTGATTTTCTCTTTTCTTTTGTTTATGCGATGTATTACATTTATTGATTTGTACATATTGTACCATCTTTGTATCCCTGGAATGAATCCCCACTTGATCATGGTGTATGATCTTTTTGATGTATTTGCTGCATGTCATTGGCCATACTTTGTTGAGGATTTTAGTGTCTATATTCATCAGAGATACTGCTCTGTAGTTTTCTTTCTTTGTTGTATCTTTGTCTGTTTTGAGGATTAGGATGATGCTGGTTTCATAAAAACAGTTTGGGAGTCTTCCATCTTCTTGGATATTTTGGAATAATCTGATAAGTATAAGGTTAGCTGTTCCTTAAATGTTTTGTAAAAATCTACTGTGAACCCTTCCAGTCCAGAGATTTTGTGTCATGGGATTTTTGTTATTACTGCTTCAATTTCATCACCTGTTATTGGTCTCTTCAGGCTTTCTGCTTCTTCGTTGAGTTTTGGAAGATTATATTTTTCTAGAAATTTGTCCACTTCGCGTAGGTTTTCAAATTTCTTGGCATATAGTTATTCATAGTAATTTCTTACAATCTTTTGTATTTCTGTGGTATCAGTTGTAATCTCTCCTCTTTCATTCCTGGTTTTGTTTATTTGGGTCCAAGAAAAATTCTTGATGAGTCTGCTAAAAGCTTGTCAATTTTACTTATTTTTCAAAGATCCAGATCCTGGATTTATTGATCCTTAGATTTTTTCTTTTGGTCTCTATGTTGTTTAATTCTACTCTGATCTTGGTTATTTCCTTCCTTCTACTTGCTCTGGGCTTTTGTTGTTGTTGTTCCTCCTCCAGTTTTTATAGATGTAGGTTTAGGTTGTTTACTTGAAATGCTTCCATCTGTTTTAGGTAGGCCTGTATCATTATTAAGTTTCCTCTCAGGACTGCCTTCTCTGGTTCCCATAAGTTTTGGATTGTTTTGAGTTCATTTTCTTTTGTTTCCAGAAGCTTTTTGATTTCTTCCTTGATCTCATTATCAACGCATTCATTGTTTAATAGCATGCTATTCAGACCACATAAGTTTACATGTTTTTGAGTTTTTTTCCTTTGATTGGTGCGTAGTTTGAAGCCCTTGTGGTCCAAGAAAATGCTTGGTATGATTTCAGTTTTCTTGAATTTTTTGAGGATTGCTTTTTTGTCCTATCATGTGGTCTATTATTGAAAATGTTCCATGTGCATTCAAAGAGAATGTGTATTTGCTTGATTGGGATGAATGGTTCTATATATATCAGATAAGTCCATTTGATCTAATGCATCATTCCCTTCCAAAATATCCTTGTTGATATTTAGTTTGGAAGATCTATCCATTCTTGACCTTGCAGTGTTAAAATCCCCTAGTATAAGTGTGTTGCTGTCTATATCTTTCTTGAAGTCCTCCAAGACTTTTCTTACATATTTGGGTGCTCATATGTTGGGTACACATATGTTTATAATGTTTATGTCTTCTTAATGGATTCTTCCCTTGATTATTATGAAGTGTCCTTCTGGGTCCCTTTTTATGGCCTTTGTTTTGAAGTCTATTTTGTCAGATATAAGCATTGCTACCCGGCTTTTATCTCCTGTCTCTGCATGGAATATTATTTTCCAGCCCTTCAGTCTGTGTAGCTCTTTTGTTCTGAGGTGGGTCTCTTGCAGGCAGCATATGTGCAGGTCATGTTTTCGTATCCATTCAGCTATTCTGTGTCTTTTGATTGGAGCACTGAATCCATTTACATTTAAGGTTGTTGGTGATAGGTTCTTATTCATTGCTATCTTCCCTCTTTGTACCTGTGTTCCTCTCTCTTTCACTCTTTTTCTTCATCTTTTTTAAAGCACTCCATTTAGCATACCTTGCAATGCTGGTCTGGTGGAGGTGTATTCTTTCAGCCTTCTATTGTCTGAGGAACTCCTTATTTTGCCTTCCATTTTAATTGAGAACCTTGCTGGTTACAGTAGTCTTGGTTGCAGGCCTTTTCTTTTCATTACTTGGAATATTTCTTGCCATTCCCTTCTGGCTTGTAGTGTTTCCATTGAGAAGTCAGCCGGTAGCCTTATCGGGGCTCCCTTGTATGTTATTTGTTGTTTGTTCCTTGCTCCTTTTAATATTTTATTTTGGTCTTTGAACTTTGCTGTTTAATTATGTTGTGCCTTGGAGTGGGCCTCTTTGGGTTCATCTTGATTGGGACCCTCTGTCCTTCCTGCATTTGTATGACTTTTTCTCTCATCATTTTTTTCCCATCATTACTTAGGTTTTCCATTCCTTACTCTTCTTCTCCCTCTCTTATCCCTATTATACAGTTATTACTCCATCTCATGTTGTCCTGCATTTTCCTTGGCCCCTCTTCATTCTTTGAGTCTTTTTTCCTTTTCTTGCTCTTTTGGGGAGTTTTTTCTACCTTGTCTTCCAGCTCACTGATGCAATCCTCTGCTTCATCGAGCCTGCTTTTGATTCCTTCTACTGTGTTCTTTAATTCAGAAACTGCATTTATTTCCTCTTGGCCCTTCTTGATTGTTTATTGTCCTTTTTATGCTAATATAGTGTTCAGTAAGTTTCTTATAGTTTCCCTGTAGTTTCTGGTAATTCACTCTGAGCTCATTGTTTTATAATTGGTTATAAAACAATTATAACCATTGTTTTAAACTCAATATCTGATAGTTGACTTGCCTCTAGTTCATTTAGAACTCTCTGAGGATTACTCCTTTCCTTTTGATTTCAGTTTTTTCCTTTCTTTTTCCATTATTTGTGGGACTCTTCTTGTTTGCTTCAGCTTCTTAAATTGATCTGTTTTGACTTTCTAACTTTGTATTGTGAACTTCTTTGGTGGGAGACTTGTGAGATTCAGTATCACAGTCTCCTTGATCTCCTGAACTTGATGCTCTTGGGATGCCCTTTATGCCATTTATGTTGGCTCACTGGATGTAACTGGGTTTTGATTGTTGTTGGGTCATTCTTTGGTGGGTCCTTCCATCCAGCTGGTTGACTGAGGATCACTCTGCCTACATCATCTTTATGCTCTTATGGAAGTGTTGCCAGAACAAAACCACAAAGGCCAGGAAACAAACCCACACCCTCCATAATAACTGCCCCACAAACTTACTATCAATAGCAATGAACCATATTAATAAGGGTTGAAAGAGATTAAGACTATTTAAAAAAGGAGAGTGAGTGTCAGATGAACTATTGAAAGAAAAATTATTTTGAGGGGCTAAAGGGAGGAACACTAATAAAAGTTGGGGTTGGACCAATGCAAAGAGAGAAAGTAAAATTTAGACTGTAAATAAAAAAGGAATGAAGAAGCAGAATATGCAGAAACTTGGTAGACAGTAATGAATGTTAAAAATTTATGGAGGAAAGAAAATATCACAAATCATGGAGAAGACCTCAATGGATATGATCTCAGTAATCTCTAGTATTTAATACTGTTTTTCTTTCTTGATCCACCTCTGGTGATATTAGACATTGACCAGTCTGACCTTAGGCAGCCAGTTGAGGACTTTCAGGGATCTGCTGTCTGTGGCTGTCTCTCCTCCAGTCGTTACTCTAGTCAATCTGCATAGGGCCAGGCCCGAGTCCCTCCTGGTGATGGGGCTATTGTTTCCCCTCAGGCTGCTTCTACTCAGTGGAGTGTTCTACTTGAGCATGAAAGCTGCTGCCAATTGGGGGATGACTCAGCACCAGGATTCCAGCATCTTCTCTCTGTTCTCTCCCCAAAGTTTCCATCCTGTTTCTTCTCAGGCATCTCTAGCCAACTCTGCCCCTGTCTCTGCCAGAGCCTAGGGTAATTTGCTTTAAATTAAAAGTTGTTTATTGGTCTTTTAAATGGCTCTTTGCATCTCCAGCCATCCATCTCTGGCAGAGAGCAACCCTGCTGCTATTTGCTGCTGGTTGTTACCTGTGTAATTTTTGGGCTATGGTACTCTAGGCTGGGTATCCAAGGTTAGAGTGAAGACTCCTCTCTTCTCAGGGTGATCCAACTAGCTGATTAATTATCCCTCCAACATTGTTGTTTGTGTGTGGCCAACCAGCCTCCTTTAGTCTCTGTCACACTTCTTACCAGTCAGGTTGTGATGAAGCTGATACTTCTGTCTGTCCACATTATCAGGCTTTTCTCTCACTATTGTTCACTTGTTTCTTCTGGGTGACTTCTCCACAATTTAGTTGTAATTCCAGATTGGTCCTAGGAAGAGTTTAGTGTAACTTCCATTCACTCTTCCACCACTTTGTTTTGGAGAACGGAACTGTCTTTTGACCCAGTGATTCCACTGCTTGGAATATATCTTAAGAATTTCAAATCACCAATTCAAAAGAACTTATGTACCTCTATGTTCATAGAAGTGATATTAATACTAGTCAAGTGCTGGAACAGCCTAAGTGCCGATCAGTGAGTGAGTGGATCAAAAAACTAGTAAATTTACACAAAGGAATTCTATGAGGTTGAAAGAAATGGTATCTCATTGTGGTTTTAATTTGCACCTCTCTGATAGCTAGTGATACTGAGCATCTTTTCATGTGTCTCTGGATCCTCTGTATGTCCTCCTTGGAGAAGTGTCTGTTCAAGTCCTTTACCCATTTTTTAATTGGGTTGCTTGTCTTCTCAGACTGGAGTCGTGTAAGTTCTTTATAGATTTTGGAGATTAAACCCTTGTCTCAGGTATCATTAGCAAATATGTTTTCCCATATAGTTGGTTCTCTTTTTATTTTAATACTGTTTACTTTAGCTGTGCAGAAGCTTTTAATTTTGATGAGGTCCCATTTGTTTATTCTTTCCTTTGTGTCCCTTGCTGTAGGGGACATATCAGTAAAAAATGTTGCTGTGTGAAATATCTGAGATTTTCCTGCCTAAGTTCTCCTCTAGGGCTTTAATAGTGGCATGCCTTATATTTAAATCTTTTATCCACCTTGAATTTATTTTTTGTGTAAGGTGTAAGTTGGTGCTTGAGTTTCGCTTTTTTTTGCAAGTAGCTGTCCAGTTCTCCCAACACCATTTGTTGAAGAGGCCATTTTTACTCCATTTTATGTTGCTGCCTTTTTTTTCAAATATTAATTGACCATAAAACCCTGGGTTTATTTCTGCATAAACAAAGCATCAAACAACAAGTGTTGTAGAAGTTGTGGAGAAAAGGGGATGCTAGTGCACTGTTGGTGGGATTGCAGACTGGTACAACCACCATGGAAAACAGGATGGAATTTTTCTCAGAAAATTAAAAATGAATCTGCCTTTTGACCCAGCAATTCCACTGGTAGGATTATATCCTAAGAACCCTGAAACACCAATCCAAAAGAACCTATGCACCACAATGTTCATAGCAGCACAATTTACAACAGCCAAGTGTTGGAAACAACCTAGGTGGGCATCAGTAAAGGAATGGATCAAAAAACTCTGGTACATTTACACAATGGAATTCTATGCAGCAGAAAGAAAGAAAGAAGGAGCTCATACCCTTTGCAACAGCATGGATGGAGCTGGAAAGCATTATGCTAAGTGAAATAAGCCAAGGGGTGAAAGACAAATACCATTTGATGTCACCTTTAACAGGAACTTAAACAACAAAACAAAGAAGCAAGCAAAATATAACCAAAGACACTGAAATAGAGAACAGGCTGACAATGTTCAGAGAGGAGAGGGGAGGGAATCTCAGGGGAATTTCAGGGGAAAGGGGGAAGAGTTTACGGGAACAAGTATAAAGGACACATGGACAAAAACTAGGGGTGGATGAAAATGGAAGGGAGGTGAGGAGGGCTGGGTGGCTGGGCTGGGATGGGAGTAAAAGATAGAAAATTGTACTTCAATAACAAAATAAAATTAAAATAAAAAAAGAAAGAAAGACAGAACTCCCATCTTTTATAACAGCATGGATGAAACTGGAGAAATATTATGTAAAGTGAAATAAGTCAGTCAATGAAAGCCAAACACCATATGATCTCACCTATAAGAGCAAGTTAGTGAACAAAATCAACTAATGAACAAGTAGAACCATATGCATGGAAACATGGCACAGACTTAAAATGTTTGGAGAAGATGGGGGAGGGAGATAATGGTGGAAAGAAGGGGAAAGGACTAGCCAAAGGACATGTACAAATGACTCACAGATATGGATGACACTGTGGGAATTGACTGTGGGAGTGGGGGGGGTGAGTTAGGCAGGGAGGAGGTCAAAGGGGGGAAAACTGGGACAACTGCAGTAGAATACCAACACAAAATGATTTATAAAGCTAATGCTATTGTAATTTTTTAAAAAAAGCACATTCAAGATTGAAAAGCATATAAAAATTTCAGGGTAAAGCTATGTTATGTCATTAGTGCCTTTTCACCTTCAATGTGGAAGTCTATTTTCATGTAACCCGATTTTGTTTTTCTTTAAGTAAATCTCACACAGCCAAATTATATTAGAATTAGCCTACAGCAAGTCAATTTGCAAGTGATAATGCGGCTGGTAGTTTTCCTTATTAAGGTTCCATTTATTCATTAAAGAGGATTTCTGTAATGCTAGAGATATTATCTACAAAAGCTCCCCTCTTTGTTCACTTTTTCACTTTTCCTCACTATCATCAAGGATGAAATAACATTTTAGTTTTTGAGAATAAGAACATCTTCATTTCCTATGTTTTCTCTTAGGAGTCTTCTCAAAAATTGCTTTTTTTTTCCAATTATAATCAACAGAATCATAACTGAACCCTGAAGAAAACAAAGATCTACTAAGAAGGGCTTCTGGTGGCTAACTGCCCTACAATTTAAAACAAACACACAAACAAAAACAAAAACAAAAAGGAGCCCAGCAGCTGTTTCCGTAAAGGACCCTCTCACAGAAACTGCACTTCAGTGAGAGCATTGTGCTAAACTGCCTTGCCTCCATGCTGAGTTGTCTACCTCTGAGCTGAACTGCCTGCCTACACTATGCTTCTACTATTTAAGCAAGGTCTTATAGAGGAGTTCCTGGAATCCTATTTCAACCAATAGGACTGAGATTTTCCCCATCCAATCAGAGCTATGCAGCTCTAGCCAATCAGAACAGCTGTCTTCTGATGTGCCTTTTGAACCAAACTGTGAGGATTTAGAGTCCTTATTTACATGAAGATGGACCAATTCTGGACCAGGGGTGGGGGGACTCCTGTTCATATAAGCCAGCTCCCCTCTGGCTCTGGGAGGACATTTTTCCTTTCTATCAAAGATGGTTATCTGTGTCTCATCAACTGAACACAGAAGATATCTCAGAAGGTGTCTCAACAGGGCAGACCAGATCAGACCAATGCAGCAAAAACTAGACAGGCATGGAGCAGTGCATAGCACAGAAGCACAGATCACAAGGAGTAAAGCAGAACTGTATAGCCAGAGAGGGGCCTGGCTCCAGGGCTGTCTGGCCCCAGAGCTGTTCCACAGCTCTGCTGTTTTCATAGCCATGCTGTATCATAATCAACTTGTTTTGTACTGAATAAAGTTTCCTTCTTCACTGTACTCCAAACTGGGGATTCCTATTGGCATTGCATTGGTGCCAACAACCATTAGTTGACATAACCCACTCTTCCCACATTTGTAATATCACCATATTGAAAATACTGGCCTTATATGGGCAAAGGCTTATCCCTGGAATCTCTAGTGTTCCCCACCCACCAGCAAACCAATTTCAATACAAGCTACTCTCTGAGACTCTCAGTACTATAACCTCAGTTCTCAAAGGCTAGTCAACATGACTTTTTTACCCATTACACAACCACTGAAATATTAGTCTTATTTCCCAAAGTCATCAAATTTCTTTCCAGTTAATGCAGGCATAGAACAGCATGCCCAAGAGTTTACTTTCCCGTTATGAATCCTGCTTGTGTTTACTATCCCATCTGCTTCAAATCATAAGGGTTGAAAGTTTTAAAATATGAAACTATAAATTAGATACTTATAAAAAAGGTAAGCCACAAAGCAATATATATATACCTATATATTGTACATATGTATATTTCCATATGTGTGTATATATTCTACTAGGAAATTAAATGCAAAACTTATTAGTTAATTGTCAAGTTAAGATATCCAATGATATTTTTAAAACTTATGCTAAGGATGCCTTTCCATGGAAAGCTACATATCATTTTTCCTAATATTGTCAATTCTTTTTTCAAAGCCACCAAGCCAGCAGGTTTCTCTCAGCAGTGCTTGTGGCCACCAATGAGGGCCTTTCTCCCCATACCTCACTGTCAACATCCCTCACTTAACACTCCAACTTCCACTGCCACTGGACATACTCCTTTATTGCCTTTAATAACAATTTAACTAATTTTGTGTCTTTGTTCTCTCACCCTATAAGTCTGAAAGTTATGAGCAGATAATCCAGTCTAAGTGAAAAGAGGATGAAGATTTGATTTAACTAACCCAAACATTTATCATCTAGCTCATAAGCTTAGTTAAAACCATTTTTAATTCCAATCAGAATAGTTTAAAATCAGAACTATCAGAACATGATCTGGTGAACATTAAATAATGGGTTACAAAGTAGGCAAGAAATTGGGCAAGGAATCTCCTCTCTTAACACCTACAGTAACTTTTAGCAGACAATATATCCTCCCAAATAACTTTCTTCATAATAACCCTACCTTTAAACTTTTCCTTTGTATTTCTGGGAGTATTTTTTTAAAGATACTAAGCACTGACTCACTTGGAGAAGGACAACAATGGGATATACCACTATTCCTTCAAAAAAAGCTTTATGCTCTAAGGAGGTTTGAGATAAAAAGGGAGAGGGATTTACCATACAAATATTCCTATCAGAAACACAGGCTTCAGACTCTGAATTCTTGCCTTTTGGTTACTGCCTAGAATCTAATAGAACCTGAGTCAAGAGAAGCAGAAGGTCTTTGTTTCTAAAACTTCTTCACAATAATTTGTAAGGAAATTCTGAGAATACTTGCCTCAGTAAGACCTCCTTTTAAGTTGTGGCATTTCAGATGGCCAATAGAAAGGTGGTCTGGGAAGTGATCACACCCAGTGCCAGAGCTCCTGTTAGTGTTAAAACTCGGCATTATGCTAAGTGAAATAAGCCAGGCATTGAAAGACAAATACCATATGATCTCACTTATAAGTGGAACCTTATCAACAAAACACACAACAAAGCAAAATATAACCACAGACACTGAAATTAAGAACAAACGAATTATAATCAGAGGGGGAGGGGAAAGGGAGATAATGGGAGGAAAGAAGGGTAAGGGTCATCAAGGCAAATGTATAAATATAAATATAAATGTATAAATATAAATGTACCTACAGAAAGAGCCAAAGGGGGGGGTAGGATTGAGGGTGGGAGGTGGGGGTGTGTGGGGTAGGGGAAATTGGTGGTGGCAAAATGTAGACAACTTTACTTGAACAACAATAAAAAAAATACTCTCAAGGTGCAAGGGGAGTGAATCCTGATAGGAAGGTGCCAGGAAGAGCCACATCACCCTGTAATTCTGCAATACAGTGGACAGTAAATGTTTTTTGGAGGACTTAAGTAATAACTGCTGGGAGTACAAACATGAACACGAGATAGTTTCTGCCCCAAAGAAGCTGGTGCAATGATGGATAAGATGTTCCGGTATATGAATCACAACACGACAAGGATATAACAGTAGTAGGGATAGTATGCTGTGGGCAGTGAAGTGAGTGGTCACTCTGCCTAAGGCTGGGGACAGAGCCAGAGAAGTTAAGCCTTGGCTGGTTTTACCCAGGAGATATGGCCCAGCCAGATTCTGTTTTTTTTTTCTTATTTGACTTTCTAATAATACAATATAATTGAGGAACACATAAACATAATGAATGATAGAATAGCCATTATTAAATTTGATACTAGATGTACTTCTGTAAATCTGATCATTTTAAAGCCTTCCTTCTCAATTATCAAAGACGAGAAGTGAGCATTTGGAATGACTGAAAGTTATAGACTTCTACTAGGTGGTCAAGAAATTAAGCTTACTTCAGTGTCTTTATCAACAGCGTCCACCCAAGGCTAGCAAGAAGTATATAGAGCCCAAACTGGTTATAGATATCAGCCTAGAAAAACAATGCAGCCTCTCCTTTAAGAAGTTACTGACCAAAAATATTGAAATGGGGACATAAGATGGAGAATATCAACCATAAAATATTTTGATTCCCTTTCCTACAGAAAATATAAAGCTATGGTCCCACCTTCATTACTCAGGAAGTTTCTAAACAACTGAAATTAAATTTGATATCGGTATCTCTACCCTCAGTTGGTTTCTATAGCTCTATTCCTTCTACCAAAAATTATTACCCTCCTCTCCAATCTAACAGAAAGTGAATTCCAATCCAAAGCTTGCTTGCTTACAATATATGTAATGTCAACCTATTCTTTTGTCAACCTCTTACTTTAGCCCAGCATGCTACTAGAATTTCTAAGAAAAAAAATTGAGGAAAACTTTATACAAGAATCACTGTGAAGCAAACCTTACAAAACAACAATTCTTTCCTTAATGACACTGCCCTTCCAAGCATCCCATAACAAGTATCTTGTGTAGAGAGGAGCAGCTCTATCCATGCAGAGCAAGCACACATGCATCCCAGACATCACTGGGGAATTTTAAGTCTAATGTGCTATTTTGTATGCTCTGTGCTCCTACTATTAGTATAGAAAAATGCAAGTCCTTCAGCTAGAATTCTTAACACTGGCACTGGTGAAAAACTCCCCATTTTATGAGGGTTCATATAAAACAATCACTTTAGGTGAACAATGTTTCAAATGAACTACCTGACAGTTACCAGGATTTAGTAGCCCTAATTTAACTAAAAAAAAATGGTGATCTGGGCATTGGGAAACATTATTAGGAGACATGAGTTAGAAAGCATAAGACAATTCTTAGCACACCTAATTTGCTCCAACTAATCATTCCACCTCTGTCTTCCTTCTGGGAATACAAAAGATACAGGCTGCCTCTTGAAGAGTGCTGGAGAGTCCCTAAATCTTCAAAAGCAAACAGAAAAATGAGTGAAAAGTTCTTAGAATCTCCTTAAGTCCCAAGACCAGGTCTGCAAACACTGTCATATGCATTTGGGAGTTGGAGAGTTATGAATGTCCCAAGACCAGGTCTGCAAGCACTGTCATCTGCATTTGGAAGGAGGTGGAGAGCTGAGGAAATTCACCTTTTAGCAACTTCAGAATGACAGCAGCTTAAGGTAGCTGGAGGGAAGACCTGATAGGGGGATGATTCTTAAGTTATTTGAAATCCATCAAGAAACCTAGAAATTTAAACCTACTACACTGTCTCCGCAAACAATATGCTAGGCTGTTCTAAAAAGTGAAACTTGTATATGCTTCACCCACATTAGCAATAATTAATGGATTAATTATAGTTTATGATAATTGCTCTTTTAGTTCTGAATTCTGAGCAACACTGGCATGTAAATGGCATTAAGCAACCTCAAACTACCAGAAACAATTTACAATTCATCTACAATTTTAGAACACATTTTCTCTGACCCTGATGAAGATTAAGCCTAGGTCTTCACATCATTGGCTACGAGCTACAGCTGCGGGCATGGAAGGGGCCTGGCTCCTTAGTAGTCCCCACAGGCAGGGGTCTATAGATGGAGATGGCAGAAATCATACCGCCTTAAGGAACCTTGTTCAGCTTCATGTGCTTAAGGGTCTTGGAGGCACTGGAAGCTAGAGGGAATAGGAAGCTCTGTTTGAATTTAGCAGTATGTAGCTTTTGACTATTTTTTTTGGAGGAAAGAGAAGATAAGTTTATTAACTTCACACTTCAAAAAGACAGTCTGAGACTGCATATTATGGTCCTAGGCACACAAGACCTACCAGAACCCTGGTGAGGTACCCACAAATCTCATTGTGAGAAGTCTCCAAGTGACCTCACACCTGGAGTCAAGGGCCTTCATGTTTACCTCTCCAAGTATGAAATCAGGAGTATGTCCTTTATATGTATCTCTGATGATACATATAAGGGTATGAGCTGTGATGATCAGAGGTGTTTCTCCACTCATTAAATATCCCATTAGGAAGTTCCTTGGCCAAGGCCCTGTGCTTTTCTGCTGCCAAACTCCTGCCTTTCTTTACCACCCAGTAGGGAGGAAGATGCCTGGCTGAGCTCTGGGGGTGCTGTGAACTTCTCCATTCTCATGGGGGGTCTTGGTGTCTCTTTGGTTCTGATGACTCTGAGGCCCAGTATGTCTGGGTTCCCATTTGGCAGTTAAGGCAACAGCTGCAGAACAAGGTAACTATGTTTTGAGCCTCATAGTGGCATTTTAAGGAGGACCGCTGCCTGCTGCAGGTCTGACACACACCAAGTCAGACTTCCCATTTCCCTCTCTTCAGACCTTTATTGATGGTCATGAGTCTGTACTTCTTTGTTGTAAGACACAAAATATTATGAGGGTCAGTTTGCTGAGCAAACTAAAACACCATCTTCTATCACAGCCTTTTAGCCTTACTTCAGTTAGATTGATAATGTCCTTTATATGCCTAATAATTTTTTTAAAAGAAAAACCACCAGTAAAATAAAATACAATCACTACTGCCCTCAAAATACTCAAGTCTGGCAGCTTAATTCTGATGAAAATCAGCTATTTTGTGTCACTCATGCACAACAAAGAAAACAAATAAATAGTACCTTATTCTTCCAGAGGAAATTTAATATAATTCACCAAATCGTTGGGATAATTATCAGTTAATATCAAAAGGGAAATTAACTCCAAGTGATGATAATCATTAGCACAACAGATTCTTTAAAAGAATATTTTGGACTCCCAGTCAGGATGAAGGCATAGGTAAATGGAGCTTGCCTCCTCACACAACCACAGAAAAAATTACAACTAAATTACAAAACAAGTATCATCCAGAAATGCCAGAAAATAGAGCTGTAAGAAGTCTGATAACCAAGGAATTAAAAAAGTCACATTCATCCAGAATGATAGGAGGGGTAGAGACATGAAGACATTGAATGGGTAGTCCCACACACATGTGTTGTGGATAAAATTGGGAAGGATACCTCAGGAACAAGGGATCCCAGGCCCACACCAGATCCCCAGCCCATGGTTCTAGTGCCAGTAAGATAAATCCCCATAACTTCTGGCTGTAAAAAGCAGTAGGAGTTGGGGCAGCAGAAGAATCTGTGGGATATTAAGGTATCTCCTTTTAAAGGACAATTAATGGTCTTAGGACTTATTCAGACTTACTCCTTCTGGGCTCTAGCACCTGGGAAGCAGCTGGAAGGGCACCAGTGGCATAATGGAAGAAACTAAAGTATCTGGCATAAGGACAAGCACCAGGGGACAGCTTTCTCCTCTACAAAATGGCAAGGGGCTAGGCCACAGCCATTGTCCCTTTTCTGAGACCTTCTGTACACAGACCCACAGAGCGGTGGGTGGGCGCATATCTGAGAGTCCATCAACCTGGTTCACTTGGGTTTCCTCATCCTGGAAATTAACTAAGGCTTTGGCCTATCCAACTTTTGGGTGCACTTTCCTGTAATAGGCCATACTATGTAGACACTTAGTCAAAGCAGCTCTACTGATTTCACAGAAACAAACACAGTAGGCTGCCAAACTGAGGAGACAAAGAAATATGCTCAAATGAAAGAAGAGAACCAAACTCCAGAAACAGTACTAAACAAAATTCATAAAAGGAATCTAATAGATGCAGAGTTCAAAACACTGGTTATTAGGATGACCAAGGAACTCTTGGGTACTTCACAACATAAAAATGACCCAGGTGAAAATGAACGTTACACTAAGTGAAATAAAGAAAAATTTACAAGGAATCAACAGTGCAACAGGGGAAGCAGAGAGTGAGATCAATGACTTGGAACATAAGGGAGAAAAAAAGTTTAATGAGAACAGCAAGAAGAAAAAAACAATAATAAAAAAAAGAGATAGCCTAAGGAACCTCTGGGACAACTTCAAATGTACCAATATTTGAATTCTGGGGTGCTGGAGTGGGGGGAAGAGAAAGAGCAATAAACTGAAAAATTACCTGAAAAAAATAATGAAACAAAACATCCTTAATTTGGTGAAGAAAATAGACATACAAATACAGGAAACACAGAGAGTACCAAACAAGAAGGATGCAAAGAAAAACACAACAAGGCAAAACAGTGGTTTTAAGAAAGCTCAATGAGCTCAGTGTGAATTACCAGAAACTACAGGGAAACTATAAGAAACTTACTGAACACTATATTAGCATAAAAAGGACAATAAACAATCAAGAAGGGCCAAGAGGAAATAAATGCAGTTTCTGAATTAAAGAACACAGTAGAAGGAATCAAAAGCAGGCTCGATGAAGCAGAGGATTGCATCAGTGAGCTGGAAGACAAGGTAGAAAAAACTCCCCAAAAGAGCAAGAAAAGGGAAAAAAAGACTCAAAGAATGAAGAGGGGCCAAGGAAAATGCAGGACAACATGAGATGGAGTAATAACTGTATAATAGGGATAAGAGAGGGAGAAGAAGAGTAAGGAATGGAAAACCTAAGTAATGATGGGAAAAAAAATGATGAGAGAAAAAAGTCATACAAATGCAGGAAGGACAGAGGGTCCCAATCAAGATGAACCCAAAGAGGCCCACTCCAAGGCACAACATAATTAAACAGCAAAGTTCAAAGACCAAAATAAAATATTAAAAGGAGCAAGGAACAAACAACAAATAACATACAAGGGAGCCCCGATAAGGCTACCGGCTGACTTCTCAATGGAAACACTACAAGCCAGAAGGGAATGGCAAGAAATATTCCAAGTAATGAAAAGAAAAGGCCTGCGACCAAGACTACTGTAACCAGCAAGGTTCTCAATTAAAATGGAAGGCAAAATAAGGAGTTCCTCAGACAATAGAAGGCTGAAAGAATACACCTCCACCAGACCAGCATTGCAAGGTATGCTAAATGGAGTGCTTTAAAAAGATGAAGAAAAAGAGTGAAAGAGAGAGGAACACAGGTACAAAGAGGGAAGATAGCAATGAATAAGAACCTATCACCAACAACCTTAAATGTAAATGGATTCAGTGCTCCAATCAAAAGACACAGAATAGCTGAATGGATACGAAAACATGACCTGCACATATGCTGCCTGCAAGAGACCCACCTCAGAACAAAAGAGCTACACAGACTGAAGGGCTGGAAAATAATATTCCATGCAGAGACAGGAGATAAAAGCCGGGTAGCAATGCTTATATCTGACAAAATAGACTTCAAAACAAAGGCCATAAAAAGGGACCCAGAAGGACACTTCATAATAATCAAGGGAAGAATCCATTAAGAAGACATAAACATTATAAACATATGTGTACCCAACATATGAGCACCCAAATATGTAAGAAAAGTCTTGGAGGACTTCAAGAAAGATATAGACAGCAACACACTTATACTAGGGGATTTTAACACTGCAAGGTCAAGAATGGATAGATCTTCCAAACTAAATATCAACAAGGATATTTTGGAAGGGAATGATGCATTAGATCAAATGGACTTATCTGATATATATAGAACCATTCATCCCAATCAAGCAAATACACATTCTCTTTGAATGCACATGGAACATTTTCAATAATAGACCACATGATAGGACAAAAAAGCAATCCTCAAAAATTCAAGAAAACTGAAATCATACCAAGCATTTTCTTGGACCACAAGGGCTTCAAACTACGCACCAATCAAAGGAAAAAACTCAAAAACATGTAAACTTATGTGGTCTGAATAGCATGCTATTAAACAATGAATGCGTTGATAATGAGATCAAGGAAGAAATCAAAAAGCTTCTGGAAACAAAAGAAAATGAACTCAAAACAATCCAAAACTTATGGGAACCAGAGAAGGCAGTCCTGAGAGGAAACTTAATAATGATACAGGCCTACCTAAAACAGATGGAAGCATTTCAAGTAAACAACCTAAACCTACATCTATAAAAACTGGAGGAGGAACAACAACAACAAAAGCCCAGAGCAAGTAGAAGGAAGGAAATAACCAAGATCAGAGTAGAATTAAACAACATAGAGACCAAAAGAAAAAATCTAAGGATCAATAAATCCAGGATCTGGATCTTTGAAAAATAAGTAAAATTGACAAGCTTTTAGCAGACTCATCAAGAATTTTTCTTGGACCCAAATAAACAAAACCAGGAATGAAAGAGGAGAGATTACAACTGATACCACAGAAATACAAAAGATTGTAAGAAATTACTATGAATAACTATATGCCAAGAAATTTGAAAACCTACGCGAAGTGGACAAATTTCTAGAAAAATATAATCTTCCAAAACTCAACGAAGAAGCAGAAAGCCTGAAGAGACCAATAACAGGTGATGAAATTGAAGCAGTAATAACAAAAATCCCATGACACAAAAATCTCTGGACTGGAAGGGTTCACAGTAGATTTTTACAAAACATTTAAGGAACAGCTAACCTTATACTTATCAGATTATTCCAAAATATCCAAGAAGATGGAAGACTCCCAAACTGTTTTTATGAAACCAGCATCATCCTAATCCTCAAAACAGACAAAGATACAACAAAGAAAGAAAACTACAGAGCAGTATCTCTGATGAATATAGACACTAAAATCCTCAACAAAGTATGGCCAATGACATGCAGCAAATACATCAAAAAAGATCATACACCATGATCAAGTGGGGATTCATTCCAGGGATACAAAGATGGTACAATATGTACAAATCAATAAATGTAATACATCGCATAAACAAAAGAAAAGAGAAAATCACATGATCATATCAATAGATGCAGGAGAAGCATTTGATAAGGTACAGCAACCGTTTATAGAACAAAAAACCCTTAGCAAAGTGGGAGTAGAGGGAGCATACCTCAACATATGAGTCCATATGTGAAAAACCTACAGCCAGCATCATACTCAATGGACAAAAACTAAAAGCTTTCCCACTAAGATCAGGAACAAGGCAAGGATGTCTGCTTTCACCACTTTTATTCAACATAGTATTGGAAGTCCTAGCCACGGCAATCGGACAAGAGGAAGAAATAAAAGACACACACGCTGGAAAGGAGAAAATAAACTGGCATTATTCCCAGATGACATGATAGTGTACATAGAAAACCCTATAGACTCCACCAAAAACTACTCAACCTAATAAGTGAATTTGGGAAAACAGCGGGTTACAAAGTCAACATTCAGAAATCAAAGGCATGTTTATATACCAACAACAAATTATTAAAAACAGAAATTAGGGGAAAAATCCCATTTGCTATAACAGCAAGAAAAATGAAGTCCCTAGGAATAAATCTAACCAAGGAGGTGAAAGGCCTGCACTCAGAAAACTACACAACACTGAAGAAAGAAATTAAGAAAGACACAAATAAATGGAAGCATATACGATGTTCATGGACTGGAAGAATTAACATCATCAAAATGTCCATACTACCCAAAGCAATTTATAGATTCAATGCAATCCCTATTAAAATATCAATGACATATTTCATAAATATAGAACAAACACTTCAAAAGTTTATATGGAACCATAAATGACCCTTGTTAGCCACAGCAATTTTTGAGACAGAAGAACAAAGTAGGAAGGATCACCATACCTGACATCAAAATATATTACAAGGCCATGGTAATCAAAACAGTCTGGTACTGGCATAAGAACAGACACATAGACCAATGGAACCGAATAGAGAGCTCAGAAATAAACCCATGTCTCTATGGTCAATTAATATTAGATAAAGGAGGCAGAAGCATAAAATGGCATCAAAATAGCCTCTTCAACAAATGGGGTTCAGAGATCTGGAGAGCTACATGCAAAAAAAAAAAATGAAATTCGATCACCAGTTTACACCTTACACAAAAATAAACTCAAGATGGATAAAAGACTTATATATAAGTGCAACACCATAAAAGTCCTAGAGGAGAAGATAGGCAGGGAAATCTCAGATATTCCATACAGCAATATTTTCCCCAATATGTCCCCTAGTGCAAGGGACAGAAAGGAAAGAATAAACAAATGGGACTTCATCAAAATAAAGAGCTTCTGCATTGCTAAAAATAACACTAGCAAATCAAAAAGGAAACCAACTGTATGGGAAATATATTTGCCAATGATATTTCAAACAAGGGTTTGGTCTCCAAAATATATAAAGAACTCACATGACTCCACACGAGGAAGACAAACAATCCAAATGAAAAATGGGCAAAGGACCTGAACAGACTTTTCTAAGGAGGACATAGGGAGGGCCCAGAGACATATGAAAGGATGGTCATCATCACTAATGATCACAGAGTTGCAAATTAAAACCACAATGAGATACCACTTCACACCAGTCAGAATGGCCATTATAAACAAATCAACAAACAATAAGGGCTGGTGAGGCTGTGGAGAAAACAAAAACCTAGTGCACTGTTGGTAGGAATGCAGACTGGTGCATGCACTGTGGAAAACAGTATGGAATTTCCTCAAAAATCTATAAATGGAACTGCCTTTTAACCAGCAATTCCATTGCTGGGATTATACCCTAAAAATCCTGAAACACCAATTCAGAAGAACCTATGCAGCCTTTTTTTCATAGCAGCACAATGTAGAATATCTAAGTGCTGAAAGCAGCCTAGGTATCCATTAGTAAATGAGTGGATCAAAAAATTGTGGTACATTTACACAATGAAATACTATGCAGCAGAAAGAAAGAGGGACCTCTTACCCTTTGTGACAGCATGGATGGAAATGGAGAGCCAATCAGTGAAGACAAATGCTATATGATGCCATCTATAAGTAGAACCTAATTAACAAAACAAACAAGCAAGCAAAATGTAACCAAAGGCATTGAAATTAAGAACAAACTGACAGTAACTGGAAGGGAGTAGAAGGGAAATAATTCAGGAAAGATGGGAAAGGGTCATCAAAGAACATGTATAAAGTACCCATGGGCAAAGCCAAAGGGGGGTAGATTTGAGGGTGGAAGGTGGGAGTGGGTGGGGCAGGGGAAAGTGGTGGTGGGCATATTGAGACAACTGTATTCAAACATTAATAAAAATGATAAAAAATAAGGTGAATATAAGCAGAGACCAATTTAAGAAATAGGTTGATTCCCAAAATTCAATTACAATTGACTTATCCTTCAACTGATAATCACTTATTCCTTTGGAAATGAGAATACAATTACTTAGTTCCTTGATAGTTCAGATGAATTATTGAGCTAATATTTCAGTTCTGAGTCTGAACCCCTGAGTCTGTATGAGGATAGGATGGCTGTGGGAAGGCAGAGAGCTGGGAAAGAAGCTTCTGGGCTGAGAAGTTAGGTGAAGATTTCAATGGCTAGAAGGAGGCAAAAGGACCCTTCTCTGGTTTCTATTATGTACCAGGCTTCTTAAAGGTAAGACGTCATCTAAGATGAACATCTCAATACAGTGTAGCCCCAAACATTGGATTTATTATTACAACTCTCCTTACCTTCTTACAATAATGTTTTTTTTTCAAGTTTTGTATTTGCTTTTGTTAATTCTTTGAAATCAATTCATTCATAAAATGTTTATGTACTGAGTTTTCATGAAGGAAATGAGATTGAGTAGAAGGTAGAAAGTGAGTGGAGCTAATATTTCTTATAACCTTGGTACTTGTCAAGGTGCTATAGAAGGGCCTTTTCATGTTCCCTTTCAGGACAACCATGCAGACTAGGTATACTTATACTGACTGGACAGATGAACCTAGGAAAGCTGTAAATTTAAATAATTTGACCAATAAAGGGCAGTTAGACCTAAAAACTAGAACCAACTGGCTTTGTCTCCTAGAACCTGTGCTTTGTCCACTACAACCCGTGAACCCTAATTCATAGTTAAGGTCACATGTCCTGATGTTGTAGTTACTTGTTTGGTTTTAATTCCTCCCTCCCCTTCTTTAGCAAGATGGGACATTTCCCAGCTCTCTTGCAGCTAGTTGTGGCCAAATAATGACCTTCTGGTGATAAGATATTCACAGATGTGTTGTGAGTGACTTCTAGGAAGGATCCTCCATTCTGTAAAGGGAGGAGGTATCTATCATTTCACATTCTGGTCTTCCACAGTAAAGCCCACAATGTGGATGCCATGGGTGGAGTTCTAGCAGTCATCCTAGACCACAAAGGAACCTCAAACTTGGAAGCTAAGAGCTGGGAGAATAGATCCAAAAGAGGAAAAGCCCTTAGGTTTGCAAGAACTTAGTGGAACCACTACGAGACTCATACTGACTTATTCCAGAGCTATTTTAAATGTGAGGGAAAAAATGGTTGTGATTTTAAGGCACTGTAGTCAGACATTTGCTACTCACAACTTACAATGGCTACACCCAATACGACGGCAAATCCACAGTGCAACACTGCATTAAACAGGCACATTCTTTTCTTTTTTAAAAGTATTTTTGTTGAGGTAGGTAGATACACACTTTGCCTATTCACACAACCAAGAGAAGGTCAACAATAAATTTAAAAACAAAAACAAGAACTGTCAGAAAATTGAACTGTATGGAAGTCTGACAACCAAGAAGTTAAAGAAAAAAATATTCATCCAGACTGGTAAGAGGGGTGGAGATGAGAAGCCAGGGCAGAGAGGACTTGCAGCAAGGCAGCGGCTGGAGGACCAAGAGGGCCAAGTGGTGGCTGGTGGTCACACATTTGCATGCAGTTAAACCAGGAGGAACAACTGGGGAGAGAAACAGACCAGGCAACACAGGGTTCCAGCACCAGGAAATTAAAGTCTCAAAATCTCTGACTGTAAAAACCTGTGGGGTTGTGGTTGCAGGAGAAACTCCCAGCCTCACAGAAGAGTTTGTTGGAGAGCTCCAAAGAGCCCTAGAACATACACAAAACCACCCACCTGGGAATCAACACCAGAAGGGCCCAATTTGCGTCAGGGTAGCTGGGGAAGTGGTGGAAAGCTGCCAAGAGCTGAACAAGTGCCATTGTTCCTTCTTTGACCCCTCCCCCACATACAGCACCACAATGTGGCAATGTGGGTTGCCCCGCCCTACTGAATACATAAGGCTCTGCCCTTTACTATATAACAGGTGTGCTGAGACAAAGAAATACAGCCAAAATGAAAGAAGAGACCAAAGCTCCAGAAAAAGAACTAAGAGATGAAAAGACAGCCAGCCTATCAGAGGCAGAGTTCAAAACACTGGTAATCAGGATGCTCACAGAAATGATCGAGTATGGTCATATAATAGATGAAAAAGTGAAGGCTATGCAAAGTGAAATAAAGGAAAATATACAGGGAACCAACAGTGAAAAGAAATAAACCAGGGCTGAAATCAATGATTTGGAGCAGAAGGAAGTAATAAACATTAAACCAGAACAAATGAAGAAACAAGAATTCAAAAAAATGAGGAGAAACTTAGGAACCTCTTGCACAATTTTAAATGTTCTAATACCTGAATCATAAGGGTACCAGGAGAAGAAAAGGAGGAGCAAGAAATTGAAAACTTATTTTAAAACATAGTGAAAGAAAACTTCCCTAATCTGGCAAAATAACTAGACTTCCAGGAAGTCCAGGAAGCTCAGAGAGTCCCCAAAAAATTTGACACAAGGAGGAGCAGACAAAGCCACAACATAATTAAATTACACAAGATTAAAGATAAGAAGAGAATATTAAAAACACCAAGAGAAAAGGAGACAGTTACCTAAAAAGTTCTTTCCATAAGACTATCAACTGATTTCTCAAGAGAAACCTTGCAGACAAGAAGGGACTAGAAAGAAGTAGTCAAAATCATGAAAGGCAAGGCCCTCCAAGATTGCTCTATCCAAGGTTAGTCTATCACTTTATCATTTTATCTAAATGATAAAAACTCTCACTTAGAATAGAAGGGCAGATAAAGTGCTTCCCCGATAAGGTCAAGTTAAAAGAGTTCATCACCACTAAACTCTTATCATGTGAAATGATTGAGGGACTTATTTAAGAAAAAGATTATAAAAAATTTGAATTGTAAACTCACAATTATCAACAACTAAACCTAAAACACCAAAACAAAAACAAAAACAAACTAAGCAAACAACTAGAACAGAAACAGAATCACAGAAATGGAGATCACATGGAGGGTTATCAGCAGGGAGGAGGAGGGAAGAGAATGGGGTTAACAGCACAGGGAATAAGAAGCATAAATGGGGACTTCCCGCCAAGATGGAAGTGTAGGCAGACACACTGTGCCTCCTCGCAGAACCAAAATAAGAACAATAATTTAAAAACAAAAAACAACCAGTACTGACAGAAAATTGAACTGTATGGAAATCTGACAACCAAGGAGTTGAAGTAGACACATTCGTCCAGACTGGTAGGAGGGGCAGCCAGGACGGAGAGGGGTCACTGCAAAGTAGAGGCTGGCAGACCCTGGGTGCACAAGGTGGCCTCTGATGGACCCAGCGAGGCAGGGGATTGTGGAGGGGTGTGGCACACAAGGTGGCTGGCAAATCGGGCAGTTCCACATTTGCATACAGATAAACCAGGTGAAACTATGGAGTGAGATAGACTTAGCAACTTAGGGTCCCAACAAGGGGAAATAAAGCCTCAAAACACTGATTGAAAACACCTGTGGGGGTTGAGGTGGTAGCAGGAGAAACTCCCAGCCTCACAAGAGCGTCCGTTGGAGAGAGCCACAGGGTCCTACAACATATACAAACCCACCCACATGGAAACCAGCACCAGAAGGGCCCAATTTGCTTGTGGGAAGCAAGGGAAGTGACTGAAATCTGGCAGAGAGTGGAGAAAGTGGCATTGTCCCCTCTTGGACCCCTCCTCCACATATAGTATCACAATAAAGCGATACAGCTACTGGGTTGCCCTGCCCAGGTGAACACCTAAGGCTCTGTCTCTCACTCTGTAACAGGCATGGCAAGACAAAAAAAAAAAAATGGCCCAAATGAAATAACAGATCAAAGCTCCAGAGAAAATACAACTAAGCAATGAAGAGATAGCCAATCTATCAGGTGCACAGTTCAAAACACTGGTAATCAGGATGCTCACATAATTAGTTGAATTTGGTTGCAAATTAGATGAAAAATGAAGGCTACACTAAGTGAAATAAAGGAAAATGCACAGGGAACCAATAGTGATGGGAAGGAAACTGGGACTCAAATCAATGGTGAAGAAAGAAACATCCAATCAGAAAAGATGAAGACACTAATTCAAAAAAATGAGGAGAGGCTTAAGAACCTCCAGGACATCTTAAAACATTCCAACATCCAAATTATAGGGGTACCAGAAGGAGAAGAGGAATAGCAACAAGTGGAAAAGTTATTTGAACAAATAATAAAGGAGAACTTCCCCATTCTGGCTAAGGAAATAGACTTCCAGGAAGTCCAGGAAGCTCAGAGAGTCCCAAAGAAGTTGAGATTCCAAGGAGGAACACACCAAGACACATCATAATTACCTTAGCCAAGATTAAAGATAAGGAGAGAATCTTAGGAGCAGCAAGACAAAAGGAGAGAGTTACCTACAAAGGAGTTCCCATCAGACTGTCAGCTGATTTCTCAAAAGCGACCTTACAGGCAAGAAGGGGCTGGAAAGAAGTATTCCAAGTGATGAAAGGCAAGGACATACATCCAAGATTGCTCTATCCAGCAAAGCTCTCATTTAGAATGGAAGGGCAGATAAAGTGCTTCCCAGAAAAGGTCAAGTTAAAGGAGGTCATCATCACTAAGCCCTAATTATATGAAATGTTAAAGGGACTTATCTAAGGAAAAGAAGATAGAAAACATGTATAGTAAAATGGCAGAAAACTCACAATTATTAACAACCACACCTAAAACAGAAAAAAAAAAACAAATTAAGCAAACAACTAGAATAGAAACAGAACCACAGAAATGGAGATCACATGGAGGGGATCAAATGCAGGAGGAGATCAAATGGAGATCATCAACAGGGGAGTGTGAGGAGAAAGAGGGGGAAAAGGTACGGGGAATAAGTAGCATAGATGGTAGGTAGAAAATAGACAGGGAGAGGGTAAGAATAGTATGGGATATGTAGAAACCAAAGAACTTAAATGTATGGTCCACGGACATGAACTAAAGGAGGGGAACGTGGGTGGGAGGGGGTCTGCATGGTGGAGGGAAGTGAAGGGGGTAAAAAGGGACAACTGTAATAGTGTAATCAATAAAATAAAAAAGAAGCATAAACGGCAGGTATAAAACAGATAGGAAGAGTTTAAGAATAGTATAGGAAATGGAGAAGCCAAAGAGCTTATATGTATGACCCATGGACATGAAGTAAGGGGTGAGGAATGCTGATGGGAAGAGCGGTGGAGGGTAGAAAGGAATAAAAGGGAGAAAAAAAGGGACAACCGTAATAGCATAATCAATAGAATATATTTTTAAGTATTTTATTGCATTTATTGGGGTTACTTTGGTAAATAAAATAATATAGGTTTCATTTACAATTGTATAACATCATCTGTATATTGTACATATGTTCACCACTGAAAGTCGTCTCCTTCTGTCATCATTTATTCCCCCTTTACCTTCTTCTACCTGCTCCACCCCTTTTCTTTTTGGTAAGCACTATACCGTTGACTGTGTTTATGAGGTTTTTTTTCCTTAATCCCTTCAACTATTTCATCCAGACTCCCAACTCCTTCCCTTCTGGCAGCTGTCAGTCTACACTCTGTATTTATAGCCTTTTTCTATTTTGTTTATTAGGTGGTTTTTTTTTGTTCATTAGATTCTATGTATAAGTGAAAATATGTGATATTTGTTTTTCTCTGGCTGACTTTTTTCACTTTGCCCAATACCATCCAGGTCCATCCACGCTGTTGCAAAAGGTACAATTTTCTTCTCCTTTTTTTTTTTTTTACAGCTGAGTAGTATTCCATTGTGTAAATGTACCACAGTTTTTTTTATCCACTCATTTACTACGGACACTAGGGCTGCGTCCAAATCTTGGTCATTGTAAATAGCAATGCAACCAATGTAGGGGTTCATATATTCTTTTCAATAAGCCAAAACCTTTTCAAGCTAGAGTTTAAAAGCAGCAGTTATCATTGTGTTATATGCATTTTAAAATAAGGAAATGCTCTAATATTTTTCACAAAATAAGTCTTCATAGTTTCATTTTTTTAAAGGGAGAACTTCCTTTATTTGACCAAAATACCAACTATAAACAATAAGATGAAAAGAAACCAGCTGAGGAAATTCATTTACATTCAGGAAAAAGAGAAAAAGGAGTCAAGAGAAAACTCTTGGTTTGGTCGTAATCATCTGAAATCTTCAGAGAATTTCAATGCTGAGAAAAATGTTTTTTAAAGCTGTAATACTCTGGTTTCTCTTCAGATCATATAAACCTTTTGCCTTTTAAAGCTGTAAACAGCTGGAAAGCTTTATTTTTATTTAGGCAATTGGGTCTTCTGCAAAAGAGCAAATTCCTGAGGGCTGTTGCAATGACATATGAAGAGACCATTTCTGTGAGCAGGCTCTTTCGGGACAGCCAAGTACACATTTCCACCCCTAGTAAGCAAGTTGAGCAAAGTTAGCTATAAAAGCTCCTAGGCTAATAAGCCCACACAAGTAAAAAGACCTCATGTCTGCTTTCAGTTCATCTACACCAGGAATTTCAAGCAATCCAGACACCTTTGAATTAGGAATAAAGGAGGTGCACACTTTTCTTACTTAAGTGTATTAGTCTCAGTCACTTTCATGAAGACTTATTGTACCCACAAAAATGCACATCAGAGCTAAACAGTGAGGCTGGATGATGAAATGATTAATATTGACCAAAGTAACACAAAAGGAGAAGGTCAGTGAATCTGAAATAGGAACAACTCTGAGAAGCTTTAGCAGCTCTCCTTTCCTTGTGGAGTATGAACCAAGTTTGGGCTTGGGTTTTTCCTGCCTCCTCCACATTAGCTGTGTGACTTTGGGTGAGGTACTTAAGCATGCTGGGCTTCAGAGTCCCCATCAGTTCAAAGGGTACAGTAACACTCCCTTCAGACGGATACTGATTGAGTTCCCACCACAGTACTCATTGTATAGGAGATGTTCAGTAAATCTAGACTTTTTTCACTTTTCATGACACTTTTTTCTTTTTTTTTAATTTTAATCATTGTTCAAGTACAGTTTTCTCCCTTTTATTCCCATTCCATCCCACCTACCCAACCCTCCTCACTTCCCTCCCATTACCACCCTCCCCCAGTTTTTGTCCATGTGTCCTTTAAATTTGTTCCTGTAAACCCTTCCCATTCTCCCCTGAAATTCCCTCTTCTCTCCCCTCTGGTCACTGTCAGTCTGTCCCCTATTTCAGTGTCTTTGGTTATATTTTGCTTGTTTCTTTGTTTTGTTGTTTAAGTTCCTGTTAAAGGTGACATCAAATGGTATTTGTCTTTCACTGCCTGGCTTGATTCGCTTAGTATAATGCTTTCCAGCTCCATTCATGCTGTCGCAAAGGGTAGGAGCTCCTTCTTTCTTTCTGCTGCATAGAATTCCATTGTGTAAATGTACCATAGTTTTTTGATCCATTCATTTACTGATGGGCATCTAGGTTGCTTCCAGCACCTAGCTATTGTAAATTGTGCTGCTATGAGAATCGGGGTGCAAAGGTACTTTTGTATTGGTGTTTTAGTGTTCTTAGGACATAGTCCCAGCAGTGGAATTGCAGGGTCAAAAGGCAGATCCATTTTTAGTTTTCTGAGGAAGTTCAAAACTGAAGTTCCATACTGCTTTCCATAGTGGTTGTACCAGTCTGCAGTTCCACCAACAGTGCACTAGGGTCCCCTTTTCTCCACAACCTCTCCAACACTTGTTGTTTGTTGCTTTGTTTATGATGGCCATTCTGACTGGCGTGAGGTGGTATCTCATTGTGGTTTTAATTTGCATCTCTCTGATAGCTAGCGATATTGAACATTGTTTCATGTGTCTCTGGGCCCTCTCTATGTCCTCCTTGGAGAAGTGCCTGTTCAAGTCCTTTGCCCATTTTTTAATTGGGTTGCTTGTCTTCTCAGAGTGGAGTCCTGTAAGTTCTTTATATATTTTGGAGATGAAACCCTTGTCTGAGGTATCATTGGCAAATATGTTTTCCCATACAGTTGGTTCTCTTTTAATTTTGATACTGTTTTCTTTAGCTGTGCAGAAGCTTTTTATTTTGATGAGGTCCCATTTGTTTATTCTTTCCTTTATGTCCCTTGCTCTAGGAGACATGTCAGTAAAAAAGTTTCTGCATGAAATATCTGAGATTTTCCTGCCTATGTTCTCTTCTAGGACTTTAATGGTGTCACGGTTTATATTTAAGTCTTTTTATCCACCTTGAATTTATTTTTGTATAAGGTGTAAGTTGGTGCTCAAGTTTCATTTTTTTTTGCACGTAGCTGTCCAGTTCTCCCAACACCATTTGTTGAGGAGGCTATTTTTATTCCATTTTATGTTGCTGCTTCCTTTGTCAAATATTAATTGACCATAGAGACTTGGGTTTATTTCTGGGCTCTCTATTCTGTTCCATTGGTCCATGTGCCTGTATTTATGCCAGTACCAGGCTGTTTTGATTACAGTGGCCTTGTAGTATAGTTTAGTGTCAGGTATTGTGATCCCTCCTACTTCACTCTTCTTTCTCAAAATTGCAGCAGCTATTCGGGGTCATTTATGGTTCCATATAAATTTTTGAAGTGTTTGTTCTATGTCTGTGAAGTAAGCCATTGGTACTTTAATAGGTATTGCATTGAATGTGTATCATGACACTTTTATATCCTTTTTGGCAGATAGTTATAATAAAAAAAAACAAAGAAAAAATATATTTTTGGAGGGAGGACTCGTGTCAAGGATGGTACAAAGTCATAAAACCATAGTATAACACTGCATTAATTATTTTCACTGGGCCAAGACACACCTGTCGTCATTAGCACACAATAAGCATGTCAGGCATACTATTATATTAAAAACAGAAGAAAATTCAAGCCTATCATGCCAAGCAGAAGTCATTCCAGGGGTAGATGAACTGAAAGCAGTGGGTGCTACTCCAGTAGTATACTGACCTTCAAGGGACAGTGAAGAAAGCAGCTAGGGAACACCTTGTTCACCTTGCTGCATGACCTTCCCTACAATCTCTTCTACACTGACTGGAGGTCACTACCTGAGACCCTTTGGTCTTATCCTCAATTCCCATCAAACAGACTGACTGGTAAAGCAATGACCCTACCAATCTTAGACACCTACCCATTTCTACCAGACATCCCACTACTGAGAGCAAAGGTTCTGCAGGTATATTTTTGTATCTCCATGAAGAGATAGTACCTGTATAAGGGGAAATTTGCAGCCCAGGTTTGCTGAGTGAATGAAATGATGACTAACATGTGGAGTGCAGCACCTAAGGCTTTTTTTTTAAAATCATGCAGAAAATCACCCCATTCTTCAGAGCTGCATCTCATCAACGAGGATGCATTCTTTCCTCGAAAAAAATACAAACCCTTTAATGCTCCTTTCAAAATGTGTGAGCCCATACGTGAAGAGGAGCTCTGCCCTAGGACCTATGAAAATACTAAAATATCCCCTCCTCACATGAAAATAAGGTTATGCTGTAAATGAGTGAAACTATTTCTCTCCCCCAGCTGAGAAAGGTTTTGTTCACAGTTCACACAATATCATATTTTTGGTTTGTTTGCTTGCTGACAGGAGAGTAGGAGAGGGGAGGAAAAAAATGAGCATTTCAGTACAGCTGGGCTAGCTCCCTGCATAGGTCTGAGACTGCATGCCAGGATAACCCAGCTATGAGGTGCAGCTCATGCCAATGTCATGACCCCACTACTACAAGAGGCTGCTATTTCATGCCTCTGGTGGACAGTAGCCCCTAGCTGTGTGGCAGGGGATTTGCAGTCCCCTTCTGTTCTGCACCCCAGAGGGCTGCCCAGCAGTTCTCAGAACAGCACTGGTGGGCCCTGATTCTGCTTGGTGTTGAAGACTCTGTTCCTTTCTGGTTCATGGGCCTCTTGCCATACAAAGGCCTGTCAGAAGGGACATCTAAGATCATGGAAAACTCTCTTCAGTTATGGCTTCGGTCCCACCCTGGGGTATCCTTTGTCACTCCCCTATTATAAACAACTGGTAGACCTAAAAGACAATGCATCATTTTTTGTAAAAGCTCTCTGAGACAAAACTAGCTAGGGACACTTTATGTTTTATGTGGAGTTAAACTTGCAAAAAGCCTATTTCTTTGGTGATAGGCTTTTTTTTTTTTTTTACTTTGCAGCTTTGAGTTCAAATCATGATAACATGAGATTTAATTACTTTTACTTTTCACAGAAGGGTATGAGTTATGTCCCACAATAGCAATGTAAGCATAACTGACATGTACAGAACTACTTTCACTATATATTCCTGCAGTGACTGAGTCTCACTTTAATGTCTTTTTTCCTTTTCTTTTTTGCGGGGACTGGGATGCAATATGGGCAGAGCACAGAAAGCAAGAATTCTTCAGAGAAGTTAGGAGATTCAAGACTAAAGAATAATATACACCTGGACACATTCATGATCCCACAAGCTACAGGGAAATTTTCAAGGAAGGTTTTGAGGGCCACCACTGTAATGTAAAAAAATGGTTTCCAGGCAAACTCCCAAGCCAAGGAGAAGGGAGGTGGTGAGGAGAGAGTAAAGAGATAGCAAGAACACAGGAAAGATGACTTGGGCCCTTTGGTGTCCCTTACCTGCTGTGGCTAAATATTGACTTAGTCCCCACAAAAGTTTTGGGTTTGGGGTTTTCTTTCTTTTTTTAAATGGGAACAACTAAATGACCTGTTTACATTAGAAAAACACAAAAATTAAGGAGAGCAGTCAAGGGAAAGGTTTTCAGTGTACTGACCATGCAGGTCTTATGAGACAGGGAAAAAGAAGCAACTCCAACTCTCAGGGCTAATCCATTCAGTCGAGGTGGTCAGTGTGACTGCTGGCCTCAGTTTACATATGGGGAGGGAAACTGCCAGAGACGTGCAATTTACCTTCAGATATAACTTATCCTTGTTTCTGACAAGAGCTACTTGAATAATAGCCATTCTTCAATCCATAGTACTGCTTCATTGGAGGTGGTGGGGGGAACAAAATTTCTGTAACTACCCACAAGAAAGCATAAAAAGGTAAGGAATCTGGTAGTTTGAAAATGGCCCAGCTGTGACCTGGCTATCAGTGTTTGAACCATGGCTCAGAAAATCACTGAGGAGTCTTTCAGGTGATCTGTTGAAAGATCCTTGAGAACTAAATAGGATCTGTCTTGTGGCCTTTCTATCTCCCATTGGGCCAGGTATGTGATAGGTATTTAATTATGCATTGATGTATGAGAATTATGGATCTTTCTGTTTATCAGTACCAGTAGCTAGACCATTTATCCTTATTGACCTGCTACTGTTATGACTGTCAAGGTATTCATTCTATAAGGAAGCTCTCTACCCCATATTTCTTTTGTTGTATTGAAAGGAGTAATGTGGAAAAGTCACAGAGTGCCCATTTTCTCTATAGACTTAACTATTACCAAATGAGGAAAAGCTTCCTTTCACTTCTTCCTTTATGTCATAATATCTAGAAAGCCATTTTTGTGTGAACAGATTGTGGGAGTTAGGACACTCAATATTCACTTACCAATGATTCTCTAAGTTGGCCAATGGTCCAACTATACAAAATCCACTCCCTCTTCCTTCTGGCATCCATACGTATGGCTGGAAAGATTTTCATCTGAGGTACCTGGAAGACATCTCTGTAATTCTACCACCTATCCAAAATTCTGCTGAATCTAACTATCAACCTAAAAATACACATTTTGGTTCAGTAATTAATCAAGTATAAACATGTTCATATTATTAAAAAGAATCATTAGTTACCCCTAAAACAAAGATATCTGTCATCTCTGGTAATTTAAATGTTTTATTAAAAAAGACAGTGACAAGAAACAGTAAATCTTCAAGTATACCCATGTTAAACCATCATGTCTGTCCACAAATAGTCAGAAATGGGAAATGGGAAATGGAAGGTTAAGTTTCTTCCTCTCCTAACAGAAGTGTAATAATTACACTAGATCAAGCAAAACAGTCTCAATATAGAGGGTAACAGTTGGTTTACATTATACCTTCCTTTCTCAGCCTTATCTATTTTAAGTCTGTGCAGAGGAAACTTGGCAGCTGAATGTTTCCAAAAGTTAGCATGCCACTTCCCTACTTCAGATCACATATGTTGGCACAGCCTGGGAAGCACAGAGATTCCTGTGGTGCGAGGAGGGCAAGTGCCAACTCAGAACTCTTCTGTCTTAGGAATTCTTCAATGTCCTGTCAATGGCCTTTATTGGACTTTTATTGAAATTTATTTAAAATTAATCTGAAATTAAAAGAATCTAGTTAGGAGGGTGAAGTGGAAAAGGCTCAGATTTAAGTGATTTAGGTCAGCAGAGGTGGCTGAAAGTTAATACTCTCAAGGTGGCCAAACTGAGTCCTAGGGTCAAGGATGATCCTATCCATGACAGTCCCTCTAACAAATATAGTGTACATTGTTGTTTACTGTCAAACAATCTGCATTTACCTATAAAGTAAGTCAGTATGATTATCACTTTTTTAAAAAATGAAGAAATAGAAACTTAGAGAAATTAAACAACTTACCTAAGAGCATACATACATCTTACAAAATGACAAAGCCATGATTTTATGTTCTGAATCTCCTTAACCCCAAAGTTCTTCATCACTCTGCAATTCCAGAGGTGAGGGAAGTTTCTGATTCCAGATGGTTGAGTAAAGTTAAAGAGTTATATAATTCTTATTGGATATTTTAGATTTCCTACATTTTTCTTTCTTACAGCATTACTCGTATATCTTTGGTTTTTAAGTTTTATCTATTATAAATAAAATAATGATTTTAAGGTTGTAGGAGGATCGACAACAAGGAACAATTTTAGGTTCAGTTTTTTCAAAATTAATTTCAGATTCACAGTGCATCCTCTTTGTGCTATATCACTACAGTAAACAAATGTATATTTTAATACTTGATCTCTCACCAGGTTCAAGAAACATCAGGATAATTCCTACATCAAATAAAAGTAAGTTTCAGTATATATGTTTGTGAATGGATGCCAGCACATTCTTGACTTCTCTGATCATGTTTCCTGAACTATAATCAAGATACCACTCACGATCAAGTACACTTCCAACAAACAATTCTGCTCATCAAGTATCTCAGCTGCAGTATTTAATCACATGGCAGAAATTATTTATTTTCTCAAATACTTCTTCCTGGAAAATCCTTTATTAAATCTTTTTAATTATTTAACTTACTCCAATATAAAGATGGTATTCGAAAATTTAATTACAAGTGCCAAATCTTAAGGAGTTATACAGTGTGCATCTATTTCTCATTGAGAAATTTTTAAAATTCTAAATGCTATGGACTGAGGAAAAATAACCAGGTGATACTCTAAGAAAAGAATAAAGGACAATAAGATATATTAATAGAAGCCCATTTTAAAAAGGAACAAACAAAACTACTTATATATTGTCCTCATAAATAATTTTACCTGTTCATTTCAGGTTAAAAAAATCTTCCAACCTTTCAAACACAAAATCTCAAGAATAGCTATAGTATAGGGCCCCTAATATCTACATGGGACATTCCCTGAGACAATGAGATCTGGAAACTGGGAAGTTTTACACACCCCTGAGGCCTTGTGACAAAATCATAAGCCATTTTACTAGTGAGAAAACAGAATCAGACCTCCTAGAAGACTTTCCTAATGTCACACAAGTTGCATGAGGAAAACACAGATTTAATCTCATTATTTTCCTTTATTCCACACATAATTTAGGTTATTTTGGTTGAGAGAATGATAGTTATGGGCATCAACACTTGCAGATTCTTCAACAGGTAATTTCAACCACAGCTCTGCATTCTATTTCCTATATTCTTATCAACCATGCCAACAAGACCTACTGCTTCCTGGGTAATCAATGTTGAAATTAGAGTCTTCCTTAATTATTATTCTTAACATAAAAAATTGAGGTTGAAAGAGGAAGTTTGATCTCATTAATAAAACCTTTCCACAAAGAAGCTAAGAAGATGAACACTCTGATTTCTTATGGGAAAAGATTAAATTCAAAAATCATGACTAAGAAATATTTTTGGTTTCAAAATCTTAAGATGTTTAAGTCGGTTACTCAGAATCCTACTGGGTAATATGAAATGCAAGTCCTTGGGGTCCTTTTGGAAGAGGTGTCAGTCCCACTTCTTCCCATTGGCATGTAGACTATGATACTTAACATGCAAATCTCTTCTAGGGCTGGCCCAAACAGTAGCCACAACCCAAAAATTAAGAACCCAGAATTCTTTTGGGTTCTGAGATTGTGCCTAGTTACCTATCACTACAAATATTTGCTCACAAGGCACATAGAAAAAGTCAAAACAGCAGCCAGACAAACTCTTAGTGGCTTGGATTGTCAACACACCTTCCTTCAGTAGTCTCACCTATAGTATTTTGGAGGATGTAGCTAGTTTATAGTGATAGACATGAAAGCAAAGGAACACTCTTATAATCACCTCACCTGTTGAGGGTTTCAATTCCCCCCAAATAATTCCCTGGTTCTTCTATTTGCTTTGAACAACATGAATTTGTAAAGAAAAAATAAAAGCAAAACAGAAACTGAGGAGTTCTACTCTTTCTGCTAACAGGTAAAAAGTATCCAAAATACTTGAAAGCTATTAGGAAAAAAAGACTTCACTAGGAATTCCTTGTTGCTAGGTTTCAAAGGCCAATTTGGTATACCACAAAATGGAAGACTGAGCATTTCACAGACAGAAGACTGATGCCTCCTGGTTAGAGGGTATTAAGGCAGTGCCCAGATACATGTAGCAATCTTGCATGCAATACTTGATCTAGAAGAGGCCTCACAGATCTCTAGCTAACTCCTGTGATGGGAAAGTTAAAGCTAGAAGAAGGGAAACAATTTAGGTAGACACTATTTTCCAAGTCTGTGCCATTCATTCATTCAACATTCACATCCAAGAGAATGAGTCAAAAATCCCTAGTTCTCTAGTAACACTTCAGAGAATCCTGTGATGGAACAGCTATGCAGATGTTATTCTAATAACCTACTAGGTGCTGAAATACTCCTTTGTTATTAATTAGTCAATAATTTAAGGAAAAATTAAAGTAGAGATTCTTTCCATAAAGAGACCTTTATAGCCTGGTAATTCACAATCTAGACTCATTAATTATGGTTATTAATTTCACATTGGTCTTACAGACAGTGGAGCTACTGTACTCTGCAGTAATGCTATTGACATATCTAGTGACAGTGACAACAAAGTTCCTGAAAACTGGCAAGACATTCCTGAGAAGAAAGATATCAACTAAGTAGTTCAGGTGCTTCACAATCCTGTGATTGTCCAAACACATGGGGTGGCTAGTTTATGACTTTCTCTTGAAGCATGTTGGAGATGGGAGGAATCACTCTTAGTAAAATCAGAGGTGCACATTTGTTATAAGTTAATTACACTATGATGTTTATTCTTAATTATAACTATTAACAGAAAGTAACATTGGCATAAATATTCTTGGTAATTACATGTTCTCTTAGTTATAATATATTTAACTAATATCAATATTTTGCATTTCTGAGCAAACACTAACTGATATAGAAGATTATCCAGAAACATGGAATCCCTGTGGGAATCTTTCAGCTAGCCAATGAGCATTTATTACTGATGCTCTATATGTACCTATGGTACTAGAAATAAACGTCTATTCCCTATATGCCAGTGCTGCCTGTTATTCAAGTTTTGATTCCATAGATATCTTTTCTGTTTATTATTGCTTTAATGCTTTATGAGTAAGATGAGTTGGCTATGGTCAAAGTATTGGGTGCACAACAATATCTTCCAGGAGTGTTCTTCTACACACTATCTTGAAAAACTGCCCTCCTGCTCAGAGGAGCCTGGTTGAGAATGAAGGAACTAAGTCCTCTGTGGTCCTGATCACAATTGCCTGGGCTGGTGTCTCATAGATGTGTCTTTACTATTCAGAACTCATTACCTTGTTTTCTTCTGCCAGAGTGACACCTACTGAGAACTGTGTATGAATGTAGCCCACTCCTGTGGCATAGTCCTACTCAACATTCTTTCAGGTCTATTTTTATACAAGGGTAAAAATTTCAACCAGCTTGGATAAACACACAAGTTGTGTGATGTGAAGATAAATTTGGCAATGGTTGCTTAGGAACTGACAACAGTGCAATCAATAGGCAGTTTCCCAGAACACCCTACTCTTAACACCTTTAAAGTGCCAGTTTGTAAAATATGTGAACTTTGCTTATACCTTGAAAAATGATTAGATTTCATTTTTGTTTAAAAGCTTTTTTATAATTCAAATTCAAAGTGGAAATAATGAAATTGATTATCAAAAATCTGGGTATAATGGTGTCTGGTATCTGGATGGTTCAGCTATTTAGTAAAAGTAATGATGATGATAGTTATGTCAAAAATGATGGCTAACACTTAATAAGATAATTAAGAAAACTAAGATAATTATATTATGTATTTAAGCATAGAAAAGACAACAAATGGGATAATGAGGTTAATTCCAGCTATAAGATTGTAATAATTACAAGAAATAATACTATACTAAGAGGTGAAAAATGGTCAAGAACAAGATAAGGTTGCCCATTTTCACCACTGTTATTCAATATAGTATTGGAAGTCCTACCTAGAGCCAGGCAAGAGGAAGAAGTAAAAGGTATTCAAATTAAGAATGAAAAAGTAAAATTGTGACTTTTTGCAAAAAACATGATTTTTTATATAGAAAATCCTAGAGACTCCATCAAAAATCTTCTAGAAACAATAAACAAATACAGTAAAGTTGCAGGACACAAAAGCAATATACAAAAATTCATTGCATTCTCATATACTAAAAATGAACTTTCAGAAAAAGAAATAAAAAAACTATTTCTTCTGCAAATACAACTGAAATAATAAAATACTTAGGTATAAACTTAACAAAGAACATGAAGAACCTATACAAAAAGTACTATAAGAGATTGTTTTTTAAAAATTGAAGAATTTAGAAAATTGAAGACACACAAAAAATAAAAAGACATTCTATTCATGGATTAGAAGAATCAACATAGTTAATATGGCTATATTACCCAAAGTAATACACAGATTTAATGCAATCCCCATCAAAATTTCAATGGCATTTTTTTAAATAGACCAAAATATCAGTAGATTTGTATGGAACTACAAAAGAACCCAAACAGTCAAAGCAGTCCTGAGGAAAAAATGAACAAGAGGTATCACATTCCCTGACTTCAAATTATACACAAAAGCTACAATGATCAAAACAGACATACAGACCAATGGAACAGAATTGAAAGCCCCAAAATAAACCCACATTTTTGGAGGGCAAATAATCTCTGACAAAGGAGCAAAAGACATACAATGGAAAAAAGAAGTCTTCCTCAATAAATGGTGCTGGGAAAATTGGAAAGTCACATGCCAAAGAATGAAATTAGATTGCTATTTGTCACCATACAAAAAAATTAATTAAGAATGGATCAAAGACCTAAATATAAGACCTGAAACAATATATTACATAGAAAATTACAAAGAAGAAAATATAGGTACTAAACTATGGATGTTGGTCCAAAAGGGGATTTTATGTATTTGACCTCAAAGGGCAAGGGAAGCAAAAACAAAAACAAACAAACAAAAAGAATAGGACTATATCAAACTCAAAAGCTTCTGCACAGTAAAAGAAGTTATCAGCAAAACAGAAAGGCAACCAACCAGAATGGGCAAAGGGATTTGTAAACAACACTTCTGATAAGAGGATAATATCCAAAATATATAAAGAACTCATACAACAACATCAAACCAAACAATCTAATTTAAAAACAGGCAGAGAACCTAAACAGACACTTCTCCCAAGAAGACATACTATAGCAAACAAATATATGAAAACATGCTCAACTTTACTAGCTTTTAGGGAAACAGAAATCAAAACTACAATGAAATATTTCACAACTCTTAAAATGGCTATGTCAATAAGAAAAGTAACTAAGTGTTGGAGAGATTGAGGAGAAAAGGGAATCATCATTCACTGCTGGTAGAAATGTAAACTAGTATAACCACTATGGAAAACAGCATGAAGTTTCCTTTAAATATTAAGAACAGAGTTAGCATATGACTCAGCAATCCTTCTTCTGGGTACCTACCTGAAAATTTTGAAAACATTTATTTGTAAAGACATGTGTACCTCTATGTTTATTGCAGCATTATTCATGGTGGTCGAGACATGGAAACAACTGAAGTGTCCTGTGAGAGATGATTGGATAAAGAAGATGTATATATATTAAATGGAATATAATAACTCAGCCATAAGGAAAGATGAAATACTGCCATTTGAGACAACATGGAAGGATCTTGAGAATATCATGCTGAGCTTGTCAGAAAAAGTCAAGAACCATATAATTTCACTCACAGGTGGGATATTAAACTGAAAACAATAAATGAACAAATAAACAAAAACTTATACACACAGACAATAAATAGTGTAGTGGTTACTGCAGGGAAGGGGGTTGGAGGAAAGTAACAAAGGGAAAGGGGGTCAAATGTATGGTGACAAAAGATTTGGTTTTGGGTTGTAAACACACAATGAAATATACAGGTAATATATTATAGAATTGTATACTTTAAACCTATATAATTTTATTAACCAGTGTCACCCAATAAAATTAATTAAAAAATAGACTGATTTTTTTAAAAAGTGAAAAATAGTCTAGGCGGAGACACCTAGACAGAGAAAGCCTTGGATGGTAAAACTTATTCAGTAATTTGTATTACAAATGACAACTTCAGCAAAGAAATATCAATATTATTTACAAAAGGGAATAGTTCAACTAACTTGACTTATTCCCAGGTCACTGCATTTGTACACCCAGTCAGGATTGTCTCCTTTATTAACAAAAAAGAGTAAACATACTCAGACTACAGACTGTGGCATACTGGTAGTGGGTCAAGTTTCTTGTTTTTATATAAGGACAGACACTATGATCAGCTGTAGAAATAGAGACTGACTATTGTATCTGAGCTGGATGAGATCTAGATAATAAAAGTATCAGAAAACTAAAGATTAATTATGTTTCATGGCTATTAATGGGATTCATCCCCTGTTTTTGTCATAGCTCAGGGAACATAATGTTTCAACTTCTGAAGAGAAAAATCTGATATTCAAATCACACAAATAATTATTTTTGTATGGTATTTTTATTGCATTTTTCCATTACCATTTATCCCCCTTATACCTCCTCCCCTTCACAATCAATACAGAGTTTTCCATGTCCATGAATCCTTTTTCCTTTTTGCTTGATCCCCCGCCCCAAATAATTATTTTAGAAGAAAAAAGTCCTTTTCATTTAAGATTTTCTAACTTTGTAGTTTAACTTATTTTGTTTTAAGAAGCAGTGTGCAGATGTATTTTAAGAGTATCGTTCTTTCCTGGCTGGCATAGCTCAGTGGATTGAGCATGGGCTGCAAACCAAAGTGTCGCAGGTTCGATTCCCAGTCAGGGTACATGCCTGGGTTGCAGGCCAGGACCCCCAGCAACCACACATTGATGTTTCTCTCTCTCTCTATCTCCCTTCCTTCCCTCTCTAAAAATAAATAAAAATCTTTTAAAAAAAAGAGTATCGTTCTTTAAAATCTCATCCCACATCTTCAGATACTTTTCTGTCACTCTAACCAATGTCTAGACACCCAAATTAATTACTGTAAACCCAGCAGCAATCAAAATGATCCTGTGACCTAGATAATGTGTACACAAGGTCACAAGTACATAAGTGTGCAAATATTTTTAACATGAACCAAACAGGAGACCTTTATTTATGGACAAAAATATTGATGTTGCTAAGTGGTACTGAAAAAATCACCAACTGTAACTCTTTTTAATTTATTTCTATTTATTTCCCATTCATAAACAATTTTTATTTATAAAAAATTTTAACACTCTTCCAGTTCTACATATATTTAGACTTGACTAGAATGTCACATTTACTAAAAATATAACAAAATACTAACCTATTATTATTTTTCAAATCCTTTCTTAAGAATATGTCCTGGCAGAGTTGCTTAGTTAGTTGGAGCACCATCTTGTACACTAAAATGTTGTGGGTTCAATTCCCAGTCAGGGTACACACCTAGGTTGTGGATTCCATCCCCACTTGGGACACATACAAGAGGCAACCAATCGATGTTTCTCTATCTCATTCTTTCTCCTCCCATCATTCTCTTTCTCCCCCTTCCTCTCTCTCTAAATCAATAAAAACACATCCTCAGGTGAGGATTAAAAATAAAAGAATATACAGAGGATGGGTGAAGTCTTAACTAACCGACATAATATAGAACCATAATAATAAATGAACCAAATAAAATGATTATGGTTACTTTCAGCCTAACACTTAATCATTTTTGCATAGCAAAATTTTGATTTTTCCTAATAAGACAAAATCTGGATAAAGAAAATCCAAACTAAAACTCAGTAAATAAGTGCATGTGCATTCTGCATGAGGATAGTGAATGAAGTGAAACTGGTGGGTTTTAGGTTCTATCACCTTCCGTGTGCCTTTTAGAAGAGCAGTGTCTTCTTAAATGGCAACACAACAGGAAGGAAAAGTAGAAAGCAAATGTCCCTTAAAAGCCACAATGACAATCATTAGGAAGTAATGGGAGAAAGATGAGCACCTGGTCACAAACTGAAGGCCCAAACCAAGATGCAAAGAACCAGGGAGAGAGGGGCAGAGGGAAGGAAATGTGTCAGGGCTCGGGTAGCATCATGACACAACAGTGGCTAAAAGAATCTTGAAAGTATTTCAACGATAAAGAAACCAAGGTCTAGAGGTAGTGCACAATCCCTCCAAAGTTGTTTGAGGTAGAGAAGACAAGAATACTTATAAAATATAAGTACCATGAAAAAAATGAAACACCTCCCAACATGCCTTCCAACAGCTCTGGTGTTCCATGACAAGAACATCTACCCATCTGCACTCTCTAGGCAAAGAAGCAACAGAAGTGTCACAGAAAAGGCCTGGTGGATAATCAAGGAGTTGGGTTCTCTCCTTAGCTAGTTACTGGGTGCTACAGGACTGAGACACTAACTGTCTCTCAGTGCCTAACTCTGCTTATCCACCCACTTCACAAGTCCAAATGCATCACAGGTCCCAGTCTTCTCAGTCTGCTCTGCAAGTGGTTTCTTCCTTGTTCTGTTTGCCTCTTCTACAGTGCCCCAGCTTAGATGCTCTGTGATGTTGTCCCATTCACTCATTTAAAATCATTTCCTCAAATTTCAACAGAGTTTCAGCTACTTTTAATCTACTCCTGTCTTTTTTTTCTGTCACTGTCACTTACATTAGTTTTCCCTTTATTATAGAAATTAAGCATTCTGTGGATGAAACCATTTTCCTACTACATTTCAAGTGAGTTTCTGTTTATGGCTCTGTATTTTTTTTTTACTTCTCATGAAGCCACCCATTATTCTTTCTACAGAACTATTAGACACTTTGTTGAAATGCTGTTATGGTACTCCACATTTCTAACTTATAGTAACCTGTTCTCAAGTCTTATGTTAAGTAGATATTAAGTCCATTGAAGACAGTGACTGGGCCTGATTTCTCTGTGGATATGGCCAATACTTAAAATACAAAAAAACAAACAAACAAAAAACAAGTTTGATGAATGAAAACATGCTAGCTGGATGATGACAATAGCTTAGAATAATCCATGAGGTAGGTAATATCATCTCCATTTTACAGAATAAATGCAGATCAGAAAAATTAAGAAACTTGTTCAAGATCCCCTGTATACTGAAGTGGCAGTGCCTGAAATTTGAACTTAGTTCTTAATCACTCTGCTGCTGGCTTCACCAGAAAAACCAAGAGAGCAATAACTTAAACCACTAGAAACTGTTAAATTCCACAGATTATAACAAGCCAGTCCTATCTGCCCTGTGGCACTGTTTGGGGCACAACATTGTCCAACACTAATTTTAACTCACTGTTCTTACTAAGTTTCTTCCCTCTGGTCTTCTACAGGAACTCTACATCCTCTTCTTTCAGTGATCACAAGCTTTTTATGTTTCACTCTCACTCAGATTCAGTTTCCTTTCTTTAAGTAAAAAGGTGGACAAAAGTAGGCTTACAGATGTGAGTATTTGAAACAGAGAGTATAGTCTCCCCCTTGCTCTTAAGCTTTCTGAGCAAATCTACCCTCAGCAAATTCTAGAAGCTGTACCTCAGACTATGACCTGGACAGGCTCCCCAGTTAAGTCTTGATTTCTTAACCATGTAATGTTCACTGTTCCTGGAAAATGAAGACAGTTGTTTTCATTATGGCTATAGCCTAACCAAACTCCAATTGTTTTTTAAAAATTTTATTATTGTATTTTTATTAACATTTAGCTTGCTTATACTCCCTTCCTGCCACAATTTCAACTGTTGTCCATGTCCATGAGTCCTTTTCCCTTGATCCCTCCACCCCCTAACCACCCGTCATCATAGCTGTCATGCTGCTCTGTACCTATGAGTCAGTCTCTATTTTCCTTGCTAGTTCAGTTTTTCCACATGTGAATGCAATCATATGGTATTTGTCTTTCTCTGACTGCCTTATTTCACTTAGCATAATGTTCTCCAGGTCCATCCATGCTGTCGCAAGAAATAAAATTTTCTTCCTCTTTACAGCCAAGCAGTATTCCATTGTATAAAGGGTTCCATAGTTGTTTTATGCACTCATCTATTGATGGATACTTGGGCTGTTTTCATATCTTGGCAATTGTAAATAATGCTGCAATGAACACAGGGTGCTTACATTCTTTTCAATTAGTGTTTTGGGTTCCTTTGGATATATCCCCCGAAGTGGGACTGCTGGGTCAAAAGGCAAATCCATTTTTATTTTTTTGAGGTATCTCCCTACTGCTTTCCACAGTGGTTGTACCAATTTGCATTTACACCAAAAGTATAAAGGAGTTACCCTCTCTCCACCTCCTCACCACCACTTGTTGTTTATTGATTTATTGATGATAGTCATAATAACAGGTGAGAGGTGATATCTCACAGTCTTTAATTTGCATAATCCAATAATTAATGATGTCGAGCAACTTTTCATACATCTATTGGCTATCTGTATGTCCTCTTTGGAGAAGTGTATATTCAGGTCCTTTGCCCATTTTTTAATTGGGTTGTTTATTTTTTTGGTGTTGTTTGGTAAGTTCTTTATATATTTTGGATATCGACTCCTTATCAGATAATATCTGCAAAAATGTTCTCCCATTCTATGGGTTGTCTTTTATTTGGCTGATGGTTTCCTTTGATGTGCAAAAACTTTTTAGTTTGATGTAGTCCCATTTGTTTATTTTTTCTTTTGTTTCCATTGCCTGGGAGATATATCTGATAAAATACTGCTACAAGCAATGTCAGAGACTTTACTGCCTATGTTTTCTTCTATGATTTTTATGGTTTCAGGTCTAATATTTAAGTTTTAATCCATTATGAATTTTTTCTTGTGTGTGATGTGAAAGGTGGTCTATTTTCATTTCTCTGCAGGTATCTGTCCAATTTTCCCAACACCATTTATTGAATAAACTATCTTTAGCCCATTGTATGTGCTTGCTTACTCTGTCAAATATTAATTGGCTATAAAGATGTGGGTTTATTTCTGGGTTTTCTATTTTGTTCCATTGGTCTATGTGTCTGCTTTTTATGCCAGTACCATGCTGCTTTGATTACTATGGCTTTATTTCTCAGGATCACTGTTGCTATATGGAGTCTCTTGTGGTTCTATATAAAATTTTGAAATATTTGTTTTAGTTCTGTGAAATACATCATTGGAATCTTGATAAGCATTGCATTGAATGTATAGATTTCTTTGGGTAGCATGGACATTTTAATTATGTTATTCTTCCTATTCTTCCTATTCTTCCTATTGATTAACACTGTATGTGCTTTCACTTATTTGTATCTCCTTCAATTTCTTTCTTTGGTGTCATGTATTTTCCGAGGACAGGTTTTTTACAACCTTGGTTATATTTATTCCTATATATTTTATTCTTTTTGAAGCAATTGTGAATGGGCTTGTTTTCTTAACTTCCCTTTCTGTTAATTCATTATTGGCATATAAAAAATGCTACTGATTTCTGGGTGTTAATTTTGTATTTTAATATATTTTATTGATTATGCTATTACAATTATTCCAATTTTCCCCCTTTGCCTTCCTCAACCTGGTAATCCCCATTTCCTCTGGCAATTCTGCCTCCTTAGTTCATGACCATGGGTCATGCACATAAGATCTTTGGCTACTCCATTTCCTATGTTATTCTTATTCCTCTGTCTAATCTGTATCTACCAATCAGTACTTCATAATCTTTGGACCTATTCTCCCATCTTTCCCTTTTCCCTCTCAAATGATAATCCTCTTTTAATCACCATATCTATGATTATGTTTCTGTTATGCTTGTTTGCTTAGTTTGTTTTTTATATTCAATTGTTGATATTTGTGAATTGCCATTTTAATGTTCATAGTTTTGATGGTCTTCTTTTTCTTAATAAGTTTCTATAACATTTCATCAAATAATGGCTTGGGAAGATGAACTCCTTTAGCTTTACCTTGTCTGGGAAGCACTTTATCTGCTCTTCTATTTTAAATGACAGTTTTGCTGGATAGAGTAATCTAGATTGTAGGTCCTTGCTTTTTATCAGTTTGAATACTTATTGCCAGTCTCTTCTAGCCTGCAAAGTTTCTTTGAGAAATCAGCTGACAGTCTTATGGGAACTGCTTTGTAGGTTATTTGCTTTTCTCTTACTGCTTTTTTAGATTCTCTCTTTACCTTTAAATGTTGGCACCTCCATTATGATGTATCTTGCTGTGGTCCTCTTTGCATCACTCTTGTTTGGTGCTCTCTGCTTTCTGGACTTGTATGTCCATTTCCTTCTCCAAATTAGGGAAGTTTTCTTTCATTATTTTTTCAAATAAGTTTTCAATGTATTGCTCTTTCTCTTCTCCTTCCAGCACCCTAGGATTCAAATGTTGGTAAGTTTGAAATTGTCCCAGAGGTTCCCTAGCCTATCCTTTTTTTTTTTTATTCTCTTTTCTCCTTACTGTTCTAATTGAATGCTTTTGTTTTTCTTCCTTACATTCCAATTCATAGATTTAATTCTCAGCTTCATCCACTGTACTGTTGGTTCACTGAAATTTCTTCTTTATTTCACTTAGTGTAACTTTCACTTCTGCCTGGGTCTTTTTTATATTGTGAAGTACCCACTGAGTTTCTTGAGTATCCTAATAACCAGTGTTTTGAACTCTGCATCCAATAGATTGCTTATCTGCATTTTGTTTAGTTCTTTTTCTAGAGTTTTCATTTGTTTTTTCACTTGGACCATATTTCTTTGTTTTCTCAAATTGGCAACCTAATAAAGAGACTAAGAAACCAATTTGTGTTTGTTTCTATATTTTAGGTACAGCTGCTTTGACTCTGTGTCTTTGTAGTATGGCATATTGTAGAAAAGCACACCCATAAGTTGTTCACTGCCAAGGTGGGGTAACCCATGTGAGACAGGTTGATGGAGTTTCAGGTATGATGTCAACACACTGTGCCTCTGTATGGCAGAGGGCTCAGAAATGAGACAATTCCACTGGCCTTTGCCTGGCCTTTGGAGTTTTGTCCAGAAGAAAGCTGTCCCCCTGCACTAGCTTTGATTCTAGATACTTCAGTTTCTACCTATATGCCACTGGTGCCCTTCCAGCTGCTGCCAGGTGCTGCAGCCCAGAGGGAGTGAGTCTGCATAAGTCCTAAGTCCACTGCAGGCCCATTAACAGTAGGCCCCTGAGAATCCTGCAGTTCATCCCACTACCCCAACACCTACTGGTTTTCACAACCAGAAATTATGGCGACTTTCTTCTGGCACAGGAACCCTGGTCTGTGTGATCTGCTATAGGACTCAGATCCCTCACTCCCAAGGTATCCCTCCTGATTTTTATGTACCACACATAGGTGTGGGACCACCCATTCTGTATCCCTGTTTCCTCCCCTCCTATGCATCTGGATGAACGTGATTCCTTTAATTCCTTGGTTGTCAAACTTCCACGCAGTTCAATTTTCTAATGATTCTGAGTGATAGTTGTTTTGTAATTTAAATGAAATTCTGGCTGTGGTTGTGCAAGGAAGTGAGCCATGTTAACTATGCCTACACCTTGACTGGTAGTCCTTCAAAAAACTGGATATTAATTTTGTATACTGCTACTTTGCAGAATTCATTTATCAGTTCTAATAGATTCTTGGTGGAAACTTTGGGGTTCTCTATGAAAAGTATCATGTCATCTGCAAATAAAGACAGTTTGACTTCTTCTTTTCCAATTTGGATGCCTTTTATTTCTTCTTCTTGTCTGTTTGCTAAGGGTAGGACTTCTATTATTACGTTGAATAAGAGAGGTAAAAGTGGAAATCCCTCCCTCTCTTTTTCCTGATCTCAGGGGGGATGCTTTTACTTTTTACCCACTGAGTGATATTGGTAGTGGGTTTGTCATATATGGCCTTTATTATATTTAGTTATGTTCCCTCTACTCCCACTTTGCTGAGAGACTTGATCATAAATGGGTGCTGCATTTTATCAAATACTTTTATCAGATATGATCATGTAGTTTTTATCCTTCCTTTTGTTTGTGTGATGAATCACATTTATTGATTTGCATATGTTGTATCAACCTTGCACTCCTGGAATAAATTCTACTGGATCATTGCATATGATCTTTCAAATAAATAAATAAATAAATAAATAAATAATATATATATAAACTGAGTATATATATTATATTATATATTATAATATATATTATAATATATATTATATATAAACTGAATAATATATATAAATATATATTTTATATATTTATATAATATATATAAATATATATTTATATATACAATAAATTATATAATATATATATACTATATATATATATATATCAGTATAGAATTTATTTTTTTACCACAGCTGACACATACAAATAATTTTCAGATGTATGAAAGAACATTTTTAGTTCTTTTTTAAAATATATTTTATTGATTATGCTATTACAGTTGTCCCAATACCTCCCCTTCATTCCCCTCCACCCTGCACATCCTATCCCACCTACATCCCTCCACTTTAGTTCATGTCCATGTGTCATAAATTTTTCAGCTTCTACATTTCCCATACTATTCTTACCCTCACCATCTATTTTCAACCATCTATGCTACTTCTTCTCTGTACCTTTTCCCCCCTCTCCTCCTCCCACTCCCCTGTTGATAAACCTCCATGTGATCTCCATTTCCGTGGTTCTGTTCCTGTTCTATTTGTTCACTTAGTTTGTTTTTGCTTTTGTTTTAGGTGTGTTTGTTAATAATTGTGAGTTTGCTGTAATTTTACTATACATGTTTTTTATCTTTTTTTCTTAGATAAGACCCTTTAACATTTCATATAAGGGCTTGTTGATGATGAACTCCTTTAACTTGACCTTATCTGGGAAGCACATTATCTGCCTTTCCATTCTAAATGATAGCTTTGCTGGATAGAGCAATCTGGGATATAGGTCCTTGCCTTTCATGACTTGGAATACTTCTTTCCAGCCCCTTCTTGCCTGGAAGGTCTCTTTTGAGAAATCAGCTGACAGTCTGATGGGAACTCCTTTGTAGGTTACTGTCTCCTTATCTCTTGCTGCTTCTAGGATTCTCTCCTTCATTTTTACCTTGGCTAATGTAATTATGATGTGCCTTGGGGTGTTTCTCCTTGGGTCCAACTTCTTTGGGATTCTGAGTTTTCTGGACTTCCTGGAAGTCTATTTCCTTTGCCAGATTGGAGTTCTCCTTTATTATTTGTTCAAATAACTTTTCCACTTGTTGCTCTTCTTCTTCTCCCTCTGGTACCCCATATAATCTGGATGTTGGAACATTTAAAGATGTCCTGGAGGTTCCTAAGCCTCTCCTCAATTTTTTGAATTCTTGTTTCTTCATTCTTTTCTGTTTGGTTGTTTATTTCTTCCTTCTGGTCCACTCCATTGATTTGAGTCTCAGTTTTCTTCCCATCACTATTGGTTCCCTGTACATTTTTCTTTATTTCACTTAGCATAGCCTTTCTTTTTTCATCTGATTTGTGACCAAATTCAACCAATTCTGTGAGCATCCTGATCACCAGTGTTTTGAACTGTGCATCTGATTGGTTGGCTATCTTTTGGTCACTTAGTTATATTTGCTGTGGAGCTTTGATCTATTCTTCTGTTTGGGCTATTTTTTCATTTTTGTCTTCTTGGGACTGTTATGTATGAGGGGTGGAGCCTTAGGTGTTCACCAGGGCAGGGCAACCCAGTTGCTGGGTTGTGATGCTGTGTGTGGGGGTAGGGTCCAAGAGGGAGCAATGGTGCTTGCTCTGCTCTCCATCAGACTTCAGTCCCTTCTGCTGCTTCCTCCAAGCAAACTGGGCCTTTCTGGTGCTAACTCCCATGTGGGTGGGCTTGTGCATGTCCTCAGACCCCATGGGTCTCTCTAATGAACTTGCCTATGAGGCTGGGAGTCTCTCCCTGTGCCTCAACCCCCATAGGTCTTTTCAAGCAGTTCCCCGAGGTTCTGTTTCCTGGTGCTTGGACCATGGGTTGCGCGCAGTGCCTCATTTCACAATCACTGCCTTGCTCAGACCCTTGCTGGGTCTGCTGGTTGCCACTCTGCACCTGGGGTCTGGCAGCCCAGGGTCTGGAAGCCTCTGCCTGTGCACCCAGGGTCTGCCCACTGCAGTCTTGCATGCCTGGGATACCTTATGTGCCCAGTCCCACCCTCTTTTTGCCTAAACCTCTCTCCGCCCAGCTTCCTGACTCTGCCCCTCCTACCAGTCTGGATGAATGTGTCTATTTTAACTCCTTGGTTGTACAACTTCCATACAGTTCAATTTCCTGTAGTTCTGGTTCTTATTCTGCCTCTAAATTGTTGTTGTCCCTATCTTGGTTGTGCGAGGAGGCACTGTGTGTCTACCTATGCCTCCATCTTGGCCAGAAGTTGCATGTGATCTTTTTGATGTAATGCAGTATTTGGTTTGCTAATATTTTGTTGAGGATTTAAAATCTTTGTTCATCAGAATATTGGCCTTTAATGTTCTTTCTTTGTAGTGTCTTTATCTGGTTTTGGAAATAGGATAATGCTGGCCTTGTAAAATTGGCTTGGGAGGCTTCCCTTCCCTTAAATTTTTTGAAATAGTTTGAGAAGGAGAGGTGTTAGTTCTTCTCAGAATGTCTGGTAAAATTCACCTGTGAAGCCATCTGATCTATGGTTTTTGTTTGCTGGGAGTTTTTTGATTCCTGCATCAATTTCACTATGGGTAATCTGTCCATTAAGATTCTCTAATTCTTCCTGATTTAGTTGGAAGATTGTATGTATCTAGGAATTTATCCACTTAGTCCATGTTATCCAATTTGTTGGCATATAGTTGTTCATAATAAATTTCTTACAATCCTTTGTATTTCTTTGATGTCAGTTGTTATTTCTCCTCTTTGAAATATGATTTTCTTTATTTGTGTCCTCTTTTTTTCTTCATGAGTCTGGTAAACGTTTTTCAATCTTGTTTATCTTTTTGAAGAAGGAGCTCTTGGGTTCATTGATCTTTTATATCATTGTTTGTAGTCTTCCTTTCTTATTTCTGTTTTGATCTTTGTTATTTCATTCTTTCTACTCACTTTAGGCTTTTTTAAAAATCTGAATTGTTGTTCAAGTACAGTTTTCTTCCCTTTACCCTGATTCCAGCCCACCCCCCTGCCCTCCCCACTTCCTTCCCATCTCCACCCCGTTCCCCTTGTTATTGTCCATGTGTCCTTTATACTAGTTCCTTCAAACCCTACCCCCCTTCCCTTGAAATTCCCTCCCCTCTCCCCTCTGGTCACAGTCTACCTGTTCTATATTTCAGTGTCTTTGGTTATATTTTGCTTGCTTGTTTGTTTTGTTGATTTGATTCCTGTTAAAGGTGAGATCAGATGGTATTTGCCTTTGACCACTTGGCTTATTTCACTTAGCATAATGCTTTCCAGCTCCAGCAGTGCTGTCACAAAGGGTAGGAGCTCCTTGTTTCTTTCTACTGTGTAGAATTCCATTGTGTAAATGTACTAGTTTTTTGATCCATTCATTTACTGATGTGCACCTAGGTTGCTTCCAACACTTGGCTATTGTAAATTGTGCTGCTGTGAACATTGGGGTGCATAGGTTCTTTTGGATTGGTGTTTCAGGGTTCTTAGGATATAATCCTAGCAGTGGAATTGCTGGGTCAAAAGGCAGATCTATTTTTAGTTTTAGTTTTAGTTTTAGTTTTAGTTTTAGTTTGCTCTGAGGTTGGTCTCTTGTAGGCAGCATATGTGTGGGTCATGTTTTCTTATCCATTCAGCTATTCTATATCTTTTGGTTTGGAGCTTTTAATCCATATACATTTAAGGTGATTGCTGATAATACATATTTATATCCAGTTTATTGTAAATTATTCTCTCTTTTTTTTCTTTTTCTTCTAAAAGCAAGCTCTTTAACATGTGTGGAAGTACTAGTCTGGTGTTAACAAATTCCTTTATGTTTTTCTTGTCTGGGAAGCTCTTTATTTCTCCTCAATTTTAAATGATAGCCTTCCTGGATAAAGTAGTCTTGGTTGTAGAACCTTGCTTTTCATCACGTTGTATATTCTATGCCAAACCCTTCTGGCCTGAAATGTTTCTCTTAAGAAATCAGATGACAGTCTAATTTGAGCTGTCTTGTAGGTAACTACCTGCTGTTCTCTTTCAGCTTTTAGGATCCTCTTCCTATCATTAAGCCTTGTCATTTTAATTATGATGTGTTTTGGCATAGGCTTGTTTGGGTACATCTTGTTTGGGACTCTCTGTACTTCTTGTATCTTTGTGTTTTTTTCCTTCACCAGATTAGGGAAGTTTTCAATCATTTCTTCAAATAGGTTCTCAATCCCTTGCTCACTTTCTTCTCCTTCTCGTATTCCCATGATGCAGATGTTATTATGCTTCATGTTGTCCCAAAGATTTCTTAAGCTCTCCCCATCTCTTAAAATTCTTTTTTCTTTTCAGTGTTTTTTCTACCTTGTCTTCCAAATCACAGTACTGAACCTCTACTTTATCTAAACTACTGTTTATTCCTTCTAGTGTATTATTTATTTCATATTCTTCATTCTCACTCTTTTTTATTGTTTATTTTTTCATGCTATTGAATATCCTTATAATCATTATTCTAAACTCTGTATCTGTTAAATTTCTTGTCTCCATTTCATCTAGTTCTTCTTCTGGAGAATTCTATTATTCTTTCATTTGGGACCTGTTTGTCTTCTCATTTTGGCTGCTTCTTTGTATTTGTTTCTATCTATTAGGTAGATCTCCATTGATTCTTATATAGGCTTATGTTAGATGCCACCTCTGACTGACCCTGGCCAATCTGTTTGGAAATCTCAGCAATCCACAGATTTGCCTCCCTTTGCTGGGCCAAGCATATGCTGAAAGAACCAGGCTGCACACCAAGGCTAGCTTTTACCAGCACTGGACTTGGGGGAGGGCCACCTAAAGTTAGAGCTCCTAGAGACCCCAAGGCTTTCTGATAGACTTTGTCTGTGAAATAGCCTCCTGCTGTACTCTTCTGGCAGCTTGGTTTTAGCTCCACAGGGTGGGGTGAGAGTGATTCCTATGGGCAGAGCTATCAATTCCCCTCAGGCTGGTGGCACTTAGAGGGGAGTGCTCAACCTGAGAAAGATGGCTTTTGTACTATGGGGAATGACTGAGCACAGTGATCCTGGCAGCTGATCCTTCAATTCTTTCCCTGAGCCACCAACCCCAGATTCTCCTCACATGTCTCTAGACCACAATTCCCTTCCTCTCCTGGAGCCCACAGTAAGTGGCTACAAATGAAATTTTGTGTGTTGGCCCTTTAAGAGGTACTCTACATCTGTAGCCATCTGTCCCTGATGGACAGAAACCTTGCTGCTTTTCACAGTTGGCATGTCATCTGGGTTCCTTTCTCAGTTCTGGTGCTCTATGTAGGGGAACTCAGCTTATAGTTTAGACCCAACACTTCTCAGGTGGAGCCCTCTGGCTGCTGAATAGCCCTTCCAACATTTCAGCTCCTGCCTTTGTGAGCCCAGCCAGCCCTCTTGCACCTCCTTCACACTTTCTAACATTCATGTTGTGGTGAAGTATTTTATTATGTCTGTCTCTAGTAAGGTTTCTCTTCAGCTAGTGTTCAGTTAGTTATTCAGGATAACTTTACTTTAATTTAGTTGTAATTCCACTTTGGTCCTGAGAAGAGGTTAGTGTAGCTTCCACCTACTCCTCTAGGTCTTGAATCTCCCAAAATTCAATTTCTTATTTTGAATGTTTAATAAAATCTACAGGCATTAAAAATTACCAGCCTGGAGCTTAGGAAATTAGATGCTTGCACAGTGCCTCCCTCTGTGCCTTGATACAAACATTTCTCAAGTTCTCAGCTTTTCTGAAACATCATATTGCCATCCAAATCAAGCACCTCCTCCTCTCCCAATGTAACTATATAAGCTGCATATCAGTATCAATTTATGACAAAAGTGAAACTCAACTAAGTATTTACTTGCTTTGGGGGAGCTAGAAATTTAAAAAGTTTCTTTAGAACTCATGAGATATTTAAGAGAGCCCCACCCTGAGGTGGTAAAAGGAAAACAATGAGTATGCATTATATCATGTCATCTAGTGTTTATTAATATGTGAAAAGTGGACCAACATTTTTGGACATTGATGGATTTTCTAACAAGTTTAAAGCATTGTTCTCACCCTCAAGTAGTGTGTGCAGGCAGTTAATTTTTTCAAATAGTTCTAGCTTTCAAAGAAGCCCAGAATCTGTAAACCCAAGTTTAAGGTATAAAGAATCATGTTCTCTGAATGGATGCTACTTAAGTAAATGACACAATGCTACATATTTCCTTTCTTTTTTACCTCAAAAGATCATATAACTGAGATAAAGTCAGTAACAGAAAGGGATTAACAAAGGGTGAAGTGTAATTCTCACAGGCACAAGAACTCTAATTGCCAACATTTGGGCTATTGTAATCTTACCCAGCATCAATAAATTTCAAGATGGATAAAAATTTACAACAGTTACACAGCCCTAACTCACCAACCAGCATTTCAAATGTTATCTTTTTCAAGTGGTATAAATTCAAGAGGAAGGGATGTCTCCATGAAGGAAAATGTAGTAATACTATTCCTCTAAGTTGCTCAGTCTCCCCACAGCAATTTCACAACCAGGCCAGGGACACTTTCCTGCTGTTTCATCACCCCTGGGATGAAGCCACCAGTAAGCAGGAGCAACACTCTTATATCTACACTTTCACTAAGCCACATGATCAATTTGGTTGGGACTGGGTACCCCTCAAAGCATCATGACTAATTAGTTCATATTAAGTGCCACCACACTGACTCACAAACTACATTGAGCAAATCCCCTCTTTAAGTGTGACAACAGTTTATCACTTTTGCTCTAGGATGCTTAGAAAAACCACCAATGTAATTCAGTTACATCAAACTGCAGTGGGATTTGTGATATTAAGAAAACTGTCATCTTCAGCCATTGAAGATGGCTGTTGAGCTATTTCACTGTTAAAAAAATCATTCTTAGAGCAACACATGGTAATTAAATAGCAGGAGAATAAGCCTGTAATATTCCTCTGCAGAGATTTTCTTGATGACTTACGTTCCCTCAGCCACAGTTTCCCACCTGATGAGTTACAAACATAGGACAAAGATAAAGATTGCATCACCTATCCATCTGTGTGTGAAAATCGATTTCCCTGCCTCAACTACTGTTGGCTTTCACAAGCATATCCCTACCTCATCCCTCAACAGAGTGGCATAGTCAGATCCCATGAGTCCTAACCCTGAAAGCCCTCCAGCACTGAAGCAAATGCTCTCGTTTCGTTTCACAGGTGGGGGAAGCAATGGGATTGTGATCTCACAGTATTAACAACTGCATCAGCACCCCATCCTTCCATATTGTCACTAAATAATTCCATCTTAGCTTTGTGTTTAAGGTAACTCCAGTACTATGACTGCCCACATAAAGTCAACTGTCTCTCTCATCTATAGGGTTCTTTGTAACTCCACTCTTGCTCATTTGGCTTTCCCTCCCTTTCAAGAAATATTTGGGGGTATCTCCTCACAATGACTCAACCTCAACCAAGACCTGAACCCAATAGGCACTCACTAAGTGCCTTGATGTAATAAATTAGCTTTTTCCACTCCATAACAGCTTCATCTTTTTCCTGTCCCTCCAGTTTTACTGCCCTACCTTGCCCCTATGACTCATTTTCGGTTGACAAACACTGCTACTCATGGTGGACCACAACATGGAAGTCACATAAAAGAGCAACCAAAGTTAATTGTGGTGGCAACCACATCACTTCATAAAAGAGAAGGCCATTAATTAATCTCAACAGAGGTAAGACAAGATCATACAGAACAATTATCTTTGGGCACTGGGATATGTAGAGTCATTGAATAGGTCCTAATCTGTAAAAGTTAACATTTAATCATATTCATATATTCTCATACTTCAACTAAAGTTTCAGCTTAAATTTTGCTCTATGGTACATTTACATGATGGAATTCTATGCAGCACAAAGAAAGCAGGAGCTCCTACCCTTTGCGAAAATGTGGATAGAACTGGAGAGCATTATGCTAAGTGAAATAAGCCAGATGGTGAAAGAAAAATACCATATAATCTCACCTATAAGTGGAACCTAATCAACAAAACAAATAAGTAAGCAAAATATAACCAGAGATATTGAAATTAAGAACAAACTGACAGTAACCAGAGGGGAGGTGGGAGGAGATAACATGGGGAAAAAAGGAAAGGGTTTTCAGGAACATCTGTAAAGGACACATGGACAAAACCAAAAAGGGGTAGGATCAAGGGTAGGAAGTGGGGATGGCTGGGTTGGTGGGAGTGGTGGGAGAAAAATGCTCTAACAATAGGGCTCTAACCATTGAGCCCTATCCAAGTGGCTCAGTTGGTTAGAGCATTGTCCTAATACACCAAGGTTGTAGGTTGATCCTCCGGTTAGGGCACATACAAGAAGCAACCAACAAATGCATAAATAAGTGGAAGAACAAACTGATGTTTCTCTCTCTCTCCCCCCCCCAAAAAATTACAAAAGTAAAATGACACCATCTATTACAAAAGTAACTCATTGTAGAAAATTTGGAAAACAGAAAAGCGTGTAAAAAAGAGACAAATGAAATGTCACCCATCATTACTTCTAACATTCTTAAGTATTTCAGGGAATTGAATCCTTTGCCCTAGGTAGCATCTGAAACTTGAACCCAATCTCCCTTTGGTCTATATAACATCACTATTATAAAGGTAGGTTATCTCTCTCCTCTTAACATTTGCTGGTGTCATCAGACTTTAGCTTAAATGTCAGTAAGTTCCTGGTTAGGTCTATCGGTGAGCTCTGACTACCCTACCTTCTCATCTACTTAAGGGAAAACAATGTGTTTCAAGTAGGTGCTTTGCTTTGTAACTACATCCAAACTTCATTTTCACAGTCCATCATGCAGGATACCATCAACAACAATCAATGACAGGCATCCTTCAGTATCCACAGTCATGCCTCAGTACTCATCATCTTCAGAACTCATTAAACCCTGTACTCATCACATTTTGATGAGAAAAAAATGTTTCAGCACTTGGCATTTGCTCACCACTTGGTACCCATCTCTCATGATGAAACAGAGGTGAACATGTCAACCTCAAGGTGGCTTGCTCACCTTGAGTTCCATACTCCTCAGTTTTGGCACTTGTCACAAGTTCAGGAATGAATTAACAACAAGTACTAAGTACCACTGTAGTTCCAATCCCTTACATAAAATAGCACAGTGGAGAGAAGATGGTGGCTGAGTAGGTGGAAGCTGAGCCCACTCATTCATGCTTCCAGCACATATTTTCAGTTGATCTCCCTACAAGTGACCTGAAAAATCAGTGGAATCTTAGCTGATATGAATTTTTGAAGCTCAGGAGTACAGAAGGTGCTTTGCACCATCCAGTGGGAGATTTTATAAGTTGAGGTAGAAATGCCCTGTTTGAGGTGCCTGCAGCAGAGGAGAGATCAGACAGGAAATGCAGCTTGGTGGCTCTGGCCCCACCCAGAGCAGGGGTAGGGGCAGGGGCAACATCCTGCACAGGAAACTGCAACTCTAATTGGAATAGACTTGAGAGGATATATAGAGTCTGAGAGATTCAGGCTGCACACACACAGCGATGAACACATCCATACCTGCCATGCCAACTGGAATAATTCAAGAGAGAAATTCTATCTCCTAAAACTGTCAGAAGCACTGGCAGGCTATGGCTAGCTCTGACCAAGAGACTTTTGCCTTTTGGGAAAGTGGAGGCATGGAGAGCCATGAAGTGACTCAGTGCTGCAGTGGGGGTCCCACATAGGGACTTTTTGTAAAGATGGTAGCTGAGGCTTGGTTGGGCAGAGAGCCCCCATCCCCAACCCAACACACACAGATGCCATGCCAGCAAAGAGGACAGATTGGAAGCGTGGTATGTGCCCACTGAGTCCAGCTGACCAGGAAGAGTAGAGGGCTGCATGGTAAAGGGATTGTGGGGCTGAACCCAGTGTGGGTGGTGAGTAGCCAGGCTGCATACAGAGAGGAGGGTTTGGGTCTGGGCCTCCTTCAGGAGCAGTGGACTGGGAGCTGAATGTCCAAGAGCTGAGCACTTATTCTTTGCACTCAGGCAGGGCCAATCACCCCATGGAATACAAACCTCTGGGAAGAAGAAGGCGTGCCCAATCTCCACCTGCAGGATTGCAAACTCAGAACAGTATTGCCAGGCTCAAGAACCCCCCACCAGGTACATACCTATAAGGGAAAGAAAATCTCCAAAGGAGCCCTTTATGAACTTTTATCAGATGCTATGCTGGCTCCTCCTTTGGCCCTATTCCACTGAAAACAGCAGAGCAGCAGAGAGATTGGAAATTGGTACAGCAAGAAATATTCAGGACCCTACCCAGCCTCGGCTCTTACATACAGCTGCTATCAGTGCTAGGCAGAAAAGGGCTGATCCTTTTACACAGATTGGCTTCTCACATGAAACAGACAGCTAATTCATCAGAAACTACACATTATTGAAAATAATCTGGGACAGACCAAGAAGTGTGGCACAAAGGCAGGGGAACACACCCTCCAAATTCCCTGAAGACTGAAAAACACCTCCCAGGAGAGAAACAGGTATCATACCCTCCCAATTGCACCATAAGTACCCTCTAGAGGCAGGTGGAAGTGGTACATGCAGTGCTGTCAGATGTTAGATGAACCACCCTTGGGCATTGTGCTGATAAAAAACCAGCAGGGCAAAATAGCAAACACCAGCTAAGCCTAAAGGAGACAACCATTAAGGATGGATCACTTGTAGCCTGGAACAAACTGCCTAAAGCTACAATGGGACACCATCTGACATTACCAGAGATGCATCCAGAAGAAGACAGTAGACACTGCTGACATGAATTCTACCTCATTCTTTTTCATTATTTACATTATTTCTCCTCCTGAATAGCTTTTTAACATTTTTCTTTGTCTTCAACTTTGTTCCTATTATTACACTATTTTTGTTTTTTTATGTTTTTTCTTTTTCTTATTTTTTAATTTTTCTTTCAGTTTTTTTTTCAAATCTCACATTTTACTCTTCTGTTCTCTTATACAATTTTGCCTTATTCCTTCTCTTTCTTATTTTTGTTTTAAATTTTACTTTTTCCATTTCTACATCTTGTTTCTATTCCTCACTCTTACTATTTCTCCTCCCTCCATCCTCTCAAAACCAGCCTTCTTTTCATTAGTCATCTCACATTCTTTTACCTTTCTTATCCTTATTCTCTTTCCACATTTATTATTTGCTTACTTGTCATTGATATTGTGGTTGTTGTTGCATTTCTGCAATTTTATTCCCAGTTTACTATTTCTTATTTTAAATCTCATATTTTACTGTTCCATTGTCCTATTCAATTTTGTGTTCCACCGGTCCTGACTTATTTTCATTTTAAGTTTTATTTTTCCCTTTCTTAGCCAGGCTTTTAACCCTTATATTTATTATTTCTCCTCCATCTTACCAAAATAATTTCCTTCTTATAGATATCTAATAATCTTTCTTTTCTTTTCTTTATTTTAATATTATTATTCCATTTCCATGTTTAGTAATCTTTGATCATTGTTGTTGATACCGTGGTAGTGTTTGGGGGTATTTTTGTTGGTGGGTTTTGTTTGCTAGGTTGTTTTCTTTTGTTTCTGGCAGCTCATGTACAATAGCATATAAAACATGGTGGGGGTTGTGACATATAAAACATGGTGGGGGTTGTGACTCTTAGTCAGCCAGCTGGAGGAGAGAACACACAAATGAATGAGCCAACAACCAAAACTCAATTACAAAAAGGGAGCCCATATAAACTGATAAAGGATTTCACTAGCCCATCCAGCCCAGGACTTCAAAGAGACTGCATCACTGAGTTCCACAGGTCTACCATAGAAGGCTACCACACAAACACAGAGTCACAGTAGACCAATCTAACATGCAGAAACAAACAAGAAGAGTCACCTAAAATGGGAAGGCAAATAACAAACCCAATCAAAAGGAAAGAAGGAATCCCAAGAAAGAGTACTAAATAGAATTGAGACAAGCAATTTATCAGACATAGAGTTCAAAGTAATGGTTATAAGTATGCTAAAGGAACTCAGTAAGAAATTCAAGGAAGTTTATGGAAGATACAAGGAACTCAGTGGTTCCTTGTAACAGCATGAAACATGACATAGAAACTGAATAAGAACTAGGAGGAAACAAAGATTACAATATCTGAAGATGAATACACTAGAGGAAATTAAAGCAGGCTAGATGAAGCAGAGGATCAAATCAGTGAGTTGGAAGACAAGGTAGAAAAAAGCAGGCAGTCAGAGCAAGAAAACAGAAATGACTCAAAAAGAACAAACATAGTTTAAGGGAGCTGCAGGACCACATGAAACATAGCAACATTCACATTAATAGGGATACCAGAAGGAGAAGAAAAGGAGCAAGGGATAGAAAACCTGTTTGAAAAAGTGATAGAAAACTTCCCTAACACAGTAAAAGAAAAAGTTCAGGAAGCACAGAGGATGTTAATCAAGATGAACCCAAAGAGGCCTGTTCCAAGACACATCATAATTAAAATGGCAAAATTTAAAGACAAAAAAAGAATCTTAAGGGGAGAACAACTAGTAACATACCAGGGAGCCCTGATAAGGCTATCAGCTGGTTTCTCAACAAAAACAAATGAGCCAGAAGGGAATAGCAAGAAATATTCTAAGTAATGAAAAGTAAAGGCCTGCAATCAACACTACTCTAACAAGTAAGGCTCTCATATAAAACAGAAGGCAAAATAAGGAGTTTCTCAGACAAAAAAAAATGGCTAAAGAGTACATTTCAACAAACACAGCATTGCAAGAGATGCTAAAGGGACTGCTTTAAGAAGGAGAGAGAGAGAGAGAGAGAGAGAGAGAGAGAGAGAGAGAGAGAGAGCATAGGCACAAATAGAAAAAATGGCAATGAATAAGTATCTATCAATAATAACCTTAAAGGTCAATGAATTAAATCAGGGTGTCAAACTCATTTTCACTGGGGGCACATCAGCCTTGCAGTTGCCTTCAAAAGGCCAAATGTAATTTTAGGACTGTATAAATGTAATTACTCCTTAACTGTTAAGTGAGAGCTTGACACTGCCACTGGGTAGAAACAAAGTGCCAGGCCAGATAAAACAAGGTGGAGGGCCGAATTTGGCCTGCAGGCCTTGTGTTTGCCACCTGTGGATTAAATGATCCAATCAAAGACATAGGGTAGCTGAAAAGGATAAGAAAACACAACCTGCATAAATATTGTCTACATGAGACCCACCTCAGAACAAAAGATATACCCAGGCTGAAAGTGAAAGGATAGAAAAAATATTCCAAGCAAATGGACATGAAAAAAAAAGCTGGAGTAACAGTACTTATATTAGACAAAATATGCTTCAAACCAAAGCCATAACAAGGACAAGGAAAGTCATTACATAACACTTAAGGGAGTGGTCCAAAAAAGGATATAACCCTTGTAAACATACATGCACCTAACAAAGGAGCATCTAAATATATAGGGAAAATCCTGGAGGACTTTAAGAAAATCAGCAGCAATACAGTCATTGTAGGGTATTTTAATACCCCACTGTCAAAAATGGATAGATCTTCCAATGAAAAATCAACAGAAATATTACATAATTGAATGACACTCTAGATCAAATGGACTTAATTGATATTTAGAGAGTATTCCACCCCAAAGAAGCAAAAGTAAATTCTTTTCAAATGTACATGGAACATTTTCAAAGATAGACCACATGGTTGAACACAAGACAAACTCAAGAAATTCAAGAAAATTGAAATCATGTCAAGTGTTTCTTGGATCACAATGGCTGGAAACTAGAAATCAACCTCAAGGAAAAAAGTCAAAAACATTTAAATACATGGAGACTGAATAACATGCTATTTATTTTATTATTTAATAAAATAATGAATAGATTAACAATGAGATCAAGGAAAAAATCAAAAAGTACCTGGAAACAAATGAAATTGAACACACAATAACTCCAAACCTATTGGTCACAGTGAAGGCAGTACTGAGAGGGAACTTCATAGCAATACAGGCCTACCTAAAAAAGATAGAAAAATCTCAAATAAACAATCTAACACTACATCTGCAAGAACTAGAGGAACACAACAAACAAAGCCCAGAGCAAGTATAAGGAAGGAAATAATCAGGATCAGAGCAGAATTAAATGACATAGAGACTAAAAGACCAATCCAAAGGATCAATGAATCCACGAGCTTGTTCTTTGAAAATATAAACAAAATTGACAAACCTTTAATCAGACTGATTAAGAAAAAAATAGAAAGGACCCAAATAAATAAAACTGGAAACAAAAGAGGAGAAGTAATCACCGATACCACAGAAACACAAAGGATTGTAAGAAATTACTATGAACAACTATATGCCAAGAAACTGGACAATGTGGGTGAAATGGACAAATTTCCAGAAACATACAATCTTCCAAAACTGAATCAAGAAGAAGCAGAAAGCCTGAAATCAACTGATAAACACTACTGAAATCTAAGCAGTAATCAAACAACTCCCAGTACACAAAAGCCCAGGACTGAATGGTTTCACTGATTAATTTCACCACACATTCAAAGAAAAACTAACTCCTATCCTTCTCAAACTATTCTAAAAAATTCAAGAAGGAAGACTCCCAAACTCTTTTTATGAGTTCAGTATTATCCTAATTCCAAAACCAGGTTAAGATACAACAAAGAAAGGAAACTGCAGGCCAATATCACTGATGAACATAGATGCTAAAATCCTCAAGAAAATATTGGCAATCTGGATCCAACAATGCATTAAAAGGATCATACATCATGATCAAGTGGGATTTCTCCCAGGTATGCAAGGATGGTACAATATCTGCAGATCAATAAACATAATACATCACATAAACAAAATGAAGGACAAAAATCACATGATTATATCAATAAATACTGAATAGGATTTGATAAAATCCAGCACCCAGTTATGATAAAAACACTCAGCAAAGTGGGAATAGAGGGTGTATAACTCAACACAATAAACACCATATGTGAGAAACCTACTGCCAATGTCATACTCAATAGGTTAAAGCTAAAAATTTTCCCTTAAAACCAGGAACACGACAAGAGTGTCCACTTTCACCATTCTTATTCAACACAGTACTGAGAGTTCCAGCCACAGGGATCAGACAAAAAAGAGAAATAAAACCCATCTAAATTGAAAAAGTGGAATTAAAACAGTCATTATTAACAGATGACAAGTAGTGTATATAGAAAACCCTATAGACATCACAAAAAATGTACTCAACCTAATTCATGAATTTGATAAAATATCAGGATACAAAGTCAATATTCAGAAATTGACAGTATTTTTGTACACAAACAAGGAACTATCAGAAAGAAAAACTAGGGGAAAATGCACAGTGACCATGCAAAAACTCCATTAAGGAGAGAGGAATATATAGGCCTCCATGAATCTAAACACTCAATTTTTAAAATTTTTTCATATTTTATTTTTTATTTAGTTTTATTTTTTCTTACATTATTAAAATAGATTTTACTGATTATGCTATTACAGTTGTCCCATATTTTTCTCCCTTTTATTCCCCTCCACCCTGTACACCCCTTCCCACCAGCATTCCTCACCCCTTACTTTATGTCCATGGGTGATACATATAAGCTCTTTGGCTTCTCTGTTTCCTATACTATTCTTAACCTTTTCCTATCTATTTTATATCTACCATTTATGCTACTTCTTCCTTGTACCTTTTCTCCCATTCCTCCCCTCCCATTCCCCACTGATAACCCTCCATGTGATCTCCATTTCTGTGGTTCTGTTCCTATTCAAACAAAGTTATTTGCTTTGATTTTGTTTTTTAGGTTCAATTGTTGATTGTTGTGAGTTTGTTGTCATTTTACTATTCATAGTTTTGATCTTATTTTTCTTAGGCAAGTCCCTTTAACATTTCATATAATAAGGGATTGGTGATGATGAACTCCTCTAACTTGACCTTATCTGGGAAGCACTTTATCTGTCCTCCCATTCAAAATGGTAGTTTTGCTGGATAGAGTTTTGCTGAGATATAGGTCCTTGCTTTTCATGACTTGGAATACTTCTTTCCAGCCCATTCTTGCCTCAAGGTTTTTTTTGAGAAATCAGCTGATAGTCTTATGGGAACTGCTTGGTATGTAACTCTCTCCTTTTTTCTTGCTGCTTTTAAGATTCTCTCCTTATTTTTATTCTTGGGTAATGTAATTATGTTGTGTCTTGGTGTGTTTCTCCTTGGGTCCAACTTCTTTGGTTCTATCTGAGCTTCCTGGACTCCTTGGAAGTCTATTTGTTTTACCAGATTGGGGAAGTTTTCATTCATTGTTTTTTTCAAACAAATTTTCAATTTCTAGCTCTTCTTCTCCTTCTGGCACCCTTATATTGTAACATTTAAAGTTGTCCGAGAGGTTCCTAAGCCTCTCCTCATTTATTTGAGTTCTTGTTTCTTCATTCTGTTCTGATTGAATGTCTGTTTCTCTCTTTTCCAAATCTTTGATTTGAGTCCCAGTTTTCTTCCTTTCACTGTTCATTCCCTCCACCCTGTATATTTTTTATTTCAGTTTGTATAGCCTTCACTTCATTTATTTTCATTTGTACTCAGTCATTTCTGTGAGCATCCTGATTATCAGTGTTTTGAACTCTGCATCTGATAGGCTGACTACCTTTTCATCTCTTGGTTATTTTTCTGGAGTTTTGATCTGTTCTTTCATTTATGCCATGTTTCTTTGTCTCCATGCATCTGATGCATTGTAAGGGGCCTTAGGTGTTTGCCAAGACATGGCAACCCACTTTGCTGCACTGTGGAGCTATATGTAGGGGAGGGCCAGACAGGGAACAATGCTGCTTTCTGGCTCTTGCCTCTCTTTCAGTGACTCCCTCTGCCACCCACAAACAAATTCTGCTTTTCTAGTGCTGGTTCCAGGGTTGGTGGGTTTGTGTAAATTCTAGGACCCCATGGGTCCCTCCAACAGACTCTGCTGTGAGACTGGGAGTTTTTCCTGCCACCACCACCCCTTCAGGTTTTTAGAGCCAGAGGATTTGAGGCTTTATTTCCCCATGCTGGAACCCTGGTTTTTGAGATCTGTTCCGCTCCCCAGTTGTTCCTTCCTGCTTATCTGAATGTGAATGTCAAACCACCTGGTCTACCAGCTGCCATATCTTGCCTCATGTCCTGTCTACCCCAACTACCTGTCTCCCCCCTCCTACCAGCCTGGATAAATGTTTATTCTTTAATTCTTTGGCTGTCAGATTTCTGCATAGTTCAGTTTTCTGGCAGTTCATGTTGTTTTTTGTTTTTAAATTGTTTGTTGTCCTTTTGGTTGTGTAAGGAAATAAAGCACATCTACCTATTCTTCCATATTGGCTGGAACTCTGACATTTCTTTTAAATCACTTTTCCTACAGCTTGTTATAATCTGAAACAACTTATAATGTTACTATGAATCACACTGGATAGATTATTTCCTTTAATTCCAGGCAGTAGCTGTTGAATCAGACTAATAAATAACCACCAAGAACCCTCACTGAACTTTCCAAAAAGGCTATAAATATATTTAACAACCCACAACATAAAAACATTCAGTTCCCCACTAGGATTAAATGCTTTTCAGAAACTCTGTAAGTTATTAATATTTATATCTGAACAACAACAACAGAAAGGCTCTATAGGACATTTGAAATTCCTATTTCTTTCAGAAAAAAAATACAAGTCCAGCACTTTCTGTTTCCATTACATTGGACTTTAACAAATGCAGACATTTGTAAACATTAGGGCTCTAGTTGATCTACAAAGGAACAGAGCAAAAAGCCAACAGTACCACAGCATATATGAAAATAGGAGATCAAAAATTGTAGTGGACATTGAAAAACCAGATGGTAAGGAGAGTGGTTCAGGACAATAAGGGCCCAGGGATCAGCACAAGGACCAGGGAGGCTACAGCCCCAGGCCCAACACTCGCCAGATCTGATACAGAGCTATAGGGAGAGAGCTGGGTCAACCACTCCCTGGCCAAACAAGAATTGAGCAGCACAGGGCAGTGGGGTCATGGTGGGGAACCTGGTGGCTTAAAGGCACAGAGAGAGGAGTGAGGACTGAATGACAACCACACAGGGGCTGTGAGCATCCACACATAGCCCTGGGAAGAATGCGTGTCCCAGCCCATGCCACCAAGGGTAGCCTGGCCACATGCCCAAGCTCCCAACCTGGGAAGAGTATGCTCTGTAGAAGACCCAGAGCCCATAACCGTAAACCCAGGGAAAGCACATGAGCTCTGCAGGAACCCCGGAGCACAAAACCTGAGGGGTGGGCACACTCAACAGGAGACCCAGAGCTCACACCCATAAACCCGTGGAGAACACACTTAGGAGGGCCTGGATCCCACACCCAGGACCCTGCAGAGACGCACCAGACTGGCTCTGGAGAGAGTGCACAGCTAGCCCTGGGGAGAGCATGCTCCAGGCTGACCAACTGCTGAACAGGAAGGGAGAAAGGCAAAACCAATCGCCCCTCAGCCTGCTGCAGCCAGCAAGACCAGAAAAACTGGTTTGGCTAGTTTGAAATCAACAACAGGATTTTTTGTTTGTTTGTTTGTTTGTTTGTTTGATTTTGTTTTTTAAGCAATTTTTTATTTTTAAATTTTTATTATTTATGTATCTCTCAATTCCTTTTGCTTCTCTTTCCTTCCTTCTAGTTGTATTCCTTCTTCCTTTCTTTACAATTTTATCTCTTCTTCCTTCCTCCTTCTGCTTTTTTTTCCTTTTTCCTTTTTCTTCTTAAATACCCACAGGTAACACAAAAAATCCAGAACTGTGAAAAGACTAAAGTTGGACCCAAAGAGGGGGCATCCCGGCAGCTGAGACAGTGGGACAAATTTCATTTTACTGTTACAGAGAACCTAAAAGTTATTACATATTTGTATTATTACTTTTTCATTATTCTTATATCTTTTATTTCAATAGTATTTCTGTATTCCTCCTCTTTCTGTATAGTCTTCTTTGCTTGGTTGCTTATATTGTATCATTTCACAGGTTTCCCCTGTTATCTCATTCATAGTTTCTTGCTAATTTACTGTCCTTCACTTCATTTTTGTTCCATTGGTACACTGCTCAAGGTCATATACTCCCTACTCTTGTTATCTAGATCTCATAGATTCTGTCAAATGACTGTTGCACTAATATTATTGTAAATAATAGATATTCCATACAATTGTAAATACTACAGAACACCCTGCCCACTCCTCGCACAGATCTTACCCCCTTCACAGTTTACTGAAATGTATTACTGCAGTGGTTAACTCTATTTCTCTCACACACTACACCTATTTACTGTGCTTTACTCTCACCTTACCTCATAATCTGACCTCTCACAACCTGACTGCTTTGGAGATCCAAATCACAATCCTTCCCTCCCCAACTAGAGTCTTATTTTCTTTCCATCCTTTCTAAAAAGTGGACATTTGGGTGGAATATCACAGATAACACTATACACAGCCAAAGGATCTTCTATCTCTTCTCTACTGGCCGCTACTGTAAATGTCTTTGAATACTCACCTGCTGTCTTAAAACAATTTGCCTTACCTCTCCAACTGATCACAAAAAAGAGTAGCTGGAAGCTGTGAATACCAGGATACTCAAGTGAGACTGCCCCACTGAATCTCACAGGTATTCTACCACAGAAGTTCACACCATAAACCCAGGGATCTAGAACAGATCAGTTGAAGAAGCTGAGACTAACAAGAAGACTCTCATGGACAATGAGAAGACAAAGAAACAATCCCCAAATGAAGGGAAAGGAGGAAGCCACAGAAAGAATGCTAAATGAACTACAGGCAACTCAACTATCAGATATTGAGTTCAAAGCAATGGTTATCAGGAAGTTCAATGAGCTCACAATGAGCTACCAGAAACTACAGGGAAACTACAATGAGCTCACTGCAAACTATATCAACATGAAAAAGGAAATAGAAACTATCAACAAGAGCCAAGAGTAAATGAAGAATACAATGTCTGAAATGAAGAAAACAGTAGAAGGAATCAAAAGCAGGCTCAAAGAAGCAGAAGGTAGGATCAGCGAGCTAGAGGACAAAGTAGAAAAAAAAAACACCCAGCAAGAGCAAGAAAAGGAAAAGAGGCTCAGAAAGAATGAAAAGGGATTAAGAGAAATGCAAGACAATATGAAATGTAATAATACCCAAATAATAGGAACACCAGAAGGAGAAGAAAAAGAACAAGGGATAAAAAACCTATTCAAAAAAGTAATGATGGAAAACTTTCCTAATTTGATGAGAGAAAAAGTACACAAATCCAGGAAACACAGAGAGTCCCAATCAAGAGGAACCCAAAGAGGCCCACCTCAAGACACACCATAATTAAAATGGCAAATTTCAAGACAAAGAGAGAATCTTAAGGGCAGCAAGGGAGAAACAGGAAGTAACATACAAGAGAACTCCCATAAGGCTAGTAGCTGACTTCTCAATGAAAACACTGCAAGCCAGAAGAGAATGGCAAGAAATATTCCAAGTAATGAGAGCCAGAGGTCTGCAACCAAGGCTACTTTATCCAGCAAGCCTCTCAATCAAGATAGAAGGCCAAATAAGAAGCTTCCCAGACAAAAGAAGTCTAAAAGAATACACCTCCACCAAACCAGCTCTGCAAGACATGCTAAAAGGACTGATTTAAGGAAAGGGAGGAAAAGGGAGAGACAGAGGAACACAGGCACATAAATGGCAATGAATAAGTACCTATCAATAATAACCTTAAATGTAAATGGATTAAATGCTCCAATCAAAAGAAATAGAATAGCTAAATGGGTAAGAAAGCATGACCCACACATATGCTGCCTACAAGAGACCCACCTCAGGATAAAAGACCTACACAGGCTGAAAGTGAAGGGCTGGAAACAAATTTTCCAAGCAAATGGACAGGGGGGAAAAAAGCCAGGGGTAGCAATACTCATATCAGACAAACTAGACTTCAGCCATAAAGAGAGATCCAGAAGGCCACTTCATAATACTCAAGGGAAGAATCCAAAAAGAACACATAAACATTGTAAACATGTGCACACAACACAGGAGCACCCAAATACATAAAGAAAATCTTAGAGGGCTTCAAGAAAGATATTGACAGCAACACAATTATAGTGGGGGAATTTAACACCCCACTGTCAAAAATGGACAGATCTTCTAAACTAAATATCAACAAAGATATTGAGGCATTAAACAATACCCTAGAGGAAATGGACTTAACTAATATAGAGAGAGCCCTCCATCCCAAAGAAGCTAAATACACATTCTTTTCAAATGCACATGGAACATTTTCAAAGATAGACCACATGATAGGACACAAAACAAGCCTCAACAAATTCAAGAAAATTGAAATCATATCAAGCATTTTCTCCAACCACAAGGGACTGAAACTAGAAACCAGCCCAAGGAAAAAAATCCAAAACAGTCAAAATCATGGAGATTGAATAGCATGCTATTAAACAATGAATTTGCAAAGAGTGAAATTAGGGAAGAAATCAAAAAGTTTCTGGAAACAAATGAAAATGAATTCACAACAACCCAAAACTTATGGGACACAGCAAAGGCAGTCCTGAGAGGGAACTTCATAGTGATACAGGCCTACCTAAAAAAGATAGAAACATTTCAAACAAACAACCTAATCCTACACCTACAAGAACTCAAGGAACAACAACAAAGACAGCCCAGAGCAAGTAGAAAGAAGGAAATAACCAAGATCAGAGCAAATTTAAATCACATAGAGACTAAAAGCACAATTCTAAGGATCAATGAATCCAGGAGTTGGTTCTTTGAAAAGATAAACAAAATCGACAAGCCTTTAAGCAGACTCATCAATAAACACAATCAGAAATGAAAGAGGAGAGATTACAACTGATACCACAGAACTACAAAGGGTTGTAAGAAGTTACTATGAAGAACTGTATGCCAAGAAACTTGAAAATCTAGGTGAAATGGACAAATTTCTGGAAAAATATAATCTTCCAAAACTCAATGAAAAAGAAGCAGAAAGCCTGAACAGACCAATAACAGCAAATGAAATTGAAGCAGGAATCAAAAAACTCTGGACACAGAAAAGCCCTGGGCCAGACGGCTTCACAGGAGAATTCTTCAAAGAATTTAATGAAGAGCTAACCCCTATCCTTCAGAGACTATCCCCCCCCCAACAAAAAAATGATGGAAGACTCACTAAAATCCTCAACAAAAATATTGGCAAACTGCATCCAACAATACATTAAAAAGATCATACACCATGACCAAGTGGGATTCATCCTAGGGATGCAAGGATGGTACAATATTCGCAAATCAATAAATGTAATACACCACATAAACAAAATCAAAGACAAAAATCACATGATCATATAAATTGATGTGGAAAAAGCATTTGATAAGGTGTGGCACCCACTTGTGATAAAAACACTCAGCAAAGTGGGAATAGAGGGAGCATCCCTCAACATAATAAAGGCCATATATGAGAGCACTACAGCCAACATCATACTCAATGGGCAAGAACCAAAATCTTTTCCACTAACATCAGGAACAAGACAAGTTGTCCAATTTCACCACTTCTATTCAATATGTTGTGGAAAATCCACCCACACGCGGGGAGATAATGAAGCACAAACTTTGTTACCCGGGGGCCCAGAGGGGGTGGCTAACATCGAAATCCTCTGAGCACCGATCCTCACTCTCCCAGGGTTTAAATAGTCCCGGGCTTCCTACCTACCTGGCGAAGCAAGGTTACAGAAGCCGAATGCGGAAGTTAGGTCCAGCTACCTTATATGGGAGACAAAGAGAAAACTCAGGAGGAATTTGCAGAAGCTACAGAGCACAGGAGCTTATCATGGGCGTCTGTGTACGACCTTGAGTAACTGGCCGTTGCTTTGGTTACGACTTGTCAGCTTCTACAGTCCTGTGTGAAACTTTGCAAGTGTTACAGTTACAGAGCATAAGAAACCTTTTGGAGTTTTCTTTTCCTGCCACAAATATAGTACTGCAAGTTTTAGCCACAAAAATCAAACAAGAAAAGGAAATAAAAGGCATGCAGTTGGAAAGGAGGAAGGAAAACTGTCATTGTTTACAGGTGACATGGCAATGTACTTAAATCCTATAGACTCCACCAAAAAACTGCTTGACCTAATAAATGAATTGGGCAAAACAGCAGGATACAAAGTCAATGTCCAGAAATCAAAGGCATTTCTGTACACCAACAATGAAACAGCAGAAGCAGAAATCAAGAAAAAAAATCCCATTTGATATAGCAAAAGGAAAAAATAAACTACCTAGGAATAAACCTAACCAAAGAGGTAAAAGACCTGTATTCAGAAAACTGCACAACACTGAAGAAAGAAATCAAGGAAGACACAATCAAATGGAAACATACACCGTGTTCATGGATTGGAAGAATTAACATCATCAAAATGTCCATAACTACCCAAAGCAATTTACAGATTCAATGCCATACCTATTAAAGTACCAATGGCATATTTTACACACATAGAACAAACACTTCAAAAATTTATATGGAACCACAAATGACCCCAAATAGCTGTTGCATATTGGAGAAAGAAGAGTAAAGTAGGAGAAATCACAATACCTGATACTAAACTGTATTACAAGGCCACTGTAATCAAAACAGTCTGGTACTGGCATAAAACAGTCACATGGACCAGTGGAACAGAACAGAGAGCCCAGAAATAAACCCAAGTCTCTACAGTCAATTAATATTTGACAAAGGAGGCAGCAACATAAAATGGAGTAAAAATAGCCTCTTCAAGAAATGGTGTTGGGAGAACTGGACAGCTATGTGCAAAGAAATGAAACTCAAGCACCAACTTACATCTTACACAAAAATAAATTCAAGGTGGATAAAAGATTTAAATATAAGCTGTGACACCATTAAAGTCCTAGAGAAGAACATAGGCAAGAAAACCTCAGATATTATAGGCAGCAACATTTTTACTGATATGTCCCCTAGAGCAAGGAACATGAAAGAAAGAATAAACAAATGGGATCTCATCAAAATAAAAAGCTTCTGCAGAGCTAAAGAAAACAGTATTAAAATAAAAAAGAGAGCCAACTATATGGGAAAGCATATTTGCCAATGATACCTCAGACAAGGGTTTAATCTCCAAAATATATAAAGAACTTAGATGACTCCTCCACTCTAAGAAGACAAACAACCCAATTAAAAACTAGGCAAGGGACTTGAAGAAACAATTCTCCACGGAGAACATACAGAGGATCCAAAGACACATGAAAAGATGTTCAATATCGCTAGCTATCATAGATGCAAATTAAAACCACAAAGAGATACCACTTCACACCAGTCACAATGGCCATCATAAACAAAGCAACAAACAGCAAGTGTTGGAGAGGCTGTGGAGAAAAGGGGACCCTAGTGTACTGTTGGTAGGACTGTAGACTGGTACAACCACTATGGAAACAGTATGGAATTTTGAAATGTAATGGAAAATGATTAAAATAAAATTTTTAAAAAGTTATGAAATTCTCAATATCTAACCTGTCTCTCTGACCAGTTTCTTTTTAATTTTTATTTTTAACACAATACAAATATAAATAAATCAGGAGATATACAAACTAAAAAACAAAATGAGGCAAAACCAAAAAATAACCTTTTTTTGCCTAACCTCTACTGGCAACAGGTCATGTAATATTCAATTCTGTATCTAATTTATTTCCTTGTTTTGGGGTCAGAAGGAGTTTTGGCATGTTGTTGCCTAACTTTCAGTCTGTGCACACTCTCCAGGAATGTCAGGGTCTTTAGAGCTGCCCCACTGGGTCTAGCTATGGTTTACAAGGCCCCAGTGGGCCACAGCTAGCCCAGGGCATAGCCACCTAGCCTCTTACCAGGTCATTTTTCTGTCAGCTAAGCATCTTTAACTACCCTCTAGTATGACATTGGTTATACTTTCTTTTCATGCACTGGAGATTTTCTCATTGAAATAAGAATTATATTTGATAGTAAACTCTTTACCTGGTGCATGTACTCAATCCAGGATGCAATTACACAAATAGGGAAATATCAATCCTTATGTTAGGCCCATAAATTTCTCATGTAACTTCATTCCTTCAACAAGACACAGCCATCATGATATCCAATTCTTTTGTTATTCCTATTTGTGCAAAGAAGAAAAAACAAACATTATAATAGTGATGAATACCAAAATAGGCAACGGTGGGCAGGGGAAGTATAGATCATCTTTAAAGAGGTGAAGAGAATGTAGAAAATAATCTATGTTTGTTTATCTACAACATACAACATAAGAGCTTTCAATAGTGAAGGACACAAAGTCAAAAAGAGCTTGCATCTGTTTTTCTTGTTTACAAAACTGAATCTTAATCTCAAGTTCTGGTTTCTCCCTTGAACAGCCCTATTTCTATTTCAATAAAACAAAATGAAATTAAACTTATTTAGTGACTGAAAAATTACTGTACTAGATTCCTTCTTCAGCTAGTCAGCCTTCATAGAGGCACCCAGCTGATCCACTGTGTGGGGTTACCATGCTTATTAATCAGATGCTCCACACCCGCTTCAGGACCCTAAGTCTCTGTGGAAACCTCAGAATAAAGTACTGCTGATCATAAAGATGATTTCCCAACAAGCCTGTAAGAGCAATCACTCCACTTTGAGAAAAAGAGACCTTGGCTGAAGCCACTTGTGTTCTGTTTTTGGTGTCTTGTTTATAATGAAGGGAGGATAATTAAAGCGAAAATCAGAAGTTACAACAAAAGAAATTGCATTTCTTTAAGAACCAAATAGGTACAGAAATACTGGCTTCAATTTCCTTCCTAGCAACAGATAAGAAAAGGTTTAGTCACCATTCCTTCAAAGACTTCATTAAGTAGATAAACCCTAGAGGCTTGAACACTAACCAGAGCCAAATATTCCCTAAAGAAGGCTTTTCACAGTGACAGTAAAAGAGTCATAGAAAGAAAGCACAAATTTAAATGACACCCTTCACATCCAAAAAAATGACAGAAAGCTGAGTTTTGCTCCTATTTATACTATACTGTCCCCATCTTTAAAATGATTCTTTAATGGTGCTTTGTCATATGCAGAATGATCCATATAGATTGATCTGGTATGAGATAAATAAAAAGTATTCTTATCCTCATTTCACAGATGAGGAAATTAATTATTGAGAATATGATCAAGGCTGTACACACTATATTTATCCAAACCTGGATTGCAACAATCAGGAGACCTAAATTCCAGCTACAACTTAGGCATTGTTAAACTGGATATGGATAACACTCACCAAACTGCTGATCCTTAATTTGCTCAATTTCCAGACAGTTTCTTAGTCTCCATTTTAATAAAACACTTTTCACTTTTCTCTATAAACTACCTAACCCTTTAACCACCTTTCAGAAATGAATAGCTTCAAGTAAACTGATCGAAAGATATACAGTATGAATACTAAGCATCAGAAGGCTAGAATGGTGACATTATATAAAATACAATGGACTTCATGACAAAAAGTATCACCAAAGATAAATAAGGACATCACACTGTGATGAAAGGGTGAGTTCATCAGAGCATAACAATAACAACTGTGTATGTGCCTAAAAACAGAGCATCAAAATACATAAGGCAAAAGAATGCAGAATCAAAGGGAGAAATAGACAATTCTATCACGAATGAAGATTTTAATTCTCTCTGTCAGCAGCTACTAGAACAACTTGATGAGAAATCAGCAAACTTTTTCTAGAAAAGGACCAAACACCAAATATAGCTGGCTTTCTGGGCCACAGTCTTTGCTAGAACTCTTCAACTTTGCTTTGATAGCACAAAAAGAAGCTGGAGATGATATTTAAAAATGTCCGTACCTTTGTGACAATAAAACTTTCTTTATAAAAATAGGCAGTGGGATAGATTTAGCCCACAAACTGTATTTTGCCAACCCCTAAACAAATAATAATTATAAAAAATGCAAAAACATAAAAGATACTAAGAACACAACAAACTACCAGGACTTATAAAAGACATTACATCTAATAACAGCTTAATAGGCTTTCTTTTGAAATATACGTAGAAAGGACACATGCTAGGCCATAAAAAAGTGTTAATTTATTATAAACACTGAAATCATACAAAGCACACTGTCTGAATAAAATGGAATTAAATTAGAAATTAACAATATTAGTATAACTAGAAGAGCCCCAAATATTTGGCAATTAAAGAATACATTCTTAAATAATCCATGGGTCAAAAAAGAGATCATAGAAGAAAGTAGAAGACACTTTGAAATGAATAATAATAAAAATAAAATGTTTCAAAATTTGTGGGATACAACTAAAGCAGCATGTAGATGGATGTCTATAGTTTTAAATGCTTGTATTAGAAGATATAAAATCAATGATAAGCTTCCATTTTAAGAAGTTGGAAAAAGAAGATAAAACTAAATTGAAAGTAAGTAAATGGAAGGATATAAAGATAAGAACACAAATCAATAAAGAGAAAAATAATAAGAGAAGATCATAGAGAAAAAAGCTGGTTATTTGACACAATCAATAAAAGTGATTTCTCTAGCTAGACTGGTCAAGAATAAAAGAAAAGACACAGATTACCAATATCAGAATAACAAGGAAAATACCTTACAAATCCTACAAATATTAAAAAGAAAGTAAAATATTATGAACAAATTTGTGGCAATAAATTTGACAACTTAGGTGAAATAAACAAATTTCTTAGAGACATATGAGTGCAAAAAATGAAGGTAAGAAAAAAATAGAAAAATTGAAGAGCTCTGCATTAATTAAATAATTCAAATATGTAATTAAAGCAATTTCTCTCCCCTCTTTATGCCCACATACCCCCACCCCAGACACCAAAAGGCTTCTGTGATGAAATCTATCAAATATTTAAAGAAGAGATAATATCTCCACACACATAGAGGGACTATTTCTCATTTCATTTTGTGAGGCCAATGCAAGCAAGCCAGACAAATACCTCACAAAAAAGGAAAATGATAGGTCAATATCTCTCATGAACACGAATGCAAAAATCCTTGACAAAATTTAAACAAGTAGAAGCCAACAAATGTATCATGGCCAAATGAGATTTATCCCAAGAATGGATAAAGGCTGGTGTAACATCTGAAAAATCAATGTAATTAATCACATTTATAGAATAAATATATTAAACCATATGAGTATTTCAATAGATACATGAAAAGATTTGACAAATTTCAACATCCATTCATGATTAAAAAAAAAACTCCAAGGAAAGCAAGAATAAAATAACTTTTTCAATTTGATTAAAAGCATATAGAAAAAATATACAGCTAATATTATACTCAGTCATGGGAGACTCAATGCTTTCTATCTAAGATTAAGAAAAATCAGCCCTGGCTGGTGTAGCTCAGTGGATTGAGCATGGTCTGGGAACCAAAGTGTCCCAGGTTCGATTCCCAGCCAGGGTACATGCCTGGGTTGCAGGCCATAACCCCCAGCAACCGCACATTGATGTTTCTCTCTATCTTCCTCTCTTCCCTCTCTAAAAATAAATAAATAAAATCTTTAAAAAAAAAAGAAAGAAAAAACAATGCCGTTCTTTTTTTACCACCTTTACTCATCGCTGTACTGAAGCTATGACCAGGGCAATAAGGCAAGAAAAAGAAATGAAAGACATATAGGTTTAAAAAAGAAATAAAACAGTCTCTTTGTGCTGATGATATGACTTTGTACAGGGAAAACCTTAGAGAATCAACAAAAGAGCTGCCAGAACAAATAAATGAACTTAGCAATGTCACAGGATATAAGATTAATATACAAAAACCTCTTGTATTTCTTTAAACTAGCAATGATGACTTATAAATAAAAATTAAAAAACAATACCTTTACAAAAATAAACCTTACAAGTAAATTTAATTAATAACCTCTACATTGAAAATTTGAAAACCTTAAATAGGAAAATCAAAGTAGGCTTCAGTCTATGGACAGATATACATAATGTTAATGTAGTGGAAGATTCAATATTATTAAGATGGAAATTCTTCTCCAATTAATCTTTAAATCAGTCAATTACAATTAAAATCCTATCATGGTTTTGAACAGACTGACAAACTAAATTGAAAATTTATACCAAAAGGAAAAGACTGAAAGCTAAGAGTACTGTAAAATCATAAATTTGGAAGACTTATAGTACCTAATTTCAAAAGTTCTTATAAAGCTACAGTAATCAAGAGATTACTGTATTAGTATAAGGAATGACATCAATTCAACATAACTGAGTGTCCAAAATTAGTCCCATCCTTATATGGCTTACTGCATTTCAACAAACATGCCATGATATTTCAAGGGGCAAAAGAGAATCTTTGCACCAAATGGTATTGGAACAACTGTATCTCTATGGGAAAAGAGTGAATTTAACTCTTATCATATACCACACACAGAAATTAACTTTATAGGAATCATAAGATTAAACATAAGAGCTAAAACAATTAAACTTATAGAAGAAAACATAGGTGAAAATTCTTGTGACATTAGTTAGGCAAAGATTTCTTAAAAAGGGCACAAAAACCGGAGCCTATATAAAAAAAATTATAAACATAATAAAAATTGAACTTCTTATTCAAAATATATCTTAAAAAAAAAAAACGAAACACAAGCCACAGACTAGGAGAAAATATTTGGAAAATACATGCTTAACAAAAATGTATATATAGGCCTCAGATATTGATATACACACATATATATCTTACAAATGAATAAGACAAATAATGTGTGTGTATATATACACATATATATTTCTTACAAATGAATAAGAGGGCAACTCAATTAAAAATGGACATTTCACCAAAGTCAATATATAAATAACAAAAAAAGCACATAAGAGATGCTCAGAAGAAAAATGCTTAGTCATAAGGGAAATGTACATTAAAACCACAATGAGATATATTTTGCAACCAACAAAATGACAAATGGCAAAAAAAACCAAACCTGACAATATTAAGTGTTAGCAAGAATATGAAGTGACTGGAACTCTCATTCATTGCTTGTTGGAATACAAAATGGTATACCCACTTTGCAAAATAGTATGTTATTAACTTTTTTAAAAATATATTTTATTGATTATGCTATTACAGTTGTCCCATTTCCTCCCTTCACTCCACTCCAACCTCCACACCCTTTCCAACCCAAATTGCCCCCTTTAGTTCATGTCCATGTGTCGTATATGTAAGTTCTTTGGCTTCTATATTTCCCACACTATTCTTACCCTCCCCCTGTCCATTTTCTCTCTACGATCTATGCTACTTTCCTTCTTTTTCTTAGGTAAGTTCCTTTCACATTTCATACAAGGACTTGGTGATGATGAACTCCTTTAACTTGACCTTATCTGAGAAGCACTTTACCTGCCCTTCCATTCCAAATAAAAGCTTTGCTGGATAGAGTAATCTTGGAGTAGGTCCTTCCCTTTCATGACTTGGAATATTTCTTTCCAGCCCCTTCTTGTCTGCAAGGTCTCTTTTGAGAAATCAGCTGACAGTCTTATGGGAATTCCTTTCTAGGTAACGCTTCCTTTCTTCTTGCTGCTTCTAAGATTCTCTCCTTAATTTTAATCATGGGTAATTTAATTATGATGTGCCTTGGGGTGTTTCTCCTTGGGTCCAACTTCTTTGGGACTCTGAGTTTCCTGGGCTTACTGGAAGTCTATTTCCTTAGCCAGAATGGGGAAGTTCTCCTTTATTATTTGTTCAAATAACTTTTCCACCTGTTGCTCTTCCTCTTCTCCTTCTGACACCCCTATAATTCAGATGTTGGAATGTTTAAAGATGTCCTGGAGGTTCCCAAGCCTCTCCTCAATTTTTTGAATTCTTGTTTCTTCATTCTTTTTCTGGTTGGATAATTCTTTCTTCCTTCTGGTTCACTCCATTGATTTGAGTCCCAGTTTCCTCCCCATTACTATTGGTTCCCTGTACATTTTCCTTTATTTCAATTAGCAGTGCCTTCATTTTTTCATCTAATTTGTGACCAAATCCAACCAGTTCTGTGAGCAACCTGATTACTGGTGTTTTGAACTGTGCATCTGATAGGTTGGTTATCACTTTATCACTTAGTTGTATTTTTTCTGGAGCTTTGATCTGTTCTTTCATTTGGGCCATTTTTTAAAAATTTTATTTTCCCCTGGCTGGTGTAGCTCAGTGGATTGAGTGCGGGCTGCGAACCAAAGTGTTGCAGGTTCAATTCCCAGCCAGGGTACATGCCTGGGTTGCAGGCCATGACCCCCAGCAGCTGCACATTGATGTTTCTTTCTCTCTCTCCCTCCCTTCCCTCTCCAGGAATAAATAAATAAAATCTTTAAATTAAAAAAAATTTATTTTAATCACGGTTCAAGTACATTTTTCTGTCCTTTACTCCCCCCCGGTACTTCCCAAATCCCTCCCATTTCCACCCCCCCACCAGTTTTTGTCCCTGTGTCCTTTATATTTGTTCCTGTAAATCCTTCCCATTCTCCCCTGAAATTCCCTCCCCTCTCCCATCTGGTCACTGTCAGCCTGTCCTCTATTTCAGTGTCTTTGACTATATTTTGCTTGTTTCTTTGTTTTGTTGTTTAGGTTCCTGTTAAAGGTGAGATCATATGGTATTTGTGTTTCACTGCCTGGCTTATTTGGCTGAGCATAATACTTTCCAGTTCCATCGATGCTGTCACAAAAGGTAGGAGCCCCATCTTTCTTTCTGCTGCATAGAATTCCATTGTGTAAATGTACCATAGTTTTTTGATCCATTCATTTACTGATGGGCATCTAGGTTGCTTCGAGTACTTAGCTATTGTAAATTGTGCCGCTCTGAACATTGGGGTGTATAGGTTCTTTTGGATTGGTGTTTCAGGGTTCTTAGGATATAGGCCCAGCTATGGAATTGCTGAGTCAAAAGGCAGATCCATTTTTAGTTTTCTGAGGAAGTTCCATACTGTTTCCATAGTGGTTGTACCAGTCTACAGTCCTACCAACAGTACACTAGGGTCCCCTTTTCTCCACAGCCTCTCCAACACTTGCTGTTTGTTGCTTTGTTTATGATGGCCATTGTGACTGGTGTGAAGTGGTATCTCTTTGTGGTTTTAATTTGCATCTATGATAGCTAGCGATATTGAACATCTTTTCATGTGTCTTTGGATCCTCTGTATGTTCTCCGTGGAGAATTGTTTCTTCAAGTCCCTTGCCTAGTTTTTAATTGGGTTGTTTGTCTTCTTAGAGTGGAGGAGTCATCTAAGTTCTTTATATATTTTGGAGATTAAACCCTTGTCTGAGGTATCATTGGCAAATATGCTTTCCCATATAGTTGGCTCTCTTTTTATTTTAATACTGTTTTCTTTAGCTCTGCAGAAGCTTTTTATTTTGATGAGATCCCATTTGTTTATTCTTTCTTTCATGTTCCTTGCTCTAGGGGACATATCAGTAAAAATGTTGCTGCCTATAATATCTGAGGTTTTCTTGCCTATGTTCTTCTCTAGGACTTTAATGGTGTCACAGCTTATATTTAAATCTTTTATCCACCTTGAATTTATTTTTTGTGTAAGATGTAAGTTGGTGCTTGAGTTTCATTTCTTTGCACATAGCTGTCCAGTTCTCCCAACACCATTTCTTGAAGAGGCTATTTTTACTCCATTTTATGTTGCTGCCTCCTTTGTCAAATATTAATTGACTGTAGAGACTTGGGTTTATTTCTGGGCTCTCTGTTCTGTTCCACTGGTCCATGTGACTGTTTTATGCCAGTACCAGACTGTTTTGATTACAGTGGCCTTGTAATACAGTTTAGTATCAGGTATTGTGATTTCTCCTACTTTACTCTTCTTTCTCCAATATGCAACAGCTATTTGGGGTCATTTGTGGTTCCATATAAATTTTTGAAGTGTTTGTTCTATGTGTGTAAAATATGCCATTGGTACTTTAATAGGTATGGCATTGAATCTGTAAATTGCTTTGGGTAGTTATGGACATTTTGATGATGTTAATTCTTCCAATCCATGAACACGGTGTATGTTTCCATTTGATTGTGTCTTCCTTGATTTCTTTCTTCAGTGTTGTGCAGTTTTCTGAATACAGGTCTTTTACCTCTTTGGTTAGGTTTATTCCTAGGTAGTTTATTTTTCCTTTTGCTATATCAAATGGGATTTTTTTTCTTGATTTCTGCTTCTGCTGTTTCATTGTTGGTGTACAGAAATGCCTTTGATTTCTGGACATTGACTTTGTATCCTGCTGTTTTGCCCAATTCATTTATTAGGTCAAGCAGTTTTTTGGTGGAGTCTATAGGATTTAAGTACATTGCCATGTCACCTGTAAACAATGACAGTTTTCCTTCCTCCTTTCCAACTGCATGCCTTTTTATTTCCTTTTCTTGTTTGATTTTTGTGGCTAAAACTTGCAGTACTATATTTGTGGCAGGAAAAGAAAACTCCAAAAGGTTTCTTATGCTCTGTAACTGTAACACTTGCAAAGTTTCACACAGGACTGTAGAAGCTGACAAGTCGTAACCAAAGCAACGGCCAGTTACTCAAGGTCGTACACAGACGCCCATGATAAGCTCCTGTGCTCTGTAGCTTCTGCAAATTCCTCCTGAGTTTTCTCTTTGTCTCCCATATAAGGTAGCTGGACCTAACTTCCGCATTCGGCTTCTGTAACCTTGCTTCGCCAGGTAGGTAGGAAGCCCGGGACTATTTAAACCCTGGGAGAGTGAGGATCGGTGCTCAGAGGATTTCGATGTTAGCCACCCCCTCTGGGCCCCCGGGTAACAAAGTTTGTGCTTCATTATCTCCCCGCGTGTGGGTGGATTTTCCACAACATATTGAATAGAAGTGGTGAAATTGGACAACTTGTCTTGTTCCTGATGTTAGTGGAAAAGATTTTGGTTCTTGCCCATTGAGTATGATGTTGGCTGTAGTGCTCTCATATATGGCCTTTATTATGTTGAGGGATGCTCCCTCTATTCCCACTTTGCTGAGTGTTTTTATCACAAGTGGGTGCCACACCTTATCAAATGCTTTTTCCACATCAATTTATATGATCATGTGATTTTTGTCTTTGATTTTGTTTATGTGGTGTATTACATTTATTGATTTGCGAATATTGTACCATCCTTGCATCCCTAGGATGAATCCCACTTGGTCATGGTGTATGATCTTTTTAATGTATTGTTGGATGCAGTTTGCCAATATTTTTGTTGAGGATTTTAGTGAGTCTTCCATCATTTTTTTGTTGGGGGGGGATAGTCTCTGAAGGATAGGGGTTAGCTCTTCATTAAATTCTTTGAAGAATTCTCCTGTGAAGCCGTCTGGCCCAGGGCTTTTCTGTGTCCAGAGTTTTTTGATTCCTGCTTCAATTTCATTTGCTGTTATTGGTCTGTTCAGGCTTTCTGCTTCTTTTTCATTGAGTTTTGGAAGATTATATTTTTTCCAGAAATTTGTCCATTTCACCTAGATTTTCAAGTTTCTTGGCATACAGTTCTTCATAGTAACTTCTTACAACCCTTTGTAGTTCTGTGGTATCAGTTGTAATCTCTCCTCTTTCATTTCTGATTGTGTTTATTGATGAGTCTGCTTAAAGGCTTGTCGATTTTGTTTATCTTTTCAAAGAACCAACTCCTGGATTCATTGATCCTTAGAATTGTGCTTTTAGTCTCTATGTGATTTAAATTTGCTCTGATCTTGGTTATTTCCTTCTTTCTACTTGCTCTGGGCTGTCTTTGTTGTTGTTCCTTGAGTTCTTGTAGGTGTAGGATTAGGTTGTTTGTTTGAAATGTTTCTATCTTTTTTAGGTAGGCCTGTATCACTATGAAGTTCCCTCTCAGGACTGCCTTTGCTGTGTCCCATAAGTTTTGGGTTGTTGTGAATTCATTTTCATTTGTTTCCAGAAACTTTTTGATTTCTTCCCTAATTTCACTCTTTGCAAATTCATTGTTTAATAGCATGCTATTCAATCTCCATGATTTTGACTGTTTTGGATTTTTTTCCTTGGGCTGGTTTCTAGTTTCAGTCCCTTGTGGTTGGAGAAAATGCTTGATATGATTTCAATTTTCTTGAATTTGTTGAGGCTTGTTTTGTGTCCTATCATGTGGTCTATCTTTGAAAATGTTCCATGTGCATTTGAAAAGAATGTGTATTTAGCTTCTTTGGGATGGAGGGCTCTCTCTATATTAGTTAAGTCCATTTCCTCTAGGGTATTGTTTAATGCCTCAATATCTTTGTTGATATTTAGTTTAGAAGATCTGTCCATTTTTGACAGTGGGGTGTTAAATTCCCCCACTATAATTGTGTTGCTGTCAATATCTTTCTTGAAGCCCTCTAAGATTTTCTTTATGTATTTGGGTGCTCCTGTGTTGTGTGCACATGTTTACAATGTTTATGTGTTCTTTTTGGATTCTTCCCTTGAGTATTATGAAGTGGCCTTCTGGATCTCTCTTTATGGCTTTTTTTTTGAAGTCTAGTTTGTCTGATATGAGTATTGCTACCCCGGCTTTTTTCCCCCTGTCCATTTGCTTGGAAAATTTGTTTCCAGCCCTTCACTTTCAGCCTGTGTAGGTCTTTTATCCTGAGGTGGGTCTCTTGTAGGCAGCATATGTGTGGGTCATGCTTTCTTACCCATTTAGCTATTCTATTTCTTTTGATTGGAGCATTTAATCCATTTACATTTAAGGTTATTATTGATAGGTACTTATTCATTGCCATTTATGTGCCTGTGTTCCTCTGTCTCTCCCTTTTCCTCCCTTTCCTTAAATCAGTCCTTTTAGCATGTCTTGCAGAGCTGGTTTGGTGGAGGTGTATTCTTTTAGACTTCTTTTGTCTGGGAAGCTTCTTATTTGGCCTTCTATCTTGATTGAGAGGCTTGCTGGATAAAGTAGCCTTGGTTGCAGACCTCTGGCTCTCATTACTTGGAATATTTCTTGCCATTCTCTTCTGGCTTGCAGTGTTTTCATTGAGAAGTCAGCTACTAGCCTTATGGGAGTTCTCTTGTATGTTACTTCCTGTTTCTCCCTTGCTGCCCTTAAGATTCTCTCTTTGTCTTGAAATTTGCCATTTTAATTATGGTGTGTCTTGAGGTGGGCCTCTTTGGGTTCCTCTTGATTGGGACTCTCTGTGTTTCCTGGATTTGTGTACTTTTTCTCTCATCAAATTAGGAAAGTTTTCCATCATTACTTTTTTGAATAGGTTTTTTATCCCTTGTTCTTTTTCTTCTCCTTCTGGTGTTCCTATTATTTGGGTATTATTACATTTCATATTGTCTTGCATTTCTCTTAATCCCTTTTCATTCTTTCTGAGCCTCTTTTCCTTTTCTTGCTCTTGCTGGGTGTTTTTTTTTTCTACTTTGTCCTCTAGCTCGCTGATCCTACCTTCTGCTTCTTTGAGCCTGCTTTTGATTCCTTCTACTGTTTTCTTCATTTCAGACATTGTATTCTTCATTTACTCTTGGCTCTTGTTGATAGTTTCTATTTCCTTTTTCATGTTGATATAGTTTGCAGTGAGCTCATTGTAGTTTCCCTGTAGTTTCTGGTAGCTCATTGTGAGCTCATTGAACTTCCTGATAACCATTGCTTTGAACTCAATATCTGATAGTTGAGTTGCCTGTAGTTCATTTAGCATTCTTTCTGTGGCTTCCTCCTTTCCCTTCATTTGGGGATTGTTTCTTTGTCTTCTCATTGTCCATGAGAGTCTTCTTGTTAGTCTCAGCTTCTTCAACTGATCTGTTCTAGATCCCTGGGTTTATGGTGTGAACTTCTGTGGTAGAATACCTGTGAGATTCAGTGGGGCAGTCTCACTTGAGTATCCTGGTATTCACAGCTTCCAGCTACTCTTTTTTGTGATCAGTTGGAGAGGTAAGGCAAATTGTTTTAAGACAGCAGGTGAGTATTCAAAGACATTTACAGTAGCGGCCAGTAGAGAAGAGATAGAAGATCCTTTGGCTGTGTATAGTGTTATCTGTGATATTCCACCCAAATGTCCACTTTTTAGAAAGGATGGAAAGAAAATAAGACTCTAGTTGGGGAGGAAAGCATTGTAAGTTAGATCTACAAAGCAGTTAGGCTGTGGGAGGTCAGATTCTGAAGTAGGGTGAGAGTAAAGAATAGTAGATAGGTGTAGTGTGTGAGAGAATAGAGTTAACCAGTACAGTGACAGAGTTCAGGAAACCACGAAGTGGGCTGAGATCTGGGAGAGGTGTTCTGTAGTATTTACTATTATATGGAATAGGTCTTATTTACAGTAATATTAGAACAACAATCATATGACAGAATCTATGAGATCTAGATAACAAGAATAGTGAGTATGGAACCTTGAGTAGTGTACTAATGGAACACAAATGAAGGACAGTAAATTAGCGATACACTATGAATGAGATAACAGCGGAAACCTATCAAGTGGTGCAGTATAATCAGCCAAGCAAAGAAGACTATACACAAAGAAGAGGAATACCTAAATACTATTTAAATAAAAAATGTTAAGAATAATGAAAAAAAAGGTAATACAAATATGCAATAACCTGCAGGTCCAAAAAAATAAGGGAAAAAAGCAGAAGATGGAATGAAGAAGAGATAAATTTGGAAAGGAAGGAATAACACTAGAGTGAAAGAAAGGGAAGCATAAGGAATTGAGAGATATAAAAATAATAAGAATTAAAAATAAAAAGTTACTTTAAAAAAGATAAACTCAAACAATCTAACAAAAAAAAAGAAAGAAAACCTCTTGTTGGTTTCTAACTGGCCAAACCAGTTTTTCTGGTCTTCCTGGCTTTACCAGGCTGAGGGGCAATTGGAGTGGCTTTTCTGCCTTCTCAGTCTGAACTCAGTCAGTGTCTTGAGTACTGTCCACAGGGCTAACCCGCGTGGTCTCCCCAGAGTGGGTCCAGTGCCTCTCCGCAGGGCCCTGTGTGTAGGTCTGGTTGCTCCTAAGCACGCTCTTCAGAACTCACCCCCGAGGGCTCCGGTATCTGGTGGAGCACCCACACGTTTTCTGGATTCAGGGTGTGAGCTCTGGGGATACTGAGGGGAAGGCACTTCTCCTGAGTTCACCGCCTGAGCACTGGGGATCCTGAGGGGGCACTCACTTCCCCCGAGTTCACTGCCGTGGGCCCTAGGATCCTGTGGAGCCCCTGCACCTTTCCTGGGTTCACAGTGTGAGCTCTGGGGATCTCAAGGGGTGCGCACTTCCCCCCGAGTTCATGGCCTGAGCACCAGGGATCCCATGGAGGGGCAGTGCCTTTTCTGTGTTCAGTGCTGTGGGGTCTGGGTCTTCCACAAAAGCACACTATCTCCGGGCTGGGGGTGTGGGTGCACAACCAGGCCACCCTTGGCTGCACATTCTTCCCAGGGCTATGTGTGGGTGTTTGCAGCCCCTGTGTGATTGTCTCTCAGTCCTCACTCCCCTCTCTGTGCCTTCAAGCAAGGAGGCCTCCCCCAGTGCTGCTCAATCTTTGTTTGGCCAGGGATAGAGTGGTTGACCCAGCTCTCTCTCCTGAGTGTCCTGAGGCAGACACAGGAGCACCGGGCCTGGGGGCTGCAACCTCCCTGGTCCCCACACTGATCTCTGGGCCCTTATTATCCTGAGGCAGTCTCCTTACCATCTGGTTTTTCAATGTCTGCTATAATTTTAAATCTCCAATTTTCATAAATGTTGTGATATTATTGGCCTTTTGCTCTGTTTCTCTGTAGAGTAGTCGGTCAGTTTTTCTCCCATGTGTAGGGGGAAAAGGAATCTTTTCCCTCCTACCAAGCTGCCATCTTCCAAGTCTTCCCCACCTTTTTTTTTGTCTTCCTAGTGCCTGTTAAAGAGTGAGGGGTGGAGCCTTAGGTGTTCACCAGGGCGGGGCAACCCACCTAGTTGTGTTATGATGCTGTTTGTGAGGAAGGGGTCCAAGAGGGAACAATGGCGCTTTCTCCACTCTCTGCCAGATTTCAGTCGCTTCCCTTGCTTCCCACAAGCAAATTGTGCCCTCCTGGTGCTGATTTCCATGTGGGTGGGTTTGTGTACATTCTAGGACCCTGCAGGTCTCTCTAAGGAAGTCTCCTGTGATGCTAGGAGTTTCTCTGAGTGCTGCCCCAACCCCCACAGGTGTTTTCAATCGGTGGTTTGAAGCTTTATTTCCCCTGTGCTGGGTCCCTGTGTTGCACAGTCCGTCCCACTCCCCAGTTATTTCTCCCGGTTTATCTGTGAGTGAATGTGGGGCTGCCCAGTCTGCAATCCACCGCCTCGCTGGGTCTGCCAGCTGCCGCCTTGCCTGCCCTGGTCCTCAAGCTGCCACCTTGCCACAAGTCCTCTCTGCCTGGATCCCCAACTCCGCCCCTCCTACCAGTCTGGATGAATGTGTCCTCTTTAACTCCTTGGTTGTCGGACTTCCATACAGTTCAATTTTCTGTCAGTTCTGGTTGTTGTTAAATTGTTGTTGTCCTTCTTTTGGTTGTGCGAGGAGGCACGATGTGTCTACCTACACCTACATCTTGGCCAGAAGTTCCCAGTATAACTTTTAAATTAAACATACTATATGACCTGGCAGGTCAACTCTTAGTTATTTACAAAAAAAGACATGAAAATACTTGTCCACACAAAACTTCTATGTGGATATTTACAGGAGCATTTTTCATAAATCCCCAAACTGGAAACAATTTAAATGTCCATCAACTGAAGAAAGGATAAACAAATTACAATATAGCCATACCATGGGACATGACTCAGCAATAAAAAGGAACAAGTACTGATGCGGAGTGAGGGTGAATCTCTAAAATGTTATATAAATCAAAGAAGTAAAACTAAAATAATTAAATAATACAAGCTTCTATTTATATTATATTCTAGTAAAGAAAAAAAGTAGGATGACAAATCAGATCAGATGTGGCCTGGGGTCTGGGTCACATGAGGGAAAGTGAGTACAAAGGTAGATAGCAAACATAAATACCAGTGTGTTGACTGGCCCAGTGATAGCTGGTTAAAAACCAGTCTACTCAGTCAGCAATAGTTTTCATGGGCAGTGACAAAGAAAATAACCCTCGGAATGAATCTTCCAGAGTGTTTGAATAATAGGTTGGCTTCTCAATCCCTCATCACATGCTTATGTCTGTCTACCTTTCATCTCTTTAAAAGAGCCAACTTACACATAACTAAATGAGTGAGCATCTAGCCAGCCTGACATCCCCTCCACTGAGATAGAATGCTCAAAATTGAAATTTCCAAGGGGTATTGCTGCCTTGAGTCCCTCATACTGTTGTGTTTCCTCCCTTTATCCATGTAAAGCACCTGGTCTGAGCTAAGGATCAGACTCCAGCCTAAACTGTCTAAAAATGCTGCTAGAGTATTTTTGCTATTTGTTCAAGAAAAATTATAAAGTTTTTTAGACCTATTTCTTAAAGGTACTTTAAGGTATTAAGGTACCCTGTTCCAAGGTATTTTTTTCCAAATTGCAAAGATATATAAGCAAACCTCATTTATTTAGGTAAAAATTATAAATAATATTCTTCTTTATTAAAAAAAAGTCTCTCATTACAGGATCATTTAACTATGAACCCCATTAAAAATTGGGGAAAATGGAGACAACTGTACTTGAACAACAATAAATAAAATAAAATTTAACCAACTTTCTGAAAATAAATTTTGACACATGTAGAGTATCACCAAGGAAGCCAAGTAGCAAACATACCCAGACCTTGCAGTGAGCTAATTACCCTCTAATTTTAAAAAGTATTGATGTATTCATGTGGATGCTTCATTAAAGAAAAAGAGTTAAGAAAGTGTAGATAAGAACTGCCTTGCACTAATAATCTATAAAATATAAAGAAGGCAGAAAAATACAAAGGATTTTCAGTGGCAGAAGTTAGATTGATGTGGCTGGTTCTAACAATCTACAGGAAACACCAACAGGAAGGCAGTTTGGAGAGCCAAAAGACACACCCAATATTATTCCAGGGAATTCAACAGAAATACAAACAGGAAAACAATAGCTTCACGGCTTATTCAAATGAAATACACTTTAAAATTGTATTTTAAATTAGTTCATTTTATACAGTTTTCACAGCATCATTCCATTTTGCCTTCTGTCAAGTCAGAAAGTTGTGCAAGTTTTCACAGACCTTTACAGTTCAGTGAAAGGCACAGTATATTCAAGAGAGAAACTTAGAAATCCCTTTAATTCCTCAAATAGAACATTATTATACTCAATTTTTTTAAAAGCCTATTCATCCATCTATCCTTCTAGCTATAGACATCAATTTCTAAAACCTCTATTATACACACACACCTCACAAGGAGGTGTGAAGAAAATGGAATTATCTTCTGAAGGGCAGACCTCTTATAGTACAGGCTTCCTCGGCTAGGTGAGTATTCTAGAAACCCATCTGTATCAGTGTACCAACTGGCATTGTTGTGAGAGGCTGAGTTCGGCTTCAGTGAATTTTTTTGAAGACTCTTTCAACATGTTTGCCCATTTCATTGATGGATGATATATAAGGGCACCTGCCCATACCGTGCTGACTATTCAGCAGTTTTTGACCAAAAGTGGCATGATTCCCATGCCCCACCTTCCTATTTACCTGATCTTACCCCAAGCAAAGCCCTCAAAGGGAAATATTTTGCTGATGTGGAAGAGGTAAAACAAAAACAGGCGGAAGCACTAAAAGGCATCAAAATCGATGAGTTCAAAACTGTTTTGAGCAGTGAAAAAAATGTCTCGATAGGTGTATTGCATCAAATGGAGAGTATTTTAAAAGTGACTGAAGTTTACACATGTAAGAATAAATATACATTTTTATAAATAAAGTCCATTTTTTGCCACCCCTTGTATATATTCAGATATATGAAATACTACTTTATGGTAAGAGTTACAGTCACTTCCAAAACATCAATAGTAATGAGCAACTGGGGTGCCATTCATAAATAAAATTAATATTTAAATTAAACCCAGATATTTAAAATCAAATTCTCACCAGGCATAAGGGAAAATGCTCTAGTTTGTGCAAAGAATATAAAAAATTGAGATCATAAACTAAATCTAAATCCTTATTTCTGTTTCTATTTCACCATTAAGCCTTTTCTCCTTACCATGCTCTACAATCACAAAATCTACTAATTTCAATATTTTTTATTATCCCTTTATTGCTTTTTTGAAATAAGTAGTAGGAAGTTCAAGAGTCAAATGTTTGACAATGGTTGAGGACCAGAAATATATTAAAGTAAATGGATTATCAATCTGAAAATTCAATAATAGAAGAAAATACCTCTCTATGCAGATTAAACTACACAGTGTATTCAGATAGGGGGCCTTCTGGTTGATATTAAACTAGAAGTTTTAAGTAGAACAAAGAATGCTATGAGGAACAAGGATACTGTCTTGATACACAGTAGGTGCTCAGAAAATATGAAGGATGAATTAATGGAAAATAATAAAATGGATTAATGAATAGCTATTATTAAGCCAAACTAAGAAAAACATGATACACATTATTTATTGTCAAGGAAGCTCATTTCCATTTTGTTGTGTTTTGTTTTGCTTTCTAGCCAGCTGACTAGACATTGTATGTCTAGGCTCCTCTCTACTGTCCCTGCCCAGGATGGGGTCCACTGGCTCCTGGCTTTGGAGCCTGGACCACTGAGGGCCCAGAGACAAGAGTGTCATTATAATGTAGGGAACACAAGATGAAAAGAGGGCTTTTGCTCTAAGGACCAGTAATCCAAAATATTTTACTAGCACTACTGCTATTAAAACTATACAGATGAACATGCCTCTGTTTTGCCAAGTCTAGTGATGGCTGATTCTTCTTCCTGTATATAAAAATCACAGAGAAACTGATAAACATTGAAAGATTTTAGGGTGAGATTAGACTTGCTACCAAGGTCATCTGGTTGCCCATATTGTTTAATCCGATTATAAGTACCCTATTTCAGTGCCACCCATCTGTTACTATAGGCAGGGTGAGGGCAGGCCTGGCTGGCCACTTTGGAGGAACTGGCTGTGCAGGGGCTGCTCAAAGGACATGGCATATTGGGACCCATGGGTGACCCAAGGACTCCAATCAGCTCCCTTATATGTGCAGGCACTATGTCCAGTGACAGGAGGTGGGCTGAGAGCTGCAGCATGTCCAGACTTCTGGACAGTGGGTCATGCAGTCCCCTCCCCTCCCCACTGACCCTAATACTATAGATAGGGAGCACTGGGGAGTCTCCCCCATTGGCCAAGATGGTGCAAGGGGCAGTTCTTACACTGAATGCACTAAAAGCTAGAAAGATAAACGGTCAGGGTACCAAAAGCTAGCAAGATACTGGGATAGAAAAAAAATGTCCTCCTTTCCTTATCTTTATAAAAACCACAGGCTTGAGCAGGAAGAGGAGATGATCTTTGAGACAGTAGCCCACTATTCTCCCAGGTTGCAACACCTAAATAGAACTCTTTCCTTTTGCACCAGCATCTGTCTCACATTTTTGGCTTTTGTTGTGGCAGGCAGTCCAACCTGTGTTTCAGTTACAGTTTTGGCAACTCCACTGGGACAGCATGGACTGCACTATGTCCTGGAGGGTCAGGGCGAGGGTCCCAGCTGCCTGTGGGTTCCTACCCCAGGAGCAGGACCATGGGGACTTTCAAGCAGCTGCTAAGAGCTTTTCTCAGGGAATTTCCCTGTACTCCTGCTCAAGGTGTCAGTTGCCTAAAATGTTTGGCTAATAAAAGGAAACAAGTTTCTGGGAAGCAGACGAACTCCAAGATTGGGTAAGTTGAACTGGCATACACAGCAGAGGTCCTCTATCCCTGTTGTTTGTGCTTTGTGTCACTTCAGCTTTGTGCCATTTGGGTCTGCTCAGGAATGGTTACAGTATTGCTTGGCAGGAGATAAGATTCTAGGATTTGCTTGTGAGTGCTCATTTGGACTAATGGGATTATGGATCTAATTTGTTCATATGTTCCCATTTTGTCTGGGATCTTCCTGTGGTTATGGTTTGCGGCTTGTACTTTCATGCCATCAGGGGCTATTCTGTTTTAACTCCCGAAGAAAAGGTCACTGGGCTGAAGTTTAGCAGTTTGGTCCATGTACAGCTATGATCCAATGACCAAGAAGGAATTGGTTTTCTACTGTAACATTGCTTGGCATATGTATACTTTAGGCTACAGAGAAAAATGAACCCTAAATGGTTCCCTAAATTACTACATCATCATACAGTTGAAATTGTTTTGCCAATGGTCAGGGAAATGGGGCAAAATCCCTTGTGTCCAGGCATTTATGTCTTTACACAGTGAGGACTGGGCCAAGAAAGGGAACAATCTAATGATGCAGAGAAGGCAATTGGCTTCAAAACCCATCCCTGATAATAAGACACTTCACATTTATTGAATTGGAAGAATTCTAACTCCTCATATAGGGAGGATCCTCAGAAAATGGCATATCTTATCACCTCCATTCTTGCCACTCACCATCAAACCTGGACAGATTTTATGTCCAGGCTCTCCTAACATTTTGCTAATGGCAAATGAAAGACAGCTAATTATAGATAGGACTAACCAAGAGGCTCACCACCTCCATCAAAATCCCAATAGGACCCCCAACCCAGCCAGGGCTATTCTCTTGACAGACCCCATTGGGGACCTAAATGGCAGGGACCTAGCCTTCCTAGAACATTACAAGAGGTGTATATTGAAAGGGCTTAAGAAAGTGCTGCCTAAACAAAAAAGGCTGAATGTGATACAGGCCTATTGAAAAGCACAGTGATGCTGACCCACAGGCACCAGAAAGTGTCAGGACAGCAAGCATGACTTTTATTGGGCAAAATATCCTGGGTATCAGGAAAAAGCTCTGTTTAGATGAGTTCTGAGAATAAATCCCTCCCAGCTGGTGGACACAACCTTTAAACTTTACCATGCCCAGGAAACAAGAACATTAAAGCAGACCACTGTTTTTCTTAGAAACTGTGTGTGGAAACCAGAAGGAGAGCTGGCACTCATAAAGAAAAGCAAAAAACCCACTGGGTGCCAATCAATGTACCTATTGCAAGAGGAAGGCCATTGGAGAAAGGAAAATGAGAAATCAAAGAAAAAGGATAGAAACCCTCACTGAGAAATGTTAGAAAGGAATGGCAAATCTGATGACAAATGAGGAGGCCAGGGGTTCCCATATATATCTCCTGACCTATTACTATTTCCCCACAGGAGCCCCAAGCACAACTGAAAGTGGGGAACAAACTAATTGAGTTCCTCATAGATACAGGAGCTACATACTCATTGCTAAACACAAAAGTAACTAAGAAAAGTTCAGCTGTGGTGTCAGTTACTGGAATGATTGGACAATTATAAAAACAGGCATTCCTTCAACCTCTAGAATGCTAGCTTGAGGATCAAAAACTTACACATAGTTTTCTCTACACACCAGACTGCTTCATTGCATTGTTGGGCTGAGATTTACTTTGTAAACTGCATGCACAAATAACTTTTTTTCCTGAGAAGCAACAAACATGTTTAGGAGTCCTGCCAGAACATGGTCTGAAGCTGCAGATGCTCCTGACTTGCCAAGAACCTAGAAATGAACTCTTCCTAACTGAGATATACTAGCAGATCAAGTGAGCTTTTGGGCTGATGCAACCCCAAACAGGGTGGTTAACTTCAAACATGTAAAAATTAACCTAAAAGATGGGATGTAGATTACACAGAAAAAATAATACCCCCTTTAAAAAGCAGCTTTAAAGGGAATTCAACCAGTATTGCAGAAATTTCTTAAAAATCAGAATTTGGCCATGCCAGTCTCCTGATAACACCCCCACTTTGCTAGTCAAAAAGACTCTCTCTGATAAGTATTGACTTGTATATGACCTTAGGGCCATGAATGATGTTGTCCAGGACATTCATTCTACCTTGCCCAACCCTTATACTTTGTTGAAAAGACTGAGTAAATGAACTACACAATTTAGAAGACTCTAATGAAAATGTTCCAGGGACCACATTTGAAATGAGACCAGGCACACTTTATTGCTTTGCTCTGGATTAGGGTAGCACCCCAAAGTAGGCTCAAATTAAGCCCTTTTGAGTTTATAGGACACCTTTTCAAGTTTCTGTTTTAGGATCACCCCCTTTAGATTTAAAACATGAATCAAAAATCAACAATATATATAATATTTAGGCGAACATTAACAACTTTCCACAAATTTGCCACTGCATGTCTATCTACCTGTCTGAGGAGCCCTTAATACCCATTCTAGCCAGGAGACTGAGTCTTACTGAAGACCTGGAAGACTCAAGGTACTGAACAGCAATTAGCCAAGCAATGGACTGCTCCCTGTGACATCCTGCTGGCAACAGCAGACACTCTTCCCTAAAGCTCATGGGCATCAAGTCTTGAATTCACCATACACAGATAAAGAAGGCACCACCTGAGGAGGACTCAGATCTTGCTGCTACTGTTGATACTGCAAGGGAAAGCTGGACCTGCACCCCTGAGAGAGATTTAAAATTCCTTTCAGAAAGGGACAGTGCCTCCCAAAACTAAGACACTGTTACTTTTTATATTATTATTATTTTTTACAATTGCTATACTTTATGCCCATGCTTAGACTGATAATACCTTTGTTCACATTCCCCAGACAGTGCCTCCCTCAGCAAACTTATCCTGCTGTTGGGTATGCTACCCAAAGCCTTGCTGAAGATTAGATCATGAGAATCCTTTAGTCTCTCCATTTTCTTATTTCACTACAATATCCCCTGAAGTACTAGGCACACCCATCACTAAATACTTGATTGCTTATCTGCACAATAGGGCTCACTTTGGAAGCCCATCTACAATACCATGTCTTCAAATATGAAGCAGTCTACCAGCTTCCCCTGTTCAGCAGTGCATCCTCTAGAAACCACACATGTCTTCCAAAGACATAAATCCTTCTCCCTTCTATAAAGGCTTCCCTCAATTTTTGACCCCCTTCTTCCTTTAGTAGATAGGAAGAATATCTGGACCTGGGGAGATAAGATTACAGCCCTTGACAGCAGAAAGAAACTATAGAAGATAACACCTCCATCCATTTACCCTGTAAGATTACAAGGGTCCAGAGTTTTGAAAGGGAGAATTGTTACCATAGGCAGGATGTGTGTGGGCCCAGCTAGACACTTTGGAGGGTCAGGCTGCATGGGCTTGTGCAGAAGACACAGGCATGCAGGGATACAGGGGGGCCCCATAGACTCAAACTGGTTCCCCTCTATGTGTGGGTACAGTGTCAAGTGACGAGAAGTGGGCTGGGGGTTACAGCATCTCCAGACTTCCTGACAATAGGCACTGCAGCCCCCTTTCCTCCCCACTGACCTTGATACTGTAGATAGTTAGGGAGCACCAGGGAGTCTCCACCACTGGCCAAGGTGGCACAGGGAAAGGTTCTTACACTGTGTTCCAAAAGCTAGAAATATGAATAGGTAGAGCCCCAAATGCACCAAAACCCCTCATACTGTTTGATTGTTACAACAATTCCAAATTTCTCTAAAAAGACAGCAAGTTTTTCTCTAAAAACTAGCAAGATAACCGGATAGAAAAAAAGCCCTCCCCTCCCTACTCCTATAAGAACTGCAAGCTGACCAGGAAGGGAGGATGATTTTGAGATGGGAGTCTACCATTCTCCCAGGTCATGTCACCTGAATAAACCTCTTTCCTTTTGCAGTACTACCTGTCTCATGAGTCTGGTTTTCATTGCAACAGGCAGCTAAATCTGTGTTTTAGTTATACACCCACCCCTCTTCACACTTCTTTAGGTAATACAGAAAACAGGAATTCTGTGTCAGTGTTTCTTTTTTTCCCCAACTACACAGTCCATAGAGTAGAAATTTGGCTTGAACTGTTTAAAAACAAACCCAGATCTCCCAAATCATAGTAACCGACAGAACTAATTTATAATCATCAATTAATGCCACATTTAAACCAGACCGAATACTACAACATAAGTTTCAGCTTCAAATTTAAAGTTATAGTCATATATTTCAGAGATGGAAAAATCACATAATTCAAAAGTCTGCTGTCTTGGTGCCTCATCATCACTCTTCAATATTTGAATTAAATACTGTAAGTCCTCTCATCCTATGTAGTCTAGGAAGTTCATATCTTCCCCAAGATTTTAACAGTCCCCTGGCATTTATGTTCTTGGGATCTGAGTTGCTGCTTCCACTGGAATCTCTACCACCCAGCCCCTGCCTTGTCTCCTCCTCTATGTACCATCACCCAGTACTGCACATGGCTCTTGTTCTTTACTTTCCAAAGTCACACTACCAAAACACAGCCTACACTATACCTGTCAGGCACAATGGAGAATGTCAGTGTTAACATCACAGAGAAAACATAAAGATCCTCCAGGAAATCCCACTAGTGAGATTTTGATTAGCCACCCTTTCAATTCAGGTGCCAGTCTCCTCTATAGTACCACCTTCTCTCCTCAAAGACTCTTTCTTTATTTTCTCCATCTATCCTAAACTCCTCATACTGTTTGATTATTACAACAACTCCAAATTTCTCTAAGAAGACAGATCCAGCTCTTTCTATATTTTCAGATTATAACAAAGGGTAAGAGAGAATAAAGACCTTCACCTTCCATACTGAAAGAGGTCCATCAAGATTCTAGCCCAAAGAGGACATCCTTGAGTTCCAGACATTCTGCCTCCTAATTCACAAGATAGCCATCCAGAATAACTTTTTTTTCTTCTTACTACACACAAAAAACTTTTCTTCACAATATGTTTAGCATAAGGTATGATTATTAAGCCATAAGACTGATTCCACAAGTAGGATACACACATATCTCAATACTTATAGTCTTTGTATTAAAGGAACATCAAACCCAAGACCAGATCCTGACTTGTAACTGGTACCATTCCTTCCTGACCCTTTGCTACCTCCAGGACTGGGTTGGCCTTGAGCCTGAGGCAGGACCTGGAGTTAAAAAATAGAAAACTGTGGCTATGTTCAGTGCAGGAGCAGTAGGTAAATGGACCATGCCTGAATGTAGCACAGTGTGGTCAGCAGGTGAAATTAATGGGAAGTATTATGTTAAGAGGTAGATTAACCGTATTCTAAATCCAAATTTTTTGCATGGAAACATTTTCAATGAAGCTTCTTCATAACAAAGACTTACTGCCTGGGACCATCTCCACTCACAAGATTGTACATCTGGCACTTCTGTTTGTGTATCACCCACCAAATACTGTTCCCCACCTAATGTTTCAGACACATAAACTTCTTCCTCCCAACTTGACTGTAAGCTTCCAGAGAGTAGGACTTACAGTTCTCTCTGGAGGTTCACTTGTAGCTCTGCAGAGTCCCTTTACACTACATGCATTGCCAAACTGTAATTAAGAACCTATGTTTTTTTAATGATTTTTTAAAGATTTTATTTATTTATTTTTTAGAGAGGAGAGGGGAGGGAAAAAGAGGGAGAGAAACATCCATGTGTGATTGACCCTCACATGCCCTCTACTGGGACCTGGCCCACAACCCAGGCATGTGACCTAAACTGGGAATGGAACCGGAGACCCTTTGATTTGATTGTAGTTCAGCACTCAATCTACTGAGCCAAACCAGTCAGGGCAAGAACCTATGTTTTTTTTTATATTAGGGGAATGAGAGCTTTGACTCCGGCTAGCATATCTGGTGGTACTTTACACTCCATAAGTCAGAAAACTCAGCTTAGCTGCCTCTCTCCTTTGGGCCATGAGGAGATTATTCTTGGGTCAGTTTGCACATACTGTATATGTTACTAAAATTTTTATTTATTTTGGCCAGCATATTCTTGGCATCATGTTGGAAGAACACTGCCCAAGAACATGCAACACTGCTAGAGTCATGCTCTTCCCTATCTAGAAACATATTGGCTACATTATAATCTACTTTTAAGACTATTCATTCATTATATGGCTATGGGACCCATTTTTTAAAAATTGAAAGAATGATATCTTTTAGATCCAACACTTAGTTCTCTTCTTGAAGACAAACACAGAGAGATGTGTTTCTTCCCTTCATTAGTATTAAAGCCTATAGCTACACAGTACATTTCAATATTTACACTGATTTTTATGTTTTATATTGAAGCAGCTTGGTGACTCCAGAAATTATCCTTCAAGGAATCTGGAGATACATGGCTAAAGTCACAGGTAGGGGCAAATTTTATTCTTTTGACTTAAATGTGAACTGTATAATCAGACAAATTTTTTCTATAATTTGGATCCTAAGGACACATATTTGAGGATACGACTCACCCTGAATAAAGTCACCTTAAATTATCTAGATATTTTGAAATAGAGTCCCACTAAAGTGATAAGCATGTCACTTTTATGAAAGAAAATATTATCCTAGGATGGCAGTGCTTCAAGTCAGAATATCTTCCATCTCAGAGAGATGGAACCAGCATCCCTCTAAAGAACAACAATGTAGCATAATAGGATACAATGTGTGTGAACAAAGTACAAATTAATTACATCAGCAAGGTGTCTTCTATGCACATGTATGTTCAAATGTCCTGCCAATAAATATTTAGATAAAGGCTCTCTATTAATCTGAAGAATAATTTTCCCTTCTCAGAGTGTCCCCCACCCCCCTCCACAGCAGAATGGCTGACAGCTCAGTTCCTATGTTTTGTTTCTTTCTTTTTCTTTTTTTTTTTTTTTGGCACATCGTCCACTCTGGACATGAAAAACACACTTTACAAAGCAACTTGATAGATTCCATCATAAAAACATGTATTATTTTCTTGTGCCTCATGCTCCAAACTCTGCAGTAGTCCAACTCCCTACAGGGCTTTCTAAAAGTCCTGCACAGCTACAACCTGCCTTCAAGGCTGGCAAAGTCTCAATATGCATCTTATCATCTGCCTCATGTGTGTGGCCTCAATTTAAAAGGAGCTAGTCTTCCAGGTAGCTTGCAAAAATCACCACTTATATGTATTGTCAAAGGCCATCATCTGAATGCCTTTTGGGGTACCATTCTATTTGGAATGTAGGAGAAATAAATTAGAGCTGCACAGTGGGCATTTGGCCTGGGTCAGTCTCCTGGAGGGCCAGTGCTACCTACTCAATAGGAGGTATGGAGACAAGCCCTGGTCTGCTCAGAGTCAAAATCAGACAGTGCAGTCCTTGACCCAATTCTCCCTATATACCCTTAATTTCCATATTTTCCAGACAAGGGTTTCCAGTAGGTGATGCTACATTGATTTCCCATCAGTTGTGACCTCAGTTGACTCTGGTGTCTCTTTTGCCCTCTTGTAATTCAAAGCACTGTAAAGCCAGAACTACAACCAAGGACCTAAACCCCCACTACTCAAAGTGTGGTCCACAGCGTGGTCCACATCACCTGGAAGCTTGTTTAAAAGGCAGAATCTCAGGCTTCATTCACCCTGACCTCAAAATCAGAATCTGCATCTTCACAACCCCCACCCTCCACTCCCCACCCCGGGGATTAGTATACATTAAAGGCAGGAAGCATTGTTACACAAGGGTTGGCTGGATGCCCAATGAGAGCTTTGTGCCTCAATGCAGAATCTGATTCAACAACCAAAGTCAGTCCTGAGCAAACTGTTCTTTTGAATATGACATAAACTAGCTGTGTGAACTTAGGTGAGTTATGTTAACCTCTTGAGAAAAAGGTTTAAAAAATCATACTAGTACTTGACTCAGTGAGGGTTAAATTTGGTAATATAGATCAAGAGTGTTTAGCTCAATGAGTGACACATGGAAGATGCCCAGCACAATGTTGGCTATTATTTGTTTGTGTTTTTGCAGATGTATTTTCAAACATGGGGTGGGTAAGAGCATGCTATCTCAGGCATCTGCTACTGGGTTACTGCAGGGAAGCCCAGGCAAGCTGTCCAGGGTAGCCCATCAGGCAACAAAGTGAAAAGGCCAGGTGTGGAGTTGCATCTATGGGTAGAAAGGAAGAGACATATTCACTAGGAAGTTGTGAAATTGGATACCAACTTACTTTGTCATATGAGCTAGGAGAGGGTAAAGGAAGCTGATCATGGACATCAAACCAAAAGGAATGAAGGCAAACTACAGGAAACTGGCACTCACAGAGGAAAGACAGGCTGTGTAGCAGGAGTATTGAGAGCCAGATGCTTTGGTTCCAGGCCTGACTCTCTCAGACCACTGACAGGGAGAGAGACTGTAGGCTGGAGAGAAGCTCACATTTGATCAACCTATAAATAGATCTTCAGATGGGGTTGGGAAAGGTGGGAAGAAGAATGGGGCCTTCTGGAGGCAGCAGGCTCCCTCAGCATGGTCCAGTTTGGTGCAAAGACCCCAAAGGTAAGCTTGCAGAAGGCCACATGAACACATGTATCAGCCTGGGGGCCTGCCTGCATATAAAAGGCACAGCATATGCCTTATTCAAGGACAACTTCATATGCCAAATGACAACCCTGTCAGCAATATTAAGATATCTCCTATGCACTGCTTTCTAAAGGTAATCTGTACAAGTTGTCATGAAGTGTCTATAGAAATGAGACTTTTGAGCACCATGAAATTATTTATTTGGCTTCTCTACCTCAGAACTTTCTCCATCACTATCAAACTTAATGATATCTAACTAAGGGAATCTGCATCAGGTCATGAGGGCCACTGTTTTTCATATTCTTCTTAAGAGTCCAACCCCAGTCATCAAAGACGTGCCTCTCTTTGCCAAGGGGTACTACAAATGAGAAAGATGCTTTTCATTATGCAACACAACATAACAGTAACATGCATTATAAACACCCATCCAACTTATCTTTTACATTCATCAGATAAATGGTAATATTAAAAAGAAACAGACTATGAGAACTCTAAGGGAAGAAAGGTAGAGAGGAAAAGGAAGGGAGGGAACCTTGGACCAGAACTCAGAAGTCCCACTTCCAACCATGTCTGCCATTTATTAGTCTTACATTCCTGTCCCTAAACAAGTGTCTTCCCCTCACTGAGTCTCTGTTCATTCAGATGTAAATGGAAAAAAACACCTTCAAGCATTTGGTAGATAAAATATACAGAAAAGGCTTTGTATATTATATATCATTGTAGAGTACATGTATTTTTTGCTCTGACTGGAATGAAATAACACCAAAGAGAGAGGGTAAGGTAGAAATGGTGGTTAATACTCAAGACAATTGAGAAAATTGTATCCATTATTTTAAAAGTATAGCTCAATCACGAGTGGTTTGAAAATATAGAAAATGTGTGAATTTTTCTGCTTCCAAACTTCTGGCTTTATTGTTACAGCTAACTTCACTTCCCCTCTCATAAACATCTCTTCTTCTATTTTCATGCATATAAACCTGTTCAGAGTACATGATATGTTTTACAATATTATGAAAATCCCTTCCACACACTTTATGATCTCCCTCAGCTTATCTGGAGATGCTTTTCCCACCACGTGCATATCAAGGGGTCACTACAGGCTCATTGACAAGATGGAGCCTAATAGGTGCCTAAGGAAATTTTGAAGGCTCCAGAGGCACTGCTCATTTAAATTGAGAGGGGAAATGAACATACACCGAGAATGTGTTTCATACATTTCCAAATGGGAGTGTTTGCTTATAATAGAACCATAAAAAAATCCCACAGGAAATCAACCCCCCAATAAAATAATATTCCCAAATTGAAATAGAATCCATGAGATTTCAAGCATGTTTAATATTTTTTAAGTGGTCCAAAATGAGAAAAGCTGATCAAAATTTTCAGGTACAGAGAAAACATACATACATAGGAGGAGACAAATTGCCCATTAGAGAAAAAGTGTTACAAGAAGAAGAGAGGAATGAAGTGTAGCAGTCATTGACTAATATGAGACCTTTTAGTAAATATCATTGTTGTGATAATCTTGGCCTCGGTTTCTTGGCATTCCCTGGCTGTGCCACACTAACATGGACATGACCGGTGGTACCCAATGTCTAGGAAGAGAAGTTCCTGAGGTGGGTCCCTGGGTCAGGGAGATAGCATGGTGCTCCTGGCAGGGTGCTGCAGAGCTTACAGGTCAGGACTGAGAGTGTCCCAAGGAGTGGCAACACAATGAACTTGTTTGTAGTAACATGGTACATATCCCTAGAGGGTACTCAAAATATTGTATTTGAGTACCAAATACAGTTGAATGAAGTCACATTAACGAAAATTCCCAGAGATCTGTGCCTCTTCCTGCTGATAGCAGGACCTCCTGTTTCTCCAAAGTCTCTCTCTGCTTAAAGATTTCTGCCCTGGCTGGTGTAGCTCAGTGGATTGGGCGCAGACTGCAAACCAAAGGGTCTCTGGTTTGATTTCTAGTCAGGGCACATGCCTGGGTTCAGGGCCAGGTCCCCAGTGGGGGGTGCATGAGAGGCAACCACACATTAATGATTCTCTCCCTCCCTCCCCCTCTCTAAAAATAAATAAAACCTTAAAAAAAAGATTTCTGACAAGTTGTGGTGGCCAGTTGGGCTCTGCAATGCTGTCATCAATGCTCCTAACACTTCCTAGAGCACAACCTCCCAGAGGCCCAGGGTTCAGAGAGGGAGGATGGCAGTTTTCTCCTTTTTCTTACATTTCTTTAGAGTGGTCACAGAAGCATTTTACATAGCTGGAAAAAAAAGAGGTCTTCAATTTCTCATTTACAGGACATTATTTTCCCTGAGACCCAGACCCAGTTAAGCTGTTGTTGTGGTATCCACCCTGGGCTTAAATGTCCAGCTCTCCATAAATGGCGCAGGCACCTTGGCTGGGCCTAGCTCAACATGTCTAGTACCCTTTTCTGAGGTGACCTGCAAACCTGAAGTGGCCCCTACTCAAGTTCTGCTTCCAGTGGCTCCTCAAGCCAAATGAGGCAGGCCATCCCACAGATTTCAAACAGTGCAGAAACGATGCAGACTGGAGATGGGATCCCTGTCACCTGAAACGTGCCTATTCACTTTCAATGGTGCTGTAAAATTTCTTCATAACCAATCAAGTTTATGGGAATACCCATGTTTTGCTGGGGTTCCTGATTGGTTAGTACTCCAGCTAGCTGTCCAGAATTACCAAGATCTAAAGGTAGCTCTATGGCAGGAGTATCAAACTCATTTTCACCAGGAGCCACATCAATCTCATGGTTGCCTTCAAAGGCCTGAATGTAATTTCAGGACTGTATAAGTGTAACTATGCCTTAACTAGGGGCAAGGGGCTTGGTGCTGCTGCCAGGTAGAAACAAGGTGCTGAGCTGAATAAAACAAGGTGGAGGGCCAGATTTGGCCCACAGGCCTTTTGTTTGCCACCTGTGCTCTGGGTCTGAAAGTCAGACTTTAAAATGTTTAAATGTAATATTTGAATGAGAGATTCAAAGGACATGGGAACTAATGCTTACTGAACACTTGCTGTATGCCAGGTGTCATGCTAGGCTCTTTATTTTTCCAGCAGAACAAAAAGTTGACATTTGTATCTCTGTTTTACAGATAGAGACAGTGATACTCTTAGATGTTAAGTTATTTGCTGAAATTCACATAAAACCAGAACTCAAATTGCAGGTCTGCCAATTCCCAAACCACTCTCTCTCTCTCTATCATCAAGTACTATTTTCCAAAGGGATACAGTTCAGTACACCTGAGTACCTGAGTACAAATGGGTCTATGTTTGCTTATAAGCACTCACCAATACAAAGGCATACATATACAAACCAAGCATAGAGGTTGTAATTAAGTTCTTCTAATACACAGGCATGGTGAGGATAAGTGGCTTTAACTAGGGCAGCCTTAATTTAGAACTGAGGTGAGATGGATTGTAAAACAAACCAAATTAACTGGCATTTTAATTCTTTTTAAGATCAAGTCACACTTAAAGCTTCAGAAGCTGAGAATAAAAATAATGGGCTTATTTTAGACCTGGAGAAGAATGCAGGGCTTCAACCACAGAGATCCTGCATTAAACAGCATCAATGTAGGTGGGAGCTATAATACATACATACAGTTCATTCCACATGATCTGATTGTCATGGGTTTTACTGGAATGATCAGGTTTTGGAATAAAGACAGGTTTGGGGTAGGTGGTAATAAGCAATAATAAGTGGTTATTGTTTCAAGACATTGAGTTTCACTGAGGAACTAGCTCACTGATACAGACAGTAACTTTTCCTTCTAGTAAAAAGATGATTGGGGAAGTTTACAGCTGGCTTTTTTTCAGACTCTATTACCAGACAATGAGTAACCACTCTGCTTAATTTTTTAAACCACAGATGAAAAGATGTGCTTTTATTTAACTAACTTCATTTCTAAACATAAAACTTTATATTAGTTTTCTTTAGAAAAAATTAAACAGGTATCACAATATGAAATTGGAAGTTTCAAGTTGAAGCATCAAAGAACATGTATGAATGACCCATGGACATGTACAATGGTGTGGGGATTGACTATGGGAGTGGAGGGGCAGGCCACGTGGAGGAGGGCAAATGGAGAAAAATTGGGACAACTGTAATAGAATAGCAATAAAAATGCAATAAATATGTCAAAAGCAAATATGTCAGATCAAATGTGTATTTTCAAAGGAAACATAAAATAAAAATAAACAATCAGCACCAGACAGTTATAAGACCCTTCAATACTTACTCAAATTGAAGTACAGAAGGTCCATGGACACCATTGACAAGGGTCTGGTGCTGTGAGGATCGCTCCCAGTCCCACGGAAGGAGGAGGGAATGCCTGATCTAGACTGATCTAGGAACTCTGAAGTTGGAGAGAACTGTGAAAAGAAGCTTCTCTGGAGTTTGTACTGTGCTTCTCTCTAGGACCTCTGGACAAGGGACAGAGAGAATTATGACCTTTGTCTGAGGCCAAGGCAGAGAGAGGTTCCCAGAACCATCCAAAAAGTTTCACACAGGTCAGGGAGGCTCAGTGGACTGCTCCTGAGTCCCACCTGAGAAATCTAGAGACCAAAGACACAGGCTGACTAGTTGCTTTAGAAGCAATGAAGGAAAGCAGCTGTTCCTACTTCATGGGATGGGGATTGAGGGGCTTCCTAGAGCATGCCAAAGCAAAGGATGTGGGTCATGAGGGAGAGCCCACTCAAGTGAGTTCAAATCCTCCCCACACAATTTAACTAGAAAAGCAAAGGGATCCCAACAGAAAGGGTCTCTGTGCAGGGGGTCATACAAATAGCAGGGGAAATGGCCAATGAAGAAAAATGCATGCTAAAAAAAAAAACCCATGCTAAAAAAAAAAAAAGGTGCAGGAGGAGGCCTCGAGTGACTATGAATAACCCTTGTAGAACAATTTTACACTGCTGCATAACCAATCACCATAAACTTAATGGCTTAAAACAACACTCACTGGCCTGCTCACAGTTCTGTAGGTTGGAAGCCCAACATGGCACAGTTGTACTCTCTGCTCAGGGTCTCACAAGGATGCAGTCATATCTGGAGCATGAGATCCTCTTCCACATTCATCAGTTGTAGTGGCAGAATTCAGTCTTTGCTGGTGTAGAATTGAGATTCCCATTTCCTTCAATGTGGCCCACTCTCCTCACAACATGGCAACTCATTTCCTCAAGACCAGCAGAAGGACATCTGCTGCTGCCACTGACCTCTAAGGACTCACTTGATTAGATCAGGTGCATCCAGGGTAATTTCTCTTTTGATTAACTGATTGGGGACCTTAATTACATCTGCCCAAACCCTTCTCCTTTGCCATATAATGTAACACTCACAGGAGTAACCTACGGGAGCACATGTAAACCAGGTGGCAGGAATGTTGGAGACAATCTCAATTATGCCTCACATACCATTAAAGCACCAAACAGAATAAGCTATAACTACATGAAGACCCAAAGAACATATATCATATTATGGCTTTGCCAGGCAGGCACCACATTCCTATTTCCCCTACCCTGCTGCCTGTATGATTTAATCTTGATTAGAACTCTAAAGGAGGAAGAGCAGAAGTATGAGGTGGGAAGGATAGATGACACTCTGCTCCCTGAACTTCCTCCCACAGATTTTCTGGACTCATTTATGGATAATGTTCCATTTCAAGGGACTGGCTGGGCAGTGGTATCAGGGGCCCTTTTGTTCTACATAATAGTAAAGCTACCAAACAAGCTGTTAAGAGAAACATGCAAATTATTCATGGAGCAAGAACCAAGAACTCAGCCTAGCACAGCCATTGCTGACAAGTAGATTAGACAGGAATAGTGAACATTTATTACTATAAACAAAAGAACTACAACAGAAATATTTTCAATTCTGTATACTGCTTTTGGGGAAAATGATTATAAATACACATAATCAACAAGTAACATTTATTAGGTACATTCTAAGAGCAGGAATTAACTAAAAACTTCAGGTAAGCTAATTCACCATTAAGCACTACTATTGGTATCAAGCCTGCTGTTCAGGAGACCTGGCTACTGCAAGTTGGACAACTTGCTCCCAGAAAGAAAATGAAACATCAGTGCCGATTACTCACCTGCTTTAGAGAAAACATGTATGGCTACTAGATTTGTAATAATATTTCCAGTAATTACTATTACTATTTTATAATGTAATATTTTTCCTGTTTCTCATTGTCCTAATGTATGTCCCATATTTAAAATATTTTTTTAATTCCAAAACATAGAGTAAGTAAACAACAGGGATGGATTTAATTTAGATGATTCCTCTGGTATGTTCATTGCAATGGACCCTGAGACAACTCACATCACTCATTATAAAAGAGTAGTGATAAAGGATGAGTATAATCTTCTGACTTTGGTGTCATCTTCCAACTTATTGCACAGGCAGTAAACCCAGCACAGGTATTCAGAGAGGATATTAATAAAAGCACTCTGTCATAATTTGAAATCTCCTCATTTATTATCTAATGAGAGCAAGACACAAAAGCTCTTAATGACTAGAATATCTTCCACAACAGGCCAACTTACACCTGTATTAAATTATAAAATAGTCTAATCATGTAAGTACACTTAACAAGGAGATAAATAATCTTCTCAACCAAATTTTCCAAACAAACACTGATAGTTAAGATAGAACAATTCCAATTAGGAGGTTCAGAAAACACACACACTTGTTATTTAACTAAAGCAGACACAGAATCTAAAAAGGCAGAGCAGGAGGGAAATGATCTAGGTTCTGCATGAAGAGCACTGACCCATTAAAGGCAGATAAAGTGGGGTAAGAAAAGAATACTTAGAGAAGAGGATAGAGTAGAACACAGAATGGCTGTTCCAAGTTTGCCTTAAGTGAGAGCACCTGCAAAAACTCTTAGGCAGGGTGGGGCACAGCAGGGTACATTGTGGGCACCGGTTAGTTTTCTTCTTGTACTGGAATTCATCTGTAATACTCATGTCCTAGAAAACTCAAAGTTTGAATGTCCTCATAATTTATAATGCTAGGCAGCACGAGAAATTGAAAATAAGAACATCAGTTAAAAAATGTCTCCTCCCAAAATGAGCATCATGCAACATGCATGTCTTACAAGTTCCTTATGGGTATTTTTGTAAAAATAAAATGGATTCCATGGTTAACAGGTATGGACACTGCTGCATTAAACAAAGTTGAATACACTTTTTGACTTCTCAGGATATTCAACAGACTAATGTGAATGGTGAGACTTCCAACAGTGTAGTACTAGTGGCAGGGCCAGGAGGCAGCCAAGGATAGATGCACATTCTCCAACAGCAACGATCCTTCTACTTTTTTACAAATTCCTGTCTTCTTACTCTCATGTAAAGTTCTATGTGAATGTGTTTTGAATTGCATTTTCTGAGTCCCCTGTCCAAAACAACAGCTGTGACTAAGCAGCTGGGTGTACACAATGCCTCTCTCACATTGTCTGGGTATGGAGTTTCCTTTGTCAAGAGACACATTATGTCAGAAAAAAAATACTAAAGATATGGGAAATGTAGTTTAGGAAACCTTGGAGCAGAATTATAAAGGTGATGATTATTCTTCTATGCCCCACTACTGCCAAGTAGGCCACTTTCTGGTGATACTGGAAGATAGTACTTAGCAGACTTGGTAAGTAGCCTGGACTAAACAGTTAAGAAAATTAGAGCTCTGGCCAGGTGGCTCAGTTGGTGGGAGCGTCATCCTGTACAACAAAAAGTTGTGGGTTTCATCTCAGGTCAGGGCACATACCTACACTGTGGGTTCAATCCCCAGTGAGGGCGTGTTCGGGAGCCAACCAATCAATGTTTATCACATCAATGTTTATTTTTCTCCCTTCATCTCCCTGTAAAATCAATAAACATATCTTTGGGTGAGGATTCAAAAAAAAAGAAAAGGACTTCCAGCCAAGATGGAGGCATAGGTAGATACATTGTGCCTCCTCACACAACCAAAAGAAGGACAACAGCAAATTTAAAAACAAAAAACAATCAGAAATGACAGAAAATCAAACTGTATGGAATTATAACAACAAAGGAGTTAAAGAAGAAACATTCATGCAGATAGGTAGGAAGGGTGGAGATGGGCAGACTGGCAGAGGCAGCAAGGTAGAAGCTGGTGGAACTCATGAGCCAGTGTCTGGTGGAACAGGGAGCAGGTGATTCCACATTTATGTGTGAATAAACCAGGAGGAACTACTGGGGAATGAAATAGACTGCATAACCCAGGGCTCCAGTCTAGGGGGAAATAAAGCCTCAAAATCTCTGCCTGAAAAAACCTGTAGGGGTTGAGGCAGTAGGAGAAACTCCCAGCTTCATAGGAGAGTTTGTTGGTGAGACTGACAGGGTCCTAGAATGTACACAAGCCTACACACCCAGGAATCAGTAGCAGAAGGGCCTAATTTGCTTGTGTGTAGTGGCAGAAGTGACTGAAAGCCAGCAGAGAGCTGAAGAAGCAGTACTGTTCCCTCTTGAACCCCTCTCCCACATATAGCACCATAACATAGCAATGTGGGTTGTCCTGCCCTGGTGAATACCTAAGGCTCTGCGCCTTACTAGATAACAGGCACAATGAGACCAAAAAAATGGCCCAAATAAAAGAACACATCATAGCTCCAGAAAAAAATACAACTAAGTGACAAAAAGATAGCTGACCTATCAGAAGCACAGTTCAAAACGCTGGTAATCAGGATGCTCACAGAATTTTTTGAGTATGCTCGCTCAAAAAATAGAGGGAAAATGTAAAGGCTACAAAAAGTGAAATAAAAGAAAATATACAGGGAACCAACAGTGATGGGAAGGAAACCGGGACTCAGATAAATGGTTTGGACCAGAAGGAAGAAATAAACATTCAGCCAAAACACAATAAAGAAACAAGAATTCAAAAACAATGAGGAGATGGGTAGGAACCTCTGGGATAATTTTAAATACTCCATCATCCAAATCACAGAGGTGCCAGAAGAAGAAGAGAAAGAACAAGAAATGGAAAACTTATTTAAAAAAATAATGAAGGAAAACTTTCCCCAATCTGATGAAGGAATTGGACTTCCAAGAAGTCCAGGAAGCTCAGAGAGTCCCAAAGAAGTTGGACTCAAGGAAGCACACACCAAGGCACATCATAATTACATTGCCCAAGATGAAAGATAAGGAGAGAATCTTAAAAGCAGCAAGAGAAAATGAGGTAGTTACCTACAAAGGAGTTCCCATAAGACTATCAGCTGATTTCTCAAAACAAACAAACAAAACCTTGCAGGCAAGAAGGGACTGGAAACAAGTATTCAAAGTCATGAAAGGCAAGGACCTACATCCAAGATTAGTCTATCCAACAAGGCTATCATTTGGAATGAAAGGGCAGATAAAATGCTTCCCAGATAAGGTCCAGTTAAAGAACTTCATTGTCACCAAGCTCTTATTCTATGAAATGTTAAAGGGACTTATCTAAGAAAAAGAAGAAGATAAAAAATATGAACAGTAAAATAACAACAAACTCACAACTATCAACAACTGAACCTAAAAATAAAAATGAACTAAGCAAACAACTACAACAAGAACAGATTCACAGAAATGGAGATCACATGGGGGTTATCAGTGAGGAAGGGGAGGTGGGAGAATGGGGGAAAAGGTACAGGGAATAAGTAGCACAAATAGTAGCTAGAAAATAGATGGGGTAGGTTAATAATAGTATAGGAAATGTAGAAGCCAAATAACTTATATGTAGTACCCATGAACATGAACTAAGTGGTGGGGGGTGGAATGCAAGTGGGAAGGGGTGTGCAGAGTGGAGGGGAATAAAAGGGGGAAAATTGGACAACTGTAATAGCATAATCAATAAAACATATTTTTTCAAAAACATACTCAAGTGTTGGTCTTGGTGAGATTTATACTTTGTCATAATAAAATTAGATACTTATTAAAAATAAAGAAAATTAGACTAATCCTCATGAATTCCTCTAAGGAATTACTAGTAACTTACTTCATTGCCCAAGCTCCTAATAAGTATATTTTTAAAAAGAACTGGTAAATTATAGGGTCAATAGAGTACACTTATGGTTAAGACCTATTCTTTGTTTTCAAATACACACATACTTTCAACAATCTTTTTCATGTGCACATATTACTTAAATGTACCTGTAGCTAGGTGCACATTTCATTTAATTAGTAAATTCCAGGTATGTTTTAGGCTTAGAGCTTCTCTAGGTAATAGTATCTATTTTGGATAAAGAAATTGGTTATAAAATATCCTTAGAACACCTTGGAGGTTGTGAAAATGAAAACAAAATCATTATGAACTGGTAAAACCACAATACTTTTAGGGTATTTATTAGAGATAATATAAAATAAGGTATACATTTTTATGTCTTCTAGCTTTTACAAGATACTTAGTCTTTTTTAGAGGAGGCCAAATTCCTCTTAAGGAAGTTAATCAAAAGAAGGAAAACCCATGGCCTACATGGGAAGTGCAGACCAAGACACCCTCTGGTATACTAAGGAGAATATAGCACATTGAGTCCAAATGTTTCTGGCACTAGAAAGATGATGAGAAGTTCCATTTCTGGTAATACAGTGAATGAGATCCCCAGACCCACCCTTTGCTTGTAACAATTAAAATGCTGGATAAAATTAAATAAGTGATCTTTAAACTAGAAGAGAGCAAGCAACACTCACCAAAAGCTAAGAGAAAGTGGGCACTTATAGAGTCAGTGAGCACTGAAGGTTTTCTCCTGCAAAGTATTTGCCAAGGTGAAGAGTTTAAGTTTCCATGTAATGGCTCTTACAGCACAGTAGACAGGAGATGAAACCCAGGGCATTTCCACTGTGGAGGTCTTAACAGACCCCCACACTGATAAAGCTGCATCTCTGGAAAATTATATCCTCAGTATAACAGTGAACTAGAAATAAATCCACCCCCTATGCCCATCCTAATTCAGTGGCCTGCAAGGAATATTACCAGTCTTGAATACATGGGAAAACAATCTCTCATGAGAATTTATAACTGTAAGTTTTCTCTTAGGCAGGTTTATAACCTAAAATGATACTTTCTGAGTGAATCAAAAACACTCAAACCAATAAAGCTGAGGGTGCACCAAGATAACTGGTGGGTATAAATGCATGTAGTTCCTGGAGTAACCAAACTTCAACCAAGACCTCTGGAATTCCCATAGGTATAGTTCTAAGAAAAGTTCATAAATATAGTTCTAAGTTCACATTTAAAAAATTATAAAACAAGAAAAGCACCATGAGTGAATAACTGCAGAAGTTTAGAAAGTTAAGTAAGACTTGCAAAGACTTCAGGTATAGAAAATATAAGACACAGAAGATAAAATTATATATGTTTAGTACATTAAAAAAGAGAAGGGATTGGACACTCTGTATAAGGAACAAGACACAGTTTTTAATAATGACCAATACAATGTGAAAGAGAACCAATGAAACTTCTAAATATGAAAAATATATAAATCTAACACAAAGTTATTGGATGTGTTAAATAATATATTAGACACAGATGAGAAGTGAATTAATGACTGGTAGGAATTATCCAGAATATGGTACAGAAAAACAAAGCCATGGGAAATATAAAACAGAGATAAGAGATATGGAAGATAGAGTCAGAAGGACTAAGAGACAACTAATCAGGAGGAAGAGAGAAAAAGAATAAGGCAGAGACAATATTTGAAGAGGTTGCTGAGAATTTTCTAGAACTACTAAAAGACACCAATTCACAGATTTGGGTATCTCACAAAATATGGAGGAAAGCAGGGAAGGGGTGGAACAAAGAAGGAAGAGGAGGTAGAGAAAGACAAGAAGAAAAAGAGAAAAAGGAATCCATGTCTAGACATACTATAGGGAGACAAGAATATCATAAAGACCTTTAAAATAGCTAGAGAGAAAAACTGTTCCACCTTGGAACCCCAAGAACTGTAAACAATGCTTGCTTTCTAGGAGCCCCATGCAGACCTCCAGGACTATACTTCTTATGCAAAAGACAAGTATTTCCCTGCCACCCACCCCAAAACATGGCGACTTGCACCTTAGTGGTAATTAATCATAAGGGATATTATGATGTTTAAGAAAACACCACCAATAGATCATGTAACTCTCAAGCAACTATGGCACTTTCTCCAAATGAAGCTGCTGTTGACTCTTCAGGGGGCTTCTTAGAGGAATAACTGGCACATTATTTATGTTTATCCTTCAGACAGGTGAGAAACATGTGGAGTCATCCAACTAGAAAAGTGAAAAAGAATTTGCCCCTGAACTTAGTGATTAATGGTTCCTGGACTCTGGAAGGCATTCAGGTGAACCTCAACTAACTGGGCAAACTTTAGTACAGGTAACAGAATTTACCCTGGACTCCTATGGGCCATGGCAATCTGTGCAATCATTGATCCACACTGCTATGACCAGATGAATGCCTGAATCAATGGGAAAGGTCAATAAACAAATGTAAAGAAAAGCCTTCTGAATTTCTCAGGTAGACTTTGATGATTTATGGAATTTCTTCAGCTGGCTGGGTCTGGGACAGTAAGGGGCAAGATTGAGGTCAGTAATGTTGGCCTCATTCTGTTGGAGCTCTGTTGATAACAGTCTTAATTAAACGCTGTATGAAACAAATTGAATGGATTTGGTCCCACTCTTTTGTCATGATCTATTATGCAATGGCATACTCATGGGAAAATATGCCAAAAGACAAGCTGGTATAGAAACAAGAGGTGGCTATTACTAGAGGAAAATTCTTCATGGGTTTCTTAAGATTATGCACATCTTGTGAGCAAAGGCCCTGACCTTTTTTTTGTTCTGGATTATCATTTCAAGGATGTCTGGAAACAGCCATGAAAATAAAGACGTCTCCCTCTGGAACAAAGGGCAAGTTTGTTTAATATTTCCCTCCAAACCAAAGAAAACACAAGCTTACTGTTCATTATAAAGATTTGGATTCTTTAAGTTCAAGGTTTATCTAATTAAGAAATTAAGAAAACAGTCCCATTGTGTGTACAAGTATCCATCTGGTCCCATCTGTACCCCAGCTGGATTGAGGAAAGGTGATTTAATAAAAAATGTGCGGAACCTCATGCTGCTTTTTATTCCATGAGTGATGAAGTCTTTTGTCTCTGATCTAGGAGTTTCATGTCTTCCACTAGCATCCATAAGTTGACAGGCTAAATTGTTCATTTGCAAGTAGGGGAGAGCCTCAGACCCTTCACAGATCTTAAACCAAGAGAATATGGGCAAAAACACTTTTAAGAGGCAATTCACAGAAGAAAAATCAGAATGGCCAATGAACATATCAAGTAAATGCAGATTAGCCAACAATGAGATGTTATTTCACACTCAACAGTCTAATAGAAACTGAATAGTTTCATGATATCAAGTATTGGTGAGAACAGAAAGAAACTGAGCAATCCTAACAAGAGTATAAATTGGCATGGTTACACTGGAAAACAATTGGCCTTCTAGTACAATTGAAGATGTACGTATCTCATAATCCAGCAATATCATTCATAGGTAGACAGACTAGTGAAATCTCTTGTACACATGCACCAAAAGACCTGAATAAGAAAATTTATGTCAATACTGTTTGTAATAACTAAATGTTAAAGCAATTCAATTTTCCATAGGAGAATGTATCTACTATATACTTATGTAGTAGAATATGACACATGCAGAAATATGGATAGATGGTCATAAATATGTTGAAAAATACAGCAAACTGCAAAAAGATGTAGATATTATGATTTATTGTACAAAGTTTAAGACTAAACAAATTGACTATTTAGGAATATACATATATGAGGATATGTATAAAAATGACAAAGAAATATATACCAATGATGAACTATCAGAAAGTGAAATGTATAAAAACACTTCTATTTGAAATCACATCAAAATAATAAAATACCTAGGAATAAATTTAACAAAGGAAATAAAAGACCTGTACTCAGGAAACTATAAGGCATTTCTTAAAGAACTTGAAAAACAAAGAAATGAAAATATATATCATGCTCATATATAGGAAGCATTAACATCATTAAAATATCCTTATCACCCAAAGCAATCCACAGATTCAGTGCAATCCTTGTCAAAATAGTATTTTTCATGGAACTAGAACAAATAATTCAAAAATTTATATGGAACCACAAAAGAACCTGAATATCCACAGCAATCTTGAGGAAAAAAAAAAGTTGGAAGTATCTATCACACTACCTGACATCAAACTACACTACAAGACTATAGTAATCAAAACAGCATGGTACTACCATAAAAGAAGACATATAGATCAATGGAACGAATAAAGAGACCAGAAATAAACCCATACTTATATAGTCAATTAATATATAACAAAGAAGGCAAAAACATAAAATGGGGTAAAGATGATCTCTTCAATAAATAGTGTTGACAAAACTGGACAGATATACATGCAAAAAAAATTAAACTAGACAATTTTCTCATACCATATACAAGAATAAATTTAAAATAGATTAAAAACTTGAATGTAAGACCTGAAATGATAAAACCCCTAGAAGAAAATGTAGGCAGTAAACTCTTTGACATAGGACTTAGCAATATTTTTTTGGATATGTCTCCCTGGGAAAACACAACAAAAATAAAAATATACAAGTGGGACTATATCAAACCAAAAAGCTTTTGCACAGCAAAGGAAACCATCAACAAATGAAAAGACAACCTACTGATTGAAAGAAGATATTTTCAAATGATATAGCCAATAAGGGGTTAATATCCAAAATATATTAATTTATACAACTCAACATCAAAAACATAAACAATATGGTTAAAAATGGGCAGAGGATATGAATAGACATTTCTCCAAAGAGGACATACAGATGGCTGACACATGAAAATATGCTCAATGTCACTAATCGTCAGAAAAATGCAAATCAAACCCACAATGAGATATCACCTCATACTTGTCAGAATAACTATTATCAATAAATCAACAAGTGTTGGTGAGGATGTGGACAAGAAGGTACCACTATGTAGTGTTGATAGGACTGTAAATTGGTGCAGATACTATGGACGAAAGTATAGAGGTTTCTCAAAAAATTAAAAATAGAACTATCTACCATATGACCCAGCAATTCTACTTCTGGGTGTTTATTTAAAGAAATCCAAACCACTATTTGAAAAGATTTATGCATCCCTATATTCATGCAGCATTATTTACAGTAGCCAAAATATGTAAATGATCTAAGTGTCCATTGATAGATGGTGTACATATATATCATAAAATATTACTCAGCCATAAAAAGAAACAAATTTTGCCATTTTGGCAACATGGATGAACTTAGAGGATATTATGCTAAATGAAGTGAGACAAATAAAGACAAATACCATAAGATTTCATTTATATGTGGTTTCTAAAAAAAATAAACTAACAAAACTGAAACAAACATAGACACAGAGAACAAACTGATGATCACCAGATGGAAATGGTGGGGGTGGGGGGACATGGGTGAAAAAGGTGAAAGGAATTAAGAAGTACAAATTGCCAGCTATAAAAATGATCAGGGGTGATCACTTCATATGCTATATAAATGTCTAATCGTCATGTTAGATAATATTTGTCAACCACAATTGAAAAATAAATTTAAAGAAAAAGAAAAGAAATGTTAATCACAAATTCTGGATAGTGGTGACTTCTGAGGAAAGAAGAGAAACGTGAGCGTGTAATAGGTACATATGAGATGTGGAAGATGTAACATTCTTTTGCTTAAACTGGGTGACAGGAACATGAGTGTCCATTGGACTGTGATGATTCTTAATACCTCATGCATATGTTATAAATATCTACTTGTAAAAAAAACGTTCTAAGGAATGCCTGCTGCCTGAGGAGCACAGACTGACTGACACCAGGCCATTTTCCTTCGAAGAAAGTGTCTTTCAAGAAGTATTGCTGAAGGCTTTTTCTGCCAGTGAACTGTCACATTCCAGTGTAACAAATTCAAACTCATTTTATACAACCTCATCCAGAGTCTGTAAAACTTGTTAGGATTAAAATACATTGATGTTTTGAGATACTCATCAAAAACAGGGTCAATTTGAGGTGTTGCTCTATTGGTTTTTAGGAACAACTGGAATTTAGAATGCCACCCAAACAATAAAGAACCTAACTATAAGCATATGTCAGTGAAGAGTCTTGTTGTCACAGAGAGATGGTTCTGCCTATCTCCTTAGATGTCTATACAAATCACACCCTCAACTTCAGCCTCAGGGGAAAAAGAGGTGCTCACTGGATCAGCATTGGGCCTCTTTAGCTTATAAGACCAAAGTGACAAGTGAACAAAGATAAGAATGCTCTCAGCAGCAGAGAGGTCTAGCATTTTCTGTAAAAATATATTCTTCAGAACATTATTAAAGGAAATCACTCATGATTTTACTGCTATAGAAAATCTGATTAGAATGTTGTTATGGTAACATGTATCTTCAACACCCTCAATCTTTTTACCTTCAGTTTTGAGGGTAGGGCAGAAGGAAGAGATGTAAATAAATCTTGATATATATCCAAAGACCCACATATAGAGACTTTTAGAAACCAAAATATTTCAGCTTGCTTAAGAACATTCCCAATTAAATACAAAAAAAAAGTGAAACCACTGTTAAATGATGGAAATTTAAATCTGAGTTTTTAAGTCTACTGAGATTTCTTCAACAGGTGGGTAAAACCTGAGGGGACCTTCCATTAATGTTACACATTAACAGTTCAGGCACCTGTACATTTCTGAAAATTCACCTAAATGTTCTGCTCAATGGCTTGATTTATCAGACAATCCAAAGTTTCTCTTTCAGTATTTTAAAGACAACTGTCCTATAACCAGAAAGCTTTTGGGACACAGTTAGCTTTCATAGCTACAATCAAACTGAAACACAAGAGAAACAACTATGTCTAAGACCAGAAACCTGTTTGTCTTTATCTTTTGCTATTTATCTGGAAGCGTTACAAAAAACAATGTCAGAACTACTCACATTTCCTCCCTTATGCTCACAGACAGCTCATCATGTATTTTAGTTTATTTAAAACAGGTGTAATTACAGAGGCAAGCTCTCATGAAATAGAAGAGTGCATGCCAGTGTTTTGCACAAGGTAGGGACATCTCCATAACAGAGAAATATTTATATAGTGTTCTACCATTTACATTCTTTCTCTAGCAACAGCTGACCCCTTAACATTCATATAATTTAATTACTTGTTAAATATTTAAATATAGCAAAAAAAGTCCATGAATACAGAAGTTGTCCACCTACTAAAACATCTTCAGTGTTTAGTCCAAAGGGTTACAGAGTTGGTAGTATTTTGGCTAATCCACCTTTCAACTACATCACAGTGAAAAGTTAACCTCTCCTGCTCAGAAGAGCCTTTCCATCCTGTTCACTTATAAATAGCAAGATGACACCAATCTGAGCAGATACGTTGAACCTGGAACTCTCATCTGCCCACTGGGACACTAGAAGAGGCTGTGGTAGCAACATGGGCCTGTTTTTCATCTTGGAATTTATGGGTGTGCGCAGATCATCAATCTGTACTACTTAAATCTGATTCTGGAATGAGCAGTAAGACACAGCTGCTCAAAGTAGAATTTAAAGTATTGTAATACCATTGGACTGACAGCTTCTTCAAATGAACATACATATAGACACAATACTAAATCTGAATAATCATTAAGACTATGTAAAAGGGGGAAAATTGGACAATTGTAATAGAATAACAGTTAAAAAAAGACTCCATGTAACAAGTAGCACTCCAGTTAGGGATACCATATGTACATCATTAGTTTGTGGGTCTCTATTTTGGCCCCAGGATGTTGGTTCGTTCATCTGTAAGCTAGGTTCACCTAACTCAAATGTCTATGTTTAATTATACAAGAATGGGTTATTTGATTATGAAGGTAGAAAGGAAATAAAATTAATATTTTTCAGTATCTGTTATATATTAATGAGCTAGGTGATTTATTTGCATTCATTTAAATCCTAAAACAATTCTGGACTTCTGGCCAAGATGGAGGTATAGGTAGACATACTGTGCCTCCTCACACAACCAAAATAAGGACAACAACAATTTAAAAACAAAAAACAACCAGTACTGACAGAAAATTGAACTGTATGGAAGTCCGACAACCAAGGAGTTAAAGTAGACACATTTATCCAGGCCAGTTGGAGGGGCGGAGTCGGGGAGACCTGACTGAGAGGGCTCCTGGCATGGAAGCTGGCAGACCGGGGTGTGCAAAGTGGCAGCTGGCAGACCCAGCAAGGCGGCAGATTGTGGAGGGGTGCAGTGCGCAAGGCAGTTGGTGGACAGGGCAGTCCCACATTCACCTGCAGATAAACCAGGCAAAACTGGGGAGCAGGATGAACCACACAACCCAGGGACTCAGTGTGGAGAAATAAAGCCTCAAAACACTAATTGAAAACATCTGTAAGGGTTGAGGTGCCAGGAGAAACTCCCAGCCTCACAGGAGAGTTCATTGGAGAGACCTGCAGGGTTCCAGGATGTACACAAACCCACCCACAAAGGAATTGGCACCAGAAGGGCCCAATTTGCTTGTGGGAAGCGGGGGAAGTGACTGAAATCCAGCAGAGGGCAGAGCAAGCACCATTGTTCTTTCTCAGACCCCTCCCCCACAGTCACAACCCAGCTACTGGGTTGCCCACCTTGATAAACACCTAAGACTCCACCCCTCATTCCGTAACAGGCACATTAAGACCAAACCAAAAAAAAATAAATAAAAAGACAGTGGCCCAAATGAAAGAACACATCAAAGCTCCAGAAAAAATACAACTAAGTGATAAAGAGATAGCCAACATATCAGATGCACAGTTCAAAACACTGGTAATCAGGATGCTCACAGAATTGGTGGAATTTGGTCACAAATTAGATGAAAAAATGAAGGCTAAGCTAAGTGAAATACAGGAAAATATACAGGGAACCAACAGTAATGGGAAAGAAACTGGGACTCAAATCAACAGTGTAGACCAGAAGGAATAAAGAAACATCTGATCAGAAAAGAATAAAGAAATAAGAATTCAAAAAAAAAATGAGGAGAGGCTTAGGAACCTCCAGGACATCTTTAAACATTCCAACATCTGAATTATAAGGGTACTAGAAGGAGAAGAGGAAGAGCAACAGGTGGAAAAGTTATTTGAAAAAATAATGAAGGAGAAATTCCCCATTCTGGCAAAAGAAATAGACTTCCAGGAAGTCCAGGAAGCTCAGAGAGTCCCAAAGAAGTTGGACCCAAGGAGGAACACACCAAGACACATCATAATTACATTACCCAAGATTAAAAATAAGGAGAGAATCTTATAAGCAGCAAGAGGCAAGGAGACAGTAACCTACAAAGGAGTTCCAATAAGACTGTCAGTGATTTCTCAAAAGAGACCTTACAGGCAAGAAGGGGCTGGAAAGAAGTATTCAAAGTCATGAAAGGCAAGGACCTATATCCCAGATTACTCTATCCAGCAAAGCTTTCATTTAGAATGGAAAGGCAGATCAAGTGCTTCTCAGATAAGGTCAAGTTAAAGGAGTTCATCATCACCAAGCCCTTTTTATATGAAATGTTAAAGGGACTTACCTAAGAAAAAGAAGAAAAATAAGTAGCATAGATGGTAGGTAGAAAATAGACAGGGGGTGTTAAGAAAAGTATGGGAAATTTGGAAGCCAAGAACTTATCAGTATGACACATGGACATGAACTAAAGGAGGGGAATGTGGGTGGTAGAAGGTGTGCAGGGTGGAGGGGAGTGGAGGGGGAAAATGGGACAACTGTAATAGCATAATCAATAAAATATATTAAAAAATAAATCCTAAAACAATTCCATGAAATCAATTTATTATTTCATTATATAGATAAGGTAAAGTTAAGAAGTCATGATTCAACCCAGGACTTCAGCACTCCAAAGGTTATGGATTCTTTGAAAACAGGTAGGTCCATATTATGAAATGAGAACTGTATACAGTTTACTAGAAGTAAATGTAAGAGTTTAGTATACTAAACACACCACAAATGAAGTACAACAGTAATTTCCAATTTCTCCACTTTCCCATTGAAAAGTAGTAAAATGTTAAACATAGAGCAGGTAAAGACAACTGTGTCTGAGACTGTTTGAATCATCCTCTTTTCATCATTCCAGTTGCCTGCAGTTATCCCAAATGACATGCTATGAACCTCATAGCTGAAAAAGCCTTTACTTTCTGCCAAGAATTCTCCATTTGTCTTTCTAAAATTTCTCCAAGTACTGACTTAAACCAGAGTTTTCATCAACTGAACTTCTAAACTTTCTTATATGTTGCAGACTTAAAAGGCTAATGTGCTTGGTTAGGATCCACTTTCTACTCTTACTTTGGTCTAACAAGTATTTTATAAATAACCTCTAACATATTCCAGTGAAATCGAATTCCAACATATCTCCAAGGCTTAGGGCCCTGGCGTTTCCCACATGACAAGAAAATTCAGCAAAAACTCTTGAAGTTCATAGAAAACTGAGTTGTTATGAACTGATTGTGCAAGAAAGATGAGAGGCAAATTTTGTGATGACCCACCCATCAGCTGAGCACACTCAGTACCCCTGTCAACTCCTCTCAAGGAACATTTGCAGCTCCTGAAGTTTGGATTTTTCCTAATGAGAGAAGGGAAAGGAGCATGTAATTTAATTACTTTTAACAATTTAAGTATAGCAAAAAAAGTTCATAAAGAAAAAAATTGGCCCACCTACCAAATCATCTTGTGTTTGTCTCACAGTGGTAATGTGGGAAATGTGACTTGTCTATTGTTATCTAAATGCTTTCTGAAGTATTAGGCAAGCCAGATTCCAGAAACTGGAAGTGGGATGAGGCAGAATACTAGGAAAATCAATCTTCAATTTTCTCAGTTAAATGTAGTGGTCAGAGCTATTCAAGAAACAATTTATCAAGGTGATTTAACATAGTAACTATGCACCATATAAAATTAATCAATGAATCTAATAAAACTACCATGTAAATAACAAAAGCAGCAAATCTATCAGGGTCATAATACACTTTCAAAATCATCAACATTTGAAAAGAACCCAGCACCAGAATTGTAAGCAGCCAACTTTCTCCACTCTAGAAACTCATGTTAAATGCCTTACAAAGTCTATGTAGGGTATATAGGATGTTCCTGTTTAAAAATATTTTCCTACAGAGTTGCCCATAGGAAACAAGGCCACTGATGATTAAGTCACTATTAATTACACAGGAATATAAAAAGAACAATCATATATTTCGACTCTGGGAAGACATTTCTGATTGTATCAGGCACTTCATGCCACCAAAGATTTGCAACTGAGGGGCCAGAAAAATAGTGTAGCTAAAATATTGCCACATTTCCTTACTAAGCCTCTATCCATCCTAGAAGGCCAGTGCAAGAGACACTCATCAAAGGAAACAAGGGAAATTACATTAAAAACATAATGCTACGGTTTGCCTTGTAACCCATCTTAGATAAACACAATAACTGCTAGAAGAAAATTCAAAAAATTTTAGTGATAAGCAGTACAAGTACTCCTTGCTATAAACTTAATTTATATGCCCAAGAAATGTCTTCAATTAATTACATTAGCAGTCACAATAATGTACACACCAGATGTTTTACATCTTTGCAGTCCATGGAGCAATTTTTCCTCATCCTTTAGGTTTGGCCTCTTTGCTCCCACTTTCTATAATGGAGATGGAGAGTTGTTTACCAGGCTCCAGATATGAACATCACAGAGTGCTGAAATTAGTTATTATACATCAGAAAAGCTAACCAGGTTAATCTTTCCTTAGATGTTTCCATTTTTAACTCTTTAATCACCTTTATGACTTTCTTGGAATGCTTTTAAAGTGCCCCCAATTATCAAATCAAATAGTTTCAAAGCTGGAAGAGACTTTCTAAAGGTCATCTGACCTTTTATAGAAGAGAAAAATGAGATCCAAAGAGGCTGAGTGACATGCAAAAAGTCTCCCAGATGATTACTGCTGCAGATTGTAAATTTTTAAAATTATGGTAAAATACATATAACATAAAATTTAACATAACCATTTCATTTCATTTCATTTCATTTCATTTCACAATTGTTGTTCAAGTACAGTTGTCTCCAATTTCCCCCCACCGCTCTCCCACATCACAGCTACCCCCACCTCCCACCCTCAATCCTACCCACCCCCCCTTGACTTTGTCCATGTGTCCTCTATCCATGTTCCTTGACAACCTTCCCCCTTTCCCCCCATTATCCCTTCCCACCCCTGGTTACTATGACCTCATCTATAAGTGGAACCTAATCAACAAAACAAACAAGCAAGCAAAATATAACCAGAGACACTGAAATTAAGAACAAACTGACAGTAACCAGTAACATACCCATTTTCTAAAGCTTGCACTTGCGTGGTATGAGTACATTCACACGGTTGTGCAACCATCACCACCGTCCATCTCCACAACTCTTTTCATCTTGCAGAACAGAAACTCTATATCCATTAAACAATAACTTCCCATTCCTCTCAACTCTACAACTTCTGGCAATCACCATTCTACTTTGTGTCTCTATGAATCTGACTACTCCAGGTACCTTATATTAATGGAATCATAGAGTATTTGGCTTATTTCCCTGATCTTAATGTCCTCAAATTTCATCCATGTCATAGCATAGGTCAGAATTCCTTTCCTTTTTTAACAAAATTATTTTTTAATTACAGTTGATGTACAATATTATATTAGTTTCAGGTACATAACTGGTGGTTAGATATTTATATACCTTACAAAGTATTCACCCCAATAAGTCTAGTACCCTTCTGACACCATACATAGCTATTGCAATATTATTGACTACATTCCCTACACAGTATTTTACATTCCTGAGACTATTTTTAGTATTAACTGGCGCTCTGTACCTATTAATCTTTTTCACTCTTTTCACCCATTCTCCCAACCCCCTCCAATCTGGCAACCATCCCAATTGTTCTTTGTGTTTATTTACTGATACAGTTTTAACTAGAAATAATGGGCTCCAATTCCTATAAAAACATATTACCTGTTCTGTTCCAGATTAAATGTGTACAGGTTATCCTTGCTTTACACAGTTAAAATGTGAAAAAAAATTGGTTACTATAGTTCAGTTAAATAATACCATCCTCAACACAACATAGTTCAAATTTCAGTTATCAGAATATATGAACTCTATCCTTGACCTGTGCGGCTCAGTTGGTTGGGTGTCATCCCACAAAGCAAAATTGCCTGGTTTGATTCCAGGGGCACATGCCTGGGTTGCAGGTTCACTCCCAGTGGGGGTGTGTACAAGAGGTAGCAATTGATTTTTCTCTCACACATCTATGTTTCTCTCCTTCTTTTTCTCCCTCCCTTCCCCTCTATCTAAAAAAAATAAATGAAATCTTCTTTTAAGAAAAGAATATATTAACTCTAAATGCATTCAGTAAAAACTCTCAGCTAGCTCTTCAGTCCAAGCCACCCTCTCTGAGCACCCTTCCACAGCCTGTGCAGGTCCTCTGGTGAGAAGAATGGCAACTCTTATAAAGGATAGATATTCCTACATCAGAATCCATAGCAAAAAGCAATGGCAAGTAATAGGGGCATTTTTGTGGAGACATTGGCATAAAATTATTAACCAATGGCCAGGCCAATCTTAATTCACATTCCTGTGTCTCACAGAAGAAAAAAAATTGTATTTTATATTACTTATTTATTTTTGAGTGTGCAACACTTAAAGACAATGGATATTCTTTAAATACATGGTCTTTCTCATTTTCTGCCTGATGTATAGGCTATGATGTTCTCACAAAATACAACAAAATTCACTTCAGAATGGGTCTCATTCAAAATGCACATTGCTTTGCTTGTTGGGGGTCCTCTCTAGAACACCTTTGCTTGTATTTCCCATACCTGCAGTCTTTCTATCACATACTGCGCTGTGTTAAGTTGAATCCACAGGTCTGTTTCACAGCAAGGAAGCTCCTTTCTGATCCTTTTTCTCTTTCCTTTTTATATCTATTCCCCTTATCTGATATTTAAAGACAAAAATCCAGAAGATTTTAAAGTCTCAATTCCCATTTTGAGTCTTTAAGGGGTTTTTTGTGATTTTTTTTTAACTTGGGAGAGGGAAGACTATACATATCACCATTTGTCCCAGTATCTGGTGGTAGAAAAACATGTAACCTGTTGGAAACAGTGGCAGACTGCCAACTGTCCACAAAAAAGGATTTTCAAAGACTGCATAGAATAGAAATATTGCTGGGGCACAAAGAGATACATTTTTCAATGATACAATTTCTAGTGGTATTTTAGGCCTTTTTCCATATAGCCAAGGGGAAAAAAATCATGGAGTAAAATAAGTAAAAACAAACAAACAAACAAACAAAAAAACCTTTGGTATCATACTTCACTTGCAGGCATATAAATTAATAAATACTTTATCACATGCCATCAGTTGATAGTGGCCATAGATAATCCGTAAGGAAGAGAATTAAATGCATAGCTAAAACTTAAAATTCAATATAATACTATCAGCATCTAATGTTCATGTTAATACAAATAATCTTGACTTATACAATAAACCCTGCTGTCACCCTTCATTCACAAGCATTTCTTCCCACAAATTCTTTCTATTACATCAGATCCTTGCTGCATCCACTGGCCTACAACAATCATCTAGACCTAAAGTTCCTGAAAGGCACAAAGGAATCCATCCCCGCTACAGATAGCCCATGGTGAGCTGTCTGATGAGAACACATCTAAGTGTGTCAACATGACACTGCTCTATGAATGACCGCACAGTCTGGTGATGATTCCCAGAGAGCTGAGCTCTCTATGGACACTGTGAAAAAGTTGAAATTCACCCCAAATCAGTTAGATCTGTTTCATAGGCAGATGACTTTCATAGGCCTGGCCCAAACTATCTTCCCAGTGTATGTCCCTATTGAATGTCAAACCTGTGGATTCTGAGTAATCATGGCCCATGCTGGTAGAGACTATGTAAGAAGCAGAGCTACAGGGCTTGGCTCATTCTGCCACCAGCAGGAAGTTACATTATCTTTTCCTCTACATATTGTTTCTTCTGTAAACAGTCAACAAATAATTAAGAATTTACTACATAGCCATATTGTTTACTTGTAGTATTAATATTTTTTAATGATTTGGTGGCAAGAATAAACTTCATACACAAAAATCTGGTAATTTTACACAGATCAATAACCAGTATTCAGTTATAGATGTATAAAGGAATTAGTACAACTTAAACCCAAACAAGAGTATTTTAGAAAAAAAAAAGATCACAAAATACACCTTGAAACAGTCCTAAGAGCTTGTTAATGATCAGGGCCAACACAAAGGCTGTTTAACTCTAGGATGGAAATTTAGAAGAAATTTGATAAAAGTAAGTCACTCTTAGCAATAATAGTACAAAACATATATGATATGAAACTTTGAAATCATGAGCTAAAGAAAACATAGGCAAACTGGTCCTAGAAACAGATGGAGTGGTTTTCCATACCCTAACTGGAAAACTTATGGAATGAATACATGGTACTTCAGTGATACTGTAATTCAAAGCCTTTTTAATATTTTTAGTATTACCCAAAGATTTTACATTCAGACCCATATTTATCTGTTGTGCTTATTTGGAACTTCTATATTGTGTACAGTACAAATTTTAAAGGGATTTGAGCCCAGTAGAATAAAAGGATTGTAAATATTATATTTTCTTAGGTTACAAGTATAAACAGACATTTTTAGTACAATTTCAAATGTTTCAAGATATTATTTTAGTTGCTAGAAATCTTGAAATAAAATTTCCTTCATTATGGAATGCTCCTTGTATTTATCATGAATTAAAACAAGTTAAAAAACAAAACAAAACAAAAACAACCTGTTTCATTCATCTGTCCCTGATTCTCACAAAAAGAGAGCATGTGTGCTTCAGAGTGAGCATATTTTTGCATGTGTGCATGCACAAATGTGTGCACACTGCTATACACACACAGGTACTTTACTTTTCCTCCTCTTAATTCTGACCTTTCAGATCTCTATGTATATTAATACCTGCTCACCTGCCTGGCACACCTTTTCACAATGTGTCCTTCCAGATTTAAAAAAAATCAACACAGTTTGAAAATAGACAACGACAACCCCATGAAGGGCTGGAGAGAGAAAAGAACTAAGGGCAAGACCCAGAGAGATAGACAGACAAAAAAACACACTCAAGGAAATCACTTACAACAACCAGGATCTGGGGCTCTGCAACTAATCAGGTAGGTATTCAGCTCTTCACTTCTGCAGACTTGCTTAGCATCAAAATCGGCTGTCTGCCCAGGAGAATGAGGTAATGTCTAGATTTAATGCCAAAATCTCTAACTGGCAAAACATATCGGGTAAATATTTCTACTGTAGGAGGCCACATTCATTTGATGCTGATGCCAGTTTTATTATTTTTACTATGCTCATTAATATTAAAACTTAGCCATCATACCTGTTTAGAACTGAAAACAGGAAAGTAAGAGTTTTTGCTGAAATCAGGTCAGCAGGCATGGGAGAAAAAGAATAAGCCCTCCAATCCACTCCCTGCCCCCTGTCTTTCCCTAATAATGACAGCCACAGCACTGACTTCCTGCAATACCTTTTACACACCCTAGGCTGCACAGAGACCCTTCCCCCTCATAACCACCTCTGCTGAATGCCTGTAAATCTGGAACCACTGGGATTGATCCTCATTTCATCCTGCCAGTGAGAACAGGTCAAAAAAGAGGGGTGGATAGATAGGGCTTAAAGCCTACTTCAAGCTACCTCAACACTTGTAATATTTGAAAATGCAGCAGATTGCTAATGGGTTTTTCTCTATTCTTAAAAAAAATTTATTACACCATTGACTTTGATTCTGGATGACCATTTTTATGACCTCACAAATATGGGCACTATGGTGCTGATTCACAACTGGTCTCATAACTTGTTCCTCCATGATCTCTGTGGTTACTGTCAACAATATGCATTCATGCTGAAGCATGTAATCCTACAGAAACATTTACAGAAATGCTCAAGACTCCTGTAATTTAAATATTTCATATTATTACTGGATGAGGCCTCTGACATAAGATTTATTTAGTTAAAAAGATGGGACTTTTATTCTGGGAGTCAGCAACTGAATGTCAAACTTCACAAGGGTCCACAAAGGACAATGCAGACTTTCACCAGTCTAATTCCTTTCACCAAAGAGTTGGGAATAATGCTTCCTTCCCATAGGCATTATTCCAGGGAGGGAGCAAGAAAGCATGATGCTAAGGCAAAGCCCTCCCCCTCCTCAAAAGGCACTATTATGTGTGAACAACATAAAAGAACACTTGAGACCTGCAGAGAGAGACACACACAGAAAGAGACAAGGAGAGAGAGACAGAGAGATACATACCTTGGCACTCTGACATCACCTACATTACCTCACAGGAAAGGAGCAGCTCTGGAGAATGGAGTCAAGAGATAACTCCTCAAATATGCCAAGGAAGGAAAATAAACAGAGACATGCTATTCCTGTGCTTGACTGGGGCCAGCCCAATGCAGCTAGATGCTAAGATCTTATACACAGTGACTCTAAGAGATTAGCCAGGTATTTTGTAAAAGATCAAACAACCCTCTGTTAACAAACAGTTTCAAGTTATTCCTAGTATTTCCAAATTTCAAAGCCTTGGACAACTTGTCTATGCCTCATGTGTGCTTCTAAATGGGAAACCAAAATTATTTGTCAATCAGGAGGATTGTAGATGGGAATTGGAGATGGGGTGAACAGGAAATAAGAAAATGGTGATGTCTATTATTGTTAGGAGAATAAAAACATGACTGCTTCCAATATAATAATATCAAAAAAAAAAAAAAACAAGAGTTGAGAGGGAAAAAGAGAAGGGGTTATGGAGGTTTTCCACAGCTGGAGAAGGTATGTGATCAAAGGAATTTCTTCAATACCATTCTTACCTGGGCTTCCTTCCATTGTGATACAAGAAAATTAAGGCTCCCTTAATGTGTTTTGATCTGATATTCTGACAAGAAAGCCATTTGCACCTTCTTTGCAGCTTAGTGAACTATTTTTGAAAAAAAATGGTAATAATTAAGGAAGGTTAAAAATATACAGTGAGCTGTAAAAAAGAAGCTAAATAAAATTCCCTAAGAAGTCTAAAGTTTACTTAGACTGGAGAATGCTCATTATGAGTCAGGCAACAGGCTGCATGGGAATTACTAATAAATTGAACATTATGGCTTTAAAACTCATCTTCCTGCATTTCCTGAATACATGCAATTTTTATGGTTTTTCAACTAATAAAAGCACAATCTGACTAAGTTATTTTTTGACATTCAATTTTATTTTATATTAGTTTCAGGTGTACACACCATAGTAGTCAGACAACCACACAATCACAAAGTGATCCCTGATATTTCAAGTGCCAATCTGACACCATACATAGTTATTACAATATTAACTATGTTCCCCATTCTGTACATCTGAGTCTGATTCTGTTTTGTTTTGTTTGTTTTGTTCTTTAGATTCCATACATAAGTGAAATTATACAGTATTTACCTTTCTTTGTCTCATTTATTTCACTTAGCATAACACCATCCATGATATTATGGTCCATCCATGGTTGTCAAAAATGGTAAGATTTCGTTCTTTTTTATGGCTGAGTAATATTCCATTGTATATAGACTGAGTAAAAATAGGTTTATAGTTGTGAGTATGCAAAACAGAGTTTATTTTTGCATTATTTTTTATTAATCACTGTATTATTTATTTGTATTATTACCATAAATCTACTTTTTCCCACCACTCATCTATTGATGGAAATCTAGGCTGCTTCCTTATCTTGGCTATTGTAAATAATGCTACAATGAACACAGGGGTGCATATATATATATTTTGAAAGTGTTTTAAGTTTCCTCAAATATGTACTCAGAAGTGGAATTGCTAGGTCATAAGGGAGTTCCATTTTTACATTTCCGAGGGAACTCCATACTGTTTTCCACAATGGCTGCTCCAATTTGCATTCCCACCAACAATGCACAAGGGTGCTCTTTTCTCCACATCCACTCCAACACTTGTTGTTTGTTGATTTATTGATGTTAGCCATTCTGACAGGTGTGAGGTGATATCTCATTTTGGTTTTAATTTGTATTTCTCAGATGGTTAGTGACGCTTAGCATCTTTTCATGTGTATTGGCATCTGTATGTCCTTTGGGGAGAAATGTCTACTTAAGTTCTCTGTCCATTTTTTAATTAGATTGTTTTTATTGGTGTTGAGTTGTATGAATTCTTTATAATTTTTTAAATAAATTTTGAATATTAACCCCTTACCAGATGTATCATTGGCGAACATCTTCTCCCATTCAGTAGATTGTCTTTTCATTTTGTTGATGGATTCCTTTGCTGTGTAAAAGCTTTTTAGTTTAATGTAGTTCCATTTGTTTATTTTTCTTTTGTTTCCCTTGCCTAAGGAGATATATCTGAAAGGTACATTGCTAAGAGAAATGTTAGAGAATTTACTGCCTATGTTTTCTTCTAGGAATTTTAAGGTTTTGAGTCTTACATTTACATCTTTAATCCATTTTGACTTTATTCTTGTATGTGGTGTAAGAAAATGTTCTAGTTTCATTTATTGCATGTATCTGTCCAGTTTTCTCAACACCATTTATTGAAGAGACTCTATTCCACTTCATGTTCTTGTCCCCTTTGTCACATATGTATTGATAATATAGGTGTGGGCTTATTTTGAGGCTCTCTATTCTGTTCCCTTGAACTATGTGTCTGTTTTTACAGTGGTATGATGCTGTTTTGATGATGATAACCTTGTAGTATACTTTATTATAAGGTAGCATGATACCTCCAACTTTGTTGTTCTTTCTCAAGATTGAAGATTGGCTATTCAGAGTCTTCTATGGTCCCATTTAATTTTTGGATTATTTGTTCTAGTTCTTTGAAAAATGCTATTGGTATTTTGACAGGGATTGCACTGAATCTATAGATTGCCTTGGGTAGTATGGACATTTTACTGATGTTAATTTTTCCTGTCCATGAGCACAGTGCATGTTTCCATTTCTTTTTATCTTCTCCAATTTCTTTCTTCACTGTTTATAAATTTTCCTAGTAAATGCTTTTTACCTACTTGGTTGAATTTATTCCCAGGCATTTTTTATGCAATTGTAAATGGGACTGTTTGTTTAGTTTCTCTTTCTGATAGTTAATTATTGGTGTAAAAAATGCAATTGATTTTGAATATTTATTTTGTATCCTGCTACTTTACTAAATACATTTATCAGCTCTAATAATTTCTTTGCAGAATCTTTAGGATTCCCTATATACAGTATCATGTCATCTGCAAGTGATGAGTTTTACTCCTTCCTTTCCATCTGAATACCTTCTATGTCTTCTTGTCTGATCACTGTAGCTGAGACTTCCAATACTATGTTGAATTAGGGTGGCAAAAGTGGATATTCCTGTCTTGTTCCTGATCTTAAAGAAAACACTTTTAATTTTTCCCCATTGAATATGATGTTACCTGTGGGTTTGTCACATCTGGTCTTTATTATGTTGAGGTATGTTCCCTCTCTTCCCACTATGTTGAGAGTTTTATCATAAATGAATGCTGGAGTTTGTCAACCGCTTTTTCTACAACTATTGATACAGTCATATGACTTTTATCCTTTCTTTTGTTTATGTGGTATATCAAGTTAATTCATTTGTGGCTATTGTAGCAAACTTGCATGCCAGGAATAAATCTCACTCGATCATAAAAAGATCACTCGTATGATCTTTTTAACGTACTGCTAAATTCATTTGCTAATATTTTGTTGAAGATTTTTGCATCTATGTTCAACAAAGATGCTGGCCTATATTTTCTTTCTTTCTGTAATGTCTTTATCTGGTTTTGAAATCAGATCAATGCTGCCTCATAAGATGATCTTGGGAGTCTTTCCTTCTCCTGAATTTTTTGGAATAGTTAAGCTGGATAGACGTTAATTCTCCTTTGAATGTTTGGTAAAATTCACCTGTGAAGCCATCCAGTCCAGAACTTTTGTTTGTTGGGAGCTTTTTCATAACTGCTTAAATTTTGTTGGTTGTAATCATTCTGTTGAGATTTTTTGTTTCTTCTTGATTGTCCTGAAATATTGTGTTTCTAGGAATTTTTCCATATTTTCCTCAGGTTGTCCAATTTGGCATATAATTATGGGTGGTATTTTTTTGTAATTGTTTGTATTTCTGTGATGTCAGTTGTCATAGCTCCCCTTTCATTTCTGATTTTATTTATTTGTGTCCTTTCTCTTTAGTTATTATTGAATGTGGTTAAAGCTTTATCAATCTTATTACTCTTTTTGAAAAACCAGCTCTTGGTTTCATTGAACTTTTGCATTGTTTTTTAAAACATTTCATTTCATTTATTTCTGCTCTGATATTTACTTCCTTTCTTGTGTTCACTTTGGACTGTTTTTCTTCTAGTTTCCTTAAGTCTAAGGTTAGATTATTTATTTGAGATTTTTGTTGATTCTTGAGGCAGGCCTGTATGGCTATGAATTTCCTTCTTAGGACTGCTTTCTCTGTGCCCCATAGATTCTGTGTTGTGTTTTCTTCTTCATTTGCCTCAGGTGTCTTTTGATTTCTTCTTTGATCTCACTGTTAACCAATTCATTGTTTTGTAACATGTTAGTTAGCCTACATGTGTTTGTGAGTTTTTCAGTTTTTTCTTGTAACTGATTTCTAATTTCATACCATTGTAGTTGAAAAAGGTACTTACATAATTCATTCTTCTTAAATTTATTGAGACTTGTTTTGTGGCTGAACATGTGGTTTATGCTGGAAACTATTTCATGTGCACTTGAAAAGAACATATTTTCTGTGGCTCTGGGGTGAAATGCTCTAAAAATATCAATTAATTCAATCTGTTCTAATGTATCATTTAAGGCTGCTGTTTCCTTATTGATTTTCTGTCTAGAAGATTTATCCGTTGTTGTCAATGGAATGTTAAAGTTCCCTACTATAACTGTATTACTCTCAATCACTCCCTTTATGGCCATCAATATTTACTTTATATATTTAGCTATTTTTATGTTGAGTGCATAAATGTTTACAAGGGTTAATCCTCTTGTTAGATTGATCCCTTTTTCATTAGGTAATGTCTCTTCTTGTAGCATTTCTAAAGTCTATTCTTATAGCATTTCTTTGTCTTTTCTTATAGCATTTCTAAAGTCTATTTTGTCTGATATAAGTATTGCCACCCCAGCTTTTATCTCCTGTCTATTTGCATGAAATATCTTTTCCATCCCTTTAATTTCAGTCCTTGTGTATCTTTCATTCTGAGGTGGGTCTCTTGTAGACAGCATATATATGAGTCGTGTTTCCTTATCTATTCAGCTACCCTATGTCTTTTGATTGCAGCATTTAATCCATTTGCATTTAAAGTTATTATTGATAGGTAAGTAGTTATTGCCATTTTATTATTCATATTTATGTTTCTTTTAAATAACACACAATTTGAGAAGATTATTAACTGGAGGTTCTAATCCTTGTGCTACTTGGTTTCTAATCTTCATCAACTGAGGTAGCAGTTCTAGGGTTGGCTGCTTCAGATTTCGTAGAGCAAATAAATGTATGAGCATGACATTTTATACTATGTTGTTTTAATTTGGTTTACAATGCAGTGGTTTGGCATAAACCTTGAAATTACACTCTTTCCCTCTTACCTCCCAATCCCTTTATTAACCTCAACTATGGGAGAATTCTAATACCAAAACAAAAGAATTAAATTTCTATGATGTCTTTCTCTCTGAAATCATCGAATGTTGTGACCCAGTTTAGTGCCAATTCTTGAGTCTTCCTAAGTCTAAATACTCTAAATATAGCTGGATAGTTTAAAGGCTGAATTCCAATCTCTTCTGCTCTTCACCTCCACTAGGAACATAGCTTAATTTACACAGGAAAGGTTTAGGTCAAATGAAAACACAGAATTAATGTCTTCAACCAATTAAACCCTTGTTAAACATTAGACTGTGTTACTGACTTGGGAAACTTCATCCTAGAAAGTCTTTTAATAGAATCAAGAGGGATGAAGAGGGGTCATCTGATTCACCTCCTGGCTTAACCAAAAGACTCCCCAAAATCATTCTGGTCAGTGAGGCTGCCTTATTTTTAAGATGTGTTTTTGTTTTTCTAGAGGAGCAGATTACACAATTTTCCTTAATAATCTACTCTAGTTCCTGACAGTCTTCATGACTCAGAATTACTTTCCTTATGTTTAACCTCTTCAAAGCTGCCTTTGCTGCTGTTTCCTCCTGTATTTTCATTGGTACTGATACAGAACACCTGCTGCCTGTCCCCTCTGTATTCTAACCCTTTTTGTTCCTCCATAGTTAAATATCCTCCAGGCCAAAAAGGAGAAGCCAGAAGGGTGGCAGGTGAACCTAAGGAGCCTGGAGTTTATCACGGAATTAAATGAGGGACCACCCTGGCTGGTGTGGCTCAATTGGTTGGATCATTGTCCTATAAACTGAAAGACTGTGGGTTTATCCTGGTCAGTTGGGGTACTTATGAGGCAACAAATTGTTATTTCTCACTCACTCACATCAATGTTTCTCTGCCTCCCTCTCTCTCTCCCTTTCTCCCTCTCTCTAAAATTAATGAGCATGTCTCCAGGTGAGGATAAAAAATAAAAATAAAATAATAAAATGAAAAAGGGACCTTGAATGGCTTGGGGAGGGAGGAAAAATAAATGGGGAAGAATTCCATAAAGATGCCAGCAGTTGAAGGCAAAGGCAATCTGCCTGAATTGGAAAATGAATGGAGACCTCTGAGTTTGCTTAATTTTGTAAAATAATAGTACTTATGATATTTCTATGTGATCTAGGTGGAGCATATAATACCTCTGAGTTTCTATGTTAGTACAAAATGAATACTTAATTGCCTAAGGAAAGTGGGCTGGACCCAATGACCTAACAGTTCATTTCTTGTTCTACGATTTGTCATTTTATTAACCTATACCTATACCATCTTAACTATAAAGATTATTGACCCAATTCTGAGAAATAGCCAAGGAAAGTTTAATAATACTTGATGTATGTCTTTTCTTTTTACTAAGCCACATTACTAGTAACAATCCCCTTTCAAGAACACCATTTCATGCATAAAGGAGAAAAATATACCCCTGCATTTCCTCTAAAAAATGAATAAATGGACTCAATGCAAGTGATAGCACCAAAGCTGTTTCCTAGGCTTACAAACAGAAAACATTTGTTAATGAAAGGCAGGCTTAGAGAAATAAATGAGATAGATATATTTACAATTTCATTTGTTAGTAAAAATTTAAGCTCTTAGATTTGTCAAATAAAGAACAAAAGAGGTTTGTGCTCAATTCCTTTCTCAATTCCAGTTCCCCTTTCCCCATCTACATTCACCTTTTGACACTGGAATTGAAACTGTTCCCCAATTTACAAAATGAAGCCATTAGATCAAATAATTTCTGATTTCACTTCTATGATGAAACTCTATATTTATGTATGTAGATTGGAATTTTAATAGTCTTTCCTCAGAATCCCAACACATAGGCCCTTCTGAATAGTCCCATACATTTACATAAAGAGGTCATTTTCTCAGACAATGACTTACTCACTGTGAAAACTTAGTGAACTAGGAAATCTCTTCTTTATGCCAAATAAGACCTTAAGAACTACTGTAACCACCATGTTGGGAGGCTGAGGGCACTAGGGCTGAGTTAAAAAAGGATTGAGTTGTACCTTAAACTGAATGTTAGCACATTAGGTTCATTCTCACCATTGTAACTACAGGAAAAAGTTATTTTGAAGGCATGTACAGAAAGAAGACACCAAATTACAAATTATTATGTTACAAGACTTGTTTAACAATCATTTAAGAATTCATTGATAAGCTTATATCCTGGGAATCAATTGGAGTGTAACAGGGTACAGCCAAAAGGGGCACCCCAAATAGGGATTTGGAATGGGGTCCAGAACTCAAGGTGTTCAAGAAATATTAGGATATCCTCACCACCACCCCCAGGTGTGGGTTGGGGGAAGGGACAAATGAAGCAGGGCCATTGAGAGCTGTTTCCCACAGCAACAGCTAACCCCTGGCCATGGTCATTTAACATATCTATAACCTTTGACTGGTTGCATATATATGTTAAATAGCTGTGGCCAGGCTCTGAGCCAGGGGGATGGAAGTAACTTCCCCACCAAGATGTAACTGGGAGGCAGTTCCCCCGAGTTATAGCGCCCATGTGGGAGCTTGGAGAAGATTGGCTCCATGATATGGGGCCACACCTGCCCAAACCCACAATGGCAGTCCAGTAAAGCTGGAAGGATGTGAGTTCTGGCATGTGTAGCCGATTGTAGGAATCGGAAATGGGCTGCAGAGGAAGATTGGCACCAGGATTTAAACCCAGACACAGCAGTCATTTGGGGGGAGGACCACGCAGCTGGGACCCTGGCAGCAGAGAGAACTACTTGGTCTTTAGCAGAGTAGGGCCTCCCACAGCCTCGAGAGAGAGAATCACCATATAACTTTAGCAGAGAACTGCCACTCAGCTTTGGCAGAGTGGCAACCCCCCTCCTTGCAGCCATTAAGGGGGGAGAACCATGCAGTTTTGGCTGAGTAGAGATTCCCACATCCATTGTGCAGAGAGGACCATGCAGCTTGGGCAGTGGAGAGAGAACCTTGTGGTTTTGCCAGAGTGGGAACCCCCGCAGCTTTAGAAGGGAGAACCACCACCCAGCTTCAGCAGAGATCCCAGTGACACAACTGATGGTGCTGGGAACCGAGGGAGGCCTATGAGCTGAGGCGGATTACTGAGAAGAACAGGGGGCTGCCTGAGCCATGGACTTCTATTTCTTTTCCTGAGATACAGTACCCCAGACTGGGCAGAGGAGGGAAGGAAGGACTGTGTGTGTCTGTGGATGTTTTAAGGGACTTTGGGATTTTGATGAAGACATTAGGTCACTACTTTAAGTTTGTACAGCATTAAATAAACATTTCCTTTCCTTTTCATGAATCTCTGGCATAGAGAGATGTCTTTCCTATAGGTGGTGGACATAACGAACCTGGTGGGTTCCTTTCAGGTAATAGTATATCGTCCCAGGCACCCCTTGTTGTTCTGTAACAGGAGGACACCCAAATTTCTATGGGTTACATATTTTCTTCAAGTTGCCACTATAAATGTCATTTATTTAATGCATATTATCTATAGTATAGGCACACTGTAAATATGTTATAAGAAAAATATATTTTACTTGTTTTATTTTTTATTTTTATTTTATTAGATTTTATTTATTTATTTTTAGAGAGAAGGGAAGAGAGAAAGATGGGGACAGACATCAACGTGTGGTTGCCTCTTACATGCTCCCTGCTGGGGACCTGGCCTACAGCTCAGGCATGTGCCCTGAACTGGAAATCAAACCAGTGACCCTTTGTTTCACAGACTCAATCTACTGAGCCACATCAGACAGGGCTATTTCACTTGTGTTTTAAAACTGAGACAAAGACTTGAGAGAAGTCCTTAAGATAAAATTTGTTTCAGTGGGCACACAGCATTGTGGTCTCATTAAGAAAAAGCTTTTACAGACTTCGGGAACTAAGCTCTTCAACTGAGGCCAGGCTGGAAATGAATATTAAGCTCTATTTTCTTTTTAACTTAAGTCCCGTGAAGCAGAAGTTAGATGATTTTATTTCCTCTTCCACTGAATATATGCTTTTGTGTCAGGAAAGCCAAAAGCTACCACAGTTGGAATATAGTGAGTGTCAATATTTAATCTGTTCCTTCCTTTTCCATTTTAAACCACAATGTATCATCTCAACCAGATTAATAACAACCATCCTACTTCTTCCCTCCAACTGGCTCCAGCTCTTCTTATTGCTAGGCATTGTTTACAGTCAGCTGTCCTCCAAACACAGAGAAGAGGGCCTCCTGGTAACCCCAGCTGATGGGCCTCCACTCCACATTCAAAGATGGCAGCATGGCAGCTACTATGTCTGGGACCAGCATACATGTCTCCATACTACAGGGTACTGCCACAGCCTTCTTAGGAAGCAGGGAACCCTTGAGTGTTGTCTTGAACAGAGAGGAAAGCAGCAATGGCCCAACAGGGCATGAGGGAGGCCCAATCTAACAAGCATTCTTGTTACTAAGGGCCGTGGTAGGTTGTGACTATGGCTTTAAGTCCTGCCTCTCTTTGCCTGTTCCACATACTCTTTTTCTCTAAAACAGCAAGGGCCAGCAGTGGATAATGTCAATGAACTGTGTTCTGCTCTGAGCCCTGCACTATGGTTGAGCATACAGAAAACCACTGAATCTTGCCTTCCTTAAGTTTCTTGCTTAAAAAAGAAAAGCTCTTACGTTATGTGCCAGGCAGAGTGTTCAATGATTTAATGAAAGGATACTATTCAAATATTGGAAAATATTTCCAAAGCATTCAAAGCAATTCCCAGCTAAGGATACCCTCCTACTCAGAACATTAGGAAGACCAAAGCCAGAAGCAGTAGGGGGCACACAGTGTAAAAAGAGGAAAATGATTTATTTGTTTTTGTTTTTACATAAATTATGTTTAATGATTAATACTTCCAAGATCTAAATTCCTCTCTTATTTTTTTCTAGTCCAAAAAGAAAAAAACAAACTGATTCCAAGGTGTATTCATAATATTTTACACAGAACTACACTGTTGTGCAGGACAAATAAACAAAAACATTCAAACAATTGAAAAGGAAGACTAGCATGTCAGGACTGGCTTTCAAATGAAGGGCACACACACTGCCAGCACTGGTGGACCTGTAGTAAATGGTTTTAAAATTGTTTGAAAGAATTAAATTTATTGGTTGTGGGCAACATGTCAAGGTAGGGGTTATGGTTTAGGATCTCCCTCTATTAACCATACCCTTTTACTAGGGGAAAGACATTTGTTAGGGAAGAGATGTTCACTGCTTAGGGACAGCTGGAGTAGGGGAGCCATGGGGATGGAAGAAATGGGGAGGTGGGGCTGTGTCCTGACCTGGTGCTCCCATGGGTGCCCAGATTTCCCAGATACTCTGGCCCTGGTCAGGGAGCTCAATTTTCTGGGAACAGCAAGAGCCCGTAAGGCATCTTCAGTCTTAGTATTCTGGGCATGCACCCAGATCAGGTGTGAATCACGTAGGCCCTATGTAGAGAGGCTCACAAGAGGGTCAATCCACCACACCTAAGCTCTTCCTGGAATAATCTAAGGGCTCGAGACACCTTCCTTGAAACTGTCCCAGTCTGCAAGACACCCACTCCTGGGTAAGGTCAGAAAATACCCCTTAGCCACAGTGTGTCTTCTTCAGGGAAGTGGACTGTCCTGTTGGACCAGAGAAAGTGTTTACTAAGGAACCATTTCTTCTTGACAGATTATGAATGAATGAATATAAGCAATCTACAACTGGGACATGGAGGAAAGGGATAATCACTTTTGTTATACTAAATAAAACAGACATTCCACATAATTCTTACCTTTATAGCAAGGCCAAGGGAATAAGTGAAATCCTGGACAGCAAAAGGATGTCACTTTAGGCACAGGTAACTTGGAACTAGAGAAAAGCTTCTCAGAAAGGCAAGAATCTGTCAATATCCAGAAACATGGGGGAGAAATACTGAGTTTCACCTTCCTGAATGTCTTCCTGGGTTGTTGAGAATTTTGACAGCAGGCCACTCACATATGCACCTTTGTATTCCTGAGTCTTCACCATGACATCTTATGGTTTCCAGCCCTTCATGGTCATTCAAGGAATATAAATAGGCCCTAGCTGGCATGGCTCAGTTGGTTGGAGTGTTGTCCCATAACTGAAGGGTTGCAGGTTCGATTCCCAGTCAGGGCACATGCCTAGGTTGCCAGTTCAATCCCTGGTCCTGGTGGAGGTGCATGCAACCCCCAGTCCGGACACATAAGACGCCTGGTCCGGGCACACATCCCAATCCAGACACGTGCAGCAGGCAACTAATCAATGCTTTTCTTTCCCATCTATATTTCTCTCTCTCCCTTCTTCTGTCTCTAAAAGCAATTTAAAAAAATTATCCTTGGGTGAGGATAAATAAATAAATACAAAGAACATAAACATGACCTTTTTCATGGGTTTCTTGACCTATGTGGCATGGGTCTTAGAAAGTAGAATGACAGCTGCATTTTTAACTCCTCCCTAGATGCTTGTTGTGAACCAATAGTTAATGGGGGCAAAAACTACATGAAAGCAACCTAAATTATCTATATAGTATTACAGTGCTAGAGACGATGAAGAATGCTTAATAGTCATCCAAAAATTGATGGAAAAACAACTCTGCTTCTCCCTCAGTTATTAATGCAAGCCTATTTTTGGAGCTCTGCAAATTCAGTGATGTAACAGGACAAACATGCAAAGCTTTAGCATGACAACACATAGACCTTCACACTGTCACCTAGTGGAAAAAGCACTGTGTTGAGAAAGAAGAGATCTGCTTTCTTGGCCTCTATTTCTAGATCTTATTCCTTGCTTGTAAAATGGGTATAAAATTACCTTTGGGCCGTCTGACATTAACTTTATTACTAATTATATACAAACATCCTTGCTATACTCAAGTGTTTCTCTTGTTATAAAATCAAATGTTAGCATCTTAACAGTGGGTTACTAAATAACATTTACTAACACTACATCTCTTTAAAGCAAAGAAACACAAATAAGATTCAATGGTACCAGCTACTAATTATTTCAAACATATAAAAAGCAGAACATTAAACTTACTCATTGAACTTTAAATGTGTCTATTTTAGAGCATTTCTCCAAAAGCCTCTTTCTTTAAGCTGGACATGCCCACAAAAATGTGTAGACTGAGTGTGATGGATGCCCTCAGTGACAGCCAGTGACCACTAGGCACCAGAGGTTATCAGCTACAGACAGAAAAATAACTCTTGCAATGTTTTAATTATTCCAGTTGCCTTACAGGCTGACATTTATAATAAATTATTTAGAAAATATATATATATATTCACATAGCAGGTTGAATGGAGTCCACTGACTTTTCCATAAGGGTGGGTCTAGATGACAGCAGAGTGAGCCCCTATTCATTGAAGAGCAACAGAGATACGCTGGCTACCCACTGTGACCAAATGAATCTTCTTCTCGCAGCTCAGAGATTCATTCTGTTGCCAATTCTCAACCTCTAGGAAATTCAGAGTACAGTAATTCAGGATATAGTCACAGAACATTGTAATTAGAGAGGAGGCAGGATATCTAAAGGGAGGGGTAGTGTAGGAGGCTTCAGTCTGCCTTTCCCTACCCTGTGTAAAGGACTGCAGTCTCTAGCACAGCCAATATTTGATAAATTCTTGGTTGTAATAAGAATCAAAACCTACTATTTAACATTCTCTGAGGAGAAAAACAGTCACAAGATGAAGAGAAACACTTTCCATTCACTACAGAGATTCTTAAGAGGCTGCCTGAGTCCTGCCTCACATTCTGGCTCTCTCCTTTCATGGGAGCCAGTGGTCCTTGGACTGATCACACCCTCACCTGCACATTCTTGAACTACTATGGCTAGCCTAATGGCAAAACACTCTCCAGTGACCAAGGCCACACTTGTCAGGGAGACAGGTGAAAGTTCACTTTTTGCTTTTACATTCCTTTTATTTTTTTCTGGAAAGCATTATAAAATATTCCCCCTGGAAACTTCTATAAATCATAAGATGAGGTAAGCTTAAGAGGGTTTTTGGGTATAATTTCTGAATTTTTTATTAAGGAATAACATACATAGAGAAAAGCACACATGTCACAAACCATAGTTCCCAGAAACTGAATATACTGAACATATTCATTTAAATTTTTAACTTGGAATGTAATATTTTAAAATAAAAATATCACAAAAGGATACATAGAGCAGAAAATTGTCAATTTCAATGTAATTCACTTGCTATTATTTCATAACAGTTGGTTTTAAAAAAGCTATGGCCCTGGCTGGCATAGCTCAGTGGATTTAGCGTGGGCTGCAAACCAAAGCATCACAGGTTCGATTCCCAGTCAGGGCACATGCCTGGGTTGCAGGCCACAGCCCCCAGCAACCGCACATTGATGTTTCTCTCTCTTTCTCTTTCTTTCTCCCTCCCTTCCCTCTCTAAAAATAAATAAATAAAATCTTTTTAAACATCTTTTTTAAAAAGCTATGAACAAAACTTAAGGGAATATAATCATCAGACCACATTAGGTCAGAGAAAAGTCATTTGGGGTACATTAGCTTTATATCCCACAATGGTGAGTCACTGGCTGTTAGCACATAGGGTAAATAGTATATCCCAACACAAGTTTCCCAGTCTTTAAAGAACTAATGGTAGCTTTTTAATCACTGTAGAGGTTTAGGATTAGCATTCACTTGAATTGGTCACATCTCTTCTAAGTGGAGAAGATCCTGGACTTTATTAACTTTTATCATGACTTATTTACAGAAGGAAGAGATATATGTAATTTTTATTAATCTTTCAGCCATTTTTCTTCATGTCTGGCATACAATCTCCCTCTTTCTTGTATTTCAGGCTTCTATAAGTCACTCATGTTAACAGAAGCAGACAGACCCTATGGATATTTTAATGCAGAAAAAGTATTCAACAACAGAGATGTGACTCTGATCCCTATACAGCTTGACAGTGAATGTTTTAGGCTGGTTGACAGAAATCATGTCAGTGCAATTCTCACATGATCTGTGTACCTCAGAAATGTACCTGGAATGGTGGCAGAAGGAAAGACGACACAGATTTTAAGACCCTAAAATATTCAAGACATTTCAAGCTTGCTTCTCTTCCCTCTAAGACAGTGTGTGGGAGGCACAGGCAACATTAAAGAAGGTGTCAGTCAGTTCTTCTTTAGTGGGTCCTGCCCCAGCTCTATCCTTGGACACTCTCTTCACCAGGGTGTGGATGTAAGGACAGATTGAAAGCAGATACTTGAAGCAGGGGCAATGACGTGCAAGGCCAGGTGGCACCTGGATAGGCAAGTGGAGCAAACAGGGCAAAGCTATATCTGAAAGTCTGGGAAGAGAGAGGGTAGGCTTGAAGCAAGGCAGGTATGCTAGATCCAAGGAGTCAGATGGTTTCTTTTCCATGAGGTAGCCAGGGTTACCCTTTAAAATCCCTAGTCAGTTCATGTTTTTTCTGGCCCAAAGCCCAACACTTGGAGTAAAATTCACATTCCTCAATGAAAACCAGGCCTCTAAGCCCCTTGCTTATGGTACTCTGACCACTATGGCCTCCAGGCTGTCCCTCCAAAGCAAGCCTGCTCCTGCCTTGGGCCTCTACCTTGCTGTTCTTTATACCTGCATGTTCATCCCTTACTTCATTCAGCACTCTACTCAAATGTCACATTCTCAAACACCTTCCCTGCCATCTGCTGCCACCACTCTCCATTCCTTCACCCTGCTGAATTCTTTCCACTCCCCCCTCCATTGAATTCTTTTCCACAGCACCTGTAATCCCCTGTCATTACAGTGTATATTTACTGTTTATTTTTGATCTTCACAAAGGCAGGGGCTTTGGTGTTTGGGTTTTTTTGGTGTTTTATCTTCAATGTTGAAGATATAGCAAGAGCTCAATGATACTTTTTAGATGAATCAAAGACACTAACAAATTCTTTAATGAATGCATATAAGCACCACATGGACATTAAAAACCCTACAATAAAACAGAGTGATGGTTATAGCAGCAAGAAATTAAGTTGATGGCATGATCACCTCTTTGTAAATATTTTGGCACTTCTGCCCAAGTTACATAGGACCATACCTCAGCAGGTTTGGGGGTGAGCAGCTCTCTTCCTTTGGCACCCTTTCCCTGTTCTTGCCACATGGAATGCCAAGAAGTAACTCCTGAAGGCTCCCTGAACCAACATGCCTTTGTACTTCTTTCTGGGGTGCCAGAAGGAAAAGAGAGAGAGCAAGGAATTGAAAACCTATTTGAAAAATTAATGACAAAAACCTTCTCTAATGTGGTAAAGGAACAGACATACAAGTCCAGGAAACACAGAAAGTCTCAACCAAGATGAACCCAAAGTAGCACACACCAAGACACATTAAAATTACAATGTAAAAGGTTAAAGACAAAGAGAAAATCTTAAAAGCTATGAGAGAAAAGGGGCTCCCATATGACTGTCAGCTGCTTTCTCAATAGAAACTTTGTAGGCCAAAGGGAATTGGCAAGAAATATTCACAATAGGGACATTCAGCAAGATGGAGTCATAGGTGGATGCAGTGTACCTCGACGCACAACCAAGATTAGAACAACAACAATTTAGAGGCAGAATAACACCCAGAACTGATAGAGAATTTATCTGAATGGAAGTTGGACAGCCAAGAAGTTGAAGTAGACCCATTCATCCAGACCAGTAGGAGGGGCAGAGACGAGCAGCTGCGCGTGGAGAACAGGGTGAATTGGGTACATAAGGCAACGAGGAGTGCGTAAGGCATCTGGGGCGCGCAGGATCACAGTGGGTGGACCCTGAGTACGCAAGCGGCAGCTGGCGGACCCAGTGAGGCAGTGATTGTGGACCAGGGCAGACCGCGCAACCCAGGATCCCAGAGAAGGGACTGAGGTCCCAGGAGAATGGAGCTACCGCCATAGTTCCCTCCCACCCCCGCCCCTACATACAACGTCACAATCTAGCAACTGGGGTGCCCAGCCCCGGTGAACACCTAAGGCTCCGCCCCTCACTGTAACACAAGCAACCAGGCCAAAAAAAATGGAGAGAGAGAGAGAGACATGTCTCAAACAGAAGAACAGATCAATGCCCCAGGACTCATCCTTTTGAGCGACTAAGAGATAGCCAATCTATCAGATGCACAGTTCAAAACACTGAGCATCAGGAAGCTCACAGAATTGGTTGATTTTGGGCGCAAATTAGATGAAAAAACGCAGGTTACCATAAAAGAGATGAAGGAAGATGCATGGAGAACCAATAGTGATGGGAAGGAAACTGGGACTCAAAACAATTGGAGTGGACCAGAAGGAAGGAAAAAACAACCAATCAGGAAAGAATGGAGAACTAAGAATTCAAAAAAATGAGGAGAAGCTTAGGAACCTCCAGGACATCTTTAAACGTTCCAACATCCGAATTATAGGGGTACCAGAAGGGGAAGAGGAAAAGCAACAGATTGAATACATATTTGAACAAATAATAAAGGAGAACTTCCCCATTCTGGCAAAGGAAATAGACTTCCAGGAAACCCAAGAAGCTCAGAGAACCCCAAAGAAGTTGGACCCAAGAAGAAACACATCAAGGTGCATCATAATTACATTAGCCAAGGTAAAAATGAAGAAGAGAATCCTAGAAGCAGCAAGAGATAAGGGGACAGTCACCTCCAAAGGAGTTCCCATCAGACTGTCAGCTGATTTCTCAAAAGAGACCTTACAGACAAGAAAGGGCTGGAAAGAAGTATTGCAAGTCATGAAAGACAAGGACTTATATCCCAGATTAGTCTATCCAGAAAAGCTTTCATTTAGAATGGAAGGGCAGATAAAGTACTTCTCAGATAAGGTCAAGTTAAAGGAGTTCATCATCACCAAGCCCTTATTTTATGAAATGTGAAAGGGACTTATCTAAGAAAAGAAGATAAAGAAAAAACATCTATAGTAAAAGGACAGCAAACTCACAATTATTAACAACCACACCTTAAGCAAAACCAAAAGAAACTGAGCAAACAACTAGAACAGGAACAGAACCACAGAAAGGGAGATCACATGAAGGGTTAGCAACAAGGGAGTGGGAGGAGGAGAGAGGGGGAAAAGGTACAGAGAATAAGTAGCATAGATTGTAGGTTGAAAATAGATAGGGGGAGGGTAAGAATAGTATGGAAAATGTAGAAGCTAAAGAACTTATAAGTATAACACATGGACATGACTAAAGTGGGGGATATGGGTGGGAGAGGGTGTACAGGGTGGAGGGGAGTGAAGGGGGGGAAATGGGACAACTGTAATAGCATAATCAATAAAATATATTAAAAAAAGAAATATTCACAATAATAAAAATAACCTACAACCAAAATTATTCTACCCAGAAAAGCTATCATTTAGAATTGAAAGACAGATAAAGAGCTTCAAACCAGTGTTATAAAAAATGTTAAAAAGATAAAAATATGAATAATAAAATTGCAACAATTACTTTAAGTGCAAATGGATTAAATGCTCCAATCAAAAGTCATATGGAGGCTGAATGGATAACAAAGCAAGACCCTTATATATACTGTCTACAGGAGACTCACTTCCATTCAAAAGACACACACAGACTGAAAGTAAAGAGATGGAAAGAGATTTTTCATGAAAGTGGATACAAAAAAACAAATAAAAAACTGGGGTAGCAATACTGACACTAGACAAAATAGACTTTAATACAAAGACTATATAACAAGAGTTAAAGAAGACACCAGCAATTTCACTTCTGATTATTTATCCAATGAAATCCAAAACACTAAATCAAAAAGATGTATACAATGTATAAAGGACACATGGACAAAACCAAAAGGGGATAGGATCAAGGGTGGGAAGTGGGGATGGCTGGGATGGGGGAGGGAATGGAGACAACTGTACTTGAACAATAAAAAAATGTGAAAAAAGAGATATACATCCATATGTAAATGGCCACATTATTTATTAGAGACAAGATAAGGAAGCAACCTAAGTGTCCATCAATAGATGAAGAGATAAAGAAGTGGTGCATTTATACAATAGAATATGACTCAGCCATAAAAAAATGAAATCTTGCCATCTGCAATAACATGGATGAACATAGAGAGTATTATGCTAAGTGAAATAAGTCAGAGGAAGAAAAATGCCATGTGATTTCATTTATATGTGGAATCTAAAAAACAAAAATGAATGAGCAGAACAGAAACAAACTCATAGATACAGAGAACATTTTGATGGTTGCCAGATGGGAGGAGCTGGGATGGATGAGTGAAATAGGTGGAAGGGGTTAAGAAGTACAAACTGGGGCCCTGGCCAGGTAGCTCATCTGGTCAGAACATCATCCCAGTACCCCAAGGCAGTGAGTTCAATCTCCAGTCAGGACACATACAAGAAGCAACCAATAAATGTATAAATAAGTGGGACAACAAATTGATGTTTCTCTCTCTCTCAGATCAACAAATAAACAAACAAAAAAGAAATACAAATTGGTAGGTACAGAATAGTCACAGGGATGTAAAAAGTACAGAATAGAGAATATAGTCTATAATATTATAATAACTATGTTTGGTGGTAGATGGGTACTAGATTTATCAGGGTGATCACATAGTAAGTTATATAATGTCTAATCTCTTGGTTATGTACCTGAAACTAACATAATATTTTATGTCAACTATAATTGAAAAATAAAGAATTATTCAAAGTCAAAATAATAATAATACTATCTCTGAACTTGATGGTACCTCACAATGGTTTGTCACTTCTATGTCCTAATGGGCCTAAAAGAGTTCTTTATCTTTTATAAAAATAAAAAGTTGTGATAAAAAATTCAAATGACTGATACACATATGAAAAGGTCACTTAGTCATCTAGGAAATATAAACTGAAGCCTCAATATTATATACACTTCCCACCCACCAAAAATGGATTGAATAAAAAGCCTGACACATACCAAGTGCTGTGGAACATGTGGAGCAGCAAGCAGAGATCTCGCAGCTCTGCTGGTCAGTGTGAAAATGGGAAACCACGTGCTCCCAACAATTTCACTCCTACATTTATAACAAAAATGCAGCCCAAGGGAGTTCTATGAGTGGCTGGTTGAGTTCTGCTGCTTTTTTGTTTGTTTGTTTTCATTTGTTCAGGTGAAATTCACATTAATATAAAATTAATCATTTTAAGGTGAAAAATTCAGTGACATTTAGCACAGCTGTGTTCAATGTGTATAAAACATAGTGAACTTCTGATATAAGTGGTTTTCTAATATGTCTAATTCAATAAAATTTTAAAAGTGGAATAACATAAAATGAGATCACTTTTCTTGCTTCCACCCTTTAAAAGAACATCTGTTTTATAAACAGAGAAGGTGTGGGCAGTATCTTGTCTTTAGCCATCTATGTGCTATTTCTTCTTCCACCCTGGTAGAATGAGCTTTGCAACCAAAGCTTTTGGTCATATATCTGGAGATATATTCCAAGGCCTCTAGCAGATGACTAAAACTGAGGATAGTACCTAATCCTAATCAACTTCTTCAACTCTGCCAGAAATACAGCAGCAGCTTTTTCATTGGCAGATGCAACCTTGCCAGTAATTTCTATATTTTTCTGCCCAAACCATTTCGTGATTCTGTGTAACCACCCCTTACTTGCAGTAAATGGCCTGGCATCACTTGTCTAAGGGGATCCCTTGCTGAAGTCTCAGTGCTTTCTGGTGCAACACACTGCTGTCATTTGAAACACATTTTCTGTTCATGTTTCCAACCACAAATTTAATGCCTTTTCTACCTTAACTAAGCACTTATTATGCACTGTGGCTATAACTTTTGCAGTTTAAAGTGGGACAGCAAAACTAGCACGAATTTTTTTTCCTTCTTCACAACTTCATGTGTAGAAGACTCCTCCTTACCACCGAACTTAGCAAACTCACCATAGATTTTTTTTCTTTCCTTATTGAGAACTTCCACATTTTCACTGAAAGGAAGCAGTTCATGACATTTCTTTGGCATATCCAAATTGCCAGCATCACTACTCTTGTGTTTTGGGTATTTTATTAAATAAAATAAGACTTAATAAAACATAATCAGTGTGATAAGGAGATAGCTGCTAAGTGACTTAATAGGCAGGGAGTTAAACAGAATGGATACACTAGACAAAGGGATATCACATCACAGGTAGGATGGAGCAAGATTGCATTACACTAATCAGAAGAGCAAACAATCTAAAACTTATAAATTGTTTATTTCTGGAATTTTTCATTTAATATTTCTGGACCATGATTGACCACAAGTAACTGAAACCACAGGAAGTAAAACCACGAATAAAGGGAGACTACTGTGTACATCACCAGTTCCCTTCTCCCAAATACTTTAGGGGTTTCCTGTGCACGTGACAAAACCCATAAGTAATCTTTTCAGATTTACCTTGCTATTTGTTGTCACAATTAGCTGACAACTAGAAAGCTTGTAGGAAGCTCTTAGAAGAGCCAGAGACTTTGACCATTCAGGAGGAGGTAATAGATCTCTTCCAGGCCAGTCAGGTGGTGCTCTACCACCTAAAGGAAGTTTTATCACCTCTTCCATGCCTCTTGATGCCACTGTGACTGAAATGAGACCTCATTGTGTCTGGGGCATATGTTCTCATTGTAGCAGTACTCATTGACTGTTTTGATGATCTTTCTTAGCAGCCTATAAGTTTCCCTCAAAGAAGCTTTGTCTTTTCATCTTTGCATGCCTAATATCTAGCAAAGTCCTAGAAGATAATAGGTGTTTATTAAATACAGCTGAATATACTGGTATGCTATAGAATATTTCTCCAAATATGTAGCTGGTGTCACTGTAGGTCACTCCCTTTGGGTAATGTACTTTTCTAAAATTCTCAGAAGAGCTGCAAAAGTTAAAACTATATTCTAATTTTTTAGAATGAACCTCAACCATGAGTGTTAAAATGTGTATAATACTGCTGTATACAAGGCTGAACTTACACTTAAGTTAAACTTTGTATAACTACCAAGGATATTTAAATCTACCACCAAACATTCAGACCAGTATCAGATTATCTGACATTCATTTGAAAAAATAATGAAGATATAAGCATCTGTACTAGATATGTGCACTAAAGACTGTCTCTCCTGAGGTGGGAGTGAGTTACATCTTTTTAATTCTGAAAAGAGAAAAAAAATTCCCAAGCATGTTTATCACTGAGGGAGACAGTGTTTTTGTATCTTTGACCTTTTGTCCTCTAAACCACTGGATTCCCTTTCCCTCTCAGATGTCTGCATAATCCAGCATCTCCCAGCAAAGACCCCACCATCACCCACTAAGAGGGAGAGGAAGAGGCTAAGGCAAAGCCACCACCAGGCTGGATTCCCCTCCTGGACACATCTTAACTCCTGTCAGACAAGAATGTTTTCCTATTTGTCTAGAATCTGGTCCCCCCTCCCCGACCTAACCAGCCTAGGGTGCAGGTCTGTGCAGCTTGGATGATGTCCTGGCACAGAAAGACCACTCAGTAAATACCTACTGAACAGGGCATGAAAGGTGTAACCAGATATGAACACTCTGGGTCCTGTCCTGGTTGAAGAGGGCATGGGCACACACCTCTGCTGACTTCCTTTCCCTGTGTGTGAGGTGTAGTGGGGACTAATTTATTAAATTTAACAAGATAACCATTGATGATCAAAACATAGACCTGTGTCACTCCATTACTCCTCTACAGTTTGGGGTTCTCAATGAAAATTCCTCTCCCTGAATGAAGCTAAAGAGAATTCAGATATCCTTTCAAGCTTCGTCAGAGTGGGCTAGATCAGACTATCCAATCAGGTTTGGGTGGGAGGATGGGGGAGAGACACATGGAACAGCAGGAGACAAAGCAAACATGCTGAGCCTTGCAGCCATTACCAGAAGGCAGGCCCATAGGTGAGAACAGAGAGATCCTTGCAGAACCTGAAGGAAAGACCTTTGAATGGACCAGGCATGAGAACTAATGGGGCAAGATCTGGGTAAGGACCTCTCCCTAACAATCTCTTGTTTCAGTGCCTTGAGCAAGTAGTCCCATTTTTCTGACCTCCAATTTTCTCATTGTTAAAACACAGATAATAACATCCAGCCTCACAGAAACTAGAAAAGTTAAATGTTCAATATACACAGTGCCCGGCATTTAGCAAATGCTCAACATGTATCAGCTGCCTATTCACAACTACTGGACCAGGAAGGTGTACTATAGGCACAAAGCCCACACACCCTCTGCCCCTACTTGTAGGTATACTCAAAGCCAGTGCTCCTTTTCATTTCAGTGGATGTAGCTGCATGGTTTAGTGGTGGCTTAAATTGGTCCCCATGTCCAAGGGTCTATCTGGGCAGGGGCAAAATAGGTATTTTACAAAGGTTTCAGCAGCAAACATAAAAGACTGGACTTAGAGACAAAGAGCTTCAAGGGTAAAAAACTCAGTTCTTGGCACACCAGGCAAAGCTCAGAACCTCAGAACAGAAGATATCCAGTAACTGCAGTCCTGGGTCAGGTCAGTTCTGGTTAGTTGCTGAGCCTGGGAGATAGGCTCAACATACACCCTTCAGGTTTGAGTCCAAAGAAGGAACCCAGGCAAAGGTTCCTCCAGAAGGGTTAGAAGGGAGTGAGGAGGAGGAGACATTCCTTTGCTGTACCTTTGGGCATTTCCAAGGTATAAGGGTCTCGGTTTGCAGCCCTGAGGGGATGCTGCTCGTTTTTTTTTTGTAGGAGGGGTAAAATTTTGGTTCCAGGCTCAGATTTTTGTGGAAATAATTCTTTTTCTCCAACACCCAGTATTTCTAGCTCATTCTCTCTGTTTTCACCAACCAACACAGCATAGCAGAGGAAAGATGCAAGGAAGAATCTAAAGGAGATGAGGTAAAACCTGATTACTGACAAGTTGTGTGGCTATAGTCAAGTTGCTTAAAGCTCCAACTGAGAATCTTGGCCAGGTTCCCTCAAGATTCCTTCTTCCCTACATACACCACAGAGAAAAGAATTGGTCTGTGAGATGTGACTGATTTGTAAACTGATTTGAACTTCCCCTGTCTTTCTTCCTATAATTTCTATCTAATCAACCACTTGATCACCAACCACCTGGGCTCTACAACCTTCCCAGGTTTATCAAGCTGATCATTTTCTCCAGCAGTGTAGCTGAGGGTAGAGGGAGGGAAGATGAAAGAAAAGAGGGCAGGGGCACTAAACAGTGATTTCTAAGAAAATCAAATCAATTTTGACTTTTGGTAACTCAGTTTCTGCCTGTCTCCTCCTTAAGTATGCTAGAAAGCATACCTCTGGCATTTTCTGGATTTATTCCATTGCTAGGACAAGGGTTGAAGGCATATGATTAGGCAAACCGTTTGCTAAATTTTTAGCAGAGCTGCAAAATCTTTTTTTTTTTTTGCAGGTAAAATGTTTATCTTTTCTATAGAGGATATTTCTTTCGGGGGGGGTTAATTTTCTTTCTTTCTTTTAATTTTTATTTTAATTGTTGTTCAAGTAGTTTTCTGCCTTTTACCCCCATCCCAGCCCATCCCCCCAGCCCTCTCCACCTCCCTCCCATTTCCACCCCCTCCTTTTTATTGTCCATGTGTCCTTTATGCTTATTACTGCAAACCCTTCCCCTTTTCCCCTGAAATTCCCTCCCCTCTCCCCTCTGGTCATTGTCACTCTGTTCTCAATTTCAGTGTCTTTAGTTATATTTTGCTTGGAGAGGGATATTTCTTATGTGCTGTTCAAACTGCGGGTGGCCAGGGGTAAGAAACAGCCCATAATGAAGTGGGTTAGTGTCTCAGAGGAATGCTTTTCCATCCAGCCTGAACTGAACAAAGGTATTACAGGAAATAAAAACAAATGGGGGCAGAGGGTTTTGCAAAAGAAAAGTGGAACATTTTGAATAAAACCTGTGAACAATTTTAAAAGTCTGTGTGTTTTAAACTCTGTATATTGCATGGGTTCCATGTCTGTTCGTTATTACTTGAGAAATCACTGACAACTCCAGAGTCGTACAACATGTTTCACCAGCTCTCTCCCAGACCCTATCAGCTTTTTTCACTTCCCTTCACCTTTCAGGCACTGGAAGCAAGACATACATGGCACTCCATCCCATGGCCCATCTGTCTGTCAGGTATCACACATTTAACATAGCCATACCAAAACTACTCATCTCCACAGTGCCCATGTCTTGGTTAAGGATAACTGCAACTTTCCATGAGCTCAGCCTTGTAGTCCTCTTGTCTCTTTGTTTTCATAGCCTACATCTGATCCATCTGATCCACAGCAAATCTGGGTGACTCAGAATCCAAAATATATATCCACTGCTTCTTATCCCCTTCACAGGTAACAGCCTATAAGTCTACACCAGCATCATTATCTCTTGCTTATATTATTTCAACCTCCCTGTTCCCACCCTTGCTCTTAGAAAATCTATTCTCACTGTAGCAGCCAGGTGAATCTTTTAAAACACAGGTCAAAATTATGCGACATCTCTGTAGTGCATCTCAATTTCAAAGTAAAACTCCTTTCTGTGGTCTGTAAAGCCCTACATGATGTGGCCTGCCACCCTACCCTGAGTGACTTCTTCAATACATATCAACTAAACCAGGGAGACTCTACTCCAGGGCTTTTGCACTCTACAATCCTTTCCCTAGAGGTTCATACAGCTTACTTTGTACATCATTATATCATTTGCATGATGACTCACTCCCTTGGGTCATTATGTAAAATGTCACATCCTCAGTGAGCTCTTCCCTACCTGCCTATTTAAAAACCAGAACCTCTGACTCTTCTGATCTCCATTCTTTCCCTTATTTTTTTCTCTAAAGCACTCATCACCCTCTTTTATAGTATTTAATTAATCAATTTAATGTATTGGCTCTTTCCCTGTACCAAAATATAAGCTCCATGAGGACAAGCACTGTCTATTTTGTTCACAGTGCCTGGCACATAGTATATGCTCAATATTTTTTGAATTAATGACATTTTCATGTGAAGTCTCTGTACACGGTTCTCTTATTATATTAAATATAAACTTCTAGATAGCTCTCCAATCCAACTTTCAATTCAAGGAAAAATTCTAGAGTCCAAGATTCCTTATTAACACAAAACTGATATTTAACTGGTTTTCTTTTTACCAGTCTCTTTATAACCCTTTTTCTGTGGAAAAGCTTACTCTCTTCCCTCTCTCTGGTCCTGTCCATTTCCTAACCTATCAATCAACCCACTTCATCAGCCATCTCTTTAATATGTGAATACTTTCATGGCAGACACTATTTGCTATGATAGGTGGACATACATACAACTATTTCAGAAAACAAATAAGAAATTTTTAAATAATACTTCAGAACTTTAATCTTTAGTATGAGTCTTTGCATTAGGATGGAGGTAGCCCTGCGGAAGGCAGGTCCAGCTGTGCAAAACCATTAAGGGCCTTTCAAAACTCATTGTTTATTAGCAATACCAACTGTACTGATTATTCTGATTTCAAAAGACACTAAAACCTGAACCATTAGAAAGTACCTAGAAGACTGTAGCCTTTGTAATTAATTTCCATTTAGTTATTTCAAAGGCAGAACACCAATTACTACTTGAGGGGCAGTTTATTTTGTTTACCTGAAATTAGAAATAACAGTCACAATTATTTTGAAGGGCTCTAAATGGTTTCAGAGTGTGGCAAGAGTAATTTGGTCCTTTGCAAATAGACAAATTTCTGAAATATAATTATATGAAACATGCTGCACCTTTAAAATAAAAAGTAATTCTTTCTTCCTTTGACTTCCCATTGTTCAATTTGTTTTCTGAAACATTGGGCATAAAAACATTCTCTTACCTTTAATCCCTGCTCACTAACTACCTCATCCTTTTTAATCCTTTCAAGTACCAAAAGACTTCTTCCATTTCCGCTCCATTGTCTTCCAGCTGCCTCTTCCCTTACTTTCTTTCCCTAACTCTAACTTGATTCCCCATTTAATTAGACTGCACATTTGCTCCTCCAGGCCTCAGGGCTCAGCTCTCCTCCCTATCAAGACACAGAAAGCTGTGACTCATCCCTCTCTGTGCTTGCTGGGTACAGATGGATGCTTCTGTGATGAGGGTGGATACCACAGTTGGGGCCCAGGCTAATCATCAATGCCCCAGAAAAACACTTCATCACTTCAAGCTACCCCAGAAACCAGTCAGAAATTGAGAAACTTCTGGTGGTGACCTTACTTGGAATGACTCGCTCACAGGAAAAAATCAACTGGCCTCGGAATGGCACCATGTTGCAGTTATCCCAAACCCCATAGGACACCTCTGGCCTAGTACCACCCTCAGTCTACCTGTGCTCCTTCCACTTTGTGCAACTCGGCATTCAATTTGTAGTTTTATTTTTATTTTTTTTATTTTTTAAAGATTTTATTTATTTATTTTTAGAGAGGGAAGGGAGGGAGAGAGAGAGAGAAACGCCAATGTGCGGTTGCTGGGGGTCATGGCCTGCAACCCAGGCATGTACCCTGACTTGGAATCGAACCTGCAACACTGGTTCGCAGCCCACGCTCAATCCACTGAGCTACACCAGCCAGGGCTGTAGTTTTATTTTTGAAGGGAGGTGGGGAGAATTAAGACATTTAAACACTTATACATAGTCCTTGTCTAATTGCTCAGGAAGAGTGGTTATTTTTGCCAAGCCAAAGAACTTACTTATAATCCCATTGCTAACATGAATCTGACTTTGGGGAAGTTGGAAGAATGCTGTTCAAAAAGAAAATGATGTGGCACGGTAGAGTTGCTTGGACTCATCAATCACAGAGCCTGTGGCACAAGATGTAGGGGCTGAGGACCTGGTACCCATGGAGTTTGTGAGGGGTACTACTTCTCCCCCACTCTGGCCTTTCTTGCAGGCTCCCAGCCTTCACCACATTCGAGCTCCCCACTGTCTCTCCTGGAGACAGTGTCCACTGCTCTGAACTTGCTCACCTCCACACCTGCAGCCTCAGCAACCTCTCACTCTCCTTCCTGGACCCATTGTCAACAGGATTTCCCATCTCCCACCCCACCCCTACCCCACTCCCACCCTATCCCCAACCCACCCCACCCTGTCCCTGACAGACCTAGGTAGGCCTAGGAGGAATGGAAAATCACCAGATGGGAAACTACACCATAGGAAACTATAGCCTGGGAAACTGACTGCCGACTGTACCCAGAACAAACAGATGCCTGGCTAAGATTAGGGTCTGGGGTCGGCCTATCTGGCATAACAGGGTGCAGCTTTAACTTAAGCCTGACAAGGTGTATCAAGAACAATGGTCAGCAGAAATGGCACCCAGCAACCCGCTCTAGCCAATCAGACACTGACACCCCAATCAATTTCCCTTTGTGGGGTTTTGCTCTTAAAAACCCTGCCCTAAGAATAACCAAGTGTGTCTTAATCTACCTTGATTGGCTCCCTAACCTCCGTAGGTTGGCTCCACTTTCCCCTCTTATTCCCCACTAATAAACCCTGCTCTTTGGCTCACTGTGTCCGTCTGGTTTCTTGCACAACTCCCACCTAACAGTCCCTCACATGTGCTCTGCCTTCTCTCTCCTCCTCTCCTATAGGCCTTCCTTCAACATGTCACTCTTACCTACACTCTCTATTCACCTTTCACATACCAGCTTAAGTGTAACTTCCTCAGGGAGGGTCCTTCTGACCCTCAAAGTTTGAAGCCTCCCATAATTACTCATCTAATTGCCCATCTTTTAGAATGGGACTGCAAGCTGTGGAGGACAGATGGGACTTGGCCTGTCCCGGCACCTGCAGAATCCCTATGACCAGAATAGGACTTGGCTTAGGGCAAGCAATTAACAAATATTTGTTGAGTGAACAAATAAATGAATGACGATGTCCAGGAACAGAACAAGGTTATAGCTGGAAGAGGTATGAGTAGTGGGGGTGGGAACTGTGGGGACAGGAGCTGTGACAATAGGAGCCAAGCCTTGGATAGCACTCCCAGCTCAAGAGACACTGGAACTCATTCTCAGCAGACAGGGACACATGCTCAACTTTGTCACATCATGTCCACTAAGAAATAATGCCACTGCTATAACACAGTTAATGTCAGACCATAAGCCTCCACCTGCAGAAATCTTGCCTCCTCAGATTTGAGCCTGAATTACCCCATCTTCCCAGAAAGCAGCCATGGAGCTCAGGGCTTTGGCGTAAGAGAAAGCTAAGGTCAGCTGAGGGAAATGTCTCCTCAGTGACTCTGCTTCCAGAAAGTCTCCTTATTGAAACTCCCTCAGGCATGCTTTTTCCTGGCAGGGATGTTCACTCTCAAAAGAGGCAGAGAATCCACTTATCTGAGGGTAACTGTGGAAGGTGTCAGGAGGACAGCTATATGTGCTGTCAGGACTGAAGCCACTCTTCAGTCCACACTAGCATGTCTGTCTGTGGCACTAAGACACTTGAATTCACAGCTTCCAGTGAGATGTCCTGGGAAGACTGATCAGGCTTTGCCAGAATCCTGAATTTTTACATAGGTGATCACTGTATGTTCTTTCATGTATACTGAAAATAGCCACACCTCTCATGGTCCAAATCTAACTTTAAAAGCATTCTTCCATATTATGAAGTTCTATTCAGGATGTTTTTAATTAGGAGAAAAAAACTGAAAATATTGAGCTTTTATGCAATAGTGTCTTTCAAATATTTTTGGTAGTTTCATCTCATTTGCTATGTTACTATATGATTCCCTCCTTTGCCAAAATAATCAAATAATTAGCTGATGAGAATAAGAAAGCCAAATTCTATTTTCCTGATTATAATTACACAGTCATAGTCAGACTCATATAAGATAGTAATCAATAACCATAGCAAGAACACTGAACATGGCATCCTAACCTAAGGTGCACACACTCACCTGAGAGCAATACTCTGTGTAAGGTGACACTCTATGTCCCTGCGCTATAGTCAGCTGACCCAGAAGATGCAGTGACAATAGTGAAGTTAGTGTGTATTTATTTCACTTAATGTTTTAGTATGACTTATTTTAAAGGCAAAATAACAATATAATATCATCATGGGAGGTTATTTTCCCTAAAATAAATAAGCCAATAAAACATGTAACTATACTTATTAGAACATATCTTTAGATTTTAAGAATTATTTTTGTATTTTACATACTGATAATTACTTTATGATGAACCCCACTCTTTAAGAAAGCAATTCAACTTTATATCTATGGAGTTTACTCACATTTCCTGTGAGTACATATGCTTCTGCTTGTATCTATCCCTTCCAACATGCTTCCTCTGTGCTCCCTGAAACATTGTGACACCTGATATCAACTAGGAAATGCTCCACTAACTGCACTCAGGACTCTTCACTCTTCCTTTCCTCACCCATCCCCTGGCTGACTCCCAATTCCAGACAGCCACATTTCAACCACAGCCTTCAAAGCTTGGGAGTAGGAAGTAGGAGTTATTTTCCTTTCCCCTAAGGCCTCAGAGTCCCCATTTTTATTCCTAAAAGGGCAAAATCAGAGGGAACAGGTTTAAGACATTTATAAAGAACTTTCCAGAATCTCAGAGGTGATAAGGGCCCCAGATATTAACAGATAGGGACTTTGCCTGTCTTGGTTGACCACTCAGAGCAGTATTTATTAATTGCAGGCCCACGTCACCAAGCATTGTTGTATAATATCCTTCTCCAGAAGTATTTTAAAGGCATAGGCAGCTTCCCAGGCAAACTGATACATAATGACTTCCAAATTTTCCTTGCTCACAGCCTAATGTTCCACTCAAGGTCTAAAAAAAAATGACAGCCATGACCCTTTTTTAAATGGCCCACTCATTGTATGATAATTATCATCATACCATCAAAGCAGCCTGTTAACCTGCACAATAATATTCCTGTTGAGCTGCAGTCTAATAGTATCCTTGTCTACCACTGTTCACTCATCCAACACACACAGACTGAGAAACTACTTGTGCCTGGCACTGTGCTGGAATCACAGCATGTCATGGACAGCAGGCACAAGATGGACCATCAGAGAACTGGACATGTAAGCTTCACAGAAGGAAATCTGAGAAGAACCTGAAAGTTAGTGAGGGTACTGAGCCAAGTGGGTGAGGGGAGAAGAGCACTCAAGAAGTGAGATTCAAAGTAAGGACCTCAGGAGGTATCACAGAGGAAACTAAGGCTGGAAAGTCAAGGGAGGCTAGACTGCAAAAGGCCTTATGTCTGACAAGCAATACAGAGCCAATCAAGGATTTTAGGCAGTAATTGACATAGCTGAACTTTTTTTCCCAAACCAGAAGTTTAATTGATATTCAGAATGAAGTGAAAGAGAACAGATGCCGGGGACAGAGGCACCATGTAGTGCAGCATATCTCAATTTAGATGTGCATCCTCCTCATCTAGTGATTGTACTAAGGTGCAGACTATGATCTAGTAAGTATGGGTGGACTCCAAGATTCTGGATTTCTAACAAGCCCCAGATAATGCAAATGCTGTGAGTTCTCAGCCCAACAGAGTCACAAGGGTCTTCAGGAAAGAAAATGAAGGTCTAACACTCAGGCAAAGTCAGTGAAAAGGGAAGAGGTTCCAGTCACTTTTGCTGTTCTGTCACTCTTATTGTTCCCCCTGCACCTAATTAAATGAGGTAAGTCCAGAGCAGGAAGGGAGGGAAACAAAGGGGTTTGATGAACGGGTGAATAAAGACAGCATGCCTTAGGTACCCTTAGTTGACCTGAGATGGATCTTCAGAGGCAGAAGTCAATGAAAGGCTGACATATATCCCCTAACCAATGGGATGTGTCTGTGGAATTTTTCCTGCAGCCCCGGTCCTCCACTAAACCAATTTGAAGGATTTCCTTGACTGCCCATCAGTATGAGCAGTGTTTCTTCTGAACCTTCTATCTCCTTCCTAAATGTGCATATAGCTCATCAAAAATAGCAGTAATTGGGGGTCAGAAGGACAGCTGTGACACATAAGCTCTTGGATATAACCTGGACTTATCATCTTGCTTTCTAGAGCACAGTTTTTGTCAGCTATGAAAAGGATACAACTGTGCTTGAACAACAATAAAAAATGCATTTTAAAAAATGTAAAAAAAGAAGAGAAAAGTCCATTGGACCAGAAAATGCCTACTGTCCTTTTTTAAAGATCCTATAATCTGAGTCCACCCTCAGTCTTCCGAAGCCTTCCACTTGTAATGAAAGATCTGCTGGATTGGGAGTAAAAAGGAGAAAACTGTATTTGAACAATGATTAAAATAAAATTTAAAAAATGTAAAAAAAAAAAAAAGATCTACTCCAAGACACTCTACCTACACAGAGTACCTACACAGAGTCAGGCTTTATCCCAACTCTCATCCTTCAGCAGCTACTGAAGGGAAATATAAGTAGTTCACAAAATGAAAACTTTTGGGGCATTATTTCCTAGAAGTGTTAATTGTTTCTGTTTCCTTTGTTGGTTACAAATGTTGATGGATGGGTTTGGAGGAATTGCAGCCAGCTAATTAATCAGGCAAGCTTATGTTTTCCAGGCAAATGAACTTCTCTTTCAGCTTGTTCTTGTGGTCATGAGTTCCCATGAACAAACACCTCTTCCTGGGAAGGTCAGGCCCTCAACTTCACTCAGACTGAGGAGAGAACCTAACACCATAGCTATCTTGCTGGAAGATAAAAGGCAGCACAAAGAAGTTCCCCTCGTGGAGAAAGTCAGGGCACAATCAGGGTTTCTTACTTCTGGTGTTCCTTTTTTATTCTTTACCTCAGAAAAGTTCCACCAAATTATGAAAATATCCATTAATGTAACTTCAGTCTCTTAAAAAGCTAAATACTTTGTGGGGACTTTATACATATTGCAAAATGATCATTACAATAAGTCTAGTTAAAATCTATCATCAGTCTGTTCTATTTCCTATGGAGTCAAGTCAGCACTCCATTGATCTAAACCTTCCTTGGGGATTTTCCAGAAATGAAGAGGAGCCATACCAGAACAAGGGTAACTCAGATCCCCATGGCATTTGTCTCTGTTCCATGAACCAACTTAAACCCAAACCAAACAGGACATCTTGCCAGTGGCGTGACTCCAAGAGGAATCCTGAACCAAGCCCATTGCCTGAATCCTTGGGTTATGTATTTTCCTAGATCAGTCTGAGTAATCCATAATTGTCACCTGGAACCAGACATATCCAGACTGACCTCAGGAGTCTAAGACCCATCAAATGTTTGAATTTTTCTGGCTTAGGTATTGTATTCATTCAGAAACACCTCAAGTCGTGACAAGGGCTTACAACAAAAAATAGAGAAGCTAGAGATGGCAGAAAGCATCCAGGCAGTGTATTTTCCTCTTCCTGAGTAGGATTGTGGTCTGATAAGATAAAGACAGATTTTTAATGTTTCCATTTTAAAGCAAAAACAATTCACCTGGCATCGTTAGACTATAGTTACATTTACTTTTCCTGTGAAGTATATTCTTCCTTCAAGTATTTTTTTAAATATAATCATTATTGTGTTTTCTCCATTACCAGTTAGTCCCTTTATATCCCCTCTCCTCAGCAATCACCACAGTTTTCCATGTCTATGAGTCCTTTTTCCTTTTTGCTCCATCCCTCTACCTCCTAATCTCTCCCACCCATTAACTGTCATCCTGTTCTCCATGTATGAGTCTGTCCCCATTTTCTTTGTTCAATTTGTTCATTAGATTACATGTATGAGTGAAATCATATGGCATTTGTCTTTCTCTGACTGGCTTATTTCACTTAGCATAATGTTCTCCAGGTCCATACATACTGTCACAAAGGGCAAAATTTTCTTCTTTTTTATGGCCAGGTAGTATTTCACTATGTAAATGTCCCATGGTTGTTTTACCCACTCATCTACTGATGGATACTTGGGCTGCTTACTAACTTGGTGATTGTAATTAATGCCTCAATGAACATAGGGGTGATTATGTTGTTTCTTTTTTTTTAAGATTTTATTTATTTATTTTTAGAGAGGGAAGGAGAGAGAGAGAGAGAGAGAGAGAGAGAGAGAGAAACATCAATGTGCAGCTTCTGGAAGTCATGGCCTACAACCCAGGCATGTACCCTGACTGGGAATCAAACCTGCGACACTTTGGTTCACAGCCCACGCTCAATCCACTGAGCTACACCAGCCAGGGCTATGCTCTTTCAAATTAGTGTTTTGGGCTCCTTTGGATATATTCCCAGAAGTGAGATTGCTGGGTCAAAAGGCAGAGCCATTTTTAATTTTTTGAGGTATCTCCACACTAATTTCCACAGTGGCTATACCAGTCTGCATTCTCACCAACAGTGAAAAAGGGTTCCCCTTTCTCCACATCCTTGCCAGCATTTGTTGTTCATTGATTTACTGATGATAACCATTCTAACAGTGTGAGATGATGTCACATTTTTGTTTTAATTTGCATTTCTATGATGATTAGTGATGTTGAGCATCTTTTCCTATGTCTATTGGCCATCTCTATGTCCTCTTTGGAGAAGTGTCTGTTCAGGGCCTTTGCCCATTTTTTTATTGTGTTGTTTGTATTTTTGGTGTTGAGTTTTATAAGTTCTTTATATATTTTGGATATCAACCCTTTATCAGATGTATCAGTGAATATGTTCTCCCATTCTGTGAGTCGTCTTTAATTTTGTTGACTGTTTCCTTTGATTTTGATGTGCAAAACCTTTTTAGTCCAATTTGTTTATTTTTTCATTTGTTTTCCTTGCCTTGGGAGATACATCCAATAAAATATTACTATAAGCAATGTCCAAGATTTTCCCGCCTATGCTTTCTTCTATAATTTTATGGTTTTGGGTTTAACATTTAAGTATTTGATCTATTTTGAATTTATTCTTGTGTGTGGTAAAAGAAAGTGGTCTAGCTTCATTTTTCTGCACATAGCTGTCCAAATTTCCCTACATTTATTGAATAAAGTATCTTTGTCCATTGGTATGTGCTTGCTTCCTCTGCCAAATATTGACTATAAAGGTGTGGGTTTATTTCTGGACTCTCTATTTTTAATTGATCTATGTGTCTGTTTTTAAGCTAGTATCATGCTGTTTTGGCTGCTATAGCTTTATAGTACTGTTTGATATTAGGTAGTGTGATTCCTCCAACTTTGTTCTTCTTTCTCAAGATCTCTGTTGCTATGTGAGGCCTTTGTGATTCCATATAAATTTTTGAAATATTTGTCCTAGTTCTGTGAAATACATCATTGGAACCTTGATAGGAACTGTATTAAATCTATAGACTGCTTTGGTAGTATAGACATTTTAATGATGTCAATTCTTCCTATCCATGAACACAGCATGTGCTTCCACTTATTTGTATCTTCTTCAATTTCTTTCTTCAGTGTCTTATAATTTTCTAAGTGTAAATCTTTTACATCCTTGGTTAGGTTTATTCCTAGGTATTTTATTCTTTATTAAGCAATTGTGAATGAGACTGTTTTCTTTATTTCATTTTCTGTTAGTTCATTATTGGCATATAACAATGCAACTGATTTACTGATATTAATTTTATATCCTGCAACTTTGCTGAATTCATTTATCAGTTCTAGTAGTTTCTTGGTGGAATCTTTGGGGTTCTCTGTGTACAGTATTATGCCATCTGTAAAGACAATTTTATTTCATCCTTTCCTACTTGGATGCCTTTAATATCATCTTCTTTGGTGAGTGCTGTGGCTAGGACTTCCAGAATTATGTTGGATAAGAGAGGTGAAAGCAGACACCCCTGTTTTGTTCCAGGTCTCAAGAGGAATGCATATAGCTTTTGCCTGTTGAGTATGGTGCTGAGAGTGCATTTGTCATATATAGTCTTTATTATGTTTATGTATGTTCCTTCTAATCCCACTTTGCTTAGACTTTTGATAATAAATGGTGCTGGATTTTAGCAAAAGCTTTTCCTGCATCTATTGATATGATCATTGGTTCGTAGCCTTTATTTTGTTTATGTGGTGAATCACATTTGTTGATTTGTAAATGTTGTACCATCCTTGCATTCCCAGAATAAATCCCTCTTGATCATGGTGTATGATCTTTTTGATACATTGCTGTATTCAGTTTGCTAATATTTTGTTGAAGATTTTAGCATCTATGTTTATCAGGGATATTAACCCATAACTTTCTTTCTTTGTAGTATCTTTATGTGATTTTGGAATTAAGATAATGTTGGCCTCATAAAATGAGTTTGGGAGCCTTTCCTCCTCCTGAATTTTATCAAATAGTTTGAGAAGGGAGGTGTTAGTTCTTCTTGGAATATTTGGTACAATTCACTTGTGAAGCCACTGGGTCCAGGGCTTTGTTTTTTGGGAGTTTTTTTTTTAATTATACCTTCAGTTTCACTAGGTGTAATATGTCTATTTGGATTCTCATATTCTTCCTTATTTAGTTTTGGAAGATTGTATGTTTCCAGGGATTTATCCCTTTTATTAGGTTGTCCAATTTGTTGACATACAGGAGTTCACAATTTTTTTTATAATCCTTTGTACTTCTTTGTGTCAATTTTTACTTTTCCTCTTTTATTTCTGATTTTATTTATTCAGGTGCTTTCTCTTTTTTTCTTGATGAACCTAGGTAAAGGTTTGTCCATCTTGCTTATCTTTTCAATAAACAAGCTCTTGGATTCATGGATCTTTTGTATCATTTTTTATTCTGTTTTGTTTATTTCTGTTTTAATTGTTATTATTTTGTTCCTTCTAATAACTTTGGGCATTGTTTGTTGTTGTTTTTCAAGTTTCTTTAGTTGTAAAGAAGATTGTTTATTTGAGCTTTTTCTTATTTCTTTAGATTGATCTGTAATGCTATGAATTACCCTTTTAGGAGTGCTTTCCCAGTGTCCCACAGATTTTTGGTTGTTGTGTTTTCATTTTCTTTTGTTTCAAGGTGTCTTTTGATTTTCTCCTTGATCTCATTGTTGATCCTTTCATTGTTTAATAACATGTTATTTAGCTTTCATGTCTTTATGTGCTTTTCAGTTTACCTCTGTGATTGCTTTCTAGTTTCATAGCATTGTGGTCAGAGAAGATGCTTGATATGATTTTAATCTTCTTAAATTTATTGAGACTTGTTTTGTATCCTAACATATGGTCTATCCTAGAAAACACTCCATAAACACTTGAAATGTATGTATATTCTGCTACTTTGGGATGAAATGCTCTGAAAATATCAATAAAATCCATTTGATTTAGCATGTTGTTTAAGGTCACTGTTTCCTTGTTGATTTCCTGTCTGGAAGATGTATCCATTGAAGTAAATGGGGAGTTAAATCCCCAACTATGACTGTATTTCTGTTAATCACTCCCTTTATGTACTTCAAGATTTACTTTACATATTTACATATTTAGGTTCTTCTATGTTGAGTGCATACATATTTACAAGGGTTATATCCTCTTATTGGATCACTCCCTTTATCATTTTGTAATGTTCTTCTTTGTCTCTTACTATAGCCTTGGTTTAAAAGTATATTTTGTCAGATACAAGTGCTGCTACCCTAGCTTTTTTTCCCTTTTCCATTTGCATGAAATATCTTTTTCCAGCACTTTACTTTTAGTCTGTGTTTATCTTTTCATCTGAGATGGGTCTCTTGGAGGCAGTATACGTATGGTTCTTTTTTTCTTATCTATTCAGGTACCTTCTGACTTTTGTTGGAGCCTTTAAGCCATTTACATTTAAGGTGATTATTGATAGATATGTATTTAGTGCCGTTTTATTTTTAGACTATTGTCCTGTTTTATTTTTTCTTTTTCTTATCCTTCTCCTTCTTCAAGCAAGCCCTTTAATATTTGTTGCAGTACTGGTTCAGTGTTAACAAACCAATTTGTTAACAAAGTCCTTTACCTTTTTCTTGTCTGAGGAGCTCCTTATTTCTCCTTCTATTTTAAATGATACCCTTCCTAAGGCAAGTAGCCTTGGTTGTAGGCCCTTGCTTTTCATCACCTTGAATATTTCATGCCATTCCCTTCTGGCCTGAAATGTTTCACTGAGAAATCAGGTAACAGTAAATTGGTGCTCCCTTGTATGTAACTACCTGCTTTTCTGTTGCAGCTTTTAGCATTCTCCCCTTATCTTTAAGCTTTCTTATTTTAATAATGATGTGTCTCAATGTATGCCTCTTTGGGTCCATCTTGTTTGGGACTCTCTGAGCTTCCTGGATTTGTGCAATTTTTTCCTTTATCAGATAAGGAAAGCTTTCCATATTTATTTTTTCAAATAGATTATCGATCCCTGGCTCACTCTCTTCTCCTTCTGGTAATGCCATGATGAGGATGTTGTTATGCTTCATGTTGTCCAAAATGTTTCTTAAGCTCTCTTCATTTTTTAAAATTCTTTTTTCTTTTTGCTGCTCTGCCTAGGTGTTTGTTTTTCCTACTTTGTCTTCCAAATCACTGATTCAATCCCATGCTTCATCTAACCTACTATTTATTTCTTCCAGCATATTATTTACTTCAGCATTGCATTGTTTAATTTTGAATGGTCATTTTATGGTTACTATGTCTTTTTTCATGTTGTATTCTTCATTTCTGACTCATCCTTTTTTATTGTTTCTGTATTTTTTTATGCTCTTGAGTATCCTTATAATTATTACTCTAAATTCTCTATCTGATAAATTGCTTGCCCCTATTTCATCTAGTTCTTCTGGAAAATTCTCCTGTTCTTTCATTTGGAGTCTGTTTATTTGTCTTTCCATTTTGGCTACTTCTTTATACTTCTGCCTTAGTTTTGAAAGTAATCAATGATATAGACTCCAGATGTAATCAATAGCCAGACTTAAGCACCACAGGGAGGGGCAGAGTTCCTGTGGGTGTGGCTACTGCTTCCCCTCAATCTGATGCCACTTAGAAGTGCTCTGTCTGAGAAAGATGTCTTCTGCCATATGGGGAATGACTCAGCACAGGGATCCAGAGGCTGTTCCTTCAGTTCTCACCTTAGAGCTACCCAGACTCTCCTCAAGTGTCTCTAGTCCACTCTGCCCTCCCTCTGCCAGAGCCCAGGGTAAGTGGCTGCAAAGGAAATTTTGTGCATTGGCCCTTTTAGAGGCTTTCTGCATCTCTACCCATCTCTCCCTGGAAGACAGAAACTCTGCTGCTTCTCAGAGTTGGATGATATCTGTGTTCCTTTCCCAGTTCTGGTGCTATAGTCAGGGGGCCCCTACTTAGGGTTTAGACCCCACACTTCTTGGGGAAAATTTCCTGTCTTCTGAAATATCCCTCCAGAACTTCCACTGCCACCTGTGGGATCCCAGCCAACCCTCTCACACCTCCTCCTCACTCCCTACCAGTCTCGTTGTAGTGAAGTAGTTTCATCTGTCTGTCCATGATCATAAGGCTTCTCTCCAGCTAGTGTTCAGTTGATTATTCTGGATGACTCCTCTACAACTTAGTTGTAATTCCAGATTGGTCTTGGGAAGAAGTTAGTGTAGCTTCCACTTATTCCTCTGCTATCTTGATGTAGGCTTCCTTTGAATGTTTCAACCATCTTATGTGCTGGGGAAGATGGCAAGGTATGGGAATTCACTGTATTCCTGTGAAATATTTTCATTTCAGATGAGAAGTTTAATTAATGTTGACTTCTACAAAGAAAGGTTGTTCAGATAATAACAATTACATACTGAGATTATGAGTAAATTAAAAATTAATACTATTTTTGAAAGTTTGTAAAAGATAAACAGACATACACCTGACTACAAAGTCTTCTTTATATATTACTAAAGAAGAGATGGATTCTTGCTCATAAATGCCTAGTGTGAACTATAATACCTGACTTTTTTCATTCATTGAAAACAGGTATGTAATATATTTGTTTTCAACATTATTCATGAGGCAAAAAAATTGTAATGAATTAATCAGAGACCTGTGTCATTTATAAATAATATCATTCCACTGTACTTGATTTTAAATTCTTTGTCTATAACCCTCCCAGCAACATTAAAGCCAGAAGGTGCAAGTTAAAGTAAGAAGACAGAGAGGATGAAGGTAGTAGAATAAACAAGACTGAGGAGCCTATGAGGTGGATTTTTCCTTAGCCTGAAGAATGAAATTCAAATCCTAGTCTTGGCTCATAGCCTTGCCCGGGTTATGACCCTGCAGACTCCACAGTGCTGCTCCTTTGTTCATATTCTAATGTGTTTCACAGCACAGAACAGAAGCTACATTGTTGTGCTTCTGGAACATTTCATGAACCTCAAGTCTTTTATCTGAAACTGAAGTCTAAATGACTTCTTTTATCTGCCGAGCCTGCTGGTCATCCCCTTCATTTGCCCGAGTGAAAATAAAGAAGACCAGGGCTATCATATTTCCAGGTTTCAATGAACTACACATCATTTCAAAGTACAGATAATGTATTTGATTTCTGGGACTTTGGAAGACAGTTCTTCATAAGATGGCAGATGCAAGAGAAAGTGCCATCTGTGGACTGGTTATGGTGGTAGTGTTGGCTGGATGGAATGGAGTGAGACCTCATTTAACAGTCACTGTTTTTTGTTTTGTTTTTTTTACCCTCAGTCCTAGTAGGCTCGTGGTAGCTAGGCAGCTTTAATTTCCATGGCTAAAATGAATTCATCCAAACTAAGTACTTCTGCCTAAAATCAAGAATCTAATCTTTCTGAATCAAAATCAATATTTTTGTGCTCTGAGTTTCCTTTTCCCCATGACTTAACTTTGAAAGATTCATGCCTACTCTTGGAATAATAAGGTATTAATTATTGAGCAAATTCCTTTCATAACAACAAAGACTACAGAAAAGACTTAAAAACAAAACAAAACAAAATAAAACAAACAACAGTGTTCTTCAAGAAAAAATGTAGCCTCATCAGTGAGTGATTGGTATAAAACAGGGAAAATTCTGGTTTCTCTGGGTCCGGGACTGTCCAGGCAAGCCTGTGAAGTATGCAGTTCTTCCTTGAGCATTCTTCTCTTCTTGTACCTCCTTCTTTTGCTGCCTCCAAAGTCACGCACTCCATCATGCTCTCTAGTGCTCTAGGCTACTGGTTCTCAAACTGTAGTCCCTTTAATGTTGCAGTAGCATCGGTATTATCCACAAACTTGTAATAAATACAAACTCTGAAGACATTCCAGGTCTTCTGAATCTCAGGGGATGGAGTAATCTGATGCATGAAGAATTGAAGAATGACTAAGGCATTTCCTTCCTCATCCCAATTAGAAAAGAAAAACAATGCTTTTCTCCTTTCTAATGGTGATGATTATGCTTACTGTGAGAGAGAGACCTGTTAAGTGCTTCACATATCCACAGCATTTGCTGTTGCTGTATAGCAGATACACAATGACAGGCTACTAGAGCAGAGAATCTGATCATTGTTCACTATTATATCCACATAGCCTTAACCAGATCAAAGTTATGAGTGATTCTGACAGATGGCTATTTATGCTGGGCTACTCTGATCTACAAAGGGAAGTCCTCAGTCTGGTCCTAAGGGGCAGACATGGGGCCCATCAGAACAAACCAGTCAGAAAGGCCATAAAGAACAGCCAATAGCACCACCAGTCACCAGAACATATTGAAAGTGTTGCATACTGATTATGACATCATTAATGATATCTAGAGGACTTTACAAAAAAAATCTCCAAGTGTATGAACAAGTTTCTTTAACCAGATCCTTCTGGACATGGAGAGGTGAGTGTGGTTGCAGAGTCAGATCAAGAGGAAGAGGGCAATTACGATGGCCCCACATGTTACCATCAGAGTGGTCTCAGTAGGGCACTCGGGTTGCCCAACATATTGGGGAGAAATGGCAACTGAGGGCAGGGCAGAACACTGGTGAGTAGGGATAGTACTTGTCCAGTCAAGGGGTGAGGCCATCAGTCTTGAGGAGGTAGAAGACTTGTAGCCCAATCTTCCTTCACCTAAACACCAGATGAGAAAATCAAGAAGCTGCAATTCCATTCAGCATGAGAAACAGGAAGTGCCATTAGGGTAGATCAAACATTCAATTTCTCAGACCATATTCCTAATTTCAAAGTGTATTCCTTAAAAGTAATACTGCCCTGACTGGTGTGGCACAATTTGTTGGATATCATTCCATAAAGTGAAAGGTTGCTGGTTTGATTCCCAGTCAGGGCACAGGCCTAATTTGCTGGATTTTTTCCCAGTAGGGGCATGTATAAGAGGCAACCAATCAATGCTTCTCTCTCACATTAATGTTTGTCTCCCCCTCTTTCTCCCTCCCTCCCCCTCTCTCTAAAAATAAATAAATAAAATCATTAATAATAAAAAATAAATACAATATTATACAGAATAACCATAAACATTGGCAGATTTAAAATTATGGTTTCAGGTACCTGAGAGTAACCTACTCATCTATTCATTCAACAAATTTTCTAGAGCCCATACAACATTACCAGGAAGGGTGCAAGGTGACTTCTTATATGTCTCATGAAGCTTGTGGTCCAGTGGTCCAGGATATTCTCTGTTTTACTCCAGTACAAATTTGAGTCATGTGTCATGAGGATTGTGTACAACCAGTGGGCTGGTGAGGGACTCAGCTAAAGAACTAGAACCTACATCTTGCCTAATGTTTTTTTAATCATCCTATACACAGTTGCAAAATGATAAAAACCATTTCTTTGTGAAACATGACCATTAAACTTGAGGGTAAGAAAATGCTTATTTGTGAATTTGGAGAAAACTGGGGAACTCTACATTTCTGCAGCCTCATATCTGGAGACTTGCAAAAGTCTTCAGATGCACTCCCTCTGGATATCAGGGTTTACTGAACATTATTTTCTTATCATATATAGTCATAAAAGAGAGAGTTTACTACTTAATCCTCTTGTGATACCCAGATCTGTGAAACATTAATCTAGATAAGGAGAAATTAAACTCAACATTATTAATTCCATTCTAAATAATGCCATTATTTTTTCTAATTTTTGTGGTACAATATATATAATAATTTTTGCCATTTTAACCATTTTAAGTATACAATTCATTAGTATTGATTACATTCACACTATTATGCAACCATCACAAGTATGTGTTTCCAATTCTTTTCTGTCACTCCAAACAGAAACTCTGTAACCAGCAAGTAGTAAAGCCCCATTCTCTAGTCCCCCAAACTCCTGGTAACCTCTAATCTACTTTTTGTCCCTATGAATTTGCATAGTCTAGATATCACATTTAAGTGGAATTACACAATAACCATCTTTATGTGCCTCATTGATTTCACTTAGGGTAATGTTTTTCAAGGTTCATCCCTACTGCAGCCTATATAAGAACTTCATTCTTTTCTATGGCTGAATATATCCCATTGTATCAATATACCACATTTTATTTACCAGTTCATTAGCTGTCTAGACATTTGAAGTGTTTCCACCTTTTGGATGTCATGAGTAATGCTACAATGAACAATGGTGTACAAATATGTGATCAAGTTTCTGTTTTCAACTCTTGGGAGTATATTCTAAAGAGTGAAATGGCTAAATGGTAATGTTACATTTAGCTTTTGAGTAACTGTCAAACTGTTTTCCATAGTAACTGCACCATTTTATATGCCTACCAGAAATTCACAAGTGTTTCCATTTCTCCACATCTCCCCCAGTGCTTGTTATTTTCTGATTTTTTTATCATAACCCCGCTCCTAGGTGGTATCTCATTGTAGTTTTAATTTGTATTTCCTTAATGACTAAGTATGTTGAGCATCTTTTCCTGTGCTTTTGGCCACTTGCATTTCCTCTTTGGAGCAGTGTATATGCAAGTCCTTTGTCCATTTTCTTTCTTGATATCTTATTTATTATAATTTTTCCCTATTTTGCTAAGATATAATTGACATATAGCACTGTATAAGTTAAAGGTGTACAGCATAATGATTTGATACATACCGTATTTTTCAGACTATAAGATGCACTCCCCCCTCTCAAATTTGGGAGAAATATGGTTGTTAATGCTGCTGTTGAGTTCTGTTTACATTTACATTGGTGAAATATTATGTTATTTATGTTATTAAATATTTTACCACATTTTTTGCTTCAAAAATTTTTTTTCCTAGTTTCCTCCTCTAAAACCTAGGTGCACCTTATGGTCTGAAAAATACAGTATATAATGAAATGATATAAGTTTTTTTATTTATATTTATTTCATTTATTGTTAGTTTTTCATTTATGCAGTATAATGTCAGTCACATGACAGTTATTAAATAAATGTTGCTGATTAAATGTCGCTGATAACATGTACACAGGTAACGATTCAGGTTTTTTAAAATTATGTTTTATTGATTATGCTATTACAATTGTCCTGATTTTTACCCTTTGCCCCCATACACCACACACCCTTACTCCCTCAGGCAATCCCTCCACCATTACTCATGTCCATGGGCCATGCATATAAGTTCTTTGGCTACTCAGTTTCCTAAACTGTACTTTACATCCCCATGGCTATTCTGTAACTAGCAGTTGTATCTCTTTTTTTTTTTTTTACATTTTATGCAATGTTTAATTACACTGTCAATAAAATGAAGCCAAATGCATGTAAATTATAATTACTTAATTATATATTTCCCATGTTAATATTGATTTTTTTCATTTAAATTATTTTATTGTTGTTCAATTACAGTTGTCCGTATTTTCTTCCCACCCCCTCCAAATTCACCTCCCTCCATTGTTTCCACCCTCCCCTTTGGTTTTGTCCATGTGTCCTTTAGAGTTGTTCCTGAAAACTCTTCTTCCCACTATCCCCTCCCCATTCCCCTCTGGCTATTAGATTGTTCTTAATTTCAATGATTCTGTTTATATTTTGTTTGCCTTTTTCTTTTGTTGACTATGTCCCAGTTAAAGGTGAGATCATATGGTATTTGTCTTTCACCACCTGGCTTATTTCACTTAGCATAATGCTCTCCAGTTCCATCCATGCTGTCACAAAAGGTATAAGCTCCTTCTTTCTCTCTGCTGCATAGAATTCCATTGTGTAAATGTACCAGAGTTTTTTGATCCTCTCATTTGCTGATGGACACTTAGGTTGCTTCCAGCACTTGGCTATTGTAAATTGTGCTGCTATGAACATTAAGGTGTGTAGGTTCTTTTGGATTGGTGTTTCAGGGCTCTTAGGATATAATCCCAGCAGCATTATTGCTGGGTCAAAAGACAGTTCCATTTTTAGTTTTCTGAGGAGATTCCATGCTGTTTTCCACAGTGACTGTACCAGTCCAAATTCCCACAAACAGTACACTAGGGTTCCCTTTTCTCCATATCCTCTCCAACACTTGTTTGTTGATTTGTTTATGATGGTCATTCTGACAGGTGTGAGGTGGTATCTCATAGTGGTTTTAATTTGCATCTCTCTGATGGCTAGTGATGCTGAGCATTTTTTCATGTGTCTCTGGGCCCTCTCTATGTCCTCCTTGGAGAAGTGTCTGTTCAACTCTTTTGTCCATTTTTTAATTGGGTTTTTTTGTCTTCCTGGAGTAGAGTCATGTGAGTACTTTATATATTTTGGAGACCAAGCCCTTGTCCAAGGTGTCATTGGCAAATATGTTTTCTCATACAGTTGACTCTCTTTTCATTTTAATGGTGTTTCCTTTGGCCATGAAGAAGCTTTTTAATTTGATGAGGTCCCATTTGTTTATTCTATCCTTTATGTCCCTTGCTTTAGGGGGCATATCAGTGAAGATGTTGCTGCGTGGAATGTCTGAGATTTTCCTGCCAATGTTTTCCTCTAGGACTTTTATGTCATGACTTATATTTAAGTCTTTCATCCACCTTGAGTTTATTTTTGTGTATGCTGTAAGTTGGTGACCAGTTTCATATTTTTTCATATAGCTGTCCAGATCTCCCAACACCATTTGTTGAAGAGGCTATTTTTGCTCCATTTTATGCTTCTGCCCCCTTTGTCAAACATTAAGTGACCATAGAGACTTCAGTTTATTTCTGGGCTCTCTGTTCTGTTCCATTGGTCTATGTGCCTGTTTTTATGCCAGTATCAGGCTGTTTTGATTACAGTTGCTTTGTAATGCAGTTTGATATCAAGTATTGTGATTCCTCCTGCTTTGTTCTTCTTTCTCAAAATTGCAGCAGCTATTTGGGGCCATTTATGGTTCCATATAAATTTCTGAAATGTTTGTTCTATATCTGTGAAATATGTCATGGGTACTTTAATAGGGACTGCACTGAATCTATAAATTGTTTTGGGTAGTATGTACATTTTGATGATGTTAATTCTTCCAATCCATGAGCATGGTACATGCTTCCATTTGTTTGTGTCTTCCTTAATGTCTTTCTTCAGTGTTGTAGAGTTTTCTGAGCACCAGTCTTTTCCCTCTTTGGTTAGATTTATTCCTCGGTACTTTATTTTTCTTGTTGCTATATCAAATGGGATTTTTCCTCTGATTTCTGTTTCTGATGTTTCATTGTTGGTGTACAAAAATGCCTTTGATTTCTGAGTATTGACTTTGTATCCAGCCATTTTGCCAAATTCATTGATTAGGTCAAGTAGTTTTTTGGTGGAGTCTATAAGATTTTCTATGTACACTATGATGTCATCTGCAAACAGTGACAGTTCTGTTTCCTCCTTTCCAATGTGTGTGTCTTTTATTTCTTCTTCTTTTCTGATTGCTGTGGCTAGGACTTCCAGTACTATGTTGAATAGGAGTGGTGAAAATGGGCATCCTTGTCTTGTTCCTAATCTTAGTAGAAAAGATTTTAATTTTTGCCCATTGAGTATGATGTTGGCTGTAGGTCTTTCATATATGGCCTTTATCATATTGAGGAATGCTCCTTCTATTCCCACTTTGCTGAGTGTTTTATCATAAATGGGTGTTGTACCTTGTCAAATGTTTTTTCCGCATCTATTGATATGATCATGTGATTTTTGTCTTTCTTTTGTTATGTGGTACATTATGTTTATTGATTTGCAAATACTGTACCATACTTGCATCCCTGGGATGAATCCCACTTGGTCATGGTGTACATTAAATGATATAAGTTTAATTAACATCTATCTCAGAGAAATACAAAAAGAAAAATAAATTAAAAATGTTTTTTTCCTTATGACAAGAACTCTTGGGATTATTCTCTTAACAACTTTAATATGAACCACACAGCAGTGTTAAGCATAGCCATGAAGTTGTATACTACATGCCTAGCACTTATTTTATAAATGGAAGTTTACCTTTTGACCACCTTCATCTAATTCCTACTTCCACCTACGCATTACCTCTGGTAACCACAAATCTAACCTCTTTTTCTGAGTTTTCCTTTTTTTTTTTTAAAGATTCCACATATAAGTGAGATCACACAGTATTTTTTCTCTGATCTGTTTCACTTAGCATAATGCCCTCAAGGTTCATCCATGTTGTTACAAATGGCAGGATTTCCTAATATTTGATTTTGTGAGTGTGTGTGTGTGTGTGTGTGTGTGTGTGTGTGAGTGTATCACATTGCCTTTATTCATTCATCTGTTAATGGACACTTAGGTTGTTTTCTTTCCATGTCTTGGCTATTGTGTGTAATGCTGCTATGAACATGGGGGTGCAAATATCTCTTCAATATAGTGTTTTCATTTCCTTTGGATATATTACCAGAAGCAGAACTGCTTAGTCATATAGTAGTTCTATATTTAGGCTTTTTTTGAGAAACTTCTGTACTCTTACTCTTTTCCATAGTGGCTGCACTGATTAACAAATTCACCAGCAATGAACAAGGGTACACTTCTCTCCATATCCTTCCCAGCATTTGTTATCACTTGCCTTTTTGATGATAGCAATTCTAACAAGAATAGGGTGCTATTTCCTTTTGGTTTTGATTCACTTTTCCCTGATGATTAATGTTGCTGAGCAAGTTTTCATGTATCTGTTGGCCATTAGTATATCTTCCTTGGAAAAATGTCTATTCAGGTCCTTTACTCATTTTTAAATTGGAAGTGTTAGTATTAGTACTAGTATTAAGATTAGTATTAGTATTGTGTTAGTATTAGTATTAATTTGCTATTGAGTTGTATGAGTGCTTTATATATTTTAGATATTAACCCCTTATCAAATATTTCATTTGCAAATATATTTTCTCATTCCATAGGTTGTCTTTTAATTTCATTTATTATTTCCTTTGCTGTCCTGTGCTCATTTTTTAAATTGGATTTAAAAAATCCAATTTTTTGGATTTTTGTTAAGTTTTAGGAATTCTTTATATAGCCTGGATATTGAACTCTTATGAAATAGATGATTTACAAATATTTTCTCCCTTTGTTGCATGTCATATCATTTTTTAAATTTTGATGAAGACAAATTTATCTTTTTTTTTTTTTTACTGCTCATGGTTTTAGTATCATATCTAAGAATCCACTGCCAAATACAAGGTCATGAAAATTTTCCCCTGTGTTGTCTTCTAAGAGTTTTGTAGTTTTAGCTCTTATATTTAGGTAATTGATTGATTTTGAGTTAATTTTTATATCTGCGGTGAGGTAGAATTGCAACTTCATTCTCTGGACATTCAGTTGTTCCAGTACCATTTGTCCAAAAGATTATTCTTTCCCCATTGAATGGAATTGACACCCTTATCAGATACCAGTTGACCTGAAAAATACACTTCTCCAAAGAGGACATACAGATGACCAATAGACCTATGAAAATGTTCCATGTTACTAATCATCAGAGAGAGGCAAGTTAAAACCACAATAAGATATCAACTCACACCTATCAGAATGGCCATCATCAATAAATCTACAAACAAGTGGTGGCAAGGATGTGGAGAAAAGGGAAGCCTTGTGTACTATTGGTGGGGATGCAGACTGGTGCAGCCACTGTGAAAAGCAGTATGGCATTTTCTCAAAATGTTAAAAATAGAACTACCTTTTTACTTGGTGATCCTACTTCTGGGAATATTTTCTAGGAACCCTGAAACACTAATTTGGAAGAATATATATATATATATATATATATATATATATATATATATATATATATATGTGTGTGTGTGTGTGTGTGTGTGTGTGTGTGTGTATTCTTTTTACATACACATGTACATATGTGTGTGTGTATAAACATATAGACACACACAACCGTGTGGTGATAGCCAGAGGGAAAGGAAGGTGAGGGCTAGGTGAGGAGGGCAAAGCAGCAGGGGAGAGGAATAGGGATGAAAAGAGACTTTGATTACGGTGATGGATGCACAATGCAATGTGTAGATGATGTTTTATTGAGTTGTACATTTGAAACTTATATGGTTTTGAAAGCCAATGTCACCCCAATAAATTCAATTAAAAATCATTTGGCCATAGATGTATGTATGAGTGTATATTTCTGGTCTATTCTATTCTTATGGTCTCTATGTCTATCTTTATGCTAGTATCACTGTTTTGAGGAATGTATCTTTGTTAGGTTTTGAAATTGAGACGTATGAGTCCTATAACATTTGCCTTTTTCAAGGTTATTGTGGCCATTTAGGACCCTTTACAATTCTATATAAATTTGAGAATTAGCTTTTGCATTTTTGCAATAAAAAAGAAAACTGTTAGAATTCTGATAGGGATTACATTGAATTTTTAGATCATTTTGGGTAGTATTGACATCTTAACAACATTAAGCCTTCCTACCTATGAATATGTGTTGTCTTTCCACTGAATTAAGGACTTCTTTAAGTTTCTCTCAGCAATGTTTTCTAGTTTCCAGTGTGCACGTCTTCCTTCCTTGGTTAGATTTATTTCTAAGTATTTTCCTCTTTTAGATGCTATTTTAAATAGAAATACTTTCTTAATTTTCTTTTTTTAGACTGTTCATTGCACATGTATAGAAATACAATTAATTTCTCTGTGTTAATCTTTCTGGCAACTGGGCTGTATTTGTTTATTAGCTCTAGTAGCTTTCTATGGATTCTTTGGGATTTTCTTTAGATAGGATCATGCCATCTGTAAACAACAGTAGTTTTATTTCTTTCTTTGCAATTTGGATGATTATTATTTCTTTTCCAATTGCTCTGGCTAGGAGTTCCAGTACAATATTGAATAGCAATGAAAGGAAGCATCCTTGTTTTCTTGTTCCTGATCTTAGGGGGAAGTGTTTTCAGTCTTTTACCATTAAATGTGGTGTTAACTATGGGTTTTTCATAAATGCTCTTTATTTAATTGAAGAAGCTACTTTCTATTTGTTTTTGTGTGTGTGTGTTTCTTTTTTTAAATGAAAGTATATTAAATTCCATCAAATGTCTTTATTTCTGTCTACTGAGATGAGTATGCATTTTTTCCTTCATTCTATTAATGTGGTGTATTAAATTGGTTGAATTTCTCACATTAAACTACAATTCTATTATTTTTTCAAAGATAATTAATTGCAAATATGCATTACTATACTAAAACTCTACTTTTAGCATCACTTTAAATATTAGTTCATTATTTCATTCAACATATATTAATTGTACTCTCAGGCATTATTTTAAGTACTGAGGGTACTTCACATTAGTGAACTTAACAGGCATATATACCCTCCCATGGTAACATTCTTGGTGGGGAGACAGACAAAAAGCAAAATAAGATACATGGTATGTTAATTAGTGACAAATGATAAAAATCAACAAAAGGAGATAAGAGTATGAAGAGGTTGAGATTTTAGATAGAGGCCTATCTAACTTGCAGCATTATAGTTTACACACGTCCCTAATTTAGCATTGCTTTAGAAATAAAAACATTTCTAGTGAAAAGGAAGAAACTGCCTAAATGAACTTAGTGTCTTTTCCACAACAATCCTCTGCCAAGCCACAGGCTCTACTAGAAAATCCCACTTTCATTTGGCTCCATGTCTTCCACCAACAGAAACTGACCCTCATGCCAAACAGAATGTGGTTTTTAGGTGTTGTGAGCCAATGAGGGCATAAATGGCATGAAATATTGCCCTCCTGAACCATAATGAGGTTGTAGAATCCATCAAGTGATGAATAGGTAGTACTCCAAAATCAAATGCTTCAACATACCCCTTCCAATCTTTATCCTTTTTATTCATTTTTTGTTAGTAATGTTGAAAATAGTCATATGCTTTTATTTTTTGGCTTTTATCTAAATTGGTTCTTCATTGTATTTTTTTCTGTTACATTTAGTCTCATATCCCTTCCCCCCAGAAATCACCACACTATTGTCCATATCCATGAGTCCCTTTCCTTTATGCTCCATCATTCCACACCCTAACTTCCCATGCTCCTTAACTGTCATCCTGCTCTCTATTTATGAGTCTATCTCTATTTTGCTTGTTAGTTCAGTTTGTTAATTAGATTCCACAGGTGAGTGAAATCATACAGTATTTATCTTCCACTAACTTGCTTGTTTCACATAGCATAATATTCTCCAGGTCCATCCATACTGTTACAAAGAGTAAAATTTTGTTCTTTTTTATGGCTGGGTAGTATTCCACTGTATAAATGCCCTGTAGTTGTTTTATCTACTAATTTACTGATGGATACTTGGGCTGTTTCCATATCTTGTCAATTGTAGATAATGCTACAGTGAATATTGGGCTGCTTATGTTCTTTTATATTAGTGTTTTGGGTTCCTTCAGATATATTCCCAGAAGTGGGATCACTAGGTCAAAAGGCAGATCCATTTTTAATTTTTTGAGGTATCTCCATACTATTTTCCATAGTGGTTGTATAAATTTGCATTCCCACCAACAGTGAAAAAGGGTTCCCTTTTCTCCACATCCTTGTCAGCACTTGTTATTTGTTGATTTATCAATGATAGTCATTCTGACAGGTGTGAGGTGATAGCTCATTGTGGTTTTAATGTGCATTTCTCTGATGATTAGTGACATTGAGCATCTTTTCATATGTGCATTGGCCCATCTGTATGTCTTCTTTGGAGAGGTGTTTGTTCAGGTCCTTTCCCTATTTTTTAATTGGGTTGTTTGGTTTGTTGGTTTTGAGTTTTGTAAGTTCTTTATAAATTTTTGATATTAAATCCTTGTCAGATATATCAGCCAATATGTTGTTCCATTCTGTGGGTTGTCTTTTTATTTTGTTGATGATTTCCTTTGCTATGCAAATCGTTTTAGTCTGGTGTAGTCCCATTTTTTTTCTTCTTTTGTTTCCCTTGCCAGGGGAGATATATCTGATAAAATATTGCTACAAGCAATTTCTGAGATTTTGATACCTGTTTTCTTCTATGATTTTTATGGTTTCAGGTCTAATGCTTTAAGTCTTTAATCCATTTTGAGTTTACTCTTGTGTGTGGTATAAGAAGGTAATCTAGTTTCATTTTTCTACACATATCTAATTTTCCCAACATCATTTTTTAAACTATCATTAGTCCATTCATTTTTGATAGTTGAAAATATTCAGGACTCTGTATTTAACCATAACTACTATAAGCTAATTTCCTGATACTATATGATTCTTAAGAAGTTATAAAAAGTTAAATTGTCATTCTTTTCTGGCTCCAGCATACTAACAGAATTTGAACATATTCATCTGACCTTCATGAAAAATACAGCATAAGAATGAAGAGTGAGCATGCTGTTTGATAAACTGACTTTAACATGAAAGCAACAACTGAATGCTACTTAATTAAATCATATGAATAAATGGAATATATAACCATATTTTTAAAGCCAGATATTATGCAGATTAAACATTACCTAATTTAAATTATAAAACAACAATATACTTATTAATAGCTATGTAGATTTCAATATAAAGCTTCCTGGAAAAGACAACCATTTGAGTTTATATCCAGAAGCTGCCTGCCATCCTAAGCTGAGCAATGTTTCTTTCAGCCCCACTCAACTCACTTGCCTTCCTCTCATCACAGCAGACAAGAAGCACTGTGCAAGCAACAGGAAACCTGTGCTTCCTAGTCTTGTGCCCAGGCCAACAAATTAGCATGTCACCACAAGGGGCAGATGCACATGAATATGGAGCAAAAAGCCTCATTTTTATCTTCAGCCTATCAAACCATGAATTCACTAACACAGTTCTGTCCTAAAACTTCTGGGACAGGGAGCTGCATCAGGGTGCTGAAGGTGGGAAAGGTTCACAAGTCTTACCTGCACAGATGTGAAACTAAAAACACTCAGGCTCTGTTGGTCTCAAAGGATATTTCTGAATGCTTTGGCTCCATCTTTCTATACCCAGGTATGTTTCCTAGTGGAAGTACTAGATACATAATGACCTCCAAATTATTCCCTATGGTGGACTGTCTTGATGTTATGTCATTCATTAAAATAAAGAAAAAGGAAGAGTTGCTATAAGATTTTGAGACTGAAGGCAACAGGTATAACCAGACATTTAGTAAGGACAACCAAAACACTAAAATGAGATTACTGGTTGACCTGAGCTCAGAAAAATGTAGGGGAATGAAAATACACAGTCTAATTTTATTTATCAAATTAGAGCAATGTCTATAGAAAATTACTAATCTTTGCTCATCAACACAGTTTAAGGCAATGTAAACACATCCCTATTGCTAGTGTGCTCAAATACTTCTCTGCTGAGCTATTAGCTATAGTTTCATATTATAAAAACCATAATAGAAAATGTGGCCAAACAGCTAAATGGAGTGTGCTCAACAATATGGAGAAACAGTTGTGTTTATACAGAGATTAGTATTTCAAATGGAGAGATCTCCAAAGTTACATTTGTACTTAAAAGGTTTGTCTTTTTGTTACCCAGTAAATAGTTCATTCATATTGTACAAAGAAAAACCTCTAAACTGGGAGAAATAGCCATATTTAACATTAGGTAGGGAGATGGGGCTGAATCTGGAAAAAAATGTCTATTTCTCCCAGTTTCTTGGACTAGATTAAAGCTTGTCATTATAAGTTAAAGTAGTTTCTGTTTTTCCACATGTAAGAGACAGAAATTTCATGAAAGGCTGAGAAGTACTATCTATAAATGCAGAAATTATGCCAGAAAACAAGTTAAGAAACACATTTTTAAAAAAGAAATCTTGAGTCCTTTTCTCTCATTATGCAACACATATTTCTTAGCTGCTACATTTTCTCCAATGATGGAAGGGTAATTGTCAAGGTTTATAATGCAAGGTGCCACAACTTGTCTTCTTGCTAGTGCCATCTTTCCTAAAGCACAAGAATCCCCATGAGAGTATCCTGGGATGACTAAAATATGAGTTGCACTTAATTTCTCAGTATTAGGAATAAATATCAGAATTGTGTGGATGGCGTGTATAGTCTATGATGTAAATTAGAGCCTCTGAGAGGTACAATGTATAATTGGTCAACTTACTATCTCAAAAAAAGATAATTTGGGAGATGTGACAATGTGTTAAGAACTGTATTAAAGGCTGTTTGAATATAAAAATAACAGAATGGAGCTGTTATGTTAATAGGCAACAAAAGCAATGCATCCTGTTCTTCATCAGCCATGTGTCCATGGACAAATTGATGGCTGTGCTCTCCCAAATCCAGGCTAGGGTGGACCACACCAACTAGAAAGTGGGGCCTTGCAAGGAGCTCACCCTTTCAAAGAGGCAAAGGAGGAGAAAGGAGCTCTTTCAGAGACAAAGAAGAGGGTTGGGGAAACGAGGGACTCTTGAGAGTCCATCCTTGCCTGTCAAGTCCAGGGGTGATGGGTCTACACCTAAGGTAGAAGTCAGCACTCACCTATCAGATCTTCCCTAACTTCACACACATCATGTCTGAATCTAGAAATTCTGTGTGGTATTTTCAGGGAGCACCAATTTCTTCACAGAGATTCTTACAGTCCTGGGTCCTTAGTGTCAGCAAGTAGGAAAAATGCTCCACTACCTTTTAAAACTATCTGTGCTTCCGCTGAAGGTCTGACACTGACCATTAAGAATCCACTTATCCAATAAGGGTTCAGGGAAATCTCCCATGGTGACCCTACCCAAAGATTCCAGATCTCCCACAGACTCCGCCTCAAGGGAGTGCTATTACATTCCTTGGGTCTAGGTAGCAAGCTGTTCACCAAAAGGTCAGACCCCTCTGGTTTCTTCATTATAGAAAAGTTCCTAGATGGGGCTTTACTTCAGTTTCTTGGCAATATCCTTACTGTCCCTGCTCTGCCTTTCAAAAACATCACAGCTGAGTCTGCCCTTGTCTTCTGGACCATCTCCCTGCTGCATGAACACACCCCTTCCTTGGAGAGATTCCAAGGCTTGGCATAAAAGGCTTTTGTATAATTGAAGAAGGCAAATCCCAGTTATGTAACTCCCAGATTTCTTTTTATAATCAGTTCCAAGATCTAACTACTGATAGGAAACTGAATGTCATAGTCCTATGTAAAATTCAGGTTATCTTACATTAAAGTTGACATCTTTTCCTGAAAAGCAAATCCCTTCCTAACAGGCTGATATAGTGAATTACATCTTCACTTGACACTTGAAAGTTTCCCCTTGCTTCTCCCCATTCCCAGCTCTACAGTCCATTGGTCATCCTGTCTACACTTAAGTTTTGAGAGTACAGTAGTCCTCCCTAACCCGGTTTCACTTTCCATGGTTTCAGTTATCTGCAGTCAACTGTGGTATAAAAACATTAAATGGAAAATTCCAAAAATAAATGATTCATAAGTTTTCAATTTCATGCTGTTCTGAGTAGCACGATGAACTCTCTCACTATTCCAGTCTATCCTGCCTGGGAGGTGAATAATCCCTTTGTCCAGCATATGCTATATACACTACCTGCCCATTAGTCATTTAGCAGTCATCATGGATTTCAGATGGGAGGGGGGTGGGGGGAAGAGAGACAACAATCACATAACTTTGATTTCAGTATATTATTATAATTGTTCTATTTTATTATTAGTTTATTATTGTTAATCTCATACTGTGCCTAACTTATAAATTAAACTTTATCATAGACATGTATGTATAAGAAAAAGCATAGTGCAATATATAGGGTTTGGAACTATCTGAGGTTTCAGGCATCCACTGAGGGTCTCAAACTGTGTTTCTTACAGATAGGGGGGACTATTGTATTCACACTGACCCTTTGTTTCCTCATTTTACTGCCACTGTCCTATGCAGACCTATCTAACACATGGCATATGTCATTTCCAGTATGTCCACAGTTGACAATCTGTCTACTTTGGGGATGGTGAAGGATTCCACAAGTCTCAATTGTTCTATTGCCAAAGTTGTTGCCATTATGGTATGCAATGTCAGTCCACTGCTGAAGAACTTTCTGTAATTTCCACAGAATAAACCTTGACCACATTAACTAATTAATCATTTGACCCTGAACTCCTTCTACACAATGATTTCCTTTCCTACACCCTTCTCTTTCAGTAAAATTAGCATCAACGTCTCCCAAGTCTTTCTGGCTCTTCTTTGCTTTTATTTATAATGTCCCCCTACTCCTCCTTGGTACTTCCCACAACTCTCAAAATCTCACATATTCCCAAAGGCTATCTGTATTCCTACCCTGAACCCCAGCTCTGGCTCTTCTCATTTTCTAGAGTAGTCCAGGACTCATGATGTCCACTTAACACTTAACTGATGTCCACCTAACTGATGTCCGTGGAGCACCTCCTGTGGGCAGACATTGTGAGACTGAGTGGGGATAGCATAAGTCAGCTTCCTGCTCCCACAGAGCTTGCAAAGAAAATAAATCAGTTTGTTTCAACATGGCATGGTAGGGTACATTAATCACCCATTATGATTAATACGGATGTTGGTACCACTAATGGAGGTTGAGTAAGGTGTTTAGGGTCACACAAAAGCCAAGCTGTGGAAGAGCAGTGCTGTCTGATGTATTTTAAGTGGCACAATAGGAAGAAACTATAAGAACAATTTTATTTACTTTTATCTCAATCCTTGGTAGAAGTTATAATTTTGTGTTTATCTTATAAAGTTTATAATAGTAAAATATATGTATATAACTTTCAAATAATTAAATACATATACAATGAGGATTATCCCAAAAATCTTTTACTGAAGAGTCCATGATCCAAAAAGCCAGAAACTATGAATTCTCTACATTAACTATCCTCATCACTAATTCTCCTTTTTTGTTCCTTCTCAACAGCATCTCCTCATAAGACAGCCAGAATTTTCTTTACTCAGCAAATCTATAGAAAATATAAAAAAAAAGGATAGATACACATTTTGCATTGGTCACATGATATGGGTCCACTCTAATGGACTTCTCTAAACTAGCAACTTAAAGAAATTGTATTAGTTAACTAGTATGCTCAAATATATTTCCATTCTTCTGATGTACTGTATCCTTGTAAAGTACCTCCCTTTTGTATTCGTCTTAAAAAAAAAACTCTGAGAAATTGTACAGTGAAATAACAATACCCATAAACAAGGACTCAGGAGATGTAGTTCTAGATTTAGGTCTTTGTCACTAACTTTTTGATACTAGCTATGCAACAGAGCTGGATGTAGTATGTGACCTAAACTTAGGGAATTCCTGAAACTTAGGGAATACTGAAGTGAAGAGGCTGAACTAAAATTTGTAGACTTGGAGCTAATGTAAATGTAGGTATTTCTCATAGAGTGATAACAATGAGAAAATGTAGAACTAGAAAATTTTCCTTCTTTTTATTAAAAAATCTTTTTATATTATATGCAAGGCCATATGTATTAATCTCTGTTGCTGCTATAATAATTACTGATTTAAAACACAAATTTATTATCCTAAGTTCTAAAGGTCAAAAGTCCAAAATTAATCTCACTGAGCTAAAATCAAGATGTCAGCAGGGCTGTATGCTTTCCCAGAGGTTCTATAAGTGAATATTTCTTTGCCTTTTCCATCTTCTAGCAGCTGCCCATATCCTTGGCAAAGTCCCTTCTTCTGTCTTCAAAGTGAGCAATAGCAGGTTGTGTCCTTTTCTTAACACATCTCTCTGACCCTTCTTCTACTATCACATCTCTCTCTGACCATAGCCAGGAAAGGTTCTCTGCCTTTATGTGCCCATGTATCTGGGTCTGTTGGGATCATCCAAAACAATCTCTGCAACTCAAGGTCCTTAACATAAAGTTATATTTCCATTTAAGGTAACATTCACAGGTTCTGAGAATGAAGACATGGACCTCTTATGGGAGCCATTATTCTGTCTACCACATCTTATATGTAATTAAGCAAAACAAACAAACAAAACAATAAAGCAAATGTTTCAACACAGAGATATGTCTCATTTTCACCTAGCACAAAAACTTCAGCCTGGCCAAAAGTCTGTATGATGCTTGTATAAATAACATGTGCATAAGAAAGACCAATTTTCCTTCCTTAGCCAAAGAAGTGGAGCTAATCCTTGCATCACGCATGAGGATAAATAACACTTTTAAAGTAATGTACACAGTTTTCTTTCTTAGTTGCTAAATTTATTTTGCCTGAATGCCATTTCAAATTCTTTATCATGCATAGTTAATGCAACTGTGTAGATGTGTTCCATTGTTCCTGCCTTAATCAGCCACAGCACTCTTCCTTTATACTCCTTCCTTCATGTCCTTTTAGTATGTTTTTGGTCCAGGTGGGGGACTCACCATTATTACACTTTTCAACAGGAAATGAATGGATTTACAACTCTCACCATTAGGAAAGGCAAAGAAATCATTAGAACATGTACTAAGGACAGACATCATGATGCTTGAATACATTGTTTTCCAAAAACATTGATGGGTTTGTTAACTCAACAAATATTTATTAAGTATTAGTCATGTTCTTGGCACTATGGATGACAGAAATATCTCTAAGGCATGATTCCCTGCCTTCAAGAAGTTTATACATACAAAGGCGAGTGAGGATAAGCACTGAAATAAGTAAACTATGAAGAAGCAAGGCCTAACGTGCTAACAGAATAGAGCTGTGAGAGCAATTCCTTACAGTTTGTGGATGGAGGCATTAGAGGACCAAGAAGGATAATGAGATGTGAATCATTAGAGATGAGAGAAAAAAACAAAGGAAGGGTAGAAATAATTTTAGTTAATACTGTAAGCTAAGAATGCAAAAGAAACCATGTTTATTTAAGGAAAAGCAGGTGGCATAGTTGGTCATAAAGCTGACCTATAATTTATTAAGGTGACCTATATAATTTATTAATAATTATAGGTCATATAGCTGACCTATAATTTATTAAGATTAGTTAGCTTGATATTGGGCCCCAAACCTACATTGATAGTATAAATTGATTTGTTTCTACATTTCTATTTGCAGGAACAGTTCATAAAAGTAAAATTATAATAAATATGTGTGTATTAATTGATTTCTGTGTATGTATATATATGAATCTTATGTCAAAATCAACATGTGATAGTGTCTAGTATCAAAATCAACAAGTGTCTAGCATGTGGTAGTCTTTGTGCTGGATACTACAAGTCTAAAAATGAATAAAATATAGACTCTATTCTGGAGGGATTTACTCATAATCTAGTAGGAGGGGGTAATTAAATAATTAAAGTCCAACATGGTATGGGTTAGAAGGAACCCACAGGGTTAAAAAAGAGTACAATGAAAGAGAGGAAGAAAAGGAAATAGACTCACTGAGAACCTGAAATGGCTCAGATATTGTGATAGCAACTTTGCTGGCCTTCCTGGGAATACCTTACTCAGAGCTGCTCAGAGAAAAGGGTGGCTGAGCTGTGCATAAGTGGTAAAAGAAATGGCACTCTCTTACAGGTGTGGTAGCTTAGAAGAAGATACAGTGTGAGGGATATAAAATCATCTCCCCTTTTGAGGCAAAACTCATGCCCATCCCTCACTCCCCCACCACAGTTGATCATTTTGGTAATTATTTATGCATACTCCAATCCAGACCTGTCAGATACATCTTCCACCTCTGACCCGTCTCCTGCCTAGGAGCCATGAGAAGAGGCAACTTAGTTCTTGTAAGAGGTATTCTTACCACATCACTGCAACATGCAATTCTTCCCCTATATACTGCCAAACAAGAACATGTTTCTTTTAACAATGGAAAGAACTTGTGAAACAACTGGTACTTCTATAAGAAGACCTGTCAGACATGCACATTGAAATCAAAAGAATCATATATCTGCTGGGGCTCTGAATACTATACAGACTGATATATTGGATTACTTCACAAATAATATTAAAAATATATAATTGTAATTTATCATCCATTGATATTAGCATTACCAATATGTTCAATGTACATCAACCACCAAAAATGACACACCAGAAACTGTGCAGTTTTCACAAAAAGGCTAGTAATTGCATTTTTAGAAAATGAGATTTTTAAAAATTTTATAGGTATGATCAATTACCCTTCAAGAAACATTCTTGTATGCCTTATAATTTAAGTTTTCCAGTTTTTTCTTAGTAAATGTCCAATATTCAATGCAATGAAAGTATTTTGATAAATGATAAGTTAATCCTTTTGTGTTAACAAATACATTGTACCCCAAATTTATACATCCTAAATAACATTTTTAAAGCTGTGACTTGTTTGGAACAACACTTCAGTGTTTTTCTCCAGACAGTGATAATATATTTATGTGTATGTGTGTGTGTGTGTGTGTGTGTGTGTATTCTGTATATTATGATGTTTTGACACCTTAAATAATGAAACAAAACAAAACAAGAAAAACCTTTCTAGTTGGGAAGAGACTGACCTTACCAGGACTACAAAATTCTTAGAGATAACAAAGGGTTTAGGCTAGTGCATGCCTTTGATATGCAAAAAACAATCCAGAGACAGGTCTCCTGCCTCTGGCCAGTATACCCCAAGAGGCAATTTCCTCTGCTTTAATCATGCTAGAGTCAGGGCAAGGGCTAGATACCAGGCAACTAGAAACAATCCCTATAGTCCAAACTCTGCTAAAATTGTTCAAACTAGACAATCTTAAACTGTTTATCCTGCCCTGCCTTCTCTTGCCCACAGAAACCTCAATAAATGCTGTTGCCTGAACTCTCCCCTCACTTCTATCTTCTGCCTCCACTCATAATTTCCCCTGTGTCTCTGCATGGAATGCAGTGATTCCCTCTCTGGAACCTGTGATTAAACTAAATTTCTTTCCAAACTTGTTTTCTTCTGCTCCTGTGGCCACACCAACTTGAGTACAACATATTCAATATATGCATTCTTAGAATAGATAGAAAACCTACAGTTTAGATAATCCAAAATGATGATGGAGTAGGATGGAGCTACACTCACCTCCTCCCAGGACGAAACTGGAATTACAACTAAATTATAGAACAATCATCCTGAATAATGAACTGAAGACTAGCTGAAGAGAAGTCTTATAACCAAGGATTTACAGAAGTCACATCCATAGGTAGGGAGGGCAGAGACACGAAAAAGAATGACCCCATTTCCACAGGTGGAAGCTGTTGTTCCAGAAAGATATCTCAGTGGTGGGGAGTTCCCCTGAGGAACATCGGGTCTAAACCTCAAGCCAGCCTCCCCAGCCCAGAATACAGAGCCAAGAGTCATTATGAGATAACCACCTAATATCTGGATATAAGAAGCAGTGGGGTCTCTGTTCACCAGAGAGATGACAGTCTTCTAGAGATGCAGGCATCTCTTAAGGGATCAATGCAAGCAATGTCATGTGCAGCAACTTGCCCTGGGCTCCAGTGGAGGGTGGCTGGAGTGGTCTAGAGTCACATGAGGAAAATATAGGATCTGTGGCTCTGGGGAGAAAGCTGAAGGAACAGCCACCAAGAACCCTGTGCTGAGTCATTCTCCCACACTACGGATGCCATCTTTCTTGGGCAGAGCACTTCTCCCCTTGCAGCATTAACCTGGGAGAAAGTAACAGCCCCACCCTCTGGGCTCCTTCTCACCCCACTCTGCAGAGCTTACTACAACCTACTGAGGAGTCAGCTGCCTTGGCAAGGGTGGAGAGGTATGGGCAGAAGCAGGGGTGTCAGTGACTGAGTGGTATGGCCCCAAGGCAGGGACTACACACCCTACCTTCCCTGAAGACTGACTGGTACCTCCCCTTCATGGGAGATCCACTAGCCCCGTATTCTTGACTCCTAGCAGCCCTATCCTGCTGATCTCTGTCTCCTCCCAGCAGAAGCTGGAACAGACATAGCTGTGTGGATGTAGGGGATATTCTTCCTCGCATACAGGACCAGAACAGAGCCCTCACTTCACACAGCCAAATCTTGGTGTTTTGGCTTGATAAGTTCTGCTGGCTTTATCTTGGTGACTCCCTGAGACCTCACCCCAACATAAAGGTGTGCAAGCACCCAGCAGGTGGCAGCTAGACTTTGTATACCCAGGAACATTTGCTAAGTAGCCTCAGATCCAGCACTGACATTAGATTGAACCTGTACCATTCTTGTGAACACCATTTGCCCCTATCTGGTGACTTACTTATAGCCTACCTCATGCATCTCGAGTACTGGAATAGGCTCTTTCAGTGACTGCATGTAATAGGCAGCAGGCAGAGACAAGTAGAAGTAAAACTCATCGTGCTTTGGGAATTTTGCTGACCTGCCCCCAAGCCTGGTGCTGGTAAAAGCTGGCCTGGTACACAGCATGGGCCTTCCTACATGCACTCAGGCCCAGTAGATGCAGCTACAAACTGTGGTTCATTTGTTTGTGGCTCTGAATAGGCTGCCAAGGGCCACTCACAGGCAGCTCTTACATTGCTCTGCACCAAAGAACCTCCAAGAGGCCCAGAACAAACACTCCCAGTGGTCAGGTTCAGACCATGTCAGAGCAGGATCCAATAAGCTTCACAAGTAGCATATCCAAAGGAAGATCTCAGCAGAAACCAGACCCTGCCGAGGCATATTATGCTTTGTATGGTCAGTACCTACACTACAGCTCACAACTGAGTTCAGGGTTACCCTCACAGTCAGCCAGCCTGAGGGTTGATCCCATGCACAAATGGGCTAATAGCAATCAAGACTTGATTACAGCAAGAGGGTCCACATAATCTACACAAGGGACATTCCTGAAGCAACCAGCTAGGTGATCAAGGAGATTGCACTATTAGACCCCCACAGGACATATCCTAAATAAGACCACCACATGAAGACTGGGAGTCATAGCAAATCTATCCAAAACATCAAAACAAACACAAATAGGCAGTCAAAATGGAGAGACTAAGAAACAGGCCTCAATGAAAGAATAGGAAAAGCTCCAGAAAAAAAGAGCTAAATGAAATAAGAGCAAGCAATTTATTAAATACAGCATTCAAAGAAATAGTTATAAGGATACTCAACAACAAGAAAGAGGACATTAAGACCATAATGGTGGTGGAGTAAACAAAAGCTACTCTAACCTCTTCCCAGGACCAATCTGGAATTACAACTAAATTATAGAGAAAACACCTTGAATAACCAACTGAACACTAGCTGGAAAGAAGCCTTATGAACACAGACAGACAGAAGAAAACACTTCAGCACAATGTGAGTGGTTGGGAGTCCAGAGGAGATGCAAGAGGGCTGGCTGGGCTCCCATGGGCAGCAGCTGAAGTGCTGGAAGGATATTTCAGAGGCCCTGAGAAGTGTGGGGTCAAAACCCCAAGCTGAGCTCACCAGCCTACAGTACCAGAGTCCAAAAAGAATGCAGATAACATCCAGCTGTGAAAAGAAGCAGGGGTTCTGTTGGTCAGAGAGAGATGACTAGAGATACAGAGAGCCTTTTAAAGGACCAAAGCACAAAATTTTGTTTGCAACCATTTGTCCTAGATGGCAGCAAAGGGAGGGCAGAGTGGACTAGAGACAGTTGAGGATAGTCTGGAGTAGGTGGCTCTGGGAAGAGAACTCAGGGAACAGCCACAGGATCTGTATGCTGAGTCATTCCCCATACTATGAGAGCCATCTCAGGTAGAGCAGTCCTTTCTGAATGGCATTAGCCTGAGGGGAAGCAATAGCCCCACCTGCAAGAATAACTCTGCCCTGCCTATGGTGCTGAAGACTGCTGATTACAAATTGATTATATTAACAACAGATCAGATTAATGGCTGGCTAATTTAATGTCTAAGGCAGAAAATACAAAGAGGTAGCCAAAATGAGAAGACAAAGAAACAGAGTCCAAATGAAAGAATAAGAGAATTTTCCAGAAGAACTAGATGAAATGGAAGTAAGCAATTTATCAGATAGAGAGTTTAGAGTAATGACTATAAGGATACTCAACAGCATGAAAAAAGACATAGAAATCATTAAAAAAGGATCAGTCAGAAATAAAGAATGCAATATCTGAGGTTAAATAATACATGGGAAGGAAACAGTAGGTTAGATGAAGCAGAGTATAGAATTAGTGTTTTGGAAGACAAGGAAGAAAAAAACACAAAGGCAGACCAGCAAAAAGGAAAAAAAATTAAAAAATGAGGAGCGCTTAAGAAACATCTTGCACAACATGAACTGTAACAACATCCACATCATGGGAATACCAGGAGAAGAGAGTGAGCAAGAGATTGAGAACCTATTTGAAAAAATAATAACCAAAAACTTCCCTAATCTGGTGAAGGAAAAAGTCGCACAAATCCAAGAAGCTCAAGAGAGTTCCAAACATGTTGGACTCAAAGAGGCCTACATTGAAACACATCATAATTAAAAATGAAAATGTTTAAAGATAAGGAGAGAATCCTAACAGTCACAAAAGAAAATCAAGTAGTTACATACAAGGGATCACCAATTAGATTGGCATCTGATTATTCATCAGAAATATTTCAGGTCAGAAGGGAGTGGCATGAAATATTCAAGGTGATGAAAAGGAAGGACCTACAACCAAGACAACTTTATCCAGCAAGGTTATCATTTAAATAGAATGAGACATAAGAAGCTTCTGAGACAAGAAAAAGCTATAGTTTGTTAACACCAAACCAGTACTGCAACAAATATTAAAGGGCTTGGAGGAAGAAGAAGAAAGAAGACGAAGAAGGAAGAAGAAGAAAGAAGAAGAAGAAAGAAGAAAGAAGAAGAAGAAAGAAGAAGAAGAAGAAGAAGAAGAAGAAGAAGAAGAAGAAGAAGAAGAAGAAGAGAGGAGAAGAGGAGGAAGGAGAGAGGAGGAGAGAGGAGGAAGGAGGGAAGAAGGAGGAGGAGGAGGAGGAGGAGGAGGAGGAGGAGGAGGAGGAGGAGGAGGAGGAGGAGGAGGAGGAGAAGAAGAAGAAGAAGAAGAAAGTAAAAACAACACAGAGGAAAACAGTCTAACAATAAAATGGCATTACATACATATCTATCAATCATTACCTTAAATGTAAATGGCTTAAATGCTCCAACCAAAAGACAGAGGGTAGCTGAATGGATGAGAAAAAAAGACCCATATATATGCTGCCTCTGGGAGACCCATCTAAGGTCAAAAGATACACAAAGACTAAAAATAGAGTTGGAAAAAGATATTTCATGCAAATGGAAAAGAAAAAAAGCTGGGGTAGTAGTACTTATACCTGACGAAAGAGGCTTTAAAACCAAGGCCATACAGTAAGAGACAAAGAAGGGCACTGATAAAGGGAATAATCCAACAAGTGGATAAAAGCCTAGTAAGCATTTATGCACCCAATATAAGGGCACCTAAATATATAAAGAAAATCTTCATGGACATAAAAGGAAAGATTGACAGAAATACAGTCACAGTAGGGGATTTTAACAACCCATTGGCTTCAATGGATAGATCTTCCAGGCAGATAATCAACAAGGAGACAGTATCCTTAAATGACACACTAGGTTAAATGGATAGAAATGATATCTTCAGAGTGTATCACCCCAAAGCAGCAGAATATACATATTTTCCAAGAGGACATGGAACATTTTCTAGGGTAGACCATATGCTAGGACACAAAAGAAGTCTCAGTGAATTTAAGAAGATTGAAATAATACCAAGCACCTTCTCAGACCACAATGCTATGAAACTAGAAATCAACCACTAGAAGAATACTGAAAAATATGAAAAGACATGTAAGTTAAATAATGTTATTAAATAATGAATGGGTCAACAATGAGATCAAGAAAGAAATCAAAAGATAGCTTGAAACAAATAAAAATGAGGACAGAAGAATCCAAAATTAGTGGGACACCAGGAAAGCAATACTAAGAGGGAAATTCACAGGATTAGGCCAATCTCAAAAAGCAAGAAAAAGCTCAAATAAACAATCTTACTTCGCACTTAAAGAAACTTGAAAAGAAAAAACAAACAAAGCCCATGTGAATGGAAGGGAAGAAATAATTAAGATCAGAGCAGAAATCAATGAAATAGAGTATAAAAAATGATACAAAAGATCAATGAATCCAAGAGCAGGTTCTTAGAAAAAATAAGCAAGATTGACAAACCTTTACCCAGGTTCATCAAGAAAAAAAGAGAAAGCACCCAAATAAATACAATCAGAAATGAAAGAGAAGAAATAATGATTGACACAAAGAAATACAAAGGACTGTAAGAAAATATTATGAACAATTATATGGCAACAAACTGGACAACATGTACTAACTGGATAAATTACTAGAATCATACAATATTCCAAAAATAAACCAGGAAGAATCAGAGAATCTGAATAAACAGATTATACCTACTGATAATAAAGCTGTAATACAAACAAACAAACTCCCAACAAACAAAATCTCTGGACCCAATGGCTTCACAAGTGAATTTAATCAAAGATTCCAAAAAGAACTAACACCTCCCTTCTCAAACTATTTCATAAAATTCAAGAGGAGGGAGGCCTCCCAAACTTATTTTATAAGGCCAACATTATCCTAATCCCAAAACCACATAAAGACACTACAAAGAAAGTTATGGGTCAATATCCCTGATGAACATAGATGCTAAAATCTTCAACAAAATATTAGCAAACTGAATACAGCAATGTATCAAAAAGATCATACACCATGATCAAGAGAGATTTATTCCGGGAATGCAGGGACAGCACAACATTTGCAAATCAATAAATGTGATTCACCACCTAAATAAAATTAAAGAAAAAACTACATGATTATATCAATACATGCAGAAAAGCCTTTTGCTAAAATCCAGCACTCATATAGGATCAGAACTCTCAGCAAAGTGGGATTAGAAGGAACATACCTAAACATAATAACAGCCATAAGTGAAAAACCAGTGCCGGCATCATAATCAATCGGCAAAAACTACAAGCACTCCCTTTAAGATAGGGAAGAAGACACGAATGTCTGTTTTCACCTCTCTTATCCAACACAGTACTGGAAGTCCTAGCCATATCAAAGAGACAAGAAGAAATAAATGGCATCTAAATTGGAAAGGAAGAAGTTAAATTGATTTATTTGCAGATGACATGATACTGTACACAGAGAACACCAGAAGTTCTACCAAGAAGCTTCTAGAACTGATAAATGAATTTGGCAAAGTAGCAGAAACAAAATTAATATCCAGAAATCAGTTATAATTTTATATGCCAATACCAGACTAATGAAAGGGAAATTAAAAAAACAACCCCCTTCACAATTGCTTCAATAAGCATAAAATATCTAGGAATAAACCTGACCAAGGACATAAAAGACCTGAACTCAGAAAATTATGACACTGATGAAAGAAATTGAAGAACATATCAATAAGTGGAAGTACATGCTGTCTTCATGGATAGGAAGAATTAACATCATTAGAAAGTCCACATTACCCAAGGCAATCTATAGATACAAAACAATTGCTATCAGGATTCCAATGATGTATTTCACAGAACTATGAGACCACAAAAGGCCTCACATAGCAACAGTGATTGATACTGAGAAAAAAGTACGAAGTTGGTGGAATCATGCTTCCTAATATCAAACTATACTACAAAGCCATAGTAATCAAAAGAGCCTGGTACTGGCATAAAAACAGATGCATATATCAATGGAACAGAACAGAAAGCCCAGAAATAAACTTACCCCTTTATAGTCAATTAATATTTGACAGAGAAAGCAAGCACATACAATGGGCTAAAGATAGTTTATACAATAAATTGTGTAAGGAGAACTGGACACACAAATGCAGTACATGAAACTAGACCACCTTCATACACCACACTCAAGAATAAATTCAATATGGATCAAAGACTTAAATGTTAGATTTGAAACCATAACAAGCACAGAAGAAAACATAGACAGCAAAATGTCAGACATTGTCTGTAGAAATTGTTTACTGCACATATCTCCCCAGAAAAGGGAAAAAAAGAAAAAATAAACAAATGGGACTACATCAAACTAAAAAGTTTTTCACAGTAAGGAAAACCAACAAAATAAATTTGATCAACAAAATAAAAGACAACCCATAGAATAGGAGAACGTATTTGCCAATATATCTGATAAGGGATTAATATTCAAAATTTATAAACTACTCACAAAACTCAACACCAAAAAAAAAAAATAAAACCCCAAACAACCCAATTAAAAAATGGGGAAAAGACCTGAATAGACACTTCTCCAAGAAGGATATACAAATGGCCAATAGATATATGAAAGATGCTCAACATCACTAATCATCAGAGAAATTCAAATTAAAACAACAATGAGCCCTGTCTGGTCTGGCTCAGTGGATTGAGCACCAGCCTGTGAGCCAAAAGGTCACCAGGTCAATTCCTGGTTAGGGTGCATGCCTGGATTTCGAGCCAGGTCCCCAGCTGGGGTGTGCAAGAGGCAACTGATTGATATATCTCTCACACACTGATGTTTCTCTTCCATTCTTTCTCCCTCCCTTCCCCTCTCTCTAAAAGTAAATAAGTAAATAAAACACAATGAGACACCACCTGACACCTGTCAGAATGGCTATCATCAATAATTTGACAAACAAGTGCTGGCGAGGAAGTAGAGAAAGAAGAATACTTCTGCGCTGTTGGTAGAAATGCAGACTGTTGCAACCACTGTAAAGAGCACTATGGAGATAACTCAGAAAATTAAAAATGGATCTGCCTTTTGACCCAGCAATCCCACTTCTGGAAGTATATCCAAAGGAGCCCAAAACACTATTTTGAAAGAACATAATCACCCCTGTGTTCATTGTAGCATTAATTACAATCACCAAGATATGTAAGCAGCCCAAGTGTCAACTAATAGAAGAGTGGATAAAACAACTGTGGGACATTTACACAATGGAATTCTACTCAGCCATAAAAAAGAAAATGTTACCCTTTGCAACAGTATGTATGGACCTAGAGAACACTATGCTAAGTAAAATAAGCCAGTCAGAGAAAGACAAATACCATATGATTTCACTCATATGTGGAATTTAATGAACAAACTGAAATAACAAGCAAAACAGACAGATTCATAGATAGAGAGCAGATGACAGCTAGTGGGGACCATAGAGGAGGAGGTATAGTGATTGAGCAATAAGGAAAAAGGACCAATGGACATGGACAACAGTGTGGTGATTACTGGGGAAGGAGGGCATAAGGGGACTAAATGGTAATGGAGAAAAATACAATAAAGATTAAAAATATTAAAAATGGAACCTCCTTATGACCCAGTGACTCCATTTCTGGGCATTTATTGGAAGAAACCAGAAAGACTAATTTGAAAGAATATATGCACCCCCATGCTCATTGCTATGTTATTTACAATAGCCAAGATTTGGAAGCAGCCGAAGTGTTCATTAGTAGATGACTGGATAAAAAGCTGTCATACATTTACATAGTGGAATACTATTCAGATGTAAAATACAAGAAAATGTTACCCCTTGAAAAAGTATGGATAGACATGGAAAGAATTATGCTAAGTGAAATAAGCTAGTCAGAGAAAGACAAATACCATATGATTGCACTCATATATGGAATCTATGAACAAAATGAATTAACAAGCAAAATAGAGACAGACTCATAGAGAGCAGGTGGACAGCTGCCAGGGAAGGGAGTTGCAAGGATTGAGACAAAAGGAAAATAAAGGGAAAAAAAACTCATTGACACTGACAACAGTGTGGTGATTGCTGGGCATTTGGGGTGAGGGAGATGGATATGGGTATGGAGGGATAAATAGTAATGGACAGAGACTTGACTTGGGGTGTTGAACACACAATACAATGTACAGATTATGTGTTGTGGAATTGTGCACCTGAAATCTGTATAATTTTGTTAATCAGCATCACCCCAATACATTCAATACAAAGGGAAAAAGGAAACCTACAGTTTATCAGTGTGCAAGAATCATGTCCAAGGAATATGTTAAAATAGAACTTCAAGAAGAAAATCCACACCATGTAGGAGGTAAAGGACTGGAGAAGGAAAATAAAAAAAAAAAAACAGAGAGAGGGGTTGAGGTGAAATTCTCATGACTCATTCCTTTATTTGCTTTCTTGTGCACCTCTTACATTCTGTAGGAATGAGTCCACAATGCATGTCCTGTAATAGGTGAATTCCCATTATAGCAAAAAGGGTAATTTCATTCTTCATTTCTTACTAAGGGAAAGAATAATGATTAGGTATTTTATATAAGGTTACTGCATTTGAGTGTTTAACAAAAAAGGTGGGGGGGGGCCAGTTTGGTTCCCTCGCATTGACAAAAGATAAATGGTATCCAAGAAGAATTACTCAAGGTAGTACCTTTGCTCAAAATGATATATGAATACAGCTGCATTCAGACAGAGGAGATGGTTTGCTAGAGTGTTATAAATGAGGATTGGTCACTGAAAAAGCCACCTCAGGATTCTCAGGGATCTTTCAATCTTGTAATTTAAAAGGTTAGGATGGTATTTTAAAATAAACACAAATGTGAAAAAAAAACCCTCATGGGCACAGACAACAGTATGGTGATTACCAGAGGGAAAGGGGATGGGAGGACATGGAAGAGGGTATAGGAGGAATATATGGTGATGGAAGGAGACTTAACTTGAGATGGTGAACACACAATACAATATGCAGATGATGTATTATAGAATTGTATGCCTGAAAACAATAAAATTTTATTAACCAATGTCATCCCAATAAATTTAATAAAAAAGAAAGAAAAAATACAAGAAAAAATAAACACAAATGCAAACTACATGTATAGCCACACACACACACACACACATGCACACCACTCTGTACTTTGTGCCCATGTTCATTTCAGACCATTCCTCACATCTCAAAGTCTTTATAGACTTGTGTAGCAGTTGCCTAAAATGTCTGTAAAGACCCAAAAGGACAAACACCACAGCCCACATAGGCAGACAGCGTGCATCAGACTCCCAGAGCAAACTTCCTCCTCTGGTGTGTTAGGGAGCCACAGTCACAGGGCTGCACACCCTCTGGAAATCTTTGTCTGCCCTTAGATACACTTTCATTCCCTATGCCCTAATACCTTTGCTGAAACCTTCATTCCACCTATCATTTGAAACAACACAACATACAGAGGGCAAAGATCATATCCAAATGAAGGAGGAAAAAAACAGAAAAAGAAGAAAGAATAAGAAGTGAAGGTAGGAGTCAGATGGTAGGGCAGAGGGAGGAAAAGAAAAGAAAGGTGAGGGAGTTTCAAAGTTTAACTCTTGTGTGGGAAGGTAGAAAGCAGAAAAATGTCCTTCCAAAGGACATTTTGGAAGGATATCCTTTTGGAAGGATATAGAAAAATATCCTTCCAAAATTACTGTAACGATGTATTAAGAGAAGCCTGAAAAGGGGTGACTGTGGTTTTAATTAGCATCTACCATGAGTTTTCCACTGCCCAGCAAAGTTCTTTATATAGTTTCCCCAACTATATGTTAGTGACCTTGAACTTCAGGTGGGACAAATAGCTACAAATCCTGCTGTAAAGGGAGATATTCCAGAAGAATATGTTCCTAGTACATATATTGGGTTGGCCAACAAGTCTGTATAGTTTTTTCCATAAAATAAAAAACACATTTTTCATTTTCACCAATAACTTTATTTATTTGAATATTTGAGTATGTCATCGGCTATTTCCCACATGGTATAATTTCTGAATTAATGTCTTGATTTGATCGCTATCAACTTCAACTGGTCTCTGCAACCATCAGTGAGAAATCTCCAGCCCAAAATGTCACAAACCATTTTTGACATGTTCGATCAGTCACAGCACCTTCTCCATACACTGCACAAATCTTTTTTTATGTTTCAGTTGTGTCTTTACCTTTCTTGAAATAATAAATCATAATATGCTGAAAATGTTGCATATCTTCTTCCATCTTCAAAATTAAAATGGCTACACAAAAATTCACAAATTTTGATGTTTTTTTAATGCACATTGATATGACACCTGTTCCAACACAACCTAACAAAATTCTTTTGAATCAAGTTAAAGAAAACTAGGCACTACTAGAATCATCATACGGAAAAAAACAAATGAACTTTTTGGCCAACCCAATATATAGGTTAATAGAGTGCCATCCACGAGACTGTTGGGAGCCATTTGTCTTTCAAAGCCCCTTTTGCTCTGTTCCTCAGGTTCAGGGGTGCCTTCTCCTGTCCCATATGGAAAGAGCAGCTGCCTCATGAAGATGATCCTGATGTATGCCTAGGCCAGGTTGGCAGGTTAGGTTCTAGGTCCAAGGCCAACTTTCCTGTGCATATGGAACTGAGGGGAAGCAACAAAATGCCCAAATGAGGGGTTGGGGGCTATCTACCAGGGGATGCACACTTACCATAGCCTCCCTTGGCATCTTACCACCTGAGCCTGACTATAAATCCCATTAGAGCAAAGACCCTGGCTTTTAATCATCTTTCCATCACATAGCAGACTCCTCTCTCAATAAATGGTTACTGCTCTGTTCAAATTTTCAGGGGGGGGCCCTGTGTTAACACTCCTTCTAGACCATTGCCCACTGGTGGTGTGAACAAAGTGAAGGGAAGATGGGCAGTCAAGCTCCTAGGCAGCTTACTGGGAGCTGTGAGAAACAGGGAAGAAGTGGAAGCTTGCTCTGCCTCAGTCACAGGGAGGTTACATCTCTGTACCTGTTCTTATTCTCCTGCCTTAAGCATGTACACAAAGTAACTGAGCCAACTCCTCCATGAAGACTGAGGACATGAGGACATGAGGAGGATACACTCTTAGAGGGATATTTAGGCTTTGGGATAATGCTGAGAAGCTCCTGGTATTTTTCTACATTCTGTAGGTATCAGTGTGGGATCCAGCCTCTTCTCACCACAGGCACCCAGGGCCTTGGAGGGTGCGGGGAATGTGTCATCCATGTCTATGTGTGCTTAGCCACCCTCTTCATTCTGTCTGCATTCATATCATGATGATTTTATATTCCATTAATTGAACACAAAAAATTATATAACTCAGGTATATAACATAAGTGGTCTATTCATTCAGATATAATAGAAAACAACTAAAATGGCTTTACATCTATTTATCAAGGGATTCTCCCATTTCTTTTTAAGAGTTCCTGTTTATAAATACCCTTAGTCATCAACACTCAAAAATAGGCTTTCTAGCTTAGCTTAATGGCCATTCCTCAAAGCTTCCACTATTGAATTTAACCATTTCTTCATCATTAAGTATACAATAAGTATACCCTCTATTGCTTCAGCCATTCTTTTATCCTAGATTATAGCTAAGAAATTCTCAGGTGGTTCTCTTCTGTTTCATCAACTGGCAGTATAAGATTCATAGTTGGGTAAAATATGTAGATTATACATAATGTTTTTATGTATTTATGGCTTCTTTAAAGTTTTTAAATTTCTATTTTAGTTTTAATATATATTTGAGCCCTTGCTGGTGTGGCTCAGTGGATTGAATGCTGACCTGGGAACCAAGGGGTCACCAGTTTGATTCCCAGTCAGGGCACATGCCTGGGTTGCAGGTCAGGTCCACAGTGCAGGGTACATGAGAAGCAACCACACATTGATGTTTCTTCCTCTATTTTCCCTCCCCCCTCCTTTCTCTAAAAATAAATAAAATATTTAAAACACACATACTAAATATATATATATATGTATAATATATATTATACATATATATTATACTATAATACATACATATATACATATATATTATATATTATACATAGATATATTTTATATATCTATATTTCTATAGTGTTTAACAACTGTACACTCTGCATTACCCTATGTCCCCTGAACACTCAACATCACACGTGCCCCCTGTACACTCAGCACCATCCCATCCCCCCTGCACACTCTGCACTACCCCAAGTCACAAGAGCACTCAGTACCACCCCATGCCCCCGTACATTCTGCACCCACCCCATTCTCCCCTATACAGTTTGTTCTACCTAATCACCCCTGTATACTCTACACCCACCCCATCACCCAGCTCTGTGACTCTCATACATTCAACATTCATAAAAACACCTTCCATGAAATATACCCCCCAAAAGGGACATGTTCCTACTATTTAAAATATTTTCTGGAAGTAACTACTCCAAATATGTTTTCTCTAGAGTACTCCTCAGCCTCCTGTCCAGACATTTTCTTTCAATCACTCATTCTCTTTCAAGTACTTTTGAAAATTAATCAATCCTGGTATTTTGGTTTTTGGAAAAAGCTAACTGCACTGGCTATCAGTTCCCATAATTTCCAGATTTAAATGTCCCAACATGAGAACAAATACAGAACTACAAGATCATGAGGAAGCAGTGGCCACTGGACCTTGATAGACTTGTGAGGGGTTAGCAGGATGCCCTGGTACCTCTAAAAGCATGGACACTTTCCAGCTTTTAAGGTAAGATTGGCATTTAAAAAACATGCGTTTCATGCCAAGTCCCCTCCCCATGGAAAAGACACACTTGACATTTCTATCTTCTAAGCATACTTAATAGGAAAAGAGGTTCTCTAAGGGGTGCATTTTCCTTGGTTACTCTTCTGTGGATAATTATGTCAAGTTATAGACATAGACCTAAATCAAATCATAGAAGACAAATCAATTGTCTTTGTCTGGTTCAGCCACTCACTACCACCACCACTCCATGACAGGGAGAGCCACATCTGGGCTTCAACAAACTGCCTACTTCAAACTCAGAATGATTAGAGAGGCTGCCAATCTGAGCACACCCCACTGCTGCACTTTACCAGGAACAATACTTGGACATGCCCCACAAAGATCTAAGGAGAAAAGGGTCAGAATTTTAGCTCCAGTGTCTTTTTGTCCCATTTTTTTAGAATCAAGTTAATAATGGGACCCCAGAACCCTCACTAAAGAGAGAAAAATAGAAAAGCAAAATGCCCAGTTACCCCTTCCAGAACAGAAGTGTGCCAATGGGAGGGCAGGTGCCATTTCTCAAAGAGGAATAATATTATATTCTCCTAACCAAGGCATGTACATGACCATACAAGTCACTCTATGAAATCTTTGGAGTCTTTGAAATAGGCAGATGCATGTTTTTGTTCCTCTGATTGTAAATGAACAGAACCAAAAGGTGTTATTAGGGTTTTGCTAAGTGCTGTAGCTTGCCTTCCAGAAACCGGAGGCTGTCAGTGAACATTGGTATTGGGTCCCCACATCGAGCTCTGTTGCCATAGTTGCCACAAAGGGATGTTCCTTACAGGTTACCCAAAGGGTGGGAGAGTTTATGCCCTAAGTGTAAGAGTCTGATGGGGGGGCAGCAGAAAAGAGTTTCAGGGAAAGAAGATGCCTTTGTGGAACATACTGTATCTTCCTGCTGACCTTGGTGATATTTCTGAGAACTGTTTTGGAACAAGGACAGACTTGCTCAGTGTAATGGCTGTAGCTCTTCAACACGAGTTCTCTTTCTTTTCTCACCAAGAAGTGTGTACTACAGGAATATTTTTCATCTCTGATTCCCCTTTTTTTCTGGGAAGAAAAAAGCAAAAATCACTCCCTTTTCTCTCTGCTGTGAGCTCTTAGGAAAAATAACAATGAATGAAAGAATGAAAATGATTATTGCTAAGTTTAGGTTGTTGGAGGTTTATGCTTGTTTGTTGTTGTTGTTGTTTTAAACCTATCCTGGTGTCTTCATTGAGACATAACTAAAAGAGCTATGAGCTCAGATGACTATTTCAGAGGCCTGACCCTCAGGGGGTCATCCTACCTCTGCAGTACATGTCCCATCATATGACAGTTGAATTTCAGCTTTACTTTTGTGATTTCTCAAAGATGGTCCCTTCCAAGCTTTACTGTAGGCCCTCTGGGTAATTTTTCTAAGGCAAATATATGACTATTGACATCAAGCCTAATAATGTAGCTCCTCCCAACTGAGCTGCCATGCTCTTCTTGCCTTGTCCCATAATTTCATCTTGATGGCAATATCTCCTTTCCCACAGGAGAAAGGAGATATTCTTTCACCACCACATTTAGGTAGTGAGTTTTAATATGTAAAAACTCACTACTTATGTCATGTAAACCCCATTCCTGGCACTAAGGAAATGCTAAGTAAAACAACCATCAAAAGTGTTCAAGCCCTTCAGCATAGCCAAGCAGGGTGCTTGTGAGATTTTTACCTCATTTCCTACAGCACCATTAGCAGAGCTGCTTGTGATGAGATCTAACTTTGGGGAGTTCTCAGAAATTCATCAGATATGAAAGCAAGCCAGATGAGTCTCTAAATCCTTCCTAATTAAGAGACTAAACCCAAGGAAATGAACACTCAGAACAGACAGTCTTGACTAGAGTAGTACCAGGCCCAGTAATACACTCAATTAATGCAGGGGACCCAACAGCCTGTGTTCTTGTTTTAATGACACAAGATGTCTTCCTTTTCTGCTCTTCTCCAGCCTTTGAAGGACCATGTTTGAATTAAATTATTCCACATTTTGTGGTGGGATATAGTTTAAATCAATAGCATCACCATACTACAACTCTCCTTTCATATTCTCCCTAATGCCTAATATTAGTCAAGTTTGCACTAAAATTGATTAGTAACAGTGTTATCTCTTAACACCCCCTTGGAATCTAACCTGCCCTCCCTTCAGCCTTCCCCAGGAAGCAGGTCAGCATTGATTTCTATCTGATTACAAGACAGCCTGCCCTGACTTTCCCCGGTAACTTAAGCCAGAGTCTCATTTTGTGTCCTTAGAGACCATGGCTTCGCTCAGGCAGAGAGTGTCTAGACAGTATTCATGACCCATCTGTCTGGCACGGCCCAGCAAATGGCAAACTCTATTAGAACTGAAACCATTTTTACCTCCTCCTCCCATCCCTCTCTCCCTTTGCAAAGCAGGAATCTGACACTCAAAATTACTATCATTGTTGCAGTTCTCAAAATAGCACTGCCAGACTTTCATTAACATCAATGCTAGACTACTAAATATTTAAAGAAGTGGATAAATTTCATCTGAAGTGGGACAGTCCCATGCACATGAAAGAAGTAACAGAATCAAAATGTAAATCTAAGAGTCTGTTTTTATCCACGTAAATTTAGTGTCACAGCAGAAGGAAATGATGCCTAAGATTTATTGAAACTTGCCCTCTCATTTGTTCTCTGCCTTTGTTTATTTGAAAAGGCCGAATTGCTTTTCAAGACCCCACAAGATTTTAATTGGTTAAAAGACAGGCTTGGTGAAACAAAGGCAGCAAATCAAAGGGGCCAGCAGGAGAGGGGCCCATCTGTTTGGCAGTGAAGGAGGAGAGAGAACCCTCACAGTGATACCTCTCTGGCCTACCCCCAAAACATACACAGGTGGGAGCCTGTTGCCAGGGCCCAACTCTAGCCTGATCAGGCTCAGCCTACCTGCCTTCTCATCTTGTATAAATACCATCTCTGATCATTTTCATACAAGTCAATAACTTTATCCTTGGACTCTTTTTTTAAGTTTAAAAAAGTGGCGGGGGAGTTCCTATCAAAAGAATATACACTATTCAGCAGAACAGTTTGATTCACTGAAAGCAGCCTCTATGCCCAGCCTTGACCAAGGTAGGGCAGAAATAAGCAAATGGAATCTTCAGAGCCCAACAACACAACACAACACACTGGTAGACCCTTGTCTTACTCTCCCTGAAGTCAGCATGATCAAGGGGATAAGGCACTGAGTGCTTAAGAATCTAGGAAGCAGGCAGAGGACAACTTATGCTCCATTAGTCCACCTGAAGGTGCCACAGTGCTTAGACAAGATCTAGTGGGATTGGTGTTTCAGGATTCTTAGGGTATATTCCCAGCAGTGAAATCGCTGGGCTAAAAGGCAGTTTCATTTTGAATTTTTTTGAGGAAATTCCACACTATTTTCCACAGTAGTTGCACCAGTCTGCATTTCTATTAACAGTGCATTAGGGCTCCCTTTTTTCCACATCCATTCCACCACTTGTGGTTTGTTGATTTATTGATCATAGCCATTCTGACCAATGTCAAGTGATAACTAATGGTGGTTTTAGTTTGCATTTCTCAGATGGCTTGTGATATTGAGTGCTTTTTCATTTGTCTATTGGTCATCTGTATGTCTTCTTTTCAGAAGTGTCTATTAAGGTCCTTTGCCCATTTTTTAAATTGAATTGTCTCCCTTCCTGATGTTGAGTAATGTAAGTTCTTTATATATTTTGGATATTAAACCCTTGCCTGATGTATCCTTGGCAAATATCTTCTCCCATACAGTGAGTTCCCTTTCAATTTTGATGATGGTTTCTTTAGCCATGCAGAAGCTTTTTAATTTGATGTAGTCCCATTTGTTTATTTTTTCCTTTATCTCCTTTGCCTTAGGAGATATATGGGCAAAAATATTGTTATGTGGGATACCTGGAATTTTAATGCCAATGTTTTCATCTAGGATGTTTATGGTATCACAATTTATATTTAAGTCTTTTATTAATTTTATGTTTATTCTAGTGTATGGTATAAGATGGTAGTCTAGTTTCATTTTTTTTCATGTACCAATCCAGTTCTCCCAACACCATTTAGTGTAGAGTCTATCTTTACTCCATTGTATGGTCTTGCCTCATCTTACAAATATTAATTGACCATAAAGATGTTCATAGCAGCACTATTTACAACAGTCATGTATTGGGAAAAGTCTAAGTGTCCATTAGTAGGTGAGGGGATTAAAAAACTGGTACATTTACAGAAGATCCAAGATGGAAGAGGAGTGAATGGAAATTATACTAATGCCCTCCCAGGACCAACATGGAATTACAACTAAATTGTGCAAAAATAACCCAGAACAAATAACTGAAAAATAGCAAGAGACAAGCCTTATAACCATAGACAGAGAGAAGAAACAGCTTCAGCATAACGTGACTGATAAAGAGTGCAGTGGAGTCACGACAGGGCTGGCTATGTACCCACGGGCAGCAACTGAAGTACTGGAGAGATATTTAAGTGGTCAGTTGTATCCCTCTGAGTAGTGTGGGGTCTAAACCCTAAGTGGTGGTCCCCAACCTACAGGAGCACAGCCCAAAAAGTGCACAGATAACATCAAGCTGTGAAAAGTGGCAGGGTTTCTCTCTGCCAGAGATGAATGGCTGGAGATGCAAAGAGCTGTTCAAATAGCCAATGCATAAATTTTCATTTTCAGTCACCCTCGGCTCAGGCAAAGGGGTGTGGGGGCAGAATCGACTAGGGATTCTTGAGAAAAGACTTAAGATAGAAGCTTTGGGGAAAGAAATGAGAGAGCAGATGATGGAATCCTAATGCTGAGTCATTCCCCATACTGCATTAGCCATCTTGTTCAGGCAGACCACTCCCCTCCAAGTGACAGCAACCTGAGGGAAAGAAATAGCCCTGACGAAAAGAGGCACACTGCCCCAGGCTGTGATGCTTAAGCCTGACTGCTGAGTGCACAGTGGCTAGATTAACAACTGAAGGAGTCAGCCACAGAAAGTAGATCCCTGGCATTCTCCAACAGGTTGCCCAAGGCCGGACAAGATTGCCATCTGACATCACCAGAGGCAGATCCAGAAAGAAAAAACAATACACCAGTAAACAGCATATAAGATGTGGTGGGTGGAGTGACTCAGTCAACCAGCTGAAGGAAAGGACCCACGAAAGAATGACCCAACGACAATCAAAACCTAATTTCATCCAGAGAGCCAACATAAATGACATAAAGGGCATCCCAGGACATCAAGTTCAGGAGATCAAAGAGACTGCATTACTGAATCTCACAATCTCCTACCATAGAAGTTCATGCCACAAAGACAGGAAGTCAAAGCAGATTAATATAAGAAGCAGAAGCAAACAACAAGAGTCTCCCCTAACATGGGGAGACAAAGAAACAACCCCTAATTGAAAGGAAAGGAAGAATCTCCAGACAGAATACTAAATGAAATAAAGGCAAGTCAACTATCAGATATTGAGTTCAAAACAATGCTTATAAGGAAGCTCAATGAGCTCGGTAAGAATTACCTAAAACTACAGGGAAGTTAAAAGGAACTTACTGCAAACTACATCAACATGAAAAAGGACATAGAAACTATCAATAGAGCCAAGAAGAAATGAAGAAAAAAATTCTGGATTGAAGAACACAGTAGAAGGAATCAACAGCAAGATAGATAAAGCAGAGGATCGATTCAGCAAGTTAAAGTCAGGGTAGAAAAAAGTTACAAGAAAGAGCAAGAAAAGCAAAAAAAAAGGCTCAAAAAGAATGAAGAAGGGTTAAGAGAACTGCAGGACAACATGAAACATAATAATATCTATATAATAGGGATACCAAAGGAGAAGAAAAGGAGCAAAGGATAGAAAACTCATTGGAAAAAGTAATGAGAGAAAAGGTCCGTAATTTGATGAGAGAAATAGTCATACAACTCCAGGAAGCAGGGTCCAAATCAAGATGAACAAAAAGAGGCCCACTCCGAGACACATCATAATTAAAATGGCAAAAAAATTAAAGGCAAAGAGAGAATCTTCAAGGCAGCAAGGGAGAAACAGAATGCAACATACAAGGGAGCCCTGATAAGTCTAGCAGCTGACTTCTCAACAGAAACACTAAAAGCCAGAAGAGAATGTCAAGTAATACTCCAAGTAATGAAAAGCAAAGGCCGTCAACCAAGACTACTATACCCAGCAAGGCTCTCAATTAAAATGGAAGGCAAAATAAGAAGTTTCCCAGCTAAAAGAATACACCTACATCAAACCAGCATTGCAAGATACACTATAGAGACAGCTTTAAGAAGATGAAGAAAAAGAGTGAAACAAGAACACAGGTACAAGGGGTAAGATGGTAAAGAATATGTACCTATCAATAATAACTTTAAATGGATTTAAATGGATTAAATGTTCTGACCAAGAGGCATTGGGAAGCTGAATGGATAAGAAAGCGAAGCCTGCATATATGCAACCTACAAGAGACTCTACTCAGGAAAAAACACCTACACAGACTGAAAATAAGGTTTGGAAAATAAGTATTCCAAGCAAATTGACTGAAAAAAAAAAGCCTGAGCAGCAATACTTGCATCAGACAAAATAGGCTTCAATAAAAAGGCCATACAAAGAGACACAGAAAGACATTTCAAAATACTCAAGGGGAGACTTCATCAAGAAGACATAAACATTGTAAACATATATGCATGCCAAATAGCAGTACCTAAATATATAAGGAAAACCTTAGAGGACTTCCAGATATAGAAAGATATAGATAACAAAATACTTATAGCAGGTGATTTTAATACCCCACTGTCAAGAATGAATAAATCTTCCAAACAAAATATCAACAAAGATATTGTGGAACTGAATGATGCACTAGACCAAAAGAACTTAACTAATATGTACAGATCCTTTCATCCCAAAGAAGGAAAAATACACATTCTTTTCAAATGCACACAGAACATTTTCAAAGATAGGCCACATGGTAGGGCACACAATAAGCCTCAACAAATTCAAGAAAATTGAAATTAAATCAAGCATTTTCTTGGACCACAAGGGCTTGAAATGAGAATCAACCTCCAGGAAAAAACTCAAAAACATTCAAATTCATGGAGACTGAACAGCATGCTATTTAACAATGAATAGCCTAATAGTGAGATCCAGGAAGAAATCAAAAAGTTTCTGGAAACAAATGAAAATGAACACACAACAGCCTAGAACCTATAGGACACATGAAGGCAACACTGAGAGGGAAGTTCATAGCAATACAGGCCTACCTAAAAAAGATAAAATACCTCACATAAACAATCTAACCCTACATCTACAAGAACTGCAGGAACAACAACAAACAGAGCCCAGAGCAAGTAGAAGGAAGGAAATACTCAAGATCAGAGCAGAATTAAGTGACATAGAGATCAAAAAACCAATTCAAAGGATCAGTAAATCCAGGAGTTGGTCTTTGAAAAGATTTAAAAAAATCAACAAGCCTTTAACCAGAGTTATCAAGAAAAAAAGAGAGCACTCCCAAATAAATAAATTCAGAAATGAAAGAGGAGATATTATAACTGAGGACAGAAATACAAAGGATTGTAACAAATTACTATGAACAACCCTTTGCCAAGAAATTTGAAAACCTGGGTGAAATAGACAAATTGTTGGAAACACACTATCTTCCAAAACTGAATCAAGAAGAAGCAGAAAGCCTGAACAAATAACAGCTAGTGAAATTGAAGCAGTAATTAACAAACTCCCAGCACAGAAAAGCCCTGGATAAGAGAATTTCACAGGAGAATTTTACAAAATGTTTAAGGAAGAGATAAACCCTATCCTTTTCAGACTATCCCAGAAATCCAAGAACAGGGAAGACTCCCAAACTCTTTTTAGGAGGCCAGCTTCTTCTGAATCCCAAAACCAGATAAAGACACAACAAAGAAAGAAAACTACAGGCCAATATCACAGATGATCATACATGATAAAATCCTCAACAAAATATTGGCAAACCCCATTCAGCAATACATGAAAGAGATCACACACCATGATCAAGTGGGATTCATCACAGGGATGCAAGGATGGTACAATATTCACAAATCAATAAGTACAATACAACACATAAACAAAAGAAAAAACAAAAATCACATGATCATATCAATAGATGTAGAAAAAGAATTCGATAAGATATAGTTCCCATTTATGATAAAAATACTCAGCAAAGTGGAATTAGAGGGACCATACCTCAAGATAAAGGCCATATATGAGAGACCTACAGCCAACATCATACTCAATGGACAAAAACTAAAAGCTTTCCCACTAAGATTAGGAATGACACAAGGATGTCCACCTTCACCACTTCTATTCCATATAGTATTGGAAGTCCTAGCCACAGCAATCAGACAAGAAAAACAAATTAAAGGCATGCAATTGGAAAGGAGGAAGGAAAACTGTCATTGTTTGCAGATGACATGATAGTGTACCTACAAAATCCTATAGACTCCACCAAAAAACTACTCGACCTAATAAGTGAATTTGGAAAAGCAGCAGGATACAAAGTAAATATTCAGAAAACAAAGGCACTTTTGTACATGAACAACAAAATATCAGAAACAGAAATCAGGAAAAAAAAATTTGCTATAGCAACAGGAAAAGTAAAGTACCTAGGAATAAACCTACCATGGAGGTAAAAAATCTGTACTCAGAAAACCACACAATACTAAAGAAAGAAATTAAGGAAGACACAAACAAAGGCAACCATTTACCATGTTCATTCATTAAAAAAAAATAACATCATCAAAATGTCCATACTACCCAAAGCAATTTATAGATTCAACACAATCTCTAAAGTACCAGTGGCATATTTCACAAATATAGAACAAACATGTCAAAAATTTATATGGAACCATAAATGACCATGAATAGCCACAGCAATTTTGAGAAAGAAGAACAAAGTAGGAGGGATCACAATACCTGATATGAAACTGTATTACAAGATCACTGTAATCAAAACAGCCTGGTACTGGCATAAGAACAGACACATAGATCAATGGAAAATAATACAGAGTTCAGAAATAAACCTATGTCTCTATGATCAATTAAAATTTGACAAAGAGGACAGAAGCATAAAATGGAGTAAAAATAGCCTCTTCAACAAAGATGTTGGGAGAGCTGCATGGCTACATGAAAAAAAAAAATGACACTCAACCACCAACTTACAACACACACAAAAATAAACTCAAGATGGATAAAAGACTTAAATATAAGGTATGCCACCATAGAAGTCCTAGAGGAGAACACAGGGAGGAAAACTTCAGGTATTCCACTCACCAATATTTTTGCATCCCCTAAAGCAAGGGATATAAAGGCAGGAATAAACAAATGCAACTGTATTAAATTAGACAGATTTTGCACAAATAAAAACATCAGGAAAATGAAAAGGGAATCAACCATATGGGAAAATATATTTGCCAATGATACCTCAGACAAGGACTTGATCTCAAAATTATATAAAGAACTCACACTACTCCACACCAGGAAGATAAACAATCCAATTTAAAAAATGGGCAAAGGACCTGAATAGACACTTCTCCAAGGAGAACATACAGAGGGCCCAAAGACATGAAAAGATGATGCTCAACACCACTAACCATCACAGAAATGCAAATTAAAACCACAATGTGATATCATCTCACACCTGTTAGAAGGGCTATCATCAATAAATCAACAAACAACAAGTGCTTGCAAGGATATGGAAAAAGGGGAACACTTTTACACGCTTGGTGGTAATGCAGACTGGTGTAGCCACTGTGGAAAACAGTATGGGATTTCCTCAAAAAACTAAAAATGGAACTTCCTTTTGACCCAGCAGTTCCACTGCTGGGATTATACTCTAAGAATCCTGAAACACCAGTTCAAAAGAACCTATGGACCCCAATGTTCATAGCATTGGTAGTTATATTAGCCAAGTGCTAGAAACAACCTAAGTACCCATCAGTAAAGGAGTGGATGGAATACTATGCAACATAAAGAAAAGAAAAACTCCTACCCTTCATGACAGCATGGATAGAACTGGAAAGTACTATGCTAAGTGAAATGAGCCAGACGGTAAAAGACAAATACCATATGAGCTCATCTGTAAGTGGAATCTAATAAACAAGACAAACAAGCAAGCAAAATAGAACCAGAGACACAGAAATAAAGAACAAACTGACAGTGACCAGAAGGGGTGGGGGAGGGGGATAACAGGGAACGAAGGTGAAGAGTCAAGTCTAGAAACATGTATAAAAAGACCTATGGGAGACTTCCAGCCAAGATGGAGGCATAGGTAGACACGCTGTGCCTCCTTGCACAACCAAAATAGAGACAACAATAATTTAGAAACAGAATAACAACCAGAACTGAAAGAAAATTGATCTGAATGGAAGTCGGACAACCAAGAAATTAAAATAGACATGTTCATCCAGACCAGTAGGAGGGGCAGAGTCGGGCAGCAGGACTCAGGTCACTTCTTGGAGAGCAGAGAGCGTTGTGACTGGGCGTGTAAGGCATCTGGGGCTTGCAAGCGACAGCTGGTAGATCCTGGCTGAGGGGTGGCAACCGGCAGACCCAGTGAGGCGGCGATTGTGAAGCAAGGCACTGCACATGACCCAGGATCCCACCACTGGGGAATAGAGCCTTGGGGCACTGATTGAAAACACCTGTTGGGGTTGAGGCGCACAGAGAGACTCCCAGCCTCACAGGAGAGGTCCTTGGAAAGTCCTATGGCATGCACAAGCCTACCCACATGGGAATTGGCACCAGAGGGGCCCAGTTTGCTCAGGGGAAGCAGTGGAAGGGTCTGAGGTCCCACAGAGAGCAGAGCAAGCGCCACCGTTCCCTCTCGGACCCTGCCCCCACATAAACGTCACAACCCAGCGACTGGGATGCCCCGCCCTGGTGAATGCCTAAGGCTCTGCCTCTCATACTTACATAACAGGTGCAACCAGACCAAAGGAAAAAAAAAAGATGGCTCAAACAGAATTGAAAGCCCTGCACCAATTTTTTTAAGTGACTAAGAGATAGCCAACCTATCAGATGCACAGTTCAAAACATTGATCAGGATGCTCACAGAATTGGTTGATTTTGGTTGCAAATTAGATGAAAAAATGAAGGCTACAATAAGTGAAATGAAGGAAAATGCACAGGGAACCAACAATGATGGAACAAAAGCTGGTCTCACATCAATGGAGTGGACCAGAAGGAAGAAAAAAACATACAACCAGAAAAGAATGAAGAAATAAGAATTCAAAAAAAAAAAATGAGGAGAGGCTTAGACACCTCCAGGACATTTTTAAATGTTCCAACATCTGAATTATAGGGGTACCAGAAGGAGAAGAGGAAGAGCAACCAGTGGAAAAGTTATTTCAACAAATAATAAAGGAGAACTTCCCCATTCTGGCAAAGGAAAGAGACTCCCAGGAAATTCAGGAAGCTCAGAGAGTCTCAAAGAAGTTGGACCCAAAAAGGAATACACCAAGGCACATCATAATTACATTAGCCAATATAAAAATGAAGAAGAGAATCCTAGAAGCAGCAAGGGACAAGGAAACAGTTACCTACAAAGGAGTTCCCATCAGACTGTCAGTTGATTTCTCAAAAGAGACCTTACAGGCAAGAAGGGGCTGGAAAGAAGTATTCCAAGTCATGAAAGGCAAGGACCTACATCCAAGATTGCTCTATCCAGCAAAGCTTTCATTTAGAATGGAAGGGCAGATAAAGTACTCTCCAGATAAGGTCAAGTTAAAGGAGTTCATCATCACCAAGCCCTTATTTTATGAAATGTTAAAGGGACTTAATCTAAGAAAAAGAAGGTAAAAAAATGTACAGTTAAATGACAGCAAACTCACAATTATTAACAACCACACCTAAAACAAAAACAAAAACACACTAAGCAATCAACTAGAACAGGAATAGAACCACAGAAATGGAGCTCACAGGGGAGTGGGAGGAGGAGAGAGGGGGAAAAGGTACAGAGAATAAGTAGCACAGATGGTAGGTAGAAAATAGACAGGGGGAGGGTGAGAATAGTATGTTAAATGTAGAAGCTAAAGAACTTATGACACATGGACATGAACTAAAGTGGGGGAATGTGGGTGGGAGAGGGTGTGCAGGGTGGAAGGGAATGAAGGGGGGGAAATGGGACAACTGTAATAGCCTAATCAATAAAATATATTTTAAAAAAAAGACCAGTGGACAAAGACAATGAATGCAGTGGGGAGGACTGAATGTTGGACGTGTGAGGTGGGTAAGGCAGGGGAGAGTAATAGCAGAATATAGGGACAACTATAATTGAACAACAATGAAAATTTAGAAAAATCTAAAAACTGGTACATTTACACAACAGAATTATACACAGCAGTAAAAAAGAAGGGATTCTTAGCTTTTGCAATAGCATGGAAAGAACTGGAGGCTATTATGTTAAGTGGAATAAGTCAGTGAAAGGCAAATACCATATGATCTCACTTATAAGAGGAATCTAATGAAGAATATTAACCAATTAGCAAAATAAAACCAGAAGTTTAGAATCATAGATTAGACTGACAGATGAAAGAAGAGAAGGGGGATGTGGGCACTGATTGAAAGAAGGTAAAGGGATTAGACAAAGAACATATATGAATGATCTGTTGACATGGATGAAGGTGTGGGGATTGCTATGGGAGTGGGGGATGGACTGTGTGGAGGGGGGACAAAGGGCAAAAATTGGGACAACTATAATAGTGTAAATAATGAAATATTTAAAAACTAAAAGACCCAGGGGGGAATTAGTAATCTATGGCTAAAAGTCCACTTCTGGCCAAGAACAACTCTTGGTATTCACAGTAGGTAAAAGGAGTAAGTAATAGCAGAAGTAAAGTCATTCTGTTCACTGAGTCCTGCCAAGCTTGAGCCCTACAATCTCTCATGTCAGGTGTCATCATATTCATCCTCTTGATGTGGAAAGTAAAACTGAAAGAGGAACTGACTCCCTCTAGGTCACATAACTAGTGCACAGTCCTTGTGGAATTAAAGAAGGGATTAATTAATCAGTAAGTAGAGGAAACCCAAAGGAACTCAAGAAGACTAATGACCCCTGACACAATGGAGCTCCTGGGTTAATTTCTGTAATCTATTTGAAAATCCAGAATGAAACCAAGATTATCATCTGTGTTTCTTAATAGCAGATTTTTTTTGTCTCCACACACCCAACACCTCTATGAACCCTTGAAAACTGACAAGTATATCCCTACCATACTTGAAAAATATCCAAACATCCAGAAAAAAAATGCAAAAACCTCAGCCTGAGTTCAATTCCCAACTGCAACATGTTTTAGCTATGTGACCCTAAATGAATTACCTAACTTTTCTGAACACTGTTTTTATGAAAACTTCCTAAGATGGTTTTGAGAGATAAATAAGATGATGCATACAAACAGCTAGTACTCAACAAATGGCAGCATTCTGCCTACTTTATCCCTACCTTAAAAACAACAGCACTTAGATAATTTCCTTGCACACACTGGTCATCAGAGAAAGGGAGCAGTATTACCACTTCATCTTTGAATAAGAGATGATGAGATACAAAGGAAACGTGAGTGTATTAAAAAAAAACTTAGGTTGGTTAGCTCCTGGTGGGTGTTTCTGTTCTTGAACATTCAACATGTTGAGTAACAGGTTAAGACTTGGAGAGATCTGAGAGGTCTCCTAGCACAGCCTCCTCCCCAGCAGTATTCCTACTATTTCTCCACTGAGCCTTTGCTGAGAAACACAAACAATTGCTATGAAAGACATGACTGAGGTAACTGACAAGAGTTTATTGTGGATTCTCTATTATAACAAGCAGTGTGTCAATGAAGTTACATTTTTTGGGTTTCAGTAACTATATAGTTGTGGAAGAGAATGTCTTTTCTTAAGAAATACACTTTGGAGTATTTTGAAGTAAAGAGACATGATGTCTACAACTTATTCTGAATTGGTTCAGAAAAATTAAAATTGTAAATACAAAAAGACAGAATGATTAAAAGGATACATTTTGTACCTTTATAGTAAAAGTTTGAAAATTGTTTCAAAATAAATTTTAAAAGTTAGCAAATAGAGAAACAGAGCTGAAAATGTAATATTATTTATTGAGCACTTACTACAAATAAGGCATTATACTAATTGCTTTATCTGAACTATTTTATTAAATCCTCAGAACAACTCCTTGAGAGAGATAACAATATTGTCACTTTCATTTTACAAATATGAAAATCAAGTCATGAAGAGGTTAAGCAATGTGTCTAAAGCCATAGTCAATATGTGCTGACTCCAGAATTGAAGTGCAGGTCCTGATACTGTACTTTGTAGTTTGAACAAATTGTAGGACCTGCCTGGAAACCTAATCACAGTTTATAATGTTATTTATAACATTGTGCCCCCCCCCAAAAAAAATATGGTCTCTCAGTAGCAATATGAAACCCAGGGTGTCAGAGATACATTGGCATAAAATGAGGGCCCATCCTGGTAGGACTAATCAAGGTAAATGAATCTATACATCACACCTACACTCAGACACATTCGCATGCTCATACACACATACTCACAACAAAGACACACTCACACACTAGCACTTTAAGGCCTGGCAAGAATCATTTCACATTTCTTCTGGGCTCAGTATGAACCAGCCCTTCATTAATACATGGATGTTCAGAAGTCAAAAGTTTGTCTCTCAGGGGCTGCTGTACTGGGAAACCTTGACCATAGTAAAACACAGTAAAAATCTATCACACACTAGAACAGGCTTATACTCTGGTTAATTTGAGTGCTCATGGTAACCAAATATAAATAGTAATGAAAGAAAATTTAGGGATATAGACCTTTATTTCATCTTTTTCTGTGCCCTATCAGGCAGGCTACAAAGATTGTGTATGTATTTGCCACCCTCCAGTTCCAGTAGCAGGGCATTAGACCATGAAAAACAAAAATTTTTCATCCTCTGGTCAGACTTGAGTTTTCTAAAAGAATCAGACTCATCCATTCACTCAGCAAATATTTACAGGGCCATGCAACATATGTCATATATGCCATGCACTACAATAGGCACTATGGCTACAGCAGAAACCTTTACAGGCACTGTTCAATTGAAGGATATGCTTACCACATGCTGGGAATTAGTAGAGGAAAGATAAATGTTTTTCAATCCAATAAATACTTTTCAAGTGTCTATATGCACATGCTATATTAGGAGTGTGAGGGCTTCCAAAGATGTAAGCACAGCCCCTGTCTTCAAAGAGCTTAATATCTACTGGGAATAATGCTTGTACATATGTAATGATCAAGCAGAGCAGACAACACCTTAAGAGGATCATAAGTCACTACAGGGTTCCAAGTCAGACAAATTCTTTCTAGATATGGAGAGGGGATCAGGAAGGGTAACCAATTTGCTATAACTAACAGACGGTCAAAACACTAAGAAAACACCAAAGGAAAAACTGGTCTAGGGATGGCAGCAGATATAACTGGTTCATCTTTGGATACTCAGAATTTGAAAGGCTTGGAAGAGGACTTAAAAACAGTTGGATATATTAGCCTAGGCTAGAGATGAGAATATGGGCATGGTTTTGAAGCTGTATGGCATCTGGAATTTCCCAGGCAAGTGCAAGGAGTGGGAACTATGGGCCATGGGTGGCACCTGGGGGGCAGATGGAGGTGTACAAAAGACCAGTTAGCTACACAAAGCCTGTAACCCCAAGGGAACAGAGAATCTCAGAAAGGGCATGGCCAACCTTATGAACTATAGAGAACAGACTAGTAAAATAAGAAATGGGAAAAATCCACTGGATTTGGCAATGAATAAGTGACCCAGAAAAAGCAGTGAGGAGAGAGCAGTGGTTAGGACAAAGGAGATACAGAGGGAACTGTCAGGGGGCTCTCTTTCCAATGCAGCAGAAGGCAAGTTGGCACTAGGAGGAAAGGGGCTGGAAAAGGAGCAGGACAAGCAGAGGAAGCAGGGAAGGTCCTGACAAGTGTACAGGAAAGCAGGAGAGAACTCTCAACCAAAGAAATTCAAGGATTCTCAGGTGAGCTGAGGGCCCTGCTCCAGTGGAGACCACACCCAGCCATGGTGCCTTGCCTGCTATCAACTGAGAGGAGCTGAAGGAGCTGGAGAGCAGAGAGGAGCCTTAGAGTCTGCAAGGTGGTACAGCAGAAGGCAGTGGGCTTAGAGACACAGGGCTATAAGAAGGCACTTCATGAAGTCAGAGGTAGACAGGTGATGACAAGGGAAAGGAGGAAGCTGAGAGTACATGGGAGGATAAGGATCAACCAGGTAAAGTAATGAGCAGGTATAAGGGAGTGAGTTCATGAGACTCCTAGATGCTGTGGGACCATGATATGGGGTCAAACCCTACACTCCTGAAGTTTCACCACTTTGAAGTTAAAAAGGCCAGTGAGAATCAGAAAATCCTGAATAAGACCTGGGAGTTGGTCACCCAATCACACAGAGGGGATTTATAAAAAGGTTCCAAATATATATTAATTCATAAGTTCATAATGACACAAGAAAGGAAATCTTACTGGTTACCTTTGAAAGGTGATTATCTACTTCATGATAATCACAGAGTTGATGAGGAATTTCTCTTTGTAGAAGTATCCCCACTAATGAATGGAGAAAAAAGGACAGAATTTGCTTATGGCTATTTTTGCAACCCCTGATGACTGATGATAATCACATAAAAGGAAGACAGCCAGACAGGATGTGCCTCCTGATGGAAGACAACAACATCTATGGAGTCACTTTATACACACAACTTTCAAACCTGAATCTCCACCAAAACCTCTAGACCTAACTACCAACTGACAGGAATTATAAGGGACAGAGAAACACATTCAATAACTTCATGGGAAGACACTAAGCAAAATTCAAAGTATAGAATATATATAGAATAAACAATCCAGACCCTTCCACCAAAAATTACAGCAAGTAGTGGGGGGAGGGAGGCTATAGAGTAAAAAATTCTTAGGGTAGTATCAGTCCATTTGGAGCAATGCTGGGAGCTTCTTTGGATCCTGGTTCAAACAAACTGTAAACAGAACAAAACAAAACACACACTTATAAGGCAATTGGAAAAATACAAACTCTAACAGGATTTTTATAATATTAGAGAATAACTGTTAATGTTTACTAGAACAATTGTAGAAAAAAAGGTCTGGTCTTTCTGAAGCTTTCTTGTGGATAGGTTTTCGTTAACCTGGAGAATCACCTGAAGACTAGTTGACCAAAACTCCTATAACTAATGATAAAAAAAGAAGCCATGTAGAGACTAGCAATAGGGGCAAACACACGAAATGGGCTGGACCCATACCACATTTGGCAATTGAGAATCAGAAGAGATAACCCAGATGCATAGGTACTCCCTGAAGAGCAAGGGGTCCCTGCCCAAACCAAGCTCCCCAGCCCAGAGCACCAGTACCAGGATAAGAGACCATAAAAACATCTGGCTGTGAAAATCGTCAAGGATTTAGTCTGTCCTGGTGAGACAGCTACTGGAAATGCAGGTGGACTCTCAAAGAGCCGGTTCAAAGGCTGAGACTCACAGGCACTCATCCTGCACTCTAGCAGAGAAACAGCAGCTTGGGGGATGTGAGACACACACACAGAGAAACTGAGTTGTATGACTTCAAGGCAAGGGCCAGAAGGATGGCTGCCATTGTCCCTGTATTGAAGCATCTTTCCACATAACCAAATATGAATCTACATTACTGTGGTGAACTCTACTAGCTCAACACTGATGACTCCCTGAGTCCCTGTTCCACTACAAAGGTCCACAGGACACAAGCAAGTGGTGGCTGGCCTCAATATACACTGAGACTTCTGCTGAGTGGAGTCAAGCTCAGCACTGCTACCAAATCTGAATCTGCATTCACCTGATGAACAGCACTGGCCCCACCTGGTAACTACCTGAGACTACATGTCATCCAATGCATGTACTGCCAAATGCTCTTTCTCCAACTGAGCCTTATGGGAAGGTGGCAGGTGGTAGAAGGTGTCCAGGTACCTTGGGCCTTCTGCTTACCTGTTCCAAGCCCTGTACTGGTGGCAGCCAGCATCAGTTTGTAGTGTGGCCTATCCCACATGACCAAGCCAAGCACAAGTAGTGAGTCACATTGTAATTCCTAACAGGTAGCCTCGGATGGCCACAGGCAGCATCTGGCATTGGCCTGCACTGGAACCCTTCCCAAGAACCCCAGAACCAACACACCTATTGGCTGGCTTCAGAAAATAGCAGTAAAATACTACCTGAATAGTTCTTGAGTGGCACATGTAAAGAGTAGCCTTGTGGGGTACCATAAACTACTGGGGCAAACCCAGTATGCGAGGTCAGTGCCCACATAATAGCTAATATGCTGTGGTCACAGATAATCCTCACAACCAGTGAGCCTGAGGGTCAATCGTACCCACTGACTTGACAAGGGCAATCAAGGCTCAACTACAACAGAAGGGCACACACAACCCACAAAGCACATCCAAGGAGCACCTAATTCAAGTGATCAGAGAGAATGTGCCACTGAAGCTGTACAGGACACCTACAACATAAGGCCACCCTGCCAAGACTGGAAGACATAGAAGATCTACCTTATACATAGAAACAAACATAGAGCAGTAAAAATAAGAAGAAAAAGACAAATAATGATGTTCCAAATGAAATAATAAAACAAAACCTCCCAAATGAACTAAGTGAAATAGAGGCAAGCAATCTACCAAATGTAGAGTTCAAAGCACTGGATAGAAGAATGTTTGAGGAAGTTAAAGGATGAATAGATAAACTCAGTGAGGACCTCAATCAAAAGATAGAGAACATAAGAAAGAACCAGTCAGAAACAAAGAATATAATGCTGAAATTTAAAAAAAAAAAATAGAGGAAGTCAATAAGAGATGAGATGAAGCAGAGGACTGAATGAGGCATCTGGAAAACAAGTTAGGGGGAAACATTCAATTGGAACAGCGAAAGGAAAAAAGAATAAAAAATGAGGACTCATCCCAATAAATTTAATATTTAAAAAGTAACAAGATTACGATTTTTAAAACAAAAATCCTAGTTTTGGTTCACTGGCATGTAACTTTTACTTTCATTTATTAAAAATCAAAATTCAACAATTAAAAAAATTAGTATAGTTTAAGGAACCTGTGGGACAACATCAAGTATAACAACATTCATATCACAGGACAAAAGAGAAAGCAAGAGATTGAGAACTTATTGAAGAAATAATAACTGAAAACTTACCAAACATGGAAAAAACATACACTTACAAGTCCAGAAAGTGCTGAGTGTCTGAAACAAGATGAATCCAAAGACACCCACACCAAGATTCATCATAATAAAAATGCCAAAGGTTAAAGACAAACAGAGAATCTTAAAAATAGCAAAAGTAAAACAGTTCCTACAAGGGAGCTCCTATAAGACTGTCAGCTGATTTCTCAACAGAAGCTTTTAAGTTCAGAAAAGAATAGTATGAAATATTCAAATTGATGAAAACTAAAGACCTAAAACCAATACTATTCTACCCAAAAATTCTCTGTGAAAACTGAAGAAGAGATAAAGAGTTTTCTAGGAGGAAAAAATAGCTAAAAAAGTTCATCACCACCAAACCAGTATTACAAGAAATGTTAAAGAGACTTCTTTAAGAAGAGAAGTAAAAAAATAAACAAAAGTAATAAAATTGGACTTCTAGTCCAGATGGTAGCATAGGTAGACATAGCTGTACTCCTCACACAACCACATCAAAATTACAACTAAAATATAGAACAACCATCACTCAGAACCATCAGAAATAGAGTTGAATGAAAGTCTGACAAATTTGAATTAAAGAAACCACATCCATCCAGACTGGTAGGAGGGGTGGAGATACAGAATGGGCTGGTCCGAGATCCATGTGGGGGGAAAAAATTCAGGAGGTATATCTCAGGAGCAAGGAATCTCCACCTGGTGTCACACCCCCAGCCCAGGGTTCCAGTGCCAGGAAGATAAGCCACCATAATTTCTGGCTGAAAAAAACCAGCATAATTTGAGTTGATGGAACAAACTTCTGAAGTCCCAAGCAGTTCCTCTTAAAGAACCCACACATGGACTTAGGCTCACTCCCTCTAAGCTCCAGTACTAGGGTAACAGTTTGAAAGGCACCAGTGGCATAGAGGAAGGAACTGAAGTGTCGGGCATCAGGGTGAGTGCTGGGGGACAGCTTTCTCTTAGAAGGAAAGGTGGACAGAGGCTGTTGTCCTTTTTCTGTGCCCTCCCCTGACAGAGTCACAGACCTGGCAGGTGGGTGCCACATTTGAGACTCCATCAACCTGGCTAACGCCATTATAACCACCCTGGAGATCCTCTGATATTCCATCCAACCCAAATTACAGTCACACCCAACCTGTTAACAGTGACTTTTCCATATGAATGACTGGTCTTGGCTCATGCTTCATAACTTCCTACATCTTTTTAAATAAGCAACAGCTGGCCTCAGGAGTCCCCAGCCCCCATACCTCTTGCTAAGTAGCCCCAGGCCCAGTGCTAGCAGCAGCCAGCCTAGATTCACAGCTTGGCTTCCCCTGGAAATCTCCAAGCCCAGCACAAGTAGCAGCCATCTCAGATTGCTTTATAACTCATGCAGAGTGGCCCCGGGGAGAACACAGGTTGGGGTTGACCTTGGGGTACATTACTCAGGAAACCCCAGAGCCTGTGCACCTAGTAGACAGCTACAGACCACATGAGAGCACCGTCACTCTGCCCCTGCACAGCTGATCCTCCATGGAGGGTGGAGGTTGGTTGTGAGCGGTCATAGCAAATCCTCACAGCTGATTGGCCTGGGTAAATCCCTCCCATTAACTTGCCAACAGCAATCAAGTCTCTACTACAAGAGGAGGGTGTACTGAGCCCACACAAAGAGCAAAACTCAAGTACCCAGCTTGGGTCATAGAGCAGACTGTGACACTGGACTTTACAGGACACTTACTACATTAGGCCATGTTACCACAACAAGGAGTCATAGCAGCTCTACCTAATACATAGAAACAAACACAGGGAGGCTGGCAAAATGAGGAGACAAACAAACATGGCCCAAATGAAAGAATAGATCAGAACTCCTGAAAAAGAGCTAAACAAAATGGAGATAAACAATCTATTAGATGCAGAGTTCAAAACAGTGGCTATAAGGATACTCAAGGAACTTAGTGAGGACCTCAGCATCATAAAAAAGAACCAATCAGAAACAAAAGATTCAGTAATTGAAATAAAGAAAAATTTACAGGAAAACAACAGTAGAGTGGATGAAGCAGAGAATTAAATCAATGATTTGAAACATAAAGAAGCAAAAAACATGCCCTGGCTGGTGTAGCTCAGTGGATTGAGCGTGGGCTGCGAACCAAAGTGTCGCAGGTTCGATTCCCAGCAGGGTACATGCCTGGGTTGCAGGCCATAAGCCCCAGCAACTGCACATTGATGTTTCTCTCTCTCTCTCTCTCTCTCTCTCTCTCTCTCTCTCTCTCTCTCTCCCCCTCCCTTCCCTCTCTAAAAAATGAAATAAATAAATAAATCTTTAAAAAAAAAAAGAAGCAAAAAACAACCAATCAGAACAAGAAGAAGAAAAAAGAATTAAAAAAAACATGGATATCATAAGCAGCCTCTGAACAACTTCAAGCATTCCAAAATTCACATCATAGGGGTGCCAGAAGGAAAAGACAAAGAGCAAGAAATTGGAAGTCTATTTGAAAAAATAATGAAGGAACATTTTCCTAATATGGTGAAGGAAATAGACATTCAAGTCTCAGAAGCACAGGGAATATCAACACCTTGATAAGAGGATCTATGTTTTCTTTCATCCCCACAATGCCTGGCACAATAACCAAAGAAGACATTTAATTTTATTTTTGTAAATATAATTTATATTTATATATTTATTATAAAATATAAAATAATTATTTGTATAGTTTGTTATTTTAGTGTTGAGGAGTACAATATTTTGATGCAGCAACCAAGAGGAAAATCGTGAGGAAACCTGGCAACTTAGGCTGATAGCATTTTCCTCTTCTGTAAAAATGTGAATACAGCAAACCTCTTTCATCATGAGACAACACCAGCTCAGTCTACAATGTCTGTGCAGAACCCTTGGGGCTCACAAAAAATAAACTAGCCTCAGACAATGGGCAGCTTGACCATAATTAAGTAGAGAAGCAGGTGATGCCACTCAGTCTAGGTTCCAAAATCTTTTTCAAGGGAAAAGCTAGTTATGGTTATTGAAAGGTCTTCCATTATCATTAGCATTGCTGACTTCACAAATGACAGTAACATTTGCTTTCTAATCTTAATTCATGCTAACTTTTAGCAAATATCACATGAAAGACAGAGAAGACCAACACATCTGAGCCATGGTGCATGCCCACAGCCAACAACAAAGGCAGCAAACTGATTCAAACTCATCTGGAAATCTAGAAGAGTTCATCTTGCTTTATCCTATGTGCAATCAAATATCAGAACACTAAATATTTCCTCCAGGTGAGGACAAACCAGATCAAATAAATGTATCTTGTTCTTATATAAGAACAAGGGAAAACACTATTTGTTTTTCTGGAGTGCACCGTTTTTATAAACAAGAATTCCTCTAATACTTCAAGTTCTCAAGGTGGAGTATAAGGTGAGCTTTATCATCAGAGTTAGCATTCCATGAAGGGCATATTGTCCATCTGTTGTAGAAAACACGTTGGTAGATACATTAAAACCCACGTACAAATGGAAAGCTTGAAAGCATCATTACACAGCTATTAATAGGAAGAAAAATATCCTTTGTTTACTCTGTACTCTTGCAAAATAGTATATGGAAGCGAATATATTCAATAAATATTAGATCACCCTCTATCATCATCAAAGAGCAGAGAAGCTACACCCTTTCCCAAAGGCACCTGACATTAAGCAACAGACCAGCTACAACAAACTCTGAATGTCTCGATGTAACAAGTGGGCCTGGCTTTTTCTAGTACTTGCAGAGAACCAGAGGAAAGCAGTGTAGAGGGGGCTGCTGACTAGATCAGAGCAAGCCACCTTCACCTTGGAAGCCTTCTCTAGAAGGCAGAATAAGTGAGAAACACCCAGACTCTCTGAGGATGAACTCACCTTTGGACACATGGTAACTCCTGTTATATAAGTGTTTTTGGCATTATGATGGATGATACAGTCATGATGGCCCACCTCCCCCCCAAAATGGCTACACAATGAGTGGGGATGATGTGGTTATACAGACTATTCTTTTCATATTTATTATCTTATTTAAATACTCAGAGAAACCTTATATGGAAGAAATTATTCCCATTTTACAGATAAACTAAACCGTAATGGGGTTTAATCACTTCTTTAAACTGAAACTCAAACTAAAGCCTCCCCCATGGTCTTGCCCTTTGTCATTCTGTCTCCTAGCTTTCTAGTCTTCTGAAAAGAGAGCACATTGTAAATATCCTTCCATTTCAGCTATAAGGACACAACAAGCTTTAAAAGAGACCAAGAGTTTGTCAATAGGATCTTCAGATTCCTCTGTTAAGCCAAATTCTTATAGCTGCCTGGGCAATGCTGAACCATATATAGATGTAACTACTTCACTGGCTTCTAAGCAAAATTAAATATTTACATATATAAAAATAGATAGAAAACATATCTGGAAATAGGTTTTCAAAAACATGGAATAGTAGTGATGAGAAAGAAGGGCAGGGCAGGGCAGGCAGGGAAGGGGTCTGGTACAATAGGAGAACTGCAGTGGAAAGATCCTGAAATAAAGGAGAAGCACCTTCAAGATTCAAAAAACAGTCTGTGAAGTGCCCTAGGCACTGCCTGCTTTTTACACAGAACTCTCAAATCCAGTCAAGGTACCACACACAGTCCTAATTGTCTCTCCATGGCTTATCATGTATGCGTTTGCTGTTACTCAAGTCTAGAGAAAATAAAGCAAGAAAATGCCTTTACATTGCTCTTTTCCTACTAACATACCTGGTTTGAGTCTAGCTGACCTATGTCAAGAGCTTAGTACTAGCAAGGTTCTGTTGTAATTGCTTTATGAGGACCATCCCACCTAATCCTCACAATACCCACTGTCATGACACATTGTGCAGATAAAGCCACAGAGCTGCCTGACTATTAGGTAAGTGCCAGGGCCAAGATCCCAGCAGTCTGGCTTGAAGCAGGCAGGACAATCAATCACTTTGGGAACCCATTCTCTAAGGTAACGGGTTAAGGTAAGATGCATTACTCAAATTACAGCATTGAGGACTGCAAAGGCTATTGCACAAAACACCACCAGAGGAAACACATGGACCAAATACCAAGAAAGTTAAATTATCTTCTGAAAGCATAGAGATAGGTCTCTAAGAACATGCTTAAAAAATCAGAAAAACTTCAACAAAACTGTTGAACTATTAAATTCTTGAATTTAGCAAGCATAAATAGCAGGCTTAAAATTTACTAGGCATAGTCATTTTCTAAGCTTTCCCCCAATATAAAAATATAGTAGGAATAGAGAAAATTACTTCTTTTTAAAAATCTCTCCCCATTTCACATTATAGTATCAATATTTATATAGTATACTTTTCATAACAAAAATTTAAAAGCTATGAATAAAAACAAATATAACTTCTCAAAATAATGTCAGTAAAACTGAAGAGATAGCTAAATGTTTCATGAAATGATCTCAGTAAGAAGACCTCAGGCCCCATGGAGAATGTGCTATAAACATACTTCCAGGGCAAACTACTGTAAAAACATTCTCTCATTCTCAACACACTTCACTTAGCCCAAGGAAACAATAAACCATTTCTCCTAAGAAAAGTTCAGCAGTGTTTCAAAAATGCCTTCCCTTTTCTTCCTCTTCATAAAAATCATGAGATCAAAAATCAATGAACTTCAAGCTCTAATTTCACATTTTTACATGCAAGAAATGCTCAAAGCCTCAACCTTGGGATTCACATATGTAAACACCTACCTCACTTAAGCTGTTTTCCATCTGGTACTGAATAGAAAAAAACATGATCAGAACATTTTTTAAAGGTTCAATGCAAATTTTTCTATTTTATTATTTTAATTACATGATTGATTATGGACTCTCCACACACCTTTCTTTGCTTATTTAAAATTATTTATTTGAAATTATTTTAAAATTGTTTAAAATTACTCTTAAAAATTCTACAGAACTGACAGGAAGAATACTAAATTGACATATTATTTCTTGGAACCCTGTCAGTGCTTCTAAGATAAGTAGCAAAAGCCTGTTTATTCTAAAACAGAGTGGGTGCCACTGGCCATCTCTGTAACTAGAATACATTTCTCACTTTTAGAGACACCATCTTTCTATATTAAATGAAGAAAAAATTCCCTTTTATGAAAATGAAAATGTGTTTTCTTCTCAAAAAAATAATAACATCTTTCCCATTTCCACATGACCCTGCCTCCTAACCATTTCAAAAACAACCAAACTTAGTGATACAAAGGTGAGTAGAAGGGACTTACAGTTGAAGATGCCTGGAGGTGGATGTTCAGTCACCAGGAGACAGTTTTCTTCATCACTGTTGTCCCCACAGTCGTTCTGTTGGTTACAGACCAGTGAACCAAGATACAAGCATTTACCACTGGTGCAGGTGAATTTGCACTCTGAAAAAGTACAGTGAAAAGTATGAAGTAGTCAATGTAAATTTGATACTCAATTTACTTTTTTCTTCCCCATTTGTGTTCCATAACAGTTTGGGAATTCAGTCTATCTGGAGATCCTGGAAACTGAACTCAGAAAAGGGCTATCTTGGTAAGAAACTTCTTTCTACAAAATGCATGAGACAGTGCCGCTGGAGCACGCTAGGGCTTGCCATACATTACTCACATCTCTAACCCACAAAATGAGTAACACCAGTGCTTTCTTTCCATGACCTGCTAGCAAAAGTCATAGCTATGAGGCTCTTACTTTCCATGAAAAAAACCCATGATGTTTTCCCATGCCTCCAGGGATGAAGAGCCTGTGCGGCAGCAGCTGGGGCTATAGCAGAACTTGGGAGCTGAGGTTTTACAAATGGAGGTACATACACTTTATTGCTAACTTGTCACTATATGTTGTGAACCTCTGAGCAAAAAATTTAACCTCTCTGGTGTTCATTCATCTCTTGCCTAAGAAAACCAGATTTAATGCCAGGCAGAGGTAGCACTAACTTTATAACCTCAGATGTGGGAAAATAGTGTGTGCTCTTGGCTACCTAAGAAGCATCTATGCCAAGGGCCATGTGAGTGACTTTTAAAGAGTAGGATGGAGCCCAACCCAAATCCTTGTAGGCCACATTGAACATGGGCTCCCTGAACTGTGTACAAATGAATATTTGAAAATGGAATTTATGCCCTGGCTGGCATAGCTCAGTGGATTGAGCGCAGGCTGCGAACCAAAGTGTCGCAGGTTCAATTCCCAGTCAGGGTACATGCCTGGGTTGCAGGCCATGACCCCCAGCAACCACACATTGATGTTTCTCTCTCTCTCTCTCCCTCCCTTCCCTCTCTAAAAATAAATAAATAAAATATTTTTTAAAAAAGAAAGAAAATGGAATTTACTTTTTAAGACTTTAAATCTGTAAACTTACACATCACTATCAATTTACACAATTACATACACACAGGCACATAAACATTATATATATCTTACATTGACTATCTGTGAATTTTTTCCTAGCAGTATCCATAGAAGCTGGCAGGATTCACATAGTTCTAACCCAGTGGACAATCAGTAGAACAAAAACTCAGGAAAAGCATCCCAGGACCCCTGACTTCCAACACACACACTGATGCTGACTATCACAGCCTCTTCATTCCTCCTCAATTTTATCTGTGTAGAATATGGATGGCAGGCCTGGATCAAGTTCAAGGTTCTTTTGACTTTAAAATTCTGTTATTCAAATAAAGACTGGCATTCAGCACACAAAGTCCTCCTTCAGCTATACTAAATATACATGGGGCTGCAGAGAGAATAACCTGTTATAAAGAGACAAAACTTAAATCCTCAAAAGTATTTACTTCTGTAACCCAGTATGAAAGAAGATTGCAATTCTCCACTTGTTCACATTCTCTAAAAGACTATAGAAAAAGACACCAACCACAGTCCCTGACCTACTTTAGAATAACCTGTGAACACAGACCAAATGCACAAGCAACGCATTTGTTGCTAGCTGTACTGTTCAGGTTTAAAAAATCTCTGCATTGAGTGTTATCCAGGCCATGTGGTAGGAGCACTGCTGAAACCGAACTCTTTCTTCCCATAAAGTAAAAAGATTACAACCCAAGCTGTTTGAAATCACATTTATAAAGTGCCTTTTTTTAAAAGAAAAAATTATTAATTGATTTTAAAGAGAAAGGAAATGAGAGGGAGAGTTGGGGGCAGGGTGGGGGAGAGAGACTGAGAGAGAGACACACACATCAATTCATTGTTCCACTTTTTAAAAATATTTTATTTCTTTATTTTTAGAGAGAAGGGAAGGGAGAGAGAGAGACATCAGTGTGTGGTTGCCTCTCACACACCCTGTACCAGGGTCCTGGCCTGCAACCCAGGCATGTGTCATGACCAGGAATCAAACTGGTGACCCTTTGGTTTGCAGGCTGGCACTCAATCCACTGAGCCACACCAGTCAGGGCTGTTGTTCCACTTTTTAATGCATTTATGGGTCGACTCTTATATGTGCCCTGACCAGGAACTGAACATGCAACCTTGGCATATCAGGATGATATTCTAACCAACTGAGCTCTTCAGCTAAAGCCTGAAGTGACTTTTTAAGAAACTTAATGGAAAAAAATAATGTCAAGTAAAGGATTTCTCTTCCTTTCAAGCAGAAATACTGGAGTTCAAATACACCAAATATAAAAAGGACATTAAGTCAAAAACAGGTACTCCTGAAGTTGAATGCTGATTAGAAAAAAGGGAATACTAACTTATATTAAATCAAGCTCCAACTAAAAAGATTACCCATTGCTGTGGTTTGAAAGGACCTCACATTAGACTACCATGTTCAAGTTCATGTGGTAGTTTAAACCAGCAGGGAAATTAAACCACATCCACATTTACTCATTTCAACTTGTTCAAGAGAGAACCAGTCTAGAGTAACAAACTATTTTCAAGGAAATAAATTGTGAGATTCATTCATTCTTATAACCAGTATTTTAGATCTTTCTATATGTTATGTGCCAGGTAGTGAGAAATAGAAACATGAAGATGAAAGAGCAACTCCTCTTCAAAGGGCTTACAATATGATTTTTTTTAAATGTGAGTAGTGACTAATATATTTGCTAACTCCTCCCAAGGACTAATTTTCCTTCTTTACATCCTTCACATCTAGACTGCTGCCTCGCAGGTAACAGGCACTTTGTGAATCACATATTTGTTGAATAAATGAATGAAAATGAATGATCTAATCTGAGCCTCATAAGAACCCTGTAGATATTCTTATTTCCATTTTACAGATGAGGATATTAAGATGCAAAGATTAAGTAATTACTCATAACTAAACTGATAATAAATGGCAAAATCCAGATAAGAGTCCAAATTCTCTGCCTCTCATCTCAGGCTCTCCCATTGTTTCCTCTCAGTTTCCAAGGCTGCTTTAAAAAATGTATAAGAATCAGTTGTAATGAGGATGAACATTAACTTAACAAAGTTCTCAAAATAGCTTGCATTTTGTACATAGGCTTACTGCATTCAGGACACATTAACAAGGCTTATGCTACTGATTTGCTCAGAAGTCTCTTACTCCTTAGATAATGGAAATATCAACATCAATCCATTGAATTTTAAATTCCTAAAATCTAAGTCTTCTTAACCACAATTAGCTGAATATCAAACTAAAGGTCTCTTCAACACATGGCCCTTTGTACCAAATCTACTGGATTGAAATTTTGAATCTATCAACTTCTTGATGTGATATAGAAAATTGCTATAAATTAAGTTTTGAAGATTAATGCTAAAGCTGGAATAAAATTTCAGACCACAGTAAAATATGTTTCCAAGTTAACATAACTGGTATTGATAGAGGCAGTCTTCCAACTCAATCCTGACTCACCCTACAAGGCAATCTCTACCATATTTCACTATCCAAAACCCCAGTACATTAGGTGATAGTCCTCTAATATCTAGGTTATTGTGATATTTCAAACAAAGAACCCTAATGAGAGGGTCTAATTGTGTCTTCATACTGGAATCACCTAGGCATCTTTCAACACTATTGATATCTGAGCTCCAGCCCAGACCACTGCTCTCAGTAGACTGAAGTGAGGACTGGGCAGTGGGGATTTGTAGAGATGCTTATAATGATTCTGATGGGGAACCAACATGGAGAACCACTGCCTAGTGAGAACTATATAACTCACTTGCATTAAGCCCTGTCTTTAGCTGATAGTATTTTATTGGAATATTTAGAAAGTATTTGCTAGTTTATTAAAAAACAAAATAGAAACTAAAAAATAATCTCTTAAAATAGGCTAGGATTTTGATGATTACTGGATACAGGACCTGGTTGCTACAGCTCTATACTGTCTTCAAGATATTTCAAAGACTTTGGGACCTCAAAACGATATTTTGACACACCAAAGCTAGGAAACATCCTCAATGAAGTAAAGCACAAGTCAGAGAAAGAAGACAGACGAATAAAAAATGTTTTCTTATTTTATTTTATCCATTATTTGCTGAGTATTTCTGCCAAGGCAAAGGTTGAAGGACATTATGGCTACAAATTCATAGTGATTTCAGATGTATAATATTGGAATGAAATATAGAATGAAATCAGGAACCAGTTTTTCTTTCAAGAGGAATAGATTTAATTTTTAAAATTATAATATTTAAATAACTCCTCTTCTGTAAAGTTGAGACTTTTAAAATGAAGATGGCATTCCTTTCTACCATAATTCTCTATGTAATATTTTATGAAAAAATATCTAGAATCAACAATAGATTATAGAATCACTTTATATACTCTTAGTAATAAAGAATTTTCTCCAAATTTGAGGTCTTCTTCAAGTCAGTGATGAATTTCAGTGACTTTGAATTGATATAGATTCATAAAATTCTAATGCTTAAAGGACTCTAGAGAAAAAGCAGTCCAACCTATCATATCACAGATGAGGCAATAGTCCAGAGGGAATAACTAAGTTACCCAAAGTCAAAAAACAAATTCCCTGCAATGGATCATAAAACCCAATATATCTACCAAATTGGGAGAAAAAAAGTCTTTTTGTCCTAAACGTCATTCTATTTATGTACAGACTGAGATTAACCAATTGGAGTAAACTATGTTTGAGAGGGAAAAGGAAAAGGAGGATTAAGAGTAAGGAACTGTCCTAATATTTTGTTACTTTTTAAAGCAATATTAACAGTTCTGAAACCAAGAAAAATGTAATATTGTAGGGTATTCCATGAGTTCAAAACTTTTATACAAAAAAACTGCATAAAAATTTTAAGGACTGGTAGCTTAACAATTTGAATATTCTAAACCTAAATTTGGACACGCTATCAAAAGTTTAATGCTCAGCCCTGGCTGGCATAGCTCAGTGGATTGAGCGCAGGCTGCGAACCAAAGTGTCACAGATTCGATTCCCAGTCAGGCCACGTACCTGGGTTGCAGGACATGACCCCCAGCAACCGCATATTGATGTTTCTCTCTCTCTCTCTATCTCCCTCCCTTTCCTCTCTAAAATAAATAAATAAATAAATAAAATCTTAAAAAAAAAGATTAATGCTCAATCTTGACTTCCAGGAGAACAAATCTGTATCTCAGAGACCAAAGTGAATCCACTTGGTAGGACCAGCATTTTATTAGTTAGAAGGCAATAAAAACTACTTGAAAGTTGTTAAAAGAGTAGATATTAAACATTCTCACAACAAAAAAATAGTAATTAGGTGCCATGAGGCAGGTTTTAGCTAATGTTATGGTAGATATCATTTTGTAATGTGTCAGTGTACCAAATCAACACATATACCTTAAACTTACACAATGCTATATGTCAATTATATTGAAATAAATCTGGGAAGGGGAGCCAACAAACAGTTGTTCTCAATTTTTCCTACACTCTTTTGAAAGCCTAGTTTTCACAGATATGATCTCAGTCACAAAATAAAGACATATATGGAGTATTATATCACAACTGTAAAAGCTGTCTTGTGTGTGTGTGTGTGCATGTGTATGTGTGAGAACTGGCAAAGTAGTCTACCATAGCTATTTTTGTTAAAATTCATTTAGCAACACTGACTCATTCAGTTCACACTTCTATCATTCACAAACTTGAAAAGTGAAATTCTCTCTTCAACATTTCTTACTTGAAATCTGGAACCTGCTCTCAGTAATCTTAAATTGTAAATAATAAGGAAATTAAACTTAGCCTTTAACAACCTGTAAGTAAACAATTAATAGATTTATAAAATTAAGATAAATAATTTTACTATAATCAATGTAAGCTTACATTTCCTAGTGTAGAGATGATAGCAATGGTTTCATTGATACACATGTATTGCCTACTTGCCTGCAAGGTACCAGATTATCTATTATAAAAGTAAAGTTCAATAAAAATGGAGAACTGATTAAAACACCAATACCATGAATCTAGAAATGCAGGGGAAATAAGAAAAACTTTGTGACTGAAAAGAGTTCTAATAACTGGTCACTAAACTAAACTCCAAGCATATGAGCTGCCACAGACACAAGGAGACCTGAAGCTTGGTGGTGAGGCCTCACTGGTCCATGGGAGCAGGCATTTCAATTAATCAGATACAGACTTTCTCTTGATCCTCAGAATTGAGAGAATCTGTCTCTCTTTTTATTAAAGGGTGCAGTACAATAATATGGAAATTATATTAGATACACATTTTTTAAAAAGGAAAAGGGCTTCCCATATTATTTTCTTTATCAGCCTGCAGTGATGTTGGAATACTAGAGTAGTTTCTACAAAGAGAGCCAAAATTACAGCATCCAGAAAGAAGTGATTCAGCAAATTATGAAGATAAAATTTTGAGGATCTTCAGAAATTAAAAATTAATCCTTAAAGTTATTCTCACATGCCAGCTTTTGACAACATGTAAAGTTATTCTCACATGCCAGCATAAGGATGATATATGTACATTCCCTTAAAAATTTTTTCAATGTAAAAAATACATTTTGGGTCACCTGTAAAAGACTTAATATCTTACATTTTATCAACATTGGTCTCCTGAGAAACTTGAGGAATGATCTGCAGAAGCCGTGTGTGCTCCACTTAACATCACAGAGCGATCTGCATGATACACTGAGAGTCACATTTAAAGACACTGCATTACTAATGACGCTCTTCCTTCACTCGAACAGGAGGCTAATTTTCCTGGTCATAAATTTGAAACAAAGGAGAATTTAATTTGAAGGTTTATATTGTGTGCAATGAATTAAGTTCACCCATAATCAAGGTCATATCTGAAATGGTGCTATGAAAGAATACTTGTCCTTCAGAAAGATAAGTATGATGTGATAAAAGAGTATTTTCCCATAAGATTAACATAGAAGAGCCTTTCACTGAAGACAGTAAAAATTTTTTTAACTCAATCTATTTTGTGATATGGCTTATTGATCCCACTGTGGTGCTGATTTGGATTCTGAAAAGATTTTAATGTGTCTGAAATTCCCTATAAGTGAAAAACGTGTTCTCCAAAATTCAAGTTGCTTTCAGATTTTATTTACTTATTGTTTTAACTCTTATTTTATTGTTGTTTAAGGAACATGCTTTCAGATTTTAGACTTCTAATGTTAAAATTACCCTTTACAGGAGTTTAAGAAACTACTCAACTTTAATCAAAATACCATCAGGCATTTTAAAAGTCAGTCAAAGAGAGCAAAATAGAACCAGGGACACGGAAATAAAGAACAGACAGTGACCAGAGGGGAGGGGGAAGCAGGGTAATGGGGGAAAGAAGGGGAAGGGTCAAGTCAGGAAACATGTATAGAGGGCTCATGGGCAGGGACAATGGGAGGGGTGATTGAATGTAAGAGGTGAGGGTGGGTAGGGCAGGGGAGAGTAATGGGAGAAAATAAGGAAAACTGCAATTGAATAACAATAAAATAAAATTTTTAAAAAGTCAAGTCCTTTTGGACTTGAGTTAGACAATAGCATTGTTTCTTTACTATGTTTAAAAGCAATGAATGAGTAAATTTAAAAATGTTTTTACTGTATTTTCCCATTACCGTGTATCCCCCTTATACCCTTTCTACCTCCACCCACCACTCTTTCCCCTGCAATCAACACACTTTTGTCCATGCCCATGAGTCCTTTTTCTTTTTTGCTTGATCTCTCTACCCCCTGACTATGCCTCCACCCCCAGAGCTGTCAGCCTGCTCTGTATCGATGAATATCTCTATTTTGCTTATTAGTTCAGTTTGTTCATTAGATTCCACATATGAGTAAAATCATGTGGTATTTATCTTTCTCTACTTGCTTATTTCACTTAGTATAACATTCTCCAGGTCTATCCATGATGTCTCAAGTAAAATCTTCCTTTTTATGGCCAAGTAGTATTCCATAGTATACGAGTATATCAAGATAGGTTTGCCCTGGCCAGGTTGCTCAGTTGGTTGGAGCATCAGTCTCATGTAGCAGAAGGTTGTGGGTTCGATTACTTGTCAGGACATGTACAGGAGGCAAGCAATCTATGTTTCTCTCTCAAATCAATATTTCTTTCTCTCTCTCTCCCCCCTCCCCACTTCTTCTCTCTAAGCATACCCTTGAGAGGATTAAAAAAAAGGTGTATAGGGGTGTGTGTGTGTGTATGTGTGTACAGAAAGATAGATAGATCCTACTGGTTTTGTTCTCCAGGGAACCCTAATTGATACAGTTATCAAATGCCTGGACATTTCTATGGCTTCTCATTAATAACTTTTTTCCTTTATTAACTTTTTTCTTTTTCTTTTTTTTCATCATCAAATAATTTATTTGGAATCAGAATTAAAGAACATCTGACAGCTGTTGAAATGTATGTTTATTCCAGTACTTCTGATCACTTGCACAACTTATCAAGTGAAAATTACCAGATAAATTTTACATTTCTTCAGGACTAGGGTTTATCGATGACTTCGAATTTGGGATCTTCAAATTTGAAGTCAGGGAATGCATTCATGTCTGCTTTACCAAACATCTGCTTAAGCTTAAACAGCTCCCGCTCCAAGTCCTGCTGGTACTCTGGGCCAGTGTCAACGGGTCCTCCAGACGACTGTCGCTTAGTTTTGTATTCTCTAATCTTGTCCACAAAGAGTTTCTGTACAGGATCAAGCTCCTTAAATGCCACTGCTGTCACGCCAATATTCCTCCTCAGATAGACTGAGATCGCAGACTGAATGGCCAAGGAGAACCTGAAGAACCTCTGAAGAATCATGGTGATTCTGTGACTTGCACTCAGTCCAGAGCTGCCAGAGCCACCACCGCCGCCCACTTTTTTTATTTTTCAATTACAGCTGACATACAATATTATATCATCAGTTTTAGGTGTACAAAATACTAATTAGACATTTATGAGGGGGACCCCCCCAAAAAGGGAATTATCTTCTGGAGGGCAGGCCCCTTGTAGTACAGGCTTCCTCCACTAGGAGAGTGTTCTAGAAACTCATCTATATCAATGTATCAGCTGGCATTGTTGTAAGAAGCTGCATTCAGATTCAGTGAATTTTTTTTAAGATTCTCTCAACAAGTTTGCCCATTTCACGATGGGTGGTTTATGAGTGCACCTGCCAACACCGCATTAAGCGTTCATCAGTTTTTGACCAAAAACAGCATGACCCCTGAGCCCCACCCTCCTTGTTCACCCAAACTCACCTTGAGTGACATTTCTGTTTCCCCAGATGAAAAATGTCCTCAAAGGGAAATGTTATGCCAATGTGGAAGAGGTGAAACAAAAAACGGTAGAAGCACTAAAATGCATCAAAACTGATGAGTTCAAAATCGGTTCTGAGCAGTAGAAAAAATATCTCCACAGGCGTATTGCATCAAATGGGGAGTATTCTGAAGGTGACTGAAGTTTAAATAGGTAAGAATAAATACACAATTTTTGTAAATAAATTCCATTTTTGGTATGACCCTCATATATAACTTCCAAAATGAACACCTCAATAAGTCTAGTACTTATATGAAACCATACAAAGATATTCCAATATTATAGACTATATTCCCTAGGCTGTAATTTGCATCCATGTAACTGTTTTTGTATCTTGCAATTTGTACATCTTAATCACTTCCCTTTTTTCAGCCATCTTCACAATTCTCCCACCCACCTGACAACCATCAATTTGTTTTCTGTACCTATGTGATTGTCTTTTGTTCATTTATTTTTTTAGATTCCACGTATAAGTAAAAAATATATAGTATCTTTCTTTCTATGTTTGGCTTTTTCACTTAGCATAATACCCTCTAGGTCCATTCATGTTGGCAGATGGCAAGATTTCATTCTTTTATATGGCTGAGTCATATTCATATTCCACTGTATATATGTATGACATCTTTTTATCCATTTGTCAATTGTGGACACTTAGGTTGTTTCCACATCTTGGTTATGTAAGTAAATAATGTTACAAGGAAAATAAGGTGTGTATATCTATTTGAATTGGTGTTTGGGATTTCTTCGGATAAATACTCAGAAGTAGAATTGCTGGGTCATATGGTAGCCCCTTCTTAATTTTTTTTTGTTGTTGTTGAGGAACCTCCATTCTGTTTTCCATATTGGCTTTACCAACATACAGTCCCACCAACAGTACATGAGGTTCCCTTTTTTCCATGTTCTTGACAACAATTGTTTTTCATTGATTTATTGATGATAGCCATTCTGACAAATGTGAGCTGATATCTCTTCGTGGTTTAAATTTGCATTTTCCTGATGATTAGTGATGTTTAACAAGTTATCATACATGTATTGGCCATATGTATGTCTTCTTTGGAGATATGTCTATTCAGGCCCTTAATATCAAAATATTTTTTGATATTAAGATGTATGAGTTTGCTATATATTTTGAATATTAAACCCTTATCTGGTGTATAATTAGCAAATATATTTTCCCACTCAATAGACTTTTTGTTTTTCTTGATGGTTATCTTTGCTATGCAAAAACTTTTTAGTATAGTCCCATTTATTTATTTTTTCTTTTGTTTCCCTTGACTAAGGATGTCAGAAAAAAGTATTACTAAGAGCAATGTTAGATCACTGTCCATGTTTTCTTCTAGGAGTTTTATGGTTTTGGGTCTTCAATTTATGCCTTCAATCCATTTTTTAATTTATTCTTGTATATAGTGTAAGAAAGTGATCCAGTTTTACACTTTTGCATGTGTCTGTCCAATTTTACCAACATTTACTGCAGAGAATGTTTTTACCCCATTGAATATTCTTACCTCTAAGTCAAAGATTAATACCATGTAGGCATGGAATTATTTCTGGGCTTTCTATTCTGTTCCATTGATCAATGTGTCTCTTTTTATGGCAATACAATGCTGTTTTGATTACTGTAGCTTTGTACAATTTAATATCAGGTTGTATGATACCTCCAACTTTGCCCTTTCTCAAGATTGCTGTGGCTATTCAGGGTCTTTTGTGGTTCCATATAAATTTTTGTATTAATTGTTCTAACTCTGTGAAAAATGTCATTGGTATTTTGATAGAAAGTGCATTGAATCTATAGATTGCTTTGGGTAATATGAAATTTTAACTATATTAATTATGCTTATCCTTGAGCATGGTATATCCTTCCATTTATTTGTGTGTCTTCAATGTATTATAGTTTTCTGAGTATAGGTCTTTAACCTCCTTGGTTACATTTATTCCTAGGTATCTTCTTGTTTTCCATGAAAATACAATGTTTTTACATTTCTCTTTCTGATAGTTCATTACTATTGTATAAAAGTCCAACTGAATTTTGAATGTTTACTTTGTATCCTGCTACTTTACTAAGTTAATTTATCAATTCTAGTAATTTTTTGGTAGAATCTTTTGGGTTCTCAATATATAGTCCCATGTCAGTTTTACTTCTTCCTTTCCATTTTATCAATAGATGCCTTTTATTTCTTCTTGTTGATTATTGTGGCTAGGACTTCCAATGCCATGTTTTTTATTGAATTTATTGGGGTGACATTGGTTTGCAAAACCATACAAGTTTCAAGGGTACAACTAAATAAATAATCTGCACACTGCATTGTGCATCCATCACTTAAAGCCTGTTTCCCCCACCTTTGCCCATCTCCACCTATCCCCATCCCCTTTCCCTCTAGCTACCACCAGACTGCTGTCTGTGTATATTAATATCTATTAGATACATATATTTCCTTACATATTAGATATATGTAAGCAATATATATCAATATCTATTAGATATATATTAGATATATATATTTGCTTAATCCCTTCACTTTTCATCCAGCCCCCAAACTCCCTCAATCTGACAGCTGTCAGTCTTCCATGTATCCATGCCTCTGCTTCTATTTTGTTCATTGGTTCATTTTGTTCATTTTATTCCACATATATGTGAGATTTTATGGTATTTGACTTTCTCTGACTGGCTTATTTCACTTAGCATAATAATCTCTTGGGCATCCCCTGCTGTCCAAAAGGTAAGATATCCATTTTTATGACCAAGTAGTATTTCATTGTGTAAATGTAACACAGCTTTTTAATCCACTCATCTACTGATGGGCACTTGGGTTGTTTCCAGATATTGGCTATTATAAGTTATGCTGCAATGAACATAGAGGTGCATATATTTTTTCAAATTGGTGTTTCAGGTTTCTTAGGATATATTCCCAGAATTGGGATCACTGAGTCATAAAGCAGTTCCATTTTTAGTTTTTTGAGAAAATGCTATACTGTTTTCCACAATCTGCATTACCACCAATAGTGCACAAGGATTCCCTTTTCTCTACACCGCCAACACGTTGTTGGCGAAGATATAGAGACAGGTATGAGGTGATATCTCATTGTGATTTTAATTTGCGTCTCTCTGATGATTAGTAACAATGAGCATTTGTCATATGTCTGTTGACTATCTGTATGTCCTCTTTAAAGAAGTGTCTATTTTGATCCTTTGCCCATTTTATAATTGGATCATCTGTCTTTCTGGTATTGGGTTGTGTAAGTTCTTTTAATATTTTGGAAAATAACCCCTTGTTAGATGTATTGTTGGCACTTACGTTCTCCCATTCGGTAGGTTCCCTTTTCATTTTGTTGATGGATTATTTTGCTGTGTAAAAGCTCAATACTATGTTGAACAGGAATGGTGAAACTATCCCATTCTTGATCTTTCAAAAAAAACACTATTAGCTTTTCCCCATTTAGTATGGTGCCAGCTGTGAGTTCGTCATATATGGCCATTATTATGTTGACATACATTCTTATCCCCACTTTGTTGACAGTTTTTTCATAAATGGATAATGGATTTTGTCAAATGTTTTTCCTACATCTATTGATACGATCACATGATTTTTATCCTTCCTTTTATTTATGTGGTACATTATGTTAATTGATATGCAGATAATGAACCAGCTTTGCAATAATAAATGAATTGTTGTATATTATCTTTTCATGTCTTGTTGAATTTTCATGTATTTCATGTATTGATCAATTTGGTATACCAAGATTTTTTTTGAGAATTTTTGCATCTACATTCATCAAGAAAACACACACACACACACACACACACACACACACACACACACACATCTTTTTGTAGCATCTCTGTCTGGTTTTGGTATCAGAGTAATGCTTCTACTGTCCTCATAAAATGAATTTGGGAGCCTTTCCCCCTCTTCAGTTTTTGGAGCTTGTTTGAGAAGTATAGGTATTAATTTCTTTGAGTATTTGGTAAAATTCACCTATGTAGCCATACAATCTAATGCATTAACTTGGGAATTTTTTGAAAACTGATTTGATTTTCTTAGCACTTAACACTCTGTTCATATTTTCCATTTCTTCCTGACTCTGCCTCTGAGGATTGTATGATTCTAGGAATTTATTCATTTCTTTCACACTGTCCAATTTTTGGCATAGAGTTGTTCATAGTATTTCCTTATATTTCTTTGTATTTCTGTGCTGTCAGTTCTCCTTCCATTTCTGATTTAATGTACTTGAGTGCTCTCTTTTATATTGATTAGCCTGACTAAAGGTTTATCAATTTTATGTTATCTTTTCAAAGAACCAACTCTTGGTTACACTGATCATTTCTATTGGTTTTTCAGGCTCTATTATGTTTATTTCCATTCTGATCTTCATTATTTCTGTCCTTCTACTCACTTTGGGCTTGCTGTTTTTCTAGTTCTTTTAGGTATAAGATTAAATTGTTTGTTTGAGATAGGCCTGTATTGCTATCAATTCCTTAATAGGACTACTCTGGCTCTGTCCATTAAATTTTTGGGTCATTGTATTTTCATTTTCATTTGTCCCAGATAACTTGATTCCTTCCTTGATCTCATTGTTAACCAATGCCTTATTTAGTAGCCTTGTTATTTGGCCTCCATACGTTTATTTGCTTTTCAACTTTTTTTTTTGTATTTGACTATTTCATACCATTGTGAGTAAAGAAGATGCATAATATGGTTTCAATATTGTTGAATTTACTAGCACTTGTTTTGTGGCCAAACATGGGCCTATCCTGGAAAATATTCCTTGTGTACTTGAGAAAATGTACAGTCTGTTGCTTTGGGGTGAGATGTACTAAAAATGTCACTCAAGTATATATGCTCTAATGTGTCATGTAAAGCCACTGTTTTCCTAGTTGATTTTATGTCTTGGTGATACATTAATTGCTGGAGTATTAATATCCTCTACTATGACTGTATTACTGTTGAGCTCTTCCTTTACAGATGTCAACATTTCTTTATATATTTAGGGGCTGTTATGTTAGGTACATAGATGTTTATGAGATTTATGTCCTTGTTAATTCCTTTATTATTATGAAATGCCCTCCTTTGTCTCTTGCTACAGCCCTTGTTTTAAAAAATATTTTGACTGACATAAGTATTGCTACCACAGCCTTTTTTTTCATTTCCATTTGCATGAAAATAACTTTTCAATCATTTTTAGCATTTGTAAGATTATTATTGTTGTTTCTATTGTTGTTTTGCAAAAGCAATTGCAAATCTAGAGACTAAATTGTAGTTCATTAATGTTAATTACTATTATTTCGTATTATTTTATTGTTATTCAAGTACAGTTGTCTGCATTTACCCCTCCCCACCCCAACCATCCCCACCTCAGTTTTGTCTATGTGTCCTTTATAGTTGTTCCTGAAAACCCTTCCCCCTTTTATCCCCATTATCCCCCCCACCTCCCCTATGGTTACTGTCAGATTGTTCTTAATTTCTGGAGCTCATACCCTTTGTGACAGCATGCATGGAACTGGAGAGCATTACACTAAGTGAAAAAAAACAGGTAATGAGGGGCAATCCCTTTATATTCAGTCTATATGTGTCTTTTGATCTGAAGTAGGTCTCTTGTAGACAGCATATGTATGGGTCTTGTTGTTTACCCTTTCAGCCACCCTATGCCTTTTGAATGGAGCATTTAGTCCATTTACATTTAAACTAATTATTGATATGCATGTAATTGATTGACATTTTATTAAATGTCTTCTAATTTTTTTTATTTCTCCTCCATTCTTTTCTTACTGTTTTGCTCTCTTCTCTTGTATGTTAATGTCTTCCTATACTGTTGCTTTAGGATTCCTTTCTTTTAATTCCTTGTAGGATTTAGTTTATGGTCACCATGTACTTCCTGCATACTAATCTATGTTTATAGAAGTCTATTTTAAATCAATGGTTGCTCAAGTTCAAACATATTCTAGTATCACTATAATTTTTATACACCACCCATCCACATTAATGTTTTTGTCATTATTTTATATTCCTTTTGTGTGTGTATTTCTTAATTTCTTGTAATTACATGTTCTCCCTCTTTTTGCCTCTTAACCTTTAATATTAGCTTTATAGTTAGTTGATCCACTGCTTTTGTTATTTGTTTGCCTTTGTCAGTGAGAATTTTTCTTTCCTATATTTTCTTATTCATATTTTTTATTCTTTTAAAGAAGTTTCTATAACCTTTCTTGTAATACTGGTTCAGTGGCAACATACTCCTTTAATTTTTTCTTATCTAGAAAAGTCTTTATATAAATGATAAGCTTGCTGGTTACTGCAGTCTTGATTGTAGGCCTTTGCTTTTCAAACTTTAAATATTTCATGCTAATCCCATCTTGACTGAAAAATTTCTGTTGAAAAATCAGCTAACAGTCTTATGGGAACTCCCTTGTATGCAACTACTTGCTTTTTTCTGGACACTTTTAAAATTCTCTCTGTATTTAACATTTGGCATTTTAATTATGATGTGTCATGGTATGGGTCTTTTAGGGTTCATTTTGTTTGGGACTTTCTGTGCTTCCTGGACTTGTAAGTCTATTTTCTTTACCGGGGGGGGGGGGGGATTTTTCAGTCATTATTTCTTAAAACAGGTGTTCCATCCCTTGCTCACTCTCTCCTTCTTCTGGGTCCCCTATAATGTGAATGTTGTTAGGTTTGATGTTATCCCACAAGTCCCTTAAACCATTCTTATTTTTTAAATTATTTTTTCTTGTTGCTGTTCCAATTAGGTATTTTCCTCTACTTTGTCTTCCAGATTACTAATTCAATCTGCTGCTTCATCAAATAATCTACTATTGATTTTCTCTAATGTATTTTTTATTAGTTATTTTATTCTTCATTTCCAACTGGTTGTTTTTGTTTTCTATCTCCCATTTTATGTTTCCTATCTTTTTTTGATGTTCTCACTAAGTTCATCTATCCCCTATGTTTACTGAGAATCCTTATATTCAGTGTTTTGAGCTCTGAATCTGGTAGATTGCTTGTCTCCATCTCATGTAGTTCTTCTTCTGGAGTTTTGTCCTGTTCTTTCATTTGGGACATGCTTCTTCGTCTCCTATTTTTAGATAACTTCCTGTATTTGTTTTTGTGTATTAGGTAGATCTGCTATATCTCTCAGTCTTGGCAGAACAGCCTTATGTTATAGGAGTCATGTGGGGTCCAGTAGTGCGATCTCTTTGGTCACCTCAGTGGGGTGCTCCACGGGTGTCCCTGGTGTGTGTTTTCTGTGCACTTCTGTTGTAGTTGAGCCTTGATTGCTATTGGCACATTAGTGGATGGGACTAACCCTCAGGCTGACTGGCTGTGACTACAGCAGTGGAAGGGTTGTGTGGCAGCTGACTCCACTGAGTGGTATTTGCTTTAGTGAGGCTTGAGTGCCTGTTGATTCTTCTTTTCGTGTCTGTCATTTATGAGGCTGTTGGGTGTTGCTGACTATGGTCTGAAACTGGCCACTGGGTATGTTTGTTCTGGAGCCTTATGGGAGGGACTCTAGTGGAGGCAGAGGTAAGTTGTTTACTATGCCCAGTCCAGAGCCATGTGGTAGGAGCTACCAAAGGATCTGCGATTGGTTGCCACTTGTGCTGAGCTTGCAATCACCTGGGAGAGGTTAGGTTGCAAACTGAGGTTGCCTGCCACTAGTGCCAGGCTTAGGACTGCTTGGCAGGAAACATGAGGTACACCAAGGCCAGTCACTGCCTGTTTGGGGTTTGCAAACCTTTGAAAGATTTTAGAAAAGTCTTTGGCATGAGTTAAGAAAGGCCACTGGTGTGGAAAAGCCACTGGAAGAGGGTCAGGACAGTCAAGTAAGTTTGGTGAGGTGGAGTCTCAGGGAATCACCAGGGTGGGGTGAACATTAATAGCTCAAATTTGGTGCCCGCCTGCCCTGTCACTGGGTGGGGGCAGGGCCTAGCAAGGGAACAATGGTTTCTACTAGCATTTCCATCTCCAGAGTGAGCTGCCCTGACCCTTCCCCCTTCACCCCTTGCCTTGAAGCTACTCAATTCAGCTCCTCCCCATATGTCCCTTGTACTTTTCAAGCTGCTTTTTTTTTTCACTAGAGCTCTAAATGAGTGATCCTGTGAATGAGTGACTGTGTGCATGAGCCTTTTAGGAGGAACATCTGGAACTCCAGAAACCCTCTGTCTCACTTAGCCACAATCCCCACTGGTTTTCACTGCCAGACATTATGGGGACTTCTCTTCCCTGCATTGGAGCCATGGGCTGGGGAGCTTGGTGTGGGACTGAGAAACTCTCATTCTTCAGTCATTACCTCAACAGCTGAGATATCCCTCTTGTTTCTTAACCACCACACTAAGAGTGTGGGACTTGCCCCTTCTGTGCCTCCACCCCTTCAACCATTCTTGACAATGGCTTCCTCTTCATATCCTTGGATATAGGAATGCTTTTCATCTAGTCTTCAAGTGATTCTCAATGATGGTTGCTCTGTACTTTAGTTGTAATTGTGATGTGGTAATGGGAGGAGGCAAGCATGGCATTTACCTATTCTACCATTTTCTCCAGAAAGAACTCAAAAGACAGCATTTTCCCTCAGGTATTTCAGCATCTGGGCCTCTGTATTCTTTCCCTCTAAACCATTCATTTATTCATTCATTCAAGAGTCCTGTACTTCTCTGGACAAAGAGCACAACCCCAGGTGCCAAGGAGAGAAGTAGACACCCCATTGTCCTGAAACTCAGGAAACTGGTTCCACTTCCAGCTCTTAAACTAAATATTGTGTTTATCCTCAGGCAGGAATTCAAACCTCTAGATATCTTGCAGATAAGTGAGATCCCTGAATTACACCAGTTTTGAATCTTTCCTCTGAACATATTAGGTGTCCCCCATGAGGCTTCAGAAACGTTGGTAGGAGATTGTTGTGTGGGTGGGGTCAGTAAAGGAATGCTGACAGTTCTGTTAATATTTTCATACAGGTTTGGCTTTTCTCTGAGATTTCATTGGTAAAAGACACTCCCTCCAGCTAAAAAATTTCAGAGTCACAGAATGTCTTACAATATAATAGGTCCTCTCAATTCTCATTATTCACGATTCTGTAAAACTTTTAAGAAAAAAAAATATCTTTAAGCTTTGTCATTTTAATTATGATGTGTTTCAGTGTAGGCCTCTCTGGGTCCAACTTGTCTGGAACCCTCTGAGCTTCCTGGACTTGTGTAACTTTTTCCTTCACCAGATTAGGGCATTTTAGGTCATTATTTCTTCAAATAGATTCTCAATTCCTTGTTCACTCTTCTCCTTCTGGTATTCCCATGATGCAGGGGTTGTTACACTTCATGTTGTCTAAGATATTTCTTAAGCTCTCCTGATTTTTTTTAATTCTTTTTTCTTTTTGCTGCTTTGCCTAGGTGTTTTTTTTTCTAATGTGTCTTCCAAATCACTGATTCAATCCCCTGCTTCAACTAACCTACTACTTATTCCTTCTAGTGTATCATTTATCTCAGATATTGTATTCTTTAATTCTTATTGATCATTTTTTATGGTTTCTATGTCTTTTTTTTTCATGCTATTGAGTATACTTATAATCATTACTCTAAACCCCCTATCTGATAAACTGCTTACTTCCATCTCATCTAGTCCTTCTGGAAAAATCTCTTGTTCTTTCATTTGGGTCTGTTTCTTTGTCTTCCTATTTTGGTTGCTTCTTTGTATTTTCCACCTTAGATGTTAAACTGATCAGTCATTAATCTAATCAATTTATAATTAGGAGTCAGACTTAAGCACCACAGGGTAGGACAGAGTAATTCCTGGACAGCAGTGTGGTGATTGCTGGAAGACACAGGGCTTAAGGGGACTAAATGGTAATGGAAAAACTATGATAAAGATCAAATTTTTTTAAAAAAAAGAAAGTTTAAAGAATGAAATCCTACTTTAGCTCTTCGGTAATTTGCCTGCTCTTGATTATTTTAATGACTATCCAAATGACAAGTGATTCTGTAAATGTCTGAATTCTGGACATTTTGATGTATATTGACTATCAATGCCACCTCTATGAGATCTTTCAAATCAGCTTCAAACATTCTACAACTTTTCCCATTTTTAAACTAAAAATGCTCTTGGCCCCATTCTCCATTTTTCTGTTTCTGCAGTTTAATGTCTCTGATTTGTGATTCTTGCCTAAACAAATTCTAGTCAGGCTTTGGCCCTCACCACTACACCAAAACTGCCTGTCTGTGTCACCAATGACCCCCATATGGTTAATTCCAATGTAGTCACCTTAGGCCTCATCATACTAGAATGCTTTTGATATAACATTCATTAAATATTTGTTAAATAAATCAATGAACAGAAGTAAAACCTTATTGGGAAATTCTTATAGGAACCACAATTAACTATTGATATCCTTTGAGTGAAGAAAATGTTCTCTAACTGAGAAAATACCCTCACTAGGTAAAAAAGAAAAAAACTGAAATGTATTACTAGCAAATTACATAAGATAATTAAAACTAGGAATTAGTTTAAGTTATTAGCCAAAATAGTTTTTTTAATTACCTGTGGTCTTCATATATGAAATCATTCTCTTTCTAGTCTTCAGTGTCATGCATATTTACACTTTTCCACCTGTCCCTTCCTAGTCATCTGGCCTCATTCCTAAATCATAATGATCTCTTTCAGTGTGTCCCCACTGTTTTGGAGAGAAACCCCACTATTTGGCTAAAGCATTGGACTGTTTATTCAGGGAACAGCAAGCTCTTCCTCTCCTAGTTCTTTGAGCACCCTGAGAACTGGTATGTACACTGAGTTCTCTACCTGTCATATATTTTAATATCTACAAACAAGCCTGGGAGCCAGGGAGTAAGGCAAGTGTTTAACATTTCATGCCATTGCTGACCCAGTCTTGTCCTGAAGTTGATCACAGGTAGTTATTTTTTCCTATTTTGGGAAAAACTGCCCCACTTTCTTGCATTTAGCTTACCATGGCTGTCTGCTTGATATCCCGCAATGGTCATACACCCTTTATGAAATGGCCCTCTTTGAAAACATCTACCTTCTGAGACCTCCACAAAAATCAAACTTCTAAGAATCATAAGGAGCTAGCTACATAAACTCCTGTGTTCCCTGTCTCCTCTAGCCAACTCACACTGGAATTTTGAGATGGTATCTTTATACTTTAAATGGATATCAGGATGCTCTACTGCAAATAGAATGTTCCTTGCCCCAAACAAGTAAGAACTGCTACCTTTTTTGGTCTTATTTCCCCATTGGTTCTTTAGAAATCCTTCTTCATCCCCTCAAATAAATTCCCCACTTTAAGTCCTATTTAGCCCTATTAACATCCAGAATAAGCTAATGGTCTCATCACTCACACCCTTGAACATGATGCAATATCCAGACAAGTCTCAAAACTCCCTCACAACATAGATGGCTCTGGAGACAATCAGAGATGTTGGTAGACACAGCTGTCTCTTCATCTCTTACAGGGAGAGCTTCAGATACTTAAAATAATGGCCTTTGTTTTCCACAACTAATCAAATTCAAGGCCAAAGATAAAAATGTGTGAAAAGCTATTGACATGTGTCCCTTCTAATGCCATGCTTTAGAAGGAGGAAATATAGGGGAGCCTTTTTGTTTGTCAGCAGGAGGCTCCTGCTGATCTAGGACCAATTCTGCCTTGGACAGGAAAGATGTAGGACCTTCTAGCTCTGAGCTCCACTTCCATCCAAGGTTACTGCTTTCTTGTAGAAAATGACATACTTCTGACAGCCTAGGCCAGGTTAGAATCTCAAGTTCCACAAGGACAAACTGTTTTCTGTCCTAAACATGCTCATTTCAGGCCTTCATGAAGAGTTTCTTTATAGTACCATGGGCTAACTAAGAATTTTCTGCCCTGGCTGATGTGGCTTAGTGGATTGAGTGCAGCCCTGTGAACCAAAAAGTAACTGGTTTAATTCCTGATCAGGGCACATGCCTGGGCTGCAAGCCAGGTCACCAGTTGGGGGCATGCAAGAGGCAACAGATCAAGTGATCAATGTTTCTCTTGAACACGTTTCTCTCCCTCTCTTTCTCCCTCCCTTCCTCTCTTTCTAAAAATAAATTAATAAAATCTTGAAAGAAAAAAAAGAGTTTCCTGAATTTCTTTGCCTATCTCCCCTAATAACAAAAAGGAGACTATTTCTTGTGCACTTGAGACTACTCAAAACAATTTTATTAATAAATAGGACCAGGGTCTTAAAACCCATCCTCCTCAATGGAAGAGTGGTTGATAAAATTCTTACCTTCTGAGATTAACAACTAACCTTTTCCACTCAATTCTCAGAAGGCACCTTGAGTTGGCACTTGCTCCATGTGTGGTGTGACCTGATGACCCAGCACCATCCTGATGGGCATATTGGTCACTGAGGGACAAATGACCACTGTGCAAAACCCAATGTTTGCATTCCAGTCTTTAATGCTCCTGCTGAAGCTAACTCCATTTTATCGTGTTCCATCATTAATGGAGATAGAAATAACTGGTCTAACTTAAATAACCACTCACACCCTCAAATATGATTTTGAGTTTACTTTTAAAAGTAAACTCATCTCCAAATTTCTCATCTCCATACTCCAATTTGTCATATTTTTTCACTGCACTGAGAGGACTAAATGCACTAAATGGTCATGGAGTTGAGTTTTAATTCTATTTCACAGCCAATAGAGGAAGTTTTCTCAGTATAATTTCTGCAAACAAATTTGTAAAACAGCAATAATAATTAACATAGAGACAGACGTGGTATATAATCTGTCTTAAAACTAAAACAAATTCATAAAAAATACAAAGTAATTTTTCTTTGTATTTAAGTATAACAAAGCACCCTATTTAAAATGTAACTCTTTACACCCATGTCCAAGACTCTTTATCTACATTCCTTGTTTTCTTTCTTCTATAGCACTTAACTTTTAATAAATCACAAAATTATTTTTTTGTTTTGTTTACTGTCTCCTATCACTAGATTGTAAGTTTACCTGAAAGTAGGGAACTTTTATGATATTGTTTCTTTTCTGAGGCCTAGAACGACATCTGACATGTAATAGGTTTTCAAAAAATATTTGCTGAAGAAAAGTTTATTCTATCAAGTAAATTGTTATTTTTAAATCATAAATATCATGTCACTTTTCTACTTTAAGTCCTTCGATAGATCTCCATTACCTTCAGAATACAGTCCATATTAGGTAGGCATATTAATACCTTTCCTCCTCATGTGATGCTGACCATCTTTCCAACCTCACTTCCCAACTCCTCTATATATCAGCCTGGAAGCCTTATATACCAAAACACAGGGATATTCTCAATCACACCATGGCTTCTCAGCATTGTGTCTTAATGCACACTATTTCTCTGGCCTAAAATGACTTGTTCCCCCTTACCTAACAAATGCCTACTGACCTTTCAGCATAAAAAAAGTGCCATGTCTGTAAAGCCTTCCTCATCCTCTCCATTCCCATCCACAATTAAATATTGCTGCCTCAATGTCTCCATGGTGACCTGTGCATTCCTCCAGTACAGCACTTGTCACATTGCTGTCGTTATTTATCTATTTGTCTGTCTCACCCACTGGTGAGACCTCTCAAGCTAAGAACACATGACATCTTTGTATGCCCAGTGTAGACACAGTAGGCGACACTGTAGTACAGTAGGCAATTAATAACTGTTTTGAGACTAAATCAAAAGCACTAGGAGGAGGGAAAGAGGGAAGTAAGTGCAGCTTAGGGTTCAGTTTTTTTTTCACTTGCAAATGAAGTCTATGCTTTCATCACACACTATCTATACAGGCATACAAGTTAAAGAGAAAAATGTAAAAAGAACAGGACATGCTTCATATTGAACCAGAAGGGTCCATTTGTTAATTCAAGCTATTAAAGCTGAATAAATCATACAGACTAGTTCTACTACATGTCCAAATTAGAAGACAATAAATACTAAAAGATAATTTAAATGTATATATTTTTCACACTGAGAGAAAATTATACACAGAAATGATAAAATGTTGACTATCACAGATTTCCAATGAGACAAAGGACACATGAGAGGGAACTGCATGAACAGGACTTTCTACAGTTCTTCAGGTGCACACATTGGAAACAGCCACCAAGGATTTCTATAGATAAATGAAAACAGTGGGTCAGCAAAAAGAAATGCAGACAAGAGTTAGTGAATGTGAATACTCATGGACTTAGCCTTCTCAGTTCTTGGAAGCAGCCAAGTCATAGCTACATTGGAAATGTAGCAAATGGGGTTTTCCCTAAGTCTCCTTAAAATAAGAAACTTTTTTCCCCAAAGACAAAAAAATTGTCAGAGTTCTAGATGAATAGTGATTCACTATGCTTATACCAAAATTAATGAGATAAAATAAAGGCTTCTGGACACCAAGGACATTACAGGCAATTGCTTCCTCAATAGTGGGTTACATTCTGCCCAGACAGTGAAAACTGCTGGGATCAACAATGGGGGTTGCAAAACCCCAGGCTGTGTCTAATAACTTAGGAGCCACACTCCTTTCCCATTGTCATTTTTTAACTTCTGGTTAGTGGAGATCATGTTACCAAGGCTGAGGTGAAAGCACCTATAGCCCACAGTCTTCCACAACTAAGCAAAAGGAAAATCTGAGCCTGTCATTATCAAAACAGTTGAACCTAACAACATTCTCTTCTGGTGTATGGCTTGTGGAGACAGGAGAAGAGGAAAAAAATAGATATGTTCCTAGAGACGAACCAGGAAGCCTAAGTTTGTCTTCTTTATTGTTTTTAGCAAACATGTTTGCAACAGTATACAATGTCTTTATTTGCAAGTAGCAATTAGTAAGGACTTATTGAGCAAGAGAGACAGAATATTTCTTCAGATCTTGGAACTTGAAGGGCTGGAGCTGTTTTTCTAACTGCAGTTCTTGGGGTCAGTGTGCTGAAGTACCTTTCCATAATAATGAATGTTCAATGAATGAAGTAATGATGCAATAATGACTGAATTAAGGAAATACACATGGACCAAAAGTTGCTATTAATTCAGTAACACTTAGAGATGAATGAGGAATATGTTAAACACAACAGATTAAAATGTATTCATTCTACAATGAGTATCAAAAGCATGGGTCGGCCATTCTGTTGGAACTCATTGGTTATGTTATTGCCTGCACCCGACATCAAATATGTTTTAAGTCATTAGCATATGTGGAGGAGACTTGAGGCTGCAGGCGTGGCATGAGCTTCTCTGTGACCTCAGTTCCCAGCCCTTGCCCACCAGCAGGCTTGCTTTACTGTGCTCTGCAGAATGTACTTTGCCTGCAGCTGATCACCTGGCATTAATACCTGCATTTCTGTTTGCTCTATAGTACACAAGGTATCTTTTAATTATATAAACCAGGGAAGTCTATACATTAGAAAAACTCCAGGACAGATGTAGGCAGGCAGCCTATCAAAAGAAAGTCTACAAAACCACACAGAGGCAGTGATGAGAAGCAGCTGGCAGCAGGGTACCTCATTTTCTGCAAAGCAAAGAGCTCCATCCTCAGTGACAGGAGGCCTAGGAGAGACTCAGAGAACCCTAAAGACTCCCATGTTGGAAGGAGGCTTGGATTGGGTGGGCACAAGCAGGCAGTGCTCACCTCTGGGCACAAAGGCCTGTACAGGTTTCTCCATGGTCTTGTACAACATACAGCTTCCTATCCTTTGACCCTCCCCTTCAGACTAATAAATCATGCTGAGTGAAATAAGTCAGACAAAGAAAGAAAAATACCATATGATTTTACTTACACATGGAATCTAAAAAACAAATAAACGAGCAAGCAGAACAGAAACAGACTAATAGATTCAAAGAGCAGACTGGTGGTTGACTGAGGGGAAGGGATTTGGGCAGCTGAGTGAAAGAGGTAAAGGGATTAAAAAGTACAAATTGGTAGTTACAGAGTAGTCATGGAGATATAAAGTACAACACAGGTAATACAGTCAATAATATTATAATAACTGTGTATCACACAAGGTTGGTACTAGAATTACTGGGGAAAACACTTTATAAAGTGTACGATTGTCTACCACTATGCTGTACACCTGATACTAATATAAAATAATAGTGAATGTAAACTATAACTGAAAAATAAAAAATTTTAAAAATTGTCACCTTTCCAACCCTACTCTTAACAAACATCAGACCTCCTTAACTGTTACTTTCTTTATCCCCATTTTTACTAATTCAATCATTTAGAATTTGATCAATAACTATAACATGTCAGGTGCTATATTAAGGGTTTTTTGTGCATTATCTTAGAAGAAACTGGGGCTCAGAAAGCTTCAATGAGCAGTTTGTCACCTGGGGAACAGCCACAAAATGATGCTTCGTATGCTTGCTTTCCCCTACTCTGGGCACTGGGGCCCTTGGCCCCATAGGAGGGACAGGAAGGGGAATCTTCTCCTACTCTGGGTACTGGGGCCCTTGGCTCCACAGGAGGGACAGGAAGGGGAATCTTCAGTGGCAACAGTGGTGACAGAGCTACAGCACCTGTAGACCAGAGGAGAGGGACACAAAGCCCAGGCGGGCTTTTAAATGCTACACACCTTTCTTGCCTATCCCCAGGACACAAATGATCTGGAGACAAGTGTCAGGTTATACAAAAGTATCTTTACACATGGGCCTAGAACACACATTCACAAACACTCTCCCCCCCATGGCAAGACAACTTGAATATTCCATCCTACACAGCTATCTCCTCTACAAAGACATTAAAAAGTTAATCTGTGGTACTAAATGCAGAAAGATATTCTCTGCCCCTTATAACACTCAATGATCATTTTTGCTTAGTAGCCCTGAAGGAAGGCTACTTAGGGAAGTTTCCATATCCCATCACTGAATCTGGCCAGTTGTGTGGATGAGAACATCCTGCTGATTCGTCTCCTCCAGGCTGCACTATGTCCCTTTGTACACTTGGAATATATAGGACTGAGGTAACTTCCAGCACCAGTGAATTAACTAATGTTTTCTATGATGTTTAGATCATTCTATAGTGAGTACTCCTAGCCAGCCACTATTGTCTACAAAGCTCGGGAAACATGAGTCCAAGCTGACCAGGGACTACTGTGTTCTTCAAGCCATGCAGAGGGGCTTCCTACTTGGGCTCCAAAACCTCAGCAATGTTTCACTTGGACATCTTTAGCAAAATAAACATTGGAATTCAAATATGCCTTCATGAAGTTTATCTTCAATTAAGGCCTGTGTACTGTACTTTTGTGAGGAATTTAAGATGTCAAAAAGACATTCTGTGTTCTTCTAGGCTGTGTCCCAAGAACCCCTTTCTTTGAAAGAGCTTCTCAATATTATAGGTGTAACCTTTTCCCATTATAAATCACAAAGTGTTAGCCAGTTGACAAGGACAAACAGTTAATTCTCCTCTTGAAGGTGCATGTGGAATGGTACTGAGATTCTTTCCTTGTTCACTGTACTCAGGTGCATAATTTATACAGGCCTTTCAACTACCCAGTAAGGTTTGCATATATGAGACTTGTGTGAATATGTGCATAGCAGCTCATTCCAGTCTTCTTCCAGCTGATAACACAGACCACCAGGGCTGGAAGAAACCCCAGAAATCATATAATCAAATTCACTCATTTTAGACATAAAAGGAGCTACAATATGCTGGGACTACAGTTAGACTGCCTGGGTTCAAATCATGGTGTGATCATTGTATGATCTTGGACAAGTTGCTTAACTTCTCTAGGTCACTGTTTGAATAGCTGTAAAATATAGATAATGGTATCTATCTCATGGGGATATTTTAAGTATAAAATTTACAATTGGTATAAAGAACTTCAAAGACTCTCAGATATATAATATTAGATCTGAATGGTTTGGTCAAAACCATGATTCAAAACTTTGGCTTAATGATTTCCAAACTAATTGCTTTCCTACTTTAACCATCACTTATGTTGTACAATATGTTGTAAAATGACACAAAGGTTGAACATCATAGAACATACAGCTGTATTATATTTGTCTATATATACAGAGATCCTTGTCCCAAAACTTGTGTGGCTTCTCAAATACCATTATATTTCCCCCAATAAAATGCAGCATAGTATAGCTGAAAAATTTAAGGGATACCTTTTAGACTCTTAATGATTCCATAAATATAGCCCTAAGGTAATTTATACAGCTAATAAAATACATTCCAACTGAAGGATTTACTGCAAGTTTTTATTATTGGTGAAAAAAGTACATGAAGAAGGTTTTTTTTAACATCATACAACAAAGCCACCACCAAATTCAATAATCTTTGCTGTCATTTATATAACATTTCTTTTTTTGTTTGAAACCCAACTATACAGAGTCTAAAGGTGTCAGGGCTGAGCCGAAAGCCTTCTGAGGGGTGGCTGCCACATGTGACCAGTTAGCACTCTATCTCTGGCCCAATGCCCAGCCCATGAATAAATATTTTTGAAACCAAACTGTTATCCAGCAGGCAGTGCCAACTGACCATAGCTCAAAAGGTTTGTTCATTAGCTGCTATTCAAAACTTTGAACTTGGCACACCAAAGGTGGTTGAGTGTCTTAACCTGCAATGTACAAAAGTACAGGTTATTCAGAAGTTGACCATATTATACCTGAGGTCTGTCCATAGTGACAAGTACCTGTAATAAAACAATAGACTCAGATCCATGAAAAATGAAGTTGAGGACAGAGAAAACATGAAAAGAAATCTAAGACATTGATGAAAGATACAGTTTTAAGGTCCCCTTAGGCAAAAAGAATGATCTGGAAGAGGCCTGGCTTGGGCCAGGGCCAATAACATGAACCTCCACATCCCAGATGGAGAATCAGATAGGGAAACAGGGGCTGTGATTCACTGGAACCAGATGAGGATCCCTTAAAGATGGCACTAAGCTGGCCTTTAAAGGCTAGGGTCCAAACAGGGGTGGTAGTCCTAACATGGATCCAGTGTCCAAAGAATGAAGGGCACAAAGGAACCTGCTTACAGCACCTGGAGTGTCCCCCATGGTTAAGGCTAAGCTGGTAGGTGAAAAAGAGGCCAGCTGAGGAAGAAGATGTAGAGGGAGAATGGCACTAGCCTGTAGGGTCTCAGTGATGAGCAGGTGTTCCAGGGCTTAGTGTGTGAAGAGGACTCTTGAACATCCAGAAAGCCAAGCTTCCAGGACTATCAATTTAAACAAAAGGTGAACTGCAGAATTGGGATAACCTTTCATTTTCAGGGCCACTCTTCCTCAGTGGATGGGTGTTACCTACCAGCACAGACCTATAGCCCAGTAATGTCAGGATATGGCATGTTGTAAAATGTATATTAGAAAGAAGGTAGACAAAAAGAAACACAAAAAATTAACTAGAATAAGTTAATTGAGCAAAAAGGAATCCTGTCATCTCCAGGCCACTATAATGGGGGTGTGAATTTGTGTGGCTTGAAATGTATCAAACCATTAAATTATTTGCAAATAAAGAGATGTGTTTAGGCAACTACACCAAAGATCAAAACTTCTTTGGTTTTCTTTAGCACCTTACTTTACATTGAATGTTTGTACAGAGCTTATGAACTATGGTGGGTAGACTTGAGAGAGCAATCAATTCATGTAAATACATTTCTTAAAATGCTTCTAGTTTTCTGATAGCCCTTTTCTCTAGGTCTATCCCTGCCACAGTGAGATGTGAACTATGGAATCACAAGGTACAAGCCATTCCCCATTAGAATTATTTTCCCTCATTTTTCTAATGTAGCAATTGATTTCAGAGGCTGTAGCACAGTCATTATGAGTGAATACTGCTGCCAGAACATCTGGATTTAAAGTGTGGCCTCTATTTAATAGCTGTACAACTGTGGGCAAGTCACTAACATCTCTGTGTTTCAGTTCTCTTAGCTATAAAAAGGAGACAAAAATAGTACCTATTTCATAAGGCTGCTATGAGAATTACATAACATAAATGACATTATATAACATAAGTAACATTAAATAACAAATTAAATAACATAAATTAAATAACATCAAGAACAGTATGTGGCATAGAGAGCAGCATGCAAGTGTGTGCTGTGATTATTAATGATACCTTCTATTATAAAAATTTTATTTTTCCTTTTATTATAAATCTTGTGTTGTTCATATTTTTCAAAAGTAACATACAGCAAAGCTTTCCTTGTTATAGAAAATAATTTTTTGCAAATAGAAAATAAAATTTTATTGAATAAATGAGTGAATGAATGGATTCCTATTTCACTAGTTATGGGCACAAATGTTTAAAAGCAACAGCATCATACCAAGAAACACAGATATCTGAAGTAAACACAGACCTTTCCTAAGATGTTATATAATCAACACAGCAGTTCTTTGAGGAGGTCTGTTTTCATTATTTATCTTTACAGCAAGTGTAACAATGAGCCCTGCTGATCTCAGGCATCCAAAAAATAAAGAACCCATGAGTGAAGGTTAGGCCACAAACCATTAAAGACAAAGTTACTTTTGTTATTGGAAAAAAATGGAAACGAAACCAGAATTTCTTAAGGTGACAGTCTCTGGGATGATCCCATTCACACAACTTGAGAAAAGGCAAGAACATGAAGAGGCCAGGGGATGCTGCATATTCTGACTTGCAAACACAGGAATCATAATCATTGATGTTCATAACTTGGGCAAGGGGCTTCATGTGCATTATCCTATTTAAGCTTCACAGCAAACTTACAAAAGGTATTAATGGGCACATTTGGTCCTATTAATTTTGTTTTTCCCTTTATTATAAATCTTGTGTTGTTCATATTTTTCAACAGTACCATACAGCAAAGCTTTTCTTTTTATATAAAATAAATTTTGTATAGGATGGTGATTTGCCACAGTTCAAAATAGCAGTGTGTGACACAGCAAAGACTCACATCCAGGGGTTAGGACTCCAGTTTCTAGTATCAGCTCTGCTAAAAGGTGGTTGTGTTACTTTAAACTCTCTGGGCTTTAATTTTCATACCTGAGAAAAATGAGGAAACTAAATAAAATTTTTTAAAGAGCTTTCTAGCATTAAACTGAACTTTACACTACCTTCAGCATCAGCTTCCTAATTATGTCCCCCTGGAAAACCATGATGTCCCTTGTCTTAGTTCATGGCTGCTTCCCAGGCTGCTGCCCTTCTGCTCTGAATCCTTGTCCTTTCTCTTTTCTTCAGTCCAGCAGCTTCCATTACTACAAAGAATCAAGGCCCCCATCAGCCACCATGTCATTAATGAAGATCTGATGGATCCTCCTTTATCCATCTGACCTCAAGTTACTGAATGACTAATGCCAACATAGAGCCCACAGTGGGCAGAGCACTAATGGAGAGGAGACCAGAAGCCAAACACAGCCCTGTCCATCCAACTTCCTGTCCCTGTCCATCCAACTTTCTGTCCCTGAAGGATCTCCTCTGGTACTAAAATGAAGCTTCAGGAAGGACCCACTGGGATGGCAAGTACACCCTCCTAGCAGACAAGCCTGTCCACCCACCCTGCTGACTGATGGGGCAGTAGATGTGGCAGCCAGCAGTCCTGGAGAGGCCACAGCCTTGGAGAATTGTAATCCAGTGTTGGAAAGTGATACCATGAACTCCAAAGGGTTTCCAAGACCTGTCATGGGGAGGGGGGTGTTGAAGTTTACCCCTCTGGTAAACCAAGGTGTTGTCCATTTCATATATTAAACCCTGGGTCTGTATCAAAAACAAGTCAGCTCTCCTCAGCAATCTACATATCTCACAGCCCCAGAAGCACAGCCAGCTCCTCTCACATAGTCCTGAGCACAGAGGTGACACATCTGCCCTACACAAGACTTCCCTCAGTCCAGAAAGCACCCATTTCCCATTCTCAGCAGAGCATTCTCACCTTCCCTACTGCTCTTCAGAACAGACTTATCAACAACCCAGACACACCACATGTGGGAGACAGAAACACACAAACCCCATTTGTTCCAAAGGGAATCATCTGGAGAAAGATCATTCCTCTACTCTGGTGATTTTTTAATCAGTGTGCCGCAACAAATTTTAAAACATGCAATACCTGGCTATTTAGTCAGGGGCACTGACTTCTTTTCCCATAGACTGTCAAACAGAAGAATGACAACAGCCAACAACAATAGCTGTCAGGTATGAATGAATGAAAATTACACCAATTTTTGTCAGATCAGCAAAAAAATTTTTTTTTGGTGTGCCACAGACTTTTAGCAATTAGCTTATGCATGCCATCAGATGAAACAGTTAAGAATTGCTCAACAAATGTAAATGGCAGATCTTATTTCAGCCATAAGAGACTGTGTGTGTCCTGGAAATGTAAATAGTCTCTTAGCTGAGGAATAAACCAGTATTTCTGGGACTAAATGCTAGGGATGTCCCCAAAATCTCATCTCGAGTTTAAGCTATAGGTGAGATTTTTTTCCCCCCAAAAATCTGATGAGTTCATTTACTTGGCCATCTCCTATTAAGTACTCACATCACTGTAAGGTTGACCTTAGTAGTCCTTCATTTGCCTCTTGGTTTTCCTACAGGCCTTATTCTTTAAAAGTGCCTCTACCATGCCTCTGTTTCTACTTTGTTTGTTGGTTTATTTTGTTCATTAGATTCCACATATAACTGGGATCATGTGGTCTTTGTCTGACTGGCTTTTTCACTTAGCATAATACTCTCCAGGTCTATCCATGCTGTCACAAAAGGTAAAAGTTCCTTCTTTTTTACAGCTGCATGGTCATGAGTGAAAACAGTAGCAAGAGTGATCTCCCAAAGAATTGTCTACATAGACTTCACAAAGAGATTTTATACTTTTTGCATAAAGAGGAGCCTGGTGTTCAGAGAATTTACTTTGTGGAGAATAATGAAGCCATCCTCACAAGGGCTACACATTCAAAGGTCTGAGGGTTGTGTGGGCTTCCTCCTTCTCTGAGTTCCCAACACTTTAAGCTAGAGGTAGGCAGGCATCTGAAGGCCAGCCTCCCGGTTCATTGTCCCTGGCCAATCAGGCCTTTTGGTTTAATCCACCTTGTGCTGGGCTGCAGCAAACACAAATGTGCAAAAATAAGAAATGGTGAACTGAGTCAATGGGGGACTTTATCATATTCTCCAGTTAGTTATATAATTATAAAATTCATACATGATTTCCTTCTGTAAAAATCCCAATTCCACAGCTTGGCATCAAAAGCTCTCCAGGATCTCAGTCCTGCCTGCCCTCTAGCCTCCAAGTGACAATGACAATAGTGATGTTGACTGCATAAGGAACTGAACTAGGGACTGTACATGTACTACCTCATTTAATCCACTGAGGTAGGTATGAATAACTCCATCCTACAAAGATGAAACAGGCTCCAAAAAATGGCAAATGTTTCTCAAGTCTGCTTAGCTCCAAAGTCTACATGTTTTTCCCCTCAACCATGAGACCCATTTTCTAAAAGCAGCCATTATAACTTGTTAAACTTTTATTTCTTCCATGCCTCGCACAAAACTCAGCACAAGGTAGGCCCCCAACAGGGATCTGCAGAACAAAAGGTAGTTGACCATATAGTTCATTGATGGTTTGAGAAAGTATGTTCAGATACTACCAGAGTAAATGTTATCCATATATTTAATATCTACAAACAAGGAAACCTTGGATATGGCTAGAAATACTAACCCTCTTTTTAAATTATTTTTCCCCAATGATTATGTGTGCCAACTGTATTCTTTCATTGAGAGATAGTATCCAATTTCTTGGAAAAATTTACTAAGTAATGTATATTATTTCACAGTAACTTCAGTAGACACTGGACATCCAGTAGTTTGTCAATTGACTGAATGATTGACTAGAATCCCTGACTTCTAAAGATATGATTTCTGTACTCAGGTGGCAACAGTAATTTTCCCTTTTCCTAAATCACATTTCACCATGTTATTTTCTGTAGAAGATATTGTTCTTGGAAAATAAAAAGTACCAGATCACAGACCTTAGGACTCAAATACTAGAGATAGGGTTAAAAGGAGAAATTCGGTTCACAAAGCACATTTAAAATATACTGTGACGCTGGGTACTAAAAATATCACAGGGAACACTTTGTAAAGTACTTTGTCCAAATTTTCAATCAGTTTAAATGCAAAATAGCTGGAATTTACAGTCAACCAATTGCATTTCAGTGAGCAGTGGACACTTACAATTCTCTTTTCTTGCTCAGCACTGAAACTTTTTATCTAGGGAATTCCCTACATTATAGGCCCTATGGAAAGTGGAGCTCCTTCACAACAGAAAATGCAAATATTGGGACCTTCAACAGCCCTGGGTTCCAGCCTCACTTGGGGAGGAGGTGACAGTCATGTGATCTTAGCTCCAACAACCCAATGCATTATCCTGCTGGTTTCCCTTGGTTCCATCCTGCCCTCACAAGAAAGTAGCACTTCCGGAAGCTCAGAAAAGGAATCAGTAAGTATTCCTTTGATTAGCTTATTTCATAAATTATGCCCTGGCTGGTGTGGCTCAGTGGCTTGAGTCCCAGCCTGTGAACTGAAAGATTCCCATTCTAGGCACATGCCTGGGTTGCAGGCCCGGTCCCCCAGTTGGGGACATGAGAGAGGCAACTGATCAATGTTTCTCTCCCTCTCTCTCTCCCTTCCCTTCTCTCTAAAAAATAAATAAATAAAATCTTTTTAAAAAGCTAAAAAAAATGAGAGGCTGCTGAGATAAAATGATCAATCATATGATCACATGCAAATCCATACACTAAATGCTCAGTCCATTTGTACACACAACGAGTACCTCCTAGCTGCCAAATTGCTATTATATATACTAGGGATACAAAAATGGAAGACAAAAATCCATACCCTCAAAGAACTTATAATCTAAATATGGAAATAGGTAAATAAATCATCTTCTTACAACCATAATTACTTAATTATCTAAGTCTGCCTGCCCTGCTAAAATGAAAGCCCGTAACATTAGGGATCTGGTAATACCTTTCACCACTGTCTATCCAGTTCTATAAGTATTCAGCCCATCATAGGCAATCAATATTGGATGAACAGATGCATGAATGAATATATAAATGAAGTTAATTCATTCAAACAGAAACATCATGTTTGTTATAATGGAAAAATATATTTAGAGTCCTGCAGTCAGGAAAGTTTACATTGGAAATATTTGCTGATATAAGTCCCAAAGATAAACAGAAATTTCTCAGAGAAGGAAGAAAGGTAAGGATGCTTGAAAGACAGGAAGTAACTGAGCAGAAACTGACCATAAAAGACATGTCATGCCCTGGGAACAGCAGGTAGTGTGACAGGGAAACTGTGGAGGGTGCGCATGGGGAAGATGGAGACAGTACAGTGACTGAGGCAAAGTTGTATCACTGAACTAAGTGCTATAAGGCATTAAGGAGCTTCCCTTGGCAGACGCCAATTTAAGAACTTGATGCAGACTACTGGGTAGAATCTTATAATTGCAAATACTGAGAAAAATAACCTATTTACTGGCTTACAATGGTACCTAAAATACCTGCACTTTTATATGAAGCCATAGTGTTTTCAGGAGGTCCTAAAAATCTAATTATTTAATCTGGAAATAGTAATATGTTAATTTAGAGCAAATGCTTTCATCAAATACTTACTGAGTACCTAGTAAGGCAAAACTATGAGATATTGGGGCTAAAAAAGATGATATGCTCTTAAGGAATTTATCTATTGGGTTGGCCAAAAAGTCCATTCAATTTTTTTCTGTAAAATAAAAGTCACACTTTTCATTTTCACCAATAACTTTACTGATTTGAGTATTTTGAGTATGTCAAGTATGTCCCACTATTAGCTTCTAGTGGGTACAGGCCAGGAGTGCTGCTAAACATCTACCAATGCATAAGACGACCCCACAGCAAAGGATTATTTGGCCAAAATGTCAATAGTACCAACAAATTTTGCAACCACTTTTGACACATTCCATCAGTCATAGCACCTTCTCCATACACTATACAAATCTTTTTTTGTGTTTCAGTTGTGTTTTTACCTTTCTTAAAATAATAAAGCATACAATGCCAAAATGTTGCATATTTTCTTCCATCTTCAATATTAAATGGCTGCACAAAAATTCACCAATTTTGATTTTTTAAAATGCACCCTTATATGACAGCTGTCACAATACAGTCTAACAAAATTGTTTCTAATGAAGTTAAAGACAACTAAGCACCACTAGAGCCACTGTACCAAAAACAAAAAATAAACTAAATGAACTTTTCAGCCAACCCAATACACTTGTTTATCATAATAATTAACTGCTACCTTCTATGGCAGCCATGAACCTCATAGACCTCCAACTGCAGGGGTGGCTGCTTCACTCAATATTCCTACATGCATTTGTGCTAAATCTCCACTTTCCACCAGCCAAAATTCATTCACAAAAATCAAGCTAAACTTTTAGAAACAGAGTTTTCAGTTTTCCATAAAATGGCTCATCAGTTTTATGAATTTTTCTAACCATCCAACTTGTTTGCATCTACATCTAATTTTGTTAGATTAACACAAGGCTAATCTAAGGAAGGGAAAATAACTTTCATATAGTACATTTCCAAGTCCAATATTAACCAAAATCTGCAATTTTTAACATTTTGAACTCTGAAATGCTATGCTTCCATCCATTAATTCAGATGATCCAGCATTACTGTAAATGATATAACTATAAAAATAATAGTAAAACTGTATGTTAATTAAAAGGGTACAGATTAGGAGGGGAGGGAATTTCAGGGAAAAAGAGGAAGGGTTTACAGGAACAAGTATAAAGGACACATGGACAAAAACTATGGGGAGTGGAAATGGGAGCAAAGTGGGGAGGACTGGGGGTGGGCTGGGATGGGAGTAAAAGACAGAAAACTGTACTTGAATAACAATTAAAATTGAAAATGTTATCAAAAAATAATAAACATGCTTTATAATTTTTTTAAAAAGGGTACATATACAAGGTCTGTATGGAAAAAGTCCAGCCATTGTTAATATAACAAGAATGGTTTGCATAAGATCAATGTACCCTGGCAGCCAAGGAGAGTGGACTAAATGTACATGTGTGAACAATGATGACTTCACTGTACTAGTCAGTGGGGGTGGCAGCCATTGAGTGAGCATGTGTACTGTGTAGCCATTCCATTCAAAAGACTGAGCAAGTAGAGCAATGAATCTGCATCAAATTTTGTGTTAAGCTTGAATGTTCCTCCATGGAAACTCTTCAGATGGTTCTGAAAGCCACAGCTCTGGGCAACTGCTGATTGGCAGCTTCATCACAACAATGTACTACCTGTTCATGCACCACATCTGGTACAGAGCTTTTTGGTGAAACATCAAATCACCAGGTGACTCAGCCCTGCTACAGCCCAGATTTGGCACTGTGTGACTTCTGTCTTTTCCTAAAACTAAAATCACCTTTAAAGGGAAGAGATTTCACACCATCAATGAGATCAAGAAAATATGACAGCGCAACTAATGGAGCCTGGGAGAACTGTGTGAAGTCCCAAGGTGCCTACTTTGAAGGGGACTGAGGCATCATTGTCCTATGCACAGTGTTTCTTGTATCTTGTACCCTCTTCAATAAATGTCTCTATTTTCATATTACATGGCTGGATTCCTTCTGGACACAGTTTGTACATGTTTATTCATCTATACACCTATGTATATATATATTAACATATACACACATATGTTTATATAAATACACATACACATGCATGTGAGTCTTCTATACACATACATATACGCATATATGTGTGTATATACTCATATACATGTATATCCATAATGGATTTTTTTAACTTCTTACTTTAAGATCAATTTAAACTTAAATAAGAAATGTAAAAATACTACAGAGTTCCTGTACACTCTTAACCCCACTTCCCTCAATATGATAGCCTGACAACTATGGGACAATTATCAAAACTAACAAAGTAAGGGCCTAGCCAAACAGTTCAGTTGGTTAGAATGTTATCCAACATGCCAAGGTTGAGGGTTCCTTCCCCACTCAGGGCACACACCAAAATTAACCCACAAACTGTATTCAAACATTAATTTTAAAAATGATTTAAAAAATCAACCAATGAATGTATCAATAACTGGAACAACAAATCAATATTTCTCTCTGTCTTGCTCTCTCGCTCTTTCTCTCTCTGCAAATGATAAATAAATTAAAATATTTTTTACAATCTTTAAAAAAACTAAAAAAGTAACAATGGTTCCCGACACTGTTTGCATTGCACAAGTTTTCTTCAAAAATGTTATTTTTCTGTTCTAGGTTACAATATAGGATCCCTGATTGCATTTAGTTTTCCTGTCTCCTTAGTCTCCTCCATCCGTGACAGGTCCTCAATCTTTTATTATCTTTCAGGGTCTTGACACTTTTAAAAATTATAGGTCAGGTACTTTGTAGAATGTTCTTCGATTTGGGCTTATATAATGTTTTATGACATTAGATTAAGATTATGCATTACAGGGCAGAATACCACAGAGATCGTGATGTTCCCTGCTTTCTGCATCACATCCAAGGGTATAAAATGTGGATGTTTCTTACTACTAATGTTGATCTTGAGCACTTGATATCTGCCAGTTTTCTTCATTTTAAAGTTATTTTCCCTTTGCAATTAATAAATATTTTGTTTCACTGACTAATTTTAGCAGCTATTCATAGATCTTACCTACAGCAATTATGATGGTATTCTAATGGTAAATTTCTATTTTCCTCACTTATTCTATGTACATTAACTGGAATTCTTTTGTAAGAGAGAGTTGTCCCTTCTCTTCCTTCCATAATGCTTTTTATTCTTGTGGACTGTCCCTAATGCAAGAAAGAAATAATTCACTAAGAATTAATTTTGAAATGCTCATGCTGCAATATATAATGTAAAACTTGAATACACTTTTGCTCTAAATAACAAAATACAGATTGAATATAGAGAGCTTTAAAAACATAAATTCCACATAAGATATAATAGGTTAATAGTTTGACCTATCTGTAGCTCAAAGTCTTCCTATGTGTATTAGCAAGAAATAAGAAGCAAGGTTATTTAATAATCCATAGGCAGGGTAACCACAAATGGCATGGTGTAAAATCATCTATATTCAATGATTGGTCCCTCAGAGAGCAATTAAGCACTTTACACAGTATCCCCAGGGGAACCCCATACACCTTTGCCTTCTCTGGGGGAATGAGGCAATGGCTTTTCCCTCCTGGGCTCCACCCAATCACTCAGCACTCACAGGCATGTTTTCTCTGTATTATGAAGGTGGCCCAGTTATTGCCCTAGTGAAAGAAAATGATGTTATTATGTAACAAAGGTAAGGCTGGGAACAGGCAGAATCAACCTATTAATATTTTGGAGGTTAAGGTGGGGCTATAAGACAAAGTCAGAATCTGAAACTCCTTTGAATTCTCAGTGTGCTGGAAGATCTTTGTTCTGTGTACGTAAAGATGAATATAATAATCTATATTTTTCAATAAAGTGATTTCAAGCTAATTTTCCTTGTTCAAAAAAGTAATTCATACTCACAGAACAAAATTTAGAAAATCTAAACAAAATAAAAACAAAAGTAGAGAAAGAATAAGAAGAAAAAGAGAAAAGGAAAATAAAAAAGAAGGTTAAGACAGAACAAAATGCATACTAACCTCATGAACCAGAAAAAAGTACTATTGATAAGTTATATATTATCTATTGACCATTTTTTGCATGTATTTTTGACAAAAATGAACCTACTCTATTTTTCTTAATATACTATATTTATTTGAATCAAAGATGCAATAATTGTAAGATACTTTTTATGTGTCAAAGAAAAAGAAAACAAGCAATTTTAATTCTAATGTGATCATATCCCAGTTTTGGAGATATGGCAATAGGGAGAGATGGGATGTGCTTCAAATAGACTAATTATGGTTTCTTAAAAAAGTCCTGTGTTATTAAAAATGCCTCCTCAGCATCATTTTTAATAGCAGCATACCATCATACACACTGCCAAATTACCTCTAGAAAAATCTGTTCATTCACATATTTAGTCAATATTTATTGAGCACGTACTTTGTTCTGAGTGCTGGAGGTAGAATAATTAGTATAATGGCATTTAGTCCTTGCCTTCTGGGACTAGGAGAGACAAACACTAGCTAAAACAAAACACAACTATTTCATTAGAAACTATGGTAAGGGGTGTGAGGAAACGATCTGTGAGGCACAGACAGATAGCTCACAACCCTGTCAACAGCCAGGGTACCCTTCTTGAACAGTGGGTAACTGCATCCTTATTATTTGGCTTGGAAGCAGTTCTCTGAGTTCTGAACAGTCATCTCTACCACAGGACATCAAAACCTGGCACAGCTCCTCCCTCAGGGAACTTTCCAGGTCAGAAGAGTCGGATAATATATGAAAATGATTACAGAGAAGGCATTTTGTCTTGTTCATCTTTACACCCAATCAGTGTTAATGCAATGCCTCAGCATTATAGGAGTTTTGTAAATAATGGTTAAAAATTATTCGAGATAATAACACCACTCTCAATTAATCCATTGGCATAATGAAGGGAAAATGCAATTTTCCTATAAAGGAGATTACTTGCATGGCTCTAATAAAAAATGAAAATTAGAGAAGCTGTGGAATCACATTCAGATTGGACTTTGAGTGAAGCACCCCGAATTGAGCAGGTGAGATCAAGTAGGAATGCATAATATACGTGCATCTAAAGAAAGTGTAAGAAAAGTCCATTGAGTTCTCTTCTTTCTCACATTTATCCTTAGATTATCTAAAACACTCTGCAAAGGAAAAATAATCAAAAGAAAATCTTAAAATCCATATGACCCTGTGCTTTGTTTATCATTCTGTTCTCCAGTATGTCAGAACATGTTAAATTCATGGGACATGTGAAAGAGCAGAGGCCAATAGTACTGGCCTTAAATTGACATTAATAAATAGTCATTTTATTTTATTGCTGGATCAGTGTCTGAGCTCCAAATGTCAAGGACTCAAATCCACCTTCAATTGCCACCAGGCAACCAAAGGACACTACATGGTCCTCAGCACCTGACAATCATATTTCACCTCATAGACAGTCAGCCTCTAGGAGACACACATTTCACACTGTAAGCATGTGGAGGGCCCTGGCCATCTCACTCCATGTCCTCTTGCCCAGCACATGTAGGACCATTACCCTGAAGTCCTGCTGGCAAGCAGGTGCAAGATGCTGCCAAGGTTTGAGTTGAGCCTGGTGCCATGAGAAATTGTGTACTACATGGCCAGCTCTGTGTTCCATGCCATCAGGTCCCAGGATCTGTCCCAGCCCTACTCCATTTTCCCCTCCCAGATGCAGGCAGAATGATTAATCATGTCTGGGAATTATGGAGCAGGCAGGTTCAGTATGACAGGGAAGCACGTTCCTCAGAAAGCAAAATCGTCATGTGCTCCATGATGTAGATGGAACAAAGAGGACAAAGTGTCCTCCTTAATGTCTCACCCTGTCTTGGTCCTGCTTTATGACAGAACCGCAAGCTTCTCCATAACAAAGAAATACCTAGGTAGCATTGTTCATGTTACTTCTTGACAAATATAGGTCCACAGCTTCTTATTTACAAGTTACTGTCATTTCAGAAAGTCAAGCAACTTGCAAAATATGGAAGTATCTCAGCACTCTTTCCCAATAAAGACACATGATCCTTACCAGCTAGAAGTCCCCAAGATCACTTTGGGGTTGGAAATTCACCAGGTGTCATCGATCAGGAAGACTGGTCATTAACAATTCAGGACAGTTTTATCCAGAAGTCCCAGGCACACCACTCTGCTGAGAAGTGGCTGTGGTGATATGTGGCTCTGTAAGACCACAGAATGAAATACAATGCAAAACTAGACATGACTTCATTATCAGCTACCATAAAAAATGTAAAATTGGTGTTTTGAAAGTTGCATAGTAAGAATGGTCACAAAACCCTTACTCAGTCTAAAGAAAAGAACTTGGAAGTAAGGAATGAAGAGAGGGAAGGAATGAGGGAGGGTGGGGGTAGGATTTAACTTAGGGAGGAATGATCTCTTACAATGAAATGAACCCTTTATTTCAGAGAAAAGAAAATGACCTGCCAATAAGAAAGGGTCCAGGAGTCCCTTGGCATGCTCACACCCTACCCCACCACCAAGTCAGTGAGGAGCAGAGCACTGTATATGCTGGAACAAATAAACAGTGAAAATGTTCCAAATGATGAAGACATTCCAAGTGGTGAAAATGCTAATATATCCACACATAAAAGTTTTTCTCATTCAAAATAACTTTTGTTCCCATGGTACTGACATACAAGATAAAAAAAAAAAGTCTGTGGTTAAGATCAAATTACTGTGGTAGTGTTGTCCTTTAAAGAGTTGAGGACTTCCAGCCAAGACGGAGGCATAGGTAGACACACTGTGCCTCCTTGTACAACCAAAAGAAGGACAACAATAATTTAAAAACAAAAGCAACCAGAACTGACAGAAAATCCAACTGTATGGAAGTCCAACAACCAAGGAGTTAAAGAAGAAACATCCATCCAGACCAGTAGGAGGGGTGGAGATGTGGAGATGTGTAGGCAGGCAGGTGGGTGGAGAGGACTCGTGGCAAAGCAGCAGTGGAGGACTGGGGTGGGCAAGGAGGTGGCTGGTGGGCCCAGCAAGCAGTGGATTGTGGAGCAGGGGCAGGCAAGGTTGCAGCTGGCAGACTTGCAAGATGGTGGCTGGTGAAACAGTGGTCCCATATTCAGGTGCGAATAAACTGGGAAGAACACCTGGGGGGCAAGACAGACCTCTCAACCCGGGGTCCCAGCAAGGGGAAATAAAGCCTCAAACCACTGATTGAAAACACCTGTGAGGGTTGATGCTGCAGCAGGAGAAACTCCCAGCCTCACAAGAGAGTTCGTTGGAGAGACCCACAGAGTCCTAGAATGTACACGAGCCAACCCACACAGGAATCAACATCTCTAGAAGGGCACAATTTACTTGTGGGAAGTGAGGTAAGTGACTGAAATCTAGCAGAGAGCAGAACAAGTGCCATTGTTCCCTCTTGGACCCCTTCCCTACATACAGCATCATAACACAGTGACGTGGGTTGCCACGCCCTGGTGAACACCTAAGGCCCCACCCCTCACCCTGTAACAGGCCCATCAAGACAAAAAAAAATGGCCCAAACAAAAGAACAGATCACAGCTCCAGAAAAAATATAACTAAGCAACAAAGAGGTAGCCAACCTATCAGATGCACAGTTCAAAACACTGATAATCAGGATGCTCACAGAATTGGTTGAATTTGGTTACAAATTAGATGAAAAAATAAAGGTAATGCTAAGTGAAATAAAGGAAAATGTACAGGGAACCAATAGTGATGGGAAGGAAACTGGGACTCAAATCAACAGTGTGGACCAGAAGGAAGGGAGAAATATCCAACCAGAAAAGAATGAAGAAACAAGAATTCAAAAAATTGAAGAGACGCTTAAGAACCTCCAGGATATCTTTAAATGTTCCGACATCCAAATTATAGGGGCACCAGAAGGATAAGAGGAAGAGCAACAAATTGAAAACTTATTTGAACAAATAATGAAGGAGAACTTCCCCAATCTGGCAAAGGAAATAGACTTCCAGGAAGTCCAGGAAGCTCAGTGAGTCCCAAAGAAGTTGGACCCAAGAAGGAACACACCAAGACACATCATAATTACATTACCCAAGCTTAAAAATAAAAAGAGAATCTTAGAAGCAGCAAGATAAGGAAACAGTTACCTACAAAGGAGTTCCCGTCAGACTGTCAGCTGATTTCTCAAAAGAGACCTTACAAGCAAGAAGGGGCTGGAAAGAAGTATTCCAAGTCATGAAAGGCAAGGACCTACATCCAAGATTACTCTATCCAGCAAAGCTTTCATTTAGAATGGAAGGGCAGATAAAGAGCTTCCCAGATAAGGTCAAGTTCAAGGAGTTCATCATCACCAAGCCCTTATTATATGAAATGTTAAAGGGACTTATCTAAGAAAAAGAAGATCAAAAATATGAACAGCAAACTCACAGTTATTAACAACCACACCTAAAACAAAAACAAAAGCAAACTAAGCAAATGACTAGAACAGCAACAGAACCACAGAAATGGAGTTCACACAGAGGGTTATCAACAGGGAAGTGGGAGGGGGAGAGAGGGGGAAAAGGTACAGAGAATAAGTAGCATAGATGGTAGGTATAAAATAGACAGGGAGAGAGTAAGAATCATATAGGAAATGTAGAAGTCAAACAACTTATATCTATGACCCATGGACATGAACTAAAGTGGGGGGGGATGTGGGTGGTAGGGCGTGTGCAGGGAAGAGGGAAATAAAGGGGGAAAATGGGGCAACTGTAATAACATAATCAATACAATATATTTTTAAAAGAGTTGATAATGAACTTGTTAGTTTATAGCCTACATTCTGAAAAAGATACTGTAAGACGATAATATATACTAGTCAAGAAAATGGATTTGGGCACAAATTCCAGCTTTGCCATTAACAATCTATGTTATATTGTCTCTTTAAGCCTACTTATTACAGGTATAAAAAGATTTAATACCTACTTTTTAAGGTTATTGTAAAAATTAAATGAGATGCTTAAACCTGAAGTGCTTAATACAGTATCTCAGTCTTGGTACATATATCATAAAATGCCTCCTAATAACATTATATTTGTTATCATCATCATTATGATTACCACCTGTTCATCAAGAAACAAATATGAAGCCACAGTTAAGATGTATGTACCATTTCCCTGGGGGTTCCCACTGTCTCAAGGAATACCAGTACCATCTTTGTGAAATAAGGACACTCACAGAGGCTGCTATGTCACAGCTACTATTACATTAATGTCTTCATTAAGTTTCCCTCACATTATTTTCCTTCATTATTTATATAACTCACAGATTTATAATTTCTGCTCTTTGCATGCACTTCTGAAATATCACAGACAACTAAAATGGATATTAAAATAGATTCTAAATTTGTATAAGAACTTTTTAAAAATATCTAAACATGAATTTAAAGTAACAAATACTACTTTTGAGGGGAGAAAATCTTGACTAGCAACAGTTCCCATGAAAAGAATTGGGAATTTTCATGTTTTGTAAATTGGGCATGTCTGTTGACTCAGTATAACAAAGCACAATGCCTGGCACAAAGGATGTGCACAATAAGTAGGCAATGTCAGGGTAGGAAGGTTGCCAAGAAAATTGATATAATCTCTGGCTGGGTTATAAAGCACAGCACCTAATGTAAGTCACGTATCACTCCACCCTATGCTGTCAGACAACTAGACTTTGGAATATCCTGTGCACATCTGGACACCCACTTCAGGGGACACAATAAACAGTACATATACAAAGCAATATAATAGTAAAGCTGCCAGAAGAAAGGGTAGCCTGTGACACAGCATGCAAGCCTGACTAGAGGGATCAAGTTCAGGATGTAAAACCACACATTAGAAATGTTCAAGAAAGGTTTCCAGTCTCCAAGATGCCTCTCAACCCTATACAACATTAGTCAAAAAATATCAGAATTTAAAATCATTGGCCTCTTAGTAAAATATACTTAAAAGAAGTAAAAGTCATTTCCCAGGCCACACCAATCTTATGGGAGGGAAGTTAGATTGTGATATTTTGATTTATAATAAGAAATAAATATTTGGTTTTAGTCCTTGTTTCTGGTGCACAGATCCTAATAGCCTTAAAATTCCATAAGTGATAAAGCCATAAAGATTTTTTTTATTCATAACAAGCTACTTTCAAACACACCTGAGCTTATGTTAATGAAGTGATTTTTCGAAAGCCCCTAAAAATGGGGACTGTTTGCCAGGTGAACCAACCACATAATTAAGAGGTTAGAACTTTCAGCCTCCCCACCAACCCTTGGAAGGGGAGAGGGGATGAATATTGACATAATCACCAATGGCCAATGATTTAATCAATTGTGCTTACATAATAAAGCCTCCATGAAATCAAAAAGGACAGGTTTCGAGAGCTTCCAGGTCAGTGAACACTCGGGGGTGCTGGGAGGGTGGCCTGCCCAGAGAGCACGGAGGCTCTGCCCCTACTCACATACCTCACCCTACACAACTCTTCCACTTGGTTGTTCCTGAATTATATCCTTTAAAACAAATGGGTAATCTAGGAAATAAACTGTTCTTCCTGAGTTCTGTAAACCACCCTAGCAAATTAGTCAAATCTGAGGAATGCTCAGGGGAACCTCCAATGTACAACCAGTCAGAAGCACAGGTGACATCCTAAACTTCGACTGGCCTCTGAAGGGGGCACTCTTGTGGAACTGAGTCCTTAACCTGTGGGATCTGATCCTATCTCCAGGTAAACAGTGTCAGAACTGCATTAAATTGTAAAACATCCAGCTGATGTTGCAGAATTACTTGGTGTGGCCACACATTTGATGGCCAGAAGTGTGAGTATGGTATGTAGACAAGGAAAATGGAAGAGTTTTTTTTTCCTGTACAGGGACAAAATAACAAACAAAAATTAGAACTTCCTGTCTCTCGTCTCCATTCAGTTCAATGTTTGCTCATTCAACTCAGATACCACCTCCCTTTATGTGCTTCACTGGGGGCAGGAAACAAGGTGCATGTAGATGATCTTGTTCCCTTTCACTCAGACATTCTTCTTCCAGTTTTTTTAATGTAATATATTTTATTGATTATGCTATTACAGTTGTTCCATTTTTTCCTCCCTTTTATTCCCTTCCACTCTGTACCCTCCACTTACCAGCATTCTTCAACCTTATCCAAGGGTCATACATGTAAGTTCTTTGGCTTCTCCATTTCCCATACTATTCTTAACCAATCCCTGTCTATTTTGTACCTACCATTTATGCTTCTTATGCCCTTTACCTTTCCCCCATCCTTCCCTCTTCCCCTCCCCACTGATAACCCCCCATGTGACCTCTATTTCTGTGATTCTGTTCCTGTTCTAGTTGTTCATTTAGTTCATTTGGGCGGGGGTTGTTTTTAGGTTTGGTTGTTGATAGTTGTGAGTTTGTTGTCATTTTACTGTTCATAGTTTTTTATCTCCTTCTGTTTTTTAGGTAAGTCCCTTTATAGTTTCATATAATAAGAGTTTAGTGATGATGAACTCCTTTTACTTGACCTTATCTGGGAATCACTTTATCTGCTCTTCCATTCTAGTTCTTGCTTTAAGGTCACAGACTCCCCCATGCCTTTTCTTTTAGAAGTAAAATCTATTAGGACCAATTTGAATTCTAATCTAAGACTCTAGGTCCTATAAAGACAAAGTCCCATCAGGTTTCTGCACACCAACAAGATATCCCCCAATGAAAGACAACATAATAAGATCAGGATGAAGGTGTATAGAATCACCAAATCATACAACTCACCATCAAGGGGTCTCATATAAGTTTAATTCCTGATTTATAAGAAACTGAGGCCCATAAAGGTTAAGTAACTCACCCAAAGTCACACAACCAATGTAATGGAAGAACTGAGAACATACACTGTACTTTTTCCCAAAAAGTACATTTGTTCCCAAAGTGAACAGAGCTTTAATATCCATTCTTAGATGTACTTTTAATAATATTATAAAGCAATAATAAACTATAGTAGACACATGAAATTAATTTTTTGCAATAAAAGTGACAATAGTTGTTACCTTCCCATTATTTTTATAAAATATTTTCATTTTTACTTAAAAAAGAAAGTTAGGAAGATATAGATAAGTACAGTAAAGTAAAAATTGTGGTTACCATCAAGATGACAACATAAATAATGCCCTCCCACAACCACATCAAAATTACAACTAAATACAGAAAACAATCTTTGAGCACTGCCTGAAACCTAGCTGAACAGAATTCCTACAACTAAGGATATAAAAAAGATGCTGCAATGAAACTGGTAGAAGGAGCAGAGATGCAGCACAAGCTAGTCTCACACCCAACTGCGGTGAATAAAAATTGGAAGAAATATTTCCATCATGGAGGTTGCCCTTAAGGATCAGTGGGTCCCAGTCCCACATCAGAACCCCCAGCCCAAGGTTCCAGTGCCAGGAGGAGAAGATTCCAAACCTTCAGGCTATGAAAACCATCACGGGTTGTGTCTGAGTGAGAGAAAGGGTTTCTGGAGTCCAAGGCAGTTCTTCTTTGAGGGACTGAGCACTGACTTACTCAGACTCACTCCTGCTGAGCTCCAGTGCTGAGGCAGCAGCTTGAAAGGCATCAAGGATGTTAGGGGAGGGATTAAATTGTCTGGCTTTAGGACAAGGGATTGAGGGGTAGCATTCTCCAAGAAAGAGGTGCTGGCAGAGGCCACTGTTCCTTTGCTGAGCCCTCCTCCATTCAACAGAGCTGGCAAGTGGGCACCCTATCTTAGTATCCATCAACCTGACACACACTGTTTGACCTGCTGTAGTGATTCCCTGAGACCCTGCCTTACCCAAACTGCAGGCCCACCCAAGCTATTTCCAGTGGCTTTTCCAAATAAAAATCTCTCTTGGCTCATACTTCAGACTCTCCTGAAACCTCTCTGACAAGCAGGATCTAGCCTGTGTGTATCCTGTAATTCTAATTTAGTGGTAATAGGCCTGGCACTAGTGTCAGCCAATCTCAGTTTGTATCTTGGCCTTTCCTGGGAACTTCCAAGCCCAGAGGATCTGCAGATTACTCTGTAGCTCATGCCAGGGGGCCCCAGATAGTGGCTGTCCTTGAAACTCCTGAGAGGCCCCAGAGCTAATTTAGGCACTGAAGAGCTTCAGACCACACCAGACAACAAACACAATGACTTCCATGAGTGAACTCTCAAGGGGCAGACATGGTGAGCGCCAAAACTTGACTGAAGTGAGTCCTACTCCATAGGGTTGGCCCCTGCACAGCAGTGTCTCTACTGTAGTCATAGCCAGTCCTTGCAGCCCACTGGCCTGGGGCTAATCCTGCCCAGTGATAAGCCAACAGCAATCAAGGCTCAACTACAACAGAAGAGTGCACACAGCCTACATGGGGGGAGGGGGGGTACACCCAAAGTACCCAGCTCGGTTGACTGGGCAGACTATGCCACTGGACCCTACAGGACACCCGCTATATAAGGCCACTCAAATAAGACTGGAAGATGTAACAGACCTCTCTAACACATTTTCTAAAATGCACACAGAGGCATCCAAACTGAAGACAAAAAAATAGGTCTCAAATATATATATATTATATATATATTATATATATATATAATATATATATTATACAGGAGAAATCTGCAGAAAAAGAACTAAATGAAATAGAGGTAGGCAAATTACCAGATATAGAGCTCTAAACAATGGTTCTAAAGGTGCTCAAAAACAACCTAAAGCTTCAACAGCATAAAAAAAAAAACATGGAAACCATTCAAAAGAACCCATCAGAAATGAAGAATACATTATACATTACAAGGAATCAACAACAGAGTAGATGAAACAGAGAATCAAATACGTGATTTGGAGTATAAGGCAGCAGAAAACACCCAATCAGAATAGCAAAAATAAAAAAAGGATAGAAAAAAATGAGGATAGCATAAGAAGCCTCTGGGACAACTGCAAGTGTAACAATATTTGTATCATAGGGGTACTGGAAGGAGAAGAAAGAGAGGAAGGAGTTGAAACCTGTTTGAAAAAATAATGACAGAAAACTTCAGCCTGGTGAAGAAAATAGACAACCAAGTCCAGGAAGGGCAGAAAGGCCCAAACAAAATATCTCACACCACAACACATAATAATTAAAATTGCAAAGATTAAGACAAAGAGAGAATCTTAAAAACATCAAGAGAAAAGCAGTTAGTTATCTACAAGGAAGATCTCATAAGACTGTTAGCTAATTTCTTAACAGAAACTTTGCAGGCTAAAAGGGATTGGCATGAAATATTCAGAGTGATGAAAAACAAGGACCCACAAGTAAGGTTAATCTACCCAGAAAAGCTATCATTTATAATTGAAGGACAGATAAAGAACTTCCCAGATAAGAGAAAGCTAAAGGAGTTCATAACCACCAAACCAATATTACAAGAAATGTTAAAGGGTCTTCTAAGAAAAAGAAGAAAAAATTTATAAAACTATGAATAACAAAATGGCCATGAATACATATCTATTAATAATTACTTTAAATACAAATGAATTAAATATTCCAATCAAAAGACATACAGTGGCAGAATGGACAATAAAATAAGACCCTTATATATGCTATCTGCAAGGAATTCACTTCATATCAAACAACGTAAAGAGACTGAAAGCAAAGGAGTAAAAAAAGATATTTTATGGAAATGGAACCAAAACAAAACAAAAAAGTGGAGGTAGCACTTATACTAGACAAAACAGACTTTAAAACAAAGGCTATAACAACAGACAAAGGAGGACCCAGTGATTCCATTTCTGGGTATTTATCTGAACAAACCCAAAACACTAAATCAAAAAGACATATACATCCATAGTTCATTGCAGCACTATTTACAATAGCCAAGATATGGAAGTAACCTAAGTGTCCATCAATAGAAAAATGAATAAAGAAGTGGTGTATAATACAATGGAATATGAGTCAGCCATAAAAATGAATGAAATCTTGCCATCTGCAATAACATACATATACCTAGAGGGTATTATGCTAAGTGAAAAAGTCAGACAGAGAACGAAAAGATGCCATGTATTTTTTGCTTATATGTCATAATAATTATTTATGATTATTCCAATTATTCATCATAATAATGTATCATTACTATTTAGCCACTCATTCTGGGACAGGCTCATTTTATTTTAATATTGCTATCTTTCCAAATTTTGATTGTGTCAGCCAATGACTGAGCAATTCCTTCTAGTTTCCTATCATCTAGAAATTTAATAAGCATGGTTTTTATCACTTTCACCCAAGTTCTAGACAAAAGCCTTGAGAAACAACTGTTAAAAGAATTCCTTCCTGAATGACATACATTCATCAACATTTCTTGGGATCACCTATTAGGAATTCAAATTATGAAAGAACTCCCAATCATAACAAATAGTTAGTGTTTCATTCATTCACACATGTTTATTCCCTGATATCTATAAATAGCACTGACCTAGGAGCTATAAAAATGTCTGAAATGTGTTATGAATACTTATATAAGTGAGAATTTTTATGACTCTGGCTCACTAAAATACATACAGGTTTGGCACCTCAAAAGTTATAATGTTTTCACTTAAAAACCCAAGAGATGTTAAAAATTTTTCATAAATTTCTTTTTAATAAAAATATCCCTACAATGCCAAAATCATGTTTTGGAAACATATCTAGATTATAAAAATTATTCAAGTTACTAGAGATACAACTAGTAACTATACAACTTGGTCAACTATCATTGCTAAGCAATGAGTTCCTAGCAACAGGATATCAATAATGAAAGTATGAATTCAGGTCATAGTAGCAGCATCCTGTAAACAGATCAGCAGCTTTTATTCTGAAGAAAGGCAACAGGCTGTACCTGACTTCTTCACAAAAACAGGGAAACTCATGTAGTTATAAGCGAATAGGAGCCAAGAGGCAAAAGCCTCAAGAGAGGAGTTGGAAGAGAAGGACAAAGGACATTTTTAGCCCACATCTTTTTAAAATGCTGTATTTAATCTGAGAATATCATGAAAAGTGTATCACATGTTCTCATGTTAAGTAAGAAAAGATAAAGTATAAGATTAAAAACTAATTTGTCAAAGTGCCATTGGTACTGATTCCCATCACTATTGCATTCTGTAGTTGTCACAAATTAGGATAAACTACCCTTGGAAACTGCTTGTGAAGTAAGCCCAGAAACCTAAGAGAAAAAATTCCAATATGAACTGGTAGTGGTGTTACCTGCCAGAGGGGTAGCATTTTGAAAGGATACGTAATAAGAAATCACATTGGTATTGGCTTAGGTGGGCTCAGTTTGGAAGAAGAGAACCAGAACCAAAAGTAGATCCCATTCTGCAAATGTCTGGCCCCAAATGACTACAGCTTGCATTTGAGAGACAAAACTGGGAGTGCCAATACTGAGCAAAATATCTGTCATATCTTTCACATCCCTCGAGCTCTGCTGGAGAGAACTACAAGCTATCCCCAGACCTGAGGAGCTCATCACATGAAGCATCTTGTCTCTGCTAGACTTGCTATTTGTCTCACATTTCTCAGGTCTAACAAAGGTCTTTACAATTTCTCAGTGACTAACAATGAGAATTTGCTTAGCCACCACATGCAGTTGTTTTCTCTCATGTTTGTATCAACACGTCTGAGTGATGTGCTTAGAAAGTGCCAGAAAATACAGAAATTGAAATCCAAGAACTGACCTTGAATATATAAGCCCTTCTAGTGGACTCTGTTTGGGAGTTGGATAATTTTTTAAAGCAGTGATTCAAAACAAGACATAATTTAAATGTGCTAAGTATACAGCAAACAGTGCTAGCTAAAATTTATACTTTCCCTTCTAGAGAGAACCATGGAAATCAAAACAATATAAAACAAAAGCACAATGACCATGCATCTGTGCAGCCTAATCTTGGGCATGTGACCATCCAGACAACTATCTGCTGTTCAAACACCAACTTTGTTCTAAACCCAAGCCCTCTGCCCAGAACTCTTTCCCTATATCTCCACATGCTCTCTCCCTTCCTCTTCCTTAGAGAGGCCTTACCTGATCATCCTACCAGTAAGTCATTCCCCATCACTCTTACCTTCTTCCCCATTTTATTTCCTACAAGATCTGATTTCTATCTGGAATCATATATTTGTTTGTTTATTTATTATCTGTATCCCTGGGCCAATTCCTTCAATCCCAATCCCTGGGTAAATTCCTTCAATGCCCATATCCCATACTATAGTACCTGATATAAAACAAGTGTTCAATAAATGTATTAAATGAATAAATCTAAGAGTGGGCCTCATGTCATATGCACATACATAACCATGTCCATTTCTTCATCATTCTTAAGCAAAAAGTAAGGCTTCCTGCTGGTCAAAGTGTTTTTAGAAACTATATGAGAGAAGAAAGATTTGCTTCCATATATATGCCCTCAATCATTATCAATTCATAAAGATACATTGGAACACAGCTGGGTTTATTACCCTGGTTTGTTTCCAGACATGGACTCTCATCATAAATATTCTTTTCACCATCTTGGAGTGTCTCCTTCCCTACTACCCCATTTAAGAGTCTTTTCTGCTCACCTGTGAACTAGGATACATAAACAAAGGGTCTTTCCTAGTACCAGTAAGTCAGAGCTCCACACCAAGTACCAAGTACAGAGTCTGAGCTACCTAGCAGGTGCAGCTCTCTTCTCACCCCTCTGGACTTTGACCCAAGCCCAAATTCCTGCTTCTGGAAATGGAGACTCCTTGAGGCCTCCAGGATTTTGAAGAGTCATAGGGAAGTACATACCACCCTTTTGTTATATTTTTTTACATGCAGAAATAAAATCACCAAGTCTTTTATGTTTCCCCTCTTGTTTTTCCACACTGAAAGATAACTTAATTATACAAACAAAGAAGACAAGAGCATACTGCCCTGAAGAAACTGAAGCCTGTCATCTAAGTAAACTACACAGTTTTTTCTTTCTTTTTTTTTCCTCACCTGAGGACATTTTTTTTTTCATTTCCTTGAGAGACAGAAATTTCAATGCAAGAGAGAAACATCGATTGCTGCTTTCTCATATGTGCCCTGACTGGGAATCAAATCTGCAGCCTGGGTTTGTGCCCTGACTAGGAATCAGACCCACGACCTTTTGGTGTATGGAATTATGCTCTAACCGACTGAGTCACACCAACTAGAGCTAAACTATACTGTTTTTTATTAAATAAAATGTTTCCCTGTTCTGTTAAGTCATTTTACCATTACACACCCAGTACCTGCCATAGTGCCTGCCATAAAATTCAACAAAAGTCAATAGAGAACCAATGCTGATTGGCTTTCCAGGCCCAGAAATGTTCTTTACATTGAACAATACAGTAAGAGGAAGAGTAACAGAAAACAGAATCTAAACTGTTTAGCAACATGTATTGATTTGTTTATTTTACATTTCTGCCTTATAAGATATAGTGAAAAATATATCTTAATGATAAATATATAATAAAGACTCTTATTGTAGGGGTAATTAACTTCACTGAATGTACTAGGAATAAATAATCATGGGGGAATATCAACTAACAAGGAGTATCCCAAGAATCAGAGGTTTGTTTTGTTGTTGTTATTTAACAAATGAACTAGAAAAACATATATTCACATGTGTATACCACAATTTCCAATACTGTTGCCATCATTCAAATTCCTTTGGTGCAGCTTTTCTGGAAATGGCCTCAGACCCTAGGGACAAATGTCTTATCACATTTGTCAGCTGACCCATTAACAGTATGCTGAGGTTTTCAGAGGCAGCAGATATTCATTTGGAGGCCAAGTTGTGTTAATGAGGCAAGTCTCTAGCTAACAATTGCTTCTTATCATAAAGTCATATTTTCAGTAACAGCAACAGCCCTGAAATAATGATAATAACTATTTACTGAAAACTTACCATATTTTTGGCAAGTGCTTTACCTATATAAATGTATATATTTTCCCAACAACACTTTAAAGTATATACTATTCTCATTATTCTCATGTAATAGATGAGAGAAGTGAAGCACAGAGAGGTTAAAGCACCTCACCCAATGCCACATAGGTTGCTATGGCAGAGCCAAAACTTGAACCCAAGTAGTCTGGATCAGAGGCCATATGTGTTTAATTTCATTGCTGTCCTATCTCTCTCTCTAGCAAATATACAAGGTCTTTTCAGAAGCTGTCCAGCCATGCAATGTGTGCAATATGAAAAATAGATGATACAAGAAACACTGTGCATAAGACAATGGTGCACTCAGTCCCCTTCAAAGTAGGTACCTTGGGACCTCACACAGTTCTCCCAGTCTCCATTTTGCCTCGTCATATTCTCCCAATCTCATTGATGATCTGAAATATCTTTCCTTTCAACGGTGATTTTAGCTGTGGAAAAAGCCAGAAGTTGCAGGGCACCAAATCTGGGCTGTAGTGGGGCTGAATCACCTGAGTGATTTGATGTTTCATCGAAAAGCTCTGCATGAGACATGATGCATAAGTGGGCATGTTGTTGTGATGAAGCTGCCAATCAAAAGTTGCCCATAGCTGTGGCCTTCTGAATTATCAGAATAGTTTCCATGGAGGAATGTTCAAGCTTAAGGCAAAATTTGATGCAGATTCATTAGTCTATTTGCTCAGTCTTTTTAATGTGACAGTCATACAGTACACATGCTCACTCAATGGAACCTACTTCCCCCACTGACTAGTATAGTGAAGTCATCAGTGTTCATGCATGCACATTCCAGTCCACTCTCCTTGGCTGCCAGGTTACATCAATGTCACACAAACTGTTCTTGTCATATTAACAAAGCCTGAACTTTTTCTAGACAGATGTTGTATAAACACAATAAAATATTCTGCCATAAAAAAAGAATCAGAAGTTGGCAAGATGGCAGAGGAGTTAGTAGAAGCCACACTAACCTCCTCCCAGAACCAATCTGGAATTACAGCTAAATTGTAGAGAATTTAGCTGTAATTCCAGCTGTAGAGAATTGCTCTGGAATTACCCAGAGCAAACAACTGAACAATAGTGAGAGAGAAGCCTTATAACCTCTGGCAGACATAAGAATCACCTTCAGCACAACCTCTCTGGTAAGGAGTGCTGTAGAGACTCAAGAGGGCTGGCTGGGCACCCACAGGCGGCAGCACCAGTGGGATAATTAAGCGGCAGCTTGGATCCCCCTGAGAAGAATGGTAACTAAACCCTAAGCTGAGCTCCCAGCCTAGAGCACCAGAGCCCAAAAAGTACACAGATAACAACCTGCCGAGTGACAAAATTAATAACTTAAAGAGCAGCCACAGATGTAGATCCCTGGCAAAGAGAGAGGTAGAGTGGACTAGAGACACTTGGGAAGAGGCTGGGGATAGAGGCTTGGGGGAGAGAAGTGAGAGAGTGGCCACTGGGATCCCAGTGCTGAGGCATCACCCATACCTCAACAGCCGTCCTGCTCAGGCAAACCACTCAACTCTGAGCAGCAGCAGCCTGAAGGGATAGAATAGCCCCAACTCCAGGAGGAATTCTACACCACCCTATGGGGCTTAAGCCTGACTGCTAAGTGCAAAGTGGCTAGAATAACAACTGAAGGGGACAACCACAGGTAGCAGATCTCTGGCAGTCTTAGAGCAGGCTGCCTAAGGTTAGATGGGGTTCATATCTAACATCACCAGAGGCATATCCAGAAAGAAAAAACAGTTGTAAACACTAGAGATTACCAAGACAAATCTATTATGGTTTTATCCAAGACTAGCAATATTATCTTTCCTGCATAGCTTTTTTAACATTCATTTCTTGTCTGGCAAGTTTGTGCAGAGTAAGGCACTAGAACTGATACTATAGTTTATCTCTCTCTTCATATAAGAGTCTTAATCTCTTTATACTTTTATTAATACCATTTCATTTGCTGTTGATACCAAGATTATGGTGGTATAGGGAGATGTTTTTGTGGATGTGGGTTTGTTCCCTGGACTTTGTTCGAATAGCACCTGTACAACACCATACAAGATGTGGTGGGCAGAGTGACACTCAGTCAACCAGCTGCAGGGAAGGAACCACCAAGGAATGACCCAACAACAATCAAAACCCAATTATATCCAGAAGCCAATATAAATTGCATAAAGGGCATCCCAAGAGCATCAAGTTCAGGAAATCAAGGGGACTGTCCAACTGAGTTTCACAAGTCTCCTACCATAGGAGATCACACCACAAAGTCAGGGAGTAAAAACAGATCATTTTAAGATGTAGAAGCAAACAAAAACAATCTCACAAATAACAGGAAGACAAACAAACCCCAACCAAAAGGAAAGGAGGAATCCTCAGAAAGAGCACTAACTGAAATAGAGGCAAGTCAACTAACTATCAGACTTTGAGTTCAAAACAACAGTTATAAGAAAGTTCAATGACTCACTGAGAATTACCAAATACTTAAGGGAAACAATGAGGAACTTACTGCAAACCATATCAGCATGAAAACAGACATAGAAACTATCAGCAAGGGCTAAGAGGAAATGAAGAATACGATTTTTTAATTGAAGAACACAGTAGAAAGAATCAAAAGCAGGATAGATAAAGCAAAGGGTCAAATCAGTGAGCTACAAGGAGAAGTTAGAAAAACTTCCAGAAAGAGCAAGAAAAGGAAAAAAGACTCAAAAAGAATGAAGAAGTGTTAAGGGAACTGCAGGACAACATGAAATGGAATAACACCTGTAAAACAGGGATACAAGAAGAAGAAAGAAGTAGAGGAGGAGGAGGAGGAGGAGGAGGAGGAAGAAGAAGAAGAAGAAGAAGAAGAAGGAGGAGGAGGAGGAGGAGGAGGAGGAGGAGGAGGAGGAGGAGGAGGAGGAGAAGGAGAAGGAGAAGAAGAAGAAGAAGAAGAAGAACAAGAAGAAGAAGAAGAAGAAGAAGAAGAAAGAGGAGGAGGAGGAGGAGGAGGAGGAGGAGGAAAGATAGAAAACCTGTTTGAAAAGTAATGATGCAAAACTTCCCTAATTTGAAGAGAGAAAAAGTCAAACAAATCCAGGAAGCACAGAGGGTCACACTCAAAAGGAACCCAAAGAGGCCCAATCTAAGACACATCATAATTAAAATGGCAAACTGCCAAAAAAAGAGAGACAATCTTAATGGCAGGAAGGGAGAAACATGAAGTGACACACAAAAGAGCCCCAATAAAGCTACCAGCTGACCTCTCAACAGAAACACTACAAGCCAGAAGAGAATGGAAAGAAACACTCAACAAAATGAAAAGCAAAGGCCTGCAACCAAGACTACTCTACCAGCAAGGCTCTCAATTAAAAAGTGAAATAAGGAGCTTCCTGGATAAAAGAAGGCTCAAAGAATACACCTCCACCAAACCAGTATTGCAAGATATGCTAAAAAGGACTGCTTTAAGAAAAGGAAGAATAAGAATGAGAAAGAGAGGAACACAGGTACTAAGGAAGTTAAATGGCAAAAATGAGTACCTATCAATAATAACGTTAAATGTAAACAGATTAAATGCTCCAATCAAAAGACATAGAGTAGTTCAATGGATAAGAAGTCAGGACCACTCATATACTGCCTACAAGAGACCCACCTCAGAAAAAATGACCTACACAGACTGAAAGTGAAGAACTGGAAAACAATATTCCAAGCAAATGGACAGGAAAAAAAAAACACCAGGGCAGCAATACTCATACCAGACAAATTAGACCTCAAAACAAGGGCCATAAAAAGAGACCCTGAAGGACACTTCATAATATTCAAGGGAAGAATCCATCAAGAAGACATAAATATTATAAATATATATGCACCTATCACAGGAGCACCCAAATACATGAAGAAAATCTTAGAAGACTTCAAGAAAGATATAGAAAGCAACATAACTATAGTAGGGGATTTTAACACCCCACTGTCAAAATTGGAAAGCTCTTCCAAACAAAATATCAACAAAGATATTGCAGCACTGAACAATGTCCTACATCAAATGGACTTAACTGACATATATAGAACCTTTCATACCAAAGAAGCAAAATACATATTCTTTTCAAATGCACCTGGAACATTTTCAAAGACAGACTGCATAACAGGACACAAAACAAGCCTGGACAAATTCAAGAAAACTGAAATTATACAAAGCATTTTCTCCTACCAGAAGGGACTGAAACTAGAAACCAATCTCAAGGAAAGAACTCAAAACGCTCACATTCAGGGAGACTAAATAGCATGCTATTAACAATGAATGGGTTAAGAATGAGACCAAGGAAGAAATCAAAAAGTGTCTGGAAACAAATGAAAATGAACTCATAACAGTCCAAAATTTATAGGACACAGAGAAGGCAGTACTGAGAGGGAAGTTCATAGTGAGACAGGCCAATCTAAAAAAGATAGAAACATTTCAAATAGACAGCATAACCCTACATCTACAAGAACTGAGAAACAACAACAAAGACAACCCAGAGAAAGTAGAAGAAAGGGAATAACCAAGATCAGAGTAGAATCAAATGACACAGAGACAAACAGAACAATTCTAAGGATCAATAAATCCAGGAGCTGGTTCTTTGAAAAGATAAAATCAACAATCCTTTTAAGAAGACTCATCAAGAAATAAAGAGAGAGAACCCAAATGCACACAATCAGAAATGAAAGAGGAGAGATTACAACTCATACCAAAGAAATACAAACAATTGTAAGAAATTACTACAAAGAACTATATGCCAAGAAATTTGAAAACCTAGGTGAAATGGACAATTTTCTAGAAAAATAGCATCTTTCCAACCTGAATGAAGAAGACTCAGAAAGCCTGAACAGACCAATAACATCTGATTAAAAAGAAGCAGTAATAAAAAAAACTCCCGGCACATAAAACCCCTAGAATAGACAGTTTCATGGGAGAATTTTATGAAACATTTAAGGAAGAGCTAACTCCTACCCTTCACAGATTATTCCCAAAAATCCTAGAAGATGAATGACTCCAAAGCTTTTTTCATTATGCCAGCATCATCCTAATTCCAAAATCAGGTAAAGACACAACACAGAAAGAAAACTACAGACCAATATTGCTGATGAACATAGATACTAAATTCCTCAACAAAATACTGGCAAACCACATCCAGCAATATGTTGAAAAGATCATACACCATGATCAAGTGGGATTCATCACAGGGATGCAAGGATGGTACAATATTCACAAATCAATAAATGTAATACATCACATAAACAAAAGCAAAGACAAAAATCACATGATCATATCAACAGATATGGAAAAAGTACTTGATTATGTACAGCACCCATTTATGATAAAAAACTCTCAGCAAAGTGGAATTAGAGGGACCATACCTCAAGATAAAGGCCATATGCAAGAGACCTACTGCCAACATCATACTCAATGGACAAAAACTTAGCTTTCCCACTAAGATTAGGAATGACACAAGGATGTCCACCTTCACCACTTCTATTCCATATAGTATTGGAAGTCCTAGCCATAGCAATCAGACAAGAAAAACAAATTAAAGGCATGCAATTGGAAAGGAGGAAGGAAAACTGTCATTGTTTGCAGATGACATGATAGTGTACCTACAAAATCCTATAGACTCCACCAAAAAACTACTCGACCTAATAAGTGAATTTGGAAAAGCAGCAGGATACAAAGTAAATATTCAGAAAACAAAGGTACTTTTGTACATGAACAACAAAATATCAGAAACAGAAATCAGGAAAAAAAACATTTGCTATAGCAACAGGAAAAGTAAAGTACCTAGGAATAAACCTACCATGGAGGTAAAAAATCTGTACTCAGAAAACCACACAATACTAAAGAAAGAAATTAAGGAAGATACAAACAAAGGCAACCATTTACCATGTTCATTCATTAAAAAAATTAACATCATCAAAATGTCCATACTACCCAAAGCAATTTATAGATTCAACACAATCTCTAAAGTACCACTGGCATATTTCACAAATATAGAACAAACATGTCAAAAATTTATATGGAACCATAAATGACCATGAATAGCCACAGCAATTTTGAGAAAGAAGAACAAAGTAGGAGAGATCACAATATTTGAGACTAAACTGTACTACAAGGCCACTGTAATCATAACAGTCTGGTACTGGCATAAAAACAGACACATAGACAAATGGAACAGAATAGAAAGCTCAGAAATAAACCCACCTCTCTATGGTCAATTAATATTCAACAAAGGAGGAAGAAGCATAAAATGGAATAAAAATAACCTCTTCAACAAATGGTGTTGGGAGATCTGGACAACTATATGCAAAAAAATGAAACTTGGTCACCAACTTACACCATACACAAAAATGAACTCGAGGTGGATAAAAAGTTTAAACATAAGCGATGACACCATAAAATTCCTAGAGGAGAACGTGGGCAGGAAAATCTCAGACAATCTACACAGCAAATTTTCACTGATATGTCCCTTAAAGCAAGGAACATAAAGGAAATAATAAACAAATAGGATCTCATCAAAATAAAAAGCTTCAGCCCTGGCTTGCATAGCTCAGTGGATTGAGCGCAGGCTGTGAACCAAAGTGTCACAGGTTCGATTTCCAGTCAGGGTACATGCCTGGGTTGCAGGCCATGACCCCCAGCAACCACACATTGATGTTTCTCTCTCTCTCTCTCTATCTCCCTCCCTTCCCTCTCTAAAAATCAATAAATAAAATCTTTAAAAAAAATAAAAAGCTTCTACATGGCTAAAGAAAACAGCATTAAAATGCAAAGGGAACCCACTGTATGGGAAAACATATTTGCCAATGATACCTCAGACAAGGGTTTGATATCCAAAATATATGAAGAACTCATAGAACTCCACTCCAGGAAGACAAAGAACTCAGTTAAAAAAAAACGAGCAAAGGACGTGAACAGATGCTTCTCCAAGGAGGACATACAAAGGGCCCAGAGACATATGAAAGGATGCTCAGCATCGTAGCCATCAGAGAGATGCAAACTAAAACCACAATGAGATACCACCTCACACCCATCAGAATGGCCAACATAAACAAATCAACAAACAAGTATTGGAGAGTATGTAGAGAAAAGGGAACCCTAGTTGGTGGGATTGCAGACTGGTGCAGCCACTGTGGAAAACAGTAGGGAATTACCTCAAAAAATTAAAAATGGAACTGCCTTTTCATCCAGCAATTCCACTGCTGGTATTATACTCTAAGAATCCTGAAACACCTATTCAAAAGAACTCATGTACCGCAATGTTCATAGCAGCACAATTTACAATAGCCAAGTGCTAGAAGAAACCTAAGTATCCAACAGTAAATGAATGGATAAAAATTTATGGTACATTTACATGATGGAATATTATTCAGCAGAAAGAAAGAATGAGCTCCTATCCTTTGTGACAGCATGGATGGAGCAGGCAAGCATTATGCTAAGTGAAATACGCCAGCTGGTGAAAGATGAATACCATATGATCACACCTATAAGTGGGACATAATCAACAAAACAAACAAGCAAGCAAAATATAACCAGACCAACTGAAATTAAGAACAAACTGACAGTAACCAGAAAGGAGGTGGGAGGAGATAATGGGGGAAAATGGGGAAGGGTTTTCAGGAACATCTATGAAGGACACATGGACAAAGCCAAAGGGGTATAGGATCAAGGGTGGGAAATAGGGATGGCTGGGGTGGAGAGGAGTGGTGGTGGGAAAATGGAAACAACTGTACTTGAACATTAAAAAAATAGAATAAAATCTTGCCATTTGCAACAACTTGGATGAACCTTGAGGGCATTGTGGTACATGAAATAAGTCAGACAGAGAAAGATAAATACTGGATGATCCCTCTCATATGTGGAATATTAATTTAAAGGAAAAAAAAAAACAAGCTCACAGATCCAGGATATAGATTGGTGGTTGCCAGAGTTGGGTGGTGGTGGGTGGGAAATATTAGAGAATGGGTTTCTTTTTTTTGTTTTTTAGTTTTAAGAGAGAGGAAAAAATCATATACTTCAACTTCTTAATTTTACCAATAAAGAAACTGATCTGAGATGATTTTTGGCTGTGCTAATTGGCTGTACCCAAACTTCCACTTCTGAGTACATGCAATCTACACTCTACATTACTGACTTGTATTTTCCTTCCCTCTTTTTCTCTCTTCTCAGTATCATAGCCAATGAGGTTCATCCGAGGTATGATAAATATAATTGAAAATGTTTACTCTCTTTTTTCTTCTCAAAATATTCCTTTCACTGTTTATCTGTCTGTATTTTTTTATTGCCTTTATTTTCAGAGTCCAAAATTTTGCACTGATGGAAAGATTTTACCAAAGTTAGATTAGAATTGGGGTTGGTACTAGAAGAGTTAAAGGCTCTTTCTGGTGTACAACAACAACACCCTATGCCATACCTCTCACCATTATTTCTATGCTTGGAAACACAGTCATGCTTTTTATAATAGACATTTTTTCTGTCCACCAAGTTAATTATCTTCTTTGTAGATAAATGACCTATAGACATATTTAAACTTTATAATGAGAAAAAATGTTATAAGAAGCTTAATAATACATAAATCAGTATTCTTTAGCTACAATCAACAGTAACAAACTCTTACTAAGTAAAGCAAGAAAGCAGGGGGGAAAAGGGAGGAAGGCAGAGAGAGAGGAAGCTGGGTATGTTTATTGCAAGGCTACTGAACTACTGAAGGAAATGCTGAATAACTAGGCCTAGGAAAGCCATGTGTTTGGGCATTTAGGTGACTTATATAATGGGAATTCATGCACTCACTATGTTAGGAGTGCCATCAGATGACTCATCTCTAACTGCCTTCTAGTTTGTTTTTTCTCATGATTTAAATTCTTAGACAGGAGGACCTGATCATTTTGGCTTAGCTTTAGCTTAACTTATCTCTGGGGTTCTGTGACTGACAGTTCATCAGGATCAGGTATAGTGCCAGAAGGACAGCTCCTACAAAGGAATGAATGCTGGGAAAGAAGCAAAAAGAAGAGAAGTCCACACATTCTAATTATTGGTTCTACAACACACGTATATGCTCCTCTTTCCATAAATACCATTTGAAAATATTTCAAATATAATGTAAATATTTTAAAAAATGAAATACTCAATAAACAAAAAACTACTCCCCCCACTCAACAATGTCTGAACTTTACACCCCATGGTGTCTGTTATGTTGCTGAATTCCCACTACTGACAATTACTACAACATCTTCTATTAAAATATAATCACCCCTAGAGTGGCCCTCTCAACCTGAAATCACAATCAATGAGAGCTGACCCATGGGGACCAGTGGGCAGGGAAAAAGCAAGCAGCAGAGATGGCTCAGTTCCTTTCTGTCCACATCTGAATGGAATAATGCATTGTTTCCAGCACACAAGGTCACACATAGAACCTGCCCTTGGTACCTGCCCTTGGTACCTGCCCTTGGTATCTGTTCCAAACCAAGGAGTGGACTCCAGGAGTCCCCAGAGCTCAGATCCAGGTAACACTGGACTTTTGCTGAAAAAACTGTATTAACCCTCCAAGAAGGCAGATGACAGGGGTTGGGGTTGAATGGAGGGGCCCAGAAACAAAGTCATGCACATTTGCAGAGATGGCTCTCTGATAACTTTAAAGTCTAACCAAAGGTGGCCGGGCTGGCATAATACCCAGGGCACTCATACCAAATTCCTTCTCCTGTTCCAGCTCTAACTACCTGTATGCTAAAAGAGCTCCCAAATTTTAGGTGGCTGTTGGGTAGTATCACTTCTTCTGGAGTGTTTACTCCCAGAATCTGCTTTCAAGGCACCTAAAGTTTGGGAGCTCTTTTCCTTCCTTTCCTTCTAGCCCAATGATAAGCTTCATTTTCATTCCACAGTTATTCTACTCCCCTGTACCTACTTCTCTGGCTCAGGAGGAAAGCAGCAGGGCCCCAGCTGGCCCCAAAGTGTTCTCCTGGACATCAGGACCTGCAGACCTGCATTTGCATCACGGCCATCCCTTCACTCATCTATGAACAGAGCAATAGCTTTGGCCCCAACCATCCCACTGACCTGGAATCCATTTCTTCCACTATACTGTTTTCATCTAACATGTGTTCTCTGGTACACTGCTCCCTGTACTCTACTTCACCCACATTTCCCTTTAGCCCTTTTCCCCTTTTCTAAACTTCTTTATAAAAAGTTGTTCATGCTTCCTATGTCTCTGCTTCCTACTACCCAGTCATATATCCACCACTGACCACTCAGGCCACATCCCGAGACCCTCCCTAGAGTTGTTGCCTCACTCTGACTGTGCCTTCCTCATATGCATTGCCCTTTAATGCTAATGTCCCATACAGTCCTATCCTAAGCCTCTTTCTTCTAGGCCTGTAGAAGAAAGGCCCAACTGCAATCTCTCTCTTGGCCTCAATTATTACTCAGTGAAAAATACCCCAGTTGCTTTCATGCAGAGACACTGGAAATAAGATGAAGTTTGTGTGTGATACAAGATAAAGAAACAACCTTTAATCCTGAAGCTCCTATAGGCCTCTGTACCCATGGAATAAACAAACCCTTTTCAGTAAGGCATGGTGTGAGGCCCCACTTTTTACACACCACTGGGCTCTGGGCTCTGGGCATGGTCCAGAAGCAGAAGACAAGAGAAAGCACATGATAGTGTTCAGCAATAGCTTCCTATGGACTGAAACCTCTGGTCAGGCTCCACTTCCTCCAGGAAATAAAATGTGAAATCCTAGGGAGATGTGTGAGTGTGTAGGTATGTGTGTAGGTATGTGTGTACGCAAGTCACCCAGAGAAAAACTGAAGAATCAGGAGAACACAGGACACAGCTTCAACTCAAACTGGCCCAGAGACATCAAAGAAAAGACACTCTAGGGCATCATCCACCAAGGACCAGGCAGCAGTTACATGTAATGATAGGGTTCATGTGTCTGGCAGCCTGCTCCATGGAGAAAGGGGATAGATCCTAGGGCAAGACATGTAAGTAGGAAATAGGGGGTGGGTTCCTAGAAGAAAAACAGAGGTTTACAGGGAAGGGCCCCCTGAAGGAGGAAGGAGCTGTTTTACCAAAGAGGTAGATACAGTTCTAACCTCCAGATAGGAAAAAAAGAGCAGGAGTCAGCAGTCCCCATGACAGGATCATCTGTGAAGAATTAAGTTTTGCTTTTTCTCTCAAATTCTGTAAATTATCTTATTTGATGTACTAAGTGTCCATTTTAAAAGTTTTCTCCCATCCTGTACCTCCTGCTAAGTACAGCCTTCAGTAAAGCTGGCCACCCACAGTCTTGTGTTTCAGGGTTCAGACAACAGCAGAGAACTGACCTCACCCTCTGCAAGAACAGATCAGTCACAGCAACATTTAGAGGGCAGCAGTTCAGCTTTCCCTGTGACAATCATGCAGGTTGGGGACTCAGAACAGAACAGAAAAAGAAGGGAGGTGCTAGGGGCAGAGAGGCAGTGTCAGTGTTCACAGAGAAAGAAGGGTTATGAAATAGGTTCCTTTTCCCAAAAATTTTCTGTAAGGAGGAAGGCAGGTACTTGCTGTACATACTGTGCTGCAAGCTACAGACTGATAATTCCCAAATCCTCACATCCAGTCCTAATTAAGGTTAGACATGCAGTTTCATACCCAACTGCATGCCCAACATTTCTGCCATGTCCTGAAGCCTCAAATTTAATACATACAAGACAAAGACAAACCTTGAGATCTTCCCCGCAATACCTCCCGTTCCTCCTGCATTACCTGGCTCAGGAGATCTCCAGTCATCAAGCTCTCCTCCAGGTGCCTCAGCTGAACATGTTAGCATCAGCTTTGACTCTTCCTCTCCCTCACACTCTACATGCAGTTAATCATCATTCAACAGAACCTATTTCTGAATCATCTCTCAGTTCACATCCCTTTTTACCACAGGCACTGGGTCCCTCCACCTCATCAATTTCCACCACTGCCTCCCATCCCCCATGCAAACTCTTAAGTTCTAGCTGAATGGAGCTGCCACCCAGACTCCTCTCACTCACCTCTGGGCCATTGGTCCTGCTGTCCAGTCTTCCTGGGGGTTCTGCTCCACCCAACTTACTCCTTTGCTCAGCTAAGTCCTATTTCTGATCTCTGCTTATAAGTCATTTCTTATGGAAAGCCCTTTCCTAATGCCCCGATACAGTGCAAGCAACTCTAGTAGGTAAGCCTATGCAGTGCCTATACACTTGACTGTGACCATTTCTGCAAATTGGTATTAAGTTTTTGCAAAAATTTCTTACTTTTTTCACCACTGAGAGGTGACCTTACCTGGGTCACCTCTCAGGTTTCACACTCCCTGGTGCCTCACCTCATCTAGTGTCTGGCATATACTAGAAGCTCAACAAATGCTTCAAATTAAATAAGTGAATTTGGTTTTTACTTAGTGGCACAGCCTCATCACCAGAGATTTTACACAGCAGCCATTTTTAGGCATAGTGTTTAACACAACAAAAACAAGGTGATGCCCATTAATTACTCAATATATAATTCTTCTGCTGAGAGGCTCTAATATTTTGACAACTTCATTTGGCAATTATTTTCCTTTTAAGGAAGGTACACAAAAGCTCCCCCACCCAAACACAATGAGATATGAATATCAATCACAACTTGGCTTTGGTCATTCTTATTCCTTCTTTCAAAACACCAAGCTGAGCAAAACCCACAAAGCTAGCTGTCTGTCACCGCACAGCTGCTTGAACTATAAAATCAGATAAAAAGCACACATGACTTACAAAACAATGCAATCTTTGGCAAGGAAATAACATTTCATCCACTAAATAAGTTATACAACTTATTACCTGAAGGTTATTTCACTTTGGAGGAAAAACTAAATTTATGATATACATATCTTAAGTCTTTTTTTACTTTTGTTTTAACCAACACAACCCTCTTTCCATTCCCTTGAGTGCTTACAGGTGCTCATAAATCTCTCAGCCACAGTCTGGCTTTGAACAATAGAGAATAAGTTCTTCATACTCAAAAGAAGATAGTGTGTCTTTGAGATAAACAGACCAAAAACAAAAACAAAAACAAACAAACAAAAAAAAACAGTGAGCCTTGCCCAGAAACATCAAGGGGGAAGGTAAAGGGACTAAAAATACACGCCCCTGAACTGAGCATAATCTACAACCAAGCACAAACTTCCTTCTGCCTGGTCCCCACCCCCTCTTTCATGGATACTGCTGCCACGGTTGTTCTGATAATGTCACTCTGTGGCTTGAAACTTTCAAAGGCTCTTCACTCAGCTGCAAATCAACATCAAATCCTTACTCTGACTGCTTGCCCACTGGCACAAACTCCTGGTCATGGAACCACTTCTGCCTGCATTGCTTCTGCCTTAATTTCCCTCCTCCTACTCTGCCTGGAACCTCCCTGGGCTCTGAGCTCAGCTGTCTTCCTTTGCCACCCCATGAGCTGCCTTCTAGGAACCCCTAGAATGCTTCATCAGTGCATTCCTAAGCACTCAGAACTTTCTGTTTCATGTTGTAGTTATTCTGTCCACACCTGTTAGTTATCTCTTCCAATAAAGCAAGGACACTAAGGCTAGGAGAGATGACAAATTAATCTTCATTGCTATACCATTCCCTGGCCAACAGTAAGTGAGTAACAACAGAAGGACAACAAATAAACAAACAATACTACTAAGGGTGCTTCAGTGAAGCTCCCAAAACAAGATGTTAATCTGTGGTATAACTGGAGGTCCAGACCTCTAACAATTTAAAAAACTAAAAACAAAAACAAAGTCTGATGAATTTCTTTTTGTTTTTCAAAAGTGAAAATTTATTCTTTCCCTTTCTCAGCCTTGTTTTTCCAATTACAGTTGACATTCAATATTATTTGATACTGGTTTCAGGAGTACAGCATAGTGGTTAGACATTTATATAATTTATGAAAAGATCCCTCTGATAATTCTAGTATTCACCTGACACAATACATAGTTATTACAGTATTACTGGCTATCTTCCCTATGCTGTACTTTACATCCCTGTGACTATTAACACCAATTTGCAACTTGTATTTCTTAATCCCTTCACCTTTTTCATCCATCTCCCTAGCTTCCTCCCCTCTGGAAACCATCAGTTTTTTCTTTGTATTGGTGAGTCTATTTCTGTTTTGTTTGTTGATTTATTTTGTTCTTTATAGCCCACATATCAGTGAAATCATATGGTATTTGATTTTCTTGGTCTAACATATTTCACTGAGCATTACACCTTCTAGGTCCATCTATATCACAAATGAGATTTCATCCTATATATTACCAAGTAATATTTCATTGTATGTATGTAGACTGCAGGAAAACACTTCCTGACAAAGGCTGGCTTGACCACATTTAAGGCATAGTCCAGTCATTTGTGTTGACTCTGAAGACTGCAGATTCTAAACCCAGCTACTCATCTTACTAGGGGTGTGACCTCATGCCTCAGTTTCCTCATCTGTCAAAAGGGCTTCATAACAACACCTATTATAGAATTGCTTTGAGGCTTAAATAACATTATATGTGTCAAGAAAGTTGCTTAGAACATTGCTTGGCACACAATAATACTCAATTACTATCATTTGCTCTCTTTCATACCCTGCACATTCAGGGTATATTTAGTCAAGGCTAGACAACAGCAGATGGTAATCAGTGAAGCTCAAGGCTGGATGTTTAATGAAATGAAAAGGAGCCAAAAGTTTCATTGGTAAAGGGAGCTCACAGTAGGAGAGATGAGCAGGCTATGCCGAACTAGTGCAGTTCACACACTTCTGCCTAGGAGATGGAACATCCTGGTACAAGCATCAGCCTAAGTACGGACTATCAGAGGATTATCTCCAAAATATGATCTAGGACAGGAAGATGCAGGGAACACCTGGAGCTGGTATACAGAGCAGCTAGAGTTCAAAGCACAAGCAAGGAAACTGAGTATAAGAGTCCCAGTACAAAGATCACTCAGCAGACTAAGAAAGAAATGTCACCAGCTGCCAGATGTCAGTGTGAGGCAGGAGTGGGGACAGAAAGGAACTCAAATAATATTAACACAAGGAGATGCATGAAACAATAGTGGCAGAGGGTCCCAAACCAGCAACAAGGAAGGGTGCTGCTGTAGCAACACCATGTTTTGAGTAAGAGCTGCTTTTTATCTGGGATGTTTCTGGAATGCTGGCTCCTGCTTCTAGTCAGACTAGACACTCCTGAGGCGGTCACAGCAGCCTCTCACCACTTACACAGCACCTCTTTTGTCAGTCTCCTTTCTTCTTTATAAATCACACATGATGGCTTGGGAAGCCATGCACCAGCCCAATTCACAAGAAAACATACAGTAATCAAAGAAACCATGAGGCTCCAACTGCACTTCCTGTGCTTTCCACAGAATGTAGCCTCCCAGGATTTCCTGTCTTAAACTCCAACTTGATCACTATCCCTGTTTAAGGAGCACCAGATACTGGAGCATGCCAGTGGAAAAGTCACAGAGGATGTCAATCTCTGCTGATACCTAGCACCAATATAGTACTAGGGCCCCTAAACAACTTTACAAATATCAAGAATTGGAGGAAACTGCATTTATCACATGTCTGTGCATGAGCACTGTATGAGGTTGGCAGCAACATTATAATCAGTGCTCTGTACAGGAAGTGAGTCCCAAGTAAAAACAGATGGTTGTCAAACTGCATTCTAGGAAAGGGGGCTGCTTACCTGCAGAGCCTCTGCTTTGCTGAGAGGGATCCATGTGCCTAGAGCCAGGAACATACAGACTGTTTGGGACATCAACAGCCCACCTGAACTCAGCCTCTCCAATGAACACTTAACCAATACTAAAAGAATACCAGTTCATCAGCATGTTCAACTGTGGGTGCACCCACCTTAGTCCACACCTATCCTTAAGCCAAACAAGGCCCTCTTCCTCACACATACCTACTCACATGTTTTTCTGCTCCCTCTTCTCTCCATCAAGACCCTTGCTTAAATTAGAGCTATTCAGATAAGCTCAACAGTATTGCTTCTTTTTCTTCAAAAATATTTGTCTTTACTGTGGTAAAATATACACAATATAAAATTTACCATTCTAACCATTTTTATCTATACAGTTCTGTGGCATTAAATACATGACTATGCAACCATCACCACTACAGTTTATTATTGCTTTCACTTCTAAGCATTCTAAAAACAGGATGACAAAAACTGGTGAGGTTCTGCCAAAAGGTAGACATGTAAAAATCTGCTTTTTTGAAGTTAGAATGAGGACGTCACTATCTGTGATTTCAGTTTGGAGTTACAATTTCCTGTCTCTCCATATGTCCCTCTCACCCATCACTAGATTCTAAAGAAAAGACCCTGTGTTTCTCTGCTCTCTCCCACATGCTTGAAGGAAGCTGAGGCAGCACAGTGGGAGTTACCAGGATTTGACTCCATCACAGACAGACGTGTATCTCAACTCTGGCACTGCAGACCATAGTCAATATGGCATCGAGCAGGCCCTCTCCGGGTCTGCACTATCCCTTTCCCGATAAACCTGGGATAGTATGCACACCTTCCAGGGCTGACACAAGAACTGAATGAGACTGCATATGTGAAAATACCTGGCATAGGAGACAATTAATCTTTATTCCTTTTGTCATCTCTGTGAAATACCATATCTGAAATCAATGATAGCATAATCCCAAAGGTGCAAGGAAAACACCCTTAATTTTCTGAAATTTAACTACTAAAGAAAAAAGTAAGTTTATATAATAAGACCAGCATGGTTTCTCATCTTACTTCTGATATGAAGGAGCTCTGAGCCTGGACAATGCCTACAGGTTTGTAGGAACATGGGCTATCATCCTGCTTCTAGAACCAAGAAGTATCTTCCTTATGCTGCTCTGGAAATATTCTAAAATATCAAAGTCTGTTGAGGGGGAAAAATGTCCATGTTACCATATTCATTGTTGTTGGTTGAATTTTTATAAAGAAACCATAAAGCATCCACCCATCTTAGGCCTACAGAAGCAAACAGCTGTGACCTTGATGATGGCACAGTGTCACTGCCCCTGAGGCCTCTGGAGAAGAAACCATCACCCAAGGGCTGTCTCTGCAAAACAGGCAGAGGTAGAGTGATCGAAAGTGGAGGCAGAAACCATATCTATGGAATATAAATGAACGAGAGGAGATGCCATAGAATGGAGATGTCCACAAGTAGATAGGCCAGGGAGCTGTGCAAAAGTCCTCAGTTGCTTTAGACCATGTCCTAGCTCCACAGCAGCTTGCGATGTGCCTGCTCTGCACCAGTTAACAGTGTCACTCATGACATCTAGATTGTGAGCACCATGGAGAGGCATCTGTCTTAAACTCCAGGCTGAGGAGTCTAGGCTTCTTTTAGGCAGCAAAAGGCAGCCACAGAAAATTTTAGGGCAAGAAAAGGTATAATTAAAGCTACCTCTTATAAAGAATATTGGCAGAACTAGAGAGGGCAGGAAGACAGACTGCCTCGTAACATTATTTTCTGCTGCAGCACTTCACACACGTCTGGCAAGAGCTCTGTGAACACATGCTCAGTGTATGCAGCCCCATTAGCTGGCCTACACATTATCCAGTGTAGGCCAGCTGCATCAGTGCAGGCAGGACAGGGACACCTGAAGTGTAGAGAGAAAGCCCACATCACAGACTAGCAGCATGTGCTGTGGAGAGCTATCCTTCAATGCTTTTGTTTCTAAAAAGCCTTCCAGGTCTTAACATTTGGGAAATGCTGCCAATCTTACCTGTCAAAGACCTTCATATTACAGTCTCATACTAAAATCTATAAAGTTCTAGAGTAAATAAATTGATATAAATTCCTTCTTCCAGAATTTGGTCATAAATCTACCCCACCCTTTTTGCTGAAAAACATCCTTCAGTATGTCCTAAAACAAGTGTTCTCCCAGCAACTTTGGAAAGTGTGGCCTAAGGTCATTTATGGGTCAGCACAGGGGTGTGACCTTGAAGGGATGGGTAATAAGCTAAAGGGTCTGGGTGGTGGGAAGGAAGTGACCCAGGATCCTTCCCGGCTTTTCACAGCCCTGGGAACAGTGCAGCTCTAGTTGCGTGTCCAGGTGGGGCCACATCCACCCAATGCAGGGTCCCTGCACTCCTGCTAGTGTGAAAGAATTCCATGGAGGGAAAATAGGCATCTGACATCTCAATTTAAGTGTTTTTCCCTTTCTGATCATAAATGGCTAAGTAAACCTGGTCACCATCATCTACAAAATAGCTCCCTTTCACATACCTAACTCTCATCTTTTTCATTTATGAGTGAAATAACCTTAATTTATTTAACAATTAGATCTGATTATTTTTTTCACAAGAAATATCTGCAAATTCTACAGGAATTTGGTTATTTACCTAGTTATCCAAGGTTAATTTTTTTTAACATTTAATGAAATGATTCAGAGAACTTAAGACAAGTGAGTAAAACTTTTACAATATCTAAGGGTTGCATTGGGGGTGGGGAGGAGGTAGAACCTCAAACCCCAAATCTTCTTTTGGGTATACATAGTGATAACCTAGGCAGGGTGTGTTCTAAGTCACTGACAAGTACAGTAAACTTCAGATGAAATCTCCATCACTATTAGGACACTTCAATGAAGGCCTTACTGGCATATCCTGGAAGGATATCCATTTCTATCTTCCCAGAGGCACTGAGTGTTTCTTTTTACAAGAGTCTTATCTTGCTGGAGTCTATCTATCTACATCATTGCCATGTAGAAAGACTGCCTGAAAGAACAAAAACAGTAAAGTTAGGATGCCTGAGTGCTCCTTTGCCCAAATAAAATATTAGCAGTGTCATCATAACTGTGGCACTCAGGTTGCCTTTACAGCAGTGTGCTGCAAAAAGTTCCACAAACATGAATCAATCTCATGACACCCTGCAGGGAAGGCAGAGCATCTCCACCTTACAGTTGAATGGCAGGGACAGGCCACAGCAACAGTGAACAGGCAATTGGAAGAAATTGAGCTCAGCAAAGTCTCGGAAGCTAGGATCAACCAAACCCTTTGGAAATTCAACCATAAATTTTAATAAAGTTCATATCCTTGGGCTTAATAATTCTGTTTCTAGTATTTTATCCTAATATACAGAAGGAAATTACCCCATATACAGAATAATTTTTTGCACAAAGGTGTTCATCAAAGCATTATTTATAAGGAGAAAAACTGCAATACCCAACAATAAGAACACACTTTTAAAATTTAAGAACACATACATAAAAGAGTACTATGATGTGATTTTAAATCATATTTAAAAGAAAATGCTCATAATAAATGTTTAGAAGGAAATGATTAGGTTATAAAATTGAATATATATTATCACACAGTTCTGTAAGAAAAAAATTTGCACAGGAAAACTATTGAAAGGACACAGGTCAAAATGCTAATAGTGCAAAGCTTCATATGGCAGGACTGTATATGGGTAATTGTTGCATAAAGGGACCCTGCTCGTAAGAAAATTTGGAAAGCACATGAAAGGAAATATTAAGTTTTTGGTTACAAAACAGTATCTAAATGATTAAAATTATTTTTTAATTACATGCACTGTAAAATTTAAATACAATGTATAAATTCTTTTATGCAACAATTAACCTAATAAAATCATAATTGGGAAGTTGAATTTGCGATATGTATCCAATGTGGTCATATCTCACAGAGGAAGAGGGACTTAAGAGGCAATGTCTAACCACATGGGTGGGCCAGCAGTGTCTTGGGGAGAGGGGTCTTCTAAGCTCCCACCACCCATCAAGGTAATTTCACACACTCCAAACAAACAGTGGGCTTGCCAGGCAAACACAGCTTTACACGGGTCTCCCAACCTTCTCTCCCGACCAGGCTGCAGTCCTAAATCCTTACTAAATAGGAATCTTAACAACCCCCACCATGAGAACTAAAACATAAAATATAAAATGGCAAATTTGTTTAAGGGTAGGTATGGTTAACTGTATGGTAGCATTTTTGTCTTGCTCTAAAACAAGAATTAAAGCCAAGGAAAAATGCCTTAACCCCTTCATCATTTAAGATATCTAAAGCAAGCCTCCTTTCCATTAACTTATAGAATGAGCAAAATCAGTCTTTCTTCAATTAAAAAAAAACTAAAATATAAGCATCATTAGTTGCCCTAGGATAGAAAAAAACTATAGTCAATAAACATACATATAGCAAACCAACTAAGGGGGTGGGCACCAGCCTCCTCCTCACCTCCATCTAAAGCTACAGTTTTAGCTAGCTGCTTGGGCAGGACAGAAGGTCAGTTCTTTCATCCTACATCATAAGTAACTTTTACCAACTATGTGGGCAAAGAAAGATGAGAACAGGCAAAGAATAAAAATGATGAGCAGTCTACTGGGACCCACCTCCAAAGAAGGCTGGGTACTTCTAGCTCCTTTATTTTACCACTGGTTATTTTCTAGAGATATTGGGAAGCTAAAAACATTGTCCCACTATAGTTACTGTGCCCAGCTCTGATAACTAACAATCAACACTTGACAGTTTCCTTAAGAATGGGCAGATTTGTTAATCCAATCATCCATCCTGCAGGAATGGGACAAGTCAGCTCTGCTTCTGAAGAACTGATTCTCCCAACTCATCCCTCACCTCTAAACACCACTCTCTGTACAGTGCTGGCTCTCACTACTTCCCAGACTTTTATGTGCACCAAGCACCTGGGATCTTGTTAGGATGCAGGTCCTGATTTAGCAGGGTTAGGTGATGCAGAGTCCAATTAAATCCCAATCTCTGAGAGTGAGACCCGGGCAGTGGTAAAGTTCCTCAGGTGACCCCTATGTGCAACTGAAGTCACACACAGTGCTAGAAGATTTGGAAAGGCTCAATCTAATTCCTGGCTACTCTGAATGTGCCCCTGCACACCAGGAACACCAGAACACTAACAGTGGCATCAGAGTTGTAGTATAGACTGACAGAGGTAACACAGCTAAAGCATACAGTAAATTCTCTAAAATATTAGCCACAGTTATCATTTTACTACTAGTAAATAATACCACTAGTATGATTATTATTCAGATAGGCTGATGCAACTGAGGGGGCCAAATTTGTAAGAAAACAGAGTTCTTAGGAAAACTATGAGTTAAAAGAAGATAAGAAAATATGAGCCAGGGAGTAGCTTCAAGAGGGTGGCTGAACTAACTTTTTAGTGAGGATGCTTCTCCTGTATGAGTGTGTAAGGAGGTGACATGGGATCCTGTGCATAACCCACAACCCAGGCAGTAATAGCCATAATAACAGCTTCCACTTACTTGGGCCTTGATTAATGTGCCAGGCATTATCCTAACTACTAAGAATTCTCCAGGCAGAACCTAAGGGTTTTCATTACTCAAAGTCTACTGTACCTTCTGATTCAGGCCAGCCTGGGATCCTGATGGGGTGGAGAATTACTTTCCCCCAGGACAGAGAAGCTGCAGAGCATCTCAATGAGTGATGAAGACTGGACACAATGTCTAAGCATGAGCCACAACAGACCAGCACCAGTCTCAGAAGGATGAAGAAAGTGTACCTAGAAACCCACCTCTGGGCTAGTCTACATTTTGAACCATGTGCCACTCTTCCTCAGGTATTTTTTGTCCAGCCTCTCTTCCTTTTCTTTTCTTGCTTCCTCTTCCTCTCAGAACTGCTTCTATAAGCTTATTTGCATGCACTTCCTGGATAATCTCCTCCCAGCACTATCCTGGCAAATGGGGAAGAAGAGTATGAAGGGTGGTACACCTGGCCACTTCACAGAGGTATTCTGTGTCACAGCCAAGCAGGTCACCCTCTGCCTAGAGAGGAGGAGACATTCTATTAAAGAACAGCACATGTGACTGAAACAATTGAAATATGCCCATTAAGGGAAGATAGAAGGGTATGGTTTTGAGCCAGTCAGGCTGGAAGTCTGAAAACAGTTCTAGAGAGCTCAATCATGTGTGTTATTTTGAATCTATATTTAAATAGCTCTTTCACTCATTTTTCAGTGGGCTATGACCACTCTAGGAGGACCTTCCCAAGCCTTCAAGGTGGAGGCTCCCATGTTATAGTTGCAGATGCTGAGAGATCTAAGGAGTCTGCTCAAAAGTCTGAGCACAAGGAGGATCAAGGCCTGGACCAGGCAAACTGGCTCAATACTATGACTCCACATCAGCCTGAAAAGGATCAAGATATGTGTACTGCATCTTATTTATGTTGTCTCATTTTTCCTCAGAGCAGCATCATGAGAGCTGCACACACAACCATCTTGACTTATAAATGAGCAAAGGAAAATGGAGAGGAGCCCGATGACTGTCCAGGTGCACAGCTCTAGTCAGTGAAGGAGGCAAAGTCCAGTCCAAGTCTGTGTGACTCTCAAACCTAAGCCACAACCTCTCTCCAGGCACTCCAACAACCTCATCTTCTCTCTCCACAAAATGTGAACAGATACAAACATTTAAGATTCACAGGACCGCTTCTTGTGATAACACTCAGTAAGTCACTTCTTGTGATTATTCTACTATCTTTCCTTCAAAAACAAAAACAAAACTTTTATGTAAAAATATTTTCTCTGAATTCCATGAGATTCTTCAACTTCACAGACCCATTTTATAAATGAGGAGCCAGAAGCCCAGAATAATTAAGCAGCTTCCTGGCATGTTAAGCAAACTAGACAAAGAACCAGAACCCAAATTCAAAAGCCCCTGTGTCTTGGCCCATATTTCTGAGGCACCACCCAGACTAAGAGGTTCCCCGCAAAATCTTCAAAGTGGCAGCCAGGGGGTAAGTCATTGTTAAGTAGTGATGCCAGGCTTCTGTGTGAGCCCATTTATAGGAGAAGATCTTCACTGCAAGGTTAGTTCAGCAGAGTTGCCACCTCACCACCATTCACACATGAATAAATCTGAGAAAACTAAAGATGGGGAGGGAGAGGTTATTCATCAGCAATAACTTTACTCAAGAGTCTTCCCAGTCTGCAAAGAAAAACAAATCCCCTATACATTGCTCTATTAGTGACAGATTCCTTTAAAGAATAATGACTTGCAAGACATGTGTGTGCTCTATTACTCAACAAAAGCAGAATCATAAAATGCTAAATGCTTTTTTTGAATTCTTATTTAGAGAGAAAGAAAACATGCTATTATTTTGTCAAAATCAGTAACCATGGCAGCCTGAGCCCTTGACTCTGTATGGCCTTTAGTTCATCAGTGCAAATGTACCTTTAATTTCTACAATTGTTTGACATTTTATCACCTGTCAATTAAGAGTCAAAATAAAATTTGCATTTAAATGTAGAGAATTCTCACCTGTGAAAGCATTTGTGGCCTGAAAACCAGCTTCCTGCATACTGCTCCCCAGACAAACCTGTGCTCTGACTCAAGCTGTCCTGTCAAGAGGAAACTGCCTGGGTGAAGCCTCAGGTCACTTCCATCTTAGCTTGTCGGAGTCCATTGCTTTGTCCCGTCCGGCTTTTGGTAGCATCTGATGCCCACCTGCCCTGCTCCCACAGAGCAGGTGGTACCTGGGATGGCACCCAGTCCAGCAGCATGCACAATTAGGGCACACAGTCACATCAGCCATCCAGCCAGAGGGTAGAGTCCATGATGAGCAGGGAGTGATGGGATCTGTGCTGCTAAGACCTGCTTTCCCACCTTAGAGCAAGGGCCTCCTCAGCAGCTCGACAGCCACCATCCTTCACAGCTCTCAGGTGCTCCAGTGGAGCTTCATGTGGTCTGATCTGCTGCTCTCTGCGCTTTACCTCTTCCTTTGCTGAAATTAAAAAGAAAGAGATCATTTTCCTGGTGACCTGTAGGAACCTTAAATTTAGTAGACTCACAGAAGCCAAAAAGGACAAAATAAAAGCCACAGAAAGCTGTGCTGATGACCACACTGTAGGCACTAGGAGAGCTCTGGGGAAGGGGCAGCTGCAGCCCATTTTTCTGAAAGTCTGTGAAAGTGTGGGAGGACAAGACAAGACAACACAGCACTGACTGCTCATAGCTTCTCTAAGAACAGCTACAAATGTCATACAACCTTTCAATATCTTTCCCCTGGTTATGCTTAGTTCATATACACCCTGAAGAAGCCCATTGCCCAAGTTCATTCCAGAGGTCTTACAAATGAGGTCTGAGGTTCAGGTCCACTGCCCATAGCACTCTAGAAAAATCTAGGGTTGAGAGGTTTAAAAAAAATTACTCTTAAGGGGGAAACAAAGGCCCATATTGATTTTTTTTAAAAATGTGAAGGAAAAGCAAATTTAATCTACAAACTATTTCATATATATTACATAATAATAACACTTTACAAAATACTTTCAGATATTTCAAATTATTATATTACACAAGTAACATTAACAATAAGAATGGCAGAAGCTCAAAAAGCCAGACTTTTAAAATGGAATCCCAAGTGTAAATATCCAGAGAAAAGGAATCTTTTATCCATTATTACCACTTCATCTTAATCAATTTGTGACCAATTTTTATAAAATGTAGCCCTATTTCTTTTTTTCACCATCAAACTAGGTTAAAAAGCAAAAGAATTTAAGCAAACAGCATATAACAGAAAGAAATCCTCAATGAAAACCCTCTTAATGCAGTAAATGTAAAATAAGGTAATAAAGTAAAATATCACTAATACAGACTAACTATTAGGAAGACTTTATATATTAGTAAAGTACTTTAATTATTAAGAAGTTCAGATATAGTTTGCCTCCTTGCCCAACCAAAAGGACAAGAACAAATCTAAAAACAAAAAATAACCAGAACTGCCAAAAAATCAAACTGAATGGAAGTCTGGCAACCAAGGAATTAAAGAAGAAATATTCATTCAGACAGGCAGGAGGGTTGGAGACAGGCAGATGGGGCACAGAGGACATGTGTCGAGGCAGCAGCAGAAAGATCTGGTGGTCAAAGCAGTGGCTGGTTGACTGGGTGGGCTCACATTTGTGTGAGGATAAACTGGGAGGAACAACTAGGGAGTGAGATGTACCACACAATCTAGGATTCCAGCACAGAGAAATAAAGTCTCAAAACCTCTAGTTGTAAAACCCTGTGCAGGTTGGGAAAATGGGAGAAACTTCCAGCCTCACAGGAGAATCCGTTGGAGAGACCCACAGGGTCCTAAAAGGTACACAAGCCCATCCACCTGGGAATGAAAACCAGAAGGATCCAATTTGCTTGTGGGTAGCAGGGGAAGTGACTGAAAGCCACCTGAGAGCAGAGCAAACAGCATTCTTCCCTCTAGTATCCTTCCCCCACATACATGACACAATGCAGCAAAGTGGGTTGCCCCACCTGGCAAATACCTAAGGCTCCACCCCTTAAAATGTAACTGGCACCCAGAGACAAAAAATATGGCCCAAATGAAAGAACAGATCAAAGCTCCAAAAATAGAACTAAGAGATGAAGAGATTGCCAACATATCAGATGCAAAGTTTAAAACACAAGTAATCAGGATGCTCACAGAAATGGTTGAGTATTGTTGCAAAAAAGAGGAGGAAGTGAAGGCTATGCAAATTGAAATAAAGGAAAATATACTTATATATATAAGTATATGTAAGTGTCCATAAAACTGTCAGCTGGTTTCTCAAATGAAACCATACAGGCAAGAAGGAGCTGGAAAAAAGTATTCCAAGTCATGAAAGGCAAGGACCTACATCCAAGATCGCTCTATCCAGCAAAGCTTTCATTTAGAATGGAAGGGCAGATAAAGTGCTTCCCAGATAAGGTCAAGTTAAAGGCATTCATCATCACCAAGCCCCTATTATATGAAATGTTAAAGGGACTTATCTAAGAAAAAGAAGATAAAAAATATGAATAGTAAAATGACAACAAACTCACAGTTATTATCAAACCTAAAACAAAAACAAAAACAAACTCAGCAAACAACTAGAGCAGGAACAGAATCACAGAAATGGAAATCACATGGACGGTTGTCAGCCAGGAAGTGGAAGGGGAAGACAGGGAGGAAAGGTACATAGAATAAGTAGCATAAATGGTAGGTAGAAGATAGACAGGGGGAGTTTAAGAATAGTATACGAAATGTAGAAGCCAAAGAACTTATATGTATGACCCATGGACATGAACTAAAGGGGAGAATGTGGATGGGGAGGGTGTGCAGGGTGGGGGAAAATAAAGAGGGGGAATTGGAACTGTAATAGCATAATAAATAAAATATATTTAAAATACATCTAATTAAAAATACATATTACAAAAAACATAAAAATTAAAATATTAAGACTTGTACTGCACTGCTTACCAAAAAAAAAATTAAAAATCTCAACTATGGTCTGGTTCATTTAAGTTCAAAGTGGCAATGAACAGATCTGAGAAAAAGTGGAAAAAAAACCCAAGGATCTATTTCTGACCAGAGCTTAAATCAGGTGTCACTCTGAGAGAGAGAGACATCATACTTTTCCACATGAGTTTCTCCCAGGGGTGTCCAAACTTTGGTATCTCTGAGCCACACTGGAAGAAGAGTTGTCTTGGTCCACACATTAAATGCATTGCAACATGTAATCACAAAGAAATCTCATAATGTTTTAAGTAAACTTATGGTTTTGTCTTGGGCCACAGTGCAAGTTAGATGCCCCTGGTTGACCTTGGCAAGTGCCAATTAGTCTCAAGATTCCCTAACAGCAAAAAAACAGGACTTTAGAAAAACATGTCCCTGCCTGCATTTCAGCAGTGGGGCAGAGAACACTGGGCAAGGCATCCCTCCCCTGGTCCGGGGCCCATTTAGAGGAGTTGGTCAAGTTCTTCAGCCTGTCAGGGTCCCCTTTCCTCACTGTAAAGTGAGAAGGGCACCCAAGGTCCCTTTTGGTCTGAGTGTGCCCCTGTGGCACTGTTTCTGATCAAGGGAGACAGGACAAATGTGCATGAAAAGGACATGGCAAACAAGTACAGGAAATCTGTACATAAACACAAGTCTAAGAACAAGTCAGAGAAACTGGCTGCCTACAACCAGGGGAGGTTGCTCTGGGATGTTACAGATTCTTCAAGTTACTTTTAATTTCTGTGATTCAGTGTGTAAAACAATTTGTAGCTTTTAAAATGCAACCTGAAAGCCATCTGAGCCCTGCATAGCTTGATGGAGTCCAGTTACTTAGGTTACCATTTCAGTAAAGCAAGTTCAAAGTCTAAAACACTTGTTTCAAATACACACACAAACTACAAACAGAAAATAGTGGCAATTATATTAGAATATCCTTTAAAAAGTCACCTTGTCAAATATAACACTTAATAAGTCCTGAAGGATCCACAATCTGTGAGGTTCTACTCATACTAAATTGGAGAAAGTTTTCCCCCAAAATAACTAAGTAGGATAACTGTCCCTACTGAATCAATAACAATCTATCTCCTTATACTATCTAGAAGCAAACGAAGCAATAGGGGCCACCTATCCCACCCCTTCACTTGATGGAGGAGGAGAATGAGGCTCAGGCAGGAGAGGGAACATGTTAAAGGTGACTGTCGTGATGAAGGCAAAGCTGGGACCAGAACCAGGTGTCAGTCTAGGCCCAAGCTCAAAGTTCTCCCATACCCGCAAATTGACCAAAGGAAGAAGTTGAGAAAGGGGTACAGTGTACATTTGTACTGACTGTCAGTGGGAATCACAGAATACTGAGACTATTTCCACTTTACCAAGCCCAAATTGGGCCAAGCCTATAACAACATGCTGAAAAGAAAAGACAAGGAAAACTCAGTGGCTTGGCACAGGGTCACACAGTCCTCAAATGAACATGCACTGCAGTGTTCTGACTTAGTCTGAGCACTTCACAGTCACCTCAACCATGGATACCAGCTGAGTAGAGGGCAGCTGAATGAGAAATGGTTACCTCTCACAGCCTGGTGTGACAGGCTGGCCACACCAGGAATTGGACTGTGAGGTGCTCCCCACCTAGTACTCGCCCCCACCCCAGCTTTTCTCAGATAAATCAGCTTACAATGGGCATGACAGGCAAAGAAAAAGGGAGTCATGCAGGGAGCTAACAAGTGTAAGCAAGAAGAGAAAGGGAGCTGTCATCTTATTCTTTGCATTCTCAGCAGAAGAGAATATGGGTTGATGAGCTATTTATATGAAACAATTTTTGTCCTCCTCACACACACCCACCAATGCCCTCATCACCCATCAATGTATGCTCTGCCAATACCTTCATTCATAGCTCCCCATGCCAACTCACTCCCTGCCTCAGCTGCCAGCAGGCTTCCTTTGGACACCTGGGCCTTGTCCATGACTTTCTCTGCTCTCTGGCATTCAGAATGCCCCAGAAGCTGCATCTTCTCATTCAGTATTTCAACTATTTGTGAGGTTGTTACTCTACCAGGGCATTATTTTAGGTGCTGAGAGATAGCAATGAGCAAAACAAACAAAGCTCCTGTCCCCATGGTGCCTATCTCATCTCTGTCTATGGAGGTATTTCCTAATAAACACCTTTTCTTGCTAATCTTTCTAGCCTTGGCATTGATGAAGGAGACCAGAATACAGTTATCTCCCCAACACATGCTGGTTATACACACTGAATCACATCTGAGCTTAAGCTGGGTCATCTTGTCACTTTACCTACTTCTGTCCTGCATCAGATGCACAAAGTTCCAAGGGCACAGTACATACAAGGCTGCTGGGCACAGGGCACTCAAACCTTGTGGGGCACTTCGTGTGGGAAATGTGGGCTGGGATTCTGAAGCATAGGGAGTGACACCCCCCCCCCCACTACCACCAATGAAAACACAGTAAAAATGAGAGCTTTACACACAAGCAGGCCAGAGGATAAAAGGCTCTGAGTCAGTCAGTCTACCTTGGGTTTACCTCATTCTGGGCTAAGTATGATTTTTGGCAGTTACATAACTCCTGTGAACCTCAGTTTCTTCATCTGTAAAATGGAAGTAACAAGGACATTTACTTCATAGAATTATGGTGCACTTAATGAGGAAAAATATATAAAACATTAGTCTCTAATAAATGCTAAAGAAATAATAGTAGCTACAATGATTACAACTCACCTCAGCTGATGACAGATAAATTATATCTTTGACAATATACCCCACCCACCTTCTTTCACTTCTTATCTGACCTTATTGAACACAACAGGTCATTTTATCTCATAGTCCCTCAGTTGATTTGTCTTCTTTTTAAGCTCTCATTAGATAAAAATCTAAGCTCAAAATCATTCTATATCAGCTAAAATTAATAACAAAGAGAAACAAGGAAAAGGATACAAAATTAAAGAAAACATGTGAGTGATGCATTTGGTCTGAAATACAAGAAGAAAAAATGACAAAAAGAAAACCTTGCCTTGAAAAGGAAAAGAAGCCTCTTGATATCAATTTTTTTTCATGTTTTCATATTGAAATATCAAATCTTAAAAAACAACAATGGATAGTAATCAATAAATTTAATTAAGGTTTCATATTTCCTTGCAGGAAATCCTTCTTCCATCCTTTTTCATTTGGTTTGTTTCCTTGATAAAATGCTAACTTTTTAAGCCCTTTACATGTACTTGTGAGCTTTCACAAGGCCCCAAGAATGAAACTGCACAGAGAGGACACCTACCAACCCCAGTGCTGCTCTACACAACAGGAGGTATTGGAACAGAATCACCAATACTTTAAAGCTAATAAAAAAAATGATCAACAATAAAACAGCTGATGTTCCCTATAAGAAATGAATGATCTGCATATTTTCATCACTTGCATTAACAAAGGCTTCCTAAATGTCTCTTGTTTACAAAGCTCCAGACCATCTCCACATCTGTGCCCATTTAATCAAAACACACAGGGCACACCTAAATTTTGATTAAGTAATTCTGACCAGTGGCCAGTAGATATCATTGCTCAATTTAATGTAGGTATGACTGTGAGTCACACACGCATGAACACACATGGCTGTTTAGCAATTTGTGCCCTAGCAGAGAGACTCCTTACTAAGTATGCCTATTACAACGAAATTTAGAAGTCCTGCTTACCTCTGAAGAAAGAAGGAAGTTCCCATTGTCTGCAGAGTAGACACAGGTACAAATCCATCCCATATCCTCTTAGAACTTAAACTTCCACTCAACTACTATGCTGTTTCTCTCAGTTAAAAGAACCAGAAGCAGAAGCACTGTATTACACACACATCATCCTAGGAAGATCACAGATTCTATGATGACTTAGAGAAACCACAGATTCTCATATGAGAACTAAAGACCTCATTTGAGACACATCAAATTGTGGAAACAGAACTCATTTAGCCCAGTTAGTTAGTATTGGTGGAACAATTTAATCGGATCACAAAAATCTAAGATGAATATTTCAGCAGACATCTGAAAAATGTAACACAAAATGGTACTGTCTGAGGTTGGCCTCAGAGCTGCTATCATCAGCAGCGGACAGTCTGAGTGTGATAAATGAGCTCTCGGTGGTACAGTTACATGTTACACACAGTGATGAACGTTACATCTGCACGAGGCCCCAGCACACCAAGCCACTTGACAAGCAGCGCCTGACTCCACATATATTAGGAAAACACTGAGTTTCACATCTTCCTGAAAGGTTCGATGAGGCAGGGCCATGAAAGTGCATCTGCCCTGAAGAGTGGCTGTTGAAGGGAGCAGAGGATTCAGGGTAAAGGCTGCCTAGTATTTACTAATAGGACTACACAAACCCAGTCCCTGTGTGTTCTGGAGGCCTCCAGCCAAGCAGAAAGAGTTCATTAGACCAATTTCCGCTGCCTTGGTAACAAAGGCTATGCATGTACTTTTGTATAGGAAAAGCAAACTAGTGTTATTCATGGGGGGAAAACACTACAGACAGATACTGGGTGTCCCATCAAGCAGCCCAGACAGTGATGAAAACATGCCCACTTGTAATACAGAACTGTCCCCTCCAGAAGCCCAGAGTATTCATCAGAAGTAGTCTCTTACAGTACCTGAAGCCATGTGCTTGTGAGTTTTCTCAGCTTAGAAGCACTTATCAGTAGTTACAGAAAAGTGTCTCATTCCACATTGTGTACTAAAGCCAGCCTCAGTATCCCTGATGCTGAGTGAATCTGCCTGACATGTCCACAGATCCAGTCGGCATCAGATCTGGGCAAGAGAATGCCTGGACAACTGCAGGGCTGTGGCAGCAAGAAGGAATTTTAACTACCAAATTTGGAACCTAAAACCACTGTTCATGTTCCCATCATTTGCCAAAGTTAAGTGCACAGATTGCAAGGCCTTTCATGATCTAAGGACACCATGGGCCTCATCAGCCTGACAGGCAAACTTTCTCTGCATTTAAAACAGCATCTTCTTTCAGTTCTTCCTTTTTCCCTCTCAAAGTCTAGTCCTTATTTATCCTCTTCCCCCCTGGAGTCAACAAGAAGGAACTGACTCATAGTAACCCAGCTCTGCAGTGGAGCCCTCAGCAAGCTTCTTCAGATGCAAGCCCTGAGGACTGGAGGGAGGCACAGTTGGGTAGAGGGGAATGGAAGGCAGGAGGAGACTTTAGCACAATGTATAACAGTGTGTCCCCATCCCCCAACTTCCTACAGCCTAATGCAGTAAAAGTTCCCCCAAACAGCAAGAATGAGGATTTGACTTTGTTCCTCACAGGAAAGCAAGCTATTGCTGCTTTTCACCAGAATACTCTCTCTAGACCAGTGTTCCCCAAATATTCCAAAAGGAAGCATGTAATCATCAAAACTAAATTTTGCCTTTTTTGACTCAAAAAAATATGTTAATAAATACATTTGAAATAGGAAAATACCCATATATAAATACACCAGACTAGTGTCAAAGAGCAAGGAGCTGACTGTTTATTTGGGCTGCCTGGTGGGAGAAAATGATAAATCAGCTCCCATTAGGTGACAAATTATTGCAGCCAGGGACATTCTGCAATCCACCTTGACACTGAAACAGATGCTCACTCCATGGAGGGTTGTGCTTAGCAGACAGCACTGCTCTGGAATCAAATAGCACTTAGAATGACAATTCTGCTAAGCAGCTCCCACACACACCATACCCAGGGAGATTACACAACCTCTCTGAGCTTCAGTCTCTTCATCTGTCAAATAAGGCATTAATATAACCGTAAGAGAGTGATAATGACTAAATGAGAAAGTACATGAAAACATGCACATGGCACCAGAATATCTAACAGACCCTCAATAAATGGTTAAGGAAGTAATGATATACAGGGAAGAGGGCAGATACGACATTATTGTGAGACCCCTGGGAAATATATGGAAGGCGTGCTCAGTCAATCAGCTGTAAGAGAGGTGAGAGAAAGAGTTGAGGGGGGCAAAATATAGCATCTCAAGGGGGTCCAGTGAGTAATACTCTGTGGCTGAACACTCAAAGAGTTAAAACCTAGAGCCTGGTTACATTAAATATTTTCATCTTCAAATAATTACTTAAATAGGTCAACATCAAGTATGTTTCACTGTTTCTTTAACACAGCCAAAACTGGCCCATCTAACTAGAACACCCAACCTTAGCAGGGCCTAAGTTAACCCCTGTTTCACTCTACCAGGCCCTCATCCCCACACTAACACATGGAGACCATTAATATTTACTGCACATGCACCAACTGTAGGGATTCCCCACATCAGAAAAATAATTCCTATTGAAATAACTTATCTTTTCATTTCCTTTGAGGAAAAACATGTTATTATATTCAATAAAACCATACAAGAAATAATAGCTAAAGAAAACATTTAAATAACTTATACCAACACCTAAAAATAGCTTCTGGAAGAAAAGAAAATAATTGGCATTTTCAAGGATATTTTAAGCACCATTTCCCTCCTCCTTCCCCAACCCTTCCCTACAGATAAGTCACAGCTACATTCAGAGCCACACTGGCCTCTGGCCTAGTGATAAACTTGGGCAAAAGGGTTCTCATAGTGAGGACAAATGCTGTCATTGAAATTTAAAAGCCTTCTAGCTACTCTACTACCATCCCCTTTCCCTTCTGGTTCCCATGGAAACAGACCTCAGATTGCCAAAAATAGGGTAAAGATAGCACCATGACCAGTTCCCCCCTCCCCCAGCAATCGGTTTCCATGGGAACTAGAATAGAAGGAATAGAGGCAATGTAGCTAGACTGCCTGCAAATCTGCATCCCCATCAGCTGGAGATGCAGACGATGCTGGCACACTGTTCCAGTGGCCTGCAGACCTCCATGGGTTCTTTAAGAACTGCACGTCCACTCTTGGATGGAGTCTCAGAGAAAGGGAAGTTCACAGCAGGGTAGACTGTGGACCAAAGCAAGCTGAGGACCTCCATACACACACTCAGCAATCTCAAACATCCCTTTTCTAAAAAGAGGTGATTCCTTTCAAACCAGTGGTTCCCACAACTGTCTTGGCATCAGGATGACCTCATACCTAGTAAATTAATATTTCAGGGGGCTGGAACCAGGATTCTAGAGTTCTTATCAGCTCCAAAGGTGATTCTGATGCTTGGTCATTTGGGGAAACCAGTGATCTAGACTAGAGTTTCCCAATATTTAAGGTGCTCATGGATCCTGTAGGGACCCTAGTGAAATACACATTCAAGTTCCACTGGTCTGGAGCAGAACCTGAGATTCTGTATTTCTAACCAGCTCCCAGGGGATGTTGATTCTGCTGGTCCTTGAACCACACCTGAGTAATGAGAATCTAGATTCCAATAAACCGTCTGGACTCTAGAACCTCTCCATAGACCAAAGACAGAGACTACAGCTATTCCCACAGTGGCAATTTATTCCCATTTTCAGCCATCAGTCCACACATGGGCCAGAAGACCTTTAAGGCAGACATCTCGGCCGATAGGGTCTTAAAACAAGTCAAGTCATACTTCATATTCCCCACCCTCTACCTGTTTTCTCTGCCTCCAGAAACCATCTGCATGGATAAGAAGGGAACTGAATATTGAAAAAGTATGAATAATCATAAGGGGAATGAAACAGGAGTGTTTCCTCCAAATTTGATTTCTCTAAGAAAAGAGCAAATTTTGCATAGTTAAGGATTAAAGGAGTGGTGGAAAGTGTGTGAAATATTTATAAGCATAGATGTGTTATCAAAGGAAAATGGAACTGCCCACATCATTTTAAAAGAAATCACACAAAATTTTGAAAAACTCTACAATCATTATTAAGGAAATAACTCAGCTAGCCTTAAAATACCTACTCTGAAAGAAAATGTAGAATAAACGAATCCATGTTTTAGCTAAAAGTATGCAAAGTAATACAAAAGTAATGTTTATTTCTATACTGAACCACAAAAACAGTTTTAAACTACATAAAATGTCAGTGTGTCATTCACAAGCAATTCACTGATTTTCTGCTAAAAGAAATCTTCATTTTGCTTGTATATAAAAGGGAGTTATTTCTGTTTGTTTCATTAAATACATTTTGTATCTCCTTTTTGAAAGAGTGTAACATATTAATCTTTGAAAATTATTATATGAGCAAAAGTTCAACTCAAAAAATAACCTTTTGATTCTAAAAATGTAAAAGGGCAGAAAATCAATTCTTTGATTAGTCAGCACACAAGCAACAAAGAAAGCTCAGTATTTTGCACAGTCCTGTAACTGCAGGCAGCCAAAGAAAACTTCGCACATAGTGTGTGACACACATTTTCATTTCAATGAGGCATATATATATTATATATATACACATATATATGTATATATATAATATTTATTTATACATTCATGTATAATGTCACACAAATTTTCAAAAATGAGTTAGTTTGGACTCAGTTGCTTTTTAGCTTCCCAAAGCACATGAAGGCAAAGTGCTAAAACTGTTGTGATAAAAAAAATGAAATCAAAATACAGGACTTCTATATTTTTTTAAAAGACAGCAAACATACACCTAAACGAAATAACAAATTAAACAACTTTAGTAGAGGATGCAAAGTGGTGTGAGTTGTTAAGTGCTCCATTAAAAAAGATAAAAGTAATTGGAAACAAATGCAGAGATGTGCTTACACCCAGCTCCACTGAAACTGGTTAGTCTGTGAGACCCTAACCAGAGAATCAGTTGTGGGTATTTGTGTACATGTGTTTACTTTACGTTCACATGAAGAAGCAACTGGAAAAGGGTCAGCAAACTTCCTACAAAAGGCCAGATGGTAAATGGTTTTGCAGGGCATGAATTTTCTGTCCCTACTTCTCAATTCTGTCATTACACCATGAAAGCAGTCACCAAGAACAGCCCATAAGTGAATGAGTGTGATGAGTATCAACAATACTTTCTACAAACAAGTGCTAGCCAGGATATGGCCTACGAGCTATAATTTACCAACTACTAGACTAGACAACAAAAAATTTATTTGGGGGGAATGTCAATTTCAACTTCCTCTTCACAGTTTCAGTGAAGGAAGGGGAAAAGGCTACAAAATCTGTCTCATATTCATTTTTCAGTCACCCCTGAGGAACTCCTGGATTCTCAATACCTCAAATGTTCTAGCATTTTCCAGCAGTTGCATACAGCTCTATATAGCTGCTACTAATTAACACAATAACTATTTGCTGTATGCTGTTTGTGTTCTCTGTATTTTTCTTGACTCCTTCACTAGATTTTAACAATCTCAAAGGCAAGATTTTTATTTGTATCGTCCCTCAGAATTTAGCTTAGTGTTCAGCAAAAGATACTGGTGACAACAAATCCTTCCTTTTTCTCAAAAGGTAGGTAACATATGGCTACACAGAAAAAAAGAACAAAACATCCCCATTTTTAAATTTTTATTGTATTTTTCAATTACCATGTAACCCCCTTATATCTCCCACCCCCCTGCAGTCACCACACTGTTGTCCATGCCCATGAGTCCTTTATCCTTTTTGTTCGATCCTACCCTCCTAACCTCCCTGCCTGTTAGCTGTCATCAGACCTCTATCTATAGTCTATCTCTATTTTGCTTATTAGTTCAGTTTGTTCATTAGATTTCATATCTAAGTGAAATCATATGGTATTTGTCTTTCTCTGACTGGCTTATTTTACTCAGCGTAATGTTCTGCAGATCCATCCATGTTGTCACAATGGGTAAAATTTTCTTTTTATGGCTGAGTAGTATTCCATTGCATAAATGACCCATAGTTATTTTAAGGGTCACTACTGATGGACAGTAGTCCACTCATCTACTGATGGACAGTTGTCAGGGTTCCCATATCTTAGCGATTGTAATTAATGCCGCAATGAACACAGGGGTGCTTATGTTCTTTTGAATTAGCATTTTGGGTTTCTTTGGATATATTCCCAGAAGTGGGATCCTGGGGTTAAAAGGCAGACCCAATTTTAATTTTTGGGATATCTCCATACTGCTTTCCATAGTGGTTGCACCAGTCTGCATTCCCACTAACAATGTAAAAGGATTCCCTTCTCTCCACATCTTCGCCAATACTTGTTGTTTGTTGATTTATCAATGATAGCCATTCTGACAGGTGTGAGGTGATATCTCATTGTGGTGTTAATTTGCATTTCTCTGATGATTAATGACGTTGAACATCTTTTCATATATCTATTGGCCATGGTCCTATTTGGAGAAGTGTCTATTCAGGTCCTTTGCCCATTTTTTAATTGGATTGTTTGTTTTTTTCTGTTGAGTTAGAAGAAATAAAAGGCATCTAAATTAAAAAGGAAGAAGTAAAACTGTCTTTAGTTTTAGATAACATAATACTGTACATAGAGAACCCCAAAAATTCCACCAAGAAACTACTAGGACTCACAAATGATTTCAGCGAAGTATTAGGATACAAAATTAATATCCAGAAATCAATTGCATTTTTATACACCAATAATGAACTAACAGAAAAGGAATTAAGATAACAATCCAATTCACAATTACATCAAAAAGAATAAAATATCTATGAATAAATATAACCAGGATGTAAAAGACCTGTACTCAGATAATTATAAGACACTGAAGAAAGAAATTGAAGAAGATGCAAATAAGTGGAAGCACACACCGTGTTCATGGATAGGACAAATTAACATCATTAAAATGTCTATGCTACCCAGAGCAATCTATAGATTCAATGCAATTTCTATTGATTCCAATGTTGTACTTCACAGAACTAAAAGAAATATTTCAAAAATATATATGGAACCACAAAAGGCCCACATAGCAATAGCAACCTTCAGAAAGAAAAATAAAGTTGGAGGAATCATACTACCTAATATGAAACAGTACCAAAACAACATGATACTGGCATATAAAACAGACATATACATCAATGGAATAGAGTAGAGAGCCCAGAAATAAACCCACACCTTAGCAGTGAATTAATATTTGACAGAAGAAGCAAGCACAAACAAGGAGTGAAAGAGTTTATTCAATAAATGGTGTTAGGAAAATTTGACAGATACCTGTGAAGAAATGAAAATAGACCACCTTTTATACCACACACAAGAATAAGTTAAAAATGGATTAAAGACTTAAATATTAGACCCCAAACCATAAAAATCCTAGAAGAAAACATAGGCAGTAAAATCTTGGACATTGCTTGTAGCAATATTTTATCTGATATATCTCCCCAGGCAAGGAAAACAAAAGAAAAAAATAGGACTACATCAAACTATAATATTTTTTCACAGCAAAAGAGACCATTGACAAAATAAAAAGACAACCCACAGAATGGGAGAATATATTTGCCAATACATCTGATAAAGAGTTAATACCCAAAATTTATAAAGAACTTATACCCCCATTTTTTATAGTTACCCCAATGCAACTGTGGTAGGAGGACATTCTCCAGCTGTATTCTATGAAGGCCAAGTGTATAATAGTTCACTAGAACTTCCTGAAGGCTAGGACTGACCTTATCCAATAGTGTCCCCAGCAACTGCACATGGAAACATCTATTAAATTCAACAATATATGTAGTCTGATGAATTAATCTAATTTCTTACACTTGAACAGAACTGTGGAATTTGGAAATAGGAAATGTTCTTTCATATCATCCAGTTCACCTCATAGTCCTATATAAGCAGAAATTATGGCTCAGAAATCACCACAAGTTATGCAGAGCTACACCTAGAACAGATTATAAAACTGAGCTAAATATGATACTCTTTTAAACATAATATAAGAAATCCCTACTGTTCTAAAGAATCCTATAATGAATCGTCCCTTATAAATAAAAACCTGTTCATTAGTGAAAGGTATTGTTCCCTAATTGAGCAGTTCCCTGAACCTGGGTTCTGATTGACTCGCTCTACCTCATGGAAGGTGCACTAGTAACTACTCACAGTGTTTATACAGGAGATGTGACAGTCTGCAATGATGTGACAGTGACAATATCAAGTTGTGGCTTGGGATTCAACAGCAACAAATATAAAATGCCATGCTTCTGGGGACAGGCCCAATCTAAGAGCACATTACATCATCCTGTGTCTCAGCAACATTTCACAGACCTCAATCTCAGTTTCTCTATAGACTGTTCCCATGAAACCTTAGAGTGAGATGAACACAGACAGCAATTTTCAGAGGAATCTAAATCCCAAAAAAGAAAAGTCTTCTCTATAGCCATCTCTGCTGCCTGCTGCTGGAACCTGGTTTCCCAAGGAGAACAAAACCTACCTGAAACCACTAGCTTAGTGTAAAAACCTTGGTACCATACTCTAATGAGAAAAGGTAGAAGCAACAATAACTATGAAGAAGACATTGCCTACATCTAAAAACAAGGTAAGAACTGATGTCACAGAAAATGGTCAGTTCCATGTACCATCCAAGCTATTTCTCTTGGCCGTCTGGCAAAGCAGGAAATGAAAAAAGCATCACCTTTAGAGTTTTTATTATTGTGAATAATATTTGCCTTACAGAGGTGATACAAATACTAAATTACATAGGGTGTATACATGCCTGACACAGAGAAGGTACTCAATTGTATTATTATACTGAGCATCACCATACCAGGAATCATTAAAGATAATCAACACAGTCAACTCAAGTAAATAAAGGCAAAGTGAAAACTAGTTTTCAGTGTGTTCATATGCGGCGCTTCTATCTAGCTTCCCCTAGCAAAAAGAATTAGGGTCTATAACATTTTCTTCTCTCACCATTGATGCTTCACAACACATGGTCAGAAAGTCATAACACCAACCAGCAGGATGAACAGAAAAGAAAACAGACATCTCCTCAGGAGAACACACAGCTCAGAGGACTTGACCTGGTAAGAACTGTTAAAACAGGTAAACACATCTTTGTGATATATAAAGATTGTACAGTGAAGATGGCAGCATGTAAACATGACTTACCTCTTCCCACAACCATATCAAAATTACAACTAAATTACAGAACCATCAGAAATCTAGTTGAATGGACATCTGACAACTATAGAATTAAAGAAACCACATCTATCCAGACTGGTAGGAGGGGCAGAGATGCAGAACAGGCTGGTCCCATACCCAGGGGTGATGGATAAAAATACGGGAGGGATATCTTAGGAGTGAGGAGACCTAGGCACACATCAGGTCCCATACTCCAGGGTTCCAATGCCAGGAAGATATGTACCCCAAATTTCTGGCTGCAAAAACCAGAGGGGACTAAGTTGGTGAAAGAAGGGCCCAATTTTCCTTGTGACTGAAAGCCAGCCAAGAGCTGAGCAAGTAGAACTGTTTCATCTGAGACCCCCTCCCCCACCTATAGTGCTACAATGCAACAACATGAGCTGCCTCATCCTAATGAACACCTAAGGCTCTGCCCCTTACTATATAACAGGTGCACCCAGACAAAGAAATATGGCCCAAATGAAAGAACAGATCAAAGTTCCAAAAATAAAACCAAGAGATGAAGAGATAGCCAACCTATCAGATGCAGAGTTCAAAACACTGATAATCATGATGGTCATAGAAATTGGTTGAGTATGGTAACAAAATAGAGGAAGAAGTGAAGGCTATGCAAAGTGAAATAAAGGAAAATATACTGGGAACCAACAGTGAAGGGAAGAAAACCAGGACTCAAATCAATGATTTGGAACAAAAGGAAAAAGTAAGCATTCAACTAGAATAGAATGAAGAAACAAGAATTTTTTAAAATGAAGAAAGGCTTAGGAACCTCTGGGACAACTTTAAATGTTCCAACATCTGAATCATAGAGATGCCAGAAGGAGAACAAGAGCAAGAAGTTGAAAACTTATTTGAAAAAATAATTAAGGAGAACTTCCCCAATCTGGCAAAGGAAATAGACTTTTAGAAAGTCCAGGAAGCTCAGAGAGTCCCAAAGAAGTTGGACCCAGGGAAGCACACACCAAAGCACATCATAATTACATTATCCAAGATAAAAGATAAGGAGAGAATTTTAAAAGCAGCAAGAGAAAAGGAGACTGTTACCTAAGCTGTCTCCTGACAGCTAAAACAATAACAGCTGACTTCTCAAAAGAAACCTCACAGGCAAGAAGGGGCTGGAAAGAAGTATTCCAAGTCATGAAAGGCAAGGGACTACATCCCAAGATTACTCTCTATCCAGCAAAGTTATCATTTAGAATAGAAGGGCAAATAAAGTGCTTCCCACAAAAGGTCAAGTTAAAGGAGTTCATCATCACCAAGCCCTTATTATATGAAATGTTAAAGGGACTTATCTAAGAAAAAGATTATCAAAACTATGAACAGTAAAGTGACAACAAACTCACAACTATCAACAACTGAACCTATAAAACAAAAACAAAACAGAAACAAACTAAGCAAACAAGTAGAACAGGAAGAGAATCACAGAAATGGAAGTCACATGAAGGGTTATCAACAGGGAGGTGGAAGGTGAGGAATGGGGGAAAGGCTACTGGGAATAAAAAGCATAAATGGTAGGTACAAAATAGACAGAGGTGGTTAAGAATAGTATCGGGAATGGAGAGGCCGAAGAACCCATTGATAGACCATATACAACCCATGGATATGAAATAAGGTGGGGGAATGTGGGTGGGAGGGGCAGTTCAGGGCAGAGGGGAATAAAGGGGAGAGGAAAAAATTGGAGAACTGTAATAGCATAATCAATAAAATGTATTTTTTAAAAAAGAATAGATAAAACTTAAGGTGTTCCTAAACAGCCTAGTCCCAAAATATCTATAAGAAAGTGCCTAGAGAAATAATATAAATGAAGTGACTCAGGTAAGTGTCATGAAAGCACCTAGAAAGCCATGTGGTATACACTAGGCTCTCTTCTACCTGGACAGATGGACCACAGGTAGACAACAGATGGATAAAATCACAGCTGCTTTATGAGGAATATCTGCTTTATATCTTTGTTTTTAATATTTGTTCAATTTAAATATGATATTTAAAATTAAATTCTGGTGTAGACTGGACTCTTAGCAACTACAGCTCCTTAAATAGAAAGCAGCTACAACTGAAAGGTTGTCCAGGCCAGGGGGCAGCACCCATGTCACATGGCCAAACAGCTAAGTGCATTCTCCCCATCATGCTGTAGCACCTGACATGGAGATCCTCACCCTCTCTAGGTCCCCTCCTGATATGTCTGTTATTCTTTTCTTTCTTGCTTCTTCCTCCTCTGCTCATTCCCTAAGGCTGGTGTCCCATTTTCAGGCTTCTCGTCTATTCCTTCCAGACACTCATCTTCACAACTATGTATGTGCTGATATCCCCCAAACTGTAACTTTGGCTCAGGAAACTCTTCCTGAGCTCCAAATCCATTTCCTCCATAGTCCCACTTGGATATACTGAAATATACCCAATACCCAATTTTAAGACATCAAAAAACAAATTGTTCCTTCCAAACCTGTTCCTTGCCTTTTTATACTCCCTGACTCAAAATAGAAAGTACAGTCATCCCAGCCCCTCCATGTTCCCAGCCTGCACTCTCAGTCACCTACATGCCCATTGTCCCTCTTCAGTCCACTCTATTCACATTACCACAGCTACACATCTAGAATACTCTCCTGTTCAGGGCTTTCCAGATGGAAACTGACTGTGGTTCTCCAATGTCTGTCAGGGTGTAGTGTGTAATTCCTCAGCATGACATTTCCAGACTCTTGGCCTACCTTCCATCCAGGTCTCTATAATCAGCCATGCCAGGCTTGTTGCCTGCCCATAAACCCAGCAGGCCCCTTCCTGGCCCAAGGAATGACCTATGCATATCTAAGACCCCTTTTACCTCTTCCCTGTCTGTTAGTCCCTATGTATCCTAGAAAGTCCTCCTCCAACTCCATGTGCCCTCCTCTGCACAATATCCCCCCAACTGTCTGCACCACCTGAAACACAACTCTCTCACACTGATACCCCTACCCCTGCAATAGTTTTGAGACTCTGTGTCCATCAAAAGCATCTAGGGATTTTATTTAAAACTAAGAGGCCAAGCTCCATCTCCACAGGTTGTGATTCAGCGGGGCTGGAGTGGGTTATAATACCTTCCTTCACATACTCAAAGGACTGTCATGCAGACAACAAACAGGATGACTCTCCATAGATAGCTAGCTCAGAACTAGAACCACTGAATTAAAAATATGGTTTCAATCCACTGACAAAAGAAAAGTTTTAATAATTAAGAACCATACAAAACTGAAATGGGCTGCCTCATGAAGCAATAGGCTCCCTATCACTGCAGTTGTTGGAGAAAGGCTGAATGAACACATTTTGAGAGTAATAAAGAGGGGTTCATCCATCACATAGGATTGTATCAGATAGCCAAGAAATGTCCTCCACCTCTGAATGATTTACAATAATAGCAATTGTGTGTGGATTAACCCTTGTTGAATCTGGCTCAGAGCCCTGTTCTCAAAAGTGACCTCAAGGACACATCCTAAAATGATGAATGGTTCTCTCAGATACCAACCGTAAAGATCAGCCATGACCCAGACAGAAGCCAAGGCCAGTATTCATTAACTTTGCCTTAAAAAATGGAAATTGAATCTCAAGTATTCTTAATACTAGAAGTAAGGCGCTATGAAGGGTGTTTTTGTTTCAGGGTTTTTTTTAGAGGAACTAGACTAAAGATAGAATTCAGATATTAAAGATCAAACAATCCTCATTTTTGTTTCAGAAGGATTTTTTCTTACATTGACACTTTAAATATCAAATAAATATTACAGACCCTAATTTCTAAAGGCTGATATTATAAGATGGTCAACACAGGGCTAAAGAAATATTGAGCTTCAAAAGTCAAAAATTTAATTTTAGTTGAACATCCAACAATCCTGGTTTTTCTACAGAAGGGCCTATGAATCATTCCAATAACTGTCTTTAGGGAGACAATGTGAGAAAGAAACAATGCTGTGTTCTCTCCTTCCACTGGACAGTAACCAGGGCCTCTTACAGAACAATCATTGACCCTGAGATAGACACATAATTTACAATGAACAGGTATTTACTCTGAATTTCAAATAATCAGCATATCCTTATGGTCAAAAAATAATAAAACCCAAGTAGGAAATCTTTCTGACTTTGAGACAGGCAGCCCTTTAAACAAAATGACTTCAGTCTAATGGGCTTTTACATAAAGTATATTGCAGTTTCAAAACAATTTACTTTTATGGGAGTTCTCTATGTCTAGATACAAACTGGGTGCTGTCAGAAAGGGAAGCTGTCAGTGGAGGGGATTCATGTACATAAATAACAAATAACGTTGAATTTTTCTTATGAGCAAAAGGTAGAAAAAGTTCTTTATAATGAATTTCACCACTCTCTACAGAACATTTCAAATGTCACCAATTATCATTTCTGCCATAGTGACTACAGAATTAAAAGCAGCCTGATTTTGTGCTAGAGTTATTTGCTTTGTTTCCCACAGTAGAGTTTTCATTCTTAGGTAGCATGAAGACACGTGAGGGGAACAAAGTTTTCCATGTATCTACAAGAAGGCAGCACCAAGATTTAAGTTAATAGAGCTTTCTATTTGAGTAACTCATAGAACCAACACTCAAAGTGAAGAGCAAAAGATTGATCCTGAAGTATCAAAGGTGCTACTACACAGGAGAACATTCCAAGGACAAACACCTGTGTTTCCAGAGTAAAGAACAAACAAACGAATACTATACTAAAGTGTTTCCCTAATGACTCCTATCTATATTCATCTTTCCCTTCCTATGCCCTTCGCATCCACTGTCTGCATCACACCATGAGAACCTTTTCTACCTGTTTTTACTGTACAACTCAGCAGCACACTATATCATTCACTAATTGCTTTGAGTGTGTGCCTTTTCAACTAAGCTGCTTATAAACAAGGACATGGTTCTATATCCCTTGCATCCATTCTTTCAGAGCACTACACAAACTTCAAACCCAGCAAACCTGCTGGGTTGCTTGCTTCTTTCCTTCCTTTTCTCAGTGAGAAACCATTGAGAGACTCCTGCACAGGTAGTACTGTTCAAAGCAAGAACATCATAAGGTATGCAGGAAATAGAACCAAGTACCTTTACTGAGGACTTTAAAATTGACTAGGGACTTATATAACACATACCCCTACACAGTAAAAATCATACTTGTCATTCAAGAACATTTTTGAACAAAAAGGAATAATGTTCACTCTGGAAATATAATACATTTAAAAATTAATATTTATAATCCTATCATCAAAGCAATCAGTACTAGTATCTTGGCATGTATCCTTCAGATCAGTTAACTACATATATAGTATCATATTACAGAGCCTATTATAATGTTTTAATTTGACATATATTAAAACTCATTTTTAGTTAATTATGGAACAGAACATTTATATGACCTTGGTATATTTGAAGACAATCTTTTAAAATTCAGAGTAAAACTCATCTTCATTCCTTGTTGATAACAAAAGCAGACATAATAGAGATGGTAGCAAAGAACACGCATAGTACATGAAATTATTTAGAGACTTTTAATACCAGCAGGCATTGCAAAAAGTAGTGTCAAGTTGTATTACAATTCCATCTAAAAAGTGCTCCAGTGCTGTTAATTTGACAATTAAAATGTTTCACATTTTTTAAACTGAGACTTGATTATAATTATAAAGATAAGGTATCTATGAGACCACAACTGATACTTATTTTATTTTTATTACAATACAACTCCTGATACTACACATTTTATAATGGAAATGACAATTACTATTATCATTGACAGCTGTCAAAAACATTTCCTGAGCCCTGGCTGAGCTCAGGGCTCATACTTCCTACTGAGCCCTGGCTGGTGTAGCTCAGTGGACTGAGCATGGGCTGCGAACCAAAGGGTCACCGGTTCAATTCCCAGTCAGGACACATGTGTGGGTTGAGGGCCAGGCCCCCAGTGGGGGCCACGAAACAAGCAGCCACACACTGATATTTCTTTCTCTTTCTCCTTCCCCTTCCCCTCTCTAAAAATAAATTAAAATCTTTAAAAAAAACACTTTCCCTGAAAGCCAAGGTCATAAGCCAACACTAATTCAAAGACAATGTGATAGTCAAAAATACAAAACTGTCCTCAGAGCTGACTCCTAGAATCCTCTGAAATAAAGCATAACAGGTTTTATTCTGTTTAGACAAAACTCTTTTAGGTGCTGGGATAATTAAACCACAAAGGAACACTTGAGAAATATACATTTTAATTTCTACTACAGTTTTCTTCTGGTACAGTCCTAATGACTTTCATTAAGGGGAGTAACTTGCAGCCTGCCCACCTACCCACCTCCATTCACCATTCTCCTTATCCTAGGTCTTTCTGCCAGCCAGCATTTTAACCTGATAACTATGGCACATAGAGTTGATTCAAAATATGAATTTTCCCAAAAGAGCAGTCAGGCTCTCATATCTCAAGAAAAAACATTATAGTGTTCCAACTAATCTCTTCTCTGAAGCCATAAAACTATCCAACAAACTCATATCCAGTGATCCACCAACTTCTTATGTAATATTCATAATGGGAGTCAGAAGAAACCTTCTTGCCCTTAACACAAATAGATAATTAAGTTTCCTTCAAGAATAACTGTATGGTGTTCTTCTTCTCTGCATTCCCCTTTTTACTTCTATTCAATTGATTTCCATACTGTTAGTCTATCAAGCTGTTTTCTTCTACTTCCACCTTTGGGATTTTCTAATTGTTGTATTCAATTTTCCTTCTAAGATATGTTTATATTCCTACTAAAGTCTAGCTGAAAATGAGTGGGTGCATACCTGAAGCAAGCAGACTGAGAGCCAAAAGTCACCTGGACTATATCCTGCCAGGGCAGTGGTTTCAGAATTAGACAACCATACTAAGTTGGCTCTATGGTATTCCTAAAGAGCTGTTCCAAATCATACCTTGGTCTCCTCTACATGTCAGTTTCCACTGTTTACAGACTTTGTTACATACTTTGTTGGCATATTTACAGACTTTGTTTGTCCAAGGTCTACTTGGATTGCAAAAAGACTTGGAATGATAAGGTCACTAGAACACTAAACTGACACAAATGTATGAAGGTAAAATTGTGATTGACATGCTGAAAAACCAAGAAATATTTATTTTACTACAAACTGTGAGAAAATCAGACAAGAACTGCTGCCTGACATTCCTACATAAGCTGGCACTACACACAACCAGTCTAAACAGAAATGCTGGTGTACAAGGCTAAGTAACTATAACAAATTCCAAAGATGGCCTTTCTCTTCTTACATTTCTCTTTACATTGTATTCCAAACACAGGTCTTTGCCCACTCCACCTTCCTCTGTGGGTAACAATCACAAATTTATGCTCCTCTTGCCTAAACCACCATACAATCAAGACTTGCCAACTACATCAAAGCCCCTTGCTGACAGGAATCAGGATAGGCATTCCTGGCTCTGCTGTGACCCTGTTCTGACTAACTGGAACACAATCCCCATGAACAACAACATGGTGTGTCACTGACATCACGGTAAGCCCTTAATAGGAAATATGCAACTCATTTCTCATCCATCAAACTGTCCCAACAGGCCCTCCTCAGCTCTGTCAGTATAATCTTCATTACAGCAATAATACCTATCATGGATGAAGATACCAATGATGTCATCCAAACAATCCACAAAACTACATGCCCTGGAGTTCATGAAAGAACCCACGTGGAAAGGCCCAGAAAGGTGGTATCTTAAGCATCCAGTAAATGAGGCCATGGTGACATTGGCTGTCTTCTCTAGAGGGTTGTACTAAGCACCATGGAACCACCCTTCCAAAGTGAAGTGCAACAAATACATATATGCTTTTCTTCAACTTCAAATATCTATCCCTCACTAGAAGTCATCACCAGAAAAGTTTGCATACTGTGTATACTAAAATTATAGAAGAAATGGGAACTTACATCCAGAAGCATATTTTGAATGAACGATGGAACAGAAGCCCGATAGCCACATAAAGGATCTTCTTGATGAGAAACAGACTCCTTTCACCAGGTTGCTTTGGTGCTTAGGACATTAAACATATACAACTATCCCCATTCCCTCCCTCTATAACCCAATATCTACAATAGACATTCAATGTCCAAATATTTGGTGCAAACCTTAAAGACAAATCTTAATGCAAAATATGATGAGGCTGTTGCACTCATGTCCTATTCATGTGTCTCCTTCTCTGGGGACAAAGGGACCAAACTTTCCCTGTAATTCTCTCTGAGGCCAGGAATGGATGCTTCATACCCCACCCCCCTTACTTGCAAAGTGAAAAGGCAGTGCATGTCTGTCTTCCTCTTTTAGTCAGTTTCCAGCCCCGAGAGGCTTTGTGTGAGAAGGTGTCCAACTGCCCTGCCTCTCAGTGGCCTATCTACCTTTTGAACAATGATACAGAGATTTCTTTTTTCGGTTAAATTATCTTTGCAGATACACTTAAATGGCCAGTACATTTAGGGCAGAAATTAGAAAATCCACATAACATTTACTTATGCTCTTTTCACAAATATCCATGGTCATTTTGTATATATGACCTGGAAATCCTATGATTTAATATTTCAGGGATCTTTTGTTTTACTGATTTATTTTCACACTGATATCTGTAATGAAGGCTAAACAGACCAAACACATGATAGCAATGAGAGAAAAACCAAACTGGATTGTCACTAATAACTATTGGTAATGCCTCTGCTGGGAACAGTGTAATATTATATGTATGTCTCCTTACCCATATTTATCTTGTTATACCCCCAATTAGATTACAACCTTCCTGAGAACAAAGAACACATTTTTCTGAGAAGAGAAGCTGTACAGGATATTTTATTCTTACTCTGGCCATAAACCTGTTTCCAAAGTGGTTCAGAGATGCAATTATTTTTCTTCATTGATAATGAGAGAAATAACTAGAAGGAAAGTTGAAAGCTGGGGTTCTCGGTGATGTGAGCTTGGCTGAGATCCTGGGTGGCCAAGCCTTGTCCATTACTCATCAAGAGAGACACCATTCTCCAAGACTCACTACAGGTTGAAGTCTGTTCATTCCACGGCCTACCTACAGCTCTCATTCCCTGTGTTCCATCAGAAGCTGGAAATACCTTAGTCTCATCAATTTCAAAGGTCAGAACAGTCAAAAACAAAACATCAATTTCCAACTATGCCTCAGGCATATGGCCATTGGTGGGAAGGAAATCTTTGAAATATATAAGCCAATCTCAAGAATAATGTCATTGAGATACCACTTCACACCAGTCAGCATGGCCATCATAAACAAATCAACAAACAAGTGTTAGAGAGAATGTGGAGAAAACAGAACCCTAGTACACTACTGGTGGGAATGCAGACTGATGCAGCCACAGGGGAAAACAGTATGGAATTTCCTCAAAAAACTAATAATGGAACTGCCTTTTGACCTGGGAATTCCACTGCTGGGATTATACCCTAGGAATTCTGAAAGCCAATTGAAAAGAACCTATGCACCCCAATGTGCAATATGAAATGGGGAGCAGAGATATAAAAGAGTAAAGTCTACATATATGCAATTGAAGTTAAATTGTTATCTATTCAAAATAGATTGTTATAACTTTAGGAAATTGTATCTAATCCCCAAGGGACCAATAAAAAAAGTTTATAGAATATACATGAAAGTAACTGAGAAGGGGGTCAAAACATGTCACTAACAAAAAAATCAAGTAACACAACACTAACAGAGAAAACTATGAACAAAGTGCTATAAGAAAAATAGAAAAAAATTAAAAAGTTCCTCCCTATCATAAATGAAATAAACCCTCCAATCAATAGACATAGATTGGCAGAGTTCAGAAATTTTTAAAAATCCATTTATGTTCCATATACAAGAGACTCACTCTCGAGCTTGCTTAACAGGAAAGGATGGAAAAAGATATCCCATGCAAATACTTGGGCTCTACTAGAATCAGGCAAAATAGACATTAAGTCAAAAACTGTTAAAAGAGGCAAAGACTAAAGATAAATGAAATACAGAATAGAAAAACATTAGAGAAAATCAGTGAAACCAAGAGTGGGTTGTACAAAAAGATCAACCATTCCAAAATATTGAAGATGAGAGAACACTTACTATCTCATTTTATGAAGCCAGGATTACTCTAATACCAAAGCCAGTAAAAGATACTATGAGAAAATAAAAATACCAACCAATAATCCCATATGAACATTAATATAAAAATCCTCAAAAAACATTAGCAAAATAAATTGAATAGCATGTTATACAACATGATGAAGTAGGATTTATTCCTTCAATACAAGAATATTTCAATATATAGAAATCGATCAATGTAATATATCACATTAACAAATGATGAAAAAATACATGATCATTTCAATTAATGCAGAAAAGAGCATTTGATGAAATTCAACACCTGTTCATATTTAAAACAATCAACAGACTAGAAACAGAAGGAAAATGCCACAACATTATAAAGGCAATTTATGAAAAACTCACAGCTAATATCACACTCGATGAAAGATGGAAAACGTTTCCTCTAATATTGGGAACAAGACAAGGATAACGACTTTCACCACTTCTATTCAATATGGTACTGAAAGTCTAACCAGAGCAATTTGGCAAGAAAAGGAAACAAAAGTCATCCAAAGTGGAAAAGAATTAAAATTACCTGTTTTCACAAATGACATGATCTCACGTGTAGAAAACCCAGGGGATTCCAAAAAAATACATCAAAGTTGCAGGATACAAACTCAACGTGCAAAATTAGTTGTGTACCTATACACTAACAATAAACAATATGAAAAAGAAACTAAGAAAATTGCACTTAAAATAGCATCAAGGGCCCTGACTGGTGTGGCCCTGTGGATGGAATGCAAGCCTGTGAACCACAGGGTCACTGCTTCGATTCCCAGTCAGGGCACATGCCTGGCTTGTGGGTCAGGCCCCAGTGGGGGGCAAATGAGAGGCAACCACACACTAATGTTTCTCTTCCTCTCCTTCTCACTCCATTCCACTCTCTCTAAAAATAAATAAGTAAAATCTTTTTAAAAAATACAATAAAATAGCATCAAGGGATTTCCAGTCAGGATGCAGGCACGGGCAGACATAGCTCGCCATTTTGCACCACAACAAAATTACTACTAAAATATAGAACGACCATGGCTCAGAAGTGACAAAAATCGAGTTGAATGGAAGTCTGACAACTATAGAATTAAAGAAATGACATCCAGCTTCTGGCCAAGATGGAGGCATAGGTAGATACACTTTGCCTCCTCACACAAGCAAAAGAAGGACAACAACAAATTTAAAAACAAAAAAGAACCAAAACTGCCATAAAATCAAATTGTATGGAAGTCCAACAATGAAGGAGTTAAAGACGAAACATTCATCCAGACCATTAGGAGGGGCAGAGATGGGCAGCCCAGGTGGAGAGGACTTATAGAAAGGGGGTGGCTGTCAGACAGAGCAAGGCAGCAGCTGGTAGAGCATGTAGTCCCACGTTTCTGTAAAGATAAACTGGGAGGAACAACTGCGAAGCAAGACAGACCTTGAACCCTTGGTTCTAGCCTGGGGAAATAAAGCCTCAAAACCTCTGACTAAAAAAACCTATGGGGGTTGAGGTGGCAAGAGAAACTCCCAGCCTCACAGAAGAGTTCAATGTAGAGACCCACAGGGTCCTAGAATGTACACAAAACCACCCACCCTGGAATCAGCACCAGAAAGGCCCAATTTGCTTGTGGGTAGTGGATGAAGAGACTGAAAGCCATCCAAGAGCCAGGCAAGAGGCATTGTTCCTTCTTGGACCCCTCCCCCACAGATGGCACCATAACCCAACAATGTGAGTTACCCTGCTCTGGCAAATAGTGAAGGCTCTGCCCTTCACTATACAACAGGTGCACTCAGACAAAAAAATATGGCCTAAATGAAAGAACAGATCAAAGCTTCAGAAAAAATACAACTAAGTGATGAAGAGATAGCCAACCTATTCGATACAGAGTTCAAAACACTGGTAATCAGAATGCTCACAGAACTGGTTGAGTATGGTTGCAAAATAGAAGAAAGAGTGAAGGCTATGCAAAGTGAAATGAAGTAAAATGCACAAGGAACCAACAGTGAAGGGAAAGAAATGAAGACTCAAATCAATGATTTGGAACTAAAGGAAGAAATAAACATTCAGCCAGAACAGAATGAAGAAACAAGAATTCAAAAAAATGAGGAAAGGTTTAGGAACCTCTGGGACAACTTTAAACATTCCAACATCTGAAGCATAGGGGTGCCAGAAGGAGAAGAGGAAGACCAAGAAATTGAAAACTTATTTGAAAAAAATAATGCAGGAGAACTTCCCCAATCTGGCAAAGGAAATAGACTTTCAGGAAGTCCAGGATGCTCAAAGAGTCCCAAAGAAGTTAGATCCAAGGAAGCACACACCAAGGCACATCATAATTACATTACCCAAGATTAAAGATAAGGAGAGAATCTTAAAAGCAGCAAGAGAAAAGGAAACAGTTACCCACAAAGGAGTTCCCATTAGACTATCAGCTGATTTCTCAAAAGAAACCTTGCAGGCAAGAAAGGGCTGGAAAGAAGTACTTGAAGTCATGAAAGGCAAGGACCTACATCCAAGATTACTCTATCCAGCAAAGCTGACATTTAGATTGAAAGGGCAGATAAAGTGCTTCCCACATAAGATCAAGTTAAAGAACTTCATCATCATCAAGCCTTCATTATATGTAATGTTAGAGGGACTTATCTAGGAAAAAGAAGATCAAAAATACGAACAGGATATGAACATACTTTTAAGCAACTCAACATTCACTTCATAGGCGTGCCAGAAGAAGAAGAGAAAGAGAAAGGAATTAGACATCTATTTGAAATAATAATCAAAGAAAACTTCCTAATTTGGTGAAGGAAATAGACATTCAAGTCCAGTAGGCACAGAGAGCCAAACAAGATGGACACAAAGGCCCACACAAAGGCACATTATAATTAATATGCCAAATGTTAAAGATAAAGAGATGGGAGGGGTGGTATGGGAGAATGGGTGAGAGGTGAGGGGATTAAGAAGTACAAATAAGTAGTTACAGAAAAAAGTTCAGTATAGGAAAGGGAGTAGCCAAAGAACTTACTTGCCTGACCTGTGGGCATGAACAAGGCTGGGGGGATTGCCTGAGGGAGTGGGGCAGTGCTGGGTGGAGGGGAGCAAATAGGCAAAAATCAAGACAACTCTGAAAGTATAATCAATAAAATATAATTTAAAATAAATAAATATCAGATTTTCCTGACTATGCTCTCCTATAGGATTTTTATGGTGTTGTAACTTATTTTTAAGTGTTTTATCCACCTTGATTTACTTTTGTGTATGGTGTAAGTTGGTTGAATTTCATTTTTTTGCAGGTAGCTGTCCAGATCTCCTAACACCATTTGTTGAAGAGGCTATTTACTACATTTTACACTTCTGCCCCTTTCTCAAATTTTAATTAACCATACAGACATGGGTTTATTTCTGGGCTCTCTATTCTATTCCATTGGTCTATGTGTCTGTTCTTATGCCAGTACCACACTGTTTTGATTACAGTGGCCTTTTAATATAGTTTGATATCAGGTATTGTGATCCTTCCAACTTTGTTCTCTTTGTTCTTCTTTCTCAAAATTGCTGAGGCTATTTGGCATCATTTATGGCTCCACATAAATTTTTGAAGTGTTTGTTTTATATCTGTGAAATATGTCATTGGTATTTTAATACAAATTGCTTTTAATCTATAAATTGCTTTGGGTTATATGGACATCCTAAGTGCCCACCAGTAAATGAGTGGATAAAAAAAAAACTATGGTACATTTACACAGGGGAATACTATCCAGCAGGAAGAAAGAGGGAGCTCTTACCCTTCACAAGAGCATGGATGGAACTGGAGAACATTATGCTAAGTGACATAAGCCAGGTGGTGATAGACAAATACCATATGATCCCACCTATAAGTGGAACCTAATCAATAAAACAAAAAAGCAAGCAAAATATAACCAGAGACATTAAAATAAAAAACAAACTGACAGTAACCAGAGGAAAGGGGGAGAAGGATAAAGGAGTAAAATAGGGGAGGGTTCATCAAGAAACACATATATAGGACACATGGACAAAGCCTAAGGGGGTAAATTCGAGGGTGGGAGGTGGGGGGCCATGGTGGGGTGAAAATGGAGACAACTATACTTGAATAATAAATAAATAAATAAAATTGAAAAGAATAAAATACTTAGAAATAAACTTAAGTAGATGAAAGATTTGTATGGCTCAAACTAAAAAAAGACTGCTGAAAGAAATTAAATGAAAAGACATCCCATGTTCATAAATTTGAATACTTAATATTGTTAGGAAGATTTAATACCGTTAAGATATCAATTCTATCCATTGATTCCATGGATTCAATGCAAACCTTACAAAAATCTCAATGATTTTTTCCCAGACCTTTCAATGAGCAAAGGACAGTCTTTAAACAAAAAAATGGGGCCCTGGCTGGCATAGCTCAGTGGATTGAGAGCAGGCTGCAAACCAAAGTGTCGCAGGTTTGATTCCCAGCCAGGGTACATGCCTGGGTTGCAGGCCATAACCCCCCGCAACCACACATTGATGTTTCTCTCTCTCTCTCTATCTCCCTCCCTTCCCTCTCTAAAAATAAATAAATAAAATCTTTTTAAAAAAAGAACTTTAAAAAAAATGGATTGAGAACACTAAGTATCCATATGGAAAAGAATGAAGTTAAACCTTTCTCTAACACCATATACAAAAATTAACTCAAAATAGATTAAACCTACATTTAAAAGCTAAAATATAGAGAACTCTTAGGAGAAAAAACATAGAGGAAAGTTTCATGACATTGAATTTGATAGTAATTGCTTAGATATTACACCAAAAAACACAGGTAACAAAAAAAACAAATTGGACGTCATCAAAATTTAAAACCTGTGCATCAAAGGACACTATCAAGAGAGTGAAAAGGCAATGCACAGTATTAGAGAAAATATTTCATATAATGCATCTGATAATATGTAAAGAACACCTACAACTCAAACAAATAAGCAAACAATGTGATTAAAATATAGGCAAAAGGAAAGGTGTTTGGTAGTTGGAGGGATTGAACAAAAAAGAAAAAGAACTCATGGGCATGAACAAGTATGGTGATTACAGGGGGAGGGCAGAAATTGGAGGTGGAAGAGGGTATAGCAGGGATAAAAGGTAATGGAAAAAAATGCAATAAAAATGAACTGTTTAAAAAGGGGAAGGAAGGGAAGGGAAGGAAAAGGGCAAGGGCAAGGGCAAGGGAAGGGAAGGAGTGGAGCATTGGCAAGGACATGGAGGAATACGAACACTTTTGCATTGCTGGTGGTAATGAATAATGGTACAGCTGCTATTGCCAACACCATAGTGGTTTCTCAAAACATTAAGCAGAGAATTGTCATATTCAACCAATTCTATTTCTGAGTAAATAACTAAGAGTCCTGAAAACAGAGACTTAAACAGATATGTATATACCAATATTTATAGAAACAATATTCATAGTAACCAAAAGGTAGAAACAAACCAAGAGTTCTTCAAATGATGAACAGATAAACAAAATGTAATACCCACCCCCCCACACACACAAGGGATATTTCTAACCTTCAAAAAAAAAAAGAAAGTCTGACATTTGGTACAACATATATGAATTTTAAAGACATTATCCTAAATTAAATAAGGCAAACACAAAAGGACAACTGCTATACATTTCAATCATATGAAGTACCTAAAATAGTCAAATTCATAGGGTTGAAGTAGAATGGTGGTTGCTGGGAGATGAGATGAGGGAGAAATAGAGACTTAATGTTTAATGGGAACAGAGTTTCAGTTTGGGAAAAAGAAAAAGTTTTGGAGATGAACAATGGTGATGGTTGGACAACACTATATATGTACTTAATGTCATGGAGTTGTACAATTGAAAATGGTTAAAATAACAAATTTTGTTGTGTCTATTTAAGTACATAATATTTAATGAACACAGTTAAAAAAACATATCAATAATCCCAATCTCTAGGAAGTAAGACTGAGGGATTTTTATTTCCTTTTTAAAATTGTTAATCTTTTTCATAATCTTTTATTAGCATCTTAATTATAAAAGAAAGTACTTTTATTTTTTTAAAAGAAAGAATATCAGCATTAAATTTAGTTATTGTATTTATTCTACCTGTATACAATTTTATGTTTTTATGCAAATTTTTACCTTTACATATGAAAAGGACACAAGACATAATAGATACATAAAAAGAAAACAGATTTAAAGAGATGACATGTTCACTATATAATACATAAATTTTTAAAAAGCCATTATTTTAATCAGCGAGTGTTATTTACAAGCTGCAATGGAAAACAGTCCCTAAACTATAGGAAATAAAACTCTCAAATGCCTCCCCTCTTCCTGACCAAAATATGCTGATATGTCACAGGTATTATAAACTAAGCATAAATAAAACTGTAAACTATTTTATCTTATAATTCTTTAAAAAGAATATATCTTTCTCTCATCCAACCCCAAACAGATATACACACAAAAATCCCCAAGACTCACCATTGTCCTCTTCAGAGGAAACAAAGTCAATGCAAAACATCATTGGGAAACACCACCATCTCTATCTACCTTTCACCCTGAGTCTCCCACAAATCTACCCAGCTAAAAACAAAAACAGAAAAAACACACAAGCCAGAATTTGTGTACAGGACACACATGTACAAATAACTAAGTTTGAGCATACAATTATCTTAAGTGTCAGCAATTAAGCTTCATATTTTATACAGAGTAACCACCACCAATAATTTCTGAAAACTAACCTGTTCTTTGCAGAAATGCAAAACTGAAGGATGTGGCATAGTTCAATTCTATTTTCTTTAGAACCTTATCTTTACAGAGTAAACATATATGTGACAGTAACCTTTACACTCTCAGAAACATTCACAAACAAATCTACCAACGCTGTATTCAAGAAGAGCATAGAAATGTTCAGGGCTGAGGATGCTGTCACAGTCAACAGCAGCAGTTACTGTTTTTAGATTTGTTTCAGGAAACTCAACCACTTTAAACTTGTGAAATTAAACAAGACAAGAAAAGAAATAATATTTTATCCACTCATCCCTCACCTCCATAGAATTTCTGACTAGAGGTCCCCTTAAACAAAACAAAGAGAGAACACATTTTTAGTGAGCCCAGTTCTAAAAATAAAAAATACAAAATCAAGGAGGAACAGAAAGGAAAAATGGTAGATAATATAAAACATCATCGCTCAGAACAGTTGCAAGAAAGACAGCAGATGAGAGCAAAGCCTTATCCACTTAGATTCTCCTTTTTGGGTCCCAGAAGGAAGGAAAAAATGGAAGAAAGGAGGGTAGAAGAGAGGGAGGAAGGAAACTTGAAGCTACAGAAGATCATGCAGTGCTTAATGATCCACTAAATGAAGATGCAAAAATTTCCCAAAATCATCACTTGTTACTTAGCTGCATCTATCTCCATAATGACTGTCCAATGAGAGTAAGTTTCCTTTCACTATATAACTATGCTGCTGTGACTATAGTTCCAGTCCCGAAGATACACCAAGGTATAGTGACAGAACACAAGTTTCCTTAAACTTGATTTTGAATCCTCGCTCTGCCCATTGTTGAGTGACAATAACCAAGTTATGTAACCTTTGTGAAACCACTGTCCTCATCCATAGTAATGAATATGACAGAACTTTATTCTTCTCCTCTGGATTGCAAACAAACACAAAAGGACAATGAAAAAGTTGTATGGAATTTTCAATCTCCAGTTTCAGGCCACTAGGAGGCAGATAACAATCTACAGACTTCAAACGAAATGTAAATACTGCCAGAGGCAACTGGAATTGGGCTGAAAGTGCAAAGAGGGGAAGCAAAGACAAAAAGCACAGAGAAATGAAAGAACTTAGGGTTGAAAGAACCTGTGTACCATAAACAAAAGCATACTTGAAGGTGAAGAGCACATACTGAAGAACACAAGCTACATTTCATGGCAGGAGCAAGAAAGTAGCAGAATATGTCCAGATCTAAACAGGTTCAAAGAATCAGAAGAGATAAGACTCTTCAAAAAATCTCATAGATGCAAAAAAATCTCATAGATGAGCCATATTTACAGGAAAGAGCCCTATCTCTGATGCAGCCCAGATAGAGGGAGGCACTGGAGTGAAGCATGGAAAGTTACACAGGAAGCTTCCTCATACCTTTAACAAAAAGCTAGTCTTGGGAAATCCAACTTACTCAACAATGAGTGGTAAAAAGGGAATTGGTAAAAAGCAGTAAAACAGATATTCTAATCCAAAAATATAAAACCATAAAGCTTTCCAAGAAATAAATAATAGTCCCTAGAATGTTACCATTGGGCATATCAAGTTGTAACCCACTATATTCCCATAAAATTTTAAATATTTAAGAGGCAATCATGCCCTGGCCAGGTAGTTCAGTTGGTTGAAGCATTATCCTGTACACCAAAAGATTTCAGGTGCCAATACCTGTCCAGTTGGGGCACATACTAATAGCAACTAATTGATGGTTTTCCCTTTTCTCTCTCACATTGATATTTCTCTCTCTCTCTCTCTCTCTCTCTCTCTCTTTCTCTCTCTCAAAGATCAATAAACATACCCTCAGAGGACGATTTAAAAAAGAGCCGGGGCAGGTAAATACTTCTTTGAAAACAAATGTAAAGGAAAAAAAGACCACAAAGTACAAATGTAAGAATTCATGATAGAACATTGGAGTATGCAGGTTCCTTTTAACTGGTTTTAGAATTCTTAGGGTATAACCCCAGCAGTGGAATTGCCACACCAAAAGGAAGTTACATTTTTAGTTTTCTGAAGGTATTCCATACTGTTTTCCACAGTGACTGCACCAGTTTGCATTCCCACCAACAGTGTGCTGCAGTTCCCTTTTCTCCACAACCTCACCAACACTTCTTGTTCCCTGATTTGTTTACGAAGGCCATTCTGACCTATGTGAAATGGTATCCCATTGTGGTTCTAATTTGCATCTCTCTGATGGCTAGTGCATTAAGCATCCTTTTATATGCCTATGGGGCCTCTGATGTCCTCCTTGGAGAAGTGTCTGTTCAGGTCCTTTGCCCATTTTTTATTGGATTGTCTCTCTTCATTCAGAAGAGTCATATGACTTCTTTATATATTTTGGAGATCAAACCCTTCTCCAAGGTATCGTTGGCAACTATATTTTCCCATACAGTTGGCTCCATTTTCACTTTGCTGATGTTTTCTTTAGCTATGCAGAAGCCTTTTAATTTGATGTCATCCCATTTGTTTATTCCTTCCTTTATATCTTTTGCTCTAGGGGACATATCGGTAAAAATATTGCTGAGTAGAGTATCTGAAATTTTCCTGCTTATGTTCTCTTCTACAACTTTTGTGGTGTCACAACTTATATTTAAGTTTTTTATCCACCTTGAATTTATTTTTGTGTATTATGTAAGCTGGTGATTGAATTTCATTTTTCTTGCATGTAGCAGTCTAGACTCCCAACACCATTTGTTGAAGAGGCTATTTTTACTCCATTTTATGCTCCTATGCCCTTTGTCAATTATTAATTGACCATACAGACATGGGTTTATTTCTGTTCTATTGATCTATGTGTCTGATCCTATGCCAGTACCAGACTATTTTGATTACAGTGGCCTTGTAATATAGTTTGATAGCAGGTATTGTGATCCCTCCTACTTTGATCTTCTTTCTCAAAATGGCTGTGGCTATTCAGGGTTTATTATGGTTCCATATAATTTTTTGAAATGTTTATTCTGTATCTGTAAGATATATCATTAGTATTTTAATAAGAATTGTGTTGAATCTATAAATTACTATGGGTACTATGGGGATTATGATGATATTAATTTTTCCAATCCATGAACATGGTATATGCTTCCATTTATTTGAGTCTTCTTCATTTCTTTGTTCAGTATTGTGTAGTTTTCTGAGTACAGGTCTTTTACCTCCTTGGTAAGGTTTATTCCTAGGTACTTTTTTTCTTGTTACTATAGCAAATGGGATTTTTTCCCTGATTTCTGTTTCTGATACTTCACTGTTGTTGTATAAAAATGCCTCTGATTTCTGAATATTGACCTTATATTCCACCGTTTTTCCAAATTCACCTCTTAGGTCAAGTAGTTTTTTGGTGGAGTCTATAGGATTTTCTATGTACACTATCATGTCAACTGCAAACAGTGACAGTTTTACTTCCTCCTTTCCAATCTGGATGCCATTTATTTATTTATTTATTTATTTATTTATTTATTTATTTATCTCTGATTGCTGTGGCTAGAACTTCCAATGCTATGTTCAATAGAAGTGGTGAAAGTGGACACCCTTGTCTTGTTCCTGATCTTACTGGGAAAGCTTTTAGTTTGTGTCTGTTGAGAATGATGTTAGCTGGAGGTTTTTTACATATGACCTTTATTATGTTGAGGTATGCTCTCTCTACTCCCACTTTGCTGAGTGTTTTTTTATCATACATGGGAGTTGTGCCTTATCAAATGCTTTTTCTGCATCTATTGATGTGATCATGTCATTTTTGTCTTTGCTTTCTTTTTACACAACGTTTTCTGTTCCTTGATTTGAGAATATTGTACCATCCTGTCTCCCCTTGGATGGATTCCCCCTTGATCATGATGTATGACCTATTTAATGTATTGCTGGATCCAGTTTGCTAGTAGTTTGCTGATAATTTTGTATATATGATCATCAAACATAGTGGCCAGTAGTTTTCTTTCATTGTCGGATCTTTATCTCCTTTTGGGATTAGCATGATGCTGGCCTCATAAACAGAGTTTGGGAGTCTTCTCTCCCTTCTTCTTGGATTTTTTGGAAAAGACTGTGAAGGATAGAGGTTAGCTCTTAAGTGTTTTGTAAAATTCTGTGAAACTGTCTGGTCCAGAGCTTTTTTGTGCTGGGAGTTTTTTTAATTACTGTTTTGATTTTGTCATCTGTTATTGGTCTGTTCAGGCTTTCTGCTTCTTCTTCATTCAGTTTTGGAAGATTATATGTTTCTAAAAATTGTCCATATGATCTAGGTTTTCAAATTTCTTGGCATATAGTTGTTTTTAGTAATTCGTTACAATCCCTTGTATTTCTGTGGTATCAGTTGTAATTTTTGCTCTTTCATTTCTGATTTGTTTATTTGGGTCCTCTCTCTTTTTTTCTTGAGGAGTCTAATTAAAGGCTTGTTAATTTTGTTCATCTTTTCAAAGAACCAGCTCCTGGATTTATTGACCCTTTGAATTGCTCATATAGTCTCTATGTCATTTAATTGTCTAATCTTGATTATTTCTTTCCTTCCTTCTACTCGCTTTGGGCTTTGTTTGTTGTTGTTCCTCCAGTTATTCTATATGTAGGGTTAGGTTGTTTATTTGAAATGTTTCTATCTTTTTTAGGTAGGCCTAAATTGCTATGAACTTCCTTCTCAAGCCTGCCTTTGCGGTGTCCCATAGGTTTTGGACTGTTCGGTATTCATTTTCATTTGTTTCCAGAAACTTTCTCATTTTTCCTTGATCTCATTGTTTCATAGCATGCCACTTAGTCTCCATAAATTTGAATGTCTTTAAGTTTTGTTCTTGAGGTTGGTTTCTAGTTTCAAGCCTTTGTGGTCTGAGAAAATGATTGATATGATTTGCTTTCTTAACTTTGTTGAGCCTTGTTCTGGGTCCTAACATTTGGCCTATCTTTGAAAATGTTCCATGTGCATTTGAAAAGAATGTGTATTTAGCTACTTTTGGATGAAAGGTTCTATGTATATCAATTTAGTCCATTTGATCTAGTGTGTCATTCACTGGCACCATAGCCTTGTTGATATTTTGGAAGATCTATCCATTGTTGACATTGGGGTTTTGAAATCCCCTACTATAAGTATGTTGCTGTCTATATCTCTCTTGATGTCCTCCAAGATTTTCCATTTATATTTGAGTGCTCCTATGTTGGGTGCATATATGTTTATGGTGTTTTTGTCTTCTCCTTTTTCTAAAGATTTTATCTATTTATTTTAGACAGACGGGGAGGGAGGAAGAAAGAGAGGAAGAGAAACATCAATGTGTAGTTGCCTCCCATATGCCCCCTACTAGGGACCTGTTCTGGCCTGCAGCCCAGGCATATGCCAGGACTGGGAATCAAACCAGCAAGCCTCTGGTTCATAGTACGGTGCTCAGTCCACTGGGCTACATCAGCCAGGGCAGAATGGAGGTATTTTAAGAGCAGAATAAAGAATGTGAGATGACCACATTGACCACTGACAAGAAAGTTGGTTTTGAGAGGCTGTATGGGAGAAAAAAGTAAGAGTGTGGGATGGAAAACAAGTTGTAGCAAGAGAGAAAACAAAATTTAAAACAAAAATAATAAGAGGAAATAAAAAGATAAAATGGGGTAACAGAAGGGAGGGGCAAAATATGTGAATTGAAATAAACTATACTATAAACTCTAGTGACGTAATATGTACAAACTTGAAGGACAAGAAATGAGTGTTTAAAAGTTATGCAGGAGAGAAAATATTGCACATCAAGGAGAAGACCATGGTGGATTTCATCTCCACAGCATCTAGTATTTATCACTGCTTCTTCTTTCTGGATCTGCCTCTGGTGATGTCATTTAGTGACAACCATCTGACCTTAGGCAGCCTGTTGTTGACTATCAGGGATCAACCCTCTGTGGCTGACTCCTTCAATTGTTAATCTCGTCATTCTGCATTCAGCAGTCAGGCTTAAGCACCATAGGGCAGAGAAGAATCCCTCCTGGGGATGGTGCTATTGCTTCCCCTCAGGCTGCTGTCACTCAGAGGGGAATGGTCTGCCTGAGCAACATAGCTGCTGCAGTATGGGGGATGACAGGATGACTTGGCACCGGGATCCCAGTGCCTGTTCTCTAATTTTTCTCCCCCAAGCCTCCATCCCCAGTCTATCCTCAAGCATCTCTAGTCAATATGCCTCCTCCTTTGCTGGAGCCCAGAGTAAGTGGCTGCAAATGAGAATTTATGCATTGGCCCTATAAATGGCTCTTTGTGTCTCCAGCCATCCATCTTGGGCAGAGAGCAGCCCTGCTGCTTTTCACAGCTGGATGTTATCTGTGTACTTTTCAGGCTCTAGTGCTCTAGGCTGGGAACCCCAGTTTAGAGTTTAGATCCCACACTTCTCAGGGGGATCCAACTGGCCATTTAAATATCCCTCTGGTGTTTCAGCTGCCACCTGCAGGTACCCAGACAGCCCTGTTGCATCTCCACTGCACTCCCTACTAGTCACATTGTGCTGAAGCTGTTTCTTCTGTCTGTCTGTGGTGTCAGGCTTCTCTCTCCCTATTGTTCAGTTGTTTGTTCTGGGTGATTTCTCCACAATTTAGTTTTAATTCCAGATTGGTCCTGGGAAGAGTATAGTATAACTTCCACTCACTCCTCTGCCATCTTGGATCCCTCAGAAGACCATGAAACTCTTGAGGTTACTACCAGGTATCTGGTCTTATTATAAAGCTTCAATTATTAAGTTTCTGTTTACTCTTAATACATTAATTTTGGAAGAAGAGTTGCCACTATAATTATCAAAACCTGGAAGCTTTAAAAGTGTATGGAAAACACTAGAAAACATAAGACACAATGAAACTAATTCAGAACTGTAAATAAGTGCTTAAAATGTGAAGGAGATTAAGAGCACAAAAAGGAATAATTAAACAGCTACTAAAAGCCAAACAAACTATGACTTTAAAAAATGCAATCCAATGAACAAAATAAACGAACAAACAATATAGAAACAGATTGGCAGAGAACAGAGTGATAGCTGTCAGAGGAGTGGAGGTAGGAGGGCTGGGTGCAAAAAATAAAGGGATTGGAAAATAACCAAAACCCTCAGATATAGACAACAGTATGGTGATTACCAGAGGGAAAAGGATGTAGGAGAGGTACAAGAGGATAAAAGGGGGAGAAACAGTGATGAAAGGAGACTTGACTTGTGGTGAACACATAATACAATACATAGATGATGTATTATAGAATTGTATGGCTGAAACCTATATAATTTTTTAACCAATGTCACTCCATAAATTCAATAAAAAAATTTTAAATTGTAATCATGCCTAGGGACATGTTTTGAAAATATCTGCTACTACATCTGAAATCACAGAGCAGTAACTTTCGGAAGGAAGTTAGAGAGGAAGTGAAATAATGACCAGATTTCTGTGTAAGTACAGAGTTACTGGGCTAGAAAATAAACCAGTTCTTCAATAAACATCCTGTTTGCTAGGCAACATAAGAAATAAGGAGCTAAATCTTTCTAAAACCTAAGGGATACTCTGGATGGAAATTAAGTCCCCTCTGCTTGCTCCCTTTGTAAACATGGAGGGAGAGCAGGGGAAAAAAATGGTTGCTATTCAAAGAATCAAATACCTCAAATTATTTAGGATAGGAGGTCACTTTGGCTCACTAAAATACTCCATTTATTCACGATCTCCAATTTATTTTTCCCCACTGATTTATTAGTAATCACTTCACCCAAAAATGCAGGCAAGGCTTGGGATATCCAGCAACAGAAAGAGAGCCCACATCCTGGAGGATCCCATAAAGGAGGGAACCCACAACTGCTTCTGTTGGGCTTTGTAATATATTCTTGAATTACACTTGAATGCAGTCCACCTGATGCTGCAGGCATCCATAATATATCAAAAGAAATACTGGCGTCAAGAAACACCATCAAACTCAGAATTACCCTTCCCACCATGCCATGCTGGAGCAGTATTTCACTGAGCTTATCTGGTGAGAATAACAGATAGATTTCTCACCTCCATATAAAAAGAAAACATTTCCAAAATTAGAGCATTCCAGATGTAGAATTATGCCAATTTCTTAGGTGAGTTCTCTAATACTGCAAGAGTTTATGCACAGTCTGGGTAACCAGTTATCAGAGGGAATTCATTATTCACAGGAAACTAACTTACCAAAAAATCTCAGGAGTACTGTTTCCACCACAGTCCTAGGAGGAAAGCAGCAGACTCAAATGAAATTTTTTAAATTGTTTCTTCCTTAGGTTAGAAGATGCATTTTAAACATTTTAGTTTAAAAGTCTCCCTTAATTATTTTCTGTTCTTTTGAAGGAACCTGCACCCAAATATGTGCAACTGCTGTGGGCTTCAGTGGCATGTGGGAGAATAGAGAGGAAGATAGGTGGTGACATAACAGAACTGTGATTGATTAAGGTTGTTAGATGTTAAGAAAAGATATGCTGGGCAATTCTTAAAAGCAGTAGAGGTGAGTTCATCAGAATGGTGATGGCATGATAATGGGAGTCCAAGACAGCAGTGGTAATGATGACAACAGTGGTGATGGTGGTAACAACTGAGGTGGGGTGGGAAGCAGAGACAATGGGAATAGGGTTAGGAATTTAGGAGAAGCTAAACATTCTAAAGAGTGGCTTCTGGGAAAAACACAATGGTTGTTAGTAAAGAAACAAATTTCCACCCAGTCATAAATAAATAAATAAATAGGCCCCCTCCTAGGCTAGAAGTAGCATAAAAGTAAAAATAAAGAACAAGCAATAAATTATGTCAACATAGGACTTTACAGCACATTCCTCCTAATTAATACAAACTCAAAAGTCATAGGTGCTGCGAAGAAACTTGAAAATGAAAACTACTGAAGAGTTACTAATGAGATATGCAATAAAATTCATTATTTCATTGAAACCAGGCCCTAACACTGAAGCCAGATGTTAATAGTTTTCCCCCTAGCTTTTATTTGTGTGTTTGGTTGGTTGGTTGTCTGGTTGGTTGATTGGTTGGTTGTTTTGGAGGGTCTGCCTTTCAGGAAATAATAGCAGGCCTCCTCATAGCACACCGGACACTAGGAGACCAAGAGACCAAGTCAAATCAGACTGGTCCAAGTGGCTTATACATGAGAAAAATGCCAACAAATGGACTCCAACTAATGCTGGTGGGTGGCTAGAACCAAAATTCAACCTTAGCCCAATCCTCTCAAAAGCATGGGGTACCTAGTAATTTCTGTTTGGCCAGACACCTAAATGTCACCCAGTCAGACCCTGACAACTTTCTCTCATCTTTCCCATCCTTTACCTTAGATGACTTAGTTCCAAAGTTGTCTAACCAATACAATAAATATGTATAGTTTTTCCTTACCATTGTTCTTTAAATTTGCTCTAAGTCCTAATTTCAGAACAGTTATCTGAGCCTTGTCTCCATACTCCTGATTTTGTAGCTAGACAGATAATCTTTTCTCTATGAAAACCTGCTGCCTCAGACTTTAGTTTCACCAAAGTGTGCCATGGACATCAAACTCATCAGAAAGTTGAGTTCAGTAATATCATCAGACTTAGTTTGGTAATATCATCAGAAAGTTGAAACTTCAAGATAGCATAAAAAGTAACTATGATTCCGCAACAATGTGGACATCATTGTTTCTGAGTCAAAACAAAATTCTTTTCATGGTCTTTGAATCAACTATACATTTGTTCTATTTTTATTTTGGGGTTTTTGTTTCATCCCTTCTTCCATTTGGGGTCATAGGTCAAGAACTCTTTTATTCATAAAACTATTATCATTTCTAAAATAAAAGTCAAAATAGTGATCCTATAAAATGCATCCTGACCTGAGCATTAACCATACCAGTTTTAGAGCTAGATGGCAATCATGTCCTGAAATACACACATTAGAAGTCACTTCATTTGAAGTTTCCAAAATTTCAGTCATTTGAGAGTCCTCTTCTCTGTTTTTTGTCATAGCTACAGACCCACTATACTATATACTTATTATTTTTCTACAAATCAGGTCACTTTTTCACTGAAAATACATTTATTTAAAAGGAGATTTCTTGATCCGAGACCTAGTGGTGCCCATGCTGACGGGCTTCAGGCTTAAGTCCTACATGAGTAACTGCACTCTGGAGGGTAAAGACATATTCCTGAAAACCAAAAACACCTCTTTTGGGAAGCGGCTGCACCTCTTATCAAAACTTCAAGGACATGACTTTTGACCCTGAGCACATGGAAAAATATGGCTTTGAGTCCATACAGGAAAGCAAGTGCTTTCAGGCGTTCCTCCAAAATTTCCTGCACTATGAACACAGAAGCAGGGACCACGGGGTATACCTTCAAGCTGAGAACAGAACCAAGCCATCCTCACTGACCACTAACCCAGAGGTGAGTGAGTGGGAGGCAGTCCATCATGTCAGTTCTTTTAAAGCTAAAGTATAGTTGATCATGTTATTACAATTATCCCAATTTTTCCTTTGTCCCCCTCCTCCTGGTACCCCCTTCCCTCCAGCAATCCCCGTTTAGTTCATGTCCATGGACCATGCATATAAGTTCTTTGGCTTCTCCATTTCCTATGCTATTCTTAACATCCCCCTATACATTTTGTACCTATCAATTAGGCTTTTTAATCCCAGTACATTGCCCCCCATTCTCTCCCTTCCCCCTTCCAGCTGATAACCCTCCAAAAGATTTCTAATACTTACAAATCTATTGCTATTCTGCTTCTTTGCTTACATTTTCTTTTTCAGATTCAGTTGTTGATAGTTGTGAATTTGTTGCCTTTATAATGTTCATAGTATTGATCTTCTTTTTCTTCAATAAGTTCCTCTAACATTTCATGTAATAATGGCTTGGTGATGATGAACTTCTTTAACTTTACCTTCTCTGGGAAGCACTATATCTGCCCTTACACTCTAAATTATTGCTTTGCTGGACAGAGTAATCTAGGTTGTAGGTCCTTGCTTTTCATCACTTTGAATATTTCTTGCCAGTTCCTTCTTGACAACAGTTTCTTTTGAGAAATCAGCTTAGAGTCTTATGGGTACTCCTTTGTAGGTAACTCTGTTTTTCTATTGCTGCTTTTAAGAGTCTCTCTTTATCTTTAACCTTTGGCATTTTAACTATGATGTGTCTTGTTGTGGTCCCCTTTGGGTCCAACTTTCTTAGGACTCTGTACTTCCTGGACTATACTGTATATCTATTTCCTTTGCCAAATTAGGGAAGTTTCCTTTCATTATTGTTTCAAGTAAGTTTTCAATTTCTTGCTCTTCCTCTTCTCCTTCTGGCATCCCTAAGATTTAGATGTCAGCACATTTGGAGATTTCCCAGAGTCTTTTTATATTATCCTAATTTTTTTAATACTTATTTTTTCTTTCTATTCTGGTTCAATGCTTATTTCTTCCTTATGTTCCAAATCATTGATTTGAATCCCAGCTTCTTTCCCTTCACTGTTGGTTCCCTGTAGATTTATCTTTATTTCAGTTAGTGTAACCTTCATTTTTTCCTTTATGTTGTCATAGTCAGTGAGTTCTTTGAGCATCCTCATCAACAATGTTTTGAACCCTGCATCTGATAGGTTGGTATCTCATTTCATTTAGTTTTTTTTTCTGGAGTTTTGTTCTATTCTTTCATTTGAGCCATATTTCTTTGTCTTCTCAATTTGGCAGCCTCCCTGTGTTTGTATTAGGTAAAGACACTTTCACTCCCTGTAAAAGGCACCTGTCTGGGTGAATATGGCTTCTTTCAATCATTGGTTATCATTGGAAGTCTGATGACTTCAATACAGTTCAGTTTTCTGATAGTTCTGGGTGTTATTTGTTTTGAGATTTAGTTGCAATTTTTTTTGTGGTTGCATGAGGAGGTGAAGCATGTCTGCCTAGGCCACCATCTTGACCAGAAGTCTCCATCATTTTGTTTTTATTAAAGATCTGGGCTATCACATACACATACATACACACAAAGGAGATTTCTCTCACTGCTATAAGTAGAAAGCCACTGATCATAAATTAAAAGCAAATCTAAAACTAAGTAACAATGAGGAAATAATCCAGTAGTACATTTTAAGAAGAAACATTTAAATTGAACATTAATGTGTATCTCAAATGAATAATGAATTTGGCCCCTGTAGGGAGAGATTTCAATTCCCACTTCCATCTACCTCAAAAACTCCCATTTTCTTGATCTACCAGAGGTCCAGAAGCACCTTGGTATCTGTAAAAAAAGTACCATCAGACCAAGCAGAAAACTCTGGCACTACCCCTGGCTCATTTCTGAGGGGTTCAACTCCTGTTTCAGAGAACACTCCTAACCTAACACACTTGCTTTAAAAGAACAATTGCCTTAACAATAGACCTGAGGAAATGCCAGATACACTGTAAAAATGGAGCAAATCATTCAAAAGAGCAGACACTCAACAATTTTTTAAATGATGGATGCCTCCTAGTGAAGAAATACTATTTGTAAATATATCAAAATGAATTCAGACAAATGTTAAACTGTCTTTAAAAAATCATGTCAATAGCTAAGTAGGCAAGTACCTTCCATCCAAGTTGCTTTTGAGGGACATATACATTATGCTTGGGGGTTGAAGAGCTTGGGAGTCTTTACTGAGAAACTGTCCCTAAGAACTTTGGGTATATCTAGGGGTAATTTGAGGTCAATCTCTTTGTGAGTACAGATCCTGCTTTTATATTAAATTGACTTTCTTTGGAATTGACATTTTATCATTATGAAATGTCTCTACCTTTAGCAGTACTCCTTACCTTAAAGTTTACTTCACCTCATACTGGTGTATAACTACACTACCTTTCTTTTGATTGGTGTGTTTGTATGATATATCTTTTTCCATCCTTTCACTTTTAGCCCTCCTGTATCCCTTTAAGATATGTCTATTGTAAGCAACAATCCTTTTTTTTAATATCTGACCAACCATCTTTCTCAATTAAATAAAGTACCTAGGGCAGTTTCATTTTATGTAATTATTATGTCTGAGGGAAAATTGACCAGATTGCTATTTGTTTTCTGTTTGCCCTACCAGTTTTGTTTCTTTAACTCTCTTACTTTCTTTAGGATTCATCAAGTAATTTTTATCACTTCAATTTCCCATCTATCACCACATTAATTATACATGATTATTTTAATGACTACTATAGAGATTATGACATACACTCTTAACTTCTTAGAGTTTAACATGAATTAGTACAGAGTCCCCAACTTAATGATGGTTCAACTTATAATTTTTAAATTTTACAATGGTGTGAAAGTGATACTATTCTTCAGAACCTGCACACCAAATTTTAAACTTTGATCTCTTCCCCAGCTAGCAATATATGGTACAATACTCTCTCATGATGCTGGACAGCAGCAGTGAGCCACAGCTCCCAGTGAGCCACATGGTCACAAGGGTAAACAACTAGTACTCTTCAGAGAACCATGTTGCTAGCATTTTTTTGATATTGTGTGTTCTGTTTTCACCTCCCATCATGTCTACAAAATGCCCATCTGTGTCTTCTGCTTCTGGTGAGAAAAGAAGAAAACAAGTACTCTTGAAATGAAACTCAAGAATTGCCGAACTATAAGCAATATAAATATTCTGAGCGTGTTTAAGGTAGACTAGCCTCAGCCATGATGTTCAGTATGTTAGGTATATTAAAGGCATATTTCAACTTATGATATTTTCAACTTACAATGAATTTATCAGGATATAACCCCATCATAAGCTGAAGAGCATCTGTACTTCAAAAACTTCTCTTAACAATGTAAATGTCTTCACTTTTTATGCTATTATCATAATAGTATTTTAATTTCATATACATATTATATCCCCACAAATATTATTTTTGTTATTCTATAGTAAAGATTATGTAGAAGTATAAATATTTATTGTTCTTGTAGCTCTTCAATTCATTTTGTATTTCCAGGCTTCCATCTGGAACCATTTTTCCTTCAGCCTAAAGAATTCTCTTTAGTATTTTCTTTACTATTAATCTTCTGGTAGCAAACTCTCTCTGCTTTTGTTTTCCTAAAAATGCCTTTTGGTAGCTTTAATTTAAAAAAGAAGATTTTATTGAGGGAAGATGGCAGCTTTACTCTAGGCAGTGTTTTTCTCGGCTTCTGTGAAGACGAGTGAAACTCGTAGATTGGTGGACAAACAGAGCAAGTGGACTAGGTTACCGAATCACTTTTGAAAGCAGGACATCAAAAATTATTGCAACCACTGAAAAACCAGACGGTAAGTAGACTGCTTCAGGACAAAAGGGACCCAGGGATCAGCGCGGGGTCTAGGGATGTGCAGTCCCCAGGCCCGGTGCTCCCAGGTCTGCCTCAGGGCTCCCGGGAGAGGGGAATTGCTGCTCCCTCCCCTGAATGGGGGGTGGGGGGTGAGCAACTCCAGGGGAGAACGTGTTGCTAGAAGGAACAGATTGGCCAGTTGGACTGGGAAAAAATCGCCCAGGGACTATGAACACCTGCCCAGAGACCTGGGAGAAGTGAGGGCCTCTAGCCAACACGACCAGGGGCAGCCTGGAAGAGCGCCCGCACCCCTAGCCCGGTGGAAGTGCAGATCGGTGGAGAGCACAGAGCCAGGCTGGGCTCGGCTCGCACCCCATAGGGAAGCCTGAATCTCACGCTGAGATCCCGGGAGGGAGGTGGTGCTTGGTGCATTCCTAGAGTAGTGGCTCAGAAATTTCCAGCCAGCCCAACCGGGGGAGCCGGGAAAGGCGCCAACACCCCTAGCCCAGTCAGAGTGCGATTCAGCAGGGAACACAGAGCTGGAAAGGGCTCGGCTCGCGCACCATCAGGAAGACTGACTCGCGCGTGTGCTGTGAACCCGGAAGGGTCTCAGGGAGGCACTTAAGGCGATCCTACACCCCAATCTCAAAAGTTTGGGGGAGGGGCGCACCCTTTGATGATTCCCAGGGAGGGCGCAGTGAATCCCAAAACGTCGTGGGTGCCTCCTGAGATCATAGAGCTGGAACCCTGCAGGACCCCGGAGTCCGGAAGAACGTGGAAGTGAGATCCAGAGAGCCAGTGTGCTCGGGAGTGCCCAGGGTACCTGACAGACTTGCTGAGATCTGGCTGGGAGAGAGAAGCATTTCAAAGGTCCCTCAGCCAGCTGAAGCCAGCAAGATCAGAAAAACTGATCTGGCCAGGTAGAAACCAACAACAGGTTTTTTTTTTTATTTTGTTTTGTTTTGTTTTGTTTTGGTTTGGTTTGGTTTTGTGGCTGTTGTTGGTTGATTGATTTTATCTTGTGTTTTATGTGACATTTTATTTTTCAATTTTTATTATTTTTATCTTGCAATCCCTTATGTTTCTCTTCCATTCATCCTAATATTATTCTTTTCACTCCAAATTTATCTCTCCTGCACTACATCTTCTGCTTTTGTTTCCTTTTTTTATCTTATCTTTTTCTCACTTTTCCGACATTTTGTATTTTAATAATATTTTGGTATTCTTTTTCTTTCTGTATAATCTTCTTGCTTGCCTGGTTATACTGTCACTTGAGAGGTTCCCCCTGGTATCTCAGTCACAATGTGTTGATAAGTTACTATCCTTCAACTGTGTTCCATTAATACACCTCTCAAGGTTCTATACTCTTTATTCTTGTTATCTAGACCTCATCGATTCTGCCACAAGACTGTCACTTTACTATTACTGTTGGTAAGACCTAGTCTATACAATTGTGAATACTACTGAATACCCCTACCTGATGTCAGCCCACTTTGCAATTTTCTGAACTATACTATTGAGGGGGTTATCTCTCTTCTTTTACACACTACTCCTATATACTAATCTTTAATCCAACCCTACCTTACAAGCTGACCTCCCACAGCCTCACAGCTTTCTAGATCCAACTAACAATCCTCTTGTCCCCAATAAGAGTCTTACCTTCTTTCCATCCTTTCTAAAACGTGGATAGTGGGGTGGAGGATCACCATTAACACTATAAGGAGCCAAAGGATAACCCATCTCTTCTCTACTGGCTGCTAATGTAAATATCATAGTATACTATCTTGCTGTCTTAAACCATTTTGCCTTACTCCTCCAATTGATCACAAAAAAGAGTAGGGGGAAGCTGTGAACACCAAGATACATGAAGGAGATTGCACCACTGAATCTCACAAATATTCTACCACAGAAGTTCACACCATAATTACAGGGAATCAGAACAGATCAATTTAACAAACAAGAAGAAAAAAGAAGAAACCCACGAAAAATGAGACAACAAAGAAACAACCCCCAGTTGAAGGGAAACGAGGAAGCCTCAGGAAAAATGCTAAATGAAATAGAGGCAACTCAACTATCAGATAGTGAGTTCAAAACAATGATTATCAGGAAGTTCAATGAACTCACAATGAGCTATCAGAAATTAGAGGGAAACTACATCAATCTCACTGTAAACTATATAAACATGAAAAAGGAAATAGAAACTTTCAACAAAGTTCAAGAGGAAATGAAGAATACAATTTCTGAACTGAAGAACACAGCAGAAGGAATGAAAAGCAGGATCGATGAAGCAGAATATCAGATTAGCGAGCTAGAGGACAAAGTAGAAAACAACATCCAGAAAGAGCAACAAAAGGAAAAGAGGCTCAGAAAGAATGAAGAGGGATTAAGAGAAATGCAAGACACTATGAAACATAATAATATCCATATAATAGGGATACCAGAAGGAGAAGAAGAGCAAACGATCAAAAACCTATTTGAACAAGTAATGAAGGAGAACTTCCCTAATTTGATGAGAGAAAAAGTCGCACAAATCCAGGAAACACAGAGAGTCCCAATCAAGAGGAACCCAAAGAGGCCCACCTCAAGACACATCATAATTAAAATGGCAAAATTTCAAGACAAAGAGAGAATCTTAAAGGCAGCAAGGGAGAAAAAGGAAGTAACATACAAAGCAGCCCCAATAAGGCTAACAGCTGACTTCTCAATGGAAACACTTCAAGCCAGAAGAGAATGGCAAGAAATACTCCAGGTAATGAGAACCAGAGGTCTTCAACCAAGGCTACTATACCCAGCAAGGCTCTCAATCAAGATAGAAGGCCAAATAAGAAGCTTCCCAGACAAAAGAAGTCTAAAAGAATACACCTCGACCAAACCAGCTCTGCAAGAGATTCTAAAAGGACTGCTTTAAGGAAGGGAAGGAAAAGAGAGAGAGAGAGAGAGGAACACACGTACATAAAAGACAAAGAATAAGTACCTATCAATAATAACCTTAAATGTAAATGGATTAAATGTTCCAATCAAAATACATAGAATAGCTGAATGGATAAGAAAAAATGACCCACATATCTGCTGTCTACAAGAGACCCACCTCAGGATAAAAGACCTAACAGGCTGAATGTGAAGGGCTGGAAACAAATCTTCCAAGCAAATGGACAGGAAAAAAAAGCCAGGGTAGCAATACTCATATCAGACAAAATAGACTTCCAAAAAAGGTCCATAAAGAGAGACCCAGAAGGTCACTTCATAATACTCAAGGGAAGAATCCATCAAGAAGACATAAATATTGTAAATATATATGCAACCAACATAGGAGCACCCAAATACATAAAGAAAATCTTAGAAGACTTCAAGAAAGATATTGACAGCAACACAATTATAATGGGAGATTTTAACACCCCACTATCAAAAATGGACAGATCTTCCAAACAAAATATCAACAAAGATATTGTGGCATTGAACAATACCCTTGATGAAATGTGCTTTACTGATATATACAGAGCCCTCCATCCAAAAGAAGCTAAATACACATTCTTTTCAAATGTACACGGAACAAAGATAGACCACATAATAGGACACAAAACAAGCCTCAACAATTTCAAGAAAATTGAAATCATACCAAGCATTTTCTCAGACCACAAGGGACTGAAGCTAGAAACCAACCCCAAGGAAAAAAACCCAAAACACTCAAAATCATGAAGATTAAACAGCATACTATTAAAAAAGGAATAGGTCAAGAATGATATTAGGGAAGAAATCAAAAGGTTCTGGAAACAAATGAAAACGAACTCACAACAACCCAAAACTTATGGGACACAGCCAAGGCAGTCCTGAGAGGAAAGTTCATAGCAATACAGGCCCACCTAAAAGCTTAGAAACATTCCAAACAAACAACCTAACCCCATGTCTACAAGAACTCGAGGAACAACAACAAAGGCAGCCCAGAGCAAGCAGAAGGAAGGAAATAACCAAGATCAGAGCAGAATTAAATGACATAGAGACTAAAAGCACAATTCTAAGGATCAATGAATCCAAGAGCCAATGAATCCGGTTCTTTGAAAAGATAAACAAACTTGACAAGCCTTTAAGCAGACTCATCAAGAAAAAAAGAGAGAACACCCAAATAAACACAATCAGAAATGAAAGAGGAGAGATTACAACACATACCACAGAAATACAAAGGACTGTAAGGAATTACTACAAAGAACTGTATGCCAAGAAATTTGAAAACCTAGGTGAAATGGACAAATTTCTAGAAAAATATAACCTTCCAAAACTCAATGAAAAAGAAGCAGAAAGCCTGAACAGACGAATAACAACAAAAGAAATTGAAGCAATAATAAAAAAACTCCCAACACACAAAAGCCCTGGACCAGATGGTTTCACAGGAGATTTCTACAAAGCATTTAAGGAAGAGCTAACGCTATAATTCACAGACTATTCCAAAAAATTCAAAAAGATGGGAGTCTCCCAAACTCTTTTTATGAGGCCAACATCATCCTAATTTCAAAACCAAATAAAGACACAACAAAGAAAGAAAACTTCAGGCCAATATCACTGATGAACATTGACACTAAAATCCTCAACAAAATACTGGCAAACCGCATCCAACAATACATTAAAAAGATCATACACCATGACCAAGTGGGATTCATTCCAGGGATGCAAGGATGGTTCAATATTCACAAGTCAGTAAATGTAATACATCACATAAACAAAAGCAAAGACAAAAAACCACATGATCATATCAATAGATGCAGAAAAAAGCATTTGATAAGGTACAGCACCCATTCATGATAAAAACACTCGGCAAAGTGGGAATACAGGGAGCATTCCTCAACATAATAAAGGCCATATATGAGAGACCTACAGCCAACATCATTCTCAATGGGCAAAAATTAAAATCATTTCCACTAAGATCAGGAACAAGACAAGGCTGTCCACTTTCAGCACTTCTATTCAATATAGTACTGGAAGTTTTAGCCACAGCAATCAGACAAGAAAAAGAAATAAAAGGCATCCAAATAGGAAAAGAGGAAACAAAACTGTCACTGTTTGCAGATGACATGATAGTTATACATAGACAATTCTATAGACTCTACCAAAAAACTGCTTGACTTAATAAATGAATTTGGCAAAACAGCGGGATACAAAGTCAATATCCAGAAATCAAAGGCATTTCTGTACACCAACAATGAAACAGCAGAAGCAGAGATCAAAGAAAACATCCCATTTGAAATAGCAAAAAGAAAAATAAAATATCTAGGAATAAACCTAACCAAAGAGGTAAAAGACCTGTATTCAGAAAACTCCACAACACTCAAGAAAGAAATCAAGGAAGACACAAACAAATGGAAACATATACCGTGTTCATGGATTGGAAGAATGAATACCATCAAAATGTCCATACTACCCAAAGCAATTTACACATTCAATGCAATACCTATTAAAGTACCAATGGCATATTTCACAGACATAGAACAAACACTCCAAAAATTTATATGGAACCATAAACAACCCCGAATAGCTGCTGCAATTTTGAGAAAGAAGAGTAAAGTAGGAGGGATCACAATACCCGACACTAAACTATACTACAAGGCCACTGTCATCAAAACAGCCTGGTACTGGCATAAATACAGGCACATAGACCAATGGAACAGAACAGAGAGCCCAGAAATAAGCCCAAGTCTCTATGGTCAATTAATATTTGACAAAGGAGACAGCAACATAAAATGGAGTAAAAATAGCCTCTTCAACAAATGGTGTTGGGAGAACTGGACAGCCACATGCAAAAAAATGAAACTTGAGCACCAACTTACACCATATACAAAAATAAATTCAAGGTGGATAAAAGACTTAAATATAAAACGTGACACCATTAAAGTCCTAGAGGAGAACATTGGTAGGAAAATCTCAGATATTTCACGAAGAAACTTTTTTACTGACTTGTCCCCTAGAGCAAGGGACATAAAGGAAAGAATAAACAAATGGGACCTCATCAAGATTAAAAGCTTCTGCACAGCTAAAGAAAACAGTATCAAAATTAAAAGAGAACCAACTGTATGGGAAAACATATTTGCCAATGATACCTCAGACAAGGGTTTAATCTCCAAAATATATAAAGAACTTACAAGACTGTACTCTAAGAAGACAAGGAATCCAATTAAAAAGTGGGCAAAGGACTTGAACAGACACTTCTCCAAGGAGGACACACAGAAAATCCAAAGACACATGAAACGATGTTCAATATTGCTAGCTATCAGAGAGATACAAATTAAAACCACAATGAGATACCACTTCACACCAGACAGAATGGCCATCATAAACAAAGCAACAAACAAGTGTTGGACAGGTTGTGGAGAAAAGGGATGCCTAGTGCACTGCTGGTGGGACTGCAGACTGGTACAACCACTATGGAAAGCAGTAGGGAACTTCCTCAGAAAACTAAAAATGGATCTGCCTTTTGACCCTGCAGTTCCACTGCTGGGACTCTATCCTAAGAATACTAAAACACCAATCCAAAAAAAACCTATGCATCCCAATGTTCATAGCAGCACCATTTACAATAGCTAGATGCTGGAAGCAACCAAGATGCCCATCAGTAAATGAATGGATCAAAAAACTATGGTACATTTACACAATGAAATTCTATGCAGCAGAAAGAAAGAAGGAGCTCCTACCCTTTGCAACAGCGTGGATGGAGCTGGAAAACATTATGCTAAGCGAAACAAGTCAGGCAGTGAAAGACAAATACCATATGATCTCACCTTTAACGGGAACCTAAATAACAAAACGAAGAAACAAGCAAAATATAACCAAAGACACTGAAATAGAGGTCAGGCTGACAGTGCCCACAGAAGAGAATAAAGGGAATTTAAGGGGACAGTGGGAAGGGTTCACGGGAACAAACTTAAAGGACACATGGTCATAAACTAAGGGGAGGGTGGTAATGGGGGGGGAGTGGGGAGGGATGGGAGGGGGGCTGGACTGGGAGTAAAAAGGAGAAAACTGTATTTGAACAATGATTAAAATAAAATTTAAAAAAATAAAATTTATGTAGAAACACGCAAAAAATAATAAAATAAAAAGAAGATTTTATTTATCTACTTTTAGAGATAGGGGAAAGGAGGGAGAAAGAGGAGGAGAGACACATCAATGTGTGATATCCTCTCATACGCCCCCTTTTGGAGACCTGAATGGCAACCCAGGCTCTAGACTGGGAATCAAATCAGTGACCATTTGGTTCACAGGCTGGCACTCAATGCAATGAGCTACACCAGCCTGAATGGTTACCCTCATTTTTGAATGACATTTTCATTGGGAAGTGATTTCTAGATTGACAATTATTTTCTTCATTTTAAAGATTAATCATTTCATTGTTTTCTAATTTCTATAATTTTAGTTGAAAAAGTCAGCTGTCAGTCTTATAGTAATCCCTTTAAGACAATGTGTGTGTCTTTGTCTTCCAGCTGCTTTGCAACACTTTGTCTTTCAGTTTTGGTTTCATTATATGTCAAGTGGTCTTTATTATGTTTAGAGTTTGTAGAACTTCTTGAATCTCCAACTGAATGTCTCCAGAGGGTTTTTTAAAGATTTTATTCGTTTATTTTTAGAGAGAGAGAGTCAGAAAGGGAGAAAAACATCAATGTAAGAGAGAAACATCGATTACTTGCCTCTCATACATGTCTGACCCACAGCTGTATCCACAGCCCAGGTATAAGCCCTGACCAGTAATCAAACCCATGGGTAACATTTTGCTTTGCAGGATGACACCCAACCAACTGAGCCACACCAGTCAGGACTTTAGATAGTTTTGAATAATTCTTAACCAGTATCACTTCAAACATTGCTTCTGTCCCAGTCTTTCTCTCCTCTCATCATTTCCCCTTTCCTTACACCAGGGGTGTCAAATGCATTTTCACCAGGGGCCACATCAGCCCTGAAGTTGCCTTCAAAGGGCCAAATGTAATTTCAACTACTTAACAGTTAAGGAGTAGTTGCATTTATATGGTCCTAAAATTATTTCAGCCCTTTGAAGGCAACCACAAGGCTGATGTGGCCCCTGGTAAAAGTGAGTTTGACACCCTTGACTTACACACATTTTGGGTCATTTCACCATGTCTCATGGTTCTTACACTCCTCTCTCTATATTTCCAACCCCTTTCTTCTCCATGTTTCAGTCTGGATATTTTCTATTGACCTATATTGCAGAGTTCCTTAATTTTCTATATCTAATTTGCTGTCAAATTTATTTAAGTCTTCATTTCATTTGTATTTTTCATTCCCAGCATTTCCATTTGAGTCCTTTTTTAACACATTTCATTTTACTTTTGAAATTCTCTACTTTCTTGAAAATATTTATGACAGCTCTTTGAAAAGCCATATCTAATTATTACAATATCTGGATCACCTGCTGCTGTTTTATATCATCAATTTTACTCATTTTTTTTCTTTTAGTCATTTGGCCCTATTTCTTGCCATACCTGTTGATTTTTTATTGAATTCCAGATATTGTCTATCAAAAACTAATGAGACACTGTGAGGCTCTGGCTGATGTTTTCATCCTCCTGAGCAGTTTGTTTGTTTATTTATTTATTTATTTATTTATTTATGGCAGTTAGTATAGGAACAGATTACTGTAACCCCCTGTTAAACTGGTTCAAAGCTGAGTTTTAGACTTTTGTCAATGCTATCCTATTTCAAGTTTACTCTTACTCTTAGAGTGGGATCAGGCCCAAACAGTAAGTATCGGGTGCTTACCGGAGCTCCTCCTCCTCAGCAAATTCTGACCTCCAGTTTTTGTTTCCCCAGGTCCCTGAAATTGCCAGCTCTGCACCACAGCCCTTAAGAATAGTTTTCTCACCTTTGCCAGTGTGGCTCAGTTGGTGGGTCATCATCCTGCAAACCAAAAGGCCATGAGTTCAATTCATGGTCAGGGCACATGCCTGGGTTGCAGGTTTGGTCCCATTTTGGAGTAAGTATTCAGGAGAGAGCCAATTGAAGTTTTTCTCTCATATGGATGTTTCTCTCCCTCCCTTTTTCCCTCCCTTCCCCTCTCTCTGGAAACAATAAAAGAAAAAAAATTTTAAGAATAACTTTATCTTCAGTTCTTAACCTCTGATATGTTAACACATCAGCAAATACCTTGAAAAGAACAGCAATGCAGATTGTTGAGCTCATCTTACTAGTCAATCCCTTCTCCTTAAGATTCTGATGTTTTAAATCCTCACTACCCTTGTAGCTTTAACTCCAAGTTTTGTCTCCATATCACCATACAACTGCCAACCACTCTATTAATAGTCCCAGCTTCTTGGAAAACACTTTATTTGGTTTCTTTGCATATCTGCTCCCAGGCCCCTTATGACCAGCAAATACTTCAAGGGGAAAAGCATCATAGAATGTCTGTCTTGATCAATATGCTTCCCTTCTCTTCAGTACCCTGGTCCCTCTAGTCTTGGCCACCTGTTTTTGCATTTTGCCCAGTTTTTCTCCATCATTTGTGGGAAAGTTGGTCTACACGCTATTCCATTTTCTCTAAGAACAGAAATCATTCTGTGGTAAGTTGAACCATTGCTTTCATTTTTAGAGCTCTATCCTATCCAGATATCTTCTCTCTTCTGTTAGAAGCTGCTCTAAAAGCCCTTAAAAGGCACTTAAATAGTTAAAAAGCCCAGATAAGCAGCATCTAATTACTCCAAATATGGATCAGAATCCTGGCCCCCTACATATACTCCCCTGCTGCTCCCATTCCAACTCTGAATATTTCCTTTGACTGACTTGGATTTACCAATACCGACTGCTGGGTTCATATCTACACATGATAACCCACATCTGTTTCAACCTATTTTGTCTTATGGGACAGTCTTCTTATTGGGCCTACCTGTTCCATATTCCCAGTCACTACACCACATAATCAGTCCTAAACATGAGATTCAACTTCACCTACCTCAACAAATCTGCCTGAATTCTCAACCCAAGTCAAGCACCATCCAGCATTTGTATTCCAAGCTTTAAGACCCTTCTCACCTTTCTCAAGTCTCATCTGTGAACTCTGACAGTAAGCAGGCCTTCACCTTTAGGGAACAGAGCCAGATAACCCAGCTCTGTATGCCTGACTCACCCTATCAATAGTAATGCTACAGGTTAAGAATGTCCAAGGCCCATACTACATGTGGCAATCCTCCACAGACATCTCCTGGACCTAAGCCAAGTTGTGGCTGCACCAGACCTTGTGGTTCTAATTATTATTGAAAAGTGTACCTAAGCAAAAAACCATCAGGGAACTTTGAAGAACAAGATTTATTACTCAAAGTTCCTGTCAGGTACATGAAATGCCTGAGGCCCACATAGAACAGTCTCAGGCAGGGAGAGAGGGAGGGAGAGACCACAAACCTGGGGTGTCCTTTACTAGGGAACAAGGGTGGGATGCTAGGATTCCATGGGTTCACTCTTTATTGGCAAATTTAAAACATAAGAGTGGAAATTAGGGAGTAGAAAGGGAGAAGCGGTGTCACCCAAGGTCAGTTATCTAGGTGACCTAGGGGTAGCCTGGTTCCTTATCTATTGGTTTGCTAGGAGCTCTGTTTTACAACTGGCAGTATATTTATTTGAGATGGATGTCTTTGAAATGGATTCCTCAGCAATCAAAAGTTTAATGTCAGATATTTACACTCTAAACTCATTCCGAAAGCAAACCACCTTCTCTCAGTAGTAAAATATCTAAGCCTGCTGGAAAACATAGCAAAATGTATTATTCAGTTACCTGCATAACAATTTGCTGCTTTAAAGACAGATTTTTGATGTTGAAATTTTAATCTATAAATGGCTTCTCTATACCCCCCTTTCAGATTTTGGGGTTTCCTAAAGACCCCTATCTTTCCTCTCCTCTGCCACTCACCAAGAAAAAGAAACACTCAAACAACTGGGGTATAACAGAAACACAAAATAATTTAAATATTAACTATAAACTGAAAAAGTCACTAAGTCTTCCCCTCCAAAAAAATCATGACGCATTACAAAGCCAGGTAAAAATAGCCTTGTATTTTCCCCTATAATATAAAAATAGCCCTGGCTGGTGTAGCTTAGTGGATTGAGCGCAGGCCTGTGAGTCAAAGCATCGCCGGTTTGACTCCTAGTCAGGGCACATGCCTGGGCTGCAGGCCATATCCCCAGTATGGGGTATGCTAGAGGCAACCATACATTGATGTTTCACTCCCTCTTTTTCTCCCTCCCTTCCCCATCTCTCTAAAAAGAAATAAAATCTTTTAAAAAATAAAAATAAACATAGTTACACTTTTGTCTTAAGAAAAAGCACTTTTGGGCCCAGAAAATATATCATTTCATACTTTACAAATATACTGCACAATTGGTGGCTATAAAATAACACTGATTTTAGCACCAGTATCATTTAACATACAAAAATATTTTAACCCATATTATGTGGCAAGAGTGTCCTAAGATTTTTAAAATTTTCCCCTTTTATATCTAGCAGGCAGATTATACCATTTTTTAATAAATACAAGAAGTTAACTATTATTTTCTTTGTTTTTCAATACTGGACTTTTCCAATGTATCCCACCTGGGGCTCTCATAAATTTCAGGGTCAGCAGAGAAGGTCACATTAATGGCAGTCCTTCAAGCCCAATCCCTTCCTCTGCTGTGGCAGAAATACATACACACATGAATAATCTGAGGACTGATTTCATCCCTCAAACCCAAGGGCTCAAGTTGGTTTTTGGTCCTCAGTGGCACATAGCCGCCTGGGGACCAGGGCCCTCCCTCCTGTCAGAGGGACTCATGAGAATTGCTAGGACATTCTGTCACCTTCCTAGCGTGCTGGTAGTATGTTACCATTACTGTCAGATCTGCAGGTCACTTTATCATACTGGCAACACTGGACCTTCACCATAACCCAAGGTCCAAACAGGTAGATCATAGGGAAACAAGACCCTTTAAGCAAGCACGATTATCAACCAAGGATCCTTGCAAGGTTGTTACATATTTAGGCAGAGGTAAAAGGAAGTAAAATAAAATAAACTTGCTAGCGATGGCTGGTGTGTCTCAGTGGATTGAGTGTTGGCCTGTGAACCAAAGGGTCACTGGTTCACTCCCCAGTCAAGACACATTCCTGGGTTGCAGGCCAGGCCCCCAGTAGAGGGTACACAAGAGGCAACTACAGATTGATGTTTCTCTCCCTCTCTCCCCCATTTCCCTTCTCTCTAAAAACAAGTAAATAAAATCTTTTAAAAATAAACTCTGTAAGGGTCTTATTTACATAAGTTCCTGGAACTAACCTTTACCTAACTGTTCCCAGGACTTCTCTCCACCTTTTCTCTATGGTAATGCTGATGCCTCTTACTAGTTTGAAATTAAGCAGACATAATCACCATTTTATATTTCTATCTGATATACAAAGGTCCTCCTCTATGTGCACAAAAATCCCCCAGCTGCTAGGGTAGCCCCTCTTGTTAAAAAAGTTTATACACTTAAAGGTACAGTATTATACGGCATGACAAAAATTATCACAGACTGGGGATTTATTTGTGGTTAACTTAGCTCTTCAATCAAAGGTACCTTGGAAACAGAATCAGAGTATATCAGTATTTTACTGTGCTATGAGTTGAGTTTGGGGTAAAAAAGGAAAAAACATGTTCATCCAAAGATCACAAGCCAAACAAAAAAGAAAACATTTAACAAAAAAGAAAATGTGACAGACAATGCACTATTATAGTCCTACTTCACTTCCCAACACAACAGCACCTGTGGGTCAGCCAGAGGCTGAAAATATTTAGTCGAACGTAAGAATTTCCTCTGAATTCTGAACTCTCTAGAAAATGTTTTTCTAATCAACAAAGTTATACTCAGCAGTTGTCACTATTCTTGTCACTTTGAGCACATCTTTCTGTTTCTTGATCTATAAATGACAGGTTTTTAGAACACTATCACTAAGGCCTTGACAACTTTTATATCCTATAAATAGTAGATGCCACTGCTGCCTGACACCCTTGGTACCTGAGATCATCATCTCTGTGGTGAGTGAATCCATGACCTTCCAACTAAGAGGAGATATGTGTGTATGGAAGATTCTAAAGGAAAACAAAAATAACCTATTGATGAGGTCAAGATGTAGGAAGAAATCTGGAAGGTGGAAGCCACTAGACTATTGTATAGCCCAGACAGCTAAAAGCTGAGCTGGCCAGGCATACAAACACCAAAACATCATCTGATGGTTGTCCACAGCCTCCTAATAGCTATGTCATTAAATTAACACCAACTCCAAAGACAAGGCAAAAAAGAAGGTCTTCAAAGTGTAGATACCACCTGCCAGAAAAGGCAGATATGGCCCCAATCCTAAAGTTCTTAAAGGAGCAAAGCAGATAGAAGGGAAGAGTGGGACATAAAAAAACAATGAGAATTTTTTAAAAACAATTTCCTCTTTATTTTTTTAAGATTTTATTTATTTATTTTTAGAGAGAGGAGAAGGGAGGGGAAAAAAGAGAAGGAAAGATCACTGTGTGGTTGCCTCTCTTGTGGCCCCCACTGGGGACCTGGCCTGCAACCCAGGCATGTGCCCTGACTGGGAATCGAACTAGCAACCCTTTGGTTCACAGCCCATGCTCAATCCACTGAGCTACACCAGCCAGGGCCAATTAGAATTTTTTAATGCATTTTCTGGTCCACATTCATACACAGCATATGACAAAGGGAAGGAACTAAAACTGTTCAGCTGAGAAAGCTTCTGGCAATAGAAATGTCTCAGAGCTGAGGACTAAAGGCATCAGAACTTCTCAAGGGCCTTCTTCACAGTTCCTTTCTCTGGCTACCTGCCTCTCCTACCCACTTCTGAGGTCCCAGAAAATGTGTCCATGTATATGGAATGTTAGAGTGGCAGAGCACTGTCTGCTTATACCCCTTCAAGCAAGGCCTCTGCTTTCCCATGGACCCCATGGCCCAGGGTTCCTGACCATTGTTTCCCCTACTAATGAACCCACTGTGCTACACATGCTAGTGCATACGGCTGACTGCAAAGCTGGCCTTACACAGCACAGAAAGGGGTGTTTTGAAGGCTTAATGCCTCATTAGTATCTCTTATGGACTAATGGAACCACACAAGAAAAAATGGGTGGAGCTTTCTCCCTCCATGCCAGTAACTTGAGACTCTCAATGCACCCCTAGGAATGAAAAAAAAAAATCATGAAAACCTCATTCTATGCACACTACCTAGCAAAAGGTCTGCTGATGAAATACACAGGTCAAATACTTCCAACAGGAAGCTAAACAACTGGTATCATGTCACCTCCAAAACATGCACCACTCATTTGCCATGTAGAACTACCACTAGAGCAGTTCCAAAATGCACTGGGCAAACAGGGACTATTGTCTAACTCTAGTTGATTACATTTTCTTCAACAAATATGAGGAGTTTACGTTAATTTTGAAAATGCAGCTAAGCTATTTTTATTACTTATAAACACAAATATATTATTATAACAGCCAAATCATAAGAAGTATTAAAATTAAGATGCCACATATTATATAAATTATTTGACATAGTTTAACAATATAAAAGCAATTACTTACAACTTTTCCAGAGAACTCATAACCTTTTTGCTATCTCTAATTCTTTTTTATTTCATTTTTCAATTATACTTAACAATTAATATTATTTTATATTAGTTTCAGATATACAGCACAGTGATCAACCACATAATCTACACAGAGATTTCCCTGGCACCATAGACAGTTTATAATATTATTGACTATATTCCTCATGCTATATTTTATATCCCTGTGACTATTTTCTTAACTACCAATTTGAAGTTCTTAATCCCTTTACCTTTTTCACTCCAAACCCCTTCCCCTCTGGCAATGAGCATTTTGTTCTCTGTAACTATGAGTCTGTTTCTGTTTTGCTTGTTCATTTGTTTTATTCTTTAGGTTCTTAGTATAAGTAAAATCATATTGTATTTGTCTTTCATTGTCTGGCTTATTTCACTCAGCATAATACCTTCTAGGTCCATCGATGCTGTTGCAAAAGGAGAAATTCCATTCTTTTTTATGACAAAGTAATGTTCCTTTGTATATACACACCAGCTCTTCTTTATCCACTCATTTATTGATGGGCACTTAGGTTGCTTCCACATATTGGCTATTGTAAATAATGCTGCAATGAACATAGGGCTGCATCTCTCTTTTCATATTAGTATTTGGGATTTCTTCAGATATATATCCAGATGTGAAATTGCTGGTTCATAAGGTAGTTCTATTTTTAATTTTTGTTGGAACCTCCATACTGTTCTCCACAGTGACTGAACCAACCTGCATTCCCACCAAGAGTACATGATGGTTCCCTTTTTGCTACATCCATGCCAACACTTGATGGTTGTTGATTTATTGATGATAGCCAGTATCACAGGTTTAAGGTGATAGCTCATTGTGCTTTTAATTTGCATTTCTCCAATGATAGTGACATTGAGCATCTTTTCATATGTCTGTTGGCCATCTGTAGGCCCTCTTTACAGAAGTGTCTATTCATGTCCTCTTCCTATTTTATAATTAATTTTTTGTTTTGGGGGTTTTGAGTTGTATGAGTTCTTTATAAATTGGATATTAACCCCTTATGGATATAAATTTGGCACATATCTTCTACCATTCAGTAGGTTATCTTTGTTTTGTTGATGGTTTCTTTTCCTGTATAAAAACTTTTCCTTTCCTGTATAAATTTTCCTGTGTAAGTTTAAAGTCCAATTTGTTTATTTTTTTCTTTTGTTTCCCTGCCCAAGATGTATCAGAAAAAAAATACTGCTGAGAGAAATGTCAGAGAGTTTACTGCCTATGTTTTCTTCTGGAACTTCAATGGCTTTGGGTTTTACATTTAAGTCTTTAATCCATTTTGAGTTTATTCTTCTATATAATGTAAAAGGTGGTCTAGTTTTATTTTTTTGATGTATCTGTCCAATTTTACCAATACCATTTATTGAACAAACTGTCTTTACCCCATTGTATGTTCTTGCCTCCTTTGGCAAATATCAATTGGCTACAGGGACATGAACTTATTTTTGAGGTTTCTATTCTGTTCCATTGATCTATGTAACTTTCTATTCCAGTGCCATGCAATTTTGATTACCGTAGCTTTGAATTAAAGTTTGATATCAAGCAGTGTAATACCTCCAACTTTTGTACTTCTTTCTCAAAATTGTAATGGTTATTTGAGGTCTTTTGTGGTTCCACATAACTTTTTGTACTATTTATTCTAGTTCTGTGAAAAACACCATTAGTCTTTTAATAGGAATCACACTGAATCTATGGATTGCTTTCAGTAGTATGAACAAGTTAATGAGGGTAATTCTTCCTATTCATAAGTACTTTATATACTTTGATTTGTTTATTTCTTCTTCTACTTTGTTCTTCAATATCTTAACAATTTTCTGACTACAAGTCTTTTACCTTCTAGATTAAATTTATTTCTGAGTATTTATTTATGTAAGTATAAATGAAAACTGTTTTCTTAATTTTTCTTTCTAATACACCATTATTTGTGTATAAAAATGCAACCTATTTCTGAGTATTTATTTTGTATCCTACTTTACTGAATACATTTATCAGTTCTAGTAGTTTTATGGTGGAATCTTTAAGGTTCTCTGTATATGTTATTAAGTCATCTGCAATAATGACAGTTTTACTTCTTCCTTTCCAATTCAGATGCCTGTTATGTTTTCCTGTCTAACTTCTATGGCTGAGACTTCCAATACTATGTTGAATAAAAGTGGTGGATATCCCCAACTGATCTTCAGGAAAATGCTTTCAGTTCCCGCCCCCCATTGAATACAATGTTACCTGTGGGTTTATCATATATGGCATTTATTATGTTAAGATTCCCACCATGTTGAAAGTTATCATAAATAGATAATGGAGTTTGTCAACTGCTTTTTCTGCATATATTAATATAATCATATGACTTTTAGCCTTCACTTTGTTTATGTGGTATATCACATTAATTGATCTGTATATATTGTACCAACCTTGCATCCAGGAATAAATCCCACTTTATCATGGTATATGATCTTTTTAATATATTGCCAAATTTGGTTTGCTAGTGCTTTGTTGAAGATTTTTGCATCTATGTTCATCACAGATACTGGCCTATATTTTCTCTTTTTACAATGTCCTTAATGGTGCTGGGATCAGATTAATGTTAGCCTCATAAAGTGAGCTTAGGAGTCTTCCTTCCTCCTGTATTCTTTGGGACAGTTGAGAAGGAGAGGTGTTAATTCTTCTTTGAAGTTTGGTAAAATTCACCCGTAAAGCCATCTGGTCCAGAACTTTTGTTTGTTGGGAGTTCTTTTTTTCATTATGGCTTCATTTCATTGGCTGTAATTGTTTTGTTTAGATTTCCTGTTTCTTCTTGATTCAGTCTTGAAATATTGCCTCTCTGGGAATTTATCCATTTTTTCAGGTTGTCCAATCAGTTGGTATATAATTGTTCATAGTATTTTCTTACAATCCTTTGCATTTCTGTGGTGTAAGTTGTTATTTCTCCTCTTTCATTTCTGATTTTATTTATTTGGGTCCTCTCTCTTTTTCCCTAATTAGGGAAATTAGGGAAATTAGGGAAATTTTCCCTAATTAGGGAAATTAGGGAAACCTTTAACCAGGCTAATTAGCCTGGTTAAAGGTTTATCAATCTTATTTATTTTTCAAAGAATCACCTCTTGGTTTCATTTATCTATTGTATTTTTAACTCTATATTATTTATTTCTATGCTGAACTTTATATTAATACCTTCCTTCTACTCACATTGGCCTTTGTTTTGCTGTTCTTTTTCTAGTTCATTTAAGTGCATGGTTAGATTATTTAGGATTTTTTCTTATTTTATGAGGTAGGCCTGTATTGCTATGAATTTCCACATTAGGACTACTTTCACTGTGCCTACAGCTTTTGGGTTGCTGTGTTCTCTTTTTCACTTGTTTCAAGGTACCTTTTGACTTCCCCCATGAACTAACTCATTGTTAACCCATTCACTGTTTAGTAACATGTTATTTTGCCTCCATCTGTTTGTGTGTTTTCCAGCATTTTCTTGTAATTGATTTCTAGTTTCATCCCATTGTGGTCAGGAAAGATGCTTGATATGATTTCAGTCTTCTAAAATTTACTGAGACTTGTTTTGTGTCGTAACATGTGGCCTATCCTGGAAAATGTTACGTATGCACTTGAAAATAATGTATATTCTGCTGCTTTGGGATGAAATACCCTCACAATATCAATTAAATCTAAGACCATTTGGTCTAATATGTCATTTAAGGCCACTGTTTCCATGTTGATTTTCTGTGTGAAAGATCTATCCATTAATGGACCCACCTATGACTGTATTACTATTGATCTCTTTCTTTATGTCCATCAAAGTGTGCTTTATGTATGTAGGTACTCCTATGTTGAGTGCATAAATGTTTAGAAGGGTAATATCCTCTTGTTGCATTGATCCATTTATCATTATTTAATGTCCTTCTTTGTCTTTTATTACAGACTATGTTAAAGTCTATTTTGTCAGGTTTAAGTATTGCTACACCAGCTTCTTTTTTATTTCCATTTGCATGATATATCTTTTTCGATCTCTTTACTTTCAGTCTCTCTGTGTCTTCTGATCTGAAGTAGGTCTATCTAGACAGCACATTGATGGGTCTTGTTTTCTTATCCATTCAGCTACCCTATATCTTTTGATTGGAGAATTTAATCCATTTACATTTAAAGTGTTTATTGATAGGTGCATAGTTATTGCCATATTATTCTTACTTATGTTCCTCTTTTTTTTTTCTTTCTTCTTCTCAAAGAATTTCCTTAAACATTTCTTGTTATACTGGTTTGGTGGTAATGAACTCATTTAGCTCTTTCTTGTCTGAGAAGCTCTTTATTCTTCCTTAAATCTTAAATGATAGCTTTGCTGGATAGAGTAATCTTGATTGTAGGTCCTTGCTTTTCATCACTTTAAATATTTCATGCCAATCCCTTCTAGACTGAAAGTTTCTGTTGAAAAATCTGCTGACAGTTTTATGGAAGCTCCCTTATAACTGGAAGCTCCAGTTATAAGTAACTAACTGTCATTTCCTTGCTGCTTACAAGATTCTATCTTTGTCTTTAACCTCTGCCATTTTAGTTATGGTGTTTCTTGGTGTGGGCCTCTTTGGGTTCATCTTGTTTGTAACATTCTCTCCTTCTTGACTTGTGTGTCTTTTTCCTTCACCAGGTTAGAAAACCTTTCAGTCATTATTTCTTCAATAGGTTCTCAATCCATTTCTCTCTTCTCCTTCTGGCACCCCTATCATGCAAATGTTATTACAATTGATCTTACACCACTTACCCCTTAAACCTTTTCCATTTTTTTAATTCTTCTTTCTTTTTGCTGCTTTGAGTGAGTGTTTTCTGCTATCTTGTTTTCCAAATCACTGATTTGATCCTCTGCTTCGTATAATCTGCTATTGACTCCTTCTAGTGTATTTTTTTATTTCAGTTTTGTATTTTCATTTCTAACTGGTGCTTTTTTATGGTATATATGTCCTTTTCTATGTTGTTGAAGTTCTTGCTAAGTTCCTTACACATCCTAACCATCATTGTTTTGAATTCTATATCTTGTAGATTGCTTGCTTCCATTTCATTTAGTTCTGAGGATTTCTTCTGTTATTTCATTTGGGGCATATTTTTTGTCTCTCCATTTTGGCTTCCTCTCTGTATTTGTTTCTGTGTATTAGGTAGATCTTCTATGTCTCCTAGTTTTGGTAGGGTGACTTTATGTAATAGGTGTCCTGTAGCACCCAGTAGCACAGACTCCCAGATCTCCAGAGCTGGGTGGTCCAGCAGTATCTTTTGTGTGCCCTCCTGGTATTGAGCCTTGATTGCAGTTGGCACATCCAGGCTGGCTGGCTGGCTACGAGGACTGGTTTCAACCCTAGTGTACAAGCTGCTGTGCTGTGGCTGAACCCATGAAGAGGAATTCTCCCCAGCAGGCTCTAGTGCCTGCCAACATCTCCCTTAGGGTATGCCACTTATGGAACTAATTTGGGTCATGTTATGTTGTGCCTTAAATATAGCTCCCAGGTGTGTGTGTTCTGGGGCCTTTGGGGCAGGACTTGAGTACAAGTCAATGTCAGATGCTGCCTGTGACCAGCCTTGGTTTCCCTGTTAAGAGTTACAAAGTGATCCACAGTTGGTAGCTGCCTGTGCTATGCCTGGTTGTGCATGGGAAGAGCCAAGTTGCATACTAAGGTCAGCTGCCACCAATACCAGGCCTGCAGCAGATCAGCAAAAGGCACCCAGTACCCTAGGACCTGCCTCCTCCTGCCAGCTGCCCATTTGGCTCAGCCACTGAAAGAGCCTTGGATGGTATACAAGCTGCATGAGGCAGGTTCTCAGGAAATCACTATGTAAAGGGAAGTGGTATCCACCAGGTTGATACAGATTCAAATTTGGCATCAGTGCTGGGTCTGAGAACACTTAGCAAAAGTCTCAAGGCAAGTTTCCAGTTTCCTGGGTCCTGTGGACCTCTGTACTCAATTGGGAATTCAGGGAGTTGTCAGTGTAGAGTCAGTAGAGTTCTGCAGGGTAAAGCAGAGTAAGATTTGTTTGTGTGCAAAGGTGGCTCAGCACAGGAATGGTGGTACCTATAGGGCATGTGGAAAGAAAGCCCTCACCCTAAAGCCACAGAACTCAGCCTGTCCCTGTATATCTCTACTACTCCTGGATCTTTCCTGGAACTCCCCAAGAGTGTTTTAAGAAAGGCTGCACTGCTGACCCAGCTGGCCACTGCCAGCAGAAGCTATAGCAGTAGGTGAGTTGGGTAGGGTAAGGCCTCAGGTAGTCACCAAGGTGGAGATAGTGCAGATCTTCAAGCCAATGCCATAATAGATGGAGGGCACCACAAAGGAACAGTGGTGACTTGGACCCATGAAGAAAATATCCCTTGTCCTAATGCTACACAACCCAGTCTCTCCCTGTGTATCTCTAGAGAACCCCTAGCTTGCCAGGAATTCCTCAAGAGTTTTTAAAGAAAGACTACAAGGTGGGCTCAGGCTGGTTGCCACCAGCAGAGCTTATAGCTGTGTTTTGGGGCAAGGCCTCTGAGAGTCCTTAGGATGGGTTATGAAGCTGCCTAGGCTAATGCCTTGAAGGGGGAATGCTCAACCCAGGAAAGATGGTATCTATGGGTGACATCTGAGAGACTCAACCCTGGAAAATTGGCAATTGTCCCTCCAGCCCTTTCCCAGAAGCTACTCAATTCATCTTTCTCTATATGACTCTGGCATCCTCCTAGCCACTGTCCTTCTGTTGGAGCCCAAGGTGAGTGCCTGTGAGCAAGATTTTGTGCCCTTTCCCTTTAATACAGTGCCTGGGTATCCCGCAGCCTTCCATCTCACCTGAGCAAATGGAATCCCCACTGATTTTCACAGCCAGATGTTATGTGCGCTCCTCTTCCTGGCACTGGTGCTCTGGGCTAGGGAACTCAGTATGAGACCCTGCACAAACTCAGGAGTCCTCTATAGCTGAGATATCCCTCCTGTTTCTTAACCATGACACCATGGGTGCGTGTCCTGCCCCTTCTGTGTCTCCACCCTCCTACCATTCTTGACATGGCTTCTTCTTTATACCCTTGGTTTAGGACTTCTTTTCAGCTAGTTTTCAGATAGTTATCCAGGTTGATTGTCTATAATTTAGTTCTAATTTTGATGAGGTCATAAGAAAAGGTAAATACAGATAATTCTTAAAACATCCCACTCAGTCAGATCAAAATAATCTTTTTTACTAAAGTATCCCTTCTGATCTACCACTTGGCAACTGAAAAGTCTCATGACATTAGGAAATACACCAAGCCTTCATAATTCATACTGGAATATTTCCCCTGAAGCCCCACTGATGCCCAAGTTCATTACCAAAATAACTTGAAGATATTGCTTCTTCACTGACAATTTGAAAACACACATTTAAACACTAACTTTGTGCTGAATCTCTTCAGGAGATATTGCTAAAGCATGGGCAGCTGAGATCAGTGAAAATATTTTTTTGGTCACATCTAATTCACAATAAAATAAAAATGAATTCTCCTGCTTCCCTCCCTTTCTGACTACCAAAACATAAACACTGCAAAAAAAGTGATTTTCTTTAACCCAAGCACTAAAATATACTCATAGCAGGAGAGGAGTGAGCCACCCCTGCACACAGCTGGTTAGCAAACATGACACTGGGGATTGGCATGAGGTAAAGGGAGAAAAGGCAGAAACAGGCAGAAACTGTCACTCTCCACAAAGTCCTTACACTTTAGAAAGGGGGGGTGATAAACAAAGAAAACAGCTGTGACCAATTAAAAAGCAGTACATCAACAGGTGCAAAATGTTCTTGTTCAAATGAAATGAATATAAGTGCCAAGGAGACTAACTGTGTGTTCCCCCAGCAGGAAAGACTGAGGAAAAGGTGGTCCTTTAAACAACTGTTTACCACTGAGAAATCAGGTTCACCACAGAGATATAAAGAATCAAACTTACACTCTTTGTCACAGGAAGAAAACGGTTCAAGTGCATGTCTAAATGGTACTTACAGTCCATGTCTGCTCCCTTATTACTGTATGACTGAGGCATAGGGGACTCAGTACACTACCTGCTAGCCAGCTGTGGGAAAGAAATCTATCTGTGGCACAGTCAGAGCTAAAATAACTGACTCCAGCCTCTGCTTGAGGATCAAAGAAGCTAACATCCTAACCCAAACAGGTCGACTGTACATCCCATGATGTACAGGTCTCCGCACAAATAAGGAAACAAAAAGTTTTGCAAGCTTCATCTTTCTTCCCATGACTAGAGATGGCAGAAAATGGATAAAATAACAGATCCCTTCAAATTGCCCCAAAATTCTATGAATCATGTGGCCCTCTTTAGCCCTTGACCATCAAAAATCTTTACACAAGTAGATCAGGCCCCATAGCTGAACACAAAGCAGGCCAACCCTCTTCTGTTAACAAAGTAAGCAGATCAAAGTAAGAAGAAAAATGGAAAAACCCACATACGAACAGAATATTGTGTTATTCTACATAGTTTTATTAACATCTTTTTTCAGTTCTAAGCTTACACAGTCAGAAAATGTCTTATAAGATATAATGCAGCTGAGGCTTAGGAAAAGTTTTTCCCTGTGGTTTTATACTCATACTATTTAAAATATCTTATTCATATAATTGTAAGAGGAAAATTGTGCAGTATTATCTTTAACCTTGAACTCATTTTTTAATGGTGCTTTCCTGTACTTCCTTTAAGCATATAGCTATTCCTATAAATTTTTGTTTTCCAGGTTAGCCAAGGGCAGCTTAGGTGACTCAGGATTTTGTCCAAAGCAACCTGAAATACTGGACTCCTGGTCAGGCTTGTGAGCATTTCCTCCACTTCCACATGAATCTACTACCTTCCCTAAAGAAAATGACAAATAAGGCTAGAGGCATTGCTACTTGTCACAGTGCCCAGCACATTCAGCTTTTGAATACCTCCATAAAGGTTATTTTGAAATATCCCCTAAGAACACTGTAATAACCAGTTGAAAACATCATTCATGAGTGTAGTTTGCATTCCTGAGGATGACACTGGAGTCATCTGCTGGGAAATGCAAGAATGCCTCCTACTGCAGGGAAGAATAGTGTCTGAGGATCTACTGAAAGTCAAGACTTGATGGCCATCAGAGCTTCTTGCCACCCTGATCCCTCTGCCCCCCACCACTACCCACCACCCACTGCTGCTACCAAGACACAGGAAGACTGTCACACACAAAGGACAGATCTGTAGACAGGGAATGTCAGGCTCCATTGTCCCACACTGACAAGACAGAAGTTGGTCCCCTGAGTAAATCTGTGAGTGTGGGATGAAATCTTATTTGCACCCCACCTATCAAAGCTCTTGGCATACAGAAAGCACCTAATAAACTCCGATATACTCAACAGTGAAATGGATAGATGAATGAATGAATAAATTTGATATAAAACAGGAAAGGTCATATGGATCCTCTATCTTCCACAATAATGGTCAGTTTTTAATTTGTTCTTACCTTTACAACAGTCCTCCAGAGAGGTATGTTCCCCATATTGTGAAGCAGAGAACTGAGGTTTAATGAGTTAAATAATTTGTCTAAGGCCACAATAATGCTAAGGGGTAGAATGTGAACTTATATCTCTCCAAAACCTGTATCTTTCCAACTTACCAAATCATCTTCTTAACAAAAGTTTGACTATGTAAAGTTTCCCAAGTAAAATAAAAGAATAAGCAAAAGTAAATGTTAATTTCAAGATTTAAAAAAATAATATTTCTCAGAATATTTACTCTAAATAATATAAACCAAAACCATTTTTAATTTTAAGTTCAGTGATGAAATTCTTGGGAGAAGGTAGACTCCATTAGCCTTTCTTTTAAGGTCTAATATCTTTACCATGTGATTATTAACAGTGTTAAAGAGCCCATAGAAGATAGTGTGCTGTGTCCTATGGGACTCCTCCCCATGAACCAACAACCTCCAAGTCCTCAGTAGATTTACAGGGAGAAAAATAGAATTGTAAGTCATAAACATAAAAGTTTTAGCACATCTAAATTACATGCAAGAGTAATGGGAACTAAAATGCATAGAAAACAACCTGTCTGAAATTGGATTTTCACTGGCCAAATCCTCACCTAACTCATGAACTCTCAAGACCACTTGGTGGGTGTTTGTTACCAGCATTCTGAGATGCTCTAGAGTAACATTTAAAGCCATACCCTACTTCCCAGCAAAGCCAAATGTCTCTCCTATGATAGTCCATGGTCCATGCCAGGGTATGCATGGAGGGCAAGGCAAAGTCACTCATAGGCCCGAGGACCAAGTACAGCCCTCTGACAAGTCTAATCCACCCCAACTGACAGCATGCCCTTCATTCTTCCACTTTGGAAGGCAGTTACAACCTCTTTCCAGTATGAGAAATGGCAAAATGTAGTAAGTATATCTTATTATTTTAAGTAAAGTCAGGAAGAGAGGACAAAAGCAAAGTACATGAAACAAAAAGCAAATATAGCCCTGGCTGGTGTGGCTCAGTGGATTGAGTGCCAGCCTGTGAAGCAAGGGGTCACTGGTTTGATTCCCAGTCAGGGCACAGGGCTGGGTTGTGGGCCAGGTCCCCAGTAGGGGGCATGCAAGAGGCAACCACACACTGATGTTTCTCGTCCTCTCTTTCTCCCTCCCTTCCCCTCTAAAAATAAATAAATAAATTCTTCTTTAAAAAAGCAATATAATTTGAATAACCTGTGTTGTTTTGGGGTTTTAGAAACAGAAATCAACAGAACCCCTAAAACCAATTAGTCCTAAATAACAGTGTGGTTCTATAGCCCTCTTGTAAATTCCTTCCTAACCAGGACTCAAAACCCAGAAACCACAAAAGAAAAGATTGATAAATATAACCCCATAAACATCAAAAACTTCAGACTGGTAAAAACCAAAGTCAAAAGACAAATGACAGAAACAGTACTTGCAAATTTTAACACAAAGTCTACTTCCCTAATATATAAAGTATTCTTGGACATCCATGAGAGAAAAAAAATGCAACAATAGAAAATACAAATGGCTCTTATAATCACATGAAGGATGTATTGATACAACTTCACTCATAATAATAGAAATAAAAATTAAAATTACATTCAGATGTCACTTTCTAAATATAACATTCGTAAACTCCCAAAATGTGGTAACATGGCCTGTCACTGAGTATGTGGTAAAACAGGCATCCTCACCAATGTTGATAAAGTGTACAATTGTACAACCCCCTGGAAGGTCAATTTGGTAATGTCAACCAAAACTACTAATGCATATATGCTTTGACTGGACAATTTCAATTCTGGTCATTTATTCTAAAGGTACACCTGCACATAGTAAGTGCAATGAAACTCAATAAAATATATTATTCATTGTATTTAGTATGAGTAAAATTTGAAAGTTGGTCAAATGTTCATCAATATAGGACTGGTTCAATAAATTATGGGACAACTATTAAATTGGACACCAGAGAGCTATAAAATGAAATGAGGGGAGGACAGGGGAAAGGAGGAAAGAAGAAGGCAGCTTTCTATGTGCTGATGTGGAAGAATCTCTAACACATATTAAGTACAAAAAGCAAGGTGCAGGAAAATGGGTATGACACCTTTTGAATAAGAGAGTGGTGATGGTTAATATATTTTCAAATGTGTTTATAAATACATAAGAAATTCTAGAAAGATACATAAGAAACTAGTAATAGTGTTTATGGGAACAAGGGCAGGAACAGAGTAAACAAAATCAACTTTTATTTATTTTTTAAATGTTATAATATTTTTAAGGATTTTATGTATTTATTTTTTTAGAAAGGGGAAAGGAGGGAGAGAGTGAGAGAAACATCAGTGTGTAGTTGTCTATTGGGTGCCCTCTACTAGGGACCTGGCCCACAACCCAGGCACATACCCTAGACTGGGAATCAACCCTTTGATTCTCAGGCTGGTACTCAACCACTGAGCCATACCAGCCAGGGCAATGGAATCAACTTTTAAATAAATACCTTTTGATGACAGATTTTCTTTTTGAACCACTGTATGATATTACCTGAACAAAAAATAAAACAATTTAAAAAATAAATGAAACAATAATAATCATTTTTCAAACTTGACACAATAGCTGTTTTTCATACCAGATTCCAGATCAGCATAAGAAGACTATGAGTCTACCTTACTTAGACAATTCTTTTGTGTCCTACATTGTTTACCCCTCCCCATCCTCAGGGGATCCTGACTATGTCCTCACAGTACATGGTGTACCAATCCTTTATCCTCAAGTCTGTTTCTATTACAAAGAGCCTCAGAAAATTATTCTTAAATATCATAATTTGAAAGTAAAATAGATGGAATCCCTTTGCCTAAACCTGCACTAGACCTAAAAGGGCTGAAACCTCTTGGGTTAATCAAATAAGAAAAACTGGTTGATCTCCTCACACAAGAGTAATCTGAAAAACAACCATCTTCCTTAGCCTCTCCCCCAGTGCTTTTCCAGGTGTCTGATTCACAGCCTGCACTGTACCAGATCTCCAGGGATATCTAAGATCCAATGCCTTAGACAACATCAACCAAGATGAGCTGAGCATGGAACCTCAAAGCCACCCACAGGTCCTGGTATGAGAGCTTCTGTGCTGGGGTCCAAGATGACCTACCTGGATGAGATGCCTGGATCTATTCTTACACAGTACAGGACCATACTCAAATCCTTCCAGCTGTTTACCTTTACCTAAAAATTTCCAGAAATTGAAACTCCCAGGTCTGTAGTGCCTAACAAACTGTATTGTCTGATAACACTTCAGACTATAGTTTTTGTATTACCCTTGGCTTCTGACAATTTAAGCTAGTTCTTATCATTGTATCTATGGAGCAATTAGGATCATTTTAGTTATTTTACTATTAGGATCTTGTGCTCATCTATCTAAACCTTTTTTTATCAAGAGATCCATGGGACACAAGTGCTTCCCATTGACATGAGAGTTTTATTTTGTTTAGCTTTTTTTTTTTTTAGCTTCCTTCCTCTTTTGTAGTGCCTTAGAGAGTGAGGGACAAGAGGATTATTTTAGAAAGATTTATCTCATGCATAAAATAACTCCGTTTTTCATTCATCAAAAGGTAAGTCATCAGAGGGCAAAAATAATCTCTTTCCCCCTCAGTGGACATGAAAAAACACATAGGCAACCAACCCCAAGAGATGTCCAGTCAGGCTTCAAGACCCTTTACAGCGCGCAGTCTAACACATGTTCTCCTGATGCCACACTCCTTCCTACCTGCCTTATGCATTTAGTGTTGGCAAGTCTAGGCTCAACTCAGACTCAAGTCTGAGCACCCAGAGAAAGACAGCCCCACAGTGCTAGAGAAATCTAGAGAATCAGTCTATTTATTAAAAACTACCCCCCAAAAATCGTTCTGAAAAGAAGGAACCAAAGCTTTCCTTTTGGACCATGGCCAAGTTCTCATTTTACAGTCAGCAGCAGGTCCCAGCACTCTAAAACAGAAACAGTAACTGCATATTTTCCTCTGACGCTGGAAAGCAAGCATGAAGTCCTGCCAGAGAGACCACAGGGGGCCTCCAGGAGACTTCTTACCACATGCCCCATTACAGGGACCATTGCAGACATTTTCCTTTCATTGAAGCAGTATAAATTCCCAAAAGGCACTCATCTGCATTTGGCCTCCATGTACATTAGTAAATACATAAACTAAAAATATGAAGTATCTCCCATGAATAACACTAAAACAGGTAAACACATAAGCTTCCCTAACCTATCCCAAAATTACCTGTTCTGAAGTATCACTTTCCTCAGGCAGCATCAATCCTTCTTGAAGCAGTTGCTTTTAACAGTTTCCTGGAAACTAAATACCATCCTAGCAAGCTACTACTCTACAGAGCTGATAAAAAGTAATAATTGAGCTGCAAACACCAAGTTTGGCAAACTTTGGCTATAGAAAACCATTCATCTAATGGCATTTTAGAGATCTCCACAAAATCACATTTCCAAAATGAAATAAACGCAGTCTCCCAAACTGGACTGCACTGGAACAAGCTGAAGACAGCAATGAATTACAAACGGCATGCTAATTACCAGTCTACATCCAGAAATAGCTGAAGACAGCAGGATTTTATTGTTAAAATAACTACAGCCTTTATGCTAGGGTTGGGCAAAAGCATCTGATATATTCAAATGCTTCAGCTTCTAAACATAATCACATTTATGTGTACTTATTTGAGAGGGAAAGCTGGTAGAGATAAACATTGGGGACTGGGACATGGGTTCCCAGAGACAGCAGTGGGTAGATGCAGAGAGCTGACCAGCAGCGACTGTCTACCAGCATCACCAAACCTACCCACTGTGGCTGATGGATGGGGGCAGTCCTGCTTGCCCTCTTAGTGGCACCCATCTCAAACCCTACGAAGAAAAAAAGGTGACAGACAAAACTAAGTCTCTACACAGTATCTTTAGCACCTTCACGTTTTCCACAGTAGATGAATGACCAGTAGAGTCATTCATGAACAGTGCCCAGAGAGTTATACAGAGCTCAGATTAGAATCCTGACTTCACAAAATTTATAATTTGCTAGAGAGGAAAACAGAAGAGAGTGCATAAGCATGACAGAAACATGGTCATTTCATGCCACTGCCCTTGGTTCCCTAAGGACAAGATGAGCACCTCTCCCTGAATATAGGAGTTCAGATCAAAAGATAAATATCTCACCCAAGGTTCCTGTTTGTGCTGTGGGTGCAAAGCATGGCCTTTGAGGTTTAATTTCAGAATTTGAATTTGAGCCCTGTTTAAATACTAACACACCTATGCCCTAGACCTCAACCTTCTATCATCTAATTACCCCTCTATACTTATTCCATCCTTGCACCCCACTCTCAAATTCTAGGATGTCTCAGCAGCAAGTTTCCTTCAAGGTCATCTAGTCCAGAAAAATTCCACCAGGCTTAATAGGGTGGAGGAAAAGGAATAGAGTATTCTTGAGTCAAGTAAGTTTAGGAAATTCTGGGTTTAACACTACTAAGGTTTTCTTTACTGCAGAATTTCTCAGGGCCTCAAGTATGATAAAAGTACATTAAGAATATCCAAGAACAGGATATATAGTAACAGGCAGCATTTATAAACTCAGCTGACTGGAGAATCTTTTCTTTAGCTGACCTCTAAGACCAGCATTCCTCTGAACACACACTAGAATAGGCTTTGAGCCCACCTTCACCTTCAGCTATTGGCAAACATTTGCTGAGCACCAACTGTAGCCAGGAACACACCAGGTGCCGAGGATATAAAAATGGAAAAGACACACATTTCTCCAGGTAGCTGAGGATTATGCGATTCTGAGAGGTGAGCTGCTCAAAGTCATTTAGCTAGTGACCAACTGGTTTCAGAGTTGAACTAGTTGCCAGCTCCCAGTTCACCACACTTTCTTCCTTACCACACCCCATCTCTGATCATAACAGGTGTTCAGCCTTAGAAATGTAAGATCAGACAGAGGTCTCCAGAGAGAAGTCAGTAGCAGCCTAGATCCTTCATTAAAATAAAATATATTTTGCTTTGCCCACTTGAACAATCCTGTGCATTGTTAAACCAAGGAATCCTTGGGTAAGGTGATTGACAATATAAAAATGTAATAAAGATATCAAATTCCCTGATCCTGCTGTCACTTGAGTTTTCATCTCATGGCCAATTTTCACATATCCACCAAAAAAATAAGCAGAGATGGTTCCAGGCATCTCTACTGGGACAGACCTAGGAGGACAGCTGACCTCAGAAGGCAGCAGCACCAGCCAGGATAGATAGCAGTCCCTTCATCACAGCGTTCCCTGGGGCAGGGAACATAGCTGGCTCCAAGGATGCCACATCCTTAGAACAAAGGCCACCAGGGCAGAGGTTGACCCTCTTATGCTGTTCCCCTCAAGAGAGCTCAGGTTCCCACCACAATCTCTGTGCCACATTGAGAGCTCAGTCACACAGGTGTGGGTGGGAGTGTGGGAAGAGAAGCCACAGTCTGTCCTCTGCCCTCAACAAGCCCCACCTGTAAGGAAGCACTTGCTGGGCCTTAAAAGCAAGACCATCCAGAAACAAGCAAGGTCCTAAAGCCATGACTGGGGAGGGCAGAATTCCTCAAGAGCCAAGACTTGTCAGACACTGGGTAAAGCCAGATGGGCTGTGACCAGCTGTTCCCATTTCCAGTACATTCCTTAAGTGCATGCATTCCCTCTTCAGACAGAGCCACCAACTTAATCATTAGAGGCTGATCTGTGTAAGAACCTGGTAGGCAACCTTTCAAGCTGCCCCCTTTTCTGAAGGGAACCACACTCTCCAGGAGCCCAGGGGCACTGGACTCCCATTTGTTTCTATACCCATATATGGGGACCTAAAATACCCTTCACCACCAAGACAGATATTACCAACAACATCCTTATGGAGGTCACAAGTCTGGATGTCTCCCCAAAATTCATTTGTCACTGTCACACCAGTCTGATCTTTCCACTAAAATCTAAAAGTTGTATTATCACAGAGGGCGTTAATCTTAAATGCAGGACTGACTCTAGAGAGTGCTCTACTCCCATCACTTCCTCTGAAGCTGGAGGTTGGTGAGAGGGGTGTTAATCAACTTGACTCTGTGAAAAAGAGGCAGGTGTTCCAAAATTAAAACTCTAAAGAAAGATTCAAAAATGCTTTTTCTTTGAGCTATCAAACAGGCACACCATAAACTTGTAAAGCTCCACTACTTCCATTAAAAGTTGTTAATTTCTAGAGAATCTGGCCCAGCATTAATCTTCCAGTTACTCATATGCATTTAGCAGCCAGAGCAGTGGGGTACAAATGATTGTGAAGATTGTTCTACTGTCCTGATACTAACTAGGGTCAGCTTATAAAAATAATCTTTACTTCTTTTTTTATGAATGTCACCAAAAATGCCTACTTAAATCATCATAAATCATCATTCTAAGCATTCTATCCTAGAATTTTAGAGGGGATGACAAAGGCCTCCCATGGATGTTTCTAATAGAATTTCAAGAATGGAGTAATTTTGGACAAGCTCATTTGTTCAGATTATACATCACTTACCAACTTCTGCTTTCCCAGAGTGTGACAATGGGCATGCTGATGTTTCTACCTGCCCAGGCCTCAGAACAATCCCAAGTCGAAGTAGGATGAACTTAAACTGGACTGCTCCATCCCAGGTGCTCAGCAGCAACTACTGTCAATGCTGACCTGACCACAGGAAGTATGCTAATCAAAGTACATTTTCATCCAAGCTCCCTGGTCCCACATGCCAGTGAATTTCTACCAGATTCTACAGAATGCCAACTTTCTATTAATAAATCCCAAGGCTCTCTGCTGTTTTTTAAAAAGCTAACTGCCCCCTCCCTCTTGCAGTACCTCACTCACCCTGGGACCAGAGCCCTGCCCTTGAACAGTGTCAGGGAGGTCGTCTCTCCACAGCCACCTGGCTCCCCCATGATTATGCCGGACCTCTTGTACTATGGTGCCCCTGTGTGTCCCACTACATGCCTGCTCCAGGGAGCCCTCCTGGTCAGCACCTACAAATAAGACACGGCCCTCTCTACTTCCAGCTTTAGTCCAAACTCTGGCCCCAGTCCATATGCCTTCTGGTCTAAGGATCAAAGAAAATCCTGCCCATTGTCTTCAATACAACAGATAGGCCTAGTACATTAGATTTGAAATTTGGGGACCAATATTATGGCTCTGGAGTTTAAGAAACTTTTACCAAATATTTCGATAAGTGGAGTACTTCCCTTCAATCCGGTCGCTGTGTTTACCTGGGAGCTCCCCATAAGGAGGGTTGAACTGTCCTAGCCCTCTACAGAACACTAGAGAAAGAGCTGTGTGACATCTACTAGGCTAGAAAACATCAAAGGGTGCAGCACCACCCTTCCCTCTTTCCCCTCCACCTGCAAGTCCTCAGAGCAAACCCTCCAAGATGTAGAGACCCTCGGGTCACTCCATTCTAAAATCCATTCCTATGAACATCCTCCATGGGGGAATAGAGACCTCTTATCAAAGAGGGCAATAATTTCCTTACTGATCATGTAGCAAAATGATAAACAAATCCCATGAGAGAAAATTAAGCAGTGAATTGATGTACTGATAAAGGCCACAAAAAGCCAGACACTCATGAACAGTACCTCCCTCAAATCTACAAATATCCTATATAAGCTTCAGGTATTATCTCATTTTACAGAGGAAGAAACTGAAATGCAGAGAAGTGAATGAACTACCCCAGGTCACATAACTTGTAAATGGTATGCCCAAAAATCAAACCCGGGTCTGTCTGCCTTCAAATATCATGAATTTTTCACATAGCCATGTGATAATGAGCTTGTAGAAAGCACATATCTAAACTAAAAAAAAATATTCAAAGACTGAAATAAAATGCACAGAAAATAAAATAGCAGTTGTGTGAAGATAATAAAACCATAAGTGACTTTTACCCTTTTCTTTGTTTTATATTTTAATAAAATACTGTTTATAAATCAAAACTGCATGTGTATCAGTGAAGGGGTACTTTCTATTAGCTCTATTATAATTTCTTAAGAAAACAAAATTGATCCTGTCAGTCATCAGTGCCATTCACTGACAGGCATGTGCAAGGCAAAGACCCCTGGCCCTACATGGTAAGAGGCTGGCCATGTGATTGATCCTGGTCACTTCTGGGCCAGAGTTTGTAATTGCTGGAAGAAGCCTTTCCAGAGCTCCCTTTCTCTACTTTACACAAGCTTATATTTAAGAATTCAAAAGATTCCATTTTGCAGTCACCTCTTACTATGTGGAAGTAATCTTACTGCATTCTATTCCTGCCTCCTTTCATCTTGGAATTCTGCCACACAACCCTTGTGGGAATGAATGGGGGAAAGCAGTCCAAACAGCATAATGTAGCACAGGCTGCTCTACACTGGAAAGGCAAGAATGCTGGTTCTGCTGCTGTCTCTGTGACTGACTGATTATACAGTCCTGCAAAAGTCACTCACCTTCTCGAAGCATTAGGTTGTCCTCTTCATACAATGCAAAAGAAGGACTCAATGATCTATATGGTTACTTCCAATATTCCTTTTGATTTCTGCCTTTGTCACTGCACTACACTCAATCTCTCACACAAACACCAACTAAAACTGTTTTTGTACAATCATTAAAAGCACATGTATCAAAATATACAATATAGTTTACTTCTATTGGAGAAGTCATATAGCCTAACAGGAATATGTATATTTAAATGACAGCAGCTATGCCACTTGTTTTAAGTATTCATAAATAGCCCTGGCTGGCGTAGCTCAGTGGATTGAGTGCGGGCTGGGAACTAAAGTGTCCCAGGTTCGATTCCCAGCCAGGGTACATTCCTGGGTTGCAGGCCATAACCCCCAGCAACCGCACATTGATGTCTGTCTGTGTGTCTGTCTGTCTGTCTCTCTCTCTCTCCCTCCCTCCCTTCCCTCTCTAAAAATAAATAAATAAAATCTTAAAAAAAAAGTATTCATAAACATATATCACCTAAAACAACAACATAAAAATTATCTTCCCACTTGCAAGTCACCAGACCACTACCACCATAATTCACTAAGTATACAATAAGTAAACATTTCAAGGTACAGTTAATCTTTTAATATTCATTCTACAGGTTTAAGCTTCATTCAAGCCATTTGGCTATGTGAAAATACATTTAATGTTACTAGTAGTCCTGGGTGATGTCACAATTATAGGCTGACATGTGGAGTGATGTCAAGGAAGCCCTGTGCCCACATCCTGCATATCCAAATGCAGGAGCTGCTGGTTCTCCCTGGTTCAGGCTCAGGCACTGTGATCTCCACATGCACAGCTTAATGGGGGAATGATTCTACACAAGGTATCCTACAGAAGAATCAAATTTCAGGTTTCCCCAGTCATGAGGTCCATAACCATTTTCCAGGATGTTGGGCACATTATGCAAGGTTATGCATGTTGTTATGTCAAGGGCAAGCTCCTATATGAGGGAAAATTCCAAGCAAGAGTAGTAAAGCAAATATCTTGAGTTTCCTCAAAGTCCAGATGCCAACAGGGGCCTCACAATTAAACAAAAGAAAGCAACTTCCCTTAGAAAAACTTTTGGTTTAATTTCTCACTTGCAAACAAAGATTCCACAACTTATTTCTTTCAAGGCAAGAAGGGTATGGCTACAAATTAGTTTTATTTTCATTGTGCTTGATTATTACAAAATATCTGACCAGTCACCAAACCTCTCTTTGTTCTTGAGCATTTTCTAAGGACTAATAAACAAATCTGATGGAATTCACTTTCATATCCATTGTTAGTAGTGACAGTTCCTCAGATCTCCTATTAATAATCTCTCATTGTTCCATATAAGACCAAACTAAAAAGATAAACATTTTTTTACTATTCTATTGTCACCCAAACAAGAAGAAAGGATGTCCAAACATCAATTGTAATGGGAAAAGTGCACAATCAGAACTTCCCTACCCATCATGAAAACTATCATTTTCAAAAGGCCTCTGCACAACATCCTTCATCCACATCCTCCCGTTAGAGGTATAGGCCACAGAAAAGAAGAATTCTCACTGCAGGGCTCATTCCACCTCTTACTCAGGGTCTGACCTTAGGCAAGTCACTTAACCTCTCTGATTTCTATTTCCTCACTTGTAATTGAGGTTCTTGAAAATATATTAGTGTTTTTCCCTCTCAGTTTTAAAGAAAATTACTGTATTTTTTGGACTATTAAGACACACTCCCCCCACCCAAATTTCGGAGGAATAATGGTTGTTAATGCTGCTGTTGACTTCTGTTTACATTTACATTGGTGAAATATTATGTTATTTATGTTATTAAATATTTTACCACATTTTTTGCTTCAAAAATTTTTTCCTATTTTCCTCTAAAACCTAGGTGCATCTTATGGTCCAAAAAAATATAATGTATAACTAGATCTCCTGTTAATAACAGCTTTATACTATAACAGACCTCATCCTTTTGATAACAAAAATCACTTGCTATATATTCAGATTGAATGATTTAAGGCTTTTTAAGAGCAGGCTATCACAATTATATTGTATTTAAGCCATTTCTGGTCAGGTCCTTCTGATGTGCTCCCAGCCTACAGCCTCAGAGTAACAGTCACCTTGACCAACATTTAACATGCACATTTCTCAGCTTACTTTATAGAATTAAACTTAAACAGCCATAGGTTAAAAGAACCACTAGAGCAAAAATGTCATCCTGACCTCAGAAATAATTTAACATGAATTTAGAAAGAGCTACCTCTGAATTTGCAGCAAAGGACTCTTCCAGCCCATACAAACCCATGAGCCTGACTCACACGTAAAATCCCTAAAGAAGATAAGCTTAACTCAGACAGTGCCATTAACATGATTTTCTGGGCTGAAAGCAAGGCAAAGCACAATATTTTTCTTTAGAAGTTCAAAGGTAAACTTTAAAAGTACCTCCAAAGGATATTCAGCAGAGGTGACAATGACTAATGAAGTAGTACTGACACCTGAAAATTCACAAGCAATGTGAAAAAACAAAAAGGGAAGGCAACATTCATCCAAGACTTCTTTCTTAGTGATGCAGTCAGACATTTTAAGTAAAAAAGTACCTTAAAGTTGTGGTTTAATACAAAAATGAACAATAAGATAATTGTACTACCATATTTCTTCTGTGATGGCAAGTGCTGGTATAATACAATCTTCCAGTACAGCCAGCTCATTTGTGTATGGTTAGCATATATTTGCATAAATTCCATATGAGTATTTTTTTCTCTTCGTGCATCTAAATTTAATTGAATAATTTCAGTATTTGATCAGAGATGGTAAAGGGGAAATACAAGCCATAAAATAATCATAGTCAAACTACTGCTGACTTAGGAAAAAAACACAAACATATACACTAACACATGAGAATAGCTACAGTTTGTCTATATGACAAAAGTTTATCAGCAGCAATCTAGAAACAATATCTCCTTTCCTTTTACCCACTCTACTAAATAAATATGTCCACAAAAGGATCCATTTTCCCAAAACAAAAACAGATTTGATACTACAGAGGCCATCCATCAAAGGGATGTAAAACTGAATCACAAGGAATGGCAACCCCAGGTCCAATGCTTCAAAGATTGTTAAAAAAAGTGTAACTTTTCCAAGATTTAAACCAGTGATTTCAGGTTTATGTTTCCATTATGTGTCTGCATAAAAATTAAGAAGTCAACACTGAAGATTCACAGTATTCCTCTGACTGGGTGTCCAAGCTCCAAAACCATGACACATCTGCCTCAGGAGCATCCTCACCAACACCCAGAACTGATCCAGAGCATACTGTCTCAGTCATCATCCCATTCCTGAGTACTCTTTGGGTTGAATATATCCCAGATCTCTCTACAGGGGCCTTTCCACCACAGAATTACCAGGAAACAAGCAAAAGTGGGGCAAATGTAAAAACCTATATCAGAACTGATGATACCCCCCAAAGTAGAGGCAACTTATTGCTGCTTCATTTATTGCAAAATAAATCCTCTACGTAATAACCAGAAAACAGTGTGGTGCTAAATTGTGTGGCTCTCTTATGCTTCAATTTCTTCACCTGGAGGCATGACTTTTAAAGGCTTCCCATATTTACATTATAAATTTTGGAGAACTGGGCATGAGAAAACTTACCCAAAGAGTGTCCTCTCTCCTTTCTCAAAATGTATTGGAGATGTTTCATGTCATCTGATATTATGAAGGGTATCCCTAAGCCTGAAGACTAAAGACTGCCTAGAATGTTTCTAGATGCTAAAAATATTCAAATTTCCCTAACCTAAGTCATCTCAAGCTACATGATCATCATGGAGAAAGCAAGAAAAATAAAGTATGGGTCACAGAATCACAAATATGTACAGGACACACCCAGGAAAAATGTCAGCAGCCGACCCACAGATACAATAATATATATATATTATTGCAAGGTGCAATATATATGCATATCAAGGTGCATGCATTATATATATATGCATATCAAGGTGCAGCCAACATTATTGTTACTATTTGCCATATGCTTCTGAAACACCTATGGCAATGAACTAAGACCTTCATAAATGCTTTACCATTATTTCTACCATCCAAATAGGAACAAAACAGCTCCTTGAGGCCAGGAAAATTCTGAATCCCACAGAGTTTTCTCCTCACACAACAAATACATGAGGCCTGATTAAATTCAAAACACCCAATATCTAGCACTTGTTTTTGATAGCCTAGAAGGAAAAATTTGTTTTACAGACACTTACTAAGATTTCAACAGATTGACTCAAGAAGTAGCCTCATCAGCTATATTTGAGGGCAACATTTCCCTCGTAAACAGAAAACTCCCAGTGCTGTGCCCTCTACTTGGGACATTCAATCAATGTCAAGCATTAAAAAGAAACATAATTTTCAAAAAATTACAAGCTTAAAAATGCAGGAGAGGAGAACCAAGATAGTGGTAGGTTGGGTAGAGGCAACACTAACCTCTTCCCAAGACAAAACTGGAATTACAACTAAATTATAGAAAAATCACCCTGAATTACCAACTGAACACTAGCTAGAGAGAAGTCTTATAACCAGGGACTTACAGAAAAAAAACACTTCATCACATGGAGACTGGTAGGAAGTACAGAGGCATGAAAGTTCTGCCTGGGCTCCCACAAGTGGCAGTTGAAGTTCAAGTTGGATATTTCACAGGCTGGGGAGTTTCCCCCTGAAAAGCATGGGGTCTAAAGCCTAAGCTGGGATCCTCAGCCTGGGACCAGAACTGGGAAAGGAACCCAGCTAAAATCCAACTGAAAAGCAGCAATGTTTCTGTCTGCCAGGGAGAGATGGCTAGAGATGCAGAGAACCTCTTAAAGGACCAAGACACAAAATATAATTTGCAGTCACTTACCCTGGACTGTGGCAGAGGGAGGACAGAGCAGACTAAAACCATGTGAAAACAGTCTGGGGTTGCTGGCTTAGGGATCAGCTGTCATGATTCCCATGCTCAGTAATTCCACATATTGCAGAAGCCATCTTTCTTGGGCCGAGCATTTCCCTCCATGCTTCACTAACATGGGGGAAGCAATAGCCCTAGCCACAAGAAGCCCTCTCATGGCATGAAGCTTAAGCCAGGATGCTGAGAAATACAGCTGGAGGCACTTTCACAGATCAAGCATAACAGAAAGTCTGCAGATGAAGGAGGATCTCAGTGAGTTCTGACACCTCAGCTGACCCTCCCTGGGACCAGTGCTGGTAAAAGCAGCCCTCGGTGGGCAGTATGGTTCTTTCTGCACAAACCCAGGTGAAGCAGAGAAAGCAACAAACTGTGAATAGCTGATAGCTCCAAAAAGGTGGCCCTGGGCCAGTCACAGGCAGCACCTAAGTCTTTGGAGATCTACCTAATACATAGAAATAAACAAAAAGAGGGAGCCAAAATAAGAAGAGAAGAAACAGGCCCCAAGTGGAAGAACAAGAGAATTCTCCAGAAGAACTAAATGAAATGGAGGTAAGCAATTCATCAGATATAGAGTTTAGAGTAATAATTATAAGGATGCTCAATAGCATGAAACGAGATATAGAAACCATAAAAAGGATGAGTCAGAAATAAAGAATGCAATATCTGAAATAAATAATACACTAGAAAGAATAAACAGTAGGTTAGATAAAACAGAAGATCAAATCAGCAATTTGAAAGACAAATTAAAAAAGCACCCAAGCAAAGCAACAAAAAAAAAACAATTTTTTTTAAAAATCAGGAGAGTTTAAGAAATCTTTAGAACAACATGAAGTGTAACGACATCCGTATCATGAAAGGACAAGAGAGTGAAAAAGGGATCAAGAACACATTTGAAAAATTAATGACAAAAAAATTCCTTAACCTGGTGAAGAAAAAAGAGATCCAAATCCAGGAAACTCAGAGACTCCCAAACAAGACAGACCCAAATAGGCCCATACCAAGACACAACATAATTAAAATTGAAAAGTTTAAAGGCAAGGAGAGATCTTAAGAGCTGCAAGAGAAAAGTAGTTAGTTACCTACAAGGGAGCTCCCATTAGTCTATAATCTGATTTCTCAACAGAAATGCCATAGCAATAAGACAAGAAGAAGAAATAAAAGGCATCCAAATTGGAAAGGAAGAAGTACAGCTGTCACTATTTGCAGATGACATGATAAGGTACATAGAGAACACTAACAATTCCACCAAGAAACTACTAGAACTGGGAGGCAGGGACTGATTGAAAGAAGGTGAAAGAATTAGTCAAAGAACATATAGTAAGGACACATGGATATAGACAACAATGTAGGGATTGACAATGGAAGTGGGAAGTGAACTGGGTTGAGGGGAACTAAGGGTGAAAAAATTAGGAGAACGATAATAGCATTAACAATAAAATGTTTTTTAAAAAAGAAGGAAACTACTAGAACTGATAAAAATTCAATAAAGTAGCAGGATAGAAAATTAATATCCATGAATCAGAAGCACATTTATATGCCAATAATGAAATATAAGAAAGGGAAATTAAGAAAACATTCCCATTCACAATTGTTCCAAAGAGAATAAAATACCTAGGAATAAGCATAACCAAGTATGTTAAAAGAACTCTACTCAGAAAATCATAGTACACTAAAGAAAGAAACTGAAGAAGATACAAATAAGTGGAAGCACATACTGTGTTCATGGATAGGAAGAACTGACATCATTAAAATGTCCATAATATCCAAAGCAATTGCTATCAAAATACCAATGACATATTTCACAGAACTAGAACAAATACTTCAAAAAAGTATATGGAACAATGAAAGGCCCTAAATACCAACAGCAATCTTGAGAACAAAGGAGAAAGTTGGGGGAATCGTGCTACCTAATATCAAACTATATTATAAGGCCATAGTAATCAAAATAGTATGGTATTGGAATAAAAACAGACACATAGAACAATGGAACAGAACAGAAAGCCCAGAAATAAACCCAAACCTTTAAGTCAATTAATATTTGACAGAGGAAATCAGTAAAAACAATGAACTAAACAGTTTATTCAACAAATGGTATTGAGAAAATTGAACAGGTACATGCAAAAAAAATGAAACTAGACCACCTCTTATACCACACACAAGAATAAATTCAAAATGGATTAAAGAATTAAGTATTACACCTGAAACCATGAAAAGCCTAGAAGAAAACAGAGAGTAAAACCTCAAACATTGCTCATAGCAATATTTTTTATTATATATCTCTTCAGACAAATTTAAAAAAAAAAAGAAGAAGAAACAAGCAGCTGGTAAAGATGGCAGAGGAGTGAATGAAAGTCACACTAACCTGTTGCGCGTGGGTCACCGGCCAGCAGTGACCACGGAACGCTGTGGATGGCTCGCCGAAACACACGCGAGAAAAAAAACACATGCACAGAGACAGACTAGTTTCTGTGGGGAAGTAGGGACAGAATGGCCACCCCCCCTAGTGGGGAGCGCGCTGATTTACCGTCCATACCTGCTTTTATTAGGCTCATTTTGCATAATAATTCAGGTAAAGTACAGTACTCATTAGGGGAAGTAAGGAACTATAGAAAACAAAGAACTCTGCCGGTCTATTGAGTTGGGGTCAAAGAGCTGTAAGACTGAGGAACAAAATAACTTCCTCCTAAGACCCTTCTCATTCAACTGAGAGCATTCTAAACAAAGGAGGTTTCACAGTAATTTACATATTCTTTCTTAGGCCTGATCACCCCAGGAAATCCGCACTTCTCAGTACCGAGCTGCACCACCCTGTCATTGTTTCAGGCTTAGGTGGAGCAAGGGAACTAGGTAACCAAGAGATAAGGAGATTTTTTCCCAGACGATGAGAACTCAGACTTTGTCAAAGCCGAGGAGTGAGGGTCCATCACCCCCCTTTTGCTGCAGCCCCCCAAGTCCTTCTTTTGGGGGGCCTCCCAAAAGTGATCGTGCCTGGCTTAGGTCGTCCCCCCGTGGGGAATCTTACCCGTCTTTGGCTAACCGACCAAGCTTTTTGGGGTTCAGCAGCAGAAGCAGCATTCCTGCCAGGAAGATAAGCTTTTATCTCCTTGCCGGCTTACGGTTCCAAGGGCGTTCCCTTAGCCTTAGCTAGGCGGGGGTTTCAGCCTCTGATACCAGTCAGGGCAGTTCCCAACACTAACCTCCTCCCAGGACCAATCTAAAATTACAGCTAAATTGTGGAGAAATCACCTGGAACAAACAACTGAACAATAGCAAGAGAGAAGCCCTATAACCTCAGGCAGACAGAAGAATCAGCTTTAGTACAACCTGATCTATAGGGAGTATGGTGGAGACTTGATAAGGCTGACTGGGATCCCACAGGTGTCAGCACCAGAAGGATATTTAAGTCACTGCTTAAATCCCCCTGGGAATGCTGGGGTCTAAATCCTAAGCTAGGATCCCTAACCTACAGAACCAGAGCCCAATAAGTACACAGATAACAACCAGCAGCAAAAAGCAGCAGGGTTGCTCTCTGCCAGAGATGGACAACTGGAGAAACAAAGAGCTCTTTAAAGGACCAATGCACAACTTTTCATTTACAGGCACTTACTCTGAGCTCCAGCAAATGATGGGGTAGAGTGGGCAAGAGATGCCTGAGGAAAGACTGGAGACAGAAGCTAAGAGGAGAGGACTGAGAGAGTAGATGCTGGGATCGCAGTGCTGAGTCATCCCCCAAACACCAGCAACCATTATCTCAGGCAGACCACTTCCCTGAGCAGCAGCACCCTGAGGGGAAGCAATCGCCCCATCCCCAAGAGGGACACTGGCCTGGCCCAAGTAGCTTAAGCTTGATGGCTGAGTGCAGAATGACTAGATTTACAACTAAAGGAGACAGCCACACACAGTAGATCCCTGGAAGTCTTGAACATGTTTCATAAGGTCAGAGTCAACACCTGACACCACCAGAGGCAGATCAAGAAAGAAAAATACTGGTAAATACTAGAGGTTACTAAGATGATATCCAGTGAGGTCTTCTCCATGATATGCAATATTTTCTTTCCTCCATAGCTTTTTAACATTCATTTTTTGTCTATCAAGTTGCTCCATATTCCACCTTCTTCATTTACTTTTTTATTCATGATGCAAATTTTACATCATGCCTTGCCTTGACATCATCTTTCTTGCCTTACATTGCTCCAACTTCCATTCTTATTAGTGGTCCCCCCACCACCCTCTCAAAATCATTTTTCTTTTGGTAGGTCATCTCATATTCACTCTCCTTTCTTTAATCATCTTAATCTCTTTAAACCCTTATTAATACTGGTTCATTTGCTGTTCATGGTGGGATTGCAGGGAGAAGTTATTTTTGCAGGTGTGGGATGGTTTCCTGGACTTTGTGGTTTTCTTCTGACAGTAACTATACAACATCATACAAAACATGGTGGGCAGGGTAACCCACAGTCAACCAGCTGGAGGAAAGGACCCACCAAGGAATGGCCCAACAATAATCAAAACACAGGTATATCCAGAAAACCAATATATATGGCCTAAAGGGTGTCACAAGAGCATCAAGGGGACAGTACAACTGAATCTCACAGGTCTCCTACCATAGAAAATCACACCACAAAGTCAGGGAATAAAAACAGATCATTTTAAGAAGCAGAAGCAGACAAGAAGAATCTCACAAATAATGGCAAGACAAAGAAACAAGCCCCAACAAAAAGAAAGGAGGAATCCTTGGAAAGAGTGCTAAATGAAATAGAGGGAAATCAACTATCAGATGTCAAGTTCAAAGCAATGGTTATAAGGAACCTTAATGAGCTCAGTGATAATTACCGAAAACTACAGGGAAACTATGAGGAATTTACTGCAAACCATATCAACATAAAAAAAGACATAGAAACTCTCAACAAGAGCCAAAAGGAAATGAAGAATACAATTTCTGAATTGAAGAACATAGTACAAGGAATCAAAATCAGGCTAGATGAAGGAGAGGCTCAAATGAATGAGTTGGAAGACAAGGTACAAAAAAACTTCCTGAAAGAGCAATAAAAGGAAAAAAGACTCAAAAAGAATGAAGAGGAGTTAAGGGAATTGCAGGACAACATGAAACATAAAAATATCTGTATAATCAAGATACCAGAAGGAGAAAAAAAAGAGAATGGACAGAAAATCTACTTGAAAAAGTAATGATGGAAAACTTCACTAATTTTTTTCAGTCATTCTTTTTTTATATATTTTTAAAGTCTTTATTTATTTATTTTTTGGAGAGAGGTAGGGAGGGAGAAAGAGAGGGAGAGCAACATCAATGAGAGGTTGCCTCTCATGTGTTCCCCACTGGGGGACCTGGACCACAACCCAGGCATGTTCCCTGACTGGGAATCAAACCAGTTGCCCCTTTGCTTCACAGTCCAGTGCTCAATCCACTGAGCAACACCACCCAGGATTTGAAAACTTCCTTAATTTCATGAGAGAAAAAGTCATACAAGTTCAGGAAGCACACATGGTCTCAATCAACAGGAACCCAAACAGGCCCACTCCAAGACACATAATAATTAAAATGGCAAAATTCAAAGACAAATAGACAATCTTAAAGGCAGGAGGGGAGAAACAGGAAGTAACATACATACAAGGGAGCCCCGATAAGGCTATGAACTGATTACTCAACAGAAACACTATGAGTCAGAAGGGAATGGCAAGAAATATTCCAAGTAATGAAAAGAAAAGGTCTGCACCAAAACTACTCTATCCAGCAAGGCCCTCAATTAAAATGGAAGGTGAAATAAGGACTTTCCCAGACAAAAGTAGGTTAAAAAAATACATTTCCACCAAAACAGCATTGCAACAAATGCTAAAGGGACTGATTTAAGATGAAGAAAAAGATGAGAGAGAGAGGAACACAGGTACAAAGGGGTAACATGGCAATGAATAAGTACCTATTAATAATAACCTAAAATATAAATGTATTAAATGCTCCAGTCAAAAGATACAGGATAGCTGAATGGATAAGAAAACATGATCCACACATATGCTGCCTACAAATGACCTACCTCAGAACAAAAACCCTACATAGACTGAAAGTGAAGAATTGGAAAAAAATATTCCAAGCAAATGAACAGGGGGAAAAAAAACTGGAGTAGCAATACTTATATATGACAAAACAGACTTCAAAACAAAGGCCATAAAAAGAGACACAGAAGGACACTTCATAATACTCAAGGGAGGAATTCATCAAGAACACATGAATATTATAAATATACATGCATCCAAGTTAGGAGTACCCAAATACATAAGAAAATCTTCAAGGACTTCAAGAAAGATATAGACAGCAACACAATTATAGCAACAGATTTTAATACCCTAAAGTATTGGGTAGATCTTCCAAACAAAATATTAAAAAGAATATAGTGGAACTAAACAATACATTACATCTAATGGACATAATGATTTTATATATATATATTTCGTTCCAAAGAAGAAAAATGCACATTCTTTTCAAACATACATGGAACATTTTCAAAGATAGACCACATGATGGGACACAAAGCAAGCATCAAAAAATTGAAGAAAATTGATATGTCAAGCATTTTTCTCAGACAACAAGGGACTGAAACTAGAAACAAACTTTAAGAAAAAACTCAAAACACTCAAATTCATGGAGACTGACTAGCATGCTATGAAACAAGTAATGGGTTAATAATGACATCAAAGAAGAAGTCAAAAAGTTTCTGGAAACAAAAGAAAATGAACACACAATAGTCGAAAACCTATTAGCAATACAGTTCTACCTAAAAAGGATACAAACATTTGAAATAAACAACCTAACCCCACATCTACATAAACTGGAGGAACAACAACAAACAAAGCCCAAGAAAGTATGAAGAAGGAAATAATCAAGCAGAATAGAATGACATAGACTAAAAGAACAATTCAAAAGATCAATAAATTCAGGAGCTGGTTCTTTGAAAAGATAAATGAAATTGACAATCCATTAAGAAGACTCATGAAGACAAAAACAGAGAGGACCCAAATAAATAAAATTAGAATTGAAAGAGGAGAAATTACAACTGATACCACAGAAATACAAAAGGATTGTAAGAAGTTAATAGGAAGAACTATAGGCCAAGAAATTTGAAAACCAGGGTGAAATGGAGAAATTTCTAGAAAAATATAATCTTCCAAAACTCAATCAAGGAGAGGCAGAAAGCTGAACAGACTGATAACAGCTGGAGAACTGAAGTAGTAATAAAAAAAACTCCCTGCACACAAAATCCCTGGACTGGACTGTTTCATAGGAGAACTTTACAAAACATTTAAAGAAGAGCTAACATCCATCTTTCTCAGACTATTCCAAAAAATCCAAGAAGAGGGAAGACTCACAAACTCTTTTTATGAGGCCAGTATCATCCTAATTCCAAAGCCAGACAAAGACACAAAAAAGAAATAAAACCACAGGCCAATATTGCTGATGAGCATAGATGATAAAATCCTCAGCAAAATATTGCCAAACTACATCCAGCAACACAATAAAAAGATCATACACCATGATCAGATGGGATTCACCCAGGGATGCAAAGATGGTACAACATTCACAAATCAATAAATGTAATACATGACATAAACAAAAGACAAAAATCACATGATCTCATTAATACATGTGGAAAAAGTATTTGATAAGGTACAGCATCCATTGATGATCAAAACACCCAGCAAAGTGGGCATAGAGGGAATACACCTCAACATAATAAAGGCCATATACAAGAAACCTACAGTCAACATCATATTTAATGGGCAGAAACTAAAAGCTTTCTCACTAAGATCAGGAACAAGAACAGGGTGTCCACCTTCACCACTTCTAGTCAACAGAGTATTGAAAATCCCAGCCAAAGTCATCAGACAAGAAAAAGAAATAATAGGCACACAAATTGGAAAGGAGGAAGTAAAACTGTCGTTTTTTGCAGATCACATGATAGTGTACATAGAAAACCCTATAGATTCCACCAAAAAAACTACTTGACATAGTACATGAACTTGGAAAAGCAGTAGGAAACGAAGTCAATCTTCAGAAATGGAAGGCATTTTGTACATAAACAACGAAATATCAGGAACAGAAATCAGGAAAAAAATTCCATGTACTAGAGGAACAAGAATAAAGTACCTAGGAATAAATGTAACCAAGGAGGTAAAAGTCCTATACTAAGAAAACTACACAACACTGAAGAAAGAAATTAAGGAAGACACAAATAAATGGAAGCATATACCATGTTCATGGATTGGAATAATTAACATCACCAAAATGTCCATATTACCTAAAGCAATTTATAGATTCAGTGTGATCCCTATTAAAACACCAATGACCTATTTCACAGACATAGAACAAACATTTCAAAAATATATATGGAACCATAAATGACCCCAAGCAGCTGAGTAATATTACAAAGAACAAAGAAGGAGAGATCACAATACCTGACATCAAACTATATTATAGGCCACTGTAATCAAACAGTCTGGTACTGGGACAAGAAGAGACATATAGATCAATGGAACAGAATAGAGAGCCCAGAAATAAACCTATGTCTCTTTGGTCAATTAATGTTCAAAAAAGGGGGCAGAAGCATAAAATGGAGTAAAAATAGCATCTTCAACAAATGGTGTTAGAGTCTAAATACCAACATGCAAAAAAAAAAAAAAAGGAACTCGACAACCAACTTACACCATACACAAAAATAAACTCAAGGTGGATAAAAGAGTTAAAAATAAGTCATGACAGCCTAAAAATCCTAGAGAATAATATAGGCAGAAAATCTCAGATATTCCACATGGCAATATTTTTACTGATATATCCCCTAGAGCAAGGGACAAAAAGGAAAGAATAAACAAATGGGATTTCATCAACATAAAAAGCTTCTGCATGGCTAAAGAAAGCATCTGCAAAATGGAAAGGTAAACAACAGTATGGGAAAATATATTTGCCACTGATACCTTGGACAAGGGTTTGATGTCTCTTGAAAATATATGAAGAACTCACATGACTCCACTGCAGGAAAACAAACAATCCAATTAAAAAATGGGCAAAGGACCTGAACAGACACTTCTCCAAGGAGGACATACCCAGGGCCCAGAGACATATGAAATGATGTTCATCTTACTAGCATTCAGAGAGATGCACATTAAAACCACAATGAGGTACAACTTCACAGCGGTCAGAATGGCCATCAAAAACAAATCAATAAACAATAAGGACTTCTGGCCAAGATGGAGGCATATATAGAAATGCTTAGCTTTCTAGCATAACCAAAAGAAGGATAACAACCAATTTAAGAACAACAAACCAGAACTGCCAGAAAATCAAATTGCACGGAACTCCAACAACCGAGGAGTTAAAGAAACATTCATCTAGACCAGTAGGATGGGCGGAGACAGGAAGCCTCTTGGAGAAGACTGCAGCAAGGTGGAGTACTGCATGGGTGAAGTGGGGGCTGGCAGACTGGGAAACTAAAAACTCAAAATCTCTAGCTGTAAAATACCATGAGGGTTTCAAAGGTGGGAAAATTCCCAGTCTCACAGGAGAGTTCATTGGAAAGTGGGGCTAGAGCAGAGGGAGCAAGCAGTATTTTTTCCTCTCTGATTCTTCCCCCAAAGATAGCACCACAATGCAGCAAAGAGGGTTTCCCTGCTCTGGTGAACACCTGAGACTTCTACCCTTACAGTATAACAGGTATGCTGAGACAGAGAAATATGGCCCAAATGAAAGAACAGATCAAAACCTCAGAAAAAGAACTAAAGAATAAGGAGACAGACAACCTATTTGATGCAGAGTTCAAAACACTGGTAATCAGAATGCTCAAAGAATTGACTGAACTCAGTCACAAAATGAAGGAAAACATGAAGGCTACCTGAAGTGAAATAAAGCAAAATATACAGGGAACCAACAATGAAGGGAAGGAAACTTGGACTGAAATCAACAATTTGGAACAAAAGGAAGAAATAAACATGCAACAGGAACAGAATGTAAAAACAAGAATTCAAAAAAATGAGGAGAGGCTTAGGAAACTCTGGAACAACTTTAAGTGCTCTAACATCAGAATCATAGCAGTGCATGAGGGAGAAAAAGAAGAGCAAAAAATTAAAAACTTATTTGGAAAAAAAATGAAGGAAAACTTCCTGAATCTGGTAAAGGAAATAGACTTCCAGGAAGCCCAGAAAGTCCCAAAGAAATTGGACATGAGGAGGAATACACCAAGACACATCATAATTAAGTTTCCCAAGATTAAATATAAGGAGAGAATCTTAAAAGCAGCAAGAGGAGAGGACAGAGTTACGTACAAAGCAGCTCCCATAAGACTATTAGTTAATTTCTCAAAAGAAACCTTGCAGACAAGAAGGTGCTGGAAAGAAGTATTTGAAGTCAGGAAAGGCAATGACATACATCCAAGATTACTCTATCCAGCAAAGCTGTCATTTAGAATGGAAGGGCAGATAAAGTGCTTCCCAGATAAAGCAAACTTAAAAGAGTTCATCATCACCAAGCCCTTATTACATGAGATGTTAAAGGGCTTATCTAAGAAAAAGGAGAAGATCAAAAACTATGAACAGTAAAATGACAACAAACTCACAATATCCACAACTGAATCTAAAAAACAGAAACAAAAACTAAGCAAACAACTAGAACAGAAACAGAATCACAGAAATGGAGATCATTGGAGGGTTATCAGTGGCAAAGGGGAGAGGGAGAATGGGGGAGAAATGGTACAGGGAATAATAAGCATAATAGGTAGGCATAAAATAGACAGGGGAGGTTAAGATATTACAGGAAATGAAGAAGCCAAAGAACTTATATGTATGACCCACAGACATGAAATAAGAGGATGGGGGCCTGTTGGGGTAGGGGGTATAGGATGGAGTAGGGGTAATGGAGAGAAAATGATTTGGAAACTGTAATAGTATAACCAATAAAATATACTTAAAAAAAAAACAATAAGTGTTAGCAAGGTTGTGGTGAAAAAGGAACTTTAGTACATTGGTGGTGGGAATGCAGACTGGTGCAGCCACTGTGGAAAACAGTGTGGAATTCCCTCTGAAAACTAAAAATGGAACTGCCTTTTGACCTGGCAATTCCACTGCTGGGATTATACCCTAATAATCTTGAAACACTAATTGCAAAGGACCTACGCACACCAATGTTCATAGCAGCACAATTTATAATAGCCAAGTGTTGGAAGCAACCTAAGTATCCATCAGTAAATGAGTGGATCAACAAACTGTACATTTACACAATGGAATTCTATACAGCAGATAGAAAGAAGTAGCTCCTACCTTTTGTGACAGCATGGATGTAACTGGAGAGCATTATGCTAAATGAAATAAGCCAGGCAGTTATAGACAAATACCATATTATCTCACCTGTAAGTAGAACCAGTCAACAAAACAAACAAGCAGGAAAAATATATCCAGAGACATTGAAATAAAGAACAAATTGACAGTAACCAGAGGGTGTGGAGGGGGATAACAGGGGAAATTATGGGAAGGGTGGACCAGGAACATGTATAAAGGACCCATGGACAAAGTCAAAGGAGGATAGGATTGAGGGTGGGAGGTGGGGATAGGTGGGGCAGGGGAAAATGGTGTTGGGAAAATGGAGACAACTGTACTTAAACAACAATAAAAAAGAGAAATAAATAAAAGAAAAAATAGTAAATGAATGTGGCTACATCAAACTAAACAGTTCTTGCACATCAAAGGAAACCATCAACAAAATAAAAAGACAACCCACAGAATGGGAGAACATATTTGCCAGTATATCTGATAAGGGGTTAATATCCAAAATTTATAAACAACTTATAAAACTTAACACCAAAAAACAAACAACCCAATTAAAGAATAAGCCAAGGACCTGAATAGACAGACACTTCTCCAAAGAAGACATACAGATGACCAATAGACATATGAAAAGATGCTCATAGTCACTAGTCATCAGAGAAATTCAAATTAAAACCACAATAAGCTACCATCTCACACCTGTTAGAATGACCATCCTCAATAAATCAACAAGCAAGTGCTGGTGAGGATGTGGAAAAGGAGAGTCCTTTTGAACTCTTGGTGGGAATGCATATTGATGCAGCCCCTGTGAAAAGCAGTATGGAGTAACCTCAAAAAATTAAAAACAAAAAATTTAAAAAATTAAAAAAAAACAAAACTGCCTTATGGCCCAGCAATTTCATTTCTGGGAATTTATTTGAGGAAACCCAAAACACTAATTTGAAAGAATATAAGCACGCCTATATTTTTTGCAGCATTATTTATAGTAGCCAAAATTTGGAAGCAGCCCAAGTGTCCATCAGTAGATGAATAAATAAAACAATGATGATACACTTATACATAGAATAATACTTGGCCATAAAAAAGAAAAAAATTTCACCCTCTATGACAGCATGGATGGACATAGAAAACATTAGGCTGAGTGAAATAAGGAAGTCAGAGAAAGACAAATACCATACTATTTCATTCATATGTGGAATCTAATGAACAAAGTGAACTAACAAGCAAAATAGAGACAGACTCATAGATAGAGAACAGGCTGACAGCTCTAGTGGAAGAGTGGTTAGGGCATGGGCATATCATGGGGAAAAAAAGGACTCCTGAAAGTGGATAACAGTGTGGTGCTTGGGGCAGGGGTGGGGGAGTAAGAGGATGTATGGGGTATAATGGTAATGGAAAAAAATACACTAAAAATAAATAAACAGACAAAAAAGACAGCAGGAAAAATTACATTGGTTATGAAATGGCACATTTTTATTCCTCAGAAACATTGCATTGATAAAAATTCAGGAGTTCTTAAACGTAAATCACTTTTATATTGAATGTGACCTATATTGGTGCTAACAATCTTAAGATCTTAGATGTTATTGTTTGCAATAAATTTGCTGCAGTTCAGACCAGGCCAGTCTACAGTGTTTGCTATAAAAGAAGGGATGAACCTGTGATGAGGTGAAAGGTACACAAGGGCCCCAGAGACCTGAGTCAGGTCCTTGCAGTTCCATTTACATGCTCTGTAACCATAAGCAAATCATTGCAGCTGACTGTGCCTAAGGTTCTTCAACTACACAATTCAATTTATAAAAGGCTTTTGCCAGGAGTAATACAGGGTGGGGTAAAAGTAGGTTTACAGTTGTTCATATGGAATATAACACAATAATTAATAAATCATAATACAAGAATAAACTCTGTTTCACATACAACTGTACTTTATGGTTTCAATCAACAAGTACTCAATAATGATTTATTGAATGAAGAATGAATGAATGAATGAATGAATGAATAGAATGAAAAAACAAAAAATTGATTTTGCCTTCAGATGTCCCTCTTGGTAGCAGAGAAGGCTTTTTGCCATTTATCATTTTGTTTTCTGGAGAACAAAAGATTAAGCCTCAGTTGGACAGGTATAAAGATGTCAGTGAACACAGATTGGCTGAGGGGAGGAGGAGAAGAGCATGGATACGTATACCCTATTCAGATATACTCTCTTGAGGGGCTCTTTTGCTGTGACTTAGAGACCCAAGAATCCAATCTGGATAGTCCATTTTAGTTTCTTTTAGGTTTTTATTGCCATTAACTGAGAAAATACTTCAGAGTTCAGGTAGTCACAGGAAATTAAGTACCCCATGTGTCACAACAGATCCAGATGTGGCCCCTGTGTGGGCTTTCTCCCAAAAAGCCACAGTACAGAACAAGGTCCCTGGCCTTGGTCACTGGTGCTCACAATGATGATCCTTATATAGCCTGGAACCTCTTATGTATTTATAGGCCTATGTTAGAGGAAAAGGTTTGACATAAATCAGCTATGGTTTTATTTAGGAATAGAAGGCTTTTTCAATACCTACTGCATGACTTCTATTTAGTTTTATATCTTACTAAACATAAGATATGAAGATATCTTACTGCCCATAGATAAGGAGTAGGCCACACATCTGATGATAAACAACAGAATTCTCAAGATCCACTGATTCTGCTTATCAAAGAAAACATGCATGTACTAGTAAAGGAATAAGACATAAAATGATGCCTAAAACAGGCATGCATGCATATATACATATTTTATAGAATACCTGCCTGTAGAATATATAAAGAAAAGGAGAAAACTGAAGAAATTAAATAAATGGAATCTTTAATAGCTATCAATTCTTCTGGCCAAACAACAATTGGATAGTGTTCTAGTGGCTTCAGGATTATTTTATTCCAGAAGAAGTTACATATTACGGTAGATGTTAAGATTATAGGAGAATGCTTAGGATATACACAAAATAAGATTAATGAAGAGGATGCTCTGAGAAATACTTAAACTCACTTTCGTAAGAGCTTTCCAGAGTAACAGAACTAAAAGGAGAAAGAGAGAGTGAGAGATGAAGAAAAGGCTCATACAATTATGGAGGCTGAGAAGTCCCATGACCTGCCACCTGCAAGCTGTAAACTTAGAAACCCGGTGATATATAATTTCAGTTTGAGTTCAAAGTCCTGAGAACCAGGGGAGTCAATGGTATAAATCCCAGTCAAAGGGCAGGAGAAGGCCAATGTCACAGCTGAAACAGGCATGCAGGAAGCAATGGAAGCATTTACCTTTTGTTCTATGCAGACCTTCAATGGATTGGATGATGTCCACCCACACTGCAGAGGGAAAACTATACCAAGTCTACCAACTCAAAAGCTAATCTCACCTGGAAACACTCACAGACACACCTAGAAATGTCAATCTGGGCACCCCTGGCCCAGTCAAACTTACACAAAGAAGTATCACGCTGACTACAAGCTAAACATTTTAGGCACCCAAAGTATGTAAACTTTTCTTTGAAGACACATGGACAGAAGGGAATCCTTCATTTGAGGGAATCCTTCATGAAGAGTAATCCTTACTCTTCAATGATCATGGGACTAAGGTCCCTGATTATGATGGGGAAACAAAGTCATCCAGTCTAATGATAGTCAGTGGAAGGAATGGATGCCCCCACCAGCCAAGAGGAGGCATCAACTGGCAGGGCCCTGCTTGCTCCTCCAGCTACAATCAGGAGCACTGAAAGTCTTTGCCAGTGGTGTAGTCCCATCCAGTTCCTGAGATCACATCTACCAATGCATAAGAACTACACAAACTAGATGTAGGAAAGATACACAGAAAGCACAGAGAATCAGTTTTGTTGTCCTAAACCAAACATACAGAATGTCCCAGTGGTTCACCCACAGGCTGGTGTACCTCTTATGTGATCCCCCAATGTTCATACGAAAGGCTGAGGTAGAGTGTGGTTCTTCTTCAAGAAGGATGATGCCTATTCTTGAACATAATTTTTCACCCCAAGAAGCTCAAGCACCCAGCTTCAGCAAGTAAGAGTTTATATCTGATGGTCTGCAATCCAGCTGTTCTTCTCTCCACAATTTTGTCTCTACATGGCAGTCCCATGACTCAGGACTGGGCACAGCTGGATCTACAAGTGAGTATAGATCTCTAAGACAAGGATAGATGGACCTGCATGATGGTACCCATGATTTATCCATCTTTTACTTTGAAATTTTTTTAATTTTATTTTTTAGCTACAGTTCACATTCAATATTATTTTGTATTAGTTTCAAGTATATAGCATAGTGGTTAGAAAATCATGTATTTTACAAAGTGCCCCCCCACTCCCAATATCTCCAGTACCCACCTGGCACCATACATTATTATTACATTATTATTGACTATAATATCTATGATGTACTTTATATCCCCATGACTACTCTGTAACTACCAATTTGTACTTCTTTTTTTAAGATTTTATTTATTTATTTTTAGAGAGGGAAGGGAGGGAGATAGAGAAGAAGAAACATCAATGTGCAGTTGTTGGGGGTTATGGCCTGCAACCCAAGCACGTACCCTGGCTGGGAATCAAACCTGCGACACTTTGGTTCGCAGCCTGCTCTCAATCCACTGAGCCACCTGAGCCAGCCAGGGCTCCAATTTGTACTTCTTATTCCCTTTACCTTTTTCACTCAGCCCCCCAAATCTCCTCTACTCTGGCAACCATCAGTCTGTTCTCTGTACCTGAGTCTATACTTTGCAAAGTTTTATAGTAGACAACTAGCCATTCTTAGCCACAGTCCTGTTTATGCTTTCTCCACTAAAACTAAAGTTCATAAAAGATGGAGTCAATGTTTTTTTTTAATTCAGCTGTAGATGAAAGACACATAACACTCCTAAAGAAGGCTTAAAGTTGTTACTAGTTGACAATTAGCCAACTAATAATACGAAATCTTATATTTTCTCATTTATGAATCATTGAACAGCTTAGTGTGTTGCAATCTACAATACTCTATTAATCCCTTCTAACACTGTGATAGTTATCATAAATACTATTATATGCCTCACATAATCTCTTATTCAGTTTATCCATCTATACAATAGGGACAAATGAGAAAATAAAAATAATGTGATTTAAGTTCCTAAGAAGCCAACCATTACAATATTCTTGAACTGAATTATTTTACTCTTAGAATAATATAATACAAGTTTAGAGTATATTCAAAACAACTGCTAAACAGGCCTAGTGTTGAAATCTTTAAAGTAATGTGGAAAATACCAAGCAATGGAGCATTCTGAATTGTTGCAGAGCCTGAGTTCTTGTGAAGTCCAACTGGGTGTCTAAAAGCCCCCAACTGCAAATGTCCAAAGGATTGGGTGCTGCTATTTCCATAGTGTTTTAGTTCTTCTGCCAAAGCTCCGTCTGTTAATTTTTTTCTAGGTGGTGTTTTAAATGTTTCTAAATAGGAAACTGTATCAGTAGTTGAATCATTATTGCTTTAATGTCACCAAAACACAGAAGGTAAGAACAATTGCCACGGTTTGTAGGGCTGTTATGATTTTTGGCCCTTGATTCACCTTATAGTAGTGGTTTCAAAAACATTTTTCATTTGTAATCATATTACTGTGCCAATCCTTTTATGGATCTTTTTTTAAAGATTATTGAAATTATATCATTTCAGCAGTGTTTTAGTGTGAAATAGCCAAAGTTGGACAACTGGCCCTATCATCAATTAAAGTCTCCTTTGCTGAACACTTGAGATAGTTTTAGTGTAAACAACTCTAATATGGATGGCCAAAATTAAATCTTTCAATTTCAGTAAATTCTTATGCTTTTCACAGATGTGGAATAGACATTTATTAGTGTAATTTGGGCTAACATGATGGAAGGTGGTTAAAAAGAGATCATTTCACTATAGTTATCTGAAATTGAGGTTAGGGTATTTGCCTATTTTATTCTGGGTTATATTCTACTTACATTTAGCTGAAGAACTATAAAACTGCTATATTTTATCAATTAAAAAGAAACCCACAGAACACTATTAGAATTGCTACAGAAGTACATTTTCAGTTCAAAATGTGAGAAGAATCTAAATTAATAATTATTCCCATTCCACCTTTTTCACGGAATAGAGTAATTATTTTGGAGACAATAAGAATAGTACCTGGTCATTTATCTGATGGTTTCTAGGTCTATATTAGATTTTCTAAAAACTCTAAAAACATGAAAAACCTAAAATGAGCTACCCAGGTACATTTTGTCTTAATCTCTGAGTCCTTTGATATAAAGTTTTTAACATTTTTCTCTGCATTAAACCAGTATAAGCATTGTTTTTTAATTGATCTATTAATTATTCTCAATTGCAAGAAGTTTAAAATACTAACATTTTCTCTGAAATATTCAATCATTGATTTTAACTTAGACTAAGTCAAATTCCTCATAAGTATTTCTCCACTCACCCACAATAAGTTCCATCTAAAATCAGGAAAGTAATAATAATAATAATAATAATATTAATAATAATAATAATAATTTGAGCTCCTCCTACATAATATGAGAGTAGGTGATGAAGAAAATGTATGAGCCTACTCAACAAAGTCAAATCTTCACAGCCAGGGCATGAGATAAGAATGTAACAGGTATACACAGGCCAAGAGTACATTGTTTATCCAAAAGATGTCCCCCACCACCTCACCCACCTTCCAAAATGAAGCAGAATTCATTTTCACTTCTCTATATCAGATCAAACCCAGGAGATATAGAATACAAGTCCCATTTTATCCTTACCTTTGATCAAGTATTAATAAAGTAACATTTGTTAAAATGCATTTGTGAAGGAAGACTGCTTACAAAGCTTTTGAGTGTTCCCAATTTTTAACTGCATTTCATCAACAGTAATATCCTTCTAAATACATTTAGAAATGGGGCAAAATTCTTTTTTCCCAGTTTTATTCAGGCATGATGACAAATGGGATGAAATTCTTAAAAGTACTTCTAAGTAGTTATAAGAGGAAGGCAGAATATTAGGTCAGGGGATTTTGAAACCAGTAATCCACTGGCCAAAATCAGATAAATTGAAGGCTGACTATAAAATGCACTATTTGAGCTAATTTTTTAGATGGTATATACAAGAATGAGTGTGAGTTGCAGCAGGCCTAAGACACCCAGATATAGTCAGGAAATACATTGGATAATGGATATAACCAAGGGGAAAATCTCTAAGACTGTGCTGATGAGTTAAAAGGATACATAGTACTAAATGTTAAAGCTTAACAACTGTTTTCTGACAGCTAGTGAGAGACAGACAAAAACTTGACAACAGAATAGATAACCATCATAAGCCAGTTATATATTTGTGACTTTCACCCTTTCAGAAGACCTGTTCTCTTATTTGTTGTATATCTTTGGGATAATCTTGCCATGTGCTGATGACTCCCAAATCTTCATCTTGTTGTCACAACCTCTCCCAGCCTCTGACTGCTGTTTAACTACTGTCTAGCCATCTCTCCATGGAAGTCCTATACTTGTCAGTTAATTAGTCTCACCCTAAGTAAACTCCACCTCCTAGGTTGCTTATCTCAGCTCACACCATCATCTTGGTTATCCGAGACTTAAGCCCAAAGTCATTTTGGAAGCCACATTTGTTCCCTCCTCTCTGTCACAGCTGCCTAGTTCAGGCCTTTTCATCTCTGCCCTGAAAGAGCCTCCTCACTATTCTTTGTGGCTGGTCTCAGCTTCTATTTCTCCCCTCCATTCACTCCTACCCAGGACCAGCAGGCTTGACTTCCCTAAACACATATTTAATGACATCTTCCTTGAAAAGCACAAAATGGTACTCCTTACTTTTACAGGATAATCTACACACAGCATTCAAATACTTTATGGTCTGGCCCCAACTTTCTTTTCCAATCCTATCTTTATCTGTCACCTTCCTTACCATGTACCCTACAACCTAACCATATTTGCTATTCCCTCTAATACAATGTTAGTTTTCTCACATCTATGCAACTGTGTGAGCCTTCCCCTGTGCTCAGAAAGACCTCTCCTTACATTTGTCCACCTGGAAAACTACAGTTCATGCTTTAACACCCACTTCAAATGTCACTATTTATGTGAGCATATCCACAAACCTTTCTAGACAGGTTTACACAAATATCTCTGTCCTGAATCCCCTCAGCACAATGTGCTAAGTACCTGTTACTACAGACTAGGACTAAACACATACTTGTGGGTCTTCTCCATCAGATCATGAGTCCCTCTGTAAGGCAAAGCCTGTTTCCCATTCATCTTTCTGCCCAATTCCCCTGTAGAGAGTCCAGCAGACAGCTGGAGCTCTATATGTGTGTTAAAGACAAATTTTTATCAAAAACAGCTGGTTGTGATCCTTCGTATTTTCCCGCTGCTCCTCTTCCAACAACAGCTTCTATGCTTGGTAACACAAACATCTCCACACACTTTTAAAAGCCAAAGTTTGCCCAGATTGAGATGAGCTTCTCTATCCTCTCACATACTAGTTTTATTTCTTGATCTGATGGGACATATCATGCACAAAAGAAAATGGAGGCACAGCAGGTAGGAAGCTACCCTTATAAGCTGCCATACCACACATGTGGCACTGTGATGATTTCATACCATAAACTTAACATGAAAACCTTCCTACTGCATGATTGTTTTATGTCATTCCCATAAAAATCTTGAAGAATTGTTTATAAATAATGTATTATTATCTTAAAAGGTCACAATGCAAAATTTTTCTAATTTTCAGAAAAAACAAGAGTCTGGCCAGAAAATTTCTCATTTTCCAATTTCTTCACATTTCCTGTGTCCCCTATCAGCATCTCTGACAACACAAGAGCAACTTGCAGGCCAATTGGGTTGTTCCTGGAAGTCAGTTATCCGGCCCTCCCTGGGGTCTTGTCTAAAAAATAACTCCTCACTAAGAAATATATACTAAAGGCTTGCTGGCCTCTAATAATATTTATTACCTTTACAATAAAGCAGAGCTCTCAGTTCTGTTCTGTCTTTTATTGCCTTTAATTAGTTCATATTTGCAAATCTTATAATTTCAAGTAGATCACCTCCATACTTCAGTACACCTTTCTTTTGAATTTCTAATGGTGTCTAATTGAGAGTATGCTTTAAAAGAATAAATTCAGGGAGTTTAATTTTTTAAAAATTAGGGCACCCAAAGAACTGAAAGCAAGGGCTAGAAGAGATATTTGGATACCCATGTATATAGCAGTATTATTCACAATAGCCAAAGGTGAAAGCAAGCCTAGTGTCTATTGACAGACAAGTGAATAAATAAAATGAGGCCTACCCATACAATAAAATATTATTTATTCTTAAAAGAGAAGGGAATTCTGGCACATGCTACAGCATGAACAAACCTTGAGGATATGTGCTAAGTGAAATAAACCAGCCACAAAAACATAAATACTATATGATGCCTCTTATATGAGGTACCTAGAGCAGTCAAGTTCATAGTGACAGAATAATGGTGGTTGCCAGGGGCTGGGGTGGAAGGAATGGGGAGTTAGTGTTCAACGAGTAAAAAGTTGGCGTTTTCAAAATGAAAACAGTTGTGGGGATGGATGGTGGTGATAGTTGTACGACAATGTGAAAGTAGTTAATGCCACTGAATTGTACACTTAAAAATGGTTAAAACATACTCTTTTCCACATAGCAGCTGTACCAACCATTTTTCATTCCCACCAGCAGTGCACAATGTTCCAAACCCTTCATGTTATGTTTATTTTACCACAACTGTTTTAAAAAGGAGAAGCAGAACATTTGAGAACCAACTGAAGATCAAAAACTAAACACCACAATACTAAGTGGTAACAAGTCCTTTAATGAGGACTCAGAAGCACCCATATATATTGCAAACACTAAAAAACACATCACAAACCCACACAGACCCATGAAACAACTTTTTTCAAATGATTGAAGAATCTCATGCATTTTCTTATTTTTATGAAGTTAATGCGGGTACAGAGAGAAGAGGCGTAATGTGATGGGATATGTGGCAGTTGCCAGACTAACACCACAGGAAATAGAACTCTCTGCCCAGTCACTGTACTGGGTAAATGTAGCTCAACCCAAGTTTAGAAATAAAGAAAGCTAAAAGCATCATTATTCTTGGAATATAACAGCAAGTAAATATTAAATCAGAACAGAACCTGCAACTTTTAAAAAGTAAATGTACACAAACAACAGTATGGTAGGGCAGGGTGGTGGGGGAGATAGAAGATGGCAAAAGGGGGGATAAATGGTGATAGAGGGAGACTTGACTTGGGGTGGCGAGCACACACTGCAATACACAGATGATATATTGTAGAATGGTACACCTGAAACCTATATTGTTTCATTAATCAATGTCACCCCAATAAATTTAATTAAAAATGCAAATGTAGACTGAGTCTGCAGAGTGTTTAGGATGATCCTCCCTGCCCTAATGCCCCTCTCTAAAGCACTGCCTTATATTCTGCTATGGGAGACAGAAAAGTGACCTTCACAACTGACAAGCCTAGCAACACCATGACTTCTCTAGCTATATCTAGTGACTCAATAGAAAACCTTCTGTTCCAAACTGACAATAACCAGAGGGGAGGGGGAAGGGGAACAATGGGTGAAAGAAGGGGAAGGGTCATCAAGGAACATGTATAAAGGACCCATGGGCAAAGCCAAAGAGGGGTAGGATTGAGGGTGGGAGGTGGGAATAGGTGGGGCAGGGGAAAATGGTGGTGGGAAAATGGAGACAACTGTACTTAAACAATAAAAAGGAAAACAAAGAAAACCTTCTGTTCCTCCCCAGCTGGCGTAGCTCAGTGGATTGAGTGCGGGCTGCAAACCAAAGTGTCGCAGGTTCGATTCCCAGTCAGGGTACATGCCTGGGTTGCAGGCCATGACCCCCAGCAACTGCACATTGATGTTTCTCTCTCTCTATCTCCTTCCCTTCCCTCTCTAAAAATAAATAAGTAAAATATTAAAAAAAAAGAAAAGAAAACCTTCTGTTCCTAAGTAGAATATGCAGCCCAGGGAGTGTGAGCACCACTGCTGACCTGTCCTACATACTCCCTCCTACCCAATCATTTAGTAGCTATAATGCTTTGTATTTGTAAATTATCTATAAACTTATTCAGCAATCCCATCTCCCTGGTCAGAGTGAAGGCATGGAAGCAGAGCACTGCTGAGCAGTCCCAAGGTTAGGGACTAACACACCTAAAACAGTGTGTTGTGAAAACTGAGATAAAGCACTCATTGCCTAATATTTCCTCCACAGTCCTCTGGAGAAGCATGTCCCCTCACCTCATTATCATAATCCCCAGATGCCGAAAAATGTGGAGAACCAAGGCAAACGAGATCCCAGAAAAAGAAGTAGGAAACTATTTATTACATTTCAGGCTGAAGCCACACAGACCCCAGATACCCTGTGTGCAGCAGGCACCTCTCTGATGCACTGAGCTTACCAAAGTTAACCAAGCACCACCAAGTGGCCTTCAGCAAGAATCATTCGCAACACAAAAACAAGTATTATATGAAGTTTAAGAAGAAAGCCTGCAAAGAAAAACCCCACCAGAAACCTTCAAGGGTCTCTTTTAGTACTGTTAGATTACACAATTTATAAATGGATCCCTCTCTCCCCTCTGCATGTCCTCTTCAATTCTGTCAATGTCTCCCTCTGCTTACACTCATTATATTTCCAAAATGATCATCCAAGCTAAATAAACTTCGCATCTCATGCTCTACTACAAACAATCTTAACCTTTTTGGAGGTCAAAATGTTACTGAGAATCCCACTAAGTCCCTGACTTTCTCTGTTGAAACAGGCACAATTTCAAGGAATTCACATACATTCTGGGTCTCCTGGCACTAAATACCTGTCCTAGTGGCTGCCTTCTTTCCTTTATGCATTCAATTTGAGAAACACTTGGCAACCTACCTCTATCTGTATGAATTATGTAACCTATAACAAATTTCAAGAATCTATAAGGACTCCTTTTGAAGCGGTGTCCCATCAACCCCACTGATATTAAGACTCTAGGAGGAGGTCATCTCTGATGGGCTCAAGAGATTCAGCCAATCTGACACACAGAGCCCTGAAGGAGACCTCCCATTCCCAAATTATGATTCCTGCTCTCAGTGACTACCCTCACACATAAACCAATGTGACTTTGTGGGGGCTGCTGAGACTCAGTCTGTTACAACTGGCATCAGTTGCCATAGGTAAGTCATCACAAGAACCTGACCTTGGTTTAGCACATTTTACACTTGAGTGCTGTTCATCTGGGTGACACCAAGCAGGGAGCAGAGAGGCAGGAAGACAGAGACAGTGCCAGAGCATGCTTCCAGGCACTGCCCCCACTGCACAAGTTGCAGAAGCTGCCTCACCCACACAGAGGGACTAAGCCCAGAAAGCTAAATTTTTGAGCTGCTGCTGAGAACCCCATAAAAAGCAATGCTATTTCTAATCTCCTGCACCATGGAAAAAATATACACACCACCAAGCAACCCAAAATCTCTGAAAGGTTTATTCTTATACTCTTCCCCACACCCCCACCCAAATCTCTCCCACAAAATTTTTAAGTGGAAAATTTGCTAGCTTTTTAGCAGTTTGACACTGCTGTGCTATGAAGCTGCTACCATGTTTGATTTTAAAGCAAAAAGTAAAGGTGTTTGTCTAATATAATTCTGAATGTCTACTTAATAAGAAAATAATATAGTCCAACAATATATAAAAGGACAGAATCCAACAAATAGGCAGAAAAAAATTCCCAAGTTTCCAGGCCACATACAGAAATGACAGGAGTAACAAGTTTCTCTTATACTCTGAAAGTAGTGTGTATGCCTGCTGATTTTCCCCTTTGCATTGCTGTTTTTTCCCTAATTCAAAGATGGCACATGACATCCCTGATGCCCTTGCTGAGTTTCAATTTTTTCAGTGCACTCTTAACTTAAAATTGAAGAATGAGTGAAAGCAGTGAGATAGAGCTCAGATCTGAGTCCCCTGATGCTGTGTAGACATGGGGCAGGCAGGAGGAAGGGCCTGAATAAGGCCTGGAGAACCCTTCTGGTTGGCTCTCAGAAGCCAAGGAACCCCAAAACTAGTCTACATACAATCTGTCCCAGCACCTCACCCACTAGGAACCTTGGCATTACTTCTCTGATGACAACCTGCAAGGTCAGAGAGAAACCAACCTACAACTGCCTGGCTTCTCATATAGATTGGAAGTCTTAGTACAGCCTCTGAATGATCTTCACCTAACTGTAAGACAGAGTGTAAATCCTCCTTCTACTTAGGGAACCCCCAGCACAATCTGGTCATTTATTTATACCACAGCTCTGAATGTTTTTGTTCAAACACATTTTTATGGTTTAATCTATTTGATTGCACACTACCAAGGGTACATCCAGGGAAAATAAGCATTACATTATTTACCAGTGTAGACATTAGGGACCTACACTCAAAGGTAATGCTTCTCCCAGCACTACTGATCCTCTTTGATTTACCTTGAAAGTTTAAATGTAATGCAAATACAAGAAGCCCAGGTCAGGGATGCACTGTCTATATCTATGTTTATCTTTTAATTGCTAGAGCATCTCCCTACTGGGACCACAAGTCTTATGCTGAAAGACTTTCAAATGGCTCCCTGGTCTTCATCATCCACTTCAAATCCCTTGAGGACCTTGATGAAAACCAAAAGAGAGATGGGATTTCCCCTGCCTAAACCTTTCTTATCTGTGTTGAGAGCCAACCAGATCTAAGTTTGATGTTTCATTCTCTCATAAAGAGGACAGGAAATGGTGCAAAAGCTTGAATAATAACTTCTTCACCTACATTCCAGCAGTTTGGTGCTCAGTTGAGTGACCAGCACCAGCACTCCACTACACCTGGCTCCAGCAAGATGCCTCATGAAATTCCTCAGCAAACCTCCTTAGTCCTGAAAGAGGACAGAGAGATCCATGCCTCTACTCTCTCTCTTCCTCCTATCCTGTCAGCACATGGCCCTTGGGTAAGAGCATTTGGATGGGAAAAGATAACTAACATTTTATTGAGCTCTTCCTGGGCATCAAATGCTGAATTAAGGACCTTCACAGGAATTCCACAGGATAAATATTATCAATATTATCCCATTTAAATATGAGAAAAGCTGAGACTTGGAGAGGGTTAGGACTTACCAGCATAACAAAGTGAATAAAAGTGGCAAGGACAGAATTTGAGGCTAAGGTGTGTTTCTAACTAAATCTTACAAATTGGCATGGCAAAAAGGCATCTGTCTTCAGATTTATCAAGGAGGTCAAAATTCTAAAATACATGTAATAACAACCTAAACATGGGGACCCAGCCCCAGTTTAAAACCAACTCCAAAACAATCAGTAAGTAAGATAGGCACATTCTGAAGTTAATGCAAAAATCTAGGCCCAGCCTTGGCCTTCCCAGCCAAGCAAACACAGCATAGTAGTAGTGCTACCTGTTCATCTTATCAGCACTTAAGAATACCTTCTAGTCCAGCTGTGAGCTCTAAGGCACAGGACTTTACAAGTAACAAAGCAAATATAAATTCCAGGATAGCCAGCTCTGAGAACCTATTTTAGATGTGCTAAAGTCCTTTTTTTAAAGATTTTATTTATTTATTTTTAGAGAGGGAGGGGAGGGAGATAAAAAGAGAGACAGAGAAACTTCAATGTGCGGTTGCGGGGGGTTATGGCCTGCAACCCAGGCATGTACCCTAGCTGGGAATTGAACCTGGGACACTTTGGTTCCCAGCCCGTGCTCAAACCACTGAGCTACACCATCCAGGGCCTAAAGTTCTTACAACACCTCAGAATCCAAGTATGAGCTTTAAAATGACCTGAGACGCACAAAGTGGCATGCAGTTCTACATGCAGGGATCTGTTCTTTAACTATTCTCATGTTCAGAAGGACCAATGTGGCTTTGTATCTAAAACCCATATACAGTAAAGTAGTAAATAAGTTTTCTATTACCAATTTTGAAAGTTGCTTAAAATACCTAACAGAAGGCCATAACCACTTATATGGGAGGAAACCAGGAACTTAATGTAATTTGTAAGAATTATTTCTAGTTTTGCTGAAATTTTGTAAATCACAGTCCTTATAGGCATAGTCCAGCAGTGTATTCAGTTACTCAGAAAAACTTTACTTAAAGACAGTTTTAGTTTTTGGTGGGTAGAGTCAAAGAGGACTACCTCTGAGATGACAAAGGAGACACTAAACTGGCCCATACTCTCTTCGGCCCTGTTAAAGATGAGCTGTCACCTCCATTTTAAGCTGGTGGTGGGTGCGCCAAGTTATGGAAGAAAAATAGCCCAACTCATCAACATTCACCAAGTCAGGGAAGATAAGGGATTCTCAAATATCATGCTGTCTTTTGAAGTAATAAAGAATCACATGAACGAGAATCATGTTTCATTGGTCACTAAACATGCATGAGGTGCAGAGCTTGAAGTGCTCCCTGTAAAAGCTGACCATCCACCCTGTGAGAGCCCACTGAATGGGCTCCAAGTTTGCAGATATCTGATAGTGAAATCCACTCAGCAAACAAACACATGAACTGCACACATTCAGCAATACAGAGGAATTGCACCCAACACTGACTCAGAGTGTGCTTTGTGACATACTGTGTGTTTCTTAGCACCTACAACTTTAGGAAGGTTCTAGACTGTGAAAAGTGCATTTAAATTCAAGTTTCTGTGTGCCTCAATGAGGAAGCACATTAAATCCCTCCTGATTCTCCAATTGCCTCATGCATTTCCAACAGCAACCATAAATAAAAAGGCTAAATGAGCCTCCAGGAGGGGTCTTCATTGCTTAATTTCACTTGACAGAAGTTTTATTGAACTTTTCCTATCTACCAGGCAGTGTTTTGGCCCTAAGGAAAAAATTAAATGGGAGGGAGGGGGATGATTCTTAACCTTACAAAGCTTACATTCTAGTAAGAGATTTAGCACAAACAATGAGTTATACCTGGCACATAAAAATTTAGGAAAAAGTTGCACCTTATATGTTATAGACTTTCTTACTTTCCTGAAGACTCTCATATATTTCATTTGATGCTCCCCACAGTTGAGCCATTGGGCAGGACAGGATCACTAAAATCACTTAAGAGTTGACAAAACAGAAGCACAGAGAAGTGATGAGGCCCACCTCAGATGAAAAGCTGGTGGTGGGCAGACTGAGGCAGAGCATGTTGCTCCTGGCACCCTGCTGGCACCTTCACTGATTGTCCCCCACTGGTGCTGGCTCTGATTCAGGCTTCAAGTCTGAGAATGTCCAGAGATAACCAAAAGACATAGGTGTCATCTAAGCTTCTACTTCCAGAAATGCCAAGGCCAGGCCACTTACATCCCACCCTCCAAAAAGAAATCCTAAAGCCACATAACCCTAAAACCAAATGCAACAAATTAGGAGGTCAACCCCCACTTCGTGGTACAGACCACATGTGCTATCAATACAAAGAAAAACCTGCTTGTTCACTTGATGGCACTATAGCTGAGAGAGAGAAAGGAATTGACATGTATTTAGTGTGTGCTATGTGCCAAGTGCTGTATTAAGCTTTGTGGTTTATTTATTTCTCACAGCAACCATATTATTACCTCCATTTTATGAAGTAAGAAAACAAGCAAAACAAAGAATTTAGAATGAGAAATAAAGAATCCCTTTCTCACTGATCTTAAATGTTTTCAAGTATCTGAGCATTAAATGCTCAGGCTCAGCAATTTTATAGTTGAATAGTAAAACTATTTTCCTTCAAGTATTTTAGTAAATGTAGAAATATTTATTTCATATATATTCACAGCCCACTGTGAATATACTTGTTTCTTAAGCAAAAAAGTCATATTTAATCTGATATCATGCAACTTTCATCCTATCAGAAAAATTAAATTAGTAGTTTTTACATCTGGAACTTGGTACAACTTTCTTGAGAAGAACACCATCTAGAACAGTAAGTACTGTGACAAGCTCTGCTTCACAAACATTATCAAAAAGAAGAGCCTTAAGTCCTACTCACCTTTAAGCTATATGAAAACTGATGTCAGTTCTTGAAATGGTCTTATAAGAGACAGCAGTTTGATGTTACAAATGTAGAGCTTGAACTGCTAAAAAGAAAAATAAAGAATTTCAGGAACCATTTATTGGTTTCACTTAGCACACCATTCCCTTCCCCAAGTTCCAAAAAATGTTTGAGGACTGTCACAATTAAAGGCACAAATACAAAAATGAATCAAATAAAAATACAAAAATAAGCATCAAATAATAAAGAAAAGGAAGAGGGAATTATAGTAAAAAATCCAGGGTAACTGTTGTGACTGAACTGGGGACAAAATATCCCTGTCAGCTCTTGAGCAGCCTCAGGGGCACCAAGTTCTTATCTTCCAGTCAAAGGACCCACACTTGTTCCTTCAAACACACAGGCTTTTTCTTCAACGAGGGGCCATAAACAAATAATGGACAATGTCCTTATTGGATTTTGAGGGGTTTTTAAATCATAAACATGCTAAGTGAGGTTGTGAAAGGACCATTTCCTTTCTTAATCCAAATTATCTGGTGACCACACACATCCACCAATCCTTAACTGTAAGGGGAGGAAGGCCCAGACACATTTCTTTCCTCCCATGAAATACATGTTAAGGATTTTGTGGGAGGAACACTGACCCCTACTTAGTGAAGATCTAGCTAGGGTGATAACATGTGTGATTCTGTCAACAAGTCTGTCTTTACACCTGCCCTCCACTCTGTTGGTAGAATGTTCTCCATTTAGTGCTCTAGACTTTGTCCACTTCTGGGTCACACAATCTGTCACCTGCATCCTCATCCCAACTTGATGAGTATACTCTATGCATCAAGCCATTCCAGGTCATATCAGGTGACCACCTTATGCCTTACAAAGTAGTTTCAGGTAAACTCAGTTAGCTAGCTCTGCTTCAGATACCAGAAGTACCTCTCAGCTCACAGCCTACCAATGGGTAGGATTACACTCCTGTCCAAGGTTGAATAAGCCTCCATCTGTCTAGCTTATGTGCTGCAGTGTACTCCCCAGGAGACTTGTCCCTCAAAGTGTGTTTCTGCCATATGTCACTCCTGAGTGATCAGCCAATGCTAAGACACCCAGATTTTTTTAAATGACTGTCTAGCGAGAGGATACTGTGAGATTCCTGTGGAGGTCCACCAGAACACATGAGCCAAACACCTTGCTATTTGTATGTAACTCCTTCTAATCAATATTGTGAACCTATAAACATTACTTTCTCCTCCTGTTTTCTACCTACTGAGAGAAGAAAACAATCCACTTCTGATTTTCCATTTGATAGATTTTATTCTTCAATTAGGAGTGCTCTCATCAGTCTTCCTAGGATTTGAATGCTCAGATTTCTTGGGAGCAAAGGTCAGTGGAATAACCAGAAAGATGTTGTGGCAGGCAGAATTCAAAGGTAACCCCCAATAGATCACTCCTTTGTATCACTCCCTACACCAGAGTGCAGGAAGAATCTGTGACCTGCTTCTAACCAACAGAATATGGCAAATGTAATGAGATATCACTCCCTTGATCAAGTTATACTATATAAGACTGTCTCAGTAGACTAGAGAGTGAGAGACCCACTTTCAGGTTTTAAACAAGTGAGCTGCCATGTCATGACAGGGCTTGTGAGGGGCCACATAGCAAGGAACTGCAGGGGTCTCTGAGATCTGAGAGCTGACAGCCTACAAGAAAAATGGGACATCAGTACTATATCTACAAGGAAATTAATTCTGCGAACAACTTGAATGAGCTTAGAAGTGGATTCTTCCCCATTCACACCTCCACATGAGAACACAGCTGGGAGAACACATTGATTGCAGCCTTCTGAGATCTAGAGCTGAGAACCAGCTAAGCCATGCCCAGACTTCTGACCCATGGAAACCGAGATAATATATAGGTGTTGGTTTAAACTAGTAAGTGTATGGTATTTTGTTATGCAGCAATAGAAAACAAATTTAACTCAGTAATTAATTAAATGTGGGGATATACAAAATACATATGTATTAAATGCATGTATAATTATACATCAGGATGGCCCTCCCCCCGCCTCATCCATCCATAAGTGAAAATTCATTCATCTTACTTGACTATGAGCAATTTGTGGGCAAGAACCACATCATCATCACCCTAGCACCCTCAAGATTTCAGAGTATGTGGCACATGGGAGGCTCTTAACATTATTTTAAATAAGCAAAATTAAAAGAGTTATGATTTGTCATAAATCATAATTTGGCTTTTGTTATAAAACCAAAGCAATGGAATTAATACAAGCATTCAGAACAGAGCTTAGAATCTCAAAATTAATCTCAAAATAGGTGGAACACATTTAGTTTCATGCTCTACCCCCAAATAATGGATATACAATTTTTTACTACTGGTTATTTCATTTTACCTATGAACCTGAGTCAGTGCTTAGAAATGTTGGTCAGTTTTGGGGGGGTGGGTTTTGCCAAAAATCCTCGTCACTTCTCTGGTATTTACCTATCTAACAGCTGAAAGTTACAAACAAAAATTCCCTAAGGAATTTTTAAGTAAGAATTTGTGACTTCATCTTTATTTTCCATTCATAACAATAATGCATTCCCAATCAAAATGAAAAAAAAAACTATATAGGTCAAATAACTCAGCTGTAATTCTAAAACGAAATGCTAATCCAACCTTCTGAAAACCTATTGCAAAAGTTCTTTAAGATTTTTTAATTTTTAAACTGATGAATTTTAGTTATTTTAAGTAAGATTTCATTTAGTCTATGTAAAATAAAAGTTAAATGCATAAATATATTGGTTCTGCTATTTTTAAGAGATAAATTATTGGTTTTTTATTACAAATAAGATTGTGACTCAGGTTGTATTTATTTTATTTAGATTTTTGAAAGACCTGGTTTACTAAAAGGGATATTTTAAAATATTCAAATCAGTATAATTACTAAAGAGAGTACAAAATGAAAACTTCATTTATTACAGAAACCTATCATGGTCTCTTAAAACCTATATTCAGGATGTTACTATATATTCCCACTCCCTCATAAATCACTCAGTAAACCTGAACATTATCTCCAAGGTTTATCCATCCCCTGGTGCTCAGTCTCTAAGGCAGCAGCTCTCACACTTAAGCCAAGAACAACTAAAAACATCAGTTTCATGACATGAGAGGCAGAGAATTTCAATAAACTTACCTCTTCTTCTTAGCATAATTTTCACTCTCTTGGGCTAGTGCTATGTGTGAAAATAGCCAGTGACCCACAGCAAGTAACTGCAGGGGTCACTGATATCCCTCCCCATGCAGAGGAAGAAATAGGTCCAGATGATAGACCCTACCCAGTTCCCTTCACCCTCAGTTCTCATAAGTGTATGCCTTTCACACAATCTTACAAAACACAGCTCGACAGAAAGTACAGTGCTTGGAAAAAAGAAGACTGAGTATCAATGTTATGCCCCACAAAGGAAATTAAGCTTTCAGAAGAATGGTTCACTTGACAGAAACAGACACTGAAGAGAGTTAATAAGGACAGGTGCTCAAAGAAGGTGCTGGCAGAGTTCCTCTTAAATAGTTCCTCTTCGAGCTGCTGCTCAAAGCACTTGAAGAATCTATGCATGGTTTTCCAAAGTGATAAAGTATAGTTCTGTGGGGCTGATGATCTCACTAACCCCAAACCACCTCCTCAGTGGAGATCCTCATGTTCAGTGGATGCAGTTGGGAACCATAAACTAACTGGTGAGAAGCAGAGCAAGAGGCGAAGTGCATGTGTTCCTCAAAAGTAACATAGCAAGGAAGTACCTTGGTCCTTGAATGGAAGGGAATACATGAATGGCAAGGAGTACATGAATGACAGGAGACTGAAATTTCACAAGACAAGTGAGGCACATTTATTCTTCACAACATTACCACCCTCTCTTTAAGGTAAAGGAAGGCATTTGTTCTGGACAAAGGTTAAGAGAGAAACATGGCCACACGCTTCCTTCCTTTCTCTGAAACAGGACAGGCTCCAGGTGGTAACTGGGTCCTGTAAAGTTGAGTCATTTAAAACACAATGACCCCTAGAGACAGGAGGAGAGAGCCATTCCATGGAAATTATAAACTGAGATAGGGAACAACAAAAAAATAGTAGGTAATGTACTTTAGTGTTACAGAGAGAGATTAATGAAAAAAGAAAACAAATGTCTCTCCTTCCAGAACTATTTTTGCTTTATGACATTTTTCAGAACTATTGAGATGTTCCTTAAGAATGGAAGCAAATGCAGTAAAATACATGGACTTTTGCATCAGGTACATTTTCAAGACACAAAATGCATGTGTGCATTTATTCAACCCATAAATGCCACAATTTTTGTTTTGGTATTTTTCTCTCATAGAGCTGAATTATTTCAGAGTAAAATAATGCCAAGAAATACTGACCACAGGTGTGTCTTTCTGGCCCAGGAACTCAGCACAAGAATCTTCTTTCTCACTAGCTGAGAGTAGTCTGAGGGGCCCCCAGGAAGCACTGCCAGCAGCCTCCCTTACAGAGCACCAGCATCACGCAGGGCCCAGTCATCAGACCAGAACTAGGGGTTTGATAAGTTGTTTCTTAACAGAGCATAAGAAACTATTTCATTGGTGTGCCTTTCAAAATCAAGGAACACACAGAGAAGACAACTTTGTGCATCTCCCAAGAGATACTAAGTCAGCCCAGAGGAAAAAGAGAGATCCCGAAGCCAGAAGCCATCTGTCGGCTGTCCGGCTTACTTTTAGCTGAGTTTTCTGTTCCCAAAATAGAAATGAAGGACCTCTTCAAAGCAGATGTATTCTGTTTCCTGGGAAAAAAATAAGGCATGGCAGCGGCTACAACTGCAAATCATCTCTTCAAGAGTACAGGGAATAGACCAAGGGGGCTTTCCTGGGGTACAGCTGAAGGGATCAGCCTCTTCAAACACTTGATCCCCCAAAACCCCTAAATGGTGCATTAAACAGATGAAGGCACCCCAGATGGACTCCTCCACATACCTCCTCTCAGCCAGTGCAGGATAGAAACAGCTTCCAAGGTCTGAACTGACAGGACAGCAGGGTGGTCAACAGATTTTCAAAGTCCCCATGCCAGGGCCCTTCACACCCTGCCTTGCCCTTCACCTCTTTCAATCAAAGCAAAAACAGCCCACCTGCCTAAAGCTATGCAACAGACAGGTATTCTATCTTCCTTGCTGGATTGCTTGAGTTCTTCAGATGCAAAGTACATAAGTTCCATCTTCTAAGCTGAATAAAGGCCAGAACCATCTGTGAGGAAACCAGGACAAAGCCACCCTCTGACAACACTGTGGTGGGAAGCAACACCACAGCCATCATGGTGGCCCGAGGCCCAGGGGCACAGGTTCCTTCTCCAAGAAACCTGTGCATAGCACGCACATGTGCACTTTGCACACAGTACACATATGCACACAAACACTCATGCTGAGGGGGTGTGGAAAAACATTAAGATGGGTTGCCTCGGGGAAAGGCAAATGTTTCATAGCATAAGCAGGAGAGGTGGGACAGGGAGAGTTTTTAACAAAGCTAGAAAGAGCACCTTAAGGAAATAAAAAGGGGGATGATTTTTTTAAATGGTATTGATACCCAACAATGAATAGTTTCCTAGTTATTTCCTAACTCAAGGGAAAAAAAAGATATAACTGATACCTTCACAAAAGATCACAAAGTACTTGAAAAGGATAAAAAATTTGACAATTATTGGAAGACATTAAGATCCTTTTTCACTTCTTAAGCAAGCAATACTGTCTCATTTCCCAGGCACCCTGGAAGGAGTTCTCAAGGTCAGATTATACCCTTTAAAGCATACCAGCACATATCTGTTAGAAGCCAAAACAGAAAACAAATACTCAGTCACTGTGGCAGGAAGTTCATGAAGCACACTGATGGAGCCATTGGAAGAGGCAGAGACATAACACAACCTGCCGAGGGTTCAAATCCAGATCCCCTGCTTACTGCCTATATGACCCTGGGCAAATCATGTCAACTCTGAACTTAGCAGCTAACAAATGAAGATAAGGTTATATACCTTGCAGGTCATGACAGGGAGTAAGAGTCAATAGGGGCTTTAGTATTGGGTTGGCCAAAAAGTTTGTTTTTTTCCATAAGATGGCTCTAGTAGCATTTAATAGTCTTTAACTTCATTTGAAACAATTTTGTTAGATTGTATTGTGACAGCTGTCATATCAGCATGCATTTAAAAAAGCTTTTCAAAATTGGTGAATTTTTGTGCCATTTTAATATGGAAGATGGAAGAATATATGCAATATTGTCAGCATATTATGCTTTATTATTTCAAAAAAGGTAAAAATGCATCTGAAACACAAAAAAAGATTTGTGTAGTATACAGAGAAGGTGCTGTGACTGATCAAACATGCCAAAAGTGGCTCTCGAAGTTTCATGCTGGAGATTTCTCACTGGATGATATTCCATTGTTGGGTAGACCAGTTGAAGTTGATAGCAATCAAATTGAGACATAAATTGAAAACAATCAATGTTATACCACATGGGAGATAGCTGACATACTCAAAATATCCAAATCAATAAAGTTACTGGTGAAAATGAAAAATATGTCTTTTTATGAAAAAAACCATATGGACTTTTTGACCAACTAAATATTTTATTGTAAATATTAATATAGTCAAATGATATAAAGAGCAGCATTACTTCTGTTCAGAGAAAACTGACTGCAGATACATTTGACTCATTCCATTAGTACATACTCCCAAAAGTCCTCCTGAGTTCCCCATCCGCTACACTACTTCTCACTCAGTTTCCACAGTGTTCCTTAGGTTCTTCTGCACGTTCCCATGTCTCCATTGTGAGAATACCAACCCTCATGCATAGACCTCATATTTTATGAGGGCAGGTCTCATATTTTCTTGGTTTTTTATACAATCTACTCCCTTCCATGCATCCCCTAATCATATTTATATATGGATATATATATCCAAATCTGGCATTCCTCACAATAATAGCCTCAAGGGAAGACTTGAGGCAAATGCCTACCTTTCACATCTTACCACCTCTCACACTCAGAACAGCTCAAGCACCATCCCTTTGTGTGAGTGAGGAAGAAATCAAGGAGTTCAGAATTGAAGGCTCTTGACCTAGTCATACAGGTGTGTCAAGTTCCAGGGGGCAAAGATGCGGTTCTCACCTCCGCCACTATGAAACTTGCTCTGCCATTGGCATCTGCTTATCACAGAACCTACCCTGACAGAGCATTTGCCACTGGCATTATAACCATCCTAATGACCAGCATTCCTACCACACAGCACTAGGCGTTGGGGCTTCAACATGATGAGCAAAGAACAAGGCAGGTTTGCTATAAGAAATAGGCATGCACATGTAGGATTCTGACCTCTAGCACAGTGTCTGTTCTCTGGTCATTCTGACCTCTTGTTTGGACACTTAATTAATTTTAATGAGAAGAAATCAAAACAATAAAGTTACTCAGGCAGTTTGGTCATTCATTTCTAGGTAATGATAACAAAAATAAAGTGAATATTCATTTAATATTTGCTCACTGTCCAGCTAGGCACTTGATGTATATTATCTCATTTAATCTTCACAGCAACCTTGTATAGATGTTATTAGTATTCTTAGTTGACAGATGAGAAAACCAGAGTTGAGAAAATTTAGGTAACTTATCTAGGGTTACACAGCTATTAAGAGACAAAGCTAGGATTTTTTTAAATCTTATTGTATTTTTCCATTACCATTTATACCACCCATACCCTCTTTTACCTCTGCCCACTCCCACCCCCCAATCACCACACTGTTTTCCATGTTCATGAGTTCTTTCTATTTTTCTTTTTTTGTGCTATCCCTTCACCTCTCCAGTCCCCTCCAGAGCTATCAGCCTCCTCTCTTTCTATGAATCTATCTCTGTTTTGCTTCTAAGTTCAGTTTGTTTGTTAGATTACACATATGAGAGAAATCATATGGTATTTGTCTTTCTCGGATTGGCTTACTTCACTTAGCATAATGAACTCCAGGTCCATCCATGCTGACAAAGCTAGGATTTGAACCCTATTCCATCTTACAAGCAGAGCCACACAGCAATAAAAACAAATGATTATAACTTTGGGCCTAGATAGGGGCATAGGTAAATACTCTTTGCTTCCTTGCACAACCAAAAGAAGGACAATGAAAATTTAAAAAATAAACAAACAAACAACAACAAAACAACCAGATCTACCAGAAAATCAAACTGTGTGGAAATCTGGCAATAAAGGAGTTAAAGAAGAAACATTCATCCGTACTGATAGGAGGGATGGAGATGGGCAGCCAGCAGGGAGAGGACCCACAGCAAGGCAGCAGCTGGAAAACTTGGAGATCCCAAACTTGTGTGCAAATAAATCAGGAGGATCAACTGGGGAGGGAGACAGACTGCAAAATCCAGATTTCCAGTACAGGAAACTAAAACCTCAAACCTCTGTCTGTAAATATCTGTGGGGCTTGCTGTGGTGGGAGAAACTCCCACCGGAGAGTTTCACAGGAGAGTTTGTTAGAGAGACCCACAAGGTTCTAGAACATACATAACACACCCAACTAGGAATCAGCAACAGAAGGAACAAATTTCCTTGTGGGTAGCAGGGGAAGTGACTGAAAGTGGGGCGAGAATTGAACAAGTAGCATTATTTTCTCTTGACCCCTCCCTCACATACAGAGCCACAATGCAGGGAAGTAGGTTGTCCCACCCCAGCTAATACTTAAGGCTCTGTCCCTCACAATGTAACAGGTGTACCCAGACAAAGAAATATGGCCCAAATGAAAGAACAGACCAAAAATAAAAAAAAAAACTAAGCAACAAGGAGATAGCCAACATTTCAGATGCAGAGTTCAAAACACTGGTAATCAGGATGCCTACAGGTAATCAGGATTGACTACAGACACAAAATAGAAGAAGTAAAGGCTATGAAAAGTGAAATAAAGAAAAATATACAGGGACCAAGAGTGAAGAGAAGGAAACTGGCAATCAAGTCAATGATTTGGAACAGAAGAAAGAAATAAACATTCATCCAAAACAGAATGAAGAAACAAGAATTCAAAAACTGAGGAGAGGCTTAGGAACCTCAGGGACAAATTTAAACATTCCAACATATGAATCATAGGGGTGCCAAAAGGAGAAGAGGTAAAGCAAGAAATTGAAAACTTATTAAAAAAAAATAATGAAGAAAACTTCCCCATTCTGGTGAAGGAAATAGACTTCCAGGAAGTCCAGGAAGCTCAGAAAGTCCCAAAGAAATTGGACCCAAGGAGGAACACAACAAGACACATCATAATCAAGTTACCCAAGATGAAAGATAAGGAGACTCTTAGAAGCAGCAAGAGGAAAGGAGTTCCCATAAGACTGTCAGCTGATTTCTCAAAATAAACCTTGCAAGCAAGAAGGGGCTGGAAAGAAGTATTTGAAGTCAGGAAAGGCAAGGACATATATCCAAGATTATTCTATCCAGCAAAGCTGTCATTTAGGATGGAAGGGCAGATAGAGTGTTTCCCAGATAAAGCAAAGTTAAAAGAGTTCATCATCACCAAGCCCTTATTACATGAAATGTTAAAGGGCTTATCTAAGAAAAAGAAGAAGATCAAAAACTATGAACAGTAAAATGACAACAAACTCACAACTATCAACAACTGAACCTAAAAAAACAAAAACAAACACTAAGCAAACAACTAGAACAGGAACAGAATCACAGGGAGATCACATGGAGGGTTATCAGCAGAGAAAGGGATGGGGGACAGTGGGGGAGAAATGTACAGGGAATAAAAAGCACAATTGGTAGGTACAAAATAGACCAAGGGGAGATTAAGAATAGTATAGGAAATGGAGAAGTCAAAGAACGTATATGTATGACCCATGGACATGAACCAAGGGGAATGCTAGTGGGAGGGTGGATACAGGGTGGAGGGAGGATAAAGGGGAGAAAAAAATGGGATAACTGTAGTAGCATAATCAATAAAATATACTTAAAATGAAAAAAAATGGTTATAATATGAACTAAAACCTATCCAAGGTATCAAAAAGTGAAAATGCTTTGTTCTTGGAAATCCCTTTTCAATTTCTTTGAAAATTTTTGTCATAATAGTACCTTCAAATTCAGAGTTTAGTATTCCATTTGGAAACAGTAGCAAGTCATTCACCAAATAGCAAATTTCTTTAAGACCTTTTTCTTCTTTTCTGTGAATAATCCACAAGTAGAGACAAACAAGGATGCCATGGAATCACATCGACAGAAAAGAGTACTAATGCCCAAGACTGGTGCAGTGGGAGGCCACAGCCACTACTCCTCAAGAGTCACAGCAGACTCAGTCCCAAGCTGACAAAGCAATACTATTTTTGAAGACCCATGTTTTCCCAAGTTTTCAACAAATACTATCAGAAGATAAAAAGGACCTAAGTTACTATTTCTATGAATACCTAAAATTTAATATGTGCTGTTATAATAAAGTGTCAAAATTGGTTTTCATAAGCCAAAGGAAAAATCTTATCAATATTTTATTGACCTCTACTAATATTTAACATTAAATATAGGATCAATTCTCCATCTCTGTAAGAAACTCTAGGAGAACAGTTTCTATGTGATAAATCCCTAGTACTGTGGTGGAACAAATGCTAAATGCCAGGAAAAAAAAAAAAGTCACCATGTCATGTAAGATGGAAAGAAGAAACCGAAGTAGATTGAAATCCACACTCAAACTCATTCAACCATGCAATCCACTGACAGGTTGTTATGAGAGCCCACTATGTGCCAGAAACAATTCCAGGGGAGACATCAGCAAGCAAAATAAGGGTGGACAAACAATAAACCTACTCAACAGGTATATGAAGCAGTTTGCTCAGAAGTGGTAAGTACTGTTCAGACAGGCAAGAATAGACTGGGGAAGGAGACAAAGAGTGCAGGGTAAAGGGAAGCAGTGCTGGAAAAGGCCCCCTGAGAAGGCAGTATCTGAGCTGAGGCTGGAAAGAGTCAAAGAGTGGATACATGGGTGTTTGAGGAACAAGGGAGAAGTCCAGGAACAAGGAAACAGGGTAGCTGGACAGATTAATTGAATGAGGGCAAAAGTATTAGGAGACAAAGTCAGGCAGGTCACAGAGATCCCACAGGCTTGTAAGCAATTTTAAGTGTTTGGCTTTTACTCCAGAGAGATGAGGAACAATAGAAAGAGTCATGCATTCATTCAACAAGGATTTACCAGATGCTAAGTATACAAAGGCAGTGCCAAATGCTGAAGACACAGGGACAGGAATAAGGTTGAGAAGAGGCAAAAACTAGACTCCTCAACTTTCAATGGTAGCTAAGTAATCAAGAGTACATGCCAAACCTCAGCATTCTATAAGCTCAAAGGATGCCTCTCATTCCTTTACTTATACAGATACTGAACATTTACCACAATAATGCCAAATATACAGAAGATCCTATAGTTGTCTAAATTATCAGTGAATAATCAAATTAAGTTTAAAATCATTTTCATTTTGACTATACCTCATTGGATTCTAAATATTTAAATCTATCAATAGCACTATGAGGTCCAACCAATGAAAGTCCAGCCATTGTTAATATGACAAGAACAGTTTGTGCAACATTGATATAACCTGGCAGCCAAGAAGAGTGGACTGGAATGTGTATCAGTGAACAATGATCACTTCACTGTACTAGTCAGTGGAGGCCAACAGGCTCCATTGAGCAAGCATGTGTACTGTGTGGCCATCACATTCAAAATGACAGAGAATAGAGCAATGAATCTGCATCAAATTTAGCATTAAGCTTGAACATTCCTCTGCAGAAACTATTCAGACAATTCAGAAGGCCACAGCTATGGGCAACTGCTGCTGACTGGCAGCTTCATCACAACAACATGGCCCATTCATGCTCATGCATCACATCTCAGGCAGAATTTTTTTGGTGAAACATCAAATCACCCATGTGACTCAGCCCCACTACATCCCAGATTTGGCACCCTGTGACTTCTGGCTTTTCCCAAAACTAAAGTCAGTTTGCAAGGGAAGAGATTTCAGACCATCAATGATATTCAGGAAAATAACAATGCAGCAGTGAGGTCCCAAGGTGCCTACTTGAAGGGGACTGAGGCATCACTGTCCTATATACAATGTTTCTGTTATCTTGTATCTTCTTCAATAAATGTCTTTATTTTTCATATTGCATGGCTGGAAACCTTCTGGACAGACCACATGCATATACATAACACATGTTAAACTTTTTTAAAGTTTCTGAAAACAGTCTTAGCCTTACTATGTGAACTATATTCTATTTTGTCTTCTATTGCAGATCACTTTTAAGTGCTGGTTGTGACCTACTAAGATGATTTCACTGACCACCAATGAGTTGTGATCTGCAGTTCTAAAACACTGGTCTGGGCACTTAATTAATTAATAAATATTGATGAATGATTAACTACACAATATCAGTTATCACCCCATTGCCTGTGTATCCTCCTAGCCTGCAGAACAGAGCAAATTCTACTCTACTAGTGAGACCCTAAGGTGTCCTGAAAGATTATTCTTCATAGCACTTCCCTAAAAGACTCATGGACTAACCAGAAAGTAGAAAGGTGCTAACTGCTCTCTGATGGAGCTAAATAGAACTCACTCTATCTGCACTACCTGTGCATAAACTTTTCATATAAAGTCTGGGATCCAGTGTTCTCAAGTAACTTAATGAAAACACATTCTACTGCTAAAAGATATTTGCCTTTGGCTTTCACTGCTTTGATAGCTTATTAAGTGGTCAATTAAACATATAAGCACTGTTTTGTACTCTAGAGCAGGACAGATTCAGACTCAGCAGATCTGCAGTGAGCCCCACGAGTCTGCATTTCCAACAAGCTCCCAAGGGGATGCCAATGTGGTAGTCCAGTAACACTGGGCAACACAGCCCTGGATGGTTACAGATCAAGGCATCCCCTCTTTAATATACCCCCTCAACCAATGATGTGTGTTCAAACACAAAGTAGATCCCTTGGTAGAGGGCACCTGCTATGAAGGCAGGTGTTTAGGTGATATCTATATGCATGTTACTCTGGGCTTCAGCCAATGGCAGCCCTTTAGTTGTGATGATGGAAAGAGCCTTCTGGGAGGAGTAGAGGACAGCACCCAAGTGAAAAGTAAAATAACTCAGAAAGGAAACTAACTTGCAACACAGGACAAGGCCTGGCATAGAAACTATAAATGGTCAAAGGATGAAAAGAGAACATCTATTTGGAAGTAATTAATATACTACAAACATGGATACACTGAAAATGAGCTGTGTTCGTTAATGGGCTTATTAAGGATCCAGCAGGCTGGAAAACATAGATTAATGGTGAAATCATCATTTTAAAAAATGTCCATTACCCTATTTTATTTGAAAGAAACACATATACTCCAAATATTCCCATTTTAATTGGTAATTTTAAGTGGAAATAGATACAAATTTATAGTACCTCATTAGGGGTCAAGTTCAGAATACGTCTGATAGTAAAGACTTACAGCCAATTGCTTATATTATGTTGTCATAGTTTTTATTGTGTTTTTTTTTAATTACCTCACTCTTCTTATTTTGTAAGAATAGTGAATTTATACCATTCTTAGAAAGCATTTTCTACATGAGATCATCAAAAATAACTACTGGAGTTGAAGCTTACACATTTGGAGGCCAATATTAACAAACTAAAGACTGGACATACCATTCCATATGCTACTGAATTAATAAGGGTAAAAATAATTCAAGAAAAAAGCAAAACCTCTACCAGTACAGCCTATTCTTATGTGAAGTCAAGCAGTCTTTCCTCATTCTTATGGGTTTCATTAAACTAAGAAGCACAGAACACTGTAAACTGATTTGCTAGTTTCCATACTTGCTGCCAAATTTCCACTTCTGAAAAAAGCTATTTCCACTTTTTTTTTAAAATACAAAGCTAGTCTTCTAGTACTTCACATGGTCCAATTTATCCAGAATGTAGGGTAAATTTTATAAGAAAAGATTTCAATCCTTGGCAAATAATGCAAATGGTAATTTATTGTCTTTATTTTTTAAATCACTACATTGTCTCAGAATCATTTCCTCCTTTGAGTTCTGGAAAGTTTTTTAAACGTGCACACTGCCAAACAATGAACTTGTTGTAAGCCATAGTTATTTTAAGGAATTTATTACCTTTTATCTGAAGGAGTTCTCATGAAAATCCTTCCAAACCACTAACTTTGTTAAGAATTTTTACAGGTTTATGATAGAATACTGCATAGCTTCTAAACATTTTAGGATTTTAGTGTGTGCATTACTTTAGCCTTTAAAAAAGCAGTACAATCTAAAATTAATGGCATAGGTAAGAGAAAGGGAAGCAAAAATGAGGAAAGCATGAAGTGACTATAGTGTAGTAAAGCCTCTTAAGGGGAAAATCAAGCTATGAGTACAGTATGTTTCAGATGCTAAGTATTAGACAGAAGAGTAATTTTGAAATCATAACACTTTGCAACCACTGACTTTGAAATATCACCTTTCCTTGGTGTCTTCAACAGTAAACTCAAATATGCATATAAAGACCAATAAGTACCATGTTTTCAGGTCCTCAGATGAAATTAAGTCCCTCTTGGCCAGAATCCAAACAGCTGGGTAATTCAAATAACTGGAATATTTGGAAAAGGAAAAGAATTACAACCACAAGACCTTAACACACAATATGATTAGCCAACTTCCTAATTACAATGGCTGCCTGGAACACGAAGGAAAGGGGATATGAAAGAAAGGTCAAGCCAAAAGAAGAAAGCAAGAAGAAGGGGACCAAAGGGGAGAGGGGGGTGAGAGAAGGAATTGAGACACAAAAAGAATGGACTGAGAGTAAAGGCAAAGAGTCAGCACTGTCTGCAGTCCATCAAGAGAGATATAAAATATTCTGCCATGTGATAATATAAACAAAGGAAACTGGTACAACACCGTGGACTCAGCCTTAAGAGGAAAACTTCTCCACGCACAAACTGAAAAGTACAAGAATACAAAAAGCTGTGTGAAAGAATGCACTGGTCTGAGATTACTTAAATTAAAGCTCAGAATAAAACAGTGACTCAAAATCTATGTTAGTTCTCACTATAAGGCAAGCTGTTACCATGTACCCCAGGAAATGCTTATGGGTGGGGGGTCTCCATTATACCAGTCAAGTGAGGTTCCAGTGCCTCACATGGGCTTCAACCTCCCAGGAAGCAAAGACAAGAATGAACAAGTGAAGAAGTCAAACTGCATACTACATCAGAAGTGAGGTTTGTTCATCTCAAGCTATATATATGGCAGTAGAAGCTACAGCTGAGCAAAAACAGACAGCTCCTCTCAAGCAGGTACACACTGCACAGGTTTTTAGAAAGTGAATTACCATGCATAGGCTATCCTTCTGGAAAACTTCACAAACCTCATAAAACTTTCCTGATTCTTCTCAAATCCCACCACAATATGTAACAGGTGGAACTGGTGCTGCTAGTTTCAAAATAAGTAACAGTCCAGTCTTATGGTAATAGTTAATTCCACGGGTCTGTTCACACAGGAAAAACACCCACACAATGCTAGTGACTGAAGTAGAGTTTTCAAAAGTACCAAACATTTCTCTGATAATTTAAATGTGTATGACTCTACATAATCTTGTGCAAAAATGTTTCTAATACATTTAATCATTTGGCCCTTTCAAGTCAAAATACATTTTGCAAATACAGATATAACTGAAGACTGCTCTGCAATTTTTGAAGTCTTTATATTCAGAATTGCAGTCTAAGGATATTTTTAAGAACTTCCCCCTTGCCACAGATACCTTGTTGATTATAGCCATGACATAAGCAGAACTCATAAAATGGTGGTATAACAGGAAAAGATTCCATGTGAAAGTAAATCTATCATTCATTTAACATAGGTTTTCATTCTCATTGCAAGGTAAAAATCACAACTTTTAGTGTTGCTCTTACTCAGAATTCTGTTCATTTCAGTTCATTACCAACTCAGTGACTTGCCACCCTTTGAGGTTGTGATCAAACTGTACCTAACACCCTGAAGGCAGAAAGAGGGCTCCAGGGATGTGACCAGGAGTCTAGCCAGGGCTTCAGAGCTGGGCTCCCTCTAAAGTTGCTCCCTTCCCTCCATGTAAAAGCTATTGCCAACTACCATCCCAACATAAATGCCACTTCAGCAGCTTTTCTTTGATCTAAGAGGATCATTTTGCCAATTAAAGAATAACTCATTCCCAGCCATGCCCAGTAGAATACAAGAACTGGACAAGGCAGCCATCAGAGGCCCTAGGAATTCTTCCAACCTGTGGACCCAGAAGTATCATGCAAGAAAGAAAAGAAAAAAAAACGCTGAGTTTGGTGCCTTCCTCAGTTTGTGGTATGCAGTTATGTCCAAGACTATTCCTGCAGACATCAGTATTGAGTCTGAGGCACCAGGCTTTATGCAAGAAGAATAAAGCACATGCCCTGCCCCGCAGAAGGCAGAGGTCTACTCATGAAAATACACCCAGGTAGCAGAATGATATTTAACTATGCATAGCAAAATGGCCTTTTGTGTTTCTGTGTCCAAAGAGGGGGATGAAGTATGGGTAAATGCTACCTACAACTTGACCTACAGAACAACTACAGCAAAAGTGCCCAGCATTCTTTTTTTAAGTATATTTTGTTGATTATGCTATTACAGTTGTCCCTATTTTTCCTCTTTTGTCCTGCTTCACCCAGTACCACAACCCTACTCCCTTAGAAAATCCCCACACCATTATACATGTCCATGGGTCATGCATATAAGTTCTTGGTTTCTCCACTTCCTATACTGTACTTTACATCCCCATGACTATTCTGTAACTACTAATTCGGGCTTCTTAATTTTTTCAGCTTTTCACATATTCCCCCAGGCCCCCTCCTATCTGGCACCCAAAAACCATTCTTGATATATACAATTCTGTTTCTGTTCTGCTTGTTTGCTTAGTTTGTTTTTTAGCTTCAATTGTTGACAGATGCGTATTTCTTGCTACTTTATTGTTCATAGTTTTGATCTTCTTTTTCTTAAATAAGTCCCTTTAATACTTCATATAATAATGGTTTGGTGATAATGAACTCCTTTAGTTTTTTCTTGTCTTGGAAACTCTTTATCTTCCCTTCAATTCTAAATGATAGTTTTGCTGGATAGAGTAATCTTGGTTTAGGTCCTTGCTTTTCATCACTTTGAATACTCTTCCCAGTCCCTTCCTGCCTGCAATGTTTCCTGTGAGAAATCAGCTGACAGTCTTATGTGAACTCCCTGGTAGGCAACTACCTGCTTTTATCTTGCTGCTTTGAAGATTCTCCCTTTAAAGGCCCTGGCTGGCGTAGCTCAGTGGATTGAGCTCGGGCTGCGAACCAAAGTATCACAGGTTCGATTCCCAGTCAGGGCACATGCTTGGGTTGCAGGCCACGGCCCCCAGCAACCTCACATTGATGTTTCTCTCTCTCTCTTTCTCCCTCCCTTCCCTCTCTAAAAATAAATAAATAAAATGTTAAAAAAAAAAGACTCTCTCTTTAAGCTTTGGCATTTTGATTATGATGTGTCTTGGCTTAAGCTCTTTGCACCCATCTTGTTTAAGACTCTCTGTGCTTCCTAGACTTGTATGTCTGTTTCCCTCACCAAATTAGGGATGTTTTCTTTCATTATGGTTTCAAATAGGGTTCCAATTTCTTGCTCTTTCTCTTCTCCTTCTGGCACCACTATGATGCAAATGTTGGTACACTTGAAGTTGTACAAGAAGCTCCTTATACTATCCTCATTTTGTTTTAGTTTTTTTCATTCTTTTTTCTTCTTGCTGTTTTGGTTGGTTGGTTTTGCTTCCTTATGTTCCAAATCATTGATTTGATTCTCAGCTTCACCTACTATTCTGCTGATTCCCTGTAAATTGTTCTTATTTAAATTAGCATATCCTTCGATTCTGACTATATCTTTTTTATGCTCTTAAGGTACTAATTTCCTCACACATCCGTATAACCAGTGTTTTCAATTCTACATGTGAAAGATTGCTTATCTCCATTTTGTTTAGGCCTTTTTCTGGAGCTTTGATCTCTTCTTTCATTTGGGCCATGTTTCTTTGTCTCCTCATTGTGGCAGCCTCTATGTATTAGGTGGAGCTGCTATGACCCTGTCTTGGTAGTGTGGCCTAAAGTAGTAGATGTCCTGGGTGTCCAGTAGCACAACCTGCCCTATCATCCAACCTGGGCACTCAAGGTGTACCCTCTGTGTGAGCTAAGTTCACCTTCCTCTTGTAGTTGAGCTCTGATTGCTGTTGGCAGGTCAGTGGGAGGGATTTACCCAGGCCAGTCACCTGTAAGGACTAGCCGTGACCACTGACCACCCATCTGCACTCTCCATGGAGGATCAGCTGTGCAGAGGCCCACTCCATAGAGCAGGGCTTACTTCAACAGGGCTCTGGTGCAGGCCCTGTCTGGGGCCACTTGGCGTAAGTAATAAAATGATCCTCAGCTGGCTGCTGTTGTGCTGGTCTTAGAGGTGCCCTAGTGAGAGCAGGCTGTGAACCAAGGCTAGCTGCTGCTACTTCTGGGTCTGGGGCTACTTAGCAAGGTACAGGGCCTCATTCAGGCCAGCTGCTGCTTGTTTGACAGGATTTAGGAGAGTCAGAAGCAGAACCAAGGCAAGTCATTCGTTTGGAAAAGCCACTGTTAACTGTTTGGGTGGGCCCATAGGTTGAATGGAACAGAGTCTCAGGGAATCACCAGGGTGGGGAAAACAGTGTGAGCCAGGTTGATGGAGTCTGAGATAATGGTGCCACAACTGTGACTCTGTGAGGGAAGGGCTCAGAAGAGGTGCAATGGCCTCTGCTAACAGTTCTGACTTGGAGAAAGCTATTCCCCAGGGCTCACCTTGATGCCAGACACTTCAGTTCCACCCTGTATGCCACTGGTGCATTTCAAGCTATTGCCCCACAGCTGGAGCTCAGTGGGGGTGAGTCTGAGTAAGTCTGTATGAGGGCCCTTTAAAGGGAACTGCTTGTGGCTCCAGCAGTTTCTTCCACTGACTCAATCTCCACTGGTTTTTACAGACAGAAGCCACAGGGACTTATTCTCCTGGCAATGGAACCCTGGGCTGGGGGGCCTGGTGTGGGGCTGGGACCCCTCGCTCCTGAGATAGCCCTCCTGATTTTTATCCTTCCACATGTGGGTGTGGGACCAGTCCATTCCACATTTCCATGTCTCAGCCCCTCCTATCAGTCTGGATGGATGTGGTTTCTTCTTTAATTCTGTTGTGGCAGGACCTCCATTCGACTTAATTTCTGCCAGTTCTGGGTGATAGTGGTTGTTTTATTGTTATTATTATTATTATTATTATTATTATTATTATTATTATTATTTTATTATTGTTCAATTACAGTTGTCTGCATTTTCCCCCCACCTCTCATGCCTATAGTTTAGTTTTAATTTTGATGTGGGTGTGTGAGGAGGCCAGCCACGTTTACCTAGGCCATCTTGGAAATCCTCTTTCCACCCAGCATTCTTATTAAAACACACACTCTTGGGTGCCATCTCAGCTCCCCTGAGTCAGAATCTCTTTGGGGGGAGTCTAGAAATCTGCATTTTTAACAAGCTCCTTAAATAATTCCTAAATATACCAACATTCATAAACATTTGATTTTAGAGGCCTAAACTCAACTCATCTATATGAGGAAGAAAGGAGGCTTCATGTTTAGAGGCTGCAGGAGAAGAGGTAGAGGAGATGGAGACTGAGGAGCAGGCTGAAAAGGCTCTGTGGAGAATAGCAGCTCAAAGGCTCGGCTCAAAGCAGCCAAGCAAGGCTAGCAGGGGTGGTTGGTACCTCCATCTGCTGTGACTTCAGCAGACACTGACCAGGCACCAAGCAATAGCTTGATTCATAAGTAGATCAGCAATAGCCAAGGAAGTGGGTACAGCAGGTGACTAACAAGTCCTGGGGTGAATACTTCATCCTCAAATGACTGATACAATCTATCTTACCTTTCTTAGTGAGTCAGGGCTCAAATGAGATTTAATTGCTCTAGAAAAATAGAGATGTAGCATGCCTTGCTCCATGGAACAATTCATACTATTACACATTTCAACAAGTTAAGATGAGCCCAGAAATACCTCTCTGAGTGATATCCATACAACACTAATGGAGGAGGGTGGCATTCCAGACACAGGAGCTGGGAGGGGTATGGTCTGTTGGGTATCACTAGAGAAATGGGGTGAAGTGGGAGAGCGGACTGGAGACAGAGACCCAGACCACTGTGACCCTGTGGTCACACAGGCAATTCTGTCATTTACCTTTTGAAGTAAGGCAGTGACAGGTCAGTTGTGTGGACTAGGTAACTGGAGTGGTGGTTCTCAAACGGGGTCCCAGATCAGGAGCCTCAGATCCCCTTGGAACATGTGAGAAATGCAAACTCTCAGGTTCCACTCCACACCTGCCAAGGAGCCTCCAGCTGATTCTGATACACAATGAAATCTGAGACATTCTGCCTGAAAGCATAGGGAATGACATATGAGGGTAAGAGAGAGAGAAAAAAGAGATCGAAGGCGGAGCAATCTGTCCAGACGCTGTTGCAAAAGTTCAAACAAGAAATGCTGAGATTCTAAAGCAGTAACTACATGTAAGAATGGAAAGATGTGAGAAAAAAAAAGTAAAATCGTAGGACATGGTGATATGGACATTGAATGTGCAGAGAGGATGGGGAGGAGCCAGAATAAATCCAGGTTCCTGGCTTGGGTAACCAACTTTAAATCAGGTAAAATAAAAAGAGCTTTTATATCATTTTATAGATAAATTAACAACATCTGCCTCAACCATGAAATGCTCAAGCCTATTTATAAGCCACGTTGGAATTTTCCAGACTCAAGAAGATTGTGTTTTAAATGCTTTTCTAAAACAGCACAATTGTGAAATACACCCATGTGATTTCTTCAGATACATTCTTCAACTACATTTTTTCAGCAGCACATCTTGGAAAGCTTTATAAACAGAACTGAATCCATATTCGAAGTCTTGGAAAAAAGGAAAGGCTATAGAGAAATTATTTCACACAACCCAAAGCACAGCCATTTGCAAAGAAAAGTATACAATGCTCAGCACCCAACACAATTTTGAATACAAACAAGGTACAGTGTCTAACATAAAACACATGTTAAAGCTTTCTCTGCCTCAAAATGTTATTTACCTACATTATTGGACTTGAAATATTTATTAAAAAACTTCCATTCTTAATTAGCTATACACATAAAGGACATTGTATAATTGAATGAGTAGCAATGAATTCATCTGTGGCTTTATAAAATGTTTTTATATTTTTCATGAAATATGGGTATGTTTAATATCTAGATATTCCCTTTTAAAAAGCAGCAAGTTGCACTCTAGGGATGTGACCCAGGGCACTGAAGTCACATCTTTAGGCCTTTACAGGCCTGTCCATGTCTATCCTTCCCTAAGCAGCTTAACGGAGAACAGCCATCCTCCTAGGTTATACAAGACTATTAACAGCAAATTCACTCCCCTATCAGCTGTGCCTGTTCTTTGAAATGACATCCAACTGACCAACAACATGCAGGGCCTATTAGGGAAGAAATGGGGTCTGATCTACCACAGGAGAGACAGGGGACCACACACCCCTCCCTGACTCCATCACAGTACAGTAAGACCCCCTCCCACATTATCATCCTTTCAACAACTGCCTTACAGGCTCAGTCCAGGGTTATAATACAGTTTCCCCCCAAATTCTAAAGTTGTACTGACTATTTTATCAAATGTGGTAAGATTACTAATATGGGAGAAGCCAAAGTTCAGCTGTAACTCAGTAAGGACCTTCAGATAGAGAGGCAGTATAGTAAATGGACCTGGTCCCTCACTTATAATCATTAACAAACACTTAGGATAGGCCAGCCATTTATTAAGCACTTTACATTATTCTGACAATCTTAGTAGATGTCAAAAAACTGTGGTACGTTTACACAATGGCATGTTATGCAGCAGAAAGAAAAAAGAAACTCCTGTCTTTTATGACAACATGGATGGAACTGGAGAATATTATGCTAACTGATATAAGCCAGTCAGTGAAAGACAAACACCATATGATCTCACCTATAAGAGGAATCTAATGAACAAAATAAGCTAACAAACAATATAGAACCACAGGCATGGAAACATGGAACAGACTGACAGTGACCAGAGAGGATGGTGAGGGGGATGATGGTGGAAAGAAGAGGAAGGGACAAGTTAAAGAGCATATATGAATGACCCATGAACATGGACAACAATGTGGGGATTGACTGTGGGAGTTAGGGGTGGGATAGGCAGAGGAGGGCAAAGGGGAAGGGATGGGACAACTGTAATAGAGTAACAATTTAAAAATCTTTTAAAAAAAAGAACTCTATGAAGTGAGTAATAGTACTGCCAACATTTTCCTCTTGTAGATGGGGAAAATGAGGCACAAGAAAGTCAAGTGAATCATGCAAGATTACTCAACTGGGAATGTTCAGAGTTGGGATTTGAGCCAGGGAGTTTGTAGGAAGTGCCTGTCTCCCAGCCACCTCCTGCCTTCAAGAGCCTGGGTCTCTTCACCTAGTGCCCTTGCTGGTCTCTCAATGCTGCTGTGAGATCTGCTAGAAAGCAGACAGGAAAGCTGTTACATGGCCCTCAGGAGTGCACACCATGGGCACTGCTCAGAGTTCAGTTATTATGTATGAAACTCCATATGGGTCCTCCCAGCCCCACAGTGTCACCCATTTCCTTACAACCTCTGTGTTCTCTCTGGCCTGTTGCATGTGCGGTCCTGCAGCCATGGTCCTCCCCACACACCCCCTCCCCCTGCCCCTGACCTTCCTAATTCACACACAGCACAAGTTTTGCACACAGGCCTGGAATGACACTGTGGCCAGAGAAGCCATACCTCTTGGGCAGTCTTCAGTATAAAATGAGGTCTTTACAAATCCTGGAGCTCATCCTTGAAATTCAAAATTAGTGTAGCAACACTAAGTTTCCAACCACAAGGTTAATTTACAAGTAGGCTTCTCACTAGCTCTGTGGACCTAATCAGCATTGCCTTGAGGATGCAGCTGCTAAAACAACCCCCAAAAGTTTTGAAGGTTGAAGTGTAAAATAAACAGCAAAGATCTTTAGCCCACAAATTGAACTGAACTAGGATTTTCACAAACATCTGTTGAAGTCTACATTGTCCCATAAAGAGCATTTTCTCCAAATCATCTTTCTATAAATGAAGAGATTCAGAGTGCTCTAATAACAGTTCAACAGGAGCCAGAAAGCCAAGTCCTTTATTGAGAAACCACATACTTTCTTGGTAAGCAAAAGAAAATCTATCATCTAGGACACAGAATAGCAAGAACCCACTGGTCTGTTTTTCCACCACTAAAGGGAATGTTGGAGCAGAGTTTTGCTGTTCATGGGAGCCAGGACAAAGTGCCCCACTACATCAGCTTCACCAATGCTCCTGTCACCTCTTCAAGTCTGCCACACCAAGACAATGCATTGTATCTCAGCTTAGAAAGCACCCTTACCACCACTTGGTGAGTACATCTCATCAAAAATAGGAACACAGAGGAGCTGTCAATGTGCCAGAGAAGAAATGGTAAAAGCAAGCTAGGCCAGCTGACCTGGAAAAGAGGAGGGCCAGGTCAGGGGTTTATTCAAACATATGCAGGACCAACATGAAAGAAAAGCAAACCATAGGCCAGAGGAGGCCATGGGGAGGCACATTTAAACTCAGTCTAAGGGGGTTTCCAGCTGCTGCACTGTCCTCAAACTGGGCTGCATCCAGTAGTGATGAGCTCCCCATCCTCAGAAAGGTTCAAACTAAGAATGGATGGCTTTTTTCAGCCAAGTAACAAACAGAGGAAACTCCAGGGCAGATGAGTACAGGTGACCACTCATGTCTATGAGAGACAAGATCAAAAAAGACAAGGTACGTTCTAGAAGCATATCTACAAAAAGGGAAGGACACAGTGAGAGAAAGAATACCAACAACAAATAACACAATATGGAGGAGGAAATAATTGGCTGAGTTACACAAGTGATATATTTTAGAATCTCACCATTTCCTAATAATTCTCATATGCACACATTTACACCAAACATGATCAAATTTGGCCAAGTTCATGTAAAACCAGTACTACTCAGCTATTTGTCAAAAACAGATTAGACCAAGATTTGCAAAGCTCTTTAATATAAATATACTTAAGTTGGTTATGACAGTACATAAAAGACAACTTTAACCAAACAATTTACTAAGGCATAGAAAGGCTTCAGAGCTCTCAACAGGGTGGCTATTGAAGACATAGAGAAGTGATGATGAGATAGATGGTGACTAGAGAAGATACTATGTTCACAGACATCAAGAGAGCAGTCAGCTAAGAGAGAGCATGTTTGCTGCTGTGATCAGAAAGAAACTCAAGGCGGCAAAAAAAGTGTTTCATTTCTTTTTAATTTTTAATTGTTATTCTATTACAGTTGTACCATTTTCTCCCTTTGCCTTCCTCTGCTCAGCACACACTCCACTCCCAGTCATTCCCCACACTATTGTCAATGTCCGTGGGTCATTCGTACATGTCCTTTGACTAGCCCCTTCCTCTTTTTTCCACCAAAATGTCCCTCCTCCCACCCCTAAGGCCAGTGCAGTCTCTTCATGTTTCCATGTCTCTGGTTTCATGTTGCTCATTAGTTCATTCTGTTCACTAAATTCCTCTTATGAGTTTATAGGGTATTTGTCTTTTACTGACTGGCTTATTTCACTTAGCATGATAGTCTCCAGTTCCATCCATGCTGTTGCAAAAAGTAGGAGCTCCTTCTTTCCTTCTGCTGCATAGTATTCCATTGTGTAAATGTACCATATTTTTTGATCCACTCATCTATTGATGGGCACTTAAGCTGTTTCCAGCACTTGGCTATTGTAAATAGGGCTGCTATGAACATAGGGGTGCATAAATTCTTTGAATTGGTGTTTTGGCATTCTTAGGGTATATTCCCAGCAGTGGAATCACTGGGTCAAAAGGCAATTTCATTTTTAATTGTTTGAGGAAATTCCATACTGTTTTCCACAGTGGCTACACCAGCCTATATTCCCGCCAACAATGCACGAGGGTTTCCTGTTCTCTGCGTCCTCGCCGGCACTTGTTGATTTATTAATGATGGCCATTTTGACAGGTGTGAGATGATATCTTGTGATTTTAATTTGCATCTCTGATGGCTACTGATGTCCAATTCTTATCATTTGTCCATGACCCATCTGTATATCCTCCTTGGAGAAATGTCTATTCAGGTCCTTTGCCCTTTTTTTAATTGGATTGTTAGTCTTCTTGGCATTAAGTCCTATGAGTGTATGTGTTGGGGATAAAACCCTATTCTGATGTATGATTGGTAAATATGTGCTCCCATATGATTGGTTCCCTTTTCATTTTTATGGTGGAGCCCTTAGCAGAAGCATTTTAATTTCATGTAGTCCCATTTGTTTATTTTTTCCTTTCTTTCCCTTGCCCTAGGAGATATATCAGCAAAAACATTGCTACATGTGATATCTGAAATCTTACTCCCTGTGATTTCCCTAGGACTTCTATGGTATCATGGCTTATATTTAAGTCTTTTATCCATTCTTAGTTTATTCTGATGTATGGTGAAAGATTATGGCGTAGTTTCCTTTTTGCATATACCAGTTGAGCTCTCCCAACACCATCTGTTGAAGAAGGTATTTTTGCTCCATTTTCTGTTTTTTCCCCCTTGGTTGAATATTAATTGACCATACAGACATAGGTATATTTCTGGGCTCTCTATTCTGTTTCATTGATCTATGTGTCTGTTCTTATGCCAGTACCAACTGTTTTGATTATGGTGGCCTGATAATATAGTTTGATCAGGTATTATGATCCCTCCTACTTTGTCTTTCTTTCTCAAGATTGTTGAGGCTATTTGGGGTCATTTTTGTTTCCAAATACATTTTTGAAATATTTGTTCTAAATCTGTGAGGTATGTCATTGGTATTTTAATAGGGATTAGGCTGAATCTATACATTGCTTTGGGTAGTATGGACTACTTAATGATGTTAGTTTTTCTAATCCATGACATGGTATATGCTTACATTTATTTCTATCTTTCATTTCTTTCTTCAGTGTTCTGTAGTTTTCCAAGGATAGGTCTTTTACATCCTAGGTGAAATTTATTCCTAGGTACATTATTTTCCTTGTTGCTATAGTAAATGGGATTTTTTCCTAGTTTCTGTTTCTGATATTTCATTGTTGGTATACAAAAATGCTTTTGATTTTTGAACATTGACTTTGTATCCTGCTATTTTTCAAAATTCACTTATGAGGTTAAGTACTTTTTGGTGCAGCCTGTAGGGTTTTCTATGTACACTATCATGTTATCTGAGAATAATGACAGTTTATTTCCTCCTTTCCAATTTGGATGCTTTTCCTTTTTGTCTGATTGCCGTGGCTAGAACTTTCAATACTATGTTGAATAAAAGTGGTGGAAGCAGACACCTTTGTGTTGTTCCTGATCATAGGGAAAAACTTTTTAGTTTTTGCCAACTGACTATGATGTTGGCTGTAGGTTTTTGTATATGGCCTTTATTATGTTGAGGTATGCTTCTTCTATTCCCACTTTGCTGAGGGCTTTTGTCATAAATGGGTGCTGTACTTCATCAAATATTCTTTAGCATCTATTCATATAATTATGTGGTTTTTGTTTTTCATTTTGTTTATGTAGTATATTACATGTATTGATTTGTTAATATTATACCATCCTTGCATCCTTAGGATGAATCCCACTTGGACTTTTTAATGTATTGCTGTTCCAGATTGCAAATACTTGGCGAGGATTTTAGCATCTTTGCTCATCAGCAATATTGGTCAGATTTCTTTTTTTGGTGTGTCTTTACCTGGTTTTGAAATTAGAGTAATCTTGGCCTCATAAATCAATTATGGTAATCTTCCCTCTTCTTGAGTTTTTGGAATAGTTTGAAAAAGACTGGAGTTAGTTCTTCTCTGAATGTTTTGTAACATTTATCTGTGAAGTCTACAGTCTAGTGCTTTTGTATGCTGCTTAATTAATTTATTACTACTTCAATCTCACTAGTTGTTATCATTCTATTCCAGTTTTCTGCTTCTTTGTGATTCAGTTTTGGAAGATTGTATATTTCTAGAAATATCCATTTCCTCCAGGTTGTTCAATTTCTTAGCATATACTGGTTCATAGCAATTTCTTACAATCCTTTGTATTTTTGTGGTATCAGTTGTAACTTCTCTTTTGATTCTGAATTTATTTGTATGGGTAGTATCTCTTTTTTCTTGTAGAGTCTGGATAAGGGTTTGTCAATTTTGTTTTTTTTTTTAATCTATGTTACTTAATTCTGCTCTGATCCTCATTATTTCCTTCCTTCTACTAGCTCTGGGCTTAGTTGTTACTGTAGTTCTTGTAGATGTTGGGTTAGGTTGTTTATTTGAGGTTTTTCTATCTTGTTTAGGTAGGCTTGTATTGCTATGAACTTCCCTCTCAAAACTACCTTCACTGTGTTCCATAAGTTTTGGGGTTTTGTGGGTTCATTTTCATTAGTTTCCAAATATTTTTTATTTCTCCTTGATTTCATTGTTAACACATTCATTACTTAAAAGATGTTATTCAGTCTTCATGTATTTTAATGTTTTTGACTTTTTCTTTGATGATTGTTTCCAGTTTGAAGCCATTGTGAACTGAGAAAATGCTTCTTATAATTTCAATATTCTTAAATTTGTTGAGGCTTGTTTTGTGTCCTACTATGTGATCTATTATTGAAAAATGACCAACATGAATTTGGGAAGAATGTATATTTTGCTTCTTTGGGGTGAAATGTTCTATACATACCAATTAAGTGTATTAGATCTATTGTGTTGTTCAATGCCACAATATTCTTTTTCCCCCCTTTCTGCATGTGAATGTACCATGTATATTTAACAGATCCTATAGCTTTGGACTTTTGGTCCTCTCCATACTTTTTTTTTATTATTTTATTGTTGTTCAATTACAGTTGTCTGTATTTTCTCCCCATCCCCTCCAAACCCACTTACCTCCCTTGCTTCCACTCTCCCCCTTGGTTTTGTCCATGTGTCCTTTATGGTAGTTCCTGCAAACCCTTCTCCCCTGTGTCCCCTCCCTCTACCCCCTCCCCTCTGGCTATGGTTAGATTGTTCTTATTTTCAAAGACTCTGGTTATATTTTGTTTGCTTTTTCTTTTGTTGATTATGTTCCAGTTAAAGGTGAGATCATATGGTGTTTGTCCTGCAATGCCTGGCTTACTTCACTTAGCATAATGCTCTCCAGTTCCATCCATGCTGTTGCGAAGGCTATAAGCTTCTTCTTCCTCTCTGCTGCATAGTATTCCATTGTGTAAATGTACCACAGTTTTTTGATCCACTCATTTACTGATGAGCACTTAGGTTGCTTCCAGCACTTGGCTATTGTATATTCTGCTGCTATGACCATTGGGGTGCATAGGTTCTCTTGGAGTGGTGTTTCAGGACTCTTAGGGTATAATCTCAGCAGCAAAATTGCTAGATCCAAAGGCAGTTCCATTTTTAGTTTTCTGAGGAAATTCCATTCTGTTTTCCACAGTTGTTTCCATGTTGTTTCCCAACAACAGTGCACTACTAGGGTTCCCTTTTCTCCACATCATCTCCAACACTTGTTTGTTCATTTGTTTATGTTGGCCATTCTGACTGGTGTGGAGTGGTATCTCATTGTGGTTTTAATGTACATCTCTCTGATGGCTAGTGATGCTGAACATCTTTACATGTGTCTCTGGGCCCTCTGTATGACCTCCTTAGAGAAGTATCTGTTCAAGTCTTTTGCCTATTTTTCAATTGGGTTTTTTGTCTTCCTGGAGTGAAGTCATGTGAGTTCTTTATAAATTTTGGAGATCAAACCCTTGTCGGAGGTGTCACTGGCAAATATGTTTTCCCATACACTTGGCTCTCTTTTCATTTTAATGCTGTTTTCTTTAGCCATGCAGAAGCTTTTTAATTTGATGAGGTCCCATTTGTTTCTTCTTTCCTTTATGACCTTTGCTTTAGGGGACATATCAGTGAAGATGTTGCTGCATGGCATGTCTGAGATTTTCCTGCCAGTGTTTTCCCCTAGGACTTTTATGGTGTTACAACTTATATGTAAGTCTTTTGTCCACCTTGAATTTATTTTTCTGTGTGGTGTAAGTTGGTGATCAAGTTTCATTATTTTGCACATAGCTGTCCAGTTCTCCCAACACTATTTGTTAAACACTATTTTTGCTCCATTTTGTGCTTCTTCTTCCTTTGTCAAATATTAATTGACCATAGAGACTTTGGTTTATTTCTGGGCTCTCTGTTCTGTTCCATTAGTCTATGTGCCTGTTTTTATGCCAGTACCAGGCTCTTTTGATTACAGTGGCCTTGTAATAAACTGTGGCATCAGGAATTGTGATCCCTCCTACTTTGTTCTTCTTTCTCAAAATTGCTGCAGCTATTTGGGGTCATTTATGGTTCCATATAAATTTCTGAAATGTTTATTGTCTATCTGTGAAATATGTCATGGGTACTTTAATAAGAGGGATTGCACTGAATCTATAAATTGCTTTGGGTAGTATGGCCATTTTGATTATGTTAATTCTTCCAATCCATGAGCATGGTGCATGCTTCCATTTGCTTGTGTCATCCTTAATTTCTTTCTTCAGTGTCATGTAGTTTTCTAAGTAGAGGTCTTTTACCTTCTTGGTCAGGTTTATTCCTAGGTATTTTATTTTTCTTGTTGCTCCATCAAATGGGATTTTTTTCCTGTTTTCTGTTTCTGATGTTTCCTTGTTGGTATACAAAAATGCCTTTGATTTCTGAGTATTGACTTTGTATCCCACTGTTTTGCCAAATCCATTTATTAGGTCAAGTAGTTTTATGGTAGAGTCTATAGGATTTTCTATGTACACTATCATGTAATCTGCAAACAGTGACAGTTTTGTTTCCTCTTTTCTAATTTGGATGCCTTTTATTTCCTTTTCTTGTCTGATTGCTGAGGCTAGGACTTGCAGTACTAAGTTGAGCAGGAGTGGTGAAAGTGGGCATCCTTGCTTTGTTCCTGATCTTAGTGAGAAAGTTCTAAGTTTTTGAGTATGATGTTGGCTGTAGGTCTCTCATATATGGCCTTTATTATATTGAGGAATGCTCCCTATATTCCCACATTGCTGAATGTTTTTATCATGAATGGGTGCTGTACCTTATCAAATGCTTTTTCCACATCTATTAATATCATCATGTGATTTATGTCTTTTGTTTTATGTGGTGTATTATGTTTATTGATTTGCGAATATTGTGCCATCCTTGCATCCCTGGGATGAATCCCACTTGGTCATTGTGTATGATCTGTTTAATGTATTGTTGGATATGGTTTGCCAATATGTTGTTGAGGATTTTAAGGTTTATGTTCAACAGCGATATTGGCCTGAAGTTTTCTTTCTTTGTTGTGTCTTTATCTGGTTTTGGGATTAGGATGATGCTGGCTTCATAAAAAGAGTTTTGGAGTCTTCCGTCATTTTGGATTTTTTGGAATAGTCTGTGAAGGATAGGGGTTAGCTCTTCCTTGAATGCTTTGTAGCATTCTCTTGTGAAACCATCTAGTCCAGGGGTTTTGTGTGTCGGGAGTTTTTTGATTCCTGCTTCAATTTCATCAGGTGTTATTGGTCTGTTCAGGCTTTCTGCTTCTTCTTCATTGAGTTTTGGAAGATTATATTTTTCTAGAAATTTTCCCATTTCATCTAGGTTTTGAAATTTCTTGGCATACAGTTCTTCATAGTAATTTCTTACAATCCTTTGTATTTCTGTGGTATCAGTTGTAATTTCTCCTCTTTCATTTCTGATTGTGTTTATTTGGGTCCTCTCTTTTTTTTCTTCATGAGCCTGCTTAAAGGCTTGTCAATTTCATTTATCTTTTCAAAGAACAAGCTCCTGGATTCATTGATCCTTAGAATTGTGCTTTTAGTCTCTATGTCATTTAACTCTGCTCTGATCTTGGTTATTTCCTTCTTTCTACTTGCTCTGGGCTGTCTTTGTTATTGTTCTCAAGTTCTTGTAGGTGTGGGGTTAGGTTGTTTATTTGAAATGTTTCTATCTTCTTTAGGTAGTCCTGTATTGGTATGAACTTCCCTCTCAGGACTGCCTTCATTGTGTCCCATAAATTTGGGGTTGTTGTGCATTCATTTTCATTTGTTTCCAGAAACTTTTTTTTTACCTATTTCTTTTCTTTTTTTTTAATTTATTTTTTAGAGAGGGAAGGGAGGGAGATGGAGAGAGAGAGAGAAACATCAATGTGCGGTTGCTGGGGGTTATGGCCTGCAACCCAGGAATGTACCCTGGCTGGGAATCGAACCTGGGACACTTTGGTTCCCAGCCCGCGCTCAATCCACTGAGCTACGCCAGCCAGGGGGTCCAGAAACTTTTTGATTTCTTCCTTGATCTCATTCTTTTCCCATTCATTGTTTAATAGCACGCTATTCAGTCTCCATGAGTTTCAGTGTTTTTTAGTTTTTTCCTTGAGGTTGGTTTCTGGTTTCAGACCCTTGTGGTCAGAGAAAATGCTTGGTATGATTTCAATTTTCTTGAATTTGTTGAGGTTTGTTTTGCATCCTATCATGTGGTCTGTCTTCAAAAATGTTCCATGTGTGTTTGAAAAGAATGTATATTTTGCTTCTTTGGGATGACGGGCTTTTCAAATATCAGTTAAGTCCATTTCATCTAGGGCACTGTTCAATGCCACAATATCTTTGTTGATATTTTGTTTGGAAGATCTGTCCATTTTTGACAGATGGGTGTTAAAAATCTCCTACTATAAGTGTATTACTGTTGATATCTTTCTTGAAGTCCTCCAAGATTTTCTTTATGTATTTGGATGCTCCTACGTTGGGTGCATATATATTTACTATGTTTTTGTCTTCTTGATAGATTCCTCTCTTGAGTATTATGAAGTGACCCTCTGGCTCTTTTTTTAATCATTCTTTTTTTGAAGTCTATTTTGTCTGATATGGGTATTGCTACGCTGGCTTTTTTTTTTCCCCCGTCCATTTGCTTGGAATACTTGTCTCCAGCCCTGCACTTTCAGTCTGTGTAGGTCTTTTGTCCTGAGGTGGGTCTCTTGGAGGCAGCATACGTGTGGGCCATGTTTTCTTATCCATTCTGCTACTCCGTGTCTTTTGATTGGGGCTCAATGCCACAATAGTCTTGTTGGTATTTTGCTTGGAAAACTTATCCATTGTTGATCATGGGAGTTAAAATCCCCTATGGTGAGTGTATAGGTGTTCATCTCTTTTGTGAAGTACTCCAAGATATTCCTTACATATTTAGATGACCTTATGTTGGGTGAATATAAGTTTACAATGGTTATATCCTCTTGTTGGACTACTCCCTTAAATATTTTGTAGTAATCTTCTTTGTGTCTTGTTATGGCCTTTGATATGAACTCTATTTTGTTTTATATAAGTATTGCTACCCCAGCTTTTTTTTTCATGTCCATTTGCTTGGAATATTTTTTTCTATCCCTTCATTTCCAGCCTGTGTGGATCTTTTGTTCTAAGGTGGTTCTCTTAAGGACAACATATATGTGAATCATATTTTTTAACCATTCAGCTACCCTGTGTCTTTTGATCAGAGGATACAATCCATTTACATTTAAGGTTATTATTGATAAGTACTTATCTGTTGCCCTTTTTTCCCTTTAAACCTATTTCCTCTCTCCCCCTTTTTTTTCTTTATCTTCTTAAAGTAGTCCTTTTAACATCTCTTGCAATGCTGGTTTGATGGAGATGTACTATTTTAGCCTTTTTTTTTTTTTGGTCTGGGAAGCTCCTTACTTGATCTTCCATATTAAATCAGAGCCTTGTGGAGTACAGTAATCTTCCCTGCAAGCCTTTTGTTTGCATTACTTGGAATATTTCTTGCCATTCTCTTTGGGCTTATAGTGTTTCTGTTGAGAAATCAGCTGCTAGCCTTATTAGGGGTCCCTTGTGTGTGACTAGCTGTTTCTCCCTTGCTGCCCTTAAGATTCTTTCCTTGTCTTTAAATTTTCCCATTTCAGTTATGATGTGTCTTGGAGTTGTTCTCTTTGGATTATCTTGATTGGGACCTTCTGTGTTTCCCAGACTTGTGTGGCTTTTTCCCTCACCAAGTTAGGGAAATTTTCTGTCATTAGTTTTTCCAACAGGTCTTGTATTCCTTGTTCTTTTTCCACCCCTTCTGGTAACACTATGAAGCAAATATTATTACATTTCATATTGTCCTGAAGCTCCCATAAAATTTCTTTGTTCTTTTGGTTGTTTTTTTTTTAATCTGTTGATCTGACTGGATTTGTTTTTTTTTTTTTTTACTTGTCTTCCAGATCACTGATTAGATCCTCTGCTTAATCTAGCCTGTTTTAGTTCCTCCTAGTATATTCATCATTTCAGATATTAGATTCTTCATTTCCTCCTGGCTCCAATTCTGGTTTCTTTGTTTCTTTTTATTTTTGCCAGGGGAGAATGCAAATGCAGCCCCCCACTACCACAAGTTATGCAGTTAGGTTTCCCACATATGAGGAACTCTCAGCGGTCAGCATATCTGGAGTACAATGGATAAACATCACCCTGAGAAAACCACATTCATGATCATAGTATCTCCCCAGCCAGGTAAGTATTTATAATTCCATGTCCTTTTTCATGTTGATGTAGTACCCCTAAATTCCTTGGAGCTCCCATAGAGTTCCTTGTAGTTGTCACTGAATTCCTTCAGCATCATTATAACCATTATGTAGAATCTATGTCTGACAGACTGATTGCCCCAATGTTATTTACCACTCTTTCTGGGGTTCCTCCTTTCCTTTTCTTTTGTTTGGGAGTTGTTTCTTTGTCTCCCCACATTAGGTGACTCTCCTTATGTGTTTCTGTGTATTAAATTGATCTGCTTTGACTCCCTGTCTCATGGGGTGGCCCTATGTGGTAGGAGAACTGTGTAACTCAGGGTGTCATCTCCTTGATCTGAGCTGTGTGCTCTTTTGATGCCCTTTATGCAATTTATGTGGGCTCTCTTGTAACTGGGTTTTGGTCATTGGGTCACTCTTTGGTGGGTTCTTCCCTCAAGCTGGCACACTTAGAGTCAAATGACCCACCATGTCATATATGCTGATGTAGTGATTCTACCAAAAGAGAACAAAACCACTTAGAAAACCAAAGCCACACCTGCAAAACACCCCCCAATCACTACCAAAATATCATCATCAAATTAACAAATATTAATAAACATGAAAAGAGATTCACTATTATAAGAAAGGAAAAATGAATATGAGATGACTAACAGAAAGAAAAATGATTTTGAGAGGTTTGAGAGAGGAAATAATAAGAGTAGGGAATAGAAACAAGGTGAAGAAAGGAAGATAAGAAGTTTACAATGTAAATTAAAAAGGGAAGGAAGAAGGCAAAATGAAGTAGGAAAAGGGAGGGGTATAATATGAGGTTTCAAAAAATTATTTATAGGAGAAGATGGTGGAGGAGGGAATTAAAGTCACATTAAATTCCTCCCAGGGCCAATCTGGAATTACAACTCAATTGTGGAGTAACCTCCTGGAACAAACAACTGAGCAATGGCCAGAGAGAAGCCATATAATTTTGGACTCACAGGAAAGTCAGCTTCAGCAAAACATGTCTTCACCTGCCCAACAGCACACAACGTGGTAGGCAGAGTGATTCTCAGTGAACCAGCTGGAGGGAAGGACCCACCAAAGAAAGACCCAACAACAAACCTCAACCACATCCAGAAAGCCAGCATAAAAGGTATAAAGGGCATCCAAAGAGCATCAAATTCAGATGATCAAGGAGACTGCACCACTGAATCTCACAGGCCTCCTACCATAGCAGTTCACACCACAAAGTCAGAAAGTCAAAACAAATCAATTTAAGAAGCAGAAGCAAACAAGAAAAATCCCACAAATAATGGAAAGACAAAGAAACAACCCCCAAACAAAAGGAGAAGAGGAATCCTCAGAAAGAATGCTAAATGAAATAAAGGCAAGTCAACTATCCAATATTGAGTTCAAAACAATGGTTATAAGGAAGCTCAATAAGCTCAGTGAGAATTACCAAAAACTACAGGGAAACTATGAGGACCTTACTGAAAACTGAATCAGCATAAAAAAAGACATAGAAACAATCAACAAGGGCCAAGAGGAAATGAAGAATACAATTTCTGAGTTAAAGAACATAGTACAAGGAATCAAAAGCAGGCTTGACAAAGCAGAGGATCAAATCAGTGACCTAGAGGACAAAGTAGAAAAAACTCCCAAAAAGTGCAAGAAAAGGAAAGAAGACTCAAAAAGAACAAAGGGGTTCAGGGAAATGGAGGACAACATGAAATGAGATAATATCCATATAATAGGGATACCAGCAGGAGAAGAAGAGAAGCAAAGAATAGAAAACCTGTTTCAAAAAGTAATGGTGGAATACTTCCCTGATTTGATGAGAGAAAAAGCCACACAAGTCCAGGAAGCAGAGAGGGTCTCAATCAAGAGGAACCCAAAGAGGCCCACTCCAAGACAAATAATAATTAAAATGGCAAAATTCAAAGACAAAGAGATAATCTTAAAGGCAGCAAGGGGAAAACAGAAAGTAACATACAAGGGAGCCCCTATAAGATTAGCAGCTGATTACTCAACAAAAACATTACAAGCAAGAAGGGAATGACAAGATATATTCCAAGTAAATAAAAGCAAAGGCCTACAACCAAGACTACCCTATTAAAATACCAATGATATACCTCAGAGATTTAGAACAAATATTTCAAAAATTTATATGGAAACAAAAATGACCTCAAATATCCTCAGCAATCTTGAGAATGAAGAACAAAGTAGGAGGAATCACAATACCTGATATCAAACTATATTACAAGGCCACTGTAATATAGAATCTGTTTTATGGAGACTGTTTTATGGAATCAAAACAGTCTGATACTGGTATAGGATCAGACACATAGATGAATGGAACATAATAGAGAGCCCAGAAATAAACCCATGTCTCTATGGTCAATTAATATTTGATAAAGAAGGCAGGAGCATAAAATAGAGTAAAAATAGCCTCTTCAACAAGTGGTTTGAGGAGATCTAGACAGCTACACACAAAACAATGAAACTCAACCACCAACCTATACCATACACAAAAATAAATTCAAGATGGATAAAAGACTTAAATACATGTTGGGATACCATAAAAGTCCTACAGGAGAACATAGGCAGGAAAATCTCAGATATTCCATGTAGCAATATTTTCAGCAATATGTCCCCTAGACTCAGGGACATAAAGGAAAGAATAAACAAATGGGACTTCATCAAAATAAAAAACTTCTGCACATCTAGATAAAACATCAATGAAATGAAAACAGAAACAACCATATGGGAAAATATATTTGCCAATGATATCTAGGACAAGAGTTTGATATCCAAAATATATAAAGAACTCACATGAGTCCACTCCAGGAAAACAAACAATCCAATTAAAAAATGGACAAAGGACCTGAACAGACACTTCTCCAAGGAGGGCATACTGAGGGCCCAGGGACATATGAAAAGAAGTTCTGTATCACTAGCCATCACAGAGATGGAAATTAAAACTACAATGAGATACCACTTCACACCAGTCAGAAAAACCATCATAAACAAATCAATAAACAATAAGTGCTGGCAAGATTGTGGAGAAAAGGGGAACCCTAATACATTGTTGGTGGGAATGCAGACTGGCACAGCCACTGTGGAAAACAATATGGAATGTCCTCAAAAAACTAAAATTGGAACTGCCTTTTGACCCAGCCATTCTGCTGCTGGAATTATAGCCTAAGAATCCTGAAACACTAATTCAAAAGAACCTATGCACTCCAATGTTCACAGCAGTGCAATTTACAATAGCCAAGTGTTGGAAGCAGCCTAGATTCCCATCAGTAAATGAATGGATCAAAAAACTGTGGTACATTTACACAGTTGAATACTACGCAGCAGAGAGAAGGAACTCCTACCCTTTCCAACAGCATGGATGGAACTGGAGAGCATTATGCTAAATGCAGTAAGCCAGGTGGTAAAAGACAAATACCATATGTACTTACCTATAAGTGGAACCTAATAATAAAAATAACAAGGAAGCAAAATATAACCAGAGACAATGAAATTAAGAACAAACTGACAGACCAGTGTGAACAGGGGAGGGAAATAATCAGGGAAAAGAAAGGAAATGGTCATCAAAGAACATGTATAAAGGACACATGGACAAAGCCAAAGCAGGGAGTAAGATTGAGGGCAGGAGTTGGGGATGTGTGAGGCTGGGGAAAGTGGAGGTGGGAAAATGGAGACAATTGTATTCAAACATTAATATGAAAATGCTAAAAAAGGAAAAATTATTTATAAAAGTGAACCAGTATTAATAAAATTGAAGAAAACCACCATCACTGTAATATCAATGACAAATGAGCAACAATTAATAAATGTGGAAAGAGAATAGCAAGAAAAAAAGAAAGAAAAAAGATTATGAGATGTCTAAAAGATAGAGAGGTGATTTTGAGAGGATAGAAGGAGAAGAAATAATAAGAGTAAGGAATAAAAACAAAATAAGAGAGTGAAAAATTAAAATTGAAAATGAAAAAGAAAGGTCAGGAGGAAGGCAAAATGGAGTAAGAGAGATGAACAGTAAAATTTGAGATTTGAAATACAAAAATAGTGAATATCTAGACATAAAACTGAAGAAATGCAACAACAACCACCATATCAACAACAAACAAGCAAAGATCAATAACAGTGGAGAGAGAATAAGGCTATCATAACAAAGGGGAAAAGAGTACAATATACTAATGGCAAGAAAAATGGTTTTGAGAAGCTAGAGGAAGGAGAAATAGTAAGACTGTGGAATAGAGATAAGGCATAGAAAGGGAAAATATAAAATTTAAAACAAAAATAGGAGGAGGTAGAAAGAAGGCATACTGGAATAAGAGAAGGGAGGAGTAAAATACGAGATTTGAAATAACCTAAAATTTTAAAAAATAGTGAAATAGGAACAAACCTGAAGATAAAGGAAAAAGTGTTAAAAGCTATGCTGGAGAAAAAATATTGCAAATAATGAAGACCAAGGTGTAATTTATCTCAGCAGAGTCTTGTGTTTGCCATTGTCTACTCTTTCTGGATCTGCCCTGCTAATGTCAGATGGTGTCCCAGTCTAGCACTAGGAAACCTGTTTGAGGTTACAAGCAATCCACAGTCTATGGCTTTCTCCTTCAGGCCTGGCTGATCTTCCCTGTTCTGCTCTGCCAGCTTTCCAACAGCACAGGGCCCAGGAGTGGTTCATCTGATTTCCCAGAGCACTGAAAGTACTACCTCCACCTGCCTCCCGAGGGGGCCCCTGGTGCAATCCGGAGGGTGGACTCCCTGGTTCGTCCCTGGGAGGCACTGTTCAGTCTTCAGGGAAGATGATGGGAGTGTTTTCCCAACCCTCCCCACCTCCCTGCTACAGGTCTTGGTCTGTCCCAGATTATTTCCAATAATGTGTAGTTTCTGATGAATTAGCTGTCCATTTGCTATGAGGGACCAGTCTGTAAAAGTGTTAGCTCTTTCCCACTTGGCACTGACAGCAACTCTATAAGAGCTGAGGCTGGGTGGGGCTCTGAACACTTCTTGCCGCACCCTTCTCTAATCTCTCTGCTCTGCTGGTTTTAGTGGATTAGGGCCTGAGGAAACAGCTTAGCTCATGGTGTCTGATAGAAATTCAGAAAGGTCCCTTTTCGAGCTTCTCTTTCTTTCCCCTGCATAAATGTGTCGTCAAGCAGTAGCCTCCTGAACTGGGTCTCACTGATCTGCAAAGCCTGCAATACTGCAGGTAGGGGATTAAGCACACCTACCTGTGATGGAGCCTGCCTTGCTGCAATGAATCTAAGGCATTCAGCTCCTAGCTGTCCAGTCCCTAGCCTGCTACTTTTGCAGCAGACTCAGACCCAAACTCTCTGCTCTACACAGACCCCTGCTCACCACCCATGCTGGGTCGAGTCCCTTCATTGTGCCACTTTCTGTTCTTCCTATGCAGCTGGACTCAGTAGGAATGAACTGTGCTTTCCCTCTGTTTTTTTTGTTGTTGTTGTTGTTGTTGGCAGAGCCACTGAGTGCACAAGCATGGGGTCCCTGTCCTGCCATGCCTCAGCTCCCTTTTTTAAAAAACTCTCTATATGTCACACACAGACTGCAGCACTGAGCCTTGGTCTAGTTCTCTGTGTGCTCCACCTCCTCAAAAAGCAAAAAGTCTCTCTCTGTCAGGGCTGTCCACAGCCTGCAAGTGCCTCCAACAGTTTTAGAAGACAGTTTCTCTCTGAAACTCTCCCAGTTGGCTCTGCAGCTATGGACATGCTGCTCACTGTGTGTGTGCAGCCTAAGTCTCCCAGACTTTGTATATCTACCCAAGTCTCACCCAATTAGGGTTTAGGATTTTCCCTGTGTGGGAACGGCCCTCAGAGGGGAGGAAACCACTAAGCTGTGTTTTCTATCTGATCTCTCCTCTGCTGCAGGCATCTTGCACAGGACAATTACCCCTCAACTTGTAAAATCTCTGACTGGATGGTACAAAGCATCTTCTGTATTCCTGGGCTTCAAAAATTCCCTATCAGCTGAATTCCATTGATTGTTCAGGTCACTTGTCAGAAGATCGGCAAAAAATCCATGCTAGGGGTACAAACAAGTAAGCTCAGTTTCCACCTACTTGGCTGCCATCTTTTCTCCAAAGTCACAAAGAGTGCATTTCCAAAGTCATGGCACATGGGCTGAGACACAGGCCACTCAACTGACATTAAAAATTAGTAGGTCATAGCAATGACCTTCAATAAATGTGCTCTTAGGAATTTATTTGAATATAAATTGTAGCCTTTTCTTTTTTAATATAGCCTTTTCTCTTTAAGGGGAAAGTAGAATGAATCCCCCTTATGTTTTGTGAGTAGCATAGATGATAGATAGATGATAGATAGATAGATAGATAGATAGATAGATAGAGATAGGCAGATAGATGATTGATAGAGATGACAGATAGAGATTGATAGGTAGATAGATCAAGAGAAAGAGACAGAAAGAAATACATACTGATGGAGACAAACATTGCTAAATATGATAAATAGACAGAAATAAATATAGATAATAAAGATGATAGATCCATAGATACATGACAGATGATACATAGATAGATAGATGATAGATAGATAGATAAATAGATAGATGGGATCAGATGATAGATACAATCAGAGGCTACAGAAACCACTTGAAAATGAATCAAAACCATATAACAATGTATGATATATATACGTTCTAAGACTTCTGGTTTCTTTCACTTAATACCTCTCTAAGAGCTGAAATTGTGGGACAATTTAGTATTAAAACTCATCTTACCTAAAAGTCAATTAGAAATTAGGAGGTAGCCACAAACTATGCAATTTTCCCTTTATTTTGGAGATAGTATCAAGTTGTACAAGTGCTCAAGGAAAACAACAGCCTCCAAAAACAGAGTTAATTTCAGGAACACTCAGTCATCCTGAATTGAGCATAAAACAATAAACTGTAACCTGCCCTGGGGACTCCTCTGCCATAGTAATATCTATTCTTGATTTAAATTATGAATCCCCTTTAAAGAGCATTTTTCTGGGAAGACTTTGTTTTATACAGGTTAAAAGGCCAGTTGTTTTGGCCTAATCCTTTCCCTGCATCATTTGAACATTATCAGTAATCTAGTTAAGGAAAAAAGGAAATCTGTATCATGAGAGACCAGACCACAGCCTTAGTAATAAATTAGAAAGGATTACTAGTGGCCTAAAGACTGAATTAATGAACAATAAATTCATCAATTGCAAATACCTATACACTGTAATCAGAACACAAAAGCTTTTAAGGAACCTACTAAAATAAAGAAAGGGCATCCCCCAGCTGGTGTGGCTCAGTGGATTGAGTGCTGGCTGGCCTGCCAACCAAAGGGTTGCCAGTTCGATTCCCTGTCAGCACACGTTCCTGGGTTGCGGGTCAGGTCTCCAGTTGGGTGTGTGCAAGAGGCAACCACACATTGATGTTTCTTTCCCCCTTTCTCCCGCCTTTCTTCTCTCACTAAAAATATTTTTTTAAAAGAAAGGACAATTGTGAAAAAGTTTAACCTTCAGCACACAGATTCCTTGTACTTCCCTCTTATAACAGGGTACAGAGCATGGGTCCCCTTAAAATAATATTTGGGTCCCCCAAATTCTGCAAGAAGGCACAGTAGGTTGGGGAAAGAATGCCCAAAAAGTCAAAAGTACAGCATTTAAGGCACATTAAATAAGAAAGGCAGATTAACAGCCCATGTCTTCCTGAAGGGAGGAGCTGTGGAAGCTGCAAATTGTGTGCATGACTGTGAGACTGTGCACCTGCAGAGTGACTCATGGCATAGCCACGGGGTTGCTCATACATTATACAGCACCTGCATAAGCTACAGGGGTGCTGATGGCCACCCTGGATGCCCAGCCTGTGTGAGGCTGGGAACTCTTGCCCTGATTAAAGATCGCAGCCAAAAGAGGGTCAAAGACACTGGGGAACCAACAAAAATGGTGGACACTAATGCACCATAGGAAGATCCAGACGTTCAGCCATGCCAGAAGTTCAGAGCCAAGCATTTAAAATTGGAGCAGGCCAAGAAACACGGGGGAAGTTTGCCATGAAGTCAGGCGGTCTGCCTGGAGATCTGCTTGTAGAAGACAGTGACAGAACTGGCGGCACTGTGGAGGACCTGCCTGGCCAAGCACACAGACACACTGGTGAGCTGATAGCTGGAGTAAAGGCAGCTCCAGAGGTGAGAAACTGATGCTGTGAGAAGGACTCAAGCCAGTTCACACAGACTCATGAGAGATGCTTGGAGCTGAACTGTGACGGGGAACACTGAGCTGCAGACTTCTGTATTGCTAAAGGATGTCGCTCTTTTGGTACGGGGTCACGGGGTGGGTCTTGGTATGGGGCTGTGGAGCTTGGTGCAAGCTCTCTCACTGGGCTTTTGGCAGTTGGATGTTTTGGGCCTCTGGCTCTGCCCCCCACATGGATGGGAGCACTAGTGGGACCAGGAGATGAGAGGCCCAACAGGGGTTTAGACCCCACATGGATGGGAGGCAGGGAGGGTCCCGTACAGGGATGAATGCCTTGCTGGGCTCCAGCATCTGGGACAGCAGGATACAGGGTAGCATGGCACATGGTTTCTTAAATCACTACATGGAAAATGAGGACAGTACACCCCAGATCCTGAAGGAAAGAGCTACTACAAGAAGATGGCGACTCTCTCATAAGTGCACATGCTAGAGAGGATGAATATCTGATTGTGTGACTGGCTTAAGAACAGATAAGGAAATGGGGAACTTCTGGTCATGGGTTTGGCTTGTAGTCTTTTGGGGAGCAAGGGAAGTTCTGGGTCACATGGGAGAGAAGAGCTCAGAGCAGGAGTGCTCTCAGCTCCCCCAAGGTCGGAACCCTGTTAATAAAAACCTGTTTCCTTCAACACAATTGTTGGGTAGATTGGAGGCACTAAGTGGCCAAAACCCAGTTTGCATGGTTACAATCTACTCATTTTTAAACACTTGTCGAAAGAAACTTAAATTTTGAAGTCATGAAAGCAAAATTTAAGTAAATATCCAAATTTATTACTCATAAAATATACCAGAAAATGATTACATTTCCAGTGATTTCACCATTGTCCCCAATGGGTATTTTATTAGCAGATTCCATTTTAATGGTAACCAAAAACAAAGTTTCATATAATTCACTGGTTAAGACAAATCAGGAGGTTAGAAAACAAAACCTCTCCCATCCCTTTAGAGATGTGCTTCTTCACCATCAAGCAAAATGTTCTGGAAGCACAGAAGAAAAGTAAGGCTACCTGTGATGAAGGAGTCTGCCCATCTTTACCTCAGCAGTTCATGACTGTCTTAGTTAGAAAAAAATGAATTTGGGACAACGGAACTGCTTTTTTGAATATTAAGTTAATAAATGTACAAGGAATAAAAACAGACATCAAGATCTGGCATCTTCTCAACCACTATCTGGTCAATGTATGTGTTCTAATCTTAACCAACTCTCTTTTAAAAAGTGTCTCCAGATGTATTCAAATGTTCTCTGGGAAATAAAATTGCCTCCAGTTCAAAACCTCTGCTATGAAGCATCCAGACCCATTAAAAAGTATCCCATATGGGAGGAGGAAGATGGAAAAATGGTAGGAGGGAGCAGATTCCACTTCCCTCTACACACAGAAGAAAAACCTAGCCAATCTGTGGAGGAAGAGAGCAAACAGCCAACAGTATCCCAGCATATATGCAAATAAGAGACCAAGAATTGTAGCGGACACTGAAAAACCAGACGGTAAGGAGAGTGCTTCAGGACAATAAGGTCCCAGGGACCAGTGCGGGACCAGGGCAGCTGTAGCCCCAGGCCTCGCAGGCTCAGGGTCTGCCACAGGGTCCTTCAGAGAAAGCAGGGTCAACTGCTCTCTCCCCAGCCAAACAAGGTTTAAGCAGCACCTGGACAGACCTGGTTGCTTTAAGTCACAGTGGGGAATAAAAACTAAGTAGCAAACACACAGGGGCTGTGAGCACCCACAGAGTCTGTGGACACTGGTTGGGGAGAGTTGAAAGTCACTCAGTGATGGCTCTGACCCCAACAGTCCCCAGTCTGGCTGGACAATTAGCTGTGCAAGAAGCCAGACTTCTGTACAGAGCAGCAAGCTTGAGTAGGACGAATTTCTCAAAAAGAAAAAGTGAAAAGAGAGACACTGTTTAGGGAATTCTGCAGCAATCATTCCAACCTACTCCCCACCCAGCTGGGCAACGATCCTGAGGTTGCGCACCCCTGTAGCACTGGGAAGGGTGAGTGTGCACCCACACCCATGGAACCGAGGCAGCCTGGTGAAACAAGCACATGCCTGCACCCCATCCCGCAGTGGTAACCCCAGAGAAAGAGCGCTCTCAGGAAGGCCTGGATGCTACACCCAAGGCCCTGAGGAGAGGCACCAGACTAGCTCTGAAGAGAGTGCCCAGAGGCTGATGGAGTGTAGATCCCATATCAGGAAGGGAGAAAAGCCATACCAATCACCCTTCAGCATGCTGCAGCCAGCAAGACCAGAAAAACTGGTTTGGCCAGTTTCAAAACAAGAGCCTTTTTTTTAACTAATTTTTTAATTTTTATTATTTTTTTATCTTTCAATTCCTTTTCCCTCTCTTTCCTTCTTTCTTGCTTTATTCCTTCCTCCTTGCTTTCCAATCTTATCTCTTCTTCCTTCCTTCTTCTGCTTTTTTTTTAATACCCACAAGTGAGACAAAAAAACCTGGAACTGTGAAAAGACCTGAGCTGGACCCAAAGAGGGGGCACCAGAACAGCTGAGACAGTGTGACAAATTTCACTTTGCTATTACAGAGAACCTGCAAGTTATTGCATATTTGTATTATTTTTTTTTTCATTATTCTGACACCTTTTATTTTATTACTATTTTTGTAATCTTCTTCTTTCTGTTTAGTCTTCTTTGCTTGGCTGGTTATATTGTATCATTTGACAGGTTTCCCCTGTTCTCTCTTTCATAGTGTACTGCTAATTTACTGTCCTTCATTTCACTCATGTTCCATTAGCACACTACTCAAGGTCCTATACTCCCTATTCTTTTTATCCAGATCACATAGATTCTGTCATATGATTGTTGCTGTAATATTTTTGTAAATAATAGCTGTTCCATATAATTGCAAATACTTCACAACACCCCTCCCAGATCTCAGCCCACTTCAAAGTTTCCTGAACTCTATTACTGTAGTAGTTAACTCTATTCTCTCACACACTACACCTATTTACTATCCTTTACTCTCACCTTATCTCAGAATCTCACCTCCCACAAACTCACTGCTTTCTACATCCAACTCACAATCCTTCCTTCCCCAACAAGAGTCTTATCTTCTTTCCATCCTTTCTAAAAATCAGCTACCTGGGTGGAAGATCCCAGTTAACACTATACATAGCCAAAGGACCCCTATCTCTTCTCTATTCGCTGCTACTGTAAACATCATAGAATACTCTCCTGTTGTCTTAAACCATTTTGCCTTACCCCTCCAACTGATCACAAAAAGAGTAGGTGGAAGCTGTGAACACCAGGATACCCACTGGAAGAAGAAACCCAACAACAAAGGAACCATCAACAGAGAACAACAGAAGAAGGTGAAAAAGGGAGTGGTAACCACACAAACCTCAATCCAGGACCTATCTGGAAATACAACTAAACAGTAGAGACAGTACCCAGTACAAACAACTGAACAAGAGCAGGAGAGAATCCTCAAAACCTTGTACACATGGAAGAACCAGCTTCAACACAACCTGCCCTCACCAGCACAACAAAATACAAAAGATGGTGGACAGAGTGACCCCCAATTAAGCAGCTGGTGGGAAGGAACCACCAAAAAAAGACCAAACAACAATCAAAACCCAAAGACAAACACAGAGTGAACTTAAACGACAACCCAAGACCAGAGAGCTCAGGATTTCAAGGAGACTGCACCACTGAATCTAAAAGGTATTCTACCACAGAAGTTCACACCATAAACCCAGGGAGCCAGAACAGATTAATTTAAGAAGCTGAGGCTAACAAGAAGAGTCTCACAAACAATGGGAAGACAAAGAAACAGTCTCCAAATGAAAGGAAAGGAGAAAGCCTCAGAAAGAATGCTAAATGAAATACAGGAAACTCAACTATCAGATACTGAGTTCAAAGCAATGCTTGTCAGGAAGCTCAATGAGCTCACAATGAAACTACAGGGAAACTATAATGAACTCACTACAAACTATATCAATATGAAAAAGGAAATAGAAACTATCAACAAGGGCCAAGAGGAAATGAAGAATACAATTTCTGAACTGAAGAACACAGTAGAAGGAATCAACAGCAGGATCGATGAAGCAGAAGATCAGATCAGTGAGCTAGAGGACAAAGTAGAAGAAAACACCCAGAAAGAGCAAGAAAAGGAAAAGAGGTTCAGAAAGAATGAAGAGGAATTAAGAGAAATGCAAGACAATATGAAATGTAATAATATCTGTATAATAGGGATACCAGAAGGAGAAGAAGAAGAGCAAGGGATAGAAAACCTATTTGAAAAAGTAATGATGGAAAACTTCCCTAATTTGATGAGAGAAAAAAGTCACACAAATCCAGGAAACACAGAGAGTCCCAATCAAGAGGAACCCAAAGAGGCCCACTTCAAGACACATCATAATTAAAATGGAAAAATTCCAAGACAAAGAGAGAATCTTAAAGGCAACAAGGGATAAACAGGAAGTAACATACAAGGGAGCCCCAATTAGGTTAGCAGCTGACTTCTCAAAGGAAATGCTCCAAGCCAGAAAAGAATGGCAATAAATATTCCAAGTAATGGAATATTCTCAAACCAGAGGCCTGCAACCAAGGCTACTTTACCCAGCAAGGCACACAAACAAGGCAGAAGGCCAAATAGGAGCTGCCCAGACAAAAGAAGTCTAAAAGAATATACCTCCACCAAACCAGCTCTGCAAGAGATGCTAAAGGGACTGCTTGAAGGAAAGGAAGGAAAAGAGAGAGAGAGGAACACAGGTATGAAAATGGCAATGAATAAGTACCTATCAGTAATAACCTTAAACGAAAATGGATTAAATGCTCCAATCAAAAGACATAGAATAGCTGATTGGATAAGAAAACATGACCCAAACATATGCTGCCTACAAGAGACCCACCTCAGGACAAAAGGCCTACACAGACTAAAAGTGAAGAGCTGGAAACAAATTTTCCAAGCAAATGGACAAGAGAAAAAATCCAGGGTAGCAATACTCATATCAGACAAAATAGACTTCAAAAAAAGGGCCATAGAGACCCAGAAGGTCACTTCATAATACTCAAGGGAAGAATCCACCAAGAAGACATAAACATTGTAAATATATATGTGCCCAACATAGAAGCACCCAAATGCATAAAGAAAATCTTAGAGGACATCAAGAAAGATATCGACAGCAATACAACTGTAGTAGGGGATTTTAACACCCATCTGTCAAAAATGGACAGATCTTCCAAACAAAATATCAACAAAGATATTGTAGCATTGAACAATGCCCTAGATGAAATGGACTTAACTGATGTTTAAAAAGCCCTTCATCCCAAAGAAGCAAAATATACATTCTTCTCAAACGCACATGGAATATTTTCAAAGATAGACCACATGATAGGACACAAAACAAGCCTCAACAAATTCAAGAAAATTGAAATCATACCAAGCATTTTCTCTGACCACAAGGGACTGAAACTACAAACCAACCCCAAGAGAAAAGACCAGAACATTCAAAATCATGGAGATTGAATAGCATGCTATTAAACAATGAATGGGTCAAGAATTCAATTAGGGAAGAAATAAAAAAGTTTCTGGAAACAAACCAAAATGAACTCACAACAACCCCAAATTTATGGGACACAGTGAAGGCAGTCCTGACAGGGAAGTCATAGCAATACAGGACTACCTAAAAAAAAGATAGAAACATTTTATTTGAAATGTTTCTACAAGACCCACCTCTTCTTTTAAATTAGGATCCCTCTCCTGGCTCTATAATCTGAGTTACCCTCTTGTGGTGCTGATTAGAAATGCAGATTCTCAGCCTTACCCTGACCCACAAATCAGAATTTGCCTTTAACTAGGTCTCCAGGGGATCTGTGTACCTTAAATTTGAGAAGTATTGAGTGAGAGCAATTTCAAGTGTTTCTGAAGACTTCTTGCTTCAGGGTCAGCATTTCATCAGGGTGCCAGGTTTAAACCCGATGAATGCCAGCAGGTCTTTGGAGTTGCTGTGAACAGGGTCAAGTTACAGATCACCACCAACAGCATCTCCAGCAGTCTGGTACCTTTTAGATGCTTTCTTAGAGAGCCTTTTTAAAACGAGACCCCCTGGTAAGATGGCATGTGTTTTGGCATGCAATAGAGAGCCTTCTCTTTTCTAAGGAGAGGGTCAAAAGTGGGTATTGAGTGAATGGAGGGGGGAAACCCAGGTGTCTGGGCACCCAGTGTTGCAGGTGCACCTGCTGGGGTAAAAGAAAATTCATGTTGCTGAAATGAAATAGCTGTTTGATGTACACTGGTGCACTTATTTGGAAAACATTGCCCATAGATCTCAGAACTGTTTGTTGCATTTTCCTTAAACATTTTTCTTGTCAGAATTATGAGAAAATTGCTTGTGTGGGAACTTGAGAAGTGCAAATTTGTTACTACCTCCTTTGACAATGGTTTGTATTCGGAGCTGTTTATGAGCTGTCACAAATCATTTCCAGTTAAAATGTGCTGCCTTTATGTGAAGTAGCAATGGAAGAGTCTGGGAGGATATGCATAGCCTCATAGTCCCAGCTTAAGAAGGACCCAAGCTTGTATACTCTGGGTCTGGTTTTTAAATGGATAAATTAAATTGTAAAGAGTGAAAATGGCCTGGTTCCTGTAGAAAAGTTCTGTTTTGAAAATTTTCTCCCTTATAATGATCATCAGAAGCCCAGTTTTAAGGCATAAATTTGAAATTTAGCCATTCTCATGATTGCTAGGATAGAGATCATGTGTGTCCTTTTGTTCTTTTATGATGTTTGTAAGACTCAGGGGTGGTGCTATTAGCTCACCATTGGTAAGAACATTGAATGTATTAATAGTTGTTTTCCCACTAATAATGGTAGATATCCCTTGCTGCATCTCTATCACCCATCCATTTGTGCTCATAGCCTATATCTGTGTTGGCTGTCTGGGGTTTAGAGTGCAGCCTGTGGCCTTGTGAATTGTAAAAAAAATAAACAATCATATGGGATACTTTTTTTTCAGTTGAAAATTTTATTTTATTTTTTATTTTAATTGTTGTGCAAGTACGGTTTTCTGTCTTTACTCCCATCCCAGCCCACCCCCAAGTCCTTCCCACCTCCCTCCCATTTCCTCCCCACCTAGTTTTTGTCCATGTGTCCTTTAAACTTGTTCCTGTAAACCCTTCCCGTTTTCCCCTGAAATTCCCTCCCCTCTCCCCTCTGGTCACTGTCAGCCTGTTCTCCATTTCAGTGTCTTTGGTTATGTTTTGCTTGTTTGTTTTGTTGTTTAGGTTCCTGTTAAAGGTGAGATCATATGATATTTGTCTTTCACCAGCTGGCTTATTTCACTTAGCATAATGCTTTCCAGTTCCATCCATGCTGTTACAAAGAGTAGGAGCTCCTTCTTTCTTTCTGCTGTATAGAATTCCATTGTGTAAATGTACCATAGTTTTTTGGTCTATTCATTTACTGATGGGCACCTAGGTTGCTTCCAACACTTGGCTATTGTAAATTGTGCTGCTATGAACATTGGGGTGCATAGGTTCTTTTGCATTGGAGTTTTAGGGTTCTTAGGATATAATCCTAGCAGTAGAATTGCAGGGTCAAAAGGCAGATCCAATTTTAGTTTTCTCAGAAAATTCCATACTATTTTCCATAGTGATTGTACCAGTCTTACAATCCCACCAACAGTGTACTAGGGTCCCATTTTCTTCACTACCTCTCCAACACTTGTTGTTTCTTGCTTTGTTTATGATGGCTGTTCTGACTGGTGTGAAGTGGTATCTCATTGTGGTTTTAATTTGCACCTCTCTGATAGCTCGTGATACTGAGCATCTTTTCATGTGTCTCTGGATCCTTTGTATGTCCTCCTTGGAGAAGTGTCTGTTCAAGTTCTTTGCCCATTTTTGAATTGGGTTGCTTGTCTTCTTAAAGTTGAGTCATGTAAGTTCTTTACATATTTTGGAAATTAAACCCTTGTCTGAGGTATCATTGGCAAATGTGTTTTCCCATATAGTTGGTTCTCTTTTTATTTTAAGACTGTTTTATTTAGCCATGCAGAAGCTTTTTATTTTGATGAGATCCTATTCATTAATTCTTTCCTTTGTGTCCTAGCTCTAGGGGACATATCAGTAAAAATGTTGCTGCATGAAATATCTGAGATTTTCCTGCCTATGTTCTCCTCTAGGACTTTAATGGTGTCACGGTTTATATTTAAATCATTTATCCAGCTTGAATTTATTTTTGTATAAGGTGTAAGTTGGTGCTTGAGTTTCATTATTTTGCACGTAGCTGTCCAGTTCTCCCAACACTATTTGTTGAAGACTCTATTTTTACTCCATTTTATGTTGCTGCCCCCTTTGTTGAATATTAATTGACCATAGAGACTTGGGTGTATTTCTGGACTCTCTATTCTGTTCCACTGGTCCATATGCCTGTTTTTATGCCAGTACCAGGCTGTTTTGATTACAGTGGCCTTGTAATAGAGTGTGGTATCAGGTATTGTGATCCCTCCTACTTCACTCTTCTTTCTCAAAATTGCAGCAGCTATTAGGGCTCATTTATGGCTCCATATAAATTTTTGAAGTGGAAGTGTTTGTTCTATGTCTGTAAAATATGCCATTGGTAATTAAATAGATATTGCTTTGAATCTGTAAATTGCTTTGGGTCGTATAGACATTTTGATGATGTTAATTCTTCCAGTCCATGAACACAGTATATGTTTCCATTTGTTTGTGTCTTCCTTGATTTCTTTCTTCAGTGTTGTGTAGTTTTCTGCACACATGTCTTTTATGTCCTTGGTTAGGTTTATTCCTCGGTATTTTATTTTTATTTTTGCTATATAGAATGGGATTTTTTTTCTTGATTTCTGCTTCTTCTGTTTCATTGTTGGTATAAAAAATGCCTTTTATTTCTGAGTATTGACTTTGTATCCCACTGTTTTGCCAAATCCATTTATTAGGTCAAGCAATTTTTTGGTGGAGTCTATAGAATTTTCTATGTACACTATCATGTAATCTGCAAACAGTGACAGTTTTGTTTCCTCCTTTCTGATTTGGATGCCTTTTATTTCCTTTTATTGTCTGATTGCTGTGGCTAAAACTTCCAATTCTATATTGAATAGAAGTGAAAGTGGACAACCTTGTTTTTTTCCTAATCTTAGTGGAAAAGATTTTAGTTTTTGCCCACTGAGTATGATGTTGGCTGTAGGTCTCTCATATATGGCCTTTATTATGTTGAGGAGTGCTCCCTCTATTCCCACTTTCCTGAGTGTTTTTATCATGAATGGGTGCTGTACCTTATCAAATGCTTTTTCTACATCCATTGATATGATCATGTGATTTATGTCTTTGCTTTTGTTTATGTGATGTATTACATTTACTGATTTCCAAATATTGTGCCATCCTTGCATCCCTGGGATGAATCCCACTTGGTCATTGTGTATGATCTGTTTAATGTATTGTTGGATATGGTTTGCCAATATGTTGTTGAGGATTTTAGGGTTTATGTTCAACAGCGATATTGGCCTGAAGTTTTCTTTCTTTGTTGTGTCTTTATCTGGTTTTGGGATTAGGATGATGCTGGCTTCATAAAAAGAGTTTTGGAGTCTTCCGTCATTTTGGATTTTTTGGAATAGTCTGTGAAGGATAGGGGTTAGCTCTTCCTTGAATGCTTTGTAGCATTCTCTTGTGAAACCATCTAGTCCAGGGGTTTTGTGTGTCGGGAGTTTTTTGATTCCTGCTTCAATTTCATCAGGTGTTATTGGTCTGTTCAGGCTTTCTGCTTCTTCTTCATTGAGTTTTTGGAAGATTATATTTTTCTAGAAATTTTCCCATTTCATCTAGGTTTTGAAATTTCTTGGCATACAGTTCTTCATAGTAATTTCTTACAATCCTTTGTATTTCTGTGGTATCAGTTGTAATTTCTCCTCTTTCATTTCTGATTGTGTTTATTTGGGTCCTCTCTCTTTTTTTCTTCATGAGCCTGCTTAAAGGCTTGTCAATTTCATTTATCTTTTCAAAGAACAAGCTCCTGGATTCATTGATCCTTAGAATTGTGCTTTTAGTCTCTATGTCATTTAACTCTGCTCTGATCTTGGTTATTTCCTTCTTTCTACTTGCTCTGGGCTGTCTTTGTTATTGTTCTCGAGTTCTTGTAGGCGTAGGTGTTATTGTTCTCGAGTTCTTGTAGGTGTAGAGAAGACCCACCTCAAATATAGGAGGATGTTTTTAGTAGAAGGAAACAGATTTACATTCATCCAAACTTCCTACCACCACATTCAGGGCAGTTGATGGATTTGAGTCCTGTCAACATAATCACTGTTGTAATTTCTGATAGAATAATATAGCATTAAAACCATATGTATACACAGTATCCTTTCCCCTGAGAAATCAAATACTTTAAATTTAATCTTTCTTGCAAAGAAACTTCATTTGATTCCCAGTCAATGATTAACACTCATAATGTCCTAAATAAGTGGTAAGCTGTTTTCTAAAAGGTTAGAAAGCACAAAGGTTAGGCACAAACATGATGACAACAAAGAGTAATAATAAAAGTCTGCCAAAATACTAACACTAATACTACTATTACAGAACAGGGCCAAGTAGGGGTACAATATACTATTACCAAAAGGATCCCCACTAGGTTCACTTGTCCGAAGCCAGAGGAAATAGGTCTCTCAATGCCAGGGATTTGTGAAAAGAATTGTTTATTTAAAGCTATAAAGACTTAAAGTAGTGACCCAATGCCTTCATTAAAATATCAATGTCCTTTAAGATACCCACAGACGCACATAGTCCTTCCTTCTCCCTCTGCCCTAATTTGGGGTACTGTATCTCAGGAAAAGAAGTAGATTCAGGCTCCTGGCCCCATCAGCTGTGTCACTGTCAGGATCTCCAGCTTTGCACCCCAGTTAATCCAAAGTCATATGGCACCTTCTCATGGCCTACTGGCAAGAGTCCTTTCACCCTTCTTCCAGGCAAAGTCTCTTCTGCTTTCTAGGCCATGTGGCCAAAGGGATCACCCCAAAGCTGTGTGGTCCTCTTCTAGCTGCGGGGGTCCCCACTCTGGCAAAGCCACATGGTTCTCCTCCTCAATGGCTGCTGTGTCTGGGTTTAAATCCCCATGCCAATCTTCCTCTGTACCCCCATTTCTGACTCCTCCTACAATCAGTTAAACCTGCCAGCATTCCTGTATTATTCCAAGTTTACTGGGCTGCCATCATGACTCTGGGCAGGTGTGGCTCCATGTCATGGAGCCAATCTTCTCCAAGCTCTCATGCAGGCACTGTAACTAGGGGGAGCTTCCCCCCAGTTATATCTTGGGTGGAAGTCACTTCCATCCCCCTGGCTCAAAGCATGGCCACAGCTATTTAACATATCTATGAAACCAGTTAAAGGTTACAGATATGTTAAATGACCATGCCAGAGGTTAGCTGCAAAGCTGTTGCTGTACAAAATAGCTCTGCATGTTCCTGCTCTATGTGTCCCTTCCCCCAACTCACACCTGTCGGGGGAAGGGGTGAAGACATCCTAATATTTCCTGGACACCTTGAGTTCTGGACCCCATTCCAAATCCCTATTTGGGGACCCCCTCTTGGCTGTACACTGTTTCACTACTAATACTACTACTAATAAATTGTCTTCTCACAATAAAAAACAATGATGAAAACTTCTCCTTCCCTAATCTTCCCCTCCCCCCGTCCTGATGAAATACAATTCCAGTTGCTCAGGCAAAAACTCTGGTGCACCCTTGTCTTCCTCATCTCTCAGAAAATCCTTACAGCTCCACCTTCCAGGTCCTGATTCATTCTCTCCACTAAGACCACCCTGGCCTGAGAACCATCATCTCTAAGGACTCAATACTGCAACAGCCTCCTCTAGTATTACCCCACTTCACTTCACTTAACCACAGTTATAAAACCTAAGCCAAGGCACTGCTCTGCTCCAAGCCTTTTGAAAGGGACCAAAGTGGTCCCTTTCACAACCCCTACATGCACTCACACATGCACACACATACCTGGCCTGTCCCTCTCTTTTCCCCTTGCTTCTCTCCAGCCACATGACCTTAAACACTCCAGACAAGCTCTTGACTCAATGCCTTTGCACAAAATTCCCTCTGCCTAGAAATCTTCCCAATATCCACATGGGTCACTACCCTGGATCCCTGCTTAAATAACACCTGACTAATATGACCTTACCTGGCCCCTACACAAGGAACCTTACTTTTTGTTAACAGTGGGCCTTTTTAAACTAAAGTGAGTTCTTGTTCTTTTAAATGTTTTGTTTTTGTGGGGTTTTTTTTTATGCTTGTTAACTTGTGGTCATTTTGTTTGGTGAGGTTCACTCTAGTTCAAACCAGGACCACATTTAGTTCTAGCACAGCCATAATGGAGGACAATACTGGATGTTATCTGTTACAGCAATCACTTCAGCTGGAATTTTAGATCCTGCTATGCCCCAGATCAGCTGAGCAGCCTCAACGCAGACTTCCTCATCTGTGGGGTCAAGAGGAAACATAGCTTATCATTCCACTGTGTGAAACATTCCAATGATTTCCCAAAGCCTGCAAGATCCCACAGAGTCTCAAAAGAGAAAACCTTTAACTAGCCTGTGGGACCCCTTGCTCCCCCCACACACTCCCTTCCCAGGCTGTTCCGCTGCCTGCATAGTGAGAACCTGCCCCCAGTGAGCTCACGCCTGCCAGGGAAGCAAGGAACCTCTTTCACATGCACGCTTGCCTTGGGGGCTCTCTCCAGGGGCAAGTCTACATTTATTCACAGGACTACTTACTCACTACATTCTCTCCAATTTATAATCAGCTCCTGAGCTGGTGAGTGAGCAGGTGAGGGAGATCATCAGATCATGGGCAGTGACACCTAAGTGTAAAGGGCTAAGTACAGCCCTGTGCCCAATCAAGAGCCCCGTGTCCATTTCTATGAAAAAAAAAAAAAACTAATAAAAATATGACGGATTCTGATTGTTAAGCCTTTAAGAGGATAGCGAAAAACTATTCTGAACTCCAGGTTTCTCTGTTTTCATTGACTACATTCCTTCCTTCTCTGTCTCTGTCCCTCTCCCTTTTTATTTTTTTGCAGAATTTACAAGATAATAGACACCGTGCCTCCCATTACAAATCAACCCCCATTAGCACCATGTGTCATAATCAGTCCCAAAAGGAACCTTGCCTGCTCCTATTAAATACATCATAAGAAAGATTTATTAACCATCCTAATGCTAGTTTACCCTGCAGGATTAGAAATTCCTGGGGTGAATCAAATCAGGGGTGAAGTAAAAAAGGATTTTTAAAATATTAATCTTCCTAGATTTATATTACATCTCTATAAAGAAATTCAGGAACAACTATAAAGGACACATGGACAAAACCAAGGGGGCTGGGTGGAATCAGGGGAGGGAGTGGAGGAAAAAAGAAATGGAGTCAATGACACATTCAGTAAACAGTCTAATCATACAGAAACATAGGATTCCCTCACGACTGCCTCTGGTCACTTGGAGGCTCAGGCTTCTGCTATCTGTTTGCCAAGCACCGCAACTCTCCTGTATCCTCAGCAGATGCAAATACCTGAAACTTCTCATTCCTTTTTGCTCCTGTGGCAGAAGTCTGGACCCCTCATCCAGAGACCAGGCTGGCCAGAGAGCCCAGAGATCACTCAGACTTGGGAGCAGGCACTGGGGAGGCAGTGTGCCAGAAGTCAGCAGGCCTGGACCCTAGACCTCTGGCTGCCCTGGCTGCCACACCAACATGCATTTGTCTCATGCTATCTGTTCCCTGAGGCCTTATGGTATGGGCAGTGGTTTGGAAAACTAGCAAAATGCCAAGACAAAATAAACAGAAGAAAAGCCTAACAAGACTATAGGGATACTACAGGGTAGGGCAAGAGTAAGTTTATAGTTGTGAATATGTAAAACAGAGTTTATTCTCATATTATTAATTATTGTATTATTTTCCATATGAACAACTGTAAACCTACTTTTGTCCCACCCTGTATACTAGCATTGGAACAAGCACTGCCTCTCTGCAGAAGGTCCAGATTCAGATATCCTTGTGCAGACATGACTGTGGATGTGAACAGAGATGGCACAGGAGGCTGTTTTTAAACATTTCACATAAGCCTTACTTGTAAGATCAGCCAGTGGCATCTTAGTTTCCCACACCCACTCCTCCAAATTTTTCAATAATCTTCACACTTTTTATAATCCAGATATTTGCCACATGCATCACAGTCATCTCTGAGATTCTACTCTGTTAAGTGTAGACTAATGGATTCATATGAAGACACCATGTGACACCACAGAGATACAATGCCACATTTTTATGTGACAGGTACACAAAAAATGCATCAATATTTACCTGTAATTCCTAATTCTTAAGATGACTAAGTACAGAGGTCGAACCTTATCACCCACATCTACAGCAATCCCAGCGTCTAACACTGCTCTAGGGGCCCACCAAGTTCCAATGGAATAACTGCAGTGCCAACCCTGTCATCAGTCTTGGGTTTCTATTTGTAATTGTAATAATATTAGCAATGATTACTGGAAGTATATCATGTGTGTATCAAAGTCAACCTGAGGCCAGTCACCTGGTTAGACACAAGGCCATGGCCTTCCCCTGGCTCCCTAGCACCTGGCAGACTGTGCACAGTAAATAACTATTGAAGAAATGAATATGTATTTGCATTTGAGCTTCAGCAATTATGTCAATTTTTCATTAAAAACTTCATTTACAGCAAGCAGAATTATTCCAATACAAGGAGACATTCCAACACCTATTTTTTTCTCACTGTAAGATCCAAATCCCCAGCCCTGGCTGGCGTAGCTCAGTGGATTGAGCGTGGGCTGGGAACCAAAGAGTCCCAGGTTCGATTCCCAGCCAGGGTACATTCCTGGGTTGCAGGCCATAACCCCCAGCAACCGTACATTGATGTTTCTCTCTCTCTCTCTCCTTCTCTCTCTCTCTCTTCCTCTCTCTCTCTCTCCCTCCCTCCCTTCCCTCTCTAAAAATAAATAAATAAAATCTTAAAAAAAAAAAAAAAAAAAGATCCAAATCCCCTTCAAACAACCATTCCTGTGGAACTACAAACAAAACAGTTTTTTCAATTTGCCTGTTTAGTCACCAGGGTTGAGTTTTCATATAAGCCACTAACTTGTTTTAAAGACCAGTAAGAAAAGTATCAGACTTTCCACATTTGGGTTATACAATTGTTCTTCAATAATGCCACTTCTTAAAATGTACATAACCCCAAGAGGTCAACAGTTAAAATATTAATAGCTATTAACACTTTGGTGTGAGTATTTTAGCAGTTAAACCCATAAACTTACTTATTAGTAAGCTGGTAGTTCAATAATTCATTCAATACACTATTACCAGATAATGCTTAATTGGGGTAATGAATAGGATAGACACCGGCAAATAAATAGAAAAAGAAAGATAACTCTACCAAGAAAAATTGTACATTTGGAGTAAGGGGGAATTCTTCAACATTTTGTCATCCAAGAGTGACATAAGGATTCTGGGCACCTAGGGAATGTAGAATGTGAAAGTAAGGCAGTTGTTCTCCTGTGCTTTAGACTCTGTGCTTTAGTCTGGCTCTTACAATCACATATTCTCAAGCAAATAAAATTATTTGGAATTAGAGAGGTTTTCTGAACCACTGGGTAACATTGAATAATAGACATAACTAGAAGTGATCAAGAAAGGCTCCGGAGTGATTGCATATGCCAAAGGATCCTATTGTAAATCCCTTGTACTTGGAACATTTTTCTTGGAAACTCAGGCAGACATCAGGGAAAACATCAAATCTAATTCTCATTTAAAGGTACTTTTAGTAGCAACTCCAGAGCATTAGGAAAGGACCACATGACAACAAACACACAACCAGGTACAAACTCAGCAGTCCTCATATACAAACGTGTGAAGGGTACTGGTGAAGGTCATGATCACTCGTTCAAGGCCAGCCTATTCAATAGCAAATTACAATTATTGGGGACAAGTGAGATTAGGCATGTTGATCACTATTGAGAATGGGATTCACTATACTGTTCTCCACTTTTATAAAGTCTGAGATTTTATTGTAATAAAAGGTTAAAAATAAAATTGTTTAAAAATTAAAAAAGAGTAGTGGCTAAATGCTATTTGGCATTGGATTGGATCCAGGAACAGAAAAAAATGCATTAATAGAAAACTGGTGAAATCCAAATCAAGTCTGTGGTTTTAGTCAGTTTTGACATGTGATCAAATTATCACAATGTTAAAGTGATTAATTGTACTGTGGTTGAGTAAGATGTTAATACAGGTACAGCTAGGAGATATTTCAGGTTCAGTTCCAGACCACCTCAATAAAGTGAGTGTTGCAATAATGTAAAAGACCGTTCTGTGTGGCGTGGGCCCAGCTCCCACTGGGAGATGCACAGGACCCATGCCCATGGATAGGTTCTCCTATGGGGAATCAGGCCTGCAATATACCTAGGCCTTGATGAGTCTTGCTTTTTGCTAAAACTCCCTCACCCTGAATTGAGGACATTTACTGCGAAGTAACTTCCTAAAATCCATGCTAAACTTTCCAAGGATGAGTATAACCAGTTCAACTACTTTTGCCTTTTCATTTGCAAATATCCCTCTTCTCTGATGTGATTAGCAGCACTGGCTCCTTTGTTTTCTGTAAAAGGTAACCACCTAAAGCAAACCTGGGCAAAATGAGGACCATCATGTAATGGGCAGAGAAACTCAATAAAGGCCTGTCATAGCAGAGGCCACGGCTTTTGCTCCCCTTGAGAGAGAAGCCATGCTGTCCCTTTTCCTCCACCAGACTCGCTCGTTGGTGTGAATGTCTCATTTCATCCATAATGATGCAGACAATGAGGGCCAGTGTCTGCATCACAATAAAGAAAGTTCTAATCATTTTACAACTGAAGGGTCTTGCCTTCAATTTGTAAACATGCAACGTCTGTACATTTTGATAAAGCAAAGCACAGTAAAATAAGGTATGCCTGCATTAGGGGATATTGGATGAAGGCCTCATGGGAACTCTGCACTATCTTGTAACTCTTCTATAAATCTACAATTATTTCAAAATAATGAAAAAAAACTTTTTAAAAAGTAGTAGCTTAGTGAAAAGAGAGGCATAGATTTTAAAATCCTGCAGTCTGAAAACATAACTCACAGTAACTACTATCTCCTGGCTCCTGAAAATCTAGCCAGGATGGAATTTAAAAGACTATCAGTAGAACATAAATAAATAAATGCATACATACATATATACAAAAAAAGAAAGATGTACCAAATGAAAATAAATAAATAAATACAAAAATAAATAAATAAAAGGTTGTCGGTGATTGTTGGATATTAACCCCTTATCAGATGTATCAGCAAATATGTTCTCCCATTCTGTGGGTTGCCTTTTTACTTTGTTGATGATTTCTTTTGCTGTGCAAAAACTTTCTAGTTTGGTGAAGTCCCATTTGTTTATTTTTTCTTTTGTTTCCTTTAATTCATAAAGTACTTACAAAACTCAACACCAAAAAGAAAAAAAAAACCCAATGCAAGAATGGGTAAAGGACCTGAATAGACACTTCTCCAAAGAGGACATACTGATGACCAATAGAAAAAATGCTCAACATATGAAAAAATGCTCAACATCACTAATCATCAGAGAAATCAATGCCACTAGCCATAGGAAAAATGCAAATTAAAACCACAATGAGATACCATCTAACACCTGTCAGACTGTCTATCATCAATAAATCAATAAACAAGTGCTGGCAAAGATGTGGAGAAAGAGGAACCCTTTTGCACTGTTGGTGGGAATGCAAACTTGTGCAGCCACTGTGGAAAGCAATATGGAGATACCTCAAAAAATTAAAAATGGATCTGACTTTTGACCCAGCAATCCCACTTCTGGGAATATATCTGAAGGAACCCAAAACACTAATTTAAAAGAACATAAGCACCCCTATGTTCATTGCAACATTATTTATAATCACCAAGATGTGGAAGAAGCCTAAGTGTCCACAATAGATGAGTGGATAAAACAACTATGGGACATTTACACAATGGAATTCTACTCAGCCATAAAAAAAAAAAAGAAAAGTTAACCCTTTCAACCGTATGGATGGACATGGAGAACATTATGCTAAGTGAAATAAGCCAGTCAGAGAAAGACAAATACCATATGATTTCACTCATATGTGGAATCTAATGAACAAACTGAATTAACAAGCAAAACAGAGACAGACTCATAGATGGAGAGCAGATGACAGCTAGTAGTGGAGGGGTAGGGTGTAGTAGGTAGGGGTATAGTGATTAAGCAAAAAAGAAAAAGGACTCATGGACACGGACAATGTGGGGATTGCTGGGGGAAAGGGGGCATAAGGGGACTAAATGGTAATGGAAAAAATACAATAAATTAAATTTTTTAAAAAAGACTATCGGTGAGAATGGATGTGTTTCTAATTACCTTCAAAGGTCTTGAGTTTATCCCTGGTCTGTGTTGTCCATAGCATGCTACCACTGTACCTGTATGCAATGAATACATATGCATTTGCAGTTAGGAAAAAAAATTTAAGTGCTTATAGTTAAAAAGGCATTAGAGACTTTCACAAACAAAACTTAGTTTTTAAATCTTGTTATTAGTTATTTGTGATCTACCTGCAAGCCTATTTAATCCTGAGGTTATCATGTGCAAATGTTCTCGCTTGTAAGTGTGACTAAGAAAATGTCAGAATGCAGACCACCCATTCCTCTAAATAAACTGGCTGAATGTTGCAATAAGAGAAGATAGCTTCTGACACAGCTCACTCCACAGTTCATCTCTGGAGGCCAATTTTCCAAGACACTGACAAAATGGGGAATTCTATCACTGTGGATCATGTTTCTTCACTGAACCTGGACCATTCTAATACCTGCTTCAGCCAGTAAGCATCAGGCCAGTCACCCTGTAAATGCTGCAGTATCTGCATTTTATATTATGCAGAGGCCAACTAAAGGGAAGCAATTACACATAACCTCGGTGTGTGAACACCCATCAATATTAAACTGCTCTCCCTCTCTTCTTCACCAATGAAGCTCTTTACAGAAACCTGACCACAGATTTCTGTCAGCATTCTAGAAAAGGCATAGGAGAACTCCACACCTGTCCCAAACTCAGGGCTGCAGAAACACACCGAATGCACATCACCAGGTGCCAGGCAGCTGAGGTCCTCAGGGCCGAGACCAGTGGGCACAGTCTGATCTCAACATGAGCAAAAATAGGTGGAGCTTGAGGGCAGTAATAGCCACAGACCACCTGGACCTGTTTGGGCTGCCAGCACAGCATCCTATGACATTAGCTCTTTAGTGAATGTTTTATGATGACTTTAGACAATATGGGTTATATGAATTTATCATTGTTCATGTACTTTAATTAGCCTCTAAAAATACAGAGACCCAACCTCCATGCCAATCTTTGTTCACACATTGAATCCATTTTTAACAATGCATTTTTAATTTGCTCTTGAGCATCTACTTATACATCTGTCAGTGCCTGTCCTATAATTGCAGGCACAGACTCACTCTGTAGAAGAGAGGAATTGACAACAACAGGGTTCTGAGCCCTGAGCCCCAGTACATGCTGGACATAATGCTCAGCACTCTGCATACCCTGTCCCTCAGTCCTCCCACCAGGCCACAGGCAAGCAGATGCAGAAGCCAGAGAGGAAGGGAGGTAAAGAACAGGCCCACTTGCATCTGAGCAGAACTATATGGGCCTTTGCTCCATAACCCCCAATAGAAAGTCAGGAGCTGCCATCTAGGAAACAGTTTCTCTTGGCCCCTCTTGAAACAGAAACCATCATCCTGTCTGCTGTCATCCTCCTAAGAGAAGCTTTGCTGTCCACATTCCTTAAGAACATGTAGGCCATAGCAAGACATTGAGCAGCCATGGTCCAAGATGTGGGCTTGAGGGACAGAGCTAACGCCTTCCTGCCCTGTGACTTGGACATGTGACTTCACTTCTCTGAGACTTAGTTTCCACATTTGGAAAGACATTTGGATGATAATAATATCTGTATAGTAAGCATTTGGCAAATCTTATATGAATACTAATTAGGAGTAGCAGTATTTTCAGGTAGAATAAACTCAGCAAAAACTTCAACCAGCCCCCAAAATTGACATCACTTATATCTAATGTATGAATAAAAAACTCTCCCCTCACTTGCCTGTCTCACCTCAAATCTGCCCATCATCCCTAGGATTTCATAAGGATTCACTGATGGTGAGGCCAGGGTAGTATTAAGCATGCCCCCCATGGTTCTGGGCACAGCATTAGTCAGCCCTTCCTAGGGTTCAGGACTGGCTGGATGACAGCTATGGTACTCTTTCAAGTACCAGGTCACGTGATCCCCAAAAGTCAGAGACACTCCTGCATACATGCTTCATGCATACTCTTTGCCTTCAAAATCATTTCTCAAGATTTTCCTCTTATGGCACTCACTACTTAACCCATCACCTCCACCAAATGTCCACTAAACTCAGAGAGATGGTAGTCCTCTCCAAGAATCTCATGTGCATAAGAAGTAATGCCACCAAAAGTGATAAGGTCCACAGGACAGTTAATTCACACACTTTCACTTGTTTCTTACAAAGTGCCTATCAAAACTGCTAATGAGGGGACTTCCGGCAAGATGGAGGAATAGGTGGACACACCGTACCTCCTCGCACAACCAAGATTAGAACAACAATAATTTACAGATAATAACACCCAGAACTGACAGAGGATTTATCTGAATGGAAGTCGGACAGCCAAGAAGTTGAAGTAGACCTGTACATCCAGACTGGTAGGAGACGACGAGCCGGGTGGGCGCAGGTTGGCGGCGCACGTCGGCGGCGCGCGGAGGTCGGGGAAAACTTGGTGCGAAATCGGCCCGAAAGCCATCCAGCGCACAAGAACGCAGCGGTGGTCCCTGAGTATGCAAGCTGCAGCTGGCAGACTCAGTGAGGCGGTGATTGTGAACCAGGGCAGAGCTCACAGCCCAGGATCCCAGAGAAGGGACTGAGATCCCAGGAGAACGGAACTACCACCATCGTTCCCTACCGTCCCCCCTCCCGCCCCCGCCACCACATATAACGTCACAATCTAGCTACTGGGGTGCCCAGCCCTGGTGAACACCTAAGGCTCCACCCCCCACCATAACAAGAGCGACCAGACCAAAAAAAAAAAGGAGAGACAGGGAGAGACATGTTTCCAACAGAACAGATCAGTCCCCCAGGACTCATCCTTTTGAGCGACCAAGAAATAAACAGTCTATCAGATGCACAGTTCAAAACACTGGTGATCAGAAAGCTCACAGAATTGGTTGATTTTGGGCGCAAATTAGATGAAAAGATGCAGGTGACCATAAAAGAGATGCAGGAAGATACACAGAGAAGAGCCAATAGTGAAGGGAAGGAAACTGGGTCTCGAAACAATACAGTGGACCAGAAGGAAGATAGAATCAACCAAGCAGGAAAGCATGATGAAATAAGAATTCAAAAAAACGAGGAGAAGCTTAAGAACATCCAGGACATCTTTAAACATTCCAACATCCGAATTATAGGGGTACCAGAAGGGGAAGGGGAAAGGCAACAAATTGAGCACATGTTTGAACAAATAATAAAGGAGAACTTCCCCAATCTGGCAAAGGAAATAGACTTCCAAGAAATCCAAGAAGCTCAGAGAGCCCCAAAGAAGTTGGACCCAAGAAGAAACACACCAAGGCACATCATAATTACATTAGCCAAGGTAAAAACAAAGGAGAGAATCCTAGAAGCAGCAAGAGATAAGGGGACAGTAACCTCCAAAGGAGTTCCCATCAGACTGTCAGGTGATTTCTCCAAAGAGACCTTACAGGCAAGAAGGGGCTGGAAAGAAATATTCCAAGTCATGAAAGACAAGGACCTACATCCCAGATTGCTCTATCCAGCAAAGCTCTCATTTAGAATGGAAGGGAAGATAAAGTGCTTCTCAGATAAGGCCAAGTTAAAGGAGTTCATCATCACCAAGCCCTTATTTTATGAAATGCTAAAGGGACTTATCTAAGAAAAGAAGATAAAGAAAAACCATGTATAGTAAATGGACAGCAAACTCACAATTATTAACAACCACACCTAAAGCAAAACCAAAAGAAACTAAGTAAACAACTAGAACAGGAACAGAACCACAGAAATCGGGGTCACATGTAGGGTTAGCAACAGGGGGCTGGGAGGAGGAGAGAGGGGGAAAAGGTATAGAGAATAAGTAGCATAGAATGTAGGTTGAAAATAGATAGGGGGAGGGCAAGAATAGTACGGGAAATGTAGAAGCTAAAGAACTCATAAGTATGACACATGGTCATGAACTAAAGGGGGGGAATGTGGGTGGGAGAGGGGGTACAGGGTGGAGGGGAGAGAAGGGGGAAATGGGACAATTGTAATAGCATAATCAATAAAATATGTTAAAAAAATAAAGATCATTTTGGAGAGAAAAAAAACTGCTAATGAGACATATGATACACACTTTCTAAATATTTATTAAAATTAACATTAAAATGAGTGCTCTCACATGCCCATGAAGATAGTAAATCCCAACCATAGGGTCCATTCATAAGCTCTGCTAGAAGTTCAAACTTTACAGAGGAACATTCCAACATAAAACTTGCTGGGCTCATGTGTGCACACACACATTTCTGAATGAGTGTGAGTGTGTGTGTATAGTGTGTCAGAGAAGACGTGAGAGACCTAAGCTTTTGATGTCAACATTTACAGGTGTAAAACTAATTATATTAACCACAGTACACTCCATATGGATCAATAAATAATTTTTAAAGATCTCAAAGATTAATTAGTACTTATAATAACAAAAAGAAAGACACAGTTAATACAGAAAACTGGGGACATTTACCATACCATTAATATAATTTATGCTTGGCAATTAAATCTAATCAGTGACAGGTGGTTGGAGTTGGTGAGGCAGATGAATGGATGGGTGGGTAGGTGGGTTGGCAGATGGATGGATGGATGGATGCTAATATAAAGTTTCAAGTACTACCTCGTCTCATTTTCCCTCCTCACAGTTTGAGAGACAGTCTTAGGTACACTATATAGAAGTCAGTAAGTGCCCAAGGTTAAGATTCAGAAGTGGCAGAGGCCAGGGACAGCTCCACATCACACAGGCCCACGGCAAGGTGGCCTGACCCTTTTAGATAGTTGAGTTGTAAAATACTCTCAAATAAAACATGGCCTGCTTAGAGAATTAAGAGCAGCTGGAGTCAGACACAAAGAAGCTAAGCAGGGGTGTCCAACGTTTTGGCATCTCTGGGCCACACTAAAATAAGAAAAGTTGTCTTGGGCCATACATTAAATACATTGTGACATGTAATCACAAAAAAACCTCATGATATTTTAAGTAAATTTACAATTTTGTTTTGGGCCTCATTCACAGCCATCCTGGATGCATGCGGCCTGCGGGCCACAGGTTTTACACCCCTGCAAGGGCTTCCAGCTTGAAAGACAGCTCAGAGACACTCAAATAGGGAATGCAGAAATGAGAACTGTGGAAACAAAGGTACAAAGTCAGAGGGCACACACCAGGAGAGCTAACTAAGCCTCCCAGACAAGCAGATGAGATACTCCCAGCATAATGGAGAGAAGGCAAAGAAGCTGCCAACAACTGCTGCTCCTGATAATTGAGATGACTAAACAAGGTGGCAGTGATAATTTGGAGCTAACAGGGACTCTAACTGTTTAACAGTTGAAATTAAGTTGGGACAAGTGGGGTCAGAGCTAAGAGGAAGGCCAAAGAAAATGATCAGAGGAGATTAGAATAAACTACTTGAAAATTATTTTTATTAGATAAAAATACCACATCTTTTGCATTTAGTTCTTATTTCTTTTTTAAAATACTAAATAAACTACAAAGTATTTGAGATTATCATATTTTAAAAAGTAAAATATTATCAATCCTTGTATTACTACTCTGAAAAATCCATTTCTTAGTGAAAATAATGCGTAAGTGCTTGAAGGTAGTTTTTCTGCATCTGAATAAAGTCTGCAAAGATCTTGCCTGCCCTACCATACTAAGATGTCACTAATCACCTAAACACAGCTCCAGCCCTGAACTAAAACACCATTAGAAACTAAATGACCTCTTTAGAGCACATCTTAAAACCTTAACAGCTTACCTGTAAAAGAAATGTAAACTGGCATTAGGGTGACTTAAAATTTACTTCTCTTACATAAAACTTCAAATACTCAAATTCTAAACAAAACTGTTTCAATGGCCATCCCTGGACACTTGTAAATAAGGGATTCTAGTAAGTAAGTATGTCTGAAGTACTTTGGTAATAAAACTATGTTCATCCCATTGCAACCATGACTGAAGAACAACCACAGCTCAAATTTTTTTGGAAGATTGGCAATGATGGGGCAAAGATTCTCCCAGAGACCATTCATGATAGTCTGGCTCAAGAGAGTCACTTTCAATGTCACTGCCGCTGACACCAAAAGGCAAACCGCGATGCTGCAGAAGCTGTGCCCAGAGGGACAGCTCCCATTTCTGCTGTATTGAACCGAAGTGCACACAGACACCAACAAGATTGAGGAATTTCTGGAGGCAGAGCTATGCCCTTTCCAGGTACCCCAGGCTGGCAGCTCTGAACCCTGAATCAAAGAGCTCACCTGGACATATTTGCCAAATTTTCTGCCTACATCAAGAATTCAAACCCAGCACTCAATGATAATCTGGAGAAGGAGCTCCTGAAATCCCTGAAAGTTTTAGACAATTACTTGATACCCTTCCTCCCAGAAGTGGATAAGACCAGTGCTGAGAATGAGGGCATCTCTCAGAGGAAGTTTTTGGATGGAAATGAGCTCACTCTGGCTGACTGTAACCTGTTACCAAAGCTCTACATAGTACAGGCAGTGTGTAAGAAGTACCGTGGATTCTCCATCCCTGAAGTGCTCTGCAGGGTGCATCAGTACTTGCATAATGCCTATATGCAGGAAGAGCTCACTTCCACCTGTCCAGATGATGATGAGATCGAGCTGGCCCATGAGCAAGTGGCCAAGGCCATCAGATAAGCTCCTCCTGGGGTTTCCTCAAGCACCCCCCACTTTTCTCCACCAAGGCCCCCAGGTGGTTTCCACTTGGCTATCCAATGGACACACTCCAAAATGTCCAGTGGGAAGTGAATTCTAGAGCACTTGTGCAGGACTGCCTGGGGAAAAGGGGATGGAATGGGGGATCTGGGTGAGCTTTTTATTGTGTATGGGATGGGATGCATAGGACAATGTGTTTCAGTAATAAAATACAGAATGAAAAAAAAAGGTATGTTCAAACTCATATTTTCTTTTTCCTAAAAATCCTTAATCTCTTATTATTTTTTAACATTATATGTATTTTTGTAGCTGTTTTTAAATCACTTCTAGAAGAAAGCTGGGCACGCATAAAGAAAACAACAGTATGCAACTGGTACACAAGGAATGAATCCAAGATCTTCTATGGGACATATTTTCTGGTAGAGACACAGGTCTAAGCTACTCTTAAACATGATGAAATAGACCCTGGGGCCTGAGTCCTATTCCCACAGCAGAGGGGAACAGGCAACAGGAGCCATACCATATGTCATAACAAGTCATCCTGTCTCCTGCAAGTGGCAGAAGGTATCAATGTATTAAGTCCAGAAATCCAAGCTACTCTGACCTCTGTGGCACATGAGAGGCTCTGTGACATGAACTCTGCAACATTTCTTTTTAATTATAGTAAAATACAAAGACACATCAGACAACGGGGTAGTTGTCTTTAAAACCTCAACATCCATCAAGAAGAGTTTTGATGTAGGTTGTCCTTAATAATGCCACATGAAACCAGCCTCCAGAAGACTCCATCATAAGGTGAACAGGAGGGCGGTGGTGGAGGAGTAGCATTTTGCTACTGAAGAAAGAGCACTCTGCAGCACCACTTCAGCAGGGACACCAACATTTGGAGGGCCACCCCTACATCATCCAATTGGTCAATCAGCCTAAGAAGCTATGAGGCCCACACCACCCACCCGGAATCAGCACCAGAAGTGCCCAATTTGCTTGTGGGAAGTTGGGGAAGTTACTGAAATCCAGCAGAGAGTGGAGCAAGCACCATTCTTCCCTCTCAGACCCTTTTCCAACATACAGCATCAGAGCACAGTGAAGCGGGTTGCCCTGCCCTGGTGAACACCTAAGGCTCTGCCCCTCACTGCATAACAGGCACATCAAGACAAAAAAAAAAAAATGGCTCTAATGAAAGAACAGATCAAAGCTCCAGAAAAAAACACAACTAGGCAATAAAGACATAGTCGACCTATCAGACGCACAGTTCAAAACACTGGTAATCAGGATGCTCACAGAATTGGTTGAATTTGGTCACAAATTAGATGAAAAAATGAAGGCTACACTAAGTGAAATAAAGGAAAATGTACAGGCAACCAATAGTAATGGGAAGCAAACTGGGACTCTAATCAACAGTGTGGACCAGAAGTAAGAAAGAAATATTCAACCAGAAAAAAATGAAGAAATAAGAATTTAAAAAAATGAGGAGAGGCTTAGGAACCTCCAGAACATCTTTAAACGTTCCAATATCCAAATTGTTGTGGTACCAGAAGGAGAAGAGGAAGAGCAACAAGCGGAAAAGTTACTTGAACAAATAGTAAAGGAGAACTTCCCCAATCTGGCAAAGAAAATAAACTTTCAGGAAGTCCAAGAAGCTCAGAGAGTCCCAAAGAAGTTGGACCCAAGGAGGAACACACCAAGACACATCATAATTACATTAGCCAAGGTAAAAATGAAGGAGAGAATCCTAGAAGCAGCAAGAAAAAAGGAGACAGTTACCTACAAAGGAGTTCCCATAAGACTGCCAGCTGATTTCTCAAAAGAGACTTACAGGCAAGAAAGAGCTGGAAAGAAGTATTCCAAGTCATGAAAGACAAGGACTTACATCCCAGATTACTCTATCCAGCAAAACTTTCATTTAGAATGGAAGGGCAGATAAATTACTTCTCAGATAAGGCCAAGTTAAAGGAGTTCATCATCACCAAGCCCTTATTATATGAAATGTTAAAGGGATTTACCTAAGAAAAAGAAGATAAAAATATGAACAGTAAAATAATAGCAAACTCACAATCATTAACAACCACACCTAAAACAAAAACAAAAGCAAACTAAGCAAACAAATAGAACAGGAACAGAACCATAGAAATGGAGATCACATGGAGGGCTATCAACAGGGAGTAGGGGGAAGAGAGGGGGGGAAAAGGCACAGAGAATAAGGAGCATAGGTGGTAGGTAGAAAATAGGAAGGGGGATGGTAAGAATAGTATAGGGAATGTAGAAGCCAAAGAACTTATATGTATGACCCATGGACATGAACTGAAGGGGGGAATGTGGGTGGGAGGGCGTGTACAGGGTGGAGGGGAGTGAAGGGGGGAAAATGGGACAACTGTAATAGCATAATCAGTAAAAAAAAGAATAACAAAAAAAAGAAGCTATGAGGCCCACAAATACAGCCTTTTGGTGAGGAGGCCTCGGGGAGTGAATTCACCACTACTGCTTCCTCTGATCCTAGTGTTTGTCCCTCAGACACACACATAGTCCAACCACACTGAAGTTGATTTAACCAAGGTTATCTCTCTCTCTAGGAGAGAACTCTGCCACATCTCAGTTCACAAAGTATTAACTTTTTTTTTCAAAGTGATACTGAATGTTAGAATTGCTGAAGAGCCTATGTGAGGTTGCCCCTGAACAATATTCTAGCTGAACCTGTGCATACATAGATAATGATAAGAAATCACACAGGAAAAACTATATGGCTAGTGTTGAATGTTATACATCTTTGGGTCCTCATAAACTAGCACAGTGCCACGTGGCATGCCCAACAGGACACATATAAAGAAGTAGGGGACCAAGTTTGCCAAAGCAGGGCCAATTCTTTAGGCAAGAAACATGAGACTAGATCACAAACTGCAATCTTCCCCAAGGCTGCTGTGTCTCACCTATTCATTCTCCCCAGAGTCACAAAGACCTACTATGTAGCAGGCCCTATGTTGAGCACTTGGAATATAAAAGTACACAGTACAAACCTTAATGGTTCAGAGTTCATGTTCTGTGGGGAAGTCGGGCATGACATGTACATGCAATGCATGCAAACACAAGTGCAAGCATACACATGCACACTAAAATCAAACTCTGAGGAAACACCGGAGAGAGAGGGGACCTGCCAACCCAGGATGCTAACATGTCCTTAGAGAGCTCCATGGGAAGAGGGAAGGTGAAGTGGTGCCTCCCAATCCAAGAACACAGAGGAAGGCCAAGAGTATAGGGAGTGCAGGCCTGGAGAAGGGCATGAGCATGTCTGGGTGGGGGTGGCAGGGAGCTGGGCCTGCAGCTCACAGCACCTGAAACAAGAGGAGCTGAGCTTTCAGCCAGCTGGACCACATGATGCTAGGACATCCCAGGTGCTCTGTTTCTAAATGAACCCATGACTCTTTCCAAAGCACCCTGACCATGTGTATGACCCATTTCAGTGACCTCTGTCACTGAAATGGGTCTGAGTTGGGTCTATTAAAACACTACCCTATTTAACTACTGAGCAATAAGTTTCTATGTGCAAGGGTGTCTGAAACACAGCAAAGCCAAAAAATATTGACATGCTTATGAATTTCAGTGGTCAAACAGAAGCTGGGAAGGGACTGCAGTGTCACCTGCTGCAAACATACACAGTGCAGCTCCAGAACCACTCACAGCCAGCCCTGAGAGGGAAAGCTACACCCACAGCCTCCTCTAGTAGCAGCTGCAAGGCAGAGTGGACAGTTTCTCTCCTCACAGGGCCATTAAGAACAGTGAGATGCCCACATCTTGTCCCCATTCCACACTGCTCCAGTCCAGGATTTAAAGAGTAAAGAATGAAAAGAAAGCACAGCCTTTCTGAGATTATTTAAAGTTCCTTGGTGGATGGTAGGCCAGCAGGCCAAAAACCTCTTTGGGTAACTACTACTTCCATTTTCTCTAAGACTGTACAATCATTAATACCTGTAATTCATCCTAACTAATAAAAATTCATACTAGCTAATTCACAAGCTAATTAGAATTTAAAAGGACACTATTGCCTTTTATGCCAGCTCATTTAGGAGCTATTGAAATCCTTACACAAGAGGTAGGTGAAAAGGGAGAACTGAGTCTGTTTAAACTTCTAAATGCTCCCTTCAATACCCTTTGTCTTCTCCAATCCTGAAGCTCAGTAGGCTAATCTCATTGGATTAGCAGCATTGACATTTCCAGCATCCTTTCCCCTCCAATTAGGCCCCCCACCGGCAAGCTGGGTCTGGACACAAATGTTCTGTCCAACCATCAGTTACAAGCAGCAATCTTTATGCTCACACTCTGTGAGGGAACTGCCACATGAGGTCTGCTGGGGTGGGAGCGGAGGCCTTGGGTTGTAGGCAGGACGCATCCACACTGGCCTTTGCAGAGTAGTCTGAGAGCCTCATGTTCCAAACACAGGAGAAGTCCCGTAGCACCTGTTATGTGCTGGCACCACCCCAGTCTTCATCTTATTTAGTTTCTCCAGAACATTTTGGTGCCCATTTCAGCAGAGATTGGAACCCAGGTTAGTGGGCTATCTATGAGCACATCTCTCTTCTTCAACCTTTTCTCTTAACTGGCCAGCAACTCTCTGAATGACCACAATGTCTGGTCCAGGGCAGTCAAGCAATAGTGTCCACTGGAAAAAATGGATTCTGAGTTGCTCAGCAGACAATGGTACTTGGGGCCTGAGCTGGGAACAAGAATCTATACTTCCTGAATGTCTTCCAATGGTTTTTTCCGTGAAGCAGAATCACCCTAGTTCCACTTGACCCTGAGGCTGAGTGAAATTATCTCCCTTGTCTCCAAGGAAACAAATTGGCATCCCAACTGGTCATTGTCCAGGAGCCCATCAATCATAGTAACCTTCCTTTGTATCAGCCATCTAAACTAGAAACTGTAGGTGCTAACAGGCCATCCACAGTGGCTTCATGAAGCCATATGCCACCAGATAAACAGAGACAGTGGGCAGGACACCCAGTGACCAGGGCTCAGGACATGGGGGCAATGCATCTTATAAGAACTTGGTCCTCCTCCAAGTGCTCCTCCATTTCTCACAATAATCCAAAGAGAAGGCAAGTGTTGCCACCCCTATTTTCCAGATGAGGGAAACCAAACTCAGACTGGCCTAAGACCACCCTTACAAAATGAGAGCAAAAGCAGCAGCAACATGGGGGTCCCTGTAGTCCAGTGCCCCACCAGGGTTCTGAGAATGCTACCCGATTCCAACCAGCTGGCTGCCAGGAATCCCCAAGCCAGCCTCTTTACCACTACATTAGCCCTGCAAACCTCCAGTGATGACCAAAGATACCCAAACAAAGAAAAAGCCTACTGCTTTTCTTATCACTTTATTCATTCTCGATGAAATGTAACGTTGAACTTTATTTGCATGTATTATGTCCCCACCATGACCCCAGCACAGAATGTTATAACCTTATCTCTGATTGAGATGGGACCATACTAGCACTAAGCAAGTGCATGAAGGGAAGGAGACCACGAATTCAAGAGGCAAAGCCAAGGAAAATAAAAACAATGCCTCTGAAAGATATGTCATCATATCTGCAAAAGAAAATTAACTCCAAGTGTGATAAAAATACAACACTGTGCATCCTGTTTCGGAAGTATCTACACTCCACCAATCAAGACAGAAACCCTTCAACTGTAGGTGACACACCAAGTCCCACAGGTGACGACAGGCACAGAGCACTCAGAGGCTGTGGAATGCAGTTTAGACGTGTATTCCTGCTACTAGATCAAAGCTAACTGGTGATTTAAGAGGAAAAAAGATGAAATTGAGATTCTATGAGTAATTGTTTCCACATCTAATGAGAAATTGTGCTGTGCATAGGACTGCCCAGTTCTGCTCAAGGAGCATGTGGTGCCAGATGGAACCACTCTCTGTAGAGAGTAAACCTTACCATCCCCATAGCAACTTCATCCATGCTTCCAAAATGCTTAAAAAGACACACATCAAATTGTTTTCCACAATTTTTCAGAAACTGACTTTTTATTCCACACCCTAAGGAAATCAAAAACTGGGAGTGTTCTTGCAGTTTTTAAAAATAATCATTGTAGGAAATATGGAAAAGACGGAAAGATAGGATTTTGTACATCACCCATAGTGCTACACTGGAGACATCTATTTTTAATGGCTTGGTACAATTCTCCCAGTCTGTTTTCTAGGTGGAGGTGTGTGTGGTGCCTGTGTCATTCAAACCAGAGATTGCTAATGGAGACAAAGACTAGTGCTCAGCCCTTGAGAAACCCCACTCAACCTGGAGTGGGTGTGTGCCATCACTGGTCAGGAAAGGACTGCAAATGCGTCCTCTGAATGGGAGGCTGAAGAAAACTCTGCAAAGAGAATACCTTGACCCATCCAAGGCTGACCTTCTCATCTGCAGGCAAGGCTAGGTTGTAAAGATCTATCATATGTAGGCTGAAAAGCATTAAAATAAATTACTGTCTTACTCACCACAATTTGGAATCTGTCTTATTCAGGTTTTTTCCCCCTGTCCTGGGGGGAACTTAATCCTTGTGATTCTTTAAATCCAAGGCAACAAAATGAAACTCAACAAGACTTATCTAATACATAGAATAAAAGCAGTCTGATGTCTAGAAGATGAGTCATACTTCCAGGTAAGTGTCAAGCTGTCTTCTGTGAAAAGATAGAGAAAAAGATTCACAGACCATAATTTTCTTTACTTTGAACTTTTCCTGATCCCAAGAACAAAAGAAAACAGCTTAAGAGAACCAAGACTATAACAGAGAAAGCTTATCTAAAAAGAAAACATCCTATAATGATTTTAATAAAATCAACAAACCTGATCTTTTACAGTTTGATAAATTTGTTTGAAACATGTAAATAATATCTAATTTATAGATGATTTATTTAGCCAGTAAGTTAAATTTAGGGAGGAGAGATGGATGGCAAGAGTTGGTCTGGAAAACAATTGCTTCTTCTGGCTCCTAGTAGGTAGTTTACTTTGGGGGGAAAAAATAAATAAAATGTTAATGTAAGTGAGTAGGTGGAGGTATAATGGAATTGATGTCACTGAGATGTGCCTGACTTCTGCTCATCCCTTTTACTTCTATGGCTGCACTTGAGCCTTTTCTGGGGGATGTTCCATTTGCACTACAGTCTGACCTGACCACAGGTCAGGTGACTAAGGTGAGATACCCAGCACCCACACCTGCCCTGCCCAGGCTTCAAGAGGGAAGAAGAGCAAGATGGCTCACCTTAAGCCTGGAGCCTCAAGCCCTGCACTTCCCACTCTGCCCACCATCCTCCACAGGCTATAGACCCCAGTGCTGCTGGCACTCTGTCATGCAGCTATGGTCTCTGGGCTACACACCTGCCTCCTGCACTTACTTTTCAGTGGGACAGACAACAACCAGCACTTGTGAATAGCCAGAGAAAACCAGGATAGGGTTTGGGCAGGGCCCATAGTCTGGAATGGCCTCCCTTGGAGAGATAACTGAGACCTGAATGAAGAGAGGGGACAGATGTGTGCCCCCTAGTGGGAGGTGGGAGTCCAGCAGAGCAGCTACAAAGGCCCTATAGAAAGGAGTAGAAAGGTGAGGCACCACTTCCCTGGAGATGTGGGGGAATACCAATCTACTCTGCCCGGGAGAGAAGCTGTGCAATCACTAGAGTGGCTGGGCTGAGACTAACTATGGAGTGGGAGGAGAGTAGCCAATCAGGAGACTCCACCATGAGCCCGGGGAAGGGTCACACTGAGCTACTAGTGGCAGTGATATGACAAGTGACCAGATACAGGGCAGACTTTGAATACAGAACAAACAGGATTTGTTCTGAGATGGACTATGAAAACAAAGAGTCAAGGAGAGCTCCAAGATATGTGGCCTGAACCACTGGGCAGACAGGAATGCTGTTACTGAGATAGGACAGTGAGGGAAGCAAGGGTGAAGGGGAAGGGTCAGGTGGGGGGAAACAAAGGGACAGTGCAGGGATAGGTATGGGGGGATCCAAAGATGCCCACTGAACAGTGGAGATGCCCACTATGCTGGTAGACAGTTTGGAGTTCAGACCTCAGAAGCAAGATCCTCTATGTAAATATATAACCAATTTCAATACATGCAATGGAATTCTGCCTCTAAGCTTTCCAGATGTGTATAAGGTTCCTGGTTCACTGACAGACCCCATTGAAGGCCAACTCTGAGACCAACCATACTGCTTCAGCCGCTTTACTTGACAGGCCCCCTCAGAGGTAGGGAGACCAAGTACCCAAAGGTGTCTTACTTAAAGAAGGTTGTCAATAAAACTACACCAGAGACTAAGACAAGCGTATTTCAAACAAGAGGGTGCTCAGTTCTTTAGCCAGCTCTCAAAATCAGCCATCAGATTCATTGCTGGGCTCTGCTAGCCATTCCCCTCTGTTAACTCTAAGAACAAGCCAGAAGGGCCCACTGACATCTTGCTATCTTCTCTCCACAGTGAACAAGCCAATGAAGTTAACAGATCATGGTTAACACTCTTATCCAACAGCAGAGGGTTGGATATATCATTTGGAACTAGCCAGAAGCCAGATCAGTTGGAACAGGATCCAACAGCAGAGGGTTGGATATATATATCAAATATATCAGTATATTTGAACTGATAGAGAAGACAAGTTCACTTTCTAACCATGGGAAGAGCACATCTTATTAGCACTGTACTTCAGGGCAGATGCCTTTCTCAGAGGTGGGGCCATGTTCATACAAGCTCTACACCTAACTAACTGCTGCAATTACAGTAAGTATTAAGTCCTTATTGATCATGCAAACTAATGACCCAAACAGATCAGAAAGCACTTCATTTGCTACCTAAACTACTAAATGATACCTATGTCCTTGTTAGTGTCCAAACCAGGAAAAGCCAGCAGACTCCCCAGCCTCTGTCACTATCATCAGCTTAGGATGCAGAGGTTGGTTTCCTGCCCTTGGACTAGGGGTTTTCATACACAGTTTTGGTGAGAGGGGCTCAGATGAAGCACTTCTGAGGTCTATGGAGAAGAAAGCTGAAAACTGCAGAGCAAGTGTGGCAGCAGTGCAAATGACTTCCTGCAAATGACTTCCACTTGGAATGAAGGGGTCAGAACACTTGGCACCCACAATGAGGAGACAACTGAGCACAAGAGTGAAAAGCTGAGCAGGGAATAAAAAGGAGCCACTAGAGGCTAGGTAGCCACCTGGCAAGGTGGCTAGAAAACCACCAGAGGCTGAGGCCACAGGGCAGTATTATGTAACCCCACTAGGAATGAAACTATTATGCTACAAGGGGAGAGACAGAACTTGCGGTAACTTGCACCCACAGGTGAGTGAACTGATATCATGGCAGAAGTCAAACCCAGCTTTAGAAAAAAAATAGCACAGACCCCAAGTACACAGGAGCCACAGCAGGCTGGAGGAGGGGGCACTGGAGCATCCACCCTCCACTACAACAGGCAATACTCTAACTTTGCCAATTCTAAAACAATTTTCTTAATTGTCACAAGAACTCATCAGCAAACCAACCTTTAATAACAAAAAAAGATGAAAGTAGGCTCCACATCCATCCCAGCCAGCCCTCACACTTCATTGACATATCCGTTCTTCGCAAGCTTCCCAGGAAAGGACTGCACAGTTTGGCTAAAACATCATGGTATAAAAGTAAACTACTTGATAAAATCAAGTAATTTGATTTTTAGTGCTTTATCCTAATGTCTCAAAATTATGTTGACTGCGTGCCTGGTCAGCCAACAAGCTACAAAGCCTTGCTCCCAGCAATATTCAGAAAATATCCTGCAATTTGGCATGGACAACAGGGTATCTCTTTCCAGTTAGGTTCTGCACATTAAACTCTGACCTGAATTTCACGTTCAGCTGATAGCCACATTAGAAAAGAATAAGGAAAAAAATCCATCAATTATACTTCTATGTATATTTCATCAATTAGCTATTGTCTGTGAAGAACTTCAAAAAGTTTTGCAAATAGAAGGCATTATTATGACCATGTGAAAGTGATAAACCTGGCTTCCTGGGGTGAAGTGCATAGAGTATAAAATTTAAGCATTTTGTGAAACGTGAACAAATATTGAATATTAAAGAACCGCAGTCAAGACAGAGTCTCGGTGCAATTACATGGGAAAATAGAAGGTAGGTGCCCCAACAGGCTTGTTTTTCTTTACTGTCCCTGGCTGTTGATTTGGTTTTCAGCAAAGATGGGACGAGCAGAACAAGTCTTGCCCACTCTGATCCAAGGCCATGATGCCAAAAAAAAACCAATAATCACAATAACCACAGCTAACATTTATTCAGCTCTAACCATGACAGTGCCTCCAATACACTATTGTTCACCAAACACACCTCTGCGTTCCCCCACACCTTTATTCACACTTTTTCAGCAAGGCCTTCCCTTCCAGTCTCTGCCCACCTATCATCCAAGACACTTGTCAACTGCCATTTTCCCCCCACAAATCCTGTCCTGAACCCTCTCGCCCTTCCACATATGCCCAGTGAGAGCCCCCTTCCTCCAACACCATCAAGCACTGAGCTCCCTCCTACCCCTACCTGCCTGCTGCCTCAGGGACTATCACAGATATGTGTCTGACATTCAAAACACTGGGTAGGAAGTACATTCTGTGAAGGCAGAAGAACAACCTGTCTTTACTTACCCCTGCAGCTCCCATAGTCCCCTCAACATATTAATTAAACTTCACCATTCTTATAGATGGGTGTGGCTCCTAAAACTGTGCCCCTGCTCAGAACATGAATAAATAATCTCAACTTCTTGATAGTTTTTCTCTGGGTTAATAAAGCAGTCCTATTAGCATTTTTATTACCTAAACCAGAGCACCAAATCCCTCCCTACAACTGTGTCATAATTTACCCTAACCATGCCCCAACAGCCTGTGAACTCAGAAAAAGCCTGAAAGTCAGGGCAACAAAGTGGCAAAACATGGCAAATGGATTTTGGGTTGGTGGCACTTAAACACTAACAAATAATTCAGGATTTTCTTCACCATGCTCATCCCTTGGCTAGGCACAGTTAGAGTTCTAAATTTCAGGAACTATATACATCCTTTAGACCTATGAAATAATCAGCTTCCTCCTCACCCTTAGGGCTGCTCCCTTTGACCCCCTTCTGAACACGTGTTCCCACTGCCCACCAGTGGTTCCCAATTTTTTTAAGCATATACTCCTATGAGCAAAAAGTGTGAGCAGATATACATAGGTTGTATATATTTATGTATTTAAAATTATATATATATGTATTTCAGTAATGGTGCAATGTACACATTATACACAGAAGTTTAAAGTTCTAGAATTTGTCTTCCAGACCCCAGTGCACACAGCTCTCTGGAAGTCACTGACAGAGAACACTCTCTTTCTGCTTGTCCACCTGGCAAATCTCTCCCTGTTGTCTCCCTTGATTGACCAGAGTAGATAAAGAAGTCTTCCCAGCTCCCCAGGCCTTTAGACCTCCCCAGTGAGGCCATCACCCCATGCAGCAACTGTGTGGGGACAGCACCAGTTATTTGGACATTAGTGCTCCATCAGAGTGTAGAGCAGAGGAAAAGGCAAGGGAGGAAATAAGGGAAGCAATCAGAGCTTACTGCCCTTTAGGCCCAGTGGTCTCAGTCTCCATATACAAACCCTTTCCTGACTAACAGTTTAAATGGTGCTTCCCAGATTTTAACCGGAGACTTCATTATAAACTGCCTGCTCTTATTTTCTGGCTGCTTCCTGTACACATGGTTTATCTTCTTGAGTCTCCAAGTTCCCTCAGAACAGGAGCTGTGTCTCCACACCACAAAGCTGGAAAGGTGCTTCATAAATACTTATTTGACTTATAACAGATGCCATTTATTGAGCATTCACTATGGCAGTTCACTGGACCTCTCTCAGCTGGTGTGCATATACATTGTCTTATTTAATCCTCTTCAAAACCTAAGAGGTAGGCAAATAGTTGTTTTGGAGAAGGGCAAACTGACCTTCTGAAGTCAAACACCCTCCCAGAAATATGGCTGGACAAGAACTCAGAAGACACAATGAGGAGCAGCAGGTGGTAGGTAGGGACCCTTATGACAAAACCTTCCTCAAAACCAGAGAGAACACATCTGCTCGTATCCTTCCACTGTAGACAACAAGTTGCTGCAGGCAGCTGCCTCCCAGGCCAGAAGCTTCTTTGGGTAGGTCCAGTGGAGACAGCCTGCTCCACGGTAGATGCCAGAATGGGAGCCATTTCCTTAGGTATATACCAAATGTGCCCTGATTTTTAAAATCCAATATATAAACCAGGTTATAACAGTAAAAAAGGAAGGATTCACATTACAAAGTAATGCAGTAAGAGTTCCATTAATAACAAATGTTCTCATTCCATTTAATGTCCAACTTTATCAAAAAACAAATATCGCAATTTCTCTGTATTAAATTTACTACATAAATTATATACTTATAACTATAATGGATACAATAACTGTTCATTATTTTTATATTACTCTTCAGATGAAAAAAATTTAATCCCAGGACCTCTAGTTTAGAAGTAAAAGATTTTGAATCTTATATTTAAACACTAATAATAATAAAAATTAAGTTCTGTAAGGATGCAATATTTATCTTAATAGGAGAGAAATGAACATTCAGTCAAGTCATTCAACTCCAAACATTACCTCCACCCTTGAAATCATACATGCATTATGTCCCAAAAGGCCTTCTTTCCCTACTAGAAAAGCATTCTGGCATTTATTATATCATCCCACTGAAGGAGCAAGCCAAATCTAGCAAGGTGAAATTAAACATAAGTCTGTCAGCCCTGCACACACCAGCCAACAGCAAACAGGGGGAAAGGACACAAAGTATATTTTTAATCACCCAAAGTGCACTGAGCATATGTTCCAGAAACCTATTCCATAACATCATTAGCATGTAACTCCCCTGGGAACCTCCTACCCAACACAACAAGAGACCCTGTACTGGCTGCTCCCATGAAGACACTGCCCAACTCCTACTGGTCAGACCACCTGCATGGCCACCAGCCAGCTCTCCCACCCACTGCTGATCCTCTACACACTCCATCTCCAAATCCTTGGCACCACTGTCACGGCCAGCCATGGAGAAGGTGGGTTTGCACCTGGAATGCAGTGTGTCATAGACGTATAGCCAGGAGGGGAAGGTGTGGGCCAAGGGACAACTGCCCAAGCAGAGCTCCCCACTATCTGTGTCTAGAGTTCAGGGACTCACTCACCTGAGCACAGAGGAGAGAACAGTGCCCACCAGGGTCCCAGGGCCCCTGCACACTGCTCACCGGGCCATTCCACAGATGGTGCACACTCCTAGCATGCAACCCAGAGCACCCACACCTGCTGAACAAATGGATGGTGAAGCTGCATGTGAATAGAACAAGCTAATAAGGACTAGCCCCAAAGATATGGGTATTATGTCTTGCTCCCTCCAACCAACATTGTAAATGGACTCCCTTCCAACCAGTCTCAGCCTTTCAACTGAAAAGGCTGCCTGTGAAGAACACAAAACTGACATAGCTTTAGATAATGGCAACCTAGTAAGGTGAATTTTCCTTTCTCTCAAGCCTCAGAAGCAACTGGCTAAGGAGGGCAGACACTGCTAATAGCTGTATGCAACTATAAAAGGGCTCAGGCCTTGGTTGGAACCAGAAAACTGCCAAATTTGTAGAGGGGAAGAGTGAAGTACAGGCAGCAAAGGGCACCAACATTAAGTGTTGAACATCAGCCAACCATTAAGTGAAACAACAGAAGAATGAATTTAATGTCACCATCCTTGGGTACAAGGCTAGAACAAGTTTAACTTTAAAAAGTGGACACTCAAAATGGAGAGAAGTGAATGAACAAGATGAACACAGGTCTTTAAGCAGCTGCAGCTGAATCCACTCCCTCTCCTGGCCCTATTCCTCCATAAATACCCCTATGAGGGTTAGGATAGTGGGAAAAGACCTGGTGCAATCTTTGACCATAAAATCCTGTGATTTTATTTAAAAATATATAATTAGACTGCTTTGTGTCCTTAACCTACCTGAGTAGAATTTAATTTAAATTTAAAATACCACAAAGGTCTTATCTCTTCTGAGGAGATTATTATCACATCACTTCATTTGCCCATAACAAAGATGTAGCAAACAGCAAAACTCTTTTCACCTATGACCCAGATGATATAAACTCAGATTTTCATATCAAAAAAATGGGAAGGAAAATTTAAACATCATACCATTTTACTGCCAAATCTGCAAAGGTTTATTTTCATAATAATACACAGCATTGGTGAGGCTACAGTCATCCTCATGTATGTAGTATAAAGTGCACCATTCTTTGTTAAAAAAAACAATCTGGTAATACTTTTGGAGAAATCTCTAAAAGTTCTTAGACCCACCAACTTCCCTCTTAGGAATATATCTAAAGGGTGTCACCAAAACATTTAATGTAGTATTATTTATAATAGAGAAAACTGATAACAGCTTCAATGTTCTGAAACAGGTTTCTGAAAATAACAATATAACTATAGGATAAGATATTATAGCCATCAGAAGTGATATGCTTGGGGAATATTTAAATTACATGAAAAGAATTTTAGGACAAAATGCTAAGTTTTAAAAAAGTATGTAACTTCTTTACATGACTTTATAATTAATCAATAAATACACCTGGAAAGAACCTACTAAACTGTTAACAGGGGTCATCTCTAAAGGTAGTGAACCATAGGTAATTTCAGTAATTTTATTTTCTTCTTTGTTTTGTATTTTTCTAATAGTCTCCAATAAGTATATAATCAGGAAAAAAAGGATTTCAGAGACAAATTGGTGACACTGGGTTCAGCCAGGCCTGAAAGACTCCATGGAATAAAAAGTCAGGTTTGGATAGAGAGGGCAAAGCACTGGACTAGCAGCATATACAGGGGCCCTCACATCTATCCCTGACTGGTTGTATTCACACCTGCTCTACAGGAGGTATGGGAGTAGCCACTTCAAGACAGGCTTCATCTTGGGTGCTGAAAACTAAGATGCAGCCTGGCACATGCCACATAAAAATGTGGATACTCAGTAATGTGGAGATGGGAAGGACAGAGCAGAGACCAGAACAGGAACTTCCAGAGGCCTGCCTCATCTCAACTACAAAGAGGAGAGCACTAGTCCAAACCCATCCCAGGGGACTGTAAGGATCAAATATGATAAAGGTTCAGTAATAGATATTTATACAAAAAACAGCACCATCCCAGCCACCTGGAGGAACTCAGAGGCTATGAAAGGTTCCACCTGGTTCCAGCCCTTGCCACCATGGGAAGAAGGTCTGTAAAGAGCTGAAAAGCTGCCCTGCCAGACCCAAATAAATTTTCATTTCCTAGGAACTCACTTTTAAGTTCCATAATCTCAAACACTCAGGTTTGTCCAAAATAGACAAATAACATTTCACAAGAAGTACATGTCGATATGTGTGGTTGATTAATCTATGCCTCCCATGGGGCAAAACAGAAAATCTTAAACAATTATTTTGTCATGTTTTTTCCAAATGTGAGAAGCAAAAGGAAACAAAAAACGGTAGTTTCCAAGTACTGGGACAAGCTGGATCCTTCTGAGTGAACAGACAACTGGGGACAGCCTTGTCCATTCCAAACTCACCCACAGAGCCATAAGCCTGGATTCACCAACCAGAAAACAGGTCTTGATGCTCTTACACCCAAGAAGACTAACAGAAGTGGTTTGCAAGGAACCTGGAAAGACTAACAGAAGTGGTTTGCCACAGAATACTACCTCTCTTTCAAGAAACTGGAAGTTCACTGTGGCAAAACAAAGCCACCAAGGGCCAATTATCAAAACTGAAGCTCTTACCACAGACAAAATAGGCACAGAAAGCAGAAGTTAGAAGTAAGAATGGGGAAGGGAAATAAGGGGAATATAAATCAGAGCCACAGCCAAGACAGGAAGAAGGAAGGAGCTTGCTGGCTGGATAGAGTCACTGGGAACTGTATAGGGACAAAGAGAAAAATGGCACCGTTCCCCTCCACCCAGCTGGTACATGGTCCCTGAGGAAGAACTTCTGATCTGGGTCCTGCCTCAGGCAACTTCAGAGCCAAAGCCTAGACCCCAGGAAGAGAGTCCTTGAGCCAAGTCAGACTCTACCCTTTCTTTACAAGAGGTGTGACTCTGGGCAATTTCAGGGCTTGTTGTTGCCTTCCATCAAACTGGGAATAGTAGCTAAATCATAAGGCTGCTGTGAGGATTAAGTCCATTAATATACGTGCAGCCCAAAGAACAGCCTGGCACATAGTCAGTGATGCGCAAGTGTTTGGAACCACTGCTAGTATTGCCCTGGTGGAGGGTGACCAGCCAGAGGTCCAGGAGCCCTTCTGAAAGCAGCCTAGATTCAAGCTGCCTTCTAGAAACAGTGAGATTTTACAATGGAAATTCCCTTCCCAATTTGTGAGGCCACCAACAATGAAAATAATCTCTGGCCATGCCTCTGGAGAATGGTGGCCCCCACACAGAAACCAACAAGGCGTGACCATTCTGCAAACCCCAGAAGCAAGGAATCCACACACTTGTATAGAAGGTCCTTGCCACACCTCTCATGGAAGGATGGCTGGCCAGGATGGTATGGGAAGGATCATTTTTGCAAACTGGAGAGAACACTCTTAGTTTGAAAGGAAATCCCAAATCCATTTAGGCAGCATGTGGATGAGGACACACAGATATTGCTCACACCCACCAAATTCCTGATTTTAACATCACTGGAGTAGTCCAGGCCCTGCATCCTGTCTACAAAGAGAAGAGCAAATCATTGGCAAGGGCCCAGTTTAGGAGGTGGCTTTGTAATATGAGCAGTGTGTCCGCTAACAACTAGAGCAAGACCATTAAGTTCATTACACCTGTCACTCTGCCAGCTGACTATCCAAATTGCTAGAGATGAAAGTACATTATGCCCAAGGAGTGCCACCCAGCCCCCTCCCAAGGCAGTACCACACTTAGACAATATCTTCTCAATGCCTGCACCTGCAAAAAGAATGCAACCGTAAACAGTTTGAAACTTGGATCTGAGAAATCTTAGGGCCTGAGCAGGTCCGTATAAGAACAAAGTTTAGTTTCTTGGAGCAGGTCCCTGAGAGGAAGAGTAGGTGCAGGGTCCCCTCAAGAGGAAGAAGGCGGGGTCTGAGAAGGGGGTGGGTTAGGGTTAGGGTTAGGGTTAGACCTTACACCTGCAAAACTAAGGACACAGAGCTGCTACTCGGATTCTGCTGCCCTGAAGCACTGCCAAAATAAAAGTGAGAGACACACCCTTTTTGTGTCACAGAACTGTAGGCAGTAGGCAGAGGTCTTCCCTGCAGCTGCACAGCCAACAGGTTCCCTGTGTGCGCTCCACGGGCCGCAGGCTGCAGAGTGGGTTTCAGTGCAAGTGTGTTGCAGACAGCGGTAATTTATTTATCCCTGTCATGTAACATTAGCAATCTGTCTGGAGCTTGGCAGGAACCAACTTGCACTGTCATATAAACTGTCTGACAAACTCAAAGTTTCATAAATGCTTCTCTTTTCCAGCAGACAAGAAAGCATCATTTTTAAAAAGTATCTCCTTTTCTATTCCTTTTTCTTTCTTCCTCATAAAAAAAGGGAAGGAAAAGAAAGGAAACCAACAACAAAAGAACCCAGAAAAACAGAAATGATCTCTCAGCAGGATTCTTAACCTTGAAAGTCTCAACATTTTTCCAATGCCAAGTAAATGAGTAAATAAATGGATGGGGGAGGGGGTATAATGGGGGTTAGTCGTACAGGGGGTACAAAGCAAAATCTGAAAAACAAAAGTACAGTCATTAAAAATTAATAAAGGGTGTGGACATCACCTCCCCACCCCCTTCTGCTCATGGGGATTTGAGCCAGACATTCTGCATCCTCATTAAGTGGTGTCTGGCAGGCTGCTGGAGTTTTAGTGGGTTCTGGGAATGCCAATATATTAACCAGAGGACTTTTTGCATACCCTTTAGAGTTTTTATTCTAGAAAAGTCAACCATTTGGCACTGTGTTTCCTTATTTTTCTCCAGGAAAGCTCTTAGCTGCCAATCAAGGGAGAAATTATAGCTATGTTCATTGTAATTTCCAAGACCTATCTGGAAAACAAGGCTGGTGGAAAGAAAAGTCGTCACAAAACCAGCTGAAAAGGCCAAAGTACAATTTTTAGTGGGAATTCAAAGAAAAGCAATCCATACTTAAATCACATGGATATGACAACACAGACATTATTTTTCAAGTCCTCCTATGGTAGAGAAAAAAACAATTATTAACTGGAAATATAAACCCAATATTTCTATATCAATTAATATAATAGTACAAGTGTTTGCCTGTTTCCTTTAGCTATTAACAATGAGGCAAATAATGACACACAAAAAAAATCTCCCTAAAAACTGGCACTGAGGTCATGTGGCCTAAATTTTCAAACAGTAGACAGAAAAGCTTTACATTCCTATTTTCAAACTTAAGGTTCACCTTCCATGCACTTATAATATAGGTCAAGGTATAATTCTAGACTAACGAATGCCATGTAGGCAGAAAGTCACTTTGAAAGTCATTTTGGCTTCCAGGTGAGTTTTCTGAGACCTTAAAAAAAGGAAGGAAGGAATGGAAGGAGGAAGGGAGGAAAATGAAGAAGGGAGAAAAGGGCAATGTGGGACTACATAGCTATTTTGCCACTGTTCATATTTAATGGCCTAATAGTATCTATATAAAGTATATTAAATATTTCTAAAAATTTTCCAGGTTAACATCGAATGATCTATTGCTCCTTGACTTTTCTTTCTTTTCTATTAACTGTCATCCAGAAAGGACAGACACATTGTAGAGATTCCATAAACCTAGATTCAGAAGAAAAATGAAAAGGAACATGGCAAGGGCTACCAGAAAGGTCTAACCAGTCACAGTTGCAAGTGTCCCTGCCCTGAGTCCTGAGAGTGCTTGGGTTTTACATGGTGACACAGAGCAACCACCCCAGCCCAGTCCATAGGGTGACTAAATGCTGGACTGACTACATGCTGGGCGAGTACAAAAGGATCCAGACAGAGCTTAATGGTCTCTACTTGACAGCAGGCCAAAAACTACCTTCAGGGAACAAAAATCACTCTCATTCTCTATATTCCTCTGTCCGGCTGGGAATTGCCCCTCCAGAGACCCAGATAAAAAATAGACAGCATCCTATTAGCCACAAGGCTGCCCTGACAGGCTGCTAAATTAACCAAAACCATAGCACAGTCCCAAATTGTAAACGCCTCTGCAGATGGGTCCTTGCTCTCCGTGCATCAGGCAAAAATACTATTCTTAGAACACTGTCAGCAGTTGGGGCAGGGGAGAGAAATATTTGTGTATGTATATATATTAGGGGGAGTGGACTCTGAATCCAACAAATTGGTACAAAATCCCTTAAAAAGCAGTTGGCATTGTCTGGGTTCCTCTGCAGGATTGTGGTCATGCAAGCCAAGCCCCTAAGAGAATTCAGAGACAGCCTGAAAATCCTACTGGGAATAGTCTTCTCCATCATAAATATAAACCTACACACAAACTAGAACTGTGGCCAATGAGGAGAAATTCTTCCAAGGGCAACAGCAGAATGTTAGAAAATTAGCAGCACATTTTAAAACAAGGGATAGATGTAGTTACAACTCCATTATAACAAATAATCCCTTACTGACATTTACAGTCTGGCACCTAATTCCTAACAGTGTATTCAAATGTCAATAGTAACATGAAGCTCTCAAAAGAATTAAGCATTCAAAAATCATGAAGAATATACCCCCTGCTTTGTAAGGACCATCAAATGGCATTCACGGGTTGATAGGAAACAAAATATTAAAATTCAATAAATGTACATGGATAAATATTCTGATCTCATCTGTCAATGTAATATATCACATTTGACATTATGATCCTTTACTGAACATAAAAAATATGTTTTGAGAGAATTCTGCAGAGTACAAAGGCAGATGTACTGATGACAATAAATTCAATACAAATAGTAGAAAAGACTAAATACTTATGTGCAAAATGCAGAACATGACTTGATGCAATGGCAGCTTCTCAGTGCAGACTCTACCAAATCTTTCCCATAATTCGATCGTCAGACCTGACGCTCCAGGGGAGATACAAATAGGACAATACCTTTCTTGGCTAGCTAAACAAGAGGAAAGGACCATTTTAAAGGGACATTTCCCAACCCTAGTCCCTAGGGAAGGCACCAACCTCCACGCCAGCCAAAGCCCATATATTTTTAAGAACCAAGGCTGTTCACCATCTCTACCCACCTTCGCTGCCAAGAACTTATTAACAGCAGTTCTGACTCAAACCACTATACAGTTAATCTCACCTCACATACCACAATGTCCAGCACACAGTATGTCATCAATAAATATCAGAATCATAAATAACATTGAAAGCAGCACTAAACTATAAGTGAAGGGGTCCAGGGACAAGTTGCCAAAATGATAAGAAATAAGGAGAAGGGAATAGATGGGACACAGAGGAAGAAAAAAGAAGCAAATCAAAATTATCCAATTCTAGCTCATTACAAGACTAAGAAAAATTAAAAGTAAGCTACTTATGTGACCATTGCCACTCAGCAATCATTCCTATGCCTGGGTAGGAGGAGCGAGGAAGCCCTACGTGCTTGAAAGAGTTTTTCACAGTCCAGACAGCAGCACGATGCCCTATAGCAAACCCAGGAAACAGGGCACTATCCCATGCGCAATCTCCAGGTGCCACCCACGCACCACACGTCCCTGTCGTCCTCCCCAAAATCTCTGCCTGGTTAGGAAGCTGCTTCTTTTTCCAATTAAAAAAAAAAGTTTAAAAACAAGTAAATGCCCCCAATAGCAAATTCACCTGAACGGAGCCCACTGTCTTCCAGCAGTGTACTTATAGGGTGCCCTTTCAACCCCACCCTGGGCGGCCCAGCGAGCAGGGGTCCCGTGGAAGCCTCACCGCTGTGCTGGCTGTACCCACAACAAAGGCAAGTGTGGGACCCGGGCTAGGTGATCATCGCTTCCTGTTTTTTCCACCATGAGGGTCAAAGAGAAATTCAACACACGTTTGCTTCCTCTAGAGCTCGGAGAGCCTAAGTATAACAGTAGCCACGGGGAGACAATCGACTTCCCAGCCAATGCTGGGAGCTCCGGGCGGCCCGCGACCGACGACGTCAACGCACGCGGGGAATCGGGGCAGCCGGGTGAAGCAGATCCTAGGGTTGTCAGGGGGCAGCTGCGGGAAGCCAAGCTGCAAGACGCAGGGTCCTCTGTACTGCCCGCTTCCGCCCGTTTCCTTTCCGCAAACTCCCCTGCAAGGTCCAGTACAATCTGCCCAATTTCCTCTTACCTCCTGTCCCCGACCGAGAGGCCCAAGGGAATCAAGACCTTGGTTTGAGAGGCCACCCCCACGCTCATCCCAGCCTCTCGGAGATGCAGAATTAAGTCCCTCAGTAGCAGGACGACCCAAGTTGAGGCACGAGGAAATAGAAAAAGGGATGGGGGCAGGCAGTGTACCTCCATCAAAGCACACCCGCAAAGGCGGCGGGGTAGCCCTCCCATCACAGGCACTCCCACTCGCGGTGCCCACTGGAGACACTGTCTCACAGACCTCCAGCACTCTTGTCTGAGGCAGTCGCCAACCAGGCGCAGGCTTGCGAACTTCCAATACCCGAAGCGTCCCCTCGAAGCGCTTGTCCCGGCGTCTGCCACCACCCTGTGCCCCGCCCCCTCCCTGCTCCTCAGTGCAGCGCTGAACTTGAGCCAGACACTACTACTACATCAGCCGCCTCGGGTCCCCACTCACCTGCTGCCACCCTTGCAGAGCAGAGGCTAGAGACGGCCCGCAGTGCGCCTCCTGGGCCACAGGCCCTGCCAAACGCTTGGGAGGGGCACTGGGTGCAGGGCTGCCACAAGGGGGGGGGGCGGGGGGGGGCACGGCGCCCTGGGTCTCTTTAAGAGCCAAGAGCTTACACCCGGGCCTCCCCTGGGTTCCTCGCCCCCCTTTCACTTTCCTGGTGACTCGCAGCCTGTCTGGCAGCAGCCCGGCGCCTCCTCGGCTCGCAGGGGACCCCCGGCTGGCCTCGGTGGCGGTGTGCCGGACCGGCAGGGCCAGACGCTCTCACCTCTCTGTCGCGCAGGGCCCAGCCCGGCAGAGGGTAGAAGAGAGACAGTGCTACAGCTGCAGAGGGATCTGACCAGCCTCCAGTTGCCAGAGGGGGGGGGTCTTCCGCCCCCCGCCGCCGCCGCCGCCGCCGCCGCTGCTGCTGCTGCTGCTGCTGCTGCTGCTGCTGCTGCTGCCACCGCCGTCTGTCTCCTGCCTTGACTGTGCTGGAGGAGGCTGTGTCTGTCTCCAACTCCTCGTCTCTCCTCCCTCCCCATCCCCCTCGGCGGTGGGGACCCGGCCTGTGGCCAGGCTGCCGGGGGCCGCGCTGCTGGAGAGCGTGGGCCAACCCCGACCCGTGCACACAGGCCGAACCGACCTCTACAGGCTGTAGGCACCGAGCTGGGAGTGTGCGGGTATGTGGGCCCAAGGCCGCGGGACCCTAGCGCTTTGCAGGCCAACCCGCTGCGCACACGGCAGTGGGCTCCAGCCTCTCTGGGTGCGCCCACCACCGGGCAGACGAGGAACTCCAAGTGCGGAGAGATTGCAGGCTGTGGTGCCGGAAAGAGCCGGCTAGCAGTTGCGGGCTAGGGACTGTCTGGAGAGGGCGGCCTGCGAGTTCAGTGCACCAGCCTGAAGACGCACAGTAGAGCTTAGGGTGGGACGGGTGAATCTTTTGTGAGCCAGGCCTGCAGGGCTCCTCCTGACCCCACGGAGTCAACCCTTTAGAATCCCCTGCCTTTATAAGGGAAATGACTTCAGATTAGAGGTTCACTTGAATTCTTCCTGCTACCAGTCTTCCTTCTTGAAGGACCAACATCTCTCCTCTTCTGAAGGCCGTTTAGGACTCAAACTCCACTTAAGCGCAGTCAGCACACATTTTTGTCCTCCATAAGTACTAGCACTGACATCAGCCAACCTAACAATGTTTGATAGGGGTTTTGTCATTGTCATAGCATATGTGCATTTTAACCCAATTTTATTACAGTCACCAAAATTAGACAATTCCCCTCTGCAAAAATAGACTAAGGGTTTCAGGCAGGGTCCAATAGAAGTACAGCTAATTAAAGAGGTAACAATTTCAACCTGTGCCCACCCCCCCAAAAAAGTTGACCACCTCATCCTTCCAGAATATCAGAAAATAGTATTTTGAAATCTACAGTTAACTTGTCAGCAACTTTTTGGTTGGTGAAATGTTGGCTTTATTCAGCTTCCTTTAAAAAGCCCTCAGCTCTCATCAACCATCATAGTAATTGTTATGTAGAGCTTGGTTAAGAGCTTATATGTAATATAACTATCACTTATTGAGAGCAAATGTGTCAAGGCCTGTACTAAGTATATGGATTGTTTTTATTTACTCCTCACAATAACTATAGCAGCTATAAGTTCCCCATTTTGCAGTTGAGAAAAATTGAGGTGATGAAGGATGTAGAAACTTGTCCCAAGAGCACAGAGAGGTGGGTGTAAAATTCCAAACTGGTTGCATTTAAAGCAGGGAGTTGAACCATACTGCCACCTACCTACAGTTTTGACATCCAGTTAGTTTGTCTCAGCCCAGCAACAATTTACAGCATCTGCTCAATGCCAGACACTACCAGCACAGTGGAGAATGCCTAGATCCTAGGCTAACAGAAGAGCACTTAGACTAGTGGAACAGCTTTGAATCTGACTACTAGAGTAAACTTTTTAAAATGAGCAGTGAGTTGATAAGTGCTCAATACAGGTTATTTGAAGCTGACAAGCATATACCTAGTATACACTTAATGTACACAGATGCATGCCACACTAATAGCAGCTCACATGCTATGGAGCTCGAGAAACTGTGTTCTTGCCCTCTTGGCATGAAAAGAGAAATGGCTTTTTTGTTCTCAACCAGAAACTGCCCAGGGACAGTGAAAAATAAAGTAGTTTTTCCAAAATCACAAAATGATTTGTTCTTCCCTTTCACTTGTGTATAATTTCCTTACATGTAATTCAACCCTTTTAAATTAAGAGCTGGATTTTTAAATCTTAACCTCAATTTTACCACTTATGATGGATCTTAATTAATCTGCAATTCCTTTTCTTGTTGTTTTCCCTAATTTATAACTAGAAACTAAACATCTCTATTTCTATTTCTAGAAAGTAGCTATGAGAGGAACCTCTCCCTGCATTTTCCACTCTGTCCTCCCTGTATATGTTTTTCATTTCAGCTGTTGCCTCCCACACTCCTCCAAACATACACACATACACACACACACTCATTATAGCAATGGAAGAGTTGGAAGTATTTAGTCACATGTTTGCTCTCTATAAATTCAACATAATATATGTCAGCTTTACCCTGATCATTAGTAATCTATCACATTCACTCTAAGAGTGCAGACTGAAGCCCAGACAAACAGGGCTTTGTTTTGTTCAGAACAGTGGAAAATGTGTATCCCCAGCACACAGAAGTGTGCCTGACACTCACAGAAGACTCAAGAGATATTTGGGAAATTAATGAAGTTTAATATTGGGATAAAGTTAAAAATATCACTAAATTGGGTGGAAATCAGCTGAAATTGATTTCAAGGAGTAGGACAAGAAAAATTCCTTCTCAGTATGAATGTCTTGCAATTTACCTAGTGTTGACTATATCCTGACCATACTTGGTTCAGAGAAGGTCAGTCATCAAGGACACAAAAATAGAAAGGGCAAATAAAAACAAATACTGAAAAAAAAATCCTGAGGGCCTCAAGTGACCACAGATGAATGTGAATCAAAGAATATAGTTCTGTTATTTGGATCTCATGTATAATATTTAAGTGAAACTTAAGCTATCCAAAATGATTCTTCCTATTCTTTGTTTCTTTTAATTTAAATTAAAAAATGGAGAGGAGAAAATGAGAAAAAGTAGCTTACATTGAGTGATTATGCTGGGGAAGTGAGAGCGTCAGTGTGGATAAATGCAGAAGACCAGAATCTATGGACTAACTCAGCTCCAGGAGAGAGGGATCTGTCCCACATGCCTTGAAGATGTCATGGGCATGTTTCATCACATTATTCTTCACCATCAGACTGTCTCCGTCATCAGTCTGTATCAAAATTTCTGCATCACAGAATCTGTTGTGAGGTTGGCCATGTCCCCATCTACATATATATACCCTCCCTAGGATCTACAAACCACCTGACTCCTCCTATGGATATAGTTTTAAAATCACAAGAGACAGAAAGAAAGTGTTTTTATCAGGCAACTTCTGCTTTCAGCCTTGCTGCAATACTCTCCTTGGACAAAACAAAACAAAATCCACAGTATCTGTTTTCTCCTCGAAGGAAAAATACAACAAGAAATAATGTAAATGATTACCACAAAGATTATTCAATACACACATATTTGCATATGGTACCTATACTTTAGTTAACAAAAATTATGGAACAATTCCTGATTGGTGATATATTATTTTCAAGTAATTTACAAATATTAAAGTATAGTAAAGTCTCTGCAGTCTGTTAAGGCCACAGCAGTTCACAACTTCTGCCTCTTCTGGTTCCCATGTGCCCCGCCCACCAAGTTCAAGTTAACCCACACTGTGGCAGAGCATCTCAGAGCTTGATAAGCCTTGTCCTGAAATTTGGGGCTCTCTCTCTTTTTTACAATGACCAGCATCTGGGTGTAAAGTGGTTGCTCCAACCTCACCCCACACATTGCTTTCCAACACACAGTCTAGCTAGCTGCCTACTAGGATATAAATTGTCAATGGGTTAAATATTTAGGACAGTGCCTGGCCCAAAATGTACTCATTAAATATTAGCTTTCTTTGGTCTTTTTTCTTACCAGCGAGGACAAGCTCTCTGATGTCAACTTAGCCACACTGGATCCATACTTATCAGAATTCCTTTTCTGTGGGGTTCCAGGTTAGGGATGTCACAAGAGAAAGTGTGTACATTGTGGAAGGTGGAAACCCAGCAGTGGCTGGTCCTCTGCAGGGGAGCGTGGGGTGCCAGGCACTGTGCAGCCTGCACACACCTCTGACCTCTCCCCTTGTCTCCTTGTCCCTTTGTCCTAGGTCAACTTGGGGTATGTACAGCCCTTTGCCCAAAGGCACTAGCCTCTTCCACACATTGCCTGCATCATTGAAGTTGAATGGACTAAAGACAGACACAGTTTGTCTGTGTGGGCTCCAGTTTGGCCCTCTGTGTCTATCTGTCCTTGCTCTCCTCTACTTCATGGTTAATTTTCCTCCCTACCTGCCAGCCTGCCAAACCCAGACTCAATAATCTTTCACAAGATTCTCACTATTGTCTATAAAAAATTCTGATTTCATGTGACTTAGAAAGGTTCTACTTTTCTGACTGATTACCTATCTATCTCCCCATCTTAGCTGGTTGTTTGTAAAGGACATAACCCCCTTTCTCTAGCTTGCTTTAAGGAAAGATATCCTATAAAAAATAGGCAAACTACTTGAAAATGTTCTTTACAAAAGAAGATATCAAATAACCAATGAGCACTTGAAAAGGTACTCAGCTCATTAGGGAAATATAAGTTAAAACCTTAATGAAACAACATATCAACTGGAATAGTGAAAATTTTTTAAAAACTAACAATTCTAAGTGTCCACAAGGCTGTGAAACAGCTAGAACTTGCACATCCAGCAATTTCACTCTTAGAAGGACAAGAGAAATAAGTGCAGATGTTGACCAAAATATAAGTACATGTTCATAACAGTTTATTCATTAATATTTTTTAAAAAACTGGAAACAACCCAAATGCCCATCAGTGGATAAAGAATAAATTGTGGTACACTCATATAATGCAAGACTACATAGTTTAAAATTTTAAATTGTGGACACATGCAACATGAATGAACATCACAGAAGCTTATTTGAGTGACAGAAGATAAGTGCAAAAGAATAATAATATACAATTTTATTTAAGTGAACTTTCAAAACAGAAGGAGATAATTCATGGTGATAGAAGTTAGAACAGTAGTTAATTCTAGGTGGCATTAGGTAGGAAAGAGGCAAAAGAGAGTGTTGGTGGGGAGTAGGAAATGTTCTATATTTTGATCTGGGTGTGGTTGCAGGGGTATATGCATATATTAAAATTCATTAATTGTGCACTTAAAATCAGTGCACAATGTTACACATTAAAATGGAAATTTTTTGAAGAGGGGGAACTTATTGAATGTAGGAAGGCTTTCACAAGGTGAAGACACCCAGTAGTATGCACGCTCTCTAAGACTGGGAATAGCAGAGAGGAACTATGGCACCCTGCTACTCCTGAACACCTCACAAGTCTTCCTTCTACCACGCAGGAGGTCTTGAATCAGTTCTCCTGAATGAATGACTAGCTGGTGTTGAAGAAGACCGGAGGTGTATACACCCATGAGACATACTCACAAAGGCATGAAGACAAAAGCCTGTACCCAGCATAATGTTTCCATCAATAAGGCAATGTCTCTTAGAAGCTGCCCTTAATGTCCATTAAAACTCTTTCACCTGCAGAGCTGGGGGCATATAGTGAGACTTGAGGTCTGGATTCTGAACTTCACCCTCAGAGGTTCTCTGCTAAGTACAATTCAGCCCACAAAGAATTAAGGGCTAGACATTCTGTTTCATTTCATTTGAATTATAAGTTGGCTGTCAGATAATTGGTTAAATTAAATACTTGAAGTATAAAGTGCTACATAAATATAGGCATGCCTCATTTTACTGCACTTCACTTTATTGCACTTTATAAATGTTGCCTTTTTTCCTTTTTTTTCTCAGTGGTTTTCCAACCTTTTTTAAAATTATGGTAAAATATACGTAACATTCATTATTTAAACCATTTTAAGTGTACAATTCAATGGAGTTGAGTATATTCACATTGTGCAACCATCACCACTGTCCACCTACAGAACTTTTTTCATTTCTCCAAACTGAAACTGTACCTATTAAACACCAACTCCCCATTCCCCCACCTCACAGCCTCTGGAAACCACCAGTCTAGTTTCTGTCTCTATGAACTGGACTACTTTAGGTAGCTCTTCAAAGTGGGATCATACAGTATTCATCCTCTTGTGACAGGTTTATTTCACTTAACATCCTATCTTCTTTTTTTACTTTTTTAAAATTGTTGTTCAAGTACAGTTGTCTCCATTTTCTTTTACAAATTAAAAGCATGAACGTCCCTCCGCCCCCTCCCCTAGCAAAAAGATTACCACTCACTTTATTACAATATTCATTTTGTTGTGGTGGTTTGGAATAACACTTGCAATATATCTGAGGTATGCCTGTACGTATGTGAATATATTATATGTCAGCATTGCTGATATATATATATATATATATATATATATATACATGTATATACAGAGTGGGGCAAAAGTAGGTTTATAGTTGTGAGTATGTAAAATAGTTTATTCTTGTATTATTTATTAATTACTATATTATTTTCCATACAAACAACTGTAAACTTTTTGCCCTACCCTGTATATACTGACATATATACATGTATATATGTATTAACATATACATATGTGTATTAGGGCCACACCTATAGCACACACATACATTCTGAATCTATTCTTCTATATACCATCTTCAGTATTATATATTTTTCCTGAAATGCCATCCCATCCTTTTTATTGTGTAGGGAGTGTGAATCCTATCCACACTCAGATGTGCCATAATTATAGTTTTATTTTCTATAACTCAAGAGTAATTTCTGACTCTAAGCTTCCATTCTGCAGGGCTGGTGGAAAACTTAACTGCTGTCCTTGAAGATGCCCTCTTCCCAAATTTCAGCACCATTCCTGGGTATTTGGAAATGCTGAGGCATGGACCACACATGTTTCTGCTGCAATGTCCATTGTCACCATTCACGTGGCCACCTGAGATGCAGCGCCTAACCATTGCCTGTGCCTTGGTGCAGAACTCCTTCTTGTGGTCGCATATGTTTCCATTTGCTTAGTCTTTTTCTGGGATCTGCCACTTCTCTGAAGTTTCTTCCAGAAAGTAGGGCCTGGGAGCTCCTGCTTTTGGCCCAAAGTTATCTCAGTTTTCCCTGCACAGGGAAGCCTTTTCCTCTCCTAATTCCAGAAGTACCATCTCTTCATCCACAAATACTTTCTTCTCTTTTCCTCTCCTAGGCAACCCCCAAGCTCTCATAATGGCCTAGAATTTTGAAAATCAGAAGCAAGAAAAACTCACGGGTTATTCTATTTTCAGCCAATCCACAGGCCTTGCTAATCCACTGAAGTTCAGCCAAGTTACCCACTTAAATGGAGGAGAAAAGAAAAAGGAAAATATAAGAATATGTTTTTTATATAAATGGGGTGGGCAGAATTCTCAGATGAACCCAAATGACTCTCACACACATCCAGTGGCTCCCTATGAGTGGGTGGAACCTGTGAACAGGATGAGATTGTACCTCTTGGATTGGGTTACATTATATTTTAAGAGAGAGAGGCTGTCCAAGTTGCCTGACCTAATCATATGAGCTCTTAAAAATGACTTTTCTTTAAGCACTGGCTTGTATAGCTCAGTGGATTGAGTGCAGGCTGTAAATCAAAGTGCCGTCAGTTTGATTCCCAGTCAGGGCACATGCCTGGATTGCGGACCAGGTCCCCAGTAGGAGGTGCATGAGAGGCAACCACACATTTTTATTTCTCTCCCTTTCTGCCTTCCTCCATTCCCCTTTCTCTATAAATAAATAAATAAAATCTTTTTAAAAGAATGAGTATTCTTTGGCTAGTGGCAGAAGAGTAAGGTAGAGATTCAAAGTGTAAGAGCAATTTCAAGTTAGGGACAGTCTCCAATGCCACTTTTAAAGATGGACCTCCCAGTAAGAGATGCTGGAAAGCACTGGGAGATGAGAGAACCCCCTACCTCACCACTTACAGCTAGCCAGGAAGTGGATCCTCAGACCTACAGTTGCAGAAAAGGAATTCTGCCTCAACCATCTGAGCTTGGAAGAGGATTCTGAGTCTCAGATAACACCCCAACCCTCAATGACTGGCCCTCAATGGCAGCCTTGGATGAGCCCCTGAGCAAAGACCCAGCTACACACCATGCCTGCAATTATGACCTGTGTCCCTATCAATGAGTGTTGTTTTAAATCACTAAGTTTTTGGTAATTTGTTAGTCAGTAACTGAAAACCAATATAATAATTTAAAATATAAAAATATTGTCCAAAAATTGTTTTGTACTGACTGATTTATTTAGATTGCATGCACCTTGCCAATAATCATTTCTCAAAGGGAAGAGAAGAATGGTTTAAGGGGCTAAGTCTGTAGCCCATCAGAATCCAGGCTCTAAAGACACTGAACTGGCTCCCGGGATGGCTGCTGCTGACTCCAGAGCCCCAGAACACTTCTGCTAAGGGACAGAGCCAGATTTAGATGTACAGAGAATAAATGGCTGATGCAGAAGCAGTATTTAAAAATCTCACCATTCCATTTAAGTTCCCTGTGGTAAAAGGAGAAAACTGTGTATCAGATAACCCAACTCTGCTGTTAGCTAGCTGTGCAAATATGGGCAAATTACTTTACTGTTTTAAGCCACAACGTCTCCTCTAGAAGATGAGAGATGCAGACTACATGATTTTAAAGGCCACTTAGGACCTTTCCTGCTTTCATTCACCAAATACTCAATGGGGTCCTACTATGTGCCAAGTTCTGAGCCAGACACTGGGAATGTGACTATGAATTATAGACAAAGTCTATACCCTCAATAGGCTAAAATTTCCCACAGGTATCTGAATGTAGGAAGAGGAAGAAAAGGACTCACAGTTATAAAACAGGACGTTTTAGGCTGCCACAGCTCCTACTGACTTCATTCTGCTTTTGCAGGTTAAATCTGTGGTCAGACCCACTTCACCATGGCCATAAAATTTTCACCCACCAAAAGTACAGGAAAGCCCAAATAGCCAAGTGCGATTTAAAGGAAAAAGGGCTGTGAAGAATGGTAGAAACTCCAACTCATTCTATTTCAGCATTTGGGACAAGATCCTCCCTTCAACTCACTTGGCCATTGGAAGAATGATTAAAAAAAAAAAAATTAGAATCAAGCCCAACCCTTGATTAAGACAAAATTGTTAAGTAGACAACTTGTCCTCTGCTAGCTGCCAACTAATTTCAGTTAAAACAAGAGCCTTTTTATAGAATCTTAGACTACCTGGGGAAGTGCCCTGAAGGGTGAACCAATTTCAGAAAATCACTCTACTACACTCTTGCCAAAGGGTTTTCCAACTCTCTCAAATTCACTCCCTTCCTGGGCAGTCCCTTTGGACCATGCTGAATTTTAGAAAGTTGTGTCTTGCACAGAGTTGAGACCTAGGTCCTAGCAGTTCCCATTGCCCAATTCACCTCTCCCCTGTGTGCAGAACAGGCTGCCATCCTCTTCCACATGAATCCTATCTGAATGCAGTTTTCAAATCCTATCTCAAGGCAGCTTTCCTATCATACTTTCCTACCATACTTTCCTTCTGTAAGCCAGACAGCCATGGTTTTTCCAACCATTTTTTAAGTGCTGTGGCTATAAGTCCCCTCATCACTCTGGCAGCTCTCCTCCAGACACTCCCAGCTACCCAATCCCCTCCTTAGAGTCCAGTGCCCAACACCCAGCATAGTCTCATACATGTTTTCACTAATTACATAGGTTGGCCACCTTTCTGGACACAGAATTTTGGTTACTGCCTACTGATACTGTTTTCATTCATTTCAGCAGCCAATCACAAATAGCCCACAACTAAGCATCTAAGACCTAGAAATATCTGCCCTGGTCAGGTAACTCAGTTGGTTAGAGCATTGTCTCCATACACCAAGGTTGCAGGTCAAGGAACACATAAGAATAGACCAATGAATGCATAAATAAGTAGAGCAACAAATCGATGTGCTTCTCTCTCTCTCTGTCTCTCCCCCCTCCCCCATCTCTCTCTAAAATCAATCAATAAAAACATTTTTTTAAAATAAATAAATAAATAAAACCTCAAGGTTCTTTTTCAAGGATTGTGAATTTCAAGAATTGGATGCAGCCTCAGGCAGGTCTGAAGCCACATTTTTAATGGAACTATCACATTTCTGTCTATCTCTCTTCATGCCATGCTCCCACTTGGCTGCTTTCATTGTGTCTAATTCTCAGTCAGAGCTTCTCCAGAGGGCATCCATGGCCCCTATTTGCTCTAGCCTCCCATTTTGCTAGCAATTTAGTACCTTCAATGAAAGAGTGCATTCTTCCCAAGGTCCTGGGAGAACTTGACCCAGGCTGACCATGTGTTCACCCAGATCCAGTCACTGAAGCAGGAAGATGGGGTGCTCTAATTAAATAGAGCTGAGGCTTGTGCCCACCCTCACATAATGGGCTCCCCAAGGAAAGAGTGTTTCTACAACTAAATGAAGGCAGAGGAACACTGGTTAGGCAAGAACAGTAGGTATTTGCTTCAATTGTGTCTGCTGAGTTTAAATCTTGGCCACTTCATTCACCCACTCTGGGTATGGAATCAGCATCAAGCCCAGTGCAATAGCAGCCCTCTCAACATAGGTGACACTGAAGGCTGCTTTGTAACCTCTTTCATTTCACTTAACATTTCTTCAAGTCATCAAGAATTCTTTATGACATACTTTAATACACCAGATACTATTTCATGGTTGTCCCATAATTTATATAAATGTTTCCCTATTTTTAGACATCATGTTATTTTCCTGTGTGTGTGTGTGTGTGTTCATAAGTACTATACACCAATATGGACATTTCTTATATCTTTTCCAGAATTTCTGGTTATTTCTTTAGAAGAGATTCCTAGAAGTCGAATAAATATGTCAAAGAATATTTCAGCCCTGGCCAGTGTGGCTCAGTTGGTTGCAGCATTATCCTGTAACTGAAGGGTTGTTGGATCAATTCCCTATCAGGGCACATACCTGGGTTATGGATTCACACCCTGGTCTGGGTGCATACAATCCTTGGTCCAGGTGCATATGGAAGGCAACCAACTGATGCTTTTCTCTCACATCGAAATTCCTCTCTCCCTTCCTCTTTCTCTAAAAAGTAAATTTAAAAATGTCTTTGGATGAGGATTAAAAAAGAATATTTCAAAATGGATCAACAAATTGTGAATTTGAACATATTACCAAATTCTTTCCAGAAAGATTACACCAACCTGTATTCTTACGGAGATAGAGGTAAGTGGTAACTTAAACCTGAAACAAAACCACAACATATATATAAATCATAACTAGCTCAGAAACTAAACCTCTCAGTACATTATATACCTGCAAATATAGCCTACACATTTCCAGATTTAAATTCAGAGGCCTGTGAGCACCGGGCTCTCATACCCAACTACCCCACATGAAATGTTGTAATAGGCAAAGTTTGCACTGACCATCCTGGCATATCAATTCAGCTCATTCTCCCTAAACACTTCATCCATTTTCCCCATCCCTTCCCTTTTTAAAAAAAGTACTAATAAAATTAATCTCACTAAATAGCTATAAAATGTAATCCAAAGAGATTAATTAACAGAAAACAAACTTAAATAAATTAACCCCTTATTCTGACCTTTCAGGAATCAGTAAGGAAAGATGATCTTGGACACACTTCCTCATGTTCCTGTAATCACACAGTGTGAGTAAGCAGCTACTGTTCCAAACCCATCCTAAAACTAGTCTAGTTTGGTAATATTCAAGGACAAGGTGAATTACAAGGCTGAGAGGTTGATATTTCAATGGCCAACAATGTTTTGTTTATAGGTATCAGTGGAAAGTTTGGAAATTCTTGTAATAGTCTTTGTTGTAAAGAGGCCAATTACATGAAAATAATTCTGAGCCTGCTACCATTTATTGAGTACTTAGGAGCACACAGGCACTCTGCTGAGAAGCTGCATATTTATTTCATCCTTAAAAAAAAACCTTAGGTCTCGTGTATATAAATGCTATGCCCTTATCATACAACTACATCTAAGAGTCTCACTTCCAAGCTCATGTCTTACTGGCACAACTTCACACCTCAAAATCAGCTATCCACAGTAGCCATCTACCCTGGCCTCCATAAAACTGGAATATCACTAGTCCCCCTACAAATGTAGCTAATGTTATTAAATGAAAATGTAGTTGAAACCAGTAAAATAGATTTAAATTGCTAGTGAAACCACTCTGGCTGCTTTAATTTGGGTCAATCACAATGAGTAAAGTATCTAACTCTTTTTTTAGTGTCATTCTAGAACATTGTACCAATTTTCTCCCATTGCTCTCCCCTACCCAACCCACACCCCACTCACACAATCAATACCCACCCTGTTGTCCATGTCCATGGGACATTCATATGTGTTCTTTAACTATGCTCTTCTGATTCTTTCCTCCTTTATCCCCCTCTCCTGTCCCCTCTGGTCCTGTCAGTCTGTTCCCTGTTTCCATGCCTCTGGTTCTATTTTGCACATTTATTTGTTTTGTTTATTAGGTTCTTCTTATAGGTGAGACCATATGATGTTTGTCTTTTGATGCCTGGCTTATTTCATTTAGCATAATACTCTCCTGTTACATCCATGCTGTCACAAAGAGTGGGAGTTCTTTTTTCTTTCTGCCCTGTAGTATTGCATTGTGTAAATGTACCATAGTTATTTTATCCACTCTTTTACTGATGGGCACTTAGGCTGTTTCCAGCATTTGGCTATTGCAAATAATGCTGCTATGAACATAGGGGTGCATAAATTCTTTGAATTAGTGTTCCAGGATTCTTAGAATAGAATCCCAGCAGTGGAATCGCTTGATCAAAAGGCAGTTCCAGTTTTAGATTTTTGAGGATATCCCATACTGTTTTCCCCAGGGGCTGCACCAGTCTGCATTCCTACCAACAGTGCACTAGGGTTTTCTTTTCTCCACATCCTCACTAGTACTTGTTTGTTGATTTCTTAATTGATGGCCATTCTGAACTGTGTGAAGTGGTATTTCATTGTGGTTTTAATTTGCATCTCTTGATGGCTAGCAGTGTTGAGCATCCTTCCATATGTCTCTGAGCCCTCTGTATGTCCTCCTTGGAGAAGTGTCTGTTCAGGTCCTTTGCCCAGTTTTTAATTGGATTGTTAGTCTTCCTGGCATTGAACCATGAGTTCTTTATATATCTTGGAGATCAAATCCTTGTCCGAGGTATCATGGCAAATATGTTTTCCCATACAGTTGGTTCCCTTTTCATTTTGATATTTTCTTTAGCCATGCAGAAGCATTTTAATTTGATATAATCCCATTTGTTTATTAATTCCTTTATTTCCTTTGTCCTAGAGGATCTGTTAGAGAAAATATTGCTGCATTGGGATATCTAAAATTTTCCCACCTATGTTTTATTCTAGGCCTTATATGGTATCATGGTTTATGTTTAAGCTTTTCATCCATTTTGAGTTTAATCTGGTGTATGATGTATGTTGGTGGTCTAGTTTCATTGTTTTGCATGTACTATTCTCGATCTTCCAGCACCATTTCTTGAAGAGGCTATTTTTACTCCACTTTATGCTCCTGCTCCCTTTGTCAAATATTAATTGACCATAGAGACATGGGTTTATCTCTAGGCTCTCCATTATGTTCCATTGATCTATGTGTCTGTTCTTAGGCCAGTACCAGACTGTTTTGATTATAGTGATCTTGTAATATTGTTTGATTCAGGTATTCTGATCCCTCCTACTTTGTTCTTCTTTCTCAAGATTGCTGAGGTAATTCAGGGTCATTTTTGGTTCTATATAAATTTTGGAATATTTGTTATAAATCTATGAAATATGTCATTAGTATTTTAATAGGAATTACATTTAATTCATAGATTGCTTTGGGTAGTATGGACACTTTAATGATGTTGATTCTTCTAATCCATAAACATGGTGTATGCTTCCATTTGTTTGTATCTTCCTTAATTTCCTTTTTCAGTGTTCCATAGGTTTATGAGTACAAGCCTTTTGCCTCCTTGGTTAAGTTTATTCCCAGGTACTTTATTTTTCTTGCTGCTATAGTAAATGGGACTTTTCCTAATTCCTCTTTCTGGTATTTCATTGTTGGTGTACAAAAATGCTTTCAATTTCTGAATATTGACTGTTTCCCACTTTTGCTAAATTCACTTATTAGGTCAAGTAGTGTTTTGGTGGAGCTTATATGGTTTTTTTATGTGTACTATCATGTTGTCTGCAAACAATGACAGTTATACTACTTCCTTTCCAATTTGAATGTCTTTTATTTATTTTTCTTGTCTGATTGCTATGTCTAGAACTTCCAATACTATTTTGAATAAAAGTGGTGAAAGCAGATATCCTTGCCTTTTTCTTGATCTAGGGGGAGAAGGTTTTAGTTTTTGCCCATTGAGTATGATGGTGGCAATAGGTTCTTATATATGGCCTTTATTATGTTGAGGTATGCTCCTTCTATTCCCATTTTGCTGAGTGTATTTATTATGAATGGGTGCTGTACTTTATCAAATACTTTTTGAGCAACTATTGATATGATCATGTGTTTTTTGTCTTTCACTTTGTTTGTATGATGCATTACATTTATTGATTTGTGTATAATGTACCAATCTACATTCTCGGGATGAATCCCTCTTGATTGTGGTGTATGATTTTTTAATGTATTTATCAATCTGGTTTGCCAATATTTTATTGAGGATTTTAACATCTATGTCCATCACTGATATTGACCTGTAGTTTTCTCTCTTTGTTGTATCTTTAACTGGTTTTGGAGTTAGGATAATACTATCCTCATAAAAATAAATTGGGAGTCTTAGTTCTTCTTAGATTTTTTGGAATACTTTGAGAAGGATAGGAATTAGCTCTTCCCTAAATGTTTGGTAAAATTCACCTGTGAAACCACCCAGTCTAGTGCTTTTGTGTGCTGCAAGTTTTTTTTATTAATGCTTCAATTTCACTAATTGTTATTGTTATATTCAGGGTTACTGCTTCTTCTTGATTCAGTTTTGGAAGATTATGTTTCTAGGAATTTGTCAATATCACCCAGGATGTCCATTGTCTTGGCACATAGTTGACCATAGTAATTTCTTAAAATCCTTTGTACTTTGTGGTATCAGCTGTGATTTCTCTTTCACTTTCTGATTTTATTTATTTGGGTTATCTCTCTTATTTTCTTGATGAGTCTTGTTAAAAGCTTGTCAATTTTGTTTGTCTTTTTGAAGAGCCAGCTCCTGGATTCATTGACTCATTGAATTGTTCTTTTATCTCCATATCATTTAATTCTGCCCTATAATCTTGAATATATCCTTTCTTCTCACTATAAACTTTCTTTGTTGTTGTTCCTATAGTGTTTGTAGATGTAGAGTTAGGTTGTTTATTGGAAGTTTTTCTATCTGTTTTAGGTAGGCCTGTATTGCTATGAAATTCCCTCTTAGGACTGCCTTCGCTGTGTCCCATAGGGTTTGGGCTGTTTTGTGTTCCTTTTCATTTGTTTCCAGATACTTTTTGATTTGTACCTTGATCTCATTGTTACTCCATACATTATTTAACAGCATGCTATTCAATCTCCACAAATTATAATGTTTTTGAGTTTTTTCCTTGAGGTTGGTTTCTAGGTTCCAGCCATTATCTGAGATTTCTATCTCATAATCTGAGAAGATGTTTGATATGATTTAAATTTTCATGAATTTGGAAAAAAAGGACTTCTGGCCAAGATAGAGGCATAAGTAGATACACTTTGCCTCCTCGCAAAATGAAAAGAAGGACAACAACAAATTTAAAAACAAAAAATAATCAGAGTTGCCAGAAAATCAAACTGTACAGTAGTCTGACAATCAAAGAGTTAAAGAAGAAACATTCAACCAGACCAGTAAGAGGGGTGGAGACAGACAGCCAGGGTAAAGAGGACTCATGGCAAGCAGTGGCTGGAGCACCAGGCAAGGCAGCAGCTGGCAGAGCAGGCAGTTCCACATTTGTGTGCAGATAAACTGGGAGGAACAACTGGGGAGCAAGACAGTCCACACAACACAGGGTTCCAGCATGGGGAAACCTCTGACTGAAAAAAAATGGGTTTAGGTAGCAGGAAAAACTCCCAGCCTTATAGAAGAGTTGTAGAGACCCATGGGGTCCTAGAATGTACAAAAAACCACCCACTTGTGAATCAGCACCAAAAGGGCCCATTTGGATTGTGGGTATCAGAAGAAGGGACTGAAAGCTGGTGGAAAGCTTAGCAAATGATATTGTTCCCTTTCTGACTTCTCCCCACAGCACAGCAACATGGTTTGCCCCATCCTGGCAAATACATAAGGCTCTGCCTCTTACTACATAACAGACATACTGAGACTCTCTCTCTCTCTCTCTCTCTCTCTCTCTCTCTCTCTCTATATATATATATATATATATATATATATATATATATATATATCCCAAAAAAAGATCAGATCAAAGCTCCAGAAAAAAATACAACTAAGCAATGAAGAGATAGCCAACCTACCAGATGCAGAGTTCAAAACACTGGTATTCGGGATGCTTACAGAAATTTTTTAGTATGGTCTCAAAAGAGAAGAAAAGTTAAGGCTATGAAAAGTGAAATAAAGGAAAATGTACAGGAAACCAACAGTGAAGGTAAGGAAACCAGGACTCAAATCAATGATTTGGGGCAGAAGGAAGAAATAAACATTCAACCAGAATGGAATGAAGAAACACAAATTCAAAAAAATGATGAGAGGCTTAGGAACCTCTGGGACAACTTTAAACATTCCAACATCTGAATCATAGAGGTGCCAGAAGGAGAAGAGGAAGAGCAAGAAATTGAAAACTTATTTGAAAGCATAATGAACAATAACTTTCCCAATCTGGCAAAGGAAATAGACTTCCAGGAAGGTCTGGAAGCTCAGAAGTCCTGGAAAGTTGGGGACCCAAGGAAGCACACACCAAAGCACATCATCATTACATTACCCAAGATTCAAGATAAGGAGAGAATCTTTTGGGAGATTAAAATATTTAATTTTGTGGAAAAAAATTAAAGCCATTTCCTATTTGTTGCTTCTCAACAAATACCTGATAATACTGGGTATCTCAGTCACTATGTAAACTTATTTTTAAAGAAATAGAATCTTAATATAAAGAAAAAAGAATTCCAAAAGTCTTGGCATCTCTCAAAGAAAATGAAAAATATTCAACTTATAAAGTATAGTGACATTTTTTCAGCAAAAGAACAGGAGACAGTTACCTACAAAGCAGTTCCCATGAAACTATCAGCTGATTTCTCAAAAGAAACCTTACAGGCAAAAAGGGGCTGGAAAGAAATATTTGAAGTCATGAAAAGCAAAAACCTACATCCAAGATTACCGTACCCAGCAAAGCACTCATTTGGAATTGAAGGTCAGATAAAGTGCTTCCCAGATAAGGTCAAGTTAAAGGAGTTCATTTTCACCAAGCCCATGAAATGTCAAAGGGACTGATCTAAGAAAAAAAAGAAGATAAAAAATATGAACAGTAAAATGACAACAAATTCACAACTATCAACAACTGAACCATAAAAAAAATGATCTAAGCAAATAACCACATCAGGAACAGATTCACAGAAATGGAGATCACATGGAAGGTTATTAGTGGGTAGGGTGAGGGAGAGAATGGTGGAAAAGGTACAGGAAATAAGATGCACATATGGTAGATAAAAAATAGGTGGAGGTTAAGAATAGTATGGGAAATGGAGAAGCCAAAGAACTCATACATGTGACCCATGGACATGAACTAAGTTGAGGGAGTGCTGGTGTGGGGTACAGGGTGGAGGGGAATAAAAAGAAGGATAACATGGGAAACTGTAATAGCATAATCAATAAAATAAATTTAAAAAAATTTCTTGACTTTGCTGAGGCCTTTTTTGTTTCCTACTATATGGCCTATTTTTGAAAATGTTCCATGTGCATTTTGAATAGAATGTATATTTAGCCTCTTTGGGATAAAAAGTTATGTATATATCACTTAAGTTCATTTGATCTAGAGTGTTGTTCAATGCCACAATATTCCTGTTGATTCTTTGCTTGGAAGGTCTATACATTGCTGACAATGGGGTGTTAAAATCCCCTACTATGAGTACATTGCTTTCAATAACTTTCTTGAAGTCCTCCAAGATTTTCTTTATATATTTTGGTGCTCCTATGTAGCATGCATATATGTTTACAAGGGTTATAATTTCTTGATGGATTATTCCTTTAAGGAATCTATAGTGTCCTCCTTTGTCTCTTTTTATGGTCTTTCTTTTGAAGTCTATTTTGTCTGATATAAGTATTGCTATCCCAGTTTTTTTTTATGTCCATTTGCTTGGAATACTTTTTTCTATTCCTTCATTTTAGTCTATGTAGATCTTTTGTTCTGAGGTGGGTCTCTTGTAGACAACATATATGCAGGTCATGTTTTCTTATACATTCAGCTACCCTATGTCTTTTTATTGGAGTGTTTAATCCATTTACACTTAGGTTATCATTTATAGGTACTGATTCATTGCCATATTTTCCCTTTAGTCTTTTCTTCTCACCTTTTCTCTCCCTCCCTCCCTCTCCCTCCCCTCGCCCCCCCCCCTCTCTCTCTCTCTCTCTCTCTCTCTCTCTCTCTCTCTCTCTCTCTTTCTCTTCATCTTCTTAAAGCAGTCTCTTAATCATCTCTTGCAATCTAGTATGGTGGAGATATGTTCTTTTAGCCTTTTTTTCTTTTTGGTCTGGGAAGCTCCTTATTTCATCTTCCATTTCAAATGAAAATCTTGCTACATAGTGTAGTCTTGGTTGCAGGCCTTTGCTTTTCATTACTTCTAATACTTCTTGCCATTCCCTCTGGCCTGTAATTTTCCTGCTGAGTAACCAGCTGATAGCCTTATCAGGGCTCCTTTGGATGTTACTAGCTGTTTCTCACTTACTGCCTTTAATATTCTCTCTTTGTCTGTGAATTTAATGACATTTTAATTATGATGTGTCTTGGAGTGGGTCTCTTAGGGTTCCTCTTATTAGAACCCTCTGTGCTTCCTAGACTTGCATGAATTTTTCTCTAATCCAGTTAGGGAATTTTTCTGACATGACTTTTTCAAATAGATTTTCTACCCCTTGCTCCTCTTTTTCTCTATCTGGTATTCCTATGCTATGGATATTATTATGTTTCATGTTGTCCTGCAGCTACCCTAAACCCTTTTCATTCTTTTTGAGTCTTTTTGTTTGTTTGTTTCATTGCTCTGTCTGGGAATTTTTTCTACCTTGTCTTCCACCTCGCTGATTCAATCCTCTGCTTCATCTTACCTGTTTTTAATTCCTTCTACTGTGTTCTTCATTTCAGATATTGTATTTTTCATTTCCTCCCGGCTCTTATTGATAGTTTTTATGTCCTTTATCATGTTGATCTAGTTCACAATAAATTCTTTGTAGTTTCCCTGTAGTTTTTTGTAGTTCTCACTGAACTCATTGAGATTCCTTATAACCATTATTTTAAACTCAATGTCTGATAGTTTACTTGCCTCTATTTCATTTAACACTGTTTCTGGGGATCCCTCCTTTCATTTCAATTGGGGAGTGTTTCTTTGTCTCCCCACTTAAGGACAGACTCTTCATCTTTGTTTCTGCTTCTTAGATTGATCTGCTTTGACTCACAGTCTTCATGACATGAACTTCTATGATAGGAGACCTGTGGGATTCCGTGGTGCAGTCTCCATGATCTCCTGAACTTGATGCTCTTGGGAAGCCCTTTATGCCATTTATGTTGGCTCTCTGGTTGCAATTGAGTTTTGATGGTTGTTGGGTCATTCTCTGGTAGGTCCTTCCCTCCAGCTGGTGGACTGAAGGTCATTCCACCCACCACATTTTGTATGTTGTTGTGCAGGTGCAGTTTTTTTCTCTCAGGATCTGCCACTGGTGATATCAGGTAGTGTGCTAGTCTGGCCTTAGGCAGCCTGTTCAAAACTACCAGGGATCAACCACCTATGGCTGGCTTATTCAGTTGTTAATCTAGTCACTCTGTAATCAGCAGTCAGGCTTAAGGACCACATGGTGGGGCAGGGTAATTCCTGCAGGCAGGGCTATTGCTTCCCCACATGCTGATAACATTTGGAGGAGGTGGTCTGCATGAGCAAGAGGGCTTCTGCAGTGTGGAGGATGACTCAGAACCAGGATCCTGGTGTCTGCTCTCTCAGTTCTCTCATTAAAGCAACCAGCCCCAGTATATCCTCAAGTGTCTCTACCACTCTGCCCTCCCTTTGCCATAGATCAGAGCAAGTAGCTGCAAATTAAAATTTATGTTTTGGCCATTTAAAAGGCTTTCTGCATCTCCAGCTATCTATTCCCAGCAGAGAAAAACCCTGTCACTTTTCACAGTTGGATATTATCTGGGTACTTCTCGAGCTCTGGTGCAGTAAATGGGGGAGCCCAGCTTGGGGTTTAGACCCCACACTTCCCAAGGGAATCCCCATGGCCTCTGAAATAGTTCTCTGACACTTCAGTTGCTGCCTGTGGGACCACAGCCAGCCCTCTCATGTCTCCTCTGCACTCCATACTAGTCACATTGTGTTGAAGCTGTTTCTTCTGTCTGTGGTTGTAAGGCTTCTATTCCATTATTGTTCACTTGTTTATTCTGGATGATTCATCCACAATTTAGTTGTAACTCCAGATTGACCCTGGCATGAAATTACTGTAGCTTCCACTTACTCTTTTGCCATCTTGGAATCTCTTTGAATCATGTCTAACTCCTTACTGTGACTAGGAAAAGAGCATCTTCTTCTGATCAGCATCATTTCAGAGTCAAGACTGCAAATCCAATGCCTCTTCAGAGATATTTTCCTACTGTATACTCACCCTCACCACCTATAAGCAGGCACAGAGAGTACCTGTGATTACAGCACAGTACTAGGATGTCACTGTCATTAGGCCCCTTTAAGACCACACAGAGGGTCTGAAGCATCCTTGCTTTTCCTGGGAACTTTCCATCCACTTTCCTCCCCATCACCCCTTACTTTCACAACTACCAGTTATGTACTTTTCCTCAGTTGTATCAATGGGAAAAAGTTTTAAGATCAACAGTAATATTATAATTACCTAAGCTACAGGCATATTTTACCTTTTTATACCTATCCATTCTATCACTTTTTACATTCATGAAACATTGCAACTGGTTCCTATAAGCATAGGTCAAACCCTCAATGCCATGTCTCATTTGAACTCCATTTAAAGGGTATTATGGAATTTCACATAAAATTTTTAAATTTCTGCTTCTCCTAAAAAATGGGAAGACATAGCACACATCCCCAGGCAACAGGGTTGGCTTTGACTGTGGTTGCCTATGGGTGGAGTGTGGCTAGGAGCCTGATGCAATTTCCCGCCCAGTTTAAATCAGGGAGTAATATGGCATGACTCAGGAGTTTTTTGGTTTTGTTTTGTTTTTTTGTTTGTTTTTTAAGTTTTAAAAGTTTACCCTGGCTGTATTAAGGACTTAGTTTGAATGGTAACTCAGTTGAATACATCTGGGATCCAATTGCTTCTCATTACCTTACCATATCCCTAGTCTAGTACAAGCCACTGGCTTATTCCCTGGACAGTTGAAAAAGCCCCCTAACTTTCCTGGATCCATCCTCCTTCCCTCCATAGTCTATTCTCACAGACAACCTTAATAATATATTTAAGACATGAGAAGATTGTACTCTGACCCTTCCCATGGCTCCCACACAAAGTCCTTAGAATCCTATCCAAAATCCTTTCCAGGGTCTACAGAGACCCTGAGCCCTTGCCCAGCCCTCTGGCCTCACCTCCTGCATTCTCCTCTTCTGCCCTGTGCCCCTAGAATACACTAGTATAAAAAAAATAATATAAGCATAGCCACTTTTAAAATGAAGTCAGAGCTGCCATCCTAGAGAAAATGCCTTGCACATCTCATGCTTCAAATATTTGGAATATGAAAACTGAGCAAAATAGCCTTTGGACTGAGTCTAAATCAATATTGTATCCCAAAGAACTGTTTGCAAAGATAACAAGAAAGCAGATATTATAACTGCTGACTCATGACTACTAGAATGAAAATTAAAAACATTTTTAAGAATTAGTGTCACTGTGTTACTTTATCTGCATCAACAAATATGCCTTCCCCTAGCCTGGTAGCTCAGGGTTAGAGCATTATCCCATTATGCCTAGGTTTTGGGTTCAATCCCCCAATCAGGGCACATACAAGAGTCAACCAATGAATGCATAAATAATGGGAAAAGCAAATCATAGTTTATCTATCTACTTATCATCTATCTATACCTCTCTCCCCCTCCCTTTCTCTCTCAAACCAATAAAAAAAAAGTTTTAATGTAGGATGCAAGTTATTTTAAAAAATGCCTTTCTTCTATTGATGTAATTATTCTCTTTCCCTTTCTCATAAATACCCCTTTCCTTTGTCTCCTAATTGGAATATTATTTGGGTTTCTTCCTGAATCAGTGTTTCCCAAACAGCATTTATTAAAAATCTCAAATAAATACTTGTTGCCTCTCATTTGGACTTTTTATTTTTAGGTTAATACTAGCTTCATCACAATTCTTGAGCAAACTAAAGTTGCTCCTACCTTGAACCCTGCATCTGCTGTTTCAGTTTCTGGCATGCTCTAGTCCTGGAGCTCAGCTGGGTGACACCTTCCTTTTCACAGCTCTCTGCTCAGATGTTACTTTGGTTCCCCACCTACTGAGATCAAACAGTATGCCACACAATACTGTCTTCTACCACCTATCTTCTGTTTTATTTTTTGCACAGCACCATCACCACCTGACACAGAGGCATTGATTTGTTATTAGTCTCTGCATTCTGCAAAATCTGCAACATTCGTTTCCTGTTGTGGCCTGAAAACTTACACTGTCCAAGCACATGGGGCTGTGCTATAACCACTGTAGAGGGAATGGCTGAGAGAAGCTCCAAAAGAAGAATGTCACATGGGGCCAGGTGCAAGACCATGGGGATGTGGCCAAGGGAGTGAAGCTGAAGTGGAGCAAAGAGGAATATCTGAGAGCTATCCAGAGAGAAAGGCCAATACAGTGAAGAAATGGGCTGCAGTGGGCATCAGGTCAACATCCAGGTCTCTGACTTGTACAGTCAGGTAGAAGATGGTACCATTTCATTCAGAGGGTCACCAGCAGAGAAACAGGCTGAAGGGGAAGGCTAGGAGTTGGACATTGGGTAGGAAATGCAGCTATATGGATGCTGGAAGATGAACTTTCTATGGTCACTCTGAGCTCTTTCTGTTCAGAACCAGGGGCATGAGAATACATTGCTAGCAGAGGCGGCACATGGTGGAGTGATGCCCAAGATTTTGGTGGCAGCCTCTCTGCCGAGTGTCAAGCAGCAGCTGGCAGCAAAATATGGAGAGGACTAACTACAGACACTCTTCACACCTGATGAGTATCTAATCTGCAGAGTACTGAACTCAGAGTAGGATGAGGCAAACTTCAAGAATCTGCTGTTGATGTCTCCCCTGGTAACTGACTGACCCAATGATAAAATTATCCTTTAATAAAGAAAGCTTTTCTTTCTTTAAATATGAGGGAGGGGATTTCTGACAGAAACCAATTAAAATCTTTTCTGCCCATTACAATGTAATGGCATGAGCAGTGTGATGGTTTTTAGAAAGTGACATAAAAATAAGGAAGACAAGTTTCCCCAGATGTCAAGACAGCCTAATGGAGGTATCGACATCTGGTGTCCAGGAATTCTAGGAGCTTCTAGAAAATTCAGCACAGTGGATATCCTTTCACTTAGTGCTGAGGATTTGTTACTCTAGATCAGGGGTGTCAAACTCATTCTCACTGGGGGCCACATCAGCCTCATGGTTGCCTTCAAAGGGCCAAATGTAATTTTAAGACTGTATAAATGTAACTACTCCTTAACAGTTAAGCGAGAGCTCAGTGGTGCTGCTAGGTAGAAATAAGGTGCTGGCCAGATAAGGCCCATGGGCCTTGTGTTTGCCACCCATGCTCTAGATGTAGAATCAGATTTAAAATAAAAGGAAAGCATTGGTTCGCAAAACAGGCTTTGGAGAGAGGTAAATGGCCAGAGTAGAGACACAGCCCACATGAAAGATTAAACACAGAAGGAATCACAGATCAACCCCTGATGAAGCCAAGGGTCTGTAACTAGGGACTTGCATATAGTATAAAACACCTGAGAGGCCTTCTCAGGAGGTAGGAGGAAGAGAGAAACTCAAAAAAAGCTTTACAGTTTCAGAGATTGAATTCTTCCCACAGACCACAGAAAAGAGACAATTATAGGAAAATTTCACTTTACTGGCTACTCTGGTTGAATATTATCATTCTTGACTATGAGTAATTCTGTTTTAGTATGTGTAGTTAAATCCTCTGCTTTTATAGACAAGAGTACCTTCTGCCAATGAACTGTGACTTGAAGCTCTATAATTTGTGTAAATGTGTTGTAATTAACTGAGCTTTAAAAAATTGACATTGAGGATCTCAAGGTCTTGGAAATGGCCGTGGGCTTGGAAAAAGTCACCTTCTAAGAAGGTGATCAAAGATGCATGATTAACACAAAGATCCTCTAAATTTCTTTTGAAGGGGGCATTTTAAAAATCTATGTGTATGACTTCTGGTCAAGATGGGCATAGGCAGACATGACTTGCCTCTTCACAAAACCACATCAAAATTACAACTAAAATATAGCACAGCCATCACTCAGAACCATCAGAAACTGGGTTGAATGGAAGTCTGAAAACTATGGAATTAAAGAAACCACATCCAAACTTCCAGCCAAGATGGAAGTGTAGGTAGACACACTGTGCCTCCTCACACAACCAAAAGAAGGACAACAACAATTTAATAACAAAAAATAACCAGAACTGACAGAAAATCAAACTGTATGGAAGTCCAACAACTAAGGAGTTAAAGAAGACACACTCATCCAGACTGGTAGGAGGGGCAGAGTTGGGCAGCCGGGGTGGAGAGGACTCACGGCAAGGTGGCAGCCGGTAGACCCAGCAAGGTGGCACATTGTGGAACTGGGCGTTCAAGGGTACAGCTGGTTGGCAAAGTAGTGGCTGGCAGACTGGGAGATCCCACATTCTCATGCAGATAAACTGGGTAAAACTGGATACTGGGAAAAACTGCACAACCCAGGGCCCCAGAGCAGGGAAATAAAGCCTGAGGATTTATTTCAACCACTGATTGAAAACACCTGTGGGGGTTGAGGTGCCAGGAGAAACTCCCAGCCTCACAAGAGAGTTCATTGGAGAGATCCACAAGCTTCTAGAATATACACAAGTCAACCCACGTGGGGATCAGCACCAGAAGGGCCCAATTAGCTTGTGGGAAGCAGGGGAAGTGACTGAAATTCAGCAGAGAGTGGATCAAGTGTCATTGTTTCCTCTCAGACCCCTTCCCCACATATAGCCTCACAAACCAGCAACATGGGTTACCCTGCCCCAGTGAATAACTAAGGCTCTGCCCCTCACTACGTAACAGGCATGTCAAGACAAAAAAAAAATGGCCCAAACAAAAGAGCAGATCAAAGCTCTTGAAAAAATACAACTAAGCAACAAAAAGGTAGCCAACCTATCAGACACACAGTTCAAAACACTGGTAATCAGGATGCTCACAGCATTGGTTGAATTTGGTCACAAATTAGATGAAAAAAAATGAAGGTTATGCTAAGTGAAATAAAGGAAATAAAGGAAAATGTACAGGGAACCAATAATGATAGAAAGGAAACTGGGACTTAAATCAACGATGTGGACCAGAAGATAGAAAGAAACATCCAGTCAGAAAAGAATGAAAAAACAAGAATTTAAAAAAATGAGGAGAGGCTTAGGAACCTCCAGGATACCTTTAAATGTTACAACAACTGAATTATTGTGGTACCAGAAAGAGAAGAGGAAGAGCAACAAGTGGAAAAGTTATTTGAATGAATAATAAAAGAGAATTTCCCCAATCTGGCAGAGAAAGTAGACTTCCAGGAAGTCCAAGAAGCTCAGAGAATCTCAAAGAACTTGGACCTAAGGAGGAACACACCAAGGAACATCATAATTACATTACCCAAGGTTAAAAATTAAGGAGAGAATCCTAGAAGCATCAAGAAAAAAGAAGACAGTTACCTACAAAGGAGTTCCCATCACACTGTCAGTTGATTTCTCAAAAGAGACCTTACAGGCAAGAAGGGGCTGGAAAGAAGTATTCCAAGTCATGAAAGGCAAGGACCTACATCCAAGATTGCTCTATCCAGCAAAGCTATTATTTAGAATGGAAGGGCAGATAAAGTGCTTCTCAGATAAGGCCAACTTAAAAGAGTTCATCATCACCAAGCCCTTATTATATGAAATGTTAAAGGGATTTATCTAAGAAAAAGAAGATTAAAAAATGTACAGTAAAATGACAGCAAACTCACAATTATTGACAACCACATCTAAAACAAAAACAAACAAACTAAGCAAATGACTAGAATAGGAACAGAACCACAGAAATAGAGATCACATGGAGGGTTATCAACAGGGAGTAAGAGGAGGAGAGAGGGGGAAAAGGTACAGAGAATAAGTAATATAGATGGTAGGTATAAAATAGACAGGGGGAGGGTAAGAATAGTATGGGAAATGTAGAAGCCAAAAACGTATATGTATGACACATGGACATGAACTAAAGCGGGGGAATGTGGAATGAGGGAGTATACAGGGTGGAAGGGAGTGAAGGGGGGTAATGGGACAACTGTAATAGCATAATCAATAAAATATATATTTTTAAAAAAGAAACCTCTGCCCTGGCTGGCATAGCTCAGTGGATTGAGTGCGGGCTATGAACCAGGCATCACAGGTTTGATTCCCAGTCAGGCCACAGGCCTAGGTTGCAAGCCATGACCCCCAGCAACCGCACATTGATGTTTCTCTCTCTCTCTCTCCCTCCCTTCCCTCTCTAAAAATAAATAAATAAAATCTTAAAAAAAAAAGAAACCTCATCCATTCAGACTGGTACAAGTGGTGCAGATGTGGAAGGAGCTGGTCTCACACTCACGGGTAGTGGATAAAAATTCAGGAGGGATATCTCAGGAGTGAGGAGCACCAGACCAATACCAGACCCCCAGCTGAAGATTCCAGTGCCAGGAAGATAAATCTCCACAACTTCTGGCTTCAAACACCAGCAGGGATTGAGCTAATAGAAGAAACTTCTGGAGACTCAAGCAGTTCCTCTTAAAGAATGCACACATGTACTCACCTCTCTCTGACTCACTCTCCCTGAGCTCCAGCACCAGGGTAGCAGCTTGAAAAAGTACCAGCAGTATATAGGGAGAAACTGAAGTGTCTGGCATCAAGGCAAGCACAGGCCATTTTCTCTTTTCTAAACCCTCCCCACCACAGAACAAGTAGGCTGGTGCCGTATCTGAGTCTCCACCAACCTGGCTAACACTCTTTGACCCACCTTGGAGATCCCCAGAGATTCTTTCCCACCCAATTCATGGGCCCACCCAAGCTGCTTTTACTTGTGAATGGCTGGTCTTGGTGCATGCTACACAACTCCTGAATTCTATAAAACAAGCAATAGCTGGCTTCAGTGAGCCCCAGGCCCAAGCACTATCAGCAGCCAGATTAGAATCACTGCTTGGCTTCCCCTGAGAATTTCCAAGCTCAACACAAGTAGCAGCCATCTCAGATTGCCTTATAGCTCAGGCAGGGTGCCCTGGGCAAAACACAGGTTGGGGCTTCTCTTGGCCTAAACCTCCTGGGAAACCATAGGGCCTGCACACCCAGTGGACAGCTACAGACCACTTGGAGCACCATCATTCTGACCCTGAACAGATGATCCTTCACGGGGTCTTGAGGTGGGTCAGTGGTCAGAACCATTCTTTGCAATTGACTGGCCTGGGTAAATCCCTCCCATTGATCTGTCAACAGCAACAAAGCTCAACTATAAGAGGAAGGTGTACTCATCCCACACAAAGGGCATGCCTTGAGTACCCAGTTTGGGTGATAGGGAAGGCTGTGTCACTGGACCCTAAAGGACACCTACTACATTAGGCCACACAACCAAGACACGGAGTCAAAGCAGATCTACCTGATACATAGAAACAAACACAGGGAGTCTGCCAAAATGAGAAGACAAAGAAACATGGCCCAAATGAAAGAAGAGATCAAAACTTCTGAAAAAGAGCTAAATGAAATGTAGATAAGCAATCTATCAGATGCAGAGTTCAAAACACTGTTTATAAGGATGCTCAAATACCTTAGTGAGGACCTCAGCAACATATAAAAAATCCAGTCAGAAACTAAGGTTTCACTAATTGAAATAAAGAACAATTTACAGGAAAACAACAGTGGATGAAGCTGAGAATCAAATCAATGATTTGGAACATAAGGAAGCAAAAAACAACCACCCAGAACAAGAAGAGTAAAAAAATGTTGATAGTATAAACAGTCTCTGAGACAACTTCAAGAGGTCCAACATTCATCTCCTAGGGGTGCCAGAAGGAGAAAAGAAAGAGCAAGAAATTGGAACTCTTTCTGAAAAAAAATCTTCCCTAATTTGGTGAAGGAAATAGACATGCAAGTCCAGGAAGCACAGAGAGTCCCAAACAAGATGGATGAAAGGAAGCCCACTTTAAGACACATTATAATTAAAATATCAAGGGTTAAAGATAAAGAGAGAATCTTAAAAGCAGCAAGAGAAATTAGTTACCAGATGGTTGTCAGATGGGAGGTGGGTACAGGAGAATGGTTGAAGATGTAAGGGGATTAAGAAGTGCAAGAAGGTAGTTACAGAACAGCCATGGGGATATAAAGTACAGTATAGGAAATGAAGTAGCCAAAGAACTTAAACACTTGACCCATGGATATGAACAATGTTGGAGGGATTGCCTGAAGGAGTAGGGGATGCTGGGTAGAGGGGGGGCAAAAAGAAAAACCAGGACAACTGTAATAGCATAATCAATAAAATATAGTTTTAAAAGGGAAATAAATAAATAAAACAAATTAGAAAATTAAAATCTATGTGTGTTCAAGGATAAAATTTAATTTTCAAAATATGTTAGCATAAGAACAAAATTAAAAATGGCTTTAAGTTGGAGCTAATGGAAAACATTAGTATGAGCTAACTTACTTTAAAAGGATTCCAATTCTGTCACTAACAGGAACACTGGATAGTTCCCTAGTTCTCTTAATACCTGTCTACAGCCTGTTCTTATAGAGAATCCAAGGCCTAGATCTCAGTCTATGGCATTCTTCCCCACAAATAGGGGTCAGAACTTCTTGGAGAGTCACTGAGCCAATGTTGAGGATGAGGAAAATTAAGATGCACCCAGGACATCTTGTGGTTACCAGAGAATGTTTTCTTTAAATTTTTTAAAATTGTGTGGATTTATAGAGAGAGGAAGAGAGAACTACAGAGAAACATTGACCTGTTGTTCCACTTATTTATGCATCCACTGGTTGACTCCTGTATGTGCCCTCATCAGGGATCAAACTCACAACCTTGGCATATCAGGATGACATTCCAACCAACTAAGTGATCCAGCCAGTGTACCAGAGAATGTTTTCTAAAGTGTTTGAAATATTACTAAATAAAACGAAGGACTCTCACTGGCCAAACTTTGAAGTTTTGAGTACTGAAAATAAAGTCAGCTGGAGTGTGTTAAAAAGATGTGAGACCTTAATAAATTGAAAAGGAGTTTTATTTTTTTAATCCTTTACATTAATCTACCCAAATTATTTGAGCCTAAATACAAGTTCTAATCACCTAAGTTTACTATCTCAATATATAAGAATATAAAGATAAAATTAGAACAAATACTTAAATTAACCTTTTTTATGTCACTTGTTAATTTTAAGATAAAATGTGTTAAAATTAGAGATGGAGTTATCTAAAAAGTAAGGTAAAGACAAGTGTACAAAATGGTAGTTAAATGAAACTTTTAAAAACAATTTTGAAAACCAAACTGTTTTACCACAAATTCAGCAATCATGCTCTGATATTTATCCAATGCAGGCAAATATTTATAACATCTGTATTCATAATGTCCAAAACTTGGAAGGAACTAAGATCTCCTTTGGTAGATGAGTACATAAATAAACCTTAGTACATACTGATGATGGAATATGATTCAGCAATAAAACAACTAACAAGCCATTAAAAGACGGAGAGGATCCCCAAATGCATATTGCTAAATAAAAAAAAACTCTGAAAAGGCTACATATTTTATGATTCCAACTACATATGACATTCTACAAAAGACAAAACTACAGAGACAATAAAAAGATCAGTGGCTTCCAGGGGTTCATGTGAGACAGGATGGATCAGTGGAGCATGGAAGGTTTTAGAGTAGTGAAACTGTTCTCTACAATACTATAATGGCTGATACATGTCATGATACATTTATCAAAACCCATAGAATGTGTAACACTGAGTGAATCCTGATGTAAACAATGGACTTTAGTTAATAAAAGTATCAATATTGGTTCATCAATTGTAACAAGAATGTATCAATAATGCAAGCCATTAATAATAAAGAAAACTGAGGAGAGAAGTGTTGGGGACTTAGAGTAGAATCCTCTGTACTTTCCACTCAATTTTTTTGTAAATCAAAGCTGCTAAAAAAAAATAACACTTATTAATTAAAATGAAAGTACTAGTTTCTCTTCACCCACCTCATAAAATGGAACAAGAGACTAAACCAATATCTTTATTAACAGACACAAATAGAAATTAAGAGTTGTCCAAAAACATTTATCTATGCATCATTGGTGCAGTAAACTAAAAAAAAAAAAAGTCATCAAAGCAATGTCTAAGATAAACACAAGTGTGTGTACAATAGCATTACCATTAATAATACTTTTTTTGTTATGTTAAGCTTATATTGTCATATTTATTGCTTCATTTCAACCTGTCACAAACTTAATAATACACATATTTCAAAAGTGGGACAAGAACTGTCTTGGGCTTCCAGTTAAGCATCATAAATTAGACTATTATGTTTATTGCTCCCCTTCAAAAGTCCTGCAGAAATGGTAATAAAAGAATAGAAAAGGTACAAACTCATGAGGTCAAAAAAAATGGTAGAAGAGACCAACTGCAGATGCAAAATTTCTGTGGATTTTGGAGAATGGAAAGAGGATGAAGCTTGGAAAATCACAGAGGTGGGTAAATATAGAGATCATAAAATCAATTTGCCCCACAGAACCTGGGAGCCACCTGGAACGATAATGGGGGAGGGGCTGAGGAGGTGTAAATAGAAACAGAAATTTGTGGGGAAGTGATTCGGCTTAAGGGTCTCCTTCCCTACCATGAGCAACCAAGAGACCTCCCTCCTTGAGCCTCCTCCTTAGAGATCAACGGTTATTCTCTTGAGATGTTGTACCCTGTACTGTATGCACTAGATAAGGGGCACAAAGTGAAACAAGGAAGCATGGTATTAAAGGCAGAAACACAAAATACCCAACTGTACTGCCCTCTGACACTTTCCTCTGCCTTGATCCTCATCATTAATTCAATAAATGTTATTGAATGCAACTTTATATGAGATACTGTTTTAGGGGATTCAATAATGACCCACACAAGCAAAGTTCCTGATCTTATGGAGGTGACATTCTAGAAGAAAAGACAGTCAATATACAAATATATTAAGAATATATATTAAAAGAGCAGGTGATGTTCAAAGAAAACTGAAATATGATTATGGGATAGAGTGGCAGGACTCTATTTTAGAGAGGTAGTCAGGAGAGGATCTCAGAAGAGGTCAGAGGGAAGCAGAGACTTGAATGAAGTGAGGGGCCCTGCCAGGATGTGGAAACAAGTATTCTGGGCACCAAGTGCAAAGGCTGTGAGATAGGAGCATGCATGGCTTGCTCAAGGAACTGCAAGGAAGCCAGTGGGTGCCAGGCATGCAGTGAAAAGTAGGGATAAGTCAAGAAAAGCCAGTGAGGATCAGATCCTACAGGGTTTGAAGATTACGATGAAAACATAAGATTGGATTCCAAAAAAGATGGGAAGTCATTGGAGGGATCTGAGCATATCTGAAGTCCTTTTTAAAAGGAACATTCTGGATGCTATGTGAAGAATAGCTGAGAGGGAAGATGGTGGAGGCAGTCAGATCTATCAGGTGCTATTGAACAGCACCAGAACTAGACTGCCCACCACCACCAACATATCAACAGGAAGAAAGAGTTCATCCTTTAGTGACAACAAATGGATTCTGAAGGAGGCACTGCCTACTGGAATCAGGTTCTGCTGTTGAAAGGCAATGGACCCCTGGTCACAGCATAGTGCAGCCCAAAAGGACACTGGAAAAAAGACCAATGCACACATACACATACAACCTCCAATCCCCTTTTCTTCCATTACAAAACTCATCAAACATGCAAGTACAAGAATAATGACACATATCACTAGTAAGATAAAACAGAAACTATTTTTACCTTATTTACTTCATGTATTTCTGTTTTAAAAATTAATGGATGAGCTAATAAAAAAATATTAGAGCTATAGCTGAAGTCCTTCTTTTCTCCTTCCTTATTAAAGGTAAACGTTACTGGGAAGTTAATGGGCATTATGCCTATTGTGCATTTTTACTACACAGTACTATATCCATAACAATCTGATATTTTGTATGTTTTTAAAATTACATGCCTCATGAAATTACATGAAATCATACAGTATATATCTATTGTATCTTACCTTATGTGTTCAATATAATTTATTTGAGATATTTTCACTGATATGAGTAGTAGCTTATTCATTTTAACTGCTGAAGAGTGTTATTACATAAACAAACTACCACAACAACAAACACTCATCATAGCTTTTGTCATTTCATTTTATTTATAATAAGTAATTTAATCTACAAAATGGTCCTAAGATAGAGGAACTATTGTAACAATGTTTAGAAATGAGAAAACGAGACACAGAAAAGTTAAATAAATTGTTCAAGGGCACTTAGCCAGCAAATCAAAGAAGTTTAGCTTTAGAGGCATTGACTTAACCACTACAGTGAAAAAGAAGTTATTTACAATTTTCACTAATATAAATACCCATATGTTCTTATGTAAATATGGGAGAGTCTCTCTAAAGCAGACATCTACAAATGGGCTATAAAACATGTGAATGCTTGGTGTGGCAGGCTGAGTAATGGCCCTCAAATATGTCCACATTCCAATTCCTGGAACATGTGGAAATGTTATCTTATATGGGAAAATGGATTTATGGATATGATTAAGTCAAGTAGTTTGAAATGAGATTATCCTGAATTATCTGGGTGGGCCCAACGTCATCACAAAAATTCTGTGAAAAGGGAAGCAAGGGGGTTAGAGTCAGAAAAAGAGATATGATAACGGAAGGAAAGGTGAAAAGGGAGATAGTAAGCAGAGGAGAGATGAAGGAAGCTATTTAAAGATGCTCTACTGTTGGCTATAAATTTGGAGGAAGCCAGAAGTTAAGAAATAAGGGACTTCAGTCAAGATGATGGTGTGGATAAATGTGATACTCTCCTCTTCCCACAACCACATCAAAATTACATTAAACTACAGAATCATTATTCATAACAGCCTGAAATATGGCTGAATGGAAATCTTACAACTAGAAAAATTAAAGAAGCAGCCACATCAAGACTGGTCAGAGGGGTGGAGGTGCAAATGGGTTGGTGCCACACCCACATGTGGCAAATAAAAATTGGGAGGGATATCTCAGCTGCAGAGGTCCCCCCTAAAAAGCAAGGGGCCCAACCCTCACACTAGGACCCTCAACTCAGGGCTCCAGAGCAAGGAATAGACGTCCCAATAACTTCTGGCTATAAAAACCAGTGGGGATTGAGGCTGAGGAAAACAAAAGCTCCTGGAGTCCCAGGCTGTTTGTTTTAAAGGGCCTGTACAGGGATTTACTCAGATTCACTTTTTCTGAGTTTGAACATTGGGGAAGCAGCTAGAAAGGCACCAGAGAAATAGGGGGAAGAGCTGAATTACCTGGCACTAGGGAGAGAGCTGGGGAACAACTTTCTCCCAGATGAAAATGATGATAGAGGCTATTGTTCCTTTGATGAGCCTGCCCTGCACAGAGCTTGCAGGCAGACACCATATCTGAGACTCCACCAACCTGGCTCACATTATTTGCCCCACCATAGTGATTCTCTGAGGCCCTACCACACCCAACTTTCAGGCCCACCCAAGTTGCTTGCAGTGACATTTCTATTTGAATGGATTGTCTTGACTCAGGCCTCAGATTTTCCTAAAGTCTCTCAAACAAGCAGCTTCTGGCCTCAACATGCCTGTATCTCTTGCTAAGTGGCCCTAGACACAGCACTAGCAGCAGCTAGCCTTGGTTCACAGCTTAGACTCACCTGGGCACCTCCAAACCCAGCAAAAGTAGAATCCATCTGCAGATGGCTTTGTAGCTCATTCCAGGTGACTTCACACAGAACACAGATAGCAGCTGACCTTGGCCTACTGTGATGGATACCAGCCAGCAGTATCCATCACTGCTGTACATGCTCAAAACATGAGAAAACATACACATGGATGATAAGTCCTGTGGAGGAGTAGGGATGAAACGGCTACTCTCTCTAGTGGAGAGCGTCCCATTTTCCTGCCCAAGCAGGCTTTTAATTAAGAATACAGATACAGTTTGTGAATTACAGTCTGGCAGGGAAGATAAAACAAGTAGTTAGCTTTGAAAGGGGCTGGCAGATCTCCCACTGGGATTCTGGGCTGAGATTTTGGGGTTTTATCATTTAAAAAGACTACAGGACTCAGAAGCTTAGATTCGTTTCCTGCCTGTGCCTTCATATTCTAATTAAAGAGCATACTCCAGCAAGCAGATCTCACAGTATTTTGTATGTTCTATGTCCCAAGCCTGACTACCCCAGGGGTCCATTGACTCTGGTCTGGACTGCACCACCCCTGTTATTTCTGCAGGCCTGAGTCGGGCAGAGGAGACAAGGCAGCCAGGAGACTTGGATTTCTCAAGGACTCAGGCTTTGACGAAAACAAGGGGGCAGGGGTTGATGTCGATCACTCCTTCATTTCCACAGCCCCCTGAGTCTCTTCCTTTAGGGCATTCCCACATGATTGTGTCTGTCTAAACTTCATTCTCTTTCTTAGAGAATTGTTACCTGTTATTGACTGCCAATCATGCAAAGGGAGCCAGGCATTAGAACAGGCAGCGTTCATGCCAGGGAAATAAGTTTTGTCTCCTTAGTGTCTCCTGGTTCAAAGGCCTCTTACTCAGCCTTAGCCATGGGCAGTTACAGTTTCCTGAAATGAGGCAGGGTGGACCCCAACAGCCTACACCTCCCAGGAAGCCTCAGGGCCAGCACATTCAGTGGACAGCTTCAGACTACATCAAAGCACCACCACCAAACCACCTCCAAGCTCCAAGCCCCACTGAAGTAAGTTCTGCTGTGTGGGGTGGGCCTCTGCATAGCTGATCCTCCACAGTGGTTGGTGGTTGCAGCCAATCCTTGCAGCTGATTGGCCTGGGGGTAAATAATTCCCATTGATATGTCAACAGCAATCAAATCTCAACTACAAGAAAAGGGTGTACTAAACCCACACAGGAGGCTCACCTTGAGGATCCAGCTTGGGTAGTCAAAGAGGCTGTGCCACTGAATCCTACAGAAGACCTAATATATTAGGCAGCTCAACCAATCTGGGAGACATAGCAGTTCTACCTAATATATAGAAACAGAGAGGCAGCCAGAATGAGGAGACAAAGAAACATGTCCCAAATGAGACAACAGAAAAAAAAGTCCAGAAAAACAACTAAATAAATTGAAACAAGCAACCTACTAGATACAGAGTTCAAATAATGGTTATTTAAAAAGTTCAATAAACTCAGTGAGAACTTTAATAGCATAAAAAAAGAACCAGTCAGAAATGGAGGATACACTAATTCAAATGAAGAATAATTTACAGGGAATCAACAGTAGAGTAGATGAAGCCAAGAAGGAAATTAGTGATTTGGAAAATGAGGAAGTAAAAAATACCCAATCAGAACAGCAAAAAGAAAAAAGAATCCAAAAAAAAAAATGATGATAATGTAAGGAGCTCTGGGACAAGTTCAGGTGTACCAACATTTGCTTTATGGGGCTGCCAGAAGGAGGAAAGAGCAAAGAATTGAAAATCTATTTGAAAAAAATAATGACAGAAAACTTCCCTAACTTAGTGAAGAAAACAGACATACAAGTCCAGGAAGCACAGAGAGTACCAAACAAGATGAACCCAAAGAGGCCCACACCAAGACACATCATAAAAGCAGCAAGGGAAAAAGCAGTTAATTACCTGCAAGGGAGCTATGATAAGGATATCAGCTGATTTCTCAGAAACTTTACAGGCCAGAGGGGATTGGCAAGAAATATTCAAAGTGATGAAATGCAAGGAGCTACAACCAAGATTATTCTACCCAGCAAAGCTATCATTTAGAATTGAAAGACAGGTAAAAAGCTTTGCAGACAAGAAAAAGCTAAACAAGTTCATCACCACCAAACCAGTTTATATAAAATGTTAAATAGTCTTCTTTAAGAAGAAGAAGAAGAAGTTAAAAAGATTAAAAATGAACAATAAAATGTCAATAAATACATATCTATCAACAACTGAATCTAAAACATAAAATAAATGAACAAGCAGAATAGAAACAGATTCATAGACAGAACATTTTGACAGGTGCCAGTGGGAAGCTTGACAGGGAAGATGGGTGAAAAAGGTGAACAAATTAAGAAGTACAACTTGATTGTTACGGAATTGTCATGGGGATGTAAAGTACAGCATAGGGAATATAGTCAATAATGTTCTAATAGCTATGTATGTGTTATATGGGTGCAAGATTTATCAAGATAATCACTCACTAAATTATGTAATGTCTAATCACTGTGGTATACACCTGAAACTAATATAATAATGTATGTCAACTCTAACTGAAAAATTAGAAAAATAAGTAATAAAAAAATACAGCCCTGACCAGCATAGCTCAGTGGTGTGGCCATCATCCTTCAAAATGAAAGGTCAAAAATTCAATTCCTGATCAGGGCACAGGTCTGGGTTGCAGACTAGGTTGAAGGGTGTGTGAGAGGCAACCAGTTGATGTTTCTCTCACACATTGATGTTTCTAGCCCTCTCTTTCCCCCTCCATTCCCCTCTCCCTATAAGTAAATAAATAAAATCTTAAAAAAAAAGAAATACAGGCAACTTCTAGAAGCTAACCAAGGCAAGGAAACAGATTCTCTCCTAGAGGTCAAGAAGGAGTACAGTCCTGCTGACTAATTATGGCCTTCTTACCTCTAAAATTGTAAGGCAATAAATTTGTGTTGTTTTAAATCACCAAATTGTTACAAATGTGCTTGTTAAAGCAGCAATAGTGAACTCATACACACAGAGTATGCAAATAAAAGCTAGGCAGTGTGTGATTATGAAGAAAGTATGGAGGTGAGTAGTACAGGATGATGAGATGAAGTTAGAGAATCAATAGGGGCCAGAGGTATTAGGGCCTTTTAGTCAATGGCTGGGATCTTGGCTTTTACTCTAATGTAGGGAACTATTCAGGCATATAAAGCAGAAGAGTAAAATTATTTAACCTAACTTATAAAAGACTTACTTGTTGCCATGAATAGGCAGGAAAGTAATGGGTAACATAAATAAAAATGACTATGGGCATACCCAAATCTGTGCTTCCATGAGGAACCAATATCAGAGGCTTAGCACTACAGGGTGAAATAGACTTCACTTACTGAACCAGCCATTCACTAAACAAATAAACAAGCAAATAACAAGGACAAGCTCTGAGCGTGGGGGAGTAGAACACCAGTACACAGAGGTACTACAATATTGTATCTAAAATGTCCATTGTCACCCTGGCTGGCATAGCTCAGTGGATTGGGTGTGGGCTGTGAACCAATGCATCGCAGGTTCAATTCCCAGTCAGGGCACATGCCTGGGTTGTGGGCCAGGTCCCCACTGGGGGCCACATGAGAAGCAACCACACATTGATGTTTCTCTCTCTCTCTCTTTCTCCCTCCCTTCCCATCTCTAAAAATAAATAAATAAAATCTTTTAAAAAAGTGATTGTTCCTAGAGATTTATCCACACACACACACACACACACAAAAAGTCCATTGTCAACAAAAAATATGAATTATGCAAAGAAACAGGAAAGTATGACCTGTACACAAGAAAAAAAGAACAAAATGTCCAATTAAAAAAAAACTAAGGGAAACCATGTTTAAAGAAGTAAAAAAAGGACACCCTGTACTCTAAGATGGCATCAATCATACCACTGAAGGAGAAGAGACTCATGAATGTCAAACTAGGGGAGTTGCCAAACTGGATACTGATGTGGGATGTCATCCCTAAAGGCATTCCTGGAGCATTTCAAAGAGGTTACTACCAGTATTACAACAAGTATGTCAATGTGAAAAAAAGTCAGTGTTGCTGGAGATTCTACAGTGCTGGCACCAATGCTTTTGAACTACTGCTGTTCTTATAAGGAACTCAAACATGGGAGGCAACACAAGCACCACTGAAGAGGACCCAGTACGGACTCCATATTATTGACCATTATCTTTGCACAGCACCTCTGAATCTTTTTATATTGTAATTAATACCTAATAGAATATGGCTCATAAAAAGAAGGTGATAATGCTACTGTCATATTGAATAGAGAATAAAAATAAATATGTAGAAATTACCATCGTAACTTGGTACACATTAATTCATTCTGGAACTCATGATGAGTGTGGAAACCAATGATTACCAAACTGTTCATGAGCTACTATGAGGCTGAAGTGTTGACCTCTGTTTCAGTGCAAGACAGGGGCGCTGAATGACGAGCAAGCACCAAGTGCTGAAACATTTTTTTTCCTCATCAAAATGTGACAAGGACTTCCATCCAAGATGGAGACATAACTAGATACACTTTGCCTCTTCACAAAGCCAAAAAAAAAGGACAACAACAAATTTAGAAGCAAAAAATAACCAGAACTGCCATAAAATCGAACTGTATGGAAGTCTGACAACCAAGGTGTTAAAGAAGAAACATTCATCCAGACCATTAGAAGGGGTGGAGATGGGCAATAGGGTGGAGAGGACTCACAGCAATGTGGTAGCTGAAGGACAAAGATGGGCAAGGTGGTGGCTGGTGGACGGGGTGAAGCAGAAGCTGGCAGAACAGTCAATCCAACATTGCCATGCAGATAAACTGGGAGGAACAACTGGAAAGCAAGACAGACCATGAAACCCAGGGTTTCAGTGCAGGAAAATAAAGTGTCAACACCCCTGACTTAAAAAAAAAAATGTGAGTGTTGAAGTGGCAGGAGAAACTCCCAGCCTCAAAGGAGAGTTTGTTGGAGGGACCCACAGGGTTCTAGAAAGTACATTCAACCAGAACAAAATGAAGAAACAAGAATTCAAAAGAATGATGAAAGGTTTAGGAACCTCTGGGACAACTTTAACATTCCAACATTTGAATCATAGGGGTGCCAGGAGAAAAGGAAGAACAAAAACCTGAAAACCTATTTGAAAAAATAATAAAGGAGAACTTTCCTAATCTGGCAAAGGAACTAGACTTCCAAGATGTCCACGAAGCTCAGACTTCCAAAGAAATAGGCCCCAAGGAAGCACAAATGAAGGCACATCATAATTGCATTATCCAAGATTAAAGATTAGGAGAGAATCTTAAAAGCAGCAAGAGAACAGGAGACAGTTATCTACAAAGGAGTTCCCGTAAGACTAGCAGCTGATTTCTCAAAAGAAACATCGCATGCTGAAAAAGAGGCTGAAAAAAGTATTCAAACTCATGAAAGACAAGGATCTACATCCAAGATTGCTCTATCCAGCAAATCTATCATTTAGAATGGCAGGGCACATAAAGTACTTCCCAGATAATGTCATATTAAAGGAGTTCATCATCATCAAGCCCTTATTATATGAAATGTTAAAGGGACTTATCTAAGAAAAAGAATATCATCAAAACTATGAACAGTAACATGACAACAAACTCACAACTATCAACAACTGAACCTAAAAAAAATACAAAAACAAAAACAAACTAAGCAAACAGCTAGAAGAGTTACTGATTCACAGAAACAGAAATTACATGGAGGGTTAACAGTGGGGAGAGGGAAGTGGGAAGAATGGGGAAAAACATGCAGGTAATAAGAAGCACAAATGGTAGGTACAAAATAGACAGGGGGAGGTTAAGAATAGTATGGGAAATGGAGAAGCCAAAGAACTTGTATGTGTGACCCACGGACATGAACTAAGTTTGTGGACTGATGGTGGGGGCAGAAGCACAGGGTGAATGAGAATAAAGGAGAAAAATGGGACAACTGTAATAGCATCAATAAAATACATTTTTAAAAAGAAAAATTAAATAAATAAATGAATAATTATCATATGATAGAAATTGTTTTCCATAAGAAAAAAGTGATGCATACAGGGTTTGCTGAGTTCTGAAGCTGATGACTACTGAAGCATGACTATATTTTTTAAAATAAACAACAAAAGGAACATTCTAGAGTTTAAAAATATGATAACAGAAATGAAAATTTCCTTGAAGCACCTTAACAGTAAGTTTTAGCTAAGAGAAGGGACAATTAGCAAATGTGAAGATAGGTGTATACAGAGTATGTAATCTGAAGAACAGAGAAAAAAATAATGTGGAGAAATGAAGAGCGCCTCAGAGAAAAATGGGACATTAGCACACCACCTGGGCAAAATGAAATTATCAGGAGAGGAGAGAGAAAGGAGCTGAAAAATATTTGGAAAAAATGATGGTTGAAAATTCTCAAGCATATTTTAAAATACTAACCTAGACATCTAGGAAGATTAATGAGTTCCAAGTAGGGTAAGCTCAAGAGGATTCACAAATCCTTTGTGGAAAAAATTGCTAAAAGTCAAAAAAAGAGAAAACCTTGAAATCAACATGAGAAAAACAACTCATCACTTACAAGAGAACCACAATAAGACTCTCAGCTGATTTGCCTGCAGAAACCATGGAAACCAGAATACAGTGGGATAACATGTTCAAAGTGCTCCTTGGAGAAAATTGTCAACCACAAATTTTGTATCCAACAAAGCTATCTTTCAAAACTGAAGATTTTTAAGTACATTCCCAGATAAACAAAAACTGAGAGAATTTGTAGCAGATGACTTGTTGTACAAGAATAATAAAGGAATTTCTTCCAGCCAAAAGCAAGTGACCCTAGACAGTAATTCATACCCACAATGTGAATGACCTTTGAAAATAATATGTTAAGTAAAAGAAGCCTAATACAAAGGTCACATATTACTTGATGCTGTTTGTATGACATATCCAGAATAGGTAAATCCATAGAAACAGAAAGTATATTGGTAATGGTCAAGAGCTGGAGTGAGGGAGAAGTTGAGTGTAACTGATTAATGTGTACAGAGTTTTCTGTTAGAATGATGAAAATGTGTTTGAAGTAGATAGAGATGGAGGTTGCAAAATATCATGAGTGCACTAAATTCCATTAAATTGTTCACTTTAGAATTATTTACTCTATGTTATGTGAATTTCATTTCAATAAAAATTGAATCAGGCAGTAGGAAGATGGCAGCAAGGTAGGTGGGAGTGGACCCCACTTCCCCCTGTGCACAGGTGGAACACCTAGCCAATCTTCTGAGGAACAGAGGGAACAGTCAATGGTATTCCAGCATATATGAAGGTTGGTAGCCAAAATTGTAGAGGATATTGAAAAACAGATGGTAAGGAGATTGCTTTGGGATGGTAAGGCCCCTAGGGCCAGTGTAGGGACCAGGGCTACTGCAGCTCCTGACCCAGTGCTGGCTGGTGCCTGCCTCAGGATCCTTGGATGAGAGCCATGTAAATGGTTCCCTCCCCTGCCAAACAGGGAGGATAGAGTGGCACCAGGATGTACCTGGATGCTTTAAGTCACTGGGGGGAATAAACACAAAGTGAGAGGTGCACAGGAGCAGTGTTCAACCACTGAGAAAATAAATGCTGGCTGGGTCATTTCCAGAGAAATTGGGGAGCCAGGTGACACCTGGAGAAGGGAGAATTGGTCTGTGATGGATCCTGACCCAGAAAGTCTCCAGTCTCGCTGGAGAATTTTGCTGTGACAGGCCAGACACTTGTTAGGGATGGTGGCCCTAAACAGAGGGATTTTGTTCAGGAGAAGGCTCTCAGTGGCTGTTTGGGGAACTCTCCCCTGTCTCTGCTACTGTGGCCATAGCCTTTGCTGTCCCCCTGGCCCCACCACCACAACCAGGGCCCCTGACCCTGAGCCTCAGCATTGAAGACCCCTGTGCCCACCCCCACCAACACTGCAGCCTCTACAGCAGTGGCCCAGCCCCATGAGGCCAGACTGACTATCTAAGATAAGGGAGGAGATGCCCCTCGCAGAAGAGAGTAGCAAGATTTAGGGAATTAGCAGTTTCCAGAAATATTTAAGTCACTGGGGGAGCTGAACTACCCTGAAGAGACTTTGAGAGTGCCTAGCATCTAGGACAGCAAAGAGCGAGAAGGTAGTGTGTGAATTACCCCTAATTAGTGCACCTCAAGGATGGCACAACTGGTGGATTGAAGGTGCCTACCCGGCATAGAAGAGCAGTAGGGGCCCAGCAGCAAATGGAGGAAAATGGGCTGGAGGCTCGGCAACTGTGAAGAGTGCATCACAGACCTGGCTCCCATCCTCACAAAACCATAGGAAGGGAGAAAACCAAAACCCAACCCTCCTAAGCCTGTGGCAGCCAGAAAGACCCCCAGAACTCACATGGTGGTTTAAAGTCAGCAGGAGGCTTTTCTTTCTTTTATTTTGTATTTTATTATTTATTGTTATTATTTTTTCTACCAAGTGAGACAATAAGACCAGGAGTTGTGAAAGGACCAGAGTCAAACCCAAGAGGGGTCACATGGTTAATCCAAACAACTGAGAAACTGAGACAAATTTTCCATTGCTATTTCAGAGAACTTGCATGTTATTGTTTATTTGTATTATTATTTGTTTCATTATTTTTACTCCTTTTATTTTATTAGTATTTCTTTATTTCTCTTCTTTCTGTTTAGTTTTCTTATTTTAATTGCACTATTTGATTGATTTTCCTTGTTCTCTCTTTCATACTGTATTTTTAATTTTCCTTCTTTTACTTCACTTGTGTTCCAATAGCACACTACTCTAGGTTGTGTACTTCCTATTCTCATTATTCAGATCATATAGTTTCTGTCATATGATTGTTGTTCCAGCATTAATGTAAATACCTGTTGTTCAATACAATCATAAATACTACACAGCACCACTTCCAGAACTTAGCCCATTCCACTGTCCTCCAGAACTTTATTACTGTTGTGGTTAACTCTTCTCTCACACACTACACCTACTTTCTATCCTTTACTCTCATTATATCTCATAATCTGACCTCCCACAAGCTCACTGTTTTCTGAATTAAACTCATAATCCTTCCCCCTTCTAACAAAACTTATCTCTTTCCCACCATTTCTAAAATGTGGCTAGGGTGGTGAAATATCACAGTTAACACTATAACTATCCAAAGGATCTCCTATCTGTTCTCTATGGGTTGGTACTTTAAATCCCATACACTCCCACTGTCTTAATCCATTTTGTCTTCCCCCTACAACTGATCACATAAAAGAGTAGGTGGGAGCTGTGGACACCAATATACCTGCTGAAAAAGAGAGCCCACCAACAAAAGAACCTCCAAGAGATATAAAGGAAGATGGCAGATGAATGAGTGGAAGCCACACAAACCTCCACCCAGGACCAATCTGGAATTATAACTAAATGGTGGAGAAATTACCCAGAACAAAAAACTAAACAATAGTGAGAGAGAAGCCTCAAAACCTTACACAGACAGAAGAAGAGCTTGAACAAACCTGTCCACACCAGCACAACATCATATAAGACGTGGTGGGTAGAGTCACCCTCAGTTAACCAACTGGATGGCAGGGACCAGCAAAGAAAGACCCAGCAACAATCAAAACCCAAATACATCCAGGAAGCTAACATAAATGACAGTCCAAGACCAGTGAGCTTGGGAGATCAAGGAGATTGCACCACTGAATCTCAAAGGTATTCTACCACAGAAGTTTACACCACAAAACCAGGTAGTTAGAACAGATCAATTTAAGAAGCAGAGGCTAACAAGAAAAGTCTCACAAACAATAGGAAGACAAAGAAACAGTCCCCAAATGAAAGGAAAGGAGGAACCCTCAGAAAAAATGCTAACTGAAATAGAGGCAAGTCAACTATCAAATACTGAGTTCAAAGCAATGGCTATAATGAAGCTGAATGAGCTCACAGAGAAATACCAAAAACTGCAGGGAAACTATGACCAACTTATGGCAAACTATATCAACATGAAAAAAGAAATAGGAACTATCAACAAGGGTCAAGAGGAAATGAAGAATAAAATTTCTGAATTGAAGAGCACAGTAGAAGAAATCAAAAGCAGGGTCAATGAAACAGAGGATCAAATCAATGAGCTGGAAAACAAGGTAGGAAAAAAAACACCCAGAAAGAGCAAGAAAAGGAAAAAAGGCTCAGAAAGAACAAAGAAGTCTTAAGGGAACTTCAGGACAACATGAAATGGAATAATATTCATATAATAGGAATACCAGAAGGAGAAGAAGAGCAAGGGATAGAAAACCTGTTTGAAAAGTAATGATGGAAAACTTCTCTAATTTGATGAGAGAAAAAGTCGAACAAATCCAGGAAACATGGAAAGTCCCAATCAAGAGGAGCCCAAAGAGGCCCTCTTCAAGACACATCATAATTAAAATGGAAAAATTTGAAGACAAAGAGAAAACCTTAAAGGCAGCAAGAAAGTAATAGGAAGTAACATACAAGGGAGCCCCATAAGACTAGCAGCTGACTTCTCAACTAAAACACTACGAGCCAAAAGGGAATGGCAAGAAATATTCCAAGTAATGAAAAACAATGGCCTGCAACCAAGACTACTCTATCCAGCAAGGTTCTCAATTTAAATGGAAGGCAAAATAAGGAGTTTCCCAGACAAAAGAAACCTCACAGTTAAGAAGAAAGGAAAATGGCAATGAATAAGTACCTATCAATAACGACCTTGAATATAAATGGATTAAATGCTCCAATCAAAAGACATAAGCTAGCTGAATGGATAAGAAATCATGATCCATATATATGCTGCCTACAAAAGACCCACCTCAGAATGAAAGACCTATACGAACTGAAAGTGAAAGGCTGGAAAAAAGGATTTTAATCAAATGGACAGGAAAGAAAAGCCATGGTAGCAATACTCATATCAGACAAAATAGACTTCAAAACAAAGTCCTTAAAAAAGACCCAGAAAGACAATTCATAATACTTAAGGAAAGAATCCATCAAGAAGACATAAACATTGTAAATGTATATGCACCCAACATAGGAGTACCCAAATACATAAAGAAAATCTTGGAGGACTTCAAGAAAGATATTAACAGCACACAATTATAGTAGAGGATTTTAACACCCCACTGTCAAAAATGGATAAATCTTCCAAGTGAAGAATCAACAGGGATATTATGGTATTGAACAATGCCCTAGATGAAATGGCTTAACTGATATAGATATAGCCTTTCAGCCCAAAGAAGCTAAATACACATTCTTTTGAAATGCACATGGAACATTTTCAAAGATAGACCACATGATAGGACACAAAACAAGCCTCAACAAATTCTAGAAAATTGAAATCATATCAAGCATTTTTTCGGACTACAAGAGACTGAAACTAGAAACCAACCTGAAGGAAAAAACTCAAAAACACTGAAACTCATGAAAATTGAATAGCATGTTATTAAACAATGAATGGGTCAAGAATGAGATCAAGGAAGTAATCAAAAGGTTTCTGGAAACAAATGAAAATGACCTTATAACAATTCAAAATTTATGGGACACAGCAAATGTACTCCTGAGAGGGAAGTTCACAGTGATACAGGCCTACCTAAAAAAGACAGAAACACTTCAAATAAACAACCTAACACTACACCTACAAGAACTTGAGGAAAAACAACAAAGACAGCCCAGAGCAAGTAGAAGGAAGGAAATAACCAAGATCAGAGCAGAATTAAATGACATAAAGAACAAAAGCACAATCCTAAAGATCAATAAATCCAGGAACTGGTTCTTTGAAAAGATAAACAAAATTGACAAGCCTTTAAGCAGACTCATCAAGAAAAAAAAGAGAGACGACCCAAATAAACACAAGCAGAAATTAAAGAGGAGAGATTACAACTGATACCACAGAAATATGAAAGATTATAAGAAATTACAGCAAAGAACTATATGCCAAGAAATCTCAAAACCTAGGTGAAATGGACAAATTTGTAGAAAAATATAATCTTCCAAAACTGAATGAAGAAGAGGGGAAAGCTTGAACAGAACAATGAGAGCTGATGATACTGAAGCAGTAATCAAAAAACTCCTGACACACAAAAGCACTGGACTGAATGGTTTTTACACGAAAATTTTACAAAGCATTAAGGGAGAGCTAACCCCTATCCTTCACAGGTTCCTCAAAAAATCCAAGAGGACAGAAGACTGCCAAACACTTTTTATGAAGCCTGCTTCACCCTAATGCCAAAACCAGATAAAGACACAACAAAGAAAGAAAACTACAGGCCAATATCGCTAATGAACACAGACACTGAAATCCTCAACAAAACATTGGCAAGCCACATCCAAAAATACCTTAAGAAGATCATACACCATCTTAAGAAGAACAAGTGGGGCTCATCCCAGGGAAGCAAGAATGTTACAATACCTGTAAGTCAATAAATGTAATACATCACATAAACAAAAGCAAAGATAAAAATTACATGATCATATCAATAGATGCAGAAAAAGCATTTGATAAGGTATAACACCCATTAATGATCAAAACACTCAGCAAAGTGGGAATAGAGGGAGCATTCCTCAACTTAATAAAGGCCATATACAAGAGACCTACACTCAACATCATACTCAATGAGCAAGAACAAAAATCTTTCCCACTAAGATCAGGAACAAAACAAGGATGTCTGATTCACCACTGCTATTCAACATAGTATTGGAAGTCCTAGCCACAACAATCAGGCAAGAAAAAGAAATAAAAGGCATCCAAATTGGAAAAGAGGAAACAAAACTATCCCTGTTTGCAGATGACAGAATACTGTATATAGAAAATCCTATAGACTCCACAAAAAACTACTTGACCTAATAAGTGAATGTAGGAAAAACAGGAAATAGTCAATATTCAGAAATCAAAGGTATTTTTGTACACCAGCAATGAAATATCAGAAACAGAAGTCAGGAAAAAAATCCCATTTGATATAGCAACAAGAAAACTAAAGTACCTAAAAATAAACCTAACCAAGTAGATACCAAGACCTGTACTCAGAAAACTATACAACACTGAAGAAAGAAATTAAGGAAGATAGAAACAAATGGCAGCATATACTGTGTTCATGGATTGGAAGAATTAACATCATCAAAATGTCCATACTACCCAAAGCAATTTATAGATTCAATGCAATCCTTATGAAAGTACCCATGACATATTTCACAGATATAGAACAAACATTTCAAAAATTTATATGCAACCATAAACAACCCCAAATAGCTGAAGCAATTTTGAGAAACAAGAACAAAGTAGGAGGGATCAGAATGCCTTATGTGATCAGATTACAAGGCCACTGTAATCAAAACAGCCTGGTACTGGCATAAGAACAGACACATAGACCAAGCCAACAGAACGAAGAGCCCAGAAATAAACCAAAGCCTCTATGGTCAATTAATATTTGACAAAGGGGGCAGAAGAATAAAATGGAGTAAAAATAGCCTCTTCAACAAATGGTGTTAGGACACCTGGACAGCTACATGCAAAAAAAAAAAAAAAAGAAAAGAAACTCGATCACCAACTTATACCATACACAAATATAAATTCAAGGTGGATAAAGACTTAAATATAATTTCTGACACCATAGAAGTCCTCAAGGAAAATGTAGGCAGGAAATTTTCAGATATTCCACACAGCAATATTTTTACCAATATGCCTCCTAGAGCCAGGGACATAATGAAAAGAATAAACAAATGGGATCTCATCAAAATAAAAAGGTTCCACAAGACTAAGAAAAAACATCATTAAAATAAAAAGAGAACTAACTATATGGGAAAACATATTTGCCAATGGTACCTCAGACAAGGGTTTGATCTCCAAAATATATAAAGAACTCACATGACTCCACTCCAGGAAAACAAAAAAAAAAAAAAAACGAATTAAAAAATGGGCAAAAGACCTGAATGGACACTTCTCCAAGGAGGACATACAGAGGGCCCAGAGACATATGAAATGAGACAATATGAAAAGATGTTCAGCATCACTAGCCATCAGAGAGATGCAAATTAAAACCACAATGAGTTATCACTTCACACCAGTCAGAATGGCCATCATAAACAAATCAACAAACAAGTGTTGGAGAGGATGTGGAGAAAAGAGAACCCTAGTGCACTGCTGGTGGGAATGCAGACTTGTGCAGCCACTATGGAAAGCAGTGTGGCATTTCCTCAGAAAACTAAAAATAGAGCTGTCTTTTGAGTCAGCAATTCCACTGCTGGGATTATATCCTAAGGATCCTGAAAAACCAATTCAAAAGAACCTATGCACCCCAATGTTCATAGCATCACAATTTATAATAGCCACGTGCTGGAAGCAATCTACATGCCCATCAGTAAATGAGTGGATCAAAAAAACTGTGGTACATTTACACAATGGAATACTGTGTAGCAGAAAGAAAGAAGAAGCTCCCACCCTTTGCGGCAGCATGGAAAGAACTGGAGAGCATTATGCTAAGTGAAATAAACCAGGTGGTGAAAGACAAATACCATATGATCTTTTTTAAGTGCCACCTAATCAACAAAACAAACAAGCAAGCAAAATATACCCAGAGACATTGAAATAAAGCACAATATAACAGTAACCAGAGGGAAGGTAGGAGGGGATGCTGGAGGGAAGGGGAGGAAGGGATTCCAGGAACAGCTATAAAAGACACATGGACATAACAAAAGTGGCATGGAATCATGAAGGGGAGCTGGGGATGGCTGGAGTGGGTTGGGGTTTGGTGGTGGGAAAATTCAGAGAACTGTACTTGAACAAAAAAATTTAAAAAATTGAATCAAAAGCCCTGACTGGTGTGGCTCAGTGGATTGAGCACTGGCCTGGGAACCAAAATGTCACTGGTTAAATTCCCAATCAGGGTACATGCCTTGGTCTCAGTCCACATCCCCAGTGTGGGGCATGCAAGAGGCAACCACACATTGATGTTTCTCTCCCTCTCTCTCCCCCTTCCTATCTACCTAAAAATAAATAAATAAATAATCTTTAAAAAATTTGAATAAGAAATTTGAAAAAAGTAGAGAAAAAATACAGAGATAAACATGATGAAAAATAATATGAAGAAACAAAGATAGGTGATCCAGTCTTTAGATTACAGGTTTTCCATAGAATAATTAAGAAAGAATAAAAGATAGAATAAAGTTATTAGAACCAACAAGAAAAAAAGATTTAAAATATTAAAAACTTTTGTAGAACTGAAACAGGACCTGGTTCATAGATTGAGTACATAGTACATGCAGGAAAAATTAATGAGGAAAGAATGATATTCAGACATATTCTGTTAGTATTTTTACATTTAGATGAAGAGAAAATTTCTAAAAGGATCCAATCAGAAAAACACAGGCTGCATACAGAGGAGTAAGAATCAAGGAGGCCTTGACTGGGTGGCTCAGGTGGAGCATCATCACATACACCAAATGGTTGCAGGTTTGATTCCCAGTCAGAGCACATACTGGGTTGCAGGTTTGACCCCCAGTATGGGTACATACAGGAGGCAACTGATCTCTCTCTTTCTCATCAATATATCCTTGGTTGAAGATTTTAAAAAAAAATAAAGGAGGCTTAAGACTTCTCCATAGAATTCAGTTTCAGGAGAAATATCAGAATAGATACAGCCATTTGAAGAACAGAATTCTTTACACAGCCAAGGTGTCATTCATATATTATACCCAGGCTCAGGAAATGTACATCTCAAGATCTTTCTTGAATTATTTTAATACATAATATGTACTGTACATATATGACTGTGTACTACATCTGAAAACTAAATACTCAAAAATAAGGAATTTGTAATATAAGATACTATTAGTAAAATTCAAAAGCAATTAAAGATGTAAAGACTGAAATAGTGGTATGCTTGTAAATGTTTAACAACCAGACCTGGGGTGGAAAGAAAAGCCCTGATTTGTAGTGATTTCTGGGGGTAAGTCCTCCTACTATGACTGGTTTTCAGAATGGAAAAAGATATATGCAAATTAGATATGTAATAAGGGATTAATATCCAAAATTTACAGAGAACTTCTATAATTGAACAACATAATTTGACAAAAAAATCTTATTCAAACCATATATGGTAATTAATTGTGTATTAACACATCATGTAAGAAACATGAAAACCTACTACAAACTATAGTAATCAAAACAGCGTGATACTGACATAAAGACAGACATATTGAGCAATGAAGTAAAATAGTGTAGAAATATCAATAAATCCTTAAATTATGTTCAAATGACTTTTGAGAATGGTGTAAAAAGGATGGTCTTTTCAACAAATGGTGCTGGGAAAACTGGATAGCCACATGCAAAAGAGACAAATTGGACCCTTACCTAACACCATGCCTAAAAATTCACTCAAAATGGATCAAAGACCTAAATGTAAGAGCTACAACTATAAAATTCTTAGAAGAGAACACAGGAGAAAATCTTCTTGGCATTGGATTTGGCAAAGATTTCTTGTATGTGATGCCAAAAAGCATAGGCAGCAAAAGAAAAAATAGCTAAATTGAACTACATCAAAGTAAAATAAACTTCTGCTCACAGAAGGACATAATCAATGGAATTAAAAGGTAATCCACAGAATGAAAAAATATAAGCAAATTAGATATGTGATAAGGGATTAATAGCCAAAATTTACATAGAACTTCTATAACTCAACAACCATAAAGCAAACAACTTAATTAAAATGTGGCCATAGCACTTGAGTAGACATTTCTCTAAAGTATATATATATATATACACACACACCAAGGACCAATTAGCACATGAAAAGATGCTCAATGGCACTAATCCTTAGGGAAATGCAAATCAAATCACAAATGAGACCACACACCTTACACCCATTAAGGTAACTACTATTTAAAAAATGAAAAATAAGTGTTGGTGAAGATGTGGAGAAATTGGAACCCTTGTGCCCTGTTGGTTGAGAAATAAAATAATACAACTGCTATGAAAAACCGTATGGCTTTGCCTAAAAAAAATGAAACATAAAATTACCATATGATCCAGTAATTCCACTTCTGAGTGTATACCCCAGAAAATTGAAAACAGGGTCTCAAAGAAATTTGTATACCTATGTTCACAGCAGCATTATTTATACTAGCCAAAATGTAAAAGCCACTCAAGAGCCCATCAATGGATGAATGGATAAACATGTGGCATATATACACAATGAAATACTATTCAGCTTTAAAAAGTAAATTCTGACACATGCTATAACATGCATGAACCTTGAAGACATTATGCTACCTAAAGTAAGTCAATCACAAAAGACCTGTATTGTGTTATCCCACTTATAAAGGTACCTAGAGGAGTCCATTCAGAGACAAAAATAGAATGGTGGGTGTTGGTGGCTGGTACTCTGGGGAATAAGGAGTTAGTGTTTAATGCGTACAGAGTTTGGGTTTTTCAAGATGAAAAAACTCTTAGGATAGATGGTGCTGATAGTTGTACAATGATGCCACAGAGCTTTACACTATAAAAATAGATAAAATGTAAATGTGTGTATTTTATCATAATTTAAAAATGTTTAGGGTAAGAAAAACCCATAAAATAAAAAGCTTTTATATTAATACTAATAAAAGAAAAGGTAAGAGCATTCCCTACTCAAACCCTGAAGAGTTTAAACTTAAAGGTCAGCTAAAAAAGGAGGATTTGGCAAAAAGACAGAAGAATGGGCAGGGAGATAAGTAGAAAATGTGGACTGTGCTGTGTCTCAAAGACCAAAGGAAGAGGTATCAGGGAAAGAGTGTGATTCTCTGTATATGTGGGTTTTGTGATTCCCATGTGAGCATGACTTTCTCCTTTTATCTCTTTTAACTGGAACATAATCAACAAAAGAAAAAAGCAAACAAAATGTAACCAGAGACATTGAAATTAAGAACAATCTGACAGTAACCAGAGGGGAGGGGGAGGGGACAGTGGGGAGAAGGGGTTTCAGGAACTACTATGAAGGACACATGTACAAAACCAAGGGGAAGGGTGGAAGCAAGGGAGGGAAGAGGGTTTGGCTGGGGTAGAGGGGTGTGGTGGGGGAAAAATGCAGACAACTGTAACTGAACAATAAAATAATTTTTAAAAATACCTATGTACTTCCTCTCTATTTTTCTCTGTCATTCTTTTTCTTTCTACTCTCATTTTTGTTTCCTTTATAAATTCCTTGTCATGCCATCTTTCTCCTTTAATTGACCATAAAAAGGAACTGAATATATTCTTTTATTTGATATTTTAAGTATTTATGTTTATTTTACTAATTAAAACATCAATGAATGGATTATTTTATCTTTAATATTAAATAAACAATAAATATTAAACCAAATAAGTGTACTATTGGCTCTCGATTTATTTTTTCTGTTAATAAGTGGCTCACTGTTAATGAAAGAAAGATTTACCACCTTACCTGAGGAATAGAGCCATTGTTCAACAATAACAAAAAATCTACTCATTTCTTTAGGGCAGTTCTTTTTTTTTTATTTTACTGTTGTTCAATTACAGTTATCTGCATTTTCCCCTCACCACTCCCCTCCACCCCAGCTTTTTTTAAAGTGAACTTTTCACTTAAAATATTTCAGATATACCAAAGAAATACAAAGAATAATGTAAAAAAACACACACATACTAACATGTTGCCATATTTGTTTCTGAGATTTGTCTTGGGAAATTAAACATAACAATCCTCTTTTGACCTTCTCTTATTCCATTCCCCTACCCTCCTTTCTAGAGATAACTCTTACCCTTAAGGTAGTCGTCAACAGCTATAAGGGGTCCATTCATAAGCTAATAAATTAGCCAGTTGCTGTTTCTTGGATGCTGGTAGAAGCTATCATACTCCAGAAAGAGAAACAAGGAGTAATTTATTTTTCACATCAATAGCAGTTTCAGGATATTTGCACCAATATTCTGAAAATGAAGAGGGCAGTGGACTGCATTACAGTAAAGGAGCCCTGAGTACAGGAACTTGAATCTTTATACTAAGTAATAAGCATGGCTGACTTCATCCCCCAAAAGAGATACTAGCTCTGTCATTCAAGTCTATTGACTATACAAAAATTCTTCTAAAGATAGTTCAGAACAAAAGGCAGTCAGTGATTCATTTGCAAGATATGCTGACATAAAAAACCAATGGAGAACTTTCTCCCAGTATTAGTGGAGGAGGGTGCAGCCAGGGGGCCCCCAAAAGAAGGATTTATAATGGGGTCCAGAACTCAAGGTGTCCAGGAAAGATTAGAAAGATATATAGGATGTCCTCATCTTTCACCACAGGTGTGAGTTGGGGGAAGGGACACGTGGAGCAAGCCATTGAGAGCTGTTTTGCATAGCAACAACTTTGCAGCTAACCTTTGGTGTGGTCATTTAGCACATCTATAACATTTAACTAGTTGCATAGATATGTTAAATAGCTGTGGCCATGCTCTGAGCCAGGGTAACGAAGGAACTACCCCGCAAGACGTAACTGGGAGGCAACTCCCCCTAGTTATAGTGCCTTCGTGAGAACTTGGAGATGATTGGCTCCACAACATGGGGCCACCCCTGCCCAGACTCATGATGGCATCCCAGTAAAGCTGGAAGGATATGGGTGTGCTGGCAAGTGTAGCCAACTGTGGGAGGAGTCGGAAATGGGGCTGTAGAGGAAGATTGGCGTGGGTATTTAAACCCAGACTCAGCAGCCATTGAGGAGAGGACCATGCAGCTGTGGCAGTGAGGAGAAACACACAGTTTTCACAGAGTGGGGACCCCCCCACGCTCCGGCAGCCATGAGAAGAATCACCACACAGCTTTAACAGAGAACCATCAGGCAGCTTTAGCTGGAGATCCCGGTGACACAGCTGATGGTACTGGGAACCGAGGGAATCCTCCCAGCTGAGCACAGATTACTGGGAAGAACCAGGGGCTGCCTGAGCCATGAACTTCTTTTTATTTTCCTGAGAGATGGTACCCTAGACTGGACAAAGAGGGGAAGGGAGGACTGTGTGTGTTTGTGGGTGTGTTAAGGGACTTCGGGATTTTGATTAAGACATTTAGTCATTACTCTTAAGTCTGTATAACTTGAATAAATAATTCCTTTCCTTTTCACCAATCTCTAACATGGAGAGCTATAATTCTCTGGCGAAGGGAAAGATGAACCTAGTACAGGGGGACCCTAGGAGAAAGGGGGTCAATTCGGTAGCATTGTGGAACCCTCTTCTTTGGTGACCAATCGGGGAAAATCATGGGAGACCACATGTGCAGTAGCTTTAAAGTAATACAACTACTTGTACATACGCACTAAAAGCCCACCAAAACTAGCCAGGAAGGATCTGCCCTATAAGAATAGAGTCCCTCCAGCCCATGAGGTCAATCTCTGCTTGGAGTTGGCCTGCTCCCATGTATTCTGCCATAAACTGTGGGTGTTCAGTTCAATTCTTTGTTTCAATCACCAAGAACCTGGTTACCTGTGCCCACCTGTGACATTAGTATATTCCTTTCTATCCATGTTTTTTTACTTATGCTGCATATACGTATACTCCTAAAAGAAATATATGCTATATTTCTTTGTGTCTCTAAACTTTATATTAGTGCTATCATAGTGTGCATATAACATTTTTTACCCATTTCATTCTCAAAATTTATTCAAGTTGACACATGCTTTTAGTTCATTAATTTTAAGTAGTAATAGTGTAATAGAGTGCAGCCAAGAGGGGACCTCAAATAGGGATTTGAAATGGGGTCCAGAACTCAAGGTGTCTAGGAAATATTAGGATGTCCTCACCACCGCCCACAGGTGTGGATTGGGGTAAGGGACATATGGAGCAGGGCCATTAAGAGCTATTCTGCATAGCAACAGCTTTGCAGCTAACCTCTGGCATGGTGATTTAACATATCTATAACCTTTAACTGGTTGCACAGATATGTTAAATAGATGTGGCCATGCTCTGAGCCAGGGGAATGGAAGGAACTTCCCCACCAAGATGTAACTGAGGGGCAGGTCCCCTGAGTTACAGTGCCTGCGTGGGAGCTTGGAGAAGATTGGCTCCATGACATGGGGCCACACCTGCCCAGACCCACGATGGCAGCCCAGTAAAGCTGGAAGGATATGAGAGGACCACAGCCAGTGCAGGGGAGAATCATGCGACTTTGGCAGAGTGGAGACTCCTGCAGCCATTGTGCAGAGAGGACCACGCGGTTTCGGCTGAGTTGGGACTCCCATGACCCTGGGAGAGGGAATCACGCGACTTTGCCAGAGTGGGGACCCCCACAGCTTTAGAAGGGAGAACCACCACCCAGCTTTAGAAGAGATCCCTGTGACACAGCTGAGGGTGCCAGGAACCGAGGGAGGCCTACCAGCTGAGACGGATTACTGAGAAGAACCGGGGCCTGCCTGAGCCACAGACTTCTATTTCTTTTCCTGAGATACAGTACCCCAGACTGGGCAAAGGTGGGGAAGGAAGAACTGCGTGTGTTTTTGGGTGTTTTAAGGGACTTTAGGATTTTGATGAAGATATTAGGTCACTACTTGAAGTTTGTATAGCATTAAATAAACATTTCCTTTCCTTTTCATGAATCTCTGGCATTGAGAGATGTCTTTCCTATAGGTGGTGGACATAACGAACCTGTGGGGTTCCTTTCAGTAATAGTATATTGTCCCAGGCCCCCCTTGTTGTTCGGTAACAATAGTATTTTACTATATGAATATATCACAATGTATTTTTCCATTCCACTGTTGATGACATTTAAGACTGTTCATTTTTTTACATTTTAATTTAATTTAATTTTTTAAATGTTTTAATTATTTCATTGTTGTTGGGTTACAATTGTCCCCATTTCCCCCCACCCATTACCCTCCTCTGTCCTACCCACCTCACCACATTCAGTCCTCCCCGCTACCTGTGTCTTTGTCCATGGGTCCTTTATACATGTTCCTTAACTTGACCCTTCTCTTTCTTTCCCCTGTTACCCTCTTCCCCTTCTGGTCACTGTTAATTTGTTTTTATTTCCATGTTTCTAGTTCTATTTTGCTAGCATGGGTTTTTTTTTAATTCTTATTATGTTACTGTAGTGAACATATTTGTATGTGTCTCTTTGAACACAGGTTAAGAGTTTTTCTTAGTGTCTATATTAGAATGAGATTGCTGGGTCTTAGGTTCATCTTCAATTTCAGTTGCTTCTTTTCTAAGCAGAATCTTGAGGAAATTAAAATTTTAGTGGCCATTTTGTATAGCATTCAACCCTTCCTGCCAGCAACCCAATTTCCTTTTTGAATAATCTTCCATCATGCCTCCTGCTGGAGATCCTCCCCTCAGACTCCATTCAACAAGAGCAACAACATGTAACCTAGGCAAGGCCCATTTGATACTCTCACAGAGACTGAGTGGTTTAAGAGTAGTAGAAACTACTGGCAGACAAATTCATCACAAATGGATACCCAAACCAGGTGAAGTCTGCTGCATACCGTCAGCTGTAGCCCCTGTGCCGAGGCCTCCAGAATGCTCCCAGTGCCCCACCTGTCTTAAGCCTAGTTCTTATTCTGCCATTAAGAATATGTGCCAATGAATTCATTTCATGTCTGAGAGAAAAAAGGGTCAAATCCTGTTTCTGGCAAGTAAGAGCTCTGGTTGGCAGATTATGAAGAAGATGGTGGGGGGGGGGGAGAAAGAGGGAGAAATGAGAATAAAGGGAGGAAAGAGAAAGAATAAACACAGCTTTCACTTTTTCTAATTCAGAGAGCAAACTTTGCTAAGAAAGCAGTAAAAGCATCTCTTCAGCAGTGTTAGTAAGGCTTCACAGGCAAAGTTTTAAAACATGTAAAAGGATAATAAAAACAAAGCAGTTACAATGTACTGCTTACTGAAGTAATAGGTGATGTAGCTTATTTTGCAAAAAGAAAATTGTTGCCTCTGGTTATGATTTTTTCCAACTAAATACCAATACTATACTTTCTACATAAAATGTAACTTTTCCTTTTGTCTCATTGTAAACTGCTTTTTTTGAATCTATTAGTGAGTGGATATAGATATCTGGTTTTTTAAAAAGCTGGAGTGTGTTAATGTTTTATATAAAAAGAAATAAATAATGTAAGAAAGTAGCAGAATGAGGTTTTTTTCCCTCTATAAAACCTAAGATTGTTGTGTGCTGTACTCATTGGTTGCTACATCACACACTACCCTCAAACTTAGTGGTTTCAAGTAACCACTTTATTTTTGCACATTTGCATGGGGGAGGAATGTGGGGAAGGCTCAGGTGGGCAGTTGGTCTCTGACCTGCCATGGGGTCAGCCCTGATGATTGGGGCTAGGCCCAGTTCCAAGATGGTTTCTCTGCTCACCTGTTGGTAACTCAGGCCCCTTGGCCTCTTTCCTCATGACGTGTCTTATTCTCTAGACCACAAGTGGCAAACACAATGCCCGTGGGCCAAATCTGAAGTTTAGTACTACCAATGGGTGTGAGTCCTTGCAGCCTGCTCTCCTACTATAGGAAGGGTGAATGCACACACTAAGCCTGCCTTCCTGAGTGATCACAATAAGCACAGGTCTCCTAAAGTCTTTCCACATGCATGTAATGTTAGCAAGAAATCAGCTTTTACTGTTTTAAGCCATTGAGTTTTTGAGCTAAATTAATTTATGTTTATTTCAATTGGGTAAATTAACACATCCTAATGCATACAGCCCTATTGGTGGACATTATTTTGTTTGGGAACTTTTGCCATTCCAAACAATGCTGTGATATACTTTTTCAATATAGATATATCTGTTCATGCTGGTACTTTAATTGTTATAGGCTAGACTACCAAAAGCTGATTGCTGGGTCAAAGGATTTTATTTTTTCTCCAAAACATTTTTATTTTTTAAGAGATTTTATTTATTTGTTTTTAGAGAGAGGGTAAGGGAGGGAGAAAACATCAATGTGAGAGAGAAACATCAATCGGTTGCCTCTCACATGACCCTAACTTGAGACCTAACCAGCAAGCCAAGCATGTGCCCTGACTGGTAATCAAATTGGCATCCTTTCAGTTCACAGATCAGTGCTCAATCCACTAAGCTACACTAGCCAGGGTGGATTATAATTTTTAACAGATATTTTTAGAAATGTTTCTCAAAAGATTTAGCTGTTTAAACTCCTACAAGCAAAGTAAGAATGTTTCTCACTCATTTTAATTTTTCTCAATTGGAGTGAAAAAAATGATATATCTTATCATTGCTTTAGTTTGCATTTCCCACACCAATTCCAAGCAATTCACATACACCAGCAATATAGAGATGTGAAACATTTAAATTTTTCAATCTGATGGGTTAAGAAAAGATAATCTATTACTGTTTTTATTTACATTTTCTCGATCGATTTTTGAATGTCTATTAGCCAATTAAACTTTCATTTTGTGAAATGACCGTCATATGCTTTTATCCCCTTTTCTATTAGATTGTCTTTCCTTACCAATTTATAGGAGACCTTGGTGTGCTAGAAATATAAAGTGTTATAACACTTTATTCAACATACAGACTGTCTCCTGTCATTGCTTATGATACATATTTGCTGTTCAAAGCATAAAAATTTTTAATCTGTGTCTAAAAGTATTACTTTATTAACCAATCACCAGTTTGATTCGTGGTCAGGGCACATGCCCACATTGTAAGCCAGGTCCCTGGTTGGAGGTGTGAGAGGGGCAACGGATCAATGTTTCTTCCCCTCTTTTTCTCCCTCCTTTCTCCTCTCTCTAAAAAATAAATAAAATCTTTTTTAAAAGTATTTTTTATTTTTGTTCTATTACAGTTAACCAAATTTTCCCCATTGCTCTCACCTGCCCTGCCCACTCACCACTCCCACAATCAATCCACACCCTGTTGTCCATGTCCATGGGTCATTAATGCCTGTTCATTGATTACACACTTCTCATTCTTTCCCTTCTTAACCCCTTCTACTCTCCCCTCTGGACATTGTCAGTCTATTCCTTGTTTCCATGCCTCTGGTTCTATTTTGCTTCTTGTTTGTTTTGTTCATTAGGTTCCTCTTATAGGTGAGATGATATGGTATTTGTCTTTCACCATGTGGCTTATTTCACTTAGCATAATACCTTCCCATTGCATCCATGCTGTTGCAAAAGGTTCCTAGGAGTTCTTTCTTTCAGCTGCATAGAATTCCACTATGTGAATGTACCACAGTTTTTTGATCTACTCACTTATTGATGGCACTTAGGCTGTTTCCATGACTTGGCTATTGTAAACAACACTGCTATGAACTTTGGGGTGCATAGGCTCTTTTGAATCGGTGTTTCAGGATTTATAGAGTATATCCCAGCAGTGGAATTGCTGGGTCAAGAGGCAGTTCCATTTTTAGTTTTTGTTTGTTTTGGGTTTTTTTTTTTTTAGGAAATTCCATACTGCTTTCCCCAGTAGCTGCACCAGTCTGTATTTCCATCAACAGTGAAATATGGCTCCCTTTTCTGCACATCCTCTCCAACACTTGTTGTTTGTTGATTTGTTAATGATGGCCATTCTGCCTGGTGTGAGGTTGTATTTCACTGTGGTCTTAATTTGCACCTCTCTGATGGCTAGTAATGTTGAACATCTTTTCATATGTCTCTGGGCCCTCTGTATGTCCTCCTTGGAGAAGTGTCTATTCAGTCCTTAGCTCATTTTTTAATTGGACAGTTTCTCTGGCATTGAGTCATATGAGTTTTTTATAGTTTTTGGATATCAAACAATGTCCAAGGTATCATTGACAAATATGTTTTCCCATACATTGGTTCCATTTTCATTTTGATGATGTTTTCTTTAGCCAAGCAGAAGCATTTTAATTTGACATAATCGCACTTGGTTACTCTTTCCTTTATTTCCTTTGCCAATATTAGAAAAATATTGCTGCAGAGGATATCTGAAAATTTCCTGCCTATGTTTTCCTCTAGGACTTTTATGGTGTCATGGCTTATGTTTAAGTCTTTTATTCATTTTGAGTTTATTTACTGTTTGGTGTAAGTTGGTGGTTGAGTTTCTTTCTTTCTTTCTTTCTTTCTTTCTTCTTCTTCTTTTTTTTTTTTTTGCATGTACCATTCCAGTTCTCGCAATATCATCTGTTGAAGAAACTATTTTTACCCAACTTTATGCTTCTTCCTCCCTTTTCAAATATTAATTGACTATAGAGACATGAGTTTATTTCTGGGCTCTCTATTCTGTTCCATTGGTCTATGTGTCTGTTCTTATGCCAGTACCAGACTGTTTTGATTACAGTGGCCTTGTAATATCATTTGATATCAGATATTGTGATCCCTCCTACTTTGTTCTTCTTTCTTAAGATTGCTGCAGCTATTCAGGGTCATTTTTGTTTCCATTTAAATTTTTGAAATATTTATTCTAAATTTGTGAAGTATGTCATTGGTATTTTAATAGGGATTACAGAAGTGTATTTGAGATGTTGGAAGGTAGCAGTAAGATAGGTGGGAGCAGAGCCCAATTCTCCCTGTGCCCAGCTGGAACACCTAGCTGATATTCTGAGGAACAGAGTGAACAGCCAATGGAATCCCAGCTTATATGAAGTTTGGAGGCCAAAAATTGTGGAAGACATTGAAATATAGACAGTGGGGAAATTGCATTGGGACACTAAGGTCCCTCGGATGTGTGCAGGGACCTAAGCTGCTGCAGCCCCCCACCTGGCACCTGCCACAGGGTACTTGGAGGAAAGTTAGAGCATGAGCTCCCTCCTCTACCAGAGTAGTGAGGACAGCCCAGCAACAGGAGGGACCTGGATGCTTGAAGTCACTGGGGGGAATAGAGATGAAATGGGAGACACACAGAGGCAGTATACACCACCTGGGACTGTGGATGCCGGCTAGTTCATTACCAGAGAAACTGGGGAGCCAGGTGACACCTGGAGAAGGGAGAAGAGTTGGGCTGTGTATGTCTGGTAAGAAAGCTGGGCTGTGTGAAAAGCTGGGCACTTGTTAAGAATGGTGGACTTAAACAAGAGGCTTTTACTTAGAAAAAAAAAACTGGCTCACAGCTGCTTTATAAGGAACTCTCACTCAGTGGCTGGCTCACCCTGAGGGTGATTGGAGCTGCTTGCCTGTGCTTGGCTCTGGCCCCTCACCCAATAGTGGATTCAAGCCACACCCATGCTTCACTCAGGCAGCTTGCTGGGCAGCTGAGTGCCAATCACCCTGTGGCTGACTCAGGCTGCTCATGGCACCTCTCACTCCAAGGCTGAGAGGCACCATGTGCCTGGCAGGTGACTGGCACTGCTTGCTCTGTAGTGGGCTCCAGCCATGGTGGGCTCCCAAAGAGGAAGGAATAGGCGAACCACACAGACCTTGGCGCAACTGGTGGATTAAAGACACAGGCCTGGCACAGATGGACAGCTGGGGCCTGGCAGGTCACAGAGGACCTGGGCTACAGGCTGGGCAATTGTGAATATTGTGGCCCAGACCTGGCCCCCATCCTCCCAAAACCATAATAAGGAAGAAAAGCGAAGCCCAGACCCCCTCCTCCTGTGGCATCCAGGAAGACCAGCAGAAGTTGCTCAATGGGTTTAAAGTCAGCAGGAGGCTTAATATTTTCTTTCCTCTCTTTTTTTCTTCCTCCAAGTGAGACAGTAACACCTGGAGTTGTGAAAGGTCCAGAGACAGATCTAAAGGGGAGCACAAGACTAACCCCCAAAACTGAGAAACTGAGACAAATTTCACTCTGCTATCCCACAGAACTGTCATTTTATTGTTTATGTGTATTATTGTTCTCATTATTTTTACTTTTTACTTTATTAGTATTTTTTTATTTCTGTTCAGTGTTCTTCATTTTATTTCTCTGTTTAATTGCATTGTTTGACTGGTTTTCCTTATTCTCTCTTTCATATTATATTTTAACTTTCCTTCTTTCACCTACTCGGGTTCCAACAACACACTACTCCTGATCGTGTACTTTTTATTCTTGTTATCCAAATTATATATTCCTTGTCATATGTTGTTCCAGTATTGTAAATAATTGTTGTTCCATACCATTATAAATAATACACAGCACCCCTCTCTGATCTTACTTAGCACATTTCACTTTATTCCTGAGCTTTATTATTGTTGTGGTCAATGCTATCTTTTTGAACACTACACCTACTTCCTATCCTTTATCTCACTATATCTCATCATCTAACCTTGCACATGAGCTTTGTTTTCTGGATTCAGCTCACAATCCTCCTCCCCTTAACAAGAGTCTTATCTCTCTTTCACCTTTTATAAAAAGTGGATAGTTGGGTGAAATATCACAGTTAATGCTATACTTATCCAAAGGATCTCCTATCTCTTCTCTACTTACTGGTACTTTAAATCCCATAAAATATTCTCACAATGTCTTAATCCATTTTGCCTACCCCCTGCTGCTGATTGCATACATGAATAGGTGGGAGCTGTGAACATCAGTACAGTCATCCCTCACTATATCATGGTTCACTTATTGCGGCTTCACTGTATCGCAGGTTTTTAAAAAAATATATGTCTAATTCTGTATCATGGAGTTTTTGCTATATTGTAGGATTTTGCAGTATATAGGTATTTATGTAATATTTATGATTTTAGTTACTTTTGCCTAAAAAAATTAAAACAATATAAAAATGTGAATTCAAACATATTAAAAGAATATTAAATCAAAATAAAATACAGTATTTTTTCATCAGTGGATGAATACCATACTGTACACAATGGAAATGCAGTACGCCACTACTGCTTGCTCAAGTTTGCCAAGGTGAGATTATACATGGCACACTATTGGCTGATGGAATGGAAGGCAACTAACCACAGCCCTGTGTTCTGTATCCTGGGCGCTGATTGGTTCAGTGACCGTAGCATCGGTCTGTTTGCTCTCCTGCACTGTGCCCATATATTTAGCATCTCTCCTTGCCCACTTCACATTGACATCTGATCGCTTAGCATTGTGTTGCTCTGCGGTGTTGTGTTTTTGTGAAATTTTCATAAAAGTTTGAATTTATTTCAAACCTTATGATTCCACCCACACATTCTGCACCTTCTAAGGCTTCTGGCAGTGAACCCAAGAATTAGAGGAATATGCTTACCATCAAAGAAAAGGTAGAACTTCTTGACATGTTAAAGGAAGGCAAAAACTACAAGGCTGTAGGCCACCATTGTAGCATCAACAAATCTACTGTTCGCTACATAAAGAAAGATGAGAAAAATATTAGGTCTACGTCAACAATGACTTTTAACAAGACTGCAAAGAGGGTGGTCACTTCCTGCAATAAGGTCATTGTGAGGATGGAGTCTGCATTGGCCCTGTGGATAAATGACTGCAAGAAGAAGAATATCTCACTGGATACTAACACTATCTGGACAAAGAAACTTTGTGATAGTTTTGCAGAAAGCACAGACATTCACGATGGTGATGAGAATGAAGACGAGAACGATGACGCAGAAGCAGGACTGTCGAGTGCTTCTCCCACCAGACCAACCCCATTTAGTGCCAGCAAGGGCTGGTTTAACACATTTCAGAGATGCTTTGGACTCAAGAGCATTTCTCTGCATGGAAAAGCTGCCTCTGTGGATAAAACACAGCACCAGCAACTCCCTATAACTATGTTCATCACTCGGATGAAGAGATCAGTTATACCTATGCCTTTAGTGGAAATAGAAGTTACTGCACCACCCAGGATGAAGATACTGCACCACTTGATGAAGCACCTGATGAAGTGGTGCCTTCAGAAGAGCTGTAATGCTCTCCTTGGCTGTGTAGTACATTCGTCTCATTGCCATCACCTTCATCACCATCAGTACTTCACAGCTACATAATTCATGATCTTCCTCATTCAAGTTGTAGTATACTTCACTAGTGAGTACCCATATAGAATTTTCTTTGTTAAAATTATGTAGGTTTAAGAGTGTCAAAAGTGTTTAAGAGCATACGAAGTATTTATAAGAGTGTGGGAAGGGTTTATAAAGCCTTAAAAATATATAAATAATAAAATAAATATAATGCCGCTACTTCACAGATTTTCACCTATCATGGATGTCTCTAGGACATAACTCATGTGATAGGCGAGGGATCACTGTAAAAAGTGTCCATATTGGAAAGGAGAAAGTAAAACTGTCACTGTTTGGAGATGACATGATAGTGTACATAGGAAATCTTATAGACTCCACCAAATAACTACTTGACATAATAAGAGAATTTAGAAAACAGTGGGATACAAAGTCAATGTTCAGAAATCAAGGGCATTTTTGTGTACCAACAATGAAATATCAGAAACAGAAATAAGGAAAAAAATACCATTTCATACAGCAACAATAAAATAAAGTACCAAAGAGGTGAAAGACCTGTACTCAGAAAACTAACAACACTGAAGAAAGAAATTAAGGAAGACACAAACAAATAGAAGCATGTACCATGTTCATGGATCGGAAGAATTAACATTGTCAAAATGGCCATACTACCCAAAGCAATTTATAGATTCAATGCAATCCCTATTAAAGTACCCATGACATATTTCACAGATATAGAACAAACATTTCAGAAACTTATATGGAACCATAAACAACCCCGAATAGCTGAAGCAATTTTGAGAAAGAAGAACAAAGCAGGAAGGATCATACTACTTGATATCAAACTGTATTACAAGGCCACTGTAATCAAAACAGCCTGGTACTGGCATAAGGGCAGACACATACCCTAAGAATCCTGTCCAAGGGAACAGAACAGAGAGCCCAGAAATAAACCCAAGTTTCTATGGTCAATTAATATTGGACAAAGGGAGAAGAAGCAGAAAATGGAATAAAAATAGCCTCATCAACAAATGGTGTTGGGAGATCTGGACCAGCTACAAGCAAAAAAATGAAACTCAACCACCAACTTAGAGCATACACAAAATAAACTCAAGGTGGATAAAAGACTTAAATATAAGTTGTGACACCATGCAAGTCCTAGAGGAAAACATCAGTAGGAAAATCTCAGACATTCCACACAGCAACATCTTCACTGATATATCCCCTAAAGCAAGGGACATAAAGGAAAGAATCAACAAATGGGACCTCATCAAAATAAAAAGCTTCTGCATAGGCAAAGAAAACAGCATTAAAATGAAAAGAGAACCAACTCTATGGGAAAACATATTTGCCAATGATACCTGGGACAAGGGTTTGATCTCCAAATTATATAAAGAACTCACATGACTCCACTCAAGGAAGACAGAAAAAAATTTAAAAATGGGCAAAAGACTTGAACAGACAATTCTCCAAGGAAGACGTACAGAGGGCCCAGAGACATATGAAAAGATGCTCGCTATCACTAGCCATCAGAGAGATGCAAATTAAAACCACAATGAAATATCACTTCACACCAGTCAGAATGGCCATTATAAACAAATCAACAAACAAGTGTTGGAGAGGATGTGGAGAAAAGGGAACCCTAGTGCACTGTTGGTGGGAATGCAGACTGCTGCAGCCACTTTGGAAAACAGTATGGAATTTCCTCAGAAAACTAAAAATGGAACTGCCTTTTGAACCAGCAATTTCACTGCTGGGATTATACCCTAAGAATCCTGAAGCACCAATCCAAAAGAACCTGTGTACCCCAATATTCTTAGCAGCACAATTTACAATAGCCAAGTGCTGGAAGCAACCTAAGTGTCCATCAGCAAATGAGTGGATTAAAAAACTGTGGTACGTTTACAGAATGGAATACTACACAGCAAAGAGAAAGAAGGAGCCCCTACCCTTTACAACAGCATGGATGGAACTTGAGAGTATTATGCTAAGTGAAATAAGCCAGGGGGTGAGGGACAAATACCATATGATCTCACCTTTAACTGAAACATAATTAACAAAAGAAAAAAGCAAACAAAATATAACCAGAGACATTGAAATTAAGAACAATCTAACAATAGCCAGAGGGGAGAGGGAAAGAAACAGTGGGGGAAGAGTTTTTAGGAACTACTATAAAGGATACATGGACAAAACCAAGGGGGAGGGTGAAAGCAAGGGAGGGAGGTGGGTTTGGCTGCGGTGCATGGGAGTGGTGGGGGGAAAATGCAGACAACTGTAATTGAACAATAAAATAATTTTTAAAAAAAGCTGGAGGAAAAATAGAAAAACATCAATAAGGAAAAAAGGAAAATTAAAACATCATATTCTTATCCCCAAGGTTACCAGGTTATTTTCAATAAGGAAAAAAGGAAAATTAAAACATCATATTCTTATCCCCAAGGTTACCACAGTTACCACAAGGTTATCTTTCCACCCACCTCTCTAAGCACTTGTATTTATCATATATATGTGTGTATATACTGATATATATATAATAATTCATTATATATAATTTCATTATATAATATAATAATATAATTTTTAAATTATATAATATTTTATATAATTATTCATTATTTAATATAATAATTCATTATATATAATTATATATATAATTATTCATTATATATATAATTATTCATCTTCCCATGTCAATAAATTTTCTTCTAATTGAAAAAAAGACAACAGTAGTCAAAACAGCATGGTACTGGCCAAAAACAAACCCCAAAAGGCAGAAACATTGATCAATGGGACAGAACAGAGAGCTCACAAATAAACCCATGCTCATATGGTCGATATTGAATGTAAAGTGTAAGTGAAAAATAAAATAAAACAATAAAAACAGCTAATGTGACTTTTTCTTGATATTTATGTGGAATATGATACAAGCACACATTGTATTTTTTTTTAATATTTGAATTTGTTTTACCTTAAATACACTAGATAATCTGAATGTTCCTAACTTCTTATTTGGTTTTTAGGCTCAAATAAGCTAATATTACTTCCATATAATGTTTTAGATTAAAGCTGAAAATGAAGTAAATTGAATCATAACTCCAACAAGCTTTGTTATACCAACAGTAATCATGTTCTGTGATGTCATTTTACATGTAATTTTCAAGGTCCTTAATTAACTTTAAGACCTTTAATTAATGTTGAGGTAAATAACAGATAATCTTTAAATATTTGTTTCTTATTTGTACATATTATAGAGTGGTCATTTCTTTGGGCCCTGTTAACAAATACGTCCTTTTTGCCAATTTGATGTGTATGCCATAAGAGTCCTTTTTTATGTTATGAGCTTTACTGGCTGTGATAGACATAAGATTTTATAGCCTGAGAACCCCTTCAAAGGAAAACATGCTACCCAGCTCTTCCTCAATGACAGAGAACCACCTCACCTGATCTCTGTACTTCCTGGGCCACCCAGCAACTGAATGAGGTGAGGGATCCTGTCCCTCGCCAGTCAGCCAGTGCAGAGCCCCTTTAATAACTCTAATCCTGGAGTTTCCTTCAGGGCCGACCAAAGCTCCCACTGGACTACATTGACTTCTCCCTCTGCCAATCCTGCCTTATCCCCCTCCTTCCCAAGTGTTGGACCCCAAAAGCACACACCCAGCTCTGTCTCAGCAACTGCTTCCAGAAGCCCCCATCCTTGACACCGTTTACTAAAATGCCTGTATGGTGATGGGCAGTTCTGATTCACCTCTCAATTCTTTCTGTGTAATCAAAGTTATTGACTTTGGTTCTGATAGATAATTAACATTGGTGATTGACACCACACTAGGAGCAACAGTGGCAAAAAAAAATATGGCAATGAATTCAATGGAATGTGCTTTTGTTTATTAAGGAAAAAAGATTTATCTGAAGTATTTGTTTACTCTAGAATAGGAAGGAAGGTTATGAAAGACAGAACTTAAATGAAAATAGAAAGTTATCGAAGGTTTAATGAAAGTTAACTTTATTTTCCAAACATCTATAAATAATAAGTCTGAAAAGAAGCAATGAAATGTGTTAAAACTTTGGCAGAATTTGTTCATATTTAATGAATTTGTTCATTAAGAAGAAGTAAAAGTATATGAATTCTTCACTGCCAAATAGTATATTAATGCAAGACTAAAATTTGTTTTCCTCTGTTAAAATAATAAACCAGTCTTGGAGTATTTAGTGTGTTATTTAAAAATAATTGTGAATTTCTGTAGTGATAATGCATCAACATGGATAACTAACAACAATAATGTTGAAAAATCTAAATGTCAGAAAAATTGAGTATGATTCCATTTATAAGTTCAAAGCCATAGAAAACTGAACAATGTATATGTAATATATGAGTGGATGTGTGCATGCATGTGTGTTCAGGGACCAGCATTTAGAACAACAGAAAGGCAAAGGCTTGACAAGCTTGGCACTCACGAGAAGAGTTAGTCTTGGGGGCAGGTTAGCCAACATGGAGATAAGGCTGAGCTGTTGGCCACATTCCTGGTGACACTCAGGCTTCCAAGTTGAACATGTTCAGGTCCTTTGGAAGCCAGGCCCCTGCATGTGCTGGTGGACAGGCCTCTGGTCTGGGATGAGCCTGAGCTCTGTTGGCCAGCAATCACGAAGAAGAGAACAAGCAGGCACCTGTGTGAGATGTGCACAAGGTGATAGCTACTGAATTGCTCTGCCTTCCCAACTTCAGGCTGACTTCTCTTTGGGCTCCCTCTCCCCCAGTGCCATGCAGAGAGGATTCAAGGAAACTCAGTTCTAGCTGAACCAAAAGCACAATGTACCACCAAACAGTAATCCAATTATCTAATGGTGTGCATTTTTTCATTTAACATTTTCTATTAACTAGGGCAATTTACAATCAAAATAGAGGTAGAAGTTAACTTGTAGGAAACTGATAGCAATATAAATTATGATTGTCCAATGACAATATGAAGAAGTTTGTCCTAGAAGGGCCACTTCTAGGACAAACTGGATAAAAATGGTCACTGTCCAACAGGAAAGATTACAACCCAGAGGTTGCAGTTTTATTGCTCTGGACATTAACAGTTTTGTATAATTTAATAATTTTATTCCAATCATCTTTCAGTGACTAATGTGCTTTTATTTTTTTTGTTTTGTCCTTTTTTAATATATTTTATTGACTATACTATTACAATTGTCCCATTTTTTTCTCTTCTTTATTCCCCTCTGCCTTGCATCCCAGCTCCCGCCAGCATTCCCTCCCACCTTCGTTCATGTCCATGGGTCGTACATATAAGTTCTTTGGCTTCTTCATTTCCTATACCATTCTTAACCTCCCCCTGTCTATTTTGTACCTACCACTTATGCTTCTTATTCCCTCTTCTCTTTTCCCCATTCTCCACCTACCCCCTCCCAGCTGATTACCCTCAATGTCATCTCCATTTCTGTGATTCTCTTCCTTTTCTAGTTGTTTGCTTAGTTTGTTTTTATTTATGACTTTTAGATTCTGTTGTTGATAGTTGTCAGTTTGTTGTCATCTTACTGTTCATAGTGTTGACCATCTTCTTTTTCTTAGATAAGTCCATTTAACATTTTATACAAGGGCTTGGTGATGATGAACTCCTTTAACTTGACTTTATCTGGAAAGCACTTGATCTGCCCTTCTATTCTAAATGATAGTTTGGTGGATAATCTTAGATGTAGGTCCTTGCCTTTGGTGACTTCAAATACTTTTGTCTAGCCCCTTCTTGCCTGTGAGGGTTTTTTGGGGTGTTGTTGTTGTTGTTTGAGAAATCAGCTGATAGACTTATGGGTACTCCTTTGTAGGTAACTCTCCTTTTGCTACTTTTCAGATTCTCTCCTTATCTGTAATCTTGGTTAATGTAATTATGATGTGCTTTGGTGTGTTCGTCCTTGGGTCCAACTTCTTTGGGACTCTCCGAGCTTCCTGGGCTTCCTGAAAGTCTATTTCCTTTGCCAGATTGGGGAAATTCTCCTCTGTTAATTTTTCAAATAAGTTTTCAATTCCTTGCTCTTCCTTTTCTCCTTCTGACAACACTGTTTCAGATGTTGGGTGTTTAAAGTTGTCATGGAGATTCCTAAGCCTCTCCTCATTTTTTTGAATCTGTATTTGTGCATTCTGTTATGGTTGAATGTTCATTTCTTCCTTCTGCTCCAAATTGTTGATTTGAGTCCCAGTTTCCTTCCCTTCACTGTTGGTTCCCTGTATATGTCTCTCCATTTCACTTTTCATAGCCTTAACTTTTTCCTCTATTTTTGTAACCATACCCAAACATTTATGTGAGCATCCTGATTACCAGTGTTTTGAACTGTGCATCTGATAGGTTGGCTATCTTCTCATCACTTTGTTCTATTTTTGGAACTTTAATCTTTTCTTTCATTTGGGCCGTGTTTTTTTGTCTTGGCATAGCTGTTATGCTGTAACAGGTAGAACCTAGGTATTCACCAGGGTGGGGCAACCCACATTGCAGCATTGAGGCACTGTTTGTGGGAGAAGGGTCCAAGAGGGAATAATGCTGCTTGCTGGGATTCAGTCACTTCCTCTGCTACCCACAAGCAATGTGTGTCCTTCTGGTGCTGATTCCTGGGTGGGTGGGTTTGTGTACAATCTAGGGCCCTGTGGGTCTCTCCAACAAACTCTCCTGTGAGGCTGGGAGTCTCTTATGCAACCTCAACCCCCACAGGTTTTTATAGCCAGAGATATTTGAGGCTTTATTTCCCTGTACTGGAACCCTGGGTTGTGCAGTCTGCCTCACTCCCCACTTGTTCTTCCTGGTTATATGCATGCAAATGTGGGACCACCTGGGCCACCAGCCACTGCCTCACCTGCTGGGTCCTGAAGCTGCCACCTTGCTGCGTCCTCTCTGCCAAGGTTGCCCATTTCTGCCCCTCCTACCAGTCTGAATGATTGTTTCTTTTTTAACTCCTTGGTTGTCAGACATCCATACAGTTGAATTTTCTAGCAGTTCTGAGTATTTTTTGTTTTTAAATTTGTTGTTGTCCTTCTTTTGGTTGTGTGAAGAGGCAAAATGTCTAAAGTGCCTTTAAAGCCAGTTCTACCATCCTGCTGTCCTCTCATTAATGAGTTAAATAAGTCCTGGGCTTGTGTTCATTCTCAACAAACAAACAAAATAATATAAATGAAAACCTCTTTAGAGTGAGTGTTGTTGCTCTCAAAACCACTGGCTCCTTATCCTCTAGGCCTCCAAGGCTTCACACTCAAAGCCTGGAGTCTTACAGAGTAGCCAACCTTACCAGCCTCCAGTCCTTTTTGGGGTACCCAGCCTTGGTCTAGTATACTGCTACCAAGGCCTTGGGCTTCCAGAAAGTCAGCTCCCAGGGTGCTTTAAAAGGGGCTTCCACACTCTGGAGTTCTCTCTCCTACCCGACCTGGGATTTTCCCCAGCAGCCTGAACATGGGCCACTGTCTAGGGTACCAGGCTGCTGCTTTGGTTTGGTAGTGAAACCTTACAACTGGTGAGCAACTGGTGAGTCTCCTGATGTAATCTGACATTTATTTGTACCTTGGGAGGCTAACAGTTGTCTGACAATGGCTCAAGTGAGTCTGAAAGCTGCACTGACACCATTATTACAATTCTTTCTGAAAACCAGTTACAGCCCAAGATAAAGTATTGCCCTTTCCTGAGGGAAAAGAAACACCATGCCTGAACTAACCTGAAAGTCCTCACAGGGAGAGAAGGGTATTGGGAGCCCTGGAGTGCTGCCTACACAGCTGGTCCTCCTTCATTGGCACAGCACCCAAAGCCCAGGAGCAAAGGAAACTGGCCCTAGGATGCAGGCAGGATCCCAGATGTCTTCAAGTCAGTTCTGGTCCAAGGTACCTGATGGGGAGAAGCCTTTACAAAATACTCTGTCCTTATTCCTGGGCCATGCCCAAGGTAACTGATTTTCTCTCAGAGTTCTCATCCAGGCACTACTGTTGATCCTATTTTTTGTTCCTTAGGCTCTGGCACAGTGCTCTCCTGCCCCTTTGCTTGCAGCATCCATGTCAAGACTTCTTCACTGTCCACTTTCCCTGGGGCAAATACAATCAGGCCACTGGCCCCCTGAAAGCTTGTCCTTGATTCCCACAGGTACTCAGTCTTTAGCCAAGTGAGGCTCTCCACTCACTGGCTGCTGTGGATGTGACTGCACACTGTTGTTTCCATGGGTGTCTCCCAACCCACAGGTTCCACCCCACCACTCCCCACCAAGCCTTTATGTCCTGCTTCACTTCCCAGTATTCCCTCACCATGGCACCCCTGCCTGGAATGGACTGTTTGGCCCACTGCCCTTGAAGGCCAACTCCCACTGGACTTGACTTCATTCTGCCTCATAACCAAATTAAGCCTGCTTATCTTTGAATCATCAACATCCAGCACACAGCCCAATCAATGGGAAATGCTCCCAAATGTGTTGAATAAACAAGCAAATCATACCTAGTCTAAGCCTGTCATTGTACAACAGGAAAAAAAAGAGTTGTAAAGAAGTAACAGTGACTTGCCTGAGGTCTTGCAGCCAGGTAGTGACAATACTAGGATGAAATCCCAAATCTCTTGGGGCCACCTGGAATTCTGGATGGCTTCTGAGATCAAACTGAACCTATCAAGGTCACAGGCAGGTGCACTGGGCTCCATGGGTGGGAGAACTCTAGAGTTAATATTAATCATGACACAAGGTGAAGTCTGACTGACGTGAGGGTCTGGGTTCCCACCCACAGGTCCTCCCTGTGCTGCCTCCTGAGGGATGTGGTAAGATGGACAGAATGTATCCCACACTGCAGGGCACATGACAGAGTTCACTATCTGAAAGATAAAAGGAAAGGGAGGAGGAAATGAAAGGAATAACAGTTAACTATTATCCCAAAACAAAAAAGTTTGCCTCCCAAATTGGCTCCCTCACTTTGTTTTTGCCAAAGGCTGCAGACTCCCTTTCAATGGCAGGGCAAGGATTCTGTCCCTAGGAGAGGTCTGGGCCACATGAACTCGCCTGACCTTCACAGCCAGAGTTCAACTCTCTGCTGCTCAGACAGGCAGAGTCACACTGCCTGTGCTCAGGCACCTTGGAGAGGAGACAATCTGAACCCATGGCCAGACCATCTCCATTCCTGGATAAGTGGCTTCCACAAAGAGATCCAAGGAGCTCATAACCAGACTTGATGATTATTCTTCAGTCCTACAGAACAGCTGCATATCTCCTGAACTAGGATCTATTCTTGGGAATTTTTTCCTGTCTAGGTACATTTTAGCCAGCAGGCACCTCACTTTCTGTTGTTCTCCCATACACCATATGCCAACAGTAACATTCCAACTTCAGGGCTCCAGATTGCCACTGGCAATCAGCACTATAAGGATGACCTTGCTGTAGATAAGAGGACTGAAGGGACAGTACCTCCCAGCAAATGGAATTCACATAAACATGAATCCAAACCCCTTTTATTGACATGCTAAATCATGTTCTCTTTGCCTGTTAGAATGAAAGTGGTGCTATGCTAAGGACAGAATGTCTAGCTCAAGTAGCCAGAAGTCCAGTCACTGATGTCACCTGCTGCTCACCAGCTCTGTCTTTCCTGGGAGGTAATTTTGTGCATAGACCAAGAAAGAATCAGCTTCAGGAAGGAAGGCCATTCTTCAAGGAATGGTGCAGAGAGCTAGGGTAAGAATATGAAGACTTGGGTTCTAGTCTTGGCTGTGCCCCTTCACACAGTGCAGTTGGAGCAAGTCACTGACCCTCAGGTTCCTTATCTGAGAAATGAGAATAATACTTGCTCTTCCTATTTTACAAGATTACTCAACTCAAATGATTACTTCCTTAGCCAATACTACAAACAGTCCTTGACTGTTCATAGATTTATTACTACTTAAGTAGCCTTTCTAATTTTCCCTATAAATGTATTTTAGACCTTTAGTCATTGAAACAGACAATACCAGATTGCCTAAATAAAATCACTTCTTGCTCAAAAACACCTAGCACTTAATGTCACTAAAGTAGACACTTAAAAATGGTTAAAATGGTACATTTTATGTTATTTTACTCCCTCATCCAAACTTTGAATGTTCTTCTCACTCCTACACACCTGTTGGTGTCCTTCAGTGGCCAGCTCAAGTTCTATCCTCTCAAGGTGCCTCCTCTGGCCTGCAACTGTTCACAAGGTGCCCCCTTCTTCCCCTCTCATCAGGTCACCTGTCACCAAGTAGCTATAACAACTGGTGGCATTGTGCCTCCCCAATAGGATTACCATCACCAGAATTCAGAGAACAAGACCACTACTGCATTGGCCAACACCATATGTTTGTTGGCTGGCTCATTTCTCTGCCCAGACTGAAGAGAGTGAGGTGACTCCTTAAGTAGGTATCATTTGTCATTTAGTTCCTCACAGCATGGGTTTTACTCATTGCATCCTTTTGATGTTCATATTCATTTCTATTGCTGTCATAGGAAGTTACTGCAAGGGAATTACATCAAGGAGATGGCAGAATCAGAAATCCCAGACCTCTTTTCCCCACAGAGAGACCAGCTGAACAACAATATATGGTCAAAAAAGCCATTATGAGAACTACAGACACCACTTCAGAAGTCACAGTATATGAGACAGCCTCAAAGATAAGAATAGATAACTTAAAAAGGGTAAAGAAAAACTTTAATTTCAATCCCAGTGGCCCTTTCCCCTAAACAGCACAACTTAAGTACAATAAGGATAAAGCACCCAACATGCAGCTTCTTCCGCAGGACGAACAGACAAGACGGGGGTTATGTGTCCATCATTCCCGCTTTTCAGAGGAACCTGTGGAGGGCCAAGCAGGATAATGTGTGCCAAGGGAGTTGGAAGCAGGCCTCCGGTTCAGCACAGCTGCCCCAGGCCACGGAAAACTGCCTGATAGATTGTTGTAAGGAAAGAATGACTTGGCTGCTTGCTATATCACTGTACCAAGAAGGAGCAGCAAATGTTCTTAAAAAATACAAGGTACCTAGCCTTGCGGTTTGTCTTTCTCACATTCTGCTTCAAAGCTTACTCAATATATACAGCCTGACTTCACCAGTAAACAGTTCCCTCCTCTGCATCCCAGAGAAGGGACTCCACCTGACTCCGCTTTGACTCTGTCTCTTTATGTCTCAATCTCCCATCGCCTTCCCTCAGGACCTGACTGATCTAGCCACTCTGGTCGCAGCAGAACTGGTTTCTGTTTGTCCTGATTTAGAACACTGAGAGAACAAGCATACTTTGGATTCCCCAGGGAGCTGTGGAGAACAAAGAGCACAGAAACTTCCTGCAGCTCTAGAAAGTTTTCAGTAGCACAGACACCAGAGAGAGCAAAGGATTATGAGCTCCAAAAAAAGAAAGCAGCAAACCTCTGATAGGCAGATTACCATAGAAGCCCAGGGAAAATACATCCCCATAAAAGGTTGGAGAGGCTCCCAGAATCTCTAGCTGTTCTGATTGGTGAACATCTTTTCCATATACAAAACCAGTCTGTAGAGACTGAAAATAAAAAAAGCACATGGAGAAACAGGGAAACACGACCCAATCAAAGGAACAAAATAAATATCCTGAAATTGATGCTGAAAAACATGATCTATGAACTGCCTCATAAAGAATTCAAAATAGTCATCTTAAAGAAGTTTGGTGCACACAAGCAAACAGACAACTAAACAATATCAGGAAAATGATATATGAACAAAATAATATCAAAAAAGACTTGGAAACTATAAGAGAGAACCAAACATGGATTCTGGGAAGATGGCAGAGTATGAAGCACCAGGAAACTGTCTCCCCACCTAGATAATACACTTGCAGAATCTTCCTTTTTGGAACTCTGGAGTCTATTGAAAGCTCACAATTCCTAAGGGAGGACTTGGATGAAAAATTGCAGTTAATGTTGATCAATTTCAACTCTTAGCATAGTAGTAGCTACCTATTGATCCTCCACCCCCAGCCACATGAAAGGCAGCTAGTGTGTATTCCAAACTGCAGTTTACACTCAGTTTGTGGATGTGAGGGTGGGCAAAAACACCTGGTATTCCAACAGCTGGGAATCTGTACTCTTATTATTAATGGTTTCTTCTGATCACAAAGGTGGAGACAAAGAAGTGGGCAACTATTGCTGTTTTACCTCCCTCCACTGTTGCAAGTGCAGCCCCCCTCCCTGTACGTGACTTCCAGGAAATGTGAAGAGCAGTGCTCATTCCTCCTCCCTTCATTTTTCTATTTTGCCTAGAAAAAAAGTGACAGCAGCCTTAGTGGTTTAATCAAAACAAATGTTTCTCTTAGAGAAATAAATATTCCCTAATATCCCCAGAGGTCTAAAGTCTTATCCCCATCTCATGAGTCTAAAGTCACAGTGTTGGTTGTCTGCCTTCTCTGTTGGAAGCTTGTTTCCTCACTGATTCAGTAGTTGGTAGAATTCAGTGCCTAGTGTTATGTACCAGAGTCCCTGTTTCCTTTCTAGCTGTCAGTGGAGAGTCATTCCCTGATTCTAAAGGATACCCTTCGTCCTGGACCCTTCCTTATCTTTAAAGCCAGCACAGCGAGCCGAGCCCTCACATTGCTTCCCTCTGACCACAGAGGTATCTCTCTCAGACCATCCTGGAAAAGGTTCTCTGCTTTTAAGACTCAAAGTCTACAACCTAAATCACATCTTCAAATCCTGTTTTGCCATGATAGTTTCAGAGGACATCACAGAGGAGAGTGGACACCTTTGGGGACCATTATTCTGACCACCACGTCACTGACATATATCTTTGTAACTTTGTATTGTCTGTAAACTGTAGCTATGTCTAGAGGTTTGAATAATTTTATACTTGATTTCTTTGGCAAGACAATGACATAGTTGTGAGCTTCCCATTGCACCAAGCAAGGAAGCACGCAGTCTCTTTTTATGAGGTTAAGATTAACCAGTTATTGGGTGTTGATGTTGTCATACTGATCTAGTCACTCCACATCAGCTGTTTATCTATTTGTTTTAGTAATGATTTTTGCCTTGATCCTTCTTTCATTAAAGGTTGCAAAATGTTAATGTTCTATAATTTCTTCTTTATTTGGGACAATAAGCAGAAGTTCCTCAACTAAAAAAGAAAAGAAATTTCTCTCAACTACCTCACTACTCTGGGTTGCAGTTTATAATATGAAGGCCAGATAAATGCCTGATTCATCTTCATTATTTACAAGTTTTCAGAAAAAAAGTATTGGTTTTTATTGGCATCACCCAAAGATAAGTAATAAGTTGTTTTTGCTTGCTTTTTGTGTGTTTGTTTATTTTAGTATTAAGTCCTAAATTTAGACATACTAAATGTTTCAACTCTTTGTAATTATTATCTTCTTTAAAATGAATGTGTTCAAACATTCACATTTTTGGCCAAAGAAAACCCTTTCAAGTTGACATCCATGTCTTTTTTATGTGAACCACCCCCCAATCTGTGATGCTTCCTGGCTTTTCAGTATGACAGGACGTTCTAGACTGTAGACATCTTGGGTCTCAAGCCTGAAAGCAGCATTTTCCCAAGTAGTTCTAGTTGTTTCTCATATCAAAGCTCAGTTGGGAGTCAGGGTTGGTTCTTGCTCCAGGGTTAACATACATTTTAATATTTTTCAATGGATATAGGCAAAAAATAGTTTTTAAAAAAGTATATTATGAGGTTATTCTAATATTCCCAATTCAAATCTAGTACTAAAGGGCTTTTAATTAATTTCTTTAATTTTCTCTCTCTTATACTGAAAACCTTTTTTAATTTCTTTTGACAATTTTATTCTCTTTTTGTAATTATTTTATTGTTGTTCAATTAAAGTTGTCTGCTTTTACTCCCCACCACTCCCCAAACCCCAGTCAAACCCACCTCCTTCCCTTACTTCCCCTACCCCTTGGTTTTCTCCATGTGTCCTTTAAAGTTGTTCCTGTAAACCCTTCCCCTCTTCCTACCCAGCATCCCCACCCACCTCCCTTCTGGATACTATCAGATTGTTCTTAATTTCAATGTCTCTGGTTATATTTTCCTTGCTTTTATCTTTTGTTGATTATGTTCCAGTTAAAGGTGAGATCATATGGTATTTATCCCTCACTGCCTGGCTTATTTCACTTAGCATAATACTCTCAAATTCCATCCATGCTGTCACAAAAGGTATAAGCTTCTTCTTTCTCTCTGCTGCATAGTATTCCATTGTGTAAATATACCATAGTTTTCTGATTCATTCATTCATTTACTGATGGGCACTTGGGTTGCTTCCAGCACTTGGCTATTGTAAATTGTGCTGCTATGAACATTGGGGTGCATAGGTTCTTTTGGATTGGTGTTTCAGGGCTCTTAGGATATAAGCCCAGCAGTGGAATTACTGGATCAAAAGGCAGTTCCATTTTTAGTTTTCTGAGGAAATTCCATACTGTTTTCCAAAGTGGCTGCAGCAGTCTGCATTCCCACCAACAGTGCACTAGGGTTCCCTTTTCTCCACATCCTCTCCAACACTTGTTTGTTGATTTGTTTATAATGGTCATTCTGATTGGTATGAAGTGATATTTCATTGTGGTTTTAATTTGCATCTCTCTGATGGCTAGTGATAGCGAGCATCTTTTCATATGTCTCTGGGCCCTCTGTACGTCTTCCTTGGAGAATTGTCTGTTCAAGTCTTTTGCCCATTTTTAAATTTTTTTCTGTCTTCCTTGAGTGGAGTCATGTGAGTTCTTTATATAATTTGGAGATCAAACCCTTGTCCCAGGTATCATTGGCAAATATGTCTTCCCATATAGTTAGCTCTTTTCATTTTAATACTGTTTTCTTTGGCTATGTAGAAGCTTTTTATTTTGATGAGGTCCCATTTGTTGATTCTTTCCTTTATGTCCCTTGCTTTAGGGGATATATCAGTGAAGATGTTGCTGTGTGGAATGTCTGAGATTTTCCTACTGATGTTTTCCTCTAGGACTTGCATGGTGTCACAACTTATATTTAAGTCTTTTATCCACCTTGAGTTTATTTTGTGTATGCTCTAAGTTGGTGGTTGAGTTTCATTTTTTTCATATAGCTGTCCAGCTCTCTCAATACCACTTGTTGAAGAGGCTATTTTTATTCCATTTTCTGCTTCTTCTCCCTTTGTCCAATATTAATTGACCATAGAAACTTGGGTTTATTTCTGGGCTCTCTGTTCTGTTCCCTTGGTCTATGTGTCTGCTCTTATGCCAGTACCAGGCTGTTTTGATTACAGTGGCCTTGTAATACAGTTTGATATCAAGTAGTATAATCCTTCCTGCTTTGTTCTTCTTTCTCAAAATTGCTTCAGCTATTCGGGGTTGTTTATGGTTCCATATAAGTTTCTGAAATGTTTGTTCTATATCTGTGAAATATGTCATGGGTACTTTAATAGGGATTGCATTGAATCTATAAATTGCTTTGGGTAGTATGGACATTTTGATCATGTTAATTTTTCCAATCCATGAGTACAGTACATGTTTCCAGTTGTGCTTTCCTTAATTTCTTTCTTCAGTGTTATGTAGCTTTCTGAGTATAGGTCTTTTACTTCCTTGGTTAGGTTTATTCCTAGGTACTTTATTTTTTTTATTGCTGTATCAAATGTGATTTTTTCCTTATTTCTGTTTCTGATATTTCATTGATGGTGTACAAAAATATCTTTGATTTCTGAATATGGACTGTGTATCCTACCATTTTGCCATATTCAGTTATTAGGTAGAGTCATTTTTTGGTGGAGTCTATAGGGTTTTCTATGTACACTATCATGTCATCTGCAAACAGTGACAGTTTTGCTTCCTCCTTTGCAGCATGGATGCCTTTTATTTCCCTTTCTTGTCTGATTGCTGTGGCTAGGACTTTCTATACTAAGTTGAATAGGAGTGATAAAAGCAGACATCCTCATCTTGTTCCGGATATTAGTGGGAAAGTTTTTCGTTTTTGGTCATTGAGTATGAGGTTGGCTATAGGTCTCTCATATATGGTCTTTATTATGTTGAGGAATGCTCCCTCTATTCCCACTTTGCTAAGTGTTTTTATCATAAATGGGTGTTGTACCTTATCAAATGCTTTCTCTGCATCTATTGATATGATCACATTATTTTTGTCTTTCCTTTTGTTAATATGATGTATTACATTTCTTGATTTGTGAATATTGTACCATTCTGCATCCCTGGGATGAATCCCACTTAATCATGTGGTATGATCTTTTTAGCATATTGCTGGATGTGGTTTGCCAATATTTTGTTGACGATTTTAGTGTCTGTATTCATCAGCGATATTGACCTGAAGTTTTCTTTCTTTGATATGTCTTTATCTGATTTTGGGGTTAGGATGATGCTGGCTTCATAAAAGGAGTTTGGGAATCTTCGATCTTCTTGGATTTTTTGGAGTAACCTGTGAAAGATAGGAGTTAGCCCTCCCTAAATGTTTTGTAAAATTCTCCTGTGAAACCATCTGGTCCAGGACTTTTGTGTATTGGAAGCTTTTTGATTACCGTTTCAATTTCATCAGGTATTATTGGTCTTTTCAGGGTTTCTGCTTCTTCTTCATTGAGTTTTGGAAGATTATATTTTTCTAGAAATTTGTCCATTTCACCTAGGTTTTCAAATTTCTTGGCATACAGTTCTTCATAGGAATTTCTTACAATCCTTTGTACTTCTGTGGTGTCAGTTGTAATCTATTCTCTTTCATTTCTGATTGTGTTTATTTGGATCCTTTTCTTTTTCTCTTGATGAGTCTGCTTAAAGGTTTGTCAATTTTGTTTATCTTTTCAAAGAACCAGCTCCTGGATTCATTGATCCTTAGAATTGTGTTTTTAGTCTCTATGTCATTTAACTCTGCTCTGATCTTGGTTATTTCCTTCCTTCTACTTGCTCTGGGCTAGCTTTATTGTTGTTCCTTGAGTTCTTGTAGGTATAGGATTAGGTTGTTTGTTTGAAATGTTTCTATCTTTTTTAAGTAGGCCTGTATCACTATGAACTTCCCTCTCAGGACTGCCTTCACTGTGTCCCATAAGTTTTGGATTGTTGTGAGTTCATTTTCATTTGTTTCCAGAAACGTTTTGATTTTTTCCTTGATCTCATTCTTTTCCCATGCATTGTTTAATAGCATGCTATTCAATCTCCATGATGTTTTGGGTTTTTCTCCTGAAGTTTGTTTCTAGTTTCAGTCCCTTGTGGTTGGACAAAATGCTTGATATTATTTCAATTGTCTTGAATTTGTTGAGGCTTGTTTTGTGTCCCATCATGTGGTCTATCTTTGGAAATGTGTATTTTGCTTCTTTGAGATGAAAGGCTCTCTATATATATATCAGTTAAGTCAATTTCATCTAGGGCACTGTTCAATGCCACAATACCTTTGTTGATATTTTGTTTGGAAGATCTGTCCATTTTTGACAGTGGGGTGTTAAAATACCCTACTATAATTGTGTTGCTGCCAATATCTCTCTTGAAGTCCTCCAAGACTTTCTTTATGTATTTGGGTGCTTCTATGTTGAGTGCATATATATTTACAATGTTTATGTTTTCTTGCCTTATGGTAAAATTCTTGGCTCCTAATAACATAAAACAGTTAAATATTTGTTTTTTCTTATTGTATATAACACCCTCTGACTAATAATAACATTAGTAGTAATCATATCATTCATAATATTAATATAAAATTCTTCATAATATAATTACTGAAAAAGGGTTGAATGTCTGGAAATGAAATGTACCAGATATGAGGTAATCCTGATGTTTTAATATTGGCCTGTTATAAACATTCCTATCTGTTACGTTTATTGTTTGTGTCTTTTGCTTTTCTAAATATAGGCACAGTATATAGTCAAGATCAGAGAAAGGAAATAATTTGAGCAAATACATTAACACAAAGAAATTCACCAAAGCATAGCAGGTTCGATTCCCAGTCAGGGCACATGCCTGGGTTGCAGGCCACGGCTCCCAGCAACCGCACATTGATGTTTCTCTCTCTCTCTCTTTCTCCCTCTCTTCCCTCTCTAAAAATAAATAAATAAAATCTTTTTTTTTGTCCATTTGTGCCGGGGCTCCCCGTGCTCTGTCGGTCCTCATTCTTTTTTTTTTTAATTTTTTAAAGATTTTATTCATTTATTTTTAGAGATGGAAGGGAGGGAGATAGAGAGAGAGAGAGAGAGAAACATCAATGTGTGGTTGCTGGGGGGTGTGGCCTGCAACCCAGGCATGTACCCTGACTGGGAATTGAACCTGTGACACTTTGGTTCACAGCCCACACTCAATCCACTGAGCTATGCCAGCCAGGGCTTAAATAAATAAAATCTTAAAAAAAAAAAGAAATTCACAATGATCAGTGCTGAAAAAAGAAAGAAAAATATTTTAAAATATACTTAATTTTGGTAATATTTTGAAATAAGTTTTTATTTTATTAATATATATACAAAGATAAAATTTATAAATTTGCAATTTAAAAAATTGAAGATATATTTGCAATAATTTTTGCCTTTAGGGTATTATTCCACTGGGGATATACAATGAAATTACTGAAATCTAAACTCATTTAAAGTAATTTCTGTATCATGTTAAGCCATTATATAATGGAGTTAGTATTATTTGTATTATTTTTTATTTTTATGGGTTGATTTTTTAAAGTTTAATTTAATATTTATTTAATTTAATCTAAAACATTTACATTGTTTTAAAGTCAAATCTACAAAGCAAGCTATGTTCAGATTATCACAACTTCTTTCGTTTCCTCTTTCACCCTATAAGTGGTGATTTCCATTAGTTTTTTTTATTTATTTTTATTGTTTTTCAAGTACAGTTTTCTCCATTTTCCCACCATCACTCCCCCTCACCCCAGTCATCTCCACTTGCCACACTTGACCCTAACCCCCTTTGGTTTGACCCATGTGTCCCTTATAGATGTTCCTGAAAAACCCTTCCCCCTTTCTTCCCACCTCCCCTCTGGTTACTGTTAGTTTGTTCTTAATTTTTTCTTTCATTTTTAAAAAATGTAAGCAAACATATATTTCTGTATGTACATCCAGTATTAGTTTTCTATTGCTGTATAACAGTTCCCCACAAGCTCAGCGGCTTAAAACAATATCCAATGATTAATTCACAGTTCTGTAGGTAAGAAGTCCGGCAGGGCATGGCTTGTTCTCTGCTCAGCTTTTCATGAAGCTGAAATCAAGGCATGGGCTGGGCTGGACTCTTCTTTGGAGCTCAGATTGCCCTTTCAAGATCATTCATTCACTTGGTAGCATTTAGTTAATTGCAGACTGTCAGTGGAGAGTAACTGTCACCTCCTAGAGGCCTCTTTCGGCTTCTTGCTAGTTTACACCTTAACTGTTTGCTTCTTCTAGGCCAGGGAGAGCACATCTCTCTGACTTATTTCTCTGGAACTCGCTGGAGAAAACTTGGCTTTTAAAGGGCTCATCTGATTAGGTCTCTCTTTTGTCATGTAACATAACAATCACAGAAGTGACATCTGATTATATTCACAGGGTCATCAACATTCAAGGGATTATATAAGGTGTATACACCAAAGGTGGAAAGCATGGAGACTCCCTGAGAATACAGCTTGCCACTTCCCCTTTCTTAGATAAAAGGTAGTGTGTAATTTACACTATTCAGAACTTGATGTCTCTATCTAAAAATATTTTCTACAAGTCATCCCAACTAAGTTCATTGAAATACTTCCTCATCCCTTTTCTTCTTGTTTCACTTCTACTTTATTCTCTTAAAATTTTATTAAAGTAATATTCTCGCTTTTTGGTGTATACTTTTATGAGCTTAAACAAATGCATGCTCTTATGTGACCACCAGCAAAGTCAAGATACAAATAACTTCCTTCATCCTCATACTCCTCCCCCCACACTGCCCCTCCTTTCACTTACAGTTGTTGGAAACCACTGATCTACTTTCTCTCCCAGTAATTTTGTCTATTCCAAAATGTCTTATAAATGGAATCATAAAACAGGTAGCTTTTGAGTCTGGCTTTTTTTTTTTTACTTCATTTAAAATGTATTCATGTAGTTCTGGCCAAGATGGAGGTGTAGGTAGAAAAGCTTCACTTTCTTGCACAACCAAAAGAGCGATAACAATCCATTTAAAAACAAAAAACAACCAGAAGTGCCAGAAAATCAAACTGCATGGAACTCCAACAAACAAGCAGTTAAAAAACATTCACCCAGACTGGTAGGAGGGGCAGAGAAGGGAAGCCAGGTGGAGAGGATGTGCAGCAAGGCAGAGGACTGCAAGAGCAAGGTGGGAGCTGGCTAGCCAGGTGGTCCCACATTCCCATGCACATAACCCGGGAGGAACAATAGGAGCAAGACAGACTGGGAAACCCAGGGTTTCAGTGCAGGAAACTAGAAACTTCCAGTCTCACAGGAAAGCCCATTGGAGAAGCCCACGGGGTCCTAGATCATGCATGGATGCATCCACCTGGGAATCAATACCTGAAAGGGCACAATCTGCTTGTGGAGAGTGCAAGAAGTGTTGGAAAGCAGGACGAAAGCCATGCAAGCAGCACTGTTCCCTCTCTGACCCGTCCACCACATACAGCACCACAACAGAGCAAAGAGGGTTACTCTGCCCTGGCAAATATCTAAGGCTCTGCCCCTTACAACATAACAGGTGCACCACTGAAACAAAGAAATATGGTCCAAACAAAAGAAAAGATCAAAACTCCAGCAATAGAACTAAGCAACAAGGACATAGCCAACCTATCAGATGCATAGTTCAAAATATTGGTAATCAGAATGCTCAAAGAAATGACTGAGTTTGGTCACAAGATGAAGGAAGAAATAAAGTATAAAGTGAAATAAAGGAAAAAATACAAGGAATCAACAGTGAAGGGGAGGAAACTAGGACTCAATCAATGACTTGGAACAAAAGGAAGAAATAAGCATCCTGGGGGCTAAGATGGCATTGGAGTAGAGAGGAGCAGATTTGGCTTCCCTCTGCTCAGGGGAGAAAATCCTGGCTGATCCACGGAGTAGAGAAGCAAGCAACCAACATACTTCAGCATATGTGAAAATAGGGGACCAAGGATTGTGGCAGAACCAAAAAACTGGACACTGAGAAGAGTGCTGCAACAAGGTAGGGTCCCAGGGACCAGCGTGGGGTCTGGGGACTGCAGCCCCAGGCCCAGTGCCCTCTACTGGGTTTGCTACAGAGTCCCTGGGAGAGAGCCAGGACAACTGCTCTCTCCCCAGACAAATAAGGTCTGAGCGGCAATGGGAGGAATCCAGGTGCTAGCAAACACACAAAGGCTGTGAGCACCTTTGGAGGCTGTGGACACCAGAGGGGATGGGTCACGCAGTGGGCCCTGTTCCCCACAGTCACCGATCTGGCTGGAGAGTTTGGCTGCAGGAGAAGCCAGGCCATTGCGTGGAGCGGCAGGCTTGAACAGGAGGAATTTCTCAAGAAGAAGGAGTGAAAAGATAGACACTGTTTGGGGAATTCACCTAAAGTAATCAATCGCTCCAGCCTCCCTGCCACCCAGCCAAGGGTGCATGCATGGGGAGAGTATCCCCGCACCCCAGTCCACAGCAGTAACCCTGAGGAAAGGCCTGATTCCCACACCCAGGGCGCAAGGCTGAGGAGCTACGTTAGCTTCCCAGATAGTGTGGGAGCCAGTGCACACTCCGCTGACCAAGGAAGAAAAGCCATACCAATCACCCCTCAGCCTGCCCCAGCCAGCAAGAGCAGAAAAACTGGTTTGCCACTTTGAAACCAAGAGACTTTTAAATTTTATTATATTTTTTAAAAATTCATAATTTTTTAATTGTTATTGTCTTTATTCTCTTTTAATTTCTTTTTCCTCTCTTTCCTGCTTTCTTGTTTTATTCCTTCCTCCTTCCTTTCCTCCAATTTTATCTCTTCTTCCTTCCTTCGTCTGCCATTTTTATTTTTATTTTTTAAAATATTTTCTAAATACCTATAAGTGAGACAAAATCCTGCATCTGTGAAAAGACCAAAGTTGAACCCAAAGAAGGGGCATCACAACAACTGGGACAGTGAGACAAATTTCACTCTGCTATTACAGAGAACCTGCAAGTTATTGCATATTTGTATTATTTTTATTTTTCCAGTATTCTTACATCTTTTTTTAATAGTATTTTTGTATCCCTCTTCTTTTTGTATAGTCTGCTTTGCTAGGCTGGTTATATTGTATGACCTGACAGCTTTCCCCTGATATCTCTTACATTGTGTATTGCTAATCTACTGTCCATGAACTCACCTGTGTACCATTAGAACGCTACTCAAGGTTCTGTACTCCCTATTCTTGTTACCTAGATCTCATAGATTCTGTCATATAATTGTTGCCCTAATATTATTGTAAATAATTGCTGTTCCATGCAATTGTAATTACTTCACAACACCGCTCCCAGATCTTAGCCCATTTCAAAGTTTCCTGAACTCTATTACTGTAGTGGTTAACTCTATTCTCTCACACACTACACCTATTTACTATCCTTTACTCTCACCTTACCTCAGAATCTGACCTCCCACAACCTTCCTGCTTTATAGATCCAACTCATAATCCTTCCTTCCCCAACAAGAGTCTTATCTTCTTTCCATCCTTTCTAAAAATCAGCTAGCTGGGTGGAAGATCACAGTTAACACTATACATAGTCAAAGGATCTCCTATCTCTTCCCTACTTGCTACTACTGTAAATATAGAATACTCTCTTGCTGTCTTAAACCATTTTGCCTTCCTCCTCCAACTGATCACAAAACAGAGTAGGTGGAGGTGGTGAACACCAGGATACCCACTGGAAGAGGAAACCCAACAACAAAGGAACCACCAACAGATAACAACAGAAGAAGGTGAAGGAGGGAGTGGTAACCACACAAACCTCAATCCAGGACCTATCTGGAAATACAACTAAACAGTAGAGACAGTACCCAATACAAACAACTGAACAAGAGCAAGAGAGAATTCTTAAAACCTTATACACATGGAAGAACCAGCTTCAACATAACCTGCCCTCACCAGCACAACAAAATACAAGAGGTGGTGGACAGAGTGACCCTCGTTTAACCAGCTGGTGAGAGGGAACCACCAAAGAAAGACCCAACAACAATCAAAACCCAAAAGCAAACACAAAGCCAACTTAAATGACAGCCCAAGACCAGAGAGCTCGGGAGATCAAGGAAACTGCACCACTAAAACTCACTGCTATTCTACTACAGAAGTTCACACCACAAACCCAGGGGGCCAGTTTAAAAAGCTGAGGCTAACAAGAAGAGTCTCACAAACAATGGGAAGACAAAGAAACAATCCCCAAATGAAAGGAAAGGAGGAAGCCTCAGAAAGAATGCGAAATGAAATAGAGGCAATTCAACTATCAGATATTGACTTCAAAGCAATGATCGTCAGGAAGATCAATGAGCTACCAGAAACTACAGGGAAGCTACAATGAACTCACTGAAAACTACATCAACATGAAAAAGGAAACAGAAACTATCAACAAGGGCCAAGAAAAAATGAAGAATACAATTTCTGAACTGAAGAACACAGTAGAAGGAATGAAAAGCAGGATTGATGAAGCAGAAGATTGGATCAGTGAGCTAGAGGACAAAGTAGAAGAAAACACCCAGAAAGAGCAAGAAAAGGAAAAGAGGCTCAGAAAGAATGAAGAGGGATTATGAGAAATATGCAAGACAATATGAAATGTAATAATATCTGTATAATAGAGATACCAGAAGGAGAAGAAGAAGAGCAAGGGATAGAACACCTATTTGAAAAGTAATGATGGAAAACTTCCCTAATTTGATGAGAGAAAAAGTCACACAAATCCAGGAAACACAGAAAGTTCCAATCAAGAGGAACCCAAAGAGGGTCACATCAAGACATATCATAATTAAAATGGAAAAATACCAAGACAAAGAGAAAATCTTAAAAGCAGCGAGGGAGAAACAGGAAGTAACATACAAGGGAGCCCCAATTAGGTTAGCAGCTGACTTCTCAATGGAAACATTCCAAGCCAGAAGAGATTGGCAAGAAATATTCCAAGCAATGAGAGCCAGAGGTCTGCAACGAAGGCTACTTTACCCAGCAAGGTTCTCAATCAAGAAAGAAGGTCAAATAAGAAGCTTCCCAGACAAAAGAAGTCTAAAAGAATACACCTCCACCAAACCAATGCTGCAAGAGATGCTAAAGGGCCTGCTTTAAGGAAAAGGAAAAAAGAAAGAGAGAGAGAGAGGAACACAGGTACGAAAATGGCAATGAATAACTACCTATCAATAATAACCTTAAACATAAATGGATTAAATGCTCCAATCAAAAGACATAGAATAGCTGAATGGATAAGAAAGCATGATCCACACACATGTTGCCTACAAGAGACCCACCTCAGGATAAAAGATCTATACAGACTAAAAGTGAAGGGCTGGAAACAAATTTTCCAAGCAAATGGACAGGAAAAAAAAATCCAGGGTAGCAATACTCATATCAGACAAAATAGACTTCCAAAAAAAAGGCCATAAAAAAGAGATCCAGAAGGTCACTTCAGAATACTCAAGGGAAGAATCCACCAAGAAGACATAAACATTGTAAATATATATGCACCCAACATAGGAGCACCCAAATACATAAAGAAAATGTCAGAGGATTTTAAGAAGGATATTGACAGCAACACAATTATAGTAGGGGATTTTAACACCCCACTATCAAAAATGGACAGATATTCCAAACAAAATATCAACAAAGATATTGTGGCATTGAACAATGCCCTAGAGAAAATGGACTTAACTAATTTATATAGAGCCCTTCATCCCAAAGAAGCAAAATACACATTCTTTTCAAATGCACATGGAACATTTTCAAAGATAGAACACATTATATGACACAAAGCAAGCCTCAACAAATTTAAGAAAATTGAAATTATACCAAGCATTTTCTCTGACCACAAGTTACTGAAACTAGAATCCAACCCCAAGGGTAGAAACCCAAAACACTCAAAATCATGGAGATTGAATAGCATGCTACTAAACAATGAATGGGTCAAGAATGAAATACGGGAAAAAATCAAAAAGTTTCTGGAAACAAACGAAAATGTACTCACAACAACCCAAAATTTATGGGACACAGCCAAGGCAGTCCTGAGAGGGAAGTTCATAGTGATACAGGCCCACCTAAAAAAGATAGAAACATTTCAAACAAACAACCTAACCCTACGTCTACAAGAACTTGAGGAAAAACAACAAAGAAAAGCCCTGGCTGGCGTAGCTCAGTGGATTGAGCTCGGGCTGGGAACCAAAGTGTCCCAGGTTCGATTCCCAGCCAGGGTACATGCCTGGGTTGCAGGCCATAACCCCCAGCAACCACACATTGATGTTTCTCTCTCTCTCTATCTCCCTCCCTTCCCTCTCTAAAAAAAATAAATAAATAAAATCTTTAAAAAAAAAAAGAAAGAAAAACAACAAAGGAAACCCAGAGCAAGCAGAAGGAAGGAAATAACCAAGATCAGAGCAGAATTAAATGGCATAGAGACTAAAAGCACAATTCTAAGGATCAATGAGTCCAGGAGCTGGTTCTTTGAAAAGATAAACAAAATTGACAAGCCTTTAAGCAGACTCATCAAGAAAAAAAGAGAAAGGATCCAAATAAACACAATCAGAAATGAAAGAGAATAGATTACAACTGACACCACAGAAATACAAAGGATTGTAAGAAATTCCTATGAAGAACTGTATGCCAAGAAATTTGAAAACCTAGGTGAAATGGACAAATTTCTAGAAAAATATAATCTTCCAAAACTCAATGAAGAAGAAACAGAAAGCCTGAACAGACCAATAACAGCAGATGAAACTGAAGCAGTAATCAGAAAACTCCCAACACAAAAGTACGGGTCCAAATGGTTTCACCAATGAATTCTACAAAGCATTTAAGGAAGAGCTAACCTCTGTCCTTCGCAGACTATTTCAAAAATCCAGAATGATGGAAGATTCCCAAACTCTTTTTATGAAGCCAGCATCATACTAATCCCAAAACCTGATAAAGACACAACAAACAAAGAAAACTTCAGGCCAATATCACTGATGAACATAGACACTAAAATCCTCAACAAAATATTGGCAAACTGCATCCAACAATAATTAAAAAGATCATACACCATGACCCAGTGGGATTCATTCCAGTGATGCAAGGATGGTTCAATATTTGGAAGTCAGTAAATGTAATACATCACATAAACAAAAGCAAAGACAAAAACCACATAATCATATCAATAGATGTGGGAAAAGCATTTGAGAAGGTACAGCAACCATTTTTGATAAAAACACTCAGCAAAGTGGGAATAGAGGGAGCATTCCTCAACATAATAAAGGTCATATATGAGAGACCTACAGCCAACATACTCAATGGGCAAAAATTAAAATCTTTTCCACTAAGATCAGGAACAAGACAAGGTTGTCCACTTTCACCACTTCTATTCAATATAGTATTGGAAGTTTTAGCCACAGCAATCAGACAAGAAAAGGAAATAAAAGGCATCCAAATTGGAAAGGAAGAAACAAAACTGTCACTGTTTGCAGATGACATGATAGTGTACCTAGAAAATCCTATAGACTCTGCTAAAAAACTGCTTGACCTAATAAACAAATTTGGCAAACTGCAGGATACCAAGTCCATATTCAGAAATCAAAGGCATTTTTGTATACCAACAATGAAATGAGAGAAACAGAAATCAGGGATAAAAATCCCTTTTGACATAGCAAAAAGAAAAATAAAATACCTAGGAATAAATCTAACCAAGGAAGTAAAAGACCTGTATAAAGAAAACTACACAACACTGAAGAAAGAAATTAAGGAAGACAAACAAATAAAAATATATACTGTGTTCATGGATTGGAAGAATTAACATCATCAAAATGTCCACACTATCCAAAGCAATTTACAAATTCAATGCAATACCTATTAAAGTACCAATGGCATATTTCACAGACATAGAAAAAACACTTCAAAAATTTATATGGAACCATAAACAACACCAAATAGCTGCTTCAATTTTGAGAAAGAAAAGCAAAGTAGGAGGGATCACAATACCTGATACCACATTCTATTACAAGGCCACTATAATCAAAACAGCCTGGTATTGGCATAAAAACAGGCACATGGACCAATGGAACATAACAGAGAGTCCAGAAATAAGCCCAAGTCTCTACAGTCAATTAATATTTGACAAAGGGGGCAGTGACATAAAATGAAGTAAAAACAGTCTTTCAACAAATGGTGTTGGAAAAACTAGACAGCTACATGCAAAAAAATGAAACTCGAACACCAACTTACACCATACACAAAAATAAATTCAAGGTCGATAAAAGACTTAAATATGAGCCATGTCACCATTAAAGTCCTAGAGGAAAACATAGGCAGGAAAATCTCAGATATTTCACTCAGCAACACTTTTACTGATACGTCCCCCAGAGCAAGGGACATAAAGGAAAGAATAAACAAATGGGATCTCATCAAAATAAAAAGCTTCTGCACAGCTAAAGAAAACAGTATTAAAATAAAAAGAGAAACAACTGTATGGGAAAACATATTTGCTAATGATACCTCAGACAAGGGTTTAATCTCCAAAATATATAAAGAACTTACGAGACTCCACTTTAAGAAGACAAGCAACCCAATTAAAAAATGGGTAAAGGACTTGAACAGACACTTCTCCAAGGAGGACATACAGAGGACCCAGAAACACATGAAAAGATGCTTAAAATCACTAGCTATCAGAGAGATGCAAATTAAAACCACAATGAGATACCACTTCACACCAGTCAGGTTGGCCATCATAAACAAAGCAACAAACAACAAGTGTTAGAGAGGTTGTGGTGAAAAGGCAACCCTAGTACACTGTTGGTGGGATTGCAGACTGGTACAACCACTATGGAAAACAGTATGGAATTGTCTAAGAAAACTTTTTGACCCAGCAATTCCACTGCTAGGATTATATCCTAAGAACCCTAAAACACCAATGCAAAAGAACCTATGCACCCCAATGTTCATAGCAGCACAATTTACAATAGCCAAGTGTTGGAAGCAACTTAGATGTCCATCAGTAAATGAATGGATAAAAAAACTATGGTACATTTACACAATGGAATTCTATGCAGCAGAAAGAAGGAAGGAGCTCCTACCCTTTGCAGCAGCATGGATGCAACTGGAAAGTATTATGCTAAGTAAAATAAGCCAGGCAGTGGAAGACAAATACCATATGATCTCACCTTTGACAGGAACCTAAACAACAAAACAAAGAAACAAGCAAAATATAACCAAAGACACTGAAATAAAGAACAGACTGACAGAGTTCAGAGGGGAGAGGAGAGGGAACTTCAGGGGAATTTCAGGATAAAAGTGGAAGGGTTTACAGGAACAAGTATAAGGACACATGGATAAAAACTAGGGGCGGGTGGAAATGGGAGGGAGGAGGGGAGGGTTCGGTGAGTGAGTTGGGATGGGCGTAAAAGGTAGAAAATTGTACTGCAACAACAATTTAAATAAAATTTTAAAAATAGAAAAAAATAAATAAGCATCCAACTGGAAGAGAATAAAGAAAGAAGAATTCAGAAAAAATAAGGAGAGGTTGAGGAAACTCCAGGAAAAATTTAAATGTTCTAACATCTGAATCATAGGGGAACCAGAAGGATAAGAGGAAGAGCAAAAAATTGAAAACATATTCAAACAAATACTGAAGGCAAATTTCCCCAATCTGGTGAAGGAAATAGACTGCCAGAAAGTCCAGGAAGCTCCAGCGAGTCTCAAAGAAATTTGACCCAAGAAGAAACACACCAAGGCACATCATAATTACATAACCCAAGAATAAAGACAAGGAAAGAAGCTTAAAAGCAGCAAGAGAAAGGAGACAGTTGCCAACAAAGGAGTTCCCATAAGACTAACAGCTGATTTCTCAAAAGAAACCTGGCAGGCAAGAAGGGGCTGGAAAGAATTATTCAAAATCATGAAAGGCAAGGACCTCCACTGAAGATTAATCTATCCGCCAAAGCTATCATTTACAATGGAAGGGCAGTTAAAGTTCTTCCCAGATAAGGTCAAGTTAAAGGAGTTCATCATCACCAAGCCCTTTATTATATTAGATGTTAAAAGGCCTTATCTAAGAAAAAGAACATGACCAAGACTATGAACAGTAAAATGACAACAAACTCACAACTATCAACAATGAACCTAAACAAAGACAAAAACTAAGCAAACAACTAGAACAGGAAGAGAATCACAGAAATGGAGATCACATGGAGGGTTATCAGCTGGGAGGGGGCAGGGGGAGAATGGGGAAAAAGGAAGAGGGAATAAGAAGCATAAATGGTAGGTACAAAATAGAGAGTGTCTAAGAATAGTATAGGAAATGGAGAAGCCAAAGAACTTATATGTATAACCCATGGACATGAACTAAGTGGAGGAGGGAAATGCTAGAGAGGAGAGGGGTGCAAGGCAGAGTGGGGAATTAAGGGGAGAAAAATAGAACAGCTGTAATAACATAATCAATTATATATACATTTATAAAATAAAATAAATGTATTCATGTTATTGCACATATCTGTTCATTCATTTTTTATTGTTTAATAGTGTTCCATCATGAATGTTTATTCACCAGCTGAAAGATGTTTGGATTGGTTCCAGTTTGGGGCTACTATTTTTTAAAATATTTTATTTATTTATTTTTAGAGAGGGAAGGGAGGGAAATAGAGAGAGAGAGAGAAACGTCAATGTGCGGTTGCTGGGAGTTATGGCATGCAACCCAGGCATGTACCCTGGCTGAGAATTGAACCTGCGACACTTTGGTTCACAGCCCATGCTCAATCCACTGAGCTACGCCAGCCAGGGCTAGGGGCTACTATTAATAAGACTTCTATAACCATTCATGTAAGGGTTCTTGCAGAAACATAAATTTTCATTTATCTTGGGGAAATAAGAGTGGGATTGCTGGTCACATGGCGGGTACATATTTAATTTATAAGAAACTGCCAAACTGTCTCCAAAATGACTGTACCATTTTGCATGCCCTCCAGCAAAGAATGAAAGTTTGTTTTTCACACTTGAATCAGCACTTGATTAAATTTTTGTTCTTTTTCTTTTGTAAGCCATTCTAATAGAAGTGTAGTGGCATTTCACTGTGGTTTTACATTTCTCTAATGACTAATATTGTTGACCATCTTTTGCTATGTTTACATCTATATCTATTCTTTAATGGAGTGTGTGTTTATATCTTTTGCCCATTAATGTTTTATATTATGAGTTACTCTTGAAAAGTCTGTATATATGACAAGTCCTTTGCAATATATGTCATATCTGTTTCTCGTAGTCAGTAGATGGTGTTTTTCATTTTCTTTTTTAAAATATATTTTATTGATTATACTACTACAGTTGTCCCAATTTCTTCCCAATTTTCCTCTCTGCACCTGGTATCACCATTCCCTCCAGTGATCCTCTCTTTAGTTCATGTCCATGGGTCATATATATAAGTTCTTTGGCTTCTCTATTTCCTATACTATTCTTAAACACTATTTTGTACCTACCAGTTATGCTTCTTATTCCCTGTACCTTTTCCCCCATTCTCCACCCTCCCCCTCCTTGCTGATAACTCTCCATGTGATCTCCATTTCTGTGAATCTGTTCCTATTCTAGTTGTTTGCTTAGTTTATTTTTGTTTTTTATTTTTTAGGTTCGGTTGTTCATATTTGTGAGTTTGTTGTCATTTTGCTGTTTATATTTTTTATCTTCTTCTATTTCTTAGATAAGTCCCTTTAACATTTCATATGGTGAAGCTTTGGTAATGATGAACTCCTTTAACTTGACCTTATCTGGGAAGAACTTTAACTGCCCTTCCATTGTAAATGATTGCTTTGGTGGATAATATTCAATGGAGGTCCTTGCCTTTCATGATTTTGAATAGTTCTTTCCAGGCCCTTCTTGCCTGCAAGGTTTGTTTTGAAAAATCAGCTGTTAGTCTTATGGGAACTCCTTTGTAGGCAACTGTCTCCTCTTCTCTTGTTGCTTTTAAGCTTCTTTCCTTGTCTTTATTCTTGGGTTATGTGATTATGATGTGCCTTGGTGTGTTTCTTCTTGGGTCAAATTTCTTTGGGACTCTCTGGAGCTTCCTGGACTTCCTGGCAATCTGTTTCCTTCACCAAATTAGGGAAGTTCTCCTTCATTATTTTTTGAAATAAGTTTTCAAATTATTGTTCTTTCTTGTCTCCCCCTACCTCCTCTACAATTCAGATGTTGAAACATTTAAAGTTGTCTCAAAGGTTCCTAAGCCTCTCCACATTTTTTTTTTAATTTGTTTCTGTCTATCCATGGTTTAGTTGTATTTTTTTCTGGAGCTTTGATGTGTTCTTTCATTTGGGCCATATTTTTTTGTCTGGGTGTGTGTGTTACATAGTAAGGGGCGGAGCCTTAGGTATTTGCCAAGATGGGGCAACCCACGTTGCTGCCTTGTGGCACTGATTGTGAGGGAGGGGTCTAAGAGGGAACAATGCTGTTTGCTCAGCTTTCTACCAGCTTTTAGTCACTTCCTCCAATACCCATAAGCAAATTGGGCCTTCTTGTGCTGATTCCTGGATGTGAGGATGTGTGGGTGTGTGTACATTCTAGGACCCTGTGGGTTTCCCCAATGAACTGCCCTGTGAGGCTCAGGGTTCCTCCCGCTGCTGCAACCCCCACAGGTTTTTTTTTTTAAGTCAGAGGTTTTGAAGCTTTATTTCCCTGCGCTGGAACCTTAGATTGTATGGTCTGTGTTGCTCTCCAGTTGTTCCTCTGGTTTATCTACATGCAAATATGGTATCACCCACTCTGCCAGCCACCTCCTTGTCCCATTTGCCAGCCACTGCCTTGCCTGCCCCAGTCCTCCAACCGCTGCCTTGCCATGAGTCCTCTCACCCCAGCTGCCCATGTCTGCCCCTCCTACTGGTCTGGATGAATGTTTCTTCTTTAACTCCTTGGTTGTTGGACTTCCATGCAGTTTGATTTTCTGTCAGTTCTGGTTGTTTTTTGTTTCTAAACTTCTGTTGTCCTTCTTTTTGTTTTGTGAAGAGGCAAAGTGTATGCACCTATGCTTCCATCTTGGCCGAAGGTCCTCTGCTTAGTTTCTTTTGTAGATTAAATTGTTGATAGTGTGAATTTATTGCCATTTTTAATGTTCATACTTTTGATCTTCTTTTTATTATATAATTCCCTTCAACATTTCATATAATAATGGCTTGGTAATGATGAACTCCTTTAGTTTTACATTGTCTGGGAAGCACTTTATCTGCCTTTCCATTCTAAATGATGACTTTGCTGAATAAAGTAATCTAGGTTGTAGTCCTTGCTTTTCTTCACTTTTAATACCCTTGCCAGTCCCTTCCAGCCTGCAAACTTCTTTTAAGAAATCAGCTGACAGTCTTATGGGAACTCCTTTGTAGGTAAATATCTGCTTTTCTCATTCTGCTTTTAAGATGTTCTCTTTGTATTTAACCTCTGGCATTTTAATTATGATATGTATTCATGTGGTCCTCTTTGTATCCATCTTGTTTGGGACTCCTGTGCTTCCTGGGCTTGTATATATATTTCCTTCACTAAATTACAGAAATTTCCTTCATTATTTTTTCAAATACATTTTCAGTTTCTTGCTCTTCCTCTTCTGCTCCTGGCACCCCTGTAATTCAGATATTCTAATGTTTAAAGATGTCCCTGAGGCTCCTTAGCCTATCCTCTTTTTTTAAAAAAAATTCTTTTCTCTTGTTTCTGTTCTGATTGAATTTTTTTTTCTTCTTTATGTTCCAAAGAGTTGAACTGATTCTCAGCTTCATCCCCTACACTGCTGGTTCTCTGTAAATTTTTCTTTATTTCACTTAATGTAAACTTCATTTCTGCATGGGTCTTTTTTATGCTGTTAAAGTGCCCAATTAGTTCTTTGAGCATCCTGATAACCAGTGTTTTGAACTCTGCATTTGATAGGTTGCTTATCTCCATTTCATTTAGTTCTTTTCCCAAAGTTTTGTTCTGTTCTTTCATTTGGGCCATATATCTTTGTCTCCTCAATTTAGCAGCCTTCCTGTGTTTGTTCCTGTGTATTAGGCAGAACTGCTATGAATCATGTCTTAGTAGTGTGGCCTATTGTAGAAAAGTGCACCTGTAAGTTTATGGGGGGTGGGGAGCCTCATGTAATAGCCATGGCAGGGCAACCCATGTCACCACTCCATGGCTCTGTGTGGGGAAGGACTTGGAGAGTGAACAAAGCTATTGCCTCTAGAGTTTTGCCTGGGAGAAAGCTGTCTCCTGTCACTTTCCCACTTTCCCTGATGCGAGTCACTTCAATTTCTCTCTGTATGCCACTTGGTGCTGAACCCCGGAAGAAGTGGGTCTACATAAGTCCTAAGTCCATTGTGTGCCCTTTAAGGGGAGTCTCCTGTGTATCCCACAGTTTCTTTCCCCAATTCAACCCATGCTGGTTGTTACAGCCAGAAGTTATGGGGACTTATCTTCCTGGTGCTGGAACCCTGAACTAAGTAGTCTGGACTGGGTCTGGGATCCCCTGTTCCTGTGGCATCCTTCCTAATTTTTACCCACCACATGTGGTGGATAAAATGCTTCTCCATGCCTCTCCACACATCTCTGCTCTCAACCTCTCCTACCTGTCTGGATGAATGTGGCTTCTTTAAATCTTTGGTTGTTGGACTTCCATACAGATCAATTTTCTGATGTTTCTGATATTTGTTTTGTAGTGTGGTTGTAATTTTTGCTATAGTTGTGCAAGAAGGCAAGGCATGTTTATATCTCCATCCTAACCAGAAATTCAAAACCATTTTTCTCATTTTCTTAATAGTGTCTTGTAGAATGGCAGTTTTAAATTTGATGAAGTCCAATTTATCAGCTTTTTCTTTTATAGATCATGTTTTTTTATGTTGTATCTAAGAACTCTGGCTTTTTCAAGGTCTCAAAGATATCTTCCTTCTAGGGCAAAATGCAGATTCACTCCCTAGAAGGGGGGACACTGTAGGGGACAGGGGCAATGGGATACACAAAGCAAGGCTCATCAGCATGCTCCTCACCAGATACACCTACTGCCAATGCACTGCAGGGTCCAAATAGCAGTCACAGGCCAGGGGACTGTGCTGTGATTCAGTAGGCAGACTCTCCAGGAGCCCTAATTTCTTCCCTCTCCAGCCAACTCACACAAAACAAATAAATGGCAGAACCAAAACAGAACAGAACAGATCCAAAGGAGCAGATCCAAATAGAGAGCTCTCCTGAGATAGCCTTTCAATAGCAAGAAATTTGTGAAATGGAAACCACCTTTTCTAGGGCTCACTGTTTTAGGCACATTTATTGCATGCTCACCACCTAAGGGTAAGTAATATGATGAGGCATACTCTTCAAATGAGGAAACTGAGGCACAAAGTGGAAAGTCTCTAAGGTCTGGTTGGATGAGACCTTGAGTCCAAGTAGCCTGGCTACAGTGGCCCTTCTTATCCTCCGTGTGCACACTGCACCCCCTAGATCTGTGAATGGTGTGTAGATGAGTCACCTGGAGAGGTGTGGGGAAGAGGCTGAGGATGGAGATGAATTTTGAGGTAAGAGAGGTAGAAAAGAATAAAAGACAGGAAGTGAGAAGCTGCGTGGTAAGGAAAAGGAGCAGACCAGGGTTTGGTAGATCATCCAAGGTATGGGGCCCAGGACAGCAAGGATGGAATATGGATGTGAAAATGGGTGTGAATCCTCTGTTCCCCACTAAAATTTCTGTGTCAGGAATGAGCTCCACACTAACCATCATCAGCCCTATACCAGTTTGAGAAAAACACTGGTGAGTGAGCTCCTCTCCTCATATCCAGCATATAGAGCTGTCCCACTGCCCAGCAAACCCCCTAGAACCTAGATTGTGTAGATTGGTGAGTCCAGAAAACCATTTTTACCTATTAACATTTTGGCTTGCATGCCATCTGTAGTTGATTGAAATTTACACTTTTGGATAAAATATGAGGTAAACAAGTGTTATACTTTTATCCTCTATTCCATAACTTAAGATGTACACATGTGTGTGGAGGGGAGAGGTATGTTTCTAATTCTGGGATGGGGTGAAAACAGGTTTCCTCTTGCTCTCCTTCATCCCCTCCCCAGGTAGTCATTCCCTGCACCTGTGGAAGCTGTTTTGTTGCATCATTTTAGTTGTTTCACTCAGGATTCTTCCAGCTCTAGCTTTTCCCCCACTTGCCCCTGACTTTAGCACTGTGGGGGTAGTGGTCCTCACAAACAGCACATCTGCCTCTGCTTTTGAATTCCTGAAACACTGGGCTGTGCACTAACTCTGTTTCTCTCTGTATGAAAACCGACTCCCAAAATGAGTCAGCCTCCAAGGCCACATGCAGTGAGATGGTAATGAGAATTCACAAGACGGATTTGGAGGCAGGAGTTCTTGCCAGAAAATTAGGTAGGTTATTGTAGTATTTTCTTTTTGCCTTTATATTGTCTCATGTGTGGTGGTTCAGAATTTACAGAAGGACAGATAGGCAGAAGGATGCAAAGACATCACTTAACCCTCTCTGTGACAAGACTCAAGATACTTCAAGGCAGTAACTCAGGACACCCTTAATTGAAAGGAGACCCCCCTGGGATATGGTGAGAGGCTCCTGGGAAAGGGGGCTGTCTCCAGGTCCCTATGGGCATTTTCTAGCACCAAGAGTGAAAGCAGACTGGATTGTCTGAAGTGTCTAAAAGGACACTTCAGTGAGAAAAGCTGCCCCTCCTCATTGAACACTCCTAGAAGACTCTAAATAGAACCCCTGTCATTTTTTGTCTAGAGACCCATGGGAGCATAAAAACTTGCAGAGCTCACACATGGCCTCACTGAGTCTGTGTGTGGTTCTGAGGCTCGTATGCATCTCGTCATCAGCAACTTTAGCATTGTCAACTCTTAAATTAAAGAAAGAAATTTTGAAGGACTGATGAAGGATTGCAATGAAAAAGTGAGACTTGGAATTTGTCAGCCTTCAATGGGTCTAAATGTTCTATTTAAGATGTTAAAAAAATCAAGAAAGCACTTTTCTGTGAATAGTCTTCAACATGGCTTTGTTTTGTGGTTAGGTTTTCTTCCTCCTTCACCACATTGAACAACTTTAGAAAAGGAATAAATATGTCAAAATGCCTCTACCTGGACCTGAGGCCCAAACTAGCCTATGAATCTGGTGGCTGTGGGAGGTCTCCCTCACTCTTTCTTGTCCCTTCCACAAGGTTGGGGTGTCTGAGACCTTGGCCCTGTGTTGTGACTGTCCTATTGCCCATCACATTAGAAAGTTCTTGTCTAAAGAAGATGCTATTGAGAAAAGCTTTTATATCAAAAAGTTTTGATACCTTTCTGTGGCTAATTTTCTACCAGAAAACAGGTTAATTCCTTTTTCCCCCAAGGTGCTGGTTGCAGACTCTTTAATGAATTCTTTACCTTTTCCCTTTTCCTATCATCTCTCAAGTGGTTGGGTTTCCTTTTTGATCAAAGTGGAGAATAGCAATGGGGCAATGCATTTACAGTTGCACAGATCACCTTCTCATACAGAGGGGGACAGTGTGTCCCCAGAACTGCCCCAGCACTGGAACTCAGGTGTTCCCGGTCTACTCTCCAGGGTTGTGTGGCCTGTTTGTTCAGACATTGCAAGGACTGGATTTAAACTTTTCACAATTTTAAGTGTAAATGGTTTTGCTGTAAATGCTTATCCTGTTCACAACACAAACTGAGTATTTGAATATTTATTGTGAGTGCATAGCACTTGTCAGAGAAAATAACAAAGATCTCTTACTGCAATTATATTGTTCCAGCTTTAAAATATTAGCTGTCACTTCATTCATAGTTCTTGTGAGAAAGGAAATTCTCTCTTTATTTAACTCTCCTTTCCCTTGAACGCCATTACCACCCCATTCATGGCTCTTTGTGGCCACTTAATCTTGCCAACTATGCCGGTGACACTACCACCAAACAACATGACTGACATACTGACAGCTCTGGCTGGTGACAGAACAGCCACAAAAGGATAGCCCTTTGTGGGATGAGTCCCACACCACTAGCTTCTGAGGAATTCCAGGGGTGGGGGGTGGGTAGACAAATAGGGAAGGTGCTGGTCACTGCAACCCCTTCCCAACCAGAGCAAGTCCCTTGCTTTTAATTCAATAGCCTGGTGGCCCTGAAGAGCAAGGGCTCCTGAACATACACCTATATAATTCATCCACTGTTGCCTCAATACAATACTTCTGCACTTGTATTCCATTTGTCACTAACAAAATGAAGCAGGAAGGCCTAATCTGCAGGCCTTCCCTGTGTCTTACCCCTCCCAGCTAGGCACCAACACACATCACTGCAGTCAAGTGCCCAGGTGCATACTTTGTTAAGGAACTCCCTGTATAAGATTCTGTGTGCAGTGTCCCAGAATGACTAATCCCATGTAGAGGGACCCATGTGCAAGGCCTCTGTATGTAAGATTCCTGTGTTGGAAGGAAGCAGATACACTAAACTGTACTTGTACTGAGCACCACAAAGAGCTCCAATGCTCTCAGTCCATCCCCGCTCCATCCCTGATGTAGTAAGTGACCCTGGGATTAGCCACTTAGGTGGCTTAGCTAGTATCTGGTGCATTGGGTTTGTTATATTTTCTGACTTTTTGTCTTTTTTCCCTTGCTTTTCCTTTTTAGACTACAGACATAATACATATTTATTATTTAAAAAAGTATTTACCTTCCCGTAATACAACCTGGTTATCAACATGGAAAATTATCTCCAAAAGTTCTTTTCTGTACATTTACAATCCCCCAGTACTATTGTTAGTAATTTGTCTTATAGGAAAAAAAGGAGTGCACTATACATACTGTTTCACAACTTGCTTTTTCTTAATTTTATCTTGGCCATTTTTGATGACTAATTTCTTAAACAACTGCTCTCTTATCAGTTTTAGGGGCAAGTCCTGCTTGGACTCCAAGGAAAACAGTCTGCAACCCCCAAAAGCAAAGCTTGACCCTGTGGTCTGTGCCTCTGGTTATCTGTCCATCACTTTCACCCTCAGCACCCAGAAAATAGCAGCTTTATTATTGTCCAAAGATGTAAATAGCTAGAAACATGCAAACCTCTTAGTAGCCTTAAGATTGACATAAAAATAACAGAAAGAAGAAAACCAAACTTGTAATGCAACAGAGTGACCAGAAACACCATCACCAAGGTGTGTGTAGAATTACACTTTCCAAAGGCAGGGCAGGTGCAGGTAGCCCTGTGATGAGTGTGACTGCAAAACACCTTCATTATCTTTCAAATGCTCCTGAGTTCTCTCTCTCACCAAAGACCTTCCAGGGTGACTGGCCCAAAGGAAACCAAACCACTCCAGTCTCAAAGCCTCAGTTTCCTCATTGTGAACACCAAATTAGAACACACTTCATAAGCAAAGTCAACATGGAACAGCAAGCTCTTTGATTATTTCTGATGTCTGAGAGTCTACACACTTGGCCCCTGGAAAGAGAAACCCTAGTCTCTGCAGTTCAGCAGTGATACCTGTGAGAATATAGGGAGATCTTGAAGAAAGTCCTCAGAAGGAAACACTGATCTAGAATTTTACAGGGCTATGCCATTTCAAAAACCTTCAGAAGAGACTATATCAATGTGCAACATTTGGCTGCATAATAAACTGCCCCAAATACCTTAATTAATAAATGATATGTTTCATTAAGTTTACTGAAAGTTGACAGAAAAAGTGATATTCAGATTTGAAAATCTCTTACTAAAATAAGTGACTTGTTATGTTTACCTATAAAAATTATTTACTACAGAAATAGTTGATACTTGAACATGGTAGGAAATTAAGAGTGCAGTGCAAAGCAAGCCTTTTAGATCTGCCCACACAGAGGAGCCCTGGTTCTGCCTGGGGGCAACTACTGTCACAGGCACTGCCATCAGAGGCCTTCATGCACACACAAACAGGGGATGGCCTTGTTACCATAGACAGTCGGAGCAATGGGGTCTCCTCCATCGGCCAAGATGGTGGCATGGGGACATTTTTACAATGATTGTGCCCAAAGCTAGAAAGAATTGGATAGGGAAAAAAGCCCTCCCACCCCTATACCTATAAGAACCTCAGGCTTTAGCAGAGAGATTGAGATGGTCTTTGAGATGTGAGTCTACCATTGTCCTAGTTTGTGTGGCACCTGAATAAATCCTCTTTCCTTTGGCATCAGCATCTGCCTCACGAGTTTGGCTTTTGTTGAGGCAGGCAGCCAAACCTCTGTTTTATTCACTTACAGTTTTGGGCAACTCTGCTGGGACAGCATGGACCTTGGTAAGTCCTAGAGGGCCTGGGCTGGGGTCCCATGTGCCTGTGGCAGGCTGACCCCAGGAGAGTGGGACTGTGGGGATTTCTCAGCAGTTGCTGAGAGCTTTTCTCAGGAAATTTCCCTGCATGCCTGCTCAAGGCATCAGCCACCTGAAATGTTTGGCTGGTGACAGGGAACAGGTTTCTGGGGAGCAAGCCAACTCTAAGACTGGGTAACTCAAACCAGCATACACACCAGCAGTCTTCTATCCCTGCTACTTGGGCTTCATGAAATTTGGCTCTGGTTAGGATCCCCTGTGTATTGGTTGGCACGAGATAAGACACTAAGACTTGCTTGTTAGCACTTGTTTGGAGTAATGGAATTATGGATCCAAGTTTTGTGTGTATGTTCCCATTTTTTGTCTGGGGTCTTGCTATGGGTATGGTTTTGGGTTTGTACTTTTGTGGCATCAGGGTTTGTTCTGTTTCAACTCCTGAAGGGTGTGTACAGGGCCTAATTTTAGCAGATTGGTTCACACACAGCTATCATCCAATGACTAAGAAGGAATTGGTTTTCTATTGTAACATTGATTGGCCTATGTACACTTTAGACTACAGAAAAATGCCCCCCCCCCAAACTGTTCGCTAAATTACTGCACCATCATACATTTGGGATTGTTTTGCTGATAGTCAGGAAAATGGGATAAAATCCCTTATGTCTTTACGCAATAAGGATTTGGCAAAGAAAGGAACATCCTAATGAAGCAGAGAAGGGAATTGGCTTCAAAACCCCTCCATGATAGTAAGACACAGGAAGAAATGAAAAATGAAGTAACTAGTCTCTTTAATGCCCTGAACCCATGGGACCCAGGATGAGCAGCAGATTTGTACAATCACCACCTCTGCTAGATACCCCAGAAATAGGGCCCAGTGGGGTAAAAGCCCCACACCTTTATAGTGGAGAAATGGGCTCTCCATCAAAGACCTAGCAGGGCACCCAATTTGGCCAGGGAGCATCCCTTTGCAGATCAGGACAATCCCCTTTGAGACAATTTCCTATAGGTGGAATAAACCAGGAGGGCCAGCCTGCTGGCTACAACTGAGCCCATACTACACTTTCTACTTCAGATGTACTGAACTGGAAGAATTTCAACTCTTCATTTAGACAGAATCTTCAGAAAATGGCAGATCTTATCACCCCTATTTTTGCCACTCACATTCCAAACTGAGCATATGAAGGTGGTTAGTTATAACTACCACTAATGAAGAGGTTCATTGTCTCCTTTAATAGAATCCCATGGGACCCCCATTCCAGATGGGGGAATCACCTTGCCAGAGCCCACTGAGGGCTCCAATAGCAGTGACCAAGCCTCCCTAGAACATTACAAAAGGTGCATATTACAAGGGCTTAAAAAAGAGTTGCCTAAACAAACAATCTGAATATAATATGTGCCATTTGAAGGAAACCAAAGACCCTTCTGAATTTTTAGAAACGATTCATCAAGTTTATTGAAAGCACACTGATGCTGACCATAGGCTCCAGAAACTTCAGATGGTAAAAATGCCCTGGATATTGCAAGGAAGCTCCAACATTTAGACATGACTGGGAATGAATACCTCTCAACTGGCGGACATAGTCTTTAAAGTTTAACATGCCCCAGAAACAAGGACATTGCCACTGTTTTCTTAGGAACAGTGCATGAATACCAGAACAGTTGGGACCCAAAAGGCACTGGGAAAGACCCACTAGGCACCAGTCAATGTGTCTGTTGCAAGAAGGAAGGCCATTGGAGAAAGGATAGCCCAAACTCAAACAGAAAAATAAAAAGAGTAGAAACCCTTGATGAGAAATGTTAAAAGGAATGGCAAAATTGATGACTAATGAGGAGGCCCAGGGGCTCCCCTAGACACCTCCCAAAACCTGTTCCTATTTCCCAACAGAAGGCCCAGATATAATTGTCAATGGGTAACAAGCTAATTGACTTCCTCACAGATACAGGAGCTACATACTCAGTGGTAATTACAAAACTAACCAAGAAAAGTTCAGCTGCAGTGACCGTTACTGGAGTGACTGGACAACTACAAAACCAGGTATTTCTTTAACCTCTAGAATACCTGCTTGGGAACCAAAAACTTGTGCATGGTTTTCCCTGCATGCCAGACTCCCCATTCCATTGTTGGGCCAAGATTACCTTGAAAATTGCATGTACAAACAACCATTTCTCCTAAAAAGCAATAATTATGTGTAGAGGTCCCACTGGAACATATTCTCCAGAATATGTTCTAGAGGTATTCTGCAGGTTCTTCCGACTTGCCTCAAAAGATGCAGAGGTAAACTCATCCCATCCAAGATCTATGAGCAAGTTATTTGGGTAATGGAACCACAGGTAGGTTGGTTAGCATCCAACCCATAAAAATTAACCTAAAAGAAAGGGTATGGATCCCACAGAAGAAAAAAATATTCCGTTAAAAAGGAAGCTTTGTCCAACCTGTGGCCCATAGGCCACATGCAGCCCAGGATTGTTATGAATGCAGTACAACACAAAATCATAAATTTACTTAAAATCTTTTTTTTGCTCATCATTTTTCATTAGTGTTTGTGTACTTAATGTGTGGTCCATGACAACTCTTCTTCTTCCAGTTTGGCCCATGGACCCCAAAAAGTTGGACACTGCTACTTTAAAGGAAATTCAACTAGTATTGCAAAAAATCTTAAAATTAGAATCAATTTGGCCATGCCAGTCTCCTTACAACATTCCCATTTTGTCAGTCAAATATCTTCACTCTAATGAATAAAGATTTGTACAGGGTTTTAGGGCCACCAATGACATTGTCCAGGACATTCATCCTATGGTGCCCAACCCTTATAGTTTGTTGACCAGTGTGTCCAGACATAGCAAATGATTATCAGTCTTAGACTTGGAGGATGCTTTTTCCTGAATCCCAATAGATGAACAGGCTCAACTATTATTTGCCTTTGAGTGGCAGAACACAGAAACTAAATACTCCAACACTCCAATACTGTTAGACTATGTTGCCATAAGGATTTAAGGCCTCCTCAACCATATTTCAGGAAATATTAGCATAAGATTTAAGTGATATTCAATTGAAATAGGAAATTCTTCTACAAAATGTTGAAGATAACTAATATCTAGCACCATTTAGGAAGACTGCTCAACATCATCATAGTCTTCAATCATTAGACAAAATGAGGATATAAAGTATCACCTCACAAGGCCCATATTTGCAAACAGAGGATGGCATACCTAGAATTGTAACTGAAACACATTGCTAGGAGCTTGATGGCTGGTTGAAAAAAGCCATCACTATAATAAAAATCCCAGAGAACCAGAGGCAGCTTCATGGATTCTTAGAGATTACAAGGTTTTGCCAAATTTGGATTCCAAGTCTGAACTTATAGCAAAACTACTGTATAATTCTTTGAAAGGACTACACTTTGAAACTTTTGAATGGACAAAACTGTCAGGTGGCATTTGACACCTTGGAGGAAAAACTAGTTTTGGCTCCTGCACTTGGATTGCCAATTTTATAGAAACCTTTCAAATTACACATTCATGAAAGGCAAGGAATTAACTTGGGGTACTAACCCAGAGCCTAGAAAATACCCCTCAACCCATAGCCTATCTCTCAAAGAAATTAGAACACAGGAGAAAAGGATGGCCACCATGCCTCCAGGCAATAGCAGCTACCTGTAACATCTTACAGGAAGCATAAAAACTCACTGTGGGGCAACCTAGAAAGGTATTTGTACTACATCAGGTCCTAACTCTATTAGAACAGAAAGGAAGATATTGGCTGACAGCAGAGTGCACGGAAAATATCAGGACCTTTTATTAGACAACCCAAATGTCACCTTATAAACCACCACTACCTTAAACCCAGCAACCCTACTCTCAGACTCAGAAGGAGGCTCAGACCTCCAATGTGATTGCTTAGAAATCATTGACAAATTTATGCAAGCAGAACAGATCTCCTGGCCCAGCCAGTGACAGAACCTGACTAGGAATTATATATAGATGGGTGCAGCTTCAACAAGAATGGTCAATGATAAGCCAGGCATGTGGTAGTCACCATAGACAAGGTAATCAAAGTCTAGGCCCTTGCCATGGGACTTTGGCACAAAAGTGCTGAACTGACAGCCCTCACCCGAGCTTTAGAATTGCTCCAGGGAAAGTATGTTAACATCTACACTGATTCTAAATATGCCTTCATGGTAGTCATGCCCATGGGCAATATGGATAAAAAGGGGGCTCTTAACTTCAAGAATAAGCCCTTATTCCTGAACATGCAAAAGAGATTTTACAGTTTCTTGTGTCAGTGAATCTACTGACCCAGATAGCAGTAATGTGCTGCCCAGGACACCAGAAGAACAATTGCCAAAATAGACAGGAAACCAAACTGCTCGTAGGGCAGCAAGAAAAGCCACCCAAGGGCCACCACTTTTTGTGGCCCTAATTCCCCATCCAGACTTGTCAGAACTTAAACTCCATTACACAGAAGGAGGTGAGGAATAGGCCTGCAAATAGGCATTCTCTAACACTCATCCTAATTTTATATACAAGATCAACACTCTTGGTATATCCCATCCTCAAACACCTTCATGAAGTGACCCATTATGAAGGGGATGCTTTAATGCACCTCATTAGACCACATTTAAAGGGCCCTCATTTACAGGACCATTCAGATTATCCAAGCCTGTCAGATATGGGCCCAAAACAATCCTAAGATAGAAAGTGCCCCAACAGGAAAGAGTACAATATAAAGAGGTATACCTGTTTGAGGACTGGTAAGTTGACTTTACACAAATGCCTAAAATCATAGGAAACTCTTCATTTTTATTATTTTTTGTAGATACTTTTTCTGGGTGGGTAGAGGCATATACCACTAGAACTGAGAAAACAACTGAAGTAGCAAAATTTTTACTAAAAAAATAACCCCTAGGTTTTGACTTCCTTATATCACTGAAATTACCTGTAAGGGGGGGGGGGGGCAAGATGGCAGCAGAGTAAAAGGACAGGTGATGCTCCTCCTCCCAGAACCAAACTAGAAATAAAACTAAAGAGAGATACAGTCACCCAAAACAAACAAAAAACCACCTAAAGAAACAGTCTTTTAACCACCTTGAGACTGGTAGGAAGGGAAGGGTCAATTAAGAGGCCAGCTTTGTTGACACAGACTATGGGCCAAGGTGGTGGCAAGGGTGTGGAAGCTTCCCCTTGAAAGGTGAGAAGCCGGTTTCACAAACTGGCTCCCTAGCACCAGTGCCAGGATCAGCAGATCACAAATCATCCAGCAATAAAAGGTTGTGAGATTTTTCTCTGTTGAGGAAAAATTAAACCTGCTGGAGACAAAGCCTCTATTTTTTTTTTTTCTTTAACTCTTAAAGGAGCCAAAGCACAGGTTTTATGTTCACAGTCACTCACCTTGGACCCCAATGAAGGAAATGTGGCGCAACTGCTGTCACGCAGAGAGTCTGGAGCAGGAGGCACTGGGGAGAGATGTGCAGGAGTGGCTTTGGGGCTTTCTGTGCCACGATATACCTGGGCTTTGCAGCAGCCATCTTTCTTGAGAAGAGCAAGACCCTCCCAGGGGAAAGCTATTACCCTGTGGGAAATTACTCACTCCATCCTCCCTGTGGAATCCTGCTTGCTTTCTCCTTCATTTTTTTCCCCTTTTATGTGATTTGTTTGGGTTTCTATTTTGTTTTCTGGATTTTTTTTTTATTCTTTCTTTTCTCCCATCCTGCATCTTAACCGCTGCTGAGACAGCAACATATGCCAACTCAGGGGGTGTCAGAGACTGGCTATAGGTGCAGCCATACCATACATTCTCCCAGGAAATAGACTGGTACTTCCCCCAGCAGACCCAAAATCTGGACTCTGGAGGCCCCACCCATTAGTCTACCAGGGACCCCCCTCTGCTAAGTACAGGAAAATAAACCTGAACAGACTCAGACTTGTGGTGCAAGGGTGGGGGAACATACCCTCCATCTTCACTGAATTCTGAAAGGCACGTGCCATGGGAGACTGAGGAATCCCATCTCCCAAGTCTCACAAAAAGCCCTCTCAGAAACAGTTGGGTCTACAACTAGTCTAAGGATGACAGGAGGCCAGCAGACAGAGACAGACAGAGGTGGATCAGTGGTGACTTGGGTTGTTTGCTGACACACCCCTGGATCCAGTTATGATAAACCCAGCTTTACTGAGCAGCTTCACCCATCATCGTAGGAGCAGTCAAGCTCAGAGGAATCAGCCACAATCAGTGGATTGCTTATAGTTTCAAACAGGCTGCCAAGGGCTAGACATGGACAGCACCTGATACTGGCTTACACCAGCATCAGACACAACAAAACTATATCCAAAGGGAGAACCTAACAGGTAAGCATTAAACTCTACTGAGACAAATCTCATTTTGTTCTTTTATTTTTGTTATTTTTTATAGCCTTGTTTTTATTTTCTTTTTCTTCTGTATTTGGTGCTATATTTTTTCATTCATATCCTTATTTTACTCTTCCCTTTGATTACCCCCATTTTTCCCTTCTACTTTTCTTATTTTTGTTATTCTCTTTGTCCCTTTTCTCATTTCCTCTTTCAATTCATTAGTCATATTAGTTCTCATCCCTTTTATGCTCTCAATCACTTTTCCTTTGGTCTTCTCTTATTCTATTTCTTTTTTTCTTTTTATTTCCCCTTTCCCTACTATTCCATTGCTCTTCCCACTTTTGTCATTCATATTGCTGTTATAGTTTGGGAGTACCTGTTTGGGTTTTGTTTATTGTGTTGTTTTGCCTTGTTCTGTCAGCACCTGCACAATAGCATACAAAACATGGTAGGGACAGAGCCTGCAGACAGACAGCAAGAGGGGAGATTGACCCAATGAACAGGCCAAAAACAATCATGGCCAAAATATAGAAGGAGAGTCTACACAACCCACACAAAGAGCACTCCTAGAGTATCCAGATCAGGAGATCAAGGAAATGGCACCACTGAGTACCACAAGACTTCAACCACAAAAGGCTATCCCACAAGACAGAGAGTCAAAGCAGATCTATCTAATATACAGAAACAAACAAAAAGAGACAGCTAAATGAGGATACCAAAACAACATCATCAACAACAACAACATCCAAGCAAAAGAAAAGGAGGGATCCCCAGAAAAAGAGTTCAAATGATATTAAGGCAAAAAATTTTTAGACATAGAGTTCAAGCAATAGTTATAAGGATACTCAAGAAACTTAAAAGGAACTACATTGGCATAAAAAAAGGACATGGAAACATCGAATTAGAATCAGGCAGAAATGAAGAACAAAATATCTGAAATGAAGAATACACTAGAAGGAATTAAAAGCAAACTACATAAAGCAGATCAAAACATTGATTTGGAAGACAAGGTAGAAAAAACATCCAGCCAAGGAAACAGATTTTTCTTAAAAGACTTAAAAAGAACAAGGAGAGTTTAAGGGAGCTTTGGAACAACATTAAATGTAACAATATTCACATCATAGAAATACCAGAAGGAGAAGAAAGAAGCAAGGGATAGAAAAACTGTTTGAAGAAAAAATGACAGAAAACTTCCTTAACTTGGTGAAGAAAAAAGTCATGCAAGTTCAGGAAGCACACAGAGTGTCAATCAAGATGAACCTAAACAGGACCACTCCAAGACATATCCCAATTAAAATGGAAAAGTTTAAAGACAAAGAGAGAATCTTAAAGACAGCAAGAGAGAAACAGTTATCTACAAGGGAGCTCCGATAAAACTGTCGGCTGATTTCTCAACAGAAACACTACAGGCCAGAACTGATTCACATAAATTATTGCGAATAATGAAAAGCAGTATTTCTGCAACCAGGGATCTGCAACCAAGACTACTCTATCCAGAAAGGCTCTCATTTAAAATGGAAAGTGAGGCTTCTGGCCAAGATGGAGGTGTAGGCAGAAATGCCTTGCTTCCTTGCACAACTGAAAGAAGGATAATAACCAATTTAAAAACAAAGGACAACCAAAACTGCCAGAAAACAATTTGCATGGATGTCCAGCAACCAAGGAGTTAAAGAAACATTCATCCAGACTGGTAGTACGGGCTGAGAGGGCAGCTGGGGTGGAGAGGAGGGGTTCGGCAAGACAAGAGCTGGTGGACTGTATGGGTGGTCACACATTCATGCGCAGACAAGCTGGGAGGAGCAATGGGGAAGCAAGATAAACCACAAAACCCAGGGTTTCAGCACAGGAAGCTAGACTCAAAACCCCTGGATGTAAGAAATCTGTGGGGGTTGTAGCAGTGGGAGAAACTCCTGGCATCACAGAAGAGTTCGCAATTCGCTTGTGGGAAGCTAGGGAAGTCATGGAAGGTGGGACCAAAGTGGAGCAAGCAGCACTGTTCCCTCGATGACCCCTCCCCAACAAGCAGCGCCACAACGCAGCAAAGAAGGTTGCCCCACCTTGGCAAATTCCTAAGGTTCCACCCCTTACCAGGTAACAGGTGCGCCAAGACAAAGGAATATGGCCCAAATGAAGGAACAGACCAAAACTCCAGAAAAAGAACTAAGCGGCGAGGAGGTAAGCAACCTATCTGATGCAGAGTTCAGAACACTGGTAATCAGGATGTTCACAGAATTGCTTGATCTCTGTTGAAAAATGAAGGAAGAAATGAAGGATACACAAAGTGAAATAAAGGAAAATATACAGGGAACCAATAGTGAAGGGAAGGAAACTGGGACTCAAATCAACGATTTGGAACAAAAGGAAGAAATAAGCATCCAACCGCAACAGAATGAAGAAACAAAAATGCAAAGAAAATGAGAGGTTTAGGAGCCTATGGGACACCTTCAAGCACTCCAACATCTGAATCATGGGGGTGTCGAAAGGAGAAGAGGAAGAACAATCATTTGAAAACCTATTTGAACAAATGATGAAGGAAAACTTCCCTGATCTCACAAAGGAAATAGACTTCCAGGAAGCTCAGGAAGCCCAGAGTCCCAAAGAAATTGGACCCAAGGAGGAACACAAGACACATCATAATCAAGTTACCCAAGATTAAAGATGAGAGAATCTTAAAAGCAGCAAGAGAAAAGGAGAGTTACCTACAAAGGAGTTCCCATAAGACTAGCAGCTGATTTCTCAAAAGAAACCTTACAGGCAAGAAGGGGATGGAAAGAAGTATTCCAAGTCATGAAAGGCAAGGACCTACAATCCAAGATTAGTCTGTCCAGCAAAGCTATCATTCAGAATGGAAGGGCACATAAAGTGCTTCCCAGATAAGGTTAAGTTAAAGGAGTTCATCATCATCAAGCCCCTATTATAGGAAATTTTAGAGGGACTTATTTAAGGAAAAGAAGATAAAAAATATGAACGGTAAAGTGACAACAAACTCACAACTATCAACAACTGAACCTGAAAAAAATAAAGAAAAACAATAAAAAAAAACTAAGCAAACAACTAGAATAGGAACAGAATCAGAGAAATAGACATTACGTGGAGGGTTACCGGTGGGGAGAATGAGGGGAAGGGGTAGGGGGGAAGGTATAGGGAAGAAGAAGCACTAGGCATTAAAATTGGTAGGCATTAAATAGGAGAGATCAGAAATGGCATAGGAAACAGAACTCAAAGAACTGATGTGTACAACCCATGGACATGAACTAAGGGGGGATGCTGGAGGGTTGGGGGATGCAGGGTGGAGTGTGGATAAAGGGGGGAGATTGGGAAAACTGTAATAGCATAATCAATAAAATATGCTTAAAAAAACCTATATGCTCCACCAAAAACTACTTGTCGTAATAAATCAATTTAGCAAAGTAGCAGGGTACAAAGTCAATATTCAGAAATCAATGACATTTTCATACAGCAATAATGAAGCATCAGAAATAGAAACTAAGAAAGCAATCCCATTTACTACTGCAACAAAGAAAATATAAAGTACCAAGGAATAAATTTAGTCAAGAAGGTAAAATGCCTATACTCAGAAAACTTTAGGACACTAAAGAAAGAAACTGAGGAAGATACAAATGAGTGGATACATACACTGTGTTCATGAACTGGAAGAATTAAGATCATTAAAATGTCCATACTACCCAAAGCAATATATAGATTCAACACAATTCCTATCAAGATACCAATGGCATATTTCACAATACTAGAACAAATATTCCAAAAACTTATATGGAATCAAAAAAGACCCCAAATAACCTCAGCAATCTTAAGAAAGAGGAATGAAGTTGGAGGGATCACAATACCTGGTATCAAACTGTACTACAAGACCACTGTAATCAAAACAGTCTGGTACTGGCCTAAGAACAGACACAAAGATTAATGAAACAAAATAGAGAGCCCTGAATTAAACCATGTCTTTATGGTCAGTATTTGACAAAGGAGTTAAGAACATAAAATGGAATATAGTATCTTGAATTAATTGTGTTGGAAGAACTGGACTAGCACATGCAAAAAAAAAAAAAAAAGAAACTAGACCATCTTATTTCCAGACACCAGAATAAATTCAGAATGGATAAAAGACTTAAATGTAAGTCATGATACCATAAAAATCATAGTGGAAAACATAGGTAGTAAAATTTCAGATATCTCATTTAGCAATACATTTGCTGATATATCCTTTAGGGCGAGGGAAATAAAGGAATAATAAACAAATAGGACTACATCTAATTAAGCTTCTGCACAGCTAAATAAACCATCATCAAAATGAAAAGGGAACCTACTGCATAGGAGAATATATTTTCTAATGATACATCGGACAAGTGTTTAATCTCCAAAATAGATCAAGAGCTTATACTTATCAATATCAGGAAGCAAAGAATCCAGTAAAAAAGATGGGTGAAGGACCTAAGAGACACTTCTCCAAGGTGGAGTACAGATGACCCATAGACATATGAAAAAATGATCAATAGGACTAGCCATCAGAGAGATGCAAATTAAACCATAAGATATCATCTTACACCAGCCAAAATTGCTATCATTAATAAATCAACAAAGAACAAGCGCAGACAAGGATGTGGAGAAAAGGGAACCCCAGTGCACTGTTGATGGGAATGCAGATTGGTGCTGGCACTGTGGAAAGCAGTATGGAATTTCCTCAAAAGATTAAAAATGGAACTGCCTTTTAATCCAGTGATTCCTCTGATGGCAGTATACCCTAAGAACCCCAAAACACCAATTCAAAAGAGTTTATGGACCCCTATGTTCGTAGTAGCACTATTTACAATAGCCATGTGCTGGAAACAGCCTGAGCACCCATCAGTAGATGAATGCATAAAAAAACACCATGGTACACTTACACAATGGAATACTATGCAGCAAAAAAGAAGAAGAAAAAATTCCTGCCTTTTGAGACAGTGTGTATGAAACTAGAGAGTATTATGCTAGGTGAAATAAGCCAGTAGGTGAAAGAGAAATACCATAGGATCTCACAAATACCATAGGAATTTAATGAATAAAATAAACAAATGAGCAAAATAGAACCAGAGGCATGGAATCATGGAACAGACTGCCAGCTGTAAGAGGGAGGACCTGGGGACTAATTGATTGAAGGTTCCCAGAGTCAGGGAAAATACAGGAAGGCCCCATGGACATGGACAGCAGTGTGGGGATTGACTGTGGAAGTGGGGGGTGGGCTGACAGAGGAGGGTATAGAGGAAAAATTGGAACAACTGTAATAGTATAAACTACAATATATTTTTAAAAGAAATCTCCCAGAAGATAAGAGAGACACTACAGATTCAATGGGAAATACATGCATCTTGGATACCCCAATCTATGGGGGAGAGTGAGAAAATGAACCACACAATGAAGAAGACCCTGGAGAAAATATGCCAGGACACATTTGAAATGAGACCAGGCATTTCCTATTCCCTTACTCTGGACTACAGTAGCACCCTGCAGCAGCTTTAAATTAAGCAGCTTAAATTAAGCCATAAACTTGGGATCATTTATGGGGTACTCTTCCAAGTTTTTGTTTTAGGAACACCCCCTTTAGATTTAGAACATGAATAAAAAAACCAATAATATGTACAGCATCTAGGGCAAATAAAACAATTATGTACAAGTTTACTTATTGCAGGTCCATCTAACCATCTGATGAGACCTTACACCAACCAGCTGGGAGACTGAGTCTTACTAAAGACATGGAAGACTCAAGTTCCTGAACAGCAGTTAGCAAAGCATTAGACTGCTCCCTATGACATTGGCTGACAACACATTCTTTCCTAAGGTCACAAGGATCAAGCCTTGGATCCACTAAACATGGATAAAGTGGGCATTGCCTGAGGTCTCAGGTCTTGCTTCTGCCGTTGATACTGCAAGGGAAAGCTGGACCTGCACTCTTGAAGAAGACTTAAAATTCCTCTTTCAGAAAGGGACAGTGTCTCCCACAGCTAAGTGGCAATGCTACTTTTATTTTATTCGGCATTCCCCAGACAGTGGCTTCCTTGGCAAATTTATTGTGCTGTTGGTGTTCCACCCAAAGCCTCGCTCAGGATTAGATCATAGGGATCCTTTAGTCTCCCCAGCTTCTGATTTCACTACAATTTCCCCTGCACTACTAGACATACCCTTCACTAAATACTTGATTGCTTGTCTCCACAGTAGGTCTTACTTTGGAAGACTACCTTCAACACTGTCTCTTGAAACATGAAGCAGACTACCAGCTTCACTTGTTCAGCAGTGTGATCCTTTAGATACTGTGTATGCCGCCATCCAAAGACAACAATCCTCCCTTACGTAAAGGCTTCCCTCCATACCTGACCCCAACCCCCTCTAGGATAGCAGTCCCCAACAGTTTGGGTACTAGGGACCAGTTTCGTGGAAGACATTTTTTCCATAAATCGGGGGGTGGCAGGGTGGGAGACAGGAGGCAGAGCTCAGGTGGTAGTGCAAACAAAGCTTTGCTCACACACAACATTCATTTCCTGCTACGACCCGGGTTAAGGTAAAGACTCCTGTTGTGGTAGATAGTAAGAATCTCTGGACTCAGGTATAGCTAAGAATACATCCTTTGACAGAAGGAAGAAACTATAGGAGACCTTCATCCATTTACACCTGTAAAATTACAAGGTTCAGGGTTTTGAAGGGAGGAGGTGTTACCACAGACAGTAAGTATCATGCTGAGGAGTCTCACCCACTGGCCAAGATGGCAGAAGGGGGAGGTTCTTACACCAAGCATGCCAAAAGCTAAAAATATGAATGTGTAGGGCCCAAGTGTGCCCAAAGCTAGAAATATGAATGGATAGGGTACTCACCATGCCAAAAACTAAGAAGATAATTGGATAGGGAAAAAAAGCCCTACCATCCGTATACCTGTAAGAACGACTTGGGCTTGAGCGGAGAGACTGAGATGGGCTTTGAAGTGGGAGTCCACTATTCTAAGTCATGCTGCACCTGAATAAACATCTTTCCTTTTGCACCAGCATCTGCCTCACAAGTTTGGCTTTTGTTGTAGCAAGCAGCCAAATCTCTATTTCTTTCAGTTACAGTTTTTCCACACAAGGTCTTTGAGAAGACTATGCGAGTGGAAAAAAAAAAAAGTTTGTGCCCTAGCTGATGTGGCTCCGTGGATGAACACTGACCACAGACTGAGAGGTCACTGGTTCAATTCCCAGTCAGGGCACATGCCTGGTTCACAGAACAGGTCCCCTGTTGAGGGCGTGAGAGAGGCAACCAATTGCTATTTCTCTCACACATCACGTTTCTCTCCCTCACTCCCTCCTTTCCCCTCTCTTCAAAAATAAATACATAAAATCTCTAACAAAAAATGTTTGCTAACACTGTTTTGGCTATGATGTAGAAAAACAGGCGTCCTTCATAACTTTTAAAAAGTACACGTTATTAATTATTACAATTTTTCCAATTTCTTCTCCCTTTATCACCCTCCTCCTTACAATTGCCCCCCCACCTGCCAGCATTTCTTGCCCCCTTAGTTCATGTCCATGGGTTGTACACATCAGTTCTTTGAGTTCTGTTTCCTATGCCATTTCTGATCTCTCCTATTTAATGCCTACCAATTTTAATGCCTAGTGCTTCTTCTTCCCTATACCTTCCCCCCTTACCCTCATTCTCCCCACTGGTAACCCTCCATGTAATGTCTATTTCTCTGATTCTGTTCCTATTCTAGTTGTTTGCTTAGTTTTTTTTTATTGTTTTTCTTTATTTTTTTCAGGTTCAGTTGTTGATAGTTGTGAGTTTGTTGTCACTTTACCGTTCATATTTTTTATCTTCTTTTCCTTAAATAAGTCCCTCTAAAATTTCCTATAATAGGGGCTTGATGATGATGAACTCCTTTAACTTAACCTTATCTGGGAAGCACTTTATGTGCCCTTCCATTCTGAATGATAGCTTTGCTGGACAGACTAATCTTGGATTGTAGGTCCTTGCCTTTCATGACTTGGAATACTTCTTTCCATCCCCTTCTTGCCTGTAAGGTTTCTTTTGAGAAATCAGCTGCTAGTCTTATGGGAACTCCTTTGTAGGTTAACTCTCCTTTTCTCTTGCTGCTTTTAAGATTCTCTCATCTTTAATCTTGGGTAACTTGATTATGATGTGTCTTGTGTTCCTCCTTGGGTCCAATTTCTTTGGGACTCTGGGCTTCCTGAGCTTCCTGGAAGTCTATTTCCTTTGTGAGATCAGGGAAGTTTTCCTTCATCATTTGTTCAAATAGGTTTTCAAATGATTGTTCTTCCTCTTCTCCTTTCGACACCCCCATGATTCAGATGTTGGAGTGCTTGAAGGTGTCCCATAGGCTCCTAAACCTCTCATTTTCTTTGCATTTTTGTTTCTTCATTCTGTTGCGGTTGGATGCTTATTTCTTCCTTTTGTTCCAAATCGTTGATTTGAGTCCCAGTTTCCTTCCCTTCACTATTGGTTCCCTGTATATTTTCCTTTATTTCACTTTGTGTATCCTTCATTTCTTCCTTCATTTTTCAACAGAGATCAAGCAATTCTGTGAACATCCTGATTACCAGTGTTTTGAACTGTGCATCTAACAGGCTGGCTATTTCTTTGTCTCTTAGTTGTATTTTTTCTGGAGCTTTGATCTGTTCTTTCATTTGAGCCATTTTGTTTTTGTCTCAGTATGCCTGTTATATAGTGAGGGGCGGAGCCTTAGGTGTTCACCAAGGTGGGGCAACCCTCTTTGCTGCCTTGTGACGCTGTATGTGGGGGATGGTTCCAAGAGGGAAAAGTGCCGCTTGTTGCACTCTATGCCAGTTTTCAGTCACTTCCCCTGCTACTGACAATCAAATTGGGCCCTTCTGGTGCTGATTCCCAAGTGGGTGGGTTTGTGTACATTCTAGGACCCTGTGGGTCTTTCCAGTGAACTCTCCTGTGAGGCTGGGAGTTTCTCTTCCTGCCGCCTCAACCCCCACAGGTTTAACCCTCCTCTTTTGTGACCCCCTAAGCATTACCTAAAAGGCAAAATGATGGTTACACAGAAACATCACATTTTTAAAAAGTACTACCCGTTATAAATTTTTAAAGTGTGACTATTATCAAATAAATGCACAAACACGAAGGCTTCTCACAACTGATATAAAATATCTAGATTTAGAGTAGGACAGTATCAGTGAAACCAACAACTGTTTAACTTGTAAAATTGTTTTCACAAATTGTATTTCCAAGCAAGAGAAAAATGAAGTGGGGGGAAAGATTGGGAAGGGTCAATGAATTAGTATAAATGATCCATGGACATGAACAACAGGGTGGAGTTCGACTGTGGGAATGGGGGAGAGCAGGGAAGAGCAAAGGGGGAAAATAGTTGGAACAACTATAATAGAAAAACAATTTTTAAAAAGAAAGAAAATAAAGTGTAAGAGAAAAGAAGGGATCTGTTTTTCTGTCTCCAGCTAGAACAATCATTGGTTCTAAATTGTTACTTGTTTTAGGTCACCTAGGCAGCTTTTTATTCATTCCATAGTCTTTCTGTTCCATCAATATATAAGCCATTGTGATCAACCCCACCCCACCACACAAATGTTCACAATCTGGGATTTTGTTGCACCAAAAGAGAGGATATTAGCTGAGGCTCAGAAATCTTTACCAGGAGACTTACTAGTAATGTTGAAAAGCAGTTAATAATCATGTTCCTCCTGGGTAAAACTAGGTAACCACATCACTTTCTCTATCTCACAACTTTCCACAGCTCAAGGTGTCACAACAGGAAAGCTTTGCTGTCCTGATCGCACTGGTACCTGCAGAGTGCCCCTCTATGTCAGATTATGGAGCAGTTATCTCCTCTGGCTTACTTACAATAAATGCTATCTTAGAATACATTAACCTCTCCAATGTATTTGCATATAAAGAGTTTTCCCACTCTGGAGAAAAAAAATTAAAAAGTAACCTTTCCTTTCAACTTTGGACAATCAGCTAAAGGATAGAAGGAAAAGAGAAGGAATTTATTAGGGGAGAGGAAACTATGTAATGGGAGAGAAAAATCACAAAACAGACTCAAGAGCTTGGAAGTAATTAGAATAAAGCTATACTCTCATTTTTGTATGACATCAAATAAAAAACAAGTTCAGTGAAAATTAACTTTATTTCTGGATATACCACATTCAACTGTATGCCATATTTATTCAGAATATCATAATCAATGAGAAAATAGAACTCTTCTCCCCTGTAAAAATTAAGCACAATACTGCAGGCTAGATACATGATATTTTAGTCAGGTCTTCAGTATTAGCTTCTCAAAACAACAAAAAATCCCTACTGTTTACATATTTATCATATAAAATATATACAAGAATATAATTATAGTGTAAAAAAATGAAGTTACCAAAATATAACTTATACCATTTACTTTAGACAAAATGTATTATAGTTAACTTTTTTCAAGAGCTTCACCAATTAGTCGAATAGCTATACTCTTGCCTTCGTCTGTTTGAATAACAAGTGAGGCTTCAAATGTGCCCACCAACTTTGGTTTGAACTGTACCGGCATGTTGATGTAATGCTGGGCTCTGTAAAGAGAAAGGAAAATGTCAGCAGCCTGATGATATGGCAACAAACAAATCACCTGCCACAGTTAAGCACAATGGCTGGCAGAGAGCTCAGTAGGTTTTTTGATGAAAGAACATAGTCCAGTTATATTCAACCTAAATTTATTTCTCATTTCTTTAATGTTATTATTTAATGCAAAACTTGCACAAAGGAGAGAAAAATCCAAGATCTGATTCAAAAGTACTCTATGTATTCCTGGAAATCAGAAGAGGAAATCAGAGTTCTGACCTATAGTATATGGAGATTTATATTCTATCTGCAAAAGCAGGTGCCTGTCTACCTAACAAAGAAAACAAGAACTCTTTACATATCCCGACCTTCAATTGGGAAGAATATAAATTGACTTGTCACATGCCCATCAGTAACAGGACTGTATATATTTTTTTGCTCCAAAGCTCACATAAAACCTTTATCAAAAATCTCCTTGAAGACTTATTTTCAGATGACATCAAGGCAGATGATATCAGGTAATGAATGCCCTATGTTTAAAAGTAGTATGTTGGCAGGTTTGTTTTTGTTCATAAAATCAGGTCCCAAGAACCTTAAAAATACACTTATTTTCATGGTGAATGAGACTACATATACTTTATCATAGCCTGTGTAATGTTATCTACACTCAGTCTTAATTGTTTTTCAGTGAAAACTTACAGCTTTTAGACTTCCCTCAGCAGGGAGAACTTTACCCCCTTAGTCTCACCTCAGAGCTATACGTTTTAAAGTTCAGCAATCAGAACTAATAATATGCTTTTGTTTCCAATGGCAAATTGAGGAAATCGTTTAAGTATTTCAAAGCACTTTTCCTGAATATAACTGATTAACACAGACAAAAAAATCATATATATATATATATATACACACACTCACACACACACACATATATATCTGTCTGTCTATATTTAAAGTCTGGGTTATTTTTTCCAAATGCATTAATACCTTATTTTCTCAAAGCTATGTATTTTTTTTTAAAAAAATGGTACCCAGTCCATGGCATTGACAAACTACAATTTTCTCTTTCATATTAGCATTTTAATACTCAGAATAATATACTATTTGTCAACTTTAGAGGATGTATAATTTATGAATTACTAAAAGTAATGAAATTACCCAAAATAAATTTCTGAAAGATCCCATTATTAACAAATTTCAGTGTGGAATACAGTTCAACTAAGAAAGTGTTTTTAATCTCTCTTCTCTTTCTATACACACACACACACACACACACACACAAAAGGTAATAGTAACACACACACACACTAAAAGGTAATAGTGAACACAATGGAGAGGTCTAGTTCAAAACCTTTTTGCTAGGAAATGACTAATTTTACAGCAAAGGCACAGAAAAGTAAAAACACATTAGGAAAGCAGAGAGGCAGTCATGGAAGTGCACTCTAAACCACTTGGTTCAGTACATGTCCCATCTACATATAAAGGGCTTATCAGAACCTACAAATTATATAAACCATAATTTTTCTCTTTTAATTTAAAAGGAACTCTGGCTGGTATAGCTCAGTGCATTGAGTACTGGCCTGCAAAACAAAGGGTCACTGGTTCAATTCCCAGTCAGGGCACATGCCTGGGTTGCAGACCAGGTCCCCAGTAGAGGGAGTGTGAGAAGCAACCACACACTGATGTTTCTTGCTCTCTCTTTCGTCCTCCTTTCCCCTCTCTCTAGAAATAAATAAATAAAATCTTCTTCTTAAGGAACACTTTTGGTAGGAAAAGCTAGTACATTAGCATAGTGAAAACACTATCATCAAAGAAATTTTTAAAAAGTAACAAATTGCTTGGTTCCTGTGCATGGGTGATAAGTAATGACAGATCATGATAGTGTTGTTCCCTGGCTGTGACTTTGTGAGAACTGCCCTTCCCTTTCAAATGACATGGCAGGGGCTGTCAGGTCAGAAGCTGCAGCTGACCAGGACCTGCAGTACACTGTGTGCATGGAGACCTGGGCATGCAAGAGGGGAAATACATTAGTTTGACTCCTCATCAGAGATTAGACTTGAATAAGATAGGTTAGCATAAGGATGCTTTTGAGGTCTAAGTGGGAACATGAACAAACTCTTTTTAAAAAGACATGTGAAGGGGATGATCACCTAGAATCCAAAAAAAACAAAAAAACAAAAAAACAAAAAAACAAACCCTTTCCAAGAAACTTAATGTTTTCTTCACCTTTCTTCTTTATAATCTATCATTAAATGGGTTAAACATCCCTATATACATTCATGCTCATCTACCTCTACATTAGGCAAGATTTCTGAAACTTCTGGAGCAAAACTCCTACCTATTTATGTTGCAATCAATTTATATCTCATAAGTCAGTTTACTTCATTTGGTTAAATAGATCACAGAATTAGTGCTTTACACAAAAGATTTTCTTATTCTTATCAAATTTATACTGAGTTGCTGCTATGAGAGTTGCTGCTGGAATTTGTAACATTACATATTTATCCCAAGGTCCATATGACAGTTAATATGAATGAAAAGTTTCTGGAAACTCGTTGTGCTCAGAACAATAAGTAGCTGCCACTAATAAACCAATAAAGTGTAAAATTATCTTATTTATCTTCAAAACATAGAAATTTAAAAATGTTTTAAACTGATATGTTCAAAGAGTATAAAGCAGACAAAATTTATCTTGTGATGCTATTTTAAATGCTAGCTTATGTAAATTTTGCTGGAATTAAAAATATTTTCTCATGTTTCTTAAGTTTTTTTTAGATGCTATTAACATGATCTAGGCTGCAAAGAAAAGCAGTGTTCTTATTCAGGACATTTTAAAATTTTCGAGCACTGGAATGGTAAGTCAACAAGTTCAATGCTATAAAACTGTCTACTTTTAAATGGTGAGCAATGAACACATTTTATATTTCAAAACTGGTTTTTAGAAAATAATTTAAAGCTAAGCAAAATGCCATCTCATTTATAAAAACTGAATTTCTCATTAAAATTTTTTCATCATGTCTGTAATACTTAGGATGAACAGGAAAAGGAGGAAGAGCAGTGGTGGCTATTACTGCTGCTATTAAGACAACTACTAAATCTAGAAAAAATATCATTACTAGTTTGTTAGAAAATATAGATGACAAAAAATAAATATGAAAATAATTTGACATCTTAATTGCCAAAATTATACTTGATTTTAGGTAATGTCAAAATTATAATACCTCAGTGACAACTACTGTACACTGCAGAAGGATTGCCAGTCCCAATTCCCCTTATATCCCTTTTCATTCAATTCGCCTTTTTCCTATACTCCACATTGGAAATAGACTGCTGCCGGGAACACTTATAATGGAACAGGTTTAGTTTCTTTTTCTGTAAAAGGTCAAGAAGATAACTAATTTGGCTTATAAATTTCAGCTGAAATAGAATTTTTAAAAATCTGTGAATCTTAATATGCAAAATATATAACACCAATAGAGAATTTGAAACCACTATGTATGCAGTGATTAAAGCTGGAAAATAAATGTTAACTCCAGGCAAGTTTTGATATTATATTTGATAATATAGAGAATAGTGACATAAAGCTAAATAATTCAACACTTATTTTAAGTGATTCCTTATCAAAACTATAGATGAGCTAAATGCTCATCTTCTGTTTTGTTTTTTTTTTAAATTGTACTAGGCTATTCAGGGGAATAAAAAGACAAAGAACTACAAGATTTTTTGGAACCTTTTAAAGCTTATTTTTTTTTAAATCATTTTTTTAATGTAAGAGCTCCCTGAGACAAAAATGTGAAGTCCTTCCAGGAAGTTCTGCCAGGTGCATGCTAGTTTACACAGAAGTATTCCACTCAAAGGGGGTTAATAACAGGAATGTGAATCAGGTGGAGAGTAAAAGGGAAGCAGAATAAATAATGAAGTTACAATAAAGTTCAAATTCAGATAGATCATTTATTCAGCATCTATTTGTACTCGGTTATAAAAAGTTACAACTGGTAATTTAAATAATCTATTTTTATTTTATTAAAAACTTTATTACAGTTCTTTTTAAATAAACTAATTGCTTCTGCAGTTATACCACTATGTATTTAACAGTGCTGACCTATTTTAATACATCAGTATAACATCACTGGTCTCAAATCAGTCAAGACAAACCAACCTTCACTAACTGGACGGGTCCACAGACTTCTGGGAGAGCAGAGAAGATAGAAAACTTGGGTTTAGTAGTTTTTAAAAATTTAGGCCTTTCTCTTTTATGTAGTTATCGAAGGGATTAAATAGGAAAGCAATGAAAGGAATTTATGAGGTTGTATTAAAATCTCTGAAGTCAGTCTTGATGGATCCTGCCAGTAAGGCCAACTTAAAAGAAGAGCTTTATTAATAATGCTGAAGATACCATTATCTACTGAGTGCTTCCTATGACTGGGCACCAACACACATCTCTATGTACTGATAACAATTACCTGCTGCCAGAAGCATTATCATCTCCATTTTACCAGTTAGGAAACTCAGATTAAGTCTATGATAATTTCTAGATTGTTGAACTTGCAGTTTGCCTCCCAGTCAGTCTCCTTGGGAGGCAAAGAAAGTGCTTAACTCCCAAGTACATAAATAACATGTTACATAGTACCCAGAATGGGGAAAGGGTGGTGTAAGAGGGGAAAAGAATGAAAAGGTAAGAGGTAGAGAGGATAGGCCTCCCCCTTTTCAGTATCTAGGTATATGGGTAAGCTCCTATAGAACAGTACTGCTGGTCTAAATAACTCCATAAAGATGGTCCTAGAATCTTTGCTGAGTGGTTTGAGTTTTCACAGAATATAACATATTTTTGGAATAGTCTCGTAATACTAAAAGGAAAAGATCTTGTAATTAAATGGTTTAATTAAAGATAAAATTACTCTTCAGTATTAAGCCCAATAAAACTTAAATAACAGGGACAAACAAGTTTGAGATTTCAACTTAAATGTACATCATATGGGAAAAGAAAATTAGCAATGACAATAGGAAATGAAGCCCTGATTTAGAATAATATATAGGGTATTTGAATAATGACAACTGAAAAATACTATAATGAAAGTTTTCCCAATTCATCTGGAAAAACTAATTTTTGTCCAAATTAATGAAAATCTAAATCCCTGATTCTCAGCATAGTAAAAAATAATATTTTCAAGCAGAAATTATTCTATAGTTAATCACAAGATAATTAAGATTCTATGTATTTTTGTGGCTGATACAATATTGGGTAACAGGAATCATATGTTAAGTGCAAAATACTGTGTGAAGTTTGAGTTGCTGCACTGTAAAGTACCCTAGTGGTCAGTCACGAAATGTTTTCCCTGCAGTCTCCTTATCTCTTTTCCTATTTAAGAAGTCCCATGTGTTTACTGCTTTATGGTGTTGGTTATGAAGATGAGGAGCTGCAACAGAGGGAGACCTCACAAGTCCTAACTCCCAAGTGATATTCTGATGTCTTGAAAACAAATTTCTGTACTAGTATGAGAACATTTTGATTTACGATAAACTTACCTCAAAGAATATTTTGAATGTTTGACGTAGAAAGGTTCTCTGGGACTTAAAAACTTCAGCTGCAATTTAATATGAAGCACTTAGTGAAATTATGCAAGTTAGATATTTGAACATACACTTACAAATTTATAAATTTAGGTGTAGCCACAAAATTGGGTAAGGAAATAAATGCTCATAAAAACACATAAAAGGAAATTTTAATATGTATTTACTCTATCTTTGATTAGAGTAAATGTTATTCAGAAATATGTTAGTCTGATGTTACAGAATAAAAAGTTTAAAAATGAAAAATATGAAAGGAAACAAGTGCTAAATACTTTTGATTTTCAGATAAAGGGTCATGAACGTTCCGTGAATTTCATTTCAAATATATTAAAGCATTTTAAAAATTAACATAAATTTCTAATTACCAGGAAAATACTTATGAAACAGTTGAATATATGTATTTTTCTAAAACCCACAGTAGTATTTACAACTTACCAAGTGTGTAATAAAAGAATTATTTCGCAAATTGACTTTTAATGTCCTTGATTCCCCAACTCTAGTCGGTAAAAACCAATACACATCTTCTGGGGCATAAACTCCACGGTGGGTCAAGTCAAGCTGTCTGCTTTGGAAAAAGGTTTAAAAGTCATCTATTTAAAATCCAAATGTAATTTAAATTATTTAAATACATCAAATTAGGAAGTAGTGCTTTTGTCTTCCCCTACAACTCAATTAAAAAATAGTTTTGTAATGGCTATTTAACTAAGTCGTGTAAAGGTAAAATGCTGACAGCAGGAATACTCTTACAGAGGTGCTTGCTGGTTTATCTGCTATGTAAGACAGCAGTAGCACAACCATGGCCCCTCTTTTTTACTAAAGTCTGGCTCTCCACTCACTTCAAAAAGTGGTCCTTTCACCTTAGTCTATTTCACTGACTCCTCACAGCACAGTCCACTGATAATCTTCATTTTTATAGCAGTACAGATTACTGACAATAACACAAGCTCTGGCCTCTCGGCACCATTTGATGGTAATGACCACTTCCTCTTGCCTTGGCTTCCAGATTTCTCTGGCCACTTGTCAGTCTGTGCAAGCTCATGCCTACACCCTCACCTCCAATGCTTCTGTCCCACAAGGCTAGGCCCAGGACATCCCTACCTGCTCACATGACACTTTCCTTAGACAATCCCATCTCCGGTGATCCAGTGACCTCACACCTATGTGACCTCCAGATTTGTTTCTCAACTTAGATTGAGCTTCTGGGAAACACATCCAACCACCTCATAATTATCTCCTTATGGCTCCTCAATCATTATCCTCCACTTGTATTTCCTGTTTAGAGGAATGGTATCTGGGAGCTGACCTTGAACCACTGCTTTCTCAGTGAGCCCCTTTATCCAATCCACCACTGAGTCCTTCAAATTTCCTTCCTATATACTTTAAAAGTGTCCATTTTTCATTACCTTTCTTGATACTCTCTTATCCTAGACTGCTTAAAAATGCCCTCTGATTAGTTTCATAGTATGTACTCTTGCCTCATTCTAATCAGTTCATACTACAGCCAGAAGGATTTTTCTGTAAATACTAGAATCTGATCATGCCATTCAATGGTTTCTAGAAGCTTTCCAGATAAACCTGACATGAGACCCTACATGGTCTGCACTCTACCCACTTCCCTCTCCAGCCTTGCCTCATACAACTCTCCTTTCCTTCCTCTGTGTTCCAGGCCTGACTGTTTTTAGTTCCTTGAGAGCCAACAATCCCCACCACTCTGGTTGTTTACACAGTCCTCTTCACCTAGGTCATTTTCATTCACTCTCAACTTAAAGGTCCCATTTTAGGGAGGTTCCTCACAGATATATTTCCCCATGTTTCCCATTTATTTTCTTTCAGTCCTTTCTGAGGGTTGTAATCAAGCCTGTTAGTGTGATTATTTGTGATGTGGCTCCTCCTCCAGAAGGGAAGTCTGTGGAGGCAACAGCTGGGGCAGTTTTGCTCACTGTCTTATCTTTACTACCCAGAATGCAAAGAGCACTCAGTAAGCATGAGATGAGCAAATGAGTAAATAGCATAGTGTGATAAGAACACATATTCTATTCTTTAAAGGATTCTAAATCCTTACAAAGTGCATATTTACTCCTATTAGAAATGACCACATTTATATTTAATTCAGTAGGTATTTAATGTATTCTTATAAGCATCTTCCTCCAGAACTGGCTTAAACCTAAACATTAGTTAATTAAGGATTATTAGAAACATATTCATTAGGTAAAAATACTTAAATATTACCGTTAAATGTGTAAGCTACTGGTATAAAATATACATTCTTAAAAGTTTTGAAGAACCTACTTTCATAAAATTCTTAAAATATTTTTGGGAATGTAAAATGGTTACAACCACTTTAAGAAAACTATTTGGCAATTTATTTTAAACACATGCTTGTCATATGAACCAGCAATTCTATTCTTACATAACTCTATCCTTCTCCAAATAAAAAAAAATATGTCCACAAAAATACACATACAATAATGCTCACAGTGCCTTCATTCATAATGATGCCAAATTAAAAGGAAAATGAATAAATAATGATGTGTTCATATAATAGAATACTGAACAATAAAAAGGATCAAACTACAGTTATACTTAATGACATGAATAAATCCCACCAAAGTATATGTTAACGGAAAGAAACCTGATAGGAAGAGTGCATATGTAATCTATGGTAATAGAGTAGAACAGAACAAACCTTGGAGTGAGGGTTGAATAAAAAGGGACATAAAGAACTTTCCAGCCCCTGGCTGGTGTAGCTCAGTGGATTGAGCGCGGGCTGCAAACCAAAGTGTCGCAGGTTCGATTCCCAGTCAGGGCACATGCCTGGGTTCCAGGCCATGGCCTCCAGCAACCGCACATTGATGTTTCTCTCTCTTTCTCCCTCCCTTCCCTCTCTAAAATAAATAAATAACATCTTAAAAAAAAAAAAAAGAACTTTCCAGGGGAAGATAAACAGTCTCTATCTTGATTCAAGTGGCAGTAATACATGTAAACTCCTAGGCAAAGACACTGAGCATTTTACCAAATGTAATTGTACCTTAACAAACTACTGAGAAAAAATTTATAAAAATGCCAAAACAACATACCCAGGTATGACAGCAGAAGCTTCTGATATGGCTTGTCTTCGGGACTTAACTAAATTATCTATTTTAATAAGAGTATTTGTAGAAAGGCATGAATTTTCAGGCTCATTTTCTGCTTTGACACTCTATATAAAAAGAAATTATACAGTGGAAAAATAAATAATCTAGGAAAATATATGGGCATTTAACTTTTTGAATTCTACTTATATCCTTCACAATTTTTAAAAATAAGACTTAAGATTTTTAAATTCCCTAAATCACAAGCCCTACACTTTTCACTGTTCATAATTTCTGACACACACAAATACACAAACAGAGTATCAAGTCAAACAGATTTCATAAAGCCAAACCCAGACCTCTAACATACCAATCAATAAAGATAAATGAGAAAATTAAGATAGGGCTATACAGCATAATTAATAAAATTAGAATAATCCAAGAAAAACATTCTGCATTTTCAGGCCAGTTTTTTCATGTCAGTTTCACTTAGTTTTTAATACACACACACAATAATATATATAAATTTAGTGTAATACTCACTTGTCCGGAGAGTTGAAATCTCAAGGTATGTTTCATGTGAGGCTCTTTAAGGGGGTGACATTCAACATCCCAAAACTGGGCATAGTCCCCTTTATCTCTGGGCAAAAATGTGATGGAGACCTTCAAAACAATACGTCCAGTAGAGAAGTTTAGACACTGAAACTTACAGACATGTAGTTAGATTATCAACTTAAAATGTTGGTATGAAAAGTTAAAATATTTTTGCATTGGTTAGTTTTGTCACTAATTAAAAAAGAATTTGAGCAATTTATTTTTAGTGGGATGTTACTATACCAGATCCAAAATACATTTTTCTTTAAGGCTTTATGTAAAATATTCCTAAAAATGTAAATTTTTTAAGTTAAAAATTCTATGTGTGTCCTAGGTGAGTGCTGTGCCTGTCGGGCCAGTCACATACATTCCCACCCCATTCTGCAACAGCAGTGTTAGTACATGGGTGTCCCCAATGAACTATGAGGAGCAACCCTGCCATCAACCTTGTGTCCCAGCCCCTCCCTTCTTCCCATGCCCTTAATCTCCTAGTCTCAAAGCCTTAACCGAACAAAAATGGGTACAGAAAGCCTTCCCCTAGCATATTAGGGAAACAGGACAAGGGCTGCCCAGTGTGCCCAAGCAGAGTTGATCACACCTGCCCAGCCTACCTAAGGCTGAAGCCAGGGGGAGAGAGGAAGGGTACCCCTGGGTTCTGCCCAGGTGGCAGGGGTTGGAGGTGCAGGTGAGGAGAGGCCTTGCTGGCTGGCCTTGGCACCCACCCTGCCCTCTGCAGTATTTATTGCTAAGATATTGTCCAGAAGTGGCTGGCACTGGGCCAGGCCCTGGTTGTTATTGCTGCACACAGTGTATGTTGTGATATGTAAGGTTTTCTTTATTTTGTGTATAATCAATAAACACCTTTTAAAGAGAAAAAAATTCTAGAACTCTCAAGTATAAGATCTAAATCTGGAAGGTTCAACTCCAGATACACAATCCAGTCTCACTGCAATGCTTATGGAACCCTCTGCTGGCCAAGCAGTAAAGGACTAGGGCCTAGCACACAGCCACTAATTGGAAAAGACTGAAAGGAACAGAAAATGTGAAGGAAACATAGGTACGTAACAGGAGGTAGAAAAGACAAGCACCACTATGCTACATATTAGCAGCCTTTCTTATGATTAACTTGAGAATATCAGTCAGAAACAGTTACCCTGACCATACAGTTCAAAGTTATAGATATGAACTGTATGCACATAATCTGCAAAAAGCTCAATAATGAGAAAGTTGCAATACTTAATCATAAAATTTACCAGAGTTAAGAACGAACTTTATCAAAGTCAATGTTAAAAATACTGACTACCAGTTAGGGTGACAATCAGTATTTGAGTCTGGACTTAATTTAAAACACTGAAGTCACCTAATTTCTGTCACTACAGAAGGTAAGAAACAATGTAGCCAGCAGCAAGCCTGAAAGCACAGAGACAAAGGTGGAATACAGATCAGGGAGACAAGATCATCACGATTAGGGTGCTAAACTGTTATAAGATGATACGGACACTGAGAAGACTAAGGAAGAAAACAACCATGTCCTAAATGGTGAAAATATACAAATTATTGGGAACTACTAGGGGCAGTACCATGTATTAGACAAATTCCACTTACACCTCCTTCCAACACCAAAAAATAGAGAAAATCTAGTATTACTGCATATCACACAGCAGAAACAAAACAAGAACATCATTAGTTTATTTAATCCCACATCAAACTAATGTTTCAAAAAATTATTGTACATGTTTTCAAGAATTAGGTTGTAAATAACATTTCCTTCCTCCCTTCTAGAACACTATTATATGCATCAATAATTGTGCTATTTGGTAATATTTCCCTAAATGGTTCCAGAATGATGTGTCTTGTTGCCTCCACCCTCCTTAAATTAAGAAACCAGACCTAGAATTCATTGGACAAATGTGGTTTGACAAGAGGGTAAGCATTGCTTTGGGTCAAGATATGCAGTATGAACACAACAAAAATCACAGAGGTTACACTTCTATGTTAAGCATTATGTGAAAAGAAATTTCTGGGAGACAATCTAGTCCTGCACCATCATTTGTCTTTATAGCTTTAGTAAAATATAATTCACATACCATACAATCCACCCATTTCAATTGGTTTTTTAGTATACCTCCAGAATTGTGCTACTATCACCACAGAACTACTGTCTAGATTAGCACTACCTGAATTATGTTCAAAGTACTAGCAGCCTGCAGCCATATGAAATGCTTACATCAGAACGTAAATCAATCATATCACTAAGCATGGTATTTTGTTTTACTATTTAGAGAACAAGACTTTCTGCTGCAGAAAGCAATCCACTGACTTGTGCTGGGCCTCTTCTCTTGTGGCAGCCTGGCTGTGAGCAGCACTGGTCCAAGGGAGACAAACTGCTCTGGAGGAAACAAATGAGACACTCATCCAATCAATACCAGATGGCTACAGAAACAATGTTAAAACACACCTTTTGGATTCCTTGGCTTTCCATTATACCAGAAATAGGAGAACATCTGAATGCTGCATAGGTAGCTCTAAAAACATCTCCACTTTCATCAACTCCCTAAAATGTAATCATTTAAACAGTCAAATGAAAAAACATGAAAGTAAATAGAATAATTCTGAGTGACATTACTATCTTTATGGTTATTAAAGACATGCAAATTCGCTGTGCAGTGGACAAGGAGAACTCAATGCCTACCCCAGAGTGGAAGCTCTAAAGTGCTATTAGACTCAGCTCATACAAAGCCTCATACTGACTCTCCTCCCTGCCATCAGCCACTCCTCTCTGGCTATAGTGATCCTTAGAATGTTGTTCATAATGTCAAAACACTGCCTTTTCCACAAAGACCCTGAAGACTCTGCTGAAAGTGTATTTTAACATCATATGCAATACTAGTTTTTTCTTTTCAGTATCTTTTGCACACATTTTTTTTTAATGTTATGGCTCAGCCCTGGCTGGTGCGGCTCTGGATTGAGCGCTGGACTGGAAACCAAAGGGTTGCCAGTTTGATTCCCAGTCAGGGCACATGCCTGGGTTGCAGGCCGGGTTCTCCAATAGGAGGCACTCAAGTGGCAACCACATATTGATGTTTTTCTTCCTCTCTTTCTCCCTCCCTTCCTCTCTCTAAAAATAAATAAATAAAATCTTTTAAAAAATATTATGGCTCAAAACTCTTACCATCACACAAAATACATACCAAAAAGGCCAGTGTTCTAAACAACAGACATGACAACACACTCAATTTAAGAAGTGCCCATTGGCAGAGACTACTTGTAGTACACAGTAAGCTACACTCAGTGGCAAAGAACATTCAATTCTGTCTCCCGCACTAGCTTCCACTGGTGGAAAACATACAATAGTATTCAGAACATGGGAGAGAAAAATGTGCATGTACATGCACATACCAACATTCTATTCTATAATAATATTTTTATATATTTTTCAAAATGAAGTTATTTCAACAGATATAAATTAGGGCTGTAGGAGATAGCATTAAATGGAACAACTATATATTTTCACATATATCCTCTAATCTGACTCTCTTAAAACCACCTTGTGAAAAAGATTTGTCAGGTATTAGCCTGACCTCTAGAGAAAATCAAGTAAATAAATTAGTGAAACAAAAAACCAATAATCTCAACCTATATTCATAATTCAATTTTTAAAATGGCCTGCCTAAAGTTTAAACATTAAGACAAACACACTTGCAGCAATTATTACTGACCTTGACATAAGGTGGAGCTAAAGATGACAGATACCACTTCACTTCTGTGTTACCATGATTCTCAAGCTCCAGATAATTTTCTGAAAGAAACATATGTGTAACAACTCAAATTCTTGAAAAATAAGTAAATAAGCAGATTACTGTGATAATGTGATTACTTCACCATAAAGAAAAAAATACAATCATTATATCCCTAGAGGAGTCCAACAGGAACTACAGTATTTTCTGACAACAAAATCACATTTGACAGGATCTTATTTTGGATTTAATCCAGGTGTAACACAAAGCTACTGAAAGGCTTAATTTTAAGCAAGGGAACAACAAGGTGACTTACATTTTAAAGAAATGACTGGCTGCTGTGGAGAAGAGACTGCAAGAGGGTCAGAGTAAAAGAAGGAGCCCTTGTAAGACGTCACTGTAGTATTTCGATTGAGGGATGATGCATGAGATAGCCTACATCAGGTTTGAATAGTAGCAATGGGAGGAAAAGCAGTGGGCGGATATGGGACTCATTCTGAAGACAAACTGCAAAGGACTAACTAACAGACTGGATAAGAAGAGGGAGGAAGGGGAAAAAAGCAACATCCAGAAATTTGGCTCAACAAAATGGGCAGACAGTGATGCAGCTTACTGACAGACATGGGTAAGGCTGAAGAAGAAGCAGGTTTCATGGATATAAAACAAGAGTTCTATTTTTGTGAGATGCCCACATGCAGAAACTAAGCAGGTACCTGTGTGTACATCTGGGGTAGAGGTACAACAGAAAAAAGAAAGGGGACACAGGTCCAGGAAGAAGAAGAGTCAGCAGCGGAACCTGAGAAGGAGTACATAGAGCAGTGAGGGAAAAACTAGCGATCTACTGAGGAAGTATGCCAAGGAGGAAGGAGTAGTCGACAGTGCTGAGAGGTCAAATCAACAAAGACATGTGAAAGAGACTGCAGATTTGGCAAAGTGGAGCTTTTTAGACCAGGACAGGAATTGGTTCAGGGTACAGTGGTGGCAGTATCTAAACAGCCTGAAGAACAGAAAGTAGGGAGCATAATCATTTCACTAGGAAGGGGTGCTGAGGTAGCCGACAGCTGCAGCAAGGCCAAGGAGGGTGCTTCTTAAGTAGGTGAAAGAGTTTACGGTGTACTAATGGAAATGTATTAATCAGCAAACAGAGAGATGACACAGGAGCGAGAAAGAACTCAGGACGTCCCTGAGAAGGCAGAAATAGATGAGCCTGGATTCCAAGCAAAAGAGGTCATTTGTGATGGAAACAGAAAACTTTTGTTTAGCCTAATGGCTTCTATTTTCAATGATGTGTGAGGCTAAGTCAAGAACTGAAAAGAGAGCAGGAATAGGGGAGGACAGGGGAAGTAGGAGCTTTAAGAAGAGAGCTATTAAATGTTAGAGATGGGTAAAGGACACATACTAAGGAGTACTGGGAGATAGCCTAGTGTTGATCTGAGAGTTGAGCTTCAGTCGGCATGGCTGTAGTTTTCTCTAGCAATGCTCTGCTGCTAAGATGGAGACATGGAGGAGGCAGACAACTGATTCTAACAAGAGTTGAGATTTTGCAAGACAGGAATGTAGAGGAAGAGGGGCACAAGGCAGTTAAATGAAACATGAAGCCGTAATTACAAAGATATACCACAAAATTCAAGGAGGGTTATTAGAGAAGTGGGATGTGAGTGGAGTTGATCGAGAATGAAAAGGTAGTGGGGTCAGTAGCCTGGATATCTGCATGAGGTCAGAGAACTTCTGTAATTCCTAGAGTAAGCTGGAAAGAGAGGACGGTGATGGTCAGAAAGTGACAGGCTTGAAACTGTGAGTGAAAATATGGTATAGCTATTGGCTATGACCAAATTTAAGAAAGGACCATGAAAGTAGGAAACTAAGCTTGAGTGAAAGACAAAATCAAGAAAGAGGCCAGAAGCTAGAGGGCCAAATGATAGGTAGTCCCAAATTCTTGCCAATAGGTCCCACCTACAATCCTAGTCCTTTAGACTGAGCTGGGTGCAGGGGTGGCGGGGGAGGGGGAGAGGGGGAGGTGGGGGAAATGAGACATGTACACATGCTAACTCTCAAAGTCACATCAGTGACAGAGCCAGGCTCTACTCACTTTCCTCTCTTCTTCAGCTACTAACTAGCTAGTCAAAGATCTAGTGAGAGTTGGGAAAGGATGGTTGTGACCAAATAAAACCTAAGGCTCCTGGAATACATAAATTTGTTAAATGCCTAAAATTTAAAATTTACTATTTTTAAGCTCCCCTAAATCCATCTCATCATTGAAATGTTTACCAATAACCACTTGATATTGTTCAGAAGTAAGGGGGTAAAATTTTGTACGTATCACCAACATGGTCAACTAAGAAAAGAGTATTACACTCAATATGTCAGTAGACATTTGAATTAAATAATCTTGTCATATTGTACCTGAAGTTTCACCAGGTTCTGTTGTAGGAAAAGTAACAGTCTTATTTCTTATCTCAACTTTTGTAGAAGGTGGTTTTGTCAGTGGTTTTACCAGATGACTAATTAAAGGCTCAGTTACTGAAGGAATTCCAAATGAGGTGGAGGCCAAGCGATTGAAAAGTTCTTCCTGAGTCAATTCTTCTCGAATTTGAACTTTAACAATTTTCTAAAATGAGCCAAATAAAGGGATAAGACACAAATATAGCTATAGTTTTTAAAGAAACAATTTCTATTTTTAAGTCATGGTAGAGAAGAGAAATACAACAAACACACTGATGAATTTAGAAATTAAAGTTTATTCAGATCTCAAAGTAAATCTCTGACTTTATCCCCTGTCCCCAAACTCCCCTTTTTTCAAAGCAAATTTTGCAAATTAATAATGGATTCTAGGCCCCACTCTCCATTCCTGCCTCTACCCAGGAGAATCATTCAGATCACTAATGGAAAATCGCTACCAAATGCTCTATTTAAATAAGTCTAGTTGGGCTGAAAGAGCAGACACTTTCATTTGATTTCTAAAATGTAAATGATAGTAAGTTTTACAACACTTAAGATATAAGAGAAATGTTAATAAAAAATCTTTAAAAAGTACCTTTTGTCCATTGTCACAGTGTATATAGATCAAACCACTCCATGGGAACACTGAATGTTTTGTGGATAAGGAGGAATTAGGACTCACAAGAATTTGTAGCTTACTCCTTAAAACAAAGAATTTAATAATGTAAAACAAGAATATCCTAAACTTTAATAGTAATAACTACAAGAGTTATACTGTCCTATCAATAACCGACTATTTCCTTATTGCTCAGAAAGAACAGATAATGGAGGTGAGATCTCATACACATTTTATATCAACTTCAAATCAGTGGCTAACAAAAGGTTAAGTAACACAAACCCATAAATCTAAGGGCTAACTCCTATGAAAACAGACCATGCCATAGAAATACCATTTAAAAAGCAATTTGAAATGAAAATTTCTAGAGCAAAAGACCAATACCAAAAGCTGAGATGCTTAATAAAAAATAATGCTATCATAGTACAAAGAAAACATGATAGGTAGGAAGAAAAGTGGAAGAAAAGGGAGAAGATAAAAAAAAGGAATGAAAAAAATTGTTTCTTTTTTTTCCCAGTTGTTACACTTTCTGTGTTCATTGTTCTCTTCAAGAGCAATGAGATGTCAAAGAAGACTTTTAAATACCAGCAATGTAGTTAGGATTTGCAACTTAAAAATAATCCCCAGTCACAAAAGCTATTACACATGTCATAAATGGCAGAGAAAGATTACTTTCCACTCTTAATAGCTAAACACATGGGACAATAGAAAAAGTTTTTTGTGAACAACCTGTCCTATCATTTTCCTAAATTTTCAAACATTAATTAGCAAATGTTTCATTGATCACTTTGGTCCTAGGAATGTTTCTCTGGAGTGTCCCTCAGGTCTTAGTTGAATAAACTCCTAAAATGCATACTCCATCATTTTGCAAAAATAAATAAATTTCATGTTCTTGTTCTGCCAAGAATGTTGCTATTCCTAAAAATGAAGCAATTTTCAGATGTGAATATTCTGTGCCAACCCAGATACAGTTTCTAAAAAGCTGCAGAGCTGTGGCTTTACCTCCTATCAATAATTAATAGGAACATCTGCATATAGAGAGCAGATGCTTATCAACATTAGGACCTCAAAGACTTCCTTCTATCTTAGAACCTCCTTTACAGAAAATGGCAAGCTAGGTTTATGGCTCAGAAATATGAAGTCAGGAAGCTTTGTCTATAAAATGCCCTTTAGACCAAACCAGCAGGGTAAGTGAACCCAATGCAAGGTAATAAAAGGCAGAACTCTTGAGGTTTTAGAGACCACCACCCTTCATCACAGGCACAATGATACCCCCTGCATTATAGTTTTGTAGTCAGAGTAATAATGTAAGAAAAGATTCTAATGTCCTCTACTGCACTAACACTTTCCAACCTCACAAATCTTTCTTGACCCTTACAGGCTATACATGATATGTGGTTATGGATATGGTCTTTACTCCTCTAAGCAGCATGAGTCTTGAAAGTACTGTAAGTACCAAGGAACCAGACATGGCCCACTGTACAGTCAGCACATGGCAAAGTTCTACTGAATAAGTTAAAATGGCATATCATTTGATCCTTAAAAAGTCACCATGCCAGCATCTGAATAACACACTCAGAGGAAAGAGAAGTCATACTTACTCAGGCTGAATAAATCCATATTGTGGTGTTACTGTAAGGCAATGTGCTGGCCAATACAGCTCAAATTTTAATAACCTAACAGAATTATTTAAAATCTGGAAACGTCCAGTTTTTGCCAGTTCACCTATTATATCAGATAAATAAATATTAGTTACATTTAGCATTAGTGAAAAAGACAGTTAATAAAGAGTAAAAACTCCTAAATAAGTACACTAGTAAACCAGCTTATCTTGCTTTCTCAATTGCCCAGTTATTCGGAATTTCTAATCTCTGGCAAAACAAGACCACCTGTTTACTCTTAGAAACTACAAAGTTCAAATACTGAACAAAGGAGAGAAAAAAAGGAAATCTGGAAATTGTTACCACTTGGTCTTATCTTAGGCACATACATAGGTATCAGACTTATTCCTACTTTGAACCAACTATATAGATGTTAAGGGTAAAAGAAACCAAGTGCCAAATGAGTTCTTTGCACAGAGGATGTGGTGGGAGGAAAGGACAATGGATCATAAGTGGCTGTGCTGTGCAGGAAACTGGGAACTTGGACTGAGAGGACCACGGCCTTGTGTCAGAACGATGCTGTGGTCATGTCTGTTAGGTCTCTAGCAGATGAAAGGAGGTCCTATGAAAGCCATTGGACATAGGTGCATAAAGTCCACATTTATATTCCTAGATGAGCCATGGGTACAAAGTAAGTACAGTCCTGGGTTTCAGAGTGCATTACTGTCATGTCATTGCTGACATACTTACAAGTAGAAAGGGCTACCAAAATCAAGTGTTCTGGTTGAACAGTCCACATTTCCTCAGAGGATGATTTATCTTGAGGTGGGTGAACAACTTGAGAAAGTGGAAAACTTTGAGGACCCTTAACTGGTAAAATATCCAAAGAAACATTGCCACCATGTTTCCCAAGACTGTCAGATTCACTATATAAAAAGAGAAAGAAAAAACAAATGAAAGTGATAAAAAAGTGCATTAACATACTGTATATTTGTCAGTGAATAAAAACCCTTCATATTGTATATTCTTAATGTATAAAAAATAAAGTACACTAGAGGTCAAATATTATAATAATAATCTTTATAAGAATACTCAATGATTTAATTTCTTTCTTGCCTTGATTTCTGCATGCCACCTGAGGAATCTTATAAGGATTTACTAGAAAAGTACTCAGTGTTAAGAATTTTTGTTTAAAAATGAAACTCTTAATGTACTTATAACTGGTTTCACGTTGCTAACACCAAAAAAACTAAAATAAGAAGTCTTCTGGGTAAAGAAAGCCTTTACTGGGAAAAATACCACAATAAAAAAATGCTAATAAAGTTTTAAAAGTTTTTAATTAAACATTAAAACCGTGTTTTCAAATAAGCCTTAGATTATACAAAACTGTGGTTCAAATAAAATTTTGTAATCATGAAAGCACATGACTTAATTGAAGTTCAACTGTGCAGAGTCCAAATTCTCCTACCCTACAGTGGAACATCTTTCAGTTGACACTCAGCAGAGAAACATCCCTCTCTTCACTTTTATCATTGCCCTCTTACTCATTCCTTTCAAAGCTGACCGATACTGCCCCAGGGAAATAATGGACACGCCTGCCAAAAGTCAGAAATAATTGTTAAAATTTGATCTCCTTTTTAATCCTGATATATTAGAACGAAAACACAAAGATCACAGCATTTCTACTTTAACATCCATCTGCTTTGCAGCCTCAAAGTTCTGTAGTGTAATTATTTCTATAGCAACCGTCTGAGCAACATACAGACTCAAACATGCTGTGGCATCTAAGAGTCCAGCCACAGGGCTTCTGCCTCCTCAAGTTCCCAGTATGAAGCACTACAAGTGCAGAAATCCTTGCTGTTGTCCTTCTCTCCTCCTTGAATTTTGATATTAGCAGTATTCTTGATCTTACAGCATCATCAGCACTTTTTTAAAAATGTGCTGCATCCTGGTCTTCAGTGTCAAAAATAATTTTTAAAAAATAAAAAAAATTGGCCCTGGTTGACATAGCTTAGTGGATTGAGCACGGGCTGCAAACCAAAGTGTCGCAGGTTCGATTCCCAGTCAGGGTACATGCCTAGGTTGCAGGCCATGACCCCAGCAACCGCACATTGATGTTTCTCTCTATCTCCCTCCCTTTCCTCTCTAAAAATAAATAAAATCTTTAAAAAAACATAAAAAATAAAAAAATTTAAAAAATTAGTCTTTTAACTTCCTAAGAACCAATTCCTCACACTAAGTGATTTTCAAGATAATTTTTAACATAGGTAGCTATCTTTAATTCTTTCTTTGACTATCTTATAAGAAAATTAACATTACAAGTATAGGGAAAAGAAAACAAGCTGGCTGACCTAGAGGCACTGGGGTGATGTAGGTGGGTGCTTGTGAGTCAGGAATGAGGTTAGTTGGTGGCACTGGCACTTGCAGGCACTGGGAACTCTCAGGCAATATGAGCTGGCAACATTGGGCACAGGGAGATAGGCCATGTGATGAGAAGATTGGTTAAGAACAGAAGGGTTGAGTAAAATGTAAATACACTGAGAAAATCAGGCCAGGATTCACAGTATTGGAGAAAAATAGACAATCAGGGAAAGAAAAAAAAAAAAAGAATACACTGTATAGTGTTAGATTACAACTGGAAGTGTCAGTGTAAATAAACTCAGGGGTTTAACATATTTACAGACAGATAGGGATACAAGTAGATTTATATATAAATGTATTTATTTCCTAGCTGTGTCCACTGAGGAGACCTAGAAGTAATGGCATCTCAAAAGCGACAGCACACCTACTACCCATATCCTGGCTTCAATGTTATTCTCTACTACAAGTAAGCAGGACTTCTAAGAGAAGTCCTAGCTATCCTAGGGTTTGGACAAGGCTAAGTATAAGATGAGCCTAGAATATCCTGTAGTGCCACCAAATAACTAAGGGCTCAAAGAATGATGTGGGCACATCAAAAGGATCAAGGAGCCAAATTAAGAAACCAAATAATGACAGTAAAGAATTAATACTGAACCTATGAGTCCATCCTAACGTAAATGAGTGAATACATAAAAAGGGAAAAGTAAACCTCTTTCTCACATTGGAAAGATAACTAACAAATGCAGAAAAATGAAATTAGAAAAATCATCATTTGGTAAACAAGATAGTAATAATAACAATATGATTCAGGCAACAATCATCCCCTGGTGCTTTAAAAGTTTGATGAAGAGCAATGTAATTTATCATCTCCAAGTCTCTCTTTACAAGATGTTAATTAACTTTACAGCGAAGGAAACCTGGCAGACACTATCTTAACCAAATGATACAAATATTTCTAGTAATGGGACACAATCAGCACTGTTTACCACCTGAGACAATGCACTAAGAAAGCAAAGAGCATCATTCCTGTGGTGTTCAAAAGGTGCAAACTGAGGAATATTTTACAAAGTAAATGGCCTGTGCTCTACAAACATCAAGGTCATTGTTAAGAAAAGGGTTAGTTGCTGGCCTACAAACTATTTCCTCCATTTTACCAGGGAATGCCCAGGAAGAAAAAAATGACTTGGTGAAATCCCATCAGGGGTGTCAAACTCATTTTCACTGGGGGCCACATTAGCCTTGAGATTGCCTTCAAAGGGCTGAATGTAATTTTATGACTATAAATGTAACTACTCCATAACAGTTAAGCCAGAGCTCAGTGGTGCCACAGGGTAGAAACAAGGTGCCAGGCCAGATTTGGCCAGTGGAGCTTGTGTTTGCCACCTGTGACATAGATATCATCTTGTTAATGACATCTCCTAGCAAACACACTAATGTCCTTAACTATAGGATATTTTAATGTTATATTCCTGGTCTAACATTATTTATGGTTAAAAATCTGAAATTTATAAATTTATCAAAGTATAGCAAGCTTTCATAATCAAGATGGCTCCACCTTCTGCGTTAGTGATATATCACATGTACAACTTGCATTAAATTTGAACCAGAGTGGAGCATTAATATTGCAAAAAAGACTTAGAAGGCACCATTAGTAATCCAAATTTCTTCATGTTTCACCTCAAATTACTAGTAAAGCTTAATTCAAGTTAATATCTTTGATTCTGTGGATCTGATTTGATAATAAAACCCCTGTGTTATCTCAGTCAAAGATGATAAGGAAAGAGGAAGTGTTCTATATTAAAAGTTATTGAAGAGACAGGCTGCCTTGGCTGGTGAGGCTCAGTGGATTAAGTACAGCCTGTGAACCAAAGGGTCACTGTTTTGATTCCCAGTCAGGTCACATGGCTGGGTTGTGGGCTGGGTCCCCAGGAAGGGGCTCATGAGAGGCAACCAAACATTGATGTTTCCCTCCCTTTCTCTCCCCCTCTCTTCCTGTCTGTAAAACTAAATAAATAAAATTTTTAAAAAAGAGAGAGAGAGAGACAGGCTAACTAAATGCAAAATATGACCTTAGATTAAATTCTGGACCAAAGAGGAAAGAGAAAAGTGTCTTGTTTATTTGCTTGATTTAATTACGAAAGACATTACTGGGAAACTGGGGAGATTTGAATGGAATCTGGGAACTAGATGGTAGAACTGCCTGATTCAGTATTACTATGCTAATTTTGATGGGTTTACCATGGTTATATAATTTTGTAACAGCTGTGTTTTTAAGGCTAGTTGATCATCATGCCTGCAACTTACCCTTAAATGGTTCAGAAAAAAGCTATTTACACATGAAGAATAATAAGGTAAATGTGGTAAAACATTAACTGGGGAATCTCAGTACAGGTAGTATATGAAGTTCTCTGAATGATTTTTTAACTTTTCTGTACATTTGAAATTATTTTAACTGAAACAAAAAAAAAAAGAAAGGTGAAATAAACGTTTTGAGACCAAAAAATAATGAAGTACAGGAAAAGATCAACTATACTACGAATCAAATAATCTTGAAATCTGTTGATAGGTGTTTTGTTTTTTACCTTTTCGATTCTAAGTTAGCTTTGGAAGAAGGTTGAAGACACTCTCTGGTGGAAGTGGAATCTCTGAATTTTCCAATTATTAAAAGTGTAATTTTACTCATGTTTCCATAAAAGAGTTGAACATCATTAGGCTGTTGGGGAAGATCATACACTAAAATACAAACAATGTTTGAAATATATAAATCTACATAATCACACCACAAAATACAAGCTAAACTTGTGTATGTTTACCGGCTATAAAATATTACTGTTAGATTGGGGGTAGGTGACAATTTAATTTTTAATAATATTGATAAGCATAAAATTATAGGTAGTTAAGCAAGCATCAATGATTAGCAGTTCAGGCTCTGGCCGTGGATTTGAACGATAACCTTGACAATCATTAGCTGTGTAACTTTGACAACCTCTCTAAGCTTTAGTCTCAAGTATAATATAGAATAACAGTATCTCAGGGGTTGTTATGAACATTAAAGCAAGAACATTTTAAAAGATGTATGTGGCACAAACTTATATAAAGCGTACTGTAGGCCAGGCAATGTTCTATTCCCTTTGTATATATTAAGCTAGTTGGTTTTCACAACCCTTTGAGATAGGTATTATCTTAACATCAAAGATAAAGTATCTGAAGCACATACAGGTTAAGAGCACATTTATAAGTAGCAGTCTCACAGATATTTAACTTAAGAAAATCTAGAAACCAGGCAATATTAACATAATTAAATATTGTAGATTAATAAAATAGTGCTGGAGTTGAATATTTCTAGATTAGTCCACTTGAATTTACATATACAAAGAATGTTATAGAACATATTTCTATTCTACATATAAATTAGATATTAAGAATTAAGTATAGCCCTGGCTGGCGTAGCTCAGTGGATTGAGCGCGGGCTGCAAACCAAAGCACCGCAGGTTCGATTCCCAGTCAGGGTACATTCCTGGGTTGCAGGCCATAACCCCCGGCAACCGCACATTGACGTTTCTCTCTCTCTCTCGCTATCTCCCTCCCTTCCCTCTCTAAAAACAAATAAATAAAACCTTTAAAAAAAAAAGTATTAAAAAAAAACCCTAAAAAACAAAAGTGGGGAAAGCACCACAAAGTAAAATTCTATACTCCTGTAATTTTACCTATGTAACTATATAAAAACACTAAATTATTTTATACCAAAATGAGATCTTACTATGCAAACCTTAAAATAATTTTTTCTCAATAAATAAACAGCTTTCCATGTTGTTAATATAGAATCACATCACTGTTTTAATAGCTTCAATATAGTATATTGCAGAATGAAACAATCCCCTTCTCCTGGGCATTTACATAATTTCTTCTTACTATTATAAAAAAATACTATGTGGTGAAAATTTGTACACTTTTGTATGCAAATGAATACATACAGTTTGTATGCCTGAATACATACATTTTATGTGAGTAATAAATGCCATTAAATCCTTAAATTGTTAATATCAAACAGAGCTAAACATCTAAGCTAGCCATTCTACCACTATTTAGGATTTTACCAGGATCACATCCTCCAAAATTGTAAAGTAGATAAAAAAAGCACAGAAATCTCAAAATGAGTTTAAATTTGTAAACATTAAGTCTTAAATAATAATTAATTTGAGTTTAGTAATAACCATTTTCCTCCGGTTTAAAATTGTACTCACAGAATAGGTGCAAAATATATTAATGATATCTAACATTTACACTGTATAAATGAGAAGTCAGCTATTTTTATTATTGCTCTCATTTTACAGAGAACACTAAATTTCAGAGATATAATCTGTCCAAAGTAATATAGCAGAAACTGGCTCCAACTCTGCCTAATGTCATAAACTAATACCCTTCCTTCTAAATCAATGGATCTAGATAATACTACAAATGATTCAAAGATTTAAGACATGTTGAAATTCTTACCTTCAGTTACAAGCAGCTCATTCTGAAATCCTTCAGCAAAGTCAATGTTTTGAAGCACACTGTGCTCTGGAAATATGTGTTCTATAATCCCTGATGTATGCAACAGAGCTCTGCCAAGAAAAATTTTTATTCAAAGGTGTTTTTACACATGAAATGACCTTATTTTTATTAGTGTATTTGGCAAATTCAACTAACAGCATGATACACTAGTACACAGATCTCATGTATTAATCCTAGTAAGTAATTTAAAAAAGAAAATCTGTCTTGGAAATTCCCTTAAAAATTATGGTAGTACATCCATCAGTTTCGGTTAAATAATAACATCAGAAAAAGAACTCCCTAATGTGAGTAGAAAGGATAAAATTAGATTCCTTTCAGGTCTTATATTTTTAATATTTAATTTAGTAATAGAAATTTGCCTCAGGGAAAAACAAAGATTATGCCAAGAAAATGATACAAATAAGATATGAGAGGGAGACATTTAAATTACCATATAACTACGTTTATCTGGCCTCTTCTAGAGAATGTGTCAGAACTGAGTATAAGTTTCTCTGTAATACTCAGATATTCATAAGCAAATGAAATCTTACTACTCTAAATCTGTGGCAAAATGAAGTTCTAAAACAATACCTTGATTTCTATAATGCAGTGGAGAAAAGAAAAAATCTGGTAATCTAATTTCTCCTAATGTCTGCATCTATATCTAAAATACATAGTTGAGAAACAAAACCAGGTTCAAAGCTGAGTTCTTCAACTGGGTCTATTTTCATATTATGTAGCTACTTATCACTATGCTCTCTCTCTCTCTTTGTAAACATTCCAATAATCCTCAACAGATTAAAAATTAAACAATTTTCTGAATTCTGCACCAGAATAAAACATTGCAGGGCAAAAAAGTTGGAAGAAGGAAAGACTGGTGTATACATATAACATGTCCCCTACTGGGAGTTAATGATTATACTACTAACAGATGAAACACCATGAATTTCACAATTATTTTATATTTAGTCTTCTAGGCTAAGAAACACAATTTGATAATATAAGAACTCTGAATTCAGCATACAAGAATATTACCTATGTTAAATCATATCTAAACCTAAACACCTAAATCTGACATTTCAGCATAATAAGCTATTTTTAAATTAGATGTAAAAAATTTTCTAGAAGTGCATGCTTTAAGTAGCTAGTCATATTAAACATCCTACACAGTTCTAAAATTCCTTTCAAATAATTCACAACCTTCTTAGAAATATTCCAAATAAGTCAGCTGTGTTTAAACAATATACTTTAGTAATTTTTAAACCTTTTCTGAAAACATAGACCAGCACTACAAAGATGGTCCTATGTGACCACAGGTGAGTTTCCTATAGACATTTCTTATCAGCTACACAAATTTTACCAAAGTTGTTTTCATTTACTGGTTCACTAATAAGTAATGAAATATGCTATAAATTCCAAATCTCAAACAATTTTTAAGTCTTCATTATTTCTACTGAAAAGGTCCCAGTACTATCTAAAATAAGTAACCTACCTTCGATATTGTTGTCGTGAAATTTCATCTCCACCAAAGAAGTATATAGTTGACAGTTCTGTTGCAATTTTGTGATCGCTATCTCTGTCTGGTGGATTATATATTATGGTAACATCCTGATGCCAAGAAAATAGTCAAACTGAATTATTAAATATTTTTTGAATAAGTTATTTCACTTTTAATAAACTGTCATATGAGCCTAACAGTGAATGTAGACATGAATGCAAATGTATAGTATTTCCAAGAAGATAAGTACTTCTATTCCTCTATACACTTCAAATATTTTTTTAGTTTTGGGCCATAAAACACACTATTAATTTAACCTAAAAATGAGTTTATATTTTTAGTGCAAAGACTTTCATCCTTACTTCTTGTGTTTTTTCCTTGAGCACAAATTTATCTGGAAAAATCCTTAACACTTTAGGATCCAGGAAAACTTTTTTCTGAGAATCCATAAAACCTACAGCTTTAACAAAAGCTGCACGAGAGCCGGTGTTACAAACAGAAAAAACAATTCTTCTTTCTTTGCCAGGTATTAAGTCATTCATTGTTACCATGTAACTCTCAGATAATTTTTTAACACCTTCCAAAATAATATTACTTGCTCCTCCATACCCAGACAAAGGTATCTGAAAGAACAGAAAATACATATATTCAAAATTATTTTTATGTAAGCAGAAATCAGATTAAATTAAGGTCAGAGAAGAAAATACATATAGTACATTTAATATAATTAAAATTATTGTTCTTTGTGCACTTTGGAAATTATCTCACTTCCAGCCCAGCACTGTGTTAAAGACTCTGTCTTCAGAGAAAAACACCTCAAAGAGGTACAAAATTATTTTCGTTTCAATATGCTAAGAATAATTATTCCACTGTCATAATAAAGGAACAAAACAATTAGTATAGAAACCTTTACTTAAGAAGTGTTTAGAGTAAAATATATTGATGTAATTTACTTCAAAATGCATTTAAAAAATAGATGAATTGATGGATGGTTAGACATGTATAAAAGAAATATAGCAAAACACTAATTTCAAGTGGTAGGGTATCTGAGTTTACTGCCCAGTTCTTTCAATTTTCCAGCATTCTAAATTTTTGAAATGAAATGTTTTGGTGGAAAAATCTATTATTTTAAAAAATTCAATATAAATATTTTATCTGTATTTTTAAAGCCTAAGAAATCACAAATAAGTAAAAGGTTAAGAATGGTTAAATATAATGAAATCTAACTAATGCTAGTAAACACAAAGATTCAAAAGGAAAAACTATTACTCTAGAACAGGGTTTCTTAACCTCAACACTGTGAACATTTTGAGTCCGATTGTTGTGGCGAGGGCCACCCTGAGCATTATAGGGTGTTTTGCTACATCCCTGGCCTTTACCCACCAGATGCCAGAAACACCATCTTCCCAACTCCAAGTTATGACCACCAAAAATGTTTCCAGAAGTTTCCAAATATCCCCTGGAGGGTAAAATGGCCTCTGGTTAAGCATTGCCATTCTATAGCACTAGAAAACAAGAGCTGGTATGAATACCTACACTTTCCCCACAGATAACATGGGGTCTATAGTGAGGTAGCCTGAATGTGAAACTTTCGTGGACCACGTAATGATTAAGAGTAGTAACTAGCATATACTCAGCATGCAATAAATACATTTATTCTAGTCCCATCGTGCTGTACACAGAGGACAGATAATTTCATTTCCTTCTCAGAACCAAACTGGGAAATTGTGGTGGCAATTATTTGCCTTTCAGATAAGAGTAAAGCACATGCTTTACGTAACTGATCCAAGGTAAGTGTGAAGAAAAGAGACAGGACTGTTCCTGATTCTCTCATCACTAGAATTAAGTGCTCCTCCATAACTGCAACAGGCTACTTACATCCACAGAGACATATCAAAGTTAATGGTCTAAGAAATCTTCCTGTCAGATAAGAGCCATATTCTGTGCACTTCAAATCCCACTCAGCCCACCTCTCAGAGAAGAGTGACATCTGCCACCAATATGACTGCACTAGGATCCTGGTTTGTCTTAAGAGGACACTAACCTGAACTTCTACTTGACTGACTATCACAAAAATGCTTGTGCCCTAAACCACCAGAGATTCCTCCTTAGAAATAACCTCAAAATCTTGGCTAACAGACATGAAACTGTTTAAAATATATTCAGGATAGTCTAAAAGATACAACTCATTCAGTCCACTCCACAATCCACTTGATCCTTACTTGAAACCAGACACAATGCTCTGGAATTGTGTCTGGGACTCATGTATAAAATGTTACTTCTAAAAATGACCATTTACAGACAATGGCGGAGATGGAGGTGTAGGAAGATACTTGTTGCTTCAAGCACAATCAAAAGAAGGAAAACAACAAATTTAAAAACAAAAAATAACAACAACTGCCAGAGAATCGATCTGTATGCAAGTCCAACAACCAAAGAATTAAAGAAGAAACATTCTTTCAGATTGGTAGTAAGGGTGGAGAGAACTCTTGGATAGATAGGTGGTGGAGGCTGGGGGACTGGGCAGGAGGGGCAGGCAAGGCAGGCTCCAGCAATCCCACATACTCCCACATTTCTGTGCAGATAAACCAGGAGGAACAACTGGGGAATGAGATAGAGAATGTGCACCCCAGGGTTCCAGCACAGGAAAAGAAAGCCTTAAAAAACTCTGCCTGTAAAAACCTGTGGGTTTATGGCAGTGGGAGCAATGCCCAGCCTCATAGGAAGTTCATTGGAAAGACCCACAGAGTCCTAGAACATGAACAAACCCACCAAGCCACCCGGGAATTAGCACCAGAAGGGCCCAATTTGCTTGTGAGTAACAGAGGAAGTGACTGAAAGCAGGGCAACAGCCAAACAAGTGGTATTGTTCCCTCTATGACCCCTCCCTCACATACAGCCTCACAACACAATGACGTGGACTGCCCCGCCCTGGCAAATACCTAAGGCTCCACCCCTTTTCAACATAACAGGTATGCCAAGGCAAAGAAATATGACCCAAATGAAAGAACAGATCAAAACTCCAGAAAAACAATTAAGCAACAAAGAGAGAGCCAACCCACCTAGATGCAGAGTTCAAAGCACTGGTAATCAGGATGTTCACAGAAATGGTTGAGTATGTGTGGTCGCAAAATAGAGGAACAAGTAAAGGCTATACGAAGTGAAATAAAGAAAACTATACAGGGAACCAACAGTGAAGGGAAGGAAACTGGGACTAAAATCAATGATTTGGAGCAGAAGGAAGAAATAAACATTCCATCAGAACAGAAAGAAGAAACAAGAATTCAAAGAAATGAGGAGGGGCTTAGGAACCTCCGGGACAACTTTAAACGTTCCAACATCCAAATCATTGGAGTGCCAGAGAAGAGGAAGAGCAAGACATGGGAAACTTAATTTCAAAAAATAACGGAGAACTTCCCCATTCTGGCGAAGAAAACAGACTCCAGGAAATCCAGGAAGCTCAGACAGTCCCAAAGAAGCTGGACCCAAGGAAGCACACACCAAGGCACATCATAATTACATTACCCAAGATTAAAGATAAGAAGAGAATCTGAAAAGCAGCAAGAGCAAAGGAGACAGTTACCTACAAAGGAGTTCCCATAAGACTAGCAGCTGCTTTCTCAAAAGAAACCTTGCAGGCAAGAAGGGGCTGGAAAGAAGTATTCAAAGTCATGAAAGGCAAGGACTTCCATTCAAGATTACTCTATCCAGCAAAGCTACCATTTAGAATGGAAGGGCCGATCAAGTGCTTCCCAGGTAAGGCCAAGCTAAAGGAGTTCACCATCACCAAGTCCTTACTATATGAATGTTAAAGGGACCTACCTATGAAAAAGAAGATGATCAAAACTATGAACAGTAAAATGACAACAACCTCACAACTATCAACAACTCAACCTAAAACAAAGTAAACAACTAGAACAGGAACAGAATCAGAAATGGAGCTCACATGGAGGGTTATCAGTGGGGAAGAGGAGGGGGGATAATGGAGAAAAAGGTACAGAGAATAAGAATCATGAATGGTAGGTACAAAATAGACAGGAGGAGGTTAAGAATACTATAGGAAATGGAGAAGACAAAGAACTTCTATGTAGGACCCATGGACATGAACTAAGGTGGGGAAATGCTGGTGGGAGGGGTGGTTCAGGGTGGGGGGAATGAAGGGGAGAAAGAAATGGGACAATTGTAATAGCATAATCAACAAAATATACTTAAAAATGAAATAAAATAAAAACGACCATTTACATCTTTAAACAATTTTGCGCACCATAGTTCACAGGGTCTATAGAAGATCCCAGAGAGAACATGTCAAGCTCCAACATCAAATAAAGCTGATTTGTCATTAATAGCTATTTTTTTAAAAAACCTTTTAGGTATTGTTAGTCTTGTCATTTATCCCATACCCTTTTTGTCACTAGGAAATGAACCAAAAGTTTAGTCCCAGCCCCACTACCAAACAACTGTGTAGTTCGAAGATAAGCAAGCACGTTAGTGAAACTTGAGTTTCATTTTCCTTTTCTCAATGATTTGCCACTTTTTTCTCTTAGTGTTCAATGTACCTAAAGAAATAACTTGAAATCCTTTAAAAAATTATGATGGGAAAAAACAAAATATAAAAACTCCTGTCTCTGTTTTCTTACTATCGAAAACAGAGTTTAACAAATGCCATCAATAGATTTTTTTTAACTGAACAAGTAAAATTTACTTAGAAAGACAGTATCTTAAACAGTTTCATCTGCATTTGCCCAAAAATGTGTTCTTGAAAAAATAGGTATATTGTAAAATTCTCAAACAGAAATGAAACTTAAAACATTAGGGGAGATTATTACTTATATGAATACTATGGTGCCTGCTTTTACAACCTGACAATTCTAAAACTAAGTAAGTACACTATAATCTGTAAATCTAGAGAATCAGATATTTTGATTTATAAAAATGGAGTACATAAAATGAAAAAAAAAAAAGCAATAAAATTACTTACCGTGAACTTAATACCTGGCTGTGATCGAATTCCAAGTTGTTTAATTTCTAATTTAGCTAACATAGAAGATAATCGAGTAGGTGCAAATAATACAAAGATGTTAATGTCTTCTTTTGGACTAATTTTGATCTCACAGTTACTAGTTAATCGCTCTTCTGAACCAAAAGTGTGTTGAAGCTACAATTTAAAAATAATAACTGTATAAAACAAAGCATTAGCACAAATACAACATACCATTAACAAAAAGAATTCAAAGACAACACAAAATGGTCTGCCTATGTAAGTTTTCTGGATCTAGACAGAATACAAAACAAAACCAAGTGCTCTACAAACCTGAAAGCAGTCCTGATCTTGTCCTCTAATTAGCAGGCGTAAGTGTTGGATTGTAGTCGTAGAATTATTTCTTAAAGCTAGTTTCTGAAGCCTAGAAACAATTATACATTTTATTTTATTTTTTAAGACTTTATTTATTTATTTTTAGAGAGAGGGGAAAAGAGGGAAAAAGAGGGACAGAAACACTGATGTGTGGTTACCTCTCGCATGCCCCCTACTGGGAACCTGGCTTCCAACCAGGGTATGTGCCCAGACTCAGAACTGATCCAGCGACACCTTGGTTCACAGGCCAGCACTCAATCCACTGAGCCAACCAACCAGGGCCAATTACACATATTAAATGCAGTTTTCCTCCATGGGTATTGCTTGCAATTATAAAAAAACAAAGCTAAAACCAACTGTACTGCTTAGAAATGACTGATTACTTATGCCACTTTAGCAGCCTGGAACTATCTCTCCACAGTCCTAGAACTCTACATTTCTGAAAACACATACCAAAGACTCATCTTCTCAGAAGGTTTTTGATTTACTCTTGCTCCCATTATAGCTCCTTAGTTGCCCATATTATTTGTACTACATGTACAGGTATTGTCTTATAAAACATTAATCAATGAAAATCCAGATTTTATTTCCATATCCCAATGTTTCTTTCAGTAAAAGTTTTATTAGCTTTCTTTGTTAAAGTATATTTTATTGATTATGCTATTACAATTGTCCCATTTCTTTCTCCCCTTCATTCCCCCCACCCTGAACCACCCCTCCCACCAGCATTTCCCCACCTTAGTTCATGTCCATGGGTCCTACATAGAAGTTCTTTGTCTTCTCCATTTCCTATAGTATTCTTAACCTCCTCCTGTCTATTTTGTACCTACCATTCATGATTCTTATTCTCTGTACCTTTTTTCTCCATTATCCCCCCCTCCTCTTCCCCCACTGATAACCCTCCATGTGAGCTCCATTTCTGATTCTGTTCCTGTTCTAGTTGTTTACTTTGTTTTAGGTTGAGTTGTTGATAGTTGTGAGGTTGTTGTCATTTTACTGTTCATAGTTTTGATCATCTTCTTTTTTCATAGGTAGGTCCCTTTAACATTCATATAGTAAGGACTTGGTGATGGTGAACTCCTTTAGCTTGGCCTTACCTGGGAAGCACTTGATCGGCCCTTCCATTCTAAATGGTAGCTTTGCTGGATAGAGTAATCTTGAATGGAAGTCCTTGCCTTTCATGACTTTGAATACTTCTTTCCAGCCCCTTCTTGCCTGCAAGGTTTCTTTTGAGAAAGCAGCTGCTAGTCTTATGGGAACTCCTTTGTAGGTAACTGTCTCCTTTGCTCTTGCTGCTTTTCAGATTCTCTTCTTATCTTTAATCTTGGGTAATGTAATTATGATGTGCCTTGGTGTGTGCTTCCTTGGGTCCAGCTTCTTTGGGACTGTCTGAGCTTCCTGGATTTCCTGGAGTCTGTTTTCTTCGCCAGAATGGGGAAGTTCTCCGTTATTTTTTGAAATTAAGTTTCCCATGTCTTGCTCTTCCTCTTCTCTGGCACTCCAATGATTTGGATGTTGGAACGTTTAAAGTTGTCCCGGAGGTTCCTAAGCCCCTCCTCATTTCTTTGAATTCTTGTTTCTTCTTTCTGTTCTGATGGAATGTTTATTTCTTCCTTCTGCTCCAAATCATTGATTTTAGTCCCAGTTTCCTTCCCTTCACTGTTGGTTCCCTGTATAGTTTTCTTTATTTCACTTCGTATAGCCTTTACTTGTTCCTCTATTTTGCGACCACACATACTCAACCATTTCTGTGAACATCCTGATTACCAGTGCTTTGAACTCTGCATCTAGGTGGGTTGGCTCTCTCTTTGTTGCTTAATTGTTTTTCTGGAGTTTTGATCTGTTCTTTCATTTGGGTCATATTTCTTTGCCTTGGCATACCTGTTATGTTGAAAAGGGGTGGAGCCTTAGGTATTTGCCAGGGCGGGGCAGTCCACGTCATTGTGTTGTGAGGCTGTATGTGAGGGAGGGGTCATAGAGGGAACAATACCACTTGTTTGGCTGTTGCCCTGCTTTCAGTCACTTCCTCTGTTACTCACAAGTAAATTGGGCCCTTCTGGTGCTAATTCCCGGGTGGCTGGGTGGGTTTGTTCATGTTCTAGGACCCTGTGTTATTTTTTGTTTTTAATATTGTTATTCTTCTTGGGGTGTGTGAGGAGGCAAAGGGTATCTACCTACACCTCTTTCTTGGCCAGAAGTCCAATGAAAATCCAGATTAACAAATTCACTAAGTCAATACTACACTCAGCTCTAAAACCTAGCTTTCAAGTAAACAGGGATCGAAGGCACTGTGCCCAGATTCTTCATTCTAAGAGGATCACTTGCACAAAGACTTTTAAACAATACAATGAATTAAAATCTGATTTTTAAAAAGTTACATTCCAATTAAAATGGATGTATGCATAGCAGGTAGCTGCTAGAAAAAAAAGTCCTTCTATCTTTGAAAGTACATGAATCCTTTCATCTCTAGAGGATAAGTATTCTGACCTTTACCTCAGAATGGGATCTAGGACCTCTATCAGCACACCTGAGAGAAAAAGCCTTCCACAGTTATACTGGATGGAAAAATTTAGAAAAAAAAATCATTTGAAAAAGTCTCATGTTTATGTATTTTTCTTTTTAAGGAAATGTTACCACTTTCAAGTAGCAGTGATATTAAGCTGGTGGGGCTTAGTTTCCCGTTTTTAAAAGGAACTATACAAAATAAAAAGGGTTAACACCTTAATTATATAAAAAATTCCATACAAATTCAAAAAATATACTAAAATTCCAACCAACAAATAGCTAAAAGTATGCAAGCAGATTTATGAGAAACCAGAGTGAATGAATACATGTAAAGTAGAAATACAGTACGTTAGAAATCTGATAATATCAAGTTCAAATGAAAAACCACTTTGGGCCACTTTACCTACAGAAAACAAAATTTTAATTTATTAATTATCATTCCTATTTGCAACTGAGGTAAAACCCCTGAAGTCAGTGACAACACTGACCTCCCTAATTAATATACTAGTTTTTCCTCAATACTCTGGAAGAAGAGCACACTTCAAATTTTCTACAATTTGTGTTAGGTTCTACAAACAAGCATGTTCTTCTACAAGGCAAGGCAGGGAGTGTCCAAGTACCACACAGAAAGACACCCAGTAGAGCAGCAGCATCTCCCAGCTTGTTTCAGTCCTCTGAGTAACTACTGAGTCACAGCCTCTGTCTACATCCTAGGATATTTCGCAGTGGAAAGGAAAGTAAGATTGTTTTCTAAGCAGAGAGTACAATTCTTTATCATGAACTCTGCTGCAACATCCGAACAGAGAAGTAGCAAGAGCTAGTTGTGACAAGGAAAGCTATTTTCTATGCAGGACACCAAGATGGGGATGAGGAGAACTAAAGAAACACAAATCCATAATTCAGCTAGATGCTACCCTAAATACATACATCAACATGTTGAATACCCATCCAATGCTTTGGAATTGTTACTTTTACAAAAGTCAGCTTTTGGCCATCCATGTGGTGCCACACCATCAACAAAGGTAGCGCTATCCTCATAAGACTAGCAAACTCCTTCAGGCTGAGGTAAGACAACTAAACAACTCTAGTAAATAGGGGACAACAGGGTTTTTCTGATCAGTTCCCTGAACTGGCATGTGATTTACTCAGATCTGTTAGATTAGAAGGGCTTCTGTGAATCTCCATGAGGAAGTGAAGTCAAGTAAAAGACAGCCTGAAGACCCTTCACTCAGGAAGAGGCAAAGGGAAAAATGCTGCTGACAAGTTAAAAAACACATAGAAAGCAATGTCCCTGTTTTAAACTTAACTAATGTAATTTCTGATTAAAAAAAAGTTTAGTGCACGTTAACTCTGTAGGTGAGATTTCAGGATGGTATGGCATCTGAGGAGCAGCTGAATTTTAAGAACAGCCATTTCTACCATATTAAGCATTTATTACATATTTCATCACAAGGCAGGAAATTCTGTCAGGAACACAAGGATGATGATTGCCTCTTAAAGAGCTTTCTTTTGTCTTTGACTTAATGGACAAAAACTGTTGTAGGATAAGTGCTGCAATTGCTAGGGCATACCAAAATTAATTTTCCTCTCCTTTTTTAAAACGTGGACATTAGTAGCTGGGCTAAACAGGTTAATTATTTTGGCTACCTTACATACCACAGACTTAAAGAAAAGGCCTCAATCAACTATATGTACAAGTACTGAAGCAGACCACAAATTAATGTTTTGAGAAAAATGTTGACACATAAACACTGTTTAGGTTCAACTGTACAGAACAAGAAAAACATTCCTTTTAGGTACATGTCTTATTTAGACTTTCCTTTCAACATATATGTCAATCCCGATTCCCTCTTAATAGGGCGCAAAAAGCATACAACATATATAACCAACAATACAGGAACTAACAAAGAGGGCATATTACCTCACACTCACTGCTATTCAAGATTTTCAAACATCTATAGCTGAGAGAAAGCTTTACAGACAGCTGCTTAAAGAACATAGTCTGTAAAATCTTCTAGGTGCTAAGCTATCTCAAAATCAAACTACCACATGCTTTAGCACTCAGAGAACGTCTTCACTTAGGTGTTTAGGTGTGATGCGTCTAATCCATACTGGAGCACCTCAGAAAGGGAGCATCCTGATGGAGTATTTAGTGTGAAATTATTTTTCCTTGAGATTCACTACATTATACAAATTTCTCTTTAAAAAGACCCCTGGAAGAAACATCTCTCTGAAGTCTGTAGCAAAAATAGTTATACTCTCTCACATAGTAACTGGTTTGTTCTTAACCTCTGAATGCTGTGACTCGTGTCAGAACCAAGCCCAAGACTCACATCAAATCCACAAGGTCTCCCATCAGGACTTTGGGTGTCACACTGTGTCTCATTTTCCCACAGGCGCATCATTTTTCACTTAATTGTTTTTATCTTACTTTGTCATTTTGAAAGCTGCTTTTGGAACAAGACAAGATACAGACAACTACATGGGTACCATTTCCGACTGGGTATAATGTGCATTTTTGCCCAAATTTTTGAGGGAAAAATAAGGATGTGCATTATACCTGGGTAGTACTAATTCTGTATGTATATTGTTTTTAACTCTTTTATTGATGCTTATGTGTTAAAAGTCTAACTCTAGAAAGAAATAATGATACCTGTATGCAAGATAATACCCTGGAATAAGATAATTGGTTTTATTGAACTTAGATAAACTTGCAACCAAAGCAGTTTCAGCCTGTGATTCAACAAAATGAAATGAACTATGTATTATCCACAGAGTAAGACAGATGACTCGATTGTTACCCACTTGATAAGACATGATGCAGATTGTTATCCACTTGGTAAGGTAGGTTGCCTATTGTTGCCACTTGATAAGAGAGGTGATGCCGAGTATATTAGCATAGGGTGAACAGCGTGACATTTCTCTTCATACAGTTTAGGGGGAAGAAATTATTGGAAAATCCCTTGGAAAATGTCAAAATGGTTTTTGTACACTTCAAGCTTTAAGCTAAAAGCTATTAAATATGCTAAAAAGCATGGCAACAAAGCTGCCAAGAGAAACTTCAGACCTCCTCCCACAGGGAGTGTCATCAGATTGTGGAGGCAAGAGGAAGAAAAACTTCTTTAGATGCCAGGACAGAAGAAGGCAATGCAAAGGAAACCTCTAAAGTGGCTGGAGGTGGAGCAGGTGAAGACTTGGATTCTGGAGTGTCAAACTCGGATCTCTGTTTCAACCAAGATGATACAAGAAGGTATAAGGATTGCATGAGAAAAAAAAAGTGTATGATTTCTCAAGGAAACCTAAATGGTGCTTTAACTTTATGAAGAGAGGAGACTTGAGCATGAAGACACAAACAAAACTTGCCCCAAAACTTCCAGCAGCTTATGAGAATTGAGTTTTGGAATTTCATTCTTATGTTATCAATCTTCGAAAGACTTACAACTTTGAGTTGTCCCAAATTGCCAATATGAATGAGGTCCCACTCACATTTGTTGTGTCATCCAACAGAACTGTGGACGTCAAAGAAGCAAAGACCATGGCCGTTAAAACTACTGGTCATGGAAAAACACATTTCACTGTTGTAGTCTGTTGTACAAATGGGACAAAGCTACCACCCATGATCATGTTCAAAAGGAAAACGTTTCCAAAAGCAAGAATCCAAACGGAGCTATTGTTAATGTGCATGAAAAAGGATGGATGAATGAAAAAGGCGTAAAAATCTGGTTTAACAAGATCTGGTCACAAGGGCCTGGAAAATTACTGGTACTCGGAATTCCAGCTCTGCTTGTTTTTGATCACTCCAAAGCCCATGTTACATAAAGTGAAAAAGCAATCACAGCAGGCTTGAAAACCCAACTTGCCTGGTGGGCTAACCAGCCAAATGCAACCTCTTAATGTGTCCATAAACAAGTACTTTAAGGACTTAATGAAGAAAGAATGGACAACGTGGATGCAGTCAGCTGGTAAAGATTTAACACTTACAGGTAGGATCAAGAAAACATCCCTCGCCCAAGTTTGTGATTGGATTCTAAGATCGTGGAGCAGTGTCAAGAAGGAAGTGGCTGTGAAATTGTTTAAAAAATGTGACATCAGCAATGCTATGGATGGAGCTGAGGACGATGAAATTTACCAGGATGATGAAAGTGACTCTGTAGAAGACACCAGTAATGTAGAAATTGAAGATGATACTTCTGATATTGACAGTGTGAAGAATTCTTGGCCCTCTATGATGGGTAAATATCATAAATTTGTTACTAGTACATAAAATCTTTTCATTATCATTATTTTTAAATTTTTGTTCAATTACAGTTCCATTTTTAACCCTGTTGCTCTCCCCTACCCCGCTCCCCTAAAATTTCTTGTACCACAATATGTTCAAAATTAAATGCTAAAATTTCTTTATAATACAAAAAATAGTATCTAAATATAAATAAATAAATAATTGAAATGAAGGATTTTTTCCCCTAAAAGCTTAGGGCAAAAACATGGGTGCACATTACATAAAAGAGCACATTACACATGGCAAAATATGGTAATTAAGCAGCAATATGAACTCTGTAAAGTAAGGAGGTTCAAGGCAATCTTTTCTGCACTGACAAAACTGTAATTTTAAGGTAATTTCTTCACACCTGCAGAAGAGACTCAGCCAGAACTTTATCTCTCAGGTACCACAGAGATATAGAGGTAAAACACTTAGGATAAACACAAAAGCATAAAATATGAAAGAATAAAAATTTAGGTTTAATAATCACCTAAATTATTAGAAATTTTACTGACATGAGGTTGACAAAAAATTTAACTTTGTTGCTATGTTATGAATGGAAAAATATTACTATACATAGTACCTATTACATGCCAATTAATTTTATTAACTCAGTTATCCATAATTTATAATCAAAATAAATATAAGAAAAAATTAGATATAATTCATATTAACCTATAACAGAATATATCTTCCCCTTGTACACTTCACTTTATAGTACGAAGTATTTACTGACTAGTTTATACATTTCTTAAACAGAATGCAATGTCTGATTGTTTTTTAAATTCCTACCTCTTCATAGTGATTTTCAGAGAAAGAACAAAGATATTCTCAATTGCCTAAATTTGGAAATCAGCAAAGACTTCACCAAAAAAGCATAAGAAAATTGAAACCTGTTTTTTTCCGATTGCATTTAAAAATGGGTGAAAATTCTAATTAAAAAATTTGAATTCATGATAGAAAGATTAGGAATATAAAAGACAGCTTTACTCAATTCTAAAAATATTAACATGGTCATAACTAATACAGTAGAGAATAACATTAGGTAGATAACAGCAAAACCTCAGCACTCAGAAGATTCTATGTGCATACTTACTGTGTTCTACCAAGAGGGACACCACCCCAAGCCAAAAACTGCTTGTTGGATAAAATTGATGGAATATCTGAGCAGCAAGATCCAGGTGCCAGAGGTTTATTTCTTGAAGGAACTACTTCACCTTTTAATGCTACTTCATACTGAGGTCCAAATGGCTGCACGAATATTTTCAAGATCCTAACAAAGAAAATCATCTAAGTTGAATGTCCAGAATTCAATCCTTTTGGCAACTATTTCCTATATATTTCCTTTGTTCAAGAGTCTGAGCTGGATGTTGTGGATACAATGCCCTTCCTACCATTAGAACTTCTATTACAGAGGAGACTACAGATAAGGACAGAGACTGTGACAATGCAATCTACTGAGGTGAGAAAGTTCATGGGGCTATAGAAACACTATTAACAAATATTTATGAGGAATGCAGAAAGAGTTGAGGAATGCTTCCCAGATTAGACTCAACAGAGTGAATTTGAGGACAAGTGCTACAGGCCACAGTAGCAGGCTAAAACCTCTAAGGCATTCTATAACTCGAGCAGTGTTGGGGGGCTCTGCCCGCAGAGCTCCCCCAGCCTTGGAAGAGAGTAAATCTACCAAGACATGATCTGCTTGGGGAGGAAAGGTAGCCAGTCTCTCAGAGGAGAAGGGAGTTAAGCCTCTTTCTCAATGGGCTTTTATTGGGTTTAGTTTGCATAGGAATACAGGGTATATAAGTAAAGTTTATCAATCACTGACAGGCAGTACTGATCAAGGAATAGATAACATTCAGAGAACTATAAGGGCTTATTCTGATTCAGGGTCAGATAGATATAGTGCCATCAAAGGGCCATAAAACATTGGGAAACAAACTCATTTTATGCTTGGTCCCTTAACATTTAAATTGAGGGCATTCTTAGCAAAGCAGTTTTCACAGGATTTTATGCATTCTTTCTTAAGCCTGATTGCCCCCCAATAACCACCCATTCCAGCACAGGGCCACCCACACCTCTGGCACTGTTTTAGGCAGGACAAGTAAGGCAGCCAAGAGATTAGAAGACTTCTTACAGAGACAGAATGAGGACTTAAGCTATAATAAACCTGAGGGGTGAAGGTCCATCACCCCTTTTCTATAGTCCCCTAAGTCCTTCCCTGATGGCCCCTTTGCAACTGTGCCTGTCTTAGGTTGTTCCTTCCTTGAGAAATCTTACCAGTCATTGCCTATCCATCCATCCTCCAAGGGACAAGCAGGGTGAGGTAAAGGGAGCAGAGGCTGCACCCCTGCTAGGAGGATAAGTTTTGTCTCCTTAGTGGCTTATGGTCCCAAGGTCCCCTAAGCCATGGGGGCTTTTCACCTGTCGGCAAGGTTACAGCTTCTGAAACCAGGCAGTACGGTTCCCAACAGAGCAGTAGATAGATCATGTATGTGTCTCAGGACACTAAATTTATCAAGCAAGTTCAAATACTAGTAACAGTGGTGCTCTGACCATTGTATGGTGATATTCACCCATTATGACCTGAGTGCCAGAAAGTACCAGATCCAGAGAAGGAGTGGAGAAAAGTACTTTAAACTAACAAGAGACGAGGTCAAGCAATGGTTTCCTTCAAGAAGGAAAAATAGTTCATGATAAACATCAAGACTGACATTCTATTATTTATTTTTGTTACAATATACTTGGAAATAGTGATTTTTTAAAAATCTCTAGTCAGCTGGTTTAAAAGGAGATTTTTAGTAAACAAAAGAAGAAATTTGAAGCTAAATCAAAGAGGTAAAACAGAACTATCATCTCTTAAATGAGGTAAAACATGTACTCTATCATTCAGACTGTGGACTGAAGCATAGCTGAGTAAATGGCTGTTTTGGGAAGTGAGTAAAAACTTGTCATTATAAACAATTTTATATTACCTTTCTTCAGAGGTTTTGGGATCCTTTGGAGTAAATGAAATGACAACTTCATGTTCTTCTCCAGGTTTAAGGAACAGAGTCTCTGGAACCACTGAAAAGTGACTTCCTTCATCTGGGATCTAAATATTTATATAATTATAGCTAAATGATAACTTATGCAAATATGACTTTTACTCAGTTACTCTTTGTCTTATGTGCCTTTGTCACTTACTATAACAGGTTATGTTTCTCTTCCCCCTTATCCATAGCCATCCTATCTTATCTTGTCTTATTCTCTTGAAAAGGCTATTTCCTTCTCCTTCCTCTTCCATAGTGAACTTTGCCTTATACCCCGTCCCTAATTCCTTGTCACCCTACCCTCTAAATCAACAATGTGTCTCAGAAATAATGTCTATGTGTCGATCACTCTCCTCCAATTCTACCTAGCCAAAGGAAAACACAATTTTTTAGGGAATTAATCGAGATCTTGGTTCATATATATGAAACATTAGATGTTAAAATTCCTTATCATGTATTTTATAACTAGGGTAACACCCAGTTTTTAAAGCACTTGCACAGATTCTTATATTTGATCCACACAGCACTCTGACAAGGGAGGTGGCAGAGTACCTCCAGAATGTGAGGAGATGCTCACAGTCTCATAGTCTAAGAAAATACTATGTCATAGCACCAATACAAATTCTTACCTTGATATCTAAATAAACATCAATATTCCCAGCATTTTTCAAAGGTAAGTGCTGCTTTGTTGAGGAAGTCACACTGGCAAACAAATGCATAGTCTAGAGGAATGGGTGAAACGGGCATTTAAAAAAACCATCACAATTAGAATGAATTCAACCTGAACATCAAATAATGCCAAAAGAAGTGTTTAGAGTACCTGTAAATCTTTTGGAGCATGTATCCTGGCTATTCCTGTTCTTGCTCGAAGACTAATACTTTTAATGACTGATGTAGGGTTTGGGCTATCAACTTCTATATCGACTCTTGCCAAGAATTCTTCTGCTGAGTCTAGAATCTCTATAAAAAGTTCATTCTTTTACTTTCAGACACCAAAGTTATTTAACTCTAAATGCCATGAGTGGCCAAACACTGCCCACAGGGATCACAAGAGGTCTTAAGCAAGATGACTTTTTTGAAGAACAAAGAGAGATAGAAATAAGTGCAGGAGAGAAAAGAGAAAAAGGAAAACATTCAATTGGTAGATATGACAGAAAAGACCCCCACAAGTTTTCAGTGGTACCTGCTTGAGTTACCCACAATTACAAGGATTTGACCCAAAATAGCAACGCTCTGTTCCATTTTTAAAATAACATAAAATATTTGACAAATTACTTCAAGTATTCATATTTAGTAACAAAGGAAATAAGCTTCAACTTTGTAATTTACTCAGGTACAGAGAAAAGAAATTCTGACAAAATATAAACATGATACCTGAAGAAGTGATCTTCTTCATTGGACTATGAAAAAGAACCCAAATAATCAAAAATTCTGGGTCCTGTGAAGTTAAAAAAAAATTTTAATGAATACTGGCATTGATTAAAATCTTAATGAATGAAAAGTAGTTTGGAAACTTCCTTTTTAATGCCAAACTAGTTCTTCAATCCACCCAACTTACCTGTCCATCATAACTGGCAGGCATCATGTGATTGATCACAGAAGGAGCTGCCAGGTAAGCAATCATATCAGCATAAGAAAGAGCTTTCATAGGAACATGGATGGGTTTCTTGGAAAATGTGAAGCAGCGCCAGGCTATGGCATTCTGTTCAAAAGTAGAAGAATAAGTTTTAGTAAAGCCAATAGTTGGTAAAACATTATGTTTGTTGACAGAATCCTCAAAAAAAAAAAACATTTACTTTATAAGAAGTATTAACCAAGAATGATATTAACAGTGTCTAGAATTCAAAATCAATGTGCTCTGTAAAACTGTTTCTTACTGTACTTTAGTACTTACAGCATTAATAGTAAGTCTGATTGGCACGATGGCATGTGTCTTATTTATCAGTTTTAACGGGAGAGCTTTCCAGCCTCCATAAGTCAAGTCACCAAAATTAAGAACATCTTTCTTTTCTGTTTCTACCTAATTATGAAAAAAATTATAAAAAGCAATATATTAATAAATATCACAGCTTATGTTCATATCACTGCCCTTTCAGCCACAAGAGTCAGGATTAAAGATAAACTTACCTAAGTTTCCTCAAGGTATTTTACAACTGCTATTTCTAAAAAAATAAATGTTAAATTCTTTTTTTGAGGTAATTTGTGTACTCAAATATTATACAGAACAAAGTAACATGTTAACTGCTTTGAAAGGACTATTAGATCTTAAGACAAACTGACAATTTTATAAAATATATAGGCCTCCCTTTAAAGAATTTTATTACAATACTGACTTCTCAAACTTCTGACAATACTAAAAATGTTTAAAAAGATATCAAAATAGACACATCAAAGTTTAAAAGGAGTGTCTATCATCACAATAGATTGACTTCTTTAAATAAGGGAGACCAATCTAACACAGACCCCTCACACCCACACATGTAGAGTGCTGAATAATATTTTATAGACTCAAAACTTTTTGGCCTAGCCAAACCTAAAATAAAGCCAAATCAAAAGCAGGCTGGTATTTGTCTTCCTCTGACTTATTTCTTTTAGCATAAAACCCTCTAGCTTCATCCATGCTGTTGCAAAAGGCCAGATTTCATTCTTTTTTATGTCTAAGTAGTATATTTCACTGTGTATATGTACCACAGCTATTTTTTTTATCCACTCATTCACTGATGGGCTTGTGGGTTGCTTCCATATCTTGGCTATTGTAAATAATGCTTCAGCGAACACAGGGGCTCATACAGTCTTTCAGATCAGAACCAAATTAACAAACAAAATAGAAATAGACTCATAGTGAGAACAGACTGACAGATCTCAGATCAAGGGATTTGGGGGGGAGCTGGATGAAAAGAGTGAAGGGAGTAAGAAGTATAAACTGGTAGTTATAGAACACCCACAGAGATGTAAATTATAGTATAGGGAACATAGTCAATAATATAGTAATTAACTAGGTATGGTGTCAGGTTGGTACTTGAAACACTGGGACAATCACTCTATAAAGTACACGATTTTCTAACCCCTATGCTGTATATCTGAAATTAATACAGAACAATATTGAATGTAAGCTGTAATTAAAAAATAAAACCATATCTATACATACATACACACACATATACACATGGGTGTGTGTGTGTGCGCGCGCGCGCACGTGCGTGCGCAAAACCAGATTGGTAAATTAGAGCTATTTTCATGGTAGTCCAGGAATGTGTAGGATTGACTCACCCACAAGGTAGTTGAGTTTCAGTACCCTTCTGAATATAAAAGATAGGACATGAGCTTATTGTGGGCAGGGGGAAGCTAGAATGGAATTTAAACTCTATGTACAAGGTACAGAAATTCAAAGAAATGTCTTCTTTATGGAAACTGGTAAAACACTATTTACATGTCCAAGGAGACAATAGGTAAGCATGTCTAGGGATGGAAGGTCACTGGAAGACCATTTACAAGAAAGTGAAACCCTATGCCTATGCCATGCCACTTATGGAAACACCAAGGTGAAAATCACCAAAACCTTTAGTGTCCCCAGCATGTATGCAACATGCTCTCCAGTGACACTTTGAAAAACTAGGACACATGGGATTTCTATAGCAAAAAGCAGGCACTATGAATGTGAGCTCTTATTTAAAAATTTAAAATTCTTCAATTAAAATTTAATTTTTAAATTAAATTTTAAATTAATTAAAATTTTTTTCAATTAAAAAATTAGAAACCACCTGAAGAAAATAATCAGGTGGACCAAGCAAAACTAATTATCAGAAGAATTAGCACCCAAAAGGATAGAAATAATCTTAAATAAATGATAAAATAAGTACCTTTTAAATACAGGTAAGAGAATACATAAAAAGGGGGAAAACAAAAGATGTAATAGTGAGCAAAAAAAAAGTATAAATAGTTTGATCTGAACATATTTTTTGCCAATCTGACAACAATGAAAAATAGGTACAGTTTTAATTCATTCACACCAGATAGCTATTGTTGTGTTGGCTATTGTCATTTTTTTATTTAACGACCTAAAGGACAAGAAAGAGGTCAATGTCCCTTAGTCAGGCATTGCATGTTTTAAAATCTTGGGGCACACCAGGCGAAAATTGTTGACTTAGTATGTCAAATGCTGAAAAGTGCTAAATAGAAAGTAAAGGCAAGTAGGAGAGTGGGGATGATGGGACAGGTGAGGGTTGTCTTTCTATAAATAGTACTCAGGTGAGATCTAAGCAGAGACCTAGAGAAAGTGACAGAGTAAGGCATGCGATGATCTGTGGGAGAACTATTCTACTCAGAAAACAATTATATTTAAACTTAACAAAGAGTGTCAATACTAATGGCTTATTCATCATTAGAGATACTTTCTGAGCTATCTTCATGTGTCTAAAAAGCTTAGTCTGTAAGTGCATCCAAACTGACAGCACCACACTTTTTAAATCTGTATGCAATGATGTCACTGAATGTTATTCCAAGCTGGAACACTCATTCATAAAAGAACATTTGCTTTTACTTATCCCATAAAGGTATCCTCACCTAACTACTTATGGGATTGTTTCTTAAAGTGATGATATTTAAAAGACTAATCTAGAACATCTAGCATTTTAAAACCACCAGGAATAATCAGGGTCTGCTTAAATTTGTTAAGTCTCCTTTTAAAAAAAGAAACCAATTACATAAGTGACTTCTCAGAATACCCCAAATAAACACCCACTCAAGAAAAGCAGGCTAACACATTACTCTCAAGGAGTGAATTTTAAGCAACTCCTCCTTTTAAAGCATATTTTTTTAGACAAAGAAAAACATACTTTGTTTTGTATTTGGAATATGGGGTCTGAGCTGACTGTGTTATATTTCAAATTTCAGTCCAACAAAAACAAAACAAAATATAGAGTTGAAAAGAGCCAAAGAATATGATAAAATAATCACAGGGTATAATTATTAGCAAAGATTTACACTCCAGAATATCAGAGACATCTACAAAAATTGGTAAAGGCACTCAAAATAACAGAAAAATGGGCAAGAAATATGAATAGGCCATTCAGAGCAGAGGAAAGCAGAATGGCTAATAAACAAAAAGATACTCAACATCATTAATAATCCGAGTATGCAAATTAAAACAATATTTCACACTCAAGAAGAAAACAAACTTTAAAATTAACAATAATAAATGTTAGCAATAATAGGAACTCTCATACATTTTTTCTTGGAACATAAATGAGCAACTTGGCAATATCTAACCAAAACAAAAGCACATATACCATAAAATATGATGTTTGCTGTAGGTACCTGGGGATTCTTTATCAAGTTAAGAAAGTAATCTAACAGGTTTTTTTAGATGTGGCCTCTGTATAAAATTACTGCACTCTCTCTCATCGGGAATACATTCCCTAGTCAAATCCTGCTGGTCTTGAGGGCCCAATTACTCCTCTAAGTTCTATGTCTCCACAAAGGCTTTAACTGGCCTGGCTAACACTGAACCATCCCTTACATCTGTATGTTGAACTCAAAGCCCAACCACACCTCAGACCAATGAAATAATAATCTCTGGGGGGTAGACAGACACAGATATCAGTCGATTTTGAAGGTCATCAGAAGATTCCAATGAACAGACAGGCTTGGGAATCACTGCCTTTTTGCTACTAAATATTGCTTATATAAGCCACTTAAAATATGACAACTTCAAATAACCCTTAAATGTGATTTCATGTCTACTACAAAAATGTAAGTTATTTCAGAAGTCTAGTATATTAGAATGTATTGAAATGAAGAAAATTCATGACACAGGTTCTCAAATGGGGGTAATCTGGTAATATCTGGAGACATTTTTGCTTGTTTCAACTGAAGAAAAGGGGGCACAAGTGACACCTAATAAGAAGGGACCAAAGATGCTGCTAAAAATCCTATAATGCACAAGATAGCCCCCACTCCCAACAAAAATTATCCAGCCCAAAAGGTCAACAGTGCCAAAACTGAAAAACCCAGCCCTAGATAACGGCAAGCATTGCAGCGCTGATTGAAAAGTATATAAAATAACACTTATGAAAAAAAAAAAGACTAAGTGTCTGCCCTGGCTAGTGTAGCCCAGTGGACTGAACGTGGGCTGCGAACCAAAGTGTCGCAGGTTCGATTCCCAGTCAAGCCACATACTTGGGTTGCAGGCCATGACCCCCAGCAATCGTACATTGATGTTTCTCTCTCTCGCTCTATCGCCCTCCCTTCCCTCTCTAAAAATAAATAAATAAAATCTTTTTAAAAAGTTAAAAAAAAAAGACTAAGTTTCTAATATGAGAACTACTTCTACAAACTCTATCTACTTCCTCCTCTAAGCCCGAGAAAATAAAGAAATTCTGAAGCTAAGTTTCTAAGCATTCCCCCTGGGACAAGGCATATATGCACTGTGAAAAAAAACCTTGAATGACTCTCATCAGTTTCCTTGGGGACTTACCCTGCCCCTAACTCCCCCATACTCTACCTCTAAACAGAATCACAATTATAGCTTATGAAACAAGTGAACTTTAGTAGGAACTCAGTGACACCTGTAAAGTATGGTTAAACAAACAGGTTCAGTTCACATATTAGGAATCAACTAATTTTTAATTATCATGAACAGCAGTTCTTATTTTCCTTTGTTTTGTACCCTCCCTATCTCTCCTTCCCACATTCCTTAATCTTGTTCAATATATTTTTATTTCATTCACAATCAATTAAGACCAAGACACTTCTTGTATAGCTATTTGTGAACTAAGTCATCTGGTAAGACATAAAAATTACTGATACTTAGCCATGGCTCCATCCCCTAATTCTGATTTAGTTGGTCTCAGTAGGACTCAGGCATTGGATGCATTTAAAACCCCAAAGGTATTCCAATGTGTAGCTAAGACTGAGAGCTACTGTCCTAAAAAGGCATATAACCCAGTAACTGCTTTATTATCTTAACTGGGCTAGACCTTATTTCTTTCAAGTCCAGAAAATAGATGACTATAGAAAAGAAACTTTTTCAGCTAGCAAATAATATTCAGGTACAGAAAAGGAAGAGGAATATGAACAGGGCACTTTCCTAAGTGAATATCAAATTATAAAATGAAAATCACTTGGAAAATAAGGTTTAATGCTATACCTTGCTTTATAAACATCTGAGTAAGTGTATCTGCGTTTCTGTAAAACAACAAATAATTTTAAATTTTGGAATAAGAAGATATTAAGAACCAACGGTCAGCAGGAAATGAACTTTGTGGCACATCTACATACAAATCATTTTTTCCCCAAATATTACTTTTCTGGGTAAATGGCCTTCATTAAAACGACAGGTATGACAAAGACCCACTTACAAATAATTACCTCAATCACAGGGGTCTCAGCAATAGCAGTGAGAATGACTCTGCTTGCCAAGGCTTCTGCTTGGACTGCTGTCTCAGCATCTGCTGTAAATGGCCACGAAGCAACACTGAAAATACATCTGAAAATCCCAGGATCGGATGGTATGAAAAGTACTTTTATCTCTTCTGTGGCATGAGGTCTTATGATGACTTTATTCTTGAAAACTAAACAAGGGTATGCTAAAAGATCCACCTTAAAAAACAAAAAGAGCCACATGACTTGTTAAAAAAAAAGGGGCTACACATTGAAAATCAAGAAGTAGAATCAACTACTTTAAGATCCCTTTTCTCAGTCACTTGAACTACCGAATCCGCGTATTATCTTTAAAAATCCAAGTCTTATAACTCATCAAACTTATGAAGACAGGTCCAATTTATGGCTCCTAGTCTTATTTTAAAGCAAACACACTTATCGATACTCACACTCTCCTTGAAAAGGACACTGAAAATGGCAGTACTTCACAGCCCTATACATGGCCCCAGGGCCTAGGATTTGGTATAATGCAGGAGGGTTAGACCAATCTCTAATATTCATTGTCAGGCCTTCAAGTCTATGATTGTGATTAGCTCCAAACCCTCCCTTCTCACTGTAAATAGGGATCTTCTTTTCTACTCCCACTTCCAGAGACAACAATACTTCCTGAGAAATCTCACCTTCCACCCTCAATCCTTTTCTTCAACCACCTGCTTTTTATCTAACCTCAGGATCTGAAAGCAGAGGGGGGAAGTTAGGGAAAAAAGGAGAGGTTGGGTAGAAATGGTCTTATTTTACCAGGTAAATAAAGGCTATTACTAGATGTAAAAGAGGAAAGTAGTAGACCCATCCACCAATGTTAGTTTGTAAGCAGCAGTTGCAAAACTAGGATGCTCCAGCACAGGAGCTGCTTTCTATATTTCCCACCCTCCCTACTAACTGACAGTCAAATGGTCATTGCAATCATAAAAGGAGATTTAGATTTTGGAACGGCAGCAGCCATTATTGGTCATATGAGACCCTCACTATAAGAGTTAATGTTAAAACTGTATTTCCAGGTACTTCAAAAGATCATGTAAGAATTAGTCAAAGATCATGTAAGATTAAATTAGTAATCAGGTAAATCAGTCAAAAAGACTGCTTACTAAATTAAGGTGTAGGCCCTAAGAGTAACTGGTTTCTTTGTTTTTTTGATAAATGATAATAACTTATATTCAATCACATTTAACAAAACCAGAAACTCAAGAGCTTTCAGTGGTTTAAATAGCACTAAAAGAACATTAACATGGTTTTATAAATAAATAACAATGAAGTATAATGAGTAATAAATAAGAAGTGATAGAAAATGAAAACCATATTCAGATTTCACTTCTTGTACTAGAAATACTATGACAAAAAGGGACCAAGAAAGATACCACTGCAATGATTCTGTGCAAGGTATAAGGGAAGAAACATACTCCCAAAATAAAAGTAAGTACTAAACAAAGGAGAAATCCAGCATTACTCATAACGCAATTACTAAGTCAAACAGAAAGTTCATAAAACACTTACCTTTTCACCATTAACACTGACACTGAGAACCCCTATGCTGACCTGCAGCCAATGGGCAGTTGGGTTGAGCACACTGAGGTGTGTTTGTGAAGCAATGCCAACACAACAAGCGTGAGGAAACTTCAACTCCTCAGGTACCCTTACATGCCCTGGGTATAAAGATGAAGCATAGTCAAAATGCAAGAAATCGTGTATTAAATGCACAATTAAGTGAAAATTTTTATAGAAGACTACTTGTTTATAGCCAGACCTACGGTATAAAGTGCCCCAGATCTTTAGTCACCCTTCATATTACATAAGCCTCAGCATAGGCTGGCCAACAATTTTTTCCTGCTGAATCCAGCTAAGAAATAAGAACAATTAAAGCTAGTGAACTTTTAGATGTTATTACATATTACTAATCTCTTCCTTTTTTCTCCCACAAATATAAACAACTGCCTAACCTAATAAGAAATGACAGAGGCTCTAACTTGGATTTTTAATACAACCAGTCTTTTTACCATCCTTACAAAGTATCTCTGGAATTTCCTTGAAGACAGTACACCAGTGGCTGGGGACCAGAAAAAGCACAGCACTCAGCTCTGCATAGCAGAGGGTATCCATCAACAAGAGAATCAGAGCTACTACAGACAAGAGTGGAAAGGTGCTCTCTATCACTACCACAACAGTAACCTACCAAGACTTAAAAGCTAGGAGACTCACTCCCCTTCAGGGAAGTGACCGTAAGCTGCATGTTTCCTAGATGAAAGAATAACAGAACACAAGTGCAGACCATAAAAGAAATAGGAAGACAAAGGTATTAGGAGTTTCATCTGCATAAGTTTTCATTATTTTTTAAGGCCACTTCAGGAACCCTTGCCCAGAAATATGTATAGTCGGTGTTCCAAATTCAGGACAAAGGAAGAAAACCTATGAGAAATTCAGGCCCTCAGTATCTCCTTGAAACCAAACTAGTTTTATGGTCTCATTTGAGAAAATTCCATTTTAAATAGCAAGCAACAATGGGCAGTAACAGAAAAAGCAGCTCACCTAATCCTGACATCATTCCTGAATCCCATGGTTCAATTCCACAATTTGCACCAAAAGACTGCACTGGAAAAGATTCTGCTGTAGTTAGAAGATTCTGATGTACGGTATTAGAAGGTGGGTTACAAAGGGAAGAGGTACTCATCAATCCAGAGCCAGTATTTTGTCCTAGACAAATGTCTACAGCCACAGAGTTCTGAACATGCTCTCCTGTGACAGCAGGATAAGAACATTTTCCTGAGAACCCACAGACTGTGGTGCTGCTGGCACAGCACTGAGGCAAAGCAACATTTCCAGCTGCAGGTAGTGTTCCCAAATACTGCTGGGCAAAGGGAGCTGTGGTAAAAGAATGTTGAGTCAAGAGTGTAGGAACTGAAGTGGGCATGTTCTGCATCTCAGGAGCAGAGCCATAAACCACAGAGCTGGGAATAGGGGCACACTGGTTTCCAGAGGTCATCTGATGAGCCACCTGGCCACTCAAAGCACTGTTGGTAGTTGACCTGTCTTCGGACGTTACTCTCTCACTTTCGTTCACGGATGCCTGGAGTGGCACAGGGAAGCATGGCATTGCTGACACAACCGAGTGCCTGAGACCTGACTTGGTCAGATGACCCAGGCCAATCTGGTCCAATTCACTGGAGTTTGTAGTCAAACTTGCTGCAGTAGTTTCCAACAGATGTCCACTTTTGGAGGAAAGATCTTTATTAAATCTAAAGTCAGGTTTTATGTCTTCAGGTTTGCTACTGAGAGGAGTAGTTTCAGTCACTTTTTCTGTATCTGAATTTTTCTGGATAACATAGGATAATGCTCCTTTTCCTTTACTTTGAAATGGACCTTTTTCTCTCAACTTTTCCACAGCCTGTTCCTCTGATGGAATTGGACTGGCTTGAACAATTGTTGTGCTCAACTCACTGGTGATATCACTCTGAGTGTGACAGAAAATGTTTATAGAAATGATCCATAGATTATTACAAATTCAAACCATGCTGATAAACTCTCAAATAATATAATAAAGAGATCTAAACAACATTAACTCTGAAAAAAAGTTCGCTTATACACAAAAAGTTTTGCAGCTGTGAAATGCAGGATTAAAAGTTAGAAAACATTTGCACTCACTGCTTTATGCAAATAATTAAGGAGCCTAAAGAGGAAATATACACCAATTATATTTCTGAAAAAATTTACAAGGACAAGAGACAAGTAACTTTGTACAAATTTAAGGATTTTTTCCTCTAAACTACAATAGAAATCTAAGTAAATTAATGACAAATGAATGAGAGTCAGGGTGAGCAAGCTTTCAAATGACCATCAACACTGAGTTTAGGAATCAACACAAATCCAGCCCAAAGGCTCTCCCACCCCCATTACCATATTTTTGGACTATAAGACGCACCCCCCAAATTTGGGAGGAAGGGGGGAGCAGCAGTGAAGCAGGGTCACAAGAGGCGGGAGCAGGGTTGCCAATGCATTTTCCTCCCAAATTGGGGCAGAGGGTGGGGGGCCACCCCGGGGTGCATCTTATAGTCCGAAAAAAAAATACGGTATTTGTCTAAACCACTATTGTGTTTGAAAACGCTAATTTTTATGAGTACCAAAATCTTTTCCAACATCTAAACTTATATGGTTCCGTTTTCTTAAGTAATGAAGTTATAGCCCTAATCAGTGGTTATGTACTCATTTCTTTATAATGTTTCACCTTAGCGATGACATCCTCAACTGTTATATAGAAGATGTACTTAACTCTCACTGATTATTTTTGGTATTTGGTTTGAAAATTTCTTCTGGACCAAAGTGTCAGAAACAAAGACAGTAAGAAACAAATTATTTACCAGTCATCCATCCATGCATCAATCAGTAAAAATAAATAACAACCACTAGTCAAGTAGCTCAGTTGATTACAGCACTGTCCTACTATACCCAGGTTGGGACTTTGGGGCTTTAATCCCCTACCAGGGTACATACAAGAATCAACCAATTAATGCAATAAACCAGTGGATCAACAAATTGATATTTTTCTCTCTCTCATTCTCTCCCACTCTCCCAAATCAAAATATAAAAATTAAAAGAAATAAATAAATAACAAGAGCCAGTATGTATCCAGTGGTAAATTCTTGGTGCCAAGCCCCGTCCTCACATCACTGTCCCTCCTTATAGACAAAGAAACAGGATTAGGGAGATTGTATCAGTCTGAAAGTAGCAGAATAGAGGCCATCTGACTCCACATTTCAGCTCTTAACCACTATGCTAAAAACATAAAGACCCAACATCTAAAAGCATCATCTAAGAGACAGCTTTCAATGAAATGGGTATACTGGTTTGTCCAGCATGATGTCATGTTTAGTGGATATATTTATCAATAGCTTTATGGAAGAGGCCTGTTATTACCTACTCACAACAGTGATATTCAGCTTATTTATAATATTGTCACATTCACAACACACACACACAGATAATATTCTGTCACCTAAATCTCTCAGATCTGCTCTTCTCCCACACTCACTGCCACTACCTTTGTCCAAGCCTGCACTGACTCTCACCTAGCTGACCACAGCAGCCTTATGTCAGTCTTCCTTCTCACTTTGCCCCTCTCAATGCCTCTTCCACACTGCTACTGCAATGCGTTTTGAAAACGTCAACACAGATCACATCAGTATTGGGCTTAAGAACCTTCAAATTCACAAGTTTTACATCTAAGACCCTTCTTGGTTGGTCTCTCATCTTTTCCCCCAAGTATATGATTCACTGCAGCCATTCCAAACTTCTTGGAGTCCCTCAAATGCAGTCTCTATTCACAATTCCATGCCTTCCCAAATTTTTTGTTTCCCTCTTCCCTAATTCCAAGCAGTCCTGAAAAATATGGCCTTAATACATTACTATCCCTCCCATCGACACCCTAGTTTAGTTACCTCCTTCTGAATACCCACAGCATAGATCTATCATGGTGCATTTCATTACAAAGTGTGTCTCGCATATGTTCTCCACCAGACTGAGAGCTTTCTGAGGGCAGATACTAAAATATTTGTACCTCTTGTGCCTATATAACATGAGTAGCTGTTTGATTCTCCTTTCTCTCTCCCTTATTCCCTCTTTCCCTTTCTATGCCCAATTCCATTTTAAAGATAAAATGGCAAAAAGACAGTATACAGACTGGAACTTCAGTCTGAGCCCTACATCAGTAACACTTTATAATCAGAAGCTTTACTAAAGAAATAATAAAAGTGTTGCCCACCTTGCAGTCTTCAAGGACATGATCTGAGGCTGTGGTGGGGCAGGTGCTCTCTTGTTCAGACATGTAAGTCAGCCTGCTCACACTAGCCTGTGGACACATCAACTGAGACAACTCATTCTTGCAGGGGGACTTCTGATGATGAACTGCTGAGTCAAAAAATTCTAAAGCATACCTGAAAGAAAGAACACTTCGTGACTGGAGATGTCCATTCTGTTATTTAACATCATCTACACTAGCAAAAGCCAATCCTACTTTGCCTACAATTGTGTTAATTTACAGACTTGGCTCCAGCTGTAATACACTATAACAACTCAATCACAGATTCATTTCTTTTAACCTTAGTTATCTAAAATTATAAATTATATTTCTATTAAATGAAGTATCTGGTAAGTTACTGTGAAAGAAAAATGTTCTCTCCCTCTCTTTCTCCTTCTCTTCCCCTCTCTCTAAAACTAAAGAAAATCTTTCGGGAAAAAATGTGGCATTTTCATTAATAAATTCCATATACAGACACATAACAATGTTAGCTATTCATTCAAGAAAAATTTTTATTGAATACCTAATATAGAGCAATGAACAGAACATTAAAAAACTTGTGTCCTCAAAGAGTAAAGATTAAAAAAAAAACATGTAGATAATGTGCTGCTGATAGGAATATAAAGTGATACAACTTTTGGCTGAGCAATTCAGTAATACATATCAGAGTCACCTTGACTCAGCTACTCTATACCAGGGGTATAGAATGCCATGGGTATTCTCACTCATTGGGTGAGTCAAACTCATTTCCATGGGGGGGCCACATCAGCCTCGCAGCTACCTTCAAAGGGCTGAATATCATTTTAGGACTGTGTAAATGTAACTACTCCTTAACAGTTAAGCAAGAACCCCATGCTACTGTTGGATAGAAACAAGGTGCTGGGCCAGATAAAACAAGGTGGAGGGCTGGATTTGTCCCGTGGACCTTGTGTTTGCCACCCATGTTCTATACCTACAAATTTATCCTAAGAAAAACTTAACACTGCCCTGGCTGCTGTGGCTCAATGGATTGAACACCCAGTATGCAAACTGAAGGGTCGCCAGTTCGATTACCAGTCAGGGCACATGCCTGGGTTGCAGGCCAGGTCTCCAGTGGGGGCCATGTGAGAGGCAACCACACATTGATGTTTCTCTCCCTCTCTTTCTCCCTCCCTTCCCCTCTCTAAAAATAAATAAATACAATCTTTAAAAAAAATTACATGCAATAAACAGTAAGATCCTACCTCTGTTTAGTACACACACCCTATGTCATTAGTCAATACCCATTACAAGGCCAACCCAGTCTGATTCAAAGAGAGGGGAAACAGGTTGCACTTCTTGAACAGATGAGGCAAAGTCACACTAAATAAGAAATATTGTCCCAGCAGCCATCTTTGGAAACATTTGCTGCACCCACTGAATACTCTGCCACTTACCAGTAGTTTTAATCTAGCCCTTTATTTGACTGAAATTCATCCCATCATTTTCTTGCACAAAGTTCAAACTACTCAGCTGAGAAGTGGATACAGAGAGAAAATCCTGTTTTTGTTTTGTTTTGTTTTATTTTTAAGTGCATCAGTCTCTGCATGTCATTCTGAGAGAGTGACATTATGAGCAGGCTTTTTAAAAAATTTTTAGATTTTTATTATTTATTTTTAGAGAGGGAATGGAGGGAGAGAGAAAGAGAGAGAAACATCAATGTGCGGTTGCTGGGGGCTGTGGCCTGCAACCCAGGCATGTGCCCTAACTGGAAATGGAACCTGCAATTCTTTAGTTCACAGCCTGTGCTCAATCTACTGAGCTACGCCAGCCAGGGCGAGAAAATCCTGTTTTGAATTTCAGATTTATAAAAAGCCTCAAATCAAGACAGCATTGACAAACTACTAGTTAGTGAATTTCTAACAAAGAGACAAAATATTAACCAAACTGTTTGAGGCCTATTTTAGACACTTCATAACATAGGGTTTTTTTGTGTGCTTGTTTTCAAAGTTTTAATTTTATTGTCTTTACTTCCCCTTACGCACCTTACATACAAGGATGACATGGGGTTCTTATATGTACATGCACATACATATGCATACATATTCACACAGAACCATGTTATGGCATGAAAGAGGTTCTAGGTTACTGGTGATGGGGATTACTAGTTTGGCTCCTTTGGTTGAAAGGAACAAATGCATTTGGATTCTATTACCTCAAATAGTAAAAAGTAGACTGTAAGAACACATGGAAATAAAAGAGAAATTTAAGTTGAGAGTCAGACTTTGAAGGAATCCAAAAATAGTCAAGGTACCAGCCAGAGAGACTCAAAATCAGTCTGAAATTAGCAGCTCTACATCAGCTCTACGAACCTGTTAGAAACTAGCTAGATTCTAGAAGACCAGCTAGCAAGAATGCTAATGAGCAGCAAAACTTAACAAATAAAGTATAGTCACTAAAAAAATGTTGCCAGTGAATGGATGAAAATTCTGACCAAAGTTTCACCATGAATATAAAAAAACTTAAAGGAATATGAGCTGGTAGAAACCAGGAAAAAAAAAATAGAATAAAAATATCAAATCCATTTTACCACAAAAAGTACAAGGTTTTCAATAAAATAAATACAAAATTAAGGCCTACATTGGCAGCAATGAAAGCATACTTGGTGCTGCAGAAAATTAGTGATACAGAAGATAAACACCTGAACAGCTGTCCCATGATACAGAGTGAATACATCAAGAAACTAGGGAAAAGAAAATACTCAATAGATGACCAGAGATGGGAGTCATCAAGTAATAGGCAACTAGTGTACCCTAAAGGAGGAGGGAATAAATGGAAATAATCAAAGGTAATAGAAAATAAAGCTTTCCTCAGTTGAAGAAAGAGCTGTGTATACAGAGCTAATCATAATCCAAGAAAATCAACTAAAAGAGATGAACACATTTAATTAAAGTTGATGAGGGAAGAAGGTGGGGGGAGGCATTAAAAGGAACATAAAAATGAAGCTGGAAATTAGGTTTAAGACAAAAATACATACTGTGCACCGAGAGAATGGATAAAAAGAATGTGGCATAGTCATGCAATGAAGTGCTACACAGCAATAAACGTGATAAACTACTGTTACATGCCACAATAGGACAATCTAAGAAACAAAGTAGAAGAAGCTGGACACACAAAAAAGGCACTGCATAACAATATTTCAGTCCACCACACACTGCATATATGACAGTAGTGCTTCCATGATAAAAGAGCTGAAAAATTCCTATAACCTAGTGATATCATAGCTCAACACACTATTCACGTGTTTGTGGTGATGCTGGTATAAACAAACCTACTGTGCTGCCAATAATATTAAGTATAGTACATATAATTATGTACAGTACCTAATATTTGATACTGATTATGTTACTGGTTTATATATTTTTTAATTGTTATTTTACAGTGTACTCTTTCTACTTATAAGTTTGCTGTATAATAGTATGACACACTACACAGGCAGCAGTCTCATATATCTTGTGTTTACCATATCTCTTAATTGCATCATTTTCCCTTGTGCTTCATTTAATCTCTTGTTACTTTATACAGTAACAGGATGTACAGGGGCTATAGCCTATAAAAACAGTGTAGGTATATAGTAGGCTATACCATCTAAGTTTGTATAAGTGCTCTCTATCCTGTATGTCCAACAACAAAATCATCTAATGGTGCATTTCTCAAAATGTATGAGGTCTGTCCAGAAGGTATCCAACCATGTAATATGAAAAATAGATACATTTATTGAAGAAGGTACAAGACACAAGAAACACTGTACATAAGACAATGACGACACAGTCCCTTTCAGTGTAGCAAAGTAGGCACCTTGGGACCTCACACATTTATCCCAATTGCCATCAGCTACTCCATCATATTTTCCTGAATCTCTTCAACAGTCTGAAATCTCTTCCCTTTCAAAGGCGATTTTAGCTTTGGAAAGCCAAAAGTTGCAGGGCACCACATTTGGGCTATATGTTTGTGTGTTAGGGGGGTGGCGCGCAGCAAGTCACCTGGGTGATTTGTATTTCACGAAAAAAAACTTCACAATACGTGATGCATGAGCGGGTATATTGTTGATGAAGCTGCCAATCCCCAGTTGGCCATAGCTGTGGCCTCCTGAATCATGCAAACAGTTTCCATGGAGGAATGTTCAAGCTTCATGCAAAATTTGATGCAGATTCATTGTTCTACTCACTCAGTCATTTTGAATGGGACAACCACACAGTACACAAGCTCACTCAACAGCATCTACCACCCCCACTGACTAGTAAAGTTGTCATTTTTCACATATATGTATTCCAGTCCACTCTCCTTGGCTGCCAGGTTAGAGTGATGTGATGCAAATCTTTCTCTCATTGTTATATTAACAATGGCTAGACTTTTTCTGGACAGACCTCATATTTCCACTGTTAAGCAGCACTTGTGGACTGTATATGGTTCCATTCAGATACAATCAAAGAACAGATAAAACTAAACTATGGTGATATAAATCAGAAAGTGGGTACCAGGGTAGGAGTGGAGTAAGGAGGAGAACTGACTGGAAAAAGGCAAGAAGTTATCAATAGGGTGATGTATATTATAGGGGTGGTACTTAAATCAGTATATTTAAGTGTCAAAAACTCACTGAATGAACCTCTAAGATCTGTGCATTTTAATGAATGCTAATTATACATCAATAAAAATACAATGTGAATGCATTCTGTGAAATACTGAAATTTTGTTAGCAGGGGAGACAAAGCTGACAGTAAGCTTGCTGGTAGGCTAAACTGTGCCCTTGAAAGAATTCACAAATTAATCTATATGCCAGATACTGGCCAAGGGATCTCAACTAGTATTAGTTTTGGTAACTACAGCAGCCAAAAAACAAACAAACAAAAAAAACATATGTTAGCAATTCAGCCATTAAACATCACTTCATCTTCTTCAACAATTTTAGTTCAGAGTATATTTACCCTCTTATAAATTAGCCTTTTGTCATAAATCCCTATTGTTTTGTTCCAGGCTGAGAGATGAGACTGCAGGTGCTTGGCCAGCTTACCTATATGGAGTAAGCTTACCAACTCCATGGCATTTTAGAAAGGTAAACATGACGTCCTCGTTCCAAATATCTGACCATACACCAAGTTCATGAAAGTTTAGTATATCCTAAGGTATGTTTCCTACACTTAATGAATAAATATATTTTCTTAGGAGTACAAGATTTTAAACAGGTGGGTTCAAGAGTGAGACCATCCAGCCCAGCAATTTTTCTCCAATCATATAATAAAGGGCAGTATAAAGAAAAACATCATCATAATAAAAGTCTTTATGTATATTACTTACAGTTTTTATTAAATGCTTTCACGCACAATTTAAAAATATCAAAACCAAAGAAAATAAGATAAAATCAGAATGTTTGTGAGAAAAAAAGACATTACAGAAAACACTGTAAGAAATCAAGATATCAAAAATATGAAATGCAGCACTGGCTGGTGTGGCTTAGTGGATTAAGCACGGGCCTGTGAACCAAAGGGTCACCAATTCAATTCCCAATCTAGGGCACATGTCTGGGTTGCAGGCCAGTTCTCCAGAGCGGGGCGTGTGAGAGGCAACCACACATTGATGTTTCTCTCCCTCTCTCCCTCCCTTCACCCCTCTCTAAAAATAAATAAAATATTTAAAAATATATGAAATGCAAATAAAATAAACAGAGATTAATAAAGAGCCAGATCACTGTAGTGATGGAAAAGTTCTGAAGGTAATAAAGTTCTGATTGTGAAGGTGGTTATACAAATTCACACCTATGATAAAAAGACACTGAATCCTACCCACACATTGTACCCGTGATAAGTTCCTAATTGTGATATTGTGCTGTAATGATGTACGATGTAAATACTGAGGGAAACTGAGTAAAGGGTACACAGGATCTCTCTACAATATCTTCGCAACTTCTATGAAACTATAATTACTATAAAATAAAAAGTTCTTAAAGGATCAAAAGGAAAATAAATGCAGAAGTCAAGGAAAATAGATCTATTACTAAAGTCCCCAGAGGCAGGAAGGAGATGGAGCAGGACTAATATTTTAACAAATAATTCAAATCAGCTTTTTTAAAAATAAAAAATAACACTTGGATCCACACAGCAAAAGCATATATTCTGTGGCTGGGCAAAGTAACTATGAAGAGTCAACATAGAGACATAGCCTAAAAAAATTACTAGACTTAAAAGATAAAGCATCTTTGAGATAGCATACAAAAAAGATCAAGGCAATTACAAGGCAAAAACATAGAGTAGCTTTCATATTTTCCTATTTTCCATAGCGACAGTAGAGCAATCTCTACAAGAAACTTAAGGAAAGGATGTATAAGCCAAAGATTTTACACATACCCATACCACCCTTCTATTACAAAAGCCACAGATAAACTTCTGGACATAAAAGAGCAAAGGAGCCCTGGCTAGTGTGGCTCAATTGACTGGAACGTCATTCCATAAACCAAAAGGTCATGGGTTTGATTTCCAGTCAGAGCACATGTCTAGGTTATGGGTTTGGGTTCCCATAAGGGTACATATGAGAGGCAACTGATGAATGTTTCTCTCTCACATTGATATTTCTTTCCCTCCCTTCTTATCACACTTAATCAATAAGCATGTCCTCAAATGAGGATAAAAAAAAAAACAAGTACAGGTAATACTGCCCCCTCAGACCCTCTCTGAGCAAACTTCCACAGGACATACATACTTCAGTCAATTAAGAGAAGAAACAACTGATGAATATATTTAACTCTAGAACAAAAACTAAACAAATGTAGGATACACTGATAAATCAAAAAAAGTAGAAATTATATAACTAAAACAAAAGTGGAAAAGGAGAAAACATGAAAATAAGTTCACTAATTCTCACTGGTAATAAATAGTGTTATGTGTTGAGTTGTGCTCTCTGCTTCCCTAAAAGATATGTTGGACCAATTAAAAAATGGGCAAAGGACCTAAACAGACACTTCAGAGAGGACATACTGATAGCCAATGGATATAGGAAAAGATGCTCACCATCACTAATCAGAAGAAAAATGCAAATTAAAACCACAATGAGATACCATCTCACATCTTTCAGAATGGCCAGTTTCCTTTTCACCCAATGATCCCACTTTTGAGAATATATCTGAAGGAACTCAAAACATTAATTTGAAAGAACACAAGCACCTCTGTGTTCACTGAAGCATTATTTACAATCACCAAGATATGGAAGCAGTCCAAGTGTCCATTAATAGATGAGTGGATGAAACAACTATGGGGCATTTACAAAATGGAATGCTATCAAACCATGAACAAGAAGAAAGTTTTACCCTTTGCAACAGTATGGGTAGACCTGGAGAAAATTATGCTAAGTGAAATAAGCCAGTCAAAGACAAATACTATAAGATTTTACTCATATGCAGAATCCAATGAACAAACTAAAAAACAGAGACAAACCCATAGATGGAGAGCAGATGACAGCTAGTGGCAACGGGGGTGGGTGGATGGAGTGGGTAGGAGGTGCAGGGATGGAGAAAAAAGGAAAGAGGACTCATGGACATGGACAACAGTGTCATGAATTGCAAGGGGAGGGGGAGGAGTATGAGTGGACTAAATGGTAAAGGAAAAAGTACAATAAAGATTCAATTAAAAATGAAAGATATGTTGGGGACTTACCATATTTTTGGACTGTTAAGACGCATTCCCCAATTTGGGAGGAAAATGGGGGTGCATCTTACAGTCCGAATGTAGCTTACCTGGCTCACTGTGTGTGGGGGCAGGGGGCAGCAGTGGAGTGGGGTCCCAGGTTATTAAATATTTTACCACATTTTTTTGCTTCAAAATTTTTCCCCCTATTTTCCTCCACTAAAACCTAGGTGCCTCTTTTGGCCCGGTGTGTTTTATAGTCCTAAAAATATGGTAATCCCCAGTGCCTCAGAATATGACATTATTTGGAAATGGGGTCATTGCAGACATACAGTCAAACCTAGGCTTCCCATCTTGAACAATTCAGTTCTAGACCAAGCTGTTCATTGAAAAAACGTACTGGGTCACTGAAGAAACCTTTGGTTTTCAACCTAACAACGCTTTAATGCTCATACAATGGAACTGCTGTTCTCAAACTTAATTTGTTCAATTTGCAATTAAAGAGGTAGAAAAAGAAAGAAGACAGGATATTCCCACTTCATTAATCAAGGAAATGCTTAAGAAATGGGGAGAAATGCAAAGTTTTATTGAGAAATATCACCTGACAAAGAAGTAGCAAACCACACAATAAACATATTCAATGACAATGCAGTGTTTCACTTCAGGCAAGTCTGAAAACACTGGCAAAAACATCATTGGATAGTTTTATAGTGAAATACAGGCTGAGTAAGCCCAGAACAGCTAGCTATCTGATGTCTTTTAAAAAACAGTACTCCCATTGCAAACAATAACATCCTTCCACCCCTCCTCTTCATATTCAGAAGTCAATAGCTCTCAACATAAAGGTAAGTTCTACAGTGTACAAAAATTTTCATTTTTTACTGTACATTTTATTTCCTTGTCAATAAATTTTCATTTATATTTCATGTCCTTCTTGTTTTTAAAGTGTTTATAGATTAAAGAGTACATTTGACACATACTGTATATAAGAAAGGTTAAACAGAATCATTTGGGGGTCTAGAATGGATTAATACAATTTACATTATTTCTAATAAAAATGATTTAATTTCTGAACAAATTGCTTCTCAAAAAGCCTTGTGGAACAAATTAAATTTGAGAACTGAGGTTCCACTGTAATTAGTAGGCTGGGCCATTAATCCAACATAAATGATGTCCTTAGAAGAAATTTGGACACTCAAAAGACAGGCATGTGAATACAGAGACAGAGAGGTTAGAGTGATGCATCTACAAGCCAATGAATGGTTCATGCTACCATAGCCTCAAAGAGGCAAGGAAGGATCCTTTCCTAAAGGCTTAAAAGAGAACATGACCCCAGACTCCTAGCCTACAGATTACAAAACAATAAATTTCTGCTGTTTTAAACCACCCAGTTGTGGTACTTTGTTATGGCAGTCATTGGGAAACTAATACAGCTGAGAATCAAAGAACATCATTTAAAAACTGGTAAAGCAAGTATCTGAAGTAGAAGCATATTTATTAACAGTACAAAGATAAATACTCAGATAATTTTATAGGCAAATATTAGTGGAGAGAGGAAGGAGAAAAATCAGTAGATGACATCAAAGTCAGATGCTCTTCAAATATGGTTGGGCTGGATGACTTCTAATACCCGCTAAACTATGAAATTAACTGTTAAATAAGAGGTAGTTGTGTATATGAAAAACTGTTTCAAAACGAGGCATTTAGAAGTTACTGATAGGAAAGAATTAAGCTCTCTAGGGATATTTAGTTCTAGCTTACCCATACCATTTCAGATGAACATGCAAAACTTCCAGGGCAATTTGGAAAACAACAGAAAACATCGAAATAAAATATAATTTCAATATGTTTTACAATATTAAACATTTTTGATAATTTCACTGTTCAGGTAAATTTTTCTATTTATTAAAATCTTTCAATATAGAAACATAAAAAACTCTTTATAAAGCCACAGAAAAAAATTCATAAATTAAATTTAAAGAAGTTTCCATGTAGTAAAAAAACAATTTAAAAAAGACTTCTAAAAACCAGGAACTATAATTCATATCCCAAATAAAGGACTACCTGTTATTCCTAATACACCAAGGGCTCCTAGAAATGGACACAAAAAAGGCTAACAGTCCATGAGAAAAATGGGCAACCAACATGATATTATTTGACAGACATGGAAATATAAAGGAAAAGATGTTCATCATCACACACAAAAAATATGAATTAAAGTTATACTGACATACTATTTTTTTCACCTGACAAGAACTTCAACAATCAAAAAATTTGATATTCTGTTGGTGAGGCTATGGAAAATACATCTCTACTATAATGTTGGTGGAAAAACAGAACCTCAATAAGGTGGTTTTACTAATTTAAATATGAATACAAATATATGTACCCTTTGACCCAACAATCTCATTTCCAGGAATTTATCCTATCAACATATTTTCATATGTCCAAAGTGAAAAGAATAGATAAGGCTGTAATAAATAATCCTGCATAGCAAAAATTAAGTATGTAAAGGACTATATAATGACCATAAAAAGGTAAGACAACAAGAATATATATTCATTCCTATTTTGACTTATGACCAAGATGGAACATAGGTAGATATGCTTTTATTCCTCACACAACCAAAAGGACAACAAATTTAAAAACAAAAACAACTTAGAACTGCCAGGAAACTCAATTCTATGTAAGTCCGACAACCAAGGAGTTAAACATTCATCCAGACTGGTAAGAGGGGTGGAGATGGGCGGCCAGGGCAGAGACAATCTGTGGCAAGGCAATAGACCGGGTAGGTATGCCAGCACCTTACAGATCAGGCAGTCTCATATCTGTGCATCATAAGCCAGGAGGAATAACTGGGGAGCAATACACACCTCACAACCCAGGTTTCCACCATAGGAAACTAAAACCTCAAAACCATAGGCAATAAAAACTTGTCGGGGTTGCAGCAGCTGGGGAAAGTCCCAGCCTCACAGAAGAATTCAATGGAGAAACCCACAGGGTTGGTCCTAGAACGAACACAAATCCCCACCCACGTGGGAATCAGTACCAGAAGGGACCAAATTGCTTATAGGTATCAGAGGAAATGAATGAAACCAGCCGAAAGCCAAGCAAGTGGCATTGCTCCCTCTCTGATTCCTCCCCAGCATTCAGCACCACAACCCAGCCACCCGGGTTATCTCGCCCTGACAAATACCTAAGGCTCAGCCCCTGACAATGTAACAGGTGCTCCCAGACAAAGAAATACATCCCAAATGTAAACAGATCAAAGGTCCAGAAATAACTAAGCGATGAAGAGATAGCCAACCTATCAGATGCAGAGTTCAAAACACTGGTAATCAGGATGCTCACAGAAATGGTTGAATATGGTAGGAAAATAGAGGAAAAAGTGAAGGATATACAAAAGTGAAATAAAGAAAAATATACAGGGAACCAACAGTGAAGGGAAGGAAACTGGAACTCAAATCAACGATTTGGAGCAGAAGGAAGAAATGAACATTCAACCAGAACAGAATAAAAAGAGAGGAATTCAAAAAAATGAGGAGAGGCTTAGGAACCTCCAGGACAATTTTAAACTTTCTAACATCTGACTCATAGGAGAACAAGAAGGAGAAGAGGAAGAGCAAGAAATTAAAAACTTATTTGAAAAAATAATGAAGGAGAACTTCCCCAATCTGGCAAGGGAAATAGACTTTCAGGATGTCCAGAAACCTCAGAATCCCAAGTAATTGGACCCAAGAAGGAACAAACTAAGACACACCATATTAAATTACCTAAGATGAAAGGTAAGCAGAGAATCTTAAAAGCAACAAGAGAAAAGAGAGTTACCTACCAAGGAGATGCCATAAGACTATCAGCTGATTACTCAAAGAAACTTTACAGGCAAGAAGGGAACAAGTATCCAAATTCAGGACTGCCGGCCAAGATGGAGGTGTAGATAGGTACACTTTGGCTCCTTGCACAACTAAAAGACGAGCAACAATAAATTTAAAAACAAAAAATAACCACAAATGCCAGAAAAATCGAACTGTATGGAAGTATGAAAACCAAGAAGTTAAAGATGAAAATTCACCTAGACCAGTGGGAGGGGCAGAAATGGGCGGCTGGGTCAGAGAGGTCTCGCTGCAAGGAAGCAGCTGGAGGACAGAGGCAGGTGAGGCAGTGGTTGGCAGACCAGTCGAAGTGGCAGCTCTTGGAGCAGGCAGTCCCACATTTGATTGCAGATAAATGGGGAGGAACAACTGGGAAGCAAGACAGACTGTGCCACCGAGGGTTCCAGTGCAGGGAAGTAAAGCTACAAAAACCTCTTTCTGTAAAAACCTTTGGGGGTTGCAGCAACAAGAGACACTCCAAGCCTCAAAGAAGAGTTTGTTGGAGAGACCCACAGGGTCCTAGAACATACACAAACCCACCCACCCAGGAATTAGCACCAGAAGGGCCTAATTTGCTTGTGGGTAACAGGGGAAGTGACTGAAAGCTGGCTGAGAGCTGAGCAAGTGACACCGCTCCTACTTGGACCCCTCCCCTACACACAGCATCTCAACGCAAGGTGTATTTCCCTGCCCTGGAAAATACCTAAGGCTCTGCTGCCTAATACTACCAGACACGCCGAGACAAAAAGGCCTAAATGAAAGAACAGATCAAAGCTCCAGATATAGAACTAAGCAATGAATACTAGACAACCTAGACAAGAGTGGGCTAGAAAGAAGTATTCAAATGCATGAAAGACAAGGACTTAGTCCAAGATTACTCTCCCCAGCAAAGCTATCAATTTAGAATGGAAGGACAGATAAAGTGCTTCCCAGAAAAGTCAAGTAAAAGAAGTTTATCACCACTAAGCCCGTAGTATATGAAATATTAAAGGGACTAAACTATGAAAAAGATGATGATCAAAAATACGAACAGTAAAATGACAACAAACTCACAACTATCAACAACTGAACCTAGAAAAAAACAAAACAAAAAACAAAAATGAAAAACAAAACAAACAACTAGAACAGGAGCAAAATCACAGAAATGGAGATCACCTGGAGGGTTATCAGCAGGGAGAGGGAGAAGGAAGAATGGGGAAAAGGTACAGGGAATAAGAAGTATAAATGGTAAGCACAAAATAGACAGGGGGAGGTTAAAAATAGTATAGAAAATGGAGAAGCCAAAGAAGTTTTAAGTATGACCCACATACATGAGCTAGGGGTAGGGGGGAATATTGGTGGGAGGTGGGATGCTGGATCAAGGGGGATAAAAGGGACCAAAAATGGGACAACTGTAGCATAATCAATAAAATATACTTAAAAAAGGACACATATTCATATTTGCTTATAAATGCATAAAGAAACCATAAACCAATACCTAAGAAACTAATAACAGCTATTCTCTGTTAAGGGGACTGGGGAACTAGGCAGATGAGAACAGCATAATGAAGGGAAATATGCCCACATGTACATACATGTCTAACCATGAATACATATAAAATACACTTTTAAACAACTTACACTGTTCAAAAATTATATATACATACACACATATACCTATAAACATGCATAATTTTTGAATAACATTAACTTACAGGCTTTTCAAAAACTTAAATTTTAAAAAGTTCTTATAACTTGAAGTAGTTTATACCTATCCTGATAAACTTGTCCCTAAAACCTGTGAAACAGGATTCTCATTCCAACTCTTGAAAAGGCATTTACTGCCCTAATGGGTATGCCTCAACTGGTTAGGCATTGTATCACAAAGCAAAAGGTCTCTGGTTCAATTCCAAATTCCCAGTCAGGACACATATCTGGGTTACAAGTTCAGCCTCATGTCAGGGCGCATACTAGATGCAATCAATCAATGTTTCTCATAATAATGTTTCTCTCCCTGTCTTTCTATCCCCCTCTCCCTCTCTCTAAAAATACATAAAATCTTTTTTCTTCTAGAAGAAAAAGAACTTATCAATCTTACTAGTATTAAAAATGCAAATACTGTAAGATTTTAAAAAGTCCAAAGCTATATTATTTAAAATTATGATCAGAAAACAATGAAATCCAAACTCTCACCACATAGTGAAGTTAAGAAAGAGTGCAAGTCTTTAAGACACTCTAGAAATAATTTGCTAATACGGAGAGCCTTCAAACAGACTTACTCTCAACTTGGTAATTTCACTTCTAAATATCTATCCTAAGGAAACGAACTGCAATTGGGCAGATGACCAGAGGTCCCTAGAAAACAGGGGAGACCCCAGGTCCAAGGGAACCCCTGCCCCACTGCTGCAAAAAGGTGATGGGGACAGACGGGTACCCACACAACAGAAGGCAAATTACTTAAGGCACACTGCACAACAAAGACAGGTTAACACAGCCCATGCCTTCCTGAAGGAATGGGCTATGGAAGGAGGCTGCTGCCCAGGGCAAGCTGTAGATAAAAACAATGTGACTGTGAGAGCTTACACTGGCAGAGTTATTCATGACATAGTGGTGGGGGGTAGACCCTGCTTGACAAAGACCCTGCTTGAACTGCGGAGGCCCAATGCCCCACCCTGGATGGACAGATGCATATGCGCCTGTGTGTGGTTGGGAAACTTTTGCCCTGACACAGATGGCAGTCGAAAGAGGGTCAAAGATACCAGGGGCTGACAAAAAAGGCAAATATTGAGTCACCCTAGGAAAAGCTAGACACTCCCACTGGCTTCCTGCACTCATAAGATTTCAGGAGGGCCTTATAAAGTAAAGGGCAGAAAAGCCTTTTCTTTCTCACACTATTGGTACAGGCACTTGGTACCAAGAAGTCAAACCCTTGTTTTGGAACTTGGTGCAAGCTCTTTCTCTGGGCTTTTGGCATTTGGATATGCTGGGCCTCTGGCTCTGCTCCCTGCATGGACAGGAACGCTCGTGGGGCCAGGAAGACGCCAGGCCCACCAGGTACATAGACGCCATATGTATGGGAGCCTACTGCTGAAGGAAGAGTCCCATGCTGGAACATGGGCCTCCCTGGGCACCAACCTCAGGGATACAATGCATACTTCATGGGTCCTGGACCACTACACAGAGACTGAGAGCAGCACACTGCAGATGCAGAAGGAAAGAGCTTCTGTGAGAAGATGGCGACTCTGAAACCAACAAGTGCACATGCCAGAGAGGACAGAGACCTGTTTGCATGACTGGCTGATGGACAGATAATGTATAGGGAACTTCTGGGTCTTGTGGGAGAGAAGGGCTCTGAACAGGAGTGCTCTCAGCTCCCCATCTAGGTTGGAATCCTGTTAACAAAAACCTAGTTCCTTCAACACAAATCGTTGGGTCATATTAAAAGGGCAACAAGTAGCCAAAGCCCAGTTTGCATGGTTCTATGGTCAAAACACATAAAAAATTTTATGAGCAAATTTGTCCATCTCCTCTATCACTAAAATGGAAAAACAGTACATAGTAAGTATCAACCTATATCTACCAAAAGCATGTAAAACACCACAAATCCTTTATTCAATGTGTAACATAACTAATTTTCATTCATTCGTTCATTCATTCGAGAGAGAGGAAGAGAGGGAGAGAAACATCAATGTGTTAGAGACACAGCCATTGGTTTCTTCTTTACACGCCCCCAACTGTGGAGCTGGCCCACATCCCAGGCATGTGCCCTAAGTGGGAATCAAACTGGTGACCTTTCAGTTCTCAGGACAGCACACAATCCACTAAGACACAGCAGCCAGGGCTAATTTTCTTTTAAATACAGGGAATTATTATTGTAAGTGAAAAACAAGAGTATAAAAATTTGCACACAAAACTGGCTTGAATGAAATTCATGAAACATTTACAACAGTTACTTTTGAATGATGAACCTCTAATTAATTTTCTTTTGTATACTTTTTTCCAACTTTCTTATACTGAGCATGTATTATTATTTTTTTTAAGTACCTACCCTGACAAACTTGTTCCAGAAATTTCACTAGGAGAAGAGTGACTCAGTGGAGAAGTGGAAGGTCTGAAGCTATCCTGGTCATCTTCTGAACTATGTCCACCATGCTCAGGAGGATTTTTCAAATCTATCAGAAAGGTGTATTTTTTAATGAGAATGGGAATAAAAAACTTGCATAATTTTGTGAATGTGATCAATTACTGATACTTACCAACACTTTTAGGTGAGATTAAGAAATGGTTTCCAAAAGTCACATGCTTTTCACTGTTACTTGTTTCACTAACACATTCATTTTGCCTCTGATTTTCTCTATCATTTTGCATTTCTTCATACTCTCTTGACAGCCAAAGGGATGTTACTCTGGGGCTCTTTACTAATGAATAACTATTAGACGTTGAAATGGATAATGAGGTAACTTTTTCACTGTTACCAGTATCTGGTGATTTGTCATCAATGGAATGTGTCTTCACATCAACTACTGCACTCTCACACTCTCTTATACTAGTAAGAATTGAATTAGAAGAATTTATTGTTCTAAATGATTCCTGGTTTTTGCTCTCTCCATTTTCACCATAAAAAATAGCTGCTGTATTTTCTTCTGATTCTCTTATAGTTATACTAGAAGCACCTAAATCCATTGTATGGATGTTCTTTGTCATCCCTTCTTTTAGCAAAGATAAATCCCAAATGTCAGACACATCAGCTCTTGAAAAGTTTTCCAGTCCATTTTTGCAACTACTAAGTTCTGTTTTTTTAAGGTATTTCTCCATATCAAATGAACTGGATCCATTACTTTTTTCTGAATCATTAGATAAGAAATGAGACAAAATGGAAGAGTCCTTTTGTTTACCATCCTCCTGCAAAGTCTTCTGTCTAGTTTTATTTGAAAGTGCCTTAATCATGGCAGCAAGTTGGGCAGGATCAGTACTCACTGATGTATTTGCAATAGCTGAAGCAATCGTGCTTATCCTGAGTATAGAATCGCCACCCTCAGGAAGCTTGCCTTTGCAGCTTTGGGGTTTGCTGTTCATGAAGAAAGTGTCCTATGAATGAGGAAACTTACATCAGATAAATTTATTTCAGGTCCACAGAGAGGCACATATTAGTTTAATTTTTATTTATAAATGCTACACAAGATTTAACAGCACCATTAGTGGTATAACAGTTAAACATCCTAAAGAAATATGACAGATGTCATCAACTTTAATCGAGTAGTGGATTATGCATATACTCTGATTATCAATGGTTAAAAAACAAAACCAAACAATCTTCTTGAGGAAAATAATGCTAAACCTGAATCAGAGAATAATTTAAAACCAAAATATTAAGATAAGAAGATTGACACTTCCGGCAAGATGGAGGAATAGATGGACGCACCGTACCTCCTCGCACAACCAAGAATAAAACAACAATAATTTACAGATAGAATAACACTCAGAACGGATAGAGGATTTATCTGAGTGGAAGTCGGACAGCCAAGAAGTTGAAGTAGACCCGTACATCCAGACTGGTAGGAGACGATGAGCCGGGCAGGCGCGGGGCGGGCGCGGGGCTGGCGCGGGTCGGTGGCGCGTGGAGGTCGGGGAAAATTTGGCGCGAAATCGGCGCGACAGCCATCCGGGGCGCAAGAACACAGCAGTGATCCCTGAGTACGCAAGCTGCAGCTGGGGGACCCAGTGAGGCAGCGATTGTGGACCAGGGCAGAGCTCCCAGCCCAGGAGCCAAGAGAAGGGTCTGAGCCCAGGAGAACGGAACTACTGCCATTGTTCCCTCCCCTCCCCACTCCCGCCACCGCCTCCACATATAACGTCACAATCTAGCGACTGGGGTGCCCAGCCCCGGTGAACACCTAAGGCTCCGCCCCTCACCGTAACAAGAGTAACGAGACCGGAAAGGAGAGACAGGGAAAGACATAAGACAGGTTTCCAACAGAACAGATCAGTCCCCCAGGACTCATCCTTTTGAACGACCAAGAAATAGCCAATCTATCAGATGCACAGTTCAAAACACTGGTGATCAGAAAGCTCACGGAATTGGTTGATTTTGGGCGCAATTTAGATGAAAGGATGCAGGTTACCATAAAAGAGATGCAGGAAGATACGCGGAGGAGAGCCAATAGTGAAAGGAAGGAATCTGAGTCTCAAAACAATACAGTGGACCAGAAGGAAGATAGAATCAACCAAGCAGGAAAGAATGATGAAATAAGAATTCAAAAAATCGAGGAAAAGCTTAAGAGCATCCAGGACACCTTTAAACGTTCCAACATCCGAATTATACGGGTACCAGAAGGGGAGGAGCAACAAGTGGAAAAGTTATTTGAACAAATAATAAAGGAGAATTTCCCCAATCTGGCAAAGGGAACAGTCTTCCAAGAAATCCAAGAAGCTCAGAGAGCCCCAAAGAAGTTGGACCCACGAAGAAACACACCAAGGCACATCATAATTACATTAGCCAAGGTAAAAATGAAGGAGAGAATCCTAGAAGCAGCAAGAGATAAGGGGACAGTAACCTACAAAGGAGTTCCCATCAGACTGTCAGCTGATTTCTCCAAAGAGACCTTACAGGCAAGAAGGGGCTGGAAAGAAATATTCCAAGTCATGAAAGGCAAGGACCTACATCCCAGAGTGCTCTATCCAGCAAAGCTCTCATTTAGAATGGAAGGGAAGATAAAGTGCTTTTCAGATAAGGTCAAATTAAAGGAGTTCATCATCACCAAGCCCTTATTTTATGAAATGCTAAAGGGACTTATCTAAGAAAAGAAGATAAAGAAGAGACATGTATAGTAAAAGGACAGCAAACTCAAAATTATTAACAACCACACCTAAAGCAAAACCAAAAGAAACTAAGTAAACAACTAGAACAGGAACAGAAACACAGAAATGGAGGGCACATGGAGGGCTAGCAGCAGAGGGGTGGGAGGAGGAAAGACGGGGAAAAGGCATAGAGAATAAGTAGCATAGAATGTAGGTTGAAAATAGATAGGGGGAGGGCAAGAATAGTACAGGAAATGTAGAAGCTAAAGAACTCATAAGTATGACACATGGACATGAACTAAAGGGGGGGAACATGGGTGGGAGAGGGTACAGGGTGGAGGGGAGAGAAGAGGGGAAATGGGACAACTGTAATAGCATAATCAATAAAATATATTAAAAAAAAAAAGAAGAAGATTGAGAAGCCAATGTGCCAGAGTGACTGCCCAGTATAGTTCCTGATAATTTAATTAAATTGTTAGAATAATTTATAGGCAAGATATAAATAGAAATCATAGGTAAAAACTAAAATGGAACCAGAGCAAAGAAATAAGCTTATTTAATATTCAGATGTGCAAGTAAAAACTTCTGCCTCCAGTAATACCAGACAAAGTTTTGCAAATGAATTGTTCCTGAGAGCAATAAGATTTGGAGATATATTCAGAGATACCCCTTAAGAGGCATCAGAGAGGTTTAAAATTAATTAATTAATTAACTAATTAATTAAACTATGAGGCAAAAACTCAAAGGAAGAATGACAAAGAGGTAAGTCCATTAAGGAAGATCCCTAGGGTATTTGCTGCTACAAAAAAGGTAACTCATTAAACCTCAAAAAGAAGCTAAGCACAGCTGTTCTTATCAGAGTAAGGGTATAAAACCTCCATTCAGAATATGACAATTCAGCAGGGGGTGGACCTGGTCAACACTTCTCTTTAGGGAAAGAGGAAAGAAGAAGCAAAATTCAACTGATCCTGCTGAGGACTGTGGCTCAGCTTTAAATCAGCTCAGTCTCTGAAACTGGATTAAAGTGATCTGAGAGTGCTAGAGTTCTTTGTTCCCTTTCAGAAGCAAACATAAATCCTGTGAACAACTTATCCTATAAAAGTACACCCCTCAATCAACAACTGACACATGATGTTCTAAGATAATGTGGCCCAAACCCAAGAAAAATGACCTGTGGAAGAACCAGAACACATCAGACTCCAAAACACAACCAAATCTAAAATCAAAACATAAACATCTAAAACGTAAGATCTAACATAAAATCTAAAACATAATTAAGGAGTTAAAAGACAATGCTGAGGACTTCTGACCAAGATGGAGGCAGAGGTAGATGTACTTTGCCTCCTCACACAACCAAAAAAAAAAAAAGACAACAACAAATTAAAATAAAAAACAAAAACAAAGAGCTGCCAGAAAACAGAACTGTTGTCCTATGGAAGTCAGACAACCAAGAAGTAAAAGAAGAAACATTAATTCAGACTGGTAGGAGGGGCAGAGACAGGCAGCTAGAACAGAGAGGACATGCAGGAAGGCGGTGGCTGGACAACTGGGTAGAGGAGGCGATGGCCTGTGGATTAGGCAGTCCCATATTTGCATGCACATAAACCAGGAGGAACAACTGAGGAGGCAAACAGACTGTGCAACCCAGGTTTCCAGCGTGGGGAAATAAAGACTCAAAACCTCTGTCTGTAAAAACCTGTGGTAATTGAGCTAGCAGGAGAAACTCCTAGCCTCACATGAGACTTGGTTGGAGACCCACAAGGTCCTAGAATGTACTCAAGCTCACCCATGAGGTCATCAGCACCAGAAGGGCCCAATTTGTTTGTGAGAGGCAGGAGAAGTGACTAAAAGCTATCCAAGAGCCGAACAAGACCTCTTGTTTACATACAGCGCCACAATGCAACAAAGTGGAGGGCCCCACGCTGGCAAATACCTAACGCTCCGCCACTTACTAAGTAACAGGTTCCAAGAAACCAAAAAATATGGCCCAAATCAAAGAATCGATTAAAGCTCCAAAAACAGAACTAAGCAATGAAGAGCTATCCAACTTATCAAATGGACAGTTCAAAGCAATGGTAATCAGGATGCTCAACAGAAATGGTTCAGTACGGTTGCAAAATAAAAGAAAAAAGTGAAGGCTATGCAAAGTAAAATATAGAAAAATATACAGGGAAACAACAGTTAAGGGAAGGATATTGGGAGTCAAATCAACGATTTGGAGCACAAGGAAGAAGTACACATTCAACCAGAACATTATAAAGAAACAAGTATTCAGAAAAATAAGGAGAGGCTTAGGAACCTCTGGGACAACTATAAACATTCCAACCTTCAAATCATAGCGGTACCAGAAGAAGAAGAGCAAGAAATTGAAAACTTATTTGAAAACATAATGGAGAACTTCCCGAATCTGGCAAAAAAAAAAAAAAAAAAAGACTTCCAGGAAGTCCAGGAAGCTCAGAGTCCCAAAGAAGTTGGACCCAAGAAAGCACACACCAAAGCACATCATAATTACATTACCCAAGATTAAATATAAGGAGAGACTCTTAAAAGCGGCAAGAGAAAAGGAGAGAGTTTCCTATAAAGGAGTTCCCATAAGATTACGAGATAATCTCTCAAAAGAAACCTTACAAGGAAGACAGGACTGGGAAGAAGTACTGCAAGTCATGAAAGGCAAGGAGCTACATCCAAGATTACTCTCCCTGGCAAAGCTACCATTTAGAATGGGAGGGCACATCAAGTGCTTCCCAGATAATGTCAAGTTAAAGGAGTTAAACATCACCAAGCCCTTATTATATGAAATGTTATAGGGACTTACTACGAAAAAGAAGGTGATCAAAACTATGAACAGTAAAATGACAACAAACTTAAAATTATCAACAACTGAACCTAAAAAAAAAGAAAAGAAAAACAACTAAGCAAACAACTGGAATAGGAACAGAATCACAGAATCACACGAAGGGTTATCAGCGGGCAAGGGGGGAGGGGAGAATGGGGGAAAAGGTACAGGGAATAAGAAGCATAAATAGCAGGTACAATATAGACAGGGGGAGGTTAAGAATATATAGGATATGGAGAAGCCAAAGAACTTACATGTATGACTCACAGCCATGAACTAAGGGGGTGGGGGCAAATGCCATTCATACACTCCTTGGTGACATCATATCAAACCCAAACAAGGTTCCCGATGTTGTAGTCCTTCCAGAATTGCATCAGTGTCTTCCTCAACTGCAGCAATAGCCTCAAAACAGGTCCTCCTCAGGTAGTAGGCCTTAAAGCTACTGTAACTCCTTGATCTATTGGTTAAATCAAAGAGGTGGTGTCTAGAGAAACACCACACTGATATTAAGATGAAGAACACCAGAAAAGAAGGATGTCTGAGTGCACTATCTACAATAAGCAAAATCTTGAAAGGTATGTTACTCTCCAAACACTACTTCTCAATTTCGCTGGCAACACTATTTAGGAGGGCATCTTGGAGAAGGTACTGGGTCACCCATAACTTCTTATTGCTCCTATAGGACACTGGAAATGGGTGTTTACTCTTACACTTGAAGGCCCTGGAGTTCTCATTATGCCAGAACACTAAGGGTTTCTTTCAATTTGTAGCAAGCAACATTGACCCAAAGCAAGGCTGTTAACCTTTCCTAAGAAGCCCTAAAACCCAACATTCACTTGGTCTGCTTGTGGATCAAAGTCCTTTCAGGCATCTGCTTCCAGAATAGGAAGGTTTTATTCATACTGAATATTTATCATGGCAAGTAATTTTCCTCCAAAATTTGTTTATCCAAACTTTCCAAAAATTCTTCAGCTGCCTTTCATCAGCACTCACAGGCTCACCACTCACTTTCAGGTTATGTAATGAAAAACATTTCTTAAATTGTTCAACTACCGAGAGCTAGCAGTAAATTCAACAACGCAGTTGAATCCACCCTTACTTTTCAACACTGCAAACAAATTTTTTGCTTTCCATAATAATCATGTTGCTAAGAGGCCTACACTTCTGTCTCTGGTCTTCAATCCAGGTAGTTATAATATTCAAAAATGATTTAATGTAATTCACCTCAATACCAAAAGGAAAACCTTATGGTCACCTCCTTGAAACACAAAAATTCATTTGGCAAGATTAAATCTCCTTACAAGTTAAAAAACAAAAACAAAACTAGCAAACAAATGTTAGACAGAAATTTCCTTCATTGATAAAAATACAGTGTACTTAACATTGAAAGATAAAATACTGAAAAACTTTCCCACTAAGTAGAGGAAACCCAAAATATTCACTTCTACTTAATGTTCCAAGGTGCAGTCAAGTAAAGCTAGACAAGGAAATGAAGGTATAAGAATTAGAAAGGAGAGAGGGAAGGTGGAGACGAGATTGGTGGGAGAAGAGTCCTCTTCCCCCTGCACACAGGTAAAACACCTAGCCAATCTTCTGATGAACAAGGCAAACAGCCAATACTACCCCACTATTTATGAAGATTGGACACCAAAAATTGGGGAGGACACTGAAAAAATCAGATGTGAGACAATAAAACCTGGAACTGTGAAAAGACCAGAGCTGGATCCAAAGAGCGGTTGTCCCAGAAGCTGAGACAGTGAGACAAAGTTGACTTTGCTGCTCCAGAGAACTTAGTCAGAAGAAGCTCTGAACACCAGGATCCCTGCTGGAAGAGGAAACCCACCAACAAAGGAACTACTAACAGATAACAACAGAAGAAGAAGGTGAAGGAGGGTATAGAAGCCACACTAATTGAACCCAGGACCGATCTGGAAATACAACTAAATGGTGAACCAATCTGGAAATATAATTAAATGGTGGAAATATTACTCAGAACACACAACTGAACAAGAACAAAAGAGAATCTGTAAAACCTTCCACACATGGAACAACCAGCTTCAACACAACCTGCCTACATCTGCACAGCAGAATAGAAGAGGTGGTAGGTAGATGGAGTGACCTTCAGTAAAGCAGCTAGAGGGAATGACCCATCAAAGAAAGACCCAACAACAATCAAAACCCAAAGACATACAGAGAGGCAACATAAACAACAGCCCACAATCAGCAGGCTCAGGAGATTAAGGAGAGTGCACCACTGAATCTCACAGGTTTTCTACCATAGAAGTTCACTCCATAAACCCAGGGAATCAAAAATTATCAATTTAAGAAGCTGAGGCTAACAAGAAGAGTCTCACAAACAATGGGAAGACAAAGAAACAATCCCCAAATGAAAGGAAAGGAGGGAGCCTCAGAAAGAATGCTAAATGAAATAGAGGCAAGTCAACTGTCAGATATTGAGCTCAAAGTAGTGATTATAAGGAAACTCAATGAGCTCACAGAGAGTTACCAGAAACTACAAGGAAACAACAATGAACTCACTGCAAACTACATCAACATGAAAAAGGAAATGGAAACTATCAACAAGGGCCAAGGGGAAATGAAGAATACAATTTCGGAACTAAAGAACACAGTAGAAGGAATCAAAATCAGGCTTCAGAAAGCACAGGATTGGATTAGCGAGCTGGAGGACAACATAGAAAAAAGCACCCAGAAGGAGCAAGAAAAGGAAAAGAGGCTCAGAAAGAATGAAAAGGAGTTCAGGGAAATGCAGCACAACATGAAACATAATAATATCTGTCTAATAGGAATACCAGAAGAAGAAGAAGAAGAGAAAGGGATAGAAAACCTCTTTGAAAAAGTAATGATGGAAAACTTCCCTAATTTGAGGAGAGAAAAAGTCACACAAATACAGGAAACACAGAAGGTCCCAATCGAGAGAAACCCAAAGAGGCCCACTTCAAGATACATCATAATTAAAATAGCAAAATTCCAAGATAAAGAGAGAATGTTAAAGGCAGAAAGAAAAACAGGAAGTAATATAAAAGGGAGACCTAATAAGACTAGCAGCTGACTTCTCAATGGATATGCTCCAAGTCAGAAGGCAAAGGCAAGAAAGATTTCAAGTAATGAAAATCAGAGGCCTGCAACAAAGAATACTTTATCCAGCAAGGCTCTCAATTAAAATGGAAGGCCAAATAAGGAGCTTCCTAGACAAAAGAAACCTCAAAGAATATACCTCCTCCAAGCCAACTCTGTAAGAGATGCTAAAGGGTTTGCTTTAAGAATCAGAAGAAAAACAGTGAAAGAGAGAGGAACACAGCTACAAAAAAAATGGCAATGAATATCAATAATAACCTAAAACTTAAATGGATTAAATGCCCCAATAAAAAGACACACAATAGCAGAATGGATTAGAAAACATGACCCACACAGATGCATCTTACAAGAGACCCACCTCAGAACAAAAGACCTAAACAGACTGCAAGTGAAGGGCTGGAAGAAAGCAAATATTCCAAGCAAATGCCTAGGGAAAAAAAAAAAAAACCAGGGTAGCAATACTCATATCACATAAAAGAGACTTCAAAAACAGAACCATAAAGAGAAACCAACAAGGTCACTTCATAATACTCAAGGGAATAATCAATCAAGAAGACATAAACATTATAAATGTATATGAACCCAACACAGGAGCACCCAAATGCATAAAGAAAATCTTGGAGGACTTCAAGAAAGATATTGACAGCAACACAATTATAATAGGAAATTTTAAACACCCCTCTGTCAAAAATGGACAGATCTTCCAAACAAAATATCAACAAAGATATTGTGGCATTGAACAATGCCCTAGATGAAATGGATTAACTGATATATACACAGCTTTTAATCCCAAAGAAGCAAAATACACAATCTTTTTAAATGCACATGGAATATTTCCAAAGATAGACCACATGACAGGACACAAAACAAGCCTCAACAAATTCAAAACAATTGAAATAATATCAAGCATTTTGTCCAACCACAAGGGACTGAAACTAGAAACCAACCTGAAGGAAAAAAGCCCCAAACACTCAAACTCATGGAGATTGAATAGCATGCTATTAAACAATGAATGGGTTAAGAATGAGATCAAGGAAGAAACAAAAAGTTTCTGGAAACAAATGATAATGAACTCACAACAATCCCAAATTTATGGGACACAGTGAAGGCAATCCTGAGAGGGAAGTTCATAGCAATACAGGACTACCTAAAGAAGACAGAAACATTTCAAATGAACAACCTAACCCTATGCCTACAAGAACTTGAGGAACAACAACAAAGACAGCCCAGAGCAAGTAGAAAGAAGGAAATAACCAAGAACAGAGCAAAATTAAATCACATAGAGACTAAAAGTACAATTCTAAGGATCAATGAATCAAGGAGCTGGTTCTCTGAAATGATCAACAAAACTGATAAGCCTTTAAGGAGGCTCATAAAGAACAAAAGAGAGAGGACCCAAATAAACACAAGCAGAAATGAAAGAGGAGAAATTACAACTAATACCACAGAAATACAAAGGATTGTAAGAAATTACTATGAAGAACTGTATGCTAAGAAATTTGAAAACCTAGATGAAACGGACAAATTTCTAGAAAAATATAATCTTCCAAAACTCAATGAAGAAGAAACAGAAAGCCTGAACAGATGATTAACAGCTGATGAAATTGAAACAATAATGAAAAAACTTCTGACACATTAAAGCCCTGGACCAGACGGTTTCACAGGAGAATTTTACAAAGCATTTAAGGGATAGCTAACCCCCATTCTCCCCAGATTATTTCAAGAAATTCAAGAAAATGGAAGACTTCCAAACTCTTTTGATGAAGCCAGCATCATCCTAATCCCAAAACTAGATAAAGAAATAACAAAGAAAGAAAACTTCAGGTCAATATCGCTGATGAACACACATGCTAAAATTCTCAACAAAATATTGGCAAATCTCATCCAGCAATACGTTAAAAAGATCAAACACCATGATTAAGTGGGATTCATCCTAGGGATGCAAGGATGGTACAATATTCACAAATCAATAAACATAATACACCACATAAACAAAAGACAAAAATCACATGATCATATCAATAGATGCAGAAAACACAACTGACAAGGTATAGCACCCATTTATGATAAAAACATTCAGCAGAGGGGGAATAGAAGGAGCATTCCTCAACATAATAAAGGCCATATACAAGACCTACAGCCAACATCATACTCAATGGACAAAAACTTAGAGCATTCCCACTAAGATCAGGAACAAGACAAGGATGCCCGCTTTCACCACTCCTATTCAACATAGTACTGCAAGTCCTAGCCACAGCAATCAGACAAGAAAAAGAAATAAAAGGAGTGCAAATTGGAAAGGAGGAAACAAAACTGTCACTGTTTGTAGATCACATGATACTGTACACAGAAAATCCTATAGACTCCACCAAAAAACTACTCAACCTAATAAATGAATTTGGCAAAACACCAGATACAAAGTCAATACTCAGAAGTCAAAGGCATTTTTGTATACCAACAATGAAACATCAGAAACAGAAATCAGGTAAAACATCCCATTTGATATAGTACCAAGAAAAATAAAATACCTGGGAATAAACCTAACCAAGGAAGTAAAAGACCTGTACTCAGAAAACAACACAAGACTGAAAAAAGAAATTAAGGAGGACGCAAACAAATGGAAGCATGTACCATGCTCATGGATTAGAAGAATTAACATCATCAAAATGGCCATATTACCCAAAGTGATTTACAGATTCAATACAATCCCTATTAAAGTACCAATGACATATTTCACAGATATAGAACAAACATTTCAGAAGTTTATATGGAACCATAAACAACCCCAAATAGCTGCAGCAATTTTGAGAAAGAAGAACAAAATAGGAGAGATCACAATACCTGATATCAAACTGTATTACAAAGCCACTGTAATCAAAACAGCCTGGTACTGGCATAGAAACAGACATATAGACCAATGGAACACAATAGAGAGCCCTGAACTAAACCCACATCTCTCTGGTCAATTAATATTTGACAAAGGGGGAAGAAGCATAAATTGGAGTAAAAATAGCCTCTTCAACAAATGTTGGGAGATCTAGACAGCTAAATGAAAAAAAAAAAAAGAAACTCGATCACTAACTTATACCATACACAAAAATAAATTCAAGGTGGATAAAAGGCTTAAATATAAGTTGTGCCACCATAAAAGTCCTAGAGGAAAACATCGTCAGGAAAATCTCAGAAATTCCATGCAGCAAAATCTTCACTAATATGTCTTCTAAAGCAAAAGACATAAAAGACAGAATAAATAAATGGGACTTCATCAAATTAGAAAGCTTCTACATGGCTAAAGAAAACAGCATTAAAATGAAAAGAGAACCAACTCAATAGGAAAATATACTTGCCAATGATACCTCGGACAAGGGTTTGATCTCCAAAATATATAAAGGACTCAGACGACTCCACTCCAGGAAGTCAAAAAAATCCAATTAAAAAACGGGCAAAAGACTTGAACAGACACTTCTCCAAGGAGGACTTACAGAGGGCCCAGAGACATATGAAAAGATGCTCAGTATCTCTAGTCATCAGAGAGAAGCAAATTAAAACCACAAGGAGATACCACCTCACACCAGTCAGAATGGCCATCATAAACAAATCAAACAGACAAGTATTGGAGAGGACACGGGGAAAAGGGAACCCTAGTTCACTGTTGGTGGGAATGCAGACCACTGCAGCAACTGTGGAAAACAGTATGGAATTTCCTCAGAAAACTAAAATTGGAACTGCCTTTTGACCCAGCAATTCTACCACTGGGATTGTACCCTAAGAACCCAGAAACACCAGCCCAAAAGCACCTATGCATCCCAGTGTTCATAGCAGCACAATTTACAATAGCCAAGTGCTGGAAGCAGCCTAAGTGCCCATCAGCAAAGGAGTGGATCAAAAAACTATGGTACATTTACATAGTGAAATTCTACGCAGCAGGAAGAAGGAGCTCCTACACTTCATCACAGCATGTATGGAACTGGAAAGCATCATGCTAAGTGAAGTGAGCCAGGCAGTGAGGGACAAATAACCTATGATCTCACCTTTAACTGGAACATAATCAACAAAAGAAACATGCACACAAAACATAACCAGAGACATTGAAATTAAGAACAATCAATAATAGCTGGAGAGAAGCGGGGAGGGGACAGAGGGATTAAGGGGTTTCAGGAGCTACTATAAAGGACACATGGACAAAACTAAGGGGGAGGGTAGAAAAAAGGGAGGGAGGTGGGTTTGGCTGGGATGGGAAGGAGTGGTGGGGAGGAAATGCAGACAACTCTAATGGAGTAACAATAAAGTCATTAAAAAAAAAGAATTAAGAACAAAACTGTAATTCTCAGATGATGTAACTATACATACAGAAAAATTCCAATGAATCTACAGATATTTATTAAAGGTAATAATAAATTTAGCATGGTAGCTGAATATAAGGTGAATATATTTTAAAAATATATTTCTGTTTAGCCACAACAAATGGAAAATGAAGTTAAGAAAGATAATATGAAAATAGTTGTCCTGGCTGGTGTGGCTTAGTGGATTGAGCACGGGCCTGCAAACCAAAGTCTCACAGGTTCAATTCTCAGACAGGGCATATACCTAGGTTGCAAGCCAGTCCCCCAGTACGGGGAGCTTGAGAAGCAACCACACGTTGATGTTTCTCTCCCCTTTTTCTCTTTCACTTTCCCTCTCTCTAAAAATAAATTAAAAAAAAAAAGAAAAGAAAATAGTGTTTCAACAACTTAGGAAGAAATCTAACAAAAGATGTACAAAAATCCCTACACAAAAGGATCATAAAATACAGAGAGAATTTAAAACTTAAATTGAAGTATGTGTCATTTTCATGGATAAAAAGACTCAATATTATGAAGATGTCAATTTTATTGTTTTACAGATTAAATGCAATCCCAATTAAAAGCTCAACAGGGTTGCTGGTTGGTTGGTTCATAGAAGGTAACAATTTGATTATAAAACATATGCAAAACTTCAAATAGCCAAAAATAGCCAAGATACTTTCACGTAAATATAAAAGGGAGGACCTAGTCTATTAAATATTAAGACTTACTATAAAGCTACAATATTCAACAATGTTACACTGACATATACAGACATTAGATCCCAAATGTCCATCAACAGCAGAATGGATATATTAAGTGAAAAATATTCATAAGAGACTACACAGTAATGAAAACAAGCTTCTTACATAATAGCACCTACAAACATATGTGAAAGAAACAAAGAAAAACGAAAATATGTTACATAATTTCTTGTATATAAAGTTCTAAAACAGGTGATATTAACATAGTGCTGAGGTCAGACAGGGGGAAGTAGTGTTCAGGAGTGGCAAATAATGGTTTCCAGACTGTTGGCTCTTTCTTGATCTGGTATATGCATGATATACAAGTTGTGGTAACTCATTAACTGAAAGTTTGTTTCATAAACTACTTCATATGTTCATTATACACTGATAAAAATGTTTTTACAAATTTAAAGGACACACAAAATTGAATCAACAAAAAAAACCAACCATGCATACTGCATATATTTTTCACACGTGACCTTATCTTGATCTTAGACAAGAACTGAAGTGGGTTTAGCTGTCCTTCATGAAAGGCTTATGATACCTCTGTTATGCCTTCATTGGCAGTTAATGTGACATCATTTTCATCCACTTGTGAAATACTCTCCAGTTCTTCAGCCTGAAGGGTAACTGATCCTGCACTTAGTTGTGGCTTGGATTGTTCATTTAAATCTCCTGTAGGAAATATACAATACCCAACTTATATCTACACATTATTACACAGAAACAATCTGTGAGTTGAGGATCACTCAACAAAATTGCCAAGGAAGAAATCTTTTACTCCACATATCAGTCATACACACAAAAACTGAATAAATGTACAGTCACTAAGACAAAGGACCAACCATTGTTAATTTGGCTAAATTCTGCACAGTCTAAATTTCAAACAAAGTGGATTTCAATTTCTCCCCTGCAAATACTAACAAACTCATTTAATATTTTCACATCTAAACATTTCACAAATACACAATAAGCTGAATTTAAAAACGATTACTTTTTTACAATAGTCAAAACTCAACTAATTATATACGTGGAGTATATTTATTCCAACTCCCCTATTAGAATACAGGATCTTTAAGGACTGGAGCATATCTTATAAAATTTTATATGCTATGTAGCACCAGGCATTATACTAGCAAAAAGCAGCATTTTGTTCATTGTATATTAACCAAAAAAATTTTATTTTAAATATTTACCATAGGTCTCTATTATACTTAGACTATCACAGTCTAAATCTCAAAATATCTCTAATTAAACAGTCTATCTAAACAGTAAATATAATAGCTATACTTCATTAATTCAGTTGTTTAATAGGCTAAGGTTAACTAGCCTATTTGAATAAATTATATTTCATTTATTTTAATTTTTACAAATGTATTTAGGTGGATTTTGGATGACTTCCAATTTAGGTTTAAAAGGCAACGTTGGATTATATAATCAAATCTAAAAAAGTTCTAAGTGGTTTATATTAATACATTTTCACTCATTAAGAACACAGTCACACAACTACTTAATTTGTGAGTTTTAAAACAGGTTACAGAAAATTCCTTCATTTAATCCATTACCTGAAAATAGATCATGGTTAAGATGAGCCATATCATTTTCCAAATTACTTCTTGATAAATCAGATTTTCCTATTAAAGCAACAGGTTCTCTCTTCTCTGGTGATCTAATAAAATAACCAAATGATGGCTACAAAATAAACATGTGAATTATTTTCTTAATTTTCAACTGCTTTGAGAAATTCTATACTATTTTATTTAATATTGGTAGCCTAACTAAATGACTTCAACAAAGTAATTTTTTTCTTCCTATTTAAACTTAAATTAGTAAAGATAAACTTTAAAAGTCCAACAGAACCTTTCATGTCCTTACTGCTAGTTATCTTTAATGATCAGAATATTGTCAAGTAACTTGCCCCTACTAAGAAACCCTAATTAAAACAACCCAGAAATGACTCTTTGTTCCTTCAGTAATTATTACTGAGCATCTATTATGTGCTGAAACTGTTAATAAACATGAATGAGAAAAGATAAAACATCATGCCTTCCAGGAATTCATAGTATATGATTATATACAATAAATATAAAAATCTATATTAAAATTAGATATCTTCCTACTAACTTAGATGAAAGGTTCAGAAATGTTTATGGTCTATGAGCTTGCTAAAGGGCAGGAAATTCCCACCTGTCTTGTCCTAGAAAAATTTTCACATGATAAACATAAAATGTGAATTCATTAGCCTTGGTTGCTGTGGCTCAGTGGGTTGCGTGTTGTCCCACAAACCAAAAAAGGTCACTGGTTCAATTCCCAGTCAGGGCACATGCCTGGGTTGCAGACCAGGTTCCCCAGTTGGGGGCGTGCCAGAGGCAACCAATCTATGTTACATCAATGTTTATCTCTATTTCTTTCTCCCTTCCTTTCCCCATCTCTAAAAATAAATAAATAAAATCTTTTTTAAAATGTGAATTCATTAAATGCACTCAATTTTTGGTCAATCTTCACTTGGAAATTTCTTCCCTTGATTCAGCAATTTCAATGCAAGTAACATTTACAACTAATACCAAAATAGAAATTCCAAAAGATAGATCCATTTTTCCATGATCCAGTGCTTTGCTCAACTGTTTAACAGGAATTCAGTTACTCTTCAACTTCACTCACAATGTCAAAAATTCCAATTGATTCTGGCAGAAAAGCCCACCTCTCTAAAGTATTTTCATTTTTTAATTCACTGCATAGATGGGACCCACAGTTCACTTTCAAATTTAAGTTCTGTAGATAAACTATGAGTTCTAACACCATAGCTATTATTTTAAATTATACTCTTAGTGAAATCCAGTATTAATAAACACTTTGTCCAATAACCTTAATTCCCTATATGGAATTTATCAACAAGTCTTTTGATTCTGACTCTAAAAGAACTCTTGAATCCCTAAATTTTTCTGTTTCTTTAATATCATCCTAGAACCCCGACTTCATCACATCTCTTCCCATAGGCTAAGCCTCTGCCTGCTTCTACTCTTCCTGTGTGGTTCACTGACCTTCTCCACCCAGGACCCTGACATATACGGTAGCATTCTGTCACACACAGGAGACTGGCCCAGGCACCACAACAAAGTTGCTCCTGGCCTCCAAGAACTTCTTCCCAGTTAATTTCAGATGAATCCAAATCCTACATGGACTCTTCATGATCTGGCCCTTACCTACTTTTACCATTTAGTCCATCCTGCCTTTCCCTACTCTCCCACCCCACAGTTTAGTTTCAAACTTAAGTTCTATAAATTCTTATTAGCTCTATTTGTCTGCTTTTTCTTCCTCCAATATGACACTACAGTTCCTACCTTCATATATATAGTCTCCATGTAGTGGGAATAAGTTCCATCCAGATCTTTGATGACTGTATCCTTCTTTCTCATCATTTAGGTCCCAGTTCAATGCCATCTCCTAAGGTGTCACCCTGACCACCACAGCTAAAGCAGCACCTTATCCTTACCCATTCTCCAGAGAACTTATCACTATTGCTTGCATTTTTAGTTTCTTACATGTATTACATCTTATTAAACCAAACACTCCTATATTTCAAAATGTTTTTAAACAGCAGTTTAAAAATCCAACTTTTAAATTCCTCCCACCAACCAATCATGTAACAATAGCAAATAACAGGTATTCAATATTTCTGCATGATAGGTTTCATACTAAATACTTCACTTGCATCCTCACATTTAATTCTTATAAAACTTATAAACATTCCATTTTAGAAATTGGAAAGTTAAGGCATAGAGGAGTTAAATAAATTGTCCCATGTCATAGAACTGGTTAAAAGGCAGAGCTAAGATTGTGTCAGTCTGACTATTAAATCAAATATTCTAACATGTCACTACTCTGTCTCTGCTATAGAGATACTACGCTGTAGGTATAAAATTTAAAATCCATCATGAATTCAAAATATAATGACTAGTCAATTTAACCACTTCCGGCATGCATTATACTTACTCTTTTCACATTGTAACCACCACCAAGGCAACCAAGAGCTTCAGATCTTTGAGCAAAGAACTCTCCTAAAGATAGATGCAAATAACTGGCATCATCTTTGTTCAAATCTGATGTGCTGAGTGATTTCCTCAACAAATTATAATTAATTGAAGTTCCCCATGACACATCCCCTGGTGCAAATGAAGTGTTCTGGGCATCTATATTTTCTTCCTAGAAAAAAAGTTATTGTTTCATTTTATTTCCCCAGCAAGACTTTTTTCTGTTCTTCTCATATTAAAACAAAACAAAACAAAAAAAACTCAACTACAAATATTTAAGCATTTAAATTTTTAAATTTGGACAAATTCAAGTTTAACCAGCTAATACAGGTAATAAAGTCCAGAAGAGAAATTTAGTTTTGCAAACTTGAGTTATAATATGTGTTATTTTAATATGTTGCTTAATCAAACACTGATTTTCATTAATATAAATCATTAGAAAGAAAGATATTTTCAATAAAAACAAATAGAATTGCTTCATTTTAAAACATGGTTAAAAACTATGGAAATAAGGTGATTTTAAGCAAATTAAATATTATTTCAGTATGCTAGTTCTTTTTCAATTAATAATTTAGACTGTGAAAAAAAAGCAGAAATTATCTAAGTATGAGAAAAGCAAGAGTAATTCCATACTATGTCTATTTGGATAGAAATAAAAATTATGCTACATTTAGATTAATACAGGAAAATTGTTAAAATTTGATTTGTCAATAAAATACCAACCTGCATGAATTGGTGTTCTTTATTAAATTCTTCTTCATCTTGTGCAATCAAATCCATTGCCTCAGCTTAAAAAGAATAGGTGTATAAAATTATAGTAATGTCAATTAAATATTAGCATATAAATAAACCTTAGCTAGTTAGGAAATAAAATACTAAAGAAATAAATTTTTTAAAAACTATGTGAAAGCTTTCTACCACACAACTGATGTATCTACATTAAGTACATGTCCACAGCTCTCAAACTTTTGCTAATCAATACCCTACTGTAATTGATTTCATCAGTTACTAATGTGCCCCAATTCACAAAAGGGGTTTACAATATAAGCTTTTTGTTTTTAAAATATTCACATTAATTTTAGCTTTAAAGATTTGGCACACCCGAGTTAAGGAATTCCCCCATGAATGCCCTTGGGATTTCACCTGGACAAATCAAACTGACAAGCCATCTATAAATTCATCATGAAGATGTCTATTGGGGTACCCAATCACCTGTTTGCCCATAACTGTCCCAGGTTTAGAAAGGAAGAGTTCCACATCCCAGCAAACCCCAAAGCCTGGGCAAATAGGGACTGGTGGTCACCGGGTGTCTGTCGTCAAAGTTCCTATGAGCAACTCACTTCACCTTAGGGAAATGAATGGACCCAAAACAACCTCTAAGTCAAGGCCACAAACTGAATGCTGCAGGGGTGAATGAGCAAAGAGGGCCAGGAGTATCACAATAGGGAATGGTTGGACAATGGCAAACTAGAAAGCATATGCTCCTGCTCAAGGTATTAGAATTAAAGAGAATTTTAAACATGTCGGCTAATTCAGAAAAATCTGCAGGTTAGACTCTAGACTGCCTGTCTGTTACACACTCTATAGGCCTTTGCCTGGTACTTCAGAATAGTAGCAGGAAGGGAAAAAGCGAATAACAACCCAGTGAAGCTATGATTTGGAATGGAAGGGCACATAAAGTGCTTCCCAGATAAGGTAAAGTTAAAAGAATTCATCATTACCAAGCCCTTATTACATGAAATGTTAAGGGACTTATCTAAGAAAAAGATAAAAAATACGAACAGTAAAATGACAACAAACTCACACTTATTAACAAACCAAAACCAAAACCAAAACCAAACCCAAACTCAAACTAAGAGAACCACTAGAACAGGAACAGGATCACAAAAATGGAGCTCACATGGAGGGTTGTCAGTGGGTGAGTTGGTAGGGAGAGAAAGGGAAAAGGTACAGAGAATAAGTAGCATAAATGGTACGTAGAAGATAGACAGGGGGAGGTTAAGAATAGTATAGGAAATGTAGAAGCCAAAGAACTTATATGCATGACCCACGAACATGACCTAAAGGGAGGGAATGTGGGTGGAAGGGGTGTGCAGGGCACAGGAGAATGAAGGGGGTCGCGGAATGGGACAACTATAATAGCATAATCAATAAAATGTATTTAAAAAATAAAATAAAGTAAAATGACTTTGACATATAAAGATTATACCCTTGGGCCATTCTTTTCTGAGTATCTCCCCTTACATTTTCAAAATTCCCTTCCCCCTTCCTATTAAAAGGCTCCTATTTCTATTAAGAGTCTCCCATTCCATTCATATGCTCCCGTGGCCCTGATTTCCCTTGGTCCTTTGTTTTCTTCCATCAAATTTAAATAGTTTTCCATACTCATGTTCTCCATTTCCTCACCACTCATACTAGTCATACCACAAGTATGGCTTCATTAAATTCCTCCATTATTAATTTCTCCTTTAATAATAATATGCTTACATAATTCAAAATTCAAAAGGCGTATACATGTACACTATGCTTCAATAAAGACTTTTTAGAAATTAACCAAAAGACATAAAAGGGAATAAACACTGAAATGTCTCCCCTACATCTCTAACCCCACATACCACACCTCCAGAAGTAACCAGTGTGTAAGTACCCTGAAACCCCTAGCTATTTTAATCTATTTCATTTTTGAGTTCAAGTAGCTAGAAGTTCCTGCAATCCATTTCTTTTTTTAAAAAAATCTCTCCAATGTATGCATTTATGTGTGCCCTCCCCTCTTCCTCCTTTTTACTCAAATGTTAGAATATTTTATATGCTTTTCTGTCTTGGACTTTATTTTGGTTATCATTCTACAACAGTACAGAAAGAGCTCCTTTACCTTTTTTTATAGTCACAGGGAATTTCCTGATACGGATGTACCTAACTTAGTCCCCTATTTTGCACATCCATGGTGCTTCCAACCTTTTATAAACAATGCCCACGTAATAACATTACACATACATTACATACCCTTTATACAAGTGTACATGAAGAATAAATTCCCAGAACTGCTTGGTTAAATAAAATATACATTTGTAATTTTTTTAGATGCTACAATATTGCCACATCTAGAGGCTGTGCCTATCAAGTGTCAGAATACTTATTTCCCTCACACTCTTACCAACATAGTTTTATTACCAAACTTTTGGATCACTGCCAATGAAATAACTGAAAACTACTACTTTGGACTGGTTTCACTCTGCATCTTTCTGTAAGTAAGAATGAACAATTCTGTATATTTAACAATCACTTTTATTTCCTTTTCTATATTGTTTACATCCTTGCCCAACTGTACACTAAGTAGTTGGTATTTTTCTTATTATTTATTATAACTATTTACAGATTAGGGAAATTGGCCCTTAATCTAGAACATGAATTAAAATTACTTTTTCTCAGTTTGATGACTAATTTTAAGTACTTTTTATCAAAGCATAAAATACCTATGAAAAGTATATGTAAGTGTACAACTGAATGAATTTTCACAATCTGAACACACGTGTAGACACATCAACACTCCACATCAAGAAACAAATCACTGACAGCACCCAAAAGGCCTCTGGAGCTTCATTCTGTCACTATATGCCTTTTCCACAGTAACCACTCTATTTGCTTCTTACTTCACAGAGCAGGGTATGTTTGAACTGTATACAAAAAGAATTACATAGTATGCATTCTTAGTCAGCCTTATTTTATTCAACATATTTGTGAAATTCATCCACACTGCTACAAGTGGTTCTACATCATTCCCATTGCTACACAGCACTGCAATGTATGAATAGAAACAATCCATTTCATTCCACTGTTAATGGGAATTTCGGAGTTTCTAGTGTAGAACTAATGTATTTATATACAGTACTGCTACAAACATTCTTAGTATATGTCTTTGGTGAATATATACACCTCATATACTGGGTATATATACTAACTGGGTCATAAAGTGTAAAGTTCATAAATTTCATCTTCACAAGACACTGCCAAACAAGTTTGCATAATGTCTGTTTCAATTTACACTGTCACCAGCAACACCTAAGAAAACCATTACCACTGACTGAAGTGACAAAATCAATATCCACTATCCAATGTGTACCCTAATCCTTTCTAAATCAACATATTGTTGAGCAAACTGTTAACTTTACGTCCAACTTCTGAATTATATTTCCAACTACCAAATATTCCCAGCTCAAAACACAATCACCTGAAGTTCTAGTTTCTTCCCCATCTCATTTAATAGTATTGGCATTTCCCCAAGTAACAGATCACCAATCTCAATCTTTTCTTGACTCTTTACTATCCACAGAAATCCAGCCACAAAATTCTAACCATTCTATCTCCGCATTTTTAATTAGCTACTTACTTTTATTTTCACAATGACACCAAGATTTCTAAAATATCCTAAGGCATCTCTCTCATTCACCTGATCATCACTGCCAGAGGACTTCCAAAGCAACTTGGACAAGCAACTGATCAGTGGTTCCCTACTACTTACCAAACAAGCCCTACATTTTAGGGAATCAAACCTCTACAAACTCCCCAACCCTACTGTTCCTCTTCAGCTTCATCTTACCATCTTACACAACCCTCCCATTTCCATGTCTTGCCATAAATGCCAGCCACATTAAACTATTAATCATTCTCAAAACATGTCCATGCTTTCTCATCTCATTCTCTTTCAGTGGGTTTCCATTCCACTTGAAATTTCTCATGCCCCCAAACATTTACTTGTTGAAACTTTACTTCAAAAACAATCTATATGAAATCCTTCTGCTACCCACTCAAGCATAAGTTTTCACTTCTAAACTCCAAAGCATTTGATTTGTATATCTTTTTTAAGTATATTTGATTGAGTATGCTATTACAGCCATCCCAATATTTTTCCCTTTTATCCCACTCAACTCTGCACCCACCCTCCAGCACCATTCTGTCTCCCTTAGTTCATGTCCATGGGTTGTTCATGTAAGTTCCTTGGCTTCTCCATTTCCTGTATGATTCTTAACCTTCCACTGTCTATTTTGTACCTATCAATTATGCTTTTTATTCTCTGTATCTTCCCTCTCCCATTCTCACTCTCCCTCTCTAAACTGATAAACGCCAATGTGATCTTCATTTCTGTGATTCTGTTCCTGTTCTAGTATTTGCTTAGTTTTTGTTTTTAAGGTTCAGTTGTTAATAGCTGTTTGTCATTTTACTGTTCATACTTTTTGATCATCTTTTTCTTCGATAAGTCCCTTTAACATTTCATATAATAAGGGTTTGGTGATTATGAACTCCTTCATTTTTTAAAAAAAGATTTTATTTATTTATTTTTAGATGGGGAGAGGATGGGAGAAAGAGAGAGAAACAACACTGTGTGGTTGTCTCTCAAGCACCCCCTACTGGGGACCTGGCCTGCAACCCAGGTATGTGCTCTGACTGGGAATTAAACCAGCGACCCTTTGGTTCGCAGGCCCATGTTCTATTCACTAAGCTACACGAGCCAGGGCTTCAACTCCTTTTACTTGACCTTATCTGGGAAGCACTTTATCCGCCCTTCCATTCTAAATCATAGCTTTGCTGGGGATAGTAATCTTGGATGTAGGTCCTTGCCTTTCATGACTTTGAATACTTCTTTCCAGCCCCTTCTTGTATGGAAGGTTTTTTTGAGGAATCAGGCAGCTAGTCTTATTAGAACTCGTTTGTAGGTAATTGTCTCCTCTTGCTGCTTTTGAGATTCTCTCCTTATCTTTAATCTTGGGTAATGTAATTATGATGTGCCCTGGTGTATGCTTTCCTGGGTCCCAGAATTCCCTGGGTATTCTTTGGGGCTCTCTTAGCATCCTGGACATACATGTCTAGTTCCTTGGTGAGACTGGAGCAGTTTTTCTTCATTATGTTTTCAAGTAAGTTTTCAATTTCTTGCTCTTCTTTTTCTTCTGGCAACCTTATCATTTGGATGTTGGAATGTTTATTAAAGTTATCCCAGAAGTTGCTAAGCTTCTCCTCATCTTCTGAGTCCTTATTTCTTCACTCTGTTCTGGTCAGATGTTTATTTCTTCCTTTTGTTCCAAGTCATTGATTTGAGTCCCAGTGTCCTTCCCTTCCCTGTTGGTTCCCTGTATATTTTCCTTTATTTCACTTTGTATAGCCTTCACGTCTATTTTGCAGCCATATTCAATCATTTCTGTGGGCACCTGATTACCAGTGTTTTGAACTCTGCATCTGATAGGTTGTCTATCTCCTCGTTGCTTAGTTCTTTTGCTTGAGTTTTCATTTGTTCTTTCATTTGGGCCTTATTTCTCTGTCTCAGTGCACCTGTTATGTTATAAGAGGCAGAGTCTTAGATATTCATCAGGGCGGGGCAACCTACTTTGCCCTGTTACAGCATATGTGGAGAAGGAGTCAGAGAAGGAACTGAGCAGTCAGATCTCCTTGCTCTGCTCTCGCCCCACTTTGTCACTTCCTTCGCTTCCCACAATCAAATTGGGCCCTTGTAGGAGCTGATTCACAGGTGGGTGGGCTTGTGTACATTCTAGGATCCTGCAGGCCTCTCCAAAGGACTCTCCTGTGAGACTGGGAGTTTCTCGCCTCACCACAACCCCTACAGGTCTTTACAGCCAGAGATTATGAGGCTTTATTTCCTCCCATTGGGACCCTGGGTTAGGCTGTTTGTCTCACTCCCCAGTTGTTCCTCCTGGGCAATCTACACACAAACGTGGAAAATTCTGTCCACCAGCTACCACCTTGCTGCACATCCTCTCCACCCCACCTACCCATATCCACCCATCCTAACAGTCTGAACGAATCTTTCTTCTTTAACTCCTTCTTTGTCAGATTTCCATGCAGTTTGATTTTCTGGCACTGCTGGTTGTTGTTTTTAAATTGGTTGTTATCCTTCTTTTGGTTGTATGATGAAGCAAAGTGCTTCTACCCACACTTCCATCATGGTCAGACTGCTTTATACTTCTTATGGTGCTGTTGTTTTGTATTCTTATCTTATCCTTCTTAGCTAGTGAACAGCTAGTTTCTTAAGGACTGAGAAAAATGCCTTATCTCTGTACTTACATATCATCAGATGTTTCAGAGTTCAGTACAAGGAGCAGTTAGAATAACTTCTTTCTCTGGAACATACTGAGCCTATTAAAAGTAAGACTGGGCTTGACAGGCCACTGCATGCTTTCCTCATCCCCAGTTCAGAGGTGTTAGGGATCAGAGGCCTTAGCAGCCCAGCAACATATCACATATTTTGCAGACCTCCTATAATTTTCCATTCCCTGCTATTCCACAAAGTTAATTTATGTTCTTAATATGCTCATCCTTTGATTCACTGTCCTTGCATAAAGAAAGGACTCAGCTTACTCTGTAATGATTAGCATCAATTCAAGTCTTTGTGCCTATAAAAAAAGTGAAAAGCTAACTACTGTATATTCCAGAAAGGATCTGATATGACCAACCATCAGAACACCAACAGAAACAATGAAAATGGTACAATGAAATAGTTATCAATATACACTTACAACCAGTTCTGAAGTCTTCATTCATGTCATCAGTTAGAGGCATATTTAAATCTTGTTCTTCATTAAACGATGTGTAATAGGCAAGGTCAGTGACCCATCTACCTTCTTCATTTTGATAAACCACACTTCGTGGTAGATCAGATTCTTAAAAAAAAATATTCAAAAATATTCAATGACTTTTGCAACAAGTAAAATGACATAACATCCTTAAAGTTTTATTTAGTTGCGTTATCTTAATTATCCACAATACTAAAATCTGCCCAAAATGAGTTAAAAAAAGGAAAATCCATTTCCCCCCAAAAAAGTATCTCTCTGATGGTGGATAAACCAGTCTTAACTACTGTAAAAGTCTCCAATGGAGATTTCAGGAAAAAGGAAGAGATGACTTACAAAGGTATATTCCAACCAGCTCTGTGACTAAAGATACCATTTTAATTTTTTATTATTTATTTATAGTGAAAATTTTTTATATCAGAATTAGCCAGCTGAACTCAGTTATTATCCCAATTTTGTTGGTAATATCCATAGCTGGCAGCTTGCCAAACATGTGTGTTCTTCTCTCTCTCAGGCCCAATGAGGGTACTGGCTATGTCAGTGACATAGAGCTTCTTCACAGATTATTTGATCTGGTGCATGTTGGCCTTGACATCCTCAATGAACACAAGTGTTCCTCTACACTCTTCATGTCTGGCTTGGCAGTCAGAGGGAACTTGATGATAGCATAGTGATCAGTTTCTCCTGGGGGTACTCTTACAAGGATATTTGGGCTGTCTCCCAAGCCACAGTGTCTTGGGCTATCAAAAAGTGAGTGACGTGTGGGTCTTCATTTTTTGTGTCTGTGGACACCTTTCAGCACTGCTTCTTTGCCTCCAAATCCTTTTCTTTGGCTTCTACCTTGGGAGTGGTAGGGGCTTCCTTTTACACTTTAAGTGTGATATTCATTTTAAAGATACCATTTTTTAAATTCATAAAACATGTAAATATTTTAATATGAAGATTAGGCAAGTTCCACTTAGAAATATATTCTATTCAAAACATATATACATTTTATATATTTCTTTACTTTTATTTGTTTAAAAAAAAGCCGACTTACGATCTTTACTCTTTTCAATGGACTCATAATATTCACATGTTCGCCTTTTGCTAGTTGGTGACCGGAAAATAGTGGAATTCATTCTGTTGTCACTAATGGGCTTCAAAGATGCTAGATTCATATTTTTTTGAATGAACACTTGAGGAATCTCAGTGTCTGTAGCTGATGCCATATGCTTATTTTGATGAGGAGACTTTGACTCCAGCTTGAAAGGGTTTATCAAGTCAAAATCATCTTTATTGACATTTGTGTCATGAAAATAATCAGCATTAGGTTTCACCTTAGCAGCCCTGATAGTCTTCTCCAGAACTTCTTCTTTTGTGTTTTCCTTTAAAAAGCAATAAAAGAGTCAAAAGTAAGTTTTGTTTTTATAACTCCTTCTAAGATTTTATGGGGGAAAACTATGTAGTTGACATAAAATGTTTATTATATAAAAGAACAGACTATTCAGTATTATATTCTTCTAGATAATGTAAGACCCAATGTTACACAATTTAGGAAAACCAAAATTGATACTATGATTGTGTCAAACATTAATCAACATATTCAGGTACTGAAAATGGGTCCAACATATTCATTTCATTACAGGATGTTATAAACATCAATTTAACTTTTATCATTACCACTGAAAGTCTCTGCAGGATGATAAGCCAACTAGTGTGACCAGCTTCATAAAATTAATGTGAATAACAGTCCTTCAAAACACAGATATTAACATCTTTTAATAGGAGTAAAACAGCAAATACTACAAACGTCCTGAGGAATCCAATGGCAATTGAATCAGAAACAGCAAATTAACTCAGTGCTTCAAAACCAAAATATTCCACCATACTTCCCCTAATGGCACTTCTTATTCTTTCCTAGAATAACAACTGCTGAAAAGTCTCAAGTGCCTACAGTACTCTTAGATATTCAGCTGTGATAAAGGCCAATAAAGCCTATAACAGCAGTCTTTTCTAAGGTACATAACAAAAACAGCCTCGTGGACAGTTTCTAAAGTTGGAATACTAAAGAAAGTAGTTCTATCTGAGAAAAAAGAAGCTAACTTTGAAATAAAGTCATAGGTTTATATTCTAGTGTTACCATTTATTAACTGTGTGATTTTCTAACAATGTTATACAAAAAAATAAACTTATACTTTTACCTTGTATCAAAATAAATTCCATATGGCTTAAAAGTTTAGATGTAAAAGTACTAGGAGGAAATACAAGTAGATAATTTTGTATTATTCAGTAAATAACATCTTTTGAGTGTTAACACTCTCATGGGTTAAACTGTGTCTCCCAAAAAAGATATGCAGGAGTCTTACCAAGATACCTGTAAAGTGAGACCTTAACTTGGAAACAGAGTGTTCCCAGATGTAATTAAGGGTCTTGAAATGAGATCAGTCTGGATTTAGAATGGGCCTTAAACCCAATGAGTAGTGTGCAGTTGACCCTTGAATAACACAAGGTGGAACTGCATAGGTCCACTTATAAAAGGATATTTTTTCAACCAAATACATAGTCATTGCTCCATATCCCTGGGTTTCATTAACATCCATGGATTTAATGAATCACAAATTGAGTACAATATTTTTCACATACATTTGGGAACCAATTGTAAGAACTATGAGGTACCATTTTATATAACGGACTTGAGCATCTTTGGATTTGGGTATCTATTCAGGTCTGGAACCAATCACTGGCAGACACCAAAAGACATAGTTAATTTTGGAAGAAGAAAAAAATTATATAAGGGTTTTTGACTGTGTTGGGGGGTAGGGCTGGCACCCCAGCCTCTTCATTGTTCAAGGATCAACTGTACTTGTAAAAGGAAGGACAGGAACACTTCAAGGGACACAGAAGAAAAAGCTGTGTGAAGACAAAGGTAGATACTGGAGTAATGCTGCCACGACTAAGGAATACCAAGTCAACATCTTGGTTTCAGACTTTTGGCCTCTAGAACTATAAGAGAAAAAATTTCTGTTGTTTTAAGGTAGCAAAATTTTTGGTAATTTGTATAGGCAGCCCTGGAAAACAAATACAAACACTAAAGCCTAAAATGCATAAAGATCAGCAGAATGAAGACCATGTGAAGACACAAGGAGAAGACAGCCACCTAAAAGCCAAGAAGCAACGCATGAAGAGAAGCAAACCCTGATGAAACTCTGATCTTAGACTTCTACAGAACTGTAATAAAAATAAATTTCTGTTGTTTGAACCAAATACATAAGTAAAATGCATAAGGATCAAAATATCTCCTTAATACAGACAGCTTCTAAAAACAACAGTTAAAATGACTATCCTAATAGAAAAAAAGACAAAGAAGACAAATGCCACTTAAAACTAGGTAATTGTTTTTCATTGGATACTAGCACAGATTGAAAAGAACCATAATGTGGGACACACTCTCCCCTCAATGAAGTGACTTAAACCAATATCGAAGAAAGGTGATGACAGGCTCCAAAATTGCTCTACTCTTTAATGAAGTGCATTTGAACCATTTATGTGCTTGGTTGAGGAGCCAATGGGGAAAAGCTATATACCACATATGAGATTATAACTGAACACCTCCAAGACAGAACACAATCGAGGCAGAATGACAGATTAATGGCATGGGGCATTGGACAATCAACTCCCTCTCCCCACAAGCAAAGGACCATTGGTGGGAAACCTGATGCTAAACCATTCATAGATGGCCTATTTCTGGGATGGGATTTTCTACATAGCAAAGCAGCTCTCTTGCTGTTATATATTAAAAGTTAGCCCTAGACCTGGGGTGTCAAACTCATTTTCACTGGGGGCCACATTTTCACTGAGGCAATCAGCCATGCGATTGCCTTCAAAGGGCAAAATATAATTTCAACTCTTTAACAGTTAAGGAGTAGTTGCATTTATACAGTCCTAAAATTATTTCGGCCTTTTGAAGGCTACCACGAGTCTGATACAGCCCCCAGTGAAAATAAGTTTGACACCCCTGCCCTAGACCAAAAAAAAAAATTACAAAAAAAAAAAAAAAAAAAAAATTCAGTTTCTCTAACAGTTTTTACCCAAACACAAAATAGGTCTTTTTTTTTTATACTTTGAAAGTTTAACTCTCAGCAACAGTGAAGAATTAGGAAATCGCCTGGCTAGTGTGGCCCAGTGGACTGAGTGTCAGCCTACAAACAAAAGAGTCACCAGTTCAATTCCCAGTCAGGTCACATGCCTGGGTTGCAGGCCAGGTCCCCAATAGGGGGCACACAAGAAGCAACCACACACTGGTGTTTCTCTCCCTCTCTTTCTACTTACCTTCCCCTCTGGCTAAAAATACATAAAATAAAATAAAAAAAGAATTAGGAAATGTGAGAAGGAAAAAAAATGAAAGCAACCCACAGATCTCTTAGGAGGTGGGGTTTCAAGAGGAGGTAATGAAAGTGCAGTTGAAACTTAACAACATGCTGTTATAGGCACTGACAACTATGTAGATGAAAATCCCTACATAACTATTGACTCTCCCAAAACTTAACTATAATCCCTTGGTATCCACAGATGATTGGTTCTAGGAGACCTATGGATACCAAAACCTATGTCTCTCATAGTTCCTTATATTAACTGGCGTACAACAATCCATACAGTTGCATCCATAAATTTCCAACTAGAAATCAAAAACACTGTTTTTAATCAAATATTGGTTAACCTGAGAACGTAAAACCCAGTGATACAGAGGGCCAACTGTATACTTATTGAAAAAAACCTGCATATAACTACACCCACTAAGTTCAAACCTGTGTTGTTCAAGGGTTGAATGTATTTGATAGTCCCATCCTACTGACGTCGAACGGAAACAATGAGATAGCAAAGCACCCTGATAGTAATGTGCTGATACTGTCTCAAATAATAGCTGAAAAGTATGTCTCATAATAAATAAGGGAAAAAAAAGTATACCCTCCAAAAAATGGAAAAATAGCATTCTTCAAAGTCTAATCATTGATTTTAATGTTTTCCATTATCATATGCACCAGTAAAAAAGAAAATACTGAACTATGACATATCAGTAGCTGAAAGACATGTTGATTTCAGAAGTGTTAAAATATGAAAAATGTGTATCTTTGAATCTATAAAAAATGATAACAGAACTTACAAATTACACAAAAAGGAAAAACTGGGTAGAGAGAAAAGATGAGAGCAGAAAGGAATACTACAATAAAACTTCTGAAAATGACATAAAACATATATTACATGAAGTAAAATACAATATAAAATATAATATTAATAACTACACTAAGTGTTAAAGAATTAACAGACTTTAAAAAACAGATTATCAGATTATATTAAAAGCATTTAGTTTTTAGGTTTCTCATGTTCATGAAACACATATATTAATCTATACTTTACCTAAAACATTCAGAAGGATTAGATTTTTTTTTTCCAGAACAAATCCTGATTAAAATCCTACAAACTTAGAAATAAAATATAAGATAATGAGGAGTGATGTCAGGGAAAGTGGAAGACAAGAAAGTACTGGGAATTTGTCTTTTCACATAGACAATTGTACTGTACTGGCAAAAACTTCATAAGTAATAAGTTTTAGGGAATTTCAGGGGAAAAGGGAAGGGTTTACAGGAACAAGTATAAAGGACACATGGACAAAAACTAGGAGGGGGTAGAAATGGGAAAGAGGTGGGGAGGGCTGGGGGGGATGGGCTGGGATGGAAGTAAAAGACAGAAAACTGTACTTGAACAATTAAAATTTAAAAATATAATAACTTTGGAGCCCTGGCTGGCGTAGTTCAGTGGATTGAGCGCAGGCTGCGAACCAAAGCATCGCAGGTTCGATTCCCAGTCAGGGCACACGCCTGGGTTACAGGCCATGGCCCCCAGCAACCGCATATTTATGTTTCTCTCTCTCTCTTTCTCCCTCCATTCCCTCTCTAAAAATAAAAAATAATAATAATAATAATAATTTTGGAACTCTGGAGACTATTTCAACACTTACAGTTATCAGAGAAAAAAAACTTTGCTGGTAAACTCCAGTTAATGTGAAAGGATGGTAGAAGATATTCCATGCAAATAGTAACCAAAAGAGAGTTGGCGTGGCTATAACAGTATCAGATAAAATAAACTTTAAATCAAAAACTATTACAAGAGACAAAAAAAGGACATTATACATTAATAAAAGTTTCTATACAGAATGAAGATATAATAAACATTTATATACCTAAAAACAGGCTCTCAAAATATATAAGACAAAAATTAACAGAACTGAAAGGAGAAATAGGTAGTTAGTTCTACAATGCTAGTTGGAGACTTCAACATCCCATGTTCAACTATAGATACAACGAGCAGTCAGATGATAAGGAAATAGAGAACTTAAAAGAATAAATCATTAAACCTAATAGACATACAGAGTACTCAACAACAAATACACATTTTTCTCAAGAGCACACAGGACCGTTTTAAGGATAAACTGTATGATAAGCCAAAAAACAAGTGTTAATAATTATATAAAAAATAAATATCATACAAAGTATTTTCTCCAACCGTAACAGTATGAAGTTAGAAATCAATTTTTAAAAATGGAAAATCCACAAAATATATCAATCAACAAAATAAAACAATGGGACAGAGAAAAATTACAGAGTAATTTAGAAAATACTTAGAAAGATGAATGAAAGCAAAAACACAACATACCAAAACTGACTGGACGCAGTAAAAGCACTACTCTTAAAGAACTTTATAGGTGTTAATGCCTACATTAAAATGATTTCAAAGCAGTAACCTAATTTTATACCTTAAGAAACTAAAACAGAATTAACCCAGAGCTAGCAAAGGAAGAAAATAATAAAGACTGAAGTAAAAATAAACAAAATAGAGAATAGAAAAATACAGAAAAATCAATGAAATAAAAAGTTAGTTCTGTGAGATCATTAAAAACCAGACAAAATTTAGCTAGCAGAGAGAGAAGATTCAAATAAGTAAAGTCAGAATGGAAAAGTGGGGACATTACTACCAACTTTACAGACATAAAACATCATAAGACAATATTATGAACAGCAGGCCAACAAATTACATAATCTAGTAGGAAAGGACAAATTCCTTAGAAACCCAAATAGAAGGAAATAGAAAGTCTCAACAGAATTAACACAAGAGGTGGAATAAGTAATCAAAGACTTTCGACCAAAGAAAACTCCTCGACCAGATGGCTTTACCACTGAATCCTACCAAATGATTAATGAGGAATTAACACCAATCCTTCCAAAATATTTTCAAAAAAACAAGAGAGGAAGGAACACTTTCCTAACTCATTGAATAAGGGCACTCTGTTATCAAAGCTAACGAAAGAGATCAATAGAAAATTATAAACCAATATCCCTTACGAATATAAACAAAAAAAAAATCCTGAAAATATTAGTAAATCAAATCCAAAAGCATATGAAAAGGATTATTCACCAAAACCAAGTGGGATATATGCAAGAATACAGGGGTAGTTCAACATAAGAAAAATCAATCAATGTAAAAACATATTAACAGAAAAAAAGAAAAACCACATGATCATCTTAATTGATACAAAAAAATTCCACACCCTTTCATAATAGAAACTCTCAAAACTAAGAATAGTTCCATTGGTCTATGTATCTGTTCTTTTGCCAGTACTAGGCTGTTTTGATTACAGTGGCCTTGTAATATAGTTTGATACCTGGGATTGTAATCCCTCCTACTTTGTTCTTCTTTGTCAAAATTGCTGCAGTTATTCCGGGTCATTTATGGTTCCACATAAATTTTTGAAATGTTTGTTCTGTATCTGTGAATATGTCATCGGTATTTTAATAGAGATTGCACTGAATCTATAAATTGCTTTGGGTAGTACGGTACATTTACATAATGGAATACTACACAGCAAAAAAAAAAAAAGAAAAAAAGAAAAAAGGAGCTCCTACCCTTCATGACAGCAGGATGGAACTGGGGAGCATTATGCTAAATGAAATAAGCCAGGCAGTGAAAGACAAATACAATATGATCTCACCTTTAACAGGAACCTGATCAACAAAACAAACAAGCAAGCAAAATATAACCGGAGACACTGAAATTGAGAACAGGCTGACAGTGACCAGAGGGGAGTGGGGAGAAGGATAATGGGGAAAAATAAGGGAAGGGCCATCAAAAAAAATGTATAAATGACCCATGAATAAAGCCAAAAGGGGTAGGTTCAAGGGTGAGATGTAGTAATGGGTAAGGCAGGGAGGGGCGTGGTGGTGGGGGGGAAATAGAGACAACTCTACTTAAGTAGCAAAAAAGAAAAATTATAAAAATAAAAAAACCCCTAGGAACAGAAGAAAAATTGCTAAGATTGATAAAATGTATTTTTTAAACCCATAGCTAGCATCGTACCCAATATGGTGAAAGACTAAAAGTTCTCCTCTGACAAAAATGCCTGCTTTCACCACTGCTATACACCTTTGTACTAGAAGTTGCTGACAGAGCTATTAGAAAAGAAAAAGAAAAGGCATCAGAAGGAAAACTGGATATCCAGCTGTAAAAAAATTGAACTTGGATCTTTATTTTACACTGTAAATGAAAATTAACTCAAAATGATCAGCAACATAAATGTGAGGGCAAAAACTGTAAAAACAAAACAAAAACAAACAAAAAAACCCCTCTTAGAAAAGAGGAAAATCTATATGAATTGAATTTGACAGCAATTTCATGGATATGACACCAATAGCAGAAAGAAAAAGCAAAAATAAATCACACTGCACCAAAATTAAGGACTTTTGGCCTGGCTGGTGTAGCTCAGTGGATTGAGCGTCAGACTGCGAAGCAACCGGTCATTGGTTCAATTTCAGATCTAGGGCACACGCCTGGGTTGCAGGCCAGGACCCCAGTATCGGGTGCACGGAAAGCAACCACACATTGATGTTTCTCTCCCTCTTTTTCTCCCTCCCTTCCCCTCTCTAAAATTAAGTAAATAAAATCTTTTTTTTAAGGCCTTTTTTAAATCAAAAGAACCTCTAAGAGAGAAAAAGATAGTTTACAGATGGCAGAAAATATTTACAAATCGAATATTGGACACCAGGTTCATATCAGATGATATAAAGAATTTCCACATTTCAACAATCAAAACCCAACAAACTGATTGAAAAATAGGTTAAGAACTTAGCAGACATTTCTCCACAGACATACAAACGTCTGTTAAGCATACGAAAAGAGGCTCAATGTCGTTAGACATTAGGAAAATGCAAATCAAAACCACAACAAGACGCCATTTCACATTCATTAGGATGGCTATAATCAAAAAGAGAAAATAACAAGTATTAAATGGGGTGGAGAAACTGGAGACGTTAAGTACTGCTGGTAGAATGTAAAATGGTGCAGCTGCTACGCAAAACAGTATGGCAGTTCTTCAGTGTGGTGTAACTCAAGATTGGCACCTTCCACAACCCATGATGAGGTCTGGCCAGAGGGAACGTGTATTGTTTTGGCAATGGACTGTACGTTAACTCCCTCCTTATCTCCTTCTGGTCCTGTGACTGCTTCTTGACCTTTCTGCACGTACACACTTTCGTAATGTAGTTTAAAGTCACAAAAAGGACACATGACTCCTTTGTCTCAGACCCCTTGTAACAAGCCTCAGACTGGAGGAGGTGCGGTCTGTTTCGCACCAACCCACCATCATCAGTGCACTCCCCTGTGACATAAGTAATAAACAGTATATCCACATCAGCTAGTCCACCATGTGGTTTATTTTTGGAGTATCATAAACACTTAAGCAGCTCCCTGGTTTGACACATCTGTGTTACACTCAAAAATATTAAACATAGAACTACCATATGACCCACAAATTCTACTCCTAGCTATATATATCCAAAAGAATTGAAAGCAGGGACAGAACAAATATTTAAACACTGGTGTCCACAGCTACATGATTCCCAGTAACCAAAAGATGGAAACAACTCACGTATTCATCAACAAATAAACATATAAATGAGCCCTGGCTAGTGTGGCTCAGTGAATTGAGTACCAGCCTGTGAGCCAAAGGGTCACTGGTTCGATTCCTAGTCAGGGCACATGCCTGGGCTGTGGGCCAGGTCCCCAGTAGGGGGCACATGAGAGACAACCACACAACAGTGTTTCTCTCCCTCTTTTTCTCCCTCCCTTCCCCTCTCTCTAAAAATAAATAAATAAAATCATTAGAAAAATATATATATATAAATGAAATGTGGTATATACATATGGTGGAATATTCAACCATTAAAAGAATTAAAATTTTGATATATGCTACAACATGAATGAACCCTGAAAACCTTATACTTATTGAAAAAAGCCAGACATGTGACAAACAATGCATGATTCCACTTATATGTGGTACCTAAAACATGTAAATTCATAGAGACAGAAAGTTGAAGAGAGGTAACACAGGCCTTTTCAGGTAAAGGATATGTTATTCTTTAATGAGTATAGTTTTTCATAGGGAATATAAAAAGGTTTTAGGTATAGATTCTGGTGATGATTGTACAACACTATACATGTATTTAATGCACTGACTTGTATATATATATAAATAGTTAAAATGATAAACATGTTGTCAATTAAAAGTGACAAACTTGGAAATTAAAAACACACTAATAACCATTCATTGACTTTACATGAAAACAAAAAGAGGAATTACATAATATCTAGAAATAAAGGAAAAGGCAACAGCTACAATGGAGTCAGATACATTAAGGAAACTAAAAGAACTAGAGATAGATGCAACAATATTGAAAATCTCAGTTATCCTGAATGAAATAAGCCAATCACAGAAAACTGTATATAAATTAATGCTCTTGTTATAAAGCTCAAAAACTAAAGCTAAGTAATGTATTAAAAACATACATATGAGTGCAAAGGATGTGAAAAAAATAGAACCCTCACACATTGCTGGTAGGAATGTAAAATGATGCAGCAGCTATGGAAAACAGGATGGTGATTGCTAAAAGTTTTTAAATAGGATTATTATGTGATCCAGCAAATCTACTTCAGGGTATACACTCAAATAAATTGAAAGGAATGTCTTAAAGAGATAGTTGTATACTCTTCTTCATAGCAGCATTTTTTTTTTTTTTCTGTTGCCAAAAGGTGAAAGCAACCCAGGTATCTGATGAATGAATGGATATAACAAAATGAAATATGTATGTACAATGAAATATTCAGCTAAAAGGGAAATTCTGAAACATGCTGTAACATAGATGAATCTTAAAAACATTATACAAAATGAAATAGGCCAATAACAAAAAGTTAAATACTGTATGATTCCAGCTATGTGAGGGCAGAAAGTAGAATGGCAGTAAGGCTTCTGAAGACAGAGAACTAGGTACATGCGGTACTAAAATTAACCCACAACCACATCAAAAGTACAACTAAACTACAGAGCAACTATATTCAGAAGTGACTAAAATCTAGCTGAACAGAAGTCCTCTAAGGATATAAAGAAGCCACATTAGCTGGTAAAAAGTACAGAGACACAGAACATGCTAGTCCCACATCCATGTGTGGCAATTAAATATCGGGACGGACTGCTCACTTCAGCAGCACATATACTAAAATCAGGAAGGATATCACTGCTGCAGAAGTTTCCCCTGATGAGCAAGAGGTCCCAGCTCCACACAGGACCCTCAACCCTGAGTTCCAGTGCCAGGAAAAGAAGTCTCTATAACTTCTATCTGTGAAAACCAGACAGGATTATGGTTGAGTGAGACAGAGGGCTTCTGGAGTCCCAGGCTGTCCTCTTAAGGAGTCTGTGCATGGACTTAGACTCCCTGTATCTTAGCCCCATCACTGAGGCAGCATCTCATAATAAGCCAGGGACAAAGGAGAGAAAATGAATTCTCTGGCTTCAGGGCAGGGGCTGGAGGAGCAGCTATCTCCCAGACAGAAGTGCTAGCAGAGGCCATTGTTCCTTTGCTGAGCCCTTCCCTCACAGAGCTGAAAAGTAGGCAAAAAATCTGAGTCTCCATCAAACTGGTTAATACTGGTCGCCCTGCATCAGTGATTCCCTGAGACCCTGCACCATCAAACTTGTAGATCTACCACCCAAGCCATTTCCAATGGCTTTTCTATAAAAACAGCCTGTCTAGGCTGTTTTTCCTAAAATCTCTCAAAAGGCTGAAAAACTCAAAACAGAGAGCATCTGCCCTCTGTGTACCCTGAACCTCTTGCCAAGTGGCTGTAGGCCTGGCACTAAAGGCAGCCAGCCTTGGTTTGCAGCTTGGCCCCTCCTGTGGTACCTCAAAGCCCATCTGCAGGTCACTTTTTAGCTCATATCAGGTAGCCCCAAGTGGCAGCTGATCTTGACCTACACTTTACAGAATGCCCCAGAGCCAGTGCACCCAAGTAGACAAATTTTGGACAGCATCAGACCATACTGAATCATCACCCAACCAAGTCCATGAGTGACACACTCAACAGGGACACATTGCACCCCACAACAACTTGGCAGCAAGTGTTGCTCCAGGCAGTGACCCTTACACAGCAGATTCTCTGCTGTAGTCAATCAGCCTAGGGGTAAACCCTTTCCACTGAAACGCCAACAGTAATCAAGGCTCAAGTAAAACAGGAGGGTACACATAGTCCATGGGGGGAATATACCTGGAGCACCCAGCTCAGGTAACCAGGGTGGATGTAGCACTGGGTCCTATAGGACTCCTCCTACATAAGGCCAACTCTACCAAGATTGGAAGATGTAGTAGCTGCTTTAACCAATACATAAAAAGCAAAACAAGAAGGCAGCAAAATGAGGTAACAAAAAAACCATATCCCAAATGAAAGAACAGAACAAAACTCCAGGAAAAGACCTAAATAAAATGCAGACAAAGAACATACCAAACACAGAGTTCAAAACACTGTCTGTAAGAATCCTCAACAAGCTTAGGGGAAGAGTAGATGAACTTACTGATAACTTCAAGAAAGATATAAGAAAGAAAGAACCACTCAAACATGAAGAATACAATAACCGAAATGAAGAATTCATTATAGGGAGTTAACTGTAACGTAGATGAAGCAAAGGATCAAATCAGAAATTTGGAAAAAAGCAGAAAACGCCCAATCAGAACATCAAAAAACAAGAAACCAACATAATGAGAATACTATTAAGAAGTCTCTAGGACAAGCTCAAGTATACCAACATTCGTATCATGGAGGGCACTGGAAGGAGAAAAGTGAAATCAAGGAATTAAAAAACTATTTGAAAAAGTAGTGATGAAAAAGTGTCCTAACCCAGTGAAGGAAACAGATATATAAGTCCAGGAAATGCAAAGTTCCGAACAAAATGAACCCAAAGAAACCCACACCAAGACACATCATAATTAATATGCAAAAGGTTAAAGACATACAAAGAATCTTAATAGCTGCAAGAGAAAAGCAGTTACCTACCTATAAGGGAGCTCCCATACAACTGTGAGCTGATTTCTCAATAGAAACTTTGCAGGCCAAAAGAAACTGGCAAGAAATATTCAAAGTGATGAAAAGGAAGGACCCACAACCAAGATTACTACACCTACCAAAGCTATCATTTAGAATCAAAGAATAGAACTCCCCAGACAAGAAAAAACCTAAAGGACTTCATCACCACCAAACCAGTATTACAAGACATATTAAAGAATCCTTTTGAAGAAGAAACAAAACATCAAAACTATGAGCAATAAAATGGCAAGAAGTACGTATCTATCCACAATTATTTTAAATGCAAATGTATTAAATGCCCTAATCAAAAGACACAGGATGGCTGAGTGGATGAGAAAACAACACCCATACTGTGTATTGTCTTGAGACTTAATTCAGATCAAAAGACATACACAGACTGAAAGTAAAAGGATGGAAAAAGATATTTCAAGAAAATGGAAATGAAAAAAAAGATCTGGTATAACAACCCTTATACCAGATAAAATGGACTTTAAAACAAAAGCTATACAACAAGAGACAAATAAGGACCCACCAATTCCATTTTTGGGTATTTATCCAAAAAAACTTAAAATACCAATTCAAAAAGGCATATCCATACATATGTCCACTGTAGCATTATTTATAATAGCCAAGATATGGAAGCAACCTAAGTGCCATCAATAGACAAATGGATAAAAAAGTGGTACATATATACAATGTAATTATTACTCAGCCATAAAAAAGAATGAAATCTTACCATTTACAACAGCATAATGGACCTGGAAGGTATCATGTGAAGTGAGTTAAGTCAGAGAAAGACAAATACCATATAATTTCACTTATATACACAATCTAAAGAACAAAATAAAGGAACAAAAAAAACCAAAAACAGATTCATAGATACAGAGAACAGTTTGATAGTTGCCAGAGTAAACGGGGGTTGTGGAGAGAAGTGAAAAGGTGAATAGATTAAGAAGCATAAATTGGTAGTTACAAAATAGTCATGGGATATAAAGTGTAGCATGAGGAATATACTCAATAAAATTGTTTTAAGTATATATGGTGCTAGATGGGTACTAGATTTATTGGGGTTATCACTCAGTACACATTAAATGTCAAATCACAGCTGTACATCTGAAACTTATATAATATTGTTTGTCAATTAATTAAAAGGTAAAAAGTTATTTAAAAGTAAATAAAAATGCTATTATACAAAGACTGTATCTTTGCATAAAAAATTTAAAGAAAATGCAAATAAACTTACTTTGTCACAATGCAAAACACTGCCCTTTGAACTTTCTGCACTCTCTTTCTCTTTTTCAGTTCGCAAAGTATTAGAGGAAAACGGTAACACACCATCTGCATGCCCTCTACTATTTCTGTTACCAACAGAATTACCTAAAATATATAAAAATAATAATAAAGCAAAGTCAGTTTCAGTAATCTAATATAACAACCATTTTTTACTATTGCATTTATTTTAAGTAAACCTAATACTTAACACTCACATGACAAATATAGCAATTGGCATGAGAGAAAATAACCAACATGAGGCAACAGTATATGTGCTAAACTGCTAACATACAGAGAATTCATTTCTAATCCTCAAGCATCTGAATAGAGCATATTCATAATATACAACCAAGAAATAGAGACTACATGATTTTTAATAATACCAGTGTACTCAGGTATTATCAAAAAGCTCTTTACAGGGCACTCTACCTCTCGGGAGCCCTCCTGTGCCTTTCTTCTTCCCCCAGGCACATTACTTTGCCTCTCTCCTAAGCTCCAAGGGCACCTTCTTCTGCCTCTGAAACTTGTTTCTTGAGCCTACTCAACCCAGCTGGCTCACTTCTGCCACTTTCTAAATAAATTTTCGCTTCTAATATAGGAAAAAAAAGCACTCTGAAAAGTTTTAGATTGCCAGGATTTTTGGCAACACAAGGGTTAATACATATTAAATCATATCCAAAAAAATGAGTATTTTTGCAAAAATGAAAAGTCAAGTAGAATTTAAGAACAAAGGAATCAATACTTACTGATCCCTGGTAGAGAAAAAACATGGCCTTCCTCAGACTCTTTGTGAGTTGTTTCAGAATTTCTTGAAGAGTGTGAGCCATGGGAAATCAGAGAGCTGTTATTTTCTGACTGAGATTTACAGTTTAAACTACCATTTCCATTTGCCTGTTAAAAAAGTATAGTAGCTTTATGAATTTTTAAAGTTAAAAACATTTGACAGGTAAAATATGGGAGCTAAAAATGTCTTCTTTATAGAATACCAGATAGTTAATGTAATCACCAATGTAAAAACTATTTCAGGGGGCCTCAGAAATGATAATAAAACCAGTTCATAAAGGACTGTTTAGGAATCACAATGTTCACATGACCTTCATCTATCATCCCAAAATGACTTACTATAACAACGTGGGGGAAAGGCACCTCCCCAAGGAGATATCTGGTCAACATATTAACCAAGATAATCAGAGATGGCTTCACGAATATCAGGACAAACAGACTTAAATGTCTCCTGAGTGATGCTATGAGATGCACAGAACATCACCCATGTTTAATCTTAATCTGTTTATTTAAAAAATGTTTAATTTGACTTCTTGACTAATTTAATGCAATCAGGGGAAGGAAAACTGGGTCATTTTACAAAACAACAGGTCTAGATTTTACAAAATAGATTAATGGCCCTGGCCAGTGTGGCTCAGTTGGTTGGAGCATCTTCCATAACTGAAAGGTCATAGGTTAGATCCTGGTCAGGGCACATGCCTAGGTTGAGGGTTTGGTGTTCAGTCAGAGCACATCGTACAAGATGGAACCAATTGATGTTTCTCTCTCACATGGATGTTTCTCTCCCTCCATTTCCCTCTGTGTAAAATCAATAAGCATGTCCTCGGATGAAGATAAACAAATAGTTTAATAACCTGAAAGGACTACACCAAACTGAAAGAACAGAGATATAACCAAGTTCAAGTGTAATTTTGATCTGGATCAGAAAACAATAAAAATAAAGAACATTTTGGAGAAAACTAAGTAAATTTGAATATAGTCTGTATATTAATTTAAATTACTGTGTCAAAGTAAGATAACAGTTGAAATTTTGTAGGAAAGTGTTCTTATTCACAGGAGATAAATGCTGAAGTACTAGGGTAAAATGTCATACTAACTGCAACTTTCAAATGATTCAGGAATAAAGCACTTATGGGGGAACAAAATGCAAAGATGGCAAAAATATTAACAATTAGTTAATCTAGATGTGAGATGTATAGATGTTCACTCTACTATTCTTCTAATTTTTCTGTATGTGAATGAAAAGGTAAGAGAAGACAGAAAAGGTGTTTATCATCAGTCTATATAAGGGAAAAAGAGTCCAAAGAAAACAAAAGCTTAAGTTCTATGTTAAAATCCAAAGAGACCAGTAATAACTTTCTAATGTTGAATATCTGAAATCCCATAACAAATGGAACATACCTCACCAGAATCACCTACAGGTAACTTAAAATCCTTTTCCGGAAGTTCCTGTTCTTCTTGGTCTTCATATATCATTCCTGGAATTGCCAGTTTCTCAAAATAAGCCTCCAAATGATCATCATAAAACTCATCATCATCAATATCACCATCTATTAGTAAATGGAAGAAAAACAGAACAGGCTTTAAAGTAGTGATTGAACTATAATTAAATCAAAAGGTTGATAACACATTTAAGTCAATGGTTTATGTGATTTTGTTTTAACATTTACATGACAAAACTTATTAATTTCAGCCTATGAATTATTATAAGCATTCTAATATACAAGGTTGGTCCAAAAAAATTCCAGCCATTGTTAATATAACAAGAATGGTTTGCATGACACTGAAAGAACCTGGCAGCCAAAGACAGTGCACTGGAATGTACATGTATTAACAATGATGACTTCACTGTATTAGTCAGTGGGGGTGGTTGACGCTGACGAATGAGCATGTGTACTGTGTAGCTATAGCATTCAAAATGACTGAGTGAGTAGAACCACAAATCTGATTCAAATTTTGCTTTTTCCTCTGCAGAATGACTTACTTCACTTACACAATGCCCTCAAGATTCATTCATGTTGTTAATGTCAAGATTTGATTTTTTTTTTATGGCTGAATAATATTTTATTGTGTGTTTATACGAGGTCTGTCCAAAAAGTCCAGCCTTTGTTAATATGATAAGAACAGTTTGTGCAACATCGATGTAACCTCGCAGCCATGGAGAGTGGACTGCAACGTGCATGTGTGAACAATGACAACTTCACTGTACTAGTCATTGGAGGCAGTAGGTGCCACTGAGTGAGCTTATATGTTGTGTGACTGTTGTATTCAAGAGACTGAGCAAGTAGAGCAATGAATCTGCATCAAATTTTGCTTTAAGCTTGAACACTCCTCCATGGAAACTATTCAGAAGGCCATAGCCCTGGGCAACTGGTGATTGGCAGCTTCATCACAACAACATGCCCACTCATGCATCACATCTCATGTAGAGCTCTGTGGTGAAACATCAAATCACTCAGATAACTCTGCCTCCCTACAGCCCAGATTCGGCACCCTGCAACTTCTGGCATTTCCCAAAATTAAAATCACCTTTGAAAGGTGATTTTAGGGAGGATATTTCAGACCGTCAATGAGATTCAGGAAAATACAATGGGACAAATAATGGTGACTGGGAGAACTGTGTGAGGTCCCAAAGTGCTTACTTTGAAGGGGACTGTGACATCAGTGTCCTATGTACAATATTTCTTGTGTCTTTTATCTTCTTCAATAAATGTCTCTTTTTCACAGTACATGTCTGGGTACTTTCTGGACAGACTTCATAAAATGTTTAACACTCTTTGACAGGGTAACACAGAAATAAATCCCGGCATGTACCATAAGTTAGGGTATAATAAATGTGGCATTAAAGATCATCAGGAAAAGGGTAGATTATTCAGAAAAATGAAGTGGCCCAAAACACATCATAATTAAAAGGCCAAATATTAAAGATAAAGAGAGACTATTAAAAGCACCAAGAGAAAAGTAGTTACAAGATGGTTCCCAGATGGGAGTGGGGAGAGGGAGAATGCGTAAAGAGGTAAAGGGATTAAGAAGTACAAATTGGTAGTTACAGAATAACCATGGGGATGTGAAGTACAGTGTAGGACATGGAGTAGCCAAAGAACTTAAAAGCACAGCCCATGGACATGAACAATGGATGGACGATTGCCTGTGGCAGTGGGGGGTTACTGAATGGAGGGGTACAAAGAGGGAAAAAATCAGGATAACTGTATAACATAATCAATAAAATATAATTAAAAAAAAAGGAAAATGAAAACGGAGTGGCGAATGGGTAAATCTATCAAAAAAGGATAGATAAGCCCATCATAAAAGTAAAAAAGGTGAATTAATAATTAACTGCAAAGTGAAACATCAAACAATATCTGATCTTGAGAAAGAGAAATCAAGGAAAAATATCAAAGTTTTGAAAACTAATAGGTATAATTAAAAATATTCAACCTCTACCAAAACCAGAAAGTTGCAAATAAATAAATAAAACAATACTGGTAGTTTTATTTTGTTTGATTTTGGGGTTTTGTTTTTTGGGGGGGTCAGGAGCAGTGCTTTTTTTATTTTAACAAACAGCCGGCAGGGACAAATAAAACTATAACACTTAATCCCTAGTAATGGGATTACTGTATCCTCTTTCAGTAAAGCTTCACAGTTATTTTCTTGAATCAGAATTACTCATCCTCCCATGGTTTATGCACAACTTATACTGTTGAGATGTCCATAACACAGTGGGATGTTTACCTATGCATCTCTTTTCTTTCTTGGCAGGTCTTTTAGCAGAGACTAAATATTTCATGGTTCACCCAATTTCTCAACATAGCTCTTTACACTGAGGGGAACCTAGGGCTACTACTTCATATCCTTATTATAATAAACTCAGGGATAAGCATATCAGGATTGATACGTAAAAATGTTTTAAAAATTCATCACTTAACAGAAGTGGCCATTTGAGTGCTGGCGGGTAAGAAGTAAAGGAGAAGGCAAGAAACAAAAAGCTAGCATAAAAACTATAGCAATCAAGAAGCAAAGAGACATGAATTGGCAAGGTAAGGGCTAGGAAAACACAAATTACTTTACAGTACCAGAAGAATCTTCTAAGCTTGTAAGTGATGTAAGTTTCTCATTTTCTATTAAACTAGCATGGCTTAAATCATTGTTTGGATTCTTGTCTTCAAAATATTTTCCAGCATCAAGATGAGCAATCTATAAGAAATAAAGCGCATGTAAGAGAAGTATACTCATTGCTTTGAACACCATAGCACAAGGCTGCAAGAAGGATTGCCAATATCTGCTCAGTATCTGTAATTCACAATTTACACAATGAAGGCCTCAGTATCTGTAATTCAGTATCTGTACTGAATGTGCTCAGTATCTGTAATTCACAATTTACGCAATGAAGGCCTAGTTGTTTTGCATGCATTAATAACTTTCTTCTGGGGATTTCAGTAAAGATGGCAACAAGCGCAGACATGGCTCACCTCTTTGCACAACCACATCAAAATTACACTACAATATAGAACGACCAAAACTTGGGAACATCAGAAATCAAGTTGAATGGATGTCTGACAACTATGGAATTGAGGAAACCACATCCATCCAGAGTGGTTGGAAGGGTGCAAATGCAGAATGGGCTGGCCCTACATCCACCTGGATAAAAATTCAGGACAGACAGCTCAGGAATGAGGAGTCCCAGTCCCACACCAGGTCCCCTAGGCCAGGATTCCAGTGCCAAGAAGGTAAGTCCCCACAAATTCTGGTTGTAAAAACCAGCAGAGATTGAGTCAGTGAAGGAGGCTGCAGGAGCCCTCACCAGTTCCTCTTGGGGAACCCACATATGGACTCACCTATTTAGACTTGCTCCCTTTGAGCTCCAGCACTAGGGTGGCTGCTTGAAGGACAGCAGTAGTTTTAAGGGAGACTGAAGTTTCCAGCATCAGGGCAAGCAGAGGACATTGTCTGTTTGCTGAGCCTCCCCCTGTACAGTCTGTAGGCTGGTGCCATATCTGGGACTCCATCAACCTGCCTAACAGTGTCTGACCCATCCTGGAGATCCACAGAGGCTCTACCCCACCTAACTTACAGGCCCACCCAGGCTGCTTTTCCGTAAGAATGGCTGGTCTTGGCTCCTAATCCTACCAAACAAGCAACAGCTGGCCTCAGTGAGACCTAGTGGCAGCCAGATTAAAGTCACAGCTTGGATTCCCCTAGGAGTCACCTAGCCCAGCATAAGTAGCAGCCATCTCAGATTGCTTTACAGCTCAGGCAGGGCACCCTAAGGCAAAACACAGGTGGGGATGGACCTGAGCCTATACCACCCAGGAAATCCCAGGATGCAATGCACCCAGTGGACAGCTACAGACCACATCAGAGCACCACCACCCTGCCCCTGCATAGAGATCCTCCATGGAGGGCAGAGGTTGGTCGTCAGTGGTCACAGCCAATGCTTACAGCTGACTGGCCTAAGTAAATCCCTCCCATTGACCTGCCAACAGCAACCAAGGCTCAGCTATATGAGGAGGATATACTCAGCTCACACAAAAAGCATACCTCAAGTACCTAGTTTGGGTGATAGGGAAAACTGGGCCACTGGACCCTACAGAACAGCTACTACATTAGGCCACATTACCAAGACCTGGAGTCAAAGCAGCTCCATCTAATACGCAGAAACACAGGGAGGCTGCCAAAATGAAGGGACAAAGAAACATGGCCCAAAGGAAAGAACAGATCAAAAGTCCAGAAAGAGAGAGCTAAATGAAATGGAGATAAGCAATCTATCAGATGCAGAGTTCAAAACACTGGTTATAAGGATGCTCAAGGAACTTAGTGAGTACCTCAACAGCATAAAAAAGACCCACTCAGAAGCAAAGGATACACCAAGTGAAATAAAGAACAATTAACAGGGAAACAACAGTAGAATGGATGAAGCCGAGAATCAAATCAATGATTTGAAACACAAGGAGCCAAAAAAACAACCACACAGAACAAGAAAAAAGAATCCCCCCCAAATGAGGTCAGTATAAATAGCCTTTATGACAAGTTTAAGAGCTCCAACATTAACCTCTTATGGATGCTAGAAGTAGAAGAGAAAGAGCAAGAAACTGGAAATCTATTTGAAAAAGTAGTGAAAGAAAATTTCCCTGATTTGGTGAAGAAAATAGACATGCAACTCCAGGAAGCACCAAGAGTCCCAATTATGATGGATATAAAGAGGCCTATTCCAAGACACATCATTATTAAAAGGCCAAAGATTAAAGATTAAAAGAGAATCCTAAAACCAGAGAAAAGAAGTTAGTTACTGGAAGGTTGCCAGATGGGAGGGTGGAGGGGGAGAATGGGTAAAGAGGTGAGGGGATTAAGAATACAAATAGGTTATTACAGAATAGCCCTGGGGATGTAAAGTACAGTATAGGAAATACAGTAGCCAAAGAACTTGCATGCATGACCCATGGTAATGAACAATGTTGGGGGTATTGCCTGAGAGAGTGAGAGTGCTGGGTGGAGTGTGGTAAAGGGGGAAAAATCAGGACAACCATAACAGCATAATCAATAAAATATAATTTAAAAAGTACCCTTCTTCCTACCCCAATGTCACCTTCCTCCCATGACCCACATCCTTAAATTTAATATCTCAAAACATGCACATGCTCATAAGATCTAGTAATATAGTTGGTATACTAATAAGGTAACTAAGTTTCAGTAACACAGGCTTGCAACAGGAAGTGAAAATAATAGCAAAGTTGGACTGAGCAACCTACAATGGAAAAAGGTTTCTCTGTTCTTCAACCCAGGTACCATGTACCCCTAAGTACATTCAGGCTCAGAATACAATGTAATATTTCCTTCTAAGTGTCAAGTTAATTTCACAATCATATTATTTATCAAACAATACCAACTTCAGAATTACATTGCAAAATGCACACTAATTTTTAAGATTAAAAACATGGGTTCCCCATGCAACTGCACACTTATAGACGGCAGTGCTGCGATAATGCACATCATATAAGCTCATAAAGATCTAAGGCACCAGGGGTACCAGAGGCTACTGTTGTGGAACATAGGCTCTGTGTGTTGGAATATTTCATAATAAAAAATTAGGGAAAAATATGTATGAGTAAGATCAGTATGTAAAACACCGCTGCCTTTTTTGGTTATGGATGCTACTGACAACTCCATTCACTCTGCCATGCTTGTTACCTTACATATGGGCCCACTAAACTAGAGAGACCCTGAAAAACATCTTGATTCTGTTTAAGTGGTGTAGTTCTTACAGTTTAGATCAGGGGGGGTCAAATTCATTTTCACTGGGGGTCACATCAGCCTTACGGTTGCCTTCAAAGGGCCAAATGTAATTTTAGGACTATATAAATGTTAACTATTCTTAACAGTTAAGCAAGAGGTTGGCGCTGCCACCAGGTAGAAACAAGGTAGAGGGCTGGATTTGGCCCACGGGACCTTATGTTTGCCACCTGTGGTTTAGATGACGAGACCTGCCAAAACATATTTCCTTTAGTCTCTTGGATACCAGGACAGTTAAAGCTAAATCAGGACAGTTAAAGCTGAAATCTAGTAGTAACTCCCTCGAGTCCAGGTTTTTAAATATTTATTTTCCTTTTTCTCTCACTTCTTCGACCTTTTATCAAATATCTCATGTTTCTGTACTTGTTTTGCTGCTTTCCAGTTTTATGGTCTCTCTCTTTCATTATCAATGATTTCTAATGTTTTCAGGAAGCCAGTTCTTCAACCACTAAGCAAATAAATTACCTTTCAAAGGAAAATATTATGTTCTCTCTTTAGAAACCTTATTTTTCTAAATGTTCAAAGAAATCATGTTTTCTAACTCAATTTCAATTTGACTACACCTGAACTTCCTATCAAAGCCCATCTCATACTTCAAAGTTACTAGTGGTGACATACAGTGAGCAAGCTTATGGAGCAGAGGTCAACAAACATTTTCTGTAAAGGGCCAAACAGTAAATATTTCAGGTTTCGCCAGCATAGTCTCTGTCACACTTTTCAACCCAGCTATTAAGAGCCATGAACAATACAGAAACAAATGAGTGTGGCTATGTTCCAATAGAACTGGTATAGGGAAATAACTCTTACTTTGAACTCTTATAATCATTATATAAAAACTATCTTAAAAATTCCTAAAGTAAAAGAAAAACTGCAACTTCTTTATCAGCTTTAAAAGTACTTAGCTTATATTTTATAAACAAGTTACATAAATATGACACTATAGGCCTAAAATCCCAGTTCACTGTTTGCATTGGACATAAACTATGTAACTGCTCAACACCCCTTCGTTTGGGGAGCCCATGTCTTTTTACTTTGTGTGGTCCTGGTAGGGTTATCAGTCATATCCTCTATCTGTGCACATACAGACACTGATGCTCACATACACACACAGACAAGTAAACATACAGTCCATGTCATAAATCAGAGTGCTTTACCTCAACCCACCTCTTTGCTCAGTGATTTACATAGGGAAAGACATATGACTCAAGTGAGCTCATTAGAGTTGTCTTCTATTTTTTTGTTTTTAATTTATCCCAAAGAAAGATCATGCTTTTCTTTTTTATCATGGATGTTAAGAGTGTGGGGTTGAGTTGCCTACAAATAAAGACAGCTTCCCTATCATTCACGAAATTATTGAGTATGTGCTAACTCTGTGCCATGCACTCGGGATACACTAAACAAAACAAAGAGGACTCCTTACCCTCGAGACCCAACATCCTAGAGGGAACCAGCAAGCAAAGGGACAGCCAATCCTGATGACACAAAAAGCACAGGAATACATAGTCCCTGACCAGAACTACTCTCCACTTCCTAGTTACCTGAAGCAGTATCTTGGATTCTTCCTATTCACAAGTAGAAGATTTCTATTACCAGTACTACTTAGCATTTATATATGTGAAATAGGAACTTTCACTCTCCCAATAACTCCAGAAATTGGTAACAAACATATAAAAATTTACCTTGTTCTCATTATTCATCCATGATTGTAAACAAAAACCAACAGATGAGTCTATTTAAAAAAACAAAAACAAAAACTGAAAGACCAAGTTATTTTATCAACTGAATAGCCAACAGTATCTAAAAATAGCAAATTATTGAACTAAACACTTTTCCCTTTAAATAGAACACAGCACACATAAGTAATGCTCTAGAACCCACCATTGGTCAGTTAAATCAGAAAACTATTAGAATGGGAGTGTTCAAAATTAGCCCTGGCTGGTGTGGCTCAGTGGATTGAGCACCAGCTGTGAACCAAAAAGTTGCCAGTTTGACTCCTGGTCAGGGCACATGCCTGGGTGGTAGGGCAAGTCCCCAGTTGAGGGCATGCGAGAGGCAACCAATTGATGTTTCTCACACATTCATGTTTCTCTCCCTCACTTTCTTCCTCCCTTCTCCTCTCTCTGAAAATAAATAAAATCTTTAAAAAAAAATTATCCACATGCCCAAATAATTTAATATGAATCTAATAAAGATTCATATTAAATTAATTTAATATGAATCTAATAAAGATTCATATTAAATCTAGCTTTATAGAGGGTCTGGGGAAGAGATAAGCAAGAAAAATGACAACCATGAGTAAGCAACAGAATCCAAATACTGGGGCAATCTATATAGTGACTGACCTAGCCTATCTCAACAAGGCACTGACTTAACAGACATAACAACAAATGTACCATAACATAACTTTTCTTGAACCCAAATTCAACCAAACAGATTAGTAAATTGGATATGAACTAGAGTAGAGTACTATGTGACAATAAAAAAAATTAAGTTTGTTAATGGTCTTGATAGCATGTGGTTATAAAAGAAAATGTCCATATTTTCAGAGATGAACACAGAAATATGTAGGAATAAAATGTTTGGAATTTTTAAATAACATAAGAAAAAAATAAACCAGAAGAGATGAATCAAGCATGACAAAATCTTATACTAACTGAAACTATGGGATAGATAAATGGGAGTTTTTAACTGATATGAAATCTATAGATCATAAAATCATCCTCTGAAAGCATAAAATTTAGTTTTTTAGTATATTCACAAGGCTGTATAACCATATTTACTCTAATTCTAAGAGTGTCATTACTCTGGAAAAACACTATACTCATTAGTAGTCACTCCCCATTCTCCCTTCCCCCGAACTCTAGAAACCATTAATCTGCATTCTGTATCAATTTCCCTATTATGTATCCACACATTTACCTATGCATAAATAGAATTCTACAACATGTAACCCTTTGTGTCTGTCTTCTTTCATGTAGCATAATGTTTCCAAGATTCATCCATAATAGAGCACTTATTAATACTTTACTCCTTTTTATGGCTGAATACTACTCAATGTATGGACACAGACCATTTTGTTTATATACTCATCATTTAATGGACATTTAAGTTGTTTCCCCTTTTTATTTATTGTGACTAATGCTGCTATGAAGTCATGTAAAAGTTTGTATGGACATATATATCCATTTCCCTTGGGTATACACTTAGGACTACAATTCCTGAATCACATACATGGTAATGCTATGTTTTACATTTGATAAAACTGTCTAACTATTGGGTTGGCCAAAAGTTCATACAATGTCTCTAGTAGGACTTAGCTGTCTTTAACTTCATTTTAAACAATTTTGTTAGATTGTATTGTGACAGCTGTCTTATCAGCATTCATTTAAAAAAGAAAAACATCAAAAGTGGTGAATTTTTATGCAGTCATTTTAATATTGAAGATGGAAGAGATACATTTTCTATATATTATGCTTATCATCTCAAAAAAAGGTAAAAATGCAACAGACGCAAAAGACTTTTGCAGTGTGGAGAAGGTGCTGTGGCTAACTGAACCTGCCACAAGTGGTTTGCAAACTTCCTTGGTTACTACTGACATTTTGTCCAAATAATTCTTTGCTCCAGGGCTGTCTTATGCATTGGAAGATGTTTAGCAGCACCCCTGGCCTCTACCCACTAGAAGTCAATAGAGGGAGATAGCCGACATAACTTGAAATAGCCAAATGAAAAAAGTTATTGGTGAAAATGAAAAATTTGTCTTCTATTTTACAGAAAAAATTAAATGGACTTTTTGGCCAACCCAGTATTTTCACAGCAGCTATATCATTTTATATTCCCACCAGCAATGGACGAGGGTTTCAAATCTCCATACCAACACTTGTTATTGTCCATCTTTTTGATTATAGCTATTCTAGTAGGTGCAAAATGGTATCTCATGATTTTGATTTGAATATTCCTGATGACTAAAGATATTGAACATCTTTTCATCTTTATTGGTCATTTGTACAACTTCTTTTTTTCCTAATATTTTATTTATTTATTTTTACAGAGGGGGGAAAGAAAGAGGAGGAGAGAAACATCAATGTGTGGTAGCTTCTCACGCACCCCCTACTAGGGGCACAACTTGGATCACAAGCCAGGCATGTGCCCTGACTGGGAATTGAACCAGCGACCCTTTGGTTCACAGGCCGGTGCTCAATCCACTGAGCCACAACAGCCAGGGCTACAACTTCTTTACTGAAATGTTTATTGAAATCCTTTGCCCATTACACACAGTACTGGGTTTTCCTTTTATTGAGTTGTAAAACTTCTTTATATATTTTGAATGCTAATCCCTTACCATATATAAGATTTTCATATATTCCTCCTAAATTGTGGTTGGCTTTTCACTGTCTTGATAGTGTCTTTTGAAGCACAAAAGTTCAATTTTGAGGAAGTCCAATTTATCTATTTTTTCTTCTATTGCTTATGAATGTGAGGAGTTAATACTATTCTACTTTTATGCATACTTGACATTTTCCATAAAGAGAAATACAAACATCCTTCAATTTTTTAACATAAATATATAAATGTGCACTCATTCATCAATCTTATAATGCAGCTAAAGCAAGGCCTTTTGAGTACTGAATCAGTTTGGAGTTACACGGTATCTTTGTTACATAAGCATATACATACTTTTCAGATTCTAGTCTTTATTTCTTTGAAAAAGAGAATACAGAATACTTAAAAGCAATCTGACAGGAGAAGCCCTGTACAATTTTCCCCACATTTTTGCAGTTTCTCCCCCAGATCTAATTTGAAGCAATTTTTCATATAATTCCAAAGTATTCAATTTTGTTATCTTAGAAAAACTATTTTTAGAACTTATAATTCTTATAAAAATAAGTTTAGGAACAAAAATGATTGTTAATAAGAATATAAATTAATTAGTAAAGAGAAATGCAAAAGGTATACTAAAATCAGTCTCCTTGTCTTGAACATAAAGTGTGCTGTGGCTATCAGTGTGGTTTCCAAAGGAAAGGAGATTTCAGCTTAATCAGTAAAGACAATTAAGAAATTGATTTTAAGAGACCTTTTCCTATAAAGTATTATAAACATAATATTAATAGGTAAATGTCAAACCAAAGCATTTTCAGCTAACAGCTTAAGATATATATAGCTGTTAAGTTATAGCTTAAGATAAATACCAGTCCAAAGATAGAGAAATGAGAAAGGAAAATAAAATATATAAATTAAGAAATAATTCCTTATACTTCAGGACCTTGCACTTGTTCCAGTGGTAAAATCCTAACACAAGAATCTTCACTCTGAAAGGATTCTGCAGTTTTAGTCTCTTTCTCTTCTGTTTTTGCCAGATCGCTGGGAAAAGCCAACTCTTTGAGGACAGCATCCGACAAATGTTGACTTTCTATGTGGTTCTTTCTCCTAGAAACAGAACTTTTGAAATTAAGGAACAGATTGATCATGAAATGTTAGTCACCTTGGGAAAATCTATAAAACATCCATTAATCAGTTATGCATTTTATCTCTCAAAAAAGTAAATACAATGAAAAGAAACATTGCTAGGACCAGCCAAAAACTACAACTGGTCACACTGCATGTCACACTAGGAACTGCGCCATCATTTTGCGTCCAGTGATGGACAGTCTACCAAAATCAAATACATTATCACACTGCTACTGTGCCTCTCAAGTGATGAGGGTTTTTTCTTTCCCAAATAAGGATCTCCAAATCTATCATATATAGAGAGAAAGTCGGCTTTCTAAAAACAAGATAAACTCAAAGGTTACTGCTAGGCTTGCCAAATAGCTAATTATCTGAATTACTAAATGTTTTAACAAGTTTTATTGTTAGCCCCTACCACTGTTCTTGTCCCTATTTTTCTATCTACATCTGTTGTTTTATGTCTAGATGAAAATGTTTTCCCTTAAAGGCAGTTTTCCTCCCAACCTACGGCAAAAGCTCCTGGGTCTGTCACAGCTCACAGAGTCATTTCACCAATAGGAGGAGGGGTAAGGATGGAACTGTAGAAAAAAGCTTCTAAATGCAACAAATTTATCATCTGACCAACTAATATCTAGGGCTAGGCTTAAATCTGCCAGGGTGACTGAAAAGAAAGTAGCCCTTCCATATACTCCAAATTCTAACCCTTTGTGCCTACGGCAATTCCCCAACTCTAATTTCTTTCCCCGTTTCTCCACCTCTTTATTGGTGCTAAAATTAAAAGCCACTAACTTAATCCAATGGTGCATTCATAGGCCAATATAGGAAAGTTTCACCCCAATCAAATAGAGCTGATAAAAGAAGGGTTGGATAGGCAGGAAGCATATAAATGGATACAAAGTAATGTGAGAGAGAAGATAAAAAGAAAAAGTGGTGGAAGGGAGTAAGATGGTGACATGAAATATAAAAACGAAAAAACAAGTTAGGACATTCTGGTTAATTTTGTATTTTAAAGCCCTCCCTTGAGCAGAGCATGTAGTGTGACATTAGAACTTGAGCATAACAGAGATAGTTGAGGGCACTCTAACTGCTACCATTCCTAAAATCTTCTTCAAACTTACACCTATCCCTTGTTTTTATTAGCCCATCAAAATTTATCAAATTAAGTCGTAAGCGTCAAGTAAAGTTGTCAAACCTCCAGGGAATTCATTAAAATGCCAGTAAGGACAGCTATAAGTGAAGCAATCTAGATGAGATCCACCAATCCTAGCCCAACCTTACCTCTGATTCTATAATCTGAAAAGTAGATGGGAGGTGCAGAGGAAAAGAAATCTGTGGTCCAGAATAAAAACAAAGCATCCAAGAGCAGAAAACAAATCTGCCTGGAAGAACCACAGTAATATCTCCTGACTATAGTCAGAAGGAGGGCAGGAGGCGAGAGCAGCAGAGAGTGATTGACTGAAAGTCTGTCAAGATCTCCATGTCAGGCAGAACTCTACTGTTTCTTCTCAACCCACACACACAAAACAACAGTGTCAACATGATACTGAACACCTAGGGAAAAGGCTCTTCTCCAGACAAGGCATACAAAACACCTGTGCAGAATAAAGCTATGATGGTAACAGCAGCCCAGAACAGAGCATTAAACCCCTAGCATGAAACATGCCCCTCACCCCCACCACAGCCTGTTCATCCTAATGTGAAGCTGGCCAGGGGTGCTGCCCTACTCACACAGAGACCTAGTGGAAATGACACCTGGACACCCAACAGCTGAGCATGTCTACATTAGCAGCCTAGAAGACAGCTACTACCCTGGATGGTGTGAGTCAGTTGAAAGAAGCATTGTCCCATACACCAAATGGCTGCAGGTGCAATCCCCAGACAGGACATGTATAGGAAGCAACCAATCAATGTTATCGATGTTTCACATCAATGTTTCTCTCTTTCTCTCTCCCTTTCTCTCTCTCTAAAATCAATAAATATATATTTTTTAATTTAATTAAAAGAAAAAAAGACAGCCACAATCAGACACATTTGGAGAAGGAGCTGCTCAAGAGAGGAAAAAATAAAGATGAACAAACTAAACAAATAACCCCAGAGACAAGGAATAATTTATAGAACTTTGAAAAAAATTCATTTACAATCTTCAGAAACACTCAAGTAGCTAGCTATTGCATCCACAAAAAGGAAGCCATTACAAAAAATGAGAGACCAGAAAAAAAGAGCACTCAAAATTATGAACTTAATAATCTACAAAACTGTCTTTTCTTTGAAAAAAGAAAAAAATAGGAAAAAACAATGGAAACAGATTAATACAAGCAGTCCAAAACAGGACCAGAAAGAAGAGATAAAAATAGAAAGTTGCCAAAGTATTAATAATATAGAGTAAAGCACAGAAACCTCTGAATTGATGTCAATTAAAATTTAGTGAGTGGGGGAGAGGGGAAACCCAGTCCAGGAGTTGAGCGTGAGGCCAACACAATGCATGTAGGACTTTACTTCATTGAGACTCCTATCTTCCACCAACAGAGGTCAAAAACACCACTTCCCCAGACCTCTTCGCCTCCAAAGAGTGTCAAATAGTTACTACCAATATTCCCCTTGCCTCCCCCCATAACCAGTCTTATCACCAATATCACTTCCGTGAGACTAACTTCATGATGTCCTTTGTCCCTATTTATTTCAGTCCCTAGAATAAATCAGGAATCCTTACTGCCAGCATTCTAAGCTGCCTAAGACTGCACACCCCCTTTCTTCCGTTCCCAACAAACAAACCTTTCCACTGTGCTTTTAGAAAGTACAGTGCTGGATTAGCAAAATTTTGCTATTCCTGAACCCCTTTCCCTAAACATTCCTCTCACCTCACTGCTTTAATGAAAATCTGGATGTCCTCTGAGAACATTGCTCTCCCTAAGCTTTGTCAAATGGGGACAGGACTGTTGTCCCTCCCACAGCATTAGGATCACTGGGTGTGGAGATGGAATACATCCCATATTTTGCTGTGTATAAGGTGTACTTTTTTGCCCAAATTTTTGAGGGAAAAATAAAGATGCATATTATACATGGTTATAATGATTACATACCATGAGTATAATATTCCCAAGTAGAATGAGCACAAAAACATGGGTGTGCATTATACGCAGGAGCGCATTATACATAGCAAAATGCTTAAGTCCTCAGTACCACTTCCAGATCATTCTTCCTAAAGCCTCTCAACTGAGAATCACCTACTACTCCTCATATCATCTGCCTTAGTACCACACTCCATAATCCTGTGACTCCACCCAAGTCTCCAATTGCCACATTTCACACTTTAACCCTTCTGATATCCTCTCCCCTTCCTTAAGATAAATCCCATGGCCAGTCATCATACATCTCAACTCCCTTGTCCCTTCCCCTATCAAAATACAACCCTGGTTAACCTCAACTCTCCACTTAGACTTTACCAGCACTCCTGTAGCTGCTAAATGTGGTTGGAGAAAATATCACAATCACACTGAGCAGTCTCACACTGAAGTCATTACCATGACCCTCAACTGGGGCTCCTGATGCTCTCTGACAACCCTCCTATATTTCCCTTGTCTGTTCACTTTTCCCACATTCCCATAGGATTTTTACATCTGGCTTTTCAAACCACCAACTCCTCCTTCTCCTCCCTGCTCACTGAGTTGATGGAAAAACCTGCAGCACTGAAAGGACAACTTCCTCAGATTCTCACCACATGTATGCACACATATTCCACTTTCTCATCCGTTAATACAGAGGAACCATCCATAGTCAACCCCTCTAAAGTCATTCCCTCCATTGCACATTAGATCCTAGCCTCTCTTATTATTTACACAAAGACATTGCTCTATCAAGTGTCTTCTCTTTCTACATAATTCAAATTTTCCTTTTCCAAATAATCATCCTTATTACCATCTAAACATGCAATAACTCAACCCACCACAAAAAAAGAAAAAAAAACTTCTCTTGTCCCATGACATCTACCAACTATCACAGCCCAGTTCTCTGCTCCCTTTTGTAGAAAAACTCCACAAGTTGTCTACTCTTACTGTCTCCAATACTAACTTCCCATTCTCCCTTACACTCTACTACACTACTGTGCCTCCTCCTACTTCCACCAAAACCACTTGTCAGGGATATCAAGTCTATGCTAATTCCAACACTCACTTCTTAGTCCTCATTTTATATGACACACTGAATTACTTTCTCTTCCTTTATGTGTGTCTTCATGTGGCTTTCAAGACACTCTTCCTACCTCTAATCACTAATTCTTAGTCCATATGTCCATTCTCTCTCCCCATCTTCTTAATACAGAGTAGGCAAAGTTGGTCTTTGGCTACTCTGTATTAAGTAGGCAAAGTTGTCAGTACATACAACATAGTTTATTCTTGTATTATTATTTATTTATTAATGATTGTACTATTTATTATTAACCTACTTTTACCCACCCCTATACTGAAGCACCTAAACATCAAGTCTTGATGCTCTTCTCTTCTCCATTTAACTCACTACCTTGATAATCCAACCTCCTAGTGGTCTTCCTGCTTCCAGTCTTAACTCCCAACCATCTAGTCTCAACACAGTAGCAAGAGTGAGCCTTTTAAAACATAATTCAAATGGGACCCTCTAATGGCTTTCTGTCTCGAAATCCAAGTGCTTGCTCATCCACTCTAGCCTCCTTCCTGGCCATGCTCCTACCTTAGTGACTTTATGCTGGTTGCACTCTCTACCTGAAATCCTCTTCCTCCTGATAGCCACAAGGCTAACTTCCTCCTTCAAACCTTTGCATATATCTTAAACCTTCTCAATGAGACTCACACTGACCATTCCCTTCCCTTCCTAATAACCCTCCTTATCATATTCTACTTTTTCTGGCACTTTTCCCTTCTTATAAGATTTTCCCTACTATAAAATTGGTATATTTTAATGTTTTTCTTAATGTTTGTCTTGTTCACTGATAATTTCTAAATACCTGGAGAAGTATCTGGCACATAATAGGCACTTATCAGAAATACACAATGATGGATGAATACAGAAAGAGTTAACATCTTTGATATGTAGAAAGGGCTTACATCTAAATGTTATCAAGAGGCAATTCACAACACAAATAAAAATAATGAATAAACATTCAAGTATGTTTGATTCAGCCCTGGCTGGGTGGCTCAGTTGGTTGCTAGTTCAATCCCTGGTCAAGGCATATACCTAGGTTGCGGGTTTGAGGGAGGCAACTGATAGTTATTTCTCTCTCACACCAGTGTTTCTTTCTCCCTTCCTCTCTCTGAGAATCAATGAACACATCCTCAGTTGAGGATTAAAAAAGGAAAAAAAAGTATGCTAGATCCAGAAACACTCAATTATAAATTAACACACAGAAAACTTTGACTATCTGTTAATACCACCATCTGTAATATCAACAGATATCTACCATTTATATTTTGCTGTACAGACTTCCAGACTTTTGAATATGCATTTATGCATGTGTATAAACTTTTTTGCTTCTAAAATCAAAGATTAAAAACAGTACTACCAAATACAGAGGACAGCTCAGAAAAGCAGGCATTCTCACTTATCTTCTAGTGGGATTGTAAATTGGCACAAATGTTCTAAAGAGCAATGTGGCAATTTCTAACAGTCTTTAAATACTTAAAACTCAGCAATTTCAATCCTAGAAATGTATCTTAATAAAATAATCTGTAAGGTGTGGAATATTTATGTATAAAGAAGTTCATTAAATATATAACAGCAAAATTCCAATAATTTAAATGCCTAACATGGTATAGCGGTTAACATTATGATACAAATACACACTGTAACTGAAAGATAAGCACAATGTATTAATTTTTTAAGATAATAAACAATATGTATAGTTTAATCCTATTTTATAAAAATATATATAGAGATGTATGTATACACACGTATACATGCACAGAAATACCTGGGAAAAAAGAAAAAAAGAAAAAAAAGTCTGGAAGACTATACAGTACATAAAAATGTAATCAACATCTACTCTCCAGCTAGTGGGATTTCAGACTTTATTGTCTTCCTTATACTTCTCTGTATTTCCTTTATTCAATGAACATACATTACTACTGGAATCAGAAAAAGTGTTTTAAAAGACTTAAGTGTTTGTGTTTACTATAAATATTCATATGAGAAAGTGAGACACAATCAACTTTCATTTTCTACAAGACCTAGGCTCACTTTTCTTTTAAAATCATCACCTGAGGAGAGGTTTATTGATTTTAGAGAGAGGAAGGGAGAGAGATAAACATCAATCAGGTGCTTCCAACATGTGCCCCAATCAGGTATCGAACCCACAACCTAGGTATGTGCCCTGACCAGGGATCAAACCTGAGACCTTCAGGTGTACAGGACAACACTCCAACCAATTCAGCCACCCAGCCAGGGCTGAGACTCACTTTTAATACAGTAAAAGCAACATGGAGGTACAAACTTACTCATCATCCTGGAAGCTAAGCTGTAACTTCACTCTTGGTTCAGCTTCATTCTGGCTACTGGGAGATGACTCAGACGGAACTGAAAACCTCCCTTCTACTAAATAAGATGCCTGGATATTAGAATACCTATACACACACACACACACAAAAAAAAATCTGTTTTTAATTAAATTATGCACATCTAAAATTCACTGTGACATAAGATATATTGATTATGAAATCAATCAGATGGTAAAGCAAATTGAGCCTCAGTGTTCAAAACCGTCATCCTGTGTGCAAACCACTGATACGGATCAGCAATGGGCATGTGTGTATTAAACAAGAGTCACAGAAATCTTAAAGCTGAAAGAATTTTAGAGTTAATCCAGCCCCTTCATTCCAAAGGTAAACAAGATGCTCTTTACCCAATGTTAGGTTGGGAAGGCAGAAAAGTGTTTAGATATTTAAGAATGGGCAAGCTGTATACATCATATTTAACTCAAATTACCAGCCACCATTAAGGCTGTACTAATACAAAGCCAAAACACTGTGGCAGAAAAAATAATTAATAGACCAAAGGTCATTGGTACTCAATCCCAAATTCACTCATTCACCACTGATAAAGCAATGTCATTGGGAAAGAGACATTAAGATTTAATCTTTTTCCATATTAATTTTCCATCTCTGTGGCCATCTCCCTCAGATAAAGCAAAAACTCAAGCTTGACAGAAATTTTACAGACGTATCAGCATATTGGATGGTTTCTGGACCTAAAAAAACATCATCTGCTCAAACAATTCTTACCTATTATCAGTGCTGGCTCCATTTCTAGCAAGTGTTGAAACAGCAACAGGCAAGCCAAGATTTGAAGAAAACGTGACATTTTCCAAAATCCCACTGTTACCAAGTAATGAATTGGTTAAAAAGCTTGGAAATGACTCGTCAGCTATACCTCGAAAATCTTCCATATCACTGCAACAATAAAAGTTTCTATGAATCAAATATTACTATAAAACTTTAGTAAATAAGAGAACAAGTATCATAAATCATAGGAAAAAAAATCATATTTTGGAAAGAGCACTAAGAAGTAGATACATTCTGAGCTAAAGTAATTCTCAGAATATTTTGCTACTTTATAGCTGAGAATATAAAAATCAAACTATATTAACATAATAATGAAACACAACACAGCTTAACTTAGTCTCAGACTGCTACAGCGAAAAACAGGAATCACAAACTGATCCAGTAAAGAAGCAAAGAAGGGACAACACTGATGGCATACAGATGATTTTAGGATATACTTAAAAGTGTACTAGTAGGGTACCCATTCTAACATGGAATAGGAAATTTTAAAAAAACTAGCAAAATATAGTTCCTGATTTCAGAGATTATTATTAAAGATATGTAAACAGTTTAAAAAGTGAGTCCACTTAAAGAAAAATTTTAAATTAAAGTATATTTGACACATGGAGAAAGCAAAATGGTAGAAGTGGTATATAAAAAACTAAGGCTAGAAAACAATGGCAAAGAACATATATTACTGATAGAGAACCTCCAGCCCATATTAGCCTTTGGTTCAAGTGGACCCTAACACAGTACTCAGAGGAGACGTTACTCAATTTCAAAAGTATGTCCGAGTGCTTATAAGGGCTATGTGGACTTCAATAAAGAAAATCATTACATTAGAAAAGGCTTAATAAATGAGAGGGTATTGGTGCTTTACCTTGAAGGGGGCTTTTTTAAAAAAAGATTTTATTTATTTATTTTTAGAGAGGGAAGGGAAAAGGGAGAAAAGTCAATGTGCGGTTGCTGGGGGGCACGGCCTGCAACCCAGGCATGTGCCCTGACTGGGAATCGAACCTGCGACACTTTGGTTCGCAGCCCGCGCTCAGTCCACTGAGCTATGCCAGCCAGGGCTTGATAAGGGGGCTTTTAAAGATGACTGATAAACATAAGCAAAGGAGGGAGAAATATTAAGATTTATTGCATACCTATTACCTTAAGTCCTTTATCCTCATTTACAAATAAACAAACTCAGACACTAAATTTAACTAAAATTTACCCAAGACTACAATTAGTAACATTCAAATCCAGGTGTGACTCCAAAATCCACTCTAATAACTGTGTGGTAGCAACAGCAAGTGCATCAGTGTATTTTGGCAAAGGGCATATAAAATAACATGATAAATGAAACCATGGAGCCAGATCCTAAAAGCCTTAAGTTGTATATTAGGAGTCTAACCTGTATGTTACAGCCCAGGAAAGGACTATCTCATCAACCTACAGTAGGGAGAGGGCTTCAAATCTGAAAGGGTATTCAAAGAGCTACCACAATTGGTAAGAAAGACAAAAAGGAAGGACTGTGCCAGGGTCAATGAAAAATGCACTGAAGTATAGATTTTCGGTAGTATGAAATAATTTAATTACAAAATAGAAAAAGTTTTAAGACCACTAGAGAGCTACAAAACTTATTTAATTATGGATGAAGTATCCATGCTCCTGTCAGAAGCCCACTTCTCCTCTTTGTACTTGATCCCAACCCCTCTCACCAATGCAGTGACAGAGCCTGGGCCTCTCTCCTGAACCTCAGATATTCAACTACCTACTTAACATTTTAACTTAGATATCTAACAGGCACCTAAACTTAGATCTTGATTCCATTTCATTCCAACCTCCTCAAAAAATAGCCTGCTCTTCAAATCTTCCCCAAAGAGCAAAATGGTAACTCCATTCTCTAGCTGCTAAGCCCCAAAACTTTAGTCAGTACTGACTCCTCTCTCTCATATTCACACACTCCCATATGCAATCTCGAAACAAATGACAATGGCCCTGGTCAGGTAGCTCAGTTGGTTAGAGCTTCATCCTAATACACCAAGGTTGCAGGCACATACAAGAAGCAATCAATGACTGCATAAAAAAGTGAAACAAATGGTTTCTCTCTCTCTCCTCCCCACCTCCAAAATCAATAAGCTTGTTAAAGAAAATGACAATGGTTATGCTGTAACAATATAACCAGAACCTGCCATTTCTTACTACTTCCACTGCTGCCACCTTGGTCAAGCCACCACCACCTCCTGCCTGGATACTCACTATGATAGCCTTCATTCGCCACACCTCTCTTCTTCCTCCCCTAGTCTATTCACACCACACTAAAGTTAGCCCTGGCAGGGGTGTCCAAACTGCAGCCCACAGGTTGCATGTGGCCCAGGATGGCTATGAATGTGGCCCAACACAATATAGTACATTTATTTAAAACCTTTTGCTGCTCATCAGTTTTTGGTTACTGTTTGTGTATTTAATGTGTGGCCCAGAGATGCCAAAATGTTGGACACCCCTGCTGCTATGGTAAATCAAGTACTTTCACTCTTTAGCTCAAAACCCTCCAATGTGTTTCCCATCTAGAGTAATGTTAGTCCTTATAATGACCAATGAAGACAGGATAATCTCTGACTTTGTCTCCTACTACTCTTCTCCCTTCTTCATTCCTGTCCTGTCATCCTATCCTCCCTGTTGTCACCAAAACACATTAAAGCTCCTGCCTCAGAGCCTTTGCCCTTACTCTTACCTCCTTCCAGCACACTGATATCCAAGGCAGACTCACATCTTGCTCCTCCACTTCTTTCAGGTCTTGCTATAAATGCCCACTTACCTGTCAAGTCTTCCCTCAGATATCTATACACTCTAATACACTCCAATTTCCTTGTCCTCCTTTCTTTTTTCTGTAGTATTCAGCACCACCTGGCATGCTATACAGCCAGGGCAAAGGTAGGTTTACAATTGCATGGAAAATAACACAACAATTAATAAATAATACAAGAATAAATTCTGTTTTTCATGTACTCAAAACTGTAAACCTACCTTTGCCCCACCCTGTATAATTCACCATTTAACTATTTCCCCCTATATTAGAAAGTTAAGCCCCAGAGGGCAGGGATTCGGCCTGTTTTATGCTTGAATTCCTATCCAGGGCAGTGCCTTGCACAGAGTAGACCTCAATAAATTTGTTAAATGAATGTTTTCATTTATGTCAATACACAGGAAATTTATCACCAACTATCATGTAAGTACCCTCCTCTCAAATAATGCCCCAGCATTTTCCTCTTGAATATTTCTATTTCCTCTTCTTGATTTCTATAAACACATTCAAAGTTCTTCCATCTTTCACTTGCACTTCCTGCCACCAATTCTCACTTTCCACTCACAGCTAAGAGTCTTAGAAAAATCCAAAATTACTACTTATACACCTCTTCCTCTTATATTAGGATTACCCAGGATTCTGATCTCAGATCTTGACATGAAATGTATGGGGTTGACCAAAAAGTCTGTATGATTTCTTCCATTAAAAAAAGGACACATTTTTCATTTTCACCAATAACTTTATTCATTTGGATATTTCAAGTTATGTCGGCTATCTCCCTCTATTGCGTTCTAGTGGGTAGAGGCCAGGGGTGCTGCTAAACATCTTCCAATGCATAAGACAGCCCTGGAGCAAAGAATTATTTGGCCAAAATGTCAATAGTACCAAGAAAGTTCGCAAACCACTTGTGACACATTCAATTAGCCACAGCACCTTCTCCATACACTGTACAAATCTTTTATTGCGTTTGTTGTGTTTTTACCTTTCTTGAAATAATAAAGCATAATATGCCAAAAATGTTGTGTATTTCTTCCATCTTCAATATTAAAATGGCTCCACAAAAATTCATCAATTTTGGTAAGTTTTTTTAAATGCATGCAGATAAGACAGCTGTCACAATACAATCTAACAAATTGTTTCAAATGAAGTAAAAGACAGCTAAGCATTACTAGAACCATCATGAGGAATAAAATTAAATCAACTTTTTCGCCAAGCCAATATATACATTTCTCTAATCCCTCCACCAGAATTGCATGGTAGCCATTTTCCCTACTATTGAAGGAGCTGAGGCCAAAAAAGGGAATTAAGAGACCTTTCCAGGTCAGCCACACAGTGCATATAGGAGTAGAAGATTCACACCCAGGCAAGTCTGGCTCTGGAGTATTCTTCCTTTTGCACTAATGCCATCTCACTCATCTTTAAATCACCTCAGCACAGACCTCCTCTATTCTAAAATTGACACTCCTATTTCCAAGTGGCTCTGTAGTGCAAAGCCAACATATATAAAACTAGATTACCTTTCCCCCCAACACTCTTCCTATTATAGTTAGTTTTGATATGTATTATCCATACTCTCTTGCTATACATGCTAGACCATCTGATCCTTTCTGCTCTCTCAGTTACCAAATTATAATGCTTCTAAGTCCAAATATATCTCTGGAGCTAAGACCCATTTAGATATTCCCAAAACCTGCCACCCATCACTATTTTGTTTTAATCCTCACCAGAGGACATTTTTTCATTGCTTTTTTTTAGAAAGAAGAAAGAGAAACATTGATCAATTGCCCTCCATACATGCCAGTACCAGGGACCGTACACACCCTACCAAGGGATTGTACGTTTCTGGACTAGGACCAAACCCACAACCTAGGTATGTACCCTAACCAGGAATTGAACTCACAATCCTCTGGTTACAGAACAATGGTCCAAACAACTGAGCAACACAAGTCAAGGCACCCATCACTTTTTAATCTAAATCACTGCATTAGTCTTCCAACTAGCCTTCCCATGTCTGGTCTTGTAATTACTATGCTATTCATTTACAGATATAAAAACTGCATTAAAGTACATACCAAACTCTTTAAGAGTTATTCCTGTTAGGAGTCAAATCTAAGAAAATTTATGTATTAAGCAAAGATCATTCACGCAACAATCATTATCAAACACAAATCATGAAAGACACTCTACTAGCAGCAGAAATGCAAAAATAAATAAGGCAACTCCCCTCAGGTTGCTGACAATCTCTATCAATTATGATATAGTGTTAAGTGGTTGGCCAGAGCTTTGCTATGGTTGCAAGAGTAACACAACCTAGTGGAAGATTCCTCAAAATGTACTCTAATTACTTTGTTTATGATTTCCAGAAAGGATTATTACACTTGTTCTACACCATCCATAGACATACCACATTCCTAAAGCTTTCCTAAAGGGAAAATTCCCTGACTTCCCTCTATATTGCATTACTCACCCCTTCTCCATCACTTAAAGTGCAGTCAATATCATGTTATCTTTCCTTTTAATACTTGAACTAAGTAGCCTCTTTGAGATTTCTCTTGCTATTTCCTTAAAGTGGTAACCTCAAAATTTTGCATTTGAGTTCATTAATATTTAGTTGTTTTAATTACACTTCCGGATATGTAAAATATCATTTACGGTAGCCATCGATTGGAGGGCTACCTTTACAATTAAACACATTTAAAAGCATGTGCTGTGGAAAAAAAGACAGTCATACTTCCCAAATATCCAATATTTAACCCTGGCATTTTAAGCTGTATCTTAAAATGCAGGAATTCAGTATATTTTCAAAACTTACTGCAAACTTTGTCCACAAAACCACAATTTGAAGAAAAAGCTGATCTTGGAGCAGTAAAAACTCCAGGTGAACAATTTCAAAGTGGTTAACAGCAAATGGAAACACTGTCATAAAAAGAGCTGTCCTCCACAAGACTACCTCGAAAAGGACCCCGTGTTTTACTAAACAAAGTCTGAAATTTAAAAAAAAAAAAGCAATAATAAAATGGCATTAAGCATTGACTTATTTCACGTTTTATTCATAAATCAGACACAAGAAGTGTAGGGAAGTGCCGCTTAGCAGAAATCAAAACAGAAGTGAGTAATGGGTGACACTGGCAGACCCTTCTGCATTTAGCTAACAATATGACTTCCTGGGTCTGAATCTTAGACAAAAAGTAGAAACAGAACCACCCATCACACACGAAACAAGAAACTCCAGAGCAAAGCGGGTTTGTTAATCACCATATGGAAGGAACACGGGACGTGATCCCCCAAAAATCAAAGCCCGTTGCTTTCAAAGACGCTCTCTAGTCCTTGGCTAAGAGTCTCAGACACGGTGGTCTCCAATTAAATTCCAGGAGCGGAGTTCTTAGTGGCGGCCCGACCAGTGTACTGATTGAACTGAGCGGCCGGACCTTGGCTCACCTCCATAGCCCCCACCCGGAAGTCTGCGCCCCTTTCCCAACCCCTCCCAAACCGTCACTGACCCGCCTTCCAAGCAGCCGAATCGCGGCCAAAAATGTATTCGACTGCCTCCGGTCCAACCTCATGTCAAAACACAGGATCCGATCCTCCTCACCTAATCCCCTTACTTCCAGAAGCAAGAACGCGGTGTAAACTTCGTGGAGGACATACCCCAAGGAGCTGCAAAGGCGCGTGCGCGTTTCCTCAGCACCAGCCCCCGCCAGAGCCTGCCGTACGCAGTCCCTCACGTTTACGTCTGTTTGCGGCAAGAACTAAGAGCAGGGACTCAGGGACGGCTTTGGATTGGACAGCGCGAAGGGACCTTGCAAGTACTGAGCCCCACAATTGGGCGGGGACGACGCGCTACAGATTTGAAGCCGAGAAGCGCGCTCTGCAGCGTGGGAGGAGCTCAGCAGTGCCAGAGACCTGCAGACGGCTTTCTCGCTCTAACCTAACCGAGAGCGGCGTGTTGAGACTTAGACGACTTGAAAGTAATGCCGACCTAATCGTTTGGGAAACCAAACCATCGTCACCCACCTTATATACAGAAATATTTCTAGTGATACTGAGGCAGGAGGTAGTCAGGAAGGAAGCTCCGAGGCCCCGCAGGGCTGAAGTAGAAAACACCTATACATGACAAAGACCCCCTAAGACGGGTTGTTCCTGTTTTCTGGGACAACTCTGAATCATAGAATGCGCCTGCGCGCTACCCCTGATTCATTATAATATCATTATAATGAAATAACATTGTGGGACTCCCTTCTCCAGTAGCCAATCAAGAAAGTCATGGGAAACCACGCATGCGCAGTAGCTTTGAAATCCAACTCCCTGTACCTGCGCAGGAAAAGCCCGCCAAAGACTAGCAGGGGGGCTTCTGCCTCTATAAGAATAGAATCCCCCCAGCCCACGTGCCCTTTTTTTTTCCTCTGCTCAGAGCTGGCTCACTCCCGTGTCCTGTGGTATGTACTATCACTTAATAAACCTCCCCTCTTTCTTTATGCTATAAACTTTGTGTGTTCGGTTCAATTCTTTGTTCTCGATCACTAAGAACCTGGTTACCTGTGCACACCTGTGCACACCTGTGACCATACTACCCCGAGTTCAGTATTGTTGCCACTTTTTTGTGCTTACATGAACTTATGCAGATCTTTTCCACCCATCACCATTTGACAGATGCTGAAATCTCACGATTTGTCCATGTTACCCACTGCTAACAAGCTCCAATTAGGAAATCATTCCTCGGGATCCAAGCTTCACGATAGCTCACTACAAAATGGCGTCTTTATTGGCCTGGTGTGGAAACGTGAGGCGATGTGACAAAATTCATCCCTAATTAACCCTACGTTTTCCTAACCTCTTCAGATGGCCAGTCGCCGACAATCTGCTCAGCATAAGGCCTTACCTAGTTACTACCGTCACTGAAACCATATAGGTAATTTAATTTCACACCTTTCATTTCCTTTACCTCAAAATTTCCAGTCTCAGAGGTAGTCTCTTTTCCCAAGTTAACTCCTTAATGTCATTCATTCAGTAGTTAAGATGTACGGTGCATTTGGGAAGAGAAAAAAAAGAAAAAGCATAGTTGAATTTAAATCCTACTCCTAATTTTAGCCTGGTGGGGGGAAAACATGTTCATTCGATCACTACCACCTCTAAAATGTTACTCAACCATCATTCCTAGATACCCTGGTTCTTCTCTACCTTTAGAAATGCTGTCTCTCTCCATCTGAACCACAAACCACCCTTCCTTATTTTATCACCTGAAGACCATCGTCTCTCTTATCCTTAATTGCCTTCACTTTCACACTGTACTGTCATTTTTCATGTTATTAGGTTGGTCCTGGGCACTACTTCAACATTTGTTTTAATTGATCAGGTCTGGCTTCTTGAGTCATGTTGCCACAGTTCTCTTGACATCTCTTCTTGAAACCTCCCAGCTTAACATTTGCAAAGTGTCATTACCCCTATTCTACCTCTCTCCACACTCAATGAACAAACACAAGTGGACAAAATCTCAAGATATTCTGAATCCCAAAAAATACTTAGCTCTAGAACTGAAAGGATGCTATTTGAGTATAATGAGCAACCCTTTGCTTCACAGGGTATTTTAATTCCTCTATAGCATGGCTATACATTGGAGATGAACTGCTGGAATGTGTCTATATGTTCCAGACTCTGTAGCCCTTGTGCCAAACTTAATAAATGTCCTCCCCCCCCCTCCAAAATCAAGTTACCCAAGCTCTTGCCATAACACCCAACAAGACTGGTGACAGGGCTCTACAATCCAAAGTAACCTGCGGGCAGAAAAGCCTAGACTCTGATGCCATACGGCCTAGATCTCAATCCTGGCTCTCACTTTCTAGCTGTGCAGCTTTGGGCAGATGATTATAAGCTGCCAGTTTCCTCCTCTGTAAAATGGGGATAATTCAAGCACCTGCCTCAGAGGTTGGTTGTCAGAATTAAATCAACTTACATAAGGTATCTAAAAGAACAATGGCACATGTGGAGGTACTCAACAAATATTTGGTATTATCCAACCTTATTCACTAACCCAAATGGAAGAGTCGCACCTGAGAGCATTCCAAATGCATGAGCAGATGCATTGTCGTGATGAAGCTGCCAATCACCAGTTGCCCATAGCTGTGGCCTTCTAAATCACCCACATAGTTTCGGTGGAGGAATGTCCAAGCTTAATGCAAAATTTGCTGCCGATTCATTGCTCTACTTGCTCAGTCATTTTGAATGCAACAGCCACACAGTACACATGCTCACTCAATGGCATCCACCCCCCCACTGACTAGTACAGTGAAGTCGTCATTGTTCACACATGCTCATTCTAGCTCAGTCTCACTGGCCGCCAGATTACACTGATGTCGTACAAACTGTTCTCATTATATTAACAATGACTGGACTTTTCCCAGACAGACCTCATATATCTTATCAGCTATTTATCCTTTGCATGTTAAGCTCTAGGGATATGACACTATTCACAGGAAAGGTGTCTTTAAATTAAATTATAAATTATAATACATGGTTATAACTATTGTATCATCTATGTGTGATTAACTGATAGTCACATTTGAAATGAACAAATTACATCTTTCTCTAGCCCTAGAGAAGTTAAGTCTTTGAAAACTCCTGAGAAAACTGAACCAAAAGGAATATTACAAGACCCATATATATCATTTATCATAATTAATACAGTACATTGTTTTAAAATTTAAAAAGATTTTAGAAAATAATCTAACCCATGACACCCATAAAATTTTATTAAGCAATGTCACCCCAGTAAATAAAAAATAAAAATAAAATATAAAAGAAAAAGAAAATAATGTCTAATTAGATTGAAAGTCATTAGTTCTACATGCTTGTGCCTTTCTACCTTCTAAATAAATGTCATACCCACCCCCTAATTTTTGATTATTTGGATTCTGTTTTTTAACAACATATTTTAAGGAGACATAAGCTTTACCAATTATCAAATAGAATACATTATATATATATATTTTTAAAAGATTTTATTTATTTATTTTTAGAGTGGGAGGGGGGGAGATAGAGAGAGAGAGAGAAACATCAATGTGCGGTTGCTGGGGGTTATAGCCTACAACCCAGGCATGTACCCTGGCTGGGAATCGAACCTACAACACTTTGGTTCGCAGCCCGCGCTCAATCCACTGAGCTACGCCAGCCAGGGCTAGAATACATTATATTTTTATAAGGCAACAGATTCATATCTTTTAAAATATATTTTATTAAATAATCTACTCAAAGAATAATTACAAAAGCTTTAAACAGTAATTCCAAGCAGTAAAAACAAGTTACTTTGTTTAAAAAAAAAAAAGGCCAACCAGTCTATATTATATTTTGCTGCTTTATACACAGGAATGATTTATTTTACAAACTGGTCAGTTTCAAGATTACCCTGTAAAATTAAAAACATCTCTTAATATGTCTCAAAGACAGATTGAACTTTATGATATGCTTTCACATTAACCAGTATGCAAAACCATTAGAAACTTAACATCATGTAACAGTTCAAAATAAAATGTACAGAACAGGCACTATGAAGTCAGCTACTGGGTGAATCACAGTTAAAACATTACTTGTACATAACTCTTTTCATCAAAGATTATCAACCAATGAAAGTAATGCCCCTGTGATGCAGAAGCACAAACATGTTTAGGTTCTAAACACTGTGTTCCAATTTTAATATAGGTACATGTAAGATAGATCCTAATTAGAAAAATTTTCTGAAAGAAAAATGAAGAAAAACAAAAAGCAGCCAGGAATAAAAGCATCTACAAGCACTTGAAAAAGGCCTTTAAGTGTTAAGTCAGTGTTTTAAATCCCTTCATTCTCAAGTAATAGATTAAGAGGTTGAGACAGAGATTGCCTGCAAGGGTGAGGATATTGGAGGTTGGCAGTGTCAACATCACAAGAGTGCTCTACAACAAGAGGAAGAGGAGGACAAAGGAGGTGTGTATAACTGGACCATCTCGATCCAGCTCTTGGGGAATCCAGAAGGGGAAAGAAATATCTGCAACAATGAAGACAGGAAAACACCAAAACAGAACAAAACCACAGAAAAAGAAAAAAAAGAGAGAGAGAGAAGTGGTAAATACAAAGAGAACCAAACAGAATAAAACACATGCTTAAAAAAAAAGCTTTAGTATATTCATGCCAAAACTAATAGAACATAATAGCAAAAATTAAGATCCTTACTCAAACCAAGCTTGCCTAAATAAGTACAGAAATTTTAAAGAAAAAACTATGATCTGTTAAACTTAAAATGTCAAAAAAAATTAGCAGCATGAATGTACAAAGGACAAATTTTACAATTTAAAACATTTTCTAATCTCTCAGAAACATTTGATGCTATCCTGTAAATTTACAAATCTAATAAGTTTTTTCTTTATTTTAAGCAATGCTTCATTTGTAGTAGCAGCAGGCACAAAGTTTTTTAAAATTCAAACATGATACTGAAAACCAATTCAAATATACTTTGGATTTCAAAGAACAACAATCTTTGAATATTCTTAGTTGTTTTTCTGAAAAACCTTAGTATAGCACAAACTTTTGATAACTAAAAGGGCTCAAAGAATATGTGCTATTGTTTTCTGCCATTTTATAAATTATCAATAATAATTATGTGCATTAATTTAGCCAACAAAGATTTATAGCCTTGTCATCAAAGTCACATTTATTTCTATAGGATATGAACTATATGAAGCAGCCAACTAAGAAAATTCTGGGACAAAGAATGTGGAAGATGTGCATGCACAATTTCAGCAAAATTTTAACTGCTTCTCTTATAGTACGTTTCCAAATTTTGACGTGAACTTTAAACCATCAAATTACACCATAAAAGTATACAAGCACATATTAAAAATGTTAATTTCTTTAGCAAATAGGAATCAAAAACTTACAAAGATGTTTCCATTTCACTACCAAACTTTAAATGAAGCAATACCAAATGTTTAATTTGGCTACAAACTGTGCAGTTTTTCATTTTACTATTATCGTATTTTTTGGACTATAGGACGCACTCACCACCCCCATTTGGGAAAAATAATGGTTGTTAATGTGTCTGAGTTCTGTTTACATTTACACTGGTGAACTATTATGCCATCTATGTTATTAAATATTTTACCACATTTTTTGCTTCAAAATTTTTTTCCTATTTTCCTCCTCTAAAACCTAGGTGTATCTTACAGTCCAAAAAATACGGTACTTTTTTCCCCTTTACTAATATTTTTAAAATATTATAAAGAAATGACAGAGTTGTACTGAATAATATCATGTACGCACCAATTCTACAAAAGGTAAACAAATTAACACTCAAAGCTACCTTCATGAAAAATATCTATTCAATCTTCAAATTAAAATTATCCACTTTCATCATTTTATCTTACTGTTTTAGAAAGCAAAGGAAATAGGCCTATATTCTCCAAATAAAGCGATATTTTCCCTCCTCCCAAATACTTGTAAGGATGGTAATAATCCTTTTCATTTTAAAACCCATGTTAGTTTCAGAAACATTTCAAAAAAAGTTTTGGTTACAGTGTCTGAACGAAAAGCCTCTCCATTAGTATTTCAAAAGTTTCAAATAGTGTCAATAACCTGGCTAATACAAAGGAAAGATATATACTGTATTTTTAAGAGCCTTTGGATTGCATTTAGTAGTAAGCAGGCCGCTGGTGTATCTTGGGAGAGGTCAAATGGTGCTGGGATAGGGAAAAAGGAGCTCACTTTCCATTCCCGTATGCATGCAACAAGCAGCAAACAGCAAAGTTACTCCAGTTAGCTGGTACTCAGCTGTGTTTTCTGTTAAAGGACATAATACAAATGAAGAGAGAATGCATCACAGATCTAACACACATGGTTATTAATAAAGTAAGAATACAGATCAAAACTTCAAAGTTCTTCACAACAGAAAATATGCAGTACAGGCAACAATCAAAACCCAGATTTTGTTTTTCTTTTAATTTACACTAGTATCCTTTGCCTCATGAAATCATCTTTATAATCCGATAACTTCTATTGTAACCTGAAACTATTTTCTTGCAAGTACTTAAACCTCAAAATCAAATAGCAGGACTTCTTTAAAAAATACAACTATATAAAAATAGTTGAGAAAATTTTAAATACAATTATCTTCTTTTATTTAAGAAGACAACAGAATAACCACAGGACAGTTTTTAAAGTTGTGCTTTGAAGTTTCCTAAAACTTTAGGAAAGTACTCAGAATTTACTACTTCTTACAATCTCCATTAAAGTTTTAAACAAACAAAAATATTAACTTACTCTCTTCTACAAAGCCTTAATGTATTTTATTTGAAACTTTCAGTTTGACCCAAGTCAAAGGCTACACTGCCAGTACTACTAACACACTAATAATCTATGACTAAACTCCTCACTTTTTCCATCCCATAGTTTGTCTTCATCTAAATTTCAGAATATAATTTTGTTTAATGGCCTCACAACCTACCTGTTAAATATCACAACGAAGTAAACCAAATACAAAGTCAACAATATGTATTTTTTCTGTGAGTAGTTTTTAATTCAGTCTTAAAGTCAGTTAAATAACACACTTTAGTATGGTGACCAGAATAACTGAAAAAGAAGAGAATTTTTAGTTTTTCCATAAACAGCCTACCTGCCAGCAGAGGATCCATTTAATGAATTTTGAAGATTTGAGATATTTGAACCTAGGGAAGGATTTGTGTTTCCCTGCTGAGAACTCCCACTGACAGGGCTCCCATTACCTTTCAAAATACCAGTACACTTCCAATTGTCCATATAATTAGCTGAAAGGAAAATGGTCAAATACATTAACAAGACTAATACCTATGCTCAAGGGCACAAATCTATGTTCACATCCTTAAATTACAATTAAACAATTAAAGAAACAAATTACACTTAAAGTGTCCTACAGGCTCCATTTCTCTCAGAATAAATGTTTAAGATATTTTTATAAATGCCTTAAATATATTTTTATAAATATATATAAAACATTTATATGTTTCAACATGTCTTAATTTTAACAATTATTTTTTAAAGTCTTAAAATAATTACTAATTTAGAAATAAAGCTTTCAGCACCCACTTCCCTTACTTAGAGGTAATTCTCTATGCTGCAACATTTTACATTAACTTAATATCAAGAGAAATTCTTTGTATATGTAGGGTATTGGACTTGTTTTCTTGGTTATGCAAATATAAGTCATGTGGGTACATGATGTCCTCAGAGATGGATGTAGGAAACAAAACCTTTGGGTTTGAGTGGCTTATCCAACACCTAAGTCTTCAAATGCAAACACGGCCAGGGGAGACACTGAGCCCCAAGAAACCCAAGGTAGGGAGCCCCACCGGCATGAAGCTGGGTGATCTCACTAAAGCCCAGAAGCAGGAAAGGTCAGCAATGCCTATGAAACCAAATTACACTGAAGAAAGGGAAGTCTGGGCTGCTTCTACCACAGCGTAAAACTGACTTAGCCAAACTGTACTTTGGAAAACAGTTCATTGTTCAGGTTAAATGAACTAAGCTATAATTTTGGATACAAGGTATCGGAAACCACTAGCTAGAGTGGTCCACAAAGAACACCTCTGCCCAGTGGATAAACATCCATGTAAAAGTGTAGACCATACTACAACAACCACAATGTTGCCTACACAGACCAAAGTCTCTCTCAGCATGGCATTTATAAGAAACCTTTAGAATCAGTGACCTCAAAATTCTTGAATTTTTTCAGAGATTTGAATTTGGGAGTCTTGAATTTTTGCAGAGGGGAACTGAGAAACAGGCTGGATTTTCTCATACTAATAGCTGATTCATTAAAGCAATTGTTTAATAAAAAAGGTGACTCTAGTCCTATCCTGAGTTTGCATGTTACACATAGAGCAAATAGTATCTTGACTATACTGCATATTCTATTACAATTATTTTAGTTTTTAACATTGCTTGGTTCCACATGGAAACTTAAACAATTTAATTAGTCACTAAATGCAATGAACTAGGTAAACTGATGAAGATTCAAAATAACAAATTAATGTAAGACATAATTTAAAAGTAACTGTGGAAAGATCATTTTTTCTAAATGTTTAGAGCATGCATTTCTAAGTGAAAATTTTAAAGCAGCAACATAAAGCAATAATTCTTCATTGAAACCTCACCTTTCCATAATCTTACACAGCCATCATCACCTGAAGATGCCAGCACTGTTCCTGTTATATTCCAACTCACTCGCCATACCTGAGAATTATGATTATCAAACTGAGCCACTATATGGATTTCAAATTTTGATGGCCCACCAGAAGATGTAAGTTCTTTCCTGTTAACAAAAAAATGCTCCTGAGGAATTTTTGGAAAAGGTTTAAACACATGCATACACACACACACAGAATATCTACCTAAACAAAAATATATGGTCTCACCTACATCCCATATTATTTTATAGTAATAATTTGCATACCCATACCCTACTCCTATTAGCTCAATGGGCCGTGTTATGTTCAATTGACTCCCCAGTACCTGCTGTGATCCTACCACGTAAAAGATAATGATTGCCTGTTTGATAGAAGATACAACAGAAGATTTTATTCCCCCAAAGTAGAGGAATAAAACAGATGATTCATTTTAAAAGAAAAGCAGCAGAAAGAAAACAATAGAAGGAGAAAAGAAAGGAGAAAAAAGGAATGAAAAAAGACATAAAACAATTCCAAAATTAAAATAATAACTAAATAATAAACTAAAAAGTTATTCACAACAATGTCTCAGTGCTAATTTAATTTTCTTTGGTCTGTCACCTATCATTCACTCAATCATTTATAGAATACCAAGTATATTCAGAGGTTCTAATTCATTGTTGGTAACAGCATGAATAAAACATAATTAAGATAGGGCGGGGCAGGGGAGAACAATGGAGGGAAATTGGGACAACTATAATAAAACAATAACAATTAAAAAATAAAAAATTAAAATTAAGAAAATATAAATCTCTTTACTCAGTTCCTCATCCCCCATATATTTATGGATGAAATGTTCATTAAGGAATTCATTCTTCAGATCTCAATAGCCTCTACACTCTTCCCCACACACGAAAATAATCAAGAGTTAAGAACACTTTCTTTTTTTTTAAATTTTATTTAAATTGTTGTTGCAGTACAATTTTCTATCTTTTACTCCCATCCCAACCCACCTACCCAAGCCTCCCCCCTCCTCCCTCCCATTTCCACCCACCCCTAGGTTCCTGTAAACCCTTCCCCTTTTCCCCTGAAATTCCCTCTCTCCCCTCTGAACTCTGTCAGTCTGTTCTTTATTTCAGTGTCTTTGGTTATATTTTGCTTGTTTCTTTGTTTTGTTGTTTAGGTTCCTGTCAAAGGTGATATCATATGGTATTTGTCTTTCACTACCTGGCTTATTTCGCTTAGCATAATAATATTTCAAATTAGTAATTGCTTTGAAAACTCACCTCACAGGCTTTAATGTAAAAATTCTCACATCTTTGGTTGCTATGGCTAGAATGTGGTAAGACCTTCCCAAGTTTGGAGCAAATGCAATATCATGGACAGGATCAGTAACTGTCATGAGGGTTTCAGCTTTTGCATATTTCCTAGTGAAAAAAAAAACCAATTAATTTACATTAAAAATTCCAGAAATAAACATTTTAAAATTCCACACATCAATGTACCTCAATTTTTTTATATTGCTCACAATAAAGTAATGTTTACCTCTGCAGTATGTAGTATGTCCAAGTTTTAACCCCTGAAATTGTGAATGTAGCCTAATTTGGAAAAAGTGCCCTTACAGATATAATTAAAAGATTTTGGGATGAGAACATTCCCTGGATTTAGTGTTGAATGACACTGTAAAAGACAGAAGAAGAAAAACAAAGACAGAGAGAAGACAGACATGTGAAGAAAGCAACTGAGCCACTTAATTAACTCCAAAATTTCTCCACAGTGAGGCTCCTTGTTATATGAGACAATATAGGAGATCCAGCCCCTGATCTATGTATATGTATTCTCCTACCATAGAGACTTATATACAACCATGGATTATCTTTATCACTGGATTCTTTTAAATATTTAGGTACTTTCTATCTGCCCTGTATTTTGTTTTGGAACTAAATCCAAGTTCTTAACCCTGGCCAAGTAGCTCAGTTAGAGTATCATCATCATACACCAAGATTGCAGGATCAATTCCCAGTCAGGGCACATAAAAGAATTAACCAATAAATGCATGAATAAGTGGAACTACAAATCAATGTTTCCCCTTCCCCCCCCTAAAATCAATCAGTAATTTTTTTTTTAAATCCAAGTTCTTTATCCCTTTACTCAATACTTATTTATATAAGTGCCCTGGCTGGTGTGGCTCAGTAGATTAAGTGCTGGCCTCTAAACCAAAGGGTCACTAATTCGATTCTCAGTCAGGACACATGCCTAGGTTGCAGGCCAGATCCCCATTGGGGGGCATGGGAGAGGCAACCACACACTGATGTTTCTCTCCCTTTCTCCTTCCTTTCCCCTCTCTCTAAAAATTAATAAATAAAACCTTTAAAAAAGTTTTAAACACTTTCCACCACTTAAAAAAAAACCTTATTTATAAAGTACTTTCTATTTCTATGTTTTAGAAATGGTCCACCTTTTAAGTTTTATGACTTATGGCTTACATTCACTCTGTTCAGCTACGGTCAAAAGAAACTACTTTAACAACATTAGCTGTTCATGAAACCTGTTTAAAATGTGCTATTAATGTGGTTCATAGCTTTGGTAGCTTAAAAGGAGTCCTAAAAGAAGGTTTCCATTCTACATTCTAGAAGTGTGCTGGCCAATACACAGCAGCCACTCGCCAAATATGCCTATTTAAAATTAAATTGATATAAATTAACAAATCCAGTTTCTCAGCTGTAGTAGCCAAATTTCAAGTTTCTACATCAGATGTGCGGATATGGACCATTTCCACCATCACAGCAAGTTCAACTGGACAGTACCACCACAGACAAAGCCTCGCTAAAGAAATCAAGAATCTAGGAAGGTAGAAGGCAGGTGTAAGAATCCCTTAAGAACCTAAGTAGTAACATTCTGAATTGCAAAACACATAGGAATTATAATAGTTCTTCTCTTCTACTTCTGGCTCCATGGAATATCTGACTACTAGACACAAGAATTTTATCTGGCATATGTGAAGCCCAGCCAATCACCTAATGGGTGCTTTTTTCTCCTATGAAGACTCTGAATACATACATCACAACATGATCAAAATTAAAATTTTCTTCACGTATTCCTACACTCTACCCAAATCGGACCTATTTCCAAAATTCCTTATCTCAAGAAATTACACACTACCCATTGAATTATTAAGCCAGATCCTTGGAAATCATCTTGATATTCTCCTCTTCTTCTTCACCTCCCACATCCAATCATCCACTACATCCTGTTGATACTACTTTTTAAATTATTCACTTCTCTCCGTCCCCATTGCCACTACTGTTTCAAAGCCACTATAATCTCCCACATGGGCTATTATAATAGCATCTTGCCCTAAATCCACTCATGTTCCCTTCCAAAATACTTTCGACACATATAGAAGAGTTTAACTATCATTTGATCCTGTTATTCCCCAACTATATAATCTTTCAAAGGTTTCATATTACTTATGAGACAAATCCTAAACACTGAACACAAAGTCTTGTATATATAAGCCTTGCATATTTCTCACCACACTATTCTTTGCCTATGTTCCAAACACAGGAAAAAATATATTGGCTCTCTTGTTCACGAACCATATCACATACAGTTTTCTCCATCTGGAATGTTTTCCCCTCTTTGGCTAACTTCTACTCATCTTATAGGTCTGCTTTTGAATGGACCTTCCTGGCACCCTCTCCCTGAGTGTAAACTTGTTCTCCTGGTTTATAAAATTCATCACCATTTTTAATTGTTTTGTTTGCTTTCCCTGCAAGATAGTACTGGGAAATCAATTGCCTTGTCCTCTGTATCATTCAATTTTATATTATCATAGTCTATCAAAGAACATGCCATATCACAGGAAATTGGCAAATATGTAATAAATAATGCATAATTCAGTTAATGAATAAAGAAACATCATTCTTAAAAATTAAATGCAATTTGGAACAATACTTAAAGCAGTACTGACCTGGTGTTTTCATTATATTCGAAAATCTGAACTTTGGCCATTGCATTTGGACTACTGTCATCACTTCCTACAGCTATCATGGGGGAATGAGCACGAGAGCTAGAAATAAAACATAAAAAATATTTCACATAACAATTAAATTAATTATATTTAACTCACAAATTTTATTTTCTTTTAAATTGGCATCAAGCAGCTCTACAACCTACAAGTCGGCAAAACAATGATTAAATCCCTGACATACACTCAACACAGCAGCACCTTGGGAGTGTGTGTCCTTGGGAATGCTCAACATGGGGATCAAGACTACCATCCTTTTGCATTATTTTTGCATTTTATTATAGCTGAGAAAGCAGCTTTCTTCCCTAAAAGGTTTCAAGCACTCAATAGGTTTTTAAAAAAAAGAAGGGAAAAAAAAACCCCCTACAAGGTCCTCAAATTTTTCTTCCTGAAAGACCTGGTCATTAACTGTGGAATAAAAAGTAACTCTATGGTACCAAAGTCATGACAAAAAGATTTTAAATACTTTGTACAAAAAAAGAAGAAACCCCGCAACAAGGCATGCTCCCCACATGTCATTCTCTTCTCCAGACTCATTTTAAAAGGCAAAAAGATAAGCAATGAGAGAATGAACTCCACTGAACTCTAGGCTAAGTGATTTATTTTTATTTAATATCTAATTACCTAGATATTGATTTCCTTTCCCTCCCTCATGCAGACTAAGTAATATCTCTATGAATATGACACCCTTATTTAAACTTTAACCTTGGTCTTGTGATACGCCAACTCATAAACCTGAAAACGGAATGTGGTAATTAAAAAAAAGGCTTAGTTCTTTATTCCTAAAGCTTGATTACTAAAGTTTCTGATAATGAATCAAGTTACCTAAATAAGAAAAATACCAGGAAAACTGCCAAGCTCTCTAGTAATAAAATTCCAAGTTATTTATACTACAATAAACCTTGACCATTCCAAGAGATATAAATTCCACAGTAATTTTGGTATCTCACAAAATCTTTTTTAATGTTCTATAACTTTTTAAAAACTATGTTACATATTTGAGCAAAAAGCAAAAATACATTTACAGTAACATATTCTAAAATTATTAAAAATATCTTTCAAACTAAAGCATTTTTAAATAAAATTATAAAATATCTGGAATAACAACTGAACTGAGGATTACCTCATTTGTACATCCTGAAATAACATGTTTACATTGAAAATGTCTTCCAAACATGACCCAGTAAGAAAAATCACCCAGCACTCTGTATATAGCAAACTGATTATCCACAACTCCTCCTCCCTCCTAAGGTTCCATGGAAATGATGAAAAGAGTAACACTACAACAGTGCTAGAAATCAGTGTGCCATCAGAAATTTAAAATTTTGGAAGAATCCCAAAAGAGGAAGCAGAAAGTGAGACAGAAAATGCAAAGGGGAACAAAAGCCCATATGGCAATCAGTAAGGATGAAATTCCAGAACCTCCAACCTTCAATCAAAAAATGGAGTGAATTGGAATGAGTCCTAAGGTGATTCATTTAAAGAACTGCAATTAAAAGACCACCAAGGCTGGCAGATAACTCTGTTCTAGGCTAAAAGTTTGAGAAAGGATTCTAGTGAGATGATTTAGAATGCAAAAAAGAAGAAATAAGAACTTAAAATACAGTACTCAGACATTGGCAAGGAGAGGGACAAGAAGGAACAAAATACATTAAAATGCTCCATTCCCCAAATCAGGTCCTCCTGACTTTGGCATTTCAGAATTCCCTACCAAGAAATCCTGCTAACCACCGAACCTAACTTAGATGAAACTCAGCCAAACCTGTAGGTAAGTGGGTGAGCTATTAAGAAAACAGAGCACCTAACAGAAGAAAAATAAAAATACCAGTTTTCTCTACTTAGCCATAATAATCTCGTCATAAAAATAAACAGATTAAGTAAAGACTAACACATACTCAAAGAAAACAAAGACACATGTATGAAAGACAAAGATGAACGTATACAGATCTTTGAGAAAATAGACACAGATCCTCATTATTTGCAGATTCTAGATTCGTAAACTAACCTAATTGCTACAATTTATTTGTAACCCCCAAAATCTAGTATACTTGCAGTTTTCAGTCATTCATGAACATGTCTGAAGCAGCTCTACAAAAAATTTGAGTCACCTGACATACACATTCCATGCTGAGGTAGTACAAAGTGAGGCTCTACCTTCTTGTTTCAGCTCTCATACTGAAAGCAAGTTATCTCTTTTGCACTCAATTTACCACCATGTTTTCCGCATTTTTGTGCTTTGTGTTGGTGAAAGAGTAACCAGAGAAAAAGACGACTTCTTAACAATTAAAATGACTGCCAATCTGCCACCTACCCACACTCCACTCCCCCAAACAAAAGGATGGTACAAAATATGTGCCTGGAGAATAAGTTGGAGATCTGGGGGATAGAGTAGTACAACTTTAAAGAAATGGAAAATGAGCCTAGAATAATCAAAGATAAGTTCCAGAAAGATAGAACAGACATAATAGAAGAGAACTGTTAAAGAATCATAGAGGATCCCCAATTTGAGACAAGAAATCTGTATTTTGAAAGAAATCACTAAGCATCAAGCAGGATGAATCAAAAAAGACCAATACGTGTTAGTATGTGTCTCCATTTACTTTAATACAGTCTTTTTTTGTGGGGAGGTGGGGATAATTGGGGAAGAAGGCATATATACATATTATAAATCAAGAGTAGTTTTGAGTTATAGATGGGTAATAGACATGTGAGGATCCTTCTGTACTTCTATTACTACTTTTGGAATATCTGAAATTTACAAAAAAAATTTTTTTTAAAGAAAAAATACCACCCTGGTCATTGTGGCTCAGTTGGTTGGAGCACCATCCTGTGGACTGAAAGGTTGCAGGTTCAATTCCCTCCCTCTCTCTCTAAAAGCAATGGAAAAAAAATGTCCTCAGGTAAGGATAAAAAACATTTTTTTAAATAATAATAAAAGGAAAAAAGTCTAGAAACATCCTGTTATATTTTAGAATTCTACTACCTCAAACCACATTCAAAGCAATCAAGGGGGGTTACTGCCCTAAATGTGAAAGGCAAAACCAACCTTCCAGAATACAGTAGACAACCTGAAGGTGGGGAAGATTTTCTCAAATAAAAATAAAAGCACTATAACAATGAAGGAATGACTATGGTTACATTATAGTTCACTACTCTCTGTTTAACTATCAAGTCACCATAGTGTCAAGAGGACAAACCACAAACTAGGAAAATACACTTTCAAACAGAGCCAAAAGTAGTAAGACAAAATCCTAAAAACTTCCAGAAAGAACAGGCTACCTACAAAGAACCAGCATCGGACTGACCTCAGACATCTAACATTTAAAGAACAAAATCTTTGAAATTCTTACGCACCACTTGGAACTCTAAAACTAGCTAAATTACAATTAAGCATGGGGTAAAGTTAAGCCATTGTTAGGTATGCAAACATTCAAAGAGTTTGCCAGCCATCCCCTATGGATAAAAATTACTTTAGGAGATATGCTGTCAAAATGAAAAAAGTATGAAGACAAGAGGTGATATGAAAACAGTGACAGCCAAGTATAAACCACAAGAAAAGGAATCAAGAAACAAAATACAGCACAAAAGTGAACACCAGATTATTCTGTGTGAACAACAGTTCTTATGTAATAGATTACATTTGCACCTATAATAAATACTTACATAACCTAATATTGTAAATTTGGTTACTGCTTAATTTTTAGAATCAACTTCTAGTCAAAAGTCAAAATATTTACAAATGTATGAATGACAGTGTAAATATAAATATTGTGAATTTTGCCAGTATGTAAGCAATACAATATTAGGAAATGGAAGGGAGAAGCAAAATAAGCTAACTTCTTTTTTAAATAGAAAAATAAACATCATTTGAAATTATGATAATTACTACCATAATTAAAACAACTATCAACAGCTCCACAAATATCTAGTGACACATCAGGAAGAGAAAAGTTTTATAAATATACCAAATTCTTCTTTCACATATTGAGTATAGAAAATAGGAAGAACAAGGGGTATAAGTAAATCATTTAAAAATAGAATAGTTGACTACCAGAATTAAAATCTAAAAACAAAACCATTAACAACAAGAGCATTTTCTTAGGAGATAGAGAAACTTTTACTTTTCATGTTATACTCTTCTAGATTACTTGATTTTTTTTTTACCAAGTGATTCATTATTCCTTTAATTTTTTTAAAGATCTTATTTATTTACTTTTTTAAAGAGAAGGGAAGGGAGGGAGAAAGAGAGGGAAAGAAACATCAATGAGCAACTGATACATGGATCGTTTGCCTCTCCCATGCCCTCAACTGGGGACCCTGGGCTGCAACCCAGGTATGTGCCCTGATTGGGAATCAACCTGTGACCTTTAGGTTCACCGGCCAGAGCTCAATCCACTGAGCCACACCAACCAGGGCTTCTTTAATTTTTAAAACAATTTAATAGAAAGCAATTATGGTACTGTCTTAGAGTCACACTCTATATGGTAGTTAAAGGAATAATGTAGGACTGACTAGATATAATAATGCACAGAAAAATGCCCACAATTTATTTATAAGTGAAAAAAAGTGCAAGAAATGTATGTCTATAAATGTCGTATGTGTTTTTGTGTCTACCTGTACGTGATAGTATACACCTGTATATATTTGCATTTATTTGTGTATTTATATAAGCATTAAATATTTATTTGTATGTCCATGGAAAAAGCCCAGAAGGTATATACCAAAACATCTTAAATGGCTGGTTTCTTCTGTGCAGTAGAAATAGGGGGTCAAAAGAAGGGGTGGAGAAGGAAAAAATGTTATTCTACATAACATATGTTAATAATATATAACAATTAATAATTTAATAACATAATAATACATATTAAATTAGATTAAAAATAATGAACATGACTAAGAAAAGGATTATTAAGAAAATAAATCATCAAATGCTTAAAAATTACTAATTTGTTTTTCTAGGATTAGATTATCAGAAGTATGCCATGTAAGCTTACCTTGAAGGGTTCCAAGAAATACAACTACAGCTTAGCTTACATGAGATCTCATGCTGTAGAGACCACTGACTGAGATTCATGACATCTGGTGCCTCATATATTCTTACTATACCATCTGCTGAACAGGTTGCTAACATAAGACCCATATGCTTAGGAGCAAATTTCACATCAGTAACAGATGTTCTGCTGTCCACTAGAGTTGTCCTCTTAACCTGAAAAGAAATTTACAATTTAAATTATATACAGTACTCCCCACACCTTATCTGCATTTTTACTTTTTGTGGTTTCAGTTACCAGTGGTCAACCAGGCTAAAAATATTCAATGGAAAATTCCAAAAATAAATGATTCATAATTTTTAAACTGGGTGATATTCTGAGTAGCAGAATGAAATCATTAACTGTCCAGCTCAAGATATGAATCATCCCTTTATCCAGCATATCCACATTACTTCATATCATCACACAGGCACTATTTTATCTCCCATCATCACAAGAGTGAGTATACTACAATGGGATACTTTGAGATCAATAATAGTTATTCACATAACTATTATTACAGTATGTTGTTATGATTGTTCTATTTTATTATTGTTGTTCATTTCTTTGTTGGGACTAATTTACATATTAAACTTTATCATAGGTATATATAGGGAAAAAAAACTATATTGAGTTTCATACTCTTTACCCATAATTTCAGGCATCCAAGGAAGGTCTTACAATACATCTCCCATGTATAAAGGGAGACTACTATACCAAAAAAAAAAAAAAACGATATTACAGTGGAAAGAAAGAACAGAAGCTCTAATATCACACAGAACTGTTCTGTGCCTCTGTGGTTTATTAGGACACATTACCTTGAATAAGGCCCAATATTTAAAATGTGCCTGGACCTCAATTTCCTCCAAAGTACTTGGCAAAATACCACATACACAGCTGGCCATAGTAAAAAATTAATTTATTTATGGCAGGAGAAATTCTGCCTTAAAAGGTCTAACTATTAACTTATGTAAGTATTCTTTCTTAAGTAGACTGGTCATTAAATGAGAAAATGTCAGAATTTTCATATAGGTAGCTTTGTCACGCAAAGTCTGCTACAAGCAGTAAATTAAACGAATTGAGATTCTTTAGCAGTAAAATGGAAGGCATGAAACTTTTTTCTTAGAGCATGAATGTCAATTAACCCTACTTTGACTACCTCTATACACTTTTAGGACAAAGCATTTAGCAGACACTAACAGTATAGACAGTACAAAGCTGGTGGCTTTCTGATAATCGCAGAATTCCATGATAGCATTTGTAAGTTATTTTCTACAACCTAGATAAGATTATTTTTTACTGAAAACATCAATAAAATTTAGGAACCAAAAGCTTACTATCTATGGTTATCAAAATACATCTTAAAGACTGTCAATATTAAAAGAATATTACATAAATTTTAACAATAGCATCTCTGCAAACTTTTAATTTTTTAATGTCTTTATTGTTGTTCAGTTACAGTTGTCTCCATTTTCCCCCCATTTATCTCCCCTGCCCTGCGCATACCCCATCTCCCATATTCAATCCTCCCCCACAGTTGTCCTTGTCCATGGGTCCTTCATATCTATCCTTTGAATTCACCCTCCCATTCATGCCCCTGTATTGTCCTTTCCCCTCCTCTCAGGTCAATGTCAGTTTGTTCCTTATTTCCATATCTCTAGTTATATTTTGCTCAAGTGTTTGTTTTGTTGATTAGGTTCCACTTATAGGTGAGAGCACATGCTGTTTGTCTTTCACTGCCTGGCTTACTTCACTTAGCATAATGCTCTCCAAATCCATCCATGCTGTCACGAAGGGTAGGAGTTCCTTCTACCTTTCTGCTCTGTACTATTCCATTATGTAAATATATCATAGTTTTTTAATTCTCTCATCTACTGATGTGCATTTAGGCTGCTTCTAGCACTTAGCTATTATAAATAACACTGCTATGAACACTTAAGTGCGTAAGTTCTTTTGAATTGGTGTTTCAAGATTCTTAGGATATAATCGCAACAGCAGAATTGTCAAATCAAAAGGCAATTGTTCCATTTTTAGTTTAGTTTTGTTTTTTTTAGGAAATTTCATCGTTTCCACAGTGGCTGCACCAGTCTGCATTCTCACCAACAGTGCACTAGGGTTCCCTTTTCTCCACAACCTTGCCAGCACTTACACTTTGTTGATATGTTTATGATGGCCATTCTTACCAATATGAAGTGGTATCTCATTGTGGTTTTAATTTGCATCTCTCTGATGGCTGGTGATGCTAAGCATTCTTTCATAAGTTTCTGGGCCCTCTGTATGTCCTCCTTGGAAAAGTGTCTGTTTCAAGTATAGGGAACTGATCCACTTAGCATGACGAATGTAGCCCAGACCTATCTGAAAACCAAGAAGTTTTGTGGCAATCATAACTAAAAATGAGGGGAGAAATATAAGAAACCAATCTGCCTGGCATGGCGAATGTAGCCCAGCCCTGTCAGAAAGCCGACAGGAGCGAGTCAGCACACAGGAGCCAAACCCACGGATTGGCTTTCCCATGGGAAAAATAGGCCTGCATTATACCTAGGCTGCTTTGAGACTTGCTCTTGCTAAAAATCCCTCACCCTGAGTTGAAGCAGCAAATGTTTACTGCATATCTTTAAAGCAACTTCCAAAAATTTCTGTGCTAATTCTCCCAAGGACTAAAGTGTAACCAGACCAATCAAACTTATCATTCTCTTGCATTTACAACATTTTTTCCTTGTTCATCTGTAAGTAATCAGTAACATCCTTTCCTTTGTAATCTGTAAAAAGAAATCACCTAAAGCAAACCTGAGCATAATGAATGAGAAACTTCTTTAATGTATACTATTAGAAAGCCAATAAAAGACTGTTCAGGCAACGGTCGAGGCACACTCTCTCTCTCTGAGAATGGCCATGCTGTCCTTTTCTCCACAGGACTTCTATAGTCCATGTGAATTTGTTTGTTACATCTACAACATACGGACCCCGCTGGAAGGAGTCCGCATCATCCAGGTCCTTTGTCCAGTTTTTAACTGGTCTTCCTCATGTGGAGTTATGTGAGTTATTTAAATGTTTTGGAGATAAAACCTCTGTCCAAGGTATCAATGGCAAATGTATTTTTTCCCATACGGTCAGTTCCATTTTCATTTTGCTGATGTCTTTTCTATCCATGTACTAGCTTTTTAATTTGACATAGTCCCATTTGTTCTGCCCTTTATATCCCTTGCTCTAGGAAACATATTGGTGAAAATACTGCTGTGTACAATATCTGCTATTTTCTTGCCTGTGTTCTCCTCTAGGACTTTTATGGTTTGTGACTTATATTTAAGTCTTTTATCCACCTTGAATTTGTTTTTGTGTATGGTGTAAGCTGGTGGTGAAGTTTCATTTTTTTGCATGTAGCTGTCCAGATCTCCCAACATTTGTTGAAAAGGCTATTTTTAATCCATTTCACATGTCTGCCTGCTTTGTCAAATTATTAATTGACCATAGAGACATGGGTTGATCTCTGGGCTCTCTATTCTGTTCCACTGATCTATATGTCTATTCTTATGGCAGTGCCAGACTGTTTTGATTACAGCAGCCTTGTAATACAGTTTGATGACACATATTATGATCTCTCATTCTTTATTCTTCTTCTTCAAAATTGCTGATGCTATTTGGGGTTTTTATGGTTACATATAAATTTCTGAAATATTTGTTCTGTATCTGTGTAATCTATCATTGGCATTTTAATAATTATTACACTGAACTATAAATTGCTTTTGGTAGTATGGACATTTTGATGTTATTTCTTCCAAGCCATGAACACAGTACATACTACCACTTATTTGTGTCTTCCTTAATTTGTTCAGTGTTGTGTAGTTTTATGAATACAGGTCTTTTACTTCCTTGGTTATGTTTATGCCTAGGTACTTTATTTTTCTTGTTGCTATATCAAATAGGATTTTTTTTATTTCTGATATTTCAATTTCTGTATGTTGACTTTGTATTCTGCTGTTTTGCCAAATTCACTTCCTAGGTTAAGTAGTCTTTTGGTGGAGTCTATAGGGTTTTCTATGTACACTATCATGTCATTTGCATACAATAACAGTTTTACTGCCTCCTTTCCAATTTGGATGCCTTTCATTTCTTTTTCTTATCAAATCTCTATGGCTACAACTTCCAATACTATGTTGAATAGAAGGGGTGAAAGTGGACACCCTTGTCTTGTTCCTGATCTTAATGGGAAAGCTTTTAGATTTTGCTTACTGAGTATGATATTGGCTGTAGGTTTCTCATATATGGCCTTTATTATTTTGAGGTATGCTCCCCCTACTCCCCCCTTGCTGAGTGTTATTATCATAAATAGGGGCTGTACATCATGAAATGCTTTTGCAGCATCTATTGATAAGATCATGTGATTTTTGTGTCTCCTTTTGTTTACGTGATGCATTTTATTTATTGATTTGCGAATACTGTACCATCCTTGCATCCCTGAGATGAATCCCACTTGATCATGGTGTATGATCTTTTTCATGTATTGCTGGATGCAGTTTGCCAATATTTTTCTGAGGATTTTAGCATCTATATTCATCAGTGACATTGGCCTGTAGTCTTCTTTCTTTGTTGTATCTTTATCTTCTTTTGGAATTACAATGATGATGGCTTCATAAAAAAATTTATGAGTCTTTCCTCTTCTTGGATTTTTGGGAATAGTTCGATAAAGACAGAAATCAGCTCTTCCTTAAATGTTTTGTAAAATTCTCCAGTGAAACCATCCAGTCCAGGGCTTTAGTGTGACAGAGTTTTTTGATTACTGCTTTAATTTCAACAGCTTTTATCTATCTGTTCAGGCTTTCTGCTTCTTCTTCATTCATTTTTGGAAGATTTTATGTTCCTAGAACTATGTCCATTTGACCCAGGTTGTGAAATTTCTCCACATACAGTTTTTGGCAGTAATTTCTTACAATCTGTGGTTATCAGTTGTAAATTCTCTTTTGTTTCTGCCTTATTTGGGTTCTCTCTCACTTTTTTCTTAATGAGTCTGGCTATAGGCTTGTTGATTTTCTTTATCTTTTCAAAGAAACAGCTCCTGGATTTATCAATCTTTTGCATTGCTCTTTTATTCTCTATGTCATTTAATTCTATTCTGACCTTGATAATTTCATTCCATCTACTTGCTCTGGGCTTTGTTTGTTACTACTCTCCAGTTATTGCACATGTAGAATTAGGTTCTTTACTTGAAATTTTTCTCTTTTTTAGGTAGGTCTGTACTGGTCTGAACTTCCCTCTCAGGACTGCATTTGCTGTGTCCCACAGGATTTGGACTGCTGTGTGTTCATTTTAATTTGTCTCCAGACCCTTTCTGATTTCACCCTTGGTCTCATTGTTAACCCATTCATTGTTTACTAACATGTTATTCAGTCTCCATGAATATGGCTGTTTTTAAGTTTTCTTCTTGAAGTTGGTTTCCAGATTCAAGCTCTTGTCTTCCAAGAAAATGGCTGATGTTATTTTGATGACCTTTAATTTGTTAAAGACTGTTTTGTGTTCTATCATGTGTTCTATCACTGAACATGTTCCATGTGCATTTGAAAAGAATGTTTTGCTTGTTTGAGGTTCAAAGTTCAGTGTTGGGAGCCACCCTTCCTGGTTTCAGGAGCTGTAACCCTCCCCTCCCATGGCTAAGGTTGAGTGAGTGACCTTCAGACCATAAGCCACTAAGGAACCAAAGCTTATTTCCCTGGCAGGAGCGCTGCTTCTGCTCCTTTGTCCATAACTGGCACCCAATGCTTGATCAGTTAGCCAATGACAGGTAAGATTCCCCAAGGGGGGAATGACCTAAGACAGGCATGATCACATGGAGGCCCCAGGGAAGGACTTGGGGGGCTATGGAGAAAGGGGGTGACGGACCCTCACCCCTCGGCTTTGACAAAGCCTGCGTCCTCATTCTGCCTGCGAGAAGTCTCCTGATTTCCTGGCTATCTTGCCTCCTCTGCCTGACTTAAGCCTGAAACAATGACAGAGGGCAGTGTAGCCCTGTGCTAGAAAGGACAGGCTTCCCAGGTGATCAGGCCTGAGAAAGGATATATAAAATCCTGTGAAACCTGCTTTGCTAAGAATGCTCTTAATTAAATGATAAAGGCCCGAGCAGGAAATGAGTTTGTTTCCCAAAGTTTTGTAGCCTTTTAGCTAACAGACCCTGACTCAGAATAAGCCCTCATAGTTTTTGTGTACTATCTATTGTTTGATCCTTACTGCCTGACAATGATTAATGAACTTTACCTGTATTCCTGTGCAATTTAAAAGCTGATAAAAACCTGTGAAGGGAAGGATCGGCACGTTCTCCTCTTGAGAGAGTTGCCAGGCTGTTCCGAGGTTCCCTCCCCTTGAGAGGGTAGCCATGCCATCCCTTTTCCTCCACAGGACTCGGTAGTCCATGTGAATCTCTCATGTCATCCATAATGCCATGGACACTGCGGGCCGGTGACTGAGACAGTTCAGTATACATCAATTAAGTCTATTTGATCTAGTGTGTCATTCAGTTCCACAATATCCTTGTTGATTCTTTGGAAGATCTATCTATTGTTGACAGTGGGGTGTTATAACCCCCTATTTTAAGTGTGTTATTGTCTATATTTTTCTTGAAGTCCTGCAAAATTTTCCTTCTCTAGCCCTAGATAGTGTGGCTCAGTGGATTGAGTGCCAGCCTGAGAATCAAAGGGTTCCCACTTCGATTCCGAGTCAAGACACATGCCTGGGTTGTGAGCTAGGCCCCTGTAGTGGGCACACAAGAGGCAAACACACATTGATGTTTCTCTTCCTCTCTTTCTCCCTCCCTTCACTCTCTCTAAAAATAAATAAAAAATTTTAAAAAGTTTTTCCTTATATATTTGGGTGCTCCCATGTTAGCTACATATATGTTTACAATGTTTCTTTCTTCCTTGTGGATTCTTCCCTTAATCATTATGAAGTGTCTTTCTCTGTCTCTTTTTAAGTCCTTTGTATTTGACATCATTTTGTCTCATATTAAGTATCGGTAGTCCAACTTTTTCTTCCTCTCCATTTACTTAGAATATTTTTTACAAACCCTTCACTTTCTATCTGTGTAGGCCTTTTGTTACAAAATGGGTCTCTTGTAGGCAGCATAGATGCAGGTCATGTTTTCTTATCCATTCAGCTTCCCTATATCTTTCGATTGGAGCTTTTAATCCACTTACATTAAGATTATTATTGATATGTACTTATTCATTGTCATTTTCCCCCTTTGTACGTCTGTTCCTCTCTCATTCTCCATCTTCTTAAAGCAGTCCCTTTAGCATGTTTTGAAATGCTGGTTTGGTGGAACTATATTCTGTTAGCCTTCTTATGTCTGGGAAACTTATTTCACCTTCCATTTTAAATGAGAGCTTTGCTGGAAAGAGTAATCTTGGTTGCAGACCTCTGCTTTTCATTACTTGGGATTATTCCTTGCCATTCCCTTCTGGCTTGTAGTTGTTTTGTTCAGAGGTCACTTGCTATCTGTATCAGAGTGCCCTTTTATGTCACTTCCTGCTTCTCCCTTGCTGCCTTTTAGATTCTGTCTTTGAGTTTTGCCATTTTACTTATGATAAGTCTAAGAGCGGGCCTCTTTGGGTCCCTCTTGATTGGGACCCTCTGTGTTTCCTGGGCTTGCATGGCTTTTTCTCTCATCAAATTAGAAAAGTTTTCAATCATTACTTTTTTCAAATGGATTTCCTATCCCTTGCTCCTCTTCCTCTCCTTCTAGTATCCCTATTACATGGGTATTTTTGTGTTTCATGTTGTCCTGCAGTTCCCTTAACCCTTCTTCATTCTTTCTGAGGGTTTTTTTTTCCTTCTCTTGCTCTTTCTGGGAATTTTTTTCTAACTTGTTTTCTAGCTTGCTGATTCGACCCTCTGTTTAATCGAGCCTACTGTTTATTTCTTCTACTGTATTTTTAAATTCAGAAATTATTTTCTTCATTTCCTCCTGGCTCTTATTGATAGTTTTTATGTCTTTTTTCATGCTCATGTTCTTCACAGTAAGTTTCTTATAGTTTCTTTGTAGTTCTTTATAATTCTCACTGAGCTCAATTTCAACTCAATGTCTGAAAGTTTACTAGCCTGTATTTCATTTAGCACTCTTTCTGAGGATTCCTCCTTTCCTTTGCATTTGGGGTAGTTTCTTTGTCTTCTCATTATTTTTGAGACCCTTTTTGTTTGCTTCTCCTTCTTAAATTGATCTGTTTTGACTCCCTGAGTTTGTGGCGTGAACTTCTGTGGTAGGAGACCTGTGGGAGTTGGTGATGCAATCTCCTTGATCTCCTGAACTTAGAGCTCTTGGAATGACGTTTATGTTGTTTATGCTGTTTATGTTGGCTCTCTGGATATAACTGGGTTTTGACTGATGTTGGATCATTCTTGGTGGGTTCTTCCCTCCAGCTGGGTGACTGAGGGTCACTGTACCCACCACATCTTGTATGCTGTTGTGTAGGTGTTGTGAGAACAAAACCACAAAGCCCAGGGAACAAATCCACAACCACAAAAATAACTCTAACCCACAATCCCACTATCAACAGCATATGAACCAGTATTAATAAGAGTGTAATTTGATTAAGACTATTATGAGAAGGAGAGCTGTTTGAAATGACCTACTGAAAGAGAAATGATTTTGAGAGATTAGAGGGAGCAGTACTAATAAGAGTAGGGACTCAGAGATATGACAAAAGTAAAATTTATATCATAAATAAAAAAGAGAATAAAGGAGGAATGGATTAAGAGAAGGGAAACATACAGTATTAATTTTAAACCTACTAAAATAAAACAAGAAAATAAAATAATAAAATTTAAAAAATAAGACAAAATAATAAAAGAAATGAGAAAAAGAAAAAAAATGTAAATAATACAAGATAGGGACCAAATTGGAGAAAAAGATACACCACAGCAGTATCAACAACAAATGAGCTAAAATTAATAGAGGTGGGATGGGAATAAGAGGAAAAAAATAAAGAAAGAAAAGCTTAAGAGATGTCTTGAGGAAAAGAAAGTGATTTTGAGATTATAAAGAGGGGCTAATAAGAGTGAGGAATGAAAACCAGGCTAACACCGGGAAAACATAAAATTTGAGATGAAAAAATGAAGCCCTGGCTGGCGTAGCTCAGTGGATTGAGCACAGACTGCGAACCAAAGTGTTGCAGGTTCGATTCCCAGTCAGGGTACATGCCTGGGTTGCAGGCCATGACCTCCAGCAACCGCACATTGATGTTTCTCTCTCTCTCTCTCTCTCCCCCTCTCTCCCTCTCTCTCTCTCCCCCCCTCCCTCCCTCCCTTCCCTCTCTAAAAATAAATGAAAAAAAATTTTTTTTAAATGAACGGGTTGGATAAAGACAACATGGAGTAAGAGAGGGGAACAGTACATTTTGAGACTTGAAATATAAAAATAATGAAGATCTAGAGATAAAATAAAAAACTGCAACAACTACTACTGTATCCACCACCAGCAAGCATAGATTGTTTTAGTTGGAGAGAGAACGTGGGTATTTTAAGAGTAGGAAGAAAAATGTGGGATGACCATTGACAATAAAATTGGTTTTGAGAGGGTGTACAGGGGAGAAATAGTAAAAACTGCAGAATGGAAACAAGGTGTAGCAAGAGAGAAAGCAAAATTTAAAACTAAAGAGGAAAGAAGGTAAAATGGAGTAAGAGAAGGGAGGAGCAATATATGAGAATTAAAATAAACTTTCATATAAAATCTAGTGAGACTTAACATGCACAAACTTATAGACATGAAATGAATGTTAAAAAAACTATAAAGGAAAAAAATATCACAAATTATGGAGAAGACCACAGTGGACTTCCTCTCTATACCATCTAGGATCCACCTCTGGTGATGTCAAATGGTGATCCCATCTGTCCTTAGGCAGCCTGTTGAGACTACCAGGATCTACCATCTGTGGCTAACTCCTTCAGTTGTTAATCTAGTCACTCTGCACTCAGCAGTCAGGTTTAAGTACCACAGGGTGGGGCGAAGTCACTCTTGGTGGTGGGTCTGTTGCTTCCCTTCAGGCTGATGCGACTCAGAGGGGAGAGGTCTGCCTGAGCAAGACAGCCTGCAGTAAAGGGGTGACTTGGCACTAGAATCCTCACGGTAGCTCTCTTAGTTCTCTCCCCAAAACTTCCATCCCCAGGCTCTCCTCAAGTGTCTCTAGTCTACTCTTCCCACTGGTCCTTTTCCAGAGCTCAGGGTAAGTGGATGCATATGAAAATTTATGCATTGGCTCTTTAAATGGCTTTTTGCATCTCCAGCCTTCTGTCTCTGGCATAGAGCAACCCTGTCATTTTTCACAGCTAGATGCTATCTGTGTATATTTCGGGCTCTGGAGCTGTAGGCTGGGAAGCCCAGCTTGGGGTTTAGACCCCACACTTCTCAGGAGGATCCCCCCAGCAGTTTAGATATGCCTCCAGAACTTCAGCTGCTTCCTGTGGGTGTCCAGCCAGCCCTCTGGAGTCCTCTCCACACTCCCTACCAGTCACATTGTGTTTAAGCTGTTTCTTTTGTCTGTCTGTTGTTATAAGGCTTTTCTCTTGCTATTGTTCAGTTATTTATTCCCGATGATTTCTCCACAACTTAGTTGTAATTCCAGATTGGTCCTGGGAGGTGGTTAGTGTAACTTCCACTCACTCCTCTGCTGTCTTGGATCCACAGCCCCATCTGTGCAAACTTTTGTCTACAAACACCACAGAGTAGTATCAACACAAATGCTAAAATATTAAATTAATGACAATTTAACTATAAATAAATAAATACATCTAAGTTCAAATAAAAATCCTTTATATGCCACCACTCCTGAAACCTACCAATGGTATACTAACTGATCCATCTCAGGTTGACTGCTAGAAAAATTACTTCTCTAAATTTCCTTTCTTTCCTCCTATTAAGCAGCTGTTTACCTGAGAAAGGCCTTGGTGCAAAGGCAGGAGAATAACCCCTTCCATTACACACACAAAAAAAGAACTGTAAAACAGTATGAACAGCATGCAAACTACAACCCTACAGCAATTAAAACAGTATGCCACTGGCATAAAGACAGACATATAAAACAAGGGAATGGAGCCCAGAAATACATAGTCAAGAGATTTTCAATGAGGGTGAAAAGACCATTCAATGGGAAAAGAACAATTTTTTCAATAAAAGATGCTGAGAAAACCAAATATCAAATGCAAAAGAATGAGTGGACCCTAATCTTAGACCATATACAAAAATTAACTCAAAGTAAATCAAAGACCTAAATGTAGGAGTTAAAACTCTAATAATCTTAGAGGAAAATGTTCATGTCATTGTATTAGACAATGATTGCTTGAATATGATACCAAAAACAGGAAACAAAAAGAAGATAAATTGGACTTGATAAAAATTTCAAAATTTTGTGTATCAAAGGACACTATTAAGAACGTGAAAAGGCAACTCACAGAATGGGAGAAGATATTTACAAATCATATATCTAATAAGGGATTAATACCTAGATTATACAAAGAACTCCTACAACTCAGCAACAACAACAACAACAACAAAAAACCCAGTTTAAAAAATGGGCAAGGGACTTGAATAGACATTTCCACTAAAGAAGTAAAAGGGTTCTGGTAACAATTCCAATTGGGGGTGAGGGGAAAGGGTCCTCCTACAGTGTAGGGCCTACACCAATGAACAATTCTCAGAAACCAAGAGGTGTGAGGAGCATTCAACTAAATTCTAACACTACCTACCCAGGGACAGTGTCAGATACCACAGCTTGGTACTACAAAACTGCCTCCACTGACTCATGACTTCAGAAGCCAGTGCTTCAGACTGGTTGACTATAAATCACAGGTTCCCAAGAGCTGCTCCTTGGGTTCAATTAATTTCTATAGCAGCTCAGAGAACTCAGTGAAACATTTTACTTACCACATTACTGATTTATTATAAAAGAATAGAACTCAGAACAGCCAGATGGAAGAAATGAAGAGTATGGGGAAAAGACACGACACTTCCATGCCCTACCCAGGCACGTCACTCTTCCCAAATCTGTACCTCTGCACCAACCCAGAAGCTCTCCAAACCCTATCCTTTTGGGTGTTTATAAAGCCTTACTTACATAGACATGACTGACTAACTCATTTGCCCCTCTCCCTTCCCTGGAGGTTGAAGGGTGGGACTGAGAGTTTCAACCCTCTTATGGCATGGTTAACTACACTGGCAACCAGCACTCAACCTTAGGTGCTTTCTAAAAGTTACAACGTTAACGTAACAACAGACACCTTTATCACTCTCAACATTTAAGAAATTCCCAGGGTTTTGGGAACCATGATTCTGGAACCATGAATGAAACCTAAACATATAAGAGAAATATATTTTGGTCATCTGAATAATCAAATACATATGTCTTATAAATCACAGTATCACAAGAAGATATATGAATGTTGATTAACACAAAAAGATGTTCAACATCATTAAACACTGGGGAAATGCAAATCAAAACCACTAGAGGATACCACTTCACAAGCACTGGCAAGGAAGCAGAGAAACTAGACCCTCATGTATTGTTCATGGAAATGTAAAATAATTGCAGCCATTGTGGAAACAATTTCTCAGTTTCTCAAAAAGTTAAACATAAAACTACCATATGACCCAGTCAGTCTACTTATAGGTATATATCCAAAAGAATTAAATGCAAGGTATCAAATAGCTATCTACATACTGATGCTCACAGTAGCACTATTTACAACACCTAAAAGGTGAAAACAACCCAGATGTCTATCCATAGATGAATGAATAAACAAAATGTTGCATACATACACAACAGATAAACAAAATGTGGCATACATACACAACACAGATGAACCTTTTCAACACAGATGTTAAAAACATTTGCTTAGTGAAACAAGCCAGATACAGATGGACAAATATTGTATGGTTCCACTTATATGAGGAATCTAAAGTAGTCAAATTCAGAGACAGAACATAAAATAGAGGTTACCAGGGGCTGGAGGAGGGGAAAGGAAACTGTACCATTTAATGATACAGAGTTTATGTTGGGAAGATGAAAAGTTCTGACATAGCTATCAGTGATGGGTACACAGCATTATGAATGTCATTAATGCCACTAAATGTTACACTTATGGTGAAAATTATAAATATTATGTTAAGTATATTTTACCACTATTTTAAAATGCAGCAGAAAAATAAACAATATTGACAGCGCATTAAAATTAGTGTGAGGGGGTATGGGAAGGACTGGTATGAATACAGAAGACAACAATGTATTTACATTTTTATAAAGATAGGTAATATATCCAGAAGAATACACAAAAAGCCTGTAACAGTGGTTGCCTCTGGGGAAAGAACTCTGTGGCCAGAGAAGAAGTTCTCACTGAACACACTTGTCTGTCCCTTTTGAAATTTACATTTGTGCCTCAATACCTATTATTAAAAAATGAAGAGAAAAAAAAACATTAGACTGAGTCTGAAGGGCAATCTAGTTTTAATTCTCTCACTTTATAGACAAGGAACTGAAGCAGCAAACACATTATGTTCTTGCCTAAATTCAAAAACCCAATCAGTGAAGAGCTCTAGCTAAGGCAAAAACAGATATAGAGTATATTTAGTAAGAAAGAAAAGGTAGCCAACTACAAAAGAGAAAAAAACCATTTTTAAGGGGTTTTAGAGTATATTCTATGACAAAGCAAATACTCTGGATTCACCATCAAAGTTATAATAAGCAATGCCACACGCACTTATAAGTACCACTTCAGGCCCAACACAAAATTAGATAAAACAGTAGGAGAAGAACATGGAAGAAAGAACAATGAAACTGATAAATATAGAGAGGAGCAGTAACACCTTACCAAGCAGCTAATGTGTTCTTGGAAACATTAATGCTCCTTGGATACTCAAGCCCCCACATTTCCTGAAAACTAACAAATGTCTCACCCAATGACTCTGTCCTCGCAGTTTATCATTTGATTCTCCTACTATTTCTTCCCATACAGCAGCTGTTCGGTCAAAAGAACAGGAAGCTAAAACTTGTCCAAATTCAGGATGGGCCCATGTCACACGCCACACAGATCCACTATGTGTCTGAGGAATTAAAAACAAACAAAAAACCCCAAAAGCTGAGTTTACTCATATTTCACACATATAATGTTTTCCTTAAGAAAATGGAATACACGTTTACTTTAGTAAAGGAGAAAGCTGTTCAAAATAACATTTCAATAAAAACTTAAATGCTAAAATTTTTTAACTTCAAGATATTCTATACACAGAATTGTAACCCTTCTGGAGTCAAGTTCTAAATTTTACTAATAAAGAAAAATCTAGCTAGATAAAGTTGACTTCTTCCAATGCTAATATTAAAGACCTGCTTCAGAGTTTAGCCTAAACAAGTTTTTAAAAAGAGATTCTACCAGTTGACTAATTTTTCAAATTGTATCTATAGGGAATATCCACATAATAAATAGTATCAATCAAAACTATTTGCTCCAAAAGCCTTACAGTACAGTCATACCTCAGTACTCAATGGCTTCAGAACTCAGAACTCTTCAAACCCTGTACTCGTCACATTTTGATGAAGAAAAAATGTTTCAGCACTCAGCACTTGTTCAGGACTCATAGCACTTGCTAGAACTTATATGCATCCTGACACTATCCCACAAGAGAAAATGTTTCATCACTTGTTGCTTGCTCATACAGAGGTACTGCTGTACATAGAAGCTGTAGCAACAAAATGCTTAAATGATTCTAACTGATGTCTGTCTAGACAATGGACTTATTCTAGGAAAAGAGCCAACGGATGGGCAAATATAGAAGTCCAAATCCTTGTATTCTGAGAAATAATTTAAAGCTCAGCAGTAGTACTTTTATGTATGAAAAGTATCAAATTACTATTCAACTCTTTGCACTGACCAAAAAAAAAAAAAAAAGATGGAAATCGCCTTAAAGACTTTCACATCAACAGAATTTCATTTGTGCTGTCCATAAACATACTGTATGACAAGCATCAATCCACCAATTACATTTACAAAATTTGTTTCATGCTTCTACATGTCTAACACTTTTACACTCAACAATCTCAGAATACTTTCAAAATCTGTTAACTTCTACATGATAACAGTATCATCCAAAGGTAAACTTTAAATGCTTATTTTTTTTATATTTTATTTATTGATTTTTAGAGAGGAAGGGGGAAGGGTGGGGGAGAAAGACAGAGACAGATTTGTTGCTCCACTTATTTATGCATCCATTGGTTGCTTCTTGTGTGTGCCCTGACTGGGTGTAAACCACAACTCAGGTGTATTGGAACAACACTCTAACCAACTAAGCACCTGGCCAGGTTTTATTCTTCATTTTGTCCAGCCCTTCTCTTGTTTGACCTTTAATTCTTCTTTATGTAGGTTATTAAGTAAAAAGATACAACAGGGAAGTGAGATTTTGTTCAGAATCAGATTCCCGTAAAGCACAATCTAACTAAAGAATAAGAACTGCACAAGGATTGTCATCACAATAAAGAGAAACAACTTAAATATCCATTAGTTAAGCAATGCAGAGTATATTTATGTTTTTAAAGAGGCTTTGAACATACCTCAAAGTACAATACTTAGGTCATGTAACTGAAAAGCAAAAGATAGGGGTTTCCTTTTGGAATTATAAAAAAAGCTTTGGAACTAGATAGAAGTGATAGCTGTGCAACATGATCAGTGGAGTCAATGCCACTGAGCTGTTTACTTTAAAATAATTAATTTTATTTTGTGTGAATTACACTTCAATTTAAGAGCACAAAAGATTTGGATATATAATTCACCAAAGATAACTGAATGGCAAATATGCACATAAAAACATAACATAATCAATACCTTTAGTCATTAAGGACATACAAATCAAAACCCAATGAGATACTACCTCACACCAAGATGACTATAATCAAAAAATAAATAAAAAAGAAAAAAAGAAAGTATCAAGTGTATGGAAGGATACAGAAAAGGGAACCATCTTATATTTCTTAGTGGGAATATAAAATGGTAGAGGCACCTTGGAAAAGAGTTTGGCTATTACACAGTTAAAACATACACAACCCACCCATTCCACTCTTCAGGATCTACCTAAGAGAAATGAAATGTAGGTGCACACAAAGACTTGTATGGCATGTTAAGAAGAGCATTCATTACTCCTAATTGCCAAAAACTAAAAGCAATTCAAATGTCTACCTGGTGAATAAATAAATATATAAACATGGCTTTTTCTATACAATGGAATGCTCCTCAGCATTACAAAGAATCAAACTACTTACACATGTCACAATATGGACCAACCTCAAAAACACGCTAAGGGAAAGTAGCCAGACAAAAAGAACTACTTGTTACAGAATTCCATTTATACAAAATATCTAAAAAAGGTAAAACTACAGAAAAAAACTAGTTCAGTGGTTGCCTGGGGCTTAGGAGGGAAATAGAGGAACCCATATGGGCACAAGGGAAATTTCAGGACTGATGGAAGTGTTCTAAAACTAGATTGTAGTGATGCTTACAATACTATATAAATTTATTAAAACTCACTGAAATGTAAACTTGTAATTGATGACTCTTAAGGAACACAAAACTCTACCTGAATAATGCTGTTTTATAAAAAATCAAGAAGTAAAAATGTATCAAACATAAAAATATGTAAATGATAAAAGACATACTAACACGCTAAAAATAATTACGTTAGAATGCTATGGAATTACAAATTTCCTTATTCTAAAATTTTCTAATGTGTATTTGTTATTTTAATAGTAGAAAATGTAAAATTCCTTTTTAAGAAAAGAAGTATAAATTTTACAATTCTCCCAAAGCTAAAGAGCAAGTCACTGATACTCCCAAATAAACAGCAAACATTTCCATTTCTTTAAACATTTCAATTTTAAAAATTACTGTAAAAATAAATACTAACCTTCCAGCTAGCAGTACAATGCCAATCACCACTTTCACTTTTATCCCAGACCTATAAAAAAATTAAGACAGATATTTTATACAAAAAAACTTAAAAATTAATATGAAAAACATTAAGATTAGTCAGTATTAGAGGAAAGGAGGTGAACATGTATTCACAAAGGAATACAACCTATCAGCAAACATCCATTCATTCATTCATTCGTTCGTTCATCCAAATATTTATTGAGAACCTTGGATGTGTCAGGCACTGGGCTAAGCACTGAGGAGTCAAGGAATCTGAGCTCTACCAGGTAAGAGAGACACTTACAATTATAGTTAAGTCTTGTTATTCAAGGCAGTTATGTTCTCTATGTTACCAAGAACACTGAATTAGCAAATACTGAACCACTGCTCCTAAGGGAAATACAAGGTGAGAGTTCATAAGAGCCCCTGGTCACAACATACCTGTTAACCAATCAATATATAAACTGGTTTTATGTGTGCATATGTTTAAAATCAACTTATTTAATATATATTATTGATTAATTAACAATGAACTCAAAACCAACTGCACTACAACTCATGTCTGAATGAAGCTTCCTTAGCATACATATTTTCTCCCTAGAGTACATCACAGCCTTTGTGCACTTGGGAACACTAGGCAGTACTTCAGCACTATGCTTGGGCACTATTCTAGACAGTGAAATCACCAAAAAAAGAACATATATGTCACCCTGGCCAGTGGCTCACTTGGCTGTAGCATCATCCCATGCTTAAGGGATGCAGGTTGATTCCAGTCAAGGCACATACCTAAGCTGCTGGGTTTGATTCCAGGTAGGAGTACATATGGGAGGCAACCAATCAATATTATTCTCTCACATCAATGTTTCTCTCTCTCTTTTCCCTCACCCCTCCTCTCTCTAAACATATCAATGAGTAAGCACTAATAAAAAAAGAAAGAAAATGTAAAGAATGTGGCGACAGATAATGAGGACACGTTTACAACACGAGAGCCAAAATAAGAAGGAACCCTAATGGTCCTCAAGTGAGAACATGTACTCAGGCAACTCCAATTTTTTTGCCCCTCTGTTCATGTCAGCAAAATAACAGTATTGATATTAGGGTTAAAATAAATCTTAGAGAGTAAACAAATTCACAAATACAAAATCTACAAATATTATTGGTTGTACATGTAACAAACCAAAGCAAAATATTGAAATTTCTACCAACAAAAAAATAGATTATAATAACAAGATGACATTTTTAACCTGTTAAAAAATGTAATAAACAGTATGGTGGCTACTCAAAAAATCTAAAAATAGAAGTACCATATGACCCAGCAATTCTACTCTTCGGTAAACACCCAAAAGAGTTAAAAGCAGGGTCTCACAGTGACATCAGCATCATAGCAGAGTAAGAAGACCTCTTAATCTTTCCCCTTAAAGTTACAAGTTGGACAACTATAATTCAACAAAGGAGTCCTTGTTCAGTGCACAAACATATCTGAGGGACCCAGGTACCGAGACATATACAGGTGGGCATAAAGTAGTAGACAGGAAAGGAAGAGTACAGCAGCCCTCACTCCGCAGTCCAGAGGCACTGAAGTAGCATTCTGGCCTGAGTGGCCAGTACATACACTGCAGCTGAGCAAATGTGAGAGGCCAGAAACAGAGCAAAGATGTGGCAGCTGCAAATTGACAGCCACCATTATCAGGAAAAAAACAAAGAGGCATGAATCTCTCCCAGCTCCAGCTGACAGGGTAGCAGTGTAAGTTATCAGAATACAGCCTCATTCACAGAAGCCTGAAGAAGGCTGAGGGGCAGAAGCAACATTCCAGCCTAAGTGGGTGGTACACAATGCAGCTAAAATGCAGTTGAAAAAAACAGCCACATGCTCTCCCCTCCAGAAACATACCCACACTTTTCCTTTCCTCTTCTTCCCTCACAGGTTGCATCTTACCTAAACTCTAAGGGACTTCACAGGATATGCAACCATGGAAGCCATTGGCAGCAGCAGCTCTTCCTGGGCTAACCCCCAGAACCTGTCTCCAAGATGCCCTTTTATCTGACTTGAGCCAAAGCAGCCCTGCCTAGGCTCTCTCCTATTGCCTCTTCTATCCTAAGCTCTTCCTTGTTTCACCATCTCCAGATTAATAAATGTACTCTCAAAATGAAGAAAGGGAGGGAGGGAGGGGAAAGAGAGAGAAAGAGAAGAGAGGAAAGAAAAAGAGAGAGAAAGAGAGGAAAGGAAGGAAGAGAGGGGGGAGGGAGGGAGGGACAGAATAGCAGATTCACCTCTTCCTGCCCACTTCTCCCCCACCCATTGTGTGTGGGAGAACCCAGCAAAGGCAGCTGGGATACCTTAGAAAGTACAGTATGGATAGCAGCCTCTGGTTGTAGGGAAGCAGCACTGAGAAATCACAGGCCTGGAACCCCATCACCTATCACATCTCACCACAGAAACAGTGCCCTGAGACAGAGATGACCCAATCACAGAGGGGACACTCAACTCCTCAGGGAATATAAGGCATTTTCCATGGCCATGGCAACACACCCCACTGACATCCAGAAAGTGCTAGTAGTTCAGGTAATGGGAATGGGGGAGTAGGAGGGGGGCAACAAAAGCTTATACTATAGCACCACCTACTGAAAAACAAAGACCTCTACTTATCACTTCTAAAATGTTAGAGCTAAACGATATTAAAAAAAAAAAATTTTAATTCCTCAAATACCCAGGCAGAATAACCCATCAAATACTGCAAATAACCAAGGTAAAAAGGTAGCTCAGAAAGAAAATGAAAGTCTCCAGAAAACAAACTCAAAGACATGGAGGACTGTGATTTAAGTGACAGAAAATTCAAGATTGTAGTTCTGAAAAAAACTCAATGAGATATATGAAAACTCACAACAGCAGTTCAAGGAGCTTAGGAATAAAGTCAATGAACAAAAGGAGTACTTTACCAAAGAGACTGAAACTAATAAAGAACCAAACAGAAATTGTAGAGCTGAAGAACTCAATAAATGATATGAAGAATGAATTAGACAACTCAGGAAATAGAGCATACCAGATGGAAGAATTAGTGATCTTGAAGACAGAATTCTAGAAATGCCTCAGCTAGAAGAGAGAGAAGTGGTCATTTTAAAAAAAATGGAAAAACTCCACAATAATTTGTCTCTATTAGAAAGAGCAACATAAGAATAGGTATAGCAGAAGTAAAAGGGAACAGAGAACCTACTCAAACAAATAATCAATGAAAGCTTTCCAAGTCTATGGAAAGAGAAGGACCCTCAAATCTAAGAAGCTAACAGAACACCTGAATATCTCAATCCAAAAAGGTCTCCAAAAATGTTTTCAATGTTAAATTTAATGACAATGAAAGATTTCTCAAGGCAACCAAGGGAATAAAAGACTATAACCTATACAGGAAACCCCATTAGACTATCATTTTTGGGTGTATTTTTCCCCCAGCAGAAACCTACAAGCTAGGAGCAAGTGGAGAAAATATTCAAAATATATTGAAAGAAATAACCAGGCAATAATAATAATATATCCAGCAAAGTTATTCTTTAGATATAAAGGAGAAATAAAGGCTTTTCCAGAAAAATAAAAGCTGGCGAAATTTATCTCAAGACCTCCATTACAAGAAATGTTGAAAAGAGCTCTTCTACCTGAAACAATGCAAAAACATGAGTAAGATGACAAACAGACACATAGTACCAGGAAACTCCAACTGCATTTCAGAATAGCATATTAAACACTTAATTATACAATACAGATTAAAAGGGGTAAAAAGCATTTTTAGACTACAGCTTCTGCAATTTGAAAACAAACACAGCATAAAAAAGGATACATAACAAAAACATATCAGGACAGGACAAAAAGGACTAAATCTGCACAGACAGATAAATGGTAACAAGATGCAATCAGAAGGGAAAGGACTATGGTGTATATGAAAACATTTTTGCATAAACCTAGTGAAAACCACAAAACAAAAATCTAGAAGAGAGATACAAAATAGAGATTTATAGATAGCAGGATGACAGCTAAGGGGAGCGGGCAGGTAAGGGGATAGATGGATTGAGCAAAAAAGGAAAAGTGACTCATAGACATAGACAACAGCGTGGGGATGGCAGGAGGAAGGGGATATAAGGGGACTAAAGGGTAACAAAACAAATGCAATAAAAAGTACATTTTAAAAAATTAAAAATAAAAAGAGGTAATGCGGGGGGGAATCATAGAACACCACCAAACTAAAATAGTAGACAGAAACATAGGGAAAAGAAAGAATGGAGATACAGAGCAACCAGGAGGAAAAAAAAAAAAAAGATAAAATGGCTATAGTAAGTCCTTATATATCAATAATCACCCTAAATATAAATGGACTGAACTGATCAATTAAAAGGCACAGAGTAGCGAGATGCATTTAAAACCAAGCAGACTCATTTCAGCTAAAAAGATATAAACTCAAAGTGAATGAGTCGAAGACGATATTCCAGGCAAATGGCATCCAGATAAAAGTGGGGTTAGATGTGTTTATTCAAACAAAATACATTTCAAGATTTAAAAAAGGTTATATTTTATAATTTTAAAAAAAGGATAGACACTTCATAATGATAAAGGAAGCATTTCATCAAGAATGCGTAACACTTACTAATATGTGCACACCCAACTTGGAAGCTACAAAATATGTAAACAATTACTAGCATACCTACACAAAGATACTGACAAAAACACAATTATGGTAGGGAACCTGAATAACCAATTGACAGCCATGGACAGATCATCGCCCCCGTCCCCCCACCACCAAAAAAAAGTCAATATAGGCCTTAACCGACACATCAGACCAAATAAACATAATAAACATAATAAACATTTACAGAGCCTTCCATCCTAAATGACAGAATATACATTCCCCTCAAGTGTATATGTAACATTCTCAAGAACAGATAGTATGTTGGGGGCACAAAACCAGTCTCAACAAATTTAAAACACTGAAATCATACCAAACATGTTTTTGTATTACAAAGGTATGATGTTTTTCTCTTACAAAGGTATGAAACTAAAAATTATAAAAAGACAGCTGAAAAAAAAACACAAATACGTGGAGATAAAATATTACTGAACAACCATTGGGTCAAAGAAGAAATAAGAGATCAAAAGACACATAAAGACAAATGAAAATGACAAACAACATGTCAAAATGTTAGAGATGCAGCAAAAGTGGAACAAAGATGTAAGTTTACAGTACTACGGGCCTATCTGAACAAGAAAAATCTCAAACTATTTAGCCCTTCACCTTAAAGAACCAATATAATAACCAATAACATAAGAACCAAAAAGAATAAATATAACCCAAACTCAGTATAAGGAAATAAAAATTAAAGCAAAATTAAACAAAATAGAGAACAAAAAAGCTATAGAAAAATTAATGAAACAAAGAGCTCATTCTCTGAAAAGGCAAATAAAATTGACAAACCTCTGACTAGACTCACTAAGCAAAGGAGAGTCAAAAAATCAGAACTGCAATCAGAACTGCAAGAGAACTGCAAGTTACAATGTACCCACAGAAACACAAAGGTTATAAAAGAATGCTATGAAAAGTTAAATGCCACCAAATTAGATAACCTAGAAGAAATGGACAAATTCTTAGAAATATATAACCTTTCTAGGCTGAACTATGAAGAACTGGAAAAACTAAATGGTGTGATCAACAATAAGGAAATTGAAAGAGCACTCAAAACCACCACCCCCCCCCAAAAAAAAAAAACAAATCCAGGACCAGGTGTTTTCAATGATGAATTCTAACAAAGATTCGAAGAAGATTTAATACCTATCCTTTTTGAACTATTCCAAAAAAACCAGAAGCACTAATCTTTCAAGACCAACATTACCAACATTACCCTGATACCAAAACCAAGAAAGAGCAAAGGAAAGGTGATGGGAGAGGAGGAGAGAGAAAGGGGAGGGAAATGAAAGGGAGGAGAGGGGGGGAATGGAATTATAGACCAATATATCTGATAAACATAGATGCAAAAATCCTATACAATATACTAGTAAATCAAATACAACAATACATTAAAAAGGTAACATATCATGATCAATTGTGATTCATACCAGAGATGCAAGGATGGTTTAACATATGCAATCGATTAGTATGATATACCACATTAACAAAAGATAAAAATCATTTGATCATATCAACAGATGCAGAAATAGCATCTCACAAGATACATCTATTTAAACAAACACTCAAAAAGGTAAAGAAGGAAAATACCTCAACATAATAAAGGCCACATATGACAAACCCTCAGCTAGTATCATAATCAATGGTGAAAAACTGAAAGATTTTCCTATAAGACCAGGAACAAAACAAGAATGCCCACTCTTGCCCCTGTTATTCAGCATAGTACTGGAAGTCCTAGCCAGAGCAATCAGGCAAAAGAAAGAAATAAAAGGCATCCAATGTAGGAATCAAGAAGTAAAATCATGTCACTATTTGTAGATGACATGATTCTATACGTAGGAAAATCTAAAGACTCCACCAAAAGACTATTAGAAACTATATAAATAAAGTTGCAGGATACAAAACCAATGTACAAAAACCCACTGCATATCTATGTGCTAATAATGAAATATCAGGTAATGAAAAGAGAATACTCCCATTTGCAATAGTAATGAAAAGAATACCCAGGAATAAATTTACCAAAGAAAATGAAGGGCCTACACACTGAAAACTATAGTCATTGTTGAAAGAAATTAACAACACAAAGAAATGGACAAATATTCCATGTTCATGTATTGGACATACAAGCTCTGTCTGGAAAAAGTCCAGCCACTGTTAATATAACAGAATGGTTTGCATTACATCAATATAACCTGGCAGCCAAGGACAGTGGACTGGACTGAGCATGTGTGAACAATGACAACTTCACTGGGGAAGGTAGACACCATTGACTAAGCATGTGTACGGTGTGGCCCTCACATTCAAAATGACTGAGTGAATAGAGCAATGAATCTGCATCAAATTTTGCATGAAGCTTGAACATTCCTCCTCAGAAACATAAGAGATGAAACAATAAAATACATAGAAGAAAACACAGGTACTAAACTTACATACCTTGGTCTCAAGGAATTCTTATGAACTTGACCCACAGGCATGGGAAGTAAAAACAAAAATAAAGTAATGGTACTACATCAAATTAAAGAGCTTCTTCAAAGAAAAAGAAACCCACAAAACAAAAAAGCAACCAACTGAATAGGTGAAGATATTTGCAAATGATACCTTCATAAAGGGGCTAACATCCAAAATAAACAAACATCTCATACAACACAACAACAACAACAACAACAACAACAACAAATCCAGTTAAATAAAGAATGGGCAGAGGCTCTGGATGGGTAGCTCAGTTGGTTAGAGCATTGTCCCAATATACCAAGGTTGCAGGTTTGATCCCCGGTAGGGTACATACAAGAATCAATGAAGGAATGAATAAACAAATGGAACAACATTTCAATGTTTCTCTCTTTCCCTTCCTTTCTCTAAAATCAATAAACAAACTTTTTTTCTAATGGGCAGAGGACCTGAACACTTTCCCCAAGAAGACATACAGGTAGCCAACAGATAAATGAAAAGATGCTCAACTTCACTACCTATAAGGGAAATACAAATCAAAATCACAATGAGATACCACCTACTAGAATGGCTACTATCAATAACACAAGAAATAAGTGTTGAAGAGGATGTGGAGAAAAGGAAACCCTCATTCACCGCTGGTGGGAATAAAATTTGATGCAGACTCTACGGAAAACAATCTGGCAGTTCCTCAAAAAATTAAGAATGGAGCTACCATATGATCCAGCAATCCCTCTTCTGAGTATCTACCCCCAAAATTTGAAAACACGTATTTGTAAAAGATACACATACCTCTACGTTCACAACAGCATTACACACAATAGCCAAGGTAGGGAATCAACATAAAAGTGTCCTTCAACAGATGGCTGGATAAAGATGATGTGGCACATATATACATTGGAATAATAATCATCTGTTGGGGACCACCCTGCCTGGTATCAGGAAGCTGTAACCCCCTGTGACTTAGGCTGAATGAAAGACCTCCGGACCAGAAGCCACTAAGGAGACAAAACTTATTTCCCTGGCATGAATGCTGCCTGTTCTAATGCCTGGCTTCCCTTTTGCACGGTCAGCAGTCAATGACAGGTAACAATTCTCTAAGAAAGAGAATGAACATAAGACAGACTCGATCACGTGGGAATACCCTAAGGGAAGAGACACGGAGCTGTGGATATGAAGGGATGATCAACATCAACCCCCTCCCCCTCGGCTTTCTCAGTCCTTGTGAGAAATCTAAGTCTCCTGGCTGCCTTTGTCTTTTCTGTTAACTCAGGCCTGCAGGGGCAGCCCAGACCAGAAACGGCAGACCCCCAGGGTAATCAGGCCTGGGACATAGAATATGCAAGATCCTGTAAGATCTGTTTGCTACAGGATGTTATTAACTTGGAATTTAAAAGCACAGGCAGGAAACCTTTGGAACCTATAGTCCTTTCATATGTTAAAGACCCCAAACTTTGCCCAGAATCACAGTGGGGGTTCTGTCTGCACCTTTGTAAGTCACCTACATCTTTTGATCTTTTCTGCCAGACTGTGAATCCACAAACTAAGTCTGTTTTCTCAATAAAAATCTGCTTGGGAATGGAGACGGGCGCTCTCCCCACTACAGAGAGTGGCCATTCCGTTTTTACTTCCCCGCAGAAACTGCTTGTCTCTGTGTATGTCTTTCTCGTGTTTCGACAAACCATCCGCAGCATTCCGTGCTCACTGCAGGCAAATGAGCACATGTCAATCATCCATAAGAAAAGATGAAATACTGCCATCTGCAACAACATGGATGGATCTTGTAAGTATCATGCTAAGTGAAATAAGTCAGATAAAAAAGGACAAGAAACATATTTCACTGGTGTGGAATACAAAACAGAAAGCAACAAATGAACAAACTCAAGGAGGATCAAGGGGATCAAATATGTTAACAGAAGACTAGGCTTTGTGTAGTGAGTACACAATGCAAAATGCACATGATGTATTATAGAACTGTATATCTAAAACATAATATTAACCAATGTTATACCAGTAAATTTAATTTAAAAACAAATAATAAAAAGGCAGGGTCTCAAAGAGATATTTGTACACCCACATTCATAACGTTATTCAAGACAGCTAAAACATAGACGCAACCCAGGTCCATGGACAGATAAATAAGCAAAATGTGGTAATACAATAGAAATAATGGAATATTCAGCCTTAAAATAAATTCTGACACATGCTACAACATTAGAAGACATTACAATGAGTGAAATAATCCAACTACAAAAAAGAAATGTATGACTCCACTTATATGAGGTTCTTAATAGTTGTCAAATCCATAGAGGCACAAAGGTTTTTGCTAGGGGCTGGAGAATGGGGAAATGGGGAGTTATTGTTTAATGGGTACCAAGTTTCAGTTGCAAAATGAAAATGATCTAAAAGTAGATGGTTGCAAAAAGATATGAATGTACCTAATACCACTTACTGTACACTTAAAATGGTTAAGATGGTAAATTTTACTTTATGTGTTTTTTACCATATAAAAATATTTATAGGGGCCCTGGCTGGTGTGACTCAGTGGCTGAGTACCAGCCTGCAAATCAAAGGGTCGCTGGTTCAAATCTCAGTCTAAAGCACATACCTGGGTTGTAGGCAAAGTCCCCAATAGGGCACGTGTGAGACGCAATCACACATTGATGCTTCTCTCCCTCTTTCTCCCTCTTTTACCCTCTCTAAAAAATAAATACATAAAATCTTTAAAAAATATATATATATGTTTAAAGGGGAAAAATGTACTAATACCTGACATGGAAGATGCCAACATCAAATCAATATTCTCACTGGCAGTGCACAAAAGAGCAGCCTTCAAAAAAGCAATGTGCAGCTAGGCAGTGCCACAGGGCAGTGAGGGCAACAGTGGGAGTAGCAGCAAGACCAAATCATGAACACGCACAGCTGCCACAGGCCCCTCTCCTGAGGTGCCACAAGGCTAGGGGGTAGCCATCATCACTGCTGATATCCAGGTGATTGAGGAAAAGGGCACTTCCTCAGTCCCATCACTGGACATCAATGCCCTGTCTCCAGTTCCCAAGTGGTTTTTGTTGGAACATGTGTTACACATTTATGGCAATTTTGAGCATGAGGGCAGATTTCTGCCAAGCTCAGCAAAGCATTTTTACTAGGAGCGTGGGCATTCTATGTACCATAACTAACAATGTCTTAAAGACTCTGGACACAGAGACAGAACTCAAAAAGAGTTGTTTTTTTTTTTTTATTGCCAACATTATTTCTTTTAATGGCTCCAATAAAAGTAAGCATCAAATAAAAGCGGAAAGTGACCTACACTTTTAACTTGTCCCACTAATACCTAAATGTAGTAAAGGCTGCTTAAACTTTGTACATGGCTGGATTTCGGGGCAAGTCTGGAGATACCTATTTTTAGACATTGAGGCCCAAGCTGAATTTAGATTCAAGTGCATTCTAAATACTTCTGCTTATCTTGAAGAAAGCTTTTTAAAGAATAAACAAGTTGAATAGAAAAAACAGATTGATAATAGCCATTTTAGTGATTTTTCTAATGTTTTCTGCTGTGAAACATTTCAAGATTGATAGATTTTTCCATTTTCCCTATTACACTCACACACGCACACTCACACTTTTTACTTGCCATAATGAACCATCCAACCCCTGTAGAGATCTCCTATAAGAACATGCATTTTCTGATAACTAACAACCCTACCAATGCTATCCTCAACAAGTTCACAGAGAATCTTAAGAAGTATGAAGTAACAACTTTGGTTCAAGTTTGTGATACTACATATCATAAAGCTCCAGTTGAAAAAGGAGGAATCCACATTCTAGACTGGCCATTTGATGATGGTGCACCACCCCCTAATCAGATGGTGGATGACTGACTAAACCAAATTTCATAAAGAGCCAGGTTGCTGTGTTGCAATGCATTGCACTGTGGGATTGGGAAGGGCATCTGTGCTAATTGATTGAATGTGGAATAAAGTATAAAAGATGCAGTTAAGTTTTATAAGACAAAAAAGAATGGGAGTGTTCAAGTCTAAACAGCTGCTTTACTTCAAGAAATACAGACCCAATAAGATACAGTAACACTTCAGATACCAATGCGCACTGCTGTGTTCAATAGAAAGAAATATAAACGAAGGCTGACTTGATTGTGGCATTTAGAGGAACTCTTGGTACCTGGAAATATGAATCTGGAATCTCAACTGTGTCATCAATGTAATGATGGATTCACTATTCCTCAATCACTCTCCTAATGATTGGAAAAAAAACAAACAAAAAAGAAATCCCTCTATAACATAAACATACTGTTTAAGAAAAGAGAGAAAAAAGACAACAGTGTGATGATGGCCAGAGGGAAACAGACAAGGAACTGGGAGGATGAGGGTGGGGGGGGTGGGGGGGGCGCGCGGGGGGGAGGCATCTGCAATAGAGTTAATAATAAAAATAAAGAAAAAAAATGAAAGGAATTAATTTGGTGAACTATGATTTTGCTTAATGTTGCAATTTGAATTTCTGCCAAGACTGAATTATTTCAAAATCTCATTTTTTAATTTTTTCAAAATAGGTCTCTAAGGACAACCAGCAGAACATGAGCCCGTGCAGAACCATCTGTTTGGGCACCACACTCTTCCATTATGCTTGTCACACCAATTTCCCTGTTATGGAATTTCTTTTTTATTTGGGGTAGGGGGTGGGGGCTACAATTTTTCTCTTTTCTCTCCTTTTCCTATTCCTCTTTTTTCCTGATACAAGTAGTAGATGGAATAGAAGCCCTTGTTGCTGTAGATGTGTGTGCAGTCTGGCAGCTTTAAGCCCACCTGGGTACTTTAAAAAACGCACACAAAAGCAGTGGCATATATACTATATGATCCAGGTGGTTTTCAGTCTTTGCTCATAATGGGGTGTTTATGTTAGTTTCTCTTCTTGAAAACTCCATACAACATTAGGCAAAGTAGCCAAGAGCCTTTTGTTTAGGTTTTTGTTTTGGTAAGTTAGTGGGGAAGTGACATGTTAAAAAGGAGTATCTTTTTCTCAAAGAATTTAGCTGACGGCAGAATTTTCTTTTTCAACCAATGAAACTTAAGTGGGTATGCCAGAAACTTTTGTGTGTTTTTCTTTAAATATTTTATTTTTTTTAGCGAGGGGGCAAGGGAGGGAGAAAGAGAGGGAAAGAAACATCAATGTGTGGCTGCCTCTCATATGCTCCTTACTTGGGGGTGTGTAGCCAGCAACCCAGCCCTGACTGGGAATTGAACCTATGACTGTTTGGTTCACAGGCCAGCAATCAATCCACTGAGCCACGCCAGCCAGGGCCAGAAACTTTTGTTTTCTGTAGGGGAATACTCCATTTCATCACTGAAGATATGGCCAGGCAGCGTTAGCACATATTTTATACCTTTTAAAATTGTGGGTTGTATGTAGCATTACTCTGATTTTCTGTCTAATGATGTGAGAGAATGCTTTATTTTAGGACTTACTTGTTTTTCAGGAATTTTCAGGAACAAAGTAGCAGTATAGACACAGTATTTAAGACCTGAGAAATGCCTCTTACGGGTCTTTTCCAAACTGCCCCCTATATGTACAGTTCAGTTTATCCACTGATTGCCTTGTAATTTTCTTACTAGGTTCTTTATGAGATAAAACTAACAATGGCCTAGTAAGTATGTGTCCACAAGCCTAACAGGGTAGGAGAGAGGCATACAGCAGCCCAACCATTGGCAAAAGGAAGCATTGCTAGTGAAATTGATGTAGTGTCATTGCTGATTCTTTTTTGTGTTCAATGTGCTGATCAAGAAAAACCATTTTTCTGCTCTTTTATGGGAAGCAACTGTAACCAAACTATACTGACAAAGCAAGTTGAAGGACACAATCAGGGGATCTTGGACTCTTCATTTAAATATTACACACTTCAGGTGGGTTCCAAGATGGCTGCAGAGTAGCTGGAAGCTCCGTTCACTTGCTCCCAGCCCTAAACCAGTCTTACAGCTAAATCATAGAGCAAGCAACTCAAAAATGCAGCTGAGTGTGACTGACAGTGGGTGTGAGTGCATGTGAGTAGAGATGAGTGTGTAGGTGTGCATGTGAGCATGCAAATGCCTGCCACCTCTGAGGGCACTCTGGGGCAGGTGGCCCAGACTCTCCTGGCAGAGATACAGCCACTGTCACCTAGCCCAGCACATCTGGCTATGCTGCTTTGGAGGAACAGCCAATCTGAGGAAATTATAATAACCTCCTTAGGGAGAAGCCACCAGAGCAGCTGCACCTCCACACCCAAACTTGTGTCTGTGCCTTCTGCCACAGAAGCCACTGGAACCACAAATGGGACACAGTCTTACTGAGGAAGCTGTGATTTGGCCAAAGAGCCAGGAATGAGGGAGTGGAGAGAGGTGGCTGGTCAGCACTGGCTGCAGAGACCACAGCAGGAACACAGCAGCAGAAGCCTGAGGCTGAGACTCACTGAAGGGAGCAGCATGAGCATCCCACCATCATCCATTGACATGGTTTTGCTGCTGGACTCTTCCTTTCCTTCCTCTACCCCATCAGGATGATATGAGACTTGGGAGAAGACGATGCATACAGGATATAATCTACTGATTTGGGGAGAAAGGGGGGAGAAGCATTGGTGTGAGACAGAAGTGACAAGTAACCTCCAATACATGCCCCCACTGGGGAACCAACCCAGACCTAGAAGCCTTTTCAAGGCAGAGGCGAATGTGGTAGGGGTTGAGCCCCTTATTCAGTCAGACAGAAGAAAGTCCGCACCAACTAACAGAACAATAAGAATCAGGACCCAAAAACAACAGGAGGGTCCACATAACCCACACACAAGACATTCCTAGATCATCCGGATCAGGAGATCAAGGAGTCTGCACCATGAGTGCTTTCTGCTCTGGGGGTAAGTGAAAAATCGCTGGAGACAAACCCACCATCTCTCTTTTTTCTTTTTCCTTAAAGGGGCAAAGCACAGGCTTTGTGTTTGCAGCTACCCAGCAAGGGGAGGGAGGGTGGCATGAACTGGAGTCACATGATAAGAATCTGGAGTGGAAGGCACTGGGGATAGTCTTGAGGGAGCAGCTGTGCAATTTTGGGGGCCGGATATATTTGAACTCCACAGCACCCATCTTTCCTGAGAAGGGCTAGCCCCTCCCAGGGGAAAATCAATTAATTACCTTAACCTGTAGGATACTGCTCCCACCACCCTCTGGAAATCCCCTCACCACAACCTCTGAAACCCTATTTGCTCAACTCAGCAACCTTTTATTCTCTTTTCAGTTTTGCTCTGTCTTGGTGTTCTGTTTTGTTGGGGTTTTTTTTTTCTTTTTTCTTCTCCCTTATCCTGCATCTTAACCCTTGCTAAGGAGACAGTAACATAAACATACTCCGGTCATCAGAGACTGGCAGAAGATCGCAGCCATCCATACATTATTATGGGAAACAAACTGGTATTTCCCCCTCACAGGAGAGCCACAGGAACACTATGCTGGCATTTGGCAGAACCAAAATCTGAGCTCTGGAAGCCTAGTAGGGGCCCCACCCTGGTGAGTACAGGGAAATAATCCCAGACTCAGACTAGTTCAGGGGAGGGGGAACATACCCAACATCTTCCCTGAAGTCTGAAAGGCACCTGCCACAGGAGATCCAGGCAACACAGCCTCACTGTAGCCAAAAGCCCCCTCAGAAATAGTGGGATCTGAGAATAGTCTAAGATTGACAACAGGCCAGCAAGCAGAGACAGACAGACGGAGGCAGATTCTGGGGTAACCTGGGACATTTGCTGACACACCCCTTGATCCAATGCTGATAAAAGCCAGCTTTGCAGAGCAGCTTGGCTCACCCTGGGAGCAGACCAGCCCAGGGGAATGAGCCACAAACTATGGATCACCTGTAGCTTCAAAAAGGCAGCCAATGGCCAGGTATGGACAGCACCTGACACTGGCTTACACCAGACTCAGACATCAGAGCAGTATCCAAAGGGAGAAAGCAGAAGACAAGACCTAAATTGTGCTGAGGCAAATCCACTTTGGTTCTTTTTTCATAATCTTAGCTACGTTTTCCTTTCCATAGCCTTTTTATATATCTTTTTATCTGTTTTTTTCTTTTATGTTTGGTGCTCTAATTTCTTTCATGTCTTCTCTTCTACTCTTACCTTTGATCACTGTTCCCATCTTTTTATTATTTTTGTTAACTTTTCTGTGTTCCTTTTCCACATTTTCCTCTTTCAACTCATTAGGAGTAATAGTTCTCTTTCTCATTCTCCTATCATAGTCACTTCCCTTTCCTCTGGTCTTCTCATATTCTTTTTCCTTTTACCCTTCCTCTACTATTACACTGTGCTCTTCACTGTTATTACTCTTTGTTCTCTTGTTATTGATATTGCTGTGGTGGTAGTGGTGGGTGGGGGGGGAGGGTGTTGCTTGTTTTGGTGGTGTTTTTGTGTTGTTATGCTTTGTTCTTCCAGCACCTATAGAACAATGTAGAACATGTGGTGGGGATAGTGCCTCTTACGCAGCCAGACAAAGGGGAGTTCCCACCAATGAATAAGCCAATAATAATCAAGACCCAAATACAACAGGAGAGTCCATATAATCCACACAGAGGTCACTCCTAAAGCATCTAGATCAGGAGATGAAGGACCCTGCATCACTGGGTCCCACAGGACTCCTAACACACAAGGCCACTCCACAAGACAGAAAGTCAAAGCAAATCAATCAAATGCATAGAAGCAAACACAAGGAAACAACTTAAAAGGGGAGACAAAGAAAAACCCCCCAAATGAAAGAAAAGGAGAAATCTCCAGAAAAAGTGCTAAGTAAAATCAAGGCAAGCAATTTATCAGACACGGAGTTCAAAGTAATGGTTCTAAGGATGTTCAAGGAACTTAGTGAGAACTATAAGGAAAATAGAGGGACCCACAACAGCATGGAAAAGGACATAAAAACCTTGAGTAAGAACCAGTTGGAAACGAAGAAGCAACTCACCAGAAGGAATTAAAAGCAGACTGGATGAAGCAGAGGATCGAATCAACCAGCTGGAAGACAATGTAGAAAAAAAACACCCAGGCAGAGCAACTAAACAAAAAAGGACTCAAAAAGAACATGGAAAGTTTAAGGGAACTTTGGGACAACATGAAACATACCAACATTCGCATCATAGGGATACCAGAAATATAAGAAAAGGGGCAAGGGATAGAAATCCTGTTTGAAAAAATAGTGACTGAGAACTTCCCTAACCAGGTAAGGGAAAAAGTCACCCAAGTCCAGAAAGCATGGTGGGTTCCAATCAAGATGAACTCAAAGAGGCCCACTCCAAGATACATTCAAATCAAAATGGCAAAATTTAAAGACAAAGAATCTTAAAGGCAGCAAGAGAGAACCAGCTAGTAATATACAAGGGAGCTTCAATAAGGATACCACCAGATTTCTCAACAGAAACATTATAAGCCAGAAGGGATTTACACAAAATATTCCAAATGCAGAAAAGCAAGGCCCTGCAACCAAGGCTACTCTATCCAGCAAGGCTCTTATTTAAAATGGAAGGCAAAGTAAAGAGCTTCCCAGACAAAAGGCTAAAAGAGCACATCTCCACCAAGCCAGCACTGCAAGAGATGGAAAGGGACTGCTTTAAGGGGGGGGAACACACAGGTACAAAGGGGAAAAACGGCAGTGAATAAGTACCTTAAATGTAAATGAATTAAATGCTCCAATCAAAAGACATAGAGTAGCTGAGTAGACAAGCAAACATGACCCACACATATGCTGCCTACAAGAGATCCACCTCAGAACAAAAGATATACACAGGCTGAAAGTAAAGAAATGGGAAATATTCCATACAGATGGGTAGAAAAAAACCTGGGGTAGCAAGCAACACTTTTATCAGACAAAATAGACTTCAAAACAGACAAAGAAGGTCACTATATAATACTTAAGGCAGTAGTCCAACAAGAGATTGTACTGTTGTAAACATGTATGTACCCAATTCAGGTGCACCTAAGTATAGAGAGAAAATATTGGAGGACTTTAAGAAAGAGATAGACAGCAATACAGTCACTGTAATGGATTTTAACACCCTATTGTCAACAATGGATTGACCTTCCAATCAAAATATCAAGAAAAATACTTCAGGATTGAATGACACTCTAGATATAAAGTATCTAGATATAAAGATATAAAGTATGTTCTATAAATTGATATTTATAGAACATACCACAAAGAAACAAAAACACATTCTTCTCAAATGCACATGGATCATTCTCAAATATAGACCACACAGCCATGGATAAGCAGCATCTGTTGGATGCCAGGCCTGTAGCCCAGACTTACATGGAATCTCTGTGGCAGGATGGAGCTGGCCGGATTTATGTCCCCACCTAACTTGGAGTTGCCATCCATTGAGCTGGCCATGGAAAACAACCACTACTGTCACACCCAGAAGGGTCCTGGCAGTCAACCACGACCCCAAGGAACGGGCCTGTTGTCAGCTCTATGTGGCCTCTGCCACCTGCCTGGTGTTCATGATTGGAAAAATCATTGGTGGGTACCTAGAACATAGCTTGGCAATCATGACCAATGCAGGCTATCCACTCACTGACTTTGCCAGCATGCTCATCAGCCACTTTTCTCTCTGGATATCCTCCCAGCCAGCCACCAAGACCATGAACTTTGGCTGACAGTGAGCTGAGATCCTGGGAGCCCTGCTCTCTGTGCTGTCCATCTGGGTCATGACTGGGGTACTGGTGTACCTGGCAGTGGAGCAGCTGATAATCTGGGGACTATGAGATCAAAGGGAGGACCATGCTGATAACAGTAGGCTGTGCTGTGGCCATGAATATCATAATGAGGTTGACTCTATGCCAGTCTGGTTATAGGCACAGCCAGAACCATAGACACAGCCATGACACCAGCCAGCAGCAGGAGAATCCCTGTGTCCGAGCTGTGATAGGAGGCTTGTGATAGGCTTGTCCATGTGATACGAGGCTTGCTACAGAGCATGGGCATCCTGGTGGCAGCCTATATTTTATACTTCAAGCCAGAGTACAACTATGTAGACCCCATCTCTATCTTCCTCTTTTCCATCCTGGTCTGGGGACAACCTTGACCATCCTGAGAAACATGATCCTGGTGCTAACGGAAGGGACCCCCAAGGGCTTGGACTTCACAGCTGTTCAAGATATACTACTGTCGGTAGAGGGGGTACAAGCCTTGCACAGCCTGCATATCTGTGTTCTAACTGTGGCTTAGCCTGTACTGTCTGTCCACATCACCATCACTCAGAATGCCCAGGCTGTGCTGAAAGCAGCCAGCACCCGCCTACAGGGGAAGTTCCACTTCCACACCATAACCATCCAGATCATGGACTACTCTGAGGACATAAAAGACTGTTGTTAAGCATTCCAGGGCCCCTCAGACTGACTGCCTGGCCAGGTGTCAACTGGAGTATGGACAGGACCTGGAAATGGTGGGGCTGAGTGTCACTTAAACCCAGCCAGGACTCTTGTGTTTATAACACAACTATCTACCTTGGTTGTGTTATAAACCAGATCTCTCTCCTGACCTTAGCTCCATGTTCAGTGTGGAGGAGCCTTGCCCACTCCAGGAATAAGGCTCTTCCCATCTCCCCCATCTGACTACAGCCAGCCCCAGGGTGGGATGGGAACTCAGAGAGAGTAAAGCTAGTGTAACCCAACTCCTCTTCCCACTCCTGGGTTAGTTCCTGTCGGGGCCAGGTTTGGGCCTAATGCTCAGCTAATGCTGTCTCACTATCAGCTTCAAGGAAAGTAGTGAGGCACAGTGAGGGGTGCTGGAGGGGAGCCTGGCTTCAACATCCTCTGCCTACATGCCTAGTTTCCCTCTTTCAGTCTGTCTGGCCTTTGCCTTCTGATTCTGTAAAGAAGCCTGGAACAAGGCCCCCTCCCTCTGCCTCTAACAATGGCCTGATTTAAGGAGGTCATGGGGTTTGGTGAGTTGTGAAACAGGCTAGTGAGCCAGGACAAGTGGAATAGGAAAACTGAGACAGATAGTTAAATTGCCAGGCCACTTATAGCCATCTAGTAAATCACAAAATCCTATCTTCCCCAACCAAGGATGCAAATGGTTTACACTTCTCCCCAACCAAAGGGTAACCAGCTTAAATCATCTACTTGGGGAGATAAATAATAAAAATCCAATTAATGCCATTTGTGCCAACCACAACCAAGGATGAAGTGAGGGGAATCAATTTCATTTTGATGCATCAGCATAAAGCTGGAGAATATTCTATTGAGATCTTCCCCTAAACTCCCAGCATTTAAAGACCTCAAGATGGCCCTGCTTGGTGGCTCAGTTGGTTGAAGCATTGTCCCATACACCAAAAGGTTGGCAGCTTGATTCCTGGACAAGGCATGTACCTAGGTTGTGGGTTTGATCCAAACTGGTTTGTTTCTCTTTCACATAGATGTTTCTATATCTCCTTCCTCTCTCTCTAAAATCAATAAACATATTTCTAAAACTTAAAAAAAAAACAAACCTCAAGATGAAGAAACAGTGAGCCTGTGCCTTTCCCTTCCCATTCTTCTTCCCCCCAGGTGCATCCCCTAAGCTCCAAAGGCCCTTCTACTACCTCTGTAACTTTCTAAATAAACTTTCTCCAATAATTTGGGGAAAAAAAAAAGAAAAAAGAGAGAGACCACAAGGTAGAACACAAAACAAGCCTTAACAAACTCAAGAAAATTGAAATCATATCAAGCATCTTATCAGATCACAATGGATTGAAACTAGAAACCAACCTCAAGAAAAAAACTCAAAAACATTCAAATTCATTGAGGCTGAATAACATGTTATTAAATAATGAATGGGTTAACAATGAGGTCAAGGAAGAAATCAAGAAGTTTCTGGAAACAAATGAAAATCAACACACAACCACCCAAAACCTACAGGACACAGCAAAGGCAATCCTGATAGAGAAGTTCATAGCAATACAGGCCTACCTAAAGAAGACAGAAAAATCTCAATCTAAAGCTCCATCTAAAAGAACCAGAACGACAACCAAAAAGGCCCAGAGCAAGCAGAGGAAGGAAATAATCAAGATCTGAGCAGAATTAAATGACAGAGACTAAAAAAAAAAAAAAAAAAAACCAATTCAAAGGATCAACGAATCCAGGAGCTGGTTCTCTAAAAGATAAACAAAATTGACAAGACTTTAAATGAGACTCGTCAAGAAAAAAAGAGACGACCAAAATAAATAAAATCAGAAACAAGAGAATTTACGACTGATACCACAGAAAAACAGGATTGTAAGAAACTACTACACACAACTATAATATGCCAAAACACTGGACAAACTGGGCTAAAAGGATAACTTTCTAAAAACATACAATCTCCCAAAACTGAATCAGGAATAAGCAGAAAACCTGAGTAGACTGATAACAACTAGCGAAATTTAAGCAGTAATCAAAAAACTACCAACACACAAAAGCCCTGGACCAGATAGATGGCTTCACAGGCAAATTTTACCAAATATTCAAAGAACTAACATCCTTCTCAAACTATTCCAAAAAAATCAAAAAGAGGGGAAAACTCCCAAACTCTTTTTATGAAGCCAGAATTATCCTAATCCCAAAACCAGGTTAAAGACACAAGAAAGAAAACTAACAGGCCAGTATCTATGATGAACAAAGATGCTAAAATACTAGCAAACCAGATCCAACAATACATCAAAAAGATTATACACCACGCTCAAGTGGGATTTATTGCAGAGATGCAAGGATGGTACATTATTCACAAATCAATAAACATGATACATTGCATAAACAAAATGAAATACAAAAATGACATGATCATATCAATAGATGCAGATAAAACCATTTGATAAAATCCAGCACCCATTTATGATAAAAACACTCAGCAAAGTGGGAATAGAGGGAGTATACCTCAACATAATAAAGGACATATATGAAAAGCCTGCTGCCAATATCATATTCAATGGCCAAAAACTAAAAGTGTTTCCCTTAAGATCAGGAACAAGACAAGGACGTCAGCTTTCACCACTCTTATTCAATCTAGTACCGGAGGCTAGATCTTGTCTGATCTCTAGCCACAGAGATCAGACAAGAAGAAGAAATAAAAGGAATCCAAATTGGAAAGGAAGAATTAAAACTGTCATTATTTGCAAAAGTGATAGTGTACATAGGAAACCCTATAAGGTCCACCAAAAAACTACTCAACCTAGTGAGTGAATTCATCAAGGTAGCAGGATAGAAAGTCAATATTCAGAAATCGGTGGTATTTTGAACACCAATCATAAAGAACTATCAGAAAGAGAAACTAAGAAAAAAAATCCCATTTACTATAGCAACAAAAAATAAAATAAAAGTTACATTAAATTAAATTAAATTAAATTAAATTAAATTAAATTAAATTAAAAAGTACCTAGGAATAAATTTAACCAAGGAGGTAAAAGACCTGTACTTGGAAAACTACAGAACACTGAAGAAAGAAATTGAGGAAGATACAAATAAATGGAAGCATATACTGTGTTCATGGATTAGAATTAACATCATCAAAATGTCCCTACCACCCAAAGTAATCTACAGGTTCAACACAATTCCTACTAAAATACCAATGGCATATTTCACAGATCAGAATACTTCAAAAATTTATATGGAACCCAAAAAGACCCCGAATAGCCTCAGCAATCTTTACAAAAAAGAACAAGTAGGAGGGATCACGACCAACAATACTTCATATCAAACCTATACTTAAGGCCACTGTAATCAAAAACAGTCTGGTATTGTAATCATAAGAACAGACACATGGATCAATGGAACAGAATAGAGAGCCTAGAAATAAACCCAGGTCTCTATGGTCAATTAGTATTTGACAAAGAGGACAGAACATAAAGTGGAGTAAAAATAAGCTCTTCAATAAACAGTACTGGTAGAACTGGACTGGTACATGCAAAAAAATGAAACTAGGCCACCATCTTACACCATACACCACAATAAACTCAAAATGGATAAAAGACTTAAACATTAAGTTGTGATATCATAAAAGTCCTAGCAGAAAAAACAGGCAGTAAAATTTCAGACATCCCACATACAATATTTTTGCCAATATACCTCCTAGGGCAGGGGTGTCAAACTCATTTTCACCAGGAGCCACATCAGCCCCATGGTTGCCTTCAAAGGGCCGAATGTAACAGTTAAGAGCTGAGCACTGCAGCTAGGTAGAAACAAGGTGCGGGGCCCAATAAAACAAGGTGGAGGGCAATGTGTGTTTGCCACCTGTGTACTAGGGCAAAGGAACGAAAGGAAAAAATAAACAAATGGGACTACATCAAATTAAAAAGCTTCTGCATGGCTAAAAAAACCACCATCAAAATTAAAAGGGAACCAATCTGACTATGGGAGAACATATTTGCCAATGATACATCAACAAGGCTTTAATCACCAAAATATATTAGGAACTCATACGACGAAGACAATCCAATTTTAAAGTGGGCAAAGGACCTGAACAGACATTTCTCAAAGGAGGACATACAGAAGGCCCACAGACATAAGAAAAAAATGCTCAACATCTCTAGCCACCAGAGAGATGCAAATTAAAACCACAATGAACTATCACCTCACACCAGTCAGAATGGCCATCATTAATAAACAACCAACAAGTGCTGGCAAGGAACTGGAGAAAAGGGAACCCTAGTGCACTGTTGGTGAGAATGCAGAATGATGCAGCCACTGTGGAAAACAGTATGGAATTTCCTCAAAAAATTAAAAATGAAACTGCCTTTTGACTCAGTGACTCCACTGCTGGAATTATATCCTAAAAATGCTGAAACACCAATTCAAAAGAACTTATGCACCCCTATGTTCACAGCAGTGCTACATACAATAGCCAAGCGTTGGGAACAGTCTTAGTGCCCATCAGTAGATGAACAGATTAAAAAATTGTGGTACACTGATAGAATGAAATACCTTACTATGCAACACAAAGAAAGAAGGAATTCCTACCCTTTGTAACATCATGGATGGAACTGGAGAATATTATTCCAAGTGAAATAAGCCAGTCAGTGAAAGACAAATACCATATGATCTCACTTGTAAGAGGAATCTAATGAGCAAAATAAACTAACAAGCAAAACAGAAACAGAGACATGGAAACAGAAGACAGACTGACAGCTGCCAAAGAATGGGGGGAGGGGGATAATGGTAGAAAAAGGAGGTAGGGATTACTCAAAGAACATGTATGAATTACCCATGGACATGGACAACGGTGTGAAGATGTACTGTGGGAGCTGGGGATGGACAGAGGGCAAAGGAGAAAAAAAATGGGGACAACTGTAATAGAATAAGTAAGAATTTTTAAAAAGTATTACACACTTTCTAGTACTCTGCTTCTAAGGATGTGAAAAAAGGGTTAGGGTCATCTAGTCCTGCTAGAATTTCCTATGAAGAGCCATAAACTTCCTTTTTTGTTAGGATCAGCTGGGTCAACAGGAATGAACTGAGACTTTGTCATTAATGATACCTCAGACATTGGCTGACTATGTGAACTGCCTATCTCCTATGCCAGAGTTGTTTTGCTCTTTAATAAAAATCTGTAGATTTTCTTATCCCTTATCCCCAAAAATAAAACAAAATAATGCTTTTTGTTGCTTCCAGGATGTTAAAGTGTGAAATGATGGTACTATCCAAAATTCTTTATTTCAGAACACAATAGATTCCCTTAACATAGGCTCGAGCAAAACAATATTCTCAAAGCTCAGAGAGACTGTCTATTGACTCCAAGGGTTTTGATCAATACCATAACAAACCTTTTTCCTTTGACATGCTCTGATTTTTGTTGTTTTGGGGGAGGGGGGAGGCAGGAGGCAGAGAGAGAGAGGGGGAGAGAGAGAAAAATAGATACATGCATGTACGCACACGGAACTGTCCACCAGTATCAGTGACTGCCTGCGTTAGGAAAATTACGTTCCTGGTTCTGTATGAGGAAGGTGTAAAATGCAATATGAAACACTAGCCCTCATTTTGTTTTAAATTACAAACTAATGTTACCTGTTCTCAGAGCTTGATTTTCTTACTCAAAATTGTTTCTTGTATCTTTTGGAATTAATGAAGTATTGCTAGCTGAAGCCAGTTTGACATGGTGACAGAGATTTCAGACTAATGAAAGTTGTTCAGCCTGATTTAAAACCAAAACTTGAACCCTTCTAAAGAACAATAAACAAACATTTTACATGCTCAAATAAAAAGCAGTTTGCCAATTATCCTCAAAAGCTTTTCAAATATTCACTAATTTGTCTACTAGAATGAGACTATGGAAAATATCCAAAATATATAAACAACTAAATTAATAAAGCTCTTCATTGCAACACTACTCTAACAGACAAAACCTCCAAATTTAAAGATCGACTAAAAGATTCAAAGACTATACTTTCAGGGATCATTTCTATAGTTTGTTAAAACATTCAGTAATAAGTGGATACGAAAAAAAGTGTACTCCCTATTCAGTTAAGAGACGTTAGTGAAATATTCACAATAGCCAAAAAGTAGGTGGACGAACGGATAAACAAAATGGTGCATTCATACAACAAAATATTACTGAATCTTAAAAATGAAATTGATACATGTTACAAATATGAATGAACCTCGAAAACATCACAGTAGGTGAAGTAAACCATACACAAAAGAACAAATATTGTATGATTTCATTTGTACGAAAAACCCAGAATACTCAAATTTACAAAGAAAAAGAATGAGAGGTCACCAGAGGGTGGGTGCAGTAGAGAGGGTGTTACTAGGTAGTTTCTGTTTAAGATGAAAAGTTCAGGAGATGTACAGTGGTGATGATGGTTGCACAACGTGAATGTTGTGCTTAACATCCCTGAACTGTAATGTACATTTTTAAATGGTTAGTTTACCACAAACATGAATTTTTAAGTAATTCCAAACCTTTTACAGGTTACACTTTAGTATTCGATTGTTTTGGCGGCACTACCGTTTTGCAAGAAGGAAAACTCTTACTTGAGGGACTTACAGGTATTAAACTTGACTATGAAAAAAAGGAGAAATACCGTCCTTCAGATTTTCAGTTATTCTGGAATTGCCGAGAATGCAAAGAATTCATACGCCAACTTTCATTTCTGAGGTTCCTAAATCCCAAATATCCTCTACATTAGTTATTCTGCTTGTCGGAAAGGTATAGAGATTTACAGTAACTTTAAAAAACACACACTTCAATTTCCCGATAGTAAGTAAAGAACTTAACTGGATGTAAATAAATTTGCATTTTTCTTTCATCGTGAAACAAGGTGCCGCCCTTCTGAACACAAGGAGAGATCAACCTCCCCAGGAAGGCCTGAGGCACACAGCAGTAGAGAACACACCGTGAACTGACTGCGGTACAGGTCCCCACGGTACAGTCCTCTCAGTGAACAAGCGTAGTAACTTAATAGAGGTAAAACCAAAACTCCGCGGACCGATAAAGCTTCACTGAGAACAAAGCTGAGGAAACTGTCGGGTTCCTGCCCATCAAAGGTTCGCTCGAAGCCCGCGCGCGCACCGGCTCTCGGCGTGCGTCCACCGGGGAGCGCGCACGTGGCCAGGACGCGCAGCGGCTTTCCGCAGGCAGCACGGCCCAATGAGAAGGCGGTGTTCCTACAATAAGGGGCGAGAAGAGCAGGGCAGACAAACTGGCCTGAACGTGTCTGCCTCCCTTGGGGTCTAGGCCTCGTGACCAATGGCGTGCCTAAATAAAGGAACTAGTCTCCTTACTACACGCCAGTCCTTCCGCTCAAACAGCGGGTACAGCACGCTCCTCTCCTCCCGAGCTCGGCCCGCGCGCACCTTTACGCTCTGGTCGCTGGAGCAGGTCGCCATCCGCCGCCCGTGGAAGTCGAAAGAAACATCATGGATGAGGTCCTTGTGGTCCGCCGCGATGCTGCGTGCCACAAACATGTCTCCTGCCAGGCCCAAACCTTCTCGGTCTGCAGCACTCGCTTCGAAGAGGCCAGCCCCAGCGGAGAACCAACCAGAGCCCACAGAGACCCCTACGACCCGGCGAGCCAGGTGCGTGCCGGCTACGTGCCCCCGAGCCCCGCCCCTTGCCCCCGTCGGGCCCCAGAAGGCCCTGGCGAGTGCGCCTGCGCCTCCTGAAGAAGAACTTGGTGGGCTGGCGTTGAACTAGGGTTGGGCCTTCCGGTGCTTTAATGAACGCGAAAAGGGCTGGTTGTTGAAATATGGAAATCAAGAAAAATGAAAAAGTTAAAAAATACCATTCCCATTCCTCCGCGTTGAGTAAATATTGGTGAACGGTTCAGTTTGTTTTCTCTGAGATAGAGGCTGAGTGCTCAGAGCTAGTGGAAAAGACGGACTTGGTCAGGAATGGACATCTTAGTTACTTCCAAGTTTGGGTAATTATGAATAAAGCTACTATAAATACCTGTGTACAGGTTTTTGTGTGGACATAAATTTTCAGTTCCTTTGGGTATGTACTAAGGGCCACAATTGCTGAATCATCTGGTAAGAGCATATTAGTTTTTTAAGAAACAACGAAGCTTTGAAAGTGGCTGTACCATTGTATGTCCCCCACCCATAAATGAGAGTTCCTGTTGCCCCACATTCTCACTAGCATTTGGTGTTGTCAGTGTTGTGGATTTTGGCAATTCTAACATATAATATAGTCATATCTCATTTTTTAATTTGGATTTCCCTGATACCGTATATGGAGCATCTTTCATATACTTACTTGCTATCTGTACCTCTTTTGCCCACTTTTTAACCCAGTTATTTGTTTTTATTGTAGAGTTTTAAGATTTCTTTGCATATTTTGGATAATAGTCCTTTATCAGATGTCTTTATGAACTACTTTCTCCCAGTCTGTGATTTGTCTCCTTACTTTTTGACCATTTCTTAAACTTACATAATTATGATTGTTTACTGTAAGAAGTGTTTTTAAAATACAGGTATATAGAGAGTAAAAAGTTACCTTTTACCACACAATCTAATCTCCCTGCCCAAAGAATACAATTGTTGCTGGGTACCCCTCCACATCTTTCTATGGATTTACAGTGTACAAAACATTTGTGTATACCTAGTATCAAAGTTTGTACTTTTTAAAGTAAATTTGCAAAAATAAAATAAATTTACAAATACTAAGCCAATTTTTGATTTTTAAAAAGTATTCATGTCAGAATGACTGTATAACTTTATAAAGTTGTTTTTTCTTTTTAAAAAATGAAAAAATTAAAATTAAAAAATATCCAGTATGTCTTGGAGATCTTTCCACATTCTCCATGTTCTTTCTTTCATTCTTTTTAACATATGCATTGCAAAATATCATCAAAATGTGGTCTATTTAGTCATTCTCCTGCTATTGTACCATGTAAAGATCACCATAGGCATGCTTTATTTCTTTATTGATGTAGGTTTTATTATATGTGCTTATGTTTATATTTTCCTTAAAAATCTATTTCACCAAGATCAATATAGAGTTATATATGGTAATTTCTAACAAAAAAATTTTCTCCATAACTGATGTAATGCTTTTTTCTTGTTTCCATTGTTTTTGTCTTCCTTTTTTCTTAACATTTTACTCTTTTTAATTAAGTAAAATACACATTTCAAAATCTACACATGTCATAAGTATGAAGCTCATAGAATTTTCACAAACTGAATATATCATGCAACCATCCTGGATCAAGAAGCAGAACCTGACCAGCACCCCAAAACTCTCCTTGTGCCCCCTTCTGGTCATTACTTCCTCTGCCCCAAAGATAATTGCTGTCCTCATTTCTAACAGGATATATTAGCATGTGATGGTTAATCTTATATGTCAACTTGGGTAGGCTATAGTGCCCATTTGCTCTAACACTGGTCTAGATGTTTACACAACATTATTTTGTAGATGTGATTATCAATATTTACAGTCACTTGACTTTAAATAAAAGAAATTATACTCAATAATGTGGATGTGTGTCATCCATTCAATTAAAAGCCTTAAGAGCAAAGAATGAAGTTTACCTGGGAAAAGAATGAATTCCGCCCTAAGAATGTAATACAGAAATCGTGCCTGAATTGCCAGCCTGCCAGTCTGCTGTATAAATTCCAGACTTGTGAGCCCCCACAATCACATAAGCCAATTCCCTGAAATTCCCACATATATAAAATCTCCTATTGGTTCTGTATCTCTGAAGAACCCTGAATGGTAAAAAATTTTATACCAGGAGTGTTTCTAAAGGACGAAAATCTTTTTTTTTTTTTGTCATTCCCCAACCCGTGTTTTGCCCAGGGCCACTTTGCCTGAGCTATAAAGCCATATGAGGTGGCTGCTACTTGTGCTGGGCTTAGACATTTCCAGGCAAAACCAAGCTGTGAGCCAGTGGTACAGGGCCGCGGATTCACTGAGGCTAGCTGTTGCTGTTTTAAAGGATTCAGGAAGTTGTGAAGTATGAGCCAAGACCAGCCATTCATGGAAAAGCCACTGTTAACATCTGTACGTTGGATGAGACAGAGCCTCAGGGGATCTCCAGAGTGGGGCAAACTGTGTTAGCCAGGGTGGTGGAGTCTCAGATATAGCATCAGCCGGCCAGCTCTGTGGCTCCGTGGGGTGAGGGTTCAGAAAAGAAACAATGGCTTCTGCTTGCCTTTCTGTCTCAGAGAAAGCTGTCCCCCAACTCTCACCTTGATGTCTGGTACTTCAGTTTCTCCTTGTGTGCCACTGGTGCCTTCCAAGCAGCTATCCTGGTGTGGGAGCTCAGAGGGAATAACGGAGTAGGTGAGTCCATGTATGGGTTCCTTAAGAGGAATTGTTTGGGGCTCTGGAAATTTCCTCTACCAACTCAATACCTACTGGTTTTTGCAGCCAGAAGTTATGGAGACTTATATTCCTGGCACTGGAACCCTGAGCTGGGGGTGGGGACCTGGTGTGGAGCTGGGACTTCTCACTCCCTCCCAAATTTTTTTTTGTTTTAGTTTACTCAGGCTACATTTTATTTTATTTATTTTTTAATATATTTTATTGATAATGCTATTACAATTGTCCCATTTTCCCCCCGTTATTCCCCTCCGACCAGCACATGCTCTCTCGTCCACATTCCACCCGCCCCCCCGCCTTTAGTTCATGTCCATGGGTGGTACATATAAGTTCTTTGGCTTCTACATTTCTTATACTATTCTTAACCTCCCTCTGTCTATTTTCTACCTACCATTTATGCTACTTATTCACTGTACCTTTTCCCCCATTCCTCCCCTCCCCTTTCCTGCTAATAACCCTCCATGTGATCTCTATTTCTATGAATCGGTTGCTGTTCTAGTTGTTTGCTTAGTTCATTCTTGTTTTTGTTTCAGGTTCGGTTGTTGATAGTTGTGAGACAGTTATCATTTTACTGTTCCTAGTTTTGATCTTTTTCTTAGATAAGTCCCTTTAACATTTGATATAATAAGGGCTTGGTCATGATTAACTCCTTTAACTTGACCTTATCTGGGAAGCACTTTATCTGCCCTTCTATTCTAAATTATAACTTTGCTGGATACAGTAATCTGCTATGTAAATCCTTGCCTTTCATGACTTTGAATACTTCTTTCCAGCCCCTTCTTGCCTACAAGATTTCTTTTGAGAAATCTGCTGACAGTCTGATGGGAACTCCTTTGTAGGTAACTGTCTCCTTTTCTCTTGCTCCTTTTAAGATTCTCTCTAAAGGAAGGAAATCTTAAGGATGTATTTTCTGAATTGGTTCTGTGGTCTCTGCAATTGGTTCTCTAATCTGATTCAATTTGAAGGCGCTAATGATTTTACTTCCAGTGATAAAGTGGGTGCCAATGTCCACAGCATTAGGAATACCCAAAATATCAATAATGGATATTCCTAATCATATATTTACAAAATATTTGGACTAAGTACATGTCCACATTTTGAGTGAACATATTTAGTACCCTAGAACATATTTGTTAAACTAATGAGTATAATGAGATTAGCTGGTTACTTTTAAGTAAGGAAAGTAAAAGATGAACTCGAGACTTCAGATTCCTAGCTAAAACACCATATAACTGACTGTAAAATTTCTGTTTGCCTTGAAAGAATTACTTGTTTCCTGCTACCACAGAGCTGAGACATCTCAAAACCAAATCCAGAGTCTCATCCTACAAGTGGTTGAATTGCCAGCTTCAGAGGGAAGCTCTGCTATTAAAATAATGGAATGGATTAGAAAAAAAGAAGATTCTAAAAATTAGAATCGGGACATATGGTCAGACCCTGATGAAGCTGGGATGTTGAACCTAAATTCTGTAAGTCTCTTTTGCTAGCAGAAGCAACACTTCTTCTATTTCACTCTGCTTTGCCTTGGGAGCCTGTGATGGCCTCCTCTGAGGTAGTTGCCTTACAAGACACTGCTGATTTTTCTCAGGACTCACCACAGGCACCCTTCTTTACCTCTAGAGCTATAGAAAAACCCAAGTCCCAGGAAGCCCCAAAAGGTGAAGTACAAAGTTTGACCCCTGAAAAAGTGAACTATACTCCAGAAGAACTGCATTATTTTTTTCAATTTATACAGACATAATTCTGTGGAATATGTATGGAAATTTATATTAAGAGTGTGGGATAATGGTGAAAGGTAACTAAAATAGGATCAGGCTGAATTTATTGATATGAACCAACCAACCACAGATTCTGGGTTCAATGTTGTAACTCAAGGAGTTAGAAAGATCTCAAACTGGTTTATTTGGTTGGTTGGCTGAAATATGTTCCAAAAGGTGGCCTACACTAATTGAAGTTGAAATTCCAGACCTGATTTAGTATACTCTAACAGAAGGGATCTAAAGGCTTAGGGATGTTGAAATATTAGAGTAGATTTATCATGTAAAACTTCACTCACTCTGGGAGGTTATAGAAGACATACTTTTCACCATGACAGAAATTTGTGAGGGGAGCCCCATTATCCTTGAAGAACTCCCATGGTCAATCTGCACTATAGGTCAGGAATTACAGTAGGAACCATTGCCAATGAACTGGAATTTTTAAATGCAATGAGAATAATTGGATCCCAGGATTGCAGGATAATTGCCAAAGACAAGGTGGGCCCAATTAAGATGATGGATATCAGATTCAAAGCAGTAATCAAAATAGTTTTACTGGTAGAGACCTATGGCATTAGCTAGGTGATCATGGTGTCCCTAGAAAAGAATAGATGGGTGGCGTACAAATTCACACTTGAATTGTATAAGTGGAAGAGTTCTAGACCAAGTGCATAAAAGCCTTGACTCATAAAAACAAAGAGTCATAGCCTTTTATCAATTCCAGCCTTGAGCAAGTTTAGAGAACCAGAACTCCTTGAATAAATGGAAGGCCAGATCTTTTTGAAGAAGGGTCCTGAGGCACTGCCAAAAATATATACTGTTAATCTTCCTCTTAGCCTTTCCCTGGAGACCTAGGGCCTTTCACCGTACTTAATACGCTTTGGGGAAAAGAAAATAACTAGACTTTTAGGAGTTACTGAACACTAACTCTAAGCTGACACTAATTTCCAGAGGCCCAAGTCATAATTGCAGTTCACCAGTCAGAGTAGGGGCTTATGGAGATAGGTGATCAGGGGAGTTTTAGCCCAGGTCTATGTCACAATGGGTCTTCGTGGGTCCCCAAACCAATCCTGTGTTTATTTCTCCAATTCTGGAATGCATCATGAGTGTAGACACATTCAGCAACAGATAGAAACCCCATCCCAGTTGCCTGACCTGGGGTGGGAGTGCTATTGTGTTTGGAAAGTCCAAGTAGAAGCCACTAGACTGTCTCTCTCTAGGAAAATAATAAACCAAAAGCAATATAGCATTGCATGGTTTGCAGAGATTAATGCTCTACCAACAAGGATTTAAAGGATACAGAAGTACCCTGTTTAACTGGCCTATTTGGCCTGTGTAGAAAACAGATGGATCTTGGAGAATGACAGTGGATTATCATAAATTTACCCAGGGAATCACTGCAATTACAATTGCTATACCAGATGTGGCTTCATTGCTTGAGCAAACAAACACATCCCCTGGTACCTTGTTGGCAACTATTGATCTGGAAAATGCTTTTTCTGCAATACTTGTAAATAAAGACTTCTACCAGAGGCAGTTTGCTCTCAGCTGACAAGCAATACACTTTCACTATTGTATTACTCTGCTTGGACTGCCACAATAAAATTGATAAAGTACCACAGTCTCAGTGGCTTAAACAATAACAATTTATTCTCTCACAGCTCTGGAGGCTAGAGGTCTCAGACAGAGGTGTGAGCAGGTTTAATTTCTGATGAGAGTTCTCTTCCTAGCTTGCAGATGGCTGCCTTTTCACTGTGTCCTCACATGGCCTTTCATCTGTGCACTCAGAGAGAGGTCGCTAGTATCTCTTCCTGTTCTTATAAAGACACAAGTCTTATTAGATTAGGTCCCACCCTTATGACCTCCATTAACCTTAATTACCTTTCTACAAGGCCTAAGTGCATATACAGTCATATTGGGTTCCCCAAAATTTGTATGTTGAATCCCTAACTTCCAATGTAGTTGTGGTTCCAATTGCAGCTACCATATCAGATGTGACTTCATTGCTTGAGCAAATTAATACATATTCTGGTACCTGGTATGCACCTGTTGATCTGACAACAGCTCTTTTTTGTGTTTGTAAATAAAGAACACCAGAAATACTTTGCTTTCACCTGGCAAGGCCAGCAATACACGTTCACTGTCATACCTCAGGGTTATATAAACTCTCCAGTCCTATGTCATAATTTAATTCACAGGGATATTGATTTCTTTCCCTTCTATAAAATGTTACAGTTCTCTATTACATTTATGATATTATGCTGATGTCAAGATATTCCTTATAAAGTGAAGCATAAGTTGTTGCATCTAACTCTTCCTACAACCAAAAAACAAGTACAATACCTAGTGGACCTCTTTGGATTTTGGAGGCAACATATTCCTCATTTGGGTATGCTACTCTAGCCCATTTATTGAGTGACCCAAATAGCTACTACTTTTGAATGGTGCCCTTAGTCCCCACTCTTGCTCCACTACCTTCTCTGTTTCAAGTCCTACTATGGCCTCATAGGGAGTTCTCTACAATCAGTTGACTAAGGAAGACAAATACAAGTGAGGTTTATAGATGGTTCTGCCTGATATGCAGACACCAACCAGAAGGGTACAAATGAAGGATTACCACTCCTTCTTGGGACTTCCCTGAAGGACAGTGATGAAGGGAATTCTTCCCAGTCTGCAGAACTTTGAGCAGTGTACCTGGTTGTTTACTTTGCTTGGAAAGAGAAATATCCAGAAGTACAATTACTTACTGTGGCTTGATGGTCAGGGACTTGGAAGAATATGATTGGAAAACTGGTGGATAAATCTCTCTGAATGGGGAAAAACATGAAGATGTTTATGATCCACGTGAATGCTTACCAAGGGTGATCTTAGCAGGAGGATGTTAATAATCAAGTGGATAGAATGACTCAGTCTGTGGAGACAAATTAGCCTCTTTTTTTTTTTACCTACTCCTGCCATCACCCAATGGGCACGTCATGGGTTTAGGGAAGGAAGTTACACACAGACTCAAAAATATGGATTTCCTCTCACCAACACTGATCTGGCTACAACTACTGTAGGGGACTGGTTTGTTTTAGTCTGGCAAATGTGACTCAGCTCTGTATGAAAAACCTACAGAAGCGAAGTGGTGGGCAGGAGCCAGACCTTCAAACCGAGTTTTCCCATGGTAATCAGGCCTAGAAAATGCATACTGACTGTTATGGCTTGCTCTTGCTAAAACTCCATCAACCTTGTCTAAAACAACAGATGTGTGTGTCTATCTTCAAGGTAATTTGCAAAGCTTGTGTGAATTTCCCCAAGGATAGGGCTAATCAGCTCACCGCCATTCCCCTCTGCATGTTATTTTCATTTCCTTGATTGTACCTAAAATGTAGACAATAATATTCTATGTAATAGATAATAAATCTTTATCTGATATAAGACCCAAGAAAAACAATAAAAGCCTATCTAGGCAAGGGTCGAGGCACTCTCCTTTTGAGTGTCCAAGGCATTCATAGGCACTCTCCCCTTGAGAGAGTAGCCATGCCGTCCCCTTTTTCTCCACAGGAGTGCTGTCTCCTGTGCATTTATTCTCATCCTCAGTCACAACAGGCAGACTCTACTGGCTGGAGTCTGCCACAAACTATTGCCAAGTGCCTGATCTGCCAGCAGCAAAACCAACACTGAGTCCTCATTATGGCAGCATCCCAGGTTGATCAGCCAGCTACCTGGTGGCTGGTTGATGACATTGGACCACTTCCATTATGGAAGGGGCAGTATTTTCTTTTTCTTCTTCTTCCTCTTCATCATCATCATCTTCTTCCTTCTTCTTCTTCTTCTTCTTGACTTTATTTATTTATTTTTAGAGAAAGGGTAAGGGAGGAAGAGGGAGAGAAAAATTGATGTGCAAGAGAAACATCAATCGGTTGCCTCTTGCATGCCCCCAGCCTGGGACTTGGGCCACAGCCCAGGCATGTGCCCTGACTGGGCATTGAACCAGTGACCTTTGGGCTCACAGGATGTTGTCAACCCACTGAGCCACACCAGTCAGGGCAATGTTGTATTCTTACTGAGAGAGACATTTATTCTGGATATGAATTTCCTTCCCTGAATTCAATGCTTCTAACAAAATTGCCATAATGGACATACAGAATGCCTTGTTCACTGTCATGGTATTCTACACAGTATTGCTTCTGCTCTAGAAATTCACTTAACAAATTAAGTATGGCAATGAACCTATGCTAATGGCATTCACTGGTCTTACTATGTTTCCCACCACACTGAAGCAGGAGCCTTGATTGAATGGTGGAATGGCTTTTTGAAAGAGTCAGTTACAGTGCCAGCTAGGAGGAAATACACTGCTGGGCTAGGGCAGTGTTCTCCAGGAGCCTGTATAAGCTCTGAATCAGTGTCCAATATATGGTGCTATTTGTTCTCACAGCCAGGAATCAATGGGATGGAAATGAAAGGAGCAGTACTCAATATTAACCCACTAGCAAAAATTTTGCTTCCTGTCCCATGATGTATGCTCTTCTAGTCCTGAAGTCTTTGTTTCAAGGGGAGAAGTGCTCTCATCCAGAGACACAACAATTCTATTGAACTGGAAGTTAAGACTGTTGTCCAAACATTTTGGGTTCCTCATGTCTCTGAATCAGCAGGAAAAGAAGGGAGTTATACTGTCTGGGGTGATTGCTCCTGACTACTAAGATAAAATTGGGCTGGTCCTCAACAATGGAGGTAAGGGAGAGTATGTTTGGAATATAGAAAATCCATTAGTGTGTCTCTTAGTATTAACATGCCCTGGCATTAAGATCAGTGGAAAACTTCAACAATCCAATCCTGTCAGGACTACTAATCTCAAGAATGAAGGTTTGTGTAACCAACCAGGCAAAGAATCACTTTCAGCTGAGATGCTTGCTAAAGGCAAAGGGAATATAGAATGGTAGTAAAAGAAGATCATTATAAATACCAGCTACAACCACATGGCCAATTCTAGAAATAAGGATAGTAATTGTTATAAGTATTTCTTCCTTATTTGGTTATAAATATGTTTACGTGTGTGTGTGTGTGTAATAGCTTTGTCTTCTTCCCCTCTTATTCCTTTATTGCATGACATAAGATATATTAACTTTATATACTGGTATTTAAGTATTGTTAATTTCACATTGTAATATTTAAGTCATGGGATATCGAGGCAAAGAGTAAACATCATTCAAGAACTTTGCATCTCTACAGGGGAAAGTAGGTATGTATGTGTGCCCAGTTGTATGTCAACTTGGCTAGGCTACAGTGCCAAGTTGTTTAGTCAAATACTAGTCTAAATGTTGCTGTAAAAGAATTTAGTAGACGTGATTAACATCTATAATCAGTTGACTTTAAGTAAAGGAGATTACCTTCAATAATGTGGATGGGTCTTATCTGTTCAATTGAAAGTCTTAAGAGCAAAGGCTAAAATTTTCCAGAGGAAAAATAGGAAATCTGTCTCAGGACTATAACTACATACCTGTTGTACAAATTTCAGACTTGCCAGCCCCCACAATCATATGAACCAACTCCTTAAAATGAATCCCTTTAAATACACATCTTTTAAATATATGAATTTACATGTATTAATACATATTTATAAAGTTATATGTGTATAAAGACATTTAAATATATATTTAAAGAGGAATTTAAATAATATACATGTTCTACTGGTTCTGTTCCTCTGGAAAACTCCAATACAATTAGTTTTGCCTGGTTTCATACTTTATGTAAATGATGTAATATACTTGTATGGCTTTCTCCATCTAGATTCTTTCCCTCATTATATTTGTGAGATTCACCCCTCCTTTCGCATGAATCACTCCATCCCACCATGGATGAACTGTGGGAACAGACCATCTGTGCCACCTAGAGTGCCTCTTTAGACAGTAGCCTGTAGGTGGCACTAAAATATCACATATGGAACTCAGAAATACCCTTTAACCTTGCAGATTCACAAGTGTTGGCAACATCTGAAATTTTCTATGGTCTATAATAGAGCAAAAAATATATCATCAAATTGAAAATGAAATTTTGTTTTTCCATATGCAGTGCTAATTGGCTCAATAAACGAAGTGTTCAGGACTCAGAGGCCTTGACAGAGTAGACTGTGGAGTGGTTTGCCCTGAATTGAACACTAGGCAGTGTCAGTGACTGGAAAGAAGTGTCTGCTCTGAAAGACACCCTACTTGCAAGCTAGCAAGTGTCCATACTATTATGGACACTTGCAGAAGCAGTGTTACTACTTAAAACCATAGCAGTAGCAAGAACAATGCATATTTTCTTGAACTGTTTCTCTGACCTCTAATATAACCAGGCAAGGTGACACCAGCACATACAGGAGGTTGTAATTCAGAAGGATCTCTGAGTATAAAGACTCTGAATATTTGATAATGAGCAGTATGCCTACCTACCCCTTTGTTCTGGTGGGAGACACTGTCTTCCAAGAGTATAAGCAAACTGCCCTTTGCTGTGGAGAAAAACAATCTCTATCTTCTAAGGCTGTTCATTATACAAATATTTTTGAAAAGATAATCCAGAACAAACAGAAGCCACCACCTTGCTTACAAGACATGCAGAAAAGTGACAGACCCATGAAGAATCATCTTGCAACAGGAAGGTGAGGAAGGTTCTCTCTCATCTGAAGGTTTGGTGAAGGAGAAAGGTGATCCTCTAGAATTGGAAAGAAGGCTGCAGAGTTTCATCTCTGTTTCTAAGCATTGACATCAGTTTTGGGAGCCAAAAAGCTGTAATATGGGAAGTAAGGAACTAGCTTGAGGTTTTAGACCTTTGTGGCATCCACTCCCAAACATTTGAGAAGGTGGCATTCTCCCTCTTATCTCCCTGCAGCAGGTTATGGAGAAAATAGTTGTCTGGACTTTCTTTGCTTCTCTGTTCCTGAGCTTTGGAAGGGCAGTTGTCTAAGACCCCAGGGCAAGCTTTCCTTTCTGGATAGGACAGAAGCAGAGAAAGAAGATGGTGCAGTGTGACTCCAGCAGAGAGAAGCAGCAGTGGTACTAAGAAGGGCAAAAGTATAGCAGAAGCCCAGGAAGGCCACCTTCCTGTGCAGGTCCAAGTAAGGCTTGATGAAAATAGAGATTGTTTCAGAGCACTGGCTAGGTTTTAGAGAAAAACCCTTGCTAATAACCCTTGCTATTAACCCCTGCCTCTCTCTTAGTATAAGCAACAGCATTAAGGGATGGATTGATAGACCTATTCCCTTTCCTGCAAAGGCTGAATAGGCAGTTTTGAATTGCAATGCCAAGTTCTGCATTTCAGTACTGGGATGCCTGTAGTTGTTGAATATAAGGGAAGAGTAGATATTCCATGGTTACTTTCTTGGGATCTTTACTTCCTTCTATAATTTGTGTTGTGTATTAAAAGGATATAATAGGGGCAAAATGATAGGCTATTGGACTTTTATTGGTTGAAAGGAGCTCAAGATAACCTAGTCCAATAGTTTCTTAACTGAAATGCCTGGCCTCCTCAGACTTCCATGAATGGGCTTCAGGGGCCCAACCTTCTTCTATGACACATTGGCCCCTGGATGATTGTTATTTGACAAGGGATCAAACAGAACAGACTAGTCTTGGAGTATGGCTAAGACAATGTAGGTGTGGAGCCATGAAGCTGGGCTGGGTGGGATAGTGGCCTTGAGCAGGATGAGGGATGAGGCATTGTACAATGTGGGTGTCCAGGAGTGACTGGTAGCCTTGGTGTCCTCAATCATGACATGCAGGAAGGACACTTGATGTTTTATGCTAAGAATTTAAGCAACAAAATAGAAAGCAGTTAAGTATCTCTATTTAGATTGGTTTGGCTAGAGGTTGAGGTTCATGTTGTGAGCCATAGGGAAAAAGAATGCATAGACAAGATAAAACCCCAAGTGACAGAGGGAAGCATCATAGAAAAGTGGTACTATGTTCATCTGGAGGAAATTAGAAGAATGAGAAAGTAGGAAAGGAAGATCACTTTCTTTCAGAGCATATTTTTCCTGGCACTCAGTAAGCCCTCAAAAACATTTGGCGAGGCAACAGAGGGAGAGGGGAGAGAAGGGGAGAGGAGTAGAGGAGAGTGAATACTCATGGTAAGGGCATTATGATGGGTCTTATCAACACATTGTTATAAGAATGAGCAGTGGTCATTTCCAATCTGCATATAAAAGGAGAGGTGAGAATATATGCCTTTACAAATACTCTTTATTACTACTTTGAGTGACATTTATACTTCCTCTCCTTATAACAGAGGGCAGTTAATGTTAAGTTTTCACATTGTAATGGGGCTTGTTGTACTGGGACTTCAGAAAGGAAATTGAGTTTTCTGTTAATGCGATCACTACCCTAGGGCCTGGTTATTTTGGACAGCTGACGTGCAATGCTGTAGTCTAGGGAAATACAAAATATTTTTTTGCAGGTCACATTTAAGAAATAGTTTGAGGTGGCTGTGAAAACTTCCTAAGCCTTTTTGGGCTTCAACATTCTAGATGAGGAGTCAGTCTTCTCTCTTACATCTCAAAAATGGCATTTTGAACAGCACAGTATGGCAGGCCCCTCAACTATGTCTACAACCTAACCCCAAGAAACTATGAATAAGTTTCCTTTCATGGTAAAGGAACTGGGCAGCTGTGGTTAGATTAAAGGTCTTGAGATGGGGAGGTTACCTTAGGTTATCCACATGGGCCCAATGTCATCACAGCAGTCCCTATAAGGGGAATGCAGGGGGGTAAGGGTCAGAGGAAAAGGTGATGTGACAAGAAGCAGAGATCAGAGTGAAGCAGCCACAAGACAAGGAATGTGGATGACCTCTAGAACTAGAAGAGACAAGAAACAGACTCCTGGAGCCTCCAGAAGAAACAAGACCCTTCTGACACCTTAATTTTAGCCCTTAAGACTCATCTAGTGATTTTTTTCTTTTTATTGAATTTAGTGGGGTGACACTGGTTAACAAATTACACAGGTTTCAGGTACACAATTCCACAACACATCATTTATACACTTGTGTATAATTGTGTGTTCACCGCCCCAAGACAAGTTCCCTTCCATCACCATTTATCTCCCCATATCTTCCTCCACCTCCCCCACCACAGTCCTGGCAATCACCACACTCTTGTCCATGACCATGAGTTTTTTTCTCTTTTTTGCTTATTCCCTCCATCCCCAAGCTATGTAGTGATTTTAAAACACGGCCACAAAAACTTTGACACTCCTTCAACAGAAATGGTCTCCACATCCCTTCCTGATGGAGCTGGGAAGTCTTGTGACTACTTCACATTGTGGAATTGTGCAAGTGATACTATTTAAACCAAATTGTGTCCTCCAAATTCATATGTTGAAGCCCTAACCCCTATGTGATTATATGTGGAGACAGGGCCTATAGGGAGGTAATTAAGATTAAATGAAGTCACTAAGGAGGGGCCCTTATCCAAATAAAGCTGGTGTTCTTATAAGAAGAAGGAAAGAGACTAGGGGTCTCTTTCTTTCCCTACACACACACACACACACACAGAAGAAAGGCCGTGCGAAAAAACACAGTGAGAAGGAGGCCATCTGCAAGCCAGGATGATTGTCCTTACCAAACACCGACTCTTGATCTTAGGCTTTCTAGCCTATAGAACTGTGAGAACATAAATATCTGTTATGTAAGCTCCCCAGTATGTGGAGCTTTGTTATGGCTACTGTAGCATACTAATACAGACATTATGCTGCTTGTGAAGCTATGATATAAAAGGCCATGAAGCTTCCCAAAGCTGGTAAGTTCTCTGGGAATACTAGCTTTGGGGGAATGCTTGAGCTCCCCGGAAGAAGTCTGGCTACCTTGAGACCACTATGCCAAAAAGGCTACTGTAGACATTTTGGTTGAAAGTAACCACCAAGTGTAGACTTCAGACTCTCAGCCCAGAGGCCAGAGGTGAGTGTGCTGGCCATTTGGGAATGGCCGTGTCAGACACTGGCCAAGCAGGACAGAGAGGAGCTGCTCCACTGTGCCCCTTCTCAATCCCTGACTTTTCTAATTTGTGAGAATGAAAAATGGTGGTTGTATTCCACTGACTTTGGGGTAGTTTTTTTAGTCATAGTGGATAACTGGAATAATGTTATGAGAATTCTTGGAGATGTCTCTTTTTTGAACCTATTCATTCCTTTCTCTCTGTTAAGTATATTGTACTAGAACTGCTAAATTGAAGATTAGATGTGTTTTGACTTCATATGAATATTTCACAGTTCTACAGTATAGTTGTACTATTTTACATGTTCAACAGTTATATATGAGGGTTTCAGTTGTTCTCCATTTCACCAACATGGGTGTTACCAGTTTTTTTGATCACCACTCTAGTGGGTGTAAAAGGACATTAGTCCTTTTATTTTTAGTTCTGTTATTAACGATATTGACTACTCTTAGATCTTGATTTATGGAGTGACGTAGACACCAGCCCACAGTGTCCATGGTGTTATGGATGAGATATGAGATAAATTCACACAGACTACCGAGTCCTGTGGAGGAAAAGGGATGACATGGCTACCCTCTCAAGGGGAGAGAACCTCGGAACAGCCTGGCAACTCTCTCAAGAGGAGAGCGGGCCGATCCTTCCCTTCCCAGGCTTTTATCGGCTTTTAAATTGCACAGGAATATAGGTAAAGTTCATTAATCATTGTTGGGCAGTAAGGATCAAACAATAGATAGCATACAAGAACTATGAGGGCTTATTCTGAGTCAGGGTCTGTTAACTAAAAGGCTACAAAACTTTGGGAAACAAACTCATTTCCTGCTCAGGCCTTTATCATTCAATTAAGAGCATTCTTAGCAAAGCAGGTTTCACAGGATTTTATATATCCTTTCTCAGGCCTGATCACCTGGGAAGCCTGTCCTATCTAGCACAGGGCTACACTGCCCTCTGTCATTGTTTCAGGCTTAAGTCAGGCAGAGGAGGCAAGATAGCCAGGAAATCAGGAGACTTCTCACAGGCAGAATGAGGACGCAGGCTTTGTCAAAGCCGAGGGGTGAGGGTCCGTCACCCCCTTTCTCCATAGCCCCCCAAGTCCTTCCCTGGGGCCTCCATGTGATCATGCCCATCTTAGATTGTTCCCTCCTTGGGGAATCTTACCTGTCATTGGCTAACTGACCAAGCATTGGGGGCCAGGCAGGGTGAAGAAAAAGGAGCAGAAGTGGCACCCCTGCCAGGGAGATAAACTTTGTCTCCTTAGTGGCTTATGGTCTGAAGGTCACTCACTCAGCCTTAGCCATGAGGGGGGTAGGGTTACAGCTCCTGAAACCAGGCAGGGTGGTTCCCAACAATGGAGCATCTGTTCAAGTCTTTCATCTAGTTTTAAACACTGGGCTATTTGTCTTTTTATTGTTCATTTGTGATAATTCATACTAAATTATAGATACATGTCTTATGTCAGATAAGCTTTCTTGGTGTAGCCAAGGTTGAAACCACTGACCTAGTGTTTATCTCTTCTTTTTCTGGAGAACAAAACCAGGGTTTGCTGTTTAGGATTTGGAGTCAGACTGCCTGCTGTTGATGTGGATTGGACAGTTAACTACTGAGTGACCTTGGGAAAGTCATGTTAAAAGATAAGATGTGGCACATGAAAATTTTCAAGAGTGTATTTGAGCAAACATTTATTCAAATTAGGCCAAACTAAATATGGTTAAAGTGCTCCATGGTAGGAGCCAGGGGAAGAAGTTTTTATAGACAAGATGCTTAATCAAAGCAAGGAAATTATTTGATTAGATACAGCCTGTGTCGTTGCCTTATTTGGGAAAGGCAAATAAGGTGGCTGTTTGTGACTGGTTGTTTTTGTTTTTTTTAATTTGATATCAGAGTAGGGGATAAGGAAGAACCACATCTATTTGTTTTTCCACGTATTTATTCATTCATTGGTTGCTTCTTGTATGTACCCTCACCAGAGATCAAACATACAACCTTGATGTATCAGTGTATCAGGACAACACTCTAACCAACTGAGCTACTGGACCAGGGCAGTTGTTCTTAAGTTTTATTTTCTTGTATTAAAGTGCATTCACTCTGGCTTAGGTTTTGGTTTGTTTATGTAGGCTACCAAGGCACATTAGTGCCACCCCAGTCTAACAGCTTCCTTGTTTCATTACTTTACCAGTCACTTAATAGCTCTTTATCTCATTTTTAAAATTTATTTTATTGTTGCTCAATTACAGTTGTCTGCATTTTCTCCCCACTCCTACCCCTACCCCCTCCAAACTCACCTCCCTCCCTTGCTTCTACCCTCCCCCTTGGTTTTGTCCATGTGTCCTTTATAGTAGTTCCTGAAAACCCTGCTCCCCACTGTCCCTTCCCCTCTGGCTATTGTTAGATTGTTCTTAATTTCAATGACTACGGTTAGAGCATTATGCTAAGTGAAATAAGCCAGCCAGGGACAGATACCATATGATCTCACCTTTAACCGGAACATAATCAACAGAAGAAAAAAGCTCTGTATTTCATTTTATTATCTCTAAAACAGAGTTAATAATAGTACAATGAAGAGTGTTGTAATAATTAAAGGACATTAGGAACACAACCATTAGTATGGTAACTGACACTACATGTGCTGTACACAGAACTGTATAAGGTTTTCATTGGATGAAAATTTGTTACATGTATATAGAATCTTCTATTTTAGATAAAATCTTCAGGTCACTAATATTTGCCTTGTATAAAAGACTAAGAGGAGGACAGTTATGCATATAATGCTTTAGACATACAAGGAAATGGTTGGAAACACATTTAATTTTTTTTTAAATACCTTGTGCCTCAGATTGTCTCCAGTTAACAAAGGAAGGAGATAGGAGAGAGGAAATAGAGGGTGAGTGACATTGGCTGATAGTAACTGGGAGTCTGGCATTGCAGATTTTCTAAATGCAAAAATTTGAGGCTGAAATTGGCACTAGGTATGTCAACTATTTAATAGTGCTCAAAAGTTCTCATACATGGCTTCTTGTGTGATCAAAGCTCATGTTCACAAACCAACTATCTAAGCCGGTGACAATACATGGTTCTAGGCAACAGGTCAGCACAGAACTTTGACCCATATTAAAGGCAGCCTGGCCTTACTATCACAGTGCATTATTCAGAGTGATGTACAGTTTACAAAAAGCTTTCATATATTTATTTTAGGTTAATTTACCTTATAATAATTTTGTGAGAAAAAAATGGAGATGAAGAAGCTGGGATTCTGAGCTTACACAGCTGGTAAAACTCAGCATTGGCCCAATACATCACATTTTCCAGCTCTAAGCTCAGGGCTTTACCTTCTATACCAGAGCTTCTCAGACTCTAATGTGTGTTACCTGGGGGATTTGTAAAAATGCAGATTCTGACTGAACAGGTCTGGGGTGGGGCTAAGTCCTTGTATTTCTGATAAGCTTGCAGGTAATGTGGATACTGACTCATGGACATACAACACATCCTTGAATAACGTCATTTCCCTCAATGTCGTTTCATTATAATGTTGATGAGATGTTGTAGAAACTTAACTCTTGTTTATATCGATTAATCTGTGGTAAAATTAGTTTTATTATGTATCCTTATGCTTAAAGTTGCAGAACTTATCAAAGATATTACATCGAGGACTTACTGTACTTGATAGGCCAGGCACTATATCATACTCCATTTTTAATGCATCAACTAGCCTTAGGGCTCTGTCTTCAATATTCACAGTGTTATGCACTACTAACTTCTGAATAAAATCATGTAGAGGTTGGCTTTCAGCAAGGACCACCACCCAAGGGTAAGCTTCCCGAATTAGCCAAACCACAGGTGTTTTTCTTTAGCTGTGCTCTTCCTTTCCTAGGATTAACTAGGGGAAATATAGCAGAAGAATTCATCCTTATGCCTGAAAGCATCTTATCCTAACCTTTGTCAAGAGCTCTGACCTGAGAAATGGCAGTGAGTAAGCCTCAGGAGTTCTGCTGAGAGGAAACAAGAAATGACAAAAAAATGTGATTGTTGATCTGAAAGTAGGGTATGCTTATGGACTGTATTTTACTATTTTTGTTCTGTAATCTATCTATAAATGTGAGTATGCATGTCATATGTTAGTATTATAACAGGCAGTGATTTGACAAAAAATGAAAACAAAGTCAAAAGGTGTTAGACTTCCCTAAAGACAAAGAACATGACTTTTCCACATTGAGAAGACTCGACAGAGGAAGAAATATTACACAAACTCATAGCTGGATGTGTGAGTTCACAGGTTCCCAAACTTCCCTGGACACCCAGCTGCCAACTAAAACTCTTTCACAGAAGAAGATATTGTCAGAACTGGGAAGCAACCACAGGACAGTCTAAGGGGGTTTTACACCCTCTTTACCCATCCTGTCTGTTCCTAGGAACTGTGCCTGCCAGGAGCACCTGTGCAGAATAAGCCAACAGCCCTTTCTTCCTGTTCACTGCCAGCCAGAGAGTGCAGATCCTAGAAGTCCCTGAGGGCCCATCCCACTAGTATGTGCACATGTGTGCAAGGTGTGTGTGTACATGTGTGCAAGGTATGTGTGTGTATTGTCTCTTCTTCATACTCCTTTCTTTGGCACTTCTCATTTCTCCTGCCCTCTTCCTTGAAGCTCTTCCTAACCTGTCATTTGTCCAGATCAGAACACTGCTCCCACATTTCTTTCCCTAGGCCCCATCTTCTGAAGTGTCCTGGCTACTCTTTTGTACATGGCAATGCAATTTTGCTGGGTGGATGGAAGCTTAAGGAAGTGGGTCAGGGTTTCAGCAGGACTTCTCATTAGCAAACCGTAGTTCAGCCTGCTGACAGGAATTTACCAGTATCCGTTCTCATTTGTCAGTATACTTGCTGCCCTGGCCCTTCCATATTTGTAATATCTTGCCTAGGTTTGGGTGTGCAGAAGTGCAAGAAGCTCCTGTGTGGAACTAGGAAGGTTGTACTAGGAAGGTTGGGTTTCAGGTTGTACTGAAACCCAGGATGCTCCTGAAGCTGGGTACCCTGCTCCCCATCTGCTTCTCCATGTCTGTGTCTTAATGCATGTGAAGGGGTAAGCTCCAAGTACAACAAAGAGATGGGAGCAGATGGAAGGCCAGGATGGCTAAATGAGCCAATTTAATGTCTAATTTATGGAAAGAGTAAAGAGTCTGGGCTCCTTTCCTTATGGCCCATTTTTAGAGCAGGGAAATTGCTTCTTATTCAGTACCCTGAAGTTTTATTGTGACAAGATGTTCCTCATGACAAGAATAGCACTGAACCATTAGGGAATAAGTTGCCAAGCAATTATTGTTTTCCAAAAGCAATGTTGCTTTGCAAAATGTTTTAAAATAAATTGAATGTGCACTTCCACTTAGAGGTAAAGAAGAGCATATTATTTGGTTTCATTTGATAATTCAGTTAATAGTAATAAAAGCAAGTAAATTTAAATTAAGTTATTGATTCTCATGATTATGAGTTAGAACTCCAACAAAAATTAAATGACAGATTTTTTTCTGCCTGAGTAAATTCTAATTCTTAGAAAGTTGCACGAATAATACATATTAGCCACTATCTGTGATACAAGTTATGCTGACATTGTTATTTATAAAGTCCTTGTACAGTGTGGAACTTTGCAATAAATTACCATAGTCATTTTTCTCCAGTGATGCTGAGGACAATGTAAAGGGTTCTTCTGCACATCTATTCCTGCCACTTAGTGGCTGCACTGCATAGTGATGGGAGTTTTCCAGGCAACTGATAAAACTTGCTAATAATAACTCAACATTCATTGAGTAATCTGCACTAACAATTAAATTAAACTCAAAAATAAACCTCATTCTACATATATTTTTGTGATTCATCCATCATCATATTGATTCCATTCTCACATTACATCTACATCAAGTGTTTTTTTTTTTTTTAATGTGGGAGCCTTATTTATATACAGGTGGATGATGAGGGTGAGAAGGGAAGTTTTATCATCCACTAAAGTTAATGTGCCATGAGAGGTATAGAATAAGGAAATCCCATCTGGAAATAAATTTTCCCATTTCTGGGAAACATGAAAGCAATTCCTGCCAAAGTTTTCCATTACTCCCTGTATCTAGATCATATTTTTTTCTACCTAGAATACATTTTGGCAAATGTATTTTTTCAAATCATAAATGAATGAAAGTCAGCTTCATATATTCTTTCATGTTAAAATTTTAAATTGTATTCATATATGTGGACAATTAATACAGTTTCTGGCTATAAGACAGAGACATACAAGACCCATGGAAAGTCCTAAATTAAACTAAATATATTCCTGGGATTTTCATTAACTAAATTAGTCCCCCAGACTCTTGGACTATTTAGGTTTGGGATTTAACTTAACTACCATCCTCTTTACCTTTGTGTACTAACCTGTTATCCAGACACCCTAGAACACCTGGAACAAATTCCCTATGCCAATCAAGAGCTGCCAGACATCTCTGCTCTTCTCCACATGCTTGTATATCTGGTTCCAGCAACATCTCCAGGGATCAACTCTACATGTTCAGCTGACCTCACTCAGGTGCAACTGAACAACATTTAGCCTCTGTCTGCCCTCCTTGCTTGTGTCCAGGGTTCTAAGTTGATAATGAGGCTAGGGAGGAGTGGACTCACCCTACTCAGGGCACATGATGCAAAACCCAGAAGTATAGGCGGTTATAACTCCCTGTGAGGTAAACTTCTGTTCCACACAATGGAACTAGTGGGCACTTGCTGCCCCTGGCTGTTCCTACATTCAGTCATACAGCAGCTTCAAAGACTGTCCCACAGACAATCACCTGTACTCAACAATGCCAACTCTAAGACCATTATCTCAAATTGGCTCTTTGTTCCCTGTGTGGCTCCCCATGGCCTTTACTACTGCTCCTGGACTGCACTTCCTAAAAAATAAAGCACTTCACCTTTGCCCAGGCTCTGCTTTCTGAGACTTCCAGGAAACAACAAACACATTCCTTTAAGGCTTGGTCTCCCATTTTCAAAATGAGCTAATACCATCTACCTCAAAATGTTACTTTGAAGATTAAGTACATATTATTTAGATGACAATATTTTGTGGACTGTAATATTACTGTATATGACTGTTATCCCCAACAGTTCTCTCTTTCAGGCCCAATTTTGAATAGTATAATTGGCAGGGTTTTGCTACTACCTAGGATGTTCTAACCCCCAGGAAAGAACTCCTCTTGCTTGCTTTGGACCAACTGTGTTTCTGCAATTTTATGTCTTCATTTTCCTACTTAGCTCATCCACTGCAACTAAATCAATATGCCTACCACCAACTGGTGCATTTCAATGTCACTGATGTATCTTTATTCATGTCAAGAAATACTTGGGACAGCTCCCTCCATTGAAGCCTATGATGTTTGAGAAGCTTTTCTAGTTGCCGTTGCCCCATTCTGACATCCTTGTCAAATAAAGCGATCTCATTTTATTTCCAAATCACTTATGATGGGCTGAAGTGGGATTTTCTATATCAACAAATGACCAAACAAATTCAAAAGCTATACATTTATAATTAAAGTGGAACTGAAATATATTACTGATTTTTTTTAACCACATTTAATGTATATACACATCATCAGGTTTTTGTCACCAAAAACATCAGGTTTTTTGGTTGCAATCTTAAACATAGGCAAAATTTAATGGAGAGAGAGTGAGGTTCACAGAATCAGTAGAAAGCTGGAGTATCTGACTTGGAAAATAGGTAGGAACCAATGGTATTTTGGAGGCAACATAAACTGTAGCAAAGTTTAAACCATAGGAATGGTCTGGTCCACACAAAGACTCTTTGGTTGTGTATTATACACTGACAAGTCAAACCCTGGGAAGATACCATGTGTCTGTTAATCAGGGTAGGCTAAATTATGCTGCAGTCACAATTTAACTCTGAAACATCAGTGAATTGATATATGAGTATATATTTCTTGCTTACTCAGTCTTCTTCTGGTGACTATACTTCCTGGCAAATTTGCAGTTAGCCAGTGACCAGTTCTGCCCAATGGTCCATAAAAAAAAAAAGACATGTGCCAGTTGCAGACTGAGGCAATGAAAAGTCCCTGTGCAGCTCTCTAGCTTTCTCTTAACCTCCTCAGACAACCTAGAAGTCATGTGTTGATTTAACAGAGCCACAGGATGTAGGTGGACTGAATCCCTGAGTCCTTACATTGGAAAAATATGTCCTAGATAGCTGCTAAACCTGAAGAAGACTGAGCAAGCAAGAAACATATAGTCTTGTATTAATTCACTGAGATCTTTCTTTCTAATATGATTCCCAGGGATACAGGAAGAACTGAAAGAGCTCCCATGGCCAAAGCTGAAACAATTAGAGCAATAAAATGAATAAAGTAATATTAGATTATAAACCAAAGCATAAGATTCATACATATCACATATATTCTTAAATTATTGAAAAGTAAATAAACAAACCCTGGCTTGTGTGGCTCAGTTGGTTGGGCATCATCCTGAAAAGCAAAATTTTGCTGGTTCCATTCCCGGTCAGGGCACATACCTAGGTTGCATGTTCAGTCCTCTGTCAGGGCACATATGAGAGGCAATGGATGGATGTCTCTCTCTTACATCAATATTTCTCTCCCTCTCTTTCTCCTTCCCCTCCCCCTCTCTAAAAGTAAATAAATAAAATCTTTTAAAAACAAAAATGTAAATAAATAAGAGAATAGACTACTCTTTTTTTTTTCGCAGGATTCCAAATAATTTATGTAGATACTCTATCCTTAAAAAGGTAGAGCACAACTTTCCAAAACTTGACTGAGGGCTGCATGTGGAGACTTCCTTTAAAAGGGTGTAATATAGCAAGGAGGGAAAAAGCAACTTTATAGAGGAGAAACATGACAACCGCTACTTCAGCCAGGTGATCAAAGACATCTACAGTGATATCATGTTGGAAACATGTAACCTTGATATGATGAGAATATCACTTCATCTCTGTGATCTTCCTGTCCAAAACACATAATCCCAGTCTACTCATGAGAAAAATATCAACCTGGCTATTACTAATCTCCCTGCCCAACCTGACTTTCAGGCCCCAACAAAGCTGTTTCCAGTGGCTTTTCCATACCAATGGCCTTTGATGGCTCATGCTTCAGACTTTCCTTTAATTTCCCAAACAAGCAGCATCTGGTCTCTATGTGCCCTGGGGCCTCTCACTAAGTGGCCCCAGACTCAACAGCCAGCTTTAGTTCACAGCTTGGCTTTTCCTGGGTATGTCAAGTTCAGCACTAGTAATAGCCATCTGAAAATTGCTTTGTAGCTTATACCAAGAGATCGTGGGCAGAACACAGGCAGCAGGTGACCTGGGCCTGAACCTCTCAGGTGGTTCCAGAGCCAGTGCACTCAGTGAACAGCTTCAGGCCACATCAAAGCATCACCCAACCACCTCCACAAGTGACATACTCAAGGGGTGGACTTAGTGGACACCAGAGCCCAGCTGAAATAAGTCCCTGCATAGCCAGTCCTGGAAGCCAATTAGCCTGGAGGTAAATGCCTCCCATTGACATGGCAACAGCAATCAAGGCTCTACAACAACAGGAGAGTGTACAGAGCCCGCACAGGGTTGGGGGTGCACACCTGGAGTGCCCTGCTTGGGTGAACAAGGAAGCTGCGCCACTGGACCCTATAAGACACCTTGGTAGCCCACTCTACCAAGCCTGGGAAATGTAGCAGCTCCATCTAATACACAGAAACAAACACAGGAAGGCTGTCAAAGTGAGGAGGAAAAAACCACCTCCCAAATGAAAGAACAGAGCAGAACTCTAGAGAAAGAACTAAATAAAATGGAGACAAGCCATCTACTGGATGCAGAATTCAACACACTGGTTATAAGGATGCTGAAGGAAGTTAGTAAAAATATCAACAGCATAAAAATGGACATCAAAGAAGAGAAGCAGTCAGAAATGAAGAATACATTTACTAAAATGAATAATTTACAGAGAATCAACAGTAGAGTTGGAACTAAGAATCAACTCAGCAATCCTGAATATAAGGAGGCAAAAAACCAAACAAACAACAACAACAAAAACAACCAATCAGAGCATGTAAAAGAAAAAAGACAAAAAGATCCAAAAACAGTGAGAATAGTGTAAGGAATCTCTGGAACAACTTCACACATACCAACATCTGCATAACAGAGATGCTGAAAGGAGAAGAAAGAGAGCAAGAAATTGAAAACCTATTTGAAAAACATGACAGAAAACTTCCCTAACTGGGTGAAAGATATGAACATACAAGTAGAAGAAGCACAGAGAGTCCCAAACAAGATCAACCCAAAGAGGCCCACACAAAACACAGCATAAATAAAATGCAAAAGGTAAAATGCAAAGAGAGAATCTTAAAAGCAGCAAGAGAAAAGCAATTAGCAGCCTACAGGGGAGTTCCCATATGACGGTCAGCTGATGTCTCAACAGAAACTTTGCAGGCCAGATGGAACTGGCAAGAAATATTCAAAGTGATGAAAAACAGGAACCTATAGCCAAGATTCCTCTACCCGGCAAAACTATCATTTAGAATCGAGAGACAGATAAAGAGCTCCCAGACAAGAAAGAGCTAAAGGAGTTCATCATCACCAAACCAGTATTACTTGAAGTATTAGAGGGTCTTGTTTAAGAAAAGATAAAAAGTATGATCAATAAAATGGCAATAAATACATATCAACAATTAAATCTAAAAAACAAAATAAACAAGTAGAGAAGTAAAAGTATGCTATTTCACACATCTACTATCTTTGTATTCTGCACAGAGTTCCAAAGCTAAGATTCCTTCTGGCTTTATGAATTACCAAGATGATGGTCCATGTGACTGACTCATAACAAGCTTTTTAGTCTTCTCCCCTGATAGATCCTTAGCTTCTTTGGGAAGAAGCTTATGAAATGGTTTCTATAGGGAACTGGTCAGCATGACAGTAGCAAATGTAGCCTGGTATTGATCCGGAAAACCGATCAATGCAAGGCGGCACACAGGAGCCAGGTGTACAAATCGGCTTTCCCATCGGGAATCAGGGCTGCATAGTACCTAGGCTGCTATGAGACTTGCTTTTGCTAAAACTCCCTCACCCTGAGTTAAGACTGCAGATGTTTAATGTATATCCTGAAGCAACTCCCTAAAGTCTGTGCTAAGATGTCCCAAGGACAAAATGTAACCAAACCAATAATTTTTATCGTTCCCTTGCATTTGCAACTTTTTTCTTTTTCTTTTTTTTTTGTTATCTGTAACAAGTAATCACTTAACTAAATCTAGAAATAATGAAAAACCTTCTTTGATGTAATGCAACTGGAAAACAATAAAACCCTGTCCAGGCAAGGGTTAGCACACTCTCCTCTTGAGAGAGTGGCTAACTCTCTCAATAAAATAAAATATAAACATATAAAAATAAATATATAGAAATAAAAAATATTCACTGTTCATAGAACAGTGAATTTATGGGGATAAATACCCAGAAGTGGAATCGCTGGGTTATATGATAATTCTATTTTAATTTTTTTGAGGAACCTCCATACAGAGGTCCACAGCTGCTGTACCATTTTATAGAAGTGTTCAATAGTTAATTTTTTTAAGCAGATAAAAGGTAGAATTTCACTTTTACAAGAGCTTCATGAAACATAATTGTCTTGTTTTACATGTTTGAAAGATTATTCTATAACAGGCAATTTGATGTTACAAATGGAGTCTTTCTTCCTTTCCTAATCAGTGCTACCCAATAGAAAATACTAAACCTGTTATGCATCAAGTGTCTCATGAATGTAATTTGGCAAAGTTGCTTGAGAAGTTAGTTACATTGGATGGTCTTCCTCGATGACAGAGACTGCTACAGCCAGCAGGGAAGCTCTGGGTCACAGCAGAGAGGAAAAACAACAAAGCCTGCTCTCAGTGACACAATGCTGTCCTCCACTGAGAGAAATGATGGGACTGAATCCCTAACATGGCAGCTTGGCTGGTTCCGAACATCCCCAGTTTTTTTTTATTTTATTTTATTTTAATCATTGTTCAAATACAGTTTTCTCCCTTTTACTCCTAATCCACCACCCCTCCGACCCTCCCTACTTCCCTCCCATTACTACCCTCCCCCTAGCCCAGTTTTCTTTTTAAATTTAAATTATTTTATTGTTGTTCAATCATAGTTGCCTGTATTTTCTCCCCACCCCCTCCCCAAACATCTCCACTCTTAGGACATACCTCAACTATGATGTTCTTGAGATCACAGAGGACGAAGGTGTTTTTCTGTGGTCCGTGATTTATTCTGGCTTCACAGTGCTGGCCTTGTTTATTTTTGCTTGACTTTGTGCTTATTTTCACTTTTGCACTTTTAGAGCACAGTTTACAGTTTGATATCAAAACTTTCCTTCACCGTTCTTGTTAACATTTAATTTGGCACAAAGCTTACAAGTGGACATATGGGACACAACACCTCTTTCATTATGAGAGTCTGAATGATCCGAGATTTCCCAAACGTCATTATATTTATAAAATAAACAATCTTTCATGTAACATTTCACAAAATGTCACAGTTCATTGCCCCTTTTGCTACATTAGTAATATGTATGTATCTGTGTGTGAAATTCCAACATCAAAAAGTTAATTTATCTAAATGTAATAAATTGTACAATCATATTCCACACTGAAGTCTATTTACTACTTCTCAACAGAGGTGGACTTGAAATACCATTGGCTAGATTAGGCTTTTTATGCACACAAAATGACCTGCCTCTATTCAGTAAAATCAACTTTTCCTATATGTCTACATAAAGTCAGATAACTTGTTTGGGGGAACTCTAGATCTACTTTTTAAATTTTTTATTGTGTTAAAATACAAGTAATATAACATTTGCCATCTTAACTATTTTAAGAGGCATTTCAGTGGTACTAAATAATTCATTTTGTGCAGCCATTACCACCATCCATCCCAATAACTCTTTTCACCTTCTAAGTCTGAAACTCCATGCTTGCTAAACAATAATTACCCATTCTATCCTCCCCTTAGCTCCTGAAAACCACCATTATACAGAGGCAGGCAAAAGTAGGTTTACATGTTATGAGCACATGAAACACAGTTTATTCTTGTATTATCATTTACTAGTTATTGTATTATTTTTGTGTAAACTGTAAATATACATTTGTACATCCCTGTAATTTTTTTATGATTTTGACTAACTATTTCATATAAGTAGATTGAAACAGTATTTCCCTTTTTGTGACTGGTTTACTTCACTTAGCATAATGTTCTAAAGATTCATCTAGGTTGTAGTTTATAGCAGAATTTCCTTCATTTTTAAGACTGAATAGTATTTAATTGTATGAATATACCACATGTTGGCAATCTATACATTGGGTTGTTTCATGTTTTAATATTGTGAATAATAAAGGTGTTCATTATAAACACAGGTGTTCAAATATCTATTCAAAATTCTGCTTTCAATTTATGGGGGTAAATACCCAGATGTGGAATTGCTTGGTTATATGATAATTCTATTTTTACTTTTTTGAGAAACCTCCATACACAGTGGTCCACAGCTGCTGTACCATTGTATATTTGTTTTTTTTAATGTATCACAGTTTGTTTATCCATTTACCATGCAATTAATTATATTTTTAAAATATACTTTATTTCCTGAATCACTTTGGGCATATGAAAAACATCAGTGCATGAAAGAAAGCAGAATGATTTCTTTCCAGATGAGAATTTGGAAACAGTCCAAATGAGAATTATTTCTTACTTCTTTCTGCCCAGTCTCCTCCATCTTAGTTCTCCCAGCCTTAGCAAATGACACCACCATAATCACAACCATCAATGAAGAAACTCTGTGAATCTTATTTGTATTTTTAAATTTTATTTATTTATTTATTTATCTATCTATCTATCTATTTATTTGTAATGGAATTTTTTATTGTTATACAGGTACATTTCTGTTTACCCCCACTGTCCACCTGTGATCCTACCCGCCCTTTTGCCTTTGTTCATGTGTCATTTATACATGTTCCTTGATAGCCCTTTTTTTAAAAATATATTTTATTATGCTATTACAGTTGTCTCATTTTTTTGTCCCCTTTATTCCCCTCTGCCCTATACAACCCCTTTCACCAGCATTCTCCTCCCCATTAGTTCATGTCCAGGGGTATACATACCAATACTTTGGATTCTCTATTTCCTATATGATCCTTAAACTCCCCGGGTCTATTTTGTACCTACCATTTATGCCTCTTATTCCCTGTAATTTTTCCCCCATTTTCCTTCCTCTCCTTCCCCACTGCTAACCCTCCATGTGATCTCTATTTCTGTGATTTTGTTTCTCCTCTAATTATTTGCTTACTTTGTTTCTTTTTGTTTTTTTAGGTTCACTTGTTGAGGATAATTGTGAGTTTGTTATCATTTTACTGTTTATAGTTTTGATCTTCTTTTTCTTAGATAAGTCCCTTCAACATTTCATATAATAAGGGCTTGGTAATGATGAACTCCTTTAACTTGACCTTTTCTGGGAAGCACTTGATCTGCCTTTCCATTCTAAATGATAGCTTTCCTGGATAGAGTATTCTTGGATGGAGGTCTTTGCCTTCCATGACTTGGAATACTTCCTTCCAGCCCCTTCTTGCCTGCAAGGTTTCTTTTGAGAAATCAGCTGACAGTCTGATGGGAACTCCTTTGTAGGTAACTGTCTCTTTTTCTCTTATTGCTTTTAAGATGCTCTCCTTATCTTTAATCTTTGGCAGTTTAATTATGATGTGCCTTGATGTGTGTTTCCTTGGGTCCAACTTCTTCAGGACTCTCTGAGCTTCCTGGAAGTCTATTTCCTTTGCCATATTAGGGAAGTTCACCATGACTTTTTCAAACAAGTTTTCAATTTCTTGCTCTTCCTCTTCTCTAACACCCCTATGATTTGAGTGTTGGAATGTTTAATGTTGTCCCAGAGGTTTCTAAGCCTCTCCTCATTATTTGAATTCTTGTTTCTTCATTCTGTTCTGGTTGAATGTTTATTTCTTCCTTCTTCTCCAAATCATTGATTTGAGGTCTGGTTTCCTTCCCTTCACTGTTAGTTCCCTGTGTAGTTTTCTTTATTTCATGTTGCATAGCCTTCACTTATTCCTGTATTTTGTGACCATACTCAAAATACAGGTAGCATCCAAAATGGATGCTACCATTTCTGGAAGCATCTAGATTACCAATGTTTTGAACTCTGCATCTGATGGGCTGGCTATCTTTTCATCACTCTGTTTTGGAGCTCTGATCTATTCTTTCATTTGGGCCGTATTTTTTGTCTCGGTTTGTCTGTTACATTGTTAGGGGTGGAGCCTTAGATATCCACAAGGGCTGGGCAATCCACCTCACTGAGTTGGGGTACTGTATGTGGGGGAGGGGTCTGAGAGGGAACAATGCTGCCTGCTTGGCTCTCTGACTTTCAGGCACTTTCCCCACTCCCCATAAGCCAATTGGCCCTTTCTGGTGACGATTCCTGGGTGGTTGGGGTTGTGTCCTTTCTAGGACCCTGTGTGTCTCTCCAATGAACTCTCCTGTGAGACTTGAAATTTTTCCCACTTCCTCATCCCCCACATGTTTTTAAAGCCAGAGATTTTGAAGCTTTATTTACCTGCAGTGGAACCCTGGGTTGCCATGGTCTGTTTTGTTCCCCAGTTGTTCCTCAGTTTATCTCCACACAAATGTGCAACTGCCCTGTCCTCCAGCTTTCACCTTGCCATGTACCCTCTCCACTACAGCTATCCATCTCTGCCCCTCCTACCAGTATGAATGCATATTTCTTGTTTAAGTCCTTGGTTGTTGGACTTCCATACAGTTTTATTTTCTGGTAGTTCTGTTTTTTTGTTGTTGTTGTTTTAATTTGTCATCCTTCTTTCGGTTGTGTGAGGAGGCAAAGTGTATCTATGTACACCTCCATCTTGGCCTCAATTTTACATTCTTACGGACAGTGTAAAAGGAGTTTAATTTCTCCACATTGGCCCCAACACTTGTTGTTTTCTGGTTTGTTTGGTGTTCTTGTTTTATGATAACCATCTTAATGAATCTAAGGTAATAACACATTGTAGTTTTGATTTGCATTTCCTTAAACATTAATGATGTTCTATTCCTTTTTAAGGGCGACCTTGAGTTAAGAGTATTATAAAGGTGTGTAAATTGTAATGATAATCCTAGGAAATTCAGTTTCTCAAAGAAAAAGATTATAATTTCTAAGCAGAAAAAAACACATTTTTTTGTCACACAGTGGCACACCATGAAAAATGAGAATTTAGTGTTCCATTATAAGCAAGTAAAAAATAAAATTATTATAAGTGTTAGACTAGGTGAACAGAAAAAGACATATACCAGAAATGATACAACTTCACAACAATGTCATAATTTATGCCTGAGTGCTGGCAAATTTCACAGAATAGACATTCATAGTGGCATTGCTAATGGTTTTAGTTAATTCAAGTTATGGTAGCAAAATAAAAAGATATGGGTAAGGTGAAGTTTATAAGAAAGTTTGAAATAAAGCTTTCATGCAGGATAAATTATCTTTAAAAAAAAAAGGCATACATTCTCAGGTCTGGGAATTGATCCATATGATTTTCTTTTGAAATTTTCCTCACTATGCTGAGAAATTAAAGTTTTTGAGAATCAAATAAAACATTCATAGCTTAATGGAATTAGAAGCCACCTTCAGACAACATCACACTTCCATGTCACAAACTGCACAAAAATTACACAAAGACATAAAGACTCTCACTCAAAAAATTATTGATTGGAACAATACAGAAATTCATGCCATATTTCACTCTTCTCACTTTTCTTATCTTAGACCACCACAGTCTAATTATTTTTTAAATATATTTTATTGATTATGCTATTACAGTTATCTCATTTCTCCCCCCCTTTATTCCCCTCCACCCTGTACACCCCCTCCCACCCTCATTCCAGCCCTTCAGTTTATGTCCATTGGACATACATATAAGTTTTTTGGCTTCTAAATTTCCTATACTATTCTTAAACTCTCCCTGTCTATTTTCTACCTACAATTTATGCTACTTATTCTCTGTACCTTTTGCCCCACTATCCCTGTCCCACTCCCCTGATGATAAGCCTCCACATGATCTCCTTTTATGTGACTCTGTTCCTGTTCCAGTTGCTTGCTTAGTTTTTCTTTATTTTTTTATGTTCAGTTGTTAATAGCTGTGAGTTTGTTGTAATTTTACTTGTCCATAGTTTTGATATTCTTTTTCTTAGATAAACTCCTTTAACATTTCATATAATAAGGGTTTGGTAATGATGAACTCCTTTAACTTGACCTTATCTGAGAAGCACTTTTTCTGCTCTCCCATTCCAAATGATAGCTTTGCTGGAGAGAGTAATCTTGGATGTAGGCCCTTGCCTTCCATGACTTGGAACACTTCTTTCCAGCCCCTTCTTGCCTGCAAGATTTCTTTTGAGAAATCAGCACCTAGTCTTATGGGAACTCCTTTGTAGGTAACTGTCTTCTTTCCTCTTGCTGCTTTTCAGATTCCTCCTTATATTTAATCTTGGCTAGTGTAATTATGATGTGCCTTGGTGTGTGTTTCCTTCGATCCAACCTCTTTGGGACTCTCTGAGCTTCCTGGTCTTCTTGGAAGTCTATTTCCTTTGCCAGCTCAGGGAAGTTTTCCTTCATTATTTGTTCAAATAAGTTTTCAATTTCTTGCTGTTGTTCTTTTCCTTCTCTCACCCCTATGATTTGGATGTTGGAACATTTAAAGCTGTCCCAGAGGTTCCTAAGCCTCTCCTCATTTTTTTAAGTTCTTTGTTTATCCTGGTTTTGTTGAATATTTCTTTCTTCCATCTTCTCCAAACCATTGATTTGAGTCCTGGATTACTTCCCATCACTGTTGGTACCCCATACATTTTCTTTTATTTCCCCTTTCATAGCCTTCATTTTTTCCTCTAATTTGTGACCATATTCAACCAATTCTGTGAGCTTCACTTAGTTGTATTTTTTCTGGAGCTTTGATCTGTTCTTTCATTTGGGCCATCTTTTTTTTGTTTTGGTGCACCTGTTGTATAGTAAGGGGTAGAGCCTTAGGTGTTCACCAGGGCAGGGCAACCCACATCACTGCATTGTGGTGCTGTATGTGGAGGAGGGGTCTGAGAGGGAACAGTGCCACTATCCCTGCTCTCTGCCACTTTCAGTCACTTCCCCTGCTATTCACAGTCAAATTGTGTCCCTCTGGTGCTGATTCCCAGGTGGGTGGGTTTGTGTACATTCTAGGACCCTGTGGGTCTTCCAGTTTACTCTTCTGTGAAGTTGGGAGTTTCTCCCACTGCCTCAACCCTCACAGGTTTTTCTAGTCAGAGATTTTGAGCATTATTTCCCCTCACTGGAGCCCTGAATTGTGCATTCTGTCTTGCTCCCCAGTTATTCCTCCTGGTTTATCTGCACCCCAGTCTGGGACAAAACTGTCTGCCAGCTGCTACCTTGCCTGCCCAGGCCCACAGTCACCACCTTGTATGAGTCCTCTCTGTCCCAGCTGGCCATCTCCACCCTTCTACCAGTGTGGATGACTATTTCTTCTTTAACTCTTTGGTTGTTGGACTTTCATAGAGTTTGATTTTCTGGCAGTTCTGGTTGTTTTTTGTTTTTAAATTTATTGTTGCCCTTCTTTTGGTTGTGCGAGGAGGCACAATGTGTCTACCTATGCCTCCATCTTGGCCAGAGGTATCAAAGTCTAATTATAGTTATATAATAGTAATGAACAGTTTTTAAAAATGAGAACAGACTGACTGGTATGGCTTAGTGTGTTGTGCATCATTCCACAAAATGAAATGTCACTGGATTGATCCCCTATCAGAGCACATGCCTGGGTTGCAGGTTCAGTCCTTGGTCAGGGTGAGTACAAAAGGCAACTGATTGATGTTTCACTCACATGTCAATCTTTCTCTCCTTCATTTTTCTGCCCCTTCCCTTTATCCATAAATAAATAAAATATGTTTAAAAGTATGAACTGTTATGACTATAGGTTTGTCAGTTACACTTAAAGTAGCAGAGTAGAACCCTGGCTAGTGTGGCTCCATGGATTGAGTACCAACCTGCTAACCAAAAGGTCACTAGTTCAATTCCTAGTCAGGACACATGCCTGGGTTGTGGGCCAGGCCCCTGGTTGGAGATGTGTAAGAGGCAACCGATTGATGTATCTCTCATATGTCAGATGTTTTTTTCCTGCTCTTTCTCCCTCCTTTCTCTTCTCTCTAAAAATAAATAAATAAAAACTTTTTTTAAAAGATTTTATTTATTTATTTTTAGAGAGGGAAGGGAGAGAGAGAGAGAGAGAGAAACATGAATGTGCAGTTGCTGGGGGCCATGGCCTGCAACCTAGGCATGTACCCTGACTGGGAATCGAACCTGCAATGCCTGGTTCGCAGCCCACACTCAACCCACTGAGCTATGCCAGCCAGGGCAAAATATAAATAAAACTTAAAAAAAAATAAAGTAGCGGAGCAGAAATGTGTAACCTTGAAGAAACAACTTCCTATCTCTGAGTCTCAGTGTCTTATCTGTAAAATGGGATAATTCTTACTACAGAGTATTCTCTCAAGGATTCAAAGAAATCCTTTACGTATCAAATTGAGGAAGTACTCCCTTAATATCATCTATAGGTTCTGCGATTTTAAGTGAAATGACAAATAAAGAAAACAATTTCACCATTGGCTAATTCAAATAAACAAGAATTATAAACAATGCCATCTCATTGTTACAATGAAACAATGTTGAATAAAATGTTATTCAAGGACTATTGTATAGTGTTTGTCACATAGTGAAATCTTTCTAGATGGTAGTAACTTATTGTTAAATTTAATAAATGACAAATATTACAATAAAGTTTACAGAGAAGACTATATCAATGTGAGTGCATATAATTATATGTTATTAACCACAGACAAGCATATCTAGGCAGATGTTGAACTGGTAATTTCTTTAAATCATTTTTTATTAAAAAAGACATGCCCAGTTATAAAATATATTGACAATTAGTAGCTTTTCCATATATTAGCCTTAGAAAATTAAAAGAGAAGTCACACCATTCAATATAACAAGAAAAATATAAACTATTTAGTAATAATAATAATAGAAGTACCTAGCTATAGGTTTGTGTGGATTAAATTATTTTACTACATTTAACATACTTAAAATAATTTCTGAGACTTCTGGCCAAGATGGAGGCACAGGTAAACACACTGTGCCTCCTCGCACAACCAGAAGAAAGACAACAACAATGTAAAAACAAAACAAGCAGAACCGACAGAAAATTGAACTGTCGGAAGGCTGACAACTAAGGAGTTAAACAAGAAACATTCATCCAGACTGGTAGGAGGGGCAGAAAGAGGACTCACAGCAATGTGATGGCTGGCAGACCCAGTGAGGCAGCAGATTGTGGAGTGGGGCATGCAAGGCTACAACTGGCTGGCAAGGTGGCAGCAGGCAGTCCTGGCGAGGAGGCAGATTGCGGACTGGGTGGTTCCACATTCACGTGCAGATAAACCTGGAGAAACATTTGTGGAGTGGGACAGACTGCACAATCCAGGGCCCCAGCACAGTGAAATAAAATTTCAACCCACTGATTGAAAACAACTGTTGGGATTGAGGCAGTGGGAGAAACTGCCAGCCTCACAGGAGAAGTCATTGGAGAGACCCACATGGTCTCTAAACAAGCCAACCCACCCACATGGGAATCAGTACCAGAAGGGCCCAATTTCCTTGTGGGAAGTGGGGGAGTTGACTGAAATCAGATAGAGAGCAGAGCAAGTGCCACTGTATCCTCTTGGACTCCTGCCCCACATACCGTGTCACAACACAGTGACATGGGTTGCCTCGCCATGGTGAACACCTAAGGCTCCGCCCCTCACTATGTAACAGGTGCATCAAGACAAAAAAAATGGCCCAAATGAAAGAACAAATTAAAGCTCCAGAAAAAAATGCAACTAGAGATGAAGAGATAGCCAACCTATCAAATGCAAATACCAGTGTTCAAAACACTGGTAATCAGTACGCTCACAGAATTGGTTGAATTTGGTCACAAATTAGATGAAAAAAATGAAGGCTACACTAAGTGAAATAAAGGACAATGCACAGGGAACCAATAGTGATGGGAAGGAAACTGAGACTTAAATCAACAACGTGGACCAGAAGGAAGAAAGAAACATCCAACCAGAAAAGAATGAAGAAACAAGAATTTTAAAAAATGAGGAGAGGCTTAGAAATGTCCAGAACTTCTTTAAATGCTCCAACATCCAAATTATAGGGTACCAGGAGGAGAAGAGGAAGATCAACAAGTGGAAAAGTTATTAGAACAAATAGCAAAGGAGAACTTCCCTGATCTGGCAAAGGAAATAGACTTCCAGGAAGTCCAAGAAGCTCAGAGAGTCCCAAAGAACTTGGACCCAAGGAAGAACACACAAAGGCACATCATAATTACAACAACCAAGACTAAAATGAAGGACAGAATCCTAGAAGCAGCAAAAGAAAAGGAGACAGTTACCTACAAAGGAGTGCCCATAAAACTGTCAGCTGGTTTCTCAAAAGAGACCTTAGAAGCAAGAAGGGGCTGGAAAGAAGTATTCCAAGTCATAAAAGGCAAGGACCTACATCCAAGATTGCTCTATCCCACAAAGCTTTCATTTAGAATGGAGAAACAGATCAAGTGCTTCTCAGATAAGGTCAAGTTAAAGGAGTGCATCATCACCAAGCCCTTAATATATGAAATGTTAAAGGGATTTATCTAAGAAAAAGAAAAAAATATGAACATTAAAATGACAGCAAAGTCACAATCATTAACAACCACACCTAAAAGAAAAACAAAAGCATACAACTAGAACAGGAACAGAAACACAGAAATGGAGGGTTATCAACAGGGGACTGGGAGGGAGACAGAGGGTTAAAAGGTACAGAGAATAAGTAGCATAGATGGTAGGTAGAAAATAGACAGGGGAGGGTAAGAATAATAAAGGAAATGTAGAAGCCAAAGAACTTATATGTATTACCCATGGACATGAACTAAATGGGGAAAATGTGGATAGAAGGGAGTGTACAGGGCAGAGGGTAGTGAAGGAGGGAAAATGAGACAACTGTAATAGCATGATCAATAAAATATATTTTTTAAAAGATAAAAATATAATTCCTGACACATAGTAAGTAATCAGTATATATTAGCTGTTATTGGACTTCTAGTGCAGTTGGTTTATACAGCATCAGTACTTCTCTGTAATTCTAAGTCAAAGGGTAAGAGAATAATGAAACATTAATTTGGACTACTGTACCCAAATATTTAAGTAAACTCGAAAATTCAGGATCCAGTTCAATTTATAGGTGAGAAAATAAAACCCTGAAGACAGTGAACTGCATCAAAGTCTAATATCCACAACTGTACATTATAGATTCCACTGAAACATAATTTCTCCCCTTAAAATTACTCTCATTTTTATTAAAGAGCCAAATTAAGACCAATTTATTAACTGTATTAAGTCCAGTTTCAATTTGGCCTATTTGATTAAAACACAGTAGGAATAGCAATAGACCATGTAGGCTTTTAAAAAAATCTTCTTTCCTGGAATCTCATAAGGAATCTCCAGATTGAGCCTCTCAGGGTGAAGAAACCAGACACATGGTTGCCATTAGGCTTTGCCTACAATACCTATATGTTTGGGTGAACTCAAGTTCTTGAGGTCCACCAAAATTTCTTGAAGTTCTTTTTTTGTCATCTCCCAGAAAAACAACCTTTGTTTTTACTTGTAAAGACTGCCATAAATCATGCAAATAAGCAGGGATCCAGGCTGTTTTTCCAAGAGGATTTTATTGGTTTCCAAAGTCAATCTTATTTCTTTAAAGCTTTCTGATGATATCCAGAGCGTAGAAATGTCTTTCTCAGTCATGACATTCCAGTCAAAGTCTTGGTTAATAAAACCAGTTTCAATTTGTGTTCTGTTATAAAGAGATCATATTCTTATTAGATTCATGCAAACAAACACTGCCATAATAATAATACTCATTAAGAGTTTCCAAATTCTGGAGAGATCGGATAGGAAGAAAAATATAAGATTTACTAGATTGAATTAAGAAAAAATAAGTTTCCAAGTTCTGGCTAAATGGAGACGTAGGTAGAAATGCTTCACTTCCTCGCACAACCAAAGGGAGGATAACAACCAATCTAAAATCAATAAACAAACAGAAGCACCAGGAAGTGAAACTGTATGGAACTCCAGCAACCAAGGAATTAAAGAAAAAATGAGAACAATCAAAACAACCACCAGTAAGGCGGTGGACCACATGGGCCAGCTGGCAGAGAAAAACCACTCTGAGTCCGCAGAACTTGGGGGTGGGGCTGGCTACAGCATGGCAATGGGCTGCGTGGGCTCCATGGGCAGGGATGACTTAAGGGGAAACTAAGATTCAGAGTTGATACAGTGGTTGCTACAGTGGGAAAAACTCCCAGTCTCACACGAGAGTCCATTGGAATGTGCACTAGGCACAAACAAGCTAGCTGCATTGTTCCCTCTCTGGCCCACCCCAACAGGCAGTATCACAGTGCAGCAAAAAGAATTGCCCTTGACCCCTTACAACTTCTCAGGTGTGCCAAGACAAAGGAATATGGCCCAAATGGAAGAACAGAGGATAACCTCAGAAAGAGAACTAAATGATCAGGACATAGGCAACCTATCTGATGGAGAATTTAAAGCCCTAGTAATCAAAACACTCACAGATCTGATTGAGCTTGGTTGAAAAATGAAAAAACAAAGGAAAGATACCCAAAATGAAATAAAGCAAAACATTCAGGGAACCAACAGTGGTTAGGAAGGAAACCAGGACATGAAGCAATGATTTGGAACAAAAGGAAAAAATAAATATCCAACAGGAACAGAATAAAGAAATAAGAATTAAAAAAAAAAAACAACTGTACCTGAACAGTGACTAAAATAAAGAAAAAGGAATTAAAAAAAAAAAGAAGAGAGTCTTACAAACCTCTAAGACAACTTAAAACACTCCAATATCTGAATTATAGGTGTGCCAGAAGGAAAAGAACAACAGCAAGAAATTGGAAACTTATTTGAAAAAATAATGAAGGAAAACTTCCCTGATCTGGTGAAGGAAATAGACTTCTAGGAAGTCCAGGAAGCTCAGAGAGTCCCGAAGAAGTTGGATCCAAAGAAGAACACACCAAGGCACATCATCATTAAATTACCCAAGATTAAAGATAAAGAGAAAATCCTAAAAGAATCAAGGGGAAAGGAGACAGTTACCTACAAAGGAGTGCCCATAAGGCTATCAGCTGACTTCTCAAAAGAAACCTTTCAGGCAAGAAGGGGCTGAAAAGAAGTATTTGAAGTCATGAAAGGCAAGGACCTACATCCAAGATTGGTCTGTCTAACAAAGCTTTCATTTAGAATGGAGGGGCAGATAAAGTGCTTCCCAGATAATGTCAAGTTAAAGGAGTTTATCCCTAGCAACCCATTATTCTATGAAATGTTAAAGGGACTTATCTAAGAGAAAGATAAAAAATATTAACAGTAAATGACAACAAATTCACAACTATCAACAAATGAACCTGAAAAAAGAAAAACAATGAAAACAAAAACTAAGCAAACAACTAGAATAGAAACAGAATCAGAGAAATGGATATCACATGGAGGGAATTCAGTGGGGAGTGGGAAGGAAGGAGTAGCAGGGAAAATGTACAGGGAAGAAGAAGCATAATTAGTAGGCATAAAATAGATGGGGAGAGGTAAAAAATGGTATTGTAAACAGACTACTCAAAGAACTTATATGTACAACCCATGGACATGAACTAACTGGGGTGAATGCTGGAGGTTTGGGGGGAGGCAGGGTGGAGGAGAATAAAAGGAGAAAAATTGAGAAAAGTATAATAGCATAATCAATAAAAAAATTAAATTCAAGGATAAAAAAAGAAAAAATAAGTTTCATTATACCTGGAAAGCAAAAGGAAAATCCTTATCCTTTTAACAGAGTAAAATAGAACCAAACTCCAACTCTGTATTAGTTTACTTTTGATATTTAAATTCATTTACTTAATTAAATTCATTGCTTAACTTAACTATATAATTTCCTCTCAAGATTTCTCTTGACAAACTTTCTACAGCTTTCCCAGTCCTTTTCGGTTTGCCTCTTTTTACCCATTCACAGATAAATCATAGCTACTTATGAGTTATTCTAAATCTGGTTAATAGAAAAAAAGTAACAACAGGTCCCAAATGGAGTCATTTGTACTAAGCTTGTATCACCAAACCAAGACCTAATATTTAGCCTAATTACAGTCCAGCGTCTCCCAGAAATGTAACCTTTAACTAGTCAATCTGGATTTACCTGGTCAGTGGTAGTTAGGTAATCCAGCTGATAGACCCTTTCTGTCTCCCAAAGGAAGGTGAGACTGACTGAAATAATACACTCTTCACTAAAAACTTCATTTTCCTGATCCCTTCTGCCTATACAAGGCTTTTAATTTGTACATCTTTTTGGAACTCCATACTATCTACTAGATGGAATGTTGCCTGATTCATGAAATATAGTCTAAATCCAAATAGGTATTTAAATTTACACATTGAGCCCTGGCTGGTGTAGCTCAGTTGCTTAGAACATCATCTTCTACAACTTGGGGATTTGATTCCTAGTCAGAGCAAATACCTACACTGTAGGTTCAGTACCTGGTTTGGGCATGTACAGGTTGCATGTACAGGCAACCAGTCAATGTTTCTCTCTCACATCAATGTTTCTTCCTCTTTCTCTCACCCCTCTTTAAAGCAATGAAAAAATGTCCTTGGGTGAGGATAAATAATTAAAAAAAATTAATTTACACAGTTGATTGTTTTTCAACACTGTATAACAAAAAAATTATATATTAGTCTTATTCAAAAATAAAGTTTAAATTAATTAAAATATAAACCTGAGGTTAAATCATAAAAGTACTAGAACATTTTTTAACTCATTCCACAAATGTTTATTGGGGTGTTACTGTGTTCCAGATACAATTCTAGGCATGAGGAAACAGACATGAAGATTTATGAGGTCTGTGTTCTTTTAAAACCTGTGTTCTATTGGGAGAAGACAGACAATAAGGTAAAGAGAAAGAGAGAGTGATATAATGAAAGATACTAGGAAACTACTATAAGTAGAATGGTCATGAAATATTACTCTCAAAAAGTGAATGTTGACCTGTATAGCCAGATGAGTCAGCCAGAATCCATCACAAGCAAAACAAAACAATTACACCAGGTAAAATAGAGGCAATTTAATATGAGTATTATAAAAGTTGTTAAATAAAACAAGGTGTGGTAAGGAAACCCAGAGATAAGCAGGAAAGAAATAACTCCCAGTCCAGTGTGAAAGGGACAAAAGAAGTAGTATTATCATAACCCATGGAAGGGGCTGCCTGGTGGGAACTGGAACCATATTGAACAAGCAATCACTGCCAAAGATAGTTACCCAGACAGAGAGGTGAGGGGAATACCATGACTTGTCCCCTCTCCCTACCATGTTATCTCTTGTAAGTGTATCCCTTTGGTTGAACTTAGCCAAAACCTAACAGGCAAGGGAGTTTCATGAAATAATTTTGCAGATTTTGGCACCATGCAATACAGAAAAGATAAGTGAAGATTAGATCTGACAGTCACATGCTCTGATAATCTGGAAAAAGTTTCCTGACTAAAAATAGCAATGCAAAGGTCAGTCAGTAGTGAGAAAACAAACAAACAAACAGAAAATCGATGTGAGTAAAAGTTTGGTCAGTAAAAAAAAAAAAGGGTGAAGGGTGATATGAGATAATATTGGAGTACTGGGAAAGGATCAGATGATACAGAGCACAGTGAGCTGTGACAAGGAATTCAATTTAGTCAACAGTGAGAAATAGTTGTTAATTTTGAGAAAGGGAAACTGCTTTTTATTTAAATTGAATTCTGCCTTCTTTCTGAGGAATGGAATATAGAGGGATAAAGAGTATAAACATAGCTATGAGTTAGTAGGCTGTCTCAATGATCCAAGTGAGGAATGCTACTAACAGGTAGAATAACTGGAGACAAGAAGTAGTGGATAGACTCAGAATTTATATTGTAGGTGTAGCTAACAGCACTTGCAGATATATAAGATGTGAGAAGTGAGGGAAAGAAAAGAATCAAGGAAATTTAAGACACTCTGAAGTTTGATTCTAGTTAGGATGTAGAAGGATACAAAAACATTTCCTTCTTGTAGTAACAATAAGAGAAATCTGAATAAAATAATAATCATACTTTTCTCCAGACATGATAAACACTGGTGAAAATAAGCTTCAAAGAACTAAATTCAGAGAGAAAAGAGACCTTCATAGATGATCAGAGAGTTATGCCAACTTTCATATCTGGAGGCAGACATCTAGTTGGCCTATGAGATATACTAACACACCTATTATAGATGAAGACTGAAGAAGAGAAAATGAATAAGGCATAGATCAAAGTAAGGGCTGGCATGATTGACTAGAATCTGGAAAGTCCCCAAACACAATAAAAGCCACTTGGCTGAATAATTGTACACTCTGTCTCCACATTTTGAAAATAAATGATAGTGGAGAAAGAGCTGATACAAAGAGAGTAATCATATAGTCCCATAGATCCCTCACAGCTTTTGAATTCTGGAATCTGGTGAAACTGAATCCAAAGGTGAATCAAAAATACTTAAAATTGCATTCCAGCTCTCTTCCATATCAAACACTGACATTCAGAAAGGTCAGTTCTGCATGAGATATTAGGGGTAAGCTCATCACACACCAAATCAGTCAAATTGAAGTTGTGGCCCAACATTGTTCAGCCCAACTTTATGGGAATTACAAGTGATCAGCCTCACCCTAACCATCATGCACAGAAAGGACTTATACTTTGGGGGGAAATTTAAAAAATACATCAACAAAATCTATACATTAGGCTAAATTGCTAATTTTTTGCACTGTTTAAACAATGCAACTCCACTCCAGGAAGACAAACAACCCAATTAAAAAATGGGCAAAAGAAATGCACAGACACTTCTACAAGGAGGACATACAGAGAGCCCAGAGACATATGAAACAATGCTCAGCCTCAAGAACCATCAGAGAGATGCAAGTTAAACCACAATGAGATACCACTTGACACCAGTCAGAATGGCCATTATAAACAAGTCAACAAAGAACAAGTGTTGGAGAGGATGTGGAGAAAAGGGAACCCTAGTGCACTGTTGGTGGGAATGCAGACTGGTGCAGCCACTGTGGAAAACAGTATGGAAATTCCTCAGAAAACTAAAAATGGAACTGCCTTTTGACCCAGCAATACTACTGTTGGGATTATACCCTAAGGATCTTGAAACACCAATTCAAAAGAACCTATGCACCCAAATGTTCATAGCAGCACAATTCACAATAGCCAAGTACTGAGAGCGACTTATGTGCCCATCAGCAAATGAGTGGACCAAAAAACTGTGGTACATTTACACAATGTAATACTATGCAGCAGAAAGAAAGAAGGAACTCCTACACTTCCTGACAGCATGGATGGAGCTGGAGAGCATTATGCTAAGTGAAGTATGCCAGGCAATAAAAGAGAAATACCATATCATTTCACTTATAAGTGAAACCTAACCAACAAAGCAAACAAGAAAGAAAAATACAACCAGAGACTTTGAAATAAAGAACAAACTGACAGTAACCAGAGAGCAGGGGATAGAGGGATAATAGAGGGTAATAGGGAAAGGACCACCAAAGAACATCTATAAAAGACACATGGACAAAGCTAAAGGAGGTAGGTTTGAGGGTGGGAAGCAGAAATGGGTGGGGTGGAGGTAATGGTGGGTGAAAATGGAGACAACTTTACTTGAACCACAATGAAAAAAAGAAAAATTTTAAAACACCAAATAGAAATTCTAAGATTGAAAAATATAATATATAAAAATTTAAAATTAACTGATGTAATATCAGATTGGACACTAGAGAAGTAACATCAGTGCACTTGAAAAAAAATCACTAGAAAGAATGCAAGCTGAAGCAAGACAAAAAAATATTGAAAAAATTAGTAAATGAAGAAAGTATCAGGTTGTCAACATGGAGGCATAGGTAAACATGGCTGCCTCCTTGAAAAACCACATAAAAATTAAAAATAAACTGTACAGCAACCATCACTCAGAACTGTCAGATTGAGTTGAATGGATGTCTGACAACTGTGGAATTAAACAAACCACATCCATCCAGCCTGGTAGAAAGGGCAGAGACACAGAACGGGCTGGTCCCAAACACATGTAGTAGATAAAAACTGAAGAGGGATATCTTGAGAGTGAGGAGTTCCAGCCTCACGCCAGGCAACTCAGCCCAGGATTCCAGTGCCAGGAAGATAAGTCCCCATCACATTTGGCTGCAAAAGCCTATGAGTACTGAGTCAATGGAAGAAACTTCTAGAGTCCCAAGTGTTCCCATTAAAGAACCCATACAAGGATTTACCTAGACTCACTCCCTCAGAGCCCCAACACCATGGAACCAGCTTGAAAGGTAATGGCATACAGAGAGGAACTGAAATGTCTGGCATCAAGGCAAGAGCTGAAGACCATTTTCTGCAGGACAAAAAGGAAGACAGAGGCCATCATCCCTTCTCTAAGCCTTACCTCAACAGAGCCACAGTGCAGGCAGGCAAGTGCCGTAAATGAGACTTCATCAACCTGGCTAACATCTTTTGGCCCATCCTGGAGATCCCTTGAGACTCCCTTCCACCCAACTTATGGGCCCATCCAAACTATTAACTATGACTTTTCCATATGAATGTCTTGTCTCCACTCATGCTTCACAGTTTCGTAGTGAGCCAGCCCTCATACCTCTTGCTAACTGGACCCAAGTATGACACTAGCAGCAGCCAGCCCAGATTCACAGCTTGGCTTCACCTGGGAATCTCCAAGTCCAGCACAAGTAGTAGCCATTTCAGATTGCTTTATAGCTCAGGCAGGGTGGCCCTAGGAAAAACACAGGTGTGGGCTGACCTTGGCCTACACCATCCAGGAAACCCCAGAGTCTATGCACCCTGTGGACAGCTACAGATCATGTAGGAACACCACCACCATGCCCCTGCACAGCTGATCCTCCACAAAGTGGGGAGATTGGTGGTCAGTGGTCACAGTCAATCCTTATAGCTGACTGGCCTGGAATAATCCCTTCCATTGACCTGCCAACAGCAACCAAGGCTCAACTACAAGGGGAGTATGTACTCAACCCACATCAAAAGCATACCTCGAGTACCCAGTTTGGGTGATAGGGGAGGATAAGCCACTGGATCCTACAGGATACCTACTAGATTAAGCCACACTATCAAGATATGAAGTCAAAGGAGCTCTAATACATAGAAAGAAACACAGGGAGGCTGCCAAAATGAGGAGACAAAGAAACATAGCCCAAATGAAAGAGCAGATCAAAACTCCAGTAAAAGAACTAAATGAAATGGAGATAAGCAATCTTTCAGATGTGGAGTTCAAAACACTGGTTATAAAGATGCTCAAGGCCCTGGCTGGTGTGGTTCAGTGGATTGAGTTCTGACCTCTAAACCAAAGGGTTGCTGGTTCAATTCCCAGTCAGGGCACATGCCTGGGTTGCCTCTTGTGCACCCCAGCTGGGGGCGCACAAGAGGCAACCACACACTGATGTTTCTCTCCCTCTCTTTCTCCATCCATTCCCCTCTCTCTGGAAATAAATAAATAAATAAAATATTTTTTTTTAAAGATGCTCAAGATACTTAGTGAGGAACCTCAGCAGTGTAAAAAAGATCCAATGAGAAATGAAGGATTCACTAATTGAAATAAAGAACAATTTACAGGCAAACAAAAGGAGAGTGGATGAAGCTGAGAATCAAATCAATGGTTTGGAACATAAGCAAGAAAAAAATTACCAATCAGAACAATAAGAAGAAAAAAGAATAAAAACAAAAAAACAAAAAAACCCTGAGGGAAGTATAAACAGCTTCTGGGAGAACTTCAAGAGGCCCAACATTCGCTTCATAGGGGTGCCAGAAGGAGAAGAGAAAGAGTAAGAAATTGGAAATCTATTTGAATAAATAGTGAAAGAAAACTTCCCTAATCTGGTGAAGAAAATAGACATAAAAGTCCAGGAAATTCCAAACAAGATGGATGCAAAGAGGCCCACTCCAAGACACATCATAATTAAAATTCCAAAGGTTAAAGATAAAGAGAGAATCTAAAAAGCAGTTAGTTTCCTAGAGGAGAGTTTCCATAAGACTGTCAGTTGATTTCTCAAAAGAAACTTTGCAGGCTAGAAGGGGTTGGCAAAAAATATTCAAAGTCATGAAAAGCGGGGGAACTACAGCCAAGATTGCTCTATCCAGCAAAGCTATCATTTAGAATGGGAGGGCAGATAAAGAGCTTCCCAGATAAGAAAAAACTAAAGGACTTGATCTTCACCAAACCATTATTATATGAAATGTTAAAGGGACTCGTTTAATAAAAAGAAAATCAAAACTATGAACAATAAATTGGCAAAAAATACTTATCTATCAACAATTGAATATAGAAAAACAAATTAAGCAAATAGGAAGAACAGAGACAGAATCATGGATACAGAGTATTTTGATGGTTGCCCAATGGGAGGGGTGTGTGGGGGAATGGGTGAAGAAGTGAGGATTAAGAAGTACAAATAGGCAGTTACAGAATAGCCATGGGGATGGATAGTATAGGAAATGGAGTAGCCAAAGAACTTATACACATGACCCATTGACATGAACCATGGTGGGGGGATTGCCTGAGGTAGTAGGGGGTGATGGGTGAAGGGGGCAAAGGGGAGAAGTCAGGACAACTATAACAGCATAGTCATTAAAATATAATTTTTTAAAAACTAAATGTTTATCAGTGGTTGAATGGTTATAGTTGCACATGATATCTATATGTCTTACATTTTTAAAAAATGAAGTCAATATATATTGCTGGTATGAAAAATTATATATACTACATTTTCACTTATTTAAATTAAATTTATTGGGGTGACATTGGTTAATAAGATTACATGGATTTTAAGTGTAAAATTCTATGATACATCATCTGTATATTGCATTGTGTGTTTACCACCCAAAGTCAAATCTCCTTCTCTCATCATATATTGAGGCCCTTTAATACCCCTCCTGCCCTCTTTCCCTCTGGTAACTGCCATACTGTTGTCTCTGTCTATGAATTTTTGTTTGTTTGTTTGTCTTGTTTTTTTCATTTGTTGCTTTTGGTTTTATATCCTACATATGAGTGAAGTCATATGGTTCTGTGGCTGTTATCAACAAAACCAGTAATACATGGTGGAGATCTGTGGAGAAAAATAACCCTCATTCATTCTCACTGCTGGTGGGATTGTAAACTGGTACAGCCACTGTAAAAAACAGTATGGGAGTTCATTAAAAAAATTACAAATAGATACTGCCATATGACCCAGCAAATCCTCTTCTGGATATCATCCAAAAAGTTTGAAAACACTTAGTTGCAAAGATATATTTATCCCTACTGAAGCATTATTCATGGTGGCCAAGACATAGAAACAACCAGTGTCCCTTGATAGATGACTGGATAAAAAACAAGTGGTACGTACATACAATGGAGTACTACTCAGCCATAACATAAGATGAAATACTGTCATTTGTGACATCATGGATGGATCTTGAGAATATCATAATATATTTTAGGATAAAAAATATAGAACAATACTTATGATCTCAGTTTTATTTTTAAAAACTTCAATTGTATGTGTTTGTAAATGCCTGGAAAATGAGAAGATAAGCATCAGTCTGTGGGCAGGGTTGATGCCTGGGAGATGGGATTGGTTGGGTGGTGGTAAGCAAGTGGGCCAGTTTCACTATTTTTACTTTATATACTTTTTGTTGTTTGGTTTGTTTTTAATGATCAGATATTATTTTCCTATTTTTAACTAGAATAAGAGGAAAATTGCCAAATTTCACTGAGTTAAAAAATCACAAACAAAATTTAAATACCAAACAGTAAACCAGAAAAATATTTAATCCACAGTAATAGACAATGGGTTAATTTGAAAATCTCTTACAAGTCAATAAGAAAAAGTTGAGCATAGCAGTAAAAAATAAGCAAAGGTCATAAACTCAAGATACAAACACAAACATAAGTGCTCATTAATACTTGAGGAAAAGTTCACTTGATAAATAAACAATAAAGTACTTTGTTTTCAGAGTCATCTATCAACCTAACATATTGGCATGGACAAAAAAATAATAAGAATGACAGCATTTAGAGGGTAGGTTGAATCATTGCTGTACACTGCTTGTTCAAGTACAAATTAGTTTAACTGAATGCAATAAGCAATACACATCAAAATATTCACATGGTCTCATGATTCCACTTCTTGAAATTCATCCCTAAAAAAAATAATGGTTGTACTCAGATATTTAACTACAAGGATGTCTATAATAGCAAAATATTGCTAGCAAAATATTGGAAACAATGGGGGGAGGGGACTTATCACTAACCCATGGGTTTAATTCATAAAACAGAATATGTTGCAGCCATTACAAACTAGTTAAATATTTAGTGGTTTCTCATAAAAATTTTGGTTGCTCTTAGCCAGTGCAACCAAATGGTTTTAAGTTCCGGATGACTAAGAACTGAAAAGAACTAAGTTGAGCCACATTGGGAATTCAAAGATATCAGGAAGAACATCTCTCCCTGTCTCTTTTTTCTGGGGCCAAATGGTCTTTAATTTCTATGTTCTCTGTATCTATTTTCTTCTAAAGACCAGATTCCTAGTGGTGCTCTTAATTTCTGCTTTCCTATGGCTCTTACTAACTGCTTCTCCACAGGATCTTATAGCTGTAGGTTCTCTCATCACATGCCAGACTTGATCTCTATTCACTAAGTTCAATAACTTGAGAAAGACAATCTGACTGACTTAGCTGAGCTAGGTGAAAAGTATCAGTCCTGGCCTTGTAGGCTGTGGCCAAAGATAGTACCAACTCTCACTGAGCTCCAGTAACACAATTTTCTGCTGTTACAAGTCCTTGGTGCCTCAACATGACCTGAATGCTGCCCATGCCTCTGAAAATAGTAGCTGCATTAACTCCACTCTAAAATTCTAGCCATGGGAGCCTTCTGTTTTGTGATTGATAGAGATGTGCATATGATGTTTTCTGGAAGCTGATTAACTTAAACTGAACTGGTACTCTTCAATCTTACAGTAGCTGAGCACCTTCTAAGCCCAGTTAGTCACCCACCCCTGGATTGTATTACAATGTAATGTGAACAAGAATGTTAATAGTAGTGAAGTTCCCCCTTGATCACTTAATTCTCCCCTGAGCTCAAGCATGAATTGTCTGATTTGGTGAAGCAATGAGTTCTTAGAATAATAGACATATAAGGGATTATAGAAGTCATCTACAAAAATGCCATTTTATATCTTACAAATGTTGAAATTTGGGACCAGAAATGTAAAATTAGCTATCTTCCTTTTTAGCTGTCTTCCTGTGAGTAGGGAATATACGTGCCTACAAAATGCCAATATTCAGGATTCTTCTATATTTGTACATAATATATAGCTTCAGACAAAGTTGTAACAAACATGCAAAAAGCACAACCTCAGGTATTTTCACAGACATTGATGTGATAAGAAGGTAAGTCCAAGTCATAGGAAATTTTACATTTTGGTTAAAATTTCCAAATCTCTTCAAATAAAGTATGTTTAAATCTATATACCTAAAATAAATTAAATATTTATTAGGAAAGATAACATTTATTAAAAATTAATATTAGTGAAAAGTTGTATTCCTGGGGTCATGGGAAGTTTTCTTAAGTGCAACATGACTTTGGCAGTCCTCCTGGCCATGAGGCTGTTGACATCACAGCAGTGTTTAACTGGGGAATTTAAACAGCTCTGCAGTGTGGGAATTACTTCTGTGATATCATCTATGTTATGCTGCCAGTAAATGTTCTGGAAATACTTTGCTCTGCAAAAACTATCTGAACTAAAGAAGTCAACTTTCCAAAATAATTTTCCTCAACCCCTGTCCTCCAAAAACCAAGTGTAGACCAGAGAGAAATACAAATGGTCTTGCAAATGGGCATTGCTGATAATTCAGTTTAAAGAGATTATCTGCTGGTAATGTCCTTCAAATAGACACAAAATGCATGTCCTTAAAGATTGATGGTTCTTTAATTATGAATCCAGAAGGTCCTGGATCCTTGCTTCTTTCTTTTATTTTTTCCCACCCTTCTTCCTCCATTCCTCATTCCTTCCTCCCTTTCTCCCATCTTATCTTTCTTTTCTCTCTTTTTCTCCTTCCCTTCCTGCCTCCTCCCCCTTCCTTCTTTTGTTTCTTGCATGGGAGAAAAATCAGAAGGAAAGAACTATTTATATAAAGTGTTCATTTAAAAGCTAATGCTAGACACTGAAGAACACTTTTACCAAGTTTAAAATCTATATAATGAAGATGGCAGCATAGGTATACACTGCTCACCTCCTCATGAAACCGTATCAACTTACAACTAAATTATAGAACCATCACTCAGAACCATCAGAAATCAAGTTTAATGGAAGTCTGAAAACTAAGGGATTAAGAAACCAAATCAATCCAGACTGGTAGGAGGGCTGGGTTGGTGCCATATCCATGTGTGGTAGATAAGAATTCGGAAGAGATATCTCAGGAGCAAGGAGTCCCAGTCCAACACCAGGTCCACCAGCCCAAAGTTCCAGTGCCAGGAAGATACATCCCCATAACATCTGGCTGCAAAAACCAGTCAGGATTGAGTTGGTGGAAGAAACTTCTGAGTTCCAAGAAGTCCCACACATGGACTTACCCAGACTCTCTCTCTAAGCTTCAAGCAGCTACGGGGGTAGCAGCTTGAAATGCACCAGTGGCATACAAGGAAGAACTGAAGTGTCTGGTATCAACATAAGCACTAACGGACAGCCTTCTTCCATACAGAAAGGCAGGCAGAGGTCATTGTCCCTTTTCTGAACCCTCCCCGCAACAGAGTCACAGAGCTAGCAGGCAGGTGCCATATCTGAGACTCCATCAACCTGGCTAACACCTTTTGCCCAGCCCTGGAGATCCCCTGAGGGTTTGTGCACCCAACTTTCAGCTGTTACCAGTGGCTTTTCCATAAGAACTGTTGGTCTTGGCTCATGCTTCACTATTTCCTAAATCTTGTCAAAAAAGCAAAAACCAACACCACAGAACCCCCAGTCCTCATACCTCTTGCTAAGTGTTCTCAGGCGCAGTCAGCCTAGATTCACAACTTTGCTTTGCCTGGGAATCTCCAAGCCCAGCACAAGTAGCAGCCATCTTAGATTGCTTTACAGCTCAGGCAGGGTGGCCCAGGGGAAAACACAGGTGTTGGCTGACCTTGGCCTATACTTCCTGGGAAAGCCAAGGCCTGCACACCCAGTGGAAAGCTACAGACCACATAGGAGCACCACCAGCCTGTCCCTGCATGCCTGATCCTTCATGAAGAGCAGAGATGGATGGTCTGTGGTCATGGCCAGTCCTTGTAGCTGACTGGCCTTGGTAAATCCATCTCATTGACCTAGCAACAGCAACCAAGGCTCAACTACAAGAGGAGGGTGTACTCAGCCCACATGAAAAGTGCACATCAAGTACCCAGTTTGGGTGATAGAAAAAACTGTGCCACTGGACCCTACAGGACAGCTACTACATTAGGCCACATTACCAAGACATGGTAGAGTCAAAGCAGCTCCATCTAATACATAGAACCAAACACAGGGAGGCTGCCAAAATGAGGAGACAAAGAAACATGGCCCAAATGAAAGAACAGATCAAATCTCCAGAAAAAGAACTAAACAAATTAGAAATAAACAATCTATTAGATGCAGAGTTCAAAACACTGGTTACAAGGATTTTTAAAAACTTAGTGAGGACCTCAAGTGCATAAAAAAGATCCAGTCAGGGATGAGGATATACTAATTGATATAAAGACTAATTTGCAGGGAAACAATAGTAGAGTCAATGAAGCTAAGAATAAAATCAATGATTTGGAACATAAGGAACTAAAAGACAACCAATCAGAAGAAGAAAACAGAAACCAAAAAATGAAGACAGTAAAGTAGTCTCTAGGACAACTCAAGTGTTCCAACATTTTCATCATAGGGGTGCCAGAAGCAGAAGAGAAAGACCAAGAAATTGGAAATCTATTTAAATAAATAATGAAAGAAAACTTACCTAATTAGGTGAAGAAAATAGACATAAAAGTCCAGGATGCAGAGTCCCAAACAAGATGGATGCAAAGAGGCCCACTCCAAGACACACCGTAATTAAAATGCCAAAAGTTAAAGATAAAGAGAGAATCTAAAAAGTGTTAAGAGAAAAGCAGTTAGTTTCCTTCAGGGGGGTTCCCATTAGACTGTCAGCTGATTTTTCAAAGTAACTTCACAGGCTAAAAGGGATTGGCAAGAAATTTTCAAAGTCATGAAAAGCAGGGGAACTACAGCCAAGATTGTTCTACCCAGTAAGGCTATTATTTAGAATTGAAGGTCATGTAAAGAGCTTCCTAACAAGAAAAAGCTAAAGAAGCTCATCTTCACCAAACCATTGTTATATGAAATGTTAAAGGGACTTATTTAAGAAAAAGAAGAAGATCAAAACTATGAACAATAAAATGGCAAAAAATACATATCTATCAACAATTGAATCTAAAAGATGGAAGGGTGTGGGGAGAATGGGTGGGGACGTGAGGAGATTAAGAAGTATAAATAGGCAGTTACAGAATAGCCATGGGGATATAAAGTACAGTATAGGAAATGGAGTAGCCAAGGAACTTATACACATGACCCGTGGACATGAAAAATGATGTGGCGATTGCCTGAGGGAATTGGGGATGCTGGGTGGAGTGGGGCAAAGAGAAAAATTGGGACAACTGTAATAGCATAAACAAGAAAATATACTTAAAAATAAATTAAATCTGTGTAATGAAGGAACAATTATCATTCACTCTCAAAATATAAGGAAATGTTATTAGCAGCCTATAAAAGATTAAAAATTAGTAAAAAAAATTCCAAGTCCAGTCTTTTAAACCACATATTTTTGCTAATTAAATCATTACTTTTGCTTTAAAGGGTCCCAAAAACTATTATGGAGCATTAATACTGTATTTTTCACAACTCCAGGTTTTTTTGTTTTAAAAAAGTCATTACATACTTCTTGGAACTGTGGTTTTTTTAAAAGTCATTCCTATATATTTTGACAGGCTCTATGAAAACATTAGCCCTCTCTGCAACACCACTTTAACAAAAGCTTATTTCAGATCTTAACTAATTAAGGAGAGTACAAGATCCAATAGAGTGTGAAGCAAATTAATATGAAAGAGTATTACTAAATAATAACCATTAAAAGTTATTTTTAGTTGAGAATTATGTTTTTCCATACTTCCCCTTCTTTGTTTTATATTCCTCTACATTTTCCAACAATCTGGCTAAACAGAGAAGTGAGGTGCCCCTGGCTGCTAGGCATAAAACTTTCTACATTTATTCAATACTGATGTTAGACTCACCTCCAACAGTGGCAATAAAAACAAGCCTCACTCTCAGTGAATACACTGCAAAAGCCATCATTCAGTTATTGTTGTGGTTGGTAGTCTCCGTTTTGCCTTTAGATCCAGATCTGTAGCCAGAAGCCTGCTGAGTACTACCTTTCTCAACATCTTCTGTCTCCCCATGAGGCCAGACCATCTATTTTGTACCCTTACATCTCACAGCCAGGTTCCTCACAATCGCAGAACACATTTCTCTCCTTCAGGGCACTCTGCTGTTCTATTCCCCCTTCCATGAGCTGGCCAGGGTAGAAGGAAGGGAAAAGGGTGGGAGTGAGGGCTCTCTGACCATGGGTAGTTCCAAGGTCTCATGATAAAGGCTGGTCCAGAAGGGCCAGGAAGAAATCACAACCCCTTACTTGTACAGTGTTCCTTTCACAGAATCTCAAGAAACTGGGTCACAACAGTGGTGCTAATAATATACTGGTTGTGGTGACTCTCAATCACCTCAAACACATGGTAATTTTAGGGCTCTGAGTTCCTGATAGTCCATGTGTGTGGACTCACATGGCCTATCTAGGTTGGATCCTTCCTGCATTCAATAGCTCATGAGGGCAGCAGTGCTGGCAACAGGTGTCATTTACCCTATTCCCCTACCTCTGGTAACCAAAGTGGTAAACTCAGCCCCTCTGAAGTCTCCATGCCTCATCTTTCTCTGAGGGCCTGCATGAACTTTGCTATTCAAATGCCGTAGGACCTCCCAACTGATGTCCTCTCTTGCCTGCAATGAATATGATGATGTCTCACTTTACCTGGTCAATCTAAAGTCTTCACGATGAGCTTATCTCTCAGTCATGGGCTCTTTGCCTGGACCACCCTCCCCTCCTCCACCGCCAACCCAAGCTGGCTGTAGGGTATGGAATGCAGGGTGGGGTCAACATTGAAAGAGATCATATTCTAAGAGTGCAGTAATTGTAAGCCAAAGGGCAAGAAAGGATGGTTGGAGGTGGTTTTTCTACCTTTATGCCATAAAATTCCTAACAGAGCCTTTACCATAACCAGAAAAATGAACCTTCATTTGTATCTGCCTGCACTTTCTGGGTTGTCCTGGTGGCCACAACAGCAAAGCACAGAAACAACGTGGAGAGAGTCCACAAAAGCCACTGTTCATGGCAATGGGCAGACTGGACTCCTGAGCTATGATGCAGCAATGTTACAGAAATGGTCCCAGGGGCTGCAGAGGCAAGATCTCCATTGTGTCAGAACAAACAGGTACCAGAGCTATGGCATTGGGAGTCATGACCACATGAGCTACTTCTTCTCAAAATGGGAGTTATGACATTAGCCAGAATGGTGACTTGATAAGGAAGAAGAGAGTTGGTGCCTAGACTCCACAAAGAATCTTTATAAGCACTGTTGAACGATGAATAAATATGGAAGTTTCTCCTCTCTACCCATTATGCTAAATTTTTACCAATGAATTCATATAATCACATGGGCCTATGAATTTTTATAATACTTACTTAAAACAAATTGTGTATATATTTGTGTTAAAATAAGTTGTATATAGTGCACATCCTAGGGGCAGTCCTGGTTTTTCATGGCAAATTTCTATTTCCAGGAGAAAGTGCCTCAGTCACACAGAGTACACTGCTAACAGGAAGTGAATTAGTACAGCTTCTCTAAAGGCAATTTTGGCAACATGCATCAAAATGCTCTTTATTTTACTATTATTTATAATAGTGAAAAGTCAGAAAAAAATCTGAATTTCTAACAATAGAGCACCAATTGAATAAATTGTAATGACACATTTGAATGTAACTATTAAGATGATACTGAAACCTGAAGATCAGCTATAGTATTTTTTAAATTATGATTTATTGAACTTACTTTCTTGCCTTGATTGTCAGTATGAAGTATTATGATTTCCAGTAAGTGGTTGTCTTGAATATTTCCCACTGGCATCTCCAGGAATTCAATACACTCGTTCTGCCCTCTGCCAGCACAGATTCCCACTACAGCACCCTGCCTGGACCAAGAATCTATGCCATTCAGCAAAAATGTATGAAGGATGTACTCAAGGCTGGGAAGTGTGATGAGTGGGAGCTGTAAAGATGAACTCAAAGAGCTGACAATCTAGGAGATAAGATGAACAAGAAAAAAATTATAATGAAGTGATAGATGCTACAAGGTAACACTTGTATCATTCACAACTATGGAGGGATATATAACTCATTTTTAAGGTATAGGAAAGAATTCCCAGAAGAAACAATGTCTAAACCAAGACCTAAAGAATGAGTGGAGTAGCCAGGTGATGGGAAGAGGGAACTCCTTCAGGGGCTCAGATTTCAGACAGCAAAGGTGTTGTAGGTGCCACACTGTGCTGTCATCACCCACTGCACTTTACTGAGCATTGCAAAATTGTGTTTGCCACACTGTGAACATCTTAAAGAAATACTGTTTCAGTTTTAGTTTTTAAAAATTATTTATTAACTGTTATGATTTATTTCTTTAAATTAATTAAGGTATGAGGATTTCCTTAAGGGTGATAAAAAGAGTCTGAAAATAATGGTGCTTGCAAATCATTTTTAATGTACTTTATGCCAATGAATTACTCACATTAGAATGATAAATTTTGTGTATTTCATCATAGTTAAAAAAATAACTAATACCAAAAAAATGATTAAAAGAAAAATATCAAGAATGAACAAGTATTAACACCGTCATATTTTATGTAAATTTTAAGTGTAAACTATTACCAATTTAAAAAGTGAAACCAAAACCTTAATTTCAACTGGGACTCTAAGAAAATATATGCAAATGATTCTTACATTCCAAAGTAAGACCATTTGTAAACATGAGAAGGCCATCAATAAGAAGGATCAAAAGTAGTTAGTTACCTTTGTCCTAGCTGCTGTGGCTCAGCTGGTTGGAGCATAGTCCCATAAACTGAAAGGTCACATTTTGATTCCTGATCAGGACACATGCCTAGGTTGTAGGCTCAGTCTCCAGTCAGGGTGCATACAATGATGTTTTTCTCTCTCATCAATGTTTCTCTTTTTTTCTCTCTCCGTACCAACCCTTCTCTCTAAAATCAATAAGCATGTCCTCGGGTAAGAATATTTTTTTAAAGATTTTATTTATTTATTTTTAGAGTGGGGAAGGGAGAAAGAGAGAGAGAGAATCAATGTGTGGTTGCCTCTCACATGGCCCCCACTGTGGACCTGGCCTGCAACCCAGGCATGTACCCTGACTGGGATTCGAACCTGTGATGCTTTGGTTCGCAGCCTGCGCTCAATCCACTGAGCTATGCCAGCCAGGACCAGAATTTTTAAAAACTAGTTAGATTTTACTTGGAATGAACAGCTCAGATAGTGAGCTAGCGTAATATTGTGCAGATGCCAAGAAGATTAAGATCCCAGAGGAATGTGTTTTGACAAAAAGTAAAAAGTCCTAGAGCAAGACAATGAATGTGTATTTAGTTCATTCCAACTAAAAGCTGGCTACATACTTTTGATTCTCTTTTCCGACGGGTATAAAGAAGAACTATATTAATGGTTCAATAGCCATATAACAAGTTCTAAAAAATGATTGTTCAGTCCATACCACTTTGGGCATGACATCAATTACTGGGGGCTATTGTTTAGTTAAATTTCTAATAGTCTACCTTTATCTGCTATCATCCATCTGATTTTTGTAAGGGTCAGTCAGGTAAATTGATGGGACCACCACCTTCCATTCTTTTAGTCTCTTATGGCGGTGTTAATCTCTGCAATTCCTCCTAGGAGTGCTTCTAATTTTTATTTTGGCTGGGTTGAAGGCAGTTTCAGTGACTTCTTCCCATTCTCTTATTCTACATGTCAGGAGATTATTTTAAGTGTTCTGCAAACTATACATGTAGGAACTGGCAAAATAACTACTGGGCAGGTCCATGGACCCACTGGACTAATTGCAGGGTACACTTAGATTAGAACTACATTTATCATCTGCCCTAAGAAGCACAACTCTAACTAGAGAAACATAATAATATATCATGTCCTGCGGTATCTGTGTCAACTCAGATTCTCTACCCATTTCATTAAGCACCATTATCCTGATATATGCCTGTCACTTCCTTTGGGGAAGTACTGGGTAATATTTATAATTTATACTTTTAGTGATGTTGCAGTCCTTCATCAAGGGGGACTGGTAGGCGTCCTTTCAATCAATGTGCTTTTAGGTCTGTAAATTGATTTAGCTTTTAAAATTGAAGGAGCGATTATGATTTTCCATTGCTATGGTTAATTTCAAATTTCAGCTTCCCAACATCTGATTTTTTTTAATTATCCAAGTCAATTCATTCACACCCTACTTAATTGCCATGCCTCTCACTCCCTAGAACAGAGCACCATGATCTATTAGTCACCACCACAGACCTTTGTAGGTTAAGGTGCTCTATCATTCTGGCCTTGCTTCCCATTACAGTAATTTCATCCTCCTTGTGCAATAGCCTTCCCTCTGCTATTTCAGAATCCTATCATCCCCATTGATATTGCACAGTCCATTGGCAACATCTCTCACTAGTCAGCACTGGCCTAAAAACGACATGTCCTACCTACTAAGCTCCTCAAAGATGTTCATACCTCTCTCACCAGCGCAATCCTTGTGCTTCCTGAAGGGAGTCTCCACTGAGTTCTCCTAAGAAACATAGGAAGGTAGGTGGTGAATTCTCTGCAAGCACATAGTGGATCCATTCTAATGCATAACGTCCCTGAGTTTCTAGTACTCCACAGAGGAAATTCACTGTAGGTGATAATCTTGTCCACACTTTAAGAAACTATCCCAGGAGTGAATTATAAGTAGATTCAGGGGTCCTCACCAAGACTCCTAAATAATCAAAGTATGTTCTTATATCAATAAATTATCCTCTATCCATCCTTTTATTTACATCCTCCTCCATCTAACACCTTAAGATTTATAATTGCCCATTTTCTTCTGCTTCCTATTGTTCTTATTATCTAGATCTTAACCATTCTTTTGATTGTATAACCTTTCTGGAGTATGAGCTGCTTCCCCCACTGAAGCTGTGCTGAAGTGGGCCTTAATTATGACTCAAGAAGTAATGCGTGGTGGCAGGGGTAAATCTTGAGAAGTAGAAGCATTATTTTGGGATACTTCTTCAGGTGAGGTCTTTAGTGAGTCTAACAAGAATGAGGAGTATGAATCTGATGGCTGGAGAGTCCAAAAGAATCTGAAGTTGTACGACTCTCAAGCTAGTCTACCAAAATATTTCTCATATTTCTAATTTTGATGACAGTATCTTTATGGCTATGCATTTATTCTCTTTGGCATCTCTTATTTTCTGGCTTTATTTTATTTTTAAAATTTTATATTTCAATTACCATTTACATTAAATATTTTGAATTGGTTTCAGGTATACAGTATACTAGTTAATCATATACTTTACAAATTATTCCCCCTAATATTTCAAGTATTCTCCTGGCATCACACATACTTATTACAATACTACTGACAATATTCTCTATGCTGTACTTTATATCCCTATGCCTACTTTAGAGCTACCAATTTGTACATATCTCTTCACATTTTTTAAAAAATTGAGCACATGCCCATTGATTTTACAGAGGAGAAGGAAGGGGGAGGGAGAGAAGGAGAGAAAAGAGAGAGAGAGGGAAACATCAACGTGAGAGAGAAACATCCATCAGTTTCCTGGTATGAGCCTTGACCTGGGACAAAAAACACAACCCAGGTATGTGCTCTGGCTGGAATTTGAACCCATGAACTTTCACTTTATGGGATGATGTTCGAACCAACAGAGCCACACTAGCCAGGGCTCTCTTTACTTTTTCACGCAGTCCTCCAAACCCTCTTCACTCTGGCAACCATCAGTCTGTTCTCTGTGTCTATGAATTTATTGCAATTTTCTTTGTTCACTTTGTTGTTGTTGTTGTTTAGGCTTCAGACTATATAATCCAGGCTCTTAGACCCCTATCTGTATGAAGTTTCATTCAAAAGGAAGGAAAAAATAAATCTACAGAAGCTTTAAAAGTACTTTTGATCTTGATTATTTATTTTTAGAAATCCTTTGTAGACATTATTCCTTCTTCTCAGGTTACTGAATTCATAAACATACGTTTTATTCTATTTTATTGAGTAATTATGCCACCACCATGTTTCTCCTTCGATGCATTTTTTTTGCAATACCCATTCCTATGTGTCAATGACTTATCATACATTTAAAAGATGCCACCAAGAGTTTTGGTCACTGCAGGCCATGGCAAACTACTCTACGGAGTCTAGAAGATCTAGGGTCTTTTTTAAATTTTTCAAATTTCAAAAGCACTTTATGAAATGTTTTAAATTTTAATTTTTTAGTATATTTTATCACTTTTTACAGTTGTTCAAATTTTTCCCCTTGTCCTCCTCCACCTGGTATCCCCCATTCCCTCTGGCAATTCCCACTCTTAGTTCATGTCCATGAGTCATGCATATAAGTTCTTGGGCTACTCCATTTCCTATACTATTCTTAACTCCCCCATCTATTTTGTACCTACCAAGCTGTACTTCTTAATCCCTGTACCTTTGCCCTCATTATTTTTACCCTTCTCAGCTGAAAACCCTCCAAAGAACCTCCATATCTACCATTCTGGTTCTATTCTGAATGTTTATGTAGTTTGTTTTTTAAATTTAATTGTTGATTATTGTGAATTTATTGTCATTTTAATGTTCATTGTTTTGATCTTTTTCATAAATAAATCCCTTTAATATCTCATCTAATAATGCTTGGTGATGATGAACTCCTTTAACTTTACCTTGTCTAGGAAGAGATTTATCTGCCCTTTAATTCTAAATGATAACTTTGCTGGACAGAGTAATCTGGTTGCAGGTCCTTGCTTTTCATCACTTGGAATATTTCTTGCTAGTCCCTTCTATCCTGCAAAGTTATTTTTTGAGAAGTCAGCTGATAGTCTTATGGGAACTCCCCTGTAGGTAACTATTTGCTTTTCTCTTGCTGCTTTTAAAATTTTCTCTTTATCTTTCACCTTAGGCATTTTAATTATGATGTATCTTGAAGTGGTCGTCTTTGCCTCCATCTTGTTTGGGATTCTCTGTGCTTCCTGGCCTTGTATGTGTATTCCCTTCACCAAATTAGGAAAGTTTTCTTTCAATATTTATTTGTTAGGAGCCGCCCTGCCTGATTTCAGTAGCTGTAATCCCTCCATGGCTAAGGCTGAGTCAGTGACCTTCAGACCATAAGCCACTAAGGAGACAAAGTTTATCTCCCTGGCAGGGGTGCCACTTCTGCTCCTTTTTCTTCACGCTGCCTGGCCCCCAATGCTTGGTCAGTTAGCCAATGACAGGTAAGATTCCCCAAGGGGGGAATGACCTAAGACAGGCATGATCACATGGAGGCCCCAGGGAAGGACTTGGGGGGCTATGGAGAAAGGGGGTGACGGACCCTCACCCCTCGGCTTTGACAAAGCCTGCGTCCTCATTCTGCCTGCGAGAAGTCTCCTGATTTCCTGGCTATCTTGCCTCCTCTGTCTGACTTAAGCCTGAAACAATGACAGAGGGCAGTGTAGCCCTGTGCTAGATAGGACAGGCTTCCCAGGTGATCAGGCCTGAGAAAGGATATATAAAATCCTGTGAAACCTGCTTTGCTAAGAATGCTCTTAATTAAATGATAAAGGCCCGAGCAGGAAATGAGTTTGTTTCCCAAAGTTTTGTAGCCTTTTAGTTAACAGACCCTGACTCAGAATAAGCCCTCATAGTTCTTGTATGCTATTTATTGTTTGATCCTTACTGCCTGGCAATGATTAATGAACTTTACCTGTATTCCTGTGCAATTTAAAAGCCGATAAAAACCTGTGAAGGGAAGGATCGGCACGTTCTCCTCTTGAGAGAGTTGCCAGGCTGCTCTGAGGTTCCCTCCCCTTGAGAGGGTAGCCATACCATCCCTTTTCCTCCACAGGACTTGGTAGTCTGTGTGAATTTATCTCATATCTCATCCATAACACCATGAACGCTGCGGGCTGGTGTCTGCATCATTTATTCAAATAAGGTTTCAATTTCCTGCTCTTTCTTTTCTCCTTCCAGCACCGCTATGATTAGAATGTTGGTATGTTTGAAATTTCCCAGAAGCTTCTTAGCTTATCCTTGTTCTTTTAGATTCTTTTTTCTTCTTGCTGTTTTGATTGAATGTGTTTTTATTCCTTATGTTCCAAATCATTGATTTGATTCTTGGCTTTATCCCCTCCACTATTGGTTCCCTGTAAATTTTTCTTTATTTTACTTAGTGTGACCTTCATTTCTGCCTGGGTCCTTTTTATGCTGTTGAAGTACCCAATGAGTTCCTTGAGCATCTGAATAACCAGTGTTTTTAACTCTGCATCTATAGATTGCTTATTCCATTTTGTTTGGTTCTTTTTCTGGAGTTTTGTTCTGTTCTTTCATTTGGGCCATATTTGTCTCCTCATTTTGGCAGCCTCCTTGTGTTTGTTTCTATGTTTTAGATAGAGCTGCTTTGACTCTATGTCTTAGCAGCATGGCTTATTGTAGAAAAGTGTGCTAGTAAGTTGGATGGGGCAGAGACTTAAAATCACCAGGGCAGAGCCAGTCATGTGAACCAGGTTGACAGCATCTCCTATATAGCCTCACTGCTCTGTGGCTGTGTGTGTGGGGGGGTGGGGCTCAGAAAGGGGACAAGCTGCTGCCTGGCCTCTAGAATTCTGTTTGAGAGGAAACCGTCCCTTGGCACCCTCTGATGCCAGACACTTCAATTTCTCCCTGTATACCACTGATGCCCTTCTAGCTGCTGCCCTAGTGCTAGAACCCAGAAGGAGTGAGCGTGTGTAAGTACTAAGTCTATTAAGGGCCCTTTACGAAGAGACTCTTGAGAATCCCAGTTTCTTCCACTGTCCCAACCCCACTGATTTTTGCAGCCAGGAGTGATGGGGACTTATCTTCCAGGCACTAAAACCCTTGGCTGGGTGGTCTGGTGTGTGGTTGATGTCCCTTGCTCCTGAGGTATCCCTCCTGATACTTATCTACCATCCATTGATGTGGGACTGCCTGTTCAGCATTTCCAATTCTCCACATCTCCATATGTCTCTGTCCCTCCTACCCATCTGAATAAATGTGACTTCTTTGATTCTTTGGTTGTTGGACTTCCATAAAGCTTGATTTTCTAATGATTCTGGGTGATATTTGTTTTGTAGTCTAGTTGTAATTTTTCCTGTGATTGTGCAAGGAGCAGAGCTGGGTTTACCTACACCTCTACCTTGACCAGAAGTCCTATTTTATTTCCTCAATCATGCCATATTTTAAGGGTACACAGTACTTTCACTTGGTATCAATTTTTAGTTGGTTTTGAGACAATTGTTATTATACCAGGTGGGATGATTACTGATCTCTCCATTCCTTTAGGGTGACTCTGCCAACAGGGGACAGGATCTATTCTATTCTCATTTGTGTTGCTGCATATACCCATGCAGCAACACAGAAAGTGACTCCACTAGCTAATACAGCATTAACGTATTTGTCATGGAAATCAAGTGTTCATTTCTGGTGGATCTTCCTTGCCCTCATTTGCTGAATGCTTTATACTGGAAGACAACTTATTCTGTCTTTGGCCAAAGGAAAAATCGTGACGCTGAATACAAACTGCAGCAACTGCAGCTGTTGGTTTGTTGGAACTTCACCTCAAGTACCCTTGCAAAGCAAGATCTAGGGTCTTGATGCAGTCAGCGGTAACATTTCTCCTCCTATGAAAGGAAGTAGGTGGTGCCACTTAGGATATGTAGTTTATCTCTACCTTACCTGTTTTTCTTGGCTGAAATTCTATGGTAATGAGGGAAGGTGGAAAGAGAAGTAAGCAGAGCAAAGCCATCCAAATGGCATGGAACATGACTGTCCCACTTCCACTCTATTCATAACCCCTTTGTTGTTGTCTTAGAAACTTTTTATTGTTGTCTTAGAAATGAGCCCCATTTTGTACATGACCCATACCTGATCTCTTCTTTGTGAAGTATGATTAGGTAAATGAGGTTTTGCTAAGTTGAGCTATAAATAGATTTTATAACACTGTATCAATCAGCATGATTTTGGTCACACATAATAGAAAACCCATATCCAACTAGCGTAAACAATAAGGAAATGTATATATTAGCTCACATAACTGAGGGCCCAGAAGAAAGATAGAATTTAGTCTATGTAATCCAGTTGTGTGATACTCTTTCTCTGAAAATTCTTCACTTGTGGGCTCTCTAAGGGTTGTAATTGTACCCAGACAAAACAGCAAATTATATAAGTCAACTAGAAAAGTTTACAGGGAAGGACGCCTGGCTTACCAGAGCCCAGAGAGTTATACCAACCCCCTCGAAGACTCTGCTTGGACTACTGTGTTGAATCACCTATGTATTCCTGAATCAGTTGTTTTATTATATGCCTACCTCATTGGCAAAACAAGAAGTATCTTTTAAGTGATGATCCTACAGAATTCTGAGGCAATGAGGAGAGGCAGTTTTCACAAGGAAGAGAGGCAAGGAAAACAAGCAAACAAACAAACAAACAAAAACCCATAACAGATGTCCACTATAAACCTGACTAGACTTACTACCTATTAAGGCATTTCTTGTGGATTACATTGCCATTTAAACCTTAAAATGTATAGTCATAGAAATTAGTATTGATTTTCTCAACTTGATAAGGAGCATAAAAAACTCTGCAGCCATCATCGTACTTAATTGTGAGAATCTAAGTTTTCCCACTAAGATTGGACACAAAGCAAGGATTTCCCTTCTCACCACTCCTTTTCAACATTGCACTAAATGTTGTAGCTAATAAAATAATATAAGAAAGGAAATGAAAGGTATACAACTGGAAAGAAAGAAATTAAACAGATCAACAAAAACTTTGCTGGAACAAATAAGTGATCATAACAAGGTTACAGGATACAAGGTTAATATTCAAAAGTAATAGCTTTATCATTTCTCAGCAATGAACAAGTGGAATTTGAAATAAAAACAGTACTATTTACATTAGTACCCTCAAAAATGAAATATTTAACTACAAATCTAACAGAATATGTACAACATTGATATAAACAGAAAACTATAAAACTCCAATGAACAATATCAGAGAGACTAAATAAATGGAGAGATATTCTACATTCATGAATACAAAGACACATTATATGAAGTTATCAGTTCTTACTAATCTGATCTATAAATTTAATGCAATTCCAATCCAAACCACAGCAGGTCATTTTGAAGATATCAACAATATGTTTCTAAAGTTTACAGTGATCCCTCACCTATCACGGGAGTTACATTCCAGAGACACCTGCTATAGGTGAAAAAATCCGTGAAGTAGTGGCATTATATTTATTTTACTATTTATATATATTTTAAGGCTTTATAAACCCTTCCCACACTCCTATAAACCTTTCCCACTCTCTTATTAACCTTTCCCATTCTCTTATAAATACTTCATATGCTCTTAAATATTTTCTACACTCTTAAACCTATGTAATTTTAACAACATAGAAAATTCTATATGGGTACTCACCAGTGACGTATACTACAACTTGAATGATGAAAATCATGAATTATGTAGCTGTGCAGTACTGATGGTGATGAAGGTGATGACAAGATGAATGTACTCCACAGCCAAGGAGAGCATTACAGCTCTTCTGAAGGCACCACTTCATCAGGCACTTCATCAGGTGATGCAGTATCTTCACCCTGGGCCGTAACTTCTATTTCCACTAAAGGCGTAGGCATAACTGATCTCTTTGTCCAAGTGATGAACATAGTTATGGGAAGTTGCTGGTGCTGCTTTTTATCTGCAGAGGCAACTTCTCCATGCAGAGAAATGCTCTTGAGTCCAAAGCATCTCTGAAATTTGTCAAACCAGCCCTTGCTGACACTGAATGGGGTTGGTCTGGTGGGAGAAGCACTCGACAGTCCTGCTTCTATGTCATCGTCCTCGTCTTCATCCTCATCACCATTGTGAACGTATGTGCTTTCTGCAAAACTATCATAAAGTTTCTTGGCCTTAGTCTAGATGGTATCCAGCGAGATATTCTTCTTCTTGCAGTCATTTATCCACAGGGCCAATGCAGACTCCATCCTCACAATGGCCTTATTGCAGGAAGTGATCACTTTCTTTGCAGTCTGGTTAAAAGTCATTGTTGCCATAGACCTAATATTCTTCTCATCTTTATGTAACAAACAGTAGACTTGTAGATTCGTTGATCCCATAATGGCAGCCTACAGCCTTGTAGCTTTTGCCTTCCTTTAACATGTCGAAAAGTTCCACCTTTGATGGTAAGCATATTCCTCTGGTGCTTGGGTTCACTGCCAGAAGCCTTAGAAGACACAGAACATTTGGGTGGCATTGTAGGGCTTCAAATAAATGCAAACTTTTATGAAAATTTCACAAAAACACAACACCACAGAGCAACACTATGTGCAGTGGATCAGACCTCGATGTGAAGTGGACAAGGAGAGATGCTGAATATATGGGTACAGTGCAGGAGAGCAAACAGACTGATGCTATGGTCACTGAGCCAATCAGCACCCAGGATACAGAACACAGTGCTGTGGTTGGTTGCCTTCCATTCCATCAGCCAATAGTGTGCTGTGTACAATCTCACGTTGGCAAACTTGCACAAGCAGAAGTAGCATACTGCATTTCCATTGTGTACAGTATGGTATTCATCCACTGATAAAATACATACTGTGTTTTATTTTGATTTAATATTCTTTTAATATGGTTGAATTAACATTTTTATTTTTATATTGTTTTAAATTTTTTAGGCACAAATAATTAAAATCATAAATACTATATAAATACCTATATACCGCAAAATCCCACAATATAGCGAAAACTGCAATACAGAATTAGATATATATATTTTTAAAAAACCTAAGATACAGTGAAGCCACAATAAGTGAACCACAATATAGTGAGGGATGACTGTATATGGAAAGTCAAAAGACACAGAATGACCAACACAATACTGAAGAAGAAAAAATTTAGAGGACTAACACTACCTGACTTCAAGACCTACTATGGGCCCTAGCTGGTGTGGCTCAGTGGATTGAGTGCCACCCGGCAAACCAAAGTATGCCTGGTTCAATTCTCAGTCAGGGCACATGCCTGGGTTGCAGACCATGTCCCTAGTTGGGGGTACACGAGAGACAATCACACATTGATGTTTCCCTCCTCACAATATCTGGCTGTGAAAATCAGGTAGGATTTCATTCAGATGAGATGGAAGCTCTGTAAACACAGGCAACTTCTTACAGGGTCAGAAACCAGAGTTATTCCAACTCACTCTCTCTGAGCTCCCAGCACCAGCTTGAAAAGCTCCAGGGGAAATATGGGGAGGAAATCAATTATCTGCCTTCAGGGTGAGAAGTGGAAGGGCACCTCTGGCTGGGACAGATGTGCTAGGAGGCACCATTGTTTGTTTGTTAAGTCCTCCTCCTGACACACAGCATTAAGTTCAAGTGGGCACCATATCTGAGTCTTCATCAGCTTGGCTACCACTGTTCACCTGACACTGGTGATTCCCAGAGACCCTGCTTGGCCCAAACTTTGTACCAACCCAAACCTCATGCCAATGTAAAACTCTTTCAGGTGCTACTCCTCACAAGCTTCCATCCTTGGTTCAAAAGTGGACTTCCTAAAATCTCTCAAAGATCCACAAACTACAAATAAGCAGCAGCTGGCCTCAGTGCACCCTGTACCTCTTGCTAAGTGGCCTCCAGCATTAATGTCAACTGGCCTCAGTATGTAGTGTATCATCTCCCAGACACCTCCAAGCCCAGCATAAGCAACTAAAAATTGAAGATCACTTTGTAACTGTTACCAGGTGGCACCAGGAAGGGCACAGGCAGGGGCTGACAAGGGTCTTCATTGGAGGCATTTCCAAGGGGCCCAAGAAAAACACATGTGGTGACCAGCTTCAGACCATATGACAGCATCACTCAATTAGCTCCACAAATGACGTAACAAAAGGGTGGAACCAGCAAACACCAGAGGCAGGCATCAGAGCCCTAAGGTGAATTCACTAAGGTGAATTTTGCTCCAGGGTGTCAGCCTTCACACAACAGTTTCTCCACTGTAGTCATGGTTAGTCCTCACAGTCAGTTAGCCTCTGGTCATTCACACGCACAGACATGCTATAATACAGGAGCTCCAAAGCTGGGAGTTCTACTGCACCTGTGTTTGCGATATTCTGGGGGAAAAAAACAACAACAACAACAACAACAACCAGAGTACCAGCAGATGTGGACATGCCCTTTATTACTCACATTACAGGGGAGTGCACTGATGGCTGCAGATTGGTGTGAGATAGACTGCACCCTCCAGCCTGGGTGCTACTTACAGGATTAGGGAGGAAGAAGTGCCAGTGGGGAGGGAGCTATGATACTGTGTAAAAATGCTACAGGGTTGTGATAAACACAGAGGCCTTAAGAAGGCTGGGACTGCAGACACAGGGTGTTTTTCTTGCTCCTTATGGCTGCTGGCTAGGCAGGCAACTGCTCCCTGAGGTCATGGTGGAGCCATGTCTTCAGCTACCCTACACATGCCAACAGCAATCAAGGGGAAACTACTACAGGAGGGCATACACAACACACACAAAGGACACTCCTAAAGAATCTGGCTCAGGTGACCAGGTAGACAGCACCACTGGACCCATAGGACATCTACTCCATAAAGCCACTCTGCCAGGACTGGGAGATACAGCATCTCTACCTAATACATAGAAACAAACACACAGACCCATCAGGGTGAAAAAGTAAGTGTAAGCTACACTAACTTCCTTTCAGAAACAAACTGGAATTATAATTAAATTATAGAAAAATCATCCTGAATAACCACCTGAACACTAGCTGGAGAGAAGTCTTATAACCACAGACAGATGAAAGAGGTCACATCACCACAACATGACTGGTAGGGAGTATGGAGAAGGTGTGAGAGGGCTGGCTTCACTCCCATTGGTGGTAGCTAATGTCCTGGAGTGATATTTAGGTGTCTAGGAGGATCCCTTGAAAAGTGTCAGGTCTAAACCCCAAGCTGGGCTCCCCAGACTACAGCACCAAAACTGGGAAATAACTCAAATAACATACAACTGTGAAAAGCAGAGGAGTTTCTGTCTGCCAGTGAGAGACGGGTGGAGACTCAGAGAGGCTCTTAAAGGGCCAAAGCACAAAATTTTGTTTGCAGCCACTTACCCTATGCTCTGCAAGAGGAAAGGCAGAGTAGACTAGAGATGCTTGAGGACAGTCTGGGGCTGGTGGCTCTGGCAAGAGAGCTGAAGGAACTGCTACCAGGATTACTGTGCTTAGTCATTCCCCATACTGAAGGAGCCATTTTTTTTCAGGGAGAGCACTTCCCTCCTAGTGGCATCAACCTGAGGGGAAGCAATAGCCCCTGCCTATAGAAATTTCTCTTCACCCTGTGATGCTTAAGCCCTGCTGCTGAGGATTACAGCTGGAAGCCTTTCACTATTTAACACTACAGACAGTCTGCAAGCAGAAGGGGATTCTTGAGAACTCTGAGGCTTCAGCTGACCAGCCCCTGGGCCTGGGGCTGGTAAAAACCAGCCTTGGTGCACAGCCTATTTCTTTCTGCACACACCCAGACCAGCAGAGGGAGGCACATGCTATCAAGTGCTGACAGCTCCAAACAGGTTGTCCAAGGACAGTCACTGGCAGGGTTTGATTTAGGCGTGTACTAGAGTGTTGCCGATCTACTTAATACACAAAAACAAATACAAAGAAGCAGCCAAAATGGGAACACAAAGAAACAGACCACAAATAAAAAAAAACAAGAATAATGTCCAGAAGAACTAGATGAAATGCAGGCAACCAATTTACCAGATAGAGATTTTAGAGTAATAATTATAAGGATATTCAACAGCATGAAAAAAGGCATATACCATAAAAAGGACAAATCAGAAGTAAATAATTCAATATCTGAAATAAATAATACAATGGAAGGAATAAACAGTAGGTTAGATGAAGCAGAGGATCAAATCAGTGATTTGGAACATAAGATAGAAAAATATACCTGGGCACAGAAGAAAAAAAACTTTAAAAATGAGAAGAGCTTAAGAAACATTTTGGGCAACATAAAACATAACAACATCAACATCATGAGAATACGAGAATAGAGTGAGCAAGAGAATGAGAATCTATTTGAAGAAATAATGCCTATAATAATTTGAAAACTTCCCTAATCTGGCAAAAAGCAAAGACACACAGTTACAGGAAGCCCAGAGAGTTCCAAACAAGTTCAACCTGAACAGGCCCACACCAAGACACATCATAATTAAAATGTCAAGCCTTAAGGATAAGGAGAGAATATAAAAAGCTGCAAGAAAAAACCAAGTAGTTATATGCAAGGAAACAGCAATTAGACTGTCATTTGATTTCTCCACAGACCTATGTCAGGCCAGAAGGGAATGATATGAAATTTTCAAAGTGATGAAGAACAAGGACCTACATCAAGGCTACTACCCAGAAAGGCTGTCATTTAAAATCAAAGGAGGTGACTTCTGTCACAGATGGAGGCATAGATAGACACACTGTGCCTCCTCATACAACCAAAAGAAGGACAACAACAAATTTAACAACAAAAAATGACCAGAACTGACAGAAAATCAAACTGTATGGAAGTCCAACAACCAAGCAGTTAAAGAAGAAACACCCACAGAGACTGATAGGAGGGGCAGAGACTGGTAGCTGGAGCAGAGAGGACTTGCGGTAAGATGGCGATTGGAGGGCTGGTCCAGGTGAGCTGGCCACTGGAGGAATGGGCAGTCCCACATTCATGTGCACGTAAACCTGGAGACACAACTGGGAAGTGAGACAGACCATGCAACCCAGGGTTCCAGCGCAGGGAAATACAGCCTCAAAGTCTCTGACTGAAAACACCTGTGGGGTTGAGGCAGCAGCAGGAAAAACTCCCAGCCACACACGAAAGTTCATTGGAAAGATCCACAGGGTGCTAGAACTTACAAAATCCCTTCCACCAGGGAATCAGCATCAGAAGGGCCCAATTTGATAGTAGAGGAAATGAAAACCAGCAGACAGCAGAGCAAGAGGCACTGTTCTCTCTTGGACCACTCCCCCACATACAGCACCACAATGCAGCATCCTGGGTTACCCCACCATGGTGCACACATAAGGCTCTACCCCTTACTACGTAACAGGAAGGCTGAGAGAGGAAAAAAAGGCCTAAATGAAAGAATAAATCAAAGCTCCAGATAAAAAACACAACTAAGTGACAAAGTGATAGTGAGCCTATCAGATGCACAGTTCAAAACACTGGTAATCAGGATGCTCACAGAATTGGTTGAATATAGTAGCAAATTAGAGGAAAAAATGAAGGCTATAAAAAGTTAAGTAAAGGAAAATGTACAGGGAACCAACAGTGAAGGGAAGGAAACCAGGACTCATATCAATGGTTTGGTGCAGAGGGAAGAAATAAACATTCAGCCAGAACAGAATGAAGAAACAAGAATTCAAAAAATGGGAGGCTTTGGAACCTCCAGGTTCCTACAACTTTAAACGTTAAAACATCCAAATCATATGGGTGCCAGAAAGAGAAGAGGAAGACCAAGAAGTTGAAAACTTATTTGAAAAAATAATGGAGAACTTTCCAAATCTGGCAAAAAAAATAAACTTTCAGGAAGTCCAAGAAGCTCAGAGAGTCCCAAAGAATTTGGATCCAAGGAAGCACACACCAAGGCACATCATAATTACATTAGCCCAGATTAAAGATAAGGAGAGAATCCTAAAAGCAGCAAGAGGAAAGGAGACAGTTACCTACAAAGGATTTCCCATAACACTAGCTGCTGATTCCTCATATGAAACCTTTCAGACAAGAAGGGACTGGAAAGGAGTACTTGAAGTCATGAAAGGCAAGGACCTACATCCAAGATTATTTTATCCAGCAAAGCGATCATGTAGAATGGAAGGGCAAAAAAAGTGCTTCACAGATAAGGTAAAGTTAAAGGAGTTCATCATTATCCAGCTTTTATTATATGAAATATTAAAGGGACTTATCTAAGAACAAGAAGATAAAAAAATATGAACAGTAAAATGACAACAAACTCACAAATATTAAAAACTGAATCTAAAACAAAAACGAAAAGAAAAAGAAACTAAGGAAACAACTTGAACAAGAACAAAATCACAGAAATGGAGATCACGTTGAGGATTATTGGCGGGGAGTAGGAGGGGGAGAGAAGGAGAAAAGGTAAAGAGAATAAGAAGCAAAAATGGTAGAAAATAGACAGGGGAAGGTTAAGAATAGTATAAGAAATGTAGAAGTCAAAGAACTTATATGTCTGACCCATGGACATGAACTAAAGTTGGGGAATGTGGGTGGGAGGGGGAGTGTAGGGCAGAGGGGAATAATGGGGGCGGGGAATGGGACAACTGTAAGAGCATAATCAATAAGACAAAAACTGCTCAACCTAATAAACGAATTTGGCAAAACAGGGGGATACAGTCAATATCTAGAAATCAAAGGCATTTGTGTATACCAACAATGAAACAGCAGAAGCAGAAATCAAGACAAAAAAATCTCATTCTATATAGCAAAAAGAAGAATAAAATACCTAGGAATAAATCTAACCAAGGAGGTAAAAGACCTGCATGCAAAAAACTACACAACATTGAAGAAAGAAATCAAGGAAGATACAAACAAATGGAAACACATATCATGTTCATGGATTGGAAGAATTAACATCATTAAAATGTCCATACTACCCAAAGCAATTTACACATTCAGTGTGATACCTATTAAAGTTCCAATGGCATATTTCACAGACATAGAACAAACAATTCAAAAATTTATATGGAACCATAAATGACCCCGAATAGTTGCTGCAATTTTGAGAAAGAAAAGCAAAGTAGGAGGGATCACAATACCTGATACCAAACTGTATTGCAAGGCCACTGTAATCAGAACAGCCTGGTACTGGCATAAAAACTGGCACAGAACAGAGCACCCAGAAATAAACCCAAGTCTGTATGGTCAATTAATATTTGACAAAGAGGGCAGCAACATAAAATGGGGTAACAATAGCCTCTTCAACAATGGTGTTCGGACAAATGGACAGCTACGTGCATAAAAATGAAACTCGAGCACCAACTTATACCACACACAAAAATAAATTCAAGGGGGATAAAATATTTAAATATAAGCCATGTCACTATCAAAGTCCTAGAGGAGAACATAGGTAGGAAAACCTCAGATATTTCACACACCCAACATTTTTACTGATAGTCCCCCAGAGCAAGGGACATAAAAGAAAGAATAAACAAATGGGACCTCATCAAAATTAAAAGCTTCTGCACAGGCAAAGAAAACAGTATCAAAATAAAAAGAGAACCAACTGTATGGGAAAACATATTTTCCAATGATACTTCAGACAAGGGTTTAATCTCCAAAATATATAAAAAAATTACATGACCCCACTCTAAGATAAGCAACCAAATTTAAAAATGGGCAAAGGACCTGAACAGACACTTCTCCAAGGAGGACATACAGAGGATCCAGAGATACATGAAAAGATGCTCAATATTGCTAGCTATCAGAGAGATGCAAATTAAAACCACTTCACACCAGTCAGAATGGCCATTATAAACAAAGCAACAAACAACAAGTGTTGGAGAGGTTGTGGAGAAAAAGGGACCTTAGTACACTGTTGGTGGGATTGCAGACTGGTACAACCACTATGGAGAACAGTATGGAACTTCCTCAGAAAACTAAAAATGGATCTGCCTTTCGACCCAGCAATTCCACTGCTGAAAGTATATCCTATGAACCCTGAAACACCAATCCAAAAGAACCTATGCACCCCAATGTTCATAGCAGCACAATTTACAATAGCCAAGTGTCGGAAGCAACCTAGGTGCCCATCAGTAAATGAATGGATCAAAAAACTATGGTACATTTACACAATGGAATTCTATGTAGCAGAAAGAAAGAAGGAGCTTCTATGCTTTATGACAGCATGGATGGAATTGGAAAGCATTATGCTAAGCAAAATAAGCCAGGTGGTGAAAGACATACCATATGATCTCACCTTTAACAGGAGGCTAATCAACAAAACAAAGAAACAAATATAACCAAAGATGCTGAAATAGAGAACAGGCTGACAGTGTTCAGAGGGGAGATGGGAGGGAATTTCAGGGAAAAAGGGGAAGAGTTTACAGGAACAAGTATAAAGGACACATGGACAAAAACTAGGGTTGGGTGGAAATGGGAGACACGTGGGGAGGGTTGGGTGGGTGGGCCGGAATGGCAGTAAAAGATAGAAAATTGTACTTGAACAATAATTAAAATTATTTTTTAAAAACTGTTCTAAAATATGTATGTATTTTAAAATAAATAATAAATACATAAAATAAAATCAGAGGAGAAAAAGGGACCTTCCCAGATAAATAAAAGGGGTTTATAATTACCAAGGCAGTACTGCAACAAATATGAAAGGGCTTGCTTTAACAGGAAGAAGGAGGAGGAGGAGAAAAGAGAGAAAGTCTACATTTTATTGTGTTAAAGAGAGAAAGTGACATTTTATCACTAAATACCTATCTATAAATAATCACCTTCTGTAAATAGCTTAAGTGCTCCAACCAAAACACATAGACTAAAGGAATGCATAAAAGTACAAGACCCATATATATGCTGCCACCAAGACACCCACCTCAGATTGAAAGATACACATATATTAAAAGTAAAGGGATGGAGAGTACTGGCTAAGATGGAGGTGTAGGTAGAAATGCTTTGCTTCCTCAAATAACCAAAAGAAGTATAACAATGAATTTAAAAACAATAAATAATCATAACTACCAGAAAAGCAAACTGCATGGAACTCCAACACCAAGGAGTTAAACAAACATTCATCCAGACTGGTAGGGGGGCCAAGGCGAACAGCCAGGTGGGCAGAGAGGACCTGTGGCAAGATGGTGGACCATGCAGGTGAGGAAGGGCTGGCAGATCAGGAAACTAAACACTCAAAAGCTCTAGCTGTAAAATACTGTGGAGGTTGCAAATACAGGAGGAACACCCAGTCTCACAGGAGAGTTCATTGAAAGGGGGGCTAGAGCAGAGTGAGTGAGTGGCATTGTTCCCTCTATGATCCCTTCTCCGCAGACAGCACTAAAATGCAGCAGAGAGGGTTTTACCACCCTGTCAAATACATAAGGCTCCATCCCTTACAATATAATGGGTGCTACCAAGAAAAGAAATATGGCCCAAATGAAAGAACAGATCAAAATTCCAGAAAAACACCTAATCAAGAAGGAGATAGACAACGTATCTGATGTAGAGTTCAAAACACTGGTAATCTGGATGCTCACAGAATTGATTGAGCTTGCCTGCAATATGAAGGAAGAAATGAAGGCTACACAAAGTGAAGTAAAGGAAAATATCCAGGGAACCAAAGGTGAAGGGAAGGAAACCAGGGGTCAGATCGACTTAAAGTAAAAGGAAGAAATACACATACAACCAGAACAGAATGAAGAAATAAGAATTCCAAGAAATGAGGACAGGCTTCTGAACTTCTGGGGCAACTTTAAGCACTCAAGCATCTGAATCATAGTACTGCCAGAAGAGGAGGAAGAGCAAGAAAATGAAAACTTATATAATAAATGATAAAGGAAAACTTTGCCAATCTGGCAAGGGAAATGGACTTCCAGGAAGTCCAGGAAGCCCACAGAGTACCAAAGAAATTGGACCCAATGAGGAACACACCAAGGCACATCATATGTACACTATACAAGATCAAAGATTCAGAGAGAATCTTAAAAGCAGCAAGAGAAAAGAAGACAGTTACCTACAAAGGAGCACCCATAAGACAATCAGCTGATTTCTCAAAATGAATCTTGCCAGCAAGAAGGGGCTGGGAAGAAGTATTCAAAGTCATGAAAAGCAAGGACCTACATCTATGATTACTCTATCCAGCAAAGCTATCATTTAGAATGGAAGGGCAGAAAAAGTACTTCCCAGATAAGATAAAGTTAAAGGAAGTAATCATTACCAATCCCTTATTATATGAAAAATTAAATGGACTTATCTAAGAAATAGAAGAAAATCAAAAACTATGAACAAAATATGACAACATAACTATTAACCACTGAACCTAAAAAACAAAAACTAAGCAAACAACTAGAACAGGAACAGAACCACAGAAATGAAGATCACATGGAGGGTTGTCAGTAGGGAAGGGCTGGGGTGAATGGGAGGGAAAATGTACAGGAAATAAGAAGCATAACTGGTAGTTACAAAGTAGACCAGGGATGGGTGTTTAAGAATAGTATAGGAAATAGAAAAGCCAAAACCCTTATGTGTACAACCCAAGGACATGAACTAAGGGGGGAGGGAATGTTAAAGGGTGAGGGGTGCAGGGTGGAGGGGGGATAAAGGGGAGAAAAAATTGGGACAAATGTAATAGCATAATCATTAAAATACATTTTTTTAAAAAAGAAACAGTGGGAAAATGAGAAAGAGAGGTGGGACTCAAAAGCAAAAAGGAAAGACCCACTGAGTGCTAATCAATGTGCGTATTGCAAAGAGGAAGGCCATTGGAGAAATGACTACCTGGAACACAAAAAGAAAAATGAAAAGGATAGAAAACCTCACTGAGAAATGTTAAAAAGGAAGGATGAATCTGATGATGAGAAGGAGGCAGAGAGTTTCCTAAACATCTCAGGGCCAATTAATTACTATTTAGTTCAGGATCCCTGGTTACTATTGACAGTGGCAAACAAGCTAATGGAGTTCCTCATAGTTAAGGGAGCTATGTACTCAGTGCTAAATACAAACCTAACCAAGTTAATTTCAGCTGCAGTAACAGTTACTGAAGTGACCAGACAATTATTAAAACAAGCATTCCCTCAACCTCTAGAATGCCAGCTTGGGGATTGAAAACTTACACACAGTTTTTTCTCTATGTAACAGACTGTACCTTTCCTTTGTTAGGACAAGATTTACTGTGTAAATTGCATGCACAAATACCTTTTTCTCCTGAGAAGCAGCAATTATGTGTACAAGTCCCACTGAAACATGCTCTCCAACTCCAGGTGCTCCTGACTTGCCAAGGAGGACCTGGAGTTAAATTTGTTACGCCCAAGATCTTTGAGCAGGTTAATTGGCCTAATGCATCCAGAGGTGGGGCAGTTAACATCCAACCCATAAAAATTAGTCTATCCCACCCCAGCTGGTGTGGCTGAGTGCTTTGAGTGCTGGCCTGCAAACCTAAAAGTCGCCAGTTCAATTCCCAGTCAGGGCACATGCCTGGACTGCAGGCCAAATCCCCAGCTGGGGTATACGAGAGGCAACCAATCAATGTATCTCTCACCCATTGATGTTTCTCTCCCTCCCTCTCTTTCTCCCTCCCTTCCCCTCTCTCTAAAAATAAATAAAATCTTTAAAAAATTAATCTAAACAAGGGGCACAAATCCTATGGGGGGAGAGTGGGAGGGAGGGGGAGGGAGGAGGGGAGGGGGGTGGGGGGAGGGGGGAGGGGGGTGGGGGGAGGGGAGGGGGAGGGAGGGGAGGGAGGGGAGGGGAGGGGGAGGCACATGAAGGAGGTTAGGCTGCTTAAAAAAGAAGATTTAGGGGGAATTCAACCAGTATTGTAGGAATTCTTAAAATCAGGATCAATTTCACCATGCCAGTCTCTGTATAACACTGATCCATTTCACCATGCCAATCTCTGTATAACACTCCCATTTTGCCAGTCAAAGAAACTTATTGTGATGAATATTGACTTGTACAGGATCTTTGGGCCATCAATGACATTGTCCAGGACATTCATCTTATGGTGCCGTTTGTTGTCAATGATGCCTGGAGATAAATAGCTTTCAGTCTTAGACTTGAAGGATGCTTTTTTCTGCATATCAGTAGATGAACAGGCTCAACTGTTATTTGTCTTTTAATGGCAGGACCCAGAAACTACAGCCACACTCCAATACTGTTAGATTGTGTTGCCATATGATTTAAGAATTCTCCAACCATATTGGGAGAAATATTAGCAAAAGATTTAAGGTATATTTGATAAAATTGAAAATTCTTTTATGATATATAGATGACTTACTAATAGCTGGCAATGCTTAGGAAGACTGTTTGCTCAACACCATCACAGTCCTGAATCATTTATTTAGTAAAAAGAGGATATAAAGTGTCTCCTCACCTGGCCCAGATATGCAAACAAAAGCGGACAAACCTAAGATTCCAAATGAAACAGGGCACTAGGATCTTGATGGCCGCTCAAAAGCCAGCCATCACTACAATAAACATCCCAGAGAAGAGGAGCCAGTGTCATTGATTTTTAGGGATTACAGGGTGTTGCCAAATTAGGATTACAAACTTTAGATTTATAGGAAACCATTGTATAATTCTTTGAAAGAACTAGATTCTGAACCCTTTGAATGGCTATGAGACTGTCAGGCACCATTTGACACCTTGATTGAAAAACTAGTTTTGGCTCCCCCACTAAGGTTGCCCAGTTTACATTAAAATTATACATTCATAAAGGCAAGGAATTGGACTTGGGGTACTAACCCAAACTCTGGGAAATACTCCTCAATTCATAGCCTACCTTTTTTATAGTAAAATATGAATTTTTAAATTGTGAAACAGTTCAAGTATACAGAAAAGCATTCACTGTCCAGCTTTGCCAAATCTTAATATTGGTCATTGATATGCCCCAATATATTTATAAGATATAAAATAATAGATAGAGTTGAATGACCCTGATTTCTTTATTTTTAAGTGTTTATATTGATTATGCTATTAGTTTTCACAATTTTCCCCCTTCATACCCCCTCCACTCTGCCACCCCAACCCTCCAGCATTACACCCCACCCCTGACCACACTTAGTTCATGTCCATGGATTGTACATATGTTCTGAGTTTGCTCTTTCCTATGATTTTTTAAATCTCTCTCCATCTATTTTATGCCTACCAATTATGCTTCTTCTTCCCTGTACCTTCCCCCATTCCTCCCTTCCCCCTCCCCACTGAAATCCCTCCATGTGATGTCCATTTCTCTGATTCTGTTCCTGTTCTAGTTGTTTGCTTCGTTTTTGTTTTTGTTGTTTTTCCTTTCTTTTAGGTTCATTTGTTAATAGTTGTGAGTTTGTTGTCATTTTACTATTCATATTTTTCATCTTCTTTTTCTTAGATAAGTCCATTTAACATTTCATACAATAATGGCTTGGTGGTGATGAACTCCTTTAACTTGACCTTATCTCGGAAGTACTTTATCTGCCCTTCCATTCTAAATGAGAGCTTGCTGGATAGAGTAATCTTGGATGTAGGTCTTTGCCTTTCATGACTTCAAATATTTCTTTCCAGCTCCTTGCCTGCAAGATTTCTTTTGAGAAATCAGCTAATAGTCTTATGGGCACTCCTTTGTAGGTAACTGTCTCCTTTCCTCTTGCTTCTTTTAGGATTCTTTATTTATCTTAATGATGATGTGCCTTGGTGTGTTCTTCTTTGGGTCCAACTTCTTTGGGACTCTCTGGGCTTCCTGAAAGTCTATTTCCTTTGCCAAATTGGGGAAGTTTTCCTTCATTACCTGTTCAAATAAGTTTTCAATTTCTTGCTCTTGTTCTCCTTCGGGCAAGGATAATTCGTATATTATCCGAATATTATTCCGATGTTATCTGAATAATTATCTGGAATATTATCTTTGTCCCAGAGGTTTTTAAGACTCTCTTCACTTTTTTGAATTCTTGTTTCTTCATTCTGCTCCGGTTGGATATTTATTTTTTCCTTTTGGTCCAAATCGTTGCTTTGAGTCGTGGTTTCCTTCCTGTCACTGTTGGTTTCCTGAATATTTTGCCTTATTTCATTTTGAGTATCTTTGTTTTTTCATTTTTCAACCAAGCTCAATCAGATATGTGAGCATTTTGATTACCAGGGCTTTAAATTCTCCATCAGATAGGTTGGCAATCTCCTCCTTGCTTAGTTCTCTTTCTGAGATTTTGCTCTGTTCTTTCATTTGAGCCATATTTCTTTGTCTTGGCACACCTGATAAGTTGTAAGGGGGCAGGGCCTTAGGTATTCACCTGGGAAGGGCAACCCTCTTTCCTGAACTGCGGGGGAGGGGCCAGCAAGGGAACAATGTACCTCGCCTGCTTGTCTCTAGCGCACTTTCCAACCAACTCTCATGTGAGGCTGGGAGTCTCTCCCATAGCAGCAACTGCCGTAGTCCACAGTCAACTCTGAGTCTCAGTTTCCCCTTAAGTCAGCCCCACCTGGGCCCCCTCGCCACAGCCATCTCCACCCACAAGGACCACTGCCTCACCTCAGTTTTTCTGAACCAGCTCAAGCAGTCTGCCATTTTACTGGTCCGGTTGTTCTGCTTGACTTTTTCTTTAATTCCTTGGTTGTTGGAGTTCCATGCTGTTTGACTTTCTGGCACCTCTGTTTGTTTATTGATTTTAGATTTGTTGTGTGAGGGAGGGAAAGGTTTCTACCTATGCCTCCATCTTGGCCGGAATTCCCTCATAGCCTATCTTTTAAAGAAACTATGTCACATGACAAAAGGATGATCAACATGCCTCTAGGCAATAGCAGCTACCTGTGACATATTATGAGAAGCAGAGAAATTCACTCTTGGGCAAACTACTATGGTATTTGTACTGTAGTAGTTATGGTATATACAGCAAGGAGGATGGAATAGAAAGGAGGGTGTTGGCTGACAGCACGGTGCATGGGAAAATATCAAGCCATTTCACTAGACAACCCCAATGTCACCTTATAAACCACCACTATCTTAAATCTGGGCACCCTGCTCCCACACTCAAAAATAAGCTCACACCTCCAACATTATAGCTTAGAAGTCATTGACAAAGTTTATTCCAGCAGACTGGATCTATTGGACCAACCAATGACAGAATCTGACTGGGAATTATATACATATGGGAGCGGTTTCAGTAAGAATGGTCAATGACTAGCTGGGCATGTGGTAGTTACCATAGACAAGGTAATAGATGCCCAGACCTTTGCCATAGGAACCTTGGCACAAAGAATGTTAAAACTTGTACTAACTCTAAATATGTCTTTATCATAGCCCAAGCCCATGGGGCAATATGAAAAAAACAAGGCCACTTACATTGGGAAATAATAACATCAAACATGCAAAAAAGATTTTTAAATTCTTAGAGGCAGAGAATCTACCAAACCAGAGTGTCTTAATGTACTGCCCAGGATACTAGACAGTTCCCAAACAAGCCAGGAAACCAAACTGCCAACAAACCAGGAAGACAAGACACTTTCAGGGCTACTACTACATAGAGATCTAATTCCCCATTTGAAATTGTCAAAATTTAAATGCCATTACACAGAACAAGATGAGGAATGGGCCCATGAATAAGGATGTTCTCTAACAATGACCCTAATTCTACATGGAAGATCAACTGCATGATATGATCTTACTCCCTGAAGCTCTAGTGTATCCCATTCTCTCCTACATGAGGAGACCCAGTATGGAAGGGATGCTTCAATGGACCTCATTAGACTACATTTGAAGAGCCCTAATTTACAAAGGATCATTCAGAAGATTATCCAAGCCTGTCAGGTATGTGCCAAAAACAATCCTAGAAAGAATGTGCCCCAACAGGAAAGGGAATACAATATAAAGGGATATGCCCATTTGAGGATTGGCAAGTTGACTTTACAAGGATGCTTGAAACCATAGGAAACTTTAAATTTTTATTAATTTTGTAGACACTTTCTCTGCATGGATAGATGTGTACCCACTAGAACTGAGAAGGCAACTGAAGTAGCAAAACTTCTATTCAGACTTCCGGCAAGATGGAGGAATAGGTGGACGCACCGTACCTGCTCGCACAACCAAGATTAGAACAACAATAAAATACGGTCAGCATAACACCCAGAACCAACAGGGGATTCATCTGAATGGAAGTCGGACAGCCAAGAAGTTGAAGTAGACCCGTACATCCAGACCGGTAGGAGACAACGAGCCGAGTGGGCGCGGGGCTGGCGCGGGTCGGCAGCGCACGGAGGTCGGGGGAAATTTGGCGCGGAATCGGTGTGACAGCCATCCGGGGCGCAGGAACGCAGCGGTGGACCCTGAGTACGCAAGCTGCGGCTGCCGGACCCAGTGGGGCAGCGATTGTGGACCAGGGCAGAGCTCACAGCCCAGGAGCCCGGGGAAAGGTATGGGCCCAGGAGAACTGAACTGCCGCCATTGATTCGCCCCCGCCCCCACGTATAACATCACAATCTAGCGACTGTGGCGCCCAGCCCCGGTGAACACCTAAGGCTCCGCCCCCCACCGTAACAAGAGTGACCAGACCGGAAAAAAAAAAAAAGGAGAGACAGGGAAAGACATAAGACATGTGTGCAACAGAGCAGATCAGTCCCCCAGGACTCATCCTTTTGAGCGACCAAGAAATAGCCAATCTATCAGATGCACAGTTCAAAACGCTGGTGATTAGAAAGCTCACGGAATTGGTTGATTTTGGGCGCAATTTAGATGAAAGGATGCAGGTTACCATAAAAGAGATGCAGGAAGATACACGGAGGAGAGCCAATAGAGAAAGGAAGGAATCTGAGTCTCAAAACAATACAGTGGACCAGAAGGAAGATAGAATCAACCAAGCAGGAAAGCATGATGAAATAAGAATTCAAAAAATCGAGGAGAGCCTTGGGAGCATCCAGGACGCCTTTAAACGTTCCAACATTCGAATTATAGGGGGTACCAGAAGGGGAGGAGCAACAAGTGGAAAAGTTATTTGAACAAATAATAAAGGAGAACTTCCCCAATCTGGCAAAGGGAACAGTCTTCCAAGAAATCCAAGAAGCTCAGAGAGCCCCAAAGAAGTTGGACCCAAGAAGAAACACACCAAGGCACATCATAATTACATTAGCCAAGGTAAAAACGAAGGAGAGAATCCTAGAAGCAGCAAGAGATAAGGGGACAGTCACCTACAAAGGAGTTCCCACTAGACTGTCAGCTGATTTCTCCAAAGAGACCTTACAGGCAAGAAGGGGCTGGAAAGAAATATTCCAAGTCATGAAAGACAAGGACCTACATCCCAGATTGCTCTATCCAGCAAAGCTCTCATTTAGAATGGAAGGGAAGATAAAGTGCTTTTCAGATAAGGTCAAATTAAAGGAGTTCATCATCACCAAGCCCTTATTTTATGAAATGCTAAAGGGACTCATCTAAGAAAAGAAGATAAAGAAGAGACATGTATAGTAAAAGGACAGCAAACTCACAATTATTAACAACCACACCTAAAGCAAAAACAAAAGAAACTAAGGAAACAACTAGAACAAGAACAGAACCACAGAAATGGAGGGCACATGGAGGGCTAGCAACAGGGGGGTGGGAGGAGGGGAGGGGGGGAAAGGTATAGAGAATAAGTAGCATAGAATGTAGGTTGAAAATAGATAGGGGGAGGGCAAGAATAGTACGGGAAAGGTAGAAGCTAAAGAACTCATAAGAATGGCACATGGAAGTGAACTAAAGGGGGGGAATGTGGGTGGGAGAGGGGGTACAGGGTGGAGGGGAGGGAAGGGGGGAATTGGGACAAATGTAATAGCATAATCAATAAATTAAAAAAAAAGAAAAAAGAAAACTAAAAAACAAACAAACAAACAAAAAAACCCTTCTATTCAAAGAAATAATCCCTATGTTTGGACTTCCTTACAGCATTCAAAGGGACAATGAACTATCATTCACTTCAGAAATCTTCCAGAAGATAGAACAGGCACTACAGACTTAATGGAATCTATATGTATCTTGAAGACCTTAATCTATGAGGAATACTGAGAAAATGAATCACACTATAAAAAAATACCTTAGAGAAAATATGCCAGAAAACACATTTGAAATGGAAACAGACACTTCCTATTGCCAAGTTCTGGACTAGGTTAGCAACCAGAAGAGGGTTTAAATTAAACTCTATTGACATAGTTTATGGGAGACCTTTCCAAGCTTTTGTTTTAGAAACATCCCCTTTAGATTTAGAACATGAATCATACATCAAACAATATGTACAACATCTAGGGCAAACACTAATAACTTTGCATAAATTTTCTCACTGCAGGTCCATCTATCCATCTGATGAGCCCTTACACCTGTTCCAGCTGTGAGCCTGAGTCTTACTAAAGACCTGGAAAGCTCAAGGTCCTGAACAGCAGTTAGCTGAATAAAGGGTCTCTATGATGTCCTGCTAACAACACTCTTCCCCAAAGCTCATGGAAATCAAGCCTTGGAAACACCACACACAGATAAAACAGGCCCCACCTGAGAGGATTCAGATCATACTTCTGCTGTTGATGCTGCAAGGGACAGCTGGACCTGCACTCCTGAGAGAGATTTAAAATTCCTCTTTTGGAAATGTACAGTGCCTCCCACAGCTAAGTGACAATGTTTTATTTTATTCTGCATTTCACAGACAGTAGCTTCTTTGTCAAATTTACTCTGTTGTTCGTGTGCCACCTAAAACCCTGCTCAGAGTTACATCATGAGGATTCTATAGTCTCTCCAGTTTCAGACCCTTCGCTAAACACTTGTTTTTCACATAATAGGTCTCATTTTGTAAGCCCATCTACAGCACCATCTCTTGAAATATGAACAGTCTACTAGCTTTGCTTGTTCAGCAATGCCATCCTCTAAATACTACATATAACACCCACCAAAGACAGCAATCCTCCTCTCCTTTGCCTAAGGGCTTTTTTCCATTCTTAACTTCCCCTTCCTTCATTGGATTGTAAGAATCTCTGGACCTGGGGATAGGTAAAACTGAGACCTTTGGCAGCAGGAAATTAACTAGAGAAGATGAGACATCTATCTATTTACCCTTGTAAGTCTACTAGGGCCCAGAGTTTTGAAGGAGGGAGTTGTTATTTTAAACAATTGGTCAGAGTCTCCTACACTGGCCAAGATGGCAACAGGAAGAGGCTCTTATACTCAGTGCACCAAAAGCTAGAAAGATGAATGGATGTGCCACAAGCACACCAAAAGCTAGCAAGATAATTAAATAGGAGAAAAACCCCCAAAAATCATCCTCTCTGTATCTCTGGGAGAACCACAGGCTAAGGCAGGAAGAGGAGATATTCTTTGAGACAGGAGTCCACCATTTTTCCAGATTGTGGGCACCTGAATAAAACCTCTTTGCTTTTGTACCAGCACCACCCTCATGAGTTTGGCTTTTATAATGGCAAGCAGCTGAACCTCCATTTTGTTCAGTTGCAGTAACTTCAGGCAACTGTACATTTTTTAAAGATGCTGACAAGGCTAAAACTTTCCCTTAAGATCAGGAACAAGACAAGGGTGTCTGCTTTTACCATTCTTATTCAACACAGTGCTGGAAGTTCTAGCCACAGTGATCAGACAACAAAAAGAAATAAAAGGCATCCAAATTGGGTAGGAGGAAGTAAAGCTGTAATTTTTTTGCAGATGACATGACAGTGTACATGGAAAACCCTATAGTCTCCACCAAAAAACTACTTGACTGAATAAGTGTATTTGGCAAAATAGTGAGATACAAAGTCAACATTCAGAAATCGAGGGCATTTTTGTACACCAACAATGAAATATCAGAAACAGAAACTAGGGAGGAAATCCCATTTACTATAGCAACAAGAAAAATAAAGTACCTAAGAATAAATTTAACGAAGGACATAAAAGACCTATACTTGGAACACCATAGAACACTGAAGAAAGAAATCAAGGAAGATCTGAAAATATGGAAGCATATACTGTGTTCATGGGGTGAGAGAATTAACATCATTAAAGTGTCCATACTGCCCAAAGCATCTATAATTCAACACAATTTCTATCAAAATACCAATCACATATTTCACTGATCTAGATCAAATATTTCAAAAATTTGTATGGAACCAGAAAAGACCCTGAATAGCCTCAGCAAACTTGAGAAAGAAGAAAAAAGTAGGAGGGATCACAAAACCTAATATCAAACTATACTAAAAGGCCACTGTAATCAACATAGTCTGGTGCTGGCATAAGAACAGACTCATAGATCAATGGAACTGAACAGAGAGCCCAGAAATCAACCCATGTGTTTATGGTCAATAAATATTTGACAAAGGGGGCAGTAACATAAAATGGAGTAAAAATATCCTCTTCAATAAATGGTGTTGGGAGAACTGAACTGGTCCATGCAAAAAAATAAATAAATAAATAAACTAGACCACCAACTTTGAGCATACACCAGAATAAACTCAAAATGGAATAAGGACTTAAATATAAGTAATGACACCATAAAAGTCCTAGAGGAAAACATAGGCAGTAAAATTTCAGATATCCCACATAGCAATATTTTTTGCTGATATATCTCCTAGGGCAAGAGAAATACAAAAATAAACAAATGGACCTACATCAAATTAAAAGGCTTCTGCATGGTTAAAGAAACCACCATGAAAATGAAAAGGGAACTGACCATATGGGAGAACAGATTCGCCTATGATACCTTGGAAAATGTTTGATCTCCAATATATATAAAGAACTCATATGATTCAACATCAGGGAGATGAACAATCCAATTAAAATATGGGCTAAAATAAGGACTGAATAGATATTTCTCCAAGGACGACATACAGATGGCCCAGAGACATATGAAAGGATGCTCAACATCACTAGCCATCAGAGAGATACAAATTAAAACCACAATGAGATATCATCTCACACCTGTCAGAATGGCCATCATTAGTAAATCAATAACCAACAAGTGCTGGTGAGGATGCAGAAGAAAGGGAACCCTAGTGTGCTGTTGATGGGAATACAGACTTGTGCTGCCACTATGGAAAACACTGTGGGATTTCCTCTAAAAACTAAAAATGAACTTCCTTTTGATCCAGTGATTCCAGTGCTGTGATTATGCCCTAAGAATCCCAAAACACCAGTCCAAAAGAACCTATGCGCCCCTATGTTCATAGCAGATTATTTATAATAGCCAAGTGTTGGAAACAGCCTACGTGACCATCAGTAAAGGAGGGAATCAAAGACTGTGGTACTTTTACACAAGGGAATACCACATAGCAGAAAGAAAGAAGGGACCCCTACCTTCTGCAACATCATGGATGGAACTGGAGAGTACTATGGTAAGCGAAATAAGCCAGTCAGTGAAAGACAAATACTGTATGATCTCACCTATAAGAGGAATCTAATGAACAAAATAAACTAACAAGTTAAATAGAACCACAGGCATGGAAACATGGAACAGACTGACAGAGACCAGAGGGGAGGGGGGATAATGGTGGGGAGAAAAAGAAGGGACTAGTCAAAGAACATACATGAATGACCCATGGACATGGGCAACAGTGTGGGACTGACTGTGCGAGTGGGAGGTGGGCTGGGCAGAGGAGAGCATAGGGGGGAAAATTGTGAAAACTGTAATAGAATAACAATATAAAACTTAAAAACATAAAAGAATAAAGATGCTAACAAAGCAAATGTATGGGCATCCACAATATTGCCATCATAGTTAAGGCAAATGATATCAATGTCTAGGACCCAAGCAAGTTTTTCTAGAGAAACACATAAGTCCTCTGTCTGAATTATCAGTGAATTTTCCATGGCATCTACAATAAACTGGCTAGCTATTTGGCCTCTTCTTCAGGAAGTTCAGACTGAAATCTTGATGAACACGGAGGTGGTGGATCCACATTAAGAATAACATATCCTTGCCCTGGCTGGTGTGGCTCAGTGGATCGAGTGCCAGCCTGCGAACCAAAGGGTTGCCAGTTCCACTCCCAGTCAGGTCGTCACAGGTGGGCACGGGTAACCAGGCTCTTGGTGATCGGGACAAATAATAGAACCAAACACCCAGAGTTTATAGTAGAGAACATGGGAGCAGGCCAACTCTAAGCAGAGGTTGACTTCGTGGGCTGGAGGGACTCCATTCTTATAGGGCAGATCCTTCCTGGCTAGTTTTGGTGGGTTTTAGTGTGCGTGTACAAGTAGTTGTATTACTTTAAAGCTACTGTACATATGGTCTCCCATGATTTTCCCTGATTGGCCACCAGGGAAGAGGGTCCCACAATGCTACCGAATTGACCCCTGTTTCTCCTGGGGTCCCCCTGTACTAGGTTCACCTTTTCCTTCGCCAGAGAATTATAGCTCTCCATGTTAGAGATTGGTGAAAAGGAAGGGAATTATTTATTCAAGTTATACAGACTAAGAGTAATGACTTAATGTCTTCATCACAATCCCAAAGTCCCTTAAAACACCCACAAACACACACAGTCCTCTCTTCCCCCCTTTGCCCAGTCTGGGGTACCATATCTCAGGGAAACAGAAGTCTGTGCCTTAGGCAGCTCCCGGTTCTTCCCAGTAATCTGTGCTCGGCTGGTAGGCCTCCCTCAGTTCCCAGAACCATCAGCTGTGTTGCCAGGATCTCTAGCTAAAGCCGCGTGATGGTTCTCTGCTGAAGCCGAGTGATGATTCTTTGCTAAAGCTGCATGGTGGTTCTCTGCTAAAGGTGCATGGTGATTCTCTGCTAAAGCCGCGTGGTGATTCTTCTCATGGCTGCGGGGCGGGGGCAGGGGGGTCCCCCTGTGCCAAAAGTGCCCGGTCCTCCTTACATGGCTGCAACCGCATGCTTCTCTTCAATGGCTGCCGAATCTGGGTTTAAATATCCTTCCAGCTTTACTGGGCTGCCATCCGTGAGTCTGCACAGGGGTGGCCCCATGTTGTGGAGCCAATCATCTCCAAGTTCTCACACAGGCGCTGTAACTAGGGGGAGTTGCCTCCCAGTTACATCTGCGGGAAAGTTCCTTCCATTCCCCTGGCTCAGAGCAGGGCCACAGCTATTTAACATATCTATGCAACCAGTTAAAGGTTATAGATGTGTTAAATGACCACACCAGAGGTTAGCTGCAAAGGTTAGTTGCTATGCAAAACAGCTCTGAATGGCCCTGCTTCATGTGTCCCTTCCCCCAACTCACACCTGTGGTAGAGGGTGAGGACATCCTATATATCTTTCTAATATTTCCTAGACACCTTGTTCTGAACCCCATTACAAATCCTTCTTTTGGGGGCCCTCTGGCTGCACCTTCCTACATTAGTGAGAGTAATTTGTGCCACAACTCAATGTACCTTTGTGATGGCTATCATTCTCCTCGGGCCTCTGAATGCCCAGATGGCTGGCACATAATTAGATAGTGCCTCTTCAATTATCAAATCATGCTGCTAATTGGTCACAAATGAACTAAGATACCTCATTTGTTAACTCCCTTGGTTTTATATGCTGAAGTTAGAAAGGATCTACTAAAAGGCATTCATGATTCAGGATTTACTTCCTTTGGCAGATCTCTACTTCCATGGTTAGGACTGAGAACAAATGAGACTATAATCAAGCACATCTTCATAACTCTGGCAAGTATTGTGGAATCTGCTGCTAAAGCAATAACTGCCCAAATTTCTTTTTTTAATTGTTATTATACTTTTTCCATTACCATTTATCTTTCTTATATTCTTTTCCACCTCCACCCCCCCCCCACCCCCCGCCACATAAACCAAATTTCTTACACTCTCTGGCCAAAGTTGTTCTTAATAACAGGATTACCCTTAATTACCTTTTCACTTAGTAAGGGGGTGATGCAACACTTGCTGCACCTGAATTAACACTTCTGGGGAAGGTAAAACCCAGTTAATAAGATTACTAAGCAAGTCACTTGGCTTTAGAAAGAGGCTCCTGAGGGTTGGTTTTTTTTTTTTTTTTTTTCGATTTTGATGGGTTTTGTTCTTGAGGACCATAGCTCCAAAATGCTCTCCAGACATTGGAAATTATCCTGCTTAAAATAATCATAGAAGTCTGTATTTTCTCAAAACTTTCAAATGTATGTTTGTAGCCACTAGCCACCAAACAAATGAGCTCCCTGAGACTAGAATGTCAAAACAAGGAATGAAGAGAATAACAATCTTTAACAATGTGTACCTGAAGTGGTGACTTGTAAATAGCCACAGCAATTCAACCAAAATCACATGACATGGATATCACACAGAGGATGGGCAAAAAAAGTAAGGATTTGGGAGTAGTAACTTGTTGATGCTAATGCCTTAAATTTTGATGGTATGTTCTAGTTAAACTAAAAATCTGATCAAAATAAAGGAATTGTTTTTAAAAAGATACTAGCTCAAAATAGGGTTACTTGTGCTAAGATTTAATACCTAACTTAATTAAAGTTTTAGCCTGTTCCAGAAATGTAATCTTAGCCAGTCGATTGGAATTACCTGATCAGCACAGGTGAGATAATCTGCCTGAGAACCAAACTGTCCCCCAAAGAAGGTGATTTTTACTTGAAACAATCAGCTTTTGGCTGGAATAAATTTCTTGTCCTGCTGTCTTCTGCCTACAAAAGTCTTCCATTTTGTCCAGCTTGTCAAAATGTAACAGGGTGCAGCCAGGGGGCCCCCAAAGAGGGATTTGTAATGGGGTCCAGAACTCAGGGTGTCCAGGAAATATTAAAAATGTAGGATGTCCTCACCCCCACAAGTCTGAACTGGTGCATGGGACACATGGAGCAGGGCCATTGAATTATTTTGCATATCAACAGTTTTGCAAATAACCTCTAGAATGATCATTTAACATATCTATAACTTTTAACTGGTTTCATGGATATGTTCAATAGCTGTGGCCTTGCTCTGAGCCAGAGAGATGAGAATGAGTTCCATTTGGATATAACTGGGAGGTAAGAGCTTGGAGATGGTTTGCTCTTTGGCCACTAGGCCATGCCTGTCTGGACTTACTATGGCAGCCCAGAATAGCTGGAAAAACATGGGAATGCTGGCTGGGGTAGCTGATTGTGGAAGGAGTCAGAAATGGGGATGCAGAGGAAGATTGGCAATGGGATTTAAACCCAGGCACGGATGGGGGAGAACCACGCGGCTTAGGAAGCTGTAGAGACCTTGCAGGGAAGGAAAGGGGTGAAAGGTCTCCTGCAAGTGAGCCATGAGAAGATGCCCCGTGGGTTTGGATTAAGAACTGGAGATCCCAGCGACATAGCTGATGGTGCTGGGAACCGTGGGAGGCCTACCAGCTGATCACGGATTACTAGGAAGGACCAGGGACTACCTGAGTCACAGACTTGTATTTCTTTTCCTGAGATATGGTACACTGGGCTGGGAAAAGGGGGGAAGGAAGGACTGTATGTGTTTGTGAGTGTTTTAAGGGACTTCGGGATCTTAATAAAGACATTAAGTCATTACTCTAAGTTTGTATAACTTTTTGAATAAACACTTCCTTTCCTTTTCACCAATCTCTGACGTTGAGAGATATATTCCCTGGTGACAGGCAAGGAGAACTTAGTACATGGGGACCCCGGGAGAAGAGGGGGTCCATTCGGTAATAGTATATCGTACCCCCATCACTGGGTTTGTTCGGTAACAAAAACTCCTTTCTATTTGTTAGATGGGATGCTGTCCAGTTACTGAATGTTGAATAAAATTAATTATGTCTTTCAATTTATTCAGTTAAAATTTTTTAACAGGGTATTATTAAAAAAACACACACCAAAAAACCGTTGGCCCAAAATGGCATCACTTGTGCTAAAGTCCATTATGTAAAATGTAGATTTTATACCCAACCTAAGTGCTATTTCAGTCTCTCCCAGAAACATAATCTTAATCAACCATTCTGGAATTTTTTTCTTTTTTCTCTTTTTTTGCTAATTGCTTCCTTGCCCCACTCTTCTTTTCTATAAGAATTCCATTTTGTGCAACCTTTTGGAGCATTCTTCTAGTTGCTAGATTGGATGCTGTCTGATTCATAACTGACTTAATAAAGCCAATTAAATATTCAAATTATTTGGTAGAATTCTGTTTTTTAACAGATTTGGTGGCAGAGTTGAAACCAAAGCAAAATTCTGATGGCATTTGGGGACAAGGAGAAACAGAAGTGTGGCACTCATGAACCCCATTTTGAATTCACTGTCTTTCCTGCTCTTTTAGAGGACCCTTGATAAGTAAGCCTTTCTTAGTTTAGTGAGTATAGGCAGCTAGATATTATTATTAAAGGAATGAATTGGACATCATTAAACATTATCAACTGGGAAGCATGCGCCTGCAGGCTTCACCAAAAAGCTATAACATTTACACTCATTCACACATTCCAAGAAATTACTGCAAAGGAGGCAATTCTCAGAGCAAACAGAAAATCTCCCCAGGAGCACTGCCCACCCACGGTACCAGATTGTGGGGAGGGGAGAGCAAGGGGAGGTAAGCACATGCACAGAAGCAGTCAAAATTTTACAGGGAGAGGTTCTTGACCATACAGGCCTGTCAGTCTAAATTGGGAAAGGGACCAATTGGCTATGTGGTAGAACCATCAGAAGCCCAGGGAAGCTTGGGAAGTTGACTGGTTATTTTGAAAAAGCTCCTGGTTATTTCCAAGCCCAAGATAATATAACCCACCTTAAGAAAGAAGCGCTCTCTCTCAGATACACTCTCCCCATTCATTCATGTGTTCTCTCCATAGCAACCATGGGGGTCTAGCAGCCAGCAACCTCCAAACACAGGCTTTTGGTGGGAGCCTAGGATTCCAAAGCAAAGCCAGAAATAGCACTAAGCTTCCAGGATGGGAACTGAGACTACTAATGCCAGAACAATAAAACAGAAACTCTAGACAATGGCTTTTGTTTTGGCCTTGCTGAAGACACAGTTGGACTTTTTCTATGGTGGGAGGAATGGAGATGGGACACAGAGGCAGCCTTCTATTTCACCCTGAATAAATCTTGACACACACAATTGTCTGTGTGCAGGTTAGTGAAATGCTTCTCTCTCAATCTTGTGGAAGAGCCCCATTTCCACCAGCAATAGTTTGATCTGTTTTGTCTTTGTGTTCAACCTCCTGGCATAGTTGGCTTTCCTTTACAAGGCATGTTATTTTGAACTGGAGGAAATTATACTGATAGCTAATTGAGTGGGTAAATGAGCTAATTGAGAAGTAAAGAAACAGGATTCTTTGGTTGTGGGAGGGAGGACATACTAATATTTTCTGTATTGCTTCAATTTTAGTATACATGCTGCCAAAGTAAACAGAAAACAGTATTCTCTAAATCTAAAGAATTGAATGCAATGCCTTTTGGCAAACTTATTTCATGTTTATGAACTAGAGTCCTGGAACCTTTGTATATTTCCAAAGGAGGCAAAATCTTGCTGGAGACATATTAGAATTGTTTGACCAGTGTGAGAAGTGTTCCTGTTGGACAAAATATTTTAAAATGTGCACTTGAAAGTAAGGGTGTTCAAATTTAGCAAACAGAATGAGATACCTGTCTTGATTGCCATGCAGAAGATTACAAAAGATTTCAAAATTCAAAAGTAACTTCACTGAAAAATTCATTGTAAGAAACTAGCAAAAAATTAAAGAAATAAAAGGTCCCTGAAACCAAAGATTATAAAACTGCCATGTAAGACTGAAATAACTCCTGCTATTCCCCTCTATTTTCCTTTACCTGAGTACTCATTCTAGTAATACTTTGTCTCAACTGCTTTTCCATTCTGAAAATATGAAGTTACCTTCTTAAAATAAAACCTCTGAAACTACTGGCAATTTTTTTTTCAGGTATCTTTCAGTAGGTCAGAGGCTAATCTAAGGGCCACATAAAAAAACTTGAACCTATAACAGAGGTGTCCAAACTTTTGGTGTCTCTGAGCTACACATTAAATACATTGTAACATATAATCACCAAAACAAAATCTCATAATGGTTTAAGTAAATTTATGCTTTTGTGTTAGGCCTCATGCATAGCCATCCTGGGACAGATGTGGCCTGCAGGTCGCAGGTTGGACACCCCTGCACAGTACATCAGGCTAAGTGGTTCTGGAACAGGTTTGCTATTCTATTGCCAGGCACCAATTAGTACATTTTTAAGAATCAAGTGGAGACTCCGAATGGTATGGACACCTCAGGCTTCTGGGAAGATAGACAAGATGAGTCACACCTTAAGGAAAAGTGTAGCCAAGCTGTGCCAAGAAACTCATTTCCTTTGAAATCAAGTTTTATCCATTGCCCTGCTCAGGAAAAGGGTGTCTCCTCAAAGTGGGATTCAATTGTATCATGAAACTGTGTAGAGGCAACCATTTCAGCTATGATTTATGTGGGAGATACGTATATAGATGAAGAAGTGAAAATAAAGAAAATGTACAAAATTTAAGTCAGACTTTAGCTGTAATTAATGATCTTGCTTGTATTAAAGACCTCTCCCCTACAGATTCACTACAATTCTTTGAGCCAGGAGATAAGGTGTCACTCAAGACTGGATAACAGCATCTCCAGAAAGCCAACTAGAAGAAAAGTGGACTGGACCTTAGGACATACTCCTTACCATGCCCTGCCATAGTGAAGTTGGCAGAAATAAAACCTTGGATTCATCACACCAGAATAAAAAAGCACCAGAGGAACAATAGACCGCCAAACCTCAAGACAACCTGAAAGCCGTCTTTCAATGACATATTCTTTTCAATACTTTGTTTTTGCTTTTAAACATTACTTTATTTATTTACTTTTAGAGAGGGGAAAGGACTGAGAAAGAGAGGGAGAGAAACATCATTGTGAGGTTGCCTCTCACAAGCCCCCTACTGGGGACCTGGCCTGCAACCCAGGCATGTGCCCTGACTGGAGATTGAACTGGCGACCCTTTGGTTTGCAGGCCTGTGCTCAATCTGCTGAGCCACACCAGCCAGGGCTCTTTTTCAATATTTTTCGATTAACCCCATGTTATAGAGAACTTGTTCCTTTCAAATGAGATGAAAATATTTGGGTATATTTCACAAAAACGTTGTAAACATCTCTCAATTTTGTCTTGGAGGAGGAACTTATGTTGAACAAACATTCACTATATGTCTTATAGGTATTTATACTACCCTAAAAAGCCTGTTAAATTATACTTTGTTTCAGCATATCAATAAAAAATAACCTACTCCAGTATTTATAATTGGAGACCTATAATAACTCTAAAGGACAGGGAAAAGTTTTACTTAAAATCACTATCATAGCCCCAGCTAGAGAATGTGCAAATTTTGTCAACTGTGCTGTAAACTATTTTGTGCTTTATCATAGCTTGTTGTTGCATACAATGTGCCCCCTTATGTGGATCTGCAATTAAATGTATTTTTAAGTCCCCTACCAGATGGTCTAATGCTAGGATACATGCTCAATAACAAAGTATTTGCATATGAAACTGATCTCATAGAAATAAAATAATTTAAACTAACAGTAGGGGAATAATGGGGGACTCAAATGTTGGAAAAATTTTGATTTCAGGTAATAGCTAATAAGCTTAGTAATCAATGTGTGTATAAAACTATTGTTTCAGGAACTTAAGGTATGAACCATCTTGACTCCAGGAGACCATAAGCAGTTCCACCTTTGTGCCTCAGGAGGACTGCAAGCAATCAAGATGGTATCTGAGCCACTGTACTCCAGGGAGACTTGCCCACCACCCAAGACACAGATAAAGACCACCACTTAGGACACAGATGAAAGAATGCTGCAGGTTTTATCTGATTAACTTTTCCCCTGAATTCCAAATTCCTTAGCTACACCTTTCTTCTTCTTATAAAAAGGGTCAGTTTAAAATGGAATTTAAGATGATCTGTTAGGGTACAAACCCACTGTCTTCTCAGATCACCACCCATCTGAATGAAGATTCCATAAAGAATCTTTATATCCATAAAGATTCAATCCCTGTCTCTGTTTATTGGGTATGGTAGTGACAGGCAGCTGGCTTTTCTGGTTTCAGTTCCATACCCATTACAAACCCAGGGAGGATTCTCAAAGTTTTTGTAAATGAATTACCTCCAAAGACCAGTGAGAAGGGAAATAGAATTTCATGTTCTCTTTTCCTTTCCAACTCCAGACAAACTGGTTATTGATTCTTTTTCTGCCATGGATAGCTATGGCCTTATTGCTTTTCTCATTTTGCATACTAAGAACTTCATTTGACTTTCTGCTTGCCTGGGACATGTAGTTTGCTAGCTCTTTCTCCCCCCCGCCCACCTAACATCTGGTTCAACTGTAATGTGTTCAGCTCCATGTAACCTGTACAGTATCTGTGACTTCCTCCCAAAACTCAACAAAATGTTAGTCTTCTAATCAAAAGAATTTTGTTCTTGTTTCTGAATGTTTCATGCTTTATCATCAGACCTGTGAGTTGATACTTCATCAAATGGTTCTTCAGAGCAACTGTGTCCATTTTTCTTTACAGCCATCTTTGGGAATGACACTGAATTTTGGGAAGGTAGTAACCTTTGTACCCTCTTGGATTCATGGGATGGTTAATACTGCCAAAATATTTACTGCTTGTCTCAGCTGAAAACTATCAAGATAGTTGAAAAAATTTAATAATTTTTTATCAGAAATTTAGCCAAATTAGAGGCTAATATCAGAACCTGATAGGAGTTATTGTTTTTTTTTTTCCCTTTAGGCCTTCTACCTTCAGCCAAAATGAAACCAGTAAGTAAAAGGATTTACTAAGAGAAAGAGTGTGAGAGGGAGGGAGGGAGGGAGAGGTAGAGAGAGAGAGAGAGAGAGAGAGAGAGAGAGAGAGAGAGAGAGAATGTAGTTAGTTGAGTGTATCAACCTATAATGTAATTGAGGTGGCAACTCAATTCATTGTGATATTAAAAACAGATGTTCTTGTTTTTTAGTTCCAGGCTTTACAGGACCAGAGATGTGGCTTCAGAAACAATTCAAAACCCACCAATACTTTTTACCATCCAAAATCTCCCCTATTCACCTCAAAAGGTTTGTGAATATTGGCTTTTAGAAACCAAAGTACTTCTAGGAGGAGCTTGAATTTCTTTTCCTGTGCCTTTGGGAGGAAATATATGGTCTCATTTAGGAACTCATATGTCTAGGCTTTGTTTTAAATGAAAATTTGTTTTTATGTTAGTACCATGCTGTTTTTATGATGACTGCCTTAAGTATAGTTTGATATTAGGTAGCATGATTTCTCCAACTTCGTTTTTCTTTCCTAGGATTGTTGTTGCTATGTGGGGCCTTTGGTGGTTCCATATAAATTTTTTAAATATTTGTTCCAGTGTAACTGAATCCCAGGTCAAGCTGCCTACTGCTATGGAAGCCAATACTTGAGAGGCAGGTGCTGATATCAATGAAAGTGGCTTATTTGAAGATGCTGTCCACCTGGAAAATGCGGGACTCAGATCTCAAAGCCTATTTCCTGGGAAATGGGGGACTCATGTACCAAAGCCCATCTTCACCTCTCAGTGGAGGCAGAGGTTTTTTATAAGGAAAGAGAGGGGAACATAGCAAAGAGATCAAGGGAAGGGGTTGCAAAGTTCTCTACATGCAGACCAGCACAGTCCACTCCCATAAGGCAAGTGATGGTCCAGTGTCCCTCATCCTGGTTTAGTCATTCTGGGTTCACGTCATCCTCATGTCAACAACATCCTGTTTCCATCATTGAAGGTCACCAAATCTCCTGGACTTGGGATGCCTGAAAGTTGAGCTCTGTATCTTTGAAACTAGTTCCTATGATTCTTATACAAACATGCTGTTCATCTACAAGCTACATATTAGAGTTGGCACTTACAGAAACAATGTCAAAAGAATGGTAGGGTGGGTTACAATTTCACAATGTTACCATTCTCCACTGTTACACTACTTCTGTACATCATTGGCATCTCAATAGAAATTGTGTTGAATTTATAGGTTGTTTTGGGTAGTATGGACATTTTCATGATATTAATTCTTATCTATGAACACACGTATCTTCTTTAATTTCTTCAGTGTCTTATAATTTTCCAAGTACAGGTCTTTTACATTATGGTAAGATTTATTCCTAAATATTTTATTCTTTTTGAAGCAATTGTAAATGGGATTGTTTTCTTAATTTCCCTTTCTGATAGTTCATTATTGGCATATAAAAATGAAACTGATTTCTGGATATTGATTTTGTATCCTGCCACTTTGTTCAATTCATTTATCAGTTCTAGTAGTTTCTTAATGGAATCTTTAGGGTTCTATATGTACTGTATCATGTCATCTACAAATAAAGACAGTTTCACTTCTTCTTTCCAACTTGGATGCCTTTTTATTTCTTTTTTTCAAGACTTTACTATTTATTTTTAGGGAGAATGGAAGGGAGGGAGAAAAAGAGAGAGAAACATCAGTGTGTGGTTGCTTCTCATGAACCCCCATCTGCAACCCAGGCATGTGCCCTGACTGGGAATCAAACCAGCAACACTTTGGTTCACAGGTCAGCGCTCAATCCATTCAGCCACACCAGTTAGGGCCCTTTTTATTTCTTGTAATTGTTTGATTGCTGTAGCTAGGAATTCCAGTACTATGTTGAATAAGAGAGGTGAAAGCTGACATCCCTGTCTTATTCCCGATCTTAAGTGGGACACTTAAGAGTAGTTTCTGCTCATTGAGTTATGATACTGACAGTGTGTTTGTCACATATGACCTTTATTATTTTTAGAAATGTTCTCTCTATTCCCACTTTGCTGAAAGTTTTTATCATAAAATGGGTGCTGGCATGAAAACAGACACATAGATCAATAGGACAAAATAGAGAGACCAGAAATAAACTCATGACTTTATAGGCAATTAATATTTGATAGAGGAAGCAAGAACACACAATGGGCTAAAAATAGTTAATAAGTGTGTTGGGATAATTGAACAGACACACATGCAGAAAATTAAACTAGACCACCTTCTTACTCCACACACAAGAATTCAAAATGGATTAAAGATTTAAATGTTAGACCTGAAACCATAAAAACCCTAGAAGAAAACATAGGCAGAAAAATCTCAGACATTGTTTGTAGTGATATTTTTTCTGATATATCTCCTCAGGAAAGAGAAACAAAAAGAAAAATAAACAAATGGGACTATATCAAACTACAAAGTTTTTGAACAACAAAGGAAACCATCAACAAAATAAAGTCAGCCCAGTGAATGGGAAAACATATTTGCTGATACATCTGATAAGGGGTTAATGTCTAAAATTTATAAAGAACTCATAAAACTCAATACCAAAAAACCCCACCAAATTAATAAATGGGCAAATGACCGGAATAGACACTTCTCCAAAGAGGACATACAGATGGCCAAGGGACATATGAAAAGATGCTCAACATCATTAATCGTCAGAGAAAAGCAAGTCAAAACCACAATAAGATATCACCTCACATTAGTCAGAATGGCTGTTATCCATAAACCAACAAACAAGTGTTGGTGAGGTTGTGGAAAAAGGTGAACCCTTTTACACTGTTGGTGGGAATGTGGATTGGTACAGCCACTGCAGAAATATGGATTTGCCTCAAAAAATTAAAAATGGAGCTGCCTTATGACTCAGTGATTCCACTTATAGGAATTTATCCTAAGAAATCTAAAACACTAATTTAAAAGAATAGCCCTGGCTGCTCTGGCTCAGTGGATTGAGTGCCAGCCTGGAAACCAAAGGGTCACCAATTCGATTCTCAGTCTAGGGCACACATGTGGGTTGCTGGCCAGGTCCACAGTAGGAAGCATATAAGAAGCAACCACACATTGATGTTTAATAAATAAAATCTTTTTAAAATAAATAAGTAAATTATAAAATATATTTATAAATTTGCCAAACCATATAATTCTAATATAAAAGACAGTTCAGTTATTTACTTCTTGGTCATCACTAGAAGTTATAGTTTTTAGTGATTAAGGTTTCTAGCAAAAATATCAATTAAATATGGAAGGGAATTAATATATGCTTTGGTTTAAAAAAAAAAAGGTATGAGGCCTGGAGATAAACTTTGTTAAAGGGAATGAGAATAATATGATCTAAATTAAAACTTCTGGTTATAAAAGGCAAGCTAAGAGTGTATTTTATTTTTTAAAAGATTTCATTTAGTTATTTTTAGAGAGGGGAAGGGAGGAAGAAAGAGAGGGAGAGAAACATCAATGTGTGGTTGCCTCTCATGTGCCCCCTACCAGGGACCTGGCCTGCAACCCAGGCATGTGCCCTGACTGGGAATTGAACCAGTGACCCTTTGGTTTGCAGGCCAGCAGTCAATCCACTGAGTCACACCAGTCAGGGCCAAACTAAGAGTATATTTTTAAAGTTGTGTAATTAAGCTGGCTAACATTAAATTGTTGTTATAAGGGTTTTTAAAACAATAAAATTTAAATATTAACGGTGTGCTTCTATAAAGGTAAAACTTAATTTTCTTTCATCTGCTGATCTTCTTTTCAAGTAATTTGCCAAAAAGGCAAATATTTTGTGTTTTAACAAAATAATGTATTGTTTTATGTTCCTGAAATCAGGTCTTTTATTTAAGAAAACTGAATCTTTTCCATAGAAAAATCTGATCTTCTGCATTTGTCTTTGAAATCTTTTATTGTTAGTTTGGTCAAATAGATAATTAAGTATTATTTAATAATAATTTAGATTTAGTCTAGTATCCTAATATTAAGCCTTCTTTATGTTGTATCTGTATAGATAGATATATGTTATAACTGTCCAGAAATTATGTGGAGTTCATGGAAGTCTGGTATATCCTGTTGTAAGATGTTGTCTGTCATCAAAATTGAGGCTTACTCTAAAATGATTGGACCTGAGTATGAGGGGACTATTTTAGCAATTTCCATGCAATTCCATAAACAACAAAATCTATAATGATAGTGGCACATGTAGATGAAATCCATTCTGCTTCTGCAAAAATGGTCCCTCATTGCCAGACTATTGCCATAAAGATGCCCTTGTAATATGGCAAGAGTCTTCTCCTAAATTAAAAAAACTAATATATGTATACACTGGCTAAAAATTAAATGAACAATTGGCAACAGAAAACCTAAGGTAGATTCTTGGCTTTTCATGGATTGCTGGCAAACCCCACTTTTCGATTTTTGCATTTTTTCACCCAGTATCATGCATTTAAGTTGGACTTCATCCAATTGCCACTTAGTATGAGTTACTAATATGTTCTTGCTGTTGTATATATGTTTTCCTGATGAGTTGAAGGCTTCCCCTGCTGCAATGCCAATGTCCTCACAGTGATAAATAAACTGTTATAGAATGGGTTTCTCACTTGGCATATATCTTCTACAATCTCTAGTGATTGAGGCACCCACTTCACTGGGCAAATCGTAGGAGCTTTAACAGAAAGTCTTGCCAACTTCTTGCAATTATCACTATCTCTATCACTCTTAATCCTCAGGCAAGGTCAAGCAAACTTAGATGGAAAAACCGGATTCAAGCAGAACAAGTCTTAATTGCATGGAAGTGAATGAACTGAGGAGGATGCTCTAATGTTATATTTTTCCATATTTAAAGAAATCTTTTCTCTTAAGCTATCAATAATTTGGTAAGATACTTTTGTGAACAAAGATGAAACATTTACTTTTCTCCTTACCTGATCCCTCCAGAATACAGAAACTCTCAGTGATTGTTCTTATCTTTATGACAATGTTTATTTTCATGTCTATTTATAATGTTCTCCTTATAACAGGACACAGTTGGAAACATTGGCTTTATTGCCAAGGCTTGGATTGGAATGTAATGTTTAAGAGACATGTTCATGGACTCAGATTATGACCAGAACCTGATTACAAGATTCTAGCAAAGGAGTCTTACAAAGAACTTTCATGTTCAATCACTATTCTTGCTGCATTCATATAAATAAGCAAGCCAAGAGTAATGCAAAAATTTTCTTTTACTGTGATTATCTTGGATTAATAAGAATGATAACTGTAGAGAAAACACTTGTGTTTGTACCTTTGTCTATATTACATTCTAGTCCTGTTAATTGCCTTTAAGGTTTTTGGCTTTTTCCCCTCCAAATTATAAGGGAAAGTGTTAGGTCAAAGTCATTCAAGAAACCAGATGGATGCAGGGGAGTTAAGGAGCAGGGTTTAATTATCAGGAAATAAGAGGGAAAGTAGAGCCAACCTAGGGAGATTGGGACTTGCAGGGGGGAATGTAGGGCCAACCAAGGGAGGTTGGGGAGCCAACCAAGGGAGGTTAAGACTCATGGGGGAAAGTGGAGCCAACCATAGGAGGTTGGGGAGCCTACCAAGGGAGATTAAGAATCACTTGGTTGTTCTTAGGGCAGGTTTTTTTTTTTTTAAGATTTTATTTATTTATTTTTAGAGAGGGAAGGGAGAGAGATAGAGAGAGAGAGAAACATCAATGTGCGGTTGCTGGGGGTTATGGCCTGCAACCCAGGCATGTACCCTGGCTGGGAATCGAACCTGGGGCACTTTGGTTCCCGGTCCACGCTCAATCCACTGAGCTATGCCAGCCAGGGCTAGGGCAGGGTTTTTAAGCACAAAAAACCACGAAGGGTAACTGGGTGGGGCATCAGAGTCTGATGGACTAGAGCTGGTTGCTGGGTGCCATTTCTGCTGACCATTGTTCTTGATACATCTTGTCAGGTTCAAGTTAAAGCTGCATCCTGTTATGTCGGATAGGCTGACCCCCAGACCCCAATCTTAGCTGAGCACCTGTTTCTCTTGGGCAGGCAGTTTCTCAGGCAGGCATTTCCCCAGGCTACAGTTTCCCATGGTACAATTTTCCTGCCTGGTGATTTTCCATTCCTCCTAGGCTTACCTAGGTCTGTCAGAAAGTTTATTTAGAAAGTTACAGAGGTAATAGAAGTGAGTTAGCTGGGCTGTGTAGGTTCAGGAAACAAGTTATAGAAGCAAAAAAAAAAAAAAAGGGCCCTTGGAGCTTAGGAGAGGAAAAGGCATAAGTAACATACTTGGGGGATATGAGGGGGACAGGAAAGGCAAAGGTGTGCTCCCCTGAGGTTTTATTATGTGCCTGTAACTGGATTAGTTTTCTTAAATATCTGGCTACAAATCTCCAAACTAACATTTCCAATTTTCTCCCAACCTTTTGAATGGGAATCACTAAGCTTTTTGAAAGTCATTATACTGGGTCCTCTTCATTACTCAGATGGCAGTCAGACTTTGCAGGATGATACCCAACCAACTGAGCCACACTGGTCAAGGCTAGAAAGTATCGATTCAGTGTCTCGGGAGGAAGCAGTCCAGAGCGATGTCAGCTACTTTTCTCAGTCAAATTGATTTGAAGGTCTCCAGTGTTTGTGCAGGATCAGGTGTCAGGTAAGGTTTTCATCACTTTTGATAGGTATATCCAAGGGTCAAGTCCCTGACCCTAGGCTTTGTCTCATAGATTATCTAACTGTGCTTCTAATTATTCTCAAAAAAACATACCAAGAGGCATTCATAATTTAGGAATTGCTTCCTTTGGCAAGCCTACATTAACAGCTACAAAGAGGAATATTATCAGAAACCTCTTCTTAACTCTTGGAGACATTGCAGATTCCATTGCTAAGGTATTTGCTGCCCAGCAAAGATATCTAGAATCTGACCAAAGTTGTTGCTGATAATAAAAGAGCTCCTACTACCTTTAGCTGAGCAAAAAGGTGTTTATGCTAGGGTCAGCAAAGAGGTGTCTGGGCTATGATCCTGCTATACTTGGGTTAACACTTCTAGGGAAGTTTGTTTGTTTGTTTATAGAGAGGGGGAAGGGAGGGAGAAAGAGAGGGAGAGAAACAATGTGTGGTTGCCTCTCACATGCCCCCCACTGGGGACCTGGCATGTGCCCTGACTATAAGGCAAACCCGCAACCCTTTAGTTCGAAGCCCATGCTCAACCCACTGAACTACACCAGCCAGGGCAAAGGATGACTTTTTCAATGAGGTCTTTCTTTTATTGGTTTGGATTCTGGGAAATATGACTTCAAAGTGCACTCAAATATTGGGAATTATCTTACTTATAGTTGTTATACTAATTTCCCTGGCTTTATATCTTCTCAAAATGTTTAAATTTATGTTTGCCACCACTTACTGCCAAGCAAAATGATCTCCCTAAAACTGGATTATCAGACTTCCAGCCAAGATGGAGGTGTAGATAAACACACAGTGCCTCCTTGCACAACCAAAATTAAGGACAACAAAAATTTGGAAACAAAAAAATAACCAGATCTGACAGAAAATTGAACTGTATGGAAGTCTGACAACCACTCATCCAGACTGGTAAGAGGGGCAGAGTCGGAGGCTGGTGGAGAGGGGTCTCAGCAGGAAAAAGTAGTGGACGGCAACCCCAGGCATGGGGTGGCAATGGGCAGACCCAGTGAGGCCTGCAAGGCTGCTGGCTGGCCACGGACACACATTCGCATGCAGATAAACCAGGCGAAAATGGAGAGCAAGACACTGCACAACTCAGGGCCCCAGCACTGGGAAACAAAGCCTAAAAGCACTGACTGGAAACATTTGTGGAGGTTGAGGTGCCAGGAGAGACTTCCAGCCTCACAGGAGAATTGACTGTAGAAACCCACAGGGTCCTAGAACATACACAAGCCCACCCACCTGGGAACCAGAATCAGAAGGCCCCATTGTGGGAAGCAGCAGAAGGGACTGAAATACAAGAACGGAACAAGCACCATTGTTCCCTCTCTGACCCAGCCCCCATATACAGTGTCACAACCCAGCAACTGGGTTGCCCCACCTGGGTTGCTACACTTAAGGCTCCACCCCTCACTACAAAACAGGTGTGGCCAGACCCCCTCCCCCCCCAAAAAAATGGTTCAAGTGGAAGAACAGATCAAAGCCTCAGAGTCAATACATCTAAGTGACCAACAGATGGCCAACCTATCAGATGCACAGTTCAAAGCACTGGTGATCAGGATGCTCACAGAATTGCTTGATTTTGGTTGCAAATTAGATGAAAAAATGAAGGCTACACTAAGTGAAATGAAGGAAAATGCACAGGGAACCAATAGTGATGGGAAGGAAACTGGGACTCAAATCAATGCAGTGGACAAGAAGGAAGAAAGAAACAACTAAACAGAAAAGAATGAAGAAACAAGAATCCAAAAAAAAAAAAATGAGGAGAGGCTTAGGAACCTCCAGGACATTTTTAAATGTTCCAACATCCAAATTATAGGGGTAACAGAGAGGAAGAGGAAGAGTAACAAGTGGAAAAGTTATTTGAACAAATAATAAAGGAGAACTTCCCCAGTCTGGCAAAGGAAATAGACTTCCAGGAAGTCCAGGAAGCTCAGAGAGTCCCAAAGAAGTTGGACCCAAGGAGGAACACACCAAAGCACATCATAATTACATTAGCCAAGATTAAAATGAAGGAGAGAATTCTAGAAGCAGCAAGAGATAAGGAGACAGTCACCTACAAAGGAGTTCCCATCAGACTGTCAGCTGATTTCTCAGAATAGACCTTACAGGCAAGAAGGGGCTGGAAAGAAATATTCCAAGTCATGAAAGGGAAGGACCTATATCCAAGATTGGTCTATCCAGCAAAGCTTTCATTTATAATGGAAGGGCAGATCAAGTGCTTCTCAGATAAGGTCAAGTTAAAGGAGTTCATCATCACCAAGCCCTTATTATATGAAATGTTAAAGGGACTTATCTAAGAAAAAGAAGATAAAAAATATGAACAGTAAAAAGACAGCAAACTCATAGTTATTAACAACCACACCTAAAACAAAAGCAAACTAAGCAAACAACTAGAACAGGAACAGAACCACAGAAATGGAGATCACATGGAGGGTTAGCAACAGGGGAGTGGGAGGAGGAGGGAGGGGGAAAAGGTACAGAGAATAAGTAGCATAGACAGTAGGTAGAAAATAGACAGGGGGAGGGCAAGAATAGTATGGGAAATGTAGAAGCTAAAGAACTTATGACGCATGGATATGAACTAAAGGCAGGGAATGTGGGTGGGAGGGGGTGTACAGGGTGGAGGGGAATGAGGGGGGGGGAAATGGGACAACTGTCATAGCATAATCAATAAAATATATTTAAAAAAGACTGAATCATCAACAAGGGAACAAAGAGAATTACTGATTTAAGGATTATAAATCTGGAACTGTGACTTTTAAATGTCACAGAGATTAAGTGAAAACGTCATGCCACAATTAGTACCAATAGAGCTGCACAGTGGTAGCTAAGAGTGACACTACAGCCTTAATTTTTTAAATTACTATTGACATTTAATATTATTTTATATTAGTTTCAGGTATACATCATAGTGGTTTGACATTTATACATTTTACAAAGTGATTCCCTGTCAATAAGTGTAGTAGCCACTATTGCCTTAGTTTTTTTATCATATATCTCTTGAGATATATGATCAAAAGGAGGAATTGTTAAAGCAAAGAAAAAACCACAGGTTTAAAATAGCCTTACTTGTGCTAAAGCCTATGATATCAAACCTAGATTTAACACCTGATATAATTGCTATTTCAACCTCTCCCAAAAAACATAGTCTAGAATATGCTGGTAAACACCAAGAATATAATCTGTCAAATTGGCTCTTCATATTCCATAGGAGAGGTAATCTGCATGATAAAAACCTTTACCCTTCTCTCCAAAATAACCTTTTCTTTTGTTAATAACTAACTCCCTTGCCTACTCTTCTTATAAAAACCTTCTATTATGAACAACCCCTTAGATTGCCCCTTCTAATTGCTAAATGGGATCCTGCCTTATTCATTAATTGCTCAGTGAAGCCAATTTGATCTACAAATTCATTTAGTTGAATATAATTTTTTAACAGTAGCAAATAGAGATTTTCCTGAAAGGGGTATACATTTTTGATGTTATTCACTTATTGGAGGAGGGGCTTCTTAGATCAAAAGCTGAAATGTAGAAAATGGGTCTTTTCTTCAGCAAAATAAGGAATTCTAAAGTCTTCTATACCACATTTCCTTTGAGCTAGATTAGTGGTTCCAACCAGTAGGCTGCAGAACCTGAAGGGGCCAAGACATTGCTATAAATTTGAATAACCAGTCTATTAGCAGTAGTGTTAGACCTCAGTTCTTGAGTTCAGCAAAGAAAGGATTCAGAGACAAGAACTCTAGTGCAAGAAGTTTATTTAGCTTTTTAAAAAGAGTCACAGAGGCAGAAGGAGTGAGCCAGCTGGGCTGCATGGGCTCAGGAAACAAGTTACAGAGGCAAAAGAAGGGCCCTTCGAGCTTAAAAGAAAGCAGGCAAAAGATATATGCCTAAGAAAAGAAGGGCAAGACATTGGGGCACTCTAGAGAGAGAGTGAACACACTGGGTTCTTTGTTTTAATGGTTTTCATTTGTTCCCTATAGGAGGGATTTTTAGGTAAGGTCTCAGGAGAGAATCTCAACAGAATATTCATCAGCTTTCCAGGCACTCTCCCTTGTGAGCACTCCTGCACCTTTCCTTTACCCCGCTTCTTCCTCCTAGGTGCGTGACCTTTTCCTTATTCTCTTCTAAACTGCAAGGGCCCTTCTTTTGCTTCTGTAACTTGTTTCCTGAGACTGAAGAAAAAATGCTTCACAGAATGACAGTTTGCAGCGTTTATGCATTTGGAATTAAGTAAGGAATATAAGAAAGATTACATGAAGGTGGGAGAAAACAAGGCAGGGATTGAATTACAGGATAGTTAAGAAGATTATGTGCTAGCTCTAAAGGGTCATTTAGCTCCTGAGAGGTCTGAAAAAAGCATTTCAAAGGTATTTTAACCCAGGTGCACAGAAATAGTGGAGGTCCTGGCTGGGTAGCTTAGGTGATTGCAAAATCGTCCTGATATCCCAAGGTTGTGGGTTCAATCCCCAATCAAAGCACATACAAGAATCAACCAATGAATGTATAAATAAGTGGAACAACAAATCAATGTTTCTCTCTCCCTTCTTCTTCGCTCTCTCAAATCAATAAATTAAAACAAACAAATAAAAGAGAAAAATGGACAGAGCTTTCCTAAGATAAAGATAAACCATTTACTAATGGAGTTATATGCCTGGGGCATGCCTATATACCATGACCTGCCCAGTTAGAAATTTATGATCAGATCACCTGTGAGGTTACTTGCCATAGAACCTTTTTTTTTTTTTATCCACAGGGGCAAATGTTGAAAACTTTTGATCTTGGATTCAAACTGGACAAAGATCTATAGCTGCTGTTTATTTGGAAATGCAAGGTAAGAACTAATTGTTCTGGGTATTATATGCCAGAGAGTATAAGCTATATCTTATAAGTAGATATCTAGAAGTGTTACTCTTTTGTTGTTTTTTCACCTCTGAGCTTTAGGAAAGCAACAGTTTTCAAACTTTAACATCTATAAGTATCCCCTGGAGAGCTTGTTAATGCTATTTCCTGGACTCTTATCAACAGAAATTCTGACTAAATACGTTGGAGTGGGGTCTAAAATTTACATTTCTAACAAGTTAACAGTTCTGCACATGATGCTGGTGTGAGAACCAGGGCCTTAGAACCTCAGCTGTACTCAGAAAACTAAGACAAACTTAGTGAGGGAAGGACTATTTCCCCAAACAGGGAGGTTCACAAGGGAGTTGCAAAGGGATGGTGAATATCTGGTGAAAAGAATTGTTTCTTTGAGATCAAGGGCCAACCTTAGAGGAAATGAATTGATTTTAAGAGGACAAATCAGTTGCCTTTCCTTCATAAAATAGTATATTTTTTCGGGTTGGAAAGCAATATGAAGAACTGATTGATGCCAACAATCATGGAGTAACCTGAGAGATACCATACCTTTAATTAAAATACAGGGTGGGACAAAAGTAGGTTTGGAGTTGTGAATATGCAAAACAGAGTTTATTCTTTTATTATTTATTTTTAGAGAGAGAGGAAGGGAGGGAGAAAGAGAAACATTGATGTGTGAGAGACACATCAATTGGTTGCCTCTCACAGTCCCTCAACTGGGGACCTGGCCCACAACCCAGGCATGTGCCCTGACTGGGAATTGAACCGGAAACCATTTGGTTCACAGGTGGGTGCTCAATCCACTAAGCCACACCAGCCACGGCTATTCTTTTATTATTATTCACTAATTATTGTCCTATTTTTCACATGAACCATTGTAAACTTATTTTTTGACCCATCTTGTAATCAATTTTGTTAAAGAAAATCACAGGCCCAAAATGGTGTCACTCATACTAAAAGCTCATGATACCAAACCTAGATTTAATACCCGATCTAATTACAGTTTCAACCTCTGCCAAAAAAACAATCTTGATTTTTCAGTATAAAATTTCCTGCTCAAGCACAAATTACGTAATCTGTACCATATATAGATGCCCTCTCCATCCTCCACAGAAAGAAGGGGTAATCTGTATAATAAAAATTCTTCTCTTTTTCTTCTCGCAAATGTCTCTGCCCCTAAACAATCCTTTTTTCTTTCACTAACTGCTCCTTTTCCCCATCCTTCTTCCTACAAATTTCTTGCATTTTGTCCAAGTCCTCCAAATGCCCTTCTATTTGCTAGATGACATGCTACCTGATTCATGGATCACTTAATAAAGCCAATTAGATCTTCAGAAAATACTGTTGAATTTTTTAAAAAATTACCTATTGATTTTTCCTTTTTTTTCATTTTAAAGATTTTATTTATATTTAGATAGGGGAAGGGAGGGAAAAAGAGAGGGAGGGAAATATCAGTGTGTGGTTGCCTCTCGAGTGCCCCCTGCTGGAGAACTCGCCTGCAACCCAGGCATGTGCCCTGACTGGGAATTAAACAAGCAATCCTTCGGTTCATAGGCATATGCTCAATCCATCCAGCCATATCAGGTAGGGCAACCTATTGATTTTTCTGTTTATTTTTCAGGATTAAGTATCAGTCTTTCAGTAGCTCTTTTTAAAAGTATTTTTTAATTAATTATGCTATTACAATTTTTCCAATTTTTCCCCTTTATCCCCCCTCCACCCTGCCACCCCAACCCTTCAGCATCCCCTGCCCTGCCTTAGTTCATGTCCATGGTTGTACATATAAGAGTCTGCTGTTTCCTATACCATTTTTATCTCCCCCTGTCTATTTTATGGCTACTAATTATGCTTCTTCTTCCCTGTTCCTTTCCCCCATTCCTCCTTTCCCCTCCCCACTGAAATTCCTCCATGTGATATCTATTTCTCTGATTCTGTTCCTATTCTAGTTGTTTGCTTAGTTTTTGTTTTTGTTGTTTTTCTTTTCTTTTAGGTTCATTTGTTGGTAGTTGTGAGTTTGTTGTTATTTTACTGTTCATATTTTTTATATTCTTTTTCTTAGATAAGTCCCTTTAACATTTCATAGAATAAGGGCTTGGTGATGATGAACTCCTTGACCTTATCTGAGAAGCACTTGATCTGCCCTTCCATTCTAAATGAAAGCTTTGCTGGATAGAGTAATCCTGGATATAGGTCCTTGTCTTTCATGACTTGGAATACTTCTTTCCAGCCCCTTCTTGCCTGCAAGATTTCTTTTGAGCAATCAGCTGATAGTTTAATGGGCACCCCTTTGAAGGTAACTCTCTCCTTTCCTCTTGCTGCTTTTAAGATTCTCTCTTTATCTTTAATCTTGGGTAACTTAATGATGATGTGCCTTGGTGTGTTCCTCCTTGGGTCCAACTTCTTTGGGACTCTCTGGGCTTCCTGGAAATCTATTTCCTTGCCAGATTGGGTAAGTTTTCCTTTATTATTTGTTGAAATAAGTTTTCAATTTCTTGTTGTTTTTCTCCTTCTGGTACCCCTATAATGCAGATATTGGAATGTTTCAAGTTATTCCAGAGGTTTTCAAGACTCTCTTCACTTTTTTGAATTCTTGTTTCTTCATTCTGCTCCAGTTGGATGTTTATTTTTTCTTTTTCCTTTTGTCATGGCTGGTTCCCTGAATATTTTGCTTTATTTCATTTTGGGTATCCTTCATTTGGTTTTTTTTTTTTTCATTTTTCATTCAAGCTTAATCAGATCTGTGAGCATTTTGATTACCAGGGCTTTAAATTCTCCATCAGATAGGTTGGTGATCTCTCCTCTTTGCTTAGTTCTCTTTCTGTGGCTTTGCTCCGTTCTTTCATTTGGGCTATATTTCTTTGCCTTGGAGCAGCTGATATGTTGTAAGGGGGCAGGGCCTTAGATATTCACCCAGGCAGGGCAACCCTCCTTGCTATGCTGTGGTGCTGCCTGTGGGGGAGGGGCCAGAGAGGGAACAGTGCAGCTCACTTGCTTGTCTCAAATGCACTCTTCCACGAACTCTAGTGTGACTGGGAGTATCTCCCACTGTGGCAACCCCAGCTGTAGCCCACAGTCAGCTCTGAGTCTCAGTTTCCCCTTAACTCATCCCCTCCCACACAGCCTGCTGAGCTCAGCAGCCAGCTTCGCCCACATGGTCTAATGCATCACTTCAGATTTTCTGAGTCGGCCCACACGGTTTGCCACCTTACTGTGGTTGCTTTGGTTGATTTTTTTCTTTAATACCTTGGGTGTTGGAGTTCCATGCAGTTTGATTTTCAGGCACTTTCGGTTGTTTATTGCTTTTTTTTTTAAAGATTTTATTTATTCACTTCCAGAGAGGGAAGGGAGGGAGAAAGAGAGAGAAACATCAATGTGCAGTTGCTGGCGGCCATGGCTTGCAACCCAGGCATGTGCCCTGAATGGGAATCGAACCTGCTATGCTTTGGTTTGCAGCCCGCGCTCAATCCACTGAGCTACGCCAGCCAGGGATTGTTTACTGCTTTTAGATTGGTTATCTTCCGTTTGGTTGTGCGTGGAAGTGAAGGATTTCTACCTATGCCTCCATCTTGGCTGGAACTTCTGATTTTGAGAAAGAAACATAAATCTGTTGTTTCACCCATTCATGCATACATTGGTTGATTCTTGTATATGCCATGACCAGGGACCAAACCTGCAACCTTGGTACATCAGGATAATGCTCCAATGAACTGAGCTACCTGACCAGGGCTCAGTTTAATTTTTTAACAGTTTCAATGACAGAATTTCAGAAACCAGGATAATTAGATTATAGAGTATTCTGGAGGGAGTGTTCATATACAGTAAGTCCTCACTTAACATCTTTGATAGGTTCTTCAACTTTAAGCAAAACAACGTATAACAAAACCAATTTTACCATACACTAATTGATGTAAGAGTTAAGTTTCTATGGCATTTCATAAACCTTATAACAAAACAATGTTGAACAATATATTTAAGGACTTGCTTTATTCATAAATTATACTATTTAAGTAGAAAGCCTGCTTAATATTCTGTTACTATTATTTCTTCTAGTTCCCATACCTTATTGTTTTTTCTGATCAGTGTTTTCATTATTTTATATGTAGAAGGATATTTTTCCCTCAAGTATTTTAATACTCTCAGGCAGTGCTGTCCCACAGAACTTTGATGATAGAAATGTGTGTGCTGCCATACATTAACCACCAGCCCAATATAGCTATTGAGCATTTAAAATATGGCTAGTGCTGACTTCCGGAAACTCAAAACTTACAGAGAATTTTTATGAGTTTATTTAAACCAAACTGATGACATGCCAGAAAGCAAGGTCTCAAATTCTCTAAGAATGACAGTTTCTTTTATACATTGGAAATTATGGAGGGAACCTAAGAAAGATTACATGTAAATAAGATTATGTGCTTCCTTGAGGGTGGTGTAGGGTTTCAGAACAAGCCACCCCAACATGTACCTCAGTGGTGTGGGTTGTTTTGAGCTAAAGGCAACTTAGGTTCAGTTTTAAGAGAAAATTCTGCCCATCCCTTAAACTACCTACAGGACCATGAATTAGGGACTTCACCCATAATAAGAGGTAATGGGTGATAAACTTGTAGACCAACTTCTATGGAAGGGAAAACTTATTTATTAAATATCTGCTCTTATCATTCTGTAATGACCATTTTGTTGGCAGCAAGAATGGCACCCAAAGTATTTGACTGGTGGCGTCAGATTGGACCTTGGTTCAGTAACCTTGGTACTTGAGTTCTGGCAAGGAAAGAACTCAGAGCCAAGCCTCAAACTATAAGAGAAAGTTTATTTAGAAAGTAACAGAAGTAGAATTGAATGGTAGAGGAAATGGGCTCTGGAAACAAGTTACAGAGAAAAAAGAAGGGGCTCTTTGAGCTTAGGAGAGAGAAAGGTAAAGCTAGTGGGTGGGGAGAAGACAAGGGGTGGGGGAAGGTGTGGGCATGCTCTACTCAGTACACTGGGTCTTCTGTTCTAAGGGATTTTAAGGGCAAGGACATCCCAGGGGAGGATCTCAACAGAATATTCATCAGCTTTCCAGGTGTGTTCTTTCAGGGTCATGATCTCTGATTGGTTAGCACCAAGGCCGAGGATCTTTAATCAATGCAGCTGGGCCAGAGGTCAGTGTGGCACTACTTATCTGGTTTTGCTGCTTTTCAGGTCCTGGGGCTAAATAAAACACAACTGAGTCCTAGATGTATTTGTGGTGGGTCAGAACCTCATTGTCCTGGGGGCCTATTGGTTAGGCGCTATTCTTCATCCCTCTGGTTCATTTCCCTTCTAAGGGCATCTAATCCACAAGACTAGTAAAGATGCCACTTTGTTTTCCCAGTTTTGCCTGTTGCTAGGCACCCACAGCTTTCCACCTTGGTGACATTTTCTGTACTTGGGCCATCATCCCCCTTGCTCAACTCATGTCTAACTGCCTACCACAATTTGAAGCCCTCAAGATGCACTATCTCATCTCTAGCACAGAATGTCTTATATACCTAGATCCCCCTTTCTATTTCTAAACCTCTCATGGATGTGGGGTCTCTGACTCTCTTATGTATGCAGGATCCCTAATAGGACAAAAGGCACCTTTTCAGGCCCTCTTTGACAGAGCTAGCTAGACCCTATAAAGCATGACTGACCCTAATTGTTTTGAGTCTTTAACCTCGGGATTAGAAAATTACTAGAAGCACCCTGAAGGCAAAGAAGCTCTGGGAACTTATGAAATAGGACATGCCAGACCTTAGAAGCTGGACTGTGCACCCAAAGATGCACATCGAGACAAGCCGCAGCCTATACTAAAGACCAACTGAAACATCCTGTTCTACAACCACCCCAATCACCTAATAGAAGCTCAAAGCCCCTACCCCTGAGTGCTTCTCTATGCCCATAGCCCTTTCCCTTTTGTGAAAGTAAAAGAAAAACTTCACTCTCTGTACTTCCTTCTCTCTGTGAATTCTTTCATAGCCTATGTCACTGACCAACCTAATAATCCCCATGCATATGTATTAAACTTCGTTATTTTTCTCTTGTTAATCTACCTCATGTCTATTTGATTATTAGACCAGCCAAAAGAAGCTGGAGGGTACAGGAACATTTGTTTCTCCCCTACAGCAGTTATGACTGTGAGGGGTCTGAAAAAGAGGATTACTCTGGCATTTGAAAGGTGTGTTAATCTAGTGCAGAAGAACAATGGATAGGGCTTGATTAAAGCAAAGATAAACCTCTTTATAGGCCTGGGAGATGACTACCTACCACGACCTGCAGTTAAGGATTTTATGAGCAGATAATCCTGTGAGTTAACTTTAGGTCAGATTTATTATAGAATCCCTTTTCTGTTCACACTAGAGCAACTAAGAAACTAAATTTTCAATTTGTTTAAGTTATTCATGATGCCTTTTGAGGATAATGAGGTGAGGAAGATTTTATGTAAGGGTAGGGAGAATTATTGTGATAGGTATAAGGAGCGCTGCAACAATGAGTCTCGCAGTGGGAGTGACATTGGGCTTGTTAAAAAAACAAAATTCAACAACTCACAGATACAGCAAACATACTGGTGGTTGGCTGAAGGGAGAGGGGTTGGGGGGAGCTGTGTGAAAATTAAAAGAAAATTTCAACAAAATGGTGTCACTTGTGCCAAAACCCAAGATACCACACCCAGATTTAATACCTGACCCAATTGCTCTCTTGACCTCTTCCAGAAACAAAGCAACTAGTCTGCAATTTTCTGATTATCATCAAGGGAGAAATTTGTCAAGTCGTCCCTCTCCATTCCTCTCAAACCCCAAGAGGCAATCTGCATAAAAACCCTTGTCTTTCCCCCATCCCTCCAGTAAAAGATGTTCTGGTATGAAAATAATCCTTCTTTTCTTTTGTTAGTAGCTCCCTCGCCTCACCTTTCCTTTCTTAAAAAAAAAACCCCTCCAATTTGTAAAACCCCTAAGACAACCCTTCTAATTACTAGATGTTGCGTGGGTCAACGGCCAGCAGTGATCACAGAATGCTGTGGATGGCTTGTCGAAAAACACGCCAGAAAAAAAACATGCACAGAGACAGACTAGTTTCTGTGGGGAAGTAGGGACAGAATGGCCACCCCCCCTAGTGGGGAGCGCCCCGATTTACCATCCATTCCTGCTTTTATTGGGCTCATTTTGCATAATAATTCAGGTAAAGTACAGTACTCATTAAGGGGAAGTAAGGAACCATAGAAAACAAGGAACTCTGCCGGTCTATTTTGAGTCGGTGTGAAAGAGCTGTAAGACTTTGAGGAACAAACTAACTTCCTCCTTGGACCCCTTTCATTCAACTGAGAGCATTCTAAACAAAGAAGGTTTCACAGTAATTTACATATTCTTTCTTAGGCCTGATCACCCAGGGAATCCGCTCTTTTCAGTACAGAGCTGCACCACCCTGTCATTGTTTCAGGCTTAGCACGGGAACTAAGGCAACCAAGAGATAAGGAGATTTTCTCCCAGAAGATGAGAACTCAGGCTATGTCAAAGCCGAGGAGCAAGGGTCCATCACCCCCTTTTGCTGCAGCCCCCCAAGTCCTTCTTTTGGGGGGCCTCCCAAAAGTGATCGTGCCTGTCTTAGTTCGTTCCCCCCTTGGGGAATCTTACCCGTCTTTGGCTAACCGACAAAGCTTTTTGGGGTTCAGTCATGAATAAAGCAGCAGAAGCAGCATTCCTGCCAGGGAGATAAGCTTTTGTCTCCTTGCTGGCTTACGGTTCCAAGGGCATTCCCTTAGCTTTGGCCTAGGCGGGGGTTTCAGCTTCTGATACCAGTCAGGGCGGTTCCCAACAACTAGATAGGATGATTAATAAAGCCAATTTATTTTTAAAATTATGCTATTATAGTTGTCCAGATTTCCCTCCCTTTCGCCCCCTTCACCCAGTGTCCCCTACTCCCTCAGGCAACCCCCACCGTTGTTCACATCCATGGGTCATGCCTGTAAGTTCTTTGGCTACTTCATATTCTATATTGTACTTTATATCCCCATGGCTATTTGTACTTCTTAATTTCCTCCCTTTATCACCCATTTCCCCCTCCCAACTGGCACCCTGCAGGTAACTAATTTTCTCTTGATTAAAGTCAACTTAGATCTTCAAACTTACTTAGCTTAATTTTGTTTTTTAACAAACCTTTCATATTTTTATGGAGGTATTATAATAGCACACACACGAGTTTACCAACAGATAACACTAACTTTTAAATTGTGTAACAATCTGTATTCTCCCTAACTCTTGGGCAGGTGGCCTCTCCTTGTGCTACAGTGATTTGTCACAAATCTCCCTGGCATCAGGTCTGATTAACATTCTCCAAGAGGGCTGAGTAATTTCTTCCCTTCGCCGCTTACCTGACCTAGATGATGTTTTTTAAAAAGTAACCGGAAAGCTAGAAGAAAGAGGTCTTACAAAACTTTCTTGGCCTGTAGCATTCACGTGAACCTCGCGCTACTGCACCTCCTTCTTGGGCAATTCCTTGCGAGGATGGGGGGCGGGCCGCCTTCTGTCCAAAGACCCTGACTGCAGCCTCTGGGTGGTTCCTAGGCCCCACCCCTCTCGACAAGGACCCGCTCCGCCCCACCCCTGCCCTGTGAAGCCTGAGAGCCCCGCCCCACCCCGCGGGACGACCCTGAGGCGCGCCAGTCGACGCGCTGACGTACGACGTTCCAGGTACTTTCCCCAGCAGCGGATCGGGCTTACGTGGGGGCGGGGCGGGGCGCGGAGTGCGCATGCGCCACAGCCCCAGCACTCAATCCCGAATCGTGAGGGGACCTGAGCTTCTCCGCCGGCAGAGGCTCCGTTCGCGCTAGCTCGCTTCATCGGCCATGTCTGCCACCATCGAGCGGGAGTTCGAGGAGTTGGATGCTCAAAATCGTTGGCAGCAGCTCTACTTGGTGAGTCGAGGGTTCGCACAGCAGGCGCTGTAGTCCCGGGACCAAAGCTCGCGCCCGCTGGCTCTCTTCCGCCTCCCCCGCCTCCCGCTGAGGGCGGAAGTGGCCGCGCGCAAGCAGCGTCAGGGCTGCGCCTGCGCCGACGGTGTCTCTAGTCCCTTGTGAAGAAAAGACAGTAAATGAAGGGGCTGTCCTGTGTAAACGCGAGCGCAGAATGTGTTCTAGAAGGCTGCGACGCTAAAGCGACCTCGTGTGGCGGGCGTGGGTGTGTTTTCCGTCGCCCGGTGGGGTTGGAACCTGTGCGGCTGGCAGTGCCCTTGGTAGTTGGGGTTGGGCGAGGGATCTGTGAGACCTGCGTCACTCCAGGAGGCTGCGGGGCGGGGGGGGGGGTGGGGGACGGCGAGGCCCTGGGTAACAGTAGGGAGGGCTGGGGGCTGGCAGCTAGTCTTTGGGACCTCGTAGCGGGAGGGAGGCAGCGGCTTCGAATTGGGCTTCACATTTGTTTGCCGTCCTCTGTACCTGGTTTTGTTCGCGGACACCTTTTCCCCCCGGGCCGTGACACCCATTTTAGAAGGTTCTGCGGGCCCTTGCCTCGGTTGAGTGGATGTTACCTGGGCCTCGAAATGGTAGTGACTAAACCGGAGTGGTGGCGAGAGGTCCTGGCGATGAGTAATGTTCATTTTCTCAGTGAGCCCAAGGCCTCAGCTGTGGGTCGTCTTCCACAGAGGTTCCAGGAACAAGAATAGGCTTTCGTTGTATTAAATAATGAGGTCTTTCTCTTTTCAGTTTTCTTTACTGAGGCACACTTTACATAACAGTTAAATACGCATTTTATGTATGTAGTTGAGCGGGTTTCATAAACATATACCCCAGTGCAAACACCATTCAAATCAAAATAACCTTTCCATCACCTCAGAAGGTGCTGTCTAACCCCTCCCGAACCCATAGGCTCCTACTGTGCTGATCTCATTACCATGAAATACAACAACCGTTCCTGTTCTCGAAGTCGTGGAAGTGGACTCACATAGTTGAAGTCTAGGGACTAGCTTCTTTAGCTCATCTAGAGAACCTTTAATTCAAATGGGACTTGATCTTGTCTCTTTTAAAATGACTTAATTGCCTGTTCTCTACTGTTTAATTATTAGCATATTATTCCCAAGATTGAATTGAGTGGTTGTGAGTTAAATGCTGCTCCTCCTGGTGGTTCACTCTGTGTACAGTAAAAGAGAAGTCTTTCCTGTAAATCTTGATGGTCCTGGGTTTTTCCCCATTCCATTTAATTAGATGACAGTTAAAAAAATGTTTTGTCATTATGTTCATAATGTAACATTTTCCTCTTCAACACAATAGCGGGAAGTATTATAAATGTCCTGATTCATATGGGTACAGAGTACATTAGGATAGGGCAATAACTTCAAAGAATGCTGGTAAAGACTTTCCCAAATATAGAAAAATTTAAATGCAAATTCTAGTAGGAATCTATGTGAGAGCCTGCCAGCTGTGTCTTTTCCAGTTACATTTGTTTTAGCAGAGGCTGCTCTCTCCAAGTTGCGAGTTATGTATTAAAATACAGATTTGAGAAGAGAAAAGTGAATGCTAGAAATTAGTTCAGCTTAACATTTTGGTTAAGCAGTTTGATATAGACAGACACAGACATAAATATAGATATTCCTTGAAAATTCAGTGAAAATTGTAATCTTTCTGATCAGGAAAATGCACTTGTATCCACTGAAAATTTCACATTTAGTTTCAAGGATATCAGGAAACCCTTCTGTGGATTCCTGCCTAGGTGTCCTTTAGTTTATTGGATTGGTTATTATTTTTTCCTAATGGAGGAACAACAGTATTAGTTTGGTCAGGAGAAATCATTCAACACACACTGGTGTTACAGTAAAAGTAGATCTCAAACTGAGAAAGTTAGCAATGCAAATAAATCTAGCCTAGAAAGAGTGTAGTGTTTTCCTTTGACTGTAGAATATCTATTTAGCCATTCTGCCAATACGTGCTGAGTACCAGTAGCATTCCAGCCCTTGCTGTGGGATTTGGAGATTCAGCAGAGAATGCCAATAACCAAGTTTCTGTTCTTGAGGACCTCACATTCTAGTATTTGTTCTCTTGAGGTCCTCATTGCAATTCTATATTTTCATTCATTCATTTATAACATGTCTGCTATGAGTCAGTGTTAGACTGAGTCCCTGCTCTTAAGGATACAGCCTAGTGGGGAGTAGTAAATAGGTAAGCAGACAAAAATGTAAAAGTAATAAGTACAAAAGCTAGTGTTAAGCACACAGGGTACTATATATCCCCCAAAAGGGTCCAGTGGGAGTTCTGGTGAAGCTTCCTGGAGGAGGGAGGGCCTTACCTAAGTCTTGAAGGATAAGTTGACCAGGTGAAGAGAAGAGGGGGAGGGAATTAGTGTTCCAGAAAGGAAAGAAAGGTATTCAAAGGCACAGAGCATAGTGTGTCAAGAGAACCACCAACAATTTAGACTGATGAGGAGTGTGGTGTGAATTAGAGGTTCTCAAGAGTAAGAGCCTAAGAAGCTCTTGTAAATCAGACCAAGGAATTTGAGCTAGTTGATAAATGTCACTGAGGAATTTTAAGCCTGGAAGTACCATGTTCATATTATATTTACTTAGTAGCAAGATCATTCTACCAGTGAGTTGAATGAAGGCTAAGTGTAGGTAGGTAGCACAGGGAAGTAGTAGTCTGTTGGAGTAAACCTGAAGAGAAATGTTGAGCTCCTGAACTAAGGCAATGGCAGTAGGAACGAAAAAGAGAGAGAGATTTGAAATGGTAAGGGAATAGATGTATTTGATTTTGAAACTATTCAACTCGGAGTACCTGTAAGACACAGAAATGCAAATAGTTTAATATAGTTTAATATATATATTTGGAGTTCAGGAGAGTCTGAGCAAAAATATGATTTTGGACTTTTTGAGCACAAAAGTGGTCTTTGAGGTCCTGGATATGGGTGAGTTTACCTAGGGAAAATATGGGGGGGGGGTTGGAAATGCTGAAGGCCAAGGACAAAATCTTGGCAGACAACATTTAAGGGCATAGCCTACGTAGAGAAAAAGATGCTTGCAAAAAAAGACTAGGGAGAAATAGCCATAGAAATGGGGAGAAAATCAGTATCAGAGAGAGTATGGAGGGAGTTGGTCAGCAGGGCCACATGCTGTAGATGGGACAGCTAAGGTCAAAACTGAAAGGGCCTATTGAATTAATGACTAGGACATCAACAGATACCTTAAAGAGCAGTTTCAGTGGAGTACTGAAGTCAGATGCCAGGCATTGAAAAGACAAGGTGGGAAGAAGTAGTAATGAGCAAATGTACACTGCTATTTTAAGAAGCCCAACTTACTGAGATGGCATTGGGAAAGGTAGCTAAAATGAAGCATGATTATGTGACTTTTCTATTTAAAACCTTTGGTGATTGCCATCACTTGTAATGTAAAATTCAGGCCACATGTCCCACCTCCCAATATGACTTTCTCCTCTTTTCCATTAGGTTCTGTTCCTTTAAATGTGCATGTTTGTTCTCCCGTTGGGCTGTTATAAATGTAATCCTCTTTCCATTAGTACAGCTTTTGCCCCTTTCCTTTCCCCTTTTGCTTAACTGCCTCTTACTCATCCCCGAAGTCTCACTTCCTTAGAGGGTGACTTCACAACCCTCCCAAGGCAGGGTTTGATCTCCTGCTAAATATTTCTGTAGCATCCCACGACTTCCCCTTTCATAGCAGTGCACTGGATCAAATTCGGCAACAGATTACTTAAGGAACAAAATTTGCATTTAGCAAGCCACTTTTGCTTGAGTAGGGAAAGGATGTTTAAGTGGGCTTTCTGCTTTGTATGGCACAGCAGGGGGTGATATTTATGATAATGTTTCAGAAGAGTTGTGCTTTTTTAGCAATGCTTACTGAATAAGGAAAAGAAAGTCTTTACTCTTTTATTTTTACTTTAAAATTTTTTTCTAATATTTTATTTTCAGTTGCAGTTGACTACAATATTAAATTAGTTTTAGGTGTACAACCCAATTATTAGATATTTTATCGTATAACTTAGGAAGCGATCACCTCGATAAATCTAGTACCCATGTGCCACTATATATAGTTCGTACAATATTATGGACTATATTCAGTATGCTGTACTTTACCTCCCTGTGACTATTCTGTAACTACAAATTTGTACCTCTTAATCCCTTTACCTTTTTCATCCATCCTCCCAACCCCTCTTTTAACTGGCAACCATCAAAATGTTCTCTGTATTTATGAGTCTGTTTCTGGTCTACTTGTTTGTTTATTTTGTTTTTTAGATTCCACATATAAGTGAAATCATGGCATTTTGTCTTCCTCTGTCTGACTTACTTCACTCAGCACAATACGTCCTAGGTCCATAAATGTCATTGCAGATGGCAAGCTTTCATTCTTTTTTATGGCTGAGTCATATTCATTGTATATGTACACCTCTTCTTTATCTGTTCATCTATTGATGGACACTTAGGTTGTTTCCATATCTTGGCTATTGTAAATAGTGCTGCAATGAACATACAGATGTATACGTCTTTTCAATTTAGGGTTTTAAATGTCTTCAGATAAATACTGTCTTTGCCTCTTGTTATATAGCCTTTGTTTTAAAGTCTTACTTTTGTCTCATATAAATATTGCTACCCCAACTTTTTCTTTATGTTTTCCTTTTCATGAAATATCTTTTTCCATCTCTTTTAGTTTCTGTGTGTCTTTCAATGTGAAGTGAGTCTTTTGTAGACAGCATATGTAAGAGTCTTGTTTTTGTTATCCATTCAGCTTCTATGTGTCTTTTGATTGGAGCATTTAAAGTAATTGTTAGTGGATATGAATTTATTGCCATTATATTCATATTGTTTATTTTTTAAAATTTTGTATTTATTTTTTATTGTATTATTTATTTATTTTAAAGTATATTTTGTTGGTTATGCTATTACAGTTGTCACATTTTTTTCCTTCCCTTTATTCCCCTCCACTCTGCACACCCACACCAGCATTCCCTACCCCCCCACCTTAGTTCATGTCCATGGGTCGTACATGTAAGTTCTTTGGCTTTTCCATTTCCTGTACTACTCTTAACCTACCCGTCTGTTTTGTACCTACCATTTATGCTTTTTATTCCCTGTACGTTCCCCCCAGTCCCGTTCTCCCCACTCCCCCTCCCCGCTGATAACCCTCTGTGTGATCCCCATTTCTGTGATTCTGTTTCTGTTCTAGTTGTTTGCTTAGTTTTGTTTTGTTTTGTTTTGTTTTTAGATTTAGTTGTTAATAGTTGTGGGTTTGTTATCATTTTACCCTTTGACATTTCTTGTAATACTGGTTTGGTGGCAATGAACTCCTTTAGCTTTTTTGTGTGTGGAAAGCTTTTCATCTGACCTTCAATTCTAAATGATAGCTCTGCTGGTAGGTTGTAGGTTCTTGCTTTTTATCACTTTGATAATGATACTGATGTTGGTATGCTTGAAGTTGTCCCAGAGGCTTCTTATACTATCCTGTTTTAGATTTTTTTTCTTTTTCTTTTTTTTTTTCTGTTCTGATTGTTTTCTGCTTCCTCATCTTCCATGTCTCTAATTTGATCCTCTGCTTCACATGCTCTACTATTGATTCCCTGTAATGTGTTTTTCATTCAGTTAATTTATTAATTTCTGACTGGTTTATTTTAATGTTTTCTGTCTCCACTTTTATGTTTTCTATCCCTTTATGGAAGTTCTAAGTAAGTTTATCTACTTTTCCCCTTAGTTCATTGAGCATACTTATAATCTGTGCTTTGAACTCTGCATCTAGTAGATTGCTTATCTCCATTTGTTTAGTTCTTTTTCTGGAGTTTTTTTCTGTTCTTGCATTTGTGACATGATTCTTTGTCTCATTTTGGCTGCCTCCTTATGTTTGTTTCTGTATATTAGTTAGAGCTGCTGTATCTCTCAGGCTTGGTAGAGTGGCCTTGTGCAGTAGCTGTCCTGTAGGGTCAGTGACACAGCCTCTCCAATTATTGAGCTAGGCACTCCAGGTGTGCCCCTGTGTGGGCTGTGTAACCCTCCTGTTGTAGTTGAGCCTTGATTGCTGTTAGCACCTCAGTGGGAGGGTTTTACCCCAGGCCACTGGGCTCCAAGCATTGACTGGGAGCATTGGCTACCACCGCAGTGGAGGATCAGCTGTGTAGGGCCTGACCCCTTGGCAGGTGCAGTCCGTACTTCAACAGGGCTCTGGTCCCCAGTGTGTTTGCCCCTTGAGTGTGTCACTGTGGAAGTGGGAAAGGCTTTACTCCTGAGTAAAAACTAAATACAACTAAAAGCTGGACTTGCTTAATAGTGTGAGAACTATTGCTGTGCATGTTATTGTTGAATGGCTTGCAGGAAAAATGAATTTATTGTTTTGAGTCTGAAATTCTCTGGACCCGTATTCCTTTTTACCTCCTTTGAACAGTTTCTTTTATAACAAATTTTGATAGTAAGTTTTTTGGGAATGAATTATTGGGCTGAAACAGAATAGACTTTTACTTTATTTTTACATGATTAGGGGAAATAGCCTAAAGAGAGAGGTTGGAGGTTAAAGAAATAGAAGGGGATGATTGTGGAGCCAGAAACCTCAGAATGCAAGCACTGGTGGGAGCAAGAACACAAAGGTAGAAAAGTTGACCTTGAAACGACATAGTTGGCAGAAGTGAGATTGCTGGAAAAGTCTAATTTGTTCTCACTGACAAAACTGTTAATATTAATGTCATCAGAAGTTATTTTTGGCTTTGGGGAAATACTTACTTTTTTGCCTTTACTTTAGCCACTACTGATTGCTGTGTGAATCAGGCTGGGATGTGAGAAGGGGAAAGAAAAGGAATGGAGTCTTGTGAGCCTATTGGGAACTGTATGGAAAGGGCAAAGCCTAAATTATGGAATAATGTTTATAGTAAGTGGTGGCTCAGAAAGAATTTGGTTGGCTACTTAGTTTCAAAACCATGGAACTCTGAACTGACTGGTCATTTTTCTTTAACAATTTTTTTTTCAATTGTAGTTTTTGGTCATTCTTCTTTGTTAGAAATTAGTAGTTCAAATGTCAGAGTAAGATCATATGGTGTCACTCATTTGGAATCTAATGAACTGGACTAACAAGAGAAATGGGGACAGACTTGTAAATGGAGAGGATGACAGCTAAGGGGATGGAGGTGGGGGTGGAAGGATTAGCAAAAAGAAAGAAGGACTCAAGGACATGGACAACAGTGTGTTGATTGCTGGGGGGAGGGTGATAGAAGGGACTAAATGATAATGGGGAAAACACAATAAAGATTAAATTTAAAAAAAATAATAAACAAAAATTTTTTATTGTAATTTTGCTCATTACTAGAAATTAGTAGTTCAGTTATTGTCAGAGTAAGATAAGTTTTATTATTTGTGAGCCAGCTACTTTTTATTTATTTATTTATTTTTACATTTATTTATTTATTTATTTATTTATTTATTTATTTATTTTAGAGAGAGAGGAAGGGAAAGAAACATCGCTTTGTTTTTCCATTTATTTATACATTCATTGGTTAATTATGTACCTTGACCAGGGATTGAACCTGCAACCTTCATGTATTGGGATGGCACACTAACCGAATGAACTACCTGGCCAGGGCTGCCAGTTACTTTTTAGAAGATATCAAGCAAACTCAATTCTAGTACTTACCATGGGCAGCTAATTAAGCACAGTAAATTAAAGCTGTCTTATTCTAAAACAGTTCACTTACAATGTCTACTTCACATTTCCCACTCTTGATTAGTCCTAATGCTCAGTGCTTTTACATGGTTGCACAGTCTCGTGTATGAAACACTGACTTTTCCTTGAAAATCGCTTGCTTTCTCACACCTTGTAGTCTGCACATGTTGGATATACTGTGCCTACCTTTTCTATCTTGGAAACATCTTCAAGACTAGACTCCAGTCTCCTTAGGCAACCTTATATGCTCCTCCTTCTCTGATTCCTGAGCCCTCTATATTCTTTTATTTGAGTATTAATCACATTATTATAACTGTCTACTTGTCTGTCTAGCTGCCTGAGGGTTGTGTCATTTTTCTTTGTTTTTCCACCATTTGCCTGTAGGTCTGAGACATTATGGATGCTTAAGTATTTATTAAATAAAAGAATACTGCCCCCTCACTTTTTTAAAAAGATTGTATTTATTTATTTATTTATTTATTTATTTTCAGAGAGAGGGGAAGGGAGGGAGAAAGGGAGAGAAACATCAATGTGTGAGGGAAATATCAGTTGGTTTCTTCTCACATACCCCAAAGGGGAACCTGTCCCAAAACTCAGGCATGTGCCGTGACAAGGAATCAAACCAGTGACCTCTTAGTTCACAGGCCAGTGCTCAATCCACTGAGCCACACCAGCCAGGGCTGTCCTCCTTTTAAAGTATCAGCACCTTGGTTTATTCTAACTTCCTCATTTACAGCTAAAGATACAGCAGCACAAAATGTGGTTGTGACTTGTGTAGTTACCATATCCATTAGTGACACAGCTGGGACCCAAATTTGGTCCTTGTGATTCTCATTACAGTGTTCTCATTTGCCAGTGTGACAATCTAAATTGCTTTCTTCTTGCATTGTAATTGAGATTAATGACATTGAGGGAGTCATTTTAATTTTTGATGACAGGGAGGGAATGGAATGTGTTACAATAAGTAGGGTCATTTTGGGACTGAAGGCCTTTAAAACAGTATCTGGGATCCATGGATAAGACTGGATTTCCAAGTCCCCTGAAACTGTATGCTAAAGTGTGTGTGGGCAGTCGCTGGGATATTTAGTTTCTGTGTGATTACATAGCTTTTGTCAGATTCTTAACTCTGTGATTCTTCAAAAGATAAATGCCCTGGCTGGTGTGGCTCAGTGGATTGAGTGTAGGCCTGTGAACCACGGGGTTGCTGGTTCGATTTGCAGTCAAGGCACATGCCTGGGTTGTGGGCCAGGTTCTCAACAGGGGGCACGGGAAAGGCAACCACACATTGATGTGTCTCTCCCTGTCTCTCTTCCTTCCCTTCCCCCCGCTCTAAAAATAAATAAATAAAATCTTAAAAAAAAAGATAAGGACCTCTGCTTGAAGGGAAGAAAGCTTTGGGACTGGTGCCCCATTAGAGAATATATAATTAGAAACCATACTGTGTTTTGCCTTTGAGATACGAAGTCTACCTGGAAAAAGTCCAGCCATTGTTAATATAACAAGAATGGTTTAAGCAAAATCAGTGTAACCTGGCAGCCAAGGAGAGTGGACTGAAATGCTCATGTGTGAATAATGATGACTGCACTGTACTAATTAGTGGGGGTGGTAGACATCGTTGAGTGAGCATGTGTACTGTGTGGCTGTTGTATTCAAAATGAGTGAGTTGAGTAGTAACTCTGCATCAGATTTTCCATTAAACTTGATCATTCCTCCATGGAAACTATTTGGATGATTTAGAAGGCCACAGCTATGGGCATCTGGTGATTGGAAGCTTGATCATGACAATGGACCTGTTCATCCATCATGTCTTATGTAGAGTTTTTTGATGAAACATCAAATCACCCAGGTAACTCAGCCCCCCTAAGCCCAGATGTGGTACCCTCAGACTTCTGGTTTTTCCCAAAACTAAAATCACCTTTGCAAGAGAAGAGATTTCAGACCATCGATGAGATTCAGGAAAATATGATGGGGCAGGCGATGGTGATTGGGAGAACTGTGTGAGGTCCCAAGGTGCCTAGGCTGAGTTGGGGACTGAGTTGGGGCCTGAGGCGTTCTTATCCTGTGTACAGTGTTTCTTGTGTCTTATATCTTCTTTAGTAAATGTCTCTATTTTTCATGTTGTATGGCTGAAAAGACCTTATACATTCTATAGGTTACTGATACTTATAATTATGTAAATCTTTATAGATACATTCACCCCCTAGTATTTCTCTCTTGCCTCTTGTTCAGTATCTTGATTTGAACAGAATTTCAACAAACCATTTTTTGTGGATTCCCACAACCTTAGTATCCACAGAATTCCCCATTTGCAGTTGGAGGACTATTACTGCTCTAGCAGGCTGCTCTTTCTTCTATCTGTTGGCTTTGTTCTCTTATTCTGCTCATTCTCTTTTAGATAGTAAACTACAGATACAGACAGATCAGATCTAGAAAAGCAAAATTACAATTTACATAAGTATGCTCTTCACTTTGTCAAGTAAGTATTCATATGATTTGTTTCCTCTGGAAATTGTTATCTATAGATTCTCAACACTATCTTCTCTGTGGTAGTTCCACTTAATATTCCATTAAAGTTGTTATTTCTTGTTGGTCAACTGTTAGGGGCAGAGAAAATTTAAACCAGCTAGTAAATTAGAACTTTTGGTAATACCCTCAGTTACTTGGCTAATAGGGAGTGGCCATACACTAAGTCAGTTTAGTAAGTAAAATTTAAAACATAGCAGCTGATAACTGAGGAAGAGATACAGTTCAGCAGGTTAATTCAAAAGACTATAACTTCTGACTCCCCTGTTCTGAGTAGAATACTAAACTTTTCTGTTATATTGTTAATTAGAGTGATGTTCTACCTTTCCAGGTCATTGTCTGAAATAGCTATTAAAAGTGAATGTAGCACTCTAACCAGGCAGCCTAGAGTCTGGTTGCTTGTCTCTCTGTATATGCAAAACACAAAAATTTGTGGGGAATGAAATAGGTTTCCTTTTATTAACAGGCTTCCCATTTTGAGGGAGCTGGGACCAATCCTGCTCCAAACCCACCTCTCCTGGAAAGCACAGAAATCCAGCTACCCCCTGAAAGATTAAATTCCAAATTGATGTACAGAAGTTCTCCATGCCCTGGCTGGTATGACTCAGGGAATTGAGAGCTGGCCTGTGAACGAAAGGGTCACCGGTTCGATTCCCAGGCAGGGCACATGCCTGGGTTGTAGGCCAGGTCCCCAGTGGGGGCCACTTGAGAGGCAACCAGACACCGATGTTTCTCTCCCTTTCTTTCTCCCTTCCTTCCCCTGTCTTTAAAAATAAATAAATAAAATCTTTAAAAAAAAAGTTCTCCATTATTGCTTCTCTGTAGTCCAAGGTTGTTACTAGAATCAATTGCTGTCTTTCCAGCTCTAGGCCCTCTCCCTCATGCCAGAGTTGCCATTGCCTTTCAGCAGCTCTGTCTCTGTCTGTCTCTGTCTCTCTCAGGGTCTAGGGTGCATTGACGGTTTACTCCAGATGTTTCTTGTGTCTTGTATCCAGATGGTTGTTCAGGGGAAGCTCCATTCATGGAGAACTTCCCAGCTCATGCCTCCATGTGTTGCTCTCAGCCTGGGTGCACTGCTCTCAGAGCAAGACAATAGAAGCAGTCCAGGACCCATGTGCTGGGCTATACTGGGTAATAGCATTGCAAGGGCTGGACCCTGGTGAGGGATGCATTCCAGCCTGGGGCCCTGCCTCTGGGAGCTGTTTTTCAAGCATGTGGGACCTAAGATCCAATCGGTCCTGGCATCTGCCGCTCCCTCCAGTGTAGGGCAAAGTGAGAGAGAGAGAGGCTTCTGCCCACCTTCTGTTTTAAAGGCCTCTGCCAAAATCCTATGTGCATCAGAAGCCAGTGGGAGTGTCTAGCTTTACAATCAGTGTGTTCCATGTTCTCTATGTTTGCCTTTTCCCCTTCTTCCAGCCTCCATGTGTAGCAAGGGGGCAAAGTCTTAAACCACACATGCTCTATACAAGCTCCCATTTCTGCTGAGTCATGAGCTGGTCGCTGCCTTGGGCAACCTGCCTTCTCCAGCAGCCTCTCCCTTCACTGGAGTGGGGAGGGACAAGCCACTTTTAATCTTTGATTCTGCCTTGGAGTTTTCTTCTTGCCCTCTGCCTTTTCCCAGGGATCTGGCCTGACCCTTATGTTATAGTGCTATGTTAAATGTATTTAATGTAGTGTTAATTTAATGCTCTATTAATGGTAGAGTAATAGTAATTGTTATAGATCATAAGTATCTTTTGACACCTTTAAGGTGAAATCCGTGAAAGAGAGAAATATGCACATACATAGAGTCCTCCAAAATTTACCATGGGATTTCAGGGGTTTCATAGGCCCCCTAAAGACTTTTTGAGGTTGATGACCTTTAGGAAAGAAATCCTGGTGAGGAAACTTATTTAAGATTAGATACTTTTATCTGTGGATTTCTTTTCTTTTAAGATTTTATTTATTTATTTTTAGAAGGAGGGGAAAAGATGGAGAGAGGGAGAGAAACATCAATGTGTGGTTGCTTCTTGAATGCCCCCCCACCAGGGACTCGGCCTTTAACCCAGCCATGTGCCCTGGCCAGGAGTTGAACTAGTGACCCTTTGGTTCACAAGCTAGTACTCAGTCCACTGACCCAAACCAGCCAGGGCTATGTATGGATTTCTAATATCTTTTTCAAGGTAATAGTTTCATGATTGTTTCTTTTAATGTATTCTTTTTATTCTTTCACAGTCCAGTATGTCTGATTTAATATACTGTTTCTTCTGTCAGTTTCATTTAGTTCATGCCACTAATCATTAGTAACTTCATTTTTTTTCATAAGTGAGATTTTATTGGTTGTTTCGAGGATAAGTACACAGACATTTCAATTTGTACACAACTCTTAACATACATACCAAAAATGTAAAGTCAGGAGTTCTGCCCAAGGTAGATATATATGTAGATATGCTTTCCTTTTTCACACAACTAAAAGAAGGACAGCAATTATTTAAAAACAATAAACAACCTGAACTGCCAGAAAATTGAACTGTATGGAAGTCCAACAACCAAGCAGTTAAAGAAGAAATAGTGTTCCAGACTGGTAGGAGTGGCAAGATGGGCACCGAGGTGCAGAGGACACGCTGCAAGGCACCAGCTGGCAGACCTGGAAGTCACACATTTGCTTGCAGATAAACTGGGAGGAACAACTGGGGAGTGAGACAGAACATGAAACCCAGGGTTCCAGGAAAGGGAAATAAAGCCTCAAAACCTCTGACTGTAAAAAGCTGTGGGAGTTGCAGTGGTGGGAGAAACTCTCAGCCTCATAGGACAATTTGTTGGAGAGACCCATAGGGTCCTGGAATGTTCACAAATCCACCCACTCAGGAATCTGCACCAGAAGGGCCCGCTTTGCTTCTGGGTAGCAAAGGAAGTAACTAAAAGTGGGGTGAGAGCTGGGCAAATGGCATTGTACCCTCTCTGACCCCTCCTTCACATACAGCACCATAACCTGATGAAGTAGGTTGCCCAGCCCTGGCCAATGCCTAAGGCTCTGCTCCTTACAACCTAATAGGTGCACTGAGACAAAGAAAAAATGACCCAAATGAAAGAACAGATCAAAATTTCAGAAAAGAACTAAGCAATGAGGAGGTAGATAACCTATCAGATGCAGAGTTCAGAACACTGGTAATGAGGATGCCCACAGAAATGATTGAGTATGACCGCAAAATAGAAGAAGTGAAGGCCATGCAAAGTGAAATATACAGGTAACCAACGGTGAAGGGAAGGGAACAAAAGGAAGAAATAAAACATCCAGCTGGGACAGAATGAACAAACAAGAATGGAAAAAAAAACGAGGAGAGGCTTAGGAACCTCCAGGACAACTTTAAATATTCCGACATCCGAATCATAGGGGTGCCAGAAGGAGAAGAACAACAGCAAGAAATTGAAAACTTATTTGAACAAATAATGAAGGAAAACTTCCCCAATCTGGAGAAGGAAATAAATATGAAAGTCTAGGAAGCTGAGAGAGTCCCAAAGAAATTGGAACCAAGGAGGAACACACCAAGACGCCTCACAATTAAATTACCCAAGATTAAAGATAAAGAGAGAATCTTAAAAGCAGCAAGAGGAAAGGAGAGAGTTACCTACAAAGGACTTCCCAAGGGCTATCAGCTGATTCCTCAAAAGAAACCTTGCAGGCAAGAAGGGGCTGGAAAGAAGTATTTGAAGTCATGAAAGGCAAGGACCTACATTCGAGATTTCTCTCTCTAGCAAAGCTATCATTTAGAATGGAAGGGCAGATAAAGTGCTTCCCAGATAAGGTTAAGTTAAAGGAGTTCATCATCACCAGGCCCTTATTCTATGAAATGTTAAAGGTACTTATCTAACAAAAAGAAGATCAAAACTATGATTTGTAAGGACAACGAACTCACAAGCATCCACAACTGAACCTAAAAAAAAAAACAAAACCACAAAACAAACTTAAGGAAACCACTAGAACAGGAACAGAATCACAGAAATGGGGATCACATGGAGGGATATCAGCAGAGGGCAGGGGAGAATGGGGGGGAAGAAGCATAATTGGTAGGCACGAAGTAAATGGGGAGGTTAAAAATAATATAGAAAACAGTGAAACCAAAGAATTTGTGTGTACAACAGATGCACATTAACTAAGGGGAGCCAATGCTGGAGGGAGAGGAGGGTCCAGGGCAGAGGCGGATAAAGGGGAGAAAAAGCAGGACAACTGTAATAGCATAATCAATAAAATATATTAAAAATAATAAAGATAATGTAAAGTGATATATTGTGTTTTTTCTTGAAGTCATTCCAGTCATTTTCCAGCTTAAAATTTGAAGACTAATTTTCTCAATAGAGGATCCAGTACCAATATCTACAAATGTTGATGTGCTGTTACAGCAGTCTAATTTACAATTTAATATCATGTATAGTACATAGTCAAATTTTCAGTGTTTCACAGCATATTACAAAGTTACTAGGAAAACTGGAGTAACACAACAAAGATGTTACAGAGTGCACAAAATTCTGACAGGGAGAGCCCAGGTCAAGGAGTGGTTTTCTTTAGGAGACAGTTCTACCAAAAACATGAGAATAGAAGTATTTTTAAATGTTCAAGGTACAGTGAATGCGTGAGTGACTCCAAGGTGCCATTTAATATGCTTTGTATTATAGGGTATAAAAACTGCCCCCATCTATGGACTGTTAAGCTGATATCCAAGAAAATCAAAGCCTCCTTTGTTCAATATCCCAACATTTTCTGGCTATACAAGCAAATGATTTCACCTCTTAAAAAAGCACTTACACTTAAAAAAAATGGGATGAGGTGGAATTCCCTTCTTAAAAATGTTTCTAGAGCTACTAAAAAACTTGCATTTACCAAATAGTTAATAAAAATATTCTTCTGGATTGTAGAAGAATGGAGACAGGGACCAATGGTAAGACATGATATATGAAATTAATCAGACTTGGCTTCTTTTTCTCTGCTGCATCTGAGGCTGGACTCTCCTTGTTGTTAGTTTCTCCATTTTCTGTAGGTAGAGTTTAGGTTCCTGGTTAGCTACTTCAGCCTGTTTTCCCTTTGCTCCCCTTCTCCTTTTTATTTATACTTTTTTTGTCTGCAGATTTATCCTTTCCTGCCACCTTTTTTGGCTTGGTTTCCACAGGTTTAGCTGAAACCTCCCTGATCTTTTGGGCTCCTTTGCTGCCCCCTTGGTGGAGCTGACCTTCCTCTAGGACATTATGGTGGTGAGGCAGGCTTACACAGAGTGCCTGAGGGCCCCAGTGAGCAGAGAACCTTTGTAAATCTGAACTGCCTGGCTGCTTCTACTTCATTTGCCTCATTTGTAGCTTTAATTGAAACTGCTCTTACTCCTCTGAAGAAAATCTCATACTGAATTATTTTGTTTCTTCTCTTGCTATATTTGAAGAGATTCGTACTTTTAAAGCTAACAGTTCCTCTTAACCGTTTACTTAATAGTGCTTCAAGGAATTTCTTAGGTGGGTGGGAGTAAGGTCATATGACTCCCTGTTTCTATTCGAGGGCTGGTATGCTGGGGTAACCTTAGAAAATTGTCTGTGTCAGTACGATTTGCCTCTATGTTCATTTGTGTCTTAATTACTGAAGTTATAAAAAAAGTTCACATTTCATGTCTTAAAGTTTTTATTCTTTAAATTTCTATTGCTGTAACTTAAATTTTATCATTGTTAGGGTGAAATTGTTATTTCATAATACTTTATTATATAATATTAAATAATATTTTCATACTTGGTATATATCTTTGTTCTATATAGTGCACAGAAAACTTTATATCCTTGTGCTGTAGAATATTCTACTTTGAACTCTTGTGATAGAGCAGAGAATAAGAATTAGGAGGCTGGAAAAGGGTAATCTATTAATTTTACAAGAAAAAATAGGACTAAGATAATCCCAAATTGATAGATTTTCTACTAATGAGAGAATATACTTATATTTCTTTCTTTGTACTTAAGGTCCCTAAATGAATCCTGAATTATATGGTGATTAAATGTTCACTTTTTTTTTTTTAAGTCAAATGTTTTTGCATATATTCTGGCTAAAGATACTGTGGAGGGACACCATAAAGTATGAAGCTAAATATCATGCATTCTTTAAAAACCATTATTTTAGTGTTCAGGCTTGGTTGTGGCCCTTATTATGCCTATCACTGATTGGGGAGATAGGATCCCCGGTGTAGTAAGTTGTGCTGTGCACTACACTTCTCTTTGAGAAGCTCTCCTCTTTGAGGGAGAGAGTTTAGTAAGGATGAAATAACTAATCTTGACTGAGCTAGTTTGTATTAGGCATTTGCTGTATACTTATGTAAGTTATCAAAGAAGTGGCTCCAAATCAGAAAACTGAGACTCGATTTTTCCAAATTTATAGTACATTTGAGTGGTAGATACAGATAAGAATCCGGGACTTAACTTTAGAGTCTGTGTTTGAAAAACTAAGTAATTTGTTTAAGATTAAATGAACATGGCAAAAATTAAAATAGTACAGAATGGTATGTATTAGTAGAAAAGTCCATCACTGCCCTTTGTTCTCCCTAGTTCCTTCTCTGTTGCCAGACATATTTTAACCTTATGTAAGCTGTTGCCTGCTTGCCTCCCTTTCTCCCTCTATCTGTCCCATCCCTATGAAACAAATACTAGTATACTGTTTTACACCTTGCTTTTTTCACTTAATATACCTCAGAAGTTTTTCTATACAAATCTCATGTGTTCGTTTTAACAGTTAAATAGAATTTAACTGCTTGTCTGTCATGAACATGTAGGTTATTTCTACATGTCAATTAGCTATTATAAACAATGCTGTATTTAATTTTCCAAAGAAGTTGTACCAGTGTGCATATGTTTCTATCAATAGTTTAAGAAAGTGTCTGTTTCCCTATACCCAGTTATGTTATTAAACTTTTGATCTGTGTCTGATTGATAAAAAATGGTCTTACTATAGTTATAATTTGCACTTCTGTCATTATGAACGAAACTGAACCATTTTCCTTATTTTTAAATGCCAGTTTTCATTCCTCTTTTTGATATGTAGGAGCTGTTTACATATTAAGAAAGTTAAGTATTTGCCATAGATTGCAATTTCTTTTTTCAGTTTATGATTACCTTTGGACATGTTTATGTTATAGTTTTATGAAAGGCAGATTTATCAGCCTTTACTAGTTTTTGTTAATTTGTTTTTTGTGCCATGGCTTAAAAGGCCTTCTATATTCTTTGATTATAAAAATTTTTCTCCAGTGTTTTCTGATACAATTTTGTGATTTTATTTCTTTTATGTTGAAGTCATTGCTCAAACATGACTTTATTTTAATATGATGAATGAGGAAGACATTCAATTAAATTTGTGGTAAAGTACATATAACAAAGCGCGGCATTTTTAAGAGTATAATACAATGTCATTTATTCCATTTACAGTGTTGTAAAACCATCATCACTATTTCTAGAACCCTTTTGGCACCCCAGATGGAAACTCTGTGCCCATTAAGAAATAACTCCCTCTTTCTCCCTACCCCCTAGTCCTTGGTAACCTCTACTCAACTTTGTATCTGTGAATTTACCTATTCTGGATACCTCATACAAGTGGAGTTATGCAGTATTTGTCTCCTTGTCTCTGGATTATTTGACTTACCATAATGTTGTCAATGTTGAACTATGTTGTAGCCTATATCAACTTCATTCCTATTTATGACTGACAAATATTTCTTAGTACGTATATACCACACACATTTTCTTTATTCATTTGTTAATGGACACGCATTATTTCTGCCTTTTGGTTATTGTGAATAATGCTGCTGCTGTGAACATTGGTGTGCAAGTATCTATTGGAGTCCCTGTTTTTGATTCTTTTCTATTTGGACCTAGAAGTGGAATTGCTGGATAATATTGATGGTAATTCTGTGTTTCGTATTTTGAGGAACTGCTAAACTGTTTTCCATGGTGGCTGCAAGATTTTACATTCCCACCAGCAATGTGCAAGTGAAACTGGAAAAGTCAGCATTCATGCTACCTATCACTACCAGAACGGTAAATAGAGGCAAGAATTGAATCTTTATGGGAACTCAATCCAGATGCCTGCAATCTGAGAAGATCGTGGGTGATATACCTTAAAAAGCATCTTAAAAATCTCATCTCAAGGTGACCGTTTTTTAATAAGTAGAAGAAAAGGATCAGTAAGGGGTTTGGAATTCAGGGAAAAAGGTTTATCAGATAAAAGTTTTGGTCCAGCTATTTTCCTAGTATCCTTTCATCTGCTGCCAGTGATTCTTTATGTGTGTCCTGGTCAGCAGATATTCTTTCCTTGGAGCATAATGGCTCAAATACTGTCATGATGGCTTGCAGTCTTCCTGAGGCACAAAGGTTGACTTCTTGCTGGCTTCCAGGAGTTAAGGTAGGTCCAATCATGCATTCCAGTTCCTGGAACAAGAGCTTTCTACATGCATTAATCACTAAGCCTATTGACTATAACTAAAGCTAAAAATTTGTTAACTTGTGAGTTACCCCATCACAAGGATTCCTGTTCCTTCGCATCCTCATTAATACTTATTTTCCATTTTGAAAATTATAGTCACGGCCTGGCCCTGAGTGTGTCTGCCTATGGCCAGCTGGTAGTGTGTGGGTTCTTGACTTTGTGTAGGAAAGATTTTACAACATAAGTCCAGATGACTATGAGGGTATGTTTACTAAAGCTGGGGACAGTAAAACATGGAAGTGCTTAGCATAAAAGCAACAGAAGAGCGTAGGCTAGGTTGCTTTGGCTCACTGAGAAGTCAGAGAAAAGGGGATTAGGTTTAGGGGATTACCTTGGAATGAGCTGCAGTTTTGCCCATTCCTCCCCTGATTGCAGGCCTCTGGTTAGAGTTTAGGAGATAAATGCCTGTGGGGGAATAAGTGAGGGAGGAAGAGGGGGAAGGGAATGGCATGGGCTGCTCCCCATTGCACTGGGTCCTTTGTCTTGAGTTTTTCTTTCTCTCTCTCTTACGAGTGGGAATCTCTAGGTGAGGTTTTAGGAGAGGGTTTCAGCAGGATATTCATCAGTTTTCCAGGTGTGCACTTTCCGGGTCATGGTTTCTACCAATTAGTCAGTTCCAGACAGGGATTGTTAGTCATTATAGCTGGTCTTGGTATTGCCTATGTGGTTCTACTGTTTCTGGGACTTGAGTTGAAATACAATGGAGGTCTAGATGTTATCTCTAGAGAGGGTGAATTTCTGTATCTGGCTGTAAATTGCTCAGCCATTTTGTTCAGCTGTCTTGTCTAAGTTTCTCTATTGCTCTTTCCCTGGCTTTTACTGGCCTGTCTCAGTGCAAGTGTGAAATGGTATATCATTGTGTTTCAGATTTGCATTTCCCTAATGACTAAGGATGTTGAGCATCTCTTTTATGTGCTTATTAACCATTTATATCTTTAGAGAAAGATCTATTCAAATCATTTGCCTTTTAAAAAATTATATTTTATTGATTATGCTATTACAGTTTTCCCAATTTTCCCTCTTTTATCCCCCCTCCTTTACCATTTCATAGAATAACAGCTTGGTGATGATGAACTCCTCTAACTTGATCCTTATCTGGGAAGCACTTTATCTGCCCTTCCATTCTAAATGATAGCTTCACTGGGTAGAGTAATCTTGGATGTAGGTACTTGCCTTTCATGACTTCAAATACTTCTTTCCAGCCCCTTCTTGCCTGCAAGGTTTCTTTTCAGAAATCAGCTGATAGCCTTATGGGCACTCCTTTGTAGGTAACTGTCTCCTCTCCTCTTGATGCTTTTAAGATTCTGTCTGTATCTTTAAAGTTATCTTGGGTAACTTAATGATGATGTGCCTTGGTGTGTGCCTCTTTGGGTCCAACCTCTTTGGGACTCTGGGCTTCTTGGGCTTCCTGGAAGTCTGTTTCCTTCACCAGATTGGGGGGAGTTTTCCTCAATAAGTTTTCAATTTCTTGCTCTTGTTCTTCTCCTTCTGCCACCCCCTATAATTTGGATATTGGAACATTTTGGGTTGTCCCAGAGGTTTGTAACACTCCCTTCACTTTTTTGAATTCTTGTTTCTTCATTCTGTTCCGGTTGGATGTTTATTTCTTCCTTTTGTTCCAAATCATTGCTTTGAATCCTGGTTTCCTTCCTGTCACTGTTGGTTCCCTGAATATTTTGCTTTACTTCATTTTGGGTATCTTCCATTTATTCTTTCACTTTTCGACCAAGCTCAATCAGATCTGTGAGCATTCTGATTACCAGGGCTTTAAGTTCTCCATCAGATAGGTTGACCGTATCATCCTCCCTTAGCTCTCTTTCTGAGGTTATACTCTGTTCTTTCATTTGGGCCATATTTCTCTGTCTTGACACACCTGAGAAGTTCTAAGGGGTCGAGGTCTTAGGAATTCACTTGGGCAGGGCAGCCCTCCTTGCTGCACTGTGGTGCTGTCTATGGGGGAGGGGCCAGAGAGGGAACAGCACAGCTCGCCTTTTTGGCTACAGCCCCACTTTCCAACAAACTCTGGTACTTTTGTATGCAACTGGGAGTTTCTCCCACTGCATCAACCCCTGTCCTAGTCCAGTCAACTCTGAGTCTCATTTCCTGTTCAGCCAGCCCTGCCAGCGCAGTCCACTACCTTGCTGCAGATTCTCTCCGTATGGTCACCTTACCAGTCTGGTTGGTCTGGTTGACTGTTTCTTTAATTCCTTGGTTGTCGAAGTTCCATGCAGTTTGATTTTCTGGAGCTTCTGGTTGTTTTTTGATTTTAGATTGGCTGTTATCCTCCTTTTGCTTGTGCGAGAAAGCAAAGGGTTTCTACCCACGCTCCATCTTGGCCAGAACTCCTCCCCCAATCTCAAAATATACATTATTTTCAAACACATATGTATCATTTTCAAAGGTAGACCACATGGCAAGACACAAAACAGGCCTTGACAATTTCAAGAAAATTGAAATCATATCAAGCATCTTAGATCACAATGGCTTGAAACTAGAAACCAACCTCAGTAAAAAAAACAAAAACACCCAAACATTCAAATACATGGAGGTTATTTAACATGTTATTAAATAATGAATGGGTTAACAGTTGAAGGAAGGAATCAATTAACTGGAAATAGATGAAAATGACCAGACAACAACCCAAAACCTATGGTACACAGTGAAGACAATCCTGAGAGTAAGTCCATACCAATACAAGCCTACCTGAAGGAGTCAGAGAAATCGCTAATAAACAACCTAACACTACATCTACAAAAACTAGAGGAACAACAATAAACAAAGCTCAGAGTGAGTAGAAGGAAGGAAATCATCAAGATCAGAGCAGAATTAAATGACATAGAGACTAAAAGAACAATTCAGAGGATCCATAAATCCAGCAGCTTGTTCTTTGAAAAGATAAAATTGACATGCCTTTAACCAGACTCATCAAGAAAAAAAGAGGAACTAAATAAATAAAATCAGAAGTGAAAAGAAAGTCACAACTGATACCAGAAATACAAAAGATTGTAAGAAATTACTATGAACGACTATATGCCAAGAAATTGGAAAACGTGGGCAAAATGGATAAATTTGTAGAAACATTCAATCTGCTAAAACTGAATTAAGAAGAAGCAGAAAGCCTGAATAGACTTGTAACAACCAGTGAAATTAAGCAGTAATCAAAAAGCTTCAGGTGCACAAAAACCCTGGACCAGAGAGCTTCACAGGCATATTTTATCAAACATGCAAAGAAAAATGAACTCTGATCCTTCTCAAACTATTCCAAAAATTTCAAGAAGAGGGAAGACTCCCAAACTCTTTTTATGAGGCCAGTATTATCCTAATTCCAAAGCCAGGTAACGACACAACAAAGAAAGAAAAGTACAGGCCAACATCTTAAATGAACACAGATGCTAAAATCCTCCAAACAGTATTGACAGTCTAGATCCAGCAACATTAAAAAGACCATTGACCATGATCAAGTGGAATTCATCTCAGGGAGACAAGTATAGTACAATAATCACAAATCAGTAAGTGTAATGCACAACATAAACAAAGTGAAGAATAAAAAATCACATGATCATATTAATAGCTGCAGAAAAAAGCATTTGATAAAATCCAGCATCGATTTATAATAACACTCAGCAAAGTCAGAATAGAGGGAGCATATGTAAATGTAATAAAGGCCATATACGGGAAACCTTTAGCCAACATCATACTCAAGGTAAAAATGAAAAGCTTTCTCCTAACATCAGGAAGAAGACAAGGGTGTCTAATTTCACCACTCTTAGTCAATAATGTACTGGAAGTTCTAGCCACAGCAATCAGACAAGAAAAAAGAGACAAAAGGTATCCAAATTTGAAAGAAGGAAGTAAAACTGCCATTATTTGCAGATGACATGGTAGTGTACATAGAAAACTTTATAGTCTCCACCAAAAACGTACTAGACCTAAGAAGTAAATTTGGCAAAATAACAAGTTACAAAGTCAATACTCAGATATTGATGGCATCTCTGTAAACAATGAAGTATCAGAAAGAGAAACTAAGGGGGAAAATCCAATTTAGTATAGCAACAAGAAAAATAAAGAACCTGAAAAGGGAATTAACTTATGGGATAATATTTTTGCCAATGATACCTCAGACAAGGGTTTAACCTCCAAAATATATGACTAATTCATATGACTCAATACCAGGAAGAAAATCCCATCAAAAAATGGGCAAAAGACCTGAACAGACACTTCTACAAGGAGGACATAAAGATGGCCCACAGACATATGAAAGGATGCTCAACATCACTAGCCATAGAGAGATGCAAATTAAAACCACAATGAGATTATCAGCTCACACGTGTCAGAATGGTCATCATTAATATATCAACAAAGAACAAGTGCTGACAAGAATGTGGACTAAAGGGAACCCTACTGATGCACCCCACCAACAGGTAGGAGTGCAGACTGGTACAGCCACTGTGGAAAACAGTACTGTCCTCAAACAATCACAAAGGTACTGCTTTTTGACCCAGCAATTTCAAAGCTGGAATATATCCTAAGAATCCCGAAACATGAATTCAAAAGAATTTATGCACCCCTATGTTCCTAGTAGAGCTGTTTATAATAGCCATGTGCTGAAAACAACCTGAGTGCCCAACAATAAATGAGTGGATCAAAAAACTGGTATATTTACACAACTGAATACTACACAGCAGAAAAAAAGAAGAAACTCCTACCTTTTGTAATGGCATGGACAGAACTAGAGACTATTATGCTAAGTGAAATAAACTAGTTGGTGAAAGACAAATATAATATGATCTCACTTGTAACAAGAATCTAATGAACAAAATAAACTAACAAGCAAAATAGAACCAGAGGCATGGAAACATGGAAGAGACTGATAGCAGTCAGAGGGGTAGGGGGTGGGGGACAATGGTGGAAAGAAGGGGAAGGGACTAGTCAAAGAAGACATATGAAGGAGCAATGGATGTGTACAATGGTGTGGGGGTTGACTGTGAGGGGCTGTGGGATGGGTAGAACAGGGCAAAAGGGGAAAAACTGGGACAACTGTAATAGAATAACAATTTTAAAAATTTAAAAATAGGCAAAGACACTTACTGAATGGCCATAATCCAGAACACTTACAACACTAAATACTGACAAGAATGTGGAACAACAGTAAATCTCATTCACTGCTGGTGGTAATAGAAAATAGTACAGTAGGCGCGTCGACTTCCCAGAGTCCGCGGCCGGGAGCCCTGAGGAGCTGAGGAGCCATGGCCTACCACAGCTTCTTGGTGGAGCCCATCAGCTGTCACGCCTGGAACAAGGACGGCACACAGATTGCCATCTGCCCCAACAACCATGAGGTGCACATCTATGAAAAGAGCGGGCCCAAATGGGTCAAGGTGCATGAGCTCAAAGAGCACAACGGGCAAGTGACAGGCATTGACTGGGGCCCTGAGAGTAACCGCATTGTGACCTGCGGCACGGACTGCAGTGCTTATGTGTGGATACTGAAGGGCCACACATGGAAGCCCACGCTCGTCATCCTGCGGATCAACTGGGCTGCTCGTTGTGTGTGCTGGGCCCCCAGTGAAAACAAGTTCGCTGTGGGCAGCGGCTCCCGTGTCATCTCCATCTGCTATTTTGAGCAGGAAAATTACTGGTGGGGGTGCAAGCACCATTCGCTCCACTGTCCTCAGCCTGGACTGGCACCCCAACAATGTGCTCCTGGCCGCAGGCTCCTGCGACTTCAAGTGCCAGATCTTCTCAGCCTACATAAAGGAGGTGGAGGAAGAACCAGCACCCACCCTGTGGGGCTCCAAGATGCCTTTCGGGGAGCTGATGTTCGAGTGTCCAGCAGTAGCAGCGGCTGGGTGCATGGTGTCTGCTTTTCAGCCAGCGGCAGCCGTGTGGCCTGGGTCAGCCACGACAGCACAGTGTGTCTGGCCGATGCTGATGAGAAGATGGCAGTCGCGACTCTGGCTTTGGAAACGCTGTCACTGCTGGCCCTGACCTTCGTCACAGAAAACAGTCTGATGGCTGCAGGCCACAACTGCTTCCCAGTGCTTTTTACCTACTACGGTGCTGCAGGGATGCTGAGCTTCGGTGGGCGGCTGGATGTGCCCAAGCAAAGCTCACAGCGTGGCTTGAGAGCCCGTGAGCGCTTCCAGAACTTGGACAAGTAGGCGAGCTCCGAAGTGGGCGTGGCTGGGGTGGTGCTAGACTCGCTGCACAAGAACAGCGTCAGCCAGATCTCGGTGCTCAGCCAGGGTAAGGCCAAGTGCTCACAGTTCTGCACTACTGGCATGAGCATCTGGGATGTGAAGAGCTTGGAATCAGCCTTGAAGGACCTAAAGATCAAATGACCTGTGAGGAGAATGTTGGCCTCCTCCCAGCTGCTGGGGAAGGGATCAGGGAAGCTAAAGCTTGCTTTGCTGAATGTTTCTAGGGTACCAGTTTAGGTACCCACAGGGGAAAGGGAGGGGAGTAGTAGGAAGCTTTTCTTACCTATTTGAAGGAACATGTGCCTTTTTCTTGAACAAATACTTTTCACTTATTGTAAAAAAAAAGTCCCCAAATTAAAAAAAAAATAGTACAACTACTTTGAAAGATAGCTTGGCAGTTTCTTACAAAACTAAACATACTCAGCATATATGATCCAGCAATCATGCTTTTTTGGTATTTACCCAAAGGAAGTTAAAAAATGTTCACACAAAAACCTGAACATAAATGTTTATATCAGCTGTATTCATAACTGCCAAAATTTGGAAGTAACCAAGATGCCTTTCGTTAGGGAAATGGGTAGTCTGTGGTACATGCAGACAATAAAATAGCTTCAGTACTAAAAGAAATGAGCTATCAAGCCACAAAATGAAATGAAGGAACCTTGAATGCACATTACTAAGTAAAATAAGCCAATGTGAAAATGCTACAGACATACTATATGGTTCCAACTATATGACACTCTGAAAAAGGCAAATACATAATATGAAGACAAAAGATCAGGGATTTTACAAGTGGAAGGGAGAAATGAATAGGCAGACTACAGAGGATTTTTAAGGGCAGTGAAGATACTCTGCATGATGCCATAATAATGAATATGTATACATTTGTTTAAACCACAGAATGTATACCACCAAGAGTGAAACCTAAGGTAATCTATGAACTTTGGGTAATTATGATGTGTCAATGTAGGTTCATTAATTTTAACACATAAACCACTCTGATGAGAGATTCTGGAAATGGGGGAGGCTATGCATGTGTAGGGGCAGGGGATATATACAAAAATTTGGTGTCTTCCCCTCAATTATGCTGTGAACCTACAACTGCTGTATTATAAAAAAATAAAGTCTTAATTTTATTTTTCTTATTAAAGATTTTATTTACTTATTTTTAGAGAGGGGGGAAGGGAGGAAGAGAGGGTGAAAAACATCAATGTGTGAGAGAAACATCAATCGGTTGCCTCTCACACACACACATCTCCAAATGGGGATCAGGCCCACAATTCAGGCATGTGCCCTGACCAGGGATCAAACCAGGCAACCTTTTGCTTTGCAGGATGACAACCAACCAAGCCATACTGATCAGGCTAAAGTCTTAACTTAAAAAAAAAAAAAAAAAGGGCAGTAGGGAGTTTGGCCAAGATTGGGGTAGCTAGAAACCCTTCACTTCCTCATACAGCCAAAAGGAGGATAACTCACTCTGAGCTTTGTTTATTGTTGTTCCTCTAGTTTTTGTAGATGTAGTGTTAGGTTGTTTATTAGCGATTTCTCTGACTCCTTCAGGTAGGCTTGTATTGGTATGGACTTACTCTCAGGATTGTCTTCACTGTGTACCATAGGTTTTGGGTTGTTGTCTGGTCATTTTCATCTATTTCCAGTTAATTGATTCCTTCCTTCAACTGTTAACCCATTCATTATTTAATAACATGTTAAATAACCTCCATGTATTTGAATGTTTGGGTGTTTTTTGTTTTTTTTACTGAGGTTGGTTTCTAGTTTCAAGCCATTGTGATCTAAGATGCTTGATATGATTTCAATTTTCTTGAAATTGTCAAGGCCTGTTTTGTGTCTTGCCATGTGGTCTACCTTTGAAAATGATACATATGTGTTTGAAAATAATGTATATTTTGAGATTGGGGAGGAGTTCTGGCCAAGATGGAGGCGTGGGTAGAAACCCTTTGCTTTCTCGCACAAGCAAAAGGAGGATAACAGCCAATCTAAAATCAAAAAACAACCAGAAGCTCCAGAAAATCAAACTGCATGGAACTTCGACAACCAAGGAATTAAAGAAACAGTCAACCAGACCAACCAGACTGGTAAGGTGACCATACGGAGAGAATCTGCAGCAAGGTAGTGGACTGCGCTGGCAGGGCTGGCTGAACAGGAAATGAGACTCAGAGTTGACTGGACTAGGACAGGGGTTGATGCAGTGGGAGAAACTCCCAGTTGCATACAAAAGTACCAGAGTTTGTTGGAAAGTGGGGCTGTAGCCAAAAAGGCGAGCTGTGCTGTTCCCTCTCTGGCCCCTCCCCCATAGACAGCACCACAGTGCAGCAAGGAGGGCTGCCCTGCCCAAGTGAATTCCTAAGACCTCGACCCCTTAGAACTTCTCAGGTGTGTCAAGACAGAGAAATATGGCCCAAATGAAAGAACAGAGTATAACCTCAGAAAGAGAGCTAAGGGAGGATGATACGGTCAACCTATCTGATGGAGAACTTAAAGCCCTGGTAATCAGAATGCTCACAGATCTGATTGAGCTTGGTCGAAAAGTGAAAGAATAAATGGAAGATACCCAAAATGAAGTAAAGCAAAATATTCAGGGAACCAACAGTGACAGGAAGGAAACCAGGATTCAAAGCAATGATTTGGAACAAAAGGAAGAAATAAACATCCAACCGGAACAGAATGAAGAAACAAGAATTCAAAAAAGTGAAGGGAGTGTTACAAACCTCTGGGACAACCCAAAATGTTCCAATATCCAAATTATAGGGGTGGCAGAAGGAGAAGAACAAGAGCAAGAAATTGAAAACTTATTGAGGAAAACTCCCCCAATCTGGTGAAGGAAACAGACTTCCAGGAAGCCCAAGAAGCCCAGAGTCCCAAAGAGGTTGGACCCAAAGAGGCACACACCAAGGCACATCATCATTAAGTTACCCAAGATAACTTTAAAGATACAGACAGAATCTTAAAAGCAGCAAGAGGAGAGGAGACAGTTACCTACAAAGGAGTGCCCATAAGGCTATCAGCTGATTTCTGAAAAGAAACCTTGCAGGCAAGAAGGGGCTGGAAAGAAGTATTTGAAGTCATGAAAGGCAAGTACCTACATCCAAGATTACTCTACCCAGTGAAGCTATCATTTAGAATGGAAGGGCAGATAAAGTGCTTCCCAGATAAGGATCAAGTTAGAGGAGTTCATCATCACCAAGCTGTTATTCTATGAAATGTTCAAGGGACTTACCTAAGAAATTGAAGAAGATCAAAAACTATGAACAGTGAAATTACAAGAAACTCTTACACAACTATCAACAAATGAACCTAAAAAAATAAAAAGAAAGAAAAACAACAAAAACTAAGCAAACAACTAGAACAGGAACAGAACCAGAGAAATGGATATCACATGGAGGGTTTTCAGTGGAGATGAGGTGGGGAGGAATAGTGGGGGAAAGGTACAGGGAAGAAGAAGCATAATTGGTAGGCATAAAATAGACGGGAAGAGGTGAATATGGTATTTGAAACAGAGAATTCAAAGAACTGATATGTACAACCCATGGACATGAACTAAGGGAGAGGGGAATGCTGGAGAGTTGCGGGGTACAGGGAGGAGGGGTGTTAAAGGGGGGAGAATTGGGAAAACTCTAATATCATAATCAATAAAATATACTTAAAAAAGAAAAGAATGTATATATTGCTTCTTTGGCATGAATTTTGTGTAAAAATCAATTAATGCCATTTGATTGAGATTATTGTTGAGTGCCATAAAATCCTCTTTGTTTCCTTGCTTAGAAGACCTATCCATTATATGTGGTGGGGTGTTAAAATCACTTATGATAACTGTCTTGCTGTCAATCTCTTTCTTGTAGTCCTTCAAGATTTTCTGTATATATTTAGGTGCTCCTATTTTGGGTGCGTATGTTTACAAGATTTATATTCTCCTGTTGGACCACTCCCCTAAGTATTATGTAGTGACCTTTTTATCTTGTTACAACCTTTGTTTTGAGGTCTATTTTGTGTGATGTAGGTATTGCTACCCCAGCTTTTTCTTCATGTCTGTTTGCTTGTAATATTTTTTTTTTGATACCTTCACTTTTGGCCTCTACTAATTTTGTTTTGAGGTGGGCGTCTTGTCGACAATGTATATGCTGGTCATGTTTTTTTATCCATTCAGATACCCTGTGTCTTTTGATTGGAGCATTTAATCCCTTTACATTTAAGGTTATTATTGATAGGTATTCATTCATTGCCATTTTTTTTTCTCTGTACCTGTGTTCCTTTTTCTTTCTCTATTTCTTCATCTTCTTAAAGCAGTCCCTTTATCATGTCTTGCAATGCTCATTCATTGGAGATGTACTTTTTTTTTTTGTCTGGCAAGCTCCTTATTTTGCCTTCCAATTTAAATTGGAGCCTTTCTGAGTAATCTTGGTTGCATACCTTTGATTTTCAGTACTTAAAATATTTTGTGCCATTCCCTTTTGGCTTGTAGTGTTTCTGTTGAGATATTAGGTGATAGCCTTATAAGAGCTCCCTTGTGTGTTACTAGCTGTTTCTGGCTTCTTGCCCTTTAGATTATATATTTGTGTTAAATGCAGTCATTTTCATCTTGATTGGGATCCTATGTTCTTTCTGAACTTGTGTGACTTTTTCTTTCATCATGTTAGGGAAGTTTTCTGTCATTACATTTTCAAAATGGTTTTCTGTCCCTTGTCCCTTTTGTTCTCCTTTTGGTATCCCTGTGATATGAGTAATATTACATTTCATGTTGTCCTGTAGCACCCTTAAACTATCTTCGTTCCTTTTGAGTCATTTTTCCTTTTGTTGCTGTGAGAAGGTGTTTTTTTTCCTACCTTGTCTTTCAACTCACTCATTCAGTCCTCTACCTCATCTAGCCTGCTTTTAGTTCCTTTATTGTATTCATTTAATATATTGTATTCTTTACTTCTTTCTGACTCGTGTTCTTAATTTCTCTGCCTGTTTTCATGCTGATATAGTTCCCACTAAGTTCCTTGAAGCTCCCATAGAGTTCCTTATAGTTGTCATTGAGTTCCTTAAGTACCCTTATAACCATTATTGAACTCTGTGTCTGATAGATTGTTTGCCTGAGTTTCATTTAACACTCTTTCTGGACATTGCTCCTTTCCTTTAGAGTGGGGGTTGTTTCTTTGTTTCCCCATTTTAGGTGATTTTTTGTTTCTGCATATTAAATTGATCTGCTTTGACTGCCTATCTTCGTGGAATGGCCTTCTATGGTAAGAGACATTTGGGACTCCATGCTACAGTCACCTTGATCTCCTGAGCTGGATGCTCTTAGGATGCCTGTTAGGCCATTTATATGGCCTCTCATTGTAATTGGGTTTTAGTTTTTGTTGGGTCATTCTTTACTGGGTTCTTCCGTCCAGCTGGTTGAGTGAGAGTCACACTACCCACCACATCTTGTATGCTATTGTACAGGTGTTGCCAGAACAAAATAAAACAACCCAGGACTCAAAACCATACCTGCAAAAATATTCCCCAACCATAACCACACTATCAACAACAAATGAGCGAATATTTGAAAAGGTAGAAAGAGATTAAGACCATTATAAGAAAGGAAAAATGAATATGCAATGACTAATGGAAAGGGAAATAATTTTGAGAGGGCTGAGGGAGGAGAAATAATAAGAGCAGAGAATAGAAACAAGGCAAAGGAAGAAAATGAACTTAACAGTGTGAATAAAAAAGTGAGGGAGGCAGGCAAAATGGAGTAGGAAAAGGGAAGAACATAATATGAAGTTCAAGAAAACCCCCAAAATAAAAAAATAATGAAAAAATAGGATCAAAATTGAAGAAAAGCTACCACCACAGCATTATTAATGGCAAATGCAAAGCAAAGCAAAGAGCAAAGATTAATAAAATTGGAAAGAGAATCAGAAGGAAAAAAGAAAGAAAAAAGATTATGAGATGTCTAAATGAGAGAACAGTGATTTTGAGAGGATAGAGGAAGAAGAAATAATGAAGAAGGAATAAAAACCAGGCTAAGAAAGAGAAACAATAAATTTTTTTAAAAAAGGAAAAAAGGGCAGGAGGAAGGAGAAATAGAGTGCAGAGTAGAAGAAAGGTGTAGAAAGGGAAAATAATAAAATTTAAAACAAAATAAGAAGGAGGAAGGAAAAATGGAATAAACGAAGGGAGTAGTAAAATATGAGATTGGAAAGAAAACTGAAATTTAAAAAACTAGTGAAATAATAGGAACAAACTGGAAGGAAAAGAGAAAAATGTTCCAAAGCTATGCTGGAGAAAAAAAGTAGCGCAAATAATGAAGCCTGAGGTAGAATTTGTCTCAGCAAAATCTCATGTTTGCCACTTTTTTTCTCTCTGGATCCACCCTCGGTGATGTCAGATGGTGTCCTATTCTAGCTCTAGACAGCCTGTTCGAGGCTCAAGCAATCCATAGTCTGTGTCTGTCTCTTTCAGGCCTAGCTTGTCTTCCCTATTCTGCCCTACTGGGTTTTCATTAGCACAAGGCCCTGGAGAAATTCATCTAATGTCTGAGAATACTGCAAGTGTTGACGGGAGAGGCCCGGTTCTTCTTGCTGACACATATGAAGAATTAGAGATCAGCAAATGTATTAGTATGTAATCAGTTTATTAGTGGCCAGTTCCCATGGAAGAGAACAGGACTGGGTAGAGTAGGGAATGAAAGGCAAAGTTGCAGGACAAAGCAGGGTAGCAAAAGTAAGAGTGGCTGAAGACCAGGGTGGCAAGCCACTGGGCAGCCTGAAGCCGGGTGGCCAGAAGCCGGGTGGCCCTAGCCCCTGAGAGAGAGAGCAAGTCCTTTGTTCTGAGGACTTATATAGTGGGTTGGATAGGAGAAAAAAACGTTAAATATTGATTAACGGTTAAATATGGTGCCAGCTTTCCTCGGGGAATGTGACTACCCAAACAGGTATGTGTGGGATTCTGTTAGCCCTGATCCTTATCTTGCTCCACATCTGTTCATCTTGTTGTAAAACAAGTATGTGACAGAAGGCAGTTAATTAAAATTAACTTTCTAAAGTTATTTGTGGGCTCTTTTTGTAAGCATCAGGGACTCCCTTGTAAAACAGACAGTGACCAGAGGTAGACAGTTAACCAAAGTTGTTTTATGGGCTGCTTCTTTGGGCACCGTGGCCCTCTCCTGCATTCCAGGCCTTGGGATGAAAACACAGTTTCAAGGCTTTCTTTCCCAGATAGTGGAAATGCTACATAGAATTTCAAGGACTTCCCTTCTTTCATGCTAACAGTGTTTCTTGTGATATTAGAATACCTGGCAATGTTATCAGACCAGGCTCAGGACTGCTGAGTTAGCATGTGAGACCTGTCTGTCTCCTTCCTTCTCCCTGCCTCAGTTTACTATTTATTCTCCCTAATTGGTAAAAGGCATTTCCTGGCAACCATGATGCTAGCTGCTGGCCAGTAACAGTATTGCAGTCTCAGAGTTCTTCCTATGCTGTTTCCTGCCTCACAAGTACCACTTCCATCTGCCTGCATAGGGGACCTCAGGTGATTGGTATGGTAGAATCCCTGGCTTACCCCTGGAAGACACTGTTCAGTCTTCAGGGAAGGTGGTGGGAGTGTTTCCCAGCCCCCTGCCACATGTCTTGGTCTGTCCCAATAATAATGTATAGCTTCTGATGAATTAGCTATCTGTTTCATATGAGGGGCCGGTCTGTGTAAAATGATCAGCTCTTTCCTGTTTACTGCTGATGACAGCTTTGTATAAGAGGCAAGGCTTGGCGGGGGCCCTGAACACCCATTGCTGTGTTTGTCTCTAATCCTTCTTCTCTGATTGTTTCAGTGGATCAGGGCCCAAGGAAACAGCATAGTTCGTAGTGTCTGATAGAAGTTTACAAAGAGTCTTTTTAGAGCTTCTCTTTCTTTCCCCTGCATTTTTGCACTGAGTAGACTCCTGAGCCTGGACTCAGTGATCTGAAGAGCCTGCAATTCCACAGGTGGGGGTTGGGCATGCCTGCCTGTTGGGGGACCTGTCTGGCTGCAATGGATATCAGGCTCTCAGCTCCTGGCCTTCAGGTCCCCAGCCTGCTGCTCTCACAGGAGACTTAGCCCAAGCTCTCCACTGCATGCAGCCCCCTGTTTACCAGCTGCACTGGGTCAGGTCCCACAGTTCCTTCGTTGTGCCACTTTCTGTTCTTTCTGCACAGCTGTGGGAATGAAGTGTGCTAGTTCACTCTGGTTTCTTTGTTGGCAGAGCCATTGCATGAGCAAATGGGGTTCTTGCCCAGCCACACCTCAGCTCCCCTTTTAAAAGTCTCTATGTGGCACCCACACTCCAGCGCAGAGCCATGGATGGGCCAGTTCTCCAAATGCTCCACCTGCCCAAAAAGTAAAAAGTCTCTCTCAGTCAGGGCTGTCCACAGCCTGCAAGTGCCTCTGACAGTTTTAGGAAATAGAATTTCTCTTTGGAAGACTTCCCATTGGTGCTGCAGGTAAGGACGTGTTGCTCACTGTGTGTATACATCCTAAGTCTCCCAGATTTTGTATATCCTTCCAAGTCTCTCCCAATTAAAGGTGGGGGTTTCCCTGTGCAGGACTAGCCTCCCACCCCCCACCATACCCCAGGAGAGGAGGGAGCCACTAAGCTGCGTTTTTTGTCTGATCTCTCCTCTGGGACAGGCACCTCACTCAGGGCATTTTCCCCTCAACTTATAAAATCTCTTACCAGGTGTGTGCAAAGCATCCTCTCTAGTCCTTGGCTTCAAAAATTCATCTCAGCTGAGATTCCATTGATTGTTCAGGTCACTTGTCAGAAGATTAGCTGAAAATCCATGCTGAGGGCACAAGCAGGTGGGCTCAGCTTCCACCTTCTTGGCTACCATCTTCTCTCTCCTGCCTATTTTAAAAATTTTATTGTTGTTGAATTGGAGATGTTCTCTATATATTCTGGTTATTAATCCTTTGTCAGATATATGATATGCATATTTTTCCCCAGTATGTTGGGTTTTTTTCACTCTAGTGTTATTTGATGCAGAAAAAAAATTAAATACTTAAAAAAATTGAATTTTAGAAAGGGAGGGAGGGATTGGGGGAGAAAGACATCAATTTGTTGTTCAACTTTAGATGCACAAAATATTTTAATATGGTGAGGTCTGATTTATTTTTCTTTTGCCACCTGTACCATTTGTGTCATAATTTAAGAAACTATTGCCAAATCCAGGGTCATGATCTTTGTTGTAGTTATTGTTTTGTGTACCTTAATTTGGGAAATTACTTGCCAAATCCAAGATCATGAAGATTTTCAATTCCTGTGTTTTATTTGATAGTTTAGGTATTTGATCCATTTTTAATTTTTGTGTGTGGTTTATAATCAAAATCCAACATTTTTATTTTGCATGTGGATATCCAGTTTGCCCAAGATCATTTGTTGAAGATACTCCTTTTCATATAGGAGTCTTGAGCTCCTTGTTGCAAATTAGTTGATCATAGATGTGAGGGTTTATGTACAAACACCATGCTATTCCATTGATCTCTATGTCTGTCTTCTGCTGTACCATGCTGATTGGATTACTGTAGCTTTATAGTAAGTTTTGTAATCAGGATGTGTTGAGTCCTGAATCCCCCAACTTAAGTATTTTTCAAGATTGTTTTGACTATTCAGAATCCCTTAAAATTGCATGTGAACTCTGGGATGAGTTTTTCTTTTTTGTCCAAAATTGTCATTTGAATTATGATAGGGACTTCATTGAATCAACATACAGCTTTGAGTAGTTTTGTTCTCTCTCTCTCTCTCTCTCTCTCTCTCTCTCTCTCTCTCTTTCTCTTTCTTTTTGTCATCATAGTGTTGCCTTCTACCACAAACCCAGGATGTCTTTCTGTTTATAGGGTTGTCTTTAATTTCTTTCAGCAGCATTTTATAGCTTTCAGTGTACAAGTCTTTCACTTTCATGGCTAAGTTTATTCTTAAGTATTTTATTCTTCTTGATTCTATTGTAAATTGTATTATTTACTTAATTTCCTTTTTTGGATTGTTCATTGCTAGTGTATGGAAAAACAGTTGATTTTTGCATGCTAATTTTTGTTTTGTAACTTTGGTGAATTTGTTTATTAGCTGTAACAGGTTTGTGTTGTGTGTGTGTGTATTCTTTACAGTTTCTGCATATAAAGTTACGCTATTTGTGAATAGAGATAAACAAATTTCTTTCCAGTTTGGATCATTAGTATTTCTTTTTTGGTCAAATTGCTTTGGCTAGAACTTCAGTACTATGTTGAACAGAACTAGTAAAAGTGGGAATCCTTTTCTTGTTCCTGACCAGTCAATTTTTTCTAAATACTTATTTGTTTTTATCATATTGTTTGTTGAATAATCCAACCCTCCTTCCCCTGTGTTCTCCCCCCGCTTCCCAATTTACAGTGCCATCTTTATAATTTGAAGAATTCCTATATGTGTATTGGGTGATGAAGCATGAACAAATCCTACATAACGGGATCTCTCTCTTCCTGTTTATCCTCATTTCTTGCATTTCACTCTCATGTACTACAGGTCTTGTGTGTCTTATAATTCTTGCAAGATATCAGTTATTCATTCTTTCTTTATTGTTTTATGTATTCTTATATCTTTGTGACTTTGTACAGCTTTTTTTTCCCCTCTTGCATCTACCCTTCTTTTCCAACTTGTTTACATGGAATACTCCTGATCAGTCTTCAGGTCTGTTCATGCACTGTATTCTTCCTTCACGCCCTTAGGCAGAAATAAATCCTTTTCATGTGTTTTCTTTAAATGTGAGCATACTTTGATGATGGCACTTAGTTAGACTGGCTCCTTGATAGTCTCTAGGAAAACTCAAAGCTCTGATTTTAAACAAAGAAGAGAGAGACAGAATTGTCAGATAAAAATGTACAAATAGCAGTAAAAAAAGGACTGTAAGAATAGTTATAGAAAATAAAGAGGGGATATAACTTTCCAGGTCCTTAATCCCATGCAGTAGAAGCTTTTTTATTGTTTTATTATTAAAATGTTTAAAATACAGTAATAAGAAAAATTTTGTATTATTATTTAACATATTTGAGATTTAGAGAATTTTGATAGTAAATAGTATGGGCATACACAAAAAAGCTTGGCTAAGGGCTGATGCCTACACTTTCTGTAAAGATGAACAGACAAATGTTAGACTTGAAAAATTCAGCACTACAGGAAAATGAGATTAATTGCATCATTTACAGTATATGAGATAGTATAAGAAATAGAGAAAACTGGCTAGCAAAATACCAAATTAGCTTGAGGAAAAGCCCTCATAATTCCGGAAAAAGATTTTAAAACTGAATATTAAATCAGAAAAGCCAGCATTCGTGCTGCCTGTCACATATCAGACCCAATAAGCAGAGACAGGCATTGAATCTTTATGGGCATTTTATTCAGATGGCCAGCTATCTGAGAAGAAGGCTGGCCGGTTACATTTCCTTTCAAACAAGCCTTTTTATAGCAGAGAACAAAGTGCAGTGAGGGGTTTTGAAATTCAGGGAAAATTAGATTAAAAAACTGCAGCATTCTCACCCTGGGCGGTTAGCTCTGCCCTTGGAGGGTGGTGCTTGTCTCTCTTGAACACAATGGCTCTGATGTCTCTGACTGTGCCCCAGGTGGTGGTCTTTAGCTGTGTCCCAGGAGGTCTGCTGTCGCTCCACCTGGAGTGGTCAGCATACCTGCAGTCCTGAAACAATAGCTTTAACATATGCATTACCTACTAGGCTTGCTGATAACTACCTTCCACTAAAATTATCAAACTCATGAGTCCCCTATCAAATATTATAAAAGAACATTCAAAACACATGACACTCTCAAGTCTCTGTGATAAGTTACTGAGAGCACAGAGAAGACTAAAGTGAATTAGTGGAAGAATATCTCTGAGCTGAAGAAAGCCCTGAAATTCAAGATCAAAGGGGACCCAAAGTCTTCACCAGGAATATATTTTAAAAGCATAAAACCATAGGTTCATCCCAATGAATTTTTTAAGTATTCAGGATAAAGAAATAATGCTGCATGGTAGAAAAAGAGAACAAATCAGAATTGCATCAGATTATGTGCTTAACAGCAAGTGGGGAAAAACAGCAATCTTTACTAAACACTTTGGGTAGAAGAAGAAATCAGTGAATACTGTCATTAGTGTGTCTAGAAAATAATGAAATGACAGTATTCTGAACTTACAGGATTTAGCCAGTCTTTACAGCAAGAGTAAAGAATGTCAATGAATTAAGCATTTCATTCCATCTAGAAAAATAACAATAAAATGAAACAAAGCTTTAGAAGGACCTATTGAATACAAACAAAAGGCAGAAATAAATGAGTTACCACCCTTCCTCCCCATTCCAGTAGGCAGTTTGATTTGACCTATGGTTATAGTCCCAAAATTCTGGTATATCATGAGTGGATTTTAACTAAAAATAATAGTATAAAACACCATTCCCAAGTTTATTTTGGGAATATAAAGATAGTCAATATGAGGGAGTGTAATACAACAGGGTAGGGCAAAAGTAGGTTTACAGTTGTTTGTATGGAAAATAATTGTAATAATAAATAATAATAGAAGAATGAACTCTGTTTCACATGATCAAAATGGTAAACCTACTTTTGTTTCACCTTGTATAGTCCTATTGATTAAAGGAGAAGAAACATATAGACATGATATCAGTCAAAATAGCAACAAAAATATTTAAATACTTAAGAATAAACAAGAAATGTGTCAGTTTTATTTAAATTAAAAAGCAACAAGGGAGACTTAAATGGAGAAAAATACCCAGTATCTGATGGAATAGTTGATATTTTAAAGATGTCAGTTCTCATTTAAAAAAAGGGGGGGGGAAGACTCTAAATTGACATATGTATATAACATATACATATGTTTTTAAGTCAGCCTAAAAATGATTTAAATTTAAAGTTATTTGAAAGAGTAAAAACCCTAGAAAACTCAAGACAAGTTTTGAGGACAAAATGAAGATAAAACTTTTTAGTTCAACTGGTGGTGTTGACAGTGAGGTAAAGCCTCACCCTTAGCCTTTCTTGAGAAATATTAGCAAAATGTGCTCTTGACTCGAGTTCCATTTTTAGAGGGTTATCAAGAAATACTTTGAAATTTCTGTAAGGTCATACTTAAGGATAATTATCACATCATTTTTAATAATTGTGAAGTTTAGGAAATCTAATTGTTCAGGGAAAACAAATTATGGTGTATCCTGTAACAAAAGGTTCCACATTCAGTAGTTGTTTAAAGTGATGGTGGAGATGTATTGACAAGGGAAAATATGCAATTTTAAGATATTAAAGCAGGTGTATAAATAGTATGCCTGTATAGTCTATATTTATAAAAAAGATTTATTTATTTATTTTAGAGAGAGTGGAAGGGAGGGAGAAAGAGAGGGGGAGAAACATGAATATGTAGTTGCCTCTCATACACCCCTTGCTGGGGACCTGGCCTGCAACCCAGGCATGTGCCCCGACTGGGAATCGAACTGTGACCCTTTGGTTCATAGGCCAGCACTCAATCCACTGAGCTACACCAGCCAGGGCTATTTATTAAAATTTTAAAAATTATATGTTAATGTCTACTTTTCTGTAAAAAGTCCAAAAAATTTACATTATCTCTGAATTGTATGGTAGTGAATAATTTTATTTTTTGTTGATCTACAAAGTTCTAACTTCTGACAGGGAACATATATTAAAATATTTTTTTCTCTTCTAGCAAATCACATATAAAAAGTCCAAGTAAAGTACTCTGTGGCCACTTAATGTAGAGACAAACAGCTATATTTACTTAGATAATTTCCTGAGGAAATTGTGTTACTGTCCAGTCAATTAATGTGTGTGATGAATCATTAGAAGGTTAAATGACATTCTGTATATTCTTGTCTTAGAAGACAAACAGATAATACATTTTAGAAATATTTTCAATAAAATTTAAATATTTGCACTTTTAAAATAAGTATCAGCTATTGGAAACTTTAGTTTTGGAAGAATATCAGGTAAGGCTAGATGCATGAAATCTTAGCTCATTAGGGCTAACAAGATGGAAGAGGAGCCCTGGCTGGTATGGTCCAGTGGACTGAGTATCACCTATGGACTGAAAGGTTGCAGGTTCAGTTCCCAGTCAGGGCACATGCCTGGGTTGTGGGCCAGGCTCCCACTTGGGGGCATGTAGGAGGCAGTCAATTGATATTTCTCTCACACATCAGTGTTTCCCTCTCTTCTCCCTCCCCCATCTCTAAAAATAAATAAATAAAATATTTTTTAAAAAGATTGAAGAGGAAATTTTCAGTCACTTAAGAGACTAACATTTTTCTAGGCATATCCATTGAAAACTAAATGTTTGTATTTTGAAGTATATAACTTAAATAATAAAGATACTTAGCAGAAAACATTTATTTCACCTCCAGTAATTATGTGTGGTATAATGAACTTTTTTTTTTTCAAAGAGTTTGTAATTCAGACTAGTTGTAATGTGATTAGTTAGTTTACAAGCGCTGTCTCTAAAAGAAATATGTATTAAACACTGCTTGGTCCTACATTAAAAAATTTCTCAATATCATCTTCTTAATTTTATAAAATGAATAGCTTTTAAAACCATTTTTTTCCCTTTTTGTCCAAAACATGTTCGTGTTTTATGTTCAGGAAAGTGAACTTGGATTTAGCTAAATGATTTCATGTGGGGCTTGTATAAACTCTCCATTAAAGCTTCTGTCAAAATATAAGCTGTAGTTTACTATTAATTGCTGTGACTGGCATTGAAGAATACATCAAGGATAGGCATGGTTATTGCTTATGAAATGAAGAGTAGCTGAATGCTTAAAAAGAAAGTGCCTTATTCTTGAATTTCAGCCTAGAATTATTTGAGCCTCTGCAAATTTGTTTGTCTAGTAGAGTCAGTTTAGCATCTTACCTGAAAACATATGTCAAAGTAAGTTTCAAGAGAGATGAAATATTATGTGTATAAAATATTTTAAAGAGGTGAACTAGTAGGAGAGAGTAGATACATAGAAAATAAATAGGTTTAGATTTAAAATTATAATATTCTGCCTGGAAATAATTAATTATAAGGCCATTGGTTGGAGTGGATCATTTTATAAAGTTATACAAATCAGGCTTCTTAAAAAATTTCTTTAAATAAAAATTAGTCTCCTAATAAATAAAATTAGCCTCCTAATAAACAGAGAGGCTGCCAAATTTATTTAAAATTTCTTTAAATAAAAATTAACCTCCTAATAAACACAGAGAGGCTGCCAAAATGAGGAGACAAAGAAACATGGCCCAAATGAAAAAACAGGTCAAATTCCAAAAATAGAACTAAACAAAATGGAGAAAAGCAATCTATCAGATGTAGAGTCCAACACACTCATTATAAGGATACTCAAGGAACTTAGTGAATACCTCAACAGCATAAAAAAGATCCAGTCAGAAACAAAGGATCCACAATTGAAATAACATTGTACAGAGAAACAGCAGTAGTATATGAAGCCAAGAATCAGATCAGTAATTTGGAACATAAGGAAGCAAAGAACAACAAGAAGAAAAAAGAATCCCCCCCAAAACTGATGATAATGTAAGTAGCATTTGGGACAACTTTAGGTTTTCCAACATTCGCATCATAGGGTGCCAGGAGGAGAAGAGAAAGAAATTGGAAATCTATTTGAAAAAATAATGAAAGAAAACTTCCCTTAGTTGGTGAAAGAAAGAGACATGCAAGTCCAGGGCACAGAGTCCCAAACAAAATGGATGCAAAGAGGACTACTCCAAGACATATCCATAATTAAAATGCCAGAGGTAAAGATAAAGAGAGACTCTTAAAAGCAGCAAGAAAAAAGCAATTAGTTACCTACAGGGCAGTTCCTATAAGACTGCCAGCTGATTTCTCAAAGTAACTTCACAGGCCAGAAGGGATTGGCAAGAAATACTCAGTCATGGAAAGTGGGGACTTAGAGCCAAGTGGGGACTTGCTCTACCTTGGAAGGCCATCATTTAAAATCAAAGGGCAGATAAAGGGCTTCCCAGACAAGAGAAAACTAAAGGAGTTCATCATCACCAAACCATTATTGTATGAAATGTTAAAGGGACTTATTTAAGAAAAAGAAGATGATCAAAACTATGAACAATAAAAATGGCAATAAATACATATCTACCAATGATTGAATCTAAAGAACAAACTAAGGAAAGAAGAACAGAGACAGAATCATGGATACAGAGAGTCTTTTGATGGTTGCCAGATGGGAGGGGTTGTAGGGGAATGGGTGAAAAGGTAAGGGAATTAAGAAGTACAAATTGGTAGTTACAGAGTAACCATGGGTATGTAAAGTACAGTATAGGAAATGGAGTAGCCAAAGAACTTATACGCATGACCCATTGACATAAACAGTTATGTGGGGATTGCCTGAAGGAGTTGGGGGTGCTGGGTGGAGGAAAGAAAAGGGGGAAATATTGGGACAACTATAATAGCATAATCAATAAAATACACTTTAAAAAATAGGCTTCTTTGGAAAAGGGGGTGATGAGGAATCTTACTATAATTAACTCATGTATATATAAATTTCAAATACGGCTAAGGAGCTAAATTAAAATTTCCCCCAAGTAGCAAATAGTGGCTCAGTTCTGTTTATTGATTTGTTATTCTTCTGTATTTATCATATAGTATCATTCCAAGAGACTGTGAATTTATGCTATTGCTGACATGACATGAGTACTTATTTTTTAGATGGCTGCATAATATTTACGGGTTTGTAGGATGATTTCTTTAACCAATCTTTTCCCTGTCATTGGATATTTACATTATTTCTAGTCTTGCAACATGTTCATGAGTTACCTATATTTTTTGGATCATTGCCTCTATAAAATAAATAAGTAGTGAATTAATTATTCTTAGCTTTATCGAGAAAAATCATATAAAAATAAAATTTTTAAAATTTGGTTAAATTATTCTTTAAGATAAAGATAACTTCTCTTCAATTTAGCTTTCATTAAAAGAGTTAGCATTAGATTAGAATAGTATTGCTCAACTGGGTGTTGGTGGGTTATATTTGTAGTAAATGTTGCTGTCCAGGGACAGTTCGAAATTCCTGAAGAGACTTTTCTTGGTCATAGCTGGGAGGTAGGGTGCTACTGATGCCTAATGATAGAGGCCAGGGGTGCTACTCCTAAACATTCTGTAATGCACAGGATAACCCCCCAATTAAGAATTATCCAGCCTGAAATATCCGTAATGCTAAGGTTGAGAAACCTTGGATCATCAGGTTTTACTGCTGATAGGAAACATTTTTCATCTAAATGTTGAATACCACTGTAGACTGGGTCCTCTCTGCTATATAGTAAGGGAGTGTTTTAGGATCAGAACTTCAGTAGAAGCTGATTTTGCCTAATGTGATAGACCTAGTGAATAGCTCAATGCTTGCCTTCCCATTACCATTTGAGAAACACTGTGTATTTTATTGCTTACGAGAAGTTCTTATAAAATTATTTATTTTTATGTGTTGGTTAGTCCTGAATGCTTTATCAGTGTCAGATCTATTTTTTGTTGTGATTTGGTTATATTGTGTGTGTTATTTACAGACTTGCATCTAGCTTCATGGGAAAGAAAATCAAGCTTAATATCTGACATAACAAAGAGGGGCTTATTTTTCTCATGTAATGAAAATTCTGAAGGTAGGAGACCAGAGCTGTTTCTGTGGCTTGTGATGTCATTGATTACCAGTTTTCCTCTGTTTCTACTTAGCCTTCCTTAGAATATGCTTCTTATCTTGTGGTCACAGGATGGTTTCTGCCTATTCCTACCTCTCATCCCTCCACATCAAAACCTGTACTGCAGGCAGGCAGAAGTGAGAATGACACGGATCAGCTGAGCCAGTCCTTTCTATAAAAGTTTTCTTGCAACCAAATCCAGAAATTCCTTCTCATTCCCATTGACTAGAACTGTGTTGCATGACCATTCTTATTTCTCCTGGAGGCTGGGCAATACAAGTTTTTTAGTCAGGCTTATTTTAAGTCAGAAAATAAAACCAAAAACCTTTAGTTAGAAAGAATGGATATTGGAATGGGCAACTAATAATATGTACCTTGGGAGCCACTTTTTAAAGTGTTGGGGGTTCTTGTCTTCCTAGATGCACTAAAATAAGAACAAATCGTAACATTGGAGATTTGAGAGAATGGACTCTGTAAGAGTTTTTGTTTTTGTTTTTGATAATTGAGAAAACAAAATGTATATCTTAACCCAAAGTACTTGGCTGTTTTAAGGTGATTTATAAATTAAAATCTCTTCTCTACCCCTATACTTGAAACATATCTACTTTATGTTGTTTTTTTGCAATATCAATTATGATTTATTATAGTATACACAAATAAGTGTGTTCTTTAGGCTAAAAATTGGAGTCTACTGACAAATAAGACTTAACTGTGGAAAATAGGTGTATATACATTAGAAGTATTGAAGAAGAGCTGGTATAATAGAGTTCTATCTTCTTTGCCCATTGTTAACTTTTTAACTTAAAAAATTATATATTCTGGATATTAATCTTTCATCAGGTATTCGATTTGCAACTATTTTCTACTATTCCATGGGTTGCAACAACTTTTTGATGTGATTTAAACACTATAGGCATGATATATATTAATATTTATTAGTATTTTAGCTAGTTTATTTTAAAATAGCATATGAACTAAAAAATACATGAATGAATATGTGGTTTAAAATTCAAATGGCACAAAAGGTCTCTAATAAAAAGAAGTTAAAAGGACAGAAGTTTACTTTGGAAAGAGAGAGAGGAGTAAGGTAAAGCCTTTAGCTGTATCTGATGTTTTATTCAGATATGTCAAAAATGCTAATCATGTTTAATTTCACTATAGGTAACATGGTTGTCATATTATCTATATTTTCCTGTTTGTAATATTTCACAATTAAAACACTTGTAGTTACATAAATCTCTCAACTTCCCCAGATGTCCTGGTCCACAGTATTCCTCCCCAGAAATTACTGATTTCTTATCTCTTTCTAGAATTACTCATTGTATTCTCAGGCATATTTGTGTTTGAGTAGAGTTCCTCCCACCCATGAGAGCATGCTTAACATATTCTTTCTACATTTTTTCCACTACATAGTATATCTTTGAGATTGTTCTGTAACAGTGTATTTTCATGGTTCACATGTACAATATTCCAGTGCATTGGTACATTATAATTTACATCACTACTTCATTCCTCAAGGACATTTAGGTTGTTAGTTTTTCAAAATTATGTAGAGTGAATATCCTTGTGCATAATTATTTGCACACATGTATGTGACTATATGTGATATAAATTTCTGACAGTGAAATTAGTGGGTCAAATTTATGATCTTATCAAATTGTTCTTAAAAACCATATTGGTATATATTCTGCCAATAATGTATGAGACTGTTTTTCACTCTCTCTCACCAGCATAGTATCAATCAGAATTTTTTATTCTTGCCAATCTGTTTTCTCTGCACTTAATACAGAGGAGCTGTCAACAGAAGAATTATGTTTTAGTATTATTTAAAATTAATATTTTCCCTTTTTATCAGTTACTAACTTACAATATAAAATTATCTGTTACATCACTTTGTAGAGTTTTTACTCTTCATAGAGTGTTTCAGGTAATGCAAACAAATATAAGCCTATATTTGAATGTGTTTAATTTTACATAGGAAATTTATTATTTAACATTTTAAAACATTTATAATTAATCTGTGGAAATGGTTGAAGATTTTTTTGCTTTTCAATCAGCCACAATAATTTGTTATAATGTACTTTCATGGAAAAGTATTTGAAACTGAAATGTAATATTGATGACTAACTTATGTGAGGCTGGTATAACTTTGATACTAAAACTGAATAAATCATTAGAAAAGAAAATTATTAGTCATTTCAACATAAAAACACAGATATATACAAGTTTTTATAATGGTGGTACACCCAGATAATGTAATGTTATTCTCTTTTTTTTCTAGAATGCTATTCCCCACTAAAAAGACAGGAGCTTTTAAACCATGAGAAGACATTGAAGAACCTTAAATACATTTTATTAAGTGAAAATCTATTATTGTAATTCAACACATTACCAGATTAAAGGAGAAAAGTTATAGGATCATCTCTGTGAATGCAGGGAAAACACTGAATAAAATTTAGTACTTATTCATGATTAAAACAAAAATTTTTAGCAAACTAAAAATTGAAAAGAGACTTCTTAACCTGAAAAGAGTATTCACCAAAAACCTAAAGCAATGTTACATTTTGTGGTTACACTTTAGAAGCAGTTCATTCAAAATCAGGGCTAAAAATATTTATTTGACTATGAATAGGAGGTCCTAGCCAATGTAATTAGATTAGAAAAAGAAACAAGGCATGAGTAAATATGACACATGAATTATAAGGAAAAAAGAGAATTATCACTGCTGATACTGAGAAATTCAGAACCAACTACAAAATACTAGAGAGCTCAGCAGGATTGCTAGATGTGACAGTAGTATTAAAAAGTCAGCAAAAAAAAAAAAAACCCAATTATAATGTGTATGTGTAGTGTGTATTTCTGTTTTTCTGTGTGGCAGGTTGCATTTTCCCAAATGGTCATACCAACATATCTTGGATCTCATGTGCTCTTTGCGTAACGTGACTGAGATTCCTCCTGCTGAGAGGGGTCTGTGTCCCCTTCTCTTGTATTTTCAAAGGCTGAATGAATGAGTAAAAACATGAACTAAAAAGCTAACTGTTCTAGGGCTGATGGGGTGGTGGCAGGCAACAGGGTAGGGAACCCACAGTAAGAATGTTCGTCAATAAATGACTGGCATGACTTATTTATACTTAATTTGTAGAACTATCTGGCGCCTAACCTTTAAAGTGCTTTTTCTCACATGTGGTAGTGTGAGCAAAAGTCCAAATTTTTGCTGTTAATGCACAATTTTTGGGTACGTTTCTGTTTTTACCTGAATTCTTAGAATTATATTTCTTTTTTTTAAAGATTTCATTTATTTATTTTTTAGACAGAGGAGAAGGGAGGGAGAAAGAGAGGGTGAGAAACATCAATGTGTTGTTGCCTCTCAAGTGGCCCCCAGTGGGGACCTGGCCTACAACCCAGGCATGTGCCCTGACTGGGAATAGAACCAGAGACCCTTTGGTTCGCAGCCCTCGCTGAATCCACTGAGCTATAACAGCCAGGCTTAGAATTATATTTAATATGAGAGAAAAAAACTGCTGATGTTGTAAACAAGTAGCAGAGTACCTAATTCAGGCATAACCTCACAGAATTTCTCTTATAATGGAATACAGCAAATGATAAGTGTCATAAAATGAGCCTTAGGCCTAGTGGTTGTTGCTAAGCATTTATGGCTCTAGAAATAAAATTTGAAGATATTTCTGGACTCCAAGTAAAAGTTACATGTCATGAAGATGAATAAGTAGATTAACATTTTAAGGTAGAAACTGAAATACAGATAGATATTACTGAGAGTTTAGTCAGAAATTTGGGTATGATATAATCTTAGATACCTCCATTGCATTAATTCTACATGACATGAAGTATTTAATGTTGCCTTGTAAAGGTTGAATATAGTGTGACATTAAATAAATATATCAAGAGCAAAGACTTTGGTGCCTGAAGGACCTTGGTTCAGTCCTGGGGTCTGCCACTTAATAGCTTTGTGACCTTTAAGCAGGTCGTTTGACTATCATCTTTCACATATAAAGTAGAGAACATAATCGTTCCCATTGGTATTGTGAGAATTGAATGAGATAATGTAGATAGTGTGCTTTGCATAGTACTTGACATATTATAAGTGCTCCATAAATGTTATTTTATACTGGTTAGGAAAGTACCTGTTTTGCTATATAAAATTTAAGAAGAATATTAAAATATATTTTTGTTGTTTTAAGGAAATTCGCAGTGAGTCCCATGACTATCCTCATAGAGTGGCCAAGTTTCCAGAAAACAGAAATCGAAACAGATACAGAGATGTAAGCCCATGTAAGTACCTGTGGGTTTGTGTGCGTATTTATATTTGTTGGTTTGTTTCAGGAGGCAGGATACAGTGAAAAAAGTTTGGGGTCAGGGTTGATAAGTACAGTAGTAATTTTTTTTAAAGATTACTTACTTATTTTTAGAGAGGGAAGCGGGGGGAGAGAGAGAGATATCAATGTATGGTTGCTGGGGGCCGTGGCCTGTACCCCAGGCATGTGCCCTGACTGGGAATCGAACCTGTGATGCTTTGGTTCGCAGCCCGCGCTCAATCCACTGAGCTATGCCAGCCAGGGCATTAGTAGTAATTTTTTATATCAACACAATACACATTCAGAGCATAGAATACTAGAAGGAAAAAAATTGCCCAAAATGATTTCAATTCACACAGCCACCATTATTTGATATTTTTTCTTTCTTTCTTTTTTTAATTCATCAGGATTTTAAAAAAATATTTATTTATTTTTAGACAGAGGGAAAGAGAGGGTGGAAGAGAGGAAAAGAAACATCAATGTGTGGTTGCTTCTCACACACCCCCTACTGGGGTCCTGGCCCACAGCGCAGGCATGTGCACTGATTGGAATTGAACCAGCGACCCTTTGGTTTGCAGGCTGGCCCCCAATCCTCTGAGCCACACCAACCAGGACTATTTTAAACACAGAACTGTTTAAACCCCACAATCTAAAAACAAAATCTTTTGGGTTTATATTCTTTTGATATTTTCTGTCAAAATGTATACACATATTTTCTTAATTATAGCTGTTTTTCTACTTAACCATTTTCGTACCATAAACAGTTTTTTCAGTGGCTCTGCTAGTGCCTTTTGATAATGCCGTTCTTTTCACATAAGAGTCCCCGTGGGTCATTGTTTAGATTCTGATATATATACACACACCAACACCCACAATTTTGTGACCAGTTGTAATACCAAGGTTTTCGATATCTGTTCATTATTAAGTAATTTTATTTTTTGTTCTGATTGATATCACTTGTTCAGATATTAAATTAGTTGTCTTACCACTCCAAAATGTTTCCCCATGTTTGATTTTAGTGGGCTCAACTTAAGTATTCTCTTTTAGGGCTACTTTTTAGTAGGGACATTTAAAAAAAAATATTGAATCTGTTGCATTTTGGTTTCAGCTTGTTTGTGTTGTCGTTCCTTTCTCTAGTTGATGAGGATTTGGTATTAGTGTGCCAAGGCTTCCTGTATAGGCTAAATAGACTCACTTTATTCAAGGCTATATTGTATACCTTTATAGATGATGTATTCCTTTTTTTAAAGTATATTTTATTGATTATGCTATTACAGTTGTTCCATTTTTTCTCCCCTTCTTCCCTTTCTGCCCTGCATCCCCGCCTCCCTCCAACATTCCCCCCTTTAGATCCTATCCATAGGTCATGCATATAAGTTAGTTGGCTTCTCCATTTCCTATACTATTCCTGACTTCCCCCTATCTATTTTGTGCCTACCATTTATGCTTCTTATTCTCTGTACCTTTTCCCCCATTCTTGCCTCTCCCCCTCCCTGCTGATAACCCTCCATGTGATCTCCATTTCTGTCATTCAGTTCGTATTCTAGTTGTTTGCTTAGTTTGTTTTTAGTTTTGATTTTTAGGTTCATTTGTTGATAGCTGTGAGTTTGTTATCATTTTACTGTTCACATTTTTTTATTTTCTTCTATTTCTTAGATGAGTCCCTTTAACATTTCATAGAATAATGGCTTAGTAATGATGAACTCCTTTAACTTGGCCTTATGTGGGAAGCACTTTATCTGCCCTTTCATTCTAAATAATAGCTTTGCTAGAGAGAGTAATCGCAAATGTAGGTCCTTGCCTTTCATGACTTTAAATGCTTCTTTCCAGCCCCTTCTTGCCTGCAAAGTTTCTTTTGAGAAATCAGCTGATAGTGTTATGGGAACTCCTTTGTGGGTAACTCTCTCCTTTTCTCTTGCTGCTTTTAAGATTTTCTACTTATCTTTAATCTTGGGTAATATAATTGTGATGCAGCATGTAGGCATGGATATAAACTGGGAACACGCCTTGGTGTGTTCCTCCTTGGGTCCAGCTTCTTTGGGACTCTCTGAACTCCCTGGACTTCCTGGAAGTTTATTTCCATCACCAGATTGAGGAAGTTTTCCTTCATTATTTGTTTGAATAAGTTTTCAGTTTCTTGCTCTTGCTCTTCTTCTGGCATCCCTATGATTTGGATGTTGGAACATTTAAAGTTGTCCCAGAGGTTCCTAAGCCTCTCCTTTTTCTGAATTCTTATTTCTTCATTATGTTCTGGTTGAATGTTTACTTCTTCCTTCTGCTCCAAATTGTTGATTTGAGTCCCAGTTTCCTTCCCTTCACTGTTGGTTCCCTGTATATTTTTCTTCATTTCACTTTGCATAGCCTTCACTTTTTCTTCTAGTTTGTGACCATACTCAACCATTTCAGTGAGCATCCTTGGTTACCAGTGCTTTGAACTGTGCATCTGATAGGTTGGCTATCTCTCGATTACTTAGTTCTGGTTTTGGAGCTTTGGTCTGTTCTTTCATTTGGGCCATATTTTTTGTCTCTGCATGCCTGTTACTTAGTAAGTGACAGAGCCTTAGGTATTTGCCAGGTTGGGTCAACCCATTTCGCTGCATTGTGGGGAGGAGTCTTGCTCTGCTCTGGGCTTGTTTTCAGTCACTTCCCTTAATACCCACAAGCAAATCGGCCCCTTCTAGTGCCAGTTCCTGGGTGTGTGGTTTTGTGTATGCTGTAGGACACTGTGGGTCTCTCTAATGAACTCTCCTGTGAGGCTGTGAGTTTCTCCTGCCAGTACAATTCCCACAGGTTTTTACTGGCAGATGTTTGAGTCTTTATTTCCACATACTGGAATGCTGGGTTGCGCCGTCTGTCTTGCTCCCCAGCTGTTCTTTCCAGTTTATCGACACTTGATGTGGGACCGCCCAGTTTGCAGGCCTCTACCTCCTCACACACCCGGTCATGTAGCCTCTGCCTTGCCGGTTGACCTCTGTGCTCCAGCTGCCCGTCTCTGCCCCTGCTACCAGCCTGAATGAATGTTTCTTCTTTAAATCTGTGGTTGTTGGACTTCCATACGGTTCAATTCTGGCCATTCTGGGGTTTTTTTGTTTGCTTGTTTTTAAATTTGTTGTTGTCCTTCTGATGGAGGGCTCGTAAGCTTAGGTGATCTATTCCTTGTTGGTAGTCATGGATATAAACTGAAAATCAATCAAATACTGGAGGAAAAGTACATATGTTTACTTTTATATGCACAGAATATTTATATTCATTCACCAAGTACATTTACATGAAGAATGTATTGGCTGATTTGTACAAATCAAATGAGAAGTAATTTCATGTTTATTATAAATTTACTTATTATATATTATCTTTCTCTTACATGTCTTTTTCCTCTCCAGTTAGATGTGTTTGTAACATAGCTGTAAGAGTGTGGTTTTCCACTCTTCTTCAGTTGCAGCATACTTGAAGTTGTGACAGATTTCCTCCAGAACCTGTGGCTCACTGTGGCAACTGTTCTTGTGTGAGTGTATATTCAGGGAATGGGGGTAAAGGCAGTAATTCTGACACTTAGGTACCCCTTTACCCTCTGCAACTTTCTGGTTGAGAATTACAGAGCTGGAGACTGATTCTCTTGTGTTTAGTATGAGTTTTAAAGACAGTATTTTTCAGTTGTACACCTGCTGTGTTGCTTTTACTTAAAAAGTAAACCTTTTTATTTTGATAATTGTAGATGTTCATTCAGTTGTAAGAATACTCAGAGATCCTGTATACCCTCATCCAGTTTCCCCCTGTGGTAATATTTTGCATAACTATAGTAAAATAGCACAACCAGGATATTGACATTGATATAATACATCCAGTTTTACATGCACTCATTTGTGCATGTGTTTAGTTCTCTGTAATTTTATCACATGTGTAGATTCATGTGATCTCCACCATAGTTCAGATATTAACCAGTGAAACAGTTCCATCACGAGGTCCCCCCTGCTACCTTTGTGTGACCACAGCCACCTTCCTTCCTCCCCACTAAGTCCTGTGTTGCCTTTAATTTTTACGTATCTCTCGTAATTGCAACCATTGGTGGTGAGAAGCTCAATTTGAATCCCCTCATTGGTTTTTTTTATTAAATTGATCTAAAGGGAGGAATTTTTAAAAATTGGAACTGAGACTTTTTTTAACGAAAATATTTACAACTTACATTACTTTCAAGTGTGCAGGTCCATAAAATTCTTGGGATTTTTCTCCTGAGCATTAGATATATATGCCCAACTGCATGTTGGACATCTCCAGTTAAAGGTTGCAAGGAGACCTGCTTTACATTGTACTTAACAGCCTTGTCTCCATTTGCTCAGACTCTTCTTTCTGTATGCCTTTTCAGGAAGAGAGCCATTCACCTTGTGTTTGTACCTAGGATTAGGAAGAGGCATTGCTTCCTGTGAGGAGATGCTACTGTGTGCCTTCTCCTGCCACTTGGCCTCCCCTGCTGACTTTATTCCACAGTATATTCTGGAGCTATACTCTGCTGTGAGCATGCCAGGCAGTGCATCCTTTGTCCACTTCGTCCTAGTGGAAGCCTGCCTCTCCCCTTAGTAAACTGTCTTTCTGTCTTTCAGGTGGGGGCTGCTTGTTTTTGCTTCCCACATAACCACAGGGTTTTCTACTGAAAGCCATTACTTTTCAACTTGCAAAATAAAATAAAATGATTTTCTCCAAGGCACTTGCTGTCCAGATACATCACATTATTGCCATTATATATATCCTCTCCTTCATAGTTAATCCCTGTCTCCCAGCCTCTTCTCACACATTTGCAGACAGCGTGAGTGCCAAGAATGACATTCATTATCTCTTTCTTTGCACTCCTCTTCTCCCAGTACCTTTTTCATTTGGGGTGATGTCATGTCTCTGTGAATGAGCTGTATGACACTGTTGCAGAATAGTTCTTAACCTATTCACCTCTAAATCTTAAGTCATCTTCACCCCTGAAATCATATACTACCTGCTACCTTGAGGACTGGTTTCTCTCTTTCCAGCTCTTTGACTTCATAAGACAGTTTCTTCAACCTTTGTCCTTTATTATAGTATATTTCTTCCCTACCCGACTTATTACTTAATTACTTTCTTACTGTTCTTTTTAAAAATATTTATTTATTTTTAGAGAAGGAGGAAGGGAGGGAGAGGGAGAGAACCATCAACGTGTGCTTGCCTCTTATACATCCCCCAAGTGGGGACCTGGCCTGCAACCCAGGCATGCGCCCTGACTGGGAATTAAACCGGCGACCTTTTAGTTCACAGGCCAGCACTCAATCCACTGAGCCACACCAGCCAGGGCCTCACTGTTCCTATATATTCAAAATGAATTTCTATGGATCTTTAATTCTACCCATCCTGTGAAGCCTCAACCTTGGAATAATCAGTCATTTAACTTATCTAACCTTTGGGCTAGTGTGTGTGTGCCTAGAGTACACTCCTGTATTAGCTGGGCCTGTTGTTCCCCTGCTGTCCTTACTAAGCCCACTGTCATTCTACTCTGGCCCTTCCCTGAGTAAACTGTCATTCAGACCCCACCCTCTCCCTCTCACTATTCTTAGAATATAATCTTTCCTTCAGTTCTGAAGGAAAAAAATTTAAATCAGGAAATAACTCTTCAAGTTCATGCTCTACCACCTGGAAACTTATTTCTGTTTGCACTTATCTTTTGCTGAAGTCCCTGGAGAGAAGTCTTCCCTCTTGCTGTTCTAGGTTTGTGTCCTGAATCCTTACTCCTCCTCATGGACCTTACTCTCTGTTGTCACTGCTCTTCATGTTTTCAGCCTTTTTCTGTAAACACTTTTCCCTTATTTAAATGTTTCTTTTTTTTTCTGTTAACCCTTATATCTCACGTCAGTCCCCACTTTATTGCTTACATGGACATATGTACTTGCATGTGCATGCAGATAACATCTAAACAAACAGAATCTTGGAAGAATACACAATACTATTTTTATTCCCATTTTTATTACCTACGTATTTAGGCCATGGTTTCTACCCTAGACTCCCCACTTGAACTTTTATCTAAAGTACTAATAGCTTTCCAGTTTTCAAATGCAATGAGGGACAGTTCCCATTGCTTTCTTCCCCACTGATCCCTCTGACTTTCGACATTGTTAACCATGCCTTCCTTCCATAATATTCTCAAAATTTTATTCTTGCTTCTCTGGCTGATCACCCATTCTCAGAGTTTCTCTTCCTTAGTTTGCCTTTGTCTTCTTCATGATTCTGTCTCTGTCTCTCCCTCTTTCTCACTCTAACACTTGTGGGAATGATCTCATCTACTATGCATTCAGTTACCATCTCTCTATTTGTGACACCAGATCTCACCCACAGCCTAAGTCTCTCTTCTTGGCTAAATACTCATTTATGCAAGTCACCCATTTCTGTCTGGATGTCCTTAAGGCCACCTCAGACTCAGACTAGACACTAAGCTAATATTCCTCCCTCATACAATCTGTCAGTCCCAACCCTAAAAACTGTTCATCTGGTTTTATTCCCCATATTTATAAATGGTACCACTGTTCACACATTTGCTACAGCTAGAGACTCAGACTCCTTTCTCTCTCTTTCAGATCCCACATCTAGTTAGTAACTAATTAATTACAATTTTATTTCTACAATATATTTCAAATCTCTTCTGTACTGTCTTCATACTGTCTTGGTTCAGGGCCATACTACTTCTTTCTTGGGTTATTATGACAGCCTTTTAACTAGCCTCTTTGTCTCCACTCTCTTTCCACTTCAATCCATTCTCCATACTGTATCCAGAGTATTCTTTGTATAATGGAAGTCTGTTTTCCACTCCCTTCTTCAATAGTGTTTCACAAGTTTCATGAAAAGTTAAAGTTGTTTAGCATTATCATAGAAGGCTTTTGGGAGACTGATCCTTTATACATCTCAAGATTTCTTTTTCTTGCCATTTTTCTATAACCATTTTGGTAAAACCGAGTCACTTAAGAGTTCTTTCATTGTGACTTGTTTTTGATACTTCAGTGTCTTCAAATATGTCATTCCCTTTTTGGAATATCCTTCTCTCTCAGACCAACTTCATTCAAAGTCCTTTTCCTCCAAATACCATTTCAACTACCTCTTTTCGATGCGTGTTATTCTCACAAAGTAGAGGAGGTCATGGAGGTGGTGACTCTCTTTCACTAAATCCAGATACACTCAGGAAGGTATATTTTTTAAAAGCTCCTATGATGATACCTTTCCTAATGGATAGTCATTATATCATTTAAAAAATTATTTTCATACATAGAATTTTACGGTAGTTTGTATTGTTCAGAAAACCTGTATTGCAAACCAGCTACGTGTCTGACACTATGCTATGAATGAGAGTACCGTAAATGTATGCACTCTGCCCTTCAATAATGTATAGAAAAGTGGGAGAGATACATACTTACTGTGTTGTATATGTCATGAAGCTATGACAGTGTATTGGTGGAGCTGAGAAGAGGCATTCAACTCTGCCTAGAGAGGGGTGGCTTTTAAGGAAAGAAATGGTACCCAGCTAGGTAGATAAAGAGGACAAAAAAAGGAATTGCTTTTTTTCTAAAATTACAGAATCCCAGATCTTATCTAAGTATGGATTCAGTAGGTTTGGAAATCTGTATTTTTAAGCAGTGTTTTTACATGATGCTTACATACCTTAGCTTGGCACCAGTCCTTAGACTGACATATAAAAACTATGGCAGGTTAAATAGTCCATAGTCCCTTACTGCTACAAAACAAGAAGATTCTCAATAAACATATTTTTAAATAAGTTGCTAGGTATGGAGAAAGTAAGGAAAACTTCCAGGCTTCCTCTACTCTCTCCCTCTTAAAAAAAAATCCTAGTAAATGAAAGAGCTACTCTGATTACAAATGCCAGTATCAGCTCTAGGATTTTATTTACCTAATAAAATAGGTTCAAGATATATTAATCACAAATGAATTCAATTATAGGAAGAAATTGACAAATTCATCTTAATGGACAATATTAATAAAGAAATGGAAAATTTGTACCACACAACTAAGCTTAATTTAATAATAAAAATATTAGATCCTTATGTCCAGCATTAGAGAATCCACATTTACATGTAATATTTATAAAAAATGGACCATTGACTAGGCTAAAGTAAATCTTAATTTAAGAATTGATGTCTTAGAGGCCATGTTCTTTGTATACAACTAAATGATAGATAACTAATAAAAACTAAACATTTCCATATTTGAAGGTTTTAAAATTTTTAAATTTGTGGATTAAGAAAAAGTCATCATGGAAACTTAAAAATACTTAAAAGTAAACGACATGTAACATATTACTTAAAACTTACACAGCAAAAACTACTACAAAGAAAATATACTACCTTAAATGTTTATATTAAAACAGAAGGTTTAAAATTAATGTGTTAAGTTTCCAACCTTAGAGTAAAAGTAACCAAATAAACACCAAAAAAAAGCATAAAGGAAAAAATACAAAAATAAAAGCAGACTAGTAATAATATATTGTTGGTACAATATAAAGGACCAATACAACCAAATGTTGATTCCTAGATAAGAGCAATAAACTCTGGCAAGATTGAGCAAGAAAAACAAAACAAACAAGAGCTATAAAGAGAGAGAAAGATGCATGTAAACAATATTAGGAAAGAAAGGGGGAACATAAATACAGATGTAAAAGGAATTAAAAAGCATATTGTATACTGCAAACAATTTTATGGTAATAAATGTAATCATTTAGAAGAAATGGCACAGACTTTAGTAAAATATAAGTTACTAAAACTGAATGAAGAAGAAGAGAGTCCAGATAGTTCTGTAACAGTTAAATAAATTGAATTAACAAATAAAAATATTCCCACAAAGAAAACACTGGGCCTACCTGTTTTTACAGGTATGTTTTATAAATAATAAAACTCTTCCAGAGAATACTAAAAGAGAATCTTCCCAATTTCTTTTAATGGCACTATTATATAACTTTACTATCCAAACCAGAAAAGTTTACTAAGCGGAATAAAAGTTACAAGCATGTCTCCTTTGTGAATATTGATGTAAAAATCCAAACAAAAGATTAGCAAATTGAATACAGCACTGTCTTTATTAAGTTTATGTTAGGAATATAAGGGTGGCTTAACATTAGAAAACCTTATAAATGTAATTCACCAGAGTAACTGAATATCTCAATAGGCACAATATAATTATTTAAAGTCAGTCCTTGCCCTGGCCCGTATGGCTTGATTGGAGTGTCTTCCTGTACATGAAGAGGTTGTGGGTTGGATTCCTGTTCAGGACATACACCTAGGTTGTGGGTTCAATTCTTAGTCAGGGCTTGTATGGTAAGCAGCCAGTTTTTTCTCTCTCACATCAGTGTCTCTCTCTCTCTAACACTCGCATCAATGAACATGTTCTGGGTGAGGGTTAATAAAAACGTCAATTCTTGCTTACCATTAAAAACAAAACATGTAGCAAACAGGAAATAGAAGGGAACTTCTGAACTTCTGTAACCTAATATATGTAAGAGACACAGTAACATAACTTTTATTAATAACATGTTAGAATCATTCCTCTGTAAAAATGATACTTTATTGTTTGTGGTGTTACAGTTGTCAGAATTTTCTCACTTGCCCCCCTTTACCCAGCCCACCCCACTCCCTCAGGCAATCCCCACATCATTGTCCATGTCTGTGGGTCACGCATATGTGTTCTTTGGCTACTTCATTCCCTATACTGTACATTACATCCCAAAACTATTCTGTAACTACCAGTTTGTACTTCCTAATGCCTTCACCTTTTTTGCCCATCCCACCAAACCCCCTCCCATCTGACAACCGTCAAAACATTCTCTATGTCTGTGATTCTGTTTTTGTTCTGCATTTATGTTTATTTGCTTTTTTTTTAGATTTAATTGTTGATAACTGTATTTATTGCCTTTTTATTGGTCATATTTCTTGATCTTCTTAAAGAAGACCCTTTAACATTTCATGTAATATGGATTTTGTAGTAATCAAGTCCTTTACCTTTTTCTTGTCTGGGAAACTTTTTATCTGCCCTCCAATTCTACATGATAGGTTTTTTAGGTAAAACCTTGGTTGTAGGTCTTATTTTTTCATCACGTTGGATATTTATCACCAATCCCTTTTAGCCTGCAAAAATTTCTTTTTAGAAAAATCAGCTCAAGTTTTTATGGGAGCTCCCTTGTAGGTTGCTAACAGCTTTACTCTTGCTACTTTTAAGATTCTCTCTTTGTCTTTAACCTTTGGCATTTTAATTATAATGTCTTGGTGTGGGTTTATTTTGTTTGGAACTCTGTGCACTTCTTGGACTTGTATGTATATTTCCTTCAACAGATTAGGGAAGTGTTCTGCCATTATTTTTTCAAATAGGTTTCAATTTCTTGCTCTCTTCACCTTATGGCACTATGAAGCCCCTGATGGCATGTTTGAAGTTGTCCCAGAGACTCTTTACACTGTCCCCATTTTTATTTGTATTCTTTTTTCTTATTGCTGGTCTGATTGGGTGTCTTTTGCTTTCTTATATTCCAAATTGCTGATTTGATTCTCGGCTTCATCCACTCTATTGTTGATTCCCTGTAAATTGTTCTTTATTTCAATTACTATATCCATTGTTTCTGACTGGACCTTTTTATGCTGTTCACTTTCTCTCTCTCTTTTTTCCCATTTTTTCTCTCCTTTATTCCCCTCTGCCTTGCACCCTCTCTCCCAGCAGTATTCCACCTCCTTACTCATGTCCATGAGTCATACATACAAGTTTTTTAGCTTCTCCATTTCCTATACTATTCTTTTTTTTAAATATATTTTATTGATTATGCTATTATAGGTGTCCCATCCCCCCCTTTATTCCCCTCCACCCTGCACACCCCCTCCCACCCTTTAGTTCTGTCCCTTTAGTTCATGTCCATGGGTCATACATATAAGTTCTTTGGCTTCTACATCTCCTATACTATTCTTAACCTCCTCCTGTCTATTTTCTGCCTACCATTAATGCTGCTTATTCTCTGTACATTTCCCCCTCTCTCCCCGTTCCACTCCCCCGCTGATAACCCTCCATGTGATCTCCATTTCTGTGATTCCGTTCCTGTTGTAGTTGTTTACTTACTTACTTTGTTTCTTTTTTTATGTTAGGTTGTTAATACCTGTGAGTTTGTTGTCATTTTACTCTTGCTGCTTTTAAGATTGTCTCCTTATCTTAAATCTTGCCTAATGTAATTATGATGTGCCTTGGTGTGTTCCTCCTTGGTTCCAACTTTCTTTTTTATATATAAATTTTATTTTTTAACGTATTTTATTGATAATGCTATTACGGTTGTCCCATTTCCTCCCTTCACTCCCCTCCACCCTGCACACCCTCTCCCACCCACATTCCCCCACTTTAGTTCATGTCCATATGTCATAAGTTCTTTAGCTTCTACATTTCCCATACTATTCTCACCCTCCCCCTGTCTATTTTCTACCTTCCATCTATGCTACTTATTCTCTGTACCTTTCCCCCCTCTTTCCTCCTCCCACTCCCCTGTTGCTAACCTTCCATGTGATCTCCATTTCTGTCATTCTGTTTGTATTCTAGTTGTTTGCTTAGTTTGTTTTTAGTTTTGATTTTTAGTTCATTTGTTGATAGTTGTGAGTTTGTTATTTTACTGTTCACATTTTTTTTATCTTCTTCTATTTCTTAGATAAATCCCTTTAACATTTCATAAAATAAGGGCTTGGTGATGATGAACTCCTTTAACTTGACCTTATCTTAGAAGCACTTGATTTGCCCTTCCATTCCATTCTAAATGAAAGCATTGCTGGATAGAGCAATCCTGGGTGTAGGTCCTTGCCTTTTATGACTTGGAATACTTCTTTCCAGCCCCTTCTTACCCGAAAGTTCTCTTTTGAGAAATCAGCTGACATTCTGATGGGAACTCCTTTGTAGGTTACTGTCCCCTTTTTTCTTGCTGCTTCTAGGATTCTCTCCTTCATTTTTACCTTGGCTAATGTAATTATGATGTGCCTTGTTACATCATCCTTGGGTCCAACTTCTTTGGGACTCTCTGAACTTCCTGGGACTTCCTAGAAGTCTCTTTCCTTTGCCAGATCAGAGAAGTTCTCCTTCACTATTTGTTCAAGTAAGTTTTCAATGTCTTGCTCTTCCTCTTCTCCTTCTGGCATCTCTATGATTTGGATGTTGGGACATTTAAAGATGTCCTGGAGGTTTCCTAAGCCTCTCCTCATTTTTTTTTTGGATTCTTGTTTCTTTATTCTGTTCTGGTTGGATGTTTCTTTCTTACTTCTGCTCCAAACCATTGATTTGAGTCCTGGTTTCCTCCCTGTCACTGCTGGTTCCCTGTAGATTTTTCTTCATTTCATAAAATGCAAACTTCATTGCTGCCTGAGTCTTTTTTACGCTGTTGTAGTACCCAGTGAATTCCTGGAGCATCCTGATAGCCGGTGTTTTGAACTGTGCATCCAATAGGTTGTTGGCCTGAATGTTTCTTCATTAACTCTGTGGTTGTGGGACTTCCACACAGTTTGATTCTCTGGCAGTTCTGTTTGTTTGTTTGTTTGTTTGTTTGTTTTTAAATTTTTGTTCTCCTCCTTTTGGTTGTGTGAGAAGGCACAGTGTGTCTACCTATGCTTCCATCTTTGCTGGAAGTTCCGGTACTATTCTTAGCCTCCCCCCGTCTATTTTGTACCTGCCATGTATGCGTCTTATTCCCTGTAACTTTTCCCCCATTCTCCTGCCTCCCCGTGCCCACTGATAACTCTCTATGTGGTCTCCATTTCTGTCATTTTACTGTTCGTAGTTTTGATCTTCTCATTCTTAAATAAGTCCCTTTAACATTTCATGCAACAAGGGCTTGGTGATGAACTACTTTAACTTGACCGTATCTGTGAAGCATTTTATCGGCCCTTTCCATTCTAAATGAGAGCTTTGCTGGATAGAGGAATCTAGGATGTAGATCCTTGCCTTTCATGACTTTAAATACTTCTTTCTAGCCCCTGCTTGCCTGCAAAGTTTCTTTTGAGAAATCAGCTGATATTCTTATGGGAACTCCTTGTTGGGTAACTCTCTTGCTGATTTTAAGATTCCCTCCTTACCTTTAATCTTTGGCCATTTAATTATGATGTACCTTGGTATGTGCTTCCTTGGATCCAACTTGTTTGGGACGCTGAGCTTCCTGAAGTTTTAGGTCTAATATCCTTCACCAGATTGGGGAACTTTTCTTGTATTATTTTTTCAAGTAAGTTTTCAATTTCTTATTTTACCTCTTCTCTTTCTGGCACCCCTATGATTTGGATATTGGAATGTTTAAAGTTGTCCCACAGGGTCCTAAGCTTCCCAAAATTTTTTTCATTTCTTGTTTCTTCATTCTGCTCCAAATTGTTGATTTGAGTCCTCATTTCCTTCCCTACATGATTGGTTCCCTGTATATGTTTCTTTATTTTGCTTTGTATAGCCTTCACTTCTTCCTTTATTTTGCATCTGTGCACAATTATTTCTCTGAGCATCCTCATTACTAGTGTTTTGATCTCTGCATCTGATAGGTTGGCCATCTTCTTGTCGGTTAGTTCTTTTTCTGGAGTTTGGATATGTTCTTTCATTTGTGCCATATTTCTTTGTTTCAGTGTACCTGTTACGTAGTGAGGGGCAGAGGCTTAGCCCCACTTTTAGTGACTTCCCCTGCTACCCACAAGCGAATTGCACCCTTCAAGGTGTTGCCCTGGTGCTGATTCCTGGGTGAGTGGACTTAACTTATGTTCTAGGAACCCATAGACCCCTCAAGCAGACTTCTTGTGACACTGGAGGTTTCTCCTGCCACTGCAATGCCCAGGTTTTTACAGCCAGATGTTTTGAGGCTCTATTTCTCTGTGCTGGAACCCTGGGCTGTACAGTCTGTCTCACTCCCCAGTTGTTCCTTCTTGTATATCCCCATGCAAATGTGGGACCACCTGGCCTGTCAGCTATGGCCTTACCATGTGTTCTCTCCATCACAGCTGCCCGTCTCTGCCCCTCCTACCAGTTTGGATGAATGTTTCTTCTTTAACTCCTTTGTTGTTGGACTTCCATACAGTTCAATTTCCTGGCAGTTCTCATTGTATTTTATGTCAAAATTGGTTGGTATCCTTCTTTTGGTTTTGTGAAGAAGCAAAATATATCTACCTATGCCTCCATCTTGCTCTCTGAAGGTCAGTTTAACATTTTCTATCAAAATCTCGGGAAGATTATTTTGTAGATATACAAAAGCTATTCTTAAATTTACGTGAAAAGGCAAAGGACCTAAGAAAAAAACTATAAAAACAGTTTTGGAAAAGAAGAATAAGGTTGGTAGGAATCATTGCCTGATTTTAAGACAGTTGACCCTTGAACAACACAAATTTGAACTGCACAGGTCTACATATGTGTGATTTTTTTTCAGTAAATACATATATTTGTTTTACACTTTTCTTAATAACATTTCCTTTTTTCTAGATTACTTTATCATAATGCAGCATATTATATAAAATACGTGTTGATAAATTGTTTATGTTATCAGTAAGGCTTTTGATCAACAGTAGGCTATTAGTAATTAGGTTTTAGGGGAGTCTAAGTTATATGCATTGGGTGAAAAAGGAATTGAGATATATGGTGCCAGTTGGGTACTGGAAATATCAGGGTGTACACTTTGTAAATGTGTATGATTGTATAACCCCTCTGCTGTAGCCCTGAAACTAATGCAAAATGATATTGAAAGTAAACTGTAATTCAAAAAAATTTATATGCAGATTTTCAACTGTGCTGGAGGGTCGGCATCCATGACCCTTTTGTTGTTTAGGGATCACTTGCATTGTATTACTGTAGTTATCCAGACATTGTGGTACTGGTAGAAGGATAGAAACATAGATTGGTGAAATCAAGAACCCAAAAATTTTTTGACAAAGGTGCAAAGAAAGCAATGTAATGGACGCAAAATAATCTTTTCAACAGTATTGGAGCATTTGGCCATCTATAGGGGAAAAAAATGATTCTCAACCTAAACCTCACACCATTAAAAATTCACTTAAAGTGGATCATAAATGTAAAATGTGAAGTACAGGCATGAGCCAAAATAAGTTTACCGTGTACAAATAAATAATACAGTAATTAATAAATGTTAATATAAGAATAAACTATGTTTTGCATACTCACAATTATAAAGCTGCTTTTGCCTACTGCTGTACAAAACTTTTAGAAGACAATAGAAAATTCTGGATCTGACACTTGGTAAAAAGTTCTTAACATGATACCAAAAGCACAATTCCAAAAAGAAAAAGATCAATAAATTGGACTAAACCCAATTTAAAAACTTATGGTCTGTGAAAGACGTTATTAAGATGATAAAAGGACATGGACAGACTGGGAGAAAATATTTATCAACCACAAAGAACTCATATCTAGAATATATGCAGAGCTTTCAAAATCGGTCACTTAAAAAACAGTTAGGAAATAAGCATAAGATTATAAATGCAGATGTCAGATAAACACATAAGCATGTGAGAAATGTCATTAACCATTAGGGAAACATTCTTAACTGTTAGGGAAATGAAAATTAAAACCTTGGTGATGAGCACTACACACCTTCTAGAACAGCTAAAATAATGGGGCCACAATAGTCATACAAGGATCTGAGAATGCACAGAAACTGGATCTCATACAAAGCTAGTCAGAACATAAAATAATATGGGTACTCTGGAAAACAGTTTGGCATTTTCTTTTCTTTTTCTTTTACTCTCCCTTGAGGACATGCTTACTAATTTTAAAGATTTTATTTGTTTTTAGAGAGAGGGAAAGGGAGGGAGAGAGGGAGAAAAATGTTGATGTAAGAGAGAAACATTGATCAGTTGCCTCTTGCACGTGCCCTGATTAGGGACCCAACTTGCATCTCAGGCAAGTGCCCTGACTGGGAATCAAACCCATGACCCTTCAGTCTACGGGACAATGCTCAGTTAACTGAACCACACCAGCCAGGGCAGTTTGGCAGTTTCTTAAAATACTAAATACAGATTTACCAAATACTATCCAGGCATTGTACTCCTGGACATTTATCACAGAAAATTTCGATCTAATGTCTACACAGAAATGTGTACAGATTTATTTGTAATAACCCCCAATTGCAGACAGCTCAAATGTCCTTCAGTAGGTAAGGGGTTAACAAACTGTGGTATATTCCTACCACAGAATACTATTCAGCAGTAAAGAAATAAACTATTGATACATTCAACAACTTAGATTGATCTTAGAGGACTCATGCTGAGTAAAAAAATTTAATGTCAAAAGATTACATACTATATGGTTCCATTATATATCGTTCTTATTTTTTCTTTAATATCCTCACTGGAGGAGTTTCCCCCCCCACCCCCCACTGCTTTTAGGGAGAGATGAAGAGAGGGTTGGCAGGGAGGGGTGGGGGAGAGACAGAGAAAGATTGATTGATTGCCTCTCTTACTTGCCCCTACTACAGTGGAACTCACAACTTAGGCATATGCCCAAACAAAAATCAAACCCATGACTTTTCAGTCTACACAGTGTTTCAGTGCTATGGCCACTTACATAGCATTCTTGAAATAATAAAATTGGAGAGATGGAGAACATGACTATAAAGGGGTTGCACAGAGGATCTTTGTCGTGATAGAGCACATCTGTCTGTATCTTGATTGTGGTGGTTAATGTGGATCTGCATATGTGATAACATTTCATATAGCTGCACAAGCACACACATAAATGAGTATTTATAAAACAGAAAATTGGGGAGGAAGATGGTGTTGAGGTAGGAGGGAGCAGACTCCACTCCCACCTACACATGGGAGAAAATCCTAGCCGATCTACAGAGTAAAAAAGCAAACAACCAACAGTACCTCAGCATATATGAAAATAAGAAACCAAAAATTATAGCAGAACCGAAAAACCAGATGGTAAAGAGAGTGCTTCAGGACAATAAGGTCCCAGGGACCAGCTCCAGGTCCAGGGGGGTTGCAGTCCCAGGCCCAGTGCCCACTGCCGGGTTTGCCACAGAGTCCTTGGGAGCAAGCCAGGACAACTGCTCCCTCCCCAGCCAAACAAGATCTGAGCAGCACCAGGAGAAACCTGGTTGCTAGCAAACACACAGGGGCTGTGAGCACCGTGGAGTCTGTGGACACCAGCAGAGTTGAGAGTCGCACAGTGATGGGCCCGGACCCCCATAGTCACTGGTCTGGCTGGAGAATTGGGCTGTGGGAGAAGCCAGGCCACTGTATAGAGTGGAAGGCTTGAGTAGGAGGAATTTCTCAAAAAGAAAAAGTGGAAAGACAGACACAATTTGGGTAATTCTCCTATAGCAATCGCTCCAGCCTCCCTGTCACCCAGCTGGGCAGTGGTCCCGAGGTTGCGCAGAAGGTTGTGTGGAAGACCCTGCCACCCTCATAGCACTGGGAAGGGTGAGGCAGCCTGTTCCAGCATGTGCAAGCGCACCCCTGCACCCCAGCCCACAGCGGTAAGCCCAGGCAAAGGCCTGGATCCCACACCCAAGGTGCAGGGGAGACATGCCAGGATAGCTCCCCAGAGAGTGTGCGAGGCTGACTGAGTGCAGATCAGGAAGGAAGAAAAGCCATACCAATCACCCCTCACCCTGCTGTAGCAGGCAAGACCAGAAAAACCGGTTTGGCCACTTTGAAACCAAGAGGCTTTATAATTTTATTCTATTTTTTAAAATAATTTTTTAATTTTTACTGTTTTTTATTTTTCAGTTCCTTTTTACTCTCCTTCTTTCTTGATTTATTCCTTCTTCTTTGCTTTCCAGTTTTTATCTCTTCTTCCTTCCTTCATCTGCCTTTTTTTTTTAATACCTACAAGTGAGACCAAAAAAACCCCAAAGACCCTGGAACTATGAAAAGACCAGAGTTGGACCCAAAGAAGGGGCATCACAACAGGTGCGACAATGAGATAAATTTCACTCTGCTTTACAGAGAACTGGCAAGTTATTGCATATTTGTATTATTATTATTTTTTCCATTCTTACATTTTTATTTTAATAGTACTTTTGTATTCCTGTTCTTTCTGTATAGTCTGCTTTGCTAGGCTGGTTATATTGTATCATTTGACAGGTTTCCCCTGATATCTCTTTCATAGTGTATTGCTAATTTACTGTCCTTCACTTCACTTGTGTCCCATTAGCACACTATTCAAGGTCCTATACTCCCTATTCTTGTTATCTAAATCACATAGATTCTGTCATATGATTGCTATTCTAATATTATTGTAAATAATAGCTTTTCCATACAATTGTAAGTACTTCACAGCACCCCTCCCAGATCTTAGCCCACTTCACGGTTTTCTGAACTCTGCTACTGTAGTGGTTAACTCTATTCTATCACACACTATACCTATTTACTAGCCTTTACACTCACCTTACCTCAGAATCTGACCTCCCACAACCTCACTGCTATCTAGATCCAATTCACAATCCTTCCTTGCCCAACAAGAGTCTTATCTTCTTTCCATCCTTTCTGAAAATCGGCTAGTTGGGTGGAAGCTCACGGTTAACACTATACATAGCCAAAGGATCTCCTATCTCTTCTCTGCTGGCTGCTACTGTAAATATCATAAAATACTCTCTTGCTGTCTTAAACCATTTTTGCCTTCCTCCTCCAACTGATCACAAAAAAAGAGTAGGTGAAAGTGGTGAACACCACGATACCCACTGGAAGAGGAAACCCAACAACAAAGAACCACTAACAGATAACAACAGAAGAAGGTGAAGGAGGGAGTGGAAACCACACAAACCTCAATCCAGGACCTATCTGGAAATACAACTAAGTAGTGGAGAAACAATCCAATACAAACAACTGAACCAGAGCAAGAGCGAATCCTCAAAATCTTATACACAAGGAAGAACCAGCTTCAACACAACCTGCCCTCACCAGCACAACAAAATACAAGAGGTGGTAGACAGAGTGACCCCCAGTTAACCAGCTGATGGGAAGGACCCACCAAAGAAAGTCCCAACAACAATCAAAACCCAAAGACAAACACAGAGCCAACTTAAACGACAGCCCAAGACTAGTGAGCTAGGGAGATCAAGGAGACTGCACCACTGAATCTCACAAGTATTCTACCACAGAGGTTCACACCATAAACTCAAGGAGCCAGAAGAGATCAATTTAAGAAGCTGAGGCTAACAAGAAGAGTCTCACAAACAATGGGAAGACAAAGAAAGAATCCCCAAATGAAAGGAAAGGAGGAAGCCTCAGAAATAATGCTAAATGGAATAGAGACAACTCAACTGTCAGATATTGAGTTCAAAGCAATGATTATCAGGAATCCAGTGAGCTCACAATGAGCTACCAGAAACTACAGGGAAGCTGCAATGAACTCACTGCACACTATATCACCATGAAAAAGGACATAGAAACTATAAATAAGGGCAAGAGGAAATGAAGAATACAATTTCTGAACTGAATAACACAGTAAAAGGAATGAAAAGCAGGGTTGATGAAGCAGAAGATCAAATCAATGAGCTAGAAGACAAAGTAGAAAAAAACACCCAGAAAGATCAAGAAAAGGAAAAGAGGCTCAGAAAGAATGAAGAGGGATTAAGAGAAATGTAAAACAATATGAAACATAATAATATCCGTATAGTAGGGATACTAGAAGGAGAAGAAGAGCAAGGGATAGAAAACCTATTTGAAAAAGTAATGATGGAAAACTTGTCTAATTTGATAAGAGAAAAAAAATCACACAAATCCAGGAAACACCGAGAGTCCCAATCAAGAAGAACCCAAAGAGGCCCACTTCAAGACATATCATAATTAAAATGGCAAACTACCAAGACAAAGAGAGAATCTTAAAAGCAGCAAGGGAGAAACAGGGAGTAACATACAAGGGAGCCCCAATAAGGTTAGCAGCTGAGTTCTCAAAGGAAACGCTTCAAGCCAGAAGAGAATGACAAGAAATATTCTAAGTAATGAGAACCAGAAGCCTGCAAAGAAGGCTAGGCTCTCAATCAAGATAGAAGACCAAATAAGGAGCTTCCCAAACAAAAGAAGTCTAAAAGAATATACCTCCACCAAACCATCTCTGGAAAAGATGCTAAATGGACTGCTTTAAGGAAAGGAAGGAAGGAAGGATAAGAGAAAGAGAGAGAGGGGGAAACACAGATGCAAAAATGGCAATGAGTAAGTACCTATCACTAATATCCTTAAACGTAAATGGATTAAATGTTCCAGTTACAAGACATAGAATAGCTGAATGGATAACAAAGCATGAACCACACATATGCTGCCTACAAGACACCCACCTCAACAAAAGACCTACACAGACTGAAAGTGAAGGGCTGGAAACAAATATTCCAAGCAAACAGAAAGGGGAAAAAAAAAGGGGGGTAGCAATGCTCATATCAAACAAAATAGACTTCCAAAAAAGGGCCGTAAAGAGAGACCCAGAAGGTCACTTCCTAACATTCAAGGGAAGAATCCCCTAAGAAGACATAAACAATATAAATATATATGTATCCAACATAGGAGCACCCAAATACATAAAGAAAATATTAGAGGACTCCAAGAAAGATACTGACAGCAACACAATTATAGTAGGGGATTTTAACACCCCTCTGTCAAAAACGAACAGATCTTCCAAAGAAAATACCAATAAAGATACTGTAGATATATGTGGTGAACAATGTCCTAGATGAAATGAACTTAAGTGATATATATAGAGTCCTTCACCCCAAACATGCTTAAATACACATTCTTTTCAAATGCACATGGAACGTTTTCAAAGATAGACCACATGATAGGACACAAAACAAGCTTCAACAAATTCAAGGAAATTAAAATCATACCAAGCTTTTTCTCAGACCACAAGTGACTGAAATTAGAAACCAACCCCCAGGGAAGAAACCTGAAACACTCAAAATCATGGAGATTGAATAACATGTTATTATTAAACAATGAATGCGTCAAGAATGAAATTAGGGAAGAAATCAAAAAGTTTCTGGAAACAAATGAAAATGAACTCACACCAACCCAAAACTTACCACAGGACACAGTGCAGGCAGTCCTGAGAGGGAAGTTCACAGTGATCCAAGCCTACCTAAAAAAGATAGAAACATTTCAAACAATCTAACCCTACACCTATAAGAACTTGAGGAACAACAGCAAAGCCCAGAGCAAGTAGAAGGAAGGAAATAACCAATATCAGATCAGAATTAAATGACATAGATACTAAAAGCACAATTCTAAGGACCAATGAATCCAGATGCTGGTTCTTTGAAAAGATAAACAAAATTAACAAGCCTTTAAGCGGACTCATCATGAAAAAAAGAGAGAGGATCCAAAAAAAAAACACAATCAGAAATGAAAGAGGAGAGATTACAACTGACACCACAGAAATATAAAGGATTGTAAGAAATTACTATGAAGAACTGTATGCCAAGAAATTTGAAAACGATTCCAGCAAGATGGAGGCATAGGTGGATGCACCGTACCTCCACGCACAACCAAGATTAGAACAACAACAATTTAGAGGCAGAATAACACCCAGAACTGACAGCGAATTTATCTGAATGGAAGTCAGACAGCCAAGAAGTTGGAGTAGACCTGTTCATCCAGACCGGTAGGAGGGGCGGAGAGGAGCAGCTGGACGTGGGTCGCGGAGTGTGGAAAGCAGGGAGAACTGGGTGCATAAGGCAACCAGGAGTGTGTAAGGCATCTGGGGCGCGCAGGATCGCAGCGGGTGGACCCTGAGTACACAAGCGGCAGCTGGCGGACTCAGTGAGGCAGTCATTGTACACCAGGGCAGATCGTGCAACCCAGGTTCCCAGGGAAGGGACTGAGGTTCCAGGAGAGCGGGGCTGCTGCCATTATTCCCTCCAGCTCTGTCCCCGCCTTCACATACAATGTCACAATATAGTGGCTCTGGTGCCCAACGCTGGCGAACACCTAAGCCTCTGCCCCTCACCGTAACAGGAGCGACTAGACCAAATAAAAAAAGAGAGAGAGAGACATGTCTCAAACAGAAAAACAGGTCAATGCCCCAGGACTCATCATTTTGAGTGACCAAGAGATAGCCAATCTATCAGATGCACAGTTCAAAACACTGGTGATCAGGAAGCTCACAGATTGGTTGATTTTGGGCGCAAATTAGATGAAAAAATGCAGGTTACCATTACAGAGATGAAGGAAGATGCATGGAGAACCAATAGTGATGGGAAGGAAACTGGGACTCAAAACAATAGAGTGGACCAGAAGCAAGAAAAAAAACAACCAAAAAGGAAAGAATGGAGAAATAAGAATTCAAAAAAACGAGAAGAAGCTTAGGAACCTCCAGGACATCTTTAAACATTCCAACATCCGAATTATAGGGGTACCAGAAGGGGAAGAGGAAAAGGAACAGATTGAGCACGTATTTGAACAAATAATAAAGGAGAACTTCCCCAGTCTGGCAAAAGAAATAGACTTCCAGGAAATCAGGAAGCTCAGAGAGGCCCAAAGAAGTTGGACCCAAGAAGAAACATACCAAGGCACATCATAATTACATTAGCCAAGGTAAAAATGAAGGAGAGAATCCTAGAAGCAGCAAGAGATAAGGGGACAGCAACCTACAAAGGAGTTCCCATCAGACTGTCAGTTGATTTCTCAAAAGAGACCTTACAAGCAAAAGGGGCAGGAAAGAAGTATTCCAAGTCTTGAAAGACAAGGACCTATATCCCAGATTACTCTATCCAGCAAAGCTTTCATTTAGAATGGAAGGGCAGATCAAGTGCTTCTCAGATAAGGTCAAGTTGAAGGAGTGCATCACCACCAAGCCCTTATTTTATGAAATGTTAAAGGGACTTATCTGAGAAAAGAAGATAAAGAAAAAACATGTCCCTGGCTGGTGTAGCTCAGTGGATTGAGTGTGGGCTGCAAACCAAAGTGTTGCAGGTTCGATTCCAAGTCAGGGTACATGCCTGGGTTGCAGGCAATGACCCCCAGCAACCGCACATTGATGTTTCTCTCTCTCTCTCTCTCTGTCTCTCTCCCTTCTCTCTCTAAAAATAAAAATTAAAAAAACCAAAAAAAAAGGATAAAACATGTATAGTTAAAGGACAGCAAACTCAAAATTATTGACAACCACACCTAAAGCAAAACCAAAAGAAACTAAGCAAACAACTAGAACAGGAACAGAACCACAGAAATGGAGATCACATGGAGGGTTATCAACAGGGGAGTGGGAGGAGGAGAGAGGGAGAAAAGGTACAGAGAATAAGTAGCATAGATTGTAGGTTGAAAATAGATAGGGGGAGGGTAAGAATAGTATGGGAAATGTAGAAGCTAAGAAACTTAAAAGTATGACACATGGACATGACTAAAGGGGGGGATATGGGTGGGAGAGGGTGTACAGGGTGGAGGGGAGTGAAGGGGGGAAAATGGGACAACTGTAATAGCATAATCAATAAAATATATTTAAAAAAGAGCAAATTTGAAAACCTAGGTGAAATGGACAAATTTCTAGAAAAATATAATCTTCCAAAACTCAATAAAGAAGAAGCAGAAAGCCTGAACAGAACAATAACAGCAGATGAAATTGAAGTAGTAATCAAAAAATTCCTGACTCACAAAAGTCCGGGACAAGATGGTTTTTCAGTAGAATTCTACAAAGCATTTAAGAAAGAGCTAACCTCTATCCTTCACAGACTATTCCAAAAAATCCAGATTGATAGAAGACTCCCAGACTCTCTTTATGAAGCCAGCATCATCCTAACCCCAAAACCAGATAAAGACATAATAAAGAAAGAAAACTTCAGGCCAAAGCGTCTGATGAACATAGATGCTAAAATGCTCAACAAAATATTAGCAGAGTGTATCCAACAATACATTAAAAAGACCATATACCATGACCAACTGGAATTCATCCCAGGAATGCAAAGATGGTTCAATATTTGCAAATCAGTAAATGTAATACATCACATAAACAAAAGCAAAGACAAAAATCACATGATCATATCAATAGATGTGAAAAAAGCATTTGATAAGATACAGCTCCCATTTATGATAAAAACACTCAGCAAAGTGGGAATAGAGGGAGCATTCCTCAACATAATAAAGGCCACATATGAGAGGCCTACAGCCAACATCATATTCAATGGGCAAAAACTAAAAGCTTTTCCACTAAGATCAGGAACAAGAGAAAGTTGTCCACTTTCAACACTTCTATTCAATATAGTATTGGAAGTTTTAGCCATAGTGTTCAGATAAGAAAAGGAAACAAAAGGCATCCAAATCAGAAAGGAGGAAACAAAACTGGCATTGTTTGCAGATGACATGATAGTGTACACAGAAAATCCTATAGACTCTGCCAAAATACTGCTGACCTAATAAATGAATTTGGCAAAACAGTGGGATACAAAGTCAATATGCACAAATCAGAGGCATTTTTGTATACCAACAGTGAAGCAGCAGAATCAGAAATCAAGAAAAACAATCCCATTCAGTATAGCAAAAAGAAAAATAAAATACCTAGGAATAAATCTAACCAAGGAGGTAAAAGACCTGTATGTAAAAAACTACGCAACAAAGAAGAAAGAAATCGAGGAAGACACAAACAAATGGAAACATATATCATGTTCATTTATTGGAAGACTTAACATCATCAAAATGTCCATACTATCCAATGCAAATTACACATTCAGTGCAATACCTATTAAATTATCAATGGCATATTTCACAGACGTAGAACAAACAATTCAAAAATTTATATAGAACCATAAACGACCCCTAATAGCTGCTGCAATTTTGAGAAAAAAGAGCAAAGTAGGAGGGATCACAATACCTGATACCAAACTGTATTACAAGGCCACTGTAATCAAAACAGCTTGGTACTGGCACAAAAACCAGCACATGGACCTATAGAACAGAACAGAAAGCCCAGAAATGAACCCAAGTCTGTATAGTCAATTAATATTAGACAAAGGGGGCCACAATATAAAATGGGGTAACAATAGCCCCTTCAACAAATGGTGTTGGGAGGACTGGACAGCTATTTGCAAAAAAAATGAATCTCGAACACCACCTTACACCATACACAAAAATAAATTCAAGGTGGATAAAAGATTTAAATATAAGCCATGGCACTATCAAAGTCCCAGAGGAGAACATAGGCCGAGAAATCTCAGATATTTCACGCAGAAACATTTTTACTGATTTGTCCTCCAGAGCAAGGGACATAACAGAAAGAATGAACAAGTGGGATCTCATCAAAATAAAAAGCTTCTGCACAGCTAAAGAAAACAGTATTAAAATAAAAAGAGAACCAACTGTATGGGAAAACATACTTGCCAATGATACCTCAGACAAGGTTTTAATCTCCAAAATATATAAAGAATTTACACAACTCCATTCTAAAAAGACAAGCAACCCAATTAAAAAATGGGCAAAGAACTTGACAGACATTTCTCCAAGGAGGATATACAGAGGATCCAGAGACACATGAAAAGATGCTCAATATTGCTAGCTATCAGAGAGATACAAATTAAAACCACAAAGAGATACCACTTCACACCAGTCAGAATGGCCATCATAAACAAAGCAACTAACAACAAGTGTTGGAGAAGTTGTGGAGATAAAAGGACCCTAGTACACTCTTGGTGGGATTGCAGACTCTACAACCACTATGGAAAACAGTAAGGAATTTGCTCAAAAAACTAAAAATGGATCTGCCTTTTGTCCCAGGAATTCCATTGCCAGGATTATATTCTAAGAATCCTGAAACACTAATCCAAAAGAACCTATGCACCCCAATGTTCATAGCAGCACAATTTACAATAACCCAGTGTTGGAAGCAACCTAGATACCCATCAGTAAATGAATGGATCAAAAATCTACAGTACATTTACACAAAGGAATTCTATGCAGCAGAAAGAAAGAAGGAGCTCCTACCCTTTGCAACAGCTTGGATGGAGCTGGAAAGCATTATGTTAAGTGAAATAAGCCAGGCAGTGAAAGACAAATACCATATGATCTCATCTTTAACAGGAACCTATACAACAAAACAAAGAAACAAGCATTATATAACCAAAAACACTGAAATAGAGAACAGGCTGACAGTGTCCAGAGGAGAGAGGGGAGGGAATTTCAGGGGAATTTCTGGGGAATGTGAAGGGGAAAGGGGAAAAGTTTACAGGAACAAGTATAAAGGACACATGGACAAAAACTGGGGGCGGGATGTGGGGAGGGGTGGGTGGGTTGGATCATAGTAAAAGATAGAAAATTGTATTTGAGCAACAATTAAAATAAAAAAAACATTGGAATATGTTCTCTGGGTTATACCACAGTCTTTCCAGGTTTTTTAATTTGATGGCCTTTTTGAACTGGGTAGTGGGCAGGGCACATTGCTAGGTAGTGGGAATATGTGGTGAACACTACAGGGTTTCTGGCCACAAAGTTTTTAACCTTAAGAAGGAAGGCTGCAAATGGGTGGAGGACTGAGTGCTGCTCCTTGCACTTGAGCTAGGTGGATCAAAATCTTGCCATAATAGTAAATAGTGTTTTAACAGAGGCACCTAGTGTAGACACAGCTCATTGTTTGAGAAGCTCTACTGTAGAGAACTTATGCTGGGAACTAGAGGGACGAGGATCAGAGTGTACTGGGAAGGTCATAGGGAATACATTCAGCTTCTTCCAGGACCATCAATTATACTCAGAATTGAGGAGGCGGAGGTTGGTTGTCTATGTATTAAAACACAGATAATGATGTGGAATTTTAAGATAAGGTAAATTTTTAAAGTAAAATTGGAGTTTCCAAGGAGTTTGCACCTTATACTTCCACAATATTAATGAGAGCCAGTAAGTAAAAATAATAGAGAAGGATTGGTCCAGTCTAGCCATTTTATTTTATAGACAAGAAATCTGAGACCCCCGTAAGTATAATGACTTGGCTGTTTTCTCAAATTGTAGTGTCTGAGTAGCTTGGATACTAAAACATTTCTCGAGTAGTAGGTTTTACTTTCCTATATGAATCACAGCTGGTCTATAGTCACATATGCTGATAGGGATGTAGTAGACATCAAAACACATTTGTTTAGGCACCTTTAGCTGCCCTGCATCCATTTCCTTTCATTTGCACCAGATAATTCCAGATATATACCTAAAAAGCCATGAAGCTTTTTTATCTCCTCTTTTTTTTTCCTGAATTACTTAACTCTTTTGTGTCAGTTAACAGTTTTATCTCCTATTTATGTTTCAGAATGGTTTAATAGTCGTTTGTCATTATGACAAAATTCTACCACAGCATAGTGTGATTATGAAAATTTTCTGAAAATCATTATATGAACAATGCTTGGACACTTGGCAATCTAAATAATTATGAGACTGTACTAGATACTGTGAGAAATTTGAAGTAGAAACCATATTTTTCTGTTAGTCAAATTAGAAGGTGCTACTAATGAAATGAGACTAATGAATCAGTATAGAATTTCTCAACTCTCTGAACCTAAATTTTAGGCTCCTTGTCTTCCCTTTGTTCAATCAAATGACATTCTTTGTGTCCCTCAGACACATTAGACGTATACCCACCTTAGGACATTCATTTTCTCTGTGCTTGGAGCACTCTTAAACAAAATAACCATATGATTAACCTCCTCCAAGTCTTTGCTTAAATGTCACAGTCTCATTGGAGCCCACCCTGACCCTACCCTATTTAGAATTGCAACCTGCTGACCTCCCCAGTACAACTTGACTCTTGCTCTTTTTTTTCTCATAGCATTTAGTACTGTATAACATAATTTATTAGTTGTTTTGCTTATTACTATCTCTTGTTTATTATTTTTAATTATATTTTCTTGATAATGACATTACAGTTGTCCCAATTTATCCCTAGGCCCCCATCCACTCAGCACCTCCAGCTCCCTTACACAGTTCCCTCACCTTTATGTCCATTGGTCATGTATGTAAGTTCATTGACTACTCCATTTCTTATACTGTAATTTACATCCCCATGGCTATTCTGTAACTATTAATTTGTACTTCTTAAATCCCTTATCTCATCACCCATTCCCCCAGACCCCTCCACCACCATATGCTCTCTGTATCTATGATTCTGTCTCTGTTCTTATTTGCTTAGTTGTTTTTCTATATTCAGTTGTTGATAGATGTATATTTATTGCCATTTTATTGTTCATAGTTTTGATTGTCTTTTTCTTAAATAAATCCCTTTAACTTTTCATATAATAATAGTTTGGTGATGATGAATTTCCCAGATAAGAGAAAACTCCTTTAGCTTTCTCTTATCTGGGAAATTATTTATCTACCCTTCCATTCTAAATGATGGCTTTGCAAGGTAGAGCAGTCTTGGCTATAGGTCCCTGGATTTCATAACTTTGAAAATTTCTTGCCACTCCCTTTTAGCCTGCAAAGTTTCTTTTGAGAAATAAGCTGACAGTCTTATGGAAACTCTCCTGTAGGTAGTGGCTTTTTTCTTGCTGCTTTTAAGATTCTCTCTTTAACTTTCGTATTTTAACTATGATGTGTCTTGGAATGGTCCTCTTTGCATCCATCTTGTTTGGGACTATCTGTACTTCCTGGACTTGCATGTCTCTTTCCTTCACCAACTTAGGGAAGTTTTCTTTCATTTTTTTTCAAATAGATTCCCAATTTCTTGCTCTTTCTCTTTTTCTGCTGGCACCCCTATGATACAAATATTGGAACACTTGAATTTGTCCCAGAGGCTGCTTACACTTTCCTTGGGGTTTTTTTGGATTCTTTTTTCTTGTTGTTCTGATTGGTTGTTTTTTGCTTCCTTGTGTTCCATATCTTTGATTTGATTCTTGGCTTCATCCACTCCTGTTGGTTCTCTGTATGTTGCGCGTGGGTCACCGGCCAGCAGTGACCACGGAACGCTGTGGATGGCTCGACGATAAACACGCGAGAAAAAACATGCACAGAGACAAACTAGTTTCTGTGGAGAAGTAGGGACGAAATGGCCACCCCCTTCTAGTGGGGAGCGCGCTGATTTACCGTCCATACCTGCTTTTATTAGGCTCATTTTGCATAATAATTCAGGTAAAGCACAGTACTCATTAGGGGGAAGTAAGGAACTATAGAAAACAAAGAACTCTGCCGGTCTATTGAGTTGGGGGGTCAAAGAGCTGTAAGACTGAGGAACAAACTAACTTCCTCCTAAGACCCTTCTCATTCAACTGAGAGCATTCTAAACAAAGAAGTTTTCACAGTAATTTACATGTTCTTTCTTAGGCCTGATCACCCCAGGAAATCTGCACTTCTCAGTACCGAGCTGTACCACCCTGTCATTGTTTTAGGCTTAGGTGGAGCAAGGGAACTAGGTAACCAAGAGATAAGGAGATTTTCTTCCAGATGCTGAGAACTCAGGCTATGTCAAAGCCGAGGAGCGAGGGTCCATCACCCCCTTTTGCTGCAGCCCCCCCAAGTCCTTCTTTTGGGGGGCCTCCCAAAGTGATCGTGCCTGGCTTAGGTCGTTCCCCCGTGGGGAATCTTACCCGTCTTTGGCTAACCGACCAAGCTTTTTTGGGGTTCAGTTATGAATAAAGCAGCAGAAGCAGCATTCCTGCCAGGAAGATAAGCTTTTGTCTCCTTGCTGGCTCACGGTTCCAAGGGCGTTCCCTTAGCTTTAGCTAGGCGGGGGTTTCAGCTTCTGATACCAGTCAGGGCGGTTCCCAACATCTGTAAATTGTTCTTTATCTCAATTAGCCAGCCTTTGTTTCTGGCTGGATCTTTTTTATGATGTCAAAGTCTTCACTGAGGTCCTTGAGCATCCTTATAAGGAATGTTTTAGAACATTCCTTGAGCAGTGTTTCTAACTCTGCATCTGATAGATTGCTTTTCTTCATTTTGTTTAGTTCTTTTTCTAGAGTTTTGATCTGTTCTTTCATTTGGGCCATATTTGTTTGTGTCATCATTTTGGCAGCCTCCATGTGTGTGTTTGTATGTAGTACCTACTGTAGAGCTGCTAGCATGGCGTAATGTAGTAGGTGTCCTATAGGGGCCAGTGGCACAGCCTTCCCATTACCCAATCGGGTACTCAAGATGTGCCCTCCATGTGGGCTGTATACACCCTCCTCTTGTAGTTTAGCCTTGATTGCTGTTGGCAGGTCAATGGGAGGGATTATCCCAGGCCAGTCAGCTGCAAGGATGGGCTGTTACCAATGACCACCAACCCTCTCCCTCTGTGGAGGATCACCAGTACAGGGGTAGAGTGGTGGTGCTCCAGTGTGGTCTATAGCTGTTCACTGTGTGTACATGCCCTGGAGTTTCCCCGTGGGGGCTGATCAAGTTCAGCCCCCACCTGTGTTTTGCCTGGGGCCACTCTGCCTGAGCTGTAAAGCAATCTGAAATGACTGCTACTTGTGCTAGGCTTAGAGATTCCCAAGTGAAGCCAAGCTGTGAATCCAGGCTGGCTGCTGCTAGTGCAGGCCTGGGACCACAGTGAAGCTGGCTGTTGTTTATTTCAAAGGATTTAGGAAGTTGTGAAGCATGAGCCAAGACTGGCCATACTTATGGAAAAGCCATTGTTAACAGCTGTAAGTTGGATGGGACAGAGCCTCAGTGGATCTCCACAGTGGGGCCAACAGTGTTAGCCAGATTGTTGGAGTCTCAGATGTGTCACCTACCTGCCAGTTCTGTGGTTCTGTCAGAAGAGGGTTCAGAAAAGGCACAGTGACCTCTGCCTGCCTTTCTGCATAGGAGAAAACTGCCCACCAGCTCTTGCCTTGATGGCAGACACTTCAGTTCCTCCCCATATGCCACTGGTACCTTTCAAACTGCTATCCCAATGCTGGAGCTCACAGGAAGTGAGTCTTGAGTAAGTTCACATCTGAGTTCTTTAACAGCAACTTCTTGTGACTCCAGAGGTTTCTTCCACCAACTCATTCTCTGCTGGGTTTTGCAGCCATTTGTTATGGGGTCTTCTTGGCACTGGAAACCTGGGCTGGGGGTGGGGGACTGGTGGGGGGTTGGTGTGGGGCTGGGATCCTTCACTCCTAGGATATCCCTCCCGCATTTTTATCCACTGACATGGTTTGGGACCAACCCATTCCACATCTCTGTGTCTCCATCCCTCTTAACCAGTCTGGGTGGATGCCATTTCTCTAGTTCCATAGTTGTTGGACTTCCACTCAAGTTGATTTCTGACAGTTCTGAGTGATGATTGTACTATATTTAATTTGTAATTTTGATGTGGTTGTATGAGGAAGTGAGCGTTGTTTACACCTCGATCTTGAGCGGAAGTGACGACTATCTCCCTTTTTGAGATGGTGATCTCCACAAGAGTATGCATGGGTTCCAACTAACTAGAACAGTGAGAGAAGGTAGTTATTTAATAAATATCTGGTGGGCGTTCTTTGCATGGTGTCTGTGGAGGTTTGGATGCAAGGAAAGGAACATTCTTTGCCCCTACTCTCTACCTTAGTTTTTTAGGTTCTGTCTATCTTAGAAGGAGAGTTTCTGAGATTCAGATAGAATGTTGAGATGCTTACTAATTATATTAACCTGAAGTTCACTATGTCTTATTTCATACCTATGAAAGAGAAAAGGTATCCATGTTCCACACTACATTAATGAATTTTACGTATTTTGTAAGGATACAGCCAGCTGTTCTTTCCACTGCAGATACTACTGAGAATAGATTAGAGAGGCCCTTTTCAATTTGGAGATGTATGGAAGCATAATTGACATTGTCCTATGAATTTTAGGGACTTGAAATTATGATGGATTGAAAGAAGTTGAAGTTATTAAAGACAGTTAAGTTATTGTTTGAAAAAGTTTGAACTTCCTGGATGATTCCAAAACAACATATGTTTATACTTTGTTAGGAAGTCCATGGTTGCTTGTACCTGGGAAATGCTTCATTAGTAATGTTTTTCATTATCACTGCTATTGCCTGGTTCAGTACTCATCACCTCTTGATTAAACTTAGTGTATCAGTCTTCCTCCTCATTTCAGTGTATCCTCTATATTGCTAATAGTTATTTTCTTTAAAAGCAAATATGTTTGTCATTGAGATTGCATGTTCCTCTGGCATGACATATAGGCCCCTCAGAGTTTGGCCTCAACCTGGTTTGGAACCTTTCTCATCTACCTAGATTTTCAGCCTTTCTAAATTTGCCAGTACTTCATGATCTACCATTTCCTTTTATTCCTCTTTATGTGTGCTCCTTCTGCTGGAACTTATCTTTTCCTTCACCTGCATTGCAAAGCCTGCTCATCTCACTAGGCCCACTCAGTCAGGCATCATTCCTACAGTCAGCTTTCTTCCCACAACACAATGCCATAAGGCACTGGGAGTTATAACTTAATGTAATTTTTTTCTTTTAAAATGTTTTAAACAAATAATGTTTATGTCCCTGTTCCTAAAATATAATTGTTTACTGAAAATTCTATATGAATTCCTAAGGTATTAAATGTAAAGAACAGACTGTCATGAATTCATCTGACCAAATTGCTTAGGGATCCCTTCCTTTCTTCCCTGCCATGGAGCCATCCCTTCTTCAGCCTGGAAAGGACCACCATCTGAGGTCACAAACACATAGAATAAGGATGGGTGAGGAGTATCTCCTGTCACTCTCTGCTCCCCAGCTTTAGTTTCACAAATATAGTGATAGGACTCCTTTTCCTAGTTGCTTGGTCTTTATAGCCTTATTATTGTACTTATGTGTTGGTTCCCAACACATGCCTCTGCCCCCTGCATTCAGGCCCATGTAGGACTCTGGAAACTGTAGTTTGGCATTGTAACAGAGACTTTCAGAACCAAGGCCCCGGCTTTTCTTGTTCACAGACTGCCCCTTGGGGCCAGTGTCTGAGCTGACTCTGGGGAACTGGACAAGGAAGAGGACCACTGCTCATAGTCTTCCTAGCCTTTGTAAATCAAAGTTCTGCCATTCCTACCAGCCCAGTCTTGCTGCTGCTTTTTTTTTCTTTCCTATGGGTATATGCACTATTTGGGGAACAGGTTTTTCTATGTAGGAGCCACTTTTTATAAGCGGTAAGTTGAAGTTTTTCAGGGAGCCCTATTTGGTGCCTCCTCCCTTTTTATCTTTCCTCAATCTCTGCAAGCAACTCTGGCTCCCATCATCTCCTGGGATGGCAGAGCACTGCCACCCCTACGCTTTGCCCCAGGACTATAAAGCCTCTTAGTGGAAGGGGGCCCTGGACTTTTCTCGCATGGCCCAAAGTATGGGTGAGGTATGGGTGTGCAAGTTTGGTGGAGGGCAGGGTGAGGTAGGGAGAACTCATTGTCCCTTGGAACTTGATAAGAACGGATAGGCTTAGGGCTTAGAAAGTGCTGCTTCTGGCAAGTTTGGAGATTTTCAAATAAAGTGTTATTTATTGGTGGTTAAAAAAAAACAAACCATCACAGTGGGGGCTCCACCAAAGAGGCTGTATTAAAGAAATAGATCACAGACTGGATCTTCAAGGAAGTGAGGTTTGTGTGACAGAGATGAAGATGGCAATCATGCCTGAGATGAAAAATAATGTGAAAGGCAGTGCAAGGAACAAATCAGAGTATGTGGAAAGGATGGTAAAGGAACTAACTTGGATGTATCCAAGAGAGACAGTGTCTTGTGGGCAGTGTGTAATCTCATAAGTTGCACAAACCTAGGCCTTCTCCTTGCCTGATTTATTGTAATTAGTCTTGATCTCTGCCCTGGTGTAACCTGCTTAGGGTGTTTATGCTGAATATGAGTCCTCCATCCTATTTGACATGGTAGACTTTGCAAAAGGAGATGTCTTTATAACAATGATAAACTAGATGAAACTGGAGAAGGGTTTTTTGTTTTGTTTTTAAAGCTTATTATGACAGTATTGAAAGAGGAAGCAAATCTGTACTGTCAGCTCAGGCCACAGCTAGAGCTAGTCATTTCTTAACAGATTAAACCATTTCTCAGAAAACATGTGTTTAAGGGTGGGAGGTGAGGGAATTTGCATCAGAAATGTGTTTAATTTTTATGCAGCTTATAAGACACAATTCTATTTGGGTCTGCATTTCTTCATGCTCTCAGTGACAAGAATTAAGTGTATGTTATGGATAGTTCTGCTCCTGGTGTTATTAGATGTTGAGAAATAAGGTTTCCTGTGAAGTGTGGTTTGTTGCTTTTGTGGTGAATCATGCAATATAATTTGAACTATCTTTTCCCCCTTTGCTGAATCTTTTAAAAGATAGGAGAAAGGAAGATAACCATATACTTAAATAATGATAAAATACCTTGGGCCTTGAGACTTATGTATAACCCAGAGATTATAGGACTCTCTCATTTTGATAATTTCATTTCAGAGGTTCCTGGGCAGAATAAACAATGGGAGAGAAGAAAGCATGTAACTTTGTGTGTACGTGGGGTGGGGGGGGGGTTGTTGTTGCGTTTTTTTCTTTTCTTTTTTTTTTTTTCTAATTCGGGAAGCACAAATTTGTTTTGGAATGAACAGTTCACAGATTTGGGGCTGCCTGATAGTAATGGGGCAGGGAAAGCAGACATTTGACTCCCAGGTTGTAAGGGGATGACAGTGTCCACTCTCACAGATATTTTAAACCATGCATTATGTGACTCTTATTTGGAGAAGAGGCACTGTTCTTTTTATTATCTTTGCTAGAGAATATAAATCATAAAGTCACAATTTCTCATAAAAAAGGTTTCTCAAATGTGTATACTTAATGTCTTTGTAGATAGCTTTAAGGTCACATGTTTAATACCAGAATCTCTCTTAAGCTTTTTCTCTGTATCGTTTGTCTTCTGAATCAAAAAGATATATATACTTTTAACTTTTTATTAATCCCCTTAATAGAACATAAGAATTAAATATCTAATGATGTAGGTATATTTCAAAGCTTTGTTTTTCATCAGTCCTGAAGGAAAAATACAGGTTTAGCCAACATCGACGGCAAGTTATAAATAGCCATACAGTTTTCCAAAGGATTGTCTTTTTTTGTCTTCTCTAACAGAATATTTTCTAAAAAAAATTTTTTCTCTTTGTTTCTGCTAACTATATCAATAAATATTAGAGGGAAGCAGGGCCACTGCCTGGAGCCAGGCTCTGCAGGACCCTGGGTGCCTTTCAGGTAGCCCCTCCTCCCCATTGGTCAGACACCTGAGAATCTAAGGAGTAGATCTGTGTTTTAATGGTGTGTGATTCTGGTGTTTTTAATGAATGGAAGTGACACCTGGTATAGATTCTAAAGCTAGAGAATAAATAACAGTCCTGAGGGCAGGGTGTTAAGTACGTGAAAAAAAAAGGCCACTGAAGGTCTTTCTCTGGGCCTCTTTCCCTCCAAAACTATGGAAGGTCCTGGGACAGTGACATGCAGGATAACCAAATTCCCAGCACACTCAAGAGGAACCTTCCCAGTTTTTATGGATTCTTGCTTCCGTTGGCCAAATTGTTTTTGTTGTTGTGCAATACATATGATTAACCTCTGGGGTTTGTGTTCTTTGTGTGATTACAATATGTGGGAATGCTTTCCTTTGCAATTATATTTTAGTAGATCTTAAATTTTAGAAATCATGTAATATTCTAAAAGCATGCATTATTTTCCTGATGTGTGTTATCTAGGAGATAACATGGTCTTTATTTTTTATTAATTAGGTAGCCAACCCTTTTGCTAGCTATCATAATATAACAGTTAAAGGGTGACTAAACTGTTAAAAAAAAGTGACTGTCTAAAAAAAGTGCTTGCTGACATCATCTTTCCAAGAACACTTGTATAAGTGATTTACTATAACAAGATTTTAGTTTTTCCTGTTGGCAAATGACATGTAATATTTACAGAGGTCTTGAGTTCAGTCCAGCAAAAACATCTCAAATAAATTATGTGTGAAACTAAAGCTATTTAATGTTTTCTTTCATGTGGACATACCGTAAATAGTTTTTTTAGTTTAAAAATAGGAACAGAATGGACGTTTAGTATAGATTTCTGTGGAAACACTTTATAATAGAATATATCCTCCAGAGTAAAAGATCAAATATGTATTCAGTTTATAATTCAGTTATAGGCTTCTGACAGTTGTATATTTAGTATTCTAAATTAATGTTAATTTTGTTCTTATTCCTGTGTCATGCTTCTCTTCCTTTCCCATTCAAATGATACAAGCTAATGTTTTGTGCTCAACATGTAAATTAGCTTAAATTCTAAATCTGTGAGATTTTTTTACTTTTAAAAACTAGAAGTATAACTAAATTATTATAATGCAACCTAAGTAATGAAGCATCTTTAGTTGTATTTGAAAGAATTGGAATATTGCAACTGTATTTGGATATTTTTAGGATTTAATCTGAATATAGTTGGGTGCTAAAAATTACTTAAATATACAGTAGGCCCCCTTTTCTGTGATTTCAGTTACTATGGTCAGCCTGATTTTGAAAATACTAAATGGACAATTCTAGAAAGAAGCTATCCATAAGTTTTAAATTGTGTGCTGTGCCCTCTTCAGTAGCTTGATGAAATTCCATCCATTTCATTCCACCTAGGACAGACTCTTCCCTTTTTCCAGTGTCTCCACACTATAGATGCTACCTGTCCTTTAGTCATTTGGTACCCCTCCTGGTTATCAGAGAGTCACATAACTTTTATTACAGTATATAGTTATAATTATTCTATTTTTTATTATTTATTACTATTAATCTCTTACTGTGCCTAATTTATCATTTAAACTTTATCATAGGTATGTATAAGAAAAAATATAACATACAGAGGGTTCAGTACTAGCTACAGTTTCAGGCATCCACTTGGGGCTTGCAGTGTATTCCCAGCAAATAGGTGGGGACTACAGTAGTTGAATGCAGGACTATTGAGGAATGAAGAAAATATGTAGTTACTGTGAAAATCTAGTCTCATCTATTTGAGACCAGTTTCCTGCCCCCCTGCCACTTTTTTTTTTTTTGGTAGGTAGCCCTATTAGGTCATAGGTACCAAGAATCTAAATGTTTATTTTACTTTTAGGAAGGCAGGTGCTTTCTTCTATTTATTGTGTTTTACATTTTGGACAATTTTTCTAGTTATAATAGTTAATCTACAAACGAAAGTTCTTCCCTTCCAACACCACAGTAACAAACATAACTACATTTTTATACTTCCTTTATTGTTTATTTTTTAAAAGATTTTATTTATTTACTTTTAGAGAGATGGGGAGGGAGAGAGAAAGAGAGGGAGAGAGACATCAATGTGCTGTACTTCCTTTAAAAAAAGGAATAATTTGCCCTGGCTGGTGTGGCTCAGTGGATTGAGTGCCAGCCTGCGAACCAATGGGTCACAGGTTTGACTCCTAGTCTAGGGCACATGCCTGGTTTGTAGGCCAGGTCCCCAGTAGGGGGTGCACAGGAGGCAACCACACATTGAATCTTGTTTCCTTTTCTTTCTCCCTCCACCTCTCTAAAAATAAATAAATATTTTTCTAAAGTTAAAAAAAAGTTTAAATTTAAACAAAGGAATTACTTGAGATTTGACTCCACTTCCCTGTGGTACAGCCGTATTTTTCAGACTATAAGACGCACCCTTCCCCGCCATTTGGGAGGAGTAATGGTTGTAAATGTTGCTGTTGAGTTCTGTTTGCATTTACATTGGTGAAATATTATGTTACTTATGTTATTAAATATTTTGCCACATTTTTTGCGTCAAAATTTTTTTTCCTATTTTCCTCCTTTAAAACCTAGGTGCATCTTATGGTTCGAAAATGTGGATAGTTTGTCCTTTGTTTTATTTCTCTATTATTTAAAAAAATTTTTTTTTTAATTACAGTACACATTCAGTATTATTTTGTGCTGTTTCAGGTATACAGCACAGTAGCTAGACAATCACATATTTTACAGAATGTTCCCTCTGATATTTCCAGTACCATCTGGCACTATACATAGTTATTACAATGTTATTGACGATATTCCCTATGCTGTACTTTACATCTCCTTGACTGTTTTCTAAGTACTAATTTGTATTTTTTTGAATAGTTAATTTTTTAATGTATTTTTTCCATTACCATTTATCCCTCATATACCCTCTTCCACATCCACCCACCCTTCCTCTTTACACCCACCAATTTGTACTTCTTAATCCCTTCACCCTTTTCACTTATCCCCCTACCCTCCCTTCACTATGGCAACTATCAGTCTGTTCTCTGTACCTATGAGTCTGTTTCTGTTTTGTTTATTTGTTTATTTTGTTCTTTAGATACCACATATAAGTGAAATCATCTGGTATTTGTCTTTCTGTGACTTATTTCACTTAGCATAATACTCTCTAGATCAGTGATTTTCAACCCTTCTTATCTCATGGCACACATACACTAATACTAAAACTCTGTAGCATACCAAAAATACATATTTTTGCCAATCTGACAAAATAAAATAAGTATAATCTTTATTTATTCACACTGGACAGCAGTTGTATTGACTGTTGTCATTTTTATATTTGACAATCTAAGGGAAAAGAGGTCGGTTCCCTGATTAAATAATCAGGTATTGCATGTTTTAAAAATTCTTACAGCACACTAATTGAAAACCGCCCCTTTAGGTCCATCATGCTGTTACAAATGGTAAGATTTCATTCTTTTTATTACAGCCAAGTAATATTCCATTATGTATACAAGGTCTGTCCAGAAAAAGTCAAGCCATTGTTAATATAACAAGAATGGTTTGTGCGATATCAGTGTAACCTGGCAGCCAAGGAGAGTGGACTGGAATATGCATGTATGAACAATGATGACTTCACTGTATTAGTCAGTGGGGGTAGTAGATGCCATTGAGTTAGCATGTGTATTGTGTGGCTGTCACATTCAAAATGCCTGTGCAAATAGAGCAATGAATCTGCAACAAATTTTGCGTTGAGCTTGAACATTTCTCCGCGGAAACTATTTGGATGATTCAGGAGGCCGCAGCTATGGGCAACTGGTGATTGGAAGCTTCATCATGACAATGCATCTGCTCATGTATCATGTCTTCTGCAGTTTTCTGGCAGAACATCTAATCACCCAGGTAACTCAGCCCCCTACAGCTCACATGTGGCACCCTGTGACTTCTAGCTTTTCCCAAAACTAAAATCACCTTTGAAAGGGAAGAGATTTCAGACTACCAATGAGATTTGGGAAAATATGATGGGGTAGCTAGTGGTGACAGAGAGAACTGTGTGAGGTCCCATGGTACCTACTTTAAAGGGGACTGAAGCATCATTGTCCTGTGTACAATGCTTCTTGTATCTTGTATTTGCTTCAGTAAACATCTCTACTTTTCATATTACATGGCTGGATACCTTCTGGACAGACGTCGTTGTATGTACTACCTTTTATCTGCTCATATATTGGTGGGCACATGGGTTGCTTCCATATTTGGCTATTGTAAATGACACTGCAATGATTCTTTCATATTAGTGTTTTAGATTTCTTCAGATATATACCCTGCCTGAATTTGAATCAGTTAGTCATAAGGTGGTTCTGTTTTTAATTTTTTGACAAATCTTTGTACTGATTTTCATAGTGACTGCACCATTCTGCATTCCCACCAACACTGCATAAGGGTTCCCTTTTGTCTACATCTTTACCAATACTTGTTGCGTATGGATTTATTGATGGTAGCTATTCTGACAGGTGTGAGGTTGATATCTCATTGTTTAAATTAACATTTCTCTGACAATTAGTGATGTTGAGTGTCTTTGTCTAATGACCATCTGTATGTTCTCTTGGGAGAAGTGTCCATTCAGGCTCTCTGCCCATTTTTTAAATTGGATTGTTAGTTTTTTGGTGCTAAGGATTATGAGTTCTTTACAAAATTTGGATGTTACCCCTTATCAGATGTATCATTCATTGGTGAATATCTTCTCCCACTGAATAGGTTATCTTTTTGTTTTGTGGATGGTTTCCTTTGTTGTGCAAAACTTTTTTGTTTGATGTATTCCCATTTGTTTATTTTTTTCTTTTGTTTCCCTTGCCTAAGGAAATATAGCAGAAAAAATATTCCTAAGAGAAATGTCCAAGATTTTACTGCCTATATTTTCTTCTAGAAGTTTAATGGTTTCAAGCCTTAACATTTAAGTCTTTACTTCATTGTGACTATTCTTATATGGTAGAACAAGGTGGGCTAGTTTCATTTTTCTTTTTTGCATGTATCTTTCCAGTTTTACCAACACCATTAATTGAATATACCATCTTTTCTCCATTGTACTTTCTTGCTTCCTTTGTCAAATATTAATTGACCATATAGGTGTGTGTTTATTTCTGGGCTCTCTATTTTGTTCCATTGATCTGTAATATATGTGATATATGTTTTTATGCTAGTATGATGCTATTTTGATTACTGTTGCCTCATAGTATATAATTTGACACTAAGTAGCATGAGACCTCCAACTTTCTTTTTCTTTTTCAAGAATTCTGTGGCTATTTGTGGTCTTTTGTAATTCCATGTAAATTTGTGCATTATTTGTTCCAGTTCTGTGAAATACGCCATTGGTATTTTGATAGGAATTGCATTGAATCTATAGATTGATTTGGATAATATGAACATTTTAATGATGTTAACTCTTCTTATCCATGAGCATGGTATATGCTTTCTTTTATTTGTATCTTCTTCAGTGTCTTACGGTATTTTTATGTATAGATCTTTTACCTTCTTGATTAAATTTATTCATAGGTATTTGATGTATTTGTAAGTGAGATTATTTGCTTAGTTTTCCCTTTCTGATAATTCATTATTTATTGATGTGTAAAAATGTAATCAATTTTTAATACATATTTTGTATCTTGCTACTTTACTGAATTCATTTATCAGTTCTAGTACTGTTTTTGTGGAATCTTTAGGGTTCTCTTCTTTCATTTTATAAATACCTAGAACATTAATGGCAAGGTTGAAGTGACAGTTACGGCTTATTCTCTTTTTCAGATGATCACAGTCGTGTTAAACTGCAAAATGCTGAAAACGATTATATTAATGCCAGCTTAGTTGAAATAGAAGAGGCGCAAAGGAGTTACATCTTAACACAGGCAAGTGGTGGTTTTGTGAAGCAGATATCTGGCAATGCACTTTTTGTTATTGGTCTACTTTAAAATATAGCTAAAAGAATGTTTTGGCTTTTTAGAAATGAAATGCTGTTTTATTTTTTTTCTATTTCTTAGTAATGAATTGTAGAAATTACAATATTTTTCAGGTTTGTATATTTAAAGTAAAAGTAAAGGTAATTTTAATGTTATACATTCTGTAAAGGAAAAAATTTTAATGAAATGGCTCAGGCCAGTTCTTTCAGGCAAATTATCTTCTTTGTATTATACTTGATACAAAGCCTTTGTTAATCTTCCACTTCTCTCCAGATAGCCTGTATGATAACCAGAGACCCTTTGAAAAGTTCTTCTGTACTCCTTGCTAGCATGGGGTTGTCCAACCCATGGCCCACGGACTGCAGGTGGCCCAGGATGGCTATGAATGTGGTCCAACACAAAATCATAAATTTACTTAAAACATTGTGAGGGGGTTTTTTTTTGTTTCATTAGTATTTGTATATTTAATATATGGCCCAAGACAACTCTTCTTCCAGAGTGGCCCAGAGATGCCAAAAGTTTGGACACCCCCAAGTATGGATATGCCCTAGATGGTGTCCGGCCTTTATTCAGGGAAGAGTGGGGATACTGAGACCAGATGCCCATAGAACTGGCTAAGGGAAAGAACCGAAAGCCTGGCAGTTAGTTCCCTTTGGTGTTCTGCCTGATTACTTCTTGGCACATTGGCCAAGTACTGCTTTTCTTTTATTCTGTGATAACAGAAGTTATTTTGATTTATCTGCACCAACTACCCTTTGTTTATCAAATAACAGAGACCTTTTTAATAGTAATGTAATTACCTCAAGTTAATGGTTTTTAAATATCCCAGAGATAAGTAGTATATTCATAATACTGAGATTTTTAAAAGATTTTTTTATTTATTTATTTTTAGAGAGGGGAAGGGGAGAGAGAGGGAGAGAAACATCAATGTGCGGTTGCTGGGGGTCATGGCCTGCAACCCAGGCATGTACCCTGACTGGGAATTGAACCTGCGACACTTTGGTTCACAGCCAGTGCTCAATCCACTGAGCTACACCAGCAGGGGAATACTGAGATTTTTAAAAAACTCAATATGGATCAGAATATGGTAAAAAGATGTTAAAATGAATGTAGCTAGAAGCTATTAGACTATTTCTAATGCACAGGAAACTAAAATTAATTACTTTCTTTTACTTGAAGTAAAACAGTTCCTTCAAACAACAGAAAATCAAACACAAAAGGAAAAGTAATCTGTGAAAAACTGGTAAAGAACACGAATTCACAGTTCAAAGGAAAAGAGAAAAGTAGGTAATATACATATGAAAAGATCCTCAGTTTTTCTAATAAGGTGATACAAACTTAAACCAGCAATCACCACTTTTTACTTGTCAGAACAGCAGAGACTTAAAAATGTATAATACTCAGTAGTCAAATGCATACAGACATAAACATATGTGTGAGGATGTTTCTTGCAACTTTAATTTTAATAGCATAGGACCAGGAATAATAGGACTGAAATGACCAATAAGGGACTGGGCTAAATAAATTATATATAACCCACTAGCCAGTTTCTGGGAATTACGAGTAGAGACTTTTATTTGCCATTTTCTACCTTTCTGTAATATTTTAAGTTTTTCCTATGAGCATTAATGACATTTTTAATAACTCATTTTTAGAGTTAAAAAAAATTACTTTCTATTGGAAAAACTATAATATTAGAAAAGAATAACTATCCTAGAAAGACTTAAAAATTATTTTATTGTCATGTATTACAGTTAAAATACAGTATTATATTATTTCAGGTATACCACATAGTGATTAGATATTTATATAACATATAAAGTGATCGCCCAATAAATCTAGTGCCCATCTGATAACATACATGGTTATTACAATATTATTGACCATGCTATATTTTACATCCCTGTGACTGTTTTTATAACCAGCAATTTGTACATCTCAATCCTTTCTCCTTTTTGCACCCATTTCCCCTAACCACCTTTCCATCTGACAGTCATCAAAATGTTCTCTGTATCTATGAGTTTGTTTCTGTTCTATTTGTTCATTTATTTTGTTTTTTAGATTACACATATAAGTGAAATTATATGGTATTTGTCTTTCTGTGACTTATTTCACTTAGCATAATACCCTCCAGGTCCATCCATGTTGTTGCAAATGGCAAGATTTCATACTTCTTTATGACTGAGTGATATTCCATTGTATTTAGTATCACATCTTCTTTATTCGTCTTAGATTGGATTACATATTTTACACTTAGATTGCTTCCATATCTTGGCTATTGTAAAGAATGCTGCGATGAACATAAAGATGCCTGTGTCTTTTCAATTCAGTGTTTTGGGTTTCTTTGGATAACCAGAAGTAGGATTGCTTTTCTCTTGTTATAGCCTTTATTTTAAAATCTATTTCATCTGATACCAGGTATTGGTAACCCAGCTTTGTTTTTCTTTATTTCTTTTCAAAAAGTATTTTGTATTTATTTTGGGGACAGAGAGAAACATTGATGTGTGAGAGAAATGATGTTCAATTGGTTGCCTCATGCACGCCCCCAGATGGGGTCCTGGCCCGCAATCCAGGTGTGTGCCCTGCTTGTGAATCCAACTGGAGACCTTCAGTCACAGGCCAGCATTCAATCCATTGAGCCACACCAGCCTGGGTGCCAGCTTTATTCCTTTTATTTTCATTTGCCAGAAGTATCATTTCCCATCCTTTTACTTTCTGTCTTCGTGCATCTTTCAGTTTGAAGCAGATCTAGTAGAGAGAATATATATGGGACTTGTTTTCCTATCCATTCAACTACCTTTTGCATTTTGATTGGAGCATTTACTCCTTCTACAATAAAAGTGATTATTGATAGGTGTATAGTTATTACCATTTTATTATTTATATGTTTTATCTTCTTAAAGTTCCTTTGGCATTTTTGGTAATGCTAGTAATGAAGTCCATTAGCTTTTTCTTGTCTGGATCCTTATCACAACCCTCTCTGTTTTTTGCTAGTCTCATTTATCTATTTATTTATTTTCTCATCCTGGTCCATAAAAACGTAGGTGTTTCTCAAGATTCTGATTTAGGTTTTTTTACCCACCTCAGCCTAAACACATGACCTTCAGCACTCAGGCACCGTATTTTCAATCTTTGTATCTTGAGAGAGAGAGTGTTGACTCTGAATTTACAGGATCCATGCTCAAATCCTGGTCCCAGCAAATTCATTCATCCAATGAAGATTTATTGATTGAGTACATAGTTTGTAGCAGACATTGTTCAAATAAAAGAGACATTAATAAAAACCCTGCCATTATGAACTTTATATCCTAGTGGGAAGTAAAATTAATAACAGTAATTCTGTAACATTTTTTAATATTTTTATGTTTTGTATAATTTTAGCCTCAGGATAAATACTGATATTATCTTTAGTCTTTGTGATAAATACCATAATAACAGTATTCTTTATGTTATATATGAAAAATAATCTAAACAGTAGTCTTTATGTTATACATGAAAAATAATCTAAAAAGACCCAATGACATTAAATAACTTTATCAAGGTCATACAACTAGATGAGAGCAGAATTTAAAACCACATGATCTCCACAGGATCCATGATTTAAACTCATTAATCATTCAACTCTACTATTTTAAAATTACTATGCAGCCTTGGAAAAGTTACTTAACTCCTCAATCCTATATGTCTCTGTTATTGATATGTACTTATATTGTCTGTAGAATGATGTTGAGAGAAATTCATATAGTACCTGATACTATGGTAAGCACTCCATGGATTGTATGTTGTAGAATTTGTTATTGCTTTTATTAGTATAGTAGTAATAATAATCCTTTTGTAAAATGCTTAAATTTCATCAGGATAAAGAAAATGTCTGATTAATACTATAGTGATTATGTTTAAATCTCCCGTCTCTGTTGAACTGTTTCTGTGTGTCTCTCGACAGAGCCCCTTTGTTCATTTGGAGCACGAGAACTCAGAAGCTTGTCTTCAGATTTTTCTTCTTCTCTGAATTCCTCCCCTATATTCTAGTTCTCCACTTGATATTTTTACCCACATGACTCATTGACATCACAAATTCCCCATTTTCTATATCTAACTTGTTGGGGTTTTTTTAACCAAACCTTTTAAAAAAAATTTTACCATTTTTTCTATTTTTCTCGTCTGGGTTAAAGCTATCCTCATCATCTGGATCATTTCCTTTCATTTTCTGCCTCTGCCCTTTTCTAGACCTCTCTTAAACTTTTTTTGATCTGATGCAGTAGCTTTTTTTAACTTATTTCCATGTCATCAGCCCTTCCCTTTCTAATCCATATTTAATAATGCCACTAGAATTATTTTTATAACATACAAATCTGATCATATCACTCTTTAAAACAAATTTGGTGGCTATTTCCTGAATGGAGGACCCTTTACTACTCTGCAGGTGTAGTTTTTTACTGCACACCTCCCCTTTGCCTTCATTGATCTATTTGTCTTTTCTCAGATATGTCCTAAACACGCACATGCCTCACCTTATTCTTGGAATGGACCCTGACCCCCTCTCTCAGTCAGTGCCCTCCTTATGTTCAAGGCTCTGATGTAATATCCTTCCTATTCCCAAAGCTCAGAGAGTTTACCTCTTGCTCTTATGGCACTTGATGTATTTCAATTAGTAGGACAAGTACTTCTCTTCATCTCCGTTGTAAGCTCTTTGAAGTCTGAGACTGCTCTTGTCCTTGTACCTTGTACTTTGGAAAGAGAACATACTCAGAAAGTATTTCAAAGGATAGAGAAAACTAGAGATGGTAAATGTTTATTAAAACTTCCCCTGTTCTGATTGTCCTTTGTTCCTTTTTTTATTATCCTTTCCCCTGAGTTTTATGAATTAAAAAAAATATCAGTCTCTTGGTATAAATCTCTATTTTGCAGAAGAAAGTTGGTAGTATTGCTGGTAAATGGAAGAGCTGAGACTTAAACCCTTGTCCCCACATTCTCAGTGTACACACTAAGGAATGACTTCATTGGTGGATTGATATATCCATTTTTTTCTAGATGAAAGAAAAGGTATTTATTTTACTGGGTATTTACTCATTGCTGTTTTTACTTTTACAGTGTCTGTTTTGTTTTAGAAGTACATCAAGTAATAAATAGTATGTGTTGAATGAGAAAAGTAGCTTTAAACATTAGGTTGCAGTTTCTCAGGATTCTTACTAGATTTCTATTATTTTAATAACTTAGAAGCTTAGGGGTTTTTTTTAAATATATTTTATTGATTATGCTATTACAGTTGTCCCATTTTCCCCCTTCACTCCCCTCCACCCTATATACCCTCTCCCACCCATATCCCCCCTTTAGTCATGTCCATGTGCATACTTACAAATTCTTTACCTTCTACATTTCCCATACTATTCTTACCCTCCCCCTATCTATTTTCAACCTACAATCTATGCTACTTATTCTCTGTACCTTTTCCCCCTCTCTCCTTCTCCCCTGTTGATAACCCTCCATGTGATCTCCCTTTCTGTGGTTCTGTTCCTGTTCTAGTTGTTTGCTTAGTTTCTTTTGGTTTTGCTTTAGGTGTGATTGTTAATAATTGTGAGTTTGCTGTCCTTTTACTATACATGTTTTTTCTTTATCTTCTTTTCTTAGATAAGTCCCTTTCACATTTCATAAATAAGGGCTTGGTGGTGATGAACTCCTCTAACTTGACCTTATCTGAGAAGCACTTTATCTGCCCTTCCATTCTAAATGAAAGCTTTGCTGGATAGAGTAATCTGGGATATAGGTCCTTTTCTTTCATGACTTGGAATACTTCTTTCCAGACCCTTCTTGCTTGTAAGGTCTCTTTTGAGAAAACTGACAGTCTGATGGGAACTCCTTTGTAGGTTACTGTCCCCTTATCTCTTGCTGCTTCTAGGATTCTCTCCTTCATTTTTACCTTGGCTAATGTAATTATGATGTGCCTTGGTGTGTTTCTTCTTGGGTCCAACTTCTTTGGGGCTCTCTGAGCTTCCTGGATTTCCTGGAAGTCTATTTCCTTTGCCCGACTGGGGAAGTTCTTTATTATTTGTTCAAATACATGCTCAATCTGTTGCTTTTCCTCTTCCCCTTCTGGTACCCCTATAATTCGGATATTGGAATGTTTAAAGATGTCCTGGAGGTTCCTAAGCTTCTCGGGTTTTTTTGAATTCTTATTTCTTCATTATTTCCTGATCGGTTTTTTTTTCTTCCTTCTGGTCCACTCTATTGTTTTGAGTCCCAGTTTCCTTCCCATCGCTATTGGTTCTCCGTGCATCTTCCTTCATCTCTGTTATGGTAACCTGCATTTTTTCATCTAATTTGTGCCCAAAATCAACCAATTCTGTGAGCTTCCTGATCACCAGTGTTTTGAACTGTGCATCTGATAGATTGGCTATCTCTTGGTCGCTCAGAAGGATGAGCCCTGGGGCATTGATCTGTTTTTCTGTTTGAGACTTGTAGCATCTGTTACAGTGAGGGGTGGAGCCTTAGGTGTTCACCAGGGCTGGGCACCCCAGTCGCTAGATTGTGACGTTGTATGTGGGGGCAGGGGCAGGAGTGGGAGGGAACAATGGCGGTATCTCCGTGCTCCTGGGATCTCAGCCCCTTCCCTGGGATCCTGGGTTGCGCGCTCTGACCTGGTTCACAATCGTAGCCTCACTGGGTCCGCCAGTTGCCGCTTGCATACTCATGGTCCACCCGCTGCGATCTTGCGCACCCTCTGGATGGCTTACATGCTCCCAGTTGCCTTATGCACCCAGTTCTCCCTGTTTTCCTTGCTCCACGACCCGCGCCTGGCTACTGCTCATCTCTGCCCCTCCTACCGATCTGGATGAACGGGTCTACTTCAATTTCTTGGCTGTCCGACTTCCATTCAGATAAATTCTCTGTCAGTTCTAGGTGTTATTCTGCCTCTAAATTGTTGTTGTTCTAATCTTGGTTGTGTGTGAAGGTATGGTGCGTCCACCTATGCCTGCATCTTGCCGGAAGTCTAGAAGCTTAGGTTTTATTAATTAAAATAATATTTAAGAGCATTTGCTACATACCAGGGGATACAGTTTTCTTAAAGATGCTTTCAGTCCGGTATCATTTGAATTACCCATTTTACTTTTAGAGCTGAAGCTCCAGGCTGACCTGACCCCCCAGTCCTCATTGTGCCTCTAACTTAACACTCTACCACATTGCCCTATGAGGTGACTGCATGCTGAGTTGCTTTAGGTACATTAAAACCTCATTTATTTTAACCTTCACTTATTTGAAATTAGTTATAATTTGGTCATGGCCTTTCATCTCTTATTTGCCCTTTTTTCTGCCCTATGTTACCATTAAACACAATGTGAAGATAATTGGAAGTACATATTACAATGATATTTTTTTCTCATGGCAATATTGTAATATGAATCATTGCCCCTTTAAGTCTGCTGTTGAGGTCACATGCTGTGGTTTTGTAGTTTAATAGTTTTATTGTGGTTCAGGTACTTTGATATTTCTGCTTTTTCTGCAAATCTTTTGTTGGCTGGCTGGCCAGTGTTAGCACAAACTTCCTCTTTTCTGGACTGCCCTGATCTATGGGAGGCAGGGCCTCCTCTCTTTCTGCTGTGGAAGCTGAAGGGGACAGAAATTTCCTTTGCCTACCTCCTTTTCAAGTAGAACATGACTCTCGGGCAGTCAGGTATTCCCACTTGTGATTTTGGCTCTGGTTTGCTTCAGGTTTTGTGTGAGTACTACAGCCATCTTTGTATGGCAATGCTAGCAAAGCAAGGTGGTAGACCTGACAGTATCAGGAGTGTTGCACAACCCAGGCTGACTCTTCTTTGGGTAGAATCTTGCCTTGACATTTGTTTCTGCCCAAGCTTGGTTCTCTAGTTGTCAACTCTGAAAGTGACCTGCTAACCTAAAGAATTCCTTTTCTGCCTAAGTGAATAAAAGTCAGTTTTGATTATTTATAACTGATAATCCTAACTAGTACAGACATTTTTTTTTATTCAAGTGGATTTAAAGTCTTGATTAGCTAATTATGATCAGTACATTTTTCTCAAACCAGAACCATACTTGAAGGAGTTTCCTTGAACTTTGCTCCATCACTGTCTCTTACATACTTTTTCTTGGCTGTTCTTACAGGGCCCACTTCCTAATACAGGTTGTCATTTTTGGCTCATGGTTTGGCAGCAAAAGACGAAAGCAGTTGTCATGCTAAACAGAGTTGTGGAGAAAGAATCGGTGAGTAATACTTAATATTTACAACTTAGTGTACTGCTTGTGATCATTAGCTTATAAATATTTTCATATTTCTTTTGGGATATTTATTCATAACTTTTGGTATTTAATTACTGAAGGATAGTAGTCAAGGTGTTTCTGACCTGAAAAACTAATGAATCCTTTTCCTTTCATACTTTGTTTAAAAATTATTGTTCAAGTACAGTTTTCTGCCTTTTGACCCTCCTTTCGTACTTTTAATATGTAAGTAACAATTGCAGACAATGGTCCTCCAAGATATAAATATAATGGAACAAATACGAGCTAGTAGTATACATAGAAGTTGGGACTACCTAGGCTTTATTAGAATTTTTACATTTTTTATCAGAATCTTGGAAATTTTATTAAAGATTAAAGTAACAGGATTTTTAAATTTAACCACTAAGGAACTTAGTTCCTTAAAAGTGGTTACATTTGCTTTTCTTTGGTCATCTTAAACATGTTATTCCATTTCTTTCTGGCATTACAAACTACTGTCTAAGTCAAGAGGAAATCTTTTTTTTTAAATAAATCACTTTTTTAAAAACTCTAGACTCTGTTAATTTTACCGAACTATGTCTTAGTGTTGGTCATTCTGGGTCAGTTTCTCCAGGGGCATAGTGTACACTTTCAGTATGTGATTTGATATATTGTTTTCCTTTTTTAAAGAAAAAGTTATTGAATCATACTTTCAGTATTTATTGTTACCTTGCTTGCTTTGGTGTTCTTTGGGTCTTCCTATTATACATATCTTAGATTTTCTTTGCCTATTTTTTTTAAAGATTCTGTTTACTTATTTTCAGAGAGAGAGGAAAGGGGGAGGCGGGAAGAAACATCAATGTGTGGTTTCCTCTTGAATGCGCCAGGCATATGCCCTGACCGGGAATTGAACCAGCAGCCCATTGGTTCGCAGGATGGCGCTCAATCCACTGAGCCACACCAGCCAGGGCTCTTTGCCTGTTTTTATATTTGATACAATGTCTTTCTAATTCTATTTGCTACTCTTCATTTTTTTAAAAGATTTTTCCTTTTCCTGTTAATATGTTATCTGTTCCATTTATTCACACCTCTGTTCCTTTTAAGATTTTATTTATTTATTTTTGGAGAAAGGGGAAGGAAGGGAGAAAGAGGAGAGAAACATCAATGTGTGGTTGCCTCTCATGCACCCCCTGCTAGGGACCTGGCCTGCAACCCAGGCATGTTCCCTGACTGGGAATTGAACTGGTGACCCTTTGGTTTGCATTCCAGCACTCAATCCATTGAGCCACACCAGCCAGGGCAATTCCTTTTAGTTTAATTAGTCTTCTTTTGTGTTCTATTAATGAAATGACTCTTATCTTACTTTGCCTCAGTCTACTAGCTCCATAATTTGGCTTTTCAGAAGATACTTAGTATTGCCACAAATAAATTTTATATTAGTAGTTCAGCCAAAATGTAACAACTGCAGGTGAAGTGGGCTTATCTTCTAATTCTCTTCCCTGACTTAGTAAGTAAATAACACAGTGTTATTTCTAGATATGTAGTATTTAATAGCAGATTTATAGGTATTTATGAAAAATATTTGTAAAATAGAGCCTTTTAAAATATTTTTGGAATATAAGATTCTTGCAAGAGTTTGATACTTTTGGAAACAAAGTAAATACCAGTATGCTGTTAAACTGTAGGTTATCATCCTTTAGAAATGACAAATTCATTTTTATTTTATTAACATTATATCTGCTTATGGCTTTTTTAGTGTATAAGTTATAGGAAAATTTTACAAACCTGCTCTTATAAAATGCCCATCCAGTTAAAATAGATTAAACATCAAATATAGTGTGACTGTTCTTAGATTTGAGTAGTTGAAAACAATAGCATGTATATGTATGGTTTGTTTTTATTTTCCAATTCTTATGGTTTCATAATGTCTATATACTAAAAATATATATACACATATTCTTAAATTTAGGTTAAATGTGCACAGTATTGGCCAACAAAAGACGACCAAGAGATGCTGTTTAAAGAAACAGGATTCAGTGTGAAGTTCTTATCAGAAGATGTGAAGTCGTATTATACAGTACATCTACTGCAATTAGAAAATATCAATGTAAGATTTTTCATGCCCCAAAGATTGAATTTTATGTGACGATTTTAAGAATTATTTTTATTCGATTTTTTGAAAATTATAGTTGACAACAATATTATATTAGTTTTCCAGGTGTCCTTTGCTATTAGATTTGAAGTTTGGAGCAGCGCATATCTTTTGATTATAATGCCTCCTTTTCAGGACTGTTATGGAGATCCAGTGAACGTATGCATGCAGAGCATCTGATGCAGTGCAGGCAGCCAATAAGCAATAGCTGTTGGTACTTACTATTCAGAGTAGCAAGCTATTTAAGAAAATAACTTACTGGAATGTTGCTAATTCAAGTGATTCACCACACAAATTTGTCATGATTGAATTGGGCAACATGGTGAAATAAATTGAGCTTGTATTCTCAAGAATATACTTGATTTTTCCCAGAAATATAAGAATTGTTCCTTGGTACTTGGTTGAGATACATATAAATGGTGGATTGTGAGCCTGCTGTTGTCAAGCTGGGGATCAAGACCTTTCTCCCCATTGTTCCACTTACTTCTTTTGCATTCTTTGTGTTACGGTTAGAATAAATACCAAATATGAAATGATAGTGATTCTGATATGCAATTAGAAACTAAAAAAAACTAGAAAATAGGAAAATGTTTGCCATAAAATGACTTTTAGAATGTATCTAGTCACTTTATAAAGTGAGATACTGTTTTACTTACCATTAAGTAGATTAATTCATTAACACAATTATTAACAAAAAATAAAGTTTTGTAGAGAACAGAAGGGATATACATAAAAGTATTTTTTGATACTTAAAAATACCTTTTATGATTGATCTCTTGGAACACCTGTTTTTATTGCATACTGTAAGCACGGGTGCATACTATGTGCTTAAGGCCCAGGTCCAGCTACTCATGACATCCATAACCAAGTTTATTATGTGATCTCTTTTAGGTCATCTAAGGAGGCTCAGGGGTGGGGATTACCAGGCTTATACTTATTTATAAATTTCCTTTACCATGTTTATTCTGCACCAACTATTGCATTTACATATGCCTTAAGATATATTGACACACATCAACAGCTATTTGATTGTATGGCATTATTTCCAGAAACAGAACTTCATTTGCATGAACTTCTTCTGGTTCTCTGCATTGTCTTCTCTTGGTATTTATCCCAGGTACCTCATCTACTTGTGGCATTAAAATGGAGAAGGGCATAGATGTCTTTCTCTGTTTTTGAAACCTAATTAAAAATTGATTATATCTCAAATAATAAGGTGGAATGACTTGTATTTTGTTTATTAGTTTGCAAAGTGCTTTCACATATATGCCATTTGATCCACAGTCTTTCTGGAATGTGGATAGAATAAATATTTTTTAATATCCCTGTATTTCATATTTAAAAGAAAAAACAAAACTAAAATCCATTAGGTTCTAGGATTTTTTTCTATGAATAGATTACTCAGCTAATAAGTGACAGATCAGAACTCAAATCCAGATCTCCTAACTTCTAATGACATAAAGTTATTAGACATAGAGTTATTAGACATAGAGTCTAATGACATAGAGTCTTTTGAAAAAAGATGCTAATTGTTGTAAAGGAGGATTCTTGGTTCTTAAGCATCTTTCTAAATGAAATCACCATGTGAGCTGGCCAACCACTATGTTTCAGTTGTTAGCAACTGTGTGATTTCTTACTGGCCTGGGTTCAGAGTCTACCATAATTAAATGGCAACAGTTTGTTTATATTCTATTTTACAACCTTTAGTAAGCACTAGGAATGTTAGAAGAATAAAGTCATATTTCAGTTGGAGAGGCAGAATTGCATTTGGTTAATTATTTAGACTCTGGAACCAGATTGCCTGAGTTTAAATCCCAGCTGAGCTCAGCTGTTCCTTGCTGTGTGATTGGTCTCGTTACTTAACCTCTGTACCTCAGTTTTCTCATCTACAAAATGAAGATAATGATGTGTACCTATCCTAAGGGGTTTGTTATAAGAATTAAGCGAATTAATACTATATAACAGTACCTAAAATTCGGTGTAGGATCCACAGTTATTAGCTTTAGTTGTCTATATCGGTTTTCTTTGTAGTATTAATGAATTGGAAACAACTGCAGGAGCAAGGACACTTGAAAAGATCAAGTTGAGGGAGAAGGAAATAATGAGAGAGTGACAGGTGATGAAGTAGGGGAGTGATAGCCAATCTCGCCAGCAGATCTTTGTTGAGATTCCTGAGCTGCAGAGAACCAGTTGGCTTCTAAAGGAGTCTGGCTTATATCTATTAACAGATCCAGGTCCAGAGCTGTCTGTGCAGGCCCTGCTTTTTTATAGATCTCTTGTCTAATGGAGCAGTAAAACTACATACCAGTAGTATTTTTACAGTGTCTTGATTAGAGCTGAATTTAAACTTTTGCTCTTGAATGAAGAGATTGAATTTTTGCTTTTAAAGTGTTTGCTTTTAAAGCTGTGGCTTAAGCTATGAAGATAGTTTTGAGGGGCTTTTAAAGTACAAGGTCATCTAGTGTGCTTATTTATCTTTCATTTTTTTCTTTATAGTTGTCCTTCACTATTTTCCATAATATTGTTGGCCAACTTATTCCAGAAATACACTTGTAATATTGACAGCCAGCCTTCTATTTCTCTCTGTAGATTTGTCCCAAACAGATGAGTGTCTAATTATGATGTTTAGCTGGGACTTGAGTCAAAATAGCTTAAAGGTTTATCTCTCCTGGAATGTCCTGGTCTCTTCTCTTCCTACTTATAGCCTACCAATCTTTCAGGCACTACCACTTGTGCCCCATTTTTTACTGAGGTCTCAGGATATATCTGTGATGCATTCATTTTTATCAGCTAAGAGTTTCTCTCCTTAATTTAAATTTTACCACTTTACTGGCTCATTCACTACTTCTGTGTATATATATTTTGACTTTATATAACAAGGTTTTTAACTCCCCATGGGCAAGGTTCTTATCTGTTACCTTTGAACTCTTCTCTTTTGTTGCACTGAGTACATTGTTAACCATACTACAACTGAGTGGCTATTTTCAAACAGGCATGATTCTTCCACCTTGCTCTAAAAACTTTCCATTGCCCTTTCAGAAGTCCGTGGCCCAGCCCAGCTGAGTCCTTGCTTCCTTCTGTACCTCATCTCCTTTAGGGACTCAAGATTCCTTCTTGCTAAATGACTTAACTCTTCTCACATAGGTTTTTACTTGGGGGCTCATACCTCTGCATATTGCTTTTCTTTGCTTAGAATGAAATCCCTGTTCCTAACTATCCTGTCACTCTCCTCTCCTATAGATCTGGTGAGTTCTATTAATCTTTTAAAATAAAAGTAACGAGGGGGGTTCCGGCCAAGATGGAGGCATAGGTAGAAACACTTTGCTTCCTTGCACAACCAAAATAAGGATAAAAAACAACCAATCTAAAAACAATAAATAAGAAGTGACAGAAAATCAAACTGTATGGAACCCCAACAGCCAAGGAGTTAAAGAAACATTCACCCAGACCTGTAGGAGGGGCGAAGATGGGAGGCAAGCCCCTGAGAGGAGAGGATGCATGGCAAGGCTATAGACTGTGCGGGCAAGGCATGGCTGGCTGAACAGGACACTAAAGACTCAAAGTTTGCTATAAACTACTGCAGGGGTTGCCATGGCGGGAGAAACTCCCAGTCTCACAGGAGAGAGTTTGTTGGAAAGTAGGGCTGGAGTAGAGCAAGTGAGTGGCATTGTTCCCTCTCTCACCCTTCCCCCAGAGACAGTGCCACAACAGCAGCAAAGAGGGTAGCCCTGCACTGGCAAAAAACTAAGGCCCTTCCCCTTTACAACATACAGGAGTGCCAAGACAAAGAAACATGGCCCAAATGAAAGAACAGATCAAAACTCCAGAAAAAGAGCTAAGTGATGGGGAGATAGCCAACCAATTGGGTGCAAAGTTCAAAACACTTAGTAATCAGGATGCTCACAGAACTGCTTCAGCTCAGTGGCAGAATGAAGGAAGAAAGGAAGGCTACCCAAAGTGAAATAAAGCAGAATATACAAGGAACCAACAGTGCAGGGAAGGAAACCAGGACACAAATCAACAATTTGGAACAAAAGGAAGAAATAAACATCCAACTGTAGTGGAATGAAGAAACAAGAATTCAAAAAAAAAAAAAGGGAGTAGAGGCTTAGGAACTTCTGGGACAACTTTAAGTGCTCTCAGATCAGAATCATAGGGGTACCAGAAGGAGAAGAACAAGAAGTTGAAAACTTATTTGAACAAATAATAAAGGAAAATTTCCCCAACCTGCCAAAGGAAATAGAGTTCCAGGAAGCCCAGAGAGTCCCAAAGAAATTGGACCCAAGGAGGAACACACCAAGGCACATCATCATTAAGTTACCCAAGATTAAAGATAAAGACAGAATCTTAAAACCATCAAGAGGAAAGGAGAGAGTTAGCCACAAAGGACTTCCCATAAGACTATCAGCTGACTTCTCCAAAGAAACCCTACAGGCAAGAATGGACTGGAAAGAGGTATTTGAAGTCATGAAGTGCAAAGACCTACATCTAAGATTATTCTGTCCAGCAAAGCTTTAATTTACAATGGAAGGGCAAATAAAATGCTTCCCAGATAAGGTAAAGTTAAAGGAGTTCCTCATTACCAAGCCCTTATTATATGAAAGGTTAAAGGGACTTCTATAAGAAATGGAAGAAGTTTCTGTGAACAGCATAATGACAACAAGTTCACAACTATCAACAACTGAACCTAAAAAGCAAAAACAGAAACTAAGGAAACAACCAGAGCAGGAACAGAACCAGAGAAACAGAGATCATATAGAGGATTTTCAGTGGGGCTAGGGAAGAGAAGAATTTGGAAGGGGAAAGGTACAGGGAATAAGAAGCATAATTGATAGCCATAAGAAGCATAATTGATACCCACAGACAGGGAGGTTAAGAATGTTATGGGAAACAGAGAGGTCAAAGAACTTATATGTACAACCCATAGACATGAACTAAGTGGGCAGGGGTGGGGGGAATGCTGGGGAGTTGGGGGGTGAAGGGTGGAGGGGAAATAAAGGGGAGAAAAAAACCTGGGAAAACTACTAGCATAACCAATAAGATAGACTTAAAAATATTACTCATTAAAAATAAAAGTAGCCAAATATTTAACATGGAGTATATAGTGATCCTGGCAATAATGATGAGAGCCTGAACTAAGGCAGTGACCACGAGGGTACAGATTTGATATATTAAATATATATTTAGGAGGTAATGTTAACAAACTTTGCTAATCTTCAGGTGCAGAGGGAATATTAAGTGAAGAGATTGAAAATATGGAGAGTTTTAAAATGATTGGAAATTGTTAGGGGCTATCATAAATTAGTGAGTATAATAGTTTCAGAAATAGCCAGTATCTATTAAGCTTTATCATGTGCAAATATACATTAGGTATTTTGCATTCATTATTTCATTTATTCCTCATAATAGCCTTCTAAGGTAAGTACTATTTTTAACCCTATCTACAGATGATGAAATTGGGGCATATAGAAGTCTTCTGGAAACATAATCTTGGTATCTTCTATATATGCCTAGAAGTGTAAAAATAATTAGGCCTGGACCCATAGAGCTGCATAGATTTTTATATTAATTAGAAAATATGTATACTGATGATGAAAATAATAGTTAATTTGAATGGCTTTTGACAGCATACATTTAAATTGCCATTGCAATAAGCCTAACAGCTCCCCATTGTCTTATAACCGTTTAGCTCAGATTATCTTTCTGTCCTCCATTTACAGGGTGGGGCAACAGTAGATTTACAATTGGGAGGTCAGGAAACAGTTTATTTTTGTATTATTATTATTAATTATTCTATTTTTCATATGAACAACTGTAAACCTACTTTTGCCTACCCTGTATAATGAGTTTGATATCTTTATTCAAAAACTTTAAATTTAAAATTCTTCAAAAAATGTAAATGAGATTTTTGCCTTAAAATGAACAGTGAACTACTTGACATCTTTGGGTAGAGTGTGGTTTACATAATACAACATTGTACAAAGAGAATTGGGCAGGTGTGTACAGAGCAGCTGGAGAAGGGACAACTAAGCAGTTGTGGGTGCAAATTAGGTGTGTGTGTGTGTGTGTGTGTGTGTGTGTGTGTGGTACAATTGTGAGAAAGGGCTGGGAGGGACCGCCTGAGCATTGCTGAGGGAAAACTGTGTAACTTGGTGACTTAGGAGAAGGAAAGGGTGCTTTAACAGTTTTCATACAAGGAGATTGTCAGATATTCTAAAGTCTAAATGTAGAGCTTGTTTGGAATGAAGATGAATTTTGTTTTAGCTCTCTATCCTTTGGCAAGCCTTTTTTTCCCCACATGAAAAAGAGGGAAAAGGGGTCTGTCTAATAATTCATATAAACATTTCTTTTATACCACAGAGTAACATCAGGCTCTTACTGCTTTAGGTGGTCTTTTGGGATTTATATGATTTTGTGAGCTGTTGCTTTTTTAATCTTTTTTTCAGTAAGAGTAAATTAATAATGGAGTTTTTTAGTCTGTTCTGATAGAGAAGAAAAAGACCGATTTTCAAAAATCCATTAGTCAGCATCATACAAACACTATATCATACAAATAGTTGTGAGCATTTCTGGGAACTGTCTTTGAATAACCCAGACAGTATGGCTTGAATTTGAAAAAATTGAACAGGGGGTCAGTAGTCTTGAGCCAAAATCATACAAGCAAAGAAAAAGCAAACAGTTGTTCAGGACTGTGAGGTAACCATAGGTTTGGTGCCAGGAGGTGATATAATAATTGAACATACAATCACTTAGAAACACTAGGCCACACCATAAGGAGCACAGCTCCTATGCAAGCAGGGTCCACATGCAAATGGATAGTCTGGCCCTGCTGTGCACAGCCAGCACTGCATGGTAGGTGATGACCACAGCAGGGAATTATCAGGTTTTCACCTGTCCAATTTTAACTTTGTAAGAGCCTTCTTAATTTGGAATATTTTAAATACCTTTTTTTAGTACAGTAAATTTAATTTCCTTTTTTACATACAGTAAAATACAGTGATTTTGGTATACAAATCTTAGAATTTTGACAGTGCATTCAGTTTTATAATGCTTCACCCCTATCAAGATAAAGATCAGTTCTAGCACTACCTACATTTCTAGCACCACCCATTTTCTTAGGCTGCCTATGTACAAACAGTGCTATACCCTACTCCCAGCTCCTTGAAACCACTGAGTTGGCTTCAATTCCTATAATTTTGTCTTTTCCAGACTGTTATGTAAGTGGAATCATACAGTATATATTTTTTGGAGTGTGGCTTTCTTCACTTACAATACTTAGTATGGAAATGTTTTGAAGTCTAGTAACAAGAATGATCATTTTAGTAATAAAAAAAAATCTAGTACCCCAGTATATTGAGAACCTATTGACCATGGTATATTTGGAATTATGAAAGCTGGATATTTAGAAGAATTAATCACAAACTATATAATTAAACTTTTTTTTAAATTTCTTTACTGCTTTATCAGTGCTGTGCCCAATATAATTTAGTCTGACACTTAGACTCTTAATTTCTACTGAAAAGAGGGATCTTTTATTTTTTAAAAGTGAAAACTGACTTTAATTTTGAAAATTTATATTGGAAGCAGGTTCTATAATAATGTTTGGCTGTTAACCCTTAAAAATACTATGTTTTTTAATGTTAATTCTATGGCTTCTTCCTCCAAAATGCCTTATAATGAAACTGAAAAATTATGCAAAGACATGTTCATTTACAGAAATTAGTATAAGGCACAAAAGTGCTCCTTAGGGCAAAAGGCAATTAGCAAAAACTAAGGAACATTTTCATAAGGAGTAAGTCAGATATATAAGATCATCAGGACTATCCAGGAAGTGATAGTGAATGCCCAGCAGGCTTTAAGAGATAGGAAACATTTAGCATGTTGGTAAATCATTTAGCGTATCAGCAAAAGCATATAAACAATTTTAGGGATAGAAATTATTATCATGGGGAAAAGCAGCAATTAGAAGATTTTTTAAATTCTTGAGTTGTTCCTCTATGCCAGTGTAACACAATATAAAAGATGATTTATAGAATGGGAAAAATTATATCTAAAAAAATTTTGGAATTCTTAAAAAGAAGACCATTAAAGAATGTAAACTTACACTGGTAGACATTTTAAAAAATAGAATAAAAAAGAATCCACTCATCATCAAGTATGAATTAAAGTATTGGCAGCATATATGGTATAGTTTAGTGGTTAAGAACTTAAGTGCTACACTGGACTGCTGCTTCAAATTCTGACTGTCATTTTCTAAATGCGTGACCTTGGATAAATTATTTAACCTTTTTTGCTTCAGTTTTCTCATCTGTAGAATGGCTTCTAAATAGGATTGTTATATGATTAATACATAAAAAGCTTAGAACACACCTGCAAAATAATGTGTTAACTATTATTCATATATTCTAAATTCTCCTAAAGAAAATCTTTCCAAACTTGTGTAGGTGATTATCAAAAACCAAAGGAAAAATCATGGTATAAAAAGTCCATAGGATTAAAAGCATTACACAAAGCACTTAATAATTCTGAAGTAGTTTTTTCAAAGAAAAAAAATAGAACTAACTTTTTCCCCTTGATTTTTACATTTTAGAGTGGTGAAACCAGAACAATATCTCACTTTCATTATACTACCTGGCCAGATTTTGGAGTCCCTGAATCACCAGCTTCATTTCTCAATTTCTTATTTAAAGTGAGAGAATCTGGCTCCTTGAATCCTGAACATGGGCCTGCAGTGATCCACTGTAGCGCAGGCATTGGACGGTCAGGCACCTTTGCTCTAGTCGATACCTGTCTTGTTCTGGTAAGAGTTTCTTATGAGCTAATTTTAGGTTTGTTTACTTTTGTATTGTTTCCACTAACAGGAGTAAGCTAATGTCAGTATCCTAGAACTGTGGTTTTCAAACTTAAACTTTTGACTCTTTTTAGGAAAAATCTGAACATTTCATTTATACTCCTTCAGTTACACTTGTGGGGTATAAGAACAGTTGAGTCTTATCACATCGACTTGGCCTATATATAGTCTACTTCAATCAGAAATTAGATTGGTACATTAAAGTGAACTTTGATATGTTTAAAACTCCAGTGTTTATTCTATTAATGGTGAATATTAAAACTGAATCATGTGTGTGCCTGTTCCCAAACATAATTCAACAACTTTTTTCTTTTTCAGTTGAGGGGAGAATATGGTGGTTATAATACCAGATCAATAGTCCAGGGCTGGTGCAGTGGCTCAGCAGTGTCATTGTGAATCTAGGTTTTTTATATCTTTCTTCTTCACCATCTCCAGAAGGCTGCTGTAAACAGACATGAAGGCAGAAGGGCACTGGGCAAAAAGTTTTACTCCTGCCAAGAAGAGCAGTTCTTCTTTATGTTAAGCCAAACGGGTCATAAATCCTTCCTTAGACCAAACACTGGCCACACTGAATGAGGTGGTTTTGGTTGGTTTGGAATCAATTATGAATCAGTTAAAGGACTAAAAGTCCTCCATCTACTACTTGAACAGTTGAGGTTTGGGAAGGTGGGTGTCTGGGGATCGTGGTTTTATATATAACTGACAGTTTCAGTGATAACGCATCCTTGTTTTTGAGGAAGAACATAGGACATAACAAAACTCTTAGTAATTATCCTTTATTGCTTCTCTTTCCTGGACTCTAAAACAAAAGGCTTGAATAATTTACTTTCTACCTTTCTTTCAGATGGAAAAAGGAGATGATATTAACATTAAACAGCTGTTACTGAATATGAGAAAATATCGAATGGGACTTATTCAGACACCAGATCAACTCAGATTTTCATATATGACTATAATAGAAGGAGCAAAGTTTATAAGGGGAGATTCAAATATACAGGTAAACTTTTTCAGGGGAAAAAATAATACCTGTGTAATAAATATGATTAGCATCAAATAACTGCACTTCATTTAAGCACTTATATTTTCCCTTCCTTCTAAAAAGCATAGTTACGTTAATGTGGTAAATCCAACTGGCCATCTTAAAATTATAAAATTAAACTCACTTCCTCATACATACCTGAGCCTCATATGAAATCCTACCTGTTACTCAAAAGCTCTACTGGGAACAAGATAACATTAAAGAAAATAAAATTTTCGTGTAAGGAGGGTTTAAGCATTTGATCATTAAAGTAAACCTGAAAATATAGGTGCTTTTACCCATTGAAAACTTGACCTGGAATTATAGAATACTTAGTTTATATAATAGATATTTCATTTTATAATAATGAGCAACTTGAGTACTTATGGCAGATATAATAAAATTCCAGTAGAATATTATACTTTCTTGGGTTGGTAGTTTTATTCTCACAAAAATATTCTTATTCCACATTTGCAAAAGCACATTCAATGACTGACTATCAGAAGCCATTTTATGTACTGACATAAAATGTAAAATAGAAACAACAAAGTAACAACAGACCTGCATTGCTTGTTTGGTCTGATCACATAGTGTTGGACATAAGTTTATGGAATCTCTTTCTTTATATTTCTCTTATATGAACACATCTACCAGCTCTTTAATTTCTGCAATTACTAGCTAAAACAATATTATGAATAAGCCTTTTAAGTTTCATTGAAAACTTTTTTTGAATCTTTTAATAGCTTTAATTTTTTTAATTGAAAAGAAACATTAGATTCATCAGTTTGTAAAATAGTCAGTTTGTAAGATTAAGCCCCACAAAACATGAGGCCCTACTTCAGAAGTTAGACTTGTAGAACATTGGGTTTGCTTGGCATTGAACTGTGATTTGGAAAAGTTATCTCAAGTATTTTAAGATTAGGAAAATGTCTCTTTGTTTTTACCTCAGTGACCATTTACCAATTTAAATCTGGAATCTTAAAAAAGTTAACTAGTTATACCAAACTTTTCCACCCACTTTTATAGCTCCCCTTGTCGCCACTCATTGCTTATTTCCTGGTTGTTCTTACAGACTGAGTAATTGTAGGGAAAGTGTACTGTCCTTTGCATAGTATTCCTCCCTGCCAGTTTAAATTTTTTTCAACTTAGGTTTCTCTTAGTTTTAGAATACACACACACACACACACACACACACACACACATACACACTTACTTTAAAGATCTTTTTAACTACAAAGATAAGTTTTATGGGCACTTTTTCTGTGGTCATCATTATTAGAACAATGCATATTGTGGCTAGGAAGAATGTTTTCTGTCCCAGTTTATCTGATATGCCATAGCCATCAGACTCAATTTGGCACCATTAGCACCCCATTCAACCCCAAAGCATTCTCTGCCTCCATTCCAGAAAAGACATTGGAAATGTCACTGTATTTTTCAGATGCTGATAATCATTGTTACGCATTTGTTACCAATCATGTTTCTCATTCGGAAAGCTCAGTTTCCACAGAAATTATTTTAGCCATACATTAATAATTTGTGAGTTGCTATTGTTTCTTATTATAAAAATGATTAATGAGTAAATGTTGGATATAAAATAATTAAAGAGTATGGAAGTATATCATGTACAAAGTAGAAGTCCTTGTTAACTCACTCACCCCAAATTTATAACATTTTATACATGTATGTATTCTTCCAGGAATATGTATTTATGTATATGGGCTTGGGGTTTTTTTACACATAGTTTTTTTTTTGTCCTAGAATTCCACAATCTAACAATATATCATTAACTACATGTGCTATTGAGTGTAGGTTTCCCCGCCATCTGAAAATGGAACATTCCCATGAAACTTTTGGTAAGCTTAAATGGCACAAAGTAATGAAGCAGTTATTATTATTTTATATGGAAACATTTTTGTGCATTCTTGGACCCAAAAAATAACCTACCAAACCATACCAAATAATACATAAAACCTGCCCTGGCTGGCACAGCTCAGTGGAGTGAGTGCCAGCCTGCGAACTATATGGTTGCCTGTTTGATTCCTGGTTAGAGCACATGCCTGGGTTGTGAGCCAGGTCCCCAGTGGGGGGCACATGAGAGGCAACCACACATTGATGTTTCTCTTCCTCTCTTTCTCCCTCCCTTCTCCTCTCTCTAAAAATAAGTAGGTAAAATGTTTAAAAAAATAATACATAAAACCTAAAACAGCACTAATATATACAGGGGTGTGCAAAAGTAGGTTTAAAGTTGTGAGTACATGAAACAAAGTTTATTCTTGTATTATTATTAGTGAAGACTGGCAATTTGAGCACTTGCGAGATAGCACCTAAGTACACTGTGCCATTGTGACATTCTCTTGAATTAATAAAGCTATTGTAATAATTATAACCTACTTGTCTTTTTCCATACAAAGAACTGTAAACCTACTTTTGCCCATCCCTGTAGTAAAAGTGGTGCCACTGTTGCTGCTCAGGATTTATGTTGCCTCTATTAACAGCTAGCTGCAAAATAAGCACTGAATGCTGTTTTCACAGAAGTGAAAATCCTCAAGATTTCTTTCAGTTAGTGAACACTAATTGAGGTAGGTCTTTTTGTATAAGCAAAGCAGCATCATGTGAACTTTTGAAAAGTGGTATATCTGTACTTGAAATATGGCTACTCTGAATCAAGATCTGCTTAAAATGTAAAATATACACCAAATTTTAAAGATTACATACAAGGAGGAAATGTAAAATGTCTCAATAATTTAAAAATATTGATTTTATGCTTAGATGGCAATATTTTAAAGTATTCAGTTAAATAAAACATTGTTAAAATTTATCTTTTTTAAAAAGCATGGCTAAGACATTTTAAAATTATATATGTGGCTCACATTGTATTTCATTGGACAGTGATATACTAGAACCTTAGCTTAGAACAGATATCTAAGAGGTATAATGTTCCCTGAAATCTTAAATCATAAAACTTTACTGTTACAAAGATGTAAAGTTACTTTTTATATGTAGATGCCCCAAACTGAATAATATAACTGTACCCATAAAAGTATTTCCTTTTCTGTACATGGAAATGATAACCAGTTTATGAAATTCTTATTTCTCTCCATACACCTAACTCATCTTTGCCTCTGGGTTTTGGGAAAACTCAATATTTGTGAGAAGAAGGAAGCTTCTTTCTAATGTGAGCACAACAGTAGTGAGGGTGGAGGATACTCCAGAACCTGTGTATCTCCCTCCAGAGAATGGTCTGTTCAGTAGCACCCGACCCATGTAATTCTTCATCTCTGGTACTTTTTCCTAAAAGGAGACATCTGTCTTCACCTTCAGTCTTTATTTAGATTTATATGATGCAAGTGATATTTTCATTACTGGATACAATTTTAAGTAAAGATATCTGGCACATGTGGATATAAAGTATTCATTTACAGAAGTCTTCAATGACTTTGACCTACCTAGAAAAATATGGATAACTTCTAGTGGTCTCTAATAAACATAGCATTCACCTTATACCTTTCTTGGTACAGGGTCAGATGTAAATACACAATATGTTTGCTGGTATTACCATGTATTTATTAGTACATTTCCAATATCAATGATTACAATAAACCTCCCACAGTAACTAATCCAGTTTGGCAATTCAGAGTTGGTATTGAAGATCTCTGGCTGGTAATTTGTCACTACTAATAAAGTATTTAGTAAGTGATACACTTTTAACACATTACAGTGGGTTTTAAGTTTAATTACATCATTTTACTGCTCCTTAGTGTTGGGCAAGCTACCTGGAGCTCCTAGTATGCCTAGTAGGGACAACCAAATTTAAGTCCTCTTGCATCATGGGGACCAGCTTGAAGAGCTCACTGTAGGTTCTGCATTAGATTAGATAGTGGCAAGGAGATACCAAATCACTTCTTCCAGTGTTACATACCTGTGGATTAGGAGTCCAGCAAAACCTGACTTTGGCTAAAATCTTTTTACTATAACTAATATTATAATTAGGTCCTCTTTCCATCATCTGTTAGCATTACAGGGCTTTCTTAAGTTGACAATAGAATTTGAATTCATAAATTCCTTTAATATTAAGGAAAACCAAAATTTGAGTGTTTACATTTGTTTTTTATCTTCCTTACCTAGAAACAGTGGAAAGAACTTTCTAAAGAAGACTTATGTCCTGCTTTTGATCATTCACCAACCAAAATAATGACTGAAAAATACAATGGGAACAGGATAGGGCTAGAAGAAGAAAAACTGACAGGTGACAGATATACAGGACTGTCCTCCAGAGTGCAAGATACTGTGGAGGAGAACAATGAGAGGTAAGAACAACATGCTTAAAAAGATGAGACTCTTTTCAAAAGGTCAATAAATGTGAACTGACATAGGTGCCTTGTTTTTTGAATTAATATTACCATTTATTAACTACCTGAGAGTATTTCAATAGCATATGATGACATCATTGATTTCAAAGAGCTTTCAGTTCTAATAAGAAACCAATACTTACAGACAGACACCAATTGGAAATGGTGTAACAAAATACTAATCAAGTACAAAAGTTAATATATAGTATAATTAGATGCTAAAATATATAGCATGACATAAAAAATAAATGGCATGAATACCTGTTTGTACAATTATGTAGTTTTGTACTATAGTTATAATGTGATTGGTAATATGACTTTTATAAAATTATAAAATATTTAATTAAATATAAAAGCTTAATTCCATTATTGGAAAAAGAAAAAGTTTTTAAAGATCACATAAATTGCCTTTTTATACTTTTTGAGTTTTGAATCCATAGGAATGTGTAAACTATTCAAATTTTTAAATTAAAAATTATATATATTTCTAAGGCTGTAATTATCCCACATGCATTAGGAAGCTGTCCTGCTATCCTGAAATACAAGTCACTTGGAAAGTAATTGAGCTCTTTTTCTTATCTCTTTGGTATCTCTAAGTGATAGCTACTCTTCTTTGTGTCAGATAGGCTTTTTATTGTGGAAAATCTTATGCTGTGGTTATATTTGTTATGTTGGATTCTTGGGGTGTGTCCTGAAAAGTAAGGTCTCCTATACATATGGCTTCACTTCTGTATCTCCCCAATGTAAAAATTACCTGACAATTTATAAAAGATAACAATACATAGTATAAGTGTTATTATATATTATATTGTAGTTTATTATGACTTAACAACACTACTTATTTATGGTTTTAGAGATTTTAGACTACAAGTTAAAGCATAAAGTTGTTTATTTTTTTCCTTTCAACTTAAATATACTTTTGTATCAAGAAATATTGTTTTAAACTATTTTATCTTTTTTGGTAATAAGATTCTCAGATTCTTGATGTTGGTGTAGTTTTGGCTAGACTCTTTGCAGAATTAAATGGAATACAGGCTTGATGATAGAATCGGTATCCTTAACACTTAAGAGATGTTGATTTTTAATTTTTAAAGACACAGCCCAGCCATATTAACAGTTACAACAAGGCAAATCACTCATTCAAGTTTGGCAGTACAGAGCAGATCAGTAAAACCACTTAAAAGTTAGAGAGTGATTGCAGAGGGTAGCTTTCTGGAGGAGGGTGGGGAAATAGGAAGCAGCATTCATGTGTGTTGTTGTTTTCTTTTTGGGGGGATGATGAGACCAGAGCATACTTGAAAGCAGAGGGTCAGGTGACCATAGGAAAGTAAGGATTGTGAGTAGAGATGGCCAAATGAGGGAGCAAGTGTATAGAAAAAGTAAAACAGCATAAAATAAGTATTACTTGTAAAAATGTTATTGTTCAGTCCTAATAAATTTTAACATTGATCTGTAGCTTTGTATTAAAGATGCTAATAAATCAAAACCTTATTGAAGGGATTTCAGTTTGAAAGGAATGGAACCCAGTACTTCATTTTTTAATTTTCATTGTTATATATCCTTGAAATCAGTGTTTTTTTAATATGAGAGGTCACATTCCTTATAGTTATGAAATCAACTTTTTAAATAATAGAATGAAATATAATTGAAATCAGAGTTAAATTATAGAATAAAAGAGGTCAGAGTATCACAAATAGTAACTGTTTCAACATTTTTAAACATGTACATGTTATATGTAAATTCTGTACATTTACATACATAGTGTACCAATTTTTTTCATTTTTAAATCATTTATTTTTCAAGTGTAAATTACACTTGACAAACATTATTATAGTAGTTTCAGGTATATACCACAGTGATTAGACATTACATAGCTTAGAAATGATTATTTCAATAAATCTCATACCCATCTGACACTATACATACTCATTAGAATTTTATTGCCTGTATTTCCTATGTTGCATTTTACATCACCATGGCAATTCTTTTCTTTATTAAATTTTTATTATTGTTCTATTACAGTTGTCCCAATATTTCTCCCTTTGACCTCCTTTGTCCAGCCCACCCTCCACCCCCACAGTCATTCCCCACTGTATTGTTCCTTGACTCTTGCCCTTCGTTTCATCTTTATCCCTCATCCCCCACTCTGCTCTCCCCTAGTCTCTATCAGTCTTTTCCTTGTTTCCATGCTTATGATTCTGTCTTGCTCCTTTGCTGGTTTGTGTTGTTCGTTAGATTCCTCTTATAGGTAAGATCATACAATATTTGTCTTTCACCCACTGGCTTACTTCACTTAGCATTATATTCTCCAGTTCCAATCATGTTGTCGTGAAAGATAGTTCCTTCATTTTTTCTGCTGTGAACTAGTCCATTGTCTAAATGTACCATAGTTTTTTGATCCACTCATTCACTGATGGGCACTTAGGTTGCTTCCATCACTTGCCTATTATAAATAACTGCTGTGAACGTTGGAGTGCATAGGTTCTTCTGACTTGGTCTTTCAGGATTCTTAGGGTATAATCCCAGCAGTGGAATCACTGGGTCAAAAGACAGTTCCATTTTTAGTTTTTTGAGGAAATTCCATACTGTTTTCCACAGTGGCTGCACCACTCTGCTGTCCTACCAATAGTGCACTAGGGTTCCCTTTTCTCCATATCCTCACCAGCACTTGTTGGTTATTGATTTATTAATGATGGCCATTCTGACTAGTGTGAAGTGATAGCTCATTGTGGTTTAATTTGCATCTCTCTGATGGCTAGTGATATTGAGCATCTTTTCATGTGTCTGTGGGCCTTCTATATGTCCATCTTGGAGAACTGTCTATTCAGGTCCTTTGCCCATTTTTTTAAAGGAATGCTCTTTTTATTTTTAGAGAGATGGGCAGGGAGGGAGAGGGAGAGAAATGCCAACATGTGGTTGCCTCTCATGCGCCCCCCACACTGGCGCAGGCCAGGTCTACAACCTAGGCATGTGCCCTGACTGGGAATCAAATCAGCTATACCTCGGTTCACAGGCTGGCACTCCACTGAGCCACACCAGCCAGGGACTTTGCCCATTTTAAATTGGATTGTGTGTCTTCCTGGTTTTGAGTCATATGAGTTCTTTATATATTTTGAAGATCGAACAAACCCTTATCCAAGGTATCATTGGCAAATGTTACCCCATACAGTCAGTCCCATTTCATTTTGATAATGCAGAAGCTTTGAACTTGCAGAAGCTTTGCAGAAGCTTTTTAATTTGATGTAGTCCCATTTTTTTATTTTTCCTTTATTTCCCTTGCTGTAGGAGACATATCAGCAAAAATATTCCTGTGTGGGATATCTGAAATTTTACTGTCTATGTCTTCCTGTAGGGTTTTTATGGAGCACAACTTATTTAAGGATTTTGTCCATCTTGAGTTTATTCTGGTGCATGGTGTGAGTTAGTGATCGTGTTTCATTTTTTTACATGTACTTATCCAGTTCTCACAACACCATTTATTAAAGAGGCTATTTTTACTCCATTTTATGCTCCTGCACCCTTTGTCAAATATTGACCAAATAGACATGGGTTTATTTCTGGATTCTCTATTCTGTTCCATTGATCTATGTGTCATTCTTACGCCAGTTCCAGACAGTTTTGATTACAGTTGCCATGTAGTATAGTTTGACATCAGGTATAATGATCCCTCTTACTGTGTTCTTTCTCAGGATTGCTGAGGATCTTTGCAGGGGGATGTTGTTCCATACAAATTTTTGAAATGTTTGTTCTATATCTGTGAAATATGCCATTGGTATTGTAATAGGGATTGCATTGAATCTATAGATTGCTTTGGGCAGTATGGACATTGTAATGATATTCCAATCCATGGACACAGTATATAGTTCCATTTATTTGTGTCTTTCTTAATATCTCTCTTCAGTGTTGTATAGTTTGCCAAGTACAGGTCTTTTTCCTTTTGTGGTTGGGTTCATTCCTAGGTACTCTATTTTTCTTGTTGCTATAGTAAATGGGATTTTCCCCCTAGTTTTTATTTCTGTTATTTCATTGTTGGTGTATAAAAATGCCCTCAATTTCTTTTTTTAAATATATATTATTGATTATGCTATTAGAATTGTCCCATTTCCTACCCTTTATTCCCCTCCACCCTACACACCCCCTCCCACACACATTACCTCACTTTAGTTCATGTCCGTGGGTTGTACATGTAAGTTCTTCGGTTCTCCATCTCCTATACTATTCTTAACTTCCCCCTGTCTATTTTCTACCTACCATTGGTGCTACTTATTTTCTGTACATTTTCCCCCTCTCTCCCCTTTCCTCTCCCCCAATGATAACCCTCCATGTGATCTCCATTTCTGAGATTCTGTTCCTGTTCTAGTGGTTTGCTTAGTTCGTTTGTTTTTTTTTTTTTAGGTTCACTTGTTAATAGCTGTGAGTTTGTTGTCATTTTGCTGTTTGTATTTTTGATCATCTTGTTTTTCTTAGATTAAGTGCCTTTAACATTTCATAGAATAAAGGCTGGGTGATGATTAACTCCTCTAACTTGACCTTATCTGGGAAGCACTTGATCAGCCCTTCTATTCTAAATGAGAACTTTGCTGGAGAGAGTAATCTTGGGTGTAGGTCCTTGCCTTTCATGACTTAGAATACTTCTTTCCAGCCCCTTCTTGCCTGTAAGGTTTGTTTTGAGAAATCAACTGATAGTCTAATGGGAATTCCTTTGAAGGTAACTGTTTCCTTTTCTCTTGCTGCTTTTAAGATTCTCTCCTTATCTTTAATCTTAGCTAATGTAATTATTATGTGCCTTAGTGTGTTCCTCCTTGAGTCCAACTTCTTTGGGACTCTCTGAGCTTCCTGGAATTCCTGGAAGTCTCTTTCCTTCTCCAGATTGGGGAAGTTCTTCTTCACTATTTGTTCAAGTAAGTTTTCAATGTCTTGCTCTTCCTCTTCTCCTTCTGGCACCCCTATGATTTGGGTGTTGGAATGTTTAAAGATGTTCCGGAAGTTCCTAAGCCTCTTCTCATTTTTTTGAATTCTTGCTTCTTCATTCTGTTCTGGTTGGATGTTTCTTTCTTCCTTCTGCTCCAAGCCATTGATTTGAGTCCTGGTTTCCTTCCCATCACTGTTAGTTCCCTGTAGATTTTTCTTTATTTCATGTAATGCAACCTTCATTGCAGCCTGGGTCTTTTTTATGCTGTTGAAGTACCCAGTAAGTTCCTGGAGCATTCTGATAACCAGTGTTTTGAACTGTGCATCTGATAGGATGACTTTCTCTTTTGCTGCTTAGTTGTATTTTTTCTGGAGCTTTGAACTGTTCTTTCATTTGGTTCATTTCTCTTTTGTCTTAGCGCACTTGTTATGTAGTAAGGGGCAGAGCCTTAGTTGTTCACCAGGGCAGGGCAACTCACATCACTGCGTTGTGATGCTGTATATGGGGGAGGAGTCTGAGAGGGAACAGGGCCACTTGCTCCTCTCTCTGCCACTTTTCAGTCACTTCCCCAGCTACCCACAATCAAATTGGTCCTTTCTAGTGTTGATTCCAGGGTGGATTGGTTTGTGCACATTCTAGGACTCTGAGGGTCTCTCCAAGGAACTCTCCTATGAGGCCGTGAGATTTCTTCTGCTGCCATGTCAAATCTCACAGGTGTTTTCAGTCAGAAGCTTTGAGGCTTTATTTCCCTGTGCTGGAACCCTGAGTTTTTGGTCTGTCTTGCTCCTCAGTTGTTCCTCCCAGTTTATCTGCTCAGGAATGTGGGACCGCCTAGTCCACAATCCTCCACCTCACTAGGTCCTCCAGCTGCAGCCTTGCCCACCTCAGTCCTCTAGCCACCACCTTTCCCCGAGTCCTCTCCATCCAGCTTCCTGTCTCCACCCCTCCTACTGGTCTGAAGTTTCTTCTTTAACTCCTTGGTTGTCGGACTTTTACTGTTCAATTTTCTGTCTTTTCTATTGTTTTTTGTTTTTTAATTTGCTGTTGTCCTTCTTTTGGTTGTGTGAGGAGGCACAGTGTGTCTACCTATACCTCCATCTTGGCCTGAAGTCTCCTGCCCTCAATTTCTGAATGTTGACTTTGTATCCTGCTATTTTGGCAAATTCACTTATTAGGTCAAGTAGTTTTTTCGATGGAGACTATAGGGATTTCTCTGTATTCTAAAATGTCATCTGTAAATAATGGTAATTTTACTTCCTCCTTTCCAATATGGATGCCTTTTCTTTCTTTTTCCTGTCTGATCACTGTGGCTAGAACTTCCACTATTATGCTGGAGAGGGTGGTGAAAGCAGACACCTTTGTCTTGTTCCTGATCTTACAGGGAAAGCTTTTAGTTTTTGCCTGTTGAGTATGATGTTGGCTGAAGGTTTCTCCTGTATGGCCTTTTATGTTGAAGTATGCTCCCTCTATTCCCACTTTGCTGAGAGGTTTTTTTAATCATAAATGGCTGCTGGACTTTAGCAAATACTTTTTCAGCATCTATTGATACAGTCATATGATATTGTCCTTCATTTTGTTTATGTGATATATTACATTTATTGATTTGTGACTATTGTACCATCCTTGCATCCCTCAAATAAATCCCACTTGATCATGGTTGATAGTCTTTTTAATGTATTGCTGGATCAGGATTGCCCATACTGTGTTGAGCATTTCAGCATCTATGTTCATCAGAGATATTGGCCTGTTGTTTTCCTTCTTTGCTGTATCTTTACCTGGTTTTGCCATTAGGATAATATCAACCTCTTAAAAAGAATTTGGCAGTCTTCTTCTTGAATTTTTGGAATAGTTTGAGAAGAATAAGAGTTAGTTCTCCTTTAAATGTTTGGTAAATTTGCCTGTAAAGCCATCAGATACAGGGTTTTTGTATGCCAGGAGTTTTTTCATTACTGCTTCAATTTCACTAGTTGGTAGTGGTCTATTCAGGCTTTCTGCTTCTTCTGATTCAGTTTTAGTATATTGTATGTTTCTAGAAATTGGCCATTTTGCCCACATTGTCAAATTTGTTGGCATATAATTGTTCATAGTAATTTCTTACAGTTCTTTGTATCTGATTTTATTTATTTGGGTCCTCTCTTTTTTTTTCACTTGATCAGTCTGGTTAAAACCTTGTCAATTGAGTTTATCTTTTCAAGCAGTTAGCTCCTGGATTGATCCTTTCAGTTGTTCTTTTAGTCTCTATGCCATTGAATTCTGCTCTGATCTTGATTATTTCCTTCCTTCTACTTGCTCTGGGCTTTGTTTATTGTTGTTCTTCCAAGTCTTGTAGATGTAGGGTTAGGTTGTTAATTTGAGATTCTTCTAACTTTTTTAGCTAGGTCAGAAAATTGCTGTGAATTTTCCCCTCAGGACTGCCTTTGCTGTGTCCCATAGGTTTTGGGCTGTTGTGTATTCATTTTCATTTGTTTACAGATACTGTTTATTTTCGTCATTGATCACATTGTTAAACCATGAATTATTTAATAGCGTCTTAAGTCTCCATGTATTTGAAGTTTTTGAATTGTTTCCTTGAGGTTGGTTTCTAGTTTGAGGCCCTTATGATCTGAGAAGAGGCTTAATGTGATTTCAGTTTTCTTGAGTGTGTTAAGGCCTGTTTTGTGTCCTACCATGTGGTCTGTCTTTGAAAATGTTCCCTGTGCATTTGTAAAAAATGTGTATTTTTTCTTCTTTGGGGTTAACCCTTCTATATATAAGTCCATTTGATCTAGAGTGTTGTTCAATGCACAATATCCTTGTTGATCCTTTGCTTAGATCTATCCACATTGTTAACAATGGATTTTAACACCCCATTGTTAAAGGATATTTTACCACCCCTATGATAAGTGTTGTTGTTGATATCTTTCTTTCAATTCTCCAAGACTTTCTATATATATTTAGGTGTCCCTAGTTGGGTGCATCTACTGTATTTTGTCATTTATACTGTGCAGCTTTTGCCCACATATTAGAGGGAAAAATAAGGATGCACCTCATGGGTAGTACTCACACATGGGTAGTACTAATTCTGTATTTATATACATGTTTTTATTATTTTATTTATGTTTATGCAGTAAATTAGTGATTCTAGAAACCAATAACAATATCTATGTGCTAAAAAATGCTAAAATTCCTTTATAATTCAAAACAGATATTTAAATATAAATATAAAAATTTGAATTAAAAAATTAAAATGAAAGATTTTTTTCCTGAAAGTTTGGGTTAAAAATGTGAGTTCACATTATACCTAGGAGCACATTATGCATGGCAAAATATGGTATGTTTACAATGGTTATATCTTCCTGACAGACTGCTCTCATGTATTATGTAGTGACCTTCTTTGTCTCTTTATGACTTTTGTTTTGAAGTCTATTTTGTCTGATATAAGTATTACTACTTACACCAGCTTTTTGTCATGTCCATTTGCTTGGAATATTTTTTTTCCATCCCTTCACTTTGTGTAGATCTTCTGGTCTGGGGGTTCTCTTATAGACAGCATATGTGCATGTCATGTTTTCTTATCCATTCAGTTAACCAATGTCTTATTTGGAACATGTAATCCATTTACATTTTATTATTGATATGTGCTTATTCCTTGCCATTTTTTCCCTTTGTAGCCGTGTTCTCTCCCTCTCTTTTTCTTCATCTTCTTAAAGCAGTCCCTTTAGCATCTTTTGCAATGCTATTTTGGTGGAGATATATTCATTTAGCCTTCTTTTGTCAGGGAAACTCCTTATTTTGCCTTCCATTTTAAATAAGAGCCTTGCTGGGTAGAGTAGTCTTGTTTGCAGGACTTTGCTTTTCATTACTTGGAATATTTAGTACTACTCCCTCTGGATTGTAGTGTTTATGTTGAGAAATCTGGTTGTATCCCCATCGAAACTCACTTGTATGGTACTTCTTGTTTCTCCCTTGCTGCCTTTAATATTCGTCTTTGTTTCTAAATTATGCCATTTTAATTATGATATATCTCAGAGTGGGCCTTTTCGGGTTCATCTTGATTGAAACCCTCTGTGCTTCTTGGATTTGTGTGACTTTTTATATTTCCCTCACCAAGTTAGGGAAGTTTTCCATCATTACTTTTTCAAACAGGTTTTGTTTTTCTCTTTTTTAAGATTTTATTTATTTATTTTTAGAGGAGGGGCACAGGAGGGAGAATGAAAGGGAGAAAAATATCAATGTGTGGTTATCTCTCACACAACCCCTACTGGGGACCCAGCCCACAACCCAGGCATGTGCCCTGACTGGGAATTGAAACAGTGAACCTTTGATTCACAGGTCAGCACTCAACCTGCTGAGCCATACCAGCCAGGGCCTCAAATATGTTTTCTAACCATTACTCCTCCTCTTTTCCTTCTGGTTTCCCTATGATGCAACTATTATTACATTTCATGTTGTCTTGTAGCTACCTTAAACTCTCTTTGTCCTTTTGAAGTCTTTTTAAATTCTGTTGCGCTGGCTGGGAAGTTTTGTCTACCTGTCCTCCAGCTCATTGATTCAGTCGTCTGCTTCATCTAGCCTGCTCTTAATTCCTTCTCATGTTTTCTTCATTTCAGATGTTGTATTCTTCATTTCCTGGTGGCTTTTATTGATAGTTTCTATGTCCTTTTTCATGCTGATGTAGTTCCCAGTAGGTTACTTGTAGCTTCCATAGAGTTTCTTGTAGTTCTTACTAAACTCCTTGAGTATCCTTATAACCATTACTTTGAACTCAATGTCTAATAGATTGCTTGCCTCAATTTAATTTAGTACTCTTTCTTGAGGATTCCTCCTTTCCTTTCAATTGGGAGGTTTTTTCCTATCTCCCCATTTTAAGTGATTCTTCTTGTTTGTTTCTGTATAGCAGATTGATCTGCTTTGACTCCCTGTCTTCGTGGGGTGCCCTTCTGTGGTAGGAGATCTGTAGGACTCAGTGCAGCAGTCTTCTTGGTCTCCTGAGCTGGGTAATCTGGGTATAATTGGGTTTTGGTGTTGTTGGGTTGTTCTTTGGTGGGTTCTTCCCTCTGGCTGCTGAGCAAAAGTCACTCCATCCACCACCTCTTGTATGCTTTTATATAGGTGCCACCAGAACAAAACAAAAGAGCCCAGGAAACAAATTCACACATACAGTAATAGCCCCCACCAACAACCACACTATCAACAGCCATTGAGCAAATATTAATCAAGCTGTAAAGAGATTAAAACTAATTTTAAAAAGGTTGGTGTGTCTCAGTGGATTGAGTACAGGCCTGCAGACCAAAGGGTTGCCAGTTCGATTCCCAGTCAGGGCACATGCCTGGGTTGTGGGCTGGGTCCCCAGTAAGGTATGCATGAGAGGCAACCACACATTGATGTTTCTTTCTATCTCTTTCTCCCTCCCTTCCCCCCTCTCTAAAAATGAAAATAAATAAAAATCTTTCAAAAACTATTAAAAAAGGAAAAATTGATATGAAATGGCCAACTGAAAGAAAAATGATTTTGAGAAGGTACAGGAAAGAGAAATAATAAGAATAAGGAATAGAAACAAAGTGAAGAAAGAAAATAGCATTTACATTGTGATAAAAAAAGGGGGGAATAAAAGAAAATTGAGTAAGAAAAGGGAAGAGTGTAGAATGAGTTTTAAAACAAAAAAATTAATAACAATAGTGGGAAAAAAAGAACCAAATTGGAGAAACAATTCTACCACAGCGGTATCAACAAAGAATGAGCAAATATTAATACAGGTAGAATGGGTATAAGAAGGAAAAAAGAAAGAAGAAAAGGTTGTGAGATGGCTAGAAGACACAAAAGTGATTTTGAGAGGATAGAGGGGGAAGAAATACTGAGAAACAGGAATGAAACCAAGGCTAAGACAGTGAAAGAAAATAAAATTTAAAATGAAAAAAGGGTAGGAGGGAAGCAAAATGGAGTAGGTGTGGGTAACGGTAAAATTTGAGATTGGAAATACTGAAGATCTAAGAATAAATTTGAAGATATGCAACAACAACCACCATATCAACAACCAACAAGCAACAATTACTAAAGGTGGAGAGAAAGGATAAGAGTATTTCAAGAATGGAAAAAGAATATGAGGTAACTAATGACAAGAAAAATGGTTTTGGTAGGCTGAACAGGAGAGAAGTACTAAGAGTGTAGAATAGAAACAAGTCGTAGTAAGAGAAAAAGTAAATTTTAAGAGAAAAATAAGAAGAAGAAAGATGAAATGGAGTACGAGAATGGGGGAGCAAAATATGAAATCTGAACTAATATAAAAAATACTAGAACAATAATAAGAGCAAACTTATAGCAAAAGAAATAAATGTTAAAAAGCTATGCAGGAGAAAAATAATGCAAATCATGAAGAAGACCATTGTGGAATTCATCTCAGTAGAATCCAGTGTTTACCACTGTCTTTCCTTTCTGCATCCACCCCTGGTAATATCAGATGGTGTCCTAATTTGGCTCTAAGAAGCCCATTTGAGACTACAACCAATCCACAGTCTGTGGCTATCTCCTTCAGAGTTGGCCTGTCCCCACTCTTCTGCTCTGCTGGCTTTCCATGAGCACAGGACCCAGGAGTGGTTCATTAAAAGACCTGAATGGACTGCCAGTACCTTCTTCACCTGCCTCCAGAGGGGGCCTGTGGTACAATCTGGAGTGTGGGAACCCTGGATCACCCCCAGGGCATGCTGTTCAGTTTTCAGGGAAGATGATGAGAATGTTTCCCTGCCTCTTCACCACACAACTTGGTATATCACAGATTCTTTCCAGCAATGTATGGTTTTTGGTGAATTAGCTTTCCATTTCCTCTGAGGGACAAATCTGTGTAAAAGGGGCAGCTCTTTACTGCTTGAGACAGACAGCAGCTCTTTCTTGGTGCCGGGGCTGGCAGGGCCTTAAACAATCCTTGTTGCACCTGTTTCAAATCTCTCTGCTAGTGTCTGTGGGTCAGGGCCTGAGGAATAGTGTAGCTTATAGTGTCTGGTAGAAAGGGGCCCTTCAAAGCTTTTCCTTCTTTCTTGATGACATGCTCCTAGTAGCTGGCTCCTGAGCTTGGCGTCACTCATCTGCAGAGCCTGTAGTCCTGCAGGTGGGGGGTTAAGCACACCTGATTGTGAGGGGACCTGCCTGGCTGCAGCAAATATCAGACGTTGAGCTCCTGGCCATGCATTCCCCCTCTGCCACTCTCACAGGAGACTTGGGCCTAAACTCTCCACTCTGCATAGTCCCCTGCTCGCCAGCCATGATGGGTCAGGTCCCACAGTCCATTCAGTGTGACACCATCACCCTGAGTTCTTTGCTGGCAGAGCCACTGCGTGTGTGTGCATGTGAGCACAGGGTCTCTGCCAAGTCTTGAGTCTTGCCTCAGCTCCTCTTTTAAAAGAGTTTCCATGTGGCTGCCACACAGCAGCACCAAGCCCCCCTGGGGCGGGGGGTCTGTTCTCCGTGTGCTCTCCCTCCCCAGAAAGCACAATGTCTCTCTTGGTTAGGGCTGGCCACAACCTGTTGAAACTCCAACAGTTTTGGATAAAGTTTCTCCTGAAATCTCCCAGATGGTGTTAGGTAGCATCCAGCAACAATACAATAACACGGGGCAGTAACAGGGTGCTCTCACTCCTCTCTCCAGTACTCTCAGCCTGGGATGGGCCTGGTCTCACCACCCAGTTGCTACAGCCAGCTTCACCCACCCATCTCTCTTCACCCCTGTAGCTCCTGGCTCCTGAGTCGATCCACTGTCTCCTCAGTCAGATTCTGTCCCATTTGTGGTTGCCTTAGCACCCAGGATCAGGGAGGCGACAGCCCCTCCCCTAGTAAGTACCACAGTCCCCCATACTGACTCTTGGTGTTGGTGGGATACGAAGCCCTGGGTAATGAGGTATAGTCACTCGAGGGGCTTCTTCCCAATGAGGATATTTTAAATCTCTCAAAAATGGCTCCCACCCCAATCTGTACAGCCAGAAGTGCCAGGTAGGGCAGCGTCAGTGACAGCTACTCTGCTAGGAGAGCCCAGGCTACCTGCTCCTGAGTGTCCTGCAGGCGGGCAGAGTCTTGCCCCTCACACACATGCCCTGCACACTTGTCCATGTATACTTCTACTCACACATGTTCTCACTCTGCTGTATTTTCGAGGTGATTACTCTGTGGTTTAGCTGCAAGACTAGCCCAGGTCTAGGGGCAAGTAAATAGAGCTTCTAGTTACTCTGAAGCCATCTTGGATCTCCCCCATGACTATTCTGTAACAGACAATTTGTACTTCTTAATCTCTTCACCTTTTTCACCCATTTCCCAACCCCCTCTCCCATCTGGCAACCATCAAAATGTTTTCTATATGTGAGTCTCTTACGGTTTTTTTTTTATTGTTGATATGTATTTATTGCTATTTTACTCATCTTTTAAATCTTTTTTTCTTAAAGAAGACCTTTTAACATTTCAAGTAATACTGATTTGGTGGTGATAAACTCCTTTAGTTTTTGTTTTGTTTTGTTTTGTTTTTAATCTGGGAAGCTCTTTATGGGTCCTTCAATTCTAAGTCATAGCTTTGCTGGGTAGAGTAATCTTGGTGGTAGGTCATTTCTTTTAATCACTTTGAATATTTCATGCCAGTCCTTTCTGGACTGAAAGTTTCTGTGGAGAAATCAGCTGACAGTCTTACAGGAGCTCCCTTGCAGGTTGCTAACTGCTTTTCTCTTGCTACTTTTGAGAAGATTCTCTCTTTGTCTTCAACCTTTGGCATTTTAATTATGACATATCTTGGTGTGGGCCTCTCTGTGCTTCCTGCACTTGTGTGTCTATTTCCTTCACAAGATTAGGAATGTTTTCTGTCATTATTTTTTCAAATAGGTTTTCACTTTCTTGCTTTCTCTCTTCTCCTTCCAGTACCCACGTGACACGAATGTTGGCATATTTGTGATTGTCCCAGAGGCTCCTCACACTGTCATCACTTTTGGAATCTTTTTTTCTTGCTGTTCTGCTTGGGTGTTTTTTTGTTTGTTTGTTTTGTTTTGTTTTGTTTCCTTCCTTATATTCCATATCTCTTATTTCATTCTTGGCTTCATCCACTCTATTGTTGATTCCCTATAAATTATTCTTCATTTCATTTGGTGTATCTTTAATTTCTGACTGGTCCTTTTTTATGCTGTTACGCTGTTGAAGTTCTCACTGAGTTTTTGAGCGTCTTATAACTAGTGTTTTAAACTCTGAATCTACTAGATTACTTGCCTCCACTTTGTTTAGTTCTTCTTCTGGAGTTTTATTCTGTTCTTTCATTGGGGGGGGGGGGGCGGTTTCTCTTCATTTTGGCCTCCCTGTGTTTGTTTCTATGTATTAGGTAGAGCTGCTACATCTCCTAGGCTTGGTAGTGTGGGCTAATGTAGTAGATACACTACAGGGTCCAGTGGCACAGTTTCTCCAATCACCCAAGCTGGGCACTCGAGGTACAAACCCAGTGTAGGTTGTGTATGCCCTGCTTTTGTAGTCAAGCCTTGATTGTTGTTGGCACATGAATGAAAGGGATTTATCCCCAGTCTGGTGAGCTGCAAAGACTGGCTATGACAACTGACCTCTGATCCTTATGGTGGATCAGCTGTGTAGGGTCCCTCCCCAAAGAGCAGGGCTTACTTCAGTGGGGCTCTCAGGGCCTTGGTGCCCGCCGATTCTGCCCCTTCAGTGCTGTTGCTTGTGGCTGTTGTTGGGTGGTAATGCTTCTATGTGTTCTAAAGCTGTACACTGTGTGCGCTGAATCTGCAGCCTCCCAGGAGGTACAGTCTATCAGCTGCACCTGTCTTCTGCCCAGGACACTACCATGAGCTACAAAGTAATCTCCAGAGGGCTGCTACTTGTGCTGTGCTTAGAAGTGTCCTGATCAGGCCAAGTTGTGAACAAGGCAAGCTGCTGCTAGATCTAGTCCTGGGACCACTTAGCAAGAGGTATGAGGCATACTGGGGTCATATGCTGCTTGTTTGAGAGTTTTTAGGAATATCTGAAGTATGAGCCAAGACAGGCCATTGCTATGGAAAAGCCACTGGAAACAGGTTGGGTGGACCCAAAAATTGAGTGGTGTAGGGCCTCAGGGCATCACCCAAGCAGGGCAAACAATGTGAGCTAGGTTGATAGAATCTCAAATATGTTGCCCATCTGCCACCTCTGAGGGGGTTGGCTCATCAAAGGATCAGTAGCCTCTGCCAGGGCTTCTTTCTCAAAGAATGCTGCCCCCACCCCTCGTCCAAGCCCTTGCCCTGATGCCTAACAGTTCAGTTCCTCCTCATATGTCTCTGGTGCCTTTCAAGCTGCTGCCCCAGTGCTGAAGCTTAGAGGGAGAGTCCAGGTAGTTCATGTGTGTGTTCTTTTAGAGGAACTGCTTGGGACTTCAAAAGCCTTCCATCTCCCTCAGCTTCAGTTCCTGCTGGTTTTTATATCCAGAAATTATGAGAAAGTCTCTTTCTGGCTCTGGAACTCTGAGCTAGGGGACCTGTCGTGGGACTGGGACCCCTTGCTCCTCAAGGGGAACCTGCACAACCAAGATTTGGCTCCCAATATTTACCTGCCACACGTGGTTGTGGGACCATTCTGTTTGGTGTCCCTGCCCCTCCCACCAGTCTTTTTTTTTTTTTTTTTTAAGATTTTATTTTTAGAGAGAGGGGAACGGAGGGGTGAGAGAGAAGGAGATAAAAATCAGTGTGTAGTTGCCTCTCACACACCCCCTGCTGGGGACCTGGTCCGCAACCCAGGCACATGCTCTGACTGGGAATTGAACCAGCGACCCTTTTGTTTGCAGGTCTGCGCTCAATCCACTGAGCCACACTAGCCAGGGCCCCTCCTACCAGTCTTCTTGTGACTTCTTTAATTCCCTAGTGCTAGGACTTCAATTCAGCCAGGTTTCAGGCGATTTTGAATTATGGTGGTTTTGTAGTTACAGTTTTAATGTGGTCGTGGGAGGAAGTGAATACTGTGTTTACACTGCCATCTTGCCTGGAAGTGTGTGTGTGTGTGTGTGTGTGTGTGTGTGTGTACACATTTTTTTTTACCCATTTAAATGTATGTGTGCAGTTACTCTGTTGTGATGGTAAGATGTTTCTTGCTATAAGTTGCCATCAAGTTTTAATGACCACTGTTCTCAATTGTGTAATTCATAAACCCAGATCAATAAAAGTGGAGAACAGTTTGGATAAATGAAAAGTCACATTATTTGGATTCTTCCCCTATGTATTTGCACAGTATGTAAAGGACACCTGTTGACACACGTATGGACTATAGCCTGGTGTGTGTACTCTGGGAGGGATTTTACATGGTCTTACATAGGCAAGGGTCCACAGGAGGCATTCTTTGGCAGTTTGTGGCCTACATTGTATAAACATATAGGAAAATTTGGCCAGATTTCACTAGGTGTGTTATTACATGGACATAATTTCTTTAGGCCTAAGTATAAAACATGATTTTATTGAATCAAATTAAGAGTAGTCTTTACCTCTCTGGAATTGCATTGTTAAACTAAGTAATAGCATCCCATGGTATTTGTACTCATTCTATTCCTGAAAACATATATACAGTACATTTTTGGAAAGCCAGAGCCTCGATTTTGTTGCTTTTAATGGGAAAAGTTATGCTCTTAGCCCAGCTGAAACCAGCACCAATTTCCCCCCAAATCATAAAAATCCTCTTAAACACCTGCATAACAAAGTATTTTTTAATATATTTTATTGATTATCTTACTACATTTGTAACATTTTCCCCCCTTTATTCCCCTCTGCCCTGTACACCCCCTCCCACCATCATTCCCCCACCTATATTTCATGTCCGTGGGTTCTACATATAAGTTCTTTGGCTTCTCCATTTCCCATACTATTCTTAACCTCTCCCCATTTTTCTGTACCTACCGTTTATGCTTTGTATTCCTTGTACCTTTTCCCCCATTCTCCCCCAACCCCCTCCCCAGTGTTAATCCCCCATGTGATCTCTATTTCTGGGGCTCTGTTCCTGTTCTAGTTGTTTAATTAGTTCGTTCTTGCTTTGTTGAGTTGTTGATAGTTCTGAGGTTGTTGTCATTTCACTGTTTATATTTTTGATCATCTTCTTTTTTCTTAGATAATTCCCTATAACATTTCATATACTAAGGGCTTGGTGAATGGTGAACTCCTTTAACTTGACCTTATCTGGGAAGCACTTGATTTGCCCTTCCATTCTAAATGACAGCTTTGCTGGAGAGAGTAATCTTGGGTGTAGGTCCTTGCCTTTCATGACTTTGTGCTTGCAAGGTTTCTTTTGAGAAATCAGCTGACAGTCTTATGGGAACTCCTTTGTAGATAATTGTCTCCTTTTCTCTTGCTGCTTTTAATATTCTCTCCGTATCTTTAATCTTTGGTGATATAATTATGATGTGCCTTGGTGTGTGCTTCCTTGTCCAACTTTTTTGGGAGGACTCTCTGAGCTTCCTGGACTTCTTGGAAGGCTGTTTCCTTTGCCATATTAGGAAAGTTCTTTATTATTTGTTCAAATAAGTTTTCAGTTTTTTGCTGTTATTATCCTCCTTCTGGCATCCGTATGATTCGGATATTGTAACATTTAAACTTGTCTGGGAGGTTCCTAAGACTCTCCTCGTTTTTTTTTAATTCTTGTTTCTTCATTCTGTTCTAGTTGAATGTTTATTTCTTTCTTCTGCTCCAGACCATTCATTTGAGTTCCAGTTTCCTTCCCATCACTGTTGGTTCCCTATACATTTTTCTTTATTTCACTTTTCATAGCCTTTATATCTTCCTCTATTTTGTGACCATACTGAACCATTCCTGTGAGCATCCTGATTACCAGTGTTTTGAACTTTGCATCTGATAGGTTGGCTATCTCTTCATTGCCTATTTGTATTTTTTCTGGAGCTTTGATCTGTTCTTTCATTTGGGCCATTTTGTTTTTGTCTTGGCATGCCTGTTCCGTGTAGTAAGTGGTGTAACCGTAGGTATTGGTCATGTCAGGGCAACCCTTGTGGCTGCATTGTGGCACTATATGTGGGGAAGGGGTCCTAGAGAGAACTGTGCGGCTTGCTCGGCTCTCTGTGGGCACACCTGCAGCTGCTCAAAAGCAAATTGGGCTCTTCTGGTGCTGATTCTCAGGTGAATGGGTTTGTGTACGCTCTAGGACCCTGTGAGTCTCCAACAAACTCTTCTGTGAGGCTGGGAATTTCTCCTGCTGCCTTGACCCCACAGGTTTTTTCAGTCAGAGGTTTTGATGCTTTGTTTTCCTGCCCTGGATCCCTGGGTTTCGTGGTCTGTCTTGCTCCCTAGTTTGTTCCTCCTGGTTTATCCACATGCGAATGTGGGACTGCCTGGTCTATCAACTGCTGCCTCGCTCACCCTGGTCCTCCAGCCACAGCCTTGCCACGAGTCCTCTCCACCCTGGCTGCCCATCTCTGCCCCTCCTACCTGTCTAGGTGAATGTTTCTTCTTAAACTCCTTGGTTGTCAGACTTCATACAGTTTGGTTTTCTGTCAGTTCTGGGGTGGGTTTTTTTTTTGTTTGTTTTTAAATTGTTGTTCCCCTTTTGGTTGTGGGAGGAGGCAAAGTGTATCTACCTACGCCTCCATCTTGGCTGGGAGTCTGGCCAACACCTACATAACAAAGTATTTAAAGCAAAATGATATAATTATGTAAATATATGAGCACCTATTGGGTTTACATGGTAAATGTGAACACTAGATAAAAATTATCATTCTTTTTTATACTTCAGTGTTAAAGACTCCATCAAAATCGGAACCTGGTTGTTGGTAGTTTCAGGCTCCTTGCAGAAGCAAATATAGGGAACCATGAAAGGCTTTCCACCCATTGAGTGGAAGCTCTATATTCTTTCATGTATTTTTTGTGTTTTTGTCTGTACTTAAATGCAGCTTAAATTTTTTCACTGGCAGGTACACACATATTTGTTACAGTGAATTTTCAGTTCAGTGATTACATGCTGGGTAGTAATTTTGCATTTCTTTTTAGCAAATATTCTGACAGAGTTCCGACAGCTAGAGATAACTGTTTGTTTAAGAGTTAAGAAAGACACTAGAAATCTCCATAGGGCATACAGAGATAAGCAAAATAAAGTCTGAAATTTGCTAATGTATTATAAAACAACCCAAATTAGCAGCATAAATTATTTGCTATAAGTTAAGTGCTGTAAGATAAAAAGAGAAGGCTCCTAGGAGATGAGAGAAGGGAGAATTGAAGAACTGAAATGAAAGGACTAGAGAGAAGAGGTTTCTGGGTTAGAGGGTAACAAATTCAGAGAACAGCAAAAAAAATCATTTGGATAAGAACAAAGCTGTGCATAGCAGGAGAATATTAGGAAGTTTTTGCATGGGCATAATGTTTCAGTTCTCTTGGGTATATATGTCAGAGGACAATTGCTGGGTCATATGGTAACTCTGTGTTAAACATTTTAGGAACTGCTAAATAGGTTTCCACAGCATCTACCCCATTTTCCATTTCTGCCACCAATATCTGAAGTTTCCAATATTCCAAAGAAATTTAACATTGATAAAATAATCTTGTATATAGCCTATATTAATATTTTTCTAGTTGTCAAAAAATCCATATAACTTCAAGGTATAATATACATATCTTTAACTCTATTCATTTAAAGTATACAGTTCTGCCCTGACTGGTGTGGCTCAGTTGGTTGAGCATGATTCTGTGAAACAAAAAGTCACCATTTCTATTCCTGCTCAGAGCACATGCGTAGGTTGCAGGATCAGTCCCCAGTCGGGGTGCATCCAAGAGGAAACCAGTCAATGTTTCTCTCTCTGCATCGATGTTTCTCTCCATCTCTTTCTCCCTCCCTTACCTTCTCTCTAAAAATAAATAGATAAAATCTTTAAAAATAATATAGTGCACAGTACTATAGATTTAGTATATTTACAGAGTTGTGTAATCATCACCGTAATCTAATTTTGGAACATTTTTGTGACCCCCATCTCTATAGTTTTTTGTTGTTGTTGTTGTTTTTTTTTTAATTCAAGCCCTAATTGAGGATCATGCATTGCACTTGGTTAATATAATTCTTTAGTCTCCTTTAATCTTCCCCTTGCTTGACATTGACATTTTTACAGCTTCTAGGCCAGTTGCCTTTTAGAATGCCCCAGAAACTGGATTCTTCTGATTGTTTCTTTTATTAGATTCAGGTTAAATATTTTGGCTAGGAAAAGGTTGACTCTTAGTGTCATAGTAGAGACTAAAATGGTATTCAAGATTTTTAATCAAGCTACGCAAACAGAGCTGCTAAGCTTTAGGAAAAGTACCCTGGTGAAGTTTAATTTAGAGGCAGGGAGACCGGTTAAGTTTTTGCTGTAATTAGGCATTAGTAACTTACATGTTGCCATTGGCCATTCCTTATGTAGTCCTAGGACCATGTGTCTTGGAAATCAGAGCTTTTACTGGAACAAAAGTTCTGTATTGAATAGGAAAATGGGAGCCAAAAATCTTCATGGACAGAGTAATAAGTACTCCCACAACAGAATATTCATGGACATACTAAGTTGACAGCTTTTATCAGAGGCCTTTGTCAAAATCAAATGTAAACACAAAGGGGGATCGTATGCTAGGGGACCTGTTTCTCTTCCCACTCCTGGCTGGTTAGCAAAGAAAGAAAGAAAACTGATAGTCATCATTTCATATTTCAAGAAAGAAGGCATTATGCTTCTAATCAGGTCCTACTAAAAGTATTTATTATTGTAAAACTACACCAGAAATTGTCAATGAATCATCAGAATACATCTCTGGACCATTTAGAATAGTGAGGCTTTTTTTTTTTTTTTGAGAAGTTTTATAAAAGTTTATTTGAGCCAAATTTTTTGTTAAAAAAAAAAAAGTTCAACCTTTGAATGAGTTGAAAAATGTGTGGGGGATGGAGGATGGATATTTGAGTTCATGTCCTCTGTACTAGAGTAATTAGGTCCTGCCAAGCACTTCTTATCATTTGTTTTTATTTATTCATAGTGTTCTACGGAAACGAATTCGAGAAGACAGAAAAGCTAACACAGCTCAGAAGGTGCAGCAGATGAAACAGAGGCTAAATGAGACTGAACGAAAAAGAAAAAGGTGGTTATATTGGCAACCTATTCTCACTAAGATGGGGTTTGTGTCAGTCATTTTGGTTGGCGCTTTTGTTGGCTGGACACTGTTTTTTCAGCAAAATGTCCTATAAATAAAACAATATTGCCCAGCAAGCTTCTGCACTAATAGCTAACAGCGTTGCGTTAATCACAAGGGTTTTTCTGTTAGCAAACTCCTCATACCCCAAAAACGGACACCAGTAGAATAGACACCACCCAGATAAATGATATATTCCATCTCAGCCCAGCATCTCAGGGCTCTGCCCCCAATATGTAAACGGTGATCTAAAATAAAGACTTTAATGCCTGTTAAAAACTGGTACATTTTGCAACTGTATTCATCTATGTTAAACATAAATGATCAGATTGAGAGATATCCTTTATCAAAAGGATTTGTTTTTGAGGCTATCTGGATTTTAACGTTGATACAAGCAATAAATATTGTGGTTTTATCTACATTATTACTAAAAGGAAAATGACCTTTAAATAATGTGTGTAATATATAATGTACTATTAATATGAGTATCAATAATTTATATTCTTAACCATTTCAGGGTAAATATATTTTATAAGTACCTATTTTATCTTACTTTTTTGTACTTTTATAAAAAGCTCAATTTGAAAAATCTGTTACCATAAAAATATTGTATGTTGATTCAATTGTACTGGCTACATTTTCATAAAGAGAAGTTTGATATGAGAAGTTAGAACTCTGAGTAAGCATTTTTTACTATATATTTTCATTTCTTTTGTTTTACAGTTTTTCCAATTTAAAAAAAAACAAGCAAAAATTTTCTCTAAAAATATCTTTGAACAAAAATTCTTCTTACTAATATAGTCAGGTAACAGTTGGTCAAGACTTTGTAAAGAAGTTGGTTTCTGTAAAGCCTATTTTAATACTCTTTATTGTTCATGAACACTTCAGTGTGACTACCCTAATTTATAATTAGACTAAATCATGATTTAGGAAATAAAAATAAGGAGCAGCATTTTACTGCCATGATTTCAGTTTACTAGACTGAAGTTTTGAAGTAAAAATATTTTCAAGTTCTTTCTACTTTAATAGTATGATGGTGTAAAAACCTTAGATTGTCCCTTTAAATTGTTAACAAATATATTTATATATGGCTTAATGAATTTAATTGCTGATTAGAATTGGTAGCTTTTATCAGACTTCAACATCCCATTACATTAAAGTTATTAGACTCCAACATTCCATTAAATTAAAGTCATTATAAATTTAATTGCTGAAATAACATTATTTCAGTGTTTTTCAAACTGTGATTTCTAAGGAATCACCAAGAAGCGGAAGGAAAAACTCTAAGCTACCAACCTTTACTTTCAACCAGACTATTTCTCCTTTACCTATTTTATATACTGCATAAGATTTCTGCATGAGGTTTAATTTTTTAAGGGGTGAGTTATGACTTTAAAAAGTTGCAAACCATTGGTGTAGATAGATGTTTGGAATTGATTTGAGTAGCCTACTTGAATGTGTTAAATTGTGCTGCAAGTATGAAAGCAGGATGTAGGTGGTACTACATATTAAATAAACTTCTGCCTGTGTCCTAATTCAGTGTTACTGTGTCCTGTAACCTTTAAATGGGAAGGAGGTAAGAGGGACATTTTCTTATGTTTGTCTGCATTAAATCTGTGTTCAGGCACCAAGACCTTTATGTTTTAAGTTGGTATAGTTTTAAAATCTTTCTTTCCAATTTGCCTTGCTTTGCCAAAATGCAGTATATTATTCTGCAACTCAGATATGGCCACACCAAACTAAATTTCCCATTTGAAGATAGCCTTGCTTTAGCAAAAAGGTAGAGACTTCTTAAAGAAAACAAATGCTGGTAATGATGCCCACAGCCCCATTGCAGGTGAATGTGCTTCATTGGATTTGGTATCGCAGCTTTGCTTTTTGTCTGCTTTCTGTCCTTCTGGGTGGTGTTTGTTGTAATATATTTCTTAAATTTTAGCCAATATAGTAAACATTTTTTGATGAACTTCTGCAAATGTTAGTATTCTTATCTGCTCCAAGTAGATCCTTGAGGATAGTATGTTAAGTTTTTACCAATAGTAGTGTTTTTGGTGGTTGCTACATACTAATTATTGAATATATATATATGGCAACATGCTATGGTGCCTGTGGTCGTCATCCTGACCCCTTATTAAGTGAGCTTGGCATGTCAAAGAGGATCTAGGCATGCCTTCTTAGGTAACAATCAGAGGAAAGAGTTACTAATCCATAACAAGTCCTACATCTTTACAAAATTTGAGTATCCTTAGGTCTTCATAATAGTTCTAATTACAACAATTTTCAAAGTCAGTTATATAGTTTGACCTCAATGAAGTAGTTAGTTAAGGAAGAAGAAAAGAGATTTTTAAAGCCAGAGGCTTTATTACTTACATTAAGAAAAGAACATTTACCTTAATATCCAGTTCATTTGTATTTATATTTATCCCTGCTGATAAACTGATACCATCTTCTCTGGCTACACCAGCTGGTTACACACTTGTTTCCAAGTCTAGCCAAGTATTTTATGGTATCCTATTTTTCTATTTATGTTTGCACATATATGTAAAGATACAATTCTCCATACTTAATTTATCCATATAGAAAATTAAAATAATAACCTTTTCCTGAACTCTTAGAGGGTTAAAAAAATGTAACATGTACTAGTACATAGAAAACTTCAGAACAATATAAAGACCATTTCTCACATTTAGACAATGTTTTATATATTTGCTCTGTCCTTTTTCTATCTTTCTGGTCCATTTCCCTGTGTATTAATATTTCTACCAAGGAATGAAAAGAAAAGAGAAAGGATGTAGAAAAAACTTGTCGATTAAAAACAAAAAAGTAAGCCCTGACTCAGTGGATTGAGCGTGGGCTGTGAACCAAAGTGTTGCAGGTTCAATTCCCAGTCAGGGCACATACCTGGGTTGCAGCCCATGGCCCCCAGCAACCGCACATTGATGTTTCTCTCTCTCTCTCTCTTTCTTTCTCCCTCCCTTCCCTCTCTAACAATAAATAAATAAAATCTTAAACACACACACACACACACACACACACACACAAAAGTAGCTCTGCTTAACAGGTATGTCAGAGGAAGGAGTCGTAACTTATAAATTAATTTTATGTATACTTGTTTTAAATAAATTAGAATTGATGTGAATCAAAAAATACATATTGGTTTAAAAAGTAGTTTATGACATGGAGCAGAATTTAGTTTTAATATCAGTTCCTTCTTTGCTTTCAGCATCAATGCAAAGTGATGGTTGCTACCATTTATTGATCGTTTACTGTGTGCCAAGCACTGTGCTAAGCACTTTTCATATGTTATGTTATCCTATTTAATCCTCACAACAAGCTTTTGAGGTAGGTGGTGTTATTATTAAGCCATAACCAACCTGAGACTTGGCATTTCTACATTCTTTTATGGTGCTATCATTGAAAAGTCTCATGTGTATATTATATTTCAAAATTTAAAAAACTCTCAAAGATTTTCCTTGTACAAGTCATTTCCCTCTTAGAAAAATATCTCTGAATAGATTCTATATAATAAATAGACACAGACCATAACCTGATTTGATTAGAAATATTTTTATTTACCATTTTATACTCTTATTTTAATGAGTACCTACATCTTCAAAGTTCCTGCCTGGTTATTGTACAGATTTTTAAATCTAGTTATCCTTGATTTTTACTTTCAGATATAAAGTTTATAGAGTTTTTTTATGTAGTCTCTTATAAGCCAAATGCTTATATGTATCATCCATTTCTTCCTGTGTTCAGGCAAGAGTCTGTCAACACTGATTTATTTTTTCTTCCAGCAGGTCCATATGAGTTTGTCAGTGGGATAGAGAGTGTGGATCTCTCAATCTACTGCACACTTGCAATTGGGTGGAGGGTCACCAAGGTTAGAACTTGGTGCATTGATCCTGATCTGATACTAAGTGTGTAGCAGAAATGTCTGTTCTGTGTTCCTGGTTCTCATATCTACATTAGCAGCTAATTAAGTCTGTTTTACTTAAGAATCCCTTGTTTAGCTTTGACTTACATGTTAGCAGCACAAAAATCTTATAAATAAAATTTTTTTAAATAGAAATGTATTTTTTCCACATAAAATTAAGTTTTGACTTAAAATACAGGATCTTGGTCATTCTTTGGGTGATTTATTCCAGAGTTGACTTTTTTCTTTCATCTTTTTCCCTAGTTCATTTGTCTGGATTTGATTCCATTTTTCCTTATACCTATCTTCAAAACATTTGTCCCATAAACTGTTTTTGGGACAGCCTCTACAACAGTGGATATGTTACAAATGCCAGCCATCTCTTTTTCCATTGAATATGTATAAGTGATAATATTTATGCCTTGATAGGAAGAAACTCAGTTTGCGTAAGCTCCACAATGTCCCACCCCGGAATCCTCAGTTCAGATTCTATGTACTTTATTGGCTACATTCCATGTACCTGGCCATAATGTAACCATTCCATTGTTCATCTGGATTTGGGAATTTAAGTTTTTAAGATCTGGAAATTTTATGTTACCCACTTTGTTAGTGTTCTAAAGAAAAAACTTTTAGGAAAATGATATGAGTGTGGCTATCTCATTTTTCCCTCAATAGTAGGAATATTCACCACATTCAGGTTGCTCCAAGAACAGCATTGAGCAATTCTGCACAAGTGTTTTCTTTCAACACTCTTCAGAGAAAGTGTTATCTCCTTTGGCTACTGGATTCTGGAAACTTCTTTGAGGAGAATTTTTCTTCACAGTCAGTGCTGATCCTTTTCTCATGTTGTATGCTGTTTACCCCATCACAGAGCATTGCCATATGTAATCAGCCAATCAGACAAGAAGCCACTGCTTGGCTTGACATTTCTTTATCAGTATCACTTAGAGTAGCATATAAGAATTATGAGATTTAGTCAGGGTATTACTTACAGAGTCTATTTTAATATTGTCTTGTTTCCCATTACATGGTATATTTTGGGGAGCTCTAAGAACTGCTTAGGAATTTTTTTTTCTTTATAGAGACTATTTTTTAAAACCCAATTTTTTATTGGTTCTCTAATTTGGCCTAGATGTTTTAGATACATGATTACATTGCTATTTCAAATTTCTGCTTTAAAAAAGTTACTTTGAGTTTACTTTGAATTCAGGAAAGGGAAACTGTAAGTTCATTTTGTTTATAAGGCAATGCTTTGCTCATCTTACATATTTTTTTATTCTTTTCAGTAAAATATTAGTGTGGATATCTGGTGGCAAAAACTATTTTGGGTGCAGTTTTGGCTTTCTGTTACCTCAGGTGTGGAGCCAGCTTGGGAAGATTTTACTTTTTCTGTAAATTCCACTCTTGCATCCATTCCAGCATTGGGATGGTTGGCAGTATGTGAGGGCTGCATTGCCAAAGAAAGCACCAGGCAGGGCTTATTCCACTTGATTTCTTTGAACCCATTTTACTTTAGTCTTGTTAAATAAATCAGAAAAGATTATTCGGGTGACCATATTTTTTTTCCTAAAATGAAGCCCATTTGTCTTTTCAGTCTTGCAAATAAATACAGTATTTTAAGATAGTTAAAATACTCATTATTTCATTGTATTTTCTTGTCCCCCATAATAATACTCACAAAGAAAAAATATGAATTTTTAAGAACACTTGACAGTTTCTTTTAGTTGTTTTAAATGGTAGTTTTCCTTGGTAAGTGTACCTTTAATGCCCTGCTGGGGAAGACAACATTGTATGTTGAATACCTACAGTTCTGCCAATTAGTTAAATACGTAACCTAAATTTAACCCTCATAATGCTTCTTCTAGTTATATAACATTACCTCTATTTTCAGATAATAAAACTGAGTCAAAGGATAAGTACCTTGTTCAAAATTGCCAGCTAGTATATGACAGCTGAGATTCCATTAGAATTCCGTTAACTCCAGATCTCACACTTTTTCCATTATGTCACACTGAAACTCTGTTTTTATGCAATATTTAAATGGGAAAACATTAGACATTACTTGTTAAATTTTAAAGGAACCCACTATTTCTTAAGTGAAACAAAGTTTTGTCCCTCCAAAAAAGCATGTGAAACAGTTTGAACTACCATTGGGCCAGAGAAATAGTGGAACATGAACATGTTCTTTAACACATTATTTCATTCACTTTGGTTAGAGTAAGTTCCTTTGTTTTAATGAGCAGTTTTCTGAATGCATGGGAAATCAGTAACACTCAGTAAGTACCTTTGCATCAGTCAGAATCAGTAAGCACCTTTCCTTACTGCAGCCACTTGGATTCAGGGCTCTGTGGAACCCCACAATAAGCAGCCAAAGTCATTTCTGTGACCCACAGACATCTAATAGGAATGTTTTCTTAATGACTTGACATTTATCTATCAGTGCTGGAAAATCAAAGAAAAGGAATATTCAGAACACTAAGGTGCTTGGTACTGTTATTCTTTCCTTCCGTACATAGGAACCAGTAGTCAGGAAGAAGCTCAATTCACAGTATTTTGGGGTTTTTGACTAACTGTTTTGGATAAATGTGTGGGTGTGGTTTTATATTTCCTATTTATATGTGTGAAGATACAATAATGACAAGTATTTTGATTTGGGGGTTTTTGTTATAGTGAGGGAAGAATGGAAATATCTCAAAAGACCAGCTATTTGCAAACGTTACTAAATAACATCAAAAACTCAACTGCCCCTAAAATACTTATTTAATCTGTCATTTGTTTAAACTCTCATTCATCTTTACTTTTTGGCATTAAAATACAATAAATTTCTCAACTACTTTATGTCTGTGTTTTCTTTTATATTGATAGTAAATTGTGTCACTTCAGTTCTATATTGCTTTAATCATTAGTATTATCCTTCAGGACAAAAAGCATGCTGCTAACAGTCCGTGATTTAAAGATTATAAACCAACTTTATGTTCAGACATTCCATTCATAATATTTTTAGCAGTATGATACATTGGAGGTCCAAATTGGATTAGACTTTTGAAATGAATGCCAAAGTTTTGGTAAGTCTAGCACATACATATAATCTTGCTGAACTGTTGTGGGTACATTATTTTTGTAAGCCTGTCTGTCTGTTAGTATCTCACATGGAGGTCATTTCTTGAGTAATGCAAGATGACCTAAAAAACTCAGAGTTAGTAATTCTTGGAAAACAGTGTAAATTATGGTGCTTTAACATGAGTCTACCTCACACCACCAATTCTGTTTGAAAATCTAGTACTTAGGCAATTTTACCAAGATAACAGTGAAGCACTTGGTGTGGTTGGTTGTGGTATGTTGGAATGTTTTTTGGTTGCCTTTTTAGTTCATTGTTAGTCCTTTTATGTTTCTGTGTATCTGTGTATGTCTGTGTGTTTGGTAAATATGAATTGAATAGATGACTTCTTATTTTATGTTTTAGGCCAAGACTGACAGACACCTAAATATTCATGACTTGAGAATATTCTGCAGCTATAGATATTGAACCATTGATGTGCAAAGCAAGACCTGAAGCCCACTCCGGAAACTAATGTGAGGCTTGATAAACCTGTAGATTGCCTCACATTTGTCTGTTTACAAAGTAAACTTTACATCCAGGGAAAGAAGAGCACCACCAGCAGAAGACTTTGCAGAACCCTCTAATTTGATGTATTGTTAAGTTTTTTTAATGTGTGTATGAAATGTGGAAAGATGTAAAAGAAATAAATTAGGAGAGACTGTATTGTACTGCCATTCCTACTGTATTTTTATACTTTTTGGCAGCATTAAATATTTTTATTAGATTATGTTGGTTTGTGTGCATTATCTTAGGACAGCTCTATTTCAATAATGTTTTCTTAATGATTTACTCTTAAATTTTTATAAATAACAATTGACAATTAAATTGAAATTGGTCCGTAACACTGCTCACTTGCTTCTTAAGATTTTTTTTTAGTTACCCCTTAATAGTCTGTCAATATAGATTAGGTGAAAATAATAAAAGAAAAGTTACATTCCTTTGTTGCTTAGAAAAATATTAACATGGATGATGGTATTAATTTCACATAAGTATAGCAACCCAATGCAGTTTTTAAAATCACAGTGTTATTTATCTAACACAGTATTTTGTATTAGATGTGCTTTCCTCAAACATTTTCTGTTATGAAGGGACCAACAGTTCTTTCCTGAATAAGGGTTTTGACTTCTTTATCATCTAATTTCCCAGCTAAATGATGGGTTTCCACTATGTATCCAGTCAGTTATCAGGATTATGGTGATGTTCTTGTTCAAAGATACTCAAGCTTCTGCATCACATAAGCATCACCTTAATGGTATAACAATGCAATTATTTTTATCAACTGTGAAAGTTTCATAATACTGTTAATTTAATACATCTATTTCATCTTTTGGAAATTCAGAAAACTTAGGTTCTTTTAACCTTGTTTTTCATGGTTCTTATTTTAGGAATAAGCAAACTATTAAACCCTGCTAAATCTTTCCTAAAGAATGCATGAAAAATTTATTATACCACAAAGTAGTACAGCGAAGATAATCCTCTCATTGTGTAAACAAAGCTTGAAAGAATTATCTGCACTTCTTCTGTTTCCTCAGTTTCCCATATTTACCCCACTAGTATCTGACTTTCTTTTGTGTCACTCCAGAAATGACCCAGAAAAGTAGCCAAATACAGTTGAAACGTCATTTCTATCTTACATGATTTGACAATGATAAGAACTCCTTCGTTGAAGCTTTCTTAAGGCTCAGACCTTTCTCTGGGTTCTCTTTGTCTCAATCCTTTGAGCCTCTGCCTGCCCCTCCCTCCCCCTTCCTGCTTTCCTCTCTCTCTCTCTCTCTCTCTCTCTCCCCCTCTCTCCCTCTCTCTCCCCCCCCCCACCTATTGATTACTAACTTCATTCCTTGCACTGCCCCCTGCCCAGTCACTGACTGCTACCATTCCACTTTTGGATTCTATGAATTAGACTATTTTAGATATTTATGTAAGTAGAATCATCCAGACTTTGTTATTGGCTTGTTTGACTTGGCATAATACTCTTAAGGTTCATCCATGTTTTCATGTACTGCAAATTTTCTCTTTTAAGGCAAATAGTATCAGGGTGGCTAGTGCCATGGGCTGTGAAGGAATTCACAAAGAGAAGAAAATGCAGAGAGCAAAGTTTTTATTCACTCTCCAAGAGAGGAAAGGGGCTTGGCATAGAGAGATACACCAGCTGCAAACAGTTGGGGCTGTGAGTTTTTACTGGGTGATAAAGGGAGACGGGGATGCAGCTGGGTAGTCATGGCAATTAGTTGTAAATCAGGAGGTTTCAGGCTGATTGTGCAGGCTTCAGTTTGTTCTGTTATCTTTGGGTTCAGGGTCCAGGTGTTTGGGTCTGGTATGTCCAGTTTATATAAGTTCTTAAAATACCTGGGCAGGGGTTGCATTTAATAATCTCTTCAGTCCTGAGAATAGAAGCTCAGAGAAACAACAATTATGCTTGACAGGAAAGAGATAGGTCTCATAAAGAGGGCCTGAAAGGGGAATTTTTGTCCTTTCATTCTCTAGTTTTAGATGGATTTACTCTTGGTAACCGAGCGTGGTCCTGGTTCTGAGTAGAAGAGACGAAAGTCTTTTCTTCTGTAACTACCTCATTGCTGGTTATGGATGTAGAGTTGTCCCTGCCTATGGGTCGGGGTAAGGGTTATTGAGAGAAGGTGGCAAAGAGGCAAGAGCCACTGCTGGGGGTTGTTTGTAAAGGGAGTCCCAGCCCCAGCTAGTGTGGCTTAGTGGATTGAGCACTGACCTGCAAACCAAAGGGTCACCAGTTCAATTCCCAATCAGGGCACGTGCCTGGGTTGCTGGACACACAAGAGGCAACCACATATTGATGTTTCTCTCCTTTTTCTCGCTCCCTTCCCACTCTAAAAATAAATAAATAATATATTTTTTAAAATAAAGGGAGTCCCTTAATATTTGGTGGATAAACGATAGGAGACATTATAGGAGGCATGGCCCGAAAGCTATGATAAAGAGAGAAGCTGCAATGGGGCCAAGAAAAGGAGTTAGGCCAGAGCCAGATGTTAGTTTTATTTTTTATTTCTTTTTATTTGGTAAGCTTTATTTTTAAGTATATTTTATTGATTATGCTATTGCAGTTTTCCCAATTTTCCCTCTTTATCCCCCCTCTGCTGTGCACCCCCTCAACCCTCCAGCATTCCCTGCCCCAATTCATGTCCATGGGTTGTACATGTAAGTTCTTTGAGTTCTGTTTCTTCTACCATTTTTGACTTCTCCCTGTCTATTTTGTGCCTACAAATTATGCTTCTTCCCTGTGCCTTCCCCCTCCCCACTGAAAACACTCCATGTGATGTCCATTTCTCTGATTCTGTTCCCATTGTAGTTGTTTGATTAGTTTTTGTTTTCGTTGTTTTTCCTTTTTTTTTTTTTTTTAGGTTGACTTGTTGATAGTTGTGAGGTTGTCGTCATTTCACTGTTCCTAGTTTTGATCTTTTTCTTAGATAAGTCCCTGTAACATTTTATATAATAAGGACTTGATGATGATGAACTCCTTTAACTTGACCTTATCTGGGAAGCACTTGATCGGCCCTTCCATTCTAAATGATAGCTTTGCTGGAGAAAGTATTCTTGGATATAGGTCCTTGGCTTTCATGACTTGAAATACTTCTTTGCAGCCCCTTCTTGCCTGCAAGGTTTCTTTTGAGAAATCAGCTGATAGCTTTATGGACACTCCTTTGTGAGTAACTCTCTCCTGTCTGCTTGCTGCTTTTAAGATTCTGTCTTTGTTCACTGAAATAGAGGACAGGCTGATGGTGACCGGAGAGGAGAGAAGAGGGAATTTAAGGGGACAGTGGGAAGGGTTCACAGGAACAAACTTAAAGGACACATGGTCATAGACTAAGGGGAGGGTGGTAATGGGAGGGAAGGGGGGTGGGTGGGAGGGGGAACTGGATAGGGAGTAAAAAGGAGAAAACTGTATATGAACAATGATTAATAAAAAGAAAGAAAAAAAAAGATTCTGTCTTTGTTTTTAATCTTGGGTAACTTAGTGATGATGTGCCTTGGTGTGTTCCTCTTTGGGTCCAACTTCTTTGGGACTCTGGGCTTCCTGGAAGTCTATTCTTTTGGCAGATTAGGGAAGTTTTCCTTCATTATTTGTTCATACAAGTTTTCACTTTCTTGCTCTTGTTCTTCTTCTTTCTTGCTCTTGCTCCTTCTGGTATCCCTATAATTCAGATATTGGGACATTTCAAATTGTCCCAAAGGTTCATAAGTCTTTTTTTGAATTCTTGTTTCTTCATTCTGTTCCGGTTGGATGTTTATTTCTTCCTTTTGTTCCAAATCATTGATTTGAGTCTGGGTTTCCTTCCTGCCGCTGTTGGTTCCCTGAATATTTTGCTTTATTTCATTTTGGCTAACTTTCATTTGTTCTTTCATTTATCAACAAAGTCAGTTCTATGAGCATTTTGATTACCAGGGCTTTAAATTCTCCATCAGATAGGTTGGCTATCTCCTCATCACTTAACTCTCTGTCTGAAGTTTTGCTCTGTTCTTTCATTTGGGCCCTATTTCTTTATCTCGGGGTGCCTGTTAAGTTCTAAGTGAGTGGGTCCTTAGGTATTCACCAGGGCAGGGCAACCCTCCTTGCTATATTATGGCACTGCCTTGCAGGAGGAGCCAGAGAGGGAACAGTGCAGCTCCCCTGCTTGTCTCTGGCCCTACTTTCCAGCGAACCCTCCTGTGAGACTGGGGGTTTCTCCTACCAGGGGAACTGCCATAGTCCACAGTGAGCTCTGAGTCTTAGTTTCCAGTTCAGCCAGACCCGCCTACGTGGCCCGCCACCTCACCAGTCTGGTTCTGGTTGACTATTTCAATTCCTTAGTTGTCAGAGTTCCATGCAGTTTGATTTTCTGGCACTTCTGGTTGTTTAATGATTTTAGATTGGTGGTTATTATTTTGGTTGTGCAAGGAAGCAAAGGGTTTCTGCCTATGCCTCTATCTTGGCCAGAACTCCTAAGTAGTTTCTATATTCATATTAAAATTATCAAAGGAACAACATCAAAATATTCACAGTGGTTTCTCCTGTGAAGAACTAGTTTGGGAGGATGAGGTACAGGGGAGGTGAGAAATTTTGCTAGTAACTATATACACTTCTGATAGCATTATTCAATTTTGTTTCACTTAAATGGAACCAGAGATAATCCTTCACATTAAATAAAATCCCTGGACCTTACAAATTTGATATAAATAAGTGAGTATCTCAGTGACAAATGAAAAATCCAGGGAAATAATATTTTAATTATGTGGCCTAAGAATAGACTCATTTCACAGAAGACATTTGTGTATTTCATATTCAGTTTCACAATTGGACATTTTTCCCCCATCCTAAATCCAAATATTTGTTTATTCCTTTCCAAGAAGCTAACTAAAACATTCTAAAACCAAAATACTTTGTATTTTACCTCTAAACATTCTTGTCTTAAAATGCTGATGTGACGAGGTAAAGAAGTGTATTTAGAGATTATCTTCAGGTAGCCCTGATGCAAACCTGGAACCTGCATTTCTGATCCTATATAAAATAAACAGTTTACATCTTATTTCAATACTTCCGGGGACAACTTTGTTCTTCAGGAATTCTAAACACAACTGGTAATGACCTGCTGGGACAACCTGGCCAAAGAGGTCCAGGGAGGTGTGTAGAACTCCTGAGGTAATATGTACTGAATTGAAGAGTATCCCCCTGCCCCAGCCCCAGATTTATGTCCTTCCCAGAATCCTAATTAGAAACAGTGTTGAGAAAGGCTTTCTTTCTGTATGGCCACAGCCATAAGGTACCAAGATGGGCACTTCGAAGTACATCCAGTAACTATGGAAGAAGAAGCAGTGAGGTGTGATGTGCTTCCTTCTCAGAGTGCACACCTGGCGCTACCGCCAGCTCTCTCTGCTTCACAGAGCCCCCTGCCCACAAGGCCAAGCAAGGTTATGCTATATATCAGATTCATGTGTGCCATAATGGCCGCAAATGCTCTGTTACAAAGAGTATAACATATGGCAAGCCTGGCTAGCTGGTGTTAACCAGCTCAAGACTGCCTGAAGCCTTCAGTGTGTTGCTCAGGAGTGAGTTGGATGCCCCTGTGAGGCTCTGAGAGTCCTGAATTCTTCCTAGGTTGGTGAAGATTCCACATAAATTCTTTTAGGTTATCCTCATTGATCCATTCCATAAGGCTATCAGAAGGAATCCTCATACCCAATGGATCACCAAACTGGTCCACAAGCACAAGAAGATGCAAGGACTAACATCTACTGACCACAAGAGCCATGGCCTTGGAAAGGGCCACAAATTCCACCACACTATTGGTGTTTCTTGCCATGAAGCTTGGAGAAAGTGCAATACTCCCCAGCTCCAACATTAACACTAGTATGTGTCATGTTTGTAAAATTCTTACCTAATGAACAATTTAGGACAATCAAAAGAAGAAAAATAAATAGGGTCATTGCAAATGCAATTAGTAAAAATGGAGTCATACTGGAATAGGTGGGACCTTAATCAAATATGACGGGTCCTTATAAACAAAGGAGAGGAGACAAAGACAGACACACAAGGAGAAGGCCATGTGAAAATGGAGACGAACTGGAGTGATGCATGTACAAACCAAGAAACACCAAGGATTGCAAGCTAGCTAGCACTCTAGGCTGGAAGAGGCAAAGCATGATCCTCCTCTAGAGCGTTCAGAGAGAGCATGCCCTGCTGACACCTTGATTTTGGACTTCTGCCTCAAGAACTGTGAGAGGATACATTTCTGTTGTTTTAAGCTATCCAGTTTATGGTAATTTGTTTTAGCAGCTCAAGGAAATAAATATATGGTATCTTTTTAAAAATTTTAAAGCATTGCCCTGGCTGGCGTAGCTCAGTGGATTCAGCGCAGGCTGTGAACCAAAGTGTCACAGGTTCGATTCCCAGCCAGGGTACATGCCTGGGTTGCAGGCTATGGCCCCCAGCAACCACACATTGATGTTTCTCTCTCTCTCTGTGTCTCCCTCCCTTCCCTCTCTAAAAATAAATAAATAAAATCTTTAAACAATGTTTTTAAAAATTTTAAAGCATTAATAAAACTAAGACATAGTTGTAGCAAAATTTCATGTAGAAATTTTACAGTAGTATTTTTAAGAAAGTTATTTTTGAAAATACTTAAATAATTATGTGTATGTATATTTTTTAACTTTTAGAAAATTTAAGTACAGAAAAAAAATAGAATTGTATAAATATATGAGGTCTGTCCAGAAGGTATTCAGCTATGTAATATGAAAAGAGACACTTACTAAAGACTATACAAGGACAATGGCACCTCAGTCCCCTTCAAAGCAGGCACCTTAGGACCTAACACAGTTCCAGTCACCATCAGCTGCCCCATCATATTTTCCTGAATCTCAACAAGAGTCTGAATCTCTTCTCTTTCAAATGTGTTTTTAGTTTGGGGAAAGCCAGAAGTCACAGGACACCAAATTTGGGCTGTATGGGGCTGAGTCACCTGGATGATTTCATCTTTCACCAAAAAATCTCTGCACAAGATAGGATGCATGAGTGGACACATTGTTATGATGAAGCTACCAATCGCCAGTTGGCCATAGCTGTGGCCTTCTGAATCATACGAATAGTTTCTGTGAAGGAATGTTCAAGCTTAATGCAAAATTTAATGCAGATTCATTGCTCTACTCACTCGGTCATTTTGAATGTGACGGCCACACAGTAAACGTGTCACTCAGTTGCATCTACCAACCCCTTTGAATGGAATGTGTTCACATGTGGACATTCCAGTTCACTCTCCTTGGCTGCCAGGTTACATCGATGTTGGGCAAACCATTCTCATTATATTAACAATAGTTGGACTTTTTCCGGAGAGACCTCATATACCCATTAACTAGATTTAAGAATTGTTTTTCCCATATTTGCTTTATCTATTGTTTGTAAAGCATTGTGAAATAGATTACATACATCTTGTATGTGCTCCTAAATTTTATACAACTCTGAAAAACTACAAAAAAGTCTACATAACAACAACACCATTAGATTGTAATATTTAACAAGATTAAAAATCCTAAATACCATCTAACATCCAATCCATATTAAGATTCTTCCAATTTTGTCTTCCAAATATCTTTTCATTGACATCAATATTGTTTAGGTTTAAGGTGTATAATTTGTGCACTTCATACACTTAAATATTGCAAACTGATTACCACCATAGCTTAGCTAACACTTTCATCGTGTCACATAATTACTATTTCTTTTTTGTGGTGAGAATGTTACTCACTGAAGGACTTCCAAGTATATAATACAATACATATTAACTATAATCAACATGCTATACATTAGATCCCCAGGAATTACTCATTCTGAATACAAGTTTGTATTCTTTTACAACATCTCTCTATTTCCTACAACCCCCAAGCCCCTAGTAACCACCATTCTACTCTATTTCTGAGTTTGACTTTTTTAGATTCCACAGATAAGTGATATCAGACAGATTTGTCTTTATCTGACTTATTTCACTTCAAGTTCCACCCATGTTATCTAAATGACAGCATATCATTTTTTGTGGGTGGCCAAAAAATATTTTGCTTTATATATACACCACAGCTTCTCTACCATTATTCATTCATTAATGGGCACTTAGGTTGTTTCCATGTCTTGTCTATTGACTCCACAGTTTCTTGCATCATTTTGTCCCTGTTCATTTTGTTTCTTTCCATTTTGTCCCTGTCTAGAAAACTTCCTCAATTCCCTTTATTATGATCCCATTCTGCCTTTAATGCCCACTTCACACGTCTTTTCTTGTATGGTTATCTCTGATTCCTATAGCCCACAAGTAATCTCTCCCTTATAGTTATTGTCATGATAGAGAATTTTTTTTTCTATTCCAGGTTTATTGAGATATATTTCATTTAATCTTTTCAAAAATTTCATCTTTATTATGTATTCCATTACAATTTGGTCCATTTATATCCCCCCCTGCAATTACCACACTGTTGTCTATGTCCACAAGTCCTTTTTCCTTTTCACTCAATCCCTCAGTCCCTTAACCTCCCTCCCCAGTAGATGTCATTCTGCTCTCCATCTCCATTTTCCCTTAGTTCAGTTTGTACATTAGATACCACACATTAGTGAAATCATATCATATGGTATTTGTCTTTCTCTGACTGGCATATTTCACTTAGCTTAATGTTCTCCAGGTCCATCAGTACTGTAGCAAAGGATAACCTTTTATTATTTTTTATTGCTAAGTAGTATTCCATTGTGTAAATGTCCCATAGTTGTATTATCCACTCATCTATTAATGGACATCTGGCTTCTTCATATCTTGGCAGTTATAAATAATGCTGCATTGAACATAAGGGTGCTTATGCTCTTTCAAATTAGTGTTTTGGGTTCCTTTGGTTATATTCCCAGAAGTGGGATCACTGGGTCAAAAGGCAGATCCATTTATAATTTTTGGAGGTATCTCCATATGCTTTCTAGTGGCTGCACAAATCTGCATTCTCACCAACAGTGCAAATTGATTCACTTTTCTCTACATCCTCAACAGCACTTGCTGTTGATTTATTGATGATGGCCACTCTGGGAGGTGTGCAATGGTATCTCATTGTGGTTTTAATTTGCATTTCTCTAATGTCTAATTAGTGACATTCAGCATATTTCATATGTCTATTGGCCATCTTTATGTCCTCTTCAGAGAAGTGTGTCTATTCAAGTCCTTTGCCCATTTTTTAATTAGGTTGTTTGTTGTTTTGGTGTTGAGTTCTGTAAGTACTTTATAAACATTGCGTATTAACCCCTTATCAGATGTATCAGCAAATATGTTCTCCCATTCTGTGGGTTGTCTTTTTATTTGTTGATGATTTCCTTGGCCATGCAAAAACTTTTTAGTTTGATGTGGCCCCATTTGTTTATTTTTTTCTTCTGTTTCCCTTGCCTGGGGAGATATATTTGATAAAATGTTTAAACAATGAATGTCTAAGATTTTGCTGCCTATGTTTTCTTTGAGGATTTTTTTGGTTTCAGGTCTAACAACTAAGTCTTTGATCCATTTTGAATTTATTCTTGTGTGTGGTGGAAGAAGGTGGTCCAGTTTTCTTTTTCTGCACATACCTGTCCAATTTTACCAACACAATTTATTACATAAACTGTCTTTAGCCCATCATATTTACTTGCTTCCTCTGTCAAATATTAATTGACCATAAAGGTGTGGGTTTATTTCTGTGCTCTCTATTCTGTTCCATTGATCTATGTGTCTGTTTTTATGCCAGTGTCATGCTGTTTTGATTACTATGACCTTATAGTGTAGTTTGATAGGTAGTGTGATTCTTCCAACTTTATTCTTCTTTCTCAGGATCACTTTTGGTACACGGGCCCTTTTGTGGTTCCATGTAAATTTTTGAAATGTTTGTTCAAGTTCTGTGAAATACATAATTGGAATCTTGATAGGAATTACCTGAATCTAAAGATTGCTTTGAGTAGTATAGACATTTTAATGATGTTAATTCTTCCTATCCATTTACATGGTATGTATTTCCACTTATTTGTATCTTCTATTTCTTCACTATCTTATAATTTTTCATGTACAGGTCTTTTACATTCTTGGTTAGGTTTATTCCTAGGTGTTTTATTCTTTATGCAGCAATTGTGAATAGGATTGTTTTCTTAATTTCCCTCTCTGTAAGTTCATTATTGGCATATAAAAATGCATCTCCTTTCTGGATACTAATTTTGTACTCTGCCACTCTGCTGAATTCATTTATCAGTCCTAGTAGTTTCCTAGTGGAATCTTTGGGGTTCTCTATGTACAATATCATGTCATCTGCAAATAAAGACAGTTTTACTTCTTCCTTTCCAATTTGGATGCCTTCTATTTCTTCCCCTAATTGCTGTGGCTAGGACTCCCTGTCTTGATCCTGATCTTAAGTAGAATTCTTTGAGTATGATGCTGGCAGTGTGTTTGTTATATATGGCCCTAATTATGTTGAGATATGCTCCCTCTTTTCCCATTTTGCTGAGTGTTTTTATCATAAATGGGTGCTAGATTTTATCAAATTATTTGTTTGATTCTATTGATATGATCATGTGGTTTTTATTCTTTTGTTGATGTAGTGAATTACATTCATTGATTTGCAAATGTACCAACCTTGTTTTCCTGGAATAAATTCCACTTGATCATGGTGTATGATCTTTTTGATGCATTGCTGTAATCTGCTTGCTATATTTTGTTGAGGATTTTTTCATCTATCTTCATCAGGGATAGTGACTTATAATTTTTTTCTTTATACTGTCTTTATCTGGCTAGAATTTGGATGATGCTGGCCTTATAATATGAATGTGGGATCCTTTCCTCCTCTTGAATTTAATGAAATAGTTTGAGAAAGAGAGGTGTTAGTTCTTCTTGGAATGTTTGATAAAATTCACCTGTGAAGCCATCCAGCCCAGGGCTTTTATAGTTAGAAGTTTTTTTTATTACTGCTTCAATTTCACTAGGTATAATGAGTCTGGTTAAAGATTTTCAATCTTGTTTATCCTTTCAAGGAATCAGCTCTTGGATTCATTAATATTTTATATCAGTTTCTTAGACTCTATTTCATTTATTTCTACTTTGATCTTTATTATTTCCTTCCTTCCACTCATCTTGGACTTTGTTTGTTCTTCTTTTTCTTGTTCTTTTAAGTGAAAGTTAGATTGTTTACTTTAACTATTTCTTGTTTTTGAGATAGGCCTGTAATGCTATGAATTTCTGTCTTAGGATAATGCTTTCCTGGTGTCCCACAGATTTTAGATTATTGTGTGCTCATTTTCATTTGTTTCTAGGTATCTTTTGATTTCTTCCTTGATTTCCTTGACCCAATAATTGTTTAATAACATCTTACTTAGCTTCCATGTTTTTGCATGGTTTTTTCAGTGTTTTTCTTGTGATTGATTTCTATTTTCATAGCGTTGTGGCCAGAGGAGATTATTGATAAGGTTTCAGTCTTCTTAAATTTATTGAGACTTGTTTTGTGTTGTAACATGTGGTCTAGCCTAGAAAATGTTCCATGTGCACTTGAAAAGTATGTATATTCTGCTGTTTTGATGTGAAATGCTTGGAAGGTATCAATTAAATTCATTTGATCTAGTGTGTCATTTAAGGCCACTGTCTCTAGTTGATTTTCTGCCTGTAAGTTCTATCCGTTGAAGTCCATGTGATGTCAAAATCCCCAACTATGACTGTATTTCTGTCGATCTTTTCCTTTATGTTCATCAAGATTTGCTTCACATATTTAGGTGCTGGCATGTTGGATGTGTAAATGTTTACTAGGGTTATATCCTCTTGTTTGATTGTTCCCTTTATCACTATGTAGTGCCCTTCTTTGTATTTTACTATAGCCTTTGTTTCAAAGTCTATTCTGTCATATATAAGTACTGCTAAGCCGGTTTTTTTCTTATTCATTTGCATGAAATATCTTTTTCATTACTTTTACTTTTTGTGTGTATCTTCTGATCTGACATGGATGTCTTGGAGGCAGCATATATATGGATTTTGTTTTCTTATACATTCAGCTATCCTATGTCTTTTGGTTGGGGCATTTAAGGCATTTACATTAAGGTGATTATTGATAGATACATATGTAGTGCCATTTTATTGTTAGACTTTTTCCCTCTTTTTTTTTCTTTCTCTCTTTCTTCTTCCTCTTAAAGCAAGCCCTTTAACATTTGCTGCAGTACTGGTTTGGTGTTAACAAATTCCTTTATCTTTTTCTTTTCTGGGAAGCTCCATATTTCTCCTTCAAGTTTAAATGATAGCCTTGCTGGATAAAGTAGCCTTGGTTGTAGGCCCTTGCTTTTCATCACCTTGAATATTTCACACCATTCCCTTCTGGCCTGAAATGTTCCTGATGAGTAATCAGATGACATACTAATTTGTGTTCCCTTGTGAGCAACTACCTGCTTTTCTCTTGCAGCATTTAGGATTCCCTCCTAGTCTTTAAGCCTTGTTATTTTAATTATGATGTATCTCTGTGTGGGACTCTTTGGGTCCAACTAGTTTGGGATTCTCTGAGCTTCCTGGATTTGTGTGTCTCTTTCCTTCACCAAATCTGGTGAAGGAATCTATGGAAGTTTGCAGTCATTATTTCTTCAAATAGGTTATTGATCCTTTGCTCTCTCTTCTCCTGTTATTTCCATGATATGGATGTTGTTATACTTACTATTGTGCAAAATGTTTCTTAAGCTCTCTTAATTTTTTTTTAATTATTTTTTCTTTTTTCTGCTTTGCCTGGTTTTTTTTCTACTTTGTCTTCCAAACTGCTGATTAGATCCTCTGCTTCATCTTATCACGATGTATTCATTCCAGTGTATTATTTATTTCAGGGTTTTCATTCTTTATTTCTAATCGGTTCTTTTTTATGGTGTCTATGTCTTTTTCCATGCTGATGATTATTCTTATAATCATTGCTCTAAACTATCTGATAAATGTCTTGCCTCCGTTTCATCTAGTTCTTCTGGAGTGTTCTCTTGTTCTTTCATTCAGGGTCTATTCCTTTTTCTTCCCATTTTGGCTGCTTCTTGTATTTTGAGCCTTAGTTCTTAAGTTAATCAGCTGTTAGACTGATTAGTTGTTAAGCTAATTAAGCTGTGCTCAGTAGTCCAGCTTAAACTCCATAGGGTGGGGCTGAGCTACCTGTGGCCTTAGTTCTACCCCTCAATCTATACCATTCAGAAAGAAGTGCTCTGCCTGAGAAAGAAGGCTCCACACTGAGTGGGGAATGACTCAGCACAGGGATCCTGGTGGCTGTTCCTTCAGTTCTCTTCCCAGAGCCACTAGTACCAGACTCCCCTCAAGTGTCTGTACTCCACTGTGCCCTCTCTCTTCCAGAGCCCAGTGTAGGTGGCTGCAAATGAAATTTTGTGTGTTATCCCCTTAAGAGACTCTCTGCATCTCAAGTAGTCTCCCTGTCACACAGAAACCCTGGTGCTTTTCACAGCTGGATGTTACCTGGGTTCCTTTCTAGCTCTGGTGCTGTAGGGTGGGGAGCTCAGCTAGAGCTTACACCCCACACTTCTCAAGGGGAATCCCCCAGCTACTGAAGTATCTCTCCAGATCTTCAGCTGCCACCTGGGGAGCCTAGCCAGGCATCTTACACCTCCTCTGCACTCCCTACCATCCCCATTGTGGTGAAGTGATTTCTTCTGTCTGTCCTAGATTATAAGACATCTGTAGCTACTGTTCAGTTGGTTATTCAGCATGATTTCTCTACAATTTAGCTGTAATTCCAGCTTGATCCTGGGAGGAGGATAGTGAGGCTTCTACTTAATCTTCTGCCATGTTGGATCTCCAAAATATATTTTGATAGATTTTATTTATTTATTTTTAGAGAGGGGAAGGGAGGGAGAAAGAGATGGAGAGAAACATCAATGTGTGGTTTCCTCTCTCACACCCCCACCCACCCCCTGCCCCACCAGGGACCTGGCACACAACCCTAGACTGGGAATCGAACTGGCCACCCTTTGGTTCACAGGCAGGCACTCAATCCACTGAGCCACACCAACCAGGGCTCCAAAATATTTGTATAAATAGTTTATTTATACCAGGATCCCATCAAGGGCCACACATTACATTTGGCTGTTGTGTCTCGTAAGTCTTTTTCTTCAGCACCCATCTCCTTTTTTAGTTTGTTAATGTCATGACTTTTGGAAAGGAATGAACAATGAATATTGTTAACTGACTGACTGAATGAATAAATAACTTATTGAGGCAACTGAACAATGAATGATCAGTTGAGTTAACTGAATTATGTCTTCCCCAAACTCATTTGTTGAAAGTTGTAACTCCCAGTGTTAATGTATCTGGAGATAGGGTCTTTAAGGAAGCAACTAGAGCTTAATGAGGTCATCAGTATAGGGCCTAATCTGAGAAGACTGGTGTCTCTACAAGAAGAAGGGAAGCCATGGCTAGTGTGGTTCAGTTGGTTAGAGTATCTTCCCCCAAACTGAACAGTTGTAGATCAAATTCCTGGTCAGGGAACATACCTAGGTTGGGGGTTTGGTCCCCAGTTGGAACATATGTGAGAGGCAACTGACTGATGTTTCCCTCTCACATGAATGTTTCTCTCTCTCGCTTTCCCCTCTCTGAAATAAATATGTCCTCAGGTGAGGACTAAAACAAAATACCACCTATTAAGATGGAGGCATAGGTAAACACAGATAGCCTTCTCACACAACCAAGCAAAAATACAACTAGAGTACAAAACAATTATCAGCCAGAACTGTCAGAAAATTGAGCTGAATGGAAGTCTAACAGTCAAGGAGTTAAAGAAGTCACATTATGCAGATGGGTGGGAGGGGTGGAGACACAAAGACTCTCAGAGAGTTGAGGCACTGAGGCACACAGATGCAGAATGGGAAGTCACACACCCACACATGATGGATAAAAATCAGGAAGTCCCAGCCCCAAACCAGAACATTCAGCCCAGGATTCCAGTGCCAGGAAGATAAATCCCCATAACTTCTGGCTGTAAAACTCAGTGGGAGTTGTGGCAGGAGAAAAAACTGCAGGATTCTCAGGAGTCTCTTCTTAATGGAGCTTCAATGGACTTAGGACTTACGCAGACTCATTCCCTCTGGGATTCAGCACTGGGGCAGCAACTAACTAGAAGGGCAACAGTGGCAAACGGGGAGAAATTTAAGTGTGTGGCACCGGGGTGACTGTGTTGTCCAGGGAAACTGCTGGTGGACAGTTTCCTCCTGGACAAAATTTCAGAGATCTGGCATTGGCATTGTTCCCTTTGTGAGTCCTTTTTCACACAGGGCCACAGAGCAGCAACACCATATCAGAGACTCTATAAACCTGGTTCACACAGGTTTTCCTGCCCTGACAGTTACCTCAGGCTTAGCCCTTTCACCTTCCCAGTGCACTTTTCAACACTATGCCATGCTGCTAAGACATGGAGTCAAAGAAGCTCTATCAATAAATAGAAACAAACACAGCGAGCCTGCCAAAATGAGGAACAAGTTATTATGGCCCAACTGAAACAACAGAACAATACTCCAGAAAAAGAACTAAACAAAATGGAATAAGCAATCTATTAGATATAAAGTTCAACACATTGATTTTTAGGATGCTCAAAGAACTCATTGGGTACTTCAACAGCATAAAAAAGACCCAGGCAGAAGTGAAGAATATACTAAGTGAAATAAAGAAAAATTTACAGGAAACCAACATTGGAGTGGATAAAGCCAAGAATCAAATCAATGATTTGGAACATAAGGAAGAAAAAAAAACATTCAATCAGAACAGCAAGAAGAAAAGAGAATGAGAGAAAAACACAAAGAAAGGCTAAGGAGACTCTGGGACAACTTCAAACATAGCAACATTTGAATCATAGGGGTGCTGGAAGGAGAAGAGAAATGAGAAGAAATTTAAAACTTTTTTGAAAAAAAGAAATGAAGAAAAACTTCCCTAATTTGGTGAAGGAAATAGACATACAATCCAGGAAGCACAGAGAGTCCCATACCACATGAACACAAAAAGGGCCACACCAAAACACATCATAATTAAAATGCCAAAGGTTAAAGATAGAGAGTATCTTAAAAGCAGGACGGAAAGGCAGATATTTACCCAAAAAGGATTTCCCATAAGACTGTTAGCTGATTTTTCAAAAGAAATTTTGCAGGCTAGAAGGGACTGGCAGGAAGTATTCAAAGTGATGTAAAGCAAAGACTTAGAACCTACATTACTCTACCTAATAAGGCTATCATTTAAAATAGAAGGGCAGATAAAGTGCTTCCCAGACAAGGTTAGGCTAAAAGAGTTCATCATCATCAAGCCATTATTATATGAGATGTTAAAGGGAGTTATTTAAGAAAAAGAAGAACTCTGGCCAAGATGGAGGTATAGGTAGATACACTTTTCCTCCTTGCACAACCAAAAGAAGGACAACAACAAATTTAAAAACAAAAAATAGGAGAGAGATGGCAGTAAGGTAGGTGGGAGCAGAGTGCAGTTCTCCCTGTGCTCAGATGGAACATCTAGCCAGTCTTCTGAGGAATGGAGTGAATAACCAATGGAATCTCAGCTTATATGAAGTTTGGAGGCCAAAAACTGTAGAAGACATTTAAAAACAGATGGTGAGGAGATTGTACTGGGACAATAAGGTCCCTGGGATCTGTGCAGGGACCTAGACTGCTGTGGCCCCTGGCCCAGCTCCTGCCTCAGTGTGGCAGGAAAAGAAAACCCCATGAAAAAGTTACTATGCTCTATAGCTTCTTTGATAAGCAGTGCTCTCTGTAACACTTGCAAAATGTCACAGTGCCTTTGTTTTTATATGATAAGAAGCTGACTAGCAGACGTAACCAAGGTAACAGTTATCTCAAGGCCAAAACGCTGATCTTCGGTTGCTCCTGCTTCTGTATGCTTGTTTTAGCAGATGACTCACCCCCCTCCTCTCTTTTCTGCCTGTGTAACTAGTATATAAAGAAAGCTCCAGTCCAGCCTTTTTGCTCAGAGGATTTGGATGGTTAACCCCTTCTGAGCCCCCGGGTAATAAAGTTTGTGCTTCGTTATCTCTCCGAGAGTGAGTGATTTTCCACAACAGCAGGATACGGGGAGGAGAGAGATCACCAGCTTCCTTCCCTACCAGAGCAAGGAGGGCAGCTGAATACCAGGGGGGACTTGGATGCTGGATGTCGCTGGGGGCAATAGAGACAAAGTGGGAGACACACAGAGGCAGTATACATTGCCTGGGACTGTGGATGCTGGTTAGGTCATTACCAGAGAAACTGGGGTGCTGGGCAACACTTAAAGAAGGGAAAAGAGTTAGGCCATGTCAGACCCTGATCTGGATACTCTCCAGACTGGTTAGAAAGTTGGGCTGTGTGAAAAGTCATGCAATTGTTAAGAATGATGGACAGCTTCTTTGTAAGGAACTCCCAAGCAGTGGCTGGCTTGCCTGGTGGGTGATTTGAGTTTCACACCTGAACCTGACCCGCACTGCATGCCCAGAGACTCGGTGGCTGATTGGAGTCCTGCACCTGGATTTAATTTACGCTGCACACCAAGAGACAGGGTGGCTGACTTGAGCCTGGGAGCTCATGGAGTACGTGGGCTGGAGGCTGGGAAACTGTGAATATTGTAGCCCAGACCTGGCCCCCTTCCTTGCAAAACCAGAGGAAGGGAGAAAAGTGAAGCCCAGCCCCCCTCTTCCTGTGGCATCTAGGAAGACCACCAGAACTCACCAAATGGGTTAAAGTCAGCAGGAGGCTTATTTTTTCTTTCCTCTATTTCTTTTCTTCCTCTTTTTTCTTCCCCCAAATGAGATAATATGACATGGAGTTACAAAGGGTCCAGAGACAGATCCAAAGGGGGAGGACAAGGCTAACCCCCAAACTGAGAAACTGAGACAAATGTCATTTTGCTATCCCATAGAGCTAGCATTTTATTGTTTATGTGTATTATTATTATTATTCTCATTATTTTTACCACTTTTATTTTATTAGTATTGTTTTATTTCTCTTTCATATGTTTAGTTTTCCTTGTTTTATTTCTCTGTTTAATTGTATTATTTGAGTGGTTTTTCTTATTCTCTCTTTATTGTATTTAATTTTCCTTCTTTCACTTCACTCAGGTTCCAATAACACGCTACTCTTGATCATGTACTTTCTATCCTGGTTATCCAAATCATATATTTTTTTGTCATACTATTGTTGTTCCAGTATTATTGTAAATAATTGTTGTTCCATACAATTGTAATTACTACACAGCAACCCTCCCTGATCTTAGCCCAGTTCGCTTTATTCCTGAGCATTATTATTGTTGTGGTTAACTCTATTCTATCTCACACTATGCTTGCTTTCTATCCTTTATTCTCACTAAATCTCATTATCTAGCTTTGCACAAGTGCTCTGTTTTCTGGATTTAGCTCACAATCCTTCTCCCCTCTAACAAGAGTCTTATCTCTCTTTCACCTTGTATTAAAAAGTGGCTAGTTGGGTGAAATACCACAATTAATACTATACTTACCCAAAGAATATCCTGTCTCTTCTCTATTGCTGGTACTTTAAATCCCATAAAACAGTCTCCCACTGCCTTAATCCATTTTGCCTACCCCCTGCCACTGATCACATACAAGAATAGGTGGGAACTGCACAAACATGAGTATACCTGCTGGAGGGGAGAAACTACCAACAAAGGAACTAACTAAAGGTAAAAACCCAAGTACAACAAGAGGGCCCACACAAACACAAGAAGGGGCAAACCTAGAGCACCCAGACAAGGAGATCAAAGAGACCACACCACTGAACCCCATAGAATTTCTACCATAGAAGTTCACCCTACAAAGGCAGCTAGCAAAGTGAAATGTCAGGAAGCACAGAAACAAACAAAAAAAGTCACCTAAAATGGTGAGACAAAAAAAGAACTTGCAATCAAAAGGAATGGAAGACTCCCTACTAAAAGAGCGAAATAAAATGGAAGTAAGCAAACTATCAGATATAGAATTCAAAATAATGGTTATAAAGATGCTCAAGGAACTCACAGACAACAAGAAGGAACTGAGTGAGAACTACAACAGTATAAAAAAGGCAATAGAAACTATAAACAAAAACCAGGAAGAAATGAACAACAAAATCTCAGAAATGAAAAACACACTACAAGAAATTACAAGCAGACTGAAAGAAGCAGAGGATCAAATAAGTGAGCTGGAGGACAAGGTAGAAAAAAACACCCAGAAAGAGCAAGAAAAGGGAAAGAGACTCAGAAAGAACAAAGAGGTGGTAAGGGAACTGCAAGAGAACATGAAACGGAATAATATCCGTATAATAGGAATACCAGAAGGAGGAAAAGAAGAGCAAGGCATAGATAACCTGTTTGAAAAAAGTAATGATGGAAAACTTCCCTAATTTAATGAGAGAAAAAGCCACACAAACCCAGGAAACACACAGAGTGCCAATCAAGAGGAACCCAGATGTCCACTTCAAGGCACATAATAATTAAAATGGAAAAATTCCAAGACAGATACAGAATCTTAAAGGCAGCAAGAGAGAAACAGGAAGTAACATACAAGGGAGCCCCGATAAGCCTAGCAGCTGACTTCTCAGTGGAAATGCTCCAAGCCAGAAGGGAATGGCAAGAAATATTCCAAGTAATGACAACCAAAGGCCTGCAACCGAGACTACTCTACCCAGCAGGCTCCCAATTAAAATGGAAGGTGAAATAAGGATCTTCCCAAAAAAAAGAAGCTTCAAAGAATATACCTCCTCCAAACCAGCTCTATAAGAGATGCTAAAGGGTCTGCTTTAAGAAAAGGCGGGGGGTGGGGGGTGTTGTTGAGAGAGAAAGGAACACAGGTATGAAAAAATGGCAATGAATAAATACCTATCAATAATGCCCTTAAATGCAAATGGATTAAATGCCCCAATCAAAAAACATAGAATAGCTGAATGGATAAGAAATCATGACCCACACATGTGCTGCCTACAAGAGACCAACCCCATAGCAAAAGAACTACACAGACTGAAAGTGAAGGACTAGAATCAAACATTCCATGCAAATGCACAGGAAAAAAAAAAAGCTGAGGTAACAATACGCATATCAGGCAAAATAGACTTCAAAAAAGGGACACAAAAAGTGACCCAGAAGGTCACTTCATAATAACCAAGGGAAGAATCCATCAAGAAGGCATGAACAATGTAAATATATATGCACCCAACATAGGAGCACACAAATACATAAAGAAAATCTTGGAGAACTTCAAGAAACATATTGACAGCAACACAATTGTAGTAGGGGATTTCAATGCCCCTCTGTCAAAAATGAGTAGATCTTTCAAATAAAATATCAACAAAGATATTGCAGGACTGAACAATGTCCTAGATCAAATGGATTAACTGATATATAGAGAGAGGCTTCATCCCAAAGAAGCAAAATACACATTCTTTTCAAATGTACGAGGAATATTTTCAAAGATAGACCACATGATAGGACACAAAACAAGCCTCAACAATTTCAAGAAAATTGAAATCATATCAAGCATTTTCTCTGACCACAAGGGACTGAAACTAGAAAACAGTCCCAAGGAAAAAAATCAAAAACAGTCAAACTGGTGGAGATTGAGTAGCATGCTATTGAACAATCAATGGGTCAAGAATGGGATCAAGAAAGAAATCAAAAAGTTTCTGGAAACAAATGAAAATGAACTCACAACAACCCAAAACGTATGGGATACAGCCAAGGCAGTCCTGAGAAGGAAGTTCACAGTGATACAGGCCCACCTAAAAAAGATAGAAACATTTCAAACAAACAATCTAACTCTAAGCCTATAAAAACTCAAGGAACAACAACAAAGACAGCCCTGAGCAGGTAGAAGGAAGGAAATAACCAAGATCAGAGCAGAATTAAATGACATACAGACTAAAAGCACAATTCTAAGGATTAATAAATACAGGAGCTGGTTCTCTGAAAAGATAAACAAAATTGACAAGCCTTTAAGCAGACTCATCAAGAAAAAAAGAGAGAGGATCCAAATAAACACAATCAGAAATGAAGGAGAGATTACCACTGATACCACAGAAATACAAAAGGTTGTAAGAAATTACTTTGAAGAATTATATGCCAAGAAATTTGAAAACCTAGGTGAAATGGACAAATTTCTAGAAAAATATAATCTTCCAAAACTCAATAAAGAAGAAGCAGAAAGCCTGAACAGACCAATAACAGCTGATGAAATTAAAGCAGTAATCAAAAAAACTCTCAGTACACAATACCCCGGGACTGGATGGTTTCACAGGAGAATTCTCCAAAGCATTTAAGGATGAGCTAACCCCTATTCTTCACAGACTATCCAAAAATCCAAGAAGATGGAAGACTCCCAAACTCTTTTTTATGAAGCCAGCATCATCCTAATCCCAAAACTGTATAAAGACACAGTGAAGGCCAATATCACTGGTGAATGTAGATGCTAAAATCCTCCACAAAATATTGGCAAACTGCTTCCAGCAATACATTAAAAAGATTACACTTCATGACCAAATGGGATTCATCCCAAGGATGTAAGGATGGTACAATATTCACAAATCAATAAATGTAATACATTACATAAACAAAAACAAAAAATCACATGATTATGTCAGTAGATGTAGAAGAAGAATTTGAAAAGGTAAACCACCCATTTATGGTTAAAACACTCAGCAAAGTGGGAATACAGGGAGCATTCCTCAACCTAATAAAGGCCATATATGAGAGACCTACAGCCAACATCATACGTAATGGACAAAAACTAAAAACTTTCCCACTAAGATCAAGAAAAAGACAAGGTTGTCCACTTTTGCTGCTTCTATTCAACATAGTATTGGAAGTCCTAGCCACAGCAAACAGGCAGGAAAAACAAATAAAAGGCATCTAAATTGGAAAAGAGGAAGCAAAACTGTCACTGTTTGTAGTTGACATAATATTATTCATAGAAAATTCTATAGGCTCCATGAAAAAACTGCTTGACCTAATAAACGAATTTGGCAAAACAGCAGGATACAGAGTCAATGTTCAGAAACCGAAAGCATTTTTGTACACCAGCAATAAAATATCAGAAACAGAAATTATTGGAAAAAAATCCCATTTGATATAGCAACAAGAAAAATAAAATACCTAGAAATAACCTAACAGAGGAGATAAAAGACCTATACTCAGAAAATTACACAACACTGAAGAAAAAAATTAAGGCAAACACAAACAAATGGAGGCATACACCGTGTTCATGGATTGGAAGAATTAACATCATCAATATGTCCACACTACCCAAAGCAATTTATAGATTCAATGCAATCCCTGTTAAAGTACCAATGACATATTTCACAAATATAGAACAAACATTTAACAGGAACCTAATCAACAAAACAAACAAACAAGCAAAATATAACCAAAGACACTGAAATTGAGAACAGGCTGACAGTGACCAGAGGGGAGAGGGGAGGGAATTTCAGGGGAAAAGAGGAAGGGTTTTCAGGAATAAATATAAGGACACATGGACAAAAACAAGGGCGGGGGTGGAAATGGGAGGCAGGTAGGAAGGGCTGCAGGGGTGGGCTGGGATGGGAGTAACAGGCAGAAAACTGTACTTGAACAATTAAAATTTTAAAAAAGAAATAAATTTAAATCATTTAAAAATAAACAAATATTTTTATCCTCAAGATTTTTTTCAAAAATGTATATAGGACAATAAACAACCCTGAATACCTGAAGCAATTTTGAGATAAAAGAACAAAGTAGGAGGGATCACAATATCTGATATCAAACTGTATTATAAGGCCACTGTAATCAAAACAGCATAGTACTGGCATAAGAACAGACACATGGACCAATTGAACAGAATAGAGAGCCCAGAAATAAACCCAAGTCTCTATGATCAATTAATATTTGACAAAGTGGACAGAAGCATAAAATGGAGTAAAAATAACCTCTTCATAAAATGGTATTGGGATAGCTGGACAGCTACATGCAAAAAAAAAAAAAAATGAAACTTGATCACTAACTTACACCATACAGAAAAATAAATTCAAGGTGGATAAAAGACTTAAATATAAGCCCTGACACCATAAAAGTCCTTCAGGAGAACATAGGCAGGAAAATCTCAGATATTCCACACAGCAATATTTTCACTGTTATGTCCCCCTGAGCAAGGGGCATAAAGGAAAGAATAAACAAACAGGACCTCATCAAATTAAAAAGCTTCTTTTCAGTAAAAAAAAGCAGCATTAAAATGAAAAGAGAACCAACTGTATGGGAAAATATACTTGGCAATGATACCTCAGACAAAGGTTTGACCTCCAAAATATAGAGAGAACTCACATGACTCCAATCTAGGAAGACAAACAACCCAATTAAAAAACGGGCAAAAGACTTGAACAGACACTTCTCCAAGGAGGACATGCAGTGGGTCTATACACATATGAAAAGATGCCCAGCATCGCAAGCCATCAAATTAAAGATGCAAATTAAAACCACAATGAGATACCACTTCACACCAGTCAGAATGGCCATCATAAACAAAGCAACAAACAAGTGCTGGAGAGGATGTGGAGAAAAGGGAACCCTAGTGTACTGTTGGTGGGAATGCAGACTGGTGCAGCCACTATGGAAAACAGTATGGAATTTCCTCAGAAAACTACAAATGGAACTGCCTTTTGACCCAGCAATTCTACTGCTAAAATTATATCCTATGAACCCTGAAACACCAATCCAAATAATGTATGCACCCCAATGTTCATAGCAGCACAATTTACAATAGCCAATTACTGGAAGCAATCTAAGTGCCCATCAGTAAATGAATGGATCAAAAAACCATGGTACAATTACACAATGAAATACTATGCAGGGGAAACAAAGAAGGAGCTCCTACCCTTTGCAACAGCATGGATGGAACTGGAGAGCATTATACTAAGTGAATTAAGCCAGGTGATGAAAGACAAATCCCATATAATCTCACCTTTCACTCGAACCTAATCAACAAAACAAAAAAAGTAAGCAAATATAATCATACACATTGAAATTAAGAACCAACAGACAGTAACCACAGGGGACATGGGAGGGGATAATGGGGGGGAAAGGGTGAATGGTTTGCAGGAACAACTATAAAGGACACATGGACAAAACCAAGGGCAGGTGAAATCAGTGAAGGGAGATGGGGGTGGCTGGGGTGGGGGGAAGAGGTGGAGCAAAAAGGCAGGAAATTGTTCTTGAACAACAATAAAATTTAAAAGTATTACAAAAAAATAAAATAAAAATAAAAACAGAAAATAACCAGAACTGCCAGAAAATTGAATAGTCAGATTCCTTGTCTGACAACCAAGGAGTTAAAGAAGAAATATTCATTCACAGTGGTAGGTGGGGCAGAGGCGGAAAGCCAGGGTAGAAAGGATCTGTGGCAAATTGGTGGCTGGAGGACCAAGCAGGCAAGGTGGTGCCTGGTGGGCCAGATTGGGCAAAGCAGTAGCTGGTGGACCTGGCAGTCCCCCATTTTAATGTGGATAAACCAGGAGGAACACCTGGGGAGCAAGACAGTCCATGCAACACAGGGTTCTAGCATGAGAAAAGAAATCCTCCAAATGGTGTTAGGAGAACTGGACAGCTACATGCAAAAAGAAACTCAAGCACCAACTTACACCTTATAAAAAATAAATTCAAGGTGGATAAAAGACTTAAATATAAAACGTGACACCATTAAAGTCCTAGAGGAGAACAAAGGTAGGAAAATCTCAGATATTTCGCCCAGAAACTTTTTTACTGACATGTCCCCTAGAGCAAGGGACATAAAGGAAAGAATAAACAAATGAGACCTCATCAAAATTAAAAGCTTCTGCACAACTAAAGAAAACAGTATCAAAGTAAAAACAGAACCGCCCTGGCTGGCGTAGCTCAGTGGATTGAGCGCGGGCTGCAAACCAAAGTGTCGCAGGTTCGATTCCCAGCCAGGGTACGTGCCTGGGTTGCAGGCTATAACCCCCAGCAACCGCACATTGATGTTTCTCTCTCTCTCTCTCCCTTCCTTCCCTCTCTAAAAATAAATAAATAAAATCTTAAAAAAAAAAAATTCGATTCCCAGCCAGGGTACATTCCTGGGTTGCAGGCCATAACCCCCAGCAACCGCACATTGATGTTTCTCTCTCTCTCAATCTCTCTCTCCCCCCTCCCTCCCTACCCTCCCTAAAAATAAATAAATAAAATCTTAAAAAAAAACTCTTAAAAAAAATAAAAAATAAATAAATAAAAACAGAACCAACTGTATGGGAAAGTATATTTGCCAATGATACCTCAGACAAGGGTTTAATCTCCAAAATATATAAAGAACTTATATGACTCCACTCTAAGAAGACAAGGAATCCAATTAAAAAATGGGCAAGGGACTTGAACAAACAATTCTCCAAGGAGGACATACAGAATATCCAAAGACACATGAAAAGATGTTCAATATCACTAGCTATCAGAGAGATGCAAATTAAAACCACAATGAGAAATCACTTCACACCAGTCAGAATGGCCATCATAAACAAAGCAACAAACAACAAGTGTTGGAGAGGTTGTGGAGAAAAGGGGACCCTAGTACACTGTTGGTGGGACTGCAGACTGGTACAATCACTATGGAAAGCAGTATGAAACTTCCTCAGAAAACTAAAAATGGATCTGCCTTTTGACCCTGCAATTCCACTGCTGGGACTCTATCCTAAGAAGACTAAAACACCAATACAAAAGAACCTTTGCACCCCAATGTTCATAGCAGCACAATTTACAATAGCTAGGTGCTGGAAGCAACCTAGATGCCCATCAGTAAATGAATGGATCAAAAAGCTGTGGTACAGCCCTGGCCTGGCGTAGCTCAGTGGATTGAGCATGGGCTGCAAACCAAAGCATCGCAGGTTCGATTCCCAGTCAGGGCATATGCCTGGGTTGCAGGCCACAGCCCCCAGCAACCACACATTGATGTGTTTCTCTCTCTCTCTCTCTCTCTCAATCTCTCTCTCTCTCTCTCTCTCTCTTTCTCCCTCTCTTCCCTCTCTAAAAATAAATAAATAAAATTTAAAAATTAAAAAAAAACTATGGTACATTTACACAATGGAATTCTATGCAGCAGAAAGAAAGAAGGAGCTCCTACCCTTCACAACAGCTTGGATGGAACTGGAAAGCATTATGCAAAGTGAAATAAGCCAGGCAGTGAAAGACAAATACCATATGATCTCACCTTTAACAGGAACCTGAACAACAAAACAAAGAAACAAGCAAAATATAACCAAAGACACTGAAATAGAGGACAGGCTGACAGTGACCAGAGGGGACAGAAGAGGGAATTTCAGGGGAGAATGGGAAGGGTTTACAGGAACAAATTTAAAGGACACATGGTCAAAAACTAGGGGGAGGGTGGTAAGAGGAGGGACATGGGGAGGGTTGGGTGGGTGGGCTGGAATGGGAGTAAAAGGGAGAAAACTGTACTTGAACAATGATTGAAATAATAAAAAAGAAATTCTCAAAACCTCTGGCTATAAAAACAATGGGTGTTGCAGCAGCATGGGGAGCTCCTAGCTTCACAGGAGAGTTTGTTGGAGAGCCCCACAAGATCCTAGACTGTACACAAACCCACCTGACCAGGAATCAGTACCAGAAGGGCCCAATTTGCTGTGGGAAACAGGGGAGGTGACTGAAAGCCTGCCGAGAGCGAAGCATTATTCGCTCTTGGACCCCTCCTTCACATACAGGACCACCTGTATGGTAAACACCTAAGGCTCTGCCCCTTTCAGTGTAATAGGTGTGCCAAGACAAAGAAATACGGCCCAAATGAAAGAACAGAACTAAACTCCAGAAAAACAACTAACCTACAAAGAGAGAGCCAACATATCAGATGCAGAGTTCAAAACACTCATAATCAGAATGCTTACAGAAATGGTTCAGTATGGTCGCAAAGTAGAGGAAAAAGTGAAGGCTATGCAAAGTGATATAAAGAAAAATATACAGGGAGCCAACAGTGAAAGGGAGGAAATCGGGAATCAAATCAATGATTTGGAGCAGAAGGAAGAAATAAACATTCAACCAGAGCACAATGAAGAAAGAATTAAAAAAAAAAATGAGAGGCTTAGGAACCTCTGGGACAAGTTTAAATGTTCCAACATCTGAATCATAGGGGTTCCAAAAGGAGAATAAGAAGAGCAAGACAATGAAAGGCATTCAAACTATTTGAAAAAAAATAATGAAAGAGAACTTCCTTGATTTGGTGAAGGAAATAGACTTCCAGGAAGTCCAGGAAGTTCAGAGAGTCCCCCCAAATAAGTTGGACTCAATGAAGCACACACCAAGGTACAGCATCATTAAGTTACCCAAGGTTAAAGATAAAGAGAGAACCTTAAAAGGAGCAAGAGAAAAAGAGATAGTTACCTACAAAGGAGTGCCTGTAAGACCATCAACTGATTTCTCAAAAGCAACCTTAGCAGGCAAGGAGAGGCTAGAAACATTCGAAGTCATGAAAGCCTATATCCAAGATTACTCTCTCCAGCAAAGCCATCATTTAGAATAGAAGGACAGATAGATTTCTTCCCAGATAAGGTCAAGTTAAAGGAGTTCATCCTCACCAAGCACTTATTATATATTAAAGAGACTTATCTAAGAAAAAGAAGAATATCAAAAATATGAACAGTAAAATAACAAACTCACAACTATGAACAACTGAACAAAAAAAAAGAAGAAGAAGAAAGAAAGAAACAGAAAAGCAAAACCAAACTAAGCAAACAACTTCAACAGGAACAGAATCACAGAAATGGAGATTACCTGAAGGGTTAACATTGGGGAGGGGGTTGGGGAACAATGGGGGAAAAGATACAGGGAATAAGAAGCATAAATGATAGGCACAAAATAGACAAGGGGAAGTTAAGAATAGTATAGGAAATGGAAAAGCCAAAGAACTTATATGCATGACCCATGGACATGAACTAAGTGGTGGAGATTGTCAGAGGGGATGTTGGGTGCTGGATGTAGGGGGCTAAGGGGGAAAAAGTGAGACAACTGTAATAACATAACCAATACAATGTGTTGGGGTTTTTTTTTTTAAGAAGAAAAGGGAGAGGCACCAGACCTCTCTTTTTTTCTCTTTCTCTTCCATCGCAGACAGAAGAGAGGCCATGTGAGGACACAGGAGGAATGTGGCTGTCTTTAAGCCAGAAAGAGAGGCCTTAGCAGAAACCAACCCTGTTGGCACAGTAATCTCGGACTTCCAGACTCCAGAACTGTGAGAAAATAAATGTTTGTTATTTAAGCCTCCCAGTCTGTGGTGTCTTGTTGTGGTGCTTGAGCTAACTAATACTCCTATTGTCTTTCAAAATTGTTCAGTTTTTAGATTTATCTGTTTCCCCATGGTGTTTTTAAACTTGTTCCTCTATCCCTTATGCTTCATATACATTAGAAGTTAGATCTCAAGGCTTACTTAAATGTGGGTTAAATATTTTGGCAAGTCTTCATGAGTGATGGTATATTTCATATTCAATGCACTTATACCTGTTTACCCAAAGTTCACAATGCTAAATCACTCATTCAATGTGGTTAGCTGGTTTCTCCATTGTCAAATTGTTTACATGGCTTTTAATATTTGAATCATTTCAGATATTCACAAGTTGTTTTTAGAGTCCAGTATTGCTCTAAATGTTTTTTATGGGTGAGCTGCAATAAATAAGGATAATGTGCAAAGTATCCTGAAACAAATTGTCGTGTCGGAGACACAGCTAAATATTCAGGTTCAGAAAAATTTATGATATAAGAAAGACATCATTTTTAAAACTAATGTGCTTTTCTATTTTACCTTTTTGATTATAGATCAGTTTGGATGTTCTTGCTTATTTTGCATGAGTTTGCTTAAATAATAAGATAAATATATGATCTTACAGAAGTGTCCAGAAATAGAGAAGAATCCAAGGTTATTATAACCCTGGCCTAATACTGACATGGAGCCCCAGATTCGTGCTGTCTCTGTGTTCCATCCTCCACGGCCCTGACTCACCCTGGGGACAAGGTATGCTGATGTTTCTAAATGACCAATGCTGCATGTGTCCTTGTTTCGGCCAGTGAGAGGGAGAAATCCTAGGAGAGACATGATCCCTAAGTCTAGAACCAAATGTTAACAGAACCCTTCTTAGCTGCACTTAGAACTGTACCTATGTGGTGGACCTCTGCCATTTTTTCCAGTCTAACATCTCACCCACTTCCTTCTGGTATAGTTCTTTCTTTTCTTCCCATACCCTCTGTGTATGTAGTTTTGGTGGGGTTGGTTCCCACCAGTTCTTATCTCTTAAGTATATTACCTGACCAATCCCAGACACAGTCATTTGCTCAGGATATGACCTGAATTTCTGGGATTATCAGGCCTCTTGGAGAAGGGAAACATTTTTGCTGGATGTGAGGCCTGGTGGGTGTAAACCTGGAGTTGCTACGAGAGGGTCCAGGAGACAGCCCAACACAGCAGAGAGTAGAGTTAAAAAATGGATAAGGAACAAGCCCAGATGACATCATTAAATGTGTCTGAAGTGAGTTACTTTGAGTCAAACATTTTTCCTTTTATTCTTTGGAGCCATTTTAATATCTTCTCTCATTTGCAATCAGAGTCATATTTATACTAATACTAATTATACTATACTACACTATAGTATATATACCCACACACATTCCAAAGTTAAAATACAGTAAAGGAAATGGAGTGTCATTCTTGAGTTTGGAATCAATCATTCTTAACAAATACCTTCATTGTATGTATTCACTCACATGTTAAAGAACCCCTCCATGTGTATTTGGCCTGGTAGTCTCTGTCTATCTTCCTGTGGTTTGGGAGCACAAGGTAGGTGGGCAAAACCTGGCAGGCTGTTCCTCTTACAGAGCTTATTTTGATTCGGAGATACTATGTTTCCCTAGCAGTGGAACAAACAACTTAGTGAGAGTGAGGGCAGAATTATGGGGCTTTACTTTTTTAAAGCATTAGCTGTTAAAATGTTGTCTAACCATTTTAATTACTTGTATTAATTGGCAATAATGAACAATTTCATTAGGCTCTTTTGTTCTCCCAAGCACAGATACATGATAATGGATTTTCATTCTCCTGTTTATGATTTTTTTCTTTATGATCTCCTCTTTATGTCTCTTTATTATTTTGTTGTATGTGGTCTTATTTGTACATCATACAGTCTCAAAGATTTCATGCATTGTTGCAACAGCTCTAATCTTGCCTGTACTCAGACCACTGGGCTTACTGCTGAACTTTTCATAGACCTTGAAGTTTATCAGTACTCTTTGTCTACTTGGCTCCCATGGCTTCCAAATAATCATGTTTAAACATTTTTTAAAAATCCTCATCAATTGGTGCTTTAATTACATTTGGTTTGTTTGTTCAAGTTCAGAGTAGTTTCAAGCAGGCACTGTCAACAAAACCTTATGGCTGGGACTAGGGTTTCCTTAGGCAAACCCCTAGATCCCTCAGAACAGTCTGCTGACTCTGCCAAGACACCTGACTCTTTTTGCAATCTCTGTCTCTGTCCTTTGTGTACACAGTCACTGAAAAGCAATTCCTGGAGGAAATACTCTCAAAGACGTCTGTTGATGTTTACTGCCTTTTGTTTTATTTATTTTAAAATATTTTTAAATTATATTTTATTGTATATACTATCACAGTTGTCCCAGTTTTTCCCCACTGCACCATCCTTATCTGGCACCGCCCTCTACTTTCTCAGGCAATGCCCACACCATTGTCCATATCCATGGGTCATGAATGTATGTTCTTAGCCTACTGTATTACCTATGCTGTGCTTTACATACCCATGACTATTCTGTAACTACCAATTTGTACATCTTACTCCCTTCACCTTTTTTGCCCATCCCTGCAATGCCCTTCCCATCTGGCAACAACAAAATGTTCTATCTATGATTCTGTTTCTGTTCTTTTTTTGTTTATTTTGTTTTTTAGATTCAGTTGTTGATCGATATGTATTTACTGCCTTTTTATTATTCATGTTTTTTTATCTTCATCTTAAAGAAGAACCTTTAAGCATTTTATATAATAATGGTTTGGTGGTCATGAAATCCCTTAGCTTTTTCTTGTCTGGGAAACCCTTTTTCTTCTTCTTCTTTTTTTTTAAGATTTTTAAAAATATATGTTTAGAGAGATAGGAATGAAGGGAGAAAGAGAGGGAGAGAAACATCAGTGTGTGGTTGCCTCTCGCATGCCCCTTATTGGAGACCTGGCCTGCAACCCAGGCATGTGCCCTGACTGGGAATTGAACTGGTGACCCTTGGGGTTCACAGGCCTGTACTCAATCCACTGAGCCATACCAGCCAGATGCTAGGAAACATTTTATCTGCCTTTTGATTCTACATGATAGCTTTGCTGGGTAAAGTAACCTTGGTTGTATGTCCTTGCTCTTCATCACACTGAATATTTTTTTGCCAATTCCTTCTAACCTGCAAAGTTTCTTTTGAGTAATAAGCTGACAGTCTTATAGGAGTTTCCTTGTAGGTTGCTAACTGCTTTTCTCTTGCTGCTTTTAAGATTCTCTGTCTTTAATCTTTGTCATTTTAATTATGCTGTGTCTTGATGTGGGCCTCTTTAGGTTAATTTTGATGGGATTTTCTACACTTCTTGGATTTGTATACCTATTTCCTTCACCAGATTAGGGAAGTTTTCCTTCATTATTTTTTCACATAGATTTTCAAGTTCTTGCTCTCTCTCTACTTCTGGCACCCACATGATGCAAGTGTTGGCATACTTGAAGTTGTCCCAGAGGCTCCTTACACTAACATCTGTTTTTTTTTTTTTTTTAATTCTTTTCTCTCCTTGTTGTTCTGTTTGGGTATATTTTGGTTTCTTATATTTCAAATCACTGATTTGATTCTCCACTTCATCCACTTTGCAGTTGATTCCCTATAAATTGTTCTTTATTTCAATTAATATATCCTTCATTTCTGACTGGATCTTTTTTGTGCTGTTGTGGTCTAAGCTGAGTTCCTTGAGCACCCTTATAATCAATATTTTGAACTCCACATCTAGCAGATTGTCTCCATTTTGTTTAGTTCTTTTTCTGGAGTTCTGTTCTGTTCTTTCATTTGGGCTATGTTTCTTTGTCTACTAATTTTGTCAGCCTCCCTGTGTTTGTTTCTATGTATTAGGTAGAGCCACTACATCTCCCAGGCTTGGTGGAGTGGCCTAATATAGTAGGTGTCCTGTGGGGTCCAGTGACACAAACTCCTTAATTACCCAAGATGGGTACTTAAGATATACTCACCATGTGGGCTGTGTACATCCCTCTGTTGTAGTTGAGCCTTGATTGCTGTTGACATGTACTAAGGTCAGCCACCACTTGTGTTCTGTCCAGGGTCACACATTATAAGCTACAAAGCAATCTGCTGATGGCTGCTACTTGTGCTGAGCTTAGAGGTTCTCAGGAAAGGCCAACCTGTGAACCAAGGCTGGCTGCTACTAGTGCCAGCCCTGGGGCAACATAATGAGATGTGTGGGGCTCTCTGAAACCAGATGCTTCTTGTTTGAGGGATTTTAGGAAAATATGAAACATGGTCCAAGACAAGCCATTGGTATGGAAAAGCCCCTGGAAACAGCTTGGGTAGGCCAAAAAGTTGGGTGGAGCCAGGCCTCAGGGACTCCCAGGGTACGCAAACAGTGTGAACCAGGTTGATGGAGTCTCAGATATGGTATCTGCCTGCTAGCTCTGTGGTTTTGTTGACAGAGGGCTCAGAAAAGTAATAATAGCCTCTGCCACCATTACTGTCTGGAATAAAGCTGCCCCAGGTCTCACCCTGATGCCGGACAATTCAGTTCTTTCCTATATATTACTGATACCTTTTAATCTGCTGCCAGTGCACTGGAGCTCAGAGGACGTGAATCTGTGTGCAGACCCTTTAGGAGGAATTGACTGGAACTTTAGAAGTTTCTGTCTTCCATAGCCCCAGTGATGCTGGTTTGTACAGACAGAAGTTATGAAGACTTATCTTCTTGGTACTGGAACTCTGAGTTGGGGAGCCTGGTGCGGGGTTGGGACCCCTTGCTCCTCAGCTATTCCTCATGATTTTTATCCACCACATGCAGGTATCAGATTAGCCTGTTCCACATTTCCACCCCTCCTACCAGTCTTGATGTGGTTTCTTATTTAATTCTATAGTTGTAGGACTTCCATTCAGTTTAATTACTGATGGTTCTGAATGATGGTTGTTTTATAGTTTATTTGAAGTTTTGATGTGGTTGTGCAAGGTGAGTTATGTTTACCTATGTCACCAATTTCAAGGACTCCATTTTACTGCCTTTTGAAAAACAGCTGAGGTTCTGAATTATGGGGACCATAGTTGACATTTCTTGTTATGGCCTTAATATACATAATAAACATAATTAACCTAGACTTATTTGACAGCCATGATAGAGATTTGATTGAATGAGATTTTAATTACTTAACAACCAAGCAGGCTATTATTTAAAATTTTATAAACAAGCAACCAAAAATCCTTTACAGAATGCTTCCAGAGAATAATAGTAGAAAATATAAGTGGCTTGAAAATACCATGCCTTGTGTATATCAGTTTTACAAACATTGCTCATGATTAGTAACTGGTGTTTTGCAGAAAAAAATGCATATTCACCATTCATCTTTCCATGTTTACATCCTCTAAGCATATGGGAAGGGGTCTGATGCATCAATTTTGAAACTATTTACAAATGGCTCTACTTATTGGTTTATACTTCATGTTCAACAACAAGAATTTTTCTGAGAGCCTATATAGCAAACATCCTGAGGTTGATGCCTGCCCTCTAGGAATTGATCTTTTGCACAGGGATATATAATCTATACCTGTGGTTCAGAAATCATTAGGAAGCAACTCAAGGAGAAATATGATTAAAAACCTGAGTGTGGGGAGCAAATGACAAACACCAGGGAAATTAGAGGTCGATGAGCTCTGTGTGTACTGCAGAGGCCCAAAAAACCTTGAGGAGAGGACCAACATTTTTACAGGCCATATGCATGAAGCAAGAGCACATTCCAAGAGTCAAGAAAAAATATGAGCAATGGCAGCTGGGAGCAATGGCTCCTAAAAGTAGGAGCCTGGGAAGGCAGCTGGGACTCAGTGAGGTTCTAGGCCTGAGTTTCTATAAATGGCCCAGGACCAGGTGGAAAAATAGGCTGGGATGAGAGAGAAATGCTTGAGTGACATACTCAGGAAAGCATTAGATATTTTTGAGCAAAGAACAATCTGGCAATGGTTACTAAATCCCAGACTAACCTGTGTTTTTTTATGGTACTTATTACCTTTCAACTTGTTAGGGAGAGTATGTTGTTATTATGTTTCTTGTCTATTGCCTGTTACCATGTTACCTTCCTGACCTGACCAATGTGGCTCAGTTGATTGGAGAATCATCCTGTACACCAAAAGGTTGCAGGTTCGATCCCTAGATGGGGCATATATAGGAAGCAACCAATCGATGTTTCTCTCTCACATCCATATTTCTCTATCCCTTCTTTTTAAAAATTAATAAACATATTTAAAAAATAAAACATTGTTAGATGTCCAAGAAGTCAAGGGTCTTCAGCGTCTAAAATAGTGCCTGGCACATAGTAGGAACTCAATAAATAATTACTGAATAAACACTATTTTAAAATTTGTCTCAATACCAAAAATGTTTAAAATGTTAAATCATGGAAAGCGAGATATTAAAAAGTTACTGAATTTCTCTCTATTGAACTCATTTGCGTTTTTAAAAAGGCCTTGAAAGACAAAGAAATTATTTGGTTGGGAAAATGCAGGTCACAGCAGTATTGAGATGAATCATTTTACACTAAAAGGGAAGTGGGAAACCATACTGGGGGTAGGAATAAGTAGAAGCTGGAAAAGACCACAATGTTGGCCTTTTTTTATTCAGGAACTGCTCATTATTTTTCTTCTAAAGGAAAGTTCAGTGAAGAATGGCCACTCAGCATGTTGAATTTAGTTGCAAACACTGATCATTTGGCACAGCATAACATAGCCTTAAAACATGCTTAAATACTAAAAATTAAGTGTATCATCTTACATTTAAACTCAAAGTAAGTGTGTGTGTGCACATGCTCACACAAAATCACACATCACTTAGTGTAAATGAGAACAGTCTCCCTACATAAAGATGTTGCTGCTCACTACCAAGTGGGGTATGCATGTGTTTTTAGCATAGCAATCTGTGTCATAAGAGCCATGTTTCCTTGTCATATCCCTTTGTAACACTAGTATGAATTTGTAAGACAGCTACCTCCACGTACTCTTTTTTCATCACTGGGTACCCAGTCCACCTTTCTCACCTACTTCTCCCTTGCCCCCTGGACCCATAGTACATTTAAATACCTTAAGGGTGTCTCTCATGTTACTATTTACCCAGAATCATATTAAGTGGGAAATGGGTTGTACACCTCAAATGTATTGTACAATTTAAGTTTTAGAAAAGCTAATACAATAAAAGTCTGACCAAGGATGATACCGTAGAGGTTCAGAATATCTTGCCCCAAAATATTTCACTTTGGCATATTGTTTATTTTGAATTAAAGGTACTTGAGAACAGCAAGTACATGAAGGACACTCTGACCCTCCTTTGTCCCCCTGAAAGCAGGTAATGAAATCTCCCATGTGAAAGGTACCCTCCTTGCACATTCTTATCATCAGAGACAGGGATTTAGGGCCAAGAAGATTGTATAAACAAACACTGTTACTTCTTCACCATGTTAATATCCCTAGCCCAAACCTCTTTGTCTTGTCAGTTCTTCACAAACATATTATTTCTTTGTCTACAAGGTATGAAAGCTTGTAACTTTGGTCATTTCTTTGTCTTATATCTTTGTGGGGCCCTGGTGTGTATATATGTTTATCCATAATTAAAATCGCTTATTTTTCTTGTTAATCTATCTTTTATTATGGGGGACAGAAGAGCTCTCAGCCAAGAAGCTAGAAGGGTAGAGGGAAAATAGTTTTCTCCCCTTACAATACTTTATACTTTGAAAATCCCACACAATGGGTCAAGTTACCCTTTTCAGATATGAAGTGCCTAGCCCATTGCATCTGTTAGCTCCCACAGGTCCCCTGTCCACCTTTCTTCGTTGCCCTGTGTCTCTCCGGGAGGACTGCCCTGACTGGACCATGTCTATAAACTCCATTGCCTACTCCTTTGGGGATCCCTAGAAAGAGACTAGAGAATGGAGAGGTGAATCGGGACAAGAAGACAATTCTTCTGATAAGAGATTATAGTGGGTGGTACCAGGTAATGGTGAAGATGGTGATATGGTGAAAGTAGAGTCTACAGGGTTTGCTGACAGGATTTGCATTTGTGAAATGCAAGATAAAGGAAGGCTGTCCAGGCTTTGGCCTTAGCAAGTGGAAGGAGAGAGTGACAATGGTGAAAACAGGGAAGAATGTGAAGGAACAAGCTTGGCAAGGATAGCAGGAGTTAGGTTTTATATGTAGTAGAGTCGAGAAAACTCCTAAATGCCCAGATCCAGATGTTGAGTAGGCAGATGTTCAAGCCTACAGTTTAGGGAAGAAGTTGAACTGGACATACAAATTTGAAAATCATCAGAGTGTAGATAGGATTTTCAGCGATGAGACTGAGGATGTAAAATATTGAATTTTTAAAATATCATTTCACATACATATTGATAAACAAATACTAACTGTTCTAAACACTACTCACAATTCAAAGTATTGACTTCCAGCCAAGATGGAGATGTAGGTAGATATGCTTTTCCTCCTCACACAAAAAAAGGACAACAACAAATTTTAAAGAAACAACTAAAACTAACAGAACACTGAACTGTATGGAAGTCCAACAACCAAAGAGTTAAAGAATAAACATTCATCCAGACTGGTAGGAAGGGTGGAGACAGGCAACTGGGGCAGATAGGATGGTGGCAAGGTGGCAACTAGAGGACTGGGTGGGTGAGGTGGTGGCTGGCAGACCAGGCGTTCACACATTTGTGTGCAGATAAACGAGGAGAAACAACTGGGAAGCGAGAGAGTCCATTCAACCCAGGGTTCCAGCCTGGGAAAAGAAAGCCTCAAAACCTATAGCTGTAAAAACTTGTGGGAGTTGCAGTGGTGGGAGAAATTCCCAACCTCACAGGAGAGTTTGTTGGAGAGACCCACAGGGTCCTAGAATGTACACAAAACTACCCACCCAGGAATCAACACCAGAAGGGTCCAATTTGCTTGTGGGTAGTGTGGGAGGTAACTGAAAGCTAGCCAAGATCTGCACAAGCAGCATTGTTCCCTTTCAAACCCCTCCCCCACATACAGCACCACAGTGCAGCAAACTGGGTTGCCCCGCCCTGGTGAATACCTAAGGCTCCGCCACTTACAATGCAACAGGTGCTCCAAGACAAAGAAATATGGCCCAAATGAAAGAACAGAACAAAACTCCAGAAAAAAACAGCTAAGCCAACCTATGCAGAGTTCAAAACACTGGTAATCAGGATGCTCATAGAAGTGGTTGTGTATAATCACAAAGTAGAGGAAAAAGTGAAGGCTATGCAAAGTGATATAAAGAAAAATATACAGGGAACCAACAGTGAATCAAATCAATGATTTAGAGCAGAAGAAAGAAATAAACATTCAACCAGAGCAGAATGAAGAAAGAAGAATTTAAAAAAAAAAAAATGAGGAGAGGCTTAGGAACCTCTGGGACAAGTTTAAATGTTCCAACATCTGAATCATAGGGGTTCCAAAAGGAGAACAAGAAGAGCAAAACATTGAAAACTTATTTGAACAAATAATGAAGGAGAACTTCCTTAATTTGGTGAAGGAAATAGACTTCCAGGAAACTCAGAAGTCCCAGAGAAGTTGGACCCAAGGAAGAACACACCAAGGCACATCATAATTACATTACCCAAGATAAAAGATGAGAGAATATTAAAAGCAGCAAGAGGAAAGGAGAGAGTTACCTGCAAAGGAGTTCCCATAATACTATCAGCTGATTTCTCAAAAGAAACCTTGGCAAGCAAGAAGGGGCTAGAAAGAAGTATTTGAAGTCATGAAGTCATGAAAGCCAAGGACCTACATCCAAGATCACTCTCTCCAGCAAAGCTATCATTTAGAATGAAAGGGCAGGTAAAGTGCTTCCCAGATAAGGTCAAGTTAAAGGAGTTCATCCTCACCAAGCACTTATTATATGAAATGTTACAGAGACTTATCTAAGAAAAATAAGATCAAAACTAGGAACAGTAAAATGACAACAAACTCATAACTACCAACAACTGAACCTAAAAATAAAAAAAAAGCAACAAACTAAGCAAACAACTACAACAGGAGCAGAATCACAGAAATGGCGATCACATGGAGGGTTATGAGCAGGGTTGAGCCAGGGGGACAATGGGGGAAAAGGTACAGGGAATAAGAAACATAAATGGTAGGTACAAAATAGACAGGGGAAGATTAAGAATAGTATAGGAAATGGAGAAGCCAAAGAACATATATGTATGAACCATGGACATGAACTAAAGGATGGGGGGCATAATGGTGGGAAGAAAGGTACAGGGTGGAGGGGAATAAAGAGGAGAAAAAATGTGACAACTGTAATAGTATAATCAATAAAATATACTTAAAAAATAAAAAGAACCAATTGAAAGTATCAAAAATTGTTTATTTGTAAGTAGAAACACACACAAAGCTCATCAGGTTTTTTTGTTTGTTTGTTTGTTTTTTACCTATGGCCTTGTATTATCTTCTTTGAGTCACTTTTCCAAAGATGGTAAGTAAACTTATGATTTCATTACAACCTGTTCCCTGGGTGACCACATTAATTACAGAATTTTCCCCTACATTTTTATTACTTTAATTGAAATTGGCCTGTCTTGTTTCATTGAAATATAAATTCCCTTAGGAAATTTCCCCCTTCTTTTGAATATGAGTGAGGATTCAGTAGCTGAACCAAAGAAAGATATGAGGAAAGCACAAGTAACTTTTACCGCTTACTGAAAAATATTGAGAAATGAGGAAATTGCCCTGGCTGGTGTGGCTCATTGGGTTGAGTGCTGGCACATGAACCAAAGGGTCGCTGGCTCAATTCCCAGTAAAGAAAGGCACATGCCTGGGTTGCAGGACCAGTTCCAAGCGGGTGGCGTGAGAGAGGCAACCACACATTAACATTTCTCTCCTTTTCTTTCTCCCTCCTTTCCCCACTCTCTAAAACTAAATAAACGAAATCTTAAAAAAAAGAAAAGAAAAATGACGTTGGTTTCAACAAACTGCCTCCTTTCAGAACTGTGTTATTTTTTGAGTGGTAGCAGGACTCTGTGAGCCTGTACCAGGGTCCAGGGCACCTTCTGTGGCTCAGGCACTAAATTGGTCTGAAGCAAAGTGTTTTAAGATAAAACATTTTCCCCCTTATTTCAAAAGAACAATATGTTAACTCTAGAAAATTTAGACTTTGCAGGTAAACAAACAAAAGAAAAGAAAAAGTTCCCATAAATAATTGCTACTCACATTTTGGTAAGTAGCTATCTTGTCTTTTTGCTCTGTATATATAGTTTTCTCCCCAGTTGAGATTATATAATAAAAAGTGTTTTGTCATCTACTTTATTTATTTATTTATATTGTTGTTCTATTACAGTTGTCCCTATTTTACCCTGTTGTTCTCTCCTGCCCCACCCATTCTCCAGCTCCCACAGTTAATCCCCAGCCTGTTGTCCATATCTATGGTTCATTTATATTTGTTCTTTAACTAGGCCCTTCCACTTCTTTCCTTCTTTATCTTTCTCCTCCCTACCCTCTGGTCCCTGTTAGTCTGTTCCTTGTTTCCATGCCTCTGGTTCTATTTTGCTTGCTTGTTTATTTGTTTTCTTCATTATGTTGTTCTTACAGGTGAGATCATATGGTATTTTACTTTTACTACCTGGCTTACTTCACTTAGCATGATGCTCTCCAGTTCCATCCATGCTGCTGTGAAGGGTAGGAGCTCCTTCTTTCTTTCTGCTGTGTAGTATTCCATTGTGTAAATGTACCACAGTTTTCTGATCCACTCATTTACTAAGGGGCACTCAGGCTGTTTCCAACACTTGGCTATTGTAAATAATGCTGCTATGAACATAGTGGTGTATAGGTTCTTTTGAATTGGTGTCTCAGTATTCTTAGAGTATAATTCCAGCAGTGGATTGTGGTCAAAAAGCAGTTCCATTTTTAGGGTTTTTTTTTTTTTGAGGAATTCCATACTGTTTTCCACAGTGGCTGCACCAGTCTGCATTCCCACCAACAGTGCACTAGGGTTCCCTTTTCTCCACTTCCTCACCAGTGCTTGTTGATTGTTGATTTGTTAATGATGGCTATTCTGACAGGTGTGAGTTGGTATCTCACTGTGGTTGTAATTTGCATCTCTGATGGTTAGTGATGTTGAGATCCTTTCATATGTCACTGGGTCTTCTATATGTCCTACTTGGAGAAGTGTCTGTTCATATCCTTTGCCCATTTTTTAATTGATTTAACTATATGGTTAAGTGAACATTTTTCAATTCATTAAATATTTTTCTATGATGTCTGTTAAAGAGAAAATAATGGCCCAAAATACTGCCATTTGTACTAAAGCCCATGGTACCAAACCTAAATTTAGTATCTGACCTAATTGGTGTTTCAACCTTTCCTGCATAATCTTAATCAACCAGTCTCAAATTTCCCAGTCAAGCACCAGTAAGGTAATCTGTCATGTGGGTCCTCTCCATTCCTCACATTGGAAGAACAGGCAATCTCTATGATAAAAATCCTTCCCCCAACCCTGGCTGGTGTGGCTCAGTTGGTTGGAGCATCTTCCTAGAATTGAAAGGTTATATATTTGATTCCCAGTTCAGGTTTATACTTAGGTTGCAGGTTCAATGCCTGGCTCAGGCCCATACTCAGTCATATACATTCCTCGGTCTGGGCAATATAAGAGGAAACCAATAGATGCTTTTCCCTTGCATTGATTTCTTTTCCTTCCTCTCTTCCTCTCTCTAATAGCAATGAGAAAATGTCAAGTGAGGATTAAAAAAACAAAAACAAAAACACTTTCCCCCCAAAAAAGGAGTCTTGGTATGAAAACAATCTTTACTCTTCTTTTGTAAATAACTACTTTTTTCACTCTTCTTCCTTTCAAAACCTTCCATTTTGTATAGCTCCTCTGAGCACCATATTATTTGCTTGATAGGATAGTGCCTGATTCATGAATCACTTAATAAAGCCAATTAGATCTTCAAATTTACTTGGTTGATTTTGTATTTTTAACACACCTTTTTGTGTGTGTGGTTAAAGAAATTAATATGGATTCATCAAAATTCAAGATAAATGATAAAATAGACATTTATTTCATAGCTATATTTTCAACATATTGCTATGGATCACTATGAGCTGTTGTCTAAGACCTTTCTTACTTGCCTTTATTTTTAAAAATTTTAAAAGATTTTATTCATTTATCTTCAGAGAGAGGGGAAGGGAGGGAGAAAGAGAAGGAGAGAAACATTAATATGTGAGAAAAACATCAGTTGGTTGCCTCTCACACACCCCCAACCAGCGACCTACCCATGCCTCAACCCACACATGCCTCAACCCAGGCATGTGTCCTGACTGAGAGAAAGTCGAACCAGTGACCTTTTGGTTCACTCGCAGTGAACCGAAGCCAGCACTCAATCCACTGAGCCACAACAGCCAGGGCTTTACTTGCTTTTAGAAGTTCATTTTGGATAAAATAGTTGAAGTCAAATTAAAATGGTACATTGTACAAAAAGGCTAGAAAATAATTTAATGCTGGCATCTGATACATATCCTACAGATGACCCCAAATTTACTTAACTAATTCTAATTTTCATTGTTTCTAAATCTTCACTATTATAAATAATGCCTTGTTTATAACATCGTTTTAGGTACACGGATTCCACAAAACGCCCTGGTTTTGGACAGCCTACTCCAGAAAAATTAATCCATGTTTAGAAACAACAAATGGCTACAAAAAGCTCCAAAGTCAAGTTCTTTAGGCCTTCATTTCGAGCTCCATTGGCTATTAGTAAACTGTTGCTCAATTAAATTTTAATAAGTAGGTTGGCCTGTTTTGTTTTTGTACACAGCAGATTAAATGTGACAAATGAAAGGAGCTGGTAGGGATGGGGGGATAACAATAGGGGGAGGGGAGATTATGCAATATGAATGGCTGGGGGGTTCTGTTAGGTCCCTGCAAAAAGGCAGTAGGAGGACACTCATCATTTTTTTAATAAAATATTTTGTAAGCATATGATATGTACTAGCACTGTGAAGACATGCCCAGCCAGCTGGGGAGAGAAAAACAAAAATTCAGTGAAAAGTTTATTTTTAACTATTCCTTCCAATAGTTAAAAATAAAAAGTGTTGATATTTGCATGAGAGTCAGTTACTCGGATAGAGCTCAAAACTAGGACACCTCATTGCCTGAACTTGCCGTTTCAGAGTGTTTTAGTTAATATTCAAATCAACAACAGCTGTGAGAACAAAACCAGCACAGCATCAACACAATAGGCTGAATTTTGCTGGCAAGTTTTGTCAGTTTCTTTAATTGAAAACTGCCATGGAATTTTATCTATGTGTATATATAAAACTGACATAAAATGTTGTTGAAATACACAGAATTCATCAGCTTGAAAAAAGTTTTAAGAATATCCAAATGTAAATAGACTCCATTCAAAAATCCTAATCTATTTTGAGTTTTAAATAAAATTACTGCCAGATGAAATGTTTTACCTTCACCTCTTATTTTATCTGATTTACATTTCTCTCAAGGGAAAAAATATTTCTGCCAACAGCAAATATATTTTGCACCATAAATATGCCTTGTAGCAATATCCTTATAAAAGCCACATAATTTCAAGATCAACGAAAACAAAAACAAAAAAAGAACAAAGAAGTTGAAGGAAGAAAATAAAATTTAAAATTTTTATTTAGATTAAAAGCTAGTCAGTAGAACTACTATATCATTTTACATTGTGTAAATGACATTGTGGGGGGACTCCACCCACAGGCCCCTGGCCACCATGGATGAGAATAAGTCTACCAAGACATGATCTGCTTGGGGAGGAAAGGTGGTTGATCTCTTAAAGAGAAGGGCCAAGAGCCTTCCCCTCAATGGGCTTTTTATTGGGTTCAGTTTGCATAGAAATACAGGTAAAGTTTATTAATCATTGCCAGGCAGTAAGGATCAAACAACAGATAGCATACAAAGAACTATGAGGGCTTATTCTGAGTCAGGGTCTGTTAGCTAAAGGGCTACAAAAACTTTGGGAAACAAACTCATTTCCTGCTCAGACCCTGATCATTTAATTAAGAGTGTTCTTAGCAAAGCAGGTTTCACAGGATTTTACGTATTCTTTCTTAGGCCTGATTACCCTGGGGAACCCACCCTTTCCAGCCCAGGGCTGCACCTCCCTCTGTCATTGTTTCAGGCTTAAGCCAGGCAGGGGAAGTAAGGCAGTCAATAGATTAGGAGACTTCTCACAAACAGAATGAGGACTCAGGTTTTGTCAAAGCTGAGGGGCGAGGGTCCATCACCCCCTTTTGCTATAGCCCCCCAAGTCCTACCCTGAGGACCTCCCATGATCATGCCTGTTTTAGGTCGTCCCTCCCTTGAGGAATCTTACCCATCATTGGTTAATCAATCATGCATTGGGGGCCAGGCAGGGTGAAGTAAAAGGGGCAGAGGCAGCACCTCTGCCAGGAAGATAAGCTTTGTCTCCTTAGTGGCTTATGGTCCCAAGGTTGCTTACTCAGCCTTAGCCATGATGGGGTTACAGCTTCTGAAACCAGGCAGGGCAGTTCCCAACATGACATACAAAATGCTTAGATTTTTGTAAAGAAAGAAGTATTACTGACATATCAAGAAAGAAAATGGTCTAACAGTTCCCTCTACTGGATGTCTTCATAGAAAGCTAGACATACTGAAGTCTTACATAATGGAATGCACAGAAATGGGGATACAAGACAAACCTGAATGGTGGTCTCTCTGGGAAGGAAGGGGCATGGCAGGAAGGAAGAGCTGTGGGAGCACTATTGTCTATATTCTTTGAGTTTTTTTGGTTTAAAATTAGTAAGTGTATATTGTATTGATTATTGAGAATTTAGAAAATACAGATAAACAATAAAAATCAACTGTGATTCCATTACTCAGAGATGACCTCATTAACAATATTAGGTATAGCTTGCTAATTTTTTCTCTACATACATACGTATTTGAACATTAAATGTAATAAAAATGAATTACACAATATTTACTATTTCACTTACTAACATAAGTTGGGTACATCTTTCCATGTTAACATAGGCAGATTTGTAATATCAGTTTTAAAAAGAGCCATAGTTTTCTCTTATGAGCACGTGGGATAATTTATTTACCAAAAAAATATGGAAAGCTTCACGAATTTGCGTGTCATCCTTGTGCAGGGGCCATGCTAATCTTCTCTGTATCATTTCAATTTTAGTATATGTGCTGCTGAAGTGAGCACTATTCTTTGAGTTTTTTATGGTAATAACATTCATCACATAATTTTTACAAATTTTAAATAAGACACAAAATTTTATATACAATATTATGTCAATTTAGTTAAAATTCTATATCTATATCTAAATAGACATATTTAGGTAGGATCACACCAGATGTCAATAGTTTTTAATTTTGGCCGTAAGGATTATGGATGATACTTTTCTTTTTTATGGTCTTTTGTGTTTTCTAAATGTTTTCTAATAAGCATTCAGTGGTTTTTCAAATAAAAGATATTTTATTTATCAATAAATAGTTTTAAAAGCCTAGTAAACTGTGGCTGGTGTGCCTCAGTTGCAACATCAGCCTGTAACTGAAGGGTTGTGGGTTGGATTCTGGATCAGGGCACATAACTATGTTGCAGGTTCAGTCCCCAGTTGGACACATACGATGCCTGGTCCAGGTGCATACAATCCCAGGTCAGTGTGTGTATGGGAGGCAACTGATGGATGCTTCTCTCTTGCATCAATGTTTCTCTCTCTCTCTTCTCTCCTTTCTCCCTCTAAAAAGGAAGAAAGAAAAGTATCCTTGGGTGAAAGAAAAATAAATAAATTAAAAAAATAAAAGCCTAGTAAAAATTAGGACATAAAAATTTTTTCTCTCTTTTTAAATTAGTTTTTATTTTTCAATTGCAGTTGAGTGATGCAAACCTCAGCTGATGGGGTCCATGGCGTTATGGATGAGACACGACAAATTCACACAGATTACGGAATCCTGTGGAGGAAAAGGGAGTGAGCTGCTTTTGTCTCAAGAGGAGAAATGCCTTGGCCGTTGCCTTAACAAGCTTTTATTGCTTTTCAGGACACATTACATGATGGTTCTCATTTACAATGCACAGGTTCACTTTAAGTGGTTACCTTTTACAGAAAACAAAGGAGAGGATGCAGGTAATCACATCACAGAAGAAGGATATTTGCAAATGTAAAGGGAAAAGTGGTTATACCGGTTACACTCCATACTGGGGAGTTTTAGCATGGATTTTAGGAAGTTACAGTAAGCACTTGCTATCTCAATTCAGGGTGAGGGAGTTTTAGCAAAAAGCAAGTCTCAAAGTGGCCTCGGTACATTGCAGTCCTGATTCCCCATGGGAGACCTATCCGTGGGTGTGGATCCTATGCAACTCTGAATGGGAGCTGGGCCCACGCCATGAAGAATGGTCTCCTATAGTTGACATTTAATATTATGTTAGGTTCAGGTGTACAACATAGTGATTAGACTCTTATATAACTGCAAAGGATCATCGTAATAAATATTCTACCCATCTGACACCATACATAGTTTTTAGAATATAACTATATTCTCTATGCTGTACTTTACATTCCCACGAGTATTATGTAACTATGAATTTGTACCTCTTATTCCCTTCACCTTTTTCACCCAGCATTTCAACCCCTCTCCTGTCAACCACAAGTCTATTCACTGTATCTATTTTGTTCATTTATTTTGTTCTTTAGATTTCACATATAGTAATCGTTTTTCTCTTCAGACTTAATTCACCTCAACACAATGCCCTCTAGATCCATCCATGTTGTTGCAAATAGCAAGATTTCATTCTTTTTATGACCAATTAATATACCATTGTATATATGTACCACATATTTATTCATTCATCTATTGATGGGCACTTAGGCTTTCATATCTTGACTATTGTAAATCATGCTGCATTGAACATATGCATGTAAATGTCTTTTAAATTAGTGTTTTGGGATTCTTTAAATAAATACACTAAAGTGGAATCACTGGGTGCTTTCTGGACTCTTAAAGTCTAATTTGTCTGTTATAAGTATTGCCACCCCAGCTTTTATGTTTGTTTTCTTTTCATGAAAATCTTCTCCCATCTCTTTATTTTCAGTCTGTGTTTGCCTTTTCACCTGAAGTGAGTCTCTTGTAGGCAGCAAATATAAGGATCATGTTTTATTATTCATTCAGCCACCCCGTCTCTTTTATTTATTTATTTATTTTTAATTTATTTATTTTTACTGATGTTTAAATACAGTTGTCTCCATTTTCCCATCCCCAACTCCCCCCACCCTACCCACCCTCACCTCCCACCCTCAACCCTACCCCCCTATGGCTTTGTCCATGAGTCCTTTATACATGTTCATTTACATCCCTTTCCCTTCTTTCCCACATTATTTCCCTCTCTCCTTCCCTCTGGTTACTGTCAGTTTGTTGTCAATTTCAATGTCTCTGGTTATATTTTTTGCTTGTTTGTTTTGTTAATTAGGTTCCACTTGTAGGTGAGATCATATGGTATTTGTCTTTCACCACCTGGCTTATTTCACTTAGCATAATGCTCTCCAGTTCCATCCATGCTGTCACAAAAGGTGTAAGCTCCTTCTTTCTTTCCACTGTGTAGTATTCCATTGTGTAAGTGTACCACACTGAGTCATCCACTCACTTAGTGATGAGCACTTAGGCTGCTTATAGCACTTGGGTATTGTAAATTGTGCTGCTATGAATAGAGGAGTGCATAGGTTCTTTTGAATTGGTGTTCCAGGATTCTTAGAGTATAATCCCAGCAGTGGAATGGCTGGGTCAAAAGGCAATTCCATTTTTAGTTTTTTGAGGAAATTCCATACTGTTTTCCACAGTGGCTGCACCAGTCTGCATTCCCACCAACAGTGCACTAGGGTTCCCTTTTCTCCACAACCTCTCCAACACTTGTTGTTTGTTGATTTGTTTATGATGGCCATTCTGACTGGTGTGAAGTGGTTTCTCATTGTGGTTTTAATTTGCATCTCTCTGATTGCTAGCAATGCTGAGCATCTTTTCATATCTCTCTGGGCCCTCTATATGTCCTCCTTGGAAAAGTGTCTGTTCAGGCCCTTTGCACATTTTTTAATTATATTGTTTGTCTTCCTAGAGTGGAGTCGTGTGAGTTCTTTATATATTTTAGAGATCAAACTCTTGTCCAAGATTTCATTGGCAAATATATTTTGCCATATAGTTGGTTCCCTTTTCATTTTGCTAATGTTTTCTTTACCCATGCAGAAGCTTTTTATTTTGATGAAGTCCCATTTGTTTATCCTTTTTTTATGTCCTTTGCTCTAGGGGACATATTGGTGAAAATATTGTTATATGGAACATCTGAGATTTTCCTGCCTATCTTCTCCTCTAGGGCTTTTATGGTATCATGATGTATATTTAAGTCTTTTATCCATCCTGACTTTATTTTTGTGTATGTTGTACATTAGTGGTTGAGTTTCATTTTTTTTTTTTTTTGCATGTAGCACCACTTGTTGAAGAGGCTATTTTCACTCCATTTTATGCTTTTGTCCTTTTTGTGGAATATTAATTGACCTTAGAGACTTGGGTTTATTTCTGGGCTCTCTATTCTGTTCCATTGATCTATGTGTCTGTTCTTATGCCAGTACCAGGCTGTTTTGATTACTATGGACTTGTAATATAGTTTGATGTCAGGTATTGTGATCCCACCTACTTTGTTCTTCATTCTCAAAGTTGCTGTCACTATTTGGGATTGTTTATGGTTCCATATAAATTTTTAAAATGTTTTTTCTATATCTGTGAAATGTTCCAATCCCAAGACACCCCATGTCTTAAATAGAACACTTAATCTATTTACATTTAGCAGTCTGCCATGACAAAGTAACTGCTTGAGCTAAAGCTGACTCATCCATTTACATTTAAAGTAAATATTGATAGGTATGTAGTTATTGTCATTTTATTATTCATATTCTCAATCTTTTTTCTTCTTAAAGAAGTCCCTTTAACATTTCTTTTATTTTTAAATATTTTATTTATTTATTTTTAGAGAGAGGGGACAAGAAGGAGAAAGAGAGGGACAGAAACATCAATGTGTAGTTGCCTCTCACACACCTCCTACTGGGGACCTGGCTCACAACCCAGGCATGTGCCCTGAACTGGGAATCTAACTGGGGACCCTTTGGTTTGCAGGCCTGCACTCAATCCACTGAGCTACACCAGCCAGGGTCCTTTAACAGTTCTTGTAATACTGGTTTGGTTGTGATGAACTCTTTTAGCTTCTTCTTGTCTAAGAAGCTCTTTTTCTGTTCTTTGAGTCTAAATAATAGCTTTGCTGGGTAGAGTAATCTTGGTTATAGGTCCTTGCTTTTCATCACTTTGAATATTTTGGGCAAATCCCTTCTGGCCTGCAAAGTTTTTGTTGAGAAGTCAGCTGACAGTCTTATGGGAGCTCCCTTGTAGATAATTGCCTTTCTCTTGCTACTTTTAAGATTCTCTCATTGTCTTTAAATTTTGTCATTTTCATTCTGATATGCCTTGGTGTGGGCTTCTTTGGGTTCCTCTTGTTTGGGTATCTCTGTGCTTCTGGACTTGTGTGTTTATTTCCTTTACCAACTTAAAGAAGGTTCCCATCATTATTATTTTCACATAAGTTTTCAATTTCTTGCCCTTTCCCTTCTCCTTTTGGCACCCTTGAGATATGAATGTTGGTACATTTGAAGTTATCCCAGAAGATCCTTAAACTATCCTTGTTTTTGGGGATTTGGGCTTTTTTTTTTTTTTGGCTGTTCTGATTGTCTTTTTTTAAAGTATATTTTATTGTTTATGCTATTACAGTTGTCACATTTTTTCTCCCCTTTATTCCCCTCTGCCCTGCCCTCCCCTTCCCACCAGTATTCCTCCCCTGCCCCTTATTCATCTCCATGGGTCATACATATAAGTTCTTTGGCTTCTCCATTTCCTGTGCTATTCTTAACTTCCCCTGTCTCTTTTGTACCTACCATTTATGTTTCTCATTCCTTGTACTTTTCCCCCCATTCTCCCTCCTCTCCCTTCCTGCTAAAAACCCTCCAAGTGATGTCTGTTTTTGTGATTCTATTCCTGTTCTAGTTGTTTGCTCAGTTAATTTTCTTTTTAGGTTCAGTTGTTGATAGTTGTGAGTTTGTTGTCATTTTACTGTTCCTACTTTTGATCTTTTCCTTAGATAAGTCCCTGTAACATTTCTTATAATAAGGGCTTGGTAATAATGAACTCCTTTAACTTGATCTTATCTGAGAAGCACTTTACCTGCCCTTCCATTCTAAGTGATAGCTTTGCTGGAGAGAGTAATCTTGGATATAGGTCCTTGCCTTTCATGACTTGGAATACTTCTTTTTTTTTTTGACCATTTTTTTCTTTTTTTTAAATTTTATTTTAATGATTGTTCAAATACAGTTTTCTCCCTTTTACTCCCCATCCACCACCCCTCCCAACCCTACCCACTTCCCTCCCATTACCACCCTCCCCCTAGTTTTTGTGTATGTGTCCTTTAAGTTTGTTCCCATGAACCCTTCCCAATGTCCCCTGAAATTCCTTCTTCTCTCCCCTGTGGTCACTGTCAGCCTGTCCTCTATTTCAGTGCCTTTGGTTATATTTTGCTTGTTTCTTTGTTTTGTTGTTTAGGTTCCTGTTAAAGGTGAGATCATATGGTATTTATCTTTCACGGTCTGGCTTGTTTCGCTTAGCATAATATTTTCCAGCTCCATCCAAGCTGTTGCAAAGGGTAGGAGCTCCTTCTTTCTTTCTGCTGCATAGAATTCCATTGTGTAAATGTACCATAGTTTTTTGATCCATTCATTTACTGATGGGCATCTTGGTTGCTTCCAGCACCTACCTATTGTAAATTGTGCTGCTATGAACATCAGGGTGCAAAGGTTCTTTTGTATTGGTGTTTTAGTCTTCTTAGGATAGAGTCCCAGCAGTGGAATTGCAGGGTCAAAAGGCAGATCCATTTTTAGTTTTCTGAGGAAGTTCCATACTGCTTTCCATAGTGGTTGTACCAGTCTGCAGTCCCACCAACAGTGCACTACGGACCCCTTTTCTCCACAACCTCTCCAACACTTGTTGTTTGTTGCTTTGTTTATCATGGCCATTCTGACTGGTATGAAGTGGTATCTCACTGTGGTTTTAATTTGCATCTCTCTGATTGCTAGTAATATTGACCATCTTTTCATGTGTCTTTGGATTTTCTGTATGTCCTCCTTGGAGAATTGTTTGTTCAAGTCCTTTGCCCATTTTTTAATTGGATTCCTTGTCTTCTTAGAGTGGAGTCGTGTAAGTTCTTTATATATTTTGGAGATTAAACCCTTGTCAGAAGTGTCATTGGCAAATATGTTTTCCCATACAGTTGGTTCTCTTTTTATTTTGATACTGTTTTCTTTAGCTGTGCAGAAGCTTTTAATTTTGATGAAGTCCCATTTGTTTATTCTTTCCTTTATGTCCCTTGCTCTAGGGGACACATCAGTAAAAAAGTTTCTGCGTAAAATATCTGAGATTTTCCTGCCTACTCTCTCCTCTAGGACTTTAATGGTGTCACGTTTTATATTTAAGTCTTTTATCCACCTTGAATTTATTTTTGTATATGGTGTAAGTTGGTGCTCAAGTTTCATTTTTTTGCATGTGGCTGTCCAGTTCTCCCAATACCATTTGTTGAAGAGGCTATTTTTACTCCATTTTATGTTGCTGCCTCCTTTGTCAAATATTAATTGACCGTAGAGAGTTGGGTTTATTTCTGGGCTCTCTGTTCTGTTCCATTGGTCTATGTGCCTGTTTTTATGCCAGTACCAGGCTCTTTTGATGACAGTGGCCTTGTATTATAGTTTAGTGTCAGGTATTGTGATCCATCCGACTTTACTCTTCTTTCTGAAAATTGAAGCAGCCATTTGGGGTCGTTTATGGTTCCATATAAATTTTTGAAGTGTTTGTTCTATGTCTGTGAAATATGCCATTGGTACTTTAATAGGAATTGCATTGAATGTGTAAATTGCTTGGGTAGTATGGACATTTTGATGATATTAATTCTTCCAATCCATGAACACGTATATGTTTCCATTTGTTTGTGTCTTCCTTGATTTCTTTCCTGAGTGTTATGTAGTTTTCTGAAAACAGGTCTTTTACCTCTTTGGTTAGGTTTATTCCTAGATATTTTATTTTTCTTTTTGCTATTTCAAATGGAATTTTTTCCTTTATCTCTGCTTCTGCTGTTTCATTGTTGGTGTACAGAAATGCCTTTGATTTCTACATATTGACTTTGGATCCTGCTGTTTTGCCAAATTCATTTATTTGGTCAAGCAGTTTTTTGGTGGAGTCTATAGGATTTTCTATGTACACTATCACGTCATCTGCAAACAGTGACAGTTTTGTTTCCTCCTTTCCGATTTGGATGCCTTTTATTTCTTTTTCTTGTCTGATTGCTGTGGCTAAAACTTCCAATACTATATTGAATAGAAGAGGTGAAAGTGGACAGCCTTTTCTTGTTCCTGATCTTAGTGGAAAAGATTTTAATTTTTGCCCATTGAGTATGATGTTGGCTGTAGGTCTCTCATATATGGCCTTTATTATGTTGAAGAAGCTCCCTCTACTCCCACTTTGCTGAGTGTTTTTATCATGAATGGGTGCTGTACCTTATCAAATGCTTTTTCTGTATCTATTGATATGATCATGTGGTTTTTGTCTTTGCTTTTGTTTATGTGATGTATTACATTTACTGATTTGCAAATATTGTTCCATCCTTGCATCCCTGGAATGAATCCCACTTGGTCATGGTGTATGATCTTCTTAATGTATTGTTGGATGCGGTTTGCCAGTATTTTGTTGAGGATTTTAGCGTCAATGTTCATCAGTGATATTGGCCTGAAGTTTTCTTTCTTTGTTGTGTCTTTATCTGGTTTTGGAATTAGGATGATGTTGGCCTCATAAAAAAGAGTTTGGGAGTCTCCCATCTTTTTGGATTTTTTGGAATAGTGGGTGAAGGATAGGGGTTAGCTCTTCCTTAAATGCTTTGTAGAATTCTCCTGTGAAACCATCTGGCCCAGGGCTTTTGTGTGTTGGGAGTTTTTTGATTACTGCTTCAATTTCTTTTGTTGTTATTGGTCTGTTCAGGCTTTCTGCTTCTTCTTTATTGAGTTTTGGAAGATTACATTTTTCTAGAAATTTGTCCATTTCACCTAGGTTTTCAAATTTCTTGGCATACAGTTCTTTGTAGTAATTTTACAATCCTTTGTATTTCTGTGGTATGTGTTGTAATCTCCCCTCTTTCATTTCTGATTGTGTTTATTTCGGTTTTCTCTTTTTTTCCTTGATGAGTCTGCTTAAAGGCTTGTCGATTCTGTTTATCTTTTCAAAGAACTAGCCCTTGGATTCATTGATCCTTACAATTGTGCTTTTAGTCTCTATGTCATTTAATTCTGCTCTGATCTTGGTTATTTCCTTCCTTCTACTTGCTCTGGGCTGTCTTTGTTGTTGTTCCTCAAGTTCTTGTAGACGTAGGTTAGGTTGTTTGTTTGTAATGTTTCTAACTTTTTTAGGTGGGCCTGTATCTCTATGAACTTCCCTCTCAGGACTGCCTTGGCTGTGTCCTATAAGTTTTAGGTTGTTGTGAGTTCATTTTCATTTGTTTCCAGAAACCTTTTGATTTCTTCCCTAATATCATTCTTGACCCATTCATTGTTTAATAGCATGCTATTTAATCTCCATGATTTTTAGTGTTTTGGGTTTTTTTCCTCGGGTTGGTTTCTAGCTTCAGTCCCTTGTGGTCTGAGAAAATGCTTGGTATGATTTCAATTTTCTTGAAATTGTTGAGGCTTGTTTTGTGTCCTATCATGTGGTCTATCTTTGAAAATGTTCCGTGTACATTTGAAAAGAATGTGTATTTAGCTTGTTTGGGATGGAGGGCTCTGTATATGTCAGTAAAGTCCGTTCCATCAAGGGTATTGTTCAATGCCCCAATATGTTTGTTGATATTTTGTTTGGAAGATCTGTCCATTTTTGATAGTGGGGTGTGAAAATCCCCCACTATAATTGTGTTGCTGTCCATATCTTTCTTGAAGTCCTCTAAGTTTTTCGTTATGCATTTGGGTGCTCCTATGTTGGGTGCATATATATTTACAATATTTATGTCTTCTTGGTGGATTCTTCCCTTGATTATTATGAAGTTACCTTCTGGGTCTCTCTTTACGGACCTTTTTTGGAAGTCTATTTGGTCAGATATGAGTATAGCTACCCCGGCTTTTTTTTTTTTTCTGTCCATTTGCTTGGAAAATTTGTTTCCAGCCCTTCACTTTCAGCCTGTGCAGGTCTTTTATCCTGAGGTGGGTCTCTTGTAGGCAGCATATGTGTGGGTCATGTTTTCTTATCCATTCAGCTATTCTATGTCTTTTGATTGGAACATTTAATCCATTTACGTTTAAGGTTATTATTGATAGGTACTTATTCATTGCCTCTCTTTCTCTCTCTTTTCCTTCCCTTCCTTAAAGCAGTCCCTTTAGAATCTTTTGCAGAGCTGGTTTGGTGGAGGTGTATTCTTTTAGATTTCTTTTGTCTGGGAAGCTTCTTATTTGGCCTTCTATCTTGATTGAGAGATTTGCTGGGTAAAGTAGCCTTGGTTGCAGACCTCTGGTTCTCATTACTTGGAATATTTCTTGCCATTCCCTTCTGGTTTGGAGCATTTCTATTGAGAAGTCAGCTGTTAGACTTATTGGTGCTCCCTTGTATGTTACTTCCTGTTTTTCCCTTGCTGCCCCTAAGATTCTCTCTTTGTCTTGAAATTTTGCCATTTTAATTATGATGTGTCTTGAGGTGGGCCTCTTTGGGTTCCTTTTGATTGGGACTCTCTGTGTTTCCTGGATTTGTGTGACTTTTTCTGTCATCAAATTAGGGAAGTTATCCTTCATTACTTGTTCAAATAGGTTTTCGATCCCTTGCTCTTCTTCTCCTTCTGGTATCCCTATTATACGGATATTATTACATTTCATATTGTCTTGCATTTCTCTTAATCCCTCTTCATTCTTTCTGAGCCCCTTTTCCTTTTCTTGCTCTTTCTCGGTGTTGTTTTCTACTTGTCCTCTAGATTGCTAATCCGATCTTCTGCTTCATCAATCCTGCTTTTCATTCCTTCTACTGTGTTCTTCAGTTCCGAAATTGTATTCTTCATTTCTTGGCCCTTGCTGAGAGTTTCTATTTCCTTTTTCATGTTTATATAGTTTGCAGTGAGATTGTTGTAGTTTCCCTCTAATTTCTGATAGCTCATTGTGAGTTCATTGAACTTCCTATTAATCATTGTTTTGAACTCAATATCTGATAGTTGAGTTGCCTCTATTTCATTTAGCATTTTTCCCGAAGCTTCCTCGTTTCTCTTCAATTGGGGATTGTTTCTTTGTTGTCTCATTGTTTGTGGGTTTCTTCTTGTTAGCCTCTGTTTCTTAAATTGATCTGATCTGGTTCCCTGTAATTATGGTGTGAACTTCTGTGGTAGAATACTTGTGAGATTCAGTAGTGCATTCTCCTTTGTGTATCCTTGTGTTCACAGCTTCCCCCTACTCTTTTTTTGTGATTAGTTGGAGGAGTAAGGTGAAATGGTTTAAGACAGCAAGACAGTATACTATGATATTTACATTAGCAGCCAGTAGAGAAGAGATGGGTTATCCTTTGGCTCCTTGTAGTGTTAACCGTGATCCTCCACCTCATTATCCACGTTTTAGAAAGGATAGGAAGAAGATAAGACTCTTATTGGGGACAAGAGGATTGTTAGTTGGATCTAGAAAGCTGTGAGGCTGTGGGAGGTCAGATTCTAAGGTAGGGTTGGATTAAAGATTAGTAAATAGGAGTAGTGTGTAAAAGGATAGAGACAACCCCCACAATAGTATAGTTCAGGAAACTGCAAAGTGGGCTGAGATCAGGTAGGGGTATTGAGTAGTATTTACAATTGTATGGACTAGGTCTTATTAACAGTAATAGTAAAGTGACACTCTTGTGGCAGAATCGATGAGATCTAGATAACAAGAATAAAGAGTATAGAACCTTGAGAAGTGTATTAATGGAACACAGATGAAGGGTAGTAAATTATCAACACACTTTGACTGAGATACCAAGGGGAACCTATCAAATGACAGTGTAACCAGCCAAGCAAAGAAGATTATACAGAAAGAAAAAGAATACCAAAATACTATTAAAATAAAAAATGTCAGAAAAGTGAGAAAAAGATAATACAAATTTACAGTAATTTGCAAGATCAAAAAAAAAAAGGGAAAAAAAGCAGAAGATGGAGTGTAGGAGAGATAAATTTGGAGTGGAAAGAATAATACTAGGATGAATGGAAGTGAAACATAAGGGATTGAGAGATATAAAAAATAAGAATTGAAAAATAAAATGTCACTTAAAACACAAGATGAAATCAATCAAGCAACAACAGCCACAAAAACCAAACCAAACCAAACCAAACCAAAGCAAAGCAGACAAACAAAAAAAAAAACTCTTGTTGGTTTCTAATTGGCCAGACCAGTTTTTCTGATCTTGCTGGCTTCTGCTGGCTGAGGGACCTTTGAAATGCTTATCACTCTTCCCAGCCAAATCTCAGCAAGTCTCTCAGGTACCCTGGGCACTCCCGAGCACACTCGCTCTCTGGAGCTCACTGCTGCGTTCTTCCAGACTCTGGGGTCCCTGCAGGGTTCCAGCTCTATGATCTCAGGAGGCACCCGCAATGTTTTGGGATTCACTGTGCCCTCCCCGGGAATCTTAAAAGGGCGTGCCCCTCCACCAAATTTTTGAGTTTCGGGCTCTAGGAATGCCCTAAGCACTGCGTCCCTTCCGGGTTCACCGCGTGAGAGTCAGGATTCCCGATGGGGCGCACACTTCCACAGTTCTGCACCGCGGGCTCCGGAAACCTGAGAACACTGCGCCCTTTCCTGGATCAGGGTTGGGATGTCTGGGTTTTCCACTGATCCACACTCCCACTGGGCTAGGGGTGCGGGCACTCTTCCAGGCCGCCCCTGGTCATGATGGCTGGAGGCCCTCACTTCTCCCACGGCTCTGGGTGGGTGTTCACAGTCCCTGGGCGATTTTCCCAGTCCAGCTGGCCTCTCTGTGCCTTCAAGCAACAAGTTCTCCCCTGGTGTTGCTCAACCCCCGTATTCGGGGGAAGGAGCAGTGACTCCGCTCTCCTGGGTTCCCTGAGGCAGACCTGGGAGCACTGGGCCTGGGGACTGCAAAACCCTGGTCCCCGCGCTGATCCCTGGGTCCCTTTTGTCCTGAAGCAGTCTCCTTACCTTCTGGTTTTTCAATGATCGCAATAATTTTTGATGTTCTGCTTTCAAAAATGATTCGGTAACTTAGGCCACTTGCTCTGTTTCTCCACCGATCCGAGAGTTTCCCTCCTCTTCACAGAATCCGAGAAACACACTGCCTAGAGTAAAGCCACCATCTTTCTCCGACCCACTTTGAATACTTCTTTGCAACCCTTCCTTGCCTGCCAAGGTTTCTTTTGAGAAATCAGCTGATATTTTTATGGGAACTCCTTTGTAGGTAACTGCCTCCTTTCCTCTTGCTGCTTTTAAGATTCTCTCCTTATCTTTAATCTTGGGTAACTTAATGATGAGCCCACCAGCTGGGGCTGTTTGTTTGTTTGTTTTAATTTATTGTTGTCCTTCTTTTGGTTGTGCAAGGAGGCAAAGTGTATGTATCTACATCTCCATCTTAGCTAGAAGTCTGATCGTCTTCTACTGTATCCTCTATATTGGTGATTCGACCCTCTGCTTTTCCTAATCCTCTTTTAAAGCCTCCAAATGTATTCTTTATTTTAGTTACTATATTCTACATTTTCACTGGTTCTTTTTATGTTTTCTTTTTTCTTTTTTATTTAATTGTTGTTCAAGTACAATTGTCTCCATTTACCCTCACCATTCCCCCCCCACCCCAGCTATCCCCATTCTCCACCCTCAATCCTCCCCGTCTTTGGTTTTGTCCATGTGTCCTTTGTACATGTTCCTGAAATCCCTTCCCCCTTTTTATGTTTTCTATTTCCAGTTTTATTTTTAGCATCTCTTTGTTGAAGATTTCACTGAGATCACTGTGCATCCTTATAACCAGTATTTTGAACTGTGCATCTGTTAGATTGCTTGTTTTTATTTTGCTTGGTTATTTTTCCTGGAGTTTTATTCTGTGGTTTGTTTTTGTTTTTGTTTTTTCCATTTGGGACATGTTTCTTTTTCTCCTCATTTTGGCTACCTTCTTGTTTTTGTTTCTGTCTATTAGTTGGAGATTCTACATCTCCTGATATTGGTAGAGTGGCTTACATAGTAGGTGTCCTGTGAAACCCAGTGGCACAGTCTCCCTGATCACCTGAGCTGGGTGCTCCAATGTGTCCCTTGTATGGATTGTATAAACACTCTTGTTGGAGTTGAGTCTTGATTGCTATTGGCACATAAATGAGTGGGATTGGCCCTCAGGCTGATTGATTATGAAGACTAGCCATGATCTAGAGCTGTTGTGGAGGGGCTGGTCCTACAAAACAAGATTCACTTCAGGGGGCTCTGGTGGCGCCAACACCAGCCAGCAGTATCCCTGGCATTATGGATGAGATGAGACATTCACAAGGACTACCAAGTCCTGTGGAGGAAAAGGGACGGCCCAGCCACTCTCTCAAGAGGAGAACGCCCTGACCCTTGCCTTGGCAAGCTTTTATTGGTTTTCAGTTTGCACAGGAATACAGGTAAAGCTCATTAATCATTGCCAGGCAGTAAGGATCAAACAACAGATAGCATACAAAGAACTATGAGGGCTTATTTTGAGTCAGGGTCTGTTAGCTAAAGGGCTACAAAAACTTTGGGAAACAAACTCATTTCCTGCTCAGACCCTGATCATTTAATTAAGAGTGTTCTTAGCAAAGCAGGTTTCACAGGATTTTACGTATTCTTTCTTAGGCCTGATTACCCTGGGGAACCCACCCTTTCCAGCCCAGGGCTGCACCTCCCTCTGTCATTGTTTCAGGCTTAAGTCAGGCAGGGGAAGTAAGGCAGCCAATAGATTAGGAGACTTCTCACAGACAGAATGAGGACTCAGGCTTTGTCAAAGCTGAGGGGCGAGGGTCCATCACCCCCTTTTGCTATAGCCCCCCAAGTCCTACCCTGAGGACCTCCCATGATCATGCCTGTTTTAGGTCGTCCCTCCCTTGAGGAATCTTACCCATCATTGGTTAATCAATCATGCATTGGGGGCCAGGCAGGGTGAAGTAAAAGGGGCAGAGGCAGCACCTCTGCCAGGAAGATAAGCTTTGTCTCCTTAGTGGCTTATGGTCCCAAGGTTGCTTACTCAGCCTTAGCCATGATGGGGTTACAGCTTCTGAAACCAGGTAGGGTAGTTCCCAACACTCTGGTGCCTAATTAATCTTCTATTTGCAGGGATGCTTGAGTGGTGCTCTAGTGTTGTTTGAAGCTGGCCATTGGGTGTGTTGGTTCTGGAGCCTTTGGGGTAGGGCTCTGATTCAAGCCAAGGTTAGCTGCTGCCTATGCCCTACCTGGGGACCCTTGGTGTAAGCTACAAAGTGATCTGAAGATGGTTGCCTTTTGTTTTGGACCTGGGAGAGGCTAAGCTGGGAAATGAGACTGGCTGCTGACACTGCTGGGCACGGGGTTGTTTAGCAAGAGGTCCTGGGCATGCTGAGACCAGATGCTACTTGCTTAGGGTTTGTGAACCTTTGAAAATTTTTAAGAAAATCCAGAGCATGAGTCAAGACAGCCCATTTGTACAGAAAACACAATGGAAGTGGCTTGGGCTGGCCCACAAATTGGGTGGGGCAGAGTCTCAGCGAATCATCAGAGTGGGATGAATAGTGTTAGGTAGGTTGAGACTCAGACATGGTACCTTCCTGCTGCAGAAGCTGGGTAGGGGAGGGCTCAGCAAAGGAATAAAATTTTATGCCAACACTGTGTTTGGGAAAATTCTGCTCTTCTCTAGGCCTCGCCCTGAAGCCAAACAATTCAGTTTCTCCCTGTATGTCCATGGTGTCCCATCAGTGGAACTCAGAATGAATGTGTAAGTGAGTAAGCCCTTTAAAAGGACCACGTGGAACTCTAGAAGCCCTCTTCCTTGCTTGATCATAATCTCTTCTGGTTTTCACAGCCTGAAATTATTGCAACTTCTCTTCCCAACACTGGAATCCTGGGCTGGGAAGCCTGGTGTGGATCTGGGAACACTTGAACCTCAGATGGGACCTCTTCAGCTTAGATATCCCTCTCTATTTTTAACTACCACATGTGGGTGTGAGTTCAGCCTGTTCAGCATCTTTGCATCTCTTCCTAATCACTACTAGTGCACTACTTCTAGTGCACTCCTGCACTAGAAGTTTAGGTTAACACAGACCAAGAGCCTTCAAAGCTCTAAGCAAATATCAAATATTTAACTTCTGAACAGATGCCTGTATATATTTAGTTATAGAACTTCTGTTTAGCTAGACTTTAGGCAGTTCTCAGTGATGGATGTTCTGTAGTTTAGTTATAATTTTTCAAAAGTGTTTTCTTTCAGTGAAAAAAATCTTGTTTCAGTTATTGTTAATCAACTCAATCAGTGCTTTGGGGAGTTATTTAGTTAAGAGTTTATTCCCTAAGAAATAGATACTGCAAAATATGTAAACTTGATCCTCAAAATCTACCAACTTGTATGACTGAAATAACTCATGAAATGATATGTAGGAAGTTCCTGACTTATTTATGGATTGTGTATTTCTACATGTGGTTGTATAAAACTGAAAGCATTTCACCATAGGCATAATTCTCTTCTCAAGTTGTTCCACAGAAGTCTATTTTACCCTAGGTATAACCGAGTGAGTGTGTTAATTGAGTAAAAAGTAGTAAAAAATATTTGCAATGAAGGATAGAAAGCAGCATTACCTTAATAGTAGTACAACCCAAATGAAAGCTGGGCCCTTAGCAAGTTAAAATGATGTTCCTCAAATCCCAACACTAAGGTGTGGGGAAATCCAAACCTCTAGGAGATTTCTGTGAACCTACAGGTGTAATGGGGAATGAATACATTATACTTACCTACAGTTACCCATATTAATCTTAGTAAATATTAAACCCAGCTTGTAACTCTAACCTGTTTTTTGCTTCTCAAAGCTGGAGTTTCCATGTTAAATGTTTCTTTTTTGTAACAGAAAAGCTTTTAAAATAAGATTGTATTCATTTATTTTTAGAGAGATGGGAAGGGAGAAAGAGAGGGAGAGAAACATCAATGTGTGAGAGATACATTCACTGGTTTCCTCTTGCATGTCCCCAACTGTGGCTTGGCAACCCAGGCACAAGTTCTGACCAGGAATCGAACCAGTGACCCTTTGGTTCACAGGCTGGCACTTAATTCACAGAGCCACACCAGCTACGGAAAAAATTTCCTTTCTACATACACTTTATTTGAATCAACAGGTTCAGTTCTTGTGCAAATCTAAGATACAGTCTCAGCTTAGAGTCCTGCCAACGCAAGGATGCTGACCATAAAGATCCATATCAGGACCAGCAAGTGTTATGGGAGAAACTCCCCAAAACTTGGTTCTTCTCACTGATGCAGTAAAGAATCACAGGCTGGCAAGCCTACTAGCATGCAAGCAAAGTTTATTCATGCTAAGTTTTAATAGGAAAGTGGCTAGAAGTGTGGCTAGAGCAGGGGTGGCAAAAATGGGGTGGCCAGCATCCTGATGGCCAGAGGCCAGGTGGCCAGGACCCCCCTATGTGGCAAAAAGAGCCAAGAGGCCAAGAGAAAAGAGTTAGCCCTTTGTTCTGAGGACTTATATAGTTGGTGGGATGGGAGTGAAGAAGTTACATTTTGATTGACAGGTAAAGGTGTTGCCAGCTTCCCCTGGAGAGATGTGACTACTCAAATGTAGGTATGGGTGGGGATCTGTTAGCCTGAATCTTGATCTTACTCTAGAGTCTATATGTTCATTTTGCATATGTGATGAGGCAGGCAGTTAATCCAAGTTGTTTATGGGTTTTTTTCTTTGGGCACTGTGGACCCCCTCCTCTTCTTCCTTCCAGGCCTTGGGATGAATACACAGTCTCAAGCTTTTCCTTTTCCAAGCTGGTGAAGATGATACACACAGACTTTCAGGGGCTCCCCACTTTCTACGCTATCATAATTTCACTTGTTTGGGATACCTGGAAGCTTTATCAGTCCAGGCTCAGGATTACTGGGTCAATGTGTGAGCTTTTGCTTTTAGTCTCCTGTATTAAGTTCTTTGTTAGATTGGAATGGTGAGGGCCCTGCCTTAATTTCCCCTGTAGCCACTCATTCCACTGCCTCCATGTCCACACCCCTTCCCTGATCTCTTTGTTCTGCTTTCCCTTGCCTCCCTGTAAAAACCTCTGCCTGCACTAAGATGTTAAGTTGTAACTATAATTTAGTATCTCCCAGCTAGTAATCAAAGTTATGTGCTCTGAAACAAATCAAAGTATTTAATCAACCTTGTGCTTTAGTTAGTTCTCTTTGCAGTTGCCAGATATAGTGAAATCAGCCATAAACCACAGGGGCCCAGGGAAGGGAGGAATGCTAATGCTGAATGAAGCAAGTGAGCTTGGGTAAAAGCTGTGCAGCTCCCCTTTCAGTCCTCCCTCCCCTTACTCTTAAGATAAATGGCTCATCTGGGCTCCCTTTAGGAATTATTCCCCTCCTAAATTCCCACCAACTTTCTACAAGAATTGCTGACTTGGCTAGAGCTGTTAAGATGGGTTTTTGTGGACAGTATCCACCCATCTTCTTCAGATGCCAGTACTCAAATAAAGCACTTTCCTTGTCACCAATACCTGTCTCATACGTTTGGTTTTCAGTGCGAACAGGCAGCTGAATCAGGAATCTGTTACATAAAGACTTGTTTTTCTATGGTTTGAAAATCAAAAAGAATGTACTCATATTGTTGTGATATGAGTGAGCAATATGGGTCTGCTCAAGGTCCTGTAGGAGAGAGCAAAGGAGTTTTATATCACTCAATGTAGAGATACATTTTTGATTAAAAGTTTTTGTGCATTAAAGGACTCTAACAAGAAAGTAAAAATTCAGCCCCCAGAATGGGAGAAAATACTTGCAAATCATATATCTAATAAGAGTATACAATACAAAATTAAAAAGAATTATTTTGGCTTAATGGTAAAAAGATAAATAACCCAACTGAAAATATGCATAAGACTGAATAGTCATTTCTCCAGAGAAGATATGCAAATGGTGATAGCACATGAAGATATGCTCAACATCATTAGTCATTAGGGAAATGCAAATCAAAACCACAGTGCAGTACTAGTTTATACGCACTAGAATAACCATGACAAAGGTGTGGAGAAATTGGAACCCTCATACATTGCTGAGGCTCATTGTGCAGCTACTGTGGAAAACAGTCTGTTAGTTTTTTTTTAAAAAGTTAAAACAAAGGGTTATCATATGATCCATCAATTCTACTCCTAGGAATGTATCTGTGATGTTTGATTTTTTTTTGTCAACTTGACTGGGCCATGAGGTACCCAGATATTTGGTTAAACATCATTCTGGGGGTGGCTATGAAGGTATTTCTGGATGAGATTAATGTTTGACTCAGTAGTCTGAGTAAAGCAGATTGCTCTCTCCAATGTGGGTGAGCCTCATCCAATCTGGAGAAGGTCTGAATAGAACAGAAAGACTCAACAAGGGAGATTTAGCTTTCTCTTCTGTCTTTGAGCTAGAACATTAGTCTTCTCTTGCCTTCAAACTTGGATTGGAATTTATACTCTCATCTATCTTGGGCCTCTAGCTTGCTGACTGCATATCTTGGACTTCTCAGTGTCCATAATTACATTAAATCACATATATGTATATGCACATATATTATATACATATATATTCATATAAGTTCTGTTTCATATGAATTCTGTTTCTCTAGAGAACCCAGACTATTCATAATAGCTAAAAAGTAGCAATAATACAAATGTCCACCAACCAATGAATGGATAAAAAAACAATCATGGTTCATGGGCATGTACAGTACAGCATAGGGTATGTAGTCAATAATACTGTAATGACTACATATAGTGCCAGGTAAGTACTAGACTTCTTGGGAGAATCACTTTGTAAGTTGTATAAATGACTGACCACTATGCTATACACCTGAAACTAATGTAGTATTGAATGTCAACTGTAATTTTAAAAGAAAATTTTTTTAAATGTTCCAAAAATTATACTGTAATCCATAAATGGAATATTATTTGGAAATAAAAAGGAATAAAATACTGTGTGCTCTCCCTCCCAAGAGCATACCCACACTTTTCTTCCCCTATAGGTGTGCATCTCTTAAACTCTGAGAGTCCCCAGGGGAGCAGTGGGTAGCTGCAGCTTGCCCTGGGCTAATCCCATGGACCTGTCTCTATGTCTTCCCTTTCTCTGATTTTCTAGTGAGCCAAATCAGCCCATCCTAGGTTCTCCTGTTGCTTCCATCCTAAGACCTTCCTTGTTTCATTGTCCCCAGCATTAATAAATGTACTCTCAAAATAAAAAAAAAGTGCATGAAGTACTAATGTATGCTTAAAGGTGTATGAACCCTGAAAACATTTTCCTAAGTGAAAAAAGCCAGACAAGACAGACTACATAGTGTATACATCCACTAATGTAAAATATTCACAATAGGCAAATCCACAGGAACGAAAAGTAGGTTACTTGTTGCAAGCAGTTGGGGAAAGAGAGAAATGTTTTATAACTGTTTAAAAGTTCACTAAAGATCACCCTGGCTGGTGGATTAACCCCCAGCCTACGAACCAAAGGGTCACTGGTTCAATTCCCAGACAGAGCACATGCCTATGTTGTGGGCCAGGTCCCCAGTTGGGGGCACACAAGAGGCAGCTACAATATTGATGTTTCTCTCCCTCTCTCATTCCCTTCCCCTCTCTCTAAAAATAAATAAATAAAATCTTTTTTTAAAAAGTTCATTAAGTGTAAGGGGTTTCTTTTTTCAATAAAAACTGTAAAATAGATGGTTACACACTGTGAATATGCAAAAATAATTATATATTTAAAATGGTAAATTTTATGGTATGTCAATTACAAAATGAGAGAAATGCGCAGATTGGGTAATGTAGGGCCCCTAATAATCCCTGTTCTTTATAGGGGTATGAGAGGAAGAGGTCCTGTTGGACAAGTACAATAAAAGGCCAAAGAGATGACCTGTTCACAATGAATAAGCTATTTTGGTTAATATTCTTATTCCTAATGAATAATGAAACTACTCTTGCTTTTTAAAATTTTCTTTAAAAATTCTTGCCTAATTAAATAGGATATCAAATATCATATATTTTGTCTATAGAAATTCAATGTCCTCCTATGAGAGGGCCATCAATGTAATCTTTGATTCTCTTAACAGAAAAAAACTAACTAAATGTACGTCTAGAGCCTGAGCTACTTATAAACAAATTCCAGGGCATATCGCAGAAGTATTTTATTTAACTAAATGTCTGGCAGCTCCTTCTTTTGTCTTTCTCCTAAAATTGGAGTTTAGGCAAAAGTAGTTTAGGTTAAACTTAAATAAAAGATTCCAGTTATTTGAATCCAGGAAGTCTGTAACACTGTAGTTTTCTTTGACACTGACCCCTAAGAAATGGCTTGTATTCTCTTTAACCTCATCCTCATGTCTATGCACATGGGCAATTGAAATTAATACATATTTAGAAAAATATGGGCCAAGGAGAATGACTGAAATTTCCTTCTCCTTATTTCAGTTCTGTCACAGTGTATTTTTTTTCCCTCCCAAGGTAGAGAGGCTCAGATGGATGTGGTGGTTTCCTTTGTTGTGTTTACAGTGTTGGTCTCTCTGCACTGAGCTAGCTGCAGGTCCAAGTAACACTGGCACAGCTGGCCAGCAAGCATCACCTGCTATTTCTTCCAGGCAGGCAAAAGCAAGTTGCTCCACAGGTCAGGTGCCTGTCCTGGGATTGTTACTAGATGACCAGGAGTGATCCTAGAGTAGGTGGTGGAGAGAAGGGAGCATCTTCTGGGACCCCAATTCATTTCTAATAGCATCATCTCCACACATTCACTCTTTTTTAAACCTTCTTAATACTATGAAAATTTACCTAGGCCTGGGAAATAACATTGGTACCAAACCTAAACTTCAGAAATATTTGGATTGTTTGTCTGAGAATCAAAGATATGAACATGTCAAATACAGCTACCATTTGGAACTGGAAAATAAAAATCTACCAAGATTTGTTAGCAGAGCCACACAGGCAGCAAGGGCACAGAGAAGTGAACAGATATAACTGTGTACAAGGTACAAGCCTGGAAAAAAGTTTCAATTTTGATATTTCTGTCCTATTCACTGTCTCAGGTTGTTCACCCTGCCCCTAGCACCAACCACAAAGGTTCACATCTGTCCCTCCAAGATCCCCCCTCCTTAGCAATCAGCTTCATGTTTTTTCTCCTCTGATATGAAAAGCAGTTCAGCTATTTTGGTTTCTACTTCTGTAACCACAAATATTGAAGAGCATACACATGTTATGATAATGAGTCCTCAATATGCCCACTATATTCTGCTCATTGTGAGTTTTCACTGGGCTCTCCCACATGAGAATTCCTGCTTGTACAATTGTTTAGTCATTCCACATTTATTAAGATGGTACTACTTGTTAGGCACTGGATGCAAAGATAAAGTGCAGAGTGGAGATTAGATAGTGAGATTCCACTAACATTAGCTCACTGTTGCCTGTTTCCCTGACTTTACACAAGTTCTTTCCTGTGCCAGTGTGCACTATCCCCTCCCCTTGTTTGTGTGATTAACTCCCACTCAATGCCCACATCACTTCCTCAGACCAGCCCAACCAGGCTGGTTTCAGGGCATCTCCTCAGTGTCCATATAGACAGTGTGCATATTTTTTCTCTACATCTGCCACAGAGAACTGAAAATAACTCCTAAAGAAAGAGGAAAAGAAAGCTCAGAGCAGACCACATTATTTTTGGTATAGCTTTGTTATTCAAAGATTTGCTTTCTCCTGATTTATCTTTAAATGAAATAAAAATGAATTTTGGCACAAGCACGGAGCATCACCCATTAGATGTGACCTGGACAGGCTATGAAGCTCCCAAGGGCCTGCCAATTATCCTGCCTACACAGGTCACTTTTTGTACACTTGTTCACTACCTAGCTGATGGTCTGTGGGATGGTGCCTGGGCCAAAGTACCAGGCTGGACAAGAGAGACTTTGTCACAGTTGCTCCTCTTCGGGAGTTGGCATGTGGGGCACCAGAAGAGAAGATGGGAAGCAGAATGTGGGGCCTACAGCAAGGTGGGCACTCAGCTGGAGAAGCAGAGACAAGTAGGCTAAGCACCGGAAGTTCTGCTGAGTTTTGCATGCAGTGGCAAATAGCAGGAGGTGTATCAGGCTGTCATTGGGATCAAGGGGACAATCCAGATTTCAATTTGCAGTTCCTATGAGGCCTGGTAGCACATCTTCTGAGCTTTCCTGTGCCTTTTAATTTCTCCAGGGAATCTCATAGAAGCACATCAACAGAGATGTCATCTAAATATCTGACAAAGGTCAAAAGAAAGATAAGAAAATTAATACATTGAAAAGGAAAATCCTTAAGTAAAAAAAAACACATTTTAATTAGATTTGCAAAATTCTACTGTGGTTCTCCACCTATTTTTTTGTATTCCTGTTTTATTTTAAAAATTTCGGTGTGTGTACACAGATATTTGTTACATTCTATACCTTTTTGTAATTATAATTTTTAATTTTCCCATGAATTTATTTCACAGGTGTAAAAAGCACATAACATAAATTTATCCTGTTAACAATATCTAGCCCTGGCTGGTATAGCTCAATGGATTGAGCTCGGGCTGCAAACCAAAGGGTCGCCAGTTCAATTCCCAGTCAGGGCACATGCCTGAGTTGCAGGCCAGGTCCCGAGTGGGGAGCTATGTGAGAGGCAATCACACATTGATGTTTCTCGCCCTCTTTTTCTCCCTCCCTTCCATTCTCTCTAAATGAATAAATAAAATCTTAAAAAAAAACAATATCTAAGTGGAGAGTATAGTATTATTAACTACATGCACATTACTATACAACAGATCTCTTGAACTTTTTCATCTTGTGTGACTGAAATTCTATACCAGGGGTATCAAACTCATTTTCACTGGGGGCCACATCAGCCTCGAGGTTACTTTCAAAGGGCTGAATGTAGTTTTAGGACTGTATAAAGGTAACTACTCCTTAACTGTTACAGAGTTGAAATTACATTCAGCCCTTTGAAAGCAACCACAAGGCTGATGTGGCCCCGATGATAATGAGTTTGACATCCTTGATCTACACCCATTGAACAACAACCCCTCCATTCCCCCTCCTCCCAGCTCCTTGCTACCACCATTCCACTTTCTGTTTCTATGAGTTGGATTACTTATATCCTCATATAAACAGAATCACACAGTCTTTGTCTTTTTGTTATTGGCTTGTTTCACTTAGCCTAATTTCCTCAAGTTTTATCTGTTTTGCAGCATATGACAAGATTTCCTTCTTTCTTAACGCTGAATAATACTCCACTATATCTAGAGATCATATTTTCCATATCCATTCATCCATCCATTGACATTTAGGTTGTTTTCACATCATGGCTATTGTAAATAATGTTACAATAAACATGGGTGTGCAAGTATCTCTTTGAGATCCAATTTTTAATTCTTTTAGATATGTACTCAAAAGTGGAATTGCTGGATTATATAGTTGTTCTATTCTTAATATTTAGAAAAATCCATACTATTTTTCATAGTAGCTGTTGCACAATTTTGCAATCCCACTGCGAAAGTATTCTAGTTTCTCCACATCTTCACCCAAGCTGGTTACTCTCTAGGATTTTTTTGGTAATGGCCATCTTAATGGGTATGAGATGTGTAAAAAAATGGAGTCAGTCAGGCTCCCTCACCCAGATGTCCAGGCAACTAAGATAAGCAGTATTCCCATAAGCTTGAGAATGTGCCACAGAATCATGCTTTGTTATATCGTATCTTGGAATCCTGCCAGTTTTGTGTTCATTTAGTATATAATAAAGTTGGGATTTTCCACCCTGAGCAACATGTGGCTTGCAGCATGCATGAATCACCCCACCCTTGAATAAAGGCATGTAAGGCATTCCCACAGCTCCACTAATTTCCTTCCATCTGCCCAAATCCCATGTGAATCTGCCTGGCCTTGAAGGGCTGCAAGACAATTGGCACCATTGGCAGGATTCATTGGAGTATGGTATGAATGTGGAGGAACCATCATATCCTTGGAAAGGGGTCTGGAATGGTGGCTGGTCTCTGGTATGTGGTATCTGGTTACAAGTCTCCTAGCAACGTGGGATCCCCCCCCCCCCCAGAACTGGTTCGACATTACTGGCGCACCTGACACAGTAGAGAAGGCCCTCTGGGTGGTAGGGGAGACCCTAGAGAAGCCGAGTGCCTGGTTGGCTGTGGGCTGGGTGTTTTTTTCAGCTTTGTGAGCTAAGGCAGAGGCTGCACTTCATGACACAGAGAAGTTACGTGAACTGCAAGGAAGAGATGAAGCCTTGGTGGCTAGAATCTGTACCCTAAAGGAAGGCCTCCAACTGGCAGAGTTGTGGCAATCCTCCTCCCTCCCTGTTCATAGCAGATGAGCTGCAGGACGGGGAAGAAGCGAGATCCCTGTTGGCTTATCTGGTGGTGCTACAGAAGATGAAGTTGCAGCAGCCTCTGGCACCTGGAGGAGATCCAGCTGGTCCCACCTAGGGACCCAACTTATTGTCCCTCTATACAGGCTAAACTGGTCAATCTCACAAATCAGTTTCACTGATGACCTGGGGAGCCCTTAGCAGCATGACTCTTATGCCTTTGTGATTTAGGGGTGGATAGTATCCTGTGCAGTGATAATGAGATGGAAAAGTTAGCTTCCATCACAACTCACCCCTCTCTGTGCCAATGGTTCCAGAATAGTCAGTGGCATGGACCTGGGCAGGTATTGCATTCTATGTTGGAGTGGGTCATGGCATCTATTCATATAATCTGGGCAGATGCAAGAGACAGTGCCAAATTCTGTGAGCAAATGGCAATCCTTTGCAGACTTAGTGAAAATCCTGTGGGAGTTGGGCATGGGCCAGGCTATGTTCAATCCCAATACTCAGGGGTCTGATGATGAATGAATGCTTTATGGCAGAAATGTGGGATCTAATGTTACAACATGCTCCTTCTGTCTCTTTTGGATCCCTCATGGCAATCCTGGCCCTGTTTGTCAGCCATCGCATTAATGACATCACTGCCATGTTGCTAAGTCTAAGGGAGGCAGAGACCCACCAGCAGCAGAAAGGAGTATCCCACGCTTCCTCTGTCTCTCAGTCAAACAGTACCCCCCATGTGGGTGACCAGGACACAGATGTGGTGAGACCTTTAAGGGGCTGGAGTAGATTGAACTAAGATTGATAGGAAGCCAAACACCTACTTAAACACCTACTTAGAACTTAGGAAACAGTTGTGAGTTGACCAACATTTCCTAAGGCCCCAGAAGAAGTCGGTGAGGAGGAAGCCTAGGGACTCAACCCAAGAGGCACATCCAGTCCAGCTGGAAGACCACCTGGCTATGCCTACCTCCCAAGAAGGGGGAGGAGATACCCTTTGGACATCTGAGTAGGGGTAAGGCTAAGGAACCCGTCTACAGGGGATGGATGGGGACCAGAGACCACATGTAGAATTGGCTATCCATTGGTCCCCTACAAATGTTCAGCAGTTCCTGACTCTAGTAGATACAGGAACAGAGTGTACCCTCCTGTATAGAAACCCTGACAAGTGCCCAGGGCCTGAGGCCTCTATTGATGGTTATGAGAGATATAGTGTAAAGGTGAAGGCTGTGCAGCTCTCTCTGGGCATCGGGTGTTTGTCCCCCTGTGAGTATACTGTTTATGTGTCCCCTATTCCTGAGTATATCCTGGGTATTGATGTGCTCCAGGGATAGTGACTAAATACCACTGTGAGAGAGTTTCGTCTGAGGGTGCAAGTGGTAAAAGCCATTCTATGCTGAGCATCTTCCACCCCTTGTTCAGTTGCCGCCCCCATGATGGGTACCGGTGGCAAAGCTATATCGGTTGCCCAGTGGACATGAGGAAATTATGGCAACTATAGGAGAGTTGGAAAAGGTAGGGACAATTAGGGCCACTCACAGTCCCTTAACTCCCCCATGTGGTCAATGAGGAAGCCAGATGGCATATGGAGAATGACAGTAGATTACTGGGAGCTGAATAAGGTCATTCCCACAATTCATGCAGTGGGTCTTTCTGTGGTGGACTTGATCAACCAATTAACTAATGAGCTTGGATCTTACCATTTGTAGCTGATTTAGCAGATGCCTTTTTCTCTATTGATATTGCTCCAGAGAGTCAAGATCAGTTTGCCTTCACATGGGAAGGCTGACAGTGGACCTTTACAATACTCCCTCAAGGGTACTTGCACAGCCTATCTGTCATGGGCTTGTGGCAGAGGACCTGGCTAAGTGGCCATGGCCTGCAGAAGTGCACCTCTTCCATTATACTGATGACATTTTGCTAACCAGTGATTCTCTTACAGAGTTAGAGAAGGCAATGACTCAAGTGCTATCCCATCAGAAGTCATGTGGCTGGGAAGTCAATGAAACCAAGCTGCAAGGACCTGGATTATCTGTAAAATTCTTGGGGGTTGTCTGGTCAGGTAAGACAAGTCATCCTTATGTGATGATAGATAAAACTCAGGTGTATCCTATCCCTACTACTGCAAAACAGCTCCAGACATTTTGGGATCTGCTGGGGTACAGGAGAAAGTTTGTGCCTCATCTTGCTCAAGTTGTTTGCCCCTTGTTCACTTTGGTGAAAAAGGGGGTAGGCTGGGACTGAACCCTGACCTGGAACAAATATTCCAAGGAGCAAAGTGCATCATTAAATGTGCTCAGGTCTTGCATGCTCTGGATCCTGCTAGACCCTGTGTGCTAGATGTGCAGATGACACAAGAAGGCTTTGGGTGGGGTCTGTGGCAGTGATCAGAATGGCTATGTCAACCCTTGGGTTTCTGGTCCCAATTATGAAAAAGAGCAGAGGTACAGTATTCCCTGATTGAAAAGCAACCAGCTGCAGTATATGCTGCCCTGTTGGCCACGGAGGCTGTAACAGGAGCTGCCCCTGTGACATAATGAGCACTTACTCCATTGCAGGGTGAGTCAGAGACTGCATGGCCAAGCCTCACAGTCAGACTGCTCAGGTGCCCACATTGGCTAAGTGGGGGGCTTATCTGCAACAAAGGAGTACTCTGTCGACTAGCCCCCTATGGGTTGAGTTGCAGGAAGTGTTCAGCCCTGCTACCTACAAAGATGAAAAATCTACCGCTCCTGTCCCTATAGAAGAAATGGAAGCAAGCCCCTTCCATGAAGGGGAGGTACCTATTCTCTCAGATGCATGGTACACTGATGGGTCCAGCAGGGGCAAGCCTGCCATGTGGACTGTGGTGGCAATCCAACCATACACAGACACTATCTGATTTGACAGTGGCATGGGAGAGAGTCACCAATGAATGGACCTCTGAGCTGTGTGGCTTGTGGCTGCAATGGAGCACCACTCTTGACTATTTGCACAGATAGTTGGGCAGTGTACTGGGAGCTAACATTATGGATCTTTACCTGGCATGCAAATAAATGGGTAGTTATGGATAAACCATTATAGGGACAGGCCTTGTGGCAAGATCTGTGGGAATTAGGCCACCAGAAACAAATCACTGTATATCATGTGACCAGGCATGCACCCCTTGCTTCCCTTGGGAATGATGAGGCTGATACTCTAGCCAAGGTGCGGCTGGAAACAATGCCTCCCAGCATGTCAAGAATAGAAGTCACCCAGTGGCTACATCACCTCTTACATGCTGGGCAGAAGACCATGTGGTATACTATAAAAATTTGGGGGTTATCTGTCACCTTAGCAGAAGTACAGGAAGCTTGTGAGACCTGTGTTGTCTGCTTGCAAGAACACCCCCAGAGGCCTATGGGAACTATGGGGCAGTTGGTGCGGGGACAAGTACCACTGACCCAGTGGCAGATTGACATAATTGGGCCCTTACCTAGTTCAGAGGAGTATAAGTATGCCCCCTTATGTATGCACATAGCCACTGGACTATTAGCAGCATACCCTGCATGCCACCTGGATCAGGGAGAGGTAATCACTGCGCTGGAGCATTTATGTGCTGCTTATGGGTGACCCTGATCATTGCAAGTGATCAGGGGATGCATTTTACAGGAGCCTTAGTACAACAATGGGCCTGACACCTGCAGATTGGCTGGAAGTTCCATGTCGCCTATCACCCCCAAGCTGCTAGAATGACAGAATGGTACAATGGTCTCTTAAAGGACCTGCGAGCCATGGCTGCCATCCCTAGCTGGGGGGCTGGACAAAACACTTATGGACTGTCCTGTGAACTCTAAATGAGAAGGTTCGATAGGGCCCAGCTTTGGTGGAAGCACTGCTCCACCTCTCTGCAGCTCCAATTCAGCTGCATGTATAGACTAAGGATATTTGCTGAAACCAGGCATGGGAAAACAGAGGAATATTCTCTTGCCCACCACTGAGGGCCTGGAGCAAGGGCAAACAGCCACTTGGACGTGGCCTTGGAAAATAAAAGCCCCCCCACATGTGTTGGGTGCCTCTTGTTGCTGCTTGAGAAAAAGGGGTGAACAGAAACTTGCAAATGGTCCCCTGGGTGATTGTGACATGGCTCCCAATCTTAAATGTGACATACCCAGGGACAGTAGACCATGGAATGCTTCTTTGTGGCCCCTTTGTGATATCCCTATGGCCCACTATGAGTTCTCCATTGTTGTAAGTAGATGCTGAACCCTGGTTAAGGCACAAGGGTATGATATTCACACCAAGGGAGGCCCCTTCTTCCAACCACTGATTTAACAGTTGACCAGAAACTTGCTCATATATTGCCTGAGGGTCATGATTTGCCATCATTGGTTCCAATAATTGCTCTTTTTGTCCTTAGGGTGCAAAGTAACACCTTAGTGGGCTGGGTACATACCTATGCCTCAGTGGCTTACCCAATTAGCATGGTGGATCTGTACTGAAATCCTCTTTAGCACAGCTGCTGGCCTCCCATGGCACATCTCTCTGGCTTCCATCACAAATTGGATTTGGTTATACCAGTGGGACAGTGCACATCCCTTAGTGAATACGACCTGGACTGACATCTATGTTGGGGCAAAGTAGTGGTATGATTGGCCAGGCCGTTGGTTGGCTACTCCATATGGGATCGTTCAGGGTGGCTCACACCTGAGACCATGGAGTTGGCTAGACCAGCTCCCCTTTGTACTGAGAACGTTAAAGGACAAGTCCAAGTGGCCAGGACTCCAACAGGTCTGTGTCAGACTCAGACTCTAAAGCGTTCCTGGGAGGTACGGAATGATGTGCGGGCTGCAGTTCCCACTGGGGCCCTCTAGGTGTGTGGGTCACATGGGTGGCCTAACTTGCCCTAACATTGGACTGCCCATTGTACCTGGGGATGCCCTATTTGCCTGCTTGAGTGCAGAAAACTCTTGCAATCCCGCCAACCATTTGGGAAGCATTAAAAGCACAACACCAGGTAAAATGTAATCCCTGGTGGTATTGCCCATTAGCTATTTTTTCTCCTCAAGCTGCTTCTATAGTCACTGAGACTGATAACTGCTTTGGCTTTGCACACTGCTCATGTGTTGAATGCAACACATGTTTCCTTAAGCCTCTTAAATGAGGAAGTGAATCAATTTAAAAAAGTAGCCTTAAAAATCGTATGGCCTTAGATATATGCTCACTGCATCACAAGGTGAGATGTGTGCCCTAGTAGGGGTTGAATGCTGTGTGTACATTCCAGATGTCCATCACAATGTTAGCCAAGTTCTACAGGCATTAGCTTCTCAGACCCATGCTATAGGACCCATTCCCTACAGGAATGGTGGGCATCCATAACCACTGAATGGTGGTGGGTCCTTGCTATCTTGGGCGGCAGCACTTGGGTTCTGATTGCAGGCTGTTGCAGTTTGTTCTGCTGTTGCAGCATTTGGGTGCAGGGCTCTGCTTTCCTCATCAAGGGATGATACCATCGTGTAGACTATATGGTGAGGAACCCTGAAGGGGTGGATTATAGGAAAAATGGAGTCAGGCAGCTCCCTCACCCAGATGTCCAAGCAGCTAAGATAAGCAGTATTCAATAAGCAGTATTCCTATGCCATTGAGAATGAGCCCACATGCACAGAATCATGCTTTGTTATATAATATTTTGGCATCCTGCCGGTATTGTGTGCATTTAGTATATAAGGGAGTTGGGACTAAATACCTTATATTTAGTATATAAGGGACTTTCCGCTGTGTGACATACAGCTTGTGGCATGTGTGGATTGGTCCACCCTTGAATAAATCATGTCAGGCATGCCTACAACTCCACGAATTTTATTCTGTCTGCCTGAATCCCATGTGAACCTGCCCGGCCTTGAAAGGCTGCAAGACAAGGTAACATCTCATTGTTGCTTTGATATTAATTTCCCTGATTACAATGGGGTGCTGAGCTAGATGTCCCCCAAATGGAGAAAAACCCCACAGTTATCTCTTAGGGGATGGGGGAAGCAGAGTATGGCCATTGAAAGTTACTTTGCATATCTAAAGAACTTGGCAAATATTTTAGTAATGTTAAAACCTGTGCCTGACACACTCCAAGCCAGGGAGATGGGCATGACTCTAACCTGTGATGTGATGTAGCTGGAAGGGCTTGCTACATCTGCTGTACATGCAAGAGAGCAGGAAGGCAGTTAGTTCTACATCACGGGGCCATGCTTGCCCAGACTAACAATGGCAGCCAAGAAAGGCAGAATAAGCCAGACTACTGGCAGATGTAGCCCAGTGTGGGAGGAGCCAGAGATGGGATTACAGAGGAAGATCTGTGCCAGGATTTAAACTCAGGCGCAGCAGCCATGCGGGAGCCTGGACCATGTGGGAAGACTAGGAGACCCATGGAAGGCTCTTTCTCTCGTGGTCTTGGCCACACAGTTTAAAAGGACACAGAAGGATCACCCCCAGACCACCATGAAGATGAGGTTTTGGATTGAGAGTAGGAACCTGGCTAGCCAAACAGATGACTGGAAGAAGAATACAGACAGAAATCTGCCCAGCTAAGTTACAGACTTCTATTTCTTTTCCTGAGAGACGGTGCCTCTGACTGGCCTGGTTTAGCAAGGGGGAAGGGCAGGACTGTGTGTTTTTTTTGTTTCTAAAGCCAATGGGATTTAAAGGAAGAATTTCACCATTATTCTAAACCTGTATAACTTTTGAATAAATAATTCCCTTCCTTTTCATAATACTCTGGTGGTTGGGAGTCATGATTCTTATTGGCGGCAGGCAATAGAACCCAGGGGTTCTGTTAAATGATTGGAAACACTGAACATCTTTTCATCTGATTGATGACTATTTATATATCTTCTTTGGAGAAATGTCTATTCAAAACCTTTACTCATTTTTATATTTTAAAATATTTATTTTAAAAAATATTTATTTTTTCACGGGCTGCGAACCAAAGTGTCAGAGGTTCGATTCCCAGTCAGGGTACATGCCTAGGTTGCAGGCCATGACCCCCAGCAACCGCACATTGATGTTTCTCTCTCTCCCTCCCTTCCCTCTCTAAAAAAAGTAAATAAATAAAAATCTTTAAAAAATATTTATTTTTAGAGAAAGGGGAAGGGAAGGAGAATGAGAGGGAGAGAAACATCAGTGTGTGGTTGCCTCTCATGCAGCCTCTACTGAGGATCTGGTCCGCAACCCAGGCATGTGCCCTGACTGGGAATTGAACCAGCAACCCTTCTGTTCATAGGCCTGCACTCAATTCACTGAACTACACCAGCCAGGGCCCTTTGCTCATTTTTAAAATAGTTAATTTGTTTTTTTATACTGATTTGTAGGAACTCATTGTACATTCTAGGTATTAATCTCTTATTTTATATATGGTTTGCAAATATTTTCTATTTCATGATTTGCCTTTTTACTGTTTTTAATTAAATCATTTTTATCGTTATTCTATTACAGTGTCCCAATTTTTTCCCCTTTGCCCTCCTCTACCCATCCCATGCCCCACTTCCACAATCAATTCCCACACTGTTGTCTACGTCTGTGGGTCATTCATCCATTATCCTCCTCCCCTCTGGTCACTTTCAATTTGTTTCATGTTTCCATGCCTGTGTTTCTGTTTTGTTCATTGCTTTATTTTGTTCATTAGATTCCTTTTATAGGTGAGATCAGTGTTGGCAACAATGTGGTGAAAAGGGAACCCTTATGCACTGTTGGTGGGCTTGTGAAATGATGCAGCCACTATGGAGAAGATTAAGAAGGTTCTTCAAAATATTAAAATTGTAACTACTTCATGATGTATTTATCCAAAGAAATAAAAAATATGCACCCCTATATTCATTACAGTGTTATTTACAATAGCCAAGATATGGAAGCAAACTGTCTATCAATATACTACTATATAAGGAAGATGTAGGTCAAGTACACAATGGAGTATTACTTGGCCATAAAGAGAATGAAATCTTTACATTTGCAACAACGTGGAGGAAACCAGAGGGTATTACGCTAAGTGGAATAAGTCAGAGAAAGACAAATACCATATAACAGGGGTGTCAAACTCATTTTCACCGGGGGCCACATCAGCCTTGCAGTTGCCCTCAAAGGGCCAAAATAATTTTAGAACTGTATAAATGTAACTACTCCTTAACTGTTAAGGAGTTGAAATTACATTCAGCCCTTTGAAGCCAACCACAAGGCTGATGTGGCCCCCAGTGAAAATAAGTTTGACACCCTTGCCATATAATCTCACTTATATGTGGAATCTTAAAAACAAGTGAGCAAAACAGAAATAGATTCATTGATAACAGAGAACTAATTGATGTTTGCCAGATGGGTTGGAGGTTGGGGACTAAGTGAAAAAAATGAAGGGATTAAGGACAAATTGGCAGTTATGAAATAGTCAGGGGGATGTGAAGTATAGCACGGGAAATATAGTAAAAAATATTATCATCACTATGTATGGTTCCAGGTGGGTACTAGATTTACTACAGGAATCACTTTGTAAAATTATATAAATGTTAACCACTATTCTATATACCTGAAACTAATTTTGAGTTTTGAGTATCAACTGTAATTGAAAAAAGTTTAATTTTTAGAGAAAAAAACCCCTAAGCACCTCCCAAATGCCCCACCTCCTAATACCATTACTTTGGGGGTTAGGATTTCAACATATAAATCTGGGGGAATACACACACATTATAACACTATTGCCATTTGGTTGTTTTTTGTTTGCCTTTGTTTTTTTCTTCTCTTTTCCACTTGCTGCCTTTCTTTATGTTTTATTGATTTGTTGTGTGTGTGTTCACATGCTTTGATTTTTGCCCTCATTTTCTTTTATCTTCTACAGGTGTTTATCTTGTGGCTACTGTGGGGCTTACCAGACATCTCATAGTCATAATCTATTTCATGCCAGTAGCAGCTTCAATCATGTAGGAAACTCTACATCTCTCCACCCCTTTATGTTGATTCACAAATTACTTCCTTATATATTATCCATTAAAGTTGTCTTTGGTTATTTTTCTTTTAAATTTTATACCGAATTAAAACTGATTTACACAACATTATAGCACTACAGGATCCTGTATTTGCCTCTTTACCAGAGAGCTTTTTATTTCTGCATGCTTTCATGTTGCTAAAATTTTTTTTTCAATTAAAAGGACTCCTTTAACACTTCTTGTAAGGCACATCTAATGGTGATGAATTTCTTCAGCTTTTGTTCATCTGGAAAATTCTTTTACTTCTTCATTTGTGAATTATAGTTTTGCTGGATAGTATTAATTTCCAGGTATTTTTTTTCTCTTAGCAATTTGAATGTATTATTCCACTCCCTTCTAGCCTCTAAGGCAGGGGTGTCCAAACTGTGGCCTAGCCTGCATGTGGCCCAGGGTGGCTATAAATGCAGCCCAACACAAAATCATAAATTTACTTAAAACATTGAAATTATTTTGTGATTACATGTTGCAGTGTCACGTAAAATAAGTGTACGTATGCTCTTCTTCTTCCAGTGTGGGCCAGATATGCCAAAAGGTCACAGACACCCCTGCTATAAGGTTTTTGCCGATTATCTTAATGGGAGCTCACCTGTATGTGATAAATCACTTTTATTACTTTAAGATCCTCTTTGTCTTTCACTTTAGACAATTTTTTTATTATAAGGTGTTCTGAGTGTGAGGCTGTGCAAATTCATTCTACTTGGAATCCTTTGAGCTTCTCAAATTTAGATGTCCATTTCCTTTCTCAGATTAAGGATGTTTTTAAAAAGCCCTTATTTTTTCCAATAAGTTGTGCTTTTTCTTCCCCTTTTCCTTCTGGGACTGTCATAATGCATAAATTGGTACATTTTATGCTGTTTCATAGGGTTCCTTAGGCTTTCTTCATTTTTCTTTTTTTATTCCTTTGACTTGATAATTTCAATAATCAGAATTGTTGATTCTTTCGTTTGTTTAAATCTGTTAATCCCCCAAATTTAAAATTATTATTGTATTCTCTTACTTTACTTTATTCAATTTTTTCCCATAACCATTTAGTCCCCTCATAGCCCCCTCCCCCCAGCCAGTTATTGCATTCTTTAGCTTAAGACTTTCTGTATGGTATTTTTATAGTTTCTCTTTGTTGATATTTTGTTTATGCATTATTGTCCTAATTTCACTTAATTGTGCTCCCTTGTAAATCATTGTGCTTCTTTAAGACAATTAAATTCTTTGTAATGTTATTCACAGATCTCCATTTCCTTGGGATTCATTTCTGGAGTTATTTTGTTCCTTTAATTGAGCTGCTTCTGTCTTTCCTTCTGCCTTGATTGTTTTGCTTCACCAATCAGCCTAGTTAGATTCTGGGGTTCCCTGAAGCTCTTTGCAGAATGCAATTTCTCTGGGCTCATGTATATTTCTCAATTAGAGGGGTCTGAAGATTTCTTTATCAGGAGCTCATAATCTCTTGCTCCCTGTGCAGTCTGTGACACTGCTGGTTCTCCAGTGCTGCAGCAGCAAGGTGCTACTCTCTTGTTCTCAGTGATTTCCAGGCACGCAAAATATGCCAGGTTCCCCATCCCCAAGTCAGATGAGACAGACATCAGTACTTTGACTAAAGCTCTGAAAAGCTGAAATGTTGGACCCACATTTTATCCTTCTCTTTCCCTGATGTTGGAGCTCCAAGTGGGTGACTTCCCGACTGCGCAGAGCTGTGCTGGCCTGCGGCACTGCAGGCTCTCTAGGGCTGTAGAAAGACATTCCCACTCTCCCTTGCTTTCAGTGGCCGTCAGATATCTAATATATGTCAATTTTGTGAGCATTGATTCAAGTCAACGCTCAAGTGAAGCTTCAAGTCAGTGAAGACAGGAACTAGTATCTCCCCAGCAGCCTCCTAAAAAGCTGGAATATTAATGCACACCTCAATCTTTGTTCCCTGCCACCTCAAGCCATAAGCTGATGGTTTTTGCCTAATCATGTTCATTTGTCTGCTTAGGGGAGGGGCAATTCTGAGTAAAATGAAACAACTGTTCTTATCCACTCCAATGGAGCTATTTTCTACTCTGTGCTCTCCTGTGGTAGTACAACTTTTAAACTGGTTTCTGGACTTCTCATAAAGGTATTTTGGTTGAAATTTTTTTTTAATTTTTAAAATATTTATTGATTTTAGCGTGAGAAACAAACATTTTGTTCCAATAACTTTTGCATTCATTGGTTGCTTTTTGTATGTGCTCTGACCGGGGATTGAATCGGTGTCCTTGGCATATCACCATGGTCAGGCTCTAACTAACTGAGCCACCCTACCAGGGTGGTCCATATACTACTGATAAGTTGGTATATCTATGGGGAATGAGGGCTGGGACTTCCTATCCCACCATCTGAGTGCCATCAACTCACTTTAATATTTTAACCACAAGAGAAACAGAAACAGGCTATGGAACATAGAATAATTTATGTATCACAAATAAATGACTTATGAAGTACTACAAAATAGGGTTGTACCCTATTAATATTATACTGTATTTTTCAGACTATAAGACACACACCCCCAAAATTGGGAGGAAAAGGGTGATGCATCTTATAGTCCAAATGTAGCTTACCTGGCTCACTGTGGGTGGGGAGGGCGGGGGTGGCAGTGGAGCAGAGGTCACAGGAGGCAGGAGCAGGGTTGCCGCTGCATTTTCCTCTCAAATCAGGGGAGGGCGGGGGAGCGAAGTGCATCTTACAGTCCAAAAAATATGGTAAGCCCTTGTTTTACAGATGCAGAGTTAACACAGCCAAATAGCAGATGTTTAAGATCATGTGTAAAAAAACTGACTGCTATGCAGTAGGGCACTCAAAACGGAAAACTATTTTATTTCTTTATTAAATTCCTTTGAGATGGGAAAATTATTCTAGATTATTGTGTCGCACCCATCACACAAGGTTCCTTATAAGTAAAGAGGGAGAAAAGGGCCATGAGCCAGAAGAACAGCTTCTAACAGCTGGAAAGGGGTAGGAAACTGATTCTCTGGTCTCCAGAGCAGAGACCTGTTAACACTTTGAGTACAGTGAGATCTATTTTTGGACTCCTGACTTCCAGAACTATAAGGTAATAAATTTGTATTGTTTTTAAGCCACTTCAGTTTGTAGTAATTTATCACAGCAGAAATAGGAAACTAATATAGAAATCTGAGTTAAAAAACTAAAAAGACATTTCACAGAATTACTTAGGAAATATTTTATTGTACAAAATTTACATTTGTTGCATATGATGAAAACCACAGCAACAACTAGCTTTTGCTAATTCATTTTTTTCTGTGAAAAGTAAGGATTATTTTCTGATACACTAGATAATACAGCTTTTTATACAAGTTGTTTAACAGTTTTGGGGACACAGCTGTCTTAGGATATAAGGTATAAAACTAAAAACAGATCAAAAAAGCGCAGGGGGATGACCACTGCCAAAGAGTAATTTCCAAGAACTTGGCATTTTCCATGGCAAGGCAGATGCTGTGGGGTCATCACACTGTAACTAAAGAACAGAATATTTTAATCATTCACCTTTACCACCAAATCACCTTTTAACATGTAATTATTACAAAACCTTCCCTTCTCTAGTTAGTTTTTGGTTCCTTTCGGTTCTGACACATTTAGCTGGGTTTTACTGTATGAAAAAAACAAAAATAATAAATTTCTATGTCTTTTATGTCAATCTAAATTTCTTTAAGTTTCAATCATAAAGATATGCCAGAAAGTCTGTGGATAGATTCTGTCAAGTAAATTCAAAAGGAATAGGTGGCACACAAAAAGCCCGTGGGCCAAATACGGCCCTCCACCTTGTTTTATCTGGCCTGGCACCTTGTTTCTATCCAGCAGCAGTGCCAAGCTCCTTGCCCCCTGTTAAGGAATAGTTACATTTATACAGTCCTAAAATTACATTTGGCCCTTTGAATGCAACTGTGAGGTTGATGTGGCCCACAGTGAGAATGAGTTTGACACCCTTGGAATAGGGGTTATAAAAAAAAAAAATCAGTGCTGCATGAGTGTATCAATTTGTTCTTAGCAAAAGCATGAATAAAAAAGACAGTTACCACCCCGGCCAGGTGGCTCAGTTGGTTGAAGCATCATCCCATGCACCAAAAGGATGCAGGTTCATTTCCCACTCAGGGCGCATACCTAGGCTGCATAACTAATCCCCAGTTGAGGTGTGTATGGAAGTCAGCCAATCAATGTTTATCTCTCACATCGATATTTCTCTTTCTTCTCTCTCTCTCTCTCTCTTCCCTTTTACTTCCTCCCTTCCCCTTTTCTCTAGGATCAATAAATATATTCTAGGTGAGTATTAAAAAAAAAAAAAGACAGCCCTGGCTGGTGTGGCTCAGTGGACTGAGTGCCAGACTGCAAAGCAAAGAGTCAATGGTTGATTCACGTGCCAGGGTTGAGAGCCAGATCCCCAGAAGGGGGTGCATGAGAGGCAACCATACACCAATATTTCCAACCCTCTCTTTCTCCCTCCCTTCCCGTCTGTGTAAAAATAAATAAAATCTTTTTTTAAAAAGACAATTATTTCATAATAGAGAAATATATTAATTATAATGCATATTTAATAGCTACAGTATTGCCACATAGCACAATACCTTTTGTTTCTTTTAAAAAATTCTAATTTCCAAAGTACTTGTTTATTCTTATAAAAAGCTGTCTGGTATAAATGCAACATGAACAATGAATATAATGAAGTATTTAAGATTTTTCTTTTTTGGAAATTAACCTTAATGAAACAACTGTAGACAATAGGTTGGTTAACTGCCCCCTTTTCCTAAGTTCTGCTAAACTAAATTTTAAGTATAGATATGTTTATACTCAACATGAACTTTTACTTATTTGGTCTACTTACATAGCATATAAAATACAAGTTTATGAATACATAACTAGAAAAATCAGAGGCTTAAGCTGTAGGAAAACTTACATGTGGTTTGATTATCTGAAGCCATTCATTAAGATACTCAACAAGACCTAATGCATCTGGGATATTGTCTCCTTCTGAAACAAATTTCAGCAGAACCGCCACTGGGATTTCTTTAGAACAGCTACAACAAATTAAAAAAAAAAAAAAAAGAAAAGTATTCTCCTGATACAAGATTCTGATTCCAGAGTTGTTTTTACAGTTAGGACAATCTTCCAGGTTTTAGGCAAGGAGAAGATGCCCCATCATGAGATCACTTCTTATTCATCTCCCTTGCCCCAGATATTATTCTGTTTATAGAGACAGGACTAGAAGCCATGTAATGCCCACCCCAGGTATATGCAAATTTGTGCCTCACACCAATGCTACATGAAAAATGACCCCTGTATCCTTGGGTATAGAACATAAGGTGAGTTCTGACCTACTTCCAAAACCTACTGTACAAACAGCTATTTTCTGAAGTAACACAGCAAAGAGACTGAAAGATATACCTTATTCTAAAACAGTGAAGGAAAACCCTTACTATTACTTCTTACATTTATTGAGTGATTATTATGCGCTAAGCAATGCCTGCACATTTTACGAGTCAATCACTACAACGATCATTAAGAAAGTTATAAATTTATTTGTTTAATAAATTAATCAGTTTGGAATAATGGGAACAAGAGCAGAATACCTGGATTCATATTCTAGATCTGCCACTTAGCAGATAGTTGGGCAAGTTACTTAATCAAGGCTTTACGTATTCCTCATATGTAAAAGAGGAATCACAATAGAACAGACTCATAGGTGGTTGTGAAATTTAAAGGTCGTTGTGATGGCAAAGTGCTTAAAATAGTGCCCATAATTAATGTTAGCAATTAATTTTGAAGTAACTGAGGTTTATAGAGATTTTAATATAGTTAACATGCTCAAACTTCTTCATCTAGGAAGTGGCAGAAGTGGAACTTGAATATGGTCTTTCTGACTCCAAAACATGATTCCTGTTATACTATAGATGCCTCAAGTTAGTAAGGAGACCAATGCAAAAAGCTTCCTGTTTGCCAACAAAAGCAAAAATCATTTCTAACACCCTGAATCCAAGTACCATGAGAAAAATGACACCACAACTTGAGAGCACATGACTGACAGAGAGATACAGAAGTAAAGGTGAGTTGGGCTCCTCATCTGGATTTAAGATGTGGAGGAGACTCTTGACATGTGGGTTCAAAAGTCTCAGATGTATAGGGAGAGCCTATCATAGCATTTCAGTCTCTAAATATTATAAAGTGGAATTATCACTAATTATACCATCTCAGTACATAGTTCTAAAATATCTTAGGGACACTTTGGCTTTGTATGGAAGTACTGTGGGCTGTGATGGCTCAGAAGATTCTAGTTCCTAAATGCTCATGCTATAATAGCCTGAGAAATGGCTCATACCTAGAGAAACCTAGCCACGCTGGCTGTACCTTCACTTTAGCGACTGTGGCTTAAAAAAATGTTAGGGCATGGTCTTGAATTTACAGTGCCTCACACTACTACTTTGTAACACAAATGGCAGAGTAATAGTTTTAATACTATCCTCTCTGTTCCTCTCTGTAAAAAAAAAAAGACGGTAGAGAGTGACTAATTTTATCACTTTCTGTGACATTAAAATCTAACATGAGATATATCCATTATTAAATTTCAAAAGTACTTCTATTCCAATTAAATACAGGAGTGGGCAAAAGTAGGTTTACAGTTAGTTGCTGGTATGGAAAATAATACAATAATAAATAACAGTATAAGAATAAATTCTGCGGTTCACATACTTACAACTGTATACCTACCTTTGCCCACCCCTTGTATCTTTGCCCACCCCTTGGGATCTCAGGTCAATCACACCCCTTGGGATCTCAGGTCAATCACATCACTGCCACCATTTATTATTAGAATAATATTGTCATTTCCAGAGATCAGAATATAAATTTGTTCTGCTAATGAGAAGGCAAAATATATCACGAAATATTTAGCAAATAATCAAAATATGCACTGGGGAGAAAAGGGGATTCAAAATTGTATAAGCCACATGATTTCTTTTCAATTTCAAAAATTCTTTATTGCAATGAATGTATAATTGCATTGAACATTAAACATGGGTTTGGTTATAGACGAATAAGAGAAAATTGATTTTGGGAGAAACATCTTCAGATAAGATGAACTGTAAAGTTATAGATGTTTTACAGTATCTTGTAGATATATATATTCAACTCAACTATATTTTAAAGAAGTTGGGAAAAATATCAAAAACCTATTACTGGCAGTTATTTCTGGGTGACATAATTGAGTTTTTAAAGTGTTGTTTCTTTTGACTATTCCACATATAATGAGTATGTCTAACTTTTATAACAGTTTTTGTTAATACTGCTAACTTACAATATTTTCTGATATTGTTGCTAAGTTTATGCCTAACCAGAAGATCCCTGTCTGGCCTCAAGTTTCACCCTACATATGTGATGCTCAGAACTCAGAAAAAAAACTAAGAGAGATTCCCAACACTCTTCTTTTACATAGCTCCCACCTTTCTGGTTCTCTGCCTTGTATTTTCCAGTTGTCTCAGACTTCCAGAAGTCTGAAGTCTTATTTCCTCAACTCAGCAAGACTGCAGTGCTCCACCTGGATTCCCTCCCCCAACCTGTATGATAGTCCAGAAAGTGTCTCTAAGCAGAAAGCTGGGATAATTTAGAATCAAACCATGTATCAGTACAAAAAACCAGCAAGGCACAAAAGACGACAGTAATGGAGGAAATGAAGAACAAAAATGCTTTAGGACATACAGAAAACAAATAGCAAAATGACAGAAGTCCTTATTAGCCCTGGCTGGTGTGACTCAATCAACTGAATACTGGCCTCTGATTCACAGGGTCACCAGTTCAATTCCCAGTCAGGGCACAGGCCTGGATTACAGGCCAGGTCCCCAGTTAGAGGTGTGCAAGAGGCAACCACACATCAATGTTTCTCTCCCTCTCTGTCTCCCTCCCTTCCCCTCTCTCTAAAAATAAATTAATTTTTTAGAAGAAGTCCTTATCAGTAATCATTTTTAATGCAAATGGGTTAACTTTGGAAGGATGGATAGAAACACATGATCCAAATATATGCTGTCTAAAAGAGTTTTACTGAAGATCTAAGGACACAAAATTTGAAAGTGAAAAGATGGAAAAAGATATTCCATACAAATAGTAACCCAAGAGAACAAGATTGCTACTCTAATATCAGACAAAATAGATTTCAAGTCAAAAACTGTTATAAGAGATAAAAATACATATATTGGCAAAAGGATCAATTCATCAAGAAGATTAAACAAATGTAATTCAATGACACTAGAAATTAACAGAAGGAACACTGGAAAATTCACAAATATGTAGAAATTAAACACATTCTCAAACAACCAATGGATGAAAGAAGAAATCAGAAGGGACTTAGCTTAAGAATTCTATTACATTTGCAGAAAATAAAATCACAAGAGAACGTAGAAAATACTTAGAGATGAGTGAAAATAAAAACACACATACTAAACTTAAATATAGCCAAAGCAGTGCTAAGAGGGTAATTTGTAGCTGTAAATGCACATACTATAAAAGAAATTTCTCTAATGAATAACCTAAGTTTGCATCTTAGGAACTAGAAAAAGAAGAACAAACTAAATCCAAAGCTAGTAGGAAGAAGAAAATAATAAAGATTAGAGTGAAGATAAATAAAAGAGAGAACAGAAAAACAATAGAGAAAATTCAATAAACCAAAAGCTAGTTATTTGAAAAGATAAAAAAAATTGACAAATGTGCCCTGGTTGGTGTGTCTCAGTTGGTTGGAGCGTCATCCCATACACCTAAAGGTTGGGGGTTCGGTTCCCAGTCAGGGCACACACTTACATTGCTGTTTCAACCCCAGGATGGTATGTATAGGAAGCAACCAAGTGATGTTTCTGTATCACATTGATGTTTCTCTCTTGTTTCTCTTGCTTCCTCTCTCTCTCCCTGCTCCTCCCCACCTTGCTCTCTCTCTCTCTCGAATCAATAAACATTTGTTAAAAAAATTAACAAATGTTTAGCTAGAATAACTGAGAATGAAAGAGAGGACTCAAATTACTAAAATCAGAAAGTGAGAACATTATTGATTTTACAGAAATAGGAGTTATTAATTAGACAGATTTTCTATTTAGAATGATGACAATGTTCTGAAAGTATGAATATATTTAATACTAATTGATTGTACACTTAAAAATGGTTAATTTATGCATATTTTACCACAAATAAAAAAAAGATTATAGAGGTTGCATAGAACAAGCATCACCATTCCTAATAGCCACACACAATAGAGCACTGAATACGGCTTCTCAGGAGCCCATTCTCCTATAGCCAAATTTCAATCTTTCCTCTGATTGTAATTTTTATTTTATAAATATATTTTCAAAGTTCCAATAAGTAACCCAACACACTCTCCCAATTATCATTCTCTCATTTTAAAATAAGGCAGGGAACAAATGAACAAACAGGCTAACAAACTCACCCTTCATCATAGAGTGTTTTTGTGATACCTCCACCAGGTACACGGATACAAAACTCAGAATCACGTATTTCAGGAATGCATGGGCTTTTTTCCATTTCTTCCCAATTAAGGCTCTTTATTTTATTTTCAACACTTTTTTGCATGGAAGGTGTAAGTAGGTATCTGAAAGGTGTACTAGAAACAATTACATAATTAACTTTCTAAAAACTCACAGATATAAACATCAAGGCAAAAACCAGTTCTTTTAGCAAAAATTATCTTGTTTTCTACATATTCTACTGTGCAAGGCAAACACAAGTTTTAGCAGTCTATGGAAGAACGACACAAAAAATATTGCTCTGACTTGCTACTTACATACTTGGGAAAGACAGTAAAGAAATAGGAAAATTTAAACTAAAGCAAGGCCATAATGAAGATGAATCTATTTTCCACAGCTATGTTCCCTTCTGACTGTAATGCCAATTGTGAGATTCTTAGAAATTAGTTCCAGTTTTGAAGGCTACTCTTGGCTGATATTTTTCATCATGATTTTATAGGTGCATAAATGATAATGCAATAAAATAGATTATATTTTTATCTTTTGGATACTTTGTCATGTTTAAGAATACAGTCTGACATGCCTAGGAGTTATATTTAAAGGCAACTGGATTTCTACAAATACAAATGGTTGAACATATGGAAATATATAGAAATATCAATCCAAATCTTTCAAAAATTATCAACCAATAAACTAGGTACCCTTTCTTTTCTTTCTTTTCGTAGCTGAGCTCTGTGATGTTGTCATGCACAATATCAACAAAGAACAGTTCCAAAACCATTTCTATCTTTACACCAAAGCCTTCCTTTTGCCCCAACTATAGAACTAAGATTCTATCTAACTGTGCTCCCTCCTATCTCTTTTCTTTTACCTTCTTCTTTCTAAATTTGAGGGAGGAGCAGTAAGGATATACGTGGCTTTTAAAACTTATTTCAACTTTTAGACATTTATTTTCTTTTTTATTGAATTTATTGGGGTGAAATTGGTTAATAAAATTATATAGGATTCAAATCATCATCTATATATTATATTGTGTTAACTACCCTACGTCAAGTCTCTTTCCATCACCATTTACACCCCATTCCCTCTTCTATTTGTCCTCAACCCCCTGTCCTCTTTCCCTCTGGTAATCATCACACTGTTACCTGTATCTATTAGGATTTTTTTTTTCTTAATCCATTCACCTTTTTTCACCCAGCCCTGCAACTCCCCTCCCCTCTGATATTTTAACTTTTTAATATATAAATCATAATACTGTATAATCATAACAAAAATATTTTTTCAAAGGCAAAACATACCTGCGAAGCTGTAGATCATTACGATGATATGAATGACTGCTTGAAAGAACAATAACTTTGGCACAGTTACTACTTTTCACCCAGGAAAGCAGTTTTTCACAGAATGGCTTTGACTTATACTTTGCATACATTGAAAGAAAAAGAAAATCTAAAAGTCAGATCTTAAAGTATATTGGGAGTATTGTATATAATATTTCATCAACTTTATGTGATGACAATTTAAATATACTAAAATTGGAATTATTTTTAGATCCACTTACTGTCCTTAAAGTGAAGGTGAAAAATGAAAAGCAATGAATTATCTATATAGTTACAATTAAGAAATAAATTGTGAGAAATCTAGATTTTTTAAAAAAGTTCTATTTTGACTGACAAATTTCCTAGTATTTTAAGTGATCCATTATTACTAAAAATGACCACATGGTCATTTATGAGATGTTCCTGCTAGTTGCAACATGTGAACCTTGAATGGATCCAGAATTGAAGGATATTTTGAAGACAGGGAAATTTGAATATGTTGGATGATACTACTGAAAAATTCATTAAATGCTGATTTTCTTAGGTGTGGTAATGGTGTTGTGGTTGTGAAGAATAATGTTCTTGTTCTTGAAAGATGTGCTGAAGTATTTAGGGGTGACATATGATGTCACTAGCCTATTTTTGAATTGTTTAGCAAAAGTAAACTGTGCAGAGAGAGAGAATCAAGTAGGTATAGCAAGATGTTAAACTGCTTGGTTAATGTGGAATATAGGTTATAAAATTATGAGGAGGTCCTGGCCAGTGTGGCTCAGTTGGTTAGAGTGTCACCCTGTGTACTGAAAGGTTGTGGGTTTGATTCCTGGTCAGGGCACATACCCAGGCTATGGGTCTGATCCCCAGTGGAGGCACATAAAAGAAGGCAACCAATAGATGTTTCCTTCCCAACTCTCTCTCTCTTCCCAACCTCTCTAAAAACAATGAAAAAGGTCCTTGGGTAAGGATAAGAAGAAAAATTAAAATTATGAGGGAGAAACTCACTTTATGGAAGCTCTTTTCACAGATGGTTAATGAAATAATTATTCAATAAAATTTAAAATGCAGGTAAAAATGGCTAAATTTTAAAAATAGGAGTGTGGCATAGTGTAATGGTTAAGTGAGGCTGACTGTAGAGTCAGGTTGCCTGGTCTAGAATGCTGGCTTCACTTCCCACAGACTACATATCTCAAACTGCTTAACCTTTTGGTTTTAGTTTTCACATTTGAAAAATGAGGATAACGTTAGTACCTGCCTCATACGATTATTGTAAGGATTAAGTAGAGTGATTACAACAGTATTGGTATGAAGTATCAATGCTCAATAAATGTTTGCTACTTTGAAATCACACTTTATTTCCATATACCAAAAATTTCAATGAAAAGTATTTGAATTATCTATCTTAATTCTTGAACTTACAGATATTAGTGTGAACAAAAAAGTGAACCAAGAAGCCATGTGACAAATGTAAAAACACTAGCAACTCTTACTGCAAAATGATATTATTAACTAAACAAAGTAAAGAATGATCCTAATCTAAGTATTAACATAATCACAGCACCCTGGCTGGTGTGGCTCAGTAGATTGAGTGCCAGCCTGCAAACCAAAGGGTCACTGGTTTGATTCCTAGTCAGAGAACATGTCTGGATTACAGGCCAGGTCCACAGTAGGAGGTGAGCAGAGTCAACCATACACTAATGTTTCTCTCCCTTTCTCTCTCTCAAAAAAATAAATAAATAAAATCTTAAAAAATATATAATCATAACACTACTCATGATAGCCTGAGACTGAAAAAATACCAAATGCTCCATTAACACTACAATGACTAAATCATGATTTATTTACACAGGAGCATCCTACACAGAAGAACAAAGTTCCTCTGCCTGCAACAACATAAATGAGCCTCACAAATTGAATGCTGAGTAAAGAAAGCTAGACATAAAAAAGTACATACACACAAGAGTCCATTCATATAATGGTATAATAACTAGGATGGGGAAAGGGGGAGGGACTCTGGAATGTTGATAAATTTCTGACCTCCTAAACAGATGGTACCTTAATGCATTCAAAATTTATTGAGAGCTTCTCTATATGCAAAGCACTACTTTAGATACTGGGGATATCAGTGAATGACACGTTATCACTTCTCTCAAGGAACTGACTTTCTATTAGAAGTAGATAATAAACAGAAAATACTTCTGACTTCCATTAAGATGGAGGTGTAGGTAAAGGAGGCTCGCATCCTCTCACAACCACAACAAAATTACTGATCTGTATGGAAGTCTGGCAACTAAGGAATTAAAGAAACCTCATTCATCCACACACACAGGAGGGACGGAGGGACTGAGGGGCAGAGAATTGAAATTGGCTGGTTCCGAACCACATGTGGTGGATATAAAATGGAGGCATATGGCCAAGAGCGAGGGATCCCAGTCCACAGCCCAGGGTTCAGGTGCCAGGATGGTAAGTCCCCATAACTTCTGGCTATAAAAACCAGTAGGAGTTTGGTCAGCAGAAGAAATTGCAGGATTCTCAGACCTCTCCTCTTAAGAACCTCACACCACAGGTGGACTTACTCAGACTCATTCCCTCTGGGCTCCAGCAATGGATCAGCAGCTTGAAGGGCACCAGTGGCATACTGGGAGTAACTGAAGTGTCTGGCACCATGGGAGGAACTGGGGGACAGCTTTCTCCTACACAGAACTGCAGACAGCAGACACTGTACCTTTGTTGAGCTCTCCCCTCCACAGAGCCGCAGTGCAGCTACACCGTATCTGAATCTCCATCAACCTGGCTGACTTGGGAAGTCTTGCCCTGCCCCATCCCACTTATGGCCCACCCAGGTAACTCTCCTACCCTGGTTACAATAGCTTTTGCATATGAAGAGCTGGGCTAGGCACAGGTTTCAGACCTTCCTTTATCCCCTCAAACAAGCAACAGCTGAGCCCAGCCCCCATACCTCCTCTTGTTGAGTGGCCCCAGGACCCCCACTTGCAGCAGCCATCTGCAGATCACTTCAGAACTTATGCCTAGGGGCCACTGACAGAATGCAGTTGGAGCCTGACCTTGGCCTGCACTACGAGGAGAAACCCCAGAGCCAGTGCACCCAGTGGACAGTTACAGAGCACAAAGGAACACAACCTAACTACCTCCAAAAGTCACAGAGGGAGGTGGCTGACGGCCAGGGGTCACAGCCAGTCCTACCAGCTATCTGAACTGGGTAAATCCCTCTCACTGACTTGCCAACAGTAATCAAGACTCATCTACAAGAGGAGGGAATACTTGGACCACACAGAGGAAGCACCTTGAGTACGCAGCTTGGAAGATACAGGACGCTGTGCCACTGGACCCTACAGGACACCTACTACATTAGGCCATGCTACTAAGACACGGAGTCAAAGCAGCTCTACCTAATACATAGAAACAAACACAGGGAGGCTGCCAAAATGAGACAAAGAAATATGGCCCAAATGAAAGGACAGAACAAAACTCCACAAAAAGAACTAAACAAAATGGAGATAAGCAATCTATCAGATACTGAGTTCACACTGGTTATAAGGATGCTCAAGGGACACAGTGGATACACTTCAACAGTATAAAAAAGATCCAGGTAGAAATAAAGAATACACTAACTGAAATAAAGAACAACTTACAGGGCGTCAACAGTTGAGTGGATGAAGCCAACAATCAAATCAATGACATGAGGGAAAAATCCAGGCCAAGATGGAGATGTAGGTAGACACACTGTGCCTCCGTGCACAACCAAAATAAGGACAACAAAAATTTAGAAACAAAAAAACCACCAGTACTGACAGAAAATTGAACTGCATGGAAGTCCCACAACCAAGGAGTTAAAATAGGCACATTCATCCAGACGGGTGGGAGGGGTGGAGTTGGGCCACGGGGAGGAGAGGGGTCGTGGCAAAAAAAGCAGTGGCTGGTGGACCCTGGGCACAGGGTAGCAGCAGGCGAACCCAGTGAGGCAGCGGATTGTGGACGGGCGCAGCACGCAAGGTGGCTGATGACAGACCAGGCGGTCCAACATTCACACACAGAAAAACCAGGCAAAACTGGGTAGCAAGACAGACTGAGCAACCCAGGGCTCCATTGCTGGGAAATAAAGCCTCAAACCACTGACTGAAAACACCTGTGGAGGATGAGGTGCTGGGAGAAACTCCCAGCCTCACAGGAGAGTTCGTTGGAGAGACCCACAGGTTCCTAGAATGTACACAAGCCTACCCACATGGGAATCAGCACCAGAAGGGCCCAGTTTGCTTAGCGGAAGCAGCAGAAGGGACTGAAATCCAGCAGAGAGTAGAGCAAGTGCCATTGCTCCCTCTTGACACCTCCCCCACAAACAGCATCACACCCAAGGCTCTGCCCTTCACTATGAAACAGGCGTGCCAAGACAAAAAGGCCCAAATGAAAGAACAAATCAAAGCCCCAGAACAAATACAACTAAGAGACGAAGAGACAGCCAGCCTATCAGATGCACAGTTCAAAGCACTGGTGATCAGGATGCTCACAGAATTGGTTGAATTTGGTCACAAATTAGATGAAAAAATGAAGGATATGCTAAGTGAAATAAAGGAAAATGCACAGGGAACCAATAGTGATGGGAAGAAAACTGGGACTCAAATCAATGAAGTGAACCAGAAGGAAAAAAGAAACATCCAATCAGAAAAGAATGAAGAAACAAGAATTCAAAGAAATGAGGCTTAGGAACTTCCAGGACATCTCTGAACATTCCAACATCTGAATTATAAGTGTACCAGAAGGGGAATAGGAAGAGCAACAAGTGGAAAAGTTATTTGAACAAATAACGAAGGAGAACTTCCCCATTCTGGCAAAGGAAATAGATTTCCAGGAAGTCCAGGAAGCTCAGAGAGTCCCAAAGAAGTTGGACCCAAGGAGGAACACACCAAGGCACATCATAAGTGCCCAAGACTACCCAAGATTAAAATGAAGGAGAGAATTCTAGAAGCAGCAAGAGATAAGGAGGCAGTTTCCTACAAAGGAGTTCCCATCAGACTGTCAGCTGATTTCTCAAAAGAGACCAGTCTTTACAGGCTGGAAAGAAGTATTTCAAGTCATGAAAGGCAAGGACCTACATCCCAGATTGCTCTATCCAGCAAAGCTTTTGTTTGGAACGGAAGGGCAGATAAAGTGCTTCTCAGATAAGGTCAAATTAAAGGAGTTCATCATCACCAAGCCCTTATTTTATGAAATGTTATAGGGACTTATCTAAGCAAAAGAAGATAAAAAACATGTATAGTAAAATGACAGCAAACTCACAATTATTAACAACCACACCTAAAACAAAAACAAACTAAGCAAACAGCTACAACAGGAACAGAACCACAGACATAAAGATCACATGGAGGGTTAGCAAAAGGGGAGTGGGAGGAGGAGAGAGGGGGGAAAAGGTACAGAGAATAAGTAGCATAGATGGTAGGTAGAAAATAGACAGGGGGAGGGTAAGAATAGTATGGGAAATGTAGACGCTAAAGAACTTATAAGTATGACACATGAACATGAACTAAAGGTGGGGGAATGTGGGTTGAAGAGGGTGTGCAGGGTGGAGGGGAGTGAAGGGGGGAAATGGGACAACTAGAATAGCATAATCAGTAAAATATATTTAAAAAAAAGAACATAAGGGAAAAAAAGACATCCAGTCAGAACAGCAAGAAGAAAAAAGAATAAAAAAAATCAAGGATAGTGTAAGGAGCCGCTGGGACTATTTCAAACATTCCAATATTCGCAGCATAAGGATGCCAGAAGGGGAAAAGAGCAAGAAATTAGAAACCTAGTTGAAAAAAATAATAAAAAGAAAACTTCCTAATTTGGTGAAGGAAATAAGACATACATATCCAGGAAGTACAGAGAGTCCCAGAAAAGATGGATGTAAAGAGGCCCACACCAAGACACAACATAAACGCCAAAGGTTAAAGACAAAGAGAGAATCTTAAAAGCAGCAATAGAAAAGCAGTTAGTTACCTGCAGGGGAGTTCCATAAGACTGTCAGCTGACTCCTCAAAAGAAACTGCAAACTAGGAGGAACTGGCAAGAAGTATTCAAAGCAATGAAAAACAAGGACTTACAACCTGGATTACTCTATCCAGCAAAGCTATCATTTAGAATCAGAGGGCAGATAAAGTGCTTCCCAGACAAGGTAAAGGTAAAAGAGTTCATCATCACCAAACCATTATTATATATTAAAGGGATTTATTTAAGAAAAGGAAATCAAAACTATGAGCATTAAAATGGTGATAAATGCATTATCTATCAACAATTGAATCTGAAAAACAAACTAGGGAAACAAGCAGAACTGAAACAGAATCACAGATATGGAGAACATTGGGATGGTGGCCAGTGGAGCGGGGTGTTTAGAGGAATGGGGTAAAAGGTTGAAGGGATTAAGAAGTACAAATTGGTAGGTACAGAATAGGCAGGAAGATGAGAAGAGCAAGTATAGGAAATGGAGTTGCCAAAGAATTTATAGGTATGACCCATGGACATGAACAAACGAGGGGAGATCACCAGAGGGATTAGGGGGGTACTGGAGGGAGGGGGGCAAAGAGTGAAAAACTGGGACCACTGTAATAGCATAATCAATAAAAAATACTTTAAAAAATTTGCTCTATATTAATCAACCAGTGTTTAAGAAAATTATTCTAAACAACAGTGCACATTCTCATGCCTTTTTACAACAGAATGAAATTAATTTATCATTAGTTTTGTTATTGTGAAGGGTCCAAATTTACCATATGATAAAAGGCTGATTTTCAGGGCTACTGGATGATAAGAAGTGTTTATGCTTCATTAAATACCTTCAGATTACTTCATTTATAGAGTATTTAGATTAGATTTAGTATTTAGAGTATGAGCTTTATCCTTAGGGCAATTAGGGCTATTGAAAAATTTCAAGAAGGGAAGGGAAGTGCTCATAAATGTGTTTTTAAAAGATGACTACAAGAACCATTTCATGTGTGGCAACACTGTTGGCAGAAATGTTGAGGGTCTGGAAACAGAAAGGGAAAGAAATTGTGCTGTAAAAAGACAGACTATCAGGGACATTATCATGTGCTCTCTTTTAGGTGATAAACCCAGGCATATTCTCCCTTTAAGAGTAGCTATAGAAAAAATTTATTTCTGGCCTCCATGCCAGGAAAAGCAATGCCTCTCCTCAGCTATAGATGTATGTTTGTCTCATGGGCCTGTCAATCTTATAAATAATTGCATTCTCCTCTTTGCTTTGGCCACTACGAAGCCCTATATGTGTAATAATTCTACACGCTAACTTTACTTTGATTCCATCTCAGATACGTAGTTTGATTTTGCCTAGAATTCCTTATTTATGATATCCTTTTAATTATTTGAATTTTCATAAGGAGCATCAAATTATTTTTGAAATGGAGTATGATAAAAGAATGATTTAAAAGTCTCAGCTTGAAAAATTAAAAAAATATGGATAATAAACATATATATGACACACCAAGTACTGATGAGTTGTGAACTCGCATGGGATAAGATAGAAAGGGTGATTAGGGAAGGCCTTTCTGATGAAATAACATTTAAGCAAAGACTGAAGGACGTGAGCCATTTAGGTATTAAGGGGGAAAGTACTCCAGGCAAAAAAATTGGCGTAAAGACTCTTGAGACAACAGTGAGCTTAATCTGTTTGAACAACACTGTAAGGCCAGTATGACTGAAGCAGGGTGAGCAAAAGGGGGAAACAGGAAATGAACATAGAGGAATGGCTAGAGGTTAGGTTAGGTACTGCAGCTGTCCAACAGAACTTGGCAATAACAGAAATGATCTCTATGGCAGGTGCTTGCCACATGTGGCTAGAATTATAGATTCTACATGAATTTTGTAGAATTTCAGATTCTACGATCTGAAATGTGGCTAGTATGATAGAGAAACTGAATTTTTAGTTTAATTTGCTTTTAACAAATGAGTCAAATTTAAATAGCTACATGTAGCCAGTGGCTACTGTATCAGTGCAAATGCAGGGCCCGGTAGGCTGTGGTAAGGACTGTGAACTCACTTTGAATAAGATGGGAAGCCACTAATGGATTTTTTGAAGGGAGAAATGATGTGATTTGATTTAGGTTTAAAGGATGATTGATGGTGCTATTTGCAAATAGACTATCAAGTGTTTGTGGGGAGGGGGTGGTACAAGAGTAGAATCGGGGTTAAGAGATGACAGTGTTTGGACTATAGTGGTGGCAGTTAGATGCAGAATATATTTTTATATACACACAATTTTTTATGTAGATGTCACTGGTTGAAATGTCAAACAAATGAAACAAACCTATAATATTCACATGCATAAATGTTTTCCCCAATGCTACCTGAATTGAGACTATAAATATTCAAGGTGTATGTCCCAGTTCCTTTCTATATAATCATTCAATGATGGTAGCATCTCTAAAATTTTATGAGATTTTTTTTCATTATCCAGACCTTTCTAAACTGTACATACAGTAAGAAGATCAGAAATGATTTAGACTCCAAATTCTTAGTAATACTTCATACTGTCTCATTATATTTTACTTTAATAAATTTAAAAAGGCAAATATAACATACTAACCTTAATAAAAATGGATCTTAACTGAAGAGCCACTAGCTTCTTTGAAGGCAATGAATATACTGCAAAGATGAAATCATACAATAGTTAAAATGAAGGGGTTATAGAAATAAAATTACTAACAACCTAAGTGCCCATCAGTAGACAAATGGATAAAAAAGTTGTAGTACATATATACGATGGAATATTACTTGGCCATAAAAAATGAATGAAATTTTACCATTTGCGACGACATGGATGAACCTACAGATTATAAGTGAAATAAGTCAGACACAGAAAGATAAATACTGTATTTCACTTATAAATAGATTTTAAAGAGCAAAATAAACTAGAAACAGACTCATAGGCAAAGAGAACAGACTGATGGTTGCCAGAGGGGAGAGGGTTGGGGGACTAGGTAAAAAAAGTGAAGAGATTAAGAACTACAAATTGGTAGTCACAAAACAGTCCCAGGGATGTAAACAGCATAGGGAATACAGTCAATAATATTATAGTAACTATGTATAGTGCCAAGTAGGTACTGGAAATACTGGGGGAAACACTTTGTAAAGTATATGATTAACCACTATGCTGTTTATCTGAAAGTACTAGAAAATAATATTGAATGTAAACTGTAACTGAAAAAAAATTAAATTATAGTAACTTTTGTGTCTAAATACTTTCAATAATTAAAATATAGAAGATGTGTGCTACATCATTTGGTTAAAGCAAAGCATTTTAGAAGTACCTTAAAAGGTATTTTTAGGCTTTATTCTATAGAACACATTCACTTCTAAAAAATTAACTGTAAGAAAATATCAAAAATTATTTTTCTTTTGACTTTGATTATAAGATCAAGGAAGTATTCCCTCAGAAATTTATAGTATTATCACAAATAAAATAATTCTTAAGAATGTTTTCAGTTTCTGCTACTCTCCCTTCTAGAGAACAGCAACACTCACCGGGGTTAACAGAATAAAATGAAGGAGAATGTTAACCATATAGTAAAGTTCCTGGAGTTAAGTACATTTGAGTTTTTGAAAGACCTGATGCAACACGCAAAAAATTCTGAGTCAGTGTGTGTGCTTTTCTGGAAAAAGGATCCATAACTTCCATCAGAATCTACAAAAGACCCACTTTATTAATGCCTAAAATATTCATGTCGACTTCATCTCCAGTAATGAAAACCTCTGATATTGGAGAAAACAAAAAAACAAAAAACCTCTGATATTAACCAAAGACAAAATACAGAGTTTCTAAGGACACATGATTAGGTCACTGTGCTAAGGGGTAAGCTTTCACTTACTATAAAAAGGATTATTAACAACCCTAGCCTTGGGCAAATCCTTTGGCAGATCATGTCTCTTCTGTTACAGGTCTTTTGGGGACTGTCTCATTGGACTGGTGTGGTATGTGGTGTGATTGGGGACTTGTAGCAAAAGTCTAGGAACCATTAGGAATGTTCAGAGCAAAGGCAGCTAAAGCAGGAAATTTAGGAATTAGGGAAAAGGGCATAAATTTAGGAAAAAGGGACTAACGCCTAGGACACTCAGGCCTGTAATTCATCTCTGACATACACATATAACTGCAATGCAACAGACCTACTGGGAAGAGGATGTATCTGTAGAAAGTGCGCAGGCTAGGCTTTAAGATTTAAGTTATGCTACCCTCCATACAACAGTACTTATGTTCTCCATTAGTTTATTACCCAATTCTTTTTTGTTAAGATCCTGTTTTCTTTTTTTCCCGTTTTCCTTCTGATACAATAGGAAAACAACATCGTCTTTAATGTATTCTGTAAAAAATTATTTAGCTTTTATCTGATCAAGCTTTAGACCTAATTTCAGTAACAGAAAATACAAAGACTAGAGGAACAAGGCAAATGACACCACGAGGAGTAATAAGACAAATGTAGGTGGGACATTCTATAGCAGCAGTCCCCAATCTTTTTGGCACCAGGGACCAGTTTCATGGAAGACAATTTTTCCATGGACCGGGGTGGGAGACAGGAGGCAGAGCTCAGGTGGTAATGCCAGCAGCATCAGGAGGAGGTAGGCTGGGGACCCCTGTTCTATAAGACAGTGGGTCCAATTTTCCTTCAGTAAATCTGTTTCATAAAGAAGGAAAAAGAGACCACTATTGAGTAAAAGATTTCAAAGACACAACAATCAGATGCACTTTGGGTCCAGGTTTGGGCAAATTATCTTTAAAGAACATTGTGGGGTAAAACTGGGCCAATTTGAATATGGATAGGGTATAGAAAGTTATTAAAAAACTGCCATGGCTCATTTTGTTAAATGTGATGGTATTTTAGCTATGTAAGAAAATGTCCTTAAAAGACAAGAGATGCATATTTGGGAGTGAAATGTCATGATGTCTATAATTTATTTCAAAATACTTCATCTTAAATAAAATAAAGTGGATTAAAAAACTGTATCCAATTGACATGCTGCAAATTTGTGTCAGTGGAAAACCAGTGGATCCTTCACTCTAATGCACTAGAGTGAAGGTCCATTAGCAGGGTGGTATGGTGCTTAAGATCTAGGTCTCAGGAGCCAGAGTACCTTAATTAGAGGCTCAGTTACATCAATTATTAATCATGTGACCCTAACTTCTCTGTGCAATGGTTTCCTCATCTATAAAACTACCTGTGGAGTATGTGTGATGATTAAATGAGTTAACACATTTAAATGTACAGAGTGTTCAGCTTATAGATAATAATAAATGATAATTATTGTCATTAGAAGTAGAGAAATTCTAGTTCTAACATAATAGTCCTTTATCCTTTAATCCTGCTGAAGTTGTGGCTGATCTGATACAAACTTTTTTCTTAAATATTGTTATATATATCAGTGCAAAGGTTCAAAGTCATAACTAGTTTGAACATTATGACTTAACATTAGTCATGTAAAGAACCATGCACCCGATATATGTAACAATATTTAAGAAAAGAGTTTGTATCTCTCAGATCAGTGGCGATCTCCAATGGGTTAAGGCAATAACTGAAATTCCATCTTGTATTAACAAAACCATTTTTCCTACAGGAATCTCAATATTAAAATTATTTTTTAAATGTATTTTATTGATTATGCTATTACAATTGTTCCATTCCCTACCCCTCTTATTCCCCTCCACCCTGCACACCACCCCCAACCCACATTCCCCTGCTTTAGTTCAAGTCCATGGATTGTACATATAAATTCTTTGGCTTCTACATTTCTATACTATTCTTACCCGCCCCACCAACTATTTTCTACATACCACTTATGCTACTTATTCTACCTTTTCTCCCCTCCCCATTCCACTACCCCTGCCAATTACCTTCCATGTGATCTCTTTTTGTGTTCTGTTCCAGTTCTAGTTGTTTGCTTAATTTGTTTTTATTTAAGGTTCAGTTAATGTGTTTGTTGTCATTTTACTATTCATATTTTTTATCTTCTTTTTCTTAGATAACTCCCTTTAACATTTCATGTAAGGGCTTGGTGATGATGAAGTTCTTTAACTTGACCTTATCTGGGAAGCACTTTATCTGCCCTTCCATTCCAAATGATAGTTTTGCTGGACAGAGTCATCTTGGATTTAGGTCCTTGCCTTTCATGACTTAAAACTCTTCTTCCCAGCCCCTCCTTGCCTGCAAAGTTTCTTTTGAGAAATCAGCTGTCTTATGAAAACTCCTATGTAGGTATCTGTCTCCTTTTCTCTTGCTGCTTTTAAGATTCTCTCCTTAACTTTAATCTTGGGTAACTTGATGATGATGTGCCTTGGTTTGTTCCTCTTTGGATCCAACTTCTTTGGGACTCTCTGAGCTTCCTGGGTTTCCTGAGAGTCTATTTCCTTTGCCAGATTGGGGAAGTTCTCCTTCATTATTTTTTTCAAGTAAGTTTTCAGTTTCTTGCTCTTCCTCTTCTCTTTCTGGCACCCCTATGATTTGGATGTTGGAACGTTTAAAATATGTTCTGGAGGTTCCTAAGCCTATCCTCATTTTTTTGAATTCTTGTTTCTTCATTCTGTTCTGGTTGAATGTTTCTTTATTCCTTCTGCTCCATGCCATTGATTTGAGTCCTGGTTTCCTTCCCATTACTGTTGGTTCCCTGTATATTTTGTTTTATTTCACTTTGGGTAGCCTTCATTTGTTCCTTCATTTTGCAACTGAGCTCAATCAGTTCTGTGAGCATCCTGACTACCAGTGTTTTAAACTGTTTATCTGACTGGTTGGCTATCTCTTCGCCACTTAGTTGTTTTTCTGGAGTTTTGATCTGTTCTTTCATTTAGGCCATTTTTTTTCTCTTGGCATTCCTGTTACAAAGTAAGGGGGCGGAACCTTAGGTATTCACCAGGGCGGGGCAACACACATCGTTGCCTTGTGACAATATAAGTGGGGAGGGGGGGTCTGAGAGGGTACAGTGCTGTTTGCTCAGCTCTCTGCCAGTTTTCAGTCACTTCCGCTGCTACCCACAATCAAATTGGGCCCTTCTGATGCTTTCAGGGTGGGTGGGTTTGTGTATGTTCTAGGTCCCTGTGGGTCTTTCCAACAAACTCCCCTGTGAGTCTGGGAGTTTCTCCCGCCGCTGCCTCAACCCCCACAAGTGTTTTTAGTCAGAAGCTCTGAAGCTTTATTTCCCAGTACTAGAACCTTGGGTTGCGCAGTCTGTCTCGGTTCCCAGTTGTTCCTCCCAGCTTATCTGCACGCAAATGTGGGACTGCCCAGTCTACAAGCCGCTGCTTTGCTGGGTCTACCAGCCAGCCGCCTTGTCTCAAGTCCTCTCCGCCTGGCTGCTCATCTTTGCCCTTCCTATCAGCCTGGATGAATGTTTCTTCTTTAACTTCTTGGTTGTCAGACTTCCATACAATTCGATTTTCTTTCAATTCTGGTTGTTTTTTGTTTTTAAATTTGTTGTTGTCCTTCTTTTGGTTGTGCGAGGAGGCACAGTGTATCTATCTATGCGTCCATCTTGGCTGGAAGTCCTAAAATTATTTCTTGCAAGTGTGTTTCATTATCATAAGCTGATGAGATGGTTAATAAGACTGACCAAAAAAAAAAAGCTTCATTTGTCTTTCAATCCACCAATGGTCTCCCACGGTCCTCTATCACCTCTTGACTTTGACCGCAAAATGGTCAAAGAGGACTGAGAGGCCAAAGAAAAGATACCCATCAACTGAAACAACTGGATGCTCCTGTGCTTCAGGATCAATAGCTTTTCTGTTACTCAGTGAAGTACCACATTATAAACAAACAGTGGCCAGTGCAATATAAACTGTGTTCCCTGATTAAATCTGATGCTCCAATGAGAAATTATGGAGATTTTGTGGTAGGGGAAAGGCCTATACCTACTAGCAGCATTAGGCAACTCAAGCTCTCTGAGCCTTATTGACATCATATTATTATGGATTCTATAATAATATGAGAGGATGACTGAGGGTTAGATGAGGTAGTACATAGTAAACACACAAGACTGAGCTCAGTGGAATTCTCTTTTCTCCTTTGCTGGTCTTATTGATGCTTACATGTGCCAGTTAGAACAGAAAATAAAACTGAGAATAAAAGGGAAAAGAAAACCCCAAGTTAAAAAAATATGAATCTCAAATTCTAATCAACAACACAAGTACAATCACATCTCTCACAGGAGTTGCCATTTAAAAAAAGCTAAGAACTAACACCAGGATATAAGAGAACTAGGATAATGTGACTAGGTCATCAATTCTGCACAAAGCTGGCACCAAGCAAATGTTTACAACAAAACAGTGTCTCACAGAATCTACTTTTAATTTAAAACAATTCTATCTTATAGTAGAATAAAATATGCCAGTCTTACATACCTTCAGCATTTATACTGAGTTCTGTTGAATTTTCTTCTGATGTTGCATATGGATTGTTTCCAACCATTGGCACAAGACAATCGGTATAGAAGTAACCAATCTTAGACATATTCAGTGTAGAAATAATTAGATCTATTGCAAGCTGGCCAACATTTCCAACGGATACTGCTGGCTGAAATCATTAAAAAATATTCATTAAAGCACCAAGGTTAGCAACACTTTTAAAAAATATTTTAAAAGTTCATTTTAGAGAGAGGAAAGGAGGGGGAGAGGGAGGGAAGGAGGTAGAGAGGGGAAGGGAGGGAGGGAAGGAGGTGGAAGGGTGGGAGGGAGAGAGAGAAAGAAACACTGATTTTTGTTTTTCCACTTTTCTATACATTCTTTGGTTGGTCTTGTGTGCGCCCTAATCAAGGTCAAACACGTAACCTTGGCATATCAGGAGGAGACTAACCAATTAAGTAACTCAGCCAGGGCCTATTAGCAGCACTTTTAGAAGTCTAGACAGAAGACAATCACAGCACTAGTATTGAATATTTAGGCTCAGATGTATCATAGCTACATATTCTTTCCTTAATTGCAAATGAGGTGTCAGCAGGGGGCCTCCACCACCTTTGAGACTATTGATTTAACATTTACTGAACACCTACTTTATGTCAATCATTCCTCTAGGTACTGGGAATGCACTAAAACAAATAAACCAAAGTTCCTGCCCTGGTGGAGCTTCTATTGTAGTGGGAAAGTAGTTTACCTGTAATAAAATAAATATAGTATAGTGGTAAGTGCCATGGACAAAAATTACGTGATTGTGAGTTTGTGTATGTTTGTTTAGCTGCAATTTTAAGTAAGTTGGTAAAGGAAAGAATCACTTCAGGTAACAAGAAACTATAGACCTGAAAGAGGTCAGGAAGAGAGCCACACAAAGACCAGGAACAGAATATTTCAGGCAATGGGAAAGCAAGTGTAAAGGCTGTGAGGTATGAACTAAAATGCCTTTAGGTCTTCTGTTTGCTTTGTTAGTGAATGAAGTTTAGAGTGAGTTAATTTTCACATTAAAACTACGCACATACTCTTATCCCCATGACTGCAAATAGTGCAACTGCCAAATCTCTAGCTACAGCCTGGAACACTTACCTGAACTCCAGAGCCTAATGGACATCTCCCCACAGTTATGTCACAGGTAACTCACATTCAACATGTACAATATTAAACTTTTGCCCAAACTTGTCCCCATTTTTTGTATTTCAGAAAAGAGCAATAATTAAACAATTATTTAAACCAGGAAACTTCTTCCCTTTTCTTTACCAACTACATCTAACACATGACTAATTTTTATTGATTCTTCTTTTTTTTTTGCCTTCTTATTTTTCTGGGTTCTTCATAGTGGTCTCCCACTTTTCATTGCTTCATCGATTAATCCTCTGGTTATCTCTTATAATTCCCTTTCCTCTTCCCAAAGACTTTGCTACTTTGGTTAGACCCTCACTCTTCCTGTACCATCCATCTTTTCCTCACTACTGAATTGTTCCCATCAACATATACATATGCTCTAATAGCTTTCCTTCTAAATAACTATCCTTTGATCCCACACAGGCCCCTAGCTACTACCTCACTTCTAGGGTGTCCCTCCACAGCCCAAATCCCCCATAGTTGTCCACTAAAACACTGACAGGAATTTTGTTTCTTCTCCCATTTATTCAACCCACTCTAATGTGACTTCCCTCTTCACCACTCCACTGGTAAATTGTTAAGGTTACCACCAATAATCTTTTTGACATTACTTTCTCTATAATGCTTTCCTTTCTTTTTTCTGCCAGGTATCTCCTGGTTAAGACACTTTTTCCCTTTTGTAATTAATATTTTTCAGGGAGTTACTTTGAAATTATGTAAAATTTCCTTCCTCAGAACATTATCACACACTAATTTAGCATTCATTGATATTCCCTGCATTCATTATAATGAAAATTGCCAGAAAGTTTTCTGTTACCATCACTTAAAAAAAAAGATTTTATTTATTTTTAGAGGGGAAGGGAGGGAGAAAGAGAGGGAGGGAAACATCAATGTGTGGTTGCCTCCTGTCTCTCCCAACCAATACCTGGCCCCCAACTCACGCATGTGCCCTGACTGGGAATCCGACCAGCAACCCCTTAGTTCACACACTAGCCCTCAATCTACTGAGCCACACCAGGCAGGCCTGTTACCATCACTTTTTTAATTGACGCTTAACATATTAGTTTTAGATACACAACATAATGATTGATATATGCATACAGGGGTGGGCAAAAGTATGGTCACAGTTGTAATACATATATAATACAATAATAAATAATAGTATAAGAGAAAGCTGTTAAAGTGCACTCACAACTGTAAATCTACTTTTGCCCATATCATATATTGTGAAATGATTACCAAATGTTTAGTTTTAAGATTCATCACCATAGTTACAATTTTTTCCTTGTGATGAGAACGTTTAATATGTACTTTCTTAGCAATTTTCAAATATACAATACTGTTAACTAGTTACCATGCTGTACATTACATATCAAGGACTGACTTATAACTGAAGGTTTGTCCCTTTTGACTACCTTTGCGCCACCCACCCCTCCACGTTCTTTGCAGCTATGAGTTTGGTGGGGTTTTTTTCTTTTCCTTTTTTTTAAGGTTCCACATACGAAGCTTTTCCTAACAGGTCTTTGTATCCTTCACCCTTCCAATAAGTCCTAGAGCCTTTCTGTATCTTTTTACAACTTCTGTCCTAGCATTTATTGCTTTTATTAGTTTGTTTACAACTATACTGTAAAACTCATTGAAGACAAGGACCTACTCTTATTCTTTTATTTTCACACAACAAAATATTTACTGAAACAATGAATAGCCATGGGTAATTGTGTTAGCTACTGGCAAAAATTGCTCTTACTACCCTAAGGGGAGTTTTTTTTGGCGAATGAATGATTCTAAAACTAGTTGAAAAACGATTTTCCAGGATAAAATGTAAAGTGAATGTCCTGCAAAACGTACGTACAACGTCACCTACAATATCCAAACACATTACGTTGTACAGTTTAACAAACGCTACATACTGCAGACTTAGAGGCAAGGTTTGGTGATAACGCCAACAAAGGTTCTATTTGGACTGCTGCCTCCAGGGACAACCTCCCTTCACTTCAGCCCAGGCTGAAACCCTAAAACAAGTACTCTCCTCCCAGGGCCGGGTGGAACACCCGGATTCGGGGTGGCGACACAGTGGGCGCCGTTCGAGCGCCCTAAGTTCAGCTGTGGACAGTTTGCAAAACCCTGGACTCACCATCAAGAGGGTGAAACCCGCGAGGTCGGAGACCGATTCTCCGCAGGGAACAAACATGGTCGCACTGAAATGGGAAGAAGGTAAGCCCTGGCCTGGCAGGAACGAGGTGAGAAAGCCAAAAATTGCCGGTTCCGACAACCTAGGAGACCTCGAGTCCCCACAGCCTTGCGCGACGCAGGCGCGGTGTGACCTGACGGAAGGGGTCCTTCGAGTTCTTCGGCATGAGGTCCTGAGGAACCTGTCTAGCTATCTGCCTCTCCGGAGGGTAGAAAGATCTGGCGAGGAAGGGAGATATGGGGGCGGATAGCGTATCCGAAGACATTGACAATGGATTGGGGGGCGCTGGAGTCGCTGAGTTGGGACCCCGACAGAGGGAGAGTGGCAGGTGGAGGTGATCAGGCAGGGCTGGGGACAGCCCCGAGGCCTCGTCCACCGTCGTTTCAAAAGAACAGTTGGGCGCCGCGGCTGCTGCGGTCGCGGTTCCTTCTGGGTCCCATCCCTGACGCGGCGCTGCGTCCCTAGGGAGCCGAACTAGGCTAGCGGTCGCGCAGGCTTTATGCTCAGCAGCGACTAACGCTCCCGGGCGGGCCGGCCGCGCGGTTGGGGCACTGAAGCGGAGAGAATAGGCGGTGAGGCGCCGGCCCCAGCATGTCGTTGCCTCCAGAGAAAGCCTCCGAGCTGAAGCAGCTCATCCACCAGCAGCTGAGCAAGGTGAGGGGCCGCGGGCGCTCTTCTACCCGCCCTGTGGCCCGGAGTGTCCAGTCTGTGTCCTTTCTCCCGGCCGGCCATGGCACGTGCTTGCCCGGGACTCGAACAAAGGCTAAGATAATGCCGAGAGCGGGATGGGCAAAGCTTCGGGTTTGAAGCCAGAGGGACTTACCAGCTTATATAAAAGAACAAGCCCAGAAGAAAGTGCTAGTAAGAGTCTGAGGTGATAGAACGGCGGTATTATTATAGGACAGTTGTGGAAATGTAGCATTTATCCAGCGATTTCTGGATGTCAGATGAGTGTAGGTTGTGTTTGGAGCAGGTTTATATTCAGAGGTCGGGAAATGGAATTACTTTAATGGTGAAACTTGGGATGTCATTGATGTTCAACCAAGAAGTCATGCAAGAAATTATGAAAAGATTTGTAATGAAAATATTTGTGATACGTAAGAGCTCAAGAAGAACATTGTGCTTTTGAGGTTCTCAATGAAATGCATTAAGATGAAGTAATAAAAGCTACTGTTTATTGTGTACTTGTATGTCAGGCTTTGTATTGTTTAGCATCTTGACAGGGCACTCCTTTTTCCACATTCATAAAGGGAAAATAAGTCTAGGTGACATCTAATACTTTGAAAGCTGAAGTTCACACTTTGATCGTAGCCTATAGGTCTGTGCTCTTTTGATACTATACTCTCTCAAAAGATTACTTTGGTTGTTGTTTGTGGGGAAATTGTAACAAAGGTATACGTACTAGTAGGAATTATTTCTAGAATTTGTACTAGAAGTTTTTTTATCTTAAATTTTATTGTTTTTTTCTTTTAAAAAGCTACCTTTATTTTTTATTTGAATTCTGATAACAATTTTACATTTACTGTTAGCTGGAGAAGCCTTCCTGAATTGAGTCTATGTACTCTGCCATTGTTTTTTTGGTCAGTGTTTTGGAAAGAAATTTACCAAGGGCAGTATTTGACTAAACTGTAATTGTAAGTTGTAATGCAAGTTTTCTACATAGATGGACGTCCATGGCAGAATAAGAGAAATTCTTGCGGAGACAATACGGGAAGAATTAGCTCCTGATCAACAACAATTATCATCAGAAGATTTGATCAAAGCTCTTAGACGTCGGGGAATCATTGATGATGTGATGAAAGAACTTAATTTTGTTACTGTGAGTAACCCTTTAGGGAGAAAAATTTTAAAGTATAAATATATTTGGGGGGCCTCTCCTTTCAGTAAAACCACTTTAAAGACCATTTTGTCTAGTAATACCTGTGTTTAAAGTACAAGCTAATGTAACAAGTAGGATTATGTGTCATTGAAATTGGAGTTCTATACATTTCTCTCTACAGTGACAAAATTTTTCTCTTGTTATTTATCCTCCAGGTCTGTAACTTTAAGTATATATTTTAGTGAAATTAGTTCCTCATAACCTAGTTCATTTTTAGTAATATTGTTCTATAATTTTTTAAGATTAGTCTTATTTTTAAAATAAACACTTTTGGGACAATATTCTCTATGATTAAGAAATTATCAATTTAAGAAAATAACTGCATAAGGACCTTCCAATCTTTTCATAGAAATAGGTCAATGGTGGAATGAGTGCACAAATTAGTAAGTAGGCCTCCTTTTGAAAATGAGGCAATAATGAGAAACTGTGACCTCAATACTAGGTAGTATAATGTAAAAATTGGATGGACTTCATAAAACACCAGGGAATAAGTATTTTAATACAGTACCCTTTTTTGGTTTTTGAGGTTTGTAAACCCAAATTGTAAAAATTGACCTAATAACAGCTTTTGCTGTGTGAATGTTACTTCCTTATTAAAAATCAGTTCATGGTGAAAGATAAGCCAAATGTTATATAAGGTTTAAAGAAAGTTTAACCTTATTTCAGGTATTAGGGATTTGTTTTTTAGCATTCTATGTACATTGCTTTAAGACAGTTTTATTTCTTAATGTTAGACTTGAGGAATAATCAGTTGCATCACCTCTTTTGTAGGCTTTTCATTATTTTATGCGAAGAAAATAGGGGTCTTTTGAGGGGGCTTTATCCTATTTACTTTTGGTTCAGTGCTTAGTCCCATTATTGGCATTTTCTTACTTAACTATAATTTTTGTTTTCTAATTTTTTTGATTTTCTTTCTGCCTTTCCAGGACAATGTTGATCAAGAACTCCCTCCCTCTCCAAAACAATCAGTTTGTTTTGCTGATAGACAATCAACGTTGTTAAAAAAAAGTATGTTTTTTTTTCCAACATTAATTTAGTTGTGGATAGTACTGTGGATAGATGTGCTATAGTGTTTGGTATTTGATAGAAAACATTTCAATTCCGCCCCCCAGAATGAAATACTTAGGTTTTTGTGAATAATCATCCAAAGAACTGAGATTCTCTTTTACATGAAGTATATATGAGAAGATTTAACATATAGCACAGTGGAAGCAAAAACAAGACCACCTATTTCTTGTGTTTTAATAATATATTTTATAAAAATTGTTTAGCCTTGTTTTTTTAATGTAATGTAATTATCTCAAAATACTTTGCTGAGTCAAGATTATTGTCTGAGTTGATCTGTGGAGGTGAAGGAATGTTAAATAAGCTACTAACAGTAAAGGTATCCCAAACCTTGGCTCTGACTCTTTTCTAGCTGGAGAAAGTAGACAGAATGTAAACTCAGAAAAAAGTATCGTGTTATGTATCTTTTTTCCCCAGGTGCAAATGGTCCTGGTATATAGTAATTGTGTTACTTTTTTTATTTTTTCCCTAGTCTTTAGTTTTATCAAATATTTCTGTCAAATTATTATTTCCTATTGTCTTGATCACATTCCTTAAGTTATTTGGCAGTTTCCTCATATATATTGCTACACTTTACAGCTAATATTGATCCAACACGGAGGTATCTTTACCTTCAGGTTTTGGGTGGAAAAGCTTTCTTGGAACATCTGCAAGAACCTGAGCCTTTACCAGGACAAGTTTGTTCAACCTTTACTTTATGTTTGCATTTTCGAAACCAACGTTTTCGTTCTAAACCTGTTCCATGTGCCTGTGAACCAGATTTTCATGATGGCTTTTTACTTGAAGTACACAGAGAAAGCTTAGGTAAGGAGCAATAATGAATTGTCATTTAATTGAGTAAATCTTTGTGATGTTTTATTATATAGAAAACAATAACTTTTGCTGTAAGGAGAGATTTATAATGGATGAATCTTCCTCCCTATCCTTTTGTTTTATGTTTTCCCCACTGCTCCTTTCTATATAAACTGCTTCCAACCACCTTCTTGGTTTGTTTTCTGCTGATTAATTTTCCCTGAAGATTACTTTTTGACTGTTTTAATGGTTGACTGTTTACTGATAATTATTTAAATACATACTAGGTACGTGGTGCTATGCTAGGTAAGTCCTGGGGATATAATGGAGAATGAGACATGATCCTTCTCATTTATGAAAGATGACTATATTTATGATATGATACAACTTTTGAAAATCAAAGTTTAAGTGTGAATCTGTTACTCATTTTTGGAACTTTAAAATTATGATAAGTGATTCCTGTAATTGTGTTTTACTGTTCCTTCCTATAAAGGTATTTTGTACATTTTTGTCAATGTAGAAATTTTTATAATATTTGTAAACTTAGCAGAGTTGTAGAATTATACTTTCAGAATTTTAGTACTGCTAAATGTAGTACTACTAAATGGCTTAAATTGCTAGCTCCAAGGTGCTAGATCTTTCAGTTTTTGGTAGATAGTACAGTTATTATTTCCGGAGTTTTAGTCATAAAAGTAGTTTGGGAATTAATGTTGACATATTTGAATTATTGTAGTAGCTTATAGTTTAGTTAAGTGCTTTTAATGAGTAGATACCTCTTAAGAGATCAGAAAACACTGATATGCATTAATTAACAAAATAACTCATCACATTTCTTCTAGTACTCTTAAAAGCTGTGAGAAATTGGACTGTACTTTTATTCCCAGTTTATCACACATTCTCTGAGACATTACCAGGTTATTCTATTTGTTTTTATAAAGGTTATTAATAGTTTTCAATAAAGTATTTTATTTTGGCCTAACTAAATATGTAATGTGATGTTATTTTTTTTGTTTGTTTCTATATTTAGGTGATGGGACTAGAATGGCTGATTCTACAACAATGTTATCAATAAGTGATCCAATTCATATGGTGCTAATCAAAACAGATATATTTGGTGAGACTACTTTAGTAGCATCCTATTTTCTTGAATGGCGATCAGTTTTGGGCTCAGAAAATGGAGTGACTAATCTTACTGTGGAACTTATGGGTGTAGGTATGATGATTAATATCACTTATATTTTTATAGCCCCAGTTTGTTTGTAAATATACTTTATATTTTTAAAATGCTTTTATAAACCAAGAGCCAAAAATGTTGAATTTCTTTAGAATTACAACTGGACTCCAGTGTTGTAGTCCTGGGAAATGTCTTGAAGAATAGTATGAGTGCAGAACTTCACAGTCATTTTGGCCTTGTCTTAGAAAAAATTTCTTTCCTAGGAAATGGATATAGAAATTTTGAGGGATTTTCTTTTTCAAACTTATTTGGTTATATGTAAGGCTATAGAGAAGATTAAGATTCTACACACATGCATGCATGCATGTATACATAGAATATCTCCATTCCAGTACACCCCAGAAGATAGTGCATCCCCATTAGTACCAGTGGCTTCCTGCAGCACCTGTTCTTATGATAAGTTTTCTTTTACCCTTTTACATGTGTAAAAGTGGTACTCAAAGAGGTGCTAACTTGCTAAATGTCAATATCAATAAATAGTGCTTTGAGGATAGAGATGGTGCTTATCTTATTGACCGTTGTCTCCTTGGACTCTTGCATAATACTTGGTTTGTAATACATGTTTACTAATACATTGAAAAAAATAAAAGCTGCCATTGTTTTATCTTTAATGTAATGGAAGTTCTTGATATTGAAACTTAATCATAGTTTTAAATGTGGCCACTGGACAGTGTAGCTTTAGTAATCTAGATTTTCAAAAGTCAGACACTGTGTTTTTCCTTAAATAGAAAGTAGAGAAAAAAATTTTATGTAGGATACTTATTTTCAAATGTGATACCCATTATTTGTCTTCACATATAGACCTAACGTGTATACTAATGACCCACAAACAGTTACATTCTGATTCACCAAAGAAATATTACATTGTTTTGTTGTGAAGTATATTTGTTTTCTAATTCTTTAAATACAGGCATGGATTAAAAATTTGTACTCACATGATATGAAAAATGGGAAGGGATAAATGGGAATTACTATATGTGACAGTATAAATATTTTCTGAGAATGAGATAATAACAGTTGACAGTTGCTTTGACTTTGGTTTTAAATATGTCTGGTTGGTATTATATATTTAATTAAGATAAAAATTAAGGTTTCGAAATCCTAGGTCTGAAAAGTCCCTTAAAATGTGATTAGGAAGCTAAGAAAATAGGTTATCTCCTTAAAATTAGATGAAGGCCTTTGTACCCTCTGAAAACTAATTTGATGTTATTTATTTTTAATGTGAATATTAAAGGTGATGTTGAATATTATCTTTATTCCATACAAATGGTAAAGCACAAAATGTTTTAATTATTTTGATTAGACTTTGGTAGACTAAATATATATAGTATTAAAACCTGAAGTTCTAAATATTTACTTATATTTATAGGCACAGAATCAAAAGTTTCTGTGGGAATTTTAAATATAAAACTTGAGATGTATCCACCACTCAATCAAACATTATCTCAAGAAGTAGTGAACACACAGGTAAATAATCCTAAATTTCTTTTCTTTCATTTCTTGTGTATGTGTTTTCATAGTAGTATATTTACCTGTTGATCCTAGAAAGCATTCTTTTTTTAAGAAAATTACAATATATTAGTTTTAAGCAAGAGAATGACAATAAAATTCAATATTTTAAAATGCTTTGGAAGAAGATCACTAACTATTGTATGGAGATTGGGTTGTATTGGGGGAAGGGAAGTCAGTCAGGAGTCTCATAGATAAGATATTGGTGGTTTAGATTAGGGTGGTGGTAGTGATGTAGAGAAGTGCATAGATTTGTTACATATTTTATAGTAATTAAGGAGAATGAATAGAAATTGAGGTTGTTTTTTTTTTTAATTTCAAGCTTGCTTTGGAACGTCAGAAAACTGCAGAGAAAGAGCGATTATTTCTTGTGTATGCTAAGCAGTGGTGGAGAGAATATTTGCAAATTCGACCCTCACACAACTCACGGCTGGTTAAGATTTTTGCTCAGGTTTGTAAATTGAATTAGAAAAGATTCACACACCTGTATTTGATATTTACTGTTTGTTTTTATACATTTTATTTAACTTGAGTTTTTACAGTGTGTTCTAGAAAAATGAAAATTTATTTGTAAAATAGAATGCTAATTTTGTAATACTCTGTTTTTCTGAGTAGGTGAGTGACATACCTGTATTTTTCGGACCTTAAGACGTACCTAGGTTTTAGAGGAGGAAAATAGGAAAAAAAAAAATTGAAGCAAAAAATGTAAAATATTTAGTAACATAAATAACATAATATTTCACCGGTGTAATCAACAACAGCATTAACAACCATTATTCCTTCCAAGGTGGGGCGGTGGAATACGTCTTATAGTATGAAAAATACGGTAATACAATCTTTGTTTAATTTTGCTTTTCATTTTTAACTGTTTTCTTAAACCCTTTTTGAATATATTTTATTTATAGTTGAAATCCCTTTTGCTTAACTTTGTGTCCTTGATTGATAGTATTAATTACATAGTATTAATAGATGCATTAATACTAATATAATGTAACATTATTTTGTAGTATATTTCTCAGATTCTGTGCATTTGTCTAGCTTTATTCTACATTTTGTAGATTTTTAGGACAGAATAAAAGTGGTTTAACTTCTAGATGAGAAGCTTAGGAGTAGGGGACTCTAGTTGACTAGTGGTGGAAATTAGGAAAATGGCTTTTGACTTTATAATAACATTATCTGTACATTGAATGACCTGGCAGGTGGGGTATCAGTGATATTAGGACAAGGGCAAAGAGGAAACCAGTCAAAATATAACTGGTCTACTTAGTCTGCTGTATATTTAGTCTATTTAGTCTGGTCTATTTAGTCTATGTAACTGGTCTGCTGTCTATTTAGTCTGACGTTAGGTTGGTTGTTGACATGTGGCATTGGATCAGGGAGGACTGGGGTGGTACGGGGAGTGGAGAAGGTAGATAAATTAGAGAAATGGCAAATGAAAGAGGAGGAGGGAAAGGGTGGGATATGCAGTTAAAGGAATCAGGGAACTGAGGTTATCTTTTCAGAAATAATACTTCAGCTCCTGTCTCAGAATTCATTGTAAGAAGATTTGAACCCTATGAGGTAGTTAAGTCTCATTGTAAACATATGAAATTGTCAAGTGGTCAGGCATTGCTACTTTTTTTAAATAGTGTGAAGGATAGAGAAGTGAAGAGTCTTCTAAGTTCAAACAGCAACTCAGTTGTAGCAAACTATTAAATTGCAGTTTCAACTACTGCTTCTTAGTATGTGCTCTTCCCATAAATACAGAGAAAATGTTTATCTTATTTAGGTTCCTTTCCTAGTAGTATTTCTTGTTGCTTCTTTCTATATTTGGCTGGATATGAAATTAGGAAAAACAGTAATCTAAGGCACCAATCTAATTACAAAAACTATAGTTTCAAATAAAAGTTATTATAAGTGGTATGAAAATGAATTTCCAGTGCTTCCATGCATAAGAAGGAATAGTATATAATAGCTCTGTCCAACTTTCTGCATTGATAGAAATGTTCTATATCTGTGCTGTTCAATGTGGTACCCCTAGCAATGTATGACTGTTGAACACACAAAATGTGGCTAACATGATTAAATAATGGAATTTAAAATTTATTAATTAAAACTTAAATAGCCACATGTGGTTCATGGAATTCTTTTGGGTAGTACAAGTTTAGAGGTTGAAATACTGAAAATTTCAAGATATTTAAATAGTTTATGGGGGTATATTTAGGTAATAGGAATATTACTATAATGAAATAAGTAATGGTATATCTTGTATTCCAGGCTGCTACTGTTGATGACTGGCTTAGGGCAAATGCATACATTTTTTTTATATATATTTTCATTCCTTTCTTGCCTGTTAGTGGAGTTGTAAGAATAGGACAAACTGGCCCACACAGGAACTAAACTAATCACCTTTATCCTAACCAAACATCTGTAGAATGCCAGGGATATTGCACTTAATAATCTGTTGTTCTTTTAATGATAGTTTTTACATTTTCTGTGCAAAAATTAAATAAGTTACAGAAATTGACCTTAAGACCATTTAGTTTTAAGAAAATATTACAAATCACTTGAAGATAGAGGCTATCTTTTTGATGTTCAGATTGTGATTTTAGGACTTAATATTCTCTTACTATACTAGGTTATTAGTAATGTTGAATTAATGTAAAAAGAAATCCAAGTAATAGTTCCCTAATTCCCTCCAAAATTAGAATAATGATTTTCTATTTTAAAAAACAGTACCATCTGAGAGAATCACAGAGAAGAGAATAGAGGACCCTGACTGGAGCTTAAGTTGCTCCTGTGTCCCCTTCAGTGTTAAAAAAAAAAAAAATCAGTGCTTCAAAACACTCTCTGCCTAAATCTCTTTTCTTCTCCTTTCTCTGTTCTTAGTTTCCTTACTTGTCCTTGGTTCTCACCTTGTCCTATTTCAGCTGTTCTAGTTGATCCCTTCATTTTGTCTCTGTTTCTAACTCCTAAGATAGTATAGAGTGATGGAGAGTAAGAAACCACCATGAAAGTGTTAGAGTAGTGGGGTGAGAGAGGACGGGGTGTGGGGGGTGGAAATCAGTGCCTTTTCGAATTAATAGGAGTAGAAATCATAATAGTCATTTTCCTCTATATCATATAAAAATTCATGAACTTACCATAATTAAATATAAATAATAATGAATATATTGGGCAAATGATGTTATTATGGTATAGAAAAACATCAGTGGTTCTGATAATTCAAATATGTGCTGTTTATATTGGCTGAGTTAGGTTATATGTTTCAAAAGCCTTGCTGTAACAGCTTTAAATCATCTCTGAACTTTGAATAAAAAAATGACCCTTTGAGTTTATCATCTCAGTAATCATGAAATTAAGGAAAATAAAGGCTTCGATCATATTAACTCTAAAAGCACAGTGGTGAATAGTCATCAGAGATTTTTGTATCTGTAGTATTCAGTTCAAGTGCTAGGATACATCCTACATTTAAAATGTAAGATGTTTTCTAAAACGATTTTCAAAACTGCTTTCAGTTAACTTGGTTAACAAATCATTCATTGTTTCCTGTGGGTCTCCAGATAGAAACAACTTAAAAATGAGCTCTGAGTTATCAGCTAATCAGAAGTTACTTGTTCTGTTTGGATAGACGTTACTAAATAATGTGTGATAATATGAAAGAATGCTTTGGCTTATATCTCCATTCTATCCCCCACCCACCTGCTAATCTTTTTTTAGAGGATTTTTTGAACCTTATGGTGGAATAAATGACAAACATATGGTATATATTTAAAATATACAATGTGATCATTTGATATGTATTGTGGAAAGATTACCAAGATCAAGATAATGAACACATCCATCACCTTACATAGTTAACTTTTTTGTGTGTGTGCTGAGAAAAGTATACCTGAAAATTTGTACCTTTTGACCTACATCACCCATTCTCCTTCCCCCAACTACCGTTTCTGTGAACTAAGCTTTTTTTTTTTTAAAGATTCTACATGTAAATGATACCATACAGTATGTGTCTTTTTCTGTCTGGCTTATTTCACTTATTACAGTGCACTCAGGTTCATCCACATTGCAAATAGTAGGATTTCCTCCTTTTTAACTATTGAATAATATTCCAGTGTGTATATGTACTACATTTTCTTTATTCATTCATTGAAGGACATGTTGGTTGTTTATATACCTTGACTATTGTGAATAATGCTGTGGAGAACTTGAGTGTTCTCCTCAAAAATATCTTTTTGAGATACCAATTTCAGTTACTTTGGATATATATCCAGGAGTAGGATTGATGGATCATATGATAGTTTATGTTCTTCGGAGTTAGCTCAGTAGTTGAATCCTGACCCTGTTGCATAATGGCTGTAGCTTCAGTTTCATCTATGAAATGAAAGTAACAGAGATGTTACCAGGATTTAAAGAGAAATTGTATGCATAGTACTCAGCAACCTACTGCTGGATACAAGGTAATCCATCACTCAGTGTTATCCAGAATTGTTTTAACACACAGTTAGTGTACTCTAAGAAAAGATGTTAAAATTGGAAATGATTAATCTTTCATTACAGATGTTTTCCCCCTCTTCCTCCAGGATGAAAATGGGATAAATAGACCAGTTTGTTCCTATGTTAAACCACTTAGAGCTGGGCGGCTTCTGGATACCCCAAGGCAAGCAGCAAGATTCGTAAATGTCCTTGGTTATGAAAGAGCCCCTGTTATCGGAGGAGGAGGTAAACAGGAACAGTGGTGCACTCTGCTGGCCTTTCTCTGTAGAAATAAGGTATCCTATATATATGATAACATTAAAAAGCAGTACATCATAATTACTGTGAATTTATGGTGTATTTTTAAAAGAATTAACACAAAAATGTACATATTATCAATTTTAACAACTTATAATCTTTTTACTATTTTTCTTAACATTTAAATGTCAATACATAAAGAAAGAAACTTAGCATCTTTATTTTCCTGTGTAGTTTCTTATTGAATGTAATGTGATTTCTTTGAGGTAGGGATCTGCAAGTATTATTAGGTCAGAAATCAAGATATAGAGGTAAACAGTGAGTGAGTGAGAGCACCAAGACCAGTACTGTGGTGGTCTAGTACTACTCATCTATTAAAATTTGCTTAGAGATATGTTTTTTTAAAAAGAGAAAATGGTAGTACAGAATGAATATGGAAAAATTCTTGGATTCATTGGTGTTTGGGTTAGTATTGAATATAAGTATATATTTAAGAAATTGTATAATTATGGGATATTTCCTAATCTTATGTGTTCTAAAAATGTTGATAATGTAAAAGCAAGTCAGCCTGTCTTTAGCATTCCAATTCTGTTGAAATAGAACAAAAAATATATATATCGTATTATTGTTTTGAAACAATTTTGTTTAGTCTGAAGTTATGTAACTGGTATAGATATTCACAAGGCATGCTCATGCAATGGAAGAAACTACATTAGAGATTCATTTTCAGTTAGAACAATTTTGTCTTAAAGACAGTTGAAAACAGTTAAACATTACTTACCAAAATTATTTTGATTTATTCTCAAGCTATAGTTTCTAAAAGATTTAAACTTTTTTATTTCAAACATAGTAGGAATGGTATGTATTTAAAATTATTATGTAAATAATTTTTTATGAAGTAAATAAACACCCTTTTGATTCACTGTTTTAAGTTTGTTTATAAGAAAGCAAAGCTTAAATTAGAAACTTAAAAATTATTTAAAAATTTTTCTGGCACAAAAAACAGGATTACAAGGATGAAAGTGAAATTTCATGCATAATTTTATTACCAATTTATTATGTCTTTTTATATATATATATTTTTAAGATTTTATTTATGTATTTCTAGAGAGGGAAGGGAAGGAGAAAGAGAGAGAGAGAGAAAGAAACATCAATGTGTGGTTGCTGCGGGTCATGGCCTGCAACCTAGGCATGTACCGGGAATCGAACCTGCGATACTTTGGTTCACAGCCTGCGCTCAATCCACTGAGCTACGCCAGCCAGGGCTGTCTTTTTATATTTTTATGTTTCCCTCCCATTATATATTATTTTCCTTCCATACATATAATTGATATAAGTAAAATTTTGTGTCCTGCTTTATAATTTAACATTATGCTATGAACATTTACCTATGTGTTGCTAGTCTTTATGATCTTTGTTTTTAAATGGCTGTATAAAGTTTTCTTGAGTTGAAATAAAATACACTATTTCCCCACTGTAAGGACAGTTTGTTTTGGCTCTGTTAGGTTTGTTTCCAGTTTTTTGCTATCATTGAGGATGATTTTTTGCATGGAACGTTTTTGGTTGTATTGTTGGGGCTTTTAAAAAAAGTATAAAATCTCAATGTAGAAGTTACTGGGTCTAAAAGGTTGGATATGATATTTTTCCCAAGTCAATTTAATGATTATAAAATGCTGTTTATTTTAGTTAACAAAAAGCAACAGTGGAGAGCCACAAATACAAAATTTTAGGGGTAAAGATGTCATCCACTCTAATACTGAACTCAGTAGTTTTTTTCACTTTTGCGTATAGGAACCCTGTATTCCTATGCTTAAATACATATCTTCATGTAATTGTTACCTTACTGTTTAATATATTTTTTCACAGAACATATCAGATATTTTTTATTTTGTAGTTTTTATAATTTTTTTAAATTGTGAAAGTAATATAATATTATCAAAGAGAACTTAGAAAATATTTTAGAAGGGAAAATTATATATAGCCACCCTAATTATAGCCATTGTTGGCATTTTGTTGTATTGTATCCACTCATTTTTCCTATGTATTTTTTTCAATAATCATATATAGGTACTATAACTCATTGTTTTCAGTTTGTGTATTTTTCTGTTTGCATTTCCTGCTTTATGATTTGTCAGCTTGTCTATTCATGTCTCTTAGTTGTACCTTTTTAAAATCTTAATTGTTTTTCTTCTTATGTTGTATGAGTTCTTTATAAGCTCTTGAATATCAATGTACCCTCTTAAAGTATAAATGTTATGATTATTAGATTTGTGAGTACTGACCTTGTAAATAGGCTCTTCTAAATTTCATATATTCTCTTTCCATCTCTATTGTTTCAGCTTAACACTGGGCTAATGATTAAAAGTGGAAAATTTAATGATACTTTTTATTGTCGTTTTGTATTTAAATACTTAACAAGGAGACGATATGAAGGAACAGATACTTAATTTTTTAATTCATTGTATTTTCTAGGGTGACTGTGAAGATCATGCTAACCTTCTGTGCAGCCTCCTTCTTGGATATGGATTAGAAGCCTTTGTCTGTGTTGGGACTAAAGCAAAAGGAGTACCTCATGCTTGGGTTATGACTTGTGGAACTGATGGAACTATCACCTTTTGGGAGAGCCTAACAGGACACAGGTTTGCCACCTAAGTTTACAAAGATATTTTAAAAAGATGCAAATGTTTTAAATTATAGGTTCTTTGTTTATATTGATGGTACTTAAAGCTACATGTTAATTTTAGTTATTACAGCCTTTTCAGTGACTATGTAAAAAATTACTTCAATTAAAAGAGTTATGTAATTAAACTCTAAGAAAATGTGTACACCTAAAATATTCTTTACCAACATAATATTGGTAAAAAAAATAAATTATGGTATATTTACTTTTTTTATTTTTAAAATATATTTTATTGATTATGCTATTACAGTTGTCCCATTTTCCCCCCTTCACTCCTCTCCACCCTGTGCACCCTCTCCCACCCATATCCCCCCCTTTAGTCATGTCTATGTGTCATACTTATAAGTTCTTTACCTTTTACATTTCCCATACTATTCTTACCCTCCCCCATCTACTTTCAACCTACAATCTATGCTACTTATTTTCTGTATCTTTTCCCCCTCTCTCCTCCTTCCACTTCCCTATTGCTAACCCTCCATGTGATCTCCATTTCTGTGGTTCTGTTCCTGTTGTAGTTGTTTGCTTAGTTTCTTTTGGTTTTGCTTAAGGTGTGGTTGTTAATAATTGAGAGTTTGCTGTCCTTTTACTATCCATGTTTTTTTTTTTTAATCTTCTTTTCTTAGATAAGTCCCTTTCACATTTCATAAAATAAGGGCTCGGTGATGATGAACTCCTTTAACTTGATGTTACCTGAGAAGCACTTGATCTGCCCTTCCATTCTAAATGAAAGCTTTGCTGGATAGAGTAATCTGGGATATAGGTCCTTGTTTTTCATGACTTGGAATACTTCTTTCCTGCCCCTTCTTGCCTGTAAGGGTCTCTTTTGAGAAATCAGCTGACAGTCTGATGGGAACTCCTTTGTAGGTGACTGTCCCCTTATCTCTTGCTGCTTCTAGGATTCTCTCCTTCATTTTACCTTGGCTGATGTAATTATGATGTGCCTTGGTATGTTTCTTCTTGGGTCCAACTTTTTTGGTGCTATCTGAGCTTCCTAGATTTCCTGGAAGTCTATTTCCTTTGCCAGACTGGGGAAATTCTCCTTTATTATTTGTTCAAATAAGTTTTCCACTGGTTGCTTTTCTTCTTCCCCTTCTGGTACCCCTATAATTCGGATGTTGGAACGTTTAAAGATGTCCTGGAGGTTCCTAAGCTTCTCATTTTTTTTGAATTCTTATTTCTTCATTCTTTCCTGTTTGGTCGTTTTTTTCTTCCTTCTGGTCCACTCTATTGTTTTGAGTCCCAGTTTCCTTCCCATCACTATTGGTTCTCCGTGCATCTTCCTTCTCTTTTATGGTAACCTGCATTTTTTCATCTAATTTGCGCCCAAAATCAACCAATTCTGTAAGCTTCCTGATCACCAGTGTTTTGAACTGTGCATCTGATAGATTGGCTATCTCTTGGTCACTCAAAAGGATGAGTCCTAGGGCATTGATCTGTTCTTCTGTTTGAGACATGTCTCTCTCTCTCTGTCTCTCTCTCTTTTTTTTTTTTTTGGCCTGGTCACTCCTGTTACAGTGAGGGGTGGAGCCTTAGGTATTCACCTGGGCTGGGCACCCCAGTCGCTAGATTGTGACGTTGTATGTGGGGGTGGGGGTGGGGGTGGGGGTGGGGGTGGGGGCGGGGGCGGGAGGAAACAATGGCGGTAGCTCTGTTCTCCTGGGACCTCAGTCCCTTCCCTGGGATCCTGGGTTACGTGCTCTGCCCTGGTCAACAATCGCCACCTCACTGGGTCCACCAGCTGCGGCTTGCCTACTCAGGGTCCACCCGCTGCGATCTTGTGCGCCCCAGATGCTTACGCGCTCCCGGATGCCTTATGAGCCCAGTTCTCCCTGTTCTCCGCGCCACAACCCCGCGCCTGGCTGCTTGTCTCGGCCACCCCTACCGGTCAGGATGAACGGGTCTACTTCAACTTCTTGGCTGTCTGACTTCCATTCAGATAAATTCTCTGTCAGTTCTGGGTGTTATTCTGCCTCTAAATTGTTGTTGTTCTAATCTTGGTTGTGCATGGAGGTATGGTGCGTCCACCTATGCTTCCATCTTGCCGGAAGTCTTGGTATATTTACTTTTAATTTTATATAATTATCATATGCTTTTTCTGATGATAATCTCTAAGCCTGAAAATAAATGTTGAAATCATGATTGCTTTTGAATTTGATATGATCAACTCCATGTCAATGAATTCACTGGACATTTTTTTTAGTATTATTGCCTGTCATCAGATTTTCTAAGTGTTAAATGCTTCTTCCTCAAACATTCTCTTTCCTCATAGCACTATCTTTCAGTTTCACTATTTTTACTTTGACTCTTCTCTGTTTTTCTTAATCTTATTTTTAAATATTGGAGATCCTAAAGGCACAGCCTTGGGCCCTTTTCTCAGTTTTCTGGGTTCTTTTTTTCTAGTTGATAATCATTTTGATTAATTGTACTTCATCTTATATAGTTAAATTATTTTAATTTATCAATTTGAGAGAGAGAGGAAGAGAGACAGAGAAACATCTGTTTGTTTTTCCACTTATTTATGCACTCATTGGTTGATTTTATAGGTGCCCTAACCAGGGACTGAACCTGCAACCTTGGAATCTCAGGATGATGCTCTAACAACCTGAGCTACCAGGCCATGACTGTAGCTAAATTATTTTAATTGTATTATCTGAGATACATGTTTTTTATCTTAACAATACACAAAGAAGATATTCTCATGTTAAAGGAATAAAGTTGGTTTTTCTAGCATATGTTATGCCATGTAATCAATACAGAGTAATCAAATATAGAAATATAAGAAGGGAAAAGTGAGTATTAAAACTCTAGTCCTGGGAAATAGGGCATTAAGTGTCCTCAGTAAGATGCTGCATTCCTAATTTTTAAGTTCTTATATAAAATCATGATTTATTTTTTTTAGGTACATCCACAAATCTACCAATCCTGATGAACCTCCAGTTGCTGAACAGCCCAAACCACTGTATCCATATCGAACAGTTGGTTGTGTTTTCAATCATCAGATGTTTCTGGGAAATTGTCAGTCCTCTGACTCAGTAGAAATCTGTGTATTTGATTTGAATGATGAATCTAAATGGAAACCCATGAGTGAAGAAGCAATTAAATCTGTGTGTGCTCCAGGAGCTACAACATCCCTTCCTCCCTTTCCACCTCTTTGTGCATCCACAATTGATGCTTCTGTAACAAGTAATGAAATAGAAATGCAGCTAAGGTTACTAGTGTCAGAGCACAGGAAGGTAATTAACACTGAAATTTGTAGTTTTATGCATTTGTTCATTTGTTTATATATAAACAGTTTTTGGGAGGTGTGTATGATAGTGTCAGTCACTATTCTAGCCCTGATCAAAGGAAATATAGTCCCTACTTTTATGAAGCTTAACTCTCGTCACTTTATGAAAAGTCACGAGAGTTAAGTTCTGAGACCCAGAAATTTCTAAATTCACCAATACTTAACAGAATTTATTACTTCTAGAAATAAAGAGTAAGTGCCCAGTAAATGTTTGAATTTAATTATATATTCAATTTGTTGACTTCTCTCCTACACTTGACTTTATTGTAGAAGCAATCAAACTAAGCAAATTCAATCCCACTAAACTCTAAAGTTAAATAAAATGTGACCTCAAAATTTACTGACACTATCTTCCGTAGTAGGACTATTTCATATGATCTTTTCTAGTTGATATTAAAGAAGTATAGAATTTGCCCTGACTGGTAGATAGAGTGCTGGCCTGTGAACCAAAGGGTGGTGTGTTTGATTCCCAGTCAGGGCACATGCCTGGGTTGTGGGCCATGTCCCCAGTATGGGGTACGCAAGAGGCAACCGCACATTGCTGCTTCTCTCCCTTTCTCTCTCCCTCCACCTCTCTAAAAATAAATAAATAAAATCTTTTTTAAAAATGTGTAGAATTTGGCGTCTTCACTAACATCATTATATTGAATGTTTTTGTTTTTTTCTTTAAGAAGTAAAACCTGATACCTATAGTTTTTTATTTTTATATATTTTTATAATTAATAAGTTTAAAAATTGACAGGTTTTAAAACTCTTGGCATATTTTAAAATAATCAACATTTTTGTCATGATTTTTTTTTGTTGATTGATTTTAGAGGCAAAGGGAGAGAGAGACCAATATTGATTTGTTGTTTGACTTATTTATGCATTAATTGGTTGATTATTGTATGTGTCCTGACTGGGGATCAAACCTGCAGACTTGGTGTACAAGGACAACGTTCTAACCAACTGAATTGCCTAGCCAGGGACATATAATTGATTTTTTAAATGTTCATGTAATTTACTTTTTTTCTTTTGATTGCCATAGGATCTTGGCCTCACTACTGTTTGGGAAGACCAGCTTTCTTATCTCTTATCACCAGCTTTGGCTTCTTATGAATTTGAGCGTACAACAAGTATATCTGCAGGCAATGAAGAATTTCAAGATGCCATAAGGAGGGCTGTACCTGATGGTCACACATTTAAAGGGTTCCCAATACATTTTGTGTATAGAAATGCAAGGCGTGCGTTTGCCACATGTCTTCGGTAAGATGGAATTTATGAATTCATAAATGGTTTTGAGGAGGAATCTTAGAAATCAGTTATTTAGGAATGAGTTCAGAATTGCATGGGAAACTTTTATAATGACTTAACTTCCTTGCCACAGATTGTGATTCATTAGGTATGCAATGTAGCTCCTTTGATAGTTTGGGATAGTTTTCTCAGTGATTTTGGTGCAATTTTGGTTGAGGATCTCAGATCTTGACTAGTGTAATTTTTTCAATGTATAGATTATAAGAAAACAGTCCATAATTTGAATAGCTTGATTGAAATTATGGAGCCATTAGAAGCAGATACAGGATTTTAAAATATTATTTAAAATACCAATGTATGGCCCTGGCCAGGGTAGCTCAATTGGTTAGAGTTAGTTCTGATATGCCAAGGTTGCGAGTTCAGTCCCTGGTCAGGGCATATACAAGAAGCAACTAATGAATGTATAAATATGCAAATTGATGTTTCTCTCTCCCTTACCCCTCTCTAAAAAACTTCATTAATTTTCCCTGGTTGGTGTGGCTCAGTGGATTGAATGCTGGCCTGTGAACCAAAGGGTCGTGGGTTTGATTCTCAATCAGGGCACATGCCTGGGTTGCAGACGAGGTCCCTGGTGGCGGGTGTGTGAGAGGCAACAACACATTGATGTTTCCCTCTTTCTGTCTTCCTTGTCCTCTGTCTAAAAATAAATAAAATCTTTTTAAAAATTAAAAAATAATTGATTTAAAATACTAATTTGGAAATAAGAAAGTAAAGCCTATGTGTACTTCTCAATTTAATAAATTTTCTTTCTTCTGTAGGTCTCCTTTCTGTGAAGAAATAATATGTTGCCGTGGAGACCAAGTGCGACTGGCTGTTCGTGTCCGAGTGTTTACTTATCCTGAATCTGCCTGTGCTGTTTGGATCATGTTTGCTTGTAAATATCGCTCAGTATTATAGGACTAACATTTCTATAAGGATACCTGTGTTTTATTGGGATTTTACAAATAGTATATATTTAGGAGTTATTTTAAAAATCACAGTATGGCTTGAGTGTCATATTTCAGTTTTGTTTATACCTGTAATGTTTGAAGAGGAAATGATGATGTATGTATTTAAAAATTAAGGATGAAACACTTGCATAAAATTGAGTGGAATTTAGTATGGATTAAGTGTATATTCTATTTTAATAAATACTATTTTTTCACAGGTATTCAGTAGTTTAAATGATGAATGTAAAATTTACTTAGTTTTCTTTACATTAATACATAATCAAAACGATATTTGCCTGAGGGTTTGTCTGAGGGTAAAATCAATGTGATCATTATTTTTCTTAGATTAATGGGATTATTTATAGAAATTGGGAGAAATTAACCTCACAACAGATTTTCATCATGGTCATAGGAATATTTGTGATTTTTCCAGAGATTTATGGGAAAATTTTGATGCAAGATTAGGAAAAAACTAGTACTGGAAAAGTACAAGTACTAATAACAATACAAATCTCACATGAATGAAAGTACAGGAGTAATTTATAAGTATTTGTTAATTTTATTCATTATAAAAGTTATTAGATATTTTAGGAAAATTTATTATACCCTTTTGTTGTGCTGACAAATTGTTACCTATAATTAATTGGCATTCTGTTGCTGATTTTCTGTGGTCAAAGAGTTCATTACTAACTAGCCTTGTCATGGATTCCATGTTCTGAAAACATTTTTTTCTTTCTGTTTTTATTTCACCATGATAAAAACAGCAGTATAAACATGACTAATATAAATCAGAGACTCATTGTGTGAGGCTAGGTAAAAAGAAGCATACATGATTGACTCCATGCTGATCAGCATGGAGTCAATGTTTGGTTTAAAACTGAGCAAGTTTTACAAGTGAACAAGCCATTTAAAAGAATAGCAGTTTGACTTTTTTGTATCAGTAAGAAGTTGCGTAATGTAAGTGATAGGTTTTACTGTCATTCAACATCTCTGTGCACAGGTCTTACCAGTGTCCTTAAGTAATTGGCCCTAGCCTGGTGGCTCATTTGGTTGGAACATTGTCCATACACCAAACCGGTTTGCCAGTTCGATTGCCAGTTAGGGCACATAGCTATGTTGCAGTTTGATCCCGGTTGGGGCATGTACAGGAAGGCAACTGATGTTTCTCTCTCTCTCTGTCTCAATGCCTGCCTCTCTGTCTCTGCTTCTCTCTTCTCCCTTCATCTCTCCCTCCCCTCCCTCCTTTTCTTTTTTAAAAATCAGTAAAAACATATCCTTGGGTGAGGATTAAAAAAAAAGTAAGAAAATAATTGTATACCAGTTGGCTCTGCAAGTTATGTGTTTCATTAATTTGCCATTGCAAATAAAATGATTTAATGTTTTCTAACAAAAATAAAAAAATATCCTAAAAGTTACCTTTTGCTGTATTTTTAAATATAAACATTTATGGTTTAACTTGTTTTAAAGTCTGAAAATATCCCCCTTTTGTCAATTTTCATTGAAAGCAACAATGAAGTGTTTTTTTGTGAGACTGACTTGACTTTAGAAAATTAGCAAAATAGGAATTAAGATCTTTTTATTCTGTTGCCAAAATTGCTCATAAAGCTATCAATAGAGAAAATTGCTTGTTAGGGTTTAGGACTTTTCAACTTGTGGAACAAACTATGAGACATGTATTAAGAGGCAAACTATATTAAGATGAAGGCTATACTATCATTGAGACTGGGTTTCATGTATTTATAAATGCTCCTTTAGTATAAATTCTAAAATAACTTTACTTTTTATTCACTTTAATAGAATCTGACATGAATTAATGTTTTTCTCCAAATATGGTTTATTGCAAAAGATTATTTCACTGCATTTATCACTAAAATTCCACTACTTACAATAATTTTTCTTTAAAAAAATTAAATTTACCTTGTGTATTTAGCTCTGTCATAAAAGTTTTTCTATTAAAAACATAAAATTTTTTTATATGTCTCGTGTTCTTTTTGACAGCATCTGCACTTACATAGTACTCTATATCTAATATATAGGTATACCTATTTAGTGGAAGAATATCAGAAACCTAGAAACTTACTTACTCAAACATGAACCTTTTGAGTAAAATATTAAATTCAGTTCCAAATAACTGAACACTCCAATTTCCTTATTGAAGTGTACATTTTTAGATCTGCAGAAATACATCTATAACTTTTAAGTTCTGGAAAGTTACATTTGAAACCCAATTTTCTACTTCTTAACAAAGTCAAGACTTGAGCCAAATAAAGTGTACACTTTATATTTGAAAAGAATATTACTCATAGGCTCTGGCTCGTTAGCTCAGTTGGTTAGAGTGTCATCCTGTTATACCAGAGTTGTGGATTCGATCCCCTGTTGGGGCATATACAAGAATCATCCCAAGAATGCATAAATAAGTGGAACAACAAATCAATGTTTCTGTCTCTCTTTCTCTAAACTTAAAAAAAAAATATCGCTTCTAAAGTAGTATTCTCTGCCAGATGTCAGATCATCAGAATACATTATTTGTGAACTATCAATTGTTTAACTCATTCACACTTCTGATTTCGTGCTTTACTAAACAAGAAGATAGCTTAGGTTAGACTATAGTTTGCTATCTCAATTATTTTTTTTCACTCTCACATAATTTTATACTTCACTTGAGTAGATAAGTACAGTAAGTGAATGATGTTAACATGCACTTAACTTTTTTATACCATTGAAATTAGCATTGCTTTCCAGTTGTTGGTAGTTAAGAAACAGATTGGCCAAAGCCTATATAAAATCTTAAAGTAGTGAAACACATAAACTAGAAGCCATCAAATTTTGAAGAACCTTAACATACTGTTCATATAGTATATTCTACATTTAAAACACAAGTTATAATTAATGCATTAAATGTGGGTATTGAAAGTATAATATTTTTTCTGAGATTTGGTTAGCATAGTAACTGTAAATACATTTGACTTATAAAATGGGTTTGTGAATTAACTACTTGACACCAGTGTTGAAATAGTCATGGATATTATAAGGAAAAGAGAGGAGGTTATTTCAGCTGGTAGATAATTCACATACATTCCTATGAAATAAAAGCTTTCTCTGATTCTACTGAATTTGGACTTGTACTAATAGTCCAAAACGGATGCTTCCTAGTGTTTTTGAAGGTAGCTAGTCTGATCAAAACTAGCATTTTAACTACCTTTATATTCATACTCTTTTTACATGTGATTTAATATTTTATGGTCTGGGATTACAGGGTTTTGGACTTGATTGGAATCTTAGGTCTTCTAGTCCACCTAAGTTATAGAGAAGTTCAGCTTCCTGTCCAAGGATATATACCTAGTAGCAGACTAGGTCTAGAACTAAGTTTTGACTGAGTTCACCTGTTTACATTTTTTTTTTTTGCTGTACTTCCATGTGCAGAAATGTGTTTTTCTCTCTGTGGGGATGGTATTATTGGGTGTGACTATCCAGCATATTGTATGGAAAAATTTTGATGCCAATAGTGCTATCTCCTCCATTTAAAAAAAAAAAAAGATGTGCTGCTCACTGTTCAAGCCACAATTCCAATTCGGTTTTCCATTTCTCATATTAGTGATTTTGCCCAAGAGGAATATGGAAGACATCTGTCTTTTATGATACCTATCACATAACCTAAAAAAAATTTACAGTAATATATAGGGTATGAAGTCACTGACAGATGAGGCTAGGATCACTTTATACGGAGGATGACCAAGGGAACCTGAGGCTCTGAAAGGCATTGAGCTGCCTGATATTTTTTGTGGTATGTCAGTTATATAAAGGCATGTCAAATTCTACCATTTGTTTGGGTAAAGATTCAGTAAATGACTGAGCTACTTGGGTAGTGCCCACTAATAACATCTAGAAAATATTTGAGTCATATGCAGTCTGTATTCTGAAAATTAATTCTGAAATCCATTTATATACTAATGAGTTGTAATTGGTCATTTAACTTTTACAAAATCTTTTCTTTGCCAAATTGTATGTCGAGGGAATGGGAAAAATGGTAATACAAAAGTAGGTAATTGTCAGAGGTCACAAAAATCTATTCAATTTGAGCAAACAGATTTTTCATCATTTAAAATTTTTTTAACAGCTTTGCTGAGACCATTTGTGTACCAAAAAATTAACCAACCTAAAGTACACAGTTCAGTGGTTCATACTATAAATAGAGATATGTTTTTTAGAACATTCCATCACCTCAAAAAGAAATCCTGTACCCTTTAGCAGTTATCCTCCTATTTCTCCATTCCCTAACCCCTACTCCTACCACTCAAACCTCTGAGCAACTACTAATCTACCTTCTATATAGATTTCCTTATTCTTGAATTTCATATGAATGAAATCATATATGGTATTTGGTATCTGGCTTCTTTCAATTAGCATAGTATCTTTAAAGTTCATCCATGTTTTGACGTGTATCACTATTTCCTTTTTGTGGGCAAATAATATTCCATTGCATGGATACCATATGTGTTTATCCATTTGCCAGTCAATAGGCATTTTGGTTTCCACCTTTTGACTGTTATGAATAATGCTGCTATAAGCATTCAGTGTACTAGGTTTTGTGTGGGCATGTTTTCATTTTCCATGGGTATATGTATGTATCTAGGAGATGATTTGCTGGATCATATGGTAACTCTATATTCAACATTTTGGTGAACTGCCAAATAGTTTTCCAAAGCAGTGGCACCATTTTTCAATCTCATCTGAGGTGTATGAGGGTTCGAATTCTCCACACTCTCGTTAACACCTATAATTATGTAACTTTTTTATCCTAGCCACCCTAGCAGATATAAAGAGGTATTTCATTGTGGGTTTTATTTGCATTTTCCTGGTTACTGATTTTGTTTAGCATCTTTTCATGTGATTTTGACCATTTGTATATCTTGCTTTGGAGAAATGTCTATTTGGATTCTTTGCCCATTTTTTAATTGGGTACTTTGTCTTTTATTGAGTTGTAAGAGTTCTTTCTATATTCTATCCATCTACCTCTGGGTTATGGGCCCAGCATGCTTCCACTGCACCACTCTGCTGGACCCTCTTCATATATACTAGATACAAATCCTGTATCAGATACATGGTGGGTAAATATTTTCTATTCTGTGGGTTGTTTTTACTCTCTTGATTGTGTCCTGTGAAGTACTAAAGTTTTTAATTTTTATAAAACTCAATGTATCTATTTTTTTTTCTTGTGTTGCACTTGATTTTGTCATATTTAACAATTCATTGCCAAATCTAAGGTCAAGAAGATTTATTTACCCCTATTGTTTTTCCTATAAGTTTTATAGTTCTAGTTCTTACTCTCAGGTCTTTAATCCATTTTCACTTAATTTTTATATATGTTGTGAGGTAAGGATCCAACTTTATTCTTTTGCATATGAATATCCAGTTGTCTTAGCAGCATTTGTTGGAAAGACAAATCTATTCCCTATTGAATGAACAGTCTTATCATCCTTGTTGAAAATCAGTATGGTTCATTTCTGGACTCTTGATTCTATTCCTATTATACCAGTCTATTCTATTATGCCAGTACCACATGTTTTCATTATCATTGTTTTGTAGTAAGTTTTGAAATTTGGATGTGTAAAAGTCCTCCAACTTTGTTATTTTTCAAGATTATTTTGGCTATTTGGGGTCTTTTGCAATTTCATCTGAATTTTCTTATTTAGATTTTATCTATTTATTTTTAGAGAGGGGAAGGAGGGAGAAAGATAGGGAGAGAAACATCAATGTGTGGTTGCGTCTCCTGCACCTCCCCCACTCCGCCCCACTGTGAACCCGGCTGGCAAGCCAGGCATGTGCCCTGACTGGGAATTGAACTGGTGACCCTTTGGTTTGCAGGCTGGCACTTTGACCATTACTTATCAAATATTGTAAGGGAATAATTTTTTAAAATATATAATGTTTATTTTTCCATTACCATTCAGTCCCTTTATACCTCCTTCCCCCCAGCAGTCACCACACTGTTGTCCATGTCCATGAGTCCTTTTTCCTTTTTGCTCAGTCCCTCCATCCCCTAACTTCCTCCACCCCAGCTCTGATCTGTTCTCCATCTATGAGTCTATCTGTTTTCCTATTGGTTCAGCTTTTTCATTAAATTCCACATAAGAGTGAAATCATATGGTATTTGTTTTTCTTTGACTGGCTTGTTTCACTTAGCATAATTTTTTCCAGGTCCATCCATATAGTTACAAAGGGTTAAATTTTCTCATTTTTTATGGCCAAGAAGAATTCCTTGTGTAAATGTCCCGTAGTTGTTTTATCCACTCATCTATTGATGGACGATTGGGCTGCTTCCATATCTTGGTGATTATAAATAATGCTGCAATGACCATAGGGGTGCTTATGAACATAGGGGAACAAAGTGTTTTGAGTTTCTTTGGATATATTCCCAGAAGTGGAACTGTTAAGACAAAGGTAGATCCATTTTTAATCTCCTGAGGTATCTCCATACTACTTTCCACAGTGGCTGCACCAGTCTGCATTCCCACCAACAGTTCAAAAGTCTTCCCCTTTCTCCACATGCTCACCAGCACTTGTTTTTTTGATTTATTTGATGATAGTCATTCTAACAGATGTGAGATGGTATCTCATTCTGGTTTTTATTTATATTTCTCTAATAATTAGAGACGTTGAGCATCTTTCCATATGTCTATTGGCCATCTGTATGTCCTCTTTGGAGAGGTGTCTATTCAGGTCCTTTGCCCATTTTTTAATTGTATTTTTTTGTGTGTGTATTGAGTTTTGTTTAGTGTTTTATGAATTTTGGATATTAACACATATATTGGCAAATATGTTCTCCCATTCTGTGGGTTGTCTTTTTATTTTGTTGATGATTTCCTTTGCTATGCAAAAACTTTTTAGTTTGATGAAGTCTCATTTGTTTTTTTGTTTGTTTCCCTTGCCTGGGGAGATATACCCAATAGAAAATTTCTATGAGCACTGTCTTGAGATTTTGCTACCTATGTTTCTTGAGGATTTTCATGGTTCGGGTCTAACATTTAAGTCTTTGATCCATTTAAAATTTATTCTTGTGTGTGGTATAAGAATGTGGTCTCATTTCATTTTTCTGCACCTATTTGTCCATATTTCCCAATACCATTTATCGAATAAACTATCTTTAGCCCTGTGTATGTTCTTGCTTCCTCCATCTAACATTAATTGACTGTAAAGATGTGGGTTTATTTCTGGACTCTTTATTCTGCTCCATTGATCTATGTGATTGTTTTTATGCCAGTACCAGATTGTTTTGATAACTATGGCTTTGCAGTATAGTTTGATATTACATAGCATGATTCCTCCAATTTTGAACTTTTTCAAGATGGCTGTTGCTATGCAGGGCCTTTTGTGGATCCATATAAATTTTTGAAATATTTGTTCCAGTTCCGTGAATATGTCTTTGGAATCCTGATAGGAATTGTGTTGAATCTAAAGATTGCTTTGGGTAGCATGGAAATTTTAATGATATTAATTCATCCCATCCATGAAAATGGTATGTGCTTCCACTTATTTGTATCTTCTTATTTTCTCTCTTCAGTGTCTTTTAATTTTCCATGTACAGATCTTTTGCATTCTTGGTTAGGTTTATTCCTAGTTATTTTTTTTTTGTAGCTGTTGTGAATGGGATGGTTTTCTTAATTTCCCTTTCTGTTAGTTTGTTATTGGCATATAAAAATGCAACTGATTTCTGAATATTAATTTTGTATCCTGCTACTTTGCTGAATTCATTTATCAGTTTTAGTAGTTTCTTGGTGGAATCTTTGGGGTTCTCCTTGTATAGTATCATGTCATCTGCAAATAAAGAGAGTTTTACTTCTTCCTTTCCAATTTGGATGCCTTCTATTTCTTCCCCTTGTCTAATTGCTATGGTTAGGACTTCCAGTACTATGTTGAATAAGAGAGGTTAAAGCAGACATTCCTGTCTTGCTCCCAATTTTCAGGGGAACGCTTTTAATTTTTGCCCATTGAGTATGATGTTGGCAGTGAGTTTGTCATTTATGGCCTTTATTTTGTTTAAATATGTTCCCTCTATTCCCACTTTGCTGAGAGCTTTTATCATAAATGGGTGCAGGATTTAATAAAAGCCTTTTCTGCGTCTACTGATGTAATCATGTGGATTTTATCCTTCATTTTGTTTATGTGGGAAATCTCATTAATTTGTGAATGTTGTACCATCCTTGCATTCCCAGACAAATCCCACTTGATCATGGTGTATGATCTTCCTGATGCATTGCTGTATTTGGTTTGCTAATATTTTGTTGAGGCATTTAGTATCTATGCTTATCTGGGATATTGGCCTATAATTTTCTTCCTTTGTAGTGTCTTTATCTGGTTTGGGTATTAGGATAATATGGGCCTTGTAAAATGAGTTTGGGAGCCTTTCCTCCTTTTGAATTTTATAAAGTAATTTGAGAAGGAGAGGTGTTAGTTCTCTTTGGAATATTTGGTAAAATTTACCTGTGAAACCATCTGCTTCAGTGCTTTTGTTTGTTGGGAGTTGATTACTGCTTCAGTTTCACTAGGTGTAATCTGTCTATTCAGATTCTCTGATTCTTCCTCATTTATTTTTTGGAAGATTGTGTGTTTCCAGCAATCTATCAATTTCTTGCAGGTTGTCCAGTTTGTTGGCATATAGTTGTACATAATATTTTCTTACCATCCTGTGTATTTGTTTGGTGTCAGTTGTTATTTCTCCTCTTTCATTTTCTTTATTTGGGGCCTTTCTCTTTTTTTCTTCATGAGCCTGGTTAAAAGTTTGTCCATCTCATTTATCTTTTCAAGGAACCAGCTCTTGGATTCATTGATCTTTTGTATTATTTTTTTAGACTCTATTTCAAGTATTTCTGTCCCGATCTTAATTATTTCCTTCCTTCTGCTCACATTGGCCTTTGTTTGTTGTTCAAGTTCCTTTAAGTGTGAAGTTAGATTGTTTATTTGAGCTGTTTGTTTTTTTTACTTTTTCTTTTTTTGAGACAGGCCTGTAATGCTATGAATTTCCCTCTTAGAATTGTTTTCCCAGTATCTCACATATTCTGGGTTGATGTGTCCTCATTTTCATTTGTTTCAAATTATCTTTGATTTCTGCCTTGATCTCATTGTTGACCCATTCATCGTTTAATAACGTTATTTAGCTTCCATGTCTTTGCATGTTTTTCAGTGTTCTTGTGATTAATTTCTAGTTTCCTAGCATAGTGGTCAAAGGAGATACTTGATATGATTTCAGATTTTTTAAATTTATTGAGACTTGTTTTGTGTCCTAGCATGTGGTCTTATATTCTGCTGCTTTGGAGTGGATTACTCAGAAGATATCAATTAAATCCATTTGATCTAGTGTGTCATTTAAAGCCACTATCTCCTTGTTGATTTTCAGCCTGGAAGATCTATCCATTAAAGTCAATGGGGGTGTTAAAATCACCAATTATGACTGTATTTCTGTTGGTCTCTCCTTTTATGTCCATCAAGATTTGCTTTAACTTATTTAGGGGCTCCTATGTTGGATGTGTAAATGTTTACTGGGTTATATCCTCTTGTTGGATTGTTCCCTTTATCATTATATAGTGTCCTTTGATTCTTACTATAGCCTTGGTTTTAAAGTCTATTTTGTCAGAAATAGGTATTGCTACCCCAGATTTTTTTTTCTTTTCCATTTGCATGAGATATCTTTTACCACCCCTCTACTTTTGTCTGTGTGTACCTTTTGATCTGAGGTGGGTCTCTAGGGGGCAGAATATATATGGGTCTTATTTACATATCCATTCAGCTACCCTATGCATGACTTCTGGTTGGAGCATTTAAGCCATTTACATAATAAGGTCATTATTTGATAGTACATATGTAGTGCCATTTTATTGTTAGACTATATTCCTCTTTTTCTCCCTTTCTCTTCTCTTTAAAGCAAGCCCTTTCATATTTGTTGCACTATTGTTTTGGTATTAACAAATTCCTTTAGCTTTTTCTTGTCTAGGAAACTCCTTATTTCTCCTTCAATTTTAAATGATAGCCTTGCTAGGTAAAGTAGCCTTGGTAGTAGTCCTTGCTTTTCATCACCTTGAATATTTCACGCCACTCCCTTTTGGCCTGAAATGTTTCTGATAAGTAATCAGACAACAGTCTAATGGGTGCTAACTACCTGCTTTTCTCTTGTGGCTGTTATGATTTTCTCCTTATTTTTAAGCCTTGTCATTTTAATTATGATGTGTTCTGGTGTAGGCCTCTTTGGATCAACTTGTTTGGGACTCTCTGAGCTTCCTGGACTTGTGTAACTTTTTCCTTCACCAGATTAGGGAAGTTTATGGTTATTATTTCTTCAAATAGGCTCACTGTCTTCTCCTTCTGGTATTCCCACAATGCAGATGTTGTTATGCTTCATGTTGTCTAAGATGTTTCTTAAGTTTTCCTCATCTTTTAAATTCTTTTTTCTTTTTGCTCTTGTGCCTGATTGTTTTTTTCTACCTTGTTCCCAAAATATTGATTTGATCCTCTGCTTCATCTAGCCTACTGTTTATTCCTTCCAGTATATTATCTCAGATACTGCATTTTTTGTTTCTGACTGATCCTTTTTTATGGTTTCTATGTCTTTTTTTCTTGCTGTTGAGTGTCCTTGTAATCATTATTCTAAATATTTGATGAGTTGCTTACTTCCATTTCATCCAGTTCTTCTGGAAAATTCTCTTGTTCTTTCATTTGCAGTCAATTTTTTTGTCTTCCCATTTTGGCTGTTTATTTGTGGTTTCCAACTTACTTGTTAAAGTAATCAGCCATTAAACTGATCAGCTATTAGTCTAATCTGTCTGTAATGTGAAATCTGGTTTAAGCACTAGAGGGTGGGGCAGAGTTATTCTTGTGGATGGCCTATTGCTTCCCCTCAGGCTGATGTCATTCAGAGAGGAGTGCTGTACCTGAGAGAGATGGTTCCTGCAGTATGGAGAATGACTCAGCATAGGGATCCTGGTGGCTGTTCCCTCAGTTCTCACCCCAGAGCCACCAACCCCAGACTGTCCTCCAGCGTCTCTAGTCCACTCTGTCCTCCCTTTGTCAGCATTCAGGGTAAGTGGCTGTAAACGAAATTTTGTGCTTTGGCTCTTTAAAAGCCTCTCTGCATCTCCAGCTGTCTCTCCCTGGCAGACAGAGCCCTCAATGCTTTTCAAAGCTAGATGTTACCTGGGTTCCTTTATGGCTCTGGTGCTATATGCTGAGGAGCCCAGTTTGGGATTTGGACCCCATACTTCTCAGGGGCAACCCCTTAGCCACTGAAATATCCCTTAGGTACTTCAGCTGCCACCCATGGGAGCCCAGCCAGCCCTTTTGCATCTGCTCCACACTCCTTACCAGTCACGTTGTGCTGAACTGTTTTATTCTGTCTGTAGCTGCAAGGCTTCTCTCTACTTTTCAGTTGGTTATTTAAGATGATTTCTCTACAATTTAGTTGTATTTCCAGATTAGTCCTGGGAGGAGATTAGTGTAGTTTTAACTTACCCTTCTGCCATCTGGGATCCTGGGAATAATTTTAATACTATTAAAGAATAGTGTTAGGAAGTTGGTTTAAAATAGAGTCTCATAGGTTTAGGTTGAGATCTGGGAGTCATGTTTTTGTGAATTTCAATGTCAATTTTTTTCCCCATGTCTCTTAAAAAGAATTGTGATTACTAGGCAGAAAGTAGGAGCAAGACTTAACTTCCAGTTTCTGAGAGGAATTAACATGCATAGCAAATGAGAGAGAAAGACATTGTATTTCATTAGTGACTACTGAGAAAGGATCAAGAGGACACAGGAATTTGGGTTAACAGAACAGTTTTGGGAAAACAGGGAAAAGCACAACTAAAAGATAATGAGTAGAGCCCTATCTGTACCCTTCCACAAGAATTACCAACATAAGGCTTAAAGGATAACTAGAAGATGCTTAATTCATTGCTTATTTAATTGAATTAAAAGGTAAGCTATATTTTGTGTCGGTTACATGTTCATCTTAGAAAAGAAATGAGCCTTTCACAGAATCAGAGAACACTAGAGCCAAGAACATCTCCAGACTTCTACTTGTACACTAGGGAAAAAAGACAAGCCTTTTTGAGCAATGAGAAGGGGCCACATTTTTTGAATAATGGTCAGTCAAAATTAATGAAGGTGTGAAAAAATATTTTAACTTTGTTTCATCAACAAAATATGAGTTCAGATCTGAAAATGGATTATTTTTCTTTAATTTACTCACCCAAAACTCTGGTTAAGAATTTTACTGAAAATTCTCTTTTATTTATTATTGTTCAGTTACAGTTGTCTCTCGCCTTTTTAAGCAGTTTATTGTCAAACATCAAAATTTTGCTCTCATATATTTGTGCTTCATATTGTTTTCTGTTTCCCATTGGAATTAATAAACTACTGCCTGTTCTAACTTTTAAAATCTCATATATTAGGTAATATATGGCTTTAGAAAAGAATCTATAAAGCTTATGTTATAGGAAGTATATTTGAATTCCTTTTGGCAACTAGCAGTAATTTAGGTTAAGTCTCCTAACTTCTGCAGACCCAAATTTCCATAAGTGTAAAATAGTATCTTGGCCTAAAATTTAGATCCATATGAAATCTTTTCCAAATTGAATCTTCTTAACTGACTGAAACTAATAATTCCACTTACATTCAGAGTCAGAATACCATCTCTCCTTGTTGGTTTAAAAATAATTGTTTCAAAGGAGAATCACATTAAGGTGAAAAATGACTGGTATTTTCTGGAGTCCCTCATGAGTACACTGTTCCTATACTTGACCTTGTTCCTCTCATTTTTCCTCAACTTTTATATGGGGGTATGTAACTTGATCTCATCAAGAGAGGGTAGGCAAATTTATAAACTTAAATGTTACAGAATGAAATGTTGTGAAAAATACTGGCTTAGGATACAATTTAGCAAAAGGACATTAATGGTTATTTTTTAAAAAGATTTTACTTACACCTGGCTGGCGTAGCTCAGTGGATTGAGCGCGGGCTGGGAACCAAAGTGTCCCAGGTTCGATTCCCAGCCAGGGTACATCCCTGGGTTGCAGGTCAGAACCCCCAGTAACCGCACATTGATGTTTCTCTCTCTCTCTCTCTCTCTCTCTCTCTCTCTCCCCCCTTCCCTCTCTAAAAATAAATAAAATCTTTAAAAAAAAAAAGATTTTACTTACTTATTCTTAGAGAGATAGGGAGAAAGAGGGGAAGAGAAACATCAGAGGACCTGGCCTGCAACCCTGTCACGTGCCCTGACTAGGAATCTAACCATCAAGCAACTCTTTGGTTCATAGGCCAGTGCTCAATCCACTGAGTCATACCAGTCAGGGCCATCAGTGGTTATTTTTCATGTTATCCAGTAAATGTATCTTTGCTATAGGAAAAAGAGCTAATTCTTCACAAGTTTATAGGCCAGAGGAAACCAATTTTTTGTGTGTTCTTAATTGGCCTATATCCTTCGTATTCTGCATATAAGGTTACATGCTAGTTTTCATGACTAATTTTAAAGATTTTTAAGTTAATATTCAATTTGATTACCAAAATCTTGAGGCAGATTTCAAATTGCATTTAGGATTGTTGGTGGAATTAGGCTTAGAGGAGTGATAATTTATAATGCCTTGATGAGAAGATGACTGTATCATGAAGCTTAAATGCCAGTGAATTCACAATGACTAATGGAGGGATATGGACATCATATTATTTAGTTAAAGTGTTTAAAATATCGAAAGTTTAATCAATCATATTGGTATATGCAAATTTTAAAGCATCTGCTTGTCATACACTCTTGTTCAGTGGGCTGAAGGATGAAGTGTGAGGTCTTTTTTCTTGCTCTGTGCAAGTTTGGAGAGACATTGTAATATAGCAGAATGGACTGAGCGGGTCAGAGTCCTGGATTCCAGTCACACTTCTTTCATTTACTAGTCCTGCATTTTGTAATTTGTAAGATAGGGATAATAATATCTGACCTTCAAATTGAATAACTGAGGAAAGCACTTTGAAAGTATAAAATATGACTATAAAACTATAAGGTATTATAATTGTGGGCAATGAAAATTTAGGTTATGACACTGAAAAAATATGCTGTTCTATTTTTTTCCTTTTTGGTGCACTTTTCTAGGTGAATGTGCCTCTTAGGAGCAATTGTCTGGGAGTGTCTGGGATAAGCTTGGGCTGCATAGGCAGATTGTGTTCCCTGAAGGTCATGCTCCCTGAAAGACTCAGAGCAGCTCAGCCAGCACGTCCAGAGTATGAAGCATGAAGTACATTTATTCTGCAAAAATGACAAGTAAATATAAGAAAAAAAATTTAAGGATTCCATTTTTTTAAATAAGTGCAACAAAATCAATGAAAACTAAAATCATTTTCAGAGTAACACATGCCACCATTTTTCATAGATCTCACAGCACTTTGAAAAAGATATTTAAATGCTGATTTGAATTGTTCAGACATTTTAACTATATAGAACAATTATTAAAAGTGATGATGCCACAGAATAAAAAAATAAAATCAATGACAGAAATTGGGGCAAAATATACTACACATAAAGATATCTGAATCTTTGAATTGAAAATGAGAAAATGGAGCCCTGGCTGGTGTAACTCAGTGGATTGAGCGTGGGCTGGGAACCAAAGTGTCCCAGGTTCGATTCCCAGCCAGGGTACATTCCTGGGTTGCAGGCCATAACCCCCAGCAACCGCACATTGATGTTTCTCTCTCATTCTCTCTCTCTCTCTCTCTCTCACTCTCTCTCTCTCCCCCCCTCTCTCCCTAAAAATAAATAAATAAAAATAAAAATCTTAAAAAAAATTAGCAATATTAAAAAAAAAAGAAAATGAGAAAATGGAAAGGCGTTAAGTTATTCCACAGTATTACTTGAACCCCCTGAAAAATATATCAATTTCTGATAGCCTCTGAGTTGTCAGCAGTTATATTCTAAGAGTCCTGTAATAGTGGATGATGGGATTTATTAAAATTTCAAAGTTATGATAATCATACAAAAATTACTAGAATTATGCTCTTTGTACAAAAACATATCAAGTGTTCAGGTTATACAATGATTAGATTTTTAATAGAAGGTAGCTAGGATTTTTAAGATTTACCTTTTATTTTTTTATGCATACAGAGGGAACATCAAACAATATTCTGTCTGTCATCTTGCCTCAACCTAATGTCATATAGGCTCACAAAGGCAAGAAATTTACTTAAGAAAGGAAAAATATCCTGCCCCTGTGAATTTGTTTTAAAGAATAAAGGGTTTCTTTCCTTCCTGATATTTTTTTTCAATTATTGTTGAACATACAATATTAGTATCACATGTACAAAATAATGATTAGACATACATATACCTTGTGAAGTGCTCATCCCAATAAGTGATAGTTTTTAAAAATATACAGTTTGAGAAGGAAAACACTATGGTACTGAACCATGGGCGGGTTATATACAATAGAAGGGCATATTTTGAAAATAAGGTTTGGATTTGTTTCTTCACTTCCATTCTCTTCCTTCTTCCCTTCATTGTTATCTTTACTTGGAGATTTATTTTTTTGCCCTATGCCAGGTGTAACAACTGACTGTCTCATGGATACTTGTTGATTAATTCTTTGAACTTGTCCTTTGAGGGGTAAGGTAAGGACAAAAATGTAATTCATATTTGGCTGTAGTTATCAGTGCAACATGGCAGCAATATCCCATTAGACCAGAAGATGGTGGTGTTGTCCATAAAAGTAGACCATTTCAATGTTTTTCTGAATTGTTGAAACTATTTTAAAGCCCTTTGTATTTTCAAAGTTCACACAGGATTTAATTTTTTAAAATAGCAATTTCGGGAAATGCTTTTCCATGTTTTTAATCAAAAGGTTTTATAGATCTATTTAGATCTATCCTTCCTATTTATTATCACATAAGGAATTAGACCTTTTCCTCTCAGGACTTTGGCACTCATAGGTAGTGCATTTTTATAGATGGGATTATGAATCCATAACTAAGTGATGTTACTCTAGGGGTTGTTTTGTATCTCTTGCAGTGAAATCATAATAAGGTGCCCAGGGAGAAGCCTTTTTCTCCCTTTCAATTTCTTACCCTTCTTTTATATCGTTTTGCTTTTCTTCTCACCAGTCCTGCTGTCCGTATTGTGGTATCTTAAGCACGAATAATACACTATTGTAATTTCTACTGAAAGACGCAGTTGTTGAGTGTGCGATATCTAGTATTGCACATAAAACTGTCCTTAAAAGATTTATTGGTACTCAACGATGAATAGATTACTTGGTTGATGCTTTCAACTCTGTAAGGTTCTCACACAGGACTAACCTCAGAGTGGACTGTTGCCAATTAAACTCATTTATCAACAAATGATTGTTTTAACTAAGAAGTATGTTTTATTGCACAATTAAGTTCAGCAAGGCCGGGAGTATTTTATTCCACGGCTAATTGCCCTCAGTTCAATTTTGCCACTGTGGTATCACTTCCACATCGTATGAACAGACTGGGTTAACTGGCCTATCATGACTGGTCATTGCAGTTGTTATGATGTTAGTGAGGAGTTGTACAAACATTACATAATGAATCTGGAAGGAGGCTGATACTGATGTTTGCATATTATTTATAACATGCTTATATCCCAAGAAGTCAGTAAGCAAAACACACAAAAGCCCTGTCCTTATGAAGATTACAATGAAGTTGTGAGTGAAGAAGAAGGTATTCAATGAGCAAGACACCAAAGTAAATTATATGGTTTGTCGGTGGTGATAGCTACTCCCCCAAAAGAGCAGGGTACAGGGATGAGGACACTGCGAGGCCTGGGCAGTACCGAACTGGCTGGCCAGAAAAAAATTGCCCCAAAGCTTGAGGGAGGCGCTTGGGACAGGCACTCAGCAGGAAGCCCTGGGCTGGTCCTGCGGAGGGTTGGGGTAGCCCAAGGTCGGGCGATTTAACAGACCTTAATTTTCTTAGGAGTTCATTCCAGGCTGGGTTCGAACTCGTAACTACACTTTCAGCATGCCAACCCCGAGGGGACTCAGTGCCACTGACCTCCCAGCTTGTTGGGGTGGTGACTGGGGTGAATGCCGTCAGGAGAACCACACACTGTGCGCCTTAGCTGCTGACGGTGAGCACCGCTGGAGGAGAGGCTCCGGGACCCCAGCAAACAGCGCGAAGCGGGTGCTGGGCAGAACCAGCGCCGTGGCACGGACTGGCGGCAGCAGCCTAGGCCGCACGGCCGCTGCACTCACTGCCCTCCGCTCGCCCACAGGCTCCTACTACGGCCTCGCACCACGCCTAGTAGCCTGCGGCAGCGCGCACGGCCGTGTGGGGCGGGGCTGTTCTGGGGATGAGGAGGCGTTGGCGGCGGCGGCGGCGCGCTAAGACGATGCTCTGGAGCTGAAGAGACGCCAGCACCGGGCGCTGCAGGCGAGCGCAGCGCCGAACAGCGGGATGGCTCAGCCGGCCGGCCAAGCGGGCGGCGGGGAGCTACGGGCCGAGGCGGTGGACCTCGAGGGACCGCTGGTGTCCGGGGTGGCCTCGGGTGTGGCTGGGGCCTCGCAGGATGAGCTGAGCTTAGAGGAGATCCTGCTGCTCTACAACCAACCGATCAACGAAGAGCAGGCGTGGGCTGTGTGCTACCAGTGCTGCGGCTCCCTGCACGCCGCTGTCGCCAGCAGCAGCCAGCCTCGCCACCGTGTACGCTCGGCCGCTCAGATCCGCATCTGGAGGGATGGCGCCGTCACTCTGGCGCCGGTCACCGGCAACGCCGAGGAGCAGACTCCCACTGCGGGTGAGGCTGCCAACCTGCGTCTTCTGGACCACTGCCCCCGTCTTTTATTCCCCTCACAGTCCCGGGACCCTGCACTTCCGCCGAGAACCCCTATCTCCTAGGGAGGACCCCTGCCTCAGTTTCATTTTCCTCTGCGGGGTTCCTGGGCCCTGCCCTCCCCCAAACCTCCCAACTCCCGCGGGAGGACCTCCACTGAGGCCCATTTCTCCTCCCCACCCTCCACTTGCTCCAGGCCCTCCCGCCCAGGCTCCCCTTCCTCCCACCTCCTGCGAGAGACCCAAGCCTGGAGCCCACGGGGGAGGGCAGTGCTTACGCTATGGCGGAGCTGGGACGCACGTAGGTCAGAGAATGAGGTGGGGACAGGCAGCGGCACAAAGGGTCTGTGAGGAGGTTGACCAACTAGGTCTAGGCGTGCTTGGGCCTGCGTCCCCCTGCAAGGCTGTGGGCCTGCGGAGGGTGCTGGTGATCATACAAACTGTCGAAGGACTGCTGCCCGCGCCTTGATATCCCTTTGATGAGCTGTGAATGCTTAGTTATTCACTTGTGGTTGTGTTTGTGATGTGGTAGATGCTATAAAAGGCTCACGTTATAATTTGTCAAGGATAGTTAATTCTGATGTCAGGAAAAATAACCCTTTTGGAATGAGTTGTCAACTAATAGTATTTTAGAAAAATAGGCAACAATATTCTTTCGATTTGGGAAAATAAAGAAATCTGAGCCCTGAGAATTATGCCCTTTTGGGGGAATGCTGATTTTTATAGCACATGAAAGTTATGTTAACTGTAGGGAAATTTGTTTTGATGAAAAAACAGGCTCGTAAAGTGGAAAGTTGTCAGGATATCAGATAAATAGATAAAATGGACTTTAGGTCCTTGTCCAATGTAAATTCTTACAGATTATCACCTACAGGTCAACACATAGGCGGGTTACTCACATATTTATTGATGGTGAGGGGAGGGGGTTGATAATAGGTTTCTGCTATCAGTTTTTATTTAATTCAGTCTTTTGAGAGGCAGCTCTTAAAAACTATTAGAAAATAATCCATCCTCACTTTTAGGAAGTTGATGGGAAGTGTCAAAATAAAATACTTAAGGTGAAAAGTAATTCAGAACTAATCTGTAAAATGACATTTAATGAGGAAGACAAAGGGTGAAAAATTGGGACAATTGTAATAGAATAAACAAGAATAAAAACATTTAAAAATAAAGAAAATCCTTGTCTAAGTTGATAAAATAAGGAAGATTGAAGATTATGTGGTCAATTCTTTCAGTTCCACCAGATCACTTACTATTTTTAATGTTAGGTAGAGAAATTTTATTTACTTAAAGTCAGTCTTTATGATTCTTTTGAAATTTTTAAATATCATTTAGTTTATTTGGTATGTTTATTACTTTGAGACTTGGACTTTGTCAGTGTGGAACACATGCAATTATAATTTATTTACAGTGTATTGATATGATATGGAAAGATACTTTATAAAATAGAGCTAGTGTTTCAAGGGGAAGGCAGTGGTGTGCATGCAGCCTGCTCCTAGATGCAGCATGGTAGTGGTGATTTCGTTTACATTTCCTCTTGAACTTAATCCTTGAAGAGATTAAGTTATTTTTGTGGACTTACTAGTAGTTTAGTTGTCAAACATTTGGATTCTGGTGGTAAGTTTTTTTTTTTAAATCAGAACCTTATGTTGAAAAAAATTTTTTGCATAATTAATATGAATGAAAACATGTTGACTTCAATGTAATATACTATCTTTATGGGGAGAGAAGTAGAGTTGTTTTTGGCCCCAGCAATAAAGGACACATAATCCATCCTCTTCCTCCTCAGTTCGCCTCATGACCTCTGTTACCATTTGCGGAAAGAGCCAGATCAAAGTTGTTACAGTCTTCAGCATTTTAGGGTGGATTGATTTAAAGTTTTTGAGACATTCATACAAAAATATTGTTTGTATTAGACAGTTTATTTCCTCCTAGGATTTCAGAGTAGTTGCATGGCTATGGAAGGCATAATATCTTCTGAACATTTGAACCTGGTTCTTAAAAATACTGTTTAATCTGGCCTGTGCACACTTGCATAAATTCTGTTTTTAAGGAAAAAATGGTAATTGTGACACCTTCATTCTTTTCTTTTTCATTGTAAGGTGTTTAACATTATATGTTGTTGGCAGTCAAAAGCATTTATATTTTCACATACTAATCTATTTTCTAAATGGAGGTTTAGGGAAATTGGGCTCAAATTCATACTGTTACCTCTTTGAATCAAATCCAGGTCTTTAAACCTCTATACTTTGTAATATTGTGAAATGAAACAGATTTAGTTTGCATTGGGATCGTGATTCCTTCCTTTCCTAGCTGAATGACCTTGAGTTCAGACTTATCATCTGTAAAATGAGATCACTTTCTTCATGGGATAGAGATTTCCAGGAGATGATATATGTAAAGTGATGAATACATGGCTTGGTACGTAGCAGGTATTCAGTAAGTTTTAGTTCCTGCCCTCCCCTAATCTTGAGTTCCTTTCATATCATCGTTGTGCTTCTGGTCCAGCTGTTTGGGACAAATAACTAGGTCAAGATTTCTCAGCCTTAGCACTATTGACATTTTTGTCTGAATAATTCTTTGTTGTGAGGCTGTCCTGTGCCTGCACAGGATGTTTAGAAAAATCTCTTGTCTTTATCTATATCACACTGTTAGTATAGGATTCTACATTGAATTTGAATGCTAAATAAAATTACTCACTCAGTTTGATATACTGGGTACGTACCAGTAACCATTTCCCCCGCTTTCTAATTGTAGCAATAAAAAAGTCTTCAGACAAGGCAAAATGTGCCTGGTGACAAAATAATCCCCTGTTGTAAGCCACTGGTCTAGCAAACACGTGATGGGTGGTGCTTAGGATTGTGTTCAGTGTGGAGAAACTGGATCCTCTCCATAATCCTCTAGCCAGTGAATATTTCAGCTGGCTGCCTGCTGCTTTCTCTGCTGTTGAGTTGAATGAATGAGTAGTATTGATTCTTACGACCATCAGCAGTGTAACTCCATTTCATCCCACAGAAAGAAATAGTACCTCAAATAGTTTTGAGGCTTGTTTTGGGTTAATGTAGTAGTAATTGATTTTAGTTCTTGTTTACTTTTAACATTATTATACATCCAGAATATCCATATTCAGTTTGAATTTTAAAAATTAGAAATACATTATAAGAAAAAATAGAAAAATGATGAAGGGTGTGGGAGGGATGGAAATGAGATCAATATTGGAAGAAAACAATGAAGAATGAGTAATTTTATTTAGCTTTCAAATTCAATGTAGAGCCCTATACTAACATGGCCATGAAAGCAGTGTGGTATAGGTCTGAAGGAGATAAAGAAAAAGGAAAAGTTAGTTCTTTAGGGGATATCTTAAGAGTAAAAATAATTAAATTATGCACTAGGATTTTGCAACCAGCAGTATGTTTTATGAAGTGTTTCTGTGATGACAGGAGGATATGTTGTTGCTTATAATCAAGAGGGCTTATGATTCTTCTGAGGTAGCTTTGCTTAAAATTTTTAATTCCCCAGTGTTTATGTGCTCTTAGTCATACATCCTTATTGTTTGGTAAAAGGTTATTATTTTTAGGTTTTCACAAAAGTGAAGTTTACACTTTTACATCATCAGGAATGAGTTAAAGACATTTAGACTCTTGAAACACAACCTGCTTGTTTGTCACCAGTGTACTGGCATTTAGAACACAGTTTAATACACACATTCTTCAGAAAGTAGTCATTAATGGAATTTAGGTTGTATTCCAGATCTTCACAAGATTAGAATTTTTTTTCTGGGATGCCACAAAGAATTTGTATTAATAACAGTAGTATTAGAGCTTAGAATCATTGCAGGTCTCAGCAGCCTCTTAGGCCTTAAATACCCATCTGATAAAAATAACTTCTCAGATTTTAGTTTTAAAATTTTTGATGTACCTTTAGCTTTAGATATGTAAAGAACATTCTAAAAATTATGATCACTTGTTGGTTTAAAGTTATCTTAAGATTGCTGACAGGTTTTCCTGGGAGGAACAATGAAAGCCTGCATGCATACTGATAAAGAAAGGGGTCCCTTGGTATAGGGAACATTCTGGTTTTGTTTGGGATTTGAAAAGAGGATATGGTCAGTCAAGCTACTCAGGTCCATGCTAATTGGGAGAAATGGTTTTGGAATAATACACTACTTGATTTTAAAGAGAGAATATTTGTGGACAAGGTTGAAGTAGTGGAAACATGTTTAAAAACATTAAGTTTTTTGTTCTCATGTGGTATATTTATTAAGTATTTGCATCTTGATCATTAAATGAAAGGAATACTTAAGGAATATGTGCGTGTGTTTAGGGTAGAAGTTGAGGGTGAATGATAGTACTGGGGGTTGGTGAAATGCCTTATCAATTATAGAAAAAGGTAGGAATTACTCCATTTGAACATGTCCAAATATGACAGGTTAACTAAATTTTAAAAATATGCATTGAGTTCCTCCCTTGTGCAAGCAGTGTTAAATTTCCATGGTTGATATAAACATAAATATTCCTAGTTCCAGTCATAAAAGAAGAAAAAATAAAACAAACACAGTGGTAAATCTACCATGAAGCTAATGCAGCTTCAAGTTTAAGCCCACTCATTTACACAGGCCTCTCTTCTAGGCTTTAGGGAGGGGCTCTAATAATATGTTCAGGTGGTAATTTGCAAAAGTAAGATGTTTTAGTTATAATTAGTTCAAATTGCTGTCACTTTCAACTTTAATTTACTCTCCAACATACTTCCACTTGGGTTATATGGGAGTGGCCAACAGACATTTTTGGGAGAAATTTTGGAATAATGCATTTGTTATTTTTAATCTGTATTTCTGCCTTCTGCAAAGGAAAACAAATGTAAAGAATTTAGTCATGTACAGGTACTGGTACTTAAAGTGAGTTGGTATTCTGTTGGGAAACTAATAGCCTCACTAAGAGTTTTGAGTCCACTTTAGAAGAAAGAAATCATTGATATACCAGGGAATATGTTGATAAGAGGTGATGAATCATACTCTCCCAGTTGTATTTAAACAATCAGAATCACTTTCCTGCATCATAGGTTCTGTAAAATGGCAATGGATTCCATTCCACTTTTATAGTAGTACCATGGGAGGCATATTATATTTATTTGCTTCCTGTTGGCAAAGTAGAAAAAAAGAAACTATCTTCTCCCAGGTATTTGTTTAAAACTATGAGGAAAATATTGTCTGTTGCCAAGTGTAGTGGGTTTTTTTTTAATAAACTCTTTATTTTAAGATAATTTTAGATTTACAGAAAAGTTGCAAAGACACACAAAGAATTCCTGTGTATCTCTCACCCAGTTCCCCTGATGTTAACATCTTACATTACTTGGGTACATTTGTCAAAACTGAGAAAACAATCTTGGCACTAAACTGCAGTTTAGTTATTATTAATTGCTATTAATTAAACTGCAGACTTCTTTTGGCTTTCCATAGGTTTTTTTTTAATGGTTTCTTTAATTATTTTCCCTTTTCTGTTCCAGAATCCCATCCAAGATACAATAGTGCATTTAATTGTTTTTAATCTACCTGAGTTTATATTTTATTGATTTTAGAGAGAGAGGGAGGGATAGGGGAAAAAGAGAGAGAAACATCACCATGAGAGAGAAACATTGATCAATTATATCTCAGATGCCCTCCGATCTTGGATCAAACCGGCAATCCAGGTATGTGCCATGACTGGGTATCAAACCTTGCAACCTTAAGCTGAGCCACCCTGCCAGGGCCATATTGCATTTAGTTGTCATGTCTCCTTAGTCTCTTCTGGTCTGTGGCAGTTTCTCAGACTGTCTTTGTTTACCATGATCTTGGCAGTCTTGAGGAGTACTGGGTCAGGAGTTTTGTAGACTGTCTTTCATTTATGTTTGCCTGACGTTTTCCTGACTAGACTGATGTTATGAATTTGAGTGAAGAAATACCAGGAAGGGGAAGGGCTCCTCTCATCACATTGGATTGGAGCACATGATATCCACACAAAACCACTGGTGATGTGAACTGTGTTTGCCAGTTTTCTCCACTAAAGAGTTACTGTTTTTACCCTTCTATAATTTATTATTTGAAAAGGAGTCACTAAGTCTAGCCTGCATTCAAGGAGGGGGCCTCCTGGAGGGATGAATAATTTCATAATATTATTTGGCACATTTGTCCCTTCTCCTCCATTTCCTTAGTCATTTATTTATGTCAGTCTGGACTCACGTATATTTTATACTTCAGTTGTTTTTCATTACATTATTACTTATTTTTTTGCTCACATTATTCTAGCTGTAGTCATTGGAAGTGCCTTTGGGTACTGCTCTGTCCCTTTGCCATGCAGCCATCTATTTGGGTTTTTTAGCACAGCCTTGCTTTCTGGAATACAGGATGCTTCAAGGACTAATCATGCATATTTTCTGCACCAGCCCTAGAATCAGACATCTTTCCAAGAAGGTCAGCACAGGGTATGCTTGTTGCTACTGGAGTTTTTTTGTTTTTAATATTGAAGAAGAAATGTTAAAGGGCTTAGTTATTTTTGGTGTTTAAACTTTGTTAGATTTGGGGAGTGCCTCTTTCTGGTATCTTGCTTTTACATTTATTCATATGTTCAACAGTTACTTGTTGAGTATCATAGAGCAAAGTTGAATGGGGAGGTTCAGAGAGAAGAGTCTGTATAAGGTGTTTATCAGAAGGGAGACAGACCTGGGAACTAAAGCCAAAGGAGCCTATATTGGGATATCAACTTAGATATACTGGAGCTGAGGGGAGGTCATTGAATGTGGCCTGGGGTCTAGTACTGGTTGACCGAGTTAGGTGGATTGTCAAGAACTGGTTTGAGACAAATCTTGCAATCATTGGCCTTCCTCTTGCAGGTAGTTATGGATATTTTGGGCTACAGATGTCCCTAAACCATTCAGAGTGTTGGCAGTCAACCACATTTGAAATAGTTCCCCATTTTTGTAAACATGCCTTTTCATTACTTCTCTGAAGTGGAACATGTGGATAAAATATACTATTTGTGATATGCTCATAAAATGTTTTGACCAAACAAAAGAGATGAAAATCAAGTATTATTGGGCAAATGATTTTTGGTCTTGGCTAAGTATTTCAGACTATTTCATAGCATCATGATTACTTTAGGAACCAGAAAAATACTGATGTATATAAAGCAGTGTAAATTAATGGGGAAAAGTGGTGATGTTTTGCCTGTTTCTAACTTCTGTACAGTTACTCTTGAGTGGTAGTAAAACAGCAAGGGTTTGATTTTTTTCTGCATTGAATTTATTGCATTTATCTGGTCCATTCTTTGCTGTTTTTAGATCAATGTCTAACTGGCATTCTAATGACTTTTTAATATATCAAGGATAGTTCATGACACCCTCTTGCTATTTGTCTGACCCTCATTATACAAAGAAAATACATTAAGGAAATATCACACCAAATTTCTATACAATTGCAGCATATTTCATCCAGTTGCAGGAGAGTTCAACAGATATTTTTTGTTTTAGTGATGATAGGCTGGTAATGAAGAATTGGCCAGGATCTCTGAAAGACTTTTTGGTGCATGTGTGTGTGTGTGTGTGTGTGTGTGTGTGTGTGTGTGTGTGTATTTGAAGATAATTAAACCACTGACCATTTTTCTTCTGTCTAAAAATCTAACTTTTTTGACATTTCCTTCTCAAAAATTATTTTCTTGTGTTTTTCCCACAAATTTTTCTTTTTTCTTTTTTTTGAGGTTCAGCATACATACAGAAAAGTGCACAAATCAGTGACATAATCAATTAAATAAGCACCAACCTGATTAAGAACAAAAGAATAATACAAGTAGCCCAGAACTTGTATATATAATCATTGTCTTAGTTTTTGTCAGCATAGGTTGGGCTTACTAGTTTGCAAACTTACTTTTTTTTAAAGTTTATTTTATATATTATGCCATTACAGTTTTCCCAGTTTTTCTTCCTTTATTCCCCTCTGCCCTGCTTCCCCAAACCCTCCAGCATTCCCCAACCCCTTAGTCCTTGTCCATGGGTTATACATATAAGTTCTTTGACTTCTCTGTTTCCTGTACCATTCTTAACCTCTCCCCCTCTATTTTGTGCCGACCAATTATGCTTCTTATTCCTTGTACTTTCCCCCCCTTCTTCCCCTCTCCCTCTGCACTGAAAACCTTCCATGTGATGTCTATCTCTCTGATTCTGTTCCTGTTCCAGTTGCTTGCTTAATTTTGTTTTCATTTTTTTAAATTCAGTTGTTGATAGTTCTGAGTTTGTTGTCATTTTACTGTTCATAGTTTTTTATCTTTTTCTATTCCTAGGACAAGTCCCTTTAACATTTCATATAATAAGGGCTTAGTGGTGATGAACTCCTTTAACCTCACCTTATCTGAGAAGCACTTTATCTGCCCTTCCATTCTAAATGATAGCTTTACTGGATAGAGTCATCTTGGATGTAGGTCCTTGCTTTTCATGACTTCAAATACTTCTTTGCAGCCTCTTCTTGCCTGCAAGGTTGCTTTTGAGAAATCAGCTGATTGTGTTATGGGCACTCCTTTGTAGGTAACTGTCTCCTTTCCTCTTGCTGCATTTAAGATTCTCTCTTTATCTTCAATCTTGGGTAACTTAATGATGATGTGCCTTGGTGTGTTGCTCTTTGGGTCCAATTTCTTTGGGACTGTCTGAGCTTCCTGGGGTTCCTGGAATTCTGTTTCCCTTGCTAGATTGAGGAAGTTTTCCTCCATTATTTGTTCAAATAAGTTTTCAACTTCTTGCTTTTGTTCTCCTTCTGGCACCCCTATGAAATTGATGTTAGAGTGCTTAAAGTTGTCCCAGAGGTTCCTAAGCCTCTATCTTTTTTTGAATTCTTATTTCTTCATTCTGTTCCATTTGGATGTTTATTTCTTCCCTTTGTTCCAAATTGTTGATTTGAGTCTCGGTTTCCTTCCTTCACTGTTGGTTCCCTGTATATTTTCCTTTATTTCACTTTGGGTAGCCTTCATTTTGCAACCAAACTCAATCAGTTCTGTGAGCGTGCTGAATGATTACCAGTGTTTTGAACTCTGCACCAGATAGGCTGGCTATCTGCTCATCACTTAGCTCTTTTTCTGGAGTTTTGATCTGTTCTTTCATTTAGGCCATATTTCTTTGTCTTGGTGTACCTGTTATGTTGTAAATGGGCAGGGCCTTAAGTATTCACTCCAAGTCAACCCTCATTGCTGCATTTTGGTGCTGTCTGTTGGGGAGGGGTCAGAGAGGGAACAATGTGGTTCGCTTGCTCGCTTGCTCAGTTCTTTCCAAAGAACTCTCTCCTCTGACACTGGGAGTTTCTCCTGCCATTGCATTCCCCACAGTAGTTTACTGCTAGCTTTGGGTCTTTAGTTTCCCTTTCAGCCAGCTCTGCTGCCTTGCCCTCATGGTCCGCCACCTTGCTGCACATCCTTTCCCCTAGGCTGCCTGTCTCCACCTCCTCCTACTGGTCTGGGTAAATGTTTAACTCCTTGGTTATTGGAGTTCCATGAAGTTTGGTTTTCTGGCACTTCTGGTTGTTTATTGTTTTTAGATTGGCTGTTATCCTTCTTTTGGTTGTGTGAGGAAGCAAAGGGTTTCTACCTATACCTTCATCGTGGCTGGAACTCTCTGTTTGTGAACTTCTATGTGTGGAGCCTTACATTATGTGTTTTTTATGTCTGGTTTCTTCAGCTCAGCATTATGTTTGAGATACATTGCTCTTCATTGCATATAACATTAGTTTGCTATATGCAAACTCTTATTTGAAAATAGGAAAATTGATTTTGCTATTAATGGACATATCAATTGTTTGGAGTTTTTAGCTGTTTCAAATAACATGCAACTATAGTAATGCATTTTTACAAAAATTGGGTCTGTTGTCTTTTCCCCTTTTATTTCTCCATTTCTCCTCTGCCAATGGAAGTCAAACTCCTATCTAGCATACATTCTCTTACTATCTTGTATTTCTGAGAGATAAAGATTAGATAGATAGATAGATACATGGATAGATGTGATGGGTAGAGGTATAATGCCACTAACAGTCACGTTGGCCAAGTTTTCCTGGATTTTATTGAAAATACCATTTTAGAGGAATCACCTGTTACACAATTTGATTTATTGATTTCACCATTATTTGAGTGCCTTCTAAGTGTACTATACTAGATGTTGAAGTTACAAAGAGGAATAAAGTGCACCCATACCTTCAAGAAGATCACTGATACATACACTAACACTTACAGTACAGTAATTCCAAAATAATAGAGACATGCATAGAAAACTGTGTGAGCCCCAGAGAGAGTGACTTACTTTGCTTGGGGTGATGTTAGGAAGGTTTCACAGAGAAGAACTATTTTTCAGGAGGTCTTTAAGGATGAGCAGAGGGATTAAAGGAGAAGGGTGTGTTAGGCAGAATCAACATTAAGTACAAAGGTTAAGAAATGTGGAAGAACTATTCAAAGAACAATAGTGCATATACTTTGGCAACAACACCCACTTCCTCATACCAAAAGCAGACACTGCTTAATCAGTTGTTGCATTTTTGCTGTTAAATTTATGAGCAGATTCTGAGTTCTTAACAGGGTGCTTCACACAGCCATTAACAATTATTTGGAGTTGGTACATGAAGTTAAACCTGTTTGTCTTCTCTCCAGTGAGCATCCACTGCACCTGGAGCATAGGAGTTGTGTGGGAGTGGTGTAGAGTGAGATAGGCTGGCGAGGTATGTTGGCTAGGATCAGATTGTTAAAAGGACTTTTTTGTGCCACACCACTGAGTTTGTATTTATAGTCTGTATAGGCAGTGGAGAGCCATGTAAGGATTTTAGCAGGGAAATGATGTGAGCAGATTACTCTTTTTAGAAAGACTAAGGGGAGCTTTGTAGAATATGGATTGAACTGGGCAAAACTGAGGGCAAAGACACCACAAGATCTCATACTTTATCATTAATTGCCAAACCAGTTAGGAGGGTTAATGATTGTTCACACAGGATATGATGGAGGTCTGAATTAGGGCAGTTGGAATGGGGAGGAAAAATTACTTTAAGAGTCTTCAAGGATCTTTCACACTAACTAAAGGTGGGGAAAATGCAGTCTGAGAAATAAAATGACACTGACCCAGGTTACCAGCAGTCAGCACAGACCATACTTCAGTGTGTAATGACTTCAGTTAGAAGTGCCTACCCAAGAATTGGACCCAAGATAGAGGAGGAGTAAGTGGAAGCTACATTAACCTCCTCACAGGACCAAACTGGAATTACAACTAAATTATTGAAAAATCATCCTGAATAAACAATTGAACATGAGTTGGAGAGAAGCCTTATAACCACAGACAAATAGGAGAAACCACTTCACCACGATGAGACTGGTAGGGAGTGCAGAGGAGGTGCAAGAGGTTGGGCTCCCATGGCAGGTGGCTGAAGTGCTGGAAGAATATAGCAGCAGCCTAGGGGTTTCCCCCATGAACAGTGTGGGGTCTAAACCCCAAGTTGGGTCCCCTAGCCTACTGTGCCAGACCTGGGAAAGGAACCCAAATAAAATACAGCTGTGAAAAGCAGCAGGGATCCTGTTCACCAAGGAGAGATGGCTTAATAAGCAGAGAGCCTCTTAAAGGGTCAACACACAAAATTCTGTCTGTAGCTACTTACTCTGGACTGTGGCAGAGGGAGGACAGGATGGATTATAGATGCTTGAGGAGAGTCTGAGGCTGGTGGCACTGGGGAGAGGACTGAAGGAACAGCTGCCAGGATCCCTGTGCTGAATCATTCCACATACTGTAGAAGCTATCTTTCTTAGGCTTCTCCAATTGGCATCAGCCTGAGAAGAAGCAATAGCCCCGCCTGCAGGAATAACTGTGCCCCACCCTGTGGTGCTTAAACTCAGCTGCTGAGGAGTACAGCTGGAAATCATTCACTTATTAACCCTACAGAGATCCTGCAGGCAGAGGCAGACTCTCCAGGCCTGGTGCCAATAAAAGCCAGCCTTGTTGCACTGTTTGGTTCTTTTTGCACAAACCCAGGCACAGCAGAGGGAGTCACAAACTAAAGATGGCTGATAGTTCCAAACAGGTTGCTCAGGGCCAGTCACAGGCAATGTTGGATTTAGTTCTGAAGCAGTGTCTTGCAGATCTGCCTATTACATAGAAACAAAAACAAAGAGGCAGCCAAAATGGGAAAACAAAGAAATAGGCCCCAAAGGAACGAACAAGAGAATTCTCCAGAACAACTAGATGAAATGGAAGTAAGCAATTTATCAGATAGTTTAGAATAATGATTTTAAAGATACTTAACAGCATGAAAAAAGACATCAAAACTATAAAAAAGAATAAGAAATACAGCATGCTATATCTGAAATATGTAATACATTGGAAGGAATAAACATTAGGTTACATGAAGCAGAGGATCGAATCAGTGATTTGGAAGGCAAGGTAGAAAAAAAATCCAAGCAGAGCAGAAACAGAAAAAATAAATTTTTAAAAGTATATCTTACTGATTATGCTACTATAATTTTCCCAATTTTTCCCTTTCACACCCCCTCCGCCCTACACCCCCCAACCCTCCATCATTCCCCCACTTTAGTTCATGTTCATCGGTTGTACATATTAAGTTCTTTGACTTCTCTCTTTCCTATACCATTCTTAACCTCTCCTTGTCTATTTTATGCCAACTAACTATGCTTCTTATTCCCTGTTCATTTCCCCATTCTCCTGCCTCTCCCTCCCCACAGAAGACTCTTCATGTGATGTCCATTTCTCTGATTCTGTTCCTATTCTAGTTGTTTGCTTAGAATTTGTTTTTGTTTGTTTTTTTTAGGTTAAGTTGTTGATAGTTGTGAGTTTATTGTCGTTTTACTGTTCATAGTTTTTGATCTTCAATTTTATAGATAGGTCCCTTTAACACTTCATATAATAAGGACTTAGCAATGATGAACTCCTTTAACTGGACCTTATCTGGGAAGCACTTGATCTGTCCTTCCATTCTAAATGATAGCTTTGCTGGATAGAGTCATCTTGGATGTAGGTCCTTGCTTTTCATGACTTCAAATACTTCTTTCTAGCCCCTTCTTGCCTGCAAGGTTGCTTTTGAGAAGTCAGCTGACAGTCTTATGGATACGGCTTTGAAAGTAACTCTCTGCTTTCTTCTTGCTGATTTTAAGATTCTTTTCTTATCTTCAATCTTGGGTAATTTAATGATGATGTGCCTTGGTGTGTTCCTCTTTGGGTCCAACTTCTTTGGGACTGTGGGCTTCCTGGGGTTCCTGGAAGTCTATTTGCTTCACCAGAGTGGAGAAGTTTTCCTTCATTATTTGTTCAAATAAGTTTTCAACTTCTTGCTCTTGTTCTTCTCTGTTGTCTGGCACCACTATAATTTGGATATTGGAATGTTTCAGGTTGTCGCAGAGATCCCTCAGCTTCTCTTCATGTTTTTGAATTCTTGTTTCTTCATTCTGTTCCGGTTGGATGTTTGTTTCTTCCTTTTGTTTCAAATCATTGATTTGAGTCCTGGTTTTCTTTCTGTCACTGTTGGTTCCCTGAATATTTTGCTTTATTTCGTATATTTCTTTATTGGGTAGTCTTACTTGTTCTTTCATTATTCTACTAAGCTTGATCAGTTCTGTAAGCATCTTGATTACCAATTTTTAAAAAGATTTTATTTATTTTCAGAGGGGAAAGGGAAGGAGAGAGGGAGAGAAATATCAATATGTGGTTGCCTCTCACACACCCCCTACTGGGGATCTGGCCCACAACCCAGGAGTGTGCCCTGACTGGGAATCAACTGGCAAACCTTTGGTTCGCAGCCCATGCTCAATCCACAGAGCTACACCAGCCAGGGCTGATCACCAATTTTTGGAATTCTATATCTGGTAGGTTGGCTGTCTCCTCATTGTTTAGCTCTTTCTCTGGAGTTTTGCTCTGTTCTTTCATTTGGGCCATATTTCCTTCTCTTGTTGCACCTGTTAAGTTGTAAGGGGGTGGGGTCTTAGGTATTCACTAGGGCAGGTCAACCCTGTTTCCTGTGTTGTGGTGCTTGTCTGTTGTGGAAGGGTCAGAGAATGAACAAGGCAGCTTGCTTGCTGGGCTCTAGCCCTGCTTTCCAACAAACTCTCTATCAGACTGGGAGTTTCTCTCACCATGGCAACCCTTGCTGTAGTCCACAGTCAACTCTGAGTCTCAGTTTCTTGTTCAGCCAGCCCTGCCTGCATGGTCTGCTGTCTCGCCGAGGGTCCTTTCAGCGAGCCCTGAGTTTTCTCCATCTGCCTGTCTGCCCCTCTCCCTCCAACCAGTCTGGCTGACTGTTTAATTCCTTTGTTGTTGGAGTTCCATGCAGTTTGATTTTCTGTCACTTCTGTTTTTAAATTGGTCCGTATCCTCCTTTTGGTTGTGTGAGGAAGCAAAGGGTTTCTACTTTGCTTCCATCTTGGTCAGAACTCAGAAAAAATAATTTGAATAAAATGAGGAGAGCTTAAGAAACATTTGGGACAACATGAAGTGTAACATCAGCATCATGGGATTTCCCAAAGGAGAAGAGAATGAATAAGGGATTGAGAATCTATTTGAAGGAATTATGGCCAAAACCTTCTCCAATCTGGTGAAGTGAAAATACACAATCCAGGAAGCTCAGAGTCTTAAACAAGTTGGACCCAAAGAGGCCTACACCAAGACACAAAATAATTAAAATGACAAGGCTTAAAGACAAGGAGAGAATCCTAAAAGCCACAACAGAAAGGCAGGTAGTTATTTAGAAGAGAGCACCAATTAGACTGTCATCTGATTTCTCAACAGAAACATTTCAGGCCAAAAGGGAGTGGCCTGAACTATTCGAGGTGATGAAAAGCAGTACCTATAAGCAAGGCTCCTTTACCTAGCAAGGCTATCATTTAAAATTGAAGGAGAAATAAGAAGCTTCCCAGACAAGAAAAAGCTAAAAGAATAACAAACTAATACTGCAACAAATGTTAAAGAGTTTGCTTTAAGAAGAAGAAAAGAGAAACTAAAAACAGAGGAAAATACTCTAACAATAAAATGACACTATGTGTGTATCTACCAATAATCACCTTAAATGTAAATGCTTAAATGCTCCAACCAAAACACATACATAGGGTAGGTGAGTGGATAAGAAAATAAGACACACATATATGCTGCCTTCAAGACATCCTCCGCAGATTGAAAGATACACCCAGTAAAGGGGTGGAAAAATATATTTCCTGCAAACAGAAAGGGAAAAAAAGCTGGGGTAGCGATACTTATATCTGACAAAGTAGACTTTAAAACCAAGGCTATAGTAAGAGACAAAGGACACTAGATAATGATAAAGGGAACAATCTAACAACAGGATATGACATTAGTAAACATTTACACACCTAACATAGGAGCCCTTAAATATGTGAAGCAAACCTTGATGGACATAAAGGAAAAAATCAACAAATCAGGCACAGTCAGGTATTTTAATACCCCATTGACTGCAATGGATATATATTCCAGACAGAAAGTCAACAAGGAGACAGTGGCCTTAAATGACAAACTAGGTCAAATGGACTTAATTGACATATTCAGAGCATTAGACCTCAAAGCACCAGAATATACACATTTTTCAAGTGCAAATGGAATGTATTCTAAGATAGAAAATGTTGGGACACAAAAAGGGTCTTAATAAATTGAACAAGATTGAAATAATATTAAGCATCATCTCTAACCACAATGCTATGAAACTAGAAATCAGTCACAAGAACACTGGAAAATACACTTAGATAAGGAAGCTAAATAACATGTCATTCAGTAATGAATGGAGTCAACAAAGAGATCAAGGAAGAAATCAAAGATACCTTGAAACAAATGAAAATCAGAACACAACAATCCAAAATCTGTGGAACACAGGGAAAGCAATCCTAAAAGGGAAATTCCTACCATTATAGACGTGTCAAAAATAAAACAAGAAAAAGCTCATTTAACAGTCTAACTTTACACTGAAAGAAACTTGAAAAACAACAACAAACAAAGCCCAAAGTGAGTAGAAGGAAGGAAACAATAAAGGTCATAGCAGAAATAAATGAAATAGAGTCTAAAGAATATGATACAAAAGATTGATGAATCCAAGAGCTGGTTCTTTGAAACAAATAAAGAAGATTGACAACACTTTAACCAACTCATGAAGAAAAAAGGACAAAAGCCCCAAATGAATAAAATCAGAAATGAAAGAGGAGAAATAACAACTGACACCAAAGAAATACAAAGGATTGTAGTAAAATATTATCAACAACTATATGCCAACACACTGCACATCCTTCATGAAATGGATGGATTCCTAGAAACATACAATCTTCCAAAAGTAAATAAGGAGGAACCAGAGAATCTGAATAGACAGATTACAGGTAGGGAAATTTAAGCAGTTACCAAAAAACTCCCCCCCCCCCCAAAAAAAGCCTTAGACTTGATGGCTTCACAGGTGAATTGTACTAAACATTCTGAGAAGAACTAACACCTCTCCTCAAAATATTCTATAAAATTCAAGAGGAGAGAAGGCTCCCAAGCTCATTTTACCAGGCCAGTATTATCCTAATTCCAAAACCAGATAAAGACACTACAAAGGAAGAAAATTATAGGTCAGCAATCCTGATGAATATAGATGCTAAAATCCTCAGCAAAATATTAGCAATTTGTTAAGCATTGTATCAGGAAGATCATATACACTTATTAAGTGGGATTTATTCTACAAATGCAAGGTTGCTACAACATTTGCAGATCAATACATGTGATTCACTGCATAAATAAAATGAAGGATAAAAACTACGTGATGGTATCAATAGATGCATAAAAAGCATTTGAGAAAATCCAACACCCATTTCTGATAAAAAATGATCAGCAAAGTTGGATTAGAGGGAACACACCCAAACATAATAAAGATATATGACAAACCCACTACCTGCCATCATACTCAAAGGGCAAAAACTACAAGCGTTCCCCTTGGGATTGGGAAAAAAAAAACAGGGATATCTGATTTCAACTCTCTTATTCAGCACAGTACTGGAGGTCCCAGCCACAGCAATCTGACAAGAAGAAGAAATAGAAGGCATCGATTTGAAAAGGAAGAAGTAAAAATGTGATTATTTGAAGATGACAGGATTCTGTATATAGAAAACGCCAGAGGTTCTGCCAGAAACTACTAGAACTAATAAATGAATTCAGCAAAGTAGCAGGATTAAAAAAGTATATTCAGAAATCAACTGCATTTTTAGTTAAAAAAATTTTATATTGCTTAATTATAGTTGTCCCCATTTTTTCCCCATTACTCTTCCTGCCCTACCTACCCCCACCTCCCAAATTGAATCTTCTCACCAATCCTCCCATCAGTTGTCTTTGTCCATGGGTCCTTTATACATGTTTCTTGATCCTTCTCCTACTTTCCCCTGTTATCCCTCTCCTCCCTCTCCTCTGGTCACTGTCAGCTTGTTCTTTATTTCCATGTGCGTGGGTCTAATTTGTTCACTGGTTTATTTTGTTGATTAGATTTCATTATGGTGAGGTTATGTGGTATTCATATCTTCTTCAATTTCTTAGATAAGTCTCTTTAATATTTCATATAATAAGAGCTCGGTGATGATGAGCTCCTTTAACTTGACCTTATCTGGGAAGCACTCGATCTGCCCTTCCATTCTGAATGATAGCTTTGCTGGATAGAGCCATCTTGGATGTAGGTCCTTGCCTTTCATGACTTCAAATACTTCTTTCTAGCCCCTTCTTGCCTGCAAGGTTGCTTTTGAGAAATCAGCTGATTGTGTTATGGGCACTCCTTTGTAGGTAACTGTCTCCTTTCCTCTTGCTGCATTTAAGATTCTCTCTTTATCTTCAATCTTGGGTAACTTAATGATGATGTGCCTTGGTGTGTTGCTCTTTGGGTCCAATTTCTTTGGGACTGTCTGAGCTTCCTGGGGTTCCTGGAAGTCTATTTGCTTTACTAGATTGGGAAAATTTTCCTCCATTATTTGTTCAAATAAGTTTTCAACTTTTTGGTCTTGTTCTTCTTCTGGCACCACTATAATTCGGATATTGGAATGTTTAAAGTTGTCCCAAAGGTTCCTAAGCCTCTCTTCATGTTTCTTCGTTCTGTTCCATTTGGATGTTTATTTCTTCCTTTTGTTCCATATCGTTGATTTGAGTCCTGGCTTCTTTTCTGTCATTGTTGGTTCCCTGAATATTTTGCTTTATTTCACTTTAGGTAATCTTCATTTATTCTTTCATTTTTCTGCTAAGCTCAATCAGTTCCATAAGCATCTTGATTACCAATTTTTTGAATTCCACATCAGATAGGTTGGCTAGTTCATCATCTCTTAGCTCTTTCTCTAGAGTTTTTCTCTGTTCTTCCATTTGGGCCATATTTCTTTGTCTTGGTGCACTGGTCTGGTTGGTCTGGTTGACTGTTTCTTTAATTCCTTGGTTGTCGGAGTTCCATGCAGTTTGATTTTCTGGTACTTCTGGTTGTTTATTGTTATCCTCCTTTTGGTCATGTGAGGAAGCGAGGGTTTCTGCCTACTCCTCCATCTTGGCTGGAACACCAAGTTTCATTTTTTTCCATGTAGCTCGCGAGATCTCCCAACACCATTTGTTGAAGAGACTATGCTTATTCCATTTTATGCTTCTGGCCCCTTTGTGGAATATTAATTGGCCATAGAGACTTGGATTTATTTCTGGACTATCTATTCTGTTCTATTGATCTGTGTGTGTGCCTGTCCTTATGCCAGTACCAGACTGTTTTGATTACAGTGGCCTTGTAATATAGTTTGATGCCAGGTACTGTGATCCTTCCTACTTTGTTGTTCTTTCTCAGAATAGCTATGGCTGTTTGGGGTTGTTTACAGTTCCATATAAATTTTTGAAATGTTTGTTCTATACCTGTTAAATATGTCATTGATATTTTAATAGGGATTGCATTGATTCTATAAATTGCTTTGGGTAGTGTGAACATTTCAATGACATTAATTCTTCCAATTCATGAACATAATATATGCTTTCATTTATTTCCATCTTACATAATTTCTTTCTTCAGTGTTGTATAGTTTTCTGAGTGCAGTCTTTATTTCCTTGGTTAGGTTTATTCTTAGGTACTTTATATTTCTTGTTGCTATATCAAATGGGATTTTTTCCCCCCTGATTTCTGTTTCTCATATTCCATTGTTGATGTAAAAAATGCCTTTCATTTCTAAATATTGTCTTTCTATCCCAGTATTTTGGTAAGTTCACTTATTAGGTCAACTTGTGTTTTGGTCGAGCGTATAGCGTTTCCTAAGTACAGTGTCATGTCATCTGCAAACAATGACAGTTTTCCTATTTCTAGTTTCGATGCCTTTTATTTCTGTTTCTTGTCTGATTGCTGTGGCTAGAACTTCCAATACTATGTTGTATAGAAGTGGTGAAAGTGGACACCCTTCTCTTGTTCCTGATCTTAGTGGGAAAACCTTTATATTTTGCCCTTTGATTATGATGTAAGTTTCTTATATATGGACTCTATTATGTTCAGGTATTCTCCCTACACTCCCACTTTGAAACTCTCTACAAGTGTTTTAGTCTAAATAGATGCTGTACCTTATCAAATTCTTATTCTGCATCTATTGATATAATCATGTGATTTTTGTCTTTCCTTTTGTTTATGTCATGTATCATGTTTATTGATTTGCAAATATTGTACCATCCTTGCAATCCTGTGATGAATCCCCCTTGATCATGGTGTGTGATCTTTTTAATGTATTGGTGGATGTGGCTTGCCAATATTTTGTTGAGGATTTTAGCATCTATATTCATCAGCTATATTGGCCTGTACTTTTCTTTCTTTGTCATGTCTTTATCTAGTTTGGGTATTAGGATGATCCTGCCTTCAAAAAGAGAGGTGGGAGTCTTCCCTCTTCTTGGATTGTTTTGGAATAATTTGAGAAGTGTAAGGATTAGCTTTTCCTGCAAAGCTTTGTAAAATTCTGCTGCAAAACCATCCAGTCCAGGTTTTTGTGTGCCAGGAGGGTTTTTTTTTTTTTTTTCAGAATTTATTTATTTATTTTTAGAGCGAGTGGAAGGGGAAGAGAAAGAGGGAGAGAAACATCAATGTGTGGTTGCCTCTCGCATGCCTCCTACTGAGGACCTGGCATGTAACCCAGGCATGTGCCCTGACTGGGAATCGAACCAGTAACTCTTTGTTTTGCAGGCCTGTGCTCAATCCACCGAATTACATCAGCCAGGGCTAGGAGTTTTTTGATTACTGTTTTGATGTCACTAGCCATTAGTGTTCTGTTCAGGTATTCTACTTCTTCTAGATTCAATTTTGGGAGATATATTTGTAGATATTTATCCATTTCACCCAGGTTTTCAAAAACTTGGCATGTAGTTATTCATAGTGATTTCTTACAGTCCTTTGTATTTCTGTGTATCAGCTGTAATTTCTTCGCTTTCATTTCTGATTTTATTTATATGGGTCATCTGTCTTTTTTCTTTGATGAATCTGGTTAAAGGCTTTATCTTCAATTTTGTTTATTTTTTTTTCAAAGAACCAGCTCCTGGATTTATTGATCCCTTGAATTGTTCTTTTAGCTCTATGTCATTTAATTCTGCTCTGTTCTTGGTTTTTTCCTTCCTTCTACTTGCTTTGGGCTTTGTTTATTGTAGTTCCTCCAGTTCTTATAGATGTAGTGTTAAGTTGTTTATTTGAAATATTTCTTGTCTTTTTTACTTAGAACTCTATTGTTTTGACCTTCCCTCTCAATTCTGCCTTCTCTGTGTCTCATAAGTTTTGAACTGTTGTGAGTTCATTTTCACTTGTTTCGAGAAACCTTTTGATTTCCTCCTTGATCTCATTATTAACCCATTCATTGTTTAATCACATGCTACTCAGTCTCTATATATTTTAATGATTATGAATTTTTTCCTTGATGTTGATTTGTAGTTTCAATACCTTGTTGTCCTAGAAAATGCTTGGTATGATTTGTTTTCTTGAATTTGTCGAGGCTTGTTTTGTGTTGTGTCATGTGGTCTACGTGCATTTGAAAAGAATGTGTATTTTGCTTCTTTTGCATGTAAGGTTCTGTATATATCAGCTAATTACAATTGATCTAGTATATTGTTCAGTGCCACAATATCCTTGTTGATATTTTGTTTGGAAGATCTATCCATTTTTGACAGTGGGGTGTTAAAATTCCTACTGTAAGTATGTTGCTGTCTATAACCTTTCTTGAAGTCCTCCAAGATTTTCCTTATGTATTTGGGTGGTCCTGTGTTGGGTGCATATATGTTTATGACTTCTTGATGGATTGTTCCCATGAATATTATGAAGTTTCCTTTTGTGTGTCTTTTTATGGCTTTTGTTTTGAAGTCTGTTTTGTCTTATATAAGGATTACTACCCTGACTTTTTTTCCCTGTCCTTTTGGTTGGAATATTTTTTCCCTATCATTCATTTTCAGTCTTTGTAGGTCCTTTGTTCTGAGGTAGTATCTTGTAGGCAGATATGTGAGGGTCCTGTTTTCTTCCATTCATGCCTTTTGATTGGAGCATGTAATCTGTTTACATTTAAGTTTATTATTGATAGGTACTTCTCATTGCCATTTTCTCCCTGTGTTCCTCTCTCTCACACTCTTTTTCTTTTTTTTTCCTAAAGCAGTCCTTTTAGTATGTCTTGCAGTGCTGGTTTGGTGGAGGTGTATTCTTTTAGCCTTCTTTTGTCTGGGAAGCTCCTTATTTTGCTCTCCATTTTAAATGAGTGCCTTGCTGGGTAGAGTCACCTTGGTTGCAGGGCTTTGTTTTTCATTACTTGTAATATTTGTTGCCATTCCCTTCTACCTTATAGTGTTTTTGTTGAGAAGTCACCTGCTAGCCTCATTGGAGCTTCCTTGTATGTTACTTCCTGTTCATTCCTTGCTGCCTTTAAAATTCTCTCTTTATCTTGGAATTTTGCTATTTCAATTACGATGTGTCTTGAAGTGGGCCTCTTTGGGTTACTCTTAATTGGGATACTCTGTGCTTCCTAGATTTGTGAGACTTACTCTCTCATCAAATTAGGAAAGTTTTCCATCATTAACTTTTCAAACAGGTTTTCTATCACTTGCTCCTCTTCTTTGTATACCTATTATACAGATATTATTGTTTCATTTAATTGTGCAGTTCCCTTAATCCCTCTTCATTCTTTCTGAGTCTTTTTTCCTTTTCTTGCTTTTTCTGGGAATTATTTTCTACCTTGTCCTCCAGCTCTCTGATTCAGTCCTCTGCTTGGTCTAATTTTCTTTTGATTCCTTCTACTATGTTCTTCAATTCAGAAATTGTATTCATTACCTTTTGATTCTTGTTGATAGTTTCTGTGTCCTTTTACATGCTGATGTAGTCCATAGTAAGTTCTTTGTAGCTTCCCTGTAGTTTTTGGTAATTCTTAGTGAGCTCATTGATCCTCCTTATAGCCATTGTGTTGAACTCAATAGTTGATAATTGCCTTGTCTCTAGTTCATTTAGTACTCTTTTGGGGGATTCCTGCTTTCCTTTTGATTTGGGGTTGTTTCATTGTGTTATTTTTTCAGAGAATCTTCTTGTTTGCTTCTGCTTCTGAAGTTGATTCATTTTGACTCCCTGTCTTTGTGGAATGAACTTCTTAACTTCTTAAGTAGGTAGGAGACATGCATGATTTAGTGGTGCAGTCTCCTTGAACTCCTGAACTTGATGCTCTTAATATGCCCTTTATGCCATTTATGTTGGCTCTCTGGATATAATTGTGTGTTGATTGTTGTTGGGTCATTCTTTGGAGGGTTCTTTCCTCCAGCTTGTTGACTGAGGGTCACTTCACTCCCAACGTCTTGTATGCTGTTGTACAGGTGCTGCCAGAGCAAAACCACAAAGCCCAGGAAACAAATGCACACCCTAAAAAATAACTCCTACCTGCAGTCCCAATACAAACACTAAATGAACCAGTATTAATAAGGGTATAAAGAGATTAAGACTGTTTTAAGAAAGGAGAACAAATATAAGAAGAATGATGGAAAGAAAAATGATTTTGAGAGTATAGAGGGAGGAACACTAATAAGATTAGGGAATTGGAGCAATTCAAAGGGATAAAATAAAATTTACATCATAGGTAAAAAAGGGAATGAAAGAGTGGAATGAAGTAAGAGAAGGGAAGCATATAGTATTAGGTTTTAACAGAAATTGAAATAAAATAAGGTGAGAGAGAAAGAAAAAGAAAAAAAGTAAATAAATAATAAAAAACATAGGAATTAAATTGTAAAGATCGACTACAGCACTATTAGCAACAAATGACCTAGAATTAATGTAGGTGGAATGGGAATAAGAGGGAAAAAGAGAAACAAAGGAAAACTTAAGAGTTGTCCAGAGGAAAGGGAAGTGATTCTGGTTGATAAGAGGGAGATGGTATACTAAGAGTAATGAACAAGAACCAGGATAAGACAGGGAAAATTAAAATTTGAGATGAAAAGAAAAAGAAAAAAGAAAAAAAGGAGAAAGGGCAGAATGAAAGAGAAAAAAGAAAAAAACAGGCTAAGACGGGAAACTTAAAATTTGAAATGAATTAAAGAGTAGGAGAGGGCAATGGTAAAATTTGAGATTTAAAATACAAAATTAATGAAGATCCAGAGATAGAATTGAAAAAAATACTACAACAACTACCTTATCCACAACCAACAAGCAAAGATTGCTAAAGGTGGAGAGATAATGTTGGTATTTTAAGAGTGGGAAAAAGACTGTGAGGTGACCATTGATAAGGAAATTTGTTTTGAGAGGCTGGATGAGGGAGAAATGTTAGAGTATGGACTGGAAACTAGTTGCAGCAAGAGAGAAAATAAAATTTAAAACAAAAAGAAGAAAGAAGAAGGTAAAATGGGATAAGAGAATGTAGGGGCAAAATATATGAATTGAAATAAACTATAGTATGAAATCTAGTGACTTAATATACAAACTTGAAGGACAAGAAGTGAATGTTAAAAAACTATGCAGGAAACAACATGTCACAAATCATGAAGAAGACCATGGGAGATTTCATTTCAGTAGTATATAGTATTTACCACTGTTTTTTCTTTCTGGATCCACCTCTGGTGATGTCCGATGGTGACCCCATCTGCCATTAGGCAGCCTGTTTGAGACTACCAGTGATCTACCATCTGTGGCTGACTCAGTTGTTAGTCTAGTCACTTTGCTTCAGTAGTCAGGCTTAAGCACCATAGGGTGAGGCAATAGCCTCAGATTGGGGCTATTGTTTCCTCTTGGGCTGCTGCCACTAAGAGGGAACTGGTCCACCAGAGCAAGATAGCTTCTGTAGTATGGGAGATGAGTCAGCACCAGGATCCTGGTGGCTCTTCTCTCAGTTCTCTCCTCAAGCTTCTCTAGTCCACTCTGCCCCTAGCTTTGCCAGAGCCCAAGGTAAGTGGCTGCAAATGAGAACTCATGTGTTGGCCCTTTAAATGGCTCTTTGCCTTTCCAGCCATCTATCTCTGGTAGAGAACAACCCTGCCACTTTTCACGGCTGTATGTTTTCTGTGTACTTTTTGGGCTCTGGTGCTCTAGGCTGGGGGTCTTAGCTTAGGATTTAGACTCCACACTCAGGGGTATCCAACTGGCCACTTAAATATCCCTCCTGTGCTTCATCTGCCATCTGTGGGAGCCCAGTAAGGCTCCCCTCATTTCCACTGCACTCCCTACAGGTCACTTTGTGTTGAAGCTGATTCTTTTCTCTGTCCATGGTTATAAGGCTTCTCTCTTCCTTTTGTTTAGCTCTTTGTTCTGTGTGGTACCTCTACAATTTATTTGTAATTCCATTTTGGTCCTGGGATGAGGTTACTGTAACTTCCACTCATTCCACTGCAGTCTTCAATCCCCTGAATTGCATTTTTACATGCCAATAAAAAAACTGACAGACAGGGAAATTAAGAAAACAATCTCATTCACAATTGTTACAAAGAGAATAAAATACCTAGGAGTAAGCCTAACCAAGGATATAAAAGACCTGTACTTGGAAAAGACACTGAAGAAAAAATTGAAGAAGACATATAAGTGGAAACCCATTACTGTGTTCATGCATAGTAAGAACATCATTAAAATGTCCACACTATTGAAGGCAATCTGTATATTCAACACAATTCCTATCAAGATTCCAATGATGTATTTCACAGAACTAGATTAAATAATTCAAAAATGTATGTAGAAATACAAAACGTCCCACATAGCAACAGCAATCCTGAGAAAGAAAATCAAAGTTGGAGGAATGACATTAACTAATATCAAACTATACTGTAAAGCCATAGTAATCAAAACAGCATGGTACTGGCATAAAAACAGACATATAGATCAATGGAACATAATAGCCCAGAATGAAACCCACATCTTTACAGTCAGTTAATATTCAACAATGGAAGCAAACACATGTAGTGGGTTAAAGATAATTTATTTAATAAATGGTATTGGTAAAATTGGACAGGTACCTGCAGGAAAGTGAAACTAGACCACCTTTTTATACTGCACAGAAGACTAAATTCAAAGTGGATCAAAGACTTAAAATGTTACCCCTGAATCCATAAAAGTCCTAGAAGAAAATATAGATAGCAAAATAGCTTGTAGCAATATTTTATCCAATATATCTCCCCAGGCAAGTGAAACAAAAGGAAAAAATAAGTCCTGGCTTGGCGTAGCTCAGTGGATTGAGCTCGGGCTGGAACCAAAGTGTCACAGGTTCAATTCCCAGTCAGGGCACATGCCTGGGTTGCAGGCCATGACCCCCATAACCGCACATTGATGTTTCTCTCTCTCTCTATCTCCCTCCCTTCTCTCTCTGAAAATAAATAAATGAAATCTTAAAAAAAAGAAAAAGAAAAGAAAAAAATAAACAAATGGTACTATATCAAACTAGAAAGTCTTGGCAGAGCAAAGAAAACTGTCAACAAAAAGGAAAGACAACCTGTGAATTCAGACTTCTGGCCAGGGTTAAGCTGTAGGTAGATACACTTTGCCTCCTCATACTCATACAACCACAACAAGGACAACAACAAATTTAAAAACAGAAAATAACTATAACTAACAAAATCAAACTGTATGGAAGTCTGACAGCCAAGGAGTTGAAGAAGAAACATTCATTCATACTGGTTGGAAGAGTGGAGATAGGCAGTGGGTGCAGAGAGAATGTGTGGCATGGTGGTGGTTGGGGGACAAGGCAGTTCCCACATTGCATGCAGATAAATGGGAAGAAAAACTAGGGATTGAGACAGACTACACAGTCCAGAGTTCCAGCACAGGGAAATAAAGCCTCAAAACTTCTGGCTATAAAAACCTGTAGGGTTGCAGCAGCGGGAGAAACTCTCAGCCTCACAGGAGCGTTCCTTGGGAGTTGTAGAACATACACAAACCCATCTACCTGGTAATCAGGAACAGAAGGGCCCAATTTGCTTGTGTGTAGTGGGGGAAATGACTGAAAGCTGAGAAAGAGCTGAGCAAGTGGCATTGTTTACTCTCAGTCCCCCCACACATATACAGTGCCACAACACAACTACCTGGGTGGTTCTGCCCTAGCCAGTGCCTAAGGCTCCATCCCTTACAATGTAATAGGCATGGCGGGACAAAAAAATGTGGCCCAAATGAAAGAACAAATCGAAGCTCCAAAAATAGAACTAAGTGATGAAGAGATGGCCCACCTATCAGATTCAAAGAGTTCAAAACAGTGGTAATCAGGATGCTCACAGAAATAATTGAGTATGGTTGCAAAATGGAGGAGAAAGTGAAGGCTATACAAAGTGAAAAAGAAAATATACAGGGAACCAACAGTGAAAGGAAGAAAACCAGGGCTCAAATCAACACTTTGGAGCAGGAGGAAGAAAAAAACATTTGACCAGAACAGAATAAAGAAACAATTCAAACAAGTGAGGAGAGGCCTAGGAACCTCTGGGACACCTTTAAAGGTCCCAACATCCAAATCATAGGGGTGCCAGAAAAAGAAGAGGAAGAGCGAGACATTGAAAACTTATTTCAAAAAATAATGAAGGAAAATTTCCCAAATCTCGCAAAGGACAGAGACTTCTAGGAAGTCCAGGAAGTCCAGAGAGTCCCAAAGAAGTTGGACCCAAGGAAGCACACACCAAAGCACATCATCATTAAGTTACCTGAGATTAAAGATAAGGAGAGAATCTTAAAAACAGCAAGAGAAAAGGAGACAGTTACTTACAAGGTAGTTGCCATAAGGCTATAGGCTGATTTTTCAAAAGCAACCTTTCAGGCAAGAAGGGGCTGGAAAGAAGTATTTGAAGTCATGAAAGGCAAGGACCTACATCCAAGATTACTCTATCTAACAACGCTATCATTTAGAATGGAAGGGGACATAAGGTACTTCCCAGATAAGGTCAAGTTAAAGGAGTTCATCATCACCAAGCTCTTATTATATGAAATGTTAAATGGACTCATCTGAGAAAAAGAAGATGATCAAAAATATGAACAGTAAAATGACAACAAACTATCAACAACTGAACCTAAACAAAACAAAAACAAACTAAGCAAACAAGACCAGGAACAGAATCACAGAAAAGGAGATGGCATGGAGGGTTGTCTGCAGGGAGGGAATGGGGGAGGATGGGAAAAAGTTAGAGGGAATAAGAACCTTAAATGGTAGGTACAGAATAGACAGGGAAGTTAAGAATAGTATAGGAAATGGAGAAGCCAAAGAACTTAAATGTACATGAACTAAGGGAAGGAAATCCTGCTGGAAGAGAGGGTGCAGGGCATAGGGGAATAAAGGTGGGGAAAATGGGACAATTGTAATACAATAATCAATAATATATATTTAAAAAAATAAAAAGCCCACAGAATGGGACTTCATATTTGCCAATACATCTGATAAGGGGTTAATATCCACAATTTATAAACAACCTACAAAACTTAACACCAAAAAAACAACACAATTGAATAGTGGGCAAAGGAGCTGAATATATGTCCTCTCCAAAGAGGACATATAGATGCTCAATGGACATATGAAAAAGTGCTCAAAATCACTAATCATCAGCCTAATACAAATTAAAACTGCGAGATAGCATCTCACCTGTCAGAATGGCTACAATCAATCAATCAACAAACAACAAGTGCTGGTGAGCATGAGGATAAAGGGAAAGCTTTCTGCACAGTTGGTGGGAATGCAGATTGGTGCAGCCATTGTGAAAAGCAGTATGGAGATACCTCAAGAAATTAAACCTTTTGACCCAGTGATCCCATTTCTGGGAATATATCTGAAGGCATACAAAACACTAATTTGAAAAAGCATAAACCTCCCTATGTTCATTGCAGCATTATTATAATTGTCAGGATATGGAAGTAGCCCAGTGTCTGTGTCAGTAGATAAGTGGATAAAACAACTATGGGACATTTACGCAATGGAATACTACTTGGCATGAAAAAGAGGAAAATTTTCCTTTGTGACAGTGTGGATAGACCTGGAGAAAATTATGCTAAGATGTTTTTAACTCTGTCTTTTTATGTTATACCTGTAGTTTATACTTTGAGATAATTACCCAGTCTTAGCTTGCAGTTCATAACCGAGTACATATTATATGCTGCAATTACTTCTAGTGTTTACCTAAATTTAAGTGTCACCTGGTGGGTTAGAAAAACAGTGTTGCCTGAGCTATTAACACATGTTCCATTCAAATATTCAAATATTAGTTTCAGAAGCAAGTATAAACTTAGAGACATGTATCAGTCTTTTGGCCTCATTTGTTAATGTGTGTTGATTGTCCACTGCTGGCATAAAATGTCAGTTTTCTTAATCATCTATTGTATAAATGGCCAAATCATTCATTTAAAAATTTTCTGTAAAATGCAACTTATTTATCTTTGAAGTTATTAACTCAGATTATGTGGATCTCACACTTGTGCAGCACAAAAATAAACACTGCTGCATATTGTTGGGAACAGGTGGGTGTCAGAAGCAGATGTTAGGATTCTGTATCCCATGAGCTGCTGTGTGTAAGAGTTCACTTCTTCCAGCTAGGATTCCATTTCCAATTAGTTTAAAGGGAAACAGCTTCAGTGTTGTTACTCTCTTCTTTTCCTTTGGCAAATGTTGCTAAATGGACACAGGCACCTCTCACCCATATTTGCCCTCAGAACTTTTCTGAAGGTAGCAGTCTAGACAACCACTATCAATCCAATTAGAATTGGCGCAAGAGAGGAAAACCTTTTTGCTGTACAAGCTTTGAGTGTTCCCAGGTCACATAAAATATATATTTGAGTGTTGTTGAAAACAGTTATGCTGAAACTGAAGTAAATAATTTGCAGTGGAAAATACTTGACATTTAATATTTGTTCACTGAGATGATATAATGTATAGTTAATTAAGGTTGCTGAATAGAAAGAAAAATAACACTAATAATTAAGAAAACTTATTTTTAAAACTCATTTTAGAATAGGATGAGTTATAACTTGGTTACTGTAGTGCACAGAATAGGTTGGGAGGGTTTGGGGATTGGCAGGGATGTTGGTGAAATGTAACTTCATGAAGGGACAGAAATCAGGGTCATTAGTTCTATAAATCAGTCAGCCTTTCCCAAGAAGTCCAGTTGCAGACCCTGCTCATTTGATGAGCAGAGCTTGAAAGAGCAGACAATACCTATAGATAACAACCAGTAAGTGGTCTGTGCTGGTGATGCCTGGTGGTTGGTTTTAGTAACTGATATTAGGTCCAAGGTTAGACTCTCTAGTCCCTCAGAAGAAAGTGACTGGCACTAACAAACCAAGGCTTCCTTGCTTACTTTCTTTCCTTTTTTATGTTGTCACACCCTGGCCTGCTCACACACATTTGCTTACACACTAGTGCACATACCCTTTGTGCTCACTCACTTGCATGGTGGTGTCCACATACGTGCATCATTTGTTTTAAAAGCACTCCAAGTCTCCTGATAGTAAATATGCCACAGTCTGTCCTAGCTATTGTTAATAGAATGAGAATGATTTGTGTAACATCGATGTAACCTGGCAGCAAAGGAGAGTGGACTGGAATGCACATATGTGAACAAAGATGACTTCACTGTACTACTGGTCAATGGGGGTGGTAGACACTGTTAAGTGAGCATGTGTACTCTGTGGCTGTCACATTCAAAATGACTGCATAGAATAATGAATCTGCATCAAATTTTGTGTTAAGCTTGAACAGTGCTCTGTGGAAACTATTTGGATGATTCAGAAGGCCACAGCTATGTGCAACTGGTGGTTAGCAGCTTCATCATGACAATGCACCTGCTCATACATCATATCTCATGCAGAGTTTTTTTGGTGAAACATCAAATCACCCAGGTAATTCAGCCCCCTTACAGCCCATATTTAGCACCCTGTGACTTCTGGCTTTTCCCAAAACTAAAATCACCTTTGAAAAGGATGAGATTTCAAACCATTGATGAGATTTAGGAAAACATGATGGGGCAGCTGATGGCGACTGGGAGAAACTGTTTAAGGTCCCAAGGTGCCTATTTTGAAGGGGACTGAGGTGTCATTATCCTAAGTATGATGTTTCTTATATCTTCTTCAATAACTGTCTCTAGTTTTCATGTTACATGATTGACTATCGTCTGGACAGACCTCGTATACTCACTAGTTACAGATAAGGGATTGAGTTATAGGATCTAGAATACAAAGTACAGAGTCAGTCTCAAAAATAAAGCAGAAACCCACATTTAGAATGGGGATAAATTTGATAGTTATGGCAAAGGTGACTTGAGGCTGAAAGTCCTAGAGGCAGGTAGAGGCCAGATGATCTCAAGGAAGGAGAGTCAGTTTTGGAGGAGGGCCTGGATTCCCCTTAAAATCTCTGTTGTAGACATATTTTCTGTGAATGAAAAGATGAAGGAATATTTTTTCCTGACTGACTTGGAAACCTACTTGAAATAGGCCTGTGTGATCCATCCCTGTTACCCATCTACCAGATGCTTTCAGGGCCTTACCACATGCTGCTCCCTGGTTCTGGAACAGGTTCTTCCCTGAGCCCTGCAGTTAGTTGCTACCCAGCTTTAAGGTCTTTATTTAAATGTCATCTCAAGGAGTCTTGCCTGACTACCCTAAATTGGGTCATTTCTGTCATTTTTCTCCCCCTTTTCTATACTTTATTTATAGCATTTATTACTAGCTATAATTGTTATATGTGATTGTTTTTTTAGTCTGTGTTCACTAAAATTTAAACCCAATGGGGCAAGGACCATGTCTAGCTTGTTCACTACTCTATCATCAGTGCTTATACCAATAGTGGTTAGGTGTTCGGCAAATATTTATTGAACAAATGAGGGGGTGTAAAGAAGCTGGCAGAAGAGCAGGGTATATTTATTGCTATCTCTCAGTTTAGTGTGAAAAAGAACATGCTTTTACATGGTTAGATGGACCTAAACATTGTCCAGAGTTATGTCACATAGGAAAAATATGGAGAATAATTCTGATAGCTATTTATTTATCCTAAAACTTACAGAGATTCTTTCTCTTTTTAAAAAATATTATTTGTTTAGATTTTATTTATTTACTTTGAGAAGGGAAGGGAGGGGGAATCAGAAGGAGACAAACATCAATGTGTGGTTGCCTCTCGCACTCCCCCAACTGGGGACCTGGCCCGAAATCCAGGCATGTGTCCTGACTGGGAATCGAACCAGCAACCCTTTGGTTCACAGGCTGGCACTCACTCCACTGAGCTACACCAGCCAGGGTTAAAAAAATATTTTAGTTAAATTATTGGGGTGACATTGGTTAGTAGGATCTTACAGGTTTCAAGTGTACATTACTCTGATACAAGATCTATATATTGTGCCTTGGCTGGTGTGGCTCCATTGGTTGGGTGTTGTCCTATAAACCTAAAGGTTAGTTACTGATTAAATTTCCAGTCAGGGCATGTGCCTGGGTTGTGGGTTTGGTACCCAGTCAAGGTGCATACAAGAGGCAACCAATTGATGTTTCTCTCTCAAAGCAGTGCTTCTCTCCCTCTCTTTCTTCCTCCCTTCCCTTCTCTCCAGAATCAGTAAAAGAAAAAAAAGAATTTAAAAAGAACATTCACACCTGAAGGACTAGACAAAGAACATGTATGAATGACCCACAGACATGGACACCATGTGGGAGTGGGGGATGATATGGGCAGAGGAGGGCAAAGAGGGAAAAATTGAGACAACTGTAATAGAATAACAATAAAATGATTTTTAAAAAAGATCTGTATATTGCACTGTGTGCCCACTACCCAGTCAGACCATCTTACATCACCATATATTTGGTCCCCTCCATTCCCCCCACCACCTACTTCCCTCTGGTAACCACCATACTACTGTCTTTGTCCACGAGTTTCAGTTTTATATACCACATATGAGTGACATCATATGCTTCTTAGCTTTTTCTGACTTCATTTAGCTAATATTCTCCATATCTATCCATGTTATTGCAAATGGCAGTATTTAATCTTTTCTTATGGCTGAGTAGTATTCCACTGAATATATGTACCACATCTTCTTTATCTAATCCTCTATGATAGAGCACTTTGGTTGTCTCCATGTTTTGGCCATCATGAAAAATGCTGCAATGAACATGGGATGCATATATCTTTGGGAATACATGTTTTCAAGTAGATACCCAGGAGAGGGATTGCAGGGTCATGTGGTAACTCTATTCTTGATTTTTTGAGGTAATGTTTTTATAGTGGCTCTACTAGTCTACATTCCCTCCATCAGTGAATGAGGCTTCCTTTTCTACACAACCTCTCCAACGCTTGTTATTACCTGTCTTGTTGATAGTAGCCATTCTAACAGGTGGGAAGTGGTTATCTCATTGTAGTTTTGATTAGCATTTCCCTGATAGCAGGTGAAGTTGAACATCCTTTCATATATCTGGCCATTTGTATGTCGTCTTGGGAGAAATGTCTGTTCAGGTTCTCTGCCCATTTTTTTAATTGGAGTGTTTGTTTGGTGTTGAGTTTTATGAGTTCTTTGTACATTTTAGATATTAACCTTTCATTGGAGTTGTTGTTTGCAAATGTCATCTCCCATTCCGTTGGTTTCTTTTGCTGTGCAGAAGTTTTTGAATTTGATATAGTCCCATTCATTTATTTTTGCCTTTACTTCCCTTGCCTTTGGGGTCAAATTCATAAAAAGATTTTTTGTCTTTTTGGTGGGCATAGTTTGACTTTTGCTTATTCAGCTAATATGAATCATACTGATAATGTAATTGTGATAATTCAACCATATGCTAAATAAAGTTTCTACTCCAAAGATTGCTAGCTACCTTAATTTAAAAGTATTCATCTACATGAACATCTGTGAAATTTTTCTGAAACTGCCTTAATTTCTCTGAAATAGTTGTGTGGTGTATTAGAATTTGTGATTCCACTGAGGTGAGGCCATTTCAGAGAGTGTGCAATGTAAGGTCTAACCCTGAACAACCTAGGCTATGAGTGGCCCTACTGGGGTGTGTTCACTGAATAGCCTTCCTGTTAATTTGTTGAGCAAGCCTGCTGAATGAAATTACCTGATCATCAGCATTTGAGATTTAAAATGTCCACTGAAAATGACAGTGTTGTCTTAGTTGATGAGTTCTTATTACAGACATTTTATACCAGGACTAGTTTATTTCTCAAAACTACTCTGTAGCAATTGATAGGAAAACATTGTTGTTGTTTTTTTCTGTTTCCTGGGAACTTGTCTAGCAAATATTAAGAGCATATCATATATTTCAGAATGAGTTAAAAAGGGTCTAAAACACACCTTGATTATTACACATTTAAATGCTCATTCCTTTTGAGAAACACTGAAGTTTTGTCTTGCTGTGCAAATGATCCCTCTACCTAGAGTATATAAGTACTTTGGTAATGTTGAAATATTTTAAAACTCAATATTTAAAATAATTTAAGGTGTTTCTTTTTATTGTACATCATCACATAGTTGATCTAGCCTTCTAATTCAACTCAACCTAATAAAAATCAATAAAATCAATACAGTTGTTATTTTGTTGAAAGAACTAATTCACTGCATTTAATAATTTGAAATCTTGATTAGGCCTATCATCAGTTTAGGTTGCTGGATTTGTAGAAAGTGAGGCCACAGGATTCTAGAGTTTAGAGGAATTTTTCAGGTCTGGTTCTATAAAGACAGTAGCCAGCTTGTGAAGACAGACTAAAAAATTGTCAAAGGAAAATTGCTTGGTGCTCTACTGGCAGTTGCTAACTGTTAAATAATGAACATGTTTTCCCATTTTCCTGTGTTATAAATGGTAGGTGTCTGGGACAGCACCCCTGCAATCCTGTACTCTAACCCCACTGACCCCTGCAAGTGGAAATGCAGAAGCAGGAATAACCACAATTATAACAACACATAATTGAATTTAGGAGCCTTGGAGTCTACTGTTTACTCTGTCGTTTTGTACAATTCATTTGACTCCTCAGGCTCAGATTACTCCTCTATGATATGATTGGATTGGGCAAGATTATTTCCACAATTTCTTTAATCTCTGCTGTCATATAATTTGGGTTTTCTGATTCCTGGGTCAGAGATTGGGCAGGGATTTGGGTGGCATAGTGTAGGTGGTCAAGCACTTCATACATAACCACCTTTCCATATTTGCATGACTTAGTCACCAGTTCAAACTGAGTAACTAAAAGTTACAGTATGTTCTCACAAAAATTTTTGGTCCTCTAATAGGGGAGTATTTTCAGTTTTATAATAGAAGTCATTGAAAAAATCTTAATAGGACTCATGCCCTTTTGATATCACTCCATCATTCTTTGAGCACTTTATTACTTTCTGGTGCAAAAAAAAATGTTCCATCTTATGTTATAATGTCTTTGTCCCAGTCTTGGAGCCAGTCATTTTCCTAAGCAGTCCTGGTTTTTTTGATGGGGGATGGGCTAGGTATGCCCGTTCATAATGGGGTGGTGTTGCTTCTCCCACTTTTGGATGGCAGTGATAGGAAATACTTTTTTTTATAAGTTGTATGATACCTCTAGTTCTAGTTCACTGCTGCAGGGCTTTCCCTCTCCTTCCTACGTTAAGTTCATATATTCCTTCTCCACTGATGATTCCCCAAAATATCTTTGTATTTACTTATCTGCTCAACGCTACAATAAAGACACAATGGTTTTCTGAATTTTCCACCAAATGCTACTACCAGCAACAAAACTACTACATAAAATTGTAGATTTCTTTGTAATTCTGTTTTCTTTTTTTAAAAAAAAGATTTCATTTGTTTACTTTTAGAGAGAGGGGAAGGGGGCAGAGAGAGAGAGAAACATCAGTGTGTGGTTGCCTCTCACATGCCCCCTACTGGGGACCTGGCCCATAACGCAGGCATGTGCCCTCACTGGGAATCTAACAGGCAGGCGTCATTTTGATTCACAGGCCGGAGCTCAGTCCACTGAGCCACACCAGCCACGGCTGTGATTCTCTTTTCTTTAAGAATATATTATACTGAAGATGTACAGCCATGTACTCTCAATGAGGTTACTCTCTGTTGTAAATTGTCTTGTTACCATATTTTTCTCTTTCTTCTTTCTCTTGTTCACAGTAGATGCTTAGTAAATGTTTCTTGAGATGTAGTCTGTGCCCTTCTTTGAGCTATTTCTGTCCACTGTACTTTCCTAAGTTAAAGTTATTACCATTTTAGTAGAAGTCAAGTATTAATTTACCAAAAGTACTGTTTTCAGCAAATAGTCATAAATAAAAAGATAATATATGATATATAACTTTAAAACATAATTTTATATAATGATAAATATATAGTTATATATTTATTAAAACCCTAGTACATAAATCCATATATAAACTCATTTTATCTATATGTTCATGTAATCTTTAATTATTTATGCTCATATATCATTTTAATTTTATAGAACCTAAGGTTCCTTTTTTTCTGGTCTCGATTTCAGCCCGTATTTTATATAGCATCATTAGCTCATCAGAAATTGTGGGTTTCAACTTTATTTTTCATTCTATAAATTAGAAGGCATAGTTTATGAATTTTTTGATGGTATCATCATAGACTTTAGGTATTTAAATTCTAGTTAACCATTTAAAGACTGATAGAACCACTATGGACTAGGATTAGTAGTAGGGTAGGTCGGGAAGAGGGTGATAGTAGGCTGGGGAGGGGAAGGAAGGAAAGAGGGAGGCAAGTTGGTGGTGAAAAAGAGATGGGGCTAAATGTATATTTGAACTTAAGACAGTGAAATTTGAGAAGTGTAAACTGGGGAAATTAAAATATTTGTTTAGTACCCAGTATAAATGTGTTAGCTAGCCTTTTGTTAAAACTATTTAAAACATGACTCTAAAACTATTTTAAAAATGACTCTCCTTTAAAATAAAATAGCTGTTTTCTTATTTTTAAAAATATGTCTTAGTCACCAAATTGACAGAAATATGTAATTGTATATGTTCCTTCATATTGTGTCTCAGTGATGAATAGAAAACATTAATGTTGCTGAATATTGTTCATACTACTTATTCTTTAGGTGATCTTCTGTTGAAAGAATTACTAGATTAATTATATGGTTTTATCTAATCATATATTAAAGAAAACAAGAATTGTATATTAAAGAAAATATGTGTTTGAAACATGTTGGCTTTCACTGAGATGATTACTGTAACTTTAACCTGGAAATATATTTGGGGAAATGTCCAAGACTCTTAAAAATTTTTAAAGACATTTCAAAGTGTTTTAAAAGGTACCTTTTAAAAGTATTTTAAGATATTTTAAAAAGAAAACAAGACTTAAAAGTATTTTTGTTGTACTTTCATGAATTCGTATATATATAAATCAAATATGTGTGTTTTATATCTTATTACAATTAAGCATATTCTTCTCATTCTTTTCTTTATTATTTTCATATAGGCCTATGTAAACTTAAATATCAAAGCAGGACCTTCTAGAATATTTGGTCACTCTAGCACCTTTTATTTGCATACTTTTATAAATATAATAAAGCCATGGTTAAAGTACCTCAATTTTTTTTATCAATGATTAAAAGTCAAAATCCTTTTAAAGTATTTTTTTGTATTTTTATTACAGGTAAATCAGGATATTCTTCACATTGTACAGAAACAGAGGTAAGAGAAATGCTCAAATATTTCTTAGTAAAGGAGTTTTGCATTACTGTATAGACTAACTTTGAGTACTGAACTATGTCACTATGGAATTTGTGTTGAAAGCAGGTATATAACTTTTATATTTGTGAAAAAAATCTGTTATCTTGTCCATGTTTTTAAAATGTCAGTGTGAGTTATAAAGATTAACTTAATCATAGTTTAAATTTTTTCTTGAGTTATTTGTGAAATTGAGTTAGCTAAGATTAAGAGCACTTAATTTGAAATAGTTTAAGTTTACATTTCTTCATAATCCAATCTAGTATGTCATAATACAGAAATCATTTAAATATGTTGGACTTCTATGGAGCTACATTGGTGTAAGAAAAAATAGGAACTTGGAAAGTGTTTCTGTAAGATTAATAATGAATTAATTGCTTTGTTATTTGTATAACTAGGATTATTAGTTTTTAATAATTGAAACAATGTAATTTAAAATTCTCATCATGAAATATAATGAATTTCCACATGATTCCAGGTGTTCCTTGCAGGAATTTCAAGGATAGCATCAAAATATGAGGGCAGGACCCATGAATTATGTATGTGTGGTATTTTATTCAGGAGCTGTTACATCATTCTTACAATCAGGAGACTTAGATCTTCTGTTAACAGCATTGCCTAATTAAGGATTTAAGAAGTTATTTTTCTAATTTTATAATACATCTACATGTTGATGCAGGTGTTAGTGAATTTTAACTTTAAAATGCAAGGTCTCTAATGGATTATACTGTATAATAAAGAAGCAAAAATAATTTACTATTTTTTGTATTCAAAAGTTATACAATTCATTTTTATATTTTCTGTTCAACTTTGAAATTAGAGATAATTTTTTGCAAATTAGCTCTAAAAATAGGCAAGAACTTAATATTTGTATGTTGCAAATATATGCAATATGATATAAAGAAGTGGGATTTGATTTGACTCAAAAGATATATGTTCTGTCTATGGTTTCTGCTGTGCTTCTTTTTAGCTATGTAATTTTGAGCAAGTAATTTTTTTTCCTAAGAACTTTTGCTTTCTTATCTATAAAACATTAAAGATAGTACCTGTTAACCTCATGGGTTGTGAATTTTAAAGGGATAATATATGTGAAAATGTTTTTAAACCCTAAAGACACTATTATATTTATCGAGATGATGCAAGAATAGCCAGTACTCATCTGCATTTACGTAACGAAATGTGAGGGGTTTACATAAAAGGCATAGTCCTAAGTCTTATTATTCTGTCTTATTATGGCAATACAAGCCATAAAATCGACATGGTTAACATCTTCCTTAGTACTTGCTTTGTATTTATCTCCTAGTCCTTATCCTTTGATCCATAACTTACTCCACTCACCAAAAGAATTGGCATCTAAATAGAGTTCTCTTCCAGATTTATTTTGTATAACTATTTAAAGAGGGAAAAATCACAAGAAAAGAAACATTTCAATCTGATATTTAGTTTAAAAATAGTGGTTGGGTAGGTGGGCTGGGTTGGGAGTAAAAGGGAGAAAACTGTACTTGAACAATGATTAAAATAAAAAAATAATTTTGGGGTATTTTCTAGGGGTAAATAGTGGTGGTTACCTCTGGTGAAGAGATTGGGATTGTGAATGATGATTTGTCTATATTGTTTGGATGTTTTAAAAAATGAGAATGTCTTTGTATATACTTTTGTAATTAAGATAATAAAAAGGAGGGGCAGTAGAGACAGTGAAAACTTTTTCAAGAAGTTTGGTGACTTGAGAGAAGGAGAAGAGAGCTTAAGTAGGAAGTTTTATATTGTTTCTTCTTTTTTGGTGATGGTGGTGGTGTTTGCGGTAAGGAAACCAAGAGAGAGTAAGACTGGAGTCCAAATTAGTGGATATTTGCTGAAACCAGACCTAGGATTGTATCTAGAAGATGGCTTGACTAGAGCAGTGGTTCTCCAAGGGCTGTGGGAGGGCAGGAGTGGTTTCTGACACCCTTTCAAGGTCAACTATTTTCAAAGTAATATCAAGACATTATTTGCCCTTTTATTTTCATTGTCTCAGAGCGTGTAATGTTTTCACAGGCTACATGACTGCATGACTATGACTAATACCAGACTGCAGAAGCAGATATGAGATCCAGCCAGCTTTATTAATCATGACCTTCAAGAGTTTTGCAAAAATGTAAAACAGTATCCCCCTTCTCACCATTTTTGAAAACCAAGTTTTTCCATAAAAATGTTAACTGATTTAACATGTTTGATATTATTTTTAAATAATTTAATTTAAATGAAAATGTATCAGTTTTAATTTCTAATGTAGTAAGTATTGATAGGTTATAGCTTACATAAATAGAAGTTCCTTGGACTCCTCAGTAATTTTTTAGAATGTAAAGGGGTCCTAACAACTAAAATGTTTTGAGAGTGGTTGGGGTAGGGCAGAGACAACAGAGGTGCTTCTTCCTGAGAAACAGAATTGAGGGTTGAGTCCTGAGGTAGACATTGGGAAGTTGAGGGAATCTTTGATGTAAGGATTTAAGCCAACCTTTTTTTTGTCTATGAGAAGACAGGGTTAATTTTGAGAGTGAGGTTATCCTGGTTCATAAAAGTGATTGCTAGAGCCTCTTTTTGCCCATAATTTTTTTTCTGTTGAGAAAAGAAATTTCTAGTTCTTCTTGTAAGTTAAAAGTCTCATCCAGCTCTTGCTGGCATAAAGTCCAGACCAAGAGAATGGCTGCTAACAAGTTGTGTAGATGAGTAGACGTGAGAAGGATCCTCCATGAGGTGGAACAGCATATTGCTAGTACCACGTGTAATACAGGATCAGCCCAGCCTTTCACATAGGAAAGGGTATTCTAGGGAAGAAGCAAGGGAGGGGGGAAGTGTTTGTGCCTGGGCAAAGCTTCATGCACCACACTTTTGTTCATTAATTATGCTATTACAGTTGTCTCATTTTTTGTTCCCTTTATTCCCCTCCACCCTGCCCCCCCACATACAAATATTTTCCCCTACCCACTTAGTTGATGTCCATGGGTTGTACATATAAATTCCTTGGCTTCTGCATTTCCTATATTATTTTTAATCTCTGCTGGCTATTTTGTACCTACCATTTATGCTTCTTATTCCCTGTTTGTTTCCCCATTCTCCACCCACCCCCTCCCCACTGATAACTCTCCATGTGATTTCCATTTCTGTGACTCTGTTCCTGTTCTTATTGTTTGCTTAGCTTACTTTTCTTTTTTTAGATTCAATTGTTGATAGTTGTGAGTTTGTTGTCATTTTACTGTTTGTATTTTTGATCTTCTTTTTCTTAGATAAATCCCTTTAACATTTTATATAATAACAGCTTGGTGATGATGCACTCCTTTAACTTGACCTTATCTGGGAAGCACTTTATGTGCCCTTCCATTCTAAATGAAGGCTTTGCTGGATAGAGTCATCTTGGATGTAGGTCCTAGCCTTTCATGACTTCTTCATACTTCTTTCCAGCCCCTTCTTGCCTGCAACTTTTTTTGTTTTTGTTTTTTCTTTTTGAGAAATCAGATGATGGTCCTATGAGAAGTCCTTTGTAATTGTCTCTTGTTCTCTTGCTGCTTTTAAGATTCTCTCCTTGTTTTTAATCTTGGGCAACTGAATGATGATGTGCTTTGGTGTGTGTTTCCTTGCGTCCAACTTCTTTGGGACTCTCTGGGCTTCCTGGACTTCCTAGAAGTCTCTGTCCTTTGCGAGATTCGGGAAATTTTCCTTCATTATTTTTTGAAATAAGTTTTCAATGTCTTGCTCTTCCTCTTCTCCTTCTGGCACCCCTATGATTTGGATGTTGGGACGTTTAAAGGTGTCCCAGAGGTTCCTAGGCCTCTCCTCACTTGCTTGAATTCTTGTTTCTTCGTTCCATTCTGGTCAAATGTTTTTTTCTTCCTCCTGCTCCAAAGTGTTGATTTGAGTCCTGGTTTTCTTCTTTTTGCTGTTGGTTCCCTGTATATTTTCTTTATTTCACTTTGTATAGCCTTCACTTTCTCTTCCATTTTGCAACCATACTCAACTATTTCTGTGAGCATCCTGATTACCACTGTTTTGAACTCTTTGAATCTGATGGGTGGGCCATCTCTTCATCACTTAGTTCTATTTTTGGAGCTTTGATTTGTTCTTTCATTTGGGCCATATTTTTTTTTGTCTGGGCATTACCCTTATGTTGTAAGGGGTAGAGCCTTAGGTACTGGCCAGGGAGGGGCAACCCAGGTACCTGTGTTGTGGCACTGTATGTGGGGGAGGGGACTGAGAGTAAACAATGCCTCTTGCTCAGCTCTTTCTCAGCTCTCAGTCAATTCCCCTGCTACCCACAAGCAAATAAGGCCCTCTGGTTCTGATTACCAGGTGGGTGGTTTTGTGTACGTCCTAGCACCTTATGGGTCTCTCCAACAAACTCTTCTTTGGGCTGGAAGTTTCTCTCACTGCTGCAGCCCCCACAGATTTTTACAGTCAAAGATGTTGAAACTTTATTTGCCTGAGCTGGTACCCTGGGTTGCACAGTCTATCTCATTCCCCAGTTGTTCCTCCCAGTTTATCTGCACACAAATATGGGACTGCCTGGTCTACCAGCCATCACCTTGCTCACCCAGAACCTCCAGCTGCCACCTTGTAATGTCCTCTTCAGCTGGCTGCCTGTCTCCTCCCCTCATACCAGTCTGAATGAATGTTTGTTCTTTAATTCCATGGTTGTCAGACTTCCATACAGTTCGATTTTCTAGCAGTTCTGGGTATTTTTTGTTTTTAAATTTTTTTTTGAATTCTTTTGGTTGTGCAAGGAGGCAAAATGTATCTGCCTACATCTCAATCTTGGCTGGAAGTCCTCAAAATTTAAACTTTTTAGCCCTGGCTGGTGTGACTCAGTGGATTGAGCACCAGCCTGTGAACCAAAGGGTCACTAGTTTTATTCCAAGTCAGGTCACATGCCTGGGTTGCGGGCCAGGTCCCCAGTAGGGGACACTTGAGAGGCAACCACACACTGATGTTTCTCTCCCTTTCTTTCTCCCTTCCTTCCCCTCTCTAAAAACAAATAAATAAAATATTTTTAAAAATTTAAATCTTTTCAATTACCATTGAGTTTTTACAGTACATTAAGTTGTGTTAACCATTTTTGCAATCAAGTTCTATCATCCTCAAAATGCCCTCCATTTCCTTTGTTACAATCCCTTCCTCTTCCACCAGTCCTTGGCAACCACTGGTTTATATTGTGCCCCTTTTGTTTAAACAGTGTGTAACCCTAACCTCTCCCTCTCTAGGAGTGACTCAGACTGATATTTATAAACTCTCAAATGGCTGATCTGTACTTGTGGGTACTTGTGTGCCAAAGAAGAATTCCTGATCCATAGTTTAGGGAGAGTTTTTACCCCCATTTTACAAGTTTTTCTTACTGGTATTATTAAAATAGTTTTGTGGGTTATACTATTAAAGTTGAAGAAAATTGCCAAGCTCTTAAAACAAAGAATTTGAATATTCAAGTATTTAATTGATACTTTTTCATTGTTGTTTTAATTTTCCAAATTTCATACATTCCTGTCTTTTATTAAACACAACTAATTATGAAGCACTCAGAAACCCTTTCCCTTTAGCAAAAAAGAAGGTTAAATGAATAGCTAAAACAATCCTGGTATTCCCCTTGGTGGATTAGTTGTATTTTAAGTGGAATAGGTTGAAGCATTTTATAAAGTTAACTTTTTATCAATACTTTAATCTTGATAGAGCTAATTTGTAAAAATAGCATAGCAGAAACATTTAAGCTTTAGTGAGGGAAATTATTAAAAACATTCGTGTTCACATTTGGAAATAAATTTCATATATACTTTGCATAAATACTCTTTTTCATTCCCACATCATCTTCTTAAAAATAATTTTTATTTTTCAATTACAGTAGATGTATAGTTTTATATTAGCTGCAGGTGTACAACCCAGTAATTAAACATTCATACCACATATGATGATCACTCTGATAAATCTAATACCCATCTGACACCATACATAGTTATAACAGTATTGTTGACTATTTCCCTATGCTGTACTTTACATCTCCATGACTATTCTGTAACTACCAGTTGTACTTCTTAATCCCTTCACCTATTTCACTCATTCTCTCAATCCCCCTCCAATCTGGCAACCATTAAAATAGTTCTCTGTATCTATGAGTCTGTTTATGTTTTGCTGTTTATATTCCACATTTAAATGAAACCATATGGCATTTGACTTTCTCTGTCTGACGTTTCATTCAGCACAGTACCCTCTTGTATGTCCAACCTTTTGGCATCTCTGGGCCACACTGGAAGGCCACATATTATATACACAACACCAATGAAAACTGATGAGCAAAAAAAAATGTTTTAAGTAAATTTACAATTGTTTGTTGGGCTGCATTTATAGCCATCTGGGCCACAGGTTGGACACCCCAGCTGGAGTCTCGGTCCATCCCTGTTGTTGCAGATGGCAAGATTTCATTATTTTTTTTAATGGCTGAACCATATTGCATTATATATATGCACCATGTCTTTATCCATTCACCTATTGATGGACACTTAGGTTGCTTCTGTATCTAAACTATTGTAAATAATGCTGCAATAAACATATGGATGAATAATATATTTGAATTTATTGCCATTTTATTATTTATTTTTTTGATAATTTCTTTCTTCTTCTTTCTTCTTCTTGAGGAAGACCCTTTAACATTTTTTTGTAATACTGGTATGGTGGTGATGAACTCCTTGAGCTTTTTCTTGTTTGGGAAGCTCTTTATCTGTCCTTTGATTCTAAATGATAGCTTTGCTAGGTAGAGTAATTTTGGTTGTAGGTCCTTGATTTTCATCACTATGAATATATTGTGCCAATCTGTTCTGGCCTAAAAAGTTTCTGTTGAGAAATCAGCTTACACTCTTAAGGGCTTCACCCTTGTAGGTAACTAACTGCTTTTCTCTTGTTCCTTTTAAGACTCTCTCTTTGGCCCTGACCATGTAGCTCAATTGATTAGAGTGTCATCGTGATATGCAAAGGTTGTGCATTTGAATTCTGGTCAGGGTACATATAAGAATCAACCAAAAATGCATAAATAAGGAAACAACAATTTGATATTTATCTCTTCCTCCCTCCCGTTGTCCTTCCCTCCCTCCCTCCATCCTTCCCTTCCTTCCCCTCTAAAATCAATAAATACAAGGTTTTAAAAAGACTCACACTTTGTCTTTAACCTTTGGTATTTTAATTATGATGTGCCTTGGTATGGGCTTCTCTGGGGTAATCTTGTTTGGTAGTTTTTGTGCTTCCTGGACTTGTATATCTATTTCCTTTACCAAGTTAGGGAAGTTTTCCATCATTATTTTTTCACAAAGGTTTTCAGTTCCTGTCCTCTCTTCTCCTTCTAGCATCCCCATGATGTGAAGGTTGGTATGCTTGAAATTGTCTTAGAGGATCCTTAAACTCTCCTTGTTTTCATAGATTCTTTTTCTTTTTGCTGTTCTGAGTGTTTTCTACTTTCTTACCTTCCAAATTGCTTCCTTGGTCTTCTGCCTGATTTCCTGTAATACATTCTTCATTTCAGTTACTATATTCTTCATTTCTAACTGGCTCTTGTTTATTTTTTCTATCTCAGTTGTTATATTTTATTTGTTGAAGTTCTCACTGAGATCATTGAGCATCGTTACAACCAGTGTTTTGAACTCTGCATCTGGTAAGTTCCTTTTTTAATAAAATTTTTTTAAAAATTTTATTTATTTTTAGAGGGAGGGGAAGGGATGGAGAAAGAGACTTTGAGAACATCGACGTGTAAGAGAAACATCAATGTTCTCTTACATCAATTGGCTGCCTACTGCACAACCCCAATAGGGAACCTGGCCTACAACCAAGGCATGTACCCTTTGGTTCGCAGGTCGACACTGAATCTGCTGAGCCACACCAGCCAGTGATGCACCTGGTAGATTTCTTGCCTCCATTTTGTTTAGTTCTTTTTCTGGAATTTTGTTCTGTTTTTTCATTTGAGATATGTTTCTTTTTCTCTTCATTTTGTCTGCTTCCCTGTGTTTGCTTCTGCATATTAGTAGAGCCAGCGCAATATTCATCTTGAAAATATACTTTAGAGTTTACTATATGCTAAGTATTATTATAGACATTAACTAATTTAATTCTTATAACAAATTTATGAAGTAGATACTGTTATTATTTGTATTTTGCAAATGAGAGCTAAAGTTTAGAGAGGTTAACTTGTCCAAGTGACTATAGCTAGTTCATTCAGGTTTCTCTTCTTCAGCTTTTATGTGTAATGTAAGGTATCTGTGTAATGCTGATAATTAATTTAGTGCCTTATTTGGGATAGTGATATGCCTGAGTATCTCTTTATTCTGTATATTCCTCTTATCTGCGTCTATTTCCATTCCTGGCATTATGTAGTCAGGGAATGTGTTTCTGCTAGATGTAAACTGGACAAAGGAGTGAACATAGTCCATGAACTTTCAACCCCAGTGGTTATGTGAATATAGGGTTCTATACTATAGTCATTTGTGAAATAGTCTGATTCTAAAGCACTCAGAACGGCTCAAGTTTCAGCCAGTCCCCACCTGCCAGCCCCCAATGTGCTGTGCCCTGCCTGGCCAGGCCTAGAGCTGATATTACTCCTATCATGCCAGCTGTGTTCAAGGATGATGAAATACAGGGCTCACAGTATTTATCTCTGATATCTGGAACTGCAAGGACGTGAAGGTTAAGAGAATCAACAAGGAACTGGCTAATATTTGCTCCAAGTTCAAAAGAGACAAAACCTTGGATGGCTACAGTAAGAAAAAATATGTGTGTAAACTACTTTTAATCTTTCTGCTTGGCCATGACATTGACTTTGGTCACATGGATCCTGTGAACTTTCTTAGCTCCAACAAGTACACAGAAGCAGATAGGTTACCTGTTCATCTCAGTGCCAGTGAACTCTTAACTTTCAGCTGATCCGGCTCATCAACAGTGACATAAGAATGACCTAGGCAGCCTTGACCAGTGTGGCTCCATTGGATGGGGGTCATCCTATAAATCGAAAGGTTGCATGTTCAATTCCCAGTCAGGGCACATACCTGGATTGCAGGTTCAGTCCCCAATTGGGGTTTGTACAAGAGGAACTGATCAATGTTGCTCTCTCATATCAATGTTTCTCTCCCTCTCTTTCTCCCTCCCTTCCCCTCTCTCTAAAAATTAAATAAATACACAAAATCTTTTTTGAAAAAAAGGAATGACCTGCTCAGCTATAACCCCACCCTCATGTGTCTGGCCTTGCATTACATCACCAATGTGGGCAACTGTGAGATGGCTGAGGCCTTTGCTGCTGATATCCCTCTCATCCTAGTGACTGAGGACACCAGGACAGCATGAATCAGAGCCTGACCCTGAATCAGTGCCTGTACAGCTGTGGCTGTACAAGGCCTCACTTGACCTGGTATGCATGGGCGAGTGGATGGCCCACATCTTGCACCTGCTTAATGACCAGCACATGGGCACAGTCACTGCTGCTGTCAGCCTCATCACCTGTCTCTGCAAGAAGAAGGTGGATGACTTCAAGACTTGCGTCTCCCCAACTGTGTCTTGCCTGAGATGGATTGTCTCCTTAACCTCCACCTACCTCTGGGACTACATCCACTACTTCGTCCCTGCATCCTGGCTCTTGGTAAAGCTCCTATGGCTACTGCACTGCTGCCCTCTGCCAGAGGATGTGGATGTGAAGGAGAGGCTGATTGAGTGTCTAGAGACCATGTTCAATAAGCCCCATGGGCCATTCAAGTTCAAGAAGGTCCAGCACTCCAATGCCAAGAATGCTGTCCTATCTAAGACCATCAGCCTCATCATCCACTATGACAGTGAGTGTAGGCTTCTGGTGTGGGCCTGTAATAAACTGGGTGAGTTTCTATAGCACCAGGAGACCAACCAGTGCTACCTGGCCTTGGAGAACATGTGCACACTGGCCAGCTCTGAGTTCATCCATGAAGCAGTCAGGACCCACATCGACATCATCATCAATGCTCTCAAGATGGAGCGGGATGTAAAGGTGTTACAGCAGGCAGCTGACCTCTATCCATGTGCGACTGGAGCAACACCAAGCAGATCATGTCAAGATGCTGTGGTACCTGGCAAGAGCCAGCTACACCATTTGTGAAGAGATCATCCTGAAGGTGCCCATCTGGCTAAGAAATATGCAGCAGACTATAGCTAGTATATGAACACTCTCCTCAACCTCATCCACATTGCAGGTGACTGTGTGAGAGATGAGGTGTGGTACGGCATGCTGCAGATTGTCACCAGCCACTATGATGCCCAGAGCTATACCGCCAAGACCATTTTTGAGGTACTTCAGGCCCTCAGGCCTGTCATGAGAACGTGGTGAATGTTAGTGGCTACATCTTTGGGTCCCGTCATTGCTGGGGACCCCCACTGCAGCCCTCCAGAGCAATTCTTACTGCTGCACTCCAAGTTTTACTTGTACAGTGTGGTGATGCGGACCCTGGTGCTATTCCATCTGCATCAAGTTCCTCAGCCTTTTCCTGGAGACCAAGGCCACCATCCAGGTCATGCTGTGGGTTGTCTCCCAGCTGTGCAACACAACGTATTGCTGTAGCAATGTGTGGTCATGGACTTCATCCTCAGCTTGGTGGCCAGCACAGGTATCCTGGCCACAGTGCTGGAGGAGATGCCGCCCTTCCCTGAGTGTGAATTGTCCATCCTGGCCAAACTGAAATGCAAGAAGGAACCAGAGGCTGGTAGCACCCTGGATGACATTTTGAGGGACCCAAGCAGCAATGACATCAGTGGGAGTGGGGATTCCACCCCTTGCACCATGTGGACACCCTCACCCTCTGCCCCAGAGGTACCCCAGGCTTCCTTGGGTGCACGCAACTTCCTGGTGAATATCTCCTCCAAGGACCTGGTTTTCCAGCTCAGCCTGGGGCCCATCTCCGAGGAGGCCTTTCTGTGCCCAAGTCCTAAGGAATTTGGCCTGCTCATCCCAGAAGCTGGTAAATTGCTAAGTTCATGTGCAATAACAATGTGGTCCTGTTTGAGAACCAGCTGCTGCAGATTGAAGTCAAGTCTGAGTTGTGGAAAAACTTGGGCCACATGTCTCTTCTGTGGCACCAAGCCTTGGTACAGTTCCAGAACTTAACGCCCACTGTCATCCATCCTGGAGACCTCCAGACTCATGTTGCTATGCAGACCAAATGTGTAGGTACTCAATATCAAGTGTCTGCAGGACTTCCTGATGCCTCCACTCCTGTCAGTATGCTACAAGGTATGGAGAAGCTCCTCAGTCCTTCACCCCGAAGCTCCAGTGACCATCAACAAGTTCTTCTAGCCAACAGAAATGACAGCCCAGGACTTCTTCCAGTGTTGGAAACACTGAGCCTCCCCTAACAGGAGGCACAGAAAATCTTCAAGCCAACCACTCCATGGATGCTGAAGTTGCTAAGGCCAAACTCCTGGGGTTTGGGCTCTATTCTTCTGGACAATGTGGACCTCAGCCCTAATAACTTCATGGGGGATGGGGTCCACAAACTTAAGCCCTTTAAGTGGACTGTTTCCTCCAGCTGGAGCCCCAGCCCAGGATTAGATACACCAGCTGACCAGCAAGGAGCCTGTCTCCTATCACCTATGTGAGCTTGTGTAAGCTGCTTGCCCAGCAGTTCTGAGCCCTGGACTCTGCCCTTGGCAGGGTTGCCAGTGCCAGGAAGCCTCTAGGATTGAGAGAGCTTTGGTGGATGGGATAGTGAGGGGAAGACCTTGGGGTAGGGGGATGTCTGGGACCTTCCTCCTGTCTTTTGTATTTTTATGTTTTTACACCTGCTACTGTTTACATTTTGGAGAGTAAGGGAAAACCACTGTCTTCCTCCCCCCGTCCCCAAAGCACAGAGGGAAGAGGAGCCAGGGAAGCAGGTGCTTCCTTGCCTTCCAGCCCACCCTGTCATGGCTTCTCCTGCCCCTTCCCCATCCAGGGGCTGTGCATTATTGTGAGTGAATAAACAGAGAGATGCTAATAACAACAATAACAAAAAACAACTACTCAAGAATTAGCTATATATTTGACCTGCTGGGAAATCAGACTTAGGATTAATATGTTTTTTCAGGAAATCCAAGACTCATTTTGAAAATAAGCTAAACAGTACATCAGAATTCCATTCTAATTATCTACAGTTTTTGATACAAACTGGACTACATGAAAAAATTTTGTTTCCTAAGCAGCCCAAAATAAACTGTAGTAGTGTATAGGTGTTTGCTGCTTTAACACAGAGTATGTTATTAAAAATGTCTCTCTAGTTTTTAGCTTCATCAGCTCACTGCACTTTGACATTTGATAGCTCCTAATTAATAAATAAATTTATTTATTTATTTATTTTCCACTTATGTTTATCAGTTGATCTCAAGATCTCTTGTAAACATAATTGAATCAGTCTTTGCTACTTGAAGCTCTGACCTGAGTCAGGGCTATCATTTTAATAGTTCATTTTTTTATTGTATTTTTCTATTACCATTTATCCTCTCTATACCCACTTTCACCTCCACCCACCACAATCACCATACTGTTGTCCGTGTCCATGAGTCCTTAGTTAATTTTCAAAGTAACTCAAAAAGCTAACGTGAAAGAAATATGTGATATTTTAACAAAAATGTTTGTATCTGTGCACAACTTTAGCTGCATAATGAGCCTGTTTTATGTGATTGCAAAATAGTATTTGATACCAAACTAAGTGCATTTTGGAATTGCTAGTAGAAACAAAAAGGCAGTTATAAAATCAGATCTGTTTTAGCAGAAGGCTTTGTCTGCTTTTAAACCCTACTTTGAGGTTTTATAAATGGACTTGCATGGATAAAAGTTAACATCATATGTGTACAATAAAGGATTGGAAGAATAAGCATTAACTGCTGGTAACTACAGCATTTTCTCTGTGGTCAACAGGTAAAAGGAACAAAAAGGATGCTCATATTCCACTTTCTGTCTTTTTGGATTACAGACACCAAATGTGTCTGAATTTACATGGCCACTTGATTGATAGTAACTTACATGGTCTGGAAATGGGTTTGTGTTTCCTCAGAGTAACTGTGTCTAATTGAGTTGCTGCTTCTTATTGTCAATGTTTGTAGAGGTTGGTAGTGAGATATTATTTTTTTATCCTCACCTGAGGACATACTTATTGATTTTTTTAGAGAGAGGGAGGAAGAGAGTAAGAGAGAGAGGGAGAGAAACATTGATATGAGAGAGAAACATCAATTTGGCTCACGTGCCCTGACCAGAGTGAAACTGCAATCTACCCATATGACCTGAGTGGGAATTGAACCTGCTACCTTTTGGTTTACAATACTCTAACCAACTGAGCTATACCAGCCAGAGTGGTATTGAGATATTATTGATGTGATAAATGGCTAACCTTACTTAGATTTCATGTATCATCTGATGTAGACGAGGTGGGGGACGCATTATGATAGCTGCTTGGCATATTTTAAATTCATTTCTCCCTCCATCCCTACCTCTTCTCTGTCTCTCCCATCTTTCTCCCCTCTGTTATCTCTATCTCAGATATTATTTATTACCAAAATGGCCTGTGTTACAGTCATAAATGTCTTAAATGGAGGGGACATGATGTGACCATAGGATACAAAATTTTTATAAGTAGTGTTCCTTTGTATAGTTCTTACTTTTGAAAAGCAGTGACAGTATAATCTGGGAAAGGATTTTAGAATAACCAGAATTATCTGGGAGTAACATTTTTTCTTGAAGGAGTAGAAAGTTTGCCTTTCAGGAAATTTAAGCGCCTGAGTACTTTGATAACAGAGTAGAACATTTGCTCAATATTTGCCTTGTCAGGGGGCTGTATCAGTCTACCTTAATGAAAAGCTTAAATTGTAAATGTTTTTAATAAAATAAAAATTAGTGGTTGGTTTTTTTTTTAGCACAGATAATGTAGTGCTCATGGTATCAGTGGGAAGGGTCTAGATTTTAATTTCTTTTTTCAAAGTACAGTTGACTTTTGAACAATGCATGGAATTAGGGGCACCAGTCCCTCCACACAATCTAAAATCCTCACATAATTTTTGATTCTGTGGTCTCCCCTTTGCATCTGTTGGGAATCTGCATTTGGGAATGTGAAAGTAATGTTTTTGATCTGCAGTTAGTTGAATCTATGTATGTGAAACCCACAGATATGAAGGACTGACTGTATTTATTGAAAAAAAATCTGACTATAAGTGAACCCCCACAGTTCAAACCCATGTTGTTCAAGGGTCAACTGTACCTTTACTCATTTGTAAAAATAATGTATATTTGTTGTAAAAATTAAAACGTCACAGTAAAATATAGAGGAGAAAGTAAATTACTTTATACCCTAACATCTAATGATAATGGCTCTTTAGAATATTCTTCTAGATAGCTCATATGTACATTAAAAAGTTGACTTATTGCCCTGGCCCATGTGGCTCAGTTGGTTGGAGTGCCTTCCCATAACCAAAAGTATGCAGGTTCAAATCCTGGTCAGGGCACATGCCTGGGTTGTGGGTTCCATCCCCAGTTCAGGTTCCCTGGTTCAGGCATGTACAAGGAGGCAACCAGTCAATGCTTCTCTGTCACATCCCTTCCTTTCTCTCTAAAAACCATGAAAAAAGCGTCCCCGGGTGAGGATTTTAAAAAAATGTTGACTTATTCATTGAGCATGTATTATGGGCTACTCTTAGGGGATATATGCATCTTTGTATAAAAGATGAACTTGGCTGAGGCAAAGGGTTTAGATATATGGGGTGGAAGCTTCCAGGCAGAAGGACATCATAGTTGAGGACTCTGAGAAAACAATTGTTTTTTGAAACTGACAGCACTCATAGAGAATATGAAGGAGCCTTATAAGAAATATAGAGGAGATGAGGTGGTGCCAGGTCTTATAGGCCATGTTAAAGATCGCAACAGGGTCAACATCTCTTTAAGGGGAGAAACATTTCTATCTTGAAATGTTCTTCTATTTCCTAGGATCATTCTTTTGATATGTATTCTTCATTTCCTGTTTGCTTATATGTTCTTTTTGGGAGCAGTATTTATGCATTTATATTTCATTAGCTTATGTATCACTTAACTGAATTGTTATTATAATCACATCAGCACAGTGGTATAAGCGGGTTTGCGAACAAACTCAGCTGACCTGTGATAAGCATACAGCTTTCCTACCATGTTACCTAAGAGCACTGTTGCCATACAGACTTACCCATGGCTAATAATTGTCATAGAGATCAGTTGGTATAGCCTATAGAGGGATTGTGGAGTGTGAGATGGATAAGTCAGCTATGTAGAGTTGGATTAAGAGAGTTTCTGCATTTTATTATGGTGTCTCTTAGTATCTTCTCTTAATTTGAAACAGATTTTACTTTATTTGGCAAATATAAAATATACTTGAAAGACATTAACAGTAAAATTATAGAATTGGTGTGATAATTACCTAATTTCTTTTGATGATGATGTTTATTTTTTTGTGAGAGCTCTATTGAGATAAAATTCACATACCATACAAATCAATCATTTAAAGTGTGCAGCCCATGAGTCTTAATATATTCACAGAATTATGCAACCACAATCATTTTTAGAACATTTTTGTCCCCTCTAAAACAAATCTTATACTCTAGCTATCCCCCCACTAGGTCTTTTGTGACTGACTGATTTTTCACTTAACATAATATTTTCAAAGTTTATTTATATTATAACATTTATCAGTACTTTTTTTACTACTGGATCATATTTTATTTACCCATTCATAAGTTGATGGACATTTGAGTTGTCTATACCTTTTGGCTGTTATGAAGAATACTTCTGTACACATTCCTGTACAAGGCCTTGTTGGACATAAGTTTTCATCTTTTGGATGTGTATGTAGGAGTGGAATTATCAGGTCACCTGCTAATTACATGTTTTAACTTGAAAGGAACTGCCAAACTGTTTATCAAAGTAGCTTCACTATTTGATATTCTCACCAGTAGTGTATGAAGGTTTTGATTTTTCCACATCTTGCCAACACTTATTAATGATCTGACTTTTTGATTCTAGCAATCCTGGTGGTTGTGAAATGTTATCTCCTGGTTTTGATTTGCATTTTTCTGATGACTAATAATGTTGCACATACTTTCATGTGCTTTTGGCTGTACATCATCTGTACATATTTGTCAATATGTCTTTTATCAATTGCCTATATTTTAATTGGGTTATTTATTTGATCATCTGTACATATTTGTCAATATGTCTTTTATCAATTGTCTATATTTTAATTGGGTTATTTATTTTTTTTGTTAGTGGGTTATAATAGTTCTTTATGCAGGGTGGGAAAAAAGTAGGTTTACAGTTATGAGAGTGTGAAACAGTTTATTCTTATATTATTACTTTTTAATTATATTATTTTCCATATGAACAACTATAAATCTACTTTTGCCATATCCTGTATATTCTGGATACAAGTCTCTTATCAGATACCTGGTTTACAAATATTTTCTCCCATTCTGTGGGTTTTCTTTTTATTTTTTCTTAATGATATTTTATTGGTTTTGCTATTAGAGTTGTCCCAATTTTTCCTATTTTGCTCCCCTCCACCCAGCACCCCCCCACTCCCTCAGGCAATCCCCACACATTGTTCATGTCCCTGGGTCATACGTATAAATTCTTTGGCTACTGCATTTCCTCTACTGTACTTTACATCCCCATGTCTATTCTGTAACTACCTATTTGTACTTCTTAATCCCCTCAGCTCTTCACCCTTTCCCCTACGCCCCCTTCCCATCTGGCAACTTTCAAAAAGCTCTCCATATCCATGATTTGGTCTCTGTTCTTCTTGTGAACTTATTTGGTTTTTTAGATTTAATTGTTGGCAAGTACTGCATTTTGCCATATATAATATGCTCCTGTATATACTGTGCATGCATGTTTTTTTGCCAAGTCTTTAAGGAAAAATATCTATTGTTTTAATTTTTTAATTCAATTATTTATTTACTTATATTTAGAAACAAAGCTGATTATCATATTCCAGGGTATTATTTTGCATACAGTCATTGTTATTGCTTTCTATAGTTGCACTTTTACCATATAAGTACATATAAGAGAATTTAAAACATTTATATAGAGACAGAATTAATACTACCCATTTATAATGTGCATCCTTATTTTTTCCTCAAAAAAGTGAGCATTATACATGGTAAAATACAATATGTATTTATTGCCAGTTTATTGTTCATAGTTTTGATCTTCTTTCCTTAAATAAGTCCCTTTAACATTTCATATAATAATGGTTTGGTGATGATGAGCTCCTTTAGTGTTTTCTTGTCTGGGAAGCTCTTTATCTGCCCTTAAATTCTAAATGCTATCTTTCCTGGGTAGAGCAATCTTGGCTGTAGGTTGCTGCTTTTCATGACTTTCAATATGTCTTACCAGTCCCTTCTGGCCTGCAGTTTCTTTTGAGAAATCAGCTGACAGTCTTATGGGTACTCCCCTGTAGGTAAATAATGATTTTTCTCTTACTGTTTTTAAGATTCTCTCTTTATCTTTAACCTCTGGCATTTTCATTAGGATGTGCCTTGGTGTGGGTTCTTTGCATCCATCTTGTTTGGGACTCTGTGCTTTCTGGACTTGCATGTCTATTTCATCAAATTAGGGAAGTTTTCTTTCATTATTTTTTCAAATAGATTTCCAATTTCTTACTTCTTCTGTTCTCCTTCTGGCACCCGTGTTATATAATGTTGGAATGCTTGGAGTTGTCCCAGAGGCTGCTTATATGATCCTTGTTTGCTTGTTTTTTTTTTCATTCTTTTTTCTTCTTGATGTTCTGATTGGTTATTTTTTGCTTCCTTATGCTCCAGATCATTGATTTGATTCTTGGCTTTATTCACTGTCCTATTGTTTCCCTGTAAATTGCTCTTTATTTCAATTAGTGTATCCTTCACTTCTGACTGGACCTTTTTTATGCTGTTGAGGTCCTTGTTAAGTTCCTTGAGCATTTTTGTAACCAGTGTTTTGAACTCTGCATCTGATAGATTGCTTATCTCCATTTGGTTTAGCTTTTTTTCTGGAGTTTTGATTTGTTCTTTCATTTGGGCCATGCTTCTTTGACTCTTCATTTTGATGGCCTCCCTATGTTTGTTTGTTTCTTTTAAAAAAATCTTTTTTGTATTTCTTTCCATTACCATATAGTCCCCTTATATTCTTCACCACCCCCAGCAGTCACCACACTGTTGTCCATGTCCATGAGTCCTTTTTCATTTTTGCTTAATTCCTTCAACCCCTAAAAATACCCCCACTAGCTGTTATCCTACTCTCCATCTATGAGTCTGTCCCCATTTTCCTTGTTTGTTCATTGGATTCCACATATGAGTGAAATCATGTGGTGTTTATCTTTCTCTGACTGGCTTATTTCACTTAGCATAACATTCTCCAGGTCCATCTATACTGTCACAAAGGAAAAAAAAAAATTTTTCCTGCTGAGTAGTGTTCCATTGTATAAATGTCCCATAGTTGTTTTATCCACTCATCTACTGATACAGACAGTGGGCTGCCACCATCTCTTGGTGATTATAAATAACACTGCAGTGAATATAGAGGTGCTTATGTTCTTTCAAATTAGTGTTTTGAATGCCTTCAGATATATTCCCAGAAGTAGGATCACTAGGTCAAAAGGCTTAATTTTTTGAGGTATCTCCATTCTGCTTTCCACAATGGCTGCATCAATCTGCATTCTCACCAAAGAGTAAAAGGGTCGCCCTTTTGCCACCAGCACTTGTTCATTGATTTTTTGATGATAGGTGTAACACCTATCATTCTGACAGGTGTAAGATGATATCTCATTGCAGTTTTAATTTGCATTTCTCTGGTGACCTTGGGCATATTTTCATATGCCTGTTGGCCATCTGTATCCTTGGAGAAGTATCTATTCAGATCCATGGCACCATTGCACATTTTTCCATTGGGTTGTTTGTTTTTGTGGTGTTAAGTTTTGTAACTACTGTATAAAATTTGGGTATTAACCCCTTATTAGATGTATCAGCAAATATGTTTTACCATTCTGTCAGTTGTCTTTATGTTTTATTGATGCTTTTCTGTGCTAAAACTTTTTAGTTTGATGTAGTCCCATTTGTTTATTTTTTTCTTGTATCCTTGCCTGGGGAGATATATGTGCTAAAAAATTGCTAATAAGAAATGTCTGAGATTTTGCTGCCTATGTTTTTTTCGAGACTTTTTTTGATCTAACATTTAAATCTTTGATCCATTTTGAATTTATTCTTGTGTGTGGTGAAAGAAGGTGATCTAGTTTCATTTTTCCGCACATATCTGTCCCATTTTCCCAACTCCCTTTGTAGAATAAACTATTTTTAGCCCATTGTATGTGCTTGTTTCCTCTGTGGAATATTAATTGACTATAAAGCTGTGGATTTATTTCTGCAGTTTCTATTCTGTTCCATTGATCTCCTTATCTATTTTTATGCTAGTACCATACTGTTTTCATTATTATGGCCTTATAGTCTAGTTTGATATTAGGTAGTGTGATTCCTCCAACTTTGTTCTTCTTTCTCAGGATCGCTGCTGCTATGTGGATCCTTTTGTGGTTCCATATAAATTTTTGAAATATTTGTTCTAGTTCTATGAAATACTGGAATCTTAATAGGAATTGCATTGAATCTGTAGATTACTTTGGGTAGTATGGACACTTTAGGGACATTAATTTTTCCTATCCATAAATATGGTAAGTGCCTCCACTTACATGTATCTTCTTCAGTTTATTTCTTCAGTGTCTTATAATTTTCCAAGTATAGGTCTTTTACATCCTTGGTTAGATTTATACGTAACTATTTTATTCTTTTTGTAGCAGTTATGAATGGGATTGCTTTTTAAATTTCCCTTGTTTTAGTTTGTTATTGGTATATAAAAATGTATCTGATTTCTGCATATTAATTTTGTATCTTGCTACTTTGCTGATTTCATTTGTCAGTTCTGGTACTTTTTTGGAGTCTCTGGGGTTCTCTATGTACACTATCTTCTGTAGATGACTCTGTGCACTATGTACATGTCATCTGCAAATAAAGACAGTTTTACTATTTTCTTCCAATTTGGATGTCTTTTATTTTTTCTTCTTATCTAATTGCTATGGCTAGGACTTCCACTACTATTTGAGTAAGATAGGTGAAAGGGGCCATCCCTGTCTTGTTTCAGATCTTAAGAGGAATGCTTTTAGGTTTTGCCCCTTGGGTGTGCTTGAGTATGGTACTGGAAGTGGGTTTGTCATATCTGGCCTTTATTATGTTTAGATGTGTTTTCTTTATTCCCACTTTGCTGAGTGTTTTTATATCAAATTGGGTGCTATATTTTATCAAATGCTTTTTCAGCATCTGTTGATATGATCAGGTAATTTTTATGCTTCCTTTTGTTTGTGTGGTGAATCATATTTTGATTTGCGAATGTTGTACCAACATTGCACTCCTGGAGTAAATCCCATATGATCATGCTGTATAATCTTTTTGATATATTGCTGTATTCAGTTTGCTAATATTTTGTTGAGGATTTCAGCATCTATGTTCATCAGCAATACAGGCCTATAATTTTCTTCCTCTGTAGTGCGTTTACTGGTTTTGGAATTAGGATAATGCTGCCCATCGTAAAATGAATTTGGAGCTCTCCTTTCTCTTAAATTTTATGAAATAATCTGAGAACGTGTTAATCCTTCTTGGAATGTTTGGTAAAATTCACCTGTGAAACCATCCAATCCAGTGCTTTTGTTTGTTGGGAGTTTTTTCATTGCTGCTTCAATTTCACTAGGTGCAATCTGTCTACTCAGATTCTCTGATACTCCCCTTTTCAGTTTCAGAAGATTATATGTTTCTAGGAGTTTATCCATTTTGCCCAGGTTGTCCAGTTTGTTGGCATGTAATTGTTCATATTATTTTTTTACAATTCATTTTACTGGTTTGGTGTCAACTGTTACTTCTCTTCTTTCATTTCTGGTTTTATTTATCTGGGTCCTACTCTTTTTTTCTTCATGAATCTTGGTAAAGTTTTTTCCATCCTGTTCATCTTTTCAGGAACTAGCTCTTGGATTCATTGATTTTTTGTATCATTTCATTGATTCTGCTCTGATCTTTATTGTTTCCTTCCTTCTACTGACTTTGGGCTTTGTTGTTGTTCTTTTTCAGTTTCCTTTAAGTGTAAAGTTAGATTGTTTATTTGAGCTTTTTCTTGTTTTGGGGGTTTTTGTTGGTTTTTTTTTTTTTTTTTTTTTGAGATAGACCTGTAACGCTATGAATTTCCCTTTAGGATTGCTTTCCCACTGTCCCACAGATTTTGGATTGTTGTGCACTCATTTTCATTTGTTTCATGGTATCTTTTGATTTCTTCCTTGATCTCATTGACCCATTCATTGTTTAATAACATGTTATTATTTAGCTTCCATATCTTTGCATGTTTTTCAGTGTTCTTGTGATTGATTTCTAGCTTCATAGCATTGTCAGAGGAGATGATTGATATGATTTCAGTCTTCTTAAATTTATTGAACTTGTTTTGTGTGCTAATAATTGGGGTATCCTAGAAAACATTCCATGTGCACTTGAAAGATGTGTATATTCTGGTGCTCTGGAATGAAATTCTCTGAAGAATTCAACTAAATCCATATGATCGTGTGTCAATAAGGCTGCTTTTTTTTTCTTTGTGATTTCTCATCTGGAAGGCCTATCAATTGAAGTAAGTCGGGTGTCAAAATCCCCAACTATGAATGTATTTCTGTCAACCTCTTTCTTTATCTCCATCAGGATTTTCTTTACATATTAAGTTGCCCCTAGTTGGGTGCATAAGTGTTTTACCATGGTTATATCCTCTTGTTGGATACTTTCCTTTATCATTATGTGGTATTCTTCTTTGTCTCTTACTGTGGCCTTGGCTTTAAAGTCTATTTTGTCAGATGTAAGTACCGCTACTGCAGCTTTTTTTTTTTCTTTTCCATTTGCATGAATTATCTTTTTCCATCCCTTTTACTTTTAGCCTAGGTATATCTTTCGATCTGAGATGGGTCTCTTGGAAGCAGTATATATTATGAGTCTTGTTTTCTTATCCATTCAGGTACCCTGTGTACATCTCTTGATTGGAACATTTAAGCCATTTGCATTTAAGGTGGTTATTGATAGATATGTATATAGTGCCATTTTATTGTTAGAATGTTTTCCTCTATTTTCTTTTTCTTTTTCTTCTCAAAGCAAGCCCTTTAGCACTTGTTGCAGTACTTGGTTTGGTGTTAAACTCATTTAGGTTTTTCTTCTCTGGGAAGTTTCTTATTTCTCCTTCAATTTAAAAGAAAACCTTGCTGGATGAAGTAGCCTTGGCTGTAGGTCATTGTTGTTTATCACCTTGACTATTTCATACCACACCCTTCTGTCCTGAAATGTTTCTGATGAAAATCAGATGACAGTGTAATTGGTGCCCCCTTTTAGGATATTTTTAGGGGTCTTGAGGATTCTGTCATTGTTTTTAAGCCTTGTTATTTTAATTATGATGTGTTTTGTTGTAGGCCTCTTTGGAGCAGAGTAATTTTTGTGGGTGGGGGTATTTCCTCTCCACAGGCTGATATCACTTGGAGAGGCATCTTGTTTGGGACTCTGAGCTTCCTAGACTTGTGTGTTTTTCCTTTACCAGATTAGGGAAGTTTTCAGTTATTATTTCTTCAAATAGGTTCTCAATCCCTTTCTTGCTTTCTTCTTCTGGTATTTCTGTCACAACATGAAGCTTGTTATGCTTCATGTTGTCCAAAATGTTTCTTAAGCTCTCCTCATTTTTTAAAATTTTTTCTTTTTGGTCCTCTGCGTGGGCATTTTTTTTCCTACCTTGTCTTCCAAATTACTGGTTCGATCCTCTGCTTCATCTAACCTACTGTTGATTTATTCCAGTGGTTATTGATTTCTGATATTGTATTCTTTATTTCTGACTGGTCCTTTTTTTTTTTCTATGTCTTTTTTCCTGCTATTCAGTATTCTTATAATCAGTACTCTAAACACTCTATCTCATAAATTGCTTTTCTCTATTTCATCTAGTTCTTCTTGTGGAGAATTCTCTTGTTCTTTCATTTGGAGTCTGTTTCTTTATTTTTCTATTTTGGCTGCTTCTTTGTATTTTCCATGTTAGATGTTAAACTAATCTGTTGTTAAAAATGACCATTTGCTATACTAATCGAGGTATAAACTGTGGCTTTGTTTAAGCTCCACAGGGTGGGGCAGAACAATTCCTGTAGGCAAGGCTATTGCTTCTTCTCAGGCTGATGCCAATTGGGGAGGAATGCTCTGCCTGAGAGAGATGGCTCCAGCAGTATGGGGAATGACTCTGCACAGGGATCCTGGTGGCTGTTCCTTCAGTTCTCTCCACAGAGCCACTAACCCCAGATTCTCCTCAAGCATCTCTAGTCTACTCTACCCTCCCTTTGCTGGCACCCAAGCTAAGTGGCTGCAAATGAAATTTTGTGCTTTGGCCCTTCAAGAGGATCTCTGAGTTTCTAGCTGTCTCTTCCTAGTAGACAGAAACCCTACTGCTTTCACAGCTGGATGTTATGTGGGTTCTTTTCCAGCACTGGTGCTGTAGGTTGTGGAGCCCAGTTATGGTTTAGACTTCACACTTCTCAGGTGAACCCCCTGCCCAGCCGCTGAAATATCCCTCTGGACATTCAGCTGCTGCCTGTGGGAGCCCTGCCTGCCCTCTCGCATCTCCTCATGCTGTACCAGTCACATTGTGGTGAAGTCATTTCCTCTGTCTGTCCTTGGTCATAAGGCTTCTCTCTACCTAGTGTTCACTTAGTTATTCAGGATGATTCCTCTACAGTATAGTTGTAATTCCAGAATTGTCCTGGGTGGAGGTTAGTGTAGCTTCCACCTACCCCTTTGCCATCTTGGATCCTCTATTTTTATTTTCTTGATGGTATTCTTTCAAGCTCAAGTTTTCAGTTTTGATAAAGGCCAGTATATTTACTTTTTTCTTTTGGTGTTATATCTAAGAATCTACCACCAAATTCAACATCATGAACATTTACCTCTGTATATTTTTATAATTTTAGTTTTTATACTTAGGTTTCTGGTTCATTTTCAATTAAGTTTTATATATGATATGAAGTAAATAAGCATCCAGAATTATTCTTTTGAATGTAGATATACAGATGTTCCACTATATTTTGATGAGACTGTTTTTTCCACATTGAATGGTCTTGGCACCCTTGTCAAAAATCAGTTGACCATAGATGTGTTCATTTATTTCTTGAATCTCAAATCTATTTTTTCATTCCAGTGCCATGCTACCTTGAATATCATTGCTTTCTAGTAATTTTTTGAATCTGGAAGTGTGAGTACCCTGACTTTGTTCTTTGTTTTCAAGATTATTTAGGCTCTACTGGGTCTGTTGCCTCTCCATGTGAATTTTATATGATTTTGTTATTCTTTATTTATTGATTGATTTGTGGGAGAGAGAAAGAAACATTAATTTTTTTGTTCCACTTATTTATGCGTTCATTGATCAACTCTTTTATGTGTGCTGACCAGGGATCAAAACCACAACCTTGGCAAGTGGGGATAAAACTCTCACCAACTGAGCTACCTGGCCAGGGCCTCCATGTGAATTTTAGAATAAACTTGTCACTCCTGCAAAGAAGCTAGCTGGGATTCTGATAGGGATTGCCTTGAATCTTTTTTTAAAGATGTTATTTATTTATTAATTTTTAAAGAGAGAGAGGAAGGGAGAGAGAAAGGAAGGGAGAGAAACATCAATGTGTGGTTGTAGTTGCCTCTCATGTGCCCCTTATTGGGGACCTGGCCCGCAACCCAGGCATATGCCCTGATTGAGAATCTAACTGGCCACCATTTGGTTTGCAGGCCTGTGCTCAATCCCCCGAGCTACACCAGCCAAGGCTTGGCTTGAATCTTTAGATGGCTTTTGGTCTTATTGCCATCTTAGTGCTGTTCCAGCTCATGAACACAGGTTATCTCCCCATTAATTCAGATCTTCCTTAGTTTCTTTCAAGATTGTTGTAGTTTTCAGAGTATAAGTTTTGCATTGCTTTTGTTAAATTTATTGTTAAGTATTTTATTTGTTTTGATGCTATTGTAAATGAAATTGTTTTCTTAAATTCATTTTCAGATTGTTCATTGCAAGTATTTTGAAGTAAAATTGATTTTTATACTAAGATTTGGTATCCTGCAACCTCGTTAAACTCATTTATTAGTTTTAAAAGTTTTTTTTTTAAAGATTCCTTAGGATTTGCTGTGTATAAGAGCATGTCAAGTGTGAGTAGAGGTAGCTTTATTTCGTCATTTCCAGTTTAAATTCCTTTTATTTTCTTGCTGTTTCTTTTAAAAATTGTTTTATAGAACTCAGAGTCAGAGAATGGAGTAATCACCCAAACTAAATAATTTATTTCAAAGCTGTTTTATGAGAGAATATTTAAATATTTGAATGCTGAATCAGATACTTTAGAGAGATTGTTTATATATAATTTATATTTTTAGTTGAAATACAAATTTTTTGTATGTTGAAACAAACATTAGCTTGGTCTATTGTAGGTGATTTTCAAGTTGGTTTTGTTTCCCCTTAGCATCATTTTCTATTTAGAATACCAACTTTCTTGCCAGAGTACTTTGTAGAGTAATGTTAAAAGGAATAAAATCTGGCTTTTAAACTAGAAATTGATGACTGACTTTACTTGCTGAACTCCCATGTTTTTGTTCACAGAGGTTTTTATCTGACATAACTCTTATTTTTCTTCAGCAACAGAAAGTTCATGAGACAGTTTTCTAGATTGTGGCCTTCACATCCTTGGTTAATTAATATAAGCACTTTGCCTTGTAGTTTGAAATTATTACCTGGTGGGTGGGGGGGCATTCTCATGGTACAATAGAGATCCTAGGAAAATGAAAAGAGTTGTGAGAGGAAGGAGAAAGTATGTGTAAAAATATAAAAACTTTCCTGAATTCAGCCATCATTTGTTAAGTACTTGGCATTTACAGACTTTGTGTTAATCATAGGGAACACAGTACTGTCCTCAAGAATTTCCATGTTGCCCTGGCTGGTGTGACTCAGTGGACTGAGTGCAGGCCCACGAACCAATGGAATGCTGGTTCAATTCCTAGTCAGGACACATGCCTGGGTTGCAGGCCAGGTCCCCTGTAGGGGGTGCGAGGGAGGCACCTTGAAATATCACACATTGATATTTCTCTCATTCACCCTCCCTTCCCCTCTCTCTAAAAATAAATAAATAAAATCTTTAAAATTTTTTTCACATTGCCTCAAATATTGCCTTTATAAAATGAATAGAAAGAATTATTGGTTAATTAGTAATCTTAACAAAAAGTAGCACATGAAGATGTTATATAACTGAATGAGGGAACAGAACCTGAACTTTTGTTTGATCAAGCTACTCTCTCGCCTAGTTTGTCTTCCTCCCATAGGTTTTGAATTCTAACACTTGATCACTGAGTGTTTGAATTCAAACACTGAGGCTCCACCTTGCCCACTATCTACACAGAGTAGTAAATAAGTTCAGTGTAGCATTCAGAAGTGTCTCTCAAAATACATAGTGGATCCTACTCCACTTTGTCTGGCTCATCTTTGTCTGGCTCTTCTCTCCACCCTTCTTTTTTTCCCTTTTTAGCTAATACCTAGATTCTCTACTCTAAAATGACAGTGCAAAATCAGGTTGCTGATAGCCTTTTTCTTTCCCCATTCCTTTTCTTCTTTCCTTCACATTGATCCTGTGTCTTTCTTTTCATTGTTTCCACTCTACAGCACAAAAGACTTAGAAACTGGTCTGGCAAAAGTCATACTCTCCTTGGATAGTGGGGAAGGGAGAGAAGCTGGTATGAATAGGTGGTTGGGGATAGGGTAATGACTATTTCATTACATTTTATAAATGAAATGAAAAAGAACATGCTATAGGAAACCTGTCCATTTTGTGTCAGCAATTATGTTGATCTTATTAATGTGAGCCTCAGTTCTTTTTTTAGTGCAATGTGAGCCCCTTTTCTTTTCTTCTGTGGCTGCCCCCATATTTCACTGTTAAGCCCAGAAAGAAGAATTGAGAAAAAAGGATATCTTTCTGTGTATAGAACAAAGGACTGTGGGTACTGGCCATAATTTGCTCTCCACTTTTGAAGCCTGAAAAGCCAGCATTCAGGCTGCCAGATCCAATAAGCAGAGACAGGGATTGAATCTTTATGGGTGCTTCATTCAGATGGCTGGCAATCTGAGAAGATGGTGGGTTTGTACCCTAACAAACCATTTTACATTTCCTTTCAAGCCAGCCTTTTTATAAGTGGGCAAAAGTGTAGATAAAAAAGTACAGGTACGGGATTTGGAATTCAGGAAGGAGGTTAATCAGATAAAAGTTGCAGTTACCCGGGGATTTCTCTAACATTCTTTTATCCCCTGACTGGTTATTTTATTTTTTTAAGACATTTATTTATTTATTTATTTATTTATTTATTTATTTATTTATTTATTTTAGAGAGAGAGGAGGGGAGAGAGAAGGAGAGAGAGAAATCAGTGTGTGGTTGCCTCTTATGTGCCCCCTACTGGGGACTTGGCCCCTAACTCAAGCATGTGCCCCAACTGGGAATCAAACCAACGACCCTTTGGTTCGCAGGCCAGCGCTCAGTCCAGTGAGCCACACCAGCCAGGGCTTGACCAGTTATTTTCTTTATCTGTGTCCTGTGTCCTGGGCAGTAGACTATCTCTCCCTGGAACACAGTGGCTCAGATACCACCTTGATTCCTTATGGTATCTTCTGAAGCACAAACATGAATTGCTTGTGGTCTCTTGGAGTCAGGGTGGGTCTTATCCACAGTTCCTGAAACAGTAGCTTTTCACATGTATTAACTACTATACTAAGCTTATTAACTATTACCTGAAACTAAAACTTTCTAACTCCTGACTCCCTCATCAATTTGGACATAAATATTCCCTCTTTAATTTAAAGGCAACAGTAGCTATTTTCTTAACACTGTTATTTATATAAATTTTGGTTTATTAAACTTGAAATTTTATTATTTCTTCTGCATAGTTAATAAAATTATGTAGTTAATAACAAATTAATAAAAAGGAGCAGAACAATTATAATTTGCATTATTTGATACTTTTCTTAAAATATTTTCAAATATATTTTTCTATTACTGTTCTGTAGCTTACACAAGAAAGAAATTTAATAAATTAACTAAAAATGAATGAACAACCTGTATTTGTGAATGGGCCTGGGGTTCCATGGCATGTGCCAGTAGGGATGGCCTTTAATAATGACTGCCAAGTATAGAAGTGGACACTGTTGTTTTTACAGAGGTCATGGTCACCAGATCTGACTTTACCTTGAGAAGAGAGAATAGCAGAATGCTTTGAGAAAATGGGCTGGTGAAAGAATTGAAGATTATGAAACCTTGAATTTTCTATTTAAAGAGCTTGTTAAGTTTTCTGTTTTAAATTTCTTTGTTCTGGATGGACAGGAGCCCTTTTAACAATGGGAGATTGAGAGAATTCTGCAACCCATGACAAGCTGTGAAAGGTTACTAAGGAGATTCTTATGAGAAGGAGTAGTATTTAAATGATGTCATTGAACTCTGACTTCTAAAGGCAGGAAATGAAAGGAGGAGGGTGCTTTTATTTCACTTCTTTAACATTTTAGGAAGCAAGCAAAAGCAAGAATCTCTTTTCCTTAAACACAGAATTCATTTGATTTGGACAAAATTAATTTGTGTGGTGTTAACATTGTATTTTAAAATATTTTATTTAAATGTAGGGCATTGAGAAACGTGCACAGATTATTAAGTTATAGCTTAAGCAGTTTTTATGGATATTTTATGATGTAATTTTAATGTTGTATTTTAGTGTCATTTAAATTCACTCTACTTATTACATATGTGTCTTTGAAAAATACTAAAATTTTTTATTTCAAGTGAAGGTCAAAATGATCATTTCAAAGCATTACAAAGATTTTACTTAGTTTTTCTTTTGAATTGTATGTTGTATTCCTCCATTTTCTTTCCTAGTCTCCTGTTTATTAAAACAAAAGCAGAGAAAGAATTTCTTCCAGGGAGGAAGGAGACATTCTGTTTGGGACTTGTTTAGTACAGTGCTAGTCAATAGAAATATAATGGGAGTCACGTATCTAATTTTAAATTTTCTAGTAGCCACATTAAAAAGTGTAAAGAAACAGATGCAAGCAATTTTATGGTTTATTTTATTTAACCTAATATGCGTCAAACATTACTATATCAACACAAAATCAATATAAGAATTATTACTAAACCATTTTATATATTTTTTTCATGCTAAGTCTCAAATTTGATGTATATATTTTACTTCAGCTCCTCTCAATTTGGGCTAGCCATACTTCAGGTGCTTTATACCCACATTTGGTTAAAGGACTAGGGAGAAGAAGGAATGGAAGTGTTTGAGAAATGAGAAATTTCAAAGAACCAGAAAAGTTTTAGTGCTGAATTATTTTTTCAAAAATATGAGGTTTAAAATAAAATTATGGGGCTTATTGGAGAGGCAGTAACAGCATGTTGAGGAGTTTGATTAAAGCCTGGTAAAGGAGAAGATACATATTCTCAAGTATACTGCATATCTAGGTAGGCAGGGGGCAGAGATTTGCAGCATGGATGACTCTGTTAATGAAGGGAGTGAGTTCAGTGGCCCAGGCATCAGAGTCTGGGTTACCAAGTCCTTGAAGAAGTTGTTGAAAACTAGACTTTTTTTTTTTTTTAAAGAAACAAACATTTATTGAGCACCTGCTGTATCTGGGTTCTCTTCTAGGATTTAGGATACAATAGTGTACAAAATATAAAAACTTTTGGCCCTTAAATGTTTGCATTATAGTAGGGATAGACAGACAATACATATTTAGATTAAAAAATCTGTAGTACCTTAGAAGGTTATCTGTGCTATGGAGAAAAGTAATATAGGGAACTGTGATGAGAGCATGGTAATGCCAATGATGGTGGTGGGTTTGCAGTTTTTAATAAGGTGATCAGAAGACCTCCCAAACTGGTTACAAAAGAGAAAAACCTTTTGAAGGAGGTAAGGGAGCAGGTATATAGTTATGATGGAGAAGAGCATTTTAGATAGAGGGAAGAGTACTACATAGGTCCTAAGGTGGGGAATATGGCAGGAAGCCAGTGTGGTGAGAAAAGAGAGGAATGGGGTACCAGATTATAAACTTAGTTCTCAAACATTGATCTACATAGAAGTGCCCCAGGAATCGTGTTAAAATTTAAATTCTGATTTGGTTGCTTTTGAGTGGGGCCAGAGATAACAAACTCTAAGGTGATGCTGCTGATGATACTTTGATTAGCAAGGATGTAGGGCCTTAAAGGCATTGTCAGACTATGTAAATAAGAGAGTTTTGAGATCATCAAAAGAATGAGGGTAGGATAGAGAAGTGACTAAGGGCTGAGCTCTGGGATACTCCAACATTAAGAGGCCTTTGAGACACAGATATCAGCAGAGAAGCCTGAGAAGAAGCCTGAGAAAAAGTGACCAGAAAAGCAGGAGGAAAACCATGTCAGGGTTGTGTCCAGGAAACCAAGTAAGTGAAATATTTCAGGGAGGAGAAAGTATCAGCTGTGTGAAATGTTGCTTAACAGACCAAGTAAGATGAGAACTAACAATTGGTTATTGAGTTTTACAATGTGGTAGTTACTGACAAGCAGTTTTGGTATAGTAGTCTGTGGGCAAAAGTCCTATTGGAGTGGGTTTAAAAGGGAAAAAAAGAGAAAAATTGAAGACAGTAATAAAAAGCAATTTATTGAGTCATTTTTTCCTATAAAGTGTGAGTATATTGGTTATCTGTTGCTACAAATTACTCTAAAATTTAGTGGCTAAAAAAACATCCATTATCTCTTAGTTTCTGGTGGTCAGGAATTTAGGAGTGACTTATCTAGGTGGGTGCTTCTGGCTCAGTGTTTCTCAAGAGGTTTTAGTCACGATATTAGCCAGGGTTGCAGTCACCTGAAGGCTTGAGGATCAGCTTCCAAGATGGTCCCCTCAAAGGGCTGTTGGCAGGAGGCCTCATTTCCTCACTGCACAGGCTTCTTCTCCATGTCTCTCCTTAGGTATCTTTACAGCATGGCAGCTGGCTTCTTCTAGGGAGTGTGAGTGTGATCCAAGATAGAGAAGCTAAAACATCTTTTATGACCTAGCCTTAGATGTCATTCCATCATTTCTGTTGTTTTCTGTAGGCCACATGGACACAGTGTGGGAAGAGATTGCACAGAGTATGAATATCAAGTGTGGGGATTATCAGGGACCGTCTTGGCAGCTGGCTAGCCCAGGGGAGCAAGGAAGTTGGGATGATAGCTAGAGAGCAAAGTGGGACCCAGTGAATTTTTTATTTTTGTTTGTTTTTTAACTGATAAAAGAAGTAACAGCATATTTGTATGTTGATCCAATAATGATCTAATATAGAAGGGAAGATTGATGATGCAGAATAGAGGGGGGAGAATCACTGGATTATCATTGAGGGAATGGGAGGCAGAGCACAAGTGAAGGTGTTGGGAACTGGCCTCACAAGGATGAGGATAGTCCTTGAGTAATATAAGGGAAGACAGAGTATGTGTGTATGGGCAGTGTTGAAAGGTGGGTTAGATGTGAGGATTTGCAAATGTTCTCTTCTGATTACTTCAGTTTGTGCAGTGACATGGGCGGCAAGGTCCTTGTTAGAGTGTGCAGATAGAAAAAGAGGAGGAAAGGTAGTCAGGACAGTGGGAGAGTGAATGAACTAAGGAAATGTCATGTGGCTTTTGGGCAGCATTAACTGCCCACACAAAATGCAGGATTGTGAATTTAAATGAACTTAATGCAATATCAGTCAGTATAGTGTTCTGTTTTGCTCCAGACACATTCAACTGTACAAAGTCAGGTGGGTGAATAGTTGGATTTAACCAGTGTGTGGTTTAGCCAAACAAGTACAAAGGGAGAAAAGGCAAGGGGTTTCAGGACAAATAATTATGTCTGACCTTGGAATTTAGCCTGCTGAAGAAGGAAAGTTGAAATGTAGGGGTGAACAGTGAGAGAGAATGAAGAGAACATAGGATCAATGGACTATAAGTTGGTGGGGTCAAAGGATTATTAGTCAGATACTAGAGGTAAAGAGCTAGAAAGCTAGGAGGAGGTGGTCAAAGAGAAGGATACTTGATATTGGGATGATTGTAGTCACTGGTAATAAGGAGGTCTGGGGTATTGCCATGGCAGTGAGAAGCTGAGGTCAGGTGGAGGAAAGATCATTAGAGGAGTTCACAGGAATGAGAGGCCAGGGTATCAGAAGGGTCATGTTAACATCAAGCATGAGAAGAGGGAAGTGACAGGAAATCAGCAGCTAGAGTCATTGAGACATGAGTGGGGATTACTGGGGGCAGTGTGTGGGGTTAGATGACAGCAACAAGGAGGGATAGTAGGTGTAGGGTCTGGTGATGTAAGAATCAGAACTGGGGAGTTTTAAGGAGTGGGGAGGGAGAACGGTGAGGAAGCATCATTGAGAAGCAAGGACATCTTTCTAAATTCCAGGCCCAATGACTTGAGAATTATTACAGAAAAAACAGCCAGGACGAACATTTCTCTCTGGGGCCATTCAAATTTAGGTTAGGACAGAAAGGTAAAGGGGGAACATTCAGAGAAGTTGAAGACACTAAGGAACCGTTAGTTCTGAAGGACACAAGGAAGGATTTCTGGAATTGGGAAGGGGTGAGTGACAGGTCTCAAGGAGGGGAATGTAGAACCTTATGGAGGTGCAAGTTGGGATGGGTAATGGGAGCCTGTGTCAAAATGGGTACAAGCAAAGGTGGTATTAGCGCTGGTGCTCTCAAGGCAAATAAGGTGGTGTAGCTCTGGGTGCTGGAGATGAGTGTGATGAAGGATCCTTTTGGCACCTGCATGTGGAAATACCTAACTACTCCCTCACAGTGGAGCAGGCAGCTGTTCAGAGAAAGAAAAGACAAGATAGCCCTTCTTACGAGGGTAACAACGAGGAGAGATTGTTGGGAAAACAGAAGGCAGACTGCAGTACTTAAATTTGGTATGCTGGTAAACTGGCTCCCAAAACAAACAAAAAAGCCCCACTGATTTCTGTGGTATAAATACTGCCACTTGGCCAATTTCAGGCTGTCAGAAATTTAACCAACCAGTTTGCAAAATTCTGGAATAGTTACACCTTGGCTCTTGATAGTGGACGTGAGCTCTGTAGCACACTATATACATTAGAGCTGACTCCATTTGTTTAACATTGTTTTGCAGCTTTACTCAGGAGTAGGCAGTCCTGAGTAATTACGTAGTGTAATGTCTTAGTAAGTTATATAGTGTAATTTACTAAGTGATCACCCTGATAAATCTCACACCCATCTGATACCATTCATAGTTATTAGAATATTATTGACTGTATTCCCTATGCTGTAATTTACATCCTTATGACTGTTCTGTAACAACCAATTGGTACTTCTCAATCCCTTCACCTGTTTCTACCCACCCCTCAAACCCCTTCTGTCTGACAACTGTCAAAATGTTCCCTGTGTCTATGAGTCTGTTTTTGTTTTTCTTATTCATTTATTTTTTAGATTGAATTATTGATAGATATGTATTTATTGCCATTTTATTGTTTATATTTTGATCTTTTTTTCCTCCTCCTCTTCTTAAAAAAGACCCTTTAACATTTTGTATATGCTAGTTTGGTGGTATTGAACTCCTTTAGCTTTTCCTTGCCTGGGAAGCTGTTTATCTGACCTATTCTAAATGATAACTCTGCTAGGCTGAGTAATCTTGGTTGTAAGTCCTTGCTTTTCATAATTTTGAGTATTTTGAGTCAATCCCTCCTGGCCTGAAAAGTTTCTCTTGAGAAATCAGCCAACAGTTTTATAGGATCTCCCTTGTAGGAAGTTAACTGCATTTCTCTTGTTGCTTTTATTTATTTGTTTGTTTGTTTGTTTGTTTGTTTAATTATGCTATTACAGTTGTCCCAATCCCCCCTTCTTGTTGCTTTTAAGATTCCCTCTTTGTTTTTAACCTTTGGCATTTTAATTATGATATCTCTTGGTGTGGGCCTCTTTGGTTTCATCTTGTTTGGGACTCTCTATGCTTCGTAGACTTGTATGTCTATTTCCTTTAAGAGGTTAGGGAAGGTTTCCATCATTATTTTTTCACAAAGGTTTTTAATTCCTGGCGCTCTCTCTTCTCCTTCCAGCATCCCTATGATGCAAATGCTGGTATGCTTGCACTTGTTCCAGAGGCTCTTTATACTATGGTCATTTTTTGGATTCTTTTTGCTGTTCTGATTGCATGGTTTTTTGCTTCTTTATATTGCAAATTGCTACATTTGGTTCTTAGCTTCATCTATGCTATCATTGATTCTCTGTAAATTATTTTTTTATTTCAGTTAGTGTGTCTTTCACTTCTGATTGACCCTTTTTTTATGCAGTTGAAGTTCTCACTAAGTTCATTTACCATCCTTAAAACCGGTGTTTTAACTGCGCCTAGTAGATAGTTTATCTCCATTTTGTTTAGTTACTTTTCTGGAGTTTTATTCTGTTCTTTCATTTAGGCCATGTTTCTTTGTCTCCTCATTTTGACAGCCTTCCTGTGTTTGTTTCTGTGTATTGGATTGGCTAAAAAGTTCATTTGTTTTTTTTCCATAAGATGGTTATAGTCGCACTTAGTTTTCTTTAACTTCATTTGAAACAATTTTGTCAGATTATATTGTGACAGCTGTCATATCAGAGTATCAGCGTGCATTTAATGCTGAAGATGGAAGAAAATATGCAACATTTTCAGTGTGTTATGCTTTATTATTTCAAGAAAGATAAAAACACAACTGAAATGCAAAAAAAAAATTGTGCAGTGTATGGAGGAGGTGCTGTGACTAATAGAACATGTCAGAAGTGGTTTGTGAAGTCTCATACTGGAGAGTTCTTGCTGGACTATTCTCCATGGTCAGGTAGACCAGTTGAAATTGATAGCTATCAAATCAAGACATTGAGAACAATCAATATTATAGCACATGGGAGATAGCAAACATACTCAAAATATCCAAACAATAAAGTTATTGTTAAAAATGAAAATGTGTCTTTTATTTTATGGAAAAAAAAAACATATGGACTTTTTGGTTAACCCAATATTGGTAGAGCTGCTGTTTCCCAGGCTTGGTAGAGTGGCCTGATGTAGTAGGTATTCACTAGGGTTCAGTGACACAGCCTCCCTGATCACCCAAGTTGGGCCCTTGAGGTGCACAGCCCATGTGGGCTGTATACACTCTCTTCTTGTTGTTGAGCCTTGATTGCTTTTGGCACATCAGTGGAAGGGAGTTACTCCTCCAGGCTGATCAGCTGCAAGAATTGGCTGTAATCACTGACCTCTGACCATGGTGGGAACCAGCTGTGCAGGGCCCCATCCCTCAGAAAAGGACTTACTTCAGTGGAGCTCTCCTGTCCACTGAATCATCCCCTGGAGTATGTCATTTGTGGAGGTGGTTGGGTGATGGTGCTTTGGTGTGGTTGGTCTGAAGCTGTCCACTGGGTGCATTGGCTCTGGGACCTTGTGGCGGTGTAGGCCAAGGTCAGCCACTGCATACTGGGGCCACATAGTGAGAAGTATCAGGTACGCTGGGGCCAGATGTTGCTTGTTTGAGAGATTGTAGTAAAATGTGAAGCCTGAGTCAAGAGAGGACATTTGTATTGAAGAGTCACTGGAAACAGCTTGAGTGGACCTGAAAGTTGGGTGGGACAGGGCTTTAGGGAATCACCAGGGCAGGGCAAATAGTGTGAGTCCGATTGGTGAAGACTCAGATATGGTGCCTGCATGTAGGCTCTGCTAGGGGTGGAGAAAGCTCAGCAAGAACAGTGGCCTCTGCCAGTGCTTCCATCTAAGGGAACATTGCCCTCCCTCAGCTCTCACCCTGATGCTGGACAATTCAGCTCCTCCCCTTATGGCTCTGGTGCCTTTTAACTGCTGCCCCAGTGCTGGAGCTGGGGGAGTGACCCCAGGTAAATGCATGAGCAAGCCCTTTAAGAGGAACTGCCTGGGACTCCAGAAGCCCTCTGTCTCCCTCAGCCACAATCCTTGATGGTTTCTCCAACCAGAAGTTATGGAAGCTTTTCTTCCTCACACTGGAACTCTGGGCTGTGGGGCGTGTTGTGGGGCTGGGACCCCTCACTCCTAAGAGGGACCTGCACAGCTGAGATATCCCCCCCAATTTTTGTTTGCCACACATGGGTGAGGGACCAGCTTGCTTGGTGTGTCTGCCCCTCCTACCAGTCTGCATGTGGCTTCTTCCTTAATTCCCTAGTTGTAGGACTTCAATTCAGCCAGATTTCAGTCCATTCTGAATGATGGTTGTTCTGTAGTTTAGTTGTAATTTTTATTATACCATCTTGACTGGAAGTGCTACAACTACTTACTTTGTTGAGCCCCTGTTTCCTACCTATAAACTGAGAATATCGCCCTGTGTCCCTGAGGTGATGGTAAGGATTGGAGAGATCAGGTATGAAAAGTGCTTAGAACACCGGTTCCTAGGATGGCCGATGCTATCTATCATTGTTATTATTGCCCTCACCTGAATGTAATATTTTATTAAAAGGAATTTGAATACCAGAGTATATACCTGTTTTCATATGCAAAATATAGTAGTAGAGATTTTAATTAACTTTTTGGAGAGCAGTTGGGCAATACTATACATGTCATACATCTAAGAGCATGAATTTAATTCATTAACTCTACTTACAGGACCGTTTCCAAAGAAATTAAGAATATGTGCAAAGCTGTAGCAAGAAGATAATTTGCAGCACTGTTTATTAGAGAAAAATTGGAGTCTGTCTAAACGTCTGTCATATAACAGAAGACTGTGCATTACTAAAAACAAATGAATGGGATAAAATTGTCTACATGAAAAGATATGTTTCATTATTGTATAAAACAGGTTATAAAATACATGTTAGGTACTGAATGATCCAATTTTTATTAAAAATATGCAAAAGACAAGTATAGTAAACTGCTAACAGTAATTGCCTTTTCGATTACATATGTGTGTGTGTGTATGCATGTATGTATGTATATATACATATATATCTGTATATCTATTCTTTTGATTGCTTGTATTTTCTTAGATTTATAATAAATATGTTTTGCTTTTGTAATAGGAAAACAAAAGAGACATCATGGGTGTTTGTTGGAGGGGGGATGGTGCTGTGAAGTGAAAAACTAAAGATAGAAACATACATTTTGCCTTCTTACTAGTCATGAATAACTGTAGCAGTTTGCTCAGTTTTGCTGTCCAAACTCCTGCAAGTCCAAGTCCAGTCCCCTGAGTAAGCAAGATGAAGAGAAGGCCAGCCAGAGCCATGCTCATTGCCAGCCTCAGGCGCCTGGTTACAAATCAAGAACTGTAGTTTAGTTGATTCCCATAAAATTCATTCTCTAGGAATTTTTGACGATTTTTGAGCTACAAGAGAAAATCAAAATAGGGTTGAGGTGGAAAGCATCTGTCGAAGGCAACTCAACAAAAGAAAATGAATGATACAAGGAAAAGTTAGCAGTTACAGGCCAGTCTAAAAAAAATGAACTGCTGTTTCTTTTAAAGCCTTTTCTTGAATATTGTTGAATTAGCACAGTTCATTTTCAAGAAACAGGATCTCGTGATTGTCACAAGTTATTCAAGCAATTAGAAACCAGGAAATTTACTCTTATGTAAACCAGTTCATGAGTCACAGTTAAACAAGTATAGTAATGAAGCTGTCAAATTCAGTGCTGTTTGGGTGTCATAAATTTTCCAAAATTTGTTTATTTTCTTTAGGTAAAAAACGAGTCCCATGTCCTAACAAAATTATCCTTTATTCCATTGTTTAGCGATATGAGAGTAAATCAGATTTTTAATTATGTGTTTAGTAGTAAAAAAAAGTAAGTATTAACATTTTTAATTGTAAAAATCAGGTAACTAAAGGGAAACGAAATAATTTACTGGCTTTAGTAAGGTGAGCCCCACTGGAAACAGGAGAGTAACTCTGAGCTTGGAAGGCCCACAGACACTTGCTCCCCTCCCTGTCCCTTCCCCTTGCCTTTCAGTACATCCCTCTGTTTCCTTTCTCCCTTCCCCCTCCCTCTTACTCTTTTCTTTCTTTCCTTTTCCTTTTTTTTCTACAGAGAAAGCACCTACCCTGTGCCAGACACTTTTTAGTCATTGGGAGTATAACAATGGGCAAAACAGACAAAAACTTCTGCTTGCGTGGATTTGCATTCCATTAGTTATAGATAATATATAAATGTACATAAAATATTATATGTTATTAAGTGCTGTGAAGAAAAATAAAGGAGGACAAGGGATAGAGTATAACTGGGCAGGGGATGGAGTAGCCAAGGAAAGGAGTATATTTTAGATGTGAAATACTCTCTTTTGAGATGACATTTGAGCAGAGATCTGAATGATGTGAGACAATAAGCCAGGCAGAAGAAAAAACAAGTGTGAAGGCCCTGCAGTGAGGTGTTGCCCAGGTGGGCCAAGAGCATCAAGGAGGCCATTGTGGCTAGGGGAGGTGATAGATGAGGTCAGACAGGTAGCAGGGAGCCAGGTCATGTCATGTAAGGCCTTTGTGGCCACTGTGAGCCCACACTTCAGTTTGGAAACCACTGGGGAGGTTCATTTATTACAGCAGCTAGTACTATTTTTACTAATACAGATACTGACATAGGTATCAAATGGATATGTGAGGACTATTGCATATTAAATTTCCTCTAATCTAGGAATAATTCCACTTGCAGATAATATAATTATATCGTTACATGTAGGTCTCCTCATTTCAATAATTAATCATTCATGAGATATTTTTAATCACATTTCTGAATTTTTCTCTTATGGTTGGTTTCTTATTTGAACATGTGTTTTGTCTTGTAGGATTTGTGAGCTAAGAAGTAAGGTGGCAAAGTTTTTTATATTGTGGTAATAAACACAACATAAAATTTGCCATCTTAACAACCATGTTTAAGTGTATAGTTCAGTGGTGTTAATTTTATTCCCATTGTTGTGTTCAGATCTCCAGAACCTTTTCATCTTGCAAGATTGAAACTTTTCCATTAAATACTAACTTCTCAAACCCCCTCTCAGCCCAGCCCCTCACATCCACGATTCTACTTTCTGTCTCTATGAATTTAACTACTCTACGTCCATCATGTAAGTGGGGCCTTAATAATATTTGTCTTTTTGTGACTAGTTTATTTTATTTAGCATAATGTTGTCCTCAAGATTCATTTATGTCAAAGCATGCGTCATTATTTCCTTTTTTTTGTTGTTAAGATTGAATAATATAGGCCCTGGCTGGCGTAGCTCAGTGGATTGAGCTTGGGCTGTGAACCAAAGCATCGCAGGTTCGAATCCCAGTCAGGGCACGATACTGGGTTGCAGGCCATGGCCCCCAGCAACCGCACATTGATGTTTCTCTCTCTCTCTCTTTCTCCTTCCCTTCCCTCTCTAAAAATTAATATATAAAATCTTTTAAAAAATTGAATAATACGCTATTGTATGTATATGCTGCATTTTGTTTATTTGTTGATCTGTTGATGGTCACTTGGGTTGCTTTCCCCTCTTGGCTCTTTGTTAAGAATACTGCTATGAACATGGTGTACAACCACTGGAGAGTTTTGAGCAGTGACATGATCTGGTCTGTCACTCTAAAAAGAAACAGACTTCACTCTGCTTCTTCCTTTTCCCCACTAAGGGTAAGCAGAGACTTTAGGTTTGTTTTAGCTGTGTTCCTAATGCTTACAGACTGTCTGGCATGCAAACATTTGAAGACATAAATGACAGAACTAAACACACTATGCTGCAAATTCTGAAGGCCATCATGTGATTTACATTGTGTTCAGTCAGACATATATTGAGGTAATGGTCCTTTACTATATGGGCATCACAAACCTCATTGAAAATCTGATGAAAAATACAGTGCCTTCCCCAGAAAACCAAACCCACAAATATACTAAGATGTTTACTTAAAATGTCAGTGAGTTCTTGAACTCCTGATGCCCCTAGAAGGACTTCATACAAAACTAAGGCATTGACTGTTTTTCTACTTTTGAGCTTATATTGGTTGTTTAGAGTACTTATCTTAGAGTAACATTGGAGATATAGACTCAATCAACCCCTGAGAAGACAGTGCCACTTAGGACAAATAGCAGGCTACATGGGACTTGCAGTTTTCACCAGCCTCATTTCATGGCAGGACAGATTTACTCCAGCCTTACAGAGCAGACCTGATTCCATATCTCCAGCTATGACTGAGTCCCTAACTCCTATCTGCTTCTGGATACAGAAATCAGGAGACTATGGCTGTAGCTTTTTTATTGCTCGGTTTTTCTGTTGTTTCTGGTCCATAGAGATGCTGATCTTTTTTTGAAGCATGGCTGTGTCTCAAAAAACATTTAAAAATTTTTTATCTGTATTTTCTTTGGAGTGTGTTTGATGTGGAATAACAGTCTCAAAGGGTGAGCTCACAGTAGCACATGACTGAAAAGTTCCCCTTCACTGGCAGTTGACTAAGCCAGTATATGAATTGATAGGGATGGGGTGGGGTGTGCATTAGGGTATCTCAACTCAACAGAAATAGTTTTGTGCTCACTATGCAACTTTCTAGAGAGAAAAGTAAAAATAAAAATTTACATCAAGCATTTGGGATCCTTTCTTGGAAAACATTTATTTGCCAAAAGCCTTTTGTGTGTGTGTTTCAGAGTTATGAAGCCCAATGAAACTAAAAGTCTGATCTCCTTTTTACTTGTTTCCTTCCTAGCTAGAGAAGAGATTTTTATCTTATCTCTGATGTTGCTGCCTGTGTGAGTTAGGATGCTTTCAACTACAAGCAATAAAAAGTAGCTTAACCTTCCATGTTTGTGTGAATGTATATATATATATGTGTGTCTCTGTGTTTATAGAACATACATGTACACACACACACATTGCAAAAGGGTCTGGAAGTAGTTAGGGGCACTCTTGTAACACTGAGCATACCTAACCATCTAGCTTTTGGTTTCTGAATAGGCTTCCCCACTAAAAGTAGCTGAGGTTACTTGGAGAAATGTCTGATTCCAGGGCTAGAGCAGGGAAAGTACAAGATGAGCCCAGAACATTGTGTACCAAGAACTAAGGAAGTACACCATATATTATGAGGGAGTATGTCCATACACTGGCACAAAGTAAATAAAAAGAACCAAGGTACTTATATGTGCTACAACGTAGATGAATCGCAGAAACATGCTATTTGAAAACGTCCACACTTAACAGGGTTGTCCAACCTTTTGGTGTCTCTGGGCCACACTGGAGGCAGAAGAGTTGTCTCAGGCCACACATTAAATACATTTTGACACATAATCACAAAAAAATCTCATAATGTTTTAACTTGAATTTATGATTTTGTGTTGGGCTGCATTCATAGCCATCCTGGGATGCATGTGGCTGACAGGCCGCAGATTGGACACCCCTGCATGATTTCATATGTATAAAATGCCCAGATTTTCCTTTCCTTTCCCAGAAAAGGAAATCTGTAGAAATAGAATAGATGAGTGGTTTCCTGGAGTTGAGAGTTGGAAAAGAAATTTGTTTTGGGAGTGATAAAAAAATTAAAATTTGAAAATTAGATTGTGGTGATGGTCACACAATTTTGTAAATGTGTTAAAAATCACTAAATTGTACAACTGAAGTGAATTTTATGGTTAGTAAACTATACCTCAGTAAGGTGGTTTATAAAAGCTAATCAGATTTGTTAAAAGGACTCAGGAGTTACCTTGAAGATACTCCCATTGGCCGATTCTGGGAATATTTGAGCATCAAAATAATACAATGACAATGGAATAAATATGTTGTGAAATTAAAAAAATCAATGAGTATATTTGATACATAAATAAATACATGAATAAATAAATGGGGGAGAAGGGAAAGTTCTTTCATTCACTACTCTGCCAACTGATAAATTTAGAAGGAACAATGAATAGAACATCATTATTTTTCAAACATCCTAGTAGTAATTGGCTCAGGCAAGAATCATGAAGGTTATTAAAACTAGCCACTGGAAGTTTGATGAGGACAGTGATACTGACATAGTTTTTGAGGAGCTCCTCTAAATTGATTTCAGAGGGAAAAAATAGTACACTGGAGTAATTTGGCAGAAGTACTTTAAGTGAGTGTGTACATTTTGTATTCCTGTGTAACAGTGTTGATAAAACTATTATCTTAAATTTAGCAACTTGAAACAATTACACATTTACTATCTCACAGTTCCTGTGAGTCAGAAGTCTAGGCATGGCTTTGCTTGGTCCTCTACTAGGGATCCTATAAAACTTGAATCCAGATGTCAACCAGGGCTGGGTTATCTGGAGGCCCTACTGGGGAAGGTTCGCTTCCTACTCTTGGGCTTGTTGGTCACATTCAGTTTCTTTCTTTCTTTTTTTTTTTTTTTATCTCACCCTGGGATATTTTTCTCATTGATTTTAGAGAGAGGGGAAGAAAGAGAGAGAAGCATCAATTGATTGCCTCCTTTTTGCACCGGGACTGTAGATCACATGCTCCCAGAGTGGGAATCGAACCCAGCAACCTTTCTGTTACAAAATAATGCTCCAACCAGCTGATCCAAACTGGCCAGGGCTGTATTCAGTTTCTTGTGGTGGTAGGACTGAGAGCTTCAACATTTGTTGGCCATTGGTTGGGGAATGCCTTCAGCACCCAGAGACTGTTTGAAGTTTCTTGCCATGTGGGCTCCCCAACATGGCCACTTGCTTCCTCACAGCCAGCCAGGGAGAGGAAACTCCAGTAAGACGAAAAGATAGATTATATGACATAATTACCTACTTCTAATAACATACATCCTGTCACCCTTGCTGTATTCTCTTAGAAGCAAGTCACAGGCCTCACCCACACTCAAGGGTGGGTCACACAGGTTTTGAACACCAGGAGGTGGGGATCACAGGAGCACCTCACAGTTTGTCAGCCACAGTGATCAAAGGTAAAATCACCAGTATTGAGACAAAGCAACACCGTGTACCTCCTGTTCCATTGAAGGGGACACAGTACCATGTCTGAGGTATTCCTGCCAAGTATGCAGAACCCAGAGAAATATGAGACAGACTGAAAAATCTTGCCTATACTCTTCAAAAGTGTCATTGTCATGGAAGACAAAGGCTGAGGTCCTGTTCTAGATTAAAGGAGACTAAAAGGATATAACAACAAATGGAATGAGTGATCCTGTGTTAGGAAAAATAGCTACAAAGGGCATATTTTGGGGACGGTTGGTGAAATTTGAGTATAGACTATGGGTTAGATGGTATCAGTGTTAAATTTCTTGATTTTGATAATTGTGCTCTGGTTATCTAAGACATGTCCTTATTTTGGGGAAATAAACACTGCAATATTTGAAGATGAGATGGCATGATGCAGGCAACTTATTCTCAAATGGCTTCAAAAGATTGTGTGTGTGTGAGACACACACACACACACACACACACACACACAGAACGCAAAGTTAATGGGACAAAATGTTAACTATTGCTAGATTCGGGCAAAGGATATCCAGGAAATCTGAGGACTATTTTTGAGACTTTTCTGTATGTTTTAAATTACCTCAAAATGAAAAGTTCCAAAAATGTAAAGTGACTTAAATGACAAAGGTGGATGGCACAAAAGCTTGAAGTTCATAGGGGTGGGCTTTAGGGTTGACTTGCAGCTCTATAGTACACAGTGTGAGCTTTGTTCTCAAGATGGTTCCTCTTGAGGTTGTAGATGGTTGTCAGTAACAATCAGGGCTGCATGGTTTTGCATTGAGCCAATAAATATCTTTCCATTTAAGTCAGTTTAAGTTTTCATTTTGATGTAATTTTAAACTTAAGTCTCAATAATAGTGCAAAGGAATTATGTATATTCTTTACCCAGATGTATCCACTGGAAGAGACAGTCACTCCCCAAAGTCTTCCAGCAAACCTTTCTGTGTCTCTTACTGACTCAAATACTGTGATTTGAAATCCCTGAAGCAATCCCTGATCATGGATAGGGGATTGCAGTGTATACTCTCCCAATGGGTGTGTGTGCATGATGTGTGTGTGTAAAATGCATTACACATGCATGTAATTGAATGCATTGCTTTGGCACTGTCTTTTCACTTAATTCATTGTGAATATTTTTGCATGTCATTATCTACATGATAATGCAGTAATTATATAGCATTAAGCTGTAGGGCTGTACATTTAACCAGTCCAATAGAGTAGAACATTAGGATTCCAGTTTTTTAATATTATCAATAATTTTTAGGTAAACAAGCCAAATTTTAAACCTAGGAATTTATCATAAAGAAATATCAGAGAAATGAGATAGCTATACTAAAGGGTGTACATATTTTTTAAATTTATTTATTTTTAGAGAGGGAAAGGAGGGAGGGAGGGAGAGAGACAGAGAGAGAGAGAGAGAGAGAGACATACACACACATCAATGTGCGGTTGCTGGGGGCCATGGCCTGCAACCCAGGCATGTGCCCTGACTGGGAATCGAACCTGCGATGCCTTGGTTCACAGTCCACCCTAAATCCACTGAGCTACACCAGCCAGGGTGGGTATACCTATTTTTTAAGATTTGATATCTTTCCAAACTTTCTGTCAGTTGTAACCTATCAACAATATAAATGTTCATTTTTTAGAACATTCAGTGATACTGAGCAGTGACATTTAAAAATATTTTTCTAAATGGGTAGGCAAAAAAATGACATCTCACTAAAAAATATTCTTCTCTGATTGGCACATGCAATTGAACCTTTTAACAAAAAAACTGTATTTTTGGTTATTTGCATTTTTTAGTAGTTGTCTACTCCTGTCCTTTGCTTATTTTTGTTTTCTGAGATTCATATTTATGTTGGTGAAGAGCTCATTATTTAGTCTATCTTATCTCTTTGTTCTGCTGCATATGCTGGCAATGTTTATAAACACTTTCTTGGCCATTTTACATTATATATGGTATTTTGTTGTCCCATAGAAATTAAAAAATTGATTATTTGCTCTGAAATATGAAAGAAATCTTTTCTGTACCATTAACAAATAAATTTTCATTTTTCTAGTACTTTAAAAATATATTTAAGTCTTTACCTGAAAATTTGCGAGAGTTCAATGTGAAGGATATTATTTTGTTTTCCAAGATATTAAGTAATGATTCTTTTCTTCTACTTATTTGAAATGGAATGTTTTTTATTTCTTGTATCTTTATACTCTGGTTAATATATGGGCTTATTTTTCTTATTGTACTGACCTTTAGTGGCATCTGTTTACAAGTAAATTATAACTTAAACTATATATATTTTAAATATATTTTATCAATTATGCTATTACAGATGTCCCATTATCCCCTCTACCCTGCACACCGCCTCCCACTTGCATAGCCTCCCCTTTAGTTCATGTCCATGGGTTGTACATATAAGTTCTCTGGCCTCTCCATTTCCTTTTCTGTTCTTAACTTCCCCCTGTCTATTTTCTATCTTCCATTTGCTACTTATTCCCTGTACTTTTTTCCCCTCTCCTTCTCTCACTCCCCCTCTGAAAACCCTCCATGTGATCACCATTTCTGTGATTCTTTTCCTGTTCTAGTTGTTTGCTTACCTTGTTTTTGTTTTGTTTTTTTAGGTTCAGTTGTTGATAGTTGTGGGTTTGTAGTCATTTTACTGTTCATATTTTTGATATTCTTCTTTTTCTTAGATAAGTCCCTTTAATATTTCATATAATAAGGACTTGGTGATAATGAACACCTTTAACTTGATCTTATCTGGGAAGCACTTGATCTGTCCTTCCATTCTGAATGATAGCTTTGCTGGATAGAGTCATCTTGGATGTAGGTCCTTGCTTTCATGACTTCAAATACTTCTTTCCAGCCCCTTCTTGCCTGGAAGGTTGCTTTTGAGAAATCAGCTGATTGTGTTACAGGCACTCCTTTGTAGGTAACTGTCTCCCTTCTTCTTGCTCTTTTAAGATTCACTCATTCTCTTTAATCTTGGGTAACTTAATGATGATGTGCCTTGGTGTGTTCCTCTTTGGGTCCATCTTCTTTGGGACTGTCTGAGCTTCCTGGGCTTCCTGGAAGTCTATTTCCTTTGCTAGATTGGGGAAGTTCTCCTTCATTATGTTTTCAAATAAGTTTTCAGTTTCTTGCTTTTCCTCTTCTCCTTTTGGCACCCCTATGATAATAGACATTCGAACATTTAAAGTTGTCCCATGGATTCCTCAGCCTCTCCTCACTTTTTTGAATTCTTGTTTCTTCATTCTGTTCTGGTTGATTGTTTATTCCTTCTGGTCCAAACCGTTGGTTTGAGTCCCAGTTTTCTTCCCTTCACTGTTGGTTCCCTGTACATTTTCCTTTATTTCACTTTGCATAGCCTTTATTTTCTTCCTTTATTTTGTGACCATATTCAACCAACCTGTGAGCAACCTGGTTACCAGTGTTTTGATCTTTGCATCTGATGGGTTGGCTATCTCTTCATTGTTTAGCTGTATTTTTTTCTGGCACTTTGATCTGTTCTTTTATTTGGGCCTTTTTTTTTTTTTTTGTCTCTGCACACCTGTTACGCAGTAAGGGGTGGAGCCTTAGGTGTTCACCAGGGCAGGGCAATCCACATCTCCGCATAGTGGAGCTGTATGTGGGGGAGGAGTCCTAGAGGGAACTATGCCGCTTGCTTTTTCTGCTCTCTGCCAGCTTTCAGTCACTCCTGCTGCTACCCACAAGCACACTGGGCCCTTCAGGTGCTGATTCGAAGGTGGGTTTTGTGTGCATTCTAGGACCCTGTGGGTCTCTCCAACGAACTCTTCTGTGAGGCTGAGAGTTTCTACCACCACCTCAACCCTCACAGGTTTTTTCAGTCAGAGGTTTTGAGGCTTTATTTCCCTGAGCTGGACCCCTGGGTTGTGTGGTCTGACTTGCTCCCTAGTTGTTCCTCCTGGTTTATCTGCACACAAATGTGGAACCACTCCCTCCTCCAGCCGCTGCCTTGCGGGCAGCCCTCTCCACTTGGCTACCTGTCTCCGTCCCCCTACTCATGTGGAGGAATATTTCTTCTTTAATTCCTGGCTTGTCGGACTTCCACATAGTTCAATTTTCTGTCAGTTCTGGTTGTTTCTTGGTTTAATTTTGTTGTCCTTTTTGGTTGTGGGAGGAGGCACAGTGTGTCTACCTACGCCTCCCTCTATCTTGGCTGGAAGTGAAACTATATATTTTTCATTGAAACATATTTTGCTGATAACATTATGTGATAATTGTATTTTAAAAGCTTATTCTATCATTTAAATTTTTGTTACATTGATAGGTAATTTTACTTAATGTTATTGTTATTTAGAAAAACCAAACTATGTAAACATAGGGAAAGGAAAAAGGACTCACAGACAAGGATAACAGTGCCAAGATTGCTGGGGGGGAAAGGGGCATAAGAGGACTAAATGGTAACAGAAAAAATACAATAAAGATTAGTGTGCAAGAGGCAACTGATTGATGCATCTCTTACACATTGATGTTTCTTTCCCTCTCTTTTTACCTCCCTTCCCATCTCTAGAAATAAATAAATAAACTCTTAAAAACAAAAAAAGATATGTTAGAACAGGTAGAGCCTTAAAGTAAGTGGTAGTTGAAGTACACTTTTCTTCTGCATGGCCATTAAACTGTAGTTTGAATTTTATGTGCTCTCTAAAGGAGATCTTAGGCAGAATTCAAAACATTGCTTTTAATAAAGAACCAGTAATTTGGGAAGTATTCTTAAAGGAATTATTGCTTCTAAAATAATTTGAAAGGAATTTTAAGTTTGAGGTATTTTACAATTATTGTACTATTTCTAATTTAGTTTAAAAATTAAATGTGTGTTTAGGAAGACATAAATACACCCAATGAATATAAGAAAAATATGTTACGAGCAAATGATAGAAGTATTACTTTGTTTTCTTATTTCATGCCATATATTTCAAAATTTTTAAATGTCAAAGATAATAAATACCCTTTAGTGTGGTGATTCAAGCTAATCTCTACTGTAAAAATCCAAAGTATGTGAAATTTCTGCTGCCTCTGCATATGCATTGCTGGCCAGTGCAGTCCTGGCTAGCTCCTCACCCACATCTCCACTCCAGTGTTGTTCCATCCCATATTGGATATGAGTGGATGGCGGCCAGCTGGGGGAAGGGAAGGGGCCTACACATTGAGCTATGCAGTCATGTGGTCATCTGTGCCATTTGAGTCCACTGTTCTTCCTCCAGCCTGCGTATTTAACTATGCCGTCTAGAAAGTAGAGGAAAGAAATTAGGCAGCTATTTCAGGCAGGTGGGCAGATTAAAAAAAAACGAATAGTGGAGACCATATTTACTTCTTGAGTACTCTTACTATAAAAAGAAGCTGCTGTTGAGGTTGTTAGTATTTAATTCTCAACAAATTGTTACTATGCAGTCTCCTTTTCTTCTTGTTAAACATTCCTTTAAGCAGTTGAACTATTTTGGAGGTCCTGAGTGCCAGGACCAGAGATACAGAAATAACCAGTTTCCTCTTAATTTTTGGCACCAGTTGGACGCAGGAAAGCTGTGCTGGCTCTTACCTGTTTGGGTGAGTCTCCAAGGGTCTATTCATAGGGGTTAAAGAGGTATATCTGCTAACTCTTCCCACCACAGACATCTCTTATCTGTGCTGATGCCTCATACACTGGGATTTCAGACCTGTCAGCTTCTTTATTTCTCCTTCAGGCTTACTCTAATACATAGGCTAAGAAAAGAGGGAATGGCCACATGGGTAGGCTCTCTTCAGGGTGGGAGTTATAGATAAGCTAGTTGGTTGAGTTGCAAAAATGGGATGATGAATAGAAGCTTTGAGGTAAGAAATGATAAATGGGGTATTTTGGTTATATAAGGAAACAAAGGAAGACAGAGAGGAAAGAATTTGTTAAGAGGTGTTATTGGCTAGAATAAAATAGTAGTAGGGTGATGAGGATTGGAGCAGGTTTTTGAGTGTTACCACTCATTCTCACAGGTGGAGGAGAAAACATCAGAGAAGGAGGTTAACTGGGCAGTATGTTACTGCACCTGTGGTATTACCTTTTCATATCTACATTGATCTTTTTAGGCAACACATAATATATTGATATAAAGTAAATGACAGAAGATCTCCCAACTGTATATTTTGAGTTTTTTGACACAATCATTTTATTTTTAAATATTTTAAAAGAGTTTATTTATTTATTTTTAGACAGAGGGGAAGGGAGGGAGAAGAGAGGAAAAGAAACATCAATGTGTGGTTGCCTCTCGAGCCCTTCACCAGGGACCTGGCTTGCAACCCAGGCATGTGCCCTAACTGGGAATCAAACCAGTGACCCTTTGGTTCACAGGCTGGCGCTCAATCTACTGAGCCACACCAGCCAGGGCACAATCACTTTAAATATTAAGATTAACCGATACCTGAAAAAATTATAAATAGATGTGTCTTTTGACCCAGCAGTCCCATTTCTGGGAATATAACCGAAGGAACCTGAAACACTAGTTCGAAAGAACATAAGCACTCCTATATTAATTGCAACATTATTTACAACTGGAGATAAGGAAGCAGCCCATGTATCCATCAATAGATGAGTGGATAAAACAATTATGGAACATTTACACAATGAAATACTACTTAGCCATTAAAAGGAAAGAAAATTTTGCTCTTTACAATATGGATGCACCTGGAGAACAAAATAGTGTTTTTAAATTTGGTCCAGTCGTTTTCAATTAATGGATTTTCTCTGAGCCACGGATTTCTTCTTCTAATAAAATTTAACAGTGAATATCTGACATGGGTAATAACTCAAATTACAATTGCTTATGTGATTTACACTGTCAGGATATTTTTTATTCCTCTTTTAGTTTTGTAGGCAAAGTTTTTTCCTAAATTTTTGTGTAATAAAAGTTTAAATATTCAACGTGGCCTGATTGATACTGTATATTTCATTGTTCCTACCACATTTAAAAGAAGTTTGAAAGGAGTATGATGAAAGAGAAAAATAAAAGGTGAAGTGAAAAGGGCAAATAAGTATAGGAAGTAAGTGTAGCAATTGTTTTAAGAGTTGGTGATGAGTTTTTAAGAAGAAAGCAGAGGGGAAAAGGATTGTTGTAAATTTGGGGGCAGATGAAACAAGAGCAGTTTCTAGTCTTCTATCCTGACTTTTGCCCTTCATTTCTGTTTTTTTTGTTTTGTTTTTTTTTTTCACTGAAAGGTAAGTAGAATTGGGCTTCCTCTATTCTAGCTATTTGGCTTTACTAGAAAGCTCCCTCTTCATACATAGTCTGACCCGATTGTGTGTCTGCCCTTGACAACCCAGAGTGTTAAAAAACAGGAGACCGTCTGATAATATATCTTTTGAGTGGGGCATTGTGTAGTTCCTACAATTGGCTCCTTGTAAAGCAAGTTTAGTATACCAGCCTTGCATTGTGAGCCCAGTTAATATAATTGGTGCAGTGTATCCTCCAACCTCCCTCTTTTTTTTTTTCCTTGTGGCAAATAGGTCAAGGTGATGTGGGATAAATGGGATTCACTGGAGTACGAGGCAGATATGAAAGAGTAGTTTCTACAATGCCAGAAGTGATATACTTCTCACATATTTCTGACATTTCCACAAAAGTCTCTGCCTTCAGTACTTCCATAGTACTTTGTAATACCTTTAACATTTCCCTTGCCATGTCATACCTTTCTGTTTGCATGTCTGTCTACTCTGCTTGACTGTACGCATTTTCAAGGCAAGGACTGGGCCTTGTTTATCTTTTTTGACATTATTACAGATGTGTGCCCAGTTCCCCTGCCCCCACATTGCCCCCCTCTACTCTGCCTACACCTGCCCTCTCCCTCATCCCATTTATCATTGTACCCATATTTTGATGCCTGGTACAAAGTAGGCACTCAGTAAAGGTTAGTTGGTTTTAAAAAAACAGACATAACTCTAGATGTATACCATTTTCCAGACCCTATGATGTATGAGTTACATTTATAGTTTCCTTTTAGTAACACTTGGCCATGTAGAAAAGGATCAGATCTACTTTGATTATTTTACTAACTTTTATAATAGGGGCAAGCTTAGAAAATGAAGGTAAGTAAAAAAGAAAAAGAAAAATCACCTGTAACCCCATTTCCCCAACAGTAATACCTGTTAGCATTTTGTGATTTTATTTTTTTTCTATGTGCATGTGTATGTTTTTCATACATATCATGTGTGAACATACTGGTTTATTTATAGTCTAATTTTTTACCTAACTAGCTCAGAGTATAATAGGCTAAATACATATTTGTTTTAATGAACTTTTTCATGTTTTCAAATATATTGCAACATTTAAAACATATTTTATTTATTTATTTTTTTTTTTAGAGAAAGGGAAAGGGAGGGATAAAGAGGCAGAAAGAAAAATTGTTGTAAGAGTGAAACATCTATTAGTTGCTTCTTGTATGTGCCCCAACCAGGGACTGAACCTACAACCTAGGCATGTGCCCTGACCAGGAATTGACCAGGGACCTTTTGTTTTGCAGGACTATGCCCAACCAATTGAACTACATGGGTCAGGGCTGTATTATATAGCATTTTTTATGGCTATATGATATGCTATTATATGGATATGCTATAATTTATTTAACCATTTATTACTTAATGTTCAGGCTATTTATTGATAAAACAAAGTGTTTGATCTTGCACACCTCTCTGGTTTCATCCCTTTCCCCTTCCATTCTTTACTTGTGTCGTACTGATCCACTTTTAAGGCTTTGAAAGCCTCGTCTTCTTTTACTTCAGACACTTGTAGTGCTGTTCCTCTGCTTATAACACACTTCCCACTTTGTTTAGCTAACATATTTTTTTCAAGCCTGTGTTTAGCCATTTCTTCTTGGAAGTTGAGCTTCATAGGTGGCATTTTGTACTTACTATTAGAAGCACTCAGTCTGCTGTATTTTAATTGCATGCTTTCTTAGTATCTCCCACTAGACCCTAAACTCCTTTAGGGAAAGGAGCTATGTCTTATTTCCTGTTGTATTTGCCAGTGCTTAAGTGCAGTACCCAGTGTATAGCAGGAGCTTAGTAAGTAGATTTTTGAATGAATGAATGCATGAAACATCCTCCAGTTTCCAAAGTATATCACTAAGTGAAGATCTTTAATAATCTCATATTTTTGTTTTATCAGATAAATAATATCTCTTATTTGTAAAGTGCTTTATAGTATTCAATATATTTTCAAAACTATTATATCATTAAATTTTGACTAATTTTTAGTATTATGCATTATCAAATGGATTAATCTGTTGCTTAAATACTATTTTAGTCTTTATTGGTAGGTAAGTGATAAGATTAGTAATTCTCATATCTTAACTTTTCTAAGTAGAGAATTTGTTTTCTAAGCAAATAGATTATATTTTATTTATACTTTAAGCCTGTCTTACTTTTGTTTTTCTTCTATTTTTTAAGCCATTTTTTAATTTTCTTTTTTTCCACCCTTACCTGAGGGCATGCTTATTGATTTTAGAGAGAGGAGAAGGGAGGGAGAGAAACATCAATGTTAGAGAGAAATATTGAACAGTTACCTCTTGCCCATGATGCAACCAGGAACCAAACCTGTAACCTAGGCATGTGTGCTCTGACCAGGAATCAAACCCTCAACCTTTTGGTTTATCGGGACAACACTCCCAACATACCAATGAACCATACCAGCCAGGGCTAAGCCTTTCTTAAGTAATGACTAACTCTGATGACTTTGGTAATTATGATTTAAATTGACTTAAAATTATAGCATGAAGCTAAATGCTCTTATTTATTTATTTATTTATTTATTTATTTATTTATTTAGTGTGTGTGTGTGGCTAATGGTTCGTAACTTCGAGCTTTGATCAGGTAACAAGAAGAGTAATCAATTATACAATAGATACTTGGACAGGAATCAGAGAGCTTAATAGTAACATAGAAAACACAAACACTTGATTAGGCTCAAAACATGGTAGAATCGAATTCTCCATAGCTCTCTATGTTGTCATTAAGTAACAATTATCCTTTTTTCCCTCTCGTTATTTGTCTTAATAACTGCTGTTTATAGCAGTGATTCCCACTTGGACATGCACACCCTTGGTGTTGAATCATGGTTGTGGTTGAGCCTCCTGAGGAGCTTCTTCAGCTCCTTTACCCTCTCCCTACATGGCAGTTATATTGCCATCTTTGGTGTGAATGGTGATCAGGTATGTGAAGGTAGAAACAGTTTGTCAGCCACTGCCGTTCAAGATGACTAATTGGAACTCCTCCATTAGAAAGAACCATAGTGAGCCCTGGCTGGCGTAGCTCAGTGGATTGAGTGTGGGCTGCGAACCAAAGTATTGCAGGTTTGATTTCCAGTCAGGAGGGCACATGCCTGGGTTGCAGGCCACGGCCCCCAGTAACCACACATTGATGTTTCTCTCTCTCTCTCCTTCTCTCTCTAAAAATAAATAAATAAAATCTTAAAAAAGAGAATTGGCAAAACTCTTAAAAAAAGAAAGAACCATAGTGAAAGGGTAGAAGGGACACTGAATTTGGAGTCTGCAGACCAACCATTATTGCAGTCTGCCACTGATTAGTTGTGTGAATTTAGGGAGGTCATTTAATCTGTCTTTACCTTCATCTTCCTTTCTGTAAAACAAAGGGGTTGGGTTAGATGATCTATAAACTCACTTTTAGAAATGATCTGATTTTTCTGATGATCAAACATACAAAAATAATCTTGCTCTTGAAAGAAGAAGAAATATATGTGAATGAAAAATGGGATTATTCCTTCGTGTAAAATGTCATAATATGACATTGGTTTAACAGATTGTTCGTATTATATGTTTTTAAAGCCCTTCAAATGACTGTTCAATAAATAATTTTAAATTGCTGACAATTCTTAATTACCTCAGCAAAAGGAAAATTCTAGTGAATTTTTTTCTCTGTACTCAAGCTCTTGAATCTAGGACAGTGATCTCATTTGGCCTCATTGTTTTAAATATCATCTCTGTCCTGATGACTTACAACTTGATATTTGAAAACTGCATTGCTCCTCTGAAATTGCCAACCAATTTGCCAGTCCTCTGGGATATCTCATGCACATCTTAAACTTAATCTGTCTGAAATTGAATTCCTGATTTCCCCCCAAATCTGCTATTCTTAAAGTCTTCCATATTTGATCAAGATAGAAACTTTGGAGTCATCTTTGATTCCTAACATGTAATCATCAGTCTATTGGCAAAAATCTTTTGATTTTACTTTCAGAATATAATCAGCAACTGCCCTCTTTTCACCAGCACTCCTCCCTACTGCCCTTATTCCACTGGAGTCTATTGTCAGTCAAGAGCCAGAAGGATTCATTTTTAGTCATAAATTATGTCATTGTCACTCCTCTATTCACAACCTTCAGTAGCTCCCTATTTTTTTCAGCATAAAAGTCAAAGTCTTTACAATTAGTTGACAAGGTTTTATGTGGCATGGCACTCCATTCTCATTTCATACTTTTTCTCTCTTACTTTCCTTCAGACACACTGGCATATTGTGCTTTGCTATTGACAGAACATTCCAGGCACGTTCCCTCCTCATGGCCTTTGCACTGGCTTTTTCTTATGCCTAAAACTGTCTCCCTGGATATTCATACAACTGCCTTCTCACCTGCTTCCATTTGCCCCCATGTTGACTCTCTGGTATAAGGTCCTAACTGACTGTCCTATTTAAAATTACACACTGCTAACCACCTCTACCCCAGCACTTTATACTTTATTTTCCTCTATAGCATGTAGCACCATCCAAAATACTGTATTTTATTTGTTAATCTTATTTATCATCTTATCTTTCTCTTCTAGAATGTTAGCTTTGGAGGTCAGGAATTTTTGTTTGGTTCACTGCTGAATTACTGGCTCTGTGATATTTGGCAAATGACTTAATCTGCAGAATCTCTTTTCCCATTTGTAAAAATAAAGAGAATAACAAATGGTTATACATTGTTTATAAATATTATTTTTGCTAAGTACTCCCCAGTGAGCTTTTATTATGGCTGAAGAAATCACGAGCTGCGTAACCCATTTCACAAACTACATATAGTAACATATGCATGTAGGAGGGTTGTGACTCAAGAAAGGGTGGCCCTCTGTCCTGTCTGGCCCAGGAAGCAGCAGCACCACCCTTGCCTGCCTGTGTTGAGAATGGCTTCCTCAGGGAGTCCTTGTGCTTTGTTTTCTCACTGCTACTTTTCACAGCTAGTTCATGAGATGTGCACAGGGCTGATGTTTCAATTCCCTCTGTTTGGGGCTCAAGGGGTTAGAGGCTGTGTGTGGGACCCAGACCACTTTTGCAGTGTATTTTCAATTTAAACAGTCTATTGTGGCCTAATATTGGAACAATTTATACCTTTTCTGTGGAAATAATTGATTTCTAGTTTTCAGACTGCATCAAAAGGGGACTCTGGAACATAACGTGCTTAGAAATTATGAAATGCCTTTTAGAATATTTCAGTTTCCACATAGGAAAAATGTTATTAAAAGAGGCAAGATTAAAATATACTCAGATCTCAACTAGTCCTCAAAGTATATTTATTATGTATTTAAGCCTTTAAATATTGCAAATCTCTGTTCTTTATGAATATAAATTTGCTTTATAATTTATAAAGCAAACCCATAAATTGCAGATAAATTGAAGATAAATTGCATATGAAGACAATGGAAAAGTACATATTTTGATAACCTAATTGCATAATAACTTTAAAGTACTCTCTATGTAGCAAATGGTGATTTTGCTTAAAAATATTGTTCCCTGCTTCCCTGTTTGGACACAGATAAAAATGAATGTTGAGGTGGTGGCTATGACTGTACTAGCACCAGAAGCAACTGGTTGGTTACTAGAGACTGTCCTTGCCTTGACTGAAGGTTGTGCATTCTTGGGTCAGTTTAGCACAGAATTTGCTTCAGACATTACAAGGTGAACCATTCAGAATGAGCTAGTTTTACATAAGAGCAACTTCAGTAGCACATGTGACTGTGGTAAACATTTTATTTACTGTGGAAATTTTTGTGCCTTTTTCTGTCCTATGTGCCTGTTTGAAGAAAGGTCATAGAAAGAGTATGCCTGCCTTCTCTACTGAAAACCCCAGAGGGGCAAGTTTCCCTTGGACTTTCTTTCTTGGCACCTCAGTAGTAGGTAGGATCTGTGGGCACAAGTGTTCCTCCCTCTTCACTTATTGTTCTTGCTTTAACTCTCTTGCCTTTGACTGTGTGAATAGAGCTATACATTGGTTAGGTTTGTGGGCTTTGAGGCAGACCTGGGCTTGAGTTTTGGTTCTGTTGCTTATGTAACCTCTAATAATTTTACTTAATCTCAATTTGTTTATCTCTAGAATTGGAAAGGGATAATATACATAATACTTATATAATAGTACTGTGATGAGAATAAAATGCATAAAAATATTTAGCACAGGCCTTTGCACATGTATATAAGCTCAATAGATGTTTACTATTACTACAAAATTTACTCTAAACCGCATGTCTTTTTTTCACTCTTTCAAAAAAATATGAATAATATATATGAATAACTACTCATAGTCTCTGCTGGGTGCCAAGAACACAACAGTCACCAAAACAGATGTGGCCCCAACCACACTGAGTCCAGTGAGAAAGATTTTTATGCCTTGGAACTTACCAATTATTATAAGAAAACTTTTGACCCAGTCTAAAGTAGAAAAATTTAAATTAAAGCAGGGATAAAGTTTTAAATTCAAAGCTTAGTAAAATACTGAAGTTTAAAAAATAAAAGACTTAGGAAGATCAATGTACTTTTCCAGAGTTTTAAATAGAAATGATTCTATGGTATTTAGATTTGCTTGTAAAGACAATTAGTAGGTCAGCACTGTACAAGTAAGAAAGGGAGTAGAAAGAAATAAGGTCTGTGAAGTAGATTGGAGCAATTCCATAGAGGTAGAAAAAAAATAAAAGTGAAACAAGGAAAGCAATTGTGAACTGAAGAGTGAAGTCAGTAATTTTCCAGCAAAGAAGCCATAACCTCTGATGGCAGAATTAGAATTTAACAACTGGTTTTGAAAGAAGCAAGATTTGGTTTAGAAATAAAAACCTCCAATATGTGATAATTATATTCATATTTTGGTAGCTTGCTTATTTTAATATCAGTAAATAATACATCAGAATATGATATTAACTAACTGTAAGTAGTACATTTTTAAAATCATAGTAAGATTTACTGTAGTGAACATACTATGTTGAGATATCTACTTGGAAAAATCTTAATGCAAAAATTTTCTATATAATCTTTTTTATTAAAATTAGGCAGTTGTAGCCCTGGCTGGTGTTGCTCAGTGGACTGAGTGCTAGCCTGTGAACTGAAAGGTTGCTGGTTCGATTCCCTGTCAGGGCATATGCCTGGGTTGTGGACCAGGTTCTCAGTTGGAGGTGGGCGAGAGGCAACTAATCCTTCTTTTTCTTCCTTTCTTTCTTCCTCCCTTCCCTCTCTCTAAAAATAAATATATAAATAATCTTTTAAAAACTCTATAAAATTAAGCAGTTTTAGAAGAAACTAAATATTCATCAATTGATGAATGGATGAATAAAATGTGGTACTTCCATACACTAGAATGATATTTGGTAATAAAAAGAAATGAAGTACTGATACATGCTACAATATGATTGGAGCATGTAATGAGCCATGCTAAGTGATAACAGTAGATAACTAAAGATCACTATATGATTCCATTTATATGAAATGTCCAGAGTAGGTTAATCTATAGAGACAGAAAGTAGATTAATGGTTGTCTACCAGTGGGGGAGAAGATGGGGTTGGAGGAGAATGGGGAATGATTGTTAGTGGGTTATGGGGTTTCTTTTTTTCTTTTTCTTTTCTTTTTTTTTTTATTTTTAGAGAGAGGGGAAGGGAAGGAGAAAGAGAGGAAGAGAAACATCATGTGTGGTTGCCTCTCACATGGCCCTGACTAGGGACCTGGCCTTCAACCCAGACATGTGCCCTGCCTGGGAATCGAACTGGCAACCCTTTGGTTCTCAGCCCACCTCAATTCACTAAGCTACACCAGCCAGGGCTGGTTATGGGTTTTCTTCATTTTAATTTTTATTTATTGATTTGAGAGAGAGAGAGAGAAAGAAACATAAATTTGTTGTTCCATTTATTTATGCATTCATTGGTTGATTTTTGTTTTTTTTTTTAAGACTTTATTTATTATCAGAGAGAAGAAAGAGAGGGAGAAAGAGAGAAACATCGATATATGAGAGAAACATCCATCACTTGCCTCTCACTGGGACCAGGCCTACAATCCAGGCATGTGCCCTAACCAGGAATTGAACTGGTGACTTTTTGCTTTGAAGGACAATGTTCAACCAAGTGAGCCATGCCAGTCAGGGCCATTGATAGATTTTTGTATGTGCCCTTACCGGGGATTGAACCCATAACCTTGGGGTATTGGGACAGGGCTTGTAATCAACTTAGCCTACTTGGCTATGGCTGGGGTTTCTTTTAGGATGGTGAAAATGTTGTAAAATTGGTTTTGGTCATAATTTCATAACAGTAAATAATACTAAAAACTATTGAATTGTGCGCTTTAAATGGATGAATTGTATGGTTTGTGAATTATATCTGTAAAAAGCTGTTAATTTTTTTAAATTAAGCAATTTTAAAGAATTTCCAACTTCACAGAGCATAAGGGGTAGAATCAATTATTTTTACTGACCTGGATTCTCCCTAATACCTAGGTCAGTGGACCCTGACACCAGTGCATATTGGAACAATAGTTCTTAAATGCAGAGTGCATTTGGTCACTTAGGGAGTGGTAGCATCATTGCCTTCTTACCGAGCAGCTGAAGTCAGAGAAGTTAAGTTTTTTCTTGTGAATTAAAACTAAGTGGGCCAGCCAAAATGGAGGCATAGGTAGACACACTGTGCCTCGTTGCACAACCAAAATAAGGTCAGCAACAATTTAGAAACAAGATAACAACCAAATCTGACAGAAAATTGGTCTGAATGGAAGTCAGACAATCGGGAAAATAGACACATTCATCCAGACCACTAGAAGGGGCAGAGTTGGGCAGCTAGGCGGGGTTGCGGTGGGGAGAGTGTAGGCTAAGGCATCCGCCCGCAAGACCACTGTGGGTGCACCCTGAGCACGCAAGTGACAGCTGGCAGACCCCGGCCGAGGGGTGGCAAACAGCAGACCCAGCAAGGCGGCGATCGTGAAGCAAGGCAATGCACAACCCAGGATCACAGCGCTGGGAAATAGAGCCTTGGGGCACTGATTGAGGACACCTGTGGGGATTGAGGAGCAAGGAGGGACTCCCGGCCTCTCAGGAGAGGTCCTTGGAAAGTCCCATGGGTGCACAAGCCCACCTACACGGGAACTGAGGGGTCCAGTTTGCTCAGGGGAAGCAGTGGAAGGGACTGAGGTCCCACGGAGAGTGGAGCAAGCACCATTGTCCCTTCTTGGACCCTGCACCCACACACAACATCACAAACCAGCGACTGGAGTACCCCACCCTAGGGAACACCTAGGGCTCCGCCCCTCATATGTAACAGGCGTAACCAGACCAAAAGAAAAAAAGTAAAATAAAAAAGATGGTTCAAACAGAATTGAAAGCCCCAGAATCAATACTTGTAAGTGACTAAGAGATAGCCAGCCTATCAGATGCACAGTTCAAAGCACTGGTGATCAGAATGCTCACAGAATTGGTTGATTTTGGTCGCAAATTAGATGAACAAATGCAGGCTATGATAAGAGAAATGAAATAAAATGCACAGGGAACCAATAGTGATGGGAAGGAAACTGGTACTCAAATCAATGATGTGGACCAGAAGGAAGAAAAAAAAACAAACAACCAGAGAAGAATGAAGAAATAAGAATTTAAAAAAAATTAGGAGAGGCTTAAGAACCTCCAACACATCTTTAAACGTTCCAACATCCGAATTATAGGGGTACCAAAAGGGGAAAAGGAAGAGCAGCCAGTGGAAAAGTTATTTGAACAGATAATAAAGGAGAACTTCCCCAATCTGGCAAAGGAAATAGATTTCCAGGAAGTCCAGGAAGCTCAGAGAGTCCCAAAGAAGTTGGACCCAAGAAGGAACACACCAAGGCACATCATAATTACATTAGCCAAGGTAAAAACGAAGGAGAGAATTCTAGAAGTGGCAAGAGACAATGACACAGTTACCTACAAAGGAGTTCCCATCAGACTGTCAGCTGATTTCTCAAAAGAGACCTTAGAGACAAGAAGAGACTGGAAAGAAGTATTCCAAGTCATGAAAGGCAAGGACCTACATCCCAGATTGCTCTATCCAGCAAAGCTTTCATTTAGCATGGAGGGGCAGATCAAGTGCTTTTCAGATAAGGTCAAGTTAAAGGAGTTCATCATCACCAAGCCCTTATTATATGAAATGTTAAAGGAACTTATCTAAGAAAAAGAAGATAAAAAACATGTATAGTAAAATGGCAGTAAACCTACAATTATTAACAACCACACCTAAAACAAAAGCAAAAGGAAACTTAGCAAACAACTAGAACAGGAACAGAACCACAGAAATGGAGATCACATGGAGGGTTAGCAACAGGGGAGTGGGAGGAGAGAGGGGGAAAAGGTACGGAAAATAAGTAGCATAGATGGTAGGTAGAAAATAGACAGGGGGAGGGCAAGAATTGTATGGGAAATATAGAAGCTAAAGAACTTATTGACACATGGACATGAACTAAAAGCGGGGGTGTGGGTGGGAGAGGGTGTGCAGAGTGGAGGGGAATGAAGAGAGGAAATGGGACAACTGTAATAGCATAATTAATAAAATATATTTTAAAATTTAAAAAAAAAACTAAGTGGGAGAATTATACTTCAGACTTAGGTTAACTTGTTCCCAATCCAGTACTCTTTCTACTTTTTTCAAACCATTTCTCAGATCTTACTGTGTAAATAATCCCTTATGCACTTCATGACCTCCACAGACATGAGGTTAGCTACTTTTTAGTGGCTCTGCCTATTCATTGGTTATGTGACTTTGAATAAATTACTTAACCTTTCTGTGCTTCAGTTGCTTTTTTAAAAATGTTTTTTAAAAGATTTTATTTATTTTTAGAAAGAGGGGAACAGAGGGAGAAATAGAGGGAGACAGACATTGATGTGAGAGAGAAACATTGATCACTTTCCTCTTGTCTGTGCCCTGACTGGGGACCAAACCCACAACCCAGGCATGTGCCCAGCTGGGGAACTGAACCGTCAGCCTTTCACTTTGTGGAATGATGCTCCAGCCAACTGGACACACCAGTCAGGGTGTTGCTTTACTTTGTTAATCAGAAGGAAATAGGGTAAGAATAATACCAACTTGACTGAATTATTGTGAGGATTTAATGATGTGCATGTGGAATGTGGGCACAGTCACTGACACAAGTCATGCTCCCTGTTAGCTGTCATTTCTAATAGAATCAGATAGTGTTTGCTTTTTTTAAGGGTCTGAATTCATGAAGTATTTTTAAAAGGACAGGTAATGAAAATATGCATTTTCTAAACATATTTACATTATAACTCACATGCTGGGCCTTAGTAGGTATACCCAGAGCAGTGATTATCAAATTTAAATGATGGAGCCACCACGCTTATTATAGAATACATGATAAACTGTCTTATAGATTAGAAACAATTTTATTATCAGAGAATGACTTTATTGTATCTATATAATATACATTCATTATAGGCATTTACATCCATGAAGAAACTATAGAATTCAGCTAATCAACTCCTTGTAAATAGATATCATTTTTAATTTTTATATTTTTAATTTTGTTCAATTATCCACCATTAAAATGTAGCAGATGTATTTAAAAGAATTGTCTTCATTAGTTCAAGTATTTCTGCCATTTGGGAAAGGTGGCTACTATTGGATCTAAGGAGACTGATGCTTCATTCCAGCCCGTGGAATACCAAGGTAACCTGGGAGCTTGGATTGAGAGAGGGTTGAAAAGTTCTCTATGTGCAGACAAGCTCAGTCCAATAAGGCAAGTGATGGTCTGGTGTGCATCACTCTGGTTTAGTTATCCTGGATTCTTTTCATCCTGGCTTCATGGATGAAGGTCAGCAAATCTCCCAGAACTGGGATGCCTGAAGGTTAAGATTTGTACCTTTTGAAGTTAGTTCCTAGGATTCTTATACAAACATGCTGTTTATCTATAAACTACATATTAGTCAGATTTAGCACTTACAGAAACAATGTCAAAAGAATGGTGTGGATTTCGGGACTTCCAGCAAGATGGAGGAATAGGTGGATGCACCATACCTCCTCGCACAACCAAGATTAGAACAACAATAATTTACAGATAGAATAACATCCAGAACTGATAGAGGATTTCTCTGAATGGAAGTCGAACAGCCAAGAAGTTGAAGTAGACCCGTACATCCAGACTGGTAGGAGACAACGAGCCGGGCGGACACGGGTCGGCAGCGCCCGGAGGTGGGGAAAACTTGGCATGGAAATCGGTGCGAAAGGCATCCGGCGTGCAAGAACGCAGCAGTGGTCCCTGAGTACGCAGGCTGTGGCTGACGGACCCAGTGAGGCGGCGATTGTAGACCAGGGCAGAGCTCGCAGCCCAGGATCCCAGAGAAGGGACTGAGATCCCAGGAGAACGGAACTACCGCCATTGTTCCCTCCCGTCCCCACTCCCGTCCCCGCCACCACATATAATGTCACAATCTGGCGACTGGGGTGCCCAGCCCTGGTGAACACCTAAGGCTCTGCCCCCACCGTAACAAGAGCAACCAGCCCAGAAAAAAGAAAAGAAAAAAAAAAAGGAGAGACAGGGAGAGACATGTTTCCAACAGAACAGACCAGTCCCCCAGGACTCATCCTTTTGAGCGACTAAGAAATAGACAATCTGTCAGATGCACAGTTCAAAACACTGGTGATCAGAAAGCTCACAGAATTGGTTGATTTTGGGCGCAAATTAGATGAAAAGATGCAGGTTACCATAAAAGAGATGCAGGAAGATACACGGAGGAGAGCCAGTAGTGAAGGGAAGGAAACTGGGTCTCAAAACAATACAGTGGACCAGAAGGAAGAAAAAAGAAACCAAACAGGAAATAATGAAGAAATAAGAATTCAAAAAAACGAGGAGAAGCTTAAGAGCATCCAGGACATCTTTAAACGTTCCAACATCCGAATTATAGGGGTACCAGAAGGGGAAGGGGAAAAGCAACAAATTGAGCACGTATTTGAACAAATAATAATGGAGAACTTTCCCAATCTGGCAAAGGAAATAGTCTTCCAAGAAATCCAAGAAACTCAGAGAGCCCCAAAGAAGTTGGACCCACGAAGAAACACACCAAGGCACATCATAATTACATTAGCCAAGGTAAAAATGAAGGAGAGAATCCTAGAAGCAGCAAGAGATAAGGGGACAGTAACCTACAAAGGAGTTCCCATCAGACTGTCAGCTGATTTCTCAAAAGAGACCTTACAGGCAAGAAGGGGCTGGAAAGAAATATTCCAAGTCATGAAAGGCAAGGACCTACATCCCAGATTGCTCTATCCAGCAAAGCTCTCATTTAGAATGGAAGGGCAGATAAAGTGCTTCTCAGATAAGGTCAAGTTAAAGGAGTTCATCATCACCAAGCCCTTATTATATGAAGTGCTAAAGGGACTTATCTAAGAAAAGAAGATAAAGAAAAAACATGTATAGTAAATGGACAGCAAACTCACAATTATTAACAATCACACCTAAAGCAAAACCAAAAGAAACTAAGTAAACAACTAGAACAGGAACAGAACCACAGAAATGGAGGTCACATGGAGGGTTAGCAACAGGGGGGTGGGAGGAGGAGAGAGGGGGAAAAGGTATAGAGAATAAGTAGCATAGAATGTAGGTAGAAAATAGATAGGGGGAGGGCAAGAAGAGTATGGGAAATGTAGAAGCTAAAGAACTCATAAGTATGACACATGGACATGAACTAAAGGGGGGAATGTGGGTGGGAGAGGGTGTACAGGGTGGAGGGGAGTGAAGGGGGAAAATGGGACAACTGTCATAGCATAATCAATAAAATATATTATAAAAAAAGAATGGTGTGGTGAGTTACAAATTCCCACCATTACAATTTTCCACTATTACATAAGCACCCCAATCACGGATTGAACCTGCAACCTAGGCATGTGCCCTGACCGAAGAACCAAACCAGCAGGCTTTGGGTGCACAGAACAATGCTCCATCCTACTGAGCCATGTGGCCAGGGCTCTTCCAAGAAGGCCTTTTCATTCAAAATCGGTTCATTGTAATACTGATGAAGTAGAAAAACTAGATTCCTAGCTGGGACCACTGTCTATGTGGAGTTTGTACACCTGCTCCCCTATGTTTGCATGGGTTTTCTCTGGGAATTCGGTTTCCTCTGATACCCAAAGGTGTGCAGTTAGGTAAGTCGGCTTGTCTGCATTGTCCTAGTCTGAGTGAGTGTGGGAGTGTGTAATGTGCCCTGCAGTGAAAGGGCATCTTATCTACAGTGGGTCCTGGCTTTCGCCCTGAGCTGTGGGTAGAGGCTCCCACCAGACATGACCTTGAACTGGAGTAAGCATGTTGGAAAATAATTATCTTTCTTGTTTTCAGTTCATCTTTTTAAAGTGTATCTATAATTCACATTTATTTCAATGTTTAATATTAGAAGTGTTTTGGGTCTTTATTTAGAAGTTTGATGATCTTTTTGTGACCAAAAATATGCTCTAGGAACTTAACTCTTCTTTCCATCAGTTAGCCTATGGTAAAATTGGTATAGTTATTTGTTGTTTCACTTAAATTTGCAGCTTCCAAGAACCCCAGCCCCTTCCCTTCTGGCAACCATCGATCCGTTCTTCTGTATCTATAAGTTTGTTTCTGTTTTGTTGTTCATTTATATTGTTCTTTAGATTCCACATGTAAGTGAAATCATATGGTATTTGTCTTTTCTCTGACTTATGTCACTTAGTATAATACCGTCTAGGTCCATCCATATTGTTGCAAATGGTAAGATTTCATTTTTTATACACATATTCCCTTTGTATATACCATATTTTTGGACTGTAAGACCCCCTCCCCCCAATTCGGGAGGAATAATGGTTGTTAATGCTGCTATTGAGTTGTTTACATTTACATTGGTGAAATATTATGTTATTTATGTTATTAAATATTCTACCACATTTTTTGCTTCAAAATTTGTTTCCTATCTTCCTCTAAGACCTAGGTGCATCTTATGGTTTGAAAAATACAGTAAATGTTTTCATGCAACTCCCTTTTTAAACACTAACACATGTCGAATATGTTTTTACACATTAGTATACATAGAGGTGCCTCATTGTGTTTAATGGCATGCCAGCAGTTTTGAAAGCTGACAGTGTGCTGGGTAGTCACTGTTCTAAGCTCTTTGCATATATTACCACCTTATTTAATCTTCATAAGAACCTTATGAAGTAGGTACAGTTATTTTCTCAATTTTATAGATGAGCTAACTAACAAGCATAGAAATAATGTGAGACAAGTTTCTCAAGATAGTACAGCACATGAGTAATGGAGCCAGGATGTGAACCCAGGTAGCTGGCTTTCAGAGACTACCTTTTTAACCAAAAGATGATACTACTTTTATCCTTACAGACAGATGTCACATTATTTCAATTTTTCATTATAATTAATTTTTTGTAAATGTTACATTAAATTTCCTAGCCTTTCTCTTTTTATATAGTATAAAAGGAATACCTAGCTTTCAGCAAAGGAGAGAATTATCTGAATATTTTGCTATGATATGTAAATCATTGCCATTGTTTAAAGCTTTCTGTAGTGTGATCCTATCTGTCCATTTCTCTGTTATTCCTCCCTTGAGGTTTCTTGGTTTTTTAGTGTCTCTAACTTCTGCTTTTCTAATTAAAAATTGTACTTATTCTTTGAAGGATAAAATGTTTTACTATTCTGTGTGTCACATGCAAACATGAGTGTGTATGTTTTTCATTTGGCTCATTCATTATATTATTCAGACATTCTTCATCCTAATTTTTTGTCTTTTTAAAATAAGTTTCTGAAGATGTTTTGAAATACCCCATTTGACTATTATTTTCTCTTTGTAATTATGATAGCAGCTTTAGTTTTAGCTAAAATATTTGAGGTTGTATTTAGTGAATGCAAGTTCATAATTATTATTTTTTGAAACACCTTTTTTAACCGTTCTAAATACTGCTCTCCTTAAATTCTTTTTTTCTTTTTCTTTCAGACATTAACATTTTTACCCTGGCTTTCTTCTGATTTGTATTTTCCCAAAATGCAGGTTTTCATGCTTTTATTTTAAACCTTTCCATGTTGTTTTAGGTGTAATTATGACGAACAATTTGTTGCTAGATCATCTCTCTTTTTTATCTCATCTGAGAATTGTTTAATAGATATGTTTCATCATATCTATTAAAGATACATTTATTGTGATTTCTGACATGCAGGGTGGGGCAAAAGCAGTTTACAGTTCATATAGAAAATAATGCAGTAATTAGTAAACAGTAATATAAGAATAAACTCTTTATTTTGCTTACTCAGAACTGAAAACCTGGTTTTTCCCCACCCTGGATTTGAACTCATTTCCTGCATCTTGTTTTGTGTTATACATTTGTCTTGTTTTGTCACAGACTTTTTTCCTTGTCTTTCTGAAAAATTACAAATGGCAATCTCAGCCATGCATTTCTACATAGAAAACTGGCTATTTGTCCATTATATCTCTCTAATCCTTGCCCTATGTTTCATGAAGGTGGAGTCCAGACCATGTCTGTTTCCTTTACCACTGCAACTAAAGCACCAGATATAGTACCTGGTACTTAGGTGCTCAGTGTACATTTACTGAATGAATCAGTGAATGGATAATTGATCATTAGAATCATCTAGGTAGTTTTAAAATATATTGGTACTTGTCCCCATTTCGGAGATTTTGATTTCATAGGCCTGATACAGAGTCTGTCCAGAAAGTACTCAGCCATGTACTATGAAAAGTAGAGACATATATTGAAGAAGGTACAAGATACAAGAAACAGCCCCGGCTGGCATAGCTCAGTGGATTGAGTGCAGGCTGCGAACCAAAGTGTCGCAGGTTCGATTCCCAGCCAGGGTACATGTCTGGGTTGCAGGCCATGACCCCCAGCAACCGCACATTGATATTTCTCTCTCTCTCTCTCTCTCTCCCTCCCTCCTTCCCTCCCTTCCCTCTCTAAAAAAAATAAATAAATAAAATCTTTAAAAAAAAGATACAAGAAACATTGTACATAGGACAATGATGCCTCAGTCCCCTTCAGGTAGTCACACTGGGACTCCACACGGTTTCCCCAGCATCTCTTCCACTGTTTAAAACTCCCTGCAAAATCTTTTGTTGGAATTGCCATCAGCTGCCCTGTTGTATTTTCCTAAATCTCATCAATGGTCTGAAATCTCTTCCCTTTCAAAGGTTTTAGTTTTAGTTTTAGTTTTAGTTTTGGGAAAAGTCAGAAGTTGCAGAGCACCATATCTGGGCTGCAGGGGGGGCTGAGTCACCTTAGTGATTTGATGTTTCATCAAAAACTCTACAGTAGATGTGATACAAGAATGGGTATATCGTCATGACAAAGCAGCCAATCACCAGTTGCCCATAGCCGCAGTCTATTTTCATCATATTGCATCTCTGAACCGATGAACAACATTGAGGTAGTACTCCTTATTAATTCTTTGGTCTAGAGGGGCATACTTATGATGGACAACACCTTCCCAATCCAAAAACACAGCTAACATGGTCTTGAACTTGCTGTGACTTTGCCATGCCTTCTTTGGGCATGGAGAACCAGGCAACTTCCATTGGGATGCCGGGCCCTTCATTTCCACATCATTGTCATAGACCCACAATTCATCTCTGGTTATGACCTTCTTGAAGAAATCTGATTCATTGGTAACAGTTTGAATCAAGTCATTAGCAACTGCAACATGATGTTTCTTCTGCTCTGGTAGCAGAAACTGTGGAACGAATTTTGCCATGACACATTTCATGCCAAGATCCTGCATCAAAGTCTCAGATACAATAGTTTTTTTGGTATCCCCAGATCAGCTTCTAGTTCTCGCACTATCAGTCACCAATATTTGGTGATTGCAGCCTGTACACGTTAGCATTCTCAGGTGTTCTGCTTGTTGCAGCCCTTGAAGAACATGGACCACTTTCAGAGATTCTCAACCTTGTTTGAAACATTTGTGTCACACTTTTCATTTGCACTGCACTCGTTGCATCATCCCTGAAAGCCTTCTGAATCATCCAAATAGTTTCCACAGAGGAAATGTCCCAGGTTAACACAAAATTTGATGCAGATTCATTGCTCTACTTGCTCAGTAATTTTGAATGTGACAATCACACAATACACATGCTCACTCAACAGTATCTACCGTCCCCACTGACTAGTACAGTGAAGTCATCATTGTTCATGCATGTGCGTTCCAGTCCACTCTGCTTGGCTACCAGGTTATATCGATATCACACAAATCATTCTTGTTACATTAATGATGGCTGGAATTTTTCTGGACAGACCTCATGTGTCAAGAAACAAACAAAAGAACTCAAGAACTCCACCAGATAATATGATTATTAGATCTGGAATAATTTGGATTGATGTTTTATGGACTTTTCTACCTTCAGACAACTTGTGACTCTCTTGATATAGTTGATAACTTTGAAGTAGCATTGATCATTGGGTAATCTGTTTATCTCCTCAGTTGGGATGGGGCCATGGTTCCCTAAGACAAGGAAACATACCACAATTTTAGCTCTCTTTTTGTTTTTAAGTTAAGCTGGAGGATACCTTGTCACCATTTGGGTAACACTAAAGTAGCAGTGGTAATTTCTTCTTCCCTCCCTCCAATAATTCTTTAAGACTTTTTAATACTTTCACATGCTCTACAGGAGACCATTTTGCTGAACATTCATATATGCCTTTACATCAAGAATATCAATCTTTGAAAACATTCAGCCAAAAGAAATTAAAACATGGAATGAATGATTGAACTGGTGATCATAGGCCTTTTTTTCTTTTTAAGATACCGATTCTCTTAGTTGATGTTTATCATGTTTTATGGTAGATAACATTGACTGGAATACAAAGACTTGATTTTTATTTTGGTTTACTATCTTGTACCCATGATGTTGTTTTATTATTTGAATTGATTCATCTGTGTAGTTAGGAAATTACCTTCAAGGAGCAAACTTAATGGGAATGTGAAACTTTTGGGATTACAGATAATTGTTAATGAAACCTATGATTGAAAAGTAGTTTATCATTTTTTTGTGTTTTAAAACAAATCATTTAGAACATTAACTTTACATAACAGATTTTGATTTGGTAGATCAAGTTAAGGAAAAATATTGGAATACTATTTTCAGATTTAATCAGGATAGAGTTTATCATTTTTAAAATTTATTGATTTTACTATTACAGTTGTCCCATTTTTTTCTCCCCTTTATTTCCCTCTGCCCTGCACCCTGCCTCCCACCTGCATTCGCCCCACTTAGTTCATGTCCATGGGTTGTACATATAAGTATTTTGGCTTCTCCATTTCCTATACTATTCTTAACCTCCCCCTGTCTATTTGTACCTATATTTATGCTTCTTATTCCCAGTACCTTTTCCCCCATTCTCTCTTCTCCCTATCCTGTTCTAGTTGTTTGCTTTGTTCACTTTTGTTTTTATTTTTGTTTTTTGGTTTGGTTGTTAATAGTTGTGAGTTTGTCATCATTTTACTGTTCATAGTTCTGATCTTCTTTTTCTTAGATAAGTCCCTTTAATTTTTCATATAATAAGGGCTCAGTGATGATGAACTCCTTTAACTTGACCTTATCTGAGAAGCACTTTATCTGCCCTTCTGTTCTAAATGAAAGCTTTGCTAGATAGAGTAATCTTGGATCTAGATCCTTGACTTTCTTGACATTAAATACTTCTTACCAGCCCCTTCTTACCTTCAGGATTTCTTTTGAGAAATCAATCGGTGGTCTTATCGGAACTCCTTTGTAAGAAACTGTCTCATTTCCTCTTGCTGCTTTTAAGGTTCTTTCTTTATCTTTAATCTTGGGTAACTTAATGATGCTGTACCTTGGTGTGTGCTTCGTTGAGCCCAGCTTCTTTGAGGAGACTCTTCTGAGCTTCCTGGACTTCCTGGAATTTATTTCCTTCACTGGATTGGGGAAATTTTCCTTCGTTATTTGTTCAAATAAATTTTCAGTTTCTTGCTCTTCTTCTCCTTCTGGCATCCCTATGAATTGGACGTTGGAACAGTTAAAGTTGTCCTGGAGGTTCCTAAGTCTCTTCATTTTTCTTGAATTTTTGTTTCTTCCTTTTGATCTTATTGAATGTTTATTTCTTCCTTCTGGTCCACTCGTTGATTTGAGTCCCAGTTTCTTTCACTTCTCTGTTGTTTCCTGTGTATTTTCCTTTATTTCACTTTGCATAGCCTTCACTTTTTCCTCTACTTTGCGACCATGCTCAACCATTTCTGTGAGCATCCTGATTACCAGTGTTTTGAACTGTGCATCTGAGAGGTTGGCTATCTCTTTGTCTTAGTTGTATTTTATTTTTTTTCTGGAGCTTTGGTCTGTTCTTTTATTTGGACCAAAATTTGTTGTCTCAGTGCCCCTGTTAAATAGTAAGGGGTGGAGCCTTAGGTATTCAGCAGTGTGGGGCAATTCACATCACTGCAATGTGGCACTGTATGTGGGGGAGGGGTCCTAGAGGGAACAATGCAGCTTGCTCTGCTCTCTGTTAGCTTTCAGCCCCTCCTGCTGCTAACCACAAACATATTTGGCCCTTCTGGTGCTGAGTTCCAGGTGGGTGGTTTTGTGTACATTCTAGGACCCTGTGGGTCTCTCCAACAAACTCTTCTGTGAGGCTGGGAGTTTCTGGGAATCACCTCAACCCTCACAGGTTTTTTCACTCAGAGGCTTTGAGACTTTCATTTCCCATGTTGTAACCCTGGATTGAGTGGTCTGTCTCACTCTCCAGTTGTTCCTCCCACATGCAAATGTGGGACCACAAGGTCTCCCGGCTGCCGCCTTGCTCACCCAGGTTCTCCAGTCACCGCTTTGTCATGAGTCCTCTCTGCCCTGGCTGCCCATCTCCACCGCTCCTACTGGTTTGAATGAATGTTTCTTCTTTAACTCCTTGGTTGATGGACAGTTCGATTTTCTGGCAGTTCTGGTTGTTTTTTGTTTTTCAATATGTTGTTGTTCTTTTGTTTGTGTGAGGAGGCAAAGTGTATCTACTTATGCCTCCATCATCGGGAAGTCGGATAGAGTTTTAAAAAGTGTGGCTTTTACTGTGGCTCAGATGCTCAGTTGGTTGGAGCATTGTCCTACTCACCAAAAGGTTTAGGGGTTGATCCCTGGTCAGGGCACATGCCTAGGCTGTGGGTTCCATTCCCAATCAGATTGCAGATGAGTGCAACAGATTGATGTTACTAATGTTCACATTTCTCTCTCTCCCAATTCAATGAACCTGTCCTTGAGTGAGGATTAAAATAAATAAATAAAAGTATGTTTGAGGACTTGCCCACATTTTTGGGATTGAATGAGGGTTGTGTCCCATTTTACTGTCTTTTACGTTTATATTTAACGTATTTCTCTGTTTCCCTTGCCTACTGAGGACTCCTTTTTGGGTCCTTAAAGTTTGCTGCTGGGAGTGGAAATTCAGCCAGCAGGTGATCATGCTTCAGTTTCTTTTTGAACCTCTGACAGAGGGAGTGATCAGTGAAGGCCACTGCTACCTTGGGATCTGCAAGGCTGTGTGTTTTGGTACGTGCTGTCCACAGCCCTCCACTGTTAACAAAATACTTTGCCAGTGCACTAATCTCTTTGTAGATAAAATTCTTTAGCATATTATTAAATGTTACTCTTTTTTTTTGCAGAAAATACAGTACCATGTCTGAATTAAGTCTTAATATTTAAAATATTTCATTCCTTAACACTCCCTCATTTGCTTTGCTCACAGCCCATTCAATTCCTTTGTTTGGCAGAATTCTGCAAATTGTGTGTCATCCACTACTGAGATTGCTCAGCCCCTGATGTGTTTGATTTGTTTCTGGTGGTAGTTTCTCCTGAAATGTATGTAGAAAGCAGGTATTTTATGATAAATTGTTGTATAGTGTATGCTCTGTGTGGAATTTAGAGGAAAACACAGATTCAATGATTAACAATGCCAAAAAATGGCAAGTAACTAGCTATTGTTCAAGTAACAGTGGTGCAGTTTCTCTTTTGTAGCCCTTTAGACTTTTGTTACCCTAAAATTCCATTTAATTGGGAACCCATTTTCCACCTGGCCTTTCTTGACAGTGTTTTTTCCTACTTTAAACAGTTTCTAAATAAAATTCTGTATTTCAAAACAATAAAAAAATAAATAAAAGTATGGCTTTTTACTTCATTATTTGACATTTTAATTTTGGTTACTTACCTTTCAGTGCCTTCGTTTTCTTGTTTTCAAAATAGAAATTATACTTGTATAGTATGTATACTTAATTAATGGCTACCAGTCAAATGCTTTAAGCAATTTAGATGAAAGTTACTTTAGTTCAAAGTACTACAGTAATATTTTTTTAGAATGTGAGAGTATTTTATTTATTTACTTACTTACTTATTTTTTATTGTTGCCACTATTACAGATGTTCCCATCTCTCCCCCCACTTTGCTCACCTCCACTCAGCTCCCCCTATACCTTCCCCTGGCCTTCACCACACGGTTGTCTGTGTCTATGGGATATGCACATATGTTTTTTAGCTAAGCCCTTCACCTTTTTTTCCAACCTTCCCATCCCCTCCCCTCCCTTCTGACATTTGTTAATCTTTTCTGTGTTACCTATGTTTCTGGTTCTGTTTTGTTCCTCAGCTTATTTTGTTCTTTAGATTCCACATATTAGTGAGATCATATGGTGTTTATCTTTCTCTTACGGGCTCATTTTGCTTAGCATAATAATCTGCCGCAAAGGGTAAGAACTCCTTCTTTTTTATAGCTGTGTATTATTCTATTGTGTAATGTGCCACAGCTTTTTTATCTACTCATCTACTGATGGGCACTTGGATTGTTTCCTATGTTGGCTGTTGTATATAGCACTGCTATGAACATAGGGGTGGATATATTCTTTTGAGTTGGTGTTTTGGGATTCTTAGGACATGTACCCAGAAATGGGATCGCTGTGTCAAAAGGCAGTTCCATTTTTAATTTTTGAGGAAACTCCATACTCTTTCCCACAGTGGCTGTACCCATCTGCATTTCCATGTACAACACCCTGGGTTTTCTTTTCTCCACATCCTTATCAGCACTTATTTGTTGATTTATTGATGGTACCCCCTTGTGGCAAATGTGAGATGGTAACTTATTGTTGTTTTAATTTGTATCCGTGTAATGATTAGTGATGTTGAGCATTTTTTCATATGTCTATTGGCCATCTGTATGTCCTATTTATAGAAGTGTCTACTCAGGTCTTTTGCCCATTTTTAAATTGGATTGTTTTTCTTCCTGGTGTTGAATTGTGTAAGTTCTTTATAGTTTGGGGATTAACCCCTTAACAGATGTGTCATTGATGACTATATTCTCCAATTTAGTGGGTTCCATTTTCATTGTGTTGATGGTTTCTTTTGCTGTGCAGAAGCTTTTTAATTTGTTGTAGTCCTATTTGTTTATTTTTTCCTTTACTTCCCTTGCCCTAGGAGACATAGCAGCAAAAATATTGCACTGAGATGTCTTAGATTTTACTGCCTATGTTTTCTTCTAGGATTTTTATGGTTTCTTGACTTACATTTAAATATTTTATCCATTTTGAGTCAGTTTTTGTGTAGGTTTCAAGTTGGTGGTCTAGTAGCATTTTTTTTTTTTGCATGTACCAGTCCAGTGTTCCCAAAACCATTTATTGAAGAGACCATTTACTCCAGTGTATGTTCTTACCTCCTTTGTCAAATATTAAGTGACCATAGAGGTGTTTTATTTTTCCTGGGCTCTCTGTTCTGTTTTATTGATATGTATGCCTGTTCTTGTGCCAGTACCAGGCTGTCTTGATTTCAGTGGCTTTGTAGTATAGTTTGATATTGTTATTGTGACTCCAACTTTGTTTTTCATTCTAAAACTTGCTGAGGTTGTTTGGAGTCTGTTTGGTTCCATATAAATTTGTGTTTTACTTGTTCCAGATCTATGTAATATACCTTTGGTATTTTAATAGGAATTGTGTTGAATCTATAGATTGTTTTGGGTAGTATAGACACTTTAATGATGTTAATTCTTTCTTTCTATCTATCCATGAACACAGTATATGCTTTCACTTGTTTCCTCAATTGTATCTTCCTCAGTTTCTTTCTTCAGTATCCTATAGTTTTCTTTTCTTTTCTTTTCTTTTTTTTAAGATTTTATTTATTTTAGAGAGGGAAAAGGAAGGAGAAAGAGAGAAGGAGAAACATCAGTGTGTGGTTGCCTCTCACGCACTCCTTGCTGGGGACCTGGACTTGCTGGGGACCTGGACATGTACCCTGACTGGTAATTGAACCAGTGACCCTTTGGTTCACAGGCCATCGCTCAATCCACTGAACCACACTAGCCAGAGCTCCTATAGTTTTTTGAGCACAGGTCTTTTACTTCCTTGGTTAAGTGTATTCCTAGGTACCTTATTTTTTCTGTTGTTGCAATAGTAAGTGGGATTGTTTTCTTAGTTTTTCTTTTTGAGAGTTCATTCTTGCTGTATAAAATGCTACTAAATTCTGGATATTAATTTTATATCCAACTACTTTTGCAAAATTTATTTACTTGATCTATTAGTTTTTTGGTGGAGTCTTTAGGGGTTTCTATGTATGGTAGCATGTCATCTTCATATAATGACAATTTTACTCTCTCCTTTCCAGTTTGGATGCCTTTTATTGCTTTTTGTCTGATTGCTGTGGCTAGGACTTTCAGTACTATGTTGAATAAGAGTAGTAAAAGCTGACACCCCTGTCTTGATCTTAACCTTAAGGGAAATGCTTTTAGATTTTGCCCATCGAGTATAATGTTGGCTGTAGGTTTTTCATATATGGCCTTTATTATGTTAAGGTATGCTCCCTCTTTTTTCACCTTGCTGAGAGTTTCTTTTATCATAATATGTATTAGATTTTATCTAAATCTTCTTAAGCATATGTTGTTATGATCATGTGATTTTTATCTTTCATTTTGTTTATGTGATGTATCACATTTATTGATCTGTATTTATTGTACCAATCTTTCATCCCCAGAATAAATCCCACTTGGGCATGATGCATGATCTTTTTAGTGTATTGCTGTATCTGATCTTCTAATATTTTGTTGAGAATTTTAGTATCTATGTTCATTAGGGATATTGGCCTATGATTTTCCTTCTTTGTAATGTCTTTATCTGGTTTTAGAATTGGGATAATGCTGGCCTCATAAAAAGAGCTTAGAAGTCTTATCTCCTTTTAAATTTTTTGGAAAAGTTTGAGAAGTACAGGTGTTAATTCTTTGAAAGTTTGATAAAATATGCTGGGAGTTTTTTTATTACTGTCTCAGTTTTATTACTTCTAATCCATCTGTTTGGGTTTTCTGCTTCTTCCTGATTAGTTTTGGAAAATTGTATGTTTCTAGGTATTTGTCCATTTTTCCCAGGTTGTCCAACTTGTTGGCCTATAGTTGTTCATAGTATTTTCTTGTAATCCTTTGCACTTCTTTGTTATCAGTTATTACTTCTTTCATTTCAAATTTTATGTATTTGGGTCCTGTCTGTTTCTTGATGAGTCTGGCTAAAGGCTCATCAATCTTGTTTATCTTTTCAAAGAACCAATTCTTTGTTTCATTGATATTTTGTATTTTTTTAACTTTATGTCATTTATTTCCCCTCTGATTGTTATTATTTCCTTCCTTCTGCTTACTCTGGGCTTTTGGTATTTTTCTTTTTCTAGTTCTTATGGGTATAGGGTTAGATTGTTTATTTGAGATGGCCTGTGATGCTATGAACTTCCCTCTGGACATTTACTATAGTAATATTTAAATAAATACTTAGAGAACTTTCTGTGAAAATGACTAACATAGGATCATTCATTGACTTAAATGTCATGATTATTTTGTACTCTTTTGATGATATGGAACATGTTCCTTATTCATACTGATTCTCAGTTTCACCTGTGGGTTATTCTCAAGTTTGTTTCTGTCATTACTTGGATAAAGTAGAGGTTCCAGGCAAGATGGAGGCCTAGGTGGATATGCTTTGCTTCCTCACACAACCAAAAGAAGGACAACAACCAATTAAAAAACAAAAACAAAAACAACCAGAATTGCCAGAAAATCAAAATGTATGGAAGTCCAACAACCGAGAATTTAAAGAAGAAATGTTCATCCAGACTGGTAAGAAGGGTGGAGACTGGAAGCTGGGGTGGAGAGGATGTGCGAAAGGCTGCAGCTGACAGACTGGGAAGTCCCATATTTGCATGCAGATAAGTCAGGAGGAACAACTAGGGAGTGAGACAAACCATATAAACCATGGTTCTAGCACAGGGAAATAAAGCCTCAAAAACTCTGGCTATAAAAACCTTTGAGGTTGCATCAGCGGAAGAAACTCCTAGTCTCACAGGAGAGTCTGTTGGAGAGGCCCACAGTATCCTACAATGTACACAAGCCTACCCAGCTACGAATCAGCAACAGGGAAGCATCTGAAAGGGCAAAATCTGCTTGTGGGAAGTGAAGGGAGTGACAGAAAGGGGAGCAAGAGCTGAGCAAGTTAGCAAGCAGCATTGTTCCCTTTCTGACCCTTGCCCACATACAGCACCACAATGCAGCAAAGTAGGTTGCTCTGTCCTGGTGAATACCTGAGGCTCTTTGCCCCTTACAACCTAACACGTGCACTGAGACAAAGAAATATGGCCCAAATGAAAGAACAGATTAAAACTCCAGACAAAGAACTAAGCCATGAGGAGATAGCCAACCTATTCCATGCAGAGTTCAAAACACTGGTAATCAGGATACTCACAGAAATGACTGAGTATGGCCACAAAATAAAGGAAGAAGTGAAGGCTGTGAAAAATGAAATAAAGAAAAATACACAAGGAACCAACAGTGAAGGGAAGGAAACTGGGACTCAAATCAGTGATTTGGAATAAAAGGAAGAAATAAACATCCAACTGGAACAGAATAAGGAAACAAGAATTCAAAAAAATCAGGAGAGACTGAGGAACCTTCGGGACAACTTTAAAAGTTCCAACATCCAAACCATAGGGGTGCCAGAAGGAAAAGAGGAAGAGCAAGAAGCTGAAAACTTATTTGAACAAATAATGAAGGAAAATTTCCACAATCTGGCGAAGGAACTAGACATGCAAGTCCAGGATGCTCAGAGAGTCCCGAAGAAGTTGGGAAGAAACACACCAAGACACATCATAATTACATTACCCAAGATTAAAGATAAGGACAGAATCTTAAAAGCGGCAAGAGAAGAGGAGACAGTTACCTACAGAGGAGTTCACATAAGACCATCAGCTGATCTTTCAGAAGAAATCTTACAAGCAAGAAGGGGCTGGAAAGAAGTATTCAGTCATGAAAGGCAAGGACCTACATCCAAGAATACTTTCTTTAGCAAAGCTTTCATTTAGAATGGAAGCACTGATAAAGTGTTTCACAGACAAGATAAAGCTTAAAGGAAAAATAAAGCTTGGTCTTTACCAAGCTCTTATCATATGAAATGTTATCTAAGAAAAAGATCAAAACTCTTCACAGTAAAATGACAATAAAGTCACAACTGTCAACAACTGAACCTAAAAAGAAAAACAAAAACAAACTAAGCAAACAACTAGAACAGGAACAGAATCACAGAAATGGGGATCACATGGAGGGTTATCAGCAGGCAGGGAGAGGGGAGAGAATGGGGGAAAAGGGTACAGGGAATAAGAAGCATAATTGGTAGGTAAAAAATAGACGGGGAGGTTAAGAATAGTAATGGAATCGCAGAAGCCAAAGAACTTATATGTATAACCGATGGACATGAATGAATCCTGGAGAGTAGGCGGGTGTAGGGCAGAGGGGGAGAAAGGGGAGAAAAAAAATAAAACAGGACAACTGCAATAGCATAATCAATAAAATATACTTAAAAATGAAACTGGATAAAGTTTTTGCTTAATTTAGTAGTTCAGCAGGCATTTATGGAATACCTGCCATGTGCAAGACATAGTGCTGGGCACAGGGCAACATAAAAATACAATCTGTACCCTTGAGGATAAATCGAAGAATCATCTGAACTTAAAAAATGTGAAGTTCTTTCCCTCAAAAAATATCCTCATTTTCCTCATTCTATATCTTCTCCAGATCTATGCCGATAATAAAAATTATAATATCTTACATTTATTCAGTGCTTTCACATAAACTACATCAACTGATGTGTACATCGAGACTTTTCTTTTGTAACATACTGAAGAGTTACATTTTAAAACATTAAGTAGTATCTTTTTTAGGCACTACCTGTCTTTATTATCCTCAGGTATCTAGGCTGTAAAATAAGGGACAAATTTCAAGTTTGGGGCCTTCCTGGTAATTATACCCAATGCTTTTTGTTATCTCTGTGCTGACCTTAAAAATAAAATAGCCTTTTGTTTTACCAGCAAAAATGAGCTCATTTCAGGAATAGCAGAGAATTGCAATTCAGAACATGCAAGCTATGTCAATGCTGAAAAACAAAGGAGAGGAATGACCTTTTATAAAGGAAAGGAAGGTGTTGGGAGAGGCTGTTACAAAGAGTTCATTGGAGGAAAATGGGAGTCTCTAGTGTAGTGGCTTTTCATTGGCTGATTGTGACAGTCTCATTGGCTGAGCTGTTGCCAGGCAAGGGCAATACCTGCCTTTCTCCTGCTAGGGTAATAAAGTAAAAAACATCTTTCTGTTGGAGATACAATGTGTGTCTTTTCCTGTTTGGGGTAATGGATGATGAGTGGTAGAATGTGAGAGATCCCTCTACAGACATTCTGAACTTTTATTTTAGTTGAGGTTTCCTTTATTAATTTTCAAATCTGTAACCTGTGCATAGTATCACTAGAAGCCATTATTTTTCTTTCTTTAAACCTGAATTGTTGACTATGGTGGCCACTACCCTTATGTGTCTTTTTAAATTTAAATTAATTACAATAACTTAAAAACTATTTTCTCTGTCATATTAGTACATTTCAGGTGTGGCTAGTGGATATAGTAGTAGGCAGCACAGAAAGGTCTATTATCTAAGAGAATTTCACCCTATTAGATAATGCTACAGTTTAGAATAAATTATGCTGCCTATATTTATCTTTACTAATGGACTCAAGTGGACTTTGTCATCATATCTGTATTCTGAGCTATAATTTTAGACAAACCATGCTGTGGTTCTCAGCCTTTTTTCATCCCCTTTGCAGTATTAAAAATATTCTTTCTTAATATGGTGCTTAGATTTCAGTTCTTGCCATGTGCGATACTATATCATTCCATTAATATTAGTTTTTATTTTAGGTTTGTTTGACTACATATTTCAAGTACCTTAACATTCTGAGTCCCAGAGGTCCAAGCAGCTTTCACTGTTATTGCATACAAGATGCAGCTTTTGAGATGTATAGTAAAAAGATCATGTACTTTGGAATTATGCGGACTGAAATGTAGTTTTCTGCTCTGACCTTGAACAAGTTACTTAACTGTGCTGAATCTGCTTTTGTAATTAAGTGAGTTAGGGTATATATGAATAATTCTTTTTTTCTCTTTTTTTCCCATAAATTATTGTTGTTCAATTACAGTTTCCTGCATTTTTATACAAGTAATTCTTAACATAATGATAAGCTTGAAATATAATAGGTAACCTAGTAAATTGAATTATTTTTCCTGTGTGGTAAGTAACTTTCTGAAAGAGAAATTTGCTAATTTTGGGAATTAAATTTGCTAATTCTGTATGAGATAGATACCAGAGCAAGTTTCTTTTTTTCTAACTTATGGTCATAACTTCCAAATTCATGTTTAATTGACTGTAAATAAAAGAAGGATACATATGCTTGTTAGGCTGCAGAGTGTGACATGCAGGAGTGACATAGCAAAGACCCAGAGATATGAAGCAGTGTAAGTAAAATTGTTTAAAATGTCTGGGACACAAAGCAAAGAGTAGGGTAGGGGATAAAGCTAGAGAGGCAAGCAGAGCACAAGTTACAAGGGTGTTCAAGGGCCTAAGGTGTTTGCAGGTCTTCCTGTGGTTCAGCTTGTCTCAAAGTTTAGTCTGCCTCAGAGTACATATAGATAAATAAAGTACAATGCATGTTACACTCTTTTTACCCAGCTTTGACTAAATCCCCCATCATGCAATGTTGTCTTGTAAGGCACAGATTTATGTATTCATTAATGTGGGGTTTTTTTTAGTTTTATTTAGATACAATTCACATAGAAAACAATTTTCCCATTTAAAGTATACAATTCATTGGTGTTCATAGGGTTGTACAATCACCACCACAATTTTAGAACATTTTCTTCACCCCCAAAAGCCTTCTTATACCCATCAGCATTTATACCTCATTTCCCCTAATATCCCTGCATTTGGCAACTAGTAATCTACTTTTTGTCTCTATAGATTTGCTAGTTCTGGCCCTCCATAGAATACAACAATATAATATGTAGCCTATTGTAGCTACTAGCTTCATTCACTTAGTATAATGCTTTCAAGTTTCATTCATGTTGTAACATGTATCAGTACTTAATTTCTTTTTATGGCTGAATAATATTCTGTTGTGTGGCTATATCACATTTTGTTTACCCATTTATGAGTTGATAGACATTTGGGCCATTACTGTGTTTTTTAGTCTTGTTTTTAATAACATTAGTCATATAAAGAGCTTAGTAAATTGCCATGTGAGAAGGAAAAATAAATATGCTTAATCTAATTTTAATTGAACTTTATTGAAGAAATTAAGGATTGATTTGTTTTCTAGACCTTCACTTCCTAGGTAACATACAGGGTAAAGCAAAAGCAGGTGTAAAGTTGTTTGTATGGAAAATAATACAATAATAAATAATAATAAAAGAATCAACTGCTTCATGTACTCACAACTGTAAACCTAATTTTGCTGCATGCTGTAAATGAAGCAATCAAGTATATGCTATTGAAAAATAAGCACAAATGAGCCTTATTTTACTATTAAAATTATGATGCCTAGAATGTTTAGGTTTTAATTTTATTAATATGAATATTATTATAGATTTCACTTGTATGACCTATTTTTTTATTTGGTGATTGGCAGACATTTACAACATCTCACATGTGGTGTTACTGTGGATGTACCACTCACACTATTCTCATTGCTTATTGCTAGTTCTTTCTAATTAAAAATGAATTTGTAGCCCTGGCTGGTGTGGCTCAGTTGGTTGGAGCATTGTTGCATAACCAAAAGATTGTGGTTTTGATTCCCGGTCAGAGCACAGACCTCAGTTGCAGGTTCCATCCCTAGTCTGGGCACAAGCACATGTGACCCCTGGTCTGGACACACTGGATGCCTATCCCTAGTCTAAGCACTCGTTCCCCATCCGTGTGCCTACAGGATTCCTTCTCTTTCACATTGATGTTTTTCTCTTCCTTCCTCTCTCTGTAAAAGCAATGAAACAAAAATTTCCTCACGTAAAGATAAGAAAAATGAATTTGTGGGTTTACTGGAAATAAAACTGTAGTCATTATACTGATCTGGTAGATATCAGTAACTTCAGTGGTAGCTAACAGTCCCTCAGTATACCACTTAATCTTAGGGGATTGTGTATATATCCTTTTGCATGGGTGTAACTCCACTACTTGCAAATTGAAGAAGCACTTCTGCATGTAACTGGGAGTTATGGGGAAACTCTTTAGTGTACTTCAGTTTTTAAAAAGTAGTGAAGGGTTTTAGCAAGAGAAGATCATAATAAAATTTGGGGTTTTAAGAGATCACATTTTTTGATGTCTGGGAAACTGTTTCAGACCTTTCCTCTCTCTTCATCCCTCCAACACTCCTTTCTCAGCCGCAGCTGTGCTTTTTTCACTCAAGAAAATAAAAGAGAACCTGAAGAAAATTTTCACATTCTCCCACCACTCCATCCACCTCCCTGAATCTATACCAAATACCTATTCAAGGATATTATTTCAGAAATAACCAGAGAGAGTTGTTTATATCCTATACCACTGCCTCCATTTGCTCTTCTCATGCTTTCAGCAACAGCTACTCTACCAAAGCTTCTGTTGTGAAGGTCATCAATCTAGATAGGAAGAAAATTAGATGAGTGTGGAATGAAGAGAATAGTTTTCCAAAAAATAGGACATGCTCAATTGTCAAATGCTGATGACCACAAACTATAGCCTGCTCTCAGGGCTCTAAACAAAATAGTGTAAAGTAGAGCTGTGGTTCTAAGGGAGTTCCAGTTCTGGTGTAAAAGTAGAGGTAAATTGGTTCCTTTATTCCTTTTGGGAAACCTTAGTAACCTCTGTAGATAAGAAGAATCAGACCTTTCTAAATGTTGCTGAGTGTTAGCACTTCCTAAGAAACTGAGTAGCCCCAATCATTTTTTTAAATTGTGGTAAAATACATACAACATAAAATTTTAACTATTTTAAGTGTACAGTCAGTGGTGTCAATAATATTCACAGTGTTTTGCAACTATCACTACTGTTTGTTTTCAAACTTTTTCATCATCCCAAATAGAAACTCTCTGCTCCTTAAGCAATACTCCCCATTCCCCCTCCTCTAGCTCCCTGCTGACCTCTAATCTACTTTCTGTCTCTATGAATTCCCTATTCTAGATAGTTCATGTACGTGGAGTTATATATTTGTGTTTTTGTATCTGTTTTATTTCATTAAACATAATGCTCATGTTAACAGCATATATCAGAATTTCATTCCTTTGTAAGTGTGAATAATATTTTATTGTACATATAGCCTCAATCATTTTTAAATATGCTTTTTATTACTAGTCAGTGTGTGTATTCATACAATTTTTTTCCCCTCTCATTGGTGGAAAAGTTCTGTCAGGTTCTTAGCCTTGTTAGATTTGATTGTCCTTGATATGTTTTTGTATGTGTGTATGTGTGGATTCTTTTCTCTCCTAGAAGTCCTTACAGTCTGAGTCTTTGGAGTTTTCATTATTGTTGTTTTGTTTTTAGGTTGGGAACTAGTTTCAAAATTGAATGTTCCTACAAAGCAGGCTAGGCAAGTTTCCATTATCATGGTTGGGGTTTTCAGAGACAGCTGTGGTTGCTGTAATATTTCTTTACTCCTGTTAAATTGCAATTTACTCAAGGGTTTACTTAAAGAAAAAAGTCCATTTCACTTTTTTGATTGTTCAACTGTGACATTTTCATAAGCAAAACTCATATTTATAGCCTGTATATTTTATTTTAGTATTTCAATTATGCAGTTTTCTTAACTCTTGTAGGTATCGGGATTTAAAGGGACATTGGTGTTTTTTCTTTAAATTTACTCTTGAAGAGGCTCAGATCCATGGAGATTAAGTGACTGGCCCAAGGTTACATGTTAAATAGTGGGCTGATCCCATCTCACAACTGCCAGTCCAGTGTTCTCACAGTGGAAGTACTTTAATTCTTTTGAAAAATCAACTTTGGGTTGTAACTTAAATATAACAAGATACAGGTATTTTAAATGTCCAGTTTGATGAGTTTCAAGAAATTTCTACACTCATGTGATCACCATTTCAGTAAGTTTCCTCTTCAGTCAGCCCCACTCTGAGCCTTCATATAAAAGTAATCATACAAAATACACTTCTGCGTTCACTGCTTTGCTCAGCAGTATGGTTTTGAGATTCCTCTGTACTGTTGTAGGCAGTAATAGCGTGCTCCTTCCTGTTACTGGATACTAGTCCTCTGTGTAGGAATATTGGCATTTGTTCACCTGTTTATCATTATATATGAGTCTTGTGGACATATATCTTTATTTTCTTGAGTAAATAACTAAAAGTGGAATTGGTAGGTCATGTGGTAAATGTATGTTTAACTTTTATAAGAAACTGCCAAGCTATGTATATTACAATATGGTTGTTTCATTTTATATTCACCCCACCAGTGCATGAGAGCTCTGTTTGTCCCACATCCTCACTAAAACTTGTCAGTCTTTTCCATTTTAGCCATTGTAGAGGATATAAATGTTATATCGATATTTTAATGTGTATTTCCATAATAACTAATGATGTAGAGCATTTATTTACATGCTCATAGGCTGGCCATTTGTATATTTTTTTGTGAAGTTTATATTCAAATCTTTTGCTCATTTTTATTGGATTATTTATTGATTTCTAAAATTTGGAAAATATATTCTAAATTGAAGTCTTTTGTAAGATATACATATATATGTTAGTTTTGCCCAGTGTGTGACTTACCTTTTCATTTGTTATTTTGAAGAACAAAGTTTTAAATTTTGATGAAAACTAACTTAGCAATTTTTTCTTTTGTAATGAGTGCTTTTTGTATCTTGTATAAGAACTATTTGCCTACCACAATGACATGATTATATATGTAGTAAATATTTCAAATCTGAGAAATTACTAGTGTTACGTTGATTTATCCTGTGCTTTTTGCTTGAAGTTGAAGATTGAGTTTTTACATTTTGATACATGATCCATTTAAAAATAATTTTCGTGTATGAAGTGATGTAGGGGCCTGGGTTTGTTACTTGTTCTTGTTGGTATCTAGTTGTTCCAGCAACATTTGTTGAATTTGTATCTTCCACCATTGAACTACTTTGGCACTTTTGTTGAAAATCAGTTGTTCATATAGTATAGGATTAATTGTGAATTCCTAATTGTTCCATATATCCACCCTTATGCCACTACTACTACACAGTCTTGATTACTGTAGCTTTCTATTGTAAATCTTGAAATCAGGTAGTGTTGTCATTCAGCTTTACTCCTTTCTAAAACTGTGTTGGCTAGGTCATTTGTATTTCCACATACATTTTTAAATTAGTTTGGCAGTTTCTCCAGAAGCTCTGCTAGGTACTTGACTAGGATTGCATTGACTTTAAGATCAATTTGGAAGAACTGAGATTATAACATATTTAGTTTTTCAATCTGTGAACCTGTGTATTTTTCTGCTTAGTTATATTTTTCATTTCTTCCAGCAATGTTTTGTAGTTTTCAGTCTTAAGATTTGCAACTTTGGTAAGTTACATTTTTCAGTGAGTTTGTCTATTCATCTGAAGCTATAAATTTTTTTTTCTGAGCACTGCTTTAGTTGCATCCCACAAAGTTGTGTGTATGTTTCTATTATCATTAAATATTTTAAAATTTCCTTTGAAATTTCTTCTTTGACTCAAGAGTTATTTAGAAGTATGCTATTTATTTTTTCAGTACTAGAAATTTTCTAGATACCTTGTTAACTGAATTTTTATTTCATTCAATGGTCAGAAAAAAAATCTTTGATATTTCAGTCTTGAAATTTATTTTATATTTTGGCACAGGATAGGGTTTATCTTGGTGAATATCCTATCAACACTTGAAAAAAAGATTATTCTTCAGTTTTGGGTACAATTAATAGTTACATAAAAGTTGGAGAAACAGAGCAGGGATAGGTGCAGAGTTGGAAATGAACAGCTCTGTGGTGATAAGGAATACTTTGCAGAGGAGGTGACACTGAACTGGGATTGCAGTAAGACTATAAGATTTATCAACAAAAAAGCCATAAGCAGAGAGTGACATGAATAAAGAAAGGTACAGCAATATGTAAATGTTTGAAGATAGATATACTCATGTGGAGCTGTAAATGGAAATAAAAAGTTCACTTAGTTCAGAATGTAAAAAGACTTAGAATGGCATGTTAATGCATTTATGATATATTCACATAGAAAGTACTCAGGAAATATTACTCATTAAAGGAATAACACGCATGTGCAAATGGACCTGTGGCCACTTAATAAAAGCAAAAAAAGTACCTATCTAAAAATATGTATATTTTTAAATATAACCTCTGTTGGAGGTCCAATTTGCAAAAGTTCATGGGATAATTACTGCCACTCAGTAACTCTGACCCCTTCTCTTCTCATTACTCTCAACTTTTTCCTCTCTTTTACCAGCATTTAAACATACTTAAGACACTGTAGTCTTTAGAAAGAGTAATGAGCCCTGGCTGGTATAGCTCAGTGGATTGAGCGTGGGCTGCGAACCAAAGCATCACAGGTTTGATTCCAAGTCAGGGCACATGCCTGGGTTGCAGGCCATGACCCCCAGCAACTGCACATTGATGTTTCTCTCTCTCTCTTTCTCCCTCCTTTCCCTCTCTAAAAATAAATGAAAACAAACAAACAAACAAACAAACAAGAGTAATGAAAAACCCCATCTCTGCCCTGTCTCATCTCCAGCTATGCTATATATTTCACTTAGTCTTTATAATAATTTCTTAATACACATAGCACCATTTACTTACCCAAACTGCCCTTGCTAAAGTCACCAGTGACCTCTGCCTCACTAAAAACAGTAGATGTTTCCTAGACCTCCACTTACCTCTTATCTACATTTAATACTCATATCCATGCATGCCTGCCTCCTGGAAGTATTTCCTCTCTTTCATTTTTGTGATATCATAGTCTTTTGATTTCATCCTTCCCTCCCTTCTATAATACTGTTGCTCCTTCATAGTCTAGTGTCTTTTGATTTCTAATTCCCTGACCAATCATTATTTGGTTTTTCTTCTCTTTTCTACTTTCTATCCTTAGGCTGTCTCAAACATTCTCATGGCTTTATAATTGCTTAATTATATGCCTAGGAATCCCACTTTATGACACCAGCTCATGTATCTCTTCTGCAGTCTGCATAGTTGTCTATCTAACATCTGTGACAGTTTTTCCCAGGTATCTGAATTTACCATCTCTCTTAGTGAAAGTCTTTTTTTCCCTCTACTTTTCCTTATTGGTAAATGATACCACTCTCAAATAACCCAAGTTAGAACCCTATAAATTACTTTGATTTCCTATTCCCTACATTTAATGCATTGCCAAGTCCTACCCCCTATCAATTCTTCCCTCTAAAGGCTTTCCAAATTCTCACTATTTTCTTTCTATCCATTATTATCACTCTACCCCAAGAGACCATTATCCCTAGGTTGGGCTCTACTTCAATAGCCTCCTAACTAATCTTTCATGTCTGCTGTGGCCCATTGCTCATCTATTTTGTAACACTGTAATTATTAAGCCACACTATCTTTTTTTTTAATTGATAGGCTTTATTTACTTTAGAGCAGTTTTAAGTTTATAGAAAACTTGGATACAAAGTACAGAGTTCCTACATACCCCTCAACACCCCTCCTGATTTCCCTCATTATTTATATCTTGTAATTAGCATGATATATTTGTTAGAATTGATGAAACAATGTTGATAAATTATTATTAACTAAAGTCCACAGTTTAAATTAGAATTCAGTCTTTGTGTTGTACATTCTATGGATTTTGACAAATATAAATGACGTGTCCATCATTACTGTGTCATATAGAAGTTTCACTCTCTTAAAAATCCCCTATGCTCCACGATTTTATCTCCTCCTGCCCTTCCCAAACCCCTGCTGGTCACTCATCTTTTACTGTCTCCATAGTTTTTCCTTTTCCTAAAGATTATATAGTTATAATTATACCATACTTAGCCTTTTTTTCAGATTGGCTTCTTTCACTTAGCAATATACTTTTAAGATTCTGCCATGTATTTTTGTAGTTTGATAGCTTATTTCTTTTTATCTTTGAAAAATATTCCATTACATGGATGTATCACAGTTTTGTTTATCCATTTACCTATTGAAGAACATCTTGGTTGCTTCCATGTTTTGATAATTATGAATAAAGTTACTATAGACATTTGTGTGCAGGTTTTTGTGTAGGCGTAAGTTTTAACTTTTGGGTATATGTGGTGGGGTGGGGGTTAGTAAATACCAAGGAGTATAATTGCTTGATTGTATGGTAACAGTATATTTAGTTGTGTGAGAAACTGCCAAAATATCTTCTTCAGTGGCGGAACAATTTTATATTCTCATCAACAATTAACGAGAGTTCCTGATAAATCACATCCTTTCCACCAGTGTTTTGGATATTAGCCATTCTAATAGGTATGTAGTGGAATCGCATTTTTTAAAAATTTGCAATTCTCTATTGACATATGATGTTGAGCATCATTTTATATGCTGTTTGCCAACTGTATATTTTCTTTGGTGATGTGTCTGCTTTGATCACTTGCCCATTTTGTAATTGGGTTATTTTCTTACTGTGTTTTAAGATTTTGTAGTAAATTTTGGATACCAGTCATTTATCAGATATATATGTTCAGCAGGAATTTTTGTCATTGTGGCTTGTTTTATTCCCTAAACAGTACCTTTTACATAGCAGAATTTTAAAATATAGTAAAGTCCAACTTTCCAAATTTTCACTCATAAATCATGCTTTTGGCATTATATCTAAAAGAGTCACCAATCCAGCCCTGCTGGGCTATTGCCCTTTAGAGAAGTCCTGTGGCTGTGGCCAGCTGTGGCCCATAGGGCAGATGTTTTTGGAGAGCTTTTGAGAAAGTCCTGGAGGACACAGGTGGTGTCAGAGATGCAAGAGAGACACATAGTTACGTGGCTTTGGGGTAGAGGGCCTTTTTCCTCTTCTGCATGCAGACAGGTGCCACCCCCACCCCAGATCCACTAGCTCTACCCTCCTGACTCCCACTGGCCCTGCCTTGTCAAGCTCACATGCTGTGGAGGAGGTGGCTAGCTGCAGCCAGCTTTGGCCTGCTTGCAGACTTTCTTGGGAGGGTCCAAAGAGGGAGATTCAGCCAGACTTGGAGGGTGGTGGAGCAGCAGGCAGGTGGAGGTCAATTTCAGGGTGCCTTGTGCCCTTTGCTAGCCTGCCCCTGGGTTCTGGCTGGAAACCAGCCTTGTGTTATGCAGTCTGGCTCCTCTCACATGCACCTAGGCCCAACATAGGTAGGCACAAACTATGGATTACTTTGTAGCTCCAAACAGGTAGGGCTGGTCACAGGCAGCACCTGATATTGACCTGCACTGCAGCCTCTCACAGGAGGCCCCAGAACCAACATGCCTGGTGCTGGGCTTCAGACCACAGCAGAGCACTACCCAATTAGTTCCAGAGCACCACACCTCAAGGGAGATATCAGCAGAGACCACACCCTGATGGGGCAAATTCCGCTTCATGAATCAGCTCCCACACAGCAGTTCATAAACTGTTGTCAGGGTTAATCCTCATAGTCCGCCAGCCTGAGGATCTATGCAACCCATAGAGGGGCTAAGAGCAATCAAGACTCAACTATACCAGGAAGCCTCATATAACCTACACCTATACAACAGACATCCTAGAGCACCTAGCTCAGGTGATCAGGGAGCCTGCACCACTGAGCATCTCAAGGCACCTACAACATAAGGCCACCATACAAGACTCGGAGACACGGCACAGCTAATACATAGAAAAAAAATGGAGAGCAAAGGAAATATGCCCCAAAGGAGAAAATAAGAGAAATCCCCATAAAAAGAACTGAGTGAAATGGAGGCGATCAATCTACCAGATACAGAGTTCAAAACAATGATTATAAGGATGTTCAAGGATGCTTTACAGTATGCTTTACAGTAAGGATGCTTTACGGTAACAATGGAGGAACTCAGAACTTAAAAAGAAATAGTAAGCATAAAAAAGAACCACTCAGACCTGAAGAATATGGTATCTGAAATTAAAAAAAAAATGCAGTAGAAGGGATCAGCAACAGGGTAGATGAAGTAGAGGATTGAATAAGCAATTTGGAAGATGAGATAGCAAAAATACCTAACCAGAACATTAAAAAGAAAAGAGAATTTTAAAAAATGGTAGCTTAAGGGACTTCTGGGACATCCTGTGTAACATTTGCATAATATGGGTACCAAAAAGAGAAGAGAAAGACTAAGGGGTTGAGAACCTATTTGAAGAAATAATGACTGAAAATTTCCCTAATCTGGTGGGAAATAAAGACACCGAAGTCCAGAAAGCACACACAATCCCAAACAAGGTGAACCCAAAAAGGCCCATCCCAAGACACATCATAATTAAAATGCCAAAAGATAAAAAACAAAGGGAGAATCTTAAAAGCAGCAAGAGGACATTTGTCACCTACATGAAAGTTCCCATTAAGACTGTCAAGCAGATAAAACTTTGCAGCCAGAAAGGATTGGCAAGAAATATTCAAAGTGATGAAAAACAAGGACCTGCAACCAACTAATCTATTAGGCAAGGCTATCATTGAAAATTGAAGGGGAACCCTGATTGGTATGGCTCAGTAGATTGGGCATCATTCCACAAACTGAAAGGTTGGTGACTCGATTCCTAGTCAGGGCACATGTCTGGGTTGCGAGCCAGGTCCCTAACTGGAAGTGTGCAAGAGGCAACCAATAGATGTTTCTCTAGCACATGGATGTTTCTTTCCCTCTTTCTTCCTCCACTCCTCTATAAGTAAGTAAATAAATAAATAAATAAAATCTTTTCTATTTTTTTATTGTTATTCAAGTACAGTTCTCTCCATTTCCTACCCACAACTCCCCCGCCCCACCAATCCCCACCTTCCACCCTCAATCCTACCCCTCTTTGGCTTTGTTCATATACCCTTTATACATGTTCCTTGATGACTCTTCCCTTTTCCCTCCTCCCCATTATCCCTCCCCCTGCCTGTCTGGTTACTGTCAGTTTGTCTTTAATTTCAGTGTCTCTGGTTATATTTTGCTTGCTTGTTTGTTTTGTTGATTAGGTTCCACTTATAGGTGAGATCATATGGTATTTGTATTTCACCACCTGGGTTACTTCACTCAGCATAATGCTCCACAGGTCCATCCGTGCTGTCATGAAGAGTAGGAGCTCCTTTCCTTCTGCTGCATAGTATTCCATTGTGTAAATGTACCATAATTTTTTGATCCACTCATTTACTGATGGGCATGTACATTGCTTCCAACACTTGGCTATTGTAATTGTGCTGCTATGAACATTGGGATGCCTAGTTTCTTTTGAATTGGTGTTTCAGGATTCTTAGGGTATAATCCTAGCAGTGGAATTGCCATGTCAAAAGGCAGTTCTGTTTTTAGTTTTCTGAGGAAATTCCATACTGTCTTCCACAGTGGCTACACTAGTCTGCATTCTCACCAACAGTGCACTAGGGTTCCCTTTTCTCCACAACCAAGTCAGCACTTGTTTCTTGATTTGTTTATGTTGGCCATTCTGACTGGTGTGAAGTGGTATCTCATTGTGGTTTTAGCATCTCTCTGATGGCTAGTGATGCTGAGCATCCTTTTATATGTCTCTGGGCCCTCTGTATGTCTTCCTTGAAGAAGTGTCTATTCAGGTCCTTTGCTCATTTTTTAATTCAGTTGTTTGTCTTCCTAGAGTGGAGTCCTGTGAGTTCTTTATATATTTTGGAGATCAAACCCTTGTCTGAGGTATCATTGGCAAATATGTTGCCCCACATGGTTGATTCGCTTTTCATTTTGCTGATATTTTCTTTAGTAAAGCAGAAGCTTTTTATTTTGATGACATAACACTTATTTATTGTTTCCTTTATGTCACTTGCTCTAGGGGACATATTGGTGAAAATACTGCTGCATGGAATATCTGAGATTTCCCTGCCTGTGTTCACCTCTAGGAGTTTTATGGTGACATGACTTATATATAAGTCTTTTATCCACCTTGAGTGTATTTTTGTATATGGTGTAAGTTGGTGATTGAGTTTTATTTTTTTGCATGTAGCTGTGCAGATCTTCCAACACCATTTGTTTAAGAGGCTATTTTAACTCCATTTTATGCTTCTGTCCCCCTTGTGGAATATTAACTGACCAGAGAGACTTAGGTTTATTTCTGAGCTCTGTATTCTGTTCCATTGATCTAAGTGTCTGTTCTTATGCCAGTACCAGACTGTTTTGATTACCATGGCCTTGTAATATACTTTTATGTGAGGTATGGTGATCCCTCCTTCTTTGTTCATCTTTCTTAAAAGTGCTGTGGTTATTTGGCACTTTTTATGGCTCCAAAAATTTTTGAAATGTTTGTTCTGTATCTGTGAAATATGAATTTTTAATTGGAATTTTAATAGGGATTTTGTTGAATCTATAAATTATTTTGGGTAGTATGGACATTTTGATGATGTTAATTCTTCCAATCGATGAACACAGTATATGCTTCCATTTGTTTGTGTCTTCCTTAATTTCTTTCTTTAGTGTTGTGTAGTTTTCTGAGTATAGGTCTTTTACCTCACTAGTTAGGTTTATTCCTAGGTACTTTATTTTTCTTGTTCTTCTATCAAATGGGATTTTGTCCTAATTTCTATTTCTAATATTTCATTGTTGCTGTACAAAAATGCCTTTGATTTCTGAATATTGACTTTGTATCCTGTTGTTTTGCCAAATTCACTTATTAGGTCGAGTAGTTTTTTTTGGTGGCATTTGTAGGGTTTTCTATGTACACTATCATGTCATCTGCAAACAATGACAATTATGTTTCCTCCTTTCCAATTTAGATGCATTTTATTTCTTTTTCATGTCTGATCACTATGACTAGAACTTTCAATACTACAGTCGTTCCTCGCTATATCGCGGTTCATTTATTGCGACTTCACTGTATCATGGGTTTAAATATATATATATATATATATATATATATATATATATATATATATATATATTTTGTTTGTTTGTTTGTTTGTTTTTATTTTTATTTTTATTTTTATATATATATATAATTCTGTATTGCGGAGTTTTTGCTATATCACGGGACTTTGCAGTATACTGTACCCATATAGAATTTTATATGTTGTTAAAGTTATGTAGGTTTAAGAGTGTAGAAAGAGTGTAGAAAGTGTTTAAGAGCTAATGAAGTGTTTATAAGAGTGTGGGAAAGGTTAATAAGAGAGTGGGAAAGGTTTATAGGAGTGTGAGAAGGGTTTATAAAGCCTTAAAATATATATAAGTAATAAAATAAATATAATGCTGCTACTTCATGGGTTTTCACCTATTGCAAGCATCTCTGGAATGTAACTCCTGCGATAGGTGAGGGATCACTGTATATTGAATAGAAGTGGTGAAAGTGGACATCCTTGTCTTGTTCCTGATCTTAGTGGGAAAGCTTTTAGTTTTCACCAGTTGGGTATGATGTTGGCTGTAGTTTTCTTGAATATGGCCTTTATAATGTTGAGGTATGCTCCCTCCACCCCCATTGCTGAGTGTTTTTTATCATAAATGGATGTTGTACCTTAACAAGTCCTTTTTCCGTATCTATTGATATAATCATGTGATTTTTGTCTTATCTTTTGTTTATATCATGTATCATGTTTATTGATTTGCGAATATAGTACCATCCTTGCAAACCTTCATTGAATTCTGCTTGATCGTGGTGTGTGATCTTTTTAATATATTGCTGGATGAGGTTTGCCAGTATTTTGTTGAGGATTTTAGCATCTATGTTCATCATTGATATTGACCTGCAGTCTTCTTTCTTCCTCATGTCTTTATCTGGTTCGGGGATTAGGATGATGCTGGTCACATAAAAAGTTTTTGGGAGTCTTCCCTCTACTTGGATAGTTTTAGAATAATTTGAGAAGCATAGCAGTTAGCGTTTGCTGAAAAGTTGTGTAAAATTCTGCTGTGAAACCATCTAGTCCAGGGCTTTTGTGTGCCAGGAGTTTTTTGATTACTGCTTCAATTTCACTAACTGTTGGTATTTTGTTCAGGTTTTCTACTTATTCTAGATTCAGTTTTGGAAGACTATATGTTTGTAGAAATTTTTCCATTTCACCCAGGTTTTCAAATTTCTTGGCATGTAGTTATTCACTGTAATTTCTTACAGTCCTTTGTATTTCTATGGTATCAGTTGGAATCTCTCCACTCTCATTTCTGATTTGTTTGGGTCCTCTCTTTTTCTTGATGAGTCTGCTTAAAGACTTGTAGATTTTGTTTATCTTTTCAAAGAATGACCTCCTGGATTTATTAATCCTTTTAATTGTTGTTTTAGTCTCTGTGTCATTTAATTCTGCTCTGACCTTGAGTATTTCCTTCTTTCTACTGGCTCTGAGCTTTGTTGTTGTTCCTCCAGTTCTTGTAGATGTAGGGTTAGATTATTTGAAATGTTTCTATCTTTTTTAAGTAGGCCTGTATCACTGTGAACTTTCTTCTCAGGACCACCTTCACTGTGTTCTGTAATTTTGGACTGTTGTGTGTTCATTTTCACTTGTTTCCAGAAACTTTTTGATTTCTTACTTGATCTCAGTATTAACCTATTCATTGTTTAATAGCATGCTGTCCAGTCTCCATGAATTTTACTGTTTTTGAGTTTTTTCCTTGAGGTTAGTTTCTAGTTTCAGGCCCTCGTGGTCAATAAAGTCTTTTTATTTTTTTTAAGTTGAAGGGAAGCCCTGCCTGGTGTGGCTCAGTGGATTGCACATGGGCCTGTGAACCAACGGGTCGTTGGTTCAATTCCCAGTTAGGGCACATGCCTGTGTTGCAGCCCAGGTTCCTAGTAGGGGGCTCATGAGAGGCAACCATACATTGATGTTTCTCTCCCTCTCTCCTTCCCTTCCCCTCTCTCTAAAAATAAATATATAAAATCTTTGTTAAAAAATTGAAGGAAAATAAAGTTTCCCAGAAAGAAAATGCTAAAGGAGTTCATTACCACCAAACCGGTATTAGAAGAAATGTTAAAGGGTATTCTTTAAGCAGAAAGAAGAATAAAAGAGGAACATAATTATAAAGAATAAAATGGTGATAAAAATGTACCTATCATTAATCATTTTAAATATAAGTGGATTAAATGCTACAATCAAAAGACAGGGTAGCTGAATGGATAAGCAAACAAGATCATTATAAATGCTGTCTTCAAGAGGCCCACCTCAGAACAAAAGATACATACAGTCTAAAATTAAAGGGAATGAACTTCTGGCCATGCGGAGGTGAAAGTGTATACACTGTGCCTCCTCACACAACCAAAAGAAGGACAACAACGAGTTGAAAAACAAAAAACAACCAGAACTGCCAGAAAATCAAACTGGATGGAAGCCCAACAACCAAGGAGCTAAAGAAGAAACATTCATCTAGAGTGGTAGGAGGGGCAGAGATGGGTAGCTGGGGTGAAGAGGACTCATGGCAAGGTGGTCTCTGGAGGACCTTGGTGGGTAAGCTGGTGGCATGAAAACCAGGCGGTCCCACATTTCCATGGGGATGAACCAGGAGGAAAAACTGGGAATCGAGACAGACCATGCAACCCAGGGTTCCAATGCTGGGAAATAAAGTCTCAAAACATCTGACTGAAAAAAGCTGCTGGAGTTGCAGTGTTGAGAGAAACTCCAAGCCTCACAGGAGATTTTGTTGGTGAGACCCACAGGATACTAGTATGTACAACACCCCCCCCCCAAGGCCTGCTCTGGAATTGCACCAGAAGAGCCCAATTTTCTTGTGGGTGGTGGAGAAGTGACTGAAAGCTGCCCAAGAGCTGAGAAAACAGCATTGTTCTCTCCCTGACCCATCCTCCACATACAGCACCACAATGCAGCAATGTGGGTTTGCCCCGCCCTGGCGAATACCTAAGGCTCTGCCCCTCATGTACTAACATATGCCTGTTACATATAACAGGCATGTTGAGACCAAAGCAAAAAAATGGCCCAAATGAGAGAAAAGATCAAATCTCCAAAAATATATCTAAGCAATGAAGAGATAAACAACCTATCAGACGCAGAGTTCAAAACACTGGTAATTAGGATTCTGACAGAAATGGTTGCGTATGGTCGCAAAATAGTGGAAAGAGTGGAGGCTATGCAAGATGAAATAAAGGAAATGCACAGGGAACCCACAATGATGGGAAGGAAACCAGGACCCAAATCAATGATTTGGAGCAGAAGGAAGAAATAAACATTCAAGCGGAACAGAATGAAGAAACAAGAAATCCAAAATGTGAGGAGAGAGGCTTAGAAACCTTTAAGACAACTTTAAACGTTCCAACATCCGAATCATAGTGTTGCCAGAAGGAGAAGAGAAAGAGCAAGAAACTGAAAACATATTTGAAAAAATAATGAAGAACTTCCCTAATATGGCAAAGCATATAGACTTCCAGAAGTTCAGGAAGCTCAGAGAGTTCCAAAGAAGTTGGACCAAAGGAAGCACACACCAAGGCACATCATAATTACATTATTCAAGATTAAAAATAAGGAGAATATCTTAAAGCAAGAGGAAAGGAGACAGTTACCTGCAAAGGAGTTCCCATAATACTGTCAGCTGATTTCTCAAAAGAAATCTTGCAGGCAAGAAGGGGCTGGAAAGTATTCTAAGTCATGAAAGGCAAGGACCTACATCCAAAATTGCTCTCTCCAGCAAAGCTTTCATCTAGAATGGAAGGGCAGATAAAGTGCTTCTCAGATAAGGTCAAGTTAAAGGAGTTTATTATCACCAAGCCCTATTATATGAAATCTTAAAGGAACTTATCTAAGAAAAAGAAGATCAAAAGCTATGAAGAGTAAAATGACAACAAACGCAACTATCAACAACCGAACCTGAAAACAAAAACAAACTAAGCAAACAACTAGAACAGGAACAGAATCACAGAAATGGAGATCACATGGAGGGTTATTAGCCAGGAGGGTGAGGGGGAGATTGAGGAAAAGGTACAGGGAATAGTAGCAACTGGAAGGTAGAAAATACACAGGGGGAAGTTAAGAATAGTATAGGAAATGGAGAAACCAAAGAACTTATGTATGACCCATAGACATAGGAGTGAAATGGGACAATTGTAATAATATAATAAAAAATATATTCAACAAATTAAGAAATAAAAAGAGAATGCAATCGGAATGTGAAGAAAAAGCTTGAGTGGCAATACATAGATCTGGCGAAACAGACTTTAAAACAAAGCCTGTGGTAAGAAGAGACAAAGAAGGACACTACATAATGATAAAGGTGAATCCTATGGGAGTATATAACCCATGTAAACATTTATGCACCGAACATATGAGCACTTAAATATGTAAAAAAAAATCTTGATAGATATAAAGCAAGAGCTTGACAGTAATACAGTCATAGTAGTCCTTTAACACCCCACTGACATCAGTGTATCAATGGGTAGGTCTGATAGATCTTCCAGACAGAAAATCAACAAAATGGTGGCCTTAAATGACCCACCAAATCAGATGGATTTTATTGATATTCAGAGCATTTCACCCCAAAGCAGGAGAATATACATTCTTTGCAAGTGCACATGAAACATTTTTTAGGATAGACCATGTTATGACACAAAACAAGTGTCAGTGAATTTAAGAAGATTGAAATCATATCAGCCATTTTCTCTGACCATAGTGATATGAAACTAGAAGTCAGTCACAAGAAAAAACAAAAGAAAACAAGACAAGCATAAATGCATGGAGGCTAAATAACGTGTTTCTAAATGATGAATGGGTAAACAATGAAATCAAGAAAGAAATCAGAAGACACCTCGAAACAAATGAAAATGGAAACACGATAATCCAAGATCTCAGAGATACAATGAAAGCAATCCTAAGAGGGAAATTCATAGCATTACAGGACTACCTAAAGAACAAGAAAAAATCTCAAAATACCTAACTTTAAGGAACTGGGGTGGGTGTGGGGGAACACACCCAACCAAGCATAATGGTCAGGGCTCATTTCTCTTATCTTTAAAACTGGCATCATGTCTACCTTGCTTGTAATGAATAAAGAAAATAATGTTCCTAATAAACTGGCACACAAGTATATCATCTATTTGCAAAAGGACTTGAAGATTCAAAGAACCTGGTTTTGTTTTAATTTTTAGCCTGGAGAAGAGGAGATTTTGGCAGTGAGGCATGGCAATGAAGGCAAGAGCACCTAATGTTTGTTGAATGTCACCTAAAGTGACAGGCAGTATGCTTGACAACCTTGATATAGATCACCTCCATTTAATCAGATTTGGCATTAAAGAATTTGTGTTATTGTAATTTATACATGTTTAACAGAGATTTTAAAGTACATATCTGTGCAAAGCAAAGTTCTAGGCAGCATAGCAAATACCAAGAAGAACCATACTTGATCCCTGTCCTGAAGAAGTAGAGACAAATCTGTACTCAAATATTTTAGGAAGTAAAAGGCAATATGAAGAGGAAGGGCCAAATGAAAGGAACTAGCACTAGCACAGTAAGAGCAAGTCTTCACATGGATTCAGTTGGCTTATAACCAACCTTGCATCCTTTACATGAAACATTGCTGTTAGTGCACCTGCTGCTGCTCTGTAGCGAGGCTACCCTCAGTGACTGGGTATGGTTGGGTCTGAAGGCCAGAGAACAGGCAGCTCCATTTATCTGTCTCTCTACCCCAGATCTGTAGGGCTTTACAGCCAGCTATCACTAGCTAAGAGGTAATTAGACATGATGTTGTAGCAGCCTTAAATTTTGGAATATGTGGTTTTATGTAATGCCTACTTTCCCTCACCCTTTACCAATCAGTTAGTCTTAAAATCCACAGCTTCCTAGTATGCTTCACTTCTTCCACTTAACTTCAAGTTTTACACTTTAATTCTTGTTCACTTTCATGAGTGTTAGTCCCTGTAAATGTCCAAGGGAGGACTGGTGCCCATGTGTCAGGACATGAACAATGATTTTCCATTTGCTTGGAGATTGGTAACTAATATAAATATTTTAGATCTGACACTGCTGTTTCTGTTGGGATTTCTTAACATTTCTATAGGCTTTGGCAAATGAATTTCTAAAATTAGTATAAATATATATCCACACAAGCTGGTATGTCCATTTATTGTTATGTTTCAATTTTTCTGGTGGTCATTCATTATTCCCAACTCAAGAAGAGTCTGAAGAACTTGGTATATGCTTTTCTAGCAAACAATTGAAATTTTTCTCAGTCCACAAAAGTGGTAAGTCACCTGGCAGACATTACAGTCTAATAAGGCATACCTATTTTATGCTGTGCTTCTAAGAGGTTGGCTTAAATATAGAACTACTTTATGGCTTAGATTTAAATCAGAAAAGGTGAATCGGTACAAGTCAGTGTCATGGGATTCTGAAGAAAAAGTTATTGCTTTCATTTATCGAAGAAGGGTGGATAGAGAATGTGATGTGATGGTGGAATCAGGGTCAGCATGTCATTATAGAAGAGATTCCGGGAGGTGAAAGATGGCAGCTTTGCTCCAGGCAGCGTGATTCTCGGCTTCTGTGAAGAGGAGGAAAACTCACAGATAGGTGGAGGGACAGAGCAAGTAGCCTAGGTTACCAAAACATTTTTGAAAACAGGACATCAATAATTATAGTGATCATTGAAAAACCAGACGGTAAGGACACTGCTTCAGGAAAAAAGGGACCCAGGGATCAGCGCGGGGACCAGGGGGGTTGCAGTCCCCAGGCCCGGTGCTCCCAGGTCTGCCTCAAGGAACCCAGGAGAGTGGAGTCACTGCTCCCTCCCCAGACTACGGGGGTTGAGCAACACCAGGGGAGACCTTGTGGCTTAAAGGCACAGAGAGGGCAGTTGGACTGGGAGACAATCGCCCAGGGGCTACAAGCACCCACCCATAGCCCTGGGACAAGTGAGTGCCTCCAGCCGGCATGACCAAGGGTGGCCTGGAAGTGCGCCCGCACCCCCAGCCCGGTGGGAGTGTGGATCGGTGGAAAACCCAGACCTCACAGCCCCGATCAAGGAAAGGGCGCGGGTGTTAGGTGTCTGGAGCCTGCTTAACTGTGGAAGCGCATGCCCCCTCGGGAATCATGACTCTCGCAATGTGAACCCGGAAGGGACTCGCGCTTAGTGTTCCTAGAGTCCAAAACTCAAAAATTTGGTGGATGGGCGCGCCCTTTCATGATCCCCAGAGACTGCACTGTGAATCCACAGAAGTTGAGGGTGCTTCCCGAGAACATAGGGCCCGCTGCGGTGGAATTTGGGGGAACGGTACATCTCCTTGCAATCCCCGGAGTTTGCATCATGAAACCGAAAAGATGCAGGAGCCTGCGGCAGTGAGCTCCGGAGAGTGTGCTCGGGGTGCCCAGGGTCCTGTAGGGGAAAGTCAGATTGGCTATGGGGAGAGCACTCTGCTGGCCCTGGGGATAGTACCTGAGAGACTTGCTGAGATTTGACTGGGAAGAGTGATAAGCATTTCAAACACCCCTCAGCCTGCTGAGGCCAGCAGGATGAGAAAAACTGGTCTGGCCAGTTAGAAACCAACAGGAGGTTTTTTTTGTTTTGTTTTGTTTTGGCTATTGTGGGTTGATTGATTTTATCTTGTGTTTTAAGTGACTTTTTATTTTTCAATTCTTATTATTTTCATATGTCTCAGTCCCTTATGTTTCTCTTCCATTCATCCTAGTATTATTCTTTCCACTCCAAATTTATCTCTCCTGCACTCCATCTTCTGCTTTTTTCCTTTTTTTTGATCTTACAAGTTACTGTAAATTTGTATTATCTTTTTCTCACTTATCTGACATTTTTTATTCTAATAGTATTTTGGTATTCTTTTTCTTTCTGTATAATCTTCTTTGCGTGGCTGGTTATACTGTCATTTGATAGGTTCCCCCTGGTATCTCAGTCACAGTGTGTTGATAATTTACTATCCTTCATCTGTGTTCCATTAGTACACCTCTCAAGGTTCTATACTCCTTATTCTTGTTATCTAGATCTCATCGATTCTGCCACAAGATTGTTGCTTTAATATTACTGTCAATAAGACCTAGTTCATATAATTGTAAATACTACTCAACACCCCTACCTGATCTCAGCCCACTTCGCAATTTCCTGAACTATATTATTGTGGGGGTTGTCTCTATTCTTTTACACACTACTCCTATTTACTAATCTTTATTTCAACCCTACCTTAGAATCTGACCTCCCACAGCCTCACAGCTTTCCAAATCGAACTACCAATTCTTTCATCCCCAATAAGAGTCTTACCTTCTTTCCATCCTTTCTAAAACATGGCTAGTGGGGTGTGGAAGATCACGGTTAACACTATAAGTAGCCAAAGGATATTCCATCTCTTCTCTACTGGCTGCTAATACAAATATCATAGTATACTGTCTTGCTGTCTTAAACCATTTTGCCTTACTCCTCCAACTATTCACAAAAAAGGGTAGGGGGAAGTTCTGAACACCAGGATACACAAAAGAGACTGCACCACTGAATCTCACAGGTATTCTACCACAAATGTTCACACCATAATCACAGGGAATCAGAACAGATCAAATTAAGAAACAGAGGCTAACAAAAAGAATCCTACGAACAATGAGAAAACAAAGAAACAATCCCCAATTGAAGGGAAAGGAGGAAGACTCAGAAAAAATGCTAAATGAAATAGAGGCAACTCAACTATCAGATATTGAGTTCAAAACAATCATTATCAGGAAGCTCAATGAACTCACAATCAACTACCAGAAACTAGAGGGAAGCTACAATGAACGCACTGAAAACTACATCAGCATGAAAAAGGAAATAGAAACTATCAACAAGGGCCAAGAGGAAATGAAGAATGCCATTTCTGAACTGAGGAACACAGTAGAAGGAATGAAAAGCAGGATTGATGAAGCAGAAGATTGGATTATCGAGCTAGAGGACAAAGTAGAAAACACCCAGAAAGAGCAAGAAAAGGAAAAGAGGCTCTGAAAGAATGAAGAGGGATTAAGAGAAATGCAAGACAATATGACACATAATAATATCCATATAATAGGGATACCAGAAGGAGAAGAAGAAGAGCAAGGGATAGAAAACCTATTTGAACAAGTAATGAAGGAAAACTTCCCTAATTTGATGAGAGAAAAAAGTCACACAAACCCAGGAAACACAGAGAGTCCCAATTAAGAGGAACCCAAAGAGGCCCACCTCAAGACACATCATAATTAAAATGGCAAAATTTCAAGACAAAGAGCGAATCTTAAAGGCAGCAAGGGAGAAACAGGAAGTAACATACAAGGGATCCCCAATAAGGCTAACAGCTGACTTCTCAATGGAAACACTCCAAGCCAGATGAGAATGGCAAGAAATATTCCAAGTAATGAGAACCAGAGGTCTGCAACCAAGGCTACTTTACCCAGCAAGGCTCTCAATCAAGAAAGAAGGCCAAATAAGCTTCCCAGACAAAAGAAGTCTAAAAGAATACACCTCCACTAAACCAGCTCTGCAAGAGATGCTAAAGGGACTGCTTTAAGGAAAGAAAGGGAAAGAGAGAGTGAGAGAGGAACACATGTACATAAAAGGCTATGAATATCTACCTATCAATAATAACCTTAAATGTAAATGGATTAAATGCTCCAATCAAAAGACATACAATAGCTGACAGGATAAGAAAAACATGACCCACACATATGCTGCCTACAAGAGACCCACCTCAGGATAAAAGACCTGCACAGGCTGAAAGTTAAGGGCTGGAAACAAATCTTCCAAGCAAATGGACAGGAAAAAAAAAAAAGCCGGGGGAGCAATGCTCATATCTGACAAAATAGACTTCCAAAAAAGGAGCATAAAGAGAGACCCAGAAGGTCATTTCATAATACTCGAGGAAAGAATCCACCAAGAAGACATAAATATTGTAAATATATATGCACCCAACATAGGAGCACCCAAATACATAAAGAAAATCTTAGAGAACTTCAAGATATGGAGAGCAACACAATTATTGTGGGGGATTTTAACACCCCACTGTCAAAAATGGACAGATCTTCCAATCAAAATATCAACAAAGATATTGTGGCATTGAACAATACCCTTGATGAAATGGACTTTACTGATATATACAGAGCCCTCCATCCCAATGAAGCTAAATATACATTCTTTTAAAATGTACATGGAACATTTTCAAAGATTGAACACATGATAGGACACAAAACAAGCCTCAACAATTTCAAGAAAATTGAAATCATACCAAGCATTTTCTCAGACCACAAGGGACTGAAGCTAGAAACCAACCCCAAGGAAAAAAACCCAAACACTCAAAATCATGGAGATTAAATAGCATGCTATTAAATAATGAATGGGTCAAGAATGATATTAGGGAAGAAATCAAAAGGTTTCTGGAAACAAATGAAAATGAACTCACAACAACCCAAAACTCATGGGACAGAGCCAAGGCAGTCCTGAGAGGGAAGTTCATAGCGATACAGGCCCACCTAAAAAAGCTAGGAACATTTCAAACAAACAACCTAACCTACGTCTACAAGAACTTGAGGAACAACAACAAAGACAGCCCCGAGCAAGCAGAAGGAAGGAAATAACCAAGATCAGAGCAGAATTAAATGACATAGAGACTAAAAGCACAATTGTAAGGATCAATGAATCTAAGAGCTGTTTCTTTGAAAAGATAAACAAAATCGACAAGCCTTTAAGCAGACTCATCAAGAAAAAAAAGAGAAAACCGAAATAAACACAATCAGAAATGAAAGAGGAGAGATTACAACACATACCACAGAAATACAAGGGATTGTAAGAAATTACTAGGAAGAACTGTATGCCAAGAAATTCGAAAACCTAGATGAAATGGACAAATTTCTGGAAAAATATAATCTTCCAAAACTCAATGGAAAAAGAAGCAGAAAGCCTGAACAAACCAATAACAGCAAAAGAAATTGAAGCAGTAATCAAAAAACTCCCAACACACAAAAGCCCTGGACCAGATGGTTTCACAGGAGAATTCTACAAAGCATTTAAGGAAAAGCTAACCCCTATCCTTCACAGACTATTCCAAAAAATCCAAAAAGATGGGAGACTCCCAAACTCTTTTTATGAGGCCAACATCATCCTAATTCCAAAACCAGATAAAGACACAAGAAAGAAAGAAAACTTCAGGCCAATATCGCTGATGTTGATGCGAAAATCTTCAACAAAGTACTGGCAAACCACATCCAACAATATATTAAAAAGATCATACACGATGACCAAGTGGGATTCATTCCAAAGATTCAAGGATGGTACGTTATTCGCAAATCAGTAAATGTAATACATCACATAAACAAAAGCAAAGACAAAAACCACATGATCATATCAATAGATGCAGTAAAAGCATTTGATAAAGTACAGCACCCATTTATGATAAACACACTCAGCAAAGTGGAAATAGAGGGAGCATTCCTCAACATAATAAAGGCCATATATGAGAGGCCTACAGCCAACATCATACTCAATGGGCAAAAATTAAAATCTTTTCCACTAAGATCAGGAACAAGAAAAGGCTGTCCACTTTCACCGCTTCTATTCAATATAGTACTGGAAGTTTTAGCCACAGCAGTCAGACAAGAAAAAGAAATAAAAGGCATCCAAATCGAAAAGGAGGAAAAAAACTGTCACTGTTTGCAGATGACATGATAGTGTACATAGAAAATCCTATAGACTCCACCAAAAAACTGCTTGACTTAATAAATGAATTTGGCAAAACAGCAGGATACAAAGTCAATATTTAGAAATCAAAGGCATTTCTGTACACCAACAATGAAACAGCAGAAGCAGATATCAAGGAAAAAATCCCATTTGAAATAGCAAAAAGAAAAATAAAATATCTAGGAATAAACCTAACTAACGAGGTAAAAGAGCTGTAGTTAGAAAAGTACATAACAGTCAGGAAAGAAATCAAGGAAGAAACAAACAAATGGAAACATATACCGTGTTCATGGATTAGAAGAATGAATATCATCAAAATGTTCATACTACCCAAAGCAATTTACACATTCAATGCAAATCCTATTAAAGTACCAATGGCTTATTTCACAGATGTAGAATAAACACTTCAAAAATTTATATGGAATCATAAATGACCTCAAATAGCTGCTGCAATTTTCAGAAAGAAGAGTAAAGTAGGAGGGATCACAATACCTGAAACTAAACTATACTACAAGGCCACTGTAATCAAAACAGTCTGGTACTGGCATAAAAACAGGCACATGGACCAATGGAACAGAACAGAGAGCCCAGAAATAAACCCAAGTCTCTATGGTCAATTAATATTTGACAAAGGAAGCAGCAACATAAAATGGAGTAAAAATAGCCTCTTCAACAAATGGTGTTGGGAGAACTGGACAGCCATGTGCAAAAAAATGAAACTCGAGCACCAACTTACACCTTATACAAAAATAAATTCAAGGTGGATAACAGACTTAAATATACAACGTGACACCATTAAAGTCCTAGAAGAGAACGTAGGTAGGAAAATCTCAGATATTTCACGCAGAAACTTTTTTACTGACGTGTCCCCTAGAGCAAGGGACATAAAGGAAAGAATAAACAAATGGGACCTCATCAAAATAAAAAGCTTCTGCACAGCTAAAGAAAACATTATCAAAATAAAAAGAGAACCAACTGTGTGGGAAAACATATTTGCCAATGATACCTCAGACAAGGGTTTAATCTCCAAAATATATAAAGAACTTACATGACTCCACTCTAAGAAGACAAGGAATCCAATTAAAAAATGGGCAAAGGACTTGAACAGACACTTCTCCAAGGAGGACATACAGAAGAGTCAAAGACACATGAAACAATGTTCAATATCACTAGCTATCAGAAAGGTGCAAATTAAAACCACAATGAGATACCACTTCACACCAGTCAGAATGGCCATGATAAACAAAGCAACAAACAACAAGTGTTGGAGAGGTTGTGGAGAAAAGGGGTCCGTAGTGCACTGTTGGTGGGACTGCAGACTGATACAACCACTATGGAAAGCAGTATGGAACTTCCTCAGAAAACTAAAAATGGATCTGCCTTTTGACCCTGCAATTCCACTGCTGGGGCTATATCCTAAGAACACTAAAACACCAATACAAAAGAACCTTTGCACCCCGATGTTCATAGCAGCACAATTTACAATAGCGAGGTGCTGGAAGCAACCTAGATGCCCATCAGTAAATGAATGGACCATAAAACTATGGTACATTTACACAATGGAATTCTATGCAGCAGAAAGAAAGGAGCTCCTACCCTTTGCAACAACATGGATGGAGCTGGAAAGCATTATGCTAAGTGAAACAAGCCAGGCAGTGAAAGACAAATACCATGTGATCTCACCTTTAACAGGAACCTAAACAACAAAACAAAGAAACAAGCAAAATATAACCAAAGACACTGAAATAGGGGACAGACTGACAGGGACCAGAGGGGAGAGAAGAGGGAATTTCAGGGGAGAATGGGAAGGGTTTACAGGAACAAATTTAAAGGACACATGGACAAAAGCTAGGGGGAGGGTGGTAATGGGAGGGAAGTGGGGAGGGTTGGGTGGGTGGGCTGGATTGGGAGTAAAAGGGAGAAAACTGTACTTGAACAATGATTAAAATTAAAAAAAAAAAGAAAACCTTATATGCAAAAATTTCGTCTAATTCCTGACATGTAAGTCACAAGAAACTAAATATAAAATTATATTCACAAGTTGACAAATATTTTTCTGAATGAGATATTGTTTCAAAACCCAGTAATAAATGCCTATTTTCATAAAAAAAAAAGAAAAGAAGAGATTCCTTGAGCAGGGGGATGGAAAAATGATTAGAATTTGAACAAATAAAAATATAGGAGAAATGCCATTTAGAAGGTAAGGATGTTACTGAATAATGACATAAAGACAAAATGTAGGGCAGGTAAAGGAAAAAATGAGAAATCAATACAGTTGGACAATAGCGGACATAAGTGATCAAAAATTAAGTTAAAAGATAAGTTATAGCATGATGAAAAAAAAGATTGAATGTGAGAGTAGATTTGTCATTTAAGACCTATTCACTTACCTTGGGAATGTTTAGAAGACACACTTTTCCGTGACTATGAGAAATAAATTTATAACTGATCCCTAGCACCCTCAGAGAGCTCTGTGATTGCTCTTGTTTATAGGTTAGAACTTACAGAGGGATGACTATGCTCATTGAATTGGGAAACCTAAATGCACTGGGAGTAATTGGAGTCCCAGGTGGCAGAGGCCAAGTAGCAGTACTCAACCACAAAGGCAAAGTGGGTATGTTTACTGTAATGAACTGGCGAGTCAAAACAGCACTGAGACATATGTCACTGGCTACTTGATCATGGTGCTCCTAAAAGTGAAATAGATAGGATGCCCATTAAATTTTTTATTTTATTTTTAATTGAATTTATTGGGATGACATTGTTTAATATAAATTATATAGATTTCAGGTGTACATTTCTTTAATAGTCAGCTACATGAGGTGTGTCCAGAAGGTATCCAGCCATGTAATATAAAAAATAGAGGCATTTACTGAAGAAGATACAAGAAACATTGTACATAGGACAATGACGCCTCAGTCCCCTTCAAAGTAGGCACCTTGGGACCTCACACAGTTCTCCCAGAGTCAATTAGTTGCCCCATCATAATTTTCCTTAATCTCATCGGTGGTTTGAAATTTCTTCCTTTTCAAAGGTGATTTTAATTTTGGGAAAAGCCATAAGTCACAGGGTGCCAAATCTGGGCTGTAAGTGGGCTGAGTCACCTGGGTGATTTGATGTTTTGCCAAAAAAAACTCTACACAAGACATGATTAATGAGTGGGTGTGTTGTCATGATGAAGTTGCCAATCACCAGTTGCCCAACTGCAGCCTTCTGAGTCACCCTAATAGTTTCTGTGGAAGAATATTCAAACTTAACACGAAATTTGGTACAGATTCGTGGCTCTACTCAGTCATTTTGGATGCCATATCCACACAGTACACGTGCTCACTCAATAGCGTCTACCATCCCTACTGACTAGTACAGTGAAGTCAGTGTTCACACATGCGCATTCCAATCCACTCCTTGGCTGCCAGGTTACATTAATGTTGTGCAAATATTCTTCAGATTAACAATGGCTGGACTTTTTTTGGACAGACCTCAGTACGGTCAATAATATTGTAATAGCCCTGGCTGGTATAGCTTAGTGGGCTGAGCATGGGCCTGTGAACCAAAGGGTCATTGGTTTGATTCCCAGTGAGGGTACATGCCTGGGTTGTGGGCCAGGTCCCCAAGTAGGGAGCATGCAAGAGGCAACCACACATTGATGTTTTTTTCCTTCTCTTTCTCCCTTCCTTCCCCTCTCTCTAACAATAAATAAATAATTTAAAAAAATATTGTAATAACTATGGTATCAAGTGGGTAGACTTACTGGGTGATCACTTAATAAGTTATACAAGTGTCTAATCACTATGTTGTACACCTGAAACTAATACAATATGTCAAATATAATTGAAAAACTTTTTAATTAGAAAGAAACCAGTGCTGTGTGGAATACCATGAGGGTGAATAAGGCATTATGTAAGTCCATGGATGGAAGTTTTGACAGAAGTATTGCATTCAGGAAATGCAAATATATATGCAGAGCCAGTGTCTGTTCTAGTAAGAAAAAAGTGTTGCCCTTCCATGTTGAAAGTGGTCCAGTGTGATCCACCTGCCACTGGGTAGCTGACTGATCACCCTGGGGAAGGGTGCCATACTTGGGACTCAGTGTTGGTCTCTGCTGACAGGGTGACTAGAAAATGAGGTTGACCATTGTCCATAGAATAGGTCATCCTATCCACTTGAATATTGATATCCTCCTCCACAGAGGTCACTCTTTGGTGAATATTCACATGGAAAACAAATACTTTAACTTTTCTGCCCATTCAGGGATGTATATCCATATATTCTGCAATGTCCTTGTCATCAATTTTTCAATCATATTCCTTCCAGGGTGCACAATCCAGGTGCACTGCTCAAAGACCTGCCCACTTAGAGGATTTCCCTTCACCACTGTCCTTCAGGGAAGTTCCAGAAAGGGGCTGACTGCTGCAGTTGTGCACTTCGAGGTGGTACCTGCATATCATGCAGAAGATTTGAATCTTCTCTTTTTTTGCCAACTGATTGCAGGAATTTCCACAAAGTAATAGGTATAAGCTGAGAAAGAGAAGCCTGCTTGGACCCAATCATATATATATACCACTTCCGCTTGATGATGGAGTGCTGCTGTAGACACCCAACTTCGTGATTTGAAGGGTCAGATAATACCCAGTTTATAATGGGTAGCTCATGTTGCCTAGTAACCTGGTGGTCCATGGTTAAGTGTTCAGTTACTACTACTGCCCAGTAGCAAGCTAAGGGCTGTTTCTCAAGACAATAGTTTACCACAAAAGATGGTAATTGGGAGAACTGTGTGAGGTCCCAAGGTGCCTACTTTAAAGTGACTGAGGCATCGTTGTCCTGTGTGTAATGTTTCTTGTATCTTCTTCAATAAATATCCTTATTTTTCATAGTACATGGTTGGATACTTTCTGGACAGACCTATGTACACAGCATTGCTTCTAATCAAGGAACTCACTTCATAGCAAGTGAAGTGTGGTAATGGGCCCAGGCTCATGGACTTCACTATGTTCCACCATCCTAAAACAGTCTTGATAGATGATGGAATGGCCTTTTGAAAGACTCAGTTACAGTGACTACTACGTGGTAATTAATACCTTGTAGGGTTCTCCAGAAAACTTTACATGCTCTGAGTCATCATGTAGTACACAGTACTGTTTTTCTCATATGCAGGATTCACAGAGCCAGGGATCAAGAGATGGAAATGGGATGTTTTTGCTTCCTGTTTCCACTTTGCTTATGCTCTCCTGCCCTAGAGGCCTGAATTCCAAAGGAAAGAATGCTTGCACTAGGAAATAACAATGATTCCACTGAATTAGAAGTTAAGACTATCCCCCAGCCACTTTTGTTCTGTCATGCCTATGAATCAATGGCAAAAAAGAAGTCACTGTGCTGTCTGGGGTGATTGATTCTGATTCCCAAGGGGGAATTGGACTGCTACTCTGCAATGGAGCTAAGGAAAAATATGTCTGGAGTGTAGGAGATCCTTTCTGTTGTCTGTTAGAACTGTGCCCTGTGATTAAGTTCAATGGAAAATTGCAACCCAATTCAGGCAGAAATACTAACAGCCCAGACCTTTTGGGAATGAAGGTTTGGGTTACCCCACAAGGTAAAGAAAACAATCAGCTAAGGTGCTTACTAAAGGCAAAAGGAATATGGAATGGGTATTGGAAGAAAGTGGTTATAAATACCTGCTATGACCACATGACCAATTACAGAAATGAAGACTGTAATTGTCATGAGTACTTCCTCCTTACTTTGTTTTGAATATTTTCTTTGTGTGTATCTCAAGTATCTTTGCTTTTTTCCATCTTCGGATCCCCAAAAGATATATTGACTTTATATTATAGTATTTAAGTATTGTTAACTCGTATTTCAGCATATAAGTTACAAGATATCAAAGGAAGAATAAACATCACCTAAGGACTTTGATCCTCTTTGGGGGAAGGGTTTAGTCTATTTTTGGTTGTATTCAGGATAGTGTATCATGTTAAATGGAATTGTGACCTTGTTATTGTCTAATTTCAGGGATGAGTGTTTAAGGAGTTGTATCAGAGTGCCAAGTTGACAAAAGGTGGACTTGTGATGGTTAAGTGTATGAGTTAGTTTGATTGAGCCATGGATCACCAAAATGTTTGATAAACATTATTTTGGGTCTTTCCTAAAGGCGTTTTTAAATGAGGTTAACATTTAAATTGGTAGACTGAGCAGAGCAGATTGCCCTGCCTAATGTGGGTAGGCTTCATCTAGTCAGTTGAAGGCCTTACAGCTAGAACTGTAAAATGTTTAGTCATTTCCATTAACTCCCTTTTTTAATATTTCTAGGTTATTGAATCATTGGGAATTATTATTTATAAAGCATTGGACTATGGATTGAAGGAGAATGAAGAAAGGGAATTAAGTCCTCCCTTGGAGCAACTGATTGATCACATGGCCAACACAGTAGAAGCAGATGGCAGCAATGATGAGGGTTATGAAGCTGCAGATGAAGGCCTAGAAGATGAAGAGGATGAAAAGAAAAAAATCTCAGCTATCCACTCATATAGAGATGTCATGAAGGTAAAGCAGGAGTTTACATAATACTTGTTTCTTTCAAGAATTATTTCACATAAGAAAAATTGATTGGTGATTCAGCATTTGATAATAGTCCCTAGACATTCAGCTAAAAGTGAAATGAAGAAGGAACTGAAATACTCTAGATTCTGTGATTCATTCAAAGCTTCAACATGACCTTTTAAAAAATCACTTTTAGGTATTATATTCCTTATCATTACAATTTGCCTCCAATAGATTTATGCATTTTCCTTTTTCAAATGAAGTAGACAACAGCTGTGATCCATTCATTTGTATGAAGATTCTGAATCTGAACTATCACAGCTGATTATTTTACTTTGCTTTCTTGACCTACCCTGTGCTGTTTATGTGTAATGAAACAAGTTTTATAGCTGTAATTGAATTTTTCTCTTCAGTTAAATTTTTCTAATGTACTTGACAGCCATAGTTTCTGCAGTGCTAAATGCAGAGAGTAAAATTAATGCAGATTTGCCAAATTAGTCTTATTAAAAGAGCATTCTGTTTAGAATTATTTATATATGATGTTTACTAGATTTTGTAAGCAGTATTGGCTATATACCACTTATTTTCCAACTTTTTATAAAGAACTTCAGAGACAGGAAAAGAAAGGAACCAGGTACTTCTCAGGTATATTATGACACACCCTGATTCTTGCTCCTTCTTAGATAATAGATCTCTCAGGAACTCTGGAATGGGACTGTGCAGTTATGATTCTTAGGAAATTCAGATATGTTATGTAGTTATGTGAATATTCATAACCAAACAGCATATAAAAGTAAAATACCCTCTTATATATACACATACATACACACATATGAATTGATATGTCACCCTTTACACATTTTATATATTCTGGATGTTAAAAATATTTTAAAATATGTACATATTTAAAGGCCAAATAAAACTTTCTGCAGACACAATGATCTACTTGTTCTCTGTAGACCAATGATAATAGTGATAAAAAGTTAAGAGTAAAAGGTTTTCCATTAAGGAACAAAACTACTTATACTCCTAAAACTAAGATAACAGCTTTTCTGGTAGTGGGTATGGGTGTGGAGGGTGGAAGGGGAGTTGGTGAACAAAGAATGATGAAGAAGGAAGGGAACACCCACTTAACCAGCTGTATTCAATTAAATTAACCCTAGCACCTATAGGATGATAGATGTCATAGCCAGATTGCTTTCTCTCTTATACTACAGCTTTGGAAGATGTGGGCTAGAGATTCACTGGAATCTTACAATTCTTATTCAGTGGTACTAAATATGTTAACTTACAAAAAAATTCTTGAACATTCAGTAGTGTCAACTGATAATTTTTATTTTGTTTTATTATTTTTAATTTGACCTTCTGTGTCTGCCTTCTTACCTATCTTATTTCTATCATAATATGAAAAATAAATAGTTAAGACAGTGTTTTAAAAAACAGGTTATATAGAGTGGAGGGAAACTGTAAGTATACCAGTTCAGTTACATTTTTTGGATATTTATTAGAAACTATCATATCCTCACCTCTTATTTGTTTCTATTCTAACACAAACTGATCAATAAAAATTTTTCACATCTATAACAATATGTTCTGAATTTTTAACTTTAGTGAAGTGAGATGAAAAATAAGTGCTGAAACATGACAAACTGAAATTTTAAAATATCATAAAGCCTATTATTTATGGCTATATAGTGACATATGAGTTTCTGATTTAGTTACTGGGTAGAAATATTCAGTCAGTAAAGTGAATCTTTGTTTACTTTGTTGGAAGAAAAGAATGAATTGAAGAAAATTGCTGTTTCTTTGTTGGAAATGGAAATGTTGAACTAAGTTTGAATACTATAAATAATAGAGTATTTAGGAAGATGGAGACAATTTTTGGGTTTTTTCAGTGAGCAAGACCTCTTTAGTGTGTAATTTTTCCCCTGAATAGTCATCTATTTCTACTGATCTTTTACTTGTATGTTTTAATATGGCATGTTATAGTCAAAAAGTGCTTTCACATCCATTGTTATCTGAGCCTTATGATAACTTTGTGAGGTAGATTGCATAGGCATTTTTATAGACATTTTACAAATGAAAGAACTAAGGCTCAGAGAGGTGTAAGACTTGTCCCACTTTACAGAACTGAGTGAGAGGAAGAGTAGATAATGTGGTTAAATTCAGAGGCTTATACTCAGGTAGGGGTTCGATTGAACTGTTGGTTTTGCCATTTTTTGTACCATGTTACCCTGGATTATTAAATCATGTGAACCTTACTCTTCTGAAAAGTCAGCATATTTGCCTGATTGAGTTTTTGTGCAGATTAAATTAGATGGCATAATCAATATCAATTATAGTGCTTGTTGTGAATAAAAATTTAGTAGCCTTTATTGTATGCCAGACATTTTTCTAGGTGCTAGGGATATAGCAGTAAATAATATGCAAATGACCCCTATCTTTATGGCTCTTAATTGAAATGGAGAAAAACAATATAAACAAAGCATAAACACACACAGGTTTTTTTTCTCACTTACTACAGGGCTTTTCTGACTCTTATATAGATCAGAATAAATTGCAGGCACAAATTTATGTCAGAGGTAGAACATCTTCTTCTCTTAAATTAAGATACAATACCTAAGACATTTTCCTTTTAAGTACTTTTTAAGAAACACATATAACTAAGTGAAGGCTTTTAAGAAGTATTAAAAAAGATCATTTTTAAAAATTATCTTCAGATTTATAATATATCCTGGAAAAGATTGATTCAATCAACATTAGTCAAGAAGAAAAGAGATTGTAAATGAGAAGTAAACAGTGGTGATGATGGACAGTAAAGTGTACAGGAAAGGAGGACTGCAATGTTAAAGATGGTGTTAAATGTTAAAGATGGAACAGTAGGACATAAGACAATGGATAAAAAGGGATAGTAAAAGAAATGGTGTAGGATCTACAAAAAGTGTTTGAGAAATAACTGAAATTACTATGAGATTAGTACATAAACAAAATTCTTCATTTGAGAGGAATGTAAAAGTCTCAGCTTATTCATGCATTAATTTACCCTTTCAAATATTCATGAAGCATTTAATGTACATTTTTTGTGCTGAGTGCTCTGTCAGGCACTTAGGTTGCTGAGGTGACCTTAACTAGGGTTAAGTGATGCCCAGTGAGATAAATTTTATGGATCAGGTATGTAGGACCAACCTAGCTCGTATACCACCTTTGTGAAAATTAGAAATAGGCTTTCCTTCCTCAGGATACTTTACTTCCACCTTTAAGAAAATTGTTGTAATATACATTTGCAATGTCTGATTGTTGTAGGTTACAATTCTTGATGTAATACCCCCAGGAACAGTGTGGTGGCCCAACACATGTATAGGCTGCTTGAAGCAGCATGGGATACTTGAAGAGCACAGAGAGGGGCACTGAACTCCTTTAAACAATCCAGTCTCCCTAATAATAAAGGAATACAAATAGAGCAGTACCATTTGCAACTCTTTTGCAAGGAATAATTTACTTTTGTTGAAATTTGAAATTATGGTAATTTTTTCACTCAGTAACTGATAGCTGCAATGTAAATTTATATAGTCCTTTATAAAACAATTTGACAATGTATTAAGAAGTCAAAAACTCTTCACTATTTATAATAGCAAAAGGCTAGAAATAGCCCAGATGTCCATTAATAGGGAAATAGTTGAATTAAGTATGATACAGCCAATCAGTGGACTACTATGTAGCTATCAAGAAGATTGAGGAATGATCTCCAGAGTATTGTTTACATGGGGAAAAAATGTAGAGAAATATGTACAGGATGCCAACATTTACGTAAGAAAAGGTATGGATCTTCTGGTCAAGATAGGGCATAGGTAAACATGGCTTACCTCCTTTCATAGCTACAACAAAAATTACAAGCTACCAAAAAACTAGCATCCAGAATCATCAGAAAATTAATCTGTATGGAAGTCCAACAACCAAGGAATTGAAGTCACATTCATCCAGACAGGTAAGAGGGGCAGAGATGTGGAGATGTGAAACAGGCAGTCTCACACCCACATGTAGTGGATAAAAATTGGACAGGATACCTTGGAATGAGGAATCCTAGCTGTATACCAGACCACCCATCCCAGAGATCCAGTGCCAGGAAGATAAATCCCCATAACTCTGGCTGTAAAAACCAGTGGGGGCTGAGGTCACAGAAGAAACTTCAAGATTCTCAGGAGTCTCCTCTTAAAGGGCCCACAAGGGACTTAGGACTTACACAGACTCACTTCCTCTGGGCTACTAGGGCAGTAGCTGGAAGAGCACCAGTGGCATACAGGGAGAAATTGAAGTGTCTGTCATCAGGGCGATTACTAGAGGACAGCTTCCTCTTGGACAAAACTCCAGAGGCGTGGCAGCAGCATTGTTTCTTTTGTGAGTCATCCCTCACACAGGGTCACAGAGCAGTAACACCATATGAGAGACTCCATCAATCTAGGCACACATGTTGCCCCACCCTGGTGATTACCTAAGGCTCTGTCCTATCCAACTTACCAGTCGGTGTGCATTTCTACAATAGGACACGGTACTAAGATACAGAGTCAAAGCAGCTCTACCTAATAATGCATAGAAACAGACATAGGGAGGCTGCCAAAATGCGTAGACCAAGAAATATGGCCCAATTGAAAGTACAGAAAAAAACTCCAGAAAAAGAACTAAACAAATTGGAGATAAGCAATTTATCAGATGCAGAGTTCAAAACACTGGTTATTAGGATGCTCAGGGAACTCATTGGGTAGAAATGAAGGTTACACTAAATGAAATAAAGAAAAATTTACAGGGAATCAATAGTGGAGTTGATGAAGCCAAGAATCAAATCAATGATTTGGAACATAGGGAAGGAAAAAACATTCAACCAGAACAGCAAGAAGAAAAAAGAACCCCCCAAAATAAGGGTAAGGTAAGGAGCCTTTGGAAAAACTTCAGACTTACCAACATTCAAATCATAGGGATACCAGAAGGAGAAGAGAAAGAGCAAGAAATTTAAATTTTTTTTGAAAAAGTAATGAAAGAAAACTTCCCTAATTTGCTAAAGGAAATAGACATACAAGTCCAGGAAGCACAGAGTCCCAAACAAGATGGACTTAAGAGGCCCACACCAAGACACATCATAATTAAAATGGCAAAGGTTAAAGATAGAGAATCTAAAAAGTAGCAAGAGAAAAGCCATTATTTACCTACAGGGGAGTATCCATAAGACTGTCAGCTGATTTCTCAAAAGAAACTGTACAGGCTAAAAGGGACTGGCAAAAATATTCAAAGTGATGAAAAGCAAGGACCCACAACCTAGATTACTGTATCCAGCAAAGTTATCATTTAGAATCAAAGAGCAAGTAGTGCTTCCCAGACAAGGCAAAGCTAAAGGAGTTCATCATCACTAAGCCACTATTATGTGAAATGTTCAAGGGACTTATTTAACAAAAAGATAAAATCTATGAACATTAAAATGGCAATTAATTCACAACTATCAACAGTTGAATCTAAAAAACAAGCTAAGCAAACAAGCAGAACAAAAACAGAAATATAGATATGGAGATCATTTGGGAGGGTTATCAGTTGGGAGGAGGAAGGAGGAGAATTGAGGCAAAGGTGCAGAGATTAAGAAGTACAAATTTGTAGGTACAGAATGGGCGGGGGGATGTTGAGAACAGTGTAGGAAATGGAATAGCCAAAGGACTTATATGCATGACCCATGGATGTGAACTAAGGAGGGGATTGGATTGCCAAAGGGACTGGGGGGTACCAGATAGAAGAGGACAAAGGAGGAAAAATTGGGACAACTGTAATAGCATAATTAATAAAATGTATTTTAAAAAAGTAAAGGTATAGATATGAATATATAAAAAGTCTTGATTGTATTTTTTAAAATAGGAAAGATAAAAACTTTCAAAAGTTTGCTATAGCTGTTACAGAGTAAAACACACCAAATATTCTGAATTCCATGAACACGTAAATGATAATTTATAAAATCCTCCTCGGTCACCCTTAGAAGTTGCTGGGAAACCTCCTCTTTCCCCTCCACCTCCACCACCTCCTCCTTCTTCATCTTCCTTCTTCCTTCTTCTCCTTCTTCCTTCTTCTCCTTTTTTTCTTCCTTTCTCCTCCCTCCTTCTTCCTCTCCTCCTGTCTTCCCCCTCTTCACTCCTTCCCCCTCCTTCCCTGCCTGCTTTTCCTCCTCCTTTTCTTCTTTGATTATTATTATTATTATTTATAATCCTCACCAGAGGACATTCTTAATTGATTTTAGAGAGAGCAGATCCATCAGTTGTTTCTCATACACTTCCCAACTGGGGCCCAAACCCACAACCTAAGCATGTGCCCTGACCCAGAACTAGACCCGCAGCCTTTCGGTTTACAGGATGACTCTCCAACCAAGTGAGTCCAATTTATTATTTTGAAGAGTTGCAAACACACAGGACATTCGTTCTGCCTTTTTCATATAAACAACACCTCAAGGTAACAAAATAGTTTTGGACAGATTTCTTTTTATAAAAGTATTCCAGCTAATTCATGAAAAAGAAGCGATAAGGATTGCAAATGATAATATTCTAACTCTAAAGAAATAATAGTATTCATTGTGGCATCACAAGAGACCAACCAACGTTATGTGCCTCCTGATGGAATTTTATTATACAATACTGTTTACATAGTACTCTTACACCTCCTCACCAAAGATATTAAACTTCAGTCCTACCAAATCTCTAGGTCTAACTAATCGAGCTACCAATTTACAGGAAATCCAGGAAGCATAGAAATATTTTAAATAACACCCATAGGGATGAATCAGCAAAATACAGACAGTAGGAAACTCAATAGGAATAATCACATGATTTTTTTTGACAAATAAATTGCAAATTTGTAAAAGGAGAGGTGAAACTTAGATTGCAAGAGACTTGACACATAATAACCAATTGCAATATGTGTATCTTCTCTGGCTCCTGATTAAAAGAAATAATTGTAAAACGGTATGTGTACATTTGAGATAATCAGGAAAATTTTACCTCCTACTCTGTTGTTGATATTAGGAATTATTCATATTTTAGATAGGATAATAGTGCTATGGTTATATTTTTCTAAAAAGAACTGATCTTTTAGAGATAAATGCTGAAATATTTACATATAAAATTCTGATATCTGGGATTTGCTATAAGATAATCCAATTAATGGGGCTTGAGTGGGTGAGGATATACATAAAACAAGATTGGCCATGGGTCAGTAATTGTTAAATTAGCTGAAAGTTACATGGTGATTCATTATACTGTTTAGTTAGCTTTGTATATGTTTGAGATTTTTCATATTAAAAATGAAATTATCCAGAGTAATCCTTTGTCTTAGTAATACTACTGTTAGAAATTTTTTAAAGAATTAAAATTTTAAAATTGAGATATTTGATACATAACATCATATTTGTTTCAGGTGTGTGAAATAATGATTTGATATATGTATATATTGGGAAATGATCACCATGATAAATCTGGTTAACACTCATCACCACATATAGTTATAATTTTTTTCCTTGGGATGAAAAAACTTTTAATATCTTCTCCTTTAGCCTTCAAATAACACAATACAGTACTATTAACTTTAGTCACCAGGCTGTATATTACAGCCCCAGGACTTATTTATTTTGTAACTGGAAGTTTGTACCTTTTAACCACTTTCACCCATTTCATCCACCCCCACACCTGCCTCTAGCAACCACCAATCTGTTGTCTGTGCAGAGATAATTTTTAAAAGAAGAAAATTACATAGGTACATAAAGATGTGTATTGCATCAGTATTTACACTTTTCTAAAACTGAAAATACTACTGACGGTGGTCAGTTGGATGGAGTGTTGTCCCATACACCAAAAGGTTGCGGATTTGATTCCTTGTCAGGGCACAAACCTAGGTTGCAGATTCTATCCCAAGCCAGGGCACATAAGGGAGGCAAATGATACATGTTTTTCTCTCACAACTAATTAACTCACACTCACTGACTCTCTCTCCCCCGCCCCTCTTCTCTTACCCTCTTTTTCTCCCTCCCACCCTCCATCTATCTCCCTCTCCTCCATTTTTGTCTTCCCTTTCCTCTCTCTAAAATCAGTAAACATATGCTTAGGTGAAATTTTTTTTTTCTTTTTAAAGATTTTATTTATTTTTAGACAGAGGGGAAGGGAAGGAGAAAGGGAAGGAGAGAAACATCAATATGTGGTTGCCTCTCACACACCCCCTACTGGGGACCTGGCTTGTAACCTAGGCATGTGCCCTGACTGGGAATCGAACTGGTGACCCTTTGGTTTGCAGACCAACACTCAATCCACTGAGCCACACCAGCCAGGACTCAGGTGAGAATTTAAAAAACTGGAAATAAGTGACTCACAAAGATAAGGTATATCACTAGATGGACTGTTACATAGTCTTTAGAATTATAATTGTGTGGGTTATGGAGCATATGAGAAATTTTTAATAAATGGAAAAAACTATACAATTCTGTGTATACTGTTCTGTGGATAAAGAAGAAACTGGTGATGGGGGGACTAAGATGGCGTCGGAGTAGGAAGGAACCGATTCGGCTTCCCTCTGATCAGGGGAGAAAATCCTGACTGATCTATGGAGTAGAGAAGCAAGCAACCAACATACTTCAGTATATGTGAAAATAGGGGACCAAGGATTGTGGTAGAACTGAAAAACCGGACCCTAAGAAGAGTGCTGCAGCAAGGTAGGGGTCCCGGGGACCAGCGTGTGGTCTGGGGGCTGCAGCCCCAGGCCCAGGGCCTGCTGCTGGGTTTGCCACAGAGTCCTTGGGAAAGAGCTGGGACAACTGCTCCCTCCCCAGCTAAAGGTCTCAAACAAGGTCTGAGCAGCACTGGGAGGAATCCAGGTGCTAGCAAACACACAGGGGCTGTGAGCACCTTTGGAGGCTGTGGCCACCAGAGAGGCTGGGTCGCACAACAGGCCCCGACCCCCACAGTCACGGGTCTGGCTGGAGAGTTTGGTGACAGTGGGAGAAGCCAGGCCACTGTGGGGAGCGGCAGGCTTGAACAGGAGGAATTTCTCAAGAGGAAGGAGTGAATAGACAGACCACATTCCCAGTGGGAATAGACATTCCCACTGTTTGGGGAATTCTCCTAAAGTGATCAGTCGCTCCAGCCTCCCTGCTACCCAGCCGTGGGTGCAGGGGCGCTCGTGCAGGGAGAGCATCCCCGCACCCCAGTCCACAGCAGTAACCCTGGGGAAAGACCTGATTCCCACACCCAGGGCACAAGGCTAAAGAGCCAGTGCAAGCTCCGCTGGACAAGGAAGAAAAGCCATACTAATCACCCCTCAGCCTGCCTCAACCAGCAAGAGCAGAAAAACTGGTTTGGCCACTTTGAAACCAAGAGACTTTTTAACTTGATTCTATTTTTTTAACAATTTTTAATTTTTTAATTTTTATTGTTTTTATTCTTTTGATTTCTTTTTCCTCTCTTTCCTGATTTCTTGATTTATTCCTGCCTCCTTCCTTTCCTCCAATTTTATCTCTTCTTCCTTCCTTCATCTGCCTTTTCTATTTTTACTTTTTAAAATTTTTTCTAAATACCTACAAGTGAGACAAAATCCTGGATCTGTGAAAAGACCAAAGTTGAACCCAAAGACGAGGCATCACAACAGCTGGGACAGTAAGACAAATTTCACTCTGCTATTACAGAGAACCTGCAAGTTATTGCATATTTGTATTATTGTTATTTTTCCAGTATTCCTACATCTTTTTTTAATAGTATTTTTGTATCCCTCTTTTTGTATAGTCTGCTTTGCTAGACTAGATATATTGTATTATCTGACAGCTTTCCTCTGATATCTCTTTCCAAACTGTATTGCTAATCTACTGTCCTTTAACTCACCTGTGTCCCATTAGCACACTACTCAAGGTTCTGTACTCCCTATTCTTGTTACCTAGATCTCATAGATTCTGTCATATGATTGTTGCCATAATATTATTGTAAATAACTGCTGTTCCATACAATTGTAATTACTTCACAACACACCCTGCCCCAGATTTTAGCCCATTTCAAAGTTTCCTGAACTCTATTACTGTAGTGGTTAACTCTATTCTCTCACACACTACACCTATTTACTATCCTTTACTCTCACCTTACCTCAGAATCTGACCTCCCACAACCTCCCTGCTTTATAGATCCAACTCACAATCCTTCCTTCCCCAACAAGAGTCTTATCTTCTTTCCATCCTTTCTAAAAATCAGCTAGCTGGGTGGAAGATCATGGTTAACACTATACATAGTCAAAGGATCTCCTATCTCTTCCCTACTTGCTACTACTGTAAATATCAGAATTCTCTGTTGCTGTCTTAAACCATTTTGCCTTCCCCCTTCAACTGATGACAAAAAATAATAGGTAGAGGTGGTGAACACCAGGATACCCACTGGAAGAGGAAACCCAACAACAAAGGAACCACTAACAAATAACAACAGAAGAAGGTGAAGGAGGGAGTAGTAACCATAAAAACCTCAATCCAGGACCTATCTGGAAATACAACTAAACAGTAAAGACAGTACCCAATACAAACAACGGAACAAGAGCAAGAGAGAATTCTTTAAACCTTATACACATGGAAGAACCAGATTCAACACAACCTGCCCTCACCAGCACAACAAAATACAGGAGGTGGTGGACAGAGTGACCCTCATTCAACCAGCTAGTAGGAAGGAACCACCAAAGAAAGACTCAACAACAATCAAAACCCAAAGGCAAACACAAAGCCAACTTAAATGACAGCCCAAGACCAGTGAGCTTGAGAGATCAAGGAAACTGCACCACTGAAACTCACTACTATTCTACTAAAGAAGTTCACACCACAAACCCGGGGAGCCAGAACTGATCAATTTAAGAAGCTGAGGCTAACAAGAAGAGTCTCACAAACAATGGGAAGACAAAGAAAGAATCCCCAAATGAAAGGAAAGGAGGAAGACTCAGAAAGAATGCTAAATGAAATAGAGGCAACTCAACTATCAGATATTGAGTTCAAAGCAATGATTGTCAGGAACCTCAATGAGCTCACAATGAGCTACCAGAAACTACAGGGAAGCTACAATGAACTCACTGAAAACTACATCAGCATGAAAAAGGAAATAGAAACTATCAACAAGGGCCAAGAGGAAATGAAGAATGCCATTTCTGAACTGAGGAACACAGTAGAAGGAATGAAAAGCAGGATTGATGAAGCAGAAGATTGGATCAGTGAGCTAGAGGACAAAGTAGAAGAAAACACCCAGAAAGAGCAAGAAAAGGAAAAGAGGCTCTGAAAGAATGAAGAGGGATTAAGAGAAATGCAAGACAATATGACACATAATAATATCCGTATAATAGGGATACCAGAAGGAGGAGAAGAAGAGCAAGGGATAGAAAACCTATTTGAACAAGTAATGAAGGAAAACTTCCCTAATTTGATGAGAGAAAAAGTCACACAAACCCAGGAAACACAGAGAGTCCCAATTAAGAGGAACCCAAAGAGGCCCACCTCAAGACACATCATAATTAAAATGGCAAAATTTCAAGACAAAGAGCGAATCTTAAAGGCAGCAAGGGAGAAACAGGAAGTAACATACAAGGGATCCCCAATAAGGCTAACAGCTGACTTCTCAATGGAAACACTCCAAGCCAGATGAGAATGGCAAGAAATATTCCAAGTAATGAGAACCAGAGGTCTGCAACCAAGGCTACTTTACCCAGCAAGGCTCTCAATCAAGAAAGAAGGCCAAATAAGCTTCCCAGACAAAAGAAGTCTAAAAGAATACACCTCCACTAAACCAGCTCTGCAAGAGATGCTAAAGGGACTGCTTTAAGGAAAGAAAGGGAAAGAGAGAGTGAGAGAGGAACACATGTACATAAAAGGCTATGAATATCTACCTATCAATAATAACCTTAAATGTAAATGGATTAAATGCTCCAATCAAAAGACATACAATAGCTGACAGGATAAGAAAACATGACCCACACATATGCTGCCTACAAGAGACCCACCTCAGGATAAAAGACCTGCACAGGCTGAAAGTTAAGGGCTGGAAACAAATCTTCCAAGCAAATGGACAGGAAAAAAAAAAAAGCCGGGGGAGCAATGCTCATATCTGACAAAATAGACTTCCAAAAAAGGAGCATAAAGAGAGACCCAGAAGGTCATTTCATAATACTCGAGGAAAGAATCCACCAAGAAGACATAAATATTGTAAATATATATGCACCCAACATAGGAGCACCCAAATACATAAAGAAAGTCTTAGAGGACTTCAAGAAAGATATTGACAGCAACGCAATTATTGTGGGGGATTTTAACACCTCACTATCAAAAATGGACAGATCTTCCAAACAAAATATCAACAAAGATATTGTGGCATTGAACAATACCCTAGACAAAAGACCTCTAAAAGAATACACCTCCACTAAACCAGCTCTGCAAGAGATGCTAAAGGGACTGCTTTAAGGAAAGAAAGGGAAAGAGAGAGTGAGAGAGGACCCTCCTTCCCAAAGAAGCTAAATATACATTCTTTTCAAATGTACATGGAACATTTTCAAAGATAGACCACATGATAGGACACAAAACAAGCCTCAACAATTTCAAGAAAATTGAAATCATACCAAGCATTTTCTCAGACCACGAGGGACTGAAGCTAGAAACCAACCCCAAGGAAAAAAACCCAAACACTCAAAATCATGGAGATTAAATAGCATGCTATTAAACAATGAATGGGTCAAGAATGATATTAGGGAAGAAATCAAAAGGTTTCTGGAAACAAATGAAAATGAACTCACAACAACCCAAAACTCATGGGACAGAGCCAAGGCAGTCCTGAGAGGGAAGTTCATAGCGATACAGGCCCACCTAAAAAAGCTAGGAACATTTCAAACAAACAACCTAACCTACGTCTACAAGAACTTGAGGAACAACAACAAAGACAGCCCCGAGCAAGCAGAAGGAAGGAAATAACCAAGATCAGAGCAGAATTAAATGACATAGAGACTAAAAGCACAATTGTAAGGATCAATGAATCCAAGAGCTGTTTCTTTGAAAAGATAAGCAAAATCGACAAGCCTTTAAGCGGACTCATCAAGAAAAAAAAAGAGAAAACCGAAATAAACACATTCATGAATGAAAGAGGAGAGATTACAACACATACCACAGAAATACAGAGGATTGTAAGAAATTACTAGGAAGAACTGTATGCCAAAAAATTTGAAAACCTAGATGAAATGGACAAATTTCTGGAAAAATATAATCTTCCAAAACTCAATGGAAAAGAAGCAGAAAGCCTGAACAAACCAATAACAACAAAAGAAATTGAAGCAGGAATCAAAAAACTCCCAACACACAAAAGCCCTGGACCAGATGGTTTCACAGGAGAATTCTACAAAGCATTTAAGGAAGAACTAACCCCTATCCTTCACAGACTATGTAAAAAAGAACCCTGGCTGGCATAGCTCAGTGGATTGAGTGCGAGCTGGGAACCAAAGTGTCCCAGGTTCCATTTCCAGCCAGGGTACATGCCTGGGTTGCAAGCCATAACCCCCAGCAACCACACATTGATGTCTCTCTCTCTCTCTCTCTCTCTCTCTCTCTCTCTCTCTCTCTCTCTCTCGCTCCCTTCCCTCTCTAAAAATAAATAAATAAAATCTTAAAAAAAAAAACCAAAAAGATGGAAGACTCCCAAACCCTTTTTATGAGGCCAACACCATCCTAATTCCAAAACCAGATAAAGACACAACAAAGAAAGAAAACTTCAGGCCAATATCGCTGATGAACATTGATGCGAAAATCCTCAACAAAATACTGGCAAACCACATCCAACAGTACATTAAAAAGATCATACACCATGACCAAGTGGGATTCATTCCAGGGATGCAAGGATGGTACAATATTCGCAGATTAGTAAATATAATACATCACGTAAACAAAAGCAAAGACAAAAACCACATGATCATATCAATAGATGCAGTAAAAGCATTTGATAAAGTACAGCACCCGTTTATGATAAAAACACTCAGCAAAATGGGAACAGAGGGAGTATTCTTCAACAATAAAGGCCATATATGAGAGACCTACAGCCAACATCATACTCAATGGGCAAAAATTAAAATCTTTTCCACTAAAATCAGGAACAAGAAAAGGCTGTCCACTTTCACCACTTCTATTCGATATAGTACTGGAAGTTTTAACCACAGCAGTCAGACAAGAAAAAGAAATAAAAGGCATCCAAATCGAAAAGGAGGAAAAAAACTGTCACTGTTTGCAGATGACATGATAGTGTACATAGAAAATCCTATAGACTCCACCAAAAAACTGTTTGACCTAATAAATGAATTTGGCAAAACAGCAGGATCCAAAGTCAATATCCAGACATCAAAGGGATTTCTGTACACTAACAATGCAACAGCAGAAGCAGAAATCAAGAAAAAAAATCCCATTTGAAATAGCAAAAACAAAACTAAAATACCTAGGAATAAACCTAACCAAAGAGATAAAAGACCTGTATTCTGAAAAGTACATAACACTGAGGAAAGAAATCAAGGAAGAAACAAACAAATGGAAACAAAAACCGTGTTCATGGATTGGAAGAATTAATATCATCAAAATGTTCATACTACCAAAAGCAATTTACACATTCAATGCAAATCCTATTAAAGCACCAAGGGCTTATTTCACAGACATAGAACAAACACTTCAAATTTTATATGGAATCATAAACGACCTCAAATAGCTGCTGCAATTTTCAGAAAGAAGAGTAAAGTAGGAGGGATCACAATACCTGACATTAAACTATACTACAAGGCCACGGTAATCAAAACAGCCTGGTACTGGCATAAAAACAGGCACATGGACCAATGGAACAGAACAGAGAGCCCAGAAATAAACCCAAGTCTCTATGGTCAATTAATATTTGACAAAGGAAGCAGCAACATAAAATGGAGTAAAAATAGCCTCTTCAACAAATGGTGTTGGGAGAACTGGACAGCCATGTGCAAAAAAATGAAACTCGAGCACCAACTTACACCTTATACAAAAATAAATTCAAGGTGGATAAAAGACTTAAATATAAAACGTGACACCATTAAAGTCCTAGAAGAGAACGTAGGTAGGAAAATCTCAGATATTTCACGCAGAAACTTTTTTACTGACGTGTCCCCTAGAGCAAGGGACATAAAGGAAAGAATAAACAAATGGGACCTCATCAAAATAAAAAGCTTCTGCACAGCTAAAGAAAACATTATCAAAATAAAAAGAGAACCAACTGTGTGGGAAAACATATTTGCCAATGATACCTCAGACAAGGGTTTAATCTCCAAAATATATAAAGAACTTACATGACTCCACTCTAAGAAGACAAGGAATCCAATTAAAAAAATGGGCAAAGGACTTGAACAGACACTTCTCCAAGGAGGACATACAGAAGAGTCAAAGACACATGAAACAATGTTCAATATCACTAGCTATCAGAAAGGTGCAAATTAAAACCACAATGAGATACCACTTCACACCAGTCAGAATGGCCATGATAAACAAAGCAACAAACAACAAGTGTTGGAGAGGTTGTGGAGAAAAGGGGTCCGTAGTGCACTGTTGGTGGGACTGCAGACTGATACAACCACTATGGAAAGCAGTATGGAACTTCCTCAGAAAACTAAAAATGGATCTGCCTTTTGACCCTGCAATTCCACTGCTGGGGCTATATCCTAAGAACACTAAAACACCAATACAAAAGAACCTTTGCACCCCGATGTTCATAGCAGCACAATTTACAATAGCGAGGTGCTGGAAGCAACCTAGATGCCCATCAGTAAATGAATGGACCATAAAACTATGGTACATTTACACAATGGAATTCTATGCAGCAGAAAGAAAGGAGCTCCTACCCTTTGCAACAACATGGATGGAGCTGGAAAGCATTATGCTAAGTGAAACAAGCCAGGCAGTGAAAGACAAATACCATGTGATCTCACCTTTAACAGGAACCTAAACAACAAAACAAAGAAACAAGCAAAATATAACCAAAGACACTGAAATAGGGGACAGACTGACAGGGACCAGAGGGGAGAGAAGAGGGAATTTCAGGGGAGAATGGGAAGGGTTTACAGGAACAAATTTAAAGGACACATGGACAAAAGCTAGGGGGAGGGTGGTAATGGGAGGGAAGTGGGGAGGGTTGGGTGGGTGGGCTGGATTGGGAGTAAAAGGGAGAAAACTGTACTTGAACAATGATTAAAATAAAATTTAAAAAAAGGAAGAAACTGGTGATTTGACATAGTGTATTAATAGTGTGAGTCAGGGTGAACCATTTGGCTTTCAGGAATTCAATTCCTCTTACTGTTTAGTAATTGAGTAATAAATAAAAAATTAAAAAATTTAGTATGGCTATATTAAATGTTATTACCTGTGAATGGTTTTATAAGTTGTGTTTTCAAAATTAACTCATAATTTCAAACAAAACTGGCATGTTTCTGAAAATATAAGGATATAGTTTACAAATAAGGATATACCATATTTTTAGGACTTTAAGATGCCCCTGACCATAAGACACACCCAGGTTTTAGAGGAGGAAAATAGGGAAAAAGAATTTTGAAACAAAAATGTGGTAAAATATTTAATAACCTGTGACCCTGCTCCACCGTTGCCTCCCTCCCACCAGCAAGCCAAGTAAGCTACATTTGGACTATAAGATGCACCCCCATTTTCCTCCCAAATTTCGGGGGAGTGCATCTTATAGTCTAAACATATGGTAGTTTATAAATATAATGATATAGTTTATAAAATCCACTTGGTAATAAAAAGCAAGCAGGTTTTTAGTCAGCCATGTAATGTCCAAATTTGCATACTATTTTGAAAACTCCTCATTAATAAAAGAATAATACTGTAGATAGTGATTAAAAACAAAAAGAAAGTTTATATATATAATTTTACATGTATTACAAATGTAACCAAAATGAGGTCTGACTGCCTGCCACTACAGAAGCCAGTAATCGAGAGGCAGGTGCTGATATCAAAGAAAGTGGTTTATTTTCAGGTGCCAGCAGCCTGGAAGATGGAAGGCTCATGTCTGAAAGCCCATTTTTCCATCTCAACAGAAGTAGTTGTTTTTAAAAGGAGGGAGAGGGGAACAGAACAAACGAATCAAGGAAGGGGTTCAAAAGTTCTCTATGTACAGATGAGCATAGTCTACTCCAGTAAGGCAAGTGATGGTCCAGTATGCATCATTTAGTCATCATGGATTCTTGTCATCATGAATTCATAGTTGAAGATTAGGAAATCTGGAGCTGGGATGCCTGAAGATTGGAGTCTGTATCTTTAGAAGTTAGTTTCTAGGATTCTTATTACAAATATGCTGTTCATTGGCAAGCTACTTATTACTCAGCTTCGGCACTTACAGAAACAGTGTCTAAAGAATGGTGGGGTGGGTTAATTTGTCCTAACTATATGATGCTAAACTTTGTGAAGATCTTTGTGTGTGTGTGTGTGTGTGAAGATCTTTGTGCAGTTTTTTAGTTATTAATATCCTAAGATAAATACATGGCTGCATCCAATAGGCAAAACATTTTAATTACAATATAGTTTAAAATACCATTCTACTTAAGTTTTGCAAGTAAAATTCTAAGCTTTGTCTGTGAACTTTTTACAGCATTTGAATTTCAGCAGCTGAGAATAAATTATGGGAATTGTAGGAATCTAATATTACCAACAAAGGATTGTGATGTGACACATCCTAAATATCTCAAAAGATATAATTTTGATTATACCATTTTTTCCTCTGTGATCTCTAAACAAAAGATGACTTGGATTTCTAAATGCTTTGTAATTTAGAGTTTAAACAAAAACTGCATTCTTAATTGTGTCAAAAATTTGAAAAAACTTTATGATATATTAGTATGTAGCAATCTGACTAATTAGGGTAAGAGGCTAATGAATAATAAATAAAATTTCTGAGTTACTGGCATATATCTTTAATTTGACATTGAATAAAGATTTTTCTTCTAGTTGGTGTATTGCTTCAAAATACAGATGCTAACTTGGGAAAAAATGAAATGTTTCAAAACATTGTAAAGTATTATAGGCTGTCTTTTTTCTAATCACATCTGTCTAGTCAGGGTTTGCTGATAATTTGAAGTTTTGTTGAAAATATATAATAAAGGTCTACGTATTTGATGAAATTTCTCAGAAAGTTTATTTGGATTTTAGCAATATTATTAATGGTTCTATATAGGGAATCCAGATAATGGAGTTGTCAAATTGACTTTTAATTGATTTTCAGGGTTCCAGGTATCACAATTGAAACTTTGAGCAGAGAATTAGAAAATGTGATTTAAAAACCAAACAAATTTCAGAACCAAAAAATAAAATAACTGAAATAAAAGTTTGGTGTGTGGGTTTAATAGACTAGGCAGAGCTGAAGAGAGAATAAATGAAGTGGAATATCATCAGAATGAAACACAGAGACACAAAAAGAATAAAAAGTACAGAATAGAGGGTAAGTACATGTAATTAAAGTTCTAAAACTAGAGCAAAGAGGCAGGATGGTTGGAATATTTGAAGACAATGCTGACTTAAGAATTTTTCAAAACTGTGTAAAGTACTATGGCATAGTTTCAGGAAGCCACACAAACCAAGAGCAAGATAAATAAAATGAAAACCTACAAAAATCACAAACAGAAAATCTGAAATCAGCCAGAGGAAAAATCAGACTTGCACCTGATTTCTCAACAGAAGCAATGGAAACTACAGGACAGAAAAGAATAATATCTTCAAAATTCTAAAATAAAACCTAAAATTCTTGGCCTAGTGAAATAGCTTTCAATGTTAAAGTAGATATTTTTTTGTCAAACAAAAACAAGAGTGGCCCAGAGCAGGAGTCATTAGTCTACACACTTCATAGCCTTCACTCTTTCCTCTATTTTGCAACCATACTCAGCCATTCTTGTGAGAAACCTGATTACCACGTGTGTTTTGAACTTTGTATCTGATAGGTTGGCTATCTCTTAATTGCTTAGTTGTATTTTTTCTCCAGTTTTGATCTGTTCTTTCATTTGGGCCATTTTTTTTTTGTCTCAGTGCACCTGTTATGTAGTAAGGGGTGGAGCCTTAGGCATTCACCAGGGTAGGGCCACCTGCATCACTGTGTTGTGGTGCTGTTTGTGGGAGAGGGGTTCAAGAGGGAATGGTGCAGCTTGCTCTGCTCTTGGCCAGCTTTCAGTCACTACCTCCAATACCCACAAGCAAATTAAGCCCTTCTGGTGCTGATTCCTGGGTGGGTGGGTTTGTGTATGTTCTGGGATTCTGTGTGTCTCTCCAATAAACTATCCTGTGAGGCTGGGAGTTTCTCCTGCTGCCACAACCCCACAGGTTTTTCAGTCAGAGGTTTTGAGGCTTTATTTCTCCATACTGGAACCCTGGGTTGCGCAGTCTGTTCTCACTCCCCAGTTGTTCCTCTTGGTTTATCTGCATGCAAATGTAGGACCACCTGCTCCACCAGCCACCACCTTGCCAGATCCTTGAGCCATGAATCCACTCTACCCCAACTGCCTGTCTCTGCCCGCCCCCCCCCCCCCCGCCCCGGGTCTGGATGAATGTTTCTACTTTAACTCCTTGGTTGTTGGACTTCCATATAGTTTGATTTTCTGGCAGTTCTGGTTGTTTTTTGTTTTTAAATTTGTTGTTGTCCTTCTTTTGGTTGTAGGAGGAGGCACAGTGTATCTACCTATGCCTCCATGTTGACTGGACATCTCTGCCCATCCATTCTAAATGAGAGCTTTGCTAAGTAGAGCAGTCTTGGGTGTAGATCCTTCCTTTTTATGATTTTGAATATTTCTTGCCAATCCCTTCTAGCCTGCAAACTTTCTTTTGAGAAATCAGCTGACAGTCTTATGGGAACTCCCCTGTGGGTAACTAACTTCTTTTCTCTTGCTGATTTTAAGATTCTCACTTTATCTTTAATCTTTGGCATTTTAATTATGTTTCTTGGAGTGGGCCTCTTTACATGCCTCTTGTTTGGGATTCTCTGTGCTTCCTGAACATGAATGTCTATTTCCGCCCTGGCTGGTGTGGCTCAGTGGACTGAGCACGGGCCTGTGAACCAAGGGGTTGCCAGTTCGATTCTCAATCAGGGCACATGCCTGGTTTGCAGGCTGGTCCCCCGGTAGGGGGTGCGTGAGAAGCAACCACACGTTGATGTTTCTCTCCCCTCTTTCTCCTTCCCTTTCCCTCTCTCTAAAAATAAATATATTTTTTTTAAAAAATGTCTATTTCCTTCACCAAATTAGGGAAGTTTTCTTTCACTATTTTTTTCAAATGGAGTTCCAATTTCTTGCTCTTTCTCTTCTCCTTCTGGCACCCCTCTATGTGAATGTCTCAGTGTTTGGTTGCCCCAGAGCCTGCTTATACTTTCTCTCTTTTTTTGGATTATTTTTTCTTCTTGTTCTGATTGGTTGTTGTTTGCTTCCTTAAATCAATTAAATCAATGTTGCAAATCATTGATTTAATTCTCAGCTTCATCCACTCTACTGTTGTTTACCTGTAAATGGTTCTTTATTTCAATTACTATATCCTTTGTTTCTGACTAGATCTTTTTTATGCTGCTGAGGTCCTCACTAAGTTCCTTGAGCATCCTTATAAACAGTGATTTGAATTTTGCACCTGATAGATTGCTTATCTCCATTTCATTTAGCTCTTTTTCTGAAGGTTTGATCTGTTCTGTCATTTGGGCCATGTTTCTTTTTCTCCTCATTTTGGCACCCCCCCTGTGCTTGATTCTATGTATTAGGTAGAGCTGCTTTGACTCCATGTCTTGGTAGTGCGGCCTAATATAGTAGGTGTCCTGTAGGGTCCAGTGGCACAGCCTCACTGTTCACCCAAACTGGGTACTCAAGGTATGCCCTTCATGTGGACTGAGGACACCTTCCTCTTGTAGTTGAGCCTTGGTTCTTCGCAGATCAATGGGAGGGATTAACTGAGGTCTGTCACCTGTAAGGATTGGCTGTGCCCACTTACCACCAATCTCCACCGTTTGTGGAGGATTAGTTGTGCAGGTCTAGAATGGTGGTGCTCTGATGTCTGTAGCTGTCCACTGGCTGTGCTGGCCTTAGGGTTTTCTGGGTGGTGCAAACCAAGGTCAGCCTCCACCAATGTTTTGCCTCGGGCCACCCTGCCTTAGCTATAAAGCAGTCTGAGATGGCTGCTATTTGTTCAGTGCTTGGAGATTCCTAAACAAAGCCAAGCTGTGAATCCAGCCTGGCTGCTGCTAGTGCTGTGCCTAGGGTTCCCTAAAGCCAGCTGTTGCTTGTTTGAGAGAATTTAGAATGTTGTGCAACATGAGCCAAGACCAGCCATTCAAGGAGAAAAGCAGCCTGGGTGGGTCCCTAAGTTGGCTGGGGCGGGGTCTTTGGGGATCTCCAAGGTGGGTCACACAGTGCCGGGTTGATGGAGTAACAGGTATGGCTCTGTTTGGATGGCTGTGGTTCGTTTAAATCTATAATTAGAGTTCCTTTCACTTCAGTTTCTAATGGTTTTGAGTGATGGTGGTTCTCTGTTTTAGTTGTAATTTTGATGTGGTTGTGCAAAGAGGTGAGCAATGTCTGCTTACACTGTGATCTTGACTAGAAGTCAGAATGATCATTGACTGGTTCTTATATATAGTTGTTTCATTTTGAGTTAATATTTATGTATGGTACAAAATGGTACAACTTTGTTTTGTGCATGTGGATATCCATTTTTTGCTACCATTGTTTTATTGAAGACTCTTCTTTCTCTACTTCAATAGCCATAGACATAGGGGTTTGTTTCTGAACTGTTAGTTCTAGTCCATTGATTTGTATATCTCTTCTTATGCCAGTACCACACTATTTTCATGACTATAACTTTTTAATAGGTTTTGAAATTTAGAAGTATGAGTATTTCAACTTTGTTCTTTTCAAGATTACTCTGGCTATTTGGGGCCTCTTGCAATTCCATGTAAATTTTAGGATTGGCTTTTCCATTCCTTCAAAAAGGCCAGTAGGATTTAGTCAGGAATTGCATTCTGTATATCATTTTTCATAATATTGTAAAGGTGGCAGTACTTCCAACCCATGAATTTCTTTCCAACCCAAGGGTGTCTTTCCATTTATTTAGGTGTTTTTAAATTTCTTTCAGCAATGTTTTATAGTTTTCAGTGTATAAGTCTTATACCTACTTGGTTATATTTATTTCTTACTATTTTTTGATACTATTGTGAAAGGAATTGTTTTTTAATTTCATTCTGATTTTTCATTGGTACCATACAACTTTTTTGTGTTGATCATTCTTTTACAACTGTGCTAAAATTGCTTCTAAGTTATAATGATTTTTGTGGATTCCTTTGGATTTTCCTTGTTTCAGATCATGTTATATGCACTTAAAAAACATTTTTAAACCTACTTACTACCTTTATACCATTGTTTTTCAAAGTGCAGGTCCCAGCCTATTAGTAGGTTGTGAAATCAATCCAAACATGTAAGTTTTGTTTTATGAAATTTTTGTGTATGAAACATATACATATGCATGTGTTTAAGTTCTTATATAAAATGTATTTCTTAACTGTCAATTACAAGAAACTATTTAATGCCATATTTTATAATATGTAATTGGAATATAAATTTATGAGATTAATTAGATAGAAGTAAAAGTCCTAGCAGTTGCCTTTTATTACCTTAGAAATAGTAGTGCTATATTGAAAGCTGTTTTCTGGACACAAAAATAATTGAGCAAAAAATATACTCTTTGTTCATTGGTAGCCCTATGAATAATAAGCTTATGAGATTTTTGCTCTTCATGCTTTCTGGTGATTACTTCTTAACCTGTTTTTTTGTACTTTGGAGAAAGTTTCTTACTGAAACTTCAGCTATTTTCTTCAGAATGTATTTTATTAAAAATAGTAATCTAACTATTAAATTACATACCTAATACTTATTATAAATGAAGATAACAAAAAGCCATATTATGAAGGATATTGCAATCTACGAAGACAGCTTTTACTCTCCAATAGATAATCAAAACATAATAAAATGTTCATTTTTACTAATTGAATTAATGTCAATTTACTGAATATAGTAAATAATTAAGGGAGAACTTACAGTTTATTGGTGCAGGTGAGGTACTTTGAAACATAGCTATTATACATGGATACAAAATTATGATTTTATGGAAAGATAAAATTTCTGTGCACTAGACTCTTGATAGGATATTTCCCCAATTAAACAAATTGAATGGTGTTCAATTTTTCTAAATTGTTGTGCGTGATGTTAAATTGTGTCTTTTATGCACAAGTAGTTTTGTGGAGATTATGGGCTATGCATAATAAAGGACATTAGGACTGTGTAGGTATCACCAATGGGGTCATGTTTCCCTCTGTTCTTCTCTACTTCCCATTTACTGATAAGGATCTCCCCAGTGGTCCAGAAGTCTTCCTGACATTCTCTTTACTACATTACATAATTCAACATCTATTGGAATGAGCTGAGCCTTCAGCATCCAATAGGACTGTGTTGAATTCCCCTTCTCCCTCATGTCAACTTTATGATTGTGGACAAGTTGCTTGAGTACTCTTAGCCTCTGTGACCTTTGCTATAAAATGGGGGATGATTCGGGGTTCCATTGAATACTAAATGTTATTGTGATCTCTCTATGACATGTGAAATATAGTGCCCGGCATAATATATACTTAGTAAATTGTAACTCTTAAAATACTTGAGTTATGATTTATACTCAGTAAATGGTAATTCTCTTTCTAGTCCCAACCAAAACTTTTAAATATGTCTTATCATTTTCAAATAGAAGATAATTCTAGTAAGTTCATCTGTGCTATTGGGTGTTTGTTAGTGGACCACTTACTGATGGTCTTGTGATGCATGAAACTTGACTAATAGGAATTGCAGAATTGCCTTGCTGTCTGATATGAAAATATGAATATATTAGATATGTCTGTTTTTAAGATACAAAAAAACAAATAATAAACAAGCTTTGTTATTTTCCTCTTTTTCAGTTATGTGCTGCTCATCTGTCAACTGAATCAGAGGCACCAAATCATTATCAGGCAGTATGTCGTGCACTGTTTGCAGAAACAATGGAGCTGCATACATTTCTAACTAAAATTAAAAGTGCAAAGGAGGTAAATACCATTGCTTTCATACTTACTGGCATTGTGAAAGATAAACATGAATTTTTAACATTGTCTGTCATATTACTTAAGGTATTTATTACCATCCTGATAAGTGCTGCAATTCATTCAAGAAAGAAGGAAGTTAGGCAGAATTTATTTTTTAAATGTGTGTGAATTCATTTCATAAAACGAAGAATTTTATAAATCATCCTTACAAATGGGAAATAAATAATACTGAATTGGTTTAATCAATAGCTCCTTCTGACTTGATTTTTATCCTTTTTCTTCCACTCTTTTGTCCATTTTAAAACATGTTAGTACATCTTTCAGGAAGAGATAAGGACTCACAAAGTAAGCTACACCTTTGATAATTTTACTCTTTTATAATGGATTTGATTAAATTTTTAATGGAGGAGATGTGAATTCAGATTATCCAAAATCTCATTTTATCTATTTCACTTAATTATTATTTATTCATGTCTGTGAGTTAAAAATATTATATGTAGAGTACAAAAAGAATCATTCTAATTTATTTACTAAATGAATTGCTATATTGTATGTTACAGATGGTCATCAAGATTCATGAGATCTTTATAAAGTAGCACAGCATCTGACACACAGTAACAGCTCAGTACATAATAGTGGGTATCATTTCTTTTATGACTATAGCAGAGAATTTATCTAAACACCAGTTCACAATTAGGATGACAGTTTGTGGAGGTTCTTCTTCAAATGAGAAGCCTCTTCTCATTTTTTTGTATTCTTGTTTTTTCATTCTATTGCAGTCAGTTGCTTATTTCTTCCTTTTGTTCCAAATCATTGATTTGAGTCCCAGTTTCCTTCCCTTCACTGTTGGTTCCCTGTATATTTTCCTTTATTTCACTTCGTATAGCCTTCACGTCTTCCTTCATTTTTTTGACAGAGTTCAATCAATTCTGTGTACGGTACGCAAGGGAGGAAGGGAAATTTTAATCTATATTAGTAAAGTAGGACTAATTAGCTCTGGTAATAAGTGACAGATATCTCAGCCAGGTCACCCTTAATAAATCACATTAAATAAATCTATTTTATGTATATGTATTAGAGCTGTAAGCATTCCTTTTTGGTTCTAGCCAAGCCACTATTTATAGTTGATCAGCCAATGAAAAGCTATGTCTATTATTATTTTTTTTAGGATTTTGTAGAGTTGGACCCAAGAAGCAAATCTTTAAGAGGATGGAAAGGGTGAACTATATGTTATTTGAAGAATAATAATAAATACATTATGGAGTAGCTTTTCCTCCTAGACAGAACTGGAGGATGTAGGGTTCAATTAGGCTTTAGAGTAAATATCTGAAAGCACAACCTCAGTTAAGGCTTAGTAAATAGTAGAAAAGATTACTTTTTAAGGTTGTAATTATCTTTCTCACCTTATTAAGAATGAAATTGCCTTATCCAGAGATACAAGCATTATTTTTAGGGTGGAAGTGCAGTCTGTGGGTACTAGGGTGGGAAGAGTAGTACTAGAGTAAATTAAATTACTTCTTTTTAAAGTCCTTTTAACACAGACATCCTTAGGAACCACTTCTGAGCTTAAAAAAATGGTATTAATAAGTATTTTTCTACTCCAGTGAGCTTTAAAAACTTTCCTTTTTGCTTTTTATTAAAGCTTTGCTTTGCCAAACAAATCCTCAGAAAGAGGTTTCAACATTATGAATGTTTATTTAAATAAAAATCTCACAAGTGGAGTAAAAGAACACGAGTGACTGGAACCATTGGTGGCTTTGTGGCAATGCCCACAGAGACTGGTCAGGCCCTGCCTGAAATTGAGGACCTTGAGGTCAGGGTTTCAGCCATCTCTTCTGCTGTTCTCTTCTGGCACCACCCCAAATTTAGGTCTTTATAGATAATAGTTCTATCCTATTTCTTCATCTCCTATTCTATTTCCGTACTTTCTTTTTTTAAACTATATTTTATTGATTATGCTATTACAGTTATCCCAATATTTTTCTCCCCATTATCCCCTACCTCCCTGCACCACCCCCCTCACCCTGCAGAATTCTCCCCTGACACACATAGTTTATATCCATGGGTTGTAATGTAAGTTCTTTGGCTTCTCCGTTTCCTATACTATTCTTAACATTCCCCTGTATATTTTATGCCTACCAATTATGCTTCTTATCCCTTGTACCTTCACCCTCCCCACTGATAACCCTCCATGTGATCCCCATTTCTGCGATTCTTTTCCTGCTCTAGTGGTTTACTTAGCTTTTGTTTTTATTTCTTAGATTCAGTTGTTATAGTTGTGAGTTTGTTGTCATTTTACTGTTCATAGTTTTTGATCTTCTGTTTCTTAGATAAGTCCTCGTAACCTTTCATATAATAAGGGTTTGGTGATGATGATCTTCTTGACTTTATCTAGGAAGCACTTGATCTGCCCTTCCATTCCAAATGATAGCTTTGTTGGATAGAGTAGTCTTGGATGTAGGTCCTCCTTGCCTTTCATGACTTCAAATACTTCTTTCCAGCCCCTTCTTGCCTGCCAAGGTTTCTTTTGAGAAATCCACTGATAGTCTTACGGGAACTCCTTTATAGATAACTGTCTCCTTTCCTCTTGCCGATTTTAAGATCCTCTCCTTATCTTTAATCTTGGGTAACTTGATTATGATGTGTCTTGGTGTGCTCCTCCCTATGACGTGTCTATGATGTGCCTTGGTGTGTTCAGAGGGTCCAATTTCTTGGGACTCTCTGAGCTTCCTGGACTTCCTGGAAGTCTCTTTCCTTCACCAAATTAGGGACGTTTTCCTTCATTATTTGTTCAAATAAGTTTTCAATTTCTTGCTCCTCTCTTCTCCTTTCAGCATTCCCATGATTCGGATGCTGGTGTTGTGGAAAATCCACCCACACGCGGGGAGATAACGAAGCACAAACTTTACCACCCAGGGGCCCAGAGGGGATGGTTAACATCCAAATCCTCTGAGCACTGATCCTCACTCTCCTGGGGTTTAAATAGTCCCGGGCTTCCTACCTACGTGGCAAAGCAAGGTTACAGAAGCCGAATGCGGAAGTTAGGTCTAGCTACCTTATATGGGAGACAAAGAGAAAATGCAGGAGGAATTTGCAGAAGTTACAGAGCACAGGAGCTTATCATGGGAGTCAGTGTATGACCTTGAGTAACTGGCTGTTGCTTTGGTTATGACTTGTCAGCTTCTACAGTCCTGTGTGAAATTTTGCAAGTGTTACAGTTACAGAGCATAAGAAACTTTTGGAGTTTTCTTTTCCTGCCACACTGGAACATTTAAAGTTATCCCATAGGTTCCTAAGCCTCTTCTCATTTTTTTGCATTCTTGGTTTTTCATTCTGTTCCAGTCAGTTGCTTATTTCTTCCTTTTGTTCCAAATCATTGATTTGAGTCCCAGTTTCCTTCCCTTCACTGTTGGTTCACTGTGTATTTGCCTTTACTTCACTTTGTATAGCCTTCACTTCTTCCTTCATGATATGGCAGAGTTCAATCAATTCTGTGAGCATCCTGATTACAAGTGTTTTGAACTCTGCATCAGACAGGTTGTCTGTCTCCTCATTGGTTACCTCTTTTTCTGGGAGCTCTTTTTTTGATCTGTTCTTTTATTTGAGCCATATTTCTCTGTCTTAATGCACATCTGGATAAATGTTTCTTTAACTCCTTTGTTGTTCAACTTCCATGCAAATGTTTTTCTGTCAGTTTCGGTTGTTCTGTGTTTTTAAATTGGTTGTTACCCTTCTTTTGGTTTGTGCGAGGAAGCGAAGCATTTCTCCTATGCCTCAATTTGGGCAGAACTCCTATTTCCCTACTTTCTTGATTACTTCTCAACCTTTTCCATTCTTTTAGGAATCTCTGGTTTATTTTTTAAAAGCACTCCCTAGTACCCTCAAGTTCTTCTCAGAACATTTGTTCTCCAGTGATAGTATTTTCTCTTGCTTCCCTCTTGTGAGAAGCCTCTTTCTCCTCCACATCTTCATATCTCTGGACTGGGGAGAATTAGTAATATTCTCTCTTTCTCGTTTGGTTTCCAAATAACTACTCTTTATATTTGTGAAAAAGTTCATGTCATCCACTTCTGTTAGTCTTAAAAAGTTTTCACTGTCATCTGCCATCATCTTGAGTGATTTCTTTGATAAAAAGAAACTATAGTTTTGATTTCTTGACTTTTCCTCTACCTCAATACTCTACCTGAGCACCTCTTTGTCCTAAAAATAACCTTCAGTCATCCCACCTTGGAAATCATGCAGGGGCTCTTGTACCCTGTAATGTCATCCCTGCCCTTTCAGCTTTTTCCCTCACTGCCACCTGACCTAGTCTTCTAGTTCTTGCCTCCCCCACTTTCATCCAATTTATCAGCCTTTCCTGTATTCACTTCCTTTCCTACACAGACTAGAATCAGTCAGTCACTTTATTAGGAGTTCAGGTCCCCATGTCCAGTCAGATTACTACACTACCCTCCTGCTGGTCTCCTCATCACTGTAAATCCTCTTAATCCAGTTCATCTTTTACATTGTCAGTAAATGATTCTTGTAGATCACAGATCTGATCTGAGGAATTCAGCTCCAGGCCCAAACCTCTGTGTGATCTTTCAGGCTTGACCACACACTGGCTTTTCTTAGCAGACCTCAGAGGGGAAGCTTCTCTTCCCACATGGGACTTGGTGCACAGCCAGTGTACTTCACTCTGGTATTCTACAGGGTGTTGCAAGGACTCACAGCATCCCACTGGGTCTGCCATGTTCCTTTGCACAGCTATATTCCTAGCCCAGGTGCCTCCACTTGAAGACCCTTGGCTGAGACACTTTCCTCTTCTCTGACTCAGCACTTTCTGCTCCTCACTTTTCCTCTTCCCTCCCACTGGCCCTCTCAGGACCATAAGATGGCAGAGCCTTTTTTACAGTACCCCACCTGTATTACGTGTCACCTGACCCTTTCTCCATGCTGTTCCATAGGGAAAAAATGGAACAAAAAAGGGAACAAAACATCCTTTTTGGCCTCATGCTTGCATTGTTCCAGTAAGTGAGTAAAGGCTCAATTATCACTTGCAGTTTGGCTCGTCCTCCCTGACCACTAACCATCTAGCAAGTCACCAGAGCCATGTTGTTTCCCTGATTAATATGGCTCCTCATCACTTATATTAAAACTCCATTGTATTCCACACAGGCCCTTCATGGTATTTCGTCTGCTTGTGTTTTTATTCTTCTTTTTAATACTATCTTCTCTGCATTTTAAATTATCCAATCAAAATTACTTTCTGAATACATCATGTGATTATGTATCTGGGACCCTTGCACATTCTTTTCTTTCTGCCTGGAAATTCTTTCTCCCCTTGTCTGACCTGGTAATTCTTTCTCCCCTTGTTTGTTGGTGAATTCCTATTTATGCATTTAAACCCTGCTCACATTTTATCTCCATGTGAAATATTCATGACCTCTTTCCAGCTCTAAGTTTTATGCCCTCCACAACCTGTATGTCTTATACATCCTTCAGTCTTACACTTCTCATACTGCATAGTAGTTATTTGCTCATGTATTTGTAATTTTTTTCTACACAATTGGACCAGATGCTTCTTGAAATAACTGACTGTGTTTTAAATTATCTTATATGAATTACTCTTAATGCAGTATGTGCATGTAGGAAATACTCTAGAAATGACTGCTGAAAAAATATACATATACTATATGTGTTTTTCAGGTATTCTGTCGGAAGGAATTCAGTTTTGAAAGCATTTCTATTAGAAACATTTTGGCCAATATTACTAGTAACTATGAGAACTTTTCAGGGGTATACATGAGATCTTTGAATATTCTATTCTTGCCATTTTTTTATACACAGAATTCATTTAATAATCAGTCTTGAGAAGGCAAGCAGGAAAATATGTGGAAATCCTGACACTTAAGAACATTCTGTATCATTTAATTAGAGATTTTATGCTGTATAAATTTAATGTCAACACTGAAGTTTTAGCAATACAGTCTTAGAGGGTTTAAATGGATTTCCTTTTTCTTTGCGATGCATGCAGCTTTCTTAAAATTACAGAATATTTTCATATTTGTATATTAGTCATTTTAACTTTTCCTTAAGAGTAGTAAATTCATTCTACTAATAAAATACTGGTTAATTTGGTATTTTTACTGAAGATCTCAAATACTTTATACCGTTTAAGAATCAGACAATCTTCTAGACCTGTAAGTTGGTGTATATCACTTTGGAATTTTTAAAGTAATAACCTCTAAATCAACAAGTTTATCTGATTATCAGTGATGTTTCAAAGTACTGTGTATGTGTGTATGTTTATGTGTATAAAATTAGAGTGAAACCTTAGTATGATGATAATGTTCCCAAGTCGATAGAAAAAAGTAATTATATTAAATTTCTTATATGTTCAATTGGCAATTTACTAAAATATAAAATCCATAATATATTTGTGAGTATTAATAATTGTTCTATAAAGTGGTAGTTACATTTACTATGCCTGGCTACATTACCAAGCACAAGGCTTTGTAGCTCATCATCTGTTTAGAAAGCAGGTTCACTTTCATCCGAATCTCTTTTCATGATGTGATGATTTCCTTCTTAAACAATGGTTGAGATCCTTTAAGATTATTCTCCTAATGATAGAGAAGATTTGGATAGGGCTGCTGTTAGCTGTGGCTCAAAGGCAATTTGATATCCTTGAAAGTAAATACATATTATAGTGTCTCATAAGCAATTTGATATCCTTGCATGTAAGTATAGATGGAGGGACTATCTAAGCAATCCATTTAGTGTGCATCAGGTTGTATGAAAGAAGAGATAGCCTCCGTCCCACTGCCAGTGCCCCACCATAACCCAAACCCTACCAGCAAGTGTGGCTAGTGAGCAGTAGGATGGAGAGTAAAGAATTTAACTTGAGAGTTTCAAATGTAAATGTTTTTATTAGAAAAAAGACATTATATTATTGGTATTATTCTTTAATTTGTTGCTGTCTAGGTAGTTTTGTTATTGTTAAGTGAAATTAATTATCAGTTCATCATACTTTTAATACCAGCTGCTGTCTTGCATTATATTGCTACAGCTGTGAAGTGACCGCTGTTGCACACTGCATTTAACCTCGTGAACAATCCTATGACTCTTACTCTGCTATAGGCTTCTCAGCAGGATTGGAAAGGAATATGTGTGAGCCTCAGAAAATAAAATTTGGAGTTGGGGGAAGAAGAGGATTCACAAGTGAATGTGTGTGCACGTGTGTGTCTGTGTGTCTCACGCATGCACATAAGTAGGAATGGGATAGAAGGAAGGAAGTTATCATGTTAAGTTTCAGTATGAAATAACATGGAGATTCGAAATGGGGAAGGACTGGTGTGTCATAGAAATGTAAAATACCGAGATAAAATAATTTTAAGACTGGGAAGTGAGTTGATTTTATTCCAGTATGTTCCTACATGCTCCAACAATTATTGCCTCCATCTTGAGATTGTCTAGTGTGCTTGACCCTCCACTTCAATTCTCCAGTAAATACATTTTTGCACAGTATAACTTTATGTACTACAGTAGAAAATACTTGAGGTATCAGAGAAGTGCACTGTTGAAAAAAATCTTTCTTTTGAAAGAAGAATCCTTTTTTAAAGCAAATAATTCATTTTAAAATTTATTTTATATTTAAAATATTTATATTAACACTGGTCATGTTAAAAGCCCCTTTATTGTTGATAAATCATATTCTTCCACTCATTATTCATGTGAGTCAAATAGCCTTTGCTAGATTTCTTTTGCCAAATTTCTGTTTACTTGTCTTTAAAAAGGTATAAGGGGGGCAATTAAACATGCTAATGTTCCTTCTAGTTACAAAATTACCAACAGAAAGTATAGCCTATGTAACTAAATCTTTGTCCTATCCAACAAGCTCTTCCTCATTTTTGTACCAGTCTTGTATAGGCAAAATGTATACAGATAAACATTTTAACTGCCTGCCTAATAAAATTTGCTATGAAGTTATTATATTTTATATTGTAAATTTGAAATGGATTTTTTTATAGGAAAGTGATTCAGTGTTGTCAGTATTGAGCTGTAACATTAGTACTATGTTGACATTAGTACTATATTGATGTCAGTATGGACTAAAAGTTCTGTATTTTAAATCTAATGGTAAAAATCTCTGTAAAGAAGAAATTTCTAATGCAATAATATTAATCATGAATGAACAATAAACACAGTTGAGCATTATGAAACATTACATGCTCATATAATTGCAATAAGAACTCAATATTAGAAGGCACATGAAATAGATTTTGAAATTTAAAATTTGTTTTGTCTTTTCACAATTCATATTTCATAATTTCAGAAATGTCTTTTTCCTCTTTTCTCTCACTTAGAAAATGCCTACTTATTCTCAAGACCTAACTCAAATGTCCACTCTTTTGAAATGTTTTTTTCTGATCCTGTACTCAAAGTGATGAAAATTTTCTCACCCCTTTCCCTTTCTTGCATCATACATATACACAACCCCACAACTAAGGTAGAATATTCCAGACATTTTGATCTTTTAGGGATAAGATGTCTAATATAGTTAAGCCATCTTGGATTTCTTCAGAGACAGGCTCTACAGGTGTGGATTGTCATTTCTGATTATCTGATTATTATGCTCTCTGATCTCTTCTCAAATGTGACTTTACCTGTGGTGCTTAATTAGATTCTTGTTGACATCTTAAATTCCTCTTATAAATTGTCTTCATTTGTCTTTTAATTATAGTTTTCCATTTGCTTTCTTCAGACTTCAGCTGAAAGGACATCTCAGAACTCCACTAAACACCCTTACATATTTATCACAATCAGCGTTTTTCTTTAAAATCATGTTACCCTACTTATTTCTTTCCTAGCTGCCATCAGTCTGTAGTTGTCTTATTGGTCACTTTTCTTACTCATTGATATCTTGTACTAGAATCTAATCTCATTGAGGGCAGAGACCTTTTCTCTCTAATTTACTGCTATATCCCATTGTAATAAGGCCTCTGTAAATATTTGATTGGTGTTGAATGAATTGGAGAATCTATTGTTCAGACATTGTAGATCTGATATATTACCACCAAATTTGAATCTTGGTCCTTTATTGTGGAGTCAATGTTCTGGAGATTCTGTTCTGAAGACACTGTTGACTGTCTCCAGAGTGCAGATTCTTCCTATGTCTTTCTTATGCAGTGGTCAAGTATCTCTTGCCTGGGCTGTGACAAAGCCCCTAACCTTATTTTTCTTTTCACATACAGTCTATGCTATAGTATTATACCTCTGGGTAAAGGTATTGGCTTATTGATACTTACAAGGGGAAGGTGTAAACCCCTTAGTATTACATAGGGAACCATGTGCAATTGGGCCACAGTCTGACCTCTCTGGGCCCTTCATTCACTGTTTTCCACCATATAATGCCTTTTCTACTACCCTTCCTCCAGTCCCTGATCTCCTAAGGCCTCTGCAATTACTCACAAGTCTTTTTTCTCTCTTCTCCCACTTAGAAAATCCCTACTTATTCTGCAGACCTAACCCAAACATCTACTCTACTGAAATGGTTTTTTCTGATTACAGTTAATCTCTTTCTTCTCTGTGTTCATCCATAGAGCATTCTGCTCTGACCTCTATCACTTACCACAGTGTATTGTAATCATTGTTTACATCTATTTCTCACTAGATTGTGACTTCAGGACAAGGATCATATTTATATTGCCAAGCCTGTCGTAGAATTAGGGATCTACAACAAAATTTCTTGTGGTCTTTTTTAGGCATGTTTCCCTTGCTGCTTCCTCTGCTTACAACACTAGGACCATTCATCAGTTAGATGGATTTCTTTTTTTTTTTAAGATTTTATTTATTTATTTATTGAGAGAGAGAGAGAGAAACATCAATGTGCGGTTGCTGGAGGTCATGGCCTGTAACCCAGGCATGTACCCTGACTGGGAATCGAACCTGCGACACTTTGGTTCGCAGCCCACGCTCAATCCACTGAGCTATGCCAGCCAGGGCAGGATTTCTTTTTTTAATCTAATAAATATCACATTTTGTTTCTAGAGTTGTATTTTCTTTTTCTAAGTATACTTTATTAATTATGCTATTACACTTGTCCCATATTTTTCTCCTTTTTATCTTCCTCTGCCCTGCATCCCCTCTCCCACCCGCATTCCTCCCCCTTAGTTCATGTCCATGGGTCATACACGTAAGTTACTTGGCTTCTCAATTTTCTATACTGTTCTTAACCTCCTCCTGTATATTTTATGCCTACCAATTATGCTTCTTATTCCCTGTATCTTTCCCTCCATTGTCCCCCAGCCCCAATGTTAACCCTCCATGTAATCTCCATTTCTGTGATTCTGTTCCTGTTCTGGTTGTTTGCTTGTTTTTTTGTATTTGTTTTTTAGGCTCAGTTGTTGATAGTTGTGAGTTTGTCATTTCATGTTCATATTTTTTATCTTCTTTTTCTTAGATAACTCCTTGTAACATTTCATATAATAAGGACTTGGTGATGATGAACTCCTTTAAGTTGACCTTATCTGGGAAGCATTTGATCTGCCCTTCCATTCTAAATGATAGCTTTGCTGGATAGAGTAATGGATGTCGGTCCTTGTTTTTCATGATTTTGAATATTTCTTTCCAGCCACTTCTTGCCTGTAAGGTCTCTTTTGAGAAATCAGCTGACAGTCTTATAGGAACTGCTTTGTAGGGAACTGTCTTCTTTTCTCTTGCTGCTTTTAAGATTCTCTCCTTATTTTTAATCATGGGTAACTTAATTATGATGTGCCTTGGTGTGTTCCTGCTTGGGCCCAACTTCTCTGGACTCTCTGAGCTTCCTGGACTTCTTGGAAGTCTATTTCCTTTGCCAGATAGGGGAAGTTCTCCTTCATTATTTTTTCAAATAGGGGCAGTTCTCCTTTATTGTTTTTTCAAATAAGTTTTCCATTTCTTGCTCTTCCTCTTCTCCTTCTGACACCACTGTAATTACAATGTTGGAACATTTAAAATTGTTCCAGAGGTTCCTAAGCCTCTCTCTCTCTCTTTTTTTTTTTTTAAGTCTTGTTTCTTCATTCTGTCCTGGTTGAATGTTTATTTCTTCTGTCTGCTCCAAATTGTTGATTTGAGTCCTGGTTTCCTTCCCTTCACTGTTGGTTCCCTGTATTTTTCACTTTGCATAGCCTTCCCTTTTTCCTCTATTTTTCGACCAGACTCATCCATTTCTGTGAGCATCCTGATAACCAGTATTTTGAACTCTGCATCTGATACATTGGCTATCTCTTCATCACTTAGTTGTATTTTTGGAGCTTTGATCTGTTCTTTCATTTTAGCCATATTTTTTTGTCTTGTCTTGCCTGTTATGCTGTAAGGGGCAGAGCCTTAGGTTTTTGCCAGGGTGGGGAATGTGCGTGGGTGCGTTTTGGTGCTGTATTTGGGGGAGGGATCTGAAAGGTAACATTGCTGCTTGCTCAGCTGTGGGCCAGCTTTCAGTCACTTCCCCCACTTCCCAAAAGCAAATTGGTTCCCTCTGGTGCTGATTCCCAGGTGTATGTTTTAGGAATCTGTGGGTCTCTCCAACAAACTCTCTTGTGAGGCTGGGAGTTTCTCCCACTGCTGCAATTCCCACAGGTTTTTACAGCCAGAGGTTTTGAGCTTTATTTCCCTGTACTGGAACCCTGGGTTGTGTGGTCTGTCTTGCTCTCCAGTTGTTCTTCCCTGTTTATCCATACGCAAAGGTGGGACTACCCTGTCCACCAGGCCATACCTTTCCCACTCGGTCCTCTAGCCACTGCCTTGCTGTGCATCCTCTTTGCCCCAGCTGCCTGCTGCCACCCCTCTTACTGGTCTGAATGAGTGTTTCTTCTTTTGGACCTCCATACAGTTCAATTTTCTGGCAGTCCCGGATGTTTTTCGTTTTTAAATTTGTTGTTGTCCTTCTTTTGGTTGTGCGAGGAGACAGAGTGTATCTACCTATACCTCTATCTTGGTGGGGAAATCCCTCTGAAATACATGTATCATTTCAATTAGTACTATGCAAGAGTCATAGTTTCATGATGAAATTCTTGAATTCAGTTTTTATGTAGTAAAACTGTTGCTAAAATATTTTACTTCAAATAGAGTATTATACATAATAATGTGAAATTATTATGAGAGAGTATTTACCTATTCAAATATTACCTATTGAGAGAGTATTTTCTTTTAGTAGGAAGAACAGTGTTTTTGCAATTGAGGAGGCTTTTATGAAATTTGGGGGGGGGGGGGTTTCCCAAGCAAATTAACTATATTTTATAACCTGTGATTGGCTGAAAAAATCAGATATTTCCCCACCCACAATCTCTTATCAGCCAATAAACGAATTTATCTGTATTACAGTGCCATTGCCAGTAAACACAGGGACTCGTATTAAGACATCTCCTTGTGACTTGACTTCAGACTGTCTTTTGCTTGAAAACACAAAGATGAAGCTACAAATATTCCCATGTTGAACTGCATTTTAATTGGCTTTTTATAGTCTCTTCATATTTCTCTTCTCACGCCTGCTTCTGTCACCTACGGTAATAAAACTGTGACATTTAAGTTAGCTAGAAAATTTCCCCTATAGCTAAACTGGATATATATTCCTCTAATTGGTGAACATACCTTTTTTGAGAGAAAGGATGTAGGATCAGATGTCTGTTTGTAAGGTTGCCATTTGTTCATTATAATCAGACCATCTATTGTTGATAATTTTTCAGGGTCCTTGTCAATGTCTGTCTTTTTCTATTTTATTTATTATTATGTGAAGATTAGTAAATGTGCAGAGCACTCATCTTATCAGCAATAATTAAATTACCTTCTCTGCCCTTGGCACCTGTGCTTTTCTCACTACTCTCTCTGTTACAATGTTTCAGAAGACTGTTTTACCTAAAAGAATCTGTCAGAATTCTTCTACCCTTTGGGCCCTGTAACTTTTTAAGTTTAATTAACTTTAAATAATTTTTATTTTTTAATTACAGTTAATGTATGATATTATATTTGTTTCAGGTGTACAACCCAGTGATTTATATAATTTATTAAGTGATCACCTTAGTAAATCTAGTCCCCATCTGACACCATGCATCCTTATTATAACATTACTGACTATATTCCCTATGCTATACTTGCATCCGCGTGACTATTCAGTGACTACTAATTTGTACTTTTATTTTATTTTTTTAAAGATTTTATTTATTTATTTTTAGAGAGTGATGGGAGGGAGAAAGAAAGAGAGAGAAACATCAATGTGTGGTTGCTGGGGGTCATGGCCTGCAACCCAGGCATGTACCCTGACTGGGAATCGAATCTGCGACACTTTGGTTCGTAGCCTGTGCTCAATCCACTGAGCTACACCAACCAGGGCTAATTTGTACTTTTAATCTGTACATTTTTCACTGAGCTCCCTAACCACTCTTCCCTCTGGCAACTGTCACAATGCTCTCTTTCTTTATCTATGATTCTGTTCCTGTTCTGTTTGTTTGTTTATTTTGTTTTTAAGATTACACATATGTATAAGTGAAATAATACTGTATGTGCCTTTCTCTCTCTCGGACTTATTTCACTCAGCAACAACATCCTCTAGGTCCATCCATGTTGTTGCAGATGGCAAGATCTCTTTTTTCTTTTTTAATGGTTGAGTCATATTCCATTGTATATGTGCACCAAGTGGTGCACTTCATCTATTGATGAACACTTAGGTTGCTTCCATATCTCAGCTATTGTAAATAATGCTGCAGTGAACATGGATGCATGTGTCTTTTGTGTTTTGGATTTCTTTGGATAAATGCCCAGAAGTTGAATTGCGAAGTTGTTCATTGTCTTTTGTTATAGACTTTGTTTTAGTCTATTTCATCTGAAATAGTATTGCTACCTACCCTAACTTTTTTTTAATCTTCACCCATGGATACATTTATTGATTTGAGAGAGAGAAACATTGATGTAAAAGAGAAAAATTGAACAGTTGCCTCCCACACACCAGGGTGAAACTGGAAAAGCTGGTGTTCATTCTGCCTGTCATCTACCAGACCCAATAAGCAGAGACAGGGATTAAATCTGTATGGGTGCTTTATTCAGATGGTTGATGATCTGAAAAGATGGCAGATTTGTACCCTAACAGACTGTCTTGAATTCCATTTTAAACTAACCCTTTTTATAAGGAGAAGAGAAGTGTAAGTAAGGAGTTTGGAATTCAGGGAAAAGTTAATCAGGTAAAAACCTGCATCATTGTTTCATCTGTGTCCTGGGTGCTGGTCTTTATATGTGTTGTGGGTGTTGAGTATCCCACCCTGGAGTACAATGGTTCAGATACCATCTTGATTGCTTGCAGTCCTGAGGCACAAAAATGGAACTGCTTATGGTCTCCTGGAGTCAAGATGGGTCATACTTTCAGTTCCTGAAACAATAGCTTTATACACACATTGATTACTAAACTTATTACCTATTATCTGAAACTAAAATGTTTCCAACATTTGAGTGTCCCATCAAGGGGACCAAACAGGCAACTTAGTAGGTATGTGCCCTGACCAGAAATTGAACCCTTGACATTTTAGTGCAAGGGATGATGCTCCTACCAACCAAGCCACACTGGCCAGGGTGCTACCCCAACTAGTTTTTTGTTTCCATTTTCATAAAATCTCTCTTTTTTAACCCTTTATTTTCAGTTTGTGTGTGTCTTTTGAACTGAAGTCTCTTGTAGACAACATATGTAAAGGTCCTGTTTTATTATTCAGCCACCGTATATATTTTGATTGGAGTATTTAATCCATTTGCATTTAAAGTAATTGTTGATAGGTGTATATTTGTTGCCATTTATTATTCATATTTTTATCCTTTTTCTTCTTCCTTTTTTCTTCCTCTTCTACTTCTCCAACCTCTTCATCCTCCTCCTCTTCTTCTTCCTCTTCTTTATTTTCTTCCTTTAATCTCTTCCATCCTCCTCTTTCTCTTCTTTGTCCTCTTCTTCATCTTCTTTTTCTTCTTCTTTCCTTTAACATTTCTTTAATACTTGTTTGATGGTTATCAGCTCCTTTAGCTTCATGTCTGGAAGCTCTTTATCTATCCTTTGATTGTAAATGGTAGCTTGGCTGGATAGAGTAATCTTTGTTGTTAGGTCCTTGCTTTTCATCACACTGAATATTTCTTGCCAATACCTTCTAGCCTGTAAAATTCCTATTGAGAAATCAGCTGACAGTCTTATGAAAGCTCCCTTGTAGATAGCTAACTGCTTTTCTCTTGATGCATTTAAGATTGTCTCTTTGTCTTTAACCTTTGGCATTTTAATTGTGATGTGTCTTGGTGTGGACCCCTCTGGGTTCACCTTGTTTGGGACTCTATGCTTTCTGGACTTCTATATCTATTTCCTTCCCCAGATTAGGGAAGTTTTCCATAATTATTGTTTTACACTGGTTTTCAATTCCTTGCTTTCTCTCTTCTCCTCCTGGCACCCACATCATGTGCATGTTTGTACACTTGAAGTTGTCCCAGGGGCTCTTCATAGTATCTTCATTTTTTTTTCTGTTCTGATTGGGTGTTTTCTGCCTCCTCCTGTTCCAAATTTCTGATTTCATTCTTTACTTCGTCTATTCTATTGTGGATTCCCTGTAAATTATTCTTCATTTTATTTAGTGTATTCTTCATTTATGACTGGTTCTTTTTTATGTTTCCTATCTCCATTTTTATGTTTCCTATCACTGTGTTTAAATGTCCTCACTAAGTTCATCTATGCTTCTCCCAAGTTCACTGAACATCTTTATAACCAGTGTTTTGAACTCTGCATCTGATAGATTGCTTTTCTCCATTGTGTTTAGTTCTTTTCCTGGAGTATTGTTCTGTTCTTTCATTTGGGACATGTTTCTTTGTCTCCTCATTTAGGCTGCTTCCCAGTGTTTCTTTCTGTGTATTAGGTAGAGCTGCTACACCTCCTGGGCTTTGTAAAGTGGCCTTTGGTAATAGGTGTCTTATAGGGTCTAGTGGCACAGCCTCCTCAATCAACTGAACTGGGAACTTGAGGTGCACCTCCTATGTGGGCTCTGTATACCCTCCTTTTATATTTGAGCCTTGATTGCTGTTGGCATGTCAAGAGGAGGGTGTACCCTTAGACAGAGCTGCTGTAAGGACTGAGGAGGTGCTGCAGGACTTACTTCAGCAAGGCTCTGATGCCCAGTGTATTCACCCCATGAGTATGCCACTTGTGGAGCTAATTGGGTGGTGTTCCAGCATGGTCTGAAGCTGGCACCTCCCTTGAGGTGCAGTCCTAGATCAGCCACTGTCTGTGCCCTACCTGTGCTACCTGGCATGAGCTACAGAGCAGTCTACAGATTGCTGCTACTTGTACTGGCTGGAGGTGCCCAGGAGAGGCCAAGCTGCTAACCAAGGCCAGCTACCACTAGTGCCAGGCCTAGGGTCACTTAGCAGCACTCCAAGGCCAGATGCTGCTTGTTTGGGGTTCGTAAATCTTTGATAGATTAGGAAAGTCCACAGTATGAGCCAAAATAAGCTTTTTGTATTGGAAAGCCACTGGATAAGTATTGGATGAGCCCAAATTCAGATGGAATCTGAATCTGGATTCAGATCCAGATCATCTGAATCTCAGGAATCTGCAAGGTGGGGTGACCAGTGTTAGTGAGGTTGATGGAAACTCAGATGTGGGTCCTGCCTGCTGGCTCTCTGTGGGAGGGCTCAGCCCTCTGTCTGAGAGAAAGTTGCCCCTCCAATACTTGCCTTAAAACCGGATAATTCCGTTTTTCCCTTTATGTCTCTGGTGGCTTTTGAGCTACTTTCCCAGTGCTGGAGTTTAGAATGAGTCTGAGTAAGTTTGTGCCCAGGTCCTTTAAGAGGAGCACCTGGGATTCCAGAAGACCTTCAACCCACTTAGCCACAATCTCTGCTGGTTTTATAACCAGAAGTTTAAGGACCTCTCTTTCTGCCGTGGCACCTTGGGTTGGGGTGCCTTGTATGGGGTTGGGACAATTTGCTCCTCAGGGGGCACCTCTGCAGCCAAGATATCCCTTCTGATTTTTAATCATCTTGTGTGGGTGTGGGGCCAGCTCATTACATGTCTCCACCCTTCATACCAGTCTCAATGTGACTTATTTATATTCTTAGTTATAGGACTTCTATTCAGCCAGATTTCAGGAGGGTCTGCATGATGGTTGTTGTATAGTTTGGTTGTAATTTTGATGTGATTGTGGGAGGAAGAGAGTACCTCATTTACCTATGCCACCATCTTCAGAAGCTCCCAATTTAATTGACTTACTTTAACAAATAAAAAATTTACATAGTTCATACCCCAGGAGTACCTTCTATTTTGGTCTCCTAGCTACACAGTTCCTCTCCCACAGGCAATAAATAATGTTAATTTCTTCTTTGTCCTTATGGAGATAGTTTATTTGTAACAAAAACATCAATATTTTTATTTCATTTATGCTATGAGGAACCTTCCTATGTCTTGGAGATCATTTATTATGTCTTCATAATATGTTGTTATGTGGACATACTGTAATTGATTAAGTCAACATTCTATTGACAACCATTAAGTCATTTCCAGTCTTTTGCTATTACAAAAACATGCTGCCATGCATAATTTGTAATTTATTTATCATAGATGTGATCATATATGTAGGACAGATTCCTAAAAGAGAATTGCTTTGTCAAATGAAATGTGCATTTATAATTTTCATAAAATACTATGAAATTCTCCTCCATAGAAATTTACTAATTGATACTCTCCTTAGAAATGTGTAATATTTTTCTACCTCTTCACAATGTTTTTTAAGTCGTAAGTGCACATTTTTCTCATAGTTTTAGCTTACAGTTTTCTTATTATGAGATGACAATTTTACACTTATATGATCTTCAATTCATGCAAAGCATTTTGATTATAACATGTTGAGTACAATGTAAGTGGAGTCCCCTGATAACGTTTTTTGTTTCTCAGAAATAGATCAAGAGTTTTGACTTATTAAATACTACCCTTTAACTTGACTTGCTTTGAATGCATTTTATTTGATAAACTAATTCCTTTGTATTTCTCTTCATTGATATACATTTTTTTCCTGTGGAAAATTCTAATTTAAATGTAGTGGTTTTAAGTTAGGACGCAGCTTTAAGGCATTATATTTCATCTTTCAAAGCAATGATTTTAAGTGGCGGAACATTTTGTTCAAAGAAAATAACAGATGTACAACATATTAAAGGGGGTGGGTGCAAAAGTGGAGCTGCAGAGAGACAGAAGGAGAATGTGTGAAGGGTCTGGAATCCAGTATACTCAGTTGCCCCTTCTTGAATGCTCTTTTGTGATGATTTCTGTTAGCAGCTAGTGAAACCTGGTGAGTATTCTCACGATGTGGGATCCTTATGCTGAGGCTGAACTGTAATAATGAGTTAGATTCATGTTCAACCTCTGTATCTTACATATATAAAAAGAACTGTGTGGAAATTCAAGGGAGAAAAATAGTTTCCCTGGGATTTCTGTTACAGTTATCTGTTCATTATTGAATCATCCCAGGATTACAGAGTTTGGAATTTGAAGATATTTATAACAGAAAATATGACAAGAGAACTTGTAGAATAGCTGGGTGGAAAGACATGCTTACAGCAAAAAAAAAAAAAAGGCAGAGTGTTTGGGAAAATAGTTGATTTCTGAACTTCTGTGTACAAAGATGAAGTTAAAGTCACTCTATGTTGAAAAGCACCATGATATGTTCAGTTTCTTCTGTAGCTAAAATAATCTGCTTTATATGAGGTCTCTCCAGAAAAAGTGCAGGGCATGGGGTTTGGCATTTATTTAGGATGGTAAGGGTAGGGCACATTGAGAAGGTGACATTTGAGTAAGAATGAGGATGTGTGGGAATTAGCTATGTGGGTATTTGGGTAAAGCATTGTAAGGAAAGAACAGCCAGTGCAAATGTCCTAAAGCTAGAGTGTGAGGAAATAGAGCTGAGGTACTTTTTCTCAGCTTTCATTTTGTTTTTGATGGGGGAAGGGAGAGTGCTGCTGCTGAAGTATGTCACAGCCTGATAGCATCTTAGGGTGCCCAGAGGCAGTTCACCTCCTACAAGTCTTTTCTTTCACCATTTTAATTGTTTTAAAAAAAAAGAACAAAATTAAGACTCTTCTAGTCAATAGAATAATGTATTCTGTAATTCTTTGGGGGATGGAGCCTGGGTTGCAGTCATCTAGGAACACAATAAATGTGTGCCTTTCCTTTTTGTCTGCTGCTCAATTCTGATTTTGATACTTCTTTAAGATTGTGGACTTGGGTTGAAAACTGTGGTTTTAAATCATCACTGATTTATTAAAAGATAACAAATAATCTCTAGAAAGAAATAGAGATCAGAAATACTGTATATGCCAGTATATCTGGTACATCTTTAAAAATAGAACACTGAGGGTCCTAATTTAGTAATAATGTCATAATGATTATTACTGAGATTTTGACAATACCACACCAGATATTAGGTACCCATTATCTGCAAATCAGTTACAAGACATAAATTCTATTCCTTTTCCTTATGTAACTTATCAATTCATACATATTTATTTTAGCAAAAATAAAGTAGAACTTTATTTAGCTGCTTTCTTAAGAATTATCTCAGTCACTGGGGGCAGCATCAGGATACTTATGTTCCCAACAGGACATTTTCATCTGGAGTCCCTTCCACACATCTTACCTCACGTCTGAGACCCTTGTACCCACCTGCTTTCCTTTCACTCCATCACTCACCTTTGAGGAGACCTCAAATATGTTAGTTAGCATTTATGTGCTTTAATTTCCCCTGTAACATGGGTTATAGTTGGAGTTAAATGATGGTTACCTAAAGGCTTAGTACTTGTTAGCTGCCCTTAGCATCCTACTACAGCTAAAAGCAGCAGTCAAGATCACTGGAAGAGAGCAAGGCTCTGGAAGGCAAAGAGATAGGGCTGGGACAGTAGAGGGAAGAATTAGGATATGCATGTTATGGGAGTTCCTTTTCCCTAGAGGCTGTGCATGCAAGGTTCTGCTATGCTTGACTGATTATATTTTAAATACAACATTGTAAGGTAGATGGTGGTATCTTCCTTTTAAAGGTTGGGCACAAGAGGCCCAAAGAGGAAACTTAGGCCATGACTCATGAGTGGCAAGTATCTTATTTCACAGTCACAAGCAGGAAACCTGACTTTTCTCTTTTAAAAATAATTATGACCATGGCCAGGTGGCTCAGCTGGTTGGAACTTTGTCCCCTACACCAGAAGGTTACAGGTTTGATTCTTGATCAGGGGACATACCTAGGTTGCAGATTTGATTCCCAGTCCAGGAGCATATGGAAGGCAACCAATCACTGTTTCTCTCTCACATTGATATTCTCTCTCTCTCTTCTGCTCTCTCTCTTCCCCCTCTTCCTCTCTGCCTTTCTCCTCCCCCATCCCTATCTATCTTCTTCTGTCTCTAAAATCAATAAACATATCGTTGGGTGAGGATTCAAAAAAATTTTTAAATAATAATTATGGAAACATTCTGAAACAAATATGTATTTCTACTCCTAATTTCTTTCCTAGGGAGAGAGGAAATAATGCATTATTTATACCACCTTTTCTTCAAGTCACAGTAATTTTATTCTTTCTGTGTTAATACTCCTATGCATTATTAAGTACAAAAAAGCAGGTGGTGTTATTCTTATTTTGCATATGGTTAATCTGAGATGTAGAGAAGCTAAAAATAAATGGTTTAGAAATATTTCATATTGAGTATTCATTATTTCCATATAAAACAAGCTAGGTGTCATACAGTACATTTAAACTCGGGCCAAATACAATTAGGCAAATACATTTAGCAAAATATATTAGAGTTGAATTATTGTTAATAGCATAAATTTATAAATAATATGTGAATGTATGTTTTACTGATCAAGATTTTTTAAAAATTACAAATGTTGAGTTAATGCAATTTCAAAGGGTACAAGATTCCAGTTATAAGATAATAAGTTCTGGAGGTCTAATTTACAGCATGGGGGCTGTAGTTAACAACATTGTATTATATACTTAAAGTTATAAAGAGAATAGATCTTAAATATTCCCACCATTTAAAAAAAGATAATTAGATGAGGTGATAGAAGTGTAACTAACCTTATTGTGATAACTATTTTTCAATATATATGTATAAATTTTAAATATATAAGACATTTTATATATTGAAATTTATTCATTAAATTACTTGACAAATATATATTGAACATCAGAAAAGTTACTGTGCTTATATTAGCTTCTGAGAACAGAAATCTGAGTCATGAAGTGTAGTGGAAAGGCACAAATATAAAATTAGTGTTGATAAGAATTGTAGAGGAAATGTTTATGGTGCTATAAAATAGTATAACAGGAAAATTTGGCTTAGTCAAGGAGGAAGGGAAGGTTTCCCTGAAGAATTGGTTATTGTGTTGAACCTGCTATCTGTACTACCTGCTTCAATAACACTTTTGTTTATATTTTATCTTAAGGTATCCATTATAAATTTTAATTTAAGGAGATAACTTAATGAAATTTTTATGCCAAATATTTTTATTTCAACTGGTAGAATCTTAAGAAGATTCAAGAAATGGAAAAGAGCGATGAATCTAACACAGATCTGGAAGAGCTGAAAAACATTGACTGGGTAAGATAGCTAGATATTCTCCCGGTTATGTTTAGTGTTGAAGAAATATTGTAGCTGGTTGTTAAGGACTATCATGTGAATTGACATTACCTGAATTTGAATGCCAGGTCTTACATTAGAGGAAATATTAATTCCCTATTTTTAAAAACTATATGATTTTATTAGAATTACTCCAATTTCTCTGGGAATTTTTGGTGTTTTAAAATATTGACCTTTCTACTTCCGGCAAGATGGAGGCATAGGTGAACACACCGTACCTCCACGCACAACCAAGTTTGGAACAACAACAACTAGAGGCAGAATAACACCCAGAACTGATAGAGAATTTATCTGAATGGAAGTCAGACAGCCAAGAAGTTGAAGTAGACCCGTACATCCAGACCGGTAAGAGGGGTGGAGACAAGCGCGCAGGATGCAGCATGCAGAATTCGGGGAGAGCTGGGCACCTAAGGCAACCGGGAGCGAGTAAGCCATCGGGGCGCACAGCGGGTGGACCCTGAGTACGCAAGCGGCGACTGGCAGACCTAGTGAGGCTGCGATTGTGGACCAGGACAGAGCGCACAGCCCAGGATCCCAGGGAAGGGACTAAGATCCCAGGAGAGTGGGGCTGCCACCATTGTTCCCTCCCACCCCTGCCTCCGCCCCCACATACAACTTCACAACCTAGCGACTGGGGTGCCCAGCCCTGGTGAACACCTAATGCTCCGCCCCTCACCGTAACAAGAGTGACCAGACTGGGAAAAAAAGAGAAAGCGATGGCTCAAATAGAAGAACAAATCAGTGCCCCAGAACTCATCCTTTTGAGCGACCAAGAAATAGCTAGCCTATCAGATGCACAGCTCAAAACACTGGTGATCAGGAAGCTCACAGAATTGGTTGATTTTGGGTGCAAATTACATGAAAAAATGCAGGTTACCATAAAAGAGATGAAGGAAGATGCACGGAGAACCAACAGTGATGAGAAGGAAACTGGGACTCAAAACAACAGAGTGGACCATAAGGAAGAAAAAAGAAACCAAACAGGAAATAATGAAGAAATAAGAATTTAAAAAAACGAGGAGAAGCTTAGGAACCTCCAGGACATCTTTAAACATTCCAACATCCGAATTATAGGGGTACCAGAAGGGGAAGAGGTAGAGCAACAGATTGAAAACATATTTGAACAAATAATAAAGGAGAACTTCCCCATTCTGGCAAAGGAAATAGACTTCCAGGAAATCCAGGAAGCTCAGAGAGCCCCAAAGAAGTTGGACCCAAGGAGGAACACACCAAGCCACATCATAATTACATTAGCCAAGGTAAAAATGAAGGAGAGAATCCTAGAAGCAGCAAGAGATAAGGGGACAGTAACCTACAAAGGAGTTCCCATCAGACTGTCAGCTGATTTCTCAAAAGAGACCTTACAGGCAAGAAGGGGCTGGAAAGAAATATTCCAAGTCATGAAAGACAAGGACCTATATCCCAGACTACTCTATCCAGCAAAGCTCTCATTTAGAATGGAAAGGCAGATAAAGTGCTTCTCAGATAAGGTCAAGTTAAAGGAGTTCATTCATCATCACCAAGCCCTTATTATATGAAATGTTAAAGGGACTTATCTAAGAAAAGAAGATTAAGAAAAAACATATATAGTAAAATGATAGCAAACTCACAATTATTAACAACCACACCTAAAGCAAAACCAAAAGAAACTAAGCAAACAACTAGAACAGGAACAGAACCACAGAAATGGAGATCATGTGGAGGGTTAGCAACAGGGAAGTGGGAGGAAGAGAGAGGGGGAAAAGGTACAGAGTATAAGTAGCATAGATTGTAGGTTGAAAATAGATAGGGGGAGGGTAAAGATAGTATGGGAAATGTAGAAGCTAAAGAACTTATAAGTATGACACATGGACTTGAACTAAAGGGGGGAATGTGGGTGGGAGAGGGTGTACAGGATGAAGGGGAGTGAAGGGGGAAAATGGGACAACTGTAATAGCATAATCAATAAAATATATTAAAAAATTTTAAAAAATATTGACCTTTCTGATTATAATAAAACTTTAGCATACTCTTGTAAGTCACAGTTTAAGCTCTGTTTCAGAATAAGGTATGAAACTATAGTATAGTATTATACACTTATTTATTTAATGAATAGTTACAAGATTTGGGCCCTGAGAATGCAGAATGAATAATATGGAGTCTTTGCCTTCATAAAACAGAAGACAGAGTTCTAGAATAGATGATGGCGGTTTATCCATGTGACACATTACTGTTTTTCTGACCTGGTTCTAGATACTTGAATCCCTGTTTTCATATATGTTTAGTGTCAGACAGGCATGATGGCCTAGTGGACAGGGCAGTGAATGTCACAGAGTTAGACTGAGGTATGTTCAGTGTCATCAGGAAGGCACATTTTAGGATTCTGATTTTTCAGGTTAAGTAGACTGGATAAATAAATTAAGGAGTAGCATCATTACATGAAGGAGTAGCAAAAGATATAGATTTGAGGGATATGAATAACTTGCTTTTGATTATGTATTTTAATCATTTGCCATATTCTTTTCTAACAGCTTTATTAAGGTGTAACCAATATACAATAAATACACAAACCTAAAAAGTACAATTTAATAAATTTTGACATACACATATATGCATACATACTCATGAAACTATCACCACAATCAAAATAATGAGCCTATCCATCACTCTACAAAGTTTCCTCATAACGTTTTATAATCCTCCTTCTTGCCTCCTTCCTCTCCAGTTTCCAAGCAAACAGTGATCAGCTTTCTGTCATATGGATTAGTTTGCATTTTCTCAAACATATAAATGTAATCAGTAGTATGTGCTGGTTTTTCTTGGCTTATTTCATTCAGCATAATTCTTTTAAAATTTTATCCATGTGGTTGCCTATATCAGTAGGGTTATTTTTTTATTATTGCCAAGTTTTATTCCATTGTTTATCAGATCTTCTGTACATGGTCACTTTGGTATTTCCTGTTTGCATAGTCTTAATTTATTTAGTATCTTTACTGAGATATTTGGAAAGATATTAACCTGGAACATTAAAGAAAGAGTAAGGTTTAAAAACAGGAGACATCTGGTCAAGATGGAGGCATAGGAAAACATGACTCACCTCCTCACATGACCACAGCAAAAATGACAACTAGACTACAAAACATATAACACCCAGAATTGTCAGAAAATCAAGCTGTGTAGAAGTCTAACAACCAAGAAATTAAAGAAGTCACATTTATGGCTATCAGGCCAGGTGGTCCCATATTCTTATACAGATAAACCAGGAGGAACAACTGGGAAGAGAGATGGACCATGCAATCCAGGATTCCAGCAACAGGAAAATAAAGTTTCAACCCCCCTGGCTGTTAAAACCTATGGGGGTTGAGGCAGTGAGAGAAACTGCCAGTCTCACAGGAGAGTTCATTGGAGGGGCCCACAGGGTTTTAGAAGGTTTATAAACCCACCCAGCCAGAAATCAGCAACAAAAGGGCCCAATTCCCTGTTCATAACAGGGAAAGTGACTGAAAGTGGGACAAGGGCCAAGCAAGCTGCATTATTCCTTTTCTGACCACTACCCACATACACTGCCACAACTCAGCAAAGTTGGTTGCCCCATGCTGGTGAATACCTAAGGCTCCACCCCTTAAAATATAACAAGTGCAATGAGACAAATATGGCCCAAGTGAAAGAACAGATCAAAACTCCAGAAAAAGAGCTAATCAACAAGGAGACCTATTAGATGCAGAGTTCAAAACACTGGTAATCAGGATGCTCACAGATATGATCATGTACAGACAGAAAATAAAGGAAGAAGTGAAGGCTATACAAAGTGAAATAAAGAAAACTATACAGGGAACCAACAGTGAAGAGAAGGAAACCTGGATTCAAATCAATGGTTTGGAACAGAAGGAAGAAATAAACATGCAACTGGAACAGAATGCAAAAACAAGAATTAAAAACAAAAAAGAAGAAGAAGAAGAAGAGAGGCTGAGGAACCTCTGGGACAACTTTAAACATTCCAACTTCCAAACCATAGGGGTGCCAGAAGGAGAAGAGGAAGAAGCTGAAAACTTATTTGAACAAATAATGAAGGAAAACTTCCCCAATCTGGTGAAGGAAACAGACTCCAGGAAGCCCAAGAAGCTCAGAGTCCCAGAGAGGTTGGACCCAAAGAGGCACAGACCAAGGCACATCATCATTAAGTTAACCAAGAGTAAAGATACAGACAGAATCTTAAAAGCAGCAAGAGGAAAGAACAACATTACCTACAAAGGAGTGTCCATAAGGCTATCAGCTGATTTCTGAAAAGAAACCTTGCAGGCAAGAAGGAGCTGGAAAGAAGTATTCAAATCATGAAAGGCAAGGACCTACATCCGAGATTACTCCATCCAGCAAAGCTATCATTTAGAATGGAAGGACAGATAAAGTGCTTCCCAGATAAGGTCAAGTTAAAGGAGTTCATCATCACCAAGCCCTCATATGAAATGTTAAAAGGACTTACCTACGAAAAAGAAGAAGATCAAAACTAGAAACAGTAAAATGACAGCAAACTCACAACTCATAAGCTGAGCTTAAAACAAAAACGAACTAAGCAAACAACTAGAACAGGAACAGAATCACAGAAATGTAGATTATGTGGAAGATTATCAGCAGGGTGGGGGAAGATTGGGGGAAAAGGTACAGTGAATAAGAAGCATAATTGATAGGTATAAAGTAGATGGGAGGAGCTTAAGAATAGTATGGGAAATGGAGAAGCCAAAGAACTTATATGATGAACTACAGACATGAACCTAAGGTGGGGGGATGTGGGAGGGGAGGAGAGTACAGGATGGAGGAGGATAAAGGAGAGAAAGATGTAGGACAACTGTAATAGCATAATCAATAAAATATACTTAAAACACCACATTCAACCAGATGGGTAAGAGGGGCAGAGATATGGAGATGTGGAATGGGTGGTCCCACACCCACATATAGTGAATAAAAGTTGGGAGGGATATTGGGGGCAAGGGATCCCAGCCATACATCAGACCATTCAGCCCAGGGTTCCAGGACCAGGAAGATAAGTCTCCATAACTTCTGGTTGTAAAAATCAGTGGGGGTTGGGGCAGTGGAAGAAACTGCATTATTCTTAGCAGTCACCTTTAAAGGGCCCACAAGGGACTTAGGACTTACACAGACTCACTCCCTCTTGTCTTTAGCACTGGGACAGAACCTGTAAGGCCATCAGTGGTATATGGGAAGAGATTGAAGTGTCTCTCCTCAGAGCAAGTGCCAGAAGACACTTTACTTCCAGACAAAACTTCAGAAGCCAGGCAACAGCATTTTCCCCTTTCTGAGCCCTCTCCAACTCAGGGCCACAGAGCAGTGACACCATATTGGAGACTCCATCAATCTGGTTCACATGGGTTGCCCTGGGCTCCACCCCATGCAACTTACCCATGCACTTTTCTACAATAGGCTACACTACTAAAACAAGGAGTTAAAGCAGTTATACCTAATGCATAGAAACAAACACAGAGAGGCTGCCAAAATGAGGAGACAAAGAAGTATGGCCCAAATGAAAGAATAAAACCAAACTCCAGAAAAAGAAGTAAACAAAATGGAGTTAAGCAATCTGTCAGATGCAGAGTTCAAAACACTGGTTATTAGGATGTTCAAGGAATTCATTGGGAACTTTAACAGCATACAAAAGACCCAGGGAGAAATGAACATTATACTAAGTGAAATAAAGAAACATTTACAGGGAATCAACAGTGGAGGAAATGAAGCCAAGAATCAAATCAACAATTTGGAACATAAGGAAGAAAAAAAGCATTCAATCAGAATAGCAAGGAAAAAAAAGAATAATAAAAAAAAACCAAGGTTAGAGGAAGGAGCCTCTGGGATAACTTCAAATATACCAACATTTGAATCACAGGGGTGCTGGAAGGAGAAGAAGAAGAGCAAGAAATTTAAAAACTATTTGAAAAATAATACAAGAAGATTTACCAATTTGGTGAAGGAAATGGACATTCAAGTCAAGGAAGCAAAGAGAGTCCCAAACAAGATGGACCCATGCAGGACCGCAGCGATACACATCATAATTAAAATGCCAAAGGATAAACATAAAGAGGGAATCTTAAAAGCAGCAAGAGAAAAGCAGAGAGTCACCTACAGGGGCTTCCCATAAGACTCAGCTAATTTCTCAAAAGAAATTTTGCAAGCTAGAAAGAAAAGGACTGCCAAAAAGTATTCAAAGTGATGAAAAGCAGTGATCTACATCCAAGATTACTCTGTCCAGCAAAGTTATCATTTAGAATTGAAGGGCAGATAAAATGCTTCACAGACAAGGTAAAACTAAAGGAATTCATCATTACCAAGCCCTTATTATATGAGATGTTAAAGGAACTCTTTTAAGAACAAGATCAAAACTATGAACATAAAATGACAATAAATTTGCAGCTGTCAATAATTGAATCTAAAAAGCAAGCTAAGCAAATAAACAGAACAGAAACAGAATCATAGGTATATAATCCTTCGGAGGGTTATCATCTGGGAGAAGGAGAGGAGACAATGGGGGAAAGGTGCAGGAATTAAGAAGTACGAATAGGAAGGTACAGAATAGATAGGAGGATGTTAAGAACAGTATAGGAAAAGGAGTAGCCAAAAAACTTAAATATATGACCTGACCCATGGACATGAACTAAGGGGGAGGGGATTTCCAGAGGAAATGGGGGTACCAGATGGAGGGGGACAAAGGGGGAAAAATTGGGACAAGTGTAATAGAATAATCAATAAAATATATATGAAAAAATAAGGTTAAAGACAAATACCTTATGTTGTCTTATAAGCTAATATTATTTGTCATTTTACAGTAATATTATCAAGTTTCCTTTGTGTAGGAGACTACTCTGGTAGTGTTGTTCTAGGTGTATTTCATCTTGGCTATTAAATTTGAAAATTTTCTTCCTGAATATTGAAGCCAGATAAGTAACTCAGGTGTTCAGAAGTTAGCAAATATCTAGTATAAACTTGAAGTAAAAATTTAATTTATTGCCTTATGTCAGCCTCATTTAAAAAGTAGCATGACCACTGACAAGAGATGCACTAACTTTAAAGGGAGTTATATTTGCCTCAATCACCAGCTTCTTTCTCATAAGACCATTAAAATGAATTACCTAGAAAGATTAGAATGAAGTGAGGAATAGAATGAAGGAGAATCAGAATTTCTTGAATGGCTGGATTGATACGTCTCAGAATATTCCTAGTGGAATAAGGGGTAAATGGTAAAATCTCTGAAAGTACATACAGTAACAGCTGTGCATTATTTTGTAACAACCATGACTTTAATTTTTAAAAGTCATTAAAATTTTGCCAAACAATAATATATAAAGAGCTGGCTACATAAAACAGATCTGTTTTAATCCTTTCATAAATTATAGCAGAAGCTATGTGAGTGATCATCACCTAATTTATCTCAAGAATTCTAAATTTTGTATGTCAGATTTTCCTAAAGCTTGAGGAAGTCACGAGAAGAAACAATATTTTTAAAAGATGAGATTGTACTTCAGCTGGATTTTAAAGGACAAGTAAGCAAATTAGAGAGGCTGATGCAACAATATTCCCAAGAGAGAAACTTAACTATTTTAGGTATATATTAGAATGTCTTTAATGACGGAATATAAGGATTTATTTTAAAAAGGAGCATTTTAGAAGATGTTCTAAGCAGGGGCGTCCAACCTGCTGTCTGCAGGCTGCATACAGCCCAGGATGGCTATGAATGTGGCCCAACACAAAATCATAAATTTACTTAAAACATTATGAGATTTTTTGTTTGTGTTAGTATTTGTGTATTTAATGTATGGCCCAACATGTAAGAGTTGTCTTAACTCTTATTCCCGTGTGACCCAGAGACACCAAAAGGTTGGACACTCCTGTATGAATATACCTTAATATTAAGTACTCAAACCTTTTTGGAATAAGAAATGGTATACTTCCTCTTTCATCAGAAATTGTTTTTGAGGATGTCTTTGAGAAAATTAATCAGTTATTTTATATGCACAATTCTTGATTTTAATATATTTAAGTAGCCATTTGAATCATTATTAATTTTTTAAAAACTATATGTCAGTTAAATATCATATTGATCTACTTTTCTGTGAAGTAGAGACTATGATACTGTAGTTTATAAGCAGGAAAACAAAAGGCCTAACATATAATAATATATGTATCTAATATGTGTTAGAAGTACCCTATTTTTGGACTATAAGACTCACCACCCTGTCAAATTTGGGAGGAATAATGGTTGTTAATGCTGCTATTGAGTTCTGTTTACATTTACATTGGTGAAATATTATGTTATTTATATTATTAAATATTTTACCACATATTTTGCTTCAGAATTTTTTTCCCTATTTTCCTCTAAGAAAACCTCACTGCGTCTTATGGTCCAAAAACATGGTAGTTCATATATTATCTTATTCTCTTAAGGGGTATACTTTGCTATTTGTAGATAAGAAAACTGATATTAAGTAATTTGTGTAAAAATAACAAAAATTGTCAATTTTGAGTTTTTCTGTATACAGAACACATTTTCTGTGTAGAGAACATCTCTGATCTTCTGAACAAATTATGAAGTACCATTTTCTTTTATTGATGAGGAAGCCATGGTTCTAAAAGTTGAAGCAGCTTGCTGGATGTCAAATAGCTAGTAGGTGGTTATATCAATTTACTGTGGTCACTATAATGCTTTATAACCAAACACTACAAAATCACTGTGGCATTAGGCAATAACATATTTTTAACTCACAAGTTTGCAGATCGGTTGAGTTGTACTAACTCCACTCTATGTATGTCTCATTCTTCTAGGCGATTGTGCCAGTGGGCATCATGCCAATGCAGGCATGATGTCCCCATGGCAGTAATAAGAGTACCAATGACAGTCTATTGTGCATTTGATTTTGAAGCCTTTGGTCATGTCATATTTATTACTATTCCAGTGGCCACACAAATCATATAACCAAACCCAAAGTCACAATGTGAGAAATACAGTCTTCCTTTTTAGCAAGCAAAGCTACGTAACAGTGTACACATGAGGAGGCCTGAAGAACTGAGGCCATTAATGCCTACCACGGTGGATTAGTGAAGATTTATACCCAGTGTTTCACCAGTCATACGTTGTAGATTCCCTACCAGCTTTCGACCCACTTGGTAGTATCCTAAAATTTAATTTTTTAAATTGTTTTTGTTTGTTTTTTTCTCAGTGTTTTATAATCCAAGTTCTTAACTTTTTCTGTATGTCTCTAGGTACTTATAGGAAACTAGTAAATTCATTCATTTATGTATCTCCACCATTGGTACTTTCAGGCTCGATTCTGGGTACAGGTGATGAGGGATTTGCGAAATGGAGTAAAACTTAAAAAGGTCCAAGAGCGGCAGTACAACCCTTTGCCCATTGAATATCAGCTCACTCCATATGAAATGTTGATGGATGACATTCGATCCAAAAGATACACTTTGCGAAAAGTGATGGTAAGTAACAAAGTGTTAATGGATTTGAGTACTTATACTTTAGTAATCTTATTTGCTGAAAATGAGATCAGAAGGGAGAGGAGAGGGGAGGGAATAAAGGGGGGAAGGGTGAACGGGGAAAAGGGTTTACAGGAACAATTATAAAGGATATATGGACAACAACAAGAGGGGTGGAAATGGGGGAGGGAGGGGGGAGGGCTGGGGTGGTAAGAAGGGGTGGGGGGAAGCAGAAAACTGTACTTGAAAAATAATTTTTAAAAATTGTAATAAAAATAAAGAAAAAAAAGAATAGAAAAAAGGAAATGTTCTTTTCAATATTATACTTTAAAAATTGTTTTTTCTCATCAAAGTAATACATGGTTATTACAGAAAATTTGGAAAATGCAGAAGCTCAAAGAAAAATGTTACAAATGTGTGATTGCACAAGCCAGAGAGAAATTTTGCTAACATGCTTATGTATAACCTTCAGTTTTTTTCTATAAATTTTATTTGGACAATATAGATTAATATTGGAGACTTTGTTTTGTAACCTATTATTTTCACTTAACATATTATGAACATTTTCTCTTGTCATTATATAGTCAAAATCATTTCTAAATGACTGCCTCTTTTCTAGCTTATTGCTGATCCAGAGTTCATTAAACTAATCAACTTGTATTCAGTTTTCAGTTATATTTTTTGTAACCTTGTATGAAAATCTTGTTGAATAGCTACAATTAACTCCTTGAATTAAGTTCTTAGAAGTGGAATCCTGATTAGCTCTGTAGGTCCTGAATCTGACAACTTCTTACCCGCTCTGCTTCAGATGCCCTCTATTCCAAACCACCACCATCATCTCTCATTCAGACTATTACAACTGCCTCGAAGTGTTTTCCTGCTTCCACTCTTGCTTCTTTTCAGTCCGATTTTTCCCAAAAACAGCTAGAGTAAAACCTCCTAAAAGTAAAATGTGATATTATTGCCCTGCTCAGAACCTTCCATTGTACCTCGTCAAACAGAATAAACTCCATGTCCTTATCTTGGCCTTCAAGCCCCACAGAGCCTGGTCCAGTTTACCTCTCACACCCTGCCTTCTACCACCTTTTCTGGTTGGTTTCCCCTCTTTAGTCACCCTGGTCACTGCCACCATTGTAAAAGTGCTTCGCATGTTCCTGCAGCTAAGCCCTTGCTGTTCTTACTCCTGGAGCTCTCCACATACTTCTTCATTATTTGCCTCATCACTTTTCAGGTTTCTGCCCAAACGTCTCCCCATTAGAAAAGTCATTACCCATATATTTGAAAAGCTCACATTGCCATGTATCATCAGATTTACTATCTGTCTCCCTTACAAATATAGAAAAATTAGTTCTTTCACTCATATCCCCCATGACTAGAGCATGTGCCTAGTACATAGCCAGATAGTTGTTGAATGAATTAATAAATTATATCTATATTTTTGAGAAACTTTAATGAGTTATTTTATGTAAAAGATTATTATGAAAGATCATTTTGTTTTACAATAAAGAGATTTAAGGAGCTATTTGTTAATTGATTTTAATATGCTACAATATTTAAGCTAAATATCATGTTGATTTACTTTGCAGTAAATCTGTTTACTTTACAGATCTGGAAACTGAAGTTTAGAGATGCTCAGTAACTTCCCAAGTTCAGACACCTAGTTATAAGGCAAAACCCAATTTTCAGTCTCATTCTGCCTGACTCTAGAACCTGTGCTGTGTGCTACACACATACTGTAAAATTGCCTTCAAGATATACTGTGACAATTATTTATAACACAGTAGTTTTACCCATTTTTTTCACATCTTCACCAAAGTAGGTATCTTTTGGGTTTGACCAGTTTGAAACAAAATGCTCTTTCATTTTTAAAATTTGTATTTCCTTCACTGTTAAGTGCATTTAAACATTTAAAATTATATACCAGGTGTTTATATATCTTTCTTTGTTTAACTTTAAATATTTTTTAATTTTCAACTAAAATTGACAGTATAGTATTGTATTAATTTCAGGTGTACAACCAGTGATTAGACATTATATAACTTATTCATTGATCACCTGATAAATCTAGTACCCATTTGACACCATACACAGCTATTACAGTATTATTGACTATATTCTCTATGTGGTACTCTACATGCCTGTGACTATTCTATAACTACCAGTTTGTACTTCTTAATCCCTTCACTTTTTCACCCATCCCCCTAAGCCCCCATCCCATCTTGTAGGCATCAAACTATTCTCTTTATCTGTGAGCCTGTTTCTGTTCTCTTGTTCATTTATTTTGTTTCTTAGATCTGTTATGTCTGCAGTAAGCATTGCCACTCCAGCTTTTAGTTTGTTTGTTTCCATTCTCATGAAATATCTTTTTCTAGCTCTTTACTTTCAGTTCAATATGTCTTTCTATCTCAAGCTAGTCTCTTATAGACAGCATATGTAAGAGTCTTTTCTTATCCATTGAGCCATTATATGTCTTTTGATTGAAGCACATAATTCATTTACATTTAAAGTAATCATTGCCCTTGGTGGGTGGCTCAGTTGGTTGGAGCATTATCTTGTACATCAGAAAGGTTGCAGTTCTGTTCCCAATCAAGCACATACCTAAGTTTCAGGGTGGGTGCCCTGACTGGGAGTCAAACCGGCAACCCTCTGGCTTGCAGGCTAGCACTCAATCCACTGAGCCACACCAGCTAGGGCTGTACTTAATGTTTTTAAGGAAATAATACATTTCCTGACTATAAAAGTAGTTGTCACAATTTTTAAAACTTTGATATGAAAGTTTGGTACATAAAAGTATAAAGGAGAAATCTTCAGTAATCACAACACTTAGAGATGACTACTGTTAGCCCCTTTTTCTATAAATATACACAGTTTTCTTTTCTATCCTTTTTCCTTGCCTGTTATATCCAGTTACTTGTTAGGTATCTTTGTATCCCCTTCCTGCCTGTGTTTCAGTCTCCTTCCAAACATTTCAATACTTTATATTGCTACTACATTAATCCCTCTGAGGCCCAGGCTTTACACTATTGTCTTGTTTCTTGGAAATTGTCCTTGTGAATGTGTATGTATGTGTGTATAGTTCTGTGAAATTTTATCACATTAGATTCATGTAACTACCATCACAAGATACATAACTGTTCCATAGCCACAAGTCTCCTGCATGCAGTCCTTATCTAACTGCATCCTTTCCTCTTCTCACCCCTCCCTAACCACTGATCTGTTACCCATCTACTTAATTTTGATATGTAAATAAATTTATAGAAATGGAATTATACAGAATATAGTTTTTTGAGATTGGCATTTTATTACTCAGGGCTCATTCCTTGAGATCCATCACAGTAGTATCAATTTACTCATTTTTGTTGCTGAGTAATATTCTTTTTTTTTTTTTAAGATTTTATTTATTTATTTTTAGGGAGGGAAGGGAGGGAGGGAGGGAGAGAGAGAGAGAGAGAGAGAGAAACATCAATGTACGGTTGCTGGGGGTTATGGCCTGCAACTCAGGAATGTACCCTGGCTGGGAATGGAACCTGGGACACTTTGGTTCCCAGCCCGCGCTCAATCCACTGAGCTACGCCAGCCAGGGTTACTGAGTAATATTCTTAATGGATATATCCTAGTTTGTTTAACCATTCACCTACTAAAGGACATATAGGCTGTTTCTAGTTTGGGGCTATAAAACTGTTATGAAAATTGTATACAGGGTTTTTTTTTTAATAGACCTAAGTTTTGGTTTTTCTGGGATAAATGTCAGTGGTGTAGCAAAACTGCCAGTTTTCTGGAGTGGCTGTATCTCCATTCAGTTTACAAAGATTTATTTTAATTTTATGTATAAAGATTTCTTTATATGAGGTTTTGTGCCAAGTATTGGTGATATAAAGGTGATGTATGGTCCTGTTCTCACAATCTAGTTAGGGAGACCAAAAATGATAAATGAAAGGGTGGGTGTAAAATAATAGAAGGACAACCAACTTTATTTGAATATGTTAAGGGATGCTCTAATGAAAAATTATTTTGTGGTTGGAATTTGGAGAATGAATAAGATTTGACCAAATATCAAGTAATTCAAAAGGTCATGCATTCATACAAGTAAAAATGATGGACACTGAAAAATATGTTTAGGTCCAGATGATGAGCAAAAGGCAGCCATGTTGTTCTTGAGGAGAGGGCTGGCATTTTTGCATCAAACCTGTAGAAACTGAGTACGGTGCATCTATCTTCTCAGTGTCTAGAAGTGTTCTGCACATGCTCCATGGAGTGTGCTGTATGACTGCTGACCCCACTCTTTTCAAAGCCATCTGCACTCATCACAGCAGAACATTTGTTACTGCTATGGAAACAGCAGAGCTTATAGCTTAGCAGACAGATCAAATGCCATAAAAACACCAAGAAAATCATCTTAGGGTCATTGGCACCTCACAAAGGTAGATCTCCAATTTATGGGCAGTAACAAGGAGCATTCTGTGATGTTATCAGCAGGAGGTAAAATGGGTGGAACAGTAAGGGTATGCGTTTAGAGTGATGAGGCCATCAGTAAGTTTATATACTTCAACCTCATCCGCAGTAACTAACATGGTAATTATACCCAGATGCAGTACACCTGCTTTTGCATATATTTTCCACAAAATATGTTTGCATTTTTTCTGTTTGCATGCTCAGTGTAGAAGAAGATTTTAAAAAGCATGAAGAAAAGGGAAAGTTTCCAAAAGTCAGTCCACATACCATTCGACATCTTGATGAAATTCTCCTTCCCGATACCTTCCTATTTATAGATAAATTATTATACACAAAGGGAATCAGATTGTAGGTACTCTTTTGTAGCCCCTTTCACTCTATAATTTCCTGTGAAGAATGAATGCATATGGTCTCTCTCTTTTAAATGGCTGCACAATGTTTCCTTGCATACATAAACTGTGACTTATTTACGCAAACCTCTATTAAGAGACATTTAGATTGTTTCCAGTTTTAATTTTTTAATCAGTATTGTGATGAATAGCCACATACAGACATCTCATTCTATTATCTCATTGGTTTAAATTTCTGTTAGTGAGATGGATAGATCAAAGATGGATAGATCAAATACACATTTTAAATTTTAATACTTGTTGCCAAACTTCTCTCCAGAAGGATTATACCATTTTACAGTTTAGCCAACAATATAAGATACTTCCTGTTGGCAATACTGGGCAGTTTTACCTTTTTGAAAAATGTCTTCCTATTAAAACTTTATCCTCTCTGTTTGAGTGAGCACTCAACATAATTTTAGGTCATTTTTCTCTTTATCTAGAAGGAATTATTCAAAAATTGTTACTGATTAAAATAAACAACTATTGCTGCTTCTTCATAAATCATTAGCATTTCTCTTGGACCTATCACTAGTGTTTTTACCTGTCACCCTTGATATAGCTGAGTCATTTTATTTTCATCAGAGAAAATAATTGTGCTAAACAGTAGTCAAACTTATCTGATGTTAAGAACCACTTAGGATAACATTCATCTTATAGAAATTGACCTAACAGGAGTCAATTGGGGTGTGGAAATCTGAATGTTATCAAAGCACTCTAGGTGAGGGGTAAGATCGTGTTTTGGGGAAATAAAGGTACATGATAGAGTGACAAATAATTGAATCCAAGTTGGAAAGGATTTACAAGCTTAAAGAATTATTTTCCTCCTGTGGTAAATTAAAGGCTTATAAAATGTCTGATTTTTTTCTTATTTTCTTGAGGTAAAATTTACATTAAATTACCAATTTTAAAGTGTGTACAGTTCAGTGGCATTTAGTTATTCACATGATCTTGCCAGCTCCATCACTGGGCCCAAATAATTTCATCATCCCAAAAAGAAACACAGTAACCACAAAGTAGTCATTCCCATTCTTCCCTCCCTTCAGCCCCTGGCAACCACTTAATCTGCTTTTTGTTTCTATGGCTTTACCTATTCTGGATGTTTCATGTACAAAAGGTCCTGTGAATCATATGGGACCTTTTGTATCTTTTTTTTTTCCACTTAGCATAATGTGCTTGAAGTTTATGTACATTGTAACTTACAGGAGGAATATTTCATTCCTTTTTTTGGATATACCATTCCTTTGTATTGATATACCATATTTTGTTTATACATTCATCACTTGATGGTCATCTTGGTTATGTACACCTTTTCAGTTACTGTGAGTAACTGGCTATGAACAAGCATGTAAAAATGTTTGTTTGAATACCTGTTTCCACTTCTTTTGCGAGTAGAATAGTTGAAACATATGATAATTCTATGTTTAACTTAAGAAACCACCAAACTTCTTTCCACAGTGGTTATACCATTTCATAGTCTTATTGGCAATATATGAGAATTTGAGTTTCTCCATATTCTTGTCAACACTTGTTACTGCACTTTTTTGTTTTTAATTATATCTACTGTAGACAATGTGAGGTGGAATCTCATTGTAGTTTTGATTTATATTTCTGTAATGACTAAAAATGTTCTGTATGTTTTCATGTGCTCCTGGGCCATTTTTGTATCATCTTTGGAGAAATGTTAGTTCATGCCTAATTTTATTTGTGGTGTTTGTATTTTTATTGTTGAGTTGTAAAATTTTTTATGTATTCTGAACATTAGACCCTTGACAGATATCTGCTTTGCAACTATTTTCTTCCATTCTGTAGATTGTATTGATTGTTTTTGATGCATAAAAGATTTTAATTTTGCTAAAGTCCAATTAATCTACTATCCTCTGTTGCTTATGCTTTTAGTGTCATATCTTTAAAAATCTATTACCAAATCCAAGGTTATGAAGATTTATTCCTGTGTGTTCTTTTAATACTTTTATACTTTCATCTCTTGTATTTAAGTCTTTAGTCTCTTTTGAGTTAATTTTTGTTTATGGTGTGAGGTAAATGTCAAACAGGACTTTTTTTGTTGATGCCCAGTTGTCCCAACACCATTTGCTGAAGAAACTATTCTTTCCCTCATTTAATGGTCTCAGCATCCTTGTTATAAAACAATTGAATGTATGGGTTTATCTCTGAATTCTACACTCGGTTTTATTGATCTAAAATGTCTATCTTTATGCCCATTTCATACTGTTTTCATTACTATAGCTGTGTTATAAGTTTTGAAACTGGAAAGTATGTGTGAGTCCTCGAACTATGATTTTCTTTTTCAGGATTGTTTTGGCTATTTGGGGCTCCTTAAGACTCTGCGAATTTTAGGATTTTTTTTTTATTTCTGCAAAAAACACCATTGGAATTTTGATAGAGATTATATTGAATATGTAGATCACTTTAGGTTGCATTGTCATCTTTCTTTAAAATATATATTATTGATTGTGCTACTACAGTTGCCCCATTACCCCTCCTTCATTCCCCTCCACTCTGCACACCTCCCATCCACATTTCCCCCCTTTAGTTCGTGTCCATGTGTCATAAGTTCTTCAGCTTCTACATTTCTCATACTATACTTGCCTTCCCCCTGTTTTCTACCTACCATCTATGCTACTTATTCTCTGTACCTTTTCTCCTCTCCTCCTCCCACTCTCCTGTTGCTAACCCTCCATGTGATCTCCATTTCTGTGGTTCTGTTCCTGTTCTAGTGGTTTGCTTAGTTTGTTTTTATTTTTGTTTTAGGTGTGGTTGTTACTAATAGTGAGTTTGCTGTCATTTTACTATACATGTTTTTTATCTCCTTTTTCTTAGATAAGTCCCTTTAACATTTCATATAATAAGGGCTTAGTGATGATGAACTCCCTTAACTTGACCTCATCTGAGAAGCACTTGATCTACCCTTCCATTCTAAATGAAAGCTTTGCTGGATAGAGCAATCTTGGTTGTAGGTCCTTGCCTTTCATGACTTGGAATACTTCTTTTCAGCCCCTTCTTGCCTGCAAGGTCTCTTTTGAGAAATCAGCTGACAGTCTGATGGGAACTCCTTTGTAGGTGACTGTCTCCTTATCTCTTGCTGCTTCTAGGATTCTCTCCTTCATTTTTACCTTGGCTAATGTAATTATGATGTGCCTTGGTGTGTTCCTTCTTGGGTCCAACCTCTTTGGGACTCTCTGAGCTTCCTGGACTTCCTGGAAATCTATTTCCTTTGCCAGATTGGGGAAGTTCTTCTCTATTATTTGTTCAAATAACATTTCCAGTTGTTGCTCTTCCTCTTCCCCTTCTGGTACCCCTATAATTTAGATGTTGGAACATTTAAAGATGCCCTGGAGGTTCCTAAGCCTCTCCTCATTTTTTTTGAATTCTTGTTTCTTCATTCTTTTCTGTTTGGTTGTTTCTTCCTTCTGGTCCACTCCATTGATTTGAGTCCCAGATTTCTTCTCATCACTATTGGTTCCCTTTGCATTTTCCTTCATTTCATTTACTGTAGCCTTCATTTTTTTCATCTTATTTGCAACCAAATTCAACCAATTCTGTGAGCATCCTGATCACCAGTGCTTTGAACTGTGCATCTGATAGGTTGGCTATCTCTTGATTGCTTAGTTGTATTTGCTGTGGAGCTTTGATCTGTTCTTCCGTTTGAGCCTTTTTTTTTTTTTTGGTCTTGTTGCGCCTGTTACCTGTGAGGGATGGAGCCTTAGGTGTTCACCAGTGCAGGGCAACCCAGTTTCTGGGTTGCACGATGTGTGTAGGGGTGGGGTCCGAGAGGGAACAATGGCGCTTGCTCTGCTCTCTGTCAGACTTCAGTCCCTTCTGCTGCTTCCCCCAAGCAAACTGGGCCCTGCTGGTGCTGATTCCCTGGTGGGTGGGATTGTGCACATTCTAGGACCCCATGGGTCTCTCCAACAAACTCTCCTGTGAGGCTGGGAGCCTCTCCTCGCACCTTAACCCCCACAGGTGTTTTCAGTCAGTGCCCTGAGGTTCTATTTTCCAGCGCTGGGACCCTGCATTGCGTGCAGTGCCTTGCTTCACAATCACCACCTTGCTGGGTGTGCTGGTTGCCACCCCACACCTGGGGTCTGCCAGCCTCGGCCTGAGTGCGCAGGATCCACCCGCTGCAATCTTCCATCCCCAGGATGCCTTATGTGCCCGGTGCCACTGCTTTTTTGCCTCCACCCCTTTCCACCTGGCTGCCCAACTCTTCCCTTCCTTCTGGTCTGGATGAACGTGTCTATTTTAACTCCTTGGTTGTCCAGCTTCCATACAGTTCAGTTTTCTGTCAGTTCTGGTTGTTCTTCTGTTTCTAAATTGTTGTCCCTATCTTGGTTGTGCAAGGAGGCACAGTGTGTCTACCTATGCCTCCATCTTGACTGGAAGTCTCCATTGTCATCTTAATGTTACATCCTGTGTTATAAGCACAGGATGTCTTTTCATTTATTTAGGTCTTTTATTTCTTTCAGCAATGTTTTGTAGTTTTTAATGTAGAAGACTTGCACTTCATTGGATAAAATTTTCCTAAGTATTTTATTATTTTTATGATATTATGAATGGGATTGTTCTCTTAAGTTTTATTCCACATCATTCATGCTAGTATGTACGCAACTAATTTTTGTGTATTACTCTTGTATCGTGCAACTTTGCTGAGTTTATTAATTCTAAACTCTTTTGCTGGATTATTTAGAATTTTTATATTTATATTATATATTAGTATGTTAATGTCATCTGTGAAGAGAGATACTTTTACTTCTTCCTTTCCATGCCTTTTAATTGCCTTGGCTAGCACTGTCAGTTTATTTTTAAATAGCAGTAGCAAAAGCAGGTAGGTGTCCATGTTGTTGGTTTCCTGATGTTAGAGGGAAAGCATTCAGTCTTTTAACCATTGTGCATGACGTTAGATGTGGGTTTTCATAAATTATTTTATAATGTTCTGAAAGTTTTCTTCTATTTCAAGTTTGTTGGTTGTTTTTTAAAATGAAAGTGCGTTAGATTTTTTCAAATCCCTTTTTTGTGTCCATTAAGACAATTATGTGTGTTCTTTTGCTTCATTCAATAATGTGGCATGTTACCTTGAGTAATTATTGTATGTTGATTCATCCTTACATTTATGGGATAAATTTCAGTTATTGTTGATGTATAATCCTTTTAATATGCTGCCAGAGTCAGTTTACTAATATTTTGTTGGGAATTTCTGCATTTGTACTCAGAAGGTATTTGGTCTATGGTTTCTTTGTAGTCCTTGTCTGACTTTGGAATCAAGGTAATGCGGTCTCAGAGATTAAGTTAGGAAATGTTACCTTTTTTTCTAATTTTTGGAACACTTTATGAAAGATTGGGGTTAATTCTTTAAATATTTGAGTAGAATTAACCAGTGAAGTCTTCTTGTTCTAGGTTTTTCTTTGTTGGGAGATTTTTGATATGCTGATTTAATCTCTTTTTCCTGTTTTTTGGTCTTTATTTACTTTCTTCCTTCCTTTTCAATCATTTTGGTAGTTTGTAGGAATTTGTCCATCCATCTAGATGATTTTATTTTTTTAATTTACAATTACCATAGTGTTCTCTTACAGTAATTTGTATTTTATAAGGCCTATAGGAATATCCCCACTTGGATTTCATCTGTGATACTTGTATTTAGAATTCTTTCTCTTTTTTACTTAGATTGCTCATTTTGTTAAACTTTTTTTTATTCACCTGGCTGGCGTAGCTCAGTGGATTGAGCACGGGCTGCGAACCAAAATGTCGCAGGTTCGATTCCCAGTAAGGGTACATGCCTGGGTTGCAGGCCATGATTCCCAGCAACAGCACATTGATGTTTCTCTCTCTCTCTCTCTTTCTCCCTCCCTTCCCTCTCTAAAAATAAATAAATAAATAAATCTTTTTTTTAAAAAAACAACTTTTTTTATTCAAACAACTTTTGGTATTATTACTTTTGTCAATTGTTTTTCTACTTGTTCTTTCATTCATCTCTTCTCTAGTCTTTATCATTTCCTTTCTTGTGCAAGCATAGGTTTCATTTGTTCTTAGATCCTTAAGGTATAGAATAAGATTATTGATTTGAGATCTTTCTTCACTTTTAATATAGGTGTTTACAGCTATTAGATTCTCTCTGAGCACTGTCCTCATTGCATTCCATGTTATTTTATGTTGTGTTTTCATTTTCATTCATCTCAAAGTATTTTATTCCAATCATAATTATTTTCTTTTTTTAATATTTTATTTATTTATTTTTAGAGTGGGGAAGGGAGGGAGAAACATCAGTGTGTGGTTGCCTCTCGTGGGACACCTACTAGGAACCTGGCCTACAACCCAGGCATGTGTCCTGACTGGGAATTGAACCTGTGACCCTTTTGTTCACTTGCCGGTGCTAAATCCACTGAGCCACATCAGCCAAGGCATAATTTTTTCTTCACCCATTTCAATGAGTTGTGTTTTAGATTCTACGTATTTGTGATTTTTTTTCAGTTTTTCTTCTGCTATTGATACTTTGATCCTTTGTGATTGGAAAAGATACTTTGCATGATTTTAGTCTTTTTAGTTTATTGAGACTTGTTTTGAGGTCTAATGTGTGGAGAATGTTCCAGAATGCATTTAATATGAATTCTGTTGCTGGGAGGAGTATTCTATAGTAGTCAGTTTGTTTAGTTATTTTATAGTGTTATTCAGGTCTTTTCTTTTTTTATTGATCTTCTGTCTAGCTGTTCCATTCCTCAGAAATGGATTATTGAAGTCTCCAACTGTTACTGAAGAACTGTCTATTTTTACTTTCAATTCTTTCTGTGTTTGCCTTATATATTTTGGAGCTCTATAGTTTGTTGCATATATATTTATAATTGCTGTATTTTCTTGATATATTGACCCTCTTATCAATATATAATGTCTTTCTTTGTATTTTGTTACAGTTTTAGTCTAACAGTTAGTCTGTTTTGGCTGATATTAATGTAACCACTCTATTTCTCTTTTGGTTAGTAATTGGCATGGAATGTCTTTTTCCATCCTTTCACTTTCCACTTACATCTTTGGATGTAAACTAAGTCTCTGGTAGATAGCATATAATTGAGTCATGATTTTTTTTGTCTTCTGCTAATTTATTGCTTTTAATTGCAGATGTTTTTTTAAAATACATTTTATTGATTATGCTATTACAGTTGACACATATAAGTTCTTTGGCTTCTCCATATCTCATACTATACTTAAACTTCCACTGTCTATTTTGTACCTCCCCCTGTCTATTTATGCTTCTTATTCCCTGTACCTTTTCCTTCATTTTTCCCCACTCCCCCTCCCCGCTGATAGCCCTCCATGTGATCTCTGTTTCTGTGAATCTGTTTCTGTTCTAGTTGTTTGCTTAGTTCTTTTTCTGTTTTTGTTTTAGGTTTGGTTGTTGATAGTTGTGAGTTTGTTGTAATTTTACTGTTCCTGGTTTTGATCTTCTTCTTTTTCTTAGGTAAGTCCCTTTAACATTTCATATAATAAGGGCTTGGTGATGAACTCCTTTAACTTGACCTTATCTGAGAAGCACTTTATCTGCCCTTCCATTCTAAATGATAGCTTCACTGGATAGACTCATCTTGGATGTAGGTCCTTATCTTTCATGATTCAAATACTTCTTCCCAGACACTTCTTGCCTGCAAGATTTCTTTTGAGAAATCAGCTGATAGCCTTATGGGAACTCCTTTGCAAGTAACTGTCTCCTTTTTCTTGCTGCTTTTAACATTGTCTCCTTATTTTTAATTCTGGGTAATGTACTTATGATGTGCCTTGGTGTGTGCTTTCTTTGGTCCAACTTCGTTGGGACTCTCTGAGCTTTCTGGACTTCCTGAAAGTCTGTTTCCTTTGCCAGAATGACGTAGTTCTTTTTCATTAGGTTTTCAAATACGTTTTCAGTTCCTTGCTCTTACTCTTCTCCTTCTGCCACCCCTATGATACAGATGTTGGAACGTTTAAAGTTGTGTCACAGGTTCCTAAGCCTCTCCTCATTTTTTTGAATTCTTGTTTCTTCATTCTGTTCTGGTTGAACATTTATTTCTTCCTTCTGCTCCAAATTGTTGATTTGAGTCCCAGTTTCCTTCCCTTCACTGTTGGTTCCCTGTACATATTCCTTTATTCCACTTTTCATATCCTTCACTTTTTCCTCTATTTTGTAACCATACTCAAGCATTTCTTTGAGCATCCTGATTACCAGTGTTTTGAACTTTACATCTGATAGGGTGGCTATCTCTTAATCGCTTAGTTGTATTTTTCTTGGATCTTTGATCTGTTCTTTCATTTGAGCCATTTTTTTGGTCTTGGCACACCTGTTACATAGTGAAAGGCGAAGCCTTAATTGTTCACCAGGACGGGACAACCCATGTGGCTTCATTGTGATGCTGTATGTGGGGAAGAGGTCAAGAGGGAATAATGGCGCTTGTTCCGCTCTCTGCCAGATTTCAGTCACTTCCCCGGCTACCCACAAGCAAATTGGGCCCTTCTGGTGCAGATTTCCCAGTGGGTGGGCTTGTGTACATTCTAACATCCTGTGGGTCTCTCCAACGAACTCTCCTGTGAGTCTGGGAGTTTCTTCCACTGCTGCCTCAATACTCACAGGTGTTTTCAATCAGTGGTTTGAGGGTTTATTACCCTGTGCTGGGACCCTGGGTTTTTTGCTTTCCAGCTGCTCTTCCAGGTTTATCTGTATGTGAATGTGGGACCACCTGGTCCGTCAGCTGCAGCCTTGCCTGCCCAGCTCCACAATCCACCACCTTGCCACAAGTCCTCTCCACCCTGATCTGCCCCTCCTACCAGTCTGGATGAATGTGTCTTCTTTAACTCCTCAGTTGTTGGACTTCCATGCAATTCAATTTTCTGTCAGTTCTGGTTATCTTTTGTTTTTAAATTGTTGTTGTCCTTCTTTTGGTTTTTTGAAGGAGGCACAGTGTATGTACCTACACCTCCATCTTGGACAGAAGTCCCCTCCTACCAGTCTTGATGGGGTTTCCTCTTTAATTACATAGTTGTAGGACTTCCATTCAGCTTGATTTCTGGCACTTCAGAATAATGCTGGTTTTGTAGTTTTGTTGTTATTTTCATGTGGTTGTGTGAGGAGTCGAGCCTTGTGTACCTAGGCCACCATTTTAGCTTTCTTCTTGACTTGATTCACGTTTACCAGTTTCTTAAACATCTTTATAGTGATATTTCATATATGTATTTTTTTTACCATTTTTTTATTGTTGTTTGAATATAGTTGTCTCTGTCTTCCCACCACCACTTACCCCCTTTGGCTTTGTCCATGGGTCCTTTATACATGTTGCTTAACAACCCTTTCCCTTCCTTTCCCCATCATGTCCCTCTCTCTTCCTCTTTGGTTACTGTCAGTTCATTCTATATTTCAATGTCTCCGGTTATATTTTGCTTGTTTGTTTTCTTGATCATGTTCCATGTATAGGTGAGATCATCTGGCATTTGTCTTTTCCCATCTAGGTTACTTTACTTACTATAATGCTCTCCAGTTACTTCCATGCTGTCAGGAACAGTAAAAGCTCCTTCATTCTTTCTGCTGTGTAGTATTCCTTTGTGTAAATGTACCACAGTTTTTTGATGTACCACACATTTACAGATGGGCATTTATGTTGCTTCCAACACTTGGCTATTATAAGTTGTGATGCTATGAACATTGGAGTGCATAGATTCTTTTGAATTGGTACTTCAGGGTTTTTAGGGTATAATCCCAGCAGTGGAATTGCCATGTCAAAAGGCAGTTGTTTTTAGTTTTCTGAGGAAATTCCATACTGTTTTCCACAGTCGCTGCACCAGTCTGCATTTCCACCAACAATGTACTAGGGTTCCCTTTTCTCTACAGCCTTCCCAGCATGTATTGTTTGTTGATTTGTTTATGATGGCTATTCTGACTGGTTTGAAGCGGTATCTCTCATTGTGGTTTTAATTTGCATCCCTCTGATTGCTAGTGATGCTGACCATCCTTTCATGTGTCTCTAGGCCTTCTGTATGTTCTGCTTGGAGAAGTGTCTGTTCAGGTCCTTAGCCCATTTTTTAATTGGGTTGTTTGTCTTCCTGGAGTGGAGTTCTTTGAGTTCTTTATATATTTTGGAGATTAAACCCTTGTCTGAAGTATCATTGGCAAATAGATTTTCCCAGACCATTGGCTCGTTTTTCATTTTGCTGATTTTTTCTTTAGCCATGCAGAAGCTCTTTATTTTGATGATATCCTATTTGTTTATTCTGTCTTTTATGTCCCTTCTCTAAGGAACATATCAGTGAAAATATTGCATGCAATATTGGAGGTTTTCCTGTCTGTGTTCTCCTCTAGGACATTTATGATATCATGACTTATATTTAAATCTTTTATCCATCTGGAATTTATTTTTGTGTATAGTGTAAGTTGGTGATCCAGTTTCATTTTTCTGCACATATCTGTCCTGAACTTCCAACACCATTTGTTGAAGAGGTTATATTTACTCTATTTTATGCTTCTTCCCCTGTGTTAAATGTTAATTGACCATATAGACTTGGGTCTATTTCTAGGCTCTCTATTCGTTCCATTGATCTGTGTGTCTGTTCTTATGCCAGTATCAGACTCTTTTGATTATAGTGGTCTTGTAATAGTTTGATATCAAGTATTTTGATCCCTCCTACTTTGCTCTTCTTTCTCAAAATTACTGAAGCTATTTAGGGTCATTTACAGTTCAATGTAAATTTTTGAAATGTTTGTTCTATATTTGTAAAATATGTCATTGGAATTTTAATAGAGATTGTGTTGAATATATAAATTGCTTTGGGTAGTATGGACATTTTGATGATGTTAATTCTTATAATCCATGCACATGGTATATGCTTCCATTTATTTGTGTCTTCCTTAATTTCTTTCTTCAATGTTGTGTAGTTTTCTGAGTACAGGTCTCTTACCTCGTTGGTGAGGTTTATTCCTAGATACTTTATTTTTCTTGTTGCTCTATCAAGTGGGATTTTTTTCCTGACTTGTTTCTGATATGTTGCTGGTGGTGTACAAAAATGCCTTCCATTTCTGAATATTGATTTTGTTTCCCACTGCTTTGCGAAATTCACTTATTAGGTCAAGTAGTTTTTTGGTGGAGTCTGTAGGATTTTCTGTGTACACTATCATTTCATCTGCAAACAATGACAGTTTTACTTCCTCCTTTCCAATTTGGATGCCTTTTATTTCTTCTTCTTGTCTGATCACTGTGGCTAGGACTTCAACTATTATATTGAATAGAAGTTGTGAAAGTGGGCACCCTTGTCTTGTTCGTGATCTTAAGGGGAGGTCTTTTAGTTTTTGCCCATTGAGTATGATGAAGGCTGTAGGTTTTTCATGTATGGCCTTTATCATATGGAGGAATGCTCCCTCTACTCCCACTTTGCTGAGTGTTTTTATTATAAATGGATGCTGTACCTTATCAAATGCTTTTTCTAAATCTATTGATATGATCATGTGATTGTTGTCTCTCCTTCTGTTTATGTGATGTGTATTGCATTTATTGATTTGCAAATGTTGTACCATCCTGGCATCCCTGGAATGAATCCCACTTGATCATGGTGTATGATGTTTTTAACATATTGCTGGATGCGGTTTGCCAAAATTGTGTTGAGGATTTTAGTGTCAGTGTTCGTCAGAGGTATTGACCTGTAGTTTTCTTTCTATGTTGTGTCTTTATCTGGTTTTGGAATTAGGATGATGCTGCCCTCATAAAAAGAGTTTGGGAGGCTTCCCTCTTCTTGGATTTTTTGCAATAGTCTGAGAAGGATAGGGGTTAGCTCTTCCTTAAAAGTTTTGTAAAATTCTCCTGTGAAACTGTACAGCCCAGGGCTTTTGTGTGATGGGAGCTTTTTGATTGCTGCTTCAAATTCACCAGCTATTATCAGTCTTGTTAGGCTTTCTGCTTCTTCTTGATTCAGTTTTGGAAGATTACATTTTTCTAGAAATCGTTCCATTTCACCCTGGTTTTCAAATATCTTGGCATATAGTTCATCATAGTAATATCATACAATACTTTGTATTTCTGTATGTCAGTTGTAATCTCTCCTCTTTCATTTATGATTTTATTTATTTGGTTCTTCTCCCGTTTTTCTTGATGAATCTGTTTAAAGGCTTGTTACTTGTGTTTATCTTTTCAAAGAACCAGCTGCTGGATTTATTGATCCTTTGAATTGTTCTTTTAGTTTCTATGTCTTTTAATTCTTCTCTGATCTTGATTATTTCCTTCCTTATACTTGCTGTGGGCTTTGTTTCTTGTTCCTCCAGTTCTTGTAGATGTGAGGTTAGGTTGTTTATTTGAAATGTCTCTTATCTTTTTAGGAGGCCTGTATTGCTATGAACTTCCCTCTCAGGACTGCCTTTGTTGTGTCCTATAAGTTTTGGGCTGTTGGGTGTTCATTTTCACTTGTTTCCAGAAACTTTTTATTTTTCCTTGATCTCATTATTAACCCATTCATTGTTTTAGAGCATGCTATTTACTCTCCATGAGTCTGAGTATTTTTGAATTGTTTCCTTGAGGTTGGTTTCTAGTTTCAAGCTCTTGTGGTCCAAGAAAATGCTTGATATGATTTCAGTTTTCTTGAATTTGTTGAGGCTGATTTGGTGTCCTGTCATGTGGTCTGTCATTGAAAATATTCCATGTGCATTTGAAAAGAATGTGTATTTTGCTTCTTTGGGATGATATATATAATCAGTTAAGTCCATTTGATCTAATGCATAGTTCAGTTCCACAATGTCCTTGTGGATATTGTTTGGAAGATCTATCCATTATTGACAGTGGGGTGTTAAATATCTCCTACTGTAAGTCTGCTGCTGTATATATCTGTCTAGAACTCCTCCAAGATTTTCCTTGTATATTTGGGTGCTCCTATGTTGGGTGCATATATGTTTACAGTATTTTTGTCTTCTTGATGGATTCTTCTCTTGAGTATTATGAAGTGTCCTTCTAGGTCTCTTTTTATGGCCTTTGTTTTGAAGTCTCTTTTGTTGGACATAAATATTGCTACCTCAGCTTTTTTTCCCTGTCTGTTTGCTTCAATTATTTTTTCCCAACCCTTCACTTATAGTATGTTTAGGTCTTTTGTTCTGAGGTGGGTATCTTGTAGGCAGATATGCCAGGATCATATTTTCTTATCCATTCAGTTCCCCTATGTCTTTTGATTGGAGTAATGGAGTATCCATTAACATTTAAGTTTATTAGTGATAGGTACTTATTAGTTTCCATTTTACTCCCTTTGTACCTTTGTTCCTTTCTCACTGTTTTTCCCCCTCTCTTTTTATAGCAGTCCCTTTATCATTTCTTTGAGTGCTGGTTTGGCGGAGGTGTATTCTTTCAGCCTTTTTTTGTCTGGCAAGATCCTTATTTTGCCTTCAATTTTAATTGAGTGCTTTGCTGGGTAGAGTAGTCTTGGTTGCAGGCCTTTGCTTTTCACTTCTTGGACTATTTCTTGCCATTCCCTTCTGGCTTATAATGTTTCTATTGAGAAATCAGCTGCTAGCCTTATCAGAGTTCACTTGTATGTTACTTCTTGTTTCTTTTACTCCTTGCTGCTTTTAAGATTCTCTGTTTGTCTTTGAATTTTGCCATTTTAATTATGATGTGTTTTGGAGTAGGCCTCTTTGGGTTCCTCTTTATTGGGACCCTCTGTGCTTCCTGGACTTCTGTGGCTTTTTCTCTTATCAAATTAGGGAAATTTTCCATCATTACTTTTTCAAACAAGTTATCTACCCCTTGATCCTTTTCTTCTCCTTCTGGTATTCCTATTATATGGATATTATTATGTATCATGTTGTTCTACCATTCCCTGAACACCTCTTCATTCTTTTTCAGTCTTTTTTCCTTTTCTTGCTCTTTCTGGATGTTTTTTTCTACCTTGTTCTCCTGCTTGCTGATCCAATCTTCTGGTTCATCTAGCCTGTTTTTGATTCCTTCTCCTGTGTTCCTACATTCAGAAATTGTATTCTTCATTTCCTCTTTGCTCTTGTTGATAGTTTCCTTGTCTTTTTTCATGCTTATATGGTTTGCAGTAAGTTCCTTGTAGTTTCCCTGTAGTTTTTGGTAATTCTGAGTGAGCTCATTGAGTTTCCTTACAACCATTGCTTTGACCTCACTATATGATAGTTGACTTGCCTCTATTTCATTTAGCACTCTTTCTGAGGATTCTTCCTTTTCTTTTAATTAGGGATTGTTTCTTCATATTCCCATTATTTATGGGAGTCTTCTCATTTGCTTCTGCCTCTTAAATTGTTCTGTTTTGACACCCTGAGTTTGTGATGTGAACTTCTATAGTAGAAGGCCTATGAGATTTTGTGGTGCAGTCTCCTCGATCACCTGAAGCAGATACTCATGGGATGCCCTTTATTCCCTTTATGTTGGCTCTCTGGATGTAATTGAGTTTTTATTGTTGTTGGGTTTTTCTTTGGTGGATCCTTCCCTTTAGCTGGTTGGCTGAGGGTCACTCCACCCACCACTTCTTGTATGCTATTGTGCAGATGCTGCCAGAATAAAACCACAAAGCCCCGGCAACAACCCCACACCTGGAAAAATAACTCCCCCCTGCAATCTCACTATCACCAGCAACCAACCAGTATTAGTAAGAGTGTAAAGAGATTAAGACTATTATAAGAAAGTAGAGTGGATATAAGATGCTCTACTGAAAGAAAAATGGTTTTGAGAAGGTAGAGGGAGGAGCACTAATAAGTTTTGAGTTGGGAGCTGGAGCAATTCGAAGAAAGTAAAATTTACATTATGAATAAAAAATGGAATGAGGAAGGTGGAATGGAGTAAGAGAAGGGAAGCATATAGTATTAGGTTTAAACAAATCAAAATAATAAAAAATAAAGTGAGAGAGAGAAAAAGGAATGAAAAATAATAATTAATAAAAAATATAGGAGCCAAATTTTAAAGAAAGATCCACTACAGTATTATCAACAACAAATGAACTAAAATTAATATTGGTAGTATGGGAATAAGGGAGAGGGGAAGAAACAAAGAAAAGCTTAAGAGATGTCTAGAGGAATGGGAGGTGATTTTGAAATGATAAAGGTACAGGGAGTACTAAGAGTGAGGACCAAAAACCAGGCTAAGACAGGGAAAAATTAAAATTTGGGATGTAAGGAAAAATAAAAAAGGGGGAGAATAAAGAAAAATGAAAGGGCAGGATGAAAGAGAAATAGAAGAAAGACAAAAAAGAAAAAAACAGGCTAAGATGGCAAAATTAGAAATTTAAGGTGAAAAAAAGTAGGAAAGGGGACCAGTAAAATTTGATATTTGAAATACAAAATTTGTGAAGCTCTATAGATAAAAATTGAAAAAACTACAACAACAACTACCCTACCCACAACCAACTAGCAAAGCTTGCTAAAGGTGGAGTGAGAATGCAGCTATTTTAAGAGCAGGGAAAAAGGATGTGAGATAACCACTGACAAGAAAATTGGTTTTGTGTGTCTAGATGGGGCAGAAATAGTAAGAGTGCAAAATGGAAACAAGTTGTACCAAGAGGGATAGCAAAATTTGAAATGAAAATAGGACAAGGAAAGAGGAAGGTAAAATGGGGTAAGAGAAGGGAAGGGCAAAATATGTGAATTGAAATACACTATAGTATAAAATCAGGTAACTTAATATGTACAAACTTGCTGGACAAGAAATGAATGTTAAATAGCTATGCAAGAAAGAAAATAGCACAAATCATGGAGAAGACCACAGTGGATTTTGTCTCGGTAGCTTCTTGTATTTACCGTTGTTTTTTCCTTCTGGATCTGCATCTGGTGATGTTAGATGTTGCCCCCATCTGGCCTTAGGCAGCCTGTTTGAGACTTCCAGGGATCAACTGTCCAGGGCTTTTTCCTTTGGTTGTTAATCTAGTTACTCTACACTCAACTGTCAGGTTTAAGCACTGTAGGGCAAGGCCAAATCTCTCTTGGGGTCGGGGCTGCTTTTTTTCCCCAGGCTGCTGCTGCTTGGAGGGGAGTGGTCTGCCTGAGCAGGATGGCTGCTTCTGTATGGGGGTTGTTGGCTCAGCACCAGATCCTGGCAGTCACTTTCTCAGTTCTCTCCCCTAAGCCTGCACCCCTAGTCTCTCCTCAAGCACCTCTAGTCACTCTGCCTCCCTTTTGCCAGGGATGTACTGTCTGTGGCTATCTCTTTTGGTTGTTAATCTAGTCACTCTGCACTCAGCAGTCAGATGTAAGCACCACAGAACCAGGTCAGAGGCCCTCCTGGGGTCAGGGTTATTGTTTCCCCTCAGGCTGCTGCTGCTCAGAGGGGAGTGATCTGCCTGAGCAGTATGGCTGCTCCTGTATAAGGGGTGACTCAGCACCGTGATCCCAGCTTCCATCCACTCTGTCAGTTCTCTTCCCAAAGCTTCCATCCTCAGTCACTCCTCAGGCATCACCAGCCCACTCTTCCCCTGCTTTTGCCAGAGTCCAAGGTAAATGGCTGCAAATGAAAATTTGTCTTGGCCCTTTAAACAGCTCTTGGGTCTCTACCATCTGTCTCTGCATCCCTGCCATTTTTCACTGCTGGTTGTTATCTGTGTACTTTTGGGTCTGTGTTCTAGGCTGGGAATCCTAGCTTAGGGTTTGACCCCATTCTTCTCAAGGAGATCCAACCAGCTGCTTAATTATCACTATAGCACTGCTGCCTAGGGGCACGCACCCAGCCAGCCTTCTCGAGTCTCTACCATACTCCTTACCAGATAGGTTGTGCCGAAGCTGATTCTTCTGTCTGTCCAAAGTTATATGGCTTCTCTCTGGCTATTGCTCAGTTGTTTGTTATAGGTGGTTTCTCCACAATTGAGTTGTAATTCCAGATTGGCCCTGGGAGGAGGTCATTGTGACTTCCATTTACTCCTCCACCATCTTCCTGCAGCCCAGAGCCAATATATGTATTTTTGTATGTATGTATATATATCTCCCTAAATATATAAATATGTGCACAGTAAATCTATATTATATACACTGTTCTGTACATTTTTCATTACTGTATGTGTATTGGTAATCATTATGTTTTCAGCATATGAAAAGCTTGCCCATTTTTACAGCTTTGTTATATTCCATTGTACAGTACTTTTAGTGGTTTCAAATAATCTATTGAGAGGACAAACCAAAATTTATTTAATTAATCTACTGTTGTTGAGTTTTACCACTTTTTAGTAGTATATAAAATGCTGAATTGATTTTTCTTAGGATAAATTCTATCCATGTAATTCTTGGGCCAGTTAATATGCATGTCTTTAAGGCTTTTGAAAAATACTGTCAAATATAAAAATTAGATATACATATCTTAAGGTCTGATACTAAAATTATAGCTTCACATACTTCTGAAGAAAACTATTTTACATTTTCTTAAAAGTATGTGTTTTTCAGGCTCAGGGAGTATGTGGCAGGCCACATGTTTTATGAAACTGTATGTTATGCAACTCAGTTAATCAAAAAATAGCAAATCATATCTTGAGTTTCTGCTTTAAACAAATATTAATACACAAACATAATTGAATTTTAAGTATCTTTTGCATTTCTAAAACTTTGGTAAAGGGAAGGCTATAGGGCTATTCACTGAGAAGATGGCAACAAAAACTTTTTTACTTGGATTTACTATGTGTTAAAGTACATATCTTTAAATTGTTATTGTGGATACTAAAATGACAAGGATTTGGAACAAAAGTTAAATAGTGAAAATATGACTGAAATGTAATTAAGAAATTACATTTTTGCCAGATCCCTCAAGTCTGAGGAAATAAATTTTAGTTGTATTTTATATGAATTTGAGCATGTTACATGTGATTCTCTTTGACACAGTATATTCTTTAACTCTTTCTATTTAACTTTCTCATTGACTGGCTTTCCTGCCCTTAATAACTTATAACAGCAATTATAACTTCACAGGAGAGAGCTGCAAAGTTATAATTGCTGACCCAGATCTCCTCAAAGCTCCTGGGGCAGCCGAGTCCCAAGCGCCAGGCTCCAGGCCAGGGACCACAGCAGCCGTGGTCCCTGCACAGGTCCCAGGGACCTTACTGTCCCTATACAATGTCCTTACCATCTGTTTTTCAACATTCTCTGCAATCTTTGGCTTCCAAACTTCATATAAGCTGGGATTCCATTGGCTGTTCACTCTCTTCTTCAGAAGATGAGCTAGGTATCCCAGTTGGGTGCACAAGCAAATGGGTTCAGCTCCTTCCTACCTCACCACCATCTTCCAGTCCTGTTTTTTCTTTTAATTAAAATAAACATTTTTTAAATTTGATTAAGCAAACCATATAACTGATAAGAGGTTAATATCCAAAATCCATATAACAAACATACAACTCAATAGCAAACAAACAAAAACAATTTAAAAATGGGCAAAGGACCTGAAGACATACAAGTGGCCAATAAATTCAGGTAAAAGGCACTCAACATCACAAGTCATCAGGGAACTGCAAATCAAAACCAAGGGAAATATCATCTCACACTAGTTAGGATGTTTACAAAGAGACAAGAGAAAACAAGTGTTGCTAAGGTGTGGAGAAAAGGAACTCTTGTACACTGTTGGTGGAATGTAAATTGGTGTAGCTAGTATGGAAAACAGTATGGAGTCTTCTCAAAAAAATAATTAAAAAATAGAACTACTATATGATCCAGAAATCCCAGTGCTGGGTGTACATTTGACCCTTGAACAACATGGATTTGAACTATGCTGGTTTACTTACACGTGAATTTTTTTATGTGCGACACCATGGATGGTGGACATTTTACTAGGTGAAATAAGCCAGACTCAGAAAGACAAATACTCTATGACATCACCATAAGGTGGGGAAATGGGGAGATATTGGTCAAAGAGCACAAACTTTCAGTTATAAGATGAGTAAGTTCTGGGGATCTAATGCACAGCATGGTGACTATAGTTAATAACACTGTATAATATACTTGAAATTTCCTGAGGATGTACCTTAAATATATACAATTTTTGTTTGTCAGTTTTACCTGAAAAAGCTAGGGGGAAATTTTGTTTAGGTATCCATTATTAATCACTAAACTATATATCAGCTTTATACATTTTTGGTTGTAGACTTATGTCATCATTACTGGGTCTGCTTAAGATAGAAATAGAAAAAAAATATGTTGCTTTTTCAAGGATCAAGTTATTTAAACCTTTTGTCCATTGAGGGCTCCAAGAGCCCTTTATTATTTCAAAATAATAGGTGGTTTTCTAAATGTGCTCTTTACGATTATCAGTGATGCATCTGCTTGCCACTTCAACCTGGTGTATTCACAGATAAATAACAAATTTTTTTCAACTTGGAGGTTGTGGGTAGGAAGTAAGGAAAAATAGATAGGTGTTTCTGTTTCATGGTAGCTATTGTTATTTTTCTGGGTTTTTCTTGTTTTTGTTTTGTTTTTGTCTTTTCTCTGCAGTTCATTGTCGTTTCTCTAATTCTATGCAATTCACTTGAGTACATGTATACTGAGCACCTGTGCAAGGGACTGGGCACGTGGAGGACCTAGTGTTAATTGATGTCATGTGAGGATGTTTTTAAGTTTTAATCTAACAGGCCAAGATTTTGATTAATTTAGTGTGTGTGTGTGTGTGTGTGTGTGTGTGTGTGTATCTGTGAATGTGTGTGTGTGTGTGTGTATGATAAGTGAGAGTGGAAACTCAGCTACTCATATTTAACCATTCAAATCATTCAAAAACAGCATTTTTAAAAATTACTCATCAATATAATGCTTCTTTTTAATTGTTTTAAAAACAAATACTTTTGTAAGGTATAATTGCAAAGCATTTTCACATATGGTACATCATACACGAAGTAGTTTATTGAGATGTCTTTAATTTAATCCTCAGGTATAAACTACAGAACTATGTTATAGCAATCCACCTTTTTCTGTATATTTGTAGTGCTGATAGTGAAAACTGAATGGGATATTATTCATAATATTGAGTTATAGATATATAAAATATTTCAGATGACTTTTTCCAAATGTCAAAGTAAAATGTATTATAACAAATAACTTTACTCACCTTTAAAAACAAAGGTATAGAAACTTAACATCTCTTATTTAGAGGTTACTTGTTTAAGGCATGTGTCTCAAAGGATCAAGTTCTACAACTGATCTGATTTACTTCTCGGTCTACTCTTTGTATTCTTATAGAAATTATTTATCATTGCAGCTCAGAGAGCTTATATCAGATTGTGTTCTGTATTTATATGAAAGTGTGTAACTTCACTAATCCATCAGAAGAATGGTATTTGCACAAAGCTATTTTTTCCTCTTACTAATGAAGACTTCACTGACTCACATCCATACTGGCATGCTATCTCCCTCCTGAGTGCTGATATACATTTTGTAATTGGGATCCAGGATACAGTTTCTGACTAGTGAGGAAACTGAATTTAATGCTCTTGTTTGGGGAATGGAACTTAGAACCAGGGCCTTATTTTTAGTCCATTCTCTCAAACCGTCTGTTTTAATAGAAAGAACGTTAAAGTAAAAGCATATGAAAAACAGCTAGAAAGATATGTACTGTCCTGTTCAGGAGTAGAATAGAAAGTAATAGAAAAGTCTGATTAAATTGTTTCATACAATACATTTTTTAAAAAATATCTTACATAACATGAAATCCACAGGTAGAAGTGGTACCATATAGGCCTCCAGCTCTGCTGCTAGTTGCATGCCCTCCTTAAACCAAGGCCTAGCAGTCACAGGTTGACTGGTGTGCTCAAGCAGCTTTTATACCTGAATATTGCCAGAGGGCCATCCTCATCTCATTCGAGGCTGGAAGGAGGAATACAGAGAAAAAGAGGGGAGTAGTTGTTCAGGCTTATCAAACACCCTAAAATCAAATAGGGCTACCTCATTTGGGGAGGGAACTGGACCTGGGAGCAGCAGCTCAGGTTTTTTGCTTCTTTTAAAATTTTATCTCTTAGTTGACACAAAATAGTGAGTAACATTGACCAAAAAATCAAAACTCATAATTAATGACCAACTGATTACTGACTATGAGCAATTAAAATAGTATTTAAGATTGGCAAGTACACAAGAAATCTTAACATTCAGATAAGAAAATACTTGAAAAATATTTTCTCAAGTTTTATAACAATTCTAAAATTTTACATGATATTTTGAATGAAAATTGTGAAGCATAAAGAATGTCTAACCTATCAAAATAAAAAATATGAACCACTGATGCTAGAGGAATAGCTAACTTTTCTTTTTTTCTCCAATAAAATGTATAAAATTATTAGAATATGATGAGGTAATCAAAGAGTAGGTCACCAAAAGTAAAGGTGAAAGGGATTATGGAGTTTTTTATATGAGACTGGAAAAAAATATGACAAAATGGTCACAACTGTGCCTTTTGAGTGGTCAGAATGAGGGTTTAAGGTTGTTATATTTTTGTGGGATTCTGGGGTTTTCTTGTTTCTTTTCGAAACTTTTTCCAGTTATACATTACTTTAAAAGGAGAAGACATAAGAGCAGGAATCAGAGACAGACCCAAGCTCTACAAAAACTGTTCTACGTACTAGCTCTGTGAGTGTAGTAGATATCCTTTTTGCTCTGAGCCTGAGTTTGAGGTACAGAATGTGAATCGGATCACCAGTCCTTCCTATTACCTAGGTTTTGTACAAGGTTGAAAATAAGAGGTGGAAGATACTTTAAATGATAAAATAATTAATATGCATAGTATTATTTATTCCATTTACACTTGCAATTTTACAAGCTTTTTGGAAGGGATGTATCTTATATATAATTTTCCAAAATGATAGAACTAAAGCGAACCTGGATTTTCTTCAGTTCTACAAAATAGTTATTTTTGCCCTAAATCACACAGCCATTTACTCTCCCTTTTAATTATTTGAAATGCATCCTTATAAACAGATTCCATATCTATAGTACAGATTACTTCAGTAATTTTGAGACATGTTGAATAACAGCTGTACCCACAAACTTGAATGATAATCCTGTAATCCAGCAATTTTCAACCTTTTTCATCTCATGGCACATATAAACTAGTTACTAAAATTCTACAGCACACCAAAAAAATATATTTTTGCCAATCTGACAAAAAAATAGGTATAATTTTCATTGATTTACAAAACAAAAGAATAATAATAGTAATTACCTCCTTTTGGTCCAGAGTGACTTTTTAAAAAATCAGGTGCCTAGCTCTGGCTAGTGTGGCTCAGTTGGTTGCAGTGTCCTATCATAAACCAAAAGGTTGCAAGTTCAATTACCAGCCAGAATACGTACCTGGTTGCAGGTTCAGTCCTCGGTTGGGGCACATGTGAGAGACAACCAGTCAGTGTTTCTCTCTCACACTAATATTTCTGTTCCTCTTGCTTACCCTCCCTTCTTCTCTCTCCAAAACCAATAAGCATGTCCTCTAGTGAGGATAAAAAAAATCAGGTACTTATATTTGTATATACGGATGTCTGATACCACAAATTAACCAACTAGAACCTACCTTATTATACAATGTGACCAATAAGGTACAACTCTATTATATGACCTATACTGACAATCTAAGGGAAAAGAGGTCAGTGTTCTAGACTAAATAGTCAGGTATTGCATGTTTTAAAGGTTCTTGCAGTACAAAGTTTGAAAATCAGTGCTATAATCAGAAGAATCTTCTACTTTTTGTCTTTTTTTCAGGTGAATGGTGATATTCCTCCTCGGTTAAAAAAAAGTGCTCATGAAATTATTCTGGACTTCATCAGATCAAGACCTCCTTTAAATCCAGTATGTAATTTGATATATTCCTCTTGATTGGAGTTCACAGAATAAATTATTCTCCTGTAGGGTGTTATCTCTAGAACTTAGCTCTTAAAGTGGTTCATTTTTACACTAAGCGTTTATTCTCAGAATGATGACTCCCAACTATAGATTACATTTAAGTCACAGGAAAATACTTAACATTTGTTTAATACAAGGCTATCTTAGGATATTTTAATTCAGAACAACCTGGGTTATGGTGGAAAATCTGGACAAATACTTCCTAGAATAATGGCTAAATATAATACCAAATTGTTCCTAGTATGGATTGCCTGCTCTTCCAGTTTACTTTATAGTGCTGATAACCTCCTTGGTTAAAGTGTCATTTCAATACTATTTTGCAGTAAATGCACCCTATTGTCATCTACTTTTATATTAATTGTCTTCTTCTGCTAACAGAGTTGTTACTAATGACCATGGAATCAGAATATTTTAATACAGATGGACATTGGTTTATGGTTTCTTTGTTCCTCACTTCTTTTCCTCTTCACTCAATAGCCAGTGCTTACCAATCCCTCGTAAACCTGTGTACATTCATTAGTCTGGAAGGAAATGGTGTCTCTGTCCTAGTTTGTGTATATCTGAAGCATAATTAACAATCCCTTTTATAAACATTTTTAAAAGAAGGAACAGAGGCTACCTAGGAAATAATTCTAAGAATGCAGGTCATGGTAGAGAACAAAGAGTGTGGAGTCAAAGGAACCTGGATTTACACACTAGGTAGAAAATTTAGCAGCCACATGTCTCTGAGAAAGTAAATCAGCCTGCTGGAGCCTTTCTTTATTCAACTATAGAATGAAGATAATAATAATAATAATCTGAGAAGGTTGTGATGACTTAAAAATATTAGTTTCAAGAACTACGATAATGTTAGATAAAGTATAGCTTGCATTTTAATTGATTGTCTGGCACGCTTGCATATAGAGGACATCATTTTAACTTCAGAAAATTGTCTCTTTAAAATTAGTTGAGCACATATGACTAAATAACTATGAAATTCAGCAATCTCCTTATCACTTTAGGAATCTTGATAATGACTTAAAAATAGTCTTTTATCAACAGGGTTGCCATCAGGAAAAGCATTTGATCAACACCTATTTATGACAAAAACTCTTAGTAAATTGGGAATAGAAGGATCATACCTCAACATAATAAAGGCCACATACAAAGAATCTACAGCCAACATCATACTCAATGGACAGAAACTAAAAGTGTTTCCTCTAAGGTCAGAACAAGATAGGATGTCCTCTTTCACTACTCTTATGCAGCACAGTACTGGAAATTCTAGTCACAGCAACCAGACAAGAAGAAGAAATAAAAGGCAACCAAATTGGAAAGGAGGAAGTAAAGCTGTCATTATTGATAGGCAATGTGATATTGTACATAGAAAGCCCTGTAGGCTCCATCAAAAAACTACTAGACCTAATAAATGAATTTGGCAAAGTAGCATGATACAAAATCAATTTTCAGAAATTGGTGGCATTTTTATACACCAATAATGAACTATCAGAAAGGAATATTAAGTAAGTGGGAAACAATCCCATTTACTATTGCAACAACCAAAAAAAAAAAAAAATGAGGTATCTTGGAACAAATTTAACCAAGGAGGTAAAAGACCTGTATTTGGAAAACTATATGACACTGAAGAAAGAAGTTGGGAAGGATACAAATAAATGGAAGAATATACTGTGTTCATGGATTGGAAGAATTAATATCATTAAAAAGTCCATGCTGCAGAATGCAATCTACAGATTCAACACAATTTCTATTAAGATACCAATGGCATATTTCACAAATCTAGAAAAAATGTTCCAAAAATTTATATGGAACTAAAAAAGACTGTGAAGAGCCTCAGCAATCCCAAGAAAGAAGAAGAACAAAGTCAGAGGGATTACAATACATGATACCAAACTATCCTGTAAGGCCACTGTAATCAAAACAGTCTGATACTGGTATAAGAGCAGACACATAGATCAATAGAACTGAACAGGGAGCCTGGAAATAAAACCATGCCTTTATAGTCAATTAATAGTTGACAAATGAGGCAAGAGCATACAATGGTGTAGACAGTCTCTTCAATAAATGGTGTTGACAGAATTGTACTGGTACATGTAAAAAAATGAAACTAGACCACCATCTTACACCATACACCAGAATAAACTCAAAATGGATAAAAGACTTAAACGTAAGTTGTGATACCATGAAAATCCTAGAGGAAAACATAGGCAGTAAAATTTCAGATATCTCATGTGGCAATATTTTTGCTGATATATCAACTAGAGCAAGGGAAATAAAGAAAAAAATAAACAAATGGGACTACATCAAATTAAAAAGCTTCTGCACGGCTAAAGAAACCATCATCAAAATGAAAAGGCAACCAACCATATGGGAGAACATATTTGCCAATGACACAGCAGACAAGGGTTTAAGCTCTAAAATTTGTAAAGAATTAATATAACTCAACACCAGGAAGACAAATAATCCATGAAAAAATGGGCAAAAGACCTGAGTAAACACTTCTCCAAGGACAAGATACAGATGGCCCATAGATACATGAAAAAAAAATGCCCAAATCACCTGCCATCGGACAGATGCAAATTAAAACCACAATAAGTAAGGTATCACCTCACACCCATTGTGTTAAAATGGGTATCATCAATAAATCAACAAACAACCAGTGCTGGTGAGGTTGTGGAGAAAAGGGAACACCTAGTGCACTGTTGGTGGGAATGCAGACTGGTGCAACAACTGTGGAAAACAGTATGGAATTTCCTCACAAAATTAAAAATGGAATTGCATTTTAACCCAGCAATTCCACTTCTGGGAATATATCCAAAGAATCCTGAAATACCAATTCAAAAGAATATCTGCACCGCTGTGTTCACAGCAGCATTATTTACAATAGCCAAGGAAACAACCTAAGTGCCCCTCAGTAGATGATTGGATAAAAAAAGCTGTGGTACATTTACACAATGGAATACAACAGAACATTAAAAAAGAAGGAATTCTTACCTTTTGTGACAGCATGGATAAAACTGGAGAATATTATGCTAAATGAAATAAGCCAGGCAATGAAAGACAAATATCATATAATCTCACTTATAACTGAAGAATCTAAGGAACAAAATTAACTAATGAGCAAAATAGATTCAGAGGCACAGAAACAAGGAACAATCTGACAGCTGTAGGAGGGGAGGGGGAAATTGGGATTGGTGAAAGAAGGTGAAGGGATTACACAAAAAAATATTAATCACCTGTGGACATGAACAATGGTGTGGGGATTGACTATGGGAAGGAGGGGTCTAGGGGGAGGAAGATAATGGGGAGAAAATTGAGACAACTGTAATAGCATAAACAATAAAAAAAATTTAATAAAAGGATACTGTAGAAGATACAGTATTGTCATTACCTTTTGAAATAATGAGAAAAAAGTTACAATCAATAAAATATAATTTCATAATACTATACTGTATGAATGTACTTAACATTATTTAAAGGCAACTACTCAGAGTCTTCAACCATTATGGTTTTTTTTTCAAGGCCTCAGCCAGAAAACTAAAACCCACTCCACCACGCCCACGGAGCCTCCATGAAAGAATACTAGAAGAAATCAAAGCAGAAAGAAAGCTGCGGCCTGTCTCACCAGAAGAGATTAGACGTAGCAGATTAGGTGAGTCAACTACTTGACAAACTCATGGTCGTGAGTTACCCACTTGAAAAAGTGTCTTTATACAACTATCTTAGTAAAAAATTATGGTATAGTATTACAAAGTCAAGATAGTTCATGTAGTTCTTATTCCTTGTTTCTTACTTTCTCTCTCTCTCTCTCTCCCCCTCTTCCTCTCACACATACACTCTCTCTTACTTAAAATTTATACTTGATAAATTTTATACACATACATTTATACTTATACTTGACTATGTATACTTGATACATAGAATATGAAATTCTTCCTCTTTATGTCACTGAACTATACAAGAGCATCATGGCATAATAGAACAAGCTCTACCAATCTCTAGATTGTAGTTTTAGGAAGTGTCTTTACCTCTTTGAGTGTCTATTTCTTTGTCAGCAAAAGAAGGATAAAAATTCCTCTAAACTTTCATTATGGCTTTTATGTAAGAATTAAATAAAATTGTTGTCAGAATACTTTATAAATTTTAATAAATATACAAGGATAAGTCATGTTTTAAAGTAAAGATGATAGTTTTAATTCAAGTTTTTATTGTTATAATTATGGGTTCAAAGATAAGATATAATGTGATGAAAGCATCAATTATCTGATATCACTTATTCCCAAACTTCCTTTATATTTATTTTATTTAATGTTTTTAATGTGTACTACAAAAACACATTGATTTTTATTTATAAATAGACTTTGTCATGAAATATTTGTAAACATTTTACATATACAACTCTCCAATTTGTAAGATGCCAAAAGATTCAGAGAAACTCCCTTTAGGAAAATAGATCATAGTGGCACCTGAATAGGAAAGGAATCAGTTCTGTGACACTACACTCTCCTAGTTTTCTCCTCTGTCCTCTGATCTTTTTTTTCTTTTTTGATACTTTTCTTGATTCTTCAAGTTTCTATCTTGGGCTTCTTCCTTTCGGCCATACCCTTTTTCATGGTTTCTGTTTCTGGCTATCTTCCAGTTTCAATCTACAGCACAGATTTCTCTTAAAGTTCAGACTCATACATCCATCTCTCTACTAGATAGGGCCTCCTTAGATCCTACAAGCAAGACAGGCCCAACAAGTCCACAAGTGAATTCATTTGCTGTCTCCCCCAACCATCTCCTCCTTTTTTCCATCTCAGGATGCCCAAGACAAACCTCAGCATCATATTTCACTTTTAACAGCCAAGCCCTGTTGGTTTGACTTCTGGATCTTTCTAGCCTTCCACTCGTTAGCCCCACAGCCACTATCTTAACCCAGGCTGTCATCATCTCTTGTCAAATTTATTGCATTACTTCTTACTGCTCTCCCTACATCCAGCTCTAAACTCTTGATCTCTCCATAATATTCTTTGACTCTCAGCACATCTGTTACATTGTGACCTTCATGATGACAGGACCCATGTCTGTCCAGTTCATTATTGTGTCCCTAGTCCCTAGTACAGGGACTAGGCTATAAAAAGTACTCCCATAGGTGTTGAAATTTTTAAATATACCTTGGAATTACAGAGCCACAAAGTAAAAGTTATATCAATTAATCCCTCTCTAATTGTTATGGCAGCAAGTGTCATCTTTTAAAATGATGTTTAAAGTATGCAAAGTGATAAATCCATATGAGCTTTAATATAATAATGAATCAAAATGTATAAACCATGTGAACCAAGAATTCTTATCCTGGGAGTCCTTGAATGAGCCTAAGGAGGGTCTGTGAATGCCCTGAAAGGGGTCTGTTTCATTTTAAACAAATTATATGCTAATAGAAGACATGTTTTATAATAAATATCAATTTTATGCTGATTATATTTTAATATTATTCCTTGGTATTTCACAACAACCATAATTGGGCTATATAGAAAGTCATTGTTCTATATGGGTCCCCTGTATGAGATCTTAGATGGCATCAATGTAACCTGGCAGCCAAGGAGAGTGGACTGGAATGCGCATGTGTGAACAATGACAACTTCACTGTACTAGTCAGTGGGAGTGGTAGACGCCATTGAGTGAGCATGTGTACTATTTGGCTGTCACATGCAAAATGATTGATTGGGTAGAGCAACAAATCTGAATCAAATTTTGTGTTAAGCTTGAACATTTCTCCATGGAAACTATTCATAAGATTCAGAAGGCTGCAGCTGTGGGCAGTTGGTGATTGACAGATTCATCACGACCATGCACCTGCTCATATATCACATCTTATGCAGTTTGTTTATGAAACATCAAATCACCCAAGTAACTCAGTCTCCCTACAGCCCAGATTTGGCACCCTGCAACTTCTAGCTTTTCCCAAAACTAAAAATCACCTTCGAAAGCAAAAGATTTCAGACTGTTGATGAGATTTAGGAAAATACGATGAGGCAGCTGATGTGTGAAGTTCCAAGGTATATACTTTGAAGGGGACCAAGGCATCATTGTCCTATGCACAATGTTTCTTGTTTCTTTTATCTTCTTCAATAAATGTCTATTTTTCACAGTACATGGCTGGATACCTTCTGGACAGACATTGTATATACATTTTTCTTGAATGAAGAGAATTAGAACCACTATGAAAAAATAAGGAAATAGTATTGTAATATGGTTGTTGTAGACTACATTTGTTTCATTACTATACCTTGAGAAGGAATAATGGAGGTAATGGAAGAGATTTCAACAAACGTATAAAGTAAAACAAATAGATCGCCATGAGAAAAGTAACCTTCATGATTTGCAGGAGTAAAGAGTAATTAAGCTTAGGGATGATAAACTTTAACGGAAGTAGTACCAATAGAATAGAGAAAGGAACAAAAAAAGCATAATGTGCTTGTATTACTTGGACAGTGTATGACATAGAGTTTCTTTGTTTTCCCAATAGTTTTTTGAACCTTTATTTTCTATTAAACATTGTGTCAGCTGTTGTGGTTCAGAGAAGAATAAGGCATTGTCCCTGCCCACAAATGCTTACAAAAGAGTGACTCTGGAGTATCATGCATCTTCATGTTGCAAGAGATACACATGAGTGGTAACAGCAGCCAGTAAGAGGGCATTAAGTGAGGCCATTTGAGGGAGTTTAAGCAAGAGACTAGCAGTCCTTGGAAGCATCAAGGAAACACTCTCAAACTGCATGGAAGATCATCACAGCTTTTGTCACATATTCTTCTGTTTCATTTTAAACAAATTATATGCTAATAGAAGACATATTTTACAATAATTAAATATCAATTTTATGCTGATTATATTTTAATATTATTCCTTGGTATTTCACAACAACCATAATTGAGCTATATAGAAAGTCATTGTTCTATGAGTTTTCCAGAATTCTGCCTTCAAAGTGATCTTAAATTTTAACTGAACGGTAAAGAATTTAGGCTTATTATTTCTGTAGATGTATATTGGCTCTTACAGTTTTGCTTTGGGAAATTTTGTTAGGATAAAGTTGGCAGAATTAACTTGAAGAAATGTTTCCCTAAATATTTTATAACCATTCCTCTCCATGTGATTGCAAGTAGATACCTACTGTTGAAGTGGGGGAAATATGTAAATGTGTAAAGAAGAAATGTTATTCATAATTTCAACAGCCAGAGGCACTCATTGCAAATCTACTTGTGCATTATGAAATGGAAACAAAAACTGTACATACAGTATTCTGCTCTCTTCACTTAACATTATATGTAGCATGAATATCTTCCCGTGTCATTAAAGATAACTCAAAACATTATAAGAACATAATATCCTTACATATGGCTAAATTGTGTTTTATTTACCTATTTCCTTATTATTGTTTTACAGACTATTTTTCCCATTAAGTCTGAAATTACTATTCTTGTACATAGTGTTCATATCTGATCATTTTCTTTTTCCTAACATCTCCTACTGTATTGAGGTTTTGGGTTTCAAATGTAAGTTGTTCCATTAAAATCTTCATTTTCCAATATGGCTGGTGTGGCTCAGTGGATTGAGTACCAGCCTGACAGCCAAAGGGTCGCCAGTTTATTTCCCAGTCATGGCATATGCCTGGGTTGTGGGCCATGTCCCCAGTGGGTAACACACGAGAGACAACCACACATTGATGTGTCTCCCAGTCTTTCTCCTTCCTTCCCCTCTCTTTAAAAATAAATAAATAAAACATTTTTTTTAAAAATCAGAGCGTTCTGGCCAAGATTGAGGTATAGGTAGAAACCCTTCACTTCCTTACACATCCAAAAGGAGGATAACAACCAATATAAAAACAATAAACAACCAAAAGTGCCAGAAAATGAAACTGCATGGAACTCCAACAACAAAGGAATTAAAGAAACATTCAGTCAGACTGGTAGGAAGGAGCCAGGCAGACAAGGAGACCTGGGGCAAGGAGACAGACCATGTGGGCAGGGCAGGCTGGGAGGTCCAGAAGGAAGGCAATGGACCACATGAGCAAGGCAGGGCTGGCTGAATGGAAAACTGAGATGCAAAGCTAGCCATAAACTATTGTGGGGATTGCCACTGCAGGAAACTCCCAGTCTCACACAAGAGTTCATTGGAAAGTGAAGCTAGAGCTGAGCAAGTGAGCCTAGCCACATTGTTCCCTCTCTGACCTCTCCCCCACAGACAGAGCCAAAACACAGCAAAGAGGGTTGCCCTGCCATGGACAATACCTAAGCCCCCCCTTTTTTTAAAATATAATAGGTGCACCAAGACAAAGAAATATGGCCCAAATGAAAGAACAGATCAAACTCCAGAAAAAGAGGTAAGCGACGAGGAGATAGCCAACCTATCTGATACAGAGTTCAAAACATGGTAATTAGGATGCTGACAGAACTGACTGACCTAAATATTCAGGGAACCAACAGTGAAGGGGAAGGAAACCAGGACTCAAATCAACGATTTGGAACAAAAGGAAGAATTAAACATCCAATCAGAACAGAATGAAGAAACAACTCAAAAAAATGAGGAGAGGCTTATAAACCACTGGGATCGCTTTAAATGTTCCAATATCTTAATCATAGGGGTACCAGAAGGAGAAGAACAAGAGCAAGAAGTTGAAAACTTATTTGAACAACAGTGAAGGAAAACTTCCCCAATCTGGCAAAGGAAATAGACTTCCAGGAAGTCCAGTAAGCCCAGAGAGTCCCCCAAAAAATTGAACCCAAAGAGGAACACACCAAGGCCCATCATCAGTAAGTTACCCAAGATTAAAACTAAAGAGAATCTTAAAACCAGCAAGAGGAAAGGATACAGTTACATACAAAGGGGTGCCCATATGGCTACAGCTGATTTCTCAAAAGAAACATTACAGAAAATCAAAGGGACAAGAAGGGACTGGAAAGAAGTATTCAAAGTCATGGAGTACAAGGACCTACATCCAAGATTAGTCTATACGGCAAAGCTATCATTTAGAATAGATGGGCAGATGAAGTGCTGCCCAGATAAGGCCAAGTTAAAGGAGTTCATCTCATCACCAAGCCCTTATTCTATGAAAGGTTAAAGGAACTTATCTAAGAAATTGAAAAAGATAAAAAACCATGAACAGTAAAATGACAGCAAACTCATTGGTGCTTTCCACAGTGGCTGCACCAATTTGCATTCCCACCAACAGTGAAAAAGGGTTCCCTTTGTTCTACCTTCTCACCAGCAGTAGCTGTTTGTTGATTTATTGATGATACCCATTCTGACAGGTGTGAGATGATATTTCATGGTGGTTTTAATTTGCATTTCTGTATTGATTAGTGATGTTGAACATCTTTTCATATGTCTTTGGCATCTCTGTGTCCTCTTTGGAGAAGTGTCTATTCAGGTCCTTTGCCTGTTTTTAATTAAATTGTTTTCTTGATGTTGTGTTTTATATGTACATTATAAATTTTGGATATTAACCCCTTATCAGTTATATCATTGATAAATATGTTGTATTCAGTGGATTGTCATTTCATTTTGTTGAGGGTTGCCTTTGTTGTGCAAAAATGTTTTAGTTTGATGTAGTTCCTTTGTTTATTTTTTTCCCCTTGACCAGGATGATATATCAGAAAATATCGCCACTAGAAATATCTGAGATTTTACTGCCTTGTTTTCTTTTAGGATTTTTATGGTTTCAGGTCTAACATTTAAGTATTTGATCCATTTTGAATTTATTCTTGTGTGTGGCATAAGAAGGTGGTCTAGTTTCTTTTTCTGCACATCTGCCCAATTTTCCCACTACCATTTATTGAATGAACTGTCTTTACACTGTTGTATGTGCTTGCTTCCCCTTTTGAATGTTTATTGACTATAAAGGTGTGGGTTTATTTCTGGGCTCTCTATTCTGTTCCATTGATCTATTCATTTGTTTTTATATGTATAGTTTCATATGTCTAATATCAAACTATACTACAATTACTATGGCCTTATAGTATAGTTTGTTATTAGACAACATTATTCCTTCAGCTTTGTTCTTCTTTCTATGGATTGCTGTCGCTATGTGGAGCCTTTTGTGGATTAATATAAATTTTTGGAATATTTGTCCTAGTTCAGTGAAATACTTCATTGGAATCTTGATAGGGATTGCAGTGGATAACCTGGATAAAATGGATGAATTCCTAGAAACACGCAGTATTCCAAAATTAAATAGGGGAAAATCAGATAATCTGAATAGATAGATTACACCTAGTAAAACTGAAGCAGTAATCAAGAAACTCCCAACAAACAAAAGCCCTAGTACAGATGGCTTCACAGGTGAATTTTACCAAACATTCTGAAAAGAACTAACACCTCTCCTTCTCAGACTATTTCATAAAATTCAAGAGGAGGAAATGCTCCCAAACTTATTTTACAAGGCCAGTATTATCCTGATTCCAAAAACCAGATAAAGACTAAAAAGACAAAATTACAGGCCAATATCACTGATGAACATGATGCTAAAATCCTCAGCAAAATGCTAGCATGCTGAGTACAGCAATGCACCAGAAAGATCATACGCGCTTTTTAAGTGGAATATATTCCAGGAATGCAAGGTTGGCACAACATTCACAAATCAAAAAATGTGATACACCACAGAAACAAAATGAAGTATAAAAACCACATGATTATATCAGTAGATGCAGAAAAAGTACTTGATAAAATACAGCAACCATTTATGATAAAAACTCTCAGCAAAGTAAGATTAGAGGGAACATACCTAAATATAACAAAGGCCCTTTATAATAAACTCAGCATCATATTCAAGAGGCAAATACTACAAGCATTCCCCTTGAGACTGGGAACAACACAGGGATGTCTGCTTTCACCTCTCTTATTCAACATAGTACTGGAAGTCATAGCTACAACAATCAGACAAGAAAAAATAAAAGGCATCTGATTCAAAAGGAAGAAGTAAAACTGTCATTATTTGCAGATGATACTGTATGTAGAAAACCCCAGATGTTTCACCAAGAAACTACTAGAACTGATAAATTCAGTAAAGTATCAGGATACAAAATAAACATCCAGAAATCAGTTGCATTTTTATATACCAAAAATGAACTTATCAAAAAAGGAAATGTAGAAAACAATCCTATTCACAACTATTCCAAAAAGAATAAAATAGACTTCTGGCCAAGATGGAGGTTTAGGTAGATACACTGTGCCTCTTCACAAAACCAAAAGGACAACAGTAATTTAAAAACAAAAAACACCTAGAACTGACAGCAAATTGAACTGTATGGAAGTCCAATAACCAAGGAGTTAAAGAAGAAACATCCATCCAGACTGGTAGGAGGGGTGGAGAGGGGCAGCTGGACAAAGAGGACTCCCAGCAAAGAGGTGGTGGAGGACAGGGGTGGGCAAGGCGGTGGCTGGTCAGCAAGGGAGCAGCTGGCGGACCTGCAAGGCAGCAGCTGTTGGAGCGCATGGTCACACATTCACATGCAGATAACCCTGGAAGAACACCCGGGAACGAGATAGATCATGCAACCCCAGGGCGCCAGCACAGGGAAAATAAAGCCTCAAAGAACACTGATTGAACACACCTGTGGGGGTCAAGGCAGCAGTGGGAGAAACTCCCAGCCTCACAAGAGAGTTTGTTGTGGAGAGACCCACAGGGTCCTAGAAGGTACACAAGCCAACCCACCTGGGAGTCCCACCAGAAGGAGCCACTTTGCTTGTGGGTAGCAGGAAAAGTGACTGAAATCCAGCAGAGAGTGGACTAAGTGCCATTATTCCCTCTCGACCCCTTCCCCACACACAGTGTCACAATGCAGCCACATGAGTTGCCCCATCGTGGTGAACAACTAAGGCTTTGCCCCTCACTATGTAACAGGTGTGCCAAGACCAAAAAAATGGCTCAAATGAAAGAACAGATCAAAGATCCAGAAAAAAAACAACTAAGCGGCAAAGAGATAGCCAACCTATCAGATGCACAGTTCAAAGCACTGGTGATCAGGATGCTCACAGAATTGGTTGATTTTGGTCACAAATTAGATGAAAAAATGAAGGCCACACTAAGTGAAATGAAGGAAAATGTACAGGGAACGAAAACTGAGGGGAAGTAAACCAGGACTCAAATCAATGGAGTGGACCAGAGGGAAGAAAGAAATATTCAACCAAAAAAGAATGAAGAAACAAAAATTCAAAAAAAAAATGAGGAGAGGCTTTGGAACCTCCATGACATCTTTAAATGGTCCAACAACAGAATTATAGGGGTGCCAGAAGGGGAAGAGCAAGAGCACCAAATTGAAAACTTATCTGAACAAATAATGGAGAACTTCCCCATCTGACAAAAGAAATACACTTCCAGGAAGTCCAGGGAGCTCAGAGAGTCCCAAAGAAATTGGGCCCAAGGAGGAACACACCATGGTACATCATAATTACATTACCCAAGAGGAAAAATAAGGAGAGAATCTTAGAAGCAGCAAGAGAAAAGGAGACAATTACCTACAAAGGAGTTCCCATCAGACTGTCAGCTGATTTCTCAAAAGAGACTTTACAGGCAAGAAGGGACTGGAAAGAAGTATTCCAAGTCATGAAAGGCAAGGACTTACATCCAAGATTGTTCTATCCAGCAAAGCTTTCATTTAGAATGGAAGGGCAGATAGAGTGTTTCTCAGATAAGGTCAAGTTAAAGGAGTTCATTCATCATCACCAAGCCCTTATTATATGAAATGTTAAAGGGACTTATCTAAGAAAAAGAAGATCAAAAAGATGAACAGTAAAATGACACCAAACTCATAATCATTGACAACCACACCTAAAACAAAAGCAAAAGCAAACTAATTAAACAAGTAGAACAAGAACAGAACCACAGAAATGGAGATCACATGGAGGGTTATCAATAGGGGAGTGGGAGAGAGGGAGAAAAGGTACAGAGAATAAGTAGGATAGATGGTAGGTAGAAAATAGACAGGGGGAGGTTAAGAATAGTATAGGAAATGGAGAAGCCAAAGAACTTTTATGTATGACCCATGGACATGAACTAAAGGAGGGAATGTGGGTGGGAGGGGTCGTGCAGGGAGGGAGGGCAGTGAATGGGGGAAATGGGACAACTGTAATAGCATAATCAATAAAATACATTTTAAAAAAAGAATAAAATACATAGGAATAAATTTAACCAAGCTTATAAAAGACCTATAGTCAGAAAATTATAGTACAATAAAGAAAGATACTGAAAACAGTACAAATAAGTGAAAGCACGTGTTCATCAATAGGAATATTAGTATCATTAAAATGTCAATACTGCCCATGTATAAACTTTTTTAAAAGTTTTATTGCGATATAATTTACCTACTGTAAAATTCACCCACTTAAAGTATACAATAAATGGTTTTTAGTATGTGATAAAAATTTTAAAACATTTCAATAGGAAATAAATGTTTATTCTTAAGAAGTTATATTTTTTGAGCTTTTACTATGTGCTAAGCACTGTTGTAAGTACCTTTTTGTTTTGTTTGTTTGTTTTTTGTTTTTCTAGTTAAAGAATCATTTAATCCTCTATATAACAATCCCATGAGACAGGTATCATTATTACCATTTTCTAGATGAAGTAACTGAAACACAGAGAATGTAAGTATCTTGCCTAGAATCACACTGCTAGTAAGTGGCAGAGTTGATATTTGAATGTAGGGATTCTGGCTCCTGAGACCTCTTTTCAACTTCTAGATTACCTTGTCCACAACAGACAATTGATTGACATGTTGCAATGTTGCTAGTTCCTGAATTGGATTTTTTATAAAATGTTTCACCTTTATGCAGATAGCCAAATTTTCATTCTAAAATTATTTAAGAACACATTTATCCTTAAATTTTAAGGATTTTGTGTGTTCCTTAAAACCATGTTTTTAAAAATGGCTGGTTTTTTTTCTTTTGATCTATGTTATACTGAAGTCAAAAGTCCTATATTATGGTATTTTAAAATGTTTGTGTCTTGATCATGCATTTATTTTTAACATGTTCTTTATAAAGTTATTTTTTCTTTTACTTCCTTTGAAGTCTTAGTGATGGAATAGAAACTAAGACTCATGGTTTCATTATATCTCAGATTTTTATTCACTACCTTCTTTCTGCCTTCAAGTCTGAAAGTGCCACTCCAGGCCTTGAAACTTCTCTTTTTTGTTCTCTGTGTATATTCCTCACAGCTGAATTGTTTTCTTTTTATTGTTTGTTTTCGTTTTTCAGCATAGTGACCACTTAGCATGTCTTACAGTTTTTAGTTTTAAGGTAAAAAAAAATGCTTTCACACCTGACATGGGTTTTGTGGTTTCCATGAAAAACATTTCATTCATCTACTTGTTCAAACATGTCAGAAAAAGAAAATTGAAAGGCTTCTTCTAAGCCATGGTCAGTGAAATAAAATACTGTGTTTATTCGAAAACAATATACTTAAAAAAAATTAAAACTGCAGTAAATCTGTTGTCTATGCAAGGTTTGTGAAAGAACCATTACACCACACCTATGGAACATGGCTACTGATCCTTACAGTTGCTGTCACTCATTCACAGTCTTCTAAAGCAATGATGTCAAAGACTAAGACAGAACTTTGATTTAAGACAACAGTAAAAACCTTTCAAAAAACAAAGTTTTGACACTTCTTGTTCTCTAGCATTTAAGTAGCTAACCTAAAAAACTGTCAGCTACTTCAGAGGACTACTACTCCTCAGTAGATGGGCAAGAGTTGTCATTTGTATCTCTTTGCACCCTGGAAGTGGAACCTAGTCACAAGTGATTCTGAGTGCTATTAGCAGTATAAAAACAGAAAAGCACTGTAATAGCTTTGGCTGTGAAATATGTTTTCTGGGTTTGTTGTACAATTTTAGGCCCTGCCTATTAAGTAAAGAGGGATTAATAGCAAAAAAAGTAACTGCTAATAACTAAATTTGAGATGTAAAATTGGTTCTTTTTAAATCAAGTTTTTAGACTACATGAACGAAGTTTTTGAGCCACCTTAACCCTCATAAATTATTTTTCAGGTTGGAATTTTCTATTTTGGAAGCCATCATTTTGAAAGTAAAATGAGAATAAGATGTTGGAACTAACACTTTCTTTTAGAATTTTCTTTTATGTGCCATGGAATTGTTGGCACACCTTAAATACAAATTCATATTTAAAGAACCAGAGAGTCCTAGTATCATATTCTGTTTATTAATATTTACAGAGCATCTTTCAACTGCTAAACTAGCTTCCATTTTTTAAATTTCTTTTTATATTTTAGGTCTCAAGCATGACTAATATTTGCACTTTCAAGAAACTCATTTAAGTATTTTACACTCTTCACTTGCTACTTTTCATTGACCACTAAAGAGCTTTTTCTATTCTCTTTATCTGCTTGATGAATATTTTTATTTTATCAACCATTTGCAGAGTAACCTTGTTAAAAAAATTGGTCTGGAAAATAAACTCAGAAGTTTCATGGAACATATATGGTACTGCCAATCTCTAAAAGTTGGCAATATATATTACAGACACCCTATCTCTTCAATATCTCCTAAAGAGGTTTTCATCAGTTGGAATGTATGGTTGGCTACCTAAGCACATTGACTGTGGGCTAACACAAATTAGGCACAGGTGGCTGATCTGGACAGTATATATACCCACACACACATACATAGGTATACTATTGGTTCTTATAGGTTATATTATGTATTGTGTGTTGGAAAGAAAGATCTTGGTACTTAACATTTTTGATATAGAAGAGAACAAAAAAATTTTATTTACTTTCACTGCTTATCATTTGCTAAAGTTTATTTCATACCTTAGTATATGAACTTCATGATTTCTACATAGTATATTCTTAATTTCTTGTACTATGTTTGCTTTCATTGTTACATTTTGACTCATCAATTTAAATGTCCCCAATGATAAATGGAAAAGATAGATCCATTCTTCTAACTAATGCAAAGATTGGATGCAAAGTTGAAAAATTAACTAAGTAGTAAATATTGAAACATGGCATAGATAATTTCTCTGAAGTTAAGTGTAAAACAAGACATAATATACATTCTATCGCATAGGATGTACGCATACACTATTGCATGTATAGGATGCATGCAATCCTATGACATGCAATCCTATACATGCAATACTTAGAAATATTAATGTCTTAGAAATATTAATTCTTAGTGGAAAATCTTAATCCATTCAGCATTAGTTATTTTTTTTTCAATGCACACATTAAATATGTACTCTGTATCCCAGTATGCCCTACTAAAATAAGGCAGCATCTGGCTGTATAACACACATAGAGCTATTACACAAAGTATTTAATATCATGGTTAATGCATTTTAGATTCTGAGTTTGATGTATGTGACTTCTAAAGCCATATCTAGCATCTTAAGTATTGTGCTTACTTATAAATATCATCACTTTTTTCAAAACAAATTCTGTCTATAGAAGTACAAAATCTTATCTAATATTTGGTTTTCTCATTTGATGCACTGAAGTAATGAGCATTCATTTATTTGAACAGAAAAGTATAAGTAATCAAACTACTTAAAATTATGTTTGCCCCTCCTGGTGTGGCTCTGTTGGTTGGGTGCCAAAAGGTCACTGGTTCGGTCCCTGGGCAGGGCACAGCCTGTCAGTGTTTCTGTCTCGCATCACTGTTTCCCTTCCTCTCTTTCTCCTTTCCTTTCCCCTCTCTCTAAAATAGAAAATTAAATTTAAAAAATATATGTTCAGGACTTCCAGCCAAGATAGAGGCATAGGTGGACACACTGTGCCTCCTTGCACAACCAAAAGGACAATAATTTAAAAACAAAAAAACAACTAGAACTGACAGAAAACCAAACTGTAAGGAAGTCCGACAACCAAGGAGTTAAAGAAGACACACTCATCCAGACTGGTAAGAGGGGTGAAGATAGGCAGTGGGGTAGAGAGGACTTGCAGCAAGGTGGTGGTTGGAGGACTGGAGCGGGCAGTGTGCCAGATGTCGGACCCAGTGAGGCAGCAGATCGTTGAGCAGGGCATGAAAGGCTACAGCTGGCCTGCAAGGCAGCAGTGGGTAGACCCAGCAAGGCAGCACATTGTGGACTGGGTGGTCCCACATTCCCATGCATATGAACTGGGAGGAACAAGTGGGGAGAGGCAGACCACAAAAACCAGGGCTGCAGCACAAGGATATAAAAGCCTCAAACCACTCATTGAAAACACCTGTGAGCATTGAGGTAGCAGTGGGAGAAACTCCCAGATTCACAGGAGAGTTCGTTGGAGAGACCCACAGGGTCCTAGAAGGTACATAAACCCACCCACACAGGAATTATCACCAGAAGGGCCCACTTTGCTTGTGGGTAGCAGGGGAAGTGACTGAAATCCAGCAGAGTGGAGCAAGGGGCACTGTTGCCTCTCAGACCTCTTCCCCACACACAGCATCAAAAAGCAGCCACATGGGTTACCCCACACTGGTGAACACCTAAGGCTCTGTCCCTTACTACATAACAGGTGGGTCAAGACAAAAAAAAAATGGCCTAAATGAAAGAACAGATCAAAGCTCCAGAAAAAATATAACTGAGCAATGAAGAGATAGCCAACCTATCAGATGCACAGTTCAAAACACTAGTAATCAGGATGCTCACAGAACTGGTTAAATTTGGTTGCAAATTAGATTAAAATGTGAATGTTATGCTAAGTGAAATAAAGGAAAATGTACAGGGAACGAAAACTGAGGGGAAGTAAACCAGGACTCAAATCAATGGTGTGGACCAGAAGGAAGAAAGAAACATTCAACCAGAAAAGAATGAAAAAAAAAACAGGAATTCAAAAAAATGAGGAGAGGCTTTGGAACCTCCAGGACATCTTTAAACATTCCAATATCCAAATTAGGGGTGCCAGAAAAAGAAGAAGAGCAACAAGTGGAAAAGTTATTTGAACAAATAATAAAGGAGAATTTCCCCATCTGACAAAGGAAATAGACTTTCAGGAAGTCCAGGAAGCTCAGAGAGTCCCAAAGAAGTTGGACCCAAGGAGGAACACACCAAGGCACATCATAATTACATTACCCAAGATGAAAAATAAGGAGAGAATCTTAGAAGCAGCAAGAGAAAAAGAGACAGTTACCTACAAAGGAGTTCCCATCAGACTGTCAGCTGATTTCTCAAAAGAGACCTTACAGGCAAGAAGGGACTGGAAAGAAGTATTCCAAGTCATGAAAGGCAAGGAACTACATCCAAATTTGTTCTATCCAGCAAAGTTTTCATTTAGAATAGAAGGGTAGATAAAGTGTTTCTCAGATAAGGTCAAGTTAAAGGAGTTCATTCATCATCACCAAGCCCTTATTATATGAAATGTTAAAGGGACTTATCTAAGAAAAAGAAGATCAAAAAGATGAATAGTAAAATGACACCAAACTCACAATGATTGACAACCACACCTAAAACAAAAACAAAAACAAACTAAGCAAACAACTAGAATAGGAACAGAACCACAGAAGTGGAGCTGACATGGAAGGTTATTAACAGGTCACTCCAGGGGGAAAGAGGGGAAAAGGTACAGAGAATAAGTAGGATAGATGGTGAGTAGAAAATAGACAGGGAGAGGTTAAGAATAGTGTAGGAAATGGAGAAGCCAAAGAACTTTTATGTATGACCCATGGACACGAACTAAAGGGGAGTAATGTGGATGGGAGGGGGTGTGCAGGGCAGAGGGCAATGAAGGAGGGAAATGGGACAACTGTAATAGCATAATCAATAAAATATATGTAAAAATATATGTTCAACTGGGTCTTTTACAAATATGAAAATGAGGTAAAATCACATAGTATTTAGTCTTATATGTGGAGATCATTCTGAAACATAACTGTTGACACATAATTTTTATTAATCTTATTTGTCTCAAAACTTTGAATTTAGTACGAGGTGTTTATTTTAGTAGTTTTAGTCAATGAACTCAAATACAGTTATCAATCTCGTAGCAGTTTGGGCAATTAGGGAGCTATTGGGTAATTTTTCAAATGTCCTGCATTTAGAATGAACTCATGGCAGCCCCTGTCCCTTAACAGTGTTTCCAAAACTTCAGTTGATACCACCCTCATGATTTTTGCCAGACTTAAGTGCTACCAGGTACTGTTTAAATTTTTTTAATCTGTCATAAATGACTTTAAAATCTTAAGCAAAAGCATTCATAAAATCATGTGTCTGATATAGTATTTTTTCTGAAACATTAAAATAAATATATAACCATTAAAACTGTTTCAGTGTTCCTTTATTCACTACTAAGAGTGTCATCCTGACCTGGTAGATTGGGAATGTAAAACCTGCCCTGTAAGCTGAGTACTTTCTTCCCACTACATGTCCAATTTGGGAGCTTCAATTGGAATATGAGTAGTTAAGAGAGAAAGATGTGTGCAATTTTAACTGTGCTTTGTGTTAAAACACTAACTACTACAACATAAACAATTCCATAGGAAGTGTATAAAATAAGATACACTATAGAATAAGATTTTTAAAAATATACTTCAAGACCATATTTAAGCTCTACTACCTTTTTTCTTGAGAAGGAATTAATCAATTAGCTCAGTCATTTCCTCCTTTGCTTTCTGGAAAACTTTTAAATTACTCTCCTAAGTATGGCAGCCTACCACTCACTCTCTTAACCTCCTGATTAAAAATGCATTTGAAGACTTTAACTATCATAATGTGTGTGTAAAAACTTGCTCCTTTTGCCCTTTCAGCGTACCTCCTTCCCCAATTATGTATTCGCTTTAGCTACTTAATATCTGGAAATGTAGTAACAAAATTAACACATGTGTTGTTAGGTTTTCTATTAGAAATTTTATGTAAAATGATAAATGATTGATGGACAAATATGTCTCTTCTTCCTTTTTTCTTCATCCTTTCTTGCTTACTCCAACCCTTTTAGTTTACACGGGCATGTTGTCTGGCCTTCTTGAGCTCTAAAAATAAGCACAAATTATAAATATTAAAGCAGATATGTATCATATGTAATAAAGAATTTACATGATTATTTAAAATAATATCATGGAAGGCTGTACTAGAACACACTTCTATACTTAATGTTTCCTGGAAATCCACTTCTTAAACGTCAAGTGTATAAATATTATGTGTTGGGGGTAACTACTACATTCTTACATTTTATAATAACTTCAGTTATAATACTTTTGCCTTATAAAGGAGCATTTATCATGTCTTTTTTCACTTTAGTGTTTAGTGTACCCTTTACCCCAACTATAGGAGTTTAACAGACTGTTCCACATGCACAGATGAGTTCATGGTGCTGATGTTGAACTTAAATTATGCAGTGACTGCTTTCTCTCATTTTTAAATACTCTAATTTAATAGTTAACTATTAAACTTAGATATTTAACACTTCATTTGCAATACTGACAGAAATTAGTTCCACTTGCATCAGAAAATTACAGGCTATCGTACAAAAAAGTGGCCTTTAGAATCAGTATTAAGCAGGATTCAAGTTTCTGCCACACACTAGCTGTGTGACTCTAGCTAAACTACTCAGAGCCTTAGTTTACTTACTTGTTAATGTAGACCCAAATCAGTGTTATTAATTGCTGACATTCATGGCATACTACCTTTATTACACACAGTATTAAGTATTTTATATGCAATTGTTAACTTATTTAATCCTCACAACAAGCTCATGTCTGTTGTTAGCACATTTTATAGATGAAGAAAGAAGAGGTTAGGTAACTATCAGCAGAACTTGACTTTGAACTAAAACTATCTGCATCTAAATGTCCTGTATACTCTGTACTCTGTGCTCAGTACTCTGCTATATAATACTGCATTTCTTTAATTTGTTATATTGCTTTCCCTTCCATTTTGAGCTCTGAATAAGCTAAGTCAGCTTTATCAGAGGGAATGTATCCCAGATTCTTTGTGTTCATATTTATATGAATATAGATTATTAGCTATTTCAAATCAAACTATTGTCATATCTTAAAGCCATGCACTTAGTAAGGCTTCATGCATGCCATCACTTTGATCCATCTATCACTAGCTCTTTAGAGTCCATAAAGTAAAACTTACCTCTTTGTGCCTTTAGGAAAGAAAGAAGTTGGAGTCAGTTATCTGTAGAATTTCTTGCAGTTCTAAATTTTAATCTATAAATGTGAATATATAATGTCAGTTAAAGGTCTTCTTTAATTGAATCTGACAGTTAATATCTAACAAAAATGTTTTGTATATATAGATGTTACTGTATTAAGCCTCTGTGTTTTATTTGCATAACATGGAACTGGTATGCCATCTGGTGTGTGTTTCTGAGTTCAGTAACTTGGAGAAGTGTGTTTCATCCATTGATTACCTTTCTTGGCTCAAGAAAAGGTGAGCTTTCATCTTTCTTTTTTACCAGATGTAACTAACCCTGAATCTCCAAAGAACATTGTAGAATTGTCAGTGGTGAATGGAGGTTTAACATCACAAAGAAAAGAAAATGGGTTAAATGCTGTGCAGCAGGTCCCTGTGCAGCAGAAGAGACTCCTCAAAGCTCCAACTCTGGCTGAACTGGACAGCTCTGACTCAGAGGTGAGCTCCCCTGAGGTCTGGGTTCACAAATCTTGACTCCAAGTCCATGATGGTAAGACCTAGTTTACTAATGTGTTGCTTCAGTTGTTACTTAATCCTGTCCCATTTTTCAAACAATAACATTAGGATTCAAATGTATTTAGAGGAAATAAAACACTAGGTTACTTACTATCACTTACTAAAGCCCAATATAATGCCCAGAATAAGTTTTGAAATATTGTTATAGTCTTAGATTATGGTGGGGTTAAAATAAGTCAACAATTTTCAAACATATTAAATACCTTTTATTTGGAGGAAGGAAAAAGAAAAATGTAATTCATTGAAAACACTTAACATTGTGGTATAATTACCCATTTATTTCTCTCTTTCTGAAATACACATCCATACTGAAGATTATTCTTTCTGTAATGTTAATAACAACAGAAAGGCCTGAGAAAAAAACTGCTAGTGTTCTCCAGATTTCATCTTTCACCTACTGCCCTTTGGGGGAAAACCTAACATCCTTCTTGTCTTCAAGAGACAGGATGGATGCCAATGTTCATGCTTTCCAAGTCTTCTTTGAGCTGGTCTGCAGCATCAGTATTTTTTAAGTATATTGTATTGAATATGCTATAACAGTTGTCCCATTTTTTCTCCCCTTAGACTCCTCCATCCAGCACCCCAATTTCCTCCAGCATTCCCCCCTCCTTTATTCATGTTCATGGGTCGTACATGTAAGTTCTTCAGCTTCTCCATTTCCTATACTATTCTTAACCTCTCCTTGTCTATTTTGTACTTGCAGTTATGATTCTTATTCCCTGTACCTTTTCCCCCATTCTCCTTCCCTGCTGATATTCCCACATGAGATCTCCATTTCTGTGATTCTTTTCTTGTTCCAGTTGTTTTTAGTTTGTTCTTGTTATTTTAGGTTCAGTCATTGATAGTTGTGAGTTTGTTGTCATTTTCCTGTTCCTAGTTTTGATCTTCTTTTTCTTAGATAAATCCCTTTAACATTTCATATAATAAGGGCTTGGTGATGATGAACTCCTTTAACTTGACCTTATCTGGGAAGCACTTTATCTGCCCTCCCATTCTAAATGAGAGCTTTGCCAGATAGAGTCATCTTGGATGTAGGTCCTTGCCCTTCATGACTCTGAATACTTCTTTCCAGCCCCTTCTTGCCTGCAGATTTCTTTTGAGAAATCAGCTGATAGTATTATGGACACTCCTTTGTGGGTAACTGTCTCCTTTTCTCTTGCTGCTTCTAAGATTCTCTCCTTATTTTTTAATTTTTGGGTAATGTAATTACGATGTGTCTTGGTGTGTGCTTCCTTGGGTCCAACTTCTTTGGGATTCTTTGAACTTTCTGGAAGTCTATTTCCTTCACCACACTGGGGAAGTTTTTCTTCATTATGTTTTCAAATTAAGTTTTCAACTTCCTGGTCTTCCTCTTCTCCTTCTGGTACCCCTATGATTCAGATGTTGAAACATTTAAAATTGTCCCAGAAGTTCCTAAGTCTCTCTTCCTTTTTTGAATTCTTGTTTTTTTTCATTCTGTTCTGGTTGAATGTTTATTTCTTCCTTCTGCTCCAAATCATTGATTCGAGTCCTGGTTTCCTTCCCTTCACTGTTGGTTCCCTGTATATTTTCCTTTATTTCATTTTGTGTAACCTTCACTTCTTTCTTTATTTTGCAGTCATACTCAGTCATTTCTGTGAGCATCCTGATTACCAATGTTTTGAACTCTGCATCTGATAGGTTGGCTATCTCCATTTCATTTAGTGCTTTTGCTGGGGTTTTGTTCTGTTCTTTCATTTGGGCCATACTTCTTTGTCTCCTCATTTTGGCAGCCTCCCTGTGTTTGTTTCTGTTAGGTAGAGCTGCTTTCACTTCCTGTCTTAGTACCATGTCCTATTTTCAAAATGGCACCCATAAATTGTGTGGTGCAGCCTGCTTCACTATTTTGTGGCTGCATGGAGGGAGGGCTCAGTCAGGGGACTGTACTTCTGGAAGTGTGCCTGGCATTTTCCCTATTTCCAGTCACTTCTCCCAGTCCCCATATGCAACTGGTACCCTTCCAGCTGTTGCCCTGGTGTTGAATCCCAGAGTGGGTGGGTTTGTGTATGTTTTGAGACCATCCAGTCCCTTTAAGCAGAGTTACCTGAAAATTCAGCAGTTTCTTCTACCACCCCAACCCTCATTGGTTTTACAGCCACAAGTTAGGGGGACTTACCTTCCTGAAGCTGGAACTCTGGGCTGTGCATTCAGGCCTGGGGCTGAGATCGCTCACTCCCAAGGTATCCCTCCCAATATTTATCTACCACACATGAATGTGGGACTGCCCTTACTTGTTATGCCACTGCTGCCATCCCTCCATGCCTCACCGTGTCTCCTTGCCTCTCTGCCCATCTCCATGTCTCTGCCTCTCCTACCCATCTGGAAGAATGTGGCTTCTTTAAATCCTTGGTTGTCAGGCTTTCATACAGTTCTATTTTCTGACAATTCTCTGTGTGATTTGTTTTGAGATTAAGTTGTAACTCTTCTGTGGTAGTGCAAAGAAGTGAAGCATGTCTGCCTATGCCTCCATCTTAGCATCTGTCTTGTGTATCTCTACTGCCCAGTCCTCAAAATCAACTTCTGTAAAATGAAATTATATTCTTGCTTCCCTTCTCTCTTTCCTCCTGCAAAACCAACAACATACAGAAAGCTTCTCTTCTCTGTTTGCTATCTTGGTTGCTGGTTCCATCCTCTCCACATTCATCCAAAGTATAGAATATAAGGAATTATTCTTTAATTCCCCTCTCACCAGTCTTCACTCCTAATCCAGGAAATGCCAGTAATAACAATTTTGCTAGAAAATACTTTTCAAACATGAAGAATAATAAAGAAATATCCGTATTACTTCCTGGCTTCAGTGTGTGCTCTCACACATGCTGTCTCTCTCATCAGTCCTATCTTACTTTTCTCCTTCCCAGCTTCCCCAGTTCTATCTCATACATACCACCAGAGCCTTTGTCACTCCTGCTTGACACCTTTTGAAGGCTCCTTGACACTTAAGGATTAAGTACATGTCCCCAAATAAGGTGCATAAAGCCTTGGTGATCTAATACTTGCAATACCATTCCCTGCCTCAGTGCACCCTTACTTCTAACTACTGTTTATCCTTCAACATCATGCTTTAATACCTCACCTTCTCTTTTCCCTGGTACCACTAACCCATCAGGACTCCCTTCTGTGTGATTCCATAATAACCTTCCCTTCTCTCTGTTAGGGCACTTTGCATTGTATATTGTAATCCATGTATTTCTTTCTCTCCCACCTGAGGGCAAGCTCCCTGAGAGTAGGGATTATGCTGAATTCACTTTATATTTCCAGTTCATAACACACAGTAGGAACTCACATATTTAGATAAATTCATATTAACCTGTGAGAACAAAAATATGAATTAAAAGAGCATCCAGCTCTGCACTGTCCAGTATAGTAGCCACTAATGACTGTGACTGTTGACATTTTAAATATATTAAAGTTAAATGAACTTAAAACTCTTTAGTTCCAGCTCTGGCCAACATGGCTCAGTTGGTTGGGCATTGTCACACAAAGTGCCATTTCAATTCCTGGCCAGGGTACATGCCTGGGTTGCAAGTAGGTTCCCAGTCAGAACACATGCAAAAGGCAACCAATTGATATTTCTCCCTCACATCAATATTTCTCTCCCTCTTTCTCTCTCCCTTTCCCTCTAAATAAATAAATAGATAGATAGATAAATAAATAGGTTTTTTTTTAACTCTTCAGATTCAGTTCTCAAGTGTTCAGTAGCCACATCCACTGTAGACAACACCACTACCCTCAAAGAGAGCTCTGTGGATAGCACTGATGAAGAGGTACAGGAAGTGCTCCTCCACCCCACTGAACCACTTTTAACTCCTTTCCTTGTCCTCCTCTACTCACTTCCTAAGGCAAGACTATACACCAGGTCATCATGAGATAAGTGGGCAACCTCTACAATATCTGTAGTTATCATTTTTTTTTAAGATATACTGCTAAAGTCCCAAATCCAACTCTTGAGATGGTTTGCTAGACACAATTCTCTTAATCAGAGGGAGGCCATTTTTGCATACCGACACATCATCAATTCAAATTAGAAGCAAGAAAAAAGGTACTAAAAAGGGAAGTGTTAGAGCCAGGTTTCAGCTAACTCTGACCATTGTTACTGGCTGCTGATTTAACTAACCATGGGCACATCATAGTTTCTTGGTCAATGGTAGTGGAAATCTCAGATTCATAGAACAAAGTGAGTGTTCTTAGACAAGGGCCTGGAACTAAGCATTTTCATCTCTTCCTCTTCAAATTGAAATCAATGTTTTTAAGTACTAAAGATAGACAAAAGTGTACTAAATGTGAGCCTACCTATGTTACTTTTTTTAATCTTCTAAATACAGTTTTAAAACTTCTAAATATAATTTTAAAACATCTAAATATGTTCAGAATTTAACATTTAGAAAACAGATCATCAGAATCCTTTATTTTTAAACAACTATTATATTTCAAACTTTGGCTTTATAATAATCAGACTTTGTAGTGATGAAACTCAGCTTTAATTTAATTGTGGTAATTTAGTTGTGTTCATTCTAAAAGCTGGTCTAAACTTTAGCTACTTTTAAGATTATCTGTCGACTACTTCTGGCCAAGATGGAGACCTAGGTAGATACACTAGCCTCCTCTTACAACCAAAAGAAGAACAACAACAAATTTAAAAACCAAAAATAACCAGAACTTCCAGAAAATCAAACTGTATGGAAGTCGGACAACCAAGGAGTTAACAAAGAAACACACATCCAGTCTGGTAGGAGGGGCAGAGACAGGCAGCCAGGATGGAGAGGTCTCAGGGCAAGGTGGCAGCTGGCGCAGCAGGAGGTCCAACATTGATTGGTGTGTGGATAAACTGGGAGGAACAACTGGGAAGGAAGACAGACCATGCAACCCAGGGCTCCAGTGCAGGGAACTAAAGCCTCAAAACGTCTGACTGAAAAAATCTGTGGGGGTTGAAGCAGCAGGAGAAACTCCAAGCCTCACAGGAGAGTTTGTTGGAGAGACCCACGGGGTCCTAGAATGTAAACAAAACCCACACCCACCTAGGAACCAGCACTAGAAGGGCCCAATTTGCTTTTGCTTGTGGGTAGCAGGGGAAGTGACTGAAATCCGGCAGAGAGCTAAGCAAGTAATATTGTTCCCTCTCAGACCCCTCCTCCACATACAGCACCACAACACAGTGACATGGGTAGCCCAACCCTGGTGAGTACCTAAACTCTGCCCCTTATTATGTAACAGGCATGCCAAGACAAAGAAATATGGCCCAAATGAAAGAATAGATCAAAGCTCCAAAAAAAAAGAAAAAATAGAACTAAGCAATGAAGAGATAGTCCACGTATCAGATACAGAGTTCAAAACACTGGTAATCAGGATGCTCACAAACATGGTTGAGCATGTCGCAAAATAGAGGAAGAAGTGAAGGCTACGAAAAATGAAATAAAGGAAAATATACAGGGAACCAACAGTGAAGGGAAGGAAACCAGGAGTCGAATCAATGATTTGGAGCAGAAGGAAGAAATAAACATTCAACCAGAACAGAATGAAGAAACAAGAATTCAAAAAATGAAGAGAGACATAGGAACTTCTGGGATAACTTTAAACATTCCAACATCTGAGTCATAGGGGTACCAGAAGCAGAAGAGGAAGACCAGGAAGTTGAAAACTTAATTTGAAAACATAATGAAGAAAAACTTCCCCAGTGTGGTGAAGGAAATAGACTTCCAGAAAGTTCAAAGAATCCCAAAGAAGTTGGACCCAAGGAAGCACACACCAAGACACATCGTAATTACATTACCCAAAATTAAAAATAAGGAGAGAATCTTAGAAGCAGCAAGAGAAAAGGAGACAGTTACCCACAAAGGAGTGTCCATAATACTATCAGCTGATTTCTCAAAAGAAATCTGCAGGCAAGAAGGGGCTGGAAAGAAGTATTCAGAGTCATGAAGGGCAAAGACCTACATCGAAGATGACTCTATCTGGCAAAGCTCTCATTTAGAATGGGAGGGCAGATAAAGTGCTTCCCAGATAAGGTCAAGCTAAAGGAGTTCATCATCACCAAGCCCTTATTATATGAAATGTTAAAGGGACTCCCTGGCTGGTGTAGCTCTGCAGATTGAGCACAGGCTGCGAAACAAAGGATCGGTCGCAGGTTTGATTCCCCGTCAGGGTGCAAGCCTGGATTGCAGGCCAGGTCCCCAGTAGGGGGCATGCAAGAGGCAAGCACACATTGACGTGTCTCCTTTTTCTCTCCTTCTCTTCTACCTCTCTAAATATAAATAATTTTTTTTAAAAAAGAGACTTTTATAAGAAAAAAAAGATCAAAACTAGGAACAGTAAAATGACAACTGTCAATGACTGAACCTAAAAAAAAAAAAAATTAAAACCAACTAAACAAACAGCTAGAACAGGAACAGATTCACAGAAATAGAGATCACATGGAGGGTTATCAGTGGGGCAGAGGGAAAATGGGGGAAAAGGTTCAGGGAATAAGAAGCATAAATGATAGGTACAAAATAGACAGGAGGATGTTAGGAATAGTATGGGAAATGAAGAGGCCAAAGAATTTATATGTACATCTCATGGACATGAACCAAGTAGGGGAGAATGCTAGTGGGAAGCGAGGTGCAGGGTGTAGGGGAATAAAAGAAAAAATGGGACAACGGTAATAGCATAATCAATAAAATACTTTTTAAAAAAAGATTATCTATTGACTGATTATCTATCTGTCAGGTCCCTCATCCTGTCAGCGTCCTTCCATAAGTGTCCTTCATCTAACGCAGGAAGTAATCCCCAGATCTTCAGGTTTCTTCTAATTCCATTACTTGGCAATTCTACCTTTCCCAAATTGATAGATAGCTATTCTTTTCCCCACCTAATCAATCCCTAGTATCAGAGAATTCCTAAATGAAGATTGATTAACCTTGGGTCATATTTGCCCACTTACAAAAATGACCACAAATACAGACAATTAGATCCATCCCATGTCACAGTATACAAACTGTCTTCATTCACATTTTACAGCACTGTTGTTCCCCACTTTTATATATTCTGTAACTCTACTCCTCTGTTCTTTATACCATCTTCCTTTGTTTTTTCAATTCATTTGTCAATTAATTTGAATTCAGTTTAATTCTTTTTTGCCATTTCATTTTTGCCATTCAAATATTTATTGAATAAGTTCAGTAAGAACTAAGGAGGAAGCAGAAACGCAGTGTGCTTTGTCCTCCCATTGCTTATTGTCCCAATGGAAAATAAAGAAACACATGTTTAGTGAGTACACATGGCCTACCAGGCACTGTCTGAGGCTGTCTACTGTGATGTAGTGTGCTTCTGCAGGGGCTAGGGCACCAGTGAAGTGTCATGGAAGAAGTAGGACTTGCGCTATAGAATCAGGTGAGCAGAACAGCCTGGCAGAGAACACTTTGTTGTATGAAACCTGCCATGCTGTGTCACTGCAGGGTCATGTGTTTCTACCCTGCTGGCCCAGACTTTTCCTGAGGACAGATATACAGTTTGGTTCAAACTTCTTTATTCTACATCAGCTATGCTTACTTGTCTAAGAATTCCTAACTGAGGTTGTACCTTGGACAAGACTAAGTTCAGGCTCAGGGTTGCATTTAGAGGAGAGTAGAGATCAAATAAAAAGGAATCTCAGAAAAAGCTGATCATGTTACTTTTCTAATATCCTATCAGTTTTATCATCCACTACCCCATTTTTCTTCTTTCCCTCCCATTAATAAGTGGCTTCCAAACTTTTTAAGCACAAAAAACTTTTTCTTCATATCAAACCTTCAGAAATATAATGTCAGTCAGTAAAAATGGAGGGTGGAGACTAGAGCCCTGCCCTCCCCCCACCCCCAATTTTTCAGGGCTTCCCTAAGGCCTTATAGGGTAATGTAAAATTCCTTTTCCATTCTAAGACAAAGTGTTCCACTAGGAAATTACAGTACTCGGCTAACAGTTCTCACCAATGAGTCTGCCTGTCTCCCTGCTCCTTGCACAGACCTCTTTGTCTACCCTCTATACCGAAGCACTCACACTGGTTGAAGAAGAGACCAGAACTCCCTTTAAGGAAGAAGCAATGTTTCCAGCTGGAAACTGAGCACTTTTTACCCTCCTCATATAGGAAATTATATTATTTATATTTTAAATTTTAAATTTATGTTAACTTATTGGTGCCATCACATTAGAGGTTTTTTTCACATTTTAAGAAATGTTTCCAGTCACTAAATTACCAGTTGTATGGTATACTTGTTTATACATAATCTCATTTAGTTTCCACTTCCATGGAGATTTTATATTATGGGATACCATCCACCATTCCAGAATATCCCCTCTGGCCACCTATACAGACACTTTTTATTAGATTCCATGGTCTACCAGAAATTTCCTATTTCCCATTGCTGTCTTTGAGGTTTAACTTAAACTTGGGTCCAAATTATCACAAAGAACACTTTACTGTTTAAATAATCCCTGTTTAGTTGAGTTTCCTGTAACCAGTCAATATATTATTACAAATCAGATATTCTTGTGACATACAATAATAATGAATTATTTGCTTTATCAATATAAAGTCAACTGCTTTATGCAAAAGCGAAAACTCCTTAATAATTTTAAGAACTGTAACACAGTGACTTGCATTTTAATTTTCTTAATAAGAAAATTAAATTTCTGTTAAGAAAACTTTAATTTTCTTAACAATTTCTTAATTGTTCGATCAGAAAAATGCATTTTTTTCTTTCTGTTAAGAACTCTAGTTGTAAAAACAGCAAACTGACTTTTTCTCTTAGACTTCTCCATCAGCTTTGTACATTTAAATAATAATAGTTAAATAATAAATAATAAACATTAACTGCAAGCTGGAATTGAAGTCTTTTGAAATTTCCTAATTGTTAAAATTAGCCATTTGTAGTAACCCAAAAACCTCTTTCAGCCTTAGAAATAGGTTATCCAATCTGCCATTTTGTCAGAACTAGAACTAACCCATTGTTCCTACTATTAAAAAAAAATATCATGAGCATTTTCTCATCTGATTAAATATCCTTTTCCAACATCATGACTAATACCTCTGTGGTATTCCGTCATAATAGTTTACCATATTTTATTTAACCAGTCCCTTATTTTTGAACATTTAGGTTGTTTCCATTTTTTAACCATTATAAATAACAATATTGTTGTAAACATCCTCTCAGAATATTTTTGGAAGTTATTTCCTAGATGAAAGAATGCACATTTTTATACCTCTTAGTACATGTTGCCAGGTTCCATAAAGAAAACTATATAACACCTACTTTTAATTGAGCTAACTGTATGCTACACTTTAGATATTATAAAGTAATAGTCTTCATAAAGATCCCAGAAGGTATCTATGATTATTGTATAAGTGATAAGAAAACAGAAACAGAAAGGTTTTGTTTTTGAACTTAGACTATTGAGTTAGTAAATGATTTGAAACCCAAGTCTAACTCTTAAGTCTGTGTATCTCATAAACTTGCTAGTTTTCCACTAGCAGTATATGAGAATGCCTGAATTTTAAACATTGGAACTGGAAAAGGGTTTAGAGATTTTGTCCAACATCATGACTTTTCAATGAGAAAACAGCCCCTAGTAGAGATAGAGACCAAATTTAAAAAGTCATATAACTTTTTAAGTAGCAGAACCCCTACTAAACTAGACTTCAGACCTTTTTTCCATCTCTCCTTTTTTCAAAAATATATTTTATTGATTATGCTATTACAGTTGTCCCATTCCCCCCTTCATTCTCCTCCACCCTGCACACCCCCTCCCACCCACATTCCCCCCATTTAGTTCACGTCCATGTGTCATAAGTTCTTTAGTTTCTACATTTCCTAAACTATTCTTGCCCTCCCCCTGTCTATTTTCTACCTACCATCTATCCTACTTATTCTCTGTACCTTTTCCCCCTCTCTCCTCCTCCACTCCCCTGTTGCTAACCCTCCATGTGATCTCCATTTCTGTGGTTCTGTTCCTGTTCTAGTTGTTTGCTTAGTTATTTTTTTGTTTTTGTTTTAGGTGTGGTTGTTAATAACTGTGAGTTTGCTGTCTTTTTACTGTTCATCTTTTTTATCTTCTTTTTCTTAGATAAGTCCCTTTAACATTTCATACAATAAGGGCTTGGTGATGATGAACTCCTTTAACTTGACCTTATCTGAGAAACACTATCTGCCCTTCCATTCTAAATGAAAACTTTGCTGGATAGAGCAATCTTGGATGTAGTTCCTTGCCTTTCATGACTTGGAATACTTCTTTCCAGCCCCTTCTTACCTGTAAGGTCTCTTGAGAAATCAGCTGACACTCTGATGGGAACTCCTTTGTAGGTAATTGTCTCCTTTTCTCTTGCTGTTTCTAAGATTCTCTCCTTATTTTTCATCTTGGGTGTTGTAATTATGATGCGCCTTGGTGTGTTCCTCCTTGGGTCCAACTTCTTTGGGACTCTCTGAGCTTCTTGGACTTCCTGGAAGTGTATTTCCTTTGCCAGATTGGGGAAGTTCTCTTCATTATTTGTACAGGTAAGTTTTCAGTTTCTTGGTCTTCCTCTTTTCCTTCTGGCATCCGTATGATTCGGATGTTGGAACGTTTAAAGATGTCCTGGAGGTTCCTAAGCCTCTCCTCATTTTTTTTGAATTCTTGTTTCTTTATTCTTTTCTGATTGGATGTTTCTTTCTTCCCTCTGGTCCACTCCATTGATTTGAGTCCTGGTTTTCTTTCCATCACTATTATTTCCCTATGCATTTTCCTTCATTTCACTTAGTGTAGCCTTCATTTTTTTCATCTAATTTGCGACCAAAATCAACCAATTCTGTGAGCATACTGATCACCAGTGCTTTGAACTGTGCATCTGATAGGTTGGCTATCTCTGGGTCACTTAGATGTATTTGCTGTGGAGCTTTGATCTCTTCTTTCATTTAAGGCTTGTTTTGGGGGGGTGGATCTGGTCAAGCTTGTTGCATAGTGAGGGACACAGCCTTAGGTGTTCACCAAGGTGGGGCAACCCAGGCACTGGGTTGTGACACTGTATGTGGGGGCGGGGTCAGAGAGGAAACAATGGTGCTTGCTCTGCTCTTGTATTTCAGTACCTTCCTCCGCTTCCCACAAGCAAATGGGGCCCTTCTGGTGCTGGTTCCTGTGTGGGTTGGCTTGTGTACATTCTAGGACTCTGTGGGTCTCTCCAGCGAACTCTCCTGTGAGGCTGGGAGTCTCTCTCAGCACCTCAACCCCCACAGGTGTTTTCAGTCGGTGCTTTTAGGCTTTATTTCCCAGCACTGGGGCCCTGGGTGGCGCTGTCTGTCTTGCTCCCCATTTTCGCCTGGTCTATCTGCACGCGAATTTGTGTCCACAGTCAGCCAGTGGCCTTGTGTGCCTCACTGAGTCTGCCCGTTGCCACCCCGTGCCCAGGGTCTGCCAGCTGCCACCTGTGTTCCCGGGACCACCAACCACTGCTTTTTCCTGCTGCGACCCCTCTCCGCCGGCCGCCAATTCTGCCCCTCTTACTGGTCTGGATGGTTGTCAGGCTTCTGAACAGTTCAGTTTTCTGTCAGATATGGTTGGGTTTTTGTTTCTAAATTTTTGTTGTCCTTAATTTTGGTTGTATGAGGAGACAGTGTGTCCACCTATACCTCTGTCTTGGCCGGAAGTTCTCATCTCTCCTTTTTTCTCTTCCAAGAAATCTAGTTTCAATGTGTCTTGTGTATCTTTAATAACCTCTTCTAGCTCATCCCAGGTAACATTTTTTAAATGAAAATAGGCTTTGATTGGAGCCCTATCAAAACTTCCAGTAGGAAATCTAAGTAAAGGAGCTATAGCTGAACCTTTGCTGGGTTTTTTTTTTCCAGGAAAAGGAAGATTTTCATTTCTGTTAAGTGAGTTAGGTGCCCAGATTGGCCTCTGAGACAATTTTGGCAGCCTTCAATGACATGGCTACCCTTGGAACAAAGCAAGAGTGAAGCACTGGGAGTTCTGAAAGTGACCTCATTATAGCCAGGGCCTGATTAGAATCACCGGTCAGGATGTAGAACCAGAAAAGGCCTAACAGTATTAGAGACTAGTAATGGATCAGCCAATACAAACAAGCAAATTTCAGAAACCAGGTCAAGCAGTAGAAAAGACTGATGTTCCAGAGATATCAGAAACCTAACAAAATCCCCCAGACAGGCAAAAAGGTTTTAGTCAATGGGAATAGATGTGATAGGGCAGCAGCAAACCGGAGTCCACACAAACATTCCCTCACTCAGTAGATAGGACCTCTAAAAGTCTCCTGGTTCCCCTTTTGGGTATTTTTGTAATTCCGCTAGGGCAGGAACTAATCCTGGTGAAGGTCAGTATTCAAGTAGTCATGAGGGAGACATGCAGGGACAGAAGACCATCAACAGCTTCTGGAAACAAATCCCAAGTGCCCCTGAATCAGACCAGTATCCCCACAACTTTTCTGTCTCCTATAAACTGGCTTGTATTCATCCCACTTGCTCCAGGTCAGGCTGTTTGCTGTTCACCATGGAAGTAATACAGATCCATAAAGAAGAGTAGAATGAAAGAGGTAGACATGTATCAGAGCTCTGTAAAATTTGGTTTTAAAAAATGTTTATAGTGAAGGTGGTCTGATGTATGTGAGATAGGGGTCCGATTTCTGCTGTTTAAATCAGAGCAGCATCCACCTCATAATTATTTGGGAAGTGCTATGTGGGGTCCCTCTTTTTTCCCTAAGAAATACTCTTGACTAATATTTCCTTCTCACATTTCATAAGTAGAAAGGTCATTCTTGTTGCTTGCTAGCGTTTCTGGAGATTTGTACAACTAAACAAAGTTGAGGCTTTGCTTACATTGCTTAATTTGTTCTTCATGGTAAGTATCAAGAGTGTGGATGTCACTGTTCGAACTTTTTTTGTTTCAGCTGTGTGGTTTATGACAAAATCCATTGAATTATAGCTTGTTTGAAATCAGTGCTTTCAGCAGTAGGTTTTAGGTGCGGCAAATATTTAGTGAATGGCTAATTCTTAAAAATTCCTTAACTAAGTAGGTCAGAGAGAAATTTCACTATTTGCCATAATAGATTAATATATTAACCTGATTTTCTTTTATTTTTAACAGTTTTCTATAGATATTATAGAAATAAGTTGCCTTCTAGTTCATGTATATTCCCTATCATAATAAATTTTAATGAATTAAGTATTGTACTTCATTTTGACACAGTTTAAAGCAAGGGGATCTTTTCTTACTGCTAATAGGAATTTAAATTTTATTTGGCACAGTGTAGATACTTTCCTAGAATCACATGACATTTCATGGAATTTTTTTCATCCATTTATTCAAATATTTATTCATTACATAATAAGTGATGGGTTTGATATTAGGTAACAACAATGAATAAGACACAAGGCATTTACCCTCATAGGGTGCCCACTCTATTACTTTTATGAATATGTTAAATAATCCCTTAATAAAAATAGTAACTACCATTTATTGTAGGCTGGGTAATGTGTTAAGCTATTTGAATGCAATATTTCATCTGAACATTCCAGTAACCATAGGAAAGATGGTATTATATACCCTCTTTTACAAATGATGAAACTAAGAGATCTGGTCAAGATGGTGGAGTAGGTAAAGGTTATATATGCCTCCTCCTGTAACACATCAAAATTACAACCTAACTACAAAACAGCCATCATTGAGAACCACCTGAAATCTAGCTGAACAGAAGTCCTATAACTAAGGATATACAGAAGAAGCCACATCAAGACTGGTAGGAAAGGCAGAGATATGAAACCGGAGGGTCTCATACTCAAGTGTGGCAGATAAAAATCAGGGGGGATATCATAGCTGCATAGATCCCCCCTGAGAAGCAAGCAGTCTGGACCCCACATGAGGCTCGCCAAGCCTAGGGCTCCAGTGCCAGGAAGAGAAGTCCCCATAACCTATAGCTGTGAAAACAAGTGAAGATTGTGGCTGAGTTGAGATGGAGAGCTCTTGGTGTCCCAGGATTTCTCTTAAATGGCCCACACATGGATTGGCTGACAGACTCACTCATTGTGAGCCTTAGCTCTGCAGAAGTAACTTGAAAGTCTCCAGGGACATACTGGAGAGGAACTGATTGTTGGGCTTCAGGGCAGTACCTGAGGGGGCAACTTCTCCCAGGCAGAGGTACTGGCAGAAGCCATTGTACCCTTGCTGAGCCTTCCCCCTGCAGGCACAAGCAGTTGCCATATCTGAGTCTCCTTCAGCCTAGCTAGCACTGTTTGACCTGCCCAGGTGATTTCCCAAGACCCAGTTCCACCCAACTTGCATGCCCACCCAAGATGTTTCCAGTGGCTTTCCCATACAAACAACCTGCCTTGGTTTATGCTAGGGACTTTCCTAATATTTCTCAAAGGTTCACAAACACCAATGAAGGGACTGGCTTCTTGCTAAGCAGCCCCAAGCCCAGTATTAAATAGCAGCAGCCAGCCTCAGTTTGCAGCTTAACCTATACCAGGCACCTCCAAGCACTATAGAAGTGGCAGCCATCTGCAGATCATGTTATAGTTCATACCAGCTGCCACAGGCAAGACACAAACAGTGGCTGATTTGACCTTACCACCCAAGAGGTCCCAGAACCAGTTCACCCAGTGGCCAGCTTCCAGACCACCCCAAAGCACCACCCAACCACCTCAACAGACAACACAGCCAAATGCCAGACTCAGCAGGCATTAGAGTCCCACTAAAGCAAATTCTGCTCTGTAAGTTCAGCACCTGCACAAAAGTTGTCCCACTGTGGTTACAGCCAGTCCTCACAACCAATCAGCCTGAGGATCAGTTCCTTCCATTGAAATGCATGAAGAGGACACCTGCAATAATAGGAACACACAAGGAACAAACTGGAGACCAAGCTCAGATGGCTAGGGAGACTGCACCACTGGGCCGCTTTACCAAGACCAGCAGATATAACAACATAACCCAATACATAGAAACAAACACAGGGAGGCTGCCAAGATGAGGAGACAAAGAAACATGTCCCAAATGAAAGAAAAGAATAAAACTCCAGAAAAAGAACAAAATAAAATGTAGACAAGCCATCTACCAAGTGCTAAGTTCAAATTACTGATTGTAAGAATGCTAAAGAACTTGGAGAAAAAGTAAATGAACTTAGTGAGAACTTCAACAAAGAGGAAAGAAACAATAAGGATAGAAAACAAAATAGAATCAGTCAGAAGTGAAGAATACAATAAATGAATATATTAGAGGAAATCAATGGTAGATTATATGAAGCAGAGGATCAAATTAGCAATTTGGAAGATATGATAGCAAAACCGCCCAATCAGAACAGCAAAAAGAAAAAAGAATGTGAAAAAAATGAGGATAGTGTAAGGAGTACATCAAGCTTAGTAACATATGTACCATGGGGGTGCCACAAGTGAAAATGAGAAAGCAAGGAATTGAAAACCTATTTGAGGAAATAATGATGGAAAACTTTCCTAACGTGGTGAAGGAAATAAACATACAAGTCTAAGAAGCAGAGAGAGCCCTTCACAAGATGAATCCAAAGAGGTTCACACCAAGACACACCATAATTAAAATGGCAAATGATAAAGACAAAGAATCTTAAAAGGAACCACAGAAAAGCAGTAAGTTACCTACAAGGGAGCTCCCATAAGACTGTTAGCTGATTTCTTAACAGTAACTTTGCAGGCCAGAAGGGTTTGACCTTAAATATTTAAAGTGATCAAAAGCAGGGACCTACAACCAAGATTACTCTATTTAGCAAAGCTACCATTTAGAATAGAGAGAGAAAATTTCCCAGACAAGAAAAAGCTAAAGGAGTTCATCAGCACCAAACTAGTATTACAAGAAATAATAAATGAACTTCTTGGCGGTGGGGGGAGCCAGAGGAGAAGAAAGTGGAATCAAAAGTATGAATAATAAAATAGCAGTAATGACATATCTATCAACAATTACTTAAATGTAAATGGATTAAATTCTTCAATTAAAAGACATAAAGTGGCTGATTGGATAATCAAAACAAGACCCTTAACATATGCTGTCTACAGGAGACTCACTTCAGATTGAATGACATGTATAGATTGAAAGTAAAGGGAAGGAAAAGATATTTCATGGAAATGGAAAAAAAAGCTGGGATAGCAATACTTATTCCAGACAAAATAGACTTTAAAACAAATACTATAATAACAGTCAAAGGAGGACCCAGCAATCCCTTTTCTGGGTATTTTTCTGAAGAAATCCAAAATACTAATTTGAAAAGACACGTGCACCCACATGTTCATGCAGCATTATTTACAACAGCCAAGACATGTAAGCAAGCTAAGTATCTATCAGTAGATCAATTTATAAAGAATAACTGGTGCATATATACAATAGAGTATGACTTAACCATAAAAGAGATCTTGCCATCAGCGAAATGTGAATGGACCAAGAGAATATTGTGCTAAGGGAAATAAGTGAGGCAGAGAAAGACAAAATTGATATGACTTTACTTATATGTTGAATTGAGAAAACAAGTGAACAAGCAAAAACAGAATCAAACTCATAGATACAGAGAACTTTTTTCTTCACCCGAGGATATGTTTATTGATTTTAGAGAGAGAAGAACCTGGAGGGAGAGAAACATTGATCAGTTGCCTCCTGTCCACACCCCAATTGGGGATCAAACCCACAACCTTTTTGTATACACAATAATACTTCAGCCAACTGAACCACTTGGCCAGGGTGGTACGGAGAACATTTTGATGGTTGCCAGATGGGAGGGGGTTGAGGGTTGGGTGAAAAGTTGATAGGATTAAGAAGTACAAATTGGTAAGTTACAAAATAGTCAAGGGGATGTAAAGTAGAGCATAGTGGATATAGTCAATAAAATTAGAATAACTGTGTATGGTGCCAGACAGGTACTAGATTTACCAGGGTAATCACTTCATAAGTTAAATGAATCTCTAATTACTATGTTGTACACCTGAAGCTAACATAATATTGTATGTCAACTGTAATTAAAAATGTATTTTTAAAAATTATAAAACTAGCCCTGGCTGGCGTAGCTCAGTGGATTGAGTGCGGGCTGCGAACCAAAGTGTCACAGGTTCGATTCCCAGTCAGGGTACATGCCTGGGTTGCGGGCCATGACCCCCAGCAACTGCACATTGATGTTTCTCTCTCTCTTTCTCCCTCCCTTCTCTCTCTAAAAATAAATAAAATCTTTTTAAAAATTATAAAACTAAGATAAGAAGCTTGCAAAATGCCACATCACTCTAATAAGGGACAGAGCCAGGACACAAACCCAGACATATCTAATTCTAGATCCCTTCTAGTTTGTCTTCTACTTTCTTTGATTTTTTTCCATTATAATTTGTTGCCTCATGTTAAAATAAATATTTAATTGCAAAGATGTTATTAATTAGCAGAGGAGCACTAATAGTAAAATGTTATTAGTCTAAGGAATCTCACTATTTCTGTTCATACACTTCTCAGGAAGAGACTCTGCACAAATCAGCCAGCAGCAGCAGTGTGTCTCCCTCCTTCCTTGAAGATCCCTTACTGGAGGCTGTGTCCACAAGGAAGAGTGAGTATTTGTGGCACAAAAAACTATCATCATATGCCTTAAAAACCCTCTTATCCTAGATTAAGGAATCTCAAAGTGTCTTGTGATTATTTAGGGTATAAAGAACAAAGCCTGAAATTGCACTAGTCAGGACCAGAAATATTCAATCATGTTCCTAGAGTGACATCATAAGGTAAGGCTAAACAAATAGGCGTCAGGTTCTTAACTTACATCAGTCAACTTTGGGTTTATAGGTAATAGTTGTAGGAAATAAGTCAGTTGTCTGTGAGGGTGGTTTTTAGATTAATTACCTCCTTGTCTGAATGTAAGCCTAAAGCCCAATAATCACGCTTGTTACCACCCCCCCACACATATACATATATTCATGCCCACATAATATGTATAAATAGTAAAAACACTATAACTTCAGAATATTAAATGACTTCCAAATGCTTTTATTACTCTTTTTTTATTTATGAGATTATATAAAGGATTAAAATTTTTATATTAAGGGAGAAGATTCTGGGAAGATAGAGTAGGTAGTACTGAGAATCTGTGTCTCCACCTGGACAACAAATGCACTGGCAGAATTAGTCTGGTCTATATATTTTAGACCTCCAGAGTCTGCTAAAGGCTTTCAACTTCCAGGGGAAGACTTAGATAGTAAATTGTGGTTAATTTAAGTCACCTCTTAGCAGCTACTTATCTACTACCCCCAGCCACGTGGCAGGCAGTTGTGTACTATTTCTGGAGCAGTTTGCACACAGCTTTCAGGAGACAGGATGGGCCAGAAAGACCCTATCTTCCAAGTACTATTTTCTCATTTCTGTTTCTTACTCCAAAAGTGGGCACCCATTTTTGAATTCTTACTAGTTTTCCCCTACTGCAGCTCAAGGGCATTTAAAAGGCTGGCACCCAGAACAGCCTTTCAGCTAAGATGGAGGTGTAGGTAGACACATTGTGCCTCCTCACACAACCAAAAGAAGGACAACAACAATTGTTTGTTTAAAAATAAAAAACAACCAGAACTGACAGAAAATCAAACTGTATGGAAGTCCGACAACCAAGGAGTTAAAGAAGATACATACATCCAGACTGGTAGGAGGAGTAGAGATAGGCAGTCAGGCGGAGAGGACTCGCAGCAAGGTAGTGGCTGGAGGACCAGACAAGGCGGTGGCTTGCAGACTGGGCACTCCCACATTACGTGCGGATAAACTGGGAGGAAGAGCTGGGGAGCAAGATAGACCATACCACCCAGGGCTCGGTATGGGGAAATAAAGCCTCAAACCACTGATTGAAAACACCTGTGGGGGTTGAGGCAGCAGGAAGAGAAACTCCCAGCATCACAGGTGAGTTCGTTGGAGAAACCCACAGGGTCACAGAATGTACACAAACTAACCCACCCTGGAGTCAGCACCAGAAGGGCCCAATTTGTTTGTGGGTAGCCAGGGAAGGTGATTGAAATCCAGCAGAGAGCCGAGCAAGCGGCATTGTTCCCTCTAGACCCCTTCCCCACAAAGTGTCACAACACAGCGAGGTGGATTACTCCACCCTGGTGAACACCTAAAGCTCCGCCTCTTACTACCTAGCGGGTGCATGAACACAAAACAAAAATGGTCCAAATGAAAGAACAGATCAAAGCTCCAGAAAAAAAGACAACTAAGGGGCAAAGAGATAGCCAATTTATCAGATGCACAGTTCAAAACACTGGTAATCAGGATGCTCACAGAATTGGTTGAATTGGTCATAAATTAGATGAGAAAATGAAGGATATGATAAGTGAAATAAGGAAAATGTACAGGAAACCAACAGTGATGGGAAGAAAACCAGGACTCAAATCAATGGAGTGGACAAGAAGGAAGAAAGAAACATCCAATCAGAAAAGAATGAAGAAAGAAACAAGAATTCAAAAAAATGAGGAGAGGCTTAGGAACCTCCAGGACATCTTTAAACGTTCCAACATCCGAATCATACGGATGCCAGAAGGAAAAGAGGAAGACCAAGAAACTGAAAACTTACCTGCACAAATAATGAAGAGAACTTCCCCAATCTGGCAAAGGAAATACACTTCCAGGAAGTCCAAGAAGCTCAGAGAGTCCCAAAGAAGTGGGACCCAAGGAGGAACACACCAAGGCACATCATAATTACAACACCCAAGATGAAAAATAAGGAGAGAATCTTAGAAACAGCAAGAGAAAAGGAGACAGTTACCTACAAAGGAGTTCCCATCAGAGTGTCAGCTGATTTCTCAAAAGAGACCTTACAGGTAAGAAGGGGCTGGAAAGAAGTATTCCAAGTCATGAAAGGCAAGGAACTACATCCAAGATTGCTCTATCCAGCAAAGTTTTCATTTAGAATGGAAGGGCAGATAGTGTTTCTCAGATAAGGTCAAGTTAAAGGAGTTCATCATCACCAAGCCCTTATTGTATGAAATGTTAAAGGGATTTATCTAAGAAAAAGAAGATAAAAAAATATGAACAGTAAAAAGACAGCAAACTCACAGTTATTAACAACCACACCTAAAACAAAAACAAAAAAATAACTAAGCAAACAACTAGAACAGGAACAGAACCACAGAAATGGAGATCACATGGAGGGTTATAAATAGGGGAATGGGAGTGGGAGAGAGGAGGAAAAGGTACAGAGAATAAGTAGCATACATGGTAGGTAGAAAATAGACAGGGGGAGGGTAAGAATCGTATAGGAAATATACAAGCCAAATAACATATGTATGACCCATGGACATGAGTGAAAGCGGGGGAATGAGGGTGGGAGGGGGTGTACAGGGTGGAGGGGAGTCAGTGGGGGAAATGGGACCACTGCAATAGCATAATCAATAAAATATATTTTAAAAAATAAAATAAAAGCCTGGCATCCCCCTTTTTTCCATTTTTTAGTCTTTCCTTTTTCAGTGCCAGGCATTATACACTAGGACTTTCTAAAGCAGCTGCACATCATGGAAAACTGGAGAGTGACTGTGCATGCCCAGGTAATGGCTCACAACCCAGGTAATGGTCCCGAGAAGATGTTAAGATTCTACCTCAGTTTGTTCCTTAGCACTGAGACATACTACAACAGTCAAAAAATAAATATATAAACAAAAACAATAACCAAAAAAAAGCCCCCAGAAAAACAAAACCCAGGGGAGGAGAATCTCATTTCCAAAGTTACCACATTATTAGATTAAGATATCCAGTGTTTAGCAAAAATGACAAGGTAGAATCAGGGAAGTATGGTTCATTCAGAGGAAAACTTAAATCAATATAAACTATCTTAGAAAAAAGATCTGATGACAGTTATGCTAGACAGAATTTAAAACAAAGATGCTCAAAGCAATAAAGATGTGAAGAGAAAATGATGTATGAACAAAATGGAAATATCAATAGAGATAGAAATTCCAAAACGAAATTCTGGGGCTGAAAAGTACAATAATTGAAATGAAAATTTCATTAGCAGGATTAAAAAGACAAATTTGAGGAGTAAAAAGAATGAATCAGCAAACTTGAAGATAGGACAATGGAAATTATTGCGTCTGGGGAACTGAAAGACAAATGATCCAAGACAACTAAACAGAGACTAAGGGACCTGTGGGATACTATAAAGCAGACCAACATATACATTGTGTGAGTCCCCAGAGAGAAAAGGGGGCAAAAGAATACATTTGGAAATAATGACTGAAACTTCCCATATTTGATTAAAGGCATGAATATAAATATACAAGCAGCTCAACTAAGAATAACTCACAGAGACCCAGACCATACACATTATAATCATACTTTCAAAAGACAAAGAGAGAACATTGAAAGCAGCAAGAGAGAAGTGATTCATCACAATGAGGATCCTCAATAAGATGTTCAGCAGATTTCTCATCAGAAACTTGGGAGGGGAAAAGAAAGTCAGCCAATATATTCAAAGTACTAAAACAACAAAAGGTCAACTAGCGAATCCTATATCCAGCAAAACTGTCTTTCAGATATTAGGGGAAAATCAAATCATTTGCAGGTAAGCAAGAGCTGAGCAAATTTGTGACTGCTAGACCTTCCCTGCAAGAAGTACTCAATGCAGTCCTGTAGGGTGAAATGAAAGGACACTAATAGTAACTTGAAGCCATGTTGAGGGATAAATATCTGAATAAAGATTTTTAAAACAGTGCAGTTATAAAAGCTAATATTCTTGTAGCAGTGGTTTGTAACTGCACTTTTTGCTTTCTACATGATTTAAGAGATGAATACATTTAAAGAAAAAGCCATTATTAGTATAAAAGCTAGTGTTACTATAACTTTGTTTTACAACTCCAAATCTAATTGTTTACATAATTTCAGAGGTTAATACATTTTTAAAAAATTATTTGTTATTGGGCAGATAGTTTATAAAGATGTAATTTTCTGACACCAAAAACCAAAAGTGATGGAGATAAAGCTGTGTAGGAGCAAAGATTTTGTGTGTTTTGTTAAATTGGTGTAAATCCAAGTCAGAATGTTAAGACTTTAGGCTGTTTAATGTAATTCCCATGATAACCACAAAGAAAATAGGTACAGAATATGCACAAAAGGAAATAGGAAAAGAATGTAAACATTTCCCTACAAATACATCTAAACACAAAAGAAGGCAGGAATGTAGGAAATGAGGAACAAAAACTATAAGGCATATAGAAAGCAAATATTACAGTGGCAGAAGCAAGTCCATAGATTTGCATAATGGGTAAAACAGATGATCCAGCTATATACTGTCTATAGGAGATTCCCTCGAGTTCCAAAGACACAAACAAGATTAAAAGTGAAAGGATAGAAATAGTAATCAAAAGAGAGCTGGGATGGCTATACTAAAATCAGACAAAATGGACTTTAAATAAAAAAAAAAGGTTATAAAAGACAAGGACATTATATATTAAATTATTTAATACAGCAGAGATATAATTTGCACATCTAATGACAGACCATCAAAATAATAAGAAGCAAAAAAATGACAATTAAAAAGAGACACACAATTCTACTGTAATGTTTGGAGACTTCAGTACCCTGTTCACAATACTGAATAGAACAACCAGACAGAAGATATGTAAGGAATCACAGTACTTAACACAATAAAGTAATGAGAGACATAACAGATATACAGAATATCATATCCAACAACAGAATACACATTCTTCTCATGTGCATTGGAACATTTTCCACAGAATGTATATTAGGCCACAAGTGTCTGTAAATTTTATTGTAAAAGACAGATAGTGCACAGAGTAGCTTCTCCGGCCACAATGGGATGAAAAATTAAAACTCAATACTAGAATAAAAGTGAAAAATTCACAAAATGGTAAAAATTAACACACTTTTGAAAAATCAGTGGATCAAAGAAATCACTAGGGAATATAGAAAATACTTAGACAAATGAATATGAAATTACAGCATACCAAAACTTATGGAAAACAGTGGAAATTTATTGCTAACAGTTACATTAAAAAATGAGATATTTTGAGTTCTGGTCAAGATGGCAATATAGGTAAAAGTGATACTCAAATCCTCCCACAACCACATCAAACTTACAACTAACCTACAGAACAACCAACATTCAGAATCTCCTGTAATTTTGCTAAACAAAAGTCCTACAACTAAGGATATAAAGAAGAAGCCACATCAAAACTGGTAAGAGGGGCAGAGATGCAGAACAGGCTGGTCCCACACCCATGTATGGTGGAAAAAAATCAGGAGAGATACCTTGGCTTCAGAGGTCCCCCCTGAGAAGTAAGGAGTCCTTCCCCACGCTAGGCCCTATAGCCCTAGGGTTTTAATGCCAAGGGGAGAAGGCCTCATAACTTCTGGCTATAAAAACCAGTGAGGACTGTGGCTTCTGGAGTCCCAGGTGTTCCTTTTAAAGGACCCACACAAAATTTACCTGGATTCCCTTGCTCTAATCTCCAACACTGGGTCAGCACCTTGAAAGATTCCAGGGACATACAGGGAGGAACTAAATTGTCTGTCATCAGTGCAATAATTGGAGGGGCAACTTCTCCTACAGAAAAGTGCTGGTAGAGGCCAATGTTCCTTTTCTGAGTTTTCCATCTACAGAACTGGCCAAAGGTTGCTCTATATGAGTATCCATCAACCTAGCTAACACGGTTTGCACCACTCTGGTGAATCCCAGAGACCTTTCCCCACCCAAATTGCAGGCCAACCCAAGCTATTTCCATTGGGTCACCCATATGAAAGTCCTATCTTGGTTCATGCTTCAGACTTTCCCCAAATTCTCTCAAATGAGCAGCATCTGACCTCAGCCTACCTTGTGCCTTTTGCTAAGTGGTCCCAGACCCAGCAGTAGCAGCAGCCAAACATGGTTTGCAGCTTGGTCTCTCCTGAGCACCTCCAAGTTTAATACAAGTAGCAACCATCTACAGACCACTTTTTAGGTCATGCTGGCTGGCCTTGGGCAGGACAAAGGTGGCAGGTGACTTTGGCCTGCACTACGTGGGAGCCCCCAGAGCCAGCCCACTTAATAGAAGGCTTCAGACTGCAATGAAGTACCACCCAACCACCTCCACAACATAAGGGGCAGAGCCCCACTGAAGCAAGTTCTGCACTGTGGGGTTTGCCTCTGCCCAGCAGACCCACTGCTGTTGTCAATGCCAGTCCTCACAGCCAGTCGGCCTGGGGATTTGTTCCTTCATTGACAGCAGTCAAGGACCATCTACAACAGGAGGGTGTACAGGGCCCATATGGGGTAGGGGCACACTTAGCCAGCTTAGATGATTGGGGAGGCTGTGCCACTGATCCTACAGGACACCTACTACATTAGGCCACTCTACCAAGTCTAGGAGACAGAGCAGCTCTACGTAATTCATAGAAACAAACACAGGGTGGCTGCCAAAATGAGACAAACATGAGCCAAATTAAAGCATAAAATTCTAGAAAAAGAACAAGAAAAAAGGAGGCAAGCAATCTACTAGATGCAGAATTCAAAACAGTGAACTTAGAGAAAGAGTAGTTGAACTTAGAAGTTCCACAACATAAAAAAAGGACATGGGAACCATTAAAAAAGTACATGGATATCAGAAAAAAGAACTAGTTAAAAATGAAGCATACACTAACTGAAATAAAGAATAATTTACAGGGAATCCACAATAGAATAGATGAAGTCAAGAATGATATCAGCAATTTGGAATAAAGAAACAAAAGGCAACCAATGAGAACAGCAGGAAGAAAAAATCCAAAAGAAAATGAAGATAATGTTAGGAGCCACTGGCACAACTTCATGTATACCAGCATTTGAATCATGGAGGTGCCAGAAGGAGAAGAGAGAGAGCAAGAAATTTAAAACCTATGTGAGTAAATAATGACAGAAAACTCCTCTAAACTACTGAAGGAAATAGACATACAAGTCCAGGAAGTGCAGAGAGTCCCAAACAAGATGAACCTGAAGAGGCCCACACCAAGACACATCATAATTAAAATACCAAATGGTAAAGACAAAGAGAGGATCTTGAAAGCAACAAGAAAAAAGCAGAACCCAACCTACAAGGGAACTCCCATAATACTGTCAGCTGAGACCAAGATTACCCAACAATGCTATCAATTAGCATCAAAGGACATAGAAAGAACTTCCCAGACAAAAAGCTAGAGTTTGTCATCACTAAACTGGTATTACCTGAAATGTTAAATATTCTTTAAGAAGAAAGTAAGATAAAAAAAATCAACAATAAAATGGCAATAAATACTTATCAACAGAGTAATCTAAAAAAAAACAAAATAAAGAAGTGGAACAGAGACAGACTAATAAATCAAAGAACATTTTGACAATTGACAGATGGGAGGGAGTTTGGGGGATGGATAGAAAAAGGTGAAGAAAGGATTCCTGGCCAAGATGGGAGGCATAGGTAGACACATTGTGCCTTCTTGCATAACCAAAAGAAAGACAACAAATTTAAAAACAAATAAAAAAACAACAACCAGAACTGACAGAAAATCAAACTGTATGGAAGTCTGACAACCAGGGAGTTAAAGAAGACACATTCATCCAGACCGGTAGGAGGGGCAGAGACAGGCAGCCCAGCAGAGAGGCCTTGCAGCAAGGTGGTAGCTGAAGGATTCGGGCAGGCAAGGCGACAGCTGGTGGATCTTGCAAACTGGGCAGTCCCACATTCTCATGCAGATAAACTGGGAGGAACAACTAGGGAGCAAGATAAACCTCACAACCCAGGGCTCCAGTATGGGGAAATAAAGCCTCAAAGCCTCTGACTGAAAACACCTGTGGGGGTTGACGCAGCAACAAGAGAAACTCCCAGTCTCACAAGAGAGTTCACTGAAGAGACCCACAGGGTCCTGGAACATATACAAACCAACCCACCGGGAATCAGCACCAGAAGGGCCCAATTTGCTTGTGGGTAGCCAGGGAAAGTGACTGAAAACCAGCAGAGAGCAGAGCAAGTGGCACTGTTACCTCTTGAACTACTCCTCCACATATAGCGTCACAATGCAGTGACATGGTTTGCCCCACTCTGGTGAACACCTAAGGCTCCACCCCTTACTATGTAACAGGCGCACGGAGACAAAAAAAAGAAAATAGCCCAAATGAAAGAACAGATCAAAGCTCCAGAAAAAATACAACTAAGTGACAAAGAGATAGTCAACCTATCAGATGTACAGTTCAAAACACTGGTAATCAGGATGCTCCAGGAGCCCACTGGGTACTTCAACAGCATAAAAAAGACCCAGACATTATGTAAAATAAAGAAAAGTCTATGGGAACCAACAGTGATGGGAAGGAAACCAGGACTCAAATCAATGGTGTGGAGCAGAAGGAAGAGAGAAACATTCAACCAGAACAAAATGAAAAAAACAACAATTCAAAAAAGTGAGGATAGGCTTGGGAATCTCCAGGACATCTTTAAACGTTCCAACATCCGAACCATAGGGATGCCAGAAGAAGAGGAAGACCAAGAAACTGAAAACTTATTTGAACAAATAATGAAGAACTTACCCAATCTGGCAAATGAAATACACCTCCAGGAAGTCCAGGGAGCTCAGAGAGTCCCAAAGAAGTTGGACCCAAGGGGGAACACACCAAGGCACATCATAATTACAACACCCAAGATGAAAGATAAGGAGAGAATCTTAAAAGCAGCAAGAGAAAAGGAGACAGTTACCTACAAAGGAGTTCCCATAAGACAATTAGCTGATTTCTCAAAAGAGACCTTACAGGCAAGAAGGTACTAGAAAGAAGTATTCCAAGTCATAAAAGGCAAGGACCTACATCCAAGATCCATACATTACTCTATCCAGCAAAGCTATCATTTATAATAGAAGGGCAGATAAAGTGCTTTTCAGATAAGGTCAAGTTAAAGGAGTTTATCATCACCAAACCCTTATTCTATGAAATGTCAAAGGGACTTATCCAAGAAAAAGAAGAGCAAAAATATGAACACTAAAATGACAACAAACTCACAGCTATTAAGAACCAAACCTAAAAAACAAAAACAAACTAAGCAATCAACTAAAACAGGAACAGAATAAGAGAAATGGAGATCACATGGAGGGTTATCAGCAGGGGAGTGCGAGGGGGAGAGAGGGAGAAAAGGTACAGAGAATAAGTAGCATAAATGGTAGGTAGAAAATAGGGGGAGGATAAGAATAGTATAGGAAATGTAGGAGCCAAGAACTTATATGTTCTAGACCCATGAACATGAACTAAAGGGGAGGAATGTGGGAGGGAAGGGGTGTGCAGGGCAGAGGAGAATAAAGGGGGGAAATGCGACAACTCTAGCATAATCAATAAAGTATATTTTTAAAAGAAAAATGAAGAGATTAGTAAGTACAAATTGGATGTTACAGTATAGTCATAGGGATATAAAGTACAGCAGATGAGATATAGTCAGTAATATTCTAATAACTATGGTGTCAATGGGTAATAAATTTATCAGAATGATCGATCACTTGGTAAGTTTTATAATGACTAATTACTGCGATGTACACCTGAAACTAATGTAATACTGTATGTCAGTTGTAATTAAAAAGTAAAAATGATTTTTAAAAAAGCAATGAAAGAAGGGACATTGCCAATTCTACTGAAATAAAAAGACTTATGGGAGAATAATATGAACAATTGTATGCCATCAAATTGAGTAACCTAGATGAAATAGATGAATTTCTGAGAATGCAGAACCTGGCAAAACTAAATCAGAAAGAAATAGAAGATTGGAATAGCCCTATAACTAGTAAGGATATCAAATCAGTAATCATAATCTCCCCACAAAGAACAGGGTGGGACCTGATGCTTCACTAGTGAATTCTACCAGATATTCAAAGAACTGATATCAATCTTTCCCAAATGTTTCTTTTAAATTTGAAGAAGACGGCACTTTGAGACTAGCATTACCAGAGACCAAACCTATAAGAAAACTCTAGACTCAGTAACCCTTATGAACCTTAATGCAAAAATCCTCAACAAATACTAACAAACAGAATTCAGCAGCATATACAATTATACATGACCAATGAAATTTGTTCCTGGAATGCAAGAATGGTTCAACATATGAAAATTAATCAGTATAAGGATTTCTGGTCAATACAGATGCATAGTTAAACATGGTTCACCTCCTCACACCACTACAATTGTTCAAAAGTACAATTAAACTATAGAACAATCATCACTCAGAACCATCAGAAATTGAATTGAATGGAAGTCTGGTAAATACAGAATTAGAAAAACCACATCCATCTATACTGGTAGAAGGCATGGAGATGCAGATTGAGCTAGTTCCACAACCACATGTGGTGGATAAAAATTTGGGAGGGATATCTCAGGAGCAAGGAGTCCCAGCCCAGGATTCCGGTGCCAGGAAGATAAGTTCTCATAACTTTTGCTGCAAAAACCAGTGGGGATTAAGTCTGTAGAAGGAACTTTTGACATCCCAAGCAATTCCTCTTAAAGAATGGACTTACTCAGACTTACTTCCTCTAAGCTTCATCACCAGGGTAGCAGCTTGAAAGGCATCAGTGACATACAAGGAGGAACTGAAGTGTATGATGTCAAGGTGAGGGCTGGGGTACAGCTTTCTCACAGACAGACAGGTGGGCAGAGGCCATTATTTCTTTTATGAACCCTTCCCCCACAGAGCCACTGAGCTGGCAGGTGGGTCAACTATGCTACCCATAGTGGCCCTGAAGATCCCCTAAAGCTCCATCCCACCCAATTTACAGGCCCACCCAAACTTTTAACAGTGGCTTTTCCATATGAATGGCTGGTCTTGTCTCAGGCTTCACAATTTCCTAAATCCTCTCAAACAAGCAACAGCTGGTCTCAGTGAGCCCCAGCCCCATACCTCTTGCTGAGTGGCCCCAGGCCTGACACTAGCAGCACCCAGCCTAGGTTCACAGTTTGGTCTCACCTGAGGAACTCCAAGCTAATCACAAATAGCAGTCATCTACCGATCACTTTGTAGTTTATGCTCTGTAACCCCAAAGAGAACAAAGGAAGTGACTGACCTTGGATGTGCCAAGAGCAATCAAGGCTCAACTATAGTAGGAGGGTGTACACAGCCTACACAGTGGGCCCACCTCGAGTATCCAGCTTGGGTAATAGGGGAGGCTGTGCCACTGGGCCCTACAGGACACCTACTACATTAGGACACTCTACCAACACATGGGGTCACAGCACCTCTACCTAATACATAGAACACAGGGAGGCTACCAAAAGGAGGAAACAAAGAAACATGTCCCAAGTGAAAGAACAACAAAACTCCAGATAAAGAACTAAACAAAATGGAGACAAGCTACTAGATGCAGAGCTCAAAATACTGGTTATAAGGATTCTCAGTGAACTTAGAGGAGGAGCAAATCACAGAATTTCAACAGCATAAAAAAGGACATGAAAACCATAAAAAAGAACCAGTTAGAAATGAAGAATATACTAACTGAAATGAAGAACTATTTACAGGGAATCAACAGTAGATTGGATGAAACCAAGGATCAGATCAGCAATTTGCCATATAAGGAAGCAAAAAACAACCAATCAGAACAAGAAAAAGAAAAAAGAATTTAAAAAATGAAGATAGTAAGGAGCCTGTGGGACAACTACAAGTATACCAACATTTGCATCATGGTGGTGCCAGAAGAAAAGACAAAGCAAGAAATTGGACATCAATTTGAAAACATAATGAAAGAACATTTCTCTAACTTGCTGAAGGACATAGACATACAAGTCCAGGTCCCAAACAAGATGAACTCAAAAAGGCCCACCTCAAGACAAATCATAATTAAAATTCCAGAGGTTAAAGGTAAAGAGAGGATCTTAAAAGCAGCAATAGAAATGAAATTAGTTGCGTACAGGGGAGTTCCCATAAGACTGTCAGCTGATTTCTCAAAAGAAACTTTGCATACTAAAAGTGATTGGTAAGAAGTATTCAAAGTGATGAAAACTAAGGACCTATAACCAAGATTATTCTACCCAGCAAAGCTATCATTTAGAATTGAAGGACTGATGAAGAGCTTCCCAGTCAAGAAAAAAAGTAAAGGAGCACATCACCACAAAACTAGCATTATATGAAATGTTAAAGGGTCTTCTTTGAGAAGAAGATAAGAAATATGAACAGCATAATAGTAACAAATACATATTGATAAACAGTTGAATCAAAATAACAAACAAGCAGAAAAACAAAATAAAAAAACAAGCAGACAGAAACAGAATTATATAGAAAATATTTTGATGGTTGCCAGATAGGAGGGGGATGGGTGGGTTGGGTAAAAAAGGTGAAGGGTTTAAGAAGTACAAATTGGTAGTTACAGAATAGTCATGGGGATGTAAAGTACAGCATAGGAAATGGAGTAGCCAAAGAACATATATGCATGACCCATGGACATGGACAACAGGGTGAGGATTGCCTGGGGGAGTAGGGGGTGGCTGAGTGGAGGAGGGCATAGGGGAAAAATTGGGATCACTGTGATAGTATAGTCAATAAAATATAATTTTGAAATAATAGAAAATTGATCAGTATAATGCACTACATTAACAGAATGAATGAAAAAAGGCCACATAACTGAAAAGGTTTTTTCAGAAAAACCTTTAGACAAAACTCAACACCCTTTCATCATAAAAACACTCAATGAACTAGGAATGAAAAGAAAGTACTTCAACATAATAGACTATTACAGCAATCATTATACTCAGTGGTGAAAGAAAGTGTTTTCTCTATGATGAGAAGGAAAGCAATGATACCTGCTTTTACTACTTCTATTCACATAGTACTGAAAGTTCTAGCCAGAACAATTCAGCAAGAAAAAGAAATTTAAAGTCATCTAAATTGAAAAAGGGGGAAAATTATCTCTTTCTGCAGATGGTGTGACCTTTTTTAAATTTAATTATGATCTTGGCTGTAGAAAACCTTAAGATTTTCTCTCTCTCTCTCTCTCTCTCTCTCACACACACACAAATAAACTATTAGAATAAATGAATTCAGCAAAGTAGCAGAATACAAAATCAGCATACAAAATTCAGTTACATTTCAAATGCATGAGCAATGAACAATCTGAAAAGGAAATTACAAAAACAATTTAATGTATAATAGCATCTAAAGAACAAAACACTTAGGACTAAGCAAGAAAATGAATGACTTTTTCACTAAAAGTTCTAAAGCATTGCTAAAACAAATTAAAGAGAACATAAGTAAATAGAAACACATTTCATGTTCATAGATTAGAAGACTTCATATTGTTAAAATGTCAATATTACCCAAAGCAGTGTTTAAGTTCAATGCAGTCCCTATCAAAATGTCAATGAAATTTTTTGCAGAAAGTTTTAAGAAGCCATCATAAAATTCATATGGAATCTTAAGGTAATCTGAATAGCCAAAACAGCCTTGAAACAGAAGAGCAAAACCATAGAACTCACATTTCCTGATATTAAGATTCACTACAAAGTTATAACAATCAAAACAGTATGGTATTTGCATAAACAGAGACATATAGACCAATGGAATAGAATAGGGAGCCCAGAATAAACCCTCACATACAGGATCACATAATTGACAGATATGTAAAGATCATTTGATGGGGAAAGAATGGTATTTTCAAGAAATAATATTGGGAAAACTGGATATTTACAAGCAAAAGAGTGAAGTTAGACACTTACCTGATACCATTTACAAAAATTAACTCCAAATGAATGAAGTCTCTAAAAAATAAGACATAGACATTTCACCAAAGAGTATACAAATGGCCAACAAACACATGAAAATATTTTCAACATCACTAATTATAGAAATGCTTATCAAAACTGCAATGAGATATCACCTCAAACCCATTGGAATGGCTACTGTCAGAGAGAGAAAGAGAAAGAGAAACTGACCGACCAGAGAGAGAAACCAGCAAGTGTTGGCAAAAATATGGAAAAATTGGAAGGAACCCTTGCACTCTGTTGGTAGGAATATAAAATGGTAGAGGTGCTGTAGAAAAGTGTAGTGATTCCTCTAAAATTTAAAAATAGAATTACTGTAAGATCCAGCAATTCTACTTCTGGGCATATACCCCAAAGAATTGAAAGCAAGTCTCAAAGAGGTATTTGTATGTCCATATTCATAACAGCATTATTCACAATAGCTAAAACATGAAAGCAATCCTAGTGTTCATCAATGGATGAATGGATAAGGAAAATGTCATCTGTGCATATTATTCAGCCTTAAAAAGAAGGGATGTTCTGTAACAAATATAACAGATAAGCCTTGAGAACATTATGTGAAGTGAAGCAAGGCAGTCACTGGAAAGGAAATATTGTATAATTCCATTTACCTAAGGTTCTTAGAGTAGTCAAAACCATAGAGACAGGGTAGAATAGTAGTTTCCAAAGGTTTAGTGTTTAATGTGTGTGGAGTTTCAGCTGAACAGATGAAGATTTATGAGAATGGATGATCGTAATGGTTGTGAAACCATGTGAAGTATTCAATACCACTGATCTGTATGTTTAAAAATGGTTATAATAGTATTTATTTTATTGTACTGCAATTTTAAAACTTTCCAAAAGAATATATATATAAAGATATTTATAGAACATTGCCCTGATTTTCTATATACATAGAGGTTTTTGTGTTTAAAATTCTTTAAATAGTATTTTGATTTATTTAAACAGATTATACCAAAAATTATAGAAGCTCATCTTGGTTATTTTCTGTATTTCTTGATTATAAAAATTATGTTCTTTGTTTTCCTTTAGTAATTTCTCTTGGTGTCTAAAGAGGTGAATCATATTTAACTTTGTGTTGACTTTCACTTTCCTCAACCACTACATTAAAACAGCCTGTTTGCAGAGGAAGTAGGAGGAAGTAGTAAATAAAACTCTGATAGTATAATTTATTTCTAATGTTCTCCTTATGTTTTCAAAATGTGAGTCCAAAACTATTCAGACCCTAAAATATTGTTCTTTTAAATCCAGTCCCAAATATTTTAGGCAGAGAAGAGCAGTAGTATAATATTCTAGGAAGAGGAGAGCAGTAGTACAAAGTTGAAGTTTATTTTTTAAAATTTAAATACAGCTTGATTTAAATCTAAGGACAGACTGTCTTGATAAACATCAAGAAGGAAGAGTTTTCATATTTCATCTTTTTTAAACACGAATGTTGAGGGTACACTTAAGAATTTTGGTGTACCACACTGTAAAATACATAATTGTTTAACCACTGTGCTGTCTGTCTGAAACTAACACAGAATAATATTGAATGTAAACAGTAATTCAAAAATAAATTTAAAAGAATTTTGTATGATTTAGGAGGGCATTTGTATGTACAGATTTGAGACTGTACTTATATTGTGTTCTTATATATATATGAATTTGAATCAATATTAAAACCACAGAGTATTTTTTACTTTTTTCTTGCAATTACTGCAGCAAGTTTATCTTACAAAAATTCTTCTATAACAATCCTCACAGTAAGAAAGTTTATTTTAATATGGTTGATTCATTTCTTTAGCACCTCCGAAATTCTTGCCCATATCATCAACACCCCAGCCAGAGAGAAGGCAGCCACCCCAGAGGCGACATTCCATTGAAAAGGAAACACCTACTAATGTGAGACAGTTTCTGCCACCATCCAAACAGAGCTCCCGATCTCTTGTAAGTAACTAAAATATTGCATAGTAACTGAAGTGTCAGAGGACCTAGAATCATTAGCTTATTGAGATGATGATTAGGAGAAAAAACTTCCAAAAGTTAGAATGATTTTTAAATAACCTTAATTGTTTTTAATAGCTAAAGATAACCACCCTAACAGCAACCTAAATGAAATTTGACCATCTTTGTTCATTTAAAGTACCTTTATTTTTTTTTTCAGAAGACTTACAAATGGTTGAAACTATGGATTATTAAAGAAATGTTTTCTTCCTTTCAAAGGGTATTAATCCACTTAAAAATTGTTAAGACTAATCAAAGAACTTATCAAAATCTGGCTACAGTAGACTATTTTATTAAGGCAGAAGTACCAGGGGAGAATTTTGATCCTTTAAAAACCATTATTTATTGTTTCCAAGTATATTTTGAAGCCAAAGCTGCTGTTTGGACTGGTTGACAGTTTTTGCTGTTTTCCAGAGACTTTTGGATTCATGTAGTGGCCATTCATTCCTCAGAACAGCAGGCCACAGGACACATGGCGTTGGCAGGAAGAGTAGATCCACCACCCAGAGGAGGTCTGCAGAGCTTATTTTGTAGTCCCACTTGACTTCAGAAACGTTTTCAGGCAAGATACAAGGCTTCAATCAATAGTTCTACTGGCAACCTAACATCTAATGTTTTTTTTTCTTCAGATAACTCATGAATAAAAAACAATAGAATATGCTTAATCCATATTTTTAGACTGTGATGAATCATTCAAAGTAGACGGAGATAGTGTGATATTGTGAAGATATTAAGTTTCAACATAACTTATAATTTTGAAATTTGATCAGTCATCTCTGCTCCCAAACAATATGATTAAATTAGTGATTTTATGGCAATTCCCAATAGGATTTCTGTTAATTTGTAAGTAATCACTGAAACACTGGTATTTGATAAAACGTAGCAGGAAAACAGAACTCTAACCAGACAGGTTCAAACTTTAAAATCTGAAGACTTCTGTTAATGTGAATCAGTTATTGCTTTAGCAAAATATGCAGTTGCTGTCACAATGTAAAAATATGTAAAAAGGAACTCCTTAGTGATTTTTTTTAATAAGTCTTCTCTTCCCATGGGTTTTCCTAGACACCAGTTTATCATTTAGGTATGTACCTGCCTTGTTATCATATGACATCATTATTGAGGTTAGACCTAAATTTTAAAATTATCAATCAATTATCAGATCAACTACAAAGGAGTTTCAGGTGGTAATATAGCAGTTTTGCCAAGAAAGGCTGTCAGTCCATATCAAGGGCCCATGAAGTAAAGTAAATTTCCTGGCAAAAGGGAATTCAGCATTTGGTTGGTCAGGCTGTTGAGTTGATTTATTCATGAAGAGAGCAAAGTAAAACCAATCTGAAGTCCTCAAGAAGGGTCTCAGTGAAAGGGACTGGGTGAGCAACTCTAGTCAATATAGATGGTATCAGGTTTCACACAGAACTGGGCGTACTCCAAGTACCTCTAGGCACCAGCTGAAACAGTAATATCCAGGTCAAGTAATGACATTTCTTGCTAGTAGATTACCTCAGTTTATCCATTAAATCACACTTCTGTGTGTAGTACCTTCTAGCGTTTTAAGTATTGTTTTTAAAGTATGATAATTTAAAATTTTTGCTATATTTTAGAAACAATCATTTTGTATTTGTAATCCCTTTACTGAAAATGGCAGAAATGTCTTTGTTGTTATTCACTTATTTTGATTGTATCTCTCTCCCTTTCCTTAGGGTGTTTAAAAATGTAATTTTTTTCCATCATTTGGTCAAATGTATGAGGATGATTGCCCATCTAAATGAAAGGCTGCTTGTCTTTCAGTACCTTCCCCAGGGAAGAAGTGCCTGCTTGGGGTGCGTTCCTACATTCTCTCAAGCACAGCAGGCAGTTGCCCCTATCTTGCATCCCGTCAAGCCCGATTTAGGAAGCTTAGTGTTCCTAATCAGTTAGAAAATCTTAAGTTCAGGTCTTTGCTGTGTAAACTTTCAGATTCTCTAGGAACAACTTCATGGTTTGATTATCAATTTATATATGTGGGTGCAGATGTTGGTGTGAACGCACACGTGGAATCTACCATTAACATCCTGTGTGGTGTTTTTGTTTTGTTTTGTTTTCATTTTTCATGCTCTATAATCACTATTTGTAAGTCACTCGTGTTCTGCATTGTTTTCTCCTTTTCTTTTCCCACTGCCATTTTCTTTTTTCCTTATCTTATTGTTCAGGTTCCTAGGATAACCAGTGTATGGCCAAGGACGCCTTTCCGACCACTTTTTTCTACCATACAAACAGCTTCTCTGCTCAGCTCTCATCCTTTTGAAGCAGCCATGTTTGGGGTAGCAGGGGCTATGTATTATCTATGTGAGAGAGCTTTTACCAGCAGGTGGAAATCCTCAAAGGTTGGCCTCTTTCTGCTGGTTCTGGGCATTATTTTACTTTCTCTTTGACAGTGATACCTCAACTCCTGCACTCTGCGAGAATTAACAGCTTAGATGGGCACTTTGCTTCTGATCATTGATTCCAATCTTTTGTAGGATGCATAGATCACACCATGATCTCAGTTGAGAGGAAAATAACTTTGAAAGGACAACAAACTCAAAATGCAGCATCAGAATATAGGGACCTATGAGTGTTTGTCTCTGAGTGACCCAATTTTACAGCAGGAGGAATGCCACCTCTTAGCGCCTGTGAGGTGCTTTCATCCCAGGGCCTCCTGTCATCAGAGAAACATTTGCTCCTGCCAGGCTAAGTTGCTACAGGGGACTCTGCCTCCCACAGAGCTATGTCATTGTCTGTGTCCCGAACACCCCACCCTGAGCTTGGAGGGGCTATGTACACATACCAGGTGTCTCCCCTGGGTTCAGAGATTGCTCTCTTCCCCAGCACCTTTCATAAAGCTGTGTTGTGATGGTCGGGATGTCATGTGGTTTTTATGACAACCACTTCTCTGTGGAGAGAAACTTTAAGTTTTCTTTTTATTGATGTGATTATTTTAAATATTTTTATTGAATTAATTAGGGTGACATTGGTTAATAAAATTATGTAGGTTTCAGGTGTACACCTCTATAATACATCATCTGTATTATTTTACATTATCTTACATTTTATTATTGTTTTTGAGGTTTTCATATAGAATATTTTTAAAGAAAGTATAGTAATTTCCAAACCCCAGTGAAATAAATAGCCCTGGGACCACAGTGAAGCTTCCTCTACCCCAGTGTAATGCATGCTGTTGACCACTGTTGGCAGCAGCCTTGCCTATCCCACGTCATACAAGATCCTTTATTTACTAAACACATCTTTGACAAATGAGGCAGCAGCTAGTTTTTTTGTTATTCTTTATTACCCATCTTGATTTAGAAAAGAAACTGTGAAAGAATGTAAATGAGAAACAACAAGTCCCTTTCCCTGTTTGTCATGAAATACAGAGTAAGTCTGATCTTTTCCCCATTTTTAGATCTGGTCATTTGGGAGCACCACCAAGTGCAGGGAGGGCATTTGAATTCCTGTCACTCCTGCTATTACTAAAGATCTATCAACAATTTTATTTTTATTTTCAATTCCCCCCAAACACAGATATCTGTATACTAAATCCTCATACTATTTTAGGCAAAGAATTCACTTGGTATTTTAAAGTTAAACTTGGAAAAAGGAAAGAGTAAACTTAATAGTTGCTATTTTTATGTAAATCTGCCTTTCTTAGTTTAAATATTCAAAAAACAATTACTGTTTTTGGACAGTTTTTAAGTATCTGCTACTTATTTATGAAGTATGTGCTAATCAAAACACTATATAAAATGTGACTATTCCCATTTCTTTCTGTGGCGCAATAATGGGATTACACATTTTGCTCTACAATTTCTGTGCTGCCTAAATCTGACCCCTTTTGAGTGGTAAATATAACCAAAATCTTCAACAAAAACTTCATGATCTTAGTGACATACATAAAAGTAAATTCTAAAGGCATATCTGCTTCTATTGCATATTGTAATCATTATCAAAATACTTTAATGTTTAGTGTCCCTTTCCTAAATTTGGGAGTAATTTTGAAGCACAGAGAAGCAAAAGAATTAGAGTTGTGCTGATCTAGCCCTTATAGTCTATGTCTCACCCTGACAATGAGCTTAGTGCTTGCTGTAAGAGTGACCCAGCCTTGTGTCACCATGGGAAAAGGGACACTTGCTCACAGTTAAAACCCTGAGTGCTTCTTATGTTTTGGAGCATTAGTGTCTCAGCAAGATTTGTTAAGATTTCATTTGGCTTTGGGGATGTTGAATCAATATTTTTTGTCAGTTAATAAAAACTATTCTAGTAACTATTATTTTCTTTCATGTTGCATTAAAGTTTTGTTGTCCTTGGGAAATCACCAAAATCAAAACATTAGCATTTGTCCTAGTGGAAATTATCTTACTGAAGGGTAATTACTTGAAATTTTTATAGAAAAAGAACACAAAAAATCTATAATTTCTTACTATAATCTGTGAAGTACTGGATTTACATATGATTCAAAGCAGTCATTTGAAAGTATGCGCTTGACTAAGTCCTGTGTGACTTAAGACTGAGGAAAGAGTACAGAAATATTTACCAGCCCAGGCATCCAAGTTATAAAGTTAATTAAATTGGTTCTAATTGCCCTCTTCTTAGCATGCACAACAATAAATGTCAGTAGTGATTATCTGGTTATTTGCTGGATTTATACATTATTTTGCTTCAAGTCAACAATTTTGTCAGAGTTAGCTGCCATAAAATGTACCACAGTCATAATCATCATAACTGATGAATGTAAATTGCCATAGGAAAAGTTCCATGAAATACATTCAGGGCTCAAAAAAGCTGTCATTCAGTTGTGTACAGCCAACAGTACTTACCTCGTACAGTTTAATGGCCTAACTTAGAGTCAGTGCCTCATCCCATTTGACACTAAACTCTTTTCTCAGGACGGAGCAAAACAGAGTAGATATTGGACATGCCAGTTTAATCCTATTATCTTTTAAAGCTGTCCTATTGAAGGAGAAAATTATATAATGGTGATTTTTTTTAAGGATTTTAGACATCTTAGACTAAATGATATAATCTCTCTGAATAGTCTACCTTCCCAACCTCCAAATACTAAGTTCTTCATCTTAAAAATTCAACTGCAGGGTTTTTTTCCAAAACATTTTAAGCACATTTAACCTTCCTTAAGTTAACCTGAATAAAGATGATTTGGTACAGACTATTAGTAAAAATCAGTAGTTCTTCAAACTACTTTTTTTTAGTAAATGCTAATGTTTGTCAAATTTGCAACCTAGATTTGTTTTTGTTTTTATCTGATTGAAAGACAGAACTGAATGTTAAAACTGCATTCATAGTCATGTGCTTTCTCGTTTGGCTTGTTTGATTCCAGAACTCCTGTGAGCAGTGCTATTCTGTGTGTGTGGGAGTGAATTATAATGTGTTTGTACTGAGAACATTAAGTTTCAGTGTCACTACACCACAATGGCCCTTGTGAAGCCTGGCAGGGTACGAATGCACAAGACTGTTCTGTCTTTCTGTTAGATCCACCAATCAAGAGCAGGCCGGATGGGGAGCAAATGGGTGTGAGGCTCTTTATTCAGTGGAATCAGTTACATCAACATCTTCCTCAGCTGGCTTAAGGAAAACTATTAACATAAGACAGTCAACATAAATATTTATTGAAGTTCTGATTTTTTTCCACATCCTTCCAATGCTGATTGTGCATTCAGTAGTTGTTTAAAAGTAATAACAGAAATCTGGAGAACTGTGGGACAGCCTGTGGAGTGGAGATTGCCTGCTGGCTGTAAACTGCAGCTACATGTTCCAGCTCCTGTCATACCATTAGGATTTTTCAAGGTGTGCTGATGTAACTTACCACTATGCTTCTCAGTGTAAATTACTAACCACCTTCTTTTGGCTATTCTGGGTACCACAGACCAGTTTTAAAAATATGTTGTTGATTTTCATATAGCATACAACACAACACTAAATAATATCTTTGCATAATCGTAGGAAACAACTGACATAAATTTGGTTTAGAACAACAAAAATTTTTTCAAGATTTCTGTGCATAGATACATAGCCAAACAAATGTGAGGAACTTTTATTTTTTGGAAACTTCAGTAGGCTACAGTGTTTTATGTGGTCCTCAAAGCTTTCTACCATCCGTTGTCTTGGCGTAATTAGAAATTATGTGGTCCCCAGAGTAAGCCAGCTCTGTTCCAGTGTTGATTGGGACCTCTTTTGTTTTCTGAACCTACTAACCAAGTGTCTGATCTGAAGGGAAATATTACAATGCCAGAAAAGGGAGTGGGAGTTTCTTATTCATGTGGAATTTTGAATTTCAGGAGGAATTCTGTTATCCAGTGGAATGCCTAGCTCTTACTGTGGAGGAAGTGATGCATATTCGTCAGGTCCTGGTGAAGGCAGAGCTGGAAAAATACCAACAATATAAAGATGTCTACACTGCCCTGAAAAAAGGAAAGGTAGAGCTGTTTAAAGTTGATTGATCAGCAGGGTTAGCAGAATGGTCAGTCACAGGCATGGTCTTCTGAGGAAGTTTTCTGCTATTCAGATGGTGTAGGACCTATAGGGGATTTTAGGAGGTAGGAGGCTTCTTCTCCAGGAGTCATTTCCTGTTCTGCCTTGCTCACCAAAGTATTTTCTCCCTTAGAAATCACAACTCAGGAAGGTTTAAAACAACCATAATAAATAATGGTATGCCTTCACACAGCCATGTCAGAATTTAGTCATTATACAGGGGAGACTTTTTTAGAACTTCCTTTCAGTTGCTTCTATGATGGTGACACTCTAGACAGCTGTGGTCTTTTATTACTTTTAAAAGTAGAATTATAATTAAATACAGAGTCATAATTATTACAGAACCAAACATAAATCAGGGTTTCTGAATTCACTTCTTCCTTATGTGTACTAAACTTCCCCAGCATATAATGTAAAGTGGATTCAACCATATAAATTAGGAAATTCATTGTTGGCGATGCTTTTTCTTTCTCCTTTTACATTTGTATTTTTTAGCTTTGCTTTTGTTGCCGAACCAGGAGATTTTCCTTCTTCACCTGGTCTTACACCTGTCAGTTCTGTAAGAGGTAAGGCTCTTTGTAATTGACAGTAATAGTCAATAAGTATCAGTTAACTTCATTGTTTCATCATTTTGTATGCAAGAACAATATTAAAAATTATCTGTTATCACATTGTGCTATGTTTGTTGGTTAAAAATACTGATCCACTGATCAAAACAGTGGATCAATTATTGGGTGTTAAACCTGGAAAATGTTTCTGTGCATTTATTTCTTTTACATAACCAAGATAATTCTAATAATAATAATATGTCATATTTGAACAGAAAAAAAAATAGATGTGGTTGTCATATGACCCTTGGATAGACAAATAAGAAAATTCCGGATGTAAGTTGATTCCTTTCATAGGGAACAATGTAGGAATTCAGTTTTAGAGATTGATTATCTTTTTGGCAATCCATAGTTGTATCAATTTGTTGTATCCTGACAGAAGATCCAGAGAGTTTTTGCAATTTATTGTAGAAATTTACAACCATGTAGCAATTGGCCTTTTTAACTCTCCATTCGCATCGGTGGTATCATGCCAAGTAATGCTTCTGATTTTGTGTACAGGCCCGTGTGCTCACAGTGTTGCAAAAAGGTAAGCTAAACTTGGTGAAATAATAACATAATAACAATTTTAACAGACTGCCTTTTTAACAGTACTGCTCATTCTCAGTTTTTTTGGGGGGGGATAACAGATGCGGCTGCCATCCAAGCCATACTCCACTCTTCCTATCTTTTCATTGGGACCCACTGCCTTGCAAAGAGGGGAAAGTTCTACGAGGCCAGAAAAACCCTCCACTAGCCACCATCGGCCACTTCGGAGCATTGCCAGGTGAGCAAGAAGGCTGGGTCTTCAGAGCATCCTTTGTAAAAGAAGAATGCTCCTTTTGAAGACTGTGATGATATGGCAAGGTTTTGGGTCAAGAAGACTGGGAGTGGTTGGTTGATTTAATATAGTTTTGACTTGCACACAAGTCTCCAAAACTTCCAGAAGGAAACTTGTCAAGGAATAATGGTTAGCTCCTTGAAGGATACCTTAATCTCACAGTTTATTTTTATTTCTATTTAGATATAATTACTTTCGTATGTCCTTTAAGTCATCTCTAAATCTGCCCTTGTTTTCAATGGAGCTGAAAACTTGCATATATGTAGTAGTCTAATCTTTCCTTCTTTAGTTTTGAAAGAAAATCTGTTTAATCCTGTGTTTACAGTAGTCTGCAATTTAGTTTCTTGTTATAAAGGCAGTAATGAAGCTTTATGCCAAGAGCTAGTGATATAAAAGAAAAAAAAATATTGCCTGGATATCATTCCTTTTGCATTTAATGCAGAATAAGATTAGTGCTGGTCTTTAAGAAAGATGGAAGGATAGCAGACCAGCTCAGGTCACACACTTGGAGGGCCCGGTATGATCAAGGTTTGATGCACCAGCCACCTACTAGGGATGAGGGGGATGGGGTGGACACTGGCATTGGTGCCAAATGCCAGACAGCAGCTGCTTTGCAGGTCATGACTCTGTGATCAGTGAGGCAAGGAAGCTGTGAGCCCAGCAAGTAATTTGTGCCCAAGACTGCTTGCCCTGTGCCTTCAGCTCTCTGCTTTGAGACATACCTGCTCCATGATGACCTCGAATCATGATTTGTGGGCTCAAGGCAGTGCAAGTAATTTTTGTCCTTTTCTCTACTTACTCTGAGACTTCCTGTTTGGTTTACTTGAAGTGGTAAGATGAATAAGTGATTCCTAGTTATTTCAAAAAGTAACCAAAAGATTTATTATGATGTTGGTTTAGTTAACTCCAGCTCTCTAGAATCCAGATAATCATCCATGCAAATATAGAGAATCATTGGGGAGGGAGAAACATATTTGACAAATACAGAAATTACAAGAAAATTGGTCCAAAGATAATTTTTAAGAATGTGTCATAGAGATAAATTTACTTCTAATTTCCTATAGTCTGACCTACCATCTACAGATAACTAATGTTTATTATCCATGACATGGGGTCACTAGAGAAGGAACTTGAAATCCCTTCTGAGCCATCAATAGGACATTAGCAACATGTACTTTATTTCATCTTAGTTGTTAAAATTCATAATCTATATATGTATGATAATCATATGATGACTACTCTGAATATCCTATTTTCTAAAAATTCTAGAAGAGATGCTAAGAATTTTCAGTATTATTTCTTAACAAAATATGTTTCCTGGCTTCTTTTTAAAAAAATACTTTGAACCTTGTCTCCAATTAGAAATTCTTCTTTGGCAGAACACAATACAAGTAAATCATTCACCATTCCATAATGTTTTTGCAACAAATTTTCTTAGTATTGCAGTAGTACTATGAGTAATAGTACTGGATGTTTGAAATGTTTGGTTTTTTTCCAGGTTCTCCTCAAAATCTAAGTCTGTGGACAAATCAGATGAAGAACTACAATTTCCCAAAGAGTTAATGGAGGACTGGAGTACCATGGAGGTGTGTGTAGACTGCAAAAAGTTTATTTCAGAAATCATCAGTTCAAGCCGGCGTAGCCTGGTATTGGCCAACAAAAGAGCCCGATTAAAAAGGAAAACACAGTCTTTCTATATGTCCTCACCAGGCCCCTCGGAATACTGCCCTTCAGAGAGGACTATCAATGAAATCTGACCCGTGCCTTTCAATTGCTTTTGTGTTCAGAGTCAGCATTAGCAAGGGAGAACACTCGGCTTGACTGTCTCTCCTTGCTGAGGCTTTAGTTAATAGGCTTGATTTGCATTAGATCAGGTTTTTGCTGCATCAAATTGTTCCACAGACTGAATGCTGTGTTCATATCGATTGATGATATGTGACAGGTCAGCCAATTTGCTCATTTGCACTGACAGGATAATAGTTTGAAGCTTGCCTTTATGTGTGTGTATATTTGGAGTCCCGAAGCTTTTTCCTTAGTTCAGTTCCTTACTGTTCCTCAAATAATTTTCCAACTAAGGCAAAAAGCTTCTCATATGAGAAATCAGCCTACAAAGGTGTCGATGTTAGCACAGTTCTAAGCAGTAAGTCATATTGGCATGCCACCTGACAGTGTTCCTATCTAATGTACATAGTGATCTGGAGCTCTGCCTCACACCAGATACCTGGGGGTGGGGGTCGAGCTATTTTTCATCTCACAGCACAAAACCTAGAAGGATTTGCTCATAGTATCAAACTGATTTTTAAATTGTTGCTCTGAGATAAAGACTATGGGAGGGACTTTATGCCTCCATTTTAGTGCAAAACATCTGAATAAGCTGTACACCCAACTGGGTGACCATTTCCTCTGAGCTGCTGTGTTTGCCCTGGTGCAGTGGATCAGTATCTCCTGAGTGGGTGACAGATTCTCATTCCCTATCTTGCATGTATTATGGTTACTTGTAGTTTTATAATGGAGGTCTAAGAATTAAAAGTTTTGTAGGAATTTCCAGACCAAGGAAGACTAACCCTTTGTCAATAGGTTGAATGTGTTTCAGTTAACTAGTTAAAGGGTCTTAACAGCAGAACGGCCAGCTGCTGCTGACACTGTGGTGCATGAGCTGGAGCCCTTATATTTTCAGCCACATTTTTCATAACTTTAGAGTCTAGCCATCATGACTACATCGAGCCACAATTTGGTAGGTATGGTCTCAAACTAAAATATATTTTTATAAATGAACTTTAAAAGAAAAAATATTGTCTAGTTCCTTTAAAATTACAAGATAATTAACCTGCTGATAGTCTTTTGGATGATTTTTGCACAATTTTCCTTGGAAACAAGTTGAGCGAGTAGGGTAGGTTTTTTGATAAAGGTAGATTGGAGGATAGCATTGTATACCTGAAACTTCTTGACTTGTTTGGCCCATACCATGGACTATACTGTATTATTTTGGTATGCTTAGAAATAACCAACCAATCAAATTACCATTAATGTTTGAAAAATCATTAACACACATGTACAAATAATTTCCTAAAAGCTATAGGGCACGTCCGTAGTCAACAATGTGACAACACCATTTACTACAAGGCAGGGTAGTCACAGTTCATACCACATCAAAGTATAGTGACATTTCCACTTTAACACTGATACCTCAAAACTGCACTGGTAGCGGTTTTTAATGGATTGAAATTTACAATTTAGTAAATGACTTAAAATTATACTTATGAAATAAACTTTACCAATTGACTAAAATAATGCATGTTAACAGTTTGTGTATATTTACATGTAAAAGTGGGCCACCAGAAAACCCTTATTTATTATGCAAGTGTTTAAATTATTTTAAAGACTCTTGTTTAAGAGCTTTAAACATTTATATAAGGTGAATCTATTTCAACTCTCTACTCCAGATGGTAGAGAGTTTGAAGGCCCAGGCTTGAGCTTTCAAATGACTTCCAAGGAAAGGTGCAAGGCAGAGGGAATGGTATTTGATGTACCAGAGATAGTGTGCTTTTTAAAATAATGACTTGTTCAGTGTTGTTATATAAAATAAACATAAGAAACTAAACCCCCAAAATAAGAATTTCATCCACATTCATAAAGCAAATATCTAGCACTTGCTTTTTTCCTGGCTCTCAAAATCTAAGTCTGTGAATAAATCTTTGGCTTCACTTCTTCATTTAGGTTGATTTGAGCATTATGGTCACCTCTTATCAGAGATTTACAATGTAAATTCTTCAACAGCTTTGGTTTGCCAAGTGTATTAAAGGGATCACATGGATGGTATATTTGCCTGAGATAATTTACAGAAAGTTGTGTAAGAAAAGGGCACATGGCATAGTTAAAATTATAGAAATCAAATTAGCATCACTTTTTGTTGCCAAAATAATTTCTTAGATTCAATCACTTCTTATCCATAACATGTACCAAACACCTCAACTAAATTAGGTAATTCCAGAGTAATTCATTAATAGTTTGTAGAGTATGGGCTTACAATCCCTAGCCTGACCTTAGGTCTATCTTCCTCTTCTTACTACTGAAATAACATACCTTTACAGTGTTCCTCTTTGTCTTGGTTTCCAGCTATTTGGCATTTACTTCTAATCTAACAACAACAAAATTGTCATCTAACTGGTCTCAGTTGGAGCCTGAGTGTCTTAGACCTCATATGTGCACCTGAGCAGTCCTCCCTGTGCACATCCCTGAACGCTTACCCTGGTCCCTCCATGCTCAAGCATCTACCCATTGCTTTTGTCCCATACACCTTGTGAACTCTCCCTGTTGGGAGATCTCCACTTTCTTCCCCATGGCTTAACTTTCTATCAGTGTCAGAGTAGATAAGAAGGCTTGTAAATACTGTAATATATTTATTAATATTTGAAAGGCATTCATTCAGTGGACAATGGAAATTAACTCTCCCAAGGCAAATAAAAATTAAATAAAATAATTGCTATGTATAATACATTGACTTAATAGTCTTACTTGAGTTCAAATCTTAAGGCTTTCAAATTAAACTAGGTTTGTTATATAGGAATTTTTAAAATCTTACATTTGAAAAGATTATGTGATTAGCACCGTGAACTCATACCATGGATTTTTAAGGCTTTTATTTTTCTAACTGTATTAATAAACATAGGTATGGATTTTAGGTATCACATAAGGGACATGAAAGTTTTAAATTATGTTGCTATTTGCTAAAGCAAAATAGCAGGAAATTTTGTACATGCAAAGCTGTTGAAAGGCCACAGAGAAATGTGAATATTGACTGGACTTTAACCTTGCTTCCTGCAAGTATAAAAGACAAAGTGTTGCTGACATGCAGGGTGGCATGATGGTACTGAAAGTTTTTCATTAAAATCTTTTACTTTAAAATTTAGGGAAAAATAAAATGGTTTTCCATCATATCTTCTGTGTTGAGTTTCTATTGTAAAATGATGTTGTCTTTTGGTAACTAGCTGTCAATAACCATCTACACTGAGAAGGCAAGATACTTTTATTATCAGCACCTTATGATCAGTTTGAGAAATACCATCTAACAAGGACCGCATTGGAAAAATAAACAAAAATGGAGCTTCCAAAATAACTGCTATGTTACCAAGCAGTCATGAGTCCTTTATTTACCTTAGCAACATAGGAATTAAAATTTATAAACATTTTATTATATAAGAAGCTGTATATATGTAGCCCTGGCTGGTGTGCCTTAGTGGATTGAGTGCCAGCCTGCAAACCAAAGGGTCACTGGTTCGATTCCCAGTCAGGACACATGCCTGGGTTGTGGGCCAGGTCCCCAGGAGGGGGTGCGTGAGAGGCAACCACACATTGATGATTCTCTCCCTCTCTTTCTCCCTCCCTTCCTCATCTCTAAAAATAAAAGTAAATAAAATGTAAAAAAAAATTAAAAAATGAAGCTGTATATATGCAGACAAATTATATATGGAAAGATGATAAAGCTTTTGTATGTTTTTTAAATAGAATTCCTCAAGGGATATATTCCTAAAATGTCCCATGATAAGAAAACTTCTTGTTATTGCCCTTCATTTGCTTGAGAAAAAATTAGAAAGATCAAACTCAGAAATGAAATTAGGAGTTATGTTTTAACTAAATAGAGAGCATCATTTAAGGTATTTACATATCTTAAGTATTACATGATACTGAGTTTGATATTCATATATACAAGTGACTTTCTTATTTGCCAGCCATATTTTAGGAACTCCTTCCACTGAAGTTTCTTTGTGAGATGTGTTGGTATGTGTACAGTTTATAATCCAAATATTTACTGACTCTCTTAGTCTAAGAGTTCTTGCCTCATGCCTCCTTGGATACAGAAAACTCAGATACCATAAAGGGGAAAGTTCTGGGAAAATTTTATGTAACTATCATGGGAGACTGTTCTGCGTGGTGTGGACCCAGACAGGACCCACGCCCACAGCTAAGTTCTCCCATGGGGAATCAGGCCTGCATTGTACCTAGACTGCTATGAGACTTGCTTTTGCTAAAACTCCCTCACCCTGAACTGAGGCAGCAAGTGCCTACTGCAACTTCCTAAAGTCGGTGCTAAACCTTCCAAGGATGAGTGTAACCAGTTCAACCACTTTTCCCTTTTCATTTGCAAATATCCTTCTTCTGTGATGTGATTAGCAGCATCCTGTCCTTTGTTTTCTGTAAAAGGTAACCACCTAAAGTGAACCTATGCATAGTAAATGAGGACCATTATGTAATGTGCCCCAAAAAGCAATAAAAGCTTGTAAAGGCAAGGGTTGGGGCTCTCTCCTCTTGAGAAAGAAGCTGTGCTGTCCCTTTTTCTCCACAGGACTCTGTAGTTCTTGTGAATTTGTTTCATATCTCATCCACAATATTGCAGACCCCACGAGCTGGGGTCTACATCAAACTGTATCTTTCTTTTTCCTTCTAAGTTCCAGTGAAGGAAAAATACATAGTGAAGGAAAAATACATAGTGAAGGAAAAATACATAGTTGTAAATCATCATTGTGTAGAATTTCAAAGAGAACTGCTTTTAGGAATGGGCTTGACTGCACATATGATATGTTAAGAGACTCCAGTTCTGCTATTTCTACAGAATGTTCAGGCACAAACACACACATACAGACATTCATTATAAAGCTTATAAGGTTATGCTGCTTCTTCCCTCATGTCAGCCAAGGGCCCATGACTAGAAACATCCACCAAAAATGTTTAATAACCAAGAAACCACTTAATATAAAACTCTGCATACACTAATTAAATGATTAGGTGCGATTACCTCACAGACTGAACTTGCACTATTCTGGCTTAATCCATTAAAATGTATATGATGTATAATTGATGTATTTAGAATAGATCTTACTGTGCAATAAAAATTCTGCAGCTCTGTTTCTGTATGAGGCTCATGGCAAAATCTGAACTACTACAATATTAATGAAGCAGTGGAAGTAAAAAGGCTTCAGGACTTAAAGGACATAGCTCTTAAGAAGTGGGCTTTGGAAAATGGGGCATCAAGAATTTGCTCTTGTGCCTGGTGCTTAAGAGCTGCAGAATCATCTTTATGTTTGAACCTATGCCATCCATGTTCAACACAACTCAGTGTTCTTATTTCATTTCCACCAGAAGGCCAGACACCGTCGGTTGTGTACTAAAAATGCTCTTACATGCTGCTCTAATAAATATGATTCTCTATGAATTGAAGAAGAGGGGGAACTCAGTTTTGCTTAGGTGTGGCTGGCAAGGAGGGACACACGTGATCAAGCTTGCTCACTTGAAGTTTGCCCATCTATGTATTCTCTTTTGCTTTGCTGTTCCCTTGTGAGTTCAAGAATTGTCTCTCAGTTCCTGGCCTACCTCCCTCTTGGTCCCTTTCCCTAGGGTGACAGCAGAGAATGTCACATCCCAACTCTTCCCAGGAGCAACAGTATTTAAGAGAGTGGAAATGCTAAAGAGGATTTGAGGATTTCTGTAGAGCTAAGCTGAATATCAAGTTCCTAACCAAATGGTATCAACACTGTAGGGAAACAAAGAAAGAAAGAACAGCAAGATTCTGCACAGGTAAATTCTTCTAAACAGTGTGGTTACTGTTATATAGAATCTTTTCCTTAGACATTGCAAAGAAAAAAAAAGCCTTTCACCTTGCCCACCAAAGAAAATGACATGAGATAAAAAGCCCCTTAGATCATCCTACCACAATTCAAGGTTGTTTCAGAAGTCAAATCCACAGAACAGAAGCTTGGACAAAGCACTGTAGGTGTAACTGGCTTAGACAATCCCACCTCCAAATGACTCCTATGACAGACAGCCTAAAATTTCCTCCAGGTGTAGCCAGTGGTAGACACAACTTCCAATCATAAAAACTGGTCCTCTCTGTTCCAAAATGGTACTCTCTAGCAAAAAAAAACAAAACACTTTTTTTTTAGGACCCAAGAGCTTTCATCCTGATAACTGAAAAAAAAACTAGACTCTAATTCACAAGGTAGATTCTTTCAGCAGTATACCTGGTTTCAAGTATCTGAAATGGTTCTAACTAAATTATGCTCCAGCTTGGCAGCAAAAGGGCTATCTGACATTGGGAAAGTTCCTTAACATTGCTGGATTTCAGTTTCTTAAAGTTTAAAGCAAGGCTGTTGGACAAGGTGGTCTCTTAAGATAACTTTTTCTAAACAGTATTTTTGTTGATGACAAAACTAGTTATGTATATTACATGAATGCAAGAAAAAGTACAAAACAAAATATGCCATATTTGAAACGGGGAGACAAATTAAATTTTACTAATTATTATAAAGAACCTGAGTCCATTTTTCAAAATTAAAAAGAAAAACCACAGTAACATGAGTTGACATATATTAAAAATAAAAACAAACAAACCCTTAGCACAAGCCATTTTGTATCAGCAACTCCTGATTACTGGTGGTTCATCTCCCAACCTCATGTGAAAGTCTTTGTCTGATCGGCAAGTCTTTGTTCCCACAGTGTGATGTGAAGAGAAGCAAATAGCTGTAGGAGCAACTATATGTGACATACTGACTTAATTGCATTAAAAGGAAACAAAAGTACAGACAACTTGTTGTCCAGCTTGATTATAAGAATTATCAGAGTCCCCAATAGATATGCCTCCCAGGGTAGTAAAAGGATTCTCAGCGAAGGAGTTTGCCTTAACCCCCATCACTGCGTGAGCTCTTTTTCACCAAATTTGATCTCTATTTTTCACTTTTAGAGCTGAAAGTGATACAAAAAGTCCACCCTCCAGCCAATGGCAAGCTCTTGGCTCTGTTCAAACATGTCCAGGATCAGACAGGTGCTTATTCTATGCAAAGTTCCATCACTGAACAGGTCTAATAGTTGAGAAGTTCAGCACCCCCTGTAATTTATTCCCATTGTTTACTCCCCAGCCCTGCCTCATGAGGCTATCTGTAATGTGCCTACTCTCCTTTCCAAGTGACTGTCTTAAATAGCTTCTTAATTCTTGTGTCTCTCTGTTAACACTCCCTACTTCTCCTTACTTCCTTTTCTGCCTTTTCTTTTTCTCCATTGCAGTTAGCACCTAATATCCCATAATACTGTTCCATGAAGATAGGGATCTTTGTCGGATTTCCTCACTGCCACTTCCCCAGTTTCTGGAAAAACACCTGGCATGTAACAGGTACTCAATAAATGTCTTTGGAGTGAATTAATAAATGAATGGGTGAGTTCTCTGTGGAAACTAGAGCAAATAAATACAAAAATGGAACCATTAAGATGTCTGCAAAACAATAGACATAGTGGTTGGTTGTTCATTAACAACTAATTGCCACATACTGCTCTTGTGTTTTTAAATCAGGAATACAATTCTGAATCAATAAATCACTATAGCCCTAACATGACTAATTAGAAGACAGAAGCTTTAGTCAGCAGCTCATGCCCTTAGCATGGTTGACTTAGAGGTTGCAGAAGCCCTACCTTCCAGTCTGGGTTTCCTACCTCACCCTTGTAAATGCCACTCATCACATTATCATCTCTGGGCGCTCTTCCTCTTCCAGAGCTCCTGGGTGCAGTCACCATGCACAGCCCTGCCTCCCTCACAGAGCTGTTGTCCATTAAAAAATGCACGTACAGATGTACGGGGACCCTGCAGAACTATAACTGAGGCTGCTGCATAAATGTACAGGGTATGTTTATCAGTACTGTTCATACTCGCTAACTTTTACTACTTTTAAAGTATGATAATTAACTCTTACTAATAAGCATAAGATTAAAATGTATGTGCCAACTAGGGTGAAATATTAAAGTATTTCAAATTTGTCATCTTAACATATTTGACCAATAACAGGAAATAAGATATGAAGATATGCTTTATTACATTAGGTATTCTGGGCTATGTGTCACTATTAAAACATAATTTGGGGGGATATTTTGATAATTTTCAGTAGCTAATAGCTACCAGTTATTAAGCACTTACCTACATCAGATGCTGTGTTAAGCACCCTCAGCACATTTTCTCCTTTAATACTCGGCTTGTTACAGAACAGATGGGGGGAGGGGGAGGACAAGATACTGTTACCAAATGGAACTCTCCTCTTGGGATCCCTCCTTATCAGATTCACCTTGCCTCTCACCCTTAGCAATTGGGATTATGGCTCTCAGTTCCAGAGTTTGGTGAAAAGGAAAGGAACTGTTTATTCAAAATTATACAGACTTAGAGAAATGATTTAATGTCTTTGTTAAAATCTCACAGTCCCTTAAAACACCCACAAACACACACAGTCCTTTCCCCACCCCTTTGCCCAGTCAGGCCAGTCAGGGGTATCGTGTCTCAGGAAAAATAGAAGTCTGTGGCTCAGCTAGTTCCCATCCTTCCCAGTAATTTGTGCTCGCCTGGCAGGCCTCCTGCGGTTCCCAGCAGCATCAGCTGTGTCACCTCAGTCTCCAGTTCTTAATCTGAAACCACGTGGTATCTCACTGCCTACCAGCAAGAGTCTTTTTGTTACAGAACAGATGGGGCGGGGGAGGTGAATGACATTATTACCAAGAGGACCTCTTCTTTTTCTCTGGAGGTTCCTCCCCCATACTAGGTTCACTTTGTCCGCCGCCAGAGGGAAGATGTCTCCCAATGCCAAGGATTGGTGAAAAGGAAAGGAATTATTTACTTAAAAGTTATACAGGCTTAGACTAATGACTTAATGTCTTCATTAAAATACTAACGTTCTTTAGGATACCCATAAACACACCTGGCATGTCCTTCCTTCTCCCCTTTGTCCAGTCTGGGGTACCGTATCTCAGGAAAAGAAGTAGAAGTCCGTGATTCAGGCTCCTGGCACCATCAGCTATGTCACCACCACAACCACCAGTTAATCCAAAGCCTTGTGGTGATTCTTGCTCTCTGCCCAAGCTGCATGGTTCTGCTCAGTATGGCTGCCACACTTGGGTTTAAATCCCCATACCAATCTTCCTCTGCAGCCCCATTTCTGACTCCTCCCACCATCAGTTACACCTGCCAACATTCCTGTATCCTTCCAGCTTTACTGGGCTGCCATATTAAGTCTGGGCAGGCAATGACCCCATGGCATGGAGCCAGTCATCTCCAAGTTCTCATACAGGCACTGTAACCAGGGGGAGTTGCCTCCCAGTTAGATCCTGGGTTGAAGTCACTCCCACCTCCATAGGTCAAAGCAGGGCCACAGCTGCTTAACATATCTATGAAGCTAGTCAGCTGTTATAGATATGTAAAATAGCCATTTTGCATATCAAATATGAAGTTGGCTAACTATTGATATGCAAAATAACTCAATGGTCTCCAGGTGTCCCATCCCCCAGTCCAGACTTGTGGTGGCAGGGTGTGTGTAGGGGGGGGATCCCATATTTTTAAATTTTCTGGACACCCCAAGTTCAGGATTTAAAATCCTTCATTTGGGGGGCCCTGGCTGCACCCCGTTACAAACTCTGAAGTAGATAATATTAATATACTCTTACAGATGAGAAATGGGGAACAGCAAGGACATCATCTGCCCAAGCTAAAACCACTAACTAGCCCAGCATCAAAACCTGAGGGTCTCTCCACTTCCAAACTGCACTAGTGACCCTGCTGCATTTCCAGTTGCTTTTCCTATTAATTGCTATGATTCTGAATCCAGTTCTTGAGTCACCAAAACATTTAATGAATGCCAAGAACTGTGCATGCAAAGTAGAACACCTCATCTTGGCTTCTAAAGAATTTTAAACTGGTCAGACAAATACATAATGAGAACATGTTTTTGTTTTGTTTTGTTTTCAGTCCAAGGCAATATAAACCTCTAGGAACATATAGCAAGCTGTGAGCTGGTGTCAGCTTCAAGGACAGCTTTATGGAATCTGATTTTAAGGTGGATTCAGAGGAAGGAGAGGACCCAGTCTTTCCCAAAATACAGTCTTATTGCCACCTGTATTGGAATCATCTGGTCCAATGCCTAGGACTTATTTTTGACTTTTTGCAACAACAACAACAATAAAAAAGAATGAGAAACCTCTCTAATCAAGGAATGTTATGCTAGGATTGTTTTTGAGCTGTTTGAAAGGAAGTAGAACAGCATGAAAGGAAAAAGAAGGTGATTGTACAGGTTTAGTATAAAGTGAAGTATTAGTTATCTATTGTTATGTAACAAATTACCCCAATACTGTGTCTTTAAACAGTAAACATTATCTCACAAAGTATCTGTGGATCAGGAAATCAGTAGCAGCTTTAGCTGGGTAGTTCTGGCCTGCAGTCTCTAATGAGGTTGCAGTGAAGATGTCACCTGGAGCTGCAGGTAGTTGGAGGCCTCACTGGGGCCAGAGGACCCACTTTCAGGATGGCTCCCTCACACAGCTCCTTTCTGTCAGGCTCTTCCAGGTAGCTGGCTTGCCCCAGGGCAAGTGATGCAGAGAGTGAACAAGGTGCAAGCTGCAGTGTCTTTTATGACCTAGACTGGGAAGTTACAGACCATCATGGAATGGTCCACAGTATTCCACTGACCCCACGGTTCAGCCCTGCTCTGTATGGAAACGATCACCCACAGGTGTGGCCACCAGGAGGCGGCCTCTTTGGAGCTGTCTTAGAAGCTGTTTACACCAGGCAGTAAGCACCTGAAGCAGACTGGGACAGTTAAAATGAAAAGACATAAAATTGTTCTGAGACCTTCTATAGGCATATTTGGTTTCTAAATGGCTGCAGAGAATGCAAGAGGAAGAAGCCAGATAACTCAGGTTTTGTACTCAGGAAGGAACACAGTTCAGTGGAAAGCACCAAATTTAGTTTTATTTATGCTGCTTGAGAGATTTAGTGGGATCTTTAAGAAAGGGGTCAGCTTTACAGAAAGATTTTCCCTAAAGGGCCAGGTAGTAAATACTTTAGGCTTGTGGGCCTCCTACAGTTTCTGTCCTCTACTCCTTTGTGTGGGGAGTGGGAGGGGTTATTTACAGTTCTTTAAAAATGCAAAAAACATTTTTAGCTCACAGGCTGTAGTTTTCTGACTCCTGCCCTAAGCAAACTGTCCTATAAGAGCAAAAAACACAAGCACGGAACCTAATGAGAAGTCAAGACTGGAAATCCAAATCATTACTGAGTGAGTACTCAATTTCTTAACCAATTGCCTTTTTTTTTTTTTACTGTTGATAGTTAACTCTTACCAGTGATTATACAAATTTTAGAAAAATAGAACACACCCTCACTAAAAGTATTTCCATCAGTGAAGCCTAGTAATCCTCCCTAGGTAAAGCTGGAAAAGCCTGCATTGGGGCAGCCTGCCACCCACCAGACCCAGTAAGCAGAGACAGGGACTGGGTCTTTATGGGCACTTTATTCAGATGGCTGGCAATCTGAGAAGACAGTGGGTTTGTACCCTAACAGACCACCCTACACTTCCTTTCAAACCAGCCATTTTATAACAGAGATCAAAGTGTGGTGATGAAACCAGAAAAAGACACAGGAGTTCGGGCTGCCTGTCACTACCAAACCCAATAAGCAGAGACAGAGTGAATCTTTATGGGTGCTTTATTCAGATGGCTGGTGATATGAGAAGATGGCAGGTTCATACCCTAACAGACCATCTCGTCTTTTCTTTCCAGGCCAGGGTTTTTATAGCAGGGAATAAACAAGGTGTGGTGAGGGGTTTTGAAATTCAGGGAAATGTTAATTGGATTAAAAAGAAACAACTTCAGCATTCTTGTCCTGGGCAGTGGTCTTAAGCTGCACCCCAGGCAGTGGTCATCTTATCCTGGAATACAGTGGCTCAGATATCACCTTGAATTGCTTGCAGTCTTCCTGAGGCACAAAGATGGAACTGCTTATGGTCTCCTAGAGTTAGGGTGGGTCATACCTTCAGTTCCTGGAACAAAAGTTTTTACATGCATTGATTATTAAGCTTATCAGCTATTACTGAAACTAAAATTTTCCAACTCTTAAGTCCCCTATCAGTGAGGGATTCAGGGAAAATTAGATTTAAAAAACTGCAGCATTCTCAGCCTGGACAGTTAGCTGTGCCCCAGGCAGTTGTCTGTCTCTCCCTGGAACACAGTAGCTCTGATACCACCTTCATTGCTTACAGTCTCTTGTGGAGAGCAAAGGCCAATCACTGTGGTCTCCTGGAGTCAGGGTGGGTTTTATCTGCAGTTCCTGAAACAATAGCTTTTCACATGCATTAACTACTAGGCTTATTAGCTATTACCTGAAACTAAAACTTTCTGACTCTTGAATCCCCCGTCATAGGGACTCCACCGCCCAGTGCTGGCCAGTGCCAGCAGTAACCACCGTGGACCAGAGCCACAGGCCCATGTGGAGGTGCCTCACAGCCTCCTCTGGTTCAATACTTTGAAGTGGTCATCAGTGTCTGTATTTTACAGATAAGGAAACAACAGTTAAGTGGTCACATGATCTGCCCAGGTTTACTCCTCATACCTACCAATTACCCAATTCATTCTCCTTTGCTGCCAAAGTTACCAGAATAATCCTGCCTCTTCTTTAGATACTGAAGTTATAACAGAACTTACAAAAATCTGTTCTTAATGTATTGAGCATTCACTGAGGCTCAGCTGTAAGTAGACATCTGGTAATGAAGACTATTTGGGGCTCAGAGCTGGGGGAGGAAGGAGATGCAGAAACACCCACCAGATAACTGCTGTATCAAAGCATGTGTGGCCCTTCCTAAATGTGAGGACAGAAATGCTGGAGGCAATCACCCACCCTTTGGAAGCCAAAAAGCCACTGGCTCAAGTCAGATAGATACAGTTTTAATAGTACTAATGCCAAATGGGAGGAAGAGTCTTCCAAGCACATTCAGTCATTGCTTTTCCTACAAGAAGGGAAGCCTCTGACTCCAGAGAGCTCCGGGCACTGCTTCTACAGTCGGGTTACAGCTGCCACCTAACCAGAAAGTGCACATGGACGCAGGCCCCAGGACGGTCTAAAGGGCTCACAGCACTGGCTTGTCTGAAGAGTTCACACAGTAATTAACACATTCATTTATTCCTACCAAACTCAAAGGCCACAAACACAGCCATATAACATGAAGTGAAGGAAAGGCAGCAGAATTCTGAATTTATTTCTATGCTTTCAGCAAAATAATAAAACCTTTGGCTAGTAATATGACATTATCAAAGTAACTAGTTTTTCTGATGCTCATTTCTCCTCTAAAAAATTTAAACCATTTGATTTTGTTAAAATATAAATAAGGAAAATTGTATCCCATTTCATGTTCAGATGCTAAAGCATCCACATAAAGTTGCTTTAGGATGGGGGAGACCAAAAATCCCCCAAAATTTATTTATAAAAAGTTGTATATTTATTCTTACATGTGTAAAGTTCGGTCACTTTCAAAGTACTCTCCATTTGATGCAGTATATGTACCAAGATGTTTTTTCCACTACTCAGAACAGTTTTTGAACTTATCAATTATGATACCTTTTAGTGTTTCTATCATTTTTTTGTTTCATCTCTTCCACATCAGCAAACTGTTTCCCTTTACAGACTTTTTTCATCTGTGGAAACAAAAAAAAAGTCACTCGGGGTAAGATCAGGTTAATAGGGAGGGTGGGACATGGGGGACATATCGGTTTTTGGTCAAAAACTGCTGAACACTCACCACAGTGTGGGCAGATATTCTCCTAAATCACCCATCATTGAAATAGGCAAACATGTTGAATGTTTAAAAAATTCACTAAAGCTGAACACAGCTTCTCACAACAATGCCAGCTGGTACACTGATACAGATGGGCTCCTAGAACACTCACCTAGTGGGAAAAGCCTGGACTACAAAGGGCCTGCCCTGCAGAAGATAATTCCAGGGGTTTTGGGGGGGGGGGTCTTCCCTCACATATTACTTTCTGTCTACATACTAAAAACCCACCTCGTAAATTAAGGGCTGTGGGCAGTGGAAGATAATGAAATCTGGTAAATAAAGTGTCTGTGCAGAACACCTGTGATGTTGCTAGAACAGGAAACATCAGTACTTTCCAACTAGTGGCAGAGCACAAGGCACTCAATGGAAGTGTCAGTGCGCCTCAGCCTGGTGAGCTCCACAGCCCAGACGTCACAGGACCTCAGGGACTGGTGGCCGAAATCAGTAGTGTTAATAAGCTCCCAAGGTGAACATCAGGCTCTTCTGTTTAAAGCCACTGTGCCAGCCCTGTGAAACAGCATTTTTCTGAAAAAGTCTAGGGGAATATCCATCGCCTATGATCACAGCAAACTGGAAGATCAAAACCCACAAGGAACCTCTATATGAATGTTAGGTTGTAGAATGTGAGAATGCCATTCCCTGGTTCACTCCAATATGTTGGTTTCCAGGAAAAGAATATCAAAGATTTAAATTAACTTTTTTGTTTAGTAAACAGAATAACCTTTCCACAAAAAACAAGATTAAAGGTTAAGTATAGGCCAAGATGTAGCATATTCATTCCTTTCTAGTCCCTTTCCTTTGCGTCTCTAGGCTGCATTAACCACAGATGTTCCTTCTGACAAATCAAGTGTAGAGCGTGAGTGTCTGGCCCCACTGCCCAGGGTGGGTGACAAATGCCCAGCCACTTGCTGCTCAGCCTGTGTCTCTGGTCCTGGATGCAGGGAGCCTGCAGGCTGGTACCACCGTGCTTCATGCTCTGGCACAGATGAAAACTGAGAGGTTCCAACTCTGTGTTCTGTCAGTCAGTCTCCCACTCCAAGTCCTCACACCCCTGTAGAGAAAACAGCCTTGATGAACCTACCAGGGGGCTGTGTCCACACTTAAACAGGGTGAGATGGAGGCCTCTGCCAGGTGTCATCATGCTCACGTTCTAACACCTCTGCCAGAGGGCATCTCAGGAAAGGAGTCCCCTCCAAGTGCTGGAGCCACCTGCTGAACATCAGTGCCACAGAACTGTTAACATATTTATAATGAAGCAATACTGTAAGATTAAAGTTGAGCTTTTCAATATTTTTCTCAAATTAGAAATCCAGGTTAGGACTTCTGGCCAAGGTGGAGACATAGGTAGACCCACTGTGCCTCCTCGCACAACCAAGATAGGGACAACAACAATTTAGAAATAGAATAACAATCAGAACTGACAGAAAATTGAACTCTATGGAAGTCAGACAACCAAGAAGTTAAAATAGACCCATTCATCCGGACCAGTAGGAGGGGCGGAGTCGGGCAGCTGGGTGCGGGTTGAGGTGTGGAGAGCAGAGAGGGTTGGGACTAGGTGCGTAAGGCATCTGGGGCATGCAAGACCGCAGCTGGTGGACCCTGAGTGCACAAGCAGCAGCTGGCAGACCCCAGCTGAGGAGTGGCAACTGGCAGACCTAGCGAGGCATCGATTGTGAAGCAAGGCACTGCTAGCAACCCAGGATCACAGCACTAGGAAATAGAACCTTGGGGCACTGATTGAGGACACCTGTGGGGATTGAGGAGCAGGGAGATACTCCCAGCCTCCCAGGAGAGGTCATTGGAAAGTCCCATGGGGTGCACAAGCCCACCCACACGGGAACTAGCACCAGAGGGGCCCAGTTTGCTCAGGGGAAGCAACAGAAGGCACTGAGGTCTGATGGAGAGCGGAGCAAGCACCATTGTTCCCTCTTGGACCCTGCCCCCACATACAATGTCACAACCCAGCAATTGGGTTGCCCCGCCCTGGTGAACACCTAAGGCTCTGCCCCTCATACGTAACAGGCGTGACCAGACCAAAGAAGATGGCTCAAACAGAATTGAAAGCCCCAGAATCAATACTTGTAAGTGACCCAGAGATAGCCAACCTATCAGATGCACAGTTCAAAACACTGGTGATCAGGATGCTCACAGAATTGGTTGATTTTGGTCACAAATTAGATGAAAAAATGAAGGCTGCAATAAGTGAAATGAAGAAAAATGCACAGGGAACCAATAGTGATGGAATGAAAGCTGGGTCTCACATCAATAGAGTGGACCAGAAGGAAAAAAAAAACCATACAATCAGAAAAGAATGAAGAAATAAGAACTCAAAAAAATGAGGAGAGGTTTAGGAACCTCCAGGACATCTTTAAACATTCCCAGCATCTGAATTATAGGGGTACCAGAAGAAGAAGAGGAAGAGCAACAAGTGGAAATGTTATTTGAACAAATAATAAAGGAGAACTTCCCCAATCTGGCAAAGGAAATACACTTCCAGGAAGTCTAGGAAGCTCAGAGAGTCCCAAAGAAGCTGGACCCAAGGAGGAACACACCAAGGCATATCATAATTAAATTAGCCAAGGTAAAAATGAAGGAGAGAATCCTAGAAGCAGCAAGAGATAAGGAGGCAGTTTCCTACAAAGGAGTTCCCATCAGACTGTCAGTTTATTCTCAAAAGAGACCTTGCAGGCAAGAAAGGTCTGGAAAGAAGTATTCCAAGTCATAAAAGGCTAGGACCTACATTCCAGATTGCTCTATCCAGCAAAGCTTTCATTTAGAATGGAAGGGCAGATAGAGTGTTTCTCAGATAAGGTCAGTTAAAGGAATTCATCATCAGCAAGCTCCCATTATATGAAATGTCAAAGGGACATATCTAAGAAAAAGCAGATTAAAAAAACCGTGTATAGTAAAATGACAGCAAACTCACAATTATTAACAACCACACCTAAAACAAAAACAAAAACAAAGCAAGCCACTAGAACAGGAACTGAACCACAGAAATGGAGATCACATGGAGGGTTAGCAACAGGGGAATGGGAGGAGGAAAGAGGGGGAAAAGGTACTGAGAATAAGTAGCATAGATGATAGGTAGAAAATAGACAGGGAGAGGGCAAGAATAGTATGGGAAATGTAGAAGCTAAAGAACTTATGACACCCCTGGCTGGTGTAGCTCAGTGGATTGAGTGCGGGCTGTGAACCAAAGCATCGCAGGTTCAATTCCCAGTTAGGGCACATGCTTGGGTTGCAGGCCAGGTCCCCAGTGGGGGCCACGTGAGAGGCAACCACACATTGATGTTTCTCTCTCTTTTTCTCCCTCCCTTCCCCTCTATAAAAATAAATAAATAAATAAATAAATGAAACCTTAAGAAAAAGAACTTATGACACATGGACATGAACTAAAGGGGGGAAATGTGGGTAGGAGAGGATGTGCAGGGTGGAGGGGAATGAAGGGGATAATGGGACAACTGTAGTAGCATAATAAATAAAATATATTTAAAAAATAAAATGAAAACAAGGCAAGGAAAAAAAGAAATCCAGGTTAAATTTCACAGGGCTATCTTTGCTCACCTTTCATGATGATATACCATAAACTTTTGCTTTTGTGTTTATGGTAAATTCCAAGTAGAAAGAGTTGCATTCAGATAAATACTGGATCCACGTCCAGACCAAAATCCAAGGACCATGGTTGTTATCCTTGTTTTGGTTGTGCAAGGAGGCAAAGTGTATCTACCTATGCCTCCATATTGGCCAGAAGTCCAGGTAGTATTGCAATCTTAATACTAAGTCTTCTGATCCATGAACAATGGATGTTGCTCCATTCATTTGTTGTCTTTTATTTCTTTCAGCAATGTTTTGCAATTTTGTAAGTTCTTTACCTTCTTGTTTTAACTTTTGTTTTTTAAATATTTTATTCTTTCGGATGTAACTATTAATTGGGTAGCTTAAAGTTTCTTTTCAGATTGTTCATGGCTACTGTAGGAAACACAAATGATTTTTATGCATTGGTCTTGTACCCTGAAATTTTGCTGAATTCCTGTACTAACTTTCTGTGGATTCCTTAGGATTTTCTACGTATGGGATAATGTCATCTGTAAATAGAGATAGTTTCACTTCTTTCCAGTTTGGACACCAAATATTTCTTTTTCTTGTCTAGTTAGTTACTCATTTTAGAACTTCCAATACAACATTGAATAGCAGTGATAAAAGTAGGCATCTTTGCTTTGTTCTTGATTTTAGTGAGAAAGACTTCAGTCTTTCACCACTGAGTAGGGCATTAGCTATGGGTTTTTCAAAAATGCCCCTTACCACGTGGAAGCAGTTGAGAAGTATTCCCCTCATTCTTTTTGAAAGAGTTTGCAAAGGATTGGTGTTAATTCTATTAGAAGTTTGGGTTTTTCTTTATTGGAAGGATTTTAATTAATTACTAATAAGTCTTTACCTGTCATAGGTCTGTTGAGATTTTCTATTTCTTCTTTTATTAAAAAATGTTTATTTTTAGAGAGAGGGGAAGGGAGAAAGAGGAGAGGAAGAGAAACATTGATATGAGACAGAAACCTTCATCGGTTGCCTCTTACACAGGCCCTGACCAGGCACCAAACCCACAACCCAGGCATGTGCCCTGACCAGGAATTGAACTGATAACTTGCAGGATCACACCCAACCAAGTGAGCCACACCATCAGGGCAGATTTTCTACTTCTTCTTGAGTCACTTTTGGTAGTTTGTGATCCAGAAATTTGTTTATCTCATCTAGGTTACCTAATTTGTTGGTGTATAACTGTTCATAGAAATGCCCCCACCTTCATTTCTGATTTTTTTTTTTTTTACTTTGAGTCCTTTTCTTTTTCTTGATCAGTTTAAGTAAAGGTTTGTCAGTTTTGCTGATCTTTTCAATGGAACAACTTTTGATTTCAAAAATTCTGTTTGTTTTTTTTTTAGTCTCTATTTTATCTTCTCTCTAATCTTTATCATTTCTTCCTTCTGCATGCCATTTGTTTTCTTTCTTTTCTTTCTTCTCTCTCTCTCTCTCTTGTTTTGGTCCTTAAAGTCAGGTTAATGATTTGAGAGCTTTCCTTTTTTTTTTTTTTTTACTTTTTAGAGAGAGGGGGAGGAAGGGAAAGAAATGTCAATGTGTGAGAGATACATGGATCGGTTGTCTCTTGCTCACCCTCAACTGGGGACCTGGCCCTCAACCCACACATGTCCTGACTGGGAATTGAACTAACAACCCCTCAGTTCACAGGCCAGCACTCAGTCCACCGAGCCATACCAGCCAGAGCCCTCTTCTTTAATGTAGGTATTTTTAACTATGAATTTCCCTCTGAGCACTGCTCTCACTGCATCTCAAATGCATTCATATGTTTTGTTTTCATTTTCATTCGTCTTAAAATATTTTATAATTTCACTTGTAATTTCTTCTTTGACTCACTGGTTGTTAGAAGTATGCTTTTTAAATTCCACATATTTGTGAATTTTTCAGTGTTCCTTATCTTATTGATTTGTAACCTCATTTCATTGTAACCACAAAAGATACTTTTTATTTGTCTTCTTAAATTTATTGAGATTTGTTTTGGGGCTAACATATAGTCTATCCTGGAGAATATTCCACGTGCTCTTGAGAAAAATGTATATTCTGCTGTTACTGGGTGAACTGTTCTATATAGTTTTGTTAGACCAAGTTGGTTTATGGTGTTGTTCAAGTCGTCCATTTCCTTATTGATCTTTTGTCTGATGTTCTATTCCATTATTGAAAGTGGATTATTGAAGTCTCCAACTATTGCAGTATTGTCTATTTCTCCCCTCAGTTCTGTTTATGTTTGTTTTATATATTTAATGGTTCTGTCATTTGGTGTGTATATGGTTATAACTTTTATTTTCTTTATGATTTAACCCTTTTATCAATATATATGTCCTTCATCTCTTGTATAGTCTATTGTTTATAAATCCTTACCCAAGGATATGTTTATTGATTTTAGAGAGGGAGGGAGACAGAGAGAGAAACATTGGTGTAAGAGAAAAACATCAATCAGTTGCCTCCCATTCATGCCCCAACCAGGTATCAAGCCTACAGCCTAGGTATGTGTCCTGACCAGGGATCAAACCTGCAGCCTTTTGGTGTATGGGATGATGCTCCAACCAAATGAGCCATCTGGCTAGGGTTTAACGGACGGGTTTTTTTTTTTTTTTCTTAGTGTGCCCACCCAGCTCTTTTTGGGTTCCTATTTGCATAGACTATCTATTTCCCCCTTTTCACATTTCAACCTATTTGTCTTTCGACCCAAAGTGAGTCTTTTGTAGACAGCGTAAATAGTATAATCATGTTTTTTCATTCATTCTGCCAATTTGTCTTTTAATTTTTTAATTTAATTCATTTACCTTTAAAGTGATTACTGCTAAAGAATTACCTTCTTACATTTTGCTATGTTTTCTATAAATTTTATAACTTTTTGTACCCAAAATCTTCCACACTGCCTTCTGTTGTGTGTGATTTTTTTTCTAGTATACCATTTTGATTCTCCCTTTGAATCCTTTTCTGTATATAGTCTTAGTTATCTTCTCACTGGTTACTGGTAATTATAATTAACATCTTATATTTATATAATGTAGTTTGAATTAATACCAATTTAGCTTCCATAATGTATTATTAAGGGTTCTTTAGAGAAACAGAATCAATATGTGTATGTGTGTTATCTATACATATATGCACATATATCTAGATTTAATTTTAAGGAATCAAAAATTTATTTTCAGGAATTGGCTCACATGATTATGAAGGCTGGCAAGTCCAACACCTGCAGAGTAGGTTAATTAAGATTAACTGCTTCCCTGGTTGGTTTCAGGGGTGTCCAACCTACAGCAAACAGGCCACATGCATCCCAGGATGGCTATAAATGTGACCCAATACAAAATCATAAATTTCCTTAAAACACTATGAGATTTTTTGTGATTATGTGTCACAATGTATTTGATGTGTGGCCCAAGACAACTCTTCTTCCAGTGTGGTCCAGAGATACCAAAAGGTCAGACACCCCTGGTTTAAGTATTTGATTAGAATCCATAATTCCACAAGTTGATTCTGTTATATGGAACCACAAAAGACTCCAAATAGCTACAGCAATCTTGAGAAAAATCAACAAAGTTGGAGGAATCACACTACCTGATATCAAACTATACTATAAGGTCACAGAAATCAAAACTGCATGGGCATGACACTGGCATAAAACAGACATATAGATCAATGGAACAGAATAGAAAGCCCAGAAATAAATTCATGCCGTTATGGTCAATTAATATTTGACAAAGAATGCAAAAACATACAATGGAATAAAGACAGTCTATCCAATTGTGTTGGTTGGGAAAACTGAACAGATATGTCCCAAAAAATGAAACTAGACCACCTTCTTACACCATATACAAGAATAAACTCAAAATGGATTGAAGACTTAAATGTTAGACTTGAAACTAAAACATCCTAGTAAACATAGATAGTAGAATCTTGGATATTTCTAGTGGCAGTATTTTTTCTGATATATCATCTTGGCCAAGGAAAACAAAAATAATAACATTAATAATAAACAAATGGGATTACAAAGTTTTTGCACAACAAAGGAAACCATCAACAAAAAAAAAAGACAATCCACTAAATGGGAGAACATATTCACCAATGATACATTGATAAGGTATTAATATCCAAGCTTACAGTGAACTTATAAAACCCAACACAAAGAAAACAATCCAATTTAAAAATGAGCAAAGGAAATGAATAGCCACTTTTCCAGAGAGGACATACAGATGGCCAATAGACATATGAAAAGATGCTGAACATCACTAATCATCAGAGAGATGAAAATTAAAACCACAATGAGATATCATCTCACACCTGTCAGAATGGCCATCATCAATAAATCAACAAACAACAAGTGCTGGCAAGGATATGGAGAAAATGGAACCCTCACGCACTGTTGGTGGGAATGAAGATTGGTACAGCCACTGTGGAAAGCAGTATGGAGATACCTCAAAAAATTAAAACTGGAAATGCCTTATGACTCAGTGATTCTACTTCTGGAAATATATCTGAAGAAACCCAAAACATTAAATCAAAAGAATATATGTACCCCCTTGTGCATTGTAGCATTTACAGTAGCCAAAATTTGGAAGCAGCCCAAGAGCCCATCAGTACGTGACTGGATAAAAAAACTGTAGTACACTTACACAATGGAATACTGCTTGACCATAAAAAGAAGGAAATCTTACCCTTTGTGACAGCATGGATACACCTGGTGAGTATTATGCTAAGTAAATAAGCCAGGCAGAAAAAGAACAGTACCATATAATTTCACTCATATGTGTAATCTAATCAACAAAATAAACTAGCAAACAAAGGTGGTTCTGTTATTGCTACCAGCTTATTGGTTGTTTCATTGGAAGGACTGATTCTTGGAGCATCCATCTCTCCTCTTTTTCGTGATGTCAGATATTTTTTTTAATTTTAGTTTTGAAATTATTATAGATTCACAGGAAGCTGCAAAATGGCACAGGAATGTCCTGTGTACCCTTCACTCACTTCCTCCTAATAATATCTTACATACCAGGAATTTAACACATACAACACAGTGAATTTTTAAAAAGATTTTATTTATTTTAGATAGAGATGAAGGGAGGGAGAAAGAGAGGGAGAGAAACAATGATGCATGAGAGATACATCAATCAGTTGCCTGGTGCACACCCCTAGACAGGGACCTGACCCAAAACCCAGGCATGTGCCCTGACCAGGAACCAAACCGGTGACCTTTTGGTCTGCAGGCTGGCGCTCAGTCCACTGAGCCACACCAGCCAGGGCCAACATAGTGAATTTTAAAAGAGCACTTCAAATGAGACTTAACCATATGGCATTTCACAACATCAGAGATAAAAAGATCCTAAAAGCATTCAGAGAGAAAAAAAAATCCACAGACAGAGAATCAAGAATCAGAGTGCAAAACAATGGAGCAATACCTGTAAAATTTAGAGTGAAAATATTTCTTTTTTATCTAGAATCATATGTTCAGCCAAGCTATGAATGAAGCATGAGAACAGAATAGACATTTTCAGATGCACCAACTCTTAGGAGCTACTACAAGATGTCCTTCCCCTTCTAGAATAGGACAGAGAGGAAGGGAGTGAAGGGAGTGAATCCAGGAGAAGAGGGTTCTGGGAAAGGAGGCGGGCCAAGGAAATGCCCAGGAATGAAGATAGCCCTGTGGCTGCTTGGTTGGAGGACAGTGATACCAGGCTTCCAAGAAGGAGAGCACCCAGAAACCAGAAAGGGAGGTGCTACCTCCAAGGTCTGGCCCGTGGAAAATAACACTATGGGCGCTGTGGAGAGTAGGTAAGCAATGTAGAAGGACTCAGCCAGAGACTTTTAAAAAATAAAATTCAATTGGTGAAAAAATAAGATTAGTAGTACATTTGAGGGAAAGAGTTATATTAAGAAAACACAATTATGGTACTTAGGTTTGGCTTGGTAATGCATTTTCAAAATTTTGGAAACTATGAATGTGCTTTTCGCCACAAATTACAATATAGCTATACTGGAGAAATGAGGGAGGGAGAGAAGCTGTAAGAGAAGTAAAATAATAATCTACCACAACAGGAAGTCAACAGGTAATATCTGAAATTACTGAATCAAGAAATAGTACAATATGCTTATTTATTTAGAAATCTAGAAATAAATGGCAGAAATTGCCAAAGAATTTCCAAGTCCCTTAGAAGGGTTGAGCCTTACTCTGCAGAAGGGGTAAGAGTTTTCTTTTGTCATAAATTTTTTAACTCTATTTTACCTTAAGCTATATTCATTAAATAGTCTGATAAAAATGTAATTTCATTTTGGATTGGAATTACTATTATCAAACAAAAAGTAAAACAATTAGTATCAAATAATTAGTTTACCTAATAAAACATAGTGAAACAGTTCTACCCACCCTTTATGGAGGAGGCCTTCTCTAAAATTTTTATAATTTGCAATATATTGAAAGAAGTTGTTCATTTTATTTTGGAAAATGGGAAAATTAAAACTCTTAATTTGGAAGTGCCTTGAATCTAATTGGATGGCAGAGTGCTTACAATCACGAGTGCTGCTGCCACCACCTCTTGACAGTGGCTCTCTCTCCGTGAGGACAGGTCTGAATGGTGAGAAGTGACACAGGCCTTCAGCACTTGGGGTCACTAGTCTAGGGTGGCTGGACAAACTCGCTGCAGGCTGAAGACAGAGTGCTTTGCTCTCCTGACCAATCTGTCCCTGATTGGAAAGCTCACAGTACTGTCAGCCAGACACGTCGCTGCTGAGGGTGGACGCCCCTACTGTGGGGTATGCAGATTTTCTGCAGTGATGAGAAGAGAAGGGTACGTGGCAACATCATCTCAAATGACACATGGTAGCCAGATATGTGTGAAGAGGCTGGTTGTGAAGACTATCATTTCAGAGGCATTGGAGGGAAATGGACAGCTCTCTGAAAAGAAAAAAAGCTATTTAGTGAGATCCCAAGAACTGGCAAGAAAGAGCTGGGAGCTGCTGCTAAGCAGAAAATAGACAAGGCACAAGAACAATCTGACTAACTGCTGGCATGGGGCAACTGGGCTGTGAGCAGAGCCCAGGACCCTGGTCAGCAATCAGGATGACAAAGTGGACCCTGAAGGGTCCTTGTCTTCCTCCTGTCAGAGTTCTTCCTCCTCTGGGTCTCACTCTGCAATGGACTAGAACTCCACCTGCGCTTCAGCCAGGCCTTCTGTCCTGGGAGGTCACCACAAGGAGCCTGGTGGGGGCTATGAGCGGGCAGACAGCAGGTTCCAGCAGATTTCACACCTCTCTCAGACTGGGCTGGTGAACCGCATCTAGGGCTCGCTTCTTTCTTCCTTTCTTTTTTTCTCTCTTTCTTTCCTCTTTGATTTTTGGGATGAGGCATCTGATTAAAGATTGAGGCAGGTTAGTACGAGCAAACTGCATGTAACAGAGTCCACAACCCAAAGTGACACCATCACACACACCATGCTGCCCATACACACCATGCTCGCCCAGCAGGCAGGCCCTCCACATGCAGCCACCTTAGTGGTGCATCCAGGGAAGAAAAGAGAATCAGTCACAGACCATGACTTTGGGTTCAAGGTAAAGGTGTCTGGCAAACCTAAACTTCAGTGACTTAAGAAAAATCAGCAAGAAATTCTCAAAGAAGCCTGAACCCCATGACTCTCGTTTGCTGACAGACACACCAAATGTGTATACAGATGCTGACAGCCAGCCAGCCAGACTGACCATGGGAAGTGGGGCCCAGATCAGCACAGTGAGAAAGTCAACAGGTGGGAGTTTCAAGGCAGGAGAGTAGGGATTTCCTGAACAGAGGGCAGCGGGAAACTCTGACTTTCCTATGAGGTAGGAAAATCACTGCTGACCAATTAAGTGTCAAATCAGTTCTGACAGGCAGACACTGCTGACCTAAGAAACCAAGGGATGTTTGTGTAGCTCAAGGAGGTGCTAAAAATGGCTTTGGCCACTAAAAGGAAATGGCGTATGGCAGGTGCATGGCCAGGTGCTGGCCTGAGGGAGCAAGGAGGTGAGCCAAGTTTCTCCTCGCAGCACTGCGCAAGGGCACCAAGTGGTCTTCATGAGAACGTGTGCAAATGCTTTAGTCCTACTCCAAATGAAAAGCCCTGCCATGATCTCAGCCTTTAACACGGTCTGGACCTAATAATGAACACCTCTTTATCATACACAAGTTGTAGGAAGTGTAACCAAGTACTTCATTAGAGACAAGATAACAAGCATTCAGGTTTCCCTTGAAAATAACTCCTGCCATGAAACAAGGAGATGAATTAGGAAGACGATGAACCCAGTGGTTTTCTCTACGGAAGGTACTATGGAGCACAGGGCCTGGAGACTCACACGCAGCTCCATCTCATACACACCCATCCAGCACCGCACACCATGCATGGGGTTAGCAAGTTGCTAAGTTCTCTACCAGGTTAAAGAATAGTGTAGTTACCACTGTTCATCAAAAGGTGCAGGTGCAGATCCCGTTAGCTCACAGCGCTTTCAGAGTTTTCAATTATCCACTCAATAGCAGCCCACCCCTGGAGCAACAAAGAAGGATTTCAACATGCTGTAAGAAATCTGCCTGTTACTGCAGATGGCAGCTATAAGCCTGTAATTTAAACGGCAGAAGGAAAGTACTGCAATTTTAAAGTTACAGCAGTAACCATTTGTGAGGCATCTTTCACTAGAAGCAGGCAGTTTCTCAAGTTCAGAAATGAGGTGGTAAGTACTCTGCCTAAAATTCTTGCATTAGGTTAGGCTATACTGACACTGGCACTCCTGATCCACACTGTCACCTCCTGAGTGCAGGACAAAGGGAAACAGCAGCCACCCTCATGGCCTCCTCCATGCATTGTCCCTAAGCTGAGGTTCCTGAACCCCTGGATGACCCGCCTCTCCATCTCCATCCCCTGTGTCCACCCTCGGACTACCAGCTGTCCCAGGCATCTCTCCAACTGACCAGGGATGCTGTCAAATCGTAACTATAGCTAGAGGGACAACTGAATCTCTGGCAGGTCTTCAACACAATAACCCCTAAAATAAGTGAATAAAAATTGTATTTGGCCACAGTGAGTTTATCCTAATTTTTCTCAAAGGTCTGAAGTTTGGCCTCAGCCAGTATTTACTCCCTCCTGGACACAAGGTCAATAAGGTTCTGTGTCTTCCCTGGAGGTCTTGCCGTGGAGACAATGAGTGGAGCGTCCGGCACTGTGGTTCCCCTGCCTTCCCTGAATGGAGCTAAATGACTGCATTTCTCAAATTATATTTCTTTTTTAAAAAGATTTTATTTATTTATTTATAGAGAGGGAAGGGAGGGAGAAAGAAAGAGAGATAGAGAGAGAGACATCAATGTGCGGTTGCTGGGGGCTGTAGCCTGCAACCCAGGCACGTGCCCTGACTGGGAATCGAACCTGTGATGCTTTGGTTCACAGCCCGCGCTCAATCCACTGAGCTACGCCAGCCAGGACCCTCAAATTGGATTTTTCTAAGCAATGGGGCAGATGGGCTCTTCTAGACTAAATGCAAGCCATAAATGGTTTTCCACTAAGTTGTTTGTGACTTAAGCAGGGCAGAAAATACAGCTTAGGCAGCATCTAACTGATCCTCAAAATGAAGAATCACTTCTGAAAAAACAAAAAAACAACAACAACAATAAAAAAACAGGAGAAAGGGGGAGATGAAAAGCCAGGGGTGGAAGCAAAGCAAGAACAGCCTGGGGAAGATGTGAGTCTATGAGGTAAGCTAAGGTAAAAAGCCAAGGCCCTGCTCTGGGGAATAGCAAGACTTGAACTTGCACATGTCCAAGCTCTCTCCAACAGCTCTGCTGGAGAGGGACAACCTGGGTTCTGTGAGTGGTCTCTGCCTCTTGAAGGCTGAGCCCTCCCCCTAGGGACCCTGGGGAGGATGGCCTCCTGGCTGCATCCTTTCTCATCTCACCTCCACCAAGCTCACTCCCTGATCCTGCAGGGACTGGCAGCTGATTCCAGGGAAACTTTGCAAGTGGAGAGGTTTGGCCAAAACCACATAATGCCTACTAAATATGAAAAATCCCGAATAACCTGCCTGATAATGCAAACACATTTTTTTTTGATGGGTGGGGTTTGTTGTGTTAAGTGAGCCCACGATATTTTGGCTCTTTGCCTCATTTGGGTTCACCCTGCACTTGTCCCTCGGATGGTCTCCTTTGCTTCTGGTTTTGAATGTAAATGTGGGACATGCTGTGACATTACAAGTTCAACTAGACAGAGGGCCCAGCACTTACGGACTTATGGGACTACACTTTCACCTGCTTATGCCGGCACTTACCAGCTACAGCACACACAGGGCCCAAATTGAGATCCATACCTTCTTTGCATTAGATGATATTGTGTTGGCCATTAAACTTTCCAGATAGCTGCCAAGGCTGATCCCCTTCACAGTGATGATGGCTTCTTGTGTGAGCACAGTCCTACAGAAGAGCAAGAAGTAAAAAGGCTGGCTGAGCAGCCCTAAGAGAGGGGAGACTCCACCCCACCCTGACCTTGGAGTTCTGCATATCAATGCCAGGGCAAGATCACGTACATTTCAGGGTTCTCTGGATGGGGTGTGTACACCAACCTCTCGTTCACCGACACCAAGTTTGTGAGTGTGATCTTGAAAAAAGGAACAATGACTTTAGGTTCTACTTCTCTTGCATTTCTTCCCAAACCATCTGCCCACACCCTTTCATCCCCAAATCAGCACTTACTGAAGCCAGAGCAGAAGAAACATTTAGGCCCAGAAGGCACCACCACATTAAGTCTCAGGGAAACGGTGTCCTGGCTGCTGCTCCCAGTGACTGTCAGTTGCCCTGTCTCTACCACCCACCCAAACCTGAGCTGGGCCTGGCCTTCAAGGGACAGGTATCCCCACTTTTTGAAAGTTTGCGTGTTCCACTTTGCTTTTAGGAAAGAAGTCCCTGCACAAGTCCCTGTTTTCACTAACTGATAGAAATCCGAAGGGGATCTTTGCTTTTATGAAAAAAGATGAAAAGCAAAAACCCCGTTCAGCATTGGTTTTGCAGCAAGTCCTTACAGAGGCAGTGCGCACCCCAAGCAGTGAACGAGGCCCCCAAAGCTCCTTCCCCAGGAACCCACTCAGCGTCTCAGCATCCAGCCCCAGAGCTGTGAACTGTGTCTGTAATTTATCTCCATTTATTTTGGGTATGGTTACCAAGATGTGTCCTAAAGTAAATCGCTTCTTCACTTTATATCACTTTGGCTTACCTAAGCTTTCATAGGAACACTCTACTTTTGGATAGCAGGGAGACCTGTATTTTCAAACTGCCAAACCCTCAGCAGAAAAAGACAAAATATTCATGGGTTAGCAAGCAGGTGAACAAGCAGGAAGTTCCCCACCCACCAGTGGCAGACTCTGGCTTTGGGACCCTGAGTCCTGGAGGTTCACAGGGCAGAGCCCTAAACCTATACAGACAGTGACAGTAAGGTTGTCTAGGTATTGTCTCCTCCAGTGCTGTTTCCTGCAAACCAAATAGCCACTTGTGTGCATTTTTAGTATTTTCTATTAAAAGCTATTTAAAAACTGGAGCTCTAGAATAGCACTGTCCCACAGAATTTTCTGTAATGTTAGAAATGTCCTATATCTGTGCTGTTCATTGCCGAAGCCACTAAACATGTGTGGTCAATGAACACTTGAAATGTGGCTAGTATGACTGAGGCAATGATTTTTTTAATTCTACTTAATCCTAATTAATTTAAATGGAAACAGCCACATGTGGCTGCCACATTGACCAATAGCATTTTATCCTTGCTAAACCCAACATGCTCTCTTAGCAAAGAGCCAATTCCAATATAAGACAATTTTAAAAAAAAATTTTAGTGGTCAAAAGCAATATAATCGTCTAGCACTAATAAACTTAAAGCACTTTTTTTTGCTCATGTAATGATCTTCCACTGAAGTCCCCTGCCTGGCCTCTCTGTTCCAGCAAAGTGTTTAGCTAGGAAATCTCTTTCCTCCTATTAAGTGCAAAGTAATCAAGAGTCTCATTAGTTAGTTATTACAGTGTATGGAAATATTTAACAACATTAACAATTAAACTTGGATTAGGTATTATAATTTTATGTGTAATATTTTTATGCTAGGCTCTGTATTTTATAAACCTTATTTCCCTTCATTAATCCTCACAACACCATTATGAGATTTGTTCTTGAGACCCAGAAAAGGTTAACAAGGACCATATGCAGTCATACAGCTATTCAGTGATAATTTCAGGACATAGGTTCCCATCTGTCCTACTCCATACCCTCTTTCCTTTCCACTAGACCTCACTGTAGCATAAGCAATCCTTCTTTACTAAAAACTCAGCTTTTGAGAAGGACAAAGTGGAATTTTCCAAGTAGAGGAGGGAAAACAATATGTACATTGTCAGGAATGGCACATGGGTTGCAGGTAAAAAGCTGAGTATCAGAAACCACCCTACTGGCATCTTGCCCTCAGACTTTCATTTTTTAACACCTGCAAGGCTCCCTGTGACTTTACACAGAAGGGCTGCTGGCAACAAAGGAAAGGGGCCATTGGCAAAGGTCACAGATGGTATACCAAAAAATGCAAGTGGTTCAGAACCTCATCTTCCAGCATACAGTGACATGATCCACACAGTAAGATTTTATAAAGTAAACCACGTTCCTAGCCCATTGCATTTTCTCCAACATGTTTTATGAGTGTGCATTAGGCCAATATAAAATTTTTTAATTAAGAGAAGTGAGAGGGAGTAAAGAAGGTAAGTTGCTTTTAAATTACTGCTAAATCCAAGGAAAAATAAAATTACTGCTAAATTTGTAAGTCAGGAGAGCAGTTATTCTGGGTGTGAGGGTGGAAATCCTGGAAGGGAGCAAGGGCGGGGGAAGGGAAGTGCAGCGGCTGGTCACATTCTGTCTCCTGATCTGTCTGCTGGTTACGTAGGAGTGTTCACTCTGTCACAAATCATCATTATGTGCATTTTCTATACATTTATTGTATTGGAATAAAGTAAGTATAATACTACTAGATAAGTTCAGCCTATTAAAAATAAATGATCACTGAGACAAAAGATGGGCTGGATATAAAATTGAATGAAGCCATTACGCACCATCACCAAGACATACCAAGCACCTTTCTCATCTTAGGTCATTGCTTACATTGGTGGAGCAAAGTTCCATTTTCTTTTCCACTGGATCCACAACAGAATGTTCTTTGATGTATGTCAAAGTCCTAGTGGTTCCCAAAATCTAAAAAACAAAGCAAAACTAGCATAATGATGTGTTAAAATTTCATTTTGTAGGGTCAAACACACACCATCATTTCATTTACTGATTCACTTATCCGCACAGCGGGGGTGCAGTGACCAACAGGCCCAGTGCAGCAGCTCCAGGTTCCTGTTCTGGCAGCTGGGACAGACACTGAGCAAATGAATGAATTTGAGTAAAGTTGAATGTTTGACAGTGATAAATGCTTTGACAAAAAACAGGGTGGGGTGGGTAGGAGTGCAGGAAAGGCCCCTCTGCTGGTAGCAGAGTGCAGGAGGGAGGGAAGGAGGGAGGGAGGAAGGGAGGGCAGGCACCATGCAGAATTCAGGGGTCGGCAGGAGGGTAAACCCTGTGAGGAGGTGGCAGGAGGGCAGCCTTCTATGAGCCAAGGAGAGGCTGCAACAGAACCATCCCTCATGGTTCTCAGAGGAAACCACCCTACTGGCATCTTGCTCTTAGACTTCCAGCCTCCACAACAGAGAGAAAACAAATGTCTGTGGTTTAAGCCCCTAATCTGTGGTATTTTGCTACAGTAGCCTGAACAGATCCAACACTGTGGAGTGATGCTAGAGAGGATTTGAGGGTGGGTGGCTAAGGGTGTGGGAGCCATGTCATGTGTCAGATGTGTCAGGACCCATGGAGATGGAGAGTTCAGTGAAGTTTACAGGGAAACACATCATCTCTTGGGCCTCCCAGAAACCCAGAGTGGATGCTCTGGGTCGAAGGGAAGGTTGTCATTTTCTGCAGATGGGTGCCAGCCAGGGCAAAGGGATACAGCTGGGGTGATGCAGGTGTAATGAAAGCAAAGTAGGTACCAGCTGGGTGGTACAGGTGTACTGGGGCAGGGCAGGTACCAGCAGGGGCAGGCAGCGCAGGCTCACCGCTCTCACAAGGCCGGGCAGCCCCCACTCAGTGATGAGGAGGCGGTGGCTGTGAAGCCGGCCACCACCGTCCACACTGCGCTCCAGCACATCGACTCCCACGACACAGGGGTTCATCGGATTTGGGTACTTCCTCATAGCAGCTTTGATGACTTTGTCCCAAGGGTGGCTGGAGGGAAAATACAATCACCCAGCATAAGCAAGCAATCCCTATGATTTGTAAAGTGTGCCAGCATGGTGCTGGGAGCCAGAGATGCTGTAAGCCACTGCAGGAAATGAAAAAAAGCTTTTTCTTTTGGTTTTAACTAAAGGTATATTCAAACAAATATATCTGAGGAGTCCAGGTCCAGACCCAAATCCTGGATTCTGTGATCCTTCTGAGCCAACCTCAGGCAGTCAGAATGCTGTGCCCCCAGGCCTTGGCAGGGACCTCGGGCACAAACAAGAACTCAGGTCCTGGCAGCAGCACTCAGCAGGTCTGCAGTCCTAGTCCAGGAGTCTCCACGCAGAGGCTTGGTCATCACCGGGGGCCCTTCCCTGTGGCTCAGCACTTTTCCTGTCCTAGCACTTCCTCCTCCCTCTTTGCCCTCCCTCCAGTCCATAAAGAAGAAAATGCTTTAGTTTGGGGCTACTGGGCAGTGGGACAATTATCCCCATCCCTTGCCTGTCACCTGCCTGCTATGCCATGGGGGTGTTGAAACACTAGGGAGTTGGCACCATTTTTGACTCTAGCCTGCACTGCTGGAGTGAATAAAGGCTTGGCTGTGACTGACTTAGGCTTCTTGTCCTAAGCAACCACCTTAACACCTGGCAGCTTGTCACCATGATCAGACCAACACACCTGCCTTATGCATATCTAGAACAGGCCACTGCTCCCAGTTACTGATGTGCTATGAAGAAGCAACTATTTTGTTTCAATTTCTAAATGGTATGTAACTTGAAGAGGCCACATATTTTTCTGGTTATAAAAATCAGCATCTGTGTGGAAGACTCAGAAGGCTGTGCTGACCCTGAGACTTCCCCTACAGAACACCATTCCTTTTCTGGCCCTGAGCCCTTGAGGTGAGGGGATGGATACCTTTGTCCCCGATTTGTTTCTTGCCATCAGAGGTCCCAAGCAAGGTACTCGCTGCCCCACTGCTTTCTCAAGCTCTGTGCTTTTTTAGGCTCAGAACCTCAGACACAAGTCTGGTGGGAGCCAAGTCAGGTGCCACTGTGCTGTATTCAGGGTGAACCTTGCCCCCACAGCACTTAATGTCCTAATTCTTCCTTCCGTCAGGATGTGTGTGCTCCCAGGAAGCATCTGAGCCTCCTGCACAGGTACCTGTATATCAATGACACCATCACTTTCCAGGTGCCCTCAAGCATGTTTGAACAGCATGTGTAGACACAGCCTAGACCCAAGAACTAGACCTATGTGCACACATGCACACACACTTTAAAAAATTAAACTGGCATCATGTTCATTACATGGACTTATCATTTGCTTTTTATATTTAAATGACAAACATTTTTCTATATCATAAAGCTATTTTCATAGATGTGATTATAAATAGCTGCACAATATGTCATCTTGTGGATATTTACATTTAACTGTTCCCCAATGGTAGGTTACTTAGATTGCTTCCCATTTTGTACTGTAAAATAAAGACCATAGTTAACATTTGTCTACACTAGTCTTTCAACATACCTAATTTTTCCTTAGGATAAATTCCTAGAAATGGAGTTACTAAATCAAATACTAAAGGTTGTGAACATATTGAAGGGTTTAGTCCATATTTGATGTCTTTTTCAAGACAGTAGAATTTACTGGCCATTAATTTATTTTATCCTCATAAAACTCTTGTCCCAGGTTAAAAAGTTAGCAGCAGGGCCCAGACTAGAACAAGGTCTAGTCTGTTCTACCCAGCCCCCTACCCTCCATCCTTTCCATTACATTGCATGGCCTCTAAATTGTCAAGGCCTGGTCTAGAAGTCTCTCTTTGACAAAGAAATACTTTTACAAACCATGGAATCATGTCACTAAGTTAATGTGCTCACTAGCTTTAGCACAAAGAGATGAAGGAGCTGAGACCTGGCTGGTATGAAAGACTCTACAGGATACAGAGAGTGAGCCCTTTCTTCTCTGAGGAAGAACTGTCAGGTACATGGCCAATCTAAGACCTTGGGGAAGAAGGAGAATCTAGAGACACATGAAAGCAGGAAGGGTCCCAGTTACACAGGCAGGCAGGCCTTCTCAGCAACATGATCTGTGAGCCCTGAAAGTCAAGTTCCTGAGAGCTGTTCTCATAAAAACCATTACTTTAAGGAGAATAGGCTATGCCTTCTAAAATTACTCAAAACTACCTAAAAGTTGAGGAAATATTTGTATTAAGCATATCTTCCACATTAATGTTTCTCTTATGTAGAAGCCTTGAATCTTTGAGCTAATTATTTAAACTAAATACAACCACTTAAAATACTTACATAATAAGTCCACTAGTTACAGCAGGATGACCACACAAATTAATATAGACATTGACAGAACAATGGAGGAAAAGGGTAAACATAACATTTTTAAAATAAAAAGTACAGAAATCAGAATCACACAATTCTTTGTTAAAAACAATAGCTGAGCCCTGGCTGGTGTGGTTCAGTGGAGTGCCATCCTGGGAACCAAAAGGTCACTGGTTTGATTCCCAGCCAGGGCACATGCTTGGGTTGTGGGGCCAGGTCCCTGGTAGGGGGCACGAGAGAGGCAACCAATCGATGTTTCTCTCTCACATAGATGTTTCTTTCTCTCTCTTTCTGCAAATAAATAAATAAAATTTAAAAAAATTAAAGGAAAATAGCTGACACTCATTCAAAAACTCATTTGACTGGCAAAACCCGAAAAATCTGGACACATCAAGTGTTGGAGAGGATGGGGGAGACTGGGAAGACAAGACCACTGGTAAGAGAGGTTGGCACAGCCCCTGAGAGTGCAGTTTACCTAGAGACAGCAAGAAAGCATGGCCCACCTCTCCGTCAGCTGTTTGTGTTAGACACACAAGGAACTGCTAAGTTTAGAAGGAATAGACCATGGCAGAGTGGGAATTTGTCCCCAGGGCAGGAAGTCTCTGTGCCCCTCTGCAAGACAGTTACAAGGAGGAAAGTGCTGGTGCCAGGACAGTGGGAGGATTCTCTCCCTTCCCACATTGGGAAATGCGAAGGATAACCGAGGCCTCTCTCTATGCACAGTGAGGGTGTCAGAAACACGAAGTGGGATAAAATTACACGATGTCTGGGATTTGCCTAAAATAAACAGAGGAAGGAACAGTGGGTGGGATCACATGAAACCAGACTGGCTGCAAGAGAGAGAATGTCAATCTGGAAGATGGCACTGGGCACTCATTATTCCAGTCTCCACTTTTCTTTTAAATGCCCACCCAAGAACATGTTATTGATTTTTAGGGAGTGAGGAAGGGAAGGAGAGAGAGAGAAACATCAGTGTGAGGGAAACATCAATCAGTTGCCTTCCATACACCCCCAACCAGGGATACAACCCATAATCTAGGTATGTTCCCCGATGGGGAATAAAACCCTCAATCTTTTAGTGCACAGGACTTAGCCACCCAGCCAGGGCATTTTAGTCCCCACTTTTTCATACTTTTGAAATTTCCATAATATCAAGTTTCAAAAAATAAAAAGCATGAAGGCAGCCACAAATAAGGCAAAGTGCTCCTGCACCCTATCCAAAGCGACTCGAGGCCCAGATCAGCAGTTCTGAGTGTGGTCCACACACCCAGAGGCTCACACACCCTTTCAGGAAGTCTGCAAGGTCAGAACTGTTTCACAGTGCTACTAAGACATGATTTGTGTTTCTCACCCTACTGACATTTACACTTCAAAAGCGGTGTCAAGTAAACTGCTGGCCTCTCCCCAGAATTAAGGCCAGGGCCTCAAACTACACTCATGGTCACTGCTCACTGCTGTGCACTCAGGAAAACCACGCCAGTGTTTCTTAAGACTATCCATGATGATACTATGACTGCTGTGGCTCAATTGATTGGGTGTCATTCCCCAAAGTGAAGGGTCGCAGGTTCAATTCCCGGTTGGGGCACATGTCTGGGTTGCAGGTTTGGTCCCTGGTTGGTGAACGTTCAAGAGGCAGCTGATGGATATTCCTCTCTCACATCAATGTTTCTCTCCCTCCCTTCCCCTGTCTCTAAAAATAAATAAATAAAATCTTTAAAAATACAAAGACTATCCATGATGAAATAGTAAAATTATTCATTTGATTCCCTGACTCCTTTTCAATAATTTTAACCACATGATAGCTGAGACCCAGCCTAGGATTAGATGCCCACTATGTTTGACCCTAAAACTAAACAACTTACATAACAAAATTATTCACCACAGTACTACTAGCTACAGCCTAAAATTCAAATGACTTGATGGTGCTTTATATCCCTCTAGAAGAGTCTGTTCTGTAACCAATAAACCTCACCAACCCTTGCCAATTCGGCCTATATACCACCATCTTCAGCAAAGCCTAAAAATGAATTACAGTAGGCCCAAATATAAGACATAAAAGGTCACAGGAAGAATGCATGAGCATTTCTGCTTTACATGGAGGTCTATGGAGGTCTACGGAGGCCAGAGAAGTGCTGGGCAGCTGTTTGCGTGGTGGGCCCAGCTGGTTGCTTCTTTCCATGCCTACCGCTTCTACTTGAAACAATTCAGGGACAAACTTTGGTTACTTAGTCTGTGGTGTCTGGCAGACATTTTCTCAAAAATCAATGAAATGAGCCCATCAATTCAAGGAAAACAACTGCTAGTATTTGTTGCCAAAAATAAATTTTGAGTTTCAAGTGAAAATTGGAATTTTTGAAAACTTGTATCCACTCCCATGACCTGATAACCTCCCCATGCTGTAACCAAGTAAACTCACATATTCCAAATGACCAGTGTGAGATGCCACAAAATCATACACCAGTTAAAGGCTCATTCAAAGCATAGGACAGGCCAATTACTCCAGTCATTATGGTTTCAGATTTTACACTGAAACTACATTGAGAAATTACCACCTATTTTGTTATAGTAGCAAAAAGTAGCCACAAATACTTTTAAAAACTATTAAAATATTTCTACCTTCTCCAACAGGGTTTTATCCACACACTGTGTGAGGCCGAGTTTTATTCATATACTTCAACCGAAACAATGGATTGTAAATCACTGAGTGCAGAAGCAGATATGAGTATCAAGCTGACTTCTATTAAGTCAGACACTACAGAAATGAGCAAACAACTCCCCAAAAACAACAAAAGAAAAGTACACACACACAAGGAAATAATACCCTTATTTGGGGAGTTTGGAAGATATAGGGTTTTTTAAAAAATAAAAATTTTATGTGAATGTAATGGGTTTATGGTTAATTTTAATGAATTAATATTATTTAATTTCTCAGTTTTAATTTCTAATATGGTATATATGGATACCTATAATTAACATAAACAAAAACTGTTTGGGGTCCCCAATATTTTCTAACAATGTAAAGAAGTCCTGAGGTTAAAGAGTTTGAAAATTGCTGGCCTAAGTGGGCCCTTACTAAGTGGACCAGGATTATCTATACACATGTGGTCACTGCAGTATGACATGTAATAAGGGGGGAAACTTACTGTCCTTTCAATAAGACAAAGGATAAATTGTAACATTCAATACAATGGAATGTTATATAGCTATGATATGTATTACACACACACACATATAATATACACACACATATATATATAATATACACACACACACAACACACACACAGATCTCAAACCCATACTATTGAGAGGAAAGGGAAATTGTCAAAAGATCTGTACAAGAGGATGTCACTTATTTCTATACTAAAACAATAAACACAGAATACGTAAATGTAGTCAAGTGGAATATATACCTTCAGAGGGATACCTACCAAATTCATAATCTTATCTGCCAGTGAGGAAAGGGAGAGGGGGTTACCACACTGGGGAGGTGCTTCAATTCTTATCCATAATGTTAAATTTCTCTTATTAAATAAAAAATAAAGGTAGTGAGGGGAGGGGCATTCTCTTCCCTGCTTCTGGCTAGAAAGGAAGTTTGCTTTAGGGCATCATCTTCTCCAAAGCCCTTAATTCCCTGAGATAGATGTTATCTACCAGGGAAAGACCTTTCCTGGTAGTTGTTGGAATTCACAGAGTAAAAGGTCTATCCAGAAAGTATCCAGCCACATACTATGTAAAGTAGAGACATTTATTAAAGAAGATACAAATACAAGAATCATTGTACATAGGACAATGACACCTCAGTCCCTTTCAAAGAAGGCACCTTGGGACCTCACACAGTTTTCTCAATCGCCATCAGCTGCCCCAGCTTGTTTTCCTGAATCTCACTGACAATTTGAAATCTCTTCTCTCTCAAAGGCGATTTCAGTTTTGGGGAAAGCCAGAAGTTGCAGGGCACCAAATTTGGGATGGAGGGGGGCTGAGTCACCTGGGTGATTTGATGTTTCACCAAAAAGCTCTGCACCAGATGTGATGCATGAGCAGGTAGGTGCATTGTTGTGATGAAACTGCCAGTCACCAGTTGCCCATAGCTACAGCCTTCTGAATCATCCAAATAGTTTCCTCGGAGGTATGTTCAAGCTTAATGCAAACTTTGATGCAGATTTGTTGCTGTACTTGCTCAGTCATTTTGAATGTGATGGCCATGCAGAACACATGCTCACTCAATGGTGTCTACCTCCCCCACTGACTAGTACAGTGAAGTCATCATTGTTCATGCATGAACATTCCAGTGCACTCTCCTGGCTGCCAGGTTACATCAATGTCATGAAAACTGTTCTTGTTATATTAACAATGGCTGGAGTTTTTCCGGACAGACCCCGTATATGGCCCTGGATCTCTGCCAGAAACCTACTTGTATTCGCTCTGTTCCTGAAGATTTTATAGGTCTACCTGAAACCTAAGTCAGTGGTGTGAGGATGAAAGTTATAATCATGTTAACTTTTAAATGCCCCTTTCTACATTTTTATGTTTCAGTTCTATATTTTTAATTACCATTTAGACCACAGGCAGCAAACACAAGGACTGCAGGCTGAATCCAGCTCTCCGCCTTGTTTCATCCGGCCTGGCACCTTGTTTCTACCCCTTGGCAGCACCAAACTCTCGCTTAACTGTTAAGGAGTAGTTACATTTATACGGTCCTAAAATTACATTCAGCCCTTTGAAGGCAACCTTGAGGCTGATGTGGCCCCTGGTGAAAATGAGTCTGACACCCCTGATTTAGACAATCTGAAAAATGCTATCTAGGTAACACACACTAATTCAGATGTCTTTCTCAAAGGGTTCTCCATTTCTATAGGTGTGTTTATGTTTCTCTTTGCTGTACCTGATCTCCAGTCCCTGGGGTTTCTTTGGGATGTGGAGAAAAGAAAAAGCTTGATATGATCAAAAGTTTTTGTGCCTAATTATTTCTTGCCTTTCCAGAGCAAACTTATTAACTTTTGACCAAATAATCATCTGACAGTACATCACATATATAAAAGAAAAAAGCAGAGAAAGAAAAGATCTAGAATCCTGAAAGAAAAATATATAGCAGGGATTTTAAAGGACTAAGCCAACAACGCCACAATATACACAGCCAGAAAGCTGGGCTTCCCATTTTCTGCTGTGCCACTGCACATTACTATATCATTGGCAACCCGTCAGCCACAGGGGCCTACCCAACATTATCCTCAGTCAGATGCATTCCATGTTTGTCAATTTTCATTATGGCCCTTCCTTCACTTTCAACTTTAAAAATCAATGGCAGGGGATCAGTGCTTAGTCCACAGCAGCCTGGAGGTTGACTGAAATGCCTTTAGCGAATAACCACCCTCATTTTGAAATGGCATCTTGATCTCCATGAGATACATCAGCCCTTCACTGGGCACCTACTATGTACCAGGCACTGGCAGCATGCCAGGGATACAAAATGAATGAAGTACTGATGCAGGCTACCACAGGCACAAACCTCAAAAAAATTATACTAGGTGAAAGAAGGCAGACACAAAAGATCACATGTTGTATGATTACATTTATATGAAATGTCCAGGCCAGGCAAAATCTATACCAACGAAAAGTGGACCAGCAGTTGCCTGGAGCAAAGGGTGGTAGTGGAGCGTGACCGCAAATGGGCGTGTGGGGTCTTTGTAGGATGATGGAAATGTTTTAAAATCAGTCTATGGGGGTGGTGGTTGTACAAATCTAAATTTACTAAAAATTGTTGAATTGGATACTTTGCATTGGTGGATTTTATCAATAGTGACTTTTCACAGCTGACAATTCACTCCTGCTTGTCAACCCACATTTCAGGAACTTCTAGAGCAGTCCTGTCAACTATTCCATGAGAAGACAGCCCCACTGTCCAGGCCCCTGCAGTGTGCCCTGGCTGAGCTTCACCTCTCTGCATCTAGACGGTGCCAGTGATGTCCCACTCTGGAGAACTGAGAGAAGGATCTCTGGAGTCATTCTCTCAAGAAACCCCAGTTGAGAAAGGCTGCAGGCTGTACAAAAATCAACACTAAAATTGAATCCCATCAAGTCTAAAGGTCTCATTAAAAATAATTTAGAGGTTTTAACCTCTTGATAAACGTTTATAATGAGTTTGCATAATAAAAGGCCAATGGATGACAATTCCATTTCAGGCAGTTTTAAGCTTTTTAAAATAATAGTTTACTTTTTTCTAAAAAAAAAATGCTTTTGTAAGTGGGGTTAGGGTATTTAAAAATCTTTATTCCTTTAAAAAATATAAAAGAATAATTTCGGAGTGTCACAAATGACTTAAGACGAAGATACCACATAGGTCTCGAGGGCACTTTTAAATAGCTCCCCGTTTTCCAAGCTAGCTTGGAGGCCTCCCAGGCCCACAAGTGCATCCCAAGCTACAGCTTGCCACGTGCTTTCTCCGTACCTGGCTTCCCCCCAGCTCCTGGGCCGCTCTAGACCCTTCATTCATAAAACAGGCTTAATGTTCGGGATCAGCTGCGCTGCGTAATCTAAGCAAAAGACCCGGCCCCTCTCCGAGCCTCTGCTCTCTTTAGGACCCCGTGCCTCTTGCCCCGAACAATAGGGTGTAGGCGAGATCGGGCCGGCTGGGCTGAGGAGTGCGTACTGTCAGCTTGCCGGGTCCCCTCCCAGCAGCCCCGCCGAGGAGGGCGCACCGGACCCAGCCAGCCGTAGGTCCCTACTCGGCTAGCAGAAGTCCGCCCCCCGGCTCATCTTCCTTTGACAGGGAAGGCACAGGCCGACCCCGCCCCAGAGCCTCAAAAATCCCACCACAGCCTCCAGCAGCAAGGCGTCGCCTCCACGTAACAGCACAGTACCCCTTCGCCGTCTCGCCACAGGACGACAACCCTCGAAGGGACACGCTACCTGAGCCTCTTTTTAGGAGACCGAGGCAGCTATCGGGGCACGGTTCACGGTTCACGTCAGGCTGGTAAGGCTCTGCGAGAGCCGGGTCTGCAGTCCGGCCATTCTAGGCCTCCCCTAGCGGCGCGGGGGGCAGGGTCAGGAGCAGGAGCGGGCGTCGGCCCAGACCCCACGGTGGCCCGCAGCCTGGCCTCACCCGAACACGTGCTCGGAGCTCCAGATCTTCATCGCCGCTGGTCGCAGGGCGCGGGCTGCTGGCTCCAGAACCTGGGCTCCACAGCTGCTCCACCCCAGGCGCTGCGCGTGGGCGGGACGGGGCGTGGCGAGGGCGGGGAGCTCTCGGGTGCCTGTCAGGTGACAGTTCTGGCTGCGGCGGCTAAAAATAGGACTGCGGGAAGCTGTTGTCTGGGCTGGCTAGGGATCTGCGCCAACCGGCGGTTCGAGGACAGCAGCTCCCTTAAGTGCAGGGATGGAGGTGGGAGCTATTCTTATAGTTTAGGTTGTCCACATTCATACGAAGCTCTTTGCAGCCAGGCGGTTTTCTAACTGTTGGGAAATACAGTTAAAAAAAAAAAAACCCAAAAAACAAAATCTGCCTGCCTATAAAGCTTTCCACAGGAATGGGGGGGGGGGGGAAGAATATGGTATTGAATAAGCATTAACCCAGAATGTGGTACGCCTCACAGGCCTTCTGTTAAAGAAACTGCAAAGACAGCAAGAAATCTCACCCTTTTACGGATACAGGCTGGTGCAAGTCACCTTCATGTTCTCAAATGAGAAGACTTGTCATTTGTCACACGGGATTCATCCTAAATTCACTTGGCAATTGGAGCGGCCATTTGTGTTTTCTATCTAAAGGAGAAATAAATTCCTCATGTTGATACAGGAGGCAAGTTTGCATCTTGGAGCCAGGTGTTGCCTGAAAGTTAGGCTAATATTTCAAATTGATGACTCCCAGGACCTTGAGAAAAAAAAACACTCCTGGGTTGTAAAACTGGCAAAGGCCCACTTTGCTTTTTAAAACATTTACATACACCTCAAAAAGACATAGAACTTATAAGTTTTCCAGAGTAAAAGCTCTAAGAAAAGGGAAAGGAAGGGCTCTTTCCCTTTGCACCAGTGAAAAACCAACCTTTTATTTCTAGATTTGTGCTTACCCTGCCCTACCAGAAACAAAGTTCAAGTGCAAAGAAGCGAGATACTTGTTTTGAGAAGAGGGTGACCCCCAGCAGGATGAGATGGGGCATGGGAACATGGGGGCCAGGAACTGCATGGAGCTTGTTACCAAATGCAGCACTTAGCCCAGCCCCAGCATCAAGTGGGCATGGGAAGTCTATTTGTGTGATGAGACAGTGAAGCAGAAAGAGCCCCAGCATCAGCCAGAAGACCTGGGTTAGGATCCTGGCTCCACCATCCACTCACACTTAGGGCTTCACATCACAGTCACCTTCCCGAGTCAGTGCTACTATCCTTGTTTTATAAATGAGCCAAGGAGGGTTCCAGGAAGTGTAAAGGTTCCCTCAGTGTTCACATGCTGAAGGATAGAGCTGAGATGAGCCAAGGTTGCAAGATTCCCCCTCACAACATGCTATGGTGACTCACAGTTATAACCTGGCCAGTTGTGGAACACTTCCTATATGCTAGGCACTGAGCTAGGTACTATTTGTGTTTTTTTTTAAGGGTCATCATTTACAATCAGTATTTTCCACAGATACATACTGAGCACAAGGCTGAAGAAATTGGACTGATGGTGAGAGTGAGAAGACATTGTAGGTGAGACAGTTGGTGTAACTGGCTCAAGGTCTGAGAGGGATGAGCTGCTGAGTTTGCTCTTCGTGCCGTGTGGGGACACTAAGACCCCACCAGTTGTGTCTTGGTACAGAGGCACATGGTTTAGTATTGGAACTGGGTGCCTGAGAACTGGGATGAAATGAAGACCACCGTTAGTCCCTAGATAATTATAGCAGTCTCACCACTACCTGCACCCACCTTGTTTTCAAATCAACTTTTTACACAGCTGTCAGTTCTCATCAGCAAAACCCAGCTCAGGTGTCATCACATCTGTTCAGGTCGCCATTTGTAATTGCATCACAGCCTGTATACCCCTTTCTCCAAGACTCACCACAACATAATGTGATCATCTGCTTGCTTCTCTGCCTCTTCCACCAGGAGAAACAACTTTTGCGGTCCAGAACTAGGTTGCCATTATTCTTAGTATTTCCAGAGTCAGAAACATAGCAGATGCCCAGCACATAAATGTATTGAAAGGAAAGCTACATCCCTACTTGAAATCCTATGCCGATCTCTCCATTTTGGTCACAGTCCACCCTCTCACAGCCTCACCTTGCCAGGCTCCCTGCCAGTCCAGGAGCAGCAGCAGCTGCTTTGCCTGGAAGCTTATTAGAAATGGAAGCCCCAGGCCCATCTCAGCCCTGACACAGCATCTCAGGGGACTCTAATGCTAACACAGACCCACTGTCAACACCTCCAGCCTGACTGAGCAAAACTCTTCCCTGTCATCTTTCAAACATTTGCTCATACTGTTTCTGCCAGCCAGAATGTTCTCCCCCATGCTTGTTCTAGAAGCATATTCCAGATAAAAAGATCAGAATATGCAAAATCTCAGAAGTATGAGGAGCTCTTAGGGGCCTGCAACTCACCTGTGAAGCTGGATTGTGGAGTCTCAGAAAGAAGTGGCAGGAGTTGAAGCTAGAGAGTTAGGCAGGAGCCATGTTGAGAAGGGCCTTATATTTCAATATGAAAAGTTCAGATTTTTTTTATCAAAGAAAATGGAGTTTTGATGGTTTCTGGTGTTTGAGATTTCTCAGGCAAAAGTGTTCAAAATACCAGCAAAATCCAGGATGTAGACTTCGCTGTCTGCACAGCCTGAAGTGAAATGGAGTTAAAGATGCTACACAACATCTTTCCCAAGAACCTTATCTTCCCCAAGGCTGTGTTAGGCACTGCCTTGATGCCATCATGTCTCCCTGCATTGTGGCACCTGTTGGCCTGTACCACAAGTGTATAGTGCCTATGTCCTCAGGGAGGCATCTTGGGGAAGGGGAGCCATGAGGTTTTCATCTTTCTGTTCCTGGGAGATGGGATGTACATAGTAAGGGTTTAACATATTTATTCCACTGAGCAAATAGAAGGAACCTGCTCTAACCACCTTTTGGGAAGATAATGGGCAACAGTGCAGAGAGGTAGGACGTCCATATTGAATGCCTAAATGCAGCTGCATATTGAAACCATCTAAGGAGGAAAGTAACCTGGAATCTACTAGGGTTTTTTATTTAATTGGACTACTGGGTACTCGGGTTGTCAAGAGCTTGAATATCTCCCCAGGTGATTCTAATGTGCATCTGAGATTGAAAACCAGGAAGTGGAGAGAGTGAAAGCCCGTGGGGAGAGCAGTCTAGAAACTGCTGCCCTGGCACAGGAGAGAAATGAGCACCTGGACAGCGCAGTGGGGATGAGACTTATGAAAAATTAAGGCCCGTATTTATAATCAATTGGGTTTAAAGGAGAAGGTAAAGAAGAACTTCCCACACTCCTTCCCCCTTGTCCTGTTACCAAAGAACTTCTCCATCATCCCTGTCACTTACTGAGGACCTGGCGGCCTGGCTCATGGGGTGCCTCTCTCTACCTCCACCGCTTACCATTTCAACATCTATGTGGATGATTCACCCAGAAACCTAGGCATCTGATTCCTGCACCTTCCTAACTTCAGTTACCTTCATCCTCATTTCACTTCAGCTACCCACTCCCACCAATCTTGTGTATGTTTTGAATTTCATCTTACACATTTCGTGCTCTGATTTCCCTCTACAGAGACCCTCTACCTCCTTAAGAATGATGATTTTGTTTAGACACCACCTCTCACACATCAGTAAGTGCCTCAGGGAAGGCTCACCCCACTTACTTCAGGGCTGGTGACCCAGCAGTGGCCAGTGAGCAGGAGGAGCCTGCTGTGTGGAGGGAGCCTGCTGTGAGGTTGTAGGGAGAAAACTCTTTGCTTCAAAGAGCAAGCCATCTCTTCCATTGTTTAGCTTCAGGAGCTGGTGTGGCCACCTTGCTACCAGCAGGGAGATGAAATCAGCACCAAGACGAGATGTGTAAAGAAATAATCCTTAAAGATGTTACTGAACCTCTTCTCAGCCACCTGAAATCCTCTTTAGACACAACTTGCAGCTGTGTCATAATAAATGTCCTTATTGTTTCATACCATTTAAATTCACATTTTTAGCCCAAAGTCCCTAACCAATATACCTGCTCTCTGAGCACAGCCTCCAGTCCTTCCTCTGTTTACCACCACCCTCACATGACACCCGCTCTTCAACCTCATCGCCATCTCCAGCCTCTCCCATTCCACCAGCTCCTCCTGAACCTGTCTGCCTCTGACCCCCGCCCCAAGTCCCCCAGATTCTAGACCACAGTCCACAGAGAACTGAGCCTCAGGCCTTCTCCCCTCCATGCTGGATGAAGGCTGCAATCTGTCTAGTCAGAATCCCAACATTCTGTGCCACTGGAGAAAAACCACAGCCTTACAAACTGTCACATAGGGAATGACAGGTTTCCTTCAAGCCTTTAAGGATACTTTACTTGTCCCTGGTTAGCATCCTACCCCAACCTCCTCACTGACACCCAACTTTCCCCATTGTCTTTATGCCCCCCTTGGGACAGAGGCTCTCAGGTCTAACACTGGGTAACCATTTACTAACTGTATGACCCTGAGCAAGTTGCCTAAGTTCTCTAAAGACCCAGTTTCTTTGTCTGTAGAGTGGACCACAAATGTCTATTGCCTAGCATGGTGTCAGATACATAGCAAGTGTCCAGTACACAGTAGCTATTATCTAATATAGACCCTGGCCAAACTGACTTTCTGTCTTCTGGTCTCAGCTGACCACCCTACTCTTCTTTGTCCTGTCTCCCCAGACACCTGCTTCACTGTTCTTCCCTTCTATAGTTTCTGTTTCTTCCACCCATTGGTCATTTCACCCTGCATTCCACCCTTAATTATAAATATGGTCAAGTATTCTCAACTTAAAAAAAATAAAACAAAACTTCTCCCCCTTGACTCTGTGCCTTATAGGGGACCTCATTCAGAGATACAATATATCTCCAGCAGTAAAAAGGCGTCTGGAAAATGCTGGTCTCTGTGTTTAACCCCCTGTGACTTTTTAACTCTCTGTAGCCTCAGGTTTAGCTGACTACCTAGAAAGCTGGAATGCCCTCAACAATAAATGTCAGGCCCCAGGGAGGAGGCTAATGAATGTATAGAGTGTGGATGACTGTCTGATGGTCTCTGTCAACTTAGGAATGCATTGCTCTTTCTGATGGTCTATGTAACTACCCACCACATGGCTTTACTATTAACCCCCTATAAAAAGGAGATCCTGTCCAGGGAGGGGGGTGGATTTCCAGCTGGCCACCACTGGGAATAAGCAGCTATCTTGCCCATGTATGTCAGCTTCTCCTATTAAAGCTCATTAATTTGAATAAGCAATGTGTCAGTTCTTTGGAATTAATACTGAATGTAGACCTTTGGGGCTTTCCCCCAACAACCTGTATGTGGATCCTTTGAGGAGCCAGAACCTGAGCTTTTTCACCCATCTGTACCCCTGCTCACCCCAAATCAATCAGGTGGGTTGATTTTTCCTTGCTTGGGTTTTGCAGAAAACAAAGGAGCAATCTCCAATCACCCACCACTTAAATAGACAAATATTTATTATTTTATATTAAATATTAAATGAAACAATGTTCTTGTTTCATAGGAATCCTTAAGCAGAGATGGAGGTCAGCTCACGCTGTGCTGAGCAGACCCACCATGCACTCCAGTGCAGGTACTGGTCACTCAGCAATGTGATGTGCACTCTGAGGAGCAGCCAAGACAGATACTCGCAGGCAAGTGTGCTCATGGCCAGGTGACACACATGGATCTGATTCAGTGACACCCAGAAGATTCTTTGTTGCTGCGGTAGAATTGGAAAGATGCCAGTCAAAGGATGACTGGCGATGTATTTGTTGGTTAAACCAAGCACAGGATACCATTGTTTTTCCAACAGCTATCAGGCAAAGATGGGATGATAGAGATGGCCATTGGATAAACCTCTCACAGCAAGGTAGCTCTGGATGGGTTCTTGTCACAGCAGGCGGGAACTAAGGAAAGATTTCCAAATAATGGAGATTTCAGGAGCAAAAATCATTCCTAATCTTTATCTTTGGCAGAAATGCCTCTTCTGCATTTTTTTGGCTTGCGAACCAGGGTCATTTCTCTCATTTCAGAAGTATCAAGGGAAAGGATAGATTAGGCATGCCATCCTAGAAGTTGATGGTGCTAAATGCCAAACCTGTATGTGTGTGAAGCATTGGAAAGATATTTTTAGCTTCTATGTCCCCCCATAAACATTCTGCAGTTATTCTTTCCACTTTTCATCTAAACCTTTTGAAGGGAGAGTCCATGTTTGCTCTTCCCATTTTTTTCACCCCTTATCTATCCCACCACATGCTGAGATGGGCTCCTGAAACTTCCTCATTAGGGTCATCAGCAAACAATGCCATTTTCCAGTTGAATGGATACTGTCAGTTCCTCTCTGTCTAGATCTCTCTACTGCACTTGAGCTACTGAGCACTCTCTCCTTGAAACTCAGCCCCCTTGGTTCCACTGACACTCAGCTGCTCAGTAACATCCCTTCTCTGTCTCCTTTGCATATCTCTCTTCCCTTCTTTTCTACTGTTTTGTCACTCTACGCCTTCTCTCAATTGAACTGACCAAGTTTCATGGTTTCCACTAACTCTCAAACCTGTACCTGTATCTCATTTCTACCCCAAGCTTCAACCCATGGGAGAATCCATAGATCCCAACCTGAAAGTCATCTTGGCCAAAGCATCTTCCTCCTCAAGCAAATTCCTCCTCCAGGATTTACTCTCCAGGTACCTCTGTCACCCAGGTGCCCTAAATTAGAGTAATCCCTTACCTTACACCTAACCAGTCATCAAGTCATTTGGAATTATCTCTTAAAGATTGTTTTAATCTATTCCTTTTTCTACTTCCTTTAAGAGACGATACGATTTAATCGTTAGAGTTGGAGACACCAATTGAAAGACAAACAGACCTGAGTTCTAGGCCTGGACCCCCTTCTATGTGCTGCTTTCCCTCTCCAAATGTCAGTATCATCATCTATGAAATGGAAATTCTAGTAGTACCTACCCTATGAGACTTGTGAGAATTAAATGAGAGCATATGTGAAGTCCTTAGTACATTGACTGGTAGGCAGTAGTAATAAATGCCAGCCCTTATCATGGTTAGTATTATTACTACATCCCTGCTGACTGCTGACCTAGTTCAGTCCCTCATCACCTCTTGTCTGGGTTACTCTAGCCCCTCAGTTTGGTGCCACTCCCATGCCCAGACAATTACTACTTGTCCTATCAGCCTGCTCTGTGTGGAATCCACTCCAAAACTTTGTTTGCTTGCCCCCTTGGATGCTCCTCACTCCTCCTTGTCCTCCTGTAATTGCTCCCACATACCTCCATCATAACTCAGCACATTGTTTTATAATTACTGTCCTTGTTTGTGTTTGTCTCTCCCACTAGATTAATGCTTATTAAGAGGCAGATTTCTAGGCTCCACCTCTTACCTTTGGAATTGTCATCTCTGGGGTAAAACCCAGAAACAGGCATTTTTAGTGAGCAGTCCAGGCAGTGAGAAAGTTCCCTAAAATTGAGAAAGGAATTCTTCACTAAACCATTTGAGCTCTTCAGGTATGGGGACTTAGCACTATTCATCTTTGTGTACCCAGGATCTATCCCAGTACCAGGCAAGCAATAAGTACTTGATAATTGCTTGTTCAGTGAGTCAAGTGTGACTCTGAGGGCGTCATGAAACTGGGAGCAGCTGGGTGGAGTTCCATCTGGTGTAACCACACACAGCCGTCTAGTCGACAGTTCCAGGAAGCTCTATTGCCTTTGGGGATCACATGTGTGGTAAATTAAGAGGCTTTTCAACCAATAGCCCTACTTTTTTATTTTTTCTATTTAGATTCTACATATTGAGTTTCTGTGTCAAATTTTCATTTTTACAATAGCCTGCTGCTAAAAATAAATGTTTGAAAACTGCTGTACCAGAATAGTCTTCTTTTTTTTTTGTTTTTAATTTAGGGAGAAAAATCAATCTTCCAACAGGTAGGAAGTTTTGAAGAACTTTCAGAGATGTTTTTTCCCCTATTTACCATGGACATTGCTTCATTACCCCAGAACAATAACAAAAATTAGGCTCTGATATTTAATTGACCCTCAAATGTAATGATAGTAAAATCTCAATTTACAGACTCTTCAACCTGCCGCACTGGCAGAGTGAGAGGGCAGAAGGTCAGGGATTCTGAGTCTGTGCCACTAAAATCTAGATTTTCTAAGATCCTGTGCATAGACTATTATTGGAACCCAAGGACATATTCCCTCTAACTAAATTGAGAACTACCCCGAGCCTCAAAATAACCTAGGTGTAATAGCATGTTATAAAAACAGAGTATATCTCTGGACCTTTTCCTTTCTATGGTATATGTTTCCATATAATTAATTCCTCTTCCCAACACAATTTCTGAAGTAAGTCTCTCCAATACGTATCTTTGATTTTGTACTTTATTTCTGCTTCTGAGCACTTTAATTCTCTCCATTACAGCTTCTATAGTTTTTCATTAGAAACTTAAGACACTTTCCATCACAGCTTGCAAATCCTCTTTCCCTTGATGCCTTCTAGTATTACAGTAACATACTAAAAAAAATGGCTTATGACTAAGGGGTCTTGAGATTAGCAAGAAGATATGATTGAAGAAAATCTAGGAACTTTATGATTTATGTACATTCTTGTGGTCAAAAATTAAACAAATATATTTGATCACTATCAAGTAGTAATTAGGAATATTTTAAATGTTCTGCTATTGTCATTCATGAAACTTGCATTGCTACACCTTGGTGCTGATGTCACATCCATTCTTTTATTCATTATCATTTAGATATTAATCAGACATTGTGCTTTTTAGATTCCATCACCTGAGGCACATTTCTGGGAACAGCAGCGCAAACCCTGACCACCACTGGAAAATACTATGTCAGCCTCACCTTATAGAAAACACAGCATCAGGCCCTGGCTGGTGTGACTCAGTGGATTGAGTGCCGGCCTGCAAATTTAAAGGTCTCAGGTATGATTCTCAGTCAGGGCACAGGCCTGGATTGCAGGCCAGGTCCCTGGGGGCTGGGGTGGTGGCACGTGAGAGGCAACCACACATTGATATTTCTCTCCCTCTCTTTCTCCCTCCTTTCCCCGCTGTCTAAAAGTAAATAAATAAAATCTTTTTAAAAAAAGAAAAGCACAGCATCAAGATTGTTACAGATCATCAACAATACCAATATCATTAAACACACACAGTTTTGAAACGCACAAACCGCCAGTCTCTTAGAAATTTATAGACCTCTCCTGACACCTAGTGGGAGAATATATGCAGCACAACTCTTCATGTGCTATCCCAAGGTCCTAGCCCCAAAACACTTACAAATTATTTTTTAAAATAATGTTTATCAAGCAATCTCTCTGCTAAGGAACTCATCCTCTAAATGGACACTGACACATGTATAAGAATGTTAATATTAACATCTGAAATATAAATAAATTGGAAGCAGCTTGAACAATCATGGTTAGGAACTGTCATGCCTTTACCAAAGAAAACAATGGAGCTGATTAAAGAATGGGGTGGAACTATGTTATTAACACACAAAAAAAATATGTTAATCAAAAAAGCAAGGTGCATAAAGTATAATTTTATTCATGTAAAAATACATTTAATATACTTGCAAATATATATAAATGTATGAACTGATACAGAAAAAAACTAGAGTCACCTTTAAGCATAAAATTATTATTTTTTTAAAAGATTTTATTTATTTATTTTTAGAGAGGGAAGGGAGGGAGAAAGAGAAAGAGAGAGAAACATCAATGTGCGGTTGCTGGGAGTCATGGCCTGCAACCCAGGCATGTACCCTGACTGGGAATCGAACCTGCGACACTTTGGTTCGCAGCCTGAGCTCAATCCACTGAGCTATGCCAGCCAGGGCAGCATAAAATTATTTTTAAAAATTTATAATTTCAGTACTGATCTAGCCTCCTTTACTATTCTTAAATTATATATTTTACCTGATTAGGTAATATATTCACATGATTCAAAAAGGTAAGCAATATGACAAGTACACTTTGAGAAGTCTCAGGTGATCCATGCCACCCTGCTTTCTGGAAGTAACTGAAACCAACCAAGTAGGTTCAGCTGCTTGCTGCAAGAAAAGCCAGACTCATGAGGCAGGTGCTGTTGCTAAAGAAAAGAGGTTTATTCAGGTGCCAGGACCTGAAGAATGGTGGACTCCCATTTCAAAGACCTGCAGTTCTTATAGGGATAGGGAGATGAGGGCTTTCTTTCTCTACAATCATACTGCTAGCTTTTAGTTTGCTGGGGCCCTATCTATTCATCTCTCTAGCCATTGCCACACTTAGTGCAAGAACCTCCCCTTGCGCCCTTCTGGCCAATGGAGGAGACTCTCCAGCACTCCCTGACTGTCTACGATAACATATCACTTTTATTAGTTTCTTGTATAGTGTATCAGACATACCCTCAGTTCTCGGCAATCACTAATCAGCTTCATGTGTTTATTGATTTGCCTATTTGGGGCATTCCATATAAATGGGTTCATACAATATGTGGTCCTTGTGACTGGCTTTCTTTCATTTTACAATGTTTTCAAGATCCATCCATGTTGCAGCATATATTAGTATTTTCTTCCTTTTTTAAAAAATAATTTTTATTATTATTACAGTTGACATACAATATTTTATTAGTTTCAAGTATACAACCCAGTGATTAGACATTTATATAACTTACAAAGTAATCATGTCAATAAATCTAGTACTCATCTGACACCATACCTTGTTATATTATTATTGACTATATTCCCTGTGCTGTACTTTACATTCCCATGACTATTTTGTAACTACCAATATTTACTGCTTAATTGCTTCACCTTTTTCACCAATACCTCTACCCCCACCCGCTAACCCCATCTGTCAACAGTCAAAATGTTCTCAGTATCTGTGAGTCTGTCTCTGGTATGTGTGTTCATTTATTTATTTATATATATTTTTAGATTGCACTTATATGTGAAATCATGTGGTTTTAGTCTTTCTCCGTCTGATTTAATTCACTCAGTCCAATACCCTCTAGGTTCATCCATTTTGCTGCAGGTGGCAAGATTTCATTCTGTTTTTCATGGCTGAGTTGTATGCCATGGTATATATGCACCACTTCTTTATCTGTGCATCTACTGATGAACACATAGGCTGCTTCCATTCTTGGCTACTGTAAATACTGCTGCAAATGGGTGCATATGTCTTTTAAAACTAGTGTTTTGGGCTTCTTCAGATAAATACCCAGAAGTAGAGTGTCTCTTGTTATAGCCTTTGCTTTGTCTGTATAGCCTGTTTTGTCCGGTGTACATATTGCTACCCCAGCATTTTTTTGTTATTGTTGCTTCCACTTTAATGAAGTATCTTTTTCCATTCCTTTACTTTCAGACTGTGTGTTTCTTTTGATCTGAAATGAGTCTCTTGTAGACAGCATATGTAAGGGTCTTGTTTTCTTATCCATTCAGCCACCATATGTCTTTTGTTTGAAGATTTAATCCATGTGCATTCAAAGTAATTGTGGATGGACATGTATTTTTTGCCATTGTATTATTCATATTTTTATGTTTTTCTTTTTCTTAAAGAAGACACTTTAAGATTTTTGTAATACTGGTTTGATGGTAATAAACTCCTTTAGCTTTTTCTTGTTGGAAAACCTCTTTATCTGTCTTTCAATTCTAAATGATACCTTTGCTGGGTAGAGTAATCTTGGTTGTAGGTCCTTGTTTGTCATCACTTGAATATTTTTTGCTAATCCCTTCTGACCTGCACAGTTCCTGTTGAGAAATCAGCTGACAGTCTGAAGAGAGCTCCCTTGTAGGTAACTAACTGCTATTCTTTTGCTGCTTTTAAGGTTCTTTCTTTGTCTTTAACCTTTGGCATTTTAATTATAATGTGTCTTGGTGTCGGTCTCTTTGGGTTTGCCTTATTTGGGATTCCCCAAACTTCCTGGACTTGTATGTCTAGTTTCTTCTCCATATTAGGAAAGTTTTCAGTCGTTATTTTTTCAAATATGTTTTCACTTCCTTACTTTTTCTCGCTTCTTCTTCTGGCACTCCCACAATGTGAATGTTGGTATGTTTGAAGTTGTCCCAGAGGGTCCATAAACTATCCTCATTTTGGCAGGGGGAGCGATTCTTTTTTCTTTTCTTTTTTTAATTTTTGAAAGGTTTTATTTATTTATTTTTAGACAGAGGGGAAGGGACAGAGAAAGCAAGGGAGTGAAACATTATTGTGTGGTTGCCTCTCATGTGCCCCACACTGAGGAACATGGCCCAGGCATGTGCCCTGACTAGGAATCGAACCAGTGACCCTCTGCTTCGCAGTCCAGTGCTCAATACACTAACCCACACCAACCAGGGCTTTTTTTTCTTTTCAGCTGTTTTAATTGGGCATTTTCTGCTTCCTTATCTTCCAAATTTCTGATTCAATCCTCTGCTTCATCTGTTTTACTGTTTATTCCCAATAATGTATTCTTCATTTCTATTTCTTTTTTATATATTTTCTATCTCCATTTTTATGTTTCCTATTTCTTTGTTTATGTTCTTACTAAGTTCATATACTCTTCCCCTAAGTTCATTGAACATCCTTATAACCAGTGTTTTGAACTCCGCATTTTGTCTCATTTTTTGTTTAGTACTTTTTCTGGAGCTTTGCTCTATTCTTTCTTTTTGGACATGTTTCTTTGTCTTCTCATTTTGTCAGCCTTCCTGTGTATGTTTCAATGTATTAAGTAGAGCTACTGCATTTCCCAGTCTTGGTAGAGCAGCCTTATATAGTAGGTGTCTTGTAGGGCCTAGTGGTGTAGCCTTCTTGGACATGCCAGCTGGGCACTTCGGGTGTTCTCTTGGTGTGGGGTATGTGCACCCTATTATTGTAGTTGAGCCATGATTACTGTTGGCATATCAGTAGAAGAAATTTACCCACAGGCTGATTGGCTGTGAGCACTAGCTGTAACTCCAGTGGAGGAGCTACAGTGTAAGGGCCAATCCCTTGGAAGAGGATTTGCTTCAGCTGGGCTTTGGTACCAAATGAGTCTTCCCCTTGAGTGTGTTACTCACAGCAGAGTTTGGGTGGTGCTTCCATGTGGTTTGGAGCTGACTGCTGGGTGGGATGGGAGATGCAGGCCAAGATCAGTGGCAACCTGTTCCCTTTCCAGGGCCACCTGGCTTGAGCTACAAAGTGATCTACAGTGGGTTGGTACTTGTGCTGGGCTTGCAGTTGCCCAGGAGAGGACATGCTATGAACCAAGGCTAGCAGCAGCTAGTGCTGGGCTTGAGGCCTCTTAGCAAGAGGTAGGAGGCACATGGAGACCAGTGCTGCTTATTTGGAGTGTGTGAACCTTTGAGGAAAGTCATCAGCATGAGCCAAGACAGGCCATTTGTATGGAAAAGCCACTAGAAACAGCTCTGTTGGACCCACAAGTTGGGTTGGGTGGGGCCTCAGGGAATCACCAGGGTGAGTGAACAGGGTGAGTGAATAGCAGGTTGATGGAGACTCAGATATCGCACCTGCCTACTAGTTCTTTTCAGGGGAAGGCTCATCAAAGGAACCATACCCTCTGCCAGCACTTCTGTCGGGGAGAAAGCTGCCCCTTCAACCCTCACCCCAAACCAAGCAATTCAGCCCCTCCTTGTATGTCCCTGGCTCTTTATGAGCTGCTGCCCCATCACTGAAGCTCAGAGGGAGTGAGTCTGAGTAAATCTGTATGCATGCCCTTTAAGAGACATGCCTGGGACTCTAGAAACCCTCCATCTCACTTAGTCATGGGGACTTCTCTTCCCAGCACTGGAACCCTGGATGAGGGACATGATGTGGGGTTGGGACACTTTACTCCTGGGGGTGAGGGGAAAACTTCATAGCTGACATACATACCCCTCCTGAACTTTAACTGCCACATGTGAGTATGGGACTAGCCCAGCAATTTTCAAACCAGTGTGCCACAAGAATTTTTAAAACATGAAATATCTGGCTATTTAGTCAGGGACACTGACCTCTTTTCCCTTAGACTGTCAAATTAAAAAATTACAACTGCCAATACAACAGTAGCTGTTCAATGTGAATGTATAAAAATTATACCTATTTTTTGGTGTGCCACAGGATTTTAGTCATTAGATTATGTGTGCCATGAGATGAAAAAGGTTGAAAATTGCTGAACTAGCCTGTTCTGCATCTCCCCACCTCCTGTCACCCTGTATGTGGCTTCTTTATATTCTTAGTTATAAAACTTCTCTTCAGCTAGATTTTAAGAATGATGGTTGTTCTATAGATTAGTTGTAATTTGGTGCATGTGTGGGGGGATGTGAGTACCTACACCACCATCTTGACCAGAAGCCCCAGTATTGATACTTAATTTCTTTTCATGGCTGAGTAATAATCTATGGTAAAGATATACCGCATTTTGGTTATTCATTCATCAGTTGATAAACATTTAGACTGTTTTCACTTTTTGATTATCACAAATAATGCTGCTATGAACATTTGTGTACAAGTTCCTGTGTGGATATATGTTTTCATTTCCCTTGGTTTTGTACTTAAGAGCAGGCATGATGAGTAATGTGGTAATTGCATGTTTAACCTTCTGAAGAACTGCCAGACTGTTTCCAAATTGACTGCACCCTTTTAAAATCCTCCCAACCTGAGGGTTCTTATTTCTCCACACCCTCACCAACATGTGTCTTTCTTTTAGTTCTAGCCAACTTAGAATGTGAAGTGAAATCTTACTCTGGCTTTGAGTTGTCTTTTTCTAATGGCTAATAATGCTGAGAATCTTTTACTGTGCTTCTTGGCCATTTGTACAACTCCTTTGCAGAAATGTCTGCTCAGACTCTTTGCCAATTTTTAAAAAATAGCTTTAATGAGATATAATTCATATACTCTTTAATTAATTCATTTACAGTGTATAAATCAATAGTTTTCATTTATTTGCAGTTGTAAAGTAACTATCACCACAATCAATCTTAGGACATTTTTATCACCCCCAAAAGAAATCCATACCCTTTAGCTCTTCTCTCTAATCCCTTCTTCCACTCATCAGCCTTAGGCAAACACAAGTCTACTTCTGTTTTTGCAAATTTGCTTATTCTAGACATTTCATTAAAATGGCTTCATTCACTATGTGGTCTGGCTTTTTTCACCTAGCATACAGTTCATCCATGTTCCACTCCCCCCCACCTCCTTTTTCCCCCACAAAGAGTTAAGGCCTTTGTTTTTTGCCATGGTAAAATTGTAACATAAAATTTGTCAATGTAATCACTTCAAGTGTGCCATTCAGTAGTATTAATTACATTCACAATTTTGTACAATCATTGCCACTATTTATTTTCAGAACTTTTCATCATCAAGCAATATTTCTGTCCTGCCCCCAGCCCTCTGGTAACCTCTTATCTACTTTCTGTCTGTATGAAGTTGCCTTTTTTAGACATTTCACCTTGATGGAATCATGTAGTATTTGTCTTATTGTGTCTGGCTTATTTCACTTAGTATAATGTTTTCAAAGTTGTAGCATGTATTAGAATTCTGTTACTTTTTTTATAGTTAAATAGTATTCCATTTTCTGTATTGATACCAAATTTTGTTTATACATTCATCTGTTGATAGACATGAGTTATTTCCACTTTTTGCTATTGTGAAATAATGCTGTAATAAACATTGGCACACAAGTATGTTTGAGTCCGTCTTCAGTTCTTTTGAATGTATACCTGTGAAGGGAATTGCTGGGTTGTATGATAATTCTATGTTTAGTTTTTTCAGGAACCACCAAATGTTTCCCACAACTGCACTATTTGACATTCCCATGAGAGCCACGTGGTCTCTGTTTGCATCGGTTTGTATGTTCAGGTGTGTCTATATATGTATTGTATTTGTGTTGTATTTTCTACCTCCAGCTGGTACTACAACTTGTAAAAAAGCTTTTTTTTTAAAAAGATTTTTTATTTATTTATTTTTAGGGAGGGAAGGGGGGGAGAGAGAGAGAGAGAGAGAGAGAGAGAGAGAGAGACATCAATGTGTGGTTGCTGGGGGTTATGGCCTGCAACCCAGGAATGTATCCTGGCTGGGAATCAAACCTGGGACACTTTGGTTCCCAGCCCGTGCTCAATCCACTGAGCTATGCCAGCCAGGGCTGTAAAAAAGCTTTTTAAAAAATTCTTTTGTATATTACAGTTGACATTCAATATCATTTTGTTGGGGCCCACCCTGCCTGGTTTCAGAAGCTGTAATCCCCCATGGCTAAGACTGAGTGAGAGACCTTGGGACCCTAAGCCACTAAAGAGACAAAGCTTATCTCCCTGGTAGGGGCACCACCTGTGCCCCCTATTACTTCACCCTGCTTAGCCCTGAGCAGATGACTGGTTAGCCAATGATGGGTAAGATTCCTCAAGGGAGGTACAACCTAAGACAGGCATGATCACAAAGGGGCCCTCAGGGAAGGACTTGGGGGGCTACAGAGAAAGGGGGTGATAGACCCACACCACTTGGCTTTGAGTCCTCATTCTGTCTTCGAGAAGTCTCCCAATTTCTTGGCTGCCTTACTTCCCCCACCTGACTTAAGCCTGAAACAATGACAGAGGTCGGTGCAGCCCTGTGCTGGAAAGGGCGGGTTCCCCGGGGTGATCAGGCCTAAGAAAGAATACATAAAATCCTGTGAAACCTGCTTTGCTAAGAATGCCCTCAGTTTTCTGATAAGGGTCCAAGCATGGAATGAGTTTGTTCCCCAAAGTTTTATAGCCCTTTAGCTAACTGACCCTGACCCAGAATAAGCCCTCAGAGTTCTTTGTATGTTATCTATTGTTTGATCCTTACTGACTAACAATGATTGATGAGCTTTACCTGTATTCCTGTGAAAATTGAGCCCAATAAAAGCCCATTGAGGAAAAGGCTTCTGCCCCTTCTCCTTTGAGAGATCAGCCACCTTTCATCCCCAAGCAGACCATGTCTTGGTAGACTTATTCTCATTTGTGGCAAACAGGGGTGGGGGAGGAGGCAGCTCTGGGGGCAGACCTGCCCCCCACATCATTTTATATTAGTTGTACAGCCTATTGGTTAGTCATTTATATAATTTATGAAATGATCTTCCAAATAATTCAAGTACCCCCCTGCACCACACATAATTGTTAGAATATTATCTTTTTAGATTTTATCTATTTATTTTTTAGAGAGGGGAGAAGGGAGGGAGACAAAGGAGGGAAACATCAATGTGTGAGAGAAAAACCAATCAGCTGCCTCTCACAGGCCCCCAACTGGGAACCTGGCCCACAACACAGGCATATGACCTGATTGGGAATCGAACAGGCGACCTTTGAGTTCGTAGGCCAGAGTTCAATCCACTGAGCAACACCAGGCAGAGCAGGATGTTATTGACTATATTCTCTAAGCTATACTTTACATCCCTGTAAAAGAGCTATGTTTAATTGGCTTAACAAACAAACATGTCTGTAAGGATTGGCTATTCTAAAATTCTCAGAAATACAGAAACTAACCCAAACGCCTTTCAAGTTTACATGATCAAATATTAATCTTTAATAAATAAAAGCTAGTTTAAGTTTTTTGGTTTAAGTAAAACATGCATGTCTTTGAGTTATCTAAGGGTTAAAGATTCTAATTAAGATAAAAGGAAAATAACATGTTTTCAGTGAAAAAGGAAATACATTTTTGAAAAAAATATAATTTTGTCATAAAGTAAGCCTACTTATTTCAGAAAGGTAAAGAGAAAAAAAGACAAAATCCAAATGTAAAAAAGTAATAGGTTTGTAAACATAAATCTTTTTAAAAAGTTTTTATTGTTTATGCTTTTACAGTTGTCCCCACTTTTTCTCCCTTTTCTTACTTCCACCCAGCTCCCCTCCCCAGTCAATCCCCATATCACTGTCCATTTCCATGGGACATGCATAAAGACGGTTTGTAAAAATAAATCTTTTAAAAAAGATTTTATTTATTTTTAAAGAGAGGGAAAAGGTAGAAGAGAGAAAGAGAAACATCAGTTGGTTACCTCTCATATGTGCCCTAGGCATGTGCCCTGACCAGGAACCAAACCTGCAACCTTTTGCATTGCAGAATGATACCCAACCAACAGAACCACCCCAGTCAGGGCTGTAAAAATAAACCTTGAAAAAGAAAATTTAAAGGTTAAGCTAAATAAGATTGAAATAAATTTAACTAAGTATATAAATATTCAAAGTAAGCTGATATAAAATTAGAATCCTTTCCTTGACCTGGAAATAGCTTTGGAGTATTCCAGAGGGTCTCTGGAATACCTCAAAAGTTATATTATCTGTCCTTATAAAAGAAATGTTTTTTATTGTTGTCCAAGTACATTTATTGATGGGCACTTAGGTTGGTTGCTTCCAGCACTTGGCTATTGTGAATTGTGATACTATGAACATTGGGGTGTATAGGTTCATTTAAATTGGTGTTTCAGGATTCATAGGGTATAATCCCAACAGTGGCATTGCTGGGTCAAAAGGCAGTTCCATTTTTAGTTTTCTGAGGAAATTCCATACTGTTTTCCACAGTGTCTGCACCAGTCTTCATTCCCACCAACAGGACACTAGGGTTCCCTTTTCTCACAACCTTGCCAGCACTTGTTTGTTGATTTGTTTATGATGACCATTTTGACTGGTGTGAAGTGGTATCTCACTGTGGTTTTAATTTGCATCTCTCTGATGGCTAGCGATACTAAGCATCTTTTCATATATCTCTGGGCCCTCTGTATGTCCTCCTTGGAGAAGTGTCTGTTCAAGTCCTTTACCTATCTTTTAACTGGGTTGTTTGTCTTCCTGGAATGAAGTCATGTGAATTCTTCATGTATTTTGGAGATCAGACCCTTGTCCAAGGTATCATCTGCAAATATGTTTTCCCATATAATTGGTTCAAAGAGAAATATTAAACTAGTTGGGCTTATTTGGCATGTTGAAGTTATGTGGAAAAAAGCATTGTCAAATAAAAAATAATGTTGAGACTTCTTTATGTTATATTTGTGTTTGTTTTATATGTTCCAGAAATTATATTAAATTCTTCAAAACATGTGATATCTTGGCATAAGATGTTTGTCATCACAGTTAAGGCACACACCAAAAGGACTAAACCTGAGTATCAGATTGTAGAACATGTAGATGAAGTACATTCTGTTTCTGCAAAAATGATCCCTCAAGACCAGACTTTTGCCATCCCATCCTGATGTCCTATATGGCAACAGTCTTCCCCTGAATCAGAAGAATTATAATTGCTAACCAATAATTGTAAATTGAATAAATGGGCTATGGGAAACCCAGGATGGCTGCTTGATTCTTCCAGGCTCCCTGACAAACCTGAGTTTTCAGTTTTTACATTCCTTCATATACCACAGTGCATGTAAGCTGGACTTCATTCAACTACCACTTGGTATGGGTTATCAGTAAATTCTTGTTGCTATGGTTATATTTTCTGGATGAGTTAAAGCCTTCCCCTGCAGTAAAGCTGATGCCCTCACAGAAATAAAAAACAAAAACAAAAAACCTGTTAAAATCTGTTTCCCACTTCAGGTATACCTTCCAAGTGCTCTCTCAATTCTACTTAGATAGCCTTGGTGGCTCGGGACCTGTCACTGTTTTCCTTCCCCTCCTCTGTGAAATGGCTCATTACACTGATGACGTAATGTTAACCTGTAAAGATTTCCCTCTGCTATAGAAAACACTGCACACCTTGGTGAACCACCTGCAACAGAGAAGTTGGGCCATCAATGCACAAATGATACAGGCCTGAATCTGGCTCTGAAGTTCTTAGAGGTCACATACATACCAGACACACTAACTGATGAGATACAATATTCATGTTGGCTGGTAAAAAAAAAAAGGCATTCATTAGTGTTGGGAAGGTGAACAGAAGCTGCATTTGAGAAGAGAAAAATCCTAGTATCTCAGACACAGGCCTGTTTTCCCCCTTGGTGAGGTACCCATGTCTTTGGATGTAACTGTAAGCTCCAATGGAACTTTTTGGGCCCTATGACAAGCTCAACCAGGGAAAGCCATCCCACTTAGGTTCTAGTTCCAATTATGGAAAGACCTTATTCCTCCATTGAACAGGTTTTGAGATTGTATAAAACATTGCAACAAATAGAACCCATCATAGCTGCCCTATGGTGACAGTGCAGATAGGTGTCCCAATTATGGGTTAGATAGAAGGGTTATTTGGAAGGACTGCTTCTGCTATTGCCCAAGACTTCACCCTACAAAAATGGAATGTGTATTTGCAACAACACAGTGCCCTTTCCACAGTCCTTTGGGGAATGAGTTGTTGCATGCCTTTTTGAGGTCAATGTATTATAGGACCACTTCAGCCCCTAATATAGAGCACGCCCCCCTGCCCATCAGTAAGAGAGGTCATAATCCCTATTCCTAAAAATACATGGCACAGGCACAGGTCTAGCTGAGGTAATCCTTGTGTGTGGACCATGGTGGCCATACAACCCCATACAACAATATATGGTTTGAAACAGGAGTACAACAGAGTAGACAGTGTACAGAACTAAGGTCCACGTGACTGGTATTTACACAGGAGCCATGGCCTGTACAGACAGTTGGCTATATTTAAAGGTCTCACGACTTTGCTGCCACAATGAACATGAGATGGCTGGCAGGTACTAAAAAAGTCATTGTTGGGGGCTACAATGTGGCAGGAAATGTCACAGGAAAAAGGTTACAGGAGCCAACTGCTCCTAGCCTGACCAGTCTGATTTGCCTCCTGGAAAGGTGGAGGCTGACGTACTAGCAAAGATCAGGACACTGACTCACACACAAAAATGCAAAGTCGCAGATTGGGTGCACACACATAGCGAGCACCACAGTGCCTGGGTAAAACTGCAAATAACGAAGGGGTCCGGATCGCCCCTCCTTTATACTGACGCGGTGGTAGCAGAACCCAATTGGCTGGCGTGCTCTCACTTGCGCCCTTTCCGCATCTTCCGCCCACCAGACAGAGCGGTGGTCCCATACAAAATGGACAGGTCTCTACTGACTGAAGAACTTACCCTACTCTCTGAAAATCATTTCTCCTTGAAAAGGTTCCTGATGGGCCCAAGCTAGATGTCAGCATCCCAACACTTTCATTATTGCAATGAGGTCACTGGTTTGTGCTTCTTTATATGAGTTAAGGTATGTGTTTTTGGCACCTGTAGAGCCGAGAACGATGCACACTATTGAGTAGGCGCTCAAATCATTTGACCAGTGGCTTACCGAGAGAGAGAATGCCAAAAATGTTGACCGTGGCTTTGACCCCTAATAGGTCTGCGGACTTGGCAGCCCCTCTTACTCCCACCTGGCAGCTCCGGTTTGGTCCAGCTCTCTTACTAGCGCCAGCTCTCCTCTCGCCCTCCGCCCTCCTCCTTTCGGTCCCGCCCCCAGCACCGTGCACCTCCCTCCACGCTCTTCTTTTTAGGCCCCACCTCCAGCCCAGACTGAGCGACGCTGAGGAGCTGGACCCGACGGCCCGCCTTACGGCTGACGTCATCACGCCGGGGTCGGGAAAAGCGCGCCTGGGGAGCGTGGGCTCGCCCGAGAGTAGGGTCTCTCTGATACGGGTGGTACTCCGCTGGCCGGAGCCCTCGGTCGCTGTCCGCCCGTCGGCCGGAGCGGGTTGCGCCGACAGCCATGGCACACCGCTGTCTCCTGCTGTGGGGCCGGGGCGGCTGCTGGCCCCGCGGCCTGCCTCCCTTGCTCGTTACTGGCGGTGGCGTGGGCCCCAACAAACGGTCCTACCTCCGGACGGTGAGTCCTGGGCGCCTTCCGCTCCTTGCCCGGCCCGCTCCAGCTCGGCTCTCGGTCCCGCTTCCGGTCCCGGAGAGCAAGGCGTCAAGGTCACTGGTCCCTGGGTACGCTCGGGGACCTCGCGGCGTCCGGGGGGGAGTTCCTCTCGTGAGTGAGGTCACGTGCGCTCCTTGTGAATATCTGGACGCCCTGCGTTCTGATCATTTGTCCCGTAGCAGGTTTGTAAGCCCGGGTATAGAGTTGGATTTTTTTAAAACATGAATTTTCAGTTGAATCAGATCTTTGCGTCGGGGAACTTATAAAGAGCAGCTGCGAGGGTTCTCTGACTTCATTCAGGGTGACAATGTTTTACAGATATGGCAACTGAGACCTAAACATGTTAAAGTACATACTTGTCACATCTCGGCATTGGTTGTCTTTGTTTTACCTTTGATGACATTGGAAAACAGAATGCATGTGTTGTGTGTGTATGTGTTTTAAGAGTTTGTAGCGTGAACATGATGTAATAAAAGCAAAGGTTTTGGAGTTAAGCTCGGAAGCACTCAGAGCTTCCATTTTCTCATCTGTTGAGTGGGACTATTGCTGGCATTGTGTGTCTGGCACATAGTACATACCAGTAAACATTAACTGTGATTATAAGTAACACCCCGTCTTCAGAGTAGAGATTCATACATTGTAGCTCAGGGGATTGAGTGGCGGCCTATGAACCAAAGTGTTGGGGGTTCCATTCCCAGTCCCCAGTAGGGAGTGTGTGAGAGGCAACCACACAATGATGTTTCTCTCCCTCTCTCCCTTCCCCCTTCTAAAAATAAATAAAATATTTAAAAATACATATGTATTTTATTGATTATGCTATTACAGTTATACCAATTTTTCCCCATTGCCCCTTTCCACCCAGTACTGCCATTACCTCTAGCATTCCCTACCCCCTTAGTTCATTTCCTTGGGTCATGCATGTAAGTTCTTCGGCTACTCCATTTCCTGTACTGTTTTCAACATTGTGTTGAATATTTTGTTCCTACCAATTTGTACTTCTTTTTTTTAAAGATTTATTTTATTTTTTTTAGAGAGGGAAGGGAGGGAGAAAGAGAGAGAGAGAGAAACATCAGTGTGCGGTTGCTGGGGGCCATGGCCTGCAACCCAGGCATGTGCCCTGGCTGGGAATTGAACCTGCTACACTTTGGTTTGCAGCCAGTGCTCAATCCACTGAGCTAGGCAGCCAGGGCTCCAATTTGTACTTCTTAATCCCTGCACCTTTCCCCCCATTCTCCCTCTTCCTGCTCCTGATAACCCTCCAAATGATTTCCATATCTATGATTCTGTTTCTGTTCTACTTGTTTGCTTAGTTTTTTAGATTCAATTGTTGATAGTTGTGAATTTATTGCCATTTTAATGTTCATATTTTTGATCATCTTTTTCTTAGATAAGTTCCTTTAACATTTCAAATAATAAGGGCTTGGTGATGATGGAATCCTTTAGCTTTACCTTGCCTGGGAAGCACTTTATCTGCCCTTCTATTATAAATGATAGCTTTGCTGGATAGAGTCATCTTGGTTGTAGGTCCTTGCTTTTCGTCACTTTGAATATTTCTTTCCAGCCCCTTCTAGCCTCTTAAGTTTCTTTTGAGAAGTCAGTTGATAGTCTTATGGGAACTCCTTTGTAGGTAACTCTCTCCTTTTCTGTTGCTGCTTTTAAGATTCTCACCTTATCTTGGGTAATTTAACTATGATGTGTCTTGGTGTCGTCCTCTTTGGGTTAATCATATTTGGGACTCTGTGGTTCTGGGACTTTTATGTCTATTTCTTTTGCCAAATTAGGGAAGTTTCCTTCCATTATTTTTCAAATAAGTTTTCAATTTCTAGCTCTTACATTTCTCCTTCTGGTACCCCTATGATTGATTTGGATATTGGTGTGTTTGAAGATGTTCCAGAGGCTCCTTAGCTTCTCCTTGTTGTTTTGATTTTTTTTCTTCTTGTTGTTCTAATTGAACATGTTTTTCTTCTTTATGTTCCAAATTGTTGATGTGATTCTTGGGTTCATCCCCTCCACTGTTGGTTCTCTGTAAACGTTTATTTCACTTGGTGTAAGCTTCATTTCTGCCTGGGTCTTTTTTATGCTGTTGAAGTACCCAGTGAGTTCCTTGAGCATCGCATAAGCAGAGTTTTGAACTCTGCATCTGATAGGTTGCATATCCATTTTGTTTAGTTCTTTTTCTGGAGTTTTGTCCTGTTCTTTCAATTTGGGTCATATTTCTTTGTGTCCTCATTTTGGCAGCCTCCCTGTGTTTGTTTCAATGTATTAGGTAGAGCTGCTTTGACACCCTGTCTTAGTTGTGTGGCCTGTTGTAGAAAAGTGCACCTGTTAGTTGTATGAGGTGGAGTGTTTGGTAATTGCCAGGATGGGGCAACTCCTTTAACTGCCGTGTGGCTGTGTTGTGGGGAGGGCTCAGAAAAGGGACAGTGACCACTGTCTGGCCTCTGGAGTTTTGCCTGGGAGGAAGCTGTCTCCTAGCACTTCCTCTGTTGCCAGTCACTTAAGTTTCTCCCTGTCTGCTATTGGTGCCCTTCTAGCTGTTGCCCTGATGCTGAAGCCCAGCGGAAGTGAGTCTGCGTAGGTCCTAAGTCTATTGCAGGCCTTTTAAGAGGAGTCTCCTGAGAATCCCCCTGTTTCTTCCCCTGTGCCAATACCCACTGGTTTTTGCAGCCAGAAGTTATGGGAACTTAATGTACCTGGAGTTGGAACCCTGGGCCTGGGGATTTGGGATCCTTCACTCCAAGGTGTCAATCCCAGTTTTTTGCCACCACATGTGGATGTGGGACTGCCTTTTCCATGTCTCCACGCCACTCTGTATCTCCGCCTGTCTGCCCCTCCTGCCCATCTGGATGAATGTGGCTTCTTTAAATTCTTGGTCGTCGGACTTCCATACAGCTTGGTTTTCTGATGATTCTGGGAGATACTTGTTTTATAGTCTAGTTGTAATATTTGCTGTAGTCATGCAAGGAGGCGAGGTGTGTTTACCTATGCCTCCATCTTGACCAGACTATTATTCTTTGTATGGACTGAATTTGATATGTAGAGGAGAAAAGCTTCACTGGAGGTTTCTTTATATAAAACAACCTCAGTATAAAATGGAGTCACAGGAATTATTGCTAGAGATATTCCAGGTTAACAGACTTTGAAAATACAGCCAAAAGGGGGCTGATTAGTTGACAAACAGTTCTGTACTAAGCTTTGTGGTGACTGAAAGGCTTGCTTTACATGGGGATATAAAGAAAGCTTGCTCTTAAATATCTTTCAGAATAATTGGAAATGATCATTTAAATGTAGGCATTGCCATACAATTTTATAAGTATTTTTGCATGTGTGATTACATTGATTCTCACAGTAGTATCATAGGGAACTGGCCAGGCAGAGTTGTTTTCTTCCATTACCAGTGTGTAAATGAGGCTTCTAATATATTGAGACTTGTAAAAAAAGTGTCAGATTTCTAGTTTTAGCAAAATTAAAAATGTTGACAATAGGTCCTTCACTTGCCAGACTAGGTGTCACTTTTCTTGGGACACCCCTATATCCCTTAAACTTGTAATCGCTCGTCCTCAGTGCTGGCTTTGTTCCTTGTACTTGAAGGTTTTGTATTTTTGCACATATCCATTCTGTAGTTGGTTTGTCCACAGGACTGTCTTTACACTTCTGAGTTTCTCAAAGTTAGGGACTTGTTCTGATCTACCTTTGGGGCTCCTCACTGGTTGGCAGCACCTGCCTGGAGTAGATGCTCAACAAATCAGCATTACTTGATCCCTTGTACAGGTTGAACAACACGTTATTCTAATCTATACCCTTAATAGACTTTGCATTGGAAAACTTATTCAGTTATGATAATTTTTGTCCATTATCAGCAGTTATTTCTTAGACCAAGTGTTCCCAGCAGCTGGGGAGGGCCTAACACAACAGAAGGTCCAAACTCTCTCAGACCAGCATTGCTTTCAATCAAAAATAGTATCAGTGCTTCTGTCCTGTTTTGCTGTGTAGAATTGTATATTAATTTGAAGTTAAATCAGCTTATTTTTTGTTTTGTAATTGACATTTTTATTCACACAACATAAAATTCAGTGTTTTAAAGTGTACAGTTCAGTGGATTTTAATATATTCACAACCATCACCACTGTATTAATTTCAGGACAATTTTGTCACCCCCCAAAAGAAGTCCTTTGTGCATTAGCAGTCACTTCCTGTTTTTCCCCAATCATTCCTCCAGTCCAAGGCAGCTACTAATGTGCATTCTCTATGGATTCACCTATTCTGGACATTTCATATAAATGGGAGCGTAATATATGACTCTGGTTTCTTTAACTTAGCATCATGTTATCAAGGTTTGTCTTATGTGATAGCATTTATTAGTACTTCATTTCTTTTTATGGCCGAATAATATTCTATTATATGAATACAACACCTGTCCAGAAAGTATCCCTCCACGTGCTATGAAAAATAGAAACATTTGTTGAAGAAGATACAAGATACAAGAAACATTGTATATAGGACAATGACACCTTAGCCTCCTTCAAAGTAGGCAGCTTGAGACCTCGCACAATTCTCCCACTCACCATCAGTTACCCCATCGTATTTTCCTGAATCGCATCAACAGTCTGAAATCTCTTCCCTTTCAAAGGTGACTTTAGTTTTGTGAAAAGCCAGAAGTCATAGGGATCCAAATCTGGGCTGTAGGGAGGCTGAGTCACCTGGGTGATTTCACATTTCACCAAAAAATTCTGTACAAGTTGTCATGATGAAGCTGCCAGTCACCAGTTGCTCATAGCTGTGGCCTTGTGGATTATCTAAATAGTTTCGGCCGAGAAATGTTCAAGCTTAACACAAAATTTGATGCAGATTCGTTGCTCTCCTTTGCTCATTTTGAATGCAATGGCCACACATGCTCACTTACCAGTGCCTAAGGCCCCCACTGACTGGTACAGTGAAGTCATCCCTGTTCACACATGCACATTCCAGTCCACTCTTCCTTGGCTGCCAGATTACATCTATGACATGCAAGTGTTCTAATTATATTAACAATGACTAGACTTTTTCTGGACAGGCCACATTTTTATCTGTTCATAGTCAGCTGATGGACATTTGAGTTGTTTCCACTGTAGTTATTATAAATAATGCTGCTGTGAACATTCAAGTACAAGGTATTGTGTGGACGTTTGTTTTCAGATTTCTTAAGGAGGAGTAGAATTGTTGATCATATGGTAACTCCGCAGTTAACATTTTGAGAATTCTAAACTTTTCCAAAGTGGCTGCACTATTTCCCATTCCTACCAGCAATGTATGAGGATTACACTTTTCTCCATGTGCTCACCAACACTTGTTATTGTCAGTCTTTTTGATTATTGCCATGCTAGTGATTGTGAAGTGGTTTTATATGGTTTTGAGATGTTTTATTTTTCTCATTAGACTATAAAGGAGGCAAATAATGATAGATGATAATATAGAGGAACTTCACTTTAAACATTCTCATCTGTATTTAAAAGCTTGTCCTCCCCAAAAAATGGTGGTGAATTTTTACTTTGCAGAAGGATAAGATTACTTGAACTTTTTCACTACCAAATTTGAATATATCCCCTCAATGTGCCTTGCCTTGATTGCTTTTTATTGTGAAGCTACAAGTTTAATAGAAAGTTTCTTAGTTTGTTTACTTTATATTTTTATTTACCCAGACTGTATTTACATACAACTTTTTAGCAACATATGTTACTTAAAGCAGAGATGTATCATTAATGGGACTTGTGTAACCAGGGTTCTCACTGGGATGATAGTATGTCAAATATCTTTAGCAAATGTTACTATAGGGATTATCAGTAATGTTGAACTATAACTTTCTTATCTTTGAACTAAGGTAAATTTAATATTATGTTTATAAACAGCATTGTTCTGTAATTTCAGGTAAATAACCTTTTAATATTATAGACCCTGCAAGTGAGTCGGCGTGAAGCAGCAGATTTTCAGTGTCCAGGTTTGTCTTTTGAATGCTGCAAATTAAGTAAACAATACCAAAGTGAATGTGTTGGCAGAGAATTGTAGTTGGGCTCCAATCCTAACTTCTGTGTGATTTTGAAGTATTCTTGTGTTCTGGATTATAATTTATGTCTATTGTTCAGTGGAGTGGCCTAGTTCATAGAGGAAGTCTTTCTGTGTGAGCCTGTAACCACTTGTGGAAGGGAGAAACATTTCATCCACTTTATGATATTAGGAAATGAAGCTCTTTTAAAAATCCTTTATTTTTATATAATTCATGCTTTTATATGTGTCATGTTGCAGCTTTATCGCTATGCTACAACTCAAGCAACGACCAGCAGAAATTCTCTCTTGACAGATGTAATTGCTGCTTATCAAAGATTCTGTTCTCGACCTCCAAAAGGTAAACACTTAGATGTGACGATGATGTTCTGCCTTCTTATCAAAGAGCCATTCCGCAGTGGTGTTTCCTAAGCACGTGCATAGGTGGTGTTTCAGGTTGTCTCCTTCTGTAACCCACCCCTGCCTCTTTCTGTCTGATGCAGTGATGAAAATGTGTAACCTTCACACATGACATTTGTAGTGAAATTGGCATGCAAGTGAGACTTCTTCCTTTTACACCCCTGGGATGCGAATTGTATTAGACTGATTTACTCCTACATAAGAAAACTTACACTTTTAGCTTACACTTTTTAATGATATATCAATTGCTTTAGAAATGAACACATGAAACCTGATGACTTTTAGTTTGAGGATATGTATTTTGTTTCCCTTTCTAACAGGATTTGAAAAATACTTTCCTAATGGAAAAAATGGAAAAAAAGCTAGCGAATCTAAAGAAGTTATGGGAGAAAAAAAAGGTACCTTCTAAAAAGGTTGTGTTTGAATTTACCATTTGCCTCTAACATATGACATTAGTGACAGTTTCACTGAACGAAGAGTGTTCTTTTACGGCACTGCTGAAACTTTTAGGTTACGAATACATATTATAGACCTGCTGTCTTATTTTAACTTTAATTTTATTGTTATATTTTCTTGTCATTTTTCAAGTTGAATTAATTTAAGATCTCCTTAGAGATGCTTAATCATTATCAGTCATATGAATATATTTGACACAAATTTAAGCCACTGAGAAGAATTTTATAGACCTAATACATACAATTTATTTGACACATATGGTGGTATAGTGAATTTTTCAAATTGTTCTTCAGAGCCTTAAGAGATTCAGAGAGGGTTTCCTAGAGCTGTCTGGTTGGGGGGACCATGTGAGCTTGGAGCCTCTTGACCCCCATTTCACATTTGTAATGGCATTAAGCATAATGCCTGGTACATGTTGAGATTTAATTGGCATCTTTTTAGGGAAATGCAAGGACAAATATAATAAATCCTTTATTTTTTATTTTTATTTTTTTTAGATATTATTTATTTTTAGAGAGGGAAGGGAGGGAGATAGAGAGAGAGAGAGAGAAACATCAGTGTGCGGTTGCTAGGGGCCATGGCCTGCACCCCAGGCATGTACCCTGGCTGGGAATCGAACCTGTGACACTTTGGTTCGCAGCCCGCACTCAATCCACTGAGCTACGCCAGCCAGGGCTATAAATCCTTTATTTTTAAATGAACTTATATTTAATTGGAGAGACAAATATATGCTCAAAGAATTCAAGGAATAAAAAGCAAGGCCAGGGGATAAGGGGAGAAGCACTGTGTGTGCCGATTGGTGCATTGGTGGCATAGGTAACTTCTACATGTTGCCCAGGGCATGGTAATCTTTTAATCTTGGTTTGGGGGAAGATTAATGATAATAGATCCAACTTTTAAAGGCAACCTGTTGGGTACCTCTTGCTTATATGTTAACATTGTCCCAGAGTAGTGCGGAATGTTATCAAACAACTTTAGAAATGTACTGGCTTTGTTTTTTAGCCCTGTGCCTATGGATAGGACTTGTCTCTCCCAGACCTTGTATCACTTAAGACAGGTGTACAAGCTCCTTGTGTGCATGATGGTGGGGTGAACATGTGAGAAAGCCACAGTGCCATGTAGCCACTAGGGGTGACTGGGTGCTGCAGCCTCCCATCCTCCACAATAGAGGGGTGGTTTCACAGTGGTTGAAGATATTACATTGTTGTTTGTGGGTCTTTAAGAAAATAGAAAAGTGGGAAGAAAAGGAGGATGTTAGTGACTGTATTCATTTCCTAGGGCTGCCATAACAACGTACCACCAATGGGTATTGTAAGCAACAGAAATGTATGTCTCACAAATCCGGAGGCTGCAAGTCCAAAATCACTGTCATTGTCAGGGTTGGTTCCTTCTGAGAGTCACAAGGGAAGGATCTGTTCTGGGCCTTTCTCCTTGGCCTGTAGATGGTCCTCTTCTCTGTGTCTCTTTCCTTGGCCTTTTCTCTATGCATGCCTGTGTCCAAAGTCCCCCTTTTTATGAAACACCAATTATCTTGGATTAGGACCTATCCTTACAACCTCATTTTAAGTTAATTATTTCTCTGAAAACCCTATTTCCAGATATGATCACTGGGGATTATGACTCCAACATATGTATTGGTGGGGAGGGCACAATTCAGCCCATAACAGTTTCTAATTTTAAATTCCTGAAAACTAATTTTATATGTGTTTTTTTCAATTATCAGAATCATATCTTTCCTGCAGAAGAAATTGTTTAACAGTGTTTGCTTCTTGGGAGTGGGAAAGCAGAGCACTTACTTTTTTCTTTTTTAAGATTTTATTTATTTATTTTTAGAGAGGGAAGGGAGGGAGAAAGAGAGAGAGAGAGAAACATCAATGTGCGGTTGCTGGGAGCCATGGACTGCAACCCAGGCATGTACCCTGACTGGGAATCGAACCTGCGACACTTTGGTTCGCTGCCCGCGCTCAATCCACCGAGCTACGCCAGCCAGGGCCAGAGCACTTACTTTTTACCTTTAAGTGAAAACTCAGAAATTCACTACCTGTATTTTTTTGGACTATAAGACGCATGCCCCCCAATTTGGGATGGAAAGGGGGTGCCTCTTATAGTCCAAATGTAGCAGACCTGGCTTGCTGTGGGGGGAGGGGGTGGAGCTGGGTTGCCGTTGCATTTTCTTCCCAAATGGGGGGAGTGTGTGAAGGGAATGGGTCTTATAGTCCAAAAAATATGGTACCTGCATTCACGTCCTATCTCTGTCACTTACTGTCATTTAATGCTGTAACAAATTATTCAACAAATTATTTAAACTACAATTTCTTCATCTGTAAAATGGGTGTACTTATTGGGTTATTGGATTATTGTGCAGATTTCATGAGATAATGTAGGTAAAACACTGTTAAGTCTCTGTGAATGTTAACTCTTTGGATCAGTCTCATCCTTTCTCATAAGACTTTATTAACTGATCAGTTGCCATAATATATTTTGTAATGAATGTCTTTTATTAACTGTTTATGGAAACATTGTTGAGCACTATAAAAACCTACCATGCTGCTCTTTATTTATGAACAGAATCAAAGTCATCTGCTACCCCTCGACCTTCTGGAGGAGGCGTTGGTGGCGGTGGAAAGCGAGGTGGCAAGAAAGATGATTCTCACTGGTGGTCCAGGTTTCAGAAGGTTTGATTCTGAACTATGTGTTAATTTTGAGGAGCTCGGGTAACCCCAGGAAAGTTAGGAGGCATCATGGCATTGGGAGAAATCTGTGGCCAACGTAACAGAGATCATGTTGTGACATTTCATTCTTCACGGAAACTCTCTCATTCTTTGCCCAGGGTGACTTTCCATGGGATGACAAGGAATTCAGGATGTACTTTCTCTGGACTGCTCTGTTTTGGGGTGGAGTCATGTTTTACTTCCTGTTCAAGAGCTCTGGAAGAGAAATCACGTGGAAGGACTTTGTCAATAACTATCTTTCCAAAGGAGTAGTAAGTATTTTATGGGTATTTTATGGGATTGGTAAGTATTTTATGGGACTATTGCGGTTAAAAAGGTGAAACTCAGTAGATTAGACCAATAAAGTGATAGTCAACAAGTTAGCCAAGTTTGTCCATTGTAAAGGATAAGCCTACTGTTTTCATATTGGATTTTTTTAATGCTGAAAAGTACTGCAGCCAAAAAACTAGTTAGTTTTGACCCAGCAATCCCCAAATTTACCACATATCCTTTTGTTTCACTTCGTACAAGAACCTAGTTTTGGTACCACTGCTCCCAACTCTTGCTCTGCAGCCCTCTATCTGCTTGCATTGTTTACTGCTTTAATTTCCAGTGGGCTTGGGACTGGATGAATAAGCCACTCAATGTTTGAAAGTGAGACCGGACAAGCTGTGAGGGCTGCTCAGGAGCCTTTGTCACTGCTGGCTGGGTCTTTACCCAGTAAGATCCAATTTCAGCATTTTTAAGGTGCTATTGGTTGTAAGACACACATTATGTTATGAATTACTAAGAAAAAGCCTTCAATGAAACTGAAATACCATCAATTGTGAAATGTATCATAGTTTCTGAGATATTAAAATATAAAAAATGTCCATCATAGAATTGATGAACTATAAGTAAGAGAACCAGAATTAGGCCTGTTTTGTAACCTTGGGGAAATTATTTAACCTCTGAATACTGTATTTCTCATCAATGAAGTGGATAACTAATAATTAATGTATAAAGAATCTACAGTTATTTTTAAAGGTTATACAGTAAGGTGAGGATGGAAAAAATGAAAATGATTATTCCAATTTTTGGAGCAATCGTCTGTTATGAAAGTGACATTATATTTGTAATTTCCAGATTTTGTGGGGAGCCTCCTTTTGTGTGGAGGGAGCTACATAGCTGTCCTTCCCAAGGTGGTGACAGGTTCTTGGGGAGGATTCTCCATAGCTGTGTCTTCTCCTGACATTCTGGTCTTGTGGAATCTGTCTACCATTACTCTAATGGTTTTATGAGGGGTCGAGTACTTTAGTTTTTCCTTTCTAGAAGGACTGTCTTTAGGAATAGTCAGTCTCCTATTCCAGTTTCTCCTGGAATTATCTGGGGCTCCCTCACTTTCCAATTTGACTTGGTACTTCCAGACTTCCTGCCAAGGCAGACTTCATTACAGCAAGAACCAAGCTTATGCTGTGAATCAGCCAAAGACCCTGGGATGAGGGTAAACATGTTCTTAAAATCCAATATAGTTAGGAGGTTACAGAAAAAAACAAGTTTAAACCATTTTATACCCATATAGTAGCAAAAATTAACAAGTCCTGCAATAGCAAGTGAGGATACAGAGCAATAGGCATATTTTGCCAGGGAGTGTGAATTGGAGAGCAATTTGGCACTGTCTGGTAAAATTGAAGTTGTAGCCCAGCCTTACTGATCCATCTACAGGTGCATGTCCCAGAGAAATTTTTGAAGATGTGTTCAAAAAGGTCTGCGGAATGTGAGGAGAAATGTTCATAGCAGCATTGTTTGTGATAGTGAACCTTTTGAAATAGCCCAAATGTCTGTTAACTGGAGAATGAATACATAACTTGCAGTGTGCTCATAAAATGGAATACCCCACAGAACTGACACGTCAGCATGGCTACACCTCACAGACATAATGATAGGATGGAAAAGGGCATTGTAGAAGTACACATACCAAATGAAACCATTTTTAGAGCTTTGAAACAGGCAAAAGTGAGTGTATGTTTAGGATTACTTACTTGCATGTCACAAGTGCTTTGGAATGGTCAGCACCTAATGTGGAGAGTGGCCACCTCTGGGGAGAGAGGGCGTGACTGTTGGCCTCAGTAGTGTTTGTGATGTTTTATTTCTCAAGCCAGAGTCGGCAACATGGTGCATCCTTATGCTATTCATTATTATTCTTTGTATGTCTGAAATATGATAAATATTTTAAGTAAGCTTAAAAGAATATCTCAGGTCTTTTCTGTAAATTTATGTTTGAATATTTAACTTTTGAAAATTCCAGGTAGACAGATTGGAAGTCGTCAACAAGCGTTTTGTTCGAGTGACTTTTACACCAGGAAAAACTCCTGTTGATGGGGTAAATGATTTTATTATTTGGTGTGAATTAGCTGTAAATTAAGTTTTCAGACATTCCCTCACATTGCAGTAGCTTTAGACACTGGACATACCAGCATGGGCAGTGTGGCAGTTGTAATCTTCACCACCATAGGTGAGAATGTGCATGTTGTGATGTGAAGATTGGGTCAGTGTTTTTTGTTTTGGTTTGGTTTTAGTAATCATTTTGGTTTTGTATTTAGGAAACAATGAGTGAAATCCCAGTGTTTGGTATTCCAGTATTGTCTGATTTTTCAAGACTTAGAAAACAATTGCTTGGTTAGCAAAAATATGTTATAATCTGAATTGCTTATCTGGAGACAGCTTTTTGCCAAATTAGTTTAAGAAGCATTCTGTTCATGTCTCCCAACTGTTTTGTGATATATTAATTTCCATTTTTTCCTGTTTTTAAAATAATTTTTATTTCCTGTCCAACCATTTGAACTCTATTCCGGAGACTCAGGACTGGCTTCAGGAGATCATGGGGGGAAGGGAAGAAAGAGGCAGGTGAGGTTCCTAGGTGAATCCCTGTCCTCTCCTGGCCCTGACTCCCATCTCCCGCCCATTCCTAGTCCCTCAGTGTCTTGCAGTCTTACCCTCTCCATCAGTGTCAGACCTTTTTCCAGGCTGCTTCCCTTCTCTTAGAGCATGAGTTTGTTTCACCATTTCCTGGTAACCCTGCCTGGATAGGGCAGTATTTTAAGGAAAGCTAGAACTGATGGTGACCATCTTTCTCTGTCTGGTAAACATCAGTAAATATAAGAATATTCGTGAAGCCATATGACTCTGGTGTTTTAGTTATTTTAGGAAAGTTATTTGTCTTAATTTTTTTCCTGTGTTTTTCTCCTTACGGTGAAATGTTCATTAATAACTATGTTACTTTTTTTCTTTAGAACTATCCCTCAGACTTTTAGTGTTGGTAATTAAATTGGCACTCTTTTCAAGAAGACAATTAAGCAGTATATATATATATATATATATATATATATATATATATATATATATATATATATATATCAGGAGTTTTGAAAGTATGCATACACTGAGTAATTTTGCTTCAGAAATAATCCTAGGGAAATAATAAGGATGCATGTAAAGATGTCTATACTTAAGGATGTCCTCCAAAACATTGTTTATAGAGCCAAAAATTAGAAATAGATAAGTGTCCACATTAGGCCCCTGGTTAACACTAGCGCTCCTCATTTCCCTGAGCTTTAATCTCTTCCCTCCTGGAGCAGTGGCTGTCAGTGGGCAGTACCCTCCCCAGAGGGCAAGTTTTACATTTAGTATTGGCAAGCACAATCATTTACCTATTGAAATTTGTACCATTTTATTATAAATTACTTCTTCTGCCCTGGCTGGCGTAGCTCAGTGGATAGAGCGTGGGCTGCGAACCAAAGTGTCGCAGGTTCGATTCCCAGCCAGGGTACATGCCTGGGTTGCAGGCCATGACCCCCAGCAACTGCACATTGATGTTTCTCTCTCTCTATCTCCCTCCCTTCCCTCTCTAAAAATAAATAAATAAAATCTTAAAAAAAAATAAAATAAATTACTTTTTCTTTCTCTTCAATATGACAGTTAAGGTTTTATATTGATTTCAAAATTGTGCGTGTACTTCCATTATGAAGGGGGTATTATGAAATTTTGAAAGCATGGCATTAAAATTGCTAATAGTGTGTATCTGAGTGTTGAGATTATAGAAGCTTTTTATTTTCTTAGTTTTATTACTTGTCTGACAGACTTTATATTGAACTTTCAGAAATGGATCTAAGATTTTTAGTGTCCCACTACTTGTAGAGTAGCAGCATTAATTACTATGCTGTATTTGTTCAGCACAGCCTTTGGAATATGACAGATTTGGCTTCACATCAACTCTGTTCTTTACTGGCTGTATGTCTAACTCCTTTAAACCTCGGTTTCTTTATCTGTAAAAATGGGAACAACAATTATACTGTTTTAGGGCCTAGTGCTTAAAGGAGAATTGTGAAAGTCAGTGGTGGTTTTCAAACTTCAGGATGCATAAGAATCACCTGGAGCACTGGAATCCATCCCCAGGGGGTCTTAATGGAGACTTTGACCCCAGAATCTCCATACTGCTGGTCTTGGTCCACCCTGATTCTCTGGTGTGAGTCCTGCATTTAGCATATTGCTCAGTAATAGATTCTAAGTTAGGAATTGTCAATTACATGTGGTTAATCTATTATTGAAATGTTTTGAGGTGTAACCACAGGAATGTTGTAGTTTTGTCTGAACAGCTTACCAAGAATTACTGTTATATTACAAAACTTACTCTCCATCTTTTGCTTTTGTTTTTATTTATTGATTGATTTTAGAAAGAGAGGAAGGGGTGGGGGGAGAAACATCGATTTGTTGTTCCACTTACTTATGCATTCATTGTATGTGCTTCTTGTATGTGCTCTGACCAGAGACTGAACCCTCAACCTAATGGACAACACTCTGATCAACTCAGCTACTCAGTCAGGGTTCATCTTTCGTTTTTAGATATGTGGAGAGAGATACTGGAGATACTCAGAAACACTGATTGGTGGGAGGAATGTGGGATGATATGTTACTCTCTTCTGTGTACACTTCCGAGTTGTCCAAGTTTTATATCCTAGGCTTCTTATTTTGATTTTGAAGATATTTTTTTAAAGCAATTGCATGTTAAAGGATGAACAGTCTTTTCGTTCTGTAAAATGTGGCTAATACTTGCAGAGTGCCAGAACAGGGTCTGTTATATAAGTAAAACTTCATAAATGTGAGTTGTTAATGGTTAGTGTTTTCGTGACATAAGAGAGGTAGTATGATAAGGTGTTTATGGTCGGTGGCTCTGAAGCCAGACTGCTTGGGTTCAGATTCAGCCTTTTACTATTAGATGTGTAATCATGGGCAAATGAAATAACACCTGTTGCTCTCTCATCTGTGACATGAAGTCAGTAATAGTCAGGGCCGATATAGCACAATATGGAATACTTCTATGCTGGGGTCAAATAGCCATTGCTTCGGGCCCTTCACGTGTTTCTCCCTAGGGCCTCAATAACTCACCAGATTGAATAAATAGAAGGGTAACAGGGTGACGTGAGGAAGCCTACTAATGTTGAGATTTGATAGTCACCCTGGTGATAGTACCTACTTCTTAGAGTGGCTGTGAAGATTGAATGAGTTAATATATATAAAAGGCTTAGAACAATGCTGACATTTAGTAAGTGCTCGATAAACTTTGGTTGTTATTACTGTGTCACGATAGCTTTCAGTTTGGGAATAGGTAGCTGAGAAATAACTGGGAAGTAGAGAAGAGGTAAATGGGGCATATTTATTTATAAAAAGGATTGTGTATTCAAATAGTTTTTCTTATACTTTTGAATTTCCAGTTTTAGAACTACTGAGGAATATTGCTAGAGAAATGCTTATTTGCCAAGGATTGCCAGATATTCTCACTGAGTGAAATTTAATAACCATATCATTAAAACTAGTCTTTTATTATTGTTGGGTTTTTTAATTCTTACATTTTCAGTATTTCTGAAAAATTCTTTAAACATTGAACTGTTTAGTGAATTAAACTCTTTCCTTTCCCCTTCATTCTTAGGATATTTTGTTTCTCTGTTTTTATAGCAATACGTCTGGTTTAATATTGGCAGTGTGGACACCTTTGAGCGGAATCTGGAAACTTTACAGCAGGAATTGGGCATAGAAGGGGAGAATCGGGTCCCTGTCGTCTACATTGCTGAAAGTGATGGGTAAGAAGCAGTAAAAATACATATACATGTTGAAAACTGCTGTGTTCTCTCGTTCACTGTGTATTCTATTCTATCACCAACTGGCAGGTTTCACATTACATTGTCAAATAGGTCTTTTTTAATTTGGCCAGCTTTTTAAAAAAACATTGGTAATTTACTTGTTTTTGCTAGAAACTAATTGATTTTCTATAAATTTATATTTATCATGATTAAGCAGTGGTTTAGGGTATTAATGTCCAATGCTCTTTTAGTAGAATTTTTGCATGAAGAGCTCCATTGTGTTCAAGTGTGGTGTTTCCACCTTTTAATTGTATTCACATTACTATTTCAGAGTTTTCCAAGATTTTTAAGTAATTTTTCTTCCTCTCTTTTCAGAGTTGCTGCTTCCCTTAGGGGTTATGTGTCTTTAAAAACAGCCCACTTACAAGTCTGAATCTTTTAAGAAGGGCCCATTGATTTCAAGTTACTTGTCTTTAAACTTCCTTGGGAACTATATTGCCTTTGAGTGGTCATCTGGGCACACTCAACAACCTGGCTGTTGCCCCATTTGCATTGAACACAGGGGTATGCCTTGCTTTAGAGTTTTAGTTGATCTTAGTTTTTCTGTGTGTGAAAGAGCAGAAAAACAGAGAGTTGGTATGTTAATTGAGCAGTTAGTGTTGCTCAGTTTTAGGGACTTTTTTGAATCCTGGTTTGTGTAAACCTGCAATTTAGTTGCAGTATTTGGATTTAGATAGCTATTGAAATTGTCTCACATATGATAAAGATCTCAGCCCCTAAGGCTATCATATAATTGTTTAATTCTATGGGCTGGTGCTGAAACATTACAAAAAAATTTATTGTATCATTCTTTAAATTTTTGTTGTCAGTGAATATTTTTTTTCTCAAGAAAGAAACCAAATGTAAATTTTTCATGGTTCTTGCTGCCTTCTGTAGGAGCATTTAAAATATTGTAAAAAATGAAAAATTGGGAAGTAAATCCTGATACTTGTTTTGTTTTTGACCTAAGACAAACAGATAAAAGGCAGAAGGCGTCTCCAGGCTTTAAGCCATTCCCAAGTACATCCTTCTAACAGACACAAGGTGGAGGGCAGAACAGTTCTGCACAAGCAGGATGGAGAAGCCTGTGCAGCACTCATTACCACTGGAAAAGCATAAATAGCACAATAGTTAATATTGCTACTCCATAAGCAGTTGGCCACTAAAAATCTTATATCCTTATCTGAAAACTCAATATAAAGTCTGTCAAACAGGCAATACATGGTCTCTGTTGAAAACTAAGAAAATATAAAGAAAGTAAAAAAGCATCTATAATGTCAATACCCAGAAATAAACACTTTTAGCAATTTTGATGCCATTCCTTCAAGATTTCATAATAGCCCCTTTACAATCTTAAAGTACATGCACAATTTTGAAAATAAATCAATAATAAAACCTTAACTGGCCCTGGCTGGCGTAGCTCAGTGGATTGAGCACGGGCTGGGAACCAAAGTGTCCCAGGTTTGATTCCCAGCCAGGGTACATTCCTGGGTTGCAGGCCATAACCCCCAGCAACTGCACATTGATGTTTCTCTCTCTCTCTCTCTCTCTCTCTATCTCTCTCTCTCTCTCTCCCCCCCCCCGCCTCCCTCCCTTCCCTCTCTAAAAAATAAATAAATAAATAAATAAATAAAATCTTTAAAAAAAAACAAAAAGCCTTAACTGTAATATGAAGGAGAAAGAAAAAGTAATTTATAGTAAAATGGTATGAATTTCAATATGTAAATGCTTGTATCTGCCAATACTAAATGTAAGAAATATATATTGGACTTTTGAAACTGATATGTGGTTAACTTAGCAAGTATTTGATATTTGGAAGAAACCTCTTGAGAAAAAGTTGAGGCATTCCAGTAAGAGAACTGGAATTTCTATGCAGGCTAATATCAGGATTATGTTAAAATTTTAAGTGAATAATTCAAAAGAAATTTCTTTGAAACTCAGCTGTAATGATAGTAAATCACAATTAGGTTTGCACTGTACATAAGTGGTAGATATTGGGATAAGGATAAAATATTAATACATGTTAAGAACAGGGTTTTCTTTGATCTCTGTGCTTTTTGCTTCAGTGATAGTGACACGAAGCTTCTCCTTGTGCCTCAGCTAAAATATTAGAGCATTCAGGTTTTATAAAAATATATAATAAAATGTATGCAATTATCCTAAGCAGTTATCAAAAAGTATATCTTGCAAAACACTTAAAAAGCCAAAGATGAACAGTCTTAAAAGTATGTTGCTATTGTGTGTGATTCCCTTTTTAGTTCATTCCTCTTGAGCATGTTGCCCACGGTGCTCATCATTGCTTTCTTACTGTACACCATACGGAGAGGGCCTGCTGGTATTGGTCGAACAGGCCGAGGGATGGGTGGACTCTTCAGTGTTGGAGAAACCACTGCCAAGGTCTTAAAGGATGAAATAGATGTGAAGTTCAAAGATGTGGCTGGCTGTGAGGAGGCCAAGCTAGAGATAATGGAATTTGTGAATTTCTTGAAAAACCCAAAGCAGTATCAAGACCTAGGAGCAAAAATCCCAAAGGTAAAATAAACTTTCAGAAGATTATTTTCAATTCATTAACTCAAAATCTTTTTAATTCTTTCTTAATCTCTGAAATTATAATTTTACAAAGTCTAATTACTCATTACAAAGTAGTTATTTTCCTCCTTCATCTTTTTTTGTTTTTTAAGATTTTATTTAGTCTTAGAGACAAGAAGAGAGGGAGGGAAACATCAATGGGCCATCTCTCACATGTGCTCCAGCTGTGCCTGGGCTACAACCCAGGATTGGGAATTGAACCAGTGACTTCACTTTGTGGGACGAGATTCAACCAACTGAGCCACACCAGCCTCTATGCTAACTTTCTAGTCTTTGCTTAACTCGAGTCTTTTTGGGTTAATGGTCTGTGTACATGTGTGCTCTTGCATGTAGTGGGTAGAGTCCCAAAAGATTTGTGTTTTCTCCCCTTGGAAGCCTTCTTTGAGTTGCTTTCCTTCTTCCTCCAGTCTGATTTAGACTCCCTACTTCTTAGCCATAGTGCCCTGTCATCACCCAGTTGTCCCTCCTTTAGCAGGTATGAATACATGCTCTGCTTGGGCTTGTCACTGAGATGCATGGCACAGCACTTGGTGGAGCAGAGCCAGACAGCACTAATTCTTGCCTTCCTCCCAGCAGACAGCTTTGTGACCACTGCTAGTGATGGGCTGGCTTCACTGATCCGTGTACTCCCAGGTCCCACCTCAGTCATTAACTAAATGAATAAAAAATTTTAACTAATTCTTCTAAAAATCTATTAATACAGTTTATTTTAAAGGAATTCTTTGCAAGAGGAACCATCATTTCCTTGATTTTATGTCCTACCTAAATGGATAAATAGCCATTTTTATAATTTGCTATGAACTTACTTAAGTTCATATACATTGCAGTTAAGTTCGTACACGTTGTATTTGAGCATTTCTACAATTTAAATAGTTATAGTGTTTAAGCAAACACATTTTTTCCTTTTTAAGTTTATCGTATTAGGTTTTTTACTTCATTTGTGAAACTTCACAGGGAAGAAAATAAGCAGAATGTAAATTGAGATTGTGATGTTTGTGTCTCCTTGAATTACTTAGGTAAACACTAAAAACTGATAAGGGAAATATTTAAGATTTCATATTCTGACCAAATTTTTAAAAACAGTATAGTCTCTAATAATCCTTTTCTTCCTCTTCTTACTAATATAAGAGTATTCTACCATACTTCAAATGTTTAAGAAATATTTAATGTATATCACTAAAATTTATCCAGATTTATACCTAGGAATTGTCTATGGATATGCAGTTCACTTCTGAAATCCTAGTTAAATATACTTTCTCTTTTTTGTATCTGAAGGGTGCCATTCTCACTGGTCCTCCAGGCACCGGGAAAACACTGCTAGCTAAGGCCACAGCTGGAGAAGCTAACGTCCCTTTCATCACTGTTAGTGGATCCGAATTTTTAGAGATGTTTGTTGGTGTGGGTCCAGCTAGAGTAAGTCTTTGTTTTGTTTTTTAAGTTTTTAAAATTGTTTTACTTTTAGAGAGAGGGGAAGGGAGGGAGAGAAAATCAATGTGTGAGAGATACATGGATCAGTTGCCTCTTGCTCACCCGCCACTGGTGACATGGCCTGCAACCCAGGCATGTGCCCTTATTGGGGATCAAACCGGCGACCTTTTGGTTCCCAGGCTGATGCTCAGTCCACTGAACCACACCAGCCAGGGCCTTTTGTTTTATTCTGGTAGTGCAGCTTCCTCCTCCTCCTCCTTTATTCCTCTGAAATGGGGATTTAGTAAAGATGGCCCTGTGCCCTGGAATACTGCAGAGTGGCCCCTTACCAGTCACTGCCTTGAACACTTCCAGGGCAAAGCCTCAGTAAGGCCTATAACGTTACCCCACCTTCCCCACCCTGATCAACACTGCAGTCTGTTAATTGGATTCTCTTTTTGTTGTTGAGTAGTAAGAGCTCTTTATATATTCTGGACATAAGTCAGATATATGATTTATAAATATTTTTCTCCATTCTTTGAGTTGTCTTCACTTTCTTGATAGTGAAACACCGAAGTTTTAAATTTTGAAAAAGTCCAGTGTATTTGCTCTTTTCTTTTGTTGCTTGTGCTTTTATTGCCAACTAAGAATCTATTGCCAAATCAAGGTCGTAAATATTTACTTTTGCATTTTCTGCTAAGAGTTTTGTAGTTTTAGCTGTTTCCTTTAGATCTGTGATCCATTTCAAATTAATATGATCCATTTTGAGTAAATATGGTGTGGTATAAGGGTCCAACTGTACTCTTCTACAGTCTGTGTCCAGTTTTCCCAACACCATTTGTTAAAAAGACTGTTCTTTCCCCATTGAATGATATTGGCATCCTTGACCATAGGTAGATGGATTTATTTCTGGACTCTCAATTCTACCTCGCTGACCTATATATTTATCTCTATGCCAGTATCACACCATCTTCATTATTGTTGTTTTGTAGTAAGTTTTGAAATCAGGAAGTGTGAGTGTGGAATAATTTTTAAAGAAACACTTAAGTTTTTACTCTTGTGTATTTTACCAATGTCTAAGATGTTGACCTTTTCTTTTTAAGCACTATAGAAATGCAGAGTGCTCTCACAATTACTTTTCTAAATATCAGGATACAATTTATAATCAGTAACAAAGTGTTGTGCTATCATTTGGCAGCATTTTTTTTCTTTTTCAGTGGCAAGTAGAGTGATGATGATAGGTCTTAACCATTATTGGCATCTTACAATAGGTGAATTATGATAGGTGGAGATGGTAGATTCATATGGCTTTTGTAAGGCAGGTAAGTCTTAGAAAAATAGGAGAGTATGGGAAAGTTTTTATAATAATGGGTCATGGAATCTAATATGGGCACAGAGGGAATTGAAGACCAAAGAGAAGCTATGGATGGAGAGAAAGCAATGGGCCTAATGGGATGGAGAGCTAAAAAGTAGATGAATTGGTTGTGGAAGGTGCTTGAGTATGTGGGCAGGCCAGATGGTCAGGAGAATGGATGGTCAGAGACTAGAGTGCTTGGAGCTGGCTGTTTAGAGGGGACCATAGCAGTGCTAGTCATGTCAGAGTGGAGGGAAAGGTGAGTGAAGAGGTGGGTCAGGGAACTGAAAGACCAAGACCCACATGAGTGTGGAAATCACTAAGAAAATTGTTCCTGGTGGGGGAATTGAGTGGAGGAGTAGGGAATTAGGCTAGTGGACAACTAGAATGCCTGCCACATAGCAGGAGCCTCAGTGTGCAGGGGGTTTTTCAGTGAAATTATTTTGGGGTGTGAAGTGGACCCCAGTCTCTAGCTGATCTGGAGGGAAAGATGGAAAATCTTCTAGTTGAGAGCTTTGCAGGGACAGCTAAATTTCAGTTTAGGCAAGGAGATGAAATAATTATTCAGGGAAGAGCTTGAGAGGGTGGAGGACTGTTGATCACAGATCTGTAGTTCAGAGGGGAGGACATACTGTATTGGAGGGAGATGAGTTATGTTAAGGGATGTGCTGAGAGAATGTAGGCATAAATATTTCAGAAGTCCAGGCCTGGGAGGATGATGGGAGACTTGGACTTCAGGTGAGGGAAGTAAAAGGGATATGAGGCATAGGGAGTTGGTCTCTGGCTCTCTCCATAGGGGTAGGTTGATAGGGTAAGACCCTGAACTCTCTCACTGATAGTGAGGCACGGGGAGAGCTATTCCTTCTTCAACCCACCCACCACAAGTAGCCTGAGGGGCATGCTTTGTGGGACAGAATGTGGGTGGAGCGGCCTCACAACTGCTCTTGTTGGCAGCAGAGCTGAGGGCAGAACACTGTCAGAGGCTCTGGGTCGATTGCTGGGTGGACTTGGGTGGGTCATGCCTTTACTTTCTGTGTAAGTGTTGCCTAGATTTTTTAGTAAGTCTCTGTTAATAATGGCCTCAGGCATGAAATGTGAATCTCAGAGTAGTTTGAACTTTTAAACTGGGAATGTAAAGTTTATAGTGCTACTGTGTTATCTTTTTGTAGGCTAAAGATATGTATTATTAATTTGATGCTATAAAAGTAGAAGATATTGTTAGTGTTTATTACATACACAGTAATTTATGAGGTTATAAAAACAATATTTGCTCACCTTAAGTCAGTTACCCACAAAGTTACATGCCACTTCACTTCTTGGCTGTGTGTAACTCCCAAAATATTTACTGTACAGTGTTTAATCCAAAAGGATTGCCTTCCTGTGGGGAAGGAAACTTGATGTTTGTTTTTTTTATTAGGAGAATAAATAATAATTCATTTGTCAAGTGACTCTAGTGTTTATGTTTTTATCCAGGTTCGAGACTTATTTGCCCTCGCTCGGAAGAATGCCCCTTGCATTCTCTTCATCGATGAAATAGATGCTGTAGGAAGGAAGAGAGGAAGAGGCAACTTTGGGGGGCAGAGTGAACAGGAGAATACACTTAATCAATTGCTTGTGGAAATGGATGGTGAATATATGAGTCTTTTGTATTTTAAACTACATTGTCTAATTGTTTTTTATATATTATATCTTAAAGGAGAATCCTTATGCTCATATTAACCTCCCCCCCCCAAAAAAAGTGTTTCTAAAACGCCTTTTAAAAATGCTCTTTTATACCAGTGTAAATAATAGCAAAATATTCTTTCCTGTCAGCCTGCCATAATTTAATACTAGTGTTAAGATGGTATTTGTACCTGGTGTTGAATAAGAGGAAAATTGGTGAAATGACTCAGAAGATTTATAGTCTTATTCTCAAAACTATTTATGATTCTGAAGCATCAGGGAAACCCATGTGTAACCACATATGAATTTGACAAATCGTGAATACTCTTTTACTAATAGTAGTCTTTCTATGTTAGTTGGCTTTTCCTTTTATTTAAGAAAGCCAAACCTTAGGATGTGCCGGGTCCTTTGTGCTATAAGATATATGGATGCTGTTGGGTATTCAGAAAGGGGAGGTACAGTGACAAGTATTGAACCAGTTTACATTACTGAGTGGGTATTGTATCTAGAATCAGTAGGTAGCACTCCTTTTCCACTCTGGTGGTCAGTCCACATGTAGTACCACATGTTTAAATCAGAGACTCATATATGGGGGAAATTAGTATCTGAGCTCTTTCAGTGCCAAGGTCCTGAAGGTACAGGCTCTGCAGCCATGGCCTTGACATTTGAGAAATGGCCAATAAAACTGAGCAAGTGGAGCTGGGAGAAGTGGTTGGACGTGGAGGTTGAGATCTGTCTTCAAATATGCAGTGGGCTATCCCATGGCCCAGGGAGTTTAGAGACGTCATTTGCAAATTTAATCTTACTGATTATAGACATTCTTAAAATTGATAACATAATCTGAATTTCTAGTTAAATTAATTAAAATCTTTGATCATTTGTCTTAAAAATTGATTCTTAAAATTATGACTAGTATCATTAAGGACATAGGAATAGTAAAACATTTATGTTTGTGACTTAAGGCATTAGATAATAAATTGAAAAAAGTTTTAAGTAGCAGTATATGTGTAGTGTTCATATTTCTTCTCAGGTACATGGTTACTTTCTGCCTTATGTTACCTAATAATGATTGTGTCTTTGGTATTGTCGTTTCAGGTTTTAACACAACAACAAATGTAGTCATTTTGGCAGGCACCAATCGACCGGATATCCTAGATCCTGCACTGATGAGGCCAGGGCGCTTTGATAGGCAAATCTTTATTGGTAAGATGATTTTCATTGAACTTTGTCTAGTTTTCATGAGGATGTCACTGTTTAACCGTGACTTTTGTTTCCTTAAAAATAATTTCTCAAGGACCACCAGACATAAAAGGAAGAGCCTCTATTTTCAAAGTTCACCTCAGACCACTAAAACTGGACAGTACTTTGGAAAAGGAGAAACTGGCAAGAAAACTTGCATCTTTAACTCCAGGGTTTTCAGGTGAGTGGAACATAATCTGTTCTGTTTATAAGTTCTTTAAATCAATGATAGTTGCAAGGTACCAGTTCACTTTGTTGCCTCTCATCTTGGGGCTTCCTGTGTGTATATTTTTACTTTTTTATTATGAGAAATTTCAAACATAGCAGAAGTTGAGAAAATAGTGTAATGAATTCCTTTGTACCCATTAGCTAGCTGTAGGAGCAATTGTTAATTTATGTTCAACCTTATCTATACCTTCACCCTCTTCCCTATCTGGATCATTTGTGACAAATTCCTTGACAACATAGCATTTTATCCATAAATGTTATAGAAAATATTTAGGTTTTAAAAAAACAACCCTGTTGAGATAAAATTAACATACCATCAAATTCACCTGTGTTTAAAGAGTACAATTCAGTGGTTCTTAGTATATTTAGTAAATACAGTTATGCAGCCAGTCACTATAATTTAAAAACATGTTCATCACCCCAAAAGAATACATGAGCAGCCACTCCCTCCAGTTCTAGCCCTAATCTAATCTAATCTAATCTCCTTTTCTAATCTACTCCTAATCTAATCTACTTTTTGTCTATAGATTTTTCTATTTTAGTCTCATATAGATAGAATTGTATAACGTGATCTTTTGTGCCTGGCTTTGCCTATGTAGCATAATGTTCTCAGAGTTCATCCGTGTTGTAGCATGTGTCAAGCTTTCATTTTTTGTAGTTGAATAATACTCCACAATATGGATATACCACATAACTATCCATTCATCAGTTGATGGGCATTTAGTTGTTTCTTTTAGCTATTGTGAATAATGCTGCTATTAACATCCATGTACAGATTTTTATATGGACATATGTTTTCATTTGTCTTGGTTATATACTTAGAAGTGGAATTGTTGAATCATGTTTTTCGGCACTGCCAAATTGTTTTCCATAGTGGCTGCACCATTTTACATTCCCTCCAGCAATGTATGAGGGTTCCAGTTTCTTCACACTTGTCAACACTTGTTATTGTCTGTCTTTTTGACAGTAGCCATCCTAGTGGGTATGAAGTGGTATCTCAAGGTTTTGATGTGTATTTCTCTAATGACCGGTGATGTAGAGCATCTTTTAATGTGCTTATTCTGAGAGTTTTTAAATATAAAATACGACACTTCCTATTCCCTATCTCCCTCTTCCAAACACAAAATGAAATAAAAAGGAACATTTGAAAAGTATACAAGTATATTGTGAGAGGAAGATAAACATCTTAAATGTCTCACGGGTCCTAACTTTTTACTTGCTTTGTGTTTTTGGACTTTGTAATTTATAGCATTTTACTGTTTGTTTGTTGAACACATGCATTGTGTCCATAGACTTTGTCTGAAAAATTAATTTGAAGAACCTTATGGCTCTAGAAAGCATTTGGCAAGTTGTGAAACTTTGGTTTTAACACACTAGGTTATTTTAATGCTTAATGTTTTTTATTATATTTCAGCATATTGTGTAATAGCCACATAAGTCACCATCCCAGAACTTCTTAGTTCACAGAATAGAACCAAGTTAATTAATGGGCATGTTTAAATATTATCTTTGTTTGCTACTATATGAGCAATATTGTATGTAAAGGTAAATATTTGCCTGTAATAATTTATTTACTACTAATACTTGCCCCTCAGTTTTAAAGTGCCAGGATATTACCAGGCTCTTATTGAGTGCTAGAATATCTTGGGGTTATTGTGAATCAGACTGAATTAAATTTACATAAAACCCTAATCCAGTCTGCTGGTTGAGAGATTGACTATGGATTTGGTTGTCCACAATGTGTGACTAATTTGTTTGAGCATGCATATTTGGTGGGTGAGCTATTCTGTATATTCATTTTGCAGGAGCTGATGTGGCTAATGTCTGTAATGAAGCTGCTTTGATTGCTGCAAGACACCTTTCAGATTCCATAAACCAGAAACACTTTGAACAAGCAATTGAAAGGGTGATTGGTGGTAAGGCATCTGAATGTAACTCAAGTCACAAAGCTGAGAAGATGAATTTGAGGCCAGGGATTTCTCTTTTTTTGGCAAGATCTAGAAGCCAAAAAAAAAGTATATCTCCCTAGCTGTGGGGCTTACCATGCACCTGCTATGTTCCTTTGGTGCTGCAACCCCCTTCCCTCCCTTGGAGATGGATGATGTAGGAGTTGGGTGAGTCTGAGGTGGCAGCTCACATGCTGCCACTCCTGCATGGGCAGCAAGCAGCGAGATGTCTTCCTCTGAACTATACCAATCTATTTTTTTTTTATAAATGCTCACAACCTTCCTATTTCCAAAAATGAATTAAATGTGCTCTATGTTAAATATAGCTGATGGATAAACAGCTCTAATGACTGTTTAACCAGGAAATGCTCACCTTGCCAGTATAGTGGAGATGCACATAATTGTTTTCCTTACTTTCTAGAGATCTTACAACTTAATACTCATAGAAGCATAGTTAGCAATTCAAAAACTTGGTCATTCAAAGGAGAGAAAAGACTACAGTTAGGGCTACACAGAGGAGGTGGAGTTTAAACTGGATTCAATAGACAGATTGGGTACTGTGTGACAGTGGCATGAACAGAAGACGCTTTGGAGATAGTGTTACATACACCCTGTGTTTCATAGAGGGAAAGTGAACTGGTCAGACTCAAGTTCCTGTAGGAAGTAAAGCACAGCTGAAAAAAGTTAAGTCCAGATTTTAGAAAGCCTTGAATATTAAGCTCAAGGACTTTTTAAAGTGTCCTGTGTAAGACTATGCTTTCAGGGATCATTTCTGTAGTTCGTTATTAAAATGTCCTGTGGCCAATATTGAACAGATGTGGGTTTTTTTTTTCCTGAGCCACTGAGTAATATAATTAATGATAGTTTAGGAAAATGATCTGTCTCTGAAGAAGAGAGAAGCATTTGGAGACAGAACTTTGCAGTCATTCATGTGAGGTAGCAGGCTTTAGCATGGGCAGTTCTGATGGAAGTAGGCAACAAAAAAAAAGGACAGCTTGACAGGCTATAGGAAGAATGGGGTTCTCTAATGCAGCTAGTTTGGCAGAAAATGAGGTATGCTGGGTTTGAGATGGAGCAGGGTGTTCATGTGGAATTCTGTAATACTACAGTGGTATAGACTGTGGTTCCTGGCGTGTGAAGGTGGGTAAGAGGACTCAGGGAGCAGGTGCCTTGTAGCGGGGACAGGGACTCACCTAGTAAGCATTGTCAGATGTAGCAGAGAGGTGAAATGTGAGTCAGTGAAGTCACCAAAGCTTATGTGCTTACAGACCCAGAAGGTGCACCCACAAATAAGACAAGGAAGAAGTACTGTCAAAGAAGATTCAGGAGGTTGGAGGAGAAGGGAGACAAGGGCAAACACATGTTTATTAAGGAAGAGTTGGCAGCAGGATCAAATGATGTGGGGATGTGAGGAAGAATGACCTTTGGATTTGGCAGTGAGACTGTTCTTGGTGACTTCTGACATGACAGTTTGAATTGAGGGGAGAGTATGAAGCCAAATTAATGAAGATTCCAGTGAGGTTCTAGAGCTACGATAGCAATGTGCTCAATCTGGGTTAGGTTTTTAAGTAACTATTGAATGAGTGACTACCAACCACTTATTCTAAAATTTGTTAATGAAAAGAAAAAATATAAAATGACAGAGGTGTGGATGGAATTAAATGAAGTAAATCACTATAGAAATGTGAAAACTGCATATTGGTGCCTTTTTAAGTCAAGGGGATGCTATCAGTGCTTAGTACAAAGTGGGACTGTGAAAACAGGGCTGCTGGTAAATAGAGTTGGAGGCCCTGCTCTGAGGGGGTGGATCCTTACCTGTTCACAGTTCATCCACTGTAAACTAGCCATGGGTAGCCTTTGTTCTGTGATAATATACTAAAAATGAAAAATTCCTATGATAAACTATGGGGGAAATTTTGTTTTCTCAGGTAAACAAGAACTCCTTGTCTTTGTAAAACAGAGGGCTTGTTAACACACCCTTTATAACGTCCCACCCTTGTATATACTTTCCACTTGTGGTATACAAATACTTGCCTTATGTTGTATCATTGGTAACATAGTATTCTCTCTCTTTTTTTAAATCTTCTAGACTCCTTAATATGTTATCAGTTAATAAATTCTCTCAGATGAGTTATGTCTTGAACACAACAAAGCTACTTTTGTCAAGGTGTAATGAATTGTATTAGTACAAACTGTGTCATTAGTTTCTACATTACAAAGGTGCATATGAGGTTCAGCATTGACCTTTATCCAAGCCAGAGAAGAATTGTGCACAGATTAGGGGCCCTTCAGCTCTGTGGTTGACCTATAGGCCCACCACAGGCTTCTTGGGGTTTATCTTCTCTGGTCTACCCTGTTGCTCCTTTGTCTGGCTCTTAGAACCCCCTTGGGCTGTTTGTTGGGTATGCTGGGTACTGCAACATTGGCCTAACCACCTCTCTTCCATCAAGAAGAGAGAACAGAGCCCTGGCTGGCATAGCTCAGCGGATTGAGCGCAGGCTGCGAACCAAAGTATCACAGGTTCGATTCCCAGTCAGAGCACATGCCTGGGTTGCAGGCCATGGCCCCCAGCAACCGCACATTGATGTTTCTCTCTCTCTCTCTTTCTCCCTCCCTTCCCTCTCTAAAAATAAATAAATAAAATCTTTAAAAAAAAGAAAGGAAGAGAGAACAGGCAGTTTATCATGGCAAGCATCATTGCTTTCCCAGTGCTTGGTAATTCTGAATACCTAGACTGAGCTCTTTCCAGACTGTTTTCTATGAATATAGTGTGTGTGTGTGTGTGTGTGTATTTTTTTAAGATTTTATTTATTTGTTTTTAGAGAGAGGAAGGGAGGAAGAAGGGAGGGAGAAAGAAAGTGTGTAGTTGCTTCTTATGCTCCCCCTTCTGAGGACCTGGCCCACAAGCCAGGCATGTGCCATGACTGGGAATCGAACCAGCAACCCTTTGGTTCACAGGCTGGCACTCAATCCACTGAGTGCCAGCCAGGGTGAATTATATATGTTTTAAGTTGACTTAAATGCTGAATTTAATTTGTCATTTCTGTTTATATCCTAAAATAATATATGTGGCTCCAAATAGTGGTAAAATTAGGGAAAAAGTATGCCTTAGGGTAGGGGTAGTGAATGCATTTTGCTGTAGTTGGATCTGTTTTGAAATTGATCCTTTACTTTTATTCTGACTTTGATCATTTTTCGATTGTCAAAGCATCCTAATTTCTAAATTACCTTTTAGATAAGGGACTGTATAGTATTGGATAACTGTCTTTTTATGTCAGTGTCACTAACACAGTGGTGTTGGTTTTTTATTTTTGTCAGGCTTAGAGAAAAAAACCCAAGTTCTGCAGCCTGAAGAGAAGAAAACTGTGGCATACCATGAGGCAGGTCATGCGGTTGCTGGCTGGTATCTGGAACATGCAGACCCACTTCTAAAGGTAAAGCAGGTTATGTTGAAGAGTAGGCAAGCCACGTGATTGTGTGAGCAATCACTTGAGGGGAAGATTGCACTCCCTCATAGGATAAATAGATGAGATGTTTAAATTTAAAGAAATTTAGCAAGAACATCTGGTAGTAACAGTGGGATAAAGCGGTTATACAAACCCTCCCATGGATAAGCTATGAAGTTTTGGAAAGAAAACTACCATTGAAAGGGACTGAAAAGTTTCCCAAAGCAGACCAAACCTGAGGAGAGTTTACTTTTAAAAAGTAACAGCTGTAGTGAGTTAGAATTGGGTGCTTGTGACTTTTTTACCTGAGGGCTTCGACAGCCAGAGGTGGGAAATGCTGGACTTACAAGGTGGCAGAGGGGAAAGTTCAGGATATGAAGAAAATTGGAAATTTAACAAGAAAATCCTAGAATCAAGAAAGCTATAGAGGGGTGAGACCCAAAACCAAGTAGAAACTGCCCAATTCCTTGGCTGACTGCTAAACTGTGCACACCAAGGGATATCTCAGAGAGCCTGGGAAAGTAAGCAGAGACCAAAGAGACAGGGGTGCACCAAGTGAGACTTAAATTTTCTGCATTTTCAACTGAGTGTATTCCCAAACTGGTGCAGCACGGACGACAGGAAGTAGCATAATTGGCTTGTTTTATTAGGACAATGGGAAATTTAGGGGGGTCCACTGAAGCAAGGGAACCACAGAGGAGACAGCCTAAAAGTGCACACAAAACATTTTAAAAGTGCACACTAGAACTAGTAAGTTAGCAAGGCTGTAGAATTTAAGGTCCATATACAGAGATCAATTGTATTTCTATGTATAGCAGTGAACAATTGGAAGATGAAATTTTAATAATCCAGATTTATTTATAATAGCATCATAAACATGAAATACATAGGAGTGATTTTATCAAAATATGGGATGGGCAGAAGTAGATTCACAGTTAGTATGTGAAACAGGGTTTATTCTTTTATTTATTATCATATTATTTTCCATATGAACAATAGTAAACCTACTTTTCTCCACCCTGTTTTTATAGGACCTGTGCATTGAAGGATTAAGACCTAAATAAAAGTAGAGATATACCATGTTCATGGAATATTGTGATGTTGGTTCTCCCCAAATTGTTCTGTCATTTCCGTGCAATCTCTATCATAATCATAGCAGACTGTTTTTGTAGAAATTGACATGGAATTTATATGGAATTGCAGGTATCAACTAGAATAGTTAATTAAGTCGAAGGGATTACACTAACCGATTTTAGACTTTGTATACAGCTACAGTATGAAGACTAGTATTGGTGAGAGGACTAACACATAGACCAGTGAGATGGAATAGAGTCTAGAAGATGACCTTCACAAGTAATTGATTCATTGATTTCTTTTAACAGAGATACCAAGGTAATTGAAGGTGGGGAGGATTGTCTTAAGTGGTTCTGGTAGCTCAGTGTTTATATGAAAAAAAAAGTAAATGTTGACCCTTATGTCATATGCAAAAAAATAATTTGTAAATAGGTCATAAAAGCTAAAACTATAACACTTCTAGAAGAAAACTTAGGAAAAGGTCTTTGTAACTTTGGGTAGCCAGAAATTTCTGAAGACACAAAAACCATGAACTACAAAAACATTTGATAAATAGGATCTAATCAAAATTAAAAACTGTACCTGGCTGATGTGGCTCAGTGGGTTGAGCGCTGACCTGCAAACCAAAATTAAAAACTGTTTGTCTTTGGAAGACACCATTAAGAAAATGAAAGGCAAGCCACACACTTTGAAAATATTTGCAGTACACACATGAAAAAGGACTTGTATTTAGAATATACAAAGAACTCTTAAAACTCAATAATAACAAAACAAGCAACTTAGTAAAACCCAGTAAACTGCAAAAGACTACTTCACAAAAGGTGGTATATGAATAGATAGTAAGCACATAAAATACCCAATATAGTCATCCGTGTAATGCAAATTAAACCATAAGGAGATTCTGAATGGTTACAATGTTAATGTTGGTCCTTAAGGGTTGGTAAGAATGTGGAGCAACTGGAATTCTCATACATTGCTGATAGAAATGTGAAATGGTCATTTTGAGGAACAATGTAGCAGTTTCTTATAAATGCTTCCATATGACCAAAGATCCCCTCATAGATATTTCCCAAGACAAATGAAAACATAATGTTCATGCAGAGACTTTTACTACTTTATAAATAATAGCAATAAACTGGAAACAACCCTGATACCACTTAAGAATGAAATGTGTATTTGAAATGTTAATATAATGGAGTGCTATACAACAGTAAAAATGAATCAACTATTAATATTGTACACACAACAATGGAGGTGAGTCCAAGAAACTGAGAGGGAAACCAGACACAATGAAGTACTGTATGATTCCATTTATATGCAATTCTAGAAATTGTAACTAATCCATGGGGGCTGAAAGCATATCCAAAGTTGCTTGGGGGTAGAGGGAAGGGTTGACTACAAAGGGAAACCAGGGAACTTTTGAGGATGAAGAGAATATTTTGTCTCTTCATTGTGGTAGCGAGTTAAGTTTGTCAAAACTCATTGATCTTAAAATAGCTGGATCAAGAATAAGTCTTTGTATAGTTGCATGTTACTAACTCATACCTGTAAGTAAACAAGCAGCCTCATCTGTTGTGTGGGGATGTGTTCTCCCCAGTCCACAGAGACTCATGTTTTCCATGTTAGTATTCAAGTGTAAATTAAAAGAGGCTCCCCCGATGTTTTGGAAACTGAAGAGTTGTTTAAAATAAATAAAAGTGCATCCAACATGAAAAAAAACACACTGAACTATACACTTTTTAACAGTTGCATTCTTTTATATATAAACTAATCTCTTAATAAAGTGGATTTTTTTGCAAAATGAAAGGAATTTATTCAATTGCAAAAAGAGGACTAGAAAAGAAAATGAAGTTGATCATCAAGGTCTGCCTTACCCCCTGTCCTGTAAAGGAGGGTGTGGCCATGGCTGACAGTCATGTTGGATGGAGCCTTCACTGTATCCAAGCTCTCAGGAGATGTCACCACTCAGTCAAGATGTCTTGACTCAAAGACTTGACAGTCTTTTTGTCAAGACTGAATAATTTCAATTAAGTTTTATAAAAAGGCAAATACTTTCTGGAACTCTAAGGTTAAGTTGTCCTAAGAGAAATATTTTTCCTGAACAGTCACTCCTCCTAGATCTCATCTAGCCAAGGCTGATGGATTGCCCAGCTGGTGCTTATTTTTCATAAATGAGTTTATCTGTAAATATTATGATCAAGTCTGTATTTGGGGGTGCAGCCTCCAACAGTTTTATGTTTTGTACTTGCCAGGTGTCCATCATCCCAAGGGGCAAGGGACTGGGTTATGCTCAGTATTTACCCAAAGAACAATACCTGTACACCAAAGAGCAGCTCTTGGATAGGATGTGCATGACTCTAGGTGGCCGAGTGTCAGAAGAAATCTTCTTTCGGAGAATTACAACTGGCGCTCAAGATGACTTGAGGAAAGTGACTCAGAGTGCATATGCCCAAGTGAGTATGAGATGGAGTGTTTCTTCCTCACGTTTGAGCAGCGGACATTCATGAATGGTCCTGAAATAGTACTATGGTGTGTGACTGGTTTAGGCTTTTCAGGCAAGGATTATTTCTTAAATCCATTTTAAAGCACTCAAAACTTAAGTAATGACTTTCTTTGGACACTCCTGTTACTCATATGTCAGCTCTTCTGGGTCTGTCACTTTCTCAGAATCTTTTTTTTTTTTTTTAAGATTTTATTTTTACCTGGCTGGCATAGCTCAGTGGATTGAGTTCAGGCTGCGAACCAAAGTGTCCCAGGTTCGATTCCCAGCCAGGGTACATGCCTGGGTTGCAGGCCATATCCCCCAGCAACCGCACATTGATGTTTCTCTCTTTCTCCCTCCCTTCCCTCTCTAAAAAATAAATAAATAAAATATTAAAAAAAAAAGATTTTATCTTTATTTTATTTTTTAGAGAGGGAAGGGAGGGAGAAAGAGAGAAACATCAATGTGCAGTTGCTGGGGGTCATGGCCTGCAACCCAGGCATGTGCCCTGACTGGGAATCGAACCTGCGACACTTTTCTCAGAATCTTTTTATGCCTCATGTAAAAATTTTTTTCTTACTGTCATCTTTTACCTTTTATTTCTTAGGACATTATTTGTTGCGTTTGTATGCTCTTGTGCTGTTTGTAGCTTCATCTTTATTTTTAAAATAATTTTTTCTTTTATATCTTTTTTCTATGTTCTAGGATCTGATTTGAGTTTTTCTGATTCTGATTTTTGTTACTTGTTCATATTTTGTGTAATTTTCCTGATTTATTTTAGCCTATTTTGAAGGAGTAGGCTACAGTTTTCATCTTTTTTAAAATCAGGTGAAATTTATTTGCAGACAAATACTGATTACCTTGAAATGTGTAAACTCCATTCTTATTAATTATCCTCTTAAGTAGAATTTTTAAGTATTTTTTATTGATTATATTATTACAGTTTTCCCAATTTTTTTCTCCCTTTATCCCCCCTCTGCCCTGACCCCCAACCCTCCAGCATTCCTCCCGCCCTTAGTTCATGTCTATGGGTTGTACATGTAAGTTCTTTGAGTCCTCTGTTTCTTCTACCATTTTTTATCTTTCCCTGTCTATTTTATGCCTACCAATTATGCTTCTTCTTCCTTGGTACCTTTTCTCTTATTCTCCTCTCTATCCTTCCCCACTGATAACCCTCTATGTGATCTCCATTTCTGTCATTCTGTTCCTGTTCTAGTTGTTTGCCTAGTTTGTTTTGTTTCTAAGATTCAGTTGTTAATAGTTGTGAGTTTGTTGTCATTTTACTGTTCCTAGTTTTGATCTTCCTTTTCTTAGATAAGTCCCTTTAACATTTCATGTAATAATGTCTTGGTGATGATGAACTCCTTTAACTTGACCTTATCTGAGAAGCACTTGATCTGCCCTTCCATTCTAAATGATAGCTTTGCTGGATAGAGTCTTGGATGTAGGTCCTTGCCTTTCCTGACTTCAAATACTTCTTTCCAGCCCCTTCTTGCCTGCAAGGTTTCTTTTGAGAAATCTCCTGATAGCCTTATGGGCACTCCTTTATAGGTAACTCTTTCCTTCCCTTTTGCTGCCATTAAGATGGTCTCTTTGTCTTTAATCTTGGGTAGCTTAATGATGATGTGCCTTGGTGTGTTCTTCTTTGTGTCCAATTTCTTTGGGACTCTCTGGGCTTCCTGGACTTTCTGAAAGTCTGTTTCCTTCTCCAGATTGGGGAAGTTTTCCTTCATTATTTTTTCAAATAAGTTTTCAATTTCTTGCTGTTGTTGTTCTCCTTCTGGCACCCCTATAATTGGATATTGGAATGTTTCAGGTTGTCCCAGAGATTCCTCAGCCTCTCTTCATTTTTTTGGATTCTTGTTTCTTCATTCTGTTCTGGTTGGATGTTTATTTCTTCCTTTTGTTCCAAATTGTTGCTTCGAGTCCTGGTTTCCTTCTTGTCACTGTTGGTTCCCTTAATATTTTGCTTTATGTTCTTTTGGGTGTCTTTGTTTTTTCATTTTTCAACCAAGCGCAATCAGATCTGTGAGCACTTTGATTACCATGACTTTGAATTCTCCATCGGGTAGGTTGGCTATGTCCTCATCATTTAGTTCTCTTTCTGAGGTTATGCTCTGTTCTTTCATTTGGGCCATATTTCTTTGTCTCAGCACAGAAGTTGTAAGGGGGCGGGGCCTTAGGAATTCACCAGGGCAGGGCAACCCTCTTTGCTGTGCTACCTGTGAGGGAGGGGGCAGAGAAGGAACTATGCAGCTCGCCTGCAAGTCCCTAGCACACCTTCCGAGGGACTCTTGTGTGAGACTGGGAGTTTCTCCCTCCATAGCCCATATCAACTCTGAGTTTCAGTTTCTCTTTAAGTCAGCCCCACCAGTGCAGCCTGCATAGCCCGTTGCCATGCCGCAGCCAGCCCCGTCCCCAAGGTCTGCCTACTTGCTGCCGTTTTTTCTCCCCCAGCTGGCCCTCGTGGTCAGCCACCTCACCAATCTCGTTGTTCTGATTGATTTTCTTTAATTCCTTGATTGTTGGAGTTCCATGCAGTTTGATTTTCTGGAGCTTCTGGTTGTTTATTGATTTTAGATAGGTTGTTATCCTCTTTTTGGTTGTGCAAGGAAGCTAAGGGTTTCTACCTATGCCTCCATCTCAGCCGGAACTCCTTCATCTGTTTTATGAACATGTCTTTCTACCTTGCTATCCTTACCTATGGAGACATTATTCTGCTCTTTTTTTTTTTTTTCATAATAACTTCGTAAGTGATTTTTCTTTTGCCCATTTTTACATGAAATTTGTTTTCCTGACCTCTTAGGAAAGAGGAAGATTGGGGCTTTTCTAGTTTTTTAGCTTTAGAATTCCCCTTTCTGTTATTTTCATGAAGTTTTTAAAAACATGGCTTCTTACTTTCTGAGTTCTCCTGGCTCTGTTCCTGCTCCCCACTTTTATCTGGCCTTCCTTCTCTTTTGTAGTCAGTTTTGGACTTTACTTTCAGAAGCAGTAGTGTCTTCTTTTTGTTTTATTTAAATATATTGGAGTGACATTGGCTAATAAGACTATATAGGTTTCAAGTGTACATTACTATGATACAAGCTCTCTATATTGCATTGTAGGCCCAGCACCTGAAGTCAGATCATCTTCTGTCTCCATGTATTTGGCCCCCTTTTATCCTTTACTACCCCCTACCCCCTTCCCTCTGGTAACCACCATAGTTGTCTGTGTCTATGAGTTTCTGTCTTATATTCCACACATGAGTGAAGTCTCATGGTTCTTAGCTTTTACTGATTTATTTAGCTTAGCATAATATTCTCAAGGTCCATCCATGTTGTTGCAAATAGCAGTACTTCATCTTGTAGCTAAACAGTATTTCATCTTTTCTTATGCCTGAGTAGTATGTGTATACCACATCTTCTTTATCCAGTCCTCTATTGAAGGACACTTGGTCTTGGCCACTGTGAGTCATGCTGCAATGAACATAGGGTTGTATATATCTTTGTGAATGTTTTCAAATTTTCAGGTAGATACCAAAATAGGGGTTGCTGGGTCATATGATAACTTTGTTCTTAATTTTTTGCGGAATATCCATACTGTGTTTAATAGTGGCTGTAACAGTCTGCATTCCTACCAGCAGTGAATGAGGGTTCCTTTTCTCTACAACCTCTCCAACACTTGTTTTTACTTGTCTTGTTGATAATCCAGAAGCTTCTTCTTAATGTAAGGCTTATTTTGGTTAGCTATGGCCCAGACTGTGCCAGCCTCTTCACATAGTCTCCTAGCCCCATGGACTCGGAACAGAAAAATGCATACGCCCCTTCCAGAGTTGGTTGTTCTCAAGGTGATGTGACACTCTTTGTAGGAAGAACCTGGAGGGTTTGAGATTCTTACTCTTAGATCTGTCAGAAGCTTTTTGCTTCTTTTCTACTTCCCTTCATGCAGAGGGTAGAATCTTGCAGGTTTTATAGCTGTTGGGATTTATCCTCACCTGTTTCTCATCTGATTTTGTTGTAGATGTTGTCTGTGGGCTTCTTGTATTCCTCATTGAGGAATTTGAGACACTATTCATTGCTGCCTATATCTACACAGAACACTCTTGTCCACTCAGCCTACTCAAGACTGCCATGTAGATTTTGCCAGGTTAAAGAGCAGTATTACAGTGAAGTGTGTGGAGTTAATGTCGTTGTAAAGACTTACTGGCATTTTATAAAAATATGTTAGCCTATCACCAAAAATGGATGTATACTACTAATGATGTATTCTTTTTCAGATTGTCCAGTTTGGCATGAATGAAAAGGTTGGGCAAATCTCCTTTGACCTCCCGCGTCAGGGTGATATGGTATTAGAGAAACCTTACAGTGAAGCCACTGCAAGACTGATCGATGACGAAGTACGAATACTTATTAATGATGCTTATAAAAGAACAGTAGCTCTTCTCACAGAAAAGAAAGCTGACGTGGAGAAGGTAGGTGCCAGTTGTACAAATGATTCTATACACAGTTTTGCAAAAAAAAGTTTAAAGTGATGATCTACTCTTTTGCTTAGTTTATAGACATTAGCATTTCCCGTACTTGGCTAACTTTTGGATTCCTTCCTTCACTCTGATGTTTCTGTGTCTGTTTTGTCCCTGTGACATGGTGAAAATGTGGTGGTGAGCAAAACCAGTAATGATCCTGGCTGTTGTGGCTCTTAAGAATATGAGTGAGGGATTAATGAAGTCTATTATTAACTACCCAATGAACAATTTAATCTACACTCTTTCCTACCAAGTATTTTTTTTCCACCAAGTATTTTACCAATACAGTAAATCCTTACTTTAATGTTGTTGATAGTTTCTGCAACCTTAAGTGAAATGACATATCATGAAACCAGTTTTACCATAGGCTAATTGATCTAAACAAGAATTAAGTTCCTATGGCCTCTTGTTACTGTTATAACAAGCAGTGCTGAACAAAACAACGTTATTCAAGGCTCTGCTGCATTCCTAAATATGGAGCACAATGGAGTGATAGAAATTTACCATTGTTTTTCACCTCCAGAATGACAAATGAAAGGGCACATAAAAGAATTAGCCAAACTTACTAAGTAGAAGTCAGCACATGAAAACTACATTGGCTTAATTCGGAGCATTCACGAGTAAATCTGCTTCATGGTTTTCATTGTTGTACCTTATTTGAATAGCACGTGCAAAAGTGGCAGATCCTTTTTGAATTCAGTGGATTTCTTGCATCCAATGCACTCTTAATTTTCAAATCCATTGCAACCAAAATTAGAATTTTTTGTTTTTTGAACATTCCACACTCAAATGAGAAAAACACAAATGAAAAAGCCCTATAAAGGATTGACACAGATAGAAGAATATTCTAAAGTAGGCTATTCATAAGCAAGTCTTCAGAAAAGCCTCCTGTGAACCCGCCCTGTGCCATGTAATTCTAAAAATCCATGACATCTTTTCAGAAAAGTACACAGTGTAATTGGGGAGAGAGCTAGTGTCTGTGAAACACTAGAAAGCATACAGCAGTGGCTCCAAGTAAGGAAAGACCAGAGTGGTCAGAGAAGGCTTTACATAGAACATAGGGCTTACACTTGACCTTGAAGGATAGTCAGGTTAAAGTCAATGGGAAAGAAAGGAGCTCTCAGTGTGGAAACTTGAGCAAGGAAGCGTTTGGGGAGGAGGGCAGGATTGAGTTGGCCTGCCTTGACCAGACAGACAGTGGGGGGAAGGAGGACTGCAGTACCCAAGTCCTCAAAAGCTAGTTAGAAAATTTAGAAACACAATTATCAGAATAAAAGTGACTTTTATAATAGTCTGATCCAACCCCCTTTTTTAATGGTAGGGAGTCCTTAAAAAAGTCTTGGGTGGAAGTGATTCAAGTTCATCATTTAAAAGGAGAGTGTGGCAGCAGTGTGCCACTCCCAGTGGGATGGAAGAGACTAGGACAGAGACCACCTCAGAGCTGTTGCAGGCATGTGTTGACATTCCTGAGATGTGCTGGTGGTGGCAGATCTAAAAAACCAAGAGATTTTTAGATATTTAAAGTAGAGAATGAATAGGAGGAAAGCCCTTAGGATGTCTCCAGGACTCTTCCTAGTGGCAGACACTGCCTGGGATGGGGGAGGGATTCAGTCTTGACACCCAGGAGGGCATGAGCAGTAGGCATTTGCAAGTGGTATATGGATAGGAGGTCTAGGCCAGATATAGGGTTTGTTGGTTATCCCCCTTCAATTGTGGAAAAGAAGAAATGAGCTGTAAAAGACAATGTAGGGTGGAAGCGCTCAACTGAGATGACTAGCTCTAGGAGAATAGTGTATGAGTATAGGAAGTCCACATGCATGCCATAGATGCTCAAATGGATCCTGGAAATTACACCTGGTTGTCTACCCTTCCATCTGTGTAGTACATGTCCTGACAATGGTAACAAAGAAATACATGTTTGTGAAGGGAAAATTAGTTCAACAGAGTGAGGATCCTGAAACACCACAGAGTTCTGAGATTCTGCCTGGTCCATCAGAGAATATTAAATATTTAAGAATAATGTGCCAGCCAGGAGCCATCAAGAGGAAAGGTGCCTGCTCTGACTGATGTGGCTCAGTTGGTTGGGTGTCATCCTGCGAAGCAAAAGGTCACTGATTTGATTCCTGGTCAGGGCACATGCCTGGGTTGCTGGTTCAGTCCCTGGTTGGGGTGCATATGGGAGGCAGCCAGTCGATCGATGTTTCTTTCTCACATTGGTGTTTTTCTCCCTCTCTTCTACCTCCCTTCCCCTTTCTCTAAAAATAAATGAATAAAATTTTTTTAAAAATTGAAGAGGAGAGGTGGCTGGATCCTTTGCTGCTATGGCTAGTGCCTTCCTAACTCTGAGCCTCAGTTTACTCATCTATGGGCTAAGGAGTTGGACAAATTGTTCTCTAAGGGAAAGCTTTAGGAGAAAAACAGTAATCAGCTAGCATTCACGTAGTACCTTATCCATATCAGGTACTGCCTAAGATGTATTAACTCTCTTAAAATACCCTGAAACCTCAAGAAGTCACTACATTATTACCCCCATTTTACAGATAAAGAAACTAATACATAAAGAAACAACGTTGCTTAACTTTGCTTAAGGTCATCAGGCAGTTGGTAAGTGTCAGGACCGGATTTGGACCCAGATGTCCTGTCTGCAGAGCCCTTGTCATTAACTTCTAACCAAGCCTGTGCTGTCAGTGTGGCTAATCTGAATTGAGATGTACTGTGAGCATAAAATGCACACTGGGTTTTGAAGACTTAGTATGAAAAAAGAATGTAAAATATATCAGCTATTCTTAATATCATTATATTACATACTGATATGACAATATTTTTGATATATTGAGTTAAATAAAATGATAACAATAAATAAAATAATTAAATAAAAATAATAATAGTTAATAGTTAAAATAATAATAATAGTTAAATAAAATAATAATTATCACAACTTAAGTGGTTAGCTGCAATTGTGTAAATAGGCAAATTTAAGAAATAAAGATGGTCTAAGAATAAATCCTAAAGCTTTTATTTTTTCATATCTTACATATACAATATATTTAAAAGTTAGGCTGTTTTAGTATTCTGGCTATGTTTTTTTAAGAATCTTTATCTCTTGAAGATATAGACAAAAGTATGTGTGGATAAAATGAGACATCTGGGATTTTCTTTAAAATAAACCAGGGAGTCAATGAAATAAAAATGGCTCTAAGTTGATAACTATTGATAGTGGTTATGTGGGGATTAGTTACCTGTTTTTTCTACCTTTGTACATTTGAAAACTCCCTAATAAACTTTTTAAAAGTTTAAAGATAGCAGAAAATTGTTCTTTTTAAAATTTGGAATCTTTAGAAACAGCATTTAATGTAAACTACAGAATGTTAAATTTCTTAGGGAGTTACCTACTAATCTATTTTATGAGATCAGTTTACAGTGTAACCCACTTGGTTCTCCTTGAAAGGGTCAGATGCTCTAACATAACCTCTCTTCCCTGCTCCCCTGACACCATCACTCACTTCCATGCATGTAATTTGGTCAGGTGTCCCTTTTGCGGTGACCCGTTAAAATGTGTAGTGTCAAATTTGTGATTCAGCCATACAAATGAATAGAACTTCAGGATTCATATTTTCATATTACTTTCCTGGTTTCATTTTGTATCTTTGCCCTTGTTTGTCTTTATTATTTTTGGACTAACTTTTGAAATTTCCTGTTCACTCTATTTCTGTCCTTTGCCCCAACACCCCTACTCCCACCACTTACTTATGTACCCTTCCAGAATTTCTTTATGTATATATACACACATAAAAAGATATATTTTCCTGTGTTTGCTTTGGCAGCACATGGCAGTACTAAAATTGGAACGATACAGAGAAGATTAGCATGGCCCCTGTGCAAGGATGACACGCAGATTTGTGCTGTGTTCCATGTTTTTTTTTTTTTCCACAAAGCTGTGCATTTATAAAGAAACCAATTTTTAGAAAATGGAATTTTAAAACATTATATAAATAGAATGTAAGAATAGCAAGGAAAATAAAACCAGATTAAGTATAGTAGATTCAAAACAACCTTATTAAACAAAATTAAGTTAAAAAATATAATGAACTAAAAGAAAAGATGTTTAAAAAATGTAATGTAACCACATTTACACAGGTCTCTGTCTAAATCTAATGAAATGGGAAAATATGCAAAAAAGAATGGGAAAATATAATTTTTCAAAAATAGTGCAGGCAGCAGTATCTAATTATAATTTCATCCTGTATAAACCTAAGTGGATGCAGACATGCTTATGAAAATGATGTAAGCAATCTTTAGTTGAATGCAAAAAAATGTGTTCCACAGATGGCAGAAGATGATTACTATTTAAAAATAGATCTAATTTTAAAAGGTAGCAGTAAGGAAAAACATGTGAAATGAGGTGGCAGCACATATAAAAGTTGGTTTATCACTAAAAGATATATTTCCCTCCTAAAAAGCAAATTAGCATATTATAGACATTATGCATCTCACCTTTTTCATTGAATAGGTGCATAATTGTTCATTGTGTGGGTGTACCAAATGTATTTAGTGACTGCCTTACTGATGGACAACATTTGTTTTTCCAGTATTTTGCACATCTTACTCCAAAATTATGTGACCTTATGTATATCTTTTTCAGTGGTTTTAAACCCTTTTGAGGATGAGGTTGGGTATAAATAAAAACATTAACTTTGAATAGACTTTGCCGAGTAGCTATTTAAATAGGAACTGTTTATGTTTCAGGTTGCTCTTCTATTATTAGAAAAAGAAGTATTAGATAAGAGTGATATGATTGAACTTTTGGGCCCCAGACCATTTGCAGAAAAATCTACCTATGAAGAATTTGTGGAAGGCACTGGCAGCTTGGATGAAGACACTTCACTTCCAGAGGGCTTGAAAGACTGGAACAAAGAGCGGGAAAAGGAGAAAGAGGAGGCCCCAGATGAGAAAATTGCCAATCAGATCCGAGGAGGGAGGCCGTTTTAGCTTGTATTGTGGTTTCGGTTTGCACGTTATTTCAACTCTGGCTTTCTTGGGAGAATGGGAACACTGCTAAGTTGATTTAACCAGCTGCTAACCAGTTGAAGTGGTGGGAAGAGGAGGAGTACTTAACCCTCAGCTTCAGAAATCCCTGCAGGGGTGGCAGGGTGGTTTTCCCCAAGGCCCTGGGCCCTTGGATAGCCCCTGGAAGAGTGGAGATCGGATCCCAGCAGTCTTCCCTCTCCACCGTCAGTGAAAGCCAGCTGAACGTGTGAAGTGGAGAGAATCTGAGAGCCCGCCACATGGAAAAGGTCTGCATCTCACTTTGCATCACCCCACTCTTCATTCCCATTTTCCTTTGAAGGCTGTGAAATTAAAAGAGTCCTGATACGAATATTTTAATTTGACTAATACTTTAAAGATTGAATCCAGATCACATGTTGCTGTTTTAATGGAATGGTTTTCTACAGAGAGCTGTAACATATTTAAAATATGAATGTATTATGTAAATATGGCTTCTTTACATCAAAAATAAAGTGTAAACATTGTACTTCTTTTCTTCTGACCACAGAGAGGGCCACTGTTTATGCTTAGACTGCTTTCTTTTAGAAAACAAAATGTTGGTCTTTCTGGTTCTCTCAGCTCCCATAAGACAATGAGTAACTTCTAGGTTTGTGTGTCCTGGAATGACCTCGGGGTGTAAAGTATATTGATACCAACTCAGTACAAAAATCTGTGATAATGGCATCAGTTTATACCCTTACTAGACTAATCATCACCATGTGTTGGTCACATTGTCTGGGTCTGGAAGTAAGTGTGTAATAATAGTGGGTGTGGCAGGTTGCCCCAAGCCATTAACTGGATTTCGGAGAAGGGCAGTGACAATAAGCTAGGGCGGCCCCTGTGCTCTGAATGGCTTCCCAGGTGTGAATTATAAGCTGTTACCAGTAGTATTGGAAGGGTGTGTGCACTTCCAGAAAAGTGGTCCGCAATGTTACAAACCTAGGTTAGGTCAGAATTCTTACCAAAAGATGGTGTGAAGATGTACTAAGTCTAAAAATGTCACTCTTTGGATTTGGAGGTACCATACATTTCTGCATTTATTAACATATTTTAGCAGCCTCCTTCAGTGTTATTCCAGCATGCGTTGTGTGTTCTTGATATAGTTAAATATGTTGTGGGAATGATGACTCCTCAGATTTAAGACACAGAATCTGTGGCATCTCCACTGCACTGGGCTAGTGGGATGAGGGGTGGCTCAGGCAGGCTGCTCTATCTTGTGACTACTCTTCCAGTTGTCCCAAAGATGCCAAACTCCAGCTCACCTGACACAGGAGCAGCTCTTCTGACCACTAACTCATCATCATAGGAGACACTTGAAGTGTCTTAGCTCCTCTAGCAGTGAGTGACATGCAGAAGTCACAAACAGACTGCCTCCTTTCCTCAGGATGCTTGTGGGAAGTAGTTGAGTGAAGAATTGTTTTAAGGCTGCAAGAGGACTCACACTATCAGGATGTCTAGTGCATTGTTCTCCACATAAGCAGTAGACAACGAAGAGACAAGATACTCTGTACTCCTTTCCCATCCCATTGCAGAGGTACCGGTGTATGCTATTCTGGCTGGCCTCAGCTGGGAGGCTTCTGGGTGGAAGTGAGTTGTGCCAAACATGAGTCATGTTGATTCAGTAAGAAAACTGACAAAGCTGTGTGAGAGACTGAGTCAGATGGTAACCCACACCTACGGCCTCCAGCAGGCCTCCTCATGGTCACACCTGTACTCTAGCACTGTTGTGAGCATTACCTTTGTTGGGACCTAAACCGAGTGTGGCTCACAGCAGGTGCTCCCAGCACCTTTTCTCCTTCAAGGTCAATCAAACCTAGTAGCATGTTTCCAGGTTAGTTGGCGGTGGCAAGGTTTCTTTACCGTAATTTTACAGAATAGTTCAGATTCCTGCTGTCTTCTCAAGGCTGGGGCTTACTTGGCACAAAATAAATGCAGTTACTGCATGTGAGCTGTGGCATCACAGCACCAGGTGGGGCTAGGTCATGCTGTAAGGTGGCCGTAGATCTTGGCTGCAAATGGCAAAGGCTTATTTCTTGTCCAACAAAGGTCAGGGGGCTTCGCTCAGCAGTTACCAGTGGAGATGCTGGGTCATCTACAGGAGGAATTGGGGTCCCCACTTGGGAGGCAGAGCACAGAGCCAACCACTAACATTTGCTTCTACCTGGAAGTGACATCCACTCACATAATTTTGGCTAAAGCAAAATCACAGGTTCACAGCTAATTTTGGCAATGTTTGCTAATTATTAATAATAGCCTGGTCCTGTTCTATGGAATTTTACTTTGCAAGACCTCTTAGAGAAGTTGTGGCTACTTTACAGGAACCATAAAAATGATTTGTTGCACAGAAAACTTCACCCTCCCTTCTGGGCTGGGCCAGTGGCCTGGGTTCCTGGTCTGAGAACTCATGGAAGCTCAGCAGATCTTGGAAACCTACCCTACTCTCACCCACCAAGGGCTTGCTAGAAGCGTGCAAGTAATTTTCTGTGGCTCCTCTGGCAAATCTCAGCTGAGTTGTCAGGGAAGGCTGGGACCTACTAGCCCAAGATATAACCTAGGGAGGTGGCAAATTCTGTGGGAAGTCTAAATGCTGGTTGCAAATGTGGATGAAGGGCTGTTCATTACACATGCATTATTACCTTTAGGCTCAGAATTCTGTCTACCACCCTTAAAGCCTGCAATTCAAGAAAAGCCTCTTTCCTCAGTTCTTTCAGTGAGCTGCAGGGGCAGTTCATTCAGCAAGGCACTAGAGATCTAAGCAACCATTGAAATGATGCAGAGTAACAAATCATAAAACAGGCTGGAAGAAACAAAACTTTTATTATGAATAAATTGTTTCAAAGGTTAATATTGCATTTTCAATATAAGGCAACACTGCACAGCTTCATTTCAAAGGATAAAAAAACACTTCTCTGCTAATTCTCAGACATGATTGAACTCTTAATAGAAGGTGAGGTTTATTTGTTTAGCCCTTTATTGGTGGCCCATTATTTCTTTTAAATCCTCCAGTAGAAAATGTTGCTAGTCTGATATGGCTGGGTTGGACTGCCAATTCTCTTCTTTTTTAATGTGCTTTCTTTATTCTAGATGACTGGGTACAATTTTATTGCATTTGGGAGGGGCCTGCACCCATACATTAAGACCAGTTCATCATTTGCTGGCCATTACAATTAAGACACATCAAAGTTAAAGAAAATCTGCATTGTCATATTTGACACAGGGGCACTCTTCTATTCATTGATCTCTTCTTCATCATCTTCAAAAGCTTCTTCACCATCATTGGCTGTAGCTTCTTGATATTGCTGGTATTCAGACACCAGGTCATTCATGTTGCTCTCCGCTTCTGTGAACTCCATCTCATCCATGCCCTCTCCTGTAAACCAGTGCAGGAAGGCCTTCCGGCGGAACATGGCAGAAAACTGCTCCGAGATGCGCTTGAACAGCTCCTGGATGGCTGTGCTGTTACCAATGAAGGTGGAGGCCATCTTGAGGCCTCGAGGAGGGATGTCGCACACAGCCACCTTGACGTTGTTAGGGATCCACTCCACAAAATAGCTGCTATTCTTGTTCTGGATAGCCAGCATCTGCTCGTCCACCTCCTTCATGGACATGGGGCCCCGGAAGACAGTGGCCACGGTCAGGTAGCGCCCATGTCGTGGATCACAGGCTGCCATCATGTTCTTGGCATCAAACATTTGCTGAGTCAGTTCGGGCACTGTCAGGGCCCGGTACTGCTGACTGCCTCTGGCTGTCAGGGGGGCAAAGCCGGGCATGAAGAAGTGGAGGCGGGGAAAAGGGACCATGTTCACAGCAAGCTTTCGGAGGTCAGCGTTGAGCTGGCCCGGGAAGCGTAGTGAGGTGGTGACCCCACTCATGGTGGCTGACACCAGGTGGTTGAGGTCTCCGTAAGTTGGAGTGGTTAGCTTCAGGGTGCGGAAACAGATGTCATACAGGGCCTCATTGTCGATGCAGTAGGTCTCATCTGTGTTCTCCACCAGCTGGTGGACTGACAAGGTGGCATTGTAGGGCTCCACCACCGTGTCCGAGACCTTGGGGGAGGGCATGACGCTGAAGGTGTTCATGATTCTGTCGGGATACTCCTCTCTGATTTTGCTGATGAGCAGTGTGCCCATGCCCGACCCTGTTCCTCCTCCCAGGGAGTGGGTGAGCTGGAAGCCCTGCAGGCAGTCACAGTGCTCACACTCTTTCCTCACCACGTCGAGCACCGAATCCACCAGTTCTGCTCCTTCTGTATAATGACCCTTTGCCCAGTTGTTCCCTGCACCGGTTTGTCCTGTAATAAACCAAAGAGTATAGCATGCAACTTAAATAGTGACACAGAAAGGAATTGCTCATGGATATTAATACTTTTAAATGGTGTTGGAAAATGTGTTATGAAATGATTAAATAATATGGTATTGGCCAGTCAGTGGGCAGGGAAATAGGCACCTCCCAATCCTGCTGGGGAGCACATGAATTAGTACCTCTTAAGACAAGTTCAAGTCCCATCAATTTTTAAAGTGGACATATGTTTTGACCAGGTAATTTCCATTTTTATTTTTAAACAGGTAATTCTCACACATGGTAAAATTCAAAGGGAACAAAATATATGCATTAATCTGTTCATTCTCTTTTGAATTTTCTGCATTTTGTACTATGTACATTTCCTTTTAGAAACAGTAATATTTTTCATGTTAATGGAGTCCCTCATTTATCATCCAGAATTACTGTTGCAAAATTTTCTGAGCACCAACTGTTTACATTGCACCTGTAATTACTCAGCTCAGGAAGTGATTCCTGCCCTCAAACTGTTTCCAGCCCAGTGGTGGTAAGGAAGTGAACATACCTGAAAGAATTTTGTATTTTTATCCAAATAGTTCAAGTAACTAGCAAGAGACCTTCTAGTTAGTCTGTTTTCTCACAATGGTGCATTTTCCCCACCTGCTTGTTTGTGTCTTACTTTATGGAAGAAATTTTGCATCTGAAAGGTTGACTCTTAAATTTAAGATCCTCTCAGCTCGTTTCATTATAAAATTGAAGGTCTATTGGCAGTGAAGTCCTCTTTCCCAAGCTGTATAAATAATACAGGATGTGTGTGTATGAAAAGCTGCACTTATAAAGAAGTGATAGAGAGGACCAACTGGGACTTACTTAGTTTTTGCTTTCCTATCTTCAAACAGAGCTCTGTAGCACTGAAAATACTATAAAACTAGATACCCCTCACACAGTTTTAAGTTGACATCCACTTTGTCTTCATAAATTCAAGAAGTTGTAAAGGACACAATTTTTATGTCTAGAGTACTAAAACTGCTCTCTTTTAAGTACAACTTACATCATTCTGTTACATGTATCCAACAGAGTATATAAAAATCAGAAATAAATTGTAAGTTGAAATTGATTGTTGTTCAATTCCTATGATCACAAGATGTTAAAAATACATTATAACTTTTTCAATTAGCTTATCTAAAGATGAATATTAAATATTGCAATAATGAGACAAAATTTGGCATCAAGTTTCACTTTTGATTTTATGTATATGTTGAAAAATATATATGCATATATGTAACATAAATATGTAAATGTGAATGAACTGTGTTCTAACAATGTCATTCAATTATTTGATCTTTGGAGTTACATGCCAAAAATCAAATAGTTGATCTATAATCACAGAGGCTTGGATACATGGGACAGACTGATGGCTGTCAGAAGGGAGCGTGGGAGGGGGGACTCGATGAAAGAAGGTGAAGGGATCAGCCAAAGAACATATGTATAAACTGTGGACACACAACAGTGTGGTGGTGGCCTGAAGGAAGGGGAAGCGGGGGCTGGGAGGAGGGCAACAAAGTGGGGAAAATTTGGGACATCTGCAATAGTGCCAACAATAAAAATAAAGAAAAAATAAAGTTGCTATGATCTTTCTTATTCTTTAAAAAAGTATTTTTAATCATATTTCCAGCCAAAAACTCACCCATGTTGAAAGCAGAATTGGAAATATCTAACTTGGATCAGTCATTCTTTCCTTCCGTTTCTGGGAGATACCCAAAAGGCTTTACCAAGACTTGCCAAATTCTAACTCTTTCACTGAAAGGCATTTTCTTTAATCCAATATACTTAGAGTTGGGAAAATGGAAATATTAATACCAGTACAACTTTGTCAATATGATTTTTTAATGGAATGTTTAAAAATATTTTTTAAATGTTTAGGTTGCAATTTTTGCTTATTTGAACTATACAAACTACTACTTTTATAATCTAATTGGCAAAGGCAGTCCTCATTAGAACCATCCTCCAACTAGACACAGTTAGGAAAACATGACTTTATTTTTAAATTCAAATAAAGAGGTCAACATGCATTTCAAGGAATATTAGGAGAAAACCACTGAGAACTATAAATTCTAGAGCATACTATAAGATAAACTTTGAAAACAAGATACTGTTATTTCTCATTCCTTTAACTGGTGAAAAAGAAATGTAATATATAGCTAAAATTGTAAGTTATTTAGCAAGCAAGGAAGGTTGTTAAAAAGCGCTGTATTTCTTTAGTGCTTTAGATAATGGGCATATCAAACTCTGGCGTTGAAAGGAAGAACCATGTATAAAAAAATAAATCCATTAGCACCCTGATCAGATTTTTCCCTCCATATTGAGTGAAAGAGACAAGGACACACTGCTAAAAGCAGGAGTTGGGTAGCTGATTTGATAGCCTCAAGTGGACAGAAGCGAAAGGAGACAGATGCCAAGGCCTGTCTATCCTTCTGCTCTGGGCCAGGACACTGCTGGTACTGCACTGTACAAACCTCTCCCCACTTACCTTTCAGGTGTTAACTTGACTTTAGCCTACACCCAGCTAGTGGTGAGAAACCACTGCCTGAAGACCAGCTTCTCTGCTCTGTATGTGGGCAGGTCCATACCTGATGCTGCATACCAGAAGGGGAAACTGAGGTAGGCAGCAGTGACCCCAAGCCTTCTTGAGACCAGCCTTGTGCTACGTCATCTAAGATGAGTAGATGGAGGGTTCTTGTGCACTACAGCGGGTGGGGGCCTCTCACACAGGTTTGCTGAGGAACACCAATGGGTTCCTGCATTGTACTCAAGGTTTTAATCTTGAGTAAATGAGTCATCTTAAATATCTTTGTATCTTCCATAGCACTTATCAGTGCCAAGCATTATGGTGTTAACAGAAGTCTAAAACAAGAAAAAAAAGGCCTAATCCTATGATTCTTCAGTAATTTATTAAATTATATTTTATTGGTTATGCTATTACAGTTGTCCTGCTTTTTGCCTCTCCTCCACCCAGCACCCTCCACTTCCCTGGGCAACGCCCCGACCATTGGGTCATGCATTTAAGTTCTTTGGCTACTCCATTTCCTACAATGTACTTGACATCCCCATGGCTATTCTGTACCTATCTATTTGTACTTCCTAATCCCCTCACCTCTTCACCCATTCCCCCACATCCTCCTCCCAGCTAGCAACCATCAAAACTTTCTCTGTACCCATGATTCTGTCTTGTTTGCTTACTTCATTTTTTAGATTCAATAGTTGATAGACTTGTGTTTTCCTGACATTTTATTGTTCATAGTTTTATCTTCTTTTTCTTAAATAAGCCCCCTTAATATTTCATATAATAATGGTTTAGTGATGATGAACTCCTTTAGTTTTTTCTTGTCTGGAAGCTCTTTATCTGCCCTTCAATTCTAAGTGATAATTTTGCTTGGTAGAGCAATCTTGACCATAAGTCCCTGCTTTCATGACTTTGAGTATTTCTTGCCAATCCCTTCAAGCCTACAAAATCTCTTTTGAGGAATCAGCTGATAGTCTTATGGCAACTCTGCTGTAGGTAACTGCTTTTCTCTTGCTGTTTTTAAGATTCTCTCATTACGTTTAACCTTTGGCATTTTAATTAGGATGTGTCTTGGAGTGGGCCTCTTTGTATCCATCATAATTGGGATTCTCTGTGCTTCCTGGACTTGCACGTCTATTGCCTTCAGCAAATTAGGTAAGTTTTCTTTCATTATTTTTTCTAATAGATTTCTAATTTCTTTCTCTTTCTCTTCTCCTTCTGGTACCTCTGTGTTGAATTGCTTAAAGTTGGATTGCACAGACTGTTTCCTTGTTTTTTGGGATTCTCTTTTCTTCTTGTTCTGATTGGTTGGTTTTTGCTTCCTTATGTTTCACATCATTGATCTGATTCTTAGCTCCATCCACTCTACTGTTGTTTTCCTGTAAATTGTTTCATTTTAATTAGTGTATCGTTCATTTCAGACTGGATCTTTTTCGTGATGTTGAGGTCCTCACTGTTTCTTGAGCATCCTTATAAATAGTATTTTGACTCTGCATCTGATAGACTGCTTTTGTTTAGCTCTTTTCCTGGAGTTTCAATCTGTTCTTTCATTTGGGCCATGTTTGTCTTTTTGGCTGCCTCCTTGTGTTTGTTTCTTTGTATTAGATAGAGCTGCTATGACTCCTTGTCTTGGTAGCATGGCCTAGTGTAGTCGGTGTCCTGTAGGATCCAGTGGCACAGCCTCCACTATCAACCAAGCCATGTACTCAAGGTATGCCTTTCATGTGGGCTGAATACACCCTCTCCTTGTAGTTGAGCCTTGGTTGCTGTTATCAGGTCAATGGGAAGGATTTACCTGGGCCAGTCTGCTGCAAGGACTGGATGTGAGCACTAGCCATCAACCTCCACCCTCCATGGAGGATCAGCTGTGCAGGGGCAGGGTGGTGGTACTCTGATGTGGTCTGTAGCTGTCCACTAGGCACACAGGCTCCGGGGTTTCCTAGGTGGTGCAGGCCACGGTCAGCCCCTTCCTGTGTTTTGCCTGGGGCCACCCTGCCTGAGCTATAAGCAATCTGAGATGGCTGCTACTTATGCTGGGCTTGGAGATTCCCAGATAAAGCCAAGCTGTGAATCTTGGCTGGCTGCTGCTAGTGCTGGGCCTGGGGCTCACTGAGGCCAGCTGTTGTTTGTTTCAGAGGATTTAGGAAGTTGTGAAGCATAAGCCAAAAGCAGCTTGGGTGGGCCCTAATGGTGGGTGGGGCGGAGTCTCTGGGGCTATCCAAGGCAGGTGTTTGTATTAGCCAGGTTGATGGAGTCTCAGACATGCACCAGCTTGCCAGCTCTGTGGAGGGAGGGTTTAGAAAAGGGACAATGATCCTCTGCTTGCCCTAATGCCAGACACTTCGGTTTCTCCCTGCATAACAATGGTGCCTTTCAAGCTGCTACCCTGGTGCTGGAGCTCAGAGGGAGTGAGTCTGAGTATGGGCTTTTTAAGAGGAACTGCTTGGGGCTCTAGAAGTTTATTCCACCAACTCAATTCCTTCTGGTTTTTGCAGCCATAAATTGTAGGGACTTACCTTCCTGGCACAGGAACCCTGGACTGGGGTGCCTGGTGTGGGGCTGGGACTCCTCACTCCTGAGATATCCCTTCTGAATTTTTATCCACCACACGTGGATGAGGGACCAGCGCATTCTGCTTCTGCACCCCTCAAACCAGTCTGGATGGATGTGTTTCTTTAATTCCGTAGTTTTCAGACTTCCATTCAGCTCAATTTCTGATGGTTCTGAGTGATGGTTGGTCTATATTTTAGTTATGATTTTGATGTGGTGTGCACAGAGGTGGACCATGTCTGTGTATACTACCATCTTGACTAGAAGTCCTTGATTCTTCAGTAATTTTAAAATGTATTGACTCCCTGGCCCATGTAACTTGGATGGAGCCTTGTCCCATGACAGAAGGGTTGCTGGTTTGACTTCTGGTCAGGGCACATACCTAGGTTGGGGGTTCAATCCCTGGTCAGTGTACAAATGGGAGGAAACCAATCAATGCTTCTTTCTTGCATTGATGTTTCTCTCTAAAAGCAATGAAAAAATATCCTCAGCCTCCCCCTGTACTTGTCTGTCTTAGCCCCACCTTACAAGTGAGCCCAGCCTCACTCCTGTGGTCTTTGCCCCTTTTGTCTGGTCAAAGGCACCAACGCAATTGGCATGGCAGGACCTATAGCTCAAAGTGAATGATGCAGATACATCTATTTAATAATAAACTATGAAAACAGTCCCTCTGAGCCTGCATCAGACCCTGTGGGCACTGGCCACTTCAGCCCCCTCAGGTGGCCATTTCCTTGACTAGCAGGTAACTGTTTTTACATTTTCTTCCCACACAGCTGGGTCACACAGTGAAACCTGGCTGACCACCTACTCTTACCAGGCTCAAAAGTGGTCACTGTCCTTCCTATGTCCCCACTAACTCCTGCCCATTCCAGCAGACAGCAGCATGGTCAGACCACAGCAGAGGCACTGGGACAAATAAACTTGGGGATAGCCTTATACTCGGGGTTAGCCGTGAAGCTGCGGCTCAGTGCAGAACTCTCACACCTGTACAAAGCAAAGATTGAGTGTAGCTGTCACAAAAACCCCAGGAATTATTTCATTAAAACAGAGTAGAAACTAATAACTGAAAACAAACAGGTGGCTTTAGGCAGATAGATAAGCATAGTAAATCAAGCTCACTGTAGCTGGTGTACAGAGATTCTGAACTTGACCCTTTTTCTTTCCTCAGCTCATATCATTCACTTGGCTTCCCCAATATTTATAGCATGAGTAGCCATGAAGTGTTCTCTGCTCTTGACAAAAGGAGGAAGCGGGTGGCTTCTGAAAATATTTTGCCACTGTCTCATAGCAACAGGCGTTCCCAGTTAAATATTTGGGGGTCATGAGTTGAACATCTTCTGTAATGCAATGTTGTGACATTAATCAGCAGCTCCAGACTGTAGAACTCAAGCCTGCAATCTCTGAGCTTTGGCAGTCAGGCTGCAACAGATCAGCAGGGTTTTCACAGAGTCCACCCTCTGGTTTACACCTAGCTTACCCCGAGGGATGGATTAATAAGTCTGAAGGTTGTATATGTGCCCTTTGACCTAAATTTTGAAGAAAAAGGTACAAGTGCAAAAAGAGGCTTAAAGGCAAGTTTACCTCTCTGGTATTTCATTTGCTTCTACAAGAACATTTCCTACCACCTAATAGGCATGATTGCTATGCAGGTAGCAATTTGTGAAGAAAAAGGTTTTTTTAAAGTATATCCATGTTCAAATCTCAAATGCAGGTAATTTTCACTTTTAGAATTATGTGTACTTCAAATCTGTTTTTTTTAAAGCATTTCAAACTATATCTGAAAAGAATAACACTGGTTTACTCTAATTTACCGACTCTGAAACCATGATCTAGAAAACCACAGTGGGATGAGCCACCTCCCATTTACAGACAACTCTGCCTCTTTGATTAACTGGAGAATGCCATAAAAACTGTTTGATTAACTCTTTGATTAACTGTTTAGCCAAACAATGCAATATGTTCATACATTCTCAATACCCCTCCATTCCACAAAATAAATGTACTATTTTAACAAAATAAGCATATTCACTTAAGCAATTCACAATTTTTGATAAAAAAGTGTCATTAAAAAATTACTATTGAATATTTCACATTAGTACAGTGTGTTAAAAATGTTAAATATGAATCAAAAATAGGTATACATGTTCTGGCAAGAAACAAATATGCAAGAAGTAATCCTGGACACAGTGTACATGTCAAATGTCATTTCTAACATTTTTTAAGGTTTACAAGGACAATAAGTTAGATCATTAATTGTTTACTATAGATCTATCTTAATTTGTTCTTAAACTTTTTGATTCCTATTTACTGACACCTAGAAAGAAGAGACCAAACCTTTCGTACACTCTCAATATTTAGTTCAAATAAATAAAGCTAAAGAAATCCTCCACAATTCCTGAAGCTGCTGCTCTGAGAAACTAGCTTATCACAACTTCAAACTTCAATAGTCTGTAATAATTCAATTATGTAAAAATCAGTTTATGGTTTTGACTCTCTTTAAAACCTCAAAAGCCCTGGCTGTGCAGGAGGAATGGCTGTTCCTGAGTAGACGTCTGGACTGTAAGAGGGAGAGAGTAAAGCAGAGAAGGTGCATGGCCTCTGGTGTCCTGCTAGAGACCTTCTCCGGAGAGTGCATCAACAGGTGCCTCATCCATGACATTTCTTATGACAGATTTAAGCCATGTAAAAGGATATGAAGAGTAATGTAATGAATATCTACTTACATACCACTGTTACATGAAGACCAATATAATATTTATAATTTAGAACATCTTAAATTTAAAACAATGTACAGTAGAACACATGATTTTTTTTCTTTCTCTCCAAAAGCAGTTGTGTGTATGTGTGTGTTGGATAACCTACCTCCATGGGAACAGGGTTCAGCAAGTTGTATTTTAATATTGTGTCTTCAGATTTCTTTATGTGTGAGTCCTGTTTATTTGTGCTTGGGGCCATAATGGTCTCTAGTTCAGTGAAAGGTAAAGAATATAAATGCTGTGGACCATAAAAACATTGGCAATTTAGGTTTTCTGATTTAAGAAAAGGGACACCAAAGTGCTGATCTATTTGAAATATTAAAGGTGGAAAAACCCTTCAACAAGTTGTTATCAAGAAATTTCACCTGTGCTTTTGGTTGTGTGGGTTGTCATGGTGATAGGAAAGCAGATGATACTGAGGACATATAAACTCTTTGTGAACGTTCATCTTCCTGAGTCACCTTTCTAACAAGTCACTGCCTGATTCTGCTACAGTGTAATCAGTTCATATACCAATAAAATCTTTCAAGATTCTGTATCGTCTTGCATACTTTGAAGTAGCCTTGACTCTAAAAACCATGGCTACAGGGTGATGGAGGCTGGTAACACTAACAGTGCCACTTTATTTAATTTTATATAGTTTTCTTTAGGAGTTTACAGAGGAGAAGGTAATATTATCACTTTTTTTTTATGTAGAAGAAGGGAGGGGTAGAGTTGCCCAATTGTGGTAAAATAAAACTTATATGGTAACAGTCTTTAGAAGGGAAGCAGAACATTTTGAAGTTTAAAAGATGGGCAATATTATTATCATATTATAATACTTTATGAAGGAAAAAACATTAATGTCTAAATTTTTTTAAGTAAAGAACTACCAGTATAAGCATTTCATTTAGAGATACAGAGGTTACTTTCCAATAAAAATAATATAAAAATTAAAAGAGGTGCTTTTGATGAGGCTGGAGACTGTTGATTTGCATTCTAAACTTTTGTGTGCCATGTGATGTTTTTAATCTTGCACATAATTTAATTTTGATGTTTAAAAAAAAGAAGAAGGAAAAAAGCAGGAAAGATGGAACCTACCGAAAATGAAGTTGTCAGGCCGGAAGAGCTGCCCAAAAGGCCCAGACCGCACACTGTCCATGGTGCCGGGTTCCAAGTCTACCAGGGCAGCCCTGGGCACGTATTTCTGAGCTAGAAGAGAACAAAGCCCACCCACAAAGGGTCACTTTCTAGTTTCTAAAGTAATGGAGTTCCTCAGAGCAAGTCCCACCAGCTCAGCTGCCTGGAATGTATGAAGCAGGATTTTATTTAGAATCACAGAATCTTAGCACTGGGAGAACACAATTCCACCCTTGCATTGTTCAGATGAGGAAACCAGCCCAGGCATGAATGAGCAGAGGGAGTTCCAGGAATAAATAAGCAGGGTGAGAAATCAGGTCTTCTGACTTCCTGCCTCCTGTATTTTCCAGTTCACCCTAATACCTCTTTCCTGTTGGTCAGTTTTGCCTTTTTAGTTCCATGGAAATAAACTGTATCTGTTGAGGCAAATTGCCATGCTGCTGTGATGGTCTTTCTGCTTTTTTGGCACCACCCTCACGTCCACACACAGGAACCCAAGCTACAGTCTGAACACCTCATTCCAGGTACCATTTCCCAAGAGACACTCTCATTTATGAGTGAGTGCTCCCTCCCGTGTAGCATTTTCATTGTAAGTACACTTTTGTGTAAGTTGGGCAATAAATTCTTCCCAGTGAGAATGAGGTTAATAGGATTGCACACAGGAAGTGCACTTCAACTCCTGTCCAGCTATGCACACACCCAAATGAAGAAAGGATGTAACTAAGCTGGACCAAGGGTTAACAGGAAGTGCAATGTATACTGGAATTTTCCTTATAGCTATCTAGAAATTTCATCTCCCAGGCCCTACTGTTCCAGACCTTTTGTCACAGCTGCTTAATGAATAAATCCAATGATTTCTGTGTCTTGTTCGTCTCAGCTCTTGTGTGGACAGGCGGCATGATTCCAAAAAACCAAAAGTAATTCTCTCTCAAAAATAAGTGTTCAGTGTAGAAGGGTAGCATCTGTTATTTCCTGGGCATTCTTTCAGTGTCTTAGCTTTTTCTTGTTTTAAAGGGCATGTGCCACTTCTATAATAAAAGACTTACAGAAATAATGTATACACGTAGCTACAATACATATGAAGATATCCAGGACAGGGGGTAATATTATTTCCAAACTGAGATAAACTACAGCCTGGATTTTCACCCAAGTCCACCAGGCAATTAATTACCCAGAACTGTCTAGTTTCAGTTTCCAGAGAATGTAGTCTTTTTGGAGGTCTGCAAAGGGCCAGAAAAGTCACGTAAGGGAGTATTTTTCAATTTTTTAGCCAAGAGCCTCCATTAGGAGGTCATCTTTAGCTGGAAAGAAAAAGTCTGGATATTACCAAGTTGATTTCACAACACTAATGGGTAGTCCGGTTCAAAAGCTCAGACCCGCGCGGAATTGGGCTGTTTGAACTAAACTGACAGCGCATTTCCCCGCCCTAGCGCAAGCAAGGGAGGAGCCTGGCATCCTGCTGTATCCCAGGTGAAATTTTCCTAGAGCAAACTCCCCTCCCGAGGAGGCAAACCAGGAGCGCCACGGGTCCAGGCGGAAAAGACTGGGAAAGGCTGGGGTCTAAGAGGGTGATGGCCGTGGTCCGGCGGGGAAGGGCACGGTCCGGGAGGGAGTGGGATGGCCGAGGTCCAGGAAGACGGTGGCCGGGGTCCGGGCAGGGTTGAACGCGGTCCCAGACGGGGATGGCCGCGGTCCTGTCTTGCCCGGATCCGGGAGAGGACTGGCGGGCTGGGGTGGGGAAGGGCGTGGTCGCGGGGGGGGGGCACCGCGGGGGGGCACCGCGGGGGGGGCACCGTGGACGGGGGGGGGGGGGTGGGAGGGCGGGGTCCCAGAGGTGGCGGCACGGACCGACGCTACTCACACGATGACTCATTGTAGTAGACGTTGATTCTCTCCAGTTGCAACGCCGAGTCACCTACGTAGCCTCCAGCCGGGTCGATACCGTGTTCATCGCTGATCACTTCCCAAAACTTTATGCAGGACACGCAAGGGTGACACACAGTCAGAACCCGGAGCTCCGGGCGCCTCCCCGCCACCCCTGTGGCTAACCCCAGGGCTGGCCGGGCCGGGCGGGCGGGGCGGGGGGGGGGGCGGTGGGGGGGGGGCGCGTGTCCTCGGCTGCCGAATTCCAGGCGTGCCTGAGCCTCCCGCGGCCGCTCCCAGCTACAGTGGGGTGAGGGCTACAGTGGGGTGAGGGCTACAGTGGGGTGAGGGCTACAGTGGGGTGAGGGCCCAGGGGCCCGGGGTTGTGACGCCCCATCCTCCGGGGCGCCGCTCCTCCAGCCCTTCCCGGGTGCGGCGCGGGGCAGTACTGGGCTCCAGGGACCGAGGGTCACAGAGCCCGCACCGAGGGTCCAGCCCAGACGCCCCAGGCCTGCAAGCTGCTCACCCGCAGGGAAGCCCGGCGCCCGCTGGCCCCTCGCCCGACCCACCTTGGTGCCTATCTGGTTCCCGCATTGGCCCGCCTGGATGTGCACGATCTCCCTCATGGCGGGCGCCGACTCTGCGTTGCGGGACCTCGCTCTTCTGACCTCGGGGGCTACTGAGAGCCAGCCGCACGCTCCTGGGACTCGACCCTCCTCCCACCTTCCACCTCCCACCCCCGGCCGCCCGGACCAATGGCTGCGGGCCTCGCCTTCCCCGGCCGCTACCCCGTGCCCCAGCGGTTCAGGGCACCTCCCTCCGCCCCTCCCTGCCCTGGCTCGTCTGCCCGCCCCCTGCACCCCAGCCCCAGGCGTCCCGGCCCCCGGGCCACGGCCCGCCCCACTTCGGCTCGCTCATCACAGGGTCTTCCCCACGGGCCGCCTTGAGCCTGCTCCTTCCCAGAAGGGACGAGTGACAGGGGACAGCTGAAGGACCTCTTGCGCAGGGAGCCAGGCCGGGAAGCGAGCGGGTCCCTAGAGCGCAAGCCGAGCGGGAACTTAGTCGGGAGGCAGAAGGAAAGGAGGAACAGCTCCCGCCCCTCCCCCACCCCATTTTGCAGCCTCGGTTGCTGATCCCCCTCGGTGGGAAACTGGAGACCCCTCGCCCTCCGGGACCCAGAGACTGTGGCGTCAAGAGTTCCCGCCGAGCCGCTGCGAGCAGGCCGGGTCCCACCTAGAGCCACTTTGGATGGGTTTCGGGACCGTGCGGGCCTGGCAGGGTGCACACGCTTCCCGCACGCGTCGCGGGGTCAAACCACGAAAGATGAGTTTTTCACAGTGACTCTGACCACCCCTTCCCCCCTCACACACACACTTCACCGCCCTCCTGGAGCCTTTTCGTCTGCAACTACAGGTACCATTCCATTCTGATGACTCTGAGCCGTTTGCAAAGGGCTTTAGTTAAAGTAAATATGTCGCGGGATCTGAAGGTGAACATCCTCCTGCTCTGTGGTCTACGCAGTCTCTCCGTCAGGAGTCAGCGATGGAAAGGTCTTTGGCCCTGGGAGAGCACAGAGCGCTGCGCTCTAGCAGGCCATTCCCTCGCCTTCGCTAGTCCTACGTGTGGGGACTTCCTTTTGCCGTGGGCAGGGAGGTGTGCTTGTGTGGGTGTTGTTCGGATAAGAGCAATGCTGGAGAAGGAGTGAGGACGATAGAAGGACAGTTTAATCCTCCGCAGCTTGTCTTTCTTGTCTCTCCTCAGGGGACCACAGAAAGGCGGGGGGGGGGATTCCCTGCAGAATGAACAAAGCTCTCCCTGGGGACTTGGAGACAATTCTGCTATGCAAAGTGTGGCGATATATATATAGCAGGTAAATAAAATCTTCATTTGTTAGTGGCTTACATCTAGGGCCCTCTAGGTTCTGGGCCTCCTACCCTCCATGCTTAGTTGCCCTCTGCCCACCACACACCTGGGCCTTGCTGCTGTTAGGCATCCCAGAGGCATATTCCATCACTCAGACACCTAGAACTCTCTCCAGTCTGCTCCTATGGACTCCTATAGAACTCCAGCTGGCAAGGCTCACCCACTTGCCAGCTGAGGCAAATACTTAATGTATGCCAGGTACACTGTAAATCAAAATTCCTTCTGGGCATGAATTTGGTCTTTAGGGAGCAATAGTTCCTCTCCCAGGAGGTCTTGTGTGGTAGAAAGGAATGACCACTAGATGGTGAGTCAGGGTGACTTGGAGTTCAGTTCCACTCTTTCCAACTGGCTCTGTGTTAAGTCACTTGAATTCTCTGGGCTTCCATTTACTCATTGGTAAAATGAAAGGATTTTCCTAAGGGACTTGATTCTGTGGAATCTTCAGTCTGAGTGTGACCACCAAAGACTTTTGCATGTGTTTTCCCATGTAAACACTTCAGGTGAGGAGACTGGAAACCTGGACTGCATCCCCTTTCTAGGAGGAGGGTTCTACAATTTGCACCAGTGAGTTCTTTTTAGATATGCAAAAACTTTGGGAGAAATCCTAATGAGTGTGTGTGTGGTTGGAAAGAGTTGAAGAACTTTTTAAAAAAATTTCCACCCTGGCTGGCGTAGCTCTGTGGATTAAGCTCGGGCTGCGAACCAAAGTGTCGCAGGTTCGATTCCCAATCAGGGTACATGCCTGGGTTGCAAGCCATGACCCTCAGCAACCGCACATTGATGTTTCTCTCTCTCTCTGTTTCTCCCTCCCTTCCCTCTCTAAAAATAAATAAATAAAATCTTTAAAAAAATTTTCTTTCAGAGTTTCACAAATGTTTTCAATTTTAGGTATTGATTCTTTAACCTCTGGATTCCTGCCCCATCCCCCTCTCATTCCCCTTCTGTGCTGCTTTTATGCCTTCTCGTAGGTCCCCAAGTCTCTCTTTATTCACAGGACACTCCAGGAGAAGCAAGTGAGGCCAAAGCCTCGCCCATCCTACCCCGGCAGACTGAGAGCCTGAGATGACCCAGTTGCCCTCCTTTGAGTGCTCAGCACCCTTATTTAGACTATTGTAGCACATTGTAATTGTTGACTCCAAGTACATGCTCTCTTCACCCATCTACTGGTGCAGGGGAGTGGTGGGCCTATGGTTCCTCAGAGTGTCTTTCCTCAGCTCTGGTCACTCTGTCCCTAAGGAATCAAGCCATAAGGCAACAACTTCATGGGTTGCTGAAATAGCCACATTTTCAATGCTAATCACTGAGTGGGAATTTGAATCCAAGATATCAATGCACCAGAATGTAGTGCTAGTGTGGCTTCAAGAACACTGTTATAATCTGGACTCAGTGGGGGAAAGTTGATTTATTGGAGTTTCAAGTGGACACTCTCTGTTGACCAGCACCCCAGCCTACCCACCCACACCATGGCACCAGTAGGGTGGGGGGTGGATGTGCCTGGGGTGACTAAGGCTCAGTGTTACATTCTTTTGTACAGAACATATGAAATCATCACAGTGACCCTCCAAGGTAGATATTATTGCAGATGACACAACAGAGGATCAGAGTGGGCTTTGTCACCTTGCTGGCAAATAGGAGTGAAAAGATTCCAACGTGAGTCTGATACCTGTCCCTAATATTGATGGGACCAGAGCAAGAGTAAACGAATGTCTAAAGATAAAGAAGTTAAAAATCAAGACTACAAAAATCAGAGAGTGTGTTCTGTCCTCCACCATAAAGACAGACATTCCTATCTGTAAAGTGAGGCTCCAGGGTAAAACTCTCATACTCCCTGGGGATTTGCATCAGGAGTGGCTGTGGGGGAGGGCTGGCCTCCAGCCCCAACTTTCACCTTGTCCCCCTTTGTCCCCCACCCCCAGCCCTCACTTCAACTCCACATTATACTGGGAAGGGTCCCCTGTGGACATCCCAGTTCTTGGCCCAAGCTCATCTTCCCCACCCACACACCTGGACCACCTGTTGGTGCACATCAATGTCACTGTCATCCATGGGAGGAGTGCACCCTGGAATCAGATTCGAGGAGTTTGGGCAGGGAATCCTGAGGTCCTGGGTGCTAAAGCAGTGGCGTGGGCCCTGGGGGGCCATATCCCAGCGGCTCTGTGTTTGGGTCTGAGGGTAATAATAGGCCTCTGATTCTGTGGCATTGGTGCTCTCCACAAGCACATGGCCTACACCCTCCTGTCTGCTCGCTTCCCACCTCCCCCAGCCCCTCATCTTCTGTGCTTCTGATCATATTTCATTTCTCTTCAGAATGCCCCTCTTCTGTTTCCTCTACAATCACCCACCTGGAGTGAGGACTCTGGGGTCCCTGCCAAGGTCTGGATACAGGTATTGAAAAGCATTCAGAATGTGGAGATAGGAGCCAAGATTCTGTCCCTTTCTCTGTTGCTGTGACAGAAGAGCTAAGGTCCCACTCCTCTCCAAATGCTGAGATGTCCCTGAGGGGCCAGGACAGGCTGGTGATGGCCACCATGGTTTTATTTTCAACTAAAACCCCAGATGTTTAATGTAATGATATCTGATCATTGTGCTTTTTATGTTATCTGACTCTTGGTGGAGAGTATGTGTTCTTCGGAGGCGAGAGGCCATTCCACCTGTCAGCTGTGCGGGGAGAGGCAGGTGCTGGCACAGGAAATGGAGACTGAATGGTGCTGTGGGAGGGGTGGGCAGTTATTCCTCCGAGTATTGCCACCTGGGCTCCAAGCTCTGTGATAAACTCGCAACTCTCCCGTTTCCTGGGGTGAGCAGGCCCTGGCAACACAGCCACATCCAGAGCAAGTAGGAAACCAGGGCCAGTGTCAGTGGTGCCTGAAGGTAATTTGGACTCCTTATACCCTTAGGCCACTCCACCCAAGTCGTCCTTTTACAGGTAGAAGTATCAGTTGTAAAGGTGGCCTGCAGACCTGTTAAATACCAATCTGTGTTTAGTGCAGTCTAGGTAAGTATATTTTCTTGGTTCCAATTTTGAAAAATGATATTTTATATTAGTACTAAAATATTGACCAGCCAGAACACCATGCTCATGGGTCAAGTGAATATGAGAGTAACACCCATTCCTGAGGGTCCAGGGAGGGACTGGGGTGGGCGTGATTGTGGCCCAGCACAGTGCCAGGCACTCTGGGAAATGAGCCTGCCTCTGTCCCTCACACGCTTTAGGATGAGCCAGAGGCTTCTGTCTCTGCTCCTACCTCTTATATGTAGCACAGAGGTCATAGAGCTTCTAATGTCTGTGGTCGTCATGTGAATTAGATAAGATAGCCTGCACTGCAGGCATGCTGCAAACTTGCCAAGTGGTCCAGTGGTTACACAGACAAAAGGGGATCTTCCAGTGCTCTCCCTAACATCTATAGGGCCTGGGATGAGTGTACAAATGGAGGCCCACCTAGTTTATCACTGTATTTATCATGTACTATTTAAAATATGCACTAGTCCCCCACTTTAACATTTGTACCTTTATGACACTCTGGAAAGCCAGGTTTGAATTTAGAATTTTCTGATGCCACATGACAGAATTCTCTGCAGGACGTGACAGAATGGGACAGCTGGCCCCAGCCTTGACCTGACCCTCTTATATTTGCCCTTGCAGCTACACTCTGCACCACAGGACCTTGTATGACTCTGGGACACATCAGAGACAGCAGGGTGTGTGCACTGCTAAGCAGGCCACAGGAGAGGAGCCCCAGACTGTGATACAGGTCAGCCAGCTGGGTAGTGGCTACTGTGTACGGTTCAGCACCCAGAGGGAGGCCTGGGAGAAAGGCCTGGGACACAGAGGGAGGTGCAAATCCTCTCACCTGAGGAAGACGCAGTCTGTGGAGAACATGCTAGAGGAGAATCCAAGACTGATGGAACCCCAGAATGAGGGCTGGCAGGAATATAAGGAGGCACAGGCTCTTGTGGGACCCTGGGAGCTGAGTCTCCCTACCTTTTTAAAAAATTTTATTCTTTTTTAATCTTTGCAGGAAGACCTACTAGTCCTTGTAGAAAATATTTGCTTCCCTTTAAAAATGGAGTCTTATGATAAACTCTTAAGTTATGCATAAAATAACCATAGAAACATAAAACAGTATTCCTTCCCCAAATGCATATTAAGGAATTTACATTGTAGTAACTAAATAGATTGCGCTTATAGGCCAGGAGATAAAGGGTAAGGATGGAGAAATTGAAGCAAAGTATGTTTGTTGGGATAATTTTGATCAAGATATCAAGAGGAAGAGCCAACAAAGCCACAAAGAATCCTCTATAAAAAACACATTAAAAGGGATTTTGTGAACACATTCTTCTTAACAATGAAAAACAGAAGTCTGATTCCCCCTTTCGCACTCGGCGCCCTGCTCACCTCACCGCTGTAGGGCAGTGCCTCCAACTCAAAATTGTTGATTAATTTTCCAATTCTGGGACTGAGAATTATTAGCATTTTTCTTTTTTCAAAAATATATTTTGTTGATTGTTATTACAGCTGTCCCATTTTTTTTCTCCTCTGTATTCCCCTCCACCCTGCATCTCCCTTCCCACCAGCATTCCACCACCTTAGTTCATGTCCATGGGTTGTACATATAAGTGCTTTGACTTTTCTATTTCCTATACTATTCTTAGCCTCCCCCTGTTTTTTTTGTACCTACCATTTATGCTTCTTATTCTCTGTACCTTTTCCTCCATTTTCCCTCCCCCTCCCCGCTGATAACCCTCCATGTGATCTCCATTTTGGTGTTTCTGTTCCTGTTCTACTTGTTGACTTTGTTTTTTGTTTTTGTTTTAGGTTCAGTTGTGAGTTTGTTGTCAATTATGGGCATTTTTCACTGCAAATGTGACCAGGACCATGAATATAATGTCATTGAACTGTGGCAGGAAGGTGGGTCACGGCAGCTACATGGGACGTTGTGCTCTGGTTATTGCTCATCGAGGCATCACCTAATTTATCTCCATGCCAGTCACTTCTTCTAGGGGGTCTTACCATTAAAGCCACACTGGAATTAAAATCCCCAACCATGACAAGAGGAGCTTCCACTTCTGTGCTTGGTTGTGGGGGGGTCTAGAAGTATGTATTTTGAGGAAGTTCTCAGGGGGTTTCAATGTGGTTCCTTGTTTAAATTAAGAACCATGGTGTTTTTCCCTCCATATGAAGCCCACATTTATTAAGTGTCTACTGCATACCCTGAATTACCCTTTCCTCTTTTTGGCAGTCAGACCCTGCCAGAGTGTTTCAGGTAGAGTGACAGCAGCAGCTATAGGACCTGGTGGTCATGAGCTCCTGACTGAATTACAAAGAGGCAGGGTGCCCCCACCCCCAGACAGAAGATACTAAGCTGTTCCCCTTTTGACTAAGGATGGGGGGAGATGCAGTTTCATAAAAGTGATAAGAATCCAGTAGCTAAGATGCTAGCAAGTCTGTTAATAACTTCTGTAGGTGACTGTAACTGGAAGCCCCAGACACAAGACCCCACCTAGTCCTTTTCCAGTGCCTCCATCAGGTGCCACCCACTTCCTCAGATCCTTCTTAGGCCATTGGAGGAGGGCAGGACCCCCTAAAGGTCTAGGCAGAGTTTAACTGTCTTGGGAAAGAGGGGCTGGATTCTGTGAAACTGCCAGCAATGGTCCAGGAGGCTCAGGCTCATGGGACTGACCAGGAAAACAGGGAATGTCCCCCAGGTCCACCGCATGGTTAACACCAAATAACAAGCCAAAGCATGGAGAGACCCTCTCCATGGCACAGCTACACTGGGACATGAAAGCTGAGGAAGGAGCAGGAACACTGAGAAAACCCACCAGCGTGTATTCACACAATGAAGCAGGATTCTGCAATAAAAGGGAATGAAGTGCTGATACGTGCTACAATGTGGATGAATGCTGCAAACAGTATGCTTAGTGAAAGAAACTAGACGAAAAGAGCACACAGTACATGATTCCATTTATGTGAAGGACAGAAAGTGAATTAGTAGGTGTCAGGTCTGGAGAAGATGAGGAGTGGGAGGTGATGGCTTAGAGGAGTGGGTGGGGCTCCTTCTTGGGGTGATAAACATGTTCTAAAATGGATTGTGGGAATGGATGCCCAGCTCTGTGAATATGCTAAAAGCCTGTGGATTGAACACTCTCAGTAAGTGAATTGTATGTTAGGTGAATTACATCTGAATAAAACTCTTTAGAAAACCCTCTGGAGGGATTTGAAGCTGTGGTGCCCTGAGGGTAACTATAGGAACAATAAAACCCAAACTAGTTCAACCACAGACTAGGTTTAACAAATTTACACTAACGTTTGAAGAGTGAAGAAGCATGTCATTCCAGGCACAAATATTATTTCTCTACAGTTCTTCTCTACAAAAATTATACAAAAAGTCAAGGAAAAAACCCAGCACATTTTAAAGAGATAAAGCAATCAGCAGAACCAGTCCCAGGCATTGGCCTAGATGTTGGAACTATTAGATAAGGGCTCTAAAATAGCTATGATTAATATATTAAATATTTAGTGAAAAAGATGGACAACATACATGAACAGATGGAGGATTTCATCCATGAGAGAAACTAGGGGAAGCATAGAATGAGTTTTAGGAAGAGGGCTGTGGCAGTAGTACTGCAGGGGCTCAACTCATTGCGGGAGCATTCTTCATCAGGAAGGGTGTTGGTAATTACTTTCGGTTTCTGTCATAAAAATCATATGAGAAGTAAGGCAAAAACTACAGAAGTATATTTTAAAATGGAATTACAAGATGACAATTCAGGCACTTCAATGCTAGCAGCTGCTTAGTCTGCCTGGAGACACTATGCTCTGGCACACACAGCCCTTCCACCAGGTGTGGTTGAGCTGAGCATCTGGGCAGGACCAGCCTTCTCAGTGGGCAGAAAGGGGTGCTGTGGCTGAGGCAGGATAGTAAGAAGGTAGGAAACTTCCTTAGCAAGTGGAATGGGGAAACTGAGACACAGCTGATTCAAACTGGCCTCATCCAGCACCCTGACACACCTGCCTCCTCCCTTGCACGACCACTCCCTTTAAGCATTAAGCTCTCAGGACAATGAGGTTCTGATCAGCATCAAATAATCTTAGGAACAAAGCCTTGGCTCTGTTGACCACAGAGACAGAGATTTGGTCAAACTGGAGAGAACATCTAGGCCTCAGCTGCTTTTCAGTACCAGGCCCAGAAAAGCAGCAAAACCAGATGAAGTGAGGCCATGGCTGACATCAGGACCACCTGCAATGACCAATGACCTGCTACCCTAGCACCAACCAATCAGTAAAGACCATGACCCTGACACTATAAGCTCTTTTCGATGAATCAGTATATTATGGGACACACCTAGAAAGCTGATGAATATTCTATTGAGATCCTCCCCTGAGACTGCCCCTAAAATTCATGTCTTTAGAAAACAGATAAAAACTCTTATGACAAAAGACCCAGGGCATGCTCTCTCTTTCTCTCTCTCTGAAGCACGCCTGTACCTTCTTTCTTCAGGTTTGTATCTTTTCTTTCTTTCTCCTAAGCTCTAAGCATCTCCACAAGACTTACAAACAGGGGAGCAGTTGGGAGCAGAAGCTTGTCCCAGACTAACCCCTTAACTTGTCTCTAAGGGCCCTTTGTTCTGCCTCTGTAATTTTTTTCCTGAGTCCACGAAGCCCAGCTGGCTCACTCCTTCTGCCATCTTTCTAAAAGGCCAAAGCAGCTCTCTGAGCACCCCATTTGAATCTTCTCTTCTAGTGTGCTTTCATTTTGCATGCTAAATAAAGTTCTTGCTTGTGAGTTCTTGGCTCTGAATTCTTCCTTTGCTAAAGTCGAGAACTGAGAGCCAACACCGCAGGTAACATAGTTATTGAATAGCTCCCAAGTAGCTCCCTCATTCTCAACCGTCTTGCTGCTGCACTGCTATGGTGTCCTGAACCCTGTTGTCAGAGACAGATTTCTGTGGGTTAAGAGAACTGGTGGAGAAGGGACTCCTTCTCTCTGGTCAAATATTCATACCAGGTGACACAGCTTGCTCTGAGAATGAGTGAAAATAATTTTTTTTGACTTGATGGGACTGTAAGACCTGGGAAGGTGGAAAGCAAACCTAGATGCAGAAGGCTTGGAAAAAGAAGAAAGAAAAGAACTGAAGCAAAAGACAGTGCTCTTTTAAGAAAGTCAGCTTTTATTGGTGACTTTTAAACTTTTTTTGACTTGACTCACTATAACAAATATATTTGTAATTCAGTGCATGCACACACACAAAACTGGAATAAAAGTTTCACAAAACAATCTTACCCTTACTATACACTCTGTTCACACACTGGTATCTGCTCTTTGAGTTTGCCCCATTTTTAGTGCTGTCACAACCTCTGAAATTGACTTCTAACAGCTTTATTGATTTCTAACAGCTTCTAAGCAGCATATACATGCTGTGAACCATTTGGATTTTGAGGGAGAGGAAAAGAGGATGTGTTCAGTCTGGGAACCCCCACCCCACTTCCTTGCCTTCCAGATCCCCAGAAAACCACCTTCTCTGGCTACCCTTGGCACTCCCAGCTGGGTGCAAGAAGCACCTGGCTGGCAAGAAAGTCCCCTTTGCTTTATGGAGGCTACCCCTACAGGCCCACAGGTCATGAAGTTTTTAGTTACTCCCATTTTTAAAAAGGCAGGAGCTCTGGCTGGATGGCCCAGTTGGTTGGAGTGTCTCCCTTACACCAAAGAAATTGTGGCTTGATTCTCAGCCAGGGCACATGCCTGGGTTGTAGGTTTGATCCCCGGTTGGGGCATGTAAGGGAGGCAACAAATCGATGTCTCTCTCTCTCGTCCTCTCTTTAAAATCAATGAACATATCATTGGGTGAGGATATATGTTTTAAAAAGGGCAGGAGTCATCTCTGGTTTTACTTTTAAGATGCACAGTCTCCCTTTCATAGCCCTGCAGAGGAGGCTCAGAGGGAGCAGTCTAAGCAGCACTCAGGAGGGCTTTTCTCTGATCTGATGGCGGGGAGGTGGCTGACAGGCCACCGGAGGTGAAGGTAGTTTCTTTCCTGCATGTTTCCGGCTACCACTCATTTTGGTCTTTCTGTGTAAACCTAATTATGGAAGATCTGGAAAACTTGCAGAGTTCAGGATTTAAAAAAAGACATTTGATCAAGACAAAATACCCAAAGCAAGCATGAACTCTGACTTGGATCACTTAAAAAAATTCTTTAACAGGCATTTTGAGGATAATTGGGGAAATTAAATGATATCTAATTGATTTTTTAAGTTGTGATAATGATGCTGTGATCATGCAGGAGATACACACCGAAGTGTCATAGTGTGTGCAGCATGCTGTCAAATGCTCCATAAAAAGGGTGTGTGTGGAGGTGGGGAGGGGTGGCGTGTGGTTGTGTGTACAAAGAAAAACAGGAAGCAAAAGTGGCAAAATGTCAGCAATAGGTGATTCTAGATGAAGGGTATAGGTTCTCATTTTATTATTGTTATTATTCTTTTAACTTTCTTATAGGTTTGAAAACTGAAATCAAATGATGGTGGTGGGAATGAACTCCAATGATTTGACTCAGTGAGTGGAGGACACACAGCCTGGCAACAGCCTCCAGGTTCTGTAGGTAAGAAGCTGCTGCCAAAGCATGGGGGCGGCCTCCTCCCTTTACTGTAGACAGAGAAAGGACAGATGAGTAAACAGTGTCAGGTGGCTGAGAGACAGTGGCTCCATGGGAGAAGAAGGACTTCTGGGAAGGACTTCTAAAGGTTGGAGGTTGCTGGAAACAGAGCACAGTCTTTTGGAACCATTATGAGCCCAAGTGTGAAGAGGAAAATATGAATCTCTATTCATTCTTGAGCTCTGAGGTGCCCTCATGATGTTTGCTGGGGGTTGTGAGCCCAGCCTTTGGATCTAATTCAACCCTGCCAACATTAACTGAACAACTGTAGAAATTAAGCTGCTACACTGTCTACCTGAATGCAGATGAATAACCAAAGGGCCTAGGAACTGAGGACATTGGGCTCAACTCTTGCAGGCAACCCTTACCCTACCCCATCTGAGTTTCCATGTTTGGGTTCATTTGGACAGTGCTCATTGTCAGGTGATGGGGCATACCTAATCCTGCTCCCCCTTGGGCTGCTTTCATGTAGAGTTGGGGGGGATAATGATCCTGTTTGACAGATTTGGGAAGTATGATTAGAAAATACTTTTGTTGTCATAGATTTTCTAAACCCTTGGCATGCCCATGTGGAATGTAGCTGCCTGCAACTTCTTTTTTTCTACAGAGGAAATGAATCAGAAAGTTAACTGTGACTCTTAACCCTGCATCCTGGAAGTTGTAGGTTTTAGATAAAACCAGTTTCCTCATTAGCCAGTGATTAAGAAAATCTGATCTTTAAATTCCCAAGTAGCTCTCATATCCTGTGACTAATCAACACTGACTCTGACTTAAACAAAAATCAGCTGACCTAGAATGCAACCTGATTGTCCATATCCTCTATTTTAATGAAAGTAGTGAAAAGTGAACACTCATGTGTTAAATGAAAATTTTAGCTTCCACTGACAAAAGCTTTTTTTTCCTTTTTTTTTTTTTAATAAAAAGGCTTATTAGGCCATTTCTAGCACAAAAGAAGACCCGTCATGGGCCATGGAGTCTAAACAACCAGCCCCAGGGCCAGGTAGGAAGGATGACATGTCTGTCCTCCTGGAGTTTTGCAAGTGTGTTTTTTTTAAATTATTTTATGCCTTTTTTAAGATTTTATTTATTTATTTTTAGAGAGGGAAGGGAGGGAGAAAGAGAGAGAGAGAGAAACGTCAATGTGCGGTTGCTGGGGGCTGTGGCCTGCAACCCAGGCATGTGCCCTGACTGGGAATTGAACCTGTGATGCCTGGTTCGAAGCCTGCACTCAATCCACTGAGCTACACCAGCCAGGGCTGCAAGTGCTTTTTTAAAAAAATATATTTTATTGATTATGCAATTACAGTTGTCCCAATTTTTCCCCCTTTATTCAACTCCACCCTGCACCCACCTCCTTCAAGTATTCCCCCCACCCCTTAGTTCATGTCCATGGGTCATACATATAAGTTCTTTGGCTTCTACATTTCCTATACTATTCTTATCCTCCCCCTATTTTGTACCTACCATTTATGCTGCCTATTCCCTGTACCTTTTGCCCTATCCTCCTCTCTTCCCGTCCCCACTGATCCCGTCCCCACCCTCCATGTCATCTCCATTTCTGTCATTCTGTTCCTGTTCTAGTTGTTTGCCTAGTTTGTTTTTGTTTTTTAGGTTCAGTTCTTGATAGTTGTGAGTTTATTGTCATTTTACTGTTCCTAGTTTTGATCTTCTTTTTCTTAGATAAGTCCCTTTACCATTTCATATAACAAGGTTTTGGTGATGATGAACTCCTTGAACTTGACCTTATCTGGAGAGCAATTTATCTGCCCTTTCATTCTAATTGAAAGCTTTGCTGGAGAGAGTAATCTTGACTGTAGGTCCTTGCCTTTCATGACCTGGAATACTTCTTTCCAGCCCCCTCTTGCCTGTAAGATTTCTTTTGAGAAATCAGCTGATAGATAGTCTTCTGGGCATTCCTTTGTAGGAATTTCAGATTCTCTCCTTATCTTTAATCTTGGGTAATGTAGTTATGATGTGCTTTGGTGTGTGCTTCCTTGGATCCAGCTTCTTTGGGACTCTCTGAATTTCCTGGCCTTGCATGTCTATTTCCTTCTCCAGATTGGGGAAGTTCTCCATTATTTTCTCAAATAAAATTTCAATTCCTTGCTCTTACTCTTCTCTTTCTGGCACCCCTATGATTCAGATCTTGGAATGTTTAAAGTTGTCCTGGAGGTTCCTAAGCCTCTCCTCATTTTTGATTTTTTTTTCTTCATTGTGTTCTGGTTGAATGCTTATTTCTTCCTTTTGCTCCAAACTGTTAATTTGAGTCCCAGTTTCCTTCCCTTCACTGTTGGTTCCCTGTATATTTATCTTTATTTCACTTTTCATAGCCTTCATGTTTTCCTCTATTTTTTGACTATACCGAACCATTTCTGTGAGCATCCTGATTATCAGTGTCTTGAACACTGCATCTGACAGGTTGGCTATCTTTTTGTTGCTTATTTGTATCTTTTCTGGAGCTTTGATTTGTTCTTTCATTTGAGCCATATTTTTTTTTCTCCTCATGCCTGTTACATTGTAAGGGGCAGAGCCTTAGGTATTTGCCAGGGTGGGGCAACCCACATGGCTGTTTTGTGACACTGTATTGGGGGGGAGGGGTTCGAGAGGGAACAATGCTGCTTGCTCAGCTCTTGCCCTTCTTACTTACCCCTGTTACCCACAAGCAAATTGTACCCTTCTGATGCTGATTCCCAGGTGCGTGGTTTTGTGTACATTCTAGGACCCTGTGGGTCTCTCCAATGAATTCTCCTGTGTGGCTGTGAGTTTCTCCTGCTGCTGCAACACCCACCAGGTTTTTTCAGTCAAAGGTTTTGAAGCTTTCTTTCCCCACACTGGAACCCTGGGTTGTGTGGTCTGTCTTGCTCCCCACTTATTCCTCCTGGTTTATCCACATGCAAATGTGGGACCACTGGGTCCTCCAGCCACCGCCTTGCCGCAAGTCCTTTCAGTCTGGTTGCCAGTCTCCACCCCTCCTAACAGTGTGGATGAATGTTTCTTCTTTAACTCCTTGGTTGTCAGACTTCCATATAGTTCAATTTTCTGTCTGTTCTGGTTGTTTTTTGTTTTTAAATTTGTTGTTGTCCTTTTAGTTGTGCACAGAGGCACAGTGTATCTATCTATGCCTCCATCTTGGCCATGCAAGTATTTTTATACATCAAATAGGGGGAGAAAGGTGTAAGCTGTTCTGAATGGATGTACATTTGCTATAGACAGGGCGATGGGAGAAGGTGAAGGGGGCTCATTCTGGGATAGGCCAATAGAGTCTGCAGCAGAGTTCCTAAAGCTCCTATGTAAATAAGAAGCTGAGGCTTCAGGGCTTTGATGACACCTGGCTAGTCTGTTTTTAGATAATCTCAGAAATCACCTGGAAAAAGTTAATTTAATAATTCCAACAGTCCTGGCTGGTGTGGTTTGATTTGTTAGAGCATCATCCCATGGACCAAAGGATGCAGGTTCAACTCCTAGTCAGGGCACAAACCCATGTTACAGGTTTTCCCCAGACAGGGCAGGGCACATTCAAGAAGGCAAACAATAGATGTTTTTCTCTCACATTTCTCGCCGCCCCCCAATAAGCAATGAAAAAAAGGTCCTTGGATAAGTATAAAAAATAATAATATTCCCAACATACAGTAGTCTTTTGTTGGTTTTGCACTTTGGTTGTTAACTAATTAACTCCATTAGAGGTTTAGAATGAGCCACCCCAAGTATGCCTCAGTGGTATGCAGATTTTGAGCTGGGGCCAATTGAGACCCTGTGGGCTGAAAAGGAAATTCTACTCCCCCCTTGACTGTCTAGCAGAATTTAAATTAGGAACCTGGCTCATATAAGAGCTATTACCAGAAATGATTTTTTACCCATCTGTGTGGCAGGGCAAGCTACTAATTTCTGAACATGTGCTCTGCCTTCAATGACCCGTCAAAGCCCCCAAGGTGCCTTACCTCATCCCTATCTCAGAATGTCTTATATACCGCAACCCCCTCTCTAGCTCTGAACCTCTCCTGCATGTGGGGTCTCTTACTCTCTCATGTATGCATTACACTTGATTATTTTTTCTTGCTAATCTGTCTCATGTCTATTTGATTATTAGACCAGCCATAAAAGCCTTGAGCTTAGGTGAAAGTTTGTCTTTCCCCTAACCCCTTTTTTGCCTCTTTCTTCTACCCTCTGGCTTGCTATAATTTAAGACATGTCAGAATTTTCTCCTTGTCATATACATAGTGCTGAGTGTATAAATCAAATTTATAACAAATATGATTTGACATACATCTGTTCATAACAAAATTCTTACCTTTTTGAATAGGAATGAGGCAAAAATGTGCAGCATGTCTTTTACATAGCTGTAATCAAATGGCTTTTCCCAGTCCAACCTAACCCTTCGTTTATTTTCTCAGTCATGGAATCAACTCCAACACTGACCATTTTCTCTGATACTGTGCACAATAGAACACATGTTCTAGAGGTGCTGAATGAAGTGATGGCACCCAAGAATCTAGTCCCTGATGAACCCTTACCAGGCTGTGTGACCTCTAACCTCAATTTCTTCCTCTGAAACATGAGGGGGTTGAGTAGACCAGATGTGAGGACCCTCCAGCCCGAAGATCCAAAGCTTTCCCAGAAGCTCTCTAGTCATGCTCATGGGAACTTCCACCTCCACCTTCCCTAACCCTGGCCCCTTATCTTGAACACATACACCACGTGGTGTGTGGGACTGGAGGCCAAGGCAGCGGCAATCAGCCCAGGAGCTGTGGAGGGGTGGAGAGCCACACTGGGGTGGGGTGGGAGTGCGGCAGAGACCTAGATGGGATGAAGGGGCCTCCCAGAAAGAACAGGCTCTGGTTTATCCCTGCCAGGTGACTTAGGGTAGAGGGAAGAGGAGGTAAAAAGAGATGTTTTCAGCTTGGGATTTTTAAAACCAGCTGAAGCAGACTTCTGGCCAAGATGGAGGCATACGTAGCCACACTGCGCCTCCTCACACAACCAAAAGAAGGACAACAACAACAACTGTTTGTTTAAAAACAAAAAACAACCATAACTGCCAGAAAATCAAATTTATGGAAGTCTGGCAACAGAGGAGTTAAAGAAGAAATATTCATCCAGACTGGTAGGAGCAGTGGAGATATGCAGTCAGGGTGGAGAGGATGTGGGGCTAGGTGGTGGCTGGCAGACCAGGGAGTCCCATATTCACATGCGGATAAATCAGAAGGAACAACTGGGGAGCAAGACAGACTGCACAACCTAGGATTACAGTGCAGGGAAATAAAGCCTCAAAAGTTCTGGCTGTAAAGATCTCTGGGGGCTATAGTGGTGGGAGAAACTCCCAACCCCACAGAAGAGTTCCTTGGAGAGACCTCCAAGGTCCTAGAACATACACAAACCCATCCTCCTGGGAACCAGCACCAGAAGGGCCCAATTTGCTTGTGAGTAGTGATGGAAGTGACTGAAAGTCTGGTGAGAGCCAAACTAGCAGCATTGTCCCCTCTCTGACTCCTCCCCTACATACAATGCCACGACGGAGCCACATGGATTACCCCACCCTGGCAAATAAATACCTAAGGCTCCACACCTTACAGCATAAAAGGTATGCTGAGACAAAGAAATATGGCCCAAATGAAAGAACAGATCAAAACTCCAGAAAAAGAAGTAAGCAACAAGAAGATAGCCAACCTATCAGATGCAGAGATCAAAACACTGATAATTAGGATGCTCATAGAAATGATTGAGTATGGACACACAATAATGGAAGGAGTGAAAAAGACAAAGTGAAATAAAGATAAATATACAGGGAACCAACAGTGAAGGGAAGGAAACTGGGATTCAAATCAATGATTTGGACTAGAAAAAAGAAATAAACATTAAACTGGAACAGAACAAAGAAACAAGAATTCAAAAAAAAATGAGGAAAGGCTTAGGAACTTCTGGAACAATTTGAAATGTTCCAACATCTGAATCATAGGGGTACCGGAAGGAGAAGAGGAAGAGCAAGGAATTGAAAATTTATTTGAGAAAATAAAAAGGAAAACTCCAAAATGGCGAAGGAAATAGATATGCAAGTCCAGGAAGTTCAGAGAGTCCCAAAGAAGCTGGATCCAAGGAGGAGCATACGAAGACACATCATAGTTAAATTACCAAAGATTAAAGATAAGGAGAGAATCTTAAAAGCAGCAAGAGAAAAGGAGAGAGTTTCTTACAAAGGAATGCTCATAAGACTACCAGCTGATTTCTCAAAAGAAATCTTACAGGCAAGAGGGGACTGGAAAAAAGTATTCCAAGTCATGAAAGGCAAGGACCTACAACCAAGATTACTCTCTCCAGCAAAGCTATCATTTAGAATGGAAGGACAGACTTCTGGCCAAGATGGAGGCATAGGTAGACACACTGTGCCTCCTCACATAACCAAAAAAAGGACAACAACAATTTAAAAACAAAAAACAACCAGAACTGATGGAAAATCGAACTGTATGGAAGTCTGACAACCAAGGAGTTAAAGAAGAAACATTCATCCAGACCAGTAGGAGGGGCGAAGGCAGGTGGCTGGGTGGATAGGACTCCTGGCAAAGTGGTGGCTGGAGGACTGGGGTGGGCAAGGCAGTGGCTGGCTGGCAAGGTGTCAGATGGTGGACCCCACAAGTGGCAGCTGATGAAGTGGGTGGTCCCACATTCACATGCAGATAAGCTGGAAGGAACAACTGGGGAGCAAGATAGACTTCACAACCCAGAGCTTCACTACCGGGAAATAAAGCCTCAAACCTTTGATTGAAAACACCTGTGGGGGTTGAGGCAGCAGTGGGAGAACTCCTAGCCTCACAGGAGAGTTCATTGGAGAGACCCACAGGGTCCTAGACCATGCACAAACCCACCCACCTGGAAATCAGCACCAGAAGGGCCCAATTTGCTTGTGGGTAACAGGGAAGTGACTGAAAACTGACAGAGAGCAGAGCAAGCAGCATTGTTTCATCTCAGACCCTTCCTCCACATATAGCATCACAACTCAGCTATGTGGGTTGCCCCGTCCTGGTGAATACCTAAGGCTCTGCCCCTTACTACATAGCAGATGGGATGAGACAAGAAAAAATGGCCCAAATGAAAGAACAGATCAAAGTCCCAGAACAAATAAAACTAAGCAACAAAGAGATAGCCAATCTATCAGATGCACAGTTCAAAACACTGGTAATCAGTATGCTCACAGAATTGGTTCAATATGATCACAAAATAGATGAAAAAAAAAATGAAGGTTATGCTAAATAAAATAAAGGAAACTGTACAGGGAACCAACACTGATGGGAAGGAAACCAGGACTCAAATCAATGATGTGGACCAGAAGGAAGAAAGAAACATTCAACCAGAACAGAATGAAGAAACAAGAAGTCAAAAAAATTAGGAGAGGCTTTGGAACCTACAATACATCTTTAAATGTTCCAACATCTGAATCAGGGGTACCAGAAGGAGAAGAGAAAGAGCAACAAATTGAAAACTTATTTGAACAAATAATGAAGGAGAACTTTCCCAGTCTGACAGAGGAAATAGACTCCCAGGAAGTCTAGGAAGCTTAGAGAGTTCCAAAGAAGTTGGACCGAAGGAGGAGCACACCAAGGCACATCATAATTACAACACCCAAGATTAAAGATAAGGAGGGAAATTTTTTAAAGATTTTATTTATTTATTTTTAGAGAGGGGGGAAGGGAAGGAGAAAGAGAGGGAGAGAAACATCAATGTGTGGTTGCCTCTCATGCGCCCCCTACTGGGGACCTGGCCTGCAACCCAGGCATGTGCCCTGACTGGGAATTGAACTGGCGACCCTTTGGTTCACAGGTCAGTGCTCAGTCCACTGAGCTACACCAGCCAGGACAGGAGAGAATCTTAGAAGCAGCAAGAGAAAAGGAGACAGTTACCTACAAAAGAGTTCCCATCAGACTATCAGCTGATTTCTCAAAAGAGACCTTGCAGGCAAGAAGGGGCTGGAAAGAAGTATTCCAAGTCATGAAAGGCAAGGACCTACATCCAGGATTACTCTCTCCAGCAAAGCTTTAATTTGAATGGAAGGGCAGATCAAGTGCTTCTCAGATAAGGTCAAGTTAAAGGAGTTCATCACCACCAAGCCCTTATTATATGGAATATTAAAGGGATTTATCTAAGAAAAAGAAGATAAAAAATATGAACAATAAAATGACAGCAAACTCATAGTTATTAACAACCACACCTAAAGCAAAAACAAAAACAAAAACAAACTAAGCAAACAACTAGAACAGGAATAGAACCACAGAAATGGAGATCACATGGAGAGTTATCAGCAGGGGAGTAGGAGGGGAAGAGAGGGGGGAAAGATATAGAGAATAAGTAGCATAAATGGTAGGTAGAAAATAGACAGGGTGAGGTTAAGAATAGTATAGGAAATGGAGAAGCCAAAGAACTTATATGTATGACCCATGGACTTGAACTAAAGGTAGGGAATGTGGGTGGGAGGGGGTGTGCAGGGCGGAGGGAAATAAAGTGGGGAAAATGAGAGTAGTGTAATAACGTAATCAATAAAATATATTAAAAAAAGTAGAATGGAAGGGCAGATAAAGTTCTTCCCAGATAAGGTCAAGTTCAAGGAGTTCATCATCACCAAAACCTTGTTTTATGAAATGGTAAAGGGACTTATCTAAGAAAACGATCAAAACTATGAACAGTAAAATGACAAACTTGCAACTATCAACAACTGAACCTAAAAAACAAAAACAAACTAAGCAAACAACTAGAACAGGAACAGAATAACAGGAATGGAGATCACATGGAGGGTTATCAGTAGGGAGGGATAGGGAGGATCATAGGGGGAAAATACAGGGAATAAGAAGCATAAATGGTAGGTACAAAATAGACAGGGGAGGTTAAGAATCGTATAGGAAATGTAGAATCCAAAGAACTTATATGTGCGACCCATGGACATGAACTAAGGGGTGGGGGGAATGCTGGAGGGAGGTGGGTGCAGGTTGGAGGGGAATAAAAGGGGAAAAAATGGGACAACTGTATTTGCATAATCAATAAAATATACTTAAAAAGTTTGTAAAGTGCCTGTTGAATCAAGGCAACTTTCAGGACTATTCTTGGGCAGTTTGTAACTTTAAAAATAGTCTTTATATTATTTTTCCATTAGAAACAAGTAAAGTTTTGCAAGATAAAAACTTCTGGAGATCTGTTGCACAACAATGTGAATATACTGAACCCTACTGAACTGTACACTTAGAAATGGTTAAGGTGGTACTTTTTACGTTACTTGCTTTTAAACCACAATTTTTAAAAAAAGATTGTATTTATTCTTTAGAGAGAGGGGGAGGGAGGGAGAGAAACATCCACATGTGTGAAAGAAACATCTATTGGTTGCCTATTCAACATCCCTAACCAGGGGCCTGGCTTGCAACCCGGGCATTGAGTCTGACCAGGAATCAAACAGAAGACCTTTTCATTCACAGACCAGCACTCAAGCCATTGAGCACACCATCCAGGGCTTAACCACAAATTTTAAAAAGGGATGGGGAGTCATGAACAAGCTTCACAAAAGTTGAGAACCTTGAAAAGTAACAAAAAGCAAAATCCAACCCTTCAAACACCATTAATTATTTAGCATGGGATACATTTCCTGGCAGTCTTTTATTCTACCGTTAGTTTTCTTAGACTTTACTAGGTACAGACCTGACCTCTGTGGCTCAGTTGGTTGAGCATTGTCCCACAAACTGATAGGTTGCTGGTTCAACTCCCAGTCAGAGTAAATGCTTGGGTTGCCAACTTGGTCACCTGTTAGGATGTGTATGAGAGGCAACCAATTGATGTTTCTCTCCTTCTCTTTTCCCCTCTTTTCCATTCTCTCTAAAAATAAAATAAATGAAAAATTTAAAGAAGAATTAAAATTTTTCATTAGGTGCATGTTGCAGTATGCTTTAAAACAATGCTCTTTGTAAACATAACTTTGCATTAGTGTGGTGCTTCATAAAAGACATTTTTAATGACTGCCCATTATTTTCTAACATATTCTAGTATGTCTGGCCATTTGGGTTGCTTCCTATTTACCACTATTATCAATAATGCTTCAATAAACATCTTTGTGCATAAAATATTATTTGAATTTAGAAGTGAAGATTAGTTCCTAGAAGTGGAATTACTGGGTCAAATGGTTGGAGTAAAAGGATTTTGACACATGTTGTCAGTCCTCTTTCCAGAAAGAGGAATGGCGAGAGGATCACTGTGGGACAGAGCTCAAGACAACTAGAGGATGAGAATCACTTAGTATGGAGGAGGGTAATCCTTACCTTGCCCCTAAACCTCCTCCCCCCATCTCTGGGTGCCTGGAATTCTTCCAGAAGGAGAACAAGCCTTTGTCCCTCCCTCAGAGAGGAGAGGCTTTCTAAGCACTGCTGGCTGGGGGCCTGAGTTCTGGACAAAGGTATGGGCCCTGGCTCTGGTTAGAGGAGAAGAGATTAGAGAGATGGAGGTGGTCCCTGGGAGATCCAGGGTTTCACATAGGAAGGGACAGATGATCCAACTAGCTCTGCCCAGGTCTGCCTCATGGCACTGCCTTGGTGTAATAGAGACTCACTAATACTGCTCTATAGTCCGCAAGGCCACTTTACCTGCCCTCCTCTTCCAAGGGACCATCCCTGGCAGTTTCATTTGCAAAGTGTTCTCTGTCTCTTTCTACGTGATGTTGGCAGTGTGCTCTCTTTGGGACATTAGAGCACAGAACTATCCTACTAATGGAAGTAGCTGGAATACTGCCTTATGGAGCTCTGAGGTCAGACAGGGTGGGCTTAATTTCAGCTCTGTTGCAGGGGACAAGTGGAATAGAACACCAACCCTGCAGGGTTGTTGGGCAGGCTATGTATTGAGTTTCTAGAGTTTTTCCTTTCGTGTCTGGCACAGAGCAGCATTTGACACATTTGACTCAGTGTGTGCACCACAGTGTGTACTGCACCTCTGAGTCCAAGACTGTAGGAGACTGCCTTTTTTTTTTTTGAGGCTACTGGGTTCTAAAATATTAAACCTACATTAAGCAAAATAGAAATTGATCTACACGATTATGTGATTCAAAAGGTGGTTGTGTGTGTGTGTATGTAATAGAGAAGTTTTCTGGTCCCAGACTTTAGTTGGACATGACATCACCATACAGGTGTGTCAACATTGAGCTTGTTGTCTGCCCCTGTATGTCTGTACCAACCACATGATCATGCCCTCACTAAGTGTCCCCCATGATCAGATTGTCCAGGTGTGCCATATTTAGGAATATTACTTTCTGGATTAGATTATAGATCCCTAAGGTTAGAGACTATACTTCCTGTACATTGTCCATTAATATGCAGCACATTACATACTATACAAATGTACCTAGTAAATGACTAAGAATGAAGAAAATAGAGTGGCAGAAAATTTGCAGTGCAGAAGAACTTTCCTCTCCAAAAGGAGGGCCCAGAATATTATGACAAAACAAAGAAAAAATTCTTATTGCCTCCCTATACCACAGCCTTCTCAGAGTAAGGTATAAATTCAGATGGCGTTTTTAAAGTACAGTCAGAATGGTTCACAGCTATGATCAACCAGCTATTTGCCCAAATTTCTTTTTCTTGTCATTCCCTGCTGGTCTAATCGGGAACTAGTTTTGTGTTAGTTGTAGACATGGCCTTGACTGTTCCATTGCCGGGGCAGTAGGGCATGGTGGGAAGGCCAGGAGGCAGATCCATTTCTGCCTTCCCTTTGACAAGCCCAGAGCCTCTGGGGTCAGTGGGCACTCTCACTGCCTAACAGGGTTGCTAGGAAAGCAACTGTGATAATGTAGTTAAAGATACCAGCAAATCGCACACTGCCAGACCAAAGAAATGCAAAGTTCTTAATATTTATTTTCTGTAGTAAAATTATAGCTATTTAGAGAGTTGAACTCAGTTCAAGCTGAGAGCCCCCCTCTCCCAGCTGTCTCAGCTGTTCTCAGGAATTTTGTGGCAGCCACTCCCTCAGTTCTCAGCTGGCTCAGTGATTCAGAAAACATCTCTTCCCACCCACCCTAACAGCTCATCCCTCAATTTTTTTGCCCTTCCCTACTTAAGTATATTTGTGAAGAGCTGCCAAATAGATGCTACATGGCTCATTCATCTAATCAGGCAGAAACAAAGCAATCTGGCGCTGGGTGTCCACAGTGCTCCAGGAAATGAGCTGCCTTCTCCCAGGCATCTCATTTCCACAGCAGGTACTATTCATACTTTTAGAGATGAGGAAACCACGTCTGAGACAGGCCAAGTAACTTGTCTTGGCCACACATCCAAACTCTAGCTTTTTCTTTTCAAAAATTTTATCATATTGTGGTAAAAACACTCAACATGAAATCTATTCTCTTAAAAAAGTGTATACTATATTATTATTACCATAATATAGTACAATGTTCCACAGCCAAATCTTATTCATCTTGCTCAAGTGAAACTGGTTAATAAATCCCCATTGTTATGACCCCAACTTCTTAAACAAGAAACAGGACCCTCGAGCCCTGAGGCTGTGTTTATATTAGCACATTGCAACAGAATTTTTTGGTTGCAATAGAATTGATTGGAAACTGATGAAACTGGAGGAACCATTTTGTCCAATGCTCATCCCACCGGGGGACCACACTGAACAGCTGGCCTCCTCTCCAAGGCCCTGACAGACACCGCGACTTCTCCACCTTCTCATCTGGCTTCTGCTCAGCAGAACAGCTGGAGAAGTGGCACCTCAAGGGTTCTTGACTATTTTTATGTGCCCATCTGCCCTCCAGACTAGGCCTGGCAGGCAGCAACAAGCCCAAGGAATGCCACAGCAGGTGGGTGACACCCTGACAGCTGAGGACGCCAAGGCCTGCTCCTGACTGTTGTTCGAGGGACACTGGAAATGCGGCATGAGGATATCAAAAGGAACAAGAAAGCCTTTTACATGTCATAGTTTGGGGTAGATATGTGTGCCCTTTTCATTTTCTATTTCTAAAATGAGCTGAGCTTGCCCTGCCATTGCCGGGGTCTGGGCATCAGGCTCCAGCAGGGAGCACACTGTGCCAGATGCTTTGGTCAGCTGCTGACCTCAGTCCACCAGGAGAGAGGGCATAGCAAATGCTCTGCAGAGGAGAGGCACTCAAAGAAAGCCTGAGACTTCACCTTGTAACAATAAGACCTGGGTGTCCCTGTGGTGGTCTTGACTGAAAGCTAAGCTTGGAGCAGTCAGGCAGCCAAGCGTTGGCAAGGCTGCCATCAGATTTGTGGTTAGAGGATGGGCTTGTTTCATTCACAGTGTCCTGGGCAGGAGGAAGCATTAAAAAAATCAATTAGTAAAACCCTACTTTTATTCCAGAAAATTTTAAACATACACAGATTAGAGACTAGCTTAATGAACTCCATGTATCCATCACCCAGCTTCATGTAGAAGCATTTCTTAAATGTTAACAGTACAGGGTCTGCCCAGAAAAAGTCCAGCCATTATTAATATAATGAGGATAGTTTGAGTGACACTGATGTAACCTGGCAGCCAGGGAGAGTGGACTGGAATGTGCATGTGTGAGCAATAACTTCACTGGACAAGTTAGTGAGGGTAGTAGACACCGTTGAATGAGCATGTGAACTGTGTGGCCATTGCATTCAAAATGAGCAAACAAGAGCAATGAATCTACATCAAATTTTGCATTAATCTTGAACATTCCTCTGAGGAAACTATTTGGATGATTCAGAAGGCCACAGCTATAGGCAACTGACAATTGGCAGCTTTGTCACAACAATGTGCCCACTCATGCATAATGTCTCATGCAGAGTTTTTTTTTGTGAAACATCAAATTATCCAGGTGATTCAGCCCCTTTACATTCCAGATTTGGCACCCTATGACTTCTGGCTTTTCCCAAAACTAATGTCATCTTTGCAAGGGAAGAGATTTTAGACCATCGATGAGATTCAGGAAAATATTACAGGGAAGATGATGATGATTGGGAGAACTGTGTGAGATCCCAAGGTGCCAATTTCAAGGGGACTGAGGTGTCATTGTCCCATGGACAATGTTTCTCATGTCTTGTATCTTCTTCAATAAATGTCTCTATTCTTCATGTTGCATGGCTGGATACTTTATTGGCAGAACTCATATACCTGTTTTCTATAGAAGAAAAGAAAAAATACGGTATGTTTGTGTCAGATTTACTATAGGAGACCATTCTGCGTGGTGCGGGTCCAGCTCCCACTTGGAGATGCACAGGACCCACACCCACGGAGAGGTTCTTCTGTGGGGAATCAGGCCTGCATTATACCTAGACTGCTATGAGACTTGCTTTAGCTAAAATTCCCTCACTCTGAATTGAGACAGAAAGTGCTTACTGTAACTTCCTAAAATCCGTGCTAAAACTCCCCAGTATGGAGTATAACTGGTAAAACTGTTACTAAGCACAAGGGGGGGCCTGGGATGATATACTATTACCTGAAAGGTACCCTCCAGGTTCGTTATGTCCACCACCAGAGGAAAGACATCTCTCAATGCCAGAGACTCATGAAAAGGAACAGAAATGTTTATTGAATGTTGTACAGACTTAAAGTAGTGACCTAATGTCTTCATCAAAATCCTAAAGCCCCTTAAAACACCCACAAACACACACAGTCCTTCCTTCCCCCTTTGCCCAGTCTGGGGTACCGTATCTCAGGAAAAGAAATAGAAGTCTGTGGCTCAGGCAGCCCCTGGTTCTTCTCAGTAATCCGTCTCGGCTGGTAGGCCTGCCTCTGTTCCCAGCACCATCAGCTGTGTCGCCAGGATCTCTGCTAAAGCCGGGTGGTGGTTCCCCCTTCTAAGGCTGCAGGGGTCCCCACTCTGGCAAAGCCGTGTGGCTCTCCTTTCTATTGCTACAGCTCAGTGGTCCTCTCTGCGCAATGGCTGTGGGGGTCTCCACTCTCGCAAAGCCGCGTGGTTCTCCTTTACATGTCCACAGCTGTGTGGCTCTCTTTGTACAATGGCCATGGGAGTCCCCACTTTGCCAAAGCTGTGTGGTTCTTTCCTTGTGCAATGGCTGCGGGAGTTTCCACTCAGCCAAAACGGTGTGGTTCTCCCTCCAATGACTGCAAGGAGAGGGGGTTGCCACTCCGCCAAAGCCGACTGGCAATTCTCTGCTAAAGCCGCATGGTGATTCTCTCTCACAGGGCTGAGGGAGTCCCCACTCTTGGCTGCACCCTGTTACGATCCCTCCTTTCAGGTTTACACCCACTTTATAACCTTATAAAGGACAATGGATAAAGGTCTCATCTTCTTGTAACTACTTCTGGCTGGACATAGACGTTATCCTACCTACCCTTGGGTCAGGAGTGCCCTGAAAATGTGTGGGGGTGTGTGTGCAGCACAGAGCAAGTCCTTCCTGTAAGGGGAAGGACCTTACAGAATCCTGGTCAGTTGGCTGTCACCAGGAAGTTGCAGGCTTGATGTCCAAAGGCTGGCATTACTGGACTGTTGGCATCCTGGTCATATTCTGGAGGTGACAGATTTGGAAAGAGTTGGAAGAAACAATTAAATCATAACCACTAAATGACAAAGGCAGGAACTTAAGTAAAGAATGGCTTATCTGGAGGAAGGTGTACAAGGCATGTTACACCTATCCAAAACTCTTGTGGCCCACTATACTTCACTCAGGCTGAGGGGAATATATTAGGATTTCCCTCCTTTCAGGTTTCTGGGCCCTTTCTGTCCAAGCCATCAAGACAGAAAAGGGAAAATCAGTGCTAAAGTGAAGCCCACAGATTGCCCAAACCCTTCACCAACCCAACCACTTAGTTCAGCCAAACCGTTGAGTCTCAGGGGGTGATGATGAAAATGGGCTCCTTAAGTGAGGCCTATATTGCAACCAACCACTCAGATAATGAAGTCATGGGCATATGTCCTATGAAAACAGAAGAACACACAGGTTAATTCACACAACAATCCCCAAACCAGTCTCTGTGCCTGTGAGACTGTCTTTTGGGAAGACATTCAGTTGCAAGGTCCTTCCTGCAATGACATTTAGCAATGGCAATTTCACAGGTCCTTTGCACCTGTAAATTGTACATCTTTGGTGATATTACAAACCCAATTTCAACTTTCAAATGAAAACAAACTTTCAAGACAATTAGCTGCACCATTCTGATATCCAATACTGAGCATTGTGATTTTCCTTGAACCACAATTTTTCTCTTTAAGATCACCAGCATTGTTATTAAAAGGACTACTTTGAGTCCTGCTTTTAATTTTAACTGTTCATTTGCATAAACACACCAAGAGCAGCCTGGACCACTTATGATCTTTAATTCTGCTTTGCTGGAACTCACACAGGGAACCTTAGGTTGACTCCTCAATTCGCCCCTCGGGGCACAGAAGCAGAGCCACACATCCGCCATCAGGCTTCGCCTGTACCAGTTGTTTCACTCAAATCCCTGAAGCTTCCATTGTGCCTTCAGGTTCCTTTTGGCCATCTTTCAGGAAAGCAACCTTCGTTCCTTCCCTGGAAAGACTGCCATGAAACGCACAACCTACCAAAGTACCAGGCTCTTCTCATGGGCTTACGCTAGCTTCGCAAGTCAATCCCAGTTCCTCGGGGCTTTCTGGTAACAACCAGAACCCATACGTGCCTCCTTCAGGTGTGACATTCCAGTCAAAGTCTTGGTTAACAAAACCACTATTAATGACTGGTCTTATTGGTTTTCTGCAAAGAAACCTTATCTCATCACTCCTTCAGAATGCCAAATTCTGGAGGGATCAGGTAGGGAGAAAAATACAAAGCATGAAGGAAAATTCTTTTCCTTCTGATATCCACCAGGCTTCTCAAAACTTTCCTACAGAGTGTAAAGTTTCAACCTTCCCTGGAATCCTCAGTTGTCTTTTCAGAGCAGATACAGAGCAAAGTCCAAAACACAGAGTTCCAGAACAATACACAGGTAGAGGCATTCTCTTGCACCAATGCATTCATTGGTGCCTTGCAGAGACATGTTCCTTCAGGCCCTGTCTCTTAGCAGAGACATGCTGCTTTGCCTCTGGCTGAAGCACTCATCAGCCCCAAATGACCCTTCCTGGGTTCCAAGTGGCAAAGACATTCTCCCCAACCGGTTACGGTGACCTTTCACTAGGTCTTACAGTGACCTTAAACAGGTCTTCAAATACAGATTTCTGATCAGAAGCAGAACCACTGTGAGAAATTTGCTCTTTTCCCACAAAACCAGAAAACAAGTAGTTGAGATTTCCTTTACTCCAGGTTTAAAACGTTCACATCCTTTATACATAATTCTACTCATCCAGATTTAACCATCATTCTCTTTTAATCCCTGTTCCTTTCCCACACTGGGAAGGACTATACTTAAACTCAGAACTTATACTCAGCATGTGGCAGCCAAAAGCCCCTAGCACTACAGGTACCTTCCACTAAAAGTCCCTAGATTTTCAGGGACATCCTGCAGCTTTCTGAAGCTTAGACCTTGAAAACACCCTATATAGCAGATGCTCACACTTGGACCTCAGTTCATGACCTTCAGAACCAGAGCCCTTCCTATCAGAACCAGTTACAGAGAGAACCTGACTGGTGCAGTGCCCACACAGCAGCAACACACAGCCCATAATCTGAAGAAAACTCTTAGCCCACCACCTTGTCCAGTTCCAAGATGGCAGCGCCCATGCATGCTGTGTGGTCCAAGATGGCAGCAACCACGCATGTTGGGTCATCCAAGATGGTGGTGCCCACGCACACTCCACCCTCCATGGTGGGGCACTCACGTGGCTCATCCTCCATTTTACCGAAAGTGGCAGTGCACCCACACGGCTTGCTGTCCAACCCCCAACATACATGCAGGCTCTGCTTACACAGCCTAGGGGTTTGGTTCCTCCCCAAACCTGAGTACAGGTTCCCTTACTGCCACCTGGGCTCCCCGAAACTGTAAGTGAGTAGACAGGGCAACCTGAAAGCAGCATACTAACCAAACCATTATCCACAACTCCATTATTCCAAAACGGTGTTCAGAAACCAGTTTTCAACCAAACCATTTTCACGTTTCTGCTCCCTCCCTGTTTCATTTCCTTTTCAACTTTCCAGGCATAATAGGCGGTCAATGCCCTCAGGAGGGGTGCAAAGAAATTCTGGAGACTGGGGAAATTCCAAAGTCTTACTCTCTTGCACCTGTGGGGGTTGGTCTTCCACGGACAATTATTGTCCCACCACAGTCACCAAAAACTGTTACAGTACAACAAGGGGGGCCTGGGACGATATACTATTACCCGAAAGGTACCCTCCAGGTTCGTTATGTCCACCACCAGAAGAAAGACATCTCTCAATGCCAGAGATTCGTGAAAAGGAAAGGAAATGTTTATTTAATGCTATACAGACTTAAAGTAGTGACCTAATGTCTTCATCAAAATCCTAAAGTCCCTTAAAACACCCACAAACACACACAGTCCTTCCTTTCCCCTTTGCCCAGTCTGGGATACCGTATCTCAGGAAAAGAAACAGAAGTCTGTGGCTCAGGCAGCCCCTGGTTCTTCTCAGTAATCCGTCTCGGCTGGTAGGCCTGCCTCTGTTCCCAGCACCATCAGCTGTGTCACCGGGATCTCTGCTCCAGCCAGGTGGTGGTTCTGTTACAGGGTGCAGCCAAGAGGGGGGACCCCAAATAGGCATTTAAAATGGGGTCCAGAACTCAAGGTGTCTAGGAGATTTTAGGATGTCCTCACCCCCACCCCCCAGGGCGTGAATTGGGGGAAGGGACAAATAGAGCAGGGCCTTTGAGAGCTGTTTCACATAGCAACAGCCTGGTAGCTAACCTCTGGTGTGGTCATTTAACATATCTATAGCCTTTGGCTGGTTGCTTAGATATGTTAAATAGCTGTGGCCATGCTCTGAGCCAGGGGAATGGAAGTAACTACCCCACCAAGATGTAACTGGGGGGCAGGTCCCCTGAGTTACAGCACCTGCATGGGAGCTTGGAGAAGATTGGCTCCAGGACATGGGGTCGTACCTGCCCAGACTCATGATGGCAGTCCAGTAAACTGGAAGGATATAAGTTCTGGCATGTGAAGCCCAAGTGTGGGAGGAGTTGAAAATGGGGCTGCAAAGGAAGACTGGCGCGGGGATTTAAACCCAGACATGGCAGCCATTGAGAGGGACAACCATGCAGCTGTGGAAGTGCAGAGAGGATCACAGCTATTGGAGGGAGAACCACGCGGCCTTGACAGAGTGGGGACTCCCCCTTCCTACATCTTTGTAGGAGAGAGAACCATGCAGCTTTGACAGAGTGGGGACTCCCGTGGCCCTGGGAGAGAGGACCACGTGCCCTTGCCAGAGTGGGGACCCCCCCGCAGCTTTAGAAGGGGGAACCACCACCTGGTTTTAGCAGAGATCCTGGTGACTCAGCTGAGGGTGCCAGGAACCCAGGGAGGTCTCCCAGTCGAGATGGAGTACTAACTGGAAATAACCAGAGGACTGCCTGAGCCATGGACTTCTATTTCCTTTCCTGAGATATGGTACTCTGGACTGGGCAAAGGGGGAAGGAAGGAAGGAAGGAAGGAGTGTGTCTGTTTGTGGGTGTTTTAAGGGACTTTAGGATTTTTGATAAAGACATTAGGTCACTACTTTAAGTTTGTATAGCATTAAATAAACATTTCCTTTCCTTTTCACAGATCTCTGGCATTGAGAGACGTCTTTCCTCTGGCGGCGGACATGACGGACCTGGGGGCTTTTTTTCAATAATAGTATATCGTCCCAGGTCCCCCTTGTTTGTTCTGTAACAGTTCCCCCTTCTAAAGCTGCATGAGTTTCCACTCAGCCAAAACCACATGGTTCTCCCCAATGGCTGTGAGGAGTGGGGGTCACCACTCTGCCAAAGTCGAGTGGCGATTGTCTGCTAAAGCCGCATGGTGATTCTCTCTCAGAGGGCCAAGGGAGTCCCCACTCTTGGCTGAACCCTGTTACATAACCACTTTTCCCTTTGCATTTGCAAATATCCTTCTTCTGTGATGTGATTAGCCGCATCATCTCTTTTGTTTTCTGTAAAAGGTAACCACCTAAAGTGAACCTGTGCATAGTAAATGAGGACCATCATGTAATGTGCCCAGAAAAGAAATAAATGCTGGTCATGGCAGTGGCTAAGGCTCTTTTCTCCCCTTGAGAGAAAAGCCATGCTGTCCCTCTTCTTCCACAGGACTCGGTAGTCCATGTGAATTTCTTGTGCCTCATCCACAATGTGGCAGACCCCACGAGCTGGGGTCCTGGTGCCCAGGAACAGGGACCCAAGGCTATGAGCCATTGTGGACAACACACCAACTTGGTTGGTGTACGCATGTATCAGCCCAGATAAGGGCTGACGACACGGAGTGCTTTTCGGTTAGGTCATAGGGTGTGTTGGATTTCAGAGGAAAAGGGTTTTCTCCCTAGGTTGCCCTCTCTTGCAACTGCTTTGCAACTGAACTGTACCTCCTTTAGTAAGCAGGAGCCTTGCTCTCTCTCTCAAATATTTGCTGCAACCTCCCGGGTGCGGGTCAAGCAGTTAAGAGCCACAAGGGCGCTCACCACATCACTGTAAAAACACCCACAAGCCGATCCCCGAGTCACAGCCCCCAACTAGGTCTAGACTTAGGAGAAAGAGCAAAGGTTTTTCCTTTAATCAGCTTTAAAAACATCAACTAGTTACAGGACAATTTACAAGCATCTCAGCAAATTCTTTCTTTTAAGCTGCCTCTTGTGGTCTCTTCAGTTTTGCTCTTTCCCTCTGTCTGCTGCATAAGGATTTAAACATGCAGGTAGAGAAAAGATAAAATTGATACTGGTTTTGTAATCGCTGTGCTTGTGGTGGGAGGAATTTCAGAAAAAGGTTCTTTTATTTGTTAAAAAATTTCTTTTAACTCAGTATCTGTAAACACCGATCGTTTCCTTGGGGAAGAACTGGCTATTCTCCCAGAGGGAACAGTTAGTCAATTGAGTCACAAAAGGCCCTTGGCGTGAAACCATTTTTGTCTAAAACATACTTTTTCAGAGCACCCCCCTCCCATCTTTCCCACTTTCCTTGAAAACTCTGAACCTAGGAGCTACCAGGTCTGGAGAACAACAGGGCAATTAACTTGCTGCTTAAACTCATTGCTGCTTGCAGAAACAGCAGGGGACCTGTCTTTCCAAGCAAGCTAAGTAAATTATTAAACAATGTCCTGATTGCCAAGCCCTTAGCAATGCACTCCCTTCTACAGGAGTTAATCCTCAAGGAGTAAGTTCTCAAATAATTTGGCAAACAGATGTCGCTCATTACACTCCCTTTGGGAAATTCAAATATATTCAGATTTCTATTGATACTCACTCTGGTGCCCTACATGCATCTGCTTTAACAGGAGAATCTGCTAAAAATATACAAGCCTTTAGGTTTAGCTTGAGGCCTTTAGTCATTTAGGATGGCTGCAGCAAATTAAAACTGATAATGGCCCTGGACACCTTGCCTATTCTACTCAGGTTTTTCTTCAGCATTGGAATATCCAACATAAAACAGGAATACCTTACAATCCAACAGGCCAGGCAATTATAGAACAGGCTCATCATACTTTTAATAATCTTAAAAAACAGAAAAAGGGGGAGTTATGAGTCCTTCCCCCCAAATTTGATTATGTTAGCCATGTTTACCTATAATTTTCTAAATTGTGGTGAATCACTATGTGCTCCAATTGAGAAGCATTTTCAGAAGAAAGAGCCGAAGTCATCTTATCCTCAGGTTTTATATAGAGATTCTCTGAGAGATGGCTCTTGGCAGGGCCCTGTAGATCTCTTAACTTGGGGAAGAGGGTGTGCATGTGTTTCCATTCCTACAGGTCCTGCCTGGCTGCCAGCCAAAAGAGTAAAGCCTTATCATGAGTTGGATGGATGCCAAGCTCTGCTACCTGGAACCAAAAACCGATCGACTGACAGACCGGATGGCCCAGCTGACCCTGAAGAACCAGAAGGAAAATGACACCCACACCGTAACTCACACAGGCCTGGGTCCTCCAACGGAGGAGGATGGGGCCTGCCCCAATGACAGGGGCCGAGGCTCAAGCACCTCCTGTAGAGGACAACAACCCCTCAGTGCCCCATAATGTTCCCTTTAGGCGTGTCCTCACCACATGGGGGGACATCAAGGCTCTTAATGCTCGATCAAAGGCCTTACAGAACAAAAAGTGTTCCAGACCCTCGACAATAATCTTACAATGGATGAACCCTAAAAACTGGTTCAATGGACTGAATTTATGAGTTTGGGTCATGGCAGCCCTTGGATGCCTTCTTGTCTTAATCCTTATTTATGCTTTATGATGTATATAAAGGTTGTTTTCTTGAGATCAAATTTGGGAACAGCAAATAGTAGGTTTCACAGGATTAACAGCTACAATTGCATTTACCAAAAAAAAGGGGAAGATTAGATGTTGGGAACCACCCTGCCTGGTTTTGGAAGCTGTAACCCCCATGGCTAAGGCTGAGTGAGACATTTTGGGATCATAAGCCACTGAGGAGACAAAGCTTATCTCCCTGGGAAGGGCACCACCTCTGCTCCTTTTACTTCACCCTGCCTGGCCCCCGATGCTTGATCAGTTAGCCAATGATGGGTAAGATTCCTCAAGGGAGGGACAACCTAAGACAGGCACAATCATGAGGAGGTTCTCAGCAATGGACTTGGGGGGCTATAGAAAAAGGGGGTGATGGACCCTTGCCCATCGGTTTTGACATAGCCTGAGTCCTCATTCTGTCTGAGAGAAGTCTCCTAATCTCTTGGCTGCCTTACTTCCCCTGCTGGACCTAAGCCTGAAACAATGCCAGAGGTGAATGCAGCCCTGTGCTGGAAAGGGCGGGTTTCCCAAGGTGATCAGGCCTAAGAAAGAATGCATAAAATCCTATGAAACCTACTTTGCTAATACCCTCAATTTAAATGATAAGGGTCCAAGCCTGAAATGAGTTTGTTTTCTCCAAAGTTTTATGGCCTTTTAGCTATTTGACCATGACTAAAAATAGGCCCTCAAAGTTCTTTGAATGTTATCTATTTGATCATTACTGCTGGACAATGATTGATGGGCTTAATCTGAGAATGTTGGTCTTTGGAACTGCTGGTTGCTTACTGATTGTAATAATGTTCTGTGTACTTTGACACATTTGCAAATTATTTTCCCAGGGTCATGTGAGAGACCAACAAGTAGCAAGCTTTGTGGGATCTATAGCGGTCCTAACTAAAAACAAGGGGGGAGATATAGGATACTGTTCTGCGTGGTGTGGGCCCAGCTCCCACTCGGAGATGCACAGGACCCACACCCACGGATAGTTTCTCCCATGGGGAATCAGGCCTGCATTATACCTAGACTGCTATGAGACTTGCTTTTGCTAAAACTCCCTCACTCTGAATTGAGACAGCAAGTGCTTACTGTAACTTCCTAAAATCCGTGCTAAAACTCCCCAGTATGGAGTGTAATCGGTATAACCACTTTTCCCTTTGCATTTGCAAATATCCTTCTTCTGTGATGTGATTAGCGGCATCATCTCCTTTGTTTTTCATAAAAGGTAACCACCTAAAGCAAACCTGTGCATAGTAAATGAGGACCATCATATAATGTGCCCAGAAAAGAAATAAAGGCTAGTCATGGCAAGGGCCGAGGTTTTTTCTCCTCTTGAGAGAAAAGCCATGCTGTCCCTTTTCCTCCACAGGACTCGGTAGCCCATGTGAATTTCTCGTGCCTCATCCACAATGTGGCGCAGACCCCACGAGCCAGGGTCTGAATCAATTTACTATAAGTGTTTTAATTTGTTCTTTTCATGAAGAAATGGGAAAATAAATGGGTCAGATATTTTGAAGATAATATATTGAATTTCTGTTACATCTTCCTTTTCCCTTAGGTAAAGGGTGTTTACTTTCCAAGCACTGATGGATGCCTGCTATGTGCCAAGCTTCCTTCCATGTTCTGTGTTTGGACCTACTGGAACAGCATCTATCAGCACTTAAGGTCTAAGAAGAGGTGAATTGAGGCCAGCACCGGTGGGACTTTGAGAAAGGAAATTAAAATCTAAATTCTAGGCTTCCTCATGTGTAGAGTAATCAAGATAGTGTCGATCTTAACTATTATTGTGAAAATGCAATACAACCATCTTTAAACCACAGAAGTATTTTGTAATGATAAAAATATTCCTGAGCCCTGGCCATGTAGCTTAGTTGGTTAGAGCATTGTCCTGATACGTCAAGGTTGTAGGTTCAATCCCCAATCAGGGCACATACCAGAAGAAACCAATGAATGCATAAATAAGTGTAACAACAAATCATTGTTTCTCACTCTCTCTCTCTCTCAAATCAACTAATTAATTAAAAAGTTATTAAAAAAAGAAAAATATTCAAAAATATAAAAGTTATTTGGACTGTTCTTGAACCAACAAGGGTCAGAAACACTCTCATGGGACCCTAAAATTACCCTCCTAGTTGGAGAGGCTGGAAAACTGAACCACATCTCTGTAAGCAATCTGTTCCAAGCGTTCTGGATGTAAATGGTGGTTTGGCCAGAGGCTTGGGGGCCTGGTTAAGAAGTAGGATTCTCTCTTGCTCTTCCTGTGACCCAGCAGGACCCTCCTTAGTCTCAGTGAGGGTTTTGAGGAGCAGTCATGGAGCCATCTAGGCAACCCTTACTCCAGCTCTTCCAATGACTCTGAGCACCTCATGTAAGGAGTAGGGAAAAAACTTAGACCATGAGAAAATAGGAACCTAGCTAGTTAGAGCCAGGAGATTACTAGGTTACTGAACAAACATCCTGCCTTCCCGCCTTATGCAAGAATGCTTGGTTTGAAATTCCCGTGCGTGGTCTTTGTAAGCAAATTGCTAACTGCCACGTCTGCTTCTGTATAACGCTTGCTTGCCCACCCCTATATAAGGACTTAATTGTAAGCGCTCGGCGCATCTCTCGTTTGCAGCCCCTTGTGGGTACTGTGTCTCTGGACACTCTGAGAGTTCGCCCCTGCGCAGGTTAAACTTGGCCAATAAAGTAACATCCTTGATACCCTGAAAGTCTCTGACATTTGTTCTCGCGTTTGCTGGATGCAACACTCACTCTCTGGGTTAAATCTTTTTCTGTTTGAACTGTGTAGAATGACTACTCTTCCTACAGCAAATTCTGTCTGAAAAGGGCAACTCAGAGAATAAAAGAAGGACCACCCACAGTCCTGGGGCAGCTGTTGGAGCCTTCACTCTTTTTCCTGTTTCTACTTGGTTTGGTCTCTGTGTTGATCTCTTAGGCTCTTTATGTGGCAGATGCCTTGGATGCTGCTTGGACCAGCCTGGGCCATGGGGCACATGAGAAGTTCATGTTTGGCATCTCCATCCAAACGATGTAGACTTGGTACCAGCTGTTCCTCAAGAAGGACATTTGTGTCACCTGAAGAATAGGAAGAGATGCTTTTCAGAGAGAAGCAACACATGACATAGAAACTTTTAACCAAGACAACTAAGACAAGCACTAGACTCTGGCACCTGGGGGCTCTGTTTGCTGTTGCTGAGTGATCCTGTACACCAACCACCCTGGAAACACAGTGGCTTAAAAGACAGGCATTTCTTTTCTTCCTCCTCTGGCTGCTGCCTGGCTGGCTGCTCTGAAGGCCATCTGGATGAGGCTCTAGGCTACAGGGCAGGTTCAGATCTGCTCCCTTTATCTCACTTTGGAACCCTGCTGAAAGGGCAATGGCTACCTGGAGGTGTTCTTGTTATGATGATCACTAGAGTGCCCAAGGGCCAAGCCAGGCATGCAAAATGAGGGCTCAGCTCAGGTTCTAGCTGCTAATACACCAAGCCCTTCATTGAGGGTTCCGGCACCTGGCAAGACCATGTACACCAGGAAGGAGAAACCAACCCAATCTCCCTAGGAGCTTAAGAAATGAGTCTACTCTCAGAGAAGCAGAGAGGAGACTTTCTCATGTTTGATGAATTGAGTTAACTTGAGTGTTTGCTTTTACAAACTATTTTTCTCATGTTTGTGACCTGTGTTAGATATCTTTATTATTGTTTTTATTATTTTTTGCAGCTATCAGGAACTACATGTATTTCTGTCATTTAATGAAACCTTACTATTTTCAGCTTGTTTTAACATCTATTACCTTATTGAAGAAAAATAGCATTAAACCCATTTAACAGATGAGGAAATTAAATCTGAGAAGTGTCCAATGTAGCATCCAGCAAACTCGAGAACAAATATCGGAGACTTTCAGGGTATCAAAGATGTTACTTTATTGGCCAAGTTTAACCTGCGCAGGGGCGAACTCTCAAAGTGTCCAGCGACACAGTGCCCACAAGGAGCTGCAAAGGATAGCTGCGCCGAGCACTTACAACTATGTTCTTATATATGGGCGGGCAAGCAAGCGTTATACAGAAGCAGACGTGGCAGTTAGTAATTCGCTTACAAAGACCGCGCGCAGGAATTTCAAACCAAGCATTCTTTCATAAGGTGGGAAGGCAGGATGTTTGTTCATTAACCTAGTAATCTCCTGGCTCTAGCTAGCTAGTTTTCTATTTTCTCATTAAAAAACTACAAAGCACTGCTTATCTAGCCTACCCAGGGGAGAGCGTCTGCTAGACACAGGATGTTTGCTTTAACTGTACTTTGTCTCTTTTATCATTTCTTTTTAGCTACAATGTGGTTCTTGTCTATTAAGGTTAAATTTAGTTCTTAATTTCCTTGTTAATTTCCAACATCCAATAACTCCCCCCAAAACAACACAGCTAGCAAAAGAGCAGAACTGGAAGTAGCACCTAGGTATTATTTAAATCTTCAAGAATAATTTATGTCTGGCAAACACAGGGTGCTATTTTAAAAATGGGAAGAGTTAGCACAGTCATAAGATAATCAATCGTTTAATAAAAGCACAAAGTAATTTCTTTTTATTCCTAGTTAAATAAAACTATATATAGTGAAACTGCTAATCAAGTGATATTTGTAGCATAATTTGTTTACCAAATCATCTTAGTAATCTTCGACTATTATTTTATTTTTAAGAAATGTTGAGGTGATGTCCCTTATATGACTTGGTAGCTGCTAGCTAAATGATGCTGTTGTCTGAGCCACGGTCTGACACAGGAAATGCTCCAAACTCTCCCAATGCATGTCTTGTGTGGAGAACTGCTGTTAACACCAATGATACTGCTCTTCATCTTCATTAGTTCCACAAAACTAACTTTAACTCCATTGAAAAGACTTCTAGACTTTCTAATACTACCTAAGATTTTATTCAATATCTCTGTTACTAACCAAGCCATGAAAATACCTTAAGGGAATGCTATATTTAATTATTGGCTTCATCTTATTAGTTTTTATTAATATTCAAGCCATGAAGCCTCATACATATTATTTGGCAAAGTTTTGTGATTCAGTAACTTGAAATATTATAAAACATTATATTTTTTTACCAAATCACAAATGCATTTTAATGTATTGGGTTGGCTAAAAAGTTTGTTTGTTTTTTAGATTTTATTTACTTATTTTTAGAGAGAGAGAGAGAGGGAGAGAAACATCAATGTGTGGATGCCTCTCACACATCCCCACCTGGGGGACTGGCCCACAACCCAGACATGTGCTCTGACTGGGAATCAAACCAGCAACCCACCAGTTCACAGGCTGGCGCCCAATCTACTGAGCCACACCAGCCAGGGCTGTTTGTTTTTTCCTGTACAGAAGCTCTAGTAGTTCTTGGTTGTCTTTAACTTCACTCAAAACAATTTTATTACAATCAGCAATGAAAGAGGAGAGATTACAACGGATATCACAGAAATACAAAGGATTGTAAGAAATTACTATGAAGAACTATATGCCAAGAAATTTGAAAACCTAGATGAAATGGACAAATTTCCAGAAAAATATAATCTTCCAAAACTCAATAAAGAAGAAGCAGAAAGCCTTAACAGACCAATAACAGCTGATGAAATTGAAACAGTAATCAAAAGCTTTTGCCACACAAAAGCCCTGGACCAGACGGTTTCACAGGAGAATTTTACAAAGCATTTAAGGGAGAGCTAACCCCTATCCTCCACAGATTATTTCAAAAAATTCAAGAAGATGGAACAGTCCCAAACTCTTTTTATGAAGCCAGCATCATCTTAGTCCCAAAACCAGATAAAGACACAACAAAGAAAGAAAACTTCAGGCCAATATCACTGATGAACATAGATGCTAAAATCCTCAACAAAATATTGGCAAACTGCATTCAGCAATACATTAAAAAGTTCATACACCATGATCAAGTGAGATTCATCCCAGGGATGCAAGGATGGTACAATATTTGCAAATCAATAAACATAATACACCACATAAACAAAATGAAAGACAAAAATCACATGATCATATCAATAGATGCAGAAAAAATGTCTGATAAGGTACAGCACCCATTTATGATAAAAACACTCAGCAAAGTGGGAATAGAGGGAGCATTCCTCAACATAATAAAGACCATGTATGAGAGACCTACAGCCAACATCATACTCAATGGGCAAAAACTTAGAGCTTTCCCACTAAGATCAGGAACAAAACAAGGATGCCTGCTTTTACCATTCCTAGTCAACATAGTACTGGAAGTCCTAGCCATAGAAATCAGAAAAGAAAACGAAATAAAAGGCATCCAAATTGGAAAGGAGGAAACAAAACTGTCATTGTTTACAAATGACATGAGAGTGCACATAGAAAATCCTATAGACAAGGCCAAAAAACTGCTCGAGCTAATAAATGAATTTGGTAAAACAGCAGGATACAAAGTCAATACTCAGAAATCAAAGGCATTTTTGTACACCAACAATGAAACATCAGAAACAGAAATCAGGAAAAAAAAATCCCATTTGATAGAGCAACAAGAAAAATAAAACACCTAGGAATAAACCTAACCAAGGAGATAAAAGACCTGTACTCAGAAAACTAAACAACACTAAAGAAACAAATTAAGGAAGACACAAACAAATGGAAGCACATACCATGCTCATGGATTGGAAGAATTAACATAATCAAAATGGCCAAACTACCCAAAGTGATTTATAGATTTAATGCAATCCCTTTTAAAGTACCCATGGTGTATTTCACAGATATAGAACAAACACTTCAGAAATTTATATGGAACCATAAATGGCCCTAAATAGCTGCAGTAATTTTGAGAAAGAAGAACAAAGCAGGAGGGATCACAATACCTGGTATCAAACTGTATTACAAGGCCACTGTAATCAAAACAGCCTGGTACTGGCATAAAAAACAGGCACATAGACCAATGGAACAGAACAGAGAGCCCAGAAATAAAACCAAGTCTTTATGGTCAATTAATATTTGACAAAGGGGGCAGAAGCATAAATGGAGCAAAAGTAGCCTCTTCAACAAATGGTGTTGGGAGATCTGGACAACTACATGCAAAAAATGAAACTTGATCACCAACTTACACCATACACAAAAATAAATTCAAAGTGGATATAATACTTAATTATAAATCATAGAACCATAAAAGTCCTAGAGGAAAACATTGGCAGGAAAATCTCAGACATTCCATACAGCAACATCTTCACAGATATGTCCCCTCAAGCAAAGGACATAACAGAAAGAATCAACAATGGGACCTCATCAAATTAGAAAGTTTCTGCATGGCTAAAGAAAACAGCATTAAAATGAAAAGAGAACCAACTATATGGGGAAATATATTTGCCAATGTTACCTCGTACAAGAGTTTGAGCTCCAAATTATATAAAGAACTCACATGACTCCACTCAAGGAAGACAAAAAATCCAATTTAAAAAATGGACAAAAGATTTGAACAGACACTTCTCCATGGACATACAGAAGGTCCAGAGACATATGAAAAGATGCTTAGTATCATCAGCCATTGGAGAGATGCAAACTAAAATCACAATGAGATACCACCGCACACCAGTGAGAATGGCCAACATAAACAAATCAACAAACAAGTGTTGGAGAAGATGCGGAGAAAAGGGAATCCTAGCTGGTGGCAATGCAGACTGGTGCAGCAAACTGTGGGAAACAGTATGGAGTTTCCTCAGAAAACTAAAAATGGAACTGCCTTTTGTTCCAGCAATTCCACTGCTGGGATTATACCCTAAGAATCCTGAAACACCAATCCAAAAGAATTTATGTACCTCAATATTCATAGCAGCACAATTTACAATAGCCAAGTGCTGGAGGCAACCTAAGTGCCCATTAGCAAATGAGTGGGTCAAGAAACTATGGTACATTTATACAATGGAATTCTACACAGCAGAGAGAAAGAAGGAGCTTATACCCTTTGTGACAGCATGGATGGATCTGGAGAGCATTATGCTAAGTGAAATAAGCCAGATGGTGAGGGACAAATACCATATGATCTCACCTTTAACTGGAACATAATCAACAACAATAAAAAAAGCAAACAAAACATAACAAGAGACATTGAAATTAAGAACAATCTAACTATAGCCAGAGGGGATCGGGGAGAAGACAGTGGGGAGAATGGTTTTCAGTAACTACTATAAAGGACATATGGACAAAACCAAGGGGGCGGGTGAAAACAAGGGAGAGAGAGAGGGGCTTGGCTGGGCTGGGGGGCAGAGGTGGGGAGAAAATGCAGACAACTGTAATTGGGCAACAATCAAATAAAAAAAATTGTATTCTGCACATATGCAAAAAAACCCAATTTTGTTAGATTGTATTGTGACAGCTGTCATATCAGCATGCATTTTTTTAAAAATTGTCAAACTTGGTAAATTTTTATGTAGCCATTTTAATATTGAAGATGGAAGAAAGTAAACAACATTTTGGGCATATTTTGCTTTATTATTTCAAGAAAGATAAAAATGCAACTTAAATGCAAAAAAAGTTTGTACAGTGTATGGAGAAGGTGCTGTGATTGATTGAATGTGTCAAAAGTGGTTTGCGAAGTTTTGTGCTGGAGATTTATCTCTGGATGATGCTTCATGTTAGAGCAGACCAGTTGAGGTTGAGAGTGATCAAATCGAGACATTGAGAATGATCAACATTATACCATGTGGGAGATAGCTAACATACTCAAAATGTTCAAATCAATAAAGTTATTGGCGAAAATGAAAAATGTGTCTTCTATTTTATGGATAAAACTAAATGAACTTTCTGGACAACTTAATACTTGATTCGACATAATCAATAGAAAAAATACTTTTCTTCTGGAGTTGAAGTTTGATTGTGTTTATCTCCAAATGATGTTTCATATACTTCTAGTTCTATAGTATCTTCTGCTTCTAACTCATAGTTCATCTTATTTTATATATTTGATCACTTTTATAATTCATGGAATTAAATTATCATCTTTAATAACTGAAAAATTTCTTTATTATACAACTAAAGGCAGCATTAATGTCTCTATCAGATCATAATGTATAGGTTCCAGATATCTACAAAAAGATTTGATTTTCCTGAATCTTAAGGACTTCCATTCTACAGTTTTGTTGTTTTTTATTAAAGTCAATATATAAAACATCATACAGCTGTCAGGCCACTTTTGCTGCTATAGCCCCACATACTGCCCACAAGGCCCAACCAATCTTTTTTTTATTATATATATTTTATTGATTATGCTATTACAATTGTCCCATTTTCCCCCTTCACTCCCCTCCACCCTGTACACCCTCTCCCACACACATTTCCCCCTTTAGTTCATGTCCATGTGTCATAAGTTCTTTAGCTTCTACATTTACCATACTATTCTTGCCCTCCCCCTGTCTATTTTCTACTTACCATCTATGCTACTTATTCTCTGTACCTTTTACCCCTCTCTCCTCCTCACTCCCCTGTTGCTAACCCTCCATGTGATCTCCATTTCTGTGGTTCTGTTCCTGTTCTAGTTGTTTGCTTAGTTTCTTTTGGTTTTGCTTTCCGTGTGATTGTTAATAATTGTGAGTTTGCTGTCCTGTTACTATACATGTTTTTAATTTATCTTCTTTTCTTAGATAAGTCCCTTTAACATTCATAAAATAAGGGCTTGATGATGATGAACTCCTTTAACTTGATGTTACCTGAGAAGCACTTGATCTGCCCTTCCATTCTAAATGAAAGCTTTGCTGGATAGACCAATCTTGGATATAGGTCCTTGCCTTTCATGACTTGGAATACTTCTTTCCAGCCCCTTCTTGCCTGCAAGGTCTTTTTTGAGAAATCAGCTGACAGTCTGATGGGAACTCCTTTGTAGGTGACTGTCTCCTTATCTCTTGCTGCTTCTAGGATTCTCTCTGTCATTGTATCTTGGCTAATGTAATTATGATGTGCCTTGGTGTGTTCCTTCTTGGGTCCAACTTCTTTGGGGCTCTCTGAGCTTCCTGAACTTCCTGGAAATCTATTTCCTTTGCCAGAATGGGGAAGTTCTCCTTTATTATTTGTTCAAATAAGTTTTCAATTTCTGGCTCTTCCTCTTCTCCTTTTGGTACCCCTATAATAGTTGTTGGAACATTTAAAGATGTCCTGGAGGTTCCTAAGCTTCTCTTCATTTTTTGGAATTCTTATTTCTCCATTCTTTCCTGTTTGGTTGTTTCTTTCTTCCTTCTGGTCCACTCTATTGTTTTGAGTCCCAGTTTCCTTCCCAACACTATTGGTTCCCTGTGCATTTTCCTTCATTTCTCTTATTGTAGCCTGCATTTGTTCATCTAATTTGTGACCAAAATCAACCAATTTTGTGAGCATCCTGATCACCAGTGTTTTGAACTGTGCATCTGATAGGTTAGCTATCTCTCAGTCGCTTAAGAGGGTGGGTTCTGGGGCTTTGATTTGTTCTTCTGTTTGAGCCATCTCTCTCTCCCTCTCTCTCTCTCTCTCTCTTTTTTTTTGGTCTGGTCACACCTGTTACAGTGAGGGGCGGAGCCTTAGGTGTTCACCAGGGCAGGGCATCCCAGTCGCTGGGTTGTGAAGTTGTATGTGGGGGCGGGGTTGAGAGGGAATAATGATGGTTGCTCCATTCTCCGAGGGACCTCAGTCCCCTCTGCTGCTTCCCCCAAGCAAACTGGGCCCCTCTGGTGCCAATTCCCATGTGGGTGGGCTTGTGCTCACCATGGGACCCTCCAACCTCAACTCCCACAGGTGTCCTCCATCAGTGTCCCGAGGCTCTATTTCCCAGTCCTGTGATCCTGGGTTGCACACACTGCCTTGCTTTACAATCACCGCCTCACTGGGTCTGCCAGTTGCCAGTTGCCACCCCTGGTCTGGGGTCTGCCAGCTGTCACCTGCGCACTCAGGGTCCACCAGCTGCGGTCTTGCATGCCCCGGATGCCTTACACACCCCTGGATGCCTTTTGCGCCCCGTCCCACTGCTCTCTGCTCTCTGCGCTGCAACCAGCACCTGGTTGCTTGTTTCCGCCCCTCCTACCGGTCTGGATGCATGGGTCTAATTCAACCTCTTGGTTGTCCAACTTCCATTCAAATCAATTTTCTGTCATTTCTGGATGTTATTCTGTGTCTAAATTGTTGTTGTCCCTATCTTGGTTGTGCATGGAGGTACGGTGCATCCACCTATGCCTCCATCTTGGCCGGAAGTCCCCAACCAGTCTTTTTATATTAGTTCCCTACTTATCAGGCATATTAGTTATTTCTTGAGAATTCTTATGTGATATCTGGCTGTAAATAAAAAGTTTATTGGGGCATGATCTAAAGCGATTCCAGATTTACACCTTTTGTTGTATTATCCAGAAGTAATTTAAATAAAGATATTTTGACAGAGACTTAGACATCTGAAAATTTTCCAAAACTTTGCTCAACTAGACTTTTTCCTGGCCCTTCTGTACAAAATCTAATGGAATTTTCAAGCAAATATTTCTTATTGAAGCCATTTTTCTTTTCTTTAAAAATTTTTAAAAAATATATTTTCTTGATTATACTATTACAATTGTCCCATTTCTCCTCCCTTTATTCCCCTCTGCCTTGCACTTGCCCTCCCACTCACATTCCCCCCACCTCCAACCTTAGTTCATGTCCATGGGTCACACACAAAAGTTCTTTGGCTTCTACATTTCCTGTACTATTCTTTTTTTTAAAGATTTTATTTATTTACTTTTTTAGAGAGGGAAGGGAGGGAGAAAGAGAGAGAGAAACATCAATGTGCAGTTGCTGGGGGTCATGGCCTGCAACCCAGGTATGTACCCTGACTGGGAATCAAACCTGCGACACTTTGGTTTGCAGCCTGTGCTCAATCCACTGAGCTATACCAGCCAGGGCTTCCTATACTATTCTTAACCTCCCCCTGTCTATTTTGTATCTACTATTTATGTGAGGCCATTTTTCTTGAGCACAAAAATAAAGTTACTATATTATGTCTTGGGTGTTTTCCCAGTTTCATGAAATTAAAAAAAAAAGAAAGAAAATGACCTTCAAACAAGGACATGAATCTTGCATTTTAACTAAAAAAATTAAAACATTTTTATTTGAAATTTTATGTGAGACAGTTGAGGCTTCCTGGATAATGATTCAGCTTTTACTGCTTTGATTTTTAAGTTTTCCAGAAGTTGTTTTCTCATTGTAATAAATAAATATGTTAGAAGAAGCAGAACCATTAATCAAAATTATTGTTTCTCCAGTTCGTGGAAACCAAGTTAAGAAAGCATTCATATGGAATACCATATTCCAATAAAGTGGTTTCTTAAGATTCTATGAAATTTTTTCTGTTTGAAAATGCTTGACTTTAAAATACTTTTATCATGAAAAATAGTAAACATATACAAAAGTAGAGATAAAAGCATAATGAACCCCCATGACCCGTCACTCAGTTACAACAATTATCAAATCATGAGTAATCTCATTTCATCCACATGCTCATCTACTTTCCACTCCACTCCAAAGTGTCTTGAAGCATATCCCAAGTATCATGTATTTTGTCTGTAAAAGGTCCATTTGGAAATATAACCATTATTACCACCATTATGCCTTAAAAAATTACCTTTAACTATTGTTTGTTTATTTTACCCATATAATAGATAATCCTAAGAACTCTGATGTCTTCTAAATGTTCTTCATTTGCTTTATGAACTTTCTTTGATTAATTTTTTGAAAGTTTTCAATATTATAAATGGCTTGTAGTGTGAATTTTTTTCCTTATTGACAATTATATATTTTCTTTCTTTTAATTGTGAGCTTTAGCCTTGCCATGATTGCCATTTTGATGAAATGTCTTCAGTATTTTAAATTTGAATGAATCAGAATTTGTTACTATGAATAATATGCCACTCTTTTGTTGAAATATTATTTTTGAACCCCAAAATATAAATGTAAGAAGATCAGAAAAAAATGTACTTCTTTCTTTTAAAAATATTATTACCTCTACAGTTGGCCAAGAGTGGGAATTTACAAATCTGAGTCATTTGCAATTAAATAGCTCTCATAACTAAAAAATGTACTCAACATGCTTTGCGAAGTTTCACCTTCACAACTAGCATGGAATCTGATTTGGAGTGAGTGGTCGTTCCATTTTATTATGTAGGTTTCAAAATGATACGCAGGCAGGCTGTGTCCTGCCAGAGGCAGAGCTGGAGGTGGGCAGCCAGGCTGAGGGGAGAATGAGAGCTTTCTGGTGTGAGGCCTCATACTGCTGTTTCCACCAAAGCCGCGTTTCATGGGTGGGCATCTAATTTTTACCCTGAGAAGTTTCATATCATATTTTAATTTAGATGGTAATTCTATATATCATGTGTGTTTATTTCAGTCCTTTGATTTTTGTGCTTATTATTGCTGTGTGCCAAATAATCCTACCAAGAAAAGAGGAAAGGCAGACTTACTTCATTTATTCCATTAACTAAGAAACAGTTGTTGAGCACTTTCTATGTGAAGAGGCTAGCTGATGATGGGATGGCAGATGATGGCATAGTGTCAAGTGAAGAGTGTTGTATAAGAAAAAGTTTTGCAGTAACCTGAAAAAACAAAGTGATAGAGTTAAGCTCTCATATAGTAAGTCGTAGTCTCATTGCAAGACACAGTTTAACTTATTTAACTACACCATTAAATGGTTGTTAATTTGAATTTAGTGTTGTTTTTAGTTTTGTTTATATTTACTATGTAAATTAAAAAGTAGTTTTATAGGTGCTATCAGCGTAAAGGGTTCATACCCTATTTTGTTTGTACATAGTATTTAAATGTTACAATGAAAATAATATAACTTCTTTGGGATTTTCCTTCCCACCTACATCTCAAATAACTCTTCAGCAGTTTCACATCTCTCCCTAACAACACAGGCATTTGTCACTTTGTACACGCACGCGCACACACGTACAAACCGCAGGAACACTAGAAACCTGAGAACAAGCACGCATTCCAAAGGCGGCCTGGAGGTTTCCAGCACCGCCCACTTGCCTCATTGGTGCCTGATCCTGCTGCTGAGGGTGGAGCCTGCTGCTGTGGGCACTCTGGGTCCCAGGGAGGAGGAGCCTGGCAGGGGAATCTCCCCCCCCTCGCTGGGGTTTAGAGGTTGCTGTAGGAGGAATCCTAGGGAGTTCCTTCTTGTCTCTGATGACTCAGAGCCAGGGCAAGCCGGGCCAGCTTGGCATCCCAGCAGCTTCCCCAGGTAGCGTACCCCAAGACCCTTCCAAACAATCAATTTTGAGCAGGGACCCCCACAGTCAGCGTCACGGGCTCCCTTTGCTCTGCTCCTACAGGAAGCTTGTGTTTAATGTGTCCATCCACACTGGCAGACACTGCAGGGCAAACAAAAGAAGTTAATAAAAGACTTCCTTTAGGTTTGGGGGTCTGGACAGGGTGGAGCAGGGGAGAGCTGGACCCAGATGCGCAGAGGAGAGTGAGTGCCAGAAGCCCAAGCCCCTGCCCACCAGACTGGTGAAATGGTAGGAGGGACTGGGGCAGGGTACTTACAGGAAAATTAAAGACAATGTCTGGAGAAGTAGATAGGATTTATTTTTACAATTCAAGAACACAAAAGTAAATTCTGTTGGCAGAAGTTGTAGGGACCCAGATATTTGGCTAAAAAATACCCCAAACTAACAAAACTGTCCACAAGTAGGATGAGCTGCTTTTGTGAGGGATGCCATCCCTGGAAGTGTTCATGCCAAGTGTTTAGAGAGAGCACGATGGTCCTCTGTGGGGGTGGGGGGGGAGAGTCTCTGCACCCACTAGTGAATCTGTGACTGGTGCTGAGGCCAGAGCTCCCTTGGGAGCCCTCCTGACCCAAATGCTGGTCACCTGGGTATGTTTTATCCTTTGAAGAGCGGCCATCTTTTCTAAAGCAAAATATCATTTGGATCAAACCCCTGTGAATTAGGTACAGGAAAGAGTCAAAGCAGCTTCCTCTTAGGTTTTTATTTGTTTGTGTTTTTGAGGTCTAGCTATATACCAATGAGGCAAGTAAGTGGTACATGGCTTTAAAAATAGTCCCATCATAATTGTCTTACCCATCATGCGCCTTAAAGTTGTCACACCCAACACAGACCAGAGCCCAACACTTCAGCGGCTGTGTAGTGGCCCTTGTGTCCTGGCCTGGCTGTGGTGTGGTAGAATGTTCTCTGTGACAGGGAGGACCTGGTTTTGAGCAGTGGTGGGGTGAGCACTCCATGTAGGAGGGGCAGGGAAGATGCAGTATGACCTTCACAGACTGACCTCCAAAGGTCACAGGCAGTGGGTATCTTGGGGGAGGCTTGGATAGGACCCAACCCCTGATGGTCAGAGTATGTCCCCCCAGTGCCCTGGCACATTAGCCCCCAGAAGGCCTGTAAGGTGAGGGGAGATTACTCAGTGGAATGGAAATCTGAAATAAAAAGTAGTACACTGACAATCAGATTTTAAAAAGCCACACTGCTTTAAATGTATATATTTTACCACACACACAAACACACACATTCATGCACACATATATTGGGATGAAAAAGGTCTGCTCTTTGCCACTTGAGTCTGTGGACTGAGACCTTAACCTGCTCCCAGAGTTTGTGGCAGGGTGCAGTTGGAAGCTACATATAGCATGTTTCGACCCTGACCCCTCCCTGAGGCTCCAGTGACAGAATCCCCTCAGGGTTGTATTGTTTTCAGGATGTGACAAAACTAAGAGTCCTCAGAATAAGTCAGGTGTTTGCAATTGTTCATGTAAGAAGTTGAAGGCTGCTTCCAACTTCTTTATAGAAACTAACATAATTGTAGCAAGGAACAGGAGTCCCAAAAAAGAAAGGTAACAGAAAGAAGGGATGCTGCCCAACGTTTCCTTTATGTACAAATTATTTATCACAGAAGAGTGGGAGCAGGGGATAGGAGGTGCCCTGGGTGTGAGCAGCATTCCTCCGATTTGGAGGCAGATCACTGTCTGTGGTTGGTTCCTGGCTGTGAGCAGGCTGGGCCCAGCTTTCTGCAGAAAGCACATTCCCACAGGTCTAGGGCATGTCCCCCGTGGGCCACACACAGGTAGGGCCAGGCCATGGCTCTGTGAGAGGGGCAAGGGTGGACATGCCCATCTTACATATCTGCATAGGAAGAAAAGCATATAGATGCTGCACTGTGTGAAGAGAAAGAGAACTCTCTTTAGGGCAAATGGATCCCAGTTTTAGGATTCTAGTCTGAAAAAGCCTATAGCAATGGTCATTGACTTGGGACTCAGGGCCAGCCAGCTAACAGATGGCTTCTGCAGGGCTGGGGAGAAGAGTAGAATTGTGGTGAACTGAAAAGTACCAGGCTGACAAAAGACACTCTGTTTACATTTTTTAAAACTGTGCCAAGAAAGCTGCATGGGAATGGAATTCCTGAACCACCTCATTTTGATCCTAATTTTATCGATGAAGGAAGAGACTTGTGGCAGGAAAGTCTCTTCACAGCAGGATGATTTTAACCAGAGCCATGAGGTGATGGCTTTTAGAGTATCTCATTCTGAACACCAGTACTTAGGCGCAGACCAGCGCGTCCTTGGAATTAGAGCGGGACGTCCGGCTTGTGAGCAGGAACTTGTGTGTTTCTCGCGACAAAAGAGTGATTTTAAAATGGGTGTTCAGAAAGGCAAGAAGATTTTTGTTCAGAAGTGTGCCCAGTGCCATACTGTGGAAAAGGAAGGCAAGCACAAGACTGGGTCAAATTTCCATGGTCTGTTTGGGCAAAAGACAGGTCAGGCCCCTGGATTTTCTTACACGGATGCCAACAAGAACAAAGGTATCACCTGGGGAGAGGCTACACTGATGGAGTATTTGGAGAATCCCAAGAAGTACATCCCTGGGACAAAAATGATCTTCACTGGCATTAAGAAGAGTTCAGAAAGGGCAGATTTGATAGTTTATCTCAAAAAAGCTACTGATGAGTAATAGTTGGACATTGCTTTATTTATTACAAATGTCTCGTGACTTTTTTATGTCTACCATATTTAAGTTGATCTCATATACCAGAATTCAGATCATGAATGGCTGATAGAGCATTTCTTTCGGGCAGTTCTGATTTAAATAATATTGGCTTGTGGTTAAATGATTACAATCAGCTTTTTGAACTTTGATGGTAATTTCAGTTCAGCAGCTGCTATCACTATTTTCCCCTTCTTAAAAATATGATTGGACTTGGTTTGTAATATTCACCTTTTCACAGAGATGGTGAATGCTGTTTCAAAACCTGTAGGAGACTGGTTTTTATTTAGATTAATGTAACTGCTAATGTGAACATTTTAAACACTGAGAAAATCCCTTCACTGTTTATTAGAAAAGCAAGACTTGCTTGTGTTTCAGATTGTGTTCATTAGCCTGTTAAAAGGCAAGGGCTGAAGAAAAGCTGGCAGTGTCCATTTTATCTTTTTGGTCCTAACTACGCCAATTAAAAAAAAAATATCCTGTATCTGAACTGTTGCCTTTAACTCACTGAAAGGCACTTTAGTGTGGTTTGTGTATAATATCAAATAAAGAATATCTAACACTTAAAAAAAAGGAATATCTCATTCTAACATCCTCAGCTCTTGCCATGCCTGTTCTCTGTCCCCTGCTCAGGCAGAAAGTGCACCCTGAATCTAGCCCACTCCAGGACATGTGGGGGTATGTGTACCTCAGAAATGGGGCACACTGACATGGAAGGATTACAAACAGTGAGCTCATAGGAACAATTTCCTGTTTTTCTAAATTATGATTCTAGAAATCAGTGAATTGGAACTCTGAAACTTGGCCCCATCCAGGGCACACAGAAAGACCCTGAGCCCTTGAAAGGGACACATGCCAGCAGTGCAAACTCAGCTAATGACGTAGTTATTGGTGACATCTAAAACCCCGCAGCACCTTCTCAGAGTCCTTGCTTGGTGCAGTTTGCAGCACAGCTGGCAATGAGGCTGTAGTTGAAGTCCGCCACACCACCCCTGCCAACCACAGGACCACGCCTTTCTTTGAGCTAGTGGGCTAAATGTGGACTGTTGGGCAACTAAGATTAGAACAGCAAAGTGTCTCTTTTGGAATGCACCACACCTAATCTGATCCAGAGATGGAAGGGAGCAGCACCTGTTGAGACCCTTCCCATAAATGGAGCAGGTTTTAATTCAGCTCATTTTCTCCCATCAGCAGTATCACAAAAGGGCTCTCCAAAGGCTTTGCTTTCAGCAGAATCAAACTTTGTAGCCCTATCTCCACTGGCCTTGTGCATAGCAGACTACAGCTCCCACGGGTTTGTTGGGGAGTTCACAGATGCATCTCTATCCCAGGCCATCCCAGTAAGTCAGGACAGGGAGGACCATCTCAGGGTACTCAGAAACTCCCAAATTCTGAAAAGTCCTTCTTTTGAATTAATCCCCTTTTTAATGATGAGATGGCTCTTCCACATTCTCCTTTTGCTTAATTCCTCCTTAAAACAGGCCCAAGTGCCCTCTGGATACAGTGACGCCACGCCAAGTGAGAGCAGTGGCTGAGTCAACAGGATCAGGCAGTTCAGTGAAAATTCCTTTTTTGGAAGCCAGGCAGTCACTTCCAGGACTGCTGAATCCTTGGGAAGTGACGCAAGCCCGAGTCAGCAAGAGGCAGGAGTGAGCACTCCTTGGAAAGTGCCTCCTTGGAAGGTGCCCCAAGTCTGCCTGAGAAGTGAGCAGCTTCTGGGGCGCTGCGTTGTCCCTTCACCCCAGACTTCAACACACAGGGCGGTGGGAGGGGCTCACTCAGCAGGGCTCCTTATATAGAAAACGGTTGACAAAGGAGGCTCTCACAGACAGCACAGGAATTGCCTTTCAGCAGTCTATGAAACTCCCTTTACCAGCAGTGGGACTTATTCTATTATCTCTATCAGAGAAGAGCCTGGGTTCTGAGGAATGTCACAGTGGTTCCTTTACTGTTTCCCTTCCTGCCTGTGGGTCGCTGGTTCCTGGCCCACTTCTCCAAGTAGGCAATTCAGACACAGTGCCAGGCCAGGACTGGAGTGGGCACTGGTGACAGGGACTGCAGAGGGGAACTCTGGACTGTGTGTGTGAAGGGAAGAAACCTCTAGGCTCACCAGGGGTGGTTTGATGGTGGGCAGGAACCACAGAAGTGGTTTGGGGTACAGGAAACCCTTGCTTCTAGGGTTAATGAACAGCCTGTGGCATTTTTTCACTGTGCCTGAGCTGTCAGCCAGGAAAGGTGAAAGATATCTGGCAATATTTCTTAATAGGAAACCCACAAATATGAAGAGGTAGATTTGCCTCCTAGCATGTTAGCCTTATTCTAGTAGCAGCACCGCCATTTCTTTTGGGGAGCCACATCTCCCCACCCGACCCATGTGGTTGGGGCTAGCCTTCCTAGTCAGCAGAATCAGGCATGTGGCCTTGTGTGTCACACCAGCTGTGGTAACCGTGGTGAGGGGCCTGGGTCAGGGAGTCCCTGGGGCCGACATCTTGTTTCCATATGAAGAGGTCCTGCTTGAGGATGATACCAACTCAGAGCCAAACAGGACCAAGAGATGAAGAGACAGGTTCCTGGCCACCGTGTTTGAGGGCCCATATCCACTGTGCCTGCAGCTATAGCCCCACTGTACTTGGCTGCCTCCTGGCTTGTGGCAGCCAGCATCAGAATTCTGTTACTTGTAACCAAGGGTCCCAACTAAGAACACAAGTGACATCACAAAGTGAAGATAGGGCCCACTAGCATCATGTATCAGGTCTAAGAGTCAAGCAATTTTTTGTTTTTTTAAGAAAAACGCTGAAAATGCTGTTTGAAGACATTCCTTAAGCTTTTGGGTCCCTTTAGCTCATTTAGGATCCACATTAAAAACAAAACAACACACTGTAACATTTGACAGCTCATTAGTTCTGTCTCACCATGTACTAATAAAGACTTAAAAGTGGTTATATCTATAAGCAAAAGATTTCTGGCTGAGTGTTGCTTCTATATGGAAGATGAAATGGTCACCAGAAAGTATATTACAAGTAACTGTTGTGATTGGTTTATTGCAGGAGGTGAGGAGCCAAAAGAGCCTAATGCAGGTGGTGTTGCTCCTTAGCCACCCAAGACATTCCTGCTTTGGAGTCCCTCCCTCCCTACATGGAGGCACCTACACACCTCCCACTCAGGGTGTCCTGCCGCACAGCCCCTGTGTCATGTGCCATCAAGCCCCTTTCCTTTCATCTGGGTACCATTCCTGAGCAGAAGTGATAGACAACTTACAAGTGCATGTGCATGTAGTGTATAAGTGAACATAAGCATCTTCAAAATTCGTCATTTGAGAAAGAACATGTGGTTCAAGGCTGGCTAAGCCCTTCAAAATGCAACCCTATCCAACTGTGAATTTCTGCCTGAAGCACAACCCAGGAGAAGTCTGCTCTTCTGTGTCACCCAGCACTCGGAGCATGTGCTTGCCCGTGTAGATGAGGAAGTGTCCGGTTACTTGGGCAGCATGGGACAGGAACCGCAGCAGGCTCCTGTAACAGAACGAACAAGGATGTACATCAGGATTGGCATTCTGAGCCAGTGAAGAACAGATGGAGTGGGAATTTTTCACAACCCCCACCCCCGAAACATGTGCTCAGAGTAGGCAGTGCTCACATCCTCCTCTCATCCCATTTGGGGTAGCTAACACACAGATGTTACTTGGAATATCTGAGCAGGACCTGGAACTCTATTTCTGGTGAGCTCCTAGGTGATGCTGATGGCACTGACTGGGGCTACCCTTCCGCTAGCCACCTAACTAGAAAGAGCTGAGTAGGCTCCTAAGAATACATACTATGTCCTATCCTTTGACCACTTGCTTACTCTGGTGGCCTTGGGTGTGTGGGGCTTGTTACTGAAATCAGTCAGATCAGGTGGGAACAGAACAATCAGCTGAAGGAGAGGCTAACAAAAACTGCAACTGTGATTCTGTGACCAGTTTGCTTAGGGCAGCTGAGACATCCCACCTTGACCCTGTTGTGGCATCTAAGTCCTAAGGCTGAGTCTTAGATTCTTGTTAGTTTGGACTAAAGAAGAAACTCTCACTCTGCAACTGTGATTCTGTGACCAGTTTGCTTAGGGCAGCTGAGACATCCCACCTTGACCCTGTTGTGGCATCTAAGTCCTAAGGCTGAGTCTTAGATTCTTGTTAGTTTGGACTAAAGAAGAAACTCTCACTCAAATTCTTATTATCTGCCAAGTTCAAAGCTAAAGGGCTTCATTCCAGTTTTAAAGTTGTCACTTCATAAGGACAGCCAAATCTGGGGCTCAGCTGTGTGGGTCAGGACAGCCCTCAGCTCCTGGTGTCCCAGAGTGGAGCTCTGGCAGGGGATGCCTTCAATTTGGGGGCCATTGTGACTTCTGTAGCTGCTTGTGGTGTCATCAGACTTATCAGATCGTAAGAATCAGTGACAAGAAGGCTGAATTTTTGGTGAGGTGAGGTTTATTATGCTTTTCTAAGTTGTAATTTTTCTGTTTAAAATTCAAGCAATCAAGCAATTTTCTCCCATTTCAGCAAAAAGATGAAGCTCTCCTGGGAGTCAAGATTTCGACAGCAGGGGAGTAACAGTTGTCTAGGAGTCAGACCCTGGTGGTTCTGGTGGGAAATGGAGGCCACACAGAAGCCATCATGGACCTAAGCGTGTTCCAGACCCCGAAGAGCCATTTGTGGGGAGCAGTCTCATTTCTAAAGCATTTCTCCTCCTGAGCTCTGGGGAAGTCAGAGCAGTCCTTATAGGACAGAGGAGAGAAGGGCTCTCAGAGGAGCAGTTTGGCCGCCCAGAGGAGCTGTGCAGACAGCATGGAGTCAGCAGTTACAGCCTTTTTACATCAGCCTCAAAGACCTTCTGCCATTGTCAGTCTCTCTGTCCATCCATCCCTCTGTAGAGAATTAGAGTTATGGAGGATCAATGATGAACTTACTGGAGGGACAGATGTAGGTGTATTCAGAGCCTATGCACTCATGAAGAACTTGGAAGCAACCTTTTCATTTTAAAGATGACAAAACAGGCTCAGAGAAATTAAGTAACCTGTTAAATGTCACACAGCTACTTGCTTAGAGGTAAGGCTGAGAGCAACAGTAGGTGTTCCTCTCAGTCCAGGGATCAGAGACAGGACGTCCAACCTGGTTACATCCAAGTAGTGTATCTGGTGAACACATAGAACTTGTTCAAATATGTTGGGGTGGGCACCAGGGATCTGTCTTCTATAGGCTCCCCTGTGATGCTGTGTAACCAGCCCGGCCCCAGCCGGGTTCCCACGCCACCTTACCACTAGCTTCAAGGTAGCGGTGATAAATACTGCAAAAGAGTATCTATACAGGTTTGGGTGGCTACTCTCTACAAACCAGTCAGAATCTCCATGGCTCTGATTTTCGCTGTCACTGCTGAGAATTAAGGTTTAAAAATGCACAGCTCTAGTTTTTAAAAGAAATTTGGTTCTTCTTTACACTTACTAAATTTGTGTTTCCATTAAGTATTTAATGGTCTTTGAAGAAAAAAGTACATATATTTTAAAGTAAGACTTTGTTTTCTGAAATAAGTCTGGCATAAGAGTTAAAGTACTGCATGACATTATGTATTAGAGTGAACTTCAACAGCTACATTCAGGTCAGGGCCTCCGAGGAGCAAGCTGGGGACAAGCTACTGGGGACGGGCTGCGTGGACCAAGCTGCATGCAGCTTCCAGACTCCTCAGTTGACCCCGAAGTCTGTTACCTCAGCAGGGCCTTGAGCCCTGTACACCGAAAGTCGTAGGACACTGAGTACATCTCATACATGGTGGCCTTCACGTTGAGGCAGCCAAAGACATCCTTGGGATTCAGCTTGTACAAGTCAAAGGTGACTTTTGCTATTCCTGATTTCTTTGGTTTCTGGCGGGCATTGATGAGGTTAGTACCCTAGAACAGCAAGGGAAGAAGAAAGACAAGGAGCATCCCACCTATGACCAGCAAATCCTGTAATTCTGGTTTTATGCTAGTGTTGACTGTTGGATTAAAATCTGTTAGTGACTCAGCTGCTAATTATTTGAGGAATGTTTTTAGCAGAGTAATATGCTGATACTGCTACCAGGTCCAAACCCATAAGAAAGTACCCTTCCTTAATCTCCTTTGAGTTCAGTGACTCAGGATGACTGATTTGGCTTCAGGGCCTTGCTTTCAGGACCCAGGGATCAATGAATGGTTATGTTGTGAACACATGGTATTGAGAGGCATTCAAGCTCATCACTGAGGGTGACCATGGTTACTTGCTTGACATGGATGGTTTCATGACTATGAAACAGTCTGATTAAAGAGAAGCAGTCAGCATTTTTTTTTCCATTTTATAAGAGGCTTCTGGACAGAGAGTTTCAGAATCACATGGCTAGAAGAGTAAGGGGCAGTGTGAGAACTCTTTTAGGGTGTCTCCTTTTTTCTAGTAACTTCCCTGGAGGAAAGCTGACTTCCTGGGGACACGGAAAGAGGTTAGTTCCAGTATTTACTCTCAGTCTACTTGAAACATCACAGACCCTTCAGGGTGTGAGGAGAAAGTGTTTATAAACAGCATTGTGATATAATCTTCCCCACCAAGATCATTGAAAAGACAAGAGAAAAGAGCTGTGCCAGGGTACACACACCAAACCCAGGGCCTGCTCTTCTACACACAGACCTTGCAGTGTTTAGGTGTTGATTCTGGGGTTGGGAGTAGTCGAGGCTATGAATGTTAAATCCGTAATGAAAATAACCTACTATATGGAGGTGAAAACAAATTCCCATTGAAGTGCTCCAAACCTTCTTGCTGGAACCCTCTTCTTTCCTCCCACGCAGACCATACACAATGAGAGATGCTAGCTGTTGCTCAACGTTGAAGGCACATGAGGTCCTGCAGCCTCTTCACTTTAGGGAGTGCAAACACTCCATTGTTTAGGAAATATTTTTAAAAATCAAGATTATACTGCAGCAACTGTTTTTTGTTGCCTCATGTTCCCTTCTGTTTTATGTAAGTTTTTTTTTTTTTTTTGTCTTACTTTCTCTAAATGTCTTCCTTGAGCGTGGTCTTAAATCCAAATTCAGATGTGCTCACAAAGCTAATCCACTTGCTACCTGACTCCGGGCACAGAGAGGTCAGCACTGCTGACTAAGGAAGAAGGAAATGCCTCCTCCTTGCCTTCTTCCTGAAAGCCCTTTCAGAAGCTGCTTCCTTATAGGCTTTATGACTTTTAGATTGAAGAAGGGAGACCCCTGGTGGATATTTCTGGGCTGGAAGTTCTTGCCCAAGTCAAATAAAATTGGCCTCACTGGTAAAAGCACCTCCAAGTGGGGTAGGATCTATATTTGGCTCTGAGGTACACATTTCCATCTTGAAGGAAGGTGGCTGAAAAGTGGAAGTCAAGAGAAGACTCCAACCCAAACTCACATGTCACCGAGGCCATACTAGACTGAGGATGGCTTTAGGCCTCTCTTAAAACCATCATATCCCAGACTTACTTGTATCCCATGCTCCCTATCACTGCCCTGTATTTTAGCTTGGCATCCCAGTGCCCATCCACACCCGGGGCTTACACATGGTACATATGTTCCATACTAACCAATTCCTCTCAGTGACTTCCATGATCTACTGCATGATCAGCTGCTTTAAAGATACTATATTTTAAATTATATGCTTTTTATAGTTTTCTTCTTCTACTTGGAAAGATTATGAAGTATTTGACTTCATAAGAGTGAATATACATGTAAAAATAAGGAATAATAAGATGTGCGTACCCACTCTACATAAAAAACCAGTATAAGCCTATCTGTCCCTCCCAATTATATTCCTCCATTTCCCAAGAGAAAAACAACCTAAGTTGTGCATCATTCTATCACTTTAAAAAAATTAGCACATGTATTTTAAGCATTATATAGATAATTTTATATGTTTTTTGAATTATCTATAAGTTGTTAAATGCAGAGGTTCTCAAAGTGTAATTTGGAGACACTTGGGGGATCCTGAGATCCTTTCAGGGGATTGAGAGGTCAAAACTATTTTTATAATAAACACTAAGATGTAATTTGCTTTTTTACTCTCATTTTCTCACAAGTAGTGGCACTCTCCACTGTATATTTGGGAAAGTTGCATAACTCAATGAATCAGTATTTTCTAAATGACCAATGCATGTTGTTAAAAATCACCCCTGCCAAAGAGATCCACTAAAGTGCAAGATGGACTAGTGGATTCCAATGTAACAGATGAGGCAGACTTCACAGGTATGCCTTCAGATTCCACGCTGTGCCAGCCTTTAGGACACCACCACTTGTTGAGTTGTGGTGTAGTATCAAAAGAATATCCTCAGTCATCAGAAGACCATTAAAATACTCTTTCCTTTCCCACTACTTATATTTGTGAGGTCATACTTTCTTCACACACTTCCATCAAAACAATATATAACAGATCGAATACAGACACAGATATGAAAATTTAGCTGTACTCTATTAAGTGAGGTATTCAAGAGGTTTGCAAAAATGTAACATAACTTTACTCACTAAATAATTTGTTTTGAAAAATAGTTATTTTTTCATAAAATATGTGATTGCCATGAACTGTTTGGGGTTATTATTTTTAATGAAGTAATACATTTAAAAAAATTCTCAATATTAATTTTGAATACGAGAACTATTTATATCTGTAGCTTAGAGTTTCTAAGCCTTGGCATGATGACATCTGGGACCAGATAATGCTTAATTGTGGGGGCTTTCCTGTGCATTGTAGAATATTTAGCAGCATGTCTCATTCATACCCACTAGATGTCTGTACTACATCCCTGTCCCAGAGGTAAAAAACCAAAAAGGTTTCAGACTTTACTAAATGTCCCCCGAGGAACAAAATAATTCCTGGTTGAGAACCCCTGATCAATGGCTATCTATAGGTTCTATTGATATAATCCACAGAAAACAAAGCTATTTGGGATCTTCATTAATTTTTAAGAGTGGAAAGACAGATGAAAAAGTATGAGGACCAAAAAAAAAATTCTGAGGACCACTTGCTTAATGTGTTATTCTGCTATGTTTTCACCCAACATAGTTGGTGAGATTTATTCACATAGATGTCTGTAGTGGTACATCATGCATTTTCACAGCAGAAGAGTACTCTATCCAATGAATATACAAGAGTGTGTTTATTTATGTGTATTTATACAGAAGCACTTGGCTGGGTATTGTGTGCTGGGTATACGTGTAAGAATAGACTTGCTTGGCTCAACTCTATGGGATAAAGGCAAGTTGATTTAAAGACTTGTTGGTGGGAGCATTAAGAAGGTTCATTGCTCCACATCTTAAAAATCATAAAAATTTAAAAGCCTAACAATACCAAATCTGGTAATGGTGTAAAAGAATATCTTACTGTGCTCTTAAGTTTCCTTAGTCACCAGTGAGGTTGTCCCCATGTTTTACTGTTCATTCTGCAGATGCTTGTCCCTTGTTTCTGACTGTTTTTCTACTGGATTGTCTATAGTTTCCATTACTGATTTGTGTGAATCCTTTCAATTTGAGAAATACTAATTATTTGTCAGATTATCTTGGAAACACCTTTTTCCCACTTGTGGCTTATTGTTTTACTTCCTTTATAGTATCTTTTGATAAACAAAATTTTTAATGAAGTTGAATTTATCATCTTAAAAAAGTTTGTGTGTTGTGTTTTGCTTTAAAAAATAACACCTGAGGATGCCAAGTAGATATATAGCAGACCTCTCAATCATGTCTCCAACTTCCTTCCTGGTCCCCACCTTTCTCTTTCTGTGTTACTACATGGCCACCTTCTTTTGACATAGCTCTAGGTCTCTTATTATTATCTATAGTCCTCTGGCAGTTTTCATTTACTAAAACTGCTATATTTTTCATTTTTAGAAATTTTATTTATCCTTTCAAGTCTATCTAGTTTTAAAAGCTCCTTTTTGTTCCTTATTACTTTAGATTACTTTTTATATCTCTTTGGACACTTTAAATACACTTATTTTATACTTTGTATCTGATGATCCAACATCTGAGGTCTTTGCAGGCCTGACTTTGTTATTCCTTCTTACTCTCACACTTAGTGCCTGAGTCCTTATGTTTTGTGTTTTATTGGGAACTCACATATGTTAGAACTTTAGGAACAAAAATTCTTTCAGGCCTGGGTCAACCCATTCATTATAAGCCTATTTGCTGCTGGTTACATGGGGCACATCAACCTTGGATCACTGGGACTGGAGGGAGAGGCTATTTGAATATAGAGTATTCAATGAGTAGGCTCCTTTCAGATGCTTCCTCCCTGGATTTCTGTAAACTAAACTTTCAGCTTGGGTGATTTTAGAATCAACAATCCCTATAACCTCAGGAAGGCAGCTATCTCACAGATCCCCAGGAAGGACCTCTAAAAGTCTCTGCTTTATGTGGGCATCTCTAATCTGACTTGCACTTTTCTGTTAGCCCAAGACTTAGTTTCCTCCTCTCAGCATCCATCAAAACCAAAGCCTTAGTCACTGAGGTCAGTGGATGCCCACAGGTGAGAGCCAGCTTCAGTGTTTGCTTTCCTTTCTGGATTCTGACTTTCATAAAAAAAATTTGGCCTCTGAGGATTTCCTTTTCTTAAAGGTCAGTTAGGCATATAAAAAGATCTTCTAATATTTGCTTCACATGTTTAGTGGGAAGGTTTTCCAAGATACATAATCTATAGTTTTCCTAGAAATAAATAACTTTATTCTATCTCTTTTATTTAAAAAAAATTTATTTGTTTTTAGAGAGAGGGGAAGGGAAGGAGAAAGAAGGGGAGAGAAACATCAATGTGTGGTTGCTTGTTGTGCACCCCCTACTGGGGACCTGGCCCACAACCCAGGCGTGTGCCCTGCCTGGGAACCGAACTGGCTACCTTTGCTTTGCAGCCCCGTGCTCAATCCACTGAACTACATTAGCCAGGGTTATCTCTTTACTTTTGTAAATCACTGTAGTTAGTCTCACACACACACACACACACACACACACACACACACACACAACCCTACCTAATTTCATTGGCTGTGTTAGCTTGTTGGACTCTTAAGGATAGAGACAGTGAAAGGTCAGCAGGTCATATCTACAAGCTTTAACAAGATCTGTAGCTATTCATTGCTCAAACCCTATAGCTATTCATTGTTCAAACCCTAAATCAGAGAGCATCAGCTCACAAAGATGCTACATTTCCTAGAAATACTTCTACGAATGTCTTCGAGGGTGGTACATCCAGTTATTAGGTGAATGTACACAGGATATTTTCGAAAGTGGGCAAGTCAACACCGAAGTAGGGAATTCACTTTTGCAGGTAAAAAGTCTACCCAGTAGCTATTTTGGATAACAGTGTGTTTGCTTACCGGTGTCCACTTCTGTCCTTTTTCCAAGATCATGAAATGTGTGTTATCTGCTAAGGTCTGAAAGAACTCTTCTGTGTCCACCATGGTGCCGTCTTCCTCTAGCACCAAAGTGACCAGTGTGCTGGTGATCAGTAGGGCGTCCAGAGTCTAGGTTGGCAATACATCAGAGACATTTGACCATTCACAGACATTGACTATGTTATAGTTTCAGAAGAGCTGGTGGATTTTGATAAAAATTTAATGGTCAAGATATATCTGAAGTGGTGTCTATGATTCAGTCTTGGCTTGGAAAAAGACAAATTAAGATTTTTAAGGGACCTATCTTCAGAGATTTCAATGACATGAGATAAATGATTACATTTAATAATATTTACAGTTTCTAAAAATATCTTTATTTTGACAAATAAAAAGAATAATCCTCCACATATGATATTTAAGGAGCTTGAGTCTTATGTGGCATATCTGAATGTGTCTCTTACTTAAGAGCCTGCATGTTGGATGCTTGTTTCTCATTTCCCTGGGTGTCTGTGTCTGGGTTATGCCTCCATGTGATTCTTCCTTATTTTATGATTTAGGAGACTTAGATTAAGGACTATTCTTCCCTGGCCTTTACAACAAAAAACAGATTTCCAAAGTCTGCTGCTTCCCTATATTTTCTCTTGTCAAATAAATAGTTACATTATCAACAGATGACTGTTTGTAAGGTTTTTGTCTTTGTGCCTAAATCTCTTATGGTACAAAGATGCAGTAATGTTTCTTTTCATTCTTTTATTCTCCTTGAACCACTCAGAAATGGTCTCCCTTAGACTTTTCAAGGCCAAGACACGGACATTTCATTCTTTGCATTGGCTTAGTACCAAGACCCTGAAACCTTCTGAGGACTGGTGGGGAGGCACTGTGGCTGGTGGTACCTTGCTAAGCAGCTCCTTCAGACTGCTTGCCATCACTCCCCGCCGGCTGCTTCTGTCATGGTTGGAGACTCGGAAGGGGCGAGCTGAATGCATGATGGGAGTGAGTAGGACTCTCTTAGTCTGTGATCCCACAAATGTCAGGGGCCTGGAAATGGAGAACAAAAGTAAAAAATATATTTGACATTACTTTTTAAAAAGAGTCTTTAAAGAGAGGTTTGAAGTGTATAAATATCAAACAATTTTAATATCTACACCTAAAAGAAAGAAATCCAATGGTTGGAAATTATTAAAAATTATGTGTCACTATTTATCTCCCAATATCCAAGGAACAAAATGAAGTACATAAAATTAAAAACACAACCATTATTACACCAGAACACTCAAAGTTCTTGCAATGCAACATTATAATCTGGACCTAGAAACTGATTAAAAGTGAAATTTTTGCTGAAAGTAATTGCAGAAACCAACCAACCAACCAACCAACCAACCCACCAAAGTCCTTGTAGCAATTAGTTGAGAAAGAATGATAAAGGTTTTAAAAGAAATAAGAATTCTATTCTGGCCCCTGACTGGTGTGGCTCAGTGGGTTGGGCATTGTCTATAAAAGGAAAGGTTGCTGGTTCCACTCCCAGTCAGGGCACAGGCCTGGGTCATACACGTGTACACTCACACACACACAAGTAGTTCCATATTTGTACAATAAGACCAAGCCAGAAATTGATAAGCCATATATTGATCACTACAGCAACAAACCAATTTAAAAAAATTAAGTTAGGGTCAACAAGCAACAACAGAACACTATAATAACTGTGGCTGGAATAACAAGAAGGAACAGAACCATATGTCACATGATCCTTTGAAATAAGTTCCATATTTACCAAAGAATTAACTCAAAATTTCTCTATAAAAAGAACTAATGTGGAGAAAGAAAATAATAGTAAAACAAGTCAAGACACTTTTTTGAGAAAAAAATTCTCTACCTATGTTTACTACATTTTCATCACCTAGCAACTACCAAAAATTAATAAAATGGATAAATGAGAAATACAATAGCTGATAAGATGCTTACTACTTTAGAAGTTATTTAACAAACCCATATTTTGCTCTATAAATATTAACTCAATACTCAGAAAGCTGTGATAGTTATAATTTTCTAAATTTACAGATGAGGAAAATCAGTCTAGTGAGCTGCCTACAGCCAGTAGGAGCCAGAGCTGGGATTCAGCCCCAGGTACCTGTTCTTTGTCTCAAAAAGGTGAGATAGTTACTAGTTACTAATGAAATAATAAGAAAAGTTTACATATTAGTGAACATATGAAGCTTTTGATAGCAATTAAAGAAATATGAAACCACCTTTGATACTCCACCACATGTTTAGAAACCAAAATGCAAGAAGTTGTTTAAAAATAACTCCATAAGAAGAAACAGGTGTGCTTTGCTGGTAGTACTAGAGCACAGGTGGCAAACCGAAGCTCCGCTGGCTGACTCCAGCCCTCCACCTTGTTTTATCCAGCCTGGCACCTTGTTTCTACCTGGCGGCAGCTCTGAGTTCCTTGCCCCTAGTTAAGGAGTAGTTACATTTTTATAGTCCTAAAATTACATTCGGCCCTTTGAAGGCAACCACCAGGCTGATGTGGCTCCTGGTGAAAATGAGTTTGAGACCCTTGCACTAGAGGGTGGTTGACTCTTTTTGGAGACAAGTTTAGCAACATGTAAAGAGCTTTCATCCAAGACTGTAGACTATTTTATACTGAGGAATATATCCACGTAGAAATTATTCAAAAGAATATAAACAGTAATTAGCTCTTTGTAAAGTATATGATTGTCTAACCACTATGCCATATACCTGAACTTAATACAAAATAATATTGAAAGTAAACTGTGATTGAAAAAAAATTAAAATTAAAAAGAAGAAATTAGCCCTGGCTGGAAGCTCAGATGGTTAGAGCATCACCCCGAAACACGAATGTTGCAGGTTCATTCTCCAGTCAGGGTACGTACGAGAATTAACCAATGAATGCAGAAATAAGTGGAATAACAAATCAATGTCTGTCTGTCTCTTCCTCTCTAAAATCAATAAATAAAAAATTTAGAAAAACAATGTCTTAAAAAAAAGAGAAATTAGCAACATTTCAGGCAGATCTTGCTTCATGTTGGGTGCTGTGATAAGCGACTTGTGACCTCATTTAACCCCCAGGCCCCCAAGGAACCAGCACCTATAGCTGCACTTTTCCTAGAGCAGTTCCCACCTTCAGGTGCTCAAAGAGTTGTTGACAATTTGGATAAATACTTGCACAGTGAAATTCTAGAGAATGACACCAAGGACAACCCTGTAGAAGATACAAAGTAAGGACCTGACTGCTTTCTAGCACTAATGACAGTTTGTTTAATCCAATGAAGGCTAAAATTCTAAATACCTGTATTGCTTTAAAATGCCTGTCACCTAGGATTTAGCACTTTATTTTTATACACACACATTGTCTTGTTTATTATGCTTTGTTTCCCCAACTAGATTGGAATTTCCTTATGGACAAAGGCTTCTTTGTTGTATCTGTAATGCCTAGCTTAGTGCTAAGCATAGAACTTTTACATAGTATATTGTCTAAACTGAAGCTTTATAAGTGGACATAAATGAAAATCCAATGCCTCACAAGTAATTTGCTATATGGAAAACTGATTGTATCATAATGAACCAGCTCTCAAACATTGTCAGGCTCAGTTCGTGCTACCAACAGTTGAAGGAGGCATCCCATAATAGTGAGTGTTTGTGCTTTATCCCTGTGCCTCATCAACCGACTGGCATTATGGAAACAGACTTAGATTATTAGCAAGAATTTGGCCTGAAACATATTTGGCCAGCATCACATTAGTGCCTCATAAGTGCTCACATCTGAGCACTTGCTATGGCCTGCAATGTGCTAGCTCTTTACATAAATTAACTAATTATCATCATGACTTTATGAGGAAAGTATTATCCACTTCTCAGATGAGAAAACTAAGGCTCAGAGTGGTTTCTCAAGGACATTCAGTTAAAAAGGAAGAGAGGTCTAAACTTCACACCTCAACAGTAAATATCAGCCAGGAGCCCTGTGAGGAAGAGCTGCTTTATGACTGAAAGGACAGCAGTGCTCTCAGTTCGCCCCTCAGCCCCTTTCCTTTAGACCACTAGAGTCGCTGTATACTTGGTTTCCAGGGAGCAACAGCAAGGGGATTGTGTCAGGTCAGTGGTCTCCAGTGGGGCTCCTCATCAGAATGACAAAAGACCCACTGGGTAAATCAGAGCCTGAGCCAATGCAGCAGTGGAACTAGCATCAGCCTGTGAACATTTGCTCTGATTCCCAGGAGTTATACCAGGTTCCTCATCACACAACACAATGAACAAGATGCTCACATTCTGTTGAACTGATGATACAGAGAATGTGTTCAGTCTTATCTCCGGTGACCGTGTGGATGGGGCAGCAAGGATTATCCATATTATAACTTACATTTAGAACACAGGTGGGAAACACCAGGCCCATGGGCTGAATCTGGCCCTCTACCTTGTTTTATTTGGTCTGTCACCTTGTTTCTACCTGTCAGCAGCACCGAGCTCTCGCTTAACTGTTAAGGAGTAGTTACATTTATACAGTCCTAAAATTACATTCAGCCCTTTGAAGGCAACCTCGAGGCTGATGTGGCCCCCAGTGAAAATGACCTTGACACCCCTGCTATATACCTTAGCACCTTGCCTAATAACTCTACAGGACCAGTATTACAGGTGGGGAAAACAGGCTCAGAACATTGAGAAATTAGTAAGATCAGAGTCAGCAAGTGCTAGCACAGGGGTTCAAATCCAGCCCCTGCTTTCACAACATAGGGCCTTCCCTACCAGGTACAAACCCTCCTGTAGCAGAGGGGAACCTTGGACCCTCACCAGCAACAGTTTCTCCTCCCCCAAAGTGGGAAGTCATTGCCATTGCCCACGAGGCCTTCTAGATTCTATGCCCACTGAGACCAGGGTTCATGTGTACATTTTTTACTTCCCCACAGCACCTCATTCCATGTTGGCACATGACCTAGTCACTGAGTAAAAGATAGGCTAGGACAAAATCAGAGAAATGGGAGAACAAAGTTCATGTCTTGGAATGCTAGGTCCATGCCCTGGTGGCCAATGGCACACCTTGTGGGCATGAACAGCTTTGACCTAGTTGGTCCCATATCTCTCCATTGGATACAAATGCTCACACCTGCTCCAGTGACCTAGCACAGCTGATTATACAAAGTTCTTATTGTCCTGTAACTTCTGACAAGACAAGACCTGGCAGTCATTTCTGGTTCTCCCTCTTCACACTGCCCTCAAGATAGTCATTCTTGCTAAAAAATAAAGTGGGGGCATGCAGTCTATTGTTCTTCTTACCCATTACAGGAGGCCTGGGTCATTGTTGGAGAAAAGGCTCATGGAAGACACATAAACATTTTTGAAGACACAAAAATTAAATTCTGCCCTTTTTTTCCTATGATCAGGATGAGTGATTGGAATTATGTAAAATTTCGTAAAATCAAGACTGTCTTATATACAACATAAAAAGGGGTTAAATTAAATTTTACATACACTAAATCTATTTAACAAATACTATATGAGTACTTACTCTGCTCCAGCTAAATAAACAGCAGGGCTACATGAGCGACGCAATACAGGGTGGGAGAAAACTAGGTTTACAGTTCTGAGTATGGGAAACACAGAGTTCATTCTTGTATTATTATTTATTAATTATTGCATTATTTTCCATACAAACAACTATAAAAACTATAAACCTACTTTGTCCCACCTTGTGTATTAATCCAACTCTCTTTTGGTTTTCTTAGTAGAATAATTTATGTCACTGGCCATTAGCACAATGCCTAAAATGTGTTGCTATCTCCCCCTCAATTTCTTACGATATCAGTGTTGAAACAGGAGTACTGAGAAACCTTAAAATTCTGTTTTTAGATACACCACACATTAGTCACCTCAAACCCCTGGGAAAGTGTGGACAATCATATGGAGCAGGAAAGGAAACAGCTCACTAAAAGGAAAAATACAGACAAGGAAACATACAATGCTGTTCAGCTATGCTGTTCAAGGAAATAGATTGTTTCAGGGAAATCAGAAGATAAGTGAAGTCAGACTTCATAGAATTAATCTTCGAAATTGTAAAGGGCCATATCTTTCAGAAGTGAGGGAAACAATCTTTGTATTTTTCCTCAAGGGAACAAAGAATCCTCAACTTATAAAAGTGTGAGAAATAAAGCAACAAACAGCCTGACAGTGGATGTGAACTTTACTCCAGTAAAACAAAGTGAACCCCCACAGGCCATGAGTAAGTGACTTTATGTGGCACCTGTGGGTTGATGTTTATTCTGAGAGTGCTGGAAGAGAAGGCAGGCCCAGGAACAAGGTCTCTGTCAGCCAGAGAAAAATATTTTGGTGTCAGCAGTGATGAGGTGACTCCATAATGCTGGGTAAGACACTGCGCAAGAAACTATACACAGTGAAACAGTGACTGAGGGAACCCCGTATTTCACTGCTATGTGGAAAAAGAGGAACCCATATGAAATAAAGCACAGACAGGGGTAGGATATAAGTCAACTGAGCACTATTGCCAGAGCCAAGAGTGACAAAAGAATGTTAAGGAGGGAGGTGTTGATTGCAAAGAAAGGAATACAGAGAAATAAGACAGCTTGGGAAATATTCCTAGCTTTGGTGAGGTCTCTAAGAGCTGTAGAAATTTATTTGTAAGTAAACTTAGGGATATAAGCAAGGGATATTGTGGTAAAAATTTGTACTGAAGTTGCAGCTCAACAAAACCTAGAGTTTCTTATTCAAGAAAAGGAAAGATGTACTAAACAGCTACAAAGGCAGCTATAAAATGCAAAATACATGCATCAGCTTTATAAGAATTTCAGAGTTGATCTGAATGTCGTCACCGACAGGGCAAAAAGACAGGGCAGGCTTTGTCTGGGACAGCACACACACGGACATCCTCAAAGTCCAGTGTGTGCTAAAAGACTTCAGGCTCCTTTCATTACAACTAAGGCCTTTAGTGATTACAGATGAGTAATGGACTAATGACTGGTTAAAGATTTGATAATCACTTACACGTAGCTGATCTTAAAAAGATGTGATTCAGTCACTTTCTTGGCAAAATGCAGTTATTTACTAGTAAAAGACAGAGTTAGGCCCTGGCTGGTATGGCTCAGTGGACTGAGTGCCAACCTGTGAACCAAAGGATTGCTGTTTCGATTCCCAGTTAGCGTACAAGACTGGGTTGAAGGCCAGGTCCCGGAATTGGGGTGTATGTGCAAAATGCAACCGACTGATGTATCTCTCACACATCTATGTTTCTCTCCCTCTCTTTTTCCCTCCCTTCTCCACTCTCTAAAAATAAATAAATAAAATCTTAAAAAAAAAGAAAGAGAGACATAGCTAGGACACATTCTCCAGTTAGTTTTATTAAGGAGCACTGAGAGGAGAGAGATATCCTGCAAGACCATAATTACAAATGTGGCAGTGACTGGCTCGTGTGGCAGTTCAGCCTGGACATGGTTTTAAAGAAGGGCCAGGAAGAAAAGTGTGTTCTTTTCAACAAGTATTACAGATTGTTTTCTTCCTGTTTAGTTTGGAAGCAGGTAGATTCCAAAGAATTACAGCTGCTCAGTTTGGAAGTAGGTAGATTTCAAAGAACTGCAACAACAAGTAGCCAATCGTACGTAGACCTTGCCAGGTTCAGAAGAAAGGTGTTTCAGGAGGTAAGATATTTCCTTATGCTTTGATTTTCCAGTTGAACCCATGAAAACCTCATACAGATACACTTTGGATTTGGGAACACTCTTGTAGGGGTCAGGTGCATGGGCAGAGTCAGCCTTAATTCTACAGGTGTTGCCTTCTCCTCCTGGTCCAGGCAGTACCAGGGAGGAGTCAGTGCCCTCTTGCCCATCCCTGAAATTCAGCCTACCAGCTCCTCAGTGTTCCTGAGGAACTTGGACAGTGCGTGCTTCGATGTTCATGGGAGAAAAGTTTGGAGGATGCACTCCAAACTGTTCACAGTTGTTATGCCTGGGAGTGGGAGTGTGGAGTGGGTAGTGCTGGAAAGAGAAAATCAGGAAAGAAATCAAGGGCCTTACCTTGATGCTTAAACCATGTTAGGGAATACACTTGGATCAAGTCTGTTTCTCACTTTCCCAGGGTCCCACCGCCTGACATCCTTTTTTTTTTTTTCCTTGTTTAAAAAGAGAAAGCCAGTGCAGTCCAGACCGATCCTCTATACATTTTGGAAGCTGTTTTTCTAACTTTCAGTTTTACACACAGCCTCTTTAAGAACCCAAGTTCAGAGCCTAGTTTTGTAAAGTGATTCTCCCCTCCCTTTCACCTACTCTGTCCCTCCCCTCCATACAAATGGGATCCATCATCTCTGAAAACCTGCATTTTAAGGTTCTCAAGGGCTTCTCCATCCTCTTTGGAGTACTTCGAAGATCTTCAGAGAAACCAGGTCTCTCCCTTAAACCTATAAAGTTACCGCCACGCGGAATCTTTAGGATTTATCAACAGGGGTTGGTGTGGTATGTCCTCAGGATGTGAAAGAAACCCAAGGAGAGGAAAGGAGTGGCGCTAAGCCAAGAGGCGACGGGGTCTGCTGGCCCCGGACTCCTGCCTGTGTAGCTCCCTTTGGATGCAGCGAACAGGAGGAAGGCTTCTCTCCAAGCCCACCACCCCCTACAAATCCGGGGGGCTCAGCGAGCCAGGAACGTACAAGTGCGTCCCGCATCAGCTAACCCTCCCGTTGGAGCCCACAGCCCGCACTTGCTACGAGGGATTAACATGGGCGCCCGAGACCTCTGAGTGTCCTCACCAGCTCTTCTCCCGACGCCCCAGCTCCCGCTGCGAACCGGGGGACCCTGAGAAGCCTTGTTTCCACGCACCTGGGTTCCCGGGACGTCGCCCTCATCTGTGTCAGCCGCTAAGGCAAGAGATGCTGCCACTCCCGCACTCACCCCTGTTACTTGCTTCGCGGACGCCCGCGCACGTGGGGCCGCCACACCTGAGGCTTGCAACCAGCTGGAGGAGAGGGAGGAGACTCGCAGCGGGCTCTGGCTCTGCCTACCCAGCTGGCCCGCGGCGTGGACGCCAGGTGAGTGGGTCAGTACGCGGGGAGCCGGGCTTCGGGGAGCGTAGGAATGTGGGGCGCATGGGGTGCAGCTGGAGAGAGCTCGCAGAGGGGGAGTGACGGGCTCACTGAGGTGCCGGGCGCAGGAGGGTGCGGGGCACCTTGCTCCGGTTGCAATGTGCGCGGGTGGAGGGGGGGCGGGGGGGCTCAGGTGTGGTGCTGAGCCCAGCTGTCGCGGAACTCGCCTGATAAGGGCTCCCGCGTAGTCCCGGGCTATCTCCATGGTTCTGCTCCCTTCAAAGGCGCAGTCTCTACTGAAGAACGCTGCCTCTTAAAGCGCCGCTGCCAAGCCCGGCCGCCCAGCCCCGCCGCCAAGCCCCGCCCCACCGCGGCCTGACTAGTGCAGGGAGGGAAACGCGTAGGAGTCCACAGCCATTCTGGCCTCCTCGAGGGGAGCAGTTCTCCAAGACCGCTGCAGAGAACAGTACCGACAACCCAGGAATCCCAGATACTCCATGGGTCACTTGATGATCGTCTGTCAGCCTACCTTTACCTTGCAATTTCAGGTTGGGCCAGTTGACATCGTCAACCCCTACAAAATGGCTTTGGCTGTGGAAAGGTGGATGTGCTGTTTTAAACCCTGGCCACAAGGGGGGAGTGAGGTGCAGGATGTGCGCCTTAGTGACCCTCCAGGCCGCACTCAGCGCTGGAACTGCGCCAGCCCCCCCCAACACCCCCCCCCCCCCCACGCCTGGTTCCAAGAGCCACCCGGTTCCTTGCAGAGGTGAGGACGTTGTGGCAGACACTGGGACACACCAGAGGCACCTTAGCTTCCTCCCGTTAAGTTGCCTCCTGGCTATATCATGGACATTTCAGGAGCAGTAAGAAGGGCATTCAGAATAGAGGGGTAAAGAAATCATTTGGACTTCATTGGCAATCTTTTTGCTATAGGCACGGAACTTCTCAGAGTAGGGAAGGCAAGAGGGAACCGAGCCAGAACTAAGGGTGATTCTATCCACCTCCCGCTTACACAGATGCCCATGTGGGAAGATGCAGTTCCACACTTTTAGACAATTTGAAGAAAGTGGGTGGGAGGTGGCGCTTCTCATGGATTCAATAGAGCTCTTAATTACAAAATTGAAGAATTCTCTCGAGTATGTAAGGATTGGAACAGATCCTTAATTCCAGTCCTTTAAAAGGCGTAAACTTTCTGGGATAGAGATCTGCTAGTGCATACCCTCCAGCACATAATTAAGTGATTGGTTCTACCAATTATTAGCAACTGTTGACTGCCCTATTGTAAGCCATGTTCCCAAAGAGCTGTAGCTTGACCTGAAGCGCGTTTCTCCTGCCTCAACTTGTTTTTAGCACATTGACTTGATTACTTAAATTGTGCCCCCTTCTGCCTGCCCTCCTCCTTCCTCAGTTGAGCTCACAGAAACGAACACACACTTCTTCCCCTTCAGGGTCTCCAGTGCCAACAAGCCTCGTTTTACGTGCAGGAATGTCGAAGACAAAAGCAATTTCCTTCCAGAATTCTGAACTCAAAGGGGCCTGGTGGGACTCTCCAGTTCCAGGGCTCAAGGAGGGGTTGTTTCCTGCCCAGAGCCACTGGGACTGGAGGCCTAGGGTGGGGGGGGGGGGGTGCGCGCGTTTAAGAGATCATTAGCAACCCCTCCCACTGACACCCAGCTGTATAGCCTGAATGTGTCTCCCCACCCCCCACATACATATGTTGAAATCCTAATGCCCATTTTGGGAGGTGCTTAAGTCTTGAGGGTAGAGCCCTCTGGGATGGGAATAGCACTTTATAAAAGAGGCTCCAGCCTTGGCTGGGTAACTAACTCAGGTGGTTAGAATGTCCTCCTGGTATGCTAAGGTGGGGTACAAGAAACAACCAATGAATGTGTTAATAAGTGGAACAACAAATTGATGTTTCCCTCTTTCTCCCTAAAAAATAAATAAATATAAAAATAAAAGAGGCTCCAGAGTGATCCTTAGCTCCCTCTGCCATGTGAGGACAATGAGAAGTCAGCTAACTATGAAACAGGATGAGTGGCCTCCCCAGAACCCCACCATGCTGGCACCCTGATCTTGGACTTCCAGCCTCCAAAACTGTGAACAATAAATTTCTGTTATTTATAAGCCACCCAGTCTATGGTATCTTTTTTTAATGCTAAGTATTTATTCGTATGCTGCTGTGAGTGTATGTAAAATAATCATCCTTGTGAAATAGAAATTCATGAAAATTCACAGAGGTAGGTATTAAGGACTGGCAAATACTGAAGTTTGTATAGTGTGGCACGGGTTCCAAGGATAAGCTTTTTATACAGGCTTCACATTAGATCTCTCTGAATATGCACTGGTTCATGAAAAGTGGTTTAGAACATCTTCAAAGATTCATTCACTGCAAAAAGGAACGGACTTTCTGGGGAAGGGAGTGGCACTTGAAAATACTCTAGTCAGTGGGGGGTCATTTTGAGCATTGTGCAGACAGAACTGTTTCAAATCTGCAGCTACCTGGGAAACTTCCTTAAGCCCGGCCTCCAGCTGGAGCTGTTGAACCACTTTCATCATAGCAGTGGTGCTGGAGGAACCAGACATGGTGCATGTGAAAGCTGGGCAGATTGACTGGTAGTGGTTTAGTGAGTCGTGGTCTGTGGGGCCAGATGGGGAGGCAGCAAAACACGGGGCCCAGTCTATAGCGTTCTGTGAGGGGAGCTGGGTCAGACTAAGACATACCCATAGTTTGATAAATGAGAAAATGGATCCAGTTGATGTGGACTCCGGACTTCGAAGTCTGTGCGTTGTGGCTGCAAGAGACAAATTCACACGGACAACAGAAATCCTGTAGATAAAAAGGGACACAGGGCCACTCTCTGAGTGAGAGAGAGCCCTGACCCCCACCTGAATAAGCTTTTATTGCTTTTCTGGGTACATTACATTGAGGATGGTCCTCATTTACTATGCACAGGTTTGCTGTAGGTGATTACCTTTTACAGATAACAAAGGAAAGAATGTTGCTAACTACTTCAAAGGGAAGGATGTTGCAGACCAAGGGAACAAGTGGTTGAACTGGTTATATTCCATACTTGGGAGGTTTAGCACAGATTTTAGGAAGTCACTTTAAAGATACGCAGAAAACATGTGCTGCCTCAATCCAGGGTGAGGGAGTTTTAGCAAAAGCAAGTCTCATAGCAGCCTAGGTACAACGCAGGCCTGATTCCCCATGGGAGAACCTATCTGTGAGTGTTGGTCCTGTGTGCCAGACCTCACTCCCCACTGGCATTTCTGAGATGGGGGCTGGGCTACATTCTCGCGCCACTTGGAATGGCTCCCTACATCCAGTCAATTCAAGTCATTTCACTTTTTAAAAAAACCTTTTATTGTGAAAAATTTCAAATATAAATGACATTACATGAGCACCCTTACACCCAGTGCTTGGGTCTAACCACTGTTAACATTTTGACATATTTGCTAGTTTTTATGTGTATTTTTTTATTGTTGTTCAGGTACATTTGTCTCCATTTTCACCCCACCTTGCCCCACTTTTACATGTGTTTTTATTTGAACCCCATCACATAAAATACTTTAACTTGCATCTCTATAGAAACAAGATCATTCTCATATATGCTATAGTGACATCATCACTCCTAACAAAATAAAAATGATCTGGTAGCACCTATTAACCTATAGTCAAGCTCCCCCACCATTCTGATTTATTGACACCATATGTATAAGTGGTCCTTGTATAGTGTGAGAATTATTGGTGAGAATCACCTGTGATTCTCACACACCAATAACCAATTAGGGCAATAGGTGCTATTTAATCACTTATTTCTATGTCCTAGAGAGGCCTCTGCTGTCAGAAGGCATTTAGGGCAGGCTTGTTAATGACTGACTGAATAAATAAGGTGCTATGTCAGCAGTAATATAGGAATGCAAAATGCAAAGGGAACAAAGTAATGAATTCTGCCCAAAAGGTGTCCAGGAAGGGACAAGGATGAGTGAGGTACGTAGTGTGTGGGGGTAGTTGTGACTATTCCGCAGTACTTTTAGGAAGACCAAAGGCACAAAGGGACAGCCAGTAATGGCATGTCTGGCAGTCCTGGGTGGGTGTGGTGGATGCTAGAGGAGAATGGTAGGAACCAGTTGAGCAACCATATTGGAGCAAATCTGCATAGTCCTGAACACCTAGTGGGTGTTGCTCAGTGGGGAGCCAGCCAGTGTGGCAGGGTGACCTCTTCAGACATAGGTTTGAGAAAGACATTCTGGGGATGGCACAGAGGCCAGACTGGACTGGGGAAGACTGTAGATGATCCCAGTAAAGAGTCAAGTGTCAGAGCTGGCCATTGATAGTGGGCATAGAAAGGAGGAAGGAGCCAGGGAAGATTTTATAGGATGTGGTGATGAACAAGCAGGGGAGCAGCTGCAGATAATTCCAGTATTTCTAGTTTGGGAAACTGGAGAGGTGGCATGTCTTTAAATGAGATGAGAAATACTGGTGGGGAAACAAGTTTGTGTTTGGAATTGAGATTATGTTGAAATCCATGGGCCTGTGGATTTCACACACTCAGAAGTGTGTGCTGGTGCTTGGGGAGAGGCACTACTGGAAGTCAGGGCCAGCCAGCTGCCTCCCTGCTCCTACATGGGGATCTGTACCATATAAGTGGGTGGTTCACTCCAGGAGGATGTCTGGAGGTGGAGGTGAGGGCAGGGCATGATGTGCTTCTAAGGACTTGGCTGTAAAGCCCAACAGATGGCCACAAAGAAAATGGGTTAAGTGGCAGCACGTGCCCAGATGTGCTGGGAGGGTGCCTTTCCAGCACATTTCCATCTTCTGGCTCTCACACGAAGCTTTCCCATTCAACATCATTTAGTATATTTTATTCAGCAACTACAATGTTTCGGTATAACCAAGACTAGAAATCCAGTGTTTTGTGCATAATTCAGCCACTGATTGTTGACATGTCTCTGTAGAACCTGTGTGTGCGTGCTCCTGACAATGTGCCTGAAGGAGGAGGCCTTCCAGCATGCAGACCTTCTAGCTTCCTGCAGCTGTCTATGAGGTTGATGCTACAGTTGACTGGGCTCCTTCTCTAAGGCAGGGCTTCCTCTGTCCTCTCAGAGTCCTGGCAGGTGATTGGCAGAGCACATACTCTGGAGCAGAGACCTGGGTTCCTAGTTGGGCTTTACCTCATTGTAGCATGGTAACTGCACAACTCTCAGATCTGCATCTGTAAAAAGGCACAGGGCTTTCTGTGTCATACGGTTGGGGGAGACTCAAATCCTGTGGGGGCAGGCTGGCCTAGTCTAGTGTCCAGCCCAGAGTGGACATGACTACCATACAGGTGGTGGACAGCTGGATTCTAGCTCCTAGCTAGGGGCAGGGTTCCTGGTACTGAAACTGCTTCTTAAGTATGGGGGCTGCATTACAAACAACATAGATGCTTAAACTCAAAGAAACTTGTGCAGACATCTAATCCTACTTCTATATTTTATGTACAAAGTTGAGTCTGAATGTTGAGTCTGAACTTTGGCCTTGCTATTTTCAGATTTGTTGTTTATGGGCAAGTTTTCATTTCTTTTTTTTTTTAAACAGATGAGCTTGAATTTCTTTGTTTCTAATAATCCCTGATATCAGTATTTCTTAGGAACTCTCAGTGGGTTCCAATGAGGGTTAAATGAGATAATGCTTTTGAAATACATTGTAAACTGCCAGGCACTAACAAGTTTAATGTCCTGTGGACAAAAAGGGACCACATATTGGATGGGCCAAAAAATATGTTCTGTTTTAAAGTAAAAATAAAAGACACATTTTTCATTTTCACCAATAACTTTATTTAACAACATATTCACTGTTTTATTCCACTACCTTCTGCCATCTACAGGAAACTTCATAATTCCATCTTCCCAAAACTCTTTAAAAATTATATTTTATTGATTATGCTATTACAGTTGTCCTGACTTTTCCCCCTTTGCACCCCTCTACCTAGCACTCCCCACTCCCTCAGGCAATCCCCCCACCATTGTTCATGTCCATGGGTCATGCATATAACTTCTTTGGCTATTCCACTTCCTATACTGTACTTTACATCCCCATGGCTATTCTGTAATTACCTATTTGTACTTCCTAATCCCCTCACTTCTTCACTCATTCTCCCCTTTCCATCTGACAACTACCTGGTAACTAACTTCTTTTCTCTTGCTGCTTTTAAGAGTCTCTTATCTTTAACATTTTCCTGTTTGATAATGATGTTCCTTGGAGTGGGCCTCTTTGCATCCATCATAATTGGGATTCTCTGTGCTTCATGGATTTGCATGTCTATTTCCTTCACCAAATTAGGGAAGTTTTCTTTTGCTATTTTTTTCAGATAGAGTTCTAATTTCTTGCCATATCTCCTTTCAGCACCCCTATGAAGCAAATGTTGGACCTCTTAAAGTTGTCCCAGAGGCTGCTTATACTCTGTTTTTAGATTATTTTTTCTTGTTTTTTAAATTATATTTTATTGATTATTCTATTACAATTTTCCCAATTTTCCCCTCTTGGTCTCCCTTCCACACCCAACCCTCCAGCATCACCCCGTCTTAGTTCATGTCCATAGGTTGTACATGTAAGTTCTTTGAGTTCTCTGTTTCCTATGCCATTTTTGACCTCTCCCCATCTATTTAATGCCTACTAATTATGCTTATTCTTCCCTGTACCTTTTCCCCCATATTCCTTCCCTTTCCTTCCCCACTGAAAACCCTCCATGTGATGTCCATTTCTCTGATTCTGTTCCTATTCTAGTTGTTTTCTTAATTTTTGTTTTCATTGTTTTTCTTTCTTTTATTTTTTTAGGTTCATTTGTTGATAGTTTTGAGTTTGTTGTCATTTTACTGTTCCTAGTTTTGATCTTCCTTTTCTTAGATAAGTCCCTTTAACATTTCATGTAATAAGTGTTTGGTGATGATGAACTCCTTTAACTTGACCTTATCTGGGAAGCACTTTATCTGCCCTTCCATTCTAAATGATAGCTTTGCTGGATAGAGTATTCTTGGATGTAGGTCCTTGCCTTTCCTGACTTCAAATACTTCTTTCTAGCCCCTTTTTGACTGCAAGGTTTCTTTTGAGAAATCTCCTGATAGCCTTATGGGCACTCCTTTGTAGCTCTTTCCTTCTCTCTTGCTGCCTTTAAGATTGACTCTTTGTCTTTAATTTTGGGTAGCTTAATGATGATGTGCCTTGGTGTGTTCCTCTTTGGGTCCAACTTCTTTGGGACTCTCTGGGCTTCCTGGACTTCCTGGAAGTCTGTTTCCTGTGCCAGATTGGGGAAGTGTTCCTTCATTATTCATTCAAAGAAGTTTTCAATTTCTTGCTATTGTTCTCCTTCTGGCACCCCTATAATTCAGATATTGGAACGTTTCAGGTTGTCCCAGAGATTCCTCAGCCTCTTTTCATTTTTTCTGGGTTTTTGTTTCTTCATTCTGATCCGGTTGGATGTTTATTTCTTCCTTTTGTTCCAAATTGTTGCTTTGAGTCCTGGTTTCCTTCCTGTCACTGTTGGTTCCCTGAATATTATGCTTTATTTCATTTTGGATATCTTTCATTTTTCAACCAAGCTCAATCAGTTCTGTGAACATTTTGGTTACCAGGGCTTTAGATTCTCCATCAGATAGGTTGGCTATATCCTCATCGTTTAGTTCTGTTTCTGAGGTTATGCTCTGTTCTTTCATTTGGGCCATATTTCTTTCTTAGTGCACCTGAGAAGTTTTAAGGGGGTGGGGCCTTAGGAATTCACCTGGGCAGGGCAAACCTCTTTGCTGTGCGCCTGTGGGGGAGGGGCCAGAGAGGGAACAATGCTGCTCACCTGCTCATCTCCAGTGCACTTTTCAACAAACTCTCGTATGAGGCTGGAAGTTTCGCTCACTATGGCAACTGCCATAGTCCACAGTCACCTCTGAGTCTCAGTTTCCCCTTAAGTCAGCCCCACTCTTGAAGCCTGCTGATGCACTGCAGCCAGCCCCACCCCCACAGTCTGCAGCCTCACTGCAGTGCAGTTTCCCTCCATTCCTTGCCTTACTGGTCTGGACGTTCTCTTTGACTATTTAAGTCCATGGTTGTTGGAGTTCCATGCAGTTTGATTTTCTGGCACTTCTGGTTGTTTATTGATTTTAGCTTGGTTGTTTTTCTCCTTTTGTTTGTGCAAGAAAGTAAAGGGTTTCTACCTACACCTCCATCTTGGCTGGAACTCTCCTTTTTTCTTATTGTTCTGATTTTTTTTCACTTCCTTATGTTCCAAATCATTGATTTGATTCTTGGCTCCATCCATTCTACTATTGTTTCCCTGTAAATTGTTCTTTATTTCAATTAGTGTATCCTTTGTTTTTGACAGGGTCTTTTTTATGCTGCTGAGGTCCTCACTAAGTTCCTTCAGCATCCTTATAAACAATATAAAGATGCATCTGACAGATTGCTTATCTCCACTTTATTTAGCTCCTTTTCTGGAGTTTTGATCTGTTCTTTCATTTGGACCATGTTTCTTTGTCACCTTGTTTTGGCAGCCTCCCTATGTTTATTTCTATGTATTAGATAGAGCTGCTTTGACTCTGTGTCTTGGTAGTGTAGCCTAATGTAGTAGGTGTCCTATAGCACCCAATGGCACAGCCTCCCCTATCACCCAAGCAGGGTACTTGAGGTGCATGCTTCTTTTGGGCTGAGTACACCCTTCTCCTGTAGTTGAGACTTAGTTGCTATTGGCAGATCAACAGGAGGGAATTAATTACCCAGGCTAGTCAGCTGCAAGGACTGGCTATTATCACTGACCATCATCCTCTGCCCTTTGTGGAGGATCAGTTCTGCAGAGGCAGGGTGGTGATGCTCTGATGAGGCTTGTAGCTATCACCTGGGTGCATTGGCCCTGGAGTTTCCTGGGTGGTATAGGCCAAGGTCAGCCCACACCTGTTTTGTGTGGGGTACCATGCCTGAGCTGTAAAGCAATCTGGGATGGCTGCTACTTGTGATGGGTTTGGAGAGTCCCAGAAAAAGCTAAGCTGTGACTCTAATCTGGCTGGCACTAGGACTCTCTGAAGCCAGCTGTTTCTTGTTTGATAGGATTTAGGAGCCAAGACCTCAATTCTTACTGAAAAGCAGCTTGGGTGGGCCCATAAATGCGTGGGGTAGAGCCTCTGTGGATCTCCAAGGTGAGTCACTTAGTGTTAGCTAGGTTGATGGAGTCTCAGGTATGGCATCAGCCTGCTGGCTCTCTGGGGGGAAGGGCTCAGCAAAGGGACAATGGCCTCTGCTTGCCCTGATGCCAGACACTTCAATCTCTCCTTGTGTATCACTGGTGCCCTTCAAGCTGCCACCCCAGTGCTGGAGCTCAGAGGAAATGAGTCTGAGTAGGTGAGTCCATGTGTGGGTTTCCCAAGAGGAACTGCTTAGGGCTCCAGCAGCCTCCTTCACTGACTCAATCCCTGCTGGTTTTGCAGCCATAAATTGTGGGGACTTACCTTCCTGGCATTGGAATCCTGGGCTGGGGTCCTTGTGTAACTCTGGGACTTCTCACTCCCGAGCTATCCCTCCCGGATTTCTATCCATGTGGGTGTGAGGCCAGCCCTTTCCGCATCCACACCCTCCCTACCAGTCTGGATGGATGTAGTTTGTTCAATTCCATAGTTGCCAGACTTCCATTCAATTCAATTTTGTAGTTGTCAGGTTTCTACTCAACTTGACTTCTGAATTTCTGACATTCCTGAGTGATGGTTGTTCTATATTATAGTTGTAATTTTGATGTGGTTTTGTGAAGAGGCAAGCCATGTCTGCCTACATTGCCATCTTGACCAGAAGCCCATAATCCCAAAACTTTTTATCTTTTTGAGCAAACAACTGTTATAGGTACCTTTTGCAGTCTTCCAAAAACTTGAAAGTTTTTCCATTAAGAGAATTTTGTAAAGACCAAAATAAGTGGAACTGTGAAGGTGCAATGTCTGGTGAATATAGTAGATGAATCAGAACTTCCCAACCAAGCTGTGACAGTTTTTGCCTGGTCATCAAAGAAACATGTGATCTTGTGTTATCCTGATGAAAAATTATGCATTTTCTGTTGACTAATAGCAGACACATTTTGTCAAGTGCTGCTTTCAGTTGGTCTATTGGGAGCAGTAGTTGTTGAAATTAATCATTAAATTTTCTGGTAGGAGCTCATAATTGAGGACTCCCTTCCAATCCCACCATATATACAACATCACCTTCCTTGGATGAAGACTGGCCTTTGGTGTGGTTGGTGGTGGTTCATTTCACTTGCCCCGTGATCTCTTCCCTTCCACAGTAATGTAAAGTATACACTTTTCATCACCTGTCACAATTTGTTTTAAAAACAGAACTTTTTCATTATGTTTCAGTAGAAAATCAATCACATGTAGAAATGTGGTTGAGAAGGTTTTTTTGGATTAACTTATGTGGAACCCAAACATCAAAGTGATGAAGATAACCAAGCTGGTGCAAATGATTTTGAGCACATGATTTGGATATTCTGAGTATGTCAGCTATCTCCTTACATGGTATAATGTTGATTGTTCTCAATTAATGTCTTGATTTGATCGCTATCAACTTCAACTTGTCTACCTGACCTTGGAGCATCATCTAGCAAGAAATCTCCAGCATGAAACTTCACAAACTTCTTTTGACACAGTCGATCAGTCACAGCACCTTCTCTCTACACTACACAAATCTTTTATTGTGTTTCAGTTGTGTTTTTACCTTTCTTGAAATAATAAAGCATAATATGCCAAAAATGTTGCTTATTTTCTTCTATCTCAAATATTAGAATGGCTATACAAAAATTCACCAATTTTGATGTTTTTTAAATGCAGTGATATGACAGCTGTCACAGTAAAGCTAACAAAATTGTTTCCAATGAAGTTAAAGACAACTAAATGCTACTAGAGCTATCTTACAGAAAAAAACAAATGAACTTTTGACTAGCCCAATATTAAACCTGACAAGCTGCATGATGGTCTTACAGACTCAGAGACCTAAAGTAGCCACATAGGATGGTCTGACATTTAAAACTTTCTGACTAAAAGCAGGTCATGGCTGGCGGTCTTGTTCCAGGCTAGAATCTTCCCTGACAAAAGTCAGTCTTTACCTTAACTGAGCCTGTCTATTGACTTTTTGCATCTACCATAACAACTTTAGAATGTCAAATTTCCTTTTTCTGGACCCCTCAAAGCACAGGCACCACACCAGGGGAAGATCACAAATCCTCACATTGTTACTGTTATGTTATTTGTTGACTGTTACTATCCTGAACCCACCTATGTAAAAGATGTGTCTATCATTTTGCTTTTTATACAATTCCAGAGGTTTCCCTGTTTTGCTTTCTTCCACCTCCCCAACTTATCACCAATGGATTTCATGTAAGTCACTTACATCTTCTCTTTTGATTGTAATGTATAAAATAAGGTCCAAAACTGCCATTTTTCTGGAGCATTTTCTCAATCTGTTAAAGTTTTGCTTCCTGGCATTTGTCAGTTTGGCTCAAAGTCATAAAAATTCTTACAGGTTTGGATGTTTCTTATGTTGACAGTCTTATTATAACATTGATAAGGGCATAGAGCCCTGGAAAGGTACTAACTCAGCTACTGTTGACTTCATAACCAGGGCGTGTTTCACAGAATTGTCAACAAGACAAAAAATTTCTTTCACTTTGCTCCATTATTTTCCACAGCGAAAGTTCCCAGGGTCCTCCTATTTCCATACTGCTTTCCAGCAATTCCATATGTTTATTCATACTAAGGTGTAAATGATTGCTATTTCACTCAGCTGTTCCATGAGCATCCTGGTAATTATTCCCCAACCTACCCCCAGTGCATTCTCTGCCCAGCCCTTGGGATTGCATTAGAGATGCTTTGCCCTTTGGCTTCCCATTGATTTCATTAAAGAGAGGCACTGGTGGACTTTTTTAAAAATTAAAAACAGTTGTATTGCAGAATAACATACATATGGTACAGTGCACAGCTCTTTGGCATACAACTAATACAATTTTTATGTTTATAAGCACCTTAGAACAAGATAGTTTGCAACACCCAAGCAGGCTTCCTCTTGCCCCTTCTAGGCACTACTCTTCATCCTCCACCAGCAATAACACTATTTTGACTTCCACACAGGTTAGTTTTATATGCTCTTGAACTTTAGATAAATTGAATCAAACAGGATGTTCTCTTTTATGCCTAGCTTTATTTGCTTGGCTCTGTGTCTGTGAAATTCATCCACATCATTGCATAAATTAATAGTCCTACTGTTGATAGATATTTGGCTAGTGAGAAAAAGGCAAGGCTACTATGAGCATTTGTCTACATGTCTTTGGTGCACATTTGTGCTGCCTTCTTTTGATTAAAAACCAGGCATGGAATTACTGGTTTGTAGCATGGGTATAGTTTTAGCTTTGTGCATATTATTGGCAGAAAATTGGAGATGGAAGATCAGCAGGCAGCAAGACTGGGGCACTGCCCACCCACCTTTCCTTTCTTTGGTTCTGGCCCAGCTACAGTACCAACACCCCTGATCCCTGTCCCCTTCAAACCCAGGGTGGTAATAGCTGCCTAATGTTGCTCTTGCTTCCAGGACTGCATCATCCCTGTGACCTCATTCACTCTGCCCACTGCTGTCAATAGCCCCTTAAGTTCTTCCCAGTTAAATCCTTCCAGTTTCACTACATGCCACCCGATTTTCTCACACCTGCCCTTTTTCAGGTGTTGTCATGAACTGAACCCTCCCACCCCCTTTAGAGCTTACTTGAGAGAGCATAGACATGTCCACAGCAATTATAGTACAGGGTGCTATATGAGAAAGGAGGAAAGCCTCCACTTTTCACCTCTGGGAGAGCAGGGAAGATTTCAGAGGGGAGCTGTGTCTTGACAGTATGGAGTTTTCTTTTAGAAAAAAGTGAAGAGCCAGGCAAGGAACAGAATGCGTCTATAGAGACATGAAGGCAAGAGTGCATGAAACACTCTACATAACCTGAGGCTGGTGACTTGGATGGAAGACAGAGAAGTCAAAGGGACAGAGGGACAGGTAGGAGAGGGACACATTTGAAGAGGGGAAAAATGAGGAAATCTCAGGACTGTGGTTCTGATGGAGAGACTTCATTTCTCAGGGGCAGGTGTGGAAGGTATGATTTAGGGCTTACACACAAAGGCTGGCCTGGGCATCTGCATTTCTACCAAGGCAAGTTTGAGTTCTAGTGCCTTTGAAACCGAGTCACAAACACACAGAAATATGCCTTGATCATGAGTAACAAAATTTGAAGTGAGTTTTCATAAAATTGGGTAGCATTGCTTGCAGTCAACTAAGCTGTCTTTTTTCACATAAGTTAATTAATGAGATGGGGACCACGATTAGGTCAGAGGAGAGGGGTGGGTGGGAGGAAAGCAGATCTAGTGGATGTATTTATGGTCAGGAGGGGCAGGACCATAAATGGGGCATTAGTCAAGTCACATTTTACAGTCCCAGGGGCTGAGAAGCCCCTGTGGTTTAGAAGGGACGTTCAGAAAGTCAGCACACAGTCTTCTATTAGTATCCCAGTGGTCTCACATTCACACACAGAATAAGAGAACCCAGAATTGGGGAAGAACATAGGTTGCACTGTGGTGTGTATGGTAGAGCTTAACTTGAGCCATCCCCACCCCTTGCCAGGGTAAGACATTGGACAAGTCACTCAGTCTGCCTGAGACTTAGCTGTGATATGCTCAGAACAGGTTGGGTGACAATTCACCTTCCTTAGCAGGACCCCATCTAAAGGCAGAGCCATGGGGTTAAGCATTGTAAGCAAGGCTGTGGGGAGAGGCCAGGTCAGGCAGGAAACTTGTGCAAGGGGCCCTCGATCTGGACAACTGTTTTCCAACTAGATTAAAAGCAAAAATACCTTTAATGCTGGAATAGATGTTAAGATTTTCACCATTTCTTGTGTAGCCTACATTAAAGACTCAGTTTTGAACTCTTACATGTCTGTGCTATTCAGTGAGGCCCTCAATTCAATGGTTCTTAACATTTTGGGGTGCAAGTTCCCTCAAATATCTGATGAAAGCTATGGTCTTTTCTCCAGAAAGGCTCATATGCTCATCCACTTTGAGGGTCCGTGTGCTGCAGGCTGGAAGCTGGCCCAGCCCTCAGTGAGCAGGTTGTGCTGGGCTGTGAGTGCCCTGGGCCATTGGCCTCCAGTCCCCTTCTGAATCCCTGATCCTGTTTTGGTTGTTGTTACTGGGTGTGGATGTTTCTTTTCCTTCCAAATGTAGGAACAAAGGTGATGTTCTTTTCCACTGACTTCAATTTGAATCTTTCTCATCAAAGAAAGTGCCCAAAGGAGCCTGTATTTTGGGGCTAATTCCAGGGTGAACAGTCCTTGGCCTTTCCCAACTGGGCAGAAGGACGCAGCAGAACTCTGCTTTATGCAATCAGTTGTGCCAGTGTCAACACCATGACTACAGAAACCAGCACCAGACTCTTAACACAAAGTGTGGTGATCTTTTAATAAAGTTTCAATGCAATTTTAACTCTACAGATAATACACAAATACCCTGTTGTCATGAGACATTTTTTTTCTTAAAACATTACAGAATAAGGCAAAAGCTTCTCAGACCACCGTCACCAATTCTGGCCCCTTTCCTGCCCAGTTCCTCTGCTCAATATAAATCTTACATGCCTTTTTCTACCCTGTTATATACACATATAAGTATTTCTTTGTGTGGTTTGTTTACATAAATGGTATCATACACATAATTCTCCGAAATTTGCTTCTTCACTCAATAATATGTAGCTCTTCCTTAGTACATATTTAACTCAGCTCAGACTTTTTAACTGCTGCATAATATTTCACAGCATGTATATCTATTTAACTTTCCCATTTTGCTGAATATTAAGCTACTTTCAATTGTTCACAAGTATAAAGAGTACTGTAAGTGCATCCTGTGTACCTGTGTGTTTCTCTGGAGTATAAAACAGAACCTCAAGAAGTAAACTGGCAAATAGATCTCTCTGGAATGCCCTTTTCCTCTCTTCTATTAAATTGTCATTAATAGCTGTCATTTATGCTTTCCTTCAAAACTTATTTAAAACTTTTTCAAAGAATATAAAAATCATTTCCAAAAATGGAAAAATAAGTGGCTCGTGAGAAATGTAGTTGAGAAAAAGTCCAAGCTTGCTAATGAGCAAAGGAATAGAAGTCAAAACAGTACCTGGACGCCACCTCTCGCCTAGGTTTTAGTAAAGATTGTTTTAAAAACCATCAACACTGGTGAAGGTGTGACAAAACAGGAATTTATACTCTTACTGCTGGTGGGAGCAGGAACTGCTCCACCTCTTTGGGACGTAATCCAGGAATATGTATCATGCACATGAGAAATGGTCATTAGCTTTTTTGTTTATTTATTTATTTTTTTTATTTTATTTATTTTATTTTGTTTATTTTATTTATTTATTTTAGAGAAGGGAAGGGAGGGAGATAGAAAGAGAGAGAAACACCAATGTGTGGTTGCCTCTCACACATCCCATACTGGGATCCTGGCCTGCACGCAACCCAGGTATGTGCCCTGACTGGGAATTGAACCAGTGACTCTTTGGATCGCAGGCCGGAGCTCAGTTCATTGAGCCACACTAACCAAGGCTGAAAGGTCACTAGCTTTGATCTGTTAGTTCTACTTCCAAGAATCTACTCTGGCAAATACCAATATCATTTTTGTGTGTTTTATCTTCTCAATCAATAAACTCCATTTTTCTCACATGGAACTGGGACATCAGGAGGATACAGTCCAGGCTACCAGATCTAAATGTTTACTTGTACTCCTCAATTGTCCCTTTCTCTCCAGGGGCCCTTAGTCCTGATGCCTAGGCCTGCCCTCTGGTGCCTCCAGCCTGGAACTCCTGCTCACCCTTGTTGGGAACCGCCCTGACTGGTATCAGAGGCTGAAACCCCCGCCTAGGCTAAAGCTAAGGGAACGCCCTTGGAACCGTGAGCCAGCAAGGAGACAAAAGCTTATCTCCCTGGCAGGAATGCTGCTTCTGCTGCTTTATTCATGACTGAACCCCCCAAAAGCTTGGTCGGTTAGCCAAAGACGGGTAAGATTCCCCACGGGGGAGACGACCTAAGCCAGGCACGATCACTTTTGGGAGGCCCCCCAAAAGAAGGACTTGGGGGGCTGCAGCAAAAGGGGGTGATGGACCCTCGCTCCTCGGCTTTGACATAGCCTGAGTTCTCAGCGTCTGGAAGAAAATCTCCTTATCTCTCAGTTGCCTTAGTTCCCTTGCTCCACCTAAGCCTGAAACAATGACAGGGTGGTACAGCTCGGTACTGAGAAGTGCGGATTTCCCGGGGTGATCAGGCCTAAGAAAGAACATGTAAATTACTGTGAAACCTTCTTTGTTTAGAATGCTCTCAGTTGAATGAGAAGGGTCTTAGGAGGAAGTTAGTTTGTTCCTCAGTCTTACAGCTCTTTGACCCCCAACTCAATAGACCGGCAGAGTTCTTTGTTTTCTATGGTTCCTTACTTCCCCTAATGAGTACTGTACTTTACCTGAATTATTATACAGCATGAGCCCAATAAAAGCAGGTATGAACTGTAAATTGGCGCGCTCCTCACTAGAAGGGGTGGCCATTTCGTCCCTACTTCTCCACAGAAACTAGTCTGTCTCTGTGCATGTTTTTTCTCGCGTGTTTATCGTCGAGCCATCCACAGTGTTCCGTGGTCACTGCTGGCCGGTGACCCACGCGCAACACACCCTGGCACCTCCACTTCTACTCTGTAGGAAAGCTCCTTCTTCGGGCCTGTCAGGTCATAGTGGCCCTGATGGGAAGCCAGCCCTCGCCTCACCTGTGGCATGGTTCAGTGCCTTAGGGGGTGGATGGAGTACAGTGACCTTCAGGCCAGGGTCACTCAACTTCTGCATGTTCAGGGTGACCCTGCAGATGGGGTCATGCTCACCATGATGGCTCAGGGCTCCAGCATATTTGTAGGATGGGTAATGTTCCTTGGACCCACTCTTCCTTTCTAGGTGGGGCAGGCCAAACTCTGCCTGCCACACTGGAGGGAACAAAAGGAACTTGCATGGAAAGGGTGAAGGTTTGACATTTCAGGAGGATGTATAGTAGAGCAATAATGGAGCATGTGTTTCATGCTCTCTCACTTTATGAATTACTAAGCACATTTGTTAAATAATGTGTCTGGATTCAATGGCCAAGAATTCAGGATAAGGATAGCTTTCATAAAAAAAATTGTATTACATAGCCTGAATCTTCACCACTTCATTATTTTATAACACCTAGGATTAGCCCCTAGAGACAGGTTGTTTCTACCTTTTCACTTTATAATTAAAACAATGTATAATGGTGGAATCCCAAGAATCATGTAAATAGGTGATAATTGCTTAAAGGAGAGAAAAATATCAGGAACCCAGTAATAATAGTTGTCTAGAGATTGCATTCACTATTGACACAGATGCATTTTTTAAAAAGTGTACCCTGATTATTATCTTCCTGAGTCCCTCCACTTCTTTCCTATTATGTTTGCAATTTCAGACAGTTATTTGATATATGGATTCAATGATCTGGCCAATAAATATTGCCAAAAATAGAAAAAAAATGAAAATAGGAAAGCTTAACACTTCTCCTCCTGAACAAACCTAAAACTTAGTCATACAATGTTTCTCTTTACCTATATAAGTGGGAAGAAGAAAATTACATAAGGCTTGTAAAAATTTTTCTGTCCCATTTCTAATATCTTTGGTGAATGACTCCCTTAGAATGAGTGAGGAATTGATCATGCTTTATACCTGTGACACACATGTGCACATACTCAAACACACACACACTCTGCGGCCTCCATCAGCATCTCCACATTGGGTAACATGAAGCCTGTCTTTTTAAGTTGCTCAGAGAACCACTAACAGTGTGTGCCTGAGTGCATGACACTAGGGAGGAGAATCAGAGGTGGGAAGGAAATCTGATTCTTATTCTATAGCCTTTTGCACTTTCTGAAGTTTGTGTCTTTTAACTTAAACCACATGCATGTTTTACTAATTGAAAATATTAATTAATCAGTTCTTTTTAAAAAGTTAGCTCATTAAACTCTTAGTTGCCTCAGTAAATATACAGGTATAATTATGGAGAATTCTTAAAATAAAAATAAAACTTACTGAGGGGCCAAGTCTATCCAGTGGCAGAAAGGAAAGTGTTTTTTTTAACAAGTGAAGTGGGAACTACTAGAAAGAAAAAAAGAAACTTGGCCCCTATCTCACCTTATCTACAAAAATTAACCCAAGATAGATCATAGATCTGAACATAAGAGTCAGAACCATAAAGCTTCTAGGAGAAAACAAGAGAAAATAATCTTTGCAATCTCAGGATAGACAAAGATTTCCTCAACATGGCACCAACAGCATTAATTACAAAACAAAATTTCGGGGGGGACTTCCAGCAAGATGGAGGCATAGGTGGACACATTGTACCTCCACACACAACCAAGAACAGAACAACAATTTAGAGGCAGAATAACACCCAGAACTGATTGAGAATTTATCTGAGTGGAAGTCAGACAGCCAAGAAGTTGAAGTAGACCCATTCATCCAGACAGGTAGGAGGGGCGGAGACAAGCGTGGAGTGCAGGGAAAGCTGGGCACCTAAGGCAGTGAGTAAGCCATCCGGGGCAAGCAGCAGGCAGGTCCTGAGTCCACAAGCGGCAACTGGCGGACCCAGTGAGGCTGTGATTGTGGACCAGGGTGGAGCGTGCAGCCCAGGATCCCAGGGAAGGGACTGAGATCCCAGGAGAGTGGGGCTGCTGCCATTGTTCCCCCCACCCGCCCGCCACCACAGACAACGTCACAATCTAGCGACTGGGGTGCCCAGCCCCGGTGAATACCTAAGGCTCTGCCCCTCACCGTAACAGGAGTGACCAGACTGGAAAAAAAAAGAGAGAGCAATGGCTCAAATAGAAGAACAAATCAGTGCCCCAGAACTCATCCTTTTGAGCAACCAAGAAATAGCTAACCTATCAGATGCACAGTTCAAAACACTGGTGATCAGGAAGCTCACAGAATTGATTGATTTTGGGTGCAAATTACATGAAAAAATGCAGGTTACCATAAAAGAGATGAAGGAAGATGCATGGAGAACCAACAGTGATGGGAAGGAAACTAGGACTCAAAACAATAGAGTGCACCAGAAGGAAGAAAAAAAACACCAAACAGGAAATAATGAAGAAATAAGAATTCAAAAAAATGAGGAGAAGCGTAGGAACCTCCAGGACATCTTTAAACGTTCCAACATCCGAATTATAGGAGTACCAGAAGGGGAAGAGGAAAAGCAACAGATTGAGCATGTATTTGAACAAATAATAAAGGAGAACTTCCCCATTCTGGCAAAGGAAATAGACTTCCAGGAAATCCAGGAAGCTCAGCGAGCCCCAAAGAAGTTGGACCCAAAAAGAAACACACCAAGGCACATCATAATTATATTAGCCAAGGTAAAAATGAAGGAGAGAATCCTAGAAGCAGCAAGAGATAAGGGGACAGTAACCTCCAAAGGAGTTCCCATCAGACTGTCAGCTGATTTCTCAAAAGGGACCTTACAGGCAAGAAGGGGCTGGAAAGAAATATTCCAAGTCATGAAAGACAAGGACCTACATCCCAGATTACTCTATCCAGCAAAGCTTTCATTTAGAATGGAAGGGCAGATCAAGTGCTTCTCAGATAAGGTCAAGTTAAAGGAGTTCATCATCACCAAGCCCTTATTTTATGAAATGTTAAAGGGACTTATCTGTAAAGAAAAGAAGATACAGAAAAAACATGTATAGTAAAAGGACAGCAAACTCACAATTATTAACAATCACACGGAAAGCAAAACCAAAAGAAACTAAGCAAACAACTAGAACAGGAACAGAACCACAGAAATGGAGATCACATGGAGGGTTAGCAACAGGGGAGTGGGAGGAGGAGAGAGGGGTAAAAGGTACAGAGAATAAATAGCATAGATTGTAGGTTGAAAATAGATAGGGGGAGGGTAAGGATAGTATGGGAAATGTAGAAGCTAAAGAACTTATAAGTATGACACATGGACATGAACTAAAGGGGGGAATGTGGGTGGGAGAGGGTGTACAGGGTGGAGGGGAGTGAAGGGGGGAAAATGGGACAACTGTAATAGCATAATCAATAAAATATATTACAAAAAAATTTCATAAACTGGACTTCATTAAATTTAAAAATGTCCCAGTTATGAAACAATAATCTCAAGAAACTGACAGTCAAGTTACAAACAGGGGGAAATATTTGGAGAAAATATATCTGACAGAGAACTCTTAGCCAGAATGTTTAGAGAACTCCTGCAAATTAATGGTAAAAAGATGAACCACCCAAATAAAAAAAGGACAAGAGACTTGAACAGTCACTTCACAAAAGAGGGTATATACAAAAAATGGCCAGTAAATACATGAAAGGTACTCAATGTGGTCATTACTGGTCAAGGAAGTTCAACATTTGAAAATCAATCAAGACAATTCATGTTACCATCTCAGTAGATGCAGAAAAGCATTTGATGAAATTAAACACCTGTTCATAATAAAAACTCTCAGCAAACAAGAAATAGAAAAGAACTTCCTCAACTATTGGGAACTGCCCTGCCTGGTTTCAGAAGCTGTAACTCCCCCACCCCCACCTTGGCTAAGGCTGAGTGAGAGACCTTGGGACCATAAGCCACTAAGGAGACAAAGCTTATATCCCTGGCAGGGGTACCACCTCTGCCTCTTTTACTTTACCCTGCCTGGCCCCCAGTGCATGACTGGTTAGCCAGTGATGGGTAAGATTCCTCAAGGGAGGGATGATCTAAGATAGGCATAATCATGGGGGGCCTCCATGGAAGGACTTGGGGGGCTACAGCAAAAGGGGATGATGGACCCTCGCCCCTCGGCTTTGACATAGCCTGAGTCCTCATTCTCTCTGAGAGAAGTCTCCTAATCTCTTGGCTGCCTTACTCCACCTGCCTGACTTAAGCCTGAAACAGTGACAGAAGGCAGTGCAGCCCTGTGCTGGAAAGGGCCAGTTCCCCAGGTGATCAGGCCTAAGAAAGAATGAATAAAATCCTGTGAAACCTGCTTTGTTAAGAATGCTTTCAATTAAATGATAAGAGTCCGAGCAGGAAATGAGTTGTTTCTCAAAGTTTTGTAGCCCTGTAGCTAACAGACCCTGACTCAGAATAAGCCCTTGTTGCTCTTTGTATGCTATCTATTGTTTGATCCTTACTGCCTGACAATGATTGATGAGATTTACCTGTGTTCCTGTGCAAAATGAATCCAATAAAAGCCCATTGAGGAAAAGGTTCTTGGTCGTTCTCCTTTGAGAGAACAGCCATCTTTCCTCCCCAAGCAGATTATGTCTTGGTAGACTTATTCTCATCCGCAGCAGACAGGGAGGCTCTGTGGGCAAAGCTCCCCAACACTCAACCTGATTAAGGACACCTAATTAAAAAGAAGAAAGAAAAACTACGCTGGGCTTCATCACAATTAAAAATTATAATGTGTCAAAGGATACTAACAAGGAAAGTGAAAAGACAACTCACAAAATAGGAGAAAATATTTGTAAATTACATATCAAATAAGGGTCTTGTACCCAGAATATATACAAAGAACTCTGATGACTCAACAACAAAAATAATCTGAATAAATGGCAAAGGAGCCCTGGCTGGTGTGGCTCAGTGGTTGAGTGCCAGGCTGTGAATCAAGGGGCTGCAGGTTTGATTCCCGGTCTAAGGTCTGTGCCTGGGTTGCAGGCCAGGTCCCCAGTGGGGGGAGTGTGTGAGAGGCAACCACATGTTAATGTTTCTCTCTCTCTCTTTCTCTTTCCCTTCCCCTCTCTAAAAACAAACCATTAAAAATGGCAAAGGAAAAAATACAATAAAGATTAAATTTAAAAAGGCAAAGCATATGAAGACATTTTCTCAATACAAAAAGTTTAAATGACCAACTAGTACATGAAGAGCTGCTCAACATAATGAGTCATTAGGGAAATGCAAATCAAAACACACCTGGTCTGGGCACATTATGGGAGGCATCCAATCGATGTTTCTCTCTCACATCAGGGTTTCTCTCTCTTTCATCTCAGGTGAGGATAAAAAAAAATCAAGCAAAGTATAAATAAATGGAGACAGAAACCTTGTTTGTGGATTCAGTACAGTTCAATATTGTTGTTTCTAATTTCTCTCCAAACTGATCTATAAATTCAATGTAATCTCAATCAAAATCCTAAGAGAATTTTTTCCTTTTGGAAATTAACAAGATAATTCTAAATTATATATGGAAAGTCAAAGGAGCCAAAAGAATTTGGAAAACAAAGAAAATGAAGGACTAACTCTATCTACCTGTCTTGAAGACTTACTATAAAGCTACAGTAATCAAGAAAGTGTAGTTTTGGTGAAAGAATAGACACAGATCAAAACAGAACAGACTAGAGAATTCAGAAATAGATCCAAAAATATATGGTGAATTGTTTTTCAGCAAAGTGTAAAGATAAACCAATGAAAAAATTATAGTCTTCCAACAAATGGTGCTGGAACATTGCATATTCATATGAAAAAAATAAGCTTTGTTTGATACAGCATATACAAAATTTACTCAAAATGAATAAAAAACCTAAACATACAATCTAAAACTACAACATTTCTGGATGATGAAATAGGAGAAAAATTTTTTGATCTTGGGTTAGACAGATTTCTTAGCTACATTATGATTCATTAAAATTTTCGATAAATTAAACTTCATAAAAATTAAGAACATTCACTTTTCAAAAGGCATTGTTAGGAGAATGAAAAGACAAGCTATAGATTTGGAGAAAATATTTGCAAATCACATATATGATAAAGGAATTGTATCCAGAATAAAGAACTCAAATTCAATGATAAGAAAACAAACAACCCAATCTAAAATGGGCAAAAGACCTGAACAGATATTTCACTAAAAAGATAATTCATATGCAAATAAGCACCCTGGATGGTAAAAGAAACACTAAAACAATATAATCATGATGAACAAAATTGAAGACAAATAAATGAAAAGAAAAAAAGATGGACAATATTGTTAGTCATTAGAGAAATACTAATTAAAACTATGAGATATCCCCTATTAGGATATGTAAAATTAAAAAATATCTTACAGTATAAAGTGCTGACAAGGATGCAGATCAACTCAAACTCTTATGTACTGCTGGTGGAGATGCTAAATTGGACAACAGCTTGGCAGTTCAACCAAATAACTCAGCATCCCCACTTCTAGGTATTTACCCAAGAAAACAGAAACCTATGTTCACAAAAGTTGATAATGGTCCCAAACTGGAAACAACTCAAATATGCCTCAACTGGGAATGGATAAATAATGAAGTACTACTCAACAGTAAAAAGGCACAAACTAAACTGATACATGTGAAACATGATGAACCAGAAATACATTATGCTAAGAGAAAAAAGCCAGATTCAAAAGAATTTAAACTGTAATTCTATTCATGTGACATTTTGGAAAAGGCAAAAATAAAGGAACAGAGCTTTGATAAAGAGATTGGGATTGGGTGGAAGGTGACCACAAAGAGAGCACAGGGGATTTGAATAGTGATGGCTTGTTGAAACTCTTTCTCTGGACTTCCAGCCAAGATGGAGAAATAGGTGGATACACTTTGCTTCCTCACACAATCAAAAGGACAACAAAAAATTTAAAAACAAAAAACAACCAGAACTGCCAGAAAATCAAACTGTATGGAAGTTTCACAAACAAAGAGTTTAAGAAGAAATATTCATCCAGACTGGTAGGAGGGGTGGAGACGGGTAGCCAGGGAGGAGAGGACACACAGCAAGGCAGCAGGTGGAGGATGGTGGTCCCACATTTGCATGTGGATAAACCAGGAGGAACAACTGGGAAATGATTCAGACCATGCAACCTAGGGTTCCAGCATGGAAAAAGAAAGTCTCAAAACCTCTGGCTGTAAAAACCTGTGCAGGTTGCAGTGGCCAGAGAAACTTCTAACTGTGCAGGAAAGTTCATTGGAGAGACCCACATGGTCCTAGAATGTACACAAACCCACCCACCTGGGAATCAACACCAGAAGGGCCTACTTGTGGTAGTGGGGGAAGTGATTGAAAGCTGGTGGAGAGCTGAGCAAATGGTATTGTTCCTGCTCTGACCCCTCCCTCATATACAGCACCACAACACAGTGACCAACTCAGGGCCCCGCCCTGATGAATACCGAAGCCTCTGCCCCTTACAAAGTAAAAGGTGCACTGAGACAAAGAAATATGGCTCAAATGAGAAAACTGATCAAAACTCCAGAAAGAACAAAGTGACGAAGAGATAGCCAACCCATCAGATGCAAAGATCGAAACACTGGTAATCAGGATGTTCAAGGAAATGGTTGAGTATGGTCACAAAATAGAGGAAAAAGTGAAGGCTATCCAAACTGAAATAAAAAAAAATATTCCCTTCACCAACAGTGAAGGGAAGGAAACAAGGATTTAAATCAATGATTGGAGCAGAAGGAAGAAATAAACATTCAACCAGAACAGAATGAAAAAAACAGAATTCAAGAAAATAAGGAGGCTGAGGAACCTCTGGGATAACTTTAAAAATTCCAACATCCGAATCATAGGGGCACCAGAAGGAGAAGAGAAAGAAATTGAAAACTTTTTTATAATATGAACAAATTTATTGAATGTTTTAAAATATAAACTATTGAATTGTATTTTTTATTCTTTGAATAGTTTATCAATTATGCTATTACAGTTGTCCCATTTTCCCTTCATTCCCCTACACCCTGCATACCCTCTCCCATCCATATTCTCCCCCTTTAGTTCATGTCCATGTGTCATAAGTTCTTTAGCTTATACATTTCTCGCCTTCTTCCCCCTATTTTCTACCTATCATCCATGCTACTTATTCTCTATACCTTTTCCCCCTCTCTCCTCCTCCCATTCCCCTGTTGATAACACTCCATGTGATCTCCATTTCTGTCATTCTGTTCCTGTTCTAGTTGTTTGCTTAGTTTGTTTTTATTTTAGGTGTGGTTGTTAATAATTGTGAGTTTGCTGTTATTTTACTGTTCATATTTTTATCTTCTTTTTCCTAGGTAAATCCCTTTAACATTTCATATAATAAGGGCTTGGTGATCATGAACTCCTTTAACTTGGCCTTATCTGAGAAACACTTTATATGCCCTTCCATTCTAAATGAAAGCTTTGCTGGATAGGAATCTTGGATGTAGGTCCTTGCCTTTCATGACTTGGAATACTTTTCAGCCCCTTCTTGCCTGGAAGGTCTCTTTTGAGAAATCAGCTGACAGTCTGATGGGAACTCCTTTGTAGGTGACTGTCTCCTTATCTCTTGCTGCTTCTAGGATTCTCTCCTTCATTTTTACCTTGGCTAATGTAATTATGATGTGCCTTGGTGTGTTCCTCCTTGGGTCCAACTTCTTTGGGACTCTCTGAGCTTCCTGGACTTCCTGGAAGTCTATTTCCCTTGCCAGATTGGGGAAGTTCTCCTCCATTATTTGTTCAAATAACTTTTCCACTTGTTGCTCTACCTCTTCCCCTTCTGGTACCCCTATAATTCAGATGCTGGAACGTTTAAAGATGTCCTGGAGGTTCCTAAGCCTCTCATTTTTTTGAATTCTTGTTTCTTCATTCTTTTCTGCTTGGTTGTTTCTTTCTTCCTTCTGGTCCCCTCCATTGATTTGAGTCCTAGTTTTCTTCCTATCACTATTGGTTCCCTGTGCATTTTCCTTCATTTCACTTAGCATAGCCTTCATTCTTTCATCTAATTTGTGACCAAAATCAACCAATTCTGTGAGCACCCTGATCACCAGTGCTTTGAACTATGCCTCTGATAGCTTGGCAATCTCTTGGTCACTTACTTGTACTTGCTGTGGAGCTTTGATCTATTCTGCCGTTTGAGCCTTTTTTTTTTTTTTGTCTTGTTGTACCTGTTATGTATGAGGGGCAGAGCCTTAGATGTTCACCAGGGCAGAGCAACACAGTCCCTGGCTTGTGATGCTGTATGTGGGGGAGGGGTCTGAGAGGGAACAATGGTGCCTGCTCTGCTCTCGGTTGGGTTTCAGTCCCTTCCACTGCTTTCCCCAAGCAAACTGGGCCTTTCTGGTGCTGATTCCTGTGTGGGTGGGCTTGTGCACATTCTAGGACCCTGTGGGTCTTTCCAACGAACTCTCCTATGAAGCTGGGAGTTTCTCCTACTGCTGCCTCAGCCCCCACAAATGTTTTCAATCGGTGTTTTGAGGATTTCCCGGCGCTGGGACCCTGGGTTGTGAGGTCTGCCTGGCTCCCCAGTTTCGCCTGGTTTATCTGTGAGCAAATGTGGGACCACCTGGTCAGCCAGACACCTCGTGTGCGGTGCCTTGCCTCACATTCACTGCCTTGCTGGGCCTGCCCATTGCCACCCCCTGTGGGCCCAGGTTCTGCCTGCTGCTGTCTCTCGGGCCTGGGGTTTGTCAGCTGCTGCTTTGCATGCCTGGTGCCACCGCTTTTTGTGCTGCAACCCCTCTCCACCTGGCCACCTGACTCTGCCCTGCCTACTGGTCTGAATGAATGTTTCTTCTTTAATTCCTTGGTTGTCAGACTTCCATACAGTTCGATTTTCTGTCAGTTCTGGTTGTTATTTTGTTTCTAAATTGTTGTTGTCCTTATTTTGGTTGTGTGAGGAGGCACAGTGTGTTTACCTTCGCCTCCCTCTTGGCCAGAAATTGAAAACTTAATTGAGAAAATAATGAAGGAGAACTTCCCCAATCTGGCAAAGGAAATAGACTTCCAGGAAGTCCAGGAAGCTCAGAGAGTCCCAAAGAAGTTGGTCCCAAGGAAGCATACACCAAGGCACATCATTAAGTTACCCAAGATTAAAGATAAGGAGAGAATCTTAAAAGCAGCAAGAGAAAAGGAGACAGTTACCTACAAAGGAGTTCCCATCAGACTGTCAGCTGATTTCTCAAAAGAGACCTTCCAGGCAAGAAGGGGCTGTAAAGAAGTATTCAAAGTCATGAAAGGCAAGGAACTACATTTAGGATTACTTTATTCAACAAAGCTATTATTTAGAATGGAAGGGCAGGTATAGTGCTTCCCAGATAAAGTCAAGTTAAAGGAGTTCACCATCACCAAACACTTATTATATGAAATGTTGAAGGGACTTGTCTAAGAAAAAGATCAAAACTAGGAACAGTAAAATGACAACAAACTCACAACTATCAACAGCCAAACCTAAAAAAACAAAACAAAAACAAACTAAGCAAACCACTAGAACAGGATCAGAATGACAGAAATGGAGACCACATGCAGGGTAATCAGCAGGGAGGGGCAGGGGAGATAGGGGAAAAGGTACAGGGAATAAGAATCATAAATGGTAAGTACAAAACAGACAGGTGAATGTTAAGAATAATATGGGAAATAAAGAAGCCAAAGAACTTATACGTATGGCCCATGGACGTGAACTATGGTGGCAGCATGCTGGTGGGAGAGGGGTCTGGGTGGAGGGGAATAAAGGGGAGAAAAAATGGGACAACTGTAATAGCATAATCAAGAAATTATACTTTAAAAAAAGAAATATTTTTTAAATATTTTATTTATCTTTAGAGAGACGAAAAGCAAGGGAGAAAGAGAGATAGAGAATCATTGATGTGTGAGAGATACATCAACTGGTTGCGTCTCACACGTCCCCAGCTAGGGACCTGGCCTGCTACCCAGTCATATGCCCCAATGGGGAATCAAAATGGCAACCTTTTGGTTCACAGGCTGGTGCTCAATCCACTGAGCCACATGAGCCAAGGAGGGCTTGTTGAAACTCTTGATTGCGGTGGCAGTTACACAATTGTATGCATTTGTCAAAAATTGCAGAAATGTACTTTAAAAGGGTGATATTTGCCATATATAAATCATACTTCAATTAAAAAAACAGTAGTAGGAATGCAAAATGGTATCACTTTGGAATTCTTTTTGGCAGTTTTATGAATAATGATAAATATACATTTACCCTATTGGCTAGTGATTCCACTATTCCTAGGTAGTTTATTCAAGAAAAATGAAATCTTTGTCCATGAAAATCCAGTAATATTAATAGCACCCTTATTCATAATAGTCCCCAAACTAGAAACAGCCTTAATCTCCATTAACAGCATGGGTAAACAAATTTTCAGTGCAATTATGCAGTAGGACATACTACTCTTTAATAAAAAGAAACAAAGTATTGATCCACAGGCACCATGGATAAATCCTGAAAACATTCTGCTGAGTGAAGGAAGCCAAACATGATAAAGCACATATTGCATGACTCCATTTATGTGAAGTTCAAGAAGAGATAAAATAATCTGTGGGGACAGAAATGAGAGTAGTGGCTGCCTCAGACAGGGGAGGTCATAGACTGGGAAGGGATACAGGGAACTTTCTGGAGTTACAGAGAAGATCTAGATCTTGATTAGTGTGTTCAATAAATGACATTGACATTTGTTAAAACTCACAAGCAATGTCCTACAAATTGTGTATTTTACTATATGTAATTATAACCATGATGAAAAAATACATGATAGAAAAAACAGAGAGCAGTAAGACCAATAGGCATATTTTAAAAAATAATTTTAAAATACTTTAATTGTGGTAAAAACACAAAATTTACCATCTTAACAATTTTAAGTGTACAGTTCAGTAGTGTTAAATATATTCACACTACTGTGCAATGGATATCCAGAACTTTTTCATCTTACAAAACTGAATCTCCATATCCTTTAATCAGTTATCCCTATTTCTCTTCCCCCCACCCAGCCCCTGGCAACCACCACTCTACTTTCTGTCTCTGTGACTTTGATTGCTCTGGGTACCGCATATAAAAATAGAAGCATATAGTATTTGTCCTTTTGTGACTGGCTTATTTTGCTTAGCATGATGTCTTCAAGGTTTATCCATGTTTTAGCATGCAGAACTTCCTTTTGAAGGCTAAATCATATTTCATTGTATGGATTAACCATATATATTTTTTATCCATTCTTCCATCAATAGACACTTGGGTTGCTTCAACCCTTTGGTTATTGTGAATAAATGCTGCTATGCATTTATAGCAGCATGTACACATTGTGTACATCCACAACATGGATGTACAAATATGGCATCGTTTTTTAAAAATAAAAAACCAGGGTCACATAGTTTTACTGTCACCTTTTCTTTCCTTTTCTGTATTGACCTTGTTGATGACCAGAAGTTTGACAGAGACCAGTGTAGCAACAGGGTATGACACTCATGCCCAGCACTGAATAATGACAGTGACTCTGGGTGAGCAAAAGTTCATGTTTTTCTTAAAGGCTAAAATGTGTCTTTGGCGGCAATGTAGAAATACAGTTGGAGATTATTCCAAGCCAAAAGATAGCAAAGGTCATCTTTTGTATGTGCCCAGGGACAAGCCCCTCTGGACCGTCAGGAGGAGCAGCTCTAATTTGCTTACACAACACTGACTGCTGGCCCCATTTGGCTCCTCATGGGGCCCTCCACCCTCATCAGGAGGGGCCACAGAAAGCCTGCAGGGAGATGTGTATCTACTCCTGGCCACCAGGTGTCAATAAGTAGGACACTCTCCTGGGCACTGACAGACTTAGGTGTCTGGTGGAGAGATTAAACACCTAGATGACTGGCTGGTTTTTCTCTGGCCTACTGTCCTCTGTCTCCCCTACACTGGTCTATCTTTTCACACTCTATGCTTTGCATAAAGATTCATTAGCCATAGCTGTCAATAGATGAATTGGTGACACCACTGGGGAAACACTGAGGCTTATATCCACATCTGTTGCTTTGTAAACTTATACATTCTATAACGCTCTGGAAAAGGTGAAATTGTGGTGGATTGTAGTCCAATCACCTGGATCTTTTCAGAGCCTGTAGTAGTGATGATGTCACTTTTGCATGCCCTGCATACCTATCCTAGCACAGGTATAGATAGCTTTATGTGTCCCTGAACAAAACCTTCCAAATCCGTGGGAGAGAGCAAAACCCAGCTTCAGGTGCACTCTTAAGGGTCAGGCCAGGAAGCTACGAATTTGGCTTTCACTGGGTATATGTGATCTCCCCCATATCCTTAGACAGTAATGTGGAATGCATATCCCTCCAGCCCAGGATGACACTTTTCTGTCCTAGCTCAGGGGTTGATCTCCTCCTCCCCACTGACTTGGGCATAAGATCCTTCACCAAGAAGCTTTATACTTGTTATGTTCAAACTTTGTGGGATGGAGGTTCTGGATAGAGAGAAAATGCTTCCCTACTTGTCCTCATAGTTTTCAATGATTCTAAAACAAGCCATGTGTCTTCAATATTCTGCCTACTCATTCCTTCTAGGTATCAACTACATTTGGACTATGCCATTGCTAGGATGTCTACTTCATATCCATTTGTACCTGTCTAGGACTTGCCTCCAGACTCACTCTTTTTACTACCATCCAGTACAATTTATTTCACCAGGCATTTACCAAAAGCTTGCTGTGTGCACCATCCTTCTGCAAATAGGGACTAAGATATCTCTGAAGGTTCCTCATTGTAAGACAAACCACACATGGCTCATAAAGCCCCGTGATCTTCTAGGCCATGATGCCTGTCACCGGGTAAGCCTTCACTTAATGCTCACTGATTGCCTGCTGCCCCCGACCCTATCTCTGGCTCCCACTCTCTGACCATACAGTCTACTGGCTGTTGCTGAATTTACTACACGTTTTCATGACATCTCAGTGTCATTGTTCATGCAATTCTGCCAAGAAAACTTCTCTCCATTCATCTAAATCCTATCTTATCTTTGAAGAGCTAGCTCAATATAACCCCTTCCATAAATTCTTCTCCCTCTCTGACAAACACATTTCTCCTCTTTGTTGTTCCCCCAGCTCTTTGTTGTTTTTATGGCATTGATCATTTATAACCTTTGATACCTGTTTGTGTACATGTTTGTCTCTCTCTGCTCCAAATTGTAAACTTCTTGAGGGAGGAATCATGTCTTATTATAACTCCAGCACCAAGCTCAGAACCTAACTGTAGTAAACATGAAAATAATAACTAACACTTTAATGGGCCCTCATTATATCCAGTAATGGAGCTAATAGCTTTGCATATATAATCTCACTTCCTACTTACCCTATGAGTGGGTGGTATTATTCCCTATTTTAAAGATGTTGAAACTGAGGCACAGAGAATACAAGACTCCTACCTGAGGTCTCAGCTAGCTAGTAAGTGATATTGTTGAAATATATTAAATAAGTGATTATTAGCATGTTGAATGGAATTGAATTAGGATTTTTCCTAATTCTAGGAAGATGTTGGAAAAATAAAAGCCATGGTCCCTTTTTGACATTATTTACCATCACAAAGTTGTACAGGTTAGTTTCCTATAACTCGATTAAATTTTAAATTTAAAATCATTAAATGGTTTTTCCCAAGGCATTACTTTATTTATGGGGGGAAAAATAACAACAACAACAACCACAAAACAAAACAAAACCCCAAAACAAAATCCAAACCAAAAACCCTCTTGTCCAAAACTTGATTAAACTCTGGATAGCTAGTCTAATTACATCTTTTATTACTATTATTATTGGACTTAAATTTTACATATTTTTAATTTGGCCATGAACTATGTCATTTTTTTTGTTATACACAGATACTATGCATTACATGGAATAATGGCATTATTCCTAAATCCTGAGCCCACAGGTCATGGATACAAGAGCACTGCAGCTAAGTTCTCCCTGCTGTCCAGAGACAAACAATCTCATATCATGCATGATGGCTTAGGATCAACTATGAAACTAGATGGTCTGTTTTTGCAGGGAGCCAGCATCTGAGAATCCCCTGTAGCCTCTGGTGGTATACAGTTTGTCAACTCAGATAGTGGGTGGCAAGCTGACCCTGTTGGCAAAGAAGAGGCTTCGCCAAGCACAGCACTGCGGGGAGCACTGAAACAGGGCCCAGGGATGCAGAAAATCATCCCCAAGGGGCTGGGCCAGTTTCCCCAGAAGCTAAGTACCTCTCTGGAGAAGTTGGTCCAACATTCATCTTGCAGAAGTCACTCCTGTTTGGTGCAGGAGGTTGCACTGGCCTGGACCCTCACAGCCCAGAGTTTCATGAAGATGAGCACAGAGCTGCCATTGGCCAGAACTCATGCCCCTGCAGTGCAGGTGGGCAGCTGGGCCAGCATGGTCCCAGGCAATAAGTGTAACCAGCTGTCCAAAAGCTCTGGTGGACCAAGGATTGCAGTGTGACTGTAATATGGGAATGCCACCTGGATGTGGGAAACTGCTCACAACATTTTGTGGGGCATTACCAGGCTAACTGTATGGGGTGCTTAGGATGGGTACACACTGTTCAAATATTCTTTTCTCCAGCAGCAAAATGGATCTTCCTGCTCTGGGGAATAGCAGAATGATTTGTAGGCAGGCTGGCCCTGTGAGGTAGGAGAGCTTGGGGGGCCTGGGTTAAGGGGGGTGTTAGGCAATGTGACATAGTGGCATGGGGAAGCTTACCTGCCTCCCTCACCTGACTGCCTTAGTGCTGGCATTAATTTCAATAAGAGTAGAGAATCAGAATCCCAAAGGTCTAAAGGCACATCGACAAAGTGGAATGCTATGGGGTAAAAAAGTATTAAAAGCCCTAATAGGTCTAAAAGCTAATTCTACAGGGACATGAGGATGGACACATATCTTCATAGTAGCACATATTGAAGGCTTTAACTTAATTTTTGTTGTTTAAAAGTGAAATAGGGAACTACATACCTACTGCATGTGACTTTAAGTCATTATCATCTTAATGAGACTCACTCTTCTCCAAGCAGGGTAGAGAGGGTTGCAGACTTGGCCCGGCACCATGTGGGTCCTGCAGCATGGGAAGAATGGGGAGCTACCTCACTATCAAGGGCAAAGTTCTTGGGACCCCTGTGACATTCCAACTGAGAGTAGGGAACCAAAGACATTAGGACCCAGACATATTTCCAGTGAGCAGCAGTTGTTGGCTGAAACCTAAAACAAAGAGGAGTTTTTCATCATCCTAACCCTTCTTGAGACGGTTTTTGATAATCTGGTCCAGGTGCCAGATGTGTATGGTGCTGGTTCAGCATGAGGGTGAGAAAGAGAGGCAACCCAGGGAATGGGAGCAGATGGAAGACGAGCCCTTGGTTGAGCCAGGTCATGTCCCTAACCTGCTGGCCTAGGGAGTGGATATGACACTACACACTATTTGACCTGAGCAATTCATGGCCTTGTACTTTCTCCTTCTCCCTCAAGGTTGATAGGGTATTAACTGACCAATACCATTGTTTTCTATGTTGAACATGTCAGGCAATCTACAATAAAATTAGTGACTGCTGAAACCTGGAGCATAGAGGTCAGATAATTTACCTGTGTAGAAGGTTGAACCAGGTGATTCTTAAGCTTCTGCCCTCCAAAATCCTATTGTTCAATTATATAAATCTCCAAAAGGCACTGTTAAAGCCCCCAGTTACTTTATGCATAGATGTATCATATCATTCTACTGAACAGAGGATAACCCTACTGCATGACTGATGAACACTGTACCAACCACCTACCTCACAGCTCCCTTTCCTCTTACTTAAAAATTGTTACAACATTAATAAATCAATAAACAACAAGTAACGGCGAGGATGTGGAGTAACAGGAACCCTAGTACACTGCTGGTGGGAATTCAGACTGTTGCAGCCACCGTGAGAAACAGTACGGCATTTCCTCAAAAATCCTGGAACACCAATTCAAAAGAACTTACACACCCTTATGTTCATAGCAGCACAAATTACAATAGCCAAGTGTTGGAAACATCCTAAGTGCCATTGGTAAATGAGTGGATCAAAAAACTGGTACATTTACACAATGGAATACTATACAGCAGAAAGAAAGAAGGAGCTCTTACCCTTTGCGACAGCATGGATGGAACTGGAGATGCAAGTGAAATAAGCCAGGTGGTGAAAGATAAATACCATGTGTTCTCACCTATAACAGGAAACTAATGAACAAAACAAACAAACGAGCAAAATAGAACTAGAGGCATGGAACAGACTGACAGTGGACAGAAAGGAGGGGGGAGGGGATAAGGGTGGAAAGAAAGGGAAGGGACTAGTCAAGGAACATGTATGAATGACCCATAGACATGGACAACAGGGTGTAGAATGACTGTAGGAGCAGGGGGTGGGCTGGGCAGAAGAGGGCAAAGGGGGGAAAATTGGGACAACTATAATAGAATAACGATAAAATATTTACTAAAAAATAAATGTGCTTAAAAATCATAGAGTTGCACACTTAACAAAGGGTGAATTTTATGGTATGAAAATTATTTCTCAATAAAGCAGAAAACATAGTTTTGATCTGAAAAAAATTGTTAAAACCACCTCTCCACTAGTGTGCTAACACATACACAAATACTCTCCAGGTGTTTTCAACATGAAGCAAAGACTGCTTTGCTTAGTGCCCAAGGCCCTCTGAGTTGGCCCCAGTGTCTTTATTGTCATCTTCCTACTCTTCTGCTGAGTGACACCATGTCCCTCCCAGCCATGCAGCACTCCAAGTTTCCTCCACTGTATCCTTGGGGTCAGTCCTCTTTGACCCCACCTGGAATGCCCTGCTCCTGATTCTTGACAAAACTCCTGTTCACCTCCCAGATTCATTATCACTTACTGCAGAAGGCCTAGTCCCATGCTCCTAGGTGTCCCTGGGGCCCTGTGCCACCCCCACTTGAGCCCTCTTTAGTTGACCTCCCTCACACCAGGTACTGGACAGGGTGCTGTGGGCATGGAGGGTAGGGGCTTCGTAATTACACATATGTATGTAAAGATGGGGTATATGAACAGTCACAAACAGGAAACACTGCATTCCAAGAGCCCAAGTATTTATAGAATGCCACATTTCAGGGAGCTGTTGCTTCGGGAACATGAACTTGTATATTCTGTGTCATACCTAAAAATCTCCCCAGTCCCTCATACTAGAATCAGGTCTCACCTGCTACCCACACTTGGCCTTCCTCTCTGACCCCTGATTCCCTTGTCCTCTGAACTGCAAGTTTAGGTTATTTTGGACTTCCTAGCCATTTAGTGATGGTGATCCTGGCCCTCATCTGCCTCCATGGGCTCTGTGGATGCACAGAAACTGCCTGTCTGCTTTTGAAACTGCCATTTTGGATCTTTTACAATAATCCTCTTTTTGTACACTAGTCTTCATATTCTATTTTCTGTCATTTGTTCCTCTTTTGTTTTGGATTAATCATGGGGTTGCTGCTGATATATATGGTGACTGAGTGGCACCTGGATGGACAGGTCCAGGCTATAATCAGGAAGCCATATAGCTCACCAGTGTTTTGGTGAATCCTGTCTAGGCACTCAGCTGAGACATGCATATATGGACATCTAGGTGTTTACCTTCCTGTGTCCTTTACAGGGACATTTACAAGGTGACTAAGCTGCACTCCACCTGGAGGTCTTCATCAGTATGAAGGAAGCCTAGCAGCCTGGGCAGGAGAAAGGTCTGAAGCAGGCAGGTGAGCAGCCCCCGTGCTCAGGTCCTCTGGCCTCCCACAGACCTGCTCTCTTGACGTCTGTTTGATGCAAGCATGTGCACACTCTATTTCATTTATTCTGCCTGGCCCTGGAAGGGGCATAGTTTAACTCATTTTACAGAAGACCTGAGAGGTTCCAAGGGTAGTTCAGGTTCACCCAGCTGGTAAGTGGCACCCACATGCACAGCCCCTAAACTTCCCACCATCAACAGGGAACCCAAAACATTGATTTAAGGGGCCTGGTACTTCTGGCAATCATCCAAGTTTTTAGACAATTGATTTGGGTTTTTGCTTATACTTTCAAAAATCTGTTTTATTTAAATCTTGCCTCCATAGGAAAAAGCACTATGATTGAAGTCTGTTGCATACTTGAATGTGGTTACTATTAAGGAAAGCTATGAGAGGTATTTTCTGAGATTGTCTAAAGTTGGGTGCAGAATATTATAGAACTGATGGTAAATGCTTTAACAAATCAGGCAAAGTCTGTCTAAACCGTGGTATAATCTGACTAAATATTTCTAGTTATCTCTAATAGCTGAGCCATCATTTGGCTATAAAAATACCATGACTTTTTACTCTTAAATAATATTAATTGTAAAGGGAAAAAATTATCCAATATTTTATGGCTCTTGATACTTTTACATATTGTCCTGTGACATCTTCCTAATACCCTTGGGAGGGGGCTGGACAGGTTCATGTTCCATGTTTCACCAAAGACTGACAGGTGAAGAGACTTCCTCAAGGTCATACAGATACTTGGGACCAGAATTATTGTTTCCTGACTCTTAGTCTGTTTTAGATAGTGATATTTAGTGATGTACTAAAGAAATGTTGTCCCTTTTATCTGAGGTTAGATTATAAAGGCACCAGAACATTTGACAACTCTGGTCCAGAAGATGCTTTCAGTAAAGTTGTTGAAATACAGGGGAAAAAACTAGGGCAAAAAACAAATATTTAGAAGAATGTAGTCATCAAAGAATAGGTATATGTTATTTTGCAGAGTCAAAATATGGTGAGCAGTTTGCTGACTTTGGAGATCACAAAGGTGAGCAGCCCGTTTGGTTTCTGGGAGGGCACCCAGACCTGAGCCCTTTGCTCCACCACCAACCTCAGGGTCTCAGACACACCCGTTCTGCAGAGGGTCTCTCTGCTGCTCCCAAAGGGGTAGCAGTAATGCTCAGGCCAAGTTTACCAGAGTCAGTGTCAGACTATCAGTGAGTGAGAGGACAGAAACACATGTGGAGGGTGAGAGGGCCCTTGATAAAGCAACCAGTTATTTCGGCTGTGTCCTCCAGGGTCTCTGCTGCCCTTAGAGCCTGTGGACAGACTTTTCCTGTGGGGAGCATATCTTTAAAGAGAAAAACACTTCAGAACTAGAAGACATTACATGATTAAAGAGCACTTCAAAATGCACACTGAAGAATGTAAGGAATTTCTTGTGCAATTGCATATACATTCAGGAGAATTAGAGTATATTCTGAGAAAATAAAAACCTGCAAATCTAAGCTTAAAGAACAATCAGCAAATTTGGTGAAGCCTGAGCAAAAATTTTTAAGCTCTCATTAAAAAATCCATACCATTTATTAAAAAGCCCATTAAAAAATTTATACAAAGCAATAAAATGACAAATCAAGCCACTCCCAGAGATGAAAGAAAACCCAGTCTCCTCAAAGATGACTGGAACTTACTTTTGGAACTAGTCAGTAGCTTGAGAAAACCATGAGGACAGACTACTGGAGAAGTTGGGGTTTTCTCCAGGTTTGTCAATCAGACACAGGGCAAGCTCTATTTCTAAAAAGACGAAACTGTGATAACGTGATAAGATGCAGAGCTCACTCTAGAGTGAACTTATGGAGTATGCAAAAAACACAGAGTTAGTAGAAAACAAAATGTATTCACTATCACAGCTGGAAAATCCAGCTTCCTTTCTCTTCCTGCCAGGAACTTGGGGGAGGCATGGTACTTGCTAGGTTCACAGACTGAGGGAAAAGAATATGGAAAGAGCCCTAGACACCGCCATTTCCTTAAATGGTTTGTCCAAGATCACATGGCTAATTAGTGGAGAGTCAGGACTTGAACACAGAACCAGATTCTGATCCTTGTCTAGTGTACTATACACATTTCTGTACATTTCCCCTCAAACCTTTAAGCATTAAAATTTTATGTCCAATAATCCCATGAATTTTTCAAAGTTGCAAATGTATGCCTTAGAGATATTAATGTATGTTCAAAATGATCTAAATCTTATATTTTGGTATTGTGTTTCTTTATACTTCTATTTTTTCCCTTTTGATACATGTAGGTTTCAGAGAAACCTTCACTTAATTTTAATGGTATCTCCATATCAGAAGTAGATTCTCTCAAGGCTCTTTATAAAATACCTAAAGCCTGTCTCAATGTGTGCATGAAAATACAGCCTACAGATTATGAGTGATGTTCAGGAGAAATTTTTTTAAAAATTAGCATTGTCAGGGTATCAGACAATCTCCTAGCACCACCCACACCGAACCCAGATGATAAAATAGTGGTATGAACACCAATGGCTGTTCTAACTGCACAGAAGAATTTCAAAAAGCTTGAAAAACCCAGAGGGCAGATGTGTTCTGCATGCTTTTATTAAGCACTGCCTTTACATATTATTTAGTATGGATGCAATCATTTCAAGGACAGTGGGACAACCATATTTTCAACATGACTGCTAACACATTAATATCATTTATTTTGACCCCTGGCATTTTTGTATAAAACAAAGACCACATATACATATCTAAAATCTATTAAGGTATAAGCCTTTTGCCAGTTTACAGCCTTCAAAGCTCACACATCTTTGGGGTTTCACATCCAAGTTATTAAGTGTTTACTTAACTATGTCCAGCACCTGAAGAGGGAAGCCTGTTACTGTGAAGACTGCAGAGGAAGTTCAATAGGGTGAAGTAAATTTTAGAAAGGGGACTCACTAAAGCAATTTTAAGAAGTGATTGTAATCTTCTGTGGAAAACTTAGTTCATTAAGTTACAAAACTACACAATTTGGAAAATTAAATTGACCACAAAAGTATCTCATTAGCTTACATAACTGTTTTTAATATAGGTTTCTTCTCTGTCAGTTATTCTATCAGCCTGAGCCCTGAAATCTCCCTCCTGTTCGGTCCCCAACCAGGAATCTGCAAGGTTCACTCCCTTCAGTGGGAATAGCTTTTTTTCATTTATGTTATTAATCTTCAAAATGTGTTAAAACTAACCTCATGCAGAATGCCTTAGCTAAGTGCTTACATATTTCAGCTGTTCCAAATTAATCTGAACATGGCTTTTAATATATAGCATATACCAGCGTTACAGACACACATGCATACACACACACACACGAATAAAATATCAGGTGGTTTTCACACTTAGAACTCCAAGACTCCTAAGGGTATAGATGATGTCTCCCCTGCCTGTAGTTCTAGAGGCTCCCAAAATAGTAACACATGAAACTGCCCCTATAGAATAAGGGAGGTACTTGAAAGAATCTCCTCAGGCGCCTTGAAAAGTCTAAGGTTCCAATGGCACCAATGGTTCCAATCCCACCTTCTCCCCACTAGCAGGTCACTCCTCACCAGGCAGAATGCAGCTCAATTCAAAGCTCTCAGATATAGGACTGCTAAAGCTGGAGTACATCCTACATGACAGACAAGCAGGATAAAGACTGGGGAGGTTCTAGTCCACTGGGATTCATGGGGAAACAAAACAATCTTTTAATGTTGTCACATTATTTTCATAAAAGCAGAATTCAGGAAAAAATGTACAGTCATACCTTGGTATTCATTGGCTTCAGAACTCGTCAAACACTGTACTTGTTCCATTTTGACAAGAAGAAAATGTTTAGCTTGTGTGGAACTCATCACACTTGCTAGAACTTGTATGAGTAATGACATGACCCCGTAAGGGAAAATGCTTCATCATTTAGTACTCATCACAAGTTCTAGAATGAATTAACAAGTACTGAGGAAATCACTGTATTTGCTAATCTCTGGCAGGTCAAATTGGTTCTCTTCATTAAGCAGTTGTTGAGCACCCATTTAACAAAGCATCTTGAATGTGCTTTGAACTTGAAGCCAGGACTTACTGCTGGGCACATAAGTGATCCTGACTGTTATCTAAGGGAAGCTCTGAGACGGAAAGTTGTGGATGCTGGAGATGAGCTAGTATGCATTGAGTGCTGCTGGCAGCTGGCTCTTTGCATGCACCTCAGCAATCTCAACAACCGTGGGAGGGAGGCAGCATCTGCAGTTTTCAGGGTGGCATCTGAGGCCAGACAGGAGGAAGCTTCCATTAGAATTGGGTTTTTTGATCCCAAAGCCAGTGCTCTTTCTTCTGTGGAGATCAGCGATCTGCAGGCCTTTAGGTGGTGGTTAGGGACATGGGCAGAGAGGCTGCCCATGGGAGAAGAAACAGGTCTTCCAGCCAGTTCTAAAAGATTTGGGACTACCATACAAGCATCCGACTCACAACTGCTCTCCTTCCCTGCCCCCCACAGAACCAAGGAACCATCCTCCCACCTCTTCCACTTTTTGTGAGGTTTTCCCTTTAAGGTTGACTTTAATACAGAATTACCTATAATTCTAGATTCTAATCTGGTTCCACCTTTGTGATAACAGGACTTGTAATTCAGCTTGCTCTGGCCCTACTCTGGCCTCTGATTAGCCTCCTGCTCCACAAGCCCCAAGCACAGAAGTGACATGGGAGCCACCCTGTAGGCAAACTGCTACTTGGAATCTTGAAGACTGAGACTGACAAGTACTGATTTCCAAAAATCAGGGAAGAATGTGGATTCCACCAAATAGAGGTGGGAGTGCTCTATATAAAATAAATCCAGATTAGAAGAGATTATTAGAGTATTGTTCTATGCAATGCTATCTAATAAAACATTCTGAAATGGAAATATCTGCATTCTGCTTCCCCCCCGCCACTCATGCATGGGAAAACAACACTATAATCATGATTTAACAAATAATAGCTACTGTAGGAAACTTAATTAACTGCAGGATTTATCACATTAAACACACATAAAAAAAGCATGTGAAAGAAGAGACACTTCACCTACCCTATAAGAGATTTTTTTGCATCCTAAATGCCACTGTATCCCTAAATTGTCCCATAGGTCACTTTTACAAAGTTAAAGCACTAAAGCCACATACTCCCCGTTCAATTTAACCCAACCCTGGGATGGGAAATTGAGATCCACTGAACACATGTATAAAGGACATCATAGAACAGCTAGTATAAATCAGATCATTTATAGGCTTAGTGTCAGTTCCACATATTTAGATGGTCTTTTAATATGTAATAATGCAGTATTTGAGTCTTTGTTGCTAACACCTCTGCATCAACCAATGGGACCATGGATACTAATATTTGTGAAGGAGCCCTATGTACACCTTCTGGCTATTCCTTTATATATGGAAGTTTTGTCAATGGCTTCTATGCTTGGACAATTCATTGTCTTGAGAACTGGAGGATGAAAGGACACTGTGCTATTGCTGCATTTACTATTCCACTGTCCCTTCACAAACTTCAGAAATTCAACATTGGTCCACACTCTTTAATGTATACTACCAACCAAAAAAAGCTTACTACCAGATGCTAACCCCTGTGATGGGCAACATTTGGATGGTCCCTTCTTCCTTGGCCTGGAGTTAGCACAAACGAATATGTGATCAGAAACTTATCCTTAACTCTGGTAACCATTGCTGAGTCTACTGTTAAGGCCACAGCTGACAACAAAAGTCCCTAGGCTCTCTTGCTAAGGTGTTTTTATTTTTATTTTTAAGATATTTTATTGTTTACGCTATTACAGTTGTCCCAGTATTTTCCCCTTTGCTCTCCTCCACCCAGCCTACTCCCTACTTCCACAGTAGAACAATCCCAAAAGGCAGTTCCATTTTTCAGTTTTCTGAGGAAATTCCATACTGGTTTCCATAGGGGTTGCACCAGTCTGCATTTCTACCAACAGTGCACTAGGGCTCCCCCTTCTCCACATCCTTGCTGCGTTTATTCCAGGGATGCAAGGATGGTACAATATTCGCAAATCAATAAACATGATACATAAACAAAATGAAAGACAAAAGTCACATGATCACATTAACAGATGCAGAAAAAGCATTTGATAAAATCCAGCACCCATTTATGATAAAAACACTTAGCAAAGTGGGAGTAGAGGGAGCATTCCTCAACATAATGAAGGCCATATATAAAAAACCTACTGCCAATATCATATGCAATGGACAAAAACTAAAAGCATTTCCTTTAAGATCAGGAAGAAGACAAGGGTGTCAGCTTTTACCACTCTTATTCAGCATAGTACTGGAAGTCCTAGCCACAGTGAATACACAAGAAGAAATAAAAGGCATTCAAATTGGAAAGAAGGAAGTGACTGTCATTATTCACAAACAACATGTTATTGTACATAAAAAACCTGATAGGCCCCACCAAAAAACTACCTGACCTAATAAATGAATTGGGCAAAGTAGCAGGCTACAAAGTCAATATTCAGAAATCGATGGCATTTTTGTACACCAGTAGTGAACTATCAGAAAGAGAAACTAAGAAAACAATCCCATTTACTTTGTAACAAAGACAACAAAGTACCTATAATAAATTAAACCAAGGAGGTAAAAGACCTATACTTGGAAAACTATAGAATACTAAAGAAAGAAACTGATGAAGATACAAATAAATAGAAACCTATACTGTGTTAATGGATTGGAAGAATTAACATCATTAAAGTGTTTGTACTATCCAAAGCAATCTATAGCTTCAACACAATTCCTATTTAGATACCAATGACATATTTCACAGAAGTAGAACAAATATTCCAAAAATTTATATGGAACCAAAAAAGACTCTGTAGAGCTTCAACAATCTTGAGAAAGAAGAACAAAGTTGGAGAGATCACAGTACTTGATATCAAACTATACTACAAGGTCACTGTAATCAAAGCAGTGTGGTACTGGCATAAAAGCAGACAGATCAATGGAATAAAATAGAGAACCCAGAAATAAGCCTACATCTTTATGGTCAACTAATATTTGACAAAGGAGGCAAGAGCATACAATGGAATAAAAACAGTCTCTTCAATAAATGGTATTGAGAATACTAGACAAGTACACACACAAAAAATGACACTAGACCACCATGTTATACCATACACCAGAATAAACTCAAAATAAAGAAAAGGCTTAAATATAAGTTGGGATGCTATAAAAATCCTAGAGGAAAACATAAGCAGTAAAATTTCAAGTATCTTACATAGCAATATTTTTGCTGATATATCCCCTAGGGCAAGGGAAATCAAAGAAAAAAGAAGCAAATGGGACTACATCAAATTAAAAAGCTTCTGTACAGCTAAAGAAGCCATCATCAAAATGAAAAGGAAACCAACTGCATGGGAGAACATATTTCCTAGTGACACAATGGACAAGGGTTTAATCTCCAAAATATGTAAAGAGCTCACATGACAACACTAGAAGACAAACAATCCAACTAAAAACTGGGCAAAAGAACTGAATAGACACTTTTCCAAGGAAGACATACAGAGGGCCCACAGACATTTAAAAAAGCTCAACATCACTAGCTATCAGAGAGATGCAAATGCTTGGCGGGTGTGAGAGATATCACCTCATACCTGCCAAAATGGCTATCATTAATAAATTAACAAACAAGTGCTGGTGAGGATGTGGAGAAAAGGGAACCCTAGTGTACTTTTGGTGGAAATGCAGATTAGTGTAGCCACTGTGTAAAACAATGTGGAATTTCCTCAAAAACATAAAAATGGAACTGCCTTTTGGGATTTCCCCAAAGAAATAAAAACGGAACTGCCTTTTTGTACCCAGAGATCCCACTGCTGAGATTATACCCGAAGAATCCTGAAACACCAGTTCAAAAGAAATTATGCATCCCAATGTTCATATCAATGCTATTTACAATAGCCAAGTGCTGGAAACAGCCCAAGTGCCCATCAGTAGATGAGTGTATAAAAAAACTGGTATATGTACTCATTCTTTGACTTGTTACCAACTGGTTTGGTACATGTGGACCCTGGTTAAGGAGAATACTTCTGACTCTTGGTATTATCCTCCTAATAGTCATCATTAGAATCTTGAACACATCTACAGCTGTGGATTTTGAGTGTTGTTCCAGGAAACAGGTGACACACTTATGAAGGGAAACAGATAAGCAGAGTGCTATTATTTTGATTTATTGCATTCTGAAATACCATGGGGGAGGGCCTGAGAACAAATCTGCTTTTTCAGCAGTTCTAAAGTCTTATTACCTGAGATTTGCATTCTGGGGAAAAAAAATCAAGACTTAATTATCAATATGTACATCATGAGATTTGGGTTTTGGCCCTAATAGAAGAAACTGTACTAACTTGAAAAGGGTTAGAGAAGGTTAAAGAAAGAAACCAGCTATACACCAAATCCTGGTGAAAGATGTGGGTTTAACCAGAGAGCCAGACACTGTAGAAGAACACCTCCCTTCGGGGTGGTTAAAAATGAAGGAACTTGACTCAAGTGCAAGCTGCTCAAGGCAGCTTCCTCCCCAGGGATGGGCTGCCAGCTTCAGCACTGCCAGGAAGAACCAGTCCTTAGGTCACACTTCTCCGTCCTCTGCTCCCTTTCACTTATCATCATCCCGCCCATAGTTAATTGTTTGTAAGGCCTGAGCTATGAGCGTAGCCATTTCTCGGGTGCCTGCAGCAACCACTCTGCAGGACATGAGGTCGAAAGGTCCACCTGAGGACAGAGGGGGAGAAGAGAGCACTTGGGTTACTGGAGAGGGCAGAACAGTCTTGGATAATAACTCAGCATGTGCACATTCCAAGGAAAACAAAGCTTCCAGGCCTCGCTCAAGGCTGAAAACAAACATTGTGGTCTAGACGTGAGCCTGGCCAGAGAAAGGGGTGATGCCTTTCAGCATCAGCTCCACCCCAATATGAGTTCAGTGGAGGTGCCATGAATCAATGCCGTCCTGCAGGCTATATTGGGAGAATGTAATTTCAGGCCCAACATTCAGGACTGAACTTCCAATGATTAGTTAGATCAGGAGAGAGGAGAGGAGTTTTCAACCTCTACACGGTATGGGTGGCACTCGGGACCCTATGAGTTGGCCTTTCTGACTGGCAACCCAGTAGGTTGCTGTGGGGACCAGGCAGCTGAGGGTGGACAAAGAAGCCCTGTGTCCTACTGGGGGCACACACACGACTAATGGACTTGCTGGAGCCCTCTGTGCACACATGTGTGCTCGAGTGGTTAAATCCAGTGTCAGACTGGCTTTTAATCTGAAACTGGTCTGCCTGGCCTTGCCATCAAAAGCTGATACCTCTTCACTTTTATACTTCTCTTGTAGCTCAACTGAGGTCTTTCAAAGGAGAAAGAGGAAAAAAGTAGAAATCAAATGACCAAATACCCCTTGTAGATACCCAATGGTTAAAAGGGAGCCCCAGTGTTTCTGCTAATAAGCTTGGGTCTACAAAGCTAGGAGAGAATGAGATCTAAAAGAATTCACACAGCCTCTGACGGGTTACTCCTAAATATTAGGTGAGCGATCTTCCTGAAGCTAAGTGGATGTAACAGGGGCAGCGATGCTAAGTGGGGTCAGATTTGCCTAGTGGGGTTAATCACTGGGACAAGATAACTTCAAAGCAGAAGTAACAGGTCATCTTTCAGATCCTCAGAGGATACCCACACTGTACACCATGCTGATCCAATGCCGAGCCACTGGGCCATGGGGGTACTAGCCTCCTCTTCGTCAACTGGGGAGCACAGTGCCTGCTCTGCCATTATCATTGGATTGTGTGCGTAGAAAACTGTCAAATGTTATGTAAATGGAAAGGAGTGGTGGTATATTCTGATCCTAGGGTATATTTTCATGTCTAGAGGCACAGAGTAGGAAGGTAGGAAGGGTGGCAAGGCATTGGACCACTGCCTTTCCAATGCCCTCTCATCAGTAGAGAAGGAAGTGAGGGATGTTCAGTCTGGAGGTGTTACTCAGTCTCGTTTCTGCTGTCATGACTCTGGTGATTGAGGGCAAGCTAAGGATCAGATGGGTTCACCTGAGGTGTCCATCACGATGCCGCCTGCTTCTCTGATGATGACAGTAGCAGCAGCCAGGTCCCAGCAGTGCAGGCCAAACTGGTAATAGGCATCTGCGGCCCCTGAGGCCAGGTGGCAGAGCGCCAAGGTGGAGCTCCCAATCACTCGGACCCTAGAAGAGAGGGAAGAGAGCAATACACATGTGAGTGGCACTGTGCATAAATTGGACTGCTCTTAAACAGTGTGCATGATTACTTCAACCAAAGTCACTCCCTCTGCTGAGCATTCCTGGTCATTAAAAATGAGTTACGGGGCTTCTACCAACAAACTCTACATTCAAATCTAGAGTCTGGCGCAGTGTTGCCAAACTGAACTTTCTGCAAAGATGGAAACATTCTGCACTGTGGTAGCTGTAGCCACCTGTGGCTGTAGGGCACTTGAAATATGGCTAGCACAACTAAAGAACTCAATTTTTAACTATATTGAACTTTAACTTAAATTTAAATCACCTCATGTGGCCAGTAGTTATAGCACACACCTAGATGCAGGATGGGAGATAAAGAGTATTCAGTCGGACTCAGATTTATTTTCCTAAATGTTTACTAGAGAAACATCATTTAGGAAGGGCTCTAAGCACACACAGAATGGGCTGGACAGGTGGCTTGAGATCAGTTCCATGGCTTCTCCAAGTTGCTAAGAAAGGAACAAATATCCCCTATCTGTTTCCTAACAGCTGGCTCCATGAGCTCCCATACTGAACGATGCAGCACCACGTGGCTACCCTGGGCCTCAGCACGGGTGCATGTGTTCCTGTCACAGGGATCTTTTCTCTTTCAGCCCCCGGGGAGTCTGTAGCAAGACTGTGTTTGGCACACTCCTTCTTGGCCCCAGGGTGTTCCAGGAACTGAAAAGTCATACCCATGAGCTTTGGCGTGGAGTAACCTCTCCATGTTGCTCAGGAACAATTTCAGAGTAGCAGGGTCACGTTTGGGACCGATTTCTGTTAGAACCAAGGCCTTTGAAAGATCTGCAATAGAAAAAATGTCCCATAATCAGAAAAATCAAGTCTTGGTTCTAACTGAAGAGTCGGGGTTTTCCCTGAAGCAAACGTCAAATATCAGAGTCTCATTCCTTCTAGAATAAGTACCTTTTGAGAGTGGTTTATGCTATAAAGTTTTTCTGATAGCAATGTTGAAAAGTAAGGACACAATTAACAGAGAAACAAAATTTATACTCTATTTGATCATTATTCCTTTAAAGCTGCATTCTGATTCAGATTTCAGAGGCAGCAGATTTTTCAGTTTTCTCTTTTCAGGAACAGTTAGTATGAGAACTAGAAAGGTTTGGTGTCTTATGAAAGCCCCCATCATTTGATCACAAATAAAAACAAAATGATTCCAAACCAGGACCACCCAATGTTTGAAGGAAAAAAATGCCTCATCAATTAAATCTGTCTTTCAAAGCCATTCTTTGTGCTGGGATCAAAAAGATGGAAATACCATTATCCCTGTGGATAAAGCAACTTTTAAGTAACATCTTTGGAGAGTCCTCAGGAGTAACCACCTCAGTATAAAGACCAATGCTGTAGCTGTGTGGCCTCCATGGCACAGAGCAGTGAGGTGCTCATGCTAAGCCCACAGTTCCTGTGATGGGATTGGAGGACTGCCTATGCCAGGAAGCTGGCCCATGGGCATGGAGGGACGTGACTGGGCTCCCTTCCTGTGCCTGACTCACTGGTGGGGGATCACAAGCAGCTTGTCCTTGCCTGGCCACATACCCAAACACAACCAAATTTAGTCTGTCATGTCTCTTCAGGCCTGTTGCTCAGGCATAATCAGCCAGCCACACCAGGTACGTTCAGATAACACAACAAAGCCACTTTATGAAGTGGAGGGAACACATACTTCACAAGTTAATTGCATTCAATGGGCCTACTCTCTCAGTGAAATCTGCAAAGTCATCTCTAAGGGACCAGATGACTGTGAGAAGGCAATCTCCTCTCAGACAGAATCTGTACCAAATTTCTCCCTTTTCTTATGTCAGATGCTCTCATTTTATACTTTAAACACTCCCTGAAAAACCACTTGGCTCCACATCGAAGCTACCTGCCTTTGGGAGGTCTGAATCATTCCTCACCAGGCACACCCAGCACTAAAGCTGAGCTAATGCACTTCCCACATGTGCAGTGAGAGTGCACCGGCATTGCCCCCAACAAGTGAGGGCACCAGGCAGCTCCATGACCGCCATGGGCAGGACCCAGTTAACACTGGCACCCAGGCTATAAACTCAGATGGTATGTTCCCTGGAAAAATATACTTCTTTTGAAGAAAAAGATATCCACAGGGCCAGGCACAGTAGACATTCAATACATAGTTACTGAACCAATGAACACTTTTTCTCAAATACTAGCATTAAAGAAATATTGATAAGAGTCTTCTTGCTTGGGCTGGGTTGTTAAATTGCTAATATTTTAAAATTTATTAGAAGAATTTTTGCGTTAAGTAGAATTTTGTTGGCTAGCTTAAGAATCTAATCACTATGTACAACACTATTTTGGAGAGAATGAATTCTGAATTATAAATATTTAGCTAAAAATGTTCCTTTGAATGATAACATATTACAATCTGGGGAATACCCATTATATTAAAAATAAAAAAGACATTAGATAGTATGCATGTTATTTTTGCCAGGGAAAACAAGGAAGCAAGATGAGTAGTTTCAGAGGAGGCCAGGGAAGAAAATGGAAGTGAAGCTGCAGTGGCATCTGGCCTAATCGTACTTCTAATTTCTTTACCTAACTTCAAATCTTACATATACCCACAAGTGTACATGAACATTCTATTTTTACCATTTTAAAAATCCTCACCCAATGATATGTTTATTGATTTGAGAGAGAGAGAGGCAGGGGGAGAGAGAGAGAAACAATGATGTGAGAGAACACCATCCACTGATTGCCTCCTGCATGTGCCATGACCACGGATCGAAAGGATTGAACCTGCAACCTGGGTATGTGCCCCGACAGGGGATTGAATCTGTAATCTTTTGGTGTACAGGACAATGCTCCAACCACGCTCTACCTGGCTAGGGCATGAACATATTTTAAAACATAGTTTTACAGGTTATTCCGTTACTTGCTCTTTTGATACAACAATATAGAGTACACCTTTTACCATCCTTCTATACTTGTAACAATTGAATGTTATTCTAACCAATAGGAGAAGTGGTTTAACCATCCCCCCAGATAAACATTTTTAAGTCTTGTTATTGTAAACAATGTTATCTCTTTTTCTGTGTGGATTTGTGTAGTCATGTTGATATATTTTTCAGGATAGATTAATATAAGTAGGATTTCTGAATGAAAGAGTGTGCATATTTCAGATTTTGATAATTACAGAAGACACTGAAGATTTCCCTCCAGGGAATAGAAAGTCAGACAATCAATTTCCATAGGGAGATACTTTTAATCAGGTTCATACAATGTGACTGACTACTGCTCAGGCTAAGGCCTACTCCAATCTGCCCTTATCAGAGGGAGAGCCTGGCTGTAGTGTGAATAGAGAGAAAGTCCCCAGAGTGTCAGCCTAGACAAGCAGACACCCCTACATGCAGGGCTGGTGCAGAAAGAGCAGGAATTTTCAAACTAAGTGCCATCGGACTATTTCACAAGGGAAATTAAGCAGAGTATGGAAACAACAGTTGTTCACATCTTACTCTCTTCCAGACACTTCCATGTATGCTTTCAGTCCTCCATTATGTTCACTGTCTCACTGTCCTTGTTTCACAACTGAGGAGACCAAGCTCAGAAAAGTGACCTGCTTGAAGTCATGTAGCCCTTAAGCAGGGGGACCCAGACTTAAACTCAAGCTTGTCTGGTGATATGTAAAAGGGGTTCCTTTCCATAGTTTTAAATTCATGAAAAGATATCTGTGTATCCAGTACCTTCCTCTTTTTCTAGCTGCAATGTATCTATTCTTTCTCACTCTTGCTAAAACATTTTTTCCCCAAGTGAAATCAAGAAGAGAGAAAAAAAGAAGTCTCAGTGCTGCCACCTGCAGGCAAAATGCTTTACTGTTTCATTTTGTTCTAGATAAGGAAAAATTATAAATCTCTTCTATTTACCATCTTCCTACATTATGATTATTCCTGAATATATACAACTACTATGATTTCTGCATTTTATTAGCATTAATCCAATGTTTATCATAACATTTTAGTTTTTAATCTAGTGCTAATTATATTTTTAATTTAAAATATTCTGTATCTTTGCCGGTGTGTTTCTTGGGAATGGAGAGTTATTGTTTAATGGGTACAGAGGTAATGGCTGCACAACATGGTGAATGTAATAAATACCACTAAATTATACACTTAAAATGGCTAAAATGGCAAATTTTGTATTATATATTGCATATTTTACCACAAACAATACTAATAGATTTTGAAGTAGGACATCTCTGTATACTCTTTCAATAAACAGATTTTATTTAGGGTGAAAAAATGTAGCCCAATAGTTTGACTTCCAGTAGTTTTGAAAACCCTTTTTCTAGTTGAGCAGTTAGTTAAAAATACCCAGAGTATCAAAGAGAAATTTTACAACTTAAAGGCAAGGGAAGCAAGGTGTGTGTATACACTGAGATATGTATTCATGGAGAAAGAGGCGATTGTGCTTTAAGTCTGGGAAATACCCCCCTGGGCACTAACTGGTTTTGCTGAATGTAAAGCTCCTGAAACAACACTTATACCAGCATGTATTTTTATACACATGTCCTAATTTTTTCAGACTTCTTAGAAACCATTACAAGCTATTAACATAAAAATAAAATTTAACTTTATTTAACTTAGAAACATAAGAACTAAGAATGAAGCCTGGTGGTTGGAGGTGGAGTAGGAAGAGGGGATGTCGGGGAGAGAGTACCTAATGGGTGCAGGGTTTTACTTTGGAGAATGCAATTGTGCAGTCCTGTGAACACACTGGAACTGAATTGTTCATTTTGAAATTATTAATTTTATGTTATTTGATTTTCACCTTAAGAAGTTAATTTTAAAAAGCAAACAACTTGGAAAAAAAAGAGTATTGCTTAGACTCCTGGGGAAGACAGGATTGGAAATCTATGCAACAACCCATATAGATTTTAACCTCTTTAAACATCCTCTGATAAAAACAGACAGAATGACTAGGAGAGCAAAAGACAAAACTATAGATATTATCTTAAAAAAACAAACAAACCTGTATTGACAAGGTATAGCCAAACCGCAAAAAACAATGGGTGTGGCAAACCTCTAGCAGCTTCAAGACCACATGGCATTGTGACATCAGGAGGAGAGAACCATCTAGCATATATTGGACCTTAGAACAGGAGAACCTCAAAATCACCAATAGCCACTCACTGGAAACCAGCCTGGGCCAATGTGAGAGGAGTTGTGTGCACATCAATTCATGGGTCCCTGGTATGGGATGTGGGTTTTTTGAACACTTCACAAAAACAAAAAAGGGACCTCTAGAGCTGTGAAAGTACAAAAACTGTCTCAAACCCTCCCCCCACCACAAGTTTAGGAATGCAGATTTCTAATAGAAAAAAGGAAAAGGAAAAAAATCATGGTTAAATCCCATACACAATTATCATAAGAAAAAAGAATTAGGGGCAGAAAAATCTTTCCAGTCAATCAAAGAATTCCAGAAAGATTTGTCCACAAGACAGAAATAGCTTTATGTAAAAGAAATAAAGATTATAATACTGAGTATCAATGGTAATTGAAAAATTTTAAAAAATAAAAAAGAAAGAATATATGAAAAGACAGCGCCATAACTCAAAGTAGAGGAGATAGAACTTAGTAAAGAATCAGAAAATATTTCAGATGAGAACATTAAATTGAAGAAATACAGAATAAATAACCTAATGTATTGTGCTTTACAAAAAATAAAGAATGAATAAGATTCTAAAAACTGGTGAAATAGGGACTTCTGGCCAAGATGGAAGTGTAGGTAGACACTCTGTGCCTCCTCACACAACCAAGATAGGGACAACAACAATTAAGAAACCCCAAAACAACCAGAACTGACAGAAAATTGAACTGTATGGAAGTCGGACAACCAAGGAGTTAAAATAGACACGTTCATCCAGACCAGTAGGGGGGCAGACTCTGGCAGCTGGGCGGAGAGGGGTCCAGGCACAAAGAGAGGTGGCCCCAGGCACGTAAGGCACCCCGGGGCACACAAGACCGCAGCGGGCGAACCCTGGGCTCTCAGGCGGCAACTGGAAGATCCCAGGCATGGGATGGCAATGGGCAGACCCAGCAAGGCAGCGATTGTGAAGCAAGGCACTGCTAGCAACCCAGGGTCTCAGCTCGGGGAAATAGATCCTCGGGGCACTGATTGAACACACCTGTGGGGGTTGAGGTGCAAGGAGAGATTCCCAGCCTCACAGGAGAGGTAGTTGGAGAGACCCACAGGGTCTTAGAATGTGCACAAGCCCGCCCACATGGGAATTAGCACCAGAAAGGACCAGTTTTCTTGGGGAAAGCAGTGGAAGGGACTGAAATCCAATGGAGAGCAGAGCAGGCACCATTGTTCCCTCTTGGATCCCTCCCCCACATACAGCGTCACAAGCCAGGGACTGGGTTGCCCTGCCCTGGTGAACATCTAAGGCTCTGCCCCTCATACATAACAGGCGCAACAAGACAAAAAAAATGGCTCAAATGGAAGAACAGATCAAAGCTACACAGCAAGCAAAAGTAAGTGACCAAGAGATTGCCAACCTATCAGAGGCACAGTTCAAAGCACTGGTGATCAGGATATTCACAGAATTGGTTGAATTTGGTCACAAATTAGATGAAAAAAATGAAGGCTATGCTAAGTGAAATGAAGGAAAATGCACAGGGAACCAATAGTGATGGGAAGAAATCTGGGACTCAAATCAGTGGAGTTGACCAGAAGGGAGAAAGAAACAACCACACAGAAAAGAATGAAGAAACAAGAATTCAAAAAAATGAGGAGAGGCTTAGGAACCTCCAGGACATCTTTAAACATTCCAGCATCCAAATGATAGGGGTACCAGAAGGGGAAGAGGTAGAGCAACAAGTGGAAAAGTTATTTGAACAAATAATGGAGGAGAACTTCCCCAATCTGGCAAGGGAAATAGACTTCCAGGAAGTCCAGGAAGCTCAGAGAGTCCCAAAGAAGTTGGACCCAAGGAGGAACACAGCAAGGCATATCATAATTACATTAGCCAAGGTAAAAATGAAGGAGAGAATCCTAGAAGCAGCAAGAGATAAGGAGACAGTCACCTACAAAGGAGTTCCCATCAAACTGTCAGCTGATTTCTCAAAAAAGACCTTGCAGGCAAGAAGGGGCTGGAAAGAAGTATTCCAAGTCATGAAAGGCAAGGATCTACATCCAAGATTTCTCTATCCAGCAAAGCTTTCATTTAGAATGGGAGGGCAGATAAAGTGCTTCTCAGATAAGGTCAAGTTAGAGTTCATCATCACCAAGCCCTTATTGCATAAAATGTTAAAGGGACTTATCGAAGAAAAAGAAGATAAAAAACATGTACAGTAAAATGACAGCAAACTCACAATTATTAACAACCATACCAAAAACAAAAACAAACTAAGCAAACAACTAGAACAGGAACAGAATGACAAAAATGGAGATCACATGAAGGGTTATCAACAGCGGGGTGGGAGGAGGAGAGAGGGGGAAAAGATACAGAGAATAAGTAGCATAGATGGTAAGTAGAAAATAGACAGGGGGAGGGCAAGAATAGTATGGGAAATGTAGAAGCTAAAGAACTTATGACACATGGACATGAACTAAAGGGGGGTAATATGGGTGGGAGAGGGTGTGCAGGATGTAGGGGAATGAAGAGAGGAAAATGGGACAACTGTAATAGCATAATCAATAAAATACATAAAAAACCTGATGAAATAGATGAAAAGGATTCAAAAGGAAGTGATAAAGACAAGGTTAAGCAGAAAAGACCCAACATACATGCAACAGGCCACCCAAAATCCAGAATTTATTTATAAAAAACTATTTATTCTTACATAATTAAACTCCAGTCACCTTCAAAGTACTCTCCATTTAGTGCAATACACCTATTGAGACTTTTTTCCACTGCTCAAAACAGTTTTTGAACCCTTTGATTTTGATGCCTTTTAGTGCTTCTGCTGTTTTTTGTTCTAGCTCTTCCACACCAGCAAAACATTTCCCTTTGAGGATGTTTTTCATTCAGGGAAGCAAAAAAAGTCCCTCGGGGTGAGATCGGGTGAATAAGGAGGGTGGGGCACTGGGGTCATGCTATTTTTGGTGAAAAACTGCTGAATACTTAGAGTGGTGTGGGCAGGTGTGTTCATAAATCACCCATCATGAAACGGGCAAACACATTGAAAGTCTTAAAAAAAATATTCACTGAAGTCAAATGCAGCCTCTCACAACAACACTAGCTGGTACACTGATACAGATAGGTTCCTAGAATACTCACCTAGTGAGGGAAGCCTATATTACAAGAGGCCTACCCTCCAGAAGATAAATTCTATTGGGGGGGGGTGGGGGTTCCCACTCGTGCATATAATAAGAGACCTGGAAGGCAAATATCTAAGCAACCAAATTTGGAAATAAGCAAGTACTGAGGGCTATAATTCAAGAAAACTCCTAAATTATTTTTAAAAATATTTTACCTATTTATTTTTTAGAGAGAGGAAAGGAGAGAGAAAGAGAGGGAAAGAAACATTGTGTGGTTGCCTCTCTTGCTCCTCCCCCCTCCCCCACCCCCACCAGGGACCTGGCCCACAATCCAGGCATGTGCCCAGACTGGGAATCGAACAGGCGACCCTTTGATTTGCAGGACAGTGTTTAACCACTGAGCCACACCAGCCAGGGTCTAAATTATTTTTTAAAAAGACTTAAAATTACATATTGGAAGGACATACCATATACCTAGGAAAATGGACTTGGAAGAAACAACACTCTATTAAAATTACTGTACTCTAAAGAAAAAAAATACCTTTGGGTCTTTAGGTAAAAACTAAAAGTCCCATATAAGGGGAAAAAAGCTGCAGACTTTTAAATAATGTGCTTATGCTAAAAGATGACAGAAACAATTTAAGGCATTTAACACAAGAAAATGTGAGCCATGTGTTTTATTAGCAGAAAAATGGATTTTCAAGTATAATGGCCACTGATAAATTTATGAACATGTAAGAAGTCTGGGAATATTGTTCTCATGCAGCTTCCTGAGAAATCAACTGGAGTAGTTCTCAAAGTGTGGTCCCTGAGCTTCTTTTAGGAATCTGTGGAGTTAAAAGCAAATTTCCTAATAATGCTAAGACATTTGCCTTTTCCATTGTGTTAATATTTGCATGATGGGTAGAGAAAGCAAGGAAAGGCCTCACCTGTTTTAGTAATCATTGTAGTCTTCTCTGCTACACTTATATACTGGGGAAAATGTCAGTTTTACTTAACAATGATAAAGTTATAAAAATTACTAATTGTACTAAATCTTGAACTCTAAGTACTATACATGTCTTTTGAATACTCTGTATGATTAGAAACTCAATAAACTACAGTTATTCAGAGATGGGTATTTGGAAGATATTTTTTGAAAGTGAATAAAATCTGCCCATCACTTCAACTGACAAGATTACCACTGACAGAATTCAAGCTTTCAAGTAGAAATTAGAATTTGGGAAGACTTCTATCCACCATTGTAGCTTGATACCTAACCAATACCTAAACATTTCTCATGAAAGGAAGAGTGGTGATATTAATGAGTATGACTTTTAAAGTATTTATAAATTAAACGTCAACATTTGAAAGAGCTGAGTATATTACAAAATCATCCATGAGCAAAAGATCCATTCAAAGTAGAGAACAGCCCAATGGATTTCAATGCACCAGAGTACAAAGAAAGTTCATTGATATGCCATTATATTTCACATGCAACTAATGTGTGTGTGTGTGTGTGTGTGTGGGGGTGGTCAGATTTTCTTCACACATCAAAACAATACATTACATGAAGGATCCAAGATGGAAGGATGGTGGAGCAGTAAGTGGAAGCTATACTAACCTCTTGCCAGGACCAATCTGGAATTACAATTAAATTGTAGAGAAATCATCCAGAATGACCAGGTGAACACCAGCTGGAGAGAAGCCTTATAATCAAGGACAGAAGAAACCACTTCACCACAATAAGACTGATAGGCAGTATAGAGGAGGTGTGAGCGGGTTGGCTGGGTTCCCACATGCCACAGCTGAAGTTACAGAGGGATATTTCAGCAGCCAGGGGTTCTCCCTAAGAAGTGTGGGGTCTAGACCCCAAGCTGGGCTCCCCAGCCTACAGCACCAAATCCGGGGAGGAACCCAATGTCCAGCTGTGAAAAACAACAGGGTTTCTGTCTGCCAGGGAGAGATGGCTGGAGTTGCAGAGAGTCTCTTAAAGGACCAACATACAAAATTTCATTTATAGCCATATACCCTGGGCTCCAGCAGAGGGAGGGCAGAGTGGACTAGAGATGCTTGAGGAGAGTCTGGAGCTGGTAACTCTTGGGAGAGAGCTGAAGGAACAGCCACCAGGATCCCTGTGCTGAGTCACTCCGCACACTGCAGGAGCCATCTTTTTCAGGCAGAGCACTCCTCTCCAAGTGGCATCAGCCTGAGGGGAAGCAATAGGTCCACCCTGTGATGCTTAAGTCAGGCTGCTGATTACAACTGGATTAGAGTAACATCTGACCAGTTTAATGTCTAATTAGTTTAACAACTGAGGCAGAAAATACAAAGCAGCAGCCAAAATAGGGAGACAAAGAAACATCTCCCAATGAAAGAAGGAGAGAATTCTTCAGAAGACTTAGGTGAAATGAAGGCAAGTGATTTATAAGATAGAGAGTTCAGAGTAATGATTATAAGGACAAACTCAACAGCATGAAAAAAGGACATAGAAACCATAAAAAAGGACCAGTCAGAAGTAAAGAATACAATATCTGAAATAAATAATACATTGGAAGAATAAATAGTAGGTTAGATGAAGCAGAGCACTGAATCAGTGATTTGGAAGACAAGGTAGAAAAAATATCCAAGCAGAACAGCAAAAAGAAGAAAGAATTTTAAAAAATGAGAAGAGCTTAGGAAACATTTTAGACAACATGAAGCATAACAACATCCACATCATGGGAATAGCAGAAGAAGAGAGTGAGTAAGGGATCGAGAACCTATTTGAAGAAATAAGGAGTGAAAACTTCCCTAATCTGGTGAAGGAAAAAGACACAGAAGTTCAGGAAGCTCAGAGAATCCCAAACAAGTTGAACCCAAAGAGGCCTCTACTGAGACACATCATAATTAAAATGACAAGGCTCAAAGACAAGAAGAGAATACTAAAAGCCACAAGAGAAAAGCAGGTAGTTACCTACAAGCGAGCACCAATTAGACTGGCATCTGATTTCTCAACAGAAACATTTCAGGCCAGAAGGGAGTGGCATGAAATATTCAAGGGGATGAAAAGCAAGGACCAACAACTAAGGCTGCTTTACCCAGCAAGGCTATCATGTAAAATTGAAGGAGAAATAAGGAGCTTCCCAAATAAGAAAAAGCTAAAGGAGTTTGTTAACGTCAAACCAGTACTGCAACAAATGTTAAAGGCCTTGCTTTATGCAGCAGCAGAAAAGTTAAAGAAAAAAAAACAGGAAAACAATGTACAATAAAATGGTACTACGTACATAACTATCAATAATCACCTTAAATATAAGTGGCTTAAGTGCTCCAAACAAAAGACATGGATAGCATGCAAAAGGATAAGAAAAAAGACCCATATATATGCTGCCTCCAAGAAACCCATCTCAGATTGAAAGACACACACAGACTAAAAGTAGGGGGGAAAAAGATATTTCATGCAAATGGAAAAGAAAAAAAAAAGCTGGGGTAGCCGTACTTATACCAGACAAGATAGGCTTTATAACCATGGCTATCATAAGAGACAAAGAAGGACACTACATAATGATAAAGGAACAATCCAACAAGAGGATATAACCCTAGTAAACATTTATGCACCCAACACAGGAGCACCTAAATATGTAAAGCAAATCTTGATGGACATAAAGGGAGAGACCAAGGAAAATACACTCACAGTTGGGGATTTTAACACCTCATTGACTTCAATGGAGAGATCTTCCAGGCAGAAAATTAACAAGCAGACAGCAGCCTTAAACAGCACACTAGATCAAATGTATTTAATTGACATTTTCAGAGCATTTCACTGTTGGGGACTGCCCTGCCTGGTCTCAGGAAACTGTAACCCCCCATGACTTAGGCTGAATGAGAGACCTCTGGACCAGGAGCCACTAAGGAGACAAAAACTTATTTCCCTGGCAAGAACGCTGCCTGTTCTGCGCCTAAACCTCCTAAGCTTGATCAGTTAGCCAATGATGGGTAAGATTTCCCATGGAGGGAATCGCCTAAGACAGGCATGATCACGTGGAGGCTTCTGGGAAGAGATTCAGGGCTGTGGAAATGAAGGGGTGATGGACATCAACCCCTGCCCCCTTGGCTTTGTCAAAGCCTGAGTCCTTGTTCTTAGAGTTGGGAAATCCAAGTCTCCTGGCTGCCTTTGTCTCCTCTGTTAACTCAGGCCTGCAGAAATAGCAGGGGTGGTGCAGTCCAGACCAGAAATGGTGGACCCCTGGGGTAATCAGGCCTGGGACATAGAATATGCAAGATCCTGTGAGATCTGTTTGCTGGAAGATGTTATTGGATTAGAATTTGTAGGCATAGACAGGAAACCAAAACTGCCCTTTGAGCCCTGTTACTCCTTTCAAATGATAAAATTCCAAGCTCTGCCCAGAATCACAGCGGGGGTTTTGTCTGCACTTTTGTAAGTCACCTACTTCTTTTGATCTTTTCTGCCAGACTGTAAATCCACAAACTAAGTCTGTATTCTCAATAAAAATCTGCTTGGGAATGGAGACGAGGGGCTCTCCACTAGAGAGAGTGGCCGTTCTGTCCCTATTTCCCCACAGGACCTGGTTGTCTCTGTGTATGTTTTTCTCATGTTTCAACGGGCATCTGCAGCAGAGATGGATATTGCTGGCTAGTATCCACCACATTTCACCCCAAAGTCACAGAATATACATTTTTTTCAAGTGCACATGTAATGTTTTCTAGGATAGACCACATGTTAGGACACAGAATAAATCTCAATAAATATAAGAAGACTGAAATCATATCAAGCATCTTCTCTGACCACAATGTTACGAAACTAGAAATCGATCACAAGAAAAACACTGAAAAACACACAAAGACATGGAAGCTATGTAACATGTTATTAAACAATGAATGAGTCAACAATGAGATCAAGGAAGAAATCAAAAGATATCTTGATACAAATAAAAATGAGGACACAACAATCCAAAATCTGTGGGACACAGGGAAAGCAATCCTAAGAGGGAAATTCATAGCATTACAAGCCTATCTCAAAAAAGAAGAAAATGCTCAAATAAACAATTTAACTTCACACTTAAAGGAACTTGAAAAACAAACAAAGCCCAGAGTAACTGAAAGAAGGAAATAAGATCAGCACACAAATAAATGAAAGAGTCTATAAAAATAATACAAAACATCAATGAATCTAAGATCTGATTCTTTGAAAAGAAGAACAAGATGGACAAGCCTTCAATGAGACTCATCAAGAAAAAAAGAGAAAGTACCAAAATAAATAAAATAAAAAATGAAAGAAGAGAAATCACAACCGACAGTAAAGAAATACAAAAGATTGTAAGAAAATATTATGAACAACTATATGCCAATAAACTGGACAACCTGGCCAAAATGGATGAATTCCTAGAAACATACAATCTTCCAAAAATAAACCAGGTAGAATCAGAGAGCCTGAACAGACAGATTACACCTAATGAAATTGAAATAGTATTAAAAAAAAAAACCAACAAAAAAAAACCCTGGACCAGATGGCTTCACAGGTAAATTTACCAAACATTCTAAGAGGAACTAACACTTCTCCTTCTCAAACTGTTTCATACAATTCAAGAGGAGAGAAGGCTCTCAAACTCATTTTTCAAAGCCAGCATTATCCTATTACCAAAGTCAGGTAACGATACTACAAAGAAAGACAATTATAGGCCAATATCCCTGATGAACATAGATGCTAAAGTCCTCAACAAAATATTAGCAAACCAAATATACCAATGCATAAAAAAATCATACACCATAATCAAGTGGGATTTATTCCAGGAATGCAAGGTTGGTACAACATTCGCAAACCAACAAATGTGATTCACCACATAAATAAAATGAAGGATAAAAACGACATGATCATATCAATAGATGCAGAAAAAGCTTTTCATAAAACCTAACACCCATTTTTTATCAAACCTCTCAGCTAAATGGGAATAGAGGGAACATACCTAAACAAAATAAAGCCCTTATGTGAAAAACCCACTGCCAGCATCATACTCAATGGGCAAAAACTACAAGTATTTTCCCTTAAGATTGGGAACAAGACAAAGATGTTCACTTTCACCTTTCTTAACATTTTACTGGAAGTCCTAGTGACAGTGATCAAATAAGAATGAGAAATAAAAGTCATCCAAATTGGAAAGGAAGAAGTAAGTCTTTATTTGCAGATGACAAGATACCTAGAGATACATAGAGAACCCCAAAGATTCCACCAAGAAACTACTAGAACTGATAAATGAATTCAGCAAAGTAGCAGTATACAAAATTAATATGCAGAAATCAGCTGCAGTTTTATATGCCAATAACAAACTAACAGAAAGGGAAATTAAGAAAACCATCCCATTCACAACAGCTACAAAAAGAATAAAATATCTAGGAATAAACCTAACCAGGATGTAAAAGACCTGCACAAGGAAAATTATAAGACACTGAAGAAATTGAAGAAGATACAAATAATTGGAAGCACATACTGTGTTCATGGATGGGAAGAATTAACATAATTAAAATGTCCATACTACCCTAAGTAATCTATAGATTCAAAGCAATTGCTATCCAGATTCCAATGATGTATTTCAAGGAAGTAGAACAAATATTTCAAAAATTTATATGGAACCACAAAAGGCCTCACATAGCAACAGCGATCCTGAGAAAGAAGAACAAAGTTGGAGGAACCACACTACCTAATATCAAACTATATTATAAGGCCATAGTAATTGAAACAACATGGTACTGGCATAAAAACAGACACAGAGATCAATGGAATAGAACAGAGAGCCCAGAAATAAACTCAGATATTTATAGTCTATTAATATTCAACAAAGGAAGCAAATACATATAATGGGCTAGTGATAGCTTATGCAATAAATGGTGTTGGGGAAATTGGACAGATATGTGCAGAAAAATGAAACTAGACCACCCTCTTACACAACATACAACAATAAATTCAAAATGGATCAAAGACTTAAATGTTAGACCCCAAACCATAAGAATCCTTGAAGAAAACATAGGCAGCAAAATCACAGACATTGTTCACAGCAATTTTTTATTGAATATATCTCCCCAGGCAAGGGAAATAAAAGAAAAAATAAGTAAATGGGACTACATTAAACTAAAGTTTTTGCACAGCAAAGGAAATTTTCAACAAAATAAAAAGAAAACCCATAGGATGGGAGAACATATTTGTCAATACATCTGATAAAGGGTTAATATCCAAAGTGTATAAAGTACTTACAAAACTCAACACCATAACAAACAACCCAGTTAAAAAATGGGCAATGGACTTCCAGCTAAGATGGAGGCATAGGTAGATACACTTTGCCTCCTCACACAATGGAAAGAAGGACAACAACAAATTTAAAAACAAAAAATAGCTGGAACTGCCAGAAAACTGAACTGTATGGAAATCAGGCAACCAAGGAGTTAAAGATGAAACATTAATTCAGACTGGTAGGAGGTGTGGAGAAGGGCAGCTGGGGCGGAAAGGATGCACCAGGCAAGGCAGTAGCTGGAGGACCGAGTGGGTGAGGCAGTGGCTGGTGGACCAGGTAGTCCCACATTTGCCTGTGGATAAACTGAGAATAACTGGGGAGCAAGAAAGACTTTGCAACCCAGGGTTCCAGTGCAAGAAAAGAAAGCCTCAAAACCTCTGGCTGCAAAAACCTGTGCAGGTTGTGGTGGTGGGAAAAACTCCCAGCCTCACAGGAGAGTTTGTTGGAGAGTCCCAGAATGTACACAAACCCACCCACCCACCCACCCAGGAATCAGCACCAGAAGGACCCAATTTACTTGTGGGTAACGGGGGAAGTGACTGAACACTGGCCCAGAGCTGAGCAAGCAGCAGTACTCCCTCTCTGGCACCACCCTCACATATAGCACCACAACACAATGAGTTCTGCTGCCCTTGCAAGTACCTAGGGTTCTGCCCCTTAAAATGTAACATCTGTGCCAAGACAAAATATGGTTCAAATGAAAGAACAGATCAAAACTCCAAAAACAGAAATAAGCAATGAAGAGATAGTTAACCTATCAGATGCAGAATTCAAAACACTGGTAATCATGATGTTTATGGAAATGGTTGAGTATGGTCGCAAAATAGAGGGAAAAGTAAAGGCTATGAAAAGTGAAATAAAAAATATATAGGGATCAAACAGTTAAGGGAAGGAAACTGGAACTCAAATCAACAATTTGGAGCAGACAGAAAAAACAAACATTCAACCAGAAGAGAATGAAGAAATGAGAATTCAAAAAAATGAGGAGAAGTTTAGTAACTTCAGAGCAAATCATAGGGGTACCAGAAGGAGAAGAGGAAGAGCAAGAAATTGAAAATTTATTTGAAAAAAATAATGAAGGAGAACTTCCCCAATCTGGCAAAGGAAATAGACTTCCAGGAAGTCCAGGAAGCTCAGAGAGTCCCAAGGAAGTTGGATCCAAGGAAGCACACACCAAGGCACATCATAATTATATTACCCAAGATTGAAGATGAGGAGAGAATCTTAAAAGCAGCAAGAGAAAAGGAGACAGTTACTTCCAAAGAGTTCTTTTAAGACTATTAGCTGATTTCTCAAAAGAAATCTTGCAGGTAAGAAGGGGCTTGAAAGAAGTATTCAGTCATGAAAGGCAAGGACCTACATCCAAGATTACTCTGTTCAGCAAAGATATCATTTAGAATTGAAGGGCAAATAAAGTGCTTTCCTGATAAAGTCAAGTTAAAGGAGCTCATCATCACCAAACCCTTATTATATGAAATGTTAAAGGGATTTACCTATGAAAAAGATGATCAAAACTGTGAACAGTAAAATCACAACAAATTCACAACTATCGACAACTGAACCTAAAAAAAAAACAAAAGAAAAACGAACTAAACAATTAGAACAGGAACAGAATCACAGAAATGAAGATCACATGGAGGGTTATCAGCAGGGAAGGGGAAAGTGGGGGAAAATGTACAGGGAATAAGAAGCATAAATGTTAGGTACAAAATAGAAGGGGCGGTTAAGAATAGTATAGGAAATGGAGAAGCCAAAGAACTTAGATGTATGACCCATGGACATGAACTAAGTTTGAAGGCTGGTGGGGTGCAGGGCAGAAGGGTATAAAGTGGAGAAAAAAATGGGACAAGTGTAATAGCATAATCAATAAAATATACTTAAAAAAATGGGCAATGGACCTGAATAGACTCTTCTGCAAATAGGACATACAGATGGCTAAAAGACATATGAAAAGATGCTCAACGTCACTAATCATCTGAGAAATGCAGATTAAAACCACAGTCAGATATCAGCTCACACCTGTCAGAATGGGTATCATCAACAAATCAACAAAGAACAAGTGCTGGCGAGAATGTGGAAAAAGGGAACCTTTTGCACAGTTGGTGGGAATGCAGACTTGTGTAGCCATTGTGGAAAGCAGTATGGAGATACTTCAAAAAATTAAAAATGGATCTGCCTTTTGACCCAGCTATCCCACTTCTGAAATATATCTGAATGAACCCAAAACACTAATTCAAAAGAACATAAGCACCCCTATGCTCATTACAGCATTATTTACAGTTGCCAAGATATGGAAGTAGCCCAAGTGTCCATCAATAGCTGAGTGGATAAAACAACGCTGGGATATTTACACAATGGAATTCTGCTTGGCCGTAAAAATGAAGAAAATTTTATTTTTTGGAACAGAATGGATGGATCTGCAGAATGTTATACTAAGTGAAATAAGCCAGTGAGAGAAAGATAAATACCATATGAGCTTACTCATATGTGGAATCTAATGAACAAACTGATGTAACTAGCAAAACAGAGACAGCCTCATATATGGAAAGTTGATGACAGCTAGTGGTGGGGGTGATGTAGGGGGTGGAGGGATTCAACAAAAAGGAAAAAGGACTCATGGACATCAGTGTGGTAATTACTACAGGCAAGGGGGTATAAGGGGATGAAATGGTAATGGCAAAAAAAACACAATAAAGATTAAATTTTAAAAAAGAACAACCCCCCCCAATATATTATAAAAGACTGAATATAGAAGCAGATATGAGAATCTAATTGTCTTCCATTAAGCCAGACAGCAAAGAGATTTGGAAGAGAAAAAGTAAAACATTGCCACTCTTCTCACAGCAAAAAAAATTTTTTGTTGTGGAAAATGTGGTTATTTTCCATAAAAATATACTATTCATATTAAAATTTAAAGTTCTTCATTTTAAATAATAAATTTAAAAAGCAAAAAAAGATAAATTAATAAGTATTTTTAAATTTCTATTCAAATTTCTAATATATAAATATAGATATAACTTATATAAACAAAAGTTCTTTAGAGGTCTTCAACAATCTTTTCAGGAATGTAAATGAGTTGGTCCTAATTTCAGAAAGTTTGAGAAAGCTGTGCTAGTGAATGAGCTTCACACAACCAAAATGGTTGCAGAAACATCAACATAATGTGGTGGGTATTAAATATACATTTACCTGTGGAATCAAGGCTAAATACTAAATGACAGTGTTAGGGTAAAAGCATAGTGCATAATGGCTATTTGCTCTGCCAATGCATCTACAGCACAACCATCCAAAATTGAAAAGATAATGGGTGAGTATGTGCCCTGGCTGGTGTGGATCAGTGGATTGAGTGCTGGCAATCCAATCCAACCCAAAGGGTCGCAGGTTTGATTGCCAGTCAGGGCACATGCCTGGGTTGCAGGCCAGGTCCCCCAGTAGGGGGTGCATGAGAGGCAACTACGCATTGATGTTTCCTCTCCGTTTCTCCCTCCCTTCCCCCCTCTCTAAAAAATAAATAAATAAAATCTTTGTTAAAGATAATGGGTGAGGATGTGACAACTAGAATATGCTCACTGATTGTGTTGTAGTTTTGGAGAGTAAAAGAATATCATTTTTAAGTGATATACTAGAGTATGCAAAGAGCAGGGAGAAGAGGTTACAAGCTAAGTTTAGTATTAATTATAATAGGGACTCAATAGACAATAACTCTAAAAAGAGAGAACTAGGGATGTTATATAAATATTTTAAGTCAAAGATAATTATTATAATAAAAATATAAACCTTTCTAAACACCAAAAATTATATGAAAACAATAAAAGCAAATAAAACAGCTGCTTATTTTTTAAAGAATAAAAATGGACTATTTTATTTTATTAAAATAAAAATGTTAATAGTTTATTAAAATTTTTAATGGTTATCTATAGGGTAAAAAGGACAAGGAAGGACAGAAGCTAAATTTCTTTGAATATATTTTGTATTATAGATTTGACTTTGGAACCGTTCACTTTTTAAAAAATAATTACAAAATAAAATCAATTTTACAAAAGTAATCCTTCTAAATAAAAAATAAAGTAAAACAAAAGTATCTAAGTGATTATCCTCAGTTGGTGGCATAACCTAAGGGAACAAAGAACCACTTCAGAGACTCTCACAGCAATCTGACCCCAGACCCTAGTGGAATATTTGTGAAGGGCAAAAAAAAAATTCCAAAAAGACAAAACAAAACCACCAAAAAACTCTTTCAAACTATTTTTAGTAATCATTTGTTAATAGTACGGCTAGTATTATATTCTGAAACTGATGGGTGTGTGTTGTAGGATAAAGCAAACATGGATAGTGTGACACTATTAAATTCCTGGCATCACTGTGCATAGGGATTTTTACCATGGGGCAGAGGAGACATACACAGAAGTGTTAAATAAAGACTAGAAAACATCAGTATGAACTCATGATGAATTTCGTATCATAAAACAACTAAATTTCCTACGAGCTATAATGACAGCTAGAACTCAGATTGTGGCTCTGGAAGGCCATTTTCCATAGATGAGATAAGTGGCAATTTGGACACTGACTGGACACTTAATGATTTTAGGAATGATTATTAATTTTTGGAGGGTTGTGATATTATTGGTATTGTGATTAGGTTTTCAGAGAATTGTCTGCATGTTTTAGAGATCCATACAAAAATGCTAGCTAGAAAGTGGAATCATGTTTGGGATTTGTATCAGGGAATTGTATGGGGGAGCTGGGAATTGGCTGGGGGTATGGCTGAAGCAGAATTGGCTGTGAGTTGGCAGTACTGGAGCTGTGTGATGGGTTCACTGTGCTTTTTCTGTCTGCTTTGTGGATGTTTGAAATTTTCTCAAGTAAAATTTGAAGAAAAGGCTACAAATAAAACCTGGCCTCATCTAATCCTTCACCCTAATCCAGGGTAGCTTTTTTTGTTTGTTTGTTGGAGATTTCGTTTTTGTTTTTGAAGACATTACAGAAAGGTATAATAGGAACTGGAAAAGAGAAAGCAAAAAAAAAAAAAAAAGAAGCAGCACAGGAGAAAAAAATCAGTGGTACTCATTTTAATGGCTGTTTCCTCCAGAAATGCATTTTAATTTTAATAATGGTCTATGATCTTGTGCAAAGACTCAAGTTTCTTCTTTAATAACGACTATCGCTAATCGTTTGACTTTCAGTCAAGATGGTAGCACAGATAAATGCGGTACTCACCAACTCCCACAACCACATCAAAATTACAACTAAACTGCAGAACAACCAGAATTCAGAACCACCTGAAATCTAGCCAGAGATTTAAAGAAGCCACATTGAATCTAGTAAGAGGGGTAGAGATTTGAAAATGGGCTTGTCCCACACTCATGTGTAGTGGATAAAAATTGGGAGGGATTTCAGGTTCGGAGGTCCCCATCGAGGAGTGAGGAGTCCCAGGCCCACACCAGGACCCCCAGCCCAGAGTTCCAGTGCCAGGAAGAGAACTCCCCATTACCTCTGCCTGTAAAAACTGTCAGGGATTGCGGCTGAAGGAGACAGAGGGCTTCTGGAGTCCCATGCAGTTCCTCTTAAAGGGCTCATGCATGGACTTCCTCTAATTTACTCCCTCTGAGCTCCAGCACAGGGACAGCAGCTCAAAAGGTGCCAGGGACATATGGGGAGGAAATGCATTGTCTGGTATCAGGGCAAGAGCTGAGGGGGCAGCTTTCTCCCAGATAAGTCCTGGCAGAGCTAGCAGCTGGGCACCATATCTGAGTCTCCATCAGCCCAGTTCACAATGTTCCCTCTGCCTCGGTGATTCCCTGAGACCCTGCCCCAGTCAATTTTTGGGCCCACCCAAGCTGTTTCCAGTGGCTTACCCATATGAATGGCCTGTCTTGGCTCATGCCTCAGACTTTCCTAAAATCTCTCAAACAAGCAGCTTCTGGCATCAGCGTGCCCAGTATCTCTCGCTAAGTGGTCCCAAATCCAGCTCTAGTGGCAGACAGCCTTGGTTTTTCAGCTTGACCTCTCCTGGGCACCTCCAAGCCCACACAAGTAGCAGTCATCTGCAGACTGCTTTGTGGCTCATGCCAGGTAACTCTGTGCAGAACACAGGTGGTGGCTGACCTTGGCCTGAAGCTCCCAAGAGGCCCCAGAGTCAGCATACCTGGTGGGCAGCTTCAGACCATGTGGAAGCACCACTATCCAGCCACCTCTATAAGTGACGCACTCAAGGGGTGGATTCAGTTGGCACCAGAGCCCTGCTGAAGTAAGTCCTGCTCTGTGGGGCAGGCCCTGGAACAACTGATCCTCCATGGCGGTTAGTGGTTGCGACCAGTCCATATCGTTGATAGGCCTGAGGGTACATCCCTTCCATTGACGTGCCAAAAGCAACCAAGGCTCAAATATAACAGAGGGGTGTACACAGGGCAGGACATGGGGCAGGGATGGGGCATACCTGTAGTACCCAGCCTGAGGAATTAGGGACTCTGTGCCACTGGACCCTACAGGACACCTACTACATAAGGCCACTCTACCAAGCCCAGGAGACATAGCAGCTCTAATACATAGAAACAAACATAGGGAGGCTGCCAAAATGAGGAGATAAAAAAACATGTCCCAAATGAAAGAACAGAACAAAACTCAAGAAAAAGAACTAAACAAAATAAGGATAAACAATCTATTAGATGCAGAGTTCAAAACACTGGTTATAAGGATGTTCCATGAACTTAGTGAGAACCACAACATCATCAAAAAGTACCAGCCAGAAATAAAGGATACAATAACTGAAATGAAGAATAATTTATAGGGAATCAACAGTATAGTAGATGAAGCCAAAAATCAGATCAACAATTTGGAATACAAGGAAGCAAAAAACATCCAATCAGAACAGAAAAAAGACCCGCCCCCCCTCAAAAAAAAATGAAGATAGTGTAAGGAGCCACTGGGACAACTTCATGTCTACCAACATTAGCATCATGGGTTGCTGGAAGTAGAAAAGAGAGAGCAAGAAATGAAAACTTATTTGAGAAAATTGTAACATAAAACTTCCGTAACCTGGTAAATAAACTAGACATATAAGCCCAGGAAGCACAGAGAGTTCCAAATAAGATGAACCTAAAGAGGCCCACACCAAGACACATATTAATTAAATGCAAAAGGTTAAAGACAAAAAGAAAATCTTAAAAGAAGCAAGAGAAAAGCAGTCAGTTACCTACAAGGAAGCTTCCAAAAGACCTTCAGCTGATTTCTCAACAGAAACTTTGCAGGCTACAGCAGTTTGGCAAGAAATATTCAAAGTGATGAAAAGCAAGGACCTACAATCAAGATTATACAGCAAAGGTGTCATTTAGAAAAGAAGGACAGATAAAGAGCTTTCCAGACAAGAAAAAGTTAAAGGAGTTCTTCACTTCTAAACCTGTATTACAAGAAATGTTAAAGGGTCTTCTTTAAAAAAAAGGGGGGAAAAGATAAAAATATTTTTAAAAAGGCAATAAATATACATCTATCAACCATTCAATCTGAAAAACAAAAGAAGTGAACAAGCACAACAGAAACAGACTCATAGATAGAGAATATTTTGATGGTTGCCAGATGGGAGGGGGCTTCGGTAAATGGGTGAAATAGGTGAGGGGATTAAGAAGTACAAATAGTTACAGAATAGTCATGGAGATGTAGAATACAGCATAGTGAATATAGTTGTTAATATCTGAGTAACTATGAATGGTGTCAGATGGATACAAGATTTATTGGGTAAGTTATATAATGTCTAATCATTGGTATGTACACCTGAAACTACTATAATATTGTATGTCTACTGTGATTGAAAAATAAAAAAATGATTAAAAAGATAATGACTCTGATTTTTTGGGTACCATGTGCCAGGGACTTTGCCAAACGCTTTCTATATATAATTTTATTTAACCCTCAAAGTTTACATTATGATGATAATTATCATCATATCACTTTATACATGAGGATTGAGGTTTGGATAGGTTAACTGACAAGCTACAGCATTAGAAAATAGCAGAATCAGGATTTGAAACTAGGTCTGCACAATGCCTAAAGACTGTGCTGATAAAGAGTATACTCCATCACATTCCATAGAAACCTAGTCACCCATTAAATAGAAAATGACCAGGTTGAAACACTCACTGGACTTTGTAAGTAAGTTAGAATTAAAAAAAAAAAATCAGCCCTGGCCAGTGTAGCTCAGTTGGTTGGAGTGTTGTCCCACAAACCAAAAGGTTGTGGGTTCAATTCTCAGTCAGGGCACATACCAGGTTTGATTCCCGATTGTGCAATGTATGAAAAGGTCACCAATTGCTATTTTTTCTCTTGCATCAATGTTTCTCCCTATTTCTCTCCCTCTTTAAAAAGCAATGAAAAAAAATGTCCTTGGTAAGGATAAAAATTTTTTTTAAATCACAAAAGAGTTTTTGAACATGTGTGTAGCAGAGGGGGGTTTATAACAGTGAGCAATGAACATTTGGGACAAAAAGGCCAATGATGGGCCAAATACAGTGCCCATGTGGATGGGGTCGCCAGTGCAGGACGAGAGGTCTGAGAGCCCCAGCAAGGACATGAAGTTCTAATGCACTACCAAGCAATGCAGGCAGCTGACTAGAGCTGAGTGTGTGTGAATAGAGCTGAGTGTTAAAGTCAGACTGAAGATAGAGCCAAGTTCACATAAGCATATTTAATAATATGCTTTCTCACTACCGAGTTACACAATTCAGCTTGAGTGGTTGCCTCTTGGCATGTGTGGCTGTAATTAATCCCACTTTTTACACAGCCAAACAAAACATTTCTGGGAGAGGGAGGAATGGGGCAGGGCTGGGACTCAAGTGGTAACTGGTTAGTATGTCCTGCTTTTCCCACCTCTCTCTGAAGCCTATCGTGACTGTCTCCCCTTCTCACCCTGGGTGTGCTCATGACTCTCATAGGCCTCCTTGGGAGCCTCCTCAGACTCTGCAAGGCAGCTCTGCCCCGACCTTAATACAATGACAGGTCACCTCCCTAACAGACCAGCTGTTCATAGGGTCATAACACTGCAAAGAGGAGTTTGTATCACTGCAAATAAGTAAATACTTCCTGCTGCACCTGGATCAACATCTTTGGTATTATAGAAACCCAAATATAAGAAAGTAACAGTACAGGGCTCATGGATGATGCTGCTTTCACCAGATCATTGTGGATCACAGCTGGGGAACTGTTACTTCTTAACAGATGAGGAGTAGCTGGAGGGCACAGCATACCTCTTATTGCCTCTGAGGCCATCTAGGCACACAGGTGTCATCCAAGGAGGAGGTAAAGGCAGAATAAATAGGCAATGGAAGAGGGGCACTAGGAAATAATTTTTTTTTAGATTTTATTTATTTATTTTTAGAGAGAGGGAGGGAGAAAGAAGAGGGAGAGAAACATCGATAAGTAGCTGCCTCTTGAGTGCCCCCTACCGGGGACCTCACACGCCACCAAGGCATGTGCCCTGACTGGGAATTGAACCAGTAACCCTTTGGATTGTGAGCCAGCACTCAATCCCCTGAGCCACACCAGCCAGGGCAGGAAAGAAATGTTTAAAAGAGAAGCTGGAAATGGGTAGAGGGAGGCAGTAAGGAAGGCAGAGGAGCTCAGAGAAGTGTTGATAACACAAACTGACTCCATGATCAGTAAAGGAGACAACTGAGGAGAGAGGGGACCTTATGATGTCCTACTAAAGAAACACACAAGTGAGATGTTAGTAGGAATGTCCAATCATGGATATTATGGATCTTTTACAGTCTTCTAATCCACCTGTTCCTAGTCTTGGGCTCTTCTCTTTATTTGTCTTGTAATATTCTGTGCCTGAGAGTATCCTACAAAATGCTAAAATATTACCAGTTTAATCAGTGAGAGGGAACAAAAAGAGTAAGCCACCTAAACCAGCATATTGTTATTGATACACAGTTATATGCAGATTAAATATAACACAGTCCCTTTATAAGAACAACTGGATGCCCCTGAGGTTCTGCTTTAAGAATAATAATGACAATGGAACATTGGTGGTGAGTGAAAACATTACTTGTGTATATGACTTCTTACAGAAACCGAAGCCAGCTATAGTTAGTCCACATCCAAGGAGCCACAGACCGTACCTGGGTGACATCATCCAGGTGACATGATTACTGAGATTCACCTAAACACTTTGAAGCCACAGCATGCTTCTGACTCTGCCTGTGGTATTCATTGGACTGCTAGAGACCAAATCATAATTAATGACTGGGTTTCTTTTAGTAATGAAGAAGAAAGATGTGAGTACAAAATAGAATGAGACTATTTAAAGCTCTGGCCACATTCACAAAAACATTAAGATATAGAACTGGCTCAATTTCCAGTTATTCAGGGACATGGTATCCCTAAAAAGAGACTGAACTCTCAGCAGGAGATTTCACCACTGTCTCATGGAACGGTGATTTTTTGGCATTTTCCATGGACATTTCTTAATCTGAAGTGAACTGTGACAAGATGCATGAAGTCCCCACCTGTCTCCCCGGAGACCCGCAGCTGCTGGCCATTGCAGAAGGCACCCCGGCCTCTCCGACCTGTGTACAGCCGCTCCTCTGTGCAGTGGTAAATCACTCCAAATTCAAGCTGGGGGGCAGGAGCAGTACAGAAAACAAGTGCCATTCATTTAATGAGTACAGAAAATAACACAGTAATTCAAAGGTGAAGGTGTTTTAACTAATGCAATGATGATGCAATAGAAAATACAAAAGGGAATTAAAAAAATCAGCATCTAGATTCAAAATGGCATAAAAACAAGATTTCTTTTTTAAAAAATTACTATATTTAAAAATATACTAAAACTAAAAAAACATATTAAAACAACATAAACAAACATAAGTAACTAAAAGTTACTGAAAAAGCTTGAATCTTTAGAAAGGCTTATTTTTTCTGGGGGGTGGAGTGAGGTTACTTGTGCCTCTAATCAAACTCCACAAGACCCCCTCCTCAAAATTGCTGATGTGTGAAGAATGAAGAATGCCAGCAGAATCATGGAACCCAAAGGCAGTCCCAGGAAGACAGCTGGGACTCACCAAGGGGGCTCTGCCCTGAGCAGGCACGTGCTAACCAGCAGCAATACTGCCATAAATCAGCGATGAGGCCATGGGCCACAGTTAGGGATGGTGAAAAGAAGAGGTGAGTATGAAAAAAATGCTACCTGACCCTATGTGTTTTTGTTCCTTTCCTCTACTGACTTCTCACTATTCAGGGTTAACAAGAGCAAGTGTGCTGGAGGTTAGCTAAGTATTCATCTCTTTGGAAAATAAAGAGAGACCCAGACCAAATGCCTCAGGAAAGTCTCTGCCGGCCCTGGCTGAGCTTGCCCACTGTGAGAGGGAATTGGGTTTATTGCTGAGAAGGATGTTGGAGCCAGCACTTACCAAGGGCCTATAGCCTTCCAGCAATACTTAACTATCCTCCCCCCTCCACTACCCTGGCTTTAAAGGGCTTCCCAAATCCAGGTCAGTCCTAGAATTGGGCTGGACTCAGGGAGCCTACTGTGGGGGCCCTGTGCCCCTGGGGCCAGCAGGTGGCCCTGAGGCCTTGAGGGTAGGGTGGGATGCTCCCTTTGACCAGGGGCCATCCACTACAGGCCCAGACCACCTGTTCAGTCATACACACCAGACCCATCAGAGGATGTGGCCTTACCAGTGGGTGACCTTGCCAGACCACAGTACTTGGTCCTCTCCCTCAGTTACTGACACCGTGGTGATGAGCATCACCCTCTGAGGGGAGCACTCAATTCGCCACTTGCTTCAGTGACAACATTTAATAAAGAAACAAGTAATTAATTCCTTACCTAAATTTCAATATTAAAAATCTTAAATACTTCTACACAGATATAAACTTCTCTAAGTTTCCATGTTAGGCAATCTATGGTAACACCGAGGATTAAGATGAAAAAATGGTGCTGTAAAGGAAGGCTGCTTTTGAAAAACACTGAGCCCCCAGTCTCATTTAAATATAAGTGTAGTAACTACAAAGAAACTATGGCTTTTCTGTGTTATTGCTTAAACTGACTAGTAAAGTTTAAGCCTGGATCCCACGCCTTTGTTGCAGGCCCTCTGATCTTGCTTAGTTCCAAGGTCCTATGGGAACCCTGAAACAGCCACATTCTCACACTAATAGCTAGAGGAAGATGAAGAATTAATGGAATATTGGGATTAAAAATGTCCTCCAAAAATAGGAGTTCTTTTTGTGTGTAACTAAATCACATGCCCCAGGGGTCAGATGGAGACTGACTTGGACAATTTGCTCAGAACTTCCTCTTCCACGACCATGTCAGAAAAAAAACATGGTAGAAACAAAGGCCGGCCACAGAGCCCCAAGCCTGCACACCTCCAAACTGGTTTGCATTTGTTTACTTTCTCATATTTGAAAAACACATGCTTGGACTTACTAGTCATGATTCAGGCACATGACAAAGAGAGCAAAACAGGAGTGCAGAGGTCGAAACCAAAAAAGAAGGTGACTAAATGAAACCTGAACTGGGGCCCCAGGGACCAAGAGCCCCACCCACCACGTACCTCTTGGTTTACAGCAAATCCAATGCTTACTGCCACGGTTGGAAATCTGCAAAGGAAAACAAAATGGTTTGCACTCTAAAACATATAAATGGCCTCTTGCAAAAACCTCTTGCATGCACTTAGGCGCCTCTGTGTGGCTGTGTCCTACCATCTCTCATGGCACAGAAGGAGCTTTCTAGTAAGAGCCATCTTACTATGGATGGCTTTGTTTTTTTAAAAAACTACTTCCCACAATTTTCACTAACTGCTTTCAAAACAAACAGGCTTAGCTGACCGTGTTGTAAGACAGCTGACCTTGAAAGAAAGTGATATTTCAAAAGTCATGCAAAATTGATGGAATTCAACAATGACCAAGTACCCAATTGAGAGGGACCATACAATAATAATCAACTTTCTGGTTCTCAGAGATCTAAAGGAACAGCCGAAACCTCCAAAAAGGCCAGACTCGTGTCCCAGGTGGAGTGAGGTGCCTCCCACCGCGGCAGGAGGTGACATCACAAGCCCCAGGGCGCAGCATCCACCCTCCCAGAGGATGGATGGGCCTGGGTGACAACAACAGCCCTTATCACCCTGTCTCTCCTGTGAGCACCCAAGCAACCAACAACAGGCATGAGCCACAGTGGTTGAAGGCTGGCTGTGATGTCACAGTTTGCCTGTGGTTTATTTTCTGATTTTATTGTTGCTACTCTGTGTTTTCAAAATAATCTTTCCTTGATGTGAAGATCATCAGAGCTTAACAAGTAGGAACAAGGAAAGGCTGGGTACTGCTAACCTACAGGAAACCAGTCATACACAGATCTGAGCCCTGACTGCTGAGGTGGCAGCTGTGTGACACTGTCACACATTGGTGGCTGGCTCACTGAGCAAGTATAGTTCTGACTCTCAGAGGAGCTCTCTCCCACTGGCTTTAGTCCCAACACTGCTGGACATAAGAACACACAGGTCCTATCTGAGCTGCAGTGGCCAAAGTCTTCTGGATGCCTTTAGGCCATGAGAATCACCTTGATGGTGTTCTGTAACTATAAGGGTCAGCAACACAGCTTGTTCTCCAACTGATGCTCATTTCCAAGTTGTCTCTCTGGCTCCATATTTCCCTTGGCCCTAGGGTCAGTGGATGTGTGGCCTTTACCACACCAAAGGGCTTGGCTGACTCTGTCCCCAATACCAGCATACTAGGATGGCAGATGAGACAGAAATAACAGGTGCTCCATCAGGCAAACACATTTAAGAGGGGAGACCTGTGATTCCACATAAACTCCCCAGGGAGTGTCAAGCTTTAGTTAAATTATAGTCTGGTGACACTGTTGCTGTCACCAGATGGCACTATTCAATTGCCTCAAAGGGTCACCTGTGTGGGCATGACTGACTGAATTAAGATAAACCACATTTAGAAAAGGGTGATGATTAACATGCTATATCAGAATTAGTTTACATAATTATATATACAAACATACTGTTTGCTGCAACATGTAAGAGAACAGTAACAACAGCGAGGACCCCATCATCTGGCTTTCATCACTTTAAGTGAAAAAAATGGAGCATTTCCTTGTCATCTATGGCAGGGGCTCTCAAAGTATGGCCCAGTAATGCAAATCCATGGGCTGTCCCAACCTACTGAATAGGGACCTGCAGATGGGCCAGGAACCTGTGCCAGCAGTCCTGGGGTTCTATGCATGTTCCCAAAGGAGAACCGGCCTCTGTGGAGACAACATTGCTTTCAATGCTGTCAGTCCTGGACAAGTGGGTATAGTTCCAACACCTGCTCCATTGGTCACAGCTTCTGGGACCATGTCCCTGTCACCTCCCCAGCTCTATAGCTCACTTTCCTTCCCCTACCTCCACTGGCCCCCCTGACTTCTCTAAAACTTCTGCTCTTTAGCTGCATCAATTCAGTCAGATTAGCCCTGACCAGCTTCTGATGGGTTCCTTGTCCTATTTCATGGTGACATGAGGTTTGCTCCTATTCTGAAGGTGGCTCTGGAATGTTACCCACCCCACATGCTCCTGTCTACACCTCACACTCTGGCAGCTGCTGGGCTCTACATGTTTCTTTCTAAACTTGCTTGCTTCTCCATAGATCCTTCTTAAGTCAACCCAACACAAAGACATATGGTTTTTAAACAAGTGAAGATTTCCTACATGTTCTGAGAGTTTCTCATAAATGGAAAACCTTATTTTAAAACTATCAAGACTTGATCACCTTTGTAATGAAACTATAAGCCTATTAGAGGTTTGCTTATATACTCCTGCCTCCAAAAATACTACTTTGGGAAAGACAAAGTCTTAGAGAACAGCTTAGGCACTAGAATGGGGTGACCTGTGCTTATGCTCACCTGTGCACGAAGTTGCAGGTGCCATCAATGGGGTCAACAATCCAGGTGGGGCTAGGGGTGAGCACGCACTTGGCCCCTGCAGCTGCAGCCTCTTCTGCAATGAACCTGTGGTGGGCAGGAGCTCAGCCTGAGAAAACGCACCAAGAACTCAAGACAAAGCACTTCAAACTGCTTCCAGTCCCGTCAAAGACAAAGCTGACACAGTAAAGAGATTTCCTTATAATTTTCCAGGTCAAGCAGAGGCAGAGTCTATAAGACTTATCTGTGTTTCCATCTGTCTGCTAGTTTTCTGACTCAGCAGGATTTAGAAAATGTAAAGTGACACCTTGATGTAGGAGTTTTGGAGAAGCATCAGGGAGGTGTGAGTGGGCTAGGTAATAAAGAAATACAAGAATGAAAAACCCTGGGAAGATCTCGTAAAGCAATGCTAACTCTGTTTTAATTTTAGTCTGGAGAAGAGAAGGCCAAAGACACGACAAGGAAGAACATGAACAGCAGCCTCAGAGCAGGGCCCAAGCTCCATTCCTCCCACCAGTAGTACTATAGTAGTAGTGTCTGGGGAAGACAGTCTTGCTGGTTCTGAGGTGTTAATTGCCACCTAGAGCTGATTCTTCCCAGGTCTCTATCCAGCTGGCCTCTCCTGAACTGCAGAAAAGGTGACAATTGTACCTGTGCCCACCATCCTTCACCAGGTGGGCTCAATGGGAGCTGACAATTTTCCACAGAGGCCCTCTCCACTCTGGCCTCTGGCCCACGGGCCTGGGGTAGACTGTCCCACAGGGTACTTCTGCCCCTTGGGAACTCAAAGGAGAGGAGGAAGTGGGAGAATGAGGTTATGATTATTGCCCTATCCCTCCCTTTTTAGGTCCCTTACTCACCATCCCTAGCAGTCCACACATGTGCATCCTAGCCACAGACCTAAGCACCATCCTGCACCAGGTACAGCAGGCCCATCCCTTGCCCCTCCTTTGTAATTAGTCCTCTGTGGTCCAAGCCTCCTAAAACCACACTCATGGGAGCGGGTCATCTACTTCCTATTAGGAACCTGGATAAAACAACCAACATCTTGAATCAGCCTGCACAGAAGAGTGCTCCTGGCTGTCCTCAGTCATGTCTGCCTCAACAAAGGCACCACCAAAGACCCAGTTCTTCCCTCCTGTCCTTCTCCCTCCTCTAGACATCCGCACAGGCTCAGCTCAGCATGGCAAGGGTTACTCAGGCACTGGTAAGTGCATCACAGCCGACATCCACAAGCTGGGGTCCCACAAAGCTGGCTACTACTTATGCCCCCAGAACTGTTCTCAGGAGGAAAGAGCATATTCTATCTAAATCAAATAAGACAGTGCTTGGCACGCAACAATGTTCAGTATGTGTTCCTAACTGTCACAGAGCCAGGTTCACCAAGGGTGGGGCTCCTGCCCTGCACTATCATGCCACCAGGGCCTGGTCCGTGGCAGGTGTCAAGCAAACCTTTGTTTTATGTGTGAATACGAGGCCCTCCTGAGAGGTCCTCCATTAGCATCTCATGAAATACCCATGTTTTTACTAAGATGGGGACACTGAGTGAGAAAAAATGCTTCATGTCCTACTGCTGGCATTTGGTGTACTGTCAGTCATGGTCATCAGCCAGCTGCTTAACCCCTGATGTCGGAGGCTAAGAGGTCAGAGTGCTGGGCAGGACACTCCCTCCCTTCCAGCATTCCTAGAAATCACTTTTTCCAGAGGGGCCATGTGTCCTAAGATTTGTCATCAATGGACTTGCAGATGAGATTGACATCATATTGTTAATAAAAAGACTAAAATGGAAACCTCTGTAACTGCTCTAGCCAATCCAATAGCCACTAGCTACCTATGGCTGTTTAAATTTAAATAATTTAAAATAAATAGAATTTAAACAATTAAAGTCTGTTCCTTAGTCTCTCTAGTCACATTTCAAGTGCTCACTAGTCACATGGGCTTGAGGCTATCACAGTGAAAAGTGAAGATAGAACATTCCTGTCTTCACAGAAGTTCTGTAGGTCCTCAGGGTTGTCCTATCTGTCGTGCTCTATAATGAGAATAAGTACCTTGCATTCTAATATCACTTCTCAGTCAATTACAGTGCTGTCATATGCACTGTTAATTCACTGCTCCCCAACAACTCTGGAACTACCACTTCCATTTCAAAGATTTATGAAATTCATGCTCTATATGCACAGTCATCTAGCCCCCTCATCTTATAGATAAAGTATATAGAAATGCATCAGAGTATATGATGAGTGTATACATATCATCTTCAGGTTGGTGCTTCCCCCTTCTTTTCCCTGTGGTCTTATAGAGAAACCCATGTAGGAACAACCAAAGCACTGAGATTGGGGGGCACTGACTGAGACACCTGAGAAATTCATGCCCTGAAAAATAGCAGCTGTGCAGGAAATTGGTCAAGTACCATCTGCCCCCAGAAGCTTACAGTCTAGAGTGCAATCAGAGACAGTGGGTGCTGGTTACCTGCTTCCGTCTGCTCAGTGTCCCCTCCTCCTGCTGGGAAGTGCTTCCCTACCATCACCTCCCTCCATGGGCTGTTGGATCCTTTGCTCATATAATCTAGGCAGGCAAGTCCAAATGGAAGAAATGGCATGGTGAAAGACATGAAGCAGTTCAAGGAGCCATGCTGGGTGGGGTGAGGCCAGGCAGTGACACTGGAACTCCTGGCCATAGCAGAAGCATACACACGTGATACACACAAAGAATCACTCCACTTAGCTGATGATTAAACATGGTATTAGCTGTGCCAGTTTCCTTGTCCAAAGTCTTAAGGACTTGAATCTATTTTGAATGTCTCCTTTTGTAGTGAAATGATTTTTTCCTGAAATGGCTTATGAATACATTCTTAAAGGGTCCACACCCTCAAAACACTTGGACCAAGTACCAAAGCTGAAATTGAGCATAAGTTCAATAAAGCAGTAAGAAAACATTACTAAGGTCAAGATGGGAATGGAAATGACTTACATGCAAAGATCAGTTTCCAGAAAACTAAGGAGGAATGTGGAGATTTTTTCTTTTTTGAAATTAAATGTGATTTTAGTGGGAAGCTGGTACCTATAAAAGGTAGAGGGGAAATTGCTGGGGTCTCCTGGGAAGAGGAAGGAAGAACATCTTGTGAGACTGATCTGATGATCTGAGCGTCAGAGAGCACGGTTGGCAGCACAAAGGCCATTCACCTGGCACACCAACAGGACTTCCTGTGACACACAGGGCCAAAGGGTCTGTTAGTTCATTAGCAAAATGTGTGGAATGCCATCTCTGGGGTTCACCAGGCAGCAATAACTCAAAGTGCCCTTACTGAGCCCTGAATATTTTTAGCAGTTGTTTATTCATGCCCAATAGTTCTTCTCTTTACCCAGCTGCCCGAGTGAAAGGAGATGAAAGGTGTATCAGTCACCTCCCTACCTGCTCTGTGCCTGTGGGTGGCATTCTGGGGCTGGGCCTCCTGGAAGCTAACATGGGTGTGGACCGTGTCCACTCTTGAGGCACTAAAAATACCTCATTGGTATGTGGGGAGGGATGTAGAGGTTTTATTCACTTAAATCTGACTGTCCTTGTGTGGAAAGTTAATACCATGGAATAGGAGAGAATATTTTTCAGCTCTTCACAGAGGGGGTGAGGACATTACCTTGGACAAATGGAAGTGAGAAAAGAAAAAGTGAGACCTTAAGAAGATCACTGGAACATCTACATAAAATCTGCAACACAAATAGAAAGAAACAATGCATGTAACTAAATTTGAGGAGCTCAAGGGCCACTTCATTAACCTATCTAATATATAAGAGGAAAATAACAAATGGGATATGGTTTGAAGTTTGGTAACAAATTGGAATGGTACATTCTGCTGTATAATTTAAATACTTGTGACTGATGACCAAGTGCATCTGGGGCTTTTCTTCCTGGTTATTTTCTCTGTGACAAGGTCAGGCCACTAGGGAGTCAATGTTCTTCAGCCTCATCTTCTCAGGCTGTAGTCCTCCCCACTCCCAGCACCTTAGCAGCACTGCTGCCCTGGACATGTGTACCCAGTGAAAAATACAGTGGGGACATGAAGGAAAGCAAGTGTTTAGCTGGCAGTGGGCTGGGAACATATTTTCTCCAAGTCCAGAACTGTGCTGGGCATACTGCAGGGCACAGGAGTCATGATGGACAGGCCCCATCCTGCCAAGTGGGGCTCAGACTAGGACAGAGCAGGCAGTTGTAGATACCAAGCAGCTCAAGCTGCTGTCCTTTGCCTGTGTCAACCCAGATAAAAGGGACAAGGAGAGGCATATAAACATATGGGTCAGTGATGCTACTGCATATTTTCAAAGTTGCAAAACTTGGATTTAAATTAAAATCAACTGAAAACAAGTTTGAGAATCCAACATGGGCAGGCCTGGATGGAGAATGTGGAACTCTCAACCTTCATCTACCTACTGGTTTGCTTGCTGGCATTACCACCATATGTCAGCATTGGTGCAGGAACCACAGGGCTGACCTTGGTGGGTCTCTCATTCCCAGGTGAGGAGTTTGAGACCCTGGGAAGCAGGTGATTGCCAAAGCTGGTGCAGAAGCAAGTTTAAACCTTAATAATGTTTGATTCAGTCTATGCCTGTTCAGATCAGAAACCCAGACTTTGGATTGCATGAATGAGTAAAATAAAATAATAAACCAGGGAGCCTACATCAGGTAGTTAAAACAAAAGAGTTGTTGGAATCTATCTTTAATATTCTTTCATGAAAGACTGAAAATAAGGACATAAATTCAGAATGAAAGTCCTTCCTAAGAAAGGTCGATAGGCAAACTTCTGCTAACACATTGTTTAAGGAATATATTGAAATACTGTGAATGCAGAAAAATTACAATGTACTATTTTATGACATGAACACAATTTTTCCCATCATAAATTTGTCTATGATCTAAAACATAATTAAATGCCAACATTTCTGATACTTTCCTTTTAAATCCTAGTCTTTGGCAAAAACCAAACTTGACCCTAGATATGTTGAAAAATTATTCCATCTAATTTGAATTTTCTAGACAAACTAAGCAGAGAATAGAACAGCAACATCCAGCCTTCAGCCTGTCCCAGCACTGCCCTCAGAGCAGAGAAGAAAGTGGTAAGAAAAAGCCAGGGGCTGACCACAGGCCAGCACATCTCTGCCCTCATGCCTGGGTGGTATGAGTTTGTGGACTGCAGTTTGGGAACCACTTCCCTAAATCACTGATTTCTGGTTAGGTGTGTGTATTTGCACCCCCCAGGGCTTTTCAGAAATGGAGGCTTGGCATTAGCCAGTTGGAGATGCTCCTAGATGAGCCTGTTGAACACTCTAGTGAGGTACTCTGCTCTGGGTAGATGGTTTTCCAAAGGGGCTTTGGAGCCCAATGGTCCCCTGGTGACTGTGAGGCTGCCAAGTGGAGGTGGGAGAAGCTGCATTCACCCATATTCTGTAATACACAGCAATATTTAAATTTACCTTGTGAAAATGGAATCCAGACCCCATCTTGACACAATGGTGAATCCAAACCACTAGCAACTGCTGTCAACACATACAATAGGGCATGTAATTTCAGAATTTTGTTTGTCACATACTATAATGGGATTGAAAACTGCCAGAGCCCCGATAATGCCTTTATACCTAGTTTGCCATGACCTCAAGCTCTTTACCAGGACCCCACATAGCCAACCCAGCCGACTTCATTTCTGTCATAGCCAACTGGACCAATCCCACTGAAATCTCAAGAACCAAAATAATTCCTCAACCAGAAACAGCAGGCTGGTTGCCATAGCTTTTTTTCTCTCAAAAAATAAAAGCAAACTATATGATTCTTTTGACATTGCCATTTAATTTAGACTTTAAAAAGTCAAGAGATTATAAACATTTTAGAGCTTATAAAAACTGCAACAGCCCTGGCTGGGTAGCTCAGTTGGTTGGAGTGTTGTCCCAATACATCAGGTTGTGGATTTGATCTCCAGTCATACAAGAAGCACATACAAGAAACAACCAATTAATACATAAATAAATGAAACAGCAAATCGATGTTCCTCTCTCTGTTTCTCTCTCCCTTTCTCTATCTCTCTAAGATCAATCAAGAAAAAAATTATAATGGATGTCAGAGATCCTGACTTCACACAGCATAAGGAAATATGAAATAACAGATACTCAAACACAAAGGCTATCAACAAAAGAAAATAAATACAACCCACTGGCAGAGAGAATTCTGAAGGGAGAGGTGATGACCCTGAGATAACCTAACCAGTTAGAAGAAAACAGCAGGAGAAAAAGGAACTAAGTTGAACACTACCTTGTCCTTTCCTTCAACTAATCATTCAGAGGGAAAAAAAAGTCTACTGTGCCTACCCCTCCACTAGATGGCTGCTGAGGGAGATGGCCTTAGATATTTCTGCTGTATATGTACATTGAAATGTGGAATCTGACCACTGTAGTGATCTATATCCAGAAATCCAATACCTGGTATTCTAGTTTTAGCAATTCTCCACAAGAAAGGAAAGAGACCCTTTGCACCCAAGGCAGTGGTTTCCAAAGTCTGTCCTGTGGAACTCTGGGAGTGACAGAGAGACTTGAGAAGCCCCTCAGAGGTCAAGGAGAGTCTTCTGGGACCTATGGCTTCCTGGGAACTAGATGCCAAATGCTGTGTAAATATTTGAGTTTTTCAAATATTGAGGAAAACATTTGTAATTGGCACTGGATTCTCTACACGGTGACTTCAAAAATGTTAAGAACTTCTCTAGAGAAGAGGGTGGGGTCCTCATAAAGACCTAGGGGTGAAGAGCAGCCTTCCCTGTGGCTTGCTGTGGCCTGGCGAGGAGACTGCATCACTGCACACCAACAGGGGCACACCAGCAGTAGGTGGGCCTGGGGCCCACACAGCTGACAGCGCCATTCAGGGTCACATCATCAGCATACCTGTGTGGCACCACCCAGCAGACATGGGCTGCCAGGGAACGTTACTGCTCTAGCTCCCTCCAGAGATAGTGCTAAGTGGCAGAGGGGAGCAGAGTTCTTCCCTGAGCATGTGTTGTGGAAAGTGAAGCCTTTTCAGTATTTGTAAGGTAATGCAGTGACATGAGGGTTATCAAGATAATACTAAAAAGAATGAAAACAAGGGTCAGTTTGTTTACCATGCAATCAAAATATCAGGGGGCATACTGTGAGGCTTCCGTGTTGAGGTCTGTCCCCACTGAACAACAGCACAGCCTCCCCAAGTTACACCCTGGGTTTCTTTATGAATGTGGCACCATGTGCCTGGGTTGTTTTCCCCAAGGAATATACTTACCTGTGTGAAGGAAAATTCTTCTGCAGCTCAGAAATAATTAAATCTTCCACAAGGTGATCTGTTTCTGTCACAAGATCTGCAGCTGATGTTTTTGTTGAGACATGTTTTTCCTCAGAAAGGGCTTTTCTGATGATCTGGAATAAATGTCCAGGAGGGTAGGTTAAACTGACAAGTATCCTCTTGTCCCAGACAAAGGAACTCTGCCCTCCCGTGGGGCCAGCTCTGACTTTGGAGGGCACTAGGGAGAGCCAATGGGTGTGGGCATGTAGACCACTCACTCCTACCATCACTGACAGGCCCTCAGGGCTTAATGTTACACTTAAGCCTTTCTATTTGGGTCTCTACTGAGCCTTAATTACCTGATATTCTTTTTATAAGAATGACAGACCCATTTGTTGTAATTATTTGATCTACCTTTGAAACAATTTTTCTTTGAAGAAAAACAATGTTTGTGAAGAGCATGAAACTTCATCCAACGTAAGATGATGTAACATAACTTTGATGCAAAGGGTCCCATTAATTTGAAAACTTAGTGTAAAAACTTATTTTCCCTAATTCACTTTGTGAATCACATGAAATGGAATATGCTCTTGCATCCAGATTACAAAGGTTCAGACTGAGAAGCCTGGGAAAGCTAAAATGTACTTGAAGAACATGAAGACTCTATCTCCCTGCTGCTCTGGGTAAGGGCATTATTGACCATCCAAGAGAACTCACACAGAAACTAGCTTTGATGCCAGTGGCCTCCCTGAGCCCTCAGGGCTGAGCTCACAGGCAAGCTCTGCAGATGTGCTGTCTGCCAAGCACATCCTGTTTAAAGGTACTGTGGCTAAATATAGGGCCCAGGAATGGAGGGCCCCTGACCTCTACTACCTCCTGCCCAGCCTAATCTGGTTCCAGGAACGCCTGGAAACCAAACAGGACAGAACAGGAGGGCAGGTAGAGTGGTTAATCAGTCATAGGATGCTTCAAAGAGGTCCATTCTAGTTTGTAAAATCAAAACCACCTATTCCAGCTCAGGCCTTTCTTGTAATTTCTGTCCTTACCATGATGACAAAGTTAGAATACCTAAATACGACATTAGACCTCTCCTCCAAAACTGGACATTACCCCAACACCCTGCATTTCTTTCTAAAGCACCTCAATCACTCAGCTTCCCAGACTTGACATCTTTTGCCCATCACGACACTCATTCTCCTACTTAAGCATTTCCTGATAATTTTTTCTTGTCCAGCCTGCATTATGTACTAAAGAAACTAAAGAGGAGGGCAGGCAGAGATTCATGCAGAAGTTTGCAGATAGCAGATGCTCACGTGGAATTTTAAAGGTTAAGCAGGAGAACCTTCTAGACATTGAGAGCAGTCCCTCCTCTTTTCTCACAGTAGTCTCCTGTCCTACTACTGGCCCAAATACTGAGCCTAGACAGGTTTTGTGTGTTTTTTCCCCCATCTTAGTTGTAAAGATAACAGATATGGATCATAGAAAATTTGTAGTATAATGTATTTTGCACAGGCAGACATCTTGTGGCTATGTCATGTGTGCGCCTGAGTCTGCACAGGCAGTGTGCGACAAAGAGACAACCTTCCTTGCCACCAGGATAATCAAGAGTTTTGGCCAGATGTTTGAGTACACACTGACAGAGGAAGGAGCCAGATCCAAAGCTCCGACTATGGTGCTGAAACAGATTAATAAGGAACTTAGTGATGTGGCCCATGACCCTCCAGCACAATGTTCTGCAGGTCCAGTTGGGGACAGTAAGTTTTCCTTTTTTTAGTGTATCATTGGCAAACCACAATTATGGGACCTAACAGCAGCCCACATCAAAGCAGTCTATTCTTTCTGACAATTCATTTTCCTACAGACTACTCCTTCAAACCACCTAAGGTTGCATTTACAAGAATTTATCATCCAAATATTAACAGTAATGGCAGTATATGTCTCAATATTCTAAGATCTAAGTAGTCTCCTGGTTTAACTATTTCTAAAGTTCTTTTATCCACTTGTTCACTGCCATCTGATCCAAACCTAGATGATCCCCTAGTGCCAGAGACTGCACAGATCTATAAAACAGACAGAGATAAGTACAATAGCACATCTCGGGAATGGATTCAGAAGTATGCCATGTGTTGCTACCTTTCAGTCAGAATAACCTGCATTATAGCTGGAATAAACTTTAAACTGCTGTTCCTTTTTCGATCTTCTTATCTGGCTGTTCCCCTATCAGACCTCATCTTTTTAATTTTTTGTTTACCTCCCTCCATTAATTCACATGCTCATCTGAGAAGACTTAAGTTCTTCCAGCTTCGGACAGTAACTGCTTTTAGAAACTGTAGTTACAAGAGAGCAGTTGCTCACGATTCAGAATTTTTAAAAAATGGAGCATGTGTATTATGTGGCCAGTGTCTTCACTCTAACTTGATTATGAGAGTGAAACCATTCCTCACTGCCCTAACACGCTGAAGAAGTCACCTGAGGGGGAGGGAGATGGATGCTCAGTTGTCGCATCAAAGGAAGCAGTATTGTTCTAGCAGCATTCATTCTTTTTTAAAAAATATATTTTATTGATTATGCTATTATAGTTGTACCATTTTTTTCTCCCCTTTACTCCTCCCCCCGCCCCCACCTTCATTGTCCCACCTTTGCTCACGTCCATGGGTCATATATGTAAGTTCTTTGGTTTCTCCATTTCCCATACTATTCATAAACTCCTCCTATTTTGTACCTACCATTTATGCTTCTTATTCCCTGTACCTTTTAACCCCATTCTCCCCTCTCCTCCCTGCTGATAACCTTCCATGTGATACATATTTCTGTGAATCTGTTCCTGTTCTAGTTTGCTTAGTTTTTTTTTTTTTTTTTTTTTTAGGTTTGGTTGTTGATAGTTGTGAGTTTGTTGTCATTTTATTGTTCATATTTTTGATCATCTTCTTTTTCTTAGATAAGTCCCTTTAACATTTCATTAATAAGCGCTTAGTGATGAAGAACTCCTTTAAATTGACCTTACCTGGGAAGCACTTTATGTGCCCTTCCATTCTAATTGATAGCTTTGCTGGAGAGAGTAATCTTGGATGTAGGTCCTTGCCTTTCATGACTTGGAATACTTCTTTCCAGTCCCTACTTGCCTGCAGTTTCTTTTGAGAAATCAGCTGATAGTAGCAGCATTAATTCTTGTTTAAGCCTTCCACTGCTGAGAACTGAGGTTACATGATATACTTTATGCTCGTAACTGATGTGGCTGAGGAACTGGTATTGCATTTATAGCATCAGAACAGAAAATGTGATGTATTTTATGAATGTCAATAAAGGGATAATCTGTTCTTGTTCCATAGAGAATGGAAATTGGAAGTAAAACACCCTTTTATTCCAAAATAGGGTCTCAAACATTTTGTAACTTTCATTTAAATTGTTAGGAGACTTGGAGCTATTAGTTAATCCATCTTCCAATATACTATTTAGTAGAGCACTGAATAAAACACGCAGGTCATCAATGAATGAGTGATAAACTAATAGCTCTGCTAGTAATTGTTTTATTTTTCTTCAATAAAGTTACATAAACCAATGAGTTAGCTACCTGGATTAATCAGTATGGGAAACAATCTTTTGTAAATACAAAACTCTTTTTGTATATATTGTTGATATTTGCTTCATTGTTTAATATCAAATGATAATGTAAAGCTCAAAAGACTGAATATTTTGCCATGTTCAGTTAAAAGTGTCCACTCTGTTACAGGTTGATACATTGATTGACTTGATGTATACAACATTAAGAAACTATGCGGGTAGTGTAGCTTTAGTATGCTGCACATGATACCAGCAACCCTGGAGTTCATAGTTGGACTTGGAGCCCAGCAGTTTGGAACAAGTATATGGAGTTTAGAAAATTTATTTTCCAGATGTGGTGCCCATCTAAGTTTTTTCTCTTGTACAGTTGACAGCTAAAAAATCATAACATGGGAGTAATAGCAGGTTTAAATTTACAAAATAAAGTAGTTTTGGTGTGGGGGGAAAAAGAGAAAGCACATAGCAGTCACACATTAACCAAAGACAGTCTCTTTCATATTTCTGTGCCAGCCCTCAGAGGCCTTCCTGTTCCTTCTATTTGCAACATCCTGTTCATTGCTGTCAGGTTCATCTCCTTAAAACACCAATTTGCACATAGATTTATTTACCACCAATTAAACCTCCATTGGTTCCTTGTTTATAAATACCAAACTCCTCAAATCTAGCTCATATAGAACCTGCCCCATCCTCCAGGAATCCCTAAATTTTGAGCTAGTCCAGACTTCCTGTCCATAGATCACTTGCAGTAAGCTCGTACCTTGTATTGCAGTTCAGTGATATGGGGTGGGGGTGGGGGGCGGGGGAGAGTATATGTGTTGTGTGGTTTATGTGTGTATGTGTGGGGATGTATGGTGTATATATGAGGGTTTATGTAGTATGTTGGGGGAATACGTGGTGTGTAGGTGGGGTACATATATGTGGTACATGTGTATGTATGGTTTATATGTGCTTGTGAGGTTGTTGTGTGTATAGATATTTGCATATATATATGGTTAGAAATTGAGAGAAATACACTCTGAACAGAGGATATGCTATCAGAGCTTATCGAATATTAATGTGCATGAATCACCTAGGATCTTTTTGATATGAAGTTTGTGGTTGAATAGGTATGGGTTTTGAGGTCTGAGATTTGCATTTCTGAAAAGTTCTGTAGCAACCCTGATGCTGGGGCCACACTTGAGTAGCAGGGACTAGAGCAGGTTCTGAGTGAGGAGGGTACTCAGAAGGCTGGGATGTTCTGGGATGGCATGTGAGTCCTGGGGCCTCCACCCTGAGAGGATAAAAGCTTAATTTTCACCTACCCTATCCCACATGTATTCCTATACCCTGATCCCATATAATTCAAGATCATGATTCCAACCCTCCACCCGGTGGTTTCTATGTAGAAGCTGGATTGAGAATTTTTATTTTTTAAGATGTATTTGATTATGCTATTATAGTTGTCCCATTTCCCCCCTTTATTCCCCTTGGCCTTGCACAACCCCTCCCACCCACATTCCCCACCTTTAGTTCATGTCCCTGAGTCACACATATAAGTTCTTTGGCTTCTACATTTCCTACACTATTCTTAACCTCCCCCTGTCTATTTTCTACCTATTATTTATGCTACTTATTCTCTGTACCTTTCCCCGCTCTCTCCCCCTTCTACTCCCCTGCTGATAACTCTCCATGTGATCTCCATTTCTGTGAATCTGTTCCTGATCTAGTTGTTTGCTTAGTTTGTTTTTGTTTTAGGTTTGGTTGTTAATAGCTGTGTTTGCTGTCATTTTACTGTTCTTATTTTTTATCTTCTTTTTCTTAGATAAGTCCCTTTGACATTTCATAGAATAAGGGCTGAGTTATGATGAACTCTTTTAACTTGACTTTATCTGGAAAGCACTTTATCTGCCCTTCTATTATAAATGAAAGCTTTGCTTGAGAGAGTAATCTTGGATATAGATCCTTACCTGTCATGACTTGGAATACTTCTTTCCAGTACCTTCTTGCCTGCAAGGTTTCTTTTGAGAAATCAGCATACAATCTTATGGGAACTCCTTTGTAGGTAACTCTCTCCTTTTCTCTTGCTGCTTTTAAGATTCTCTCCTTATCTTTAATCTTGGGTAATGTAATTATGATGTGCCTTGGCGTATTCCTCCTCGGGTCCAACTTCTTTGGGACTCTCTGAGCTTCCTGGAAGTTTATTTCCTGTGCCAGATTGGGGAAATTCTCCTTCATATTTGTTCAATTAAGTTTTCAATTTCTTGTTCTTCCTCTCTCCCTCTGGTACCCCTATGATTTGCATGTTGAAACGTTTAAAGATGTCCTGGAGGTTCCTAAGCCTCTCCTCATTTTTTGAATTCTTATTTCTTCATTGTGTTCTGGTTGAATGTTTCTTTCTTCTGGTCCACATCGTTGATTTGAGACCTGGTTTTCTTCCCTTCACTGTTGGTTCCCTGTGCATTTTCCTTTATTTCACTTAGCATAGCCTTCATTTTTTTATCTAATTTGTGGCCATATTCAACCAATTCTGTGGGCATCCTGATTACCAGTGTTTTGAACTGTGCATCTGATAGGTTGGCTCTCTTCATTGCTTAGTTGTGTTTATTCTGGAGCTTTGATCTGTTCTTTCATTTGGGCCTTTTTTTTTTTGTCTCTGCACGCCTGCTACATAGTAAGCAGCGGAGCCTTAGGTGTTCACTAGGGCAGGGCAACCCACATTGCTGCACTGTGATGCTGTATGTGGGGGAGGGGTCTGAGAGGGAACAATGCTACTTGCTCTGCTCTCTGCCAGTTTTCAGTCATTTCCCCAGCTACCCACAGGCAAATTGTGCCCTTCTGGGTGCTGATTCCCTGGTGCATGGGCTTGTATACATTCTAGGACCCTGTTGGTCTCTCCAGTGAACTCTCCTGTGAGGCTGGGATTTTCTCCCGCTGCTACCTCAACCTCCACAGGTGTTTTTCAACCAGAGGCTTTGAGGCTTTATTTCCCCACACTGGAACCCTGGGTTGTGTGGTCTGTATTGCTCTCAAGTTGTTCCTCCCGGTTTCTCTGCATGAAAATGTGGGACCGCCCAGACCAGAATCTGCTCCCTTACTGGGCTCACCAGCCACAGGTGCAGCCTTGCCCACCCCGGTCTGCCAGCAGCTGCCTTGCTGCAAGTCCTCTCTGCCCAGCTGCCCATCTCCACCCCTCCTACCGGTCTGGATGAATATTTCTTCTTTAGCTCCTTGGTTGTTGGACTTCCATACAGTTCGATTTTCTGTCAGTTCTGGTTGTTTTTTGTTTTTAAATTTGTTGCTGTACTTCTTTTGGTTGTGTGAGGAGGCACAGTGTGTCTACCTATGCCTCCATCTTGGCCGGAAGTCCCTGGATTGAGGATTTTTAAACATATATCAGCTTATATCATTTAAATGCTAGAACTACCCAATGGCTTCCCATTGATCTTAGAACAGATCCCACATGAGGTCCTCACCACCTGCCAATCTCACCTCCCAAAGGCCACCTGCATACTTGCTCTCCTTCTGCCACTCTGGTTTTCTGGACCATCACAACCAAATTTGTTTCTGTCCCAGTGACTCTGTGTTTTCTGGTTCTTCTGTCTGGAATTCTTTGCCATCTAAAGTCATCTTGTTTCATGGTTGATGAAATGACTCTCCCCACTGGCACATGAGCTCAGGGAGAACAGGGTTCACTTTCTTTTGTTCCCTGCCACACCCCTAGCATCTAGAATTGTACCTGGCACAGAACAGGTGCACAAAATTCTTTGAATCAAGAATAAAAAACACATCAGACTACTTGAATAGATTTGTACCCTTTATCCAACTGGACCACTCATGTTTGTGTGAATAATAACCACCTTGGTCTTTTTGTTTCCTTTCATTGTGTTTTTTTTTTGGTTGTCCTGTTAACAAGTCCTATTGTGCTTGAAGTCTGCCATCCTCTAGCCTCCACCAGCTAGTCCTACCTCTTGGCGCCAGCCCAAATCTGCTTTATAGCACTCAAGTCCATTCTCCACACCACAGCCAGAAGAGTTTGCTAAAACTCTGATCTTAATCATGGGTCTTCCCAGCATAAAGCACTTCAAGGCTCTCTGTTACACCAAGGATAAAGTCAAAACCACAGTGAAAGTGGCATGCAATGGTTTTTCAGAGTTGGTCTTATAGCAGGCAATTTGACCTCAAATAGCCAGTCTCCCCCTCTTCCTGTTAGCAACATAAGCCCCAAGTTTAGGAAGGCGCAGAGCTACCTCAACAATTTGTACCTCTCTGCCTCTTGTGCAGGTAGGTGTGATTAAGTTCTGTGTAAGAGTATGTGAATGGATGTATGTACAATTCTGAGTCACATTCTTAAAAGGGCACTGCTTATACTCCATTTCCTTTTGTTGTTTTACCCTTTAGGAACAGGTGTGAGGTGAGTGTGGCATTAAGAAGTCAGCTTTGGAGACTTCTGGCAAGAAGGAGGCATAGGTGGATGCACCGTACCTCCGCACACAACCAAGATTAGAACAACAACAATTAAGAGGCAGAATGACACCCAGAACTGACAGAGAATTTATCTGAATGGAAGTCGGACAGCCAAGAAGTTGAAGTAGACCCGTTCATCCAGGCCGGTAGGAGGGGCGAAGAGGAGCAGCCGGGTGCGGGTCACAGCATGGGTTGTGGCACAGAGAGCAGTGGGTGCATAAGGCATCTGGGGTGCACAAGATTGCAGTGGGTGGACCCTGAGTTCATAAGCGGCAGCTGGCAGACCCAGTGAGGTGGTGATTGTGGACCAGGGCAGAGCACGCAACCCAGGATCCCAGAGAAGGGACTGAGGTCCCAGGAGAACGGAGCTATCGCCATTGTTCCCTCCTGTCCCCATCCCCACATACAATGTCAAAATCTAGCGACTGGGGTGCCCAGCCCTGGTGAACACCTAAGGCTCCGCCCCTCACCGTAATGGGAGCGACCAGACCCCCCTCCCAAAAAAGAGAGAGAGAGAGAGAGAGAGAGAGAGAGAGAGACGTGTCTCAAACAGAAGAACAGATCAGTGTCCCAGGACTCATCCTTTTGAGCGACCAAGAAATAGCCAATCTATCAGATAAACAGTTCAAAACACCGGTGATCAGAAAGCTCACAGAATTGGTTGATTTTGGGCACAAATTAGATGAACAAATGCAGGTTACCATAAAAGAGATGAAGAAAGATGCATGGAGAACCAATAGTGAAGGGAAGGAAACTGGGACTCAAGTCAATGGAGTGGACCAGAAGGAAGAAAAAAAAAACCAAACAGGAAATTATGGAGAAATAAGAATTCAAAAAAATGAGGAGAAGCTTAGGAACCTCCAGGACATCTTTAAATGTTCCAACATCCGAATTATAGGGGTACCAGAAGGGGAAGAGGAAAAGCAACAGATTGAACACGTATTTGAACAAATAATAAAGGAGGACTTCCCCATTCTGGCAAAGGAAATAGACTTCCAGGAAATCCAGGAAGCTAGAGAGCCCCAAAGAAGTTGGACCCAAGGAGGAACATACCAAGGCACATCACAATTACATTAGCCAAGGTAAAAATGAAGGAGAGAATCTTAGGAGCAGCAAGAGATAAGGGGACAGTAACCTCCAAAGGAGTTCCCATCAGACTGTCAGCTGATTTCTCAAAAGAGATCTTACAGGCAAGAAGGGGATGGAAAGAAATATTCCAAGTCATGAAAGACAAGGACCTACATCCCAGATTGCTCTATCTAGCAAAGCTCTCATTTAGAATGGAAGGGCAGATAAAGTGCTTCTCAGATAAGGTCAAGTTAAAGGACTTCATCATCACCAAGCCCTTATTTTATGAAATGTTAAAGGGACTTATCTAAGAAAAGAAGATACAGAAAAAAACATGTATAGTAAAATGACAGCAAACTCACAATTATTAACAACCACACCTAAAGCAAAACCAAAAGAAACTAAGCAAACTAGAACAGGAACAGAACCACAGAAATGGAGATCATATAGAGGGTTAGCAACAGGGGAGTGGGAGGAGGAGAGAGGGGGAAAAGGTACAGAGAATAAATAGCATAGATTGTAGGTTGAAAATAGATAGGGGGAGGGTGAGAATAGTAAAGGAAATGTAGAAGCTAAAGAACTTATAAGTATGACACATGGACATGAGCAAAAGTGGGGATATGGGTGGGAGAGGGTATACAGGGTGGAGGGGAGTGAAGGGGGGAAAATGGGACAACTATAATAGCATAATCAATAAAATATATTAAACAAAGAAAAAAAAGAAGTCAGCTTTGGTCACGTGGAAAAAAAGAACATCCCCTTAGAGCAACAAGCAAAAATAAACCTGGGTCCCGAATGATTTTGTGAAGCAGAGGCCTTGCTCCCCAGATCTCTAAGTGTACTGCCATGGAAAAGAGAAGTAGATCTGCCTTGCTTTTGTCATTGGTTTCTGTGAGGAAAGCCAAATCATCAACCTCATAAATACAGGTCTCACCTAAGCCTTTGCCTTCTCATCTCCCCCTACCCCTCCTTCTCATTGCGTTACTGTTAAGCTTCAGCTAAACTGCATCATTTACCCTAAAGTCTCCTTCCGACAGAACTACCAGCCTTCCTCTAGCCCACATGTTCTCTTCCTTTGTGTCTCAGTTCAAATGTTACCTCCTCTTTGAGGAGTCTCCAATTTCTTTGGGCAAAGCAAAACATCCAGACTTCAAGGGTGCTCCTAGGGCATTTATGCAAACCATATAACTGGTCCCTTGGGATTCCATGTCAATCCACAACAGCTTAAGAACCCTGGTCTATCTGTCTCTGTATCCACCTCCCACAGGCTGTTTTGCTATACAGGGGCAGCCACACAGTTGGGTCTCTGTGAACATCTGTTGAATGAATGAAGAAAGATTTATTGGCTGCTGCACACTGAGTACATATGGTCACTAAAGTCTGGAAGACTTTTTAGCAAGTGCGCTTGTGAAATCAAATTTAACCTCACTGGTATTGATGCACTTGGTCTTCCATATCCAAAATACACACAACTCTACTATGTTGAGGAGATGCATGCTCAGGGGTATGTGGACAGTTTGGGTAATGTCTGATGACATCTGGGCAAACCTTCCAGAAGAACCAAGCTCCTAGTTACAAATCATATAAAGAAGGGCAGATTTATGGATTCAGAAGGAGCATGTTCTATCATGTTCTCTTTCTATGTATTTCTTTTCTGCTTTTATTAGTATTATTGTTGTGCTACAATCATTGCATTGTGGTATGTATCACAAGGAAGGTCACAGGGCTTAAATATTCCTGTGTCTTGTAGCAGCAAGGCAGGCTACATTGCACTAGCAACTTGTAACATAGTGCTGTGGCCAGCTCTCTCTCATCTGCTCCTGCTGCTTCAGGCCCTGGTTCACCACCAACTCATCCAGTTACACACCCAGATATTTAGATTGCATTTCTGAATTATTTTCCTCAAGTACTGCTCTTCTCACATTGCCTACCATCACTTGCCTGTATTGCAAATACTGCCTCCAAACACCCTTTATTGCTCCTCAGAAGTGTCATCCACCCTGTGCAGAGTGGCTTCTCTGGAAAGCAGATCTTTCTCCTGGCATTCTCTGTAGCTTGCTGGGCTTACCACGAGGATGGTGAGCCTGTGTCTGGTGTGAGGTCCTCCAGAACCAGCCCTGGCAACACTTGGCCCATGGCACCCTGGCCTTGTTCCCCTTGCTGTACTCAAGCACTCTTCGATGTTCTCATACATTTATGTTTTTGGACATGATGTGCTTTGTGCCTACAATGGCCACCCTAGAAACCTCCTACCCATTTGTCCTTGAGGATTCCATTCAAGCCCATCTCCTCGGGAAGCTGTCTGTGTAGCCCTCCACTCATCAACCCTGGGTGAGGCCCCTTCCTTTGGGTCAGTGGTTCTAAAACACTAAACACACATCTCAGTTACTGCACAGATATTGGTGTTTCATCACTGTCAGGCATGGGCCTGTCTCTTCCACTAGACTGTAAACTTCCTGTGGGTAGGAGATTTATTTGCTTTTCTTCCTAGTAGCACTAGACCACCTTTCCCTACAATAACAAATAGATTCTACTCTCTCCCTCTTGGCCCCAGGCCCGCTAGGGCAATATGTGTTGTAATGAGACTTTATCAAACTTATCTAGTGGATTTCCAAATATGAGATTATAAAAATTAGCTTCCTTTCAGTCACAATCTGTCAATGGCAGTAAGCCAATCTAAAACAAACAAAAAAAACTACCCCAAACAACGCACAGGTCCAATGCAAATCCTATCAAAATTCCAATGCCATTGTTCACAGAAATAGAAAAAACAATCCTGAAATTTTTATGGAACCATGAGAAACCCTGAATAGCCAAAGCAATCTTGAGAAAGAAGAACAAAGCTGGAGGCATCACACTCCCTGATTTAAAACTATATTACAAAGCTATCGCAATTAAAACATATGCTATTGCCTACAAAACAGACACACAGATCAATGGAAGAGAACAGAGCCCAGAAATAAACCTACACATCACGGTCAATTAATTTACAACAAAGGAGCTAATAATATACAATGGGGAAGGATAATCTCTGCAATAAATGGTGTTGGGAAAACTGGATCACATGCAAAAGAATTAAGCTGGACCACTATCTTACCCCATACACAAAAATTAACTTAAAATGGATGAAATACTTGAACTTACAACCTGAAAACACAAAACTCCTAGAAGAAAACATTGGTGGTAAGCTCTCCTTGACATAGGTCTTGGTGATGATTTTTTTACTATGACACCAATGGGAAAAGTAACAAGAACAAAAATATCAACAAGTGGGAATACATTCAACTAAAAAGATTCTGCACAGCAAAGAAAACTATCAACAAAATGAAAAGCCAGCCTATTAAATGGAAGAAAATAATTGCAAATCATATAGCTGATTAAGAGACTAATATCCAGAACATATAAAGAACTCACACAACTCAATAGCAAAGAAACAAACAACCCAATTAAAAATGGGCAGATCTGAATAGACATTTTCTGAAGACATATGGATTGCCAACAGGCATATGAAAAGGTGCTCAACATCACTAATCACCAGGGAAATGCAAATCAAAAATCACAGTGAGGTATTTTACCTCAAACCTGTTAGAATGGCTATCATCAAAAAACACAGGAAATAAGTGTTAGCGAAGATGTGGAGAAAAGGAAACTTGTGCACTGTTGGTGAAAATGTAAATTGCTAAAACCACTATGAAAAATAGTATAGAGGTTCCTCAAAAATTTAAAATGATCCGGCCATTCCACTTAAGAAAACAAAAACTCTAATTCAAGAAGATATCTGCACTCTATTTTTATTGCAGCATTATATACAATAACCAAGATATGGAAGCAACCTAGATGTCCCTTGTTGAAAGAATGATATATATATATATATATATATATATATATATTGCATCTTACAGGTTTTTTACTATACAGCAAAGGAAATTGAGTTGGGAAATTTATATATATATAAATTTCCAAACTCATAGATATGGAGAACAGATTGGTGGTTGTAAAAGGCAGGGAGTAAAAGAAGGGTGGGAGAAATTGATGAACTGATTTTTTTTTAAGTAAATTGAATAAAATTTTTTAAAAAGGTAGAGTAGCTAAGGCTCTAGAGGTGTACCGTTGAGTTTAAAAATAACAAATAATAATAATAAACATTTTACAACTTGGAAACAGTTCTTCGTGAAGAAAGTGCGTGTGAAAAACTTCACTGTCTAGAATGTAATTCTTGTTTCCACCAATTTCATAACATTAATACTGAGTATAGAAGATAAATCTACAGTTCAGCATCAAACAGACCTGATTTCAAACTCCACTTGGGAGACCTTGGGGGAATCACTGAGCTTCTCAGATCCCTAGTTTCCACATCTGTAATAACAGTAGTATCTAAGACATTGGAGTGTCACAAGGATTAAATTAGGAATTGTATATAATGGACCTGGTACACAAAATAATTTTTATGTATTATATATACACAGACCTTCACCATTCTAAATAGTTATTTGTGAGAACATGTATTTGACAAACGTTAATGATTTGTGACCAAAAAAACCCAACAAACCCTACCATATGCACAATGCACAAATCTAAAATAGTAGGTTAAAAAAACATTAATTCATAAGTTTTCCTACATTGAAAGAAAAGGCAGTGATAGGATGCTGCATTTTTCAAATAACTAGTATTAACTCAAACCGCCCTGCCCTTTAGCCACAGTTGCATCCACAGGGGAACAGCCTGTGGGGCTGCCATGCGAGTTATCAGCGGAAAGCCTTTTCCCATGGCTATTTTCTCTTAGTCTTAGATTTTAAACATTCTCATTCTGCCAGCAATAAGTTAGTGTATGCTGTATCTTAATTAATGTTTTTTCAGCTACTCACTAACTATGCATGCACTTCACAGGCATCCTGACCTGGGTCTCTCCCTCCAAATAACATTCTGTTAATGTTTAATATATAAAGTATGGTCTTTAGCCACTATAGTATGAATTTCATATCTAAAAAAAAAGAACTAAATCAGCTCCAGCATCAGGGGCATCATTCACAGACATGTCCAAATGACTGTTTGTACACCAGGTTGTTCTGTATTACTGTCCCCGAGTCTGCCATACAATTGTCACCCATCACTACAGAACTACCTGTGTGTGCCCCAGAACCCATGGGAAATATGCCCAAAGATCTGCCAGAAGTGGGGTTTCCAACAGGCAAAGGGTGAAAGGGTGAAGTTTCCTTTTCATATCAGGAAAACATCACAGGAAAAGGACCAGAGGTGTGGTCCTGATGATATTGTCATATTTCAGGCTCTAGACTTACTTGAACATAAATGAATGTGACGTGATGGCTAATATTATGGGTCAATGAGACTGCCAATGGGGTACCCGGATATTTCATCAAACATTATTTTGGGTGTTTTTGGAAGGGTGTTTTTAAATGAAAATAACATTTTAATCTGTAGTAAAACAGACTGTTCTTCATAATGTGGGTGGGCTTCACCCAATCAGCTGAAGGTCTGAATAGAAGAAAAAGATAGACTCTCCTCTGAGTAAGAGAATTCTCCAGCAGACTGAATTAGGACTTCATATGCAGTATCAAATGTTGCTGCCTACAGCCCTGCAACTGGGATAATGGCTCTCCCTGGGTCTCCAGGCTGCTAACTGACACTGAAGATTGGACTTGCCAGTCTTCAAATGGTTGTTTCTCTGGAGAACCCTGACAAACACATGTAACAATCAATAAAACCTTTTAAGTAAATCAGATACCCAGGTAATAATAGTGCTATCACATGGCACAGTGGTAAGCAGTTCACATTTGTTAATACATTACAAATGGCTGCAGAACCTTAACCACAGGAAAGGAGGCAGGCTGGTTAAAGCAGAAGTGGGCCAAGGACACCAGATTCTCCTGGGTTCACACACCAGTGAGTCTCAAGGCTCTCCAATGTAATTGCCTCCCTCTTCAGTTTCATGGCTAGGTTTCCTCAAAATTGCCTTCTCTACTTTCTAACTCCCATTATGCTCCAGCCCACTGCCTTCCCCTGCACCCTAGCACTCCTCTCAACCAGCCCTGATGGGCACTCAGCCACCTCCCACGCCAAATTCAGGGGACCCTCTTCAACTATACCTCAGGTGTGTTCTCGTTGTCATCTAACCCTCTTGGCCAGGGCCTCTGAGACCACTGTCCTTTGGTGCTTCTTCCTCAGACCATTTTTCACAAGAACTGAAGCTGGGCCCCACCCGCAGGAGCTGTGTTTTCTAGACTCTACCTGTTCCATCACCACAATTTTTGTGCTCACACTTGCTGAGGGCTAACTCTATCCCAGTTCTAATTAGTTCATGCATACCCAGTTATTTAGACCTCACAATAACACTGAGGTAATCATAACTATTATTCTTCTGTTAAATATGAGGAAACTGAGGCACTAATAAATTAGGAAAGTTGCCAGGTAAATGCAGGAAAAGGAATTTTAATACCAGTACTTCAAATCTTCCACCACTAAATGGAGTCTACTCTCCCAGGGTGTGTTTATCATGACTGATAGTTGCCAAATCCTTCTCTAGTGCAGTTTCCTTTAAAACAATGAAATCCACCCAGTTTTCCAAGCAAGGAACCCAGAAGTTCTTTACTGCTACACCTCCAACTTACAATTCATCACCAAGTCCACCCAACATGCAATTAATTATCAAGATTCACCTTGGGCAGTCTTGAGTGTAACACCTACCTGCAACTCTGCTCTTCACTGAGGGCTTTCTCATATCCCTCAAACTTCTCCCACCCAGTGGATGACTCTCTTCTTCCATCTTACGGTTCAGCCATGGTGCAGTTCCTAGGTTCTGCCTTCACTTTCACCCCTTGCAGTGTCAATCTTCTTTCTTTGCTTCCACCCCCTTCTCTTCCCCTCCACCCTCCCCAAGCCCCTCACCCAACTGCTACAGGTGACTCCTGCTTTTCCTTTTAAAGATACAATTCAGGTACATTTCTTCCAGGAAGTTGTCTCTAGTCTCCCCCAGGGATCACCCCCACCACAGTCATCCAGACTTAGGCCTCTGTCCTGGGGCAGTCTGTGAGGCAAGCTGCAATGTCCACTCTGCTCCATGCTAAATACAACATCCAGGTGGCCAAGGCACTGCCTGGCCCCTGGAGTTTGGAGCTGGGACAGTGGACACATGATTCTGAGACTGGCTTAGCTACATGGACACACACTGCCTGTGGGCTGAATTCTTCCCTCATCCCCTGGGAGAAAGACGTGAGCCAGGCCACCCTTGGGTTCTGTCTTATGGAGCCAAGAGACAGGAAGGAGCCTGGACTCAAAACTCCCTTTTTTCTCCCCTAAACCTCAGGTTCTTCAGATCTGAGTTCCACCATCCAAACCCCCACTTGTAGGGTTGGGGATAGATGATAAGCCCCAGTAATCATAAGCACCCTTCTTCTATTCCCTCCCTGGAATCCACTAGCCACATTTCCGTCCTCTGGCTCCTCTCACTCCAACCCTGAAGACAGAACTCTCTGCTACTAACTGCTTCATTGGGGCTAGCAAGTAAACGTCTTGGTAAATATCCACAGAGACCAATTCACTTCCACATGGGGTGACACCAGCCTTTCCTTCTAGCCCTTTAGTGAGATGCAGGGGGGGAATTCACTGACTCAGTCCTGCACCAAGAGGTGGGCTGATGCAAGGGCTGTGGGTCCAAACACCTCTGGAAAAAAAGTGCTCCTCATTTTTCTCGAACAGCTTTTGCTAGCAAAATGGGCATAAGAAACATGCCACTTTTATTACAACCATGGATAAGGAAAATGATGGCTGGCTTTGCACACAGGGTCAGGGAGTAGTGGTCCCTGGACACTTGGACCCAAAAAGGGGCAGCTGCTACTCTGCACCTGCCGGTTTTCTCACAGGAATTGTCTTGGCTGAAGTTTAAATGTTGGTGAAAGTTTTACAACTATCAGACCGACTCCCACCCTGTGGAGCTAAGTGAAAACTGGAGGCCTAGACTCAGGCCATGGAGCACAGTGTGAGACCATGATGAGGCAGGGGCCTGAAGGCGAGGAAATGGTGAAATCACCATCTGCCACCTTCCCTTCCTCCAGTGGGAGGTGCATTCAGCCTAGCCAGGAGAGTAGACAAGTCTTTTGTGAAAAAACGGGCAACCCAAGACCTCTACATATTGACGTTTGGGACTCTCCTAGAGGAAAAACCAGAGGCTTGACCTGGGATTATCCCACAGCAGAGCCCAGGGGTGAACAATCTTGCTTTTTTCCTGGATCTGGCCTTAAAATCACCACAGGTCAATGGCTCTCAACTGAAATCTCCACCCTTAATCTCTCCTCTGAACTCTGGTTCCAAACTCAACATCACTTAGAATAATCCATGAGGCAATTCAAATTTAACTTGATCAAAACACAACACCAGACTTCCACCTCCAAACCTGTTCCTCCTGAAGTTTCACCATCTCAGGAATGAGAAAATTAATTCAACCAGTTTTTCAAGCCAGAACCCTTGAAGGCATCCTTTCCTCTTCTTTTTCTCACACCCTAATTCAATTCTGACAAAACTTGAACCTGCCCTGGCTGGCATAGCTCAGTGGATTGAGCGCGGGCTGTGAACGAAAGCATCACAGGTTCGATTCCCAGTCAGGGCACATGCCTGGGTTGCAGGCCACGGCCCCCAGCAACCGCACACTGATGTTTCTCTCTCTCTCTTTCTCCCTCCCTTCCCTCTCTAAAAATAAATAAATAAAATCTAAAAAAAAACAAAAAAGCAAAAAAAAAAACTTGAACCTCAGCCTTTAAAGTACCGTATTTTTTGGTATATTTTCCCCAAATTTGGGAGGAATAATGGTTGTTAATGCTGCTGTTGAGTTCTGTTTACATTTACATTGGTGAAATATTATGCTATTTATGTTATTAAATATTTTACCACATTTTTTGCTTCAGAATTTTTTTCTCTATTTTCTTCCTCTAAAACCTAGGTGCATCTTATGGTCTGAAAAATATGGTACATGTTTTTGCCACCTTCTTAACTACCCAATCAAACCTACCCTCATTTCTCACCTGGACTATTTTAACAGCTTCCTTTCAGGTATCCGATTCTGGTCCCACCATGTTGTAGGGCCACACACAGGACTCTGCCCAAAACCTCACATCACACTCAGACTAAAGTTCTTTCTAGAGTTACTCTGTAAATATTTGTTAAGTAAATACATAAATTTCTAGTCAGCATTTTAGTACCACCATTTTTAAAAACAGGATATCCAGGAGTCCAATAAACACACATAAAAGACATTTAAGTTAATCATATGGGACATACAAATTAAAACCATAATAAAATACTTCCTCAAATCCAACAGAATGGTTAAAATGAAAAGACAGACAATACCAAGTGTAGTCTAAGATGTGGAGCAACAGGAACCTTCACTGCTAGGAGAAGTGTAACGTGGTACCTCCATTTTATTTTACTTTTTACAGGAATATCAGAGGGTTTGATTATAGGTGGACTGGCCATAAAATTATAAACCGTCATTTTTAGCTCACAGTTACTTCTTTACTGTCAATACACTTAACTACAAAACAACTTTAAAAGATATGGTTCTCAAGATCAAAGCTCCAAGCAAGAACTAAGCAATGAAGAAATAGCCAACCTATCAGACGCAGAGTTCAAAACACTGGTAATCAGGATGCTCACAGAAATGGTTGAGTATGGTCACAAAATAGGGGGAAAAGTGAAGGCTATGAAAAGTGAAACAAAGGGAACCAACACAGACAGGAAGGAAATCAGAACTCAAATCAACGGTTTGGACCAGAAGGAAGAAATAAACATTCAACCAGAACAGAACGAAGAGAAAAGAATTCAAAAAATGAGGAGAGGCTTAGGAATCCCTGGGATGACTTCAAATGTTCCAACATCTTAATCATAGTGGTGCCAGAAGATGAAGAGCAAGAAATTGAAACCTTATTTGATAAAATAATGAAAGAGAACTTTCCTAATATGGCAAAGGAAATAGACTTCCAGAAAGTCCAGGAAGTTCAGAGTCCCAAAGAAGTTGGACCCAAGAAGAAACACACCAAGGCACATCATAATTACGTTACCCAAGATCAAAGATAAGGAGAGAATCTTAAAAGCAGCAAAAGAAAAGGAGACAGTTACCTACAAAGGAATTCCCATAAGACTATCAGTTGATTTCTCAAAAGAAACCTTGCAGGCAAGAAGGGGCTGGAAAGAAGTATTTCAAGTCATGAAAGGCAAGGACCTATATCCAAGATTACTCTATTCAACAAAGCTATCATTTAGAATAGAAGGGCAGGTAAAGTGCTTCCCAGATAAGGTAAAATTAAAGGAGTTCATCATCACCAAACACTTATTAAGAAAAAGAAAATGATGAAAAATATGAACAGTAAAATGACAATAAACTCACAACTATCAACAACTGAGCCTAAACAACAATAACAAAGCAAACTACTAGAACAGGAACAGAATCACAGAAATGAAGAACACATGGAAGGTTATCAGTGGGGAGGGGGAGTGGCAGAATAGGGGGGAAAGGTACAGAGAATAAGTAGCATAAATAGTAGGTAGGAAAGAGACAGGAGGAGGTTAAGAACAGTATAGGAAATGGAGAAGCCAAAGAACTTATATGTGCAACCCATGGACATGAACTGAGTGGAGGGGTGATGTTGAGAGGTGGGGTGCAGGGTGGAGGGGGATAAAGTGGAGAAAAAAATGGGACAATTGTAACAGCATAATCAATAAAATGTTTTTTAAAAATGAAAAAAGATGGTTTTCAAGTGGGAATAGTCAAAGTCTGCCCAGAAAATATCTAGCCAGGTACTATGAAAAAGAGACATTTACTGAAGAAGATACAAGGTACAAGAAACATTGTACAAAGGATGATGACACCTCAGTTCCCTTTAACGTAAGCACCTTAGAACCTCACACAATTCTCCCAAGTGCCATCAGTTGCTCCATCATATTTTCTTGAATCTCACTGATGGTCTGATATCTCTTCCTATTTCAAAGGTGATGGGGCAACTTTTTTAGTTTTGGGAAATCCAGAAGTTGCAGGGCGCCAAATATGGGCTCTAGGGGACCTGAGTCTCCTGAGTGATTTGATGTTTCACAAAAAAAAACTCTGCACAAGATGTGATGCATGACTGGGCGTGTTGTCATGATGAAGCTGCCAATCACCAGTTGCCTATAGCTGTGGATTTATTAATCATCCAAATAGTTTCCACGAAGGAATGTTCAAGCTTGATACAAAATTTGATGCAGATTCATTGTTCTACTAGCTCAGTCATTTTGAATGTGATGGCCACACAGTACACACGCTCATTCAACAGCATCTACTGCCCCCACTGACTAGTACAGTGAAGTTATCGTTCACACATGCACATTCCAGTCCACTCTCCTTGGCTGTCAGGTTACATCAATGTTGTGCAAACTGTTCTCATCATATTACCAACGGCTGGACTTTTTCCAGACAGACCTTATATATCAGAAAGTTATTAATAACATTAAAAAAATATGTGTCTGTGGAAAAGCTTTCAAATGAACACAATTTCAATATCATTTTTAGTAGGTTTAAATTATATCCATTTTGGAACTAGTGACAGCATTCTTTCATGGTGGCTCACTACGAGATATTACATTGGAAATCTATAAATTAAGCAAGTGTTTCTTATAATGTGCATCATTTTCTCAGTTGGTGTGTTCACTCAGAGATATCCTTATACAGTTCTTTAATTTGTCAATTCCTTCTCTGGTAATTGCAGAGATGGAGATGATATGTTGAAACTCCACAGTCTACTCTGGAATGTTTTCGTTGTTGTTTAGTTTTTTGTTTGTTTTTTTTTTTCAAATAAATGCAGGAAATCTTTACGATCCTTAAGTTGGTTCATCAGTACATGTAATTTATCTTTGGAAACTGTCAGGTCCATTTTGTTAACTGCCAGGAGTGCAGGTTTTATCTGAAGTTCCTCTTTATACAACTCCAACTCTTTTGTAAGAAGTGCTGTAGTTTCAAAGGCACTTCTACATTGAGTTTGGGAAGAAAGATAAAATCCAGAATTATCGACCTGTTTGAAACCTTTATACATAAACTTTCAAGTTTAGGCTTTTTAAATGTATAATCTGCAATCACAGGTTTTGCATGAGAAGTCTGACTTAGCAAAGATTTTCCAGCATTTGGTACTCCCAATAGGCTTTATTAGCTATAAGTTTTAGATTAAGGCGAACTACTTATTTCCAGCCTTTAAATGCTAAGAAATTTGTAAGTACCACCAAAACTTCCTTCAGCTACCAAAACTGTCTTTCTCCTCATTGACTTCTCCAATAATTTTACCATTTTCATCAATTATTGACATACCCACAGCTACTGGAATTTCAGTCTTTTCCTATTTGTTCCTTCTCCAGCCACAAACTGTTTTTGAGGATATTTGTCTGAGAATTGTTTTAAAGTCATTTTGTTATGTGCTACAACCCAGACATCACTATCTTTTTTACTTTCTCCACCTCAATGATGATGATAACCCATTCCACCACATCCTGCCCTGCTGGAGTCTTAGATTATCAGTGAAGTTTTTGTAACTCCACATATACCATATTGCATGTCTAAAAAGCAGATGCTTAGCCCTTCATTCCATATGCACACAAGCCCCCAGAAGTATCTTAAACACTGTCCCCAAAGAACCATCCTAACCATACCAGGAAGACAGACTCACCCTTCTCACCTCTCAGAGACTAACCCCAACTCTTGGAGGGAAAGAGGTCAGACTATGGTAGAAAAAAAGCAAGCCCCCAGAAAGGAGGAAGAGAAGCAGCACCAGAGTTCTCAGGTGGGCCTAGGAGCACCTGGCCTTTGGGCATCAGGTGGAAGGGCAACAGTCACTGACCTTTCTGAACAACAAGCAACTGCTATGCACCATGACTGTCATGGACCAGGATTCACTCCCATGAAAGGTATACACACTTGATACATCCAGTTTAAAAAACCTGGCACAATTTCATATCTGATGACACAATTTCACTCCTATTATTAGTATATCCCCAGCAGAAATGCATACATACATAACTAAAACATGCAAGAATGTCCATAGCAACATTATTCATAATAACTCCAAACTAGACATTATCCAATGTGTCCTTGAGAGCTGAATGAACAAATTTTCATGTATTCACATAACAAAATACTGTACTATATAGCAGTGGTTATCAAAGTGCTTTGAAAACATAGAGTAGTTTGATCAAGGTGGACAAAGGGTTGCTCTTTAGACTAGCGGTATCAGTGGGAAATTTGGTGGAAATGCTAATTAATTCCAGACTTTGAGAATCAGATATTTGGAGTGGGACTCAGCTTGCTTGGAAAAGCCTTCCAGGTGCTTCTGATACAAGTTAAAGTGTAAGAACCACTTCTCTACAGCAACTAACCTGATGAGTTTGACCATGCTGAGAGCATGAAAAATTCTGTTGGGAAGATGACTGTCGAAAAACTAAGCAAATTAAAAGAAACAAAACAAACTTTTTTTTACTTTAAGAAAAACACAGGTTGTATAAGAAAGAAAAGAATATGTAGTATTCACTGTACTGCCTGATTCAACCTTGCATTACCACTGTATGGTCATCAGAATGTGATATGGATACCAATGGAACCAAACAGGTAACACAGCCACACAACATAATATAGTGTCTAAAATGAGCAGTAGAATTCTATTATTTAGAAAATGGTTGTCACTCAGAAAATTGAAAACAATGATCTCTGGGAAAATATAGAAGGATGACATGGGCCAGGGCATTGCTGTTTTTCATGATAGTCCTTTTAGCAGTATTTCACCTATTAAATTCCCTGTGTCAATAACTAACAAAAATTAAAATCACAAGTCAAAACAATACTTTGTCAGAACCCACCAATGTGCACTCTTTGCTCTTAGGGAGCCAGATAAAACTGCTCCATGTTCAGAGCCCACTGTGAGAAAAGCACACCAACCAGATCAGAGAGGATAGTGTCAGCAGGATGGGGAGAGGCGCAGGCCAGATAAATAATGTCACATGGGAAGGTCCACAAAGGAAGGGGCACAGGGGCCTGGGCCTGGCCCTGGAGGAAGAGTGTGGTTTCCAATAAACAAAGACAAGAAAAAGGGCAGGAAAATACCATGTGTGGTTTGAAAATGGAGAATAGTTTCATATTGTTAAACAAAAGGCTGGTCCACTCAGGGGCTGTTGGGACAACAGACTCCATTTCTCAAGACTATGCCTTGGTAAGCATAACCTGCAAGGGTATGTAAGGCTAAACTAGACAGGTGATGTATGAAACCCTAAGGATAAGGACTGGATTTTTGTTTTCTTCTTTGTCCTGAGATTTTGTTACCAGTAAACAGAGATGAATTTACTGTAAAGCTAATGACAATGAGGCTTCGAGGCCTTTTCCTCGCATGAGGTTCTGTTAGGGACCACAGCAACATGTGTTGACACGGTCACACATAAATATCTATTTTAAGTTTGTAAAATTCAGTTCCTCTAATTGCAGATCTAACTGCTCTTTCCACTATGACCTCCCCTCCATCACGTTTCATGTCAGGTGGCATTGGAGTGGGGTATTGGCCTTTTTGGCTAAAGGTAAGTTGAGTGGACATGCATTTATTTTGGGTTTGATGGGATATATCTGTGGAGTTTGTAGTCACATCTGTCTGTAAGTTACTATTAGTCATCCTGTGTAGGAATGGCTTCCAGAAGTGCTTCTGTCATCCACCACATCAACTCACCTGGCATGGTGACATAAGGAGCAAGACCAGAGAATTGTGTGAGCATGGGCAGGGGCAGTCGGCACAAAGGATCATGGAAAGAAACAAGGCTTCAACTATATGGAGCCAGATGCTAGTCTGTGGAAAATTTCCCCACATTTTACAACTAATATATAAAAGAAAATTGACAGGACTCTCAAATTTGAAGGCAATTCTAAAAATTTATAAAACTTCACCAGTAACAAGTTTGAAGTCTAAATAAACTTTTCTAAACCATCACTCATCAATTATGATCAACCATGATATAGGAAAGCCTAATTTATCTTTCTGTTGTCTCCAGAGAAAATATTACAAAATCATTGTCATTTGAAGATGCAGAGTATAAAGCCAAACCATGTGAAAAAGTATTACAGAAGATTGAGAAGCAGTTAAAGAATCATTTGTATGTATTGTTATATTGTTAGCATCTTAAAATTTTACTGATTTCTCTTATTCTAAATTTATTTTAGGTTATTTTTTTTTTGTTATGAAGAGGGTCACGAACTTGTTTAAGCTTCATGCCCAACAAAACCTGAATCTACTTTAGCAGGACAACTAAAAAAGCAGTTTTCCATGATATGTTTGTTCACCTGTCACAAACCCCCTGCCCTGACCCGACAGACACCTATCTCAGTGAACCCTGCTATTTGTATTTGGTGGTGGTGATGAGTGGAGTTGAAGTCCCCACCCCACACACACCAAAGGCCAATAGCCAGTGAGGGCTCCTGCAGTGGTGTGGGTGGTTAGGCTTGGAAGGCAGGGGATGAGTTTTAGAGGCACTACAGGAAGCCTGGTAGAAAGGCAAGGAGGAAGGGAGGAAAATGGTAAGGCCATTTATGCAAAGGCAGCACTCTGGGCCAAGAAGGCCACTCAGGTTGTTTTTGTGGAGACCTCTGAGGACAGAACAATGGGGAGCTAATTGTCTAGGGCTACCCCGACCGGAACCAATGTCTGAAAGATCAAGGGCAGTGACATTTATCACTTGGGAGTCCCCTCCCTCTGCTCCCACCTTTCAGCAAATAGAACCCAGATTCCAGAATTCAGAACACAGAACCCTCTCAGGAGCAACTGAGGGTAGCAAACTCAATAAAATAGCAAAACACTGGGTACTGGTGAAGGGGTGGACATGCTGGGCCACAAGGCCATGAAAAATGTGCCAAACAGTGCCTTAGTTAAGAAGGACTCAAAAAGAATCACCACTGGCTACAATTTCATCTTTGTTGGCCCATCTGGTTATAGGTCAGATTTTCTCTGACCAGCACCCCATTATTGTGAGAACATTATTAAGATAATTTGTCCCTCTTTACACAGGTTGTAATGACCATGTGTGGCTTATTTGTTCCAGCACAGACAGACCATTCTGGCCATCCTCCTCACTGCTGGGCAGGCAGGAAACATCGGCATAATGCTCAAGAGGGAGCCCGGAGTCCTGGGCTCCCTGACCAGACTCCTAATGGCAGAATCTTTATTTCACCCTTTCCCCACTCTTAAAAAAAAAAAAAGCTTTTTGTTGTTTGCAAGTTGCAAACACAAGATTACCTCCTAAGTAAGTTAAAATTCATAAGATTTTTAGAATTGTGCTTGTCATATTACAAGCTCTACATAATCATTTGCTAAAATGTTTACTGCACCCCCCCCCCCCCCGAGCTGTATCTTCAAAGATCTAAATTTGAAAAACCACAGAAACCCCTAACAACTCACCAGGATTTCCATAGCAGTGCTTGACTCCTAAGCTGGCTTCTCAAAATCTCCAGAAAGAAAAGTTTTATGATGGAACCTAAAAGTTACTCAATATTCTGGTTATGGTCACTCTGGAAAGGAAGGAAGGGGGCTTGAAGGGAGGCACAGGAGAATGAATACCCACTCCCCTCACCAGCCCCCCACACAGTGGGTCTACTTTCCAGGAAGAATGTTTTTGGGAGCTTCATCATTCTAGCTCATAAGGTTGGGGGGGGGGGGTTCCTTTCTGCACAGGAAGACCAGGTGATGAAGCCAAAGGATAGCTTCACAATACTCCTTTAAATCATGTATTCCTTACAGAGTCTTGGGTATTTCAAATCCAAGTTTACTCATTGTTGAAGATTAACTATTAAAGAGGATGAGAGGATTCATACCAAGATAAAGAACTATCCACTGTGCACATGACTACTCCAAATTTAGGATTCAAAACAGCCTGATCTTTACACTGTGGGCAAACGTACAGAGCATTTTCAGACTGGTAGACCTGATAAAGAAAATGCTGTTTGGATATATGTCAATCTCCTCTCACAGCAACTTCTGTTCATCTTTATCCTCCAGATCACCAAAACACAATCAAGTACCTTACCAAGCAAAGCAGGAGTAAACCATCTTCCCACTCATCTAACCCCTCCCTGACAGTCCTGGGAGAACCCATACACATAGATGAATCCCACAATATGGAACACGTCCCTAACGTGCCAGGCACTACTGAAGCTACTGAGGAAAATATGTGAAACAAAGCACACAAATATGAAAGTGAGAAGAGGGGCTGCATTTTTCAAACTCTAGTCATAGGTTTAAGCTCTGCTACTTGATTTTAATCCTGTAGGTCAGTTATTAAGAAGTTCCTTCAATCACTGAGTGGAACCACTTTGGGTTGTGGGTCAGAGTAAGACTGCATTTAAGATGCATGAGGAAAGAAAAACAGCAAGCCTCTCAGGTCCCAACGCAGCTGGGGTTTAAACCTGGAGCAAACCACACCCATGTCCTGGCCACTAGATCAATTCAAAGGTCTTTAAAAATCAACAGCTGTGGCATTCAAACGAGGAAGAACAATTTAAAGCCCTGGACTGATTTGCATAGTCAATATATTCTAACCTGCTCTTTTTTTACGCAAAGGTCAAGTCACCTACAGTTAGCCATTCAACTGCCAAAGGAGAGAGGCGGGTCGTGTCCAGGATGCTTTATTGGGTGACTGCCACCACCACGGAAGAGAGAGGTGCTCACCTCCGGCTCCTGGGGTAGAGAAGGTAAAGGAAAGGTCTATGTAGGAAAAGAACACAAAGGCTTCTTTCACTGTATCATGCCTCGACCGCAGTCACCAAACACCCACCGCACACCACCCAGTTGCGCGGGTCCGGCTTCCCACTCTAAGACCCCCCTCCCCCCCCTTCAGCCCAAGCCCGCCAGTTCGCGGCCGCACGTGGTCCAGGGCCGTGCTCTCCAGAGTCCTAGAGAAGCCCCTTTGACTCGACTTTACTACTGCTCAGACTTTCTTAAGCGACGAGTTGGTGTGATGAGACAAGAGTGCTAGCCCGGCCCGCGGAGCCACGCTCACGCGGACTCAGGGCGGAGGAGGGCCGCAGCGCTCACCTGTCCCGCCCGCAGCGCCAGCTGCACTGCCAATTCGAAGCACTCTTCCCAGGGGCCCCCAGTGGGCACCGCCTCGTCCTCGCGGCTAGGCTTCATCTCGGCCTCGCCGGGCCCTGCCACCTCCAGCCCTCCACGCCGGTGTCTCACCGTCCCCCGCAGCTCCGAAACCAGGTTCCGCCCTCAGCCTTACTCCCGCCACTCTTGCCTCCACCAGTCCCACCACAGCTGTGCCGCGGAAAGAGCGAGCAACGGGCGGGGGCGGAGGAAGCCGAGCCGCGGGTCCCAAGTCCCACCCCTAACTCTGTCCTTTCCACTAAGCCCCGCCCTCCTACTGTCCCGCGAAATGCCCCACTCTGCACCTCTCCCCGCCCCTCCTAGCGCCAAGCCCCGCCTTTCTCTGAGAGTTTTGCGACCCGGCGCCCAGCCTCGCCCCACCCCGCTGCGTGTCCTCCCCGCTTCAGCCTTTCCCCTCACAGCTCTCAACCCTACTCGTTACTTCGGGCAACCCCCCCCCCGCCCCACCCCTCTTCACCGAGCCCCGCCCTACCCAGAGCCTAGGGCTGCACTACGTTTCTCCTGAGTCCCGCCCTCCCTCGCAGCGCGTCCAGCCTTCCACGCCTACTCGCTCCGTCCTGCTCCCTCCTGTCAGTCTCCTCTCCGCACCGTCCGCAGAACCTGGAGTCGCGCTCTGGTCACTTTAGCTAGGCGGGAGAAGGGAGGGTGCTGGTGACCGTAGGCCTAGGGCAGAAGCCTTCAGGCCTGGCGGGGTCCGGATCCCGGGACTGGCTGCACTCTGGGTGGGCGTGCGCGGCCGAGGCCAAGACTCTGCCCAGCACGGACGTGCTGGGGACGCCTCCTACCCTCAAGACCACCCCCTGACGGCGGGCGCACACGTGGCTCGAGGGGTAGTCAGATCTTAAGGAACTTTTTTCAACTCCTAACGAATCGGCCATTGAATGTCCAGTGCTGCTCTCAGCCTGCTCTGTCAGCCGCGGGCGCTAGTCCTTCGCGGCAGAGAACACAAAGCTCCTGTGTTCCGTAATGCTTGGATGTAAACAAGAAGCTTTCACCTCAGCTAAAAACCAAACATTACGATGACAGTCTCTGGATTTCATAACTGCCTGACCTCACAGCTCCGATGTGGAGCCCTAGCTTGTGACTAGCTCATCTCTATAATGAGGAATGACCTTTCGAGCCTTTAACACTGCTGAATCCTGGCACCACCTAAACATAAATAAACAAAAGGCATTTCCCAAGAGAGAGACTCCGCAGTTTCCAAGAGTTTAATTTCATAAGCTGTTTTGCCTGCTACTCCTTTATAAAAGATGCTGACCCACATAAAATTATTCTGGATTGCTACGTCTCAGAGCCTGGGAGAACAATGGAAGTTTGTACAAGAACTTTTATGACATATATTTTACCCAATTAACCTAATGATAGGATTAAATGTTTTTAGCTTTCGTCTTCGAGCACTTTATGTTAAATAAGTTTTCACAACACTCAGTGTAGAGAAACTCTAGGTGTACGGTATGAGACAAATAAAAATTAAAAAAACAACAAGACGGAATTAGGAAGCGAGAGCTGGGTTGAGAGAGCTGGTTTCTCTATTTGACTTGCCCAGTCTCTTAGTCCCACAGCTCAGAAAACTAGACCTAGAATTGGATCAGCTCCCACTACAGGCCACGGTTTACACTATCTTTTTTGTTCATTTTTTTCATGATTTTCAAGATAGGAAGCTGGACTTCTAAGCAAACTTAGAAGTGATGAAATTTGTCTTTGGCCTCTTTTCGGCTTCCCTTTCTGAACATCTTGCTCCTCCTTCTGCTACTTTCTATCTGGACCAATCCTAAAGCTTAGTTATAGCTTTAGATAAACTCTTATTACAGATCTCAGCCTACCTAAATTTCTAGAGAGAGAGCCTTCATAGCTTCCTTGCCTAACTTCCAAATATCTTAAGGCAGAATTATGGGGTTTTTACCAGTAAGAAGTTTGCAGCTGGCCAGGTTTTCCTAAGATAAAACACTGGCTCCAATTCTTCCTTGCTATGTGGATTTGAGCAAGTTACAGATACCCTCTTTGCCTCGTTTTCCTCAACTATAAGAATTTTGGGGGGTAAGTGTTATATGGGTTAATATACATGTGGTTGGCACTTGTGTGTTTGCCAATACTAAAAGTTGGCTCACTAATGTAGCCTCCAGTGATTGGCATATGGCTCGGTACATAATACGGGCCTAATAAGTATCTGCTAATCATTGAATACTAAAATCAGCTTTTTCTCTAATGGATTATTCAAGTTTTTCGTGCTTTAGTGATGATTCTCCCTGGCAACATAAAATATTCTTCACCACCAGTCTGTACGTTGCTTCTTCAATGTGGGAAATCACATTAACTGTGGTATGCCCCCAGAGTACCTTTCCCTGCCTTGAAAAACTTTCCTAACTGCCTCCTTCACATTCCCACTCCAAGAGTGGAAACTTGGTAGGCACTCTGGTCACAGGAAGAGGTATGCAAGGTTCCTGCACAGGGTCTTTTGTCTCCTTGTCTTGCCCTTTATGTTCTTGTTAATCTGAAAATCCCCCTCCCCTCTGCCATGTCCTTTCTGGACAAAGCAAAGTCTAAATAAACCAAATGTCAAATGAAGTTTTTCTTTTCTTCTACCTACTTTTCTGGCTTCCCAGTTACTTTGAAACCTGATATTATCTTCCAGGACCAAGATGTGCTAATTTGGACATTTCCTGAGCAGATTTTCACTCCTGTCCCATCTGAATTGCTAGAAACAGGCCTAGGAAAATATCTGACCCTTCTTAACCTCATATGTTGAAAGTTGGTGTCAGGGGCTAACTTGTGTCTCCCCCAAAATTCATATGCTGAATCAAAACCCCTAGTACCCATTTATGTGACTGTATCTGAGGATAGGGCCTTTAAGGAGTTACTTAAATTAAAATGAAGTCATATGGGTGAGCCCTAATCCTATATGACTGGTGTCCTTATAAAAAGACAGAATTGGACACAGACCTAGAAAGAGGGAGGAGGTCATCTGCAAGACACAGAGAAAGGCCTTGGGAGAAACCAAACCTGAGGACACCTTGATCTTGGACTTCTAGCCTTCAGAACTGCAAGAAAATAAAATTCTGTTGTTTAAGCGCCCAGTCTGTAGTACTTATTCATGGCAACTCTAACAAACTGATATAGCTAGGAACCAAAGAGGTTTGCTTCATGCATCACTATACTCAAGGTTATCAGTAGCTCTTCTCCGACAAGAGGTCTTGTAAAGGGCAGTAGGGAGTATAGCTCATGGCTCTCCAGAACAGAATAGTAGAGGGAACCCTTCTACCCACAACCTGACGGGTACTCAGGGTTACTTATGCAATAAATTCAGTCAGCACCACAACTTCTCACTAAATTATAACAGACAGGTCATTACCAGCAAGTGTTCTGTATTTCAGTATCACCCAACACTCTGTGTACAAAAAAGAACAATTCCTGGAACAATTCTCTGAGTCCTTGGAAAAAGCTCTTCTCCAGCAGAATTGTCTGTGAAATTCTCTGCAGGGTCATTTCTACTCACTTATTTCCACTGTAAAACAGAAGATGCTTTTTCCTACTCTGGAAAAACCTCCCAAGTCATTTCTCATTGAGGAAAAGGTTAATGTGTGGTCATTACCGTGCCTGCTGAATGTGATTCACCCCTAAAATGCACATGGTATGCTGGCTTTTAGAACATTGCAAAGCATTTCTGGGACTCCTATTTCTTCTTTGCTATGCCTTCCACTCACTCCTACCTTGACCTATGGTCACTGATAGGTCCTAGAGACAATGAAGTTATACTTCAATAATTGGCACCACCTTCATTCTATTAAACTCTAACCTGTAAGGCCTCAGTCCTGTAAAATAATGAAACAAATTATTTATAACAAGTCCCACCAGGAAGGTGCCCAGACTTCCTAAAATACTTAATATTTTTCATTATTTCTAATTCCATGCATCTGAAATTCTTCCTGATGATGTTTATGAGATTAATGATACAGAGCAGATGGTATTACATAAGGTACATGTAACTCTTTATTTCCCCATAACCAAATTCTCTTTCTAGCCTCCCCTCCTGCATGACAGCAGAAAATTAAATCTATTTATTTCCAAGATATCTCAAACATATCAATGATTTTTCAGACATTTCAAGTTTAAAATTCAATCAATTCAGCTTTGAGCTGTTCCCTTTTTCCTAGGTGGGTCCATGCAAAAGGGACTGGCCTTGGGAGAGGACATTGTCCCTTGGTCCTTGCTCTGTCCAACACTGGCAGGTGGTGAGGTAAGACCTGCCAGGTCCAGGCTCCTGCAATCATTCCTCCCTTTGGCCATCCACACCTAAGTAGCCCTGGTTATCCTGGTTGGGTTTTGACTGAGCTACATGCTAGTTTCTTCCTCAAACCCTGAGGTCATTTGGTTCCTGGATGAGCCCTTTGAGCAGCATTGTGGCTTTGGGAGGCTCCCCATGGAGGACTTCCAGCCTGGTCCTCTCATCATGGACATTTTCCACTAGTTGGTGCTCCCTCCCCTAAGCTGGTGTCATGCAGGAGTAAACCAGGACCATTCATGTTTCCCAGGTTTCAGGGAAAGGGGCCTAGCCTCCCTAAAAGTTTTCCAGGAAACATCTTCTCCCACTGCTTCCAGCTCCACTTTTCTTCAGGAGAAAGCAGGGTGCCTGGCCTTAGGCTTTAACTCTTCCTTCACTGTGTTCTTTCTCCGCCCACCCTCCCCTGCCTCTTCTACTGGGAATGGGAGAGACATGAGCTTTGCCTCATATATTTTTTCAAAATGTGTACTTTGTCAGCACTAACCAAAGGGGCAATGCTTTCTTTTGAGTTCTTCCTGTAATAGATGGCCCCGCCCCCTTAGGTAATTCACCCTCAGATCTCAGACTGGGGAAGGTTTAGGGGGTTGAAAATAAATGGAAGGGGGAACAAACTAACAGATTCTTTTATATGCTTATATTTTAAAACTGGATAGTTTTCAAGGAAATGCTTCTCTGCCTTTTTTATTGAAAGCTTATGATCCATTTGCAAAGTTTTCTTTTTTAACCTAAAGAGACACTGTATGTTGGTACATAAAAATGCTACAAAGTTATTAATAATATTTGAGAGGAAGACACAATGAGACTCTGCTACACTTGTTTCAATTTTCAAAATACTTGACATTTTGAGGTATATGGAACAATGACCAACACTGAGCCAAGGAAATTCATTTCAAAGCTTTACGTCTTCATTATACAAACAGTATTTTTTGAGGTATTCACACATGTACTCTCTTTATCAGGTTGTTTTGGTAACCACAGCAGAAACAGGGAAATGCATGAATGTGCTCAATCCTGCCAGGCCTCTTTCTTCTCCTGACATATCTTCATTTTTCATATATTCTTCTCCATGCTTTCATTTGTTTATACTCCCTCTTTTGTAGTAGCCTGCATCTAGCTCCAATGCTTATAGTTAAAGAAACAAACACGCATGCTTTCTAAACCAGCTATGTTGTATGGAGCACTTTAAAAAATTCACATGCTTTTTGAAGGTAGATTAAATTTATTAAAATAGAGTTCCTGGCAATTATCAAATTCAGTCATATTTTCATTAAGACAACATTTTATATTACATTTTTAAAAATCTGATTTGAACTTAGAAATTTAAAAAAACTGTTCAGTATAGGTGTGTACACACAGAAAAAAAAGAGAGTGAGTAAGTGAGCACATACATCATATACCTTTTAGGAATATGTAGATGAAGAAGAAAGCTAGCAAATATAGGAAATTCATATGTTGAATTAGCAAATTTTCTACTTGTCTGTGTCATCAAAAGGAAATATAATAATCAGCACTAACATTTGAGTCTCTTCTGCCAAGAGAAGAACCCAATTTAAGGGGAAAACAAAGTGAACATAAATTTCATATTTTGGTGTATATTTATCTGTATGTATATCATTTGTTTATTCATTAATTCATTCACATATCCATGAAGATATTTCTTCATTGTCTATTGTTCCTTGGTGATTAGGAAAACAAGAGGAGAGAGATGCAGAATTAGATATTATCAGTTATTTCATTTGGTGGCCCTGTCCAATGAAAGCAGGCACCACTGAGGGTCTTGGGTGAAGTTGGAAATGTGGCTGGACAGGAGAAAACATTACGTAGGATGCAAGAGAATCAGGATGCCAAACTGGTGGGTGGGTAAAGCAACAGATTGGCATCAGATGACTTTGAAAATTGGTTTGTAGAGTCAGACAAAAACCAGAGGATAAATGCAAAATTCAATCAGCCATCATTGTCATATTGGTGAGCTCTGCAGTCCCAACAACAACAAGAATAAGAAAATGATCCAGAATTCTATTAAGTGCAAAGGCATGGAGCAGAAACCTCACCTTTGTTGAATTTGCTTGAGCATTGTTTCCTGGGTGGATGAGCATCTTTTAGCCACAGCAGGATGTAAAACTAGATAAAGAAATACTAAAAAAAGCCCTCTCATATTATCAATATCTCTATGTTAAGAAATTATCTGTGAATATTTATTTATTAAATATATAAGTGCAATCTAGTAGGATTAAATTCTTTTAACAAAATTTGCAAATAATAATAAAAATCACTTTAATAGTGATTCTTAAAATTTGCTAAATAGAGTATGAACTAAAAATTTAATAATCAAATATTAATTTTTAGGACAAAATATCAGCTCTGAATAATCTTTCCAGTGTACAAAAACATCCCTAAGGACACTGAACCATTCATTGCTCCATGCAACTTTCCCCTCCAAGCATATTTCTCTTGGGGGTGACGGTAGTAGTATAGGCCATCACTGAGACTTGAGTCAGAAAACAAAGTATATAGAGATGTCTCTTTTATTCCCATATAGGTCAGTTCTTTCAAAGTTGTTAATAGAGTTTTATTCTACAAGGTCAGCCTGACTTCATGTTTATAGTATCAGCACTGTTCTCACGTCATCTGCATTCCAGAATTTAATAATTTGCTTTTTGTTTGGCTACTTGCACTGCTTTCTCATATTCCTAATGTAGGAGGGTGCAGCCAGAGGGGGCCCCAAATAGAGATTTGGAATGAAGGTCAGAACTCAAGGTGTCCAGGTGATTTTAAGATGTCCTCATCCCCACCCCCCAGGTGTGGGTTGGGGGAAGAGACAAATGAAGCAGGGCCATTGAGAGTTGTTTCACATAGCAACAGCCTTGCAGATACCCTCTGGTGTGGTCATTTAACATATCTATAGCCTTTGGCTGGTTGCTTAGATATGTTAAATAGCTGTGGCCATGCTCTGAGCCAGGGGAATGGAAGTAACTACCCCACCAAGATGTAACTGGGGGGCAGGTCCCCCGAGTTACAGTGCCTGTGTGGGAGCTCAGAGAAGATTGGCTCCATGACATGGGGCCACACCTGCCCAGACTCATGATGGCAGCCCAGTAAAGCTGGAAGGATATGAGTTCTGGCATGTGAGGCCGAGTGTGGGAGGAATCAGAAATGGGGCTGCAGAAGAAGATTGGCGCAGGGATTTAAACCCAGATGTGGCAGCCATTGGGGGGAGAACCATGCAGCTGTGGCAGTGCAGGGAGGACCGTAGCCACTGAGGAGAGAACCATGCGGCTTTAGCAGAGTGGGGAGTCCCGCAGCCATGCAGACACTGTCCGCAATGCAGCCGCCTGCTGCTCCTCTACCGCCTGGCTCTGAGCCCCAGCCAGCTCTGCAGCCACAACCGTGAGAAGGGACCACCAGTAAGTGACTTGGGAGCACTGGGTCACTGCCCGGCCACCGCAGCCATGGCCAGGCCTCCGCTCACTGTGCCTGCGCTCTCACTGCTCAGGCTCAGCCAACCTCGCAGCCACATGCTCTGGATCTGGGGCCAGGGCACAATGAGCTCCGCGCTAGCCCTCTGGGCGCTGCTGCTGCTGCTGCCGCTGCTGCCACCACTGCTGCCACCACTGCTGCCACCACTGCTGCCACCACTGCTGCCACCGTCGCTCTCCCAGAAAGGGGGATCCACCCCCCGCCCCCCACCACAGCCATGAGAAGAATCACCACGTGGCTTTAGCTGGAGATCCTGGCAACACAACCAATGGTGCTGGGAACTAAGGAAGACCTGCCAGCTGAGCACAAATTACTAGGAAAAACCGAGAGCTGCCTGAGCCATAGACTTCTACTTCTTTCCCTGAGATACGGTACCCCAGACTGGGCAAAGGGGGGAAGGAAGGACTGTGTATGTTTGTGGGTGTTTCAAGGGACTTTGGGATTTTGACAAAGACATTAAGTCATTACTTTTAGTCTGTATAACTTGAATAAATAACTCTTTGCTTTTTCACCAGTCTCTAGCATGGAGGGCTATAATTCTTTGGCTTAGGGAAAGGTGAACCTAGTACAGGGAGACCCCAAGAGAAACAGGGATCAATTCGGTAGCATTGTGGGACCCTCTTCCCTGGTGGCCAATTGGGGAGGATCATGGGAAACCACATGCGCACTAGCTTTAAAGTAATGCAACTACTTTTATATACTCAATAAAAACTCACTAAAACTAGCCAGGAAAGATCCGCCCTATAAGAATGGAGCCCCTTCAGCCCATGAGGTCAATCTCTGCTTGGAGTTGGCCTGCTCCCACGTTCTCTGCTATGAACTATGGGTGTTCGGTTCAATTCTTTGTCCCGATCACTAAGAACCTGGGTACCTGTGCCCACCTGTGACACTAACAAATGACATACCTGAATCCTCAAACTGGGGTTTATTCATTCATTTGATTCAGTTCTGTGTTCAAGTTCGCAGTTTTATTGAGTTCGTGTTCTATAAGACTTTTTACTTAAGACAACAGCATATTTCCCAGGATTCTGAAGAATTTTGTATTAATAATAAAGTGAAGATTTCTAAAAACAGTGCAAAAACAGAAAAGGGGTACCATCCATTGCTCCCTAAATCTTAGAAGGAAAAACCAGAAGCTGCATTCTGAGTCAGTATTGTTAGGGTTAAAAGCATGACTATCTAGGCACTGCGAGCTCCCACCCAGAGAAAGGGCAATGTTAGAACAAACCTGGGGCCCCTGGCCTTAGGGGACTGCAGAGTGTTGGGAATAAGGAAATTAAGAACTAAATTTCACTTTAGTAGACAAGAACTACATTGTAGCTAAAAGGAAATGATAAGGGAGACATAGTGCAGTTAAGCAAACATCCTGTGTCGAGCAGATGCTCTCCCCTGGGTAGGCTAGATAAGCAATGCTTTGTAGTTTTTAATGAGAAAATAGGAACCTAGCTAGCTAGAGCCAGGAGATTACTAGGTTAATGAACAAACATCCTGCCTTCCTGCCTTATGCAAGAATGCTTGGTTTGAAATTCCCGTGCGCGGTCTTTGTAAGCGAATTGCTAACTGCCACGTCTGCTTCTGTATAATGCTTGCTTGCCCGCCCCTATATAAGGACGTAGTTGTAAGCGCTCAGCGCGGGTCTCGTTTGCAGCTCCTTGTGGGCACTGTGTCGCTGACACTTTGAGAGTTCGCCCCTGCGCAGGTTAAACTTGGCCAATAAAGTAACATCTTTGGTACCCTGAAAGTCTCCGATATTTGTTCTCACGTTTGCTGGATGCTACACAGAGCACCGCCACCTGTTTATTCCACAGGCTGTCAGTATGATCACTCTCCAAGTACCCTAGGGATAGATCTAAGTGTTTGTGGTAGGTTCCAGATTTAGGCACGGCTACAGAGAACACATTCCTTATTTTACAATTTGAGCACATGGAAGGATTCTAAAATTCTGCCAGCAGGATGGTCAGAAATTTTAGGCATAATGTCTAGCTGGGCCAAAGAGTTTATATCTCCATATGCTTGGCTTTGCTCGACTACTTGTATTTGTGCCACGGTTGCTTTAAACATACCTAAAAATAATACCATTCTCTCCCCATTGTGTAAAGAAATTATGCAAACATGAACAAGTAACTGAAAAACATTCATTATCAACTAATCTGTAAAATTAAAAGATTTGTGAAAGACACTGCCAAAAATGTAAAGACTAATTTGCTTAAAATGAATAAAAAAGAATTCAAGTGAGAACATTTTAAAATAATGCAGCATTATTCAATAACAAAGGTATGGAAACAACCAAAGTTTCTGTGGACAGATGAGTGGATAAAGAAAATATCAGATATGTGACACATCCACACACACATAAAATTCAGCCTTAAAACAGGAAATCCTTTGTTTTTGACAACATGGATGAACCTGGAGGGCACTATGCTAAAGTGAAATAAGCCAGATGGAGAAAGATAAATACTGCATGTTTTCACTGTAACAGGGTACAGCCAAGAGGGGGACCCCAAATAGGGGTTTGGAATGGGGTCCAGAACTCAAGGTGTTCAGGAAATATTAGGATGTCCTCCCACCCCCATCCCCACGCACCAGGTGTGGGTTGGGGGAAGGGACAAATGGAGCAGGGCCTTTGAGAGCTGTTTTGCATAGCAACAGCTTTGCAGCTAACTTCTGGGCGTGGTCATTTAACATATATTTAACTTTTGACTGGTTACATAGATATGTTAAATAGCTGTGGCCATGCTCTGAGCCAGGGGGATGGAAGTAAATTCCCCACCAAGACCTAACTGAGGGACAGGTCCCCCAAGTTACAGCACCTGCATGGGAGCTTGGAGATGATGGGCTCCATGACATGGGGCCACACCTGCCCAGACTCCTGATGGCATCCCAGTAAAGCTGGAAGGATATGAGTTCTGGCATGTGGGGCCGACTGTAGGAGGAGTCAGAAATGGGGCTGCAGAGGAAGACTGGCGCGGGGATTTAAACCCAGACACAGCAGCCATTGAGGGGAGAACCACTTGGATTTGGGAGAGTGGAGACTCCTGCAGCCCTGTAAGAGAGAATCACCATGCAGATTTAGCAGAGAATCACCACTTGGCTTTGGCAGAGTGGTGACCCTCTCTCCTCACAGCCATTGAGGAGAAAGAAGCATGTGGTTTTGGCTGAGTGGGAACTCCCACAACATTGGTAGGGAGAACCACCACCCGGCTTTAGCAGAGATTATGGTGACACAGCTGAGGTTGCCAGGAACTGAGGGAAGTCTACCAGCCAAGATGGATTACTGAGAAGAACCAGGGGCTGCCTGAACCACAGACTTCTATTTCCTTTCCTGAGATATGGTACCCCAGACTGGGCAAAGGGGGAAGGAAGGACTGTGGGTGTCTGTGGGTGTTTCAAGGGACATTAGGATTTTGATGAAGACATTAGGTCACTACTTTAAGTTTGTATAGCATTAAATAAACATTTCCTTTCCTTTTCATGAATCTCTGGCATTGAGAGATGTCTTTCCTATAGATGGCGGATACAACAGACCTGGGGGTTCCTTTCAGTAATAGTATATTGTCCCAGGCCCTTCTTGTTGTTCTGTAACATCACTTTTATGTAGAATTAATAAACCTGTTGAACTCATACAAATAGAGAGTAGAAAAGTGGTTGCTGGGGACTGAGGGTTGGGAAAAATAAGGAGAGGTTGATCAAATGGTACAAAATTTCAGATACAAAATGAGTAATTTCTGAGGATCTAATGTGTAACATGGTGTCTCTAGTTGATAACATTGTTTTATATAAGTGAAATTTGCTAAGAAAGTAGTAAACTTAAATATTCTTTTTTCCTAAATTAGAAAAGAAAATTGTTTATTTATTAAGTAAGAACACCTGTTTAAAATTAAAACATTAGCCACAATTATTTCTTTTTGAAGCAACAACAAAAAATATGTGATAGAACACAAAACTGAATCAGCAAAATGGAGGATAGAGACACATTTATAGAATTCAGAAGAACTTAACAAAAAGATACATATTATGTACATGAAGGTAGCAAGCATGGAAAATATTGTATTTTAGCAAGCAGCCATTTTCCTGGAAAAACTGATGAGGAGATATCAATGTCTGATGTATTTTGGTAAAGATTTTAAACTTCCAGGAAATAGAGACATGCAGGCTTCCAAAGGAAAAGAACAAAATGCAACAAAGGATACTTTCAAAATAACTGAAATCACTCCATTCACAAAATAAGTGCTAAATGTGTGGAACATTCATGTATTAAGATGGTATGCAGTCTTTTTTTTTTTTATTGTTGTTCAAGTACAGTTGCCTCCATTTTCCCCACACCACTCCCCACCACCCCACCCATCTCCACCTCCCACCCTTTATCCTATCCCCCTTTGGCTTTGTCCATATGTCCTTTATATATGTTCTTTGATGACTCTTTCCCTTTCCTCCCATGTTATCCTCTTGCCCCTCCCGTCTGGTCACTGTCAGTTAGTTCTTTAGTTCAATGTCTTTGGTTATAGTTTGTTTGCTTGTTTATTTTGTTGATTAGGTTCCACATATAGGTGAGATCATATGGTATTTGTCCTTCACTGCCTGGCTTATGTCACTTAGCATAATGCTCTCCAGATCCATCCATGCTGTTGCAAAGGGTAGGAGCTCCTTTTTTCTTTCTGCTGCATAGTATTCCATTGTGTAAATGTACCACAGTATTTCTTTTTTTCTTTTTTTTTAAAACATCAATGTGTGGTTGCCTCTTGTGCACCCCCCACTTGGAACCTGGCCTGCAACCCAGGCATATGCCTTGACTGGGAATTGAACCAGGCACTCTTTGGTTCACAGGCCAGCACTCAATCCACTGAGTCACACCACCCAGGGCCATACCACAGTTTTTTGATCCACTCATTTACTGATGGTCACCTAGCTTGCTTCCAGCACTTGACTGTTATAAACTGTGCTATTATCAACATTAATATGCATAGGTTCTTTTGAATTGGTGTTTTAGGATTCTTAGGGTATAATCTCAGCAGTGGAATTGCAAAGTCAAAAGGCAGATCCATTTTTAGTTTTCTGAGGAAATTCCATACTGTTTTCTACAGTCACTACACCAGTCTGCATTCCCACCTGATGCGTGGGTCACTGGCCAGCAGTGATCACGGAACACTGCAGGTGGCTTGACAAAAACATGCACAGAGACAGACTAGTTTCTGTGGAGAAGTAGGGACGGAATGTCCATCCCCTCTAGTGGGGAGCACGCCGATTTACTGTCCAAACCTGCTTTTATTGGGCTCGTTTTGCATAATAATTCAGGTAAAGTACAGTACTCAATCGGGGGAAGTAAGGAACAATAGATAACAAGGAACTCTGCCGGTCTATTTTGAGTTGGGGTCAAAGAGCTGTAAGACTTTGAGGAACAAACTAACTTCCTCCTTGGACCCTTCTCATTCAACTGAGAGCATTCTAAACAAAGAAGGTTTCACAGTAATTTACATATTCTTTCTTAGGCCTGATCACCCGGGGAATCTGCCCTTTTCAGCACAGAGCTGCACCACCCTGTCATTGTTTCAGGCTTAGTTGGAGCATGGGAACTAAGGCAACCAAGAGATAAGGAGATTTTCTCCCAGACGGTGAGAACTCAGGCTATGTCAAAGCCGAGGAGTGAGGGTCCATCACCCCCTTTTGCTGCAGCCCCCAAAGTCCTTCTTTTGGGGGGCCTCCCACGTGATTGTGCCTGTCTTAGGTCATTCCCCCCTTGGGGAATCTTAACCATCTTTGGCTAACCAACCAAGCTTTGGGGTTCAGTTATGAATGAAGCAGCAGAAGCAGCATTCCTGCCAGGGAGATAAGCTTTTGTCTCCTTGCTAGCTTATGGTTCCAAGGGCGTTCCCTTAGCCTTAGCCTAGGCGGGGGTTACAGCTTCTGATACCAGGCAGGGCAGTTCCCAACACCCACCAACAGTACACTAGGGTTCCCTCTTCTCACAACCTTGCCAGAACTTGTTTATTGATTTGTTTATGATGACCATTTTGACTGGTGTGAAGTGGTATCTCATTGTGGTTTTAATTTGCATCTCTATGATGGCTAGTGATGCTGAGCATCCTTTCATATGTCTCTGGGCCCTCTGTGAGTACTCCTTGGAGAAGAGTCTGTTCATGTCTTTTGCCCATTTTTTAATTGGGTTGTTTGTCTTCCTGAAGTGGGGTCATGTGAGTTCTTTATATATTGTGGAGATCAAACTCTTGACTAAGGTATCATTGGCAAATATGTATTCCCAACAGTTGGTTCCCTTTTCATTTCGCTGTTTTTTTCTTTAGCCATGCAGAAGCTTTTTATTTTGATAAAGTCCCATTTGTTTATTCTTTCCTGTACATCCCTTGCTCTAGGGGTCATATTGGTGAACATGTTGCTGCATGGAATATCTGAGATTTTCCCGCCTATGTTCTCCTTTAGGACTTATATGGTATCATGACTTATATTTAGGTCTTTTATCCATCTTGCATTTATTTTTGTGTATGTCATAAGTTGGTAGTTGAGTTCCATTTTTTCTTGCATGTAGCTGTCCAGATCTCCCAACACTATTTGTTGAAGAGGCTATTTTTGCCCCATTTTATGCTTCTGCCCTCTTTGTCAAATATTAATTGACCATAGAGACCTGGGTTTATTTCTAGGCTCTCTATCCTGTTCCATTGATCTATGTGTCTGTTCTTATGCCAGTACCAGGCTCCTTTGATTACCATGGCCTTCTAATATAGTTTGATGTCAGGTATGGTGATTCCTCCTACTTTGTTCTTCTTTCTCAAAATGCTGCAGCTATTCAGGGTCACTTATGGTTACATATAAATTTTTTAAATGTTTGTTCTATATCTGTGAAATATGTCATTGGTATTTTAATAGGGAATGTGTTGAATCTATAAATTGCTTTGGGAAGTATGGACATCTTGATGTTAATTCTCCCAATTGATGAACACAGTATATGCTTCCATTTATTTATGTCTTCCTTTCTTCAGTGTTGTGTAGTTTCCTGAGTACAGGTCTTTTGCCTCCTTGGTTAGGTTTATTCCTAGGTACTTTATTTTTCTTGTTGCTATATCAAATGGTATTTTTTCCTGATTTCTGTTTCTGATATTTCATTGTTGCTATACAAAAATGCCTTCAATTTCTGAATATTGATTTTGTATCCCACTGCTTTGCCAAATTCACTTATTAGGAGGAGTAGTTTTGGGGGAGAGTCTATAGGGTTTTCTATGTACACTATCATGTCATCTACAAACAATGACTCATGTCATCTACAAACAATGACAGTTTTACTTATTCCTTTCCAATTTGGATGCTTTTATTTCTTCTTCTTGTCTGATCACTGTGGATAGGACTTTCAATACTATGTTGAATACAAGTGGTGAAAGCAGACATCTTTGTCTTGTTCCTGATCTTTGTGGGAAAGGTTTTTGCCTATTGAGTATGATGTTGGCTGTAGGTTTTTTATATATGGCCTTTATTATGTTGAGGTATGCTCCCTCTACTCCCACTTTGCTGGTTTTTTTTTTGTCATAAATGGGTGCTGTACCTTATCAAATACTTTTTCTGCATCTATTGATACAGTCATATGATTTTTGTCTTTTCTTTTGTTTATGTGATATATTACATTTATTGATTTGTGAATATTGTACCATCCTTGCATGCCTGGGATGAATCCCCCTTGATCATGGTGTATGATCTTTTTGATGTATTGCTGGATGTGGTCTGCCAATATTTTGTTGAGGATTTTAGCAGCAATGTTCATCAGCAATGTTGACCAATAACGATCTTTGTTTGTTGTGTCTTTGTCTGTTTTGGGGGTTAGGATGATTCTGGCCTTGTAAAAAGAGTTTGGGAGTCTTTTCTCTTCTTGGGTTTTTTGTAATAATTTGAGAAGGATAGGGGTAAGCTCTTCCTTAAACGTTTTGTAAAATTCTCCTGTGAAACTGTTACAGAACAGAACAAGGACCTGGAACGATATACTATTATTGAAAGAAGGCCCCGGGTCCGTTATGTCCGCCGCCAGAGGAAAGACATCTCTCAATGCCAGAGATTCGTGTAAAGGAAAGGAAATGTTTATTTAATGCTATACAAACTTAAAGTAGTGACCTAATGTCTTTATCAAAAATCCCAAAGTCCCCCAAAACACCCACAAACAGACACAGTCCTTCCTTCCTTCCCCCCTTTGCCCAGTCCAGAGTACCGTATCTCAGGGAAGGAAAACGAAGTCCATGGCTCAGACAGTCCTCTGGTTCTTAGTTAGTCCTCCTTCTCGATTGGGAGACCTCCCTGGGTTCCCAGCACCCTCGGCTGAGTTGCCAGGATCTCTGCTAAAACCAGGTGGTGGTTCCCCTTCTAAAGCTGTGGGGGTCCCCGCTCTGTCCAGGCTTCGTGGTTCTCCCTTTCAGGGCTGCGGGAAGGGGAGAGTCCTCACTCTGTCCAAAGCCGCGTGGTTCTCCCTTCTCAGGGATGCGGGAGTCTCCACTCCGTCAAAGCCACGTGGTTCTCTCTCAATGGCCGCCAAGTCTGGGTTTTAAATCCCTGCGGACAATCTTCCTCTGCAGCCTCATTTCCGACTCCTCCCACACTCGGCTTCCCATGCCGGAATTCATGTCCTTCCAGCTTTACTGGGCTGCCATCTTGAGTCTGGGCAGGTGTGGCCCCATGTCCTGGAGCCAATCTTCTCCGAGCTCCCACGCAGACGCTGTAGCTTGGGGGATCTGCCCCCAGTCACGTCTTGGTGGGGAAGTTACTTCCATTCCCCTGGCTCAGAGATGATCACAGCTATTTAACATATCTAAGCGACCAGCCAAAGGCTATAGATATGTTAAATGACCATGCCAGAGGGTAGCTGCAAGGCTGTTGCTATGCAAAACAGATCTCAGTGGCCTTACTCCATTTGTCCCTTCCCCCAACCCACACCCTGGGTGGGGGGGTGGAGACATCTTAAAATCTCCTGGACACCTAAAGTTCTGGACCCCATTTCAAATGCCCATTTGGGGTCCCCCCTCTTGGCTGCACCCTGTAACAAAACCAGACAGTCAAGGGCTTTTGAGTGACAGAGTTTTTTCAGTACTGCTTCAATTTCACCAGCTGTTATTGGTCTGTTTAGGCTTTCTGCTTCTTCATGATTCAGTTTTGGAAGATTATATTTTTCTAGAAATTTTTCTATTTCACCCAGGTTTTCAAATGTCTTGGCATATGTTTGTTCATACTAACTTTTTACAATCCCTTGTATTTCTGTGGTATCAGTTATAATTCCTTTTGATTCATTTCTGGTTTTATTTATTTGTGCCTTCTCTCCCTTTTTCTTGATGAGTCTGGTTAAAGCCTTGTCGATTTTGTTTATGTTTTCAAAAAACCAGCTCCTGGATTTATTGATCCTTTCAATTGTTCTTTTAGTCTTTACGTCACGTAATTTTTCTCTGATCTTGGTTATTTCCTTCCTTCTACTTGCTCTGGGCTTTGTTTCTTGTTGTTCCTCCTGTTCTTGTAGATGTAAGGTTAGGTTGTTTATTTGAAATGTTTCTATCTTTTTCAGGTAGGCCTGTATTGTCATGAACTTCCTTCTCAGGACTACCTTCACTGTATCCTATGTTTTGGATTACTGTGTGTTCATTTTCATTTGTTTCCAGAAACTTTTCAATATCTTCCTTGATCTCATTAATAACCTATTCCTTGTTTAATAGCATGCTATTCAGGCTCCATGAGTTTGAATACTTATGAATTTTTTCTTTGAGGTTGGTTTCTAGTTTCAGACCCTTGTGGTCTGAGAAAATGCTTGATAAGATTTCAATTTTCTTGAATTTGTTGACACTTTTTTTGTGTTCCATCATGTGGTCTATCTTTGAAAATGTTCCACATGCATTTGAAAAGGATGTGTATTTTGCTTATTTGGCATGAAAAGTTCTATATATATCAGTTAAGTATATTTGATCTAGGGCACTGTTCAATGCCGCAATATCCTTGTTGATATTTTATTTGGAAGATTTGTCCATATTTGACAGTGGGTGTTAAAATCCCCTCCTATAATTGTATTGGTGTCTATATCTTTGTTGAAGTCCTCCAAGAATTTCCTTATATATTTGGGTGTTCCTATGTTGGGTGTATATATGTTTACAATATTTATGTCTTCTTGATGGATTCTTCATCTAGCCTGCTTTTGATTTCTTCTACTGTGTTCTTTAGTTCAAAAGTATATACTATTGTTTTAAACAGAAATTAAAATAATATAAAATAAAGTGAGAGAGAGAGAAAGAAAAAGGAAGGAAAAATAGTAAATAATTAATAAAAATATAGGAGCCAAATTGGAGAGAAAGATCCACCACAGTACTATCAACCAGAAATGAGCTAAAATTAATATAGGTGGTATAGGAATAAGAGGGAAAAAGAACCAAAGAAAAATTTAAGAGATGTGTAGAGAAATGGGAAGTGATTTTGAAATGATGGAAGGAGAGAGAATACTAAGAGTGAGGAACAGAAACTAGGCTAAGACAGGGAAAAATTAAAATTTAGGATGTAAGAAAAAGAATAAAAAGGAGAATAAAGCAAAATAAAAGCGCAGTATGAAAGAGAAATAGAAGAAAGACAAAAAAAAGAAAAAACAGGCTAAGATGGCAAGATTAAAAATTTGAGACAAAAACGAGTAAGAGAGGGAATACTAAAATTTTTTATTTGAAACACAAAATTAGTGAAGCTCTAGAGATAAAATTGAAAAAAAAATGCAACAACTACCTACAACCAACTAGCAAAGATTGTTAAAGGTAGAGAGAGAATGTGGCTATTTTAAGGGTGGGGGAAAAAAGAAAGTGACATGACCATTGACAAGAAAATTGGTTTTGTGTGTCTGGATGGGAGAGAAACAGTAAGAGTGCAGAATGGAAACAAGTTGTAGCAATAGAGAAAACAGAATCTGAAATGAAAAAATGCAAGGAAAGAGGAAAGTAAAATGAGATAAGAGAAGGGAGGGGCAAAATATATGAATTGAAATGCACTATAGTATAAAATCTAGTGACTTAAGCCCTGGCTGGTATGACTCAGTGGATTGAGCACTGGCCTTCAAACCAAAGGGTTGCTGGCTCCATTCTTAGTCAGGGCACATGCCTGGGCTGTGGGCCAGGTCCCTAGTAGGGGACATGCAAGAGACAACCACATATTGATGTTTCTCTCCTCTTTCTTCCTCCCTTCCCTTCTGTCTAAAAATAATTAATTAAGTAATTAATTAAGTAATTAAATAAAATATTTAAAAGTGTCTAGTGACTAATATGCACAAACTCGCTGGACAAGAAATGAATGTTAAAAAGCTATGCAGGAAAGAAAATATTGCAAATCATGGAGAAGACCACAATGTATTTCATCTCAGTAGCTTCTTGTATTTACCGCTGTTTTTTTTTTCCTGGATCTGCCTCTGCTAATATCAGATTTTGACCCCATCTGGCCTTAGGCAGCCTGCTTGAGACTTCCAGGGATCTACTGTCCATGGCTGTTTCCTTCACTTGTTAATCTAGTCACTCAGCACTCAACAGTCAGGTTTAAGCACCATAGGTGGGGCCCAATCCCTCTTGGGGTGGGGGCTATTGTTTCCCCTCAGGCTGCAGCTGCTTGGAGGGGAGTGGTCTGCCTGAGCAGGATGGCTGCTGCTGTATGGGAGATGACTCAGCACCAGGATCCCAGCATCTACTCTCTTAGTTCTCTCCCCGAAGCTTCTGTCCTCAGTCTCTCCTCAGTTGTCATCAGCCCATTCTCCCCTTGCCTTTGCCAGAGACTGGGAAGAGTGGCTGTAAATTAAAATTTGTGTGTTGGCCCTTTAATCAGCTCTTGCACTTCCAGATGACCATCTCTGGCAGACAGCAACTGTGCCACTTTCACTGCTGGTTGTTATCTGTGTACTTTTTGGGCTGTGGTGTTCTAGGCTGGGCATCCCAGCTTAGGGATCCCATTCTTCTCAGGGGGATCCAACCAGGCACTTAATTATCCCTCCAGCGCTGCTGCTAGTGGGTGCCCAGCCAGCTCTCTCAAGTCTCTACTGTACTCCTTACCAGATAGGTTGTGCTGAAGCTGATTCTTCTGTCTGTCCTAGGTTATAAGGCTTCTCTCTTGCTATTGCTCAGTTGTTTGTTCTGGGTGGTTTCTCCACAACTGAGTTGTAATTCCAGAATGGTCCTGGGGGAAGGTCTGTGTGACTTCCATTCACTGCTCTGCCATCTTCTTCCCCTCACAAATCAAAAGTCTTTAAAGGAAGGTGAAGCATACTGGGCTTAAAAATTTTCCAAGTCTATAGAAAACTCTAATATAACATCAATTTAGTAATCAAATATACTGGGTAGTTTTTTCAGGAAGCCTTATTCTCTAGGAGTCTAAAAGCCTCTGCATGAGATGAATAACACACAGAGAAAATACTTGTGATCTGGTATATTTATATATGGAAGGTTCCCCCCCCCCCACGTGTTCTTTGGGAAAGATGGCTATTCTTTACAGAAGATGGAAATAGCCAAATAATACTAAATTTTCTGCCAGGAAGGCAGCGCAGTCCAATGGGAGGATGCTTCTCCTTTCTGAAGCAGGGTGTTTCTTCTATCATAGCTGTTCTCCATAGTTGTTCCCCAGGGGAAGTGAAGGACTCAAGTGAAGTCTTCAAGCTCATAATTGGCCCAGTGATAGCCTTGAAGTCTAAAATAATATTGATTTATCATTTGAAAGGCTCATTAATCCAGAGACACAGATACTTTAAAAAGGAGGCTGATATTTTGCCCATGAAAGGGCCAGGAGGGCCAGGAAGTTCAGGGCTCTTCAGGAGGAGGCAGAGGGAGGAATAGAGCTGTCCTCACGCTTGACCATAATGGGCCAGTTTGGTGACAGAGTTAGACTGGTTCGAGTATAGGAGCTTCTGCTCACAGCAGGGGCAAGACTGTGCACACAGCCTGTTCTCTGGGCCCTGATTCCCAGCTGGAAATTGGTCTCTCTCCTATGACATTTATACCTCTACCAGGGGAATATGGACAACTGTGAGATTTTCATTCAGCTGTGTGTATTTCATGTTAAAAATTGTCCTTAGTCAAAGTCATGTCCTTTCTGCATTTTGGTGTCAAAATGTTATTTCTGTAATAAAATAATTGTGATGGGAAATGGTATGGTTTTATTTTTATTTATTTATTTGTTTCCTGCATATTTGTTCATATAAATGGTTGACAAATCTATGCAGGTCTTCAAAACAAAATAGTTTTGAGACATTGCCAGGTTGTAGGATATAGAAATATGAGACCTACAATAAAGGACACAGGATATACTGAGGGGCTTCCCTTGAGTCTTTCCTTAACCAAGAGTAGAAGAAATAGAAGGGATGTCATTGAATGGTGGTATTTAATCCTTGCCTGATTAAGAAAGAAAAAACAAATCATTGGTGAGAATCCCCAGAACTTCTAAGACTTAATGAGTCCTTGTAAGTCCTTAGCTCTTCTAAGGACTGAACAGGGAAATCTGTCTTTGATAATGCCCTTTTAGGGAAGAAAATCTCATTAGAAAATACTACTTTTATATAAACATTCCAAAAATTTTATTTTTCAGATAAAAAAAAATCATGTGTTGTTAGGAGAAAAGAGCCTTGGGCTTTTCTGTAGTACAAGCAGCTGTATCTCCTTTATTTTTCTAAACTGAACTGTGGAGACCTGTCAATTGAATGGTGGGGAGGGGGCATTATGTTCTTCAACCCTTATGTTCAGTTTATAAATCTTGCTAAATGATTCAAACACCTAATAATGTTAAAAAATGAAAAGACACTGTTTCCTTATTCTTTAAACAATGCTCAATTTGTATATATATTGAACAGATTAAATTTCCCCACCCCCGCAAGAAAAATCTCCAAACAACAGTACAGACATACCTTGGAGCTTTTTTGGGTTTGGTTCCAGACCACATCAATAAAGCCCGTGTTACAATATGACAAAATCTTTTTGCCAGTGGGGATGTCTTGGAGTCAATCTATCAAACATGCAACATCTGCAAAACACAATAAAATGAGGTATACTTGTACTTCCAAACTTTATTGGATTACCTTAGTTCAATCTATATTATGAATGTAATATCTGATTACTTCAAACACTTAAAATACATAAGTAGGCACTTTTATAATTCTCCTGGACAAAATCCCCTTTCATACTTAAGTGCTCTGCTCTGTCAGACTTCAAAACCCAACAAATTTCCATGGCTGGATGGCTCAGTTGGTTGGAGTGTCATCCCCATACACCAAGGTTGTAGGTTTGATCCCTGATCAGGGCACATACAAGAATCAACCAATGAATGCATAAATATGTGGAACAACAAAGCACATTGTCTTTCTTTCTCTCTTCCTCTCTAAAAATAGGCCCTGGCTGGTGTGGCTCAGTTGGTTTGAGCATGGTCCTGTGAAATGAAGGGTCATGGGTTTGATTTCCAGTTGGGGGTGCATACAAGCAGCAACAAATTGATCATCAATGTTTCTCTCCCTTTCTCTCCTCCTTCCCTTCTCTTTAAAATCAATGAGCATGTTCTCAGGTGAGGCTAAACAAATTAAAAAATAAAAAAACAAATCATGTTCCCTAACCCTATCGAACATCTAATAACAATCAAAACAAATACAAAACAGCACAACAAATCTAAAACTTGCTACTGTAGCTATACAAACACAACTTAAACAAGTCCCATAAAATGTGGGTGTGAACCTGCTCTTCGGTTCTTCTGGTCTGTTTGTGTCCAGCACATCTGTATGGCTTCTTATTCACACTCTTGCCTACAGTGCAACAGGAGCCTGCACTTTATTCCTTGCCCACAGGTTTTATTTTATTAAAAACAACAACAACACCTTTTTATTCAAGTACATATATATCAGAGAAGTACCTATATCCTAAACACAGAACTCACTGAATTTTCACAAACTGAACATACCAATGTAACTAGCCTCAACTTAAAAAGCAAGGTTTTATTTTAATAATATCAATGTAAGAAGCATCCACACCTGTAGCGAATTTTTATGAGTTTATTTGAGCCAAACTAATGAAAATTGCTAGGAAGCAAATATCTCCAGGAATTGAGAAAATGTTCCTAAGGAGAACGGTCTCACTTTATAAATTAGAATAAAAAATACAGAATCAAAGGAGGAAACATGGGAGCATTACATAAAATCCATTGGTAGTGGAGTAGGGGCAGGGGAAAGCAAAGCAGGGAAATCTCTGGGATTGGTTAAAAAGTGAAATGGAGAGTCACACACTTCTTTTACACTGGTGAGTACAAGATCATTAATAATTAACATTTACAGCACATAGACATGGTATGTGGGGAGTAAGATAACTGACAATGAGGGGTTCTGTGGTTTTCTGTTCTGCTGAAGGGTGTTGTGTCCTGAGGGGTCTTGAAAAGTAGATTCTTCTGACCTTTCAAAGTTTTGTTATTGTAGATGCAAAAAGATAATAATAGACAGGCTCAGTTAAGATGAAGATTGACCTTTGTTAAGGAAGCTATAGCCTAGGGCGTGACTACTCACCATGACCAGGTTTTAGTTAGGAATTTTACATTCAGACCATCCTATGTGGTTACTTGTTTTTTAAAAATATAGTTTATTGATTGTGATATTACAGTTGTCCCATTTCCCTCCCTTTATGTCCCTCTGCCCTGCACACCCTCTCCCACCCACCTTCTCCCCCTTTAGTTCATGTTCATGTGTCATATTAAATTCTTCAGCTTCTACATTTCCCATACTATTCTTACCCTCCGCCTGTCTATTTTCTACCTACCATCTATGCTACTTACTCTCTGAATCTTTTCCCCCTCTCTCCTCCCACTCCCCGGTTGCTAACCCTCCATGTGATCTCCATTTTGTCATTCTGTTCCTGTTCTAGTTATTTGCTTAGTTTGTTTTGTGTTTTGTTTTAGGTGTGGTTGTTAATAATTGTGAGTTTGCTATCATTTTACTATACATGTTTTTTATGTTCTTTTTCTTACATAAGTCTCTTTAACATTTTATGATGAACTCCTTTAACTTGACCTTATCTGAGAAGCTGTTGATCTGCCCTTCCATTCTAAATGAAAGCTGTCCTGGGTGGAGCAATCTTGGATGTAGGTCCTTGCCTTTCATGACTTGGAATACTTCTTTCCAGCCCCTTCTTGCCTGTAAGGTCTCTTTTGTGAAATCAGCTGACAGTCTGATGGGAACTCCTTTGTAGGTAACTGTCTCCTTATCTCTTGCTGCTTCTAGGATTCTCTCCTTCATTTTAATTTTGGCTAATGTAATTATGATGTGCCTTGGTGTTATCCTCCTTGGGTCCAACGTCTTTGGGATTCTCTGAGCTTCCCAGACTTCCTGGAAGTCTATTTCTTTTGCCAGATTGGAGAAGTTCTCTATTATTTGTTCAAATAACTTTTCCACTTGTTGCTCTTCCTCTTCCCCTTCTGGTACCCTATAATTCGGATGTTGGAATGTTTAAAGATGTCTTGGATATTCCTAGGCCTCTCCTCATTTTTTTGAATTCTTGTTTCTTCATTCTTTTCTGTTCGGTTGTTTCTTTCTCCCTTCTGGTCAACTCCACTGATTTGAGTCCCAGATTTCTTCCCATCACTATTGGTTCCCTGTGCATTTTTCTTCATTTCACTTAGCATAGCCTTCATTTTTTTCATCTAATTTGTGACCAGATTCAACCAGTTTTATGAACATCCTAATCACCAATGCTTTGAACTGTGCATCTGATAGATTGGTTATCTCTTTGTTGCTTGGTTGTATTTTTTATGAAACTTTGACCTGTACTTTCACTTGGGCCCTTTTTTTTTTTTTGTCTTGATGCACCTGTTACACAGTAAGGGGTGGAGCCTTAGGTGTTCACCAGGGCAGGGCAACCCAGTTCCTGGGTTGTTACGCAGTATGTGGGTGAGGGGTCTGAGATGGAACAATGGTGCTTGCTCTGCTCTCTGCCAGATTTCAGTCCCTTCCTCTGCTTTCCCCAAGCAAACTGGGCCCTTCTGGTGCTGATTCCTGTGTGGATGGGTTTGTGTACATCCTGGGACACTGCGGGTCTTTCCTGTGAGGCTGGGAGTATCTCCCAGCACCTCAACCCCCACAGATGTTTTCAATTGGTGTTTTGAGGCTTTATTTTACTTTGCTGGAACTCTGGGTTGTGCAGTCTGTCCCACTCCTCAGTTTTGCCTGTTTTATCTGTGTGTGGATGTGGTACTGTCTGGTCTGCCAGTCGCCTTGTGCATTATGCCCCTCCACAATCACCACCTGGCTGGGTCTGCCCATTGCCACCTTGCAAGCCCAGGGTATGCCAGCCACTGCTTTGCTTTGCCAAGAGCACTCTCCACCTGGCTGCCTGTCTCCTCCCCTCCTACTGGTCTAGATGAATGTTTCTTCTTTAACTTCTTGGTTGGTAGACTTCCATACAGTTCAATTTTCTGTCAGTACTGGTTATTTTTTTGCTTCTAAATTTCTGTTGTCCTTATTCTGGCTGTGCAAGGAGGCACAGTATGTCTACCTATGCCTCCATCTTGGGCGGAAGTCCCTATGTGTTTACTTTTAGTCTCTTGAGTTTGAAAGGCCCACCATGCAGGCCTCCCCTTAACTTACCAGGTTTAGTATGTAGCCCTTTTTTTGTCCACAATAATGTGAATAATTTTACATGACATGAAATACAAAAGGTCAGAAAGGGCATGTATGAAATAAGCTTCCCTTCCTCCTCATTTTCTGGTCACTTTATTCTCTGATGAGTTTTAATCAACAAACTTAGACCTTGGCTTGGTGACTGTGGTGGTGGTAGAGTGTGTGTGTGTGTGTGTGTGTGTGTGTGTGTGTGTGTAGCGGGGAAGCAGGGATGGCAGCTGGCAAGTTCTTTGTGGGAACCAAAGTACTTGTCCCAGGGGTGCTGGCTAGCCTGGGCTGTCCAGGGAAAGCAGCAGAGGAGAAGGACCTAAGGCCACAGTCCAGGCCAGCCAGCTGACAGCAGGGTCCTCAGTGGATGACAGGTAAGGGGTGGGGGACTCAAACACAAGGCTTCTGGGTCTTTGGCCACTAAGGAGGAAGCCCCCAGGAAATTGGCCCAAAGGAGGGCACCAGGCTATTGTCAGGGCTGGGAAAGGGGATAGCAAGGGGCCCAAGAAGGGAGAGGGGGCAGCTTTTCCCTAGGAGAGCATGATAAGCAAGCAGCATGGGCCAGAGAACTGGGAGGAAGAGAGCTGGGCCTGGTGGTGGCTGCACCTCCCTCCAGGAATGGTCCTTTCCCTAGGATCTGGGGTCAGTTCCCCATCCAACCTGCCAGGCCCCCAAGTAGGGCTGGAGGAGGGTGGGGGACGGGGTGGGCAGGAGCTGGACAGGAGTAGGGCTGCCCTCACCCACCCCACAATACTTTTATTTAGGGTTCTCAAGGAGAGGAGATTTAAAAATAGCCTGGCTGACATGTGGAGAGCCATCTATAGTGCTGCTTTTTATGGAAGACGATGAATGCCAGCTCAAGTGCAAGTCTGAGGACTGAGTGGGAAGGATACAGAGGGACCTGTGGACTCATGAACTGGCAGTGCACCGCCTGAAGTGGAGCAAAGGCAGAAAATAGGAACCAAGGCTTGTGCCCCGTCCAGCACTGGTATTTGTTCTTAAGCTCAGTGAAGGTATTTCATTTTAAAAATAAAAGAGAAAACAGAAGTTTTAAAGAAAGAATTTTTTTCCCTTGAAGAATGTACACTTTTACTTGGATCATCTTTCGGCCTTCCCTTTATTAATAATTCAAAAGAACAATCTCTTCTTATATTCATTTGTTATCTGCTGTCAAATGAGGAGCTATTTTAATGCCATCATATTTAAAGTTATTTTGAAGCTGATCATCAGGTACCAGGTATCTATAGTTTGTTTTGAGCTATGCCATTTTGGGTGTATAAAGTAATACAAGTGGGTTTCTAGTCCTCAGGTCTACCATCCAGCTAGAGAGACAAAACTAGCACTAGGACGTGTGATATAATCTATGACATTAAAAGATTCTATATTGTTCAGTGTTAATTGTGAAATCAGACAACAATTTCTCTAAGACTTCAGAGGAGGAAGAAAGAGGTCAATGGAAAAAAAGGAATCGGAAGTATTCCGAGAAGAGGCCTGTTTTCACATTTAGTAAGTACTCAACTCTGGGTTACACTGAATCAAAGCTCCTGGAGTCTTTGTTGCCTCTTGTAACCAGAAGGCTGGATGTTAATCTCAGGCTTTGTCTACTGGTCAATACACCCATTACCCAGGTTAACACATACAATTTCACTCATACCCCCTAAAGCTCCCTTTGTTCCCCTCCCAATTGCTACCCTCCCCCTTCTCCCTTAGGTAACTACTATCTGAATATTAACACCATATATTCATTTTGTTTTCTTTTGAAGTTTACCTATTTGCTCTCCATGCCAGCTATCAAGCTATCTCGCTTCCAAATCCACCCTTCTAGTCTCTGCCTTGTGACGAGGTTGAGAGTCCACCAGCCCCATTTCTGTGTTTCTGTGCCAGCTGTTCCCCTAAACTCAGCCAGGAGAACAGATAGAGAGAATCTGCAGTCTGAAGAAAGAAGGGACTTGCTTCTTCCTGCAAGCTTTCTGCTGGCTCTCTACTCCCAATGTCACTCTAGTAGTGTTTCTTCCCCACCCTCCCATTCTCAACCAGTTACAGTGCCTTCCTGCAGTTGTAGCTGAGTCAAGTTTGTGATTTTCCTAAGACTTTCAGAGCCAGCCTCAGCGCACCCCGAGAAGCCAGTCCAAACACCAGAGAGCTGGGCCCAGGAATCAGGGTAGCATTCCAGAAGACGCCCCACTTCTATGTTTCTACATTTCAGGAATTCTAACATTTTTGTTTTGTCTACCAGACTAAGGATAAAAGCTACTACCTCCCCATACCTTTTTTTGACTTTTAGTCATCTAGTTTACATCTTTACAATCTAGTTAACAATTCTTTACGTTGTGTTCTCTCCATTGGAATAACTGGTACAGTTTCTCTCTTTTAACTGGATCCTGACTGGAATTATTCACAGTTGGTTCTTTTGTGTCTGGCTTCCTTCACTCATCACGTTAGTGAGACATGGATATAGTAGTACATAAAGCTGTAGTTCACTACTCTTTGCTTCTGTTTAGTGCTCCATTGTATGGACACGCCACAACTTATCCAACTACTGTTAGTAAATATTCAGGTTTGGCCTCTTACATATGATGCTGCTATGAATATTCTTGTACATGAGTTTTGAGGTGCATGTGTATGCATTTCTGTGTGTCCTTGAGGTGGAACTCTTTCATAGGGTATGTAGATATTCAACATTAGTATGATCAGACTGTATGGTTTTCCAGAATGGTTGTACCAATTGCATTCCTCCCAGTAGTGGAATGAAAGTTCCCATTATCTATATTTTAACCAGCTCTTAACATGTCAAACTTTTAAATTTTAGCTATTCTGGTATATGTGTGGTAGTATCTCATTGTATAACTTACTTATTTCTGTGTAACAAATTTTTCCCAAATTTGATGTTTTAAAAACTGCATTATCTCACAGTTTGTGTGAGTCACCAGTTCTTTGTGAGTGATTCAGCAGGGCAGTTCTGCTCAGGGTCTTTCACTCACTTGGCTCTTGGCAGGAGGCCTAGGATCCTTGCCTTGTGGGCCCTTACAGGACATGGCAGGTTTCACACTGCCTGAATGAACAAAAGAGAAGGAGTGAAAGAAAGCCATGGGGCCTTTTCCGGCTGAATCACAGAAGCCTCATGTTTCATCAGTGTTATTCTCTCTGTTGAAAGCCAGTGCCCACACCTAGACTAGTGGCAAAGGGGGGCGGGTGGAATTAGGCTCCATGTTTAAGTCTATAGTCGTTCCCTGTAATCCATGTGGACATGTTCTAAGACCCCCAGTGGATGTCTGAAACCACAAATAGTACCAAATCCTATGTATATTGTACTGTTTTTTCTATACATACATACCTATGATAAGGCTCAATTTATAAATTAGGCACAGTAAGAGATGAATGATAATAGCAATAATAATATAGAACAATTATAACAATATTCTGCAATAAAAGTAATGTGAATGTGGTCTCTATGAAAATACTATACTGTACTCACATTTTCATTTAAAGGAAGCACTGTATGGTTTCTCTTTGGCATATCTTGAATTGCCAGCATCACTACACTTGTGTTTTGTGGCCGTAATTCAGTAAAGTAAGAGTTACATGAACATAAGCACTTTGATATAGACAGTAAATCTGATAAATTGGCTACTATGTGACTATTGGGTGGAAAAAGGGATAAGCTGAGTTCCAGGTAGGACAGAGATAGAAGGCAAGAGATTTCATTATGCTACTCAAAAAATGGAGTACAACTTAAAATTTGTTTATGTATGGAATTTTCCATTTAATACTTTTGGATCATGGATGGTTGTGGGTAACAGAAATGATAGTGAAATTGTGGATCAGGAGGCATACTGGATCAAAGAATTTGTGGACAAAGCTTAAATTCATCACATGCATTATGGTTTTCACTAACAAAACTGCAATTGTCCATTTGAGTATACTCTGGTGAAGGGTCCAAATCTCTTGAACATTTTTTTTTATTGTTTTTAAAAATTGATTTGTAGAAATTCTTTGTATATTCTGGACACAAACTCTTTGTTTGAATTATGTGTCGCCATTGTCTACGCAATCACGGGTGATTTCCCCTTTATATTCTTCAGTGTTTTCCAATGCTTTCTTCAGTTAACAAAAATTACTTTTATATTTTAAAATATCTTTAAAAAATAAAGTTTTAGTGGGGACTGACAGTAAAAGTAGACTGTAGAGAGTTACGATGACAGTGGATGTGAGGGAAGGAAGATAGTAGGTGCTGCCAGGACAACTATTCACTGGAAATCAGTCACTGACCCGAACATTCCAAACTCTTGTTTCTTTGGAAACTTATGAGAGCAGGCATTTAAGAAACTTTAATTAATCAAGTTCAAGTTCTACTTTCTGTCCCAGATTGTGAAGATGATCCCAGGGATGACATATTATGTCCCCCACCTTCCCAAAGAGGTAAATGCTTTTGGGTTTACTCTTTGCTTGCTCATAAGAAATGCATAGATTAGAACTCAAAATGTGAGCAGGAACACTGTATTAATTTGTGAGTAACTAGTGAAGCAGCAGAAACATTGGCTGATCTCAGTAATGTCTAATCAATGCCCCCTTCCCTGTGGTTTCTTTCAGGTTTGGTTAGCTTTGTTATAGGAAAGGTTTCTCCATTATGAGCCGTTCACCAATTAATAAAAATATTTTCAAATATCTGAATTCTTGGTACTTTGTTGTCCTTCGGGACACAATCTAAAACTCTATCTTGGGAGAATTCTTAACTTTTTCAAAGCCCCAAATGATGAGAATGAAATACTATTATTGGTGAAGTCATGGCACATTTTAAAACAGTTTAACATGAGAAATAAATTAAAAAGCATCCACATTTTGTCTTTTCTACTTAGCATCTCCTGGAATCCCACTGAACAATTTCTTTCCTAACCTAGACCTTTACCTGGCCATGAGCCACTGTTCCAGTCACCATGTGAAAAGGAAACCTATTTTAATACTAAATAGGTCATACTGTGAGAAGTCTCATCATAGCAGAGGGCAGCTTGCGCCATCTGCTGGAAACATTAATAGTCATCTTTCATGAATTGTCCTGAGTCTAGTCAGTTCACAACCTCATCAGCTTTAGTACAATATTTCTGAGTGACAGTTTCTTCTCTTGAGACATTCCCTTTTATTTATTTTAATTTTTAAAGATTTTATTTATTTATTTTTTAGAGAGAGGGGAAAGAGGGGAGAAAGAGAGGGAAAGAAACATCAATGTGAGAGGGAAACATCGATTGCTTGCTTTTCCTACACCCCCAACCAGAGACTGAACCCACAACCCAGACATATGCCCTGACTGGGAATTGAAACAGCAACCCTTAGCTTTGTGGGCTGACACTCAACCAACTGAGCCACACCAGTTAGGGCAAGTCCAGGTGATTTTTAGAGGATGTTTATTAAATCTAGGGAGAGTGAAACAAGGAAGGGCTTAGGATAGGAGCAAAAGGAGAGGAACTAGTTGTGAAACCAGAAAGGTTGCATCTATGCTGCCTATCACTACAAGAACAAATAAGTAGAGACAAAGATGGATCTTTATGGGTGCTTTATTCAGATGCCAGCAATCTGAGACAATGGCAGGTAATGTACCTAAAAAACCATCTTAACATCTCATCTCATCTTCAGCCAAACCTTTTTATAAGGAGAAGAAAGGGTAGTTAGGTAGGGGTTTGGAATTCAGGGGAAAAGATAAAGCTTTTAATCAGATAAAAGCTGCAGCCTGGCAATTTTTCTAGCATCCCTTCATCTGCTGACTGTAATTCTTTATCTGTGTCCTGGTTGGCAGAAGTTTCCTCACTGGAGTATACAATAACTCAGATACCATCTTGATTGCTTGGGGCACATCCTGGGACACAAAGTTTGAATTGCTTGCCGGTCTCCAGGAATTAGGGTATGTCTGGTCATACATTTCAGTACCTGGAACAACAGCTTTCTACACACTTTAATCACTAAGCCTCTTAACTGTAACTTAAAACTAAAAAATTTTAACTCTTGAGTTCCCCCATCAGTTGGGGAAATGAGCCTAGGCTGAGCTGCTTTGGCTCTCTAAGAAGTCAGAGAAAAGGGGTCCTTGGGAATAGGTTCAGGGGGTTAGCCGGGGATGAGCTGCCACTGCCCATTGCTCCCTGATTGCAAATCTCATGGGTCCTATAGGGTTTGGGGGATGCATGCCTGTGGGGAAGAAGAGGGGAAGGGAAAAGCGTGGGCATGCTTCTTGGAAGGAGAGCAGGAGATAGAGGGAGACAGACACTCTTCTAGATTATGTTTAAGATAAAAGTGAAGCATAATTTATCCTAAACTATGCAGAATTATTGCTGACTTTATCTATTCTTACCCCAAAGTGTGTTCTAAGGAGGGGTAAGATGATAGGTATAGTTGGAAAATAGTTAATTTCTTTAAGGCGATCACAGTGGTGTGTGCAAGCTTTCCCACCAAACCATCTCTCTTCTTCCCTCTCTCTCTCTTTCCTTTTCTCCTTTCCATTTTCTTTCTCCTTCCTTCCTTGCTTCCTTCCTTCCTTTCCTCTCAATCTTTTATTTCTTTTCCCTTCCTTTAATCCTTCCACTCTTGCTCCTCCTCCTCATCCTTCTTCCTCTCTCTCTTTCTGTCTTTCTCTGTTAACAAAAATGATTTGAGAATCTGGTATGTACTCAAAACAAAGATCATGGGCTAAATAGTTCTACATATATTTTTTTGTTAGGTCGGAGTCATGCAAGAAACTGAACAGACACAGAGAGCTAAGGAGAGCAGGATTTATTAGTTTATTATAAGAGGGAAAGTAGAGCCAACCGAGGGAGGTTAAGAAGAAAGTGGGACCAACCAAGGGAGGCTGGGGAGCCAACCAAGGGAGGTTGGGATTCCCTCCGTTGTTCTTAGATCAGGGTTTTTAAAAGCAAAAACCTGCAGTTGGGGTATTAGAGTCTGATTGGTTAGAGCTGGTTGCTAGGTTAAAGCTGCATCCTGTTATGCTGGATAGGCTGACCCCAGACCCTAATCTTCCTGGGTAGGGTCTGCAGGCAGCTTGCCATTTTCTCACCTGGTGATTTTCATTCCTCCTAGGCCTGCCTAGATCTAACATTCTTCTGTTGACAAAGTTCCCAGGTTTCAGAATCATGGCAGAACACTGATGTGCACTGAGGATAGACAACTGGAAAGTAACTCAGTACTCTTATGGTTCTTGGGTGCTGGGCTCAGAAAGTTCGTTATTAGCCAGACTGTTGGGGCTTCTGCTCCCTAAAGAGACCTAGGCTTGAAGGTTCAAAACTTGGCCCTGATGATTTGTCACCATATTGTTTGTTTGACCACTATTGAGCTTGCAGGCATAATGAGTTGCTGAACCCTACTCTCAGCTGGATTCCTGCTGCTCCCCAATCCCAGCCCCATGCCCCACAACTGCACTCCTCTCTGCCCCTCACCTCTGCCCTGACAGTACCCCCACTGTGGTGGTCTGGATGGTTAGTTTCCCCAGACTGGTCTTCCCTGTTCCCACTTGTGGACCCTTGCCAGGCCCTGCCAATGAGTGGAATGCACTAGCTCTGTGCTCCTCACAGGGGGATTTAACAGTGAACTGAACTCCCATCAATACTTGTTTCACTGCTTACCTTGTTTGGCTGTACCTGGTTGCTATTCCAAGCTCAATCCAGCCACTCCAACTGTGAGTACTTTTTTTGGATTTAATAAAGTTTTATTTTTCAAAATGTACAGGTGGTAGGACCTTCACCAGCAGCTGGGGCATTCCCACCTTTGGTGTTTCTGGTGCAAATTTGTTGAGCTGTGTGCTTTGAAACTAGTTTAACAAGTCCTTTACTAAGGAGCTCCTGAAGGGCTGCCCTGGCCAAGGAACTGCAGATCTTTAGTCACTCAGAGACAACAGCTGGGGTTATAAGCTTGTAGGTGGATAATTCCTTACACAATTTGTTGTATGTTGTTTTGTGAAACAAGACCACGTTATTGAGCCTATCCTGAACTTTGCCTTTGGACCACTTCTTCTTTTTGGTCTTGCCTCCAGATTTGTTCACTGGGTCTTTGTCTTTCTTGGACAACTTTCCAGCATCTTTCTTCTTCTTGTCCTTGGATAACATAGCAAAACATGAAAAGCAGCTGCTACCACTGCTGCCTTGATAAGATGTTGAACAAAAAGGAAACTGTGAGTACTTTAAATCCTTGTTTTCTTCTGGATGTGATGGCAGTGTTTCCACATGGATGGCTCAGCAAGTTTTACTTGCAGTGATTTAAGAAAATTACTTTATCTGATATGAATTTGAAACCCAGTGAAATAATACTGTAAGCTCTGGGTCTTCTTTTTTATAGGAATTCGGTAGAAGGATTCATTGGATATGATGACCATTGGGGTCACATGTAGTAAGGACTTATTGTATTTACTTTGTGCTCACAGAGCAGTCTAAAGTTATATTACTTTTCTTCCTATTGTTACTAAATATAAGTAGAATATGAGCACATCTACTCTTGAGAGGTGTTTGAGATTATTAGTTGAACATCTCTGTTAGAATGAACAGCAGTCTCTTCTGTCTTATAATTCTTTTGTAAAGCTATGAAAATAATTTTGAATTCTACCTTTTGAGACAATTATGTCTTCAGAGGAAACTGCTCAAATTTTCCTGAAGGTCTTCACTTTATTCTTCTATCTTATTTTTCAAAGGGATAGTTATTCTTGTGTGAGCGAAGTGTGTCAGAAGGCAGTTTTGCTCATTTCTTCTGTAAGGGTATAGAGGGCACCAGAGCTGAAGTCTATCATATTAGATATTAAAATTATAAATAATTTCAACCACAGATAAAATAAACAGGTAAAGCGTTAAAAATGTCACAACACAATAGAGTTCTTTCATCATAGGTAGATACACTCTGCCTCCTCGTACAACCAAAAGAAGAGCAACAACAAATTTAAAAACAACAAAATAAACCCCCAGAACTGACAGAAAATTGAACTGTATGGAAGTCTGACAACCAAGGAGTTAAAGAATAAACATTCATCCGGACCAGTGGGAGGGGTGGAGACAGACAGCTGTGTGGAGAGGACTTGCACCAAGGCAGTGGCTGGTGGACCAGGCAGTTCCACATTTGCCTGCAGGTAAACTGGGAGGAAAAACTGGGGGGTGAGATGGACCACACAACCCAGGGCTCCAGTGTGGGGAAATAAAGCCTCAAAGCCTCTGATTGAAAAACACCTGTGGGGGTTGAGGTGGCAGTGGGAGAAAATCCCAGCCTCACAAGAGAGTTCATTGGAGAGATGCACAGGGTCCTAGAATGTACGCAAACCCACCCACCTGGGAATCAGCACCAGAAGGGCCCAATTTGCTTGTGGGTAATGGTGGAAGTGACCGAAAACTGGCAGAGAGCTGAACAAATGGTATTGTTTCCTCTCAGACTCCTCCCCGACATTCAGTGTTACAACACAGCAATGTGGGTTGCCCTGCCCTGGTGAATACCTAAGGCTCCACCCCTTTCTACTTAACAGGTGCGCTGACACACACACACACAAAATGACCCAAATAAAAGAACAGATCAAAGCTACAGAAAAAATACAACTAAGTAACGAAAGATAGCCAAACTAGCAGATGCACAGTTCAAAACACTGGTAGTCAGGATACTCACAGAAATAGTTGAGTATGGTTGCAAAATAGAGCAAAAAGTGTAGGCTATGAAAAGTGAAATAAAGAACATTTACAGGGAACAAATAGTGAAAGAAGGAAACCAGAACTCAAATCAATGGTTTACAGCAGAAATAAACATTTAGCCAGAACAGAATGAAGAAACAAGAATTCAAAAAAATAAGGAGAGGCTTAGGAACCTCCAGGACAACTTTAAACATTCCACATCTGAATCATAGGGGTGCCAGAAAGAGAAGAGGAAGAGCAAGAAATTGAAAACTTATTTGAAAAGATAAAGAAGAACTTTCCCAGTCTGATAAAGGAAATAGACTTCTAGGAAGTCCAAGAAGCTCAGAGAATCCCAAAGAAGTTGGATCCAAGGAAGCACACACCAAGTCACATCATAATTACATTACCCAAGATTAAAGATAGAGAGTCTTAAAAGCAGCAAGAGAAAAGGAGAGAGTGACCTACAAAGGATTTCCCGTAAGACTGTATGCTGATTTCTCAAAAGAAACCTTTCAGAGAAAAAGGGGCTGGAAAGAAGTATTCAAAGTCATGAAAGGCAAGGACCTATATCCAAGATTACTCTATCCAGCAAAGCTATCATTTAGAATGGAAGGGCAGGTAAAGTGCTTCCCAGATAAGGTCAAGTTAAAGGAGTTCATTATCACCAAGTCCTTATTATATGAAATGTTAAAGGGACTTTTCTAAGAAAAAGAAGAAGATAAAAATTGAACAGTAAAATGATAACAAACAACTATTAACAGCCGAACCTAAAAAAAAACAAAACAAAACAAACTAAGCAAACAACTAGAACTGGAACAGAATCACAGAAATGGAAATCACTTGGAGGGTTATCAGCAAGGAAGGGGAGGGGGGAATGGGGAAAAAGGTATAGGGAATATGTAGCATAAATAGTAGGTAGAAAATAGACAGGGGGAGGTTAAGAATAGTATAGGAAATGTAGAAGCCAAAGTACTTACATGTATAACCCATGGGCATAAACTAAGAGGGGGCGGGTTGTGGGTAGGAACTAAGGGTGTTCAGGGCAGAGGGGAAAAAGAGGGGGAAGTGGGACAACTGTAATTGCATAATCAATAAAACATGTAAAAAATAGAGTTCTTTCTTATGAGCTGGTGATAACAATAGTAAAGAAATCATAAAGAATCTTGAAGGTTTTCAGATTAGATAATGGGAGTTCATTGGTTGACATACTCAATAATATACACTGAAGCTGACTGGGTAACACCTTAGAGAAAAATCAGAAGTACCAGCTCTTACCCATACCATCCACGTGACCTTGGTTGGTTACTTAACCTTTCTGAACTTTAGCTCTCAACTGTAAAAAGGGGTCATCACATAGAATTGTTATTTACACTTAATTCTCTTAAAAGAGTAATAAGTGTTTAGAATTGAGCAAAGTATATAGTGCTCAATAAATGTTACCTAAAGAAGCAAATTAACTTCAGGTTCCTTTTCATGATATGCACGTGGTAACTAGCTTCTGTGTAACTATCCCTAATGGTCCCCATCTCCTGATGGTCATGCCCTTGTGAGTCTCCTCAAGGTAAAGTATTCTAGGTTGTAGGTCTTTGCTTTTCATCACTTTGAATATTTTATGCCAATCTCTTATGGCCTGAAATGTTTCTGTTGAGAGATTAGTTGAAAGTCTTATGGGAGCTCCCTTGTAGGTAAGTAACTGTTTTTCTCTTGCAGCTTTTAAGATTCTCTCTTTGTCTTAACCTTTGACATTTTAATTATGATGTGTCTTGGAGTCACCCTCTTTGTGTTCTTTTTGTTTGGGACTCTCTGCGCTTCTTGGACTTTACATATTTTCTTCACTAGGTTAGGAAATTTTTCTGTCATTATTTTTTCAAATATGTTCTCAATCCCCCACTTCTTCTGATACGTCTACAATGCAGATGTTGTTATATTCTGTGTTTTCCCAAAGGTCTTTTAAACTACCCTCATTTAAAAAAATCTTTTGTCTTTTTGCTGGTCTGATTTGGTGCTTTCTGTTACCTTGTCTTCCAAATCACTGATTTGATCCTCTGTTTCATCCAACCTACTGTTTATTCCTTCCACTGTATTCTTCACTTCAGATATGGTATTCTTCATTTATGGCTGGTTATTTTTATGGTTTTTATTTCATTTCTTATGCCTGCTATGTCTTGGTTGAAGTTCTTGCTGAGTTCCTTGAGCATCTGTATAACCATTTTTAAAACTTTATATTGGTAAATTGCTCTCTTCCATTTCATGTAGCTTTTTTTTTTTTTAACCTGGAGATTTCTCCTATTCTTTCATTTGGTACATGTTTCCTTGTTTCCCCATTTTTCTGCCTCTTTATGTTTATTACTATGTGTTATATAGATCTGCTATAAAGTCCAGTCTTGGTAGGGTGGCCTTATGTAGTAGGTGTCCTGTAGGACCTAGTGGTGCAGTCTCCTTGATCACAAGGAATTTCTCTTATGTGTGTTATGTAGGCCCTCCTGTTGTAATTGATTCTTGATTTTTATTGTCCTTTTCATGGATGAGATCAACCCTAACAGTGACTGACTGTGAGGATTTACTTGTATTTCAGTGTACGAGCTGCTGTGCAGGTGTTGACCACAATAGCAGAATTTGCCTAGCAGGGTCTGGTGCTTGCTGAGATCTCCCTTTAGATATCCTGCTTGTAAAGCTAATTGGATTCTGGTCTGATGTTGGCAAAGCTGGTTACTGGGTGTGTTGGTACTGCGGCCTCTTAGGAGGGACTCTGGTGCAGGTCAATGTCAGATGTTGGCATAACTGGGCCTGGGCAACCTATTTGGAGCTACAAAGCAAGCTGCAATTTGTGGTTACCTCTGCTGGGCATGGGTGTGCACAGTAAGGGCCAAGCTATGTACCAAGGGCCAAACTGTGCACCAAGCTGTGCAGCACTGGGTCCTGGGGACAGGTCAACAAAAGTCCCATGGCACCCTGAAATATGCCTCTGCCTGCTGGCCATGTGGTAGGCTTAGTCACTGGAAGAGCCTGATAATACTCAACTTGCATGAAGTGGGTTTTCAGGGAGTTACCAGGTAGAGCAGAATGGTATCTACCATACTGATAAAAGTTCAAATTTGGTGCCATTGCTGTTTCTGAGGCCATGGGTACCATGCAGCTGCCACCTCCTGGGTGCTTGCACACTTTTGTGTTGAGGAAGGTCTAAGGAAGTGTTCAGGGGTTCCAGCAGAGTTTATCAGGCCCAAGTAGACCAAGATTTGCCTATGCAAAGGGACAATCATGCTGTTTAGGTTTGTAAGGGAAAATTGGCTCCAGTCCTAGAGTCACACAACTCAATCTGTCCCCTATTCTTCCAGGAACTTGATCTCAGCCTGGCGAGGTTCCCAGGAATCAGGAGGATGGGGCTAGTGGACAGCTCATGAGGGGAGGTGCTGGTCAGGTTTGGGAAAAAGATAGAGGGAGTGGCACCCTTCCCAGAGCCATACAATTAAGTCTGTCCCAAATTCTTCTCACATCTTGGCAGGGCAGTGCCACCAGGAGTTGGAAGGTTGAGGCCACTGGGAACCCAGAGAATGGGGCTAACCCATGTCCTGTGAGAGGGAAGCATTAGTAAGGTTCACAGGACAGTAGGGGATTAGCTTCTCCCCAGCCAGACAACTCAGTCACTGACTCCCCTTGAGCCTGTCCAGGCTTCTACATCCCAGCCCAGACAGCTAACTCCTCAGCAGAGTACAAGCTCTGCAAGGTGGGGCTACAAGGAGTCCAGAGGGTGGAGCTATTGCTTTTCCTAGGTTGATGCCATATGGAGCAGAGTGCTCTACCCAAGAAAGATGACATTTGTAGTGTGGGAGAATGACCCAGCACAGCCATCCTTGTGGATGTTCCTTCAGCTCTCTCCCCATAGCCACAAACCTCAGTCTCCCCTCTCTCAGCTCTAGTCTGCTCTGCCCTACCTCCACCATAGCTGAGGGTGAGTGGCTGCAAATGAAATTTTGTGTGTTGGCCCTTTAAGAGGATACCTGTGGCTCTAGCAGACTGCTGTCTCTCCCTGGTGGATAGAATGCTCTCTGATTTTCACAGCCAGATGTTATTTTGGTACCTCTTCCTGGCTCAAGTGCTCTCTGCTGGGGAGCTCAGCTTGGGCTTGAGACCCCCGCTTCTAAGGAGGAAACTTTGCAGCTGATATATCCCTTCAAAATATCAACCACTGCCTGTAGGAGCAGGGCCAGCTCTTTTCATGTCTCTACCATTCCTACCAGTCTCAATGAAGCTTCTTCTATAAATCCTTGCTTATAAGACTTATATTCAGCTAGTCTTCAGTTGGTTATTCAGGTTTCTCACTCTATATTTTAGTTATAATTCCAGAGTGGTCCTGAGAGGAAGTGAGTTTAACATCCACCTACCTTTGCTGCCATTTTGCATCTCCTGAATTCAATATTTCAAAAAATGAGTTTAGTTTTGAGTTCAACCCCCAGTTGGGGCACATAGGGAGATAGCCAACTGATGCTTCTTTTTCATATCAATGCCTTTCTCTCTCTTTCTTTTTTCTCCCCCTTCTTCTATCTCTAAAATCAATTAAAAAATTGTATGACTGCATTATATGGAATGCTGACAACACTGAAGACATAACAGTTTTTGTTAAACCAACAATGAAAGGGACCAGGTCCAGAACAAGACTTGAGCCAGCCTGTAGGGTGTGGTTTCTTGACTTAAACTAAGCCAGCTAGTCTATAGGACTTTATTATGGCAGCCCTGGCAGACTGATGCAGGGATCATATGGAACTTTCTTCATAGGTTCCCACTTGGGCTTCTCTTGAGCAATAAGGTCTCTCTTGATCTTATCCATTGGTGTGTGTTAATTAGCCTTATTTACCAAAGGTTATCTGAGATTATGTAAATTTGAAAATCATGTTGGCTAATTCCCATTTTTCTTAGAGTTTTAGGAATATTAAATTCATATAAGTGCTTGCTTTTTCTAAGCAAATTAAAATATGTCTGTTTTATAAGATTTTTATGAATTTTGGCAATACCATGTAGAGGTAAGAAATACCACATTTGCATACATATTATATATACACAGACATATACAAACATACAGAATGACACAAAGAGAAAATTTTATTCATGAGTCAGGCAAATATAGTAATTCAAAATTCACTCTTTATACAAAATAGTTGGATCCAAACTGTGTTTCTGGCAGATGGAAAAGGTTTAGGTTATCTGCTCAGTGGGGGTATGGATGAAAAAGGGGTTCTAGTAAAGTGACCTCACAGGAGGATGTGATAAAAAATTCCTACCTGGGCTGGTCATTGTGAGTAGTCACATCCCAGGCACATAATTTAGTAACAGGCTTATCTTTGCCTTAAGCAAACCATGTCCATTGTTCTTGTACATCTAGGTTAACACACCTTGGAAATGCCTTTTCTCAGACCCCTTCTACTTTATTTTATTTTTATTTTTTATTTTATTTTCCAATAACAGTTTATATACAATATTATATTAGTTTTCAGGTGTATAGCATAGTGATTTCACATTTTTATAACCATTGACATAAGAAACTTCCAAACATGTAGTGCATTTTTAGGAGTTTATTTGAACCAAAAGGATGACAATTACTGAAAAGCAAAATTTCAATGGATTGAGAAAATGCTCCAGAAAATGATAGTTTCACCAATTATTTTACATATCAGAATCAAAGGGGAAGATGTAACTGGGCTACATGAAATCCACTGGTGATAGATTAGGGAGGCAGGAGAAAGCATAGGGGAGAAATTTCTGAGATTGGATAAAAAGTAAAACAGATGGACACATACTTCTTTTACATTGGTTGGTATAGGATATTTAACAGTGAACATTTATAGCACATAGAGATGGTAGACAGGAGAAGAAAATAACAACAAGGGGCTCTGTGGTCTTGTGTTGTGGTGGGAGATTGTGCCCTAAGGGATCTGAAAGAAGGTGATTATTCTGACATTCCACAAGTATGTTACTGTAGATGAAAAAAGACAATAGACAGGCTCAGGTAAGGTAAAGATTGACCTTTGTCAAGGAAGATACTGGCTTAGGACATGACTACCAGCCATGACTCACTTTTAGTTAGGAAGTTTTAATTTCAGATCATACTATATGGTTACTTTAGGTCTCTGAGTTAGTAAGGTTTTCCATGTAGGCCTTACCCGAGTGTGGCAGATTTAGTACATGGCCCTTTTTTTGGCCATATGTCACCAGAAAGGGACCAGGCCCAGAGCAGGACTTGAGCCAGCTTGTAGTATGTGGTTTCTTGACTTCATGTAGGAACGATTTTACAAAACAAGTCCAGGTGATTTCGAGAGTACATTGATTAAATCTCAGGACAGTGAAACAATGGAAGGGCTTTGGACAGAAGGAGTAACAGGAGAAAGCCTAGGTTGTGATGCTTTTGGCCATTATAGGAAAGAAGTGAATCATGTAAGGCTGTGTGGACTCACTGAGAAGTAAAAGTCACAATGACAGAAGAGGGCCAAGGCAGCGCTTCTTTCAGCTGACTGAAAAGTCAGTTAAAAAGGGGCCTTGGAGATAGGTTCAGGGGGTTGCCTGGGATGAGCTGCCACTGCCCACTGTTCTCCTGGTTGCAAGTCTCAAGGGGACCCTTACGGTTTAGGAGAAAGAGAGCAAAAGTATACATCCAAGAAAAGGAGAGGCCTGGGTGTGCTCCAACAAGAGCACACTGGCTTCCTTTATCTTGAGGATTTTTATGTTTTCTAAAGGTGAGAATTTTAGACGAGGTCTCAGGGAGGGTCTCATTAGAATATTCATCAGCTTTCTAGGTGCATCCTTCAAACCAATTTCCTTGAACCAATTTTTCTCCTATTTTCTTTAGGAGTCTTAAAAGGCTCAGTTAAATGATTTCCAGGAAACATGTAGCAGACTCACAAAAACTCTTAACACCTAAATTCCTCTCCGCTCAGAAATCTTGAACTATCTATTTTGTGGGTAGATGTTATTCAAGTAAAGGAATAAATATCTGTTAAACTGAAAAAAAAAAAAATCAACAAGCATTTTTACAACCTAACCAGGGATGCAAGAAGCATCTCTGAGAGGGTATAAAAGATGTAGCCACTATGATTCAGAGTCACTCCCAAAGCTGGACAAGAGAAATACTTGCCTTGATCATGTAGCTCAGTTGGTTAGAGTGTTGTCCCAACATGCCAAGGTTGTGGGTTCAATCCTTGGTCAGAGCATATAAAAGAGTCAATCAATGAATGAATAGGTGGGTAGAGCAACAAATAAATGTCTCTCTCCCTCCTTCTCCCTCTCTAAAAACAAATTAATCGAGCCCTGGCTGGCGTAGCTCAGTGGATTGAGTGCAGGCTGCGAACCAAAGTGTCGCAGGTTCGATTCCCAGTCAGGGCACATGCCTGGGTTGCAGGCCATGACCCCCAGCAACCGCACATTGATGTTTCTCTCTCTCTCTCTGTCTCCCTCCCTTCCCTCTCTAAAAAATAAATAAATAAAATCTTTAAAAAAAAAAGTGCCTGTTAGCCTCATGGCACCCTTATAAACAAAAACAAAAACAAAAACAAATTAATCAATATTTTTTAAAAAAGAATAAAGACTTAGAGAAATTCCCTGAAACCTGACAACATTTGGTGCCATATGGACTGCAATGGGATGCAACCCACATTTCTGTTGGGTTAATCATCACGTTGCAGTTCCCCAATGGCTGCCTACAGATATAACCCTGACAACCTGTGACTCTGACAGGCAGAAATCCAAACCAAATTTTCAGGACACAAATGGGACAAACAGAAAGTAATGACTCTCTCTGGGAGACAAATGATCAATAATCAATGAATATTCAAAACCAGGAGTACCCAAAGAGGAACCCAAAGGGTGGGTATCTCCAAATATTTTCTCCTTTAATGTAAATGTAGAGATGGAGAGGTTGTTACTGCCCTTATTTGATCAGACCCCAAGCAGAAATTTGAGTGACTTGACTTGGTAAGAATTTTTACTTTTTTTTTGCCAGCTTTACCAAACATCCTGAGTTCTTAGCTACAACCTCCATAATGATTGGAATGTCCTAACTAGACTTTTGTTGCAGATGGAGATGAACTCCAGGCTCTTGGTGGTCATGAACAAAGAATTTAATGGACTAAATAAACAGAGTTAAGTGAAACAAGAAACAAAGTAAATAAGATTTATTAAGAAAAGTACATTTCTCAAGATATGGGAGTGGGCCATATCTGACTAGAGAATGGCCCTCTTCGGCTGAAATGGTGCAGGATTTATTGAGCCCCATAATTCTCCTTGATTTCCCACACAAGTGAGGAAATCATAATGCTAATTTAGGATAATAAGGCAAAGGTGAAACGGTAGTCAACTGAAGCTTTGGTGCATAGGTATGGCTCCTTGCCCCATGTCACAAGGCAATCCTCAGAAATCAAGATGCTGACTGATGATAGCTGCAGTGTCTCAGGACTTCCTCATTCCTATTCTATCTCCTGACTCAACTTCCCTCTGAGAGCATGGTTCTCAAAAATTCCTTTTCCGGGTTGTCAAGGGAGGATGCTCAATCTTCTGTAGATACTTCCTACTGGAAAGGAATAGTAGACCCTGCCTGCTGAGAACCAACAAACTCTCACCCTATTTCATCTAGAGTTTGTAGAGGAATCCCTGAGACAGGCATGGACACCATGTGTTGGAAAGTATCAACATTGGACTCCTTAGGGATTGGTTGAAAACCCTGGAGTGACATCATCTTGGTGTGGAACTCTTCATGGGGCAAATATAAGAATTGAAATAATAATTATAATATGTGGTTACTTCAGGATTGTCTAGGAGAAGGGCCTGATATCTGGTCAATCTATTTCCTGTTAGCCAAAGATGCCCCTTCATTTCTAATACTCTTTGTACCTGAGGGAATTAAGGCCTCTAACTCCTGCCCATGAGTTAACTTATTAGCAGCTTCCTCAGTTAACATGGCTGTGGCTGCAACTGCTCTTAGACACAGAGGCCACCTAGTTGCTTCATTGTCCATCTTTTTGGAGAAACATACACCTGGTTGAGGCTCATTTCCTAGTTGTTGGACTAGGAAAAGGCTATTCTCTGTTTCTCTTCTACGTATAAATAGAAAGGCTTAAGTCAGGAATCCCTAGGGCTGGGGACTTGAGTAGACCCCGCTTGATTTTATTAAAAGCCTGATCATGTTCCTTTTCCCATATAATGGGTATGGTGTCTGGTCCCTTAGTAGTTTTGTATAAAGGTTTTGTGATTAGTCCAAAGCTGAGGATCCAAATTCTGCAAAGTCCAGTCATTCGTAAGAAAGAGCAAAGTTATTGTTAGATGGCAGATGGTGTTAGCTCAATGATTGCTTTTATTCTTTCTTGTGACAGTTGTCTAGATCCTGGGGTTAGGATATATCCTAAATAATTTACTTTTTGTCCGGTAATTTGGGCCTTTTTCTTAGACACTCAGTATCCTTTGTCTCCAAGGAATTTCAGAAAGTTCTGGACCAATCTTTACTTCCATGTTGGTTTAAGAACAAGGAGGATTGGAGTACTGCAGGAAGACTGACAGGGTACTAGTGCATGTGTTCCCAAATTTCTCTGTGATGGGCTGCATACCCTCTAGACCTCCCATTTGATAGGATACTGTTTCCTATGGGGATAGGCTATCCCCAGGCTTTAAGCAAATTTAAACTGGTTGGGCAGTGTTGGCTTTTTCAGGAATTCCAAAGTCCCAAATTAAGGGACCTACTTTTTGTAAAATTTGTTCTGAGATGCCATTTTCTTATTTACTTCCACTGGCTAACATAATTTAAAAGATATTATCTGGGACCTTCTGAAACCTCAAAATGGTCCATAATTTGGCCAAAAGTTCTAATTCTAGCAATATATAGGATATTATGGAATAATTGGGAAAGAATGTAAAAAAGTTGGCTTTCAAGTTGACAGGTGACGGGGGGTGTTTAAAAAAAGTTCAAGGTTTTCCTTCAACTCCCATAATATTAATTGAATTAGAAGAGAGAGGTCTAGCATAAAAATTTTGGAAAGAGTGAGTGGCCCCAGCATCAACAAGAAAATTAATTTTCTTACCTGCCATATCAAAGGTTACCTGGGGTTCCTCAGTAGAGATCGAGATACTGGTGTAGGGCAGAGTTAAATTGTTCCCCGGGCACCCTGAGTCCTCAAGTGCTATCATGGCCTTTGGTGATACCCTTTTCTACTCTGGGAATGGGGGCAGTCTACCTTCCAGTGCCAGGGGTCAGGGTTTTCACCTTTGCATGTGGGACATGGCCCTGGGGGTGGCCTACTGCAATCCCTTGCCCAGTCTCCAGGGAATTTTCACTAGAGGATGTTCAACATTTTTGCCCTTGGCATTTTTGTGGATTTCCTGGGTTACCTTGAGGTAGCTGGACATTCCCAATTGTGCTGCTAACAGCTAGTACTATTAGTTTGGCCTGCTTTTCCACCCTCTTTTTCTCACACTGGCTCTGCCCTTTTTCATTTCCTCCAAGTTATGATTCTTAAAGACTGAGAAGGCAATATCTATCAACTGGGTCATAGGAGTTTGTGGGCCCATTTGTAATTTCTGGAGCTTTCTACAAATATCAGGGACTGATTCCTCTGAGGTACGAGCAGAGGCTTCAGGGCTTTGGGGCCTACTTGGTTTACCCTGAGAGACAGATGGGGAACTTAGAAGGGGGTCATCTAGAATGTCATTGTTGACTCCTAAAGGGGCTGCTTCCCTTGGCCCAGAACACATGGGCTGTATTGCCATACGGAGCCATGAAGGCTTGAGCATAGGGAACCCCTGACCATTTTCCTAACCTTCTACAAAACAGGTCTAACTGGAGTATGGTGTTATAATTATTGCTCCCATTTTCAGGCCATACTTTCCCTCTCTTAGTTTGTAATGAGGCCAAGCTGTGTTGCAAAATAAAATCAACCTCTTTTTCTTGAGATTTTCAGGGTCAAATTTATCCCAGTTTCTAAGAATGCATCCCAATGGGGATCCTAAGGGAATAAAGGGTGCATTACTCATCTTATCTGTGGAATACTTGGGGAAAAGAAAAAGATGTTGGAACTCCTGACTCCCTAGAGGCATTCTCCTTTGTTTGCTCAAGGAGTACTCTAGTGGGTTATAGGGCATCCCCCATTATCTCACTATCATAAGCTACCAGACATCTCTGGTGAAACTAAGAGAGCTTGAGAGCCAGCAGAAAACAAACTGGAGTTGCTGGGTACTAATTGTACTCTCTTTCCTGGTATCTAAAACAGAGGCTTTGGTTAAATTGGACATGGCTTGCCTTATGAAGAGTCCAGGTAAGTTGGACTCCTGCAAGGAGTTGTAGGGAGGTGACTGTACCAGTCATTTGAAACATTTCCTAAAAAGACTGAAGACCAAAGAAAAACTGCTCAGCCCAGACAGACTGTTCCTGAGTTTGAGAAAAACATCCTCCAGTTACGTGGACCAGGTTGTCTCCTGTCTCTAGTATCTACAGGACAAAAACAAGAGACAGTTAAAGAGGAGAAGTATGCTCTCCTCTGTAAGGTACCAGCAGGGAAATTGATTAACTGGAACTATTTTCCTCTGCTCTTCATGAGCACAGAGGGGCCAGGAATATTCTGGTTTGTTTGTTTGTTTTACAAAACTAACCTGGGTTGTAAGGGCCCCCAAAAGGATTTTCAGGAGAGATATACGTAAAAGGTCCCCTGTTCCCACTTGGAATGAACTGTCAAAGGCCATTCCCCAGCTTGAGTAGGGCAAATAAGAGGGCCCTAAGGAGAACAAAGGACCAGAAGTGCCTGTTAATGGTCTCCAATGGCAAAAACAATGGTGATATCGGCAGGAAAGTGGAGGTAATGCCTCACCTGCTCTAGGTCCAATTGAAAGGGCCCACCAACATTGACATACATTCAATGCTAGAGTAAATGCAGCAAATGTTTTGGTTGCAGATGCAAACAGAGGGGCTAAAATACAGTGGGTGAAGCAAGTTTTATGAGGAATGTGATTGGCTTGCAAATGAGATTGACAGTATAAGAGGACAGAGTGAAGAAGGGAGGTGCACCTGGGAACCCTTCCTGAGAGTTACAATAGCCCTAAGTGGAGAGCCATGGCGAAGGGACGATGTTATGTTTTACAGTGTGCCTCGTTTGCATGGATATTGTCATGTGCCTGCAGGGAACCTAGAGACTCTTCCCCAGTCCATGACCAGGTAATCCTCACATAAGTGTATTTCAAGCAGTGGGAGGCTTATTGGCTCTTAACTGCCTGACTGATCAGTGCCCACACATAAATGGCCAACTCTCTTCAAAAAGCTGGTGTTTCCCAAGGCATTAGAAAACAAAATGGAAAGGAGACAGAGAGAGTGAAAGTCTCTTTTAACCACTGAGGCAATGAGGAGCTGTCTTACCACTCCAGTGCTTCCACAGAAGACCTCCTGTCTGGCTTGCCAAATTGCTGCAGATGCAGACAGGATCCAGGCTCTTGGTGATCGCAAACAAAAAATTGAATGGACTACAAACACACAGTTAAGTGAAGCAAGTGAGGTTTATTTAGAAAAGTACACTTCCCAAGATATGAGAGAGGGCCACCTCTGACCAGAGAATGGCCCTCTTTCACTGAAAGGGTGAGGCTTAATTGGGTCTTATAATTCTCCTTAATTGCCTGTATGGGGAGGAAACTGCAATGGTAATTTAGGATAATGAAGCAAAGGGGAAACAGTGGTCAACTGAAGCTCTGGTGTGAAAGAGTGGCTCCTTGCCAGTTGTCACAAGGTAATCCTTAGAAATCAGGATGCTGACTGATGACAGCTGTGGCATCTCAGGACTTCCTCATTCTTATTCTATCTCCTGCCTCACCTTTGTAATTGCTAAAACTCTAGAGAAAGAAAGAGCCCTACTGTTTTCTTTATTTTCTGAGGTTCAGTGGATGGGGGCTGTGAATTAAAGTCACCAAAGACAGATTAACAGTAAAAAAGTTTTATTTCACATGCATATAGAGGCTTTTCAGAAAACAAGTTAAAAAACCAGAGAAGCAGTTAGGTCCAGGGTCTTATACACTTTTTTTTTAAAGGATGACAAATTGTGGTGAAGAAACTCAATAAAGGAAAAATGGAAATTGTTAAAAGCTGACAAGAAAATGTATGGTAAATAAAAGTAAAATATTTTAGTATAGTTTGTAATGCAGTTTCAAGTTACCACAGGTGGTAAGAGTTGTCTCTTAGTCTCCTATTTCTGGTTTGAGAAATGTGGACATCTTTAGAAGGGGATTTTTTTTTTTTAACAAATGGAATGGAAACTTGGGTTTGCATTTAGGCCAATGGAGGAGTAATAGGGGAACTTAAGAGTTAAAGATTTTAGCTTCAGTTATAGTTGATAGGCTTGTGATTAATGCATATGGAAAACTGTTATTCCAGGAATTGGAATGCATGACCTATGTAACTCCAGGAGATTGACAAGCCATTCAGCCTTTGTGCCCCAGGGCTCTGCAAGCAATGAAGGTGGTATTTGAGCCATTGTGTTCCAGGGAGCTAATGTCCTTGATGCAAATAAAGAATAGTTGATTGCTGATAAAGAAATAATGGGAGAATCACCACCAGACTGAAACTCTTATCTGATTAACCTTTGTCCAAAACCCCTTACCTACTCCTTTTTTCTCCTTATAGAAAGGTCAGCTAGAGATAAGATGTAAGAAGGATTTTAGGGTACATAACCTGCCATCTTCTCAGAGTGCTGTCCATCTGAATAAAATGCCCATGAAGATTCAATCCTTGTCTGTACTTACTGGTTCTAGTAGTGACAGGAAGCATGAACACTAACTTTTATGGTTTTAGGAAGGCAGAGAACTCCTCCTGTGTTTGCTGTTACTCAGTTGCCTTCTATCAACATAAGAAACTGTCAATGTTCAAAACTGTAGATAATTTTTATGAGTTTATTTGACCCAGACTGATAATGGCTGAGAAGCACAACCTTCACAAGCTGAGAAAATGCTCTGGCAACTGGCAGTTTTGGACCTTATTTTATACATTCTAATCAAAAGAGGAGGAATAAGTAGGTTAGATAAAATTCATTGGTGATAGATTAGGGAAGTGTGGGAAACCTCTGGGACTGGATAGAAAGTAAAATGATAGATACATACTTCTTTTACAGAGATAGATACAGGATAGTTAACAGTGAACAAACAGCAGGAGAATAATTTCAATGGGGGAATTTGTGGTCTCTGCTCTGGTGTGGTTGTCATGCCTGGAGGGATCTGGAAGAAAAGAAGTTACCTCAACATTCCAAAGGTGTGATATTGTAGATGAAACAGGAAAAGGCACTGGAATTTGGGCTGCCTGTCACTACCAAACCCAATAAGCAATAACAGTGATTGAATCTTTATGGGTGCTTTATGCAGCTGGCCAGTGATCTGAGAAGATCACACGTTCATACCCTAATAGACCATCTTTTCTTTTCTTTGCAGGCCAAGGTTTTTATAGCAGGGAATAAACAAGATGTAGTGAGGGGTTTTGAAATTCAGGGAAGGTCAGGTAGAAGAAACTGCAACATTCCTGTCTTTGGTGGTTAGCTATTCCCAGGGCCAGGTAGTTGTTTGTCCGTCCCTGAAACACAATGGCCTGGATGCCTCCACTTGTCCCCAGGCAGTAATCTTTAGCAGTGCCCCAGGAGGTTGGCTGCTTTCCCAGGAGCCAGGATGGGCCTTATCTGTAGTTTCTCAAACAAAAGCTTTAACATGTACATTATTGTTAGACTTATAACTACTTACCTTAAACTAAAATTTTTCAATTCTTAAGTCCTCTATCATAGATGCAAAAAGATGACAGGCTTAATTAAGGTAAAGGTCGACTTCGGTCAGGAAAGGCTCTAGCCTAGCATATGACTTCCCACCATGACCTGATTTTAGTTAGAAAGTTTTAATTTCAGAGTATCCTGTGTGGTTACTTTAGGTCTCTAAGTTTGTAAGACCACCATGCAGGTCTTCCCTGAGCTTGTCAGGTTTAACATGTATCCCATTTTCACCCATGCTTTAGATAAAAATAATTATTTTTTGCCAAAGTGGCATATTTTGATATGGCACTGTTAAAGAACAAAATTCAATTGAGTAGATTTTAATTTGTGAATTTGGTAGCATCCCATCCAGCAACTAGAAAGGTGCTCTAAGGAGCTGTAGATAATGGAGGGCTTTTATAGGCAGAAAAAGGGTGTGACAGGAAAGTTAAGAGTGGATTATTTCAATAAAGTCATTTCTCAGGGGAAGACAAGGCTTTTTTTCAGGCAGATTACCTTACTAACGGTGACCATGAAATTCCAGACTGATTGGTTTAAAATACTGAGGCAGGTTAGTAAGAAGCTAGAATAATTCCTTGACAAGTAGAATGAGGAAGACAGAGAGAAAATAGTTAAATAAGTGGCTGAGAAATTACTAGCCAGCTAAAAAATCACAAGACCCATCCTCTCTAATGAAGGATACTTAGGAGCAGATGGTTTACATCTCCCCTCCCCAACTGTTACAGGGTACAGCCAAGAGGGGGACCCCAAATGGGCATTTGAAATGGGGTCCAGAACTCAAGGTGTCCAGGGGATTTTTGGATGTCCTCACCGCCGGCCCCCCCTCCGCCCTCTGCCACCCCATTCCCCAGGTGTGGGTTGGGGGAAGGGACAAATGGAGCAGGGCCATTGAGAGCTGTTTCGCATAGCAACAGCCTTTCAGCTAAGCTCTGGTGTGGTCATTTAACATATCTATAGCCTTTAGCTGGTCACTTAGATATGCTAAATAGCTATGGCCAGGCTCAAGGCCAGGGGGAATGGAAGTAACTTCCCTACCAAGACGCAACTGGGGGCAGGTCCCCTGAGTTACAGTGCCTGCGTGGGAGCTGGGAGAAGATTGGCTCCATGACATGGGGTTACACCTGCCCAGACCCACGATGGCGACCAGAAAAGCTGGAGAAGACAGCAGATTGAGGGCAAGTGTGCCCAAGTGTAGGAGGAGTCGGAAATGGGGCTGCAGAAGAAGATTGGCGCGGGGGATTTAAACCCAGAGGCGGCAGCCATTGAAAAGAGAGAACCATGCACAGCCCTGAGGAGGAGAACCATGTGCAGCCCTGGGAGAGGTGAACCATGCGCAGCCCTGAGAGGGAGAACCATGTGGCTGTGGAAGTGCAGAGAAGATCACAGCTATTGAGGAGGGAGAACCACACAGCTTTAGCAGAGTGAAGACTCCCGCGGCCCTGAGGGAGAACCACAGGGCCTGAACAGAGTGGGGACTCTCCCTTCCCGTGGCCCTGGGAGAGAGGACCACGTGCCTGTGCCAGAGTGGGGACCCCCGCAGCTTTAGAAGGGGGAACCACCACCTGGTTTTAGCAGAGATCCTGGCGACTCAGTGGAGGGTGCCGGGAACCCAGGGAGGTCTCCCAGTAGAGATGGAGTACTAACTGGGAAAAACCAGAGGACTGCCTGAGCCATGGACTTCTGTTTCCTTTCCTGAGATACGGTACTCTGGACTGGGCAAAGGGGGAAGGAAGGAAGGACTGTCTGTTTGTGGGTGTTTTTAGGGACTTTAGGATTTTTGATAAAGACATTAGGTCACTACTTGAAGTTTGTATAGCATTAAATAAACATTTTCTTTCCTTTTCATGAATCTCTGGCGTTGAGAGACGTCTTTCCTCGGGTGGCGGACATAACAGACCCGGGGCCTTCTTTCAATAATAGTATATCATCCCAGGCTCCCCCTTGTTTGTTCTGTAACACAACCATAGAGTGATAGCTTAAATCACCACAGACAAGGAGATAGATAACAGTGACCTAGTTAGTGCCATTAGTACCAGGCAAACCCCAAAGCAGATAAAGTCAGGGGAATAAATAACAAAAGACAAATCTAAGATAGAGGTGAAGCTGACTAGGACAAGATTCCAAACACCAATATAGATTCCTTTTGATGGATCAGCATATTGAAAAACACATCTAAAAATTGAATGAATATTCTGATTGGGACCACCCTTAAAATATACACTTGTAAAAACAGATAAAAACCTTCAAGACAAAGGACCTAGTACATACTCTCCATTGAATATGCCCGTGTCTCCCTTTCCTCAGGTGTGAAAGTTTTATTGTTATAAAACAATTTTTATATGTTTTACAAACATATCCTCACCTGAGTATATGTTTATTGACTTCAGAGAGAGAGAAAGGGGTAGAAAGAGAGAGAGAAACAGACAGATGGACAGACATTGATGTGAGAGAGAAACATCGATTGGTTGCATCCCATATGTGCTCCGACTGGGAATGGAACCCACACTCTAGGTATGGGCCCTGACTGGGAATCCAACCAGCAAATTTTTGGTGTGTGAGACAACACTCCAACTAACTGATCCACTTGACCAGGATGGTTTTATTTTTTTAACAGGTATATTTTGATCCCCTTCACAAATTTCCATGGTGTAAATACACCAAAAGGGCTGACTTTAAATGACATTACCAATGTGACATCACTGCATTAGAGTTCTAAAGAGGTGTACATAGTGGTTCAGGTAAGCTGGCTTGAGTTGGCTTCAGCACACCATGTCTGTATCACTTTTCTTCACACCATGAGTCTTGGTGTCAGGGACACAGACACTGATAACAATTATTAACTGTGGGGGTTCAGACCAAGTCACCCCAAGACATGCCTCTATAGTATGTAGATTATTTTGAGCTAAAGGCAACCATGAACCTGTGGGTTCAAGAGAAACTTCTGCTCCCCATTTTACTAACTAGAAATTTTTGAATTAGAGGCTTTGCACATAATAAAGAGATTATCGTGTAACAGAGTGATATGCTTCCTCTCTCTCTGATGGCCTGCACACTAATAACTCCTGCTATATATATGCTAATTAAATAGAGCAATTCTACTTGAGGCTTGAGCATCCCCCCATGTCAGCAAAGAGGTGGGGAGTTATGCAGAAAATAATGACTGTTTTTCAAAGATTCACAGGAGTCTCCGTAACTGGACTCAAATCAGTAGGCCAGCAGACCAACTGGGAACACAAAAAATTGAGAGATTTCATACTCTACCTTGGATCTCTTATTGTCTGTCTACTGACAACTCTCCCTGTCTTCCTCCCTTCCCATACCTTGACAATAAAAGATGCCTGGATTTCAGACTCTTTTAAAATGGATCTGATAATTAGTTCTCCCATTTTCTTGAGCTAGACTTTCTTGATCAATTAAAATTTCCTTGCTCCAAACTCTGATCTATTGAATATTGACCTATATTTTGATCATCGGACACATAGATCTTCAGCCTGTAGCAGTCAGAGATAACCTAACTGTATGGCAGGGCAAACTACTGATTACTGAACATGTGCTCTCCCTGACAGGACCTTCTGAAGTCCCAAGGTGCCTAACCTCATCCTTAGCTCAGAGTATCATGTAGATCTCATCTTCCCTTTCTGTCTCTGGACCTCTCATGTATGTGGTGGGGTCTCTGACTCATGTGTGCAGGGTTCCCATACATATGTATTGCATTAACTTGGTCATTTTCTCATGCTAATCTGCCTAGTGTTTATCTGATTATTAGACCAACTGAAAGATCCTTGGGAGTACAGGAAATTTCTTCTTCTCCCACACTATTTGTCTTTCATTAATAGGTTTATCATCCATTATAAATGCAACAGTATTAGAATAACACTGCAAATAATATTGCTGCCAATATGCTTATTGAAAACAGCATTATTTTCCCTAGTCATTTTGATTGTCTGAAGCTTGTTTTCTAGAAGAAAGCATGGGAACTAAATTCTCTGAATTTCTGCAGATTGATTATAGTTGTCTGTGACCTTTATACTTAAAACTCATTTTTGCTGCATATAAAATTCTTGGTTCACATTTTTTCCCTTACAAAATCTTAAGTATGTGTAATCTGTCTTCTTCTAGCATTGAGGGAGAACAGAGTTTGCCACCCCAAAATATGCTTTTTTTGGGATGTTGATTATTTTAAGCTGGTTATTTATTTTCAAAAACATGAAAGACTCAAGAAAAATCTTTGAGCTCCCTTCTAACTGCCTAAAAGAATTTAGATTGATAGCCCTGGCCAGGAGCTCAGTTGGTTAGAGCATTGACCTGTTATGCCAAGGTTGCAGGTTCTATTCTCAGTCAGAACACATGCAAGTATTGGTCAATAAATGCATAAACAAGTGGGAAAACAAATCGATGTTTCTCCTTTTCTCTCAAATCAATCAATCAATAAAATAAATAAAAGAATTTAGATAAATGACCTACTCCAGGAAGACAGCTATCATTACAGATAACTATGGTTTAATATAAATGACAGTGTGCCAAATGGGGTAAAACCTAGTAAGCCCCCTTTGATCAAAGTCCTCTTTGTGTCCCATTGTTAAAGATGGCCCAGCAAGCATTTGTTTACAAAGCACTTTGTTTTCCATCTCCATGTCGATTGCCTTCTTTCCTTTTGAAGTCTTAAACCATAAATTCTCTTTCTCCTTAGCTCAACATGGTATATAGACCTGAACTTATGGAGTTGATATTCTTATGGAGTCTCCACACTTACATATGTAATTAAATTTAGTTATTATCTTCTGTTAATCTATCACATGTCAATTTGATTATTAAACCAACCAGAATAATTTAGAAGTGTAGAAAGAAAATTATTTTCCTATACTGCAGCATAAAGAATCTTGTCACAGCCTGATAACAATCTAAAAATCTATTTCCTCACAAGTCACTTCTCTTATTGTCTAGATGCCCAAAGATATTGTCTTTGAAATCCAATAATTCACTACAATATGTGTTGGCATTGAGCATTCTGCATTGATATTCTCAGGTTCATAGGATATTCTCTTAATATGTTTCAAATGTGTATATTGTTTTACTTCAAGAAAGTTTTATTGAATTATAGGTTTTAGAATTTTCTCCTATGTTACTCTGCATCTTCAGGAACACCTATTATCCTTTCTTTTTAATTTTTATTTAGTGATTTTAGAGGAAAAGAAAAGAAGGGGGGAGAAAGAGAGAGATCGATCAATTGGTTGTTCCATTTGTTTATGAATTCATTGGTTCATTCTTATATGTGACCAGACCCAGGATTGAACTGTAACTTTGGCAGCATGATTAACCCAACTGAGCTTTTGGGCCAGGGCAGGGACTCCTATTATCTCCCCCCAACACACTGGTCAAATATATCATAGTTTATTTAACACATATTTGTGTGTAAGTATGTTTGTAAGTGTGGATTTCACATGGTGCTTTTGTTCCTACCAGGAGCTGTCTGCTCTTTTTATCTGTATTTATAAGAAAAAGTCTAATTGTAATAGGGTGAATCAGGCCAGATCACTGGGGAGCAGAGGAGGGGACCTCAGTAGTAGCACCAGAACTAGAAGGTTGCAGGAAGCCGGAGAGGCTGCCTGGATTGAAATCGCAACCAAAACCACATGACAGCCTTCCCACTCCCTGGAGCTACTGTAAACAACTGGTGAACTCATGACCCAGTAGGAGAAAGTTATGCTAAGGCTGCATGGGGCCAAAAAAGTCAAAATACATGTGTGTGCTGGAAGTCAGCAAGCTGCAGCAGGGGACAAATGCCCTGCCCTGGGTTGAGATCCTCATGCACATGTGTGCAGCTGGAAAACTTCTGCCCCCTTCCATAAAATGGGTCAAAGACAACTGTGACAAACATGGCCAACATTGGCTCACATGGGTTGAAAAGCTGGACACTCCCACAGCATGTGGGATTTTGGAAGGGGACTTGAAAACACAATGTGTCAGACGACTCTCTCTCTCGCTTGCAGATGTAGGGCCCACTTGGGGCTTAGGCCTTACACGATTGGAAGCCCACTCACAGAGGCAGAGTCCTGCAATGGACATGCCTTGTTCAGTGCCAGTATGTGAGACACTGAGACCCTGGCAGCATGGCGTGTGGGTCCTGGACTGCTTCCATTCCCTTACCCAAGAGCACTGCTGGGCAGGCTGGGAGCAGCACATGGAGGCTGGGAGCAGCACACGGAGGCATGAGTTGGGAACATTCCTTGGTCCTAGGGGTGCAGGCAGCCTCGGACACCAGGGCCCCATGAATGGAACTTTCCCTGCATAACCATCTGGAGTGATTTGGCAGTGCACGCCATACCCTAGGAGAGAGACAGATCTGCCCAAGGTGATGGTGACACTAAACCCACAAGTGCACACCAGAGAGAGAGAGAGCCCGAGGACGGAGACCAATTTGTGTTGCCAACTTGGGCTCCAAAAGGACAGATAAGCAATAATGGGGAACTTTTGGCAATGGATTTGGATTTCAGTCTTTCTGGGAACGTGGGAATTTCTGTACTTTGCTGGAGATTGGCTTGGAGCAGGAATGTTCTCAGCGCCCACCCCTCCCACTGGGTACCCTGTTAATTAAACCTCTTTTCCTTCTCCACAAATCTTGTGATATGCTTGTACATGGTGGCAAGCAGCTGGACCCCAGGCGGCCCAGTTACATAGTTTTGTTCTGTGTCTAAGAAGTCATTTCCCTTTGGGACAGCTGTTTTCAGAAGAGCTAAGAGTTTCCTTAGTATAGGAGGGATCTGTAATTCCTCCCCTGTAGGCTAAAAGCTTGGCAACATGCTGTGAGACCCACAGGGCAGGGGCTATTACTGTTTTCTTCTGGGTCTGTGGTTGGTCCAGTGCCCAGCACAGTGCTTTTCCTCCACTTAAAGGAATTGAGCAATTAGCCATGATGTTGGAGCAAGTAGCCTGGTGGAAGGTTTTTCTAACTACTATTTCCATAATGTAGGTTGTGGAAGATAACAAATCTGTATCAATCTTTCAGTGTCTGCAGGCATTACTTTCCTTTATGTCTGTCTGCAAACAGCTGGTCTCCACCTGCCCAACCAGGGAGCTCTCTGTGGACCTGCACTGCCAACATTTGCTGGACATCATCCCAGGCATCTTTGTATGCCTATAGATTTATAGAACTCTTTGTATCTTGCAGCTTCTATGGCTGTTGGTGATCCTTGGTATTCTTTGGCTTATAGATGCATCACTCCAGCTCCTGACTCTCCTATTTTCATTTTGATGTTTTTGCCTATCCTCAATATTTGTCATATTCTCTTAAATTTATTTTATATTTTTCCTTTTTGATTTTTAAAAAATTTTTTAAATTTCAAATTCTTCTCCTTTTCACTTTTTATCTCTCTTAAGGTGTTTTTGGTTATGTTTATTTTCTCTCATATTCCTTTAGTATAGTCTTTATTTCTTAACTTTTTAAATTTCAGATTATTTCCTGAATTGTCACTTTATTTCTGAGTTTTCCTAATTCTTATTTATATTCTTTCACATTTTGTAGCATTCTCTTAAGGTTTTTAGCCTGTTCTGAAATGATAGGTTACAGTTGTGGTCTGTTTGGTGAGCATGTTTTCTTTGTCTGTAGGAATGTGATCCTACTTTTTATTCTATTTTTTTGCTGAAAATAACTTTTATGACTTTTGATCTCAATTCTTTTCTAATGCCCATTTCCCCTCTATGAATTTACTTTTCTTAACCATTCAAAAGAAGCAGAGTTTAGGAGAACTTTTTCACTTAGCAGTGCCTGCTGTTGTCTTAGTTGGTATGCTAAAACATGGAAGCTTGCCTTCAGAATTTCCCCTTTCCCACATTTATCTGCATTTTCTCTTTCCTACATTTCTCTTGTCCATGTCCTACAGAATTCTTATTCCATCCCGGGAGTTTCCCCTCTGTGTGGGGTCTTGTCCTGGAAGGGTTGCTCTAGGCCTTCAGCTCTGTGGGCTCCTTGCACTTAACTTGCTATTGGATGGGGAAAAAAATCCTTTCTGTTTTCAGCTGCTGTTCCCTTCATGCTTTCATGGGGGAACCTGATGCTATTTTGGAGTATCTTCTGGTCCATCAGATGTTTTATTTTCCCCGTTTCTACTTGTATTATGCTGATACCACCAGATCTTGTACCTATCTGTGGTTCATCCTTACTAATCTTCCCTTTTGGAATTTGGGGTATATCTTGTCAACTAGCTTTGTCCCAAGCATTGTCCATGGGTTTTGGTTTTGCTATCTAATTACTCAGTCCATAGCACCTAATGGATAAATGACCCTTGATCCATGTTTAATTTTTTTTAATGATCCATTCTCAATAATTTGCACTTTGGACTCTGACTAGAAATAAACACATAAATGCAGAGTAAATTAAAGTAACCCTCTCAGGAAAGCCTTAACAACAAAGCTGCTTAAAAGTAACTATCCATAAAAGTAATTAAAGTTTCCTAAACCAGAATCTCTGACAACTACTTAACATGCCTTAATGTTTTAAATTCATCCAATATATTTTTATTGGGAATCAGTCATTTGTTGTGTATTCTATTAAATGCTATTCTGGGTATAAATAAGTATAAAGCATAGTCTCTCCCCTCAAGGAGTTTCTAATATATCTGGAATTTTATTGGATACATGAAATAGGAAAGTAATTTATAAATGACAATGATATAAAATGTATCAATTGTTTCACCTCTTGTTGCAGATTGACCATAATGTATCAAGTGACAACTCCCCTTCTTCATAGTTCCCTATAATCTATTAAGGAAAATGGATGTGATACGTATATTTTTGATCTTAGACATCAAAAACTAAAACAGGATAGATTGTTTACTTAAGAAAAAATTGCAAACGTCTAAGAACTAAAACTAAATTCCAAATGCATAATTGAGGTAGAAAAAAATAGTTCTTTTACCACCTTAAATGAGAACTCAATGTGCTGAAACAATATGTATAAAACAGATAAATTGGAAATAATAATATACATAAAAATTTTCTTCAATTTATAAAATTGTTAGTGAGCTCTCATTCTGCATTTGTATTTGCTTTGCTTCCCCCCCCCCGCCGCCCCAGCCATTTGCATTGTTACATCCCTTCTTTTACAGCTTGGTTTGGTGTCTTGTTTGATTTTCTGGTGATTTGCTATGAAGAGTTCAGTACAGTGGACAACCAGGTCAGGAACTGGCTATGTCAAAAACCCTGGGCCTTCTCTGGACTTTGGCTTTTCTCTTGAAATGAGTATGGAATACCACGTGTGGTAGATAGAATTTCACACTGTCCCCCAAGGTGTCTCCCCGAATGTATACCCTATTGAATCCTCCCCTTGAGCGAAGGTGGAACCTGAGTTCCATGGGGTATGGCAAAAGTAAAGGAATATTATAATGGTAATTAACGTCCCTAATGACATAAAGTTAATCAAATGAGAGATTATTTTAGGTGGGCCAATTTATCACATGAATTTTTTAAAAAGGGTCTCAAGAAGAAACAGAAGTCTGAGAGGTTTGAAGCAGCAGCAGAAGACGCTCTCCTGTTGGCCTTGCAGAAGCAACTGCCATGTGTGGTGTGGGCCAAGTGCAGTGTGCCTCCTGCACAGCAGGAGGCCCCTGGGATCTGAGGCCTTCAGTCCTACAACCACAGGAGCTGAATTCTGCCAACTGCCAGTGAGCTAGAAGAGGACTTGGATCTTCCAGGTAAGAACTTATCCTGGATACCACCAAATGGATTGCAGCCTGAAACGCTGAGCAGAGGGCATGGCTTAGCCTGACTCCTGAGCCATGCGAGCTGTGAGATAATCAATGTAGGTTTGTTGTGAAGTTGCTAAATTTGTGGTACTATTACACAGCAATAGAAAGCTAATATAACAAATCTTCAAAAAAGCCCTTCTTGTGAATTCCTGGGTTCCTACTCTCCCTTTCCCCAATTTCATCTCTGCCTCACAGCCCAGTCCCTGGGATGACCTTTGAAAACACCAAGTAGATAAGGTCACTTAGTAGCTAGGACACAAAAAGGCTCAATGCCTGCCTCTTACATGAGTGAATGAAGTCAAGAAAGCAAATAGCTGGATACTCCAGAAGCTCTCTGCTTCCTCACTTTCACTTTTCTCCAGTGTGCACATTAACAGAATGCAGGTAAATATTTTTCTATTTTCTATTGGGTAAATATGGTTAAATGTAAGACCCTCACCTTTGTCTCTGAGGCTCTCACACACTAGTTTATATAGAAAAGGAGGAAGTTTCAAGCCTTCCTTAGTGTAAGCCAGCATTTGCTATATGAGATAACAGGGAGATTTAAACTATGACAACAATATTATACAGTGTAGCTGCTCCTACAGAAAAAGACTATGTAAGACAGTGAAGTAAAATATGAAACTTAAGGCATTATGGAAGAAACCAATGACTTAAAGGAGTTCTATAGAATTAAAACTAGCTTGCAGCATTAAAAATCAACTAATAGAACTTCCAGCCGAGATGGAGACATAGGTGGACGCACCGTACCTCCACGCACAACCAAGATTGGAACAACAATTTAGAGGCAGAATAACACCCAGGACTGACAGAAAATTTATCTGAATAGAAGTCAGACAGCCAAGAAGTTGAAATAGATCCATTCATCCAGACTGGTAGGAAGGGCGGAGAAGAGCAGCCAAGCGCGGGTCGTGGCACAGAGAACAGGGAGAGTTGGGCACATAAGGCAACCGGGAGCATGTAAAGCATCTGGGGCGCACAAGATTGCAGCAGGTGGACCCTGAGTACGCAAGCGGCAGCTGACAGACCCAGTGAGGCGGTGATTGTGGACCAGGGCAGAGCACGCAACCCAGGATCCCAAGGAAGGGACTGAGGTCCCAGGAGAACGGAGCTACCGCCATTGTTCCCTCTCAACCCCGCCCTCACATACAACATCACAATCTAGCGACTGGGGTGCCCAGCCCTGGTGAACACCTAAGGCTCCGCTCCTCGCTGTAACAGGAGCGACCAGACCCCCTCCCCCTCAAAAAAGAGAGAGAGAGAGAGAGATGACTCAAACAGAAGAACAAATCAGTGCCCCAGAACTCATCCTTTTGAGCCACCAAGAGATAGCTAACCTATCAGAGGCACAGTTCAAAACACTGGTGATCAGGAAGTTCACAGAATTGGTTGATTTTGGTCGCAAATTAGATGAACAAATACAGGTTACCATAAAAGAAGGAAAATGCATAGGGAACCAATAGAGATGGGAAGGAAACTGGGACTCAAAACAATAGAGTGGACCAGAAGGAAGAAAGAAACAACCAAACAGAAAATAATGAAACAACAAGAATTCAAAAAAAAACAAGGAGAAGCTTAGGAACCTCCAGGACGTCTTTAAACGTTCCAGCATCCAAATTATAGGGGTACCAGAAGGGGAAGAGGTAGAACAACAGATTGAAAACATATTTGAACAAATAATAAAGGAGAACTTCCCCATTCTGGCAAAGGAAATAGACTTCCAGGAAGTCCAGGAAGCTCAGAGAGTCCCAAAGAAGTTGGACCCAAGAAACACACCAAGGCACATCATAATTACATTAGCCAAGGTAAAAATGAAGGAGAGAATCCTAGAAGCAGCAAGAGATAAGGGGACAGTAACCTCCAAAGGAGTTCCCATCAGACTGTCAGCTGATTTCTCAAAAGGGACCTTACAGGCAAGAAGGGGCTGGAAAGAAATATTCCAAGTCATGAAAGACAAGGACCTATATCCCAGATTACTCTATCCAGCAAAGCTTTCATTTAGAATGGAAGGGCAGATCAAGTGCTTCTCAGATAAGGTCAAGTTAAAGGAGTTCATCATCACCATGCCCTCATTTTATGAAATGTTAAAGGGACTTATCTAAGAAAAGAAGATAAAAAAAAACATGTATAGTAAAAGGACAGCAAACTTACAATTATTAACAACCACATGGAAAGCAAAACCAAAAGAAACTAAGCAAACAACTACAACAGGAACAGAATGACAGAAATGGAGATCACATGGAGGGTTAGCAACAGGGGATTGGGAGGAGGAGAGAGGGGAAAAGGTACAGAGAATAACTAGCATAGGTTGTAGGTAGAAAATAGACAGGGGAAGGGTAAGAATAGTATGGGAAATGTAGAAACTAAAGAACTTATAAGCATGGCACATGGACATGAACTAAAGTGGGGGAAGTGGGTGGGAGAGGGTGTACAGGGTGGAGGGGAGTGCAGGGGGGAAATGGGACAACTGTAATAGCATAATCAATAAAATATATTTAAAAAATCAACTAATAAAATTAGTTCAAAATATGGACTTTCTTTAACAGATCTTGTTTCAGCAAATTTGACAAAATGTGGATAACATTACTATCATAGAAAATGCTAACATACTTTATTTGCAATTTGAAATTACAGTAAAATATTGGGAACTATTTTAATCAATACTACATGCACATATTTTGGGAGACTTTTGTATTCTTAAAAAAATCTGTTTTATACATTTTGTTTACTCATTGTTTTATCTATTTCTTGAAATTAATGTTAGTAGGAAAATAACTTTAATAAATGTTTCATTCTTGAAGGCATCTCAGTATAAAGAGTTTGATAGAAATTAGCCTAGATAAGCCAATTCTAAAGTTAAAAATAGGTTGTATCATGCTGTTATATCTGTGGTTTTGAAAATACTGTAAATACTATTATATTAATTATACTCATAAGTTTAAAAAGAGAATCATATATAATTCTTTCTCAAATGAAAATGCTTCAGGTATAGATGAAGTACTTTAAAAATGTGTTTCTTAGGTGGGTCTATGTTTTGTGGACTTAAACATTACAAAAAATTTTAACCATACACAAAGTAGAGGGAAATGTAATGGATGCTTCTATTGGTTTCTTATTGCTGCTTATCAGTGACTTAAAATAATACAAATGTATCTTACTGTTCTGTAGGTCAATAGTCAGACTTGGGTCTCATTGAGCTAAAATCTAGGTGGTTCTATAAGAGAATCCATTTCCTTGCTTCTATGGGCCACTTACCCACATTCCTTAGCTTGTGCCCTGTTCATCTTCAAAGTAAGTAACATGATGGAGTCCTGTGAGACTGCATCTCTTTGTGGGCTGAATGTTTATGTCCCCCCCAAATTCATGTTAAAATCCTAATGCTGGAAGTTAGGTTATTTGGAGGTGGCATCTTTGGGAAGTGCTTAAGTTATTAAGGGTGGAACCCTCTTAGTTCTCTTATAAAAGAGGCCCCATAGCAGTCCCTCTCCCTTCTATCACAGTGAGACAGTAAAGACACAGTGAGAAGATCCAAGCTATGCAATAGGAAGAGGGCTCTCACCAGAATGCAGCCCTGATCTTGGACTTCCAGACTCCACAACTTCAAGAAAGTTCTATTGTTTATAAGCCACTCAGTGTACAGTGTTTTGTTATAGAGACTGAATAAAGTAAGACACCCTCCTTCTTTTTTTTTTTTTTAGTATTTTATTTATTTATTTTTAGGGAGAGAAGGGAGGAAGTGGGAGAGAGAGAGAGAGATCAATGTGCGGTTGCTGGGAGCTATGGCCTGCAACCCAGGAATGTACCCTGGCTGGGAATCGAACCTGGGACACTTTGGTTCCCAGCCCGCGCTCAATCCACTGAGCTATGCCAGCCAGGGCAACACCCTCCTTCTGTTGTTAGATCTTCCTCTGACTCCAATAGAGCTGGGAAAGTTTCTCAACTGGTAAGGACGCAGGTAATTAAATTGGATCCACTGGGGTAATCCAGAATAATTTCTTCATCTCAAGATCCTGAACTTTAATCACATCTGTGAAGTCCCTTTTTCCATTTAAAGTAACAAATCCACAGGTACAGAGATTAGGATGTGGACATGTTTGGGGGGCCATTATTCTGCCAACCACTATGCCATGCATCCAACTTTTTGCTTCAACGTTGTCAACATTTTGTCAGTATTGTTTCTTATCCTACTTCCTTACTGTTTTCTGGAGTATGAAAACTAATTCCAGAAATCATATAATTTGCCTGTAAATACTTTTAGTATATTTTTCTAATCTCAAAAAAACACCCATGACCACAGTATCATTTTTATAGCAAAATTACCAATCATTCATTGGTGTATAGTATCCCCCCCACATCCAAGTTTCCCAACCTTTTTTAAAATGGGTTTAAAAAAAAAACTAGTTTATCTTAATTATGACCCAAACAAGGCCCACAAACTGCATTTGGTTAGTATGTCTCTCCAGCCTGCATTACAGCAGATCTCCCTCTTATCCCCCTCCTTTTGTTTCTGATGTTATTTGTTGAAAAAAGAAATTGGGTCATTTGGTCTATAGAATTTCCCACATTCTGGATTTGGCTCATTGCTTTTTGGTGGTGTAATAGAACGTGTTCATTTGGTTCCTACATTTCCTTAAGTTTGTAGTTAATTATAGGCTTAAATGGATGTACATTTTTTTTTTAATTTGTGAGAATACTTTACAAGTGATGCTGCATATACTTCCTATTGTATGTCAGTGTGCACATAAAGTCTGGTTCTCCCAGTGTTGGTGATGTTAAAATTGTTCACCTGGACATATTTTAAAATATGACAATATCCCCAATTCATAATAATAATAATTAATCTTTACTGCTTACTCACCATATACCAGGTGTTTTGCTGGTTGCTTTCTATATGGTTTTCTCATATGACATTAACTATATTCATAGATTTGTGAAAACATACCAGAATTGGTTGGTTGGAATTCTGAATTACTGCTCTGAGCTTCATGACATTTCTTGTAACACGGGATAATGATTCCTGCTGATTTATAGCTTTATTTTGAGGATTGAGACAAAAGAAAAAACTTTGAAAAGTCGACCACGCTATGCTACACTGTTACAACAGTAGAGTGAGTTAAAAGAAAAAGGAAAGAAAACCCATAATAAATAGTCATTCTGACTGTCACCTCCTTTATTCATCACACTTTTCTTGAAGGCACTTCATGTGTCAGTCCTCCAGGAGCGCAATCTAGAGGCTGGAAGGGAAAAGGAGCAAGTCATCAACTCCAAGGACAACGCAACAGTGAGGCCAGAGCAGTTCGCTTTCTGGAGCTAGCTGCTTTCCCCAACCCGCTCATCCTCTGCCGGATGCCCCTCAGGCCCGCGGTCTTCCAGGGGATGCCGAGCCGCCTGTTGGAGCTCCAAAGGAATGCCGGAAGGCAGCTCAACAGTGCACAGCGGAAGCCCGCCTCCCTACCGGGAGGCGGCGCGTGCGGGGGAGGGGAAGGTCTTGCTTGAAGAAGTGATTACTAGTGGGCTGGAGATGTTAGATGGTGGAGGGATTAAACAAAAAGGAAAAAAAGACTCATGGACGTGGACTACAGTGTGGTGCTTACTGGGGGAGGGGATATAAGAGGACTGAATGATGATTGAAAAAGTACAAATAAATTTTTTTAAAAAAGCGATTACTCAAGCCACGCTCCACTTGCCTTGCAAGGAGGCCGGGGAACCTAGCCCGTGATAGCCCTGAGCCCGCCCCCCCCTCGCCTGGACGAAGGCGATCTTTTGTCCTAACGGCTTTGGTGAGCCCAACTGACTTTTCCTCCAAACGCTCCCCTTGCCTTTCTCCCGGACTCCGGGATTTTCTGCCAGACTTGAGGTCGTGGGGCGGGGTTTCAAGGGGACTACGCTTTGCCGGTCCGTGCGGAAACAGGAAGCTGCAAGGCTGCTGGACCGTGTTCGGAGGGCGTGTAACTTGTTGGGGCCCTTGCAGGGGGTGCTGTGGTTTCGGATCTGTTCTGTGTCGTGCTGAGCCGCCCAGTGCAAGTAGGATTTTACATGTATCATTGTAACTGTGCTATAATATTTGTGTTTCTAGGTTATTTACTCTTTCTTGTCACGGAAAACTGGTAACTCGTTGCCCTTTTAAGATCGCAAGTTAATGTATCAAAAAACAGTATTTTGGATATTAATTATTTATTTGCTAGAAAATCACTATTACTTAAGACCCATGTTATTAAATTGTAGGTGTTTCTCACTTCCTAGTTTACTGATGTAGATTGAAAAACATCTAATTTAAAATACCATTTAAGATGAAAATTTTAACCACAGATAGCCATTGACATTGTGGTAATATATTTAAGATAATGAGCAAGTAAGAAAAAAATTACAGGTCAGTGTATAGTAAGCCTTTTTTAATGCTCTTTTTTGGGGGTGGGAATTTAGATATTCAAATGCTTTTAAGATAAAAATTAGACAATAGATAAATTATTTTGCTCCCTATTATGGATTGCAGCTACTATTCTCATGTGTTGGCAAAGTAGAACAATGCTGTATATGTGCCTTGTATATATATTTTATACTATAATTTAAAAGACCCATTCTTGAATAACAGCATAATGTCAGTCATTTTTCTTTAGCCCTGTGGTTCTCAGCTGCTGCTGCTTCTTTATTTTTATTATTGGTGAGGTTCTGTATCTGTGTGGCACAGAACAACAGCCATGTGCCTTTTAAGAAGTGATGTATTCTCCACTTTATTAGACAGCTGACTGAGTGAAAGATTATTTAGCAACAAAACTCACATTTTTGGTTTTATTTCAGGTAAAGTTGCTCTGATTTGGGGGAGTACAAGCCAACTTACAGCTTTCACACTTAACACAGTCTCATCTACTAGTTCTGTTCTTTAAAAGGGGAGAAGGTGACTCAGTGATATACCCCTAAACCTAGGCTCCTAAGACTTTTTAAAACAAAATTTAAAAGTGATGGATTTAGTTCTGAAAGACCTTGATACAGGATATTGCTAGCTTGTATGGTTCTCTCTGTGTGTTTATATTTCTTTTTAAAAAATTGTGGCAAACCCTACATAACATAAAATTTACCATTCTAACCATTTTTAAGTGTACAGTTCAGTGTCATTAAATACATCCACATTATTCTACGACTATCACCAATATCCATTTCCAGAACTTTTTCATCTTCCCAAACTGACATTCCATATCCATGAAATAACTCCCCATCCCATTACCCCCAGCTGCTGACATCCACTGTTCTACTTTTGTCTCTAGGATTTTGACTACTCTAGTTTCTTCAGTAAGTGGAATCCTCATAGTATTTGTCATCCTGTGACTGGCTATTTCAATTAGTATAATGTCCCCAAGATTTCATCCATTCTGTAACATGTATTAGAATTTCATTACTTTAAATTTTAAAAATATTATGGTAAATACACATAAAACCATCTTGCCATTTTTAAAAAGATTTTATTTATTTATTTTTAGAGAGGGAAGGGAGGGAGAAAGAGAGAGAGAAACATCAATGTGCGGTTGCTGGGGGTCATGGCCTGCAACCCAGGCATGTACCCTGATTGGGAATCGAACCTGCAACACTTTGGTTCGCAGCCCGCACTCAATCCACTGAGCTACACCAGCCAGGGCCATCTTGCCAATTTTTAATGATACTTTTAGATCAGTTTTCTTATTGAGGTTTAAGATATCTTTGTATATGTTGGATAACAGTCCTTTATTAGATGTGTCTTTTGCAAATATTTTCTCCCAGTCTGAGGCTAGTCCTCTTGTTCTCTTCAACTGTATTATTCACTTTTAAGTGTATAGTTTAGAGTTGAATATATTCACATTTCCAGCTAATCTCTAGAGCTTTTCTGTCTTGCAAAACAAACTATGCACATGAAACTATCATCACCTATTTTTCCTTCCCCAGCCCCTTGCAACCATCATTCCATTCTCTGTTTCTATGAATTTGACTATACTAGGGACACCTACAGTAGGGAATTTGATTCCAACTCATAGATGGAATCATACAGTATTTGTCTTTTTGTGACTGGCTTATTTCACTAAGCATATGTCCTCAAGGTTCATCCATGCTGTAGCATGTGTCAATTTTTTTCTTTTTAAAGGGCTGAATAATATTCTATCATATATATATATATATATAACATTTTTTTCCTCTTCATCCATTGACAAACATTTCCTTTTCCCCATGTTTTAGCTGTTGTGAATAATGCTGCTATGATCATGTGTGTACAAATGTCTGTATGAGTCCCTGATTTCAATTGAGTAGATATCTAGAAGTGAAATTGCTTGATCATATGGTAATTCTTTTAATTTTTTGAGGAACCACCATACTGTTTTTCCCACCAGCAATGCACAAGAGTTCCAGTTTCTTCATGTCTTTGCCACCACTTGTTATTTTCTGTTTTTTTCTTTTCCTTTTTTTGTTGTTAGTAATTGCCCTGCCCTGTCTTTTCCCATCTTTTTTTTTTTTTTCCTTGAGTGATTTGTCTGAGACCATACACTGGGAAATAACATAGCTAGGACAGAGATGTCTCCAGCTGCCTGGATTACATAGCCTGGAGTCTAGGGGAGTATTCAGGAGCTACCAAGCATTTTTGTGTACTTCCCTTTTAGAAGAAAGCTGTTTTCTCAAAGAGGTTCAGGGAAGATTGTCACTACTTCTCTATTCACCAGAGAGCTATTCTAGTGTTTCTTTTGTATGAGTCCAACATAGGGCTGGTGAGACGTGTGTTCTGTGTATCTGTTTGCCAGTCTTTCAATTTCTGCCTGGTCCTTTGATCAAAGGAAATAGGAACAACTTCTATATTTCTTCCTGTTCCTGTGATATATGTAGACTGTTAAGCATTTAAAAGCAGATGATGTACCAAAAGAGCAGTAATATGGTATAGTTCTAAAATGTTTGGGGAAGTAAGACTAAATATAAGCTGTTGTTGCTACAGACATTTATTGGGCACCTATTGTTTGCAGGTACCAGATAGGAGGGGGGATATGGAGGTAAGCAGGGCAAAGTCCCTGTTTGCGGGAGCTTAGAGCCTAGTGCAATAAGAAATGCATTGTATATCATGACCAGTACACACAGATACATGTACATAAAAATGGAGACAAAAGTTTTGTGAAGTAAACTTTGCTATGCCTTGCCTTTATGTAGTATAGGTTAGTATTTTCTGTTGTTTTATTTTTTAAAATTCTGGTCACAAACCACCAAGCTAATTTTATAAACTAGTGATGGGTTAATTTTAGCTTCTGGAAAAATTCTGGGATAGTAGGTATTATTAAGCTTTTTTTTTTTTAAGATTTTATTTACTTATTTTTAGAGAGAGGGGAAGGGAGGGAAAAAGAGAGGGAGAGAAACATCAGTATGTGGTTGTTCTTGCATGGCTCCAACCAGGGGCCTGGCCCACAACCCAGGCATGTGCCCTGACCAGGAATCAAACTGGAGACCTTTTGGGTTGCTGGAAGATGCTCAGTCCTCTGAGCCACACCAGCTAGGGCCTAAGCTGCTTTTTTAGAGTCATTACCTGTGATGTTAGGAATAAAAAGTGTGAATGTGGTAGAACTAAAAATACCGCAGATTCAGCATTTTAGTTTCTTACCAGGGGTCTTTCAGGACCTTTAACATAGAATCTAGTTTCCTTACTGACAAGTAAGGAGGGGTGGTGTCTGCCTTTTGATTCTAGGCCAGAACTGTGGTTGGGAGGCCTGTATAGTTTTCCTGCTGTGTTATCATTTGATGAGTTTACTAATACTGGCAAATTGAACTGGGGAGTGGAAACAATAGCATTTTTTTTAAGATTTTTAAAAAGATTTTATTTATTTAATTTTAGAGAGGGAAGGGAGGGAGAAAGAGAGAGAGAGAGAGAGAGAGAGAGAGAGAGAGAGAGAGAGAGAGAGAGAGAGAAACATCAATGTGCAGCTGCTGGGGGCTGTGGCCTGCAACCCAGGCATGTGCCCTGACTGGGAATTGAACCTGCGATGCTTTGGTTCACAGCCCACACTCAATCCACTGAACTATGCCAGCCAGGGCGAAACAATAGCATTTTAGTAATTTTGCTTTAAAAATTTTTTTTATTGTTACCACTTAGTTCATGTCCATTGGTTATATATAAGTTCTTTGGCTTCTCCATTTCCTATACTATTTTTAATCTCCCCCTGACTATTTTGTGCCTGCCTATTATGCTTCTTATTCCCTATACCCCTCCCCCATTCTCCCACTCCCCACTGACAACCCTCCATGTGATCTCCATTTCTGTGATTCTGTTCCTGTTCTAGTTGTTTGCTTAGTTTTTGTTTTGTGTTTTAGGTTCAGTTGTTGATAGTTATGAGTTTGTTGTCATTTTACGTTCATAACTTTGATCATGTTCTATTTCTTAGATAATTCTCTTTAACATTTTATATAATAAGGACTTGGTGATAATAAACTCCTTGAACTTGACCTTATCTGGTAAGCACTTTATCTGCCCTTCCATTCTAAATGAAAGCTTTGCTGGATAGAGCAATCTTGGATATAGGTCCTTGCCTTTCATGACTTCAAATACTTGCAGGCAATCTTGCAGGCAAGAAGGGATCAGTTTCTTTTGAGAAAGCTGATAGTCTTATGGGAACTCCTTTGTAGGTAACTGTCTCCTTTTCTCTTCCTGCTTTTAAGATTCTCTCCTTATCTTTAATCTGGGGTAGCTTAATTATGATGTGTCTTGGTGTGTTCCTGCTTGGGTCCAGTGTCTATGGGACTCTCTGAGCTTCCTGGACTTCCTGGAAGTCTATTTCTTTTACCAGATTGGGTAAGTTTTCTTTCATTACTTGTTCAAATAAGTTTTCAATTTCTTGCTCTTCCTCTTCCCCTTCTGGCACCCCTATCATTTGGGTGTTGGAGCATTTAAAGTTGACCCAGAGCTTTCTCAGCCTTTCCTCATTTTTTTGAATTCTTGTTTCTTCATTGTGTTCTGGTTGGATGTTTATTTTTTCATTTTGTTCCAAATTGTTGATTTGAGTCCCAGTTTCCTTCTGTTCACTTTTGTTTCCTTCTATATTTTTCTTTATTTCACTTTGTATAGCCTTCATTTCTTCCTTCATTTTGCGACCATATTCAGTCATTTCTGTGAGTATCCTGGTTACCAGTGTTTTGGACTGTGCATCAGATAGGTTGTCGATCTCTTGCTTGCTTACCTTTTTTTCTGGAATTTTGATTTGTTCTTTCATTTGGGCCATATATCATTTCATTTGTCATTGTATTTCATATATCATTTCATATTTCATTTGTCTTGGCACACTTGCTCTGTTGTATGGGGTGGAACTTTAGGTATTCACCAGGGCAGGGCAATGTTTTTTGCTGTGTTGTGGCACTGTCTGTGGAAGAGTGGTCAGAGGGGGGAAAATGCCACTTACTGGTTCTGCTCTAACCCCACTTTCTGTCACTGCCCTCACTTCCTACAAGCGGATTGTGGCCTCTCAGATGCTGATTCGCAGATGGGTGGGTTCATGTGTGTTCTAGGGCCCTGTGGGCCTCTCCCATGGGCTCTCTCGTGATCCTGAGAGTTTCTCCCATTGCTACAACTCCTGCAGATTTTTACATCCAGAGGTTTTGAGTCTTTAGTTTCCCACACTGAAACCCCGGGTTCTGTGGTCTGTCTTGCTTCCCAATGGTTCTTCCCAGCTTATTGACCCATGAATGTGGGACCAGCTCATCTACCAGTCACCTCCTTGGCAGTGGGTCCTCTCCACCTTGGTTGCTTGTCTCTGCCCCTCCTACCAGTTTGGATGAATGTTTCTTTAACTCCTTGGTTGTCAGACTTTCATGAAGTTTGAATATCTGACAGTTCTGGTTGTGTTTTGTTTTTAAATTTGTTGCTGTTCTTCTTTTGGTTGTGCGAGGAGGTGAAGCATTTCTACATATGTCTCCATTGTGGCTAGAACTCCTGGGCTGCTTTCTCCAAATCCTTAGTGTATCAGTACATGAGCAGATCCACTTAATTTTGCTTTTTAAACTCAAACTGGCTTGTGCAAAGGAAAACTTCTAATATGGACAGAATTATTCGGCACTTACAAGAAAGCAACATACAGAATATAGTTTTTATTCAAACTTCCCATTTCCTGGTTTTACAGTCTAGTGATACAAGATGGATAACACATTCTTCTCCCCTGTAGTTATTAATAAGGCAGGCAGAGGTGGTTGCATTGGGCCTGGGTGTAGTAATCATACTGCTCTGATGAAGGAGCAGACCCTCCTTTCATTTAGTTTAGGACAACACATTTTCTCTGCATTAACTTGTAAAAGAGCCTGGGCAAAAGATAATAGTAGCATTTAGTTATTTAGGCTGCACGGCAGTGACGATTTTAAATCATTGGCCTTTTTATTATGACTGAAATAAAATTTAAGGTTTACTTTTAGTGAGGAAAGTATATGGGGACTTCAGATGTGAAGCATTAGAAAGTGCATGTCAGTAAATGAGTGGAGAAAACCAGGTTCAGCCTATGATGGCCACAGCTTATAGATTTCTTCCAATTATTGGCATTTGTTCTCTGCTGGTCTTCATTCCCTTTATCCTGATTAATGCTGTTTGAATTATTGTATTGAGTTTGTTGGAATTATTCAGATTATAAATTTTATTCTATAATCTAATCCTGACATACCTGCCTTCTAGAAAGATTTACTTTAAAAAATATTTTCATTTTTAAAGAAAATTATTGATTTTAGAGATAGGAAGGGTGGATGGAGAGAGAGAAAAAGATAAAGAGAGAGAAAGAAACATTGCTTTTGTTGTTCCACTTATTTATGCATTCATTGGTTGCATCTTGTATGTGCCCTGATCAGGGATCAAACCCACAACCTTGGTATATTTAACTAACTGAGCTGCCTGGCCAGGGCTAAAATACTGTTGTGAACATCATTTCTATCAATTTTCACAACATTAGTGGGATTAGGTACTGTGATCCTTATTTTTAAGGCTCAGGAATAGTCTATGGCTTGCTCAAGGTCACAGAGCAGAGCTACAGGTTGGGTTCTTTCCAATTCAACACAAATTCATTCTCTTTCTCTCTCTCTTTAGATTCTCTCTCTGACACAGGATAAAATACTGGAAGAGGAACAAGTGGCTGCTCTTAGGTTTTCTACTTTCCTTCCAAGGAAGGCAGGCTCATATCTACCTTCCCTGGGGGTAGGAAAGTCTTCAGTGCTCCTAATGGCTTGTGTCCAGCAGGTTTCCTTTAGCTGTGTTGGAAAATGAGGAAACAGCTCTGCTCTGAGGTTGTCTTAAGGGTAAGCACAAGGAGATGGTCACTTCATACCCATCTGGAAGCAACCATCAGGGCAGAGTATCGTATTACCTGATGTGTGACTTTGAATGTTGCCTGGCATGATAGCCTTGCAGTGTGCCTTTTGAAAGAAAATTAAATAGTAAGATCAAATGATTGCTTTTCAGGTATTTTATTGAATCAAAACAAAGGAAATTAGGTGGTATTAAATAATATATCCATTATTCCTTAGAGTCTCTCTTATGAATATCAGCCAAATAGAGAATTTATGCCCTTAGACTAGAGAATGTTACTAACATTTGTTCAATCATTCCAAAGTTTGTGCGTAGATGGATGACTTTCTCCTCGTCTACATCATTAAGTACAAGGCTTATAGGATAGAATGATCCACAGGATGCCTACACATCCTAAGCTGCCTGGAACAATCTTAATTTATACTGTGGTCCTGTTTTTATTTGCATTAATGCCACTTTTTACTCTTAAAGGTGTCCCCAGTTGGAAGATAAAGTACGTGTTGACTATAGTTATGCGGCACATGTGGTTCAACCTTAGAGACAACAGAGGTGGTGAGGTGGTTCTAGGTAGAGAACACAAGGTATGGCATATGATCACTGATGGTCTGGACCTAGTTGATAAAGACACTGTGGATTTTCTGACTGGAGTTCCAGTGAGAGCAGTGATCCCAGGTTACATTCACAGGTGCTCCTGACCTCTCTGACAGGTCATATTTAAAATCTAGCACTTGTGCACTATTCCCTCTGTAATAGACCAGTGCTTACTATATTTGATGCCATTCAAATGCAAACTGAGGCATGATGAACACTTGAGGCACAGACCCTTCATTTTACTCCTGTAGTATCATTTCATCTGTTCTGAAAAGCCACAAATGGGAGTGACTACAGTATTTCCTAACACAGCAGAACAACTATCAGTGCTCTATTTGAATAATCCCAAAGTGATGTCCTCATTTTGTCTGTTTCTGAAGGTATTTTCAATTCTGGGGCTATGTTTTACATTTTGGTCATAGCTCAAAATATGTTTGCCCCTATTTATTTTTCTTGGGTAAGGTTTTAAATTTTTCCCAAATGTAGTGCTCACTTATTATACAACATCACCATGAAAAAAGCAAAGGGCTTTATAGAGGCTGGGGCTTATGTGCAAGTGTGAACAGTTCATAAAACTTCATTTCACAGAGATTATTTTAGATGCTACAAAAATGAGTGTTCCTGACTCCTTCCTTGCCTAACAACCAACCATAGGAAGATTCCTAGATTCATCTTAGAAAATCATCTTTGCAGAATAGGATTTCCTTTATTTATGGCTCAGTTAGGATTTATGGTTAGAGTCTCTCCCAGTCCCCTTGCTCTGCAAGACTTCTGGAGCTGCTTCCACAGCTGAGTGCTTCATAGCCTACAGGTTACCGGTCATTTTAAGATTCTTGTTTTGAGCAATATTAGTTGAGGAACCTTAAGTAGAATGTCACCTCTTATATCCTGTCTCAGGCCATCATTTTCTTAACTTTTCTCTTTAGGGGTGTCAAAAATAGATGCTTTCAGGCTTGACTTGGGGTGGTGAACACACAATGCAGTGTACAGATGATGTATTTTGGAATTGTGCACCTGAAACCTGTATAATTTTGTTAACTAGTATCACCCCAATAAATTCAATTAAAAGGAAAAAAATAGATGCTTTCTTTATACAATGCACAGTTCATCTATGACTCAGATGAATCCATAAACATTGTAAAGGTTCCCATAAAGCCATGGTTCATACATGTCTTATTACAGAAGGCCATCCAGAATTTTAAGGCTAATAGGCAGGTGAAAAGCCCATATTGTGAAAATATATATATATATCCTATTTTGCCATGTATAATGCGCAATTTTTTGCCCAAATTTTTGAGGGAAAAATAAGGATGCTCATTATACATGGGTATAATGATTATATACAATGGGTATAATCATCCTATGTATGATGTGCACAAAAACGTGGGTGAATATTTTACGTGGCAAAATACCTGAATGCTGTTTTCAGAGATGGCTCTGACAGAGCCTGTCCTCAGCCCAGAGCCGAGAGGCCAGAGCCCAAATTGGAATGTATTCCTTGGATCTCTGACGCACACTGTGTTGAATAGTCACTTCTTTTGTGGAAAAGAGTATAGAAAAGTAATGAACCCACACCAAAACATTACAGAGGGTTTATGACCTATTAATTTTTAAGGCCCTGGAGGGTGTTAGAAAATCCTTTTAGGAGTCAAATTATACTCAAATAATATTTGTTAACTTTCCCTATTATGTCTACTAAAGCATCTATCTGATACATTTTCATTTAATGATTTCCAAAGTGGTGATAAAATTTTATCATTTTAGGGGGGAAGGAATTCTAAGAACATTATTCTGGCATACCCAGTTGTGATCCTTGTCGGTAATCACACTACGGTATTATCATTGTAAGAGTAGAGGACAAATTGTTTTGTTGGGAATGTAGATAGAATTCTGTACCTCATTAGTTCTTAAACAAAGGGAGCTAGTGATAATCACATTATTGAGAAACATAATCCAAACCTTTTGCTTTTCTCTGTAGGTACATGGCTAAGACCTGAACAGCATCTGCATCTTACCCAGGATTCCTCTTTCCTCCTGGTGAATTCTTGATGGATCTGAATCTTGGTTGCTGGCAGCTCCTCAGCAGGAGAAATGGCTACTATCAGATTGGGGTTTGGAAGACTGAATTTTTATCTGTTAAAGAGGAGGAGTTTCTTGCTGTTGAAACTCATAGCTGTTGTCTTTGCTGTGCTTCTATTTTGTGAATTTTTAATCTATTACTTAGTGATCTTTCAGTGTAATTGGCCTAAGGTAAAAACTTCAGCCTACGACAGTGAACAAGAGACTCATGAAACTGTCCTGAAAGCCATGTTTCTGGCTGATACCCACTTGCTTGGGGAAGTAAGAGGCCACTGGCTAGACAAATTACGAAGGTAGGAGCTAAAATCAGGAATCATTCTGAAATTCTGTAGGCACAAAGGTAGAGTCCTCTCCCCATGGGTCAGGCTTAATGGCTTCAGGGTGCTCATTGTTTCCTCTCACAGAAAAACATGGGACATTTGACTTTTCCTTCAATTTACTATTCACTGAGCATCCTTTATAGATAGGACCCAGAATTTGGAAGGCAGGTCTGGGTTTGAGTCTCATGACTTTGGACAAGTTACTAGGGCCCTGTGAGCCTTTCTCTGCTTTCTTGTTTGTAACTGGGTTGATATGAGAAACTCCTGAAGAAAGTGCCCACAGAAATGCCCAGCGCATGGCTGTGGTCGGCAAAGGTATGTTTCCCTTACCCCTGGATAGGGGTGGACACAGGGTTAGGTTGGTGGACACCTCTCACAGTCACTGGTATAATTCTGAGCTCACCTGGTTTTTGTCCACTTTGGGCAGGGGGAGCAGAGTAGATTTGTGGCTTTCTTCCTGGGGAAAGGATCAGCTCCTGTCTCTCCAGCTTAGACCTGCCTTTCGTAGTCCTTCTGCTTTCCCACTGAAGACTTTTTAAAAATTTAATTTTGGTGAAACACACATAATATAAAAGTTACCATCTTAAACATTTTTATGTAAGTGTAATTGTAATTGTCCTCTTGTGACTGGTTTAATTCACTTAGCATAATGTCTTCAAGGTTCATCTTTTATAGTCTATTCCTGCAAGTAGGAATGTCCTCAGAGTGCTTTGGATGTAAATGAACCTTGTGTTAGGTGGCAGGGGGAGATGTATGATGCCCCCAGGGGTGGATGAAGAAGATAAGATGAAAGAAGGGTGTATGGAGGGGCTGATACACTCTTCTACTCATAGTTTTAAACCAGGATAGGCATGACATGGAGAAGGCCAAGGTGAGATTGAGCTCCCTTGTGCTCATTTGTATTTTACAAATTGTGCTTTATTTATGAGCTGTACCCCAAGCAGTCTTTGCTGTCCTGTTGCTCCTGCTGTTTCTACATGCTTTCTTCCAGTGCAAATAACAAGTCAAGAAAGCCTGAGAAATGTATTTTGCAAGGTATCTTTAGTGAAGATGTACCAAGCAGCAATTTACATTGGGCCTGAAAAGTCCCCTCTGACCAAAAATTACTGTCCCCCATTTATATGCCCCAGGATAGAACATTTCTCTTTTGCAGGGGATGGGGGGAAGCAGCCAGAAATATGCTTTAAAAAGGAGGGAAGAACTGAAGAGTTTTAGGAAAATGACACAGATCAGAGTTGGTTAGGGAGGAAAGGAGGAAGGTTGAGAAAGCATTGACATTTTTGAATACGTTGTGTGTGCCAGCACTTTACAAATGCTATCTCATTTAATCCTGTAACTATTCTGTGAAAGTAAGTTTTTATTATCTTCATTTACCAATGAAGAAACTAGGAATCAGAGTAGGCAGCATTCTCAAAACTTCACAACTGGTTATTGTGTAGAACTGGGATGTTGAGCCATTGCTTGTCAGATTTCCAGATCTCAGGCTCTTTTTATTTGTCTCACCTGAAGGCTGATTACTTGTATGTCTGAAGTCTACAGGATTTACAGTTTTGATATTGGCTAGTTTGTTTCTCTCATTGTCTCTCCTCAACTCTGAAGGCAAGAAGTTGAGATTCCTTCAGGAAGAAGTGAAAGTTAAGCCAGATGCTGCTGTCTCATCAGTGTGGTACAAAATCAGTCTCCATTGGGCAGCTTTGGAAGCTGTGTTAAACTCTGATCCCTGGGGCTCTCATGACTGAGTGATGGCATTGTGGTGCAGTGTGGGGCTGTATCTATGGGTACCATACAGGGGAAGTCAGCCTTTGATATTGGGAGGGGCAGCCTGACTCTCCTTTGTACCTTTGCTCCCCATGTTTAATTAAATATGGATTCTTTGGCCCTTGCAAGGAGTGGATGGGAATGTGAGGGTGGGGCCATGGGAGGAGAACGGTACCATTTAGTTCACCTTTTAAATGGCCCATAAGACAGATGTAGGCTCCACCCAATAAACAGACTGATACCTTTTTCCTAATGGCCTTTAGAGAATGGCAAATGGAGAGAGCCTTCCAGACAGCTCTGTGGTTGTTGCAGCCGGAAGTTGTCTTCATTTTGGGGGACATCTTTGATGAAGGGAAGTGGAGCTCCTCTCAGGTAGGACCCTTTGATCCTGGTACCCTAGTCCTGCTTTCAGGGTCCTGTACAGGCAATCCATAAAATGCATGAAGCAATATCAGCTAGGGTTGGAAGTTTTTTGCTTAGTCTCTATATTAAAAATGTATAGTCTGTCTTGAAGATTATTAGAATCTGTGTCTAATGCCAATGTTGAGTTAGGTTGACTAATCTTACATTTGCCTATGTAGCAACTAGGTAGTGTAGCCAGACATCACTTTGTTGGAAAGCACATTCCCATGAACCTCTTGAGAAAGGGGAAAACTGCTAAGATGGATGCTATTTCAGTTGTCACCTAAATTACCAAATACACATTGAAATGTAATTTGACTTTACACTCTTATTTAACCCCGAAACTGTAAGAATTGTGCTACATAAGTTATTTGCTACTATCTTATCTTTTTTCTTCTGAGGGAGAGGTGCAGAAGAAGCCATTGGCCTTAGAGTGAGGTTCCTTTGCTTGGATTGATATGATGGAAAGAGAGGCTGTTCTCAATTTAGTGGTCAATGCTTTGCTTATTACATTTCTGGAATTAATAGTAATAAAAAAGAGCTCTTCTTCTTAAAAATGTTTAGTCATTAATGATTTTTTGGAAAATATTAAAAATTCATTGGTATTTTACAGGACAATCCAAAAGCTGTACAAAGAAAGTCTTGGTCTAGATATGATAGAAACCCAGAGTTTATAGTGTTGCAATGTTTGTTATAATCTGGTTCAAAATTAAATATGAAATAATGGAATGTTATAAGTAAAAAGCAACTAGTTATAAAATGAGATTTGATATCTCATTTTATGTTGCTATATATGTTGCTTTTCCAAATTAAGGGCAACATTTTGTGTGTTTCTAATTTTATGCTATTCTGTTTTACATTATTCTAACTTTAAATATTATTTGTTAGAGTGAAGTTTTTGTAAATGTATTGAAGAACTCTCTACACAGCATGTTTTCCTAGGTTGGGCTAAACTTAAAACTTTTAGGATGAAGTTGGTTATTATTCAGCTAAGTATTGTCTACCCTACAGTATCTAATTGATGTTTTTAAGCTTAATAAAAGTAAGAACTATATGAACATAGTCCTCAAGATTTAGTAGTTAGATTTTGTTTTCCCCCCGACTGTCATCAGGTTTCACTTCCTCAGTTGTGGCCATAGGGAGATGCTAATGCTGAAGCTGTTCTTTTCCTTATCTTGGTGGAGACACATGAGTTCACTTGACATTTCCTCCTAAGTGCCTGTTCTTTTCTTAAAAAGTATATTTTATTGATTATGCTATTATAGTTGTCTCAATTTTTTTCTTCCCTTTATCCCGTCCGTCCTGCACCCCCCGCTCCAGTATTCCCCCGACCCTTAGTTCATATCCATTGGTTGTACATACAAGTTTTTTCACTTCTCCATTTCCTATACTATTCTTAATCTCCCCTGTCTATTTTATGCCTATGTATTATGCTTCTTATTCCCTGTACCTTCCCCCCATTCTACCTCTCCCGCTCCCCACTGATGACCCTCCATGTGATCTCCATTTCTGTGATTCTGTTCCTGTTCTAGTTTTTGTTTTGTGTTTTAGGTTCAGTTGTTGATAGTTATGAGTTTGTTATCATTTTACTGTTCATATTTTTGATCTTCTTCTATTTCTTAGATATGTCCCTTTCACATTTCACCTTATCTGGGAAGCACTTTATCTGCCCTGCCATTCTAAATGATAGCTTTGCTGGAGAGAGTAATCTTGGGTGTAGGTCCTTGCCTTTCATGACTTTGAATACTTCTTTCAGCCCCTTCTTGCCTGCAAGGTTTCTTTTGAGAAATCAGCTGATACCTACAGGCTAACTGTCTCCTTTTCTCTTGCTGCTTTTGAGATTCTCTCCTTATCTTTAATCTTGGGTAACTTAATTATGATGTGTCTTGGTGCGTTCCTGCTTGGGTCCAATTTCTTTGGTACTCTCTGAGCTTCCTGGACTCCCTAGAAGTCTATTTCCTTTATCAGAATGGGGAAGTTCTCCATTATGTTTTTAAATTAAGTTTTCAATTTCCTGCTCTTCCTCTTCTCCTTCTGGCACCCCTGTGATTAGGATGTTGGAATGTTTAAAGTTGTCCCAGAAGTTCCTAAGCCTCTCCTTATTTTTTTGAATTCTTGTTTCTTCCTTCTGTTCCAGTTGGATGCTTATTTCTTCCTTTTGGTCCAAATTGTTGATTTGAGTCCCAGTTTCCTTCCTTTTACTTTTGGTTCCCTGTATATTTTGCTGTATTTCACTTTGTGTAGCCTTCATTTCTTCCTTCATTTTGCGACCGAGCTTAATGAATTCTGAGCTTCCTGATTACCAGTGTTTTGAAATGTGCATCAGATAGGTTGCCTATCCCCTCGTTGCTTACCTCTTTTTCTGGAGTTTTGATCTGTTCTTTCATTTGGGCCATATATTTTTGTCTCAGAGCACCTTTTATGTTGTAAGGGGGCAGAGCCTTAGATATTCTCCGGGGCAGGGCAACCCTCTTTGCTGTGTTGTGGCACTGTCTGTGGGGGAGGGGTCAGAGAGGGAATAATGCCATTCTCTTGTTCTGCTCTAGCCCCACTTTCCAACAAACTTTCCTGTGAGACTGGGTCTTTTTCCTGCCTTCACAACCACCACTGTATTTTGCAGCTAGAGGCTTTGAGTCTTTAGTTTTCCTGTCTGTCAGCCCCTCCTTATCCCCTTGGTTCTCTCTCCGCTGGCTGGGCTGCTGGTCTCCATGTCTCTGCCTCTCCTACTGGTCTGGATGAATGTTTTCTTTAACTTCTTGGTTGTCGGAGCTCCATGCAGTTTGATATTCTGGCAGTTCTGGTTGTTTATTGTTTTTAAATTGGTTATTATCTTTCTTTTGGTTGTGTGAGGAAGTGAAACATTTCTAAGTATGACTCCATCATGGCTGGAACTCTGTGAAAACCTAAGAGCCTGTTATAATTTGTGATGATGTGATTTTCAAGCTGGGGTCCACTTGTTGTCTTTAGGGGATCTTGAAATAACAGCTGTATGAACCAAATATTGGGGGGGGGGTGTTGCCAGTTAATATGTTAAGATGAGGATAGCATTTAATTAAAATTTGGCATCAAATTAAATAATTAAAATATTAGTTTTAGCAAAAGAAGTTTGACATAAAATTAGAAAATTTAAGTTCTATATTAGCTTTATGGACATGTAATTTGGACAGGGGAATTAGCTTCTCACCATCAAATATGGAGCACAGGGAGGAGAAGGTTCTTGGGTCTCAGCAGTGACCTTTTATCTTGCAGGCCTGGGCGGATGATGTGGTGAGGTTTCAGAAGATGTTTAGGCACCCGCCCCATGTGCAGCTGAAGGTGGTTGCTGGGAACCATGACATTGGCTTCCACTACCAGTAAGCAGTTCTCCAAAGTATTGCAACACAAGCGCTCTTGCTAACTACAATTTTGAAACTACAACAATTGAGGTGAAAGCTTTACCTGGGCTGTGTGGAGGAAATTTGTGTAAGATGTAAGCTCTGGAGTGTAAGCTTCATGAGAGTCAGCATTTTCTTGGTGCATAGTACACCTTCAGCAAATCTCTTAAATGAGTGACTTGTGTATGCCCTTGGTGATTCTAACTTAAAAGTTAGTTTTAATGGCCAGTTATTTTCTTGGGAATTGGAAAGCAAGATAATTTAGACTTACTAGCTAACTATATTGCGCTTATGTGCCAGCCTGCATTAAACACTTTACTTTCATACATTAACTCATTTAATCTTTATATGCTCCAATTATTTTACCCATTGTACCTGTGGGAAAATGGAGGCCCTGGGCACTAAGTCTCTTGCCATACAGACCTCATGGTCAGTCAGTAGTGGAGCTGAGAGCTGCACCTTGATAATCTGGGGCCAGCAGGAGCTCTGAACTAACAATGCTAGTTGGGGGCTCAAATCCTGAAAGGTTTTTGTGTGTGTGTTCGTGATAACTCTTAAGAGGTTTTTAAATGGCTTATTCTGAAAAATGTGTCTTTTTACAATTGAATGTAGGATGGACACATATAGAATAAAACGATTTGAGAAAGTTTTCAACCCTGAAAGGCTGTTTTCATGGAAAGGAATTAAGTGAGTATTATTTGTGAATTCTTATGTCCATTAGCCTTTGGAAACTTAATTTTTCTAAGGTGACTCCCATACTGGGTCAGACCCATGGTCTCTCTGGCCTGGTTCACAGTCTCTGACAAAGGTGCCTCAGGCTCTTTTCATTGATGGTCCCCATTAGAGTCACCACACTAGTTTTCCCTAACAATCCATGGTGGCGGGGTCATATGACTTTGCCTAATTACCAAAGGAATTTTATTCTGTTGGCACTATCTCTGGGTAATATAAATTTAATCAGTCCACTTATAAAGGGGTATTTTTTATTTGTTCAAAATTTACTTATTTCATTTTATAAAGGATGTTTCTGTGGTTATGGTGTCCTAGGATGTGATGACAAGTGTGCTTGCTCACTGTGCTCTGCAGCTCTGTGCCTACCCGTTCCACCACTCCCACCAGCTTTGATTTTTAGATCAAAGCTTCTTAACCCTTTAGTATGACCACCAGTTCCAGCTCTCCCTCTGCCAGGCAGTTTTTGTGCCCATCTCTGTCTCTGGACCCTTTCTGGTCTCTGTGTGTTTGCAGCACAGTGGACCAGGGAGTACATACACACTATTCTAGCTACAGACCTAGTGGAAAGAGAAAAGGTGGGAGAGGTTTTTTTCCACCTATATTGATTATCTCCTTCCCATGGTATCCAGCACTCTGTTGGCTTTGACTAAAGCAGCTCACTGGGCCCATCAAATGATAAAGTCTATGGGAAGCTCCCAGAGACCAGGTTTCAGTGGGTTCTCTACAAGTGCTCATTCCTTCCCTCCTTTGCTTATAGAACAGTCTCTAGTAGCTTCGTTTCCTGAGTCATAATGGAGACTTGACATAGTTTCTCTTTGGGCATAGAGTTTAAGAAATTTTAATTAAACACACTGATCGTATCATTTGATTAGTCAGGTACTCATCTCTAAAATTCTTTAAATTTCAGGCAGTCTTTATGATAGGTACCTTATTCATGCCCAGTTGATATGAGTGTAGGAAATAAAAGCATATTTATTGGGAGTTTATAGAAAAGGTAACCAAAGTAAAGTGGTTGCAAAGGAGAACCATAATTAACTCCATTTGGGATTATCCATATCAGTCAGCTCTAACTAGCACTCCCACCCCCCAACCCTGCCTGTTTGCTGAGTACACAGACATTACCGAACGTCGCCCACACTGCATTTATGTACTAACAATATCTAACATTCACTGACTGCTTTCTACTGGCAGGCCCTAGTCTATGTATTATTTTATTTAATTCTTACAATGATGATGATATGAGTGTACTATTTATATCTCCATTTTGTAGATAAGGCACAAAGAGGCTACGTAACTTGCCTCAGGACACATGGTTCAGTGCTGAATTTAGTGGTAGTCTGTCCTCAGAGCTTCTGTACTCGGGGTTTCTCACAAGTTCTGGGTTACAAATCCTTTTACCACGTCTTGGACTCCACACCGAATAATGCTATTTTGTTTTCTTAGAATTGACTCCTGCCTATAAACACAGATTAATCGAGTTGAGATTTAAAACTGTTCTGGGGGTTTCTTCACCCTGTGGATGCCTAGCTTTCATTATTGCAAAGAAGGCAATACACAGAAAGCCTCCTGACTTTCTGTTTGCTCCTATCTGCCTTAGTTTTGTGATGGTCAACAGTGTTGCATTGGAAGGGGATGGCTGCAACATTTGCTCTGAAGCAGAAGCTGAACTCATGGAAATTTCTCACAAACTGAATTGCTCCCGAGAGGTAGGAGATCATCTGAATAGTACAGGTCCTTCTGTTCTGGCATGTTCTAAAGGCATTGCCAGTTGGAGCACTTCGTGTTTTTTCAGTCTCTCAGCTCCCTCTTTCCTTCTTACCATGCACTGAATAATGGGTTTGCTAGGTTAATGGACTGATACCTGACCAGAAACAGCGCTCTAGCCACTGTGAGAACAGGCAGCTGCAGCTGGCATCAGCCCCAGTCCTTCTGCAGGTGAGGTGGAGAGAAAGCAGCTCCTTGTATTTGGTGGAACTGCACAGGGGACTACACAAGTCACCTCTCACTCCTCTCTAAATCCTGGACAGCATTTTCCACTTTACCGGAGAAGTGATGCTAACTGTTCTGGGGAGGACGCTGCACCTCCAGAAGAAAGGAGCATTCCCTTTAAGGAGAGATATGACGTGCTTTCTCAGGAGGCCTCACAAAAGGTTTGACAGTGTGCCAGATTCTAAAAGTCACTGAGAGGCAGGTGACTTTTGTTAGTTTTGACTGAGAGACGGAGGGTACAATTTTGGCAGTATCTCAGATATTTGTGTCATTGTTTTGTTTCTACCCACCCACGTAGTAAATCCACTTCTATTTCCTAATATCAAGTTAATAATATCCTCAGCTATTCTTTATTCAGAGTTTTTCCACCAACTTAAATGTATTTGGAAATGTAACTGGAACTTAAAGGTTAAATTTTTAAAGATTCTCAAAATGCTCTTTCTTAAATATATATTTATATAATAACATATAAATGTATTTATAAAATAAATTTATAAATATTTATAACAATAATGAAGTCTGGGGTAAGAGGAATAGATTCTCTCTAAGAGCCTGAACTTACTTTTGATAGGGTCTAAATAAACCAAAGGAGTTTAAGGAAAAATTAAAGCAGTCCTATGAAGTAGGGATTTCGTATTTAACTTAATGAAACCAGCAGTGGCCTAGCTCTGGGCCCCAGCAGAGCTCTGTGCAAGCACTAACCACCCTTTGCTGTCCCCTGGGTATGGTAGTTGCTGTGGTGGCTCCAGCCTCGCCTGGTCCTGAGCGGCCACACCCACAGCGCCTGCGAGGTGCTCCATGGGGCAGGAATCCCTGAGCTCAGTGTGCCCTCTTTCAGTTGGAGGAACAGAAACAACCCCAGTTTCATCATGGTAATGTGAACATTTATTTTCGTCTCAAAGCTTTCATAAGTATTTAAATCAACACAGTAATCAACTATTAATTGCTGCAATCTGTAAAAATATACAAAAGCTGTAAATATACTTCCCCTTCTCCACACGCACACTTAGTTTGTTATACTGCCCCCTGTCTGAACACCTTCCTGGCATTATTCCAGAGGGATGAGGGAGGAGCGGCTTATAGAGTAGTTTATCCTTCAAGGATGGTGATGTCCTCTGATATTAGACTCTCTGTGTTTATGTAAGGAAACTGGATCATTGCTTCATTGGGTGTACTTAGCCATCTTGTCTTGTTGTCCAAATGTGCGCATGTACTCTGGCAGAAGTATGCTACAGCTCTTACAAACTGTTTAAGGATGTTGTTTCAATTAGTGATTACCTGATGTTTCAGCTCCTTTCTTTTGCCCTTGGGTTGTAGCATCCAGTTCATAATGCTTTTGTGTCGGGTACTTCTACTTCATGAAAAGATGGGAAAAACCTCATGTTGTTAAATTCAAAGTAGTAAATGACAACATTCCCCACAGCAAAAGTGTCTACCAAAAAAAAAAAAGCCATTCAGATACCTCTAGGACATGTATATCTAGGTGACACATTGCTTATTTTACCATCAAGTGGCATGAAAAATAGCCTTGTACTCCTGATTCTCGATGACTGTTGCTCTAAATCTCCATGCCTCTCTGAGTAGCTTTCAGTTATGCCCATTATACTTTAGAGGAACCCCTGATTCCCCTCTCACCACTGCTTGGGTAGGAACTCCTTAAGTTCCTGAGGAGGAGAGCTACTTCCATGCCTCACCTAAGTAAGCCAGGAAAGCTGCCTTTCCTCCGTTGTTTCTAAGTCAGATTGATGTGTTGAGCTGTGTGTGGAGTTCTTACTGCAGCATAACATTCTTGTTTTCTTTCCAGGGCAGCATGACACCCACAAAGTATGCCCTGGCCAAGTGCTACCTTCCCCATGAGGACACAGTTCTGATCACATACTGTGGGGCAGCTGGGTTCCTTGTGGTCATTATGTTAGTTGACCTTGGACTTCTAGCCTCACCTTTTCTTCTTGGTTGTAAGCTGCTCAGAAAATTTAAGACAGTGTGAAGAGCAGGAGACTTTTTGCATGTAGTAATAAATATCAGAGCCAAAGAAACTGAACATCAGGCAGTGCTCATGTGAGATGAGACTAAAATAGACTCTTTATGCACATCATAAAATTCTAAATTGTTGGTGCAAATTACTGCAGAATAAATAGTTGATTGTACTGTTTTCATGCTATAAAAATGGAACATGTATTCGATGACAATTGTGTTTTCTCATTTTATCAAATATATGTATAATCAAAGATGGTATCCGTACAATATGTAAATGCTATTAATGTCATCATATGCATGCACTAGACAATCCTTCCTTCCCCAAGGTGGAGCCAGTAGCCTTGGAGCTCACTTGGAATTAGTTGTATACAAACCAAGCACTGGGTTTGCTTCTGTCCTCCTAAAAAGCTGTTTTCAAAGTCCTATATATTATAAGGCTGTACACCGAAAATAAATGTACAGATGCTACAAGCAGGAATATATTGTTTACACAGACTTTTGTACTTCTGTGCTAAATTAATAGAATCAAATTTTTAGATAAAGTGTAATGTTCTCTCCAGCAGACTGAGTTGTTAAATCTGAATTTAATGCCTATCATTGATCAAAATAAATGTGAAAAATTGACAAGGAAGTGGCTTTGGTATTTAAAAATAAATATCTTGATAATTTTAAGCCAGATAGAATGTATTATTTTTGTATTTTTTCTAAGAGACTAGTCCTATTTTCAGTCAAACTTTTAAATAGAAAGTTTAGTTACTGGGGAGTTATTGAGTAATAATGCATGTAACAATATACTATTTCATTTTGTGTGTATATGTGGGGGTATATCTGTTCAGGTTTTCCTTCATGTTTTTATTTTGAAAGTGCAATGAAAACTGAAAATAAGTTCTGCTTTATATGTCTCAGTTCAACTGAGAGTTTTGTCAAAAAGTTAAGAGTGAAAGGGGCAGGATTTGGTGATAATAAAATACGTGTTTGTTGCCTTGATTGTCTATAAAGTTGCCATCCTTTCATGTTAAAGTTGGTAGTATTTAAAAATGGATAGGTTTATAAAGGGTTCTAAAAATGCTAATTACATTATAAACTTGAAAATACTTAACGAAGACTAGAAGACTAGAAAGAAGTTACTGAAGTAATGTAGGCCAGGCCGTGACTTCTCTGGCTCTGTACTGTTGAACTGTAACTTGGACATCATCACAGATTAGCTTTGACCTAAGGGAACTGCCCTCAAAGCTGTGGCTGTGGAGAGAGTATAAAACATCCCTGCTACAGTGACTCTTGCTTTCTAGAGTGCCATAACTTTTGAGGCTGCCTTTGTAAATCTTCATATATTTTGACTTCATATTTCAAATAAAAGTTTTGTAATGTTTCTTCTTCAAAAGGCAAATGAAAATGTCATCCTTTGATTCTCCTAAGTAGACACAAATATTGACACCCTTTTGTCTTTTTCTTCCTTTTTACTTATGATGGAACCTATGGTCAAATGAATGGTTCAAAAGCTTTGACGGTAGGAATAGTTGACCTATTCCCACTGAGGGAACTTGTAAAAGTCTTTAAATAGTAAAATAATCAATAAACATTTTGTCTGGAGAGAAAAAACATCCTTGGTTCCTTGGAAGAAGCTTGTGATGTTAGTACAGCATTAATTATAAGATGTGGAAGAGTTATGTGTATAATATAATACATATAATTTTTAAAAATCAAGGAGTATTTTTCAGTATCCTGGTAAAATGTCCTAAATTCTACAGATACTATTTATTCCCTTTCTTTGAGCAAGCGGTGGGTTATGCTGCCATTTAGCTGTTAGCACAATAAAAACACATTTCTTTTATAGGTATGGCCACAATCAAGGCCCAAAGATCTCCAAGGATTTTTCTTCAGGACTTATACAAAATAATATTAAATTCTATGGTCTGTACATTATAATAAACTGGCAATAAAATAACAACAAAAAGAATATATGAAAGGAGACTGTTGCCCAAGCATTGTGAAAATCTAGAGAATCATTTTTAGACAGGATACCCTTTGCAGTAGTGAATGTGGTAGGTTTTCTGCCTAAATATAAAAGGCTCAAAGTAGCTGTAATTTAAATGCCTGAGGCTAGCGGATACTCAAAATATTACTGAAAAAAAAAAAAAGCTTTTCTTACCATTCTGTAGCTTGGGGCCTACTCTAAATCTTGGGCTAATGCAGATCAGAAGAGGTGGCCTCTTGTCCGTTTGCAGCTTAAAGCTAGAATTGGAAAGCCTGGCTCACTGCATTACACAAGTGACTCTACAATCATGTCACATAACTTGGGAAAAGTGTGCTTTTCCGCCATCTATCAAGTTTTGAATTAATGAACAAATCACTGAATAAATGAATAACAGGGGCCCCCACCCAGAGAAATTTCACTGTAGTGTCACCCAAGTGAGAGTAGATGGTTTTCAATGACAAATGGGTGGGGGTGGGAGGCTAGGGAAGGCCATGTTCAATGAGAACAAAAGCTACAAACCAAACCTGAGGGGAAAGAGGTAGCCAGAGGCTTGGTGGTCACACATGGAGAGGACACAGAGCAGGACAGACGGCAGCATGGATGACAGTGGGAACTCACTACTTTCTACCATGGCTTGGGGCTGACAGGTAGTTTGGAAATAACTGCTCTGCCTGGTGTGGTAGCAGAGAAAGGAGAGCAGGCGGAGAGATGGCGCCAGAAGGCATGCCTACTGCCCTAGACGCCTCATAAGAGTTCGTACTGTTTGAGGTGCATCCTCTGGATGATGTCTCGGCAGTCATTGAACACCCTGCGGATGTTCTCCGTGTCCACGGCGCAGGTGAAGTGTGGGTAGCAGTAGTGTTTGCCATCCCCTGTCGCAGTGCTGATCCTCTGCAAAAAAAAAAAGGCGTCAGTGCAGCAGAGCCCTGGCCACTTCGCCCTAGGGCACATGGAAACGCAGCCCCCACCCCATTCATTCTTGGATCAAAGAATAGAGGGCTTGGGTGTTGTCTTGTTTGTTTGACATAGAAATACAGAGCTGTAGGGAGTGTCTAAATAGTGAACACACAACTGGAAACCCAAAGAATTTTAGCTTACCTCTTGCCCACAGAAGCTTAGAATTCATTTGAAACAGGATGAACATTTAAAAGACAGCCAATGAAAACAGAATTTAGGGTGGAATTTTCCAGAAATGAAGGTCTAAACCAACATCTTTCAGTGGAAATTTTGGTGATAATGAAAATGTTCTATATCCTCCCTGTCAATAAGGTAGCCACTATGCTGAGCTGATGCAGCAGAGACTGATTTTCAGTTTTATTTAATTTTAATTTAAATATCCACACATGACTAGTGGTTCTGTATGGGTATAACCTCAGCCATGTTACTTCCTCCTCCACATAGACCTTTAGCATTTCCTAGGGTGTCCCTGGGTTAAGTGCTGTGTGGCCAAATAACTGAGAAACACTGAGTTAAACATCATCAGTCATGACTCGTGAGGACATCTTAGAGTGACGTGCTCATTTGCATTGTGAAGCTAAGTGGGGCAGTGTGGAGAGGGGCTGTCATGGGCTAAATTGTGCCCCTCCCCCACTCATGTTTAAATCCTAACACTCAGCACCTCAGAGTGTGACTGTATTTGGAGATAGGGTCTTTAAAAAGGTAATTAAGTTAAGATGAGTTCATTAGGGTGGGTGCTACTCAGTAAAATGGGTGTCCTTAGGAGATAAGGACACAAACACACAGAGGGAAGACCATGTGAGAACACAGGGAGGTGGTGAAAATCTACAAGCCCAGGAAGAGGTCTCAGGAGAAATCAGCCCTTCTCACACCCTGACTTCAGACTTCCAGCCTCCAGAACAATGAGAAAATAAATTTTCTTTGTTTAAGCCAGCTAGTCTATAGGACTTTGTTTACGGCAGCCCTGGCAGACTGATGCAGGGGTCATATGGAACTTTCTTCATAGGTGCCCACAGGAATCCCCGATGTCCTCTTGTCCCTCCACTCCCACCCCCTATTTTTCCGCAAAGTAGCTCAGGAATCAGCTGTTGGAGAAATACTGGGGCTCTGCAAGGGTGATATGCAAATGTTCATCAGGTTATGAAAATCCTAAAAGGAGAGATGTTTTTAGCAGCAGTTGGGCTATTCTTGAGCAATTAAAAGTTTTTTTTTTAAGTTAGGGACACCAAAGTCTGTAAGTTACATATCTTTTTAGCCCTAAAACACAAGGTGAGGTGTGTGGCACAAGGAGAGTAAGTGCATAGTGAATGAATGAAAATAGGCTTTCTTCTGTAATAATGTGACCAGTTCCTCTTTGCCTAGAAAGGAATGGAGTTATTACAAAGGTTGTTGCAGTTTGCAAATTTCAAACAGTTTAAATCTCGAAAAAAAGCTAATGTTCATTAAAAATAATATGAATAAGCTTATCAAGGAAAACTGGGCAGTTCTAGACTCTGCCCAGTTTGTTTGGCTGGGTCACCTAGCTGCTGTCTTATTCTCTGAGGCCCTTTCTTAGGAGATAATGGTCAAGGTGAAAGAAATCTGAGATGATCTAGTAAATATGAGGAGGACAGCTCAGAAAACATGCAGGCTTCTTACATGCTAAGAGTATGCAGACACAGGGTTGTGACTACATACTTATCACCTTCTGCTTTAAAAGGTTTGGCAACACTGGCCTTGGAAGAGACTCTCTGGTCTAGGTCTGGGCTGGGGCTTGTAGGTGGTTTCCAGCTTGAGGGACAGATCTGGTTGACTATGACTAGGGGGTGCTGGGGGCTGACTCCCTGGCCCTCCCTCCTTTTGTCTCCTTCCATTCTAAGATCCTCCTGTTTTAAGATGACTCTCCACAGGAAGAAATGACTTTGCCTGGGACAAACCTCCTGGTGGTCAGTCCCCTCCTCATGTAGTGCCATTTAAGGAGAATGCTCAGACAGCACTTGGCCCCTTCTCATGGAAGGGTTCCTCTCCTTGTGCTCTCTCCCTTCCAAGCCCCAACCCCTCTTTACCCTCCTAAAGGACAGGTTCTCCCCCTGCACCTCTCCTCCTTTTATAACCTTTATTCCCCACCCTCTCTTGGGGCCTTGTGTTACCAAAGTTATCTTTTCACCTACGATTTGCTCTCTTCCAGATTAAATACTAATAAATAACCAATTTTGTAATCCACTCTGGATGCCTTCTAAGTCTGGGGCTGAGGGTTCCAACTCAAAACTTCTTGGATGACTCACTGCCTCAGGCAAATCCCACAATAAAAAATGTAAGCTGATGCCTTCCATGTCTTTATTTCCCTGATTTGCAAACTCCATACAAGCCAGGTTTGTCCACTGTTAGAGAAAAGGTTTCTGCCCAAGGACTGAATGGTGGGGACATGGCCATTCATATTCTATTTCTAATCTTTATCTAGATGCCCAATTTGCACACTTGGTTATTGTTTCAATCTCATTAGAATAGCATTTGTAGAACACTTTTTAATGTGTTTTTATATATTATAGTCTTGTAAGATGCTCCTTAAGAAAAGAAATCTTTAATCTACTAGAAGCTAATTTCCCTGAATGAAGAGACTCACAAAATGCATCAGCACAGCAAAAGTTCCTAGAAGTCTGACAACAGAGAAACTTGTCTCACTTTGTTTAACACAGCATTTCCCAGATGGACTCAGTACGCAGCTCTTTCCCAGCAGCACTACCTGTTACTTCCTGGGGATACTTGTTCCTCAGATCTCACCTTGGGACTTGGTTTCTTACCCTTGTTACTTTCTCACTCAATATAGGATTCAAGAGGCAAAAGGGAACATCATAAAAGGAGGGTAGAGAAGGGGTTCCTAGGTGCTGTGCTGAGGATCTGATTCCCATGGAAATGCCCGCCTTCAGCCTGGACCATCTCTGCTGCAGACTGGGTTGATTTCCACTTCTGCACAATGGACATGTGCCAAGTGCTGTCTGGGTATGACTGGAACATGGTCTTGAGTAAGTCTTGGCATCTGTTAGTTTCTGGCTAGTGAAAATTTGTAGCTAGTTATACACTGTGGCTTATTCAAATGAAAAAAAATAGATAAGACAAATAAATATGGTAAACTTTTACCAGTTGGTCAATTTGGGTGAAGAGTATATGGTAGTACAATGGATACTACCCACTGGGTAATGGATAAGAGTATATGGTAGAAAGAATTTATACAATTCTTTCACTTTTTAATAGAAAGTAAAAAAAAAGTCTGTTTCTGAGCAGGTCCATTTTCACATTAATTTTAGCCTCTTAGTGTTAAATGGAAGACAAAGGATTAAAGGAGGACCCAGGTTGGGTGCTGGTATTTCAGATTCTGCTGAAAGACTCTTTCCATTTTGCAAAATACAATAAGCAAAAGGGTCTAGCTTGTCTTCATGCCATTCTTGCTTGTAAGCTGTGTGACCTGAGGTTAGACATCTAATGTCTCTGAACCTCAATGTGCTCAGTGATGAGATAAAGTAACAATACTCCTCTCATCTCTTATAACTTGAGGGGAGATTAAACTAGATCATGAAAGGGTAAGTAATTTTCAAATTGCAAAGAACAATACAACTCTATGGCTGTAGGAAAACAAAGGTTAATAAAATCACTTACCAAGAACAGATCCCTTATAAAGAACTTGGCTCTTGTAACTTTGGGATCTTCTCCTGCATCTGGTGTTGCTGTAGAAATTACAAATGGAATTTTAATTAAGTAATGTGGACCAGAGATACAACTCTGGAAAATATAAAATGAGTTACAAAGTTGGACTGCAGTATACTTATAGCATTAAAAGGCATACAGCTAAAATGGCAAAAAGCTAAAATGTCACTTTCATTTTTCTTTTCTCCTTTCAAATCATTTTAATAGTTACAACTCTCATAGAACTTTCATTTTTGGTGGTGGGGAGATAACTTCCACTCAGATAAAATGAAAGCATCTCATTAAACACTTGCCAAGCCCACAGCTGCCTTCCCCTTCAGCACTCTATGGAGGAGAGAAGACCCAGCAATCTCCAGGAGCTGGGTGCCAGGCCTATGGCTGTAGCTTCAGCAGTGGCTCTGCTCATCTGGACTGTGGGGCTGTGTTCTCATTCCATCTGGCTTGTTCTTAGAAAGACCCTCTCTTACTGTTCCTCCTAGAGACTGCAGCATCTGCAGCCCCTAATTAAAATCATCTGTGGTGACCACTCAGCTCTAGGCCCTTTTGAGCCTTTCTCCCATGCACATTTTATGTTCATGGAATCATTATTCAGTAGTTTCTGTGGCCCTGTGAAACTTATTTTCCTAAACTGTAGGCTTCAAGTCAGCTTGTTTTCATCACTCTCTTCCCTTTTCTGTTACAACTACTGTGGTACTGGGAAGCTCTGCAGTTGCTGAGTCATCCCTGACCTGAAGGCCTGCCATGTTTGGCCAGGACAGGTGCCTGGGCAGGCCCAGTGCAAAGGGGAGAGAGGATTGAGCAGGAGAGGAGCACAGGGTGACTGAGTGTGTGTAGGGTAAGATCATAATGTCACAAAGTGTGGGGAGGAGGAGTAGCATAGCATAACCAGGGTTGGGGGGAACAGTGTCACTGAGAATGTGGGGGAGTGCACAGTGTGACTGAGTGTGGGGGGAGGAGCACAGTGTCAGTGAGTGTGGCAGGGAGGAGCACAGTATTGCTGAGAGTAGGAGAGTGAAGCTTTTACTATTGCCTAGACAGGTCAGTTTTGGCCTCAGCCTGTAAGATTACGTCAGTGTTGGTAGGGATAATAAGCATGGTGTGATTTTGTTTCAGAAAGGTGACTTTTCAGAACTTCAGAGAGTTTTCTGGAAAGCTGAGTGACCGGAGTCAGGGAACCTGGGCTACGAGCTGCATTGACTTGATCCATAAGCTGAGAAGAGGGGAATGAGGGTCAGGACCAAGGCTATGAGGAAGGAATAACAAGGAAGTGTATGTTATCATAGATAGCATTTAGGAAATATCTCCACAGAGCTTGAGTATTGATTGGTCAGGTGAAGGAACAGGGTGAGGAAACTGGTGACTGGGAAAGTTAGAGTCAGTTGCTGAGAGACAGGTAATCCAGCAACAGAGAAGGCAACACAAGGGGTGCTCTGAAGATTACCCTCAGGCAAATGGCACGTTACCTTAGCCTTGGAAAGCACACCGCTCGGCTCTCTGAGGTTAGTGCAGAGGCTGATGAATTTTCTTAACTTCTTTATGGGAGTTTCTAGGAAAGTCCCTTTCATTGTGCTTGATGTAGTTTGGGACTCAAATTTAGGATGTGGTGTTATTTTCCTATAAGCAAATCTTTCCTACAAGAGCCTGGTTGCCCAGTGTCTACTCAAAACTGAAGAATAGAAATTGGAAATGGGATTATTATCTCTACCAGGGTTTGCCTGGACAGGACCTTCTTGGCTTTAGCACTGAAAGTTCCAGGTCCCAGGAACACCCACAGATGGTTGGTCTCCCTGAGAGGTGACCAATGTCTAGCTAAAATCATCCCTGGAGACAAGAGATGTAAACATGGTGGCTGAAATCACAGGCTTCAGAGTAAAGGGTTCAAAGCCTTCCTTGTCCTCACAGGTTCTACCTGACTTACTTTGAACAAGCGACTTTACCTCTCTAAGTCCCACTTTCCACCAGAAAACATAATAATAGTAACTCTCACATAGGGTTATGGTGAGAGTTCAGTGTGAAGATCAATGCAAAGGACTGCCCAGTTCATGGTAGTCCCAACTGAGGCACCAAGAGGTAGAACTTATCCCAACTAATGACATACTCACACCTAAAACCTGCCCTTTCTCTAACTGGACAGTTTAAATGGAAAGTCAAATTCTGAAATTTTTACAAATGGAATCCTACATAGGACATTTTAATACTCTCCTACTTGAGGTGGGGCAGTATTTGAGAGGATTGATATTAATTAACTGACTTTTCTAGATTCATCTGAACTGTTTGAATTATAGTTACAGGGCTATTAAAAGAACAATTAAATCTTTTCCTTAGTCAGGAGAAACTTGTTTTGAAATCTTACCATCTTCAGGAACAGTATAATTTGCATACTCTGGGAAATAATCTTCAATTTTTGATTTCCCTGCCAAGACTTTTTCTGCCAGCATATCTTGTTTGTTCAAGAACAAGATTATAGAGATGGTCCTTAGCCACCTGAAAAGGAGATATAAACACACAAATTTCACATCCTCTGTATGGGCAAGTACATCTAACATAGGAGGAATTTAGTGAAAAGGACAACATTGTCACCTTCCTGATGATATATAGGATTTAGCATTATTTAATATACCAATATCTTGGTCTCCCACTCCATCTATAAGAAAGAAATTCATGATAAATAATGATAAATAAACATAGGAGTTGATTTAGCAGTGTAGCACTTTCTAACTTACATTCACTGAATACATGAATTTACTGGTACCAAAACTAAGGTTTACTTACATAATATACTTGGATTATGGTAGTATGATTTACTAATAAAGGGTCAAAAAAATAGAAGTTAAATGAAGGTACAGGACTCATTAGCTAATCACACAAAAAATAGTTTGCAGCTGCCTTCATTCTTCCCCTGACATTTCTAACTACATCTGAGGTTCTCTAACCTGGAGCAGGATGTTAATCAGGTCTGTATCATTGCACTGGACAGAAAAGGCTAAGGGAAAGGGCTAAGGTACAGTGAAGGTGTAGGCTGGAAAGTTCTTTGTTTAATTAAACAGATGCTGAGAAATGGCTTAACATGAATTCAGTGTGTGCATCAGCAAACCTTTAGAAATTCTGTTACTTCAAAGGAATCAAGCTGATGATTAGTGCACAGGAATCTTACTATGAATTAGAAACACCATCCATTCTTCCCCCAAATGGAAATAGCCTTAAGGTTTTTTCTAGTCAAAAAATACAAAAAAATGTAATTAAAATGGCAAAATTCAAAGACAAACAGAGAATCTTAAAGGCAGCAAGGGAGAAACAGGAAGTAACATTTAAGGGAGCCCTGATAAGGCTAACAGCTGACTTCTCAATGAAAACACTACAAGCCAGAAGGGAATGGCAAGAAATATTCTAAGTAATGAAAAGCAAAGGCCTGTGACCAAGACTACTCTATCCAGCAAGGCTCTCAATTAAAATGGAAGGCCAAATAAGGAGTGTCCCAGGCAAAAGAAGGCTGAAAGATTACACCTCCACCAAACCCCAGCACTGCAAGATATGCTAAATGGACTGCTTTAAGAGAAGGGAGAAAAAGAGCAAGAGAGAGAGGAACACAGGTACAAAGGGGACAAAATGGCAATGAATAAATACATATCAATAATAACCTTCATTGTAAATGGATTAAATGCTCCAATCAAAAGACACAGGGTAGCTGAATGAATAACAAAACATGACCCACACATCTGCTGCCTAAAAGAGACCCACCTCAGAACAAAAGACCTACACAGACTGAAAGTGAAAGGTTGGAAAAAAATATTTTGAGCAAATGGACAGGAAAAAAAGAGCGGGGGTAGCAATATGTAGACAAAATAGACTTCAAAACAAAGGCCATAAAAAGAGAGACCCAGAAGGACACTTCATAATACTCAAGGGAAGAATCCATTAAGAAGACATAAATAGTATAGACATATATGTACCCAACATAGGAGCACCTAAATATATAAGGAAAATTTTAGAGGACTCCAAGAAAGATATAGACAGAAATACAATTATGGGGATTTTAACACCCCCCTGTCAACAATGGATAAATATTCCAAACAAAATATCAAGAAGGATATTGTAGAACTGAATGACCCATTATATCAAATTGTACTTAACTGATATATATATAGAACCTTTCATCCCAAAGAAGCAAAATACACATTCCTTTCAAATGCATGTGGAACATTTTCAAAGATAGACCACATGATAGGACACACACAAAAAAGCCTCAACACATTTCAGAAAATTGAAATCATATCAAGCATCTTCTCAGATCACCAGGGACTGAAACTAGAAATCAATTTCAAAGAAAAAACTCAAAAACACTCAAAATCATGGAGATTCAATAGCATGCTGTTAAACAATGAATGGGTTAAGAATGAGATCAAGGAATAAATAAAAAAATTTCTGGAAACAAGTGAAAATGAACACACAATAGTCCAAAACTTATAGGACACAGTGAAGGCAGTCCTGAGAGGGAAAATCATAGCAATACAGGCCTACCTAAAAATGATAGAAACATTTCAAATAAACAGCCTAACCTTACATCTACGAGAACTTGAGGAACAGCGACAAACAAAGCCCAAAATGAGTAGAAGGAAGGAAGTAACCAAGATCAGAGCAGAATTAAATGACATAGAGACTAAAAGAACAATTGTAAGGATCGATAAGTCAGGTGTTGGTTCTTTGAAAAGATAAAATAAAATCAACAAGACTTTAAGTAGGTTCATTAAGAAAAAAAGGAGAGAGGACCCAAATAAATACAATCAGAAATGAATCACAAGAAATTACAACTGATACCACAGAAACAAAGGATTTTAAGAAGTTAGTATGAATATCTATATGCCAAGACATTTGAAAAGCTGGGTAAAGTGGAAAAATTTCTAGAAAAACATAATCTTCCAAAATGGAATAAAGAAGAAGTAGAAAGCCTGAACAGACCTACAATAGCTGGTGAAATCAAAGTAATAATTAAAAAACTCCTGGCACACAAAATCTCTGAACCAGATGGTTTCACAGAAGAATTTTACAACACTTAAGGAAGAGCTAACACCTATACTTCACAGACTATTACAAAAACCCAAGAAAAGGGAAGACTCCCAAACTCTCTTTATGAAGGCAGCATCATCCTAATCACCAAAACAGATAAAGAAACAACAAAGAAAGAAAACTAGAGTCCAATACTGCTGATGAACATAGATGCTAAAATCCTCAACAAAATATTGGCAAACCACATTCAGCAATACATCAAAAAGATCATACACTATGATCAAGAGGGATTCATCCCAGGCATGCAAGGATGGTACAATATTCATAAATCAATAAATGTAATATATCACATAAATAAAAGAAAAGACAAAAATCGCATAATCATATCAATAGAGGCAGAAAAAACATTTGATAAGGTTCAGCACCCATTTATGACAAAAAAAAAACAACAACCACTCAGCAAAGTGGGAGTAGAGGGAGCATACCTCAACATAATAAAGGCCATATATAAAAACCCTACAGCCAACATCATACTCAAAGGGCAAAAACTAAAACCTTTCTGGCAAAGATCAGGAACAAGACAAGGATGTCCGCTTTCACCACTTCTATTCAACATAGTATTGGAAGTCCAATCCACAGCGATCAAAGAAGAAGAAGGTGTAAAAGGCATCCAAATTGGAAAGGAGGAAGCAAAACTGTCATTTTTTGCAGATGATATGATAGCATACATGGAAAATCCTATAGACTCCACCAAAATTACTGTATACAATAAGTGAATTTGGAAAAACAGCAGGATACAAAGTCATATTCATAAATTAAAGGCATTTTTGTATACCAACAATTCAATATCTGAAACAAAAATAAGGAAAAAAATCTTATTTGCTATAGTGACAAGAAAAATAAAATACCTACAGAAAAAAAATTATTTATTTTTAACCAAGGAGGTAAAAGACCTATACTCAGAAAACTACACAACACTGAAGAAAGAAATTAAGGAAGACACAAACAAATGAGAGCATATGCCATGTTCATGGATTGGAAGAATTAACATCATTAAAATGCCCATACTACCCAAAGCAATTTAAAGATTCAATGCAATTCCTATTAAAATACCAATGACATATTTCACAGATTTAGAACAAACATTTCAAAAATTTATATGCAACCATAAATGACCCCGAATAGCCACAGCAATTTTGAGAAAGAAGAACAAAGTAGGAGGATCACCATAGCTGACATCAAACTATACTACAAGGCCACGGTAATCACAACAGTCTGGTACTGGCAAAAGAACAGACACATAGATCAATAGAACAGAATAGAGAGCCCAAAAAATAAACCCAAGTCTCTATGGTCAATTACTATTCAACAAAGGGGCAACAAGCATAAAAGGGAGTAAAAATATCCTCTTCAACAAATGGCATTGGGAGATCTGGACAGCTACATGCAAAAAAATGAAACTCAACCACCAACTTACACCATACACAAAAATAAACTCAAGGTGGATAACAGACTTAAATATAAGTCGTGACACCATAGAAGTCCTAGAGGAGAACATAGGCAGGAAAATCTCAGATATTCCACACAGCAACATTTTCACTGATATGTCCCCTAGAGCAAGGGACATAAAGGAAAGAAGAAACAAATTGGACTTTATCAGAATAAAAAGCTTCTTCATGGCTAAAGAAAACATCAGCAAAATGAAAAGGGAACCAACCATGTGAGAAAACATATTTGCAAATGATACCCTGGACAAAGGTTTGATCTCCAAAATACATTAAGAACTCACACAACTCCACTCCAGGAAGACAAGCAACCCAAATAAAAATGGGCAAAGGACCTGAACATACACTTCTCCAAGGAGGACATACAGAGGGCCTAGAGACATATGAAAGGATGTTCAGCATCACTAGCCATCGGAGAGATGCAAATTAAAACCACAATGAGATACACATCATAACCAAATCAATGGATCTGGCCAACAAGTTTTGGCCAGGTTGTGGAGAAAAGGGAACCCTAGTGCACTGTTGGTGGGAATGCAGACTGGTGCAGCCACTGTAAAAAACAGTATAGAATTTCCTCAAAAAAGTGAAAATGGAACTGCCTTTTGACCCAGCAATTCCACTGCTGGGATTATACCCTAAGCATCCTGAAACACTAATTCAAAAGAACCTATGCACCCTAATGTTCATAGCAGCACAATTTCCAATAGCCAAGTGCTGGAAGCAACCTAAGTGCCCATCAATAAAGGAGTGGATCAAAAAACTATGAAAGAAGGAACTCCAACCCTTTGCAACAGCATGGTTGGACCTGGAGAGCATTATGCTAAGTGAAATAAGCTAGGTAATTTCTTATATAATAAAGACTATCAGTTGATTTCTCAAAAGGAACCTTGCAGACAAGAAGGGGCTGGAAAGAAGTATTCAAAGTCATGAAAGACAAGGATCTACATCCAAGATTACTCTATCCAGCAGAGCTTTCATTTAGAATAGGAGGGCAGATAAAGTACTTCCCAGATAAGGTCAAGTTCAAGGGGTTCATCATCACCAAGCTTTTATTATATGAAATGTTAAAGGGATTTATCTAAGAAAAAGATGATCAAAACTATGAACAGTAAAATGACAACAACAAACTCACAGCTACCAACAACTGAACCTAAAAAAACAAAAACAAACTAAGCAAATAACTAGAACAGGAACAGAATCACAGAAATGGAGATCACATGGAGGGTTATCAGTGGGGAAGTGGGAGTGAGAGGGGGAAAAGGTACAGAGAATAAGTAGCATAAATGGTAGGCAGAAAATAGAACGGGGAGGTTAAAAATAGTATAGGAAATGGAGAAGCCAAAGAACTTATATGTATGACCATGGATGTGAACTAAAGGGGGGGAGTGCTGGTGGGAGGTGGTGTGCAGGGAAGAGGAGAATAAAGGTGGGAAAATGGGACAATTGTAATAGCATAATCAATAAATATATTTAAAAAAACACTAACAGAACCTTATCAAGGAACAGCCCCATGTTAAGTATGTCTATATAGAGATGGTCTAAAGAGATACTTTTTATAGTTTTGGATTCTTTAGTAAGGGAAGAATTACTATATCTGGAGAATAAAAGTAAAAGTGAGCTTAATGAGACTTCTAATGAAAGAAAATTTGCAAACCAGTGGTGAGACTGAATTTATTAGTTTTATAACCTGTTGTTCCAGATGCTTTCAAAAAGGTCCAGGGACTCTCTCAGCCTGTTGGTGTTGTTATCTTCCCGAATCACCATGTTGTAGCTACTGCAGGCTGCCACATAAATGATAGCGGTGACATCTTAGTGAGAGAAGAGGGAAAAAGTTAGACAGATGGCCACTGGGGGTTATGATAAAGTGCACATCCCACTGCTACCCATTTGCAGGGTACCTTTCTTTCCACCAGCATAAGAATGACCTGAAGTCACTCTGTGTGTGTAACTGATTGTTCAGTAATGCGCTCAATCAGGAGTCTACCCATATTAGCAAATGGTAAATGGAAATTCGGGATCTTAAATTCCTTATTTCTGAGATTCATATTTAAGGCATTTTATGGATGATGTCATTCAAAACTACTTAAACCTAGTAGCAGCAGTGAGTGTGAACATTCATCCCATTTTCTTGAGAGCATAGGAATCACCATTAAAGCACTGGATCCATTTTCTTCTCTCATCCCTCTGGCCACCAACATCAAACATGCTGTGGAAGAACAACAGGACAATTATTTGGGGGTGTGAGGAAGTACCCTGCCCTTCTGTGCTCTTCTCCATTGCTGTCCAGCTTGCAGCCCCACCTGTGCAGCCTCAGCAGACTGCTCAGGCCCAGCCCTGGGTTCTGCACTAGGGTGCTAGGTCGGTATCCACACCCAGTTACTTCTCTCACTCAGCTCTCACCCTGCGGTAATCAGGCTGGCTCAGGCCCCTTTTCTCAGGGCAGCCTGCACAGTGCACCCCCCTGCCCGAGTGTTCTGGCTGCAGTTTCTCTCTACCTACTCCAAGGCCTCAGATCTTTCTCACCTTACTTAAGGCCTTTCCAGTCTTGGACTCCTCCCTTACTTAAACTTTCTGCATGTACCTCAGGACCACAGAATCTGTATTTATTTATCCAAAAGGATGGCAGTGCACATTTGGGATTCTGCTCCCAGAAGCCTGAGGGCTGCAGGTGGGAGCTGGGTCACCTTGGGTCACTTGGCCCCAAGTCCTGTAGGGCCCCAGCAGGCAGCAAGGAGAGAGAGCTTCCTGCCCACAGCTCTGCAGCAGGCCTGCTCTTGACAACACACTTACTGAAAGTTTACTTTGTCCACTTGGAATCGTGTCTCAAAAATCCCTGATGTCAGAACTCTGCATCTGAGAAGGTCCTGAGAACAGGAAGAGAAAAACAAACCAAGTGACATCATCATTCTCCAGAAGGAAAGCCCTGGATAGAATTGTAATAGTTTTTCAAAGAGCAGTTTTTTTTTAATAACAGAAACAACAATAATACAGTAATTAAAATCTCAGATGAAGTGTTCTGTTCCCTCCAGAAAGTTGCAGTTACAGTATCAAGAGGCTTGAGAGATGTGCTTTTATTTTCTTTAGGGTTTTTTTAAAATTCACTGATAAATGTAGCCCATGATTGTTATGCTCCTGACAACCACGTTACACCCTTAGTGTTCTGGGCAGAGACACTGCCAGTGCTCTCCTGGTACAACTGGGGAGCCAGCTGCTTCAGGTTCAGATTGATTTGGATGAGAAACCAAAGGAGGTATAACTCTGTATTCACAGATCATGGAATTTTTGGACTGGATGCTAGTTGATTTAAGATCTCTTCCTCACGTACTTCTATTCTAAGATAAGAGATGATTGCAGTCTGGAGGGTATGAGAAAGCCAGTTTTACAAAGCTGACATCTTTTGTACATTTGTTAGATGTAAGGGGTATTTCTTTCTGATAACAAATCTATTATAATGTTAATGAAGCAGACCCTCCAATCATTCTGGAAGCTGGGAGGTGGTCCTCCCCTGATAGCTTGATGAGAGAGTGCTTAGGACAGCCTATGGAATTGACTCAGGACCAGAAAGGCTCCATTGCTCTGCCAGGTAATTCTGAACTCTTGGAGTCAACCTCAGAGACAGGTGGAGTTCAAGGGATGGAGAAGAGTGCAGACCTCCAGGAAGGGCAGAGAAGAGAGGACCTTCAAGAGGGTCCCACGACCAAGGCCCTGCCAGGACACAGACACTGGGGAGTATTGGATGGAGGCAGTATGAATGGAGACCCTATAACTTCTTTGGAGTTCAGTAGCTCTGGAGGCATCTAGAGGACTCTCAAGCTGAACAATTCAGGGTTCTCCAAGTTTCTACAGATGCCTGAGGGTCAAAGGTTTTGTGGGCACAGAAGGTCTCTATCTGCTACTTAAAAAGGGGTACTTTTCTCTGGCTTAAGCCCTGGACAGCCTGGAGAGTGAGCCTGGAGAGTGTTTGCAACTCAGACAAGGGCCAAAAGCAGAATGGGCAGAGTTTATGAAGCTGGGGAAGTAAAGGGTTAGTTTTCTGTTGAGACCTCCCAAGAGGAATGGGAATTGCTTAGTTCTATTGCACAAATAAAATTATTTTGATATTGGGAATTTAGTACGTCTCAGTGAGCTAAGTCAATGAGCCAATTAACAGGGCATGGTAAACATACTGCGTGTGCATACAGGGTTCACACAATTTGCAAGAAGTAGTTATTTAAAGAAAATTTTCCTTAATCCATTAAAAATAATCCTTGAATAATGGCAATTTCTTTAATCTCACAAGGTTCCAATGGGTAGCTGCAGCTCTAACTTCACATACCTGGTCTGTGGGGGTGTAGTCCACCAAGCTGACACTGTCGATTCTTTCCAGGAAGCTGAAAAGCAAGCCAGCAGTGCTCAGAATGTGCTCTGATGACTTTCTCCTGGTAGTGGGTGACATATGGGATCGTCACACAAGCGCAGGAAGATAGGGCAGCAGAGATCCTAGGGGGTGTTCCCATTTTCTTTCCTGTACATGTGTCTGCCCAGGTAGCATAACATTCCTGACTGAGGGGTTACTGTCACCTCCTTTTTTCTTTTTACATCTGCCTTCCCTCTTCCGTCTTGCCCACTACTGTAGGGTTGGGAGTGAGGGGCCACTCAGAAAGTGGGAGGGGGCACAGGCCTCCTTCCAAGGCTAAGCTAGAGGAAGGCCATGCTGCCATGTAAACACAAAACAGGAATTGAGAGATGTTCCTTTAGCATAATAAGTCCTGATAAGATCCAAAAGTGAGCGGATGTGCACACCTGGTGGAAGCTATAAGACTGGTCCCAGAAGTCTGGTATGTTACACAAATGGAGGCATGGAGAAGTAGGTGGAAAGAAAGGAGATCATATTACATCTGCATGTGGAAGAAGACAGACACAGGTACTCTTCCTCCACTGACCCACCCCTCTCCCCTGATAGAGAGGCCACCCTCTCCACCTTGTCTAAAATAGCCACCTTGTCCATCTCCACACCAACCTTGCTTTTTCTTTACAAAGCACTTACCACGGACTGACATGTTTTACATTTGTTTTTTATCTGTTTCTTATCTGTCTCTGTCTCAAAATTTTAGCCCCCCAGGACAGGTCTTTGGTTGGCCCAGGGGTCCCCAGCACTTCATATAGACCTGCCCCCTAAATATTTGTCTGATGAATGGACGTTTGCTCGCCTCCCCCTCTTGGAGCTGGCAGAGGTAAGTGCTCAGCCCCCAAAGGACACTGTCATGTTCAAGACACAGGAAGAGATGGGGACTGGTTAGCTGGTGGTTTGAAGACCATTTCTAGACAGACAGGGGCAGTGGGGCTTCAGGAAAGCATGTGAGGACAGGAAGGGCATCTCAGTGGCCTATGCTTTCCATGGCCAGGGGAGGCTTCTACAGTGGGGAGAGTGAATGTGTCTTAGACAGGGACAGGGTCTTGCTTCCCTGCCTGGCCAAGCCTGGAAGGTTTGGGTTTCATCACTGGGTATATGAAATAAACCAATGAGCGGGTCTTTCTCTAAGCCCCTGTGCTTGGGGTCATATTGCACAGCACAGGGTGTTACTTACCATCTCCACACGCTCTCTGACCAGACTGCCTTGTAGGTTTTGAGATGCTTTCAGCATGGGCAAGATGGAGGCCAGAGACGCAGTAAAGCCACTTAATTCTTTTGGCCATCTTCACTCCTAGCTAAAGACAGTCCCAGTATCCTGGTGCTGGGGTGACATTCTGGCGGCCCCCTGTCCATGCACCATTGATTTGGCACAAAATCTGGCTGCTGCAGGACCAAGAGGCAACCCTGTGGCAAGTAAGCCACCAGGCTGATGTTATGGATGCCCTTTCAGAGACATGAAGTGGTGGGGGCAGTGTCAGAAATGAGGACATTTCACCTGGAAGCCAGGGCCAGTCCTGCCCAAAGGGAAGCACCTGTGGAGACTGGTCTCTGTCACTACACTGCCTTCTGTAGGAGAGGTCAAAGAAAGTCAACTGTTCCTGGTGGACTACAGAGCTATGGCCAGGTGGCAGGGCTCCTGAGAAGCCAGAGGGACCCTGATCTGCCTGTGGCCTTTCTGGTAGGTGCTGCTGCCTGTGTACAGAGGTAGGTGAAGTGTCGGGGTATGGAGCTGGTGCATGAGATGGAACAGTCTGGACAGAATACAAACAACCCTGGAAATGCCACAGGAGGGAAGATTGTGGGAACTGGAGGAACATGAAGGCCCCTGGGAGCGGAGAGCCCTGCCCTTGCTGGAGACCTGGTTTGAAAACCACAAAGCAGTTTGGCTAAGTACTTGGTGCTCTTGAATTTGGTGGAGTGAAGAGTGCCATGGAGTACACACTGAGTTCCTGACCATCTAGCAGGAAAGGAGGCAAAAGATTAGTGATGAAGTGAGAGAGGTGTCTGCTCCTGAAAAGAGAGCTCTGGAGTGTAACTCAGACAACCAGGAGGGTCTTGGATGGGAAGATGAGCTGTTCTCTGCTCCCATCCCCAACCTGTGGGCTACAATAATTTGATTTAGAAATGATATGTTCTGTTTTCTTGGCTGGGGACATATAATACTGACATATGATACAGAAACCCATCGTCTCTGATTAAAAGGGATGAAAGTAACTAAGTAACTAAAAATTAAACTAAATATAAAGCCTTTGGCTATAATTAGAGTTTAGGAAGCAACCAATTTCTATCAGGATGCAGTTAGGGTGGAGGGAGGTGGGTGACTTGATTAAGATGGTAATAACTAGTATAAGTAGAAACAATGGAATATGGTTTAAAAATACTTCAAAAGTTTCTGATAGATGAGATTAAAGACCGCCTTCCAAAGGAAGCATAGTACCTTCCTGAATGCTGCTAAAAATAAGTAGTTCTGAGATGTTGATGACAAAGGCAAAGATGTCAAATTCTTTTCCCATCCCCAGTGTCCAGGATGGATACTAAAGATCCTTTTGACTTTTTGACTCTGATGCTTAACCATCTAAGTGAGACCTGAGAAGCATCAATGAACATTTCCAAGTGTATCTTCTGAGTTGTTACTGATGCTGAATGGTATTCTCCATTCATGGGTTTCATGTTTGTGCAATGAAAATAAAAAGTGAAAACTCCCTTTGAATGTGAATGCATTTCCCAGTTCTTTGAAACACTCTCTAAGGCAGGGGTGTCAAACTCATTATCTCCAGGGGCCACATCAGCCTCGCGGTTACCTTCAAAGGGCCAAAATGATTTTAGGACTGTATAAATGTAACTACTCCTTTACTGTTAAGGAATTGAAATTACATTCGGTCCTTCGAAGACAACCGTGGATGTCACCGAGGATGATGTGGACCTCGGTGAAAATGAGTTTGACACCCCTGCTCTAAGGAATAAAAGAATAAAATAAAAATCTATAATAGTAGATTTATGCCAACTTTTTGACTAGATCTTTGGTTCAATGCATCTACTTCCCAGCATGTTATAGAGGGACTTCAAATCAGGGGTCCTAAAATGGAAATATATACAGGGATGAATTTTTTTAAATCCTCACTTGAGGACATGCCTACTAATTTTAGAGAAAGGCAAAAAAGCAATTTACTTCATTTTTTCATTTTCTGCTACACCTGAGGATATTTATGTTTGCAGAAGCATTTTTAATCCCATCATCTGGATCTTCCTTTTGTTTCATACTAGTGAAAATAGCAATCCATTGTTTATTTCTCATCTACTGTCTGCCCCTCCTCAAAAATAACTTAAAATTCAGAGTTCTTACAGCCATGGAGTCAATTATGAGAGGGGACAGGAAGGGATCATGAAAAGATGACTTATTCTTAATTTATTTTTATTTTATTTTTTCAAGTATACTTTATTGATTACACTATTACAGTTGTCCCATTTTTTCTCCCCTTTATTCCCCTCTGCTCTGCATCCCATCTCCCACCAGCATTCCCCCTTCCCCTTAGTTCACGTCCATGGGTTGTACCTATAAGTTCATTGCCTTCTCCATTTCCTATGCTATTCTTAACCTTCCCCTGTCTGTTTTCTACCTACCATTTATGCTTCTTATTCCCTGTACCTTTTCCTCTGTTCTCCCTCCTCTCCTGCCCTGCTGATAACCCTCCATGTGATCTCCCTTTCTGTGATTCTGTTCCTGTTCTAGTTGTTCGGTTTGTTTTCCTTTTTCTTTTTTTTTAGGTTCAGTTGTTGGTAGTTGTGAGTTTGTTGTTGTCATTTTACTGTTCATAGTTTTGATCATCTTTTTCTTAGATAAATCCCTTTAACATTTCATATAATAAAAGCTTGGTGATGATGAACCCCTTGAACTTGACCTTATCTGGGAAGCACTTGATCTGCCCTTCCATTCTAAATGATAGCTCTGCTGGATAGAGTAATCTTGGATGTAGATCCTTGTCTTTCATGACTTTGAATACTTCTTTCCAGCCCCTTCTTGTCTGCAAGGTTTCTTTTAAGAAATCAGCTGATAGTCTTACAAGAACACCTTTGTAGGTAACTCTCTCCATTTCTCCTGCTGCTTTTAAGATTCTTTCCTTATCTTTAATCTTGGGTAATGTAATGATGATGTGCCTTGGTGTGTGCTTCCTTGGATCCAGCTTCTTTGGGACTCTCTGAGCTCCCTGGAAATCTATTTCCTTTAGCAGATTGGGAAAGTTCTCTTTCATTATTTGTTCAATTAAGTTTTCAGTTTCTTGCTCTTTCTCTTCTCCTTCTGGCATGCCTATGATATGGATGTTGGAACATTTAAAGATGTCCTGGAGGTTCCTAAGCCTCTCCTCATTTTTTTGAATTCTTATTTCTTCATTTTGTTCTGGTTGAATGTTTCTTTCTTCCTTCTGCTCCAAACAGATGATTTGAGTCCTGGTTTCCTTCCCTTCACTGTTGGTTCCATGTATATTTTTCTTTATTTCACTTTTTCCTCTATTTTGCAACCATATTCAACCATTTCTGTGGGCATCCTGATTACCAGTGTTTTGAAATCTGCATCAGATATGTTGGCTATCTCTTCATTGCTTAGATCTATTTTTTGAGTTTTGTTCTGTTTTTTCATTTGGGCCATATTTCTTCATCTTAGCACATGTGTTACATTGTAAGTGGTGGAACATCTTAGATATTTGTCAGGGCAGGGCAACCCACTGCACTGTGGCTCATATAGTAGGGGAAGGGTTAAGAGGGAACAGTGACACTTGCTCAGCTCTTGGCTGGCTTTCAGTCACTTCCCCTGCGACACACAAGGAAATTGGGCCCTTCTGTTGCTGATTCCTGGGTGGGTGGGTTTGTGATGTTCTAGGACCCTGTGGGCCTCTTGAACGAATTCTCCTGTGAGGGTAGGAGTTTCTCCTGCTGCTGCAACTCCCACAGGTTTTTCCATCCAGAGGTTTTGAGGCTTTCTTTTTCCGAGCTGGAACCCTGGGTTGTGTGGTCTGTCTTGCCCCGCCTCCCCCCAAGTTGTTCCTCCCAGTTTATCTGCATGCAACTGTGGGACCACCTGGTCTGCCAGCCACCACCTTGCCCATTCCATCCTCCAGACACTGCCTTGCTGTGTGTCCTCTCCACCCTGGCTGCCCATTTCTGTCCCTCCTACCAGTCCGGATGAATGTTTCTTCTTTAACTCCTTGGTTGTCAGATTTCCATACAGTTCGATTTTCTGGCAGTTCTGGTTATTTTTGGTTTTTAAACGTTTTATTGCCTTCTTTTGGTTATGCGAGGAGGCAGAGTATATCTACCCACACCTCTGTTTTGGCTGTAAGTCTTAGATGACTTAAGAATCATTTTTTTAAATGTATATATTGGCTTAAATATTTTAAATGATATCTTTTGTGAAAAATTTAGCAAGTTGTAACTCTGTCAAGGTAAGTAAAAACTTTTCTGTTATTGCAATTGATTTCATGATCCTTATTTTCATGATACTGTGGAGTGACAAAGTACCAGGCAATTCTAATGAGCAGCAGGTTAAGATCCAAGCTACTTATGTAACCATGCAGAAACCCCATTTTCTTTAATCTGACATTTTCTCCTCTTGATGTAGACTGGCCTCATCCAAAACCCTGACTCACAACACCTTCCTCTCCCTTACACAACCATTCCCTTAATCATTAAGCCCTCAGAACAAGGAGGTTCTGGTTGGCATCAAATAATCTTAAGAACAAAGCCTGGGTGGGGTCTATTACCACCAAGGAAAATATCTAAACCTGTTGTTTCAGCTCCAGGACCAGAAAAATGCAGTATCCCACTGACCAAATCTTTGTGAAACCAGACAGAATGAGAACATGGCTGACATCAGGATGGGATGCAATGATCAACTACCCTCTACCTTAGCACTGACCAATCAAGAGAGATCACAACCCTAACTCCCGTAGTCACCATGATTAATGATCCCCCCATATATAAATCCATCCCCTAGAAGCCATTGGGAAGCCAGGTCTTTGAGCATTAGCTCACCTGTTACTTTGAGCATAGCACCACAAATAACAAACCTTCACTTTCTTTGTTTCAAGCTGCTGTTCAAGTTTTGTTTTGGCTTTGAAGCATGCAGGCAAATGGACCCATTTAATCTGGTAACACTTAAAAGATTCTGTAGCAGCATCTGCAGAATTTGCAGCTGAACCATATCCCCAGGTGAAACAGTAGTTCATGCACGTATCAGTGTGAGAAGCACTGTATCTTTTTTCCTCCATTTTTACTGCCATCCAACTCTAGGCTCTAATTTCTTTTCATCTGGACAATAAGTTTCTGTGATTCATGCTCCTGCTCCTTTCCTTAGGGTAAAGTCCACACTTTTAATATGGCCTCCAAGCCATTCACAATGTGCCTGATCTCTTTCTTCTTCACTGTTTGCTGCTAAACCCTCCACTCCAGTCAAATCCCATGTAGTTTTTGGCCTCTGACCTTTGTGTAATTCCCACTTGTTTTTCTTTGAAGCCCCAGATTAAATTCAATTCTAACAACCACAGATACTGTATTTCTATTCATGTACTTACTATTTCATGACTTAATTAGCATGATATACTGCCTTATACTGTGATTTAATGTTTTTAAAAGTTGAGGTATAAAACACAATGTGTAAAATGCACTACTCTTGTGTTCATCTGGATGAATTTTTTACATCTGTATACACTCATGTCCATTTTTCTTTTAATATGTATGCCTTATCTACATAACTGCATTGAGTGCCACTTAAGGCAGAAGCATGTCTTTGATTTCTAGAAAGACACCTAAGATAACCAGCACCTGATATATTTTAGCCTAAATCTTTTATTGTAATCAATCATTCTGAATAAACACTGCTGGTTTGTCCTGACACTATTTAGGAGGGAGGATGTATAAACCCTCAAGAGCAGGAGCAAATATTTCAAGTTGGAAGAATGCTATGAAGGAAAAGGACACAAGTGTTCTGAGGGAATATAATGGGGCTCTGGCCATGTTCCCACTGCACCCACCTTACCCACTGTGTACATAGTCATTAGAGAGCCTTAGTCATGATTATGAGGGAGGTATGCATTCACACGAAGACACTAGCAGGAGCACACTGAGCTGGGGACCAATCACACTAGGCCCAGAAATTGTCATTAAGAAAGACACTGTCAGTCCTTCTCCTTATGGAACTTAGCATCTAGTTATAGAAAATCCAACCTAGATAAACCAGGCAGGATTTTTTCTAATGCCCAGTGATTGTAAGGAAAAAAAAAAAAAGACAGGGCCCTGCTCATCAGTTTGTTCAATGTCCACCGGCTTGTGGCTTTTTGTCAATAGTACTGAAAGTCTTGAGCTTTGGATTTTGGCTACAGAAACACTTCCAAGAGGGTGTTGTGCATATTGCAAAGAAAGAATCTAAAACAGAAGGTCCCTCACTTCTGTTTCACAATGTGAGAATGTCTGGCTGACCCTGAGACTGTATTTAATTAGTAAGGTTATCACAGTGGTGCTTATTTTAGGTGGCTCTTTTCCAAATCAAGGACAGCTGGGTAGGCACAAAGCAACCAAGACTCATTGTACATTTCTATTTAAAAGGCACATACATGCATTAACATTCCATCAAGAAGAAATAGCTTTAGTAAGAAAGTTCTCCAGTAAAGTTCATATCATCTGAACTGAAATAAACAGTTCATAAATAACTAAAAATTTATCCTAGGACCATGTTGGGAACTGTACATTTGCAGGCAGGAAAATAAAAAGATACAAATAAAAACTACTAGTAGTTACATGGAAGATTACTTAATATTTCCTTGGTATGTTTGAGTTCGATCTTTTTGAAAACTATATCTATTTGTAGCCTGGGGAAGTTTCAGTATGAGGAAGTATCTTGTTGACTTGAAGAAACTATTATAGTAAAGAACTAGTAATAGGGCTTCTAGAACTGTGCATGAAAATTCTATGCTAACTGAACAGAAATTCAGGTGGTAAGGGTGAGCTTGGGAAAATCACCATGCTTTCTGAACCAAACCTACCTCTGAATTAATTTTTTAAAAGTTTTTAAAACAGTATGCACAAACATATGCAGTAACCTACAATTTAAAATAATTTATTTGACAAACTTCTGTGGTTCGCATTTCAGCATTTCACCAACTGCAAAAATGAGAAAATAATTCATAGGTCTAATGTTTCTGAAGTAATGTTTATGGTTCCTGAAAATATACATTTATATAGTTTGAAATGAACATATTTTAAGAATGCCCAAGCTTATTTAAGCATTATTTAATCTCATAAAATATATTAATATTGTTGGGAATATTTATATTATAAAAGGGTCTTCAATTTACAAAAGGGTTCAACACTAAGCTATTTTCCAAGTTTTAATTATTTTTTTCAGTCTCAAGAGGGGTTACTCTTGCTGTTCTCACACAGCTGCCTTTGTGAAATCACCTGGATAGGACACAAAAAGGGGAGGAATTTTAGAAAGATGTGGGGCAGACAATGGATAGGTGTCCCTTACAGAAGACTTCAGAACAACCACCAGTCAGATATAAAGATACTTAAATATGAAGATCAGTTCTCATCTGCACATGTTTTTCCCCCTTAAACACACTTGTTTGCCCTGGAAAACATGTTATAATGGTGAATCTTTCAAAGGGCCTGGGAGAGTCCCTATAATTATTTTCTGGAACACTGGAATTCTCTTACGGAGAAATCTTCCAGTGAAGGAAAAGAGGAATTTTAAATATCCACAAGTACTTAACTTAGATTAACATACCTGCCAACACAAAAGCAAACTGATGTTCTTCATGTTTTGAGGCTACAGGTTTTCCTTTTCAGCCAGAAATACACACTGCCATTCCAGAAAGGTGGAAGGCAGCACAGCTAGGCTCTAGCCTTAGAGGGTCAAGCATGCTGTTCAATCCTGCATCTTTCCTTCTTCCCTGACTTTCAGCTGCCTGCATGGCTAAGTAAAACATTCCAACTTATACTGCCAAGAATTTTTAAATGAGTTGTTTTAGAACATGATAAATGCAGATAACTAGAATGTTAAATGCTATTCTAATTTTATTTCTATTTTTGGTTGTTAAAATCAAAAGAAAACCTACAAACACACAGTCCCAGGATTTCCTCAATCCAACCAACAGTTCTTTGGCAATGTTAGAGTGAGTTATGTGACTGACATGGTAATCAACATATTTTTGTAAGAAGTCTAATTAAAGTGCTGAAATAGGAAAATAGCTAGAAATGTTAGAGAAGTTCATTTGAAAGAAATGCCATATGTTAAACCCTGTAAATCTTTTAAAAAACTCTTTAACAAATAAAAAAGCAATCAAACACTTTTTCCTTATAATGGAAGTTACATGGCATATTTTTTTTGTTATAAAAGACAACTACCATACAAAAAATTTACCCAATGTAAACAATAAGAGGGTATTACACAAGACTGTCCTAAAGTAATTTTAATGTTATGAAAACAGATTAATAGTCAACTGTAGTCCCGTTTTGATGGCAAAAAATAAACGATACACAGAAATAGCACAGTCCGTAAGTTGAATGAGGTATTGATAGCTCTGTAATCAAAGCAATCATTCTCCTCTTTAATTTTTATGCACCATATGCCAATTTTGTATACTTTCAATTTCACTAAATTAAAAACACCCTTCAATTTTGACAATTCGGGCAGAAAACTGTATACACGGGAACTAGAGATGTGATCTAATTTTTGAGACAGAATCATATACACCAGATTAACTAATCTTGTTAAAATGTAGCTATAAAAATACACATCATAGGCTATACAGAACTTTAAAATCCAGTTAAGGGTGGGGAAAGCTTAGAATTCCTTAACGTATCTAAGAACACTGTAAACCCAAAGGTAGAAGCATCTTAAGAGCATTTCAGCATTCTGGCATATTCAAAGTTTTTAGTGTATAGTATCTCTCTAATATACACAGAACATTTCAAAAAGTAGCTACAGGCATGAAACCTCAGAGTGAGTTCTGTTGTCACACTTGGTCTCGCAGGCGGGCCAGTCTCTGTGATAGTTCATCCTGTTCCGCGGAGGCCACACTTGTGCCCACGGAACCGGTCTGCCCCTGCGGCAGCTCCATGTTGAGGTCCAGGCCGGCTTCGTCTGCCATTTCCTGGAGCAGCATATCCACTTGGTTTTGGGGAGTGGTTAGCGTCGTGGTGCTGCTCATCGTGTCTTCCATTTGCTGCGTCTGGACGTCCAGCGTCTCAAACTGGTGCTCGAATTTGTCCATCAAGGCAGAGATCTTCTCCAGATTCATGGTTTTCAACGTCGCATCCATCGACTTAACCACTCCAGCCATTGACTTGGTCACCTTGCCCATCGTCACCGCCGTTTGGACTCTGGCAGCCACGGCATCGACCCGCGCACTCATTCTCAAGAAATTCACCGCTTGGTTCTTCTGGCGAATGGCGTTTTCAGCATGTATCCTTGCAACTTCCATGTTGCCCTTCTGAATGGCCTTTTTAATTTTGGCCTTTTCGGCCTTTTCCTCCTTGTCGCATTTTTTGGCACTTCTGCTCAGTTCTTTGGCTGCAAACTTTAAGTTGAACAGGTGTTTCTCCATATTAGACATAGTTGAATGGCTCCTCGGGGCGGGCGGTGAGGGCGGAGACGAGTGTTGAAGGAAGGAAGACTGGAGGTCTGCCCGGCCTTGCTGCCCCTTTGTTTTGGTCCTACTTCCTGTTTTTGCTGGGCGGCGCAGGCGGTGACGTCAGAGCTCAGCGCCGGGAGGTGAGGCCAAGGGACAGACCCACTAGAGGGACGCCTCCAGAGCTGAGCTCAGACCTGACTCCGCCTACGTTGCTGTGCTGATTAGAGTGCTCCCTCTGCATTGAGTTCTGCCCAGTTTTAAAGTATTTAAGCTTTAGCAGAGTCACAAAAACTCGTGTACACACCCAGTTTCTTAGGCATATATCTACTGAAACGTGCAGAAAGCGTCTAAAGTTACAGGTAAAAAATACCCAAACTCTAAAGTTGGCAGGCCTGAACGTGTCTGGGCAGAGGGCTAAAAGCTAATAGTGAACTAGGTCTGCCGACTAACACCTTATTTGCATGGGTAACTTCCACTTTCTCAAGGGAACCTGAAACCATTGGTTTGTTAATACATTATAAAACAAAACAAAAATTGTGTCATTGTCCTGCCTCTCAACCTTTGCCTACAATTTGAGCTAGCGTCCTGTGATATCCTTTTGTTTATTCAGTAATGGGCAAGAAAATACATTAAAAACTATGGACCACCAGATTTTTACGTGGCTGGAAGTACGGCTTACAGGTGAGTTGCCAGCAACTATTATCCAAATATCTTTCTGTAATTTAGTTTAAAAAAACAAACAAACAAACCATCATTTACGGACATGATTCTATGTTTTATAAATATCCAAGGAACTTCACTCACATTTTTTGACAGGTTAAATTGTCATTTTAAATTATGCAGGCAGAGAACAGTGATTGGGACCCACACCCACTGGCATACCTCAAAACTGTCACTGTGTATTATACCCTTTAAAAATGCAGGCTTCCAAATGGCAGCAGTGTGCCATAGCCTTTTTTTTCTTAGAAAGATTCCTCAGTACAGCAATAACAAAATATAAGAAGGCCCAACCTGCTCTAATAAGGTTGAAAATGATTACTAAGAACTAATTCTGTTTAGAGATTATTTTAATTCAGAGTCTCACTATCCCTTTGTGCCTCCAAGTGTCTTGCACCACTAATTAAAGGTGTGCTGGTGTCACATGTATGCTCCTAAAACACAGCTATGATTATATCATTCTTGTGCTCCAAAACCTGGGCAAAAAGGTAAAACTCCTCTATGTGGCATAGTTGGTCTCCACTCTCTTCCCTTTCCATCCCCTGTGAAGTAGTTAAACCAGAGTGAAGCCTGGAATTTGAGTGTCATCTGTGTTATCTGATCAGGGTGGAGCTTGAGGATGGATGCTCCTCCCTCACACCCTGGGCTCCCCTCCTGTTCATCTCTCTGCCTGTCACCCTCCTCACAAACCTCCTCCTCCAAGAAGCCTTCAAGGCCCACTTCCTCTGCCACAGCATACATGGTAGACTATCTGAGGGGACAGACCACCTATTATATCACGAATGGTGTGGAAGCAGAGAACAAGACTTATTCCTTTCCCCCCAGTGGATAGCAAGAGCTCTGGACACAGTAGGCATTACCTCCAGTGAGGCTTTGCTGAACTAAATGTGGTTTGCAGGGCATAGGACATTACCTTCATTAGCAGCTTGGCCAAGATTACTTTTCCCTAAAGTAGAACTGTTTCTTCACATGAGACATTTCCAGAAATAGAATATAAAGGACAAAGAGAAGAATCTATTTTAAGTGGGGCTACAGGGCCTACGCCCCTTCTTTACTCAACCCCATCCTACCTTCCCTTTCTTTTGAGTCCCTGCCTTTCCTTGCATTTAGCAAACCACTTCCCTAAACCTATTCTGTGTTCCACAGTTTGCTTAATGACAAATTCTCACTAGGCGGGGGTGTTTGTGATATAATCATGAGAAACTTTGATAGATTGTGAGGATAATGACAACTAACATTTATTAAGTACTGATGTGCCAGCCATTGTTCTGGCTACTTCACATGAATTAACTCATCTCATCCTCATAAACCTTATGAGATAGACACTAATCAACACTTCCAATTTATAAGTAAGGAATCTGAAGCACAGAGAGATAAGTAGCTGGCCTATGACCACCCATCTGTTGAGTGTTAGAAATAGGGTTCCATAAGTGTAACAGGGACCAGTAATAAAACACTGGGGAGTCCAATAAGTTAACAAAAATAAAAGACTGAACCCTGGCTGGCGTAGCTCAGTGGATTGAGCGCGGGCTGGGAACCAAAGTGTCCCAGGTTCGATTCCCAGCCAGGGTACATTCCTGGGTTGCAGGCCATAACCCCCAGCAACCACACATTGATGTTTCTCTCTCTCTCTCCCTTCCCTCCCTAAAAATAAATAAATAAAATCTTAAAAAAAAATAAAAGACTGATCATTTTTGGATTAAAAGAAGTTGATTTACCAATTGTCTTCTGAGAAAATTGGGAAGTTGCATTGACTGCAAGGTTAATATCACTAAGTAAGGTTGCTAAAATAAGTTACCATCCCCTGAAGCTACATTCACTGAATAATGGCAAGTCTCCTCTCCAGGCTGATCAGACAGTCTAGAGAATGGGGTGGAGTTCCAGGAGCCACATTTTCAGAGACCAGGGCAGACTGAAACACAGAAGAGAAGACTGACCTCATGTTTGCCAGCTGCCCCTCCTCTCCCTGAGCTGGGGATATTCCTCGTGACTTTGATTCAGTTTAGCTTTAAATCCTAGCTCTAGAAATCACCCTTCTCTCTATCTATATGTATATATACCACTCAGAGACCTAGTCTTTCTCCAGGATAATCAGCAATGCCTGAGATAGCAGAAGACAGTAACCTGGACCTGACTAATGATCACAAGGTCTGGAATTTTGGCAGGCTAAAGACAGCATCTTGACCTAAGTAATTGTTTCAGCTCCTACAGCTGGTTACTTCCCAATGAAACCAGACAGAGGGAAGCTGGAACAGACCTTAGAACTGTCCTCAAGACATGAAACAATGATTTATTACGCTTACCTCACCTTCAACCACTCAGCTCCCAACCCCTCTGCAGTGTCTTGTGACTTGCCCTGTGTAATCTGTAACCTGCACTACATCGAGGAGATTGGGCTTTTGAGCATTAGCTTCTCATTCTCCTAGGTGGCACCATTCCTAATAAAATAGTCTTTCTTCACTGCATTTCCCAGTGTTCAGTGTTTGGTTCTGGGACAAACCCTTTCTGTTTGGTAACAAAATCCTATAACAAAGTGGAAGAGTCCCTATCACTTCTGTACTTCTATAGTGTGCTATTATCTCATTCAGTTTCTCTCTGAGACAGTGATCACTTGAGGTCTAAAGGAAGCCAAAAAAGAAGTGTTAACTTTAAAGTGGTTTTGAATTAAGTGATCAGATATGAGATATCTGAACTAAAATATAATGAGTGCCCACTCTTCTATTATATTTGATGGAGTTGGGCTACAATTGTCCAGCTCATGCCTGTATTCCACAAATATTTACTGAATTCATGGCTTGGGGGATGAACAATATAGGGGATAGGTAAATCACTGCAGATGTGATGCATTTGTAATGTGCCATAAAGCAGAGATATTTATTTCCTTCAGTGTTTCTTCTTAACAATTGGTGCATAGAAGTTTGTGCTGGCTGTGCTTTCCTGATAAATTTGACAAGTGAGGCGTTCTAGCAGATATTTCTTTTCCAGGAACCATTAAGATGCCTTGGGACATGATTAACCATGTCCTAAATACAATTAATTGTAGCCAAGATTAACATCTGGAAAACAATATTTAATAATGAATCTTGGTATACTGCAGGAAAAACAAAATGTATTTTTTAGTTTAGGAGTTAAAAGAGAGTTCAAAGTTGATTTAATTTCAACTTACACTAGTGTGCAAAACTCTGCAAATTCTTCCATCATTTACATGAAATAAAATAAGGAAACAAGCACAAATTGCATTTAACATGGCTCCTGGTCATTGGAAGCACTCCGGTATTTCCTCTGCAGAGGCTCACCATTGTGTGTCTGTCACAGCATCATTTCCCAGCAGGCACCCATCTCTTAGCCTCATGAGGAAGTACATGGTTGACCAAGAGGAAAGAATGAAATTCTTAGGACTTCAGGATAAAGCCTCTGAGAAGGGGGTCATGAGAGCCGCTCTATTTTCAGAGACCACATATACTGACTTGTTCAGATACCACTTGTCAGAGACAGAATTAGAATGAGAAATGAACCCTCAGATCAACATTCACTTCACATGAGTTTCTTATTTGAAGAAATCTGAGATGTCATTAAACATGTTCAATTGTGGATAAAATTATTCCTTTTTTTTGGAAAAATCATCTATTAAGTCTTGTGGATTTTAGAAGATATATTTAGTCACTACATATATCTTAGCAGAGAGTCACAGTGTTAATGTAACCAGCTAGGAGTTAACAAAAGAGAAGGGAGCTAGACTGTTTGAGCCTGACTCAGTGGAAGTTATACTTAATCAGGCTTAGGTCTGGAACTTACAGCTTCAGATACCTTACCATGACGTAAGATGGTGGCCATAAAGAGGAGGTCTCTAGCCTGGGAAAAAGATCAAATTGGATATAGGGAGGATACAAAACAAGCCCACAAAGAGCCAGGAAAAAGATTGGTTTGTTTGGAAAAAAAAAAAAAAGCCCAACCACTCTCAAGCCCTAGGTAATATAATCAAAGCTTAACAAAGGCCCATCTCAGTAGCACCTGTTCGTTTGTGCGTTTCCCCATTTGTTTACATATTGTCTCTTCTTGCAGCCATACAGGTCTATGGTCAGGCTCCAAGCACAGCTCTAAGCACCAGCTGGAGTGAGTCCAAGAACAGAGACTAAACTAGCTGTATGGGGACAGAGACTGAACTGGATTAAACTTTGGCATTGACTGGACTGAATTGCCGATGCTGGGCCAAAGGCGCAGAATCTCTGGATACTGGTACTTTCTCTGGGCTTGGGGAAGAGAATGCTGGACTTCTTCCATAGCAGAATGGAGCTGATCCATCTGTTTGGTTGTGAATGAGACACTGAGCATTTGGAGGAAGTCCTTAGATATTGCTCCAATAAATCTCACCACTACACCTTATTCTGCCATGTGGTGGTCACTGAAATGCTTTTCTCACGACTCTGTAGAAGAACCCCATTTAACTGGCAACAACAGCAAAGTGATTTCTTTTGTATCAGTTACTGCCTGACTCAGGTAACTGGTATGAGGAAACTTTCATTCCCTCTTCACAGAAATCACACATATAGATTCACATTAATATCAAGTAGAATAAGAAGCAATGGCAAACCATGCACTTAAGTGGTTTCATGTTAACAAAACTGCTAGTTCTATTTGTGTTTAGATTTCCCTATGTTAATACAAAAGAATAAAGCTTGTATTTCAGAGGTTGCTTTGATATCATGGATTCTAATTATTATGTGATCAATGAAGTTTGGTGTGACAAGAAGAAAATTAATAGATGTCCTAAGTTAAATTAGAGTAGGCCAGAAGATGGAAGGAAGGGACAAAAAGGGGTTAATCAGTTAAAAACTGTAGGCCAGCTAATAACACCACTCATATTCCAGAGTATATGTTGGAATTTCTGATTAACTTCCAGGTGGCTAAAAGAATAGCCAGGTTCCATGGAATCCCAGGAGCCTCCACTTCTTGTTTACACATGAACTTTCCAATATGCTGCCCACAGTTTATCCACATGAGCAAACACTTCTTCCTTGTCTACCCTGTGCCTATTCCAGAACTATTCCTGCATCAGCTTCTCTCACATCCTTTGTCTACAGCCAATGAAAATTCTTTCAGAATGTGTTGTATCTTTCTTCCTCCTACTTGGTATATAAAAAAACTCAACAACTCCAGGACAGTGGACATGCTTGCCTTTTCTGCCTGGCCATGCTGCGAGTGGTTTAGGCTTCATGCTCCAGGACCTGGTATTTTTCCTCTTTTTCTTTCCCTCTATCTTTTTTTCTCTCTCAAATCAATCAATAAAAATAATAAAAAAATACATCAAGAAAAAGACTTTCAGCCATGGAAGTTAAAATTTTTGTTTCACAGGTGTAACAAAAACATTTAATTCTAATCACTGACACACACATTATCTTAAGGTTTTGCTTTCTTTTATGAATGATTTTGATATAATGTTATCAAAGGGCAAAAACTCTCAGCAAAGTGGAAACAAATAAAAAACATACCTCAACATAATCCAAGCCATATATGACAAACCTATAGCTAACAACATAAGGTACTCAACAGGGAAAAGCTAAAAGCATTTTCCTTAAGATCTGGAACAAGACTGGGATGTCCCCTTTCACTTTTTATTCAATACAGTATTGGAAGTCTTAGCCACAGCAATCAGACAAGAAAAAATAAAGGCATCCAAATTAGAAAGGAAGAAGCAACACTGTCATTATTTGCAGATAACATAATACTATATATGAGAACCTTAAAAATTCCACCAAAAAAGTACTACAACTGATGAGTGAATTCAGTAAAGTAGCAGGATAGAAAATTAATATTCAGAAATTGGTTGCACTTTTATATACCAATAATGAATTATCAGAAAGATAAATTAAGAAAACAATCACATTTACAATTGCATCCAAAAATACCTAGGAATAAACTTAACCAAGGCAGTGAAAGACCTGTGCTCAGAAACTTATAAGATACTGAAGAAAGAAATTGAAGATACAAATAAATGAAAGCATATGTATTTTGCTCATGCATAGGAAGAATTAATATCATTAAAATGTCCATACTACCCCAAACAATCTATAGATTCAATGCAATCCCTATTAAAATGCCAATGCTGTTTTTCACAGAACCAGAACAAATAATCCAAAAATTTATATGGGGCCACAAAGACCCCAAATAACTACAGCAATATTCAGAAAGAATAAAGTTAGAGGTATCACACTACCTGATATTTAACTATACTACAAGGTTATAGTAATTAAAACAGCATAGTCCTAGCATAAAAACAGACATGTAAATCAATGGACCAGAATACAGAGCCCAGTAATAAACCCACACTTATGTGATCAATTAATATTTGACAAAAAGGGCAAGAACATACAATGGGGCAAGGGCAATCTATTCAATAAATGGTGCTGGGAAAACTGGACAGGTACATGTAAAAAATATTCTGTATACAAGAATCAAAGTGGATTAAAGATTTAAATGATAGACTCAAAACCATAAAGCTCATAAAAAACATAGGCAGTAAAATCTCAGACATTTCTCTTAGGAATATATATATATATTTGATATATCTCCTTGGGCAAGGGAAACAAAAAATAAACAAATGCTACTATATCAAACTAAAAAATTTTGCACAGCACAGGAAACCATCAAAAAATGAAAAGATGACCCACTGAATGGGAGAAGATATTCACTAATGATACATATGATAAGGGGTTAATATACAAAATTTATAAAGAACTCATACAGCTATGCAATGGAATATTCCTAAGCCATAAAAAAGAATAAAATCATATGTGATAACATGGATGGAGCTAGAGGGTATTATGCTAAATGAAGTAAGTCAGGGAGAGAAAGGCAAGTACCATATGATTTTACTTATATGTAGAATCTAAAGAACAAAATAAACAAAACAGAAACAGAATCATGGATGCAGAGAACAAACTGATGGTTGCTAGATGAGAGAAGGCATGGAGGACTGCTTGAAAAAGATGAAGGGATCAAGAAATACTAATTCATAGTTACAGAACAGTCATGGGATGTAAAGTACAGCATAGGCAATATAATCAATAATATTGTAATAACCATGTGTGGTGCCAGGTGGGTACTTGAGTTATCAGGGAGATCATTTCATAAATTATATAATTGTCTAACCACTATGCTCTATACCTATATAATTGTCTAACCACTACGCTCTATACCTGAAACTAATATAAAACAATATTGAATGTCAACTGTAATTGAAAAAGGAAATTAAAAAAATTATCAAAGGGCAGCTTCATTACTCCCTAAATCCTACTTTAAAAACTATTAATTATACTTCTTAATATTGTGAACACATTCTCACTGTGTATTGGGAGGACAAAAGTACACTATAATGTATTTACAACAGTGTTCAGTTTTCTCTGAGACAGTAGTAGAATATTCTTTTCTAAAGGAGGCCATGTAGTAGCAGGTATCAGTACTTCATTTCTTTTTATGGACGAATAACATTCCATTGTATGGACAGATCACACTTTGTTTCTCCATTCATCATATGATAAACATTTGCATTATTTCTACTTCCTGGCTATTTTGGATAATGTTGCTATGAACAGGTATTGTGCCTTTATCTGAGCTTTACAGAAAAATTAATTTAAATGTGTATATATGAGAATGGAGAACTATGAATGGTAGAGAAAACAGAAAAAGAAGTTATAAAAGTCCATTCATTTAACAAGAGGTTTTTGAATACCTATGGCTAGGCATTTTGGCAGGCACAATGGTAAACAATAATTCCATGTGAGCAGTCATCCACAACAAAGTTTAAAAATCTTGATTAGACTAGTTATTCACTGAAGAAGTATTTAATGAGATGTTATCATGTTAGGTACTGAATAGAGAACAACTCAATCCTAGGAAATGACTTCTTATAAAATTCTCTGTCATTATAAGTTAATTATATTGTAATCAGTCTGGGGAAAAATTGTAATCAAACAAAAGTTACCACTAATTTTCATAATGATTTTTTGAGATATTAAGATATATTTTCAGTATGGGAACTATATTTTGAATGAACATATTTGCTTTTCCATTTCTTTTCTACCTTTTTCTCTCTTGAAATAGTTTTAAAAAGATAAAGTAAGAATATGCAAAATCTGAAGTTTTAACAGGTCTTATTCTGAATATTCTCAGCAGTGTTCCTATATTGTGACCACACTCAGCTGAAGCACATGGATGAGACAGAATTTGTTTCATAGTGTAAGGAGTACTGAAGGGGACCAAAGTTTTTCTACTATAAGCTGCCTTCCATGAAGATGATTTTAAGCGTTATTAAGAAACAAAAGACTCAGAAGAATCTATGCACCTCTCCCCTTTCCAGCTCAAGAGATTCAGATGGAAAAACATGCTTCAGGAACTATAGCATAATCATTAGACAAGAAGACTCCAAGCAGGAGCCTGTCTATTATATCTCCCCAATCCATGACTCCCTGCCCTGCTTTCATACTTTGTCCATAGTATCACATATGCCCAATTTTGCCTCACTGACTTCAGAATTTTCATGCTTTGTGAATTCCCCATGTTCACATATTAAAATTTTGATTTTCTGCTGTTAGTCTGTCTCTGTTCATTTGATTACAAGCCCAGCTAAAAGAACCTGGAAGGTGGGAGGAAAAGTATTTTTCTTTAGTTCCCATGTATTTACTTCTATCCAGCAATCATTAACCACTTTTAAATAGAGTCTCTGTTTGTGCTTTTTTCCCTTTTCATATTAAATAGAAAGCCTGTGAAAATAGGCAGATTCAAATGATCAGCAGTCTGAAAACTAATGTCACTGAGGTGTCCAAGTTAAAATTTACAAGCCAGTTGCAAAAAGGAGCCTCAATTAAAGTTCATTTAAAGTGCGTAAGTAGCCCTGGATGGTGTGGTTTAATGGATTGAGCGCCTGCCTGTGAACCACAGGGTTGCTGTCTCCATTCCCAATCAGGGCACAAGCCTCTGTTGTGGGCCAGGTCCCCAGTAGGGGGCGTGTTAGAGGCAACCACACATCGATGTTTCCTACTCTTTCTCCCTTCCTTCACTTCTGTCTAAAAATAAAATAAATAAAATCCAGAAAGAAATAATAAAGTTAGTAGCTAAAGTGATCATATTCAGAGTTGTGCAACCACTTCCATGATCATTTTTAGAACATTTTCATCACTTCAAAAAGAAACCTTATACTCATAAAAGAGTTACTCCTCATCAGAATCTGCCTGAACCCACCCTCCCCACCCTGGCACTATGCAGACCTAATCTACTGTCTGTCACTGCAGATGTAACTCTTCTGGACATTTCATATAAATGGAACCATACAATATTTGGCCTTTTATGTCCAGCTTCTGTTTTCAAAGTTTCATCAATGTTTCAGCATATGTCAGTACTTCATTCCTTTTTATAGCTAAATAATATTCCACTGTACAGGCATGTCACATTTAGTTTTTATCAGTTGATGGGCATTTATCTGTTCATTGGTGGTTTCCATTTTTTAGCTATTATAAATAATGTTGCTATGAACATTTGTCTTGAAGTTTTTGTGTGGACATATGAGGGGGAACTCATGAAAAACCAAAATTACCTTCTGGAAGGCAGACCTCTTTGTAGTACAGGCTTCCCCTGCTAGGTGAGTGCTCTAGGAACCCATCTGATTCAGTGTACCAGCCAGCATTGTGGTGAGAAGCTGCATTCAGTTTCAGTGAAGTTTTTTGAAGACTCTTTCAGTGCATTTGCCCATTTCATGATGGGTGATTTATGAACACACCTGTCCACACTACACTGAGTGTTCAGCAGTTTTTGACCAAAACCACATGACCTCCATGCCCAACCTTCCCTATTCACCCAATCTCACCTCCAGTGACATTTTTTTTGTTTCCTCAGATGAAAAACATCTTCAAAGGGAAAGGTTTTGCTGATGTGGAAGAGGTGAAACAAAAAATGGCAGAAACACTAAAAAGCATTAAAATTGTTCAAAAACTGTTTTGAGTAGTAGAAACAACATCTCAATAGGTCTATTGCATCAAATAGAGAGTTCTTTGAAGGTGACTGAAATTTACATGTATAAGAATAAACACACAATTTTTTATAAATAAATTCTGGCTTTCTGAGGCCCCACCTCAGTACTTTTTTACTTGAGCAATGAGGACCTCTATAGAAGAAAAACAACTACCCTGGCTTTCGTTTGCAAGCTGTTAAAACATAAATTAGAAGGAAATGTAAGTTGTTGAGAGCGGCTTTACAATCTGGAAAATGGGTGCTCCTGTGACAATATACTTATTTATAAGCTTAGAGCCAGGCCTCAACACTTTGATAAGTTAGCAACTAACAGAGCCTGATGCACGTTTGATGCTCATACAACATTTGTTGAACATTTAACCTACAACAGTCTTCACAATATTTAGGTTTAAAATTTGAAATCCTGGATAAATTAAGTAATATTCTGGTATAGAGTAGTCCTGCGTATTCTTAGGTGCTTTTGTTTCCTTCTCTGTAAAGTGAAGATAGAGTCTGGATTAGTGTGAGGATCAATTTGTTAACTCATATACTGTGCATAGAATAGCACCCCCCCATGGTAAGTTTCGATAATGATGAGCTATTTTGCAGCTACACTTTGAAGCTTAGAAATACAGGACACACCTCTTAAGCTATGCACAAGCTGTACACTTTGTTAATAGTAGTACTTAGTGGTTTTTGATCTGAGTTCCCTGGGTTCCTTGTAAGTGTTTCAAAGAGTTCAATGAACACTTAAAAGAACTGTACCAACACCCTTCATGTACACAGATGTCTTAAATACCATACTGCAATTTGGGGGGCATCACCAATGTATTAATTTGTGCTGTTGTGTTCCTTATTTTCTTTGGCCTTCTGCTCACATCTATATATATGTATATTTCTCTTCCCCCTACATTTTATTATGATAAAGTTCAAACATACAACATACTAGAAATAATTTTATAGTGATTTGAATGCTTGAATATCCACCATCTAGATTCTGCCATTACCATTTTATTGTACTAACATATCTATCTACCTATCCATCTTATTTTTTATGCATTTTGAAGAAATTGCAGACACTAGTACACTTCTTCCTAAATACTTAAGCATGCAGCTCTTTGTCTACAGATTAATATTTGTTCACAGTTTTTTATGTAAAATTTAGGTCCCAAGAAACACAAATACTGAGCTAACTGTATATTTTCTGAGTTTCGACATATGTATGTATCCGTGTAACCCAAACTATCAAGATATTATGTGATATTTCAAATTCTGGCAGATGTGTTATTTGGAAGGAAGGTTGTAGCAGAGCACCAGCCATTGTTTAGATGATGCAGCACCTGTCTCACAGTATAACTGTAAAGGGAGGCCCAAAGGCACAGGGGATGCAGTGCCCTATGCAGTGGGTGGGGGGGGGCTGTCCCCCATACAGGTGAGCCCAGGCTCTTGTCATGTTGGGGACCGCCCTGCCTGGTCTCAGGAAGCTGTAGCCCCCCATGACTTAGCCTGAGTGAGAGACCTCTGGACCAGGAGCCACTAAGGAGATAGAAACTTATTTCCCTGGCATGAACGCTGCCTGTTCTGTGCCTAAACCTCCTAAGCTTGATCAGTTAGCCAATGACGGGTAAGATTTCCCATGGAGGGAATCGCCTAAGACAGGCATGATCACGTGGAGGCTTCTGGGAAGAGACTTGAGGCTGTGGAAATGAAGGGGCGATGGACATCAACCCCTGCCCCCTCAGCTTTGGCAAAGCCTGAGTCCTTGTTCTTAGATGTGAGAAATCCAAGTCTTCTCCTGGCTGCCTTTGTCTCCTCTGTTAACTCAGGCCTGAGGAAATAGCAGGGGCGGTACAGCCCAGACCAGAGACTGCAGACCCCTGGGGTAATCAGGCCTGGGACATAGAATATGCAAGATCCTGTGAGATCTGTTTGCTGGAGGATGTTATTAGATTAGAATTTGTAGGCACAGACAGGAAACTAAAACTACCCTTTGAGCCCTGTTACTCCTTTCAAATGATAAAATTCCAAGCTCTGCCCAAAATCACAGTGGGGATTCTGTCTGCACCTTTGTAAGTCACCTACTTCTTTTGATCTTTTCTGCCAGACTGTGAATCCACAAATTAAGTCTGTATTCTCAATAAAAATCTGTTTCGGAATAGATACGGGGCACTCTCCACTTGAGAGAGTGGCCATTCTGTCCCTATTTCCCCACAGGACCTGGTTGTCTCTGTGTATGTATTTCTCGTGTTTCGACGAGCATCTACAGCAGGGATGGACACTGCTGGCCGGTATCCGCCACATTGTCACACAGTAACTGTCACATCCTCACGTAAAAATGTGACACATTTTCGTGCTAGACATTATTTGTGTCTTTAAAAATTTAAATGTCTTTCAGACTTCATGTTATGTTAAGAACTTAAGTTGTTAGAGGCTATTAAGAATTCAACTTGGAAAAACATTGTTATAGTTCTTTTCACATTTCTGCATAATTTAACATAAAATGTCTCCTGTGAATACAAGGGAAACAACAGTGACAACAAAAGCCCAGTTTTTGCTACCATTTGCTACTACTCATCTACATAAGCCAGAATATTCTCATACACCCCCATCCCAGCAGGAAAAAACTGGATGTTGAGTCTAGTGAATCGCCATCTATGATAGTGGAATTTCAGTTTGTTTTATTCAAAATGGCCCCACAGAACTTATAATAAATAAATATGATCAATGTGATATCTAGAACATATTTAACTCTAATAAATTACCACTTTGGTATGATATGTTTATTCTAATAAAGTACCACTTTGATTTGGCATTTGATATAAACGGCATTTGGTCCTGTGGCTACAAATTTTGTAAACTGATTCTAGCATTTAATCTGGGTTCTCTGGAGCCTGGTGTATCTGGGGGTCAACTGAGGGGCCACAGAGGAGAGCAGGAGAGGCTAAGGGCCAGTAGTTGGGCTCCTCACTGCCATTGATCCCTCCTCACTGTTGTCACCTCACACAGAACACTGTTTGAATAAGGGGTCTTACATCTAAGAAATAGTGGAAAAGTATTGCTTTAATTCAGCAAAACATTATTATTATTCTTTTTACCATGTATGGTTCAAGGGCTTGATTTTCAAAGCCTTCAAAATGAACCTAACAATAGTTAGTGAATGGGAAATATTATCAGAAACTAGTGTGACATGCTTCAGGGACAAGGACTTGGAGCCCCATCTAGTCTCAGAGTCTTCTCTTCCGTACAAAGTCTGAGGATTCAATGAGGTGTCACATGGGAATCCAGGAGGATTTTCCACTCAAGGGAGTGGTTTTTCTGAAAGATTTAAAAAATCCATTTATACAGTGTAAGAGAATGGAAAACATATAGGTTGGTCTCTGCCCCTGACTCCTGGCACAGAGCTCCTGAAAGCCTTGTAGTCTCCTAAATCATAAGAACACTAAGAGCATCTTTCATTCTACTATTTAGCCTTTGATCCCAGGTCCTGACATGAAACTTCTAAATCCCTTGGAATATACTGAATTATAGGGATCTTGTTTGTTCTGGTCAGGTGACTCTGGATGGATACCCGAAGCCACCCAGGACTGATCACCAAAAGGATCAAGCCATGATTTCAGTCCCACCCCCTCGGTCTCCAGGAAGAAGAGAGGGGGCTGGAAATGGAGTTAATGATGGATCATGTTTACATGACCAAGATCCCATAAAAATTCCAGAAGTACAGGGTTTGGAGAGCTCCAGGTTAGTGAATACATGCATGTACCTGAAAGGTAATGCCACCCAAACTCCTGTTGGCTATTCATCTGTATCCTTTGTCATATCTTTTAATAAACTGGTAAACATAAAAATAAGTATTTTCCTAAGTTCTGTGAGCTGTTCTAGCAAATAACTGAACCCAAGAGGGAGGAGATCATGGGTACTTCTGATTTGTAGCCAAGTCGGACAGAAGTTGTAGGTAACCTGGGGACCTACTACTTTTAAGTGGCCTCTAAAGTGGGGCAATATCATGGGTCTGAGCTCCTAACTTTTGGGTCTGACACCATCTCCAAGTAGATAGTATCAGAATTGAATTAAATTGCAGGACAACCAGCTGGTATCACAGAGAATAGATTGGTGGGGGAAAAAAAATCCTCCTCCACATCTGGAGTCAGAGTGTTGTGAGTGTGGCAGTCATGTGAGAGTAAAAGGCAGACACACAGGAGGAAAAGTAGAGGTTTCCTACTCACACAGAAACATTGGAGCTAAGTTAAAACTTCTCAAATATTCCTTCTCAAGAGGAGGGTTTCCAAAGAGCATAGAAGACATGGGTAATCAGGGGTTGATCAACTCACACAGAGATATCTGACCTACCTACATTGCCCTGCCACTAAATTTATTCTTCATACCTAAAAAAATATTGTACCATTAACAGGAACACTTTCAACTCTGCAGATTGAGAAAATATAACTGAAAATAAATTTGGCTAGAAATAAAGGTCAAATGGGAGTTATGAGGAATATGTATGTGTACCCAGATGGTTGATTACATATTTGATGAGTTCAATAGCACATAGTAACACGCACATTTTAAATTATAGTTTCTTCTATTTTGAACTGACCTACAAAAAAGTCAACTTTGAAGTTGAAACTTCATTTTTGCTAATAACTTCTGGATTTTCCTGAAACCTTAGATTCAAGGACTTGAGAGCCATGAGCTCCAAGTCAGTGTTAGAGAAAGGACTCCTGACAGACGGCAAAGGCACACAGGGATGTAGCAGAAAGTCACTTTACCTTTCTCACTGCTCTTTTTTTCTGGATAGTCTCTGTCTTTGAGAGTATTGTAAAACTAGTTATTCAAATGGATATACTCCCAGAGACTCATGATGTAAAGACATTGGTGCAAAGCATAAGAACCTACACTCTTAGCTGTAGAGCTTCAAGTTACACTAAACAAAGTCTAATATTATAAATATATTCTAAAGATCCAATTTTCTCTCTCCCAAAATAGCAGCTTCCAAGAAGCTTTATTATTAGGACTTAGAGGAAATGCATTTTGGGGTGTAATGCAGTAGAGATTGTTTTTAAGGTTCAGAGTGTGAAGTGGGAAACTGTATCAAGTATAAACTCTGGTCATTTGCACGGCTTGCTTGATACTTCAAAGACACTCATTTTTACCACAATTACAATACTGGAAGCTCAATTACAGTGATTGTTCCACAATTCCTCTAGCCATGTCAGTCTTGATGTTGGACAGTGCATTCTGGCTGCCCTGGCCTAACACAGCCTTTGGTCAGGGCCATGGATGTGGCCACTGACTGGGCCGCTAGGGCAGTGTGATGGCGTGGGAAACACGGCTGCATGGGGACAGGCTGCCTGGCCATTAGCAAAACTGATCTTCCCTGTCTCATCTGGGATCTGGCCTGCAGTTTACAGAGTGCGCCTGCCAGTCTGGAGCAACGGATGAGAAGAGCAGATGGGGAAAGTGGAGTCAAATGTGTAGACAGCAGGAACAGAAGAGCTGGTCCCTGCAGTGCCTCCTACTCACTAGTGGTTTCTGAGACTCAGAACGAATTTCCCTTTCTTGAAGTTACCTGAGTAAGTTTCCACTCCTTGCATGCCAAATAGCATAATATAGACCTTAATTGTTTTTTAATTTTTATAGAATACACGCATTATAATCTGGAAGCTCCCATTCATGAGTGTATATGTTTGCAGGCTTGGAGAATGGCACTGTGGCTGGTTGAGTACATAAATGCATGTTTAGACTTTCACCTATAGTTGACAAGAGGACCCCTGGCCAGTCTTGACCAGTGTTCCCATTACTTTTCCTGCTCTGATTCTTTCTTCCCTGTAATCTTTCTCTTTTTAGATTGAGATATAATTCATATAATTTCACATAACATAAAGTTGAACATTTTGAAGTATACAATTCAGTATTTTTTAGTATATTCATAAGTTTGTTTAACCATCACTATTATCCAATTCCAGAACATTCTCATCATCCTCCAAAGAAACCCTGTGCTGTTAGTAGTCATTCTCATTTTCTCCCAGCTTCAAATGCCTGGCAACCTCTAATCTACTTCCTATCTCTATGGACATCTCTATCTCTATTCTGGACAATAATATTCACTATGTCATGTATCACATTTTGCTTCTTCATTCAGCATTTTATGAACACTGTTTGTTTTTTCACTTTTGGGCCATTAGGAATAATGCTGCTGTGAGCACTGGTGCATAAATCTTTGGGTGGATATAAGTTTTAAATTCTCTTGGGTATATATCCAGGAGTGGAGATGCTGGATACCTCTGTGTTTAAGCTTTTGAGGACCTGTGAGACTGCCCTTAGGTTATTTATCAGCAGTACAGCCATACAGAATTTCAGCATCACTGAGAAGCATCTCTTCCCCCAAATATTCCTGTGGTTTCTGCCATGAAACAAGTTACTTTAAGAGGGTTTAGAATTACTCCCTTCATAATAAGCATTATGCCTCAAAAATCAGTACTGTTGAGCAATGCATTTAAGTGCCACTCGGAGCTTTTCCCCACTCCTACACCCAAATCTAAACCAGCCTGGTTCTTGTGGACTGAGTGATTCATCCAGCTGTGGAATGAAAAGAAATGTATCTACTAAATGACATAAGAGTAACCACAGCAATATCTCCACAAATGTAAACTTAAGGGCATGGCCAATATGAAAAGGCAAGTGTTCAAGGAACTGTTAAGCATGTCAGGAAATGAGAAATTTTAAATACTTTTCTGGTTAAGAAAAATTTTAGTTAGCTAATAGTTTCTTTAGCATATGCAGTAGAAGCCCATTAAAACCTTTGGTGGTCACTTCAGGGAGCATGGAGCAGGTCTGTGCTGCACCCCTATGTTTTATTATGCTCTTTGGAGCTGAGGATATAGCTGCTGCTCATCAAATGCTCCCAGACTGGGGGTGAGGGTGGAGGTGTGGGGGTGTAGTCAGTTCTTGGTTGTGATCAGAAGGAGGTTAAATAAATCTTACTAGTACCATCAGCCCTCCCCCATCTCATCCCAGAGACCCTCTTCCCTCCTCTGGAGAACTCCCTCTCTCCACCCACTTATATATGATTTGAGGCCCTTCCTCCTGAAACTAACTTCTGAGGACTGAACTTCCTGGGTTCAGGACTCTCCTCTCTTTGAAATTGTTCCAGTGTGTTTAATCATTTCCAAGGCTTTGTATACCATCAGAGGGCTGATAACTTCCATACCTGTATCACCAGTCTCACTGTGAGCCCCAGGCTCCAACCAATTGTCTGCTTGAACTCTCCCCTTAGACATCCCTTTGGCATCTCAAACTTAACTTCTCCAAATGGAAGCCTAGTATCTTCCTCTGTTCTTCCATAAACAACTTCTCCCTGTTTCTCCATATTAACAAATAGCTCCATGACCCACTGCATTGTCACCTTTAATCCCCCCTTTCCTCTGCTGTCCTCACGGATCCAATCCACCACCTGACCCAAGGCACCCCACCAGGGTCTCTGCCTTCTTCTGTTAATTCTTCATACTGTAATCAGAGTGACCCTGACAATCTCATTCATGGAGCTGATGGGCATTCATTGTATTTGGAAGAAAATCTAAGTTCCTTGGTATGGCCTTCAATACTTGGGAGGATCAGGCAGCAGCCACCTTGTTCACCAGTTTATGGCTCCTCTGCCATCACCTATCTGCTTCCACAGTGGCTTCCTATCACGCCTGGGACACACCCACTGCCTCCTCCTTGGGCCCTTGCCATTGGTCCGTCTCAGTGCCAGTCAAAAGGTGATGGTGTCTGATTGCCTATGGATGAGAAAGGGCCGGGGATGGCCACACAACTGTTTTCTCCTTGAAATTGGTATTTACAGTATAGCTCCATTAGTTGGTTCCTAACATTGTGAATTCCCAGGTTTTATGCTTATGGAATCTTTTCTATGTGTATGCATTTTTAGAATGTATAGACTAAAAATGTAAAAGTGCTGATTAATTGCTGTCCAAAAAGTCATATAAAACTAGCTAAATAATTTTTGTTATCAAAACAGCAAATATTTCTAGAACTTCTTGATTAACATTTTCCTGGGGGACAATTATTCTCTAATAGTTATAGAATGAATCTAAAATATCAATGAACAATCAGCCAGCTTTAGCACCAAGGCCTTTTTCTTATTTCTCTTCATTACATTTTTCATCAAATATTTACTTATTATATTAAGTACCATCTACTTTCAAGGTCCTAATTTACTTCTGTGTATCACTTATTACTTCAAGTAAGAGCTTGGACTTGACTGCAGTTTTTGATATTATTTTAACTTGGGGTCCCTGCTACAAAATTAAAATAGAAAAAGTAATATCTAATTACATTATAATTTACAGATATATCTATTTATATCTATATAAGCAAAAACGAATAGAACTGAAAACAATGATCAGGATGAAGTGAATACAACAGGCTTCTGATTCTTCCCTGAAACAGTGATTCCTTGGATTTTCAATTTTCTATCTACTAAACATGCCTCATTTTAAAAGCTGATTTCTGTAGTGAGATGGTAATTATTTGTTCCTTGCATTCAAGAGATGTTAGTAACACTGGGAGCACAGCACCAATGTGTGTGCAATCATTTAGTCCTATCTTCAAAGTGGCCTGGGCCTGGCCCAGAGCAGACTTACTATTGTGCGCAGTCGATCAGCTGGTATTCATTTGACCTCTCAAAGCATGCTTTCACACCTTCATCATCCCAAAGTTTCTTCACATGATCAAAGAATTCCTAAAATTTGAAAATGTTATTAATAAGAGAATGCAGGTGTTATAATCCTTCAAAAAGTTAAAAATAAAAAGAAACTGCCCTCCAAAGTTTACAGGTAGCGCATGAATTATTTTTTTTGTGGAAATCTACTTTGCATATGGTAAAATACAGATTTCGCATTCTGTGTAATGGAAAATGGATGTATATGTGTTATCATTGTGCAAATTAACCTGTCAATCATCTTTATCATTTCAGAAATTTCCCCAAAATGAGACTGCAAGACAGAAGTTAATGACATTCATTAACTAGAAGCACAACTAAATAACAATTTTAAAGTTTTTAGTATTCAATAATTTTAACTAGTGGAACTGCCACTTCAGCAATGAAAAAAATGCCTATTTTAATGGTAAGTTCTGTTTTAGCTGCTTTAAATTTTCTATGTGAGCCATGACTATGAATAGACATAGTTGAGCAGGTAGGTTACAACTGGCCCAGAAGCATTAGGCACTTAAGAATGAGACCTTTAAAGTCACATCCTTTATGGACAGTAATTTATTGTTTTTTGGCATTAAAGAAAAAAACAACCACCATGAGTTAAGTGTGAACTGTGATTGTTGGTTCACTCAAATCTGCACGAGCACAGTGCTTAGTTTCATCCATTATAATGAGGAGCATACTTGAAGCAAAAACTTTCCTTATTGAAAAGTAAAAGGTGGCTTTAGGAATTCATATTGCCAAAATTACCCAAACTAACTTAATACTGTTATGAAAACAAATTCCTACATGTTAGTTAATTGTTCATAAGTAGAAATTTTCATAAAACACTTTGTTACAGTATTTACAACTCTTTCCACATCAGTCATTTGTCCCTCATGGCAACCCCAGAAGCACCCATTCCATCTTTGCACGGAAGTGTCTGGAGTTACCCGACCAGAAAGCAGCTGCGGTCTTCTTTTTTTTGTATATTTTATTGATTATGTTATTACAGTTGTACCATTTTTTTCTCCCCTTTATCATCCTCTACCCTGCAACCCCCTTCCACCAACGTTGCTCACCCCCCTTAGTTCACATCCACGGGTTATACATATAAATTCTTCGGCTTCTCCATTTTCTTTCTTTTTTTTTTTAAGATTTTATTTATTTATTTTTAGAGAGGGAAGGGAGGGAGATAGAGAGATGATAGAGAGATAGATAGATAGAGAGAGAGAGAGAGAGAGAGAGAGAGAGAAACATCAATGTGCGGTTGCTGGGGGTTATGTCCTGCAACCCAGGCATGTACCCTGACTGGGAATCGAACCTGAAACACTTTGGTTCCCAGCCCGCGCTCAATCCACTGAGCTACGCCAGCCAGGGCTTCCATTTTCTATACTATTCTTAACCTCTCCCTGTCTGTTTTCTACCTACCATTTATGTTTCTAATTCCCTGTACCTTTTCCCCCATTGTCCCTCATCCCCACTGATAACTCTCCATGTGATCTCCATTTCTGTGATTCTGTTCCTGTTCTAGTTGTTTGCTTAGTTATTTTTTTTTAGGTTCAGTTGTTGATAGTCGTAAGTTTGTTGTCGTTTTACTGTTCATATTTTTTTTCTTTTTTTCTTAGGTAAGTCCCTTTAACATTTCATATAAGGGCTTGGTGATGATGAACTCCTTTAACCTGACCTTATCTGGGAAGCACTTGATCTGCCCTTCCATTCTAAATGATAGCTTTGCTGGATAGAGTAATCTTGGATGGAAGTCCTTGCCTTTCATAACTTGGAATACTTCTTTCCAGCCCCTTCTTGCCTGAAAGGTTTCTTTTGAGAAATCTGGTGACAGTCTGAGGGGAACTCCTTTGTATGTAACTGTCTCCTTTTCTCTTGCTGCTTTTAAGATTCTCTCATCTTTAATCTTGGGTAATATAATTATGATGTGTCTTGGTGTTTTCCTCCTTAGGTCCAATTTTTTTGGGACTCTCTGAGCTTCCTGGATTTCCTAGAAGTCTATTTCCTTTATTAGACTGGGGAAGTTTTCATTCATTTGTTTTTTCAAATAAGTTTTCAATTTCTTGCTCTTCCTCTTCTCCTCCTGACACACCTATGATTTGGATGTTGGAAGGTTTAAAGTTGTTCCAGAGGTTCCTAAGCCTCTCCTCATTTTTTAAAAATTCTTGTTTCTTCATTCTGTTCTGGTTGAATGTTTCTTTCTTCCTTCTGCTCCAAACTGTTGATTTGAGTTCTGGTTTTCTTCCCTTCACTGTTGGTTCCATGTATATCTTTCTTTATTTCACGTTGCATAGCTTTCACTTTTTCCTCTATTTTGTGACTATACTCAATCATTTCTGTGAGCATCCTGATCACCAGTGCTTTAAACTCTGCATCTGATAGGTTGGCTATCTCCTTACCGCTTAGTTCTTTTTCTGGAGTTTTGATCTGTTCTTTCATTTGGACCACATTTCTTTGTCTTGGCACACCTGTGACATTGTAAGGGGTGGAGGCTTAGATATTTGCCAGGCCTAGGCAACCCACCTTGCTGCGTTGTGGGACTGTATGTGGGGGAGAGGTCCAAGAGGGAATAATGCCACTTGCTGTGCTCTCAGCCTGCTTTCAGTCACTTCCCCACTACCCCACAAGTAAATCTGGCCCTTTTGTTGCTGGTTTCCAGATGTGTGGGTTTGTGTATGTTCTAGGACCCCATGGGTCTTTCCAACGAACTCGCCTGTAAGGCTAGGAGTTTCTCCCACTGCTGCAACTCCCATAGGTTTTACAGTCAGAAGTTTTGAGGCTTTACTTTCCTGGTGCTGGAACCCTGGGTTGCGAGGTCTGTCTCACTCCCCAGTTGTTCCTCCCAGCTTATCCTCACATGAACGTGGGACCACCTGGTCTGCTAGCCACCGCCTTGACAGTGCATCCAGCAGCTGAGTTGTTTATGTTCCTCACAGCTGCCATGATTCCTAAGAGTCAGCATAGAGTCTTTGGAGGAAAAAAATTAAGAGTTGCTATTTTTCTTAGAGATTTACAATTCCATACAAAGGTGTATCCGAGTATTGTGGGGCCTGATGATTATCCAGTTTGGAGCACTCTTTGTAAAATTAAAAAAAAAATTAAGAATACAAATTAGGTATAACATCTTTGAAGGGGGAGTAGGAGTGAGGGGCTCCAAGTTTAAGCTTTATTATGTTCTAGTATGTCTAATTCTGACTTCCCAGAATTAGGAACAGCCTTTAAAATTATGCCATATGCCTCTGTATCTGTTGTCTGTCAGTCTGTCTGTTACTATTATCAACAAATCCAAACTGTCCACAGTTAACAATGAATGGACAATGTCCACAGGAAGGAGAGTAGCTGAACCCCTCAGTTTTTACTGTCTCCCTAGATTTTTATTTCCTTTTGGAATCTCCCACTGCTACCTCATCAGTCTACTGGAATTTGTAGGCTTCCTGAAAAAATATTTCCTTCTAAGAGCCATGTGAAAACACATGCATGCACCGCATTGCAAGAGAATACTCCGTTCTGTTACTCTTGAGATGGTCCTGGCAGAGAGTGATAACCCCTGAGTTATGGCGGTATTTGGAATTGAGCCCCATTTTTCTCCCCTACTGCAAAACTCCAGTGTAGTGGTCCCTTCAGTAAAATTCCTGACTGTCTTTAGTGTCAGAATTGTTTTTTCTTTAACAGTGTGAGCTAATGCCTTTGAGACAGAATTACAGATGAGTTCTTGGCCAAAATTCAAGACACATGGTTTCTGGGGTACATGTTGATAGGAATAGTAAGGCAGGAATTGTGGGCACTATGATTTTATTTTATTTTTAAAATATTTTACAATATGAGAGAGAAATATTGATCAGTTGGCTGCCTCTTGCACATGCCCCAATCTGTGGAACCCACAACCCCAGGCATATGCCCTGACAGGGAACTGAATCAGTGACCTCTGCAGGTTGATGCCCAACTGACTGGGCTACACCAGTTAGGGCTGGGCACTGTGGTTTTAAAACAGATGCTTTGGACAATGCCAAGGAAACACCAAAGCAACAACAATCTCTCTTTAACTTCTACATTGGTAAACAAAGATGTTGAAATAGAAGATAGCTAGGTCCCCAGGATTCTTAGTGTCTTTTTTTTAATGGGGTTTAAAGCTTCATCAAAAATTCCAGGGCTGCTGATACTATTGTTTCTTCAATATTTTATTAGGAAAATCTTACAAAAGTAGAGAGAATCACTCTACAGGCACTCATTTCTCAGCTTCTCTATTTATCAACACTCAGCCCATTTTTTTATCTGTATCTCATGCCCTTTTTTCCACCTTTATTATTTGGTAGCAAATCTCCTAGACAGCATTTGTTCTATTTCAACATTATTTTGAAAAAACAAAGGGTTTTGAAAATCATAGTCACCATGCCACTACCTCAGCTAAAAATACACAAACAAGTAAAGAAATAATTCTGTAAAATCATTAAGTCAGTGCAGCTTTTCAGCTATAATTAAAAACTTGCCCAGAGCCAGGCTAGAATTCTCATACATTTACCACAACAACTGGGAAATAAATGAGGAATAATTTTGGTATGCCTCAATTAGTAACTAAGATGAATAATACCAGAAAAGGTAATTTGTGTTGTATGTGCATATGTTTGGAAAAAAAAGTGGTTCACAGTGAAATGTGATCTATTTTTGACATCTGAGAGTATATAGAAATTGAGAACATAAAAGGAAATTACTAAGTGACATTACTTAATTTTTTCTGTATTATTGAATATGAGACTCATCTTGGGTTATTCATATATTTATCAAATAAAATGCATGCACATTTGTGTTACTTTTACTCAAAAGAGTTCAAATTGTGTTAGAGAAAATATAATGATATCAAATCTAAACCTACTTTTTAAAAAGCAAGGATTTAAATTTTACAGCATAATTTGGATTTTTAAGTAAAAAAAAATTAAAAACACATATGCTGTCTATATCTCCTTTATATATAAAGCATATCCAAAACTAACTTGGAATTTGCAGGTTACAAATGCCTGGCATTGTCTTGGAATTTGAGAAACAATTTTCTTCTTTTGCTTTTAAATTCTTCATAAATGCTCTAAAACACAAATAAATGTATGTATGATAAGACACAGCAGAATAAAATTATTGCATGATATCTCTGCTAGTATCATACAATAAAATACCTTTTTGCTTACAATGACACTTCAAGTATATTTTTTATTTTTGAAATAAGAATCAAAAGCACATTTCTTATCTCTTGAAATGAATGTTGTCCAGTGGTTTGTAGTGAAAGCTCCGGCCATACACACAAGGCTCAGCAGAACTGCTTTCATTCAGTGCCTTGTCCTGAGACTAGTGGAAATTGTCACTGCACTGAGTATGAAAATACTATTCCTGGCACATGGCTCATGGCACAATATTCTTTCTAGGATGACTTATGGATATTCTTCTAATTCTAGCATCAGAAATACTTTTTTGCATCTCTCAAGCAACTGCTTTCTATATCTTATTATTAATTTTTAATCTTATGGTCCCTGTGACTTTTCTACTGAGCCTTTTTACATTACTGAGTGGAGAAATCATGTGTCAGGGTCATTCCTGGCATGGGTATAGGGCTTTGCATTATGCTCTGGGTACTAACTTCACTTCCATTTTCACATGACTTACTCTCCTGTTCCTAGCTTCATTCCCTTGTATTCTCTGAAATTGTTATTTTCTGAATAAAGGTATTTTATTAACTTGTTTCATAGCTTTGTCAGCAGCACTACATCTTTTCTAGGACAAACTGAAGCATAAATAAATGTTTTACCTCATTTTTCATTGGAACACAGTGAGGAATACCCACTATTATAATCAAATGGACCTTAAAAATAGGCAGTTTCAGGTCAGTAGCCATTTAACTGAATTTTCTAAAGCTCAAGTTTAGGTCTAATTCATTTAAAATACACCTACTCCATTTTATCCCTTGGATAACAGAATGATCTAATAGATTTCTGTTATTTTTCTTTTTCAGATATCAGGTGGATATTAAGTTAAAAGTCTGGGTGGGACCTGTCATGCCTTGTAACACTATGATTATGTTATTTATAATCTCTGTCCATCCTCAAATCTAATTTAATACAGTATGTCTACAATTTTATTTAGGAGCAGCTTTCATAACTGTGCTAAAAAGAAACCCCAAACCAACTAATTCAAAACCAGTAGCAGTCCCCACACCCACATCTTTCCTAGTGTGAAGCATGACAGGAATCTCAACAGGTAAACTATAGAAAATAAGGTCACACCTAGCATTTATCCAGTGCCCACCATGTTCCAGGCACTATTCTAAGGGTGTTAGATACATGCTATCATTTATGTCTCAGACAAATCCCATTTTATAAAATGAGAATGATTAAGGATACTTTCCATTTGCTCAAGCTTCCTTGATTAGGAAGTAGACAAACCTAGATTCAGAAGCATGCTTTGAGGCCAGCGAGCTTCCTCACTCTCTGGTCCAAGGCAGTTGCTTGTGCTGGGGAGACCAGTGGGGACAAATACAAATTTATAATGAACACAATTCTCTTTGTTTTTTTTTTCCCCCTTAGGACAGCCTAGATTAACTATTCTTTGGATTAGTTAAAACAGCTTTATGAACCCTGACCAGCATGGCTCAGGTTCAATTCTGGATCATGGCACATGCCTGGGTTGCAGGCCAGATCCCCTGGTTGGGTCTCATGCAAGAAGCAATTGATGGATGTTTCTCTCACACAACAGGTGTTTCTCTCCCTCTCTTTTGCCCTCCCTTCCTTTCTCTCTAGAATAAATTAAAAAATCTTAAACAAACAAACAACTTTATGGGGTATATTTTATATACCATAAAATTCACCCATTTACACAGTCATGCCACCATCAACACAACCAAGTTTTAGAGCACCTCCATCACTTCCGCACCTTTTTTGGAGCTAAGCTCTACTCCCACCCCTGGTAACTTACTTCTGTCTCTATAGTTTTGTCTTTTTTACAAATGTCATATAAATAAAATCATACAGTCTTTTCTACCTGGCTTTTTTCACTTTGCATGATACTTTGAGATTTATTTATATTAGAAGTTTGTTCCTTTTTACAATTTCACTTCATTTTATTGTGCTTCACAGAGGTTGGAGTTTTTTACAAATTGAAGGTGAGACACTCCACCAGCAAAAAGATTACGACTTGCTTTATTGCAATACTCGCTTTACTATCATGGGCTGGAACCAAACCTGCAATATCTCCCAGGTATGCCTGTACTAAATTTGATGCAATCCTTCATTAATTTCACTGCAAAACATATAGCTTTTCCTAAGACTTGCCCACCAATAGAGTCAAATGATTAGTCAAAAGACTTGCAAATCTTCCAAACTGGCATGAAGGCACTAGTTTCATACAAGGCAGTGAAGGGGAAGTTAAAATTAACTACAGGAAATTCTTTTTTGGGACAAAGTTGAAGAGAATTCTGAATATATCAATATTGATTTAATTTGAGGCATCTGATGGCAACTCTGTGGTAATGTTAAAGAAAAAAATAAAATATGTCATTCAGCAGTGGTTAAAAAAACTACAGATACAAGGGAATAAAAACCACTTTTAGGAGATGAAAACACGTAGCTGGATATTCAGTGTATACATATTCCAACTTTGAATTTAAAATCATATTGTCAGTTGTCCAAAGCAGCTTGAATTTGAAGTATATGCTATGAAATTGTACAAATATTTCCTGTTAAGGGCTGAAAAAACCAGTGTGCTACTATACTATTTAGCTTCCTAAACTACCTTGACCTACAGATAACAAGCAACAAGTTTGAGGGACTAAGGCCAACCTGCCTTAGGTAGAAATCCCATCAAGAAAAACTTCAGTTTTAATGTACACAAATTTCAAAGTAAATCATAGCATCTGCTCTTTATATATAACTTAGCAAAACCTTAATTAAGTGGCCAAGTACATTGCTACTGGCTTTAGATCTTTCAATAAATGCACTACTCTTTCATTGGTCTGAATGAATAGAAGCATGGCAAAACAAATGCCACTTACTTTTAAAACACACAGTCCCCTCAGAATGAAGTGAAGGGTACAAGAAATCCAACCCCTAACACCCTTTAAAGAAAACAAGAGCTAAATCTGTTTCTGATTTGAATATAGATTCCATTTTTCAACCCCCTCAAATTACTGAAAAAAAATGAGGTAATTTCATATAAATCACAAATTGAGTGGAAAAATTATAAGTGATATATAAAGAAGGATTTACTTAAAAAAAGACTTAAAGGAGTGATATTTTAAATCAAAATTTCAAATACAAAAGGTGCTTTATGTTGCTTAATCACCCAGACTTTCAGATGCTCCTTATTCTACAGTTACCGATTTGGCAAGGTTAGGGGAAATCAACATCACAGTCTCTAAGCCATCAACCATAAGGGCATCATGCTAAGAATGCCCTGCAAGCAGCCCACTGAGTGGGGTACCTGATTATTCCTTTCGTGTTCTTAATGGTCTTGGTATCTTCCTATCACAAATCACCACTGGGCATCCCTACCTATCAACCACCTGATGAAGAGCATTCTGGCACTTGGCTTAAGTGTGGTCTCACATGACGATCATGATGGCAGGCATCAACTTATCCACCAAAGCCAAGGGTCGTGTTTCAATTCACCAGCCAGAATGCCTTCAGAGTGCATGTGATTCCTTTGATGTTTAGTGTCCCTTCAAGACAAGTAGTGTAATGATAGCCACGTCCCATTATCTAGACTGACTTCTGGTGATAAAGTTCTGTTGCCAGTTTCTGAATTTCATCATCCATGCTCAGTGCTTCCTGAATCAAATCGGGCAGCTGCTTCAATCCAAGCATGATTTCTTGACATCTCTCCTGCATGGAGATCTTGTCATCACACATCATAAGGGCAAACATCAAAAGGGATACAGACTGGCTGGTGTAAGCCTTTGTTCTGGCCATGCCAATCTCAGGCTAAGGACTAGTGTGAACTGCCCACAGTGTTTGTGGTCCCCACAGTAACAGCTCCTCCCTTCTTACAGTACTGAAGACCCATCAGGGCAAATGCTGTCTCACTTGATTGACTAATGAAAAAGCAAAAGTCACATTGAAAAACTGGTATGTTTCTATCCAGGGAATCAGTGGATAGAAACTACCATAACAGGCTAGTCAGTCAGCATTTTGAGAACTGGCCGTGTTGCTACACCAGCATGATAGTTGTCTCACAAGCAATGAAAATCAGAAGCCTGGCCCTGGCTGGTGTGGCTGTGGACTGAGTGCCAGTCTGTGAACTGAAAGGTCATGGGTTTGATTCCTTGCCAGAGCACATACCTGGGTTGCAGTCCAGATACCCAGTAGGGGGCATGTGAGAGGCAACTGATGGATGTTTCTCTCCCTCTCTTTCTCTCTCACTTCCCCTTTCTCTAAAAATAAAAAAGAATAAAAAGCCAGCAGCTCTGGATCTCCTTAATGTGATCCTTCAAATGACCCAAATTCACAGTAGAGTCATCAAAGCTGACTCTTCCTCTTATTGTGTTCACAATTGACTCTGGCTGCTCAAAAATTTTCTTCTGCATAAATGAACTGAAGTTTCCCTTCATAATTTGCTGGAGTTCCATTTGGAGGGTTTGCAGAGCTCTCCCAGGGTGATTCTCCTGACTTTAGTTTAATTCAATGGCTAGAAAGATAGCTACCCACCACCTCAGTGACATAATCATCTTCAAGAATGGTGATGTGATTGATGTGTTCCATGACAGCACTTGCATTGGAAGCAAAGTAATACCCCCAATGTTTTTTCTTCAACAGAGAAAAAGCAAGTTGTGCTGTCGGTTGGAGCACTAGGGGAATCTGTGCACACTGTCCAAGATGGCAGCAGGGAGAGGTTTTTAGCCTGAGCACACTGAAAGCTAGTAATATGAATGGATAGGGCTCAAGCCCTCCTGGAAAAGCCAGAAATATAAATGGGTGGGGCCCGAGGCTCTGAAAGCTAGAAAAATGAATAGATAGGGCCTTTAGCACAAGAAAACTAGAAGGCTGAGTGGATAGAGTCTGGAGCCAAAAGCTGGAAAGATAATTGGATTAGGAAAAAAGCCCTCCCCTCTTTTTACCCTTAAGAAAGAACTTTGGGCTTGAGCAGGGACATTGAGATGGTGTTTGAGATGGGAATCCAGCATTCTCCCAGGTTGTGTGGCACCTGAATAAACCTCTTTTCCTTTTTTAAATTTAATTTTATTTTAATTGTTGTTCAAGTACAGTTTTCTGTCTTTTACTCCCATCCCAGCCCACCCCCCCAGCCCTCCCCACCTCCTTCCCATTTCCACCCCCTCCCTAGTTTTTGTCCATGTGTCCTTTATACTTGTTCCTGTAAACCCTTCCCCTTTTCCCCTGAAATTCCCTCCCCTCTGGTCACTGTCAGCCTGGTCTCTATTTCAGTGTCTTTGGTTATATTTTGCTTGTTTCTTTGTTTTGTTGTTTAGGTTCCTGTTAAAGGTGAGATTATATGGTATTTGTCTTTCAATGCCTGGCTTATATTGCTTAGCATAATGCTTTCCAGTTCCATCTATGCTGTGGCAAAAGGTAAGGAGCTCCTTCTTTCTTTCTACTGCATAGAATTCCATTGTGTAAATGTACCATAGTTTTTTGATCCATTCATTTACTGATGGGCACCTAGGTTGCTTCCAACACTGGGTTATTGTAAATTGTGTCACTATGAACATTGGGGTGCATAGTTTCTTTTGGATTGGTGTGTCAGGTTCTTAGGATATAATCTTAGAGGTGGAATTGCTGGGTCAAAAGGCAGATCCAGTTTTAGTTTTCTGAGAAAATCCCATACTGTTTTCCATAGTGGTTGTACCAGTCTGCAATCCCACCAACAGTGTACTAGGGTCCCTTTTCTCCACAACCTCTTCAACACTTGTTGTATGTTGCTTTGTTTATGATGGCCGTTCTGACTGGTGTGAAGTGGTATCTCATTGTGGTTTTAATTTGCATCTCTCTGATAGCTAGTGATACTGAGCATCTTTTCATGTGTCTCTGCATCCTCTGTATATCCTCTTTGGAGAAGTGTCTGTTCAAGTCCTTTGCCCATTTTTTAATTGGGTTACTTGTCTTCTTAGAGTGGAGTCCTGTAAGTTCTTTATATATTTTGGGAGATTAAACCCTTGTCTGAGGTATCATTGACAAATATGGTTTCCCATACAGTTGTTCTCTTTTAATTTTAAAACTATTTTCTTTAGCTGTGTAGAGGCTTTTTATTTTGATGAGGTCCCATTTGTTTATTCTTTCCTTTATGTCCCTTGCTATAGGGGACATATCATTAAAAATGTTGCTGTGTGAAATAGCTGAGATTTTCCTGCCTATGTTCTCCTCTAGGACTTTAATGGTGTCACAGCTTACATTTAAACCTTTTATCCTCCTTGAATTTATTTTTGTGTATGGTGTAAGTTGGCGCTCGAGTTTCATTTTTTTACACGTAGCTGTACAGTTCTCCCAACACCATTTGTTGAAGAGGCGATTTTTACTCCATTTTATGTTGCTGCCCCCTTTGTCGAATATTAATTGACCATGGAGACTTGGGTTTATTTCTGGGCTCTCTGTTCTGTTCCATTGGTCCATGTGCCTGTTTTTATGCCAGTACCAGGCTGTTCTGATTACAGTGGCCTTGTAATACACTTTGGTATCAGGATTGTGATCCCTCATACTTTGCTCTTCTTTCTAAAAATTGCAGCAGCTATTCGGGGTTGTTTATGGTTCCATATAAATTTTTGAAGTGTTTGTTCTATGTCTGTGAAATATGCCATTGGTACTTTAATAGGTATTGCATTGAATCTGTAAATTGCTTGGGTAGGATGCACATTTTTGATGATGTTAATTCCTCCAATCATTGAACATGGTATATGTTTCCATTTGTTTGAGTCTTCCTTAATTTATTTCTTCAGTGTTGTGTAGTTTTCTGAATACAGGTCTTTTACCTCCTTGGTTAGGTTTATTCCTAGGTGTTTTATTTTTCTCGTTGCTGTATCAAATGGGATTTTTTTTCCTGATTTCTGCTTCTGATGTTTCATTGTTGGTATACAAAAATGACTTTGACTTCTGTATATTAACTTTGTATCCTGCTGTTTTGCCAAATTCATTTATTAGGTCGAGCAGTTTTTTGGCCTAGTCTATAGGATTTTCTATGTATACTATCATGTCATCTGCAAACAATGACAGTTTTGTTTCCTCCTTTCTGATTTGAATGCCTTTTATTTCCTTTTCTTGCCTAACTGCTGTGACTAAAACTTCCAATACTATGTTGAATAGAAGTGGTGAAAGTGGACAACCTTGTCTTGCTCCTGATCTTAGTGGAAAATATTTTAGTTTTTGCCCATTGAGTATGACGTTGTCTGTAGGTCTCTCATATATGACCTTTATTATGTTGAGGAGTGCTCCCTCTATTCCCACTTTGCTGAGTGTTTTTACAAAAAATGGGTGCTGTACCTTATCAAATGCCCTTTCCACATCTATTGATATGATCATGTGATATTTGTCTTTGCTTTTGTTTATGTGATGTATTACATTAACTGATTTGTGAATATCGTACCATCCTTGCATCCCTGGGATGAATCTCACTTGATCATGGTGTATGAACTTTTTAATGTATTGCTGGATGCAGTTTGCCAATACTTTGTTGAGGATTTTATCATCTATGTTCAACAGTGATATTGGCTTGAAGTTTTCTTTCTTTTTGTGTCTTTATCTGGTTTGGGGATTAGGATGATGCTGGCTTCATAAAAAGAGTTTGGTAGTCTTCCACAATTTTGAATTTTTAGAATATTCTGTGAAGGATAGGGGTTAGCTCCTTCTTAAATGCTTTGTAGAAATCAACAAAGATAGCCCAGAGCAAGTAGAAGGAAGGAAATAACCAAGATCAGAGCAGAATTAAATGACATAGAGACTAAAAGCACAATTCTAAGGATCAGTGAATCCAGGAGCTGGTTCTTTCAAAAGATAAACAGAATTGACAAGCCTTTAAGCAGGCTCATCAAGGAAAATAAAGGGAGAGGAGCCAAATAAACACAATCAGAAATGAAAGAGGAGAGATTACAACTGACACCACAGAAATACAAAGGACTGTAAGAAATTACTACGAAGAACTATATGCCAAGAAATTTGAAAACCTAGGTGAAATGGACAAATTTCTAGAAAAGTATAATCTTCCAAAACGCAATGAAGAAGCAGCAGAAAGCCTGAACAGACCAACAACAGCAGATGAAATTGAAGCAGTAATAAAAAAAAAACTCCCAACACACAAAAGCCCTGGACCAGATGGTTTCACAGGAGAATTCTACAAACCTCTTTTCCTTTTGCACCAGCACCTGCCTCACCAGTTTGTTTTTTTGTGGTAACAGGCCCTGAACCTCCATTTTTAAAAAAATTTTGTTCAGTAACAAGACTGAAATTTCTTTCTTATTTTTGCTTGTTCTGTTGTATATTGGAATTTGATGAACAGACAGTTTATGTTCACTTTGTACAGCAATCAATAAAGTGCTTTCTCATCTTTTGTCAACTGCTTGGCCAGGAAAATGAACACTTTTATTAAATACAAGTGCAAAAGTACCTCCCAATTGTTGGATAACTTCACCAAGGTGGTAAAACTGTTGTCTTGACTTTCCCGATTGCCATACATGTACTTAAGAAGTTTGGAAATTATCTTTGTGTCTGTTTTAGCTTCAAAGTCACAGCCTTTGCTTTCAAAAAACTTTTTTGAGTTTTTGTGGTTGGTGATGATCCATTGTGAATAGCAATAAGTTCATTATTTTTATCAGAGTGCTGAGGATGGCCATTGATTAGGACTGGGTTTGCTATGTGCTGGCCAATGGGTATGAGCTATTCCAAGGTTTACCTCAAATTTTATATCCAAATCCATATACCCTGTTGTTTGTGAACTTCTTCATCCAGTGCTTTTACTTTGCTTTTCTTTTTAATGAGCTGGATTTTGCAGCCACTGACTTCCCAGTCTTTTTCATTGTCTTTATCAGCTCCCACACCAGCAGAATCATATCCTTTGTATTCCAGTCTCTGAAGGCCTTTGACTAGGGCCTCCACAATTTCTCCTCTTGTGAGAGGGAAATGGTAGTTTAAGTCAACAAATATATTGCACATGATGCAGAAAGCATGATCCACAAGGCAAGTGGTGAGTGTCTGGCCAGGCTGGGAGCAGACTTGAACCTACAGGGCTATGTGAGGGCTTGGGGTCCAGTTTGTTCCTATTTTAAAAAGTTGCTGAGTTCTATTCTATTGTACAGATATAGCACAATTTGTTTATTCATTCACCAGTTGATGGACATTTGGGTTATTTCTAGTTTTTGACTATTATGAATAGCACTGCTAGGAATATATGTATACCAGTCTTTGTAAATGGACTTTTATTTTCATTTCTCTTCCCAGGAGTGGCATTGCTGGGTTAAATGGTAGGTGAATATTTAACTTTAAAACACTGCTGTAACTGTTTTCCAAAGTGGCTATTCTGGTTTACATTGTCAAGGGTTCTAATTTTTCCACATCCTTACCAATACTTGTTTTTTTCAGTGTTCTTAATTTCTCTAATTACTAGAGTAATTTTAATTACTCTAGTAGGTGTGTAGTTGACATCTCATTGCCCTAGTGAGGGAGACATCTCATGTAATTGTGGCTACCTGCATATCTTCTTTTGGAATGTCTTGTCAAATATTTTGCCCATTAAAAAATGGGTTGTATGTCTTCTTATTATTGAGTTTAATTATTTTTTAATTTAAAAATTATAAATGACATTCAATATTACTTTATATTAGCTTCAGATGTATAGCATAGTGGCTAGATATTTATATAGTTTACACAGTAATCCTCTGAGTAAGTCTACTACATACCTAGCATCATACATAGTTACAATATTACTGCCTATATTCCCTGTGCTGTACTTTATATTCCTGTTGAGTTTTATTTTTTATAAGACCAAGAAATTAATTAATTAATCAATTATTTTTATTCTCACCCGAGGACACTTTTTCATTGCTTTTAGAAAGAGAAGAAGGGAGAGAGCAATCAATGCAAGAGAGAAGTATTGATTGGTTGCCTCCTCGGACCAGGGATTGTCCCACAACCTCAGTTATGTGCCCTGGCAGGGAATCAGACCTGCAATTTTTTGGTTACAGTGATGATGCTCCAAACAATTGAGCCACACCAGCCAGGGCAAGACTAAGAGATTTAAAAAAACTGAATTCAAATCCTTTGTCAACTATAGGTTTTTCAAATATTTTCTCCCAACTGTAGCTTGCATTTTAATTTTCTTAAGCATCTTTTGTTGAGCAAAGTTTTTAATTTTGCCAATATTCAATTAATCAATTTTTTGTTTTACCATTTATGCTTTTTATGTATATTCTTTCAGTTTCTTCCAAAAGTTTTATAGTTCTTACATTCAGGTCTAAGATCCATTTGAATTAATTTTGCGGGATGGTGTGAGGAAAACTTTGTTTCACATTTTTCCATAAGGCTATCCAAGTTTCTCAGTACATTTACAGAAAAGACTATTTTTTTCTCCATTCAATTACCTTAACACCATTGTTGAAAATGACCATACACATGTGCACCTGTTCCTGGACCCTCAATTCTGTTCCACTGATCTATATGTTTATTCTCATGTCACAGTGTCTTGATTATCCTAACTTTGTAGTAAGTCTTACAGTGAGTGATGTTAAGTCCTCCAAATTTGTTCTTTTCCAACTTCATTTTGGCTGTCCTAGGTCGTCTGAATTTCCACATACATTTTGGAGTTAGCTTGTCAATTTCTATTTAAAAAGCCTGTTGGTGTTTTGACTGAGATTGCATTGAATCTATAGGTCACTTTGGGGAGAAGTTCCATCTTAACAAATAAGTTTTCTAATCCATAAACATGATATATGTGTTTATTTGTGCCTTACTTAAGTTCTTTCAATAACATTTTGCAGTTTTCAGTGTATAGTCATTTGTTAATTTGTTTCTAAGTAGTTTTTTTTGAATGCTGTTTTAAATATACATGTTTCTTAAATTCCATTTTTGGATTTTTTTCATTGTTAGCACATAGAAATATAATTGATTTTTGCATTTGATCTTGTGTTCTGTAACCTTGTTAATTTCACTTATCAGTTCTAGTAGCTTTCCATTCCTTTGCTTGTAGCTGTGCACAGAAATAGTTACCTACATAATCTCGGGCTCTCTCTGTTTCTCTACCAAAAGTGACCCCATGAGGCCTGGGACAGACTCAGAATTCCCTGTGGTTCCAAAGTGCAGAAGAGTCAAGCCAAAGGGACCTCCACTGCCACACTGGCAAAGTTTCATGGTTTTTGCTGCTCTTATACTTTTTAAAAGATACAATAAGATTTATCTAGAGATTCTATATTTTGTTTCTAAATTGTAACCTCATAAAACAACCGTGATAAGTATAAAGTTGTAGTAATCAGATCCATGACCCATAATAAAGAATTAAATAAATCTATCCTACAGTGATGGGAACATAATTTTCCTCAAGTATTATTTTTCTCCAAAATTAATTTTTTAGCTTTTGATTTTTCCTTTCACAATACTCCCACTCTTATACCCAAGATCTTCTATGTAAAATCCTAATTCTCTGAGGAAACTGTGTACTTGGAGCATGCCAAAGAGACTTATAAGAGAAACTTATTTGTGTGGGAACAGGAATAAAATAATTCGGTGTTTTCATTAGGGACTCAAAGAATCACGACTTTATTCTTTGCTTCCCGACAAGGCCCCATCAAGTTATCTGACAAAAATTCTCTTTGGATCATCAAGCTTGAATTACATAACATTTAGAGGCATTGTTCTTGGTCTTCTTAGTCACTCTGAATCCTTCTTGTTTTATGTGCTGAGAGGTAAAATGGGGAGAGGAGCCCCTCTTTTGGGGAATAAGGTTACATGAAAGCAAATGTCTTTAGAAGTGAGTTTGCTATACTGACAATGACATATTTCTTAGGAAAATTTTAGTATAAAACATAATAAAGGTGTATAAACAGAGCCATAAAACAATATTTATGGTTTGAGCATGGATGTTGGTATTTGAGGCCCTGGGCTCAAATCCCATCTGGGGAAATCTAATTGCTGAGGTTCAGTTTCCTTCTTCGCTCCTGTAGGATGTAAGCTCCATGAGGATCTGTCTTTTCTGTCTACTGCTATATGTACAGCATCTAGAATTATGCCTAGCAGGTAAACATTCAATGGGTATTTTTGGATTGGATGGATTCTGTGAATGGATGGGAAGTTTTAATCAAGAGAATCCCAGAGCTCTGCTTTAGGAACATGAATGTGGGTTAGAGACATTTGCCATTAATACAGCGAGGACAGTCTAAAAACACTGTGATGAGACATGTTTTGGAAGAGGTGACAAATTAAATTTAGATAAGTTGGGTGACTGGTGGGATGATCAGGGACATGTGTGGGAGGGAGTTACAGATGGAGGACTGGAATTCAGGACAGGGATGAAACTGGAGACGGGATGAATTTGGGGAGGAATCAATAGAAGGCTGCTGATTAAAGTCACAATGCTGTATGAGCTTGCCAAGGTTGAGAGGTAGTGAAAAAAGCAGAGAATAACAAGGATTGGATCATACAGAACAACTAAATTTGGGGGATTAGAAAGATGGAGGAAGAAGAAGAGAGTGAAGAAAAGAAAAAAAATGTACAGGGAAATGATAATCAGGAAGTACAAGTGGGGGCAGGGGCAATGGCAGAGGTGGAATTCAACCATATCATTGAGGTGCAAATAGAATCCATGAGTAACAGAGGTGGATAGAAACGGTCCTCTGAACAATTTCACTTACTCCAATGAGAACTACAAACGATTTCCAGGGGCTATCCATGACACAAGAAACCTCATAAGCAGAATGGTTTCAGTTTTTACTCTCTCAATTAATCTTTTAGGGCCAAATAACAGAATAGTGGGCAGGAATAGGATTTTAAAGGGAAATCCATAAGAAGCGTGATCTTTATTTTATCAGGTTTTTGCTAACTTGACTCTAAATATCAGAAAAATGACATTGTCTTGAAAAAGGATTCATCAAGAGAGAATAAATTAAGGCCTCTGACAGGTTACAGGAAGAAAAAATATTTTTCTTGTAATCTTTAGCCAAACCCAATTTTCTTCTGAGCTCAAGAAAATTGTTCCCCAACTTTCAGGGAAAGAAGTAACCAAGTTCATATTTGAAAAACCTTTGCAAATGTAAAACCTATATATAATGGTTACGTATTATGTGATTATTGCTATGATTGTTCTCAGGACCTGCCTGGGATCACTTATCTGAGCAGTATCTCCTCTTCTCTGTGATGGAGCACCTTCCTCAAAAGAACCTGCTACTTAAAGATGGTAGAGAAGGGCAGTTCCAGCACTTCTCTTCAATGTGTAATGGACATCTTAAAGTCAACATGACCAGAGGTCAACTCCCGATCCCTCTAAACCTGTCCTATCTACAGCTTTCACATCTCTCCTGATGGCAAATTTTTTTTTTCAGTTGCTGAGACCAAGACATGAACCATGTTAACGCTTCTCTTTCTCTAACAGGACACATCTAATTCATCACGAAGACTCCACTTTCAAACTGTATCCAGAGTTGACTATCTCACCACCTGCATGGTTCTCTCATCACCTAGCTTACTAGAACAGCCTCCTAACCTGTCTTTCTCCTTCCAACCTATAGCACTTCTGGAACTGCAGCCAGGATGCTTCTACAGTACAGGGCAGTTCAGGTCCCTCCTCTGCTCACCACCCCATATGGAGCCCTATTCACTCAGAGTCCCTATAATGACTAAAATACTCTATTCCTCTGGTGTCCCTCTCTCCATGACCTCCCTAGCATCGCGGCATCATTCTCCTCCTGCTCACTGTTCCAGCCACACTAGCATCCTGCTGTTCCCCAAACCTGCAGTGTGCTTCCATCTGAGGCAGTGCCTTAGCACTGCTTCTCCAGCTGCCTGGACTATCTGTCCTGCTCCTGCTTTGCTCACGTTGGGGCTCTCCTTAAACCCCCCCTCTCAATGAGATTCTCCCCGGCCAGCCTCTGTAAAACTGCAATCCTCTCCTCCTCCAGCCCAGGCCCCTCAGTCTGCCCTGGTTGGTCTTGTCTCTACAATGCTTAGCACTGCCTAAAAAACTTTGTACTTAATTTGTTCATTATATTCTATGTATTCTCTGTATTCCTTGCTAGACTGTAAGCCCCATGAGGACAGACATCTTCATGTTTTGTTTCCTGATGTATATCAAGCACTTAATATAGTCCTTGACACACACTAAGAGTTCAATACTATTTGTTTCATGAGTGAATGAATAAACTTTTCTAGGAAGTCCTCTTTTGTCACACTGCTTTCTACCTACATTGTTCCCCACATTTACCTCTATGCTAAAGTTTATGCTCATTAACAGAGCTGAAAATTTGTATACATTATTTGTTAGTAATTTTGAATAGATAAGAAACTGGTTTGTGTCTACACGTGGGTTTTATATTCAGATGTTTAAAGGCATGTTTCACATGCAGAGACGTGCAGGGATACACGGCTTACAGTGTGTGGACTATCCACCCATGACTAAAGACACGTCAAACATCCCAATGACTCTGTCAATATTCTTCTGTCTGCCCGAATCCTGTGAACCTGTCCAGCCTTGAACAGTTGCAGCACAGTAATTTTTCTGGAATCCAAGAATACCATTATCTTCAGAAAGTCATAAATAATTCATGTCATTGATAATGTATTGACTAGGACATGTAAAAGAGCTTCCTGTTTTGAAAGACTGGCGCTGAGACAAACACCTCTCACATAAGAGCCTCGCCTGGCCGTGTTGCCGCACCTCTCGCCAGTATAGTCTGCCTGGCCCTTCCCTGGTATGACTTGTGACTGTCACTACTGTTATTTATGCAGCTCCCTCTGTGCCCTGGGGATTATTTTTAAAAGATTTTATTGGTTTGTTTTTAGAGAGAGGAGAAGGGAAGGAGAAAGAGAGGGAGTGAAACATCCACCGGTTGCCTCTTCTACATGCCCCTACAGAAGACTGAACCCACAGCCTAGGCATGTGACCTGACCAGGAATTGAACTAGTCACCCCTTGCTTTGCGGGCTGATGCTCAACCAAGTGAGCCACACTGGTCAGGGCGTGCCCTGAGTATTTTAATCCACGTCCACGTGATTTGGCAAAGTATAAATCTACCTAGGTGTGTGGCCTGAGGGACATTCTACCAACGCAGTGCCTTCTTTCTTTCCCTTGGCTTCTGCCAGGATTTATGTCTCTTCTTCCCTCACTAAAGATTGTTTCTACATGACACCTCCCCAAAATATCCATCAAGAGCCCTTTATTTCCTGATATGAATGGTAATCCAAGGATAATAAGCAACATGCATGTTCAGTTACCACCTCAATTTACACTCCTATGCAGTCATCACATTAACCCCACAGGACCCTTAAATAATCAACCTCACTGAAAGGTTTTGTTGGACACCTGCTGTTTGTCATTTTATTAATCTGTCCACCTACTTATCATCTACCTATCATGTATATATTTATGTTTGAAATAAATATATGGAGATAAGGATGAATACATACACACACATATATTTGTTATAATTGTTGTTAAGGCTATTGATCCATGAGGGGAAAATCAAAACATTGGATATTGGATTCAATTTTAAAAATAAAGCAAATAGCCCTGGCTGGTGTGGCTCAGTGGATTGAGTGCCAGTCTGCAACCCAAAAGACCACTGGTCTGATTCCCAGTTATGGCACACACCTGGGTTGTGGGCCAGGTTCCCCAGTTTGAGGCATGAGAGACAACCACACACTGATGATTCTCTCCCTCTTGTTCTCCCTCCTTTCCCCTTTGTCTAAAAATAAATAAGTAAAATCTTTAAAAAACTTAAAATAAAGCAAATAATTATAATAATAATGCAAAACCAGTTTATTCTTATATTATTAATAATTATTGTATTATTTTTCATATGAATAACCCTAAACCTACTTTTGCCCCACCCTGTATGTTTCTCATAAAAATGTAATTTACTCATTTAGGTTATAACATTTACATTAGTGCTGTGTGATTAACTCACTAACTCTTCTTCTCTCTCTCCAGCTCTATGTAATGACATTAGTTCACAGCTGGTCCAAAATGCTGGGACTTTGGGTTTTGCCTCTCCCCATGTGGGCCTGTTTGCAAGAAATATATACCAGATTCTGACAGTATCATTTGTAAACTCAAAAGAAAGCTTGTGTCTTTGATAACACTGTCCAAAAGAGTTATAAAGGATACTAAATAATCAAGTAATTCAAGAGATGAAACTTTTTATACTGTAAAGAAAATCTTTTTTTTTCTGACTGCAAAGAATTAAAATTAGATCAGTCCAAAAAAGTGATATAACAATATAAATCAAAAGCCTTAACAATGATGTCTCTTTAAGTAGTTCTATTAGGAATTTAGCCTAACAGGAAAGTCAGAGAGTTGCAGAAAGCTACATATCCATGCAGTATTGTATATAATAGCAAAAAATTGAATGTCTACAGTGGGCACTTTGTTAAATGAGTAACAGGATACCAAACAATGAATAGTAAGTGAAAAATGTTCCTAGTAAGTGTAAAAGGCAGGTTTTAAATCAGTAGCTATGCTAAGATCCCAATTTGATAAATAAATGGATATGCTTGTCTATAAGATGCTGCAAGGATATCACCAAAGGTTTGTAGTATTTATTTCGGGGGCAGGGTAGAACCAGGGAAGAATTTTATTTTCTTTCATATACTTTTTTATATTAAAATTTTTTAAATCCTGCAATTACAACTGTATTCTGGCATCACATTAAATGACACATTGTTGGTGCCCAGTGGTTACTTCTCATTGGCTTTCTGCTTATATGCTCATCTCTAAATAGGTGGCATGTCTATGTAAAATTAACTAATGGGAAAGAAAGAAATGGTCATTTTCCTCTAAGGCAGTAATATTCTCCTGTCAGGGGAATGCTCTGGTGTCTATCAGCTGACCCCGGCTTTGAACAACCTCATAGCTGAGGCCTCCATTCCTGCAGGAACCAGAGGCCAGTGTCCCTAGTCACCTGGAGCTGATGAAATGGGAATTGTTTTGTTTTAACCCTAACCCATGGGGGAGACCACTTCTCCTTAGAGAAGGCTGGTCTCCTTACTGAAATCATTTAATGAGATCCAAAGAACCCATGTGGAAGCCAGGTCTTCAACAGAAGGCCACTCTTCTCAGCCATGTGACCAAAGCATCAGGAACAATAGGCCAGGCCTGTAGCAGCAGAGTTCTGCTGTTATTCAGGTCTTAACACAGACAGGTGTCCCAGACATGCAGACAGAGGGCCTGAACCTCAAACTAAGTTTAAAGGAAATATCTGTCTAACAAAATCTAAACTTGCCTCATAGTGGAATTTATATTATTTTAAGTACAATGCCTTTCATTACATCTGCTCTTATGTCACTATCCTTAAATCTGTAGTTTAGTGTGAATGACACTTGGTCAAAATGCATTATTTATAAATTATTTTAATCTGTATTTCACTAAACATAATTTTATAAAGTTAATTTTTCCTGAGATGGGTACAAAATTGTTTAAGTGTGTCTTTAACATTTTTAAAAATTGTGAGATTAAAAAAAAGTGAGATTCACCTAATATAAAACTAATCATCTTAAAGTGTACAATTGTCATGAATATATTCACAATGTTTAACCACCACTTTTATTTAGTTCCAGAACATTTCATTGGTCCAAAAGAAAATCTTGTGCCCATTGAACAGTAAATCTCCATTCTTTCCTACTCCCACTCCTTCAATGCTAGGCAACCAGTGATTGGCTTTCTGTCTCCATGGATCTGTCAATTCTGCATTTTTTCTTACAACTGGAAGCACACAATACTCAGTCTGTGTGTCTGGTTTCTTTCAGCATAATGTCTTCAACTTCATCCATGTTGTAGCATATAGGAGTACTTTATTCATTTTTGTGGCTGAGTAATATTCCTTTGTATTCTATGCCACATTTTATTTATTTCTTCATCTATTGATGGACATTTGGATTTTTCCCACATTTTAGCTATTATGAATAACACTGCTATCAACATCAGTTTACAGGTACCTGTTCAATCCCCTGCTTTCAATTAGTTGGAATTGCTGAGTCACATGGTGGTTTTATGTTTAACCTTTTGAGAAACCACCAAATTGTTTTTCACACTGGCTGTACCATTTTCTATTCCCATCAGCAGTTTATGAGGCTTCCAATTACTCCATATCCCCACCAACATTTGTGATTTTCAGTTTTCCATCCTAGTAGGTATACAGTGGTGTCTCACTGTGGCTTTGATGAGCATTTCCTCAATTGCTAATGATGTTCTGCATCTTTTCATGCCCTCATCAGCCATCTTTTATGGAGAGCTACCTCGTGAAGCCCTTGGTTCATCTGTAAGTTGAGCAGTTTGTCTTTATGGATACTACACCTTTAATTAAATAATGATTTATAAATATCTCTCCCATTCTACTGGTTATCTTTTACTTTCTTGATAATGTCCTTTGATGCATGAACATTTAAAATTTTGGTGAAGTTCATTATATTGATTTTCTATTGTTGCTTAAACATTTGGTGTCATATCCAAGAAATCCAAGGTCATGGATATTGATCCCTGTTTTCTTCTAAGAGTTTTATGGTTTTAGTTCTTATGTTTCAGTCATTGATCCACTTTGAACTAATATTTTTGTATGGTATGAGGATACGTATATATTTTAGAGCTAGCTTGATCTAGATTATTTCTCAAATTCACATGATTTTGGTTGGAAAATGACATATTTCAATGCAAAAACAAGTCAGTACTACAAAAACACACCTAATTTTATCAATAAATTTTGTAGTTCCTTATTTTCCACAAATGGAATCTGAAGGATTTCATATGGAACTTGTATCATCATGTCACCAGATGGCAGTTTGTCAAAGGTGGTCCCTGTTCTCAAGTTGTTTATAATTTTGCAGATTATGTGCCTAGCACAAGGCCAAGCACTGGGAAGATGGACCACAAGCATGAGCCACAGCTCCTGTTCTTAATAAGCTAACACTGTAGTAAGCAGACCATGACTAAGATATACCAAATTAAAAAATGATAAAGGGCACAAAGTACTGAATATAATATGATAACTATAGCTATGGTGCCAACTGGGAAAGCCACAGGAAGACAGAACTATAGGACTTTGGAAAAGGAACAGAATCAGTCAATTTCAGAATAGATTAGAAAGTTCTCCCAAGGAAATGGGCTTGAACTCAAATAATCAGCAGGACATGAAAAATGAACATGATAACAGTTAGGATACTCTGAACAGATTGGCTCAACTGAGTGGAAGAGGTTAATACCAGATAGCATGGTAGTGAGGGTGATGGAGGGTTCCCCAGGGCTTTCACCAAGTTGCTTTGGTGAAAGCCCTGGGGAACTCTTGGCACACTTGGGTTACTGTAGAGAAGGTCACTGCAAAGCAACTTGAGCAAAAAACTTCATAAATGAATGTTGCTGCTGCAGGTCAGGAGTCTAGGTGATTGTATCTATCAGCTAACCTGTTATTGTCTAATAATGTTTACCTAAATGTATCATATGCACTAGTAGGATGATTTTGTGTGTGTGTGTGTGTGTGTGTGTGTGTGTGTGTGTGTGTGTTTATACCATATGAGCTTAGTGCCTTAATATTTACATAGTGTAGAGTTGGTTATAGATTTTTTTCATTTTAAAAGCTTTTAAAATGTTTTAGTAGGGAAAACACCCAGGAGAGAAATAATCTCATTTATTTCAAACAAACAAGTATGATCTCTTGATAATCAGCCTTCTACTTAGAAGGCTAAAAAAGTCCCTGTGGCTTTTCTGAGCTCCCTTCCCGCCTGGATGTCAACAAGGGAGTGGGTTCTGCTGTGGCTACAGAATAACACCTAGTTGTTCCCACTTCTGTGGCTGGCAACAAAGATACAAACAGAAATGGAACTTAAAAATAACTGTGGCCAGTAGATCTGTTTAGAGTCTCAGCATCACTTTCATGGAAACCTTCAATAGGATCCTAGCAACAGCTTATGAATCCATGTAAGCTCTGCAACTTTGAGCTTTCCTTCACAGCTACTTAAGAGACATCTTAGAGAAGCTCTCCTTTCCAAATCAGAATGTCTTGCTCTGTAAGTTCTGAGTAGTAGTTTCATTTCTTAATTATTAAGTATTGAAATAGTTTCGATGGAAAAATCAACAGGCTACACAACAGGATTTTATGTTATGTTAAATGCCAAAGGGTTATCAGAGATAAAAATTAAACATAGACTCACTCCACCCCCAACATGTCCCTGAACTCCACTACAGTGTAAAGAATTAAAGTTTTACAAAACTCTTGGTGATTTGCACAAACAATGAGGTTTCTCTCCAGTGTGAATGCCATATTATCATAAACAACACCCCCCACCCCAAGGACACGTGATATCAGAGTGTTGGAAGCTGGGGATCATACATGTACTAATAAGTGCCCTGGAGAATTCTCCTGTCACAGCAATGGTGTGGTAAGGTTCCAGGGAGACAAATGGCATAAGCCAGGGCTCTGAGCACTCCCATATCACCCAGCCCCACCAAGACCTAGTACTCAGCTCCTCCTTGAAGAAATGGCTTGAGTGAATTATATTCAAACTATTAAAATCATTCTCCCACTTTAATCTTTACCTTGAATACACCTGGCATCTCATAATTTTTTAAAATAGTACCTTTCCTAGGATATTGGAGAGCTGTAGAAAACTGAAGCCTAGAATTTTCCTACAATTTTCTTCTCATTTTCAATGACCTGAGCCTTTTCTTCTTTTTTTAAAATATATGTATTTATTTAATTGATGGATAATTGACATGTAACATTACATTAGTCTCAGGTATATAACATAATAATTTGATACTATTTGTATATACTGCCAATGAGCCTTTCTTTCTTCAAGTACTCCTCTGTAATGCGAGTAATCAGATTTGTGATGTACTTCAAACACAATATTTACTCTGAAACACAGCAGTGTCAGTATGTTACAGGCTATGTCTTTGTACACTGGCATTTTATAAAAAGGCCATTTTATAGCTTCTGGATCTAAACTTTTCATATGTCTTCTCAAGTCAGATGAGCATTATTTGTATAAATAGCATGTAAAACTCTGTCAATCTGTTTCCTTCCAGATTATGGTAGCAAATGACAAGATAAAAATAGGGATAAAATAAACGTAGGCTACAAGGAGACACAGAGATACTTTATTTTTAGAATCCACCTAGAAAAGGATATTTGTGCTTATGTTTGTAAACCATAGATGCATAATTATTTGATGTGCGGGGAATCTGATGGTCTACAGTCTTCCCCACCAAATATGCTTTGCAGGCGCCATAACTTTGCATGTACATGAAGCCCCCCAGGGGAGCTAAGAAGCTGTGAGAAAATGCCAAAAGTGAGTGTGCAAACCATCTTCAAGCAATACTGACATGGAGGGAACCCACCACTCACACGATCTCATCTGGAGAACCTTACTGGTGCCAGAATTTCTAACACCACTTTAAGCTTCTTATTTATCACTGTTTACCCAGACTTAATTAAGTACACTGGGAAAGAACACGACAGTTGGCCATTTTTCATGGGTTTTTCAGTTTTGCCTGGGGCTAGCCTTGACTAACTTCTTGGCATTCCAAAGTAATCCATCGGTAGTACTTAGGCTGCTGTTGAGAGCATCACACCTAACCCTGCTCCTCTGTGTTTCAGCAGGCCTGGCTGGAGTGAGAGCAAAATGACAGGCTGACCAAGGCACAGGTCCTGTTGCACGGAGCTAGAGGACCAGCTAGAGGTGGGGTGGGTCCTAAACTGAGCCAGATCTACCAGTGGTATTTGTGGTATTCAGCCTTCTTTATAACTAATGCTTTACATTTAGTTTATCATACACATTATGGTTATAAGCAATAATACTGCTGGTGACTTTTAATGGATCAAGATTTGTTTTGAATTGTAAATACTGTAGAAAAGTTCATTTATTACTATGACTGGGAATTGTAAGTGCAGAGAAAGCAGGGCCTACATTTGTAAGTCAGGCAATTCACACTGATGACCATTCATTATACATTCATGTATAATCAGAAAGTTCCTGCAAGTCCACTGGAATTTTATGACTGCAGCCTAGCTTGACTAAACACTGACAAGCCACACCAGGTGTTCTGTTATTGTTGCCAAACCTAAGGGTACTGCAGAAATCTTTGGGGAGCTTTTAAAATAGATGGATTCCTCAAACCTTCCCCAAGAATTCCAGAGTCAGGTTTCTGAGGGCAGGCTTATTTATCTTGTTTGAAAAGCTTCTTAGATGATTTTGAAGCACAGCCTGATTTGGGAATAACACATTGATCCTACAGCTGAGAAATTCTCAGGGCTGCTTGAGACCTTGAAGGCCCAATTACGGGGATGGCTTCTGGTTTGATCAGGATTAATTTACTGAGGAAATAAAAAGGGAATTTTGCAGAAGGAAGTAGGAAATTGACAAGTCAATGAAACCAGGTGCTAAAAACCACTTTGTGCCTTTCTTTATTATTAAGCCAATCCAGTGCACGTTGCCATGATCTATTAAATGGATACTTCCTAAACACACAGAAAAACTTCTTTTAGTAAAATTCACCAAGGCAGGTAGATCTCAAATACAGGCAATCATCCAATCAGGTTCAATGTTTATTAGTTAAACGATGGCTGACAAATGTTGCTGAAGTCTGAAATGCTCTATATCCATGCCTCCTATCAATGCTGCAAACATTCAATAATGATCAACTCAGATCATGCTGTAACAGTGGAGAACAGCTGCAGCCCATGCTATTGAATATCATAGTGTTGCTTCCAGGCACAAGAGCAGTTGCCAAAAAAGTGATGTGTTATTAGCAGAAACTTCAGCTCTAATACCAATATATCTTAAGGAAATATAAAATGCATTGTCTGGAAATTTGTATAGAATAGAGTTTGCCATTTTCAGATTCTTATTTTCTTTTATATTTGTCATAAGAAATGGAGATCATTTTAAACTAGCATTTAGTTAAATACTATAACCTCCTGATTTTTAGTTTTGCACAAATGTTGGCCTTACCTTCTTGATTAGACCATAAGACCTTGAATAGGGATTATTTAAAAAATCTTTTCCATACCTCTCAATCCCCTGAACACTGCTGGAGCTAAGCAAACATATATTGAATAGTTTCATAAGCTTGGAATGTACAAAGGTGAGTTACATTAACAAAATTATGAAATGATGTTTATAAAATATAAAAATATTTAAATGAAAATTTGAGAAAACCTATATCCCTTCTTTAGTCACAGGTAGAAGAATCATTATCAAATACTATTTCTATTCAGTTCTGACCCTGAAGATGAATTTATTTTCAGTGGAAGTTCTGGTGCCCCAAAGGGATAGGAAAAATAAACAGGAGTTTCTATTCACCTTTCATATTCTTCTCCATATTTCAGTTATTTGGGGTCTGTGAGGACTTAATCCTAGTCAGTACAGGCACCTCCTCTGGGGCGAGCTGTGCTCCACTGCAGAATATGAACTGTGTTTTAGGACAGTGAATTATAAACTGAAGTTGAGCACATAAAAGGCTGATGGGCTGATCTTCCTTTTCTCCTGATTTCTAAAAGTCAGGATTCTTCATCCTGTTTCTGATAATATACTTCACAGGTAGGGATCATAAAGGAGGGGCAGACCCACTTTTCTTCTCTCTCCTTTTCAGAACAGGGAACAGTCATTTTCTTTTACTTTAATAATTTTCTCCTTTGAGAGAGGAATTCAAATGTCTTTCACTTGCCAGGAGAGTGGGAGGAAGGTGGGTGGAAATCTTTAAAGGCCTTTAATAGCAGCTTGACACAGAACTTAGCTGGAGGAGCTGGTGCTGTAACCCATTCAGAGCCAAGACATTTTTTGATATTTTGCTGGATGGGGAGAATTAAACATTCTCTGGTCAGAATGACCCCTTATGGACTTACATACAGCAATTTGGACCCAATTTAGGGTAGACACATTGCAAAAAAAATAAAAGCTTAGCCAAAACAGAGCAATTTGCTTTTAAATTCATTAGCACTGATTTCTTTTTACCTAAGATAATTAATTGTATGTGAGAGAGAAGAAAACAAAAACTCTTAGAAAGACTGGATGGGATGCTCTCTGGGACCACACTTCTGAAAGGGCATGGCCTGCACAGGTCAGTCCTTGCTGGAGGCACTGAGCCCCACTGGGGGAGAAGCGCGCTCTTCCTGGGCACCAGCACTGACAGCTTGGGGCATGGCTCAGCATCCCTGTTTCCTCTAATTGGTATAGTTTCTATTTGTTCTACTTGTTGGGAGGCTCATGGCACACAAGCTTACTACAAAGCATGCCATACTTCCTTCTACCCTGAGGACACCCCTTCCACCTCTCCAGAGCCTCCCTAAAGGATGACGTCTCGGGGAATGGGCAGAATTCACATCCACCCACCAGCTTTTTCGTAACTCTCAGGTACCCTCTCACCTTTCAGCTCTGCAGACCTACTTTCCTAATTTCATGGGGGCAAAATCTTGCAACAAACAAACAAACAAACAAACAAACAAACAAAACTATACAATCTAGAAGATGTTACTAGATTGAGGCAGAGGAAGAAATGGCAGATAGGGGACGAGAAACTGAGCATGGGACTGACAAAAAGTATGAATCACAGTAATTCCACTAAAAATGTTACAGTATCTGGGACTTTCTCCCTTCAAACACTACTTTGCTAATTGTCCTCTTGTTCCTTCTTTTACATAGTAGTGACTGAGACTGAGTAATGCCCCCTGTTTATTCGCCTTTTTGATCTCGAATTCTTTGTATACCATGAGTCATATATTTCCTCCCACTTTTCTGACTCCCTTATGAATAGGACACCCAGGGCCACACAACTTTCTCTTAATTCAACACCCACAGCAAGTTCTGTTAAGGCTCAGAAATCAGGTACTAGCTTTTTCCCCCAATTTCACTGAGGCTGGAAAATAATTATTTTTTCAATGTATTCTATTCAGGCACATAATACAGTGTTTTTAAACACACACGGACCAGCGCCAATATCTTGGCTCAGAGTAAAGTGCTAATTTGTATGTTTTCAGTGAATTACTAAGTGCCCTAAAAAGTGCATGCATAAAAGAAAATGAAAAGAAAAAAATTACTCAATCTGCCTATGCTTGAGAAATACATAATCATGTGGCTTTTTTTGGACAAAGGTGTCAAGAGTATGTTTAAAAAGCACAGCATTAGGCTTATCAGCGCTTTTGATAACTGTAGGGTGTCTTATGAAGGTGAGGTAAGGTCTTGCAGTTGTAACTCCTGTATAAACAGAGAACATGGCTGTCTGCAATACCACCTATAAATGTGGGAAATAGTCATGTGGTTGAATTCAGTTTCAATGTCAGGACACGGTGAATGATATAGGAGACTCAGAAGCAGTCAGCTAGATTAAGGGTCATGCCCATTTGGATGGACAGCTTACCCATTGACCTGAAAACAGAAAAGCATTGCAGAGAAGGTTTTATGGCAGCAAGAGGTTCTCATCAGCACTGGCAGGGAAAAGATTAGTATGCCTGGCCCCTTGGGGGTTGCGGGGAAGCACAGCTGGTAGGCTCAGGCAGTGGTCACTCCTCAGTGAATGCCACCTTCCATCCAGCACAGGCTGGGAGGTCACATGGACATGAGGGTACCAGTAGGGGCTCAGAGAAGCACAAAGAACAGCCACAAATAGTGCTTCTCACTTAGCCCTCTCCCTGTCAGTGTCACCAGTGCTGAGGCTGGCTAAGGAGAACTCATTGTTTCTTTTGCCCACATCCTGTGGTTTAGCCTTGCCTGTCTGATACGGCAGCCACTAGTGACAGGCAGCATTTGAGCACTGGATATGCTGTTTTCTCAAAATGAGATGTACTGTACATGCAGAATACATGCTGGATTTCAAAAATCAATTATGAAAAACATTGTAAGATATCTCTAATAATTTTTAGCAACTGCACATTAAAATAATATTTTGGTTATACAGGGGTGGGCAAAAGATTTATAGTTGTGAGTATGTGAAACACAGAGTTTTTGCTTGTATTATTATTTATTAATTGTTGTAGTTTTCATTTGCATTACAATGGTAAACCTACTTCTGCCTACCCCTGTATTGTGTATTGTGTAAATAAAATGTTAAATTTCACTTGTTTCTTTTTACTTTTTAAAAATGTGACTGCTAGAAAATGAAAAATTACACATGTGGTTTGCATTTGTGGCTCACATATTCCTGCTTTCTGTATTTGGTCAGTACTGGTCAGAAAATGTGTGCATTGTAAAAGGCTGGCCACAGTTACATGGACTGATACAGTTACTTTGAGATCAGAAGAATGTCTTGGTTTTGCAAACACACAAACAAAAGTTTGATTTAAAAATATTTTTTCTCTGAATAGCTTATGTAAGTACTTACAACATGCAAATATTGAGCCTAATACCTTTTATGTGTATTAACTCATTTAATTCTCATGACGACTCCGTGAGGCTGGCCCCATTCCCAAGCCTGTTTTAGAGGGGAACAAGCTCTGGCCTGCTGAGGTGCTGCTGCCTGGAAGAGCAGAGGTAGACTCTGAACTCAGGCAGCCTGGCTCCAGGGAGTAGCCTTCCTTCCACAACCATTTCTGTTGAATGCCGAAAGTTTAAAATGCTTTTAACATAACCTGGATTATATACATTCATAAACAAGAAATGGAAGAGGCATCCATATCTGGAATTCTAGTCTAATTTATGGCAAGAATGACTGCTAGAATGTGATAAAATTTATAGTTAATTGCTTTACAAAAAGTGGTTGATCTTCCACCATGTCCTCTGCATAATCTGAATCTGTCTTCATGGAAGTAAGACTTTCAGTAACTTAGTGCCAGCTAATCTTAAAGCACTGACATCTATCACAGTAGATCTCAAATAAAAGTCTTGAGATTTATGTTTCTCTTTATTGTGCCCATGTAATCCCTTCAATATTACCTATGTAAAATTTTCCTCTAAGAGATGACATGACACAAAGAGGAATATATGTTAATAAATTAGAAAACTAATTTCTTTTTAGGGTGGACTGCAGGTGAATAAAATTGGATAATGATACATGGCTACCATTGGCCTTCATGCGGTCCTCTTCTGTTTTATTTTATTATTATTTATTTGTTTAATAATACAAAGAACACCATGAGTCCCCTGCCATCCCCTATACTAAACATGATCAGTAACTGAAATTTACCTACATGTTCTTACGTGCCCTCTCTCTGCCTCCTGGTTCACTACCCTGAATATTGTGATCATTCTCTTCTCCTTAAAATTTTTTATCACAAATACACACACACACACACACACACACACACATACTGAAACAATACAGTATTTAGTTTTGCTTGTTTTTGAACTTTACAGAAGGGTATTATGTTACATATACCTTTTCAACATGTTAGTTTATCATTCAATATTAAGATACTGAGATCCATCCATGCTGTGGTATGGGTGTAACATATTGCTGTATAACTCATTGTGTGGGTATTCCACATATTATCTATCTATTGCCCTGCTAGAGGCATTTGTGTTATTTCTAGTCTTTTGTTTTTATAAATAGTGCCACTATGAATATTCTTGAACATGTGTTTCCTGTTATACATTCCCAATGAGAACACTTATTTATTAAAACCAACTTAATTTTGAAATCCATTGTAATCCCTACCCTTCTGGTAGTAGCATCCCCTAGGTTTTCCTCAAAAAATACTGGAATAAACTAAGACCCTGTAGCTTGATGATTCTATTGTGTCCAATCAGAATTTCCTTTCCATGTTACTTATCAATACAGCTTTTCTGTCCCCATAATTGTGTACATAACACAAAGTAGTTTATCATTTTGCAAAAGACAAGGTTTATCCTCAAAGAACTCAATAATTATTATATAAAATGGTGTTTTTAAGAATTATGCAATTAGCCAAGGAAATGTCTATAACTGCTCTTTGCTTTTTTGAAGCAATATGATGTTTAACTTCCACAAAATGCTGTATTTTCTCCGCTCTTGATATAGTACTGTTTTAATAAGATTTTTGAGGGTGGGGGGTATATAGGAGGTGGATACTATCACATTAAATGTGCATATCTATTATAGGATATATGGCAATTTCAGAAATTCTACATTATTTAAAGTGTATAATAAGGCCTTCTCAAGCCTAGGTTGGGTTCCCTGGCTTGGGAGACACAAAGGAACCTCAAGAGTTGTTCAGAGCTATGTTCAATGGTTAGGTATTCCAAAGTCCAATTTCTTACATGTAAGACAGAGAATGCTTTATTTGCAATGACCATAGACATGGCATGTTGAAAAGATGCACATGAGAGTAAATGTTGATAACAAAAAAAATACATTTCCCCCTATATTTAAAATCTTAATTTGAAATGGCTATAAAAGCCACTGATAATTTTAGTCATTTACTGGTTGATATTTAAATTTAACTTGTAGAACATCAATCCTGTAGTCACAGTCTCTGAGTGGGCTAAAATGCAAAGACACCTGGTAGAGGTAGCACATTAGTAGTCTGTTTTCAATAATACACACCTCGGTGTTACTTAGGTCTTCCCAAGTAAGCAGGTTAGGAATGAAGTTGTCAGCCATGTGTATGTCAGTCTTTCTAACTTTTTAGAGTTTCTTTCTAATTTTTATTGTAATTCAAGTCCTTTTCTGGTTCTAGTGTTTGAACTTGGCCAACACTAGTAACAGTAATAACTCACATTAATTGTGTTTTTTAGCTTACCAAGCATTTTCATGCATATGTTCTAATTCATTTTTTCAGAGCAACACTTGAAGTAGGTATTACTATTCCTATTTTACAGATGAGAAAATTCAAGAGCAAGGTAGCTAAGAGACTGTGTCTGGCTGAGAATTGACTCAAGTGTTTTTAAACTTGGGCTCATTCCATTGTACCATACTTCACTGGGGCCAACTGGAATGCCTTTGAAAAACTGTGTGGTTACAGGACTCATCCTCCAATTTACAGCTGAAATATTTTTATTTTAAAGTTGGTTCCCACAATGTAACTGTAAACATTTATTTTTGAAGGCCTAAAATATTTCTTATTTAAGTTTTTCTAAAAGATTTTATTTACTTTTTAAAGAGATGGGAAGGGAGAGAGAAACAGATGGAGAGAAAACATCAATGTGCAAGAAATAAAATGATAGGCTGCCTCTCAAATGCCCCCAGTTGGGAACCTGGCCAGTAATACAGGCATGTACCTTGACTAGGAATTGAACCCATGACCTTTTGGTTGGCAGGCTCGAATTCAACCCCCTGAGCCACACTAGCCAGGGCTGAAAACCTTAAAATATTTAAATATCCAGAGTTAACTTAACTTTAACTTGACAAAAACTTATCCTGTTTTAAATACCAAGGACATAATAAAAAATTTAGATATTTGCTCTGAACAAAAGTCTTATTCAAATGTATAAACAGAGTATAAAAAGATAAACCTTGGAAAAGAGAGCATGAATGTGACAATGCAAAAGTCCGTCCATTTCAGGGATTAGTTTCAAGTCCCTATAGAATAGTTTTAGGTAACAGCCCATGAAAAGAAGTAAAAAATTAAAAATAGAAACTTATCAGAGATATTTTCATACCACATCCAAGAAATGTAACACAAGCCATCTGAAACCCTAAGAAAGAATAAGAGTATAAAACCAGAAACTGTAAAAAGTTACTAACTGAGCTAATGTAGCATGTTCTAATGGTATACACATAACAACAACAACAAATTATTAAAGACATCTTTCACCGGCTCAGTAAGCTGTAGAACCCTTCCTCAAGTTAGTAGAAGAAATATCCCATTTATATTTTCCATCTTGATTTTTTTTAGTGACTATACACTTTAGTTTATACAGTATGGTGCAAGAAAATGAATGAAGTGGCGAGAGAATTCAAGAGAAAATGGCTGACTTTAGCAAAAGTTTGGTGGATAAACTGTCCTTCAGGGAAGGGATTGCATCTTGTCTACTGTAATTTTTCAGTTTCCTGGCTTCCCTAGAGCTTACCTAGGAGGTGTTCAGGAAATTCTCCTTGAATAAGTGAATGATCCAATAATTTCCATATTTCCATTTTTATCTACTTCATTTCTGCAGCTGAAAGAATTGAGTGACTACTAAATCTGATTGTTTACACAATAGCTGGAGGTAGGTTACAGTGAATTGAAAGAACACCCTGTTATTCCAGTTAATTTCCCCTTTTCAGGCTATTCCATGAAGTTGAGCCTGTGCCACACAAGCTCTTGCCAGCAGGTCCCTCTCTGTAAGGCAGTTTATCCACTAACCTCAAGGCATTTCACGAAATGACTGTTATTCCATCTTGCCTCTACCATTGATACTACCATATACATACAATGTGCAGGTATGACTTATAATATGGATACCACATATTGCAACCTATGGGAAGAAATCTAATAATAGAAATTTTAGGTGCAATGACAAACTATTAAGGAGGTATAGACTTGGTAAATAAGTAAGTTGCTTTCGTCATAAATATTGCTTGTAATCACTTTCCTTCTCTCTGTCAATACCATGAGACCCATTCTCCAACCCACAGTGTGTTTTTCTCCACTCCACTATTTCTAGTGTGACTGGGCCATAGAGAGCTGGTCCCCCACGACATCTACATACTGTTTTAGTTTTTTCATCAGTCTGCAGTTGTTCCTGCTGGAATGTATCTCCCAACCCATGGTGAGAACTGATAAAAATAGGTTCTTAAGAAAAGGGATTTTTACCTTCTATATGAATTTTTATCCATGCACTCATTGCACTGATGAAATAATATGTTTGTCATAATTCTACTGGTTCTCTGGGATGGAACAGCCTTCAGGGATCTCTTGCCTAGTATTTATTCACTTTTATAGGTGATGTAATGAAAAACCCAGATACTGAGTGATATTTCCCAAGGTTTTGTGGCTAGTACACATCAAGGGGAGGAGAAGCTAAGACTCTTTCTATAGCATTTCTCTATAACACCATGCTGTCTCTGCAGACATGACTCTATGCTCTGAGGACCTGAATAGTGATGTAATGGATGCTCACTCTGTTTGCAGTTAGCACCATTTTTGAAGAAAAAAATTGAAAGCAGGAGAACTAAATGGGACTTAACATGGACACATAAATAACCTTGTTTATAAAACCATGAATGGGTTATGGTTCAGATATTCCAGAGAACTTAACTCTTCCTTGATATTCACTTATGGTAATCTGTTCCAAGAATAAAAATGATAGTGTGTCAAAAGAAAAGCTTTTTAACTCTTAAGACAGGTAATCAAATAATTCTTATTCCATTCCACCTCGATAGTCTCTATTCACTGTACATATATACATAATGTGTAGTTATGAGATTTCCTTCCCAAATAGAATGTTTGTAGGCAACACAGTAACCTGTGGGAAGAAAGCTAGTAATGAGAATTTTAGGTACCAAGCAAGGTGGTAGGAAGGTATAGATTCTGGGGCCCAGTGGCAGCAGAGTGAAGGTAGGAAGGGTGCAGACTCCAGGGTCAGATTCTGGACCTCAACCCACCATGACTAGTGGTGTGGCCATCTCTGCACACAGTCTCCTCATCTATGAGACAAGAACACGAATAGTTCCCCCTGCTGGGTGTTGTGAGGATTAAGTGAGCACATATATCGGAAGCTTTTAGAGAGTAATGAGTGCTATGTGAGTGTCTGCTCTTCTGGAAGGGTGAAATCCATGTTAAAACATATGGGCCCATTGAGTTTGCCTACTTGATTTTGATTAAACAATGTGAAAACAAGAGAACAAAAAATGGCATTAAGTAAAAATAAATCAAAGTGCTTATTATATCAGAGGCAAAAGGATAGATTATCTCAAATCCTAGTAAGTTTTGAAGCTTCTTTTCATCAGCATACTCTTTGCATTCTAACTGTGCTGTTCAGATGAAGATATTGCTTAGAAGATTAATATGCCTCTCTGCTTACATGCCTTTTATCAAGTTCTCATGACAAGCAGCATGTGTTTGCTGTATTGTGAACAGTACATATAGTACAATAAAACAAAATTAGTATTACTCTGAAATCCTTCACACAGGCCTTCATAGGTTTGGAAGACACAGTATTGGCACAGTTCCTGAGGTAGGTGAGCTAGAATAACAGAAGGTGTTTACTGAGATTTTAGGTTGCATGTTCAATGTACCTTAAAACTGAGAAATTCTCAATGAATCTCATGTCATGTGATGCATGAGCAGTAAGAATACTGGTCCCAGGAGAAAGAAATGTCACTTCTATTCATGATTTTGCCCCTATGGTGCTGTGAACTTGGACATATTCCACAAATGCCCTGGAATTCTTGCTCCTCATTTATGAAATCACTCTAACATTATTGGAATATATTCACACACACCACAAACTTATTTTTAAAAAGAAGACCAAAGGGAAAAAGAGTGATAAAAAATGGATTTTGTCTTCTTCTTTTTTTTTTAAGATTTTATTTATTTATTTTTAGAGAGGGAAGAGAGGGAGATAGAGAGAGAGAGAAACATCAATGTGCGGTTGCTGAGGGTCATGGCCTGCAACCCAGGCATGTACCCTGACTGGGAATCGAACCTGCGACACTTTGGTTTGCAGCCCGCGCTCAACCCACTGAGCTACGCCAGCCAGGGCTAGGATTTTGTCTTCTGATTCCTAATGTTGAGGAAGAGTAGAATGGCTTTTTATTTTAATACAACCTTTATGACTTTATGACTTATTTATTTTTGGGTTACATTTTTGGGGTTATCTCTTGGTATTCACAAATGATTATTAGCATGAAGGGTAGAGAAATTTAAAAATGGAAAAGAGGACCTGTAGCACACAATGCAATAACAAATATTAGTAATAAATAGAAAGTACATTTTCAACAAAAAAAAACTTCAAAGTTTTCAACACAGCCAACTAGAGGAGTTGTAGTACTTCTAAATTTAAAACTTTTATTCCAGCAGTTATCTCATTATACACATCAGAAAGTGTTATGCTCTTATAATATTTGAACCCTCTTTTCATTATTTTTACATAAAAATTATTTTGCATATGAGTATGGAATTTTTTTCCAGTAGGCTACTTGAAATTGAGTTATCTACAAAAACATTTTTTGTAATTAAAACAAAGTGGGTGGGAAAACCAAAAGATCAACACAGACAGCTGAATTTAAGAATGAGAAGAGTGGCTACTAAGCCAGGTAGCAGCAAAAATGTGTGTATCCCAGAATTGTGCTGACAAACCTGCAAGAGCCTACAGAGCAGAGTAACTCTAGAAACCGAAGCTATTGATTTTTAGGTGCCAGTGGGGCAGTACTGGACCATGACAATGATGGATAGATTATAAACCACTCCCAACTGGAGAAGCCTCTTCTATAGGCATTAACCACTATAGTTAAACCCTAGGTAAACTAATAGTCAGTGAGATTCTAGGGAGCCAGTCAAGCTAAATAGAAGATTTCTAGATACTTATGGGTTTAATTCTTTCAGCAATAAAACTTTTCTCCCCATATTAATTACTTTTGAATAGAAATCTTTCCGAATCATTCTATACATCCTTGTCTTCTTAGAAAAACGGAATTTCACCTCTTGATTCTTGAAGACCCAGGACCTAGATTAGGAGCATCAATTACTGTATTTGTGGTATAGACACAGTGATACTCCAGAAAATCTGTCCCTGCACAGAATGTCTGAGGATTTGCTTTTTGAGTTCTTATGCCTGTGTTCTATCTATTTCTGCTTCTTTCCTTGTTGTCTATAGTACTTCTCTTCACTCTCTCTTAATTTATATTCTGATATAGGTTTAGAGCAATAGTTTCAGATGTGGATAGACCCTTTGACATTGTGGCTTCTAGAGGGGAGTGCCAGCTCTGCTGACATGAACCATGTGATATGGGGCCAGTTATTCTGCCTGAATTTCTTCACCCATTTCATTGGGATTTTCATGATGCCTATTTCATAAGAGGGAGGGAAGGAGAGACAGAGGGAGAATGAATAAGGTAATCCATGTAAAACCTCAGAATGGTATGTGCTCCATAGTTAACTATTCAATGATTACCCAAACCAATGCTATATAAATATTTTCATAAATGAGCTAAAGAATACAACTGAACTGAAAAGGACACTAGAGTGGTTCAACAGAAGACAAGATAAAGCAGAAGAATCAGTTAACTCACAGACAAGGCAGTGGAATTCACCCTGACTTGTCAGAGCAGCAAAAACAAAAAAGAATAAAAAAGTGAAGACAGCTTAAATGATTTATGGGACATCAAGCTAATGCATTATAGGGTTCACAGATGGAGAAGAAAGAAGGGATATGGTAGAAATCTTATTTGAAGAAATAATGGCTGAAAATTCCCTAACCTGGGAAGGAAACAGACATCCAGATCCAGGAAGCCCAGACAGTTCCAAACAAGAGGAATCCAAAGAGACAACACCAAAACACATTATACTTAAGAAGTCAAAAAATTTAATGACAAGGATAGAATATTAAAGGTAGCAAGAAAAAAAAATGCTTGCTATGTACAAGGGAATCCCCATAAATCTATAAGCAGATTTTTTAGCAAGTACATTTCAGTCCAGAAGAGAGTGGAACGATGTATTTAAAGTGCTGAAAGAAAAAAAAAAACCCAAAAACTTCCAACAAAAAGTTCTCAAGCCAGCAAAGTATTCTAGCATTGAAGGAGAGCTGAAGAGTTTTCCAGATAAGCAAAAGTTAAAAAATTCATCACCACTAAAGCAGCCTTTAGCTGAACAAGAAATTTTGAAGGGACTTTAAGCTGAAATGAGAGGGCACTAATTAGTAACCAGAACATACATGAAAGAATAACTGTTATTGGAAAGATAAATATATAGAAAAAGTAGTGGATAAATGATTTATAAAGCTAGTATAAAGGTTAGCAGACAAAAGCAGTGTAAATAACTAGGCTTACAATAATAAGTTGAGAAATATACAATACAAAAAATGTAAAATGTAGCATCAAAAACATAAAACACATGTGTGTGGCAAAATGTTGAGCTTTAGAAGGGGATCAAACCTGTTATCAACTTAAAATAGACTGCTGCATACATATAAATAGACTGCTACATATAAAATAGACTGCTACAACTTACAACACATAAGTTGTTATATGTAAGCCTCATGGTAAGCACAAAGCAAAAATGCATGGTGAATATACAAAAGAAAGAAATATTAGCATACCACTAAAGAAAATCATCAAATCACAAAGAAAGAGAGCAAGAAAAGAAAGGGCCAGAGTGAAACTACAAAAACAGCCAGAAAACAATGAACAAAATGGCATTATGTACATAACTATCAATAGTTACCTAAAATGTAAATAAACTTAGCCCTGGATGGTGTAGCTCAGTGGATTGAGCTCAGGCTGCAAACCAGGCATCATGCCTAGATTGCAGGCCACGGTCCCCAGCAACTGCACATTCATGTTTCTCTCTCTCTCTCTCTCTCTCTCCCCCTTCCCTCTCTAAAAATAATAAAATCTTCAACAAATTTAAAAAAATGTAAATAAACTAAATTCTCCAATCAAAAGACATAGAGGTCCTGAATGGATAAAAAACAAACAAACAAAAACCAAGACCCATATCTATGCTGCCTACAGGAGACTTATTTTTTATGTAAGGACAAACAGACGGAAAGTGAAGAGATGGAGAAAATATTCCATACAAATGAAAAATGAAAGAACTGAAATATGAGTAGCTTTATTTACACAAGACAAAATACACTTTAAAATGAAGACTTAAAAAACTGTAGTAAAAGACAACGATAGGTTATTACATAATAATAAAGGGGTCAAACAAAAGGATACAACATTTGTAAATATTTACGCACCTGACAATAGGAGCACCTAAATATATAAAGCAAGTATTAACAGAACTAAAGAATGAAATAGATTGCAATACAATATTAGGAGACTTGAATATTTCATTTACATCAATAGATATGTCATGTGATAGAAAATCAATAATGAAACATCAGCCTTAAATGACACATTAGACCAGATGAACTCAATAGATATATACAGAACACTTCATCCAAAAACAGTAGAATATACATTCTTCTCAAGTGCACATTCTTCTCAAGGATAGATCATACATTAGGCCACAAAACAAGTCTTAGTGAATTTAATAGTACTAAAATCACATCAAGCATCATTTCTGACCACAATGGTATGAATCTTGAAAATAATTACACAAAGAAAACTTGAAAATTTACAAATGTGTGGAGATTAAACAACATGCTACTGAATAACCAGTAGGTCAAAGAAGAAATCAAAATATAAATTAAAAAATACCTTGAGACAAATGAAAATGGAAATATACAAAAATCTGTGGGATGTAGCTAAAGCGGTTCTAAGAGGGAATTTCATAGTGACAAATGCCTACTTCAAGAAACAATAAAAGTCAAAAACAAACAACCTAACTTTAAACCTGAAGTAACTAAAAAACCATAACAAATATAGCCCAAAGTTAGTAGAAGAGAAGAAATAACAAAGATTAGAGCAGAAATAAATGACATAGAGACTAAAAAGACAATAGAGAAGATCAATGAAACTAAGACATGGTTCTTTGAAAAGATGAACAATATGAAAAGGCCTTTAGATAGACTCATTAAGAAAAAACACAAACAAAATCAGAAGTGAAAGTGGAGTTGTTGAATTGATACCACAGAAATATCAAGGTTCATATGAGACTACCATGAACAATTAAAGACAACAAAATAGATAACATAGAAGAAATGGATAAATCCCTAGAAACATATAATCTATAAGACTGAAATCATGATGAAATAGAAAATCTGAACAGACTGATTACTAGTAATGAGATTATCAGTAATCAAAAATATCCAAATAAACAAAAATCCAGGACCAGACAGCTTCACTAGTAAATTTTACCAAATATTCAAAGAAAAATTAATACTAATAATTCTCAAACTCCTCCAAAAATTAGAAAAGGAGAGAACTCTTACAAACTCATTTTATGAGGCTAGTATTATCCTGATACCAAAACCAGATAAGGATGCCATAAAAAAGAAAATAACAGGCCAATGTCTCTGATTAATATACATGTAAATATCCTCAACAAAATATTTGCAAACTAAATTCAACAGTACATAAAAAGGATCAAGTGGGATTTATTCCAGGATTGCAAGGATGGTTCAACAGCTGCAAATCAGTCAATGTGATATAGCACTTCAACAAAATGAAGAATGAAAATCATATGATCATCTCAATAGATGCAAAAAAGCATTTGACAAAATTTACCAGTGATTTAAGATAAAAGCTCTCAGTAAAGTGAGAATAGAGGGAATGTACTGAGCCTCACCTGGCAGCTGAAATGAAGCTGACTTGGCATACATTACAGACTGGGGTTCCTAAACCCAGGAAGGTTACATAAGCTCTGGAGTCAGGTGGCCTGGTCTCCAATCCTGAACCAACTACTACCTCCCTCTATGACTCTGGATAAGTCAGTTACCTTCTATGTGTGTTTGTTTCCTCATGTGTGAAATGAAGAAAATAGTGTCTATCTCAAAGGACTATTGTGAATACATGACTTAGGATAGTACTTGGCATGTAGTGTTATGTGAGCATTAGTCATCATTTTCATTGGAATCAGGCCAATTTATTGGGTTGGCCAAAAAGTTCATGTAATTTTCTCTGTACTACGGCTCTAGTAGAACTTCATTCAAAGCAATTTTGTTAGATTGCATTGTCACAGCTGTCATATAAGCATGCATTTTAAAAAATCAAAATTGGTGAATTTTTATGCAGCCATTTCAATATTGAAGACGGAAAGTATGCAAAATTTTTAGCATATTATGCTTTGTTATTTCAAAAAAAGTAAAAATGCAACTGAAATGTGAAAAAAGGTTTGTGCATTGTGTGGAGAAAGTGCTGTGACTAATTGAATGTTTCAAAAGTGGTTTGCAAAGGTTCTTAGTACTATTGATATTTTGGACAAATTATGCTTTGCTGTGGGGCTGTCTAATGCATTGGAAAATGTTTAGCAGCACCCCTGGCCTCTACATACTAGAGGTCAATAGCAGGAGATAGCTGACATACTCAAAATACCCAAATCAGTGAAGTTATTGATGAAAATGAAAAATGTGGACTTTCAATTCAAGATGGTGGAGGAGTCAGTGGAAGCTACACTAACCTCCTCCCAGGACCAACCTGGAATTACAACTAAATTGTAGAGAAATTATCCTGAACACTACCTGGGGACAAACCTTATAAGGATGAACAGACAGAAGAAACCACTTTACCACAACACTGGCAGGGAGTGTGGAGGAGACACAAGAGGGCTGGCTGGGCTCCCATAGGCAGCAGCTGAAGTTCAGGAGGGATATTTCAATGGCTGGGGGTTCTGCCTGAAAAGTGTGGGGTCTAAACCCCAAGTTGGGCTCCCCAGCTTGTAGCACCAGAGCCATAGAAAAATCCAGATAAAATCTAGCTGTGAAAAGCAGCAGGGTTTCTATCCACCAGGGAGAGGTGGCTGGAGACTCAGAAAGCCTCCTAAAGGACCAACACACAAAATTTCATTTGTAGGCACATAACCTGGGCTACAGTAGAGGGAGGGAAGAATGGACTAGAGACACTTGAGGAGAGTCTGGGATTGGTGGCTCTGGGGAGTGAACTAAGGAATAGCCTCCAGGATCCCCGTGCTGAGTCATTCCCCATACTGCAGAAGCCATTTGTTTTTTCATGCAGAGTACTCCTCACCAAATGACATTAGCCTGAGGGAAAGCAATTACTCTGTCCCATCCTCTGGAGCTTAAGCCAGGCAGCTGATTACAGCCTGAGACTATATACTGATTAGTTTAATAAGCAAGATTGATCTCTGGGAGCTATGGGACTTCAGTTGAGCTTCCCTCAGGCCCGATGCTGATAAAAGTTGGCCTTGGTGTGCAGCCTGATTCTTTCTGCACAAAAATGGGACTAGCAGAGAGAGCCACATGTTGTGGATCACTGATAGCTCCAAATGGGTTGATCAGGAACAGTCATAATCAGCATCTTTGGTTGGTGATAAAGGCCTACACCAACAACCAGAGTCTTTGCAGATCTACAGAGATATAATACATAGAAACAAACACAAAGAAACAGCCAAAAATGGAAAGACAAAAAAGAAAAGACCCTGAATAAAAGAATAAGAGATTTCTCTAGAAGAAGAGCTAGATAAAAGGGAGGCAAGCAATTTACCAGCTAGGAAGTACAGAATAAAGATTATAAGGATACTCAACAACATGAAAAAAGACTTAAAAACCATAAAAAAGGACCAATCAGAAATAAAGAATACAATATTTGAAATAAATAATACACTGGAAGGAAGAAACAGTAGGTTAGATGAAGCAGAATATTGAATCAGTGATTTGGAAGATAAGGTAGAAAAACACACACACACAGGCATAGCAGAAAAAAATAAAAATAAAAAAGAATTTTAAAAAATGAGGAGAGCTTAAGAAACATTTTGGGCAAGAAGTGTAACAACATCCACATCATGGGAATACCAGAAGGAGAAGAGAGTGAGCAAGGGATTGAGAACCTATTTGAAGAAATCGTGACCGAAAACTTCTCTAATTTGGTGAAGGAAAAAGACACACAAGTCCAGAGAGCTCAGAGACTCCCAAATAAGTTAGATCCAAAGAAGACTTTACTAACACACATCATAATTAAAATGATAAGACTTAAAGACAAGGAGAGAACCCTAAAAGCTGCAAGAGGAAAGCAAGTGGTTACATACAAGTGTGAACCAATTAGACTGTCATCTGCTTTCTCAATAGAAACATTTCAGGCCAGAAGGGGGTGGTGTGAAATATTCAAGGTGATGAGAAGGTACCTACAACCAAGGCTACTTTATCCAACAAGGTTCTCATGTAAAATTGAAGGATAAATAAGGCACTTCCCAGACAAGAAAAAGCTGAAGGTTTGTTAACAACAAATCAGTACTGCAACAAATGGTAAAGGGCTTGCTTTAAGAAGAAGAAGGGAAAGAGAAAGGAAAAAAACAGAGGAAAGTATTCTAACAATAAAATGTCAGTAAATACAATCTTTCAATAATTATCTTAAATATAAATGGCTTAAATGCTCCAAACAAAAGACATAGGTGGCTGAATAGATAAAACAAGACCCATATATACACTCCCTCCAAGAGACACATCTTAGATTGAAAGATACACACAGTCTAAAACTAAAGGGATGGAACAAGATATTTCATGCAAATGGAAAGGAAAAGAAAGCTGGTACAGTAGTACTTATATTTGACAAAATAGACTTTAAAACCAAGATATAGTAAGAAACAGAGAAAAACACTACATAATGATAAAAGGAACAATCCAACAAGACGATATAACCCTAGTAAACATTTACACACCCAATATAGGAGCACCTAAATATGTGAAGCAAATCTTGATAGACATAAAGGAAGAGATTGACAGAAATACTATCATAGTAGGGGATTTAAACACCCCATCGACTTCAATAGATAGATCTTCCAGTCAGAAAATTAACAAGCAGACAGCAGCCTTAAACAGCACACTAGATCAAATGTATTTAATTGATATTGTCAGAGCATTTCACCCCAAAGCAGAAGAATATACATACTTTTCAAGTGTCAATGGGACATTTTCTAGGATAGACAACACGTTGGGACACAAAACAAGTCTTAGTAAATTTAAGAAGACTGAAATCATATCAAACATCTTCTCTGACCACAATGTTATGTTAAGAACACTGAAAAACACACAAAGACACAGGAGCTAAGTAACATGTTATTAAACAATGAATGGGTCAACAATGAGATGAAGGAAGAAATCAAAAGATACCTTGAAACAAATGAAAATGAGGACACAACAGTCCAAATCTGTGGGACACTGGGAAAGCAATCCTAAAATAGAAATTCATAACATTACAGGCTTATCTCAAAAAACAAGAAAAAGCTCAAATAAACAATCTAACTTTACACTTAAAGTTAGTTGTTTACACTTAAAGTTGTTGAAAAGAACAACAAAGTTCAAAGTAAGTAGAAGCAAGGAAATAATAAAGATCAGAGCAGAAATAAATGAAATAGAGTCTAAAAAATGATGCAAAATATCAATGAATCCAACAGCTGATTCTTTGAAAAGATAAACATGATGGACAGACCTTTAATTAGACTCATCAAGAAAAAAAAAGAAAGGGCCCAAATAAATAAAATCAGAAATAAAAGAGGAGAAATAACAAGTGACACCAAAGAGATACAAAGGATTGTAAGAAAATACTAGGGACAGATATATGCCAAAAACCTGGACAACCTGGATGAAATGGATAAATTCCTAGATGCATACTTTCTTCAAAACTAAATCAGGAAGAACCTGAGAATCTGAATAGACATATTATACCTAGTGAAACTAAAGCAGTAATCAAAAAACTCCCAACAAACAAAATCCCTGGACTGGATGGCTTCACAGGTGAATTTTGCCAAACATTCTGAGAACTCACACCTCTCTTCAAAATATTTCATAAAATTCAAGAGGAGAGAAAGCTCCCAAACTCATTTTATGAGGCCAGCATTATCCTAATTCCAAAACCAGATAAAGACACTACGAAAAAAGACACTTATAAGACAATATCCCTGATGAACATAGATGCTAAAATCCTCAACAAAATATTAGGAAACTGAATACAGCAATGCATCAAAAAGATGCACCAATGCACCATGATCAAGTGGCATTTATTCTGGGAATGCACGGTTGGTACAAATTTGCAAATCAACAAATGTAATTCACCACATAAACAAAATGAAGGATAGTCCTGGCTTGCATAGCTCAGTGGATTGAGCGCGGGCTGCGAACCAAGCATCGCAGGTAAGATTCCCAGTCAGGGCACAGGTTGCAGGTTGCAACCTGCAATGCCTAGGTTGCAGGCCATGGCCCCCAACAACTGCACATTGATGTTTCTCCCTCTCCCTCTCTCTCTCTCTCTCCCTCTCTCTCTCTCTCTCTCTCTCTCTCTCTCTCTCTCTCCCCCCTTCCCTCTCTAAAAATAAATAAAATCTTTTAAAAAATGAAGGATAAAAACCGTATGATCATATCAACAGATGCAGAAAAAGCATTTGATAAAATCCAGCACCCATATATAAGAAAAACTGTCAGCAAAGTGGGAATAGAGGGAACATACCTAAACTTTTTTTGTTTTTTTTTAATATATTTTATTGATTATGCTATTACAGTTGTCCCAACTTCCCCCTTCACTCCCCTCCACCCTGTACACCCTCTCCCACCCACATTCCCCCCTTTAGTTCATGTCCATGTGTCATACTTATAAGTTCTTTAGGTTCTACATTTCCCATACTATCCTTACCCTCCCCCTATCTATTTTCAACCTACAATCTATGCTACTTATTCTCTGTACCTTTTTCCCCTCTCCTCCTCCCACTCCCCTGTTGCTAACCCTCCATGTGATCTCCATTTCTGTGGCTCTGTTCCTGTTCTAGTTGTTTGCTTAGTTTCTTTTGGTTTTGTTTTAGGTGTGGTTGTTAATAATTGTGAGTTTGCTGTCCTTTTACTATACATGTTTTTTCTGTATCTTCTTTTCTTAGATAAGTCCCTTTAACATTTCATAAAATAAGGCCTTGGTGATGATAGCTCCTTTAATTTGACCTTATCTGAGAAGCACTTTAATTGCCCTTCCATTCTAAATGAAAGCTTTGCTGGATAGAGTAATCTGGGATATAGGTCTTTGTTTTTCATGACTTGGAATATTTCTTTCCAGCCCCTTCTTGCCTGCAAGGTCTCTTTTGAGAAATCAGCTGCCAGTCTGATGGGAAGTCCTTTGTAGGTTACTGTTCCCTTATCTCTTGTTGCTTCTAGGATTCTCTCCTTCATTTTTACCTTGGCTAATGTAATTATGATGTGCCTTGGTGTGTTTCTTCTTGGGTCCAACTTCTTTGGGGCTCTCTGAGCTTTCTGGATTTCCTGGAAGTCTATTTCCTTTGCCAGAATGGGGAAGTTCTCCTTTATTATTTGTTCAAATACGTGCTCAATCTGATGCTTTTCCTCTTCCCCTTCTGGTACCCTTATAATTCGGATGTTGGAATGTTTAAAGATGTCCTGGAGGCTCCTAATCTTCTCCTCGTTTTTTTGAATTCTTATTTCTTCATTATTTCCTGTTTGCTTTTTTTTTTCTTCCTTCTGGTCCACTCTATTGTTTTGAGTCCCAGTTTCCTTCCTATCACTGTTGGTTCTGCATGCATCTTCCTTTATCTCTTTTATGGTAACCTGCAATTTTTTATCTAATTTATGACCAAAATCAACCAATTCTGTGAGCTTCCTGATCACCAGTGTTTTGAACTGTGCATCTGATAGGTTAGCTATTTCTTGGTCGCTCAAAAGGATGAGTTCTGGGGCACTGATTTGTTCTTCTATTCGAGCCATTGCTCTCTCTTTTTTTTTGGTCTGGTCGCTCTTGCTACTGTGAGGGGCGGAGCCTTAGGTGTTCACTGGGGCTGGGCACCCCAGTCGCTAGATTGTGACGTTGTATGTGGGGGCAGGGGTGGGAGGGAACAATGGCGGCAGCTCCACTCTCCTGGGATCTCAGTTCCTTCCCTGGGATCCTGGGCTGCGCGCTCTTCCCTGGTCCACAATCACAGCCTCACTGGGTCCGCCAGTTGCCGCTTGCATACTCAGGGTCCACCCGCTGTGAGCCCTGGAGGGCTTACATGCTCCCGGTTGCCTTAGGCGCCCAGCTCTCCCCACACTCCGTGCAGAGCAACCCGTGCTCCACATGCTTCCTACCAGTCTGGATGAACGGGTCTACTTCAACTTCTTGGCTGTCCGACTTCCATTCAGATAAATTTTCTGTCAGTTCTGGGTGTTATTCTGCCTCTAAATTGTTGTTGTTCTAATCTTGGTTGTGCGTGGAGGTATGGTGCATCCACCTATGCCTCCATCTTGCTGGAAGTCTCAACATACCTAAACTTAATAAAGGCCATATATGGAAAACCCACTGCCAGTATCATACACAATGGGCAAAAACTGTAAGCATTCCCCTTAAGACTGGGAATAAGACAGGGATGTGTGCTTTCACCTCTCTTATTCAACATAGTATTGGAAGTCCTAGCCACAGCAATCACATAAGAAGAAGAGATAAAAGGCATGGAAGTTGGAAAGGAAGAAATAAAACTGTCATTAAAGGCAGATAATGGTACATAGAGAACCCAAAGATTCCACCAAGAAAGTACTAGGACTGCTAAATGAACTCAGCAAAGTAGTAGGATACAAAACTAATATCTAGAAATCAGTTGCATTTTTATATGTCAATAATGAACTAACAGAAAGGGAAACTAAGAAAAACAATCCCATTCACAATAGCTACAAAAAGAATAAAATCCCTAGGAATAAATCTGAGCAAAGATGTAAAAGACCTCTACCCAGAAAATTGTAACACATTGAAGAATGAAATTGAAGAATATACAAATAATTGGAAGCAAAAACTGTGTTCGTGGATAGGAAGAATTAACATCATAAAAATGTTCATACTACCCAAAGTAATCTATAGATTAGATACAATTCCTATCAAGATTCCTATGATACATTGCACAGAATTAGAATGAATATTTCAAAAATTTATATGGAGCTACAAAAAGCCCGACATAGCAACATCAATCCTGAGAAAGAAGAACAAAGTTGGAGGAATCACACTACCTAATATCAAACTATACTATAAGGCCATAGCAATCAAAACAGTATGGTACTGGCATCAAAGGAGAGGCATAAATCAATGGAATAGAATAGAGAGCCCAGAAATAAACCTACACCCTCACAGCCAATTAATATTTGACAGCGGAAGCAAGCACATACAGGGAGCTAAAGATAGTTTATTCAATAAATGGTGTTGCAAAAATTGGACAGATATATGCAGAAAAATGAAACTTTTTACACCACCTTAGATCACCTTTTTACACCACACACAAGAGTAAATACAAAATGGATCAATGACTTAAATGCCAGACCCAATACAATAAAAACTGTAGAAGAAAACATAGGAGAAAAATCTCAGACATTGCTCATAACAATATTTTATCAAATATATCTCCCTAGGCAAGGGAAACAAAAGAAAAAATAAATGGGATGAAATCAAATGAAAAAGCTTTTGAACAGCAAAGGAAGTCATCAACAAAATAAAAAGACAACCCACAGAATGGGAGAACATATTCACCAATACATGTGATAAGGGGTTAATATCCAAAATTTATAAAGTACTTAGATAACTCAATGCCAAAAAAACACAAACAACCCAATTAAAAAATACTCAAAAGATCTGAATAGACACTTCTCCAAGGACATACAGATGGCCAATATACATATGAAAAGATGCCCAATGTCACTAATCATTAGAGCAACACAAATTTAAAACCACAATGAGATAGCGTCTCACACGTGTCAGAATGGCTATCATCAATAAACCAACAACCAACAAGTATCACTGAGCAGGAGGAGAAAGGGGAACCCTTTTGCACTGTTAATGGGAATGCAGATGGGTGCAGACACTGTGGAAAGCAGTATGGAGATACCTCAAAAAACTAAAAATGGATCTGCCTTTTGACCCAGCTATCCTACTTCTGGGAATATATCTGAAAGAATCCAAAATACTAATTCGAAAGAACATAAGACCCCAATGTTCACTGTAATGTTATTTATAATTGCCAAGATATGGAAGCAGCCCAAGTGTCCATCAGTAGATGAGTGGATAAAACAAATATGGCACATTTATGCAATGGAATACTTCTTGGCAGTAAAAAAGAAGAAAATTTTACTCTTTGTGACAGTAGGGGTGGACCTGAAGAATATTATGCTAAGTGAAATAAACCAGTCAGAGAAAGACAAATATCATACGATTTCACTCAGTTAACTGAGCTAACCAGGAAAATGGGGACAGACTCATAGAAAGAGAGCAGGATGATAGCTAGCGGGGGGAGGAGAGTTTAGGGAGTGGAGGGATTGAGGAAAAGAGAAAAAGGACTCATGGACATGGACAACAGTGTGGTGATTGCAGTGGGGAATGAGGTATAAGGGGACTAAATGGTAATAGAATGGAAAAATACAATAAAAATGTACTTCAGAAAAAATGAAAAATGTGTCTTCTATTTTATGGAAGAAACTAGACAAACTTTTTGGCCAAAAAAAGATGAAGACTGAGTAAAAAAATTTTTGATATGTTCTCATGCATTTTAAAGTCTCAATTTGGTTTTTCTTTATATTTTTATCTTAGCTATATAATTTATTCTAGATCAAAACATCTTCAGCAGAATAGAGTATTTTTGACTCTTCCTATGCAACTCCAAGTGTTGGACAGCTACAGGACACAGAGTCTCCTGCAAGCACCATAGCCTGGCCCTTTAAGCACAAGCCAGGCTTGTTCTGAGGTCACTCAAAGAAGTGTTGGATTAAATTGGGCAGCCTGTGTGTCAGTGCAGGTGTCTGACAGTAGATATACAGATGCCATCCCATATCCCTGCTCCCAGGACCCTGTTGGTCTCAGGAATTCAGCAAGGATACCAGGATCTGCACAGCCTGTCTCTAAGGAGAAATGGGAGGGAGGGTTTTACTGCTCCATCTGTGACAAACAAGGCCCTGTGCATGGTCCTGGCATACATGTGTTGATGGCAAAATCCCTAAATAAAGTTTCCAAAACTTCAGCATTTGGTAACATCTAAAAAGACAGTCTTCTGGAAATGGGATGGAAAGGACAGAAGACTAAGAGGTAGCATGTGATTACATGCTTTTGATCCATAAGGTCAAAACAAGCACATATAGGTAATTTCTTGTGATTCAATCTAATAGATAATAAAGCTCTTCCATATAAAGGCATATCTGAATGATACATGAATGAAAATAGCAAGAAGAAAACTAAATGAGGAAGTAGGAGATTCTCTGTTCTAGTCCTGACTTGACCTCCAGGTCAACATGTCTGAACAATCCTAAATGAATCTCTTAAAATTTTGCAGTGAGAACTTGCTCATGTATATAATAAGTTGTAGACTAGACAAACTAAAGTCCATTCCCAATGGAATGCTAAGATTCGAGTAGAATCCACCATAAGAATGTAGGTAAGGAGGTGTAGTTGAAATGAGGTAAAGAAGTCAATGCATTTGGCCCATAATCAAATGGAACAGTAGTGCTGGGAGCAAACTGGTGGATACAGAGTAGGCACTTGAAGTAGAAAACCTGTAAGATTTAGTCTCCCAGATTTTTTGATAATGAGAATGACAGGAGAAGCATAAATAGAAACTTGGCTTAAATACTAAGTAATTTCAAGTTTACTTCAATAAAATCAACTCGGACAATTTAGAGCAATCTTTTTATTGAAGGACAGACATTTTCTAAATATTATTATTCTTTTCTATACTGATATTTTTATTTATTTCTACCATAATATTCATAGTATGAAATTTTATACTACAGTGAGCATAAAAGTCTCCAGTTGATACCTAAAAATTAGCTTTGAGAGAGCGAGGACTCTCACAGTGTCTTGCCATTACATTTCTGCAGGACTAGACTTTCTAAATTCTATACATGATGTGGGAGATTTGTGAGTAGGATCCCCTCGAATGCTTCCCAATTTGTACATGGTGCTACTCTTACTGCACTGTCCCTCATCCCTGGTTTAGCTGCAGAACTCATTCATTCTCCAAAGTCCAGTTCAAGCCTCACCTGCCCTGGAACAGCACTACTAACTGCTCCCTCATGGGCTAATCCCACCTTCCGCTGCACTGGTGACATTTCAATGTATCCTAAATTATTTATTTAAAATCTGTGTACCGTGTTGCTCTTTATGGTACAAAGATTTGTCTTAGTATTTCTAATGCCGAAGATAGTTCCTGACACGTATTAGATAACCATTTAAAAAAATGGAATTGAATGTCTATTCAGATAAAACTGATAATGTTTAATTTGAAAGATATTAATATCTAGTAAATTGGAAAAATTCATGTGATAATGTAATGTACCACTTATTAATTATAACTTTTTAATAGTAGATATAAGAAACACTGATGATAGTCTTTATCAACTTAGTTCTTTCAAGCAGTTAAAGATACTAGTTGGTGTCATTTTAGTTTCTTCAGTGATTAGAGAAATTCAAAAAAACAAATTGAAATACAATGGTTTAAGAACTACTAAAAAACTTTTAAGAAATTTAAAATGAATACTTTGAAATTACATACCATCATTTAATGTGTAAAGCAATGGAACATAAGATAAGGTCAAAATTTACAAGATTGGGTAAGGAGCAGAGGCTTGAGAAAGAGGGATGGAAGCCTCCCAATAATTTATCAAATCAACAAGCTTCTAGTATCTTGCAAAAGTATTCTTTAGAGTGATGAATACACTGTTACGATAAAAATAAATACAACCTGACAATAACTCCATAAAGATTTTAGAGAGAGGAGGAGTTTCATTTTGTGTAAAAATGAAAACTCAAATAATGATCATTATTTTTCTATAAGTAGTTATTTGATTGAGACTACATAAATGGTTCTAGAAAACAAGAATAATGGGTGGTTAAAACTCATTTTTGAAACTAAACATCATTCTCATATCTGATGGATGGAGTAGAAGGGGAGGAAAATCAAGAGAAAGTATCTCTTTTTTTTGTTTTCAGAGATGATTCTTATAGTAGTTTTTGCTATGATAAGATCTTTCACTCCTTTTAGATATTCTGAAGCATAATCATTGTACTAAGTGTATCATTTGGGCAATAAGCTCACAATCTAGATAATATTTTGTGCATGATTCAGCATCTGAATATATGTGTGTTTGAACTGAGTATGTGGAGAAATAGGATAAACAAGACTTTGCTAAGGTTCATATTACCTCAATTTGGAATGAGCAAGTTCAAATGGAAATGAATAAAGCAACTAGTACATTTATTTATTTCTTCTTTTCCTATATTTACATACATTATAGAATGAAAAAAATACAATTAGCCTGAACATAGTTTTCACTACTAACATTTCTTTGAACACTAGTAATTATGTGCATGTGTAATAAATTAACTGCCACAACTATGAATGCATTTATTAGCTCAAAGATAATATTCTCTATTTTCCTGAACACCTGGAACTGAGTTGGTAAACCAAGGACTCATCTGGAGTTCTAGTCAAGCTTACTGCTCCCACAGAACTGAAAGGGACTAAAGTTGCTATGCTGGAAAATAGATCTTAATTTTTTGATGAGGAAATGCTTCCTGACCAGATAAGTCCCAGCATAATTCCATGGTCTGTTAATATTTCCTTCTTATTTGTGTGTTTTCCTTTCTAGTCTTCCTGAAGCCATATTCTAAATCTACACTGTCTATTTTTTAATAAAAACAAGTAAAAAGTGGGTTTGGTAGTCTATGCTCATCTCTCTCTATCTCCCAATCTCCTTTCAATACCCACCTTTGACTTTAGCTAAGCTGGGTTCTTTCCACCCTTGTTTAGTTTCTTTCTCTCTTTCTTTTCTTTCCTTTCTTTCCTTCCATTCCCTTCCTTTTCCTTCCTTCCTTCCTTCCTTCCTTCCTTCCTTCCTTCCTTCCTTCCTTCCCTCCCTCCCTCCCTCCCTCCCTTCCTTCCTTTTTCTTTCTTTTCTTTCTTTCTTCCTCTCTCTTTCTTCTTTCTTTCTATTTTAATTGTTGTTCAAGTACAGTTTTCTGTCTTTTACTCCCATCTCAGCCCACTGGTCCCCAATGATCCCCACCTCCCTCCCATTCCTACCCCCCCTAGTTTTTGTCCATGTGTCCTTTATACTTGTTCCTGTAGACCCTTCCCCCTTTCCCCTGAAATTTCTTTGTTTAGTTCTTAGTGCTCTGCTGATGAAAATGTTACTCTCCCAGAAGCCCCACTTACTAGGTGTTATTGTGAAGCCTTCAGTCTGAGCCCTATAGTCCTTCCAGAATTTCTAGTCTAGCCCATATAAGTTAGCATTATATTACATGATATATATTTTTGAAATATTTTATTTATTTATTTTTAGAGAGAGTGGGGAAGAGAGGGAGAAAAAGAGAGGGAGAAACATCGATATGTGAGAAAAACTTTGACTGGTTGTTTGTTACACGTCCCCAAGCAGGGCCCTGGCCCACAATCGAGGCATGTACCCTAACAGAAAATCAAACCAGCAACCTTTTGGTTTGCAGGAAAAGGCCCAATCCACTGAGCCACACCTTTCAGGGTGTAAATTACATGATATTTTATTGTTCATTAATTTTACATATTATATATTACATATAACATGTTACATACATCTTGTTTCTTCACTAACTCTTAAGTTTTTTGAGGCTAGACTTCACAATTTAGACTTTGCATAATTCACAGTCCTAAGTACAGTGCTCAGCACATGGCAAATACTTGACTTTAGCACACATTTCTTGAACATAACTATAGTCATGCATTGCTTAACAATGGGGATACATTCTGAGAAACACATCATTAGGCAATTTTGTTGTGTGTACTTACACAAATCTAGATAGTATAGCTATTGCACACCTAGGCTGTATGGTATAGTCTACTGCTCCTAGGCTACAAACCTGTACAGTATGTCACTGTACTAATATTATAGGCAACTGTAACAATGGTAAGACTTTGTAGCCTAAACATTCCTAAACATAGAAAAGGAAGAGTAAAAATATGTTATAAAAGATAAGAAATGATATATCCATACAGGGCACTTACCATGGAGTGTACAGAACTGGAAGTTGCTCTGGGTGAGCCAGTGAGTGAGTGGTGAGGGAATGTGAAGGCCTGGGGCATTACCATGTGCCACTTAGACTTTATTAACACTATACACTTGGACTACAGTAATTTATAAATTTTCTTCTTTCTTCAATACATTGAACTTAGTTTATGGTAACTTCATAAACATTTAAATTTTTTAACTTTCTGACTCTTTTGTAATAGCTTAAAACAAACACATTGTGCAGCTATTTCTTTATAGCCTATTTTATAAGCTTTACTCTATTAATTTTTAAAAAGCTTTTAAAACTTTTTTGTTAAAAAGTAAGGTACACACACATTAGCCCAGCCCTATACAGGTCAGAATTATCAATACCACTGTCTTCCACTTCCACTTCTTGTCCCACTGGGAGGTCTTCAGGGGCAATAATGTGCATGGAGCTGTCATCTCCTAGGATAACAATATTTTCTTCTGGAATCCCCCCGGAAGGACCTGTCCAAGGCTCTTCTTGAGGAGGTGTGACTCTTTTCTGAAATACATCCATGGAAGTTTGCTTGGTTTATTTTTTGATCATAGACTTGTTTACAAGCAGATAATTGTACCATGAACATTCCTCTTCATTAATGAAAACCTTTCAAACTTTTTAAGGAGCTTGTTAAAGTCTGCAAAAGCTTCTGCTAGCTCCTTCACTGTGAATTTTCCTGGGGTGGGTGTGTGGTTCTTCTTCTTTTTCTCCTGTGGTTTCCTTTCTCTTGCCTCTTCTTCAGCTATGTGTTTCTGTTTAGGTCTGACAACTTCTCATTAGTCAGTTTCTCAGGAACCATCTCCAGGAGCTCTTCCATGTCACCCTTATCCAGGTTCAAATTGTTTACCATTTCAGCCACAGCACTTATTTTTACAACTTCTTTATTCCTGGCAAATCCCGTGAAGTTGTGGATGAACTTCTTGACTGTCTTCTTTCAAATGTCATTCATGCACTCCTTGGTGATATCACATCAAGCCCAAGCAAGGTTCTTGATGTACAGATGTTGTAATCCTTCCATAACTGCATCAGTGTCTCCCTCAGTTGCAGCAATAGACTGGACAAAGGTCCTCCTCAGTTACTAGGCTTTAAAAGCTGCTCTAACTTCTTGGTCCGTTGGTTTGAACAAAGAGGTGGCATTTGAAGGGAGAAACACCATGTTGACATTGGGGAAAAAATCTTCAATAAAAGGAGAATTGTCCTGGAGAATTATCAACAATAAGCAAAATCTTGAAAGGTATGCTATTCTCCAAACAGTACTTCTTCCTTTTTCTGGCAGGCCAATGCAGGAAGGCATCTTGGAAGAGGAGCTGGGTCATACATGACTTCTTATTCCTCTTGTGGTACACTGACAATGTGTGTTTACTGATGTGTTTGAAGGCCCTGGGGTTTTCACTGTGACAGATCACAAAGGGTTTCAATTTCTAACTTGCAACACTGCCCTCAAGCAAGACTCTTATCTTGTCCTTGAAAGCCTTAACACCTAGCATTGACTTGGTCTCCTTATGGAAGAAAGTCCTTTTAGAACTGGGAGTTTTTATTCATATAAATATTTGCTCTTGCAAGTAATTTTCTTTCACAATCAGCTTATTAGAGGTTCCAAAAATTCTTCAGTTGCCTTCACACCAGCACTCGTAGACTAACCACTCACTTTCACATTATGTAATGAATAGTGATTCTTGCATTATTTAAGCCACCTAGAACTAGCAGTAAGTTCAACTTTGTAGCTGGGTCCAGCCTTTTCAACATCACAACCTTTTTGCTTTGGCTGTGATGGTCATGGTGCTGAGAGGGACATGGGTCTGTGTCTGATCTTCAATCTAGGTCATTAGAAGTTTCTCCATGTCTGACATGGGCCTTTCTCAAATTTTGTTAGTCTCATTGTCTCCAATGAAGCAGATCTTTTAACAGCTTCCATCACTTTGGCCTCGTTCTTCAAGATCAAAGCTATGGTGGAATGGGACGTGCCTGACTGGTGAGCAACAACCATCACTGATTTTCCACATTTGTAGTCCTTGATCACTGTTAATTTCATTTCCAGCTCAATTGCTCACCATAGCCTCTTACTGGCAACATTAGTAGTGGATTCTGTATGCTTAGGTGCCATGATAAACATAACAACATGAGATTAAATCAAGCACAAGAGAAATGATGCAATTAAGGGATGCAGTAACATGAGTTGTGTAAGTCTGCTGCTGGCTAACATGGCACACTGTTTTACAGTAAACTTTCTTAATAAGTAGAAAAAGTACACTCTAAGATAATAAAAGGTGTAGTATAGTAAGCACATAAAATAGTAACATAGTAACTTATTATAATTATCCAGTATTAGGTACTGTACATAACTGTATGTGTTATACTTTTATATGATTGGTAGTACAGTAGGCTTATTTATACCAGCATCACCACAAACCAGCATTATGTGACTAATGTGTTGTGCTACAATGTTATAATGGCTATGACCTCACTCACTAGGTGATAGGAATTTTTCAGCTCCATCATAATCTATGGCACCACTATCATATGAGCCATCCACTGTTGACCAAACAATGTTGTGCAGCACATGACTGCATGTGCCAAGCAAGGAGGATATGGTTTCTACCGCAAATAAGTGGCAAAACTCAACGTGCCTAACCATTATGCGAGCTTTAAATAAAAGAATGGGCATAAAAGTTAAACATTTGAAATTGTGACACATAATCAGCTTTGTAAGTCAGTTCAGCCTTGTTAGTTGGAGGAACTTAAACTCACTCAACTCTGAATACTTACTCAAGATGGACCTTAAGGACAAATATACAAAATGCACACTGTGTTCTCGAGAATCTTAGTTTTTTACATAGAGGATGTTAAAAAAACAATAGGCAGGTTTCTTTTTTTAAATCCGTACCCAAGGATATGTTTATTGATTTGAGAAAGAGAGAGAGAGAAACATCGATGTGAGAGAAATATATCAATTGGTTGCCTCCCATATGTGCCCTGACTGGGGACTGAACCCTCAACCTTTTGGTGTATAGGACAACTCTCCGAAGAACTGAGCCACCAGGTCAGGGCCAGCAGACAGGTTTTCAAAGTGGTGAGAGCAGGAACTGATGGGAAAGAGTAACGGTATACAATGTACAGATGTAGGTAAGCATGTCACTTGGGAAGGAAGCCAGGGTTTTTGTCTTTTCTTGGGCAGAAATTTTAAACTATTTCTGTGAAAGAAAAACAATGTGGGGCTGGCAGAATGTCCTAAGACCAAGAGGGAAAAATGCAGGATGAGCATAGAATGAACAGGAAACTCATGTGAGAAAGATGACATGTGGCACACATCTAAATGGTTAGAGAAATAGTATCAAAGAGCTACCAAATGCTCTAACAGATTATTAGCTACGTAGAACCTAAAGGTCAAATGCCTTCCAAGGGTCCTGTTTGTGTTAATTACATAATTTGTTATTTCCCTCAGAGTCATGAAGCTGTTGGCTTCTATATTTTAAAACTTCAGCATTTACTGAATGCCAATGCAATCTTTCTGTATTTTCATAATCAAGCACTTGGCATTTTGTCTAGGTACCAAAATGATTTCCACACAATTTACTTTAACATTAAATTGTACTTGAAAAATATTTACTTGGCAATTCAGGCTAGAAATTTTCTCCATACTAATAATATTAACTGCAATTAAATTTTATAAATGATTATTCACTGTAAGATAAAAGTATGTTATGCCACACTGGCTCTCTCTGGGGACGAGACTGAAGTGCCTGGGGCAGGAGGAGTCAGAGGGACTTTTCACTCTTTTATGTCTTTTGGATTTTGTACCATAAACAAATACTTCTTATTTAAACAAGTACAAATCCAATTTTAAAAATAAAATTGCTTTGTGTAGTGAGACTGTTATCCATAAAGTTGATTTAATTCAAACTATAGGCCATAATAAAGAACAGAATAAAAATTGTATGGGACTATTTTGAGAGGTGAAGGAAAAACTCCATACATTCATGGATGACATCCTCATGCAAAACTCATTATTTTGCCTCTAAAAACATCAGTGTACCTTTCTTACAAACCACATGTGTCAACTCATTCAAATCTTGATTTGACATATGAGTAGCCTACTGCTCCTTTCATCATTTCCCCAGAGAGCCCTGAAAAGTCCAACACATTTTCTCTCAGAGTTATGTAAAACTACCAATGAGGACAAAATGCTCTAATACTGAGGTATTTTTAATGTCATACCCTTCTGAAAACAGCAAGTATCTTTACATGTGAACTTCTGCTTTGCTAAACCAGGCAACAAACTTCCAATACATCCAAATTCAAGATGAAGCTTGACAACACATTTTCAAAGGATCTGAAGTTTCACTGACATTCAAGAAATTTTAAAAGTGTTGCTTTACTTTGTGACCATTCAAATATATTTTCTTTTTTAAAAAGATTTTATTTATTTATTTTAAGGGGGAAAGAGGAAGAAACAGGAGAGAAACATTAATGTGTAAAAAAAACATCAATGTGTGGTTACCTCTTGCATGCCCCCAACTGGGGACTTGATATGCAACCCAAGCATATGCCCTAACCGAGAATTGAACTGGCAACCTTTTGGTCTGCAGGCTGGTGCTCAATCCACTGAGCCACACAAGCCAGGGTGCAAGTGCATTTTCTACATGAAGAAACATGTAAGGGAAATTTGTGGCTGAAGCCCAGTTCTCTTGGCACGTTGGTATAGACAAGATGGTGCTGCTTTGGCTGATCCTCTAATGATGTGTTTTTATTATGTGAAAAGCAGCATCGTGATCCACATTCTATTTCATTTTCATTATGACATTTAGAAATAGTCAGAAGAACTGACAAAAGCATTACCCCTTAAATATTTATTGTAGATAAAATGTAGTAGTGTGTTAAAACTAAAGTATAAACATTTTGATAACAACAGGATATTTTTATAGTCTCAAAGGGCATTCCTAAGCATACTTAAGTATTACAAAGGGGAAAAGAAAGGTACCTCTATGGAAGAGACCCATGGCAGACAGCACCTCATTAAGTGATCAGAATTAACGTCCCCAATTCTTGGGAAGGGCACAGATCACTTCTGTGTTTTTGATACCAAAGCACTAACCAAGTCTAGTCACCAACCAAGTCTATAGTTTCTCGAGGAACCATAGAAAGGGCATTCCATAACATAAATGTCTGGTTAATGTCATGGGAAAATAAAAAGGAAGGCTGAGGTACTGTTCTAGAATCAAGGAGAAATAGAAATTAAATGCAGTCCTTGTTTCTGGATTGGATTACTGACCAGAGTTATTGTTATTACTATTACATAGTTTCACTATATAATTTATTATTGGGACAATTGTTAAAACTTGAATAATATTTGTAGATTACAAAATAGCACTGTATTAATGTCAACTCTTCTAAATTCCAATAACTGTGCTGTGGTGATGTAAGTGGGTGTCCTTTGTCATAAGAAATACATACTGAAGTATTTAGAAGTAAAAGAGCAGGATTTCTGCAATCAACTCTCAAATGGTTCATAAAAAATGTGTGCTAGTATGGCCAAATGGTATCTATTGATAAGTCTAGGTGAAGGGTATATGGGAGTTCTTTGTACTATGTTTATGTTTTGGGGGTAAGTTTAAAATAGTTTCAAAATAAAAAATTAATTATTAGGAATACACCTTATGATAATACTTCAAAGAAAAAATAAAAATTTAAAAAGTATCTTCACTGAAGCTCTAGATCTCACTGAAGTATTTTATTCAAATACTCCACACAACTCCTTGATAGCAATTCCTTTTATTAGTATATCAGATGTGCAAACAAAGTATAATACTAATTCTATGGTGGTTCCATTCTTTCTTAGCATTTTGACATAAGCAAGGTGAGGCTTAGAAGGTTTCTGATGGAGTAAATGTCCTTTGCTCAATGACAGACAAACTCCCAAAGCACCATTCCAAGGGTAGATACACAAAAGCAGCCAAAGACAACTTGCATTTTGTGTGTCCCTGACTAGGCTTGACAAATGGTTCCCCACAGCCTTGGGAAGGAACTAGAATCTCTTGGCAAGCACTCTGGGGCCTTTGTAACCTGTTTGCTTTTCCCTCCATTGTTTCAGCTGTTGGTCTCCAACCTGCTCTCAGCCCCACTGAGTCATTTGTAGATCCTGGCAAAGGCCATCCCCCTTCTGCACTTCTCTATGTCCACTTCTGCTCTCAACTCTACCATTCATGGAAGGCTCAGCTTGGCATGAAGCTGGTTGGGGGAGGTGATCACTGTTTAACCCCCTCTAAGCCATCTAATCAATTATAGACAAAGTTTAGTAAAAAAAAAAAATGGCACTGCTGTGACAGATGCCTTATCTCTTTTTCTAGCCATTTTGCTCCCCCAAGTCCTTTTTAGAAATTGTAGAAATCTCACTAGTTACATTGCAATGCCTATCGTAAGCAATAAATAAAAGCTGTAAATAATGATGTGCTGTAAATACATTACAGGATGCAAATATGAGCTTGAAAAAAAGAGAAAAGTAATTATTTGCCATCTTGATAAAAGCCTATAGGATAACCATGTTGTGTTCAAGAGAAGGGGGAGGGCTGAGCAGGCACACACTGGCCCACACTTTGGTGAAAACAGGGCAGAGCCTATTGCACACACAAATTCTGCATCGGTTTCCCTTGGAGGAGAGGATTTTGAGGATGAAAAATGTCTCAAGACCACCATTCCAGGCAGTGAAAAGTTTGAAGTACTGTTACTGATGGGTACATACACACAGCATACCTATACACTTTTTTGGCACAACTGTAACAAAAATGATTTCCTGAGGAACTTAACAAATATATTTTGCTTTGAAACATGCTTAATCTAATTGCCAAATAACAGTATTTTAGAGAAATGTTTATTCACAAATAAGAGAAAATTAATATTCATATCCTATTACATAAGCAATATTGTCCTCCAAGTGATTAGGAAAGCAGGCCTAAATCCTGCAGATGTAAAATGAACTACATTTTCCTACCAGATAGTAAATGTTCAGAAGTAATCCATGTTATTATTTAGAGCATGTATTCTCTTCTCATTTGATCTGAAGGATACATACCTTAAAAGTAAACTGAATTCTGTTCTTCCTATTTTTTCCTTCAGAGGCAATCAAATATCAGAGAGTACTTCTCTCTACTCATGGAATCTTTACTCATTTATTATCTTGGAAATTACTTAATTGTTAATTCAGAAATACATATAGGAAAAAGTACTAGAGATATTTCTTAAAGGTATTCTGTCTTCCTGAATATCAATTTCACCAATACATTCACAAAAGCATTTTTTCTAATCCTATTGTTAATATTTTGATACAAAAGAAAGCATTTCTCTTAAGCAGAGTTAGATTTTGAAGATAGTTAATAATAAATTAATACTAACATTGATTCTCAGTAAGCCACCTCATTAAAAATGGTTCCATCCTGCACCACCTAAATTATTTCAATAAGGATTTACATACCTGGGAATATTCAAAGTCAGTGATAGGGGCTATACTCTTGATATAATCTGATCGAAATTGGTTTTCTGGGTTGGCCAGTGGAACTGGAGGTATTATAGTACTCATCGCTGAAACAATTGTCTGAAATGGAATAAAGAAAAATATATATGTGGATAAATATACCACTTAGGCTCCATGTGTGGTAATCTAATACATTTCTGTCTACATAGTTTCAGAGAGAATAGTGCTTAACTTTTTTAGTAAAGAAGCATTTAAATAAAAATCCTTACCACAATAGCATCTTTAACATTTTTCCGAATGTCCAGAATTTTTTGCTTCTTTTCCCTGTTAAAAGAGAACATTATTAAATTAAATAATTAAAAGAGAAGTGCTATTAATTTATTGTTAGCACTGATTTGAATGAATTGAGTGGGATTTTAAATTTCCAGCTGTGGCACCTGGCTAAACTGGCTTTCCTAGAGGTCAACATCAGCCCCCAGGACAATAGTTTTTATTTGCAAAGTTTTTATGTGGGAAAGGAAAACAGCCCTCTTTTCTAATTTGTACTCTAAACCAATTTGAATAGCTTTAAACAACCACAAAAGTTACACAAAATGTGGCAAACTTGTCATGAATATTGCATATAAAACCTATACAACTATACTTATAAATATATTTGGTTTTAATCTATCCATGTATTGACAGATATGAATTAAAATAGATGCAGACAAAAGATACAGAGAAAAGTAAATATTGACATATTGGTTGTGTTCAGAGCAATACCAAAAATACAGATCAATACCTCACGAATGCCTAATAAATCCTATTTTGTTAAACAAGTTACTTTACTTTTTGATCTAGACATTGTCATAAAAAGGATTTACCTATGTATTGGGTTGGCCAAAAAAATCCATATGGTTTTGTCCATAAAGCACATAAAAATAAGAGACACATTTTTTCATTTTCATCAAGAATTTTATTGACTTGGATATTTTGAGTATGTCAGCTACCTCCAGCATGGTATAACCGTTGATTGTTTTCGTGTCTCAATTTGATCATTATCAACTTCAACTGGGCTACCCAACTGTGGAGCATCGTCCGGTGAGAAATCACTAGCACAGAAAACTCAAAACCACTTTTGACAACTTCCATCAGTCACAGCACCTTTTCTATACACTGCATACATCTTTTTTGTTGCTGTTTTTCAGTTGTGCTTTTACCTTTCTTGAAATAATAAAGCATAATATGCCAAAATGTTGCCAATATTAAAAAGGCTACTCAAAAATTCACCAATTTGATGTTTTTTAAATGCACATGGATATGACAGCTGTCACAATACAATTTAACAAAATTGTTTAGAATGAAGTTAGAGATAACTAACGAAGCACTACTAGAGGTATTTTATGGAAAAAAACCCACACGAACTTTTTGGTCAACCCAATATAATATACCAAATTCAATAATACACTCTTACATTCTTCTCCCTTACAGGTGCATTCATTGATTAAATTGACTGCCTAGAGAAAGCACTTTTGGGGAGGTTGAGAAAGAAGTTACAAAGTTTGCACGCAGTTCAGAAGCAAAATCGAAATTGACCACTCCTTACTCGGGATTAAATCCATTGACGTGCAGGATCCTCATTTGTTTGACGATAGTGCTTTTCCCAGACTCACCAGCCCCTACAAACAAACAAAAAGAATGCTGTGATTTGTGGCCCTTTGCCTTTGCCATCTTTCATGCCAACACACATTGAGCAATTATCCTACCCCAACACACGCATTCTCAATCAAGTACACGGCAGCTCTGGGCTGGAGGAGCTGGCCAGAGTCGCTGGCCAGAGTCCCTGGCTGTGCGCTCTGCTCTGGCCAGGAGCCGCTGTGAGCGCTCTCCCTCCTTACCCAGTAGCAGCAGGCGGTGAGTCGCTTTGTAAGCCAGGCGCTCTTTCTGCAACTGCTTCTCGATCTTTTTGTTGGCCTCGCGTCTTTCTTTTTCATCGACGCCCTGGTCTTCTGTTGTCTTGCTGTTGCCCAAACAGCCCATGCCTGCCTGCTTGGTTGGACGTCAGGCACAGTTAGGAATTTGCACAAAAAGCAAAAGAGAGTTGTAGATAATGTGTGGATCCTGCGATGGCTTCTTTTCCTTGCTGCTGAAAGAGATGGTCTGGTCTCTCCGTGTTTTCCAATCAGAACGCGTTCTTCTCCCTCCCCCTGCCCACCGCAAATTCGTAACTAAAAAGGATGCAGGGAAGACGCACGAAGTCAAAAGCTTTTTAAAGGTATCTGTTCAGAATTATTTGCTGGATAAATGGCATACAGTGAATGGTGAAAGGGGCAGAGAGCGCCAGGCTCTGCTGGAGCCAGCCGCTTGGCGCTGGGCACTCCTGTTGCCCAGGGCTCCCCCTCCGAGCTCAGCCTGGCTCAGCCCCGCCCCCAGGTGCACAGCGCCCAGCGGGGACCCGGAGGAGGCTGTGTACTCTGCCCGGTGCGGGACCCTGAAGAGTGGTGGCCGAGAGCGGCGGGAGCAACGGACTGCGTTGCTGAGTTCCCACAGGGTGACTATAGCGTGTAAGTACACGCTAGCCTCTGCTCCCCTCTCTGCCTCCTGTGCGAGACCTGCCCTCCTTCCGGGTCTGAATTCCGCTGGGGCTTCCACGCTGCTGAGAAGGGGGAGCCGGCCAGCTGGAGATAGGGGGCAGTGGCCGTACGCTGGTTCCGGGTAGACGGAGTGGCGCTAGCACTAAAAGTGCTGGCCCTTGAGAAGCTCACCCACGTGGTGTCCCGAACACTGCCTGACGACTGTCTCATACCCCAACCCCAGGAGAGTGGGTCTGGGCGAAAGCTCCCTGCCAATCCTTGGGATGCCTCCCTGCTCTCAGGCAGGGGAGGCCTCACGCAGGATCATACATATTCTATCAGGGAGGAGGCTCTGTAAGAAGCTCACCAGTCACACCGCCTTTGTTCCCTTCATTTTCCAGACTATTCTAGCACACCCACACGGCCGCCTCCCTTAGGCTCTTGTCTTTACCTCCAGCCCCCGTTTTCCTTTGCAGTTCTCTGAACAGATGTGCTTGCTCCTTTTCTCCAGGACACTCTGGCCTCTAAATTGGCATTACAGCCAGGAACAAATGAGGGCAGGGGACAGGCATGTGTTCTAAGGTATTGTGACTGAGAGGGAGGTAGGTCCCTCCATTGCTACTACAGCCAGCCCAGAGGGGCAGCCAGCCTCTTTGCACTTGGGTTGCTGTACTTGAAGGAAGGAGGGCAAAAGAGGTGACTGGGCAGCTGTCCTGGGCCAGCACTGTGCTGTGGATCTCACTTCCCTGTGAGTTATTGTCACAAGTTGATGCTCTCTAGGCTCTGTGGGCCCAGGCACTGCACAAGGATTCTTTTACATGTCTTTCCTAAGCTCTGTCTTCAGGTGCCCCACTTTTCTCTGAATCCACAACATTTCCCTCACTTTCTAGATGGCTTGGCCTTTTCCGGCACAGAGAGCAAACTCCCACCTTGTGGGGGCTCCTGCAATGCTGTCTCTGAGCCCGGGGTCATGGCAGTCTTCACCCTGTCAATGTGTCCCTTCTCCTCTGATATCCCCCCTTTCTTCAACCTCTTTTCTATTGGCTTGTTTCCTAGAAGTGTAGAAATACATTCAATACTGTCTCATTTAAAACCAACAGCCCTCCTTCAGTGGCAAGTCCCTAGTAAGTTCCACCAGCTTTCCTCCTATCTACTACAGACAAGAGTTACAAAGAGAATGTGACTCCCACTTGTCCTTCCTTACCACCTGTTCATATCACAGCCTCTGCCAGCCCACCTCCCCACACTGGAACCATTCTCACCAGGGTCATCAGTGTCTCCCAGTGGCTAAACTTTGGTCTTTGCCTTCTTTGACTTCTCAGTGGAGTTGGCTCTGACTCTCTTTGAGATGCTTTTGTCCTTTGGCTTTGACTAGATAGTCTTTTTGATTTCCTGCTTGCCCTCTGGCTGGTAGATCCTCCACTCCTCCATTGGGTGGAGGTGCCTTCGACCCAGAACAGCTTTTCTCCCCTTATTTAGGCACGCTCCTGGTGAGGATGACTTTATCTTGCATACTCTGACTACAGATCTGGCTACCTTGATATCAGATCTCCAGCCCAGCTGACTCTCCAGTCCACTGCTATCTCCCAGTACACTGCTACCTCTGTACCTCACAGGGATCTCCAACTGTCCCTGCCAAAGCCTGAGCTAATCCCCAATGTCCACTCCAGATCTCCAGCCTACTCCTCTCTGGGAATAAGGGCCCCCTTGTCCAACCGGAACATGGAAGTCATTCCTGACTCCTCCTGCTTGCCAACCCAAACAGAATCTTGTTGATCTGTGTCCTGAATATCTGTACTGTCCTTTCCACCCCATCTGCCACTGCCATCATCTTAGACCACTAATCTAACTCGGGTTTCAGCAGTGGCCTTCTGCTCACTTACTCCAGTGCACCCTGCACAAAGTTGCCACAGTGGCAATACAAATCTGACCATGTCACTCACCACTACCTACAAGCCCCTGGCCATGGCCCTTCAAGACTGGGTCAGTGTAAACTCTGGGGCTTCAGCTCTCACTTCTTTCCCCTTCCCCATCTGTTCTTCTACTTGTACTTCCTAAACATCTTAGTTCATCACTTGGCTATATGTGCTGGTGCTGCTCCCCTCTCTGGAAAACCTTGGCCCCTTCTTCAGTTGGCTAACTCCTAGTTATTCTTCTAACCTCATCACTGCCTCCACAATCAGGATTAGGTGCCCCTTCTCCAGATTCCATTATCTCACTAACACTCTACATTAGAATTGTTCTGTTTACTGTTCTTTCAAAACTCCACTAGACTGCAGACTCCATGAGGGCCATGTTGAGCCTGTCCTTTGCACCTGCTATACCTGTGCCTAGTTTAGTGCCTGACCAGGGGCAGTTGCCCCTTGAATCTTTGCTGAATAGATTAATGAATTCATGAACGCCAAAAATAATTCTTGCTTGCAACATGGGCTCTCAGTAAAAGAATTTCATGGCCAGAATCATTGAAATTAAGAACAATCTAACAATAGCTAGAGGGGACACAGGAGGGGACAGTGGGGAGAAGGGTTTTCAGGAACTACTATAAAGGACACATGGACAAAACCAAGGGGGAGGGTCGAAGCAAGGGAGGGAGGTGGTTTGGAGAGAGGTGGGTTTGGAGGGGTGGGGAGAAAAGATGGACAACTGTAATTGAACAACAATAAAATAACTTAAATAAAAAAATAATTTCATGGCCAAATTTTAAATTTATAAAATACTTGTGCAGTTTAGTGCCACATTGAAAACAAAAGTACTCTTTAAAAAAGTATTAAATCACTCTTTTTGACATAGGCTGAAGCAAACATATAGTGCTATGCTACATTCTGAGATAGGTCAAAGGTTCTAATTTTGTGAAAGGAGACTATTTAGCACTATCTTCAGGCCTCACACCTGTGTTAACACAAATATTCACACGTGGCAATATCATCCTGGCCTGTAGGGTGGCTAATAGAGCAGCCAGAAGGTGAGAGAAGGTATATAAAAATAGCACAGTATAGTGGAATGTTTATAAAGATTTGTCAGGTTTTTTTTTGAAATGCCAAGATTTCTGTAAATTGTGAAGAGGGGACAAAACAAATACCATTAAAACTTATAAAGGGAGAATTAAATTAGAACCCAGAAGCCACATTTTTAAGGCAGCCTGATATTTACCCTAAAAATACAGCAAAATATTTCCACCTGTCAAGATTTAGGAATTAAGGTTAAAGATAACTTTTTATATGTTGAATTTCATGTGGTTAGATGAACAGATCTAATAGAACAGATCTGCACTGTATGACCTATGGTGTGTTCCACAGTACAGGGCTAAACACTCTGAAATATAAAAGCAATGTCCTTACATAGTGATGCAGTGTTTCTTAAAAGAAATGCAAAGTCAGTCTTTACTTAGTCCTACATTTATCAGGTAAGGGCACAACACACCTTTAAAAGAAAAACCTGTCACCTGGCCTTTTCCTTGTCTGATCTGGGAAACTGATCCTAATTTGTGTTTCCAACCATGGGATCAGAATTCAAAATCCTAACTGGCTCACCTGGAGAAGGGGGAGCACACCTGTAGGTGGAGCATAGAGCTCTGGGAGGAATTGCTGGCATTGCAAGCATCTGTTGCCAGGCAACAGCAGCAGTGCCCTCACTGTGCAGCGCACACCCACCTGCAGAGATAAAGGGCTGCCCTGCAGCAGCCAGGTGCCCACAGAGGGGCGGAGGCGGCTGGTTCAGCGACAGGCTGGGGCGGAAAAGTAGGTGAGGGAAGGCCCTGGTCACATCAGGGAGAGCTGGAAAGGCATAAAATGTGGGTCAAAAGTTCAAAGATAAAGCAAGGTGATTTCTTCCTCACTCTTCTTGTTGATGTTTAAGACAGACAGGGTGTCTCAGAATTCTAGTGCATTTGAAAGTTTAATTACTTATGCTTCTTTTAAATTCTTTGGTTTTATGAATTTTCTATACTGTAATGATTTTGAAATTTGCTTTTGTTTTGGTCCCTCTGACTGAAGTTGGCAAATGTCAAAAAAAAAAATTGCACCTGTCCTCTGGTTAGCTGAAATCAAGTCCATGATGGCAGTGAGAAACAAAATTTGTTTCTCTTTACACAAGTTTAACAACTGGTGGAAATATTCAAGGAAACTTCTTCAGTTCATGACAGGCCTAGATATACGAGATGCTGAGCTAGTTTGAAAAATGACTAGAGTGTTATATAGCACAAGATAGTGGATAGTTGAATTTAATTTTAAAAAGTCATTACTTAAAAAATTTAATAGCTGGTCTTTCAGTAGCATTTGATATTTTAGAGGTTAATAAAGGTTAAAACTGCATGTAGACTTTTGGAACAGATATATAACAATTCCTTTAAAGATTTTACTTATTTTTAGAGAGGGGAAGGGAAGGAGAAAGAGAGGGAGACAAACATCCATGTGTGGTTTCCTCCCCTGTGCCTCACACGGGGAACTTGGCCTGCAACCCAGGCATGTGCCCTGACTGGGAATTGAACCGGTGAACCTTTGGTTCTGGGCTGGCACTTAATCCACTGAGCCACACCAGTCAGGGCAGTACATACCAATTTTTAAGAGAAGAGGAAAAACAGTTTAAGAAAGATAAGTAGTCACTAATTCAGTGCAATAACAATGCCCCAAGAAACCAAAGGCTGCAGTGAGTTTTGCAAACCAACTTGCTGGTGCCAGCACAGTGGCGGCTGACTACTGTTGTGCACACAGCCTTTCCTCCAGTTTGTGCCATTTTAGACAACTTGCTGTTGTTTTATCTCTTTTCTTTTTCAGTATTTGATGGAAATAACCTATGTTATTAACCCACACTGGACCGGAGACAGAGATCATTTTCCATTCTTAACAGTGGAGTTCCCTCCATGACCTAATCACAATATACTTTAAAAGTATTATGGTTAATTTTTTACATTTTTAAATAAAAAAGAAGGGAAACATTTCCTTTTTGTATATAATATTCTGCAATAAAATATTTTGCACTTTATTGAAATAGCTGTCTCTTTTTTCTTTCTTACTCCTACAGTCAAAGTAATATTAAGTAACTTTTGGAAATATCATCCATAAAGGGTAATAATGCAGTCTTGTTCAACTGACAGCTTTAAAAACCAAAATAGCAGCAAATTGTAAGGGAAGGTATGCTAACTGTCTCTGATTCCACCCCATGTCCAAAAACCCAAGACTGAAATATTGGCATACACGATTCAGTGCCACAGGCAGGAGTTTATTACACCATGCAAACCCGAGGTGGGAAGCTACTGAATGATAAAACAAAACAACAAAACCCCCATAAAACAATGCAGAATCTGCATTGGGGCCAAGTACAGAGGGTCAGTCACCAGGGCAGAAAGCCCTGGGTGCCTAGCAACAGGCAAAACTGGGAAAATAGGGACCTTGCCTCCAGGGCTTCAGGAATAACCTTTCCTTTCCTATCATGCCACTGATCATGTGGTTTAGACTCCCTGACCTTTCACATCTTGCTCATGTGATTCAGACCCTCCCCAGACCTCTCCTCCCCTGGCGTGTTACTAGTCACACAGGTTATACCCCCTCAGAGGGGGAACAAACAAGGGGTCTGAAACAGTGTGCCCCAGGACAATGAGGTTCTGACCGGCATGAAATGTATCTAGGCTTCTGTTCTGTTTCAGCTCCAGGCCCAGAAAAGCCACACCAACTCTGACAGAAAGACCAGCAGCACTGACAGATGACCCCTGCCCTGGTGCTGACCAATGAGTGGAGATCACAGCCTTGAAAGGACACCCCTGGAAAGCTGATGAATATTCTATTGAGCTTCTCCCCTAGCACCTCCCCTAAAATCTCCACCCTTAAAAGCCTGTGTTTTTTCCCTCCCTCACTCCCTCTTCATCCCCTCAGCCCCTTACCTTTACCTTTTTCTCTCCTGAGCCCATTTCGTCTACTGCTCATTTCTTCTACCTCTGTGACTTTCTAACTAAACTTTCTCTTGTAGTTTGATTCTTGTCTCTGAATTCTTTCTTAGCCAGAAGTCAAGTACCAAGGTTGCTAAACTGAGGTTCCATCTAACTCTACCAGTCTCACATCAGATGTCACCTGGTGCCAGTCTCCCAGCCACTAATAACAGGAAGAGTGAAAATTAGCACTTGAACAGTGAAGATAGCATCCTTATCTGTTTAATTTTGTTCTTCAGCCTCAAATAGCCTAACAAAGTATTGGACTACATTAGAGATTCAAACACATGTTGTTTAAATGTTGTTTTATATACTGATGTGAAGTTTCAAAAATAGTCTAGCTGATTTTAAAGACTTTTTTTTTTTTTTACTAATTAACAAACATCAGATAAAGTTAAATGTAAAAACTGTGAACAAATCCACCATACATGAATACAGTTTAAATCTTAAGGGAGCCCTGGCTGGGTGGCTCAGTTAGTTGGACTATCGTCCTGTGTACAAAAAGGCTGTGAGTTCGATTCCAGTCAGGGTACATACCTAGGCTGCAGGTTGATCCTGGGCTGGGGCATGTACGGGAGGCAACCAATTGATGTTTCTCTCTCTTTCCCCCTCCTTTCTCTCTAAAATCAACAAACATATGCTCAATTGAGGATACATTTTTTTAATCTTAAGGAAATCTTATGTTAAAAAACATTTTGGCACTTAGTTCTAGATACCATGAGTTTTCTAGTTCTCAAAAACCTACATTCACTACTATTTTCTTATGAAGTAAATCGGATTTCATAAAGTTCCCTGATTTGAAGCAAAAATAAAGGAAAACAGCATTTTAAATGCTTAGCAAAGTTCTCTTGGTATCACTGAGGTGCCCTTGTGGGACATCAGAGTTACCAGAAATGTGGTGACAGCAATTCTAGTCTTAACACACTAAGTTGATGTTGGACTTCAGCAATATCTGCCTGTCTTGCAATTATTTTCATATTTTAAGTAAATCATGTACCAATATGCTGAAAGGAAAGATAAGTAGGAGAATCTGATGTTGTCCCTACCCATTGGAGATTCACATTGAACATATTTATTTTTACCCACAGACTTTTACTGTGAAGCAGATAAGAAAACTCTAAGACCAATTTCTTACATTCTTGAGCAGCTGGGGAAGTTAAGAATAGCACACTCCAATCATTCAAATGACAATGTGTGACACTATATATGAACCAAGGGCTGAAAGGTGTTGTGGAGCCTCTAAGTGGGATGTGAGGGTTCATGGAATTGTGAAAAGCTTCATCAAGGAGGAGGGACCGAAGGCATGTCTTAAAGAATGGTGGGGTTGGATCACATCATAGACAGAAGGAACATAGTTTGGGTGGGAAAGACTGCAAGGTAAAAGCAACAGAAGGGAATTGGTATTGCACAGGAGGGAGATGGGCCAATAATGAAAACAGTCTCAGAGGCAGGATGAATCAGGTGAGTTCTTAGAAATAAATATTCTTGGTATGGCAATTGTTCTCAAGCTATTGGGTTGGCCAACAAGTTTGTTTGATATTTTTCCTTAAGGTGGCTCTAATAGGCCTTGGTTGTCTTTAACTTCATTTGAAATAATTTGTTAGATTGTATTGTGACAGCTGTTATATCAGCATGCATTTAAAAAAACATCAAATTAGTGAATTTTTGTGCAGCCTTTTTAATACTGAAGATGGAAGAAAATAAGCAACATTTTTGGCATATTACGATTTATTATTTCAAGAAACGTAAAAACACAACTGAAAAGGAAAAAAGATGTATGCAGTGTATGGAGAAGGTGCTGTGACTGATAGAACTTGTCAAAAGTGGTTTGCAAAGTTTCGTGCTAGACATTTCTTACTGGATGATCCTCCACGGGTTGGGTAGACCAGTTGAAGTTGATAGTGATCAAATTAAGACATGAAAACAATCAATGTTATGGCATGTAGGAGATAGGTGACATACTAAAAATATCCAAATAAAGAATTGAAAATCATTTGCACCGGCTTAGTTATGTTAATTGGTTTGATGTTTGGGTTCCACATAAGTTAAGTGAAAAAAACACCCCTTCTTGACCGTGTTTCCACATGAGGTTCTCTACTTAATTGTAATGAAAATGTTCCATTTTTAAAACAAATTGTGACAGGCTATGAAAAGTGGATACTTTACAATAATGTGGAATGGAAGAGATTGTAGGGCAAGCTAAATGAACCACTGCTGACCACACCAAAAGCTGGTCTTCACCCAGAGAAGGTGATGTTGTGTATATGGTGAATTGGAAGGGAGTCTTCTATTATGAGCCCCTTCCAGAAAACCAAATGATTAATTCTAATGAGTACTGCTCTGAAAGCAGCACTTTATTAAAAGTGTCCAGAATTAGTTAATAGAAAATGCATAATCTTGCATTGGGATAATGCAAGATTGCATGTTTCTTTGATGACCAGGCAAAAACTGTTAAATCTTGTCTGGAAAGTTCTGATTCATCCACCGTATTCACCAGATATTGCACCTTCAGATTTCCATTTAAATCTGTCTTTACAAATTTCTCTTAATAGAAGAATTTCAGTTCCCTGGAGGACTGCAAAAGGTACCTCGAATAGTTGTTTGCTCAAAAAGATAGAAAGTTTTGGGGAGATGGAATTAAGAAGTTGCCTGAAAGACAGCAGAAGGTAGTGGAACAAAATGGTGAATACATTGTTCAATAAGGTGATTGGTGAAAATGAGAAATACGTCTTTTATTCTTACTTAAAAACTGAATGAACTTTTTGGTTCTCATATGAAATGCTCAGTTTAGTGGTTAACAGCGTGGGTTATAGAGCAAGGACTGAATGGGCTCAAGCCCCTCTTCTGCTATGTTTCTCTTAACTTTTCCCTCTGTAAATGGGTGAGGACAATGGCATTCTCACAGTAACGTGGTGAGAACTATTATGAATCCATTCATCTATCACAGCACCTGGTGAGTAGTGAGCTCCCAAAAGACGTAGTAATTATTATTTTCATTCAACATTAATTTAATAAATACATATCCATTTTATCCTTCTACATTATGTGTCCTTGAGGAGCTTCTGATTTTTTCCTATTAGGCAGACACACAAACAATGAACTATAGTATAGGCAACAAAGATTTGTTCAATGTCTACCTACATTTAGTTGAGCAAAGTACTAGCTGTTAGCTGGGAACATAAAAGCAATGATACATGTTAGAACAACAACAAAAAATGCACAAGTGATAGATGAATTGCTAAATCAAATATGGTCTATATGTGCAGTAGGATATTATTCTGCTTTAAAAAGGAAGAAAATTCTTTTTTCTATTTCTATTTTTAAAATGTTTTAATAGCTATTTTTTATTGTTGTTCAATTATAGGTGTCCTAATTTTGCCCCCCATTGCTCTTCCCCACCTCCTCACTCCCACAGGCAATCCCCACCCTGTTGTCCATGTTCATGGGTCCTTGATACATGTTACTTGACTAGACCCTTCGTCTTCTTTTCCTCATTCTCCCCCTCTCCTAATCCTCTGGTCATTGTCAGTTTGTTCTTTATTTCCATTTTATACATGTACCACAGTTTTTTTGTCCACTCATTCACTGATGGGCACTTAGGCTGTTTCTAGCACTTGATTATCATAAACAACACTGCTATGAACGTTGGGGCACTTAGATTCTTTTAAACTGATGATTCAGGATCCTTAGAGTATAATCCCAGCAGTGGAATCACTGGATCAAAAGGCAGTTTCATTTTTAGATTTTTTGAGTAAATTCCATACTGTTTTTGACAGTGGCTGTATCAATCTGCATTCCCACCAACAGTGTACTAGGGTTCCCTTTTGGCTACAACCTCGCCAGCACTTATTAGTTGTTGATTTGTTTATGATGTCCATTCTGAGTGATGGTAAGTGGTATCTCATTGTGGTTTTAATTTGCATCTCTCTGATGGCTAGTGATGTTCATCATTCTTTCATTTGTCTCTGGGCCCTCTGTATATCCTCTTTGGAGAAATGTCTGTTTAGGCCCTTTTCCTATTTTTTAAATTGGATTGTTTGTCTTCCTGGTGTTGAATCTTTATATATTTTGGAGGCCAAACCCTTGTCTGAGGTATGATTTGTAAATATATTTTCCCATACAGTTTGTTCCCTTTTCATTTTGCTGTTGTTCTTTTTAGCTGTGCAGAAGCTTTTTAATTTGATGTAGTCCCATTTGTTTATTTTATCCTTTATATCCCTTGCCCTGGGGGATGTATCAGTGAACGTACTGCCGCATGGGATATCTGAAAATTTCCTGCCTATGCTCTCCTCCAAGGCTTTTATGGTGTCACGACTTATACATAAGTTATTTATCCATCTTGAGTTCATTTTTGTATATGGTGTAAGTTGGTGGTTGAGTTTCATTTTTTTACATGTACTTGTTCAGACCTCCCAACACCATTTAGTGAAGAGGCTATTTTTATTCCATTTTATGTTCCTGCCCCCTTGACAAATATTAGCTGACCATACTGACATGGGTTTATTTCTGGGCTCTCTATTCTGTTCCACTGATGTGTCTCTTCTTATACCAGTAGCAGACTGTTTTGATTACCGTGGCCTTGTAATATAGTTTGACATCAGGTACTGTGATCCTTCCTACTTTGTTCTTCTTGCTCAGATTGCTGAGGCTATTCAGTGTCATTTATTTCCATATACATTTTTGAAATATTTGTTCTATATCTGTGAAATATGTCACTGATATTTTGATAGGGATGGTGTTGAATCTATACACAGCTTTGGGTAGTGTGGGCATTTTAATGATGTTAAATCTTCCAATTCATGAGCATGGTATATGCTTCCATTTACTTGGGTCTTTCTTAATATCTTTCTTCAGTGTTTTGTAGTTTTCTGAGTACAGGTCTTTTACCACCTTGGTTAAGTTTATTCTTAAGTATTTTATTTTTCTTGTTGCTAATGAAAATAGGATTTTTTTTCTTAATTTATGTTTCTTATATTTCATTGTCAGTATAATAAAATGCCTTCAATTTCTGAATGTTGGCTTTCTGAATCCCACCATTTTGCCAAATTCATTTATTAGGTTGAGTAGTTTTTTGGTGGAGTCTAGGGGGTTTTCTGTTTACGCTATCATGATATCAGCAAACAGTGACAGCTTTACTTCCTCCATTCCAATTTGGATGTCTTTCATTTATTTTTCTTGTCTGATCACCATGGCTACAACATCCAATACTATGTTGAATACAAGTGGTGAAAGCAGACACCCTCATCTTGTGCCTGATGTTAGAAGAAAAGGTTTTAGATTTGCCCCTTGAGTATGATGTTGGCTGTAGGTTTCTCATATATGACCTTTATTATGTTGTGGGATTCCCCATCTACTCCCACTTTGCTGGGTGTTTTTTTTATCATAAATGGATGCTGTACTTTATCAAGTGCTTTATCAGCATCTATTGATATGACTATGTGGTTTTTGTCTTTCCATTTGTTTATGTGTTGCATTACATTTATTAATTTGCATATACTGTACCATCCTTGCATCCCTGGGATGAATCCCATTTGATCATGGAGTATGATCATTTTAATGTATTGCTGGATCCTTTTTGCCAGTATTTTGTTGAGGTTTTTAGCATCTATGATCATCAGCCATATTGGCCTGTAGTTTTCTTTCTGTGTTGTATCTTTCTCTGGTTTTGGAATTAGGATAATACTGGCCTCATAAAAAGAGTTTTGGAGTCTTCCCTCTTCTTCTTCTTCTTTCCTCCCCCTCCCCCTCCCCCTCTTTCTTCTCTCTTTTTCTTCTTTTGAATAATCTGAGAAGAATCAGGGTTAGCTCTCCCCTAAATGTTTGGTAAAATTCTCCTGTGAAGCCATCCGGCCGAGGGCTTTTGTGTGCCAGGAGTTTTTGATTACTGCTTCAATTTCACCAGCTGTTGTAGGTCTGTTCAGGCTTTCTGCTTCTTCTCGACTTAGTTTTGAAGCAGTATATGTTTCTAGAAATTTGTCCATTTCACCCAGCTTTTAAAATTTCTTGATATATAGTTGTTCATATTAATTTCTTACAGTCCTTTGTATTTCTGTGATATTGGTTGTATTTGTCTCTTTTGTTTCTGGTTTTATTTATTTGGTCATCTCTCTTTTTCTCTCTCTAGTGAGTCTGGTTAAAGGCTTGTTGATTTTGTTTATCTTTTCAAAGAACCAGCTCTTGGATTTATTGATCCTTTGAATTGTTCTTTTAGTCTCTATGTCATTTAATTTTGCTCTGATCTTGATTATTTCCTTCCTTTACTTGCTCTAGGCTTTTTTTGTTGTTTTTACTCTAGTTTTTGTAGATGTAGGGTTAGGTTGTTCATTTGAAATGTTTTTGTCTTTTTTAGGTAGGCCTGTATTGCTATGAACTTTCTTTTCAGGACCGCGTTCACAGTGTCCCATAGGTTTTGGGCTGTTTTGTCTACATTTTCATTTGTTTCCAGAAACTTTTTGATTTCTTTCTCGATCTGTTGTTGACTCATTCATTGTTTAACAACTCAGTCTTTGTGACTTTGAATATCTTTGAGTTTTTTTCTTGAGGTTGGTTTCTAGTTTCAAGCCATTTTGATCTGAGAAGATGCTTGATATGATTTCAGGTTTCTTGAATTTGTTGAGGCTTGTTGTGTGTCCTATAATGTGATCTGTCTTTGAAAATGTTCCATGTGCATTTGAAAAGAATGTGTATTTTGCTTCTTTGGGGTAAAATGTTCTATATATACCAATTAAGACCATTTGATCTAGTGTGTCATTCAATGCCACAATATCCCTGTTGATTGTTTTTGGAAGATCTATCTATTGTTGACAGTGGGATGTTAACATCTCTTAGTGTAAGTGTTGCCATCTATATTTTTCTTTAAGTCCTCTCAGTTTTTCCTGATATATGTCAGTGTTCCTATGTTGGGTGCATATATGTTTACAATGGTTATATCTTCTTGATGGATTCATCCCTTAAGTATTACAAAGTGTCCTTCTCTGACTCTTTTATGGCCTTTGGTTTTGAAATCTATTTTGTCTGATCTAAGTATTGCTACTCTGGCTTTTTTTTTCATGTCCATATTCTTGAAATATTTTTTCCATTCCTTCAATTTCAGTCTGTGTAGATCTTTTGTTCTCAGGTGGGTCTCTTGTAGACAGCGTATATGTGGGTTGTGTTTTCTTATCCATTCAGCTACTCTGTATCTTTTTATTGGAGCATTTAATCCATTTATACTTATGGTTATTTTTGATAAATATTTATTCACTTCCATTTTTCTGTACCTGTTTTCCTCTCTCTCTCTGACTTTCTCTTTCTTCTCCTCTTCATAGCAGTACATTTAGCATCTCTTGTCGGGCTTGATGGAGATGGACTCTTTTAACCTTCTTTTGTCTGGGAAGCTCTTTATTTCACCATTTTTATTTTATTTTATTTTATTAATTTAATTTAATTTAATTTTATTTTATTTTTACTTCTGTTTATTTTTTACTGCTGTTCAAATGAAGTTGTCTCCATTTCCCCCTACCATTCTCCCCACCCTAGCCATCCCCACATCTCAACTTCGATCCTACCCTCTTTTGGCTTTGACCATGTGTCCTTTATACAAGTTCCTTGACAATGCTTCCTCCTAAGCCCCCCAATATCCCTTCCCATTTCCCCTCTGGTTAATGTCAGCTTGTTCTTAATTTCAATGTCTCTGGTTATATTTTGCTTGTTTGTTTAGTTGATTAGGTTCCACTTATAGGTGAGATCAGATGGTATTTGTCTTTCATTGCCTGGCTTATCTCATTTAGCATAATGCTCTCCACATCCATCCTAGCTGTCACAAAGGGTAGGAGCTCCTTTTTTCTTTCTGCTGTATAGTATTCCATCATATAAATGTACCACAGTTTTTTTATCCAATCATTTGTTAATGGGCACTTAGGTTGCTTCCAGCACTTGGCTATTGTAAATTGTGCTGCTATGAACATTGGGGTGCATAGGTTCTCTTGAACTGGTGTTTCAGGATACTTAGGATATAGTCCCAGCAATGGAATTGCTGGGTCAAAAGGCAGTTCCATTATTAGCTTTCTGAGGAAATTTCATACTGTTTTCCACAGTGGCTACACCAGTCTGCATTCCCACCAACAGTGCACTGGGGTTCCCTTTTCTCCACAACCTGGCCAGCACTTGTTCATTGATTTGGTTATGATGGGTTTTACAAGTGAAGGCTATTAAAAGTGAAATGAAGGAAAGTATACAGGGAACGAACAGTGACAAGAAGGAAACTGGGACTCAAATCAATGGTTTGGACTAGAAGGAAGAAATAAACATTCAACCAGAACAGAATGAAGAAACAAGAGTTCAAAAAAAAAAATGAGGAGAAGCTTAGGAACCTCTGGGACAACTTTAAATGCTATAACACCAGAATCATAGGGATATCAGAAGGAGAAAAGGAAGAGCAAGAAATTGAAAACTTATTTGAAAACATAATGAAGGATAACTTTCCTAGTCTGGCCAAAGAAATCAACTTCCAGGAAGCCCAGGAAGCTTGGAGAGTCCCAAAGAAGTTGGACCCAAGGGAGCACACACCAAGGCACATCACAATTAAGTTACCCAAGGTTAAAGATAATTGGAGAATCTTAAAAGCAGCAAGAGAAAAGGAGACAGTTACCTACAAAGGGGTTTCCATAACACCATCAGCTGATTTCTCAGAAGAAACTCTACAGGCAGGAAGGGGATAGAAAGAAGTATTCAAAGTCATGAAAGGCAAGAACCTATATCTAAGATTACTCTATCCAGAAAAGATATCATTTAGAATGGAAGGGCAGATAAAGTGCTTCCCAGATAAGGTTAAGTTAAAGGAGTTCATCATCACCAAGCCCTTAATATATGAAATATTAAAAGGACTTATCTGAGAAAAAGAAGATCAAAACTATAAACAGTAAAATGACAACAAATTCACAGCTATCAACAACTGAACTTAAAAAAAAAACAAAAATAAAAATGAACTAAACAAACAACTAGAATAGGAACAGAAGCACAGAAATGGAAATCACATGGAAGGTTATCAGTGGGGAAGGGGGAGATGGGGGAAAAGGTACAGGGAATAAGTAGCATAAATGGTAGGTAGAAATAGACAGGGAGAGGTTAAGAGTAGTGTAGGAAATGTAGAAGCCAAAGATCTTATATATACCACCCATGGACATGAACTAAGTCGGGGGAATGCAGGTGGGAGGGGATGTGCAGGGAGGAGGGAAATAAATGGGAAAACTGTAATAGTATAATCAATAAAATATATTTTAAAAAAGAAATGAAAAAAGTATCATTTCCTTTCTTAGGGAAATGTATGCTAACCTTTGCAAGCCACCTTGCATCTTAATTTTAAGACACCGAAAGGTGTTTATTTCCAGCACGTCATTGATCATCACCACAACTACAAGATGTACTTTATTATCCATATTTTGCAGGTAAGGCTGTTGATTTAAGGTCACACAGGGACCTAAAATGGGTGGAGTGTGTCTGATCTCAAAGCCTGTGCCCTTTCCAGAAGAAACTCTAAGGCTCTTACAGATTAAAAAACAAAAACAACACACTATTCTCTCTTCCACTAATTTCAAAAGGAAAAATGAAATAAGCCCACCTCCTTTCTAGCTCAGTTAGGCAGGTTAATCTACACATGGTGACTGATGAATTAGTTAAGTCTTTGCACAGTTGCCTTAGCAACTGGTTTCTTTTAGAATTTGGCTTAGTTACAGAGTTTAAAGCAACAGTATTCTGTATAATAAGTAGAATGTCAAATTGTATGTGAAATTAAACAGAAACTAAAATTTTTTTTATCACAGGTGGGAACTATGTACCTTTCTCAAAGTTGGAATGGCTCATCTTAAAACTTGCAAGGTTGCTGACAAAGAACAAGGGACATGGAGTCTAATATTTGTCTACAATTGTCGTTACATGATTTGTTTATATTTGTCATTAAGTAGGAACCATTTGATGGATTTATGCTATGGACAAATTAAAGACTGATATTCAATAGAGAGTTTCTGATTGCAGAAGAATCCCAAACTATCTCAGATGTATTAGAGTGGGGATTTTCAGAGAGGAAGAAGGGACATGCAAATACAGAAGGCAAGAAAAAGCCTGAAGGGATGGACTGAAATTGGAGTGACTGGTATAAACTCATGGTTTCTAAAATATGTATGTATATGCTCATAATTATGTGCATACCTATATATGTACATTTGTATGCATGTATATATATATATGTGTGTTTATAAATGCAGATATTTCTTAGTTCTGTCTGCTGAAAAGCTCAAGGCGTTAAGATGCTCTAGTAGCAGAGAGCACACCTTGTGCCCAGATCTTGGTCTTTTATATTATTCTATACCAAGGGAACCCGGGCTCCTCAGAGAAATGGCTGATTCCAGGGTGGAGGCAGGGCAGCTACAAGATAAACCTGGAACATTGTTATGCCAGAAAGTAAGAAAGTGTTTTAAAACAAAAGCCAGACTAAGGGGGCTCTCATTTAGCCAAATCTGGGATGATTTTGTTACAGGGTGCAGCCAAGAGGGGGGACCCCAAATGGGCATTTGAAATGGGGCCCAGAACTCAAGGTGTCCAGGAGATTTTAGGATGTCCTCATCCCCCTCCCCCCAGGTATGGGTTGGGGGAAGGAACAAATGGAGCAGGGCCATTGAGAGCTCTTTTGTATAGCAACAGCCTTGCAGCTAACCTCTGTGTGGTCATTTAACATATCTATAACCTTTGACTGGTTGCATAGATACGTTAAATAGCTGTGGCCATGCTCTGAGCCAGGGGAATGGAAGTAACTTCTCCACCAAGACCTAACTGGGGGGCAGGTCCCCTGAAATACAGTGGCTGTGTGGGAGCTTGGAGATGATTGGCTCCATGACATGGGCCACAGCTGCCCAGACTCATGATGGCAGTCCAGTAAAGCTGGAAGGATATGAGTTCTGGCATGTGAGGCCAATTGTAGGAGGAGTCAGAAATGGGGCTGCAGTGGAAGACTGGTGCGGGGATTTAAACCCAGACGTGGCAGCCATTGTGGGGAGAAGCATGCGGTTTTGGCAGAGTGGAGATTCCTGTGGCCCTGGGAGAGAGAACCATGTGGCTTTAGCAGAGTGGGGACTCCCGCAGCCCTGTGAGAGAGAATCACCATGCAGCTTTAGCAGAGAACCGCTACTTGGCTTTGGCAGAGTGGTGACCCCCCCTCCTTGCAGCCATTGTGCAGGAAGAGAAGCATGTGGTTTTGGCTGAGTGGGGACTCCCATGGCTCTGGGAGAGAGGACCACACAGTTGGAGCAGTGGAGAGAGGACCACATGCCTTTGCCAGAGTGGGGACCCCCACAGCTTTAGGAGGGGGAACCACCACCCAGCTGGTGCAGAGATCCCGGCGACACAGCTGAGGGTGCTGAGAACCGAACGAGGTCTACCAGCCAAAATGGATTACTGAGAAGAACCAGGGGCTGCCTGAGCCACAGACTTCTATTTCCTTTCTTGAGATATGGTACCCCAGACTGGGCAAAGGGGGAAGGAAGGACTGTGGGTGTTTGTGGGTGTTTTAAGGGACTTTGGGATTTTGATGAAGACATTAGGTCACTACTTTAAGTCTGTACAGCATTAAATAAACATTTCCTTTCTTTTTCACGAATCTCTGGCATTGAGAAACATCTTTCCCATAGGCAGCGGACATAACGAACCTAGGGGCTCCTTTCGGTAATAGTATATTGTCCCAGGCCCCCCTTGTTTGTTCTGTAACAATCTGAGCACCAAAACATTTAAGTATAGTAATGAATTCTACACAACTGAAAAATATAGGAATATCATATGCCCAGGACAATAACAAATAGGTAAATAAATAAATGGGGGAGAAGGAGGGCACCTGCCCTCCTTCTGGCAACAAGCGCATGTGGGAAGGAATCCTGCAAGGAAAGAATAAGCATTTGCAACCTGCAGAGTGATGTTTGGGTCAGACAAGATTCAGCAATGGTGGCTAAATCTAGGGGAATATTTTCATGAGGAACAGGCTAGCTGTGTGGTCTCCCCACTGACTGCTTATTAGTTGCAAAGTAAAAAATAATAACCAGAAAGTGGAGGAATTAGACAAAAATTTGGCTAATCAAAATGAACACCATCATAGAAGGGGGGGCTGGATACCATCTGCTGTCAGATGCAGAGCCTGAGAAAGACACACATCACATGTAGTATTTTGGCTGGGGAGGCTTAACCTAAACTTATGGTAAATAAGGACAAAATATCAGGCAAACCTAAAACTTAAAAAAAAATGGAGGTGGGAACTATTCTTCAAAAATGGTAATGTTATGAAAATAAACAAAAGACAGGAAATATTCTAGGTTAAGGGAAACTAAAGAGATACCAGAATCTTGACTGTATTCTATGATGGAGGGGAAAAAATTGCTAAAAAAATTGGGTCAACTGATAAAATTGGAATTACAGATGGCAAATTAATATATTTATTGCATCAATGTTAAACTTACTGAAGCTGCTACCTGTGCCTTCGTTATTTATGTAACAAAATATCCCTATTCTTAAGTACATACAGAATTCTTTCAGGGGCCATGATGTCCACAACTAACTCTCCAATGATTAAGAAAAAGAAATCCTGTATCTATGTCAATGTCTTCTGTCTGCAGAGAAAATGCAACTGGCAAGGCAAATAGGGGAGATGTTAATAAGAGGTGAACCTAGGTGGTGGGTATCTAGGAGTTCTTTGTATTCTTCTCATTCTTGAGTTTATGTCCAAACAAAAGGGTAAACAATTAAAATAGCACCAGTGGGGTTCTCTGCTCTGCACATGGTCCATATGTACATTAAAAATAAAGTGCCTGGGCATCTAGGATTCAGCTGAGCTCTCTTCAGACCACATAGACTGTGTTCAGTCTATACATTAACAATGTTGTGTTCCTGTACCTCAGTGGTACCTCTAATATAGAAACTAAAGTAATGATATAGTGCTGATGGGCAGCTAAGAACAGTCTGACTATTCTCCCCACTGTGATTATTAGTTTCCCTTGAGCCATGCAGTTGCTGAAGGACTCATACTGTAAGAGGGTGCAGCCAGGGGGCCCCCCCAAAGAAGGATTTATAATGGGGTCCAGAACTCTGCGTGTCCAGGAAATATTAAAAATATGGGATGTTCTCACCCCCACAAGTCTGAGCTGAGAGATGCAATACATGAAGCAGGGCCATTGAGTTGTTTTGCATAGCAAAAGTTTTGCAGATAACCTCTAGAATGGTCATTTAACAAATCTATAAACTTTAACTGGTTTCATAGATATGCTAAACATCTGTGGCTAACCTTTGAGCCAGGGAGAAGGGAGTGACTTCAACCCAGGATGTAACTGGGAAGCAACTCCCCCTGATTACAGAGCCTGTGTGAGAGCTTGGAGGTGACTGGCTCCATGCCATGGGGCCATGCCTGCCCAGACTTACTATGGCAGCCCAGAAAAGCTGGAAAATACGGGAGTGCTACTAGGTGTAACTGATTGTAGGAGGAGTCGGAAATGGCGCTGTAGATGAAGATTAACGCTGGGATTTAAACCCCAGCATGGCAACAATAACAAGAATCACCACATGGCTTTGGCAGAGAATCACCATGCAACTTTGGCAGGGGAGAATCACGTGGCTTTGGGTCTCCCTTTGCCACACTGCTTAGGAAGCTGTAAAGCAAGATGTAGCAGCGATGCAGACCTCTCTCTTAGCAGTTTGGAAGAATGCAGGAAAGACATTGCAGGAAGGAAAGGAGTGAAAGGACTCTTGCTGGTGGGCCATGAGAAGGTGCCATGTGGTTTTGAAATAAGAACTGAAGATCCTGACAACATAGCTGATGGTGCAGGGAACCGAGGGAGGCCTGCTAGCCGAGCACGGATTACTGGGAAGAACCGGTAGCTGCTGGAGCCACAGACTTCTATTTCTTTTCCTGAGATACAGTACCCCAGATTGGGCAAAGGGGGGTGGGGGAAGGGAGGACTGTGTGTGTTTGTGGGTATTTTAAGGGACTTTGGGATTTTGATGAAGACATTAAGGCATTAATCTTAAGACTGTATAACTTGAATAAATAATTCCTTTCCTTTTCACCAATCTGTAACATGGAGAGCTATAATTCTCTGGCGAGGGGCAAAGTGAACCTAGTACAGTGGGACCCCAGGAGAAGGGGGGGGGTCCATTTGGTAATATTGTGGGACTTCTCTGGTGGCCAATCAGGGAAAACAATGGGAGACCACATACTCAGTAGCTTTAAAGTGATACAACTACTTGCACATGTGCAGTAAAAGCCTGCCAAAACTAGCCAGGAAGGGTCCGCCCTGTAAGAATAGAGTCCCTCTAGGCCATGAGGTCAGTCTCTTCTTGGAGTTGGCCTGCTCCCATGTTCTCTGCTATAAACTCTAGGTGTTCAGTTCAATTCTTTGTCCTGATCATCAAGAACCTGGTTACCTGTGCCCACTTGTGACAATACCAGTTTCTGCTTAGGCCTGGAAGGAGCTGTCTCTGATTCCCTACTGAATTGTGGTCCAAGGGGAAAGCACTGAAGCTGGGGGATGGGAAGGCCCGGGAATGCCCATCACCTGGGCAGTGGATGGCGCCATGCTGGGCTCTGCCCATGGAAGGTCAGACCTTCCAGCTACCACCCTTTCCCTTAGGGAGACTGGAATCCAGTCCCCAGGGAGACACTGGGGAGACATAATTGCCCATAGCAGATATGACAACATATATTACAGGCAGGCAGGCCTCAGAAGCCCAAGGATACCTTGGTTTGGGCTATGCTCACACCCAAAACTTGTCAGGAGGAAGGAAACTTGGAGGAGGCCTGGGCACTATGGGCAACAGAGGGAACACTGATACAAAGGTGTGTGGGGGGAGCAGGCTGTGCTCAGATTGGGGAGCAGTGACTACACAGGTAGCAGCTCAGTGGCTGGAAAGCTGGGTCTGTGAGAGGTTTACAATATTCAAATACTAAATGTAAGCCAGGCTTTTATTAAGTGTTGAGGTACCACATTGTTCTTCTGGATCTGCAGACTATCCCCCACCCTTGTGGCCAGGAGGCTGGCCTCTGTAGCCCAGGCTCCCACGAATGTAGAGGGAATGGAAAGGTGGAGTAGAGATCAGAGTGTCCCACAGGCCCCTCCCTGCCAAAATGTCTGGCCTTGGCTTCACCCTTCACTGAAAGGCAGCTCCTAGCCAGAGGCTCTTTGCCTGGCTCCAGTAACTGCTCCTGCCTCCTGCCCTTGAGGCCTCGGGTTGCAATGGCTCCCTGCTATAGCCAGCCCTGGAGTATGGCACCATCCCTTATTGGTTTCCTTAACCTTCCCCATACCTTCATAAATAATAACTTCATCAGCATTTTAAAATAACAGAATTTGGATGGGTGATTTATTTCTTGCCAGGATCCTGACCTAAACAGCACCCTTCCTCTGGGCTGATGTGTCCCTGTGCTGGACCCATGGATTGGGAAATGGAACCAGCTGGATTTCAGTCCCCACCACAATTTGGTCAGGTGTCTTTGTGCAGCTGAGAACCTGCACAACTGTATTTGGCAGCCGGACACACTGTCAGGTTCTGAGTAGACTGTGATCCTACACCCACCAGAAGGAAGATTAATTTGTGGACTGGAAAGGTGGGGAAAGGGGAATGTGGACAATTAAATCCAGTTCAGAGACCTGGAGACCTGGCCAGGGTGGTGAAGATAACAGACATTAAAAAGAAGAATGAAAGAGAGAGACATTCCAAAAATCTTGCAAGAACTTGGGTTGGGGATGGGGAGAATAAAAAAATGCCTCAAAATTCACAGAATTTGATTGGAAACCAATACATAACATAAAGCACTTGTAGGTCATTGTTACAAAGAAGCAAGCTATTTTTCTTTTACAAAGATGATTAAAACACATACAATAAACTAATTATATACTTACCAGGTAAGTATTCATCCATATATTTTTCAATTTTTAATTTTGAAATAATTTGAAATTTATAGAAAAGTTGTAAGAATAGTATAAAAATTTTCCACATACCCTTTATCCAGATATTCTAATTGTTAAAATTTTGCTATATTTCTTTACCATATATTCTCATTACCTGTATCTATATCTTTATATTTACACATTTTTTCTGACCCATTAGAGAGTAAGCTGCAGATATTATGTCCTTTTCAATATGTGTTTCCTATGAATGAAATTCTCTTATGTAACCAAATATTGCTACAGTTCTATTAACCAAGCCAGTCAATAAAACCAATGATGGCCCTTAGAGCCATCTCCCTCATCCTTCTTCCAGGAGCAAGTCACCATCATGCAGAATTTTGCCATATCTCTTTTTTAATATGACTGGGAATTCTTCTCCCTGTAGGTGACATGGGACAACTATTGTTAAGTATGCACTTCATGCCCTGAAGGAGGCTTTCATCACTAGCAGCTTCTAACACAACATGGCTAAATCTACTCTCAGACGTAGACCAAGCACCTTCTGCAAATCAGGGTGGAAAACTTCGGTGCAGACATTTTTGAAACATGATGTATGAAGGCATTGTAAGGGTTCATGGTGTTGTATTTAATCCTTATTCATGAGATTGCCTTTATTATTTATAACTTCCCAGTTAGTTAAAAATAAAACCAATACCTCTACATTAAAAATAAATAAAGCCACAGAGAAGTATCCTCAATTAAAAAAAATCTAGTGCCTCCATGTAAAGAAAATATACTACCCTTGCCTGAATGGCTAAGTTGGTTGCAGCATTGTCCCAATACACCAAGTTGCAGGTTTGATCCCCAGTCAGGGTGCATACAAGAAGCGGCCAATGATTGTATAAATAAGTGGAACAATAAATTGGTTTCTCTCTCCTGCTCTCTCTTTCTCTCCTCACTTTCTCCCTCTCTAAAATCAATTTTAAAAAAGAAAGTATATTAGATTTTGAGATGCACTGACAAGTGAGGTTAAGTCTCCAGGAGGCTGCAGAACAACACAGACAGTATTCCTCTGCTTGTCTACTGTTATCTGTGGTCACAGACTCTCGTCTGTGAATAGGAGAGCCTGATGGCCCCCAGTAAACTGCTGGAACCAGAGAAGGGAAGGTTTTCACTTTTGTTTTCCATCCTCCTGAATGTGTGTTCTTTTCAGTTAAAGGGGCCAAGTATAATTTAAATGAACAAGTATAATTTAAATTCACTCCATTTAACCCAACCTTCTTGTTAATACCACCCATTATTAGTACTTTGTTAAGTGCCATGGGAGGCTCACATTAGCCTGGCATTCTCCCGTTTCCCACCTGAGTTCAGCCTTCTCCTTCATCTGGAGTGCTTTCCTCTGGCATCTCTGCACATCTGTGCAAGTCCTCCTGAAATCCTAGGCTCAGTTCAGGGACTCCTGCCTGAAGGGAACACTGGTCTTTTAGCTACTGGCCTCATCAGAGTCCCACTGGTTCTTTATTTCCCTTCCCCGTTGCTGTGGATCTTTGTGAAGCCTGGTCTTTCTCTACTAGGATAAAACCTCCAAAGGCTGTTTCCTACTATGCTTGTCAGACTAATGCTTACTGAGTAAATGAAAGAAAAACTCTACATGCAGCCTCAGGCAATGTCCTGAGGTGGGTAGGGTCCTGGGCTAGACCACAGTGTCATATTCTCCATGACCATGAGGCTCACACAGGGCTGCCACTAGTCTAGCCCTGTTTTGTGCCTGTGAGCAGCAATGTGAAAACTCCCAACACTCAGCTGTTTCACTTTTATTTGTTTCATAATCTGTTCTGTTTTCTGTATCCTAAAGTATGATAATGAAACCATATATTTATAGACATAGGTTTTCCACAAACACTATTATCATCCTTTTAAAATCTATAATCCATAAAGGAAAAAGGATGCATTATTGCATATGGATTTTCCTATGGTAGAATTACTTTTTTAAAAAGTTACGAATAACAGGAAATATTTTTAACTTTATTGAATGTATTTGTAAAACATACTGTTTTACATTCCTGTTTAACCAAATAAAGTGTTTTTAAAGTATCTTCTCAGTCTTTGATTTTACAGGATCTTATGGAAACCAAAAGAAATTAACAGAACTCTGCCTTCTCTAGTGTTGTTTTCTTTCACAAGACATTGAAATATTTCCATGCAGGAGGCTTTAAAAAAAAGATAGTATTATGGTAAAATTTCAAACATATGCAAAAGCAGATAGAACAATACAATGGACCCCATGAACCCTTCACCCAGCTTCAGCAGTCATCAACTCATGCCTCATCTTATTGCATCAGTTCCCTCATCTCTCTGCCTTCTCCTGGCATGTTGATACACAGAGATCTGATCAGATCACTGGAGAAGGGCCAGAAGGAGTTTGCCAAGGCAATGGCAAACAGCCCAAGATGGGATTGGCTGAGAAGCTGAACACCTCTGGTGTGCATGGAATTATGGGCCAGAAGATTTAAACAGGAGGGCAGAGACTTGCTCTCTTGCTCTTCCTCAGGGATGTCTGGGTGGTGGTGCTGCAGCTGACTGCATTTTTCAAATGATGGTATTTTAAATGAGAGAAGAAATTCCAGGCACAGTCTAGGACTGGTCTGGCCTGAGAGAGGGTGGCAGGGCTGATTTTCTTTGGGTGTTGTAGAGGGTATAGGCTCTGAGGCAGAAGGCTGCCCTTCTTCCAAAATTGTGTAACTTTTGTATCTTATGTTGTTTTAGTTTGTAAACTAATCTTATAGAAATAAAGTAATTAAAAACTAAAAGGGGGAATGTTGGGGGAACTCAAAGATTTTAGCCTCAGTTGATAGGCTTAAGTAACTAATGCACGTGGAAAGCTGTTATTCCAAAACTGTAGGTTTTGAATAAAGACTCCTTTCGTTTTTCACCAAACCTCTGCTCCAGAATTTTGCCCAGAGGGTGGTGGTGGGCATATCACAGACTTCATACCACCCATAATCTTTCAGTGTATCTGAAAAATAGAGGCTGTTTTAAAGTAATACATTTGTAATGTCATTATTGTACCTGAAATAATTGACATTAATTGCTCAGTATCATCAGACATGTGATCACTGGGTGAGAAGGCTCTTGACACCAGGATCTGGATGTGGGCCTGGTGTCAATCTGAGGTCTCTGACTGGTTCCAAGTTCCAGATGTTTCAAGGACCTCTGGATATCGATTCTTTTACTGACCCCAAACTGGAATTACTGCTGCAAGATTACAGGTAAAGTACTGATGATGTGAAGACTGTGACTTCTGGCTCCTGATGTTCTTTGATTAGGTGTATTGGAACAAAAATGAAAACTGCATATTATGCTTAAAAAAAACACACACCAAAATTCAGATGCACAACAGAGTAGGAAACTGACAGAATCTGTATGGATCCCATGTTGATTTGATGTTAGAAATTTGCTCATTTCTTTGTCATCCCCTTTCCTTTAAAAGGTGAGTACAGAATAAAAAGAAAACTTTGAAAACTTTCTAGTTAATCATGTTTTTATTATACATGTAAATTGTCAAGTCATTGCTAAACTTACCCAGAGCTTGCTGCCCCCAAGAGCATGCAGGCCACACCACTATGTGTTCAGCCCCTGAGCTCCAGTGGTGATAATTTTCGCCTAATCCAGTCTGTGATTTGATCCTTTCACGCAAAGAACGGGTTGCTGCCCTGCCCTAACTCTCCAACTTTGCCAAGAAACCAATGGGCCTCTGGAAAGATGGCTTCACCTCAATGAAGAACTGTCTGAGAGGACGAAGCCATTCTCCCACCTTAACCTGTGCATGTTGAGAAGAAAGCACTAGTGCTGTGAAAATGATTACGAAAGTGATGATGATCTTCAAATCAACACCCATGCAAACCTCCCAGCAACATGGCACACAAAACATCCTCTCTAATACATTACTTAGTGAGAGATAAGAACTACTTCTCCATCTCTGAATTTTCCTTCAGTTCCTCATCTTCTCACCTGCTTGATAGTTAGATTTCATTTGTGGATTTTATCACTGATCTCCTGACAAGTATTTATGGACGGCTGATGACAGGTGGGGTTGTCCCAAGGAGTAAGGGACTTACACAGGTGGGCTGTGGCTTCCATTAAGGACTCTACTGTTCATCCCAAGGACATGAGAAGCCACATCATGGTCAGAAACAGGACACCGATGAAGGAGTTTTAGTTTCACAATAATTGTTAGGGTAAGAACTGATCATGGGTAGGACAAAACTGGAACTGAGTGGCAGTTAAGAGGCAATGTGCCTCCTTGGGAACAGAGGGGATGGGAACAGTTTTGTGGAACAGACTCAAGAGTGGTGCATGATCTTTCCAGGATTATACAGAATCACATGTGTACACAAGTCCAGGGCTCAGATTTTCTTTACCACAGAAAAAAATATTCCCAGAAGAGAAAAAAGAGGACACACTAAGGGGGGGATGGGACTCTGGTGCTCCTTTAATTCCAACTTGAGAATGCTGTAGTGTGCTTCCCAGGTCCCATCAGTGTCCACATACACACCTGCCACCTGCCCGCCATCCCTCCCACATACAAACCTGGCATGGCATTCATCTGACGAACAGAGCGCTTTAACTTCCCTTTGAAACAAGATAATAGAGGAAACTGTCTAGTACTCATGATTCACATCTAGTAGCTTAATGCACACTAATTTTCTCTCTAACAGGTCACAAACTTGGGTGGCAGTCACCTCCCAGTTACCAGCATGGAATCCAAGTGTCCCTGGCACACTTTTGACCAATTGCAACAAGCCCCGCTTCGCATTGCCAGCCAGGCAGGACAATCTAGCTTTCCTGTGCGGCAGCATCACCTGGTGGCTGATTTGAGGAATAAACCCAACCCAAGCATAGATCTTAATGTCTCTTTCTGAAACAGTTAAGTGCTGACTGCCTGCCAGGCACCACTTCCGTTTTCTTCTCAGTAGGACCTTGTAGGTTTCTTTCTTCTTTTCTCTTTGTTTTCTATTTCTTACATGTCAGTTAATCAAAGCTCAGGAAATACCTACTTGAAAAATACAAAGCATATTTCTTTCCCTCCCCCTTCCTAATTTTGCTGTTTTCTATCTTTCTGAATGTCCCTGTACTTTAGCTGTTAGCTGTTATAGTATCATGTTCATTATCCATCACTGGGTTATGCCATTTAGCATTTACATTTATAAAACAGTGTTTCAAAGTTATCAACATCTTAACTTGTATATTACCCCTGAATTTGTATATGTTTGTAAAGTCCACATTTGGAATCTTAGAATTAAGATTCTTGATATTGTTCATGTACAACACAATTTAAATGATAAAAATAGAGGCAAAACATGACATTATTCACTATTAGACAGATATCCTGTGGGTCAGGACATAAAGTACAGAGTTACATGTGATTAAGAACAAGGTTCCAGTATCTGGAATGTTTAAGGAACTACTACAACTGAAAAATAAAAAGACAGATAACCCAATTTAAAAAATGAACAAAGGATTTGAATGACATTTCTCTAAAGAAGACATACAAATGGCCAATAGGATATGTGAAGAGGCTCATCACTATTAGTCACCAGGGAAATGCCAGTCAAGAGCACATAAATACCATTTCATACCCAGTAGGATGGCTTTAATAAAAAAGATAATAACAGCCCTGGCCAGTGTGGCTTAGTTGGTTGGAGCACTGCCCTGTACACCAGAGGGTTGAGGGTTCAATTCCTGATCAGGGCACATACCTAGGTTGCAAGTTTAATCTCCAGTGGGGGGTGCATATGGAATGCAGCCAATCAATGTTTCTCTCTCACATTGATGTTTCTCTCTCTCTCTAAAATCAATAAACTTAGTAAAAAAAATTTTAAAGGCAGTTAACAAATGTTGGTGAGGATGTGGAAAAAGTGTAATGCTCACATATATATGCTGGTGGAAATATGATTCAGCTGCTTTGGAAATGTTTGACAGTTCCTCAAAATGTTAAATGTAAAATGGCCCAGGAGTTCCACTCCTTGATATATACCCAAGAGAAATGAAAACATATGTCCAGACAATAACCTGTACATTAATATTCTTGGCAGCATGATTCATAATAGTAAAAAGTAGAAACAATGCAAATGTCCATCAACTAAATGAATGGATAAAATATGGAATATTATTTGGCCATAAAAAGAAATGAAATATTGATATATGTTATACATGGATGAAAACATCATGCTTAGTGAAAAAAGGTAGACAAAAAGACCAAATATTGTATGGTTATTTATGTGAAATGTCCAAAATTGACAATCTCATGAAAATAGAGAATATGGTGATGAATTCACAACCTTGTGAATACACTAAAAACCACTAAACCATATAAGTTAAAAAAGGGTTAATTTCATTGTTTGTGAATTATATTTCAATTATGAAAAAATATGGCAATCTTTTTGGATTGGAATTTAAATGCACAGCAAGATTTCCATGTTCTCATTTGTTTTGTCAATGATTATTTCTAATTTCCTTTATGTCAGATTCTACCAGGTGGCATGGAGAATACAGAGGTGAATCAGAATGAATACGACTCTCAGAGAACATATAAACTGATAATGGATTTAAGCTAAACTTATAAATATCTACAATATAAGGTAAAAGGTATTAGAAGGAAAGTACATATAAGATGAGTAGAGACTTCAACAGAGGGGATCATGAAAGGTTTCAAAGAGAAGATAACACTTGAGATGGCCTTTAAAATATGGGGAGGACACGGCCATTTAGGGATGTGGGAGACATGGTTCCAGGGGCAGAGGGCCAGGTGAGGCAGAGAAACAGCAAGTAGATGGCAAAGAGAGAATGTCTGGTGGGTTCACCAGAGGAGTGGTTCATGAGACATGAGTGAAGATGGTCAAAACATCCAGTTATAAAATAAGTAAGCCCTGAGCATGTAATGTACAGCAAGGTGATTATAGATAATAATACTGTTATATGAAGTCTGTCCAAAGAGTATTCGGCCATGTAATATGAAAAATAGAAACATCTATTCAAGAAGATGCAAGAAACATTGTGCATAGGACAATGATACCTCAGCCACCTTCAAAGTCGGCGCCTTAGGACCTCACACAGTTCTCCTAACTGCCATCAGCTGCCATCAGCTATCATATTTTCCTGAATCTCATTGACAGTATGAAATCCTTTCCCTTTCAAAGATGATTTTACTTTTGGGAAAAGCCAGAAGTCATAAGGCACCAAATCTGGGCTGCAACGGGGCTGAGTCACCTGGGTGATTTGATGTTGCACCAAAAAAAACTCTGCAAGAAACATGATGAATAAGTGGGCATATTGTCGTGATGAAGCTGACAATTACCAGTTGCCCATAGCTACAGCCTTCTAAATCATCCAAATAGTTTCTGCAGAGGAATGTTCAAGTTTAACGCAAAATTTGCACAGATTCGTTGCTCTACTCACTCAGTCATTTTGAATGTGATGGCCATGCAGTACACATGCTCCCTTAAAGGCGTATACTACCCCCATTGACTAGCACAGTGAAGTGGTCATTGTTCATGCATGCACATTCCAGTCCACTTTCCTTGGCTGCCAGGTTACACTGATGTTGTGCAAACTGTTCTCATTATATTGCCAATGGCTAGACATTTTTCCAGACAGGCCTTGTATATGTGAAAGTTGCTAAGAGAGTAAATTTTAAAATCCTTATCACAAGAAAAAAATTGTAACTGTGTAGTGACGAATGATACCTAAACTAATGCGATGATCATTCTGAAGTATGTGCAAATATCGAATCATTATTGTTGGACATCTGAAACTAATACAAAGTTACAGGTCAGTTGTACCTCATTAAAAAAATAAAACAAAGTAACATCCAAAAAAGAAAAGTTTACTATCTTAATCCTGTACTCTGGGTCTAGAGCATCTACCTGCTGGGACACAAAGGGAGATGGTGGACACCCATGGGCATTTACACTTGGTGCTGGAGACCTTTTTTGCTTATTAACATTTTGATTTTATACTGACGTTCATTTATTTATCAAAAAACTTTCCTTCAGGAGTCATGCGGGACATTGGAAACAGTAGAAAACATGCAGGATGAACTCCTCAGATGCAAGAGCTTACTGAATTCAGACATTAAGCAAACACATGAAAGAAGATATAATTGCAAAATGTGTTAAGTTCTACAAAGAAAAGAGGCTATTACTCAGGGAAAGAAAATGGGCATTAAGTAAGGCCTCTATGAAGAGAAAGTGATGAATGAGCTGAGCTGTGAAGCATGGGATGGACTTCATGCAGGTACGCTGAAAGAGGACAAGTTTGCCAGGCAGAGGGAACACCCTGTGGGGAGAAGTACAAAAGGAAAGGGACACAGAGAGAGACAGATGTACCGTGCTCCCAGAATGGTAGTTTTTGGTGGTATTTCACCAATTAAAAAATGGGTGGGGAGTGTCAAGCAATCAGCTGGGTCAAGGAGAGCCACAAAACAACCAGGCTTCAGGCAGAGGCTTGTTTTCTTTCTAATCTCTCAGGGGGAAAAATGTTTCATTTCTCTGCGTTAGATGATGTGATATTCAAGAGGACTCAAAATCATAATCCCATACCCCTAGAAATGTCATTCCTAGGATTTTAGAAATATGGCTTAAATATTTTATTTACTGCCAAACACCAAATTATGACCACGATGGCCAAATGGCAAATCAAAAGTATGCTGCCTGCGCTGACTGGTGTGGTTCAGTGGGTTGGGCATCGTCTTGCAAAGTGAAAGGTCACTGGTTTGATTCCTGGTCAGGGCACACGCCTGGGTTGTGGGTTTGGTCCTGGTTGGGGCACAGACAAGAGGCAACCAATCAATGTCTCTCTCAAGCAACAGTGTTTCTCTCCCTTTCTTTCTCCCTCCCTTCCTCTTTTTTAAAATAAATAAATAAATAAAATCTTTAAAATATATATGATGCCAGAGGTATTTTTCCTCAGTGATTCTGACATTTCTCGATGAGTCTTTATCTGCTAAGTGGTCCACCCACGCTAATGTGTTCCGACTCTGAAATCTTTAAGTGATGCCTATGATTTCTCCCAAGAGAGGAGTCTGCCATTCATCCATGGACTCCTAAGGAAATAATCTGCCTTCTAATGCACAAGCGTCTTTAGCTTGCAATATTGATTGGTATTATACATTATGAAATCACTGTTTAAGACAGGAATCCAGGAATATTTTCATTTTCTCACATTGCTAAGGAGCAAATATCTATGCATCTGTCTGTTTCGTCATTGTAAGGAAACACAATAAAAACATGAAAAAAACAATAAAAATTAATGTTGAAATTAAGTTCAGAGATAATTTTAGAATATATTAAATAAATGTGTCTAAAAACCAACTCCGAGGTATGGGGAGAGAACAAATACCAGTTAGAAACAATTTTAAGCTCTCACTTGTGTTATCCAGCTCGGAATTGTTACAGACTCCGAAGTCCTTTCCACTGGGCTTCTGACACTTTGTGAAGCTGGAGTTGCTGGTGCCCTGTCTGAAAAAGTGGCCATAACATGGCAGAATTGAGACATGGAGAGACAGAGCTTGAGTGACACTGGCTGTCAGGGCATATGCACTTCCTGACTGCATGAGGTACTCCCACTTCTAACTCACACTAGTTTCAGTTGGAATTCTATCACTTACAATGGAAAGAGTCTCAATTAAAACAATCAATGTACAATTTCCCTACACGGTTTGCCCAACGAATGGCTTTATCTTAGTAGGAGACCCAACAATAAAGCAGTATAGTTTTATAATGTGCAGATGTGGATATTCCCATGATGGTTGGCATCATCTAGGAGCTCAATAAACATTGAAATGGGCAGCTGATCTGAACACAAAACTGCTCTTTCGATTCTGACTATATGATTCAGAAATTAGCTACACCACTCTCGCCCCACTTTAGAGTTTGGTGTTTAACCTTTGGGATCATTAGAATACATATTCAACAAACCGTAAGGATTTCTGTGCTGAGCATATTGGTTTAGGTTTGGTGCAGCAAGCCTTAATTCACTATCTCATTATATGAGGGGACACTAGAAGTTGTCCCCCTCTTGCGTTTTAACATATCTATCCTTAAACAAATTCTTTTTAAAATAGTAAATATTTATTAAGCCTTTACTACATGACAAGCACCATTTTTAAGGGGGAACCCATTCCCCCTCAAAACAACATTAAAATGCATAGATCTTAAGTGCACTTTTTTTTTAAGTTCTGACGTGTTTACACAACCCCAGTTAAGATACAGCACATTTCCATGACCTCAGAAAGGTGCCTCGGGATCTTTTCCAGAAATCTGCCCACTGAAACTACTGCTCTGACTTCTATAATAATAGCTTGCTTTTACCTGTTCTTGAATTCAATATAAATACAATCAAAAGCAGATACTCTTGTATATTCCAGTATACTCTTTTGTATATGTACGTAATATTTAAAAATGTATCCATGTTATGTTATCAATCAGTAGTTTTTTATTGTTGAGTATTTCACTGTATGAATATGCGTATATATGTGTACATATATAATTTGTTTATTCATTCTTTTGTTAATGAAAATTTGGCTCGCTTCCAGATTTTGGCTATCTTGAATGAAATTGATATAAACATTTGTACAAGTATTTATATAAACACATTTTCATTTTTCTTGGGTAAATCATAGGAGTGGCATTGCTGGGTCACAGGATATCTGTTCAACCTCACAAAAAAAATACTGTTTCGATGAATTAATTGTATAGTTTTACTCATACCACCAACAAAGAGTGAGTTTAGCTTCTAGATCAGGGTTTAGCAAACTTGAATTTGTCACTCATTTTTTGCTTAAACAGCTAAGAATAGTTTAAGTGGTTGGGGAAAGAAATCAAAAGAAGAATAATATTTCATGACACTTAAAAATTCTATGAAATTCAAATTTAAGTGCATATAAGCAGTTGTAGTGGAACACAAATGGATGGTATGGGGCTGCTCTCCTAGTCCAGGATGGGGTGGTGGGGCTGCTGCTGAGATGTAGGCCTGCCAACTTAACCCTCTTACCCCTTGCCCCTTAGAGAGAAAGTTTGCTGCACATCTTTGTCAACATTTGGTGTTGCTGGCTTTCAAGTCATTTGAATGAGTGTGAATTGCTATTTATGATTTTAGTTTATATTTCCTTGATGACAAATGTTGTTGGTAGCTTATGGGCTCTTCCTGTATCTTCTTTTGTGAAATGTCTGCTTTAAATCTTTTGCCTTTAGCCTGCAGATTCCTTCTTAAGTTCTGGAAACAAGTGCTTTGCAGATGGGTACTCTGAGGATGTTTCCTCCCAGCACAGAGATGCAGCCTCAGCCCTGCACAGGAGTCACTGTGAGGCCATGCTCTTGCATAGGCGGCTTCCCAGGAGGGTTCTGGATCCTCCCTTCAGCACGACTCACTCCCAGCTCACAGCCTGTTCTACCAACTCCCCATCATTGCAACTCCAAACTCCCCTAGGCTTCCTCTGCTCCCATACCACTATGCTCCCCCTCCCCGCACAGGGGTGAAGAAATCCCATGAGGTAGGTTATTATCCCATTTTTACAAGTAGGGAAAGTAACTAGCTTTTTTTTTTTCTTAAGAGGAATAAGAAGAGTTTCCTGGCTGAACTGAAATGTTCTGTCTAAGGCCTGGCTGTTGTTATACTTCTTTCATGGTCCTCAATAGGTGAAGGAATAAACAAACTGTAGGACGTTCAGACAGTGGACATGACTCTACAACCCCTGTGTTCTGTAGCACAGCTTCACTGGGGTCAGTTTTCTCTGAGGACCATAAAGAAGATCAGTTTCAAAAAACACAAATCAAACACTTTCAATTTAAATTGGGAGGATACTTTTTTCCAGTAATCATACAATTCAGATACATGAGCCTCACATATTTAGTTATAGTGTTCTGTATACCAGAGGGATTGAATAAATCTTAGTTCTACCCCACCCCCAACAATAACAATAACCCTTGATCCATCTTCTCTTATACCTACATTTCATTCATCAGTAATTTTTTAATTTACCTTCCAAATCTATCTAAAATCTGACTGCTGCTCACAACTCCAATGTTACTGCCCCATCCCAAGCCTCCATGACTGTTCAGATTATCACAAATAGCCAGAATAAAATCCAAGGTCCCTTTAGAGCCTTACAGGTTATTATGTTGTAAGGTAGGAGGAGGCAGTCTGGCTTCCTCACCCAGGTGTCTGGGTAGCTAAGGGGAGCAGTGTTCCCATAGCCTTAGAGGGGCCTGATAACCAGTGTTATAGCCTTGAGACTAGGCCAGATAAAATGTTCCCATAACATGAAGTGGGCGTGCAGGCACAGAATTATGTTCTGTTCTGTAATGTTCTGACAGTTTTCTAGCTTTGTTCCCCTCTAGTACTTAAACAGGTAGGGACTCCCTGCTGGGGGCGATGATGATGAGACACACAAGGAGACAGGTGCCACGATGGGTGCCACTCTGGGGAGCTGGAGCCATGACACGAGACATGCAGACACACAGCTTGCAGCACCCATGAATAAAGGCATGCCAGACATCCCAACAACTCCATGAATATTTTTCTGTCTGCACGAATACCATGGACCTGCCTGGCCTTGAAGGGTTGCAACACATATGTGGTTGGCCACAACACACCTGGCTCATGAAAACCTTTGGGCATTTTCACTTGCCTATCTGTATCCTGGGATACTCTTCTCCAGACGTTTACCTGGTCCTTTTATCTCCATCAGGCCCTGGAGCAAATCTCTACCTCCTCAACAAAATCTTCCTGGCTATTTAAAATTGCAACCCTCTCAGCAATCCCAGTGCTCACTAGTTACCCTTCAGCTGATAGCAGTGATGGAATATGGTAGAGGTAACTCATGGGTGGGGCCCTAGGAAGAGGAGTGTTTATGGAAAGGGTGGGAAAAATTAATACTCTTATCTTCACTTATTTTGTGATTTGTTTAGTTGCTGGCATGGGAGGCACTCCTCAAAAACTGCACAACTCTAGGATGAGCCTTGAGATCAAGCCCAGGTTTTGTCCCTTGTTAAAGTGCCAGTGTTTCTGGGAAGGACAACATGCCAGACCTTACACTGCAGTGTGAACTGGGGGGCATCAGGAACAGGGAAGCAGGAAAATGAAATCATCAGACCCTGCTGTGTGTCACAGTGCTTCACCTCACTCAATTTTCATAATGATTCTTCTGGAAAGTATTCTCACATCCATGTTATAATCAAGGAAAGGGAGCTCAGAGGTGGTGAATAACCTTCGAGAGGACAAAGAGCCAGAATTCCAAACAGGTCTTGGTCCCGGAGTCTGTTCCAGACCCTGAACAGCTGGGGTTCTCTACTAGTTCAGACGATTATGCCCCTCTAAGGGTATGTGCAGAGACACTGAATATATAAACAAACAGTGCATCTACCATATATAGAAATGGAACTCTGACCCACCACCTGCAGCCACCAGCCCAGGAGACCAACCTACCATCTGCAGTAACCAGCCCAGGAAGTGAGACCTCTATCTCTAGCAAACTTCCAAGAAGCCAAACAGTAACCCATGTAATGGCCCCGAATAGCCAAGACTTGAGTAATAACTGACAGCTTCCCTGATTTTTGCCCCCACCTTCAACTGAGGACCAGTCAGAGAGCCAAATTGTGCACCCCTAACCAATCAGATAGGATGTCTACTTCGATTTAACCCATCTACAGTTTCCCCACACCAACAGCCTTTCCTTTTTTCCACTAAAAAGCTTTCCCATCCCTCTGCCTTCCTTTGAGTCTGTCTGATCAAGTGATGGTGGCTGATCCTCTTGCTCTGAATAAACAGTCTCTGCTTGTTCTCATTTGGGTGGTCTTCATGTCTTTTCACAGTGTGCTCACAGAAGTAACTGTATGTTGTGTACATATGGCTTGTGGATGCTTTTGGTTGATGAGCTTGTTCTTGGTTAGCATGAAGAATTAAATATATTAGTTTTTCCTGGTTTTTTGCAGGATGCACCATGTTCCATCTGGAGTTCCGCAGTGTCCACAGGTTGGGAACATCGACACTGGCCCTCCTCGCCCCATTCTGGAATCATTATTTCATCCAAGCCCAAACAGGAGCAGTTCCTTCTGAGAAAATACCATTAGACCAAAAGAGGGAAGTGGATCTGAATATTCAATAAACATTCTCCATTAGACACAGCAAAGTATATCAGCTGTAGCTCTGCATGCTTTTTAGTTGTATGAAACACTTATCAATAGTGGATGTTCATTATGTTGTTACATTAAAAAGTAATTCTAAAATAATATATTAGTTCAAAATAATGTCAGAGATAAAGAATTATGGAACTGTCCCTTATTGATACAGGAAGGGAAGAAAGACATTGAAAAGCTTTTTTACCCCATGGCATTTTACCGGTTCTCTCCAGCATAATGAATTTGTTTGTACAATGAAAACCTATAATAACACATACACACACAAAGAGGGACACTCTCATATTTCACAGGAAGTTCACGTAAGTCAATTAGGGCACTTCTGACCTGGACTTTGAACAAATGTGCTTTCTCCAGATACAGAATCTTGACACAACTATGGAGAAAGTGCCAAGTGTTCCTCCTTTTGTCTGCTCTAACTGGAACCTTAATATGCTATTTTCCAATAAACTCTTCAAAATGAGGAAAAAAGTTGTTAACTCTAAAAACAGAAATATATTCTCTAAGTGTATTTGGATTTTTCAGTGACAAAGCTGTCTGGAATACATGGTCACCCCCTCCTCCTGCCTCCCTCATCCCATCCTCTGCCCTTCCTTCCCTTCTTCTTCCTGTGCAGGGTGGGTGTTGTAATGGCTGGTTTATACCCTTGTCTTCCCACAGGGCTATGAGTTCCTGAGGATGGCCTCATATACAGACACCCTGGGAAGAGCCTGAATTAACAACCATATAGCCCACAACACAGCACTAATTCTTCAGAACGTACAAGTTGCTCCCCAGATCACACAGTTGATTGATTTGTAACTTATGCTGTTCTGGGGTAGGCTGGCTTTGGCCTTTACTAGGCTTTCTTCTTGGGGTGGCTGTGGGCTTTTTCTACACTGGCCTCTGAGGCTGACCAGCCCTTGGGGTCTCAGGGAATATGAGGCCCAAGTTGTCCTGGATCAACTTCTGTCCTGCTCTCTCCCTTGAGTCATTTTTGCTTTCTGAGTCTTGCTCTGCTGCTGCAAAGTGGTGAGTTTTGTGTCTACAGATTTTGGTAGCTGGCCTACCTTCAGCTGGGTCTAGGTACATGTATGCCTTGTGATTTCGACCTGCCACCTTTTACAGAGAAGCCACTTGTGAAGAAACGGTTAGAAATGTGGGCTTGGCCTCCCAGATGGGAGATGTAAAATCATACTCTCAGATGCTCCCTGGACACAGTTGCTTCTCTGTAGTCAAGTTAAAGATTCCACGTTGTGGCTTGGCATTTATTCTTACAATTGTTTCCATAATCAAAAAGAGCTAACTTAGAACTCTACTGTCAAAAATTCTTTATACCCTGGTCAGGTGTTTCAATTGGAATGTCATTCTCTACACCAAAAGGTTGTGGGTTTGAGCCCAGTTGAGGCACGTAGGGGAGTCAACTGATTGATGTTTTTCTCTCAAATCAATGTTTCTCTCTCTTTTCCTCTCTCTCTAAAATCAATAAACATATCTTTGAGTGAGGATTAAAAAAATTCCTTACACACCACTGTACAAGTGTGGCTGATGCTTGGACTCCTCCTGTCCCCTAAATGTTTTAAAACCATTTTTATCAGAACTTAGAAAAAAATTTGATGGTATTCTTACAATAGTAGTATATATGCAGAATATTCATTGCTTTTGAAGATAGTTTTGGGGGACCAAGTTAGTAGCTCCTGAATTTCACAACAAATGTATTTCTTTTAACAAAACGTAGTGTCTTTCCTTTATGCTGATTTATAGTCACTGTCCCATAATTTATAAAATATATCTTCTAATATTGATTTGTGGAGCATTTTGATGGTTGGATATAGAAACCACTATATACTGTCACTCAAACTTTCTGTGTTCGAGAACCATTAATCCTATTTGGTAAGCACCCCAGGTTTCTGCCACATCCTGGGGGTTGTGGGCCCTTTCGGGGTTCCTTGATAAATAGAGAAATGAGGCTGCCAAGTGTGAACCCCCAGCAGGTGTCCCAATGCTTCTATTGATAGTTTGCCACCAGGATCCATAATAACACTGTGCATTTATGTGCAGACATCAAAATTCTCCTGAGCAATTAAGTTCCTATGTTCCCGTGCTCCCTACTAATAACACCTACAGGGCAGCGTTATCTGTCATGATTAAGGAGATTTGTTCGTGGATCCTTGTGATAACAGAATTGACCCTTACTACTGCCATTCATCACAGAGCACTTCCACACTCACATTGCTATTTCTTTTTTAGGACTGTGTCATTTCTCTTAGACTACACTGTGAATTTCATTTGGGTTGAGACTATGTCCTCTACCTTTTGGAATCTCTGTATTATCCAGAGCAACTGCCACCTAATTGGTTCTCAAAAAAATGTTTGTGGTTTTTGAGTAGAAGTGATTCTATGAATAAAGTTACCTTTTCCCTTGTATCAATTATGTAGCTCAGGATATGGACATACTTGCTCTTTGTTCTCTCCTGTTATGCCAAATATCCTCTTCCTGAGTTTTTCCTGGGAAACTCTTAGGTCATATTTCACTTCCCTGGTGTGAAAACTCACTCAAGTACAGAAAAACACACGAAGTGAATGCTAATCCAAGGCGTGGAGATGCAGGCCTTGTCTGTGTCTCCTCTGTTGGCTTAAAGCAAAGCTCAGCCGGTTATACTTTGCATCCTTCCTCTTCTGGTCAGCAGCTGTACCATGGCCCGGCCCCTGCTTACTGTCTGACAGCCTGCATCCTCATTTCCCTCCAGAAGGCAAGTAAAATAAGAGTAGCAGGAGACTTGATGGTGGGCCCCTCAATGTCCTGTGTATCTTCAGTGGCATTAGTATGACTCCTTGTAACAGCATGATGATGCTGTGATTCCTCCTGAAGGCGGCACAGGGATGCGAGGACAGCTCTACAGAACAGATGTGGGCAGCCTGGAGGTACAGGGGAGGGCATGGCTCACCAGCACCAGGTAGGTGCTAGATCTGCAGTGCCAGCCTCCCTGGTTGGGAATAATTTACCCCCTAGAGTTGTAGTTAAAAATGTTTTTAAGTGATGCTTTCTTATACATAAACTACAGCTTTCAATTATGGGACACCATCTTTCCTAATTTGGTCAATTATCTGGGCTTTTTAAAAGGAAGGCCTGATCTCACGTCTGAGATCTGCTCATAAAGGAAGCAAACATCAGCTCCTCCTTGACTGTTTCTCTTTTCCTAGTAAGGGATTTAAAAGAAAATAAACAATTTTTTGGAGCATTTTTAGCATCATAGCAAAAATGATCAGAAGGTACAAAGGTTTCCCATCTGCTCCATGCCCCTACCCCGCACGCACTGCTTCCCCTATTATCAACTTCCCCCAGAGCGGTACCTGTGTTACAATAGAGGAACCTACACTGACACACCGTCATCACCCAGAGTCCACAGTATACAGTGTGGTTCGCTCTTGGTGTTGCACATTCTATGGATTTGGATAACTGCATAATGAATGACATGTATACACCATTATAGTATCACACAGAGTAGTTTCACTGTCCCCAAATGCCTTGTGTTCTGTCTGTTCATTCCTAGTAAGGGGATTTTAAAACAAAAGGGCACAGTTTTCACATGGCTGCTAAACATATTTAGAGTGACTACTTCAGCTGTCAGGGTCTAATTCTCTTTTTTTGATTAAAGAGTTTGTTTCAGTTTGAAACCAGCTAAAAAATAACAAGTATTAATAAATTTAGACATGATGTAATTATTCTGGGTGCTATGGGGGAAGGAACCATCATTTAGGGTTTTTTGTTTATGCTTATTTATTTATGTAATCTCCTGATTATTAGATTTAGGCCCTAGTAGTTAGGCCTTATCTTTGTAAAAATCTTGTGCATGGAAATTTTCCATAGACTAACTGAATCAACTAAAGAATTTGCTAGATGTCTTGGTTCTAACTGAAATATCTGCTTGCCACCAAAGAATTTCACTGGCATTATGAATTTGTGTGACATTGTTAACAGGAAACTTATTTGTGGCAGAGGCCTTGAGGCTGAGTCTGTACATCTGAATGCTTAGAGAGCAGACATGTGACCTGTGCCAAATGAGCTGGTGCTTTATCAGGAACCAGGTGAGTACAAAGACCTTGTCATTCCTCTCCCATCTCTGTCTCTTCACCTGCAGGAGGTAGCCACCATTTCAGTTTCTAAACTTGCATTTGTGTCCTTCCAAATTTTCTCCACTACACAGCCAAAGTCCTCCCAAGAGCAGTTACCATGACTGCTTGACTATTTCCATCTTTATAATCTTTAGCCTTCTGCACCTGCTATTTCATGAAATGGCAAACCCAATGAATTTCTTTTCAGTCCTCATTATCTTTGAGCTCCCACCTGAAAATGCTGATCACTCCCTTATTCCCAAAACTCTTTCCCTTATTGGCTTTCCCCAGCTGTCTTTATTATTCTTCATACTTCTCTTCTTCTGACATTCTTCTGAAAGGATGAGGTTCTGTGTTTTACTGCCCTAGGTTCTTTTCTCTCTCTGCACATTCTCCCTGGTGTGGCTGCCCACTCCCTTAGGATCTGGTGCTAGTCTATTATTTTTGCCTGTCCATCTCCAGCTCAGTCAGCTTCCTGAGCTCCATCCCCACAGCAGACACCCAACTGCTTCCCAGAAATGCCACTGGATTCTCATGGGTGTCTCACCTTTAACACATCCAGACAGAATTCATGTCAGTCCACCCACCTCTTCCTCTTAAATTCCTTGTTATGGGAAATATCATCCCCATCTTACCTCACAATGGAGAATATTCACCAACATACCCCATTCCCCTGACATTTAAGAACAATTTTTAAAAAATTGGTTTTAGAGAGAAAAGAAGGGAGCAAGAGAAACACCAATTTGTTGTTTCACTTATTTAGGCATTCATTGGTTGCTTCTTGTATGTGCCCTGGCGGACAATCAAAACTGCAACCTTGTTGTATCAGGATGAAGCTCTTACCAGCTGAGCTACCTGGGCAGTACTCCCCTGACATTTTTCTTTTCCTTTACCTCTTCAGTCAACAGGTTCTCTAGATTCCATTTTGCCTATATCCACAACCATGTCTGTTTCTTCCTTCCTCCCTGTCATTACTACATTTGCCTGTGTCCACATCTTCACGTATCTTGACTAGACCATTGCGACCGTCTATAGCAGGCTACTCAGGCATTTGCTGATTTTGTGCAGTGAAGCCAGACTGCCTGAATTTAAATCCTGGTTCCATTAGAGTGGTTGTATAAATGTGGAACAGGATTAGCTTTTTTGAATTGTGTGACCTCGTGTTACAATTTAGATTACAATTCAGAGTATAGGTATCACAGAGAGAACTGATTTAGCTGAATATAGGATCCTGGGATCGTACCAATTTATTGAGTGCTAATCTCTATGTTAAGCAAATTTATATACATTATTTCAATTAATTTCACTTAATCCTCTCAGTAAGCATGTGACTTTGGGATTATTATTGATGTGGAAACTGAAGCTCAGAAAGGTTTACCTGCATTCAAATATCTTTGCCAGATAGAGCAATCTTGGCTATAAGTCTCTGCTTTTCATGACTTTGAATATTTCTTGCCAATTTCTTCTAGATTGAAAGTTTCTTTTGAGAAATCAGCAGACACTCTTATGGAAACTCCCCTGTAGGTAACTAACTGCTTTTCTCTTGCTGCTTTTTAAGATTCTCTCTTTAACTTTAACCTTTGGCGATTAATTATGATGTGTCTTGGAGTGGGCCTCTTTAAATCCATCTTGTTTGGGACTCTCTGTGCTTCCTGGACTTGCATGTCTGCTTCCTTCACCAAATTAGGTAAGTTTCCTTTCATTATTTTTTCAAATATATTTCCAATTTCTTGCCCTTTCTCTTCTTCTTCTGGCACCCCTATGATGTGAATGTTGTATTACTTGAAGTTGTCCCAGAGGCTGCTTACACTATGCTTATATTTTTGGATTTTTCCCCCTTGTTGTTGTGATTGGTTGTTTTTTGCTTCATTATGTTTCAAATCATTGATTTGATTCTTGGTTTTCTCTACTCTACTGTTGTTTCCCTGTAAATTGTTCTTTATTTTAATTAGTGTCTCCCTCATTCCTATCTGGATCTTTTAAATGCTTTTGAGGTCCTTACTAAGTTACTAGAACATATGTATAAACCAGTGTTTTGAACTCTGCATCTGATAGATTGCTTATGTTCATTTTGGTTAGCTCTTTCTCTCGAGGTTTGTTCTGTCCTTTCATTTGGACCATGTTTCTTTGTCTCCTCATTTTGGTATCCTCCCTGTGCTTGTTTCTATGTATTAGGTTGAGCTGCTATGACTCCCTGTGTTGGTAGCATGGCCTTATATAGTAGGTGTCCTGTAGGGGGTCCAGTGTCACAGTCTCCCCTATCACCCAACTGAGTACTTGAGGTGTGCTCTCTATGTGGTCTGAGTATACCCTCCTCTTGTATTGGGTTGGCTAAAAAGCTTGTTATGTTTTTACTGTAAAATAAAAGACATTTTTCATTTCCACCAATAACTTCATTGATTTGGATATCTTGAGTATGTTGGCTATCTCCCTCTATTGCCTTCTAGTGGGTAGAGGCCAGGGGTGCTGCTAAACATCTTCCAAGGCATAAGACAGCCCCACAGCAAAGAATTATTTGGCCAATAATTCAATATCAACAGTACCAAAAAACTTCGCAAGCCACTTTTGACACATTAGATCAATCACAGCACCTTCTCTATACACTGCACAAATCTTTTTGTTGCATTTCAATTGTGTTTTTTCCTCTCTTGAAATAATAAAGCATAATATGCTGAAAATGGTGCATGTTTTCTTCCATCTTCCATATTAAAATGGCTGCACACAAATTCAGTAATTTTGATATGTTTTTTAAAAATACATACTGATATGACAGCTGTGACAGTACAGTCTAACAAAATTGTCTTGAGTTAAGTTAAAGATAACTAAGCAGTACTAGAGTCATTGTACAGAAAAGAAAGTAATGGGCTTTTTGGCCAATCCAATAGTTGAAACTTTATTGCTGTTGTCAGGTTAATGGAAGAAATTTACCCAGGCCCGTTAGCTGCAAGGGCTGTGACCACTGACCACCAACCTCCACTCTCCATGTAGGATTAAATGCACAGGAGCAGGGTGGTGGTGCTTCAACATGGACAGTATGTACTGTCCATTGAGTGGGCAGGCTCTGTAGTTTCTCAGGTGGTGCAGGCCAAGGTCAGCCCCCAGCTGTGCTCTGCTCAAGGCCACGTGGCATGAGTTACAAAGCAACCTGCAGATGCCTGCTACTTGTACTGGGCTTAAAGATTCCCAGGCAAAGTCAAGCTGTGAACCTAGGTTGGCTGTGGCTAGTGCTGGGCCTGGGTCCACTTAGCAAGAGGTATAGATAGGGGCTAGGGGCTCACTAAGGCTGGCTGTTGCTTGTTTGAGAGAATTTATGAAGTTGTGAAGCATGAACCAAGACCAGCCATTTATATGGAAAAGCCACTGTTAATAGCTTGAGTGGGCCCATAATTTGGGCAGGGCAGACCTCAGGGGATCTCCGGAACAGGGCAAAAGTATAAGCCTGGGTGATGAAGTCTCAGATATTGTACCCACCTGCTGGCTCTGCATGGGGAGGGCTCAGAAAAGGAACAATGGCCTCTGCTCACCTGTCTGAGAGAAAGCTGTCCCCAGCTCTTGCCTTGATGCCAGACATTTCACTCCCTCCCCGTGTGCTGCTGGTGACTTTCAAGCTGCTATCCTGGTCCTAGAGTTTAGAGGGAGTGAGTCTGAGTAAGTCCGTGTGTGGTTTCTTTAAGAGAAACTGCTTGGGATTCCAGAAGTTTCTTTTACAGACTGAAGCTCCACTGGTTTTTGTCGCCAGAAGTTATGAGACTTATTTTTCTAGCACTGAAATCCTGGGCTGGTGGTCCTGATGTGGGGCTGGGAATCCTCGCTTCCAAGGTATACCTCCCAAATTTTTATCCACCACACACAGGTGTGGAACCAGTCCATTCCATGTCTCTGTGTCTCTGCCCCTCCAACCAGTCTGGATGGATGTGGATTCTTTAATTTGGCAGTTGTCGAACCTTCCATTCAAGTTGATTTCTGATGGTTCTGAGTGATGGTTATTTATAGTTTAGCTGTAATTTTTTATATCTTCTACTGACTTTAACAGCCACAGTGCTGTCTCAGGTGGTGGCCCAGTGAAGGCAGCACATTGATGAGGATGTGTCCCAGAGTTCCACACAGCTCAAGTCTACCACACACCTCAAAAACTGCTGTCGTGGTCACTGACTGCATTACCATTAAAGTAAAAAAAAGGGGTATTTATTTGAAAACAAAACAGAACAAAACAAAACTGTTCAAAACCTCACAGTGAAGTTTTGTTGTTCTGGGTTTTCTTTTGTTTTGTTTTGCAACTGCACCAGAAATTTCCTCTTAGAGAAACTAAAGACATAGATTAAGATCATGCCAGCATTCTGTTTATAGGGTAGAGCAAAAGTAGGTTTATAGTTGTGAGTATGCAAAACACAGAGTTTATTCTTGTATTATTATTTACTAGCTATTGTATTACTTTCCATACAAACAATTATAAACCTTGTTTCACCCTACTCTGTACACTAACAGTCAAATACAAATAAATAAATAGGCAGTAGTTGTCCCACATAGATTTCTTCTTTTTTGAAATGTATTCCTGGCAGAGAAGTACTGTACCAAACACACAGATAAACAACAGGAAATAATTGAATAAAGCAAAACCTCCCACAAATGCTACCCACAACTGGCCATTTTAAATTTGAATAATTATCTGGCCAAAGGATATTAATGTCAAACAAATAGTTAGGTGGCACATGATGACTTTTCCCCATTTGGAAAGTGAACAGGAATTTACATCATAGTCAACAAAAGATGTGGAAGAAAAATCAACGTCATCTACAATATTATAAGCTCACTGGCAGAAAATTCACTTGAAGAATGGTGAATGTAGCTTTGCTTGCATTGTGTGTTTGGATAAATATTTTGATCTCACACCCAGTCTTGCCAATTGTGCTTTTAATTGGCATTGGCCCAGGGCTGTTGTCTGTGTGGCTTAAGATAGATCAGAGATAAGAAGCAGCCTGTGGACTGCATCAATAATAAAAATTGTAATTTATTAATTTGAGCCAATGCTTAAAAATAAGTAGGTTTCAAATGCAAATGGACATTTCTATCGTATTCTGGAAATTCAGAAAGCCTGGCAACATTGGGCTTATATTCCCATAAGGCAACAATGGAATGAAGCTGGATGTACTGTCTCTTTTACATAGGGCATACAACCTCTTATATGAGTTTTGGACTGAATTTTGTCCAGGAAGAGAGGCCTCATTGGAAACCAATCCTACTAGACCTCTATCTTGGACTTACAGTCTCTAAATTATGAAAAATAAATGTCTGCTGTTTAAGCCACTCAGACTGTAGCATTTTGTTGTGGCAGTTGAAACCAACAAATACACACACAATTCATGCTCTGAATGTGACAGTTACCTGAGAATTCCTCCCCATGGTCCACCTTCCACATGTGTTGGCTTGCCCACTTCAAGAACATTCCAGCCCCATTCCTACCACACTGCTCTAGTTTGGACTTTATAATTCATTCTGAATTGGCTGCCACCTAACTGGAACTTTTATCTTATCTCCACCTGACATGCTACAGTCATCTGATGCCTGAAAGAATGCTCCATCTAAAAGTTAAAATGGGACCACATTACTCTTGCCACGAAACCCTCATTGCCATGCTGGCTCCAAGCCTCCTGTTTTCTTAACACTGTGTGGGGTACACAGGTCTTAGTCTTGTGTAGGAAACAAAGTTCAGGTCATCGGGATGGACCCATGGAGGAGTCAGAGCATATGAAAGCACCCATGCATAGTGGAACAAAGTGATATATGAGAACGGCAAACAGAATTCAATATGGACATATGGGAAGTAAACATTTATTCCCACTGGAGGATGCTGGGCAGGTCTCTTGGAGGAGATACTATCTCCGAAGATGGATCTAGCCTTAGACTAATGGGTATGGAGTAAGGAAGGACCCTGAAGCCAGTCTGTCCTTCCTGAACCTATGAGTTCTCTGTCCCCTAGTGCACACTGCTAGAATAATTAGGTGAGTGAATGGGGTCAATAAGCAAGATAAATGGCTATTAAACATAATGGCAGCAGAAGCAAGCATTTGAAGATACTAACAGTCTATAAATCAGTCTTCCAATTCAGAGATTTCTACCTTAAATCCATTCTAAACCCTAAAAAAACTAAGAACCTTTCTGTGTTTAATTTAAATATACACAAAAGCCAATAAACAAAACTGACCTGATATAATACTATGTGTTTTACTGTTGATGTCACATTTCCCCCCCAAAGTGTGAGCCATTTGATTCACTGTCTTTTCAGATATGATGTGATATACAAGCTACATTAGTCTATAAAATGTCTTTAAAGAGGAGAGTCTTTCAACGTGTATTACAAGTTAGCTTTTTGGAGCTCACCAGTCCATTCTTTAGATCTTATCTTCCAGTTCCTTTCACAGAATTGCAAGTTTGTGCTTGTGTATCTCTGTGTGTATATATATATATATACACATACACACACATACATAGCTTCACATGACCTTTTCTGCTCGACAACAAAAGCACATTAAAATGACATTGCATTGCCACAACTCTAGACCTTATTTATTTTATTCTCTTATTTCTTGAGACCACAATGCTCTACTTTTTGAGTTATTTTAATCTGATGCACTTGGCTGTAATAATTTCTAATTAATTTCTTTTCAGAAAAAATACACATGTGGGGATATCTGAAAATCTATTTTACCCTCACACACACAGTGGTTTAATGAGGTGTGAAATTCTAAGGTTATAATTCCGTAATTCAGACCTCTGAAAACACTGCTCTGCGGTATTCAGGAAGTCAGCACTGTGGATGAGAACTCTGCTTCTGACCTGATTTGCTGCCCCCTGTCAGGCAACTTGCTTTTTCATTTTTGTTTGTCTCTCCCCCAAATTTATTTTATCTTAGAATCCAGAGATTTTACCAGAACTGCAGCTAGTTTTGTGTTTTTATCTTTCACTCTTGCAGTGGGTGAGCCATTTCAAACTTGAGATTTGTTTTCTAGACCTTAAATAAAAGTCACATTCATTTATAAGCAGAGATCTTACTCAAATCATGGACTATGTTCTTTCCCTATACACAGGAGAGTACAGACCTGAATAATTATTCTTCTGTATATGTATTTAACAAAATTTGGGTCAAAAGCTCACATCTTACATTTTTTTATTTTTTTTTTTTGCCTTAAAATTTAAAAGGCAACAAGTAACACCTGGAATTCATGATTTTTTTTCTTCGATTCTACAGTAGCGTGCATGTAACTTTTTTTTCTTTCTGTTAACTTGTAGGGCTGTTTATGCTTGCTACAGCTAAACCTCTAAGAATATACTGGCAAATCATGTAGTTTATTACTTTAAAACACTGGTGATTTCGCTCCCACTTTCATGCATGCGGTTAGTACAGAGATTAGCTGTGGGGGCCAGCCACGCTATTCTGCTCCTGAAAGAGGAGCAAACATTCTGAGAGCACCAGGGTTGTGCTTAATGAGACAGAAGTGCCATATCTTCAGCTGTTGAAGTTATTTCTCGAAAGGGAACAAGCCACACCTACAGACAACTCGGCTATTATTCTGTGATTGGAAGAAACGCTTTGTGACCGGGCTAAAAGGGTTCATAAATCTTTCATTTGTGTTCTTGAAGTGCAGCAGGACTACTACTGTTGCAGGAAATGAGATGCTCGAGTTAGCCATCCCTGTGGATTACATACTGTGGAAATAAATCAATTGAGAAGGGAAAATTCCCAGAGAAACTCATTAATTGGTAATAAGTGAGCGACTGGCCAAAACTGCAAGGTGTAGAAAAGAGCAAAATCACAGGGCGTTCTCAGCCAAATCACTGAAGTAAATGTTGTCAGGGCAAGAATCATTCTGCATAGGATTTAAGGCTGAGAAACCGTCCTGTTTCGCATCTGCCCTCGTCGCTCACCCTGGGTGGCGATGACAGCGGGCCTCCGCTCAGGGATATGGTTGCCGCCAGAGCCCTGCAGAGCAGCGCCGGTGCTCACCCCCACCCAACCCTGAATTCGCGCTTTCAGCGCCCAGCACACCTACCCAGGAGCAGGAGCCGGTGCGTCTGCTGTAGGTCTCGCTTCTGCTCCCGGAGCATGCGGTCAATGTTCCTGCTGATTTTCCTCGCCTCCCGCTCGGCCTCACGCTCCTCGGCGCTCAGCTGGTCCGGGCGTCGCCTCCGTTCCTTCTTTGGGTTGGCTTTGGGTCCGGCGCATGCGGGACTCCTGCCAGCGCCCCAAGGGAGAGGGGTCAGAGCAACGTCCCTCCTAAGCGCCGGGACAGAGACTGGGCTCTGCCGCGCCGCTTCAGTGGCCGGTTCTGAGGTTGTGCGCGGGGCATCCTCTGCGTCTCCGAAGAGCAGCGGCCTCAGACTGTAGCACAGACCCATGTGGGCGCGGCACGACGCGAGGTCAGCTGGCGCAAGGCTCAGGCAGGACCCTCAGCTGCTGGACTTGAGGGGGTTGCACCTGGACCCAGGGTAGGGGTGCGGGAGGTGCGGGCCCAGGGCCACTGCCCCTCACTGCCCTGGTGGGCCATTGTGCATTTTCCTTTGGGCGAAGGAGGTGGTGGCCACCAGTGCTGGAGATCACCTGATAAAGCGGAGAGCCCTCCGCGCTGACCAGCATCCACGAACCCGGCCCCCCCTTACCGTAAATACCGCTGGTCAAGCGGCTCTCTTTACCGTATATACAACCACAATGGTCGGCTTCCATTACCGTAAGTACCGCAGCCTTGGCTAATCCACGTTACTGGAAATACCGCCTCTAGGTTCACATTACCCCAAGTATGGCCTTCTGGGCCGGCCCCCAAGACCGTAAACAACGCTGCGCGCACCAATCTTCAATACCGTAAATACTGCCTCCCGAACCTGGCGCAGCAGCATACAGTGCCACTGGCAGTGGTGGTGCTGTCCCCACCCAGAGCTGCCATTACAACACTTAAAATACCACTGTGTCTTTGATTTGGGTATTGGTAAATAAGAATGGAAAAGCAGGTGAAGGGATACAGACGCTAGCTTGAAGATCTTGCATTCCTCAATATAGTACCTGCAGAGATTTGTGCACTGGCCACTCCTTTTTCAAGCTCAAGTCTTACGCACAAGCACACCGTTCGCACTTTGAATCCCTACTTTAATACAAAAATCTCTAAATCAGGAGGTCCATGACATCACTTTCAATAATTGCCATACGTGTTAAAAATTTGAATATGAGCGCATGTAATTATCACATACTATTTGTATTTGTTAAAATGAGAATATAAAATTGTACTCTGTACCCATTTTTTAATTCCCAATGTGTATAGTGCAGAGAGGAGCAGAGGCACAATCAGACCTGTGCCCTCTTTGCGTGCCTTGTACGGAAGCAAACCCACCAGAGACCCTCACTTCCTCAGTTATCTCTCATTTCATGTCTTACAGAGCTTTTGCAACAAATGAACATTTCAATAGCTTTTAGGAACTCTGCAATAACATGTGTTCCTTAATTTGGAGCAAAATGACATGGACTATATAATTGACAGTTAAATAACATCTAATATAAATACATCAATACAGGAAATTGGGAGGTTTGATGAAAAATAAGATGTCACGCAGTTTACACTGTACCGGTTGGCACTTGGTGTGAACATTACATTTGATTAAAATTTGTGAATAGAGAAATTAGAGATCCGCCCTGGCTGGGTGCGTCTGTTGGTGGGAACGTCGTCTCATACACTGACAGTTAGCAGGTCGCAGGTTCCATCCCAGGTTAAGGCACAGGCCTAGGTTGTGGGTCCCATCCAGGTAGGGGTGCCTATGAAAGGCAACCGATCCACGTTTCTCTTTCTCCCTTCCTCTCTCACTAAAATGGATAAATATATCCTCGGTTTTTTTAAAAAGAAAGATACTGGAGATCCACAATTCATATTTATTTTAAGGCCTTGTTAATAACAGCAGAATATACCAAATAATGTTTTCGATGTAACATTACCTCCAAATTTTTTGCTAAAATTATGCTGTACTTCTAGATCTTTGAATCTAAAACATAGAGGACTATAAAAAATATAACTTGGGAAAACAGAAAAGGTTACTAAACATTCCTGTTATTTTCACTATTTAGTCATGCAGCATCCTCCATTTATTCATTAATTTATTTAATATTTATCAAGCAACTACAATGTGGCATTCTGGTTGGAATTGGGTGAGATAAAAAACATGGATGTTTGTGGAGTTTATACACTAGTGAGGTAGAAATATGTTCAGCAATATAAATGCAAATCAATATATTAATTATACACTGCAAATTATACAAGTCCACTAAGAGAAAGAATAGGGTTAGAAGATAAGGGAAGGTTCAACTTAAATTGGAAGGGGAAGGGGCTTGTATGTGATATAAACAAGGCCTTTCAGAGGAAGACCTGAAGAATACATACCAATTCCTTTCCTGTTATAGTTTATTTGCTAAACTTTATCTACTACTATCACGTGAGATGGATGACATTTTATTTACATATTGTAGCCAGCTTAAAATAGAAACAAATATAGGACAGATATTGAAAATTAAGTACATAAATAAAATAAAATGTATCTAAATGAGAATTCACTCACATTTGTTTATTTAGGGAAAAAATAGAGACAATGTTCTTTATTGATACCTTAAACTGAAAGGAAATTCTTTTTTTTTTTACGTTAGAGTTTCTTTTTTTTAAAAAAAAAATTTTATTTTAATCATTGTTCAAGTACGGTTTTCTCCCTTTTACTCCCAATCCAGTCCCCCTCCCAACCCTCCCCACTTCCCTCCCATTACCACCCTCCCGCTAGTTTTTGTCCATGTGTCCTTTAAATTTGTTCCCGTGAACCCTTCCCACTGTCCCCTGAAATTCCCTCTTCTCTCCCCTCTGGTCACTGTCAGCCTGTCCTCTATTTCAGTGTCTTTGCTTACATTTTGCTTTTTTTGAAAGGAAATTCTTAGTATCCTATTAAAAGAATCCTAGGAAAAAACGCTCTACCTATTTTGCCCACATTTCAATTTCTTTCAAATACTTCTAATTGCACAATCAATTATTCACAAATTAGATTTTGTAGATATGTATAGGATAAATTAGAATAAAATATTTAAATTTATATATCACTGTTAGTTAAATTTAATGTTTCTTCTTAATCCAGAATGATTTCTAATTCACAAATCTTTGGGTCATATACGAGACCTGTCTGGAAAAAGTCCAGCTATTGTTAACATAAGCAGAAAGGTTTGTGCTACATTGATTGACATTAACTGACAGCCAGGGAGAGTGGACTGGAATGTGCATGCATGAACAATGATGACTCCACTGTACCAGTCAGTGGGGCAGTAAACATCGTTGAGTGAGCATGTGTACTTGATGCATGGGTCACCAGCCAGCAGTGATCACGGAACGCTGTGGATGGCTCATTAAAACTTGAGAAAAACATACACAGAGACAACCAGGTCCTGTGGGGGAATAGGAACAGCAGGGCCACTCCTCACGTGGGGAGTGCCTTGGCCACCCTCTCTCCTGGAGGGTTCCATGGCCACTCCTCACATGGGGAGCGTGCCACTTGACCACCCTCCCTGGGAAAAGCGCCCTGTTCCCCTCCAGAGAGGCTTTTTATTGGTTTCATTTGCATAAGAATTCAGGTAAAAGCTCAGTACTCATTGCTAGGAAGTAAGGATCAAACAATAGATAACAAGGAAGTCTGAGGGCCTATTTTGAGTCAGGATCAAAGAGCTGTAAAACTTCAAGGAACAAACTAACTTCCTTCTTGGACCCTTCTCATTCAGCTGAGAGCATTCTAAACAAAGAAGGTTTCACAGGAATTTACATGTTCTTTCTTAGGCCTGATCACCCGGGGAATCCGCCCTTTCCAGCACAGAGCTGCACCACCTTGTCATTGTTTTAGGCTTAGGTGGAGCAAGGGAAGTGAGGCAACCGAGAGATAAGGAGATTTTCTCCCAGACGATGAGGAATCAGGCTATATCAAAGCGGAGGAGCAAGGGTCCATCACCCGCTTTTGCTGTAGCCCTCAAAGTCCTTTCTTGGGGGCCTCCCACGTGATTGTGCCTGTCTTAGGTCGTTCCCCCCTTGGGGAATCTTACCTGTCTTTGGCTAACTGACCAAGCTTTGGGGTTCAATTATGAATGAAGCAGCAGAAGCAGCGCTCCTGCCAGGGAGATAAGCTTTTGTCTCCTTGCTGGCTCACAGTTCCAAGGGTGTTCCCTTAGCCTTAGCCTAGGCAGGGGTTACAGCTTCTGGTACCAGGCAGGGTGGTTCCCAACATGTACTATGTGGCTGTTGCATTCAAAATGACTGAGTGAGTAGAGCAATGAGTCTGCATCAGATTTTGTGTTAAGCTTGAACATTCCTCCATGGAAACTATTTGGATGATTCAGAAGGCTGCAGCTATGGTCACTTGGTGATTGGCGGCTTCATGACAACAACATGCCTGCTCATGCATCATGTCTCCTGCATAGTTTTTTTGTGAAACCACAAAATCACCCAGGTAACTCAGACCCTCTACAGCCTAGATTTGGTGCCCTGTGACTTCTGGCTTTTCCTAAAACTAAAATCACCTTTGAAAGAGAAGAGATTTCTCATGATTGATGAGATTCAGGAAAATATGATGGGGCAGGTTATGATGGCAATTATGAGAAACTGTGTGAGGTCCCAGGTTACCTATTTTGGAAGGGACTGAGGCATCAATGTCTTATGTACAATGTTTCTTATATCTTCTTCAATAAATGTCTCTATTTTTCATATTATCTGGCTAGATACCTTTTGGACATTATACGTAAGCAATTTATAATGTCAAATAATGTGGATCTGAAAATAGAATGATTATGAATCTGAAACATATGTAAAATGTATGAAAATTTTACAAAGGATGGGGTGGGTAAAGGAACTATACTCTCACAAAGATCCAATATTTTATTTAAAGTAGTATAATATTGACTATAAGTAGATTGTGATAAGTTACCCATAGAATTTTCTGCAGTGATGAACATGCTCAATATCTGCATTGTCCTTTAAGGTAGCCACCAGTCACACATACTTATTGACTACTTGAAATATGGATTTTGTGACTGGAGAACTAAATTTTAATTTCATTTAATTTTAGTTATCTTAAATTTTAAAGTTACCACACGTGGCTAGTAACACTTGCAGCCCTAGAGGAATCACTGAAAATAATGAAAAGCAGGATACCTGAAAAGCTAATGGGGGAATAAAGTTGAAATACAAAAAAAAAAAAAATTCAAGTAAGCCCAAATAAAGAAGGAACAGAGAAAAACAAATTAAATAGAAAATAAATAACAAAATGGCTGACTTAAATCCAACCATTTTATAATTAAACATAAATTAAAAGACAGAGAATGTCAGAATGGATAAAAATGAAAGGGCCCCACTGCATTCTGTTTATAAAGAAGTCACTTTAAATACAGACACAAATACTATTGGTTATTGGTAAAGAGAAGGAAAAATTTATATGATGATTTATTAGTTTTCTAGTGCTGCAGCAATAAATTACCACAAACTAGCAAGCTTAAAATAATAGATCATTCTCACAGTTCTGGAGTCCAGAAGTAACAATCAGCATGTTGGCAGTGCCACATTCCCTCAGAGAATCCTTTCATGCCTCTTCCATCTTCTGGTGGCTCCTGGAGATTGTTGGCTTGTAGCAGCATCACTCCAATTTGCCTTTGTCTTCACTTGCCTTTTTCCCTGTGTATCTGTGAGTCCTTTTCAGTGTTTTATAAACCAGTCTCATTGGATTTAGGGGCCCCCTAATCCAACATGATCTCATCTCTTTCCTTACCTGATTACAATCTGCAAAGACTCTATTTCCAAATAAGGTCATATTCTGAGGTTCCAGGAGGACATGAAATTTTAGGAGACACTATTTAACACACTACATAGAAACATTAATCATGAGACATTTGGAGTAGCTACATAGATTTCAAGATATGGAGATCTCTTGAAACTGAAGAGGACTATTTCATCATGGTGTAAGGGTCAGCACATTAGGAAGACATAACGAATATAAATGTGTATACAGAGCTTCAAAATACATGAAGTAATCTGACAGAATTTAAAAGAGAAGTAAACAAATCCATAATCTTAGTTGAAGCTTTAAACATGCTTGTTTCATTAACAGAAAAAACTAGAAAGTTTGAATGACAACATAAGTCACCTTTACCTAATTTATACTTATAGAACCCTATTTCCAACAAATGCTCTTTGCGAGTTCAAGTGGAAAGGTCACCAAGATAGATCAGATCCTGGGTGAAAAAACATCTCAACAAATTATGAAATATTTAAAGTGTTTTGGAGTATGCTTCTGACTATGATGAAATTCAATTAGAATGACAATAAGTTTCTAGAAAATTCTCAATATTGGAAATTAAACAATAAACTTCTAAATAATTCATGGTTCTTTGAAAATTTTAATAAAATTAATAAATTCCTGGCAAAAAATAGAGAAAACGTAAACTACCAATACCAGGTATAGAATACTTTGATAATGAGTACATACATCAAAATTATAAATGGAAATAATATGAACAACATTTTATCAACACATTTGATGACTTAGATGGAATGAAAAATTCCCTGAAAAACATAATTTTTCAAAACTAATGCAAGAAACAGAAAAACTGAAGAATGGTGTACTAGCAATAAAAATGCAAATTGATGACTTTACTGGTGAATTCTATAAAACATGTAATGAAGATAATAGTACCAACGTTATACAAACACTTTCAGAATACAGTATAGAAGAAGGAAAAACAAAACTCAATGACTTGTCTGAAGCCAGTGCATCTTTGCTAAAAACTGGACACATAAAATAAAAGGCAGGAAATTTTAGGCCAATATTGCTCATAAATATAGATGCAATGATATCTTAAATACCATTAAAATTAATACTTTAAAATAATATTTAAAAATATTAGCCAACAATGTATGAAAATAATGTCATAATCAAGTGAGCTATATCCCCAAAATGCAAGGTTGATGTAACATTTGATAATGCCATCCACCACATTAACATGTTAAAGAAAAGGCATAATCACCTCAATAAATACATTAAAGCATTTGAAATAATTTAATATCTATTTGTGGAAAAACCCAACTCTTAGCAAATTTGGAATAGAAATAAACTTCCGATAATGGAACATTCCAATAAAGATAACATATCCTGTAGCTAATATCATAATTAATGGTGAAACATTGAAAATTTCCTTCTTAACATTGGTCACAAGGCAAGGAAGTCTGCTCTCACTATTTTTCTTCAACATTATACTTGAGGGTCTAAGCCATTGCAATAAGGCAAAAAAAAAAAAAAGGAAGGAAAGGCTAAAGATTGGAATGGAAAAGTAAAATCATCTGTATTCCGAAATGACATGATTGTTTATATAGAAAATATCAAGAAATAATCTGAGTTTAGCCAGGACTCAGAATACTCAATCAATACACAAAAATAAATATATTGCTCTGTTCTAAGAACAACAACAATATAATTGGGACATGAAATTTAAAAATTCTCTGTACAGTATAATCCAAAACCACAAAATACTTAAAGATAAATTTGGAAAAGCTGTAGAAAACTTCTGTACTGAGAGCTACAAAAAACAGTTGAGAGAAATTAAAGAAAACCTAAAGAAATGGAAAGGTATAACATGACTTAAAATTCTTATGATGCACATTTGTCTGAAATTAATCAATGTGTTTGATGCAGTATCAATTGTCACCCCAGAAGTCATTTTCATTGAAGTTGATAAGCTGATTCTAAACTTTATATGAAAATTCAAATAACCTAGAATATGTAAAGGAATCTTGGTAATGAAGACTAAAGCTGGTGAACTCACACTACTTTCCTTTAAAACTCACTGTAAAGTCACAATTATTAAGATAGTGTAGTACATAAGGACAGGCAAATAGATCAATAAAATGGAGAGCAGAAATAGACTCACACTTGTGTGGTCTATTGCACAAAGGTGCAAAAGTAATTTAGTGAGAGAAAGTTTTTTCAACAATAGTGATGGAACTACTGGATATCCATATTAGAAAAAAAATGGGCCTTATTCCCTACCTTACACAATATACAACAAAGAACTGGGGATTAAACATAAACTTAACTGTAATATCTGAAACCATAAAGCTTTTAGAAGAAAACATTAGTGGGGACAACATGGGGATAGATGGGGATTTCATGGGCTGGCAGGAGACAAGAAAATTAACCACAAAAGAAAACAGATAAATATGACTTGATAAAATTAAAAACTGCCCATCAAAAATTCTATTGAAATAAATAGAAAGTATTTGAAATACATATATTGACAATGAACTCTCTCTCATAAACCAACAAAATAAGAAAACTCAAAACTGTGAAATACTTGAACAGACACTCTACAAAATGGATATGATTTGCCAATAAGCAAATGAAGAGATCAACATCTTTAGTCATTAGAAAAATGCAAATTAAGACTACATCTACTTAAGTGGCTAAAATTAATAGGATACTCAACATCAGCCATTGATGATGCCATTGATAAGGATGTGGAGAAACAATGCTTAAGTATTTTTAGTAGGGAAAGTATATTGGTCTTGCCACAAAAATAGTTTTATAGTTTTATTTTATAAACTTAATAGATTTACTTATCATTTAAACCAGAAATTCCACTCCCGGGTATTTATCCAAAGGAACTTTAAATATGTGTCCACAGAAAGACTTGTAGAAGAAAATGTAGCAGCTTTATTCACAACACCACAAAAGTGGAAAAAACACAAATGTGTATCATCAGGGCAATGACTAAACAAATTGTGAAATATTCATACAATTGACTTTCAGTCCTGAATAGAAATGATAAACTACTAATAAATTTTACAACATGGATAAATGTCATAGAGTGAAAAAAAAGCCAACACAAAAGATTATATACTCCATTCATATGAAGTTCTGGAACAGAATTAATTAACTCAAGTTGAAAAAAATTATTACAATGGTTGCATCAGGTGGGTAGTACTGAATGAATTTTCAGGGATATAAAGAATGTTCAATATGATAAGAATATGAGTTACACTGATTTACCCATTTTTCAAAATTGTATACCTGAGATATGGACATTAAAACATAAGCAAATTTTTACCCAAAAATCTAAAGTTTTAGTGGAGTGTGGAAGGCAGATAGATTTACAGATGATGTAAGAATGGCAAAATGCTTATAATTGTTGAAGGTGGGTGATGAGTATGTTTGGACTTATTATTTTATTCTGTTTAGTTTTTATACATGAAAAATTTTTTATTTTTTAAAAAATATTTCTTGATTTGAGAGAGAGAGGAAATATGTATGTGTGGGAGAAAGAGAGAGAGGAAATATGTATGTGTGGGAGAAAGAGAGAGAGAGAGAGAGGGAGAGAGAACAAGTGTATTGGGACAACGCTGTAACTGAGCTACTGAGCTGTAACTGAGTATGAAAATTTTTAGAGTAGAATGTTCAAAAGTCATGATCTACAAAATGAAATATATATTTCAACATAACGATAATGAAGAATGTTGAATAATTTAAAGAGCATAAAAAATACTCACGATAGCACTGGTTGGATTGCTCAGTTGGTTGGAGCATCATCATCCTTTACACCAAAAGGTTAAGGGTTGGATTCCTGGTCAGGGCACATACCTAGGTTGTGCGTTCGACCCCTGGTTGGGGTGTGTATAGGAAGCAAGCAATCGATGTTTCTCTGTCTTCTCTCTCTCTCCCTCTTTTCCTCTCTCTATCTAAAATCAATAAACACATCCTCAAGTGGGGATTCAAAAAATATTCATGATAAATGAGAAAGGAACTTACAAAACAGCACATTTTAGAAAAAAAAGACATCTGAATGAACAGTCACTGAAAAGCTGCATTATAAAATGTAAGCAGTGTTGTTTTCTAAGTAGTTGGATTTGTTGACCCTGAGAATGAATGTGCCTTTTAAGAAAGAATCCTTGTGGCTGAATTGGGCTCAGATTTGTAAAAAGTCTAGCAGCCTGTTTATAGAATTAACCAATGTGCTGAAACCTGCCCAGTCAATTAGGTCTGTGTAGCTATATTATTTGCATCTTTATCAACCAATCAAAGAGTGGCTCCATTCTGACCACTCAGGACAGAGCTATCTGGACCTTGACTCAAATTGGAGTCCTCATTTACATAGAAGTGAACCAATCAGGGAGGAGGAGAGGGGAGGGCAGGTGCTCTTTAGCTAAGTCAGTTTCACTTCTGCCTCAACAAGAGTGTGCTCTCAGATTCCATCAAAATCTGACTGTTTTGGGCTGGAGCTGCAACATCTAAGCTGTAACACCTGAGCTGTCTCACCTGTGCTGCTTCACCTGAAGTCACCTGGCCTATGCTGCTGTGACTGAGCTCTCTCACAATTGAGGTGTTTCACATTTGAGCTGTATTTCATGGAATAAAGTCTCCACCTTCACCATACTCCATATTGGGGACTCCTATTGGAGTTGAATTGGCAACAACGACCTTTGACAGATTATAGGTGATTTTTTTTCTTTGTGATCTTTTCCACTTTTTTCCTCAGTAAACATTTTTAAGTAAAAATCTTTGAGGCCAAAATCTTTCCTGAAAGAAAGGTTTTATTGAGCCATGTTCTACCCAGAAAAAGGACCAGGTCCTGAGACATGCAGCTTAAAGTTCTCAAGCAGCAGGGCTAGATATCTGCCATTCTGGTCCTGAGGGGGCTCTTTTATACGAGTTTGGGAGGAAAGATTAGGTTGTTTTGAAAGAATTTGTGTTGACTATAGACAAAGAGGGATGTGTGTGTAGCTAGACTAGTTCTGGGATAGGTTTATAGGTCAAAAGGAAGAAGTGTTTATTGCTTTGGATTGGTTGTGAGCAACAGTCTGGAAAGTCCATGTATAAGCAAGATGTGGTGGAGTCTGGTGGTTGGCTGTCCATTTTCAGACAAGAGATGAAATAACCGCCTGAGAGTTAATTCAAAGTTTCAACGTACATTCAGAAATGTGAGCAATCTTTTGTTGGTTTGTGCCCAGGGCTCTGACTACTGATTAACTCCCTGTCTCTTCTTCCCACCCAACAGTCTGCTGTAGTTTAATTTAGGACATCTCAGAATTTTTCTCTTTTCAACACATATAACTTCATCATTCTATTGATATCTTTCTTGGAATTCTTGTACGTAGTTGATATCTAGTTCAGTCCAAGGTCCATCTGGGCATTTGCTTATTTTTTAAAATCTCTGTCAGTACAGAAAAAGGCCCTAAGGTGAACCTAAGACCCAGAAGGAATGTATTTTCTGAGATAAAGAATAGTGGGTAAATATAGCCAGGGGTGTGCATAGTGGTTTTGTAACCTAACAAAATGGAGGTTTTGCTGCCTGCTGCCAAGAAGGCCAAACTTGTGAGGTGGATGCTGGTGCAAAAGGAAAAGAGGTTTTATTCAGGTTCCCCATGACCTGGGAGAATGGTGGACTCCTGTCTCAAACCAACTCAATCTTCCTGCTCCAGCCCACAGTTCTAACAGGGATAGGGCAGGGAGGGTTTCTTTTTTCTATCCAATTATCTTGCTGGGTTTTGGCATGTTTGGGGTCCTACTCATTCATCTTTCTAGCTTTTGGAACACTTGGCTTTTGTCCATTCATATTTCTACCTTTTGCTGTACTCTGTTTAAGAACCTCCCCTTGCCACCATTTTGGCCAATTGGGGACGACTTTTTGGTGCTGTGACTCTTTGTGGTAACAGTTTGCTAGAATTCCAATAGAACATGTAAGGACAATTCTAAAAATGTGTATATCTAGATTCTTTTAATGTGTTTTATGTATGTATTTTATAATAAATATGATATTTTAGTACAACTGGTAATAAGCACACATTAAGATTTTGAACTGAATTTTTTTCATTATTGAGTAAAACAATTATTTTGGAGGACACTAAATTAGAGAAAATTTGGCCAGCTATGCCATTTGGGGATCTCCCTCGCAAGACACTCTGGGAGGCCCAGGGATATGGAAGCAACTTCTCTGGGCTGTTGAAGTGGGCTGCTGGTTAGCCAGCTGAGACCACATCTGGTTCTGGTTGCTGCTCAATGAACAGAGGCTAGCTTGAGCTAGACTGTGTCTCATAGCCATGGTCAAGTTGATATCATGAGGCCTGTCCCTGATGGAAGTAGAATGGACATCAGGGCATCTTCTACCCTAAATTCATTCAAATCCATACATTCAATAGCTTGTGGTTTACAAGCAGTCTGATGCCCCCTGAAGAAACTTGGATGTATCCCTATTTAATTTCTAATTATAAAGCCCTAATATTTTGTATGAAAAGTAGCTTTTTGTTTTAAAGAGTACCTCGCCCTGACTGGGTAGCTCACCAGGATGTTGGTTACACCATCATCCTGATACCTTAAGGTTGTGACTTCAATCCCTGGTCAGAGCACATGTAAGAATCAACTAGTGAATGCATAAATAAATGGAACAACGAATTGATGTTTCTCTCTTGTGTGCATGTGCTCTTTCTCTGTCTCTTCTCTCTTCCTAAAATCAATAAATATAAAAAGTAAAAAAATTTTAAACAGTATATCAAATAGTTCAACAATCTTCTGCAGTAGGGGAATGAATGGATAAAGTGAGGCATAAAGAAGTGAAATCACTGATGTTAGGTAGGACTAGGGCAGGAGTGTCAAACTCATTTTCACCAGGGGCCATATCAGCTTTGCCTTTAAAGGACCAAATGTAATTTTAGGGCTGTATAATGCAACTAATTCTTAACAATTAAGCAAGAACTTGGTGTTGCCACTGGGTAGAAACAAGGTGTAGGGCTGGATGAAACAAGGTGGAGGGCCGGATTCAGCCCAAGGGCCTTGTGTTTGCCACCTGTGGACTAGGGTCTCCAGGTCTGGGCCATTCTAAATGTCATTCTGGCTAAGTGTTAAAATATAGCACAGTATTTTGCAGACCAACTGTAAACAGAATGAGCTTTACAGTAACTCAACCCAATAAGTGTAGCCAACTCCAAAGAATACATCAATGTGTAATTGACCAAATAGTGTATGTATGCAAAGACTAAACCTTCCTTCAGGGAGAGAGCTTCGATATGTATCCTCTGTCTCCTTTACTTGACGCAAGTAAATTAAAACCACCTGCGACAACCACATGTTGCTTTTAAGTAGAGCACCCCAAGCAGTGAAGTCCTTGAGTTTGGTAACAAATTTGGCAATTCCAGATGGGACTCTCTTAAAAGGACCCTCTCTTGGCTTGGTGTGGATGCTTGGTAAAGCAGTCAGCCATGCATGGCAGCTGATCCAGGGCTTACTCACCTGTGTCTCCACTGGACAGAAGATCTTTTCTGTAGGTGACTCCCACTTGGTGCTGACCACTGGAATGGCTGCCTGGCCAGCCTTGAAAGTGAAGCAGAGTGGCCACCTGAACCTGTTTCATTCAGTGCTTTGGAAGGGAGGCAGGTAGGTCGGTCCCTGCAGTCACTTTAATTAGTGCTTCTATCCCAGTTTTAGGGAGAGGGTTTTGGAAACATAGTTTCAATTCTGGTGTGTGCTTGGTTCCTGCTTGGTCAGGCAGGAACTGTCTCCAGGAAGCCAGATTCAGGGTAGACCTAGGTCTAACTCTAGAGGCTTGAAGAACCCTGGTTGGGCCATCTGAGACATCCTTGACGGACTGTGGTTTGATTGGTATTCTTTGCGCATTTGTCTGGTTCATCTTATATGTAAATGTTCCAACTATGGGAAACCCAGATTTAATCTCTGAATGCAGCCCCTTGAGGTGCATTCTTCAGGACTGGATAAAAAGACCTCTGTTTATTTGATTTAAAGGAATGAAGTACTTATATGAATTAAGAAATATAACTAATGGGCCAGTGGTTGGAAACTGCCTGTCCTGTCCCAGGAAGCCTTGCTTGAGGCTGGAAGTCTCTAATGGATTTGGGGGCATTGTTTTCTAAGTGCAGCTTCTTTGCTTCCTCAGATTTCAGCATTTATTAACCACACATAAGCTTCTCTCTTTCATCCCCACACTGCTTTTACCAAAAAGTACACTTTTCGGAGCACCTGCAGCCAGGGTGGAACTCATGATGGGAAATGGGAATGGCACCAGCCATTCCCATGATCAACAGTGTTCCATGATCAAATGAGGTCCCATAAGACAGGCCACACCAGCTTCATGAGGAGGACAAGCACATGAGTTCATGGTTTCTGGTGGAAGTGATCTGGGATAAGAGAGGATCTCTTATCTAGAAGGACAAGACTGAGTGGCAAAGGTTTGGCTGTGGGACTCAGGGTCTAGTCTGTGGGTATAAAGATATATGGTTGGGGTTATATGGGAAGAATTACCGGTTTTATCTATGAGGGGTTTGAGTAAGACTCCCACTGCTTTCCTTCCTCTGAAAGATATGAAAAAAAATTTCATGCCACATCTCTCAAAGAGTCTCATTGACATAAAGAGATGTTCTGTTAGCAAGTATGATTTCAGAAATTTTACCAAAGGTATGGTAACAGAACTCAAATATCCTGGGAGTAGTGAAAAGTAAATAAAACTAAGATTATGTGATTGGATTGGTGCCAAAAAAGAGCAACATCTGCTATAATTTATAAATGTAGTTTGAATCAGCTTTACTGGATTTGCAAAATGAAGCAGGTTGAATCAACCACATGTATTCATTTTGAGTAACAGAAGCCAGAAAGGTGGTCTTCCTAGTCACATGATATGAGAGGAAGGTGGAAGTGACACAGAAATGAATTACTTTTAGTAAGATTTTAGAGTGGTCTTAGAAAGTAACTTACTGGTTTCCTGTCCATTCACTATCTGCAAGGATGGCTTTGACGTCAGTGACTCTATGCAGGTGCACAGTTATGCCTTTCTTTGTGTAAGAGCTCAAACAAGTCCAGAAAACTGAGATCTCAGCTTCTTTTCTAAGCAGCAGCTCATTACCATCCCCTCTCTCCTCCAAAGCTGTGAGGTGGCTGGGGATGGGGCAGGACAAGGTACTTTTAAGCTGTGTCCCCTCCTTGGGGAGTGGCCTTCATTCATCCTGGGGACAGGTTCCCATGGCTTGGGAATGTGCTGACCGGCAGTGGAATGAATGGGCTGACCTGGGCACTTGTCTTGATGTAGAAGCAGCAAGATGGAGCAGCCCAGTGTTTTGTCCCAGCAGAGGCAGCCATGGAAGTTTGGAAAAAGAACACTGCACTGCTAAGATGTGAGCTGGAAGAGACAGATGCAGGGAGGCCATACACCCAGAACCTCTGTTTTGGCAGTTTAGGTCTGAATTGTAGCATGTGAGCTGTGCTGTTCAACTGTCACTGGAATGAGATTAAGAGAAGGTGGGTCTGCCTGGCATGGTTTGGGGTGTGCAGGTTCTTGACCTATGCAGGAAAAATTTCAAGACCCAAGTCCTGGTAAAAGTGAGAGTAAGTTTATTAAAGCTTGGATCAATGAGGCAAAAGGAGGGCCCTTGGAGACAGGATCAGAGGGTAAGTATAGGACAAGCTGCTACTGCCACTGCTCCCCTGGTGGCAAGTCTCATTGGAACCCTTAGTATAAAGAAAGTGAAAATAGATGCCTGAGGAAAGGGGCACAGGCATGCTCAAGGGAGAGTGTGCTGGTGTCCTTTGTCCTGAGGGTTTTATCTATTTTCTATAGGCAGGAATTTTAGCGGAGGTCCCAGGGGAAGATCTCAACAGACTATCCATTAGCTTTCCAGGTGTGTTGATGCATCAAAATGAACTCGGTCAGTTTCACCTCTTTCTTGGATTAGTAAGGCTATACTTGGTTTTCTGGCTCTATTTGTTGTTGTTGTTGTTGTTGCTGTTGTTCTCTGTTCCCCTGACTAGGGTAATTTAAGCCATTTGCTCTTAGATATCTTTGATTGGGGAGGAGAGATGTAAACCATCTGCTCCTAGGTGTCTGGTTAGGGAGAGGATAGAAGCTTGTGATTTCTTAGCTGGCTATTACTAATTGCTTGGTCATTTGTGCAGCTATTTGTCTCAGTTTTCTCATTTCACTTGTCAGGGAATTTTCCTAGTTTCTCACTAATCTGTCCACTTATCTTAGTAATCATACTGTAACAGGGTGCAGCCAAGAGGGGGGCCCCAAATAGGGTTTTGGAATGGGGTCCAGAACTCAAGGTGTTGAGGAAATATTAGGATGTCTTCACCCCCACCCCCCAGGTGTGGGTTGGGGGAAGGGACAAATGGAGCAGGGCCACTGAGAGCTGTGTTGTACAACAACAGCTTTGCAGTTAACCTCTGGTGTGGTCGTTTAACACATCTATGACCTTTAACTGGTTACATAGATATTTTAAATAGCTGTGGCCATGCTCTGAGCCAGGGGAATGGAAGTGACTTCTCCACCAAGACGTAACTGGGGCACAGGTCCCCAGAGTTACAGTGCCTGCATGGGAGCTTAGAGAAGATTGGCTCCATAACATGGGGCCATGCCTGCCCAGACTCATGATGGCAGTCCAGTGAAGCTGGAAGGATATGAGAGTACTGACAGGTGTAACTGATGGTAGGAGTTGGAAATGGGGCTGCAGAGGAAGATTGGCGCGGGGATTTAAACTGAGACACAGCAGCCATTGGAGAGAGAACCACTCGGTCTTTAGAAGAGGGGGGACTCCTGCAGCCCTGTGAGAGAGAATCATCATGTGGCTTTAACAGAGAACTGCCACTTGACTTTGGCAGAGTGGTGACCTCCCTCCTTGCAGCCATTGAGGAGGGAGAACCACATAGTTTTGGCTGAGTGGAGACTCCCGCAGCCATTGTGCAGAGAGGACCACATGGCTGTGGCAATAGAAAGGAGAGCCACGTGGCTGTGGACATGTAAGAGAGAGCCACAAGGCTTTGCCAGAGTGGGGACCCCTGCAGCCTTAGAAGGGGGAACCACCACCCAGCTTTAGCAGAGATCCCAGCGACACAGCTGATGGTGCCGGGAACCGAGGGAGGCCTACCAGCCGAGACGGATTACTGGGAAGAACTGGGGGCTGCCTGAGCCACAGACTTCTATTTCCTTTCCTGAGATATGGTACCCCAGACTGGGCAAAGGGGGAAGGAAGGACTATGGGTGTTTGTGAGTGTTTTAAGGGACTTTGGGATTTTGATGAAGACATTAGGTCACTACTTTAAGTCTGTATAGCATTAAATAAACATTTCCTTTCCTTTTCACGAATCTCTGGCATTGAGAGACGTCTTTCCTCTGGCGGTGGACACAACGAACCTGGGGGGGTTCCTTTTGGTAATAGTATATGCTCTAGGCCCCCCTTGTTTCTCTGTAACAATACTCCCACCTATCTCCAATGTGGGGGGCAAACCTTGGGGAGGACTTCTCAGCCCATATTGTCTAGGAGTCCAGAAGACAGGGTCAGAGGAGCCAGGACCTATAACTGCAGTAGGAGGTGACTCTGCTAATGTGGGCATCTACAGGAAGCCATTTTGCAGGGCATGGGAATGCTGCTCAGCTCCCACGTGGCAAACCAGTTGGGGACGCACACAGAACCACACCCACAGAGAGGTTTTCCCATAGGGAATCAGGCCTGCATTGTACTTAGGCTGCTATGAGAGTTGCTTTTGCTAAAACTCCCTCACCCTGGATTGAGGCAGCAAATGTTTTCTGTGTATCTTTATCTTCCTAAAATCTGTGCTAAACCTCCCAAGTATGGAGTGTAACCAGTTCAACCACTTTTCCCCTTGGTTTGCAACATACTTCCCTTTGAAGTAGTTAGCAACATTATTTCCTTTGTTATCTGTAAAAGGTAATCACCTGCATCAAACCTGTACATAGTAAATGAGGACCGTCCTCCATGTAATGTCCCCAGAAAAGCAATAAAAGCCTGTCCAGGTGAGGGTTAGGACCCTCTCTCTCTCAGAGAGTGGCCATGCCATCCCTTTTTTTCCACAGGACTTCTGCAGTCCCTGTGTATTTATTCACTGTCAGCCACAACACACACGGATCCTGCTGGCTAGGATCCACATTAGGCATCTGTGCCCAGAGAAAGGATATGAAGTGGGTGGTGCCTTGTGTGAGCACCCCCTCATGGCACTGCTGAGTTTCCTTACTTCTCCTTCCTGTTTCATTACAACCTGTGCCTGCACCTGTTTCCTGTCTTCGCTTTCATTCTTGAGCTCCTACTCTTTCCAAGCTGGGCACATGGGGTAGAGGAGCACAGTCAGTGAAAGATGGAAACTGTGGGTTATATAGGTCTCAGGTGATCTGCTCATCTCAAGGCTGGTCCCAGTGCCTACTGGGCAGTGGGTCTGGGGAACAAAGAGGTTGTGAGTGAGTGGTGCTTTTTTTCCTTTATCCTGATTTTCAGAAGGGCATTAGTTTCTAAATTGCAGCTGTGTATTCAATAGCAGCTAACTAGAGAATGGTGTCTAACAGGATGTCTGGTCTTAGAGGGTCTTGTGCTGTGTGGGCCTGAACAGTGTGGCTTCACATACATGGCCTTACCCTCTTGTGTCTGTGTACATGTGCACTGTGTACATGTGCACATGCAGAGTTTGTATTTCCCAGGATTGCCTCCTGCCATTACAGAGGGCTTTTTGTGGTGCTTTATTCCAAGAGAGTGGATGCAGAGGGCCCTGTCAGAACTTCTTGAGCTGCTGTCCCTCCCTAGACCAAGGTGCCTTATAAGATGCAGCTCTTCACTCAGCCACAGAGCAGGTATCATTGTACTTTAGAAACCATGGGACACTGACAGATATTATGCAGAACTGTCATATGCTGTGCCCCATCCACTGGGCTCCCCCATTCTGCATAGTCACTTCCTGCCCAAATAGCACCTGCACCTCAGTCTTGGATAAACCTAGCAGCTCAGTAAGTGATTCCTGAATGAAAATTATGGCTTGGTGTCCTGAATCATATGGGAAAAAGATTCAAATATGACAGCACCTTCCCTCCTTTCCTCCTTGCTGGCTTTTTGTTGTTGTTGTTGTTGTTGTTGTTCTTAGAACGGCTGTAACTCTGGTCTATCTTGCTGATTAGAGCTCCACCCTCAGAGTATGAGTGGCAGGGTTTTGGTCTCCTCAATTTTTCCCTGCTCCTGCCTCACCTGTTATGCTACAGGTCTCTTGTTAGAGTAGTGCTATCTTTACGCACTCCTGTTCTCAGGAATCCCAGAACCTAGGGGACCCCAAGATTTTCACATCAGGCAGCCAGAGAATTTTACTCCTCTAACTCAAAGACATACTCCACTCATACTCAGTAAAAAGCAGTTACAGAAGTATTATCCTCATCCTTATGCCCTCCAGAATGAAGATGGAAAAATCTCAGGGTTGGGGGGATTTGTTAGATAGGACAAGGGTCTCAAAGCCTAGGCAGTTCTAAATTTTATTACTAAATGTTTTTCTGGCTAACTGTTAAAATGTAGTACAGTATTTTGCTGACCAGCTGTAAACCCAGTAAGTGTAGCCCACTGCAAATCAATGTGTAATTGACCAAAGAATGTATCCAAGCAAAGACTGAACCTTACTTCAGGGAGAGAGAGCTTGGCTATGAATCCCTTTTAGTTGCTGCAAGTAAATAAAACTACCTGTGACAACCATGTGTCATTCTTGAATAGAGCACTCTGAATAGCAAACTCCTTGGGTTTGGTAACACTAACATCAAAGGACACACAGAAACACGGGCTTACATTATTGATATTCTTTATATTTAGGCTCTGCTGGGAAAGTTCCAATTAGAAAGTTCAGCGCAATCACTAAACTTTATAGCACTAATAAGAAGGAAATCAGAAAATAAAGAGAGAACATAATTACCATACTTCAATGATTGATAAAACAGTATAAAAATACAATCTAAAAGTAGATGTTTTTCTGCAATTTAATTTACCTAACCCAAGATTATCGGGTTGACTTGCTCATGAATATACTATTTCAGCATAGTACTCAGAAAATGAGTTACTAAATGATGTAACTACATAAACATTAGTTATAAATATCCTGGTTTTATGATCATTATTATTTAACAATGAAACAGAGAGAAAGCATTTTAACAACCTAATGAAACTTGGGACACTGCACAACTTTCAAATCCCTTAGCTTTCATAAACCGAGCTAGATTATGTTGTGCTTCAGACTACGTTTCTGTTGTGAGCCAGTAAAATGCCAGCATCAAATGTAACAATGGACTCATCATTCACAAGTCTGACATAGGCAAGTGTGTTTTGGAAGGGTGTGTGTGTAAGTGGCTGACTGCTCCCTAATGTACTTCCAGCATCTAGAGAAGTGTGTGGCACATAGTAGGCACTCAGGAAACATACATTATTGATCAGCCATAGTGCCGACTGTGTTAACACATTGTCTCCCAGAAGCTTCTCTTTTTGTTTAGTTTTATATTTATCCAAGTTGTATATGCATAATTCTGAGGCAAATTGTTCTCTAATTTATGAAAAATAGCTTTCCTTTACAATCTTTCCATCCAATTCTTGCTCTTAGGCAACCAATTTCAACTTCATTAGCCCTTTGTTTTTTTTAAGTATACTTTTCTTACTCTTATAATTTATAAAATTTTATATGTATATTTAAATTTATAAAATTTTATATACTTAAAGTTATAAAATATATGAGAATTTTATAATTCCTATGTTTCCATTCCTACTTTTTGATTTTTTAATTTTGTTTAATCTAAGGGGTTCTCAATATGGATGATGGGACTTTAGCTTTCACTGACACCTCTTGCTCCCTCCCTCCCCCCCAAAACTTCCCTCTCATGTTTGCTCTTTTTTTTTAATTGAGGTATAATTAACATATACTGTAACATTATACTAGTTTCAGGTATACAATGTAATGATTTGACGTTTGTATATATATTACAAAGTGATCACCATAGTAAATCACCATGCTGTACAATATACCCCAGGGCTAGAAACTTGTACCCTTTGACCCCTTTGACCCCTTTGCCCCCTGCCTCTAGCAACCACCAGTCTGTTCTCTATTTATGAGCTCAGTGGTATTTTTTCTTTTCATATTCCACATTAAGTGAGATCATATAGTATTTGTCCTTTCCTGTCTGACTTATTTCACTTAAGCGTAATGTCCTCAAGGAGCATCCATATTGTCACAAATGGCAAGATTTTTATGAATGAATAATGTTGAATTCTATACATATGTCACATTTTCTTTATCCATTCATCCACTGATAGACACTTAGACTGTTTCCATACTTTGGGTATTGTAAATAATGCTTCACTGAACATGGGGGTGCAATATCTTTTCACATTCACTTTTCGTGTCCTCTCAAAAATCCCATAGAGTTTAAAAATGTTTTTAATTGATTTTAGAGAAAAAAAAGAAAGGGAGAGAGAGAGAGAGAGAAACATCAATTTTGTTGTTCCATTTATTTATGCATTCATTGGTTGATTCTTGTATGTGCCCTGACCTGTGATTGAAACCCTGACCTTGGTATATGTGGATGATGCTCTAATCAATTGAGCTACCTGGCTAGGTCAATCCCATAGAGTTTTATTGAAATATAGTTTAGATCAATATTTATGTCATTATGACAGTATAGCTTCTCTCTACAGTTGAGCCACTTGCTATATTAGAATCATTTTTCCATTTCTACATAGTGTTGTGTTTCCCTTGGAGGGAGGAAACCCTCTTGGTTTACTCTGGTTTTCTATGTTCTTATCACTAATTCAGCTCTACATCCTGCTCCCCTCTCCCCAGCATTGTAAGAATCACCTCTGAACACATTAAAAACATTAGTATCATCAGTCCCATCATCTGCTCCCCATTGGACTGGCTGCTCTCTCAGCAATACATGAGTATTGCTGGGCTCTCCCCTCGCAAGGAAATGTTCTCATCCCAGGTATTATTTTCACCTCTTTTCTTTGGCCTTTTTGCCTCTATTTTATTACGTAATGTTTGAAAAAAAACAAAATTCAATTATTATATAACATTTCATCATTTAGATATACATTATTTTTCTTAATCATTCTGCTGTTTTCTTTAGAAGCAGTATTACAGGTTGAAGTGAATTAACTTAAAATTGACTATTTTTAGAGCAGTTTAGGATTCACAGCAAAACTGAACAGCAAGTGCAGAGGTTTTCCAGGTACCCCACACATGCATATCCTCCCCCATTATTAGCATCCCCATCAAAGTGATGCATTTCTGATAATCAATGAACCTACACTGACACATGATTATAATTCAAAGTACCTAGTTTACATTACAGTTCACTCTTGGTGGTGTGCATTCTGTGGGTTTGTACCAATGTATGGTGACATTTATCCATCATTATATTATCATGCAGGAAAGTTTCACTGTCCTAAAAAAATCCTCTGTGCTTTGCTTATTTATTTATCTTTCTCTTTTCTTAACTTCTAATAACCACTGATTTTTAGTGACCTCATAATTTTGCCTTTTCAAAAATGTCATGTAATTGGAATTATATGGTATGGAGTTTTTTCAGATTGGCTTCTATCACTTAGAAATATGCATTTCTGGTTCCTTTATGTCTCCTTGTGACTTGATACCTCACTTCTTTTTAGCTCTGAAAAATACTCCATTGTCTGGAGTAAAACAGTTTATTTATTCACTCACCTACTGAGAGAATTCTTGGTCGCTTCCAGGTTTTGGCAATTATGAATAAAGCTGCCAGAATATCTATCCTTGAGTTTTTGTTGGATGTATGCTTTCAATTTATTGGGGTAAATACTGAGGAAAATTATTGCTGTAGGGTTTCCTATTTTCTGGCTGCTATGAATTTCTCCTTCTTGATTTATTCTGTTTTGTAGAAAACATCCTTTAGTAGATTCCTGAAAAGGGTACACTGAAAATAAAGTCTCCAAGAACTTGCATATTTAAAATGTCTCTCCCCCCATCTTTAATTAGTACTTTGTCTAGATATAGATTTCTCATTTGTAATATTTTTCTCTTAGACTTTTAAGGCATTTAGTTGACTTAGTTTTCAGTGTTGCTTTTGAAAATTTCACTGCTGTCCTGACCTTGATCCTTTCCATGTAATCAGTGTTGTTTTTTTTTTTGTTTTTTTTTTTATCTTGGAAATTTATGGGCTCTTTTTTTATTTTCAGAGGTCTGAAATTTCATAGTGTGGACTTATTGCATGCATTTTGCTAGGTACATGTTTTTCTTTTTCATGTTTAAGACATTATTAATTAGCTTCTTTTAATTTAGAAACCTGGTGTTTCAGTTTTGAGAAAATTTCTTGCTTTCCTTGATGGCCTTTTTTCCCTTTCTTTTCTCTATTCTTTTTGAGAAATCTGTTCACTTACATGTTGGGCTTCCTGGTCCTATCTTAACTTTCTTACTTTCCCTCTTCTGTTTACCAGTCATTTGTCTTTTTGTTTTACTTTGTGGGTAATTCTTCTCAACTTCATATTCTACATATTCATTGATTTCTTAAAATAACACACATACATTTATTGAGATAAAACTGACGTCATAAATTTATCCTTTTAAATCGTACAATTCAGTTTTTTTTAGTATATTCGTAAAGATATGTAACCATCACTACTTTCTAATTCAGAATATTTTCATCATCCTAAAAAGAAACACCATATCCATTAGTAATAACGTCCTGCTTCTTTCTCCTCCCAGCTTCTGGCAAACACTAATCTCTTGTGTCTCTATGAATTTGCCTGTTCTAGACATTTTATATGAATAGAACTATAATAATGTGTGGCCTTTGTTTCTGATTGCTTTCACTTAGCGTAATGTGTTTCAATTCCACCCACTTGCGGTGTGTATTAGTGCTTTGCTCCTTGTCATTACCAAGTAACACTTGATTGTAGACCCCACTTTGTTTACCTCTCCACCACCTGATGGGCATTTGGTTTTCACTTTTTGACTATTATGAATAACACTGTTATGAACATTTGTGTACAAGATTTTGTGTGGACCTATGTTTTCATTTCTTTTGGAAATTTCTGGGTTTTATAGTGACTCTAAGTTTAAATTTTTGAGGGCCTGCCACATTATTTTCTGCAGTGGCTGCATCATTTTACATTCTTAGCAGTAGGTATGAAAATCTCAATTTGTCTACATCCTCATCCATACTTGTTACTGTCTTTTGAGTGTGGCCATTTTAGTGGGTGTGCAGTGGTATCTCATTGTAGTTTTGATTTGTAGTTCCCAATGATTAATGTAGTTTATTTATTTATTTATGCAAAAAAATGGCCAGAAGTCATCCCATTTACAGCTTATTTCACGTGATTCTCAGCACTCAGTGCACTTTCTTGGGGAAAACTTTTTTTGTCTCAGTTCACATTATAAATTATTTTACAAATATAGAACTGTGTTAGAAACAATATTTATAAAAGCCCATGTGATTTTTCATATAGAATAATATCCATTGAAACTGTATTTTTGTACACACAGTATAAGGGTAGGTGGGCTCTTTGGTTGTCTCTTTACAGGCATACTTTGGAGATATTGTGGGTTAGGTAGTTTTATTGCTATTAGTATCCACCACATCCCAGACACTAAGAGTAAGTAGAGGTGATGCATGACCTGGATGTAGCTCAAGGATATGTGGGGTTTCTTGACCTCCAGAAGGAAATGTGTTGCTGAAGGGGAAGGGAAGGGGGGATCCCCTAAGTATCTGTATGCCTTTTCTCTTGATAAGATGAGATTCTCCAGAAAAGTTGTCTCCATATTTTTTCCCAAAGGGTCTAAGCTTGAGCTTGGGCCTGAGCATTCTGATGGCTGAGTGTGTGGGGGTTGGGGTGGGGGGTAATAGGTAATATCATCATTCAGTGTGGAATTTTCAGTCAATCCCCCCTGTTTTCAGTGCCATAATCCCTTCTCTGCCATGCCTACTTTAGACATTTTGATACATCCTTTCAAGGATCAAAGATCAAGGCCAGGGCCCCTGTCAGAATGGGTGAGGGTCAATTGTTCAGATGTTAGTGGAGGAGGGGATATAGGGGCCTGTTTTAAAAATTATTCTTAGCCCCACAATTACTCTCATTTCTAGATTTATCTTCCATGTCTGTTATGTTCCCAAGTCTTTGAGAGGCAGATGATATAAGTCAGGTGTCTCTTCATTCTCCCACTGCTGCCTTAGGATACAGCTTTCTCCTGCATGCTGCTATTCACCATTGATCCCTCTGATTGTGGCTTCCAAGGTTTTCTTCTCTCCTCCTATCTTTTTCTTTTTAGTTCTATTTCAATCCAGTGTGGTTTAGAGAAGCAGCAGATGTTAAGCACCCTTGATCAGTTTTAAAAATATAGATAAAAATTAACAAGTATTAACAAACTCTTTGTGTGTCTTTGATCACAAAATACACATGTATAATACTTTTACATAAAGGAGGTCCTATTGTGGCCCCATTTAAAAAAATCCTCACTCTTCCCTTCCTTCTACCTAGAAACTTTTCCTAGGTAGCTAATAGCTAACACAGCTGACTGGCTAGGTGTGAGGAACAGGAACTGAATGTAGGCCCTGTGGGAATAGGACGCTAGTTTTTCTAATTCACTGTATCCCATGAATGAATGAGCTAACGTTACTTTAATAGTGGTGTCCCAAAGGAATAAGAGGAGGGGCAAAGTGCTGAGAAGTAGAGTGCCTCTGCCTGTGGTCCATCTTACCTCCCATCCCAACAGCAGATTCTCCAAACTTGGGGAAGCAGAGACGGAAGAGTAAGGAGCTGTACATTTTGAAAAATAAAACTTGATTAAATCAGTAAAACAAAAAACAAGTTTACCTGAAGTATCTGTGTGTCTCTTGGGGAGTACAATTCAGTAATTCAGGTAGGCTTTAGTTTTAGGAAGGTACCAAGACAGGCTTAGAGGGGAGAAGGAGCTAGGCAGACACTCACTCTCTAGGCACATGGGAAATGCAGTCTGCTGCAAAGATCAGCCCAGGTGACTGGGATAGAGACTGGAGTGTTTGCATCATGGTGGATCTGCAGCATATGACATCATCTGCAAAAGTCTGGCAGCTATCAAGAACAGAGCACCTACCCAATGCTGAAAATGGGAGAGAAAAATCATGGCAGTGCTCTTTGCGGAAGCCAGGCATGTCTCTGGTCAACATTGGAATCACTATTCATAGGTGCAGTGCCCTTTGTTACAGCAGCCAGCTGTAGGGAAGCAGGGTGGTAAAGAGATTTGCAAGGGTGCCCAGTCCTGGTCCCTCAAGCACTACTGCCTGAGTGAGTATACACTTCCAGGAACCAAATAAGACCCCCAGAAAGAGATCAAAAGGGTCTGATCCCCTGGAATAGGACAAGTATTCAGCTCATTCTTAGCATAGTGGTTCCCAAGAGTGCCTGGTGGCAAAGAAGAATGAGGGGGTGACACATGGGGGAACTTTATTCTATTATATAGGAGACAGAAAGCTTACTATGTGAGTAACAAAACTCAATTCAAAACCTGCTCAATGGTAGCTCCAGGTTACCACCCACATCTTATAGGTGGATTTGGCTTCCTGTTTGCCTCCCTCACTGGGATGCCCTTTCCACCCAGAATGAGCTCCTCTGGCACGTTCCTCCTGGGTGACTACTCCCTCTGCCATTCCTAATTGGGTTGGGGTGGAGCCTTGACTTTGGATGAACTGATGACAAAGTCAAGAATTAGTATCAAGAAAGTTGGTCATTCTTTGTTTTGATATGTAATGTGCAAAGTTAGATGCTGCCAGGCAGCCAAAGGGCCTGGTAATCAGAGGAAGCCAGTCCACAGAGAGAAAAGAACATAACAGATGTTCAGAGAGCCACACAGGTAAGACAGGGAGAATGCTCAGGGCTTTTCAGGGGTTGGTTCAATCTCTTTCTGCCATCTAATGTGATCTTGCATTTGGGGTCAATGAGATAGACCTGCTGGCAGTGAAGCCCTAATTTTTGCCTCTCCCATTTTCTTTATTAGGGGGCCCCTCCCAGACCCTGGTAAACTGGGCTGGGTGCTCTTCTCTGTGTTCTCCCAAAGCAGCCTGTATCCTCAGCCAAGCTGGGCACTTCTTGAAGGAGCCATATTTAAATTCATCTTTGTTGTCCTATTGTGTATTATCAAGCTTGGCAATACCAAGAGCTCAGAGTTTTGAAACAGAGTGCTCCACAGAATGAGGGGCCTCAGGCATGTTCCAACATGAGCATGAAATGTATCTATCCATAGCTTTTAACAAGGAGAAGCTAACTGATGTCTTTAACAGAAGACAACTTTGGCTGCATTATGATAGGAGCAGCCAGAATGCAGTGGATTAGAGTGGTCATGAGGGATGTAAGGAACAAGAGCACAAACTGAGCAAAATTTTTGAGAAATTCATGAGGGAAAGAGTCTAATATCTGGGAGAGGCTGGAGGGTGAGTGACAGAGATGGGCTGGTGGGGGGCCTGGACCAGCAGCATCCAGGTGAGCCTGGCCAAGCAAGTGTGGATATTGGGACATGCAGCCCCCAGTTCTGACTGTGCAAAATTTGAAGTGATTTATGGATGTTGAGTCCAGGTGTTGCAGCCTTGGTGTTGATGCAGAAAGGAATGGCAGGCCGAGGACTGGACTTCAGACAAGTCTTATGGTGGTCAGTGTGCCCAGAGTAATGCTCTGTAGCATCATATTCTTTTCAAGAAATAATTTTTGGCCCTGGCTGGCATAGCTCAGTGGATTGAGCACGGGCTGAGAACTAAAGTGTCGCAGGTTCGATTCCCAGCCAGGGTACATTCCTGGGTTGCAGGCTATAACCCCCAGCAACCACACATTGATGTCTCTCTCTCTCTCTCTCTTCCCCCCTCCCTTCCCTCTCTAAAAATAAATAAATAAAATCTTTAAAAAAAATAAATAATTTTTGTATGATTGTGAGCTTTTGATAAAGTATTTAAGTGTGTCCTCAAAAGGCTTTAGAGTCTCTGATGGAGATAATGACCAGCATTCAGCACTGTTGAGAAATTCTCAGAAAGCAGGCCAATTCTGGGTGGAGCACAGAGAAGGTTAAGAAGCAGAGCAAAGGGGCTGGGGGAGGTGAAGGTCTGCTCCAGTGTGGGAGGCATGGCCCCAGAGGAAGTTCTGAGTTCATGGCAGTTGCTCAGAAGCAGCTGATTGGCAGGGCAGCAGTTAGAACCTGCGGCAGTTAGGAGAGGCAGCTCCGCAGCAGCTGGGGCTCTGAGAGGGTGCCGTAGGCATAGGCTATGGGCAGGGCTTAGGCCTTGGGCAACTGTTGAGCCATCCTCTTTGTGCTGTAAAATTTCCAGCCACAAGTTTTGTGTTGCAAAGTCCTGAGAACACAAAGGGCTAGGGGGTCCTGGGCATGCTTTCATGGTCACGGGCATGGGAAGGTTTGTCCTGTAGGGGTGGGGATGGGGCCAAGGCCTTGGTGGACAAGTTTTCCCTCTGCTCTCACACTTCTTGTGATGGTCAGGCTGATCCTCTGCACTTAAGAGCGCCACAGTGCCAACCAAGTAAATGACAGACGAGTCATTTCTAGGGAGGTTCTTGGCCTGGTCAGCAACATTTGTCAGGTATGTTATCCTTGACAATACTGTTGTTGGCCTGTGTTCCCTAGGAACCTGCCTGAAATGAGAAAAGAGCAAAGGGAGGGGATCCAAACCCACTCCATCCCGAGTGTCTTAGCCAGCACTGCACTCTGTAAATTGGGGGGTAGCTACTGCCTTTCTTGGTTGTTTTTCTGACTCAATCTACTCTCCACAAAGCCACCGGAATTCCAAAAAAACAACAAAATGTAGTCCTGGCAGTCCCTCTTAATGCTATGCGACATTCTTTTGGACCTACAGGGTCTCCAGGCCATTCTGACCTGGACCTGCCTCCCTGGAACACTGTGCCCAGCCATGATGTGTTAGCCCAGGGCCACTGTCTGCTGAGAGAGCACCTCATTATTTTGCCTCAGACGTCAGAGTCTGCTCCCTTGTTCTGGAAACTTTCCAGTCTCTCTGGGCTTGGTTTTTCTCTTACATTGTGTGAGGGCAGTGATTTTTAAAACTGTGCCTGACACATTGATAAATATTATTATAGTTGAATGAACTTAATCTTTTAAAATGTGGTGAGGAAAATATTCCATGAAACTTTTTTTTTATTCCATGACTTTCAGATTTTCTAGTAAAGTAGATGAACATGGTAGAAACATTCCTAACTTGCTCTAATCAGTAGTTTTGAGTTATTTTAAATGTTACTCTAATTTTATCAGCTGATTTCTATCATATTGAACTTAACCAAATAATCTGCTAACAGTATTGATTTGCCATTTTGTTAAATAAGTAAATGAAAAATATTTGGATTCTGGAAGTTTGTTCTACTGTAAGGTGCTGCAGGGATATGGTCTTTGGGCAGAGCACCCTGCAGTTAACAATTTGGGAGAGAGGGCAGCAGGATATGTGAGGAAGGGCTCTGGTTTGTGAGTCAGGACATATGTTCCAAGCTGAGTTTTGTGATAAACCAGTTGTATGACTAAACCAGGAAAGCAACATCTCTGGTACTTGCTTGTGCCATAAACATGAGAGGATTTTGTCAGGTTTCCTCTAGCTTTAACACTGGGGGTTCATTTCCTGATCATGTAAGCTGTCTCTGAATGTCATCCTGATGTAGCAGAAAAACTTAACCTCAGGGACTTAGAAGTGCATAAAGCCCAATTAAAAGATGATGTTTGCCCTTGCTAACTTTAAGATTGAGTTTCTAGGGCTATAAAGCAGATGATCAGAACTTAGGCTTTGAGGTCCAAGCAGGGAGTAGCCATCTTTATCTAAGTACAGATTTGGCCTCCTGGCATGTGGTGAAAACATTCTGCAGAAAAGGAGCAACAGGAACTGTTACAGAGCAAACGGGGGGGCCTGGGATGATATACTATTATTGAAAGAAGCCCCCAGGTCCGTTATGTCCACCACCAGAGGAAAGACGTCTCTCAATGCCAGAGATTTGTGAAAAGGAAAGGAAATGTTTATTTAATGCTATACAAACTTAAGTAGTGACCTAATGTCTTTATCAAAAACCCTAAAGTCCCTTTAAAACACCCACAAACAGACACAGTCCTTCCTTCCCCCTTTGTCCAGTCCAGAGTACTGTATCTCAGGAAAGGAAATAGAAGTCTATGGCTCAGGCAGTCCTCTGGTTATTTCCAGTTAGTACTCCATCTCGACTGGGAAACCTCCTTGGGTTCCTGGCACCCTCAGCTGAGTCACCAGGATCTCTGCTAAAACCAGGTGGTGGTTCCCCCTTCTAAAGCTGCGGGAGTCTCCACTCTGGCAAAGGCACGTGGTCCTCTCTCCCCGGGCCACGGGAGTCCCCACTCTGCCAGAGCCGTGTGGTTCTCCCTCTCAGGGCTGCAGGAGTCTCCACTCTGTCAAGGCCACGTGGTTCTCTCCCTCAGGGCCGCGGGAGTCTTCACTCTGCTAAAGCTGTGGTTCTCTCTCTCCAATAGCTGTGATCGTCTCTGCACTTCCACAGCTGCATGGTTCTCTCTCTCAATGGCTGCTGCCTCTGGGTTTAAATCCCTGTGCCAATCTTCCTCTGCAGCCCTATTTCCGACTCCTCCCACACTTGGGCTTCACATGCCAGAACTCATATCCTTCCAGCTTTACTGGACTGCCATCATGAGTCTGGGCAGGTGTGGCCCCATGTCCTGGAGCCAATCATCTCCAAGCTCCCCCGCAGGCGCTGTAACTCGGGGGACCTGCCTCCCAGTTACATCTTGGTGGGGTAGTTACTTCCATTCCCCTGGCTCAGAGCATGGCCACAGCTATTTAACATATCTAAGCGACCAGCCAAAGGCTATAGATATATTAAATGACCACACCAGAGGTTAGCTGCAAGGCTATTGCTATGCAAAACAAGTGTCAATGGCCCTGCTCCATTTGTCCCTTCTCCCAACCCACACCTGGGGAGTGGGAGTGAGGACATCCAAAAATCCCCCGGACACCTTGAGTTCTGGACCCCATTTTAAATGCCCATTTGGGGTCCCCACTCTTGGCTGCACACTGTAACAGAACCATGAGAAGGATGGGTGGGTTTTTTTTTTAAGATTTTTTTTTTTTTTATTTTTAGAGAGCAGAGAAGGGAGAGAGAAAGAGAGGGAAAGAAACATGAATGTATGGTTGCCTCTCACGCGCCCTCTACTGGGGACCTGGCCTGCACTCCATCCACTGAGTCACACACTCAGAGCGAAAAGGATGGTATTTAACATTTAATTGTTTACCCCATGAGAGGCTACACTCCAATTTCATCATTAATTGTCCAGCTGACATGACATTTCTGGAGCACACTTACTCTAGAATGAGGGGGTTGGAATAGAATATTCTCTGGCTCCCTTTTATCACTACTGAGCTGTGATTTAATTTTACATCCTTGAAATAATATGTAGCAGATAAAACTTGACTTTATCCTTTGGTGTGCTAAATTGATACTCTTTTTTTTAAATTTATTTTATTTTTTATTTTAATCATTGTTCAAGTACAGTTTCCTCCCTTTTACTCCCAATCCAGCCCACCCACCCAACCTTCCCCACTTCCCTTCCATGATCACCCTCCTCCTAGTTTTTGTCCATGTGTCCTTTAAATTTGTTCCTGTAAACCCTTCCCATTGTCCCCTGAAATTCCCTCTTCTCTCTCCTGTGGTCACTGTCAGCCTGTCCTCTATTTCAGTGTCTTTGGTTATATTTTGCTTGTTTCTTTGTTTTGTTGTTTAGGTTCCTGTTAAAAGTGAGATCATATGGTATTTGTCTTTCACTGCCTGGCTTACTTCGCTTAGCATAATGTTTTCCACCTCCATCCAAGCTGTTGCAAAGGGTAGGAGCTCCTTCTTTCTTTCTGCTGCATAGAATTCCATTGTATAAATGTACCATAGTTTTTTGATCCATTCATTTACTGATGGGCATCTAGGCTGCTTTCAGAACCTAGCTATTGTAAATTGTGCTGTTATGAACATTGGGGTGCAAAGGTTCTTTTGTATTGGTGTTTTAGTGTTCTTACGATAGAGTCCCAGCAGTGGAATTGCTGGGTCAAAAGGCAGATCCATTTTTAGTTTTCTGAGGAAGTATGGGACTGCTTTCCATAGTGGTTGTACCAGTCTGCAGTCCCACCAACAGTGCACTAAGGTCCCCTTTTCTCCACAACCTCTCCAACACTTGTTTGTTGCTTTGTTTATGATGGCCATTCTGACTGGTGTGAAGTGGTATCTCATTGTGGTTTTAATTTGCATCTCTCTGATAGCTAGCGATATTGAACATCGTTTCATGTGTCTTTGGATTTTCTGTATGTCCTCCTTGGAGAAGCGTCTGTTCAAATCCTTTGCCCATTTTTTAGGTGGGTTGGTTGCTTGTCTTCTTAGAGTAGAGTCGTGTAAGTTCTTTATATATTTTGGGAGATTAAACCCTTGTCTGAGGTATCATTGGCAAATATGTTTTCCCATACAGTTGGTTCTCTATTTATTTTGATACTGTTTTCTTTAGCTGTGCAAAAGCTTTTAATTTTGATGAGGTCCCATTTGTTTATTCTTTCCTTTATGTCCCTTGCTCTAGGGGACATGTCAGTAAAAAAGTTTCTGCATGAAATATCTGAGATTTTCCTACCTATGCTCTCTTCTAGGACTTTAATGGTGTCACAGTTTATATTTAAGTCTTTTATCCACCTTGAATTTATTTTTGTATAAGGTGTAAGTTGGTGCTCAAGTTTCACTTTTTTGCACATGGCTGTCCAGTTCTCCCAACACCATTTGTTGAAGAGGCTATTTTTACTCCATTTTATGTTGCTGCCTCCTTTGTCAAATATTAATTGACTGTAGAGACTTGGGTATATTTCTGGGCTCTCTGTTCTGTTCCATTGGTCCATGTGCCTGTTTTTATGCCAGTACCAGGCTATTTCGATTACAGTGGCCTTAGAGTATAGTTTAGTGTCAGGTATTGTGATCCCTCCTACTTTACTCTTCCATCTCAAAATTGCAGCAGCTATATTTGGGGTCATTTATGATTCCATATAAATATTTGAAGTCTTTGTTCTATGTCTATGAAATAAGCCATTGGTACTTTAATAGGTATTGAATTGAATGTGTAAATTGCTTTGGGTAGTATGGACATTTTGATGATGTTAATTCTTCCAATCTATGAACATGGTATATGTTTCCATTTGTTTGTGTCTTCCTTGATTTCTTTCCTCAGTGTTATGATGGAATTTTTTTCTTGATTTCTGCTTCTGCTGTTTCATTGTTGGTGTACAGAAATGCTTTTGATTTCTGGATATTGACTTTGTATCCCACTGTTTTGCCAAATTCATTTATTAGGTCAAGCAGTTTTTTGGTGGAGTCTATAGGATTTTCTATGCACACTATCATGTCATCTGCAAACAGTGACAGTTTTGTTTCCTCCTTTCTGATTTGGATGCCTTTTATTTCTTTTTCTTGTCTGATTGCTGTGGCTAAAACTTCCAGTACTATATTGAATAGAAGTGGTGAAAGTGGAAAGCCTTATCTTGTTCCTGATCTTAGTGGAAAAGATTTTAATTTTTGCCTATTGAGTATGATGTTGGCTGTAGGTCTCTCCTATATGGCCTTTATTATGTTGAGGAATGCTCTCTGCATTCCCACTTTGCTGAGTGCTTTTATCATAAATGGGTGCTGTACCTTATCAAATGCTTTTTCTGCATCTATTGATATGATCATGTGGTTTTTGTCTTTGCTTTTGTTTATGTGATGTATTACATTTACTGATTTGCGAATATTGTGCCATCCTTGCATCCCTGGAATGAATCCCACTTGGTCATGGAGTATGATCTTTTTAATGTATTGTTGGATGTGGTTTGCCAGTATTTTGTCGAGGATCTTAGTGTCAATGTTCATCAGCGATATTGGCCTGAAGTTTTCTTTCTTTGTTGTGTCTTTATCTGGTTTTGGAATTAGGATGATGTTGGCCTCATAAAAAGAGTTTGGGAGTCCTCCATCTTTTTGGATTTTTTGGAATAGTCTGTGAAGGATAGGGGTTAGCTCTTCCTTAAATGCTTTGTAGAATTCTCCTGTGAAACCATCTGGTCCAGGGCTTTTGTGTGTTAGGAGTTTTTTGATTACTGCTTTAATTTCATCAGCTGTTATTCTTCCTGTTCAGGCTTTCTGCTTCTTCTTCATTGAGTTTTGGAAGATTCTATTTTTCTAGAAATTTGTCCACTTCACCTAGGTTTTCAAATTTCTTGGCATACAGTTCTTCACAGTAATTTCTTACAATCTTTTGTATTTGTGTGGTGTCAGTTGTAATCTCTCCTCTTTCATTTCTGATTGAGTTTATTTGGATCCTTTCTCTTTTTTTCTTGATGAGCTTGCTTAAAGCCTTGTCAATTTTGTTTATCTTTTTGAAGAACCAGCTCTTGGATTCATTGATTCTTACAACTGTGCTTTTAGTCTCTGTGCCATTTAATTCTGCTCTGACTTGGTTATTTCCTTCCTTTTTCTTGCTCTGGGCTGTCTTTATTGTTGTTCCTCCAGTTCTTGTAGACGTAGGGTTAGCTTGTTTGTTTGGAATGTTTCTAAGTTTTTTAGGTGCACCTGTATTGTTATGAACTTCTCTCTCAGGACTGCTTTGGCTGTGTCCCATAAGTTTTGGGTTGTTGTGAGTTCATTTTCATTTGTTTCCAGAAACCTTTTGATTTCTTCCCTAATTTCATTCTTGACGCATTCATTGTTTAATAGCATGCTATTTAATCTCCATGATTTTTTATTGTTTTGGTTTTTTTCCTTGGGGTTGGTTTCTAGCTTCAGCCCCTTGTGATCCGAGAAAATGCTTGGTTTGATTTCAATTTTCTTGAAATTCTTGAGGCTTGTTTTGTGTCCTATCATGTGGTCTATCTTTGAAATTGTTCCATGTACATTTGAAAAGAATGTGTATTTAGCTTCTTTGGGATGAAGGGCTATGTATATATCAGTTAAGTCCATTTCATCTAGGGTATTGTTCAATGCCGCTATATCTTTTTTGGATATTTTGTTTGGAAGATCTGTCCATTTTTGATAGTGGGGTGTTAAAATCTCTACTATAATTGTGTTGCTGTCAATATCTTTCTTGAAGTTCTCTAAGATTTTCTTTATGTATTTGGGTGCTCCTATGTTGGGTGCATATATACTTACAATATTTATGTCTTCTTGGTGGATTCTTCCCTTGAGTATTAGGGAGTGACCTTCTGGGTCTCTCTTTATGGCACTTTTTTGGAAGTCTACTTTGTCAGATATGAGTATTGCTACCCCGGCTTTTTTTTCCTGTCCACTTTTGGCCTGTGCAGGTCTTTTATCCTGAGGTGGGTCTCTTGTGGCCAGAATATGTGTGGGTCATGTTTTCTTATCCATTCAGCTATTCTCTGTCTTTTGATTGGAGCATTTAACCCATTTACATTTAAGGTTATTATTGATAGGTACTTATTCATTGCCTTTTATGTACGTGTGTTCCTCTCTTTCTCTCTCTTTTCCTTCCCTTCCTTATAGCAGTCCCTTTAGAATCTCTTGCAGAGCTCGTTTGGTGGAGGTGTATTCTTTTAGACTTCTTTTATCTGGGAAGCTTCTTATTTGGCCTTCTATCTTGATTGAGAGCCTTTCTGGGTAAAGTAGCCTTGGTTGCAGACTTCTGGTTGATATTACTTGGAATATTTCTTGCCATTCCCTTCTGGCTTGGAGCATTTCCATTGAGAAGTCAGCTGTTAGCCTTATTGGGGCTCCCTTGTATGTTACTTCCTGTTTTTCCCTCACTGCCTTTAAGATTCTCTCTTTGTCTTGAAATTTTGCCATTTTAAGTATGATGTGTCTTGAGGTGGGCCTGTTTGGGTTCCTCTTGATTGGGACTCTCTGTGTTTCCTGAATTTGTGTGACTTTTTCTCTCATCAAATTAGGGAAGTTTTTCTTCATTACCTTTTTAGGTGGGTTTTCTATCCCTTGCTCTTCTTCTTCTTCTCCTTCTGGTATCCCTATTATACGGATATTATTACGTTTCATATTGTCTTGCATTTCCCTTAATCCCTCTTCATTCTTTCTGAGCCTCTTTTCCTCTTCTTGCTCTTTCTGGGTGTTCTTTTTTACTTTGTCCTCCAATTTGCTAATCCTGTCTTCTGCTTCATCAATCCTGCTTTTCATTCCTTCAGTTAAGAAATTGCATTCTTCATTTCCTCTTGGCCTTTGTTGAGAGTTTCTATTTCCTTTTTCATGTTTATATAGTTTGCAGTGAGATCATTGTAGCTTCCCTGTAGTTTCTGGTAGCTCATTGTGAGTGCATTGAACTTCCTGATAATCATTGTTTTGAACTCAATATCTGATAGTTGAGTTGCCTCTATTTAATTTAGCATTTTTTTCTGAGGCTTCCTCCTTTCCCTTCATTTGGGGATTGTTTCTTTGTCTTCTCATTGTTCGTGAGACTCTTCTTGTTAGCCTCTGTTTCTTAAATTGATCTCTTCTTGTTCCCTGTGATTATGGTGTGAACTTCTGTGGTAGAATACTTGTGAGATTCAGTGGTGCATTCTCCTTCATGTGTCCTGGTGTTCACAGCTTCCCCCTGCTCTTTTTTGTGATCAGTTGGAGGAGTAAGGCAAAATGGTTTAAGACAGCAAGACAGTATTCTATGATATTTACAGTAGCAGCCAGTAGAGAAGAGATGGTATATCTTTTGGCTACTTATAGTGTTAACTGTGATCCTCCACCCCACTAGCCATGTTTTAGAAAGGATGGAAAGAAGATAAGATTCTTATTGGGGGTGAAAAGATTGTTAGTTGGATCTAGAAAGCTGTGAGGCTGTGGGAGTTCATATTCTGAGGTAGGGTGGGAATAAAGATTAGTAAATAGGAGTAGTGTGTAAAAGAATAGAGACAACCCCCACAATAATATAGTTCAGGAAATTGCGAAGTGGGCTGAGATCAGGTAGGGGTGTTGAGTAGTATTTACAATTGTATGAACTAGGTCTTATTTACAGTTATATTAAAGCAACAATCATGTGTCAGAATCTATGAGATATAGATAACAAGAATAAGGAGTATAGAACCTTGAGAGGTGTACTAATGGAACACAAATGAAGGATAGTAAATTATCAACAAACTGTGACTGAGATAACAGGGGGAACCTATCAGATGACAGTATAACCAGCCAAGCAAAGAAGATTATACAGAAAGAAAAAGAATACCAAAATACTATTAAAATAAAAAATGTCAGAAAAGTGAGAAAAAGATAATACAAATTTGCAGTAACTTGCAAGCTCAAAAAAAAAAGGGGGGGAAAGAAAGCAGAAGATGGAATGCAGGAGAGATAAATTTGGAGTGGAAGGAATAATACTAGGATGAAAGGAAGAGAAACATACGGGATTGAGAGATATAAAAATAATAAGAATTGAAAAATAAAAAGTCACTTAAAAAACAAGATAAAATCAAACAATCAACCAACAACAACAGCCAAAAAAAAAGACCAACCCCCCCCCCCCAAAAAAAAAACCAAAACAAAACCTCTTGTTGGTTTCTAACTGGTCAGACCAGTTTTTCTGGTCTTGCTGGCTTCAGCAGGCTGAGGGGCGTTTGAAATTCTTATCAGTCTTCCCAGTCAAAACTCAGTCAGTCTCTCCGGTACTGTCCCCAGGGCCAGGAGGGCACTCTCCCCAGAGCCAATTAGACTTTCCCCTGCAGGACCCTGGGCACTCCCGAGCACGCTCTCCGGAGCTCACTGCCACAGTCTCCTGGGCTCCGGGGCCCCGCAGAGCTCCTGTGTCTTTTCTGGATTCACGGTGTAAGCTCCGGGGATCATGAAGGGGCGAGCACTTTTACCAATTTCCCCGTTGTGGGCTCTAGGAACCCCCAAAGCACCGCGTCCCTTCTGGGTTCACAGCTCGAGAGTTGGGAATCCCGAAGGGGTGCACGCTTCCCTGAGTTCACCACTGCAAGCTGCAGAAACCTGCGAACCCCCGTGCCCTTTCCTTTTTCAGGGCTGTGAGGTCTGGGTTTTCCACCTATCCACACTCCCACTGGGCTGGGGTGTGTGCACATGTCCAGGACGTCCCTGGTTGTGCAGGCTGGGGGCACTCACCCCTCCCAGGGCTATGCATGGGTGCTTGCAGCCCCTGAGCGACTATCTCCCAGTTCAACTCCCCTCTCTGTGCCTTCAAGCAACAAGGCCTCCCCTGGTGTTGCTCAACCCCCGTTGTCTGGGGAGGGAGCAGTGACTCTGCTCTCCTGGGTGCCCTGAGGCAGACCCAGGATCACTGGGCCTGGGGGCTGCAACCCCCCGGTCCCTGAGCTGATCCCTGGGTTCCTGTTGTCCTGAAGCAGTCTCCTTACCGTCTGGTTTTTCAATGTCCGCTATAATTTTTGATGTCCTGTTTTCATAAATGTTTTGGTAACCTAGGCCCCTTGCTCTGTTCCTCTGCTGATCCGAGAGTTTCTCTCCCCTGCACAGAAGAGGATCGTGCTCCCTCAAGCAAAGCCGCCATCTTAAAATTGATACTCTTTATTGGTTAATGGGGGAGTATGAGAGACCACAGCTGCTACCATCCTAACTGATACACTACCACTGTTCTGCAGAGGAGTTCTGTCATCTGTCAGCCTAGGGTTTCCTGTGTCAATACTGACAAGTTCAAAGAGAAATCCTTGTGCACCCAGAGTACTTGTTTGTTATTGGTAGAACAGACTGGCAGATAAGATGCCCAAGATATTTGCAAGCTTGCTTGGCCCCATGAATCAACCCCTTTCCAGCCACAACTGAAACTTTCCCACATCTCAAAAGAAATTTTGCAGGCAAGAAGGGGCTGGAAAGAAGTATTCCAAGTCATGAAAGTCAAGACCTACATCCAAGATTACTCTATCCAGCAAAGCTATCATTTAGAATGGAAGGGCAGATCAAGTGTGTCCCAGATAAGGTCAAGTTAAAGAAGATCATCATCACCAAGCCCTTATTATATGAAATGTTACAGGGACTTATCTAAGAAAAAGAAGATAAAAAATATGGACAGTAAAATGACAACAAAGTCACAGCTATCAACAACCGAACCTAAAACAAAAACAAACTAAGCAAACAACTGGAATAGGAACAACATCACAGAAATGGAGACCACATAGAGGGTCATCAATGGGAAGGGGGAGAATGGGGGGGAAGGTACAAGGAATAAGAAGCATAAAAAGTAGATACAAAATAGAAAGGGGAGGTTAAAAATAGTATGGGAAATGTAGAAGCCAAAAATCTACATGTATGACCCATGGACATGAACTAAGGTGGGGGAATGTTGGTGGGAGGTGGGGTGCAGGGCAGAAGCAAGTAAAGGGGAGAAAAAAATGGGACAACTGTAATAGTATAATCAATAAAATATATTTAATAATAAAATAAAAATCACACATGCAGAACAAAAAAGACTCTTTGGTTGCAACTGACAGAAACACAAATTGAAGCTAGAAAAAAGCTAGCTTTTTTCTTTAAGCTAGAAAAAAAATAAAATAAAAAGAACTTACTGGGTCAGATAATCAGAAGTGTTGGGGTATGATGGTTTTAAGCTCAACTCTGTCCAGGGGCTCAAACACTGTCTGGTCGCTTGTGGTATTTCTTAGCTTTGCTCCCACTTTGTGTTGGCCTCATTCTCAAGTAAGTTCTCCCTACATGGTGGTGAATCTGGCTTACCTCATCTTTACATTTAGGTTTTTAGGCTCAAAAGAGATGCTTCTTCTTTGGTAATTCCAGCAAAAGTTCTGGGAAGAAGTCCAGCTAGACAAATTTGTGTCACATGCTTACTCCTGAATAAGTCACTGTGATCACAATCACTGTGATGAGGTGCCCTCATGGCCTTTCCAGGTGCACGTGTCTACTCTAGAGCTGAGGGGAGGGTTAAGGTAATTGGTTCACATAGTATTTTAAGAAAGTTTGCATTGGTTACAGACATTTAAGCACCGTGGTATTCCTCACAAAAATTTGTGTTTCTGATTTCTCTCAAAAAGGCCCAGCAGCCTTGGGCCTGCATGTCCCCATGCACAAACTGACTTCTGCTGTGTGATGGCTGTGAAGGCACAGGTGGGTCCCTGCATGTCTCTGTCTAGGCCCACAGTTTTCCGAGCTTGTGACCTTGTCACTAAGATTTTCCCAAGAAAGAAGGAGGATAAACCAAGGTCAAGCCATGAAAGATGTCAAGAACTAAACTTTTTTGGTGGATAATCCAGACAAGATCCTGGATACCTGGAAACAATATACTAGCTATTACAGAGCCAGAAACCTAAATTTAAAAATTTGACATTTCTTTGACAATTTTCCACATTTACTCACATGATTAAAGTCCTTTAGAAAAATAACAGGCTTTTCAGACAGGCTGAGGTTTAAAAGAAGGAATAAAGAATCTTTCTCTTAGTCCCAGAATCCACCAACCATCTTTTCTGACAAATATGAATAAACCAAAACTGACAAAGTGGGCTCCAGGTAGCAAGAAGCAAGGTCACGTGCAGCACCACATTCTACAAGGAAATAAAAACTCAGAAGAATGGCGACAAGAAGGTTTATTCTCTTATTTTCAGGAGGATTTAAAGTTTGTTTTTGGAGTGAGGTTGGGGTGCTAAGCATATGGAAACCTTTCAAAAGGAAAGGTTTGGAATTGTCTCACTTATTCAAAGTGTAATAGTTCAACATCTTCGATCAGGAGGAAGCTTTGAATAATTTTATATGTTATGATTTGGATTGGCTGTGGATGGGCATTTAATGGGTACTATTTTACTATAACTCAATGCTTGAATCAATTAGTTGAGTAATAGCACCCATCCCAGTCAAATGTTACTCCATGTGCTTGCTTGCTCATCTCACTTAGGAACAATGCCTGTGAGGAAGCCCAAGGAAGCCTTTTCCCTAGTCACCTCCACCATCTACCTGCTGCCCACCCTCAGGCCAGATGTGCTGTGTTCTTTTTTTCTGACAAACACACACATGTGAGCTCTGCAACAATGAATAATATGATTCTTACTGAGGAGTCACAAAGGGATTCCATCACTTTCAACATTCCTTTCTTTGTCTTGCTCTCTCTTAAATCCCTGTCATATTTTTCTTCTAGTCTCCCCTCCCCGAATGTTTTTTCTGAAGTTCCCTCAAACCCACCCACTTTTTTTTTCATATCTCACTTCTTAAAAATCTCCTCAGCTTGCATTGTTTTCAGAAAAAACATATCCATATTTTGCTAAACCCTGATTACCTGTTCTCTTCTTTGGGGTTGGAGTTGGAGGGGTTGGAGTTAAATTCCTGCTAAGTGATGGTTTGGAGGCTAGCTTTCAAGTGTTGTCTTTGAGACACACAGCCCAGAGAAGAGATTTAGTTTTTGAACAAAAATAAAACTAAACTCTGTGTGTGTGTGTGTGTGTGTGTGTGTGTGTGTGTGTAATCAGAAGTAAAAGATCATGTAATAAAAAATAAAGCTCAAAGGACTTCTTTGTAATTTATGACCACTGGGTGATTGCACAGACCTGGGGGCTTCTTGCAGGAACACTGAGGTTTGCATGTGTGACTGGGCGAGGGCATGAAGGCCGGTGGCTCTGTGTTATGGGAGGAGGGGAGACTTTGGAACCTGACAGCTGAATGCTGTGGAAGGGAGTGTTGGAGAGCCAGGGGCCAAGTCCTCCTCCTCCGAGAGCCCAGGGGGTGAGAAGGAACTTAGAACCAAAGTCAATGCCCAGTGTGGTTTTATGTCAGGATCAGGGCAGACACTGGTCATCCTTGTTCACAGCAGAATAATTTGAAATGTCCACATGGCTCACCAATGCTTTTGTACAAAGTTGGTTCTTTTGGGGAAACTTGGATAAAACATTAAATTTCATGACATGAGTTGATGAGTGGGTGTGACAATGGGAGGGGGTGGGGAGCACAGGGTACAGAGAGCAAAAGATCCCCTAAAAAGGTGCCACTCTAAGAAGAGTCCCAAGTGCATATGCAAACAAAACTGAACAACCGTGTGTTGAACCCATGTGAAGCGAACATGGCCTTGGGTGTGATGAGGTGCCTATGATCTTTTTTAGTTTAGCCTTATTGATTTAACTGTGAATCACTGCCCTCTGCCTTTCAAAGAGCCTCACTGGTCATTCTGTCTCACACTCAGTCTTGTCTCCCATATGACAGCTGAAATGATGTATGATCACATGCACATCTAACTGCTCACACCCATGCAGATATTTCAGTGGAAACCCACTTTCTCCCCAGGATAAAGTGAGAACTTGAACTTGACTGCTGAGGGCCTGCAGCTAGCTCAAGCTTGCTGCCCATTCCCCCACCCCCCAACCCTTGCTGGCCCTCTCTACCTGGCCACGAACTTCAGAGAGTGCATGTCACTTCTTCCCATTCATATCCCCCACTCTGTGTGTGGCCCATGCCTGCTTTGTAATGCTCTTCCCACGTCTTGGAATTCTTTCCCTCTTCTCCCCAAATTTCAACCTGTTCCATGTGCTACCACCTCTAATAGGAAAGTTATTCTGTCCACATATTGGCCCTTGGGGGAAACACAAAGTTGACTTGGGATCGTAAATCTGCCTATGGCATAGTAATTAGCAAATATATGGTCATACATTTTGAAAGGTAGACAGACAGGTGCCTTACTTCTGATAGTTCTTGGCCCTTTTCTCTTTGGCCAGAGTGATGACCACTTTACCAGCCAGCTTGTTACCTCTAGGTAGTCCCTCTCCTGGACTGAGCATATGCATTTGTCACAGTATTATGCATCGATTTCTATTTGGTCAAATTTGTAACTGTGGTCAGATGATGCCTTTCCTCTGCATGAAATCCAAATTCTTTGTCTGAGCTTAAAGTCTCTGCATGGTCTGGTTTGTGCCCAATTGGGCATGACAGCTCTCCATATGCCCATGGAAGGCACAGAGGTAGCAGTTGCCCTTCTTTTCCCCCCTGCCAATCATTGCCCTCTGTGTGAGTGGGTTTCTGCCTCAGTGTAACAGCCTTGCATCACAAAACTTCACTGGTGCTGGAGCAGTGCCTTGGAACTCAACTGGTGTGCTGATGACAGTGAACCTGCCCTCACTTTTTGGTCCTCTTGGCAGAACCACACTGGCTCTTCCTTCAGTGGTGGCCAGATTCCAGCTAAGAATGGACAGTTTCTGCAAACATAATGTGCCACCCAGGAAGCCTCCTAAAGCTATGTTTTGAGCCTACTTACTGCAGCAAACTACTTTCAACAGTAACAAGCCTGGACTGGCCAGAATCTTTGGGCCTCTTTATAGACTTAGGTTGATGAATCTGCTTGCCCAGGTCAGCAGGGGCAGTTCCTGCAGCCATCCATGCACTCTCAGAACTGGTTTCCTGGCCCTTCCTCAGGGGCTCCAGTGGTTGAGGTGACATGACATTTTGTGCAGGAGTCCACCATGTGCTTAGCAGTGAAACTGCCCTAAGAAAGGAAGTTATTTCACATGTGAATACAATCCAAAGCAATGCCTTGCTAGTATGGGAGGTTGACATGAACTTAATCTTTGAATGTTCAGAGCTTTAAAAATAAAAATAAAATTAATTGATTATTTCAGAAATGATACAGTGAAACAAATGAAAAAAATCACCTGATGGAATCTTCAGAATAATAATACTTGTTTAGATATAGTGTACATTTATGTCAGTCAAGAATTTTCTGTGGGGGTATTTGCTTCTTTTATCATATTAAGTCTTGATCTTTTGGCCATCACAACTTTATTTGAGCAAATATGGTGAGCCAGAGTGTTCATGGAAAGCGGTTCTTTGGCAATGGTTTGCAAACTAAACAAGTACCCACATTTCAATTACTTCCTGTAACTTTTTACCTAATTTAAAGCCAGGGAACCTCGACTGGGAGGCAGAAGTCTTCCAAGCCCCACTTGATACTGAAATCCTCTTTGTAGTGCTCCAATGTATAGCCTCTGTCCCAGCATCTCTGATGACAGAGAACTCTGTAGTGCTCAAGAAAGACACGCCTGTATTTGTTGGCTTCTAGACTGGCCTTGTATTAAGCCAAAATGTGCCTTCTCATACTCTTCCTTTTCACCTCTTTAGTTTTAATTCTTCCCTGTAGGGCTCCATGGAAGTAAATCCTGGTTTTATCCTGGGTCTTCAGGGAACTCACTGTTGCTAAGCACCACTGACTTGCCTATCCAGGGACTATGTTGCTTAGGAGCCATACTGGCCAAGCCCTGGGATGTCCCCACAGCAGTGAGAAAGTGGAGAAGTCATGCAGTGGCCCTGGCCCAGTGTGGGTAGTAAGGTGTGGTGGGCCAGGTCCTCTCTATTCCAGGCTCCACCCACTCACATGTCGGTGTGGACACCTACTGTGTCATCCTCTTCATGTGGGCTGCCCTGTTAGGCTGTGCTGCATCAAGTTGGTTGGAGCACAGTGACAGTAGTTTTTAAAGTTCAAACCAGAACCTTTTGAGACTGAAAAGGGACATAATAATCATTCCAGAACAATAAATGTAAACAGGGACTGTTCTGGGCCAGCTGGGATGTATGGTCATTTTCCTGAGAGCACATGAGGAGCTGGATCAGGACTCCTGAGGCCTCAGGCTCTGAAGAGGTGTTTAAGAGGGTCTGTTACAACACTCATCCACATGAGAGTCTGATCTGAGGGCTCATTCATTCATTCAATAAACATTTATTGAGTGCCTGCTAAAGTCAGCACTGTGTGAGGCCATCAGGAGGCAGTGGTGAGCAAAGCCAGGCACAGGTTTCTTCTCTCATGGAGCTTGTAGTATTGGAGAGCAGATATCTGCTTAGCAATAATTAAATAACTACTTAATTACAAAAGTGGTGCTATAGAGAAATGCTGTGAGTACACAATAGGGTATAATCTCTTCTGAGTATGGTAGCAATCAGGAAAATGTTTCATGTTAAAGACATGAAGACTCTAAAGTATGAGCAGAATTAGCCAGACTGGGCTGAGTAGAGGAGGGGGCTTTAAGAGAGGGAGAAGGGAACAGTCAGGGCAGGAGAGAAGAGTGTCCAAGGCAGGGCAAACCTTATGGCAGAAACTCCCAGCTGGGAGGAGTTTGGTGCTCATGATGATATGAAATGTGACCACGTGTCTGGGGCACAGTGTCTAAGGTGAGGACTGGATAGAGGCAGGAACATAGGGACAGATGCTTGGGCCAGGTTGCATGGGTCCTGATACCATGCTAAGGACCACAGTTCAGGGATTTAAGAGTTTGAAGTGGTGTTACTTATAGGAAACCATTCTGTGTGGCATGGCAAATGTAGCCCAGCTCCTGATTCAGAAAGCTGATGGGGTGCAAGTTGGCACACAGGAGCTGAGCCCACAGATCAGTTTTCCTGTGGGGAATCAGACCTGCATTGTACCTAGGCTGCTGTGATGCTTATTTTTTCTAAAATTCCCTCACCCTGAATTGAGGCAGCAAATGTTTACTGCATATCTTTAAAGTGACTTCATAAAACCTCTGTGCTAAACCTCCCAAGTATGGAGTGTAACCAGTTCAACCACTTCTCCCCTTTATCTGCAACATCCTTCTTTTAGAAGTAATCAGCTACATTCTTTCCTTTGTTATCTGTAAAGGTAATCACTACAGCGAAACTGTGCATAGTAAATGAGGACCATCCTCCATGTAATATACCCAGAAAAGCAATAAAAACCTGTCCAGACAGGGGTCAGAGCCCTCTCTCTCACTTAGAGAGAAGCCATGCCATTCCTTTTTTTCCACAGGACTTCTGTAGTCTGTGTGAATTTGTTTATTGCAGGCATAGCACACGGACCCCACAGGCCAGAGTCTGCATCAGTTACACAGCTATGCTGGCTATTGTGAGTAGTAGTTTCCTCCCTTCTCACAGTAGTAGCTACTGTGAGAAGGGAGGAAACCTTCAGAATGATTTTGAGGGTGTCATATAGTGGAAGTTATAGGTGCTTTGGTTAGGACAGGAAAAGTAGAGATGGAACAAAGTGGATGGGTTGAAAATATATTTAGGAGACAGGACTGGCAGAGCTCACCAATGCATTAGATGCAAGTGGGGAGGGAGAATGAGAGGTCCAATCTGTAGCACGAAGGGCTTTACCACGGAGGCACCATTTTGTAAGATGAATGAGATGGTGAGGGAGGCGCTGTTGCTGGGACGAGACAGATTGTGTGTTGGAACTGCTGAGATTGATGCCATGTGAAGCCTTCCCACAGGGATGTGAAGTAAGTAGTTGATCTGGAGGACTGGAGCTTGGAGCAGAGATTTGGCCCAGACATAGGTATTAGGGGCATTTATAAATCTATTTGAAACCACAGGAATGGGTAAGAACTTTGAGGGAGAGCTCATAGAGAAGAGAAGTGAGTCCAGGACAAAATCTTGGTAAACTCCAATGTTTAAAGGTTTGGAGAAGGAGGAGGAAGTCTCAAAACAAACAAACAATCAAACAAACAAACCACCCCCAACAGAAAGTGGCCAGAGAATCAGAAGGCAGACAAAGGGAGTAATCAATTTGGAAGCTGAGGGAAGATTGTTTCAAAAAGGGACAAAATGTTTAACTGCCCTAGGATTCTGAGAGGTCAAAAAAATCAAGGCTGACAGGCAACAGGTTCATCAATGTTCAAGTCATTGCTGATCCACAGAATCATTTCAGTGTGAGGGTCCAATTAGAGAAGATTGAGAAGTGCATGGGAGCTGAGGAAATGAAACAGGGAACATGGGGGCGTGAGAGTCGGGCTGGGAGAAGGAGACACAGGGAGCTGGAGGAGAGAGGTGCCAGGGAGGGCTCACTGGGGAAAAGACAAGAGGATGTATTGAGTACTGCTGGGCAGGAATCTTGCCACAGAGAGGCTGAGAGCATAGGAGAAAGGAGACAAATAGAGTAAAGTGCCCGAGAAGTGGGAAAAGAATGGGTATCCATAGGAATTTAGCCCTTTGTTTGATGGAGAGTGTACATTTTAATTGGAAGAAGGTGAAGTGAATGGAAATAGCTGCACATAGGTTCAGACAAAATGGGGTCAGGATGTGACAGAATTCCTGACTGGCGACCTTGTGTTTTCTTTGAAATATGTGAGATAAGTTCATCTGCCAAACGGTGACAGAAAAATCTGGAGATTTGGGGAAAATGGGACTGTATGAAGTTGTTATTTGTTGGGTGGGGGAAAGTATAATTTGGAACTGTTTATTAAGTCCCAAGATGTGAAGATGAACCAGGAGAATTAACCACCTCCTAAGCATTTATAATAAAGTTTTCCCAAGAAGTTGATCAGCTGAACTGGCATTACAGACCGTGGTTACTTTCTTGGGTGCCTGTGCTAGTATTTGAGGCACAATGTTTCTGCCTCACCCTGGAAACCTGTTCTGGACTCAGTTTTACTAGTGAGCATCTGAGATGCTACTCTCATCTTTTTAGTTTATCCGCTCAAAGTATTTTCACAAACTTGTTTCTCTGCTCCCTGTCCAGAGATCTGAAGTTTGGTTTAAAAAAAAAATGCTTTCTGGTAACATCAGTGATCTTACAGTTGAAGCGACAAAGCCTCTACGCTTTGAAACACAGTACATTTTGGTGGTTCTTTTTATGGTTGTTCATGGTTGGGAGGGAGGTGGAGCAGGGCAGGTGGTAGAGGCCAACTTAATTGAGACAGGTAGGCCCCAGATGCAATGCAGTTCAGTGATAGTGACTGTCCTTATCTCTTGTCCAGCTTTAGCACTGTGTTCCTTTGTTGTAGAAATGATGGTCACACTCTGAGGGCCACATCTGGAGGCTTGAGTTACTATACACCTGGAACAAATTGCAGCCACTTCTAATGAGAAGCTATTTAAGGGCCACTGTCCTTCATGGTGTAACTGAACAAAGGTCTGGCTGCCTGCTGCTTTGAAAGTCCATGCTAAAGAGGCAGGTACTGATATTAAGGAAAGTGGTTTTATTCAGGTCTCAGCAACCTGGAAGATGGGGAACTCTGGTCTGAAAGCCCATCTCCTGGGACGATGGGACACTCATGTCACAACTCATCTTTCTATCTCAGAGCAGGCAGGGGTTTTGATGAGAGACAAGGAGAGCAAAGAGACCAGGGAGAGAGGCTGTGGACTTCAGACAGTGTCCTCACTGGTCCTTATATGGATCATTATTGTCAGTGTGCTGGAACAGTTTGGTGCCAGCCAAATTCTTGCAGTTGGGTGACCTGTCATGGTCATTTGTTGTACAAACAAAAAGTGGAACTGCTGGCACCTGCAAAATGCTTACAAAGAAACTGTCAGTATGTGAGTTCTTTTTTTTCAGTTTGTTAGTATATTTTATTCTGTGGCAATGCCACAGAGATTCAGGGAATTCAGAAATCTGGAATAAAAGTTGTTCCAAACTACCATATTGATGGATGGCCTAATTTTGACTTGTGTTGGTCTGAGGTGCCCCAGCAGTGGGCCTCAGCCTTTGGGGAGGGGTTAGCAGAGGGGGAAGGGGCAGGGAGAGGAATATTGATCTGGAGGTTGTGGTTCAGTGGTGTAGGACTTCCAGTGAATTCTTTTCTGAACTGTGTAAACTTCATGTCCTGATATTAAGAGTGTGTAGTAGAAAGATAATAGCTATTCATAAATATAAACACTGCTGATGCACACCAGCTCTTGGCTTCCAACATCCCACAGTCTTGCCAATCTAATCTCTAATTCCCGACAGGAAACTTCCACTCTACCTACGCAGATCAGATGAGGATGAATCACCCTTAAACGTGTTCAGAGCACTTCTCACTCAGCATTTTCCTTCACCTTGACACCATCAATTTCCCAAAGACAGGGGTGATGCCTCATATGTATTCATATTCTCAGTATTCACACTTAGTACTTTTCTGATGTTACTTACCTCCTTGAATTTTCAGAACAGCTGCTCATAAAGACTAGACATTGAAATTGCTATTGAAATGTCTAAAGTTTGGGTCTTTTCCCTTTGGTTATGACATCATAAAATTCTATTTCCTGTCTGCACTTAGTAGACACTAGCAGCTGTTGGGAACTGCCTTGCCTGGTTTCAGAAGCTGTAACCCCCACCAAGGCTAAGGCTGAGGGAGCGACCTTGGACTGTAAGCCACTAAGGAGAAAAAAGCTTATCTCCCTGGCAGGAGTACTGCTTCTGCTACTTCATCCATAACTGGCCCCCAATGCTTGGTCGGCTAGCCAATGATGGGTAAGATTCCCCAAGGAGAGAATGACCTAAGACAGGCATGATCACATGGGAGACCCCCAAGGAAGGACTTTGGGGGCTACAGCAAAAGTGGGTGATGGACCCTCGCTCCTCTGCTTTGAGATAGCCTGAGTCCTCCTTGTCTGCGAGAAAATCTCATAATCTCTTGGCTGCCTTACTTCCCTTGCTCCACCTAAGCCTGAAACAATGACAGAGGGTGGTGCAGCTCTGTGCTGAAAAGGGTGGGTTCCCCAGGTGATCAGGCCTAAGAAAGAATATGTAAAACCCTGTGAAACCTGCTTTGTTTAGAATGCTCTCAATTAAATGATAAGGGTCCAAACAAGAAGTTAGTTTGTTTCTCAAAGTTTTATAGCTCTTTAGCTATCTGACCCTGACTCAAAATAGGCCCCCAGAGTTCTTTGTTATTTATTGTTTGATCCTTACTGCCTGACAATGATTAATGAGCTTTATTTGTATTCCTGTGCAAATGAACCCAATAAAAGCTGTTGGGGAAAAGACTCTTGGCCCTTCTCCTTTGAGAGATCAGTCACTTTTCCTCCCCAAGCAGATCATATCTTGGTAGATTTATTCTCATCCCTGGCGGCCGGGGTGGGGGTGGGGTGGGCCCTGCGAGTGAAGCCCCCCCACAAGTAGCATTCTGGTGGTTCTTTTTTTTTTTTTTAAGATTTTTAAAAAAGATTTTATTTATTTATTTTTAGAGAGGGAAGGGAGGGAGGAAGAGAGAGAAACATCAATGTGTGCTTGCTGGGGGCCATGGCCTATAACCCAGGCATGAGCCCTGACTGAGAATCGAACCTGCGATAGTTTGGTTCACAGCCCACGCTCAATCCACTGAGCTACACCAGCCAGAGGCATTCTGCTAGTTCTTATTGCCCAGACCCAGCTCTCTTCTCTTTTCCTCTCCACTACCTCTCTACTAAGTGAATAAGAGGAGTTAATAAGAGGAGGTAAGAAGTGTAAACCATTTGTAAAACAAATGTTTAGTACTTATGAGTTAAAGAAGGTGCTTAAAGTGTGCTTTATCGCTTGTGAATTTTATTCCAAACAACAAGGAATTTGAAGCATAATGTATATAATATGGTATAGTGTGCCCTCTGCTGGCTTCCTTCAGAATAGCAGAGCGCCTTGGTTAACCTGTTCTTGTCACATTAAGGGAAAAAGAAATAAATGGCTTTGCACAAAATCTAGAAATTTAGCCTCTTGGAAATCTGAAGACACAGCATGTTAATTTCCCTTGGGTCCTCCTTCCTGCAGCTGCATGTTTTCCTTGTTGTCACTCTCTGCAGGCCCTTAGGGTTCAGTCTTCTCTGTGTTCTTCTCCTCTACTTACTTTCCAAACTGCAGACTTTCTTATCATTTGTCACATAACTCGGCCTCTTTGAGATTTTCTTTATTTGGAGTTTTAATCCCCATTATCCTTTTGCTTTCCTTTTAGTAAAGATTTGCAAGGGAGCAGTGCTATAAACATGCACTACCCCCCACCGTGTTTTATCATTAGATCTTTTATGATTTTGAGTCTTTTCTGCTCCAAATGCTTTGCTCTCTTCTTTGGGAACACCAGTGTGAGCATGTTAGATTTTCTTCCAGGTCCACTCATATCATGATAATCGTGATAAATGCCTTCTCATGCTCTCAGTCCTGAGTATGGTCTCTCTGACTATGTTTTAAACCAGGCTATTATTTGTGTGTTTCTTACTTCCATTGCCATTTTCATCTTTTAAAAAAGTACCTTTGCCTTCTATTTATTCTCTGAGAAGATTGCTTTGGACCCTAGTATATTTTTATTTCCATGTCATAGTTTTACTGATCAGAGTGGGATTTGGCCACCTGTTGCCAAACACAAGCATAACACAAAAGTTGGTGAGGAAGGAAAACAGTTTTTATTAAAATGTTGCCCAATTTGGGAGGGTGGAGAGCTCCCTGACTCCAGGCCATTCTCTTCCTCAAAACAAGGGAAGAACCCAGGCTCCTCCAGAACCAGAGACAGTGTCCAGAAACGCTATTCAACTTTTAGCTCTCCTGGAGCCCAAGGCTGCTATGTGAATGGCTCTAGAACTTGAGGCTTCTTTCCTGGAGTGCGCATGTGTGGGTGCCAGTGCTGCCCCCACTTTGCTGCAGCTACTTCTCTCTCCTGGGGTCTAAGGCTCCTGTTCAAGCACTACAGCTGGTCATTCAGAGGGAGCTCTGTTGGCAGGGCTGCTGGTGCCTAAGGCTGCTCATGTCCCCAGGTTTGGCGAGTGTTCTGAACAGTGTGTTCATGTGCTGATCTCAGAGCTAGAGAAGGGGTACAGTCTGAGACTGTTTTTGCAGCATGGAGCGCAGCACCCCATGGGCTGCTGCCAGGGCAAGCAGCCCCAGAGCACAACCCAGCACAGGGGACTTGGCCCGCAAACTCTCCTACCCATGACAGGGTGAGATAAGGGAACCAGTAGGGCCTGGTCTCTGCCCACCCTCTGTTTAAATCTTCAGGCCCTAAATCTCATGTGCTCTGGAAGTGTCCCACTTTCTAGCCAGTCCTGTGGATCTGTACCTCCCCCTGATCTCTGGGGAGGGATTTTTTTTCTTTGTTCATCACACTGGTCAGCCTGCAAGAGCATCTCTGCCCTGGATTAGCTTGGTTGCTTGGACAGGGTGATACTGGCATGCTTGTTTTGTTTACTCTTTATGCAGGGGTATGAAAATCTAGCATGTGCTGTCCTGTGGCATTGTTTTCTGTGACCCCTCCCTCACTCTGGGGTCTGGACTCTCACATGCTTCCTTGGGGGTCCTGCCCCCATCCCCAGCGATCCTGCCAGATCCCACTGTATCAATAGCATGTGTGTGTGTATAATCTCTTTCAGACTAGGGAGAACTATTTGTCTAAATACTGCCTCTTTTTCTTATTCAGTATTTCTTAGGATATGCATTGTCCTCTGACTTTCACCTAATGTTAATTTCCTCTTGAAATATATACTAGTGGTTCATTCTGATTATTACTCATTTTTAAGTATTACTCAAGACTTATGTGGGGAGGGCAGTGTTACCTTTCAAGAACTGTTTGCTCCTGAACACGGCTTCTGTGTGTGCAGCAGAGGAGTTAGTATTTCCTACGTACACTGAGGTACAAAAACCTAACTTCTGCTCTGAGTTCCTCTGCCAGCTGTGTCCTTGAACCCTATGGGAATTTTATTCCATTGTCTCGATAGTACTGGCTGTCAGTATTTCCAGAGTTGTCTCAGAGATTTGACTCATTGTCCTTGAACTCTGGTGAGAAAATCCTACAAAGTACCATATATTCAAATGTCAGTAAGAGTGAGCAGTTTGATTCAAGTGGATTGGCTGACCTGGTGGCAGTCCTGAACCTGGGATCCACCCTGTCCTTGTATAGCTGGGGCCCTAGCCAAAGGAAGGGAACCCAGAGAGAGGCCTACAGGACAGAACGAATGTGTGAACTCAACAGAAGGCTGCTTCAGTTACCTGAGATGACCCTGGAGGAATTTGCTGTCATTCTGGTTCAGTGCCTGCTGGGGGCCCCTGCCTGAAGTGTATTACAAAGCTAGCAGAGCAAAACTTTCCAGACAGAATAGAATTGGAATAAAAGTAAGACTGTCCTACTTGTAGGTGGACAGAAAGAGGGTATTTTGGCAGAAAGTGCTCTTCAATTGGTCAGAATATGCTTCTTCTCAACCAGCCAGCCTCAATAAGACCACAGACTTGAGGTGTGAATGTATGTTTTCCTTATCCGTTGCTGCATAACAATGCACCACAAAACTTACAGGTTTATTAATCTGGCACTCTGTTGCTATCTCTGCTGGTTCTGTGGATTGACTGGGCTCAACAAGGTGATCTGAGGGTCTCTGGGGTTGCAGCTAGAAAGAGGCTGAGGTGGGAGTCAGATAAAGGCTTAGTTGGCTTTAAAATACTTAATCTGCTGCTGCCGCTGCTTCTTAAAGCAGTCCCTTTAACATTTGTTGTAATCTGGTTTGGTGGTAACATACTCCTTCAGGTTTTTTCTTGTCTGTGAAGTTCTTTATTTCTCCTTCAATTTAAATGATAGTCTTGTTGGGTAAAGTAGTTTTGGTTGTAGATCTTTGCTTTTCAAAACTGATTATTTCACACGAATTCCTTCTGGCCTGAAATGTTTTTGTTGACAGTCTTATGGGAGCTCCTTTGTGGGTAATTAACTATATTTTTGTGTGTGTGAGGCTTTTAAGATTCTCTTGTCTTTAGCCTTTGCCATTTTAATCATGATGTGCCTAATGTGGGCCTCTTTGAGTCCATCTGGTTTAGGTTTTTCTATGTTTCCTTGGCTTGTAGGTCTTTCTTCTTTATCAAGACAGGGAAATTTTTGGTAATTATTATTTTAAATAGGTTCTTGATCCCTTGTTTTCTCTTTTTCCTTCTTGATCCCTTGCTTTCTCTTTTTCCTTCTGGTACTCCTGTGATATGTATGTTGTTATACTTCGTGTTGTCCCAAACGACCCTTAAGTTATCCTAACTTTTTAATATTCTCTTTTCTTTTTGCTGTTCTGATTAGGTGCCTTTTTTCTACCTTGTCTTCCAAATTGCTGATTTGTTACTCTGCTTCATCCAACCTACTGCTTATTCCTTCCAGTGTATTCTTCATTTCAGATATTGTTTTCTTTATTTATGATTAATACTTTTATATGGTTTGAATGTCCTTTTCTTTGATGTTGAGCATCCTTATAATCATTTACTTTAAGCTCGATGCCCAATAAATTGCTTGCCTCCATTTTATTTAGCTTTTTTCCCTAGAGATTTCTCCTGTTCTTTCATTTGGGGTCTGTTTCTTTGTCTCCCCATTTTGGCTGCCTCTTTGTGTTTGTTTCTGTGGATTGGATAGATCTCATATCACTTTCCATTTTTGTGGGTTGCCCTTATAGGTACTGGGTGACCTGTGGAGTCCAGTCATGCAGTCTTTATGACCACTTGAGCTGGGTGCTTCAGGAATGTTCATTGTATGGGTTATGTGTGCTGTCCTGTAATATTTGGGTCTTGATTGCTATTGGCCAATTTGTGCATGGGATCAGCCCTTAGGCTGGCTGACTGTGAGACTCAACCCCAGCCATGCTGTGTGAGCTAATGTGCAGGTGCTGATGACACAAAGCAGAATTCCTCTCTGCAAGATTGGGTGCCTGCCAAGATCGCCCTTTGATTATGCTGCTTGTAGGATTCTGCTCTGATGCTGTCTGAAGCTGGCCACTGCTGTGCTGATTCTGAGCTTCTTGGAAGGGACTTTGGTGCAAGCCAATGTAAGATGCTGCCTGTGGCTGTCCCCTGGCTATCCCTTTGGAACTATAATTAACCTACCTTTTAGGGCTGCCTCTGCTGGGCCTGGGTGCATGTAGGAAGGACCATGCTGTGCACCAAGACTGGCTTTTATCTTCAGTGGCTTGGGGGCAAGTCAGCAAAAGTCTCAAGGCATCCCAGTGAGATTCACCTCCTTCTGCCTCCACCTGTGTCTGCCTGTTAGGCTCAGTCACCGAAAGAGCCTCTGGCTGTACTCCTTGGTGGGTGTAAGCTCCCCAGGGTGAGGTGAGTTGAAGTCCAGAGAATCAGGTTTTCCTCTAGGCTGATGCCACATGGAGGAGAGCGCTCCAGCCAAAATAGGTGGTATGTGCAGTATGAGAGTGACTCAGCATAGGGATCCTGGTGATTGTCCCTTTACCTCTTTCCCCAGAGCCACAAATCCAAGAGTCTCTTCATAAGCCTCTAGTCTGCTCCATCTTCTTTCTGCTGGAGCCCAGGGTGAGTGGCTGTGTATAAAATTTTGTGCATTGGCCCTTCAAGAGGGTGCCTGTGTCTCCAGCAGACTCCTGTCTTTCACTGGCAGACAGAAACCCCACTACTTTTCAGTGAGATGTTATGTGGGTGACTTTTCTCAGCTCTTATGGGCTGGGGAATCTGACTTGGGAGTTAGATCCCACACTTTTTAGGAGATCCCCCTACAACTGAGATATCCCTCTAGAACCTCAGCCACTGCCCATAGGAGAGGGGCTAGCCCTTTTTCCATATCTGCCCTTTGTACTAGTCTTGATGTGGCTTCTTCTATAAACCCTTGGTTATAAAACTTCTCTTCAGCTACTTTTCCTGTGGTTTTTCAGGATGATTTTTCTATAATTTAGTTGCAGTTTTAGTTTGGTCCTGGGAGGAGGTAAGTGTAGCATTTACCTACTTCACCATCATCTTGAATCTCCTCCAACTTTTATTTCAGTTAATCACCCCTCCTCCCTACCTTACTCCCACTTTGAAGACTCACTTAGCAAAGAAAAGTTCTTTCCATAAAACATCTGAGATAGTCACTGGTTCTAAATGCAAGGAGGGCTAGATGTATGTGGGGGAGGTGGGAGGGTACTATCTCAGGACAATCACTAGGTTTCTGCCTTGCGTAACTGTGTTTTGTCTGGTGTGATGCCCAGGTTTATTGGGGATGATGATAGGTTTTGTTGATAATATGATAAAATTGTATACTTTTTTTTACATAGTTAAAATATATTTTGGAATTGAGTAGGTAGTTGGGGCCCAAGGAAGACTTTTGAGTCACTGTGTGGGATATATCCATTGAACGCTCAGTTGAGTGAGGTCCTGTGTTGAATTCCTGTCATATGCACATAATTTTCGTGGGGCTTAAATTTTATTTCTGAATTACAGGAAGATAAAAATTCTCTTTAGCAAAACTAGATACATTTTATTTTGGGGGGAGTATTAAGAATTACCTGTTTTTCATTATAAATAATTAATAATTTTCTGGATACATTTGAAAGTAGATTGTTTATATGTCAGTTTTGTAGACTTTTAGCAAATTTGATCAACTTTTGTTTTACTACAAACCCATATAAGTGTAAAGTATCTTCAATAGCTGTTTTGTTAAGTATTAGCATATGGAAATGGTATTTCATGTGTTCAAAATGTAGCCTTAATAGTTAAATATATGAAAAGCTTAAAATACTAAGATTTCTAACTGGAATGATATAATTGGGACATTGTGCTCATAGATTGTTGTGATATTATTTTGTATTAAAGCAGGATCTGTGATAAGCTCATGGTGACAATTAAAAATGATAGATACATGTAATCCTCCCATATTAATTTTCCATTTCTGCCCAACAGATAACCAAAATCCTAGCAGCTTAAAACCACACTCACTTATCATCTCTCAGTTTTGTTGGTCAGAGGTCCTGCACAGTGCAGCCAGATTCCCTGCTCAGGGTCTCTCCAGGGTGGCATCACAGTGCCAGGTGGGGCTGTGACCTCCTTCTTGGCTCGCTGGTTGTTGGAAGAATTCCTTTTCTTGCAGCTGTAGGCTGCAGTTTTGTCATTGACTGTTGGCCAGGGACCACTCTCAGCTCTAGAGGTACCTGTAGTCCCTTGGCATAGGCCCTCTGGGTGATTCACAATATGGTAGCTTGCTGCAGTTTAAGGTTGGCAAGAGCACAGCTCTCTTGACACCCACTCTCTAACTTTCTAAGGCCCACTGATTAACTCAGGCCCATTCAGACAGTCTTTCTTTGATTCATTCAAAGTCAGTTGTTTGGAATCCTCACAGGAGTGATATTTCATCATATTCAGCGGTCATGCCCACTTTCAAGGGGAAGTTATACAGGGAGTGTATATGATGAGCAAGAATCTTGGGGGACAATCTTAGAATTCTGCTCCCATGCCCAACTTATAAATCAACTTTGCTTCCATAATTTAGCAAGTTGAACTTTGGAGATTCAGAATGCATTTCTCCAATGGGTCCTTTTTTATGAGGCAGTAAGTTCATGGGGCAGACTACAAAATTGAAATTAATTCATAATGTCATTTAATTGTTCATTTTATTAAAATACCACTAGTGTATTCTAATGCAAATATTAAAAAAATAACAGAAAAATAGAGTATAACATGTTAGTATTTTTAATTTGAATTATAGTATCACCTTTCTCCCTCTATATTTTAACAATTCAGAATGCTTGCTCTTGAAACAACAAGAAGACAAAGAATGCAAATAAATAATATGATCATTAATAAATAAATAACAACCCAAGGGTAAACTCTTTCATGTCCTCACAACTGTGAACCTGCTTTTGCCAGCCCCAGTATAATACAGTGTCACTGGGAGATGGTGATCTGATTAGCCTTAGATGGGATTAGGGTTGGGGAGGCAAGAAAGGGGTAGGGCCTTGGAGGATCAGAGGAAGATTTTTGGAGATCCTTTCCTCTTCATTCTGTCCTCTGAGTGGGTTGGAAGAAAAGGTGAGTGTGTGAGAGTAGACCGAAAAAGATGAATGCACAGGATCAAAGGTGGAAGGAATAACTTTTCTAGCCTTGATCTTTGTCCCTTTCCCTGCTGCCCATTTTTGGTACCAGGAGCTGGTGGGCTCACTGAGGAAGTAGGGAGCTTGTGACAGTGAGGACAGAGCAGGAGAAGTAATTCTTTAGTGGGAGGCAGTGCTGGCAGGGCATCTGGATGGCCTGTTGGTGGAAGGAAATAAATCTGGGGTGATTAAATGGAGAGTTTTTCTCTCTAATACATTTCATAAGTACTAGTAAAGCAGTTTGTTGAATTTGAAAGATACCGATTAATGAATGATCCTTACCAGACTTAAACGTCTCCATTCAAAGTAACCTGTCCATAATTTCTCTTGCTTTTGTCTGTCTGATGCTAAAAGGGGAAGTTGAGCATTTAAAAGACAAGCCATATAAGCAAAGCTCATGGAAACATGGATTACTGAGCAGGCATTAAAATGCCTGATATCTTCTTAATTTCTCTAAAAAACTGTCATATCAAATACACCACAGTGATGACCTCTGTTGTAGATCATTCAGACCTGGCTTGCTTTACATTTATTTATATTTTGTAGGGAAAGAAATTTTATTTTCAAGGATTTATGTACATAATGGTGAATGAAAAATTGTGTTTCGACTATAAAAAGCTCACTTTATTCCAACCCAGCATTCAAGGTTTATGGTGATACCAGTTTGAATCTGGAGTGTTGTTGCTATTCCCATTCTTCCATTCCTAAAAGACGGTCTTAGAGGAACACTTTCTACAATTTCCAGTCAAAACTATGACACATCAAACAAAGTAATGAGTTAAACAAGTTTCTGCTTATATGGTCATATAAAATGAAATAAACTGTGTATTTTTTTTGTTTTGTTTGTTTTTTTTTGCTACAAATTGCCTTCACTCTGTGCACTTTTGGTATATTCTGGAATAAAAACATCTCAAAATATTATGATTCAAGAGTCAAGATGACCCACTCAGGAGGCTATAAAAATTGGTTTGAATAACTAGAACTGTGAAATGAAACCAGTTTAAAATATGAAATAGTTCTAAGCACCAAGCTTAAAGACATTAGCCCTAGTAGAAAACAGAAATCATTAAAGCTACACAATAACAAATGCAAACATCCTGAACCTGTATTTCCAGCAAGTGACACCCCATTGGCCAACAGGTCTCACTCACAGCCATGAGGTGTAACTCTTCTTTCTCTTTTCCTTTCTCTCATATGGAAGATCCTCAGAAATGACCATGGAAAACCTATGAATCATTGGTATTTACCCTGTCAACCAATTCCTGAAGAGATAACAGCCACAACTCTGAGATGATTATACATGTAGTGTTTAGGTGATGAATTTCTATACTTCAAAAAACTCTGAAAGACTGAACTGTCTATTTCAGAACCTAACTTCCTAGCAGCTTTTGTCCTTTTGAAGTAAGACAAAGGACAATTTACTGCTACACAGGGGTCAAATACAGCTAACTTGTCCATGGTCAAGTTTTACTTGAATAGACAATACAACTGGCAGACCTATGTACATGCTTGCTTTTTACAATAATTTTTGATGAACTTTTTTAAAAATAAAGAAATTCTAGGCTAAAAAATGTAATATTTGATCTTTTTGCTGATGTAAGGAGGAGGGGATGTAGAAGTCTCCCCTTCAAATTTTGAGTCATCTGAAGTGATTTGCTCAGGAGTTATGATACTCTATGGAAAAGTCATCAGTCCAGTTGCAAGGCTTTGTTTTCCTTTACTTTAAAAACACCCTCATTTTATTCATCTAAACTGTCCAAATATGCATATGAATGTCAGCAACTTCTCTCACTCACTTGAATTCCTCATTTTCTTATATACAGAAATTACGAAGGACAGCTAAAGAGGATTATAATATGAAGAAATTAAGAGTTGGCCAAGAAAAACAGGTAATCAACTAAAAATGGCCATAATAATCCAGATTTAAACAAAGAATACATATGTATCATGGATAACATGATAAAACTTCCATCTAATATCATAATTAATTTATACTAGATGACTTTACTAGTATATGAATTAATATACTAGATTTATGTCTTCTACCCTAGCTGTAAATATATTAAACAATTATTTCTTCAATCATTTCTCTTTCCCCTAGTGGTGGGATTTAAAACTGATTAATAGTATTTAGCAATTCAGTAATTTAGAAAATATAAAAAGGCAAATAGAAATAGTGGTTTTAGGAAAATAGAAACAGTATTGATTTTCACGTACTACTTGTTGGGGTGAAGTCTTCTTTTGGGAGTACTGGTGAATAGAACATTTTGTATTTTCTGAGTTACTGCTTTCTGGTCTCATCACAGACGGAAAACTCCCAAATCTCATGTAGACCCAGATTATCTTGGCAAAACTCTCCAGCTCCCAGCACACAGCACAGTGATTTCATCTGTTCTCTTTTTGCAATGTGGACCATGTTGCTCACTTATGTTGCCTTATGGGTATACGAAAGATAAATTTCCAAAGCCAAAATATTTCTGGGCATTGTGCAAACCCTGTTTCCCACCCTCCTCTAATCTTCAAAATCTAAATCAAAACAGTGGGGGGAAAAGTCAAGTCTTAAAAATTCTCTCTTTCTAAGAGATCTGAATACAGCTTATGTCCTTCCCTAATGACCTTCAGTTATAAATGATCCTGGTGAGAGCTGAGGAGTAAAATAAATGACAGGTTTTTAAGCAGGAAATATGTAATGTTATCACCAAAGGGTTTAATTTATCTGTACATGATATGCTGTCTGTGAGGATTGAGTTAAGGAAGTCCCCTGAAGCATAAGTAGTGTTTTTGACCATGATTTTTCCCCACACATGGTTGGGGCATATGTTGTGGTATAACCCTGAGGACTTGGATGATTTTAGCTGAACTCTTCTATGCTGGGCCCCAACCCCCAACATGTTCTTTATCCTTGTCCCCTTGGTTGGCAGTTAATGAGATGGATGCTTTGGAGTTCATTTTATAAACAGGATGTAAAAGACCATGATGATACAGGTGATTGCCCCATGCAGCCTGGTTCCAATCACAGCACCTTTGTAAAACACACCCAAACCTCCCTTCTTAGATAGCAGCCAGTTTTTGAGATGAGGAACTTTCTTGAAGTGGGCACAGGTGTAAACAAAGAGCAAACCAAAGACCAGAATACCATCCAAGGAGTACACATCTGTCATGGTTGCTAGGCTGAGCCCTGGCTAGGGAGTCTAGGATCAGCAGTGGCAGCTAAAGGCAGGGCAACCCAGCTCCTACTGGACACTTCCTGAGTCCAGCCACAGTGATGGGTAGGAGCCACAGTACGTAGGCAATTACATTTCTTTGTTTTGTCTTTAGGTTTGATGAGGTGGCCCTCTCTATACAGAAAGAAAAAAAATGTTAATAAAAAAACTGAGAATTATCCAACTTGTTATAAGGTATGTTTTGAAAGTGCTTATTTTTGGCTTTACATCATATAATTTTTCATATTGCATTAATATGTACCTATAACCAGACTTCTGGCCAAGATGGAGGTGTAGGTAGACACACTGTGCCTCCTTGCACAACCAAGATAGGGACAACAACAATTTAGAAACAGAATAACAACCAGAACTGACAAAAAAATTGAACTGTATAGAAGTCGGACAACCAAGGAGTTAAAATAGACACATTCATCCAGACCGGTAGGAGGGGTGGAGTTGGGCAGCCAGGTGGAGAGGGGTTGTGGAACAAAGAGCATTGGGACTGGTGTAAGGCATCCTGGGAGGGCAACACCGCAGCAGGCAGACCCTGGGTGTGCAAGCAGCAGCTGGCAGACCCTGGCCAAGGGGTGGCAATGAGCAGACCCAGCAAGGTGGCGACTGTGAAGCAAGGCACTGCGTGCAAGGTGGCTGGCTGACTGGGCAGTCCCAGGGTCCCAGTGCTGGGAAATAGAGCCTCAGTGTACTGATTGAAAACACCTGTGGGTCTTGAGGCACAGGGAGAGACTCCCAGCCTCACAGGAGAGGTCATTGGAAAGACCCACGGGGTGCACAAGCCCACCCACAAAGGAACTAGCACCAGAAAGGCCCAGTTTGCTTGGGGGAAACAGGAGAAGGGACTGAAGTCTGACAGAGAGCAGAGCAAGTGCCATTGTTCCCTCTTGGACTCTGCCCCCACATACAGCATCACAACTCAGTGACTGGACTGACCTGCCCTGGTGAACACCTAAGGCTCTGTCCCTCATACGTAACAGGTGCAAAAAAAAAAAAAAAAAAAAGATGGCTCAAACAGAAGAACAAATGAAAGCTCCAGAACCAATACTTTTAAGTGACTGAGAGATAGCCAACCTATCAGACGCAGAGTTCAAACCACTGGTGATCAGGATGCTCGCAGAATTGATTGACTTTGGTCACAAATTAGATAAAAAAATGAAGGCTACAATAAGTGAAATAAAGAAAAATGCACAGGGAACCAATAGTGATGGAAAGAAAGCTGGGTCTCACATCAATGGAGTGGACCAGAAGGAAGAAAGAAACATACAACCAGAAAAGAATGAAGAATTAAGAATTCAAAAAAAATGAGGAGAGGCTTAGGAACCTCCAGGACATCTCTAAACATTCCAACATCCGAATTATAGGGGTACCAGAGAGGGAAGGGGAAGATCAACAAGTGGAAAATTTATTTGAACAAATAATAAAGGAGAACTTCCCCATTCTGGCAAAGGAAATAGACTTCCAGGAAGTCCAGGAAGCTCAGAGAGTCCCAAAGAAGTTGGATCCAAGGAGGAACACACCAAGGCACATCATAATTACATTAGCCAAGGTAACAATGAAGGAGAGAATCCTAGAAGCAAGAGATAAGGAAACAGTAACCTACAAAGGAGTTCCCATCAGGCTGGCAGCTGATTTCTCAAAAGAGACCTTGCAGGGAATAAGGGGGTGGAAAGAAGTATTCCAAGTCATGAAAGGCAAGGACCTACATCCCAGATTGCTCTATCTAGCAAAGCTTTCATTTAGAATGGGAGGGCAGATCAAGTGCTTCTCAGATAAGGTCAAGTTAAAGGAGTTCATCATCACCAAGCCCTTATTTTATGAAATGTTAAAGGGACTTATCTAAGAAAAGAAGATTAAAAAAAACATGTATAGTAAAAGGACAGCAAACTCATAATTATTAACAACCACCCCTAAAACAAAACCAAAAGAAACTAAGCAAACAACTAGAACAGGAACAGAACCACAGAAAGGGAGATCACATGGAGGGTTAGCAACAGGGGAGTGGGAGGAGGAGAGAAGGGGAAAAGATATGGAAAATAAGTAGTATAGATGGTAGGTAGAAAATAGACAGGAGGAGGGCAAGAATAGTATGGGAAATGTTGAAGCTAAAGAACTTATGACACATGGACATGAACTAAAGTGGGGGAATGTGGGTGGGAGAGGGTGTGCAGGGTGGAGGGGAATAAAGAGGGGTAATGGGACAACTGTAATAGCATAATCAATAAAATATATTAAAAAATATATATACCTATAACCAGATTCTATAGATACTTGTATATTTTTAAATTATATTTATTATTTTTTTCTAGAACTTGTGTTCACATGTTTTTATTGTTGTACTTGAACAACCATTTCCCCCTCCCCCACCACTACTCCTCCCCACCTCGGCTATCCCTACCACCCACCCTTGATCTTACCCCCTTTTGGTTCTATCCATGTGTCCTTTGTACATGTTCCTGAAAACACTTCCCCATTTTTCCCCCATATCTCCTCCCTCCTCCTCTCTGGTTACTGTCCATTTGTTCTTAATTTCAATGTCTCTGGTTATATTTTTCTTGCTTGCTTGTTTTGTTGATTAGGTTCCACTTATAGGTCAGATTATATTGTATTTGTGTTTCACTGCCTGGCTCATTTCACTTAGCATAATGTTCTCCAGTTCCATCCATGCTGTCAGGAAGGGTAGGAACTCCTTCTTTCTTTCTGCTGCATTGTATTCCATTGTGTAAATGTACCATAGTTTTTGGTGCACTCATTTGCTGATGGGCACTTAGGTTGCTTCCAGCACTTGGCTATTGTAAACTGTGCTGCTATGATCATTAGGGTGCAGAGGTTCTTTTGAATTGGTGTTTCAGGATTCTTAGGGTACAATCCCAGCAGTGGAATGTCCAGGTCAAAAACACAGTTCTGTTTTTAGTTTTCTGAGGCAATTCCATACTGTTTTCCATAGTGGCTGGACCAGTCTGCATTCCCACTATCAGTGTTCCAGGGTTCCCTTTTCTTCACAACCTTGCCAGCACTTGTTTGTTGATTTTGTTATAATGGCCATTCTGACTGGTGTGAAGTGGTATCTCATTGTGGCTTTAATTTGCATCTCTCTGATGGCTAGTGATGTTGAGCATCCTTTCATATATCTCTGGGCCCTCTGTATGTCCTCCTTGGAAAAATGACTGTTTAGACCCTTTGCCCATTTTTTAATTGGATTATTTGTCTTCCTGGAGGGAAGTCATTTGAGTTCTTTATATATTTTGGAGATCAAACCCTTGTCCAAGGCATCATTTGTAAATATATTGTCCCATAGGGTTTGTTCCCTTTACATTTTGCTGATTTTTTTTTTTAGTTGTGCAGAAGCTTTTTATTTTGTTGAAGTCCCATTTGTTTATTCCTTCCTTTGTATCCCTTGAGCTAGGGGACATATCAGTAAAAATTTGCTATGTGGAAATCTGAGATTTTCCTGCCTATGTTCTCTAAAATTTTTATGGTGGTGCAACTTATATTTAAGTCTTTCATCCATCTTGAGTTTATTTTTGTGTATGGTGTAAGTTGATGGTTGAGTTTCATTCTTTTTTCACATGTAGCTGTCCAGATTTCCAATGCTATTTGTTGAAGAAGCTATTTTTACTTCATTTAATGCTTTTGTCCCCTTTGTTGAATATTAATTGACTATAGAGACCTGGGTTTATTTCTGGGTTCTCTATTCTTTTCCATTGATCTATATGTCTGTTCTCATGTGAGCACCAGGCTGTTTGGATTACAGTGGACTTGTAATACCTTTGGTTATCAGGTATGGTGATCTCTCCTACTTTGTTCTTCTTTCTCAAAATTGCTTAGGCTATTTGGAGTTGTTTATCGTTTCATATAAATTTTTTTTAAAGATTTTATTTATTTATTTATAGAGAGGGAAGGGAGGGAGGGAGGGGGAGAGAGAGAGAGAGACATCATTGTGTGGTTGCTGGGGGTCATGGCCTGCAACCTAGGCATGTACCCTGACTGGGAATCAAACCTGCGACACTTTGGTTCGCAGCCCGTGCTCAATCCACTGAGATACGCCAGCAGAGCTTCCATATAAATTTTTGAAATATTTGTTATATATATGTGAAATATGTCACTGGTATTGTAATAGGTATTGCATTATGGGTAGTATGGACATCGTGATGATGTTAATTCTTACAATCCAAGAGCATGGTACATGTTTCCATTTGTTTGTGACTTCCTTAATTTCTTTCTTCAGAGTTGTATAGTTTTCTGAGTATGGGTCTTTTAATTCCTTTGTTAGGTTTATTTCTAGGCACTTCATTTTTCTTACTGCTATATCAAACGATATTTTTTTTCCTGATTTCTCTTTCTGATATTTCATTGTTGGTATACAAAAATGCCTTTGATTTATGAGTATGACTTTGTATCCTGGTGTTTTGCCAAATTCACTTATTAGGTTGAGTAGTTTTTTGGTGGAGTCTATAGAATTTTCTATGTATGCTATCATGTCATCACCAAACAATGACAGTTTTGCTTCCTCCTTTCCAATTTGGATGCCTTTTATTTATTTTTCTTGTCTGATTGCTGTGGCTAGGACTTCCAGTACTATGTTGAATAGATGTGGTGAAAGCAAACATTCTTGTCTTGTTTCTGATCTTAATGGGAAAGCTCTTAGCTTTTGCCCATTGAATATAACATTGGCTCTATGTTTCTCATATTGGCCTTTATTATGTTTAGGTATGCTTCTTCTATTCCCACTTTGCTAAGTGTTTTAATCATAAATGGGTGCTGTACCTTATCAAATGCTTCTTCCACATCTATTGATATGACCATATGATTTTTGAGTTTCCTTTTGTTTGGTGATGCATTATGTTTATTGATTTGCAAATATTGTACCATTCTTGCATCCCTGGGATGAATCCCACCTGATCAACGTGTATGATCAATTTAATGTATTGCTGGATATGATTTGCCAATATTTTGTTGAGGATTTTAGCATCTACATTCATCAGTGATATTGGCCTGTAGTTTTCTTTCTTTGTTGTGTCTTTATCTGGTTTTGAGATTAGGACGATGCTGGTTTCATAAAGAGAGTTTGGGAGTCTTCCTTCTTCTTGGATTTTTTGCAGTAGTCTGTGAAGGATAGGGGTTAGCTCTTCCTTAAACGTTTTGTAAAATTCTTCTGTGAAACCATCTCATCCAGGGCTTTTGTGTGTTGGGAGTTTTTTGATTACTGCTTAAATTTCGTCAGCTGTTATTGTCCTGTTCAGGCTTTCTGCTTCTTCTTCATTGAGTTTTGGAAGATTCTATTTTTCTAGAAATTTGTCCATTTCACCTAGGTTTTCAAATTTCTTGGCATACAGTTCTTCACAGTAATTTCTTACAATCCTTGTATTTGTGTGGCATCAGTTGTAATCTCTCCTCTTTCATTTCTGATTGTGTTTATTTGGATCCTTTCTCTTTTTTTAATGTATTTTATTGATTATACTATTACAGTTGTCCCATTTCCCCCTTCTCTCCCCTCCACCCTGTACCCCCTTTCCCACCCACATTCCCCCCCTTTAGTTCATGTCCATGTGTCATTCTTATGAGTTCTTTAGCTTCTACATTTCCCGTACTATTATTGCCCTCCCCCTATCTATTTTCAACCTACATTGTATGCTACTTATTCACTATACCTTTTCCCCCTCTCTCCTCATCCCATCCCCCTGCTGCTAGCCCTCCATGTACCCTCCATTTCTGTGGTTCTGTTCCTATTCTAGTTGTTTACTTAGTTTCTTTTGGTTTTGCTGTAGGTGTGGTTGTTAATAATTGTGAGTTTGCTGTCCTTTTACTATACATGTCTTTTCTTTATCTTCTTTTCTTAGATAAGTCCCTTTAGCATTTCATAAAATAAGGGCTTGGTGATGATGAACTCCTTTAACTTGACCTTATCTGCAAAACACTTTATCTTCCCTTCCATTCTAAATGAAAGCTTTGCTAGATAGAGCAATCTGGGATGTAGGTCCTTGTCTTTCATGACTTGGAATATTTCTTTCCAGCCCCTTCCTGCCTGTAAGGTCTCTTTTGAGAAATCAGCTGCCAGTCTGATGGGAACTCCTTTGTAGGTGACTGTCCCCTTATCTCTTGCTGCTTCTAGGATTCTCTCCTTCGTTTTTACCTTGGCTAATGTAATTATGATGTGCCTTGGTGTGTTTCTTCTTGGGTCCAACTTCTTTGGGGCTCTCTGAGCTTCTTGGATTTCTTGGAAGACTGTTCCCTTTGCCAGATTGGGGAAGTTCTCCTTTATTATTTGTTCAAATACATGCTCAATCTGTTGCTTTTCTCCTTCCTGTTCTGGTACCCCTATAATTCGGATGTTGGAACATTTAAAGGTGTCCTGGATGCTCTTAAGCTTTTCCTCAATTTTTTGAATTCTTATTTCATCATGCTTTCCTGCTTGGTTGATTCTATCTTCCTTCTGGTCCACTGTATTGTTTTGAGACTCAGATTCCTTCCTTTCACTATTGGGTCTCCTCCGCGTATCTTCCTGCATCTCTTTTATGGTAACCTGCATCCTTTCATCTAAATTGCGCCCAAAATCAACCAATTCTGTGAGCTTTCTGATCACCAGTGTTTTGAACTGTGCATCTGATAAATTGGCTATTTCTTAGTCGCTCAAAAGGATGAGTCCTTGGGGACTGATCTGTTCTGTTGGAAACATGTCTTATGTCTTTCCCTGTCTCTGGTCACTCTTGTTACGGTGGGAGGCAGAGCCTTAGGTATTCACTGGGGCTGGGCACCCTGGTCGCTAGATTGTGACGTTATATGTGTGGGTGGGGGCGGGGGCGGGGGCGGGAGCGTCAGGGGACAATGGCGGTAGTTCCCTTCTCCTGGGCTCAGGCCCTTCCTTGGGCTCCTGGGCTACGAGCTGTGCCCTGGTCCACAATCGCTGCCCCACAGGGTCCGCCAGCCGCAGCTTGCGCACTCAGGGATCACCGCTGCATTCTTGTGCCCCGGATGGGTGTCGTGCGATTTCGCGCCAAATTTCCCCTGACCTCCGTGCACCACCGACCCGCACCAGCCCCGCGCCCGCCTGGCTCGTTGTCTCCTACCGGTCTGGATGTACGGGTCTACTTTAACTTCTTGGCTGTCCGACTTCCATTCAGATAAATTCTGTCAGTTCTGAGTGATATTCTGTCTGTAAATTATTGTTGTTCTAATCTTGGTTGTGTGAGGAGGCACGGTGCATCCACCTATTCCTCCATCTTGTCAGAAGTCCCTTTCTCTTTTTCTTGATGAGCCTGCTTAAAGGCTTGTCAATTTTGTTTATCTTTTCGAAGAATCAGCTCTTGGATTCATTGATCCTTAGAATTGTGCTTTTAGTCTCTACGTCATTTAATTCTGCTCTGATCTTGGTTATTTCCTTCCTTCTACTCAATCTGGGTTTTGATTTTTGATATTCTTCCAGTTCTTGTAGATGTCGGGTTAGGTTGTGTATTTGAAATCTTTCTTTCTTTTTTAGGTAGGCCTGTATCACTGTGAAGTTCCTTCTTAGGACTGACTTCACTGTGTCCTATACATTTTGGACTTTTGTAAGTTCATTTTTATTTGATTCCAAAAACTTTTTGATTTCTTCCTTGATCTCATCCTTAACCCATTCATTGTGTAATAGTATGCTATTTAATCTCCCTGAATTTGAGTGTTTTTGAGTTTTTTCCTTGAGGTTGGTTTCTAGTTTCAGGCCCTTGTGGTCTGAGAAGATGCTTGATAGGATTTCAAGTTTCTTGAATTTGTTGAGGCTTGTTTTGTGTCCTATCATGTGGTCTGTCTTTGGAAATGTTCCATGTGCATTTGAGAAGACTATATATTTTGCTTCTTTGGGATGAAAAGTTCTATATACATCAGTTAAGTCCATTTGATCTAGGAATTGTTCAGTGCCACACTATCTTCATTGATATTTTGTTTGGAAGATTTATTTATTTTTGAGAGTAGGGTGTTAAAATCCTGTAGTATAATTGTGTTGCTCTCAATATTTTTCTTGAAGTCCTCCAAGAGTTTCCTTATATATTTGGGAGCTCCTATGTTGGGTGCATATGTTTATAATGTTTATGTCTTCTTGATGCATTCTTCCCTTGAGTATTATGAAGTATTCTTCTGGGTCTCTTTTTATGGTTTTTATTTTGAAGTCTATTTTGTCTGATGTAAATATTGCTTCCCTGGCTATTTTTTTTGCTTCATTTGCTTGGAATATTTTTTTTCCAACCCTTCATTCTCAGTCTGTGTAGGTCTTTTGTTCTGAGGTGGGTCTCTTGTAGGCAGCATATGTGTGGGTCATGATTTCTTATCCATTTAGCTACCCTATGTCTATTGATTGGAGCATTTAATATATTTACATTTAAGATTATTATTGATAGGTACTTATTTATTGCCATTTTACTTCTTTTGTACCTGTGTTCCTCTGTCTCTCATTCTTTTTATACCTTTTCTTAAAGCAATCCATTTAGCATATCTTGCAGTGCTGGATTAGTGGAAGTGTATTCTTTGAGTTTTGTTTTGTCTGGGAAACTCCTTATTTGGCCTTCCATTTTAATTGAGTGCCTGGCTGGCTAGAATAGTCTTGGTTGCAGGCCTTAATTTTTCCTTACTAGGAATGTTTCTTGCCCTTCCCTTCTGGGTTGTAGTGTTTACATTGAGAAGTCAGCTGCTAGCCTTATTGGGACTTCCTTGTATGTCACTTTCTGTTCCTCCCTTGCTGCCTTTAAGATTCGCTCTGTGACTTTGAATTTTGCCATTTTAATTATGATATGTTTTGGAATGGGCCTATTTGGGTTCCTCTTGATTGGGACCCTCTGTTCTTCCTGGATTTGTTTGATTTTTCTTTCATCAAATTAGGGAAGCTTTCTATCACTACTTTTTCTAACAAGTTTTCTATTTCTTGCTCTTCTTCTCCTTCTGGTATCCCCATTATATGGATATTATTATATTTCATGTTTTCTTGCATTTCCCTTAACCTGTCTTCATTCTTTTTAGTCTTTGTTCCTCTTCTTGCTCTTTCTGGAAGTTTTTTTCACCTTGTTTTCCAGGTCGCTGATTCAACCGTTTGCTTCAGCTAGCCTGCTTTTGATTCCTTCTACTGTGTTCTTCAACTCAGAAATTTTATTGTTCATTTCCTCTTGACCCTTGTTGATAGTTTCTATTTCCTTTGTCATGTTGATATAGTTTTCAGTGAATTCCTGGTATTTCCCCTGTATCTTTTTGTAATTCTCAGTGAGCTCATTGAGCTTCCTTATAACCATTGCTTTGAACTCAATAACTGATAGTTGACTTGCCACCATTTCATTTAGCATTCTCTCTGAGGCTTCCTCCTTTCCTTTAGTTTGGAGTTTTTTTTCTTTTTGTCTTTCTATTGTTTGTGAGACTCTTCTTGTTGGCCTCTGCTTCTTAAATTGATCTGTTTTACTCCCTGAGTTTGTGTTGTAAACTTCTATGTTAGGAGATCTTTGAGATTCAGTGGTTCGGTTTCCTTGAGCTCCTGAAGTTGATGCTGTTGGAATGCTGTTTATGGTGGCTTTCTGGATATAATTGTGTTTTAATTGTTGTTGGGTCATTCTTTGGTAGGTCCTTCCCCCTAGCTGCTTGATTGAGGGTCACTCTGCCCACCATGACTTGTATGCTGTTGTATAGGTGTTGCCAGAACAAAACTACAAAGCCCAGGAAACAAACACACATCTGCAAAAATGTGTGCAGTTTGGAAGTTTTTATTTGTTGTCACTTTCCTGGGGTTCTGGCAAAGGTGCCAGCAGAGTGGGCTAGAGATGCCTACAGGGAGACTGGGGATGGAAGCTTTGAGGACAGACCTGGGAGGAGCCATCAGGATCCTGCTGCTGAGTAATCCCCCATACTGCAGCAGTCATCCTGCTAAGGCAGACCACTCCCCTCCAAGCAGCAGCAGCTGCTTCAAAAATCTCTCTCCCTCTCCCCAAATCTCAGTATCAATAGCAAATGAACCACTATTAATAAGGGTATAAAAAGATTAAGACTATTATAAGAAAGGAGAAAAAATAGTATAAATTCTAGTGACAGTATACACACATTTTGTGGACAAGAACTGAGTGTTAAAAAGCTATGCAGGAAAGGAAATATTGCTAATTACAGAGAAAACCACAGTGGATTTCATTATGGTAGCCTCTAGTATTTACCACTGTTTTTTCTTTGGGGATCTGCCTCTGGTGATATCAAATGTTGACCCTGTCTGACTTTAGGCAGCCTGCTCTGAGGCTGCCAGGGTTTTACTGTCTGTGGTTGTCTCCTTCGGTTGTTAATCTAGTCATCCTGCTCTCAGCAGTGAGGTTTCAGCCCCATAGGGTGGGGCATAATCCCTCCTGGCATTGGGGCTATTATTTCCCCTCAGCCTGCTGCTGCTCAGAGGGGAGTGGTCTGCTTGAGCAGGCTATATGATGCAGTAGGTGTGATAACTCAGCACCAGGATCCCCACGGCCACTCTCTCAGTTCTTTCCCCAAAGCCTCCATCCCCAGTCTCTCCTCAAGCTTCTCTAGTCCACTCTGCCCCCCTTTTCCCAGGGACCTACTATCTGTGGCTATCTCCTTCAGTTGTTAATCTAGTCACTCTGCACTTAGCTTCATGCTTAAGCACCAGAGGGCTGGAGCAGAGACTCTCTTGTGGACAGGGCCATTGTTTCCCCTCAGGCTGCTGCTGCTTGGAGGGGAGTGGTCTGCCTTAGCAGGATGACTGCTGCAGTATGGGGGATTACTCAGCAGCAGGATCCTGATGGCTCCTCCCAGGTCTGTCCTCAAAGCTTCCATCCCCAGTCTCCCTGTAGGCATCTCTAGCCCACTCTGCTGGCACCTTTGCCAGAACCCCAGGAAAGTGACAACAAATGAAAATTTGTGTGTTGGCCCTTTAAATAGCTCTTTGCATCTTCAGCCAACCATCTCTGGTGGAGAGCAACCCTTCCATTTTTCACCATTGGTTGTTTTCTGTGTACTTTTTTGGGCTCTGGTGTTCTAGGCTGGGGATCCCAGCTTAGGGTTTAGACCCCACACTTCTCAGGGGAATCCAACCAGTTGCTTAATTATCCCTCTGGTGCTGTCATCTGTATGCACCCAGCCAGCCCTCTTGAGTCTTCATTGCACTCCTTACCAGTCAGTTAGTGCTGAAGCTAATTCTTCTGTCTGTCTGAAGTTATAAGGCTTCTCTTTCACTATTATTCAGTTTTTTTGTTCAGGGTGACTTCTCCACAATTTAGTTGTAATTCCAGATTTGTTCTGGGAGAAGGTTTTGTGGCTTCCATTCACTCCTCTGCCATCTTGCCAACTGGTAGTTGTACATTTTTTTAAATAATGCTTTTTGGGCCTCTATTTTTGGTCAAACTGCAGTAAGCCCCCTGTAGCCTATCCCTCTTATTGGCTACAAATTAAACTTACAGAGAAAATACAAAAATAATTACGTTGAAAAGCAGAGCAGGACGATAGAGGGGAGCAAACACTTGGAGAAGCAACCAATATAGCAATGGATATCCAGGATTTTTCCTTGTTCCTCTTGTGGCATTGATTTAAGAGAAGCCTCAGTCATGGAGCTGGGCAGCAGAGGCTCCAGTGGCTACAACTCCTAAAGAACCCATAGACCTCATTTCTATCCAGAGGATCTGGGAAAATAGACCTCATTATTTTCATCTCCTTTTTTCTTCCCTTGGCTTTTTTCTGTGGGGGAAGCCCTAGACATGGGACTATAGCTGTGGTGGTGGCACAGGCAGTTAAAGTGCCAATGGACACCTAGTCTGTTTGGCCAGAGGATCTGGGAAGACGAGCTAAGAGAGCAAGGAGAAAACCCCAGGAAGGGGAGCTGGAATAGGGAATCCCCTTTCTGTGTGTGTATGGGCTCACACAAGTCTTGGTGTTACTCCCCAGCTGTGCCTGCACAGGACAGACCCAGAGGCAGAGCATAGGATTTCGGAATTGCAGTAAGACCGCATTGATATCCCAGGCTCAAAGCACCCTCCCTGGGCTCTTGCAAAGGGCAGAGCCCAAGAAGCAGAGCAGAGGGACTGAACTAAGACTAGGGTCACTACTGAGCAAAAGCAGACAAAACATGCAATCTGAGCCTGACTAGGGCGATTGCCTGCATGAAACACCCAACTTTCCTGAGAATTAGAGGACAGTCTATGCAGCATAACATTCATGTTCATAGACATTATTCATAGACATAACATGTCTAGGGTATAGTCCCAAATTACTGAACATAGGAAAATCCAGGAAAACATGGTCAGTTTTCAGGAGAAAAGACAACTGATACCATCCCAGAGGTAACACAAGTGTTGGAATGACCAGATCAGGACTTTGAAGCAGCTATTGTAAGTGCTGCTTGAGGCAAAGCGATACACAGGTGAATGAATGAAGAGCAAATTATTTTTTAATGGAAATCATACACATGAACTAAATGAGAATATTAGAACTGAAAGAATAATCTCTGGAATAAAATACTTGATGGGTTTAATGTGATAATGGAGATGAGAAGATTTGAGGAACTTGAAGGTAAAGTTACCTGAAAAATAGAGATAATAAAGATTGAAGGGCTATCTTGACAATATCATATTAGTTCATATCTTTGATCTTATTAATGCTTTTGTTGGCTTATAAATAGTATCACTGTTTCTGTTTTCTAAAGTTTTCATTCATTCTATTTTTTCCTAGTATTTCTTTAAGAAAGGCAAAGTATAATTGTACAGTTTTGTCTTCCTTTTTTATTCTCTTTTCAAGATTAAACCTATATATATAGGTATTTAAAACAAATTTTCTTTTAAATGTATGATTATGATCTAAGGCTTTGTTATTCTGTGTGGTTCTCAGACTAGCAGTATCAGGACCATCTGGGGGCCTGTTATAGACAGCAGGGTCTTGGGCTTGCTTTGGGTCCACTGGCTCAAGGTCTTCATTTTAATAAGACCCCTGGATAGTTTGTTTGTACATTGGAGTTTGAGGTGTACTACTTCAGGATATTTTCCCCAGATGTCTTGTGAAAATTACTGCAGAATTGTGTAAGTCTCTCTGTATTAAACCCAAACTGTGAAAGCTAAGTTCCTGATGTCAGGAAACTGACTTTATTAAGAAGATGTGAATTTGAACCCTAATCACTTTTTTTGTTTTAGAAAACAATTGCTCTAGTCTTAGTTCATCTCCATAGAAGTGACTATGTGGCTGTAGAAAGATGTGTCAGGGAGAGCCACAGGTGAGACATTGAGAACATTGTCTTCACTTGGAATGTTAACATTTCTATTAATTTGAGATTAATGCTTAGATAAATAACTCTGGCTATGAAACTGTTTTTTTTTTTTTAATAAATTTCATTGTAACAGGAGCACCTGACCACTGTTTCAGTTTTTACAGCAGGATTTTTACAAGTGTATTCTTTCTTGTATTTTTCTCCTGGTGACTTCCACGGAAGTGAAAAACTTGAATGATTTTGTTATGTTTGCCTTCTAAGAAAAAAATAGCAACAACAACAAAAAAGAAAAGTCCTTAGAACATATGCTACAGGAAGATCTGAATAAAGGATTTTTTTTGTTTGAGATGTTTACAATGAGCAGCCTCAGTCCCAGCACTGTTGACATTTTAGAGTGCCTAATTCTTTGTTTGCGGGCCTGTCCTGTGTACTGTGGGATGTCTAGTATTATCTCTGACCTCTGCTTGATTGCAACAGTTAAAAATGTGTCCAGATGTTGCCAAACCTCTGCTGGAGGGCAAATTCATCACTGGGTGAGAAGGAACAGGTGGAGATGTGTGACTTGTGCTTGCTGTAGCATTCTAGGGTTTAATGGGCTTGAAGATTGTGCTGCACTCAAGCAGCTTCTTGAAGGATATGACCAACAAGACCAAGATCAAATGTCAGAGGTCTGCAACTCACCCCTTTTCAAATACATGGACAATGATGTAAGTGGCCTTTTGGTTATTTTTCTTCTTTCCTCTTGAATGGAAGAGGCTTCTAATGAGATTATCTCTCTTGTGGACTTGTGAACTATTTTCCCCGTTTATTTTTTTTTATCTCAAGATACTTCTCAAAAGGGAACTTAGCATTTGCACTGTATTTTTTGATAGGTTTAGATTGTTTGAATGTCAACCATGTAGGTTTACAGCTAATCATTTATCCATCTACCTGTGTTGACCATATGTGTATTTTTTTATTTAACCCCATTTTTCCGGTTTCTTTCACTTGTTGACCTCCACAGGTTGCTTAGTTTATTAAGTTTTGTTTAGGCTCACTGTCTGAAAGAGACCCATCATGTAGTGGCCTTTGTAATTTGATAGATTTGTTGGAATTCCACTCCTGTGACAGCTAGCTGTGTGATGCAGGTTATTAACTAACTGTCTGTAAGCCTCAGTTAACTCATCTGGAGAAATGGAGTAACTGGTCTCTGTCTTGCCAGCCTGCTCTGAAGAGTAGATTAGTCTGTGTTCACAAAACAGCCTCACATGGTACCATATACAGAAAGTGAGCCTCAACAGTGGGCTTCTGTTCTTTTGGATTTCCCTTCTCAGTAGGTTTGTGGGCAGTAATTCATTTGATTTGGTCTTGCAACTTTAGTCTTGTGGTATCAGATGAGCTTAAGATCTTCATTTTTTTTTCTATCACAATGTATATGGAGGGACCATTTTTTTCTTGATAAATTCTTAATAGGCTTTTGTAAATTTATATGTATTTTTAAAGAAATTGTCTCTAGCTTGCACTCTTTATTTATTCAACAGATCTTTATTTCATAGGAACTATGAGTGGTACTTAACTTACTATGTTTTGATTATCTCAGATTCCTAAGTGTGGCCTATAATTTGACATTTTTGCTAGTTGTCTATCTGTCATATTAAGATCATGACCTATTGAGGGCAGAGCAATGTTGAGTTTTGTGCTGGGTGTTTTTCCATAATTAGTATTGGTTGTCATAACGTAGAGAGCTAGTATCTGTCTTTTGTTGCGACATCACATATGGAAATTGTAGTTATCCAGCTTTTGAGAACATGTTTTGTTGTGGACAGTATGCTAAGCTGGGCCTGAGTTTGGTGGTTCCAGGAGGGGGAATCAAGAAGGCAGAAGCAACATCACAGGGCTATTGTTTATAAAGACAGCTTCTCTCATTGCATGTCATTTAGCTAACCTGAATTTTGCACAGTAAATGCTAGTAGTATCCCCACATTGTGATGAGTCAACAATGTCCTCACGCATATGCCATTGCCCCACCCAGGGTTGGGTAGTGTCCGTTGTTGGAAACCAAGATATTCTGGGGCAGTAGTGTACAACCTTTTGGCATTTCTGGCCCACTCTGTAAGAAGAGTTGACTTGGGCCACACATTAAATACAAAAACATTGATGGAAACTGATGAGAGGATAATAGGTCTATGTATAATTTTAATGATATCTGCTACCACAGATAAGCAAAAAAAGTCCTCAAATAATAATTATGCAGCAGCCCTTTTGATAATCTTTTAAAATCATCAAGCATGTCCCAAGCTTATGATCACTAATATAGAAAATGTACATATCTAAGTAATAAAACATCATTGATTTAAAAAATATTTTTAATTATAAAAATGAAAGAAAAGAGGGCCACATAAAACTAGTGGAATGCTTGACATTGTATTTGAGAAACTAGTGCATCAACATAACATCTGATTTGATAGAAGTAGTTGCAATTTTCAGTGAGTTCTCAAGGTGCTCATCAGATATTTTGGTTCTAATTTTACTCTTAACATATTTCATTCTTGAAAATAGCTGATTGCAAATGTAGGTGCTGCCAAATAGAAATGACATGAATAATGCATGACTGTGAAGCTAGGGATATTTGTCTCTGCAAGACAGGACCTATAGAAGTCCAGTACAGAGACATGATCATATTTTTTCTTCAAGTTGAATGTCATATTGCAGCTCTGATATTTCATTTCATTTCAAATGCATTCCATTTGAAAATTGACAGGTAACAATATTTCTGTCAACTGAAAATGGAGTCACAAATATAGCAAAATATTGATTATTTTCCCGGAAAGCTTGAAATGTGTTTTCAAATTTTGTTTCAAATCAAAAAGCAAGACTGCATATTTTTCACTGTTCACAGAACTGTGTTTACCCAATGTGTCAAATTGCATAAAGTTGTTTGCCTTCATTTGAGCTTGCCATAATTACAGTTTCATTTGCAATGCTCTTATCATTTGAAACATGGTATTGATAACTTGGTTTTCATCTTGAAGGTGCATGTTTAACTCATTTAGATGAGTGGTTAAATCCACTAAAAATGCTAAATCTGTAGGCCAGTTTTCGTTGTCAAGTTCAGGCACAAATTTGTGTTTTGATACCATAAACAACTTGATAACATGTCACAAATCATAAAATCTTTTCAGCATTTGGCCTTGATTTAGCCATCTTACTTCTGAAAAGTAAATGATGTCACCATACTCAGCATCAGTACCTTTAAGGATTTCCTGAAATTGGCAGATTCAACCCCTGGCTCTTATGAAACTCACAGTCATGATGATGATTTGCATAGCGTTATCCATCTTTGAAGCTTTTGTGCATAAATTTTCTCGATGTACAAGCCAAAGATTCTTCATCAAACGTGAGTTTTGGAAGGCAATTGCATCATCTTCTATTATTTTATAAGTCTCTTTTTTTCTTTTTCTTTTTCTTTTTTTTTTTAGAGAGAGAGAAACATCAATGTGCGGTTGCTGGGGGTCATGGCCTGCAACCCAGGCATGTACCCTGTCTGGGAATCGAACCTGCGACACTTTGGTTAGCAGCCTGAGCTCAATCCACTGAGCTACGCCAGCCAGGGCCCTCAAGTCCCTTTTTTTTACTTACCATCAGCGGGCACCACCAGTAACTATACCAGATATGTTGACAATGGACAAAGAAAAATGCTTTAACATATTTTTTACTGCTTCATATAAAACCCTTGATTTATTTGTGTCTTTAAATGGCACTAAAGAAGCCATTTCTTCAGTGGCATTGTATTTGTCATCAATACTTCAAATAAAAATGGCAAGTTGAGTCATATCTGTAGCATCAGTGCTATCATTCATCATCAAAACAAAAAATTTTTTAAGTTAGCAGCTTTACTCTCCAAATTTCTTTTGATAGATTTTACAATTTCTTCAATTACCCAGCTATAGTCTGGTGAGACAAACTGATTTTAGAAATATCCCCCCACACACACACTTTTTAGGGCAGTTTATATCTGCCACCCTTTCTATACATTGCTTGATGAACTCACCATCAGTAAGTGGTTCTGATTTTTTTGCTATTAAGTATGCTACCACATAACTAGCTTTTACAGTAGAATCCACCCAAATTGTAACTTTGAAAAAATTTTGTTGAGAAGACAGACTTTTTTTCAGTTCCACTATTTTGTCCTCATGACAAAATCATTCATACACATTGAATTTGGCAGCATGTTATTGCATGTAATGTCTTTTCAGATTATGTCTTGAACATGTGCATAAATCCCATACAAATTAAGCAGAGTGCCTTACTATGTGCCTCGACAAAAAAACAATCATCTATCCACTTTTCATTGAACAATCTTCCCTCATCCATAATTTTCCTTTTGGGGGGCTCTCTTTTCTTTTTGAGACATTGTAGAAGCCATGCTGGGATTAGAAAAACAATAACAGATAAGGAACTTCATTTGCTTTTATTATGAAAATTAATTGACAGAAAAATAGAAAGCAGGGTTTGAGCCCTTCCACAGCCCTCATGGCTGCTGATGCAGGGCGAGGTGGAGGACCGATTGTAAAGCATCACAGGCGATGTGTGAGGTGTCACTGGAGCATGGCAGTACCTTTAATACTCAAATAAGAATGCTTACTTGACTTCTAAATAGCATTAAATGCCCAATGTTGCAATGGCAGGTTGAGATATTACTGATAGTCACTGCCTCACTAAGTCACCACCAGCACATGTAACCTCTGGTGGTGTCAATACTACTGTCTGTGCTTGGAAGACAACATACCAGGAACCGAACACCACTGTAAAACTGAAGCCTTGCATGCCTACATATAGCGAGAGCATACATATGTTTATTTTATGTGATGTTGTGACACATAATCACACGAAAAATTCATAATGTTTTAATTAAATTTACAATTTTGTGTTGGGCCACATTCATAGTGATCCTGGGCCACATACAGCCCACGGACCATGTGTTGAACACCCCTGGTTTAGACAACACACCATGTCTTGGACCAACTTTCTAAATACTTATATAGCATCACAACAGCAACATGGCTCCTGGGCTGTCCTTGGTTGCACTAGTCACATCTCAAGGGCTCACTAGCCCCATGTGTCTAGTGACTGCCATACTGGGTCATGCACACAGAGAGCATTTCTAGCATTGCAGAAAGTGCTGTTGGACAGTGCTGTCTGATCATTCTTTTGAAGTGCAGCTGAGCACTCTTTTGACTCCATGCCACAGGACCTTGTGTTAGAGGGTCCAGTGTAGATGGAGCATCCGCTGATCAACCCTGGTGATCTGTGAGATGACAGCAGAGCCAACAGACCACCGCCCACCCCTGCCTGTGCAGGTACAGCTATAGGTACAGGTAAAATCATTTAGAGTGTCTGTTTCTGCAGTTCTGGAGCCATCTTACTTCCCATCCTTCATTTTGTTCCTTCTGTGTGACCCTTTGAGTCTAAGGTTTATCCTGGTACAGGGTACATATTATCTGGGTCCCCAAGAAGCATCTATTTGCTCTATCTGCCTCACTGGAATTATTCTTTCTCCTGAGAGTTCACAAAGTCCTTCAATGCAAAACCCTTGGCTCTTTCTCTTCCTCTTTCAGGCTGAATTATTCATGTTAGAGGAAGACTTTCTAGTTTAGCAACCCAGAGACATTCAGAGGTTTCTGTCAGAAACACCCTCTTTGCCAGCAAACAAAATAGAGGGTCAGTTGCATAGAACACTTCAGGCAGCTGGGCTCAGGGGCTGGGAAACATGGACTCAATGAGATGCTGGGATGAACTTCAGAATATCTACCAACAAACACTGCCTTGTGCAGGTGTGCCTCCTAACTTGCTCCAACAAAAAACCCACAAAACATGAACTATTAGCAGAGAGAGAGACAGAGACAGAGAGAGAGAGATGACAACCTTTAAATGAGAAACATCTCCTTGTGTAGAAAAGAACTAGGAGCTCTCAGCAGCATGCTGGTGAAGTTGTGAGCCTGCTGTGGAAGTGAGGGCCCACCCAATACTTTTCCACTTCAGCTATTAGTTTCTTAAACCTTCCCAGCAAGTACCATTTCCCAGGGTGTGTCACTGGCCATCATTCCCAGGAGGGGCTCCTAGAAAAACAGTTCCCCAAAAGACAGCTCAGTGTTTAAGAAATGCTGTATAATATCTTAGCACGTTTCACGGTGCACTGTAGCACATTAAAGCTTCTGAGAAGTTCTAAACAAAATAGTTGTGAATTGTGTAACTCAGCATTCCCTGATGCACGTGAGCCTAATGGCCTTCTCTCTTAGAACCCCATCCACGTCCTACAAACTAGGCCCTTGGAGGACAAGCTATTATGCACAAGGTTACCTGCAGGGTGTTCAGCCCAGGAAGGCAACTTCCCCTTCTGGGGACAACACTCAGCTAGAGCCTGCCTGAGAGAAACTCACAGAAACAAACTTTACTGGGTGAGAAGGAACCATTTTAGGACCTCGCTAGTGAGACAACAACAACATAGAACTTTACAATCTAACTCTCCTGAGGGGTAGGAAGGACATTTTATAGTTAAGGGAAAGGAGTCCAAAAAGTTAAGTAATCTGCCCTAGATTGACCTTGGCACTTCCCTCTCTGCCAGTCTGTTATACAGAAATGCCTTTTGCTCAAGGTCTCTTGTACTCATATGTTCTAGTTCTGCTCTCTAGATTTACAGGGTAAAAATCTATTTCTGTTGCTGTGGTTAAGAGCAGAAACTTTAGAAGAGATCTGCTGTCCTCTGGGAACAGCTGGGAGAAAGCTGTTGCAGCAACCTGTTATCAGCCCAGGTGTTCAGCTGATACCATCCTTGTCAGGACTGCATTCCTGTCACGCAGGAACCCCTGAGAAAATGTGGCATGTATTCCTAAGTCTTATTTCAGGAGAAAAATGTCCAGAATAGTCCAATAGTGAACTGATATTAGGGATTTTGTAAAAGAAAAGAAAATATCCTCACAAGTTGTGACAGAAGAAGTCATCGCAGATGGCCTGAGCTTGAATCTAACGTGCCTTACTCACAAACAACCCTGTTCTGTACGTCTGTGTTGGGTAAACTCCAGAAAAAAAGAATAGGAATAGAGAACATTATGCTTTGGGGGAACGGTGGTGAAAACACAAATCCTGAGCATTTCTGATCACTTGCATCTCGGGGCAAGGGCAATGCACTTGGATTCCTTGCACTGTGACCTTGGGTGTGAGCAGTGGCTTTGGAGCCAGACCTACTGGGTGTGATGTCCTTATCAGCTGAGTGTTTCTGGGCAGGTCACTAACATTTCATCAGTTGAGATAGTTATGGTGTGTGTGCATAGGGTTGTGAGCAAGAAGTGAATGAATATTTATAGGGTGTTTAGAACAGTGCCTGGCCTCGAGTTACTGCTCTGTAAATGTCAGTTGATTGACTCTAAGGTCTTTTTTCAGCTGTAAGCCCTATGAGTCAATGACCCTTTCCTGTCTCTACCTGCAGTATTCAGTAATGAAACTTGAGGCCCCAAATGCTGACCCTGGAGGCAGCACCTCATTGAGACCCAGTAGGTATGTTACAGGGTACAGCCAAGAGGGGGGACCCCAAATGGGCATTTGAGATGGGGTCCAGAACTTAAGGTGTCCAGGAGATTTTAAGATGTCTCCCACCCCCGCCCCCCCCATGGTGTGGGTTGGGGGAAGGGACAAATGGAGCAGGGCCATTGAGAACTGTTTTGCATAGCAACAGCCTTGCAGCTACCCTCTGGTGTGGTCATTTAACATATCTATAGCCTTTGGCTGGTCGCTTAGATATGTTAAATAGCTGTGATCATCTCTGAGCCAGGGGAATGGAAGTAACTTCCCCACCAAGACGTGACTGGGGGCAGATCCCCCCAAGCTACAGCGTCTGCGTGGGAGCTCGGAGAAGATTGGCTCCAGGACATGGGGCCACACCTGCCCAGACTCATGATGGCAGCCCAGTAAACCTGGAAGAATACGAGTTCTGGCATGTGAAGCCGAGTGTGGGAGGAGTCGGAAATGAGGCTGCAGAGGAAGATTGGCCACGGGGATTTAAAAAACCCAGATGTGGCGGCCATTGAGGAGAGAACCGTGCTGCTTTAGGAGGGAGAACCACGCGGCTTTGGCAGAGTGAGGACTCTCCCTTCCCGCAGCCCTGAGGGAGAGAACCATGCTGCTTTAGGAAGGAGAGCCATGTGCAGCCCTGAGAAGGAGAGAACCATGTGGCTTTAGCAGAATAGGGAGGACCTCAGCCATTGAGGGAGAACCATGTGTCTTTAGCAGAGTGGAGACTCCCGCATCCCAGAGAGGGAGAACCATGCGGCTTTAGCAGAATGAGGAGGACCTCAGCCATTGAGGGAAAAACCATGCTGCTTTGAGGAGGGAGAACCATGCGCAGCCCTGAGAAGGAGAGCCATGCACAGCCCTGAGGAGGAGAACCGTGCTGCTTTAGGAGAGAGAGAACCATGTGGCTGTGGAGGTGCAGAGAGGATCACGGCCATTGTAGAGAGAGCCACACAGCTTTAGCAGAGTGAAGACTCCTGCATCCCTGGGAGAGGGAGAACCACGCGGCCTGGACAGAGTGGGGACCCCCACAGCTTTAGAAGGGGAACCACCACCTGGTTTTAGCAGAGATCCGGGCGACTCAGCTGAGGGTGCCGGGAACCCAGGGAGGTCTCCCAGTCAAGATGGAGTACTAACTGGGAAGAACCAGAGGACTGCCTGAGCCATGGACTTCTGTTTCCTTTCCTGAGATACGGTACTCTGGACTGGGCAAAGGGGGAAGGAAGGAAGGACTGTGTCTGTTTGTGGGTGTTTTAAGGGACTTTGGGATTTTGATAAAGACATTAGGTCACTACTTTAAGTTAGCATAGCATTAAATAAACATTTCCTTTCCTTTTCACGAATCTCTGGCATTGAGAGACGTCTTTCCTCTGGCGGCGGACATAACGGACCCGGGGCCTTCTTTCAATAATAGTATATTGTCTCAGGCCCCCCTTGTTGTCTGCTCTGTAACAGGTACAGCACCATTATGTCCACTTTGTGTGGCTTTCCAAGCACCACAAATCTTTCAGGGACTTTTATCAAGGGCAAAACACAGAATTCTTCAATTAAGAATTAAGCTGAACTTTGCCAGAAATGCAAGCTCATCTGGTCAAGATGGAGGCATAGGTAAACATGGCCCACCTCCTAGCACAACCATAGTAAAAATTACAACTAAACTATGAAACAGCTATCACCCAGAATTGTCAGAAAACCAAGGTGTATGGAAAAATGACAAACAAGGAATTAAAGAAGTCACATTCATCTAGTTGGGTAGGAGGGGCAGAGATGTGGAACAAGTGGACCCACACCCATGGGTGGTGGATAAAAATCAAGAGCTATACCTCAAGAGCAAGGGATCCGAGCCCCCACACCAAACCATCCCCCACAGACTTCCAGTGCCAAGAACATGAGTCCCTATAACTTCTGGCTGTTACAAACCAGGGGAGTTGGGGGCAGTGGAGGAAATTGCAGAACTCTCAGGTGTCCCTTACTAATGGGCCCCGAACAGACTTAGGACTTGTACAGACTCGTTCCCTCTGGACTCCAGCACGGGGTCAGCAGCTGGAAGGGCCCCAGTGGCCTACAGGGAGAAACTGAAGTGCCTGGCATCAGGGCAAGTGTTGGGGGATGGCTTTCTTCTGGACAAAACTCCAGAGACGTGACAGCAGCCGTTGTCCCTTTTCTGAGTCCTCCCTCACACAGGCCATAGAACGGCAACTCCATATCTGAGACTCCATCCACCTAGTTCACATGGGTTTCCCCACCCTGGCAATTACATAAGGCTCTGCCCCAATCAACTTACAGGTGCACTTTCCTACACTAGGCCATGCTACTAAGACAGAGAGTCAAAGCAACTCTACCTAATACATAGAATAAAACACAGGGAGGCTGCCAAAATGAAGAGACAAAGAGGCATGGCCCAAATTGGGGGTGGGGGGGAGAACAAAACCCTGAGAAAGAAATAAACAAAATGGGGATAGGCAATGTAGCAGATGCAGAGTTCAAAACACTAGTTACTAGGATGCTCAAGGAACTTATTGGGTACTTCAACAGCATAAAAAAGACACAGGTAGAAGTGAAGGTTAAACTAAGTGAAATAAAGAAAAATCTACAGGAAATCAACAGTAGAGTATACGAAGCTGAGAAACAAATCAATGATTTGGAACATAAGGAAGAAGAAAAGATTCAATCAGAACAAGAAGAAGAAAAAAGAATCCCAAAACACAAGGGTAGTGTAAGGAGCCTCTGGGATAAGTTCAAATGTATGAACATTCGAATCGTAGGGGTGCTGGAAGGAGAAGAGAAAGAGCAAGAAATTGAAAACATACTTGAAAAAATAATGAAAGAAAACTTCCCTAATTTGGTGAAGGGAAGAGACATACAAGCCCAGGAAACACAGAGTTCCAAACGAGATGGATGCAAAGAGGACCACACCAAGACACATCATAATTAAAATGTCAAAGGTTAGAGATAAAGAGAATCTTAAAAGCAGCAAAAGAAAAGCACAGAGTTAACCATAAAGAAGTTCCCAGTAGACTTCAGCAGATTTCTCAACAGAAACTTTGCAGACTAGAAGGGACTAGCAAAAAGTATTCAAAGTGATGAAAAGCAAGGACCCACAACCTAGATTATTCTATTCAGCAAAACTATCATTTAGAATCAAAGGGCAGATAAAGTGCTTCCCACACAAGGTAAAGCTACGGGAGTTCATTATCACTAAGCCATTATTCTATGAAATGTTAGAGGGACTTACTTAAGAAAAAGACCAAAACTACAAACATTAAAATGTTCGAATCTAAAAAACAAACTAAGCAAACAAGCCAAACAGAAACAGAATCATAGATATGGAGATAATTTGGAGGGTTAGCAGTTGGGAGGGGGAAAAGAAGAATGGGGGAAATGTGCAGTGATTAAGAAGTACAAATTGGGGACTTCTGGCCAAGATGGAGGCATAGGTGGATGCACCGTACCTCCACACACAACCCAAATAGAAACAACAACAATTTAGAAACAGAATAACATCCAGAAATGACAGAAAATTGATCTGAATGGAAGTCAGACAACCAAGAAGTTGAATTAGACCTGTGCATCCAGACCAGTAGGAGGGGTGGAGACGAGCAGCCAGGCGCGGTCATAGCGCAAAGAGCAGAGAACGGTGGGACCAGGCGCATAAGGCATCTGGGGCACGCAAGACCGCAGCAGGTGGACCCTGAGTGCGCAGGCGGCAGCTGGCAGACCCCGGCCCAGGGGTGGCAACTGGCAACCGGCAGACCCAGTGAGGAGGCGATTGTAAAGCAAGGCACTGAGCGCAACCCAGGATCCCAGCACTGGGAAATAGAGCCTCGGGACACTGATTGAGGTCACCTGTGGGAGTTGAGGCACACGGAGAGACACCCAGCCTCACAGGGGAGGTCCCTGGAGGGTCCCACGGCGTGCACAAGCCCACCCACACGGGAATTGGCACCAGAGGGGCCCAGTTTGCTTGGGGGAAGCAGCAGAGGGGACTGAGGTCTCACGGAGAATGGAGCAACTGCCATTGTTCCCTCTCAACCCCGCCCCCACATACAACGTCACAACCCAGTGACTGGGGTGCCCTGCCTGGTGAACACCTAAGGCTCCGCCCTTTACTCTAACAGGTGCGACCAGAACCCCCCCCCCCACAAAAAAAAATAAGAGAGAGGGAGGTGGCTCAAACAGAAGAACAAATCAAAGCCCCAGACCCATCATTTTAAGCGACCGAGAGATAGCCAACCTATCAGAGGCACAGTTCAAAACACTGGTGATCAGGATGCTCACAGAATTGGTTGATTTTGGTCACAAATTGGATGAACAAATGCAGGCTACGATAAGAGAAATGAAGGAAAAAAAAAGGGAACCAATAGTGATGGGAAGGAAACTGGGGCTCAAAACAGTAGAGTGGACCAGAAGGAAGAAAGAAATAACCAAACAGGAAAGAATAGAGAAATAAGAATAAAAAAAATGAGGAGAAGCTTAGAAACCTCCAGGACATCTTTAAATGTTCCAACATCTGAATTATAGGGGTTCCAGAAGTAGAAGAGGAAGAGCCAGAAATTGAAAATGTACTTGAACAAATAATGAAGGAGAACTTCCCCATTCTGGCAAAGGAAATAGACTTCCAGGAAGTCCAGGAAGCTCAGAGAGTCCCAAAGAAGTTGGACCCAAGGAGGAACACACCAAGGCACGTCATAATTACATTAGCCAAGGTAAACATGAAGGAGAGAATCCTAGAAGCAGCAAGAGATAAGGGGACCGTCACCTACAAAGGAGTTCCCATCAGACTGGCAGCTGATTTCTCAAAAGAGACCTTGCAGGCAGGAAGGGGCTGGAAAGAAGTATTCCAAGTCATGAAAGGCAAGGACCTACATCCCAGATTGCTCTATCTAGCAAAGCTTTCATTTAGAATGGAAGGGCAGATCAAGTGCTTTTCAGACAAGGTCAAGTTAAAGGAGTTCATCATCACCAAGCCCTTATTTTATGAAATGTTAAAGGGACTTATCTAAGAAAAGAAGATACAGAAAAAACATGTATAGTAAAAGGACAGCAAACTCATAATTATTAACAACCACCCCTAAAACAAAACCAAAAGAAACTAAGCAAACAACTAGAACAGGAACAGAACCATAGAAAGGGAGATCACATGGAGGGTTAGCAACAGGGGAGTGGGAGGAGGAGAGAATAGGAAAAGGTACAGAGAATAAGTAGCATGGATGGTAGGTAGAAAATAGACAGGAGGAGGGCAAGAATAGTATGGGAAATGTTGAAGCTAAAGAACTTATGACACATGGACATGAACTAAAGTGGGGGAATGTGGGTGGGAGAGGGTGTACAGGGTGGAGGAGAGTGCAGGGGGGAAATGGGACAACTGTAATAGCATAATCAATAAAATATATTAAAAAAAAAAGAAGTACGAATTGGTAGGTACAGCACAGACAGGGAGATGTTAAAAATAGTGTAGGAAATGGAATAGCCAAGAACTTATATGCATGACCCGTGGACATGAACTAAGGGGGGCGGAGGATTGGAAGGTGGAGGGGGGCCAAGGGGGAAACAGGGACAACTGTAATAGCATAATCAATGAAATATACTTTTTTAAAAAAAGCCAAATGTCACCAGAAATACAGTTCACTGCACTCTGGTCCACGAATCATTTTGGCCAAGATTTCCCTTTAAGGCTTCATGGTTCCCACTAGGTGGCATGTCACCTTCATTGCTTGTTTCTACTGTTTCCTACTTCTCTTACTATAAATCAATGTTGTTGTTTTTGCTGTAGGTGGGGGGGTGTGGGAGACGTAGTGCTGGAGAAGTTTCCAGATGGATTGTGGAGATAGTGAAATCTAATGGTCTGTTTAGCTCTGTGGACACAAAGCTTGGGACAGTGAGGGACTGGCCAGCCTGGAGTGGCACAAACAATCCCCCTTCACTCCCAGGCCAGTTAAACTGTGGACCACATAGAAATGACAGGATGGTGGTGACCAGTCATCGGTCCCGATCCCTTGCAGTGGGAAGACAAGTGGCCCTGTGGTCACCCCCTGAGGACACTATAGACAGCGGGAAGAATGTACACTCTTCCCTTTCCCATCACATTCCGAGTAGGAGGTGCTGCCAGGTTGACCACACAAAACCAGGATCCACCAGACTCCTTAGAAATATTTCTGTCCTGGTGCTGTCCGTCCCCTCTCTGCCCACTGCCCTGGCACAGCTACTAACAGTGACTTTTTTCCCTTCTGACTATTCCTGTTCGGAGGATAAGTTATATGATTCATTCTATACTCAGCGTCTCCTGAAACTTCAGATAGGACATGTGTTTGTGTATCTCTGAGTGTGGACATTAGGGATGTCAGGTTGGCAACAGCCCCCAAGAGTTTCCCTGCCCAGTGCTGGCCTGCTGGTGCAGGCAGAGGTTAGGCACACGTGGCAGGTACAGTATCACCCCAGGGCTGGCACTGCAGCAAGTGAGGGATGGCAGGCAGGCCTAGGCACTATCTGTTGCTCAGGATATGATGGCCAGAATTTCATGCAAAGCACAGAAAGAACACGGGCCCTGCCTCTAGGCAGAATTGGGGAGAATCCAGGTAGAGCTTTGCGGTGCTTGGAGGAAAACCACGGACAGGTAGATGTTTGTGGATTTCGTTGCTCAGCACTGTAGTGGATTTACTGGGTGGCAGCCCGTATTAACATCACGGCACCATAAATGCCATTAGACCCGTAATGTAATTGCATTGCAGGTACCATGGCTGAACCTGGGCTCTAAAGCTCTGTGACCTTGGTGGGACTCTTGGGCACAGGTGGCAAACACAAGGCCTGCAGGCCAAATCCGGCCCTCCACTTTGTTTTAGCCAGTCTGGCACCGTGTGTCTATCCAGCAGCAGCGCCGAGCTCTCGCTTAACTGCTAAGGAGTAGTTGCATTTATACAGTCCTAAAATTACATTCGGCCCTTTGAAGGCAACTGCAAGGTTGATGTGGCCCCCAGTGAAAATGAGTTTGACACCTCTGCTCTAGGGGGTCCATATGTGGGGAGTAGCACAAACCAGTTCCGGTAGCAGGCTTCTGTCTAGCAAGAGGGGAGCCAAAGTGGATGTTTGGGGTGGTCTCCATCTAAATGGGGCATCTAACTGCATGTGTATGAAGCGAGTGCCTACTAACGTTGATTGCTTTCATGGGACTGATGGGGCTCTATTGCAAATAGCCTTAGTAGGCACTGTTGACTTGCAGAATGTTTTCTGGAATTCTCTATTATACCATCTTGCATCCGGCTATTTCACTCAACAACTTTATGGGGCAATAGTTTTAACCCTATTTCACTCTTTCCAGGGCTGGCTTGTTATTTAGGAGATATTACCATTTCTTGAATCCAGTTTGTATCCTCTTTAGAAAACCAACCACATGTAGTTTCAGAGGTGGCTCCTGCTATCCTGAAAGGAGTCTGACTTGCCCTAGGACAGCCCCTGTCCCCCATAGCCACTCTGTGTCTGCTGTAGCCTGAGCCCTGTCACCCCCCGGGACCCCAGACTGGCCTCAGCAGACTGCTGTCTCCTTTTCCTCTCAGACGAAAACATGGGAACAACCTGTCATGGCACAGTCCCAGGGGACAGACCAGAAGGCTGTCACCCAGCTCTGCCACAGAGACTCTAAAACAACAAGATGTGATTTAATGGCATAAAAGGTGGCAAACAGAGCCAAAGGAAGGACATGCCCCTACCAGAGGCCACTTGTGAAGATGCTTCGGTGGACTGGGGACTCTATGTGGGGCAACCTTGGGGGTGTGGGCTGACGAGAGCAGGGGCACACTAGGGGAGGAGCCCAGGTCACTGTGTCACCCAGGAGCAGAGTCACACCCTTCAAGGAAACTTTGATCAGGACATGTGGGCTCCATAGACTCCGTGATTGTAAGACTCTCCAGTCCTGACAGACTTCTGAGATGCAGGGTTGGAGTCCAGGTTCCTTAGTTAATAGCTGTGGGGATGCCAGTAGAGAGAGGGAAAGGAAGGGAGGGAGGAGGGAGGGAGGGAGGGAAATAGCAATTTGAGAAAGAAACATCGACTGGTTTCCTACTGTACGCTTCCCAGTTGGGGACCGAACCCACAACTCAGGCACATGCCCTGACCCGGAATTGAACCTGCGATGTTTGGTTCATGGAACGCCACTCAACCAACTGAACCACACTGGCCAGGGCTTTGACTGGCTCCTGTGCACAAGGGATGTGGACTGGCCCAGCTTTGACCACCTAGGCTTACTGTGGAGCCTGGTGGGCCTAGAGTGACCAATCTCTAGGCTGCCATCAACATTCTCTCCTCTGGCCCTAAGGCCTGTAGAATACCATCACTTCCTGTTTCAGGGCAAAGTGAGGGACTGTTTCCTTAGACCTACCGGCCTCCCCTCCCCCAGCCCATCCTATCAGCCCTGGTTGCTAGGTAGCTGTTTACCTTAGAGGCAGAACACTCCACAGGGTTCTGAGCAGTTATTTGTGCCCTCAGGACACTGGCAGTCAGTGGCAGAGCTGTGAGCTTGGCCAACCATGGAGGGCCTGGTGCCTACCACTGTCACTGCCACCGCATCCACCTTCCAGCTGATCCTAGAGCACCTGTGTGCAGTTCTGCTGCTGATTTCTGAGGGCTTGAGACATGTCCCAGGTCTCCCTGTGTTCCCCCTGGGTCATCCTGGTGGGTGCTCTGGTGGTGGTATCTTTGATAGTAAGAAGAGGACACACTTCAGGAAGTGTGAAGGCACTGGGAGAAAGGTATCCTGCCCACAATGAAGTCTGTGCAGGATGTAGTGAGAATATTGGACCAATGACAGACCACCTGAGCAGGATGTTGTCACCTCAGGACCTGGTCGATTTAGCAAAAACAGTACGCAAGAGCCAGCCTCCTAAATGTTCCCAAGCGACTGATGAGAAGCCCATCTCAAAAGCACTGGGGACTGATGGAGAACAACTTCAGAAGAACAAACCAGATGATTTGAACAAACACACCAGTTATCCCGAAACTTCAGAACTGTGCCTAGACGAGACTATGGGATGGAAGCAGAACACCCAAGAGAAGAAGGAGGAGAAACAAAGGCTGGAGCATTCGATGGCTCGAGTGTAGTGGGTCCCACAAGGTAGAGTCAGCCAGTCTGTGTCCATGGTGGGAAAACCTCTTCAGACCAGCCCCAAACCCGAGGTCCTTAGAGGTCGCTTGGTTCACGTCAAGTCACAGGTCGAACGACAGAGGGGAGCAGAAAATGGGGATCAGCTTGTCCATGGGTCAGAAGGTGATCTCAAGGGTGTCCCTCGTGATGCTGACCTCAACGTGTCCCTTCAAAGTGCTGACAAGGAAAATCAGGAAACAGCCAGAAAATTGCAGGAGCAAAGGCAAATAAATGAAGAGCTTACAGCAGAAATGAAGAGTCTGCGATTGGAGAAAGCATCTTTGCAGTGGGAAAATTCAAACCTTAAAGCTGAGATTCAGCAACTGAAGCTGAAGCTTCTAAAGCGCTCCTTAGAAATGGAGAAGAAATCTCTGGAGGACTGGAGGACCATGAACTCCACCTATCAGATTCTGAGCACGTATAGGAAGATGGCCCAGGACATGAATCAAGAGCTACGAAGAAGCACTTCCTATTATTTAAAGGAGATTCGATACCATCGGGAAAGAGCTGAAGAAGCCCAGATGGCAGCTGAGTGCACTGAGAGAAAGCTCAAGGCGCCGAGGAGAGAAAATGATCATGACAGGCAAATGCCTGCCAAGGACAAGTCCACATCCCAGCCTTTCCCAGGTGGCCATTTTGCTCCTGCTGCTCCACCCACAGCCCACAGAGGCCCAGAAGTGTCAGGTCATCCCCTGGGTCATCGGCTCCCCAGGAAGGAGCAGGATCACGCAGTAAGAGCTCAAGAATCCGGGCGCACCTGCAGGTTTGACTCAGCTTTCACAGCGACTGGGCCCTGAGCCCCCACAACCTGGACAAAACATCTGCCTGTGTTTCTGTTTCAGTAATTCTGATCGATGTCTTGTTAGTTAAGCTACTCTTAGTACATCGATGCCACCATTGCTCTTAGTAATACACAGCTTTATAACTTTACAGTAATATTATTTCACTATAGATTCATTAATGTAATTTTCATGAGTACAGAATTCTCCATGAGACTCTTTAGAATTATCTGCTTATTGTAAGTGTTGCATTTTGATTTAAATGACCACTATTACCTAAACTGTCATCTCAGTTTGACACAGATGTTTAAACAAAGACCATCACTGTCGGCTATGGCTACTACCACAAATCTATGGAAGTAACTTCATATGTACCTGGTTTTAAAAACAATACCAAAAAACAAAACAACAAGAACAAAAACAAAAAAACTTGAACAGGACAACACCCCAAATCCCTATTTAAACTACATAATATTTTTATTAACTTAGTCCTAAATTCATAGTTTAGTCAAAAAAACTGTAGGATAGTTTAGTTCTAAATTGAGATTAGAAATCTTAAAATTCTTCTTCCTTTATGGTTTATTCTTATTGTTTCTTTGTCTAAGGTACTGCTTAATGTTTAGCATTTCTAAATTTTATGCAGTCAGAATAAAAGAGGTTTCTCTTGGTGGAAAACACACACACATGCACACGGTCTTGCTCTCTCACACATGCACTTGCTCTCCTGTCCATCACACACTCACACACACACACACACCACGAAGACAGAAGGTCCTCATAGCAGTTTTGAACCTCAAGAAAATGTAAAAATACTGTTGCAAACATGAATAAGTATTTTTAATAAATAAGTCCTTAGAAAGACAAAGTGGTATGGCTGTCATTTGTGCCACACACACACACACACACACACACGGAAGCAGAGCTGGCCGATGCATCTGACACCAGCTCATGAACATGGCAGGACAAGACACTAGGATGAAAGACATCCCCCAGCATGACAGAGATAAGGGAGGGTCCAGCAAGGGGACCAGGTGCCAGCAAGAAGGAAACTGTGACCACTCTGGGGCCTGGAGAAAGGAGGGCCCATAGTGTCACCTGGGTCCAGTGAGGGGCTGTCTTGGGAACAAGGGACCCTGCCTCTGCCCTCTGTCCTCCACTTACTGCTGAGCAAATGCAGCACCCCAAAGGCCACGGGAGTGCAGACCAGGGTCAGCCTTGGGCACAGAGCAGGCCCAGAAAGGGCCTGAAAGCACTTGGAGAATGACCACCAGACTCTGTTTGATCCAATGTGTGCGTGGGCTCTATTGCCTTGTTCACACCCATTTATTTAGTAACAACCTCTGGAGCCTCTCCCTGACCTGGGGACTCTTCTAGGTGATCGGGACTCAAGGATGAGAAGAACAGCCCAGCGAGCCCCATGGACCCCAGTGCTTACATTCTAGTGTCCTCCTGGAGGGACTTGAGAGAGGATTTCCCCTGGGGGTACTGAGAGTCCTATGCATGAGGACACCAGGGACCCCCTGGTGGGGCGGAGGGGTGAGCGTGTTGTTCCCCTGGACCCCATTCCACACCAGTCTGAGGAGGCCCACAAGGGTGCAGGCACTAAAACTGGAGACAAGAACCTCGAATGCTGAGTGATCCAGACAGAGAGAACTCAGACCTGGTAGAAAGAGGTTGGAATGCCGTGTGTAGCTCATGGGGTTTCAAGAGTGTTGAGTTCTGACTTTCATCCTGAGCTTTCTGGGCCAAGCAGGAAGGGAAACAAGACCAGGAACATAGCATTCTTCCAAGAAGAAGCAGAGGCTGGCTCAGGGCTGGGCTGCCACAGGGCTTTCCAGCAATGTCATGGGCGTGTCTTCCTGTAATTCTCCCTAAAGCCCTGTCTGAAAGACACCTGGGCATCCAGGCACTCCTGGGGGCAGCCCTCCAATGGGGATTTAGGCTCCCATCACCCTCACACTCGGGTCCAATCTCCCTGGGCACAGGTCCCCTCTGCCTCACATCCTGGTGTCTTGTGTCTGGCACAGGACCTGGGTCCCTTGCCCTGTGCAGTCTGACCAGGAACACAAAGCCAGCACACAGTGGGCCCAGGTTAACCCTGCAGGGTGCTATTCAGCTCTCCTTGTGGGGGAGGGATGCCGACAGCCCAGTGCTGCTCCTGCCTCTCTGTCCACCTGGGGGGATGATGGGACAATGGAGGAGCTGCCACATGATTGAGGTCAGATTCTGCCTGGGAGGGTTGATCACTGCCCCTCCAGCTCCCCCTTCTTGGCTGGCTGGAGTCATAAAGCATCTTAACATCAGGCCATATCCATTCTGCAATCACAGGTTTAAAGATTGCCTCTGTGGAGCCTCCTGACCTGCATCCCCAGCCTAAACTGCACTATAGCATGACTCCTGAGCAGTGCCCATGTGAAGACTACCCCCAGCACCAACACACCCCATACCTCCACTTGTCATCCAGTTACTGTCAGCTGCAGTTAGAGTCTAGGAGAGTCACCCAAGAAAGACCTTCAGCCCAGCCACTGGTCTGGGATACCACATGCCTTCCCTCCTGACCCTGTGGAAATGGCATTCTCTTCACACACACACACACACACACACACACACACACACACATGCACACTCACACCCATGGACACATAGACACATACATACACAGCAATCATGGAAATCAGAGGATGGTCATACACCAGAGCAGGGAGTTTGTGCCCAGTCCAGCCGCTGGTTATTAAGAGCATGGACCGAGGTGGTAATTTTGCCAAATGCTCTGCCCAAAAGATGCACGGCCCTGTTTTCTGGGCCACACAGAGTTCATCAAAGGGTGTTTGGAAAGGGGACCTGTTATTTATCATCTCTAAGCTGTGCCAGTGAGGATGCTGGGAAGGGACAGCTAGGGAGAGAGGGGGTTGGGTTTATTTTGTAAGGACGTGAAATGGAATAATACATATCCAATCCTGGGTGCACGGCAGGCTCAGTCATTGGAGCACAATCATGGCATGACACAAGGGTTGATACATTGCCCGTAGGCTGGATGACAGTCCTTCACTCACCACTTAAGCTCAAGGGCCCTGCTTCTGGAAGCATGGCCCTCTTATTAGGTCTCTCAATTGGGCAGGATCCCAGGATCAGCTGGTAGAGCCTTCAGCCTCCTAAGTCACACACCTGCCTCTTGAGGAAACAGGCAAATAACCCTGAGGTATGTCAGGGTTTGTTCATGCCTGCCTGGTCAAGCTGTCCTGCTATACACCATGCACATATACCCATACCTTCACTGCTGTCATGCATCCTCCTAGCCCAGTCTCATCACTTCTCGAAGCCTCATTTTCTTTGCTTGGAAGGACAAGCATGGAGCCTCAGACTGTTACTAGATGGATGTCTTAGCCAGGAGTGTCTGCCTCAGGCCCACTGTAGTGTTTGGGTTCATGTGTTCCTGTAGGAACGATTTCCTAACAAGAGTCTAGTTGACTATGAGGATGTGTTTATTAAAACTGGGGGCAATGAAACAAAAAAGGGCCTTAGCATAGAATAGGTGACAGGAGAGAGCCTACATAAGGCTGCTTTGGCTCACTAAGAAAGGGGAATCACAGTAAAAGAAGTAAGCTCTTTGCAAAATCAGAGAAAAGAGGGGTTTGGAGACAGGTTAAGGGGGTTAGCCCAGGATGAGCTGGAACTGCCTATTGCTATTCTGGTTGCATTCTCATGAGGTCCCTTGGAGTTTAGGAGATGCACACCTATGTAGGAAGAAGTATGCAAAGGACAGGTGCAGGTATGCTCCCAGGAGAGCAAACTCATGGTGGATTCTTTGTTCTGAAGCTTTTTATCTTTCACTGGCCTCAGGCCAGAATCCTAACAGAGATATCAGAGGAGGGTCTTAATAGAATATTTATTAGCTGTTTAGGTGTGTCCTTCAATATATTGATTCATCAAAATATATGCAGAAAGAGATCAGGGTTATTTTTCTGGTTAGTTTTATTTTTAAAAAATGTTATTGAAGAGGAACCAGGACTGAGGCTGTCCTGTCCCCAGGATGGTCTAGACTGTGTAAACACCATTTGCTCCTAAGTGTCCAGAAGAGGCTGCAGTTCAAAAGGTGGCATGTGTCCCTTTTTCAGCTACCACTATAACTAAACAAATTGATGAAAAGTAGAGGATATTGAGGCACAATTGTTAGAATGAATGAGTCACTGCAGTAGGCAATCCAGATTGATGAATCTTCAGATGCTGACAACAAGGCAATGATGCTTGTTTTTGTGTGATAGATTTTTTCAGAGGGATGTGCATGAGGATATGTTATGTGCATTTTTGTTGCCAACCAACACCATAGCTGCAAAACTATTCAAGTCTTTGAATGGTTACATACCAGGAAAACTGAACTGGTCATTTTGTATCAGTATATGCATGGCCCGAGAGGCTGTCATGCTGGGTGGCTTTCTGGTTTTACTGCTCAAGTCAAAGAGGTTGCTTCTAAAAGTGAGTCTACACGCTGTGTCATCCATATAGAAATTCTGGCTAGCTGAAAAATATCATCTGAACTTAATAACATTTTTCAAGATGTGGTTAAAATTATCAACCACATTAAAGTACATGCCCTTAACTCATGTCTGTTCGTGGAGCTCTGTGAGATGGATACAGAACACATATGTCTTCTCTTATACACATAAGGGAAATGGCTTTCTAAAGGTAGATCACTGGCCACAGCTTTTGAGTTACAAGAGCTGCTCCTGAGATTTAGAAAAACAGTCACCAGTGGCAGCACATTTCAGTAACACAGAATGGGTCAAAAACTTGCTTACTTGTATGACATATTCAACTTGCTCATGAACTCAATCTGTCACTTTAGGGGAGAATAAAAACCCTGTTCAAGTTGCAGATAAAGTAGCTGTATTCAAAGCCAAACTGGAATTATGAGGGTGATGAGTGAACATTGGGATTTTTGACATGTTTCAAACATTAGCAAAGATTTTAAAAGAGACTCAGCCAGGGCCTTCTTTCTCCCAGCTGGTGCATGATCATCTATCTCAGCTTTCAAAAGAATTTGAGTATTTCTCAACCACAAAAGACCCCTGAACTGGGAAGAATGGACCTGCTACCCATTTATGAATAAGCCAGGTGAATTGGCTTTGTCTGTGCTAGAAGAGGATCTACTGATTGAGACTGCAAATAACAGTGGCCTTAAAAGTATGTTTGATACAACTTCAAATCTCCATATGTTCTGGATTAAAGTCAAGGTGGAATATCCTGAGATTGTCACAAAAGTCCTGAAAAGTCTGCTTCCATTTCCAAAAGTCTATCCTTGTGAAGCAGGGTTTTCTGCCATGATAGCAACCAGAATGAGATTATGGAGTACATTGGACATAGGCAACATACTTCAGGTGTCACAGTCTCCCATCACCCCCAGATGGGACCATTTAGTTACAGGAAAACAAGCTCCGGGTTCCCACTGATTCTGCATTATGGTGAGTTGTATAATTATTTTATTATATATTACAGTGTAATGATAATAGAAATAAAGTGCACCATAAATGTAATGCACTTTCATCATCCAGAAACCATCCTCCTCCCACCGGCCCCACATCCATGGAAAAATTGTCTTCCACAAAACTGGTTCCTTGTACCAAAAAGGTTGTGGACCGGTTATCCATGGAATGTCATTTTGTTACTGAGCAAGGGCCTATTGCCTGATGTGCCTAAGATTCAAAACTATGGCACAGGTGTCTGAAGAAAGAGCTATTTACTTACTGCTGAGTTGACTTACAGGTAATATAAGGCACTGCTCAAATCTGTCTTCTGAATCTAGAGTCTGGACAAGTTTTAAGAGTGAGGGAGAAGAGGGTGGTACAAGGTATTATGGCAGGGCAAGGTTTGATTGGAGGGTTTTGGAAATTGGCCAGTTATGGCATAGGATAGAGGGGCCAAAGAAAGCACAGAGGAATTCCACTGTGGCAGACTTTGATTGGTCAGTTCTCTATTCATCCATATTGACCAAGGCACCATATATTCCTTATTGAAGGACCTCACAATTTGTATAGGGCTCTTGTGGCCACACTTCTGTAGACTAAACATTCTTGGTTCTGGGGTCATCTGAAGGACAGGGTGTCACATGTGCAGTGCTGTCTCCATAAAATAGCTCAAGGATTGTATTAATCTCCAGTTTGCTATAAGGGAGCAAAACCAGGGTGCTGTTTCTATTGAATTATTCGATGAACCAGAAGAAATAAGAGGGAAAAAGGAAGGTTCCTCATCACCAACAACTTTTTTTCAAGTGGGAGTTTTATCTTAACTTAGGGGTGGTCCTGGAGAAGGTTGGCCTTGGCACTGGGTGGCAAGTTCTTTCACAAATTTTCCCCAGTGGCAGCCCTACTTCCAGTCCATCTTTGCCCAGAGGCACTGGGTTGGCATATTCCTTGTGTAACCCCACAGTAAGTCCATTTCTTTAACATGATCCTTTCTCCTTTCTGTCTTCCCATTTCCTTCTTTAATCATTAGGCCCTTAGGACATCAATTTCTGGTCAGCATCAAACTTTCTTTTTTTTTAATTTTATTTTAATCATTGTTCAAGCACAGTTTTCTCCTTTTTACTTCCAATCCAGCCCACCTTCCCAACCCTCCCCACTTCCCTCCCATGACCACCCTCCCCCTAGTTTTTGTCCATGTGTCCTTTAAATTTGTTCCTGTAAACCCTTCCCATTGCCCCCTGAAATTCCCTCTTCTCTCTCCTGTGGTCACTGTCAGCCTGTCCTCTATTTCAGTGTCTTTGGTTATATTTTGCTTGTTTCTTTGTTTTGTTGTTTAGGTTCCTGTAAAAGGTGAGATCATAAGGTATTTGTCTTTCACCACCTGGCTTGTTTTGCTTAGCATAATGCTTTCCAGCTCCATCCATGCTATTGCAAAGGGTAGGAGTTCCTTCTTTCTTTCTGCTGCATAGAATTCCATCGTGCAAATGTACCATAGTTTTTTGATCCATTCATTTACTGATGTGCATCTAGGTTGCTTCCAGCATCTAGCTATTGTAAATTGTGTTGCTATCAACATTGGGATGTATAGGTTCTTTTGGATTGGTGTTTTAGTATTCTTAGGATAGAGTCCCAGCAGTGGAATTGCTGGGTCAAAAGGCAGATCCATTTTTAGTTTTCTGAGGAAGTATGGGACTGCTTTCCATAGTGGTTGTACCAGTCTGCAGTCCCACCAACAGTGCACTAGGGTCCCCTTTTCTCCACAACCTCTCCAACACTTGTTGTTTGCTTTGTTTATGATGGCCATTCTGAATGGTGTGAAGTAGTATCTCATTGTGGTTTTAATTTGCATCTCTCGATATTGAACATCGTTTCATGTGTCTTTGGATTTTCTGTATGTCCTCCTTGGAGAAGTGTCTGTTCAAGTCCTTTGCCCATTTTTTAATTGGATTCCTTGTCTTATTAGAGTGTAGTCGTGTAAGTTCTTTATAAATTTTGAAGATTAAACCCTTGTCTGAGGTATCATTGGCAAATATGTTTTCCCATACAGTTGGTCCTCTTTTAATTTTGATACTGTTTTCTTTAGCTGTGCAGAAGCTTTTAATTTTGATGAGGTCCCATTTGTTCATTCTTTCCTTTATGTCCCTTGCTCTAGGGGACAAGTCAGTAAAAAAGTTACTGCATGAAATATCTGAGATTTTCCTACCTACGTTCTCCACGGCTTATATTTAAGTCTTTTATCCACCTTAAATTTATTTTTGTATAAGGTGTAAGTTGGTGCTCGAGTTTCATTTTTTTGCACATGGCTGTCCAGTTCTCCCAACACCATTTGTTGAAGAGGCTATTTTTACTCCATTTTATGTTGCTGCCTCCTTTGTCGAATATTAATTGACCATAGAGACTTAGGTTTATTTCTGGGCTCTCTGTTCTGTTCCATTGGTCCATGTGCCTGTTTTTATGCCAGTACCAGGCTGTTTTGATGACAGTGGCCTTGTAGTATAGTTTAGTGTCAGGTATTGTAATCCCTCCTACCTTACTCTTCTTTCTCAAAGTTGCAGCAGCTATTCGGGGTCATTTATGATTCCATATAAATTTTTGAAGTGTTTGTTCTATGTTTGTGAAATATGCCATTGGTACTTTAATAGGAATTGCATTGAAAGTGTAAATTGCTTTGGGTAGTATGGACATTTTGATGATACTAATTCTTCCAATCCATGAACACAGTATATGTTTCCATTTGTTTGTGTCTTCCTTGATTTCTTTCCTGAGTGTTATGTAGTTTTCTAAATACACGTCTTTTACTTCTTTGGTTAGGTTTATTCCTAGATATTTTATTTTTCTTTTTGCTATTTCAAATGGGATTTTTTCCTTGACTTCTGCTTCTGCTGTTTCATTGTTGGTGTACAGAAATGCTTTTGATTTCTGGATATTGACTTTGTATCTCACTATTTTGCCAAATTCGTTTATTAGGTCAAGCAGTTTTCTTGTGGAGTCTATAGGATTTTCTAGTACACTATCATGTCATCTGCAAACAGTGACAGTTTTGTTTCCTCCTTTCCAATTTGGATGACTTTTAGCATCAAACTTTCTTAAGAACAAAGCCTCATGTCTGTCAAGCTAAAGATAATATCTTGACCTCAGTTGTGTAACCAGCCAGAGCAATGCCATGGTTGACATTGTATCATCAGTAATGATACAATGATCCACTACCCTCTACTCTGACCCTAGACAATCAGTAGAGCCTAGGACCCCATGGTTAATGATGTTTGCCCTACATAAGCCACCCCCTGGGAGCCATTGAGGAAGCCAGGCTTTGAGCACTAGCTTACCTTGACTCTGGGCTTGGTGCCATTTCCTCAGTTAATAAACCCTTCCTTTCTTGGATGCAAACTCCCATTCACATTTGATTGGGCTTTGATATGTGTAGGCAAATGGACTCCTTTAGTTTGATAACACAAGGTGTGTCCTGTGCAGGGATCAGAGTTAGGGTCATAGATGTAAGAGATTCAGCATCTAGGGTCCCTGCATGCATGTCCTTGGAAGTTGGGAATTGTAGTCTGTCATCAGAGTTCTGGACACCAGTTCCAGAGGCCTTGACCTAACTTCCTTCCCATAAGTTCCTAGCTACAAGCTCTGTTTTTCTATACATCTTATTGTAACTCCAGTTTCCTGGCTTTAATTTCCACTCTAGGTTGGTGGTGACTTCTAAAATCTTCATCTTTTGGTGTGATTTTTCCCCAAAACTTCAATGCCACCCCTCTGTTATTCCATTTTCATGAGACTCCATAGGACCAAAGTCACTCTCTCTTATTTCCTCTCATACCTACTTATTTACTTTATTCCATGTTTGGGTTTCCCTTTTTTTTAATCTCATTTATAAAATCTTGATGATTTTCACCATTGTACTGTGAACCAGGCATGGAGGGGGAGTCACAGACAGGCAAATGGGGACCTACTTGTCTTTTGACTCCTGTGTCAACTGTACTTGTCTTTTGGTGTTTATTATCTCCCCTCCTCAATGATGAACTCGCATATGATCTAAAAACTCTACAGTAAAATGAGATTGAATATCTTGCTATGGATGAACAAAATAAAGTGAAACTTCCTCCATGTTCTCAGGGCAGTTGAGCATGGAGGGTAGAACTCAAAAGTAATGCTTCTGGCACATCTCACTTTGTATGATGCTTATACTTTTTCCTGAAAGTAATGTGAACAAATGTTTATGAATCAAACATTTAATTAATGGAGACACTTCATTCTTTAAAGAAATTGTTGAATAAGAGAATAATCAACCTTATTTGTCTTTGGTTTAAGTCCTGGCCCCACACTAACATCTTCTCAAATCTTCTTATTTATTCCTGTAAACATTTTCCTCACACAAGTTTGTGTGTGTGTGTGTGTGTGTGTGTGTGTGTAGTATCCAGCCATGTAATATGAAAAATAGAGACATTTATTGGAGAAGATACAAATACAAGAAACATTGTACATAGGACAATGAAGTTTCTGTCCCCTTCAAAGTAGGCACCTTGGTACCTCATACCATTCTCCCAATTGCCATTAGCTACTCTGTTATATTTTCCTGAATCTCATTGATGGTCTGAAATCTCTTCCCATCAAAGGTGATTTTAATTTGGGAAAAAGCAAGAAGTCTCAGGACACCAAATCTGGGCTATAGGAGGGTTCAGTCACCTGGGTGGTTTGATGTTTCACCAAAAAACTCTGCCCAAGATGTGATAACATGAGTGGACATGTTGTTATGATGAAGCTGCCAATCACCAGTTGCCCATAACTGTGACCTTCAGAATCATCAGAATAATTCCCATGGGGGAATGTTCAAGCTTAATACAAAATTGGATGTGGACTCATTGCTCTTCTCACTCAGTCATTTTCAATGTGATGGCCACATTATACACATGCTCACTTAAAGGCCTATATTGCCCCCAGTGGCTAGTACAGTGATGTCATCATTGTTCATGCATGGACGTTCCAGTCCACTCTCCTTGGCTGCCAGGTTACATCAATGTCACGCAAACCATTCTCATTATATTAATAATGGCTGGATTTTTTTCCAGACAGACCTTGTCTGGTATGTATATGTACTATATTCATCTACCTATATCTCAGAGATATGTAATGAATGTTAACCAGTGCATTTTTAATTTATTTATGTTACACATACTCCTATAAGTCCTTCTCCTGTGCTGGGTACTGTTTAAGTGCTTTACAAATATTACCCATATTTAACATTCAGAACAACCTTATGAAGTAGGTACTATAACTGCTGCTGATGTGGATATGGGGAAAGGAGTCAGAACATCTTTCTGTTGTCCAATTTATTGCTTATTGCTTGGTATTGTTTTAGTAAAACTTTGACTCGCCTTTATCCAAATTCTACTTCATCAAAATATAGAAAGAAACTCTTGGCAGCTGTAAGTAATGCAGGCTTTACTTTCCCATAGGAGATGGTTTCAACATAACCTCATTGATTTTTCTGGGTAAAGATTTGATAAGGTCTGTGATAGAGTTTTATTACCATATAATTTCCATTAAAAAGTAAATTGTACTTGATTCAGCAGTTGCAGTAATTTAAGACCATTCTCATTGCTTTTCATTGGATTTAATCTTATACATAATTGGGAATAAGTTCAACAATCAACAAAAGAAAATAAAAATAAGGAACAGCAACAAATAATATTGAAAATTTCTCAGAGTCAGGATGAGCAACTCTGTTGGATTGCCTGTGTCTGAGAGGTTCCTGGGACACAAGAATATGAGTTCTAAAACCCATACATCCCAGGCAAATGGGGTGATTGGTCTTCCCAGGCTTCTAAAAGCAACAGATGCAAAGTTAAAATTCAGCATCAGTGGAGCTTGTAATCTGGAAAATATGCCCCTTCATTCATCACTTGGGACCCTCATGATTAACTGAAGAATGATGCTGTGTTGCAAATGAATTTCCTGCCTTATATAAGATTTTCCTGGCTTTTGCTCCCTCTTGTATTAATGTAGATACTCTGTATTTTAGATACAACATAGTTTTAAAAATATCTTCTTAATTATTTCTAAATTTCTCAGTATGGTTGACCTTTGAAGAGTGGCAGTTTTTTTTCTTTTTCAATTTCTGTTCATCTTGCCTTCCTCTTTATGAGAAAGCATACCTCACCTAATAGATGGATGTAGCCAACAAGGAAGAATTTCCTTCAATTTTTGTGGATTAAAGCTTTGTAATTTGGTTATCCCAAGAAGAAAGTCTATAACTTTCACCTTTCAGGTAAATTTTAAGAGTAAATTTTTCCACTTTGATCTCATCACATGCATGAAACCTATATGAACACAATTTAAACAGTAGTTGTTTTTCTAGAAATATAGCTTTTAGCTGCTGAAAAGTGGCCAGGGAAAGTAAGCCACTAAAACCCAAATTAAGGATTACCTCTGTCACCTGACTCTGTCCCCTTCTCACCAGTGGCTCCTCTCTGTCATTCTCTTTCTTCCCCATGTGTCACTTGCTTACAATAGGTCAAATGTGTGCCAGTGATAGGCACATAAAGCTAGAGCAGTCAATCTCATCAGACAAAAAATACATTTGAAGACCCACTGCCTTGGAGACCATGTTTTTCTAATTTTCTCAATGTTAATTAGTCATTTTGGCATGCTACTAGTGCAAATTTAGATCCTACCATTATCCCCATCCCAACACCCTACTGCTTTGGTCCAACAGTGAACTGGAGCATTCCTGATGTCAAAAAAAACAAAAACAAAAACAAACAAACAAAAAAAAACCCAAACTAAAGGCAATTAGTGTAGCCAAATGACTGCATAATTTGGCGAAAATATTTAATCTCAGTTCAACCCTTGCAGCAAATAGAACATTTGAATTGTGTTTTGGAGGTTCCAAAATAATTGTTTTAAAGGAGGGCAGTTCAAATATATTGGTTTGAAATTACCGTTTTTCTGTACCTTATTTTTTTAAAAATAAGGGATGGGCACTTCAAAATAATTTTTTTAAAAGGGAAAAATTGGGGTTAAAGAACTACAGTGGTAATCTCTAAAACCATTTCATATAAAATAAAGAATTAAAAAACTGAGGCAATTATGACTTCTGGCAAGATGGAGGCATAGGTGGATGCACTGTACCTCCACGCACAACCAAGATTGGAATAACAACAATTTAGAGGCAGAATAACACCCGGAACTGATAGAAAATTTATCTGAATGGAAGTCAGACAGTAAAGAAGTTGAAATAGACCCGTTCATCCAGACTGGTAGGAGGGGCAGAGGCACGCAGCTGGGATTGGGGTCGCGACGCAGAGAACAGGCAGAATTGGGCGCATAAGGCAACTGGGAGCACGTAAGGCATCTGGGGCGAGCAAGATCGCAGCGGGTGGATCCTGAGTACGCAAGCGGCAGCTGGCAGACCCAGTGAGGCAGCGATTGTGGAGCAGGGCAGAGCGCACAACCAAGAATCCCAGGGAAAAGACTGAGGTCCCAGGAGAACAGAGTTATCGCCATTGTTCCCTCTCGACCCCACCCCTACATACAATGTCACAATCTAGCAACTGGGGTGCCCAGCCCTGGTGAGCACCTAAGGCTCCATCCCTCACCATAACAGGAGTGACCAGACCAAAAAAAAAAAAAAGAAAAAAGCGAGAGAGAGAGAGAGAGAGAGACAGAGAGAGAGAGAGAGAGACAGAGAGATGGCTCAAACAGAAGCACAAATCAGTGTCCCAGAACTCATCTTTTTGAGTGACCAAGATATAGCTAACCTATCAGAGGCACAGTTCAAAACACTGGTGATCAGGAAGCTCACAGAATTGGTTGATTTTGGGAGCAAATTAGATAAACAAATGCAGGTTACCATAAGAGAAATGAAGGAAAATGCACAGGGAACCAACAGTGATGGGAAGGAAACTGGGGCTCAAAACAGTAGAGTGGACCAGAAGGAAGAAAGAAACAACCAAACAGGAAAGAATGGACAAATACAAATTCAAAAAAACGAGGAGAAGCTTAGAAACCTCCAGAACATCTTTAAATGTTCCAACATCCAAATTATAGGGGTACCAGAAGGGGAAGAGGTAGAGCAACAGATTGAAAATGTATTTGAACAAATAATGAAGGAGAACTTCCCCATTCTCGCAAAGGAAATAGACTTCCAGGAAGTCCAGGAAGCTCAGAGAGTCCCAAAGAAGTTGGACCCAAGGAGGAACACACCAAGGCACGTCATAATTACATTAGCCAAGGTAAACATGAAGGAGAGAATCCTAGAAGCAGCAAGAGATAAGGGGACCGTCACCTACAAAGGAGTTCCCATCAGACTGGCAGCTGATTTCTCAAAAGAGACCTTGCAGGCAGGAAGGGGCTGGAAAGAAGTATTCCAAGTCATGAAAGGCAAGGACCTACATCCCAGATTGCTCTATCCAGCAAAGCTTTCATTTAGAATGGAAGGGCAGATCAAGTGCTTCTCAGAAAAGGTCCAGTTAAAGGAGTTCATCATCACCAAGCCCTTATTTTATGAAATGTTAAAGGGACTTATCTAAGAAAAGAAAATTAAAAAATAAACATGTATAGGAAAATGACAGCAAACTCACAATTATTAACAACCACTCCTAAAACAAAACCAAAATAAATTAAGCAAACAACTAGAACAGGAACAGAACCACAGAAAGGGAGATCACATGGAGGGTTAGCAACAGGGGAGTGGGAGGAGGAGAGAATAGGAAAAGGTACAGAGAATAAGTAGCATGGATGGTAGGTAGAAAATAGACAGGAGGAGGGCAAGAATAGTATGGGAAATGTTGAAGCTAAAGAACTTATGACACATGGACATGAACTAAAGAAGGGGGAATGTGGGTGAGAGAGTGTGTACAGGGTGGAGGGGAGTGCAGGGGGGAAATGGGACAACTATAATAGCATAATCAATAAAATATATATTTAAAAAGAAAAAACTGAGGCAATTATAAAGAACTATAAACTTTGGAAATAGAAAATTAGTAATGTTTAAAAAAATATCAAGACACATATCCTGGCTGGTGTGGTTCAGTAGGCTGGAGCTTCATTCCATAAACCAAAAGGTTGTGGGTAATTGTGTTATGTGTACACAATGGAATACTATGCAGCAGAAAGAAAAAAGGAGCTCCTACTCTTTGAGACAGCATTGATGGATCTGGAGAGCACTATGCTAAGTGAAATATGCCAGAGGTGAAAGACAAATACCATATGATATCACCTGTAAGTGGAACCTAATCAATAAAACAAATAAGAAAGCAGAATATAACCAGAGACATTGAAATGAACAAACCAGAAGGGAGTGGGGAGGGGGATAACAGGAAGTAAGGGGAAGGTTCATCAAGGAACATTTATAAAGGACACATGGAAAAAGTCAAAAGGTGGTAGGATTGAGGGTGGGGGTTGAGTGGGGTTGGGTAAGGTGCTGGTGGGAAAATGGAGACAATTGTACTTGAGCAACAATAAAAAAAAAAGGAAAAGAAATTATTTTGATTCACCCTTGATTGGCTAGATTTCATTGTTTTTCTTTTTCCAAGAAAGTCTCATCATTTTCTTGAATTATTGCTACTTGACAGCATCTGCCTTTTGTCTCTTTATTTTATGTACAACTTGACTAAGTAGGAAAATCCTAGGTGACATGTTCTCCACTCAGAAGCTTGTAAATATTGCTTCACTGGCTTCTGGCTTTGAATGTTGCATTGGAGAAATTTGAGCCCAACCCAAACTTTCCCCTTGTGTGTAATATGGAACTTCTGCCTGAATCAACATATGAATCTTTCTGTAACTTGGAGTTCAGGAACTCTTCTGGTGTCAGGGGTTGAAGTAGGTTTACAGTTTGAGTGTGTGAAACGTAGAGTTTATTCTTGTGGTATGATTTTGTAGTTGCATTATTTTCCATACGAAAAACTGTAAACTCACTTTTGTCCCACTCTGTATATAGGTAGTGCAAGTTGTGTTCTTTTAAGCTGTAGAATCAAGTAGGTAATTTCAGGAATATTCAATTCTACTAAATGAGTTTGTTATTTTCATCAAAGTCATATATGCACATAACTGAAAACTCAAATATACTCTGATCCACAGTTCCCCAAGGCTCAATCCTATTTTCCAGAAATAACAAAATTCTAATTTTCTGTTTATTTTTATATTTACTTCTATATTTCTAAGTAGCATGTTTATATGCTCTTTCTTTATTTGCAGATTTTAGGAATTATTGAATTGCATTCTTTGGTGAAAGTTGAAATTTTCCCCTTTTATTCTTTTGCAGCCCCCTTCAGCTAACAAAATTTTGATTGATTAGTCCCTTATGTTTTCATTACTTTATGTGTATAAATAATGTTTTTTGCCTATCAGTTGTTGCCATAACTAATCTAGCAGTTTTCCCTGAACCCCTAAAGGCTTTCTCCATTTCCTTTACCCTGATTTTTCTTTTTCATAAACTCCTCTTGTATTTCCTCTCCTCAAGAATGCAATCCAGAGACTTAGTCTGATTTATTCTTACTTCATCTATAAAGTGCCGGAGTCCAGCTCCAGCAGGTCCAGGTATTCCCAATGGATGGACAGCATCAGCGAAGGTATGACTCAAGAGGTGCAGTTTCAAGCTCAACAGCCAGGCATCTCTGCCTGGGCTCTTGAGTTTTTTATTTTTATACAGTTGGGTGTGTACATGTGGCATATGTGAAAGCAGTAAAAAAAATGAAGTTTTTAAGGCATATTTGGTTTATCCTTATTCTGGAGAAAATAAGAAGCAGGTCTCTATTGCATATTATTGTGCAAGCTTTTAGCTCCTAATCTTTGCAATTAATCAATAACACATTTTACCACATTATATAACACCTTAATTTCTTAAAGCTTAACTTAAGTTTAATCTATATATTCTAAAGTTGCAAGCTAGGCACGTAGCTGGGCACAGGACTGTTTTAGCTCACTGACAAAGGCCATGCAGAAGGCTTTTGTGGTCAATGTGGTTAGTATCTGTCTCTCATTTCTCACTTCAGTGCCAGAACCCTGTCATCTTGTGCAAGTAATCTTTGTTTTGCTCAGTCCATTCAGCTGCCTGCCATCTACCTTGGTGTTGATGTATTTTTATTATTTGTTTCTATCTTTGATGTCTGACTTTTTAGGCAATAAACACCATGGGGGTCCTGATCGCTTAAGCATTTCATAGAAGGGAAGTGTATAATAATAACCTTTCCAATATCCATTTATATTTACCCATCATGTCTCTTTATGATAGATTCTGGTATAGAGTAAAGGGGGATCAGTGGGCCTAGGAGTTAGAGGGTGAACAGACCATGGATACTGGTACTATGCTGACCAAAAGTGTTTTTTGAATCTATGCCTAGCTCCCAGAGCCCTGGTTTTAAGGAATTGTGTAATAAGGGTGGGTATAGGGGCTTTTGTAGGGAGTAATCCTAGGAGTCTTTTCCATTCCCATTCTTTGAACTCTAACCCACATGGGAGGACACTCTGGTGGCGAGTCACTCTCCAATGAGCTGTCATTTTCTTGCTTACTTCCAAAGAACTGTATTTCTTCTGTGGAATTCCATTTGTCCCAGTCCCATGGTAAATCACATAGACCCTAAGCACAGGTAGTAATACAATGATTAAGCAGAGGAGTGCCAAGTACTTTCCCCCGCCGTGTCTGCTGTGCAGATGCGCAGCTCCTTCTGTGACTGTGTCAGACAGCAGGGCTGGGTTGGCTCTTGGCAATAAAGTGTAGGACAATTTCTCTCTTGAAATTGTTATTCATTAAATCCTTGCTCAATGAGTAAGTGCTGAGAAAATAGAGTACTAAGTTTATATATTCTTTCCTGTGCAACTTTCTGTTTTTCCCCAAATTAATAATTGCCTGGAATTAATCAATATCTCACTTTTTATTTGCTTATATTTCTTTTTAATGATAATTGATTATCTCCAGAACTTCCAAAGAAGTCTTAACACATCTAAATACTGTTTCTCTATATTATAATACATCAGGTGATCGCTCCTCCTCCCAAAGTCTCCCTCATGTCAAGGGCTGTGAACAGTTCTGTGTGGGACTCTTCTCCTTACGGATGGATTTTGGTGTCCCTCCCCATAGGGTCCTTACTTCTTGATTACCAATCTTCCTCTTAGTTTATTTCTTTATTTTAATGGAGCACATCTTCCAGTAATTTCCTGAACACATCGGGGGAGAGGTACTATTTTGAGCTATTATCAGAATTGTTTTTGTTCTAATATTTGTGATTTGGCTGGGACTAGAGTTCTAGGTTGGAAGTCCTCATAAATTTGAAGGTGTTTCATGTAGCTGCTGAGAGTCCATTGCCATTCTGATAGTTCTCTCTCTCTCTCTCTCTCTCTCTCTGTTATATTATTTAGAATGTTCTGAAACTTTACAATGATGTACTTTGGAGTGGTTCTTTTTATTGATTATGCTAGGAAAATCAAACTCTTCATTTCTGCAATGTTTTATTTTTTTAAATAATGTCCATTTTTCCTCTTTTCTCCCTTAGATTTCCTATTAGTGAGATGTGGCACTTCCTGATTTAATCCTCTAATTTTATTATCTTTTCTCCCCTAATTTTCATATTATTGTTTCACATAATTGAGGATTTTCATTCTTTAAAAAATTGTTTAATTGTTGTTCAAGTACAGTTGTCTCCATTTCCCCCCACCCCAGCCATCCCCACTTCCCACACTTGATCCTACCCCCCTTTAGTTTTGTCCATGTGTCCTTTATAGATGTTTCTGAAAACCCTTCTCCCTTTTCCCCCCATTGCCCTCTCCCACCTCCCCTCTGGTTACTGTCAGTTTGTTCTTAACTTCAACGTCTCTGGTTATATTTTGCTTGTTTGTTTTGTTGGATTTTCTTAATTTTATCTTTCAAACTTTTCATGCATTTAAAAAATTTAAGCTGTCATATTTTAAATTTCCACTGAGCCTTTACTTCTTGTTTTCTTTATTTTTTTTTAAGATCTTACTTTTTATTTTCAGAGAGAGGCAAATGGAGGGGGAAAGAGAGGGAGGAAAACATCAATTGGTTGCTTCTCATACATGTCCCAACTGGGACCAAACCCACATCCCAGGCATGTGGCTTGACTGGGAATCAAATTGGCAACATTTTGCTTTGCAGCACGACACCCAACCTATTGAGCCACACTAGTTAGGACTCTTGTTTTCCAATTGTTCCTTTTCCCCCCTCCTAACATAAGTTGTTCTTACTTTTTGAATGCAGTATCATATATTACCTTTTGATGATGTTAATTATTTTGCTTTTCCAATCCTGCCTCTGAGTTCCATTTTTGGGTATGTTTTGGTCTTTCCCCTTAAGACCTTCCCTGAATGTCATGATACTTTGTGACTCTAAATTTAAGAGGAAGGCACTAACAGTGAATGGGAGGAGTTGCTTGTGGGTGGTGCTTATTGATGAAGGGTTGTATTGTAAGGTGATTCAGACAGGTATTCAGAAGTTTCTTCTGGGGATCCCTACATATTCAGGAACTGAAGAGATTTTCTCTGGCTCCATCCATCTTTCCAGAGAAGCAACTCAGTGTTTTGTGAGAGTGTGGAAGAAGGGGCTGGGGTTTACAGCAGCTGGTGGACGTTCACTTGATTTCCCCATAGAGCCCTTCATGCCCCCTGCCCCAAATCCTGAGCACCTCTGAGGGGAAGAGAGTTTTGCCCAGTGGAGCACACCAGGACCAGGAATATGGGGGTCAAAGGACTGCTTCTTATCCAGAGTTTGGATCCATTTCCATTTTCCATCTCTTATCTCACTCCATTGATTCCTAAAACATCTAGCCCTCAATTTCCCATGGGCTTCTTGCTGCTGTCACTTTCCACAGACACTTAGGGTTCAGTCTTTTCTGTGTTCTTCTCCTCTACTTACTTTCTAAACTTCAGACTTTCCTATTTGTCACTCAGTGTGGTCTCTTTGGCATTTTGTTTGGAGTTTTAACCCTGCTTTATCCCTTCACTCTCCTCTTAGTAAAGTTTTGCAAGGGAGCAGTGCTATAAACATGCATTACCCCCACCATGTTTTATCATCAGATCTTTTATGATTTTGAGTCTTTCCTGCTCCAAATGCTTTGCTCTTCTTTGGAAACACCAGTGTGAGCATGTTAGATTTTCTTTCAGGTCCACTCATATCATGATAATCGTGATAACTGCCTTCTCATGCTCTTGGTCCTTCGTATCTTGTCTCTGGCTGTTTTAAACCAGGCTATTGTTTGTGTGTTTCTTACTTCCATTGCCATTTTCATTTTTTTAAAAATTGTTTTTGTCTTCTGTTTATTCCATTTTAGTAAATTGCTTAGTGTCACTTAAGGGAAGTTGTGTTTCTTTATAAATTGAATGGAATTTCTGCTTCACAGTTTTACAAAATCTCAGCTCTTGCCAAGCTGTCTTTTTGGGAACTGCACATTATGAGCCACAGTGAGGGCTGTGCTGTGCTAGGGGGACAGAGGTGGTCCTGTCCTGGTGAAAGTGTTTGGGGCTTAGCTGGAAGAGATCCACATTGGACTCCTGGCTCCTTCTCCAAGTTGGGCTTTTCATTGTGAAAAATAGGGTAGTTTGACTAGATAATTTCTAAAGACACTTCCAGCTATGTGTCTTTTGTAGGCAGTACCATCTCTGCCTTCCAGTTTATAATCCCATTGTAATGCTTGCCTAAGCCACCAGTGTCAGTGTGGTAAACATGTGACTTGTGTGAAGTGATCTCACATGATGAATGATCTGCTACCTCTGTGACTAAAATCTGGATGGCTGGGTTGCACACACACACACACACACACACACACACACACACTTCCTCTCAGGTCACTGACCCAATAGTTTCATGTTTGCTGAAGTCGCCTGGGCATCTTTACTGCTTGGCAATTCGTGTGTATGTCCCCACTCAGCCTTCAGGTTTCCCTTCCATTGAGCATGAAAGATCTTTCATAACGTATTCCCGCACCTCACCAGTCCTATGATCCTGCCACCTTTTGTCATACTCCTAGCAGAGGACTTTGCCTTCCTCCTGCTTCACAGAGAAAGATATAAACTATTAGAAAAGAACTTGCCTGAACTGGCAGCCCCTCCCTCCCTCACAGCTGCCTGGTCTCTGCCGGGATTTAACTTATATCTCTTCCATCTCAAAAAAGCCTCTTCCTGGATGCCACGACTTTGTTCTTCTTTCTCTTCCCTTTCACAGCTACATTTCTTGAAAGCAGTGACTGCATTTGCTGTCTCCCCTTCCTTAGCTCCTGCTCACTCCCTATTCCATTCAATCTGGCTTTCTCCCTTATCTCCACTCCATTGAAATGGTCATCACTGACCTTCATGTTGCTGAAACCGTGGCTAACTCTTGTCTTCTCACACCTAGACTGTTTCTCTCTCCCTCCACAAACTTTTCACTTACCTTGACTTTTAGTCACACTAGATGCTCTGGTTTCTTTCCTCTTGCCTTGGCTGCTTATTTTCACTGTTGGGAGTTCTGCTACCTTTGTTTTTTCTTTGGGTTCTGTCCTAGATGCTTTTCTTTCCCCTCAGAAACAGAGGTGAGAAATAAGAGCAGAGAGGGGAGGTATCCTAGATAGGTTGGCTAAAAAGCCAAAAGTAGACAGATTTGGCCCTGTTTTTCATTTGTAACTGTAGGAAGAAGGTGAAACAAACCTCATTAGATTACAGATGGAAATTTGACATGGGTAGGCATAGAGAAAGAACCAGTTAGCATGCCTAGATACATCAGCTCCTCTGTGGTGTCAAAGGGACCCAGACATGCATGTGTATCCACAACAGACATGCAGGGTGCATTTGAGAACTGTGCTGGAGAGTTTGCTCCAGAAGGCTGACAAGGCAAAAGTGGTGAAGGGACCCTATAGATGAGGGTGGCCAACTGAGCTGCCTAGAACAGGGATTGGGGCAAGTGTTGTATTATAATTGTGACAAGGGGGACCAGGAGGGCCAGAAGTGGAGTGTATCAGCAAGAGGAGGTGGCTAAATTCTTAGAGGGGAAGGTTTCATTTTTCCAGCTGGATTCTAGGGGCACCTCACTCAGTGAAATCAGCTGATATACACCCAAGACCCAATTCAAGCTGGAGACCAGTGGAATAACAGCAAAGCCTCCAATGCCATGAGGGCACTAGCACTTCTCCAAACCCAGATGCCCTCATGGAGAAGGACAGGAGAGTGGGAGAAAATAAGAAATTGTATTTACCCTAAAAGTCATCCAAAAGAACTCATTTAATTGGGCAAGGAACTGTGGTAATATAAATGATCTAGTTAAAATTTTACTCATCCCCATTCTCTGGGAGGTGTGTGTTCATGAGAACATCCAAGTAGTTATAAGGGATAAATAACCTGCATTTTCTTTGCATATTTGAGTGTTAAGTGAGACATTTATAAATTTTGCAAGAAATTTGAGGTAGCATTTAAAATGCTTTAAAGTATACACCCATTATAATGATAAAAGTCTGTGGATCAATGTGAAAAATGTGTAAGATGTTATATTAAGTTAGCAAAGAATACAAGTTATGTGGTTGATTGTAACCATGTAAAATTATGTGTTTGAATAAAACCTGGAAAAAACATGGGGAAATGAAACCATCTCTGCTACTGTGGTAAACATATGAATGGATTTTAAAAATGTTTTTATTTATGGTTCATAAAATAAAAACATTAATAAATTTATTTTATTAATTATTGTATGTTTAAAAATAAATAAATAATGAAATCATATTTTTATTTTTTCCTGAAATATCCTATTGGTTACATGTGTAAGCCCTGCTCCTTGTGGAATGGGAGTATGCAAGAAGTACATACTATGAGGTGAGGAGCATGGGGCCCTGTTGGAGCCTGGCTGCCACTGTCTGCCATCTGCCCTACAAAGACTCATGTCCTTCCCACATGCAAAATATGCCCATCTCTTCTCAAGGTGCCTAAAGGTCTCATCTTATTAGAACATTTCAAACAATCCAGAGTCTCATATCCTGTCTAAGTGTGGGTGGAGCTACTCAGCTCCAGTTCCTCACAATCTGAAGATCTGTGAATTAAATGGTCAAGTTATTCATCTTTCACACATCTAACATTCAATGGTGGGACAGGCATAGAATAATTACTATAGACTTTCCTGTCCAAAAAGTAGGGAGAAGGGAGCCATACAAGAGTCACTAGTCCATAGCAATTCTAAAATCCATTGGGGTACATTTTAAAAATTACTTCAGTTGGACTTAGTCCTAATCATGCCTGAGAACTTGCCTCTTGGTTCTGTCCCCTAACTGTTATTTCTATCCTTGAATTGTCCTTCCTTTCTCATGAAAGGTAGCCTATGTTTGCAACAGAATTTGTTTCCTAGTCTCCCTGTCTGTAGATGTTTGAAGTTCAAAGATTACTTTTCAGTTGAACTCTGTGCCTTTTAGCCCAAGCTGGTTGTGGTTCTGTCAAAATAATTTTCTCATGCCCACAACTCTTTCTCCACCTTAGGCTGCTACTGAGACTGCTGCAAGGCAACAACTTCAATGTACTTAGAAGTCCCAAACACTTCTGGACTGAACAGTTCTTTGAGGCCATAACAAAGGATTTTGCAGTTGCACCATAGGTTTCATCTTTAGAGCAAGTTTTCTCGAGAGAGCCCTGGATGTGATCTTTGCCACAAAGCTATTTCTTAAGTTAGCATCCTTTGTCACCTGGAGAGCCAGTTGATTTTCACATCCAACAATTTTGGACTCCTTCCTATTTAACAGTCTTTCCTTTAGTTTATCTCTGCCTTCTTGCATTTTAGTTTGAGCAGTAAGAAAAAAAAGTACACCTTCAAAATTTTAGCCTTGTTACTCATTTCATTAGATATTTTATATTTTTCACATTCTGCAGATCAGTGTTGATAAAATTTTGCCACTACATAACCTCTAGTTTACAATAATTTTCTCTTGTTTCCTTTAAGCCCTCAACAGCCCTTCTCAAATGTCACAAAGCTTTTGTGAACAGTTCCTTCAAAGTCCTCTAGCCTTTCATTAACACTCCTTCAAATCCATTATTGAGCAGGGATCAGCCCAGAGCAAGTCTACCTCAGGCCAGCCTGTAGTGTGTGGGTTCTTGACTTTGTGTAGGAAAGACTTCACAACATCAATCCACGTGATTCTGAGAGTACATTTATTAAAGCTGGGGACAGTGAGACAAAGGAAGGACTTAGGGTAGAAGAGGTAACAGCAAAGAGTCTGGTCGATGTTCTGCTTTGGCCCACTAGAAACATTACAGGAAAGGAGTGAGACAAGGTGGGGCCGTTGTCAGCTCACTGGAAAGTCAGAGAAAGGGGCCTTGGAGCCAGGATCAGTTGGTAAGCCTGGGTTGAGCAGCCATAGACCACTGATCCCCTGGCTGCAAGTGTCCTAGGGATCCTTAGAGTTTAGGAGGAAGTAAAAAGTTCATTCCTTGGAATGGTCATGGGGCATGATCCTGAGCAAGCCTACCCTGATATCCTTTTTTTTTTTTTGAGGTTTTATTTTTCTTATATGGATGAGAATCTTAAGGTAGGGTTTTATTAGGATATCCATTAGCTTTCCAGGTGCATTTTTAATATGCTGATGTATCAAAATGAGCATAGGAGGGGGGCAGCTGGAATCATTTCTTGATCTGTATTACTGTTCTACTTTTATCTTGGGTTTGTTTGGCTTTTAATGGAGTTTTTGTTATTTCTTTCCCTGACATCATCTGTCCTTGGGTTTAGCTGGCACAAAAGTCATTAATTGGGTCTCTATTCTAATTTCCCAGACCATGGTGATTTAAGCTATTATGTAGTCTCTGGTTTAGGGAGGAGAGGTATAAACCATTGGCACTCAAGTATCTTTGGTGAGAAAAGAGAAAGTCCTGTGATTCATCAGCTGGCTGTAAGTTGCTGAAACTATTTGGCCTTGTTTAATTATCTGGTTTATTTCCCCATTTCACTTGCCTGGGAATTTTCCTAGCTTCTTACTATCCTGTCACACTTCCAGCTTCTACCCATGGCCAATCCACAGCTTCTCCCACATAGCAGTGTTGAGGGAAGAGACCTGGTTCTTCTTGCTGATGCATGTAAAGAATTACAGATCAGCAAATCTAATAGCATGTAATCAGTTTATTAGTAACCCATTCCCATGGAAGAAAATGGGACTGGGTAGAGTGGGGGTGAAAGGCAAAGTTTCAAGGCAAAGCAGGGTGGCAAAAGTAAGCATCTGAAGACCAAGGTGGCAAACCCTGGGTGGCCAAAGGCCTGGTGGCCCAAGAGCCAAGAGCGCCAAGAGTGCCCTGAACCCCTGAGAAAGAGTCCTTTCTTCTGAGGACTTACATATTTGGTGAGATAGGATGGAAAAATTACATCTTGATTAATGGGTAAATGTGGTGCCAGCTTTCCTGGGGGAATGTGACTACTCAAACTTAGGTATGTGTGGGGGTCTGTTAGCCTGAATCCTTATCTTGCTCCAGACTCCATTTGTTCATCTTGTAAAACGAATACGTGACAGGAAGCAGTTAACTAAAGTTGGGGCACTTTCCAAAGTTATTTACGGGCTCTTTTTATAAGTATTAGGGACTCCCTTGTAAAACAGATAGTGACCAGAAGTAGACAATTAACCAAAGTTGTTTTATGGGCTTCTTCTTTGGGCACTGGGGACCCTCTCCCTCATTCCAGGCCCTGGGGTGAAAGCACAGTTTCAAGGCTTTCTTTCCTGGACAGTGGAAATGCTATGTAGAATTTCAAGGACATCCCTTCTTTCTTGCTAACACAGTGTTTCCTGTGATATTGGAACACCTGGCAATATTATCAGACCAGGCTCAGGACTACTGAGTTAGCATGTGAGACATGTCTCCTTCCTCCTCTCTGGCTCAGTTTACTATTTATTCTACCTAAATGGTAAAAGGCAACCAGGATGCTAGACACTGGTCAGTAACAGCAGTGCAGTTTCAGAGTTCTTCCTATTCCATCTACTGCCTCAGTAGCATCCCACTTCCCAGTGGATTACATCTCACTTTAAGTTGCCTGAAATAAATTTTTTTATCCTTAAATGAGATTTTCTCATTTTCTTTTTTTAAAAAGATTTTATTTATTTATTTTAAACAGAAGGGAAAGAAAGGAGAAAGAGAGGGAGAGAAATAATGTGAGGCTGCCTCTTGAACACCCCTCACTGGGTACCTGGACTGCAACCCAGGCATGTGCCCTGACTGGGAATCAAACCAGTCACCCTTTGGTTCACAGGCAGGTGCTCTATCCACTGAGCCACACTAGCCTAGGATAAGTTTAATTTTTTTGTTTGATGGATGTAAAATGATAATCTTAGATTGTCTTTAATTTTCATTTTTTAATTAATACTGAGGATTATTATCTTTTGTATTTTTGGCTTTGGTCATTCTGGTTTCTTGTTTCTTGAATGACAGTTCATGCATTTTATCTATTTTTAATATTTAATTGCTTCTTTCACCTGACCCTTCACCCCTGCCCCCCTCCACTGTATGTTTTATTGGCTCAGATAACTGACATTCAAATTCAGTGGCTCAGTGATATCTCTAATAACATCAAGGCTTGGTCTGGTCTGTCCTGTTTGCCTGCTGTGCAGTGTTCACTGTCCTCAAAGAGGCCTCCCACCAGATGCCTAAGTGGTTGCAACAGTTTCCAGCCTTAATCCCTATACCACACCTCCAAAAGCAGCAGAACATCATTTATCATAGATATGTCAGAATGTGGCTCTTTGAGGCCAGGTATTATTGCTTATCTGGTCAAAAATGTGTTTCTTGTACTTAAACACCCTGGCACAATGTGGGCATCCAAGAGACATATATTGCCAAAATGAGCATTTTATTTCATTTTATTGCCTAAGTGTTTGGATAGAACTTCCAGCAAAGTGTTTTGTAGAACTGGTAAGAGTTGTTTTTTAAAAGACTTTATTTATTTATTTATTTTTAGAGAGGGAAGGGAAGGAGAGAGAGAGAGAGAGAGAGAGACATCAATGTGTGGTTGCTGGGAGCCGTGGCCTGCAACCCAGGCATGTGCCCTGGCTGGGAACCAAACCTGCGATGCTTTGGTTCGCAGCCCGTGCTCAATCCACTGAGCTACGCCAGCCAGGGCAAGAGTTGTCTTTTAAATCAAATAGGAAAAAAAAGAGTTACATACAAAAACTACATTAATACTATTTTTAATATTGTATTTACCTTTACTGGTGCTTTTTATTTTTTCATATGAATTTGTGTTACTGTCTAATGTTCTTTCATTTCAGCCTGAAATATTTTCTTTAGTATTTCTTGTTGGGAAGGTTTGCTAATGATGAACAATTCTTCCAGTTTTTGTTTACAAGAAAATGTTTTATATTCTTCTTCAGTTTTGAATCCAAGATTTGCTGAATATAGAATTTTTGGTTGACAGTTTTTTTCCCTCTCACAACTTTAAAAGTCTTCCTCTTTATTCTGTTCTCTATTGTTTCTGGGGAGCAATCAACTGCTAATTTCACTGAGAATCCCTTATTTGTGATGAGTTTCTTCTCACTTGCTACTTTTAAGATTCTGTCTTTGTTTTTGGCTTCTAATAGATTATGATGTGTCTAGGCATCGATCTCTTTGAATTTGTTTTATTAAGTATTTGTTGAACATCTTGATTGTGTGAATTAATGTTTCTCATAAAATTTGGCAACATTTTGGCTACTTCTTCAGATATTTTTTCCCTCCTGAGATGTTAATTGTGTGTATGTTGGTATGCTTGATGTTTTTCTACACATCTTTGCAGGCTTTTTTGTTCCCTTTTTTGGAGTGTGTGTATACTTTTTTTCTTCTTGTTCCTCAGGCTGGATAATCTCAATTGACCTATATTTAAGTTCACTAACACATTTTCTGCCTGCTAAAGTCTTCTGTTGATTTTTTTCTGGTAAATTTTTATTTTTTTCATCTCCAGAATTTCTATTTGGTTTCCTTTTCACAATTTTTTTCTTTATTTATATTGTGTATTTGGTGACAGATAATCTCATACTTTCATTTAGTTCTTTAAACATCATTTTCTTTAGTTCATAGTTCCTTGAACATATTTAAAATAGCTGATTTAAAATCTTTGTCTGCTAAGTTCAACATCTGGACTTCCTCAGAGACAGTTTCTATTGATTGTCTTTTTTTTTCTTTTTATGAGCAACACTTTCTTGTTTCTTTGATTTTTTGTGGAAACCTGAACATTTATAATAATGAAGCAACTTTGGAAATCAGATTTTCCTTCCCTCTTCAGTTTGTTTTTGTTGCTTGTTGCAGTAATAGTCTTGCTTTCTTTTTTCTTCTTAAAAATATTTGTTTATTTTTCTTTCAGTTTTACTGAGATATAATTGACAGTCTTGGTTTCTTAAAAAATGATTTTTCTAATCTAATTCTCTAAAGTCTAGCTCTTTGTTGTATGTGAAGTCTCTATTGCTTTAAGACCTCTACTAGGTTAGTTTAGTGGTCAGCTAATGATTGGACAAGTATATTCTTAAATTCTTGGAATCAATAAATCTTCTAATTTACTCTTAGGTTCTGTGCATTTGTTGGGATATGCCTTCAACATTCAGCCAGACAATTCACACCTATACCTTAATCTCATTATCTGCTTGCACACAGCCTCATGCTCAGCCAAAGATGAGTAGAACCATCTTGAGTCTTAGCTGAGGATGCACACAGCCTTATGTGTATACATCTCTTACCCCACCAGTGGTTACCAGGGGCTGAGGGAGGGGGAAATATAGGGAAATGTTTCACGTGGCGTGGAAATGTAGCTCAGTTCCCACATGCGAAACCAGTGGGGAGTGAGTTGGCACACAGGACCATGTCCACAGAGAAGTTTTCCCATGGGGAATCAGGCCTGCATTGTACCTAGACTGCCATGAGACTTGTTTTTGCTAAAACTCCCTCACCCTGAATTGACGCAGCAAGTTCTTACTGTAACTTTTTAAGATCTGTGCTAAACCTCCCTGTAACCAGTTCAACCACTTTTCCCCTTGGTCTGCAACATCCTTCTCTTTGAAGTGATTAGCAACATTCTTTCCTTTGTTATCTGTAAAAGGTAATCACCTGCAGTGAACCTGTGCATAGTAAATGAGATCTACCCTCCATGTAATGTACCCAGAGAAGCAATAATAGCCTGTCCAGGCAGGGGCTAGGTCTCTCTCTCTCTCTCTCTCTCTCAAAAGGTCAGAAGTCAGATGGTGGTAATGGCACATGGTTTTCTATATTTCCAGAAATATGTCAGAGCTCTTTAATGTTTCAATGGGCATCTCATCTCTTCTTTATTCCTTTCAACTTTTTGGTTTATATGTTTTTTCCTAAGTTATACATTGTTGCAGGCAACTGTGATGTTAAAACAACTGTAAATGTTCTCAGTAAATTCAGCTTGGGAAGAAGACCTCAGTAATGAACAAGTATTGATTTAGGTCAAGTGAATCTTTCTTGCAGTGTCTATCAAGGAAAGCCACTAGACAAGGTAAATAATCAAAATTCTTTGGGAATGAGGCTTTGAAATAGCTGCAGCTCCATTTTGCTACCTCTACTACTAGGAAGCTGGGCTTTTGAAAATAAGAAACATGTATATATAATATAATTTATGTATATATATATTCAATAAAAGTCTGAAAGACCATGATTGGTAGTCAGTCACTGTACTTATTGCAAAATGAGGTGGCTGAGGTTTTACCAGAGTTAAGATTAATTCAGTTTGGCTCTTGGTGTCTATATCTCATATTTAGACTCTTCAAGAACAGTGTGACTGTTTCTATAATGAACTCCACTTTCTATATGATGACTTTCAACCAGCCCTGTCCTGTGATCCTGAATGTCACACTGGCTGGGATCATGGGACTTTCAGCTTTGTCTTGTAACTGATCTTCAAGAAAGAACCTAGGACATTTCTTACAGGTTGGTCTCATCCTCAGCAGGGTTATGTTCTTTAAACTTTCCTCAGCAGCTTTTCCAGGTCTTTGAAGGCTCTCTGTTCTTCCTCCAGAGATTTCTTCTTGTTATGTTGTCTTAATTCTTAAATTTTATCATTCAATGCATAGATAATATCAACAAGGCTCCTTTCTTCTATCACTATCTGATAATTGCTTCTAGTTTATTTCATTATAATTTTTTCTTTTTCTGGAAGCAGAACTGGCAGATTGTTTACATGAACTTAAAATGAGTGTCTGCTGTTTTTTGGTGCTTTTGCAATAAACTTTGATGACTCAGAATCTGCACATCTTCTTCCAAAACAGCTGTACTTTTCCTTAGCACAAATTCTTTGTTGAGGGTGTCTGCTTAGGTTTATGCTTATGTAGAAGCTTTTTCATGGTCTTGTGACTCTTACTAAGATCCTTGTAGTGGAAAAGCAGCTAAAGGCTAGAGGGGAGGTGCAGGTAGGTCACAGACAGCTCAGGCTCCATAGCTTGGAGTCTTTGAAGGCTCGAAGGCCCCCATTTGACAGTGGTGTGTAGAGTGCCATGATGAGAGGGGAGGGGCAGCATGTAGTAGGCAGGCATCAGCAGCACTGATTTGCTGTCTGTATGCTTCCTGGATGGGGTACTTGAATGGGAGGGGAAGGTATGAGATGGCACAGAATGAGGCTTAATGAAGGTGTTTTTACTGATGGATGTGACTTTCATTTGTTTCTGTAGATGGTCCAGCCATTCATGGAGATCTTGCTTGGTTGTTGCATGACACTTAATATCCACTCAGTCATGTCCCCTGATATTTCAAATGCACTTCTATATGTTTCACTGTCCTTAAGCTTTATAATGATTATTCCTATCATTGGTAAATTTCCCTGAGAGTTAAAACCACTTAGAAGACAACATTTGCAAAATATTTGAGAAGAGTAGAGGATAACTTTTATTCTTTTCCTCACTTCTGGTACACTGAATCATGACCAGGGACATGTAAATGATGTTGCTCAGGGTCTTAGTGGCATTTCCCTCTCAGATCCAGATGGCTTCTGTCAGGATTTGCAACTCCAGCTCTTTCCTTTCCCATATATCTGACACTGGGCTAAAAGGTTTTTGAAGACAGTCATAGATTTTTTAAAATATCCTGTCTATCTAAATGAAAATTCATGTGTCTCTCAAGTCCTTGAGCAGTGTAAGGTACTTACCCAGGCACATGAATGCTTTGCTAAGGCCAGTGGTCAACATGAGAATGCCCAGACTGTTGGCACCTTTCACTTTCATGAAATCTCCCAACTCCTTACTGTGCTCCATGAGAACATCAACTACAGATAGGTGATTGGCACAATACATGAAGTACAAAGATTTCATTTGTGGTGTCAGATTTAAAAAAAAAAAACAGCCTCCAACTCTGCTGAGCTTCAGGCAACTTGGTGTATTCTTCTAAAGACTATACAAGCATTCTATGGAAAGAACATATATTTTTTCTGGATTAACTGTTAAATATGAGGTGTTTGCAAACTTTTCACTGGTCTGCAATGGCCATAGATAGGTTAAAAGAACAGACTGAAGTTCTTTAGAATATTCATTTTCTGTTTCCAGAATATTCTGTAGCACCACTTTATAATAGCTTTTATTAATGGCAGTCATATCATATCCTTTGGGAGGGCTCTTCAATGTTCCAAATTTGGGACACAGGGGCTTATTACTGGGGTGATCTCTTGAAGTAGTTGCTGGGGTACCAGCAAGTGCTGCATTGTGTGTGCCTCCTATCAGCTGCCTCAGGATGATGTCTACTTTTGTAATGGAAAGCTCATCTTCATTTGTCTGCTGGAAGTTAAATTTTGCTTTTACTACCAGTTGATTGTTGCTATTATCAGTCATGTTCAAACTTCAGTACTGGCCCTGCAACACTTTTGAAGTCTGACTGTGTGAAGGCTGGAATCCCAGAGAATCAAAAGACTATATCCTATGAGATGAGGGTGGGGCACACAGAGTCACTTCTTATTTGTATCTACTGTTATTTTATTTAGAGTCATTATGGAACTGATAACTTTTGTTAAAAATTATTCCCTGACACAAATTATTTGCATCAAATTTCCCCCATGAATGAAGAGGCCTGGCAGACTCTCAGGAACTGAGGATGTTGCTTGGCACTCCCTCTCAGCTTGGAGCTCTCAGCAGACCTGCAACACAGAGCACAGATGCTGAGCAAAGCTGGAAGGTGCAGATGCACTCCCAGGTAAACCACAGTGGGTGGACCTTGTGGTCCATTTCATCCCTGGCTGCCCCTGGCCACTGGCAGTGCTCAGCCACTGGCTCTGGGCTGTTATTTTTCAATAACAGCTTCAGAGTGGGGAATAAGACTAGAGCAAGTTAAAGCACCATAAAACTTGCCTTTCTTACCAACATTCAGTTGTTTCTTCTCCTTTTTTTTAAAAAAAATTTATTCGGCTAAGGCACTCTGGATTGCTCCATACCTTGATTAATTTCCAGAGTTGCAAAAAAGTTGATTCTGATAGTTATTGATTTTATGCAATCTTTAGGAGTCTCTCACTCTGCCAGTTTCACTACCACTTATCTATTTTTCATCACTTTCTAATAAGTTTTCCATTTTTCCCAAGTTGTAGTTTTTTTGGCATGAATTTGTTTATAACATTGTTTTATCATGCTTTTAGTATTGTGGAATCTACATTGATATTACTTGTCTTAATTTTCATCTTCTCTACTCTTTCTGATCAATGTGACTAAACTATTATCAATTTTATTGACATTCTTAAAAGAAAGAGCTTTTAGTTCCATTGATTTTTCTCCACTTGATACGAGTAGGCAGCCTGTCCAGACCACTAAGAGTTGGCTGAGGGCAGGGAACAAGAGGGGTCACTGGAGTAGATAGAGCTGGGCCATGGGAATGGGACCTAGCAGCTGCCTGCGCACTGAGCCATGCCCCTCACTCCTCAGGAACAGTGGTTGGAGGTTCAAGGACTGGGGGCACACAGCCAAAGAGTGCTTTCAAGAGCTGCCCAGGGCCATGGCAAGGAAATTGAGTTTTGCAGTACTCCAGAGGCTGCAAGGCCACATTGCCTGGGTAACTGAATAGTTGCCTTACAGAAGCTCTGCCCTGGGTATGGAGGTCCATCTCCTGGCTGCAGATACCCTGCCCCTCCTGCTGTGGCCATCCGCAGAGCTGCATGAGATGACATGTGGGGCTTCCAGGGTCCCTTTATTTAGGTCTTTGGTTCAGTCACTCTCTTCCAGTGGACCCTGAGTATGTGCAACTGGCTGCATGCGACTTGCTGCATTTGGGGACTAGGATGTGGGAGGTGTGAAGTCGATAGATTGGCACAAGAGTCTCCCTAATTGGCCATGATGGTGACAGGGGACAGGGTCTTACACTGAGCATGTGCAAGGTTAGCAAGATAATTGGATAGAGGAAGAAGCCCTACTACTTGCTTCTGGTACCAGCCTGGGGGTGGGACCAGGGGAAGGCAGGCACATGCACAATAGAGGTCAGAATGGTGGCAGGGGAAATGCTGGTCCAAAGAGGCCTTAGAGTCTAGCCTGGGGAAAGAAGAGTTTGGTTGGACTCACAAAAAGCACATGAAAGTTTGGGTACTTAATTAGTCATTCTAAGAAACCACCTGGCCTGCCCTACACTCAAAACAAATATAGTCTGAGGGGAACAAAGAAACTCTCTCTTGCTTAATACTCCTCAGGACCTGCACTCAGACAGTGCACTGGCCCGTCCTCCCCATGTGCCACTTGGTCTTAGCAATCATGTGGCCCAAGGCCTCCAGGAAAGAGTCTCTCTCTTTCTTTGAGTGACGTGGTGGATCATTTGCTGGTGAGTTTGCATGCTCTCTCACCAGGGAGCATGTTACCCTGTGGCCCTAGCAACCACATGGCCATGGCCACACCTGCTCCACACATAGCCTGCAGGAAGGATTCTGAAGCTGGAGAACCACTAGAAAGAAGCTAAGCTACCTGGATGACTGCTTAGCAGCCGCCTGTGGGCTCTGAAGGACAGTACTTTGAAATGGAGCAGGAACTCTGGGAATTGACTTTTGTTTTAGCCTGATGATAACATGATGACAGGTTTTGCAGAGGAGATGAACTTTGAGGTGGGGAGTCCCCCATTGTCCCAGATCATTTAGCACCCAAATAAAAACCTCTTACCATATTTATTTTGATTTTTTCTTGACTGATGGATTAATTAGAAGTTTGTTTTTTAGATTTTAAATACTTGGGTATTTTCCAGAGATCTTTTATTATTTCTTTCTAATTTGTGGTCAGAGAATACATTTTGTATTGCTCTGTAACCCACCCCACCCTTCTTTTGACATTGTTTCTATAAATAATGATTTCTAAATTCACATGCAACTACTGATAAGCAATCTGTTTGCTTAAAGCAGGGGTGTCCAACCCCTAGCCCAGATGGCTATGAAAGTGGTCCAACATAAAATTGTATATTTACTTTAAACATTATGAGATATTTTTGTGATTATGTGTCACAATGTCACATAAAATAAATAACCATATGCTCTCACTGTTTGTATGCATGCAAGACTTCAGTTTTACAGTGGCATGTGGCTGCCAGTGTGTTATCTTCCAAGCACAGACAGTAGAATTGACACCATCACGTGTTACATGTGCTCGTGGTGACTTAGGCAGCGATTACCAATAATATCTCAACCCACCATTGTAACATTAGGCACTTAATGTTATTTAGAAGTCAGGTAAGCATTTTTGTTTCATCATTAAAAATACTTCCACACCTCAGCAACACCTCACAAATCACATACCACTCTTTACAATCCACCCTCTGCCTTGCCCTATGTTGGTGGCTCAGAGGACTGTGGAAAGGCCCAATTCTTACTTTCCATTTTCCTGTCAATTAATTTTCATAAGAGAAGTAAATAAAGTTCTTTATCTATTATTATTTTTAAACCTAAATTATTTTGCCAAAGAAGGGAGGGAAAGAATAAAAAAATAAAGATCTTACATTCCAAAAATGTTTCCTGGTAGAGAACAGCATGAGGTGGGTATACAGAGCTCTGTTACAAGGTAAGACCTGGAGAAGGTCTCAGGAGAGTTAACGCCATGGCCAGTGCTTCCCAGGAGGGCATTCCTAGTCTCCAGCTCACCTGGAGAAAGTCCAAGGCACAGTCTAACTTGGTCACACCAGCTCCCTCTCTCCCTGGTGGGCTGGTGGCTTATCTGGACTTTGCTCTGTGGCCTTCTTCACTCTCTGCTTGTCCATCCATACTCCAAGTTCCTAATCTATTACCCATGGTGGCCCCTTCCAGATGGACTTGTGTGCTCTCCCTGCCTTGCTTTCCTTCACCTCATGTGTACAGTGAGTGGCTTATGGTCCGGTGTGGGTTATTAGACAAGGGGAGCACAGATCTAGGTGTGGGAAAGGGTGGGCTGGGAGGACTTCTTTAGAGGGCCAAACAAATGTACATGAAACAGCAGAAGAGAAACAAAACATGAACAAGAAAACCTGGCCACAGGCAAGCTCAAGTCACAGCTGCTGAGAGGTGCTCCAGAATCTGTTAAACACAACAGTCTCATTCTCAGCAGTCTTTCTGCATTCCTGTCTGGTCTAGGGCTTTGCTATTATAGACTGATACAAGGCTAAAACCTCTCTCCTCTCTCCATGGTTGTATTTTCCCTTTGCCCAAGGGTGTCTCTTAGTTTAATAATTCAGGAAGCTGGCTTATGAGAAGGGATCAATATTAGCACGAGAAGTGCTATTTGTGTTACTTACTCTGCAGCAAATGGCCTGGAAGGCACTGGCCCACTCCTAGTTAGGACTGTGAGCATCTGGGCTCTAAGGATCCATCCTCACGCTCCTCGTGATGAACCCCGGGCCCACAGGGAACTCCTCCAGGATGGAAGATTATTGAGGCTGGGGGTAAAATGGACTTCCTGGTGCACATTTAAATGTCAAAATTGCATGCCAGGAGGGCAAATTTATACCTAACCTGAGGCCCCTGCTTGCCAGCTGCTCTGGCTTTTGGCAGGGAACCACTGTAGTTGTACAGGGCACATCCAGAGGGGGCCACATCTGGGGTCATCTTGCATTCCTTAAGAATTTTATCTTTGTGTTTTTTAAGCAGTCTGTTGGGACAAAGGAGGGTGTGCCAGAGGCTTAGAGCCTCGGCTCCTGTGGGCCCACCTCCTCCCCAACTCGGCAGGTCAGGTTCTTGTCAACCACTCCCCAGGCTGCCCTCCAACTTGCTTCTGCCCTCTGCCCCAGTGACCTGGGTGTGGGGAGGGTCAGCATCAGGTACTCAGCCTTGTGCCATATTGGACTGCAGGGCTGAAGCCCCCATAAGGGTCTGCTGCCAAAAGACCAACATTGAATAGCAAATGTAAACACTATGAGCGGCAGATACAGAGGAGAGGAACCAGGCTTTTGCCTGATTTTTAAATAAAAAACCCTGCATTTTTTTTGTACTAACTCCCAGAATGATGTAGCCAGTCCTAGCTGGAGAGCACCTCCAAACTCTGGGCTCAGTGCTGGCAGGAGCTGGGTAGGAGTCAGAAGGACTGGGATGGGATCTCGGGCAGCTGTGCAGAAGCTATGGCCTAAGACACAGAACTTGACCTAAGCAGTTTGTGTGGAGGTAGATGTAGGACAGTCAAGCATATGAATAAGAAACATTCTGGGACTGAGGTAGCTGTTGAAATGTCAGAAAGCCCAATTCAGTTACAAAACCACCCTCAAATCCAGGAATGTATCAAAACATGGGTTGCTAATTCTACTATGTCCTAAACATCACAGTTTAATTGTAAGTTCACTTAATATGAGTTTAACACCCTGCTCAGTGACACTTATAAAACATCCTTAATTTTTAAAAATCCACTTCAGTCTTGACTGAGTAGCTCAGATACTTGGATCATCATCCATACACTGAAAGGTTGTGAGTTCAATCCCTGGTCAGGACACATAACTAGGTGGCAGGTTTGATACCCAGTAGGGGCACGTATGGGAGGCAACCTATCCATGTTTCTCTTTTGCCTTTCCCCTCTCCTCAAAATCAGTAAAAAACTTAAGCTCAGGTGATGGTTAAAAAAATTACACTTAATCAAATCCAAGGAAGCCTTTGCCTAAACCAGTTGTAAGAAGGAGAGGCAGCAGGAGAGGTGAAAACATGACTTAACTTTGACCAGAAATCTGAAAGGGGAATGCTTACAAGCTGCCTATGCAATAAGCTACTGCCATATTGACTGTCCTCACTGTCAAGGTCCTCAGTGCAAAGAATGTAAGCTGTAGAGTGCTCTACTTCCTGGACTGGGAAGGCCAGATTCCACAAAGGGCTTCAGAAGTGCTTTAAGTGAAAACGAAAGGCAAGTTTTCTGTGCACAAGGTCTGTTATTGACAGGGCAGTTCAGATCAACTTGGTTTCAGGTTCTTCTCCCCCAATCACCATTCCTCCAATGTATCACCCCTGTGAATCACAGCCAAATCATATCTTAGCTTCAGCAATAAAACAGCTTTATCATTTGGCTCTGATATTGGGAAATCTTGGAATCCAGGAATTACCCAAGATACCCTTGCTGGGCCCTGGGAGGTAGGTAGCAGAATGCATTTCTATGCACTCACTTAGATCTCAGAGCATGTCCTTAAAGCCTGAATGTGCCCTGGCCTAATATCTAGTAGGGCACTTTCAGTCTCTCTAAATCAGGCAAGGAGGGCAGGGGAAACAAAGCATTCTCTAAGTTAAAGAACATTTCCGCAACCGTAGTAACGTTACATCTGTTTGGTTTGAAACGTGTTGAATGAATATTGGTCAACAGAAATTAAGAGTAACAAAGAGCATGAATAGAGACCAGCCAATTTTAATAACAACAGGACAACATTTGTTGAGTGTTTTTGTTCCAGTATTTCATATTTATTCAGTGCTCCCTAGGTGCCAAGCACTGCTCTGGGAGATTCACTGGTGAGGACCAAGGTCCTCCTCTCATGGAAGTCACATTTTAATTTAATGCAGTTCACATTTTATGCACACTTACAGAAGTCTGAGCCAGGTCTCTAAGGTTTTTGACAACTGATTGTTCACAATTCTACTTAAAAATTCATTATAAGTTCAAACTCCAAGTTGAGCCTACTGAAGTTATTGTTCTTTTCAAATAAATGACAGAAAACCAAGAAACCAGTTAAGCAACATCTCCCATTAGGTATGTTAGCACTGAAAACATTCAGAGTGAATTAACTCTTCTAGGTTTGCTTACTCACCAGAAAATGAGGATACCAAAGAACACCCATCAGAGCTAAACATGATGATACACACGTGAGATCACTATGCACATCTGTAACAGGGAGGGCAACAGTGGCTGCTTTAGTACCCAACTTACCTTCTATTAAAATCCTACAATGAGTGTTAAGAAATTACCAAAAAATAACATAATTGACCATCAGTGCTTTAAAGCCTATGCAGATTTGGCAGTCACAAGGGTGGCAGAGTCTCCTCTCCTTCTAGGCCAGTGGGAGACTGAAGGTTCCAGCCTCTTTGAGAGGAGGTGAGTAGAAGTCGTGTGTCACTTTTGGGATGGACTGCTTATAGCTGGCAGGATACTCCAGAGTTCCTGTCCTGCCCTAAGTGTGGGAGACACAGAGCAGAGCCCTCCACTGACCTGTGATGCACACGGAGCAGGAATAAAGATAAACCTGTTGTTTTAAACCATTGAGGTTCTGGACTTGCCTGTTACTATAACACAATCCAGCCCTTCCTGACTGACTCACTTTTTAGGAAGTCATGCCCTTCCTATAATCCAGATCACATTATCTGTAGCAGTTTGTTCATTAAGTTTATAAAAAAAAAGTCTAATGAATTATAACTTTATCAATATAAGGATATTGAATCATGGCCTAGAATCCATGAGATATGAAAAAATTCAGAAACCAAATACATGAAATCAAGTAGGAAAAGAAATGATCTTCAAACTAGTCAGAGGTGCAGAATCACATCTATCCAAATCAGGCTAACAAATGTTGAAAGAGATTATTTTAAAAAAGCCCTCAAAAACTGCATAGGATAAAGTTTTAAAAATGCCCAGAGGGTGTGTGGTCCAGTGTTGTGAACCTAAAGCCTGAGCTGTAAGGTACCGGCTCGCTGCCCTCCACCGACACAGTACAGGAACCAAAGAACGGGCACAGCTTGTTCCTTTGTGGCAGGTGAAGAATCTTCCCATGACTACTGAATAGTTAGCAGACAAGGTCTTCATCTTAGTCTCTGAACTCTAACTGTACTATAGTCCCAAAAGTATTTCCGATCGATCCAAGATGGCAAATTTATTCCCTTAATTGGGTAAGTCAGGTGGTTTATCCCAGTTAGATGTAGAAATAAGTATTTCATACTGACAGTCAACACCATGGTGCTCACACTCTGTTCAGCTAGAAATAAGTTTTGTAATTAATATGATAATCTGATATGTTTGTATTTAAGGTTCTTCAAATATTCAATATAATCTGACATTCTAACCTTATGATTTTCATTTTAAATATTTAATTGAGATTAATTTGAGAATTTAAGTTAACAAACAGTACTTGAAAATTTGGAAACTTGAATTACTACACATATAAGTTTAATTTATTAACTTTACAAGTTAGTTAAGTGTTTGCAAAGATTTCAAAAGTTTTGGGACTGCCCTAACTGGGCCCTTTGAAAGCTTTTATAGAATCAGATATTAAAAAAACAAATTGCAAATGTAATTTATAATGGTTAAGCCTTAAACTCTAAGGAAATTTAATTAACCTAGTTTATAAGGTGAAACTAATTATTTAGGGAAATTTTATTTAGTGTCTTTGAATGTTACTTTAAAACCCTATAAGTTCCTCCTGTGCACAAAGTTCATTTGGCCATTAATTTTTTTTAAAAAAAACAGCCTCAAATAGAAGAGGTTTGCTTCTCCTTTTTGATATTACTTGCTTTTGTCCTTTTTTCTTTTAAGACATTTTTAATATCCTTAAATTTAACATCAAATTAAAGTCAACACTGAGCCTTTTATTGGTGTAGCCTAATAAGACAATGGGAAGGGGTAGAGGGAGATGCATTTCGTTTTTCCTTCACAGTTGTCTCATCTTAATGCTACCAAATACCAGGGTGAACACATAGCACACTCAGAACGCTCCAAAATGTCCTGGAAGAAATGCAAAATTACATTATATCCAAGAACCATTCCTTCCCTTGCATCATTACCTCTACCTGTTCCTCCAACTTCTGTTAAGGCTAGCTATTAAATTATATCAATTCCCATTCTATGTAAAATATGGATGATATTTCATAGCAGGTGCTCAGAAAATATCTGATGAATTATAAGTAAATGCATTAGTAATTAAGATGCTAACTCTGCTTAAACACAGAACAATGCCACTTCACATTAATTTTCTTAGCCTTCTAATTATATATTTTTACATCACTTAACTCAATGAAAGAATTATTTCCTTTGGAAGATGTATAAAGTCATCCATTTCACCAAGTAGCAGATAGTGCAGTGTTTTAGTAACTGGATGGTCAGTATCTTAAAAACTCAAATAGTTTATAGTAACTCTCAAAGGTACTTAACTAACTACCACAGAGTGGAATATACAACTTCAAAGACAAATACTGTTTTTGTCAAATATAGCTGGAATCATATAAATGAGAATGTGTCCTTGGAAAAAAGGAAATAAATAAGCAAAACAAAATGAATAATAAGAAATAATCATATTTATATAGTTTCAGATTTTATTTTCATAATTATCTTCCCATAGAAGCAATAATCTGCATTTCATAATAACACATTTAATATTCTACTCATCAAAGAGCTGGAAAAAGTAGGAATAAAGCACAAATACCATACTCTGCATATATATGAATAAATTCAATATATTAAATACATTTTGTAGGCTGACTGTACTTGCAGTGTAACAGAACATTGAATGTTGGATTCTGAGCATGTTCATGCAGATTCCACTTCGGTGAAAGTAAGGACAGTGTTTCCTTTTGTAAACACAAGTTCTCCACGCTGGCTATTCTCTGAAAACAATGACTTATATTCATGGAAAAATTAAATGAATAAATGTGGAACCAGTGCCTTTTACTGGACACCACACAGGATAACCCTGACATCCACAAGTCCGTCTATTAGTTCTCAAATGTGAGTAGGGAGGGTGGCAAGAGGTTGCCCTTGTATACGACTTTCATGTTGTTTAAGACTCACTTGCATTGCTGCTGCAGAATGCACTGAATCACTCCTTATTTTTATTTAATGTGTGAGAAAAGAGTAAAAGTAAAAAAAAAATTCCAAGGGTGCATGGTAACATGGTCTATAAACAAATGGTGTAAAATGTCCTGTAAGTGCTGCCAGGTCTGTTTAACCAGATTGCTAATTAACTCAAATGAGCAATAATATCAGACCCTGGAAGTTTCTCCCTGGATCTAAAGGGTACTAACTACAGCAATGATAGTGTCTTTGAAATATTAATGCCATTAAATACAACTGCCTAAATACAGTTTTAATAAGAATGTTCAAAGTTAATCTCCAAACAATGATTGAAAATTAGCTGCTACCCACTAATTATGCAAACAACCTAAGGAATCAAACCATCAAATTTATTAGTGTTTTGAATCAGACCTCCTATAAAAAATTTTTTATCCTGCTATCCACCCACCCCAAGCACAGAAATGAGGATGTTATGCTGTCTAAGCTCTCCAATAGAACCATCTCTGGCCAAAACCACTTGTGATAATCTACCTTAGTGTTTTCAGGGAGTCTAGCAAAACTGAGCACACTGAACTTGCAACAAGTGGGACTCTGAGGAGAGGGACAGGGCGCAAACAAACAGGAAACCACTCTAGGCTGCATCTGCCTGCAGAACGCACACTGCTGGTGTTCGGAGCCTCTTCCAAATTAGTAGATTAAGAGATGGATCTAAACCACATAGGATGATAAAGGAATGCTTCAAAATAACCTTTTAGATAATACCTATAAGAATGAAAATATTGGCAGCATAGTACTTTAAATGTAAATACCTCAAAAACAATTCTCTCGTTTCAGCTAAAATTTGGTGGTAAACAGCGTTTCCTGTGTCACATAACTGGCCTGTTACAACTCTAAATGAATCAAATTATTTTGGGGGGATAAAAATGTGTATATAAATTGATGGAAGTATTACCTCCTTGTTAGAATGCATAAAAAGGTACACATTAGTTCCCATTTACACAAGAACCATGTGGGTTTAGAGACAATCACTATGTGTGTGTGTGTATGTGTGTGTGTCAGTGGGGTTTGGTGAAGGAAATACCTATATTTCACAGAGAACTGAAGACATTTACAGAATCACTTCTATATGCTACCTTCAGAACTTCCAAACTTCAGATGAATCTTTTATTGAGCTAAATAATATTGTAAAAACCAAAATAACTTCCTATCTTAATCTCAGCCCTGAAAAGATTGAATTTAATAATTTAAATGTAGCTAATATTATGGGGAATAATTTTCCTTTTCACAACATAACAAAATAAATGTTTAAAATATTTTGTTTAACTAGTAAGCCTTTAATTTTAGCAGCAATTATCAAATAAAAAGCAAAGAAAATTCTCTAACAAAAACTTACAGGAAAAAGAATATACTTATGGCCCTTTTGTTTGAACAGAATTTGTCTAGAATTTGGCTAGTGAACTTTAAAATCACCTGTATTAAAATGTGACAGTACTTTTTCTATTAATTCCTTCTGATGTTATTAGAAAGAAAAAAATGCTTCATGAGCAGTGGGTACAAAGGGTGATTTTGGGAAATGATAACTAAAAAAATTAGTGTTTCTTAGCATTTAAAGTTATGACTGCAATGAAGTCTGGATGCCCTTAGACCAGTTCCAAGTCTATGAATGGCATGTCAGGATTTTGCCCTTTCTTTGGCCCTTGACCCCCTCTCCCTGCCTCTTGCCAGAGTTTTTGCAAAGTAGAAGGCCTTCAATTTAATAATCAAGTAGGTGAAACAAAACTGTTGTATCCAGAGATTCTTCCACAGTTTGAATTTCCCTCCAGAAGACTGTCTGATCTCCCCTGTTGGTTGCCACTTTGCCCACCCAACAGTTCATCACACATGTGTGAACAGGTCTACATTCTCCCAGCTAACATCCTCACCGAGGCTCCTCCACCTATACTCCAGTGAACAGGGATGTGCCAAGTTCAAGGTTACAGTGAACAGCAGCACAAGAGGTGTGTGGTCTGATAGGAAATTGGACAACTCAAGGAATGACTAAAATACAGTCTAGTAAGTACACGTAGCAGGCCACATAGGGCAACATGAGAGGAACACTTACCTCTGCTGAGGCCCCCAAGAAATACCTTCTAAATTCAGGAGAGCTTGCATTGAGACAGTAGGCTGTGTGTTATATGGGTGACAATGAGAAGCAAGGGTCACCTTGCTCATTGTGGAAAGAGCACAGAGCTACACGAGGGGCGGGATGAGATGAGGTTGGAGTTGTAGCAGGGGCCAAGTCATAAGGGCACACACAGAGGCCTGGATTTTGGACTGAAAGAAATGGGAGCTCCTGATAGACTTAACTCATTTTCTCTGTCTCAGATTGACAGCTCCATTTACGATCCCCAGGTATAGAAATGGAAAGTGTGTCTTCTTGGATATGAAGCTATAAGGACCACATTGCTTTTGTTGTTTTGGAAAGTTACTCTTGTAACAGGGGTTAGAAGTTGGGATGGAGGAACTGGGTATATGGTCACTTGCTAAGAGGATACTGCAATAGCCCACAAAGACAACGATTTAGTCCTAGATTGAACTATAGTAGGTAGAGATGAAAAGGAGGGACAGAGGACTGTGTCAGACAGCAGATGGCCTAAGTGGAGGCGCAGGAGAGGGCTCACACAGCATGAACAAATGACCCTGGCAGGCCTGATGTGCCTGCCTTTCCAGGGAAAATGTGAACGGTTAAGACAACATGCCTCAGGGTTATTTGCCTGTTTCCTCAAGAGGCAGGTGTGTGACTTAGGAGGCTGAAGGCTCTACCAGCTGATCCTGGGATCCTGCCCAATTGAGAGACCTAATAAGAGGGCCATGCTTCCAGAAGCAGGGCCCTTGAGCTTAAGTGGTGAGTGAAGGACTGTCATCCAGCCTACGGGCAATGTATCAACCCTTGTGTCATGCCATGATTGTGCTCCAATGACTGAGCCTGCCGTGCACCCAGGATTGGATATGTATTATTCCATTTCACGTCCTTACAAAATAAACCCAACCCCCTCTCTCCCTAGCTGTCCCTTCCCAGCATCCTCACTGGCACAGCTTAGAGATGATAAATAACAGGTCCCCTTTCCAAACACCCTTTGATGAACTCTGTGTGGCCCAGAAAACAGGGCCGTGCATCTTTTGGGCAGAGCATTTGGCAAAATTACCACCTCGGTCCATGCTCTTAATAACCAGCGGCTGGACTGGGCACAAACTCCCTGCTCTGGTGTATGACCATCCTCTGATTTCCATGATTGCTGTGTATGTATGTGTCTATGTGTCCATGGGTGTGAGTGTGCATGTGTGTGTGTGTGTGTGTGTGTGTGTGTGTGTGAAGAGAATGCCATTTCCACAGGGTCAGGAGGGAAGGCATGTGGTATCCCAGACCAGTGGCTGGGCTGAAGGTCTTTCTTGGGTGACTCTCCTAGACTCTAACTGCAGCTGACAGTAACTGGATGACAAGTGGAGGTATGGGGGTGTGTTGGTGCTGGGGGGTAGTCTTCACATGGGCACTGCTCAGGAGTCATGCTATAGTGCAGTTTAGGCTGGGGATGCAGGTCAGGAGGCTCCACAGAGGCAATCTTTAAACCTGTGATTGCAGAATGGATATGGCCTGATGTTAAGATGCTTTATGACTCCAGCCAGCCAAGAAGGGGGAGCTGGAGGGGCAGTGATCAACCCTCCCAGGCAGAATCTGACCTCAATCATGTGGCAGCTCCTCCATTGTCCCATCATCCCCCCAGGTGGACAGAGAGGCAGGAGCAGCACTGGGCTGTCGGCATCCCTCCCCCACAAGGAGAGCTGAATAGCACCCTGCAGGGTTAACCTGGGCCCACTGTGTGCTGGCTTTGTGTTCCTGGTCAGACTGCACAGGGCAAGGGACCCAGGTCCTGTGCCAGACACAAGACACCAGGATGTGAGGCAGAGGGGACCTGTGCCCAGGGAGATTGGACCCGAGTGTGAGGGTGATGGGAGCCTAAATCCCCATTGGAGGGCTGCCCCCAGGAGTGCCTGGATGCCCAGGTGTCTTTCAGACAGGGCTTTAGGGAGAATTACAGGAAGACACGCCCATGACATTGCTGGAAAGCCCTGTGGCAGCCCAGCCCTGAGCCAGCCTCTGCTTCTTCTTGGAAGAATGCTATGTTCCTGGTCTTGTTTCCCTTCCTGCTTGGCCCAGAAAGCTCAGGATGAAAGTCAGAACTCAACACTCTTGAAACCCCATGAGCTACACACGGCATTCCAACCTCTTTCTACCAGGTCTGAGTTCTCTCTGTCTGGATCACTCAGCATTCGAGGTTCTTGTCTCCAGTTTTAGTGCCTGCACCCTTGTGGGCCTCCTCAGACTGGTGTGGAATGGGGTCCAGGGGAACAACACGCTCACCCCTCCGCCCCACCAGGGGGTCCCTGGTGTCCTCATGCATAGGACTCTCAGTACCCCCAGGGGAAATCCTCTCTCAAGTCCCTCCAGGAGGACACTAGAATGTAAGCACTGGGGTCCATGGGGCTCGCTGGGCTGTTCTTCTCATCCTTGAGTCCCGATCACCTAGAAGAGTCCCCAGGTCAGGGGAGAGGCTCCAGAGGTTGTTACTAAATAAATGGGTGTGAACAAGGCAATAGAGCCCACGCACACATTGGATCAAACAGAGTCTGGTGGTCATTCTCCAAGTGCTTTCAGGCCCTTTCTGGGCCTGCTCTGTGCCCAAGGCTGACCCTGGTCTGCACTCCCGTGGCCTTTGGGGTGCTGCATTTGCTCAGCAGTAAGTGGAGGACAGAGGGCAGAGGCAGGGTCCCTTGTTCCCAAGACAGCCCCCTCACTGGACCCAGGTGACACTATGGGCCCTCCTTTCTCCAGGCCCCAGAGTGGTCACAGTTTCCTTCTTGCTGGCACCTGGTCCCCTTGCTGGACCCTCCCTTATCTCTGTCATGCTGGGGGATGTCTTTCATCCTAGTGTCTTGTCCTGCCATGTTCATGAGCTGGTGTCAGATGCATCGGCCAGCTCTGCTTCCGTGTGTGTGTGTGTGTGTGTGTGTGGCACAAATGACAGCCATACCACTTTGTCTTTCTAAGGACTTATTTATTAAAAATACTTATTCATGTTTGCAACAGTATTTTTTACATTTTCTTGAGGTTCAAAACTGCTATGAGGACCTTCTGTCTTCGTGGTGTGTGTGTGTGTGTGAGTGTGTGATGGACAGGAGAGCAAGTGCATGTGTGAGAGAGCAAGACCGTGTGCATGTGTGTGTGTTTTCCACCAAGAGAAACCTCTTTTATTCTGACTGCATAAAATTTAGAAATGCTAAACATTAAGCAGTACCTTAGACAAAGAAACAATAAGAATAAACCATAAAGGAAGAAGAATTTTAAGATTTCTAATCTCAATTTAGAACTAAACTATCCTACAGTTTTTTTGACTAAACTATGAATTTAGGACTAAGTTAATAAAAATATTATGTAGTTTAAATAGGGATTTGGGGTGTTGTCCTGTTCAAGTTTTTTTGTTTTTGTTCTTGTTGTTTTGTTTTTTGGTATTGTTTTTAAAACCAGGTACATATGAAGTTACTTCCATAGATTTGTGGTAGTAGCCATAGCCGACAGTGATGGTCTTTGTTTAAACATCTGTGTCAAACTGAGATGACAGTTTAGGTAATAGTGGTCATTTAAATCAAAATGCAACACTTACAATAAGCAGATAATTCTAAAGAGTCTCATGGAGAATTCTGTACTCATGAAAATTACATTAATGAATCTATAGTGAAATAATATTACTGTAAAGTTATAAAGCTGTGTATTACTAAGAGCAATGGTGGCATCGATGTACTAAGAGTAGCTTAACTAACAAGACATCGATCAGAATTACTGAAACAGAAACACAGGCAGATGTTTTGTCCAGGTTGTGGGGGGCTCAGGGCCCAGTCGCTGTGAAAGCTGAGTCAAACCTGCAGGTGCGCCCGGATTCTTGAGCTCTTACTGCGTGATCCTGCTCCTTCCTGGGGAGCCGATGACCCAGGGGATGACCTGACACTTCTGGGCCTCTGTGGGCTGTGGGTGGAGCAGCAGGAGCAAAATGGCCACCTGGGAAAGGCTGGGATGTGGACTTGTCCTTGGCAGGCATTTGCCTGTCATGATCATTTTCTCTCCTCGGCGCCTTGAGCTTTCTCTCAGTGCACTCAGCTGCCATCTGGGCTTCTTCAGCTCTTTCCCGATGGTATCGAATCTCCTTTAAATAATAGGAAGTGCTTCTTCGTAGCTCTTGATTCATGTCCTGGGCCATCTTCCTATACGTGCTCAGAATCTGATAGGTGGAGTTCATGGTCCTCCAGTCCTCCAGAGATTTCTTCTCCATTTCTAAGGAGCGCTTTAGAAGCTTCAGCTTCAGTTGCTGAATCTCAGCTTTAAGGTTTGAATTTTCCCACTGCAAAGATGCTTTCTCCAATCGCAGACTCTTCATTTCTGCTGTAAGCTCTTCATTTATTTGCCTTTGCTCCTGCAATTTTCTGGCTGTTTCCTGATTTTCCTTGTCAGCACTTTGAAGGGACACGTTGAGGTCAGCATCACGAGGGACACCCTTGAGATCACCTTCTGACCCATGGACAAGCTGATCCCCATTTTCTGCTCCCCCTCTGTCGTTCGACCTGTGACTTGACGTGAACCAAGCGACCTCTAAGGACCTCGGGTTTGGGGCTGGTCTGAAGAGGTTTTTCCCACCATGGACACAGACTGGCTGACTCTACCTTGTGGGACCCACTACACTCGAGCCATCGAATGCTCCAGCCTTTGTTTCTCCTCCTTCTTCTCTTGGGTGTTCTGCTTCCATCCCATAGTCTCGTCTAGGCACAGTTCTGAAGTTTCGGGATAACTGGTGTGTTTGTTCAAATCATCTGGTTTGTTCTTCTGAAGTTGTTCTCCATCAGTCCCCAGTGCTTTTGAGATGGGCTTCTCATCAGTCGCTTGGGAACATTTAGGAGGCTGGCTCTTGCGTACTGTTTTTGCTAAATCGACCAGGTCCTGAGGTGACAACATCCTGCTCAGGTGGTCTGTCATTGGTCCAATATTCTCACTACATCCTGCACAGACTTCATTGTGGGCAGGATACCTTTCTCCCAGTGCCTTCACACTTCCTGAAGTGTGTCCTCTTCTTACTATCAAAGATACCACCACCAGAGCACCCACCAGGATGACCCAGGGGAACACAGGGAGACCTGGGACATGTCTCAAGCCCTCAGAAATCAGCAGCAGAACTGCACACAGGTGCTCTAGGATCAGCTGGAAGGTGGATGCGGTGGCAGTGACAGTGGTAGGCACCAGGCCCTCCATGGTTGGCCAAGCTCACAGCTCTGCCACTGACTGCCAGTGTCCTGAGGGCACAAATAACTGCTCAGAACCCTGTGGAGTGTTCTGCCTCTAAGGTAAACAGCTACCTAGCAACCAGGGCTGATAGGATGGGCTGGGGGAGGGGAGGCCGGTAGGTCTAAGGAAACAGTCCCTCACTTTGCCCTGAAACAGGAAGTGATGGTATTCTACAGGCCTTAGGGCCAGAGGAGAGAATGTTGATGGCAGCCTAGAGATTGGTCACTCTAGGCCCACCAGGCTCCACAGTAAGCCTAGGTGGTCAAAGCTGGGCCAGTCCACATCCCTTGTGCACAGGAGCCAGTCAAAGCCCTGGCCAGTGTGGTTCAGTTGGTTGAGTGGCGTTCCATGAACCAAACATCGCAGGTTCAATTCCGGGTCAGGGCATGTGCCTGAGTTGTGGGTTCGGTCCCCAACTGGGAAGCGTACAGTAGGAAACCAGTCGATGTTTCTTTCTCAAATTGCTATTTCCCTCCCTCCCTCCCTCCTCCCTCCCTTCCTTTCCCTCTCTCTACTGGCATCCCCACAGCTATTAACTAAGGAACCTGGACTCCAACCCTGCATCTCAGAAGTCTGTCAGGACTGGAGAGTCTTACAATCACGGAGTCTATGGAGCCCACATGTCCTGATCAAAGTTTCCTTGAAGGGTGTGACTCTGCTCCTGGGTGACACAGTGACCTGGGCTCCTCCCCTAGTGTGCCCCTGCTCTCGTCAGCCCACACCCCCAAGGTTGCCCCACATAGAGTCCCCAGTCCACCGAAGCATCTTCACAAGTGGCCTCTGGTAGGGGCATGTCCTTCCTTTGGCTCTGTTTGCCACCTTTTATGCCATTAAATCACATCTTGTTGTTTTAGAGTCTCTGTGGCAGAGCTGGGTGACAGCCTTCTGGTCTGTCCCCTGGGACTGTGCCATGACAGGTTGTTCCCATGTTTTCGTCTGAGAGGAAAAGGAGACAGCAGTCTGCTGAGGCCAGTCTGGGGGTCCCGGGGGGTGACAGGGCTCAGGCTACAGCAGACACAGAGTGGCTATGGGGGGACAGGGGGCTGTCCTAGGGCAAGTCAGACTCCTTTCAGGATAGCAGGAGCCACCTCTGAAACTACATGTGGTTGGTTTTCTAAAGAGGATACAAACTGGATTCAAGAAATGGTAATATCTCCTAAATAACAAGCCAGCCCTGGAAAGAGTGAAATAGGGTTAAAACTATTGCCCCATAAAGTTGTTGAGTGAAATAGCCGGATGCAAGATGGTATAATAGAGAATTCCAGAAAACATTCTGCAAGTCAACAGTGCCTACTAAGGCTATTTGCAATAGAGCCCCATCAGTCCCATGAAAGCAATCAACGTTAGTAGGCACTCGCTTCATACACATGCAGTTAGATGCCCCATTTAGATGGAGACCACCCCAAACATCCACTTTGGCTCCCCTCTTGCTAGACAGAAGCCTGCTACCGGAACTGGTTTGTGCTACTCCCCACATATGGACCCCCTAGAGCAGAGGTGTCAAACTCATTTTCACTGGGGGGCCACATCAACCTTGCAGTTGCCTTCAAAGGGCCGAATGTAATTTTAGGACTGTATAAATGCAACTACTCCTTAGCAGTTAAGCGAGAGCTCGGCGCTGCTGCTGGATAGACACACGGTGCCAGACTGGCTAAAACAAAGTGGAGGGCCGGATTTGGCCTGCAGGCCTTGTGTTTGCCACCTGTGCCCAAGAGTCCCACCAAGGTCACAGAGCTTTAGAGCCCAGGTTCAGCCATGGTACCTGCAATGCAATTACATTACGGGTCTAATGGCATTTATGGTGCCGTGATGTTAATACGGGCTGCCACCCAGTAAATCCACTACAGTGCTGAGCAACGAAATCCACAAACATCTACCTGTCCGTGGTTTTCCTCCAAGCACCGCAAAGCTCTACCTGGATTCTCCCCAATTCTGCCTAGAGGCAGGGCCCGTGTTCTTTCTGTGCTTTGCATGAAATTCTGGCCATCATATCCTGAGCAACAGATAGTGCCTAGGCCTGCCTGCCATCCCTCACTTGCTGCAGTGCCAGCCCTGGGGTGATACTGTACCTGCCACGTGTGCCTAACCTCTGCCTGCACCAGCAGGCCAGCACTGGGCAGGGAAACTCTTGGGGCTGTTGCCAACCTGACATCCCTAATGTCCACACTCAGAGATACACAAACACATGTCCTATCTGAAGTTTCAGGAGACGCTGAGTATAGAATGAATCATATAACTTATCCTCCGAACAGGAATAGTCAGAAGGGAAAAAGTCACTGTTAGTAGCTGTGCCAGGGCAGTGGGCAGAGAGGGGACGGACAGCACCAGGACAGAAATATTTCTAAGGAGTCTGGTGGATCCTGGTTTTGTGTGGTCAACCTGGCAGCACCTCCTACTCGGAATGTGATGGGAAAGGGAAGAGTGTACATTCTTCCCGCTGTCTATAGTGTCCTCAGGGGTGACCACAGGGCCACTTGTCTTCCCACTGCAAGGGATCGGGACCGATGACTGGTCACCACCATCCTGTCATTTCTATGTGGTCCACAGTTTAACTGGCCTGGGAGTGAAGGGGATTGTTTGTGCCACTCCAGGCTGGCCAGTCCCTCACTGTCCCAAGCTTTGTGTCCACAGAGCTAAACAGACCATTAGATTTCACTATCTCCACAATCCATCTGGAAACTTCTCCAGCACTACGTCTCCCACACCCCCACCTACAGCAAAACAACAACATTGATTTATAGTAAGAGAAGTAGGAAACAGTAGAAACAAGCAATGAAGGTGACATGCCACCTAGTGGGAACCATGAAGCCTTAAAGGGAAATCTTGGCCAAAATGATTCGTGGACCAGAGTGCAGTGAACTGTATTTCTGGTGACATTTGGCTTTTTTTAAAAAAGTATATTTCATTGATTATGCTATTACAGTTGTCCCTGTTTCCCCCCCTTGGCCCCCCTCCACCTTCCAATCCTCCGCCCCCCCTTAGTTCATGTCCACGGGTCATGCATATAAGTTCTTGGCTATTCCATTTCCTACACTATTTTTAACATCTCCCTGTCTGTGCTGTACCTACCAATTCGTACTTCTTTTTTTTTTAATATATTTTATTGATTATGCTATTACAGTTGTCCCATTTCCCCCCTGCACTCTCCTCCACCCTGTACACCCTCTCCCACCCACATTCCCCCACTTTAGTTCATGTCCATGTGTCATAAGTTCTTTAGCTTCAACATTTCCCATACTATTCTTGCCCTCCTCCTGTCTATTTTCTACCTACCATCCATGCTACTTATTCTCTGTACCTTTTCCTATTCTCTCCTCCTCCCACTCCCCTGTTGCTAACCCTCCATGTGATCTCCCTTTCTATGGTTCTGTTCCTGTTCTAGTTGTTTGCTTAGTTTCTTTTGGTTTTGTTTTAGGGGTGGTTGTTAATAATTATGAGTTTGCTGTCCTTTTACTATACATGTTTTTTCTGTATCTTCTTTTCTTAGATAAGTCCCTTTAACATTTCATAAAATAAGGGCTTGGTGATGATGAACTCCTTTAACTTGACCTTGTCTGAAAAGCACTTGATCTGCCCTTCCATTCTAAATGAAAGCTTTGCTAGATAGAGCAATCTGGGATGTAGGTCCTTGCCTTTCATGACTTGGAATACTTCTTTCCAGCCCCTTCCTGCCTGCAAGGTCTCTTTTGAGAAATCAGCTGCCAGTCTGATGGGAACTCCTTTGTAGGTGACGGTCCCCTTATCTCTTGCTGCTTCTAGGATTCTCTCCTTCATGTTTACCTTGGCTAATGTAATTATGACGTGCCTTGGTGTGTTCCTCCTTGGGTCCAACTTCTTTGGGACTCTCTGAGCTTCCTGGACTTCCTGGAAGTCTATTTCCTTTGCCAGAATGGGGAAGTTCTCCTTCATTATTTGTTCAAGTACATTTTCAATTTCTGGCTCTTCCTCTTCTACTTCTGGAACCCCTATAATTCAGATGTTGGAACATTTAAAGATGTCCTGGAGGTTTCTAAGCTTCTCCTCATTTTTTTTATTCTTATTTCTCTATTCTTTCCTGTTTGGTTATTTCTTTCTTCCTTCTGGTCCACTCTACTGTTTTGAGCCCCAGTTTCCTTCCCATCACTATTGGTTCCCTTTTTTTTTCCTTCATTTCTCTTATCGTAGCCTGCATTTGTTCATCCAATTTGTGACCAAAATCAACCAATTCTGTGAGCATCCTGATCACCAGTGTTTTGAACTGTGCCTCTGATAGGTTGGCTATCTCTCGGTCGCTTAAAATGATGGGTCTGGGGCTTTGATTTGTTCTTCTGTTTGAGCCACCTCCCTCTCTCTTATTTTTTTTTGTGGGGGGGGTTCTGGTCGCACCTGTTAGAGTAAAGGGCGGAGCCTTAGGTGTTCACCAGGCAGGGCACCCCAGTCACTGGGTTGTGACGTTGTATGTGGGGGCGGGGTTGAGAGGGAACAATGGCAGTTGCTCCATTCTCCGTGAGACCTCAGTCCCCTCTGCTGCTTCCCCCAAGCAAACTGGGCCCCTCTGGTGCCAATTCCCGTGTGGGTGGGCTTGTGCACGCCGTGGGACCCTCCAGGGACCTCCCTGTGAGGCTGGGTGTCTCTCCGTGTGCCTCAACTCCCACAGGTGACCTCAATCAGTGTCCCGAGGCTCTATTTCCCAGTGCTGGGATCCTGGGTTGCGCTCAGTGCCTTGCTTTACAATCGCCTCCTCACTGGGTCTGCCGGTTGCCAGTTGCCACCCCTGGGCCGGGGTCTGCCAGCTGCCGCCTGCGCACTCAGGGTCCACCTGCTGCGGTCTTGCGTGCCCCAGATGCCTTATGCGCCTGGTCCCACCGTTCTCTGCTCTTTGCGCTATGACCGCGCCTGGCTGCTCGTCTCCACCCCTCCTACTGGTCTGGATGCACAGGTCTAATTCAACTTCTTGGTTGTCTGACTTCCATTCAGATCAATTTTCTGTCATTTCTGGATGTTATTCTGTTTCTAAATTGTTGTTGTTTCTATTTGGGTTGTGTGTGGAGGTACGGTGCATCCACCTATGCCTCCATCTTGGCCAGAAGTCCCCAATTTGTACTTCTTAATCACTGCACATTTCCCCCATTCTTCTTTTCCCCCTCCCAACTGCTAACCCTCCAAATTATCTCCATATCTATGATTCTGTTTCTGTTTGGCTTGTTTGCTTAGTTTGTTTTTTAGATTCGAACATTTTAATGTTTGTAGTTTTGGTCTTTTTCTTAAGTAAGTCCCTCTAACATTTCATAGAATAATGGCTTAGTGATAATGAACTCCCGTAGCTTTACCTTGTGTGGGAAGCACTTTATCTGCCCTTTGATTCTAAATGATAGTTTTGCTGAATAGAATAATCTAGGTTGTGGGTCCTTGCTTTTCATCACTTTGAATACTTTTTGCTAGTCCCTTCTAGTCTGCAAAGTTTCTGTTGAGAAATCTGCTGAAGTCTACTGGGAACTTCTTTATGGTTAACTCTGTGCTTTTCTTTTGCTGCTTTTAAGATTCTCTTTATCTCTAACCTTTGACATTTTAATTATGATGTGTCTTGGTGTGGTCCTCTTTGCATCCATCTCGTTTGGAACTCTGTGTTTCCTGGGCTTGTATGTCTCTTCCCTTCACCAAATTAGGGAAGTTTTCTTTCATTATTTTTTCAAGTATGTTTTCAATTTCTTGCTCTTTCTCTTCTCCTTCCAGCACCCCTACGATTCGAATGTTCATACATTTGAACTTATCCCAGAGGCTCCTTACACTACCCTTGTGTTTTGGGATTCTTTTTTCTTCTTCTTGTTCTGATTGAATCTTTTCTTCTTCCTTATGTTCCAAATCATTGATTTGTTTCTCAGCTTCAGTATACTCTACTGTTGATTTCCTGTAGATTTTTCTTTATTTCACTTAGTTTAACCTTCACTTCTACCTGTGTCTTTTTTTATGCTGTTGAAGTACCCAATAAGTTCCTTGAGCATCCTAGTAACTAGTGTTTTGAACTCTGCATCTGCTACATTGCCTATCCCCATTTTGTTTATTTCTTTCTCAGGGTTTTGTTCTCCCCCCCCACCCCCCAATTTGGGCCATGCCTCTTTGTCTCTTCATTTTGGCAGCCTCCCTGTGTTTTATTCTATGTATTAGGTAGAGTTGCTTTGACTCTCTGTCTTAGTAGCATGGCCTAGTGTAGGAAAGTGCACCTGTAAGTTGATTGGGGCAGAGCCTTATGTAATTGCCAGGGTGGGGAAACCCATGTGAACTAGGTGGATGGAGTCTCAGATATGGAGTTGCCGTTCTATGGCCTGTGTGAGGGAGGACTCAGAAAAGGGACAACGGCTGCTGTCACGTCTCTGGAGTTTTGTCCAGAAGAAAGCCATCCCCCAACACTTGCCCTGATGCCAGGCACTTCAGTTTCTCCCTGTAGGCCACTGGGGCCCTTCCAGCTGCTGACCCCGTGCTGGAGTCCAGAGGGAACGAGTCTGTACAAGTCCTAAGTCTGTTCGGGGCCCATTAGTAAGGGACACCTGAGAGTTCTGCAATTTCCTCCACTGCCCCCAACTCCCCTGGTTTGTAACAGCCAGAAGTTATAGGGACTCATGTTCTTGGCACTGGAAGTCTGTGGGGGATGGTTTGGTGTGGGGGCTCGGATCCCTTGCTCTTGAGGTATAGCTCTTGATTTTTATCCACCACCCATGGGTGTGGGTCCACTTGTTCCACATCTCTGCCCCTCCTACCCAACTAGATGAATGTGACTTCTTTAATTCCTTGTTTGTCATTTTTCCATACACCTTGGTTTTCTGACAATTCTGGGTGATAGCTGTTTCATAGTTTAGTTGTAATTTTTACTATGGTTGTGCTAGGAGGTGGGCCATGTTTACCTATGCCTCCATCTTGACCAGATGAGCTTGCATTTCTGGCAAAGTTCAGCTTAATTCTTAATTGAAGAATTCTGTGTTTTGCCCTTGATAAAAGTCCCTGAAAGATTTGTGGTGCTTGGAAAGCCACACAAAGTGGACATAATGGTGCTGTACCTGTTACAGAGCAGACAACAAGGGGGGCCTGAGACAATATACTATTATTGAAAGAAGGCCCCGGGTCCGTTATGTCCGCCGCCAGAGGAAAGACGTCTCTCAATGCCAGAGATTCGTGAAAAGGAAAGGAAATGTTTATTTAATGCTATGCTAACTTAAAGTAGTGACCTAATGTCTTTATCAAAATCCCAAAGTCCCTTAAAACACCCACAAACAGACACAGTCCTTCCTTCCTTCCCCCTTTGCCCAGTCCAGAGTACCGTATCTCAGGAAAGGAAACAGAAGTCCATGGCTCAGGCAGTCCTCTGGTTCTTCCCAGTTAGTACTCCATCTTGACTGGGAGACCTCCCTGGGTTCCCGGCACCCTCAGCTGAGTCGCCCGGATCTCTGCTAAAACCAGGTGGTGGTTCCCCTTCTAAAGCTGTGGGGGTCCCCACTCTGTCCAGGCCGCGTGGTTCTCCCTCTCCCAGGGATGCAGGAGTCTTCACTCTGCTAAAGCTGTGTGGCTCTCTCTACAATGGCCGTGATCCTCTCTGCACCTCCACAGCCACATGGTTCTCTCTCTCCTAAAGCAGCACGGTTCTCCTCCTCAGGGCTGTGCATGGCTCTCCTTCTCAGGGCTGCGCATGGTTCTCCCTCCTCAAAGCAGCATGGTTTTTCCCTCAATGGCTGAGGTCCTCCTCATTCTGCTAAAGCCGCATGGTTCTCCCTCTCTGGGATGCGGGAGTCTCCACTCTGCTAAAGACACATGGTTCTCCCTCAATGGCTGAGGTCCTCCCTATTCTGCTAAAGCCACATGGTTCTCTCCTTCTCAGGGCTGCACATGGCTCTCCTTCCTAAAGCAGCATGGTTCTCTCCCTCAGGGCTGCGGGAAGGGAGAGTCCTCACTCTGCCAAAGCCGCGTGGTTCTCCCTCCTAAAGCAGCACGGTTCTCTCCTCAATGGCCGCCACATCTGGGTTTTTTAAATCCCCGTGGCCAATCTTCCTCTGCAGCCTCATTTCCGACTCCTCCCACACTCGGCTTCACATGCCAGAACTCGTATTCTTCCAGGTTTACTGGGCTGCCATCATGAGTCTGGGCAGGTGTGGCCCCATGTCCTGGAGCCAATCTTCTCCGAGCTCCCACGCAGACGCTGTAGCTTGGGGGATCTGCCCCCAGTCACGTCTTGGTGGGGAAGTTACTTCCATTCCCCTGGCTCAGAGATGATCACAGCTATTTAACATATCTAAGCGACCAGCCAAAGGCTATAGATATGTTAAATGACCACACCAGAGGGTAGCTGCAAGGCTGTTGCTATGCAAAACAGTTCTCAATGGCCCTGCTCCATTTGTCCCTTCCCCCAACCCACACCATGGGGGGGGCGGGGTGGAGACATCTTAAAATCTCCTGGACACCTTAAGTTCTGGACCCCATCTCAAATGCCCATTTGGGGTCCCCCCTCTTGGCTGTACCCTGTAACATACCTACTGGGTCTCAATGAGGTGCTGCCTCCAGGGTCAGCATTTGGGGCCTCAAGTTTCATTACTGAATACTGCAGGTAGAGACAGGAAAGGGTCATTGACTCATAGGGCTTACAGCTGAAAAAAGACCTTAGAGTCAATCAACTGACATTTACAGAGCAGTAACTCGAGGCCAGGCACTGTTCTAAACACCCTATAAATATTCATTCACTTCTTGCTCACAACCCTATGCACACACACCATAACTATCTCAACTGATGAAATGTTAGTGACCTGCCCAGAAACACTCAGCTGATAAGGACATCACACCCAGTAGGTCTGGCTCCAAAGCCACTGCTCACACCCAAGGTCACAGTGCAAGGAATCCAAGTGCATTGCCCTTGCCCCGAGATGCAAGTGATCAGAAATGCTCAGGATTTGTGTTTTCACCACCGTTCCCCCAAAGCATAATGTTCTCTATTCCTATTCTTTTTTTCTGGAGTTTACCCAACACAGACGTACAGAACAGGGTTGTTTGTGAGTAAGGCACGTTAGATTCAAGCTCAGGCCATCTGCGATGACTTCTTCTGTCACAACTTGTGAGGATATTTTCTTTTCTTTTACAAAATCCCTAATATCAGTTCACTATTGGACTATTCTGGACATTTTTCTCCTGAAATAAGACTTAGGAATACATGCCACATTTTCTCAGGGGTTCCTGCGTGACAGGAATGCAGTCCTGACAAGGATGGTATCAGCTGAACACCTGGGCTGATAACAGGTTGCTGCAACAGCTTTCTCCCAGCTGTTCCCAGAGGACAGCAGATCTCTTCTAAAGTTTCTGCTCTTAACCACAGCAACAGAAATAGATTTTTACCCTGTAAATCTAGAGAGCAGAACTAGAACATATGAGTACAAGAGACCTTGAGCAAAAGGCATTTCTGTATAACAGACTGGCAGAGAGGGAAGTGCCAAGGTCAATCTAGGGCAGATTACTTAACTTTTTGGACTCCTTTCCCTTAACTATAAAATGTCCTTCCTACCCCTCAGGAGAGTTAGATTGTAAAGTTCTATGTTGTTGTTGTCTCACTAGCGAGGTCCTAAAATGGTTCCTTCTCACCCAGTAAAGTTTGTTTCTGTGAGTTTCTCTCAGGCAGGCTCTAGCTGAGTGTTGTCCCCCAGAAGGGGAAGTTGCCTTCCTGGGCTGAACACCCTGCAGGTAACCTTGTGCATAATAGCTTGTCCTCCAAGGGCCTAGTTTGTAGGACGTGGATGGGGTTCTAAGAGAGAAGGCCATTAGGCTCACGTGCATCAGGGAATGCTGAGTTACACAATTCACAACTATTTTGTTTAGAACTTCTCAGAAGCTTTAATGTGCTACAGTGCACCGTGAAACGTGCTAAGATATTATACAGCATTTCTTAAACACTGAGCTGTCTTTTGGGGAACTGTTTTTCTAGGAGCCCCTCCTGGGAATGATGGCCAGTGACACACCCTGGGAAATGGTACTTGCTGGGAAGGTTTAAGAAACTAATAGCTGAAGTGGAAAAGTATTGGGTGGGCCCTCACTTCCACAGCAGGCTCACAACTTCACCAGCATGCTGCTGAGAGCTCCTAGTTCTTTTCTACACAAGGAGATGTTTCTCATTTAAAGGTTGTCATCTCTCTCTCTCTGTCTCTGTCTCTCTCTCTGCTAATAGTTCATGTTTTGTGGGTTTTTTGTTGGAGCAAGTTAGGAGGCACACCTGCACAAGGCAGTGTTTGTTGGTAGATATTCTGAAGTTCATCCCAGCATCTCATTGAGTCCATGTTTCCCAGCCCCTGAGCCCAGCTGCCTGAAGTGTTCTATGCAACTGACCCTCTATTTTGTTTGCTGGCAAAGAGGGTGTTTCTGACAGAAACCTCTGAATGTCTCTGGGTTGCTAAACTAGAAAGTCTTCCTCTAACATGAATAATTCAGCCTGAAAGAGGAAGAGAAAGAGCCAAGGGTTTTGCATTGAAGGACTTTGTGAACTCTCAGGAGAAAGAATAATTCCAGTGAGGCAGATAGAGCAAATAGATGCTTCTTGGGGACCCAGATAATATGTACCCTGTACCAGGATAAACCTTAGACTCAAAGGGTCACACAGAAGGAACAAAATGAAGGATGGGAAGTAAGATGGCTCCAGAACTGCAGAAACAGACACTCTAAATGATTTTACCTGTACCTATAGCTGTACCTGCACAGGCAGGGGTGGGCGGTGGTCTGTTGGCTCTGCTGTCATCTCACAGATCACCAGGGTTGATCAGCGGATGCTCCATCTACACTGGACCCTCTAACACAAGGTCCTGTGGCATGGAGTCAAAAGAGTGCTCAGCTGCACTTCAAAAGAATGATCAGACAGCACTGTCCAACAGCACTTTCTGCAATGCTAGAAATGCTCTCTGTGTGCATGACCCAGTATGGCAGTCACTAGACACATGGGGCTAGTGAGCCCTTGAGATGTGACTAGTGCAACCAAGGACAGCCCAGGAGCCATGTTGCTGTTGTGATGCTATATAAGTATTTAGAAAGTTGGTCCAAGACATGGTGTGTTGTCTAAACCAGGGGTGTTCAACACATGGTCCGTGGGCTGTATGTGGCCCAGGATCACTATGAATGTGGCCCAACACAAAATTGTAAATTTAATTAAAACATTATGAATTTTTCGTGTGATTATGTGTCACAACATCACATAAAATAAACATATGTATGCTCTCGCTATATGTAGGCATGCAAGGCTTCAGTTTTACAGTGGTGTTCGGTTCCTGGTATGTTGTCTTCCAAGCACAGACAGTAGTATTGACACCACCAGAGGTTACATGTGCTGGTGGTGACTTAGTGAGGCAGTGACTATCAGTAATATCTCAACCTGCCATTGCAACATTGGGCATTTAATGCTATTTAGAAGTCAAGTAAGCATTCTTATTTGAGTATTAAAGGTACTGCCATGCTCCAGTGACACCTCACACATCGCCTGTGATGCTTTACAATCGGTCCTCCACCTCGCCCTGCATCAGCAGCCATGAGGGCTGTGGAAGGGCTCAAACCCTGCTTTCTATTTTTCTGTCAATTAATTTTCATAATAAAAGCAAATGAAGTTCCTTATCTGTTATTGTTTTTCTAATCCCAGCATGGCTTCTACAATGTCTCAAAAGAAAAGAGAGCCCCCCAAAAGGAAAATTATGGATGAGGGAAGATTGTTCAATGAAAAGTGGATAGATGATTGTTTTTTTGTCGAGGCACATAGTAAGGCACTCTGCTTAATTTGTATGGGATTTATGCACATGTTCAAGACATAATCTGAAAAGACATTACATGCAATAACATGCTGCCAAATTCAATGTGTATGAATGATTTTGTCATGAGGACAAAATAGTGGAACTGAAAAAAAGTCTGTCTTCTCAACAAAATTTTTTCAAAGTTACAATTTGGGTGGATTCTACTGTAAAAGCTAGTTATGTGGTAGCATACTTAATAGCAAAAAAATCAGAACCACTTACTGATGGTGAGTTCATCAAGCAATGTATAGAAAGGGTGGCAGATATAAACTGCCCTAAAAAGTGTGTGTGTGGGGGATATTTCTAAAATCAGTTTGTCTCACCAGACTATAGCTGGGTAATTGAAGAAATTGTAAAATCTATCAAAAGAAATTTGGAGAGTAAAGCTGCTAACTTAAAAATTTTTGTTTTGATGATGAATGATAGCACTGATGCTACAGATATGACTCAACTTGCCATTTTTATTTGAAGTATTGATGACAAATACAATGCCACTGAAGAAATGGCTTCTTTAGTGCCATTTAAAGACACAAATAAATCAAGGGTTTTATATGAAGCAGTAAAAAAATATGTTAAAGCATTTTTTCTTTGTCCATTGTCAACATATCTGGTATAGTTACTGGTGGTGCCCGCTGATGGTAAGTAAAAAAAAGGGACTTGAGGGCCCTGGCTGGCGTAGCTCAGTGGATTGAGCTCAGGCTGCTAACCAAAGTGTCGCAGGTTCGATTCCCAGACAGGGTACATGCCTGGGTTGCAGGCCATGACCCCCCAGCAACCGCACATTGATGTTTCTCTCTCTAAAAAAAAAGAAAAAGAAAAAGAAAAAAAGAGACTTATAAAATAATAGAAGATGATGCAATTGCCTTCCAAAACTCACGTTTGATGAAGAATCTTTGGCTTGTACATCGAGAAAATTTATGCACAAAAGCTTCAAAGATGGATAACGCTATGCAAATCATCATCATGACTGTGAGTTTCATAAGAGCCAGGGGTTGAATCTGCCAATTTCAGGAAATCCTTAAAGGTACTGATGCTGAGTATGGTGACATCATTTACTTTTCAGAAGTAAGATGGCTAAATCAAGGCCAAATGCTGAAAAGATTTTATGATTTGTGACATGTTATCAAGTTGTTTATGGTATCAAAACACAAATTTGTGCCTGAACTTGACAACGAAAACTGGCCTACAGATTTAGCATTTTTAGTGGATTTAACCACTCATCTAAATGAGTTAAACATGCACCTTCAAGATGAAAACCAAGTTATCAATACCATGTTTCAAATGATAAGAGCATTGCAAATGAAACTGTAATTATGGCAAGCTCAAATGAAGGCAAACAACTTTATGCAATTTGACACATTGGGTAAACACAGTTCTGTGAACAGTGAAAAATATGCAGTCTTGCTTTTTTGATTTGAAACAAAATTTGAAAACACATTTCAAGCTTTCCGGGAAAATAATCAATATTTTGCTATATTTGTGACTCCATTTTCAGTTGACAGAAATATTGTTACCTGTCAATTTTCAAATGGAATGCATTTGAAATGAAATGAAATATCAGAGCTGCAATATGACATTCAACTTGAAGAAAAATATGATCATGTCTCTGTACTGGACTTCTATAGGTCCTGTCTTGCAGAGACAAATATCCCTAGCTTCACAGTCATGCATTATTCATGTCATTTCTATTTGGCAGCACCTACATTTGCAATCAGCTATTTTCAAGAATGAAATATGTTAAGAGTAAAATTAGAACCAAAATATCTGATGAGCACCTTGAGAACTCACTGAAAATTGCAACTACTTCTATCAAATCAGATGTTATGTTGATGCACTAGTTTCTCAAATACAATGTCAAGCATTCCACTAGTTTCATATTGCCATCTTTGTTTTAATTTTATAATAAAAAAATTAGAAAGCATCCATGATTTTTTTACTTAGATATGTGAATTTTCTATTAGTGATCGCAGACTTGGGAGTTGTTCAACAATTTTAAAAGATCATTGAAAAGGCTGCTGCATAATTAAGGTTGTTATGTAATGACTTTTTTGCTTGTGTGTGGTGGTGGATATCATGAAAATTATGCACAGATGTTATTTATTGCTCATTAGTTTTTATTAGTGTTTGTGCATTTCATGGATGACCCAAGACAACTCTTCTTCTTCCAGCATGGCCCAGAGATGCCAAAAGGTTGGACACCACTGGCTTAAAGGATTCTAGGAGCTAACCTCAAAGGACTTAGACTGTAGCTTTCAGGCATTTCAGCTTTAGGAGATTTGCTCAATTTGGACTGACCAGCTGTGGATGGTGGAGATGGTTATCTAAGCAGACTGTGCTGACATGCAGATAGCACTCTCAATGAGAGCCCACAACTTCCTCTGGTTTCCTTTTTTCTGCCTTACCCTTCCCCACTCATAAAACCCATATTTGCACTAAGATGTTAAGATAGTCTTTGTGACAAGAGTCCCCCATCTTCTCAAGCTGCCTGTTCTTGAATAAACCAACTTTACTTGCTCCAGCACTTGCCTCTCACATATTGGCTCTTCAGGTGTCAGGCAGCCAAACTTAGGTTTGTTATCAACTCAAGTACTTTTAAATTAATGGGGACTTGTTTTATAACCTTGAATATGATTTACCTTAGTACATGTTGTGTACATATTTAATGGAAAGTTTACTCTGTTATTTTTGGTTGAATTATTTTAGAAATGTTGATTGTTAAAGCTGGTAGATAGTGTTATTGAGCCCTTCTATAGCCGTACTTATTTTTTGTTTCCTTATTTTGTCAATCATTGAGGGTACTAAATATCTGACTATATAGTGGTGAATTTATGTGTTTCACCTTATTTTCACCAAATTTTGTTGTTGTTATTTTGAAGCTCTGTTATTATGTACATAAACTCTTGGTATTTGTATGTATTCTTGATGAATTGATTCCTTCTAAAATAATTCTCTTTAGTTCTAGTGATAGTACTTGCTCTGAAATTTGCCTCATCTGAAATTAATATAACCATCTCTGTTTTATTGTGACTTATGAGAGAATGACATATCTTTTTCCATCTTTTTAACTTCAGTTTAGTTGTTTTTAATTTCAAAGTGAGTTTTTTTGGTTAGGCATTATTACATTAGGCAGTTATTTGGATATTAATGAAAAGGAGAAAGCCAGACATCTATGCCAGATTAACTAGGAAAGGAGGGCTTCAGACACTGGGAATAACTGGACTTGTTCTGATAAAGTAATTAGCATTTGAGTGGACAGGAAAAACCAGTTTTCCAATTTTTCCAATTACCCCAGAGATCAATTGGCCTGTTTCCACAGATTATTGAGGGGGCTGGATAAAGAGTGAAGGAAAAATTCTTCTGCTGAGGCATGTGCAGCAGATACCAGATGATGAAGCAAAACTATGAGGCATGAAAAGTAGGAGCCAAAATTGTGACCAGAAAGAGGAGGAGTCTAGCCAGGGAAAATATCAGATAGGATAAGGCCACAAATCCTGGAACATCCAGGAATGGGATTGGGTAGTATGAAAGGAAGCCTACTCTTGCCCAAGCCCAAGGAAATATAATAAAAGCTTAACAAGGCTCAGATACTTTCTCTTCAGCATCCACACAGGCTGAAGTGCAGTGCAGTTATGGGCCAGATAGGAACAGAGATGGGTGCTGGGCATAGCTGCTTTGAGTCCTGGCCCTCTGCCTGGGCTTGGTGGAGACAAGTGCTGGCCTGCAGCCCCAGAAACTGGACTTCTTCTGCAGCAAGATGAAGCTGTACCACCTAGTTATGCATGAGACATTGGGAATGGTGCACTTGGGGACCTTCCTTTGTTTTTGCTCCAACAAATCTTGCTGATATACCTCAAGTATTACAATGCATATATCCCTGAAATGCATTTTTAGCAATACCATGGAAGAATCCTACTTCCTTTGGCAATGGCTTTATGTGTCATGCTGTGCTTTAAATCCTATCTAACATTATCTGCTTTTATTTTGGTATAGACACTTTGTATTTTAATATGGTACTGCATATATCAGGATGTAAATATTGATATGATTTTTAATTTTAAATAATTATCATATTTTAGGACTATAAGATGCACCCCCAAATTTGGAAGGAAAAGGTGGGTGCATCTTGTAGTCCGAATGTAGCTTACTTGGCCCACTGTGGTGGGGAGTGGAGGTGGAGAGGGGTCACAGGAGGCAGGAGCAGGGTCACCACTGCAGGAAGCCGGTGGCAGGAGTAGGGCAATGCTGTGGATCCTGGGCTGGGAGGAGTGGGTATTCCAGCAGTGCGAAGCAAAGGAGGCAGGAGCAGAGTACCCGCTGTAGCACACTATAGTGCTAGGGAGGAGGGTACAGGCGGTGCAGGCATGTTAGGAGAAGAAAGCCTGTGGCGCCCATACATGCTTCCATCATGTGACTGGCATGTCCCCCATTAACATTAATATAGGCAAATTCCACTGCAGGGTCACCTGTCAATGTGGCCCTGCAGCTGTTGCAAAACTACAACTCCCATCATGCTTGGACAGTTTGGGATGATGGGAGCTGTAATTTGGTAACAGCTGCAGAGGCACACAGGTTGTGCAAAACTGCTGTCCCCATGCAAGAGTGTTGCACAACCTGTGGCCCTCCAGCAGCAGATCCCCCCATAACAGAGTCAGCAGCAGATCTCCCCATAACAATGCGTCATCTACTGATATTCTCAGCTACAGTGATCCCATAACTATGAAGGACACAGTGCTGATAGTTCTGTCATCACTGTATTTTGTTGTAGAAAGATACGATAGCTTACCGTAGTCTCCTGCTGAATCTACTGTAATTGTGGAAAGATGTCAAAGCAGAAAAAGATTTCATATAAAATCCCTTTTAAACTGGAAGTAGTGAAGTATGGCAAAGAACATGGGAACAGAGCGGTGGAGAGACACTTTGGATCACCTCCAACCAAAAAAATGATACGGGAATGGAGGAAACAGGAGGACCAGCTGCAAAAAACAGACAAAACAAAACAATGTTTTTGTGGGCATGCTGCAAAATGGCCACAATCAGAAGCGGATATAAAAGAGTGGATCACATGTCACAGGAACAATGGCTTTTTATTATCTACAAAAATGATCATATATGAAGCCAAATGTCTTGCTGCAGAGAAAGGTATTGAGGACTTCACTGGATCACCATCATGGTGCCACAGATTTACAAAGAGATGTGGCCTTGCTATATGCACCAAAACTAGTATTGCACAAAAAAATGCCTATAGAATATGAATCCAGGATTGTGCCTTTTCACAAATTTGTACTGGATTCAAGAAAGAAAAATGGATTTGAAATAAGCCGGATTGGGAACATGAATGAAGTCCTGTTAACCTTTGATGTTCCATCAAACAAGACTGTTGATGTGAGGGTGCCAAAACCATAACCGTGAAAACCTCAGGGCATGATAAAACCCATTACATGGTTGTGTTGTCCTGCTATGCGGATGGCATCAAACTGCCACCAATGCTGATTTTCAAGACAAAAAACATGCCGGCAAAAACAAAACAAAACAAAACGCAGTCCCAAAAGGAGTTATTGTTCACATTTATGACAAAGGATGGATGGAAAAAATGGCATGAAGATATGGGTAGGAAAAGCGTGGTTCAAATGTCCTGGAGGACTTCTGAAAAAACCTGCTCTATTAATGCTTGACCAGTTCAGGGCACATATCACTGAAGCCTCAAAAAAGAGATTTAAAGGAGAGAAAACCCATCTAGCCATAATTCCTGGGGGTCTTACCAGCCAGTTGCAACCTTTGGGTGTTTCCATCAACAAGCCATTTAATGTTTTCATGAGAGAAGACTGGAACAAATGGATGGCTGCTGGAAATCATGATCTGACACCAACTGGATGAATGAAGAGGCCCACTATTACCCAAGTTTGTGAGTAGGTGAAAACCTCATGGCAGGTCAGTTAAGGTTGAAACCTCATAGGTAACTAACTGCTTTTCTCTTTCTGCTTCTAAGATTCTCTCTTTGTCTTTAACGTTTTGTATTTTAATTATGATTTGTCTTGGTGTGGGCCTCTTGGGGTTCATCTTGTTTGGGACTCTCTGTGCTTTCTGGATTTGTATGTCTATTTCCTTCACCAGGTTAGGGAAGTTTTCTGTCCTTATTTTTTTCAAATAGGTTTCCAATTTCTTGTTCCCTGTCTTCTCCTTTCAAACCCCCATGGTGTATATGTTGGTGTGCTTGAAGTTGCCTAGAGGATCCTTGTATTATCCTAATTTTATTACTATTTTTTTTTGATGTTCTGATTGGGTGTTTTTTCCTTCCTTATATTCCAAATTGCTGGTTTGATTCTCATCATCTATTCTGCTCTTGATTATCCATAAATAATTCCTCATTTCCTTTAGTGTATTCTTCACTTCTGACTGGTTCTTTTTTATGCTGTTGAAATTTTCACTAAGTTTATTGAACATCCTTATAACCAGATAACTAGGGCTTTCAACTCTTCATCTAGTAGATTGGTTATCTCCATTTTGTTCTTTTCCTGGGGTTTTGTTTTGTTCTTTCATTTGGGACATGTTTCTTTGTCTCCTTGTCTTGACAGCCTCCCTGTTGTTTTTTTTTTCCTATGAATTAGATAGAGCTGCACATCTCCTGGTCTTGGTGGAAAGACCTTACCCAAGCTAGGCTCTTAAGGTGTGCCCCTGCCCCATGTGGGCTGTGTTCACCTTCCTCTTGTGGTTGATCTTTGATTGCTGTTAGCACGTCAGTGGGAGTCCCAGGCCAGTCAGCTGCAAGGACTGGCTACAACCACCATGGAGGATCAGCTGTGCTGGGGCCAACCCCGCAGAGCTGAGTCTGCCCCTTGAGTGTATCACTTCTGAGGTGGTTGGGTGGTGGTTCTTCACCATTGTCTGAAGCTCTCCACTGAGTGTGCTGGCTCTGGGGCCTCCTGGGAGGTGCAGGTCAGTCACCATCTGTGTTCTTCCCGGGGCCACCTGACATTAACTACCACAAAAGCAATCTGCAGATGCATGCTGCTTGTGCTACACTTGGAGGTGCCCAGGAGAGGCCAAGCTATGATCCAAAGCCAGCTGCTCCTAGTTCTGAGCCTGGGGCCACTTAGTGAGAGGTAGAGGATGCACTAAGGCCAGATGCTGACTGAGAGATTTTAGGAAAATTTGAAGCATGAGCCAAGATAGGTCATTCATATGGAAAAGTCATTGGAAAGAGCTTGGATGGGTGCAAAAGTTAGGTGGAGTGGAGCCTCATGGAATCACCAGGGTGGGGAAAACAGTGAGTGCCAGAGGAGTGGATTCTCTGATACGGTGCACACCTGCCAACTCTGTTGAGGGAGGGCTCATCAAAGGAACAATGGCCTCTGCCAGAACTTCTGCGTGGGAGAAAGCTTCCCCCAGCTCTCACCCTGACACTGGACAATTCACTTTCTTTCTGTATGTTTCTGGTACCTTTCAAGCAGCTGCCCAAGCCCTGGAGCTTAGAGGGAGTGAGTCTGAGTAAGTCCATGTGCAGATCCTTTAAGAGGAACTTACTGAGACTCCAGAAGCCTTCTGTCTCCTTCAGCCTCAATCTCTGCTGGTTTTTACAGCCAGAAGTTATGGAAACTTCTTTTCTTCGTACAGGAACCCGGGGCTGGGGGGTGTGGTGAGGGGCTGGAACCCCTTGCTCTGCAGAGGGGACATCTGAAGTTGAGATAGCCCTCATAATTTTTATCTACTACATGTGCCTGTTCCATAGCTCTGCCCCTCGTAATAGTCTCAATGTGGCTTCTTTAATGTCCTAGTTGTATAACTTCCATTCAGCTTGATTTCAGATAGTTCTGAATGACAATTGTTCTGTAGTTTAGTTGTAGTTTTGATGTGGTTGTGGGAGAAGGTAAGTAGTACATTTACCTATGCCATCATCTTGATAATTGAATTTAAATCTAGCATCTTGCTTCATTTTCAGTTTGTACCAGTTTTTCTTTTTCTGTTTTCTTTTAGATTAATTTGTGTATATATATTTTATAATTCCATTTTATCTCCTCACTTTGCCTATTAGCTGTAATGTTTGTTTTGTTTTGTAATTTTAGTGGTTTCTTTAGGGTTTATATTATACACCAAAATCTGCTTTCAAACAATATTATATCCCTTCACATATAGTATAAGAATAAAGTATAAAAATCTTACAACAGTGTAGTTTCATTGTTTTGACTCCTGCTCTTTGTGCTATTGTTGTCACACATTTTACTTCTGCATATATTATAAATATCATTACACATTGTTACTATTTTTATTTTAACAAGCCCATTATTTTAAGAAAGACTTTAAAAAGAAAATGATCTTTACAATTTTTGTATTTACCATTACTAGTGCTCTATTGATGCAGATTCTGGCCAGCAGTGTCCACAGTGTTGTGGATGAGATGAAACGAATTCACATGGACTACCAAAGTCCTGTGGAGAAAAAGGGATGGTGTGGCCACTCTCTCAAGGGAAGAGCACCTTGGTCACTCTCTCAAGAGGAGAGTGCCTTGACAAGCTTTTATTGGATTTCTAATAGCATACATCAAAGAAGGTTCTCATTCATTATGCTCAGGTTTGCTTTAAGTGGTTACTTTTTACAGATAACAAAGGAAAGGATGTTACTGATTACTTCCTACAGATTAACAAGGAAAAAATTTTGCAAATGCAAGAGAATAATAAGAGTGATTGGTCTGGTTATACTCCGTCCTTGGAAGAATTAGCACAGACTTTAGGAAGTTACTTTAAAGATATGTAGTAAGCATTTGCTGCTTCAACTCAGCATGAGGGAGCTCTAGCAAGTTTTGCTCCTCTCAAAGAAGCCTTGGTATAATGTAGGCCTGGTTTCCCATGGGAAAGCCAATCCATGAGTTTGGCGTCCTGTATGGACGTGCCTATGGGCTTTCCAATAGGGCTGGGCTACATTTACCATTCCATGTGGATAGATTATCTATACTCTATCTTTATGTAGATCCACATTTATATCTGGTATCATTCTATTAGCCTGTAAGATATTTTCACTTTGTATAGTTTCTAAGTTGACATTTTTTTACAGTATTTTAATGATATTTCTTCATTCTTTTCTGCTTATGTTAATTCTCATGAGACAGAGTCATACTGATATTTTTATTTTTCTATGTATAAAGTGTTTTTTTTTGTGGGGGATGTTTTTAGATTTTCCCTCTGGTTACAAGCAATTTTATTATATAATTTGTCTTGGTGTACTTTTCTGATTTTGTCTTTGGAATTTTTGAGATTGTTGGATCAGGGAGTTTATAATTAGCACAACATTTTGAATGATAAGAACACTGTAGCTTTGGTAATTTTTCAATTTTTTCCTTCATGTTTCATTTTGGATTATTTCTGTTGCTATATATTTGAGTTCACAAATCTTTTATTTGCAGTGTCTAATTTGCTTTTAATTCTAGCCAGTGCTATTTTTATCCTAGACATTGTAGTTTTCATTTCCAATATTTTGATTTTGATATTTCTTATATCTTCTATGACTAAATAGTTCTGATTCTCCTATCTTCTTGAATTTATGGAATATGGTTATAATAAATCTAGTAATGATTTTGTCTACTGATTCAGTGGCATTTCTGGGTGTGCTTCTATGATTATTTTCCTCACCTAGGAGTCACATTTTCCAGCTTATTTGCCTGCCTTATATAATTTGATTGGATATCAGACACTGGATATCTTATTGGGTGCTGAACATTTTTGTAATTTTTAAACATATTCTTTACCTTTATTTTGGGACATACCTAGTTGGAAATAGTTTATTTTACAGTTGTATTTTAGCTCTATTAGAATAAAGCAACATTGAAGTAGTATCCTTCTGAGTGTCTTGTCAGTCTTGTCATTGTCCTGTCAATTATGATGTTTAGACTCTGACAGGTGTAAAAAAAACTTCCAAACCCCATGTGAAAGTTTAGGATTTTTCTATCTATTACATTAGGGTCATTCTTTTACAAGCTTTGGGTAGTTTCTTCAGATGCATGTGGTGTTCAGCACTTTGAAGAAGATTCAAGAAACCCTCTGCCAATCTCTGTAGCTCTCTTTTAGTGAAGCACCCTCATCTCTGATACTCTTCCCTGTGAAATCTAGCTGCATTGGCTACTTATAATTCATAATTAATTTACTTAGGGAAACCACCAGCTTTGCCTTGATTTCTTTTTATTTTAGTTGCTTCCTGGAAATTATCTCTCAAGGCAGTAAACTCAGCAATTGTAGGGCTCATAATTTTTTTAATTTATTGATTTTAGAGAGGAAGGCGGGGAGAGAGGGAGAGAGAGAAAGAGAGAGAGGGATTTGTTTTTCTACTTATTTATGCATTCATTGGTTGATTATTGTATGGGCCCTGAATGGAGTTCAAACATGCAATCTTGATGTATGGGGACAATGCTATAACCAACTAGCTACTTGGCTAGGCAAGGGCTCTAATTTTCATTTCCACCTTCTCATTGATAACTGTATTTCATTTCCTGATTTTTAATGTCTAACAATTATTATTTCATAAAAGTTGGCTGGATTTATAGTTATTTCAGAAGGGAGAGTAATTGCCTGTTGTTCCTCTATCTTGGGCAGAAGAGTAAATCCTTCACCTTGATTATTTAAGGATATTCCTGTATATATGGTTTTGAATTGAGAGTTCTAACTTTTCCCCAGCACACTTTATATTGTTGGACCATTAAATTCTGGCCTCCATTTTTAAAAAATTGATGTTGTCATTTATATAATTTATTACAGCATAAAATATCTTTATTTTTGTCTGAATTCTTTTAGGATTTTCTCTTTATCTTTGATTATCTGGAATTTGACCATGGTGTACATAAGTGTGGGGTTCCTTTATATTTATCAATTTTGGGATTCACCAAACTTACTGTGTTTTTAATTTATGTTTTTCACCAAATTTGGGCCACTATTCTCAAAATTTAAAAATATCCCATTTTATCACTTCACTTTGGAACTCAACTTTTATTTATATATATATATATTCTATTATATATATATATAAATTCTCTGGTTGTTGTCCCACAAGTTACTAAAGCTCTGTTTATTTTTCTACATATTTTTTTAGTTTTTTGTTTAGAATAGATATTTTCTATTATCCTGTTTTCACATTTAAAGATGCTTATTTCTGTGTTCTATGATTTGCTGAAACAGTCATCTAGTTAATTTTTCATTTCAGATATTTCACTTTTTATTTCTAGAGTATTTATTTTAAACTTTTCCACTTATTGACTTACATTTTTCATCTATTTACTCATTATGGCCAACTTAAAAGTTAACCGATAATTCCAGTATCTCCAAATACTGATTCCTTTGTGGTGAGCAGAAACTGAAATTTCTGTTCAGCTTTTCCCAACTACTCAGATAATTGTTTTTGCATACCTCTAGTATTCTTTTCTGTACAGGTTCTGTTCATGTTTTGGTCAGCAAGGATTTAGGCAAGTATATGTCTGTATTTGGATTCTCTCTCCTTCCTGGCTCCATTTCTCCTGGTGCATACTTCCTCAATATCCCACTTGACAGCAATATTAATTTTTATTCACTGGCACACACAATGCTGTAGCTTTCTGCTTAAATTTTAGCTTTCTTGTGTTTCAAGCATTAAAGGATGCTTTCTGCAACATAATAAACCACATAAATACAGATAATCTAAATTTGTGTGTTTCACTTTTTTCAGGGATCAAATCACCTTTTTTTTTTTTGCTTGCATCTGCTCAATTGTCTGTTGCATCAAATATTTGTTTTTAAAAGATAATATGGGGTCCATAATTAGTATCAGCTGGAAGGTCAATCAGATACGTGCTACTAAATCACTAGTGGCACTCTTATACTTCTCATACATTATTATTTTATTGAACTAATTTTAATTTTTTCTAGAGTTGCCTGAATTTTCCTTTTCTTTTTATATGTACTTGTCATGAATTCTTACTCCAAATACTGATACAGAATTATAAAACTTCTCTCAATAAGGACCAAACACATTTGGTAATCAGATGTATTTTTTTCTCCATGTCAGCCTTTCTGGAGTCCTTCATTTTTGAGTATAAATATTTACCCATTTCTCTACAGGCCAGCTAGACATTTTTCATCATTATACTGATAATTTTGATTCAATTTCTTCCACTGTTGGATTTTTTGCTTACTAGCTTCCATTTCTTACTCTTGGCTTCCTTTCTCAGTTTTATGAAGCAATCTCTTACCAGTAGTTTCATGAGAAGTCATGCATAAGTAAAATATTTGAAAACTTACATGTCAGAAAGTGTATTCTTATTTTATTAGAGTTGATAATTTGGAAACAGCCATAAAATTGTAATTTCAGAATACATTTTACTCAGAATTTTTCATTGCAGCATCATATTTTAAAGTTTTTCTGTTTAGAAGTTGGATAAATTTTTATTCTTGATCATTTTTTCCCCTGAGAATATTGTTAGGTCTCTTTTTTTGCTCAAGATCTGAAATTTTATGGTCATGTTCTTTTATATGAATTATGATTATTAATTCAGATATTTCACTTTTTATTTCTAGAGTATTTATTCTGAAATTTTCCACTTATTGACTTATATTTTTCATCTATTTACTCATTATGGCCATCTTTTCATCTATTTACTCATTATGGCTCATTACTAATAATTTATTATTATTAGTGTTATTTTCTGTGCACTTCACCATTTTCAGTGGAATAAATACAAATTGGTCATGGTATATAATTCTTTTGAGACACTGATGGATTCGATTTGCTAATTCTTTTTCATTTCACAACTTGTTTATTTTATCATCAGTATTGGTGTGTTCTGCAGGTGTAACATTTTGTTTCTAGAAGGATGACTGTTTCCAGTCTTCTCTGGAGATGCTGGAGATAGTTCTAGGTCTCTGAGACTTACAGGATATTACTTAGATTAGTGGATCGCTTATTTCTGATTCTTTTTCCAATCCAACATGTGGTAACAAACAAATATTGTTGGCCTTATTCATCATACTTTCTGGAATGAGTGGTAGGTGTTTCAGAGGATTTCTTTTCCCTGTGTACACTCAAAGGGATATTTTTTACCCTTGTGACTGTCTTCTGCATCTAGTCATTATCTCTGGACTGGCATTGACAGGAGGTCATCCTCTCTTTTCTTTCTTTCATACTTGTTGTTGCTTGTTTCACACTTGTGGTTGGATGTTCTGTAGCTAATATTTTTCTTTTTAATTAAATTTATTGGGGTGACATTGATTAATAAAATTACATAGGTTTAAGTTACAATTCTATGACATATCTAAATATTGCATTATGTTTTTGCATTTATGTTCATGAGAGATATTTGCCTGTAGTTTTCCTTTCCTGTAATGTGTTTGGCTGGTATTGGTAATAGGGTAATGATGGCTTCATAGAATGAGTTAGGAAGTGTTTGTTCCCTCTGCTTCCATTTTCTGGAATCTTGTAGAGAATTGGTATAATTTCATCCTTAAATGTTTGGTAGAACTCACAGTAAGCATTATGTCTTCTGCTTTGGAAGGTCATTAATTATTGATTCAATTTCCTTAATAGATATAAGCCTATTCAGATTATCTATTTTTTCATGTGTGAATTTTGCTAGATCATGTCTCTTAAAGGAATTGGTTTATTTCATTTAGTTTATCAAACTTGTGAGCATAGAGTTGTTTGTTATATTCCTTTATTTTCCTTTTGATGTCCATGGAATCAGGAGGGATATCCTTTCTTTCATTTCTGATAGTATGATTTTATGCTTTTGTTCCTCTCATTTCTTAGTTTACCTGGCTGGCAGCTTATCAATTGTATTCATTTTCCCCAAGGAGCCCAGCTTTTTGTTTCATAGACTTTTCTATTGATTTGTTTTCAATTTCATTGATTTTTGCTTTAATTTTTACTTTTTTGTTTACTTAGATTTAATTTGCTCTTATTTTTCTTTTAAAATTTTAATAATATGTTCTAAGGTGAAAACTTATAGTATTGATTTCAGATTTTTCTTCTTTCCTAATATATGCATTCAAAGCTACAAATTTACTTCTAAGCATTGCTTTTGCTGAATCCCACACATTTTGATAAACTGTATTTTCATTTTCATTTAGTTCTAAATGTTTTAGAATTTTGTTTGATACTTCTTGAACTCATGTGTATTTGAAAAGTATGTTGTTGCATCTCCAGTTATTTTGGTGTTTTACAGTTATATCTCTGCTATTGATTTTAGTTTAATTCTACCCCCAAAACTACTGACTTAAAACAACTACTTTTTAAAAATATATTTTACAGTTGTATTTTAATGTTCAAAATATTCTCTATTCATTTAACACTTTGTTATATGTCTTATCTTATCCTTGCTCATTCTCTTGTGTGAGTTTTTAAAAAAATTTAAAATTTTATTTTAGTAAAAGTAGAAAGATAAACTTATGTTACAACATAATACACTTAAGCAAAAATCTTCTCTTTCTTTATTACTCCCAAGGTCTTTTTGAATTATGTACTAGGGTTGATCCTGGACAATTTCTTAGAAAAAATCTTGGATGTGGATGATAATTCTCCACAAAATAATGCCACACTTTCCATCATTTTTTTCAATACCAGTAGATAAATTCATTGGAAACTTACTCTGTGCAGGACAGTGGGCTAAACCATTTATATGTATTACTCCATTTAAAGCTCAGCAAAACCTTATGGAGTAGAACAATTATTATAATGATTTTATATATAAGGAACATGAAATGTAGATAGATTTAGTAATACACTCAAAGTTGTACAACTAATAAGTGAAAATACCTTGATCTGAACCAGACAACTTAGCTCTAGAGTTCAATACAGAGGAGATACAGATCTTAATATTAACAATTAAAGTAGAAAGCTTTTAAACTTTTAAATTTTATGCTTTCCCAATGGTTCTCTTGTCACAATATTTTAGACACAGATATAGAGCTTCCCATATTGATAATGGCAGACTGTGCAATTTGGAATAATGCTACCAATGAAGAAAACTAAAATTACCACACAAAATATTTGCTTGAAGAAATTAGAGAGTTTATAAGAAAGTAAAATATTAGCCTAAATTTTCACAGTAAGTCAAAGGATCAGGACCAATCTGAACTGTCAGATTCAAGAATTTATTTCTCACTGCTTTACTATACAACTCTTTTAGATGACAACTAATAGCTCCAGAATATATCATTTATATGTGTTATTGAATTCATAAAGAAAAGGTAGAAGAAGTTTGATTTTTTATCCCTCATGTGAATGATCCATAACATAATTTTTAATATTTGACTTTAGTTGATATACATGCTGTCCATACCTATACTGTACTTGGTGAATCACAGGTAAAATATAAGTGTATCAGAAAAAGCTTGTGGTTCCGAATCACAAAAGAAAACTCTGATCTTGACCCTTTTGTAAAGGAGCATTGTTTAATAATGGAAGGGGATATAGAAGCAGGCTGAGAAGATGTTGTAATGTTTTGGTTTAAACTGCAAATACTTCTGAATAGCAAGAGAGGAACTTTATAACCTTGGACTGACAGAAGAATCACCTGTAGCACAAACTGTTTGGTAAGGAGTGTGGTGAGACTTGAGAGGGCTGGTGAGGCAACCACAGGCAGCAGTGCTGGAGGGATAATTAAGTGGCAGGTTGGGTCCCTCTGAAAAGAATGAGGTCTAAACACTAAGCTGGGATTCCCAGCCTAGAACACCAGAGCCCCCAAAAGTACACAGAAAACAACTGGTGATGAAAAGCAGAAGAATTACTCCCTACTGGAGATGGTGTAACTGGAGACACAAAGAGTCATTTAAAGGCTTAACACACAAGTTTTCATTTATAGTCACTTACTGTGGGCTCCAGAAAATTTGGGGGCAGAGTGTGCTCGAGATGCATGAGATGCTGGGGACAGAAACTTTGGGGAGAAAGGTGAGAGAATATCTGACAAGTACTGAGTCATCCCCCATACAGCAGCAGCCATTGTGCTCAGTATGACTACTCCCCACCAGCAGCAGCAGCCTGAGGGGAAACAACAGCTCCACATACAGGAGAGACTCTGCCCTGGCTCTGTGGTGCTTCAGCCTGACTGCTGAGTACAGAGTGACTAGATTAACAATGGAAGGAGATAGCCACAGACAGTTGGATCATGGGTAAAGGGGGTTGGACAAGGTGGAATAGAGACACTTGAGGAGAGACTGGGGAGAGAGGCTTTGGGGGGACAACTGAGAAAACAGACACTAGAATCCAAGTGCTGAGTCATCACCACTACAGCAGCAGCCATCCTGTTCAGGCAGACCAATCCCCTTTGAGCAAAAGCAGTCTGAGGGGAAACAATAGCTCCCACCCCAGGAAGGATTCTGCCCCACCCTATATGGCTTAAGCCTCACTACTGAGTGCAGAGTGACTAGATTGACAACTGAAGGAGACAGCCACGGACAGTAGATCTCTGGCAGTCTCAGGGCAGTCTTCGCCAGAGGCAGATGGGGTCAACATCGCCAGAGGCAGATCCAGAAAGGAAAAACAGTGGTAAATACTAGAGGCTACCTAGATAAAATCCACTGTGGTATTCTTCATGACTAGTGATATTTTCTTTCCTGCATAGCTTTCTAACATTCATTTTTTGTTCAGAAAGTTTGTGCATATTATATAACCAGAATGTATGCTATGGTTTATTTCTCTCCTTTCTCATACTAGTCAATCTCTTTACACCCTTATTAATACTGGATCATTTGCTGTTGATAGTGGGATTGAAGAGGGGGGGAGATATTTTTGCAGATGTGGATTTGTCCCCTGGGCCTTGTGGTTTTGTTCTGGCAGCACCTGCACAAGAGCATAAAAGACGTGGTGGGTAGAGTGACACTCAATCAACCAGCTGGAGGGAAGGACTCACCAAGAATGACCCAACTACAATCAAAACCCAATTATATCCAGAGAGCTAATAAAAACTGCATAAAGGGCATCCCAAGAGCATCAGATTCAGGAGATTAAGAGACAGCACCACTGAATGTCAGAAGTCTCCTACCATAGAAGTTCACACCACAAACTCAGGCAGTCAAAACATATAAATTTAAGAAGCAGAAGCTAGCAAGAAGAGTCTCACAAACAATAGGAAGACACAGAAACAAACCTCAAATGAAAGGAAAGGAGGAAGCCTCAGAAAGAATGCTAAATAAAATAGAGGCAAGTCAACTAACAGATGTTGAGTTTAAAACAATGGTTATAAGGAAGCTCAATAAGCTCACAGAGAATTACCAAAAACTACAGAGAAACTATGAAAAACTTACTGAAAACCATATCAACATGAAAAAGGAAATAGAAACTACTGACAAGAGCAAAGAGACAATGAAGAATACAATTTCTGAGTTGAAGAACAAAGTAGAAGGAATCAAAAGCAGGCTAGATGAAGCAGAAGGTTGAATCAGCGAGTTGGAGGACAAGGTAGAAAAAATCTTCCAGAATGAGAGGAAAAAGAAAAAGAATGAAAAATAATGAAGAGGTGTTAGGGAACTGCAGAACACATGAAACGTAATAATATCCATATAATAGGGATACCAGGAGGAGAAGAGGAGCAAGGGATAGAAAACCTGTTTGAAAAAGTAATGATGGAAAACTTACTTAATTTGATGAGAGGAAAGGTCAAACAAATCCAGGAAGCACAGAGGGTCCCAACCAAGAGGAACCAAAAGAGGTCCATTCCAAGACACATAGTAAAAATGTAAGATTCCAAGAGAAAGAGAGAATCTTAAAGGCAGCAAGGGAGAAACAGGGCAGAACATACAAGGGAGCCCAGATAAGGCTACGAGCTGACTTCTCAGTGGAAACACTCCAAGCCAGAAGGGAATGGCAAGAAACATTCCAAGTAATGAAAAACAAAGTCCTGAAACCAAGATTACTCTACCCAGCAAGGCTCTCAATTAAAATTGAAGGCCAAATAAGGAGTTTCCCAGATGAAAGAAGGCTGAAAGGATACACCTGCACCAAACCAGCACTGCAAGAGATGCTAAAGGGACTGCTTTAAGAAGAGAAAGAGGAAGAGTGAGAGAGAGAGAGAGAGAGAGAGAACACGGTACCAAGGGGATAAAATGGCAATGAATAAGTACTTATCAATAATAACCTTAAATGTAAATGGATTAAATGGATTAAAATTAAAAGACATAGAGTAGCTGAATGGATAAGAAAATGTGACCCACACATGCTGCTTACAAGAGATGCACCTCAGAACAAAAGAGCTACACAGACTGAAAGTGAAGGGCTGGAAAAAATATACCAAGCAAATGGACAGGAAAAAAAAAAGCTGGGGCAGCAATACTTATGTCAGACAAAATAGATATCAAAACAAGGGCCATAAAAAGAGACCCAGAAGGACACTTCATAATATTCAAGGGAAGAATCCATCAAGAAGACATAAACATTGCAAACATATATGCACCCAATATAGGAGCACCCAAATATATAAGTAAAATCTTGGAGGACTTCAAGAAAGATACAGACAGCAACTCAATTATAGTAGGGGATTTTAACACCCTACTGTCAACAAAGGATAGCTCTTCCAAACAAAATATCAACAAAGATATTGTAGTATTGAACAATGTCCTAGATCAAATGGACTTAACTGATATATGTAGAACCTTTCATCCCAAAGAAGCAAAATATACAGTCTTCTCAAATGCACATGGAACATTATCAAAGATAGACCACATGACAGGACACAAAACAAAGTTCAACAAATTCAAGACAATTGAAATCCTATCAAGCATCTTCTCAGATCAAAAGGGCCTGAAACTAGAAACCTACTGCAAGGGAAATACTCAAAAACACTCAAATTAATGGAGATCAAAGAGCATGGTATTAAATAATGAGTGGGTTAAGAATGAGATCAAGGAAGAAATCAAAAAGTTTCTGAAAACAAATGAAAGTGAACTCACAACAGTCCAAAAGTTATGGGACACAGAAAGACAGTCTTAAGAGGGAAGTTCCTAGAAATACAGGCCTACCTAAAAAGAATAGCAAAATTTCAAACAAACAACTTAACCCTACATCTACAAGAACTGAAGGAACAACAACAAAGACAGCCCAGAGCAAGTAGAAGGAAGGAAATAACCAAGATCAGAGCAGAATTAAATGACATAGAGACTCAAAGCACAATTCTAAGGATCAATAAATCCAGGAGATGGTTCTTTGAAAAGATAAACAAAACTGACAAGCCGTTAAGCAAACTCATCAAGGAAAAAAGGGAGAGGGCCCAAAGAAACAAATCAGAAACGAAAGGGGAGAGATTACAACTGATACCACAGAAATACAAAGGGTTATAAGAAATTATGAAGAACAATACACCAAGAAATTTGAAAACCTAGGTGAAATGGACAAACTTCTAGGAGAATATAATCTTCCAAAACTGAATGAAGAAGAAGCAGAAATACTGAACAGACTAATAACAGCTGACCAAATTGAAGCAGTAATCAAAAAATTCCCGACACACAAAAACCCTGGACCATATGGTTTCACAGGAGAATTTTACAAAATATTTACAGAAGAGCTAACCTCTATCTTTCACAGACTATTCCAAAAAATGCAAGAAGAGGGAAGACTCCCAAACTCTCTTTATGAAGCCAGCATCATCTTAATCCCAAAACCAGGTAAAGACACAACAAATATAGAAAACTTCAGGCCAATATTGCTGATGAAAATAAACTCTAAAATCCTCAACAAAATATTGGCAAACCACATCCAGCAATACATTAAAAAGATCATACACCATGATCAAGTGGGATCCATCCCAGGAGTGCAAGGATGGTACAATATTCACAAGTCAATAAACATAACACATCACATAATCAAAACAAAAGACAAAAATCACATGATCATATCAATAGATGTGGAAAAGGCTTTTGATAAGATACACCACCCATTTATAATAAAAACACTCAGCAAAGTGGGAGTAGAAGGAGCAAACCTCAACATAATAAAGGCCATATATGAGAAACCTACAGCCGCCATCATACTCAATGGGCAAAAACTAAAAGCTTTCACAGTAATATCAGGAACAAGACAAGGATGTCTGCTTTCACCACTTCTATTCAACATAGTATTGGAAGTTCTAGCCACAGCAATCAGACAAGAAAAACAAATAAAAAGCATTCAGGGACTTCCGGCTAAGATGGAGGCATAAGTAGACACACTGTGCCTCCTCGCACAACCAAGGTAGGGACAACAACAATTTAGAAACAGAATAACAACCAGGACTGACAGAAAATTGAACTGTATGGAAGTCAGACAACCAAGAAGTTAAAATAGACACGTTCATCCAGACCAGTAGGAGGGGCGGAGTCAGGCAGCCAGGTGTGGGTCCCGGCACAGAGAGCAGAGAGTGTTGGGACCAGGCGTGTAAGGCATCCGGGGCATGCAAGATCGCAGCGGGTGGACCCTGAGTACCTACTTTGTAGGTACTTTGAAAATCTCTATACCACACCCCTTTGGAGAGAATTCTATCTCTCCAAAAGCTTTCTTTGTGTAATTTAGGCCAAATTTCACATTCTTTCAGCTTGTTTCAACTTCTCTAAAATTGGAACATTCATGCATTTGCTTACTTATTAACTATTTAACACCTACCTACTTCCTCCTTCCCCTCCTCCTCCTCCTCCTCCTCCTCCTTCTTCTTCTTCTTCTTCTCCTCCTCCTCCTCCTTCTCCTTCTTCTCCTTCTTCTCCTTCTTCTTCTTCTTCTTCTTCTCCTCCTTCTTCTTCTCCTCCTCCCCCTCCTCCTCCTCCTCCTTCTTCTCCTTTTTCTTTTTCTTCTTCTTCCTTCTTTCTTCTTCTTTCTTCCTCCTCCTCCACCTTCTTCTTCTTCTCCTTCTTCTCCTCCTTTTTCTTCTTCTTCTTCCTTCTTTCTTCTTCTTTCTTCCTCCTCCTCCACCTTCTTCTTCTTCTCCTTCTCCTTCTCCTCCTCCTCCTCCTCCTCCTCCTTCTTCTTTCTTCATGATACTGAATGAGAAATGATCTTTATTGTTTGGGTAAAAAAAGAGCACCTCATTTTGGATCAAGTCAGGAGTTTTTTCAAAATCAGATTTATTTTTCTCATCCTGAAAACCAAATTTTAAAATTCAAAATTTAATATATGCTATAAGGAGAGAAAGGTTTTTTTTAAAGGCATGCAAGTGGTTTTCATTTCAGTTCCCTTCTCCCTTCATAAACATAAACATAATGCTGTGTCTATATTGTGCTATGTAAAAGAGGAAACCCTGAAGATAGAAGATATTTGAGGAATTTCTTTACACAATGGTATAGCTGGATATCTAATTTCAAGATTCACTTCTGTAATGCCATGAGATTTTAAAATTTTACTTGGGAGGACAGTGGCACCTTGGGAAGTTCTAAGAATTGAGAGATGGTTCCTATTCAGGGATGACTTCAGTGCTCTTCTGGGATGGTGGATCACAAGCACTAAAGAATCCTTGAAACTTATTCCCAGCTCCTGTCCTTCCTGTTTAGGTCATTCCCTCAGGTGATTGATTTTACAAGCATGTTTTTCGATATGTCATTATTTTTCAGTCTGTCCAGTTTCATAGACCATATAACCACATTGTCCTAAGTACTTTGCAAAGAAAGAACTTCATTATCTTTCATTTTGATTTCAAAAGCAGAAGCTGGTATTTGGTTAATTCTTACTAGATAGATTAGGACATAAAAGTACAGTGACTAGAAGAGGAAAAGACAAGAAACTCCCAGCAGCATGGCCTTCCCATTTACCTGAAATACCCCTTGGTGGCTCCCCCATCCTAACCCTTTGTAACTTACCATGGGTTTTACTATTATTAAACCCTGGGATACTGAAGCAGTGACTCACCACTGAAAATTGCCCTTTTAGAATAACTGCTAAAGAGATCTAAAAAACATTACCAGGTGCCTGAGGGTGTTTGTGGAGGCAGGGGCAATAAAACTTTTTATTCTGGCTATACAGGAATAAAATGAGGCATTTTCTTTAATATTTTTTGTTCTAAAAGTGAAAATATGTACTATTTCTAGAAGCAGTTGAATAGGGTAGGTACTGTTGAAGACAACAGGCCTAGGAGTTTGACAGACTCAGGTTTGAATCCTGCAACTGTGTAATCCATGTGTGAGTTGTATATTGTTATTTTAACTTTGTGAGCTTGAATAACACTTTACAGTTAAATAAACTTTGTGAGCTTGCTTTGTAAAATGGGGTTTCACATCATACTTGCATCTTATTGTTTAAAGGGTTTAGAGGGAATGAATATAGGATGCTGAACAGAGTGCCTGATGCATAATGGGTGCTCATCATAGATGTCTAAGAATACTTACCTCGGTGGGGAATAAAGCCCTGTCTGTGAGGTAGGGCTCTTTGAGCCAGGTAAAGACAGGCTGAGAGAGACGTGTGAGGTTGGGGATGCTTCAGACAGTATAGAGAACTAAACACCTTTTATTTTTTAAAAATTATTTTATTGTTGTTCAATTACAGTTGTCTGCATTTTCCCTCCACCACTACCCCTCACCCCAGCCAAACCCACCTCCCTCCCTTGCTTCCACCCTCCCCCTTGGTTTTGTCCATGTACCCTTTACAGTAGTTCCTGAAAACCCTTCCCCCCACTGCCCCCTCCCCCCTCACCTCTGGTTATTGTTAGGTTGTTCTTAATTTCAATGTCTCTATGTTTTGTTTGCTTTTTTCTTTTGTTGATTATGTTCCAGTTAAAGGTAAGATCATATGGCATTTGTCTCTTATGGCCTGACTTATTTCACTTAGCATAATGCTCTCCAGTTCCAACCATGCTGTTGAAAGGGCAGGAGCTCCTTCTTTCTCTCTGCTGTGTAGTATTCCATTGTGTAAATGTACCATAGTTTTTTGATCCACTCATTTACTGATGGGTACTTAGGTTGGTTGCTTCCAGCACTTGGCTATTGTGAATTGTGCTACTATGAACATTGGGGTGCATAAGTTCTTTTGAATTGGTGTTTCAGGGTTCTTAGGATATAATTCCAGAATTGTTGGGTCAAAAGGCAAGAACCAGACACCTTTTAATTGAGTATAGTAGACTTCAAAAATGGTGCCCCAATAAAGAGTTGAGGTTTATCTCTCCCTCCCACATCACTCCTTCCCAACCAAATCTAGTTAGGCTTTGTTGCCTATATCATCTAGTAGAAATTATATTGTTCAAGTTAGAAGCCCAGGACTTAAAAGCCTTGCAGTTTTGCCGCTTGCAACCTGGTTGCTATGGGAAGAGCCCTGGCTATCCTGCTGGATGGTGACAGGAAAAGGCCCAGTCATCCTCAACATTCAGGCCAGCAACCAGGCACAGGAGTGAAGCTGGTCAGGTCTAGCCAGCTCCCACAGACACTTGGACTGCAGGCAAAGAGTGAGAGCAGCAGGCCATCCCAGACATCATGAATGACCCAATAGAATCAGGAGCTCAAGGACTAGTTTTAATATGGTAAAATGTCAATTGTAGAACTTCGGGTGGTATGTATACAGGTGTACACTCTACAATGCTTTAAATTTCTCTAAAGTCTGAAAAATTTCAAAATAAAATATTAGGAAAAGAAGATCTCAAAACTACCACACTGAAGCTCACATGCTCCTGGGGAAAATTATTTAATAAAGATTATTTTTTTAGTGTCTAAATGATATCTACATTTATAGTATATCATTTGTCAAAAATATTACTTTGGACACTATAAAATAACAAAATGTATTTAAAAAAGAACTGGTTGTAAGTTTGTAGTTTTGGGAGTGGTTTGTTTTGCATCAAAAGCTGATTGATAAATTGAGATACCTTGTTCTCTGAGCATCAGATAAATAGCTTAAACTTCTTCCTTGTGTGATAAAAGCATCTCATGACATCACATATTTTGGGGGACCCTGGAGGAGTGTAAGAGCTTATATTTTGCCTGGTTATTTTTGGCTTAAATTTCCCATTGCTACTGAATTGGTCACAATCATGAAACCACTGCACCTATGCTGTTACTGTTCCCACAGGTGTAAGCCTGGTGTAAAACTCAGTCATCTTTCCTGATTGCTGAGGGAGGGAGGAAGGAAGGGAAGGGAGGGAGGGAGGAAGGTGGGGAGAGAGAGGGAGAGAGAGAGAGAGGGAGAATCTCATACAAGACTGTGCTTTTATTGAGGTATACTGAGATATAACTTGCATTGAATAAAGTTTATCCATTTAATGAGTTCTGACAATTGTATACACCTGTGAAACCACCGCCACTAACATGAAGAGAACGTTTCAATCACTCCAAATGGTGCCTACCTGTAGTCAGCCATCTCTGTGCCTGAAGTTCCAGGCAATCACTGGTCTGCTTTCTGGCACTATATGAGGTCTGTCCAGAACGTATCCAGCCATGTGATATGAAAAATAGAGACATTTATTGAAGAAGATACAAGATATAAGAAACATTGTACATAGGATGATGACACTTCAGTCCCCTTCAAAGTAGACAGCTTGGAACATCACACAGTTCTTCCAACTGCCATCAGCTGCCTCCTCGTATTTTCCCGAATCTCATCAAAGGCCTGAAATCTCTTTCTTTTCAAAGGTAACATTAGTTTTGGGAACAGCCAGAAGTCTCAGGGCAGCAAATCTGGGCTGTATTGGGGCTGAGTCACCTCAGTAGTTTGATGTTTCACCAAAAAGCTCTACATGAGACATGATGCATGAACAGTCATGTTGTTGTGATGAAGCTGACAATCACCAGTTGCCCATAGCTGCAGCCTTCTGAATCATCTGAATAGTTTTCATGGAGGAAGGTTTAAACTTAACAAAAAAGTTTGCTGCAGATTTGTTGCTCTACTCACTCAGTCATTTTGGAAATGAAGGCCACATAGCACATGTGCTCACTAAACGATGTCTACCACTCCCACTGATGAGTACAGTGAAGTTGTCATTGTTCACACATGTGTATTCCATTCCACTCTCCTTGGCTGCCAGGTTACACTGATGTCGCACAAACCATTCTCATTATATTAAAAATGGCTGGACTTTTTCTGGAAAACCTTGTATGTTTGCACTTTCTAGAATCTTATGTAAACGGAATCAAGCTATGTAGTTTTATGTGTCTGGCTTCTTTCACTCAGGGTAATGATTTGAGAATCACCCATACTATTGCATATCAGTAGTCATTTTCCTTTTTGCTGTGTAGTGTTCCACTTTATGGATGTATTTTCCACAGCTTGTTTACCCATTCACCTTTTTTATAAGCATTTGGGTCGTTTCTGTTTTGGGCTATCATGAATAATGTTGCTATAAATATTAGTGTACAAGTATTTGTTGTGACATATGTTTTCAATCCTGTTCGGTGAATATGTGGGTATATGTTCAATAAAGTATGGTAGATATGTGTTTAATTTTAAGAAAAACTGTCTAATACTTTACCATTTTACTTTGCTACCAGCATGATATTACTGTTGTTTTACATTTTCCCCAGCACTTACTAAGTGCTGTTATTCTTTTTGACTTTAGCTATTTTAATGGGTTTGCAGTAATATTTCATTGTGATTTAATTTTTATTTCCTTAATGACACATTTGTCTATTGGTCATTCGTATATCATTTTTGGTTACATATCTATTAAATTCTTTTCATCCTTAATAGAGTCATTTGACTTATTAAATTATAAGTTCTTTATGTAATCTAGATATAAGTTCATTATTAGATATCTGTATTGGGAATATTTTATCTTATTCTGTGGTTTGCCTTTTAGTTTCCTTCATGGTGTCATTCAAAGTGTAAATTAAATTTTGGTAAATTTCAGTTAATCATTGTTGTTTTTAATAGTTTTTAAAATGTCATAATAAAGCTTTGTCTATAAGTTAACAGAAATTTTTCTCATCTGTTTTCTTTTAGAAGGCATATAGTTTTACTTTTAGGTTTAAATTTATGATCCCTTTCTAGTAAATTTTGTGTGACTGTTAATTTTGCATTAGTTTGGGTAGGCCATGGTGCCTAGATATTTGTCAAACACTGGTACAGATGTTTCTGTGAAGGTAATTTTTAGATGAGATTAACATTGATTTAAAAAAGTTTTTTAATTGTTTGTGCTATTATGGTTGCCCCAACTTTTCCCCTTTTGTTCTCTTGCCCCAGTCCCCCTTCATTCACTGTCAGTCCCCACACCATTGCTCATATCCATGGGTCCTTCATACATGTTCATGTCTAACCCCTTCACCTTCTTTCAACCAGTCCCACCCTACTCCCTCCCCTATTACAGCTGTCAGTTTGGTCCTTGTTTCTGTGCCTCTGATTCTATTTTGCTCATTAGTTTATTTTGTTCCTTAGATTCCAGTTATAAGTGAGGTCATATGGTGTTTGTGTTTCATTGCCTGATTTATTTCACTTAGCATAATACTCTCCAATTCCATTCATGCTGTCACAAAAGGTAAGAATTCCTTCTTTTTTATAGCTGTGTAGTATTCCATTATGTAAATATACCACAGCTTTTTACCCATTCATCTACTGATGGGTACTTCAGCTGTTCTCAAATCTTGGATGTTATAAATAAGACGGCTATGAACATAGGGGCTCATGTACTCTTTTAAATTGATGTTTCGGAGTTCTTTGGATATATTCTCAGCAGTGGAATTGCTAGGTAACAAGACAGTTTCATTTTAATCTTGTGAGGAAACTCCCTACCATATTCCAGAGTGGTTTCACCAGTCTGCATTTCCACCAACAGTGTACTAGGGTTCCCTTTTCTCTACATCCTTGTCAGCACTTGTTGTTTGTTGATTTATTAATGATAGCCATTTTGGCAGGTGTGACGTGGTTTCTCATTTTGGTTTTGATTTGCATCTCTCTGATGGCTAGTAATATTGAACACTTTTTCATATGTCTGTGGGCTGTCTTTATGTCCTCCTTAGAGAAGTGTCTATTCAGATCCTTTGTCCATTTTTAAAAAATATATATTATTAATATGCTATTACAGTTGTCCCATTCTCCCCTCTATTCCCCTCTGCCTTCACACCACCTCCCACTTGCATTCCTCCCCTTTAGTTCATATCTATGGGTCATACATATAAGTACTTTGGCTTCTCCATTTCCTATACTATTCTTAACTTCCCCCTGTCTATTTTCTACCTACCATTTATGCTACTTACTCCCTGTACCTTTTCCTCCTACCTCCCCATCCCATTCCTCCACTGATAACCCTCCATGTGATCTCCATTTCTGTGATTCTGTTCCTGTTCTAGTTGTTTGCTTAGTTTTTTGTTATTTTTTCTTTTAGGTTTGGTTGTTAATAGTTGTAAGTTTGTTGTCATTTTACTGTCCATATTTTTTATCTTTTTCTTAGATAAGTCCCTTTAACATTTTATATAATAAGGGCTTGGTGATGATGAACTCATTTACCCTGACCTGGGAAGCACTTGGCCTGCCTTTCCATTCTAAATGATAGCTTTGCTGGATAGAATAATCTTGGATGTAGGTCCTTGCCTTTCATGAATTTGAATACTTGTTTCCAGCCCCTTCTTGCCTATAAGATTTCTTTTGAGAAATCAGCTGACAGCCTTATGGGAACTCCTTTATAGGTAACTGTCTCCTCTTTTCTTGATGCTTTTAAGATTCTCTCCTTATTGTTAATCTTGAATAATGTAATTATGATGTGCCTTGGTGTGTGGTTCCTTGGGTCCCATTTCTTTAGGACTCTTTGAGCTTCCTGGACTTCCTGGAAGTCTATTTCCTTTGCTAGACTGGGGCAGTTCTCCTTCATTATTTGTTCAAATAAGTTTTCAATTTCTAGCTCTTCCTCTTCTCCTTCCAGCAACCCTATGATTCAGATGTTGGAACGTTTAAGGTTGTCCTGGAGGTTCCCAAGCCTCTCTTCATCTGTTTGAATTCTTGTTTCTTCATTCTGTTCTGGTTGAATGCTTATTTCTTCTGTCTGGTCCAAACCATTGATTTGAGTTCCAGTTTCCTTCTCATCACTGTTGGTTCTCTGTACATTTCCTTTATTTCACTTTTCATAGCCCTCATTTTTTTCTCCATTTTGCCATCATACTCAACCAGTTCTGTGACATCCTGATTACCAGTGCTTTGAACTGTGCATCTGATAGGTTGGCTATTTCTTCATCGCTTAATTGTATTTTTTCTGGAGGTTTGATCTGTTCTTTCATTTGGGTCATTGAGGAGGATACTGGCCAGCAGTATCCATCTTGGCTGCTGATGTTCATTGAAACATGCTAAAAACATACACAGAGACAACCAGGTCCTGTGGGGGAATAGGAACAGAAGGGCCACTCCTCACGTGGGGAGTGCCTTGGCCACCCTCTCTCTGGTGGGGAGAGCACCTTGTTCCCCCTCCAGAGAGGCTTTTTATTGGTTTCATTTGAAATAAGAATTCAGGCAAAAGCTCATTCCTCATTGCTGGAAGTAAGGATCAAACAATAGATAACAAGGAAGTCTGAGGGCCTATTTTGAGTCAGGGTCAAAGAGCTGTAAAAATTTAAGGAACAAACTTACTTCTTTCTTGGACCCTTATCATTCAACTGAGAGCATTCTAAACAAAGCAAGTTTCACAGAATTTTACATATTCTCTCTTAGGCCTGATCACCCAGGGAACCCGCCCTTTCAGCACAGAGCTGCACCACCCTGTCATTGTTTCAGGCTTAGGTGGAGCAAGGGAACTAAGGCAACCAAGAGACAAGGAGATTTTCTCCCAGATGATGAGGACTCAGGCTATATCAAAGCGGAGGAGCGAGGGTCCATCACCCCCTTTTGCTGTAGCCCCCAAAGTCCTTTCTTGGGGGCCTCCTGTGTGATCATGCCTGTCTTGGGTTGTTCCCCCTTTGGGGAATCATACCCATCATTGGCTAACTGACCAAGCACTGGGGTTCAGTTATGAATGAAGCAGCAGAAGCAGTACTCCTGCCAGGGAGATAAGCTTTTGTCTCCTTGGTGGCTTATGGTCCAAGGCCACTTCCTCAGCCTTAACCTTGGCAGGGGTTACAGCTTCTGATACCAGGCAGGGCAGTTCCCAACAGGTGAATTTTTTTTTTTTTTTGTCTTGGCACACTTGTTAGGTAGTAAGGGACGGAGCCTTAGGTGTTTACCAGGGTGGGGCAACCCACAGTGCTGTATTAAGTAGCTGTATTGTGGCATTATTTGTGGGGCAGGAGTACGAGAGGGAACAATGCTGCCTTCTCAGCTCTCCTGCGGGCTTTCAGTCACTTTCTCTGCTACCCACAAGCAAAATGGGCCCTTCTGGTGCCGATTTCTGGATAGGTGGTTTTATGTACATTCTAAGACCCTGTGGTTCTCTCCAGTGAACTCTCTTGTGAGGCTGGGAGTCTCCCACTGCCACAACCCTCACAGGTTTTTTCAGTCAGAGATTTGAGGCTTTATTTCCCTGCAGTGGAGCCCTGGGTTGCATAGTCTCTCTCGCTCCCCAGTTGTTCTTCCCAGTTTATCTGCCTGCAAATTGTGGGACCACCTACTCTGCCAGCCACCACCTTGCCTGGTCCTCCAGCTGCTGCCTTGCCCTTCCTGGTCCTCCATCCAGTGCCTGGCTATGAGTTCTTTCTGCCCAGTTGCCCATCTCCACCCCTCCTACCAGTCTGGATGAATGTTTCTTCTTAAACTCCTTGGTCGTTGGGTTTTAGTACAGTTAGATTTTTTGTCAGTTCTGGTTGTTTTTTATTTTTAAATTTGTTGTTTTCTTTCTTTTGGTTGTGCAAAGGAGCAGTGTGTTTCTACCTATGCCTTCATCTTGCATTTGCCATTTTTTAAATTAGATTCTTTGTCTTGCAGGTGTTGAGTCTTATGAGTTATTTATATATTTTGGAGATTAAACCCTTGTCCAGTTTATCATTGGCAAATATATTCTCCCATACAGTGTGTTCCCTTTTCATTTTTTTAAAAAGGTTTTACTTAATTATTTTTAGAGGGGAAGGGAAGGGAAGGAGAGAGGGAGAGAAACATTCATGTGTGGTTGCCTCTCATATGCCCCCTGCTGGGGACCTGGTCTGCAACCCAGGCATGTGCCTTGACTGGGAATCAAACTGGTGATCCTTTGGTTTGCAGGCCTGCACTCAGTCCACTGAGTTACACCAGCCAGGGCTTCCCTTTTCATTTTGCTGAGTTTCTTTAGCTGTGCAGAAGATTTTTAATTTGATGTAGTCCCATTTGTTTATTTTTTCCTTTGTATTCTCTGTCCTAGGAGATACATTGGCAAAAATACTGCTGCATGGGATACATGAAATTTTACTGCCTATGTTTTCCTTATAATTTTTATGCTATTGTGACTTATATTTGAGTATTTTATCCATTTTGAGTTTATTCTGGGGTATGGTGTAAATTTGTGGTCTAGTTCCTGTTTTTTTTTTTTCTTTCAATTATTAGTTCATTCTCCCAACACCACTTAATGAAGAGACTGTCATTAGTCCATTGTATGTTCTTTCCTCCTTTTTCAAATATGAATTGGCCATAAAGGTGTGGGTTTATATATGGGCTCTTTATTCTCTTCCATTGATCTATGTGTCTGTTCTTATGCCAGTACCTGGCTGTTTTAATTACAGTGGACTTATAGTATAATTTGATGTCAGGTATTGTGATCTCTCCATCTTTGTTCATTTTTCTCAAGATTGCTGAGGCTATTTGGTCTTTTTTTGTTCCATATAAGTTTTTGGAATATTTGTTCTAGTATTTTGTATTGGTATTTTAATGGAAATTGCATTGAATCTGCAGATTGCTTTGGATAGTAGATGAGATTAACATTTAAATAAATAGACTTTGAACAAAGGAAATGACCCTCTGTACTGTGGGAGGGCTTCATCCAATCAATGGAAGGCAGTCAGAGAAAAAGACTGACCTCTCAAAAGAAGGGGAAATTCTGACAGAAGACTGCCTTTGGACTTGGTAACAACATCATCTCTTGACTGGGTCTCCATCCTGCTGCTGGCTCTGCAGATTTCTGCCTTGCCAGCCTGCATAATTTGGGAAGAATAGACATCACAACAATATTGATTGTTTCAGATCACAAACATGGTATAGCTTTCCACTTATTTAGGACTTTTGAAATTTCCCTCAACAACAGTGTTCTTTCATTGTCCATAAAGCTCTTTTGCATGTCTTTTGTTAAATCCATCCCTACTTTTATTTCCTAGAGACTTGTTTCTTCCTGGAGATATATATTTAATAATTTTATTTCTAATTCTTTGCTCCTGTTATATAAAAATACATTGATTTTGCATGTAAACGTTCATATGTAAATCTCAAACCCTTCACTAAGTAGTTAAAAGTAGTTAAAATGTAGGTAAAGACAGAGAACCCAAGATACATTAAACTACTTTGGTCTAATTTATACTTTTAGGACATTGAGCCCCCAAACTTCACAATACATGTTCAGGTATGAATTGTGTATTTACCAAATAAATTATTTACTGGGCCATAAAACAAATCTCAATGATTTTATAAGAACTAAATTTATATTATCTAACCACAATAAAACTAAATTAGCCATCAATAGAAATAAGAGATGTAGGATAGTCCCAAATACTTGGAAATAGAACAACAAACTTCTAAATTATCAATGTACTAAAGAAGAAATCATAAAGTTTTTTTCTATTAACTACTTAGAGATAGATTTGAAATTTCCTATTATGATTGTGAAATTTTCTCTTTTTCTTCTACTTCTTAATTTTTGCTTCATGTATTTTAGAACACAATTGCTATTTTCCTGATGAACTGACTTTCTATTAGATTTTTAGATATATTTCTTTGTATTATATTTTTAGTGCTTGTTGTAGGAATTGAAATATGCACTGTTAGCATTTGGTTCTCTATAGCTTCATACATTACCCTCTGTGCTATACTTGTTTTATATATATAAAATTTTTTCCTCTTTAGGACTGAATAATATTTTATTGTATGTATATATCACATTTTGCTTATCTATTCATCTGTTTATGGATGCTTGGGTTGCTTCTGTGTTTTAGCTGTTGTGAATAATGCTACTATGAACATGGATTTACAAATATGTCTTTGAGACCCTGCTTTATATTCCTTTAAGAAGTAGAATTATGGGATAATATGGTAAATATACTTTTAATTTTTTTTGAGTAAATGCCATATTGTTTTCCACAGTGGCTAGATGATTTCACATTTCAACCAATACAGGGTTCCAATTTCTTTGCATCCTGGGTAATACTGGTTATTTTCTGTGGGGTTTGTGTTTGTTTTTTTATAGTAGCCATCCTTAAGGGGTATGAGGTGATTTCTCATTGTTAGTTTAATTTGCATTTCCCTAATGATTAGTGATTCTGTTCATCTGTTCATGAACTTACTGGCCATCAGTAAACCTTTGGAGAAATGTCTTTTCAAGTCCTTTGCTATAAGAATTTTTTTGTTGTTGTTTTTTTAATTGTTGAGTTTTATGAGTTCTCTATATATTCTGGATATTAATATCTTATACAAATCTCTTATGTAGGAGATATTTGCAAATATTTTTCTCATTCTGTGGGTTGTGTTTTTTACTCTGTCAATAGTATGTTTGATGCACAAAATCTTAATTTTTATGAAGTTCAATTTGCTTATTTTTTTTCTTCTGTTGCCTGTGCCTCTGGTGTCATATCCAAGAAACCATTGACAAATCTTGTTTCCTGCTGAGAGTTTTATTTTTTTAGGTCTTGCATTTAGGTCATGGATTGATTTTTAGTAATTTTTGTACATTGTGTTAGGTAAGTGTCCAACTTCATTCTTTTGTATGTGAAATACCAGTTCTCCCAGAACCAGTTGTTGAAATGTCTGTCTTTTCAGCATTAAATGTTCTTGTTGAAAGAACATTTGATCATATATCTGAATGTTTATTTCTGGACTATGTTCTATTTTGTTAGTTTATATGTCTGTCTTTGTACTAACACCACACTTTTTATTATTGTAGTTTTGTAGTTACACAATCAGGAAGGATGAGTCCTCTGGCTTTGTTCTTTTTCAGAATAGTTTTGGCTATTTGAGGTTCTGTGAGATTCCATATGTATTTTAGGGTGGCTTTTCTATTTCTGATAGAGATTATGTTAAATCTACAGGTTGTTTTGGGTAGTACTGACATCTTAACAACATTGTTCTCTAATCCATAATCATGAAAAGTATTTTCATTTATGTATATCTTTATTTTCTTTCAGAAATGTTTTGTAGTTTTCATTGTGCAAGTCTTTCACCTCCTTGGTTAAGCTGATTTCTAAGTATTTTATTCTATTTGCTGCTATTTTAAATGAAAACTTTTCTTAATTTCTTTTTCAGGTGGTTCATTGGTCATATATAGAAATGCAACTGTTTTTGTGTGTTGACTTTGTTTTGCTACATTTCTGAATTTATTTATTAGTTATAGGAGTTATTTTTTATATGTGTAATCTTTAGGGTTTTCTGTATATTAGGTAATGCCATCAGTAAACAGAGATAATTTTACTTCTTCCTTTATAATTTGCATGCCTTTCATTCCTTGTTTGGTTGCCTGATTGTTCTTACCTAGAAATTCCAGTACTGTGCTGAATAGAAATGGTGAAAGTGTAAATCCTTGCTTTGCTCCCAGTCTTAGCAGAAAAGCTTTCAATCTTTCACCATTGATTATGATGTTCTCTCTGGGTTTTCAAATTGGGCTTTATTATATTGAGGTAGTATCCTTCTATGTCCAGGTTGCTGAGTGTTTTTATCATTAAACTTTGTCGAATGTTTTTTATGAATCAATTGAGATGATTATTTGTTTTTTCATTCTATTGATGTGGTGTATTACATTGATCAATTTCCATATGTTGATCCACCTTTGTATTCCAGAAATAAATTCCACTTGGACATGATGTATAATCCTGTTAACATACTGCTGAATTTGGTTTCCTAGCATTTTGTGCAGAATTTTTATATTGATGTTTTTAAGGGATATTGATCTATAGTTATTGTTACTATATTTTTAATGTGTTATTTGTTTCTCCTTTTAAGATTTTCTCTATATCTTGATTTTATCAGTTTAGCTATGATATGTCTAGGCTCCATTTTATTTATCTATTTTTTTCTGACTGGGATTTTTCTGAATCTATAAATATTGTCTTCCATCAAATTTAGGAAGTTTACAGTCATAAAATCCTAAGCTATTTTTTCTGCCCCATTCTCTTTCTCATCTCTTTCTATGACTCCATTTATAACGTTAGGGTGTTTGAGACCATCCCATAGGTTGCTATGACTATTTCATCCTTTTTAAAAAAACTTTTTTTCTTCAGGTTGAATAATCCCTATAGTTTTATTTACTATCATAGGCTAATTTTCATTTTTCTCACTGAGCATAGTTATAATTAATAACAGCTTTAAGTTATTTTATAATTCCAACATGTTTCTCATCTTGGTGTGGGTTTCTTCATTTTTTTCTTTGATAATGGGCCATAGTACACTGACTCTTTGTATTTTGAGTAATTTGGGGTTGTATTCTGGACATTGTGAATGTTATATTGTACAGACCCTGGATTCTGTTGTATTGCTCCAAAGAGTGTTGATTTTTAAGGTTAGCTTAGACTCAAAATATATCTTCTCTCTTGCCATGGTAGTGTTGGGAACAAGGAAATTAAGAACTAAATTTAACCTTAATAGACAAGAACCACATTGTAGCTAAAAAGAAATGATAAAAGAGACAAAGTACAGTTAAAGCAAACATCCCGTGTCTAGCAGACGCTCTCCCCTGGGTAGGCTAGATAAGCAGTGCTTTGTAGTTTTTAATGAGAAAATAGAAAACTAGCTAGCTAGAGCCAGGAGATTACTAGGTTAATGAACAAACAGCCTGCCTTCCCGCCTTATGAAAGAATGCTTGGTTTGAAATTCCCACGTGCGGTCTTTGTAAGGAATTGCTAACTGCCACGTCTGCTTCTGTATAACGCTTGCCTGCCCGTATATAAGAACGTAGTTGTAAGCGCTCGGCACGGCTCTTGTTTGCAGCTCCTTGTGGGCACTGTGTCACTGGACACTCTAAGAGTTCGCCCCTGCGCAGGTTAAACTTGGCCAATAAAATAACATCTTTGATACCCTGAAAGTCTCTGATATTTGTTCTCGAGTTTGCTGGATGCTACAGTAGGTGGCAGCTCAGGTCTCAATTCAGATCACTTTCAGTATGCTCTTCACATGTGCAGTTCAGGGACCAGGCAGAAACTTAAGCAGAGTCTGCACATGGAATTTGAGGTACTATTTTTGCTCTCTCCTTTTAGTAATTACCCCTCCCCCCTCCCCCACACACACTACAATTGCTTTTGGCTCCTTCTCCTGTTTCTGATTTCCAGAAGTATGGTAAACTTTTTATCAAAATTTTTGTCACACTGCATACTTCCACAACTATAACTGCCCTCAGAGTAAAGCCATAAAAATGGGAAATTCACCCTATCCTCACCATTTCCTCAAAGTTTCTACTTTCTCTCAGAATCTTCCTGCTTTTGTTTATTGTCTTGTTACCTCATAGCACTGCTTTCATAGTGAACCTGGAAAAGACACTGGAGTTTGGGTTGCCTGTCACTACCAAACCCAATAAGCAATGACAGCAATTGAGTCTTTATGAGCACTTTATGCAGATGGCTGGCAATCTGAGAAGATGACCAACAGACCATCTTAAATTCCATTTTAAAATGGCCCTTTTTATAAGGAGAACAAAGTGTAGGTAAGGGGTTTGGAATTCAGGGAAAAGTTAATTGGATTAAAAAAAAAAAACAAGTTCAGCATTCTCACCCTGAGTGGTGGTCTTAAGCTGTGTCTTGGGCAGTGGTCATCCCACCCTGGAATACAATGGCTCAGATGTCACCTTGAATTGCTTGCTGTCTTCCTGAGGAACAAAGGTGGAACTGCTTATGGTGTCTTGGAGTAAGGGTGGGTCATACCTTCAGTTCCCGGAACAAAAGTTTTTGCATGCATCGATTACTAAGCTTATTAGCTATTACTTAAACTAAAATTTTCCAACTCTTAAGCCCCCTATCAATAGTTCATTGTTGTTCTTGTGGAAGGATCTGCTGGTTAGTTGCTTTTAAAGAATAACATTTTATTTTTTTAATTTTAATTTTTTTAAAAGAGTTTATTTATTTTCAGACAGAGGGGAAGGGAGGGAGAAAGAGAGACAGAAACATCAATGTGTGGTTGCCTCTCAGGTGGCCCACAACCCAGGCATGTGCCCTGACTGGGAACTGAACTGGCGACCCTGTGGTTTGCAGCCCACACTCAATCCACTGAGCTATACCAGCCAGGGCTAAAGAATAACATTTTAAATTGAGAAGTTATTATTTCCTGGAGGTTTACTGTATAGCTAAAGGAAAGTAATAGAGTAAGTGTCCTAGGTGAAGTAAGTGTGTGTGTGGTAAACTGTGTATAAAGGTGGGAAGGAGAAAATTAAGTGGGACATGTAAATTGCTTAGAGTTTCTCACACATGGATGTTGGTGTTGGGGAGCTCCACTCAGCAGAGCCCTCCTGGCCACCATAGATGAGAGTAAGTCTACCAAGACAGGATCTGCTATCTGCTTGGGGAGGAAAATTGGCCAATCTCTCAAAGGAGTAAGGCTTTAAACCTCTTTCTCAATGGGCTTTTATTGGGTTTAGTTTGCATAGAAATACAGGACATATTGGTAAATCTCATCAATCATTGTCAGGCAGTAATGATCAAACAATAGATAACATTCAAAAAACTATGAGGACTTACTCTGAGTCAGAGTCAGATAGAGTGACATCAAAGGGCTATAAAACCTTGGGAAACAAACTCATTTTATTCTTGGACTCTTATCATTTAAATTGAGGGCATTCTTAGCAAAGCAGGTTTCACAGGATTTTATGCATTCTTTCTGAGCAATGCCCTTCCCTCACTGGGAACCACCCTTTCTGGCACAGGGCTGCACCACCCTCTGGCATTGTTTCAGGGATGAATCAGGTGGGGGATGTGGGCAGCCAAGAGATTAGGAGACCTTTTACAGATAGAATGAGGACTCAGGCTATGACAAAGCTGAGGGTTAAGGGTCTGTCACCCCTTCATCTATAGTCCCCTAAATCCTTCCCAAGCCTCTTCATGACCATGCCTGCCTTAGGTTGTCCCTCTCTTGAGGAGTCTTACCCATCATTGGCTAACCAGTCATCTGCATGGGGCCAAGCAGGGTGAAGCAAAGGGGGCAGAGGCTGTGCCCCTGCTGGGAGGATAAGTTTTGTCTTCTTAGTGGCTTATGGTCCCAAGGTCTTTTTACTAAGCCTTAGCCATGGGGGTGGGGGTGGGGGGGATTGTTACAGCTTCTGAAACCAGGTAGGGCAGTTCCTGACCTGTTGGTATTTTAGTTTCCCATGGACTTTGCTAAAGAAGCAGAATCAAGTTTAATAAAACAAAACATTTACTTACTGTCTGGGAGTCAATGCATTTTTTATTGTTAAACAAAACAGAGGAAAAGAAAGAAGGCCACACTATTCCTAAGTTGTTGATCCACTTTTGAAATAAAATAAGTATGGGGGTTTATTTGAATTTGTGGGGAAACCAGATCTTATGGCTCTTTCTTTTCTGAATGATTGTAATATTAGCACAACCTGCTCTTCTGTCTGATTCAAATCAGTTAATGGGATGTGATAGCATAAATATAACTCTTTTACTTTTTTTATTTAACTACTTTATACAGAATTTTTCATGTTATGTTTAAATCAGCTGCATAGAAGATTTAACATTCCATAATCTACGTTCATCTTAATTTATTTAAGCATTATCCCTTTATAGATATTCAAGTAAGTTTTTCTAATATTTTAAAGTTAAAATATCTGTGCATAATTTTGTATATATGTATATATAGTGTTACTTCTAAGCATATGTGTATTTAAATTTTTGATAGATATTCTTAAATTTCCTCCTCTTCCAAAAGGCTGTACAAATTTATGGTCCAATCAACAGTTAATGAGAGTGCCCATTTCTCTTTACCCAGCATATCAGTAGATATTGTTAATTTTAAAAATGGTTTCCAATATGATAAATAATGGATTTTTATTATATTATTGTTTTCATTTATATTTCTGTACTTACTGGTGAGGCTGACCTTCTTTTTATATTTCATAGGTTATTTGCTTTTCTTTGTAAACTGTCTGTTCATGGCCTGTATTAATTTTTCTATTGGGCTATTTTTGTTTTTCCAATTGATTTTTAGAACCTCTTTATACATTATAATCCTTAATTTGTTATATATGTTACACATATTTTCTCCCAGTCTGTGTCATGTCATTAAACTTTTAAGTAGATGTTTATGTAGAATTTAAAAATATTTATGTAGTCAAAACTCTTAGTTTTAAAGTAGATTTTGGGTGTGTTTTGCTTACGTAAATATTTACTATATATTATAAAATTACTTTAAACACTTAGTTTCATGGTAGGAATTTAGTGTTTTGTTACAGCAGCTTTATTGAGGTATAATTGATATACAAAAAACTGCATCTGTGTAATGTGTGCAATTTTATGAGCTTGGACATATTGCAAACACCCATGATATCATTATTGGTACCATAATCAAGGCAGTGGATATATCTAATATCTCCCAAAGGTTCCTTGTATTCACCCTTCCACATTCTTTTATTTTGTGTGTGTTGTAAGAATATTTAACATGAGATCTACGTTTTTACAATTTTGAAGTGACAAAACCATGTTGTTAATGATAAGCCCTATGTTATCCAGCAGGTTCTCTAGAACTCATTGATCTATCATAAATGAAGCTTTATACCCATGAAACAGCCACTGGCAACCACTCTGATACTATTTGGTTCTGTGAGTTTGACTACTTTAGATATCTCAGATAAAAAGAATCATACACTATTTGTCCTCCAATAACTTGCTTATTTCACTAAGCATGTCTTCCAGTTTCATCCATGTTATCGCAAATGGCAGGACTTCCGACTTTTAATTTAATTTAATTTAATTTTTTCCCCAAAATTCCATTTATTTACAAGTCAGGTTTTCCTTTTTTAAAAATAGAGGAAAGATTGTACAAGATACCAAAAATTTGAATAATAGATGTATTTTTTTACATGTGAATTTTATCAATTTCTTGTGCTCATATCAGTTTCCCAAGCATCATTTTGTAATTCAACTTGGAAACTTAGACGTCTATCAGTTATTTGTTGAGAATTATTTTTCTCTTTGCACTTTCTGAATCATACAAACTCACAGTTTAATTCTTCAACAGCAAAGAATCGTATAGGTATTTCAGGGCAATTTGTTTAATATTCCATATACATGTAAGGATATTTTATCCATTATTTGAGTTGTTTACCTAGAGATGTGTATAATTAAACGAAAATCCTGTTTATTTCACTTGGTATTTTATAAAACTATTAAAAAGTGACCAGTTGTGGGAAAGTTGTTTTTATATGATGGTGGCTCTATGGACCTGTGACTGAAGAGGGTAGGGCCTCAGTCACTGGCCTGGGCTCATCGCAGGCCCTCAGGGATCACAACCAAGGATGGGTTTTGCTCTTCCTGGGGGGCATTTTATGTGAGCACTCAGGACAGCATGGGGAAACAAGGCAGAAATCAGAACTAGTTTATACTAAGGTGCCCCAAGGATGCAACACTGTCAGCCTCTGTGTTTGAACTGTGATGGGACACACAGCCAAGGAGTTACAAGAAAACATGAAGCATTAGCATATATAACATGCCCTGGACCTCTCAGAGGTCTGTGAAAGGAGTGGAGGGCAGGGTTCAGTGGGCACAGCCATACCTCAGATTCTACCTCCTTGCTGCGCCTGTTGCACCAGGAGAATGTCCCGGGAACCTCCCCTGGAGAACTGTTGGTAGAGCTCCCTCCCATCCCTGTTGAAGCACCTCATGCTTTATTCTGGTTCCTCACTTTTTCATGTCCATATTTTCTTGGGATTTACTGTTTTTCCTTGAGGGCAGGTCATGACTTTCCATATCTACCTTCTTGTGTCAGTGACCAGCCCAGGAGACAGGTGGGCCTGGCTCAGCCAGAGGTCCTGGAACCTGACCCATGGTCACCAGAGCCAGGAAGGTGACTGGCTAGCCACATGGGTCCACAAATGGGTCCATGTTTGGATGGACATTCAGGGGCTGGTGTTGGCCTAACTGGTATCCACATGGCCTGTCAGAACCATGCCCAGGAGAGGTGGGGCTGATAGTGGACTCATCCTTATGCCTGCCCTCCTCAACTTTGTACTTGTACATGTGTTTATATAGACATACACACATATGCTTTCATAATATACAAGGTAGGGCAAGAGTAGATTTACAGTTATTTGTATGGAAAGTAATACCATAATTAATAAATAATAATAGAAGAATAAACTATTTCACATGAAACAGGGCGGGACAACCTACTTTTGTCCCACCTTGTATGTCTAAAAATAGTTTAAGATATACTCATATATTTAAGATTATTTAAGAATGCATATGTGTATATATGCATATATGATGGTATGTGTATGTGTATATATGGTATGTATATATTTGTGTGTCTGTGTATACATGGTGTTGTATGTGTATATATGTTTATGTGGCATGTGTATATTCAAATGCAGTGTGTGTATATATGTCTATACATCTTACTTATCTATGTTAAAATTAGCTCCCTGTTCGAAACCTGCATTAGTTTTTAATCCACTACACAAAACATGCATCACTTTCAGTCGGAAGCTCAAGTAGGTTAACTAATTATTTTTCTGTGTTTCACTGTCCTGATGTACAGTGCAGAACTGTGGAGCAGGTTGTACAAAAGTGACAATAAGTTAAAAGCTTCTGCACAGCTAAAGAAAACATCAACACAGTGAAAAGGGAACCAACAATATGAGAAAATATATTTGCCAATGATACCTCAGACAAGGGGTGATCTCTAAAATATATAAAGAATTCACATGACTCCACACCAGGAAGACAAACAATCCAATAAAAAAGAAAAAAACCCATATGATCTTACCTAAGTGGAACCTAATCAGCAAAACAAACAAGCAAGCAAAATATAACCATAGACATTGAAATTAAGAACAAACTGACAGTAACCAGAAAGGAGGTGTGAGGGAATAATGGGAGGAAAAATGGGAAGGGTCATCAAGGAACATGTATAAAGTTTACATGGGCAAAGCCAAATGGGGATAGGATCGAGGGTAGGGGGGTAAAAGGAGATAACTGTACTTGAACAGTAATAAAAAAAAAAAAGAAAAAAAATGGGCAAAGGACCTGAACAGACACTTCTCCAAAGAAGACATACAGAGGGCCCAGAGACATATGAAAGGATGCTCAGCATCACTAGCTATCAGAAAGATGCAAATTAAAGCCACAATGTGATACCGCCTCACACCAATCAGAATGGCTATCATAAACAAATCAACAAACAACAAGTGCTGGCAAGGCTGTGGAGGAAAGGAACCCTAGTACACTGTTGGTGGAAATTCAGACTGGTGCAGTCACTGTGGAAAACAGTATGGAATTGCCTCAGAAAACTAAAAATGGAAATGTCTTTTGACCTGGCAATTCCACTGTTTGGATTATATCCTAAGAACCCTGAAACACCAATTCAAAAGAACCTATGCATCCCAATGTTCATAGCAGCATTATTTACAATAACCAAGTGCTAGAAGCTAGAATACTACAAGTGCTGAGTCTTGTAGTATTACTTAGTAGGTGCTTTCCAAATATTTGACAAGTTGATCAATAAGCAAAATAAAGAAGATATGGCAATTTACTTAGATGAACTTGCTAAGTGCCCATCAGTAAATGAGTGGATCAAAACACTATGGTACATTTACACAATGGAATACTACACAGTAGAAAGAAAGAAGGAGCTCCTATCCTTTGTGACCGCTTGGATGGATCTGGAGAGTATTTTGCCTCTCACCTATAAGTGGAACCCAATCAACAAAACAAACAGGAGAGTGGAATAGAACCAGAGATTTGGAAATAAAGAACAATCTGACAGTGACAAGAGGAGAAGGGAGAGGGATAATGGAGGAAAGAAGGAAGGGTAAAGTCAAGGAACATGTATAAAGGACCCATGGACAAAGACGAGGGGGGAATTGAATGTGGGGTGTGGGGGGATGGGTAGGGTAGGGGAAAGTAATGGGGGAAAATGGGGACAACTGTAATTATACAGCATTAAAAAAGTGACAATACTATTGCCTGCTTCTCTGGACTTTTGTGAGGATTAAATGTATAAAGTATACCAGTGTCTGTCACACAGTAAGTTTCCACAGACATTGGCTGTTACTATCATTATTAATTCCTTTGCCTGGCATTCAAACTTCCACTACCTCTGTCTCCCTATATACCTACCACACTGCTTGGTTTCAAATGCACTGCATCATCTCCATTTCTCATTTCTCTCTCCCCTGGGACACCCTCCCCACCTTGAATTCCTGAATGGCTGTACTTCAAAGTCTCTCCCATGACAACTCTTGCCCAAGGATTTCTCTTATTTTCTTGATTAGAATGGCTTTCTCTGTCCCTCACTGCCCTAGTTCTTAGTGACATTTTTGAGATGGTTACCTCATTGTAGCTTGTACTGTGTTATTTGGGAAGAGTTTCTATATTCCCTAGTAGACTGTACAACTCTTTAGGACAGAGACTGAGTCTTGTAGTATTACTTAGTAGGTGCTTTCCAAATATTTGACAAGTTGATCAATAAGCAAAATAAAGAAGATATGGCAATTTACTTAGATGAACTTGCTCAATGTTTGAAGATGGTTCTCAGTATTTAGGTATCAAAATCTTAGTTCTAGAAGGGTCTGCATTGGTCAGGGGTACATCCTGGCCTCTGTCATATCATGCTGGCAGGCTCCTAGTTCCTACTCTTGCTGTTCCTCCCACTTCAGTGACATCATTTCTCAACCCTGGCAGGCACACAAGGGCCCCATGCCTTCTCTCCCTCTTTCATTGTCTTGGTTGGCAAAGATTAAAACATAGATTTATAAGAATATCTAAATAGGTAAAACAAAGTAGTTCTTATTGTGATTTTTAATTTCAGCTGTGAATCTCATTGTTTACATACATACACATATAAATATACATAATATGTATGATATATATAAATTTTAAAACTTCCTTTTACTTGAAAATATCCTTGGATAAACTATTCCCTGAATATATCATCACTTGAACGACACAAGCTTTCATTAAATGATTCAATGTTTTCAAGATTGTCAAAAAGGAAAAATGGAAATGTATTACCCAACCATTTCCAAAATCGATCATTATACCTAGGCAATGCCAGGATGCATCTTAGGTCCTATAGATTTTTCTGGAAATTAGCAAAGCAGCTGCTTTCTGAGATGGTGCAGCTCTTTGTAGAGTCCAAAAGAGTCTATATTCTGAAAACCACTTTTACACAAACATTGTATGCATATTTAGGAATTGAGGTAAAGATTTTTGAGTGTTTTCTGTACTTTGACCCTTTCATGCTAGGTGATTGTAGAATTAGCAACTTTAAAAACAAATGAACAAACAAATAAAATCCCCCAGACTTTTCTGTTATTTCCTATGTATCTCCTCTTTCAGTTCATCTAATTTCTGTTGTGTTTTCTGGCTCTTAATGAGTTTAACTTGTTCAATGAGGAGGATATTTGTTTAAGAGATGATATTCATTCCTGGGATACAATTGTCTTTTTCTCATTGATATCCTCAATATCATCACAGTTCAAAAGCACTTATGGCCTATGTTTATAATATTCTGTGTGTTGAATAGTTTTAGATAAGTCACTTTGCCTTAAAAGGACAACTTAAAATTAAAATACAGAATCAAAGGCTCTTAGAAATTACTATACCTCCTTAACTTTTTCCAACATATGAATCCCTTCTTCAAAGTTGGGACATGTGGATATCATGCCCCTGTAGGGACACTTCATGAAATTAAAACATTTCTCTATAAGGCAGCTCATTTCCCTTTGGGTCAAATCTACTTATGTGGAATAAAAGAGCTCTTCCTAATATTGACAAAGTTTTTTTATTTGTGATGTCTACATAGGGATTTTAGCTATGCCATCCTGTGTTACAGAGGGTAATGATAATTGCTCTTCCCCTGGACAGATCTTCAAGTGGTTGAAGGCAACAATTGTGTACACTCAAGTGTTTTTTCCCCAGGTAAAACATCTGTAATTCCTTAACCTTACCTCATATCATTATGATTCTATTATATCATATTATATTAAATCTTATCATATGATTCTATTATAATTCTCCCTCCACTCTTGCTGCTTCCTCCAGAAACACACACACAATATCCTTATGTGTAGCATCCAGGGAATAAACACTGTATTGATACAGGCATTAGTCATGGAAATAGATTCAAGGTAATGCCAAATAACCACTATAGCCCATATACCACGTCCAATGCAGGGTATCATATTTCTCATAGATGTCGGATGATCTCAGAAAACCTTATTCCCACAGTTTGATCAGAAAAGAAAATTCTCAAATAAATCCATGTTGGAGCTCTGGCTGGCATAGCTCAGTGGATTGAGTGCAGGCTGCGAACCAAAGTGTCGCAGGTTCGATTCCCAGTCAGGGTACATGCCTGGGTTGCTGGTCATGACCCCCAGCAAGCACACATTGATGTTTCTCTCTCTATATATATCCCTCCCTTCCCTCTTTAAAAATAAGTAAATAAAAATCTTTAAAAAAATTTTTAAAAATCCATGTTGGTAAGTAACATTCACACAAAATTTTCTTTTGGGATAAGAATTGTCTCCCCTCATTTGGCTGAATGTAACCTGAAGGGTAGGGAGGATGTCTTCCTGGCTACACACTGAGGAGGTTCTGTTTGTTATCTTCCCTTTTCCTAATTCAGTCCCTTGTTTTTCTGAAAGAGTCTGGGATTGCAGTCAGAAAGAGGGTGCTGTGGTATCCAGTAAACCAGCCACAAAGGGAGCCCTTGGCCCATGTGTGTTCCAGAGTGTGTGTTCCGGGAATGCTCCTCTCCTGTTCCCTTTCAAATCATTCAGGGAGCACAGAATTTTTATTGGTTATCTGTAGCATATGAGTCAGGCAGAGAGATGTCTTTGATGGCCCTCCTTTTCCATCCCTTAGAGTTCCCCCAGCTTCCCAGGGCTGCCCTGCTTATCATGCATGGGTCAGAGCCCATCACAGCCCTATACCAGGCAGGAGTGTCCTGAGGGCCCATGTTTCATCACAATCCTTTGCAGTAATTCTTTGGTTTTGTTTCTTCCAGGATCTGATCTCTGATAGGAGTCAGAAGGTGAAATGGACTAACTCAATAAATGGTTCCTTGACAATATGTTAGCTGGTTAATTTGCTATTTTTTCTATAATGTGAAGGCTTGGTTAGAGGCCAGAAAATACTAGCTTGGGTATGGAGTATGAACTCCATCCTCTAGATAGCTATGTGGACCTTGAGAAATAAGATTCATTTTATGTGAACCTTGAGAAGGATTTTATTCACTGAGACAGACTCCCCATGATAACCCAAGTCCCAAATTTGTAACTAATAAGAGTCTAGTGGTCACTTGCTGACAAAGGCTTCTCACTGTATACCGAGAAGAATCTCAGATTTAACTCTCTGCTTCCCCCATTATGTCCTGCTCCTTTATGTCATCTGAGTCAGCTATCATAAGGGAGTTCCTGGTTTCACCTTTCCATGGATAGACTAAGAACTTCCCTGTCCATTCAGAGCTGTTCCATAATAATCAACAAGGATGTATAACGCTGATCAGTTGGGACTTCGAGATTGGGAACAATCAGAACTATATCAATTTGGATACTTCATTTACATAAAATGGACTTAATTGGGAACCTGGATGGGAATTTCCTGTATAAAAGGTGGCTTCCACTTTGTCTTGGGGGAGTACAGTTTAGGTCATGACCTGAATCTGTTTCCTGGGCTGAAGTTCTTTTTGCTCAAATCAATGCTTTTTATACTTTATTACAGTCTAAGATTAATTTTTGATTTGCAGCTAGATGGTGTGATATTTTGGGCATGTGGTCCTTCGGGAACCCTTCAAATTATACCATGTGGGTGGTTGCCTAGTTATATTTGTGAACATTAAGCAAGCCCTGTCCATTCATAAACTGCCTTTTTTTCCCTCTGAACTAGGAATTATGAACTAAGGATTTTGTTGTTCTGTACCTTGGTTTTGGAACTTCCTTTTCTGGTACTTCTCACAAATATTAGCTCTTATCACGGGCAAAGGGTAGGAGTGAGTCACTGAGTTTCTCTAAGCACATTGGCAATTGACTGATTCTCTAAGTGTTTTTTTTAAACATAGTATTTTAAAAATCCATGTGCCCATTTAGTATCTTCCTAACACTAAATACTCTAGTAAAGCATTAAAGCCATGGTTCTTGGAGACCATGAAATGAATCAGATCCTACATACAGGTATGCCTTGGCCCCTCACCTGCCTCATCACAGCCCCTCTGATGATTCTGAGTTGATAATTCACACTATTAGATGGTCTTAGCAAAATAGAATTTTTGGTTAGACTTTTTTAGCTCTATCATGTGAATTTTATTTGTTTCTTTTTATTCAGTTAGTCTCTCTAATGTAGCCACATATTTAACTCTTTTTAAAAAGATTTTATTTATTTATTTTTAGAGAGGGGAGGGAGGGAGAAAGAGAGAGAGAGAGAGAAACATCAATGTGTGGTTGTTGGGGGCCGTGGCCTGCAACCCAGGCATGTGCCCTGACTGGGAATCGAACCTGCGATGCTTTGGTTCACAGCCTGTGCTCAATCCACTGAGCAACGCCAGCCAAGGCCACATATTTAACTCTTTTCTGTCTATAACCTACCTAAGTCTCCCTACGGTATATGTCTCCCTAAGGTTTTGCTGCTGTGCTTTATCATCATCATCATCATCATCATCATCATCATCATCCTCAGCTAAGGACATTTTTTTTTCATTGCTTTTTAGAGAGGAAGGGAGAGAGATTGAGAGAGAGAGACATTGATGTGAGAGAAAAACATCGATAGGTTTCCTCTCCTATACACCTCAAGCAGGATCGAACTCTCAACCTAGGTATGTGCCCTGACCAGGAATAGAACCCGCAATATTTTGCTGTATGGGACAACACTCCTTCAACCAATGGGACCACACCAGCCAGGGCTTTCTTCTGTGCTTTAAACTGATTTTAATTTCATGGAGTTAATGGGAACAGTCCCTCTATATGTCTCATCATACCCAAGTCTGGAGGCTGACAGAGTCAAACATGTACCTGCATCAACAGTATGTGTGGCTGAACCTCAGTGCAGAGCAGGTGAAAGAGCCACTGCGGGAGAAGGGAAGTTGGGGAGATGTTGGAAGTCAGCTGGCTTCCTCTTGGGGTCATGGAGAGCAGTGAGAACTGACCCTATCGTGTCATATCCAGGAAAGGTTCACAAACAGGTACCCTTGTGTGGCTGTCTACAACATTTTATGCAGCAGGAACACAGGCCATATAGACCCAAGTCCAGCCCTGCTTCTGCACATCAGCATTTCTGATTTCATAACCTGTTAAGCTGAGCCCAGAAATTCAATGCTTAAAGGCCAGGCAGGTAAGGTAAATGGGGTAGAGTTAAAATGAAGTCATTAGGTCAGGTGGGCATGGCAAACCAGGGTGCACACAGAACACACCCAAGGCCACAGCAACTCTTGCCATGTGGTGATGTAGCCCCTGTGTTGCCATACCATTACATTTTTAAAGAAAAATCAGAAATCTGAACTTTAGGTGAATTCTCTTGTTTTTTGAAAACCTTAGCCCAAATATTTTAAAAACATTGTTTAACATGGGCTGCCCATTTCCTTTCATCAGCATTTAAGCTCAGTTTCTTCAGATTTAAAATGGGAATAATAATACCTAAGCCTCATAAGGTTGTGTGTGTATTACGTGAGATAACACTTGGCAGTAATAGCATAATTTTCATGCATTTGGTAAGCAGTCACTAGATGGAGTTGTTAATACTATTGTCATTGCTATTATTTGAGTTAATCTAGGTCAGAAGGAATAAATAAAGCTTAATGATTCACTCAGAACAAATCACATCCTTCCCAGATTTGGAATCCAATTACCATTCAAGAGGATGGGAGGGCCTGGATTTGACTCTAAACACATTTATTCATTTAATCCACTATGTTGAGAACCCACAATGTGCTAGTTCTAAGAATGCAGTAGTAGACAAGGTGAGGTGGTTTTCAGGATCTGAATCTAACACATACTAGTCACATTAACCACAGAGATTACCAGTTCTGTAGGGGCCATATTTTCAGAGCTTGTTCAGAGGTTCTAGTAGGGGAGTGCAGCTACTTGTATACCCTTGACCGAAGACCAGTACTCTCCTCTAGTTGGGAAGGTCATCCTCTTCAACCAAGCACGCAGTTTTGGGAAGGATGCACATGGATCAGTGAGAGAGGAAGGGGACACCTGCCTAATCATCCAGAACAGCCAGATCAATCCTGGCGATTAATGGGGTGACAGATGTTGCAGCCAGATTGCCCTCACATCCATAGAGGGGGCCATATTTTTAACATGGTCTCTCAATATGAGTCCTTTTGACCAAATACAACTGGGTGTCTACTTGTATTGTTCAAGCAATTAATATACAAATGGCTTATTACTAACTATGAAAGGTAAATCTCTCTTCACCATCCATCCTCACATCCTGCTGGTTAATTACTCCATTTTTCCTAGCATGGTTGTTTGATTATCACTAATTCATAGGCCAGTGGTACTATAGCCTGGCTGTAGTAGAATTAGCTAAGGTGTTCTTTGAGAACTCTGGGAGAACTCTGTGCATTTATTAGCAAGGTTGCTGGCTGTCTGCTACTAACTACCTTCTAAGTTGAGTGTTTTCCTGAAAATTCATTAATATGAATGTTTGAGTAGAAACTATGATGATTATTAGTTCTAGTAAGTGCTGAAATGAGACAAAGACATAATTGTGGATTTACTCTAGACTCATTAGAAGGGCAGAGCACATCCAATGGCTAACATGTTAAATGTTACATGTTCTAATTCAAAGGCATGTTTAGGTACAATTAACAGTAGGAAGCAAATTTTAATATTTACCTTAGAATGTGTCTGGACAAAAAGGGGAAGAAGATGAATGCTCATTTTGACATACAGTAAAATCTATCTGGTGTGTTTGACCCCATATTTTGGGTTAAGTGTGTGTGACAGGTACTATGATAAGCACTTAAGACACATTATTGGACTCCAAACCATCAAGAAATTGACTCAAAACCATTGTTGAGCTAACACTACAATGGTAAGTATATTGTATTCTGTAAGTACCTAATCTACATGTCGTACACCTTGAACCTACTTAATGTTATATATCAATTATATCTTAACTAAAACAGACACAAACCAGAAACTTTCATTGAGTGGAAGGGGAGAGGTATGGACTATGCCCTCCACTTTCCTTTCCAGGGATTTTCTTCAGCTGAGAATTAAAAGCACAATTTAGGAAAGCTTAAAAAATCCCAATGTTCAGATTACACCCCAGACCAATTAAGTTAGAATCTTTGGGGTTAAGGCACAGTCATAACTAATTTTCCACATTCTCAAGGTATGCACTGGGTTTAAAGACCACCATCTCACACTCCTGGAGAGTTATGCCCATTTTCTTGCTTTGCCAGGAATTTTGAATCTGGGTTATTGGTGTCCATGGAAAATGGTGTGGGAAGCTGTGGGGAAACTGTTACTTGGTGAAGGGGAGGAAAGGGAAAGATCTCAGTTCTTCCTACTCACAATGCTAATGGTGTATAGTCAGATTTCTTCCTGTATGCCCTGAATGGTATACAAATCTGAGAAACTATTATCCCACAACCACTTTTCTGCATAACTGTTTATTTTCATGAGAACATTGGCATATTATTTTAGAAAACTGAACTCCCGGACTAGAAAATGATTTTGTTATGCAAAACTCATACTGATATTGGGCCTACAACCCCAGTCTAGTCCTCACTAGCTGCCCCCCATTTCTGTGAAAAGTGCCACTATCAGATTGATTATATAGTTCATGCTCCTGAACCTCAACCTTGACTTATAGGTCTCCCTTATCTCCACATCCAATCACCAAGTTCTCTCCATCCTGAAAGCCATCACCCTAGTCCAACTGGACAAAATAACATCCTCCTAACTGGTCATGGTTGGAGAGGTTCTTTAAAAGAGCAAACTTATAGTACGTACCCAGCACCCGTTGGGCTTTGGGGATTTCCATGGATCTTCTCTATTTGGATCCCACCTATGTCTGTTGTCTTCTCATGTATTCACCTCTTGTCCTCAGCATTCAAACCTTCCTCATATTTTTTGCTTTGCTCCAACCTGCATGCCCCTTTCCACCTCAGGGATCTTTCTCTTAGTCCTGTTCCTCATTTGTGGAGTAGAGATAGTAATGTTCTCCAAATAGTTTATGGGATTACTCCATTTCCCAGCCTGTTGCAGTTACATTGGGGCTGTGCTCCCAGTTGTAGCCTATGTATTGAGACAGATATAATGTGTGACTTTGGGACTAAAGAGGCCTCTGCCAAGATGATGACTACAAAGCAGGAACATCTTAGATTGAATCAAAAGCAAGTGTCACCTGGACAGAATCAGCTGGAGTTTCAAAGAATGACAAATTCTATTCAAGTTTATTTTTTCATACTCTAAGTACAATGTGTTGTTTCCGCCTGGTGGGAAACCTTTCATATATTAGTCAAGAAGGCATGTAGGTCCCTTTTCTTAAAGACCCACCTTCCCATAGTGCCTCAGAGCCCTCTTTGTTAGCAAATGAGGAAAGAGAGGGAGGACTGCAGGAGGGTGAGCTTTGTGGTCCAGGCACATACCACTTCTGTCTTCAACCAGTTGACCAAAGCTTTTCCTCTCAGATGCAATGACCAGCTGTATGCCCCAGAGCCTGATGTGCATTCTACTGCCATATGACAGCCTCACTCCCCACCTCCAAATCTTCTACTCCCACAAGCACATGCACACGCATTTACACACCTCTCAGTCTCAGCTGCAAAAATGTGAAAGTGAGGTCTGCTTAAAAGCTCTCTTGTCTGAGAACATACCCTGGGCGACTGACACTCAGGAGCTGTCTTCAATTTTAGGTGAGTCTCTGCCTAGCTACTGGGGTGTGGCCTATCACACCACATCTCCACAGTAGGAAAACATGTGCAGAGTTAGGGGAATGGAGAAACACTTAATACCTCACATCCTTGTTACTAACTGTGCCTTCCCAGATCAGAATTATTAAGAAGTTCTACCATCTTTTTCATAGAGGCCAGTGTTTCTTTTTTTAGAAGGACTTACTGCTAATTATAATTAGGACCTGGCAACAATTTGTTTTGAAGACTGAATTTCTCCAAAGGACATCTCAAATGCAAGACTTTAGATTTTTTTCTGCTAAACCAGTTGTATCCTAGGATAGACTAGTATAACTCTAGGTGCTCCTGCTTTGAATATTTCCAATGCCAACCACTTATCTTTGTATTCAGTATCCTGTATCTATACTTTTTGGAACAAAGAATTGCTGTTTTTGGTTTCATAGAATAGTTTATAAGTGCTATTATCTTAAACACTAAATTTTCTTTGTATTACATATTTAATAATTAATTTAATGAGATGATAAGATTCTGTTCCTCCTTGAACTTCAGGTTCTGACTGCCATACTTTATAAGGAACTAAACTTTGGTGGGATAACAGAAGGGAGTGTGACTGATTTTGAGGCCTGTATTCAGTTAACACCTATAGTTAGTTATAAGAGATAGACTGAATTTTCAAATAGTATCAAAAGTGTAGCCTCCAGGTACACAAAAGAGTCCCATGAGGGTGTTTAAGGATCAAAGCGTGTGCACAATCATAAAGTATTTTTCAACTCGCATTCGAAAAGTTTATGCATGCTGTCTTCAAAAGGATGAATCAGTTAAGAGTTGCATTGGCTGCCAGTAGCAGAAGCCCAAGAGCCCAGAGGCTTAAACCAAATTGGGGATTTATTTTTTCTCATGTAATACCAATCTGCAGGTGATCTGTCTAGACCACAGGTGGCAAATACAATGCCCATAGGCTGAATGTGGCCCTCCACCTTGTTTTATCTGGCCTGGCACCTTGTTTCTCCCCAGTGGCAATGCTGAGCTCCTTGCTCCCAGTTAAGGAGTAGTTACATTTACACAGTCCTAAAATTACGTTTGGCCCTTTGAAGGCAACTGCGAGGTTGATGCAGCCCCCAGTGAAAATGAGTTTGATACCCCTGGTCTAGACTGATATGAGGTTTTACAGTATCATTAGGGAATCATTAGGGATCCAGGATTTTTGTTGCTTTCCCTTCTGCTGACTTTTGTCTTCATGTTCTCTAGATGGCTACTGAAGAGCCATCATATTTTCATTTCAGCAAAGAAAGGAAAGGTCAAATGGCAAAAATGATATTAATCATCTAACTTAGTCTCATGAGTGACTTTCATTTTTATCTTCTTGGCCAGAGCTGTGTCAAATTTCCACCCCTAGCTGCAAAGGAGGTGGGCAATGTACCTTTTAGTTGGTTGTATGGCACACCCTCCAAATGCTGAATCCCTGTTGGCATGGAAGAAGGGGAGAAAGGGGTTTTTGGCAGGCAAATAGTGGTATCCCCCACCAAGACTTCTCAGAAATCTTAATCTTGGCTGTGCTGATGTGTGTTGTTGCAACATGTCTCCAATTGATTTAACTCTGCTGTCCTCCTTTTCCAGGGAGCATTGCATAGGATGAGTCTTCTCTTGGAACATAAGATAGGAAATTATATTTCAGTCATAGCTTCTTATTATAGAGGGAGGTGTAAAGTTCTGCATTCCACATCAGGCATACATAGACAATTCACAATTCAGCCAAAGGTTAAATTCAGCCAATTTAACCTTTATAGCAGAACTGAAGCAACAAAAGTTGAAAGGTAACTTGGCAAGCTAATTTCTGAGATGAGACCTACAGTTCTGTGCTTGGATGATTACCCTGATACTGAACTCACATTAACCTTGATTGTCCCAAATCATCAGCTCTCTTTCCTGGCTGTGCTGAGTAAGTGTTGATCCAGGGCTGGCCTTGTTCCCAGCATCCAATCTGACTCTTCCCAGTCACTGATTCAGACTATTGAGGTGGGAGTCTCAGTCTGCCAGAGGAGGGGCTCCTTGCTTATTTAATGTACCACGTGAGCTCAGTGTCCTCCCCATGACCTCATTTCTGAAGCGTTTAACCCAGCAGTCACTTTTTACTCACACTTCATAGACAAAATTGGCTCATTTTTATTATACTTGTTGATGCAGAGGAAGAATGCTTTTGTTATTGTGAAATGTCACTTTAGAGTTGCAGATCCCAGCCACTGCAAACAACAGTAATTTGCCATGAAGCTGTACATTCAGATTTTATCAGCTCCTTGTCTCAGTGAGTGGAAAACTCTCTCTCACACTACAGTCATGCCCTCGATGAACTCGCTGTGAGATGAAAGGTTGAGTGGGGAGATCATCCAGCTACTGGGACAATGGGCAATTCCAGGGAGACAGATGCCATGCTTGTGTAGCCACGAGATGGCAGCCTTGGTCAGAAGCAATGGGAATGACTGAATGTTTAAAATGGGAAACATATCACACAGCAGTCTCAACTCAGAACAGTAGCAATTATAATTTTGCAAAGTGTTTAGTTGACACTACTGTTGTTGGAAATTACATATATCTTGAAGGAATCATTTGTTTTTATTAAAATATCCTCCCAAATTGGTCACATTTTAGATAACATGTTTATCTGAAAACTCTTCTCCAAGACCTGTAATTGGGATTTGTCTGAAGAGACAAATAATAAATAGTATCATTATAACTATTCAGTAGATTGAAACAGAATTTAATTTATTTATTGGTTTTGGCTCATTAGGGTGGAAATGCTAATTTTATGTGTATGTAAAGCAGCACCAATTGCTAAAACTAGAATCTAAAATTGCATTTTCCTATACTTAATGAGATGAATTACTTCCTGATTCAACAAAAACAGATGTTTCTCCCAGCAGAACTCTTTTGAGAGTGGTCCTTGGCACACAAAGACAGTTACTGTCCATAGAGGATCTCTTAGGGGCACTTAATATTAAAGTTTTTGAGGTCATGGTCAGTGCAAAACAATGGAAAATCTAAATGAAAATTATATTAGGTTCCTAAGGCTGCTGTAATAAATTACCACAAACTTGATGACTTAAGAAAACAATTTTAACAGTTCAGGAGGCCAGAAGTCCAAAATCTATATTACTGGGCAGGGCTACACTTTCTCTGGAGGCTCTAGGGGAAAATCCATTCCTTGCTTCTTCCAGCTTCTGGTGGCGTTTCTTGGCTTGTGGTCACATCAGTCCAATCCCTGACTCCATCTCCACATGCCTTTCTCTCTTCTGTCTATATCAAATCTTTCTCTGCTTCTCTATTAGAAGGACATGTGATTGCATTGAGAACCCATTTGGATGATCAAGGATAATCTCCCCATCTCAGGTTCCTTAATGATCACATCTGTGAAGGTTTTTTTTGTTTTTTTTTTTTTTTCTGTTTAAGGTTCTCGGGATGAGGATGTGAATATCTTTTTATGGGGGTGGGGAAGCATTTTCTGTCTTTTATAAAATCAAAGCTGGTGAAGTGTAACAAAAGCAAATAGAAAGGTGTGCCCGGATGAAAACTAAGGTCTTAGGAGCTCTGAAGCCTTGATGAAAGAGGATTTGATTTGGGTGGTAGACACACATTGTAATATACAGATGATGTATTATAGAAAATTGTAAACTAGAAACCTATGTAATCTTATTAACCAGTCACCTAATAAATTAAATAAATAAATATATTTTTAATTGGTTTTAGAGAGAGAGGAAGTGGGATAGAGAAAGAGAAAGAAACATTAATTTGTTATTCCATTTATTTATGCACTCATAGTTGGTTCTAGTATGTGCTTTGACCAGGGATTGAACCCTCAACCTTAGTATATCAGGATAACACACTAACCAACAGAGCTAACCTGACAGGGCCAATAAATATTTTCATGCTAGAAAAAAAAGGAAACCTTATAGAATCTCAAACTCAGATTAGAGCAGATTCACAGATAACCCACTCACACCTGGAGTGGAGGTCTTGCTTGTGTTGGGAGTGCATACATCTTTGGGAAGACTGATTCTGCTGCAAGGTATTTAATGAGTGTCATTGAAGTGTCTCAGGGAGTTTTGAGATACAACCCAGAAACTCAAACCCTGAGTGAAATTTTCCTGGGTGGTTTTATGTTGGATCAGGTATTATGATTATTATTTTTTTTATGCAGGCATTGCTTGCAAACTTTTTTGAGAGTCCCTGAAGCCATTCCATGATTCATAGATATGGCCTTGGGTGCCACATTATGTTATGGTGACCTGAAGGCTATTGAAACCAACTCATTTTTTCAAAGGTGAACATTAATCTTAAATGAGAAGAGACAAAATTATTTTTAAGGGACTTAGAAGAAAATAACAAATTGAAAAATTTTAATTTAGAATGAATTATCTCACTGACTGTTAAGAAAATGCTAATTTGACTTAGATGGTTTACTCAGTTTGTTGGAGTGTCCTCCTGTGCACCAAATGTTGTGGGTTTGATTCCTGGTCAGGGCACATACCTAGGCTGTGGGTTGATTCCCAGTCAGGGTGAATATGGGAGGCAACTGATGAATGTTTTTTTTTTTCCCCTCACATTTATGTTTCTCTCTCTCTCCCTTCCTCTTTCTTTCTCTCTAAAAATAAAAAAAAAAGCATATCCTCAGGCAAGAATTTAAAAAAACACAAATTCACTTTCAGAACAGTAAGTGCTTTTAATCAGGGAAAATAATTTGAATTCTTTAAAGTAGTATTACTTTCTTTTTTGATTTTACACATAATTATTAAACGTTGTTAAAAGTATTATTTTTTCCAGATAATTTATTTGTTCTGTTTTTATTTGCTGCACCAGATGGTTTAGTTTTGAAAGTACATATGGTGTTATGGGTATGTATTTAAGTGTATGTTTTCATCATGTTTCATAAAAGTGTTATTTTATATCTATATGAAAGATGAAATGTATAGGAAAGGATGATTGCATGCACTTGAATCATTACTATATGATGATGCATTTACAACAAAAGATGTGTTCTTTGGCCTTTTACTAACCTTTCTGAATGTCAAGAAATTGATGCTGTGGCTGGTTCACAAGCTTCAATCCTATAGGCAGTTAGCATAGCGTTTTCTATGTTAGTGGCTTAAACACATTTTTAAAGATAGAATTGACTGTTGAATCCACAGCAGAAAAAAAAGCCATACAACATATTTATGAAATTGTTTTTTTCTGCAACGATCTGTCTATTGGTATGAGGGTAACACCATTTTGAGATCACCGTGGGACTTAAGAACCATGGAACTTTAGAAGATTCCTAAGAGAGTATGTCTTTCAAATACCTCATTTATAGTGAGGACTGATTTTCCAAAGTCACACAGCTACTTAGTGAAGGCTTCCATTCTCGAATTCAGATTTCTTAAGATCCTGTTCATGGTTCTCTGTTCTCATTATATCTTTTTATTAGGGTGGAATATTGATTGTCAACCACTGATTGTGCCACGGCACTCTGATCTTTCACATGACTATTGTCTAGTTTATTTTATTTATTTTTAAATTTATATTTATTGTGCTATTACAGTTGTCCCAATTTTCCTCCCTTTGTCCCCCTCGACCCAGCACCCCTCACTCCCTCAGGCAATCACCATACCATTATTCATGTCCATGGGTCATTTGTGTAAGTTCTTTGGCTACTCCATTTCCTATAATGTGCTTTACATCCCTGTGGCTATTCTGTAACTATCTATTTGTACTTCTAATCCCCTTACCTCTTCACCCATTCCTCTACATCCCTCTCCCATATGGCAACCATCAAAATGCTCTCTGTATCCATAATTCTGTCTCTGTTTTTGTTTGCTTAGTTCGTTTTTAGATTCAATTGTTGGTATATGTGTGTTTTTTTTTTTTGCCATTTTATTGTTCATAGTTTTGATCTTCTTTTTCTTAAATAAGTCCTTTTAGCATTTCATATAATAATAGTTTGGTGATGATGAACTTCTTCAGTTTTTTTCTCATCTGGGAAGTGCTTTATCTTTTGATTCTAAATGATAGCTTTGCTGTGTAGAGCAATCTTGGCTGTAGGTCTGTCTTCACTTTGAATATATCTTGCCAATCCCTTCAGCCCTCCAAAATTTTTTTTGAGAAACCAGCTGACATCTTATGGGAACTACCCTGCCTTTCTCTTGCTGCTTTTAAGATTCTCTCTTTATCTTTAACCTTTGGCATTTTAATTATGATGTCTCTTGGAGTGGGTCTCTTTGCATTCTTCTTGTTTGGGACTCTGTGCTTTCTGGACTTGCATATTTATTTCCTTTGCCAAATTAAGGAAGTTTTCTTTCATTATGTTTTCAAACAGATTTCCAATTTCTTGTCCTTTCTCTTCTTCCGGCCCCCCTATGATGCAAATGTTGGGATGCTTAAAGTTGTCTCAGAAGTAGCTTAATCTATCTTTGTTTTTTTCTGGATTTTTTTCTTGTTTTCTGATTATTTTATGCTTTCTTGTGTTCCAAATCATTGATTTGATTCTTGGTTTCATCCACTCAACTCTTGTTTCCCTGTAAATTGTTCTTTATTAAAATTAGCATATCCTTCATTCAGGACTGGATCTTTTTTATGCTTTTGAGGTCCTCACTAAGTTCCTTGAGCACCATTATAACCAGCATTTTGAACTCTGTATTTAACATATTGCTTATATCCATTTTATTAAGTTCTTTTTCTGGAGTGTTGATTTGTTCTTTTTTGGGTCATATTTCTTTGTTTTCTCACTTAGGCAGCCTCCCTATGTTTGTTTCTGTGTATTAGGTAGGGCTTCTATGACTTCCTGTCTTGGTAGCATGGCCTAATGTAGCAGGTGTCCTGTAGGATCCAGTGGCACAGCTTCCCCTATCACACAAGCTAGATAATCAAGGTGTACCCTTCATGTGACTGAGTACAGCCTCTTCTTATAGTTGAGCCTCAATTGCTGTTGGCAGGTCAATGGAAGGGATTTAACCAAGCTAGTCATCTACAAAGACTGGCTGTGACCACTGATCACCATCTTCTACTCTGTGTGGAGGATCAGCTGTACAGGGGCAGAGTGGTGGTGTTTTGACATGGTCTGTAGCTGTCAAATGGGTGTGCAGGTTCTGGAGTTTCCTGGTTGGTGCAGGCCAAGGTCAGCCCCAACATGTGTTCTTCCCAGGGCCATGCTGCATAAGCTATAAAGCAATCTAAGATGGCTGCTACTTGTTCTGGGTTGGAGATTCCCAGGCAAAGCCCAGCTGTGAATATAGGTAGGGTGATGCTAGTGCTGGGCCTGGGGCCATGTAGCAAGAGGTATGGAGGCTGGGAGCTCACTGAGGCTGGCTGTTGCTTATTTGAGAGGATTTTAGAATTTATGAAGCAGTACGAGTCAAGACGAGTCATTCATATGGAAAAGTCACTGGGGTGGACCTGTGAGTTGGGTTGGAGGGAGTCTCGGGGGTTCTCCAGGGCAGGGCAAACAGTATTAGCCAGGATGATGGAGTCTCAGATATTGCATCTGTGGGGGCAGGTTCAGAAAAGGGACAATGGTCTCTGCCTACCTTCCTGTCTGGGAGAAAGCTGTCTCTCAGCTCTCATCTTGATGCCAGACACTTCAGTTCCTCCATGTATGCCACTGGTACCTTTCAAGCTGCTACTCTGGTGCTGGAGTTCGGAGGGAGTGAGTCTGAGTCAGTCCATGTGCAGGTTTTTTAAGAAGAACTGCTTGGAACTCTAGAAGTTTCTTTCACTGACTCAACCCCCACTGGTTTTTACAGCCAGAAGTCATGGGGACTTATCTTCTTGGCACTGGAACCCTTAGCTAGGAGGCCTTTTGTGAGGCTGGGACACCTCACTCCTGAGATATACCTTCCAAAGTTTTATCTACTGCATGTGGATGTGGGATCAGCCCATTCTGTGTATTTACACTTTCTACCAGTCTGGATGGATGTGGTTCCTTTACTTCATAGTTAGACTTTCATTCAATTCGATTTTTCATTGTTCTGAGTGATGTCCTATATTTTGGTGGTATTTTGATGTGGCTGTGTGATGAAGCAAGCTGTGTTCACCAATGCTGCTATATTGACTGGAGGTCTCTAGTTTAGATAGTATATAAACTGGTTTGGTCAGAAGATGCTCTTAAGTAATGTGTGTCAGGTAGCCTTTGAGCTGAGCTGGTTGAAGGAAATTACATGGAGTGGGGATGACTTGCAGTGAATGAATATCATTGTTTCCAGCTGACATCAAGGAAAGCTTATGTCTTAGTTTGGTCAAGCTAGGATCAAACAGTGGCACAGCCCTGAAAGGCAACAGCATTAAAATTGTTGATTTGTATGATATTGTTGTGAGTTGTTTAAGCCTTTCCAGTGTGTCATCAGAGATCCTGGTATTTGAAAATGTGATTACAGGATAAGAACACAGAGAATATTGAGTGAGTTTGTTGCAATACAGTGACCACTCAGGCATCTTCCAACTCTGAAGTCTGTAATCAATGATTCTCAGAGGTGATGGTATGGACTATGAAAATGAAAGAGTCGATGACAATGTTTGATATAATTTTCTCAATATATTGAAAAACAAAGCAGTATATACTATCTATAAAATTTCAGAGGACACTGTTAGTGATAGTTAATATCTCCTTACACTATTTCAATAAACTGGGTTAAGTTTACTGTTTCTTTTCTTAATGATTAAGTTGAGGCCCAGAGAGTTTAGTGACTTGAAAAATGGTAGAATTGCATAGTAGATTCTATCTCCAGATTGGCCTTCTTAGGACTTACCCACTGTCATGTTGTACTTGATAAAGTCATAGGAGAGAATATTTGGAACTCTCCTGTTTTCTTTGAGTGTGGCCACTGCTTAGTTTCAGATACCCTTAGGTATAAGCAAAACATCAAAATCTATGATAAATTGGCAAGAATGCTATGTGTCTGTTTTTAACCTATCCCCAGCAAAACTGCCTTCTGTGTGGAAAGTATAATTTTGTTCTTTCCCAAATTAAAGATGCCCTTTATAGTAACAGTGATGAAACTAAACCCAAGAAAACGTTGATAAAGGGCTCAACTACCCTGGTGGGGCTACTCTTAAGGGAGGGTTCAAAACTTGCAAAACTTAAGGAAAATAAATAATTTTAGAACCCAAATGCTGCTCTCAGAATATTCATAGATGCCTATGAAGTCAGTTCAAGGACACTGAGGAAGAGATCTCGGGAGGTCTGATGAAAAAGGTCTGTGGGAGAGGAAACCTAAGGGAGACAAATCTTAAACTTGTTCATGTGCTAGAGCAACTCTGGGTTTGGGAGTAAGGTAAAATAGATATTTCTGTAACATGATTCCAACATTTCTATAGGCCCTCTATAGCTCCAAATCCTTTTTGCTTTCTTGAAATGCCCACCCAAACAGCCCAAAGGAGCTGTCCCTTTTGGGCTCAGGCTCTGTGTCTAGAAGGTTACTGAACTGGAGAGAGAAGGTTACCAAACTGGAGGGAGATGGTGAAGGGAAACTCACTCATTCCAAAGGTCTTTTGTCAAGAATGGTGTGATTGCATGTTTCCTTGCAGTAGACATCATCCAGGACATACAATTTCCTGGAGGGTAGTATGGGTGGAGAGGTAGGTTGAGGTCATGGCCACAGGTCCTGTACATACCCTATGCAGGGATGAGGAAGAAGAGGATTCCTGAGTGAGAGGTTGACTATTTCATAAATGGGTCTGGGCCACGGTGAAGCAACAGAGGCAATGAGTATAGCAGAAATGCTGTACTTGCATTTATCTGGAAGCAACTGAGGGGGTTCATGTAACAAATACCATATTTGGGAAGAAGGTAAAGATGAAGAGTTACAGGAGAGGAAACTGGAAAAAAAACTTTAAAAATCATTCTCTGCCTATGTTGTCATTTGCCCTTTTTCATTCTGAATGTTGCATCTTTACATTTTCTCTTGGGCCCATCTTTGACTGTTTTAGATTATCCAATTTGATTTACTGGATTGGATTTCTTTGGGTGAAATTTTTTTAAATTTGGAGCTTCCTTTTTTTTTTGTCTATGGTAGTCCCTACTAGTGAAAGTAACTCCAAAAGTTGGACTTAAATATTTATGACCTTGCATATTTCTGCATATACTGAGAGCCAGATCAGGGTCTTGCCCTCTAGGACAGTAAGCCCAGAGTTGGGTAACGTGGTCACATAGGCCTGAACGTTGTGTTAGGTTCAGATGTTTAATCAGATTCTATATTTGGCAGTAATGCATTCACTGAGGTAGGATGTACGAAATGGTGTGTTGGAATGGTCTGACCTCACAGGAGTTAACCAGCTGCTCTCTCTAGGATGAATGTCATTCCTCAACAGCAATCGTGTTAATGACTTACTAAAGAAACAATGGGCTCATTGTAACAGGAGTCTTAGAAAAGCACTCGCAAGAAAGGGTTATTCAACAACATATTGAATTTATTCTGTCTGAGAGGCTCTTCACTAATTAGCTACGTGAAATTAGAAAAGTGCATCCAAATTTCCTCATTTGGAAAATGACACTTTTGGCAGAGTTGCCTCCTAAGGTGACTTTTGGCTCTAATATTAAATTGTTCTAAGGGATCATGGTGGCTTCACAGGAAATGTTTTCCTCAGACCTAGCAGACAATTCCTGAAAAGAAGAAAATCAAATGGGTAAGTTTTTCAGTTCTTGAACAACCAATTCTGTCAATTTTACGACCTTAAAAAGTCAAATGATACCTGTGATAGAATGTTTTTATTTTAGCTAAAGTAGTATTTATTAAATTTAGACTAGAACACCAACAAAGTTATTAGTGTAGGTTCTATGTGCTTTAAAAAAGCATCCTCTGCCTATATAGTCATTTGCCCTTTCTCATTCTGAATGTTGCCATTTCTATTTTCTCTCTTTTCATGGTCCCACCTTAGAAGCTCCAATGTGATTTACTAGAAGTTATCTCTTTGGTTGAGCTTGATGCTGAGGCACATTGTTCTGGATATATCTCATGCCATTTCTCTGTGCTATTGGGCTTACTGGTTAGAAGCCGGTTATTTGAGTATTAACTAGGAATAACTTCCCTAGTCTTAACTGCACACTCTAACCCACAGTCCTGTTTGAGGATGATGTCAATATCCTATTATAAGAAAAGAGAAGAAATGATGGGGACATTTTTGTGAGGCCCCAGGAAGTGGACACTTGCACTCTAGCAGAGGCCTGGTGTGAATACTGACCTGGTGTGAATACTGAAAGTGAGCCATCTGGGCTGTGTGGGCTCAGGAAATAAGTTACAGAGGCAAAAGAAGCACCCTGGGAGGTATGGTGAAAGAAAGCAAATGTAGGCACATTGAGGGAAGAAAAAAAGAAGATATAGGTATGCTCTACAGAGAGTGTGCTGGGTCCTCTGTCCTAAGGGCTTTTAAATATGGGGATTTTAGGGGAGGCCCCAGGGGAGGATCTCAATAGTCATCAGCTTTTCAGATGTGTCCTTTTAGGGTCATGGTCTCCACTGATTGATTGGCTCCAGTTCAGAGAGCCATTAGTCAATGTAGCTGGTCCTGATATCAGCCATGGCATCACCACTCCTGGCCTTGCTGCATTTCTGGGCCTGGAAATGAAACACGACTGAAGCCTAGATGTACTTGATCCAGGTCAGAACCTCCTTGTTCTGAGGAATGGTTAGGGAGTGGTCATGTAAGTGCTTTTATGGGAGTCTTATAAAGCTATTCTCTGGACCCCTTGTTCTTCCTCTAAAGGGGTGTCTTCCATGTGGATGGTGATATGCCAGAGGAGGAAAGGTAAAGGGAGGGTCTGAAATGCATGACCAGTGATATATTAGGGAGGAAAGGTCACCATGGGGGCAAGTGCTTGTTCTCCCAGTTTTTCCTATTGCTAGGCACCTGGGACTTTCTGCCCTGTGACATTCTATACCTGGCCTATTGTTCCTACTCTGCTTGGCCTAACTTCCTACTATAGAACCAAGCATGGAGAATGCAAAACGGTAGTGAAGTCATGGGCCTAGCTGCTGCTGCAGGAGGGTTTGGTGTTGGGAAAAAAGAAATTTAAATTCTGGTTTCTCCACCTCCTGGCTGTGTGACCTCGGCAAGTCATTTAATTTTTGTGAGCTTCGTTTCTTCCTCTGTTAAATGGGTATAATGATATTTATACCAATTCTTATGTATGGAGTGTTTTTCACACCATTAAGTAAGAATTCCCTGATATCAGTTACATGTCCTACAATTGATTCTGACACTATCTACCTGGAGATAGCATCAAATCCCACAGGTTAAGGGCTCAGTGACACAACCACTGGCCTGCAGTGACCGCGAAACGCTGTCAATGGCTTGTTGAAATACGAGAAAAACATACACAGAGACAACCGAGTCCTGTGGAGAAATAAGGACAGAATGGCCACTCTCTGTAGTGGGGAACACCTTGGCTACCCTCCCTAGGGGAGAGTGCCTTGTTCTCCCGCCTGAGCAGGCTTTTATTGCATTCGTTTGCATAAGAATTCAGGTAAAGCTCATTACTCATTGCCAGGAAGTAAGGATCAAATAACATGGAACTCTGAGGGCTTATTTTGAGTCAGGGTCAGATAGCCAAAGAGCTGTAAAAACATTAAGGAACAAATTTACTTCTTTTTTGGACCCTTATCAATCAATTGAGAGCATTCTAAACAAAGCATGTTTCATAGGGTTTTACATATTCTTTCTTAGGCCTGATCACCTGGGGAACCCACCCTTTTCAGTACAGAGCTGCACCACCCTCTGTCATTGTTTCAGGCTTAGGTGGAGCAAGGGAAGTAAGACAGCCAAGAGATTAGGAGATTTTCTCCCAGACAATGAGGGCTAAGGCTATGTCGAAGCTGAGGGGCGAGGGTCCATCACCCCCTTTTGCTGTAGCCCCCAAAGTCCTTCCTTGGGGGTCTCCCATGTGATCATGCCTGTCTTAGATTATTCCCTCCTTGGGGAATCTTACCCATCATTGGCTAACCTACCAAGCATTGGGGGCCAGTTATGGATGAAGTAGTAGAAGCAGTACTCCTGCCAGGGAGATAAGCTTTTGTCTCCTTGGTGGCTTATGGTCCAAGGTCATTCCCTCAGCCTTAACCTTGGCGGGGGTTACAGCTTCTGATACCAGGCTGGGAGGTTCCCAACAGTTCAGTTTCCCAAGACTGCTCTCCCTGTATCCCCTTCAGATGATAATTGCAACTCAAGGTTGTCACCAGTGCTTCTGATCCATTGGCTATTGATCAGAGGTTCCAATCACCTCCTCCTTGGGTTCCATTAATGTTAGTGTTGCAGATGGAGATGGGGTCCAGGCTCTTGGTGGTTGTGAACAAAGAATTGAACAGACCATCCAAATAAAGATAAACAAAGAAGGGAAGCAAGTGAGAATTATTAAGGCAGGGATACAAGAGCAGGTCATTTTTGACTAGAGAATGGCCCCCTTCCAAAAGCCTTTCAAGGGTATTGGCTTTTTCCTTGATTGTTCACATGGGGAGGAAACCACTGGGAGTATTGGAGTACTGCAGGGGCATTGATAGGGTACTAGCAGCCCAAGTGTTACAAATTTCTCTGTGATGGGCTATAGACTCTCTAGAGCCTCCTATTTGATAGGATACTGTTTCCTCTGGGAATAGGCTGTCCCAGGCTTTAAGAAAATTTGAACTATTTAGGAAATCTTGGTTTTTCCAGGAACTTCAGAGTCCCAAACTAGGGGACCTAATTTTTGTAAAATTTCTTCTGGGATGCCATTTTCTAGTTTACTTCCACTGGCTGACATAATTTTAAAGATCTTAACTGGGACCTCCTGAAACTTCAAAATGGCCCCTAATTTGGGCAAGAATTCTCATCCTAGCAATGGTACAGTTTGTTGTAGAACAATTAAGAAAGAATGTCTAAAAAATTGGCTTTCAGATTGACAGAGAATGGGGTATATAAAAACAAGTTTGAGATTTTCCTTCAACCATGATAATATTAACTGACTTAGAGGAGAGAAATCCAGTGTAAGAACTGAGGACAGAGTAAGTGGCCTCTTACCTGCCACAGTAAGGCTTATCCAGGGTTTCTTGGTAGAGATTGAGATCCTGGTGTAGGCTGGGATCAATCTCTTCCCCAGGCACCCTCAGTCCTCAAGTGCTGCCATAACCTTAGGAGATTCTGGGAATGGGGGCAGTCTACCTTCCAGTGCCAGGGATCAGAGTTTGTACATTCACACATGGGTGATGGCCCTGGGGGTGGCCTAGTGCAATCTGCTGCCCAGTGTTCAGGGCATTTGCACTTACAGCACATTCAATCTTTTTTCCTTTTTTTCCCTTGGTGTTTTGTGGCTTCCCTGGTTACCTTGAGGTGACATTGCCCATGGCACTGCAAACAGGTAGCACTATTAGTTTAGCCTGCTTTCTCCCCTCTTTTTCTCACACTCATTCTGCTTTATCTTCTCCTCGAAGCCACAGTTGTAAAGACTGAGAAGGCAATATCTAATAGCTGGGCTATAGGCATTTGTGGGTCCATTTGTAATTTCTGAAGCCTTCTATGAATATCAGGGGTTGACTGGCTGATAAAGTGTTGTCCCTTTAATACTTGGCCCTCCAGAGAAGTTGGGTCCAGATTAGTATATATCTGGAATGCCTCCACCAGTCAGTTGTGGAAGAGAACAGGGTTCTCCTCCTTTCCCTGTGTCACTTCTCTAATTTTATCATAATTCACTGCCTTTTTCATACAATTTTCATTCCACCCAGTAAGCACTGTATCATGGTGTTTTTATTTCTGTTCCCTTCCTCTATATTATAGTTCCATTTGGGATCCTGAAGAGTCTGGGTAAGTTGGACTCATGCAAGGAGTTGTAGAGAGGGGACTGGACCAGTCATTTAAAACATTTCCCAAAAATACTGGAGACAAAAAGAGAAACTGCTCAATCCAGACAGATTATTCTTGAGTACCAGAAAAAATTCTCCAATTAGGTGGGCCAGGGTTTCTCCTGTCTCAAGGATCTACTAAAATATCTAAAGAGGAGAGGTATGCCTTTCTCTGTAAAGTACCAGAGGGGAAGTTGATTAACCTGAACTAGTTTCCTCTGCTCTTCCTGAGTGCAGCGGGGGCAGGAGCATTCTAGTTTTTTTTTTTTTTATGAATAAACATCACTTGCTCTAGGGTAGTACTGATTGAAGAGGTCCACCAACCTTAAACTTCATTAGGCACCAGAGAAAATGTAGCATGTTTTGGTTGCAAGAGAGACAGTCAGGGAAGAAGTGCAAATAGGTAAAAATTCAGCAAGTGAAGCAAATCTTAGGAGGAATGTGATTGGCTTGTGTATGAAGCTGATAGCACAAAAAGACATAACATGAAGAAGAGAGGTGCACTTGGCAACCCTTCCTGAGAGTTACAATAGTTCTAAATGGAGAGCTGAGGGGATTTTACAGTGTTCCTTATTGTGTGGATATTGCCATATGCCTGGTGGGGGAACTAGTGTCTTCTTTCCCTGATCCATGACCAGGTAATTCCTGTAAAGGAGCCTTTTAAGTGATGGGCACCCTTTTGGCTCCTAATTGCCTAACCCATGTCTGCACAAAAGTGACAAACTCTCTTCAAGGAGCTGGGGCATCCCAAGGCATCAGAAAATGAAACAGAAAGGAGACAGAGAGAACAAAATCACCTCCAACCTTTGGGGTGGTGAGGAGTTATTTACTGCTCTGGCATTTTCACAGAAGACTTCCTGGCTGGCTCACCAAATTGTTGCAGATAGAGATGGGGTCCAGGCTCTTGGTGGTCATGAACAAAGAGTTGAACAGACTATACAAAGATATGTGAAGAAGCAGGAGAAATATTTATTAAGCCCAAGAGATGGGAGTGGGCCATCTCTGACCAGAGAATAGCTCCTTTCCTCTGAAAGAGTGCAGGCTTTATTGGGTTGTATTATTCTCCTTGATTGCCCATGGGAGAAAGAAATTGCAGTGCTAATTAGGATAATGAGGCAAAGGTGTAAATGAAGCTCTGGCGTGCTAGTGTGATTCCTTGCCAGGTATCACAAAGTGATTCTTAGAAATCAGGATGCTGGTTGATGACAACTGCAGTGTTTCAGGACTTCCTCATTCCTATTCTATCTCCTATCTCACTAGAACAGCTCACAGAACTCAGAGAAATGTTTTACTTACATTTTACTGATTTATTACAAAAGGATATATCTCAGAAACAGCCAGATGGAAGAGATGCAGACAGTGAGGTATGGGGAAAGGGCACTAAGCTTTCATGCTCTCTCCAGGCATGTCACTCTCCCCAAATATCCACATGTTCACCAACCTAGAAGGTCTCTGAACCCCATCCATTAGGGTTTTCATGAAGGTTCATTACAAAGGCATAATTGATTAAATCATTGGCCTTTGGAAACTGAACTAAATCTTCAGCCCCTTTTTCCTGTCCAGATGCTGAAGGTGGGATCAGTAGTTGTTTGGGTGGTGGGACTGACCTCCAATCACAAAATTGGTTCCCTTGGACCTTCAACCACAAAATTGGTTCCCTTGGCAACCAGCCCCAATCCTTAGGAACTTTGCAAATGTCACCTCGTTAACTTAAATTCTGGTGTGTTCAAAAGGGGCTTCTTATGAATAATAAAAGACACCTTTATGACTCAGATAACAGGAAATTTCAAGGGTTTTGGGACCTCTGTGACCAAATATACATTTAGTCACAATATCACAGAGTAATATTTCACATCTCAGAGAACCGTTATGAGAATGAAATAATGAAATGAGATAAAATATGTCAAATACATAACCCGGGGCCTAGAACATGGTAAGCACATAACAAGTGCTAACCATTGTTATTAGGATTTTTTTTTCATTTGAAATTTTAAAACCCTACAGATGAAATTAATTTGACTCTGCCTTCCTCTGCACCCCCATACACCAACCTCTGCAGTACTGAGCACCTTACAGGGCAATGAGTGACCAAATATAAAACCTCAGCTGTAAGTCTGTCACATTTTCTGTTGATGTGATCATTTTTAGATATTTAAATATTCATGCACTTAGCAAATTCATTAGGGCCTGAGTGATAAATCTGAAACATATAGATGGTTATCCAAGATATTAAACAGAGACAGATGGTAATTTGGGCAACAGAGATTGACCAAGCTTGTGTTAGAAGTTCAGACTGTTATATGTCATTAAGTCTCAAGCCGCTTTTCTTTCCCTTCTTCATATACTGTAACACTAGGTATGCTGTATCAATGAGAGTGGAATATAATACAGATCAATATAATCAGATTTAAAGGGAACTGGAAGTACAGAGAATGTATACCTCTAAACATCTGATTATCCTTTTAATGGAAAATAACTTTATTATTTAGATGTAGATCAGCAGATATTGTTCCTATTTTCTTAAATCACATTTAAAATTATGTAAACAATTTATTTTTTTGGGAAAAGAATCTTTGGAATATAGTGAAGAAAAATTATTTTCCAGTGTCTACTCCAACATATCACTTTAAATACTTTGCTGCATTTTCTCCAATATAAAATTTATTTCATACATTGTTTTCTGTTCTTTGTTATGATGATATTATATACATTAATTTTTATCTTTTTTAACCTGTCATTATGATGTCATAAACATCTGAAATCCATTTTAATGATAATAATAATAATTATAGTTAATGTTTATTGAGTGCTTACTACCCATCAACCCCTATTTAACCAATTACATGAATTAATACATTTATCCTCACAACAATCTTATCAGGCACATACTATTATTAGTCCCATGCTACAGACAGTAAAACAGAGTCCAGAGAGTTTTCATTCACTTGCCAGAATCATTGACATCGGCAAACCACAGAGCTCGGATTTGTATCCAGACAGTTTGGATGCAGAGCCTGACTCACAACAACTCCTTTAAATCACTCTCAGTACAATTATTATTAAGTCAGAAGGCAATATTTATTTTAAGCAGAGGCATTAACAGTTTTCATATGTCTAATTTTGTCATATTAGTATTTATGTATCCATCACTTTGTAAAGGAGCTCAATACATGTTTTTCTGAATGAATGAATGAATGAATTTCTAATCTGGGTATAACACATTGGCAGAATTCCATTAAAATAAATACATTTGCATGGACTCAATGAAATCCAGGTATGGTAGATAGTATTTTCCACAAACAGTTTTAAAATATTTTTCCATCCTACTTTCTCTACCAGAACCTTGCAAGTCCAATAGGATGTACTGTATATCCCTTGACTGAGTTAGTGGGATACATCCTGGTGACAGGAATGAGCAGTCCACTGGGGCAATGCATGCACCATGGACTGGGAAGTTGTAAAGCACAGCTTTGAAGCAGGCTTAATTACCTGCAATAGCAACCAGAGGACATATACACAAGGCTAAAGATTTGTTGAATGGAAATTTTTGAATGACTCCAAGGTTGGAATAACAGAGAATCAGGACCTAGGGACCAGTCTGGCTTGATTAGCTCTGGAGAAATTCCTCTTTCCTGTTGGAGCTAGGTTAACCCCTTTTGAAGCCTCTCAAGCACAGGGTGAGAGAATTCCAAGTCCTTCCTGTGAGGAGAACTGTGACGAAGCACTTCCAGGTTACAGCATGTGACTTTAGGTATATTTTGACTAAATGATCATTTATAGACTAGCTTGAAAAAACAATTCTCATTGTTTTTCTATGTGATAATGTAATTGAAGTTCTAAATAATCCATAAAAATAAATTTTTGAAATAAGCTATTTGTATCAAGTTAGAAACTGCGCTCTATGTTTTGAGGTAGGGAAGTAGAGTAATTCTAGAAAGATTTCTAGCTGTAGGGACTGAAGCAATGATAGACTTCTGGCCACCTAAGTGGCTCAGCCAAATATCCATAACAATATAACCAGGGAAAGAAAATTAAAGGTCATAGGTTGGAAAAACATGTGTTTACTCCCTTGTCAGACATGATATTTGGAGAAAGTCCCAGCAGAGTATTTTAAAAGAGTGACAGAAATGTGAGTATATGTCCCAAGTCAGGAGAGTTAGAAAAGTTGTAAAATGAGGGATATCATACCGTGTGTGTGTATATATGTATGTGCACACACACATGTGTACATGTACACACACATATATGCACACACATACATGTACACACATATACATATATGTACACATATATTCCTTCTTCACTTGAGAATATCTTTGTGAATTTTAGAGAAGGAGGGAGAGGGAGAGAGAAAGAGAGAGAGAAATATGGATGTGAGAGGGAAACATCGATCAGTTGCTTTCTGCATGTGCTCCAACTGGGGATTGAATCTGCAACCTGGGTATGTGCCCTGACTGAGAATTGAACCTATGACCTTTTAGTCTATGGGATGACACTCCAACCAAATGAGCCACACAAGCCAGGGATTGACTTGCTCTTTTTGTATCCGGTCCTATAATGAGAACAAATTGCCAAGTTAGCAGTCTAGAAAAGCAGGTTTTTCTGTAGATTTTTAGATAAGTTAAAGAGTTTTAAAAACTAGTGATCCCAGGAAGCAAATTTCTAAGAAATATTTATAACCCTAGCTTTAATTTATAGCTCCTATTTACATCAGAGGGCAAAGACAATTTCCAAAAACAATAGTAGCTCTAGGTGAGACTACTAGGGCTTTGTTGGGGAGGTAAAGGGTCTACTTAAATTGTTTCACTGAGGCTTATGAAGGAGTTTTATCTTCTCATGGTAGATACTTGTAGAAAATACAATTTAGGGAATAAAACATTTTAGATAATCAAAATCAGTTTTCTATAGAGTCTGGTTAGCAGTATGAGATAAAAACTTCTATATAATTTGCCACAATTAGGGCCAACTGTTGCATTGGATTGAATACTGAAAGTGGAGTCCGATGATCTATCTAATCAAGTGTCAAATGTGAACTTTGCTATTTAACTGGCCAGGTTATTTCAGAAGCTCAAAAACTTTCTGAGCTTCTTTGTCATCACTAGCTGAACAAAGAGAATTTCTATCCCAAGGGGTTGTTGTGACAATCTGTGGTAACACTATAAAAATGCATAGTGTCCCTGCTGGGAATCCTAATCAATGCCCAAAATGTGAGTATATATTCTGAATTTATTCAATGGGATAATGCCTGTTGCACATAGCATAATACCTATAATTCTGGGCATTTAGGTTAGAATCAATACTTATTTTTTGAAAATTAGAATTATTTTTCTCTTTGTAGTGTATGTTAGAGGGTATGGCACATTTATGGAAGGAGAAGTTAATGAAACCATCTCCTTATCAGGCATTCATTAGCAAAGTGATTTTTTTCTTGAGTTCTACATTTTCCTAATACAAAATATTTTTCAACATATATTAATCATGTAACCACTATGTTCTAGAACCTGTGTTACATGGTAAGCATGCAATGATGAGCAAAACAGACTTGTTCCCTCATCATAAGACATTCAGTTGAATAGAGGAAAAAGGGATCACTCAATTAGGTAGGTCAGTTTCTCAGTTCATATTTACCAAATGTGACAAGTTCTACAGCAGAGAAGTAGTAGGGTGATGTCAGAGTCTATGAGGGTCAAGGGAAGGATATTTATAGGGAATGATTCTTGAGCTGAGATCTGGCAGATGAATAGCAGCCAGCAAAGGAAACCAAGTGGGAAGAAGGAAGGATCTGGGAGGGGAAGAAAAAGAGGATATGAGGCACTGATGGGGACATGATGAATTGGAAGTGGAAAGAGAGTGAATCACATGAGGTGATGAAAGGTGTCCAGATTCTGGGAGGGATTTTACCTTAAAAGCATTTGGCTTTAAATGGACATAGTAAGACAACATGCTGGTTCAGCATTTCCAATAGGTTTTGGAAGGCAAGAGTGGATTTGGGCAGATGTAAAGGGTTGTTTCAGCAGCCCCAAGTGTATAATAATTGAAGCTTAGACTAGGGGGATGGCAGTGGAGATGATGAAAATGAAAGGATTCTGTAGACGTTTAAGGTTCTAAACTTACAGATTAGGTGGTGAATTGACTATGTCAGGTAAAGGAAAAGGAATTTCTAATGATTACTTTTAAGTTCCTGGATTGTACATCTGTAAGGATGTTTGTGACATTCATTGGTGCAGGAGCTATATGTGAGCCTGTGAAGACTTGAGTTTCCTTTAGGCAGGTGGACTTGGAGGTATTTTTGAGACACCCAAATAATGCACATAGGGTCTGAAACTCTGTGTAAAGCTCTGTTTCCAGATGGGTTATAGATGAGAAATGAGAAGAGAAGAGGGCCTGGAGGAATTCCGCTGTTTGTTGTCAATTTGGGCACAAGCCTAAAACATGATCAGAAATGTCCTGGACAATTGATATTGAAGTGACTAGATATCACTTAATGACTGGTTATTGCTTATCTAGCGTCAAGAAGGAAATCAGAGGTGGAAATTCTCTCCCTCACAGCTCCTGGGGGTATGGTGTGTGGGGCTGGGTAGGTGAGCATGATCCATGTTTTTTGGAATGGAAAGCCAGAATCAGAATAAAATACAATATAAATGAATTAATTTTTTTGAGTTTTTAAAAATATATTTTATTGATTATTCTATTAAAATTGTCCCAAATTTTCCCTCTTTGCCCTCTTCCAACTGGTACCCCCCATTCTTCCCAGTAATGTCCTCCTTAGTTCATGTCCATGGTCATGCATGTAAGTTCTTTGGCTACTCCATTTCCTGTACTGTATACCTTATTCTCTATGCCTTTTCCCCCTCTCTCCTCCTCCCATTCCCCTGTTGATAACACTCCATGTGATCTCCATTTCTGTCATTCTGTTCCTGTTGTAGTTGTTTGCTTAGTTTCTTTTGGTTTTGTTTTAGGGGTGGTTGTTAATAATTATGAGTATGCTGTCATTTTACTATACATGTTTTTTATCTTCTTTTTCTTAGATAAGTCCCTTTAACATTTCATAAAATAAGGGCTTGGTGATGATGAACTCCTTTAACTTGACCTTATCTGAGAAGCACTTTATCTGCCCTTCCATTCTAAATGAGAGCTTTGCTGGATAGAGCAATCTGGGATGTAGGTCCTTGTCTTTCATGACTTGGAATATTTCTTTCCATCCCCTTCTTGCCTGTAAGATCTTTTTTGAGAAATCAGCTGACAATCTGATGGGAACTCCTTTGTAGGTTACTGTCCCCTTATCTCTTGCTGCTCCTAGGATTCTCTCCTTCATTTTTACCTTGGCTAATGTAATTGTGATGTGCCTTGGTGTGTTCCTCCTTGGGTCCAACTTCTTTGGGGCTCTCTAGCTTCCTGGATTTCCTGGAAGTCTATTTCCTTTGCCAGAATGGGGAAGTCCTCCTTTATTATTTGTTCAAATATGTGTTCAATCTGTTGCTTTTCCTCTTCCCCTTCTGGTACCCCTATAATTGGATGCTGGAATGTTTCAAGATGTCCTGGAGGTTCCTAAGCCTCTCCTCATTTTTTTTTTGAATTCTTGTTTCTTCATTCTCTTCTGTTTGGTTGTTTCTTTCTTCCTTCTGGTCCACTCCATTGATCTGAGTCCCAGTTTCCTTCCCATCACTATTGGTTCCCTGTACATTTTCCTTTATTTCACTTAGTGTAACCTTCATTTGTTCATCTAATTTGTGACCAAATTCAACCAATTCTGTGAGCATCCTGATCACCAGTGCTTTGAACTGTGCATCTGATAGGTTGGCTATCTCTTCATCACTTAGTTGTGTGTTTTCTGGAGCTTTGATTTGTTATTTAATTTAGACCATTTTTTTTTGTCTTGACGTGCCTGTTGTGTAGTGAGGGGCAGAACCTCAGGTGTTTACCTGGGTGGGGCAACCCAGTCACTGGGTTGTGATGCAGTATGTGGGGCAGGGGTCCAAGAAGGAGCAACAGAGCTTGATCCACTCTCTGCTGGATTTTAGTCACTTCTGCTGCTTCCCCCAAGCAAACTGGGCCCTTCTGGTGCTAATTTCTGTGTGGGTGGGTTTGTGTACATTCTAGGACCCTGTGGGTCTCTCCAACGAGCTCTCCTGTGAGGCTGGGAGTTTCTCTCTGCACCTCAACCCCCACAGGTGTTTTCAATTGGTGTTTCAAGGCTTTATTTCCCCGAGCTGGAACCCTGGGTTGTGTGGTCTGTCTCACTCCCCAGTTTTACCTGGTTTATCTGCATGCAAATGTGGGACCACCCAATTCTGCAAGCTACCTTGCGTGCTGCGCCCCTTCACAATCTGCTGCCTCCTGGGTCTGCCTGCTGCCACCTGCACACCTGGGGCCACCAGCTAGCGAGAGCTTTCTTTTTGCCATGAGTCCCTTGCACCTGGCCACCCAGCTCTGCCCCTCCTACCAATCTGGATGAATGTGTTTACTTTAACTCCTTGGTTGTTGGACTTCCATACAGTTCAATTTTCTGTCAGTACTGGTTGTTATTTTGTTTCTAAATTTTTGTTGTCTTTATATTGGTTGTGTGAGGAGACAGAGTTTATCTATCCACACCTCCATCTTGCTGTATGAGTTCTTTATACATTCTGTATATTAACCCCTTATTGGGTTTATCATTGTGAATATCTTGTCCCATTTAATAGGTTGTTCTTTCATTTTCCTGATAGTTTTCTTTCCTGTGCAAAAAGTTTTAGTTTGATATAGTCCCATTTGTTAGTTTTTTCTTTCGTTTCTCTTGCCCAAGAAGATATAGCAGAAAAAAATATTGCTATGTGAAATGTCTGAGATTTTACTTCCTATACTTTCTTCTAGGACTTTTGTGGTTTGAGTCTTAATTTTAAGTCTTTAATTCATTTTGAGTTTATTCCTTTATGGTACAAGAAAGTAGTCTAGTTTCATTTTTTTTGGCATATATCTGTTAATTTTCCAAATACTGTTTATTGAATAGACTGTCTTTACTCCATCATGTATTCATGACTACTTTGTCAAATGTTAATTGATCATATGTGTGCAGGTTTACTTCTGGGCTTTGTTGCATTGATGGTTTATGCCAGTCACATGATGTTTTGATTACAATAGCCCTGTAGTATAGTTTGATATCAGGTAGTATGATACCTTCAACTTATTCTTTCTCAAGATTACTGTGGTTATTCAAGATATTTTGTGGTTTCATATATTTTTTTTTGGTATTTTTTGTTCTGGTTCTGTGAAATATGCCATTAGCATTTTGCTAGGAGTTGTGTTGAATCCACAGATTGCTTTGGGTAGTGTGGGCATTTTAATGATGTAAATTGTTCCTGTCCATGAGTATAGTATATGCCTCTACTTATTTGTATCTTCTTCAGTTTCTTTCTTCAGTGTCTTATAATTTTCTGAGCACAGTTCTTTTGCCTCCTTGGTTAAATTTATTCCTAGTGTTTTTTTCTTCTTGGATACAATTGTAAATGGGATTGTTTTCTTGGTTTCCCTTTCTGGTAGTTCATTATTGATGTATGAAAATACAACTGATTTCTGAATATTTATTTTGTGTCCTGCTACTTTTATGAATTCATTTGGCAGTTCTAATCACTTTTTATGGAATCTTTAGAGTTCTCTCTATATAGTATCATGTCATTTGCAAATAAGGACACTTTACTTCTTCCTTTTCAACTTGAATGCCTCTTATTTTTTCTTCTTGTCTGAAGAAGTACTAGCTATAACTAGTACTTCCAGTACTATGTTGAATAGAAGTGGTGAAAGTGGACATCCTGGTCTTGTTCTTGATCATAAGGGAAATGCTTTTAGTGTTTGTCCATTGAGTATGATGTTAGCTGTGTGATTGTCATACATTGCCTTTACTAGACTGAGGTATGTTCCTTCTCTTCTCACTTGGATTGTACTCTGATGTGATCAGAAGCCTACCACTAGGTGTGCTGATTCTGGGCCTCTCAGTAGGAAATCTGGTCCATGGCAATGCCAAATCTACCTGTGACCCACCCTGGGCTATGTGTTTGGAGCTACAAAGTAATCCACAGTTTGTGGCTGCACTTACTGGGCCTGGATGTGCATGTGAGGGTCCATGCTGTGTACCAAGGCTTTCCTCCACCAGCACTGAGCCCAGGGACAGGTTAGCAAAAGACCCAAGGCATCCTAAGATTTTCCTCCACCAGCTGGCTGTCTGTTAGGCTCAGTCACTGAAAAAGCCTCTGGCAGTACAGGACTTGTATGAGGTAGGTTCTAAGTGAGTCACCAGGTAGGGGTGAGTGGTGTTTATAAGGTTGATAATAGGTTCAAACTCAGCACCAGTGCTGGGTTTGAAGCTGCTCAGCAAAAGTCTCAGGCTACACCAAGGTTGGTTGCCACTTCCCTGGGGCGTGTGGACCTTTGTGGTAGGCTGGGGTCTCAGGGAGTCCTCAGGGTGAGGCCAGAAAAGTTCATCAAGCTAAAACAGACCAAAAGTTTGACCACATGGAGGAAGGGCTCTATAGGAAAGGTCGTGCTGGTGTGATGTGAGAGGGAAAATGGCCAGTGACCTAGAGCTACAAGACTCAGTCTCTCACTGTATGCCTCTGCCACCCCTTGTGTCTGCCTGAACCTCCTTGAAAGCCTCCAAAGAAAGTTTGTATCTCAGACCCAGGCTGGCAGGAACAAGAAGTCTCCCCAGCAGGGTGCAATCTCCACAGGCAGGGCTATGGCAAGTTAGGAGGGAGAGGCTATTGCATTCCTCAGGCTGATGTGGTTTGGATGCAAGTGCTAGACCCAAGAATGATGTTGTCTATGGGTGATGTGGGAGAGGGACTGAGCACAGGGAACTTGGAGGCTATCACTTCAGCTTTCTGCCCAAAGCCACACAACCCATTCTCTCCTTGTATGACTCCAGTCTACTTTGAGTCACCTTCCTTCCACTGGAGCTCAGGGTGAGTGGCAGCAAATGAAATTTTTTGTGCTGACCATTTAAGAGTATGCCTAAATTTCTAGCAGGCTCCCAACTCTCCCAGGCACATGGAATCCCCATTGATTTTCACAGCCAGATATTTTGTAACATATGGGTTTCTCTTCTTTTGCTCTGGTGCTTTTAGGCTGGGGAAACCTATGTGGGCTCCTCAGAGGGAACTTTTGCAGTTGAGATATCCCTCTGAATTCTCAACCAAAGCCTGTGGGAGTAGAGCCAGCCCTTTTTGCATCTCTGGCTTTCCTCTCAGTGCTGATGTGGCTTCTGTGAAAAAACTTCAGTTCAGCTATTCTTCAGTTGGTTATTCATGTTGATATTCTATTAATTTAGTTGTAATTTTGGTTTGGTCCTGGGAGGAGGTAAGTGAAACTTTCATCTACTTTGCTGCCATCTTGGGTCCTTTTAAATTAATTAATTAATTAATTAATTAAAGGGCTGTGCTGTTTTTATTTAACAGTCTTTTTTTTTAACAGTCTTGTTACAAAAAATAACCAGAAAATGTATGCAGCAGAATTAGGAAGGATTCTTCCCCACCCACCTAGCTTCCGGGTGACTCACAGGTACTCCACCCCTAGCCCTGCAGGGACTCCAGGATGAGGCAGCATGGTGTCTCTGCACAGGAGGCCTGGCCTGATGGTAGGAGTCTGAATTTGGCTGGTACTGTCCTCTCAGAACCCCCTTCCCTCATTTTAAACAGCAGGCTCAGGTCAGGTTGCCCAATATCAGGAACTCACCTTGCTCTGGTACTGGACAGTACAAACTGCCCTGGTAACTTCCTTTCACCCAGCCGGCCAGGAAGGTAGTGAAAATAGGTGGCTTGAGGAAGAGCACGTCACCTGGAAAGGGTTAGGGGAGCTATTTTTGTCCCACACTCCTGGTTGGGCGATTCCTGTGTGACAAGTTTCCCAAGAGGTCCGCAGAAGCTCCACAGCAAAAACCAAGGCTAAAAGGAGAGAGGCTGTGGTGGCTTGGAGGGAAGTATTGTTAGTGGGGAGACCCACATTGCACCAGCACGACCTTTCCTATAGAGCCCTTCCTCCATGTGGTCAAACTTTTGGTCTGTTTTAGCTTGATGAACTTTTCTGGCCTCACCCTGAGGACTCCCTGAGACCCCAGCCTACCACAAAGGTCCACACGCCCCAGGGAAGTGGCAACCAACCTTGGTGTAGCCTGAGACTTTTGCTGAGCAGCTTCAAACCCAGCACTGGTGCTGAGTTTGAACCTATTATCAACCTTATAAACACCACTCACCCCTACCTGGTGACTCACTTAGAACCTACCTCATACAAGTCCTGTACTGCCAGAGGCTTTTTCAGTGACTGAGCCTAACAGACAGCCAGCTGGTGGAGGAAAATCTTAGGATGCCTTGGGTCTTTTGCTAACCTGTCCCTGGGCTCAGTGCTGGTGGAGGAAAGCCTTGGTACACAGCATGGACCCTCACATGCACATCCAGGCCCAGTAAGTGCAGCCACAAACTGTGGATTACTTTGTAGCTCCAAACACATAGCCCAGGGTGGGTCACAGGTAGATTTGGCATTGCCATGGACCAGATTTCCTACTGAGAGGCCCAGAATCAGCACACCTAGTGGTAGGCTTCTGATCACATCAGAGTACAATCCAAGTGAGAAGAGAAGGAACATACCTCAGTCTAGTAAAGGCAATGTATGACAATCACACAGCTAACATCATACTCAATGGACAAACACTAAAAGCATTTCCCTTATGATCAAGAACAAGACCAGGATGTCCACTTTCACCACTTCTATTCAACATAGTACTGGAAGTACTAGTTATAGCTAGTACTTCTTCAGACAAGAAGAAAAAAAATAAGAGGCATTCAAGTTGAAAAGGAAGAAGTAAAGTGTCCTTATTTGCAAATGACATGATACTATATAGAGAGAACTCTAAAGATTCCATAAAAAGTGATTAGAACTGCCAAATGAATTCATAAAAGTAGCAGGACACAAAATAAATATTCAGAAATCAGTTGTATTTTCATACATCAATAATGAACTACCAGAAAGGGAAACCAAGAAAACAATCCCATTTACAATTGTATCCAAGAAGAAAAAAACACTAGGAATAAATTTAACCAAGGAGGCAAAAGAACTGTGCTCAGAAAATTATAAGACACTGAAGAAAGAAACTGAAGAAGATACAAATAAGTAGAGGCATATACTATACTCATGGACAGGAACAATTTACATCATTAAAATGCCCACACTACCCAAAGCAATCTGTGGATTCAACACAACTCCTAGCAAAATGCTAATGGCATATTTCACAGAACCAGAACAAAAAATACCAAAAAAAATATATGAAACCACAAAAATATCTTGAATAACCACAGTAATCTTGAGAAAGAATAAGTTGAAGGTATCATACTACCTGATATCAAACTATACTACAGGGCTATTGTAATCAAAACATCATGTGACTGGCATAAACTATCAATGCCATTTACTAAAATGAAGACAATTTTTTTTCTGTAAATGTGTTGTTGCTTCTGAGAGTTGAGGTGATTTTAGCCACTTTGAAATTTGCATTTATTATTTGCATGAGCAGTAATACTTTTATAATTTTCATTTCAGTGTCATTTAAACTATTCTGTTTGCGAATGACCAGATTACTTGCCTGTTTCACCAGGATTAGGGAAGAGTTTGTAATCCTGTGTGTATGTGTGTGTTTTCCCACAAACTTGCTTGTAGGTTAGTCCTTCTATTGAATGTGTTTGCACATTTTCAGTAATATTTTCTGTGTCTTTTTCAGTAATGCATCTTTTGGGGGGAGTGATCCATAGCTTTCATATTAATGGGGTGTGGAATATGACCAAAATGTTAAGGACTGAATTACTTTTCATAAAATGCCACTAGAGGACGCATACCAGCCAGCAGCAACCACAGCAGCTGCAAGAGTTCTTGTCTAGCAATGCCAATGGCGTTCACAAGGAGTGTGAACACTCCTCTGCAGGGGGAGAGCATAACAGACCCTTGAAACAGTTTAAATACACACAATTTAAAATCCCTTAATATATTCTTTTACATAAGGTGCTGTTTGGTATTAATAACAGTAGTTTGTGAAGGTAGTTTATACAGATATGTGGCAGAGTTCATTTCTATTTGATGCTTTATGTTGATACCTACAATCTTTACAATTATGAATTGGGAAACATTAATTGGGAGAATAAAAACAAATTGCATATAAATATTATATTGGCTTCTGAACATTACATTTATGAATTTTCTTAATGTTTAGATTTTGTAGAATCTATTTTGAATCACTGTACTTTAATGGGAAGTCTACATAGTAGTATATGAGCTTGGTCAGATTTAGTGAGATTTTGCTTCCTCATCTTTCAAATAGGCTCATAATGCATATTTCACAAAGGTTCTATAATGGTTATGTGAGGACGTTTGTGAGGAAAACTGGTCACAAGAATTATTAAAGAGTTTATTAAATCAGAATTAAAAACTTTATATTTTAATGATTTCCCTATTTTTAGGTATTTTATATTATATATGTCTTGTTAAATCATTTATGTAAAAAAATTATAAACACAAAAAAATTTTTTTCTGAAAAGTTTTATAATTTTCTGCTCATCAATAACCAAAAAGTTCTTATTTAACCTTCTATCTCCAATGAAATTATATGCAAGGCAGGAAGCAGTTATATTTTCTAACATAAAGTGTTTATACCTTTGGTTTTAAGGCCAATAATTGATGGAAAAGTGTTTTTGATGTCTAACAGACAAATTATGCATTTCTGTTCAGAGGATCAACCTCAGCAGTTCCAGAAAAAAATTGCATTAATTGTGATCATTTTAAATATTAAACTCACACCTTTATTAGCAAGGAAAAAAAAACTTTGTTTTTTGGTAGGAAATCAAGTGTTCATCTTTAGCTATTACTCACAAGAGAAAGATGTGGCCAAGCATCTAGTAGTAACCTGAAAATCACTTTGAAATAGTTGAATTCTTTTTATGAGAGTAAGATTTAAATCCACCTCTCTGTTAGGCTTTGATGATTTGATTGATGACTAATTAGGGGACTTCCGTCTTGCTCTAGGGAAAAAAATAAAGAGATTGACACATCTGAGTGTACTTACAATCCAAAGTTAGAATATCTGCATGTGATTCTATTAAGACTGAAAAATTGGGAGAAGTAGTCTTAATGACAGGCAGAGAAAGACAGCATGCAAAGAAACCTCTATGTCCCCTCCCATGTGGTGGTCATGCTATTTAGTACAAGGAAAAATTCTTGGGTCAGACAGAACCAGTGATCTTGGCATAGCAAGATCAGCTTAGGGCCCATGAAAATTCTTCACTACTGGCCACTGAGATGCTTTTTCTGGAATGGACAGCCACCTCCAAACTTCTCATTTAAAATGACTCTCCCCCTCAGCCCCCACCAATTATTATTGGTCCAACTATTATTGCTTATTGATGAATCTGGCCCCACCAATGCTGGAATGCTAATATCAAAAGCACTTGTTTCTTTCTGTCTTTCTCATTGCAGCAAGAACACCCCATGGCCCTACCAATTTGTTCATATGAGGGTGGCCATGTGAATAAGTCTGTCTAGGGACCACCACATCTAAAGTATCTTTGCTACATTCTCATTTTATTTCAAACCATGGGGATCAGATTGGTCTTTAACAGAAAAATATAGTCCTGTCCATGTGGTGGACAGATTAGAGGGAACTGGCCCCTTTCTAAGTGACAGGATTACAATTTAGATTTCTTCCCAATAGTCTGTATCTTGACTCCTTTGCTTCCTGAGGGATAGCTACCTCTGTTCTATGAAACTTGAGGCAGAGGTTGTGACAAGTGGGAGTGGGATTTGATGAACTAGAAACATAACAGTCTTGCCACTGGCCTCCAAACTAGAGGTTGGCAAACATTGTCTATAAAGGGACAGAGAATCAGTGTCTGAAGCTTGGCAGGCTATATGATCCTATCACAATTCAACTCAGTCATTGCATTGTGAAAGCGGTCCTAGACAATATGTAAATGAAGGAGAAGTCTGTGTTCCCAATAAAACTTTATACAGATATGTGGTAGATGCTGTGGATTGCAGTTTGCTGCCCCTGCTTTAAACCATCACACCCCGATTCACCCACATTAGCTCCATATAAATATGGCAAATAAAGCTCCCTTTTGAGCCAGACTGAGGAATAAAGAGAACAGACATCTGTTTAACTTGCTCAAATCCTTCTTTGGACTCTTGTTGCTTCTAAAAGCTTCTGTAGTGCTAATAGATAGCAGGGCTGGATGTCTTATGCAGATGGCTCTCTCACAGAGACAGGGAAACAAAGCCACTGTCTGGAATGAATTAACAACTCATTGCTCATGTACACTTGTAGACTATCATTTGGTCCATTATAGTGAATCTGTGGCCAGTGAGCTTCTTTGTATAACAGGTATTTTCCACATAGAATATTTGCAAAAGAGACATTGTTTTTTTTTTTCTTCCCTCATCAACTGTACTGCAAAATGTATGCTCAGTGGAAAATTCTCCAACTAACACTTAATTAAGTGGGCTAATAGGCCAATTTTCCTCTTAGCCAGTCACCTGCTTTGAATAAAATCACTGGCACACAGCTGGGAGTCCTTGTCAGAGGTGTGGTTTGGGGCTTCTCCTGTAATGCTCCAGTAACAGCCCCCAAAGTCCTGGGACATCTGCTGTCTGACTACCAACATCACCCCGTAATATACCGAACAATTTTATTTGGGTGTTAAAATGGTGGGCCATATATTATAAATGTGTGGTCACATGATGGGATCTTTGTTGTGATGTCCACAATGGGCACGGCACACTGGTGAAGTCCAATGGGCTGACACCTGAGCGCTGGGAGATGTTAGCTTTGCCACAGGATTGAGACACATTGGCACTTGCTGATTTGTTGAATGATTCTATGTCTTATTCTTCTGTGAATTTTTTAAGGATTGTTTAGATGGATGGAAGATTGTGTTAAAGAATAGTGATTTCTGCTTAAAATCCTGAAATCCTGAATAACTTATGCGTGCGTATATTTTTTTCCAAAAAGTAAAGTTTACTTTGTAGATATTATTTTGATAATCTGCACTTTTTTGTGTTTTGAATTTTAAATAATGTGGCCTATGAAACTGAAAAAGCAAAAAAAATTTGCTTGATGATAATCCTGATATTATTGTTTCCCTTTTTCTGAGGATTTTTTTTTCATAATTATAGCAAGCCATAATGTAAGATCATGGACATTTTGTCTATATTAAGATAAAAGAACTTGTTTCTTTTCAACACTGCTACTCAACCCAAACTCTGCTTTCTTTTGCCCCATTCATCACATTTCTAGTTTATTTCTAGAGCTTTCTGATCTAACCTACTAGTTGATTTACCAATCTGCCACATTTCTAATGAAATAGAAGAGGAAAATGAGTAGCTTATTGCTTCAATTCTAGACTCCAGTACCTAGTTTTGTCCTCTCACTTTGTTTTTCTCCCATTCCTTTTCTCCCTTGCTCCCTTCCTCTGTTCACTCAAATAGTTAATAAATGCAGACAGTAAAGCACAAATTTCCTGCTCCCATCCCAGCTTTCCAGCCCCACCCCCTCTGAGGCAACCACAATTAATAGTTTGCTTTGTGTTGTTCAGAAATTCCCTTGCATGTGCAATCACACAGGCTCATGTCGTTTGTTAAAGAAGCAAGGCATTGTGTATAGTCAATATTTTGCATTTTGTACTTTTCACTTGACCCTATGTCTTGAGGATTATTCCATATCAACACATGTGGGTCAACCCCAAACTTGTTCATGGCTCAGGGGTGGTTCCCAGGGTCTTCCACCATCAGCTTCACCTGATGCAGACTTGGGTTCTCCAGAGTCTGTGTGTTGTGGATGCGGTACACAAATTTACATGGACTACCGAGTCCTGCAGAGAAAAAGGGATGGCACAGCCACTCTCTCAAGGGGGGAGCGCCTATGAGTGCCTCGACCACTTTCTCAAGAGGAGAGCTCCCTGACCCTTGTTTGGACAGGCTTTTATTGCTTTTCAGTCACATTACATCAAAGAAGGTTCTCATTATTTCTAGATTTAGTTAGGTGATTACTTCTTACAGATAACAAAAAAGGAGAAAAATTTGCAAATGCAAGGGAATGATAAAAATGATTGATATGGTTACATTTCGTCCTTGGGAGATCTTAGCACAGACTTCAGGGAGTTGCTTCAGGATATACATTAAACATCTGTACTCTTAACTCAGGATGAGGGAATTTTAGCAAAAGCAAGTCTCATAGCAGGCTAGGTACAATGCAGGCCTGATTCCCCATGGGAAAGCCAATCTGCACACTGGGCTCCTGTGTGGTGCCTCACATTAATCAGATTTTTGGATCAATACTGGACTACATTTGCCATTGCCATGCTGATCAGTTCCCTATACCACCTTTTCCTACTATGGATTCTCTCATTTCTTCTTCCTCAAGAGGCAGAAACACTTACAATTCATCCATAACCCATAACCTACATTTGATTAGGCATAACTGAATCCACTGGTGAGATGTTGGAGGCTTCCTGCATAATGGGGGACTGTGTTGTTTGCTATATAGGAGCCAGAGCAAAGGCCAAAATATTGCTTGGACATTCTTTAGTTGTTATTTGAAAGGTCTGTCTGTTGAAACAATTTTCTTGATGTCATTTTTCTTTAGTGAGTCTTTTATTCCTTGGGAAACAACTGTTGGAAGGCAATAGCTTAGCCAAGTGGTAAAGAACTGGCATGTTTTAATTAAATTAATTTGCTGTCTCCGTTTAAGGTAAGTTCTTTCCAGTCTCCTTTACCTTCTCAGTGGGTGCTGAATTCTTATATTAAGAAAGAACAGTTTTTCCATGCCACTTTATTTTTCAACTTTCAAAGACTGAAAAACTCTTTGAAAAAGTGATAGCATAATATTTTTGGCAGAAAAGGCATTGAGGTGGAAATTTATCAGGATTAAGAAAAGATTACAGCTATAGCTTGGGAAGTCACAACAGAGAAAAAGTACATGGCAGATGTGATATAGGAAAAAAGAATGAAAGAAAGTGAAAAATGTACCTGGAAAGGTATAGGTAATAGACATACCTTTTTATTTACTCATCAATGTTTGTGAAAGAAAAGAAAAACAAGTCAAGTGCAATAAATATCATGACTTAGTTTCAGAGCTATTCCTGAAGGATAGTAACAACTCATTTGTACCTTCTAAGTACATAGTAGGAGTTTAATAAATGTGTGCTGGTCCTGCTATGGATGAGGTACAACAAACTTTCCCTAGATGTAAAATGTCAGATGTCTCATTATTAAAATCTCTCTGGTTTCTAACTCACCTTTTATGATCTCTTATGGACTATAAAATGTACATGTAAGTGTAAACTCATAGATGCAAATAATAAATATCATAATATCATTGCTTTTACAGCTTAAAAGATTATCCTAATTGTCCATTAAAAAAATCTAATGAATTTGAAAAAATAGGCATCTTGAGGTATAAAGGGACAGATAGTCGACAGAGGGTTGAAGAAAGAATATTTATTTATTTTCTTGTTTAGAAATGCAGATTGCAAGCAACTTGTATTCAAATTGTCTACTGACATTTAAGTCAAATCAACATTAGTGGTATCAGGTTTAGGGGAAGCTATATAACTAAGAAGGATGCAGTTTCAATTAATGAAGTCATTTGCTTTTGTCCTTTGATGAAATTTGACTTCTTAACAGGCCATATACATATAATGAAGGTCTAATATTCTAAATGTTGCTTTCAGAGGGTGGATTTAGCTGGAATTAATGCTGTATATTGGGACTGCTGTTGCCCCCTAATTGGATTATCTTGCTATAACCACATGGTTAGATCTCAGATGAATATTGATAACCACCAATAAATCATGAAAAATGGGAAATCCTTGCCTTCTGGATTGCAGAACCTTACCTCTCCTCTTCTCTTTTCCAGTCTCTCCCTCTCTTTTGCTTTTTCCCTATCTTGTTCACTGAGGTAGAGAAACTATACCTTTTCCACAGGATGAAGAAACTTATCCTTCCTACACCCTTTAGGGACTAGGCCAAATGCAATTCAGGGGTGAGCTTGCACAGACTTGGGACATTAAGCAAAGATTTTGGATTGTTGTCTTTCATACCTGCACACCTTATTTCCACCTGGTAGCAGCTGAATGATGGGAGCAGGCGAGAACCGAATGCACATCCACAGGAAAGGAGGTAGGTGTCTTGGAAATTTAGAAGCTGGTGTGATAGTCATGTACCTTGGTTTAGAACAATTTTACCATGATTAAAAGGGGTTTTGTTATGCTACATTTTTCATGGAGGACCTGTCTGGAATTGTAGGAGTGTGATATATTATCTTCTCATTCCCTTTAGACAAAATGGGCAGCTAGAAAGGGAGGATGCACTGTGCCAAAAATTACTTAAGTGAAACCAAATGCAATTGTGAGGAACAGTTGGACTTGGTTGTTTCCAAAACCTGTTCTTCCTTTGTGGAATGAAACCAGCCCACATTGCTGTCTGGAACATAATAAGGATTAGGAGGGTGTTCTTCTCTTAATGGTGTGTTATAAGAAAGTGTTTCTATGTCAGCCCTTGTGAAGTTATGCAATATACTGAGTTTTATGACTGCTTCATTTCTTGGTAAAAGAAAACCAATAAAAGAAAACTTTTGGCATGGACTGACCACAGAGTATATTTGGCATGTGTCTGCTCTCATAACCTGGCTAAAGACTGGCTGTGATAGCCTTGGGCTGTGGTCATTCCACCCCTAATCCACTCCTGTGTTTGTTTCAATGTGATATGCAGGCCCAGAAAAATGGGGATGCAAGCCTTGCATTCTGCAGTCTAATTAGAGGGGTCTTCCTAACAGAAGTGGAGACTTGAGGTCAGGAGCAATATTATCATAATTTTTAAAGATAGTTTTATGAAAATAGAAAATTTAGAAGAAACAAAAATACAAAATAGATTTTAATATAATATTTTACTTTTCTTGTTTTGAAGGATATAAATTAAAAAGTGAAACTCTCCCTTCTCCTCCTACTGACCCCAGTAGTAACCACAACTAACAGTTTAATAACCATCATTCCAGACTGTTCCCTGTGCCTCTCTATCTAACTACATACATAAGCACATACATAGTTTTATGGTATTTTTACTGTATTGGATCATATCATACACATCATTTGACAGTATCTCTTTATGCTTAATTTTGATATGGATATTTTTTCAAGTCAGTTGATATAAATCTCCTTCATTTAAAAAAAGTTACTGCATAGTACATGTATATACAATAATAAGTAATCCCAATTCTGATGGATCTGTAGGTTATTTTTTAGATAGATATATAACAAATATTTAGGTCTTAGAAATCACCTGCCTAACATTTCTCTTTTTTTATAAATGAGAAAATTGAAACCCAGAAAGACAATGACTAGCATAGTTATAGAAAACTGTGAATCAAACTCATATTTCCTGAATTCTTTCTATTATCTTTTTTTTTGACATGAAGACTTATTCTATGTTAGAAAAGAGAATCTGCAAGAGCTCATGGTGGGCAGAGAGACAAAGAAGACTGCCTGCTTGCTTGCTTGTTTGCTTCCTTCCTTCCTTCCTTCCTTCCTTCCTTCCTTCCTTCCTTCCTCCCTCCCTCCCTCCCTCCTCCCTTCCTCCCTTCTTTCCTCCTCTTTCTCTCCTCATATCTAGTTGCTAGGGGCACACCACTAAAGAGCAACTGTGTCATCAGGGATCTCACAGTTGAGTGAGGTGGGTGGGGAGAAACAGTATAAACAAAATAAATAAACAAATTATGTTATATAGAATCTGTGGACAAAAATTAAGGAGGAGAGGGGTGGGGTCTGGGGAACCATATTGCAATTTTAAGTGAGAGGGTCAGAGTCAAAGAAAATCTCACTGATAAGGTGATTTTTTATAAGAAAAATAGCTTTACTGAGATACAATAAACCACACATATTTAAAGTGGGCAACTTGAAAAGTTTTGATATATATAGTATACACCCAAGAAACAATCACCACAATCAGAGTAATGAATGTATCCACCACTCTCAAGTTTCCTCATGCCCTCTTTCAATCTGTCCCTCCTACCCCTCCCTGCCACCCCACCAAATGATTGCTGTGCTTCTTGTCACCATACATTATTTGGACTTTTCCAAATATTGAGGTAAGTGAAGTCATATGGCATGTACTTTTTTTCCTTTTGGTATGGCTTTTAACACTCAGCACTTGAGTCACTTGACTTGTTGAGTGTATTCACCCCTTTTTATTGCAGAGTACTATTCCATTGTTTATCCATGACTATTTGAAGGACATGTAGGTTGCTTCCAAATTTTGGCTATTATATATAAAGTTACTATGAGCATTTTTCATCTTTGTCATGTCTTTGTGAGGACATAAGCTTTATTTCTCTTGGGTGACTATTTGGAATGAAGTAGCTGTGAGGTATGGCTGGTACCATTTAGCTTTAAGGAACTGCCAATGTTTTTTCTAAATTAGTGCCAGAATATGGATCCCCCCAGAAGTTCATAAATGCCTCAATTCCTTGAAATTCTCATCAACACATGTGATGGTCAGTCTTTTTAATTTTAGACACTCTCTGAAGTGTTTTGTAGTATCTCACTGAGAGTTTAATTTGCATTTCTTTAATGAGTATTGATGTTGATCATCTTTTCATGTGCTTATTTGCCTTCTGTATATCTTTGGTGAGCTATTAAAATATTTTGCCATTTAGAAAAACTTTTTTATAGTTTTGAGAGTTAAATATTTCAAATACAGATCCTTTATAAGATATATAATTTGCAAGTACTCTCATTCTCTTAACAGTGCATTTTGAAGAGCAGAAGTCCTTAGTTTGATCATTTTTTTTTAATCTTAGGCTTTGGTGTTGTATTTAAGGAATCTTTGCCAAGCTCCCAATCACAAAGGTTTTCTGTTATGTTTTCCTCTGGAAGCATTATAGTTTATGTTCACACTTAAATTTATGCTATCTTTTGAGTTAATTTTTGTATGTGGTGTGGTATGAATTGAAGTTCTGTGAAAAACTCATAAATAATGTCCAATTGTCCCATTAGTTGTTGAAAACACCATTTTTTCTCCATTGATTTGACTTTGTAACTCTGTTGAAAATAAATTGACCAGATATGAATGGGTTTATTTTGGGACTCTCCATTATCTTCCATTTATCTATATATTCATCAGTACCCCAATGCAAGATTATCTTGATCATTAGAGCCTGATAATGTCTATTTTTATGTTTCAAGTATACAAAATTATCATTAAACATCTGTATAGACTACAAAGTTATCACCCCCAAAAGTCACCATACAATGACCCCATTCACCTCTTTTACTCACCTCCCAACCTCCTTTCTCTCTGGTAACCATTGATCTGTTCTTTGTATCTAAGAATTTATTTTTATTTTGTTTTGTTTGCTTGTTTAGAGGCCACATAGTGAAATTATACAGTATATGTCTTTCTTTTTCTGACATTTTACTTAATGCTATATCTTCAAGATTCATCCAGTTGCAAATGGCAAAATATTATTTTTTTAAGAGCTGAGTAGTATTCCTCTGTAAGTATACATATACATGTATATATGTGTGTAATACATATGCATCTATATACAAGTATATATGTGTATACATACACATATACATACACAAATATATATCAAATATTCTTTATTTATCCATTGATAAACACTTAAGTTGTTTCCATATCTTGGTTATTATTAATAATGTTGTGATAATCACAGGAGTGCATATATCATTTCAAATTAGTGTTTTTGTACCATTTGGATAAATTCCCAGAAGTGGAATTGCTGGATCATATTATAGTTCTGTTATCAATTTTCTGAGGAATCTTCATACTGTTTTTCACAGAGGCTGCATCAATTTATTACTCCACTGACAGTGTATGAGGGTTCCCTTTTCTCCACATCCTCTCCAACACTTGCTAGTGATGAAATCTTTTAGCTTTTATATGTTGAAACAGTCTTTATTTTGACTTTTTTTGGGAAGATATTTTCACTTTTTTTAGAATTTTACATTGAAATTTTTTTTCAGTATTTTAAAGATCTTGCTCCACTGTTTCTGGCTTTAGTTGTTTCCAAGAAGTTTTTAAAATTTTTATCTTTGTTTCTTTGTCTGTAATGTGACCTTTAATATGTACATGAAGTAAAAGACTAAAACCTTTTATTTTGCCCTGGCTGGTGTAGCTCAGTGGATTGAGCATGGGCCTGCGAACCAAAGGGTTGCGAGTTCAATTCCCAGTCTAGTGCACATGCCTGGGTTGCCAGCCAGATACCCAGTGGGGGACATGTGAGAAGCAACAACACACTGATATTTATCTCCCTTTCTTTCTCCTTCTCTTCCCCTCTCTAATAAATAAATAAATAAATAAATAAAATCTTTAAACATAATAAAATCTTCTAAGATTTTGTCACTAGTTTTAGTCAATTTCATTGTGATATCCCTTGGAGTACTTATGTTTTTTTTTTTTATTTTTCTTTTAAAAATATCTTCCATGTCTCTGCTTAACATGTTTAATCTTCCTCTAACTCCTTGACCATATGGAATTCTGTTATAAAAACTGTTCATCACCTGTTGTCTGATGGTCATAGATTGCTTTATATGTTGCTGTTGTTGTTGTTGTTTTAAGATGGAGGGTAAATCAAGTTCCTACTGCTCTATCTTTTCATAGAAAGTCCTGGCTTATTTTGTTTCTCTAGAAGGCATCTTTGTTGTTAGTATTTGGAGGCTTTTGAAAAAAGACCTGTTTCAGGAAGAAGGAATAGCAGTGGAAGGCTCTGGAGTAGCAGTGTGTTTGGCATGCTTGAAGAACATTCAGGAAGCCAGAGTGGCTACAGTGGAGGGAAAAAGGGAGAAAAATAGAGGATGATTTTATCCTCTAGAGGAGTAACAGGGAGGGGAGGTTAGACCGTGTATACTATGATGTGACTTTGAGAGGAAACTGGGTGTTTTGAGTGTGAGTTTAGAGAGTTTGAACAGAGCAGTGACATGATAAGACATTATCTGACATAATGATTTAAAACAGTTGTTTTGACTTTTGTGTGCAGAATTGGATTTGGGCTCAAGACAAATGTGGAAACAAGTTGATGAGTGAGGAGGTCATTTTAATTATCCATGCATTCATCCAACCAACCATCCGCCCATCTATTAAATACTAGTAGAATTTTCACAATTTTTAATATGTTTTAATTTTTTTAAATTATCCATTTATCAAATAACTGTTGAGTACTTACTGGCTACTGGCAATCCAACAGTAAAAATACAAACATATCTCTGCCCCTGTGGAATTTTTATTCTATTAAAGTGTGTAGACAATAAACAAACAGTTTCACAATTAATTACTTGACAGCAGTTGTAAAAAGTGCTCCAGAGGAGGTAACAGCTGCTCTGAGAACATACAGGGTCTGGCAGAAGTAAGATCTGCTTGAGTGTGGTTGGTAGGGTAATAATATGGATGTAGTAATTTATAGTTTTAATTTGAACATTTCACCTAAAATGTTATATGGTGTGCTTGAGTGTGATATTATTATGTTACAGAATTACATGCTTATGATTTTGTAATAACAGACTGTGTAATAAAAGGGGGGCATTGTTTGTGCCAGACCCTGTATAATGGGGGAATCTGCTCTAGTTGATGAAGGGTTGGGGTGCAAGGTCAGAGAAGCCTTCTTGGAGGGAAAACACCTCACTCTAGCTTAAGAGGTGAACTATAATTATCTATGGTAAGAAGGAGACATGGAAAGACATTTCAGACAGCTTGGGTATTTTGGAAGTAGCTGAAGTCAGTGTAACATAAGATCAAGTGAAAGGATAAGTCAAATCAGAGATGATGCAGGGTTTTACAATCTATGCTCAAGGATCTGGACTATGTCATAAGGGCAATGAGAAGCCACTCAAGGATTTTTAAGCATAGCAGCTGTCATCAGATTTTCATTTTAAGAAGACCACTCTAGTGACAATATAGGGAATAGATTAGGGGGAACAGGCAAATGAGAGGAGGATTCCTTTAGGAATTCATTGCACAATTCAGGAGAAACAGTATTAATTTGGACCAGGGTCATCCCAGTGGGTATTTGGGAAATACAGAGGTTGAAGAAGGTGAAATTGTTGCCCTTATGGAGCTTATAGTTCGGTGAAGGAAATAGGCACACACACCAGTAGTTCCTCTACAGTGTAGTCAACTTTATGTTCTGTATGAAGAGGAAGCACAGGAGGAAAGCATACAAGTTAGCCTGGGTTCAGAGAAGGCTTTCCAGAGAAGGAGACCCAGGAGCTGTCTTGAAGGGTGAGTACATCAGTTGAAGATGTAGGCAGAAGCATTCCAAGCAAAGAGAATCTTTATTCTTTTGGTGAATACATTAGTACTGCTTCCTTTTTAGTTACATAAGGTAATGTACACACCACCACTGGCACTTGGGACTTTCTCCAATGGACAATTAAATAAGTGAAGTCTTAGAGTTTTCATAACAACTCTGGAAGTGAGGTAGAACATATCATCATGAAAGTCACAGAAGAGGGCATTGAAATTCAGGGAGGTTAACTAATTTTCCCAGCCCCACACAGACAGTAAGGGTGCTCTGACCACCCCTACCTTCTGCCTCTTCTCACAGCAGTTCAGGGCTCACCAAGTTGTCTCACGTCTTATGGGCCAGATCAAACACTGCTCTTCTCAGTTTCACAGATCCCTAGAAGTTATACCCTTTCTTCACTTAGGATACACTCCTACAGCTCCTGTTTCTAAGGTAACACTTCTAAAATTTTGTCTGATTAAGGTGAGATGTTACTTGTCAGAGTTCAAACTTCCAGATAGAAGATGAGTGTAGTTAACAATACTGTACTATATACTTGAAAGCTGCTAAGAGAATAAATCTTAAATGTTCTCACCACAAAAGAGAAATGGTAATTATGTGACAAGATGGAGGTGTTAGCTCATACTTTGGGGATAATCATATTGTAGTCTACAAGTTTATCAGTGTAGTATATCAAGTTTATCAATCAAAATGTACACATTAAACTTATAATGCAATATGTCAATTATATCCCAGTAAAACTAAAAAAGGGAAAAAAATCCAAAAGTCACTTTTTATCTTACTGCAGATGAACTGAAGTGAAAACATTACGTTTTTCATGAACATAAGGAAACACACCTGGGTCACCACTTCAGCTTTCATGAATGTAACTGTGGCATAATTAACATGTTCTATTATGATATTGAATTTTTTCAAGTTTCTATTATTTGTGTGCAGTGTTTTCTTTCTGAAGATTCTCCATGGAGAACATTAAGTCCCAGCTGTCTCCCTTGCCTTCAGCCAGCATGCATGGGGCCATTTCAACCTGCTCAGATTGTCCAGAACCAGCTCCAGGAAAAATTGTAAAGTGATTTCCCATCCCAATTTTTCCCTTTTCTGATGAGGCTATCCCATCTGGCTCCTACTATTCTCTTGTTACCCAGGTTCCTCCAGTCAGGAGGAAAATATCGGAAAAAATAACTATAATCTTGGTGTGAGTTACTTAAGGTATTTAGCCTCAGTGGAGTGTTTTAAACGAGAACCATGGAGACAGGAACCCAGGGAAAGGAAAAGTCAGAGAACACTGCAGTGTGACACCAGAAGGGGGAGATATTGTCAGTGGTGTTGGCCAGGAGGACAGTCTCTCATGTAGGCAGTCATGAAGTTGGCCCTGTGTACACATTCAGGAATACAAACTCATTTTAAAATTAGCAGTAGCAAAGCAAAGTAGAACCAGCTGCCAGAAGTTCATTTGCTAGATCATAAGGTGAAGTAGAAACAAATGGTTTTCCTATTAATAATTTTTGTTTCATTTAAGCCATAGTGCCACACCAACAGTACTGCTTCTATTACTATAAGTACACATCCAGTGACAGTAAAGCCACATTACTGAGGCCTTGGTTAGGTGTCTCTATCACTGGAGCATTTGTGTGAAGAAAATGTCTTACTTTTCTCTTCAGAGTTGGATTTGCCCCTGATGAATAAGAGGGAGAAGGGCTCTTTGGTGTGGTGGAGGAAGTAGGGAGCAGGGGCCTGCTCCTGGAGTGAGCTTCACTTAAACCATTTAACCCCTTGGGTTAAGTTTTAGCCACTTTGGGTTAAGTTGGGTTCAGTTTTTGAACCTTTAAAACAATGAGCTCATTGAAAGGATTGCTAAGAACTTCATTATCCTAACCTCCTTCCATTTTATGGATGAAATGCCCCTAGCACTGACCTGCTGAACACCACCACACATTGAACCAGGAGATTTGAAGTGGTCTTCTAACCTGGATAAGAGACTGAGAGAACAGCTTGGAGCTGATGCTCCCTGATGGAGATGTTCAGTGCCTGGCCTCATGCCCACTGTATTCCCCATATACGTGGTCCTGATATAAGTCAGCTAACCTTTTTGAGTAGTGCGTTGTAGTTGGTTATCAGTGGTACCAAAGCTGTAGTATGAAAGACATTTTGAGTTTAAAATAGACACCCCTTAATTTGTACCTAATTTAAAGTGTTTTTTAAAAGGAGAGTAAAATGTCATTAGATGTTTCTATAACTCTTTTTCAATCCACGTAACTGCAAATGCTTATGAGTGATTTTAACTTTCTTCTTGGAATATTGGTGCTACCTCTGTCCTTGTCCTCACTGTCATACATGTGAGTGGGTCTCATGTAATTGTTCCTTAAAATGAGTGCTTATCTGTGCTGTGAAACCTTAACTCTCACAGTGGATATTGTATAAAACCTAGATGTACCTAGGTTTTAGAGGAGGAAAATAAGAAAAAAATTTGAAGCAAAAACTGTGGTAAAAATTGTGTCTTATAGTCTGAAAAATATGGTACTTGTGATTATCCAGGAAACCTGGAGGTGGACAGAGCCCTGGAACTCTCTGTGATATGGCTCATTTAGTCTTGGAGGATGGATTCTGATGTCTGTCTCTTTGTCCCCTTTCTTCTGTGGAGATCCCACCTCCCACTCTTTGGCCCAACACATCAAGGCAGGCTGGTGCACAGGAGGTTCTGGTAATATATATGACATTGCTGCATTTTTAGTTCTGCCTCAAATTGTGGAATAAGTGCTTTTCCCTTCAAATGGTTTCTGGCATTAGTAAACAGGGTGAAAAAGAGGAAGGCAGCAAAGTCCTTCATATTGCCCACCCCAAAATAGTGTAGTCTTCCATTTACCCCTTTGTAAATGGGGCTATATGAGCACCTATGTCAGGGTTGTGTGCAGATTGAAAATGCAGGTGTCTGTCCTACACTTGCACAGAGCCCGCAATGCATGTACTTAGCAGAGATCTCTATGACTGCTGGTGTTACTGCTGAGACTTCTGCTCTTATCACTTTCAGTTGCACAGCGAAGGATAACCCCCATTAGAATGCTCCTAATAACCCCCAGCCAGGATGGGTTGCCTTCCTGTGGAGCTATGAGAACCAGAGAGGCCTGGGTGAAGTTTCTTTCCAGTTTTCTCAACTTTAAAAAAAAATTCTCATCCTAGGACATTTTTTCATTGCTTTTAGAGAGAGGGGAAGGGAGAGAAAGAAACATAAATATGAAAGAGAATCATCAATTGGTGGCCTCCCATTCATGCCCAGGCTGGGGATTGTACATGTCTGAACCAGGGATTGAACCTGCAACCTAGGTATGTGCCCTGACTGTGAATTGAACCCACAACCTTTTGATTGCAGGATGATGCTCTAACCAACTGAGCCACACCACCCAGGGCCAGTTTTCTCATCTTTTAATGGTAATAATCACACTTAACTCATATGTGAAGATTAAATACTCCATGTAAACTATTCTGCAAATATCATATATAATTATTTAACCAGTGCAGAACTACTTAGCACAAGTGAGAGCCAGGCTGAGAAGCTAGGTTTGATCATTGTTTTGTTTTTGATTATTCTCCTAAATATCTGAAAGGCTCAGCTTTCTGGATTGCATGCATTGTTTCCTATACAGTGAGTGACCAGTTAACTCAGAGGCAGAAATGTTTACCATTTGTAGATTCAGGCTTTGTATCATAAAATTGTAAGCAGATGACCTTTTATTATAACATACACTTTCTGCTCACAAAAGACATTTTGAAAATTAGTCTTGTTTCTGGAAAGAGCAGATTGAAGTTTGCCATCAACCTCATTGTTTCCATTCTCTGGATCATCCCTGCTGGCACATGAGTTTGCCTACCAGGACCTGATTAACACCAGAGCATAGAGGTAGTGGTAGAATGAGTGGTCTGAACCCTCTGCTAAAGAGCTTCATTCACCCAGACCCATGACCCATGATGCTTTTCAGCTTTACTCATACTAATCTCCTCTGCATTTCTAAAGTCCCAGTTGTGATATTTGATGTTGCAGATTACTCTTAGTCACAGATGGAAAATTCTTGAAAAAGAAGAGATCAACCATTGAAAAGAAAAGAAGGGTTCAGCAGGTGAGAGCACCTGCATGGGTTAGGTTGGAAACCCTAAAGATTCCAGAAATACTTTTTAAACAATTAGTTAGATGTGATTCATTGTGGGTGGACAGGTGAATTATAATTTGCTGCAAAGTAGCAATAGTTTTAGTGAGTATGAAGTGCCAGACACTGCTGGAGGTGGGAGTCTGTTGTGTTCTGTGAATGGCCTTGTTGGTTTTTGGGGGCACAGGCCAGGCCTGTGACCCACCTGAGGTGCACTTTGTGTGTTGTGGTTCTTAGGCAAGTGACCAGGAGGTATCACTAACCAGTCTCCATGATTTTCCTGATAGCATCCCCTCCTCTTCCCTAAGGAGCATCTACATTTTGGCTAAACATTAGGAATTTAATATTTAATGTTAAAAGAGAAGCTGTTTAGAAAGTCTAGAAATCTTTCATATGCCTCATGGCAATTATGAGATCCCTGGGCCCCCCTTAAACAAAGAGCTTTGTTCTTTTAAAGCAATTACCAGAAGTAAAAAAGCAATAATGCCAGTAAAACTTTTAAAAGGCACATCTGCAGAAAGACGGTTTGAGTTCAGGCTGTCTCTGGATAGCTAGATAGCTAGCCATGACCTGGGAATACCCTGTGGTAAGAAGTGTCCCTACAGCCCTGTTCCTTTGAAAGCCCATCTGTGGTTGGTGGAGATGTTAGCACTTAGCTGACACTTTTGTCTGTGTGGGGTAGGAGACATTGCACCAGTGACATAGTTCTGTGAGAGAATAACTGCACTGTGAAGCTATTTGTTGAGTGTAGTTTGTTAGTATCTTTAGTAGCAAGTTGTAATTAGATTAGTCAAGTGATTGAATTGACTACATCTGGCAAAGCACTACAAAATAATTTTTCTTGTGAATCAACCCTTGTTTACTGGAAAGAAATCTCAGCATCTAGCATTTACACTGTGTTACCTGGCCCCATTCTGCTTTTCAGCTTCACCCATGCCATGTGCCACCAGTGAGCGTGCTCACCAGAAGTTTCACCCCTCCTCACTCACCTGTCTCTGAGGGTCCTGCAGTTTGGAGTGCCTTTCTTACTGTGGCAGCTGGGTCTTTACTGCATGTGAGTGTCTGCCAGCCACTCTTCCACTGCATTGCACAAATTCACTGTGGGGAAAGTGTTGCAAAGATGGCAGCAAGGTCAAGGGCAAGTAGCTGACCCTTGTCTCCAGAGACTGTCTGCTCGTCTGACTTTCTTCTCCCAGCGACAGCTGCTTCCCAGGATCTAGTGTTCTCCTTGTGAGCTCTGCTCTGTATACTTGGCTTGCTGTTTTCTTCCTTCCCATGCCCCATGCTAACTTCAAATCACCCTTCTTCAAAATTTTTTTTTCTCCCTTCTTCTAAGACAGGTTCCAATCCTTTCCATATCCAACAGGCTAGACCCATATAGTCTTTGCCAAAAATCCATTTTGGATAAGAGCAGGAGGTCTCTCTTTCTCTATTTTTACTGACATGATCAGATTTGTGTGCGCGTGCACATGTGTATCTGTTTTAAAAACTGTTAAAATTATACAGGTCTTCTGCAGATTAATTTTCATCCATCTGAATGTATGATTCATTTAGTTAAAAAATGAGATAATTTAGAATAATCTGACAGTAAACAAAGGGGAAGTGGGAGGGGATAATGGAGGAAAGTTTTCAGAAACAACTATAAAGGATGCATGGACAAAACCAAAGGGGTGAAAGCAAGCGGGGGAGGTGGGGATGGCTGGGGTGGGGGGTAAATTGCAGACAACTGTAATCGAACAACAATATAATAATTAAAAAATAAAAATAAAATATAAAAAAATGAGATAATATCCTCCTTGTATTTCCACACTTTACTATCTTCGGATAACATTAAAGAGCTTTCCATGTTAGTGCATATAGATTAAAAATTCTATTCAACTTTTGCATATAATGCTATACTATGAATTAATTTTTATATATAACCAATTCCATACTAATGGAAACACTGAAGACAAAGTGTATATTTCTATAAAATATGTTAATTACTTAACATTTCTACAGTTAAATTTTAAAAAGTGCTTTCTGTAGAAAGTCAAAATCTTATTTTTTAAGAACTCTGCCCTGTGAAGCATATTATAATCCTAGGAAGTTATGGTGAAGTTTGTTTTGTAAAATTACAAAGTCTCATTTCTAGTGTGTTTTTATTAAGTTTCAACTGAGTGAAAACTCTGTACCAAGCACTGTGCATGACACTGGGGACATGCAGAAATGAATGGGTCCCTGCCCTGAGGAGCATCATCCAATTTGGATCACTAGTTCATACAAGGCAAGGGAAACAAGTACTACTATTTTCTAAGAAAGGAATGATTAGTTTTGATGAGGGGACAGGCATAGGGTCCAGCCTGGGTCTGAGGACAGGTTGTGGGATGGGTGATGACTAAGACCTGGAGGATCCAGTCCCAGGTTGGAGGAGGCATTTGGGCACAGCTCTTCCCAACTGCAATGGACATCTGCAAGTAAGAGGAGGAGAGAGCAGCAAGTTCTTAGTATTACTGAAAGCTGGGTCAAAAGTCAGAAATTTAAAGTTGCCTTTAAAAGGTATAGAAACAATGTCCTGAAATCACATGGTCATATAGTTACTGGCCATGATACCTACCAGGTTTCTGAGTTTCAATGTTCTCATCTGTAAAATGGGCATAATAATGTCTACTTTATGCTGTTATTGTGAGCATTGGAAATAATCTCTTCATTTGGCTTAGCAATATCCTTCACCCAGAGTGGGCAGTCAGCAATATTATCCATCATTATATGGCTATGTTATATTATTAGTCCATTGTCAGTAACACTGACAATATGAAACTCAGGCTCAGAGAGATTTACTCTGTTCACTAATAAGTGGTAAATCCAGTCTGGTAACTGGGTTTTCTGACACCAAATTGCTGCTTGTGCTAACACACTATGTTTTCACTAGGCAAATGCTACTCAAAAGGGTCTTGTACCACATTTTACTGTTCCAAAAGAAATACTTCAGTCTAAAAAGTAAGTTTCTTCCAAAGTGTACAACTCAAATGTTTACTGTTAATGTGAAAAATCCAATATATATTATTAAACTGTATAACTGGCTGGTTTTGAAAATACTGAATATTTTTATTTTTATTTTTATGTATATATGTATGTATGTATGTATTCTTCAGTTACAGTTGTTCTGCCTTTGTTCTCATTGCTCACCCCAACCCTGCACCCCCACTCCCACAGTCAATGCCCCCATTGTCTGTGCCCATGAATCCTCTATTCATGTTCCTTTGCTTGCCCCTTCCCCTTCTTTCCCTTGTTATGCCTCTTCCCTATCTCCTCTAGTCACTTTCAGTTTGTTTTTTATTTCCAGTCTCTGGGTCTGTTTTGCTCATTTGTTTGTTTGTTTTTGATTAGGTTCCACTTATAGGTCAGATTATATAATATTTGTCTTTCACTGCCTGGCTCATTTCACTTAGCATAATGCTCTCCAGTTCCATCCATGCTGTCACAAAGGGTAGGAGCTCCTTCTCTCTTTCTGTTGTGTAGAATTCCATTGTGTAAATGTACCACAGTTTTTGATCCATTCATTTACTGATGGGCACTTAGGTTGCTTCCAGTACTTGGGTATTGCGAATTGTGCTGCTATGAACATTGGGGTGCATAGGTTCTTTTGGATTGGTATTTGAGGGCTCTTAAGGTATAATCTCAGCAGTGGAATTTGCAGTTCAAAAGGCCATTTTTAGTTTTTTGAGGAAATTCCATACTGTTTACCACAGGGGCTGAACCAGATTTCATTCCCATCAACAGTGTACTAGGATTCTCTTTTCTCCACAACCTCTCCAGCACTTGTTTGTTGATTTGTTCATGATGACCATTATGACTAGTGTCAAGTGGTATCTCATTGTGGTTTTAATTTGCGTTTCTCTGATGGCTAGTGATGTTGAGCATCCTTTCATATGTCTATGAGCCCTCTGTATGGCCTCCTTGGAGAAGTGTCTATTCAGATCCTTTGTCCATTTTTAATTGGATTATTTGTCTTCCTGGTGTGGAGTTGTGTGAGTTCTTTATATGTTTTGGAGATCAAACCCTTGTCCCCTTGTCCAAGGTATCAGTGGAAAATGTATTTTCCCATTCAGTTCATTCACTTCTCATTTTGCTGATGTTCTATTTAGTTGTGCAGAAACTTTTTATTTTGTTGAAGTCCCATTTGTTTTTTCTTTCCTTTATGCCTCTTGCTCTAAGGGACATATTGGTGAAAAATTGCTGTGTAGAATATCTGAGATTTTCCTGCCTATGTTCTTCTCTAGAATTGTAATGGTGTCATGACTTATATTTAAGTCTTTTATCTATCTTGAGTTTATTTTTGTGTATGGTGTAAGCTGGTGGTCGAGTTCCTTTTTTTCCTGCATGTAGCTGTCCAGATCTCCCAACACTTTTTGTGGAAGATACTATTTTTACTCCATTTTATGTTCCTGTCCCCTTTGTCAAATATCAATTGGCCATACAGACATGGGTTTATTTCTGGGCTCTTTATTCTGTTCCATTGATTGGTGTGTCTGTTCTTATGCTAGTATTATACTGTTTTGATTACTGTAGCCCTATAATATAGTTTGATATCAGGTATTATGATCCCTCCTACTTTGTTCTTCTTTCTCAAAATGGCTGAGGCTATTCAGGGTCATATATGGTATTTATGGTTCCATATAAATTTTTGTAATGTTTGTTCTATACCTGTAAAATATGTCATTAGTATTTTAATAGAGATTGTGTTGAATCTATAAATTGCTTTGAGCAGTATGGAGATTTTGATGATGTTAATTTTTCCAACCCATGCATACAGTATATGCTTCAAGAAATTAAGGAAAACACAAATACATTGTTTATTTATTTTTATGTACTGGTGCTTTTGTTTCCACTGGACAGACACATAAATACAGGCTAAAGCTTATATTTATATTTTTTCCTGCAATTCATACTCCAACCAATAGCTTAGGAACACAGTTATGGTCTCCTATGATAGTGATTATTCAAGTTTCATGGTTTAACATTGTTTTAATTAAGAACTACATACATTTTCTTATTCTACTTTTTTTTTACTTTGTTATGCTTTATATAACCTTGTTTAAGTATGAACCTGAACTTCATACTTATGACTTTTTAATGATGGATATTCTTTCATATATGGTTGTTTAGTAAAGCTGATGATTCCTCAACTGTTAGAAGAATATTTATTTATTACTCTTCTCTTTTGCTTGCCCGTACATGAGATGGCTCAGTTTACTGAAGTGATAGAGAAAAAACCCACAATGCTATTTTCATAATATAAAGTACTTGAGCACATTCTGTTTTCTTTAAGCAGGAGACTGTGAACTTTTAGGGGTATGTTTTATTGATAGAAAAGAGTGTTCTTTCAGTATATAAATAGAACTGAATTTACTTCAAATTAGGGAAAGGACTAATGAATTTTGATTTTTTAGTTATCACAACTGCAGCACATATGAGAGCTAGATTCTGTTCTGACATCTTCCATGGTGTGTGTTTGTTTCCAAATTGAGCCACTGAGAGCTTCAAAGAGCCCCATTCAAAGTGAATATCTGACTTTTAATATGGAATAATCCTACTGATTTTTTCCTGTTGTCAAATCACTCGGTCATTCAAAAAAAAACAACTGCATATGCTAAAACTAGGGAAAAACATTTTTGTTTGCTTTATAGCTCTTGTTTGTTTCTTAGAACATACATATTACACTGAGTTCATCATTCCTGGAGGGCAGCTGTGAAGTTCTGACCAAATGTGATTTCACTGCCCAGATAGTTGAAGACAATGATGGATTGGAATTTGAGTGTTTACTTTTGGTTTTTGAGATCCATTTCCCAAACACAATATGGTGAAAATAAAGTTACATACTTTATTTTCCCCCCAAATCACTGGGTATATATTATATAAAATGTAGTCCTTGATTTAATATCCTCATGTTTCAGGAATTGACTCAGTTGTCTCTTTGTAATAAAATATAAAAATTTCACAAAACAGATCTATGATATGTGAAACTCACAGGTCTTCTGGTTTGTGGGTGAAAACAAGAAAAACCAATTGCAGTTGCCCTCTAAATACAGCTGTTCCCCAAGATGCTTTGGCTCTGTCTTGTAACACAGAAGACTGAGTTTTAGTTTAGAGAGGACAAAGGTCAAGTCCTTGATACTAATGAATGAAGGTCATGATGGCCCATTATGACAGATGCATGGGACACTAAAAGATCAGCATCATGGAAAATGTTGTGTCTTAGGAGAGCTTCTAAGAGACAAAAAAGTGAAATTCTTTTAAGTCAATGTAGATGAGATATAATATTTAGGTGCTAGTATGAAGTAACACTTAGCACCTTTGGAAAATCATAGCAATATCAAGTCGAGTTTTCTATTCACTGCAGCATTGTTCACAATAGCTAGGCACAGAAACCACAAAAGTGTTGATTGACAGATGAATGGATAAAGAAAATGTAATCTATATTTATATTTATATCTACACACACATATAATATTATTCAGCCATAAAACAGAAGGAAATCCTGCCATTTGCAACAACATGGGTAGACCTTGAGGGAATTATTCTAAGTAAAATAAGTCAGCCAGAAAAAGACAAATACTGTATAGCATGCCTTATGAGATAGCTCCTATGCTGAATGATCTCATTGTGGCTTAGAAAATCTGGATCCCTTCCCATTTAAAAATTTCTGTTTTCTTTTCCTTTTTTAAAATTTTTTTTTCTCCTTTAAAAAATTTTTAGCCTGATAAAAATGAAATGTTCTTTTCTTGAGGTCAGGTATTTAAAGGTCATCCAGTTTAAACATAAGCATCTGTATAACCCATAATAAATGAATCATCATCCCTTTGTCTGTATTGAGGAACATTGACTAGTGGCGTACCCCTCTTTGGAAAATACATGACGCTTATGGGCCTTTCCTTATTGTCCTGGCAAAGATTGTTTGCCAGGAGTCTGGTGTCCTGACTTTTCCATTTTCAGAGGATAAAGAAAATTATTTGTCTTTAAAATTAAAATCTGTTTTTAAAACATTGACTAAATGTCCTATTAAATTTAAGAGCAGGAACTTAATTCAAAAATACACTTACAAATTTGTTGCCTGTTGCTGAGGCTTATTACGAATATGACTTTTTATTCTTTTGTTAGTTACTTGGCTGAAGAATTTGAATCCCTGTAAAAGCTGTTCTTTCCAGCACCTAGGGGTAACTCCTGTGAGGTTGAGAGCTGGTAACTTTGGGTGCCCTGGGGCACAGATGCAGCATATTATTATAGGTTAGTAGTCTGTGTACTTTCACTTATCCATTCTCATGAACCATTAGAATGATATGAATTCATTAAATCCACAAACTAATTTTTGTTAGGGGTTTTAATATCTTCTCTGGAAAAATGTTTCTAGCATGACCAGTAAGTAGCCAAATAAGTGGCCCCTCTTGCCTGTCTCTGGAAGACAAGTTTCTTGTGCTTGGAGAGATGGAAATATTGGGTGACAATGGTGAAGTCAGGCTGGTTGAAGGAGGAAGGAGTAGGGGAGAGACTCTACTAGAATGATGACTCAAGAACAAACTACCCACTTCTGAATAATTTAATTCCCATCATGGAAGTCTTCAGGAAAAGGGTAAGAACATTGATATTTTTTTCAAAAAATATTTATCAAGCACATACTATGTGGCAGGCCCTGGACCAGGCTCTGTGGATTCAGTAAAGGAAACAGTAAAACCAGGAGCTTAGAGTCTATGGACATACAAACAAATAACCACAGAGATGAACGTGAAAGAACATCTGTGGCAGCAGCTACAAAGGAAAAGCAAGCGGAGCTGTGAAAGCACAAAGTGAACAGGCCTGACCTAGATGGGGGTTCAGGAAAGACTTTCTTGTGGAAGTCATATTTCAGCTGAGATCTAAAGGGAACATAGGATTTCACTTGTCAAAGGGGCCCTGTGGTGATGGCAGGGGTGGGGAGAAGAATGATACCTTTGAAGGACTGAAAGCACACGAGGTAGCTGGTGTTTGAATATCCTGAGGTGGCACTGTGCTGATGAAGCTAATGACTTTGGTAGGCTCGGAGAACAGGTACTGAAGGGATTTAGGCAGAGGGTGATACCATCAGATTTGCATTTGGTAAATAAATTTCTATGCATCATGTTGAGAACAAATGTAGTGAATTGGTAAGCTAGTTATATAGAGACAAGCTGAGAGGTGAAGGCACAGGCAGGCAGTAGGCTTATGATGGGGTGAGGGCAGGTCACCCCAGAATGTGTTACACTGGCATGTGGATTATTATGAGCTGAAGACAATGAATCTGAGAGCAGATCTGAGAGCAGCTTTTCAACTTCCCCTTATCTACTTAAAAGAATTTAGATAGCAGACTTACTCCAGGAAAAAAGCTCTTATCAGAGATAACATTTTACATCAGAATAACTTATCTGCCTAAAATGGCAAACCATTTGTTTACCAAACATTTGATCTTCTCATCTTCCTGTGAATTGTCTCCCTCCATTTTGAAGTTCCAGACCCCTTAGTTTAGGATGGCATATAAACCTCAATTACCTACCTGGCTGCCAAAGAGCCTCTAATGTCTTTGTGGGGCCCCCATATGTACGAAGTTAAATTTGTGTTTATCTTATTAATCTGTCTTATACCAATTTAATTATTAGGCTAGACAAAGAACCTAGAGAAGAAGAAGGGAAAAACTTTCCTTCTCCATTCATGGTTTCTAATATTAGGATGGTTGTGGTTATGGAGATCTAGAAGATACTCAGGAAGGAAACCCTTCTTGACTTGGAGATGGATCATTTACGTGGAGCTAGAGTAAGAAAAGCTATAGATGGACTCCTAGGAATTGGACTTCACTAAATGGTTGCATGGTAGTTTTATTCTCTCATTTAGGGACCACTGGAAGATGAGTTATTTGGGGGGAAATATTATGAATTTAGATGTGTGTAATATTGAATTTGCAGTATATACTTCTGATATTTTAATGGAAACATTTGAGGGTAATTGACTATATAGATATGTATTGCAGAAGAGCAAATGAGATTGGATTTAGGAATTTGGGAGTCATTGTATGGCCATGGGTACCAAGAGAGTATGAAATGAATGAACTATCAATAAACTTTGAGAATTCAGCATTTAATAACTGAGCAACAGAAGATGAGTCAGCAAAGAAGACTGAGAGGAACATGTAGGAGAAAAATCTATAGACTATAGTTTTCCTGGAAACTGATAGAAGTTGGTATTTCAGGAAGAAGAGGATAATACTCAATTGTGCCAAATGCTACAAATGGTCAAATAAGATGAGCACTGATAAGATTCCACTGGATTTAGAAACATGGAGATTGTTGGTAAGCTCAGGGAAGTTAACTTTGGATATTAAAGTGAAATCCAAGTATAGGGAAATTTTCACCCAATACAAAATATAACAATATCTTTTGAGCACTAAATATAAATTGAAATTCCAAATAAATATTAATCTCTGGCCTGGTTGAGTTCACAAAGAGATATGCCATATGAGTATTGTTATAAAGGTTTGTAGCTTTCTGGACAAACAATGGTATGTTTAGGGAAGAAAGGTAACAAATCTAACCGTAGAGAGAAAAAAGTAACTGGAAGACCTGAATGTTAATCTTTGGTCCTCCTTTAGCTAACTTACCTAACTCCCCTTCAGCAGATCCACTTGCCTGTCTAAACTGTAGCTCTTGACTGTGAAAGCCTTCTCATTAGGAAATAATTCCTTGAGTTCCTTGTGTACCAGTGAAGAGAACCCTCCGGGGAGGGTTCTCTTCATGGGACCAGAAGGACATGAGCAAAAGTTCCATTCTATGACCAGCTCTGCAATATAATGGGAGTGATATGCACAACTTTTCTGAGTTTCAGTTTTTTTTACTTGAAAACATAGGTGCTCCAGGTTTTTTCCCCTAAGGCCATTTGCAGTTTTGAAATGAAAATAATTAGGTTCATCAAAGTGAACAACTAGTTTTGTCTGCTTAATTAAACTGACTAGGCATTGTACTAATATCTTCATCATTGGGTGAGTAAATTCTTTTAACATTTTTTTCTAAAATCAGAATAGTTTGTCTTCCCACTTGTCTTTTAATCCTCTTTGTATGTGTTCAAGGGAGCTGTTGCTAACTCTTTCCAGTGGGCAAGATCATCTTTACTCTCCTGAGGTGTTTTTTGTGTAATAGTGGTCTGTTCCTAACACCAAGGCCCACATTTTCAGGAATAAACATAGCTGGGAATGGATGATGGCCTGGTTTCATAAAACCTCTAAAGAACATTAGATAATGTTCATGGTAGAAGTAAAACTTAATTATCTTCTGTGCCAGCAGTTTTTATGTCTCATAAGAGATTCTATTGGAGGGATTACTGAGTATTTCAAAGATGTTTAGAAACAATGCAATGAAGGGATTGTCTTCAACAGAAAGTCATTAAACGTTTATGGTTTTTGGTGGGTCTATCAAAACCACTTAGGTACAATTGTTTCATTTTGGACTCAATTAAAAAGAACTATTGAAAGGAGCTAACTTTGCATCAAAGGGGTAGATATACTTGAGTACTGAAAACTTGCTGAATTCTGGAAGAATAGGAACTTAGAGAATTTTGCCTCATTGGGAAAAATAATTGGAAAGGCAATTTTAGTCACTTTCTGTTCTATAGGGCCTTTGGAATAATTAAAAGCATAGTGATTTAAGCTGACTGTGGATATATTGGGATAAATATCAAATGTAGTTTGAGTAAGGTAATCAAGTTTTAAAAACATTAAAACCTTAGGGAAAAAAAGCAACTATTAAAAGTTAATCTGCTGATTAAATGGCTTTTGCTCAGCAAATAAAATCATCAACAAAATGAAAAGGCAACCTATTGAATGGGAGAAAATATTTGCAAATAATTTATCTGATAAGGGGTTAATATCTAAAATGTATAAATAAGTCACACAACTTAATAGCAAAAGATCACACAATCTGATTAAAAGGTGGGCAGAAGACCTGAATAGACCTTTTTTCCAAAGAACATGAACAGATGGCCAATGGTACATGAAAAAATGGTATATGTGGTGAAATGTTACTTAGACATAAAAAGAATGAACTCTTGCTGTCTATGACAACATGGGTAGGCATTATGTTAAGTGATATATGTCAGAAAAAAACAAATACCCTATGATCTTACTTATATTTGGAATCTTAAAAAAACAACAACAACAGCTAACCAACCAACCAACCAAACAAACAAACTAAACTCATAGATACAGAGAACAGATTGGTGTGTGTCAGAGGCAAGGGGTGAATGGTGAGTGAAATGAGTGAAGGGGTCAAAAGGTACAAACTTCCAGTTTTAAATAAATAACTCCTGTGGATATAATGATCACTATAGTTAATAAAATTGAATTGCCTATTTGGAAGTTGTTAGAGTAGATGTTGAAAGTTCTCATTACAAGAAAAAACTGTAACTATGTATGGTGACAGATGTTAAGTAGTGTACAATAAGTGATAATTTTGAAATATGTAAAAGTATCAAATTATTATGTTCTATACCTGAAACTAATATAATGTTATATGTAAACATTCCTCAATTTAAAAAAGTCAGTGTACTGCAATATGTTTATTACATATATTATAAACATGCAGGAAACAATATAATAGAGCACTGTTGGTTACTTTTCTGCATGTCATGGTTACTTTTGAGATCTGATGAAAGCTGAGTGTCTTCTGTGAAGACAAGGCTCATGCCCACAAAGCCAGGCACACTGCCCCAAATCCCTTGGGCGGGTTTAGGCCATTAACCAACAGTGACCCACATAATAAGATGCAAGGTGGCTCATGCAGTGTTTCAGCATAAGGGTGGTGACTGTGACACTTCTTATTGGGTAGTTACCTGCTGACACATTCTTGTATTCTTATAATGCAAAACAGAAAGGCATAATAAGAGGCAGGAGTGAGAGACTTATAGGAGAAAAAAGCTAAAGCAGAGAAACTGTATAATGGGAATGATGGAGTCAGTTGAAAGGAACTGTGGGTATCTGCTTCTGTTATTCAAGATGACTTCATTTTGCTGCATTTAGACAATGAGGGGCATATTCCATTTCCCCATTAGGCCTGGTTGTGCAGCTTTTGAGATGTTTTTAGAGCTTCCTTTAATCAGGAACCTAAATCTCTAACATCTACAGCAGTGCTCCTCAAAATTTCCAACCAAAGTATCCCCAGTAATCTGAGAGTCATGATTCTCAGGGGAGAAGGGGAAACCTGAAGGTCTGGAGACCTGGGCCAAAGCTACTGATAGCAAATGGGACATTTCTTCATTTTTCTTATTATCTCAAAAATGTACCAGATTTTCATATTTCAATCTATCATGTCCTTATTTCAATATAGGAAGACAATTTTCCAGAAAACTGATCCAATAAGAAAATATGTTTCTGTTTGTCTATCACATTTGAAGAATTGATTCAAGCATCCTGGCACAGCTCTGCTCTTTATAAACTAAATAGCCAGAAACAAGATGACCTCATCTTTTCCCAGAAAGCAGAGATAGTCAGTTGCAGCCTCTTGCAAGATTGCAAGAGGGTCTATAAGCCAAGTGGTAAAGTTCTACTGGTTCAGCTGGTTCTGGGATCCTAGTAAATAGTCATAATTTCTTTGTTTTACCACCTATTTAAGATTTTCTCACTAGTACTTCAGCTGATCTGGGTAGTTTGACCAGGCCTTTAACCCCGAGAGGTCTGAAATCTTAGTGCATTGCTCTGATAGGGGTGTGGTTGTAGACATTGCCATTTACGCTGTCGTGGAAACACTTGAGGAGCTGTAGGGAAAGCTGCAGATACAGAGAGATGTATAAACTAGATCTGACATGGTACCCTCTGTGTACAGTGGCTCATATATTTTGCTTTTTTTTTTCACATCATGTTTCATAGCTGTATTTCTAAGTAACAATAGAATTGACACTTGAAACAGATCATTTTTGGCTTGTGTACAGTATTTAAGAATACTAATATGTCAAAATGTCTTTAGTTAGTATTCAACTGCAAGAGATTTATCTCCACAGTGTTTTTTGGCTCACAGCTTTTGGAGTACCCATCTTAGTTGGATATAACTTCTGCATGACCTTTCCAGACATTTGAAAGTATAGGGTAAATGATTATATCTTAGACTAAAAAAACACACTCAATGTTATATTGGCTTATAAAATAGAGAACATAAAATTATAAAATTTGAAAACCAGAGATCTCAATAATTATCTAAACTTATTTAATATATTAAAAATAATTCCAAAGATTTAAAATTATATGTTTTACCATGATCATAATAAGATGTGCTAATACATGTAAGTCCCTAATGTATGTTGTGTACCATGGTAGGCATTATATATGTATGGCTTCTTAAAATAATATCTATTGCTATCCACAATTTACAGATGAGAAAACATATCTAACCAGTAGTAAAGCTGAAACTCAAAATCAAGATTGTGTGGTGGCAAAGCCCATGCTCACAATACTATAAACACTTGCACCCAGAGCAATTAAGAGGCATGCAGGAGCACCCTTAGATGACAGGGTGGAAGAGCTGTGCCAGTCCGTTATTATGCTGGACCCAGTGAAATGTCAAACATCAAAATTCCTGAGTCTAAGACCAAGAACTAGATTTTACCACACAGCTCATACAGTTGCAGCTTTCCAATTTTATGAAAGCATTTTGAAAGTACTTTCTCTTCAAACCATTTAAACAGATTAACCAGCAACCCAACAACTTAAACTATAGGTTGGCTTAGTTAAAATATTTAATCACAGTTAGGTATTTAGATGTTATTTCTCTATTGAAATATTTTCCAAAAGGATATTTTTGTCAAGTAAATGGGTAAAGGTAAAATATCTGATACATAGATTTATTCATTGGACAGAATTTGTTACATTTCCTATGGATAAGCAGAGTTCTTGTGGTATAATGACAAGAAATAGAAATATCCATTCACACAATGATTATTTACTCATTTTTCAAAGGTTTATTGAGCTCCTACCATATACCAGACTGACTGTCTGTTTCTGTGAACACAAATAGGCACACATCAGTACGTTGCAGATTGCTTTAAAATGTTATTGAGAAAGCATATGCACAGTACATCTGTACAAGTAGTGGTTTTTAGAAATTTCCCATTATCTGCTATAGTTATTTAAGGCTGCCTAAATCCTGAAAAATTACATCAAAGACCTGGGGATGTCATCCTACAATTACAGAGTGTTAGATTTGGAAGTACATCATAGATACTTTTTTTGTCCTTCAAAAGGAGAAATAAGACAGGGAGTAACATGAGTTGGAGGAGGTCACAGAACTAGTTAGGGATGTAGGCAGGATTGAAAACTAAGTCTCTTGATTTCCATCATATTTTTATTTTACTGTACTACTGAAAAAAGCCACACCTACAAGGTGATACTCCTACTTAATACATTTCAGATATATAATAAGTTACTAACATTTTCCTACATCTGAACATTTCCTATGAAGCTCACAATCCTCCAAATAATTTCAAATGGTTGACATACATTGTCAAGAAATTCTTCATTATAAATAAACTAAATACCTCATTACTGTACCAAATGAAACTAAATATGTAGTTTAATTCAGCATTTGCTTTGTGTTGTTTTCAATGAAAAAGTGAAACAATTGATGATTACATTAATTTTGATAAATGTTCATGATGATAACAGTAAATTGCCTCAACTTTTGGAAAATTTTGGGATGTATTTTAAGCTACTTGAAGCAACGAGTAATTGTTCAATTTTAAATAGATACATTTATATATGTAAAAAATATATATGGTCAAATCTTGATTGACTTCAACTTTGGATGTCTTTCTTCTTTTATATTATGTATATTGTGGTATAGTACTTTGGTTTCCCAGGAAACAGACTCTGAGATTTACATGTAGATGGTTGAATGGGAAAGGCTGTTGGGGAACTGCACCTATAAGAGGTGAGGGAACCAGGATTGGGCTGAGAAGAATTTGATTGTGGTGTGGCTGCATTGAGGCCTCAGCCCATCCAGTGAGGAGTTCTGGGGCTAGCTTGCTCTTCAGAGCTCTCTGGCCCTGAGACCAGGAGTCTATGTCTCTTTGTGTACCACTCCCTCATTATTGGAAGGGGGCTGCCCCTGGGAAAAGATGAACTTGGGTGAAGTGGTTTTTTAAGCTGAGGGCAATTCTTGAAGAAGGACTCAGCTGCCAGCACTTGCAGTGGCTGGGGGAGATTGAAAGCTGCAGTCTTAACCGGGCACGCTGGGTAGATGCTAAAAGGAATAAAATGATTTTGGAAGATGGAGATATGAGTTATAATTTGAATATGTTTTCTCTTTCACTTTCACAAGGCAATTATATAGTCTTTTGCCAGAAGGTAGATGTGTAAATGGCATATAACAGCCACCTCCTTCTTTTTGATTATTTGGAGTTCTGCTTGGGAAGCCCAGAAAATGAGTGCAGATCAATAGCTGCATTGAAACATTTTTTTTTAATTAAAGATCAACTTTAGAGCAGAATTTTGGAAATGGGCCCAGTTCTCTACTGATTTACAAAATGTCTGGAGGATGAGACCAAAAGCAGTAACATGAATCAAAGGGCTTGGGCACTGAGGTGTGGGTGTGTGGGAGGACAGGAGCGGGTCCTTTAAGATTAAGCATTTCCTGTGTGCTCTGGTATCACAGCAATGAGAAATGCTTTTGGGAGGTGGATCCAGCTTGAATGTAAAATAGAGAAATTAGGAAATAAAATAGGAGTTTTAAAGAAAATATTTATAGGTTAGGAACGTAAACACTCAAAAGTATCGACTCTAAAAATTAAAAAAATCTCAATGTCCATTTTTATGGAAAGAATATTTATTTTCTATGCTATTCATAATCATCAAGTGTGTTTAAAGACATTTGTAACATATTTGAAGTCCTCTTGGGCCCTAGGATGTTGATGGTCAGAGGACACTGACAACTATGGACTAACTGAAAAAGAGAGGGTGTTTAGTCTGGATCACTCCTAACAAGAGAGCTGCTGATAGCCTTTGAAGACAAAATTTTGACCTGTAGGTAAGGCATGAACTGATATGTTGTTCCAGAAAAAAGTCCAGGAAGCAATAAGCAGACACAGGGAGACAAATTTCGACCTAAGACAGGAGTTCCTCACATTCAGATGTACCCACCCCCAAGTGGACTTGGTCAAACAGAGACCGAAGGACATCACTGGGACTTGCAGAGCCTTTTCCTCTATTTATCTGCTAGAGGAAAAGGCTTTGCAAATATTTCCTCTATTTACCTTGCTTATCCTAGGATATTATTACTCTGAGTCCTCAAAGATACATTTTCCTGCATTCTACCCTTGCTCTTTTCTCAGTTTCAGTTAGCACCATCATGACCACAGCTAGTGCAGAACTAAGGCTGGCTCAAATTTGGCTTGGCCTCTGCCATTCAGTCTTGTTGTAGGTGCAGCATTGGGCATAAAGCAGGGCATGTAGTGAAGAGTCTGATTTGGAATAAAGCATTTAGTTTGAATCTTGCTGTTATGCTTTGGGTAAGCTATTTCCCTTTTCCAAATGTTAGATTTCTTTCATTAAATGGCCACAATAATAGGTAGCCTTAGAATGTCTCTGTGAAAGTTAGGTGAGGTATTATTTCAAAGTGCCTAGTTTGATACTTAGCCCAAAATAGGCAACCACAAATGTTTACTTCTTTCTCCAGGACCCCTCATATTTCCTATCTAATTCCAGTTACTGTAGGATCAACATAATGCTCTGTAACTTCAACTTCACTCTGGTACCACCTTTTGTCAAAATTAGATTTCAGAGGTTTGCTGCCAAAAGAAGTCAGGAAGGAAAACAGAGAGTCCAAGAGGTTAAGGCTGCATGGCTGGATATTTCTCATCATAACTGAAACCAAATGCATCATCTTTCTCACTAAGTTGCCTCCTTTGTTCTTTACTTTTCTTGTGATACTCATATCTATATCCTCTGTCTTTGACCCCATCCCTAATCCAAGTCCTCTAAGGTGGCTGGAGAGGTGAGCCAGTGTCTCTGGAGACACTATGAGGCTTCATGTAGGCAGGGTAGAGGCCTGGGGCCTGGAAGGGCAGAGAGCAGGATGGGATAGGGTACAATGAATGGGAGTAGATGAGGGATTAGGGTCTAGCAACATCCTTTCAGACTGCATTGTCCTCTCGAGAAAAGCCTCAGTACCTGTGGTCTCCCCTTAACTTCCTATGCTCTGAACATGTCTGGGTATGTTGGCCTGGAAAATGGACATAGACACCTGTAATTTCAGTGCACTTTGGGAAGTGCTCTTCTAAAAACTCAAGAGATCATTAAAACCTGATACGACAATTTAAATGAGAAAGAAAAACATAAATATTTGCAAGGAACTCAGTACAATTCCTGTTTGATGATTTTATTAAAAACACCAGTGACTCTATTCATTGTTGAGTTTTTGTTTGCATAAATCTGATTATAAACTAAAGACATGTCTCTGTGAGGGAGGATGCCTCTCATTGGTTTCATGTGCCTACCACCCCATGCTGGGGGTGCTGCTAGCTCACCTGACACTCTCCTCTCTGGTAGCCTAGGGCCACTGCAGCTGTCTCCTCCTGGAGGGACCAGGGAGTAATCTGTACCCTTTAATTAGCCAATAACCAACTGACAGTGAGTAAAACGGCCTCCTGATCTTATCTAAGGACTTAGAGGTCTCTGGTACAATTTATCTCCAGAAGCCCCCCCAGGGGATCAGGCTGAAGCCAGATTTAGCAGGAAACCACATCCTTCCTTACTTTGTTTTTCCCTTTGCCGTAGGCTCCCCTCATTCCCTTACAAGTTTCTTATGAGAGCACACATTAATTAATTTCTGGCACAAATATCCCCTCTCAGATTCTGCTTCTGGGGCACTTGCCCTGAGATGCTGTTACAATCTATTCCTTTAATGCTCTGCACACCTCATATCCCCTAGGTTGAAAGGAATCCCATCTAACATGACACTTTTACAACTGCAAACCCACTTACTGCCCCCAAAAGAAGAAGCAAACCAAACTGAATCCCACCACCACTCCTCTAGGGGTGATATTCTGGAGCCACTGTTCTCAGAGTCTGATATCCATTCCTCTCTTTCTGTCTTGGTCAACTTCACATTTCCAAAAGGAGGAAAGGTGAACCAGCCACCAACACTATGAATGTCACCTGTAGCTTAGGAGGCTAGAGGTTTGTACAGATATGAAAAAATAAATGAAAAGGCTAACAGTTGTCATAAACATTAGTTTGTTGAATAATTTATTTGATAAGAAATGAAATTTCTTGGTCAGTAAAACAAGGACCACAGATCTGTCCTCAGAGAGAGGTCCTTCCAAAGCACAGGAAGGACTTTTGTCCATGTGGAAGTGGAGGAAGGAGATCTTAGTCCATTGTCAGTTGTTAACATTTGTGCTTGTGCTTGGAGATTTTAAGTGGGTGGTACTTTGAAGAATTTTTCTTGCAGTACCAATCTTGTAAAACTGTAGTCAGCTGTCTGCTAGTTTTGTTTTTGAGAACTATGTTTGTCAAAAACTAATGTCAGGAATATTGCTGAGACATGCTTTATGAATCTCCTGGACTGATAAACCCCAGGAATAAGCCATACCTGTGAAGCTTCTGATTTTTAGTGGAAATTCTGGGGTTTACCTATTTTCATGTTTTCTCTTAATGACCTCAGAGCTTGAGCAGGGTATGATGGGTTGGAGTTTTGGCATGGGTTGCAGAGAGCACTTTTCAAACCTGCTTTTAACTGTTGCCAAAGTATCATTACAGTCAAATGAATATTACAAAGGGAGGCATCATCATTTTTACTTGGTGAGGGAGAGGTACATTGTGAAGAGTTTGCTAAACTTTCTGGCTCTTTTTATGTATCCTAATTCCAATTGCTAATAATTCTTAGTTTCTGAGTTAGTACACACACACACACACACACACACACACACACACACACATGAATTGGATCACTGCCATTTGTCACATCTAACAGTGGAGTTTGTGAATTGGAGCCCTCTGACCTCTTCTATTTTCCCTCTTCCATTGGCTTCCACTGCTGGTCTTTATCATCTGGTCTTTATCTATGAGTCTGTCTCTATTTTGCTTGTTAGTTCAGTCTGTTCATTAAATTCCACATATAAGTAAAATCATATGGTATTTGTATTACTCTGACTGGGTTATTTCACTTAGCATAATGCTCTCTAGGTCCATTCATGCTGTTGCAAAGGGTAAATGTTTCTTCTTTTTTATGGCCAAGTAATATTCCATTGTGTAAAGATATAATAACTGTTTTATCCACTCATGTAATGCTGGACATTTAAGCTGCTTCCAAAACTTGGCTATTGTAAATAAGGCTATAACGAACATAGAGGTGCTTATATTTTTTCAAATTAGTGTTTCAAGTTTCTTTGGATATATTTCCTGAAGTGGAATTGCTGGGTCAAAAGGAAGTTCCTCTTTTAATTTTTTGAGGAAAGTCCATGCCATTTTCCACAGTGGCTGCACCAATTTGCGTTCCCTCCAGTAGAGCACAAGGGTTTCCCTTTCTCCATATCCTCACCAATACTTGTTTGTTGATTTATTGATTATTGCCATTCTGACAGAAACAAGGTGATATCTTATTGTAGTTTTAATTTGCATTTCTCTAATGATTTATGGGGGGGGGGCTCCACCTGCAGGGCCCCCCTGGCCACCATGGATGAGAATAAGTCTACCAAGACATGATCTGCTTGGGGAGAAAAGGTGGCCCATCTCTCAAAGGAGAAGGGTCAGGAACCTGTTCCTCAATGGGCTTTTATTGGGTTTAATTTGCATAGGAGTACAGGGTGTATATGTAGAGCTCATCAATCATTGTCAGGCAGAAATGATTAAGCAATAGATAACACTCAAATAACTCCAAGGGCTTATTCTGAGTCAGGTCAGATAGTTAAAAGGCATAAAACTTTGGGGAACAAACTCTCTTCATGCTTGACCCTTATCATTTAAATTGAGAGTATTAACAAACTAGGTTTCATAGGATTTTATGCATTCTTTCTTAGGCCTGATTGCCCTAAGGAACCCATCCTCTCCAGCACAAGGCCTCACCCACTTCCAGCATTGTTTCAGGCTTAAGTCAGGCAGGGGAAGTAAGGCAGCCAAGAGATTAGGAGACTTCTTGCAGGCAGAATGAGGACTCAGGCTATGTCAAAGCCCAGGGGCAAGGGTCTGTCACCCCCTTTATCCATAGCCCCAAGTCCTTCTCCAAGGGCCCCCTTGTGACCGTGCGTATCTTAGGTTGTCCCTCCCTTGAGAAATCTTACCTGTCATTGGCTAACTGGTCATGCACTGGGGGCCAGGCAGGGTGAAGTAAAGTGGACAAAGGCAGTGCTCCTGCCAGGGAGATAAGCTTTGTCTCCTAAGTGGTTTATGGTCCTAAGGTCTTTTTACTCAGCCTTAGCCACAAGGGGTTACAGGTTTTGAAACCAGGCAGGGAGGTTCCCAACAATGATTAATGGCATTGAGCATTTTTTTACATATGTATTGGCCATCTGTGTGTCCTCTTTGGAGAAGTGTCCTTTGCCCACTTTTAATCAGGTTTTTTTTTTATTGTGTTCATGTTGAGTTTTATAGTTCTTTATAAATTTTGGATATTAACATCTAATCAGATCATTGGAAAATATGTTCTTGCATGCATTGGGTTGTCTTTTAATTCTGTTGATGGTTTCCTTTGCTGTGCAAAAATTTTTCATTTGATATAGCCTTATTTGTTTATTGTTTTCTTTTGTTTTCCTTGCCCAAGGCAATATATGAGAAAAACTATTGCTACAAGAAATGTCCAAGATTTTACTGCCTATGTTTTCTTCTAGGATTTTTATGGTTTCAGGTCAAACATTTAAGTCCTTAATCTATGTGAATTCATTATTGTGTATGGTGTAGAAAGGTGGTCCAGTTTTATTTTTTGGCATGTATCTGTCCAATTTTCCCAACACCATTTATTGAATAACTCTCTTTAGCCCATTGTATGTTTTTGCCTCCTCTGTCAAATATTAATCCACTCTATAGGTGTGGTGTTATTTCTGGGCTTTCTATTCTGTTCCATTGATATGTGTGTCTGTTTTTATGCCAGTTTGGTCCTATTTTGATTACTATAGCCTCATAGTATAGTTGGATATTAGGTAGTGTGATTTCTCCAACTTTGTTCTTCTTTGTCAAGATTACTGTTGCTACTTGGGGGTCTTCTTTTGGTTTCACGTAAATTTTGGAATATTTATTCTAGTTTTGTGGAATATATCATTGGTAACTTGATAAGAATTGGTTGAAACTATAGATTGCTTTGAGTAGTATGGACATTTTAATAATGTCAATTGTTCCTACCATGAACACAGTGTATGCTTCCATTTATTTACATCTTCCATTTCTTTCTTCAGTGTCTTATAATTTTTCAAGTACAAACCTTTTACATTCTTGGTTAAATTTGTTCCTAGGTATTTTATTTTTTGAAGCAATCATGAATGGATATTAATTTTGTATCATGCTACTTTACTGACTTCATTGATCAGTTCTAGTAGTTTTGTTTTTTTATTTTTATTTTTTTAAAGATTTTATTTATTTATTTTTAGGGAGGGAAGTGGGGGAGAGAGAGAGAGAGAGAGAGAGAGAGAGAGAGAGAGAGAGAGAGAGAGAGAGAGAGAGAGAGAGAGAGAGAGAGAAACATCAATGTGCAGTTGCTGGGGGTTATGGCCTGCAACCCAGGAATGTACCCTAGCTGGAAATTGAACCTGGGACACTTTGGTTCCCAGCCTGCGCTCAATCCACTGAGCTACACCAGCCAGGGCTTAGTTCTAGTAGTTTATTGGTGGAATAAACTACTCTATGTACAGTATCATGTCATCTGAAAATAGTGACAGTCTTACTGCCTCCTTTCCAACTTGGATGCCTTTTATTTATTCTCCTTGTATGACTGCTGTGGCTAGGACTTCCAGCACTAGGTTGAATAAAAGAGGTAGAAGCAGACATTCCTGTCTTGTTCCCGATCTTAAGGGGACTGCTTGTAGTTTTGCCCATTGAGTATCATGTTGGCAGTGGGTTTGTCATATAGGGACTTTATTACATTGATGTATTTGCCCTCTGTTCCCATTTTGCTGAGAGTTTTTAGCATAAGTGTATTCTGGGTTTTATCATATATTTTTTTCTGAATGTATTGATATGATATGTGGCTTTTATCCTTCATTTTGTTTATGTGGTATATCACATTTATTGAGTTGTGAATATTCTACCAGCCTTGCATTCCTGGAATAAACACCAGTTGATCATGGTATATGATCTTTCTGATGTATTACTTTATTCAGTTTGCAAGTATTTTGTTGAGGATTTTAGCATTTATGTTCATCAGGGGTATTACTCTATAATTTTCTTTCTTTGTATTTATCTGCTTTGGAAATAGGACAATGCTGGCCTTGTAAATTGAGCTTGGGAGAATTCCTTTCTCTTAATTTTTTTTGTAGTGTTTGCGAAGGATAGATATTAGGTTTTTTTTAAATGTTTGCTAAAATTAACTTGTGAAGCCATTTAGTCCAGGAATTTTGTTTATTGGGAGTTTTTTTATTATTACTTCAACTTCACTAGCTGTTATCTGTCTATTCAGATTCTCTTATGCTTCCTGACAAAGTTTGAAGATTATATGTTTCTAGGGCTTTATCAATTTTGTTCAGGTTATCCAATTTATTGGTGTATAGTTCATAATATTTTCTTATAATCCTTTGTATTTCTTTAGTGTCAGTTGTTACCTCTTCTCTTTCATTTCTAAGTCTGGCTAAAGGTTTGTTAATCTTGTTTATCTTTTCAAAGAACCAGCTTTTGAATTCATTGATCTGTTGTATTTTTTAGACTCTAGTTTGTTTGTATCTACTGTGATCTTTATTATTTCCTTCTTTCTATTCACTTTGGGCTTTATTTCATATTCTTTTTTGAGTTCCTTTAAGTATAAAGGTTAGATTGTTTATTTGAGTTTTTTCTTGTTTCTTGAGATAGGCTTGTAATGCTGTGATTTTTCCTCTTAGGATTGTTTTCCCAGTGTCCCATAGATTTTAGGTTGTTGTGTTCTCATTTGTTTCAAGGTGTCTTTTGATTTCTTCCTTGATCTCATTGTTGACCCATTCATTGTTTAATAACATGTTGTTTAGCTTCCGTATCTTTGTGTATTTTTCAGTTTTCTTCTTGTGATTGATTTCGTTTCATAACATATGGTCAGAGATGATGCTTGATATGATTTCAGTCTTCTTAAATGTACTTATACTTGTTTTGTGTCCTAACATGTGGTCTATCCTAGAAAATGTTCCATATGCACTTGAAAGGTATGTATATTCTGCTGCTTTGGGGTGAAAGCCTCTGAAGATATCAATTAGACCCCCTTGATCTAGTGTGTTGTTTAAGGCTGCTATGCCCTTGTTGATTTTCTTTCTGGAAATTCTATCCATTGAAGTTAATGAGGTGTAAAAATCTCCTACTATGCCTGTATTTCTGTCAGTCTCTCCTTTTATCTCCATCAAGATTTGCTTTACATATTTGTGTGCTCTTATGTTGGGTGCAGAAATGTTTACTAGAATTATGTCCTCTTGTGGAATAATTCCTTTATCATTATATACTTTCTCTTTTTCTTACTGTAGCATTTGTTTTAAAGTCTATGTTTTTGGATATAAGTATTGCTACCACAGCTTTTTTTATTTCCTTCCATTTGCATGGAATATCTTTTCCCATCAATTAACTTTTGGTCTGTGTGTATCTTTCATTATGATGTGGGTATCTTGAAGACAGTATATGTGAATAGGTCTGTCCAGGAAGTATCAACCCATGTAGTATGAAAAATAAAGACATTTATTGAAGAAAATACAAGATACAAGAAACATTGTAAATAAGACAGTGACACATCAAAATCTTAGACACAGTAGTTTTTAGAATCCCCAGATCAGTTTCTATAACTCTCACTGTCAGTCATCAGTCTTTGTTGATTGCAACCTGTACATGTTCAACATTCTCAGGTATTCTCCTATTGAAGGCCTTCCAGAACATGGAACACTTTCAAAAGATTCTCAACCATCTTTGAAGCATTTGTGTCACACTTTGATTTGAAGTACTTTCACTGCATTATCCCCAAAAGCCTTCTGAATCATCCAAATAGTTTCTGCAGAGAAATGTTCAAGCTTAATGCAAAATTGGATGCAGATTTGTTGCTCTACTCAGTCATTTTGAATGTGATGGCTACACACGTTCACATGCTTACTCAACAGTGTCTACCACCCTCACTGACTAGTACAGTGATGTCATCATTGCTTAAGCATGTACATTCCTATCCACTCTTCTTGGCTGCTAGTTTATGTTGTGTCATGCAAATCATTTTCATTATGTCAACAATGGCTGGATTTTGTCCAGACAGACCTCATATATGGCTGTTGTTTTCTGTCCATTCAACTATCCTATGTGTTTTGATTATACCATTTAAGCCATTTACATTTATAGTGATTATTGATAGATACATATTTATTGTGATTTTATTTTTTAACTATGTTCCTCTGTTTTTATTGTCTTTTTCTTCCTCTTTTCTTAAAGCAAATCCTTAAACATTTGTTGTAATGCTGGTTTAGTATTCTAAAGCTCTTTTAGCTTTTTCTTGATTAGGAAACCCTTTTTCTTGATTAGGAAACCCTTTCTCCTTCAGTTTTAAAGAATAGCCTTGCTAGGTAAAGTAGGTTTGGTTGTAAGTCTTTGCTTTTTATTACTTCAACATTTAAGGCTAAGCCCTTCTGGCCTGAAATGTTTCTGTTGAAAAATCAGATGACTACCTTATAGAGCTCTGATGTGGGTAACTAACTGCTTTTCTGTTGTGGCTTTTAAGATTCTCTCTTTGTCTTTAAGTTTTGCCATTTTAATTATGATATGTCTTGGTGTGGATCTCTTTGGGTCCATCTTACTTACAACTCTCTGAGCTTCCTGGATTTTGCCTTTTTCCTTCACCAGGTTATAAAAGTTTGGGGTGATTATTCCTTCAATTAGGTTCACAAACCCTTGCACTCTCTCTTCTTCTTTTGGTATATCCATGATGTGGGTGTTGTATGCTTCATGTTGTCCCAAATGTCCCTTAAACTATCCTCATTTTTTAAAAAAAGTCTTTCTGCTTTTTGCTGCTCTGATTGGGTATTTTTTCTATCTTGTCTTCCAAATTTCTGGTTTGATCCTCTGCTTCATTGAAACTATTGTTTATTCTTTCCAGTGTATTATTTATTTCAGGTATTGCGCTCTTTACTTCTGACTGGTTCTTTTTTATAGTTTCTATGTCTTTTTTAATGCTGTTGAGCATCCTTATAATCATTACTTTGAACTCTATATCTGATAAATTGCTTGCCTCCATTTCTTTAGCTCTTCTTCTAGAGAACTCTTTTGTTCTTTCATTTGGGGCCTGTTTTTTTTTTTTTTTTTGGCTTCCAATTTTGGCCACCCCTTTGTGTTTGTTTCTATGTATTAGTAGATTTCAAAGACTCTGGTGCACGTTTATTTGGATGCTGCCTGTGACTGACTTTGGTAAAACCCATTTGGAGCTATCAGTTAGCCACAGTTTGTTACTCCCTTTGCTGGGCCTGGGTGCATGCTGAAAGGACCAACTGTGCACCAGTGCTGGCTTTTACCAGAACCAGGCCTGGGGATGGGTCAGCTAAAGTCTAAAAGCACCTAGAGATCTGACTCTGCCTGCAGCATGTCTGTTATGCTTACTCACTGAAAAAGCCTTCAGCCATACTCAGAAGGCTTAAGCTCCACAGGTTGGGAAAAGGATTCCTGCAGGTGGGGCTATTGCTTCCCCCTAGGCTAATGCTGTATGGAGGGGAGTGCTCTGCCTGAGAAAGTTAGCTTCTTCAGTTTGGGGAATGACTCAGCACAGGGATCCTGGTGGCTGACCCTTCAGCTCTATCCCCAGAGCCACCAGCTTCAGAGTTGACTCATGCAATCCTAGTCTACTCTACCCTCCCCTTGGTGGAGACTAGGATAAGTGACTGCAAATGTAATATGTGCATTTGCTCTTTAAGAGGATGTCTGTGTCTATAGACTTCTCTGCCTGGCAGACAGAAACCCAGGTGCTTTTCACAACCAGATGTTCTGTGGGTTCCTTTTCTGATTCTGCTGCTCTAGGTTGGGGAGCCCACCTTGGATTTAGACCCCACACTGGTCAGGTGGAACACCACTGAAATATCCCTCTGGAACTTCAGCTGAAACCCATGGGAGCCCAGCCAGCCCTCTCACACTTCTGTACTTCCTACCAGTCTAGATGTGGTAGTATGGTTTGTTCTATAAGTGCTTGGCTATAAGGCTTCTTTCCCACTAGTGTTCAGTTGCTTATTCAGAATAATTTTATATAATTATAAATATATAATTTATATGTTTATGTAATTCCATTTTGGTCCTGGGAAGAGGTTAGTGTAGATTCTCCTTACTTTGCTATCATTTTTGATCCTGCAAAGGAGAGAGTCTTTTTAACTTTAATCATAAAACAACCATTTTCTATGTTCATGGATTCTGTGGGTGAGGAGTTCAGACAGGACGTGGCAGGAATGGCTCATTTCTGTTCCATGATGTCTGAGGCCCCAGGTGGAAGATTCAGATTCTGTCAGGGGTGTATTGGTATCTTGGGTCTTTAGCCCTGGAGTAGTTGTTACTTGCCTGTTACATGGTTGAGGCTGGTTGTCAGCAGAGCTTCATTCAGGAAAGTTTCTGGCACATGTAGGTACCTCTTCAAGTGGCTTGGGCTTCCTCACAACATGGTTGTCCCAGGGTAATCAGACCTCTTACATAGTGGCTCAGGACTCCTAAGGAGAAAGTCCCAGCTTGGCAGAAAGAAGCTGTACTGCCTTTTGTAACCTGCCTCCAGAAGGCACATGGCACTAATTCTGCTGACTTCTATTGGTTACAAGAAAGTCACAAGCCCCTAGACTCAAGAAGGAGTAAGGAACTGGACTCCACACCTTGATGGGGAAGTGAATGGTAAGGTTTCAGAAAAGCATGTGAAATGGGAGGCACTGTTTTGGCCATCTTTGGAAACAATCTGCAGCCTCTCAATGGTACTAAGATCAGTACTTGCAAAACCATCAGGTAACCAAGCAACTTTTTTCTTTATATTTATTTCATTCTTCTCTTTTTTAAAAAATATTTTTGACTCTGTCTTTTAGTTTACATGTGGGATGGGGGGAAGAATATGTAATTCCTTGGTACTTGATTTCATGTCACTAAGATAAGGACAACAATCCCTAATAATTTTTTGAGAGACTAACACAGACTAAATTAGAATTGTATAGGTCTAGTTATAAATTGCTGAAAGGGATAATCTGATTTTCCAAACTTGGGTCTGGTGTCTTCTTTGTTCAGTTGTCTGTGGCTGGGACCAGTGTCATGGACTGGTCCAGGAGTTCGGGGGCTGTTGTTTAAACCAAGCATATGCTCTGAAAGGACCTTGTACATTTCCTTAACTATTTTATCTCCATTAATTTATTTTAAAATTGCATTATCAGACTAGAATTTTTATTTACCCATTAAAAGTATGAACCCTCTTAGAATTTCCCAAATGCCCTTTGCAACTAGCAAAACCTATGTAAATAGTTAATGAAACTCATCAGACTTACCTTAAAGATGATGATGTTGCCTTAGCAAAATATTTGCAATCATCAACTTATTTTCATTTTCTCAGAGCATTTTTATTTCAGCCAGACCTAGGATGAATACTGAGGTTGGCAAACTTGCCTCAATTTTCTTTGCATGAATTCTTTGAATATCCATTCCAAACATGGTTTGTGCATATACGCATGTTCAGAAACATTCCTTGCCTCCAAACCCACATCCACACACACCATGGGTTCAGTGCCCAGGAATGTCAGGCTTCATGCTTTCCTGACAGTCATAAGACTCTGTCTTGGCTTGCTCTACTGGGGCAATATTCATCATCTTCTGAATGCATTTAATTCTAGTCTAACAAAGCTCTAAGTGGACTGTAATATCAAACTAACATCAGAGGCTTTTAGTTGTTCATAATCACAATAGAATACAAGTTATATGGGTCAGGGATTACTGTTTTGTTTATTTATTGCTATAACACCAGCATCTAGAACAGTGCCTTGTGCATGTAATGGACACTCAATAAATATTTGCTCAAATTCAGATCCATAGGTAGTTTAATGTATTAAGCCTTCAAGAAATATTGACATTTTTGTTCAGAACTTAAAAACAAGCTGAAGTATGTTGCTAATCATAAACTTTAGGATATTACAGGTCAATGTTTCCCTCAGTATCTCTTAAATAACAGAGATCTATCTTAACCTAAGCCCATTTTCTCCTGTTCATATTCCTGAATCCTATCTGTTCAAATTCAGCAAGTGGAAGTGGGATTCAGAGTTTGGCAGTTTGTACAATTTGTAGACCTGAGTGACTCACCTGGGTACTTACCTTGCATGATTCAGTTGTCTTGGGCTTTGTTGGAACTATGAGATGAGATAGTTTCTGTGATCAAAGGTAACCTAGCTTTCTTTCTCCATTTTGCCCCTTTGACTTTTCCCCCCAGTGGAGACAGAAGCAGAATGTGAAGGATATACTTTCATTAGATTTTTATAATGCTGGTTTGGATTTTAGGTGACAAAATTCTGTACATACTGGGGAGAATTTGTTCATTTCTGCCCAGACCCAACACTGCTCTGGCCTACACCAGTGGCTTCTTCTGGATGTATGAACCCTGTTTTTATGAGTGGATTGATGAAGTACTGAACTGATGACATCATCAAGCTACAGAGCAGTGCTAGCCATGGTTTCTAAGATAAGAACTGGTTTGACCCCTGGCTCCCTCAGGACCATGGATATTTAATTTTTTTGGTGCATACTTGATACTTATTATACAAATAAAAAGTCAGAAAGAGATTTGAAGAGTTGCCGATGTTATTAATAAAATCATCAAAGAAGAATTCTATTGTGTTTCATGTTAACATTTATTGTATTATTTTTTTATTTACATTGTCAAATAAATTTTGTGTATCTTTAGATGCTTGTGTTACCTTGCCTTTAGAGCAGCAATTTCTATTTTTTTCCATAAATCACTACTCCTATATGATGCTCCCTCAAAATAATTTTGCCACTGAATACATTTTTGGGGTGCACTTCATACTATATTACCTTCTTGGAGAGTTTCAATGCCTATTAGCATATTAAATAAAAAAATCTTTAGCAAGGAAATCTTTTTTGTTAATCTATGATATCCAGAACTTACATGACCAGATGAACTTTCTAAGCACATCATTTTTCTTTCTGAAGAAACTATTAATACCTGGGGGAAGTAATAGAGTAAGAGCACTTTGGGGGAAACCCTGTCCTAAGAAGTCAGCAGTTCTCTAGGACCTCTGCTTTTGTGGGTAGAGACCTCCTAAGAAAGTGTTGCTCTTTCTATGTTCACTGCTGCTGCTGCTGTTCATTTATTAAGTACCTACTGTCAGTCAGACCCTGGGTCAAGCCTTTACATATATTCTCTCAAATCTTTACAATATCCCAACCAGGAGAGTATGAAATAACTATTTTCAATGAGAAAACTGAGGTCCATAGAGATTAAATAATTTTCCCAAAGTCTAAGTGACCCCAAGTCTGTTTGCCCATGCACACTTTGACTATGCCTTTCAAATGATGTTATTTTTTTGCAGCCCAAGGTCACCCTTAGATATTCAACCAATACAATGCACAAAGTTCATTTTCCATGTTTAAGATGAATAACTTTTTCTTTTCCTCGTCCCTTAATGTAATTCCCTGTTTAGTACTTGCATGTGCAGTAGTAATGTGAGCAAGAAGGTACCTGCTGTGATGGATTATTCACGGGCTCCTTAAATAATAGATTACAGACAGGACACTAAAAGGTTATGTGTTCAGTTGCTGATGTAGCACTAGAAAAGTGGATATGTTACATCAGGAAGGGAGAGGAACTAAGAAATGCTTCTTTCTGTGAACTTGCCAAGCAGTAAATTTCACAAAATTGCCTCCTTAGTTCTGTCAACTGTTTTCTTTCCATCTCTCCCCTCTCTAGCCCCAAATCTGCCTTTCCAACCATCTGATGGTATCTGAAAGACACTCTGATAGTCACTATTGTTGACTTTAGGAGGGCTACTTCTTTTAATGCTGCACTATAGCCCAAGGTTGGGCTCCTGGAGCCTATTAGTGACCTCATATCAGTTTTCTAGGTGCTAGCATATTGGAAAATCCAGCTTAAACAATACTTTACAAATCTAAGTGTCAAATACTCTATCAATTAATTCTAAAATACTTTTCTGTGTGCTTTAGGAAGATAAGTTATTACATTCTCTTTAGAATAATTATATATAATCTGGTCAATTTTGTTTTTATTTAGAAAAATTGGGCCCTGATTTATTTGGGGCATCAGTTGGATGGTGTTTACTATCTCTTATTGAGTAACAGTCTTATTATTATATGGCTTTTGTGATAGTTTATGACTGGTAAGAGAAACTCATGCATGTATAGACACTTTCTTCTCTTCTTGAACATGGTACTATGAGTTGCAATTGCAATGATTATCTAGATCTGTTGGTAAAGCTCAAAAAACAAGGTGATATCCAATCCATCAACTTATAGAATGTATACATAGAATGTGTTCTTTATAGTCACCTTTAACTAATATCACCACAATTCATTCAGCAACAAAGATTCTGAGGTTAAAAAATATGCCCCCAAAAGTATTTAAAATGCATCATAAGAGAAATTTGAGGTGCTATCTCTAGTGTTTATCAGGTTAAAAAATGCTAAATAATGGTCTAATTACTCAGACTTCTTATAGATAGTCAACTTTAGTCAGAACTCATAACAAACAGAGAAATGAGAACAAAAATAAAATCAACTTAAAATACATTTTAACTTTAAGATTAATTTGTTTAGTTATTGGCTTTTATCACAATTTCAGGTTACCTAATTCCTAATTTAAGAATATCACTAATTTTAATCTTAGAAAGAGTAGCAAATGAAGAAGTAAAGCACTTAATTTATAAAAGACTTTCAGGAGTCTAAAACAATTAACTTAAATAATAGGAAAGAAAGCCAATAAAACTATGAGTCTCTCTTTTATTTTGATAAACTTCTGAACCTCTTCTCTGAAGTCTTCATACTACTATCTACTCATACGTTCTATTTTAAAAAAATAAATAGTCTAATTGAGGTATATGGTTTTCTATAAGTGTCGAAAGTGATGGGGGCAATAGGAACTTCTTTAGTTAGTTCAGATACTTTTTCTCAGAAGGTGAGAATCTTCTGGAGGCCATAGTTAACCATAAAGCAGCCATGTTGTTTTCCTGGAGAACCTAGACATTTTCCTTCTACCTTTTCTGGTATAAGGTTATTGTTTTAGGAAGTAGGGATGCCATGTGACTGTGACCTTGAAGTAATTTTATCTCATGATGTGAAAACACTCAGCAAAATGGGAATAGAGGGAATATCCTTCAACATCATAAAGGCCATATACAAGGAACCTACAGCCAACATCATATTTAAGGGGTAAAAACTCAAAGCTTTCCCCCTAAGATCAGACACAAGACAAGGGTGTCCACTTTCACCTTTGATTCAACATATTATTGGAAGTTCTAGCTACAGTGATCAGACAAGAAAAATAAATAAAAGACATCTAAATTGGAAAAGAAGGAGTAAAATCATCACTGTTTGCAGATGACATGATAGTGTATATGGAAAACCCTACTGACTCCACAAAAAAACTACTTAACCCAATAAATGAATTTGGTAAAGTGGTAGGATAGCATTTTTGTATACCAACAATGAAATATTAGAAATAGAAATTAAGGCAAAATCTCATTTATTATAACAAGAAAAATAAAGCACCTAGGAATTAACTTAACCAAGGAGGTTAATGATATGTACTCAGAAAACTACACAATGCCAAAGAAAGAAATTAAGGAAGACACAAATAAATGGAAGCATATAGTATGTTCATGGTTTGGAAGTGTTAACATCATTAAAATGTCTATACTACCCAAAGCAATCTATAGATTCAATGCAATCACTATCAAAATACCAATGACATGGATGGATCTTGAGAGCATTATGCTAAGTGAAATAAGCTAGGTGGTGAAAGACAAATACCATATGATCTCACCTGTAAGTGGAACCTAATCAACAAAACAAATAAGGAAGTGAAATATAACCCAGGATACTTATATAAAGAACAAACTGACAGTAACTAGAGGGGAGAGCAGAGGGGCATAATGGAGAAAGGAAGGGGAAGTGTTGTCAAGGGAGATATACAAAGGACACATAGACAAAGCCAAAGGGGGGTAGGGTCAAAGGTAGTAGGTTGTGAGGAGTGGGGTGGGGGGAGTGGTAAGCAGAAAATGAAGACAACTGTACTTGAACAATAATAAAAAATTTAAAATAAAACAAAAGTTAAATAATGGTTCAATTTATAATTGTTCATATGTCCTTGTTTAAACTATATAAGCTATGTTGATCTTAATCAAAATAATAGTTAATGGATAAAAAATAAAAAAACAATGACATATTTCACAAATACAGAACAAATATTTCAAAAATTTATATGGAACCATAAATGACCCTGAATACCCTCAGCAATTTTGAGAAAGGTGAACCAAGTAGGAGTGATCACCATACCTGATATCAAACTATATTACAAGGCTATGGTAATCAAAACAGACTGATATTGGCATAAGAACAGACACATAGACCAATGGAACAGAATAGAGAGGCCAGAAATAAACCCATGTCTCTATAGTAAATTAATATTTGACAAAGGGGGCAGGAACATAAAATGGAGTAAAAATAACCTCTTCCACAAAAGGTGTTGAGAGATCTGTATAGTCACATGCAAAAATATGAGACTAGATCATCAACTTACACCATATACCAAAATAAATTCAAGGCAGATAAAAGACAAAAATATCATGACAGCATAAAAGTCCTAGAGGAGAACATAGACAGAAAAATCTCAGGTATTCCATGCAGCAGTATTTTTACCACTATATCCCCTAAGCAAGGGACATAAAGGAAAGAATAAACAAATGAGACCTCATCAAAATGTGTTTTACTATCTTTAATAATAGAATAGAGCCAGGTTAATATCTGCTTCTGCATTTTATCTCATGTTATGTTCTTTTGATTGAGGTATATGAAGAAAATATGGCTTAACAGACACATAATTGGAAAAGGGAGAAGTGTTTTAGTAATATTTTCAGGTAGGTGTAGATGTTCTATGGTACAACACTCAATCTCAACAGAGGTAGTTTCTTAAGGGCTAACTGCAATGTATAATCTCAAAGTGAAATCCATTGGTCTGTCTTGCACTTCAAGTGCATCTTTTATCCTCAGTGGTTTTGTAACAGTATGCATATATTCACTAAGCTACATAGATCTTTCAAATTTTGACATTTTATTAGATGATAACACAAAACCCTACATTTATCACCTTATTTGTTTCATCTAAAAATTATTTAAGTGTTTGGTTGAGATCAAGTTCACCGTGATAGAAGTTTTTCAATTTTTGCTTGAAAGTTCTAACTTTTTCATTGGAAACAAATACTCTCAGTTGATTTCCTTGAAATTACATGCTTACTTTGTCCATTTTTAAGAAATTTTTTGCCAGATATCCATTGGAATAATCATAGCTGGTTTGTCAGTCATTCTTTCAAGTACTATAAAAATGATATTCCAAGAAAATAGTGACTGGTTAGTCCATGACTCAGACAACTGTACACATTTTTTTTCTTCAGGACAACTGTTATCTCTGTGTAACAGAAGAGCTTTATGATAATATCTTGCTGGTCTCTCAAATGGTTAAGATTTAATAAAATCAAAATCAGAACTGCTCACTCTATCAAAACCATTTTAAAATAAAACTGGCCTTTTTGAAAACTTCGTGTTTGCTAGTGAAGAATGGCTACTCATCCATTTTGGTGCCACTGAACTGATTTGTGCTCAGGTGTCAGCAGTTTCACTACTTATAGCTTTTGTGTCATTAGTGCACATGTCAACATAGTGAAAAAATAATGTCTTAGTAGTATTATAAAAATTTCCATAAAATGATAAAAATAAAATTAAAAGTAGTATATAAATATAAAATATTATAAAAATTTTATAAAATATTAAAGTAAAAATATGGAAGTCCCTTGAGGAATCCCCCAGGGACCCATGGACTACACTTTTAGATCCTCTTCTCTAAGGGTTCACTTAAATGGTTGAATTAGTTAATACACACAATACATGTAGCACAATGTGTATAAAAGACACAAGGAGTAATAGATTACTGTTAGTAATTTTCCTAATGCTGCTGCTGCAGCAAAAATGCCTCAAGCTCATAGATGTGTCTGGATCACCTCTAAGGGATTTGGCACTTCTTTAGATTTCTTTGGGGAGAGCACAGAATAAGAATTAGTATTGAAAAGCAAAGATATAATTCATTAGATGTGAGCCCTGGGTCTTAAGTATCCAGTTCATTGCATCCTAGTATTTATTATCACAATGAAAACTTGTTAACCCAAAGCATATCTTAAGAGTGTCTTACAATTCTTAATACCATATGGTCCTGGTTCTGACCACTAGTTTTTCCACTCATCCAGGGGCAGTCAGAACTTGATAAACCAGCCAAACATAGCCTAAAAATTGATTTGTAACAAAAAGTCAACTTCACTTCATAATAGGTGGTAATTAATTTTTCCCCCTGTAAGACAACAGATGATCACATTTCTACTAAGGACACTAAAATTTGCTTTTTTTGAGATATATTTTATAGGAAAGTAAATTATATTAAGCATTGTTATATCCAGAATGGCAACTCCTTAAAATGAGCTTTATTTTAAATATTTCTCTGGATTTATATAGCTTATATGAGGCATGGTTTGAAGCATGTGCTTGTGTGTGTATGTATTGTAGTTTGCTAGAAATTTCATTATTTCTCTTGGTAAGTTTTGGAAAGAGATTGAATAAATTTGACCATGCTCTACTCGCCTTATATTTTGTTGAAACACAGTACACACTAAGGAGAACAAAATCGCCTGAGTCCTCACTAATGTATGTATGGACCGTTTCTTTTGCAGGATGTCAGCATTTTTTTTCCTTTCCTGAGTGAGCTAAGGAGAACTTTCAAACAATTTGATGCAGAGATTTATGCTTTTAAAGTAGTAGCATTTCTTTATCTTGTTAGTCATCTATCTGATTTCAGATATGCAAGCAATATTAGACCATCTCTTAAAGTAAAGACTTTGGTTATCATAGGTATGGGAAAATACTGAAATGTTGCATAATCTTAAAAATATTGATATGATATGTCTTAGAAGTATGAATTTCGCATTAGACTATACTTTAATAAAACATTTTAGAATAACACATATATGCATGAAAAACACAACTTAAATTGTAACTCATAATGTTTATTCTGTTTTCAAGCATGGTTAAGTGTTTTTCTACAAAATAAAAATGCATTCATTTGATAATCACAGCTTATTCCTTACAGGTTAAAAATTCTAAGCTTTCTTTGGTTTCACTCATAGTTCATAGATGATTTGCGTACAATGATCTAACTTTGTTTTCTATGTACTTCTCTGTGTGTGTGAGTTTGATTTTGAAGATGAATCAGTTTTGGTATCTGTGATGCTCATGGAGTTCCTAGGAACAGTCAAGGTGGCCTCTGTGTCTTCTCTCAGTGCTCATGTCCAGTCAACAGTCAAATCATGGTTGCCCACAAGGTCTTCATAGTGATAGAAGGGACTGGAAAGATGGAATGAACCTGCTTAATTGCTTCTTGTATTCCACTGAGTTAATGAATAATGGGCTAATCGAAAAAATTGCCACAGTTTACCCAACTTTTGCTATTTATTCTTTTATGGATATCTTGGAAAAATGCTTTCCATATGATGTGTTTAGTTTTTCAATTCTATACTTTCTGATAAGCATGGAAGAATACTTTCTAAACCCAGTTTGCTAGTTTGCTAATTCTTAGAATCCTCCTTTAATCATTATTTTGGGCCCAGCAGCAAAGATAAGCTAAAATGTTATTTTTCTTATAAATGGGTGTTTAAAATTGTCATTTAGACATGGTCTCCTGTTTTACTATGCAGGGTTTGCATGGTATATAGGGTTTGCATTGTATAATAACCACTGTTCTTAAAATTAATTTAGTGAGTCTTTTTATTTCAGAATGGGCTAAAAGTTCCTGAAAAATGTCTATGATACTCATTGTTTTCTGATATTCTTCTTTCTTTTTAACGGTTTTGTTGATGTTTGAATATGGTTGTCTCCATTTTCCCACCACCGCTTTTTCCTGCCCTACCCATGCCCACCTCCCACCCTCAATTCCATCCCCCTGGGCTCCATCCATAGGCCCCTCACACATGTTCACTTACATTCCCTTCCCTTTGTTTTTTTTAAAAAAGCAATGCAAAACAAAACAAGTAGTTATTCATTCTTCATGATGCACCCAGAGAACTACACAACTATGATTTTGTTCTCTGACATATACTCTAAGCAACAAAGCCTCTTAAGTGACAAAACTATGAACTAGTATCATTTGTAATGGTCCAGATGAAATATTTCTCCTATAATTGAAAAATATTTTGTTTTCTGTAAAATAATCTGAGAAAGGTAGTTGAAGATGAAAATTAAGCATGGGGAATATAGTCAGTGATATTATAATAAGTATGTATGATGCCAGGTGGTTACTTGAACAGGGGAACGCTTTGTAAAGTATGTAATTGTCTAACCACTAAGCTGTATACCTGAAATTAATGCAAAATAATATTGAATGTAAATTTTAATTGAAAAAAACAAAAAAGAAAAGATTTAGATGGAGAATTTGTGTGAGAAGTTATAAGAACCCAATCATTTCAAGATGTTATATGGATTCCCAGTAAAGCTCTTTTATACTTTTCCAAATCTTGCTAGGGCTTCATTGTCAAAATTAGTTTTATCATATTTATTCACAAATAATATACTCATTTAATAAACTTTCTAATTTGTGCTCACCATAAGAGGAGGCTTAATATTGGACATTTGGTAATGTTCATCCAACTGAAAATATATGCAACAAGAAAGCTAAGAATCTTTTCTAAACGAACTGCAACTTTTTAAAGCTAAATAAGAAACTTCACAGAGTTTCAGAAAATTTTCCTTTTACAAGACCTGGGGTTCTAGCCCTTGTTTTGTCATTGATCATTTAAGTAGCTGAGATGGTCAGGTCACCTCATTGGGTCTCAGTTTCCTCCTCTGTAAAACAGAGAGCTGGAACTAGGTTTATTTTTGTGTCTTTTTGTATCTAAAATTCTATCTTTAGATGGATGGTGGAACCCACATAAACTACAGACAAAAAATTCAGAGAGTTTCTAGTGTAACTCCTGTGGAAACCCTGCTTTTGGAGTAAGAACAAGACTTCCAATATTGCTTCTAACAAATACAATATGCTGGTGGAATGTTACTACCTTGATTAGGTTAGATTATAAGGCAAAGTTGATGAAATGTTCTTTCCATGATTACATTACTCTATAGAAGACTGAATTTTAGCAGATAGAAGAAAGATTCTTCTGTGGGCATTGAAGAAGTGACTGCTACGTTGTAACAAGGCCCATGTGGCAAGGAGTTGCGGGCAGCCTCCAGTAGCTGAAAGTGGCCTCCAGCCAATAGCCAGCAGAAAACTTCAGTCCTACAACCACAGAGAAATGAATTCTGCCAACATGTACATGAATTTGAAACAAGACTCCATGTTCTAAAAAGGAATGGAGCCTGACTGACATGGTGATTGCAGCCAATGAGACCCTAGGCAGAGGATCCAGCTATGCCATGCTGGGACTTATCACCTACTGAAACTGTGAGATAATAATACAGAATGTCCCTGTACACACCTCACCTAGTTTAATTTTCCCTAATGTTAACATTTTGCATTACTGTGGTCCATTTATCAAAACTAAGAAATTAACATCAGTATAATACTAGTAAGTTACTCCAGCCTTTATTCAGATTTTACTGTTTCTCTATTAATGCCCCATTTACTCCTCCAGAATCCAGGAAACTACATTTAGGTGTACTGTTTCTTAACTTTCCTACAATCTGGGAGTTTCTCATCCTTTTCTTGTTTTTGACGATTTGACAGTTTTGAGTAGTACTGGTCAGGTATTTTATGTCATGTACCTCAATTTGGGTTTGTGTACTGTTTTTCTCACCATTATACTTTAGTTACAGTTTTGTGGAAGAATAATCAGAGAAATGTATAGAGTAACAGAAATATTATATATATTTATTGTGGTGGTGATTACATGAGTGGTGGTTACATTTCTCAGAACTAAACTATGGCACAAAAATAAGTACATATTCTATGCAGACTGTACCTCAATAAAGCCTTTGGAAAGATATATCTCATATATATATACATTCATATAAATGGACATGCACATCATTTAATCAATCATTCAGTCAATCTGGGTTGAATAATATTCAACTGATATTTTATAGCAAGATTGCCCAGAACCTTTAAGATTCTAATTTTTTTGTGAATCTCTAAGCATTAGACATTGTAGTATTTCCAAGCTTTTCGGACTATGAGACACTTTTTATAGCACTTCAGAGTTTCTGAAACACAGTTTGGAAAATGCTACTATGGCTGGCCAAAGACTGGGAAAATGTTTTTGTCTCTCAAAGTGGAAATATCTTTTAGGTTTAGCACATTACTATATCTGTGAGTGTAAAAAGTAATAATATTTTAGAGCTGGAACATATTTTTCACTTAATCTAATAATATGTGTATATATATTATTGCCACAAGAAATCTTAGAACCTATTTGAAAACAGTCAGGATGAAGGATTTTAGTGGATGAATGAAGGAATCCAGCCTCTTGTGCAGCCTGGCATTGTAGGCTCCTTTACCCTTTGCCACTGCTGAGTATTCAAGCCCAGATTTTGATTGATTTTGGACAGGTCAGAGAGGATGGCCCTTCCCTAACAAGTGGGAAGAAGAAAGTGGGATAATGAACTTTGCAGGTAGTACTCCTACCTCAGGACACCCCTTAGTCATATAGTCATTATTCCATGGGGTTCCATTGCTGAATATAAAAAGTTATCTACTCACTAAAAAAGGCCACCTGTGTCTCTGTGTGCTCAAACAGTTCTCTGTGTGGAGGTTGAGTTCATGGGTGAAGCTGCATTAGTTGATTTATGTTTAGAAAAAGACCCTCTTATCTTGAGTTATGTTTTGATGCTTTGAAAGACTTCCTGGCAGGTTATGATTTATGATTTGTTTCACATGATTTATGGGTCATGTTTGCAACTATATCAATAAAATAAACATTCCTTGCATATACACTTCCATTATGTGTTTAAATATTGAGATAGTATTGAATGCTTTTAAGCTTTTCTTATGGGCTTCAGACCGGAAGTCTACAATAATAATGATTTGTAATGTTTGGGGAGCCTGTAAAATTAGTTAAAAGTACTCAAACAATTATAACCATGTTTGCTGTTCTCTGGTCAGTCAGTGTTATGTCTTAAGACATAGTCAAACATTGTCCAGGTAATCATGGTAATTATTCAGATAACCATGGTGTGTTGAGACAAATACAGGGCAAGAACCTGGAACTGAAGTTGTTGACTTGGGCAGGGCAGGTTGGAGCTGAGACCCATTCACAGACACTGAGTAAAAGTTTAGTCTGGTGATCTGGGTACGGTATCTTACAGGTATGATGCATCAAAGAGTCTACCCTAAGGTAAGGATAAAGCATCAGGAGGTCTGACTTGAAGGAAGGTGGAGGTTACATGTTACAGTTTAAAGGGAACAAGTGATGAGATCAGGAGGAATTCTGTAAGAAGGCTGATTATCCTCCAGGCAGGTCTCCCCAGAGTGTAGAGGCAGGTTAACCTCTCCTGGACCTTGGTTTTCTGAACTCACAATGTGAGTTAGTGTTTTAAGAAGTAATTAAATTGGAGAACTGACTTCTATCAAATTCACCAGGGTCTAGTGATTAAAAATCAAAATACCAATTTATTTCTTTACAGTCAAATCTCAAAGCAAAGGTGATAATAGATCTGCTGCCCAGCTTATTTTTTTTTTGTTCACAAATCTACATGAGACCCAAATGCTAATCAGAGTAATATTTTGGAGTATGAGCTCTTAGTAAGAGTAGGTGTCTTATTCATTAATCTCATGCACTCATCCCCATTAATGGGATATTCTGCCCCATGAACAGTTTCATGCTACCTGTGGTAAGGCTTCTTCCATGCACAGGTAGGAGACAGTGTCAGAATTTGCCTCTCACCTGTCTTTTTCTCTGCTTGCATTACTAACCATCTCTTTTCTTCTTCACTCAATGATATATTTTTAGATAGACCAATGTCTTTTTTTGTCCTGGTTAGTTATTGCCTACCTGCAAGCCATTCTGCCTCTTGATGGTGAATTGACATAACTGTTTTTTTCTGATCCATTATATGTTTGTTTTAAGGTTAAGTTTCAGAGATTATCTACTTTCCATGTGGTGGGAGAAAAAGCCCCTCATTGTTGAACCCAAGCACTACCTAGAGTGAGTAGTGAAAGAGAGAGATAAGGAAGCTGGAAACAGACATATTTAAAGACCTGAGCAATAGGAAAGTGTAGAACAGAGGCAGTAATACTATCATATTCACTGGAACATTGGTTTTGGTATTCTAACTGGTTGAGAAACAACCCTACCTATAATTAGGTTTGGTAATTCAGATGGCAGAAAGCAAAACATTCCTTCTTCCCTCCCTCATTCCCTGCTTTCCTCACTTCTTTATGAAAATTTAAGGCTTAATGACTTTCATATATAGTTGCTCAAATACAATTGCCAGATATTATTTCTTAATAATAATTTTCATCCATACCTAAAACATTCCACTTTTACTTGATGCTGTTGAAGTTTGTTTGTTATATCCATTGTCTACCTTGGAGACTTTCATCTAGATTGACTTTTTGATGGTAAAAGTAGATATATTTCCTGTTACCTACCAACTCCATCTTGATTTATTTTTTCATAAACTTTTTTTATTGTTTACTTTCTTTTGGCCTTATTCTTTCCTCCCAATGAGATGATACTAGATGGATGCTTTGTTTTCTTATCTGGTTGCCTCAATGAGACATTTGTTTCAATTAGAAGAATTGGCAAATCTAAATATTCTTAAATATTTCAGAAAAATAAATGACAAATAAGTTTCCTAAATATTTAATTGTTGGGATCTTGACTTCTGGGAAAATAGAGTAGATGTAATTTTCCCTAATATTCCCATTACATACAATTAAAATCTCTGGATATTATATATAAAACAAATTAAAGAAGGCTCTGAAAGTTTTCCTGCCTTCAGAAGAAAGTAGACTGGCTGGTGCTCTGGGGACTCGTGAAACAGCATGGTGATGAGTTGCCTGGGTATTCTTTTTGCATCATATATTTCAGCCTTGGGGCTTAAAAAGTCAGCAATTTAGAAACATTGATGGGCACAGATAAGAAAAGCCCAACAAAAACCTCTGTCTCTAGTCAAAGGCCTAGGAAAACGGTAGCCGAGTAAGACAGAAACCTTTTTGATAATAACTGCTGTACTGTGGCCAAATACCACAGAAAAAAACTGTGGCTTTATCCCCACCAAACCAAGTTGAATGGGGTGCCCAGGCTTCCACTTTTGTCAGGCTATAGTGAGGAGTTTCTGTACCCTTATGGTGGAAAGGAGCAGTGTCAGAGGAGGTGAAATCAAGAGCTTGCACATGTGGCTGCTCCATCCAGCTACAGTACCACTGGAGGCTATGTGGAAGGCCTGTGATTCCTCTATACTGGGCAGAAATGAGGGTGGTGTCAGAGGAGGCCTAGTGGAGAATTATGACTATTGCCACTGCCCAGGAATAATGACACTCATGGTATCAGTGAAGCTATGTGAAGAGCAATAATGAGGCACTTCTGTTATTCCTGGTTAGGGTAGTATCAGTAATACCTAGTGGGAAGCTAAGATGCTCCACTTCTGCCCACCAATATTGAATATTGTCTCCCATGGCTTTCCAAAGTGGGAAACCTGGACTTATATCTTCATCTGATAGTAATGAGGCAGCATATTCCTCCCTCTGTTGGAGTGGTGTCAGAGGAGGAAGCTAGCTAGGCTTAAATAAGATCCAGAGTTTCACAACACCCAAAATATCTAGGTTTCAGAATACAATTACTCATCATACCAAGAACTAGGAAAATCAGTAAATGATAACACTGACATGACAGAGATGTTAGTTATCTAAAAAAGGTTTTAAAATAGCCATCATAAAAATATTTTAATGAACATTTAGAAACATTTTTTGAAACAAATTAAAAAGTCTCAGCAAAGAAATAGGTGATGTAAAGAACAAAATGGAAATTTTAGAACTAAAAATGTGTGATAACCAAAATTTTTATTATTATTTAAAAATTTTTTATTTTAATTTTTTATTGCTTTTTAAGTATAGTTGTCTTCATTTTCACCTCACCTCAGCCCCCCACTGAACCGATCCCCACCTCCCACCCTTGAACCTACCCCCTTTGGCTTTGTCCATGTGTTCTTTTTACATGTTTCTTGATGGGCCTTCCCCTATAAAAACTCTGTTGATGGGCTCAATGACAGAATGAGTATAATGAAGGAAAGAATCAGTAATTCAAAGAAGGAACAATATAAATTACACAATCTGAATAACAAAGAGAAAATATACCAAAAATATAAACAGAGCCATAAGGATACATAAGACTATAAGAAAAAAATCTAATATTTCATGTCACTGAAGTCACAGGAGAGGAAAAAGAAGACAGGCCTGAAAACTTACCAAATTTGTTAAAGCACATATACCTACACATTCTAGAACTCAGGGAACTCAGAACATGACAAAAAATACACAATAAGACACAACACAATCAAACCTCTAAAATTTAAAGACAAAAATATTGAAAGTAGTTATGAGAAAAGACAGCTATGTGTGAAAGACAATTCAAATGGCAGTGAATTTTTTTATCTGAAACAATAAATACCAGAGGAATTGGCACAACATTTTTGAAGTATTGAAAGAAAACAAATGTCAATTCAGAATTCTGTATCCAGTGAAAATATCCTTCAGGAATGAAAGGAAAATCCAGATGAAGTAGAAACTCATAAAGGAAAATGAAGAGGATTTACCTCCATCAATTCTACTCTGAAAGAACAGCTAAAGAAGTTCTCTAAAAAATAAAGGAAATTTAACAAGAGGAAACTTTTAACACCAGGAAGGAAGAAATAACAATGGAAAGAGTAGAAATATGTAATAAACCACATATTTTTCTCCTCTTGAGTTTTCAAAATTAAATTCAATAGTTAAAGAAAAAAATTATAGAACTACTTCATATATATCTAAATATATGTAGAGAAATACTTAAGATTTGGTGATGGTAAAGAAATATAAAAGAAGGTAATTTTCTATTTTAAAATTGGTAAATTATAAACACCAATAGACTTTGGTAAGTTATGTATATATAATATAATACCTAGAGGAACACTAAGAAAGCTATATAAAGAGATGCATCAAAAACATTACAGATAAATCAGAATAGAAGCTTTAAATAAATGTTCAAGTAACCCACAGGAATGAAAGCAAAAGAAAACAGATTAAAAATGAGAAGACAAATGGATAAGTTCTAACATAGCAACAATTACAGTTAATATAAATGATCTGCATATGCCAATTAAAAGACAGGAATTGACACAGTAGATTTAAAAAGAATGAATGATCATATAATGTCTACAAGAAACTCACTTTAAATATAATATACTGAAGTATGTCCAGAAAGTATCCAGCCATGCATTATAAAAATTAGAGACATTTATTGAAGAAGATATAACATACAAGAAAAATTATACATAGAACAATGACTCCTTCAAAGTCTTCTTCAAAGTAGTTACTTTGGGACCTCACATACTTCTCCCAGTGTCTCTTTCACTGTTCAAAACACTCTGCAAAATCCTTTGTTGGAATTGCTGTCAGCTGCCCCACCATATTTTTCTGAATCTCATTGATGGTCTGAAATCTGTTTCCTTTCAAAGGTGATTTTAGTTTTTGGAAAAACCCGAAGTCGCAGGACGCCAGATATGTATGGGCTGTAGTCACCTGGGTGATTTGATGTGTCACCAAAAATCTCTATACGAGGCATGTTGTGTGAGTGGGAGCATTGTTATGATGAAGCTGACAATCACCAGTTGCCCATAGCTGCAGCTGTTTTGATGGCCCTGCATATTATAACTAATGAAGAACATTGAGGTAGTACTCCTTATTAATTGTTTGGTCTGGAGGGGTATACTTGTGATGAAAAACACCTTCCTAGTCAAAAAATACAGCTAATATGGTTTTGATCTTGCTGTGATTTTGCCACAAGTTCTTCATGCATGGAGAACCAGGTGACTTCCACTGGGACTACTGGGCCTTCATTTCCAATTCATAGCCATAGATCTGATTCAGCTCCAGTTATGACCTTCTTGAGGAAATCTGGTTCATTGGTAGTGATTGGAATCGTATCACTAGCAACTATAGCACAATGTCCCTTCTGCTCTGTTAGCAGAAGCTGTGAAACTAATTTTGCCATGACACATTTTATGTCAACATCCTATGCCAAAATCTCAGACACAGTACTTTTTGGAATCCCCAGATCAGCTTCTATTTTTTGCACTGACAGTCACTGATTTTTGTGGATTGCAGCCCACGCACATTCACCATTCTTAAGTGTTCTGCTTGTGGCGGGCCTTCCAGAATGTGGATCACTCTCAACAGATTCTGGAACATCTTTGAAGCATTTGTGCCACACTTTTATTTGTACTCCACTCATTTCATTGTCCCTGAAAGCCTTCTGAATCATCTGAATAGTTTCTGTGGAGGAAAGTTCAAGCTTAATTCAAAATTTAATGCAGATTTATTGTTCTATTCACCCAGTCATTTTGAATGTGATGGCCACATGGTACACATGCTCTCTCAATGGTGTCTATGGCTCCTACTGACTACTATAGTGAAATTATCATTGTCCATACATGCGCACTCCAGTCCACACTCCTTGGCTGCCAGATTATATCAATGTCACGTAAACTGTTCTCCTTATATTAACAATGGCTTGGCTTTTTCCAGACAAACTTCATATAGTTAAGTTGAAAGTACAAGGATAAATAAAATCAGGTATTATAAAAACATAGGTAAAGGATATATTACATTGTTCAAAAAAAGTAGGAATGGCTACATTATTATCAGGCAATGTAGACTTTAAAGAAAATTTCCGAGACCAAGAAGAATATTGTATAATTGTAAAATAGTTTAATCCTAAATGTGTATCACAAAACAATGAAACTATTAAAGCAAAAACTGATTGACATGAAAGGGGAAATAGGAAAATCCACATTTTACCTGGAGACTTCAGCTCCCCTTTCTCAATAACTGATAGAACAACTAGACAGAAAACCAGCAAGGTTATAAAAGAATTCAAAAGTACCATCAACCAACAGGATCTGATTGACATTTATAGAACACTCCACCCCAAGACTGGGTACATATTCTTTCCAAACATTCATGGAACATATCCCAATATAGTCTATATTCTGAGCCATAAAACAAACCTCAACAACTTTAAAATAGTTGAGATTGTATATATTGAAATTATGTATATTCTGATCACAATAGAATCAAATTGAAAATCATTACAAGAAAGATTAAAAACCCTGAAAACCTTAGAAACTAACAATGTGCTTTAAACTAATCTATACATTCTAGAGAGAGTATCAAGGGAAATAAAAATACATTGGTTGCATGAAAATGAAAATATAACACATGAAAATTTGTGGGGCACAACTAAAGCAGCGATAAAAGGGAAATTTATACATTAAATGCTTACATTTGAAAAGAGCAAAAGTCTCATATCAATAATCTAATCTCCTGTCTCATGAATCATGAAAAAGAGAAAAAACCCCAAAGCAAGCAGAAGGAAGGAAATTATAAAGAGAAGACTTACAAGAGATTGAAAACAGAAAAAAATAGAGAAAAGCAATAAAACAGAGCTAAGTCTATTTAAAGATCAGTAAAAATGGCAAACCTCCAGCAAGGATTCCAAAGGAAAAAAACATAGAGAACACAATTAACCAGTATCAGCAATAAATAAGGACTGTCACTATAGACCCTGAAGACATCAAAAGGTTATAAAGATAAATATTATAAACAAGTCTACAAGCACACACTTGCTAAATTAAATGGACCAATTATAAAATCAATTTCAAACCACTACAATGCTCACACAATATTTAAGGAATGATTTGCATGGCCCTATAAATAGTAAGGAAATTGAATTTATATTAAAATTTCAAAAGTAACCTCCAGGGTCAGATGGATTCACTGGATAATTCTAAATGTGTTGAGAAGAATCAACACCACTTGTAGAAATAGTACAGAAAAGGAGGAAGCACATTACAATTCATTTTAGGAAGTGGTACTATACTGGTACTGGTACTATACTGGTACTATACTTTGTCTGGTAAAACCAGACAAAGGCAGTACAAAGAGAAAAACCTCAGACCAGTATTACTCATAAATACAGATTCAGACATCCTAAACAAACTATTGGCAAATAGAATTCAACCATATATGAAAAGAATTATACACCATGGACAATTTTTTCCAGGATGCAAAGTTGGCTTTATATGTGAAATCAGTCAATGCAAAACACCAAATTAACAACTAATAAAAAATCTCACATGATCATATTGAGTGATGCAGAAGTATTTGATAAAATTCAATACCTATTTATGATAATAAACTTTCATAAAGATAGAAGCATATGAATTTCCTCAACATGATAGAAAGATCTATAAAACACAGATAACACTACACTTAAGACAATACTTTCTTCTAAATTTAAGAAGGAGCAAGAATGTCTGTTTTCATCATTCTTGTTCAATACAGTATTAGAAGTTCTAGCCAGTGCAAGTGAACCTGAAAAGGAAATAAAAGACACATGGTTCAGAAAGGAAGAAATGAACCTGAATAATTGTTGATGTAGAAAATCCATCCCCAAATAATCTGTTCTAAATTCCTAGAACTAATAAATTAATTAAGCGAGATTTCAGGATACAAAATAATTATACAAAAGCCAATTGCATTTATATAAACCAGTAATGAACATAGGGAAATTGAAATTAAAAGTGCAGTACCATTTACAACTTCTTAAACAGTGGAAATAGCTGTAAATCTAACAAATGTGGGAGATGAGTTCTATGCTGAAAATTAGAAATCACTGATAAAAGAACATTTTAAAAAGATATATAAAATAAGTGAAGATACCATGTTTATGAATTATAAGTATAGACAAATACAGTGGAAATCCTGGCTTTTTCTTTTCTTTCTTCTTCTTCTTCTTTTTTTTTTTTGTAATGCAAATGTCTGACTTAAGCTTTGATTGCAGGGGCATCCACTTTAAAGATGGTTATCCCAAATAAATACATTGCCAGTTCCCTCAAAGAGTGAAACCACCATTCCCCACTGAGTCTTCTTTCTCTTGAGATGTTGGTATATTTCAATAACTGACCATTTGGGCCACTTGTTTTTTTTCCTCTTCTTGTGCATTAAATTACTACTCTTGTATTAAATTACTACTCTTTGTATTAACTTCACCAATAAAAAGAGTGAGTGTATAAAACTCTGAGCTCCTACACTTGACCCTAATAAAAGCAGAACCCCAGGTCCATGTGTGCTTTCTCTCTCTAGTCATGACCTCACTGTGTGACCCCAGATGTGCTATGCAATTTCTAGACCTTCTAAATCAGGGGTGTCAAACTCATTTTCACTGGGGACCACGTCAGCCTTGCAGTGGCCTTCAAAGGGCTGAACATAGAGCTCCTTGCCTCTAGTTAAGGAGTAGTTACATTTATACAGTCCTAAAATTACATTCAGCCCTTTGAAGGCAACTGTGAGGCTGCTCAGTGGCCCCCGGTAAAAGTGAATTTGATACCCTTGTTGTAAGTAATAAATCTTCATTTTTTTTCAAAGTTCCCAGAGGGTTATTGATGAAGAGAACCACCAGGACTGGTTTAACAACAACATTGGTTATTGATTGATAGGCTGAAGCAAGTACAAAAAGGACAATGTAATAAATATGTCAGGTGTTTCCTAATTGATATACAGGTTTAATGTAATTCCTATCAAAATTACAGAAATACTTTTTTATAGATATAGATGAGGTTATTCTAAAATTTTTATGGAAATGCAAAGGAACTGGAACAAGTGAAATGATTTTTAAAAGAATAAAATTGGAAGCTTCAGTGTACCTGAATCACGACATTATATAGTTTCAGTAATCAAGACTGTGTGACATTGATAGAGTGACAGACATACAGATAAATGGAAGAGAATCAAGAACCAACAGCTAAGCTCACACAGATATGCCCAACTTGGTTCTGACAAAGGTTCAAAACAATTCAATCCAGGAATAATATCTTTTTCAACAAATGATGCTGGAGTAATTGGACATACATAAGACTAAAAATGAACCTTGACCTAATCTTTACACTTTATATAAAAATTAACTCAGAGAAAACCAGAAAACTTCTGGCCAAGCTGGAGGCATAGGTAGATATGCTTTGCTTTCTTGCATGGTCAGAAGAAGGATAACAACAAATTTAAAAACAAAAAACAGCCCTGGCTTGTGTGGCTCAGTGGATTGAGTGCTGGACTGTGAACCAAAGGGCTGCTGGCTTGATTCCCAGTCAGGGTACATGCCTGGGTTGCTGGCCAGGTCTTCAGCAGAAGGCACTGGAGGGGCAACCACACATTGATGTTTCTCTCCCTTTTCTTCTCCCTCCCTTCCCCTATCTAAAAATGAATAAATAAAATCTTTAAAAATAAAAACAAAAAACAACTAGAACTGCCAAAAAATCAAACTGTATGGAAGTCAAACAAGCAAGGAATTAAAGAATAAATGTGGAGGACAGTGAAGGCTGACATCAAAGCTCAGATTAAGTACTGACAAAGTCACACTTGATCATTTGCATCTGCAAAGCAGAGCAGGCTAGCAGCTGATGGCAGCCTGAATCCGTGGGGGTTGAAGGAAGGAGTAATAACTGCAATCTTCAGTTGAATATGACTGTAACTTTTGTAGAAGACATATGTATCATTTAGATAGCCTGGGAACAGAACAATCTGTGCCTGCAAGGTCTCCCTAAGTCTGCAAAACATCCTTGAACTTTATCCAATCAACCCCTATAAAATAAATGAGGAGACCAAGTTCAGTGCTCATTGCCTCTCCATCAGAAGATAATGTCCCACCTGGCCCCTGCTTTTCTTTAAACTGCCTGTGTGGTATTTTTCTCAGTCTCCTATTGTCCCCACTCAGGTACCTCCACTCCACGCAGGTCACAGCAAATAAACATTCATGCAGACTGATAAGAGGGGTGGAGATGGGCAGCCAGTGAGGAGAGTACACAAGGCAAGGTTGAGGTTGATGAACTGGGTGGGTGAGCAAACCAGGCATTCCCACATTTGTGTGCAGATAAACTAGGAGGAATAACTGGAGTGCAAGAGAGTGTGCAACCCAGGGTACCAGCAAAGGAAACTAAAGCCTCAGAAACTATGGCTATAAAAACCTGTGGGGGTTGCGGTGGCAGGAGAAACTCCCAGTCTCACAGGACAGCCTGTTGGAGGGACCCACAGGGTCCTAGAATGTACACAAACCCACCCACCTGGGAATCAGCACCAGAAAGATGCAAGTTGCTTGTGGGTAGTGAGCTGAGACCTGAGCAAGTGGCATTGTTCCCTCTCTGACTCTTCTCCCACATATAGTGCCACAATGCAACAAAGTGGGTTGCCTAAGTGGCAAATACCTAAGGCTCTGCCCCTTACAATATAACGTCACCAAGACAAGAAATATGGTCCAAATGAAAGAACAGATCAAAGCACCAGAAAAAGAACTAAGCGACGAGGAGACAGCCAACCTATCAGATGCAGAGTTCAAAACACTGGTATTCAGGATGCTCACATAAATGACTGAGTATGGATATGAAATAGAGGAAGAAGTGAAAGCAATGCAAAGTGGTATGAAGAAAAATGTACAGGGAACCAACAGTGAAGGGACAAAACAGAGACTCAAATCAATGATTTGGAACTAAAGGAAGAAATAAACATTCAACCAGGGCAGAATGAAGAAATAAGAATTCAAAAAAATGAGGGGAGGCTCAGGAACCTCCAGGACAACTTTAAATGTTCCAACATCTGAATCATAGAAGTGCCAGAGGAGAATAGGAAGAGCAAGAAATTGAAAACTTTTATTTGAAAAAATAATGAAGGAAAACTTCCCCAGTCTGGCAAAGGAAAGAGATATGCAAGTCCAGGAAGCTCAGAGAGTCCCACAAATGTTGGACCCAAGGAAGAACACACCAAGACACATCATAATTAAATTACTCAGGATTAAAGGTAAGGAGACAATCTTAAAAGCAGCAGAAGAAAAGGAGACAGTTACCTACAAAGGAGTTCCCATGTAACTATCAGGTGATGTCTCAAAAGAAACCTTACAAAAAATGGAACATTTTTGAAGGGGCTGGAAAGAAGTATTCAAAGTCATAAAAGGAGGACCTACATCCAAGATCACTCTACCCAGCAAAGCTATCATTTAGGATGGAAGGTCAGACAAAGTGCTTCCCAGATAAGGTCAAGTTAAGGGAGTTCATCATCACCAAGCCCTTATGATATCAAATGTTAAAGGGACTTATCTAAGAAAAAGAATATGATAAAAATATGAATAGTAAAATGAAAACAAATTCACAAGTATCAACAACTGAACCTAAAAAACCCCAAAACTAAAACAAACTGAGCCAACAACTAGAACAGGAACAGAATCACAGAAATGGAGATCACCTGGAGGGTTATCAGTGGGGATGGGGGTGAAAGAACAGGGGAAAGGTAGAGGGAATAAGAAGCATAATTAGTAGATACAAAATAGAGAAGGGGATGAGGTTAAGAATAATATAGGAAATGGTGAAGCCAAAGAACTTATATGTGTGATCCATGGACATGAACTAAGGGAGGTTAAGGAATGCCAGAGGGAGGTGGATGCTGGGTGGAGGGGAATAAAGGGGAGAAAAAATGGGACAACTGTAATAACATAATCCATAAAATATACTTAAAAAAAGAGAAAGCAGAAAACCAAAAGGAGAGGCAAAGGAAAGGACAAAGGAATATGCTTAGGCATTCTTACAACCAAATTCACCCTCCAAGAATGGACAAAACACCTTTGCTTTCAAAACATTTCCAAATCCTTACTCTTTTTCATTTAAAACATACCAAGCTGAGGCAGACTGTAAATCATGCATTAAAATCATCTTGAAAGATATGCATATACACTTCACTTTAAAAATCCTCTGTCTAATCATGTCCATAACTCACAAATTAAAGCTACTAATCTCAGAGGAAGGAAAAGTCTTTGTACTAACCCAGGTGGGAAAGGGGATTGTGTGCTTTGAAAAAAAAATTTCAAATCAGGAGTCAAAGGCACAGTGGCTCCAGGGAGAAGGCTGATCCAGAGCCATACAGCTGCTACAGATCACCACCATTCATCAACCAAGGAATAGCCCTCTCCTCAAAGATCATAAAAAGTTTCAGGATGCAAAGTGTTATTGAGCTGACAGCATCCTAAATTGCAAATTCCACAAGGAGAGTGGCAACAATGGAATACTGTTCCACTGCCCAGGGGCAGTCCAATTCGAATATCTGTGAACACTGTGAACACTAAAGGGGGAAGTAGGGGAAGGGAGCCTGGACTGCCTTACTGATCTGCTTTGTAACCACTGTCTCTGTCTAACACTTTCATTTTGAGAAACGTAAGTGCCCAGTCACTGGAGTCTAACCGTGCAACTCTTTGAGAGAGATCTTGTGTATGTCAAATATTTCTTTAAAGAAAACAAGTTCTCCAGTCCATGTCTGGCTGTGGCAGAGACAACCAACCCCATTTATTTTCCCCTCCTCATTAGTTCCAAATGGCTACCATGCTATGTTTAAAAGACCAATTTTAATAATGTTAAGCATTAAAAATAATACTTCTGAAAACAAATTAACTCAAAATTAATGGTAGACTTAAGTGTAAAATTTAAAAATGTAAAACCTCTAGAAAAAAATATCAAAATTTTTTGATATTGGGGGGACAGAAATTTCTTCCACTTAACACTAAAAGCACAATCCATAGAAGAAAAATGTCATAAACTAAATTTCATCAAAATTGTCATAGAATTTTTATCCCATTCACAGGATTGCTTGCAGAATGTTGTTCCAAGCTATAGACTGAGAGAAAATATTTGAAAACAACCTCTATCAAAGTCTTTATTTCTAGAATATATACAACACCTTAAAACTCAACAATAAAGAAATAATTAAATTGGAAACAATGCAGAGACATGAGTAGAATCTCACCAAAGAGAATATACAGATGAAAAATAAACACATGAATAGACTTAGGGAAATGCAAATTCATATTACAAAGAGATAACACTCCACACTTACCAGAATGACTGAAATAAAACATAGTGACAACACCATATGCTACTGAGGATGTGGAGAAACTGGTGGTAATATAAAATGGTACAGGAACTGACATTATGCTTCCTGGCAATTCAATTCAGTTTGACAAGCCCCCTCTTGGGACATCAAGACAAGCCTACTGGCAGAGGCTGGACTCAGTCACATCTGATACTTTCAGATCAGTGCAAAGGCATTGAGGGATGGACAGAAAGCAGAATTCAAAACAAATGCCAAGAATATTTCTGGCAATAGCATAAAAATTCTGAAAGGGAAGAAGGAATAATGCACCTTGTCTACATTTCAAGGTGGTTATGTGTGGGCATGTGTTATGGAAGATTGAAAACAATTTCACTTCATGGGGGAAAAAATACCTGTCTTTTGATAGATTGACAGTGCCAATAAATTGAAGTATGCTTCAAAAGAATGAAATAATATAGACACACTGAAAAATAGTTTGGCAGTATAAAAAATAACCATATAACTAACATATAATCCAGAATTGCATTCCTGAGCATTTATGCCAGAGAAATGAAAACTCATATTCACAAAAATAACTTGTACTTGAACGTTTGTAACAGCTTTATCCATAACAACACCAAGCTACAAACAATCTAGTTGTCCTTTAGTGGATGCATGGTTAAACTAACTGTGCTATATTTATGCCACGGAATAGTACTCAGCAATAGAAAATTATACATGGCTTATACACACAACATATTGGATGAAACTTCAGAGAATTATATGGAGTGAAAAGAGCCAATTCCAAAATATCACATATTAACTGATTTCACTTATATAGCTTTATTGAAATTTTGAAACTATAGAAATGGAGAACAGATTTAGATTACCAGAAAATTAAGTTAGGGGAGAAGGGAGGGCTGAGAAGTAGGTGTGGCTATAAAAAGGCAGCAAGAGGGATTGGGGTAATGGAATTATTTTGTATTTTGATTGTGCCATTAATATGTTAGTGTGACACTGTAGTATAGTTTTGAAAGAAATTCTCCCTGGGGAAAAGGAATAAAAGGTATGAGGGATCTCTCTGTATTATGTCTTAGAAATACTTGTGAATCTACTATTATCTCAAAATAAAAACTCTAATTTAAAATATTAATTATTATGAATAAAAATTTGATTTTGACACAAATTTCATTGTTTATTGGGAATAATTTGCTTTAGTGCTGTCTCCTACTTACCTTACACATACTTGTGAATAACGGTGACTTTATATTTGAAAGTTGCTGATTTTTTTAAATTTTTATGTTTACTTTATCAACTTTCCAAGAATTACTTCTTCATAGTATTGATTATTGAATAGAAAAAATTTACTTAGTAAAAGAAAAATTATAAAACTTAGACAATAGTGTATAAATTTATCCTATGAAACTCTTAAAATTGATTACACTTATAATTTTACATTTTTCTTCCCCAAATTATATGGATTTCAGATCCTAATATTTTTTACCTTTCTATTTTGTTTTTAAAGATAATGGTGTAAGTAAATATATTCCATATAAGGAATAAATAATCTAGCATTATTAAAATTAGAAAAAAACATGGGGTAGCAAGATGTTTTAGCAACCAATGGGCAGTGGAAATATATGAAAAATTTCACTTGAATTTGAACCTTTGTTTATTTACTAACAAAGTAAATAAATTAATCTCTTAAAAGATGTATTTTTTAAAGATTTATTTATTTATTTTTAAAGAGGGAAGGGGGGAGAAAGAGAGAGAGAGAGAAACATGAATGTGCAGTTGCTGGAGGCCATGGCCTGCAACCCTGGCATGTGCCCTGACTGGGAATCTAACTTGCGATACTTTGGTGCACAGCCCGAGCTCAATCCACTGAGCTACGCCAACCAGTGCAAAAGATGTTTCTTAATCTACATAATATAATAACTATTTTATTGGGCTGGTAGAAAAGTTTTATAAATTGTGAAGTGCCCTATAAATCTAAATAAAGGCTGTATTTTGGTGCAAGTGAAAGAGATTAACCGAAGGAAATCCTTCATACAAAAAGGGTTATGGATGATGTACTATTTATTTAAGAGACAACTGTACTTGAACAGCAATAAAAAAAGTAAGTTTTATAAGACAAAGAGGCATCCTTGGGTAAATTAGTAAGAGATTCTGAGATCATGTTGAGGTTTTTGCTATTGAAATATTGGAGGTGGTTCCAAGATCATGAAAAACCTTGGGCAAGAGGAGTTTTTCATTTGCCTTTAACTTTGTGTATACCACACTGATATGTTAAATTGCATCTACTTACACTTAAAAATGTTACTGGTATGATTGAACATTTTTCCAGTATTTATAATTCACCTGTATTTTCTCATGCCCTTTATCCATGTAACTTTTTGGGCCTTATTATGTTTATAGGTTTATATAAAAATTTTACCTACCTTTTATTTGTTATGTTTGCTACATTTTTATTGAATTTATAGGGGTAACATTGTTTAATAAAGTTATATAGGTTTCAAGTGCATGGTTCTATAATACATCATCTGTATATTGTATTGTATGTCCACCACCCCAAGTCAAGTCTCCTTTCACAAACATTTATCCTCTCTATACCCTTTTCTACTTCCCCATCTTCCTTACCCTCTGGTAATTACCATACTGTTGTCTGTGTTTATGAAGTTTTTCTTTCCTTAATCTCTTCATCTTTTTCACTCACCCACCCAATTCCTCTACCCTCTGACAGCTTAGTCTGTTCTCTGTATCTATGAGTCTGTTTCTATTTAGTTTATTAATTTATTTTGTTCATTAGATTCCACACAAGAGTCGAATCATATGGTACTTGTCTTTCTCTGACTGGTTTATTTCACTTAGCTAATACTCGTCATGTCCATCCATGCTGTCACAAAGGATATGATTTCTTTTTTCTTACAGCTGACTAGTATTCCATTGTGTAAATGTACTACAGTTTTTTTATCCTCTTACCTACTGACAGATACTTGGGCTGCAATGAACTTAGGCATGCATAAATTCTTTCAAATCAGTGTTATGGCTTTCTTTGGATATTATTCCCAGAAGTGGAATTTTTGGGACATAAGGCAGCTCCATTTTTAATTTTTTGAGGTAATTCTGTATTGCTTTCCACAGTGGCTGCACTTGTCTGCATTCCCACTAGCAGTGCACAAGTGTTCTCTTTTTTCCACATACTCACCAACACTTGTGTGTTGATTTTTGATGATAGTCATTCTGAGATGTATGAAGTGGTATTCCATTTTGGTTTTAATTTGCATTTCTCTGATGATTAGTCACATCAAGCATCTTTTCATATTTCTACTGGCCATCTGTATATCCTCTTTGGAGAAGTGTCTATTCAGGTCCTTTGCCCATTTTTTAACTAAATTTGTTTTCTTGGTATTCAGTTGTGTAAGTTCTTTATAAATTTTGGATATTAAACCCTTATCAGACATATTATTGGTGAATAGGTTCTCTTATTAAGTAAGTTGTCTTTATATTTTCTTGATGGTTTCCTTTGCTGTGTAAAAACTTTTCAGTTTGATGTAGTCTAATTTGTTTTTGTTGTTGTTGTTGTTTCTCTTGCCTAAGGAAATATATCAGGAAAAAAAACCCCAAAATCATTGCTCACATTGCTGTGAGAAATGGCTGAGATTTTACTACTGCCTGTGTTGTCTTCTAGGATTTTTATGGTTTTAAATCTAACATTTAAGTCTTTAATTTATTTTGAGTTTATTCTTGTGTATGGTGTAAGAAGGTGATCTAGTTTCATCTGTTCAATTATCCCAACACCATTTATTGAATAGACTATCTCTACCCAATTGTATGTTTTTGCCTTCTTTGTAAAATATTAATTGAGCATAAAGGCATAGGTTAATTTCTGGGTTCTCTATTTTGACCCATTGAACTATGTGTCTGTTTTTATGCCAGTATGATCCTGTTTTGATTACTATGGCTTGTAGTATAGTTTGATATCAAGTAGAGTGATTCCTCCAACTTTGTTCTTCTTTCTCAAGAGTGCTGTGGCTATTCAGGGTCTTTTGTGATTCCATATAAATTTTTGGAATATTTGTTCTAGTTCTGTGAAATAAGTAATTGGTATCTTGATGGGAATTGCATTGAATCTACATATTGCTTTGGGTAGCATGGAAATATTAATGATGTTAATTTTTCCTATCCTTAAATACAGTATGTATTTTCATTTATTTGTATCTCCTTCAGTATCCTTCTTCTGTGTCCAATAATTTTCTGAGTAAAGGACTTTTATATCATTGGTTGAATTTATTCCTAGGTATTGTATTTTTTGGAGTAACTGGATTTTTTAAAGTTTCCTTTTCTAATAGTTCATAATTGGTGTATAAAAATGCAACAGATTTTTAGATATTTTTTTATCCTGCTACTCTAGTGAATTCATTTATCAATTCTTGTATTTTGGTTGAATCTCTAGGGTTTTCTAAATACAGTAACATGTCATCTGCTAATAATGACAGATTTACTTCTTTCTTTCCAACTTGGATACCTTTTCTTTCTTCTTTTTGTATAATTGCTGTGGCTAGGGCTTCCAGTAATATGTTAAATAAGAGTGGTGAAAGCAGACGCCCCAGTCTTATTGCCAATCTTAAGGTAAACACTTATAGTTTTTGTCCATTGAGTATGATGTTGGCTGTGGGTTTGTCCTACATAGACTTTATTATGCTAAGATATGCTCCCTCTATTCCCACTTTGTTGAGAGTTTTAATCCTAAATGGGTGCTGGATTTTATCTAATGCTTTTTCTATATCTCTTGATATGATCATGTGGTTTTTGTCCTTTATTTAATTTATGTGGTGTGTCATGTTTATTCCAGCATAAATCCCACTTGATCATGGCTATAATTTTTGGATCTGATTTGCTAATATTTTGTTAAGTATTTATGCATTTAGGTGCATCAGGGACATATGCACATAATATTCTTTCACTGTAGTCTCTTTACTTGGCTTTAGAATTAGGATAATGCTTGCCTGTAAGTTGACATGGGGACTCTTCCCTATTCTTGAAGTTTTTTGTAATAGTTTGAAAAGCATAGGTGTTACTTGTTCTTTGAATATTTGGTACAATTTACGTGTAAGTTATCTGATCCAGGAGTTTTGTTTAATTTTTTTTATTATTGCTTCAATTTCACTAGTTGTAATCTGTCTATTCAGATGCTCTGATTCTTCCTGATTTAGTTTTGTAAGATTGTATGTTTCTAGGAATTTATCTGTATCATCCTGGTTGTCCAGTTTGTTGGTCTATGGTTGTCATAGTTTCAAACAACCCTTAGTATTTCTTTAGTGTCAGTTGTTACTTCTCTTTCATTTTCTATTTTATTTATTTTGGGTCTCTATTTTTCTTGATGACCCTGATTAAAGTTTTTTTTTTTTAAAGATTTATTTATTTATTTATTTTTAGAGAGGGAAGGGAGGGAGGAAGAGAGAGAAACATCAATGTGCGGTTGCTGGGGGTTATGGCCGGCAACCCAGGCATGTACCCTGGCTGGGAATCGAACCTGGGACACTCTGATTAAAGTTTTGTCCATCTTCTCATGCTGCTTGCCTGGAGGCTGACTGGTGTTGCTTGCCTGGCAGTGGGTTCCAGCCATGGTGGGCTCACAAAGAGCAAGGAGGAGGTGTACCACTCAGACCTTGGTGCAATGGGTGAATTAAAGGCTCAGGCCTGGTGCAGATGGACAGTGGAGCCAGGCAGCTTATAGAGGACCTGGGCTGGATGCTGGGTAATTGTGAATATTGTGGCCCATACCTGGCTCAAATCCTTGCAAAACCATAGGAAGAGAGAAAAACAAAGCCCAGCCTCCCTCTTTCTGTGGCATCCAGGAAGACCAGCAGAACTCACTCAATGGGTTTCATATCAGCAGGAGGCTTATTTTTTCTTTTCTCTCTCTTTTTTTTCTCATCCCCACCCAGTGAGACAATAAGACATGGAGTTTTGAAAGATCCTGAGACAGATCCAAAGGGGGAGTACAAGGCTAACCCCCAAAATGGAGAAACTGAGACAAATTTCACTTTGCTATCCCATAGAACTGGCATTTTATTGTTTATGTGTATTATTATTTTTTCATTATTTTTACTTATTTTATTTTATTAGTTTTTTTTTTTAATTTCTTTTCTTTCTGTTTCGTTTCCTTTGCTTTATTTCTTTGTTTAATTGCATTGTTTGACTGGTTTTCCTTATTCTCTCTTTCATTTTGTATTTTAATTTTCCTTTCACTTCACTCATGTTCCAATAACACACTTCTCTTCATCATGTACTTTCTAACCTTGTTATACAAATCATATATTTCTTGTCATATTATTGTTGTTCTAGTACTACTGTAAGCAATTGTTGTTCCATACAGTTGTAAATACTACACAGCAACCCTCCCTGATCTTAGTCAACTTCACTTTATTATTGAGCTTTATTATTGATGAGGTTGACTTGATTCTCTCACACACTATGCCTACTTTCTATCCTTTATTCTCACTATATTTCATCATCTAACCTTGTACCAGCACTCTGTCTTCTGAATTCTGCTCACAATCCTCCTTCCTTCTAACAAGAGTCTTATCTCTCTTTCAACTTTCATAAAAAGTGGCTAGTTGGGTGAAATATCACAGTTAATGCTATACTTATCCAAAGGATCTTCTATCTCTTCTCTACTTGTTGGTACTTTAAATCCCATAGAACACTCTCCCACTATCTTAATCCACTTTGCCTACCCCCTGACACTGATCACATACAAGAATAGGTGGGAGCTATGAACATCAGTGTACTTGCTGGAGGAGGGAACCCACCAAAAAAGGAACCATCAACAGATAAAAACCCAAGTACAACAAGACAGCCCACACAAACAAAAGAAAGGGCAAACCTAGAGCACCCAGACAAAGAGATCAAAGAGACTACACCACTGAACCCCATAGAATTCCTACCATAGAAGTTCACCCTGTTACAGAACACAAGGGGCCAAGAGTGGGCCAAAGGTGATATACTTTTACTGAAAGGAACCCCCTGGGTTTGTTATGTCCTCCACCTTATAGGAAAGACATCTCTCAATGCCAGAGATTCATAAAAAGAAAAAAATGTTTATTTAATACTGTACAGACTTAAAGGAGTGGCCTAATGTCTTAATAAAAATCCCAAAGTCCCTTAAAATACCCACAAACACACAGTCCCTCCTCCCCCCTTTTGCCCAGTCTGGGGTACCATATCTCAGGAAAACAAATAGAAGCCCGTGACTCAGGCAGTCCCCAGTTCTTCCCAGTAATCCATCTCAGCTGGTAGGCCTCCCTCAGTTCCCAGCACCATCAGCTGTGTCGCTGGGATCCCTGCTAAAGCCGGGTGGTGGTTCCTCCTTCTAAAGATGTAGGGGTCCCCACTCTGGCAAAGCTGCGTGGTTCTCTCCCTCTACACTCCAATGGCTGCCAAGTCTCTCTTCTCAATGGGTGCCACATCTCGGTTTTTAAATCCCTGTGCCAATCTTCCTCTGCAGCCCCATTTCCAACTCCTCCCACAATCAGCTACACTTGCCAGCCCTCCCATATCCTTCCAGCTTTACTGGGCTGCCATAGTGGGTCTGGGCAGGCATAGCCCCATGGTGTGGAGCCAATCATCTCCAAGCTCTCACACAGGTGCTGTAATCAGAAGGAGTTGTCTCCCAGTTACATCTTGGTGGGAAGTTATTTCCATTCCCCTGGCTCAGAGCACAGCTACAGCTATTTAAAATATCTATGTAACCAGTTAAAGGTTATAGATATGTTAAATGACCACACCAGAGGTTAGCTGCAAAGCTGTTGCTATGCAAAACAGCTCTCAAGGGCCCTGCTCCATTTGTCCCTTCCCCCACCTGACACCTGTGTTTGTGTGTGGGGTAAGGACATCCTAATATTTCCTGAACACCTTGAGTTCTGGACCCCATTTCCAATCCCTATTTGGGGCCCGCCTCTTGGCTGCACTCTGTTACAACCCTATGAAGACAACTAGCAAAACAAAACACCAGGAAGTGCAGAAACAAACAAAAAGAGTCACCTAAAATGGGGAGACAAAAAAAGATCACAAAATCAAAAGGAATGGAAGACTCCCCAATAAAAGAGCTAAATGAAATGGAGGTAAGCAAACTATCAGATATAGAATTCAAAATAATGGTTAGAAAGATGCTCAAAGAACTCACAGACAAATACAAGGAACTGAGGGAGAACTACAACAGTATGAAAAATGAAATACAAACTATAAACAAAACCCATGAAGAAATGAACAATAAATTTTGGAAATAAAAAAACACTGGAAGAAATTATAAGTAGGATGGATGAAGCAGAAGACCAAATTAGTGAGCTGGAAGACAAGGTGGAAAGGAACACCTAGATAGAGCAGGTGCACGAAAAAAGACTAAGAAATATGAAGAGCTTAAGGGATCTCCAACATAACATGAAATGCAACAACATTTGAATCATAGGAATACCAGAAGGAGAAGAAAAGAAACAAAGGGTAGAAACCCTGTTTGAAAAAATAATCATAGAAAACTTTCCAAACCTGGAGAGGGAAAAAGCTGTGCAAGTTCAGGAAGCATGAGGAGTCCCCATCAAGATGAAATCAAAGAGGCCAACTCCAAGACATATCATAATTAAAATGCCAAGTATTAAGGACAAAGAGATTCTTAAAAGCAGCAAGGGAGAAACAAGAAGTAACATACAAAAGGGCTCCGATAAGGCTATCAGCTGATTTCTCAACAGAAACACTCAATCCAGGAGACAATGGCAAGAGATATTTCAAGTAATGAAAAACAAGGCCTGTAACCAAGATTACTCTACCCAATGAGGCTCTCAGTTACAATGGAAGGTGAAATAAGAATTTTCCCAGACAAAAGAAGGCTGAAAGAATACATCTCCACCAAACCAGCCATACAAGATATACTAAAGGGACTACTGTGAGAGAGAAAGGAAAGTAGTGAAACAGAGAACACAGGTACAAACAGGAAAAAATTAACAAATAGCTATCAATAATAACGTTAAATATCAAGGGATTAATGCTCCAATCAAAAGACAGAGTAGGTGTATGGGTAAGAAAACATGACCCACACATATGCTGCCTACAAAAGACACACCTCAGAACAAAAGACCTACATAGACTGAAAGTGAAGGGTTGGAAAAAAATATTCCAAGCAAATGGACAGGGAAGAATAGCCAGGGTAACAATACTCATACCAGAAAAAATATACCTCAAAACAAGGGCCACAAAAAAAGACCCAGAATGACACTTCATAATACTCAAGGGAAGAATCCATCAAGAAGACATAAATGTTGTAAACATATATCCACACAACATAGGACTGACCATCCCAATACATGAAGGAAATCTTGGAAGACTTCAAGAGGGATGTTGACAGCAGCACTATTATGGTAAAGGAATTTAACACCCCACTGTCAAAAATGGATAGATCATCTAAACAAAACATCAACAATGATATCACAGCATTGAACAATGTCCTAGATCAAATGGACTTAACTGATATATATAGAACCTTTCATCCCAAAGAAGGAAAATACACATTCTTTTCAAATGCACATGGAACATTTTCAAAGATGGACCACATGATAAGGCAAAAAACAACTCTTAACATCCAAGAAAATGAAATCATATCAAGCATATTCTCTGACCAAAAAGGACTAAAACTAGAAACCAACCTCAAGGGAAAAATTCAGAAACACTCATAGCTATGCACATCGAATAGGAAGCTATTAAACAATGAATGGGTCAAGAATGAGATCAAGGAAGAAATCAAAAAGTTTCTGGAAACAAATGAAAATTAACTCACAACAATCCAAAACTTATGGGACACAGAGAAGGCAGTCCTGAGAGGGAAATTTATAGCAATACAGGCCTACCTAAAAAAAAAAATAAACATTTCAAATAAACAACCTAACCCTGTGCCTACAAGAACTTGAGGAACAACAACAGAGACAGCCCAGAGCAAGTAGAAGGAAGAACATAACCAAGATCAGAGCAGAATTAAATGACATGGAGATGAAAAGCACAATTCTAAGGGTCAGTAAATCCAGGAACTGGTTCTTTGAAAAGATAAACAAAATTGACAAGCCTTTAAGCAGACACATCAAGAAAAACAAGAGACAGGACCCAAATAAACACAATCAGAAATGAAAGAGGAGAGATTACAACTGTTACCACAAAAATACAAAGGATGGTAAGAAATTACTACAAAGAACTATATGCCAAGAAATTTGAGAACCTAGGTGAATGGACAAATTTCTAGAATAGAGTCTTCCAAAACTGAATGAAGAAGAAGCAGAAAGCCTGAACAGACCAATAACAGCGGACAAAATTGAAGCAGTAATCAAAAAGCTTCTGACACACAAAAGCCCTGGACCAGACAGTTTCATAGGAGAGTTCTACAAAGCATTTATGAAAGTGCTAATCCCTATCCTTCACAGATTATTCCAAAAAATTCAGGAAGATGGAAGACTCCCAGACTCCTTTTATGAAGGCAGCATCATCCTAATCCCAAAACCAGATACACACACAACAAAGAAAGAAAACTTCAGGCCAATATTGCTGATGAACATAATCTAAAATCCTCACAAAATATTGGCAAACCACACCTAGCAATACATTAAAAAGATCATATACCATGATTAATTGGGATTCACCCCAGGGATTCAAGAATGGTACAATATTTTCAAATCAATAAATGTAATGTATCACATAAACAAAAACAAATATAAAAATTACACAATCATATGAACAGATGTGGAAAGAGCATTTGATAAGGTATAGCACTCATTTATGATAAAAACATTCAGCAAAGTGGGAATAGGGGGCGCATTCCTCAACATAATAAAGGCCATATATGAGAGACCCTCAACCAATATCATACTCAATGGGCAAAACCTAGAAGATTTTCCATTAAGATCAGGAACAGGATGAGGATGCCCACTTTCACCACTTCTATTCAACATATTATTGGAAGTCCCAGCTACAGCAATCAGACAAGAAAAAGAAATAAAAGGCTTCCAAATTGGAAAAAAAAAACAAAACTGTCATTGTTTGCAGATGACATGATAGCATGCATAGAAAATCCTATCGACTCCACCAACAGTGGGATACAAAGTCAATATTCAGAAATCAAAGGCATTTTTGTACACCAACAATGAAATATCAGAAACAGAAATCAGAGGAAAAATCCCATTTGATATAGCAACAAGAAAAATGATGTACCTAGGAATAAACCTAACCAAGGAGGTAAAAGACCTGTACTCAGAGAAGTACACAACAGCAAAGAAAGAAATTAAGGAAGATACAGACAAATGGAAGCATATACCATGTTCATGGATTGGAAGAATTAACATAATCAAAATGTCCATACTACCCAAAGGAATTTATAGAGTCATTGCAATATCTATTAAAGTACCAATGGCATATTTCACAGATATAGAACAAATGGTTCAAAAATTTATGTGAAACCATAAACAACCCTGAATAGCTGTAGCAATTTTGAGAAAGAAGAACAAAGTAGGAGGGATTGCAATACCTGATATCAAGCTGTATTACAAGGCCACTGTAATCAAAACTGCCTGGTACTGACTTAAGAACAGACACAAAGAGCAATGGAACAGAACAGAATGCCCAGAAGCAAACCCAATATGGTCAATAGGATTTGACAAAGGGGCCAACAGCATAAAATAGAATAAAAATAGTCTCCTCGACAAATGATGTTGGGAGATCTTGACAGCTACATGCAAAAAAAAAAAAAAAGGAACTGGATTACCAACTTACACCATACACAAAAATAAATTCAAGGTAGATAAAAGACTTAAATATAAGTTGTGACACCGTAAAAGTCCTTCAGGAGAATATAGGCAAGAAAATATCAGATATTCCACGCAGCAATATTTTCACTGATATCTCCCCTAGAGCAAGGGACATAAAAGAAAGAATAACAAATGGTATCTCATCGAAATAAAAAGCGTCTGCATGGCTAAACAAAATAGCACTAAAGTGAAAAGAGAACCAACCATATGGGAAAACATATTTGCAAATGGTACCTCAGACAAGGGTTTGATCTCCAAAATATATAAAGAACTCACACAACTGCACTCTAGGAAAACAAAAAAACCCAATTAAAAATGGGCAAAGGGGTTGAACAGACACATCTCCAAGGAGGACATACAGAGGGCCCAGAGACTTATGTAAGGATGCTCACCATTGCTAGTCATTAGAGAGATGTAAATTAAAACTACAATAATATACTACTTTACACCAGCAAGAATGGTCATCATAAACAAAGGAACAAGAAAATGTTGAAAAGGATCTAGAGGAAAGGGAACCCTAGTGCACTGTTGGTGGGGTTGCAGACTGGTGCAGCCACTATGGAAAATGATGCAGATCCTGGCTCCTGGAGTCCGAGGCATTATGGATGAGACAAGACAAATTCACACAGACCACCAAGTCCTGTGGAGGAAAAGGGACAGTGCAGCTTGTCTCTCAAGAAGAGAAAAAGTCTTGGAGCCCCTTGGTCACCCTCTCAAGAAGAGAGCACCTCGACCCTTGCCTTGACTAGCTTTAATTGGGTTCAATTTGCACAGGAATACAGGGTGTATACATAAAGCTCATCAATCATTGTCAGGCAGAAATGATTAAACAATAGATAATATTCAAAGAACTCAGAGGGCTTATTCTGAGTCAGGTCAATAGTTAAAGGCCATACAACTTTGGGGAACAAACTCACTTCATGCTTGGACCCTTATCAGTTAAATTGAGGGTATTAGCAAACTAGGTTTCATAGGATTTTATGCATTCTTTCTTAGGCTTGATTGCCCTAGGGAACCCGCCCTCTCCAGCACAGGGCCTCACCCACCTCCAGCATTGTTTCAGGCTTAAGTCAGGCAGGAGAATTAAGGCAGCCAAGAGATTAGGAGACTTCTTGTAGACTGAGTGAGGATTCAAGCTATGTCAAAGCTGAGGGGTGAAGGTCATCATCCCCTTTTTCTACAGCCCCCCAAGTCCTTCCCTGAAGGCCCCTTCATGACCATTCCTGTCTTAAGTCATCCCTCTTTTGAGAAATCTTAGCTATCATTGGCTAACCACTCATCTTCCCAGGACCAAGCAGGGTGAAGAGAAAGGGGGCAGAGGTGGTGCCCTACAAGAAGGATAAGCTTTGTCTCTTGAGTGGCTTATGGTCCCAAGGCCCTTTACTCAGCCTTAGCTATGGGGATTACAGCTTCTGAAACCAGGCAGGGCAATTCCCAACAGGAAAACAGTATGGATTTTCCTCAGAAATCTAAAAATAGAACTGCCTTTTGACCTGTCAATTGCACTGCTGGAATTATATCCTAAGAACCCTGAACCACCAGTCCAAAAGAACCTATGTACACTAATGTTCATAGAGGCACAAATTACAATAGACAAGTGCTGGAAGCAACCTAAGTGCCCATCGGTGAATGAATGGATCAAAAAACTGTGGTACGTTTACACAATGGAATACTACACAGCAGAGAGAAAGAAGGAGCTCCTACCCTTTGTGTCAGCATGGATGGAACTGGAGAGCATTATGCTAAGTGAAATAAGCCAGGCAGTGAAAGACAAATACCATATGATCTCACCTTTAAGTGGAACATAATCAACAAAACAAACAAGCAAGGAAAATATAACCAGTAACATTGTAAGAACAAATGGACAGTAACTAGAGGGGAGATGGGAGGGGATAACGAAGGGGAAATGGTGAGGGGTTTTCAGGAAAAAGTATAAAAGACAAGTGGACAAAAACAAGGGGAGGGAGCTTGAAACAGGGGAGGGAAGTGGGGATGGCTGGGGGTTTGGGGCATAGGTGGGGGGAAAAGGCAGAAAACTGTTCTTGAACAACAGTAAAAAATATCAAAAAATAAAAAGTTTTGTCAATCTTGTTTATCTTTTCATAGAACCAGCCCTTGGTTTCTTTGATCTTTTGTACTTTTATATTCTATTTCATTTATTTCTGCTCTGAATTTAATTATTTCCTTTCTTTTACTCATTTTAGGCTTTGTTTGTTGTTCATTTTTAAGTTATTTTTAGTGTAAAGTTAGATTGTTCATTTCAGCTTTTTCTTTTCTTTTTTTATGAGGAAGACCTGTAATGTTATGAATTTCCCTCTTAGGACTAATTTTTGTGTCATAGATTTATGTTCTCAATTTTATTTGTTTCAAGGTACCTTATAAATTTCCTGATCTTATTGTTGGCCCATCTATTGTTTAATTACATGTTATTTAGCCTCCATGTCTTTATGTTTTTCAGGGTTTTTTTCTTGTGTTTGATTTCTAGTTTCATACTATTATGGCCAGAGAAGATTCCTGATGTGATTTCAAGCTTCTTAAATTTATTGAGACTTGCTTTGTGTCCCAACATGTAGTCTGTATTAAAAAATGTTTCATGTGCATTTGAAAAGAACATATATTCTGCTACCATGGACTGAAATTCTCTAAAGATGTCAGTTAATCCATCTGGTATAGTGTATTATTTAAGGCCACCGTTTTCTTGTTGATTTTCTGTCTGGTAAATCTATCCATTGATGCTAATGAGGTGTTAAAATCCCCTGCTATGACTGTATTTCTGTCAATCTCTTCCTTTATGTCCATCAAGATTTGTTTTACCTGTTTAGGTGCTCCAATTTGGGGTACATGAATATTTATAAAGGTTATATTCTTTTGTTAGATTGTTCCCTTTATCATCATGTAGTGTCCTTCTTTGTCTCTTACTATAAACTTTGTTTTAAAGTCTATTTTTCAGCAATAAGTATTGCTACTCCAGCTTTTTTTTCATTTCCACTTGCATGAAATATCTTTGTTTCATCCATTTACTTTTAGTCAGTGTGTATCTTTTGTTCTGAGGTGTGTTTCTTTTAGACACTGTATGTATGGGTGTTTTTTTCTTATCCATTCAGCTACCATATGTTTTTTTAGTTTTTTTAAATATATTTTATTTATTATGATATTACAGTTGTCCTATTTTTTCTTCCCATTGTTCCCCTCCTCCCTGCACCACCACCCCACCATCATTCCCCCACCTTAGTTCATGTCCATGGGTCATACATATAAGTTGTTTGACTTCTCCATTTCCTATACTAATCTTAACCTCCCCCTGTGTATTTTGTACATACCATTTATGCTTCTCATTCTATGTACCTTTTCCCGCATTCTCCCCCCACCTCTTTATGATAATGCTCCATGTGATCTCCATTTCTGTGATTCTGTTCTTGTTCTGGTTGCTTAGTTCATTTTTGTTTTAGCTTTTGTATTTAGGTTTGGTTGTTGATAGTTGTGAATTTGTTGTCATTTTACTGTTTGTGTTTTTGATCTTCTTCCTTTTCTTAGATAAGTCCCTTTAACATTTGATATCATAAGGGCTTGGTGATGATGAACTCCCTTAACTTGACCTTATCTGGGAAGCACTTTGTCTGACCTTACATCCTAAATGATTGCTTTGCTGGGTAGAGTGATCTTGGATGTAGGTCCTCCTTTCATGACTTTGAATACTTCTTTCCAGCCCCTTCAAAAAATGTTCCATTTTTGTAAGGTTTCTTTTGAGAAATCAGCTGATAGTCATATGGGAACTCCTTTGTAGGTAACTGTCTCCTTTCCTTTTGCTGCTTTTAAGATTCTCTCCTTATTTTTAATCTTGAGTAACATAATTATGATTTGCCTTGGTTTGTGCTTGCTTAGGTCCAACTTCTTAAAGACTCTCTGAGCTTCCTGGAATTCCTGGAAATCTATTTCCTTTGCTGATAAGGGAAATTCTCCTTTATTATGTTTTCAAATAAGTTTTCAATTTCTTGCTCTTCCTATTCTCCTCTGCCACCTCTATGATTCAGATGTTGGAATATTTAAAGTTGCCCCGGAGGTTCCTGAGCCTCTCTTCATTTTTTTGAATTCTTGTTTCTTCATTCTGTTCTGGTTGGATGTTTATTTCTTCCTTCTGGTCCACACCATTGATTTGAGTCCTGGTTTTATCCCTTCACTGCTGGTTCCCTATACATTTTCCTTTATTTCACTTTTCATGGCCTTCTCTTTTTCCTCCATTTTGTGACCATACTCAACCATTTCTGTGAGCATCCTGATTACCAGTGTTTTGAACTCTGCATCTGACAAGTTGGCTATTTCTTCATTGCTCAGTTGTATTTTTTTCCGGTGCTTTGATCTGTTCTTTCATTTGGGTCATATATTTTTGTCTCAGCACACCTGTTATATAGTAAGGGGCAGAGCCTTAGGTTCACCAGGGTGGGGCAACCTAGGTTACTGCTTTATGGTGCTCTATATTGGGGAGGGATTCTAGAGGGAACAATGCTGCTTGCTCAGCTCTCCACTGGTTTATAGTCACTGCCTCTGCTACCCACAGGCAAATTGGGCCCTTGTAGTGCTGATTCCCAGGTGGGTGGTTTTGTGTAGATTCTAGGATACTGTGGGTATCTCTATTGAACTCTCATGTGGTGCTGGGAGTTTCTGCTAGTGCCTCAACTCCCATAGGTTTTTTCAGTCAGAGGTTTTGAGGCTTTATTTCCTTGCATTGGAACCCTGGGTTGCACATTATGTGTTGCCCCCCAGTTTTTCCTCCCAGTTTATCCACACACAAGTGTGGGACCACCTGCTCCTTCAGTCGCCACCTTACCTAGTCTGTTGGCCACTGCCTTGCTACTAGTTCTCTCCACCCTGGCTGCCAGGCTCTGCCCTTCCTACTGGTCTAAATAAGTGTTTCTTCTTTAAATCCCTGGTTGTCAGACTTCTATACATTTCAGTTTTCTGACAGTTCTAATTATTTTTGTTTCAAAATTTGTTGTTGTCCTTCTTTTGGTTGTGTGAGGAGGGAAAGTATGTCTACCTACACCTTCATCTTGGCCAGAAATAATTTGCATATATCCGTTATCCTATATCTTTTGATTAGAGAATTTAACTCATTTACATTTAAAATGATTATTGATAAGTACATATTTATTGCCATTTTTTTCTTTTAACTATGTTCCTCTGTTGTCTTCTTCTTCTTCTTAATGGCTCTTACATTTCTTTTTTTTTTAATCCTCACACAAGAACATTATTCTTTACTGCTTTTAGAAAGAGAGGAAGAGAGAGAGAGATAAATAGAGAGAGAGGGAGAGAGAAACATTGATGTGAGAGAGAAACATTGATTGGCTGCTCTCTTGCAACCATTCAAGGCAGGGCATGTTCATACAGGTTTCATGCAGACCAAAGAAAATTTGCAGAGTCATTGGGATATCTGACATGCCTATATTCCAAGGTGGGATGATCCACATGCACCCCAAGCCATGAGTCACACCACAGAAAGTCCCAACTCCCTTATATACTTAGTGCACACAAAGCCAGCTGAGAGCCAACATAGACTATCACTAGTTATATAACAGACCTTGATTCTGCACATGAGGGCCCTTAATCACAGTTATAGAAACACTAAGTCCTAGTTCCTCAGGTATTTAGGTGAGGGAGCCTGACTGACTCCATTAGCCTTACATTCCACCCCTTCAGGGTTCCTCACTGTACAGTCTATGTGAGCGTTTTTTTCTGTGAAGGTACATTGGTGAGGAGGGCAGAGTCCCATACCAATATACCACAACAGCAGTATAGACTGCAGCAACAAGTGACCAGGAGACAGGCACTTCCCCCTCAAATAGCAAGGCCCCACTGCCATTCAGAAGTTAGGGGCACCCACCATTCTTTCAGGGAATCACCTGTTAGGTGTTAAATAGCATGGGTCTCAGAAGCTAATGCCTATAGAGCTTGGCTAACATTGTGATGGAAATTTGGAATGTACACACAACATTTGGTCAGCTAGGGTATATACCCTGCCTGTGGTGCAGGGAACATGCCTAAAGCCATGTGATTTTGTAGGGCTACTTTTCTCAATTGATATACTTCCTCATTAAAGAGGCTTAAGGAATCATGTGTTGCATTCAATGCATGACCAGTGTGCAAAGCCAAAACAGTTATCTCAGCCTCAGTGACTATAGAAGCAGCTTGAAGAGAAAAAATGGATAACTGGTAGTATTACCAGCGAGTATACTTTAACCAGTGTCACCCTGAAATGCTTCCCAATTGACTGGCTAGTTCATAAGAATTTTCTGAACTCAGGCAGGCAGATAAGGCCAGTTCAATTTCTTAACAAGTAAGGCCACCCATGTGAGCCACACACTCAGAGGGCCTCAGTGGGAACTGCAGTCCACTTATTTGGTGCCTTCCAGTAATGCTTAAGAGTATGCTTCTGACACAAAGCTATTGGAGTCCAGCCCACTTGGGCTTGTCCTTTGAGGTTCTCAGTACAGAGGGGAGCTGGTCCAGCCAGCTCCATGGCCTCAACTATGAGCCAACCTGAGTCATCCCATATGGAGTAGCTTGTTAACAGCTAAGGCTGGTCATACCATTGCTCAACCCCAGCATAGATGTCGGTCTAGGTCACATTCCATAAGGAATGTGCACTGTTGCACTGGTGTTGTGACTAAGTCTAATTTGCAATGGAAGCCAGAGAGATGCACCATGAGAGGCTAGCAGCCATGCTAAGGGGGATCTCAGTGAAGACCCAGCATGCTGATTAGTTAGCCACTGAGGCATAGGTATGCACCCAGTCAACTATGGTGTTAATTTGTACCCTACAGGCAAAAAGACAAAATAGTTATTGGAACTAACTATGGCAAATCACAACCTTCAGGCAATATACAAACAAGTTTCTGGTCAGTCAATAAGATGGTGGCTGGCAGAGGGGGACTCCCTGGGTGTGAATACCACACCTTTCACACCTTGACTGGGAGTTCAGCATCTATTGGCAATAAGTAGAGAATTCATAGTGGGCCATAGGGATATCACAAAGGATCTGTGGAGGTGTTTCATGGTCTGCTGGCCCTTGGTATATGTCACCTTTAGATTGGAGGACAAGTCCCAATCACCCAGGGCACTATTTGCAAGTTTCTCTCCACTGCTTGTCCTCAAAGGGCAATAAGAGTCACCCAATGCATGTGTGAGGCCTCTGTCTCCCAAGGCCACATCCAACTGGGCATTTGTCCATGCTCCAGGTCCTCAGGAATGGACAAGAGAATATTCCCCTGTTTTCTCAAGCCTGGTTTTAGCAAAGCATCCCTAGTGTGTACTCGTAGTTGAATTGGAGCTGCAGTCCAGTGGAGTAATGCTTCCACCAGAGCCAGGCCCCTCCTCTGACTCCTTTTGTTTAGAGTTCAGAGGACAGTCCATAAATATTTCATCCAACCCCCCAATGTTGAGATGGCAGTTGCAGCTCACAGGCTTTGCTTTAATAAGCCATTATATGGTTCAGTCATCCTGGCAGCTTGGGGGTGATAGGCCACATGAAACTTCCAGTCAATTTGCATGTCTTGGACCCACTGTTGCATCAAGGCCCCTGTAAAATGTGCTCCCTGATCACTTTCAATGATCAAGGGTAGCACATAGGTGGCGCATAAATGCTCTGGCACAATGATTACCACTTTTCGATCTGGGTAGCGTGCAAGGTATGCAGCCAAGAGTCTGGTGGCCATGTCCACATACGTGATTGCATACTTATACCCCTCTGAACTAGGTAGGGGTCAGATCATGTCAACCTGCCACTGGATCAGCAGTACTTGTCCCCACACCAACTGTCTGGTAGATCCCACAGGTCTCTGGGGATGCTCTCATGAGCTGACAACACAGGTCTCACAAGCTTCCTGTACCTCTGCTAAGGTGACAAGTAATCTCCAAGTGTTTATAGTAGACCACATGGTCTTCAGTCCACCATGTAAGAGGTGATGATGTAGCCACTGGGCAATTTTTTTTTTACTGAGAGGCTGGCAGGCACAGTTTCTAGCCATCGCACCTTGGCTACAGTATCAGCCTCATCATTCCCAGGAAAGGCTAGGGGTGCATGCCCAGTCACATGATATACAGTGATTTGTTTCTGGTGGCCTAATTCCCATAGGTCTTGCCACAAGGCCTGTCCTCATAATGGAGTATGCATAACCATCAATTTCTTTGCATGCCATATAGAGATCCATAATGTTAGTCCCCGGTATACCACCCAAATATCTGTGCAATTCGTCAGGGGCATTGCTTCATTTTCAACCATGAGCCATGCAGCCCACAGTTCTGCCCACTGGTTACTCTGATAGACTTTAGTGTCAAACCAGATTGTATCTGTTTCTGGTTGAATCGCTGCAGCAGTCCACATGGCAGGCTGGCCCTTGCTAGACCCATCAGTGTACCATGCATCTGAGGGAATAGATACCTGCCCCTCACAGAAGAGGCTAGCTTACACTTTTATTGTGGCAGGGGTAGAAGATTTTTTTTTATGCACATAAATAACAAGGCCTAACACTTCCTGCAACTTGGGTCATAGGGGTTTAGTAGAAAGAGTACTCCTTTGTTGCAGATAAGCCCCCCACTTAGCTAATGTGGACATCTGGGCAGTCTCACTGCAAGGCTTGGGATGACCCAGACCCACCTTGCAATGGGAAAGTAGTCCTTACTGTCACAGGGGAAATTCCTGTTATAGCCTCTGAGGTCAACAGGGAAGCATACACTGCCACCAGTTGCTTTTCAATTAGGGAGTACCATACCTCTTCACCCTTGCATAGTTGAGACCAGAATCCCAGGGGCTGACATAGCTATTCCAATCACTGCCAAAGACCCCACCCAAAGCCTCCTTATGTCACATGCACATCTAGCTCACAAGGTCTAGCAGGATCCAGAACATGCAAGGCCTGAGCACATTTAACGATGAGCTTTAGTCCTTGGACCACTTGTTCCAAGGTCAGGGTCCAGTCCCAGCTTGCTCCTTTTTTTTTCCACCACAGCAGACAACTTGAACAACTTGAGTGAGGTGAGGGACAAACACTCTTCAGTACCCTAGTAGTACCAAAAACATTTGGAGCTCTTTCACAGTGGTAGGGGTAGGGTACACCTGAATTTTATCTATGACCACATCAGGGATTACTTTTGTCTTATCCAACCAGACAACCCTCAAGAATTTGATAGATAATCCAGGCCCTTGCAGCTTGGCCTCATTGATTGACCAGCCACATGACTTTAGGTGTGACAACACTTGCAGTACTGCTTTCTCTAACTCTGCAAGAGAATCACTGGTTAGCAAAATCATCAATGTCATGGAACAGGCACACCTCAGCAGGTTGTGGCTGGTTAGCCATGTCTTCCGCTGCAAGCCTGTGATGGATGGTCGGGGTATGCCCTTGACTCTATGCCCTCGACCCTATGCCCTCCCAAATACCCCTGAGAGAGAACTAATAAAGGTCCATTGTTGGCCTTCCCATGTGAAAACAAACTGATTGTGACTCTGTGGAGCAATATCAATGGAGAAAAGGTATTTGCTAGATCAGTCACAAAATGATAAGTTCCTAGCTCATTGATTAATTGGTCCATTAAGCCCATCATAGAGGGGACTGCTGCATGTATTGGGGGAATGACCTTATTCAACTCCTGGTAATCTACTGTCATTCTCTACGTGCCATCAGTTTACTCACTGACCACATGGGAGAGTTGAAGGGACTGTGGGCAACCCTAATTACCCTACTTTTTCCAACTCTCCTATAGTTGCTGTGACCTCCTCATGGCCCCTGGGCAACTAGTACTGCTTCATTGCCGTCACCCACTGTGGGAACAGCAAATGATTGTGATATGCTCATCATGCCCCCACACAATGGCTTTTAACACTGGTGCTCTCAGGTGGAATTCTCCCACAGTGGTTTGCAGCCACAATCTTTGGAGCACATCAATGCCCGGGATATACTCAGGAATGGAGGATACATAAACAGTATATTCAAATGGAGGCAATCACCTGATACTCAGGGGAAGCTGTGTGGCCTTCACCTTTACACTGCACCCAATGTAACCATCAATAGAGGTCTCAGACTCCAGAAACTTGTTAGGGTTTCCTAACAAGGAAATACAGGAGAGTACATTCTGCCCCTGTGTCTACTACAGCCAGGGCCTGTTGGACATTTGTAGGGAACCAGTGGATAGCCAATTCTGAATGTGGCCTCCAGTCCCTATCTGTCCCCTGTAGACAGGTCCTCGGCCCTCTCCCTATTCACATTTCCAAAGGATGTCTCCTCCTTCTCAGGATGTTGGCACAGCCAGGCCGTCTTCCAGCCAGACAGAATGGGCCTCTCAGGTCATGTCCCCAGGTTTTCCCTTCATATCCTTCTTCTCCAGGTCAGTTTGTACCTGCTTCCACAATTCTAATAAGTAGACATTTGGCTTCCCATCAATTTTATTTCCATCTATTTCAGGTCCGAAAAGATCCAACCACATCTGGGTCCTAGTCACCGCACAGGTTCACTTTTTGACTGAGGGGCAGAGAGAGCTCAAGACACCATTTGAACTCCTTTCTGCTACTTCTAATTATCCATCTCCCCCAGACTCACCACTATTATAGTGGCTCATTAATATGGTACCTGACATTTTGGGCCAAAATAGCCATGAGGGATCCAAAAGAAGCAGAGAAGTCATGCTGCAGCACCAGATCCCTCATTCCTGCCATAAAGCATTAATAATCAGGGCCATGAGTATTAAGATTAAACATGTCCTGGTGCATACCCAACACACATAGAATCTTCACTAAATCCACATAAGACTTCCATTTACTCAGTGTCTGGCATGTCTTCTGCATCTGCCCAGACCCTGCAAATAGCAGTCATGACCCACTCCAATAGAGAATGATCCCTGCCCCCTCCCATTGGGTCGGTTATTTTGCAGCCAGTGGCACAGGAAGGGGTGAGTCCTGATGGAAGCCAACTTTTCCATCTCATTATTAGTGCACATGGTACTATCCACTCCTAAATCCCAAAGGCAGAGCAGCCATGCTGCCAAGGGCTCCCCAGGCCACTGCCAAAACTGCTTCACAAGATCAACTAGTTTGGCCTGTGTATGTAGACAGTACTTGTGTGCTCAAACATCTGAGTAGAGCCAGCCAGATTCCCCCCAGGCACCAGAGGCTGTTGGGATTTTGTATTCTGTCTCACTACTGAGAGCACCTGCAGAGAACTCAGTTCCTCTTCCCTCTTCTCTGAATCATCCACTAAGATCTGGGAGGGGGACCACTGTGATTCTGCTGTCCTGTCCTGAGGTCCTCCTCCAGGGCACAGACACCAGCCTATGAGGTTTCTACTCCCTCTCAGAGCTCTCCTTACTTCACTGCCATGAAGCACAGTCTCCATCACAGCTCACAAAACTAAAAGAAATACCCAGCCCATGGCCCCTGTAGCTGCCTGGATACTCAGCTTCAGCAGGGTCTCCCCTGCCACCTGTGTTGGCTATACTATTACTATCAGGCCAGTCTTGGCAGGGGAGCCCAAGCTGCAAGGAGATGGCTACCAAATACCACGTACTGGTGCAGGAGAGTCCTCTAATCCCCACCTCCAGGGGTCCTGATGGCTGCATACCATATTGTGATGAATTCTGCTGACTGTGCTAATTGCCCTGCAGCTGTTCAATTCCGGGGAGGTTTACACAAGATTCTGGCAGATGGCAGAAAGTTCGCAGAGCCATGGGGTTGTCTGACATGCCTTTATTCCAGTGTGGGGTGATCCACATACACTGCAAGCCAGGAGTCGAACCCCGGAAAGCCCAACTCCCTTATATACTGAATGCAAACAAAGCCAGCTGAGTGTGAACATAGAGTATTACTAATTATATAACAGACCTTGATTATGTACATGTGGGCCCTTAAGCACAGATATAAAAACACTGCTAAGTCCCAGTTCCCTGGATATCCAGGTGAGGGAGCTGGAATGAGTCCATTTCCCTACAGATGCTTTTTGCACATGCCCCAACTGGAGATCCAATCTGCAACCCAGATATGTGTCCTGACTGGGAATCACACCTGTAACCTTTGGTGTATGGAATGATGCTCCAACCTATTGAGCCACACTGGACAGGACTAACATTTCTTGTGATACTGGATTGGTGGTAACAAACTCCTTTACACACACACACACACACACACACACACACACACACTTTTTTTTTTGGCCTGGGAAGCTCTTTATTTTTCCTTTAATTCTAAATGGTAGCCTTGCTGATTAAAGTAGTGTTTATTGTAGGTCCTTATTTCACCACTTTGGATATTTCATGCAAATTTTTTCTGGCCTGAAATGTTTCAGTTTAGAAATCATCTGACAGTCTTATGGGAGCTTCATTGTGGATAAATGTGTTTTTTTTCTTTCTTGTTGCCTTTAAGATTCTCTCTTTTTCTTTAACCTTTGCCATTTTAATTATGATGTGTCTCGATGTGAGCATCTTTGGATTCATCTTATTTGGAACTCTGTACTTCTCAATTTATGTCTTTTTCCTTCACCAGATTAGGGAGCTTTTTGGTTTCCTTTTTTGAAGACTTATTTCTTCAAAAAAGTTTTTGATCCTTTGCTCTTTACTTTCTTTTGAAACCTCTGTCATGTGGATGTTGTTATGCTTCATGTTGTCCCCAAATTCTTTTAAACTATCCTACTTTAAATTTTTAATTTTATTTTCACTGCTCTCATTGGATTTTTTCTACTTTGTTTTTCTTGTCACTGCTTCAGTCCTCTGCTTCTTCTAACCACTGTTTACTCCTTCTAGTGCATTCTTCATTTCAGATATTTTATTCTTCATTTCTGACTGGTTCTTTTCTTTTTCTTTCTTTGGCTTTTATGGCCCCTTTCATGCTGTTGTAGTTGTCACATAGTTCCTTGAGCATCTTTATTAACATTTTTCTGAACTCCATATCCGGTAAGTTGCTTACCTCACTTTCATGTAGCTTTCTTCTTTGTTTTTTTCTAGAGATTTCTCCTGTCCTTTCATTTGGGGCACGTTTTTTTTTTTGTCTCCACATTATGGTTGCTTGTTTTTTTGTTTCTATGTGTTAGGTAGATGTGTTTTGACTCTCAGGCTTTGTGGGGTGGCCTTATGTAGTAGTTGTTTTGTGTGGTTCTGTGGCACACAGATCACTTGCACTGGGTGGTATAGGAATGTCCCTTGTGTGGGTTATATTGGCTTCCTATTCTTTTGAGTCTTGATTGCTATTGGCTTGTTCATACATGGGATGGATGCTGAGGATGGCTATCTGTGAAGCTTAACTTGGACCATGATGTGCAATCTGTTGTATGGCTCCTGATCACATGAAGCATAATTTGCCTCAGCTGGGTCTGGTGCCTACTGAGATCTCCCTTTGGATATAACACTTATGAAGTTTATTGGATCTTCTCTGATGTTGTCTGAAGCTGGCTACTGATTATGTTGGTTTTGGCCTCTGTGATGGACTCTGGGGCAGGCCAATGTGAAATGCTGCCTGTGGTTGTCCCTATATAAACTGTTTAGAGCTACAGAGTGATCCACAGTTTGTGACGGCCTCTGCTGAGCCTGATGTATGTGGGAAGGAGCAAGTTGCACACCAAGGCTGGCTATTCTAGCACTGATCCTGGGGTCAGGCCAGCAAAAGTCCTAAGGCACCCCAAGGTCCACTTACATCTATCTCAATCTTCCAATTGCCTGTTAAACTCATCCACTGAAAGATTCTGAGGTACATTTTCAGTGAGTCACCAGGTAGATATAAGTGGCATTCACCAGATTCATACAGGTTTAAATTTTATATCAGTTTTTTTTCTGAGGCTACTAAGCAAAAGTCCCAGGGTATACCAAATCTATTTGCCATTCACTATGTGCTTGCACACCTTTGTGGTAGGGTAGGATATCAGTGATTCATCAGGATGAGGCCAGTAGAGTTTATCAGGCCCAAACAGACCAACATACGGCCATTTGGAAGAAGTGCTCTGCACTGCTCGGGCATGCAACAGAAAAATGGAGCTTGTCTTAGAGCCAAAACGCTGTCTATCTCAGATTCTGTCTGGATTAGCCAGAACTCACTAGGGTGAGTTTTCCAGGAGTCAGGAAGATGGAACTCGTGTATCTCTTGTGAGGGGAGGTGCTAGTCAGGCTTCTGGAAAGGTTGGGGGTGTGGCCTCCATCCCACAACCAGACAATTAAGATTTTTCCTGGCTCTTTTGAGGGTGTAGCCACCAGAAGTTGGGTTGGGGAGGGGACACTGGGAGCCTGGAGGGTGGGTCCACTGAAAGCCTAGAAGATGGGGTCAGTGAATCTGCCATGACGGGCAGATGCTGGTCATGTTCTTGGGAAATTAGGAGGGTTGACCTCCACCTCAAAGCCACCCAAGTCAGTCAATGACACCCGTTGAGTCTTCTCAGACCTCTATGCACCCCTGACCAAGGCAGCTGACTCCTCAGTAGGACCTAAGCTCTGCAAAGTGGAGGGTGTCTAGAGGTTGGCATGATTGCTTTTCCCCAGGTTGATGCCGCAAGGAGGGGAGTGTTTCACTTGAGAAAGATGATGTTTAGGTGGAGGAGACTGACTCAGTGCAGGGATCCTGGAGGCTTTCCCTTTAGTTCTCTCCCCATAGCCAAAAACCTCAGACTCTTACCATGTGACCCTTGTCTGCTCTGCCTCTCTCTGCCAGAGCCCAGGGTGAGTGGCTACAAATGAAATTTTGTGCATTTGCCTTTTGAGAGTGTGCTGTGTCTCTAACAGACTCCTGTCTCTTCCTAATGGACAGAATCTCTTCTGATTTTCACAGCCAGATATTATGTGGGTGCCTCTTCCTGGGTCTGGTACTCTGGGCTGGACAGTCTGGTTTGAGTTTGAGACCCCATGCTTGTCATGGGAAACCCCCATAGTTGAGAAATTCCTCTGCAATCTAAGCTACCACCTGTGGGAGCAGGAACAGCTTTTTTGTGTCTCCACCATTTCTACCAGTCTTTCTGTGGCTACTTCTGTGAATCCTTAGTTATGATACTTCTATTCAGCTAGTCTTCAGTTGGTTATTCAGGATGATTACTCCATTTTTCAGTTGTAATTCCAGTTTGGTTCTGGGTGGATGTGAGTGTAGCTTCCATCTACTCTGCTGCCATCTTGATCTCCTACAATTTTTTCCATTTGATTACTGTTTTAGTTTTAAAATGATTAGGCACTCAGGAATTTTTAATCATTTTTTTAAAAATTATTTTATTGTTGCTCAATTACAGTTGTCTGTTTCCCCCCACCACCATTCCTTCCTACCCCAGCCAAACCCACCTCCCTCCCTTGCTTCTACCCTCCCCCTTGGTTTTATCCATGTACCCTTTATAGTAGTTCCTGAAAACCCTACCTCCCATAATCCCCTCTCCTCTCCCCTCTGGTTACTGGCAGATTGTTCTTAATTTCAATATCTCTAGCTATATTTTGTTTGCTTTTTTCTTTTGTTGATTATATTTTAGTTAAAGGTGAGATAATATGGTATTTGTGCCTCACTGCCTGGCTTATTTCACTTAGCATAATGTTCTCCAGTTTCATCCATGCTGTCACTAAGGGTAGGAGGTCCTTCTTTCTCTCTGCTGCATAGATTCTGTTGTGTAAATGTACCATAGTTTTCTGATCCATTCATTTGCTGATGGGCACTTAAGTTGCTTCCAGCACTTGGCTATTGTAAATTGTGCTGCTATGAACATTAGGGTGCACAGATTCTTTTGGATTGGTGTTTCAGGGTTCTTAGGGTATAATACCAGCAGTGCAATTGCTGGGTCAAAAGGCAGTTTCATTTTTAGTTTTCTGAGAAAATTCCATACTGTTTTACATAGTGGTTGCAGCAGTCTGCAATCCCACCAACAGTGGACTAGGGTTCCCTTTTCTCCACATCTTCTCCAACACTTGTTTTTTGATTTGTTTATGATGGCCACTCTGACCAGTGTGAAGTGGTATTTCATTGTGGTTTTAATTCACATTTCTCTGATGGCTAATGATGCTGAACATCTTTTCATATGCTTCTGGGCCCTCTGTATGTCTTCTTGGAAAAGTGTCTATTTAAGTCTGCCCATTTTTTAATTGTTTTTTTTTTGTCTTTTGGGACTGGAGTTGTGTGAGTTCTTTATATATTTTTGAGATCAAACCCTTGTCTGAGGTATCATTAGCAAATATGTTTTCTCACAGAGTTGGTTCTCTTTCATTTGAATACTGTTTTCTTTAGCCAGGTAGAAGCTTTTTAATTTAATGAGGTCCCATTTGTTTATTCTTTGCTTTCTGTTCCTTTCTTGAGGGGACATATCAGTGAAGATGTTGCTGTGTGGAATGTCTGAGATTTTCCATTGTATAGCTTATGTTTTCCTCTAAGACTTTTATGGTGTCACAAGTTATATTTAAGTCTTTTATCTACCTTGAATTTATTTTTATGTATGGTGTAAGTTGTTGTGCAGATCTCCCAACACCATTTGTTGAAGAGGCTACTTCATTTTATGCTTCTTCCCCCTTTCTAAAATATTAATTGACCATAGACTTGAGTTTATTTCTGGGTTCTCTGTTCTGTTCCATTGGTCTATGTGTCTGTTCTAATGCCATTACCAGGCTGTTTTGATTACTGTGGTCTTGTAGTGCAGTTTGATATCAGGCATTGTGATCCCTCCTACTTTGTTCTTCTTTCTCAAAATTGCTGCAACTATTTGGGGTCGTGTGTGGTTCCATATAAATTTATAAAATGTTTTTTCTATATCTGTGAAATATATCATTGGTACTTTAATAGGGATTGCATTGAATCTATAAATTGCTTTGGGTAGTGTGGACATTTTGATTATGTTAATTCTTCCAATCCATGAACATGGTACATGCTTCCATTTGTTTGTGTTTTCCTTAATTTCTTTCTTCAACATTGTATAGTTTTCTGAATATGGGTCTTTTACCTCCTTGGTTAGGTTTATTCCTAAATATTTTTTTTGTTGCTATATCAAGTGGTATTTTTTCTTTGATTTCTGTTTCTGATATTTCATTGTTGGTGCACAAAAATGCCTTTGATTTCTGAATATTGACTTTGTATCTGGCTGTTTTGCCAAGTTTACTTATTAGGTCGAGTAGGCTTTTGGTGGAGTCTGTATGATTTTCGATGTGCACTATCATGTCATCTGCAAACAATGACAGTTTTGCATCCTCCTTTCCACTTCAAATGCCTTTTATTTCTTTTTCTTGTCTTATTGCTGTGGCCAGGACTTCCAATAATATGTTGAATAGAAGTGGCAAAAGCAAGCATTCTTGTCTTGTTCCTGATCTTAGTGGGAAAGCTCTAAGATTTTGCCCATTGAGTATGATGTTGGCTGTAGGTCTCTCATATATGGCCTTTATTATGTTGAGGAATGTGCCCCCTATTCCCACTTTACTTAGTGTTTTTATCACAAATTAGTGCTATGCCTTATCAAATGCTTTTTTATACCTCTATTGATATGCTCATGTGATTTTTGTCTTTCATTTTGATTATGTGATGTATTACATTTGTTGCTTTACAAATATTGTACAATCCATGCATCCCTGGGAATAATCCCAATTGATCATGGTGTATGATCTTTTTAATGTATTGCTGGATGTGGTTTGCCAATATTTAGTTGAGGATTTTAGTCTATGTTCATCAGCAATATTGGTCTGTTGTTTTCTTTTCTTGTTGTGTCTTTATCTGTTTTTGGGATTAGGATGATGCTGCCTTCATAAAAGGAGTCTGGGAGTCTTCCATCTTCTTGAATTTTTTGGAATAATCTGTGAAGGATAGGGGTTAGCACTTTCATAAATGCTTTGTAGAACTCTCCTATGAAACTGTCTGGTCCAGGGCTTTTGTGTGTCAGAAGCTTTTTGATTACTGATTCAATTTTGTCCGCTGTTATTGGTCTGTTCAGGCTTTCTGCTTCTTCTTCATTCAGTTTTGGAAGACTCTATTCTAGAAATTTGTCCATTCACCTAGGTTCTCAAATTTCTTGGCATATAGTTCTTTGTAGTAATTTCTTACCATCCTTTGTATTTCTGAGGTATCAGTTGTAATCTCTTTCATTTCTGATTGTGTTTATTTGGGTCCTGTCTCTTTTTTTTCTTGATGTGTCTGCTTAAAGGCTTGTCAATTTTGTTTATCTTTTCAAAGAACCAGTTCCTGGATTTACTGACCCTTAGAATTGTGCTTTTCATCTCCATGTCATTTAATTTTGCTCTGATCTTGGTTGTTTTCTTCTTCTGCTTGCTCTGGGCTGTCTCTGTTGTTGTTCCTCAAGTTCTTGTAGGCATAAGGTTAGGTTGTTTATTTGAAATGTTTATTTTTTTTTAGGTAGGCCTGTATTGCTATGACTTTCCCTCTCAGGATTGCCTTCTCTGTGTCCCATAAGTTTTGGATTATTGTGAGTTAATTTTCATTTGTTTCCAGAAACTTTTTAATTTTTTCCTTGAGCTCATTCTTGATCCATTCATTGTTTAATAGCATGCTGTTCAATCTCCATGAGTTTGAGTGTTTTTTGCTTTTTTCCTTGAGGTTGGTTTCTAGTTTTAGTCCCTTGTGATCAGAGAAAATGCTTGATATAATTTCAATTTTCTTGAATTTGTTGAGGCTTTTTTGTGTCATATCTGTAGTCTATCTTTGAAAATGTTAGATGTTCATTTGAAAAGAATGTGCATTTTTGCTTCTTTGGGATGAAAGGCTCTATATATATCAGTTAAGTCCATTTGATCTAGGACATTGTTCAATGCCACAATATCTTTGTTGATATTTTGTTTGGAAGATCTATCCATTTTTGACAGTGAAGTGTTAAATTCCCCTACTGTAATAGTGTTGCTATCAATATCTTTCTTGAAGTCTTCCAAGATTTTCCTTATGTATTTTGATAGTCTTATGTTGGGTGCATATATGTTTATAATGTTTATGTCTTCTTGGTGGATTCTTCCCTTGAGTATTATGAAGTGTCCTTTCTGGGTGTCTTTTAATGGCTCTTTTTTTTGAAGTGTATTTTGTCTGATACGAGTATTGCTATCCCACTTTTTTTCCCTATTTGCTTGTAATATTTGTTTCCAACCCTTCACTTTCAGTCTGTGTAGGTCTTTTGTTCTGAGGTGGGTCTCATGTAGGCAGCATATGTGTGGGTCATGACTTCTTCTCCATTCAGCTATTTTATGTCTTTTGAATGGGGCATTTAATCCTTTTATGTTTGAGGTTATTATTGATGGGAACTTATTCATTGCCATTTTTGTACCTGTGTTCTTCTGTCTCTCTCTTTTCCTTCCTTTCCTCAAAGCAGCCTCTTGCAGAGGTGGTTTGGTGGAAGTGTATTCTTTTAGACTTCTTTTGTCTGGGAAGCTCCTTATTTGGCCTTCTATCTTGATTGAGAGCCTTGCTGAGTAAAGTAGCCTTGCTTGCAGGCCTCTGGTTCTTATTACTTGGAATATTTTTTTCCATTCTCTTCTGGCTTGGAGCATTTCCATTGAGAAGTCAGCTGCTAACTTTATTGGGGCTCCCTTGTATGTTACTTCCTGTTTCTCCTTTGCTGCCTTGAAGATTCTCTCTTTGTCTTGGATTTTGCCATATTAATTATGATGTGTCTTGAAGTGGACCTCTTTAGGTTCCTCTTGATTGGAACTCTCTGTGTTTCCTGGATTTATGAGACTTTTTCTCTCATCATATTAGGGACATTTTCAATCATTACTTTTTCAAATAGGTTTTCTATCCCTTGCTCTTCTCCTCATTCTGGTATACCTATTATACAGATATTATTATGTTTCACACTGTCCTGCATTTCCTTTAACCCATCTTTGTTCTTTTTGAGCCTCTTTTCCTTTTCTTGCCTTTTTGCATGTTTTTTTGTACCTTGTCCTCCAGCTTGCTGATCTGATCCTCTGCTACATCTAGCCTGCTTTTGATTCCTTCTACTGTGTTCTTCAACTCAGAAATTGAATTCTTCATTTCCTGCTGGCCCTTGTTGATAGTTTCTATTTCATTTTTCATGTTGATATAGTTTGCAGTGAGTTCATTGTAGTTTCCCTGTAGTTTTTGGTAACTCATTGTGAGCTCATTGAGCTTCCTGATAATCATTGCTTTGAACTCAATATCTGATAGTTCACTTGCCTCTATTTCATTTAGCATTCTTTCTGAGGCATCCTCCTTTCCTTTCTTTGGGGGTTGTTTTTCTCTCTTCCCATTGTTTGTGAGAGTCTTCTTGTTAGCCTCTGCTTCTTAAATCGGTCATTTCTGACCCCCTGGGTTTATGGTGTAAACTTCTGTGGTAGGACACCTGTGAGATCCAGTGGTGCCATCTCCTTGATCTCCTGAGCTCACTGGTCTTGGGCTGTCATTTATGTTGGCTCTGTGTATGTCTTTGGGTTTTGATTGTTGTTGGGTCTTTCCTTGGTGGGTCCTTCCCTCCAGCTGATTAACAGAGGGTCACTCTGTCCACCATGTCTTGAATTTTGTTGTGCAGGTGTGGACAGGTTGTATTGAAGCTAGCTCTTCTGTCTGTATGAGGTTTTGAGGTTTCTCTCACTATTGTTCAGTTGTTCTAGGTAATTTCTCCACCATTTAGTTGTATTTACAGATTGGTCCTGGGTGGAGGTAGGTATGGCTTCCACTCACTCCTTTACCTTCTTCTGGTGTTATCTGTTTGTAATTCCTTTGTTGGTGGGTTTCATCTTCCGGCAGGTATACTGGTGTTTACAGCTCCCACCTACCCTTTTTTTGTGATCAGTTGGAGGGGAAGGCAAAATAGTTTAAGACAGTGGGAGTGTATTCTATGGTATTTAAAGTACCAACCTGCAGAGAATAGATAGGAGATCCTTTGGATATGTATAGTGTTAACCATGATATTTCACCCAACTAGCCACTTTTTAGAAAGTGTGGAAAAAAGACAAGACTCTCATGGTGGGGAGGATTATGAGTTGGTCTAGAAAGCAATGAACTTGTGGGACCTCAGATTATGAGGTGAATTGGGAATAAAGGATAGAAAATAGGTGTAATGTGCAAGAGAAGAGACTTAACCACAACAGTAATAAATTTCCAGAAACAGTGAAGTGAGCTAAGATCCGGGAGGGGTGCTGTGTAGTATTTACAATTGTATGGAATAGCAATTATTTACAATAGTAACTGAGCAACAATCATATGACAGAATCTATGTGATCTGAATAGCAAGAATAGGAAGTACAGGACCTAGAGTAGTGTGCTATTGGAACACAAGTGAAGTGAAAGACAGAAAATTAAATACACTATGAAAGAGAGAACAAGTGGACCCAGTCAAAAAATGCAATTTAACAAACCAAGCAAAGAAGACTAAACAGAAAGAAGAGAAATAAAAAATACTAACAAAATAAAAGCCATAAAAATAATGAAAAAATAATCATAATGCCAATATACAGTAACTTGCAAGTTCTCTGGAATAGCCAAGTAAAATTTGTCTCACTGTTTCAGTTGTTGTGATGCTCCCTCTTTGGGTCTGCCTCTGGTCCTTTCATAGCTCCATGTTTTATTGTCTTACTTGTGGTAATTAAAAAAAAGGAAGGAAGGAAGAAGGAATAAAAAAGAAAGAAAGAAAAAAGGAAGAAGGAAAGAAAAGAAGGAATTAAAAAAAAAAGCCTCTTGCTAGCTTTAAACAAGCCAAGCCAGTTTTGCTGGTCTTCCTGGCTGCAGCAGGCTAAGGGGGGATTGGTTTTGCTTTTCTCCCTTCCTGTGGTTTTGCCAGGATGGGGGACAGGTCTGAGTTTCAGCAGTTGCCCAGCCTCTAGCCTAGTTCCTCAGTTCACTGCTGGGTCCCCAGTGCCCTTCTGCTCCCTGCCTACACCTTTAGTCCACTAGTTGTGCTGTCCTTGTGGTGCACCAGTTAGTGGCAACTCACACACCACCTTCTCACTCTTTTCTGTCCTAGATGCTAGGGACTCTCAGAGTCTCTTCAGGGTAGTTCGTCCCCCCACTGAATTAAGTCTTTCTGGGGATTGCTGACTCCCTGAGCCCTGCTACTCTCCTCTGAGGGGACATCTCCACCTTCCTCTTAGAGACCCAGTTGGCCCTGCAGGGCAGGGGCGCTGCTGTGGCTGCTGTGGCAGATGCGGGCATGTGCCTTCTCTGCTGCCATGCCAGGGGTGGTGAGGTTGGGTGCGAGGTGCCTGGGCAGTGGGGTCAGGTGTGTTTTGTCCTCCAGGGCTGTAGGCGTGAGTGCCCAGCCTCCACTGCTGGGGTGGGATGAGCAGCTGGTGGACTGTGGGGTCAGGTGTGCACCAACTCCAGGGCTAGGGCTTTGGGTGTGAGTGCACAGCCTCTGCTGCTTATGTTGCTGCCGCTGCTGTGGTGGCTGGTGTGTTTTCAGGTGCACCCCCCAGGGCTGCAGGCATGAGCACCTGACCTCCACTGCTGCAGTGGGAGTGCAGTCGAGGGGTGGTGGTGTAGGGCATATGCGGGCCTGTGCTGCTGCAGCGGCAGTAGAAGTGGGGTGGGGGACAGCTGGGTTGGTGGTGCAACACTAAGGTCGTGGTGCGGTTGGGTACCCTTCCCTACCTCGAGGGGAGATAGGGGCACAGTTATGGTCCTGGCAGCAGTGGTGGGCCAATGGCTGAGGCTGGAGAGGCTGCAAGGTTGCAGTCAGGGGAGGCAGGGTGCGGGGGGAGTGGTGGTGGTCTGCTGCAGGAGAATGCCCTAAACAGACGCTGAGTGCCTCTTTTCTTTCTCTTTTTGAAAAATTCCTCCTATTCAAGACTGCAGCTCCAGACAAGCACCTGGCCTTTCACACAGCCCAACTCTCCAACCAGACTGGGGACTGACTAGGTGAGGGTCTGTCTTTGCCCAACTCTTCCCAGCTGGCGTCCACAGTCTCAGATGGTGCGAATTGCCCCTGTGTGTTTGCCACTTTGTCCTTATTTCCTGCCTGTGACTTCAAGCATCGAGGTCCCTTCTGGTGTCCCTTTGTTTGGCAGGGGAGGGAGTCTGGCTTTCTCCCAAGAATCTTGCAGCAGACCTGGTGGGCACCAGGCCTAGAGTTGCAGCCACCCTGGTCCCCATGCTGGTCCCAGGGACCTTAGTGTCCTTAAGCTCTCTCCTTACTGTATGATTTTTCAATGTTTTCTACAATTTTTGGTCTCCAATCTTCATATGTGCTGGGGTACTGTTGGTTGTTCACTCTGTTCCTCAGAAGATTGGCTAGATGTTTCACCAGTGCACAGGGGGAAGTAGACTCTGCTCCAACCTATCTTGCCATCATCTTCCATTGGAATTTTTAATGTTTTTATAGTAAAATTTTTAATTTTTTCTTTACCGACTTTTCCATATCTTTAAACTGCCCTAACCATAGAATTAAATGTATGTTTTTATTTTGAAAAATTTTAAGTTAAATAATTTTAAAATAATTTGCTTTTTGAAAAGATTTATTCAATAACTTCTTATTTATATACCTGTCTAAATACCAAATGAATTAATACACTTACTATATACTCTTCTGCTGGTACATCTGCAAATGCAGTCTTTCTTTACAAAAAAGTGCTTGCAAAAATTTACCTGAAGACAGTTGACTTGTGTACTCTGGAATGAGTACTTTGATTAACTTAGGGAATTAAATTACACTTGTTCTGATTATCACAAAATGTAAAGAAAACAAACCTAGAGACATTGGTGACTAGACCAAGTGTTATACAACACTTTAGTGGCAAAATTTTAGTTATAAATTATCTCTTATTTCTCTGCTCAGTGCTTTTTCTATCACATTGCAAATAACCTTAAACCTATTCATTAATCATAAAGCATGCATTTTGCCTCCTAGACAATAATTTTGCTGAATCAGCTTACTTTACTATTCATTACTTTTCTGTAAGGAAACAAAAGGAAATAAAAAAGTGGGCTTATAAATCTTTGATACTTATAAAACAAAAATAACTATCATTATCTTTCTCTCTAATTTATTGTTTTTTGGTGCATTATTGAATCTCCCCTCAACTGATGATTTCCACAATTTGAGAGATGAGAACTAGGTCACAATAAAACATTAAGGCAAGCAATTTATGATCACATTGGAACATTCCATTTGTTTTATTGAATGGCCTTAATGTTATTAGCATTGTTTATAAAATGTTTCTGTATCTTGTGGAAGTAACATTCAAATGATATCATTGCATATGATCAATACTTAAATTTCTATAATTCCCTTACTATGTAGAACCAGTGTGAACTGGGTGGTTAAAGATGTAGTATGGATGTGATTAAAAGTGGTAGATAGCTGCTTGAATACTTTCAGATTGTTTAAGAAAGAAACCTCGACAACATTACTAAATTGCATGCATACACATGCACAGACATATATGCAGACACACATTTCATTTGAGGGCAGAGATGGGGCAGGTGAGAGGCTTATAAAAATAAGTAAAGTAAACTGTTTATATTATTATTAGCTATCTTTAAAGAAAATTAAATACTGTATTCTGGAGCTTTTTAACTTAGACAAAATTTATAATCATTAATAGTAGAAATCATAAAATAAAAACCAAAATTATCCAATGCCTCAAAGGAAGGCAGATTTAATTGCTTATTTTTCTCAAGTATTTCATTATTCTTGCTTGTAGAATATAAGATGAATTACTGGTCTAGAGCCTTCCCAAAGGCACTTGGTTCTTAGATAATAAAACAAAATCTTTGGCAGTAAAGTGATTGTTTATGCTTTTCTTTTATTGCTTACTGAAGGCCAACATGTTACTTTAGAGAGATCAATATTCCTGAATAGACTTTTTTTTAGAAGCCTAAAGGAAATGAATCCTTGTCAAGCTTAAATGTTAACCCTCTCTCTGCTATAGGAGAGCAAAGCTGATTCTTTTTTACAATTTAATTTTGGCCTTTTTTGGTGAAAAGGAAAGGTAACCTCCCAGGAGCTTATGACTAGCTAGTCTTAGCTTCAGCATTGTAACCAGCCCATTGTTTCTCCTTAAAAAAATATAAACTAGATCTGGGGCTCCAGAGAGAACTGTATAGGATGGGAATATTTGCTGAGGTCATGACTAAATTATCTATTCTTCTTCAGTTTCAAGGCTTTAACTTAAACAATGCCTCCCCATTGAGGCTTTTTTTTTTCTGGCTCTCAAGAGCCAGGATTTCCTGTGATATATTCTCAGTACTATCTAGTTGTCTTCTATGATAGCACTCTTCTCATTTTATGATTGATATTTGCCTAATTTTCTATCTTCTCAGTTTACACTGTAGACTCCACGAGTACAGAGATTCTGTCTTGTTTTCAAGACCAGTGTTTGGTTCAGGGTCAGTCACAAATAAATGTATGCATTTTGCAGGGCTTAGTGATTGTCATTAACTGGGCTCCCACCACATATGATGCCATTAGAGCCTGGGAGGACATAATTACTCTTACTTCTGACTTGAAGAAATGGAGGCTCAGGATTGATATGATTTACCCTAGGTTCATAGTGAGAGGTAATTCTGGTAGTTTCAAACCTAAGTCTGTACATTGCTTAAGTCCTTGCCTCTTCTACTCTAAAATGATTCCCTCATCACTTCCTCAACTCCAGCCACTCCTGTAACTGGGAGGTAGTCTAATGGAAACCAACCTCTCTCTCCCTATGGTCTCATTGCAAACATTGCCTAGGGGAGTCTTCTTTGCCCGATTCTTAGCTAAACTCATGTTAAGTGGTGGTAGACTGAAAGCAGCCTTATTATCCTTTTGCTAACTAACAACTTTTGGGGAGGAGGAGAGTTGGCAGTAAATAGACAGCTGGGGAAAACTTTCTTGGGTTAGCCTGAGTGACATCTTTAAAGCCCAAATTAAAGAATAAGACCTCTATAAAAAAGAAGGAAATTTTATCATTGGTGGCAGCATGGATGGACCTAGAGAGCATTATGCTAAGTGACACAAGCCAGTCAGAGAAAGACAAGTACCTTATGTGGAATCAAATGAACAAAATGAACTAACAAGAAAGTACAGAGACAGACTCATAGATAGAGAGCAGTCTCATAGCTGTTGGGATGGAGTGAGGGGTTGCCAGGTAGGGAGGATGGAGGAATTGAGCAAAAAAGTAACAAAAAGAGAAAGAACTCATGGACACAGACAATAGTGTGTTGATTGATTATGGGTGGAGGGTGGGAAGAGGTAGAGGAAAGTATAGGGGAGATAAATGGTGATGGACAGAGACTTGACTTGGGATGGTGAACATATAACAGAGTGTGCAGATGATGTGTTGGAGAATTGTGAACCTGAAACCTATATATAATTTTGTTATCCAGCATCATCCCAATAAATTCAAAAGTAAAAAAAGACTGTAAAAATACAAAATAAAGGATGAGGCCTTATTTTGACATGCTCTGGGATATACTAAGACAAGATTGACATCACCACTATCCTGGAACATGGGAGAGTTTCTGAGCTTCAGGAGAAAAACAGACCTGGTCCAGTCTACCTAAGAGCTCAGAGACATACAGAAGATATAACCAAAGTAGTCTGTTCCATAGCCCAAAAGAAATTGTAGCTCAGGTGCTGGCAGAGCCTGGAGCACAAATCAGCCCCATTGCCCGTTTTGCATGAACCATGAGCTAAGAGTGATTTTTACATTTTCACGTGATTTTAAAAAGAATTACAGTAAGAATATTTCATGATGACACAAAGATGATATGCAATGCAACCTTCTGTATTCATAAATAAAAATTTATGGAAACACATTTATGCTCATTTATTTACATATTACTTATGGCTTATTTGCATAAATACTAGAGTTAAGTCACTATAACCAAGATACCTACCCTGCACAGCCTAAGATATTTATTTGTCTGGGTCTTTTGAGAAAAGGTTTGTTGACTTCTGCTCTAGTTGGACATTATAAAGAAGAAATTCATACCTTTAGTGAGATGGCAATATTGCTTCACCTAGAAATCTTTCCAGATAAACAGCTCCAACATTTGAAAGTTAATAATCTATGACAACTTTTTACTGCTTCCAACAATAGCAGTCACCATAAGCAGCCCCTTCACACACACACACACACATACCAGGTACATGCATGTGTCTCCAATCTTCATAACCAGATCTGGTTAAGCCACAGTTTTTGTAGTCTTCTGGGCTGGGGACCCATGTTCCTAGTAACCACATTGGATGGTTCCTGCCCTGTCTGCATGGTTAGGGTTTTGACATAGGCCATATCCATATTCATCTTCCAATACACAATATCATGTCTTTTCCAAGGTGTGGGTGAAAAGAAATAACTTGCTTATGATAGTTTACTTATAGAACTGAATAGATAAGAACAATGAAAAGGAGGGTAGAATTATATTTCACTATTTCTTAAACAAGTTCTATTAATACTTTAAAATAACATACTTCAACCAATATACTTGATATCTAGACCTCTTGGAATGGTTAGTAAGTTTAAAAATGACCCATTTTCTTTTACAATGTAATGAATCATACAGGCAATTTTTAGTGTCATCACCACATTGAATGACAAAAAATTGCTGTGCAGAGTCATAATGAGATGACACACACACAGTAAGTTTATGGGCAATCAGGATTGAATCCATTTTTTTTTTTTGAAATCTGGAGGCTATTAACTTTACTTCACAATCTCTTCATATCTAACTACAAATTAGTCTGTGGAAATGATTTAAGAATTCTAATCATTTGTTATTGTCCACATGGTCAGGCTCTCTGGCATTATGGAGAACCCAATGACAAGAAAAATTAATGTTTTTTTCCCATGGGTTGCAGTCACTTGTCACTTAACCATTTATTCATCCATCTAACAAACATTTATTTAGAAACTATTATGTCCCCAGGAACTGAGGCTAAGAAGACAAATAAAACATCATATTTACCATCAATAAGTTTATAAGGGCAACAGACAATTAAATCAATGGCTATGGTGTATAAAAATGTAATGAGAGCACAGAAAGAAGTAATCTAAATCATATTGGGGGAATTCTGGAGGAAATGGTGCCTAAGATGAGTTTTGAATGATGAATGAGATCTCACTTAGCTAAAGAAGGGGTTAGGAAATAATAGTCTAGGAATAGTGAATAATATAGAGAGAATATGTGTAGATGCATATAGAAAAGCATAGAAATGTAGTAAGTTTGACTCATTCAGAATATATGTATGGTAATGGACAGAGCCTGTGAAGACACTGAGGGAAATGAGAAATATTATCTGGTGCCAGATAAATAATTGTTTTGTATGCTGAGTTAAAATATTTAAACATTTTCTATAAGCTGAGAAAAACCACACAAAGGATTTCAAAGAGATTTGACATAACTAGTCTTGTATTTTAAAAGATTATTTTGGTAGCAGAGTAGAATATACAACATTGTTGGGGCTAGTTTATAGGGAGGAAGGCAAGTTAAGAAGCTATTACAATAACTGAAGCAGACTTTTCAACAACAATAAAAGCTACAATCCAAGTTTTCAGAGAAAATAACTTCAAACTATAGTTCTATGTATCTAAATGGTATTTTAAGACTAAATATAAAATAAAGACATTTTTTAGACAAAGAATGGGAAAAGTTGATCATTCATAGAACTTCACTGAAAGAGCTGTTAAAGGCCTTACTCTAGGGAAAGGAAATTCAACCAGGAAGGAAGGACTCAGGTGAAATTATGAATGATGATTAAAAAGTGGTAAAAAAGAGAAGGTGGTACTTATACAGGTAAATCTAAATATGTTTTGACTACCCATCATAATTGGCTATTTGAAGAAAATTTCTGTGAGCCCATGCAAGAAACTATTTAACAGAAGTTACTACTAATAAATGATCTTATAATAAGCAATGGGAGAAAAACTTTTTAGTTTTCATTATTATTCCATAAAATAAATAAAAATTATGGTAAATAAATTTTTATTTCAGAGAACCTATTTGGAGTTGAAAATTGTTTCAGAAATAAAATTTTCATTCTTACTTTACTCAAATAGTTTGAATTGAGGATATAGGTATGGTTTTCCAAAGGTGCTTGAGAAAATATATTCATTCCTTTTGAATTCTGTCAAGTTTAAATTCTTACTACCAAATCTCACAAAACACTTTAACGGACACATATAGATAAACATAAAAGTAATATATATATTACTTTTTACAAGGAAGAAAATATTGATATAATAGAACAAAGACAATAATGGTAATATGTGGAGGAATAAGAACCAGACAGGAAGGAGGTCATTAAATATTAATCAAATTAAAGTCCTGTGCTATTTGAAAGAAGGAAAAGACATTTAACATTTTTATAGAATGCTAATCAAATGGATATATGTTAAAATTCTAGAGGGAGCAATAAAATGTGAGATTTTTAAACACAATTCTCTCAAAAATAGTTCAAGTGAAAAATAAATTAATAAGAATAAGAAACACTTGAAAGTAAGTATGACTGAGTATATGTATGCACTCAAGATTTAAGTGATATTTTTCAAGCACTCAAGGAATATTTATAAAATTAGATGATGTAGTAGACTATAAAGCAAATATCAAAAGATAGCAAAAATCTAGTATCATACAGAACATCTTATCTGACCACAGTGCCATTAAGCTAGAAATCAATAATAAAATATAATAAAATTTCCTTATACTTTTGAAACTTTAAAAATTAGTTTAACTCCTGGATCAATCAATCAACATAAAATTTAAGAAATATTTGAAACTAAATGGAGAGTGTAACTGTTGTGTAAAGAGGGTGAGTGACTCTTCCTACAGACAACAATGATAAAAACCATGCAAAAATTGGAAAATGATTAAAAACAGGAATAAACTTGAGACAAGTTTGCTCATTAAAGACTATTACTGCATGGGGCAAAAAAAAAAAAAAAAGAATCAGTGACTTTTCTGCATGGAGCCACTGCACAATTCCTTTACCTATTCAGACACTGACATTAATCACTCAAAGGGGCAAATGATAATTTATCAGAGCAGCTAGAAATGTTAAGGAAAAATTTGAAAGCAAAAGATCAATAGAACAGTTAAAGTCCAAAACTGAGCATAACTCTGTCTAAATCTTTAGGTGAATATGGAACTATGTACATACACAAAAGATTCCAAAGAGCTGCAAGAAAAAGCAGGTGGACTTTATTAGGAAGAGGCTATACTTGAAAATTACAACTTCTTCCGGTAAGATTTTTTAGTTTCTGTGCCTATGAGTACATTTCCCAACATGTGCATAGTAAAAGATGTAGAAAGTGGAAATTTTACTGGCTTGAAGTGTTATAGCACAGAACCTAGGGCTGCCATAGCAATTGGAAATTTAGGAAACAAAACTTGGAATCAAGAGAACACTGAAAAGATAAGCCTCAAAATGTGAGTATAAGCTCTGCATAAATCTTTGTCTGATTGTTAAACTACACGGGTATAGAATAGATCCCTCTAGGGAGCAAGCTAAAAAATCACTAGCTGGACACACAAATCCACATGATAGCCTTGAGAGACTTCACAGTTTGGTTCCAGGCAAATTACCATATTGTGCCATGTATGATGTGCACTTTTTCAAGGTAAAAATAAGGGTGTGCATTATACATGGGTATAATGATTACATACCATGGGTTTAATAATCCCATGCATAATGTACAAAATGTGGGTACACATTATACACAGGAGCACATTATAACCACCTATTAGGACAAAGAACCCCAAAAAGCCTCAGAAAAAAATAGCAGAAAAAATAGAGTTTTTGTGGTGTATATTATTTATAATGTCTAGTTTCCAACCAAAACTTACTTGCTTTGCAAATAAATAGGAAAATTTGTCCTATAATCACAAAAAAATAGAATATGATTCCAAGTGGCCCACAGTTGCATTTGACAACAAAGAATATAAAATGTCTTAATAAATATATGCAAAGAATTTAAAATATATTAAAAAATTAAAGGCATACATGGTATAATGAGTGAACAGATAAAAAATCTCAACAGAGAAATAGAAACTTTAAAAAAGAAACAAATGAAAATTCTTGAGCTGAAAAGTACAATAATTTATGACAAATTCACCAGATGGGCTTAATAAAAAAATCTTTTAGTAAGACTTAATAAAAAAATCTTTTAGTAACCCCAAAGATGGTGGCCAAGTAGGTGGAAGCTGAGCCCACTTGCTCCTGCCCCCAGCATGGATTTTTGTCTGATCTTCCAACAAATGACCTGAACAATCAATGGAATCTCAACTGATATGGATTTTTGTAGCCAAGGCATACGAAGAATGCTTTGCACCATCTGGTAAGAGATTTTATAAGTTGAAGGAAAAGTACCCTGTATGAGGAGCCTGCAGCAGCAGAGAGACCAGACAAATAAAGCAGTTTGGTAGTTCCCACTTCTTCCTGAGTGGGGGGTCCTGGTCTCATGGAGGAATCCCCCCAACCTTAATCAGGAGAGACTTGGGAGGATATACAGAGTCTGGGAGACTCAGGCTGCACACACAAAGTGAGCAGCATGCCCATAGCTACAACACCGACCAGGAGAGTTCCAGAGAGAAATTTTACCTCCTAGAACTGTTGGAAGCCCTGGCAACTGGAGCCAGCCCTGATGGAGAGACTTCTTTCTTTTTGAGGAGGTGAAGTGTGTGGAGAACCATCAGTGACCTGGTGCTGCAGTGTGGGTGCTGCATAGAGAATTTTTAAAAGGGGAGCTGAAGCGTGGCTGAGTGGGGAATTGCACACAAGTGCAGCTGCCCTTTCTGCAGAGAAACCAGTTTAAATGTGAGGTTCATTCCCACTGAATCCAGCTGGGCAAGAAGATCAGAATGCTGCTCTGTGAAGGTACTTTTGGGACCCATCTAGCATGGCTGGTGAGCAGGGGGCTATGCAGAATGGAGAGTTCAGTTTGGTGTCTCTGAGAGCAGTGGATTGGGAGCTAGACAGGCAAGAGCTGAGTGCCTGAGATTCTTTGTAGCCAAGCAGGTCCCCTGAAATGGCTGGAGTACAAACCCCAGGGAAAGGGAAGGCATGCCCAACTCCCAACTGCAGGATTGCAAACTCTGCAAAAACAGTAAGGCCAAGCTCAAGAACCCCCTGCTGGGCACATATCTGCAAGAGAAAGAAAGAGAATCTCCAAAAGGACCCTTTCTGAAATTTTATCAGATGTGAGAAGCATCTTGGACCCCATTCCACTAAAACCAGCAGAGCAGAAAGTTTTGAAATTGGCACAGCCTTACTCAGCCTTGGTTTTTATATAGGGCTGTCAACAGCACCAAGCAGGAAAGAGCTGACCCTTTTATATAGATTAACCCCAACATGAAATGAACAGCTAATTCATTAGAAATTATATATTATTGGAAATAATCTGGGATAGATCAAGATGTGGCACAGGGACATGGAAAAACACTGACAATCTTCCCTAATTTCTGAACAGCACATCCAAGGGAAGATGCAGGGAGCCCACCCTCCTGATAGCACCAGAAGGCCCCTCTAAAAGCAGGTGGAGGTACTACCTGCAGTGCTATCTGACAGATATTAGACAAACCACCCCTGGGCCTTGTGCTTATAAAACGCCAGCAGGACAAGGCAGTGAGGACCTGCCAAGCTTGAAGGAGACAGCCACAGACTGTGGATTGCTTGTAGTCTTGAATGGGTTACCTAAAGGTGGACTGGACACCACTACCCAGAGATGGATCCAGAAGGATAGGACAGTGGGCAAATACTAAACTCAGCTGAGATAAATTCTACCTCATTCTTTTTCATTATTTGCATTATTTTTTCTCCTACATAGCTTCTTAACATTTTTTCTTTTCCTCCAGTTTTGTTCCTATTATTTTACTATTTTTATTTTAGCTTTATTTCAAGTTTCATATTTTACTCTTCATTCTCTTACACGATTTTGCCTTCTCTCTTCCCTTTCCTATCTTTGTTTCAAATTTTATTTTTTTCTTTCTATGCCTTGTTTCTATTCTTCCCTTTTAAAATTTCTCCTCTCTCTATCCTCTCAAAACCATTTTTCATTCCATTAGTCATCTCATATTCTTTTCTGTTTCTTCTAATATTCTTATTCTATTTCCATCTTTATTGATATTTGCTCATTCATCATTGATATTATTATTGTTGTTGCATTTCTTCAATTTTATTCCTAGATGTTCACTATTTTTTATTTCAAATTTAATTTTTCTTCCCCCTGTCCTACTCCATTATGCCATCCTCTTACACTTTTATATTTGTTTTTAAATTTCATTTTTTTCCTTTCTTAGCCTGGTTTCTATTCTTTCCTCTTATTATTTCTCCTCCCTCTATACTCTCAAAATCATTTTTCCTTCCTTTAGACATCTCATAATTCTTTTTCTTTTATATAACATTGTTATTCTCTTTCTACCTTTATTAATCTTTGCTCATTTTTCATTGATATCACATTGATATTTTCTTCAATTTTGTTCCTATTTTTTCATTATTTTCTTTATTTCAAACCTCTTATTATACTCTCATCTTACTCCATATTCCCTTCTTTCCTCCCTGTTTAACTTACATTGTAAAATTTTTCCCCTTTCTTCACTGTTTTTCTATTCAGTACTGATGATTTTTCCTACCTCTATCCTCTCACAATCATTTTTCTTTTTGTTAGTCATCGCATATTCTTTCTCCCTTTGCTATACTATTTTTATGCTCTATCTAATTTTATTAACCTTTGATTATTTGTTGTTGATATTGAGATTGTGGTTGGGGAGTATTTTTGCTGGTGTGGGTTTTGTTTGCTGTTGTTGTTGTTGCTGTTGTTGTTGTTGTTTGGTAGCACCTGTACAACAGCAGATAAGACATGGTGGGGTTTGTGACTCTTATACAGCCAGAGGGAAGAACCCACCAGTGAACTAGGCAACAACAACAAAAAACCTAATTACAACAAGACAGTCACATGTACTGCAAAAAAAAGCATTCCCTAGAACATCCAGCTCAGGAGATCAAAAGTACTGACCCATTTATTCCCACAGGTCTCATACCACAGAAGGCCACCACATAAAGACAGAGAGTCAAAGAAGATTAATTTAATACAACAAAACAAACAAAAAGGGTCATCTAAAATGGGGGCACAAAGAAACAACCCCCAATCAAAAAGAAAGGAGGGATATCCAGAAGAAGTGCTAAATGAAATTGAGGTCAGCAATTCACCAGACATAGAGTGCAAAGTAAGGGTTATAAGGATGCTCAAGGAACTCAGTGAGAAATACAAGGAAATATATGGGAGCTACAAGTAACTTAGTGGGAGCTGCATCAGGATAAAAAAAGACATATAGACATATAAACTACGAATAAGAACCAGAAAAAATGAAGAGAACAATATCTTAAATGAAGAATACAGTGAAGGAATTAACAGCAGGCTAGATGAAACAGAGAATTGAATCAGTGAGTTAGAAGAAAAGGTAGAAAAAACACCCAGTCAGAACAACAAAAAGAAAAAGACTAAAAAGAAAAAAGATAGTTTAAGGGAGCTTTAGGACAACATGAAACATAACAACACTCACATCAAAGGGGTACCAGAAGGAGAAGAAAAAGAGCAAGGGGTAGAAAACCTGTTTGAAAAAAGTTATGACAGAAAGCTTTCCTAACTTGGTGAGGGAAAAAGTAACAAGTTCATGAACCACAAAGGTTCCCAATCAAGATGAACCCAAAGAGGCCCACTCAGAGACACATACTAATTAAAATGTCAAAATGTAAAGACAAAGAGAGACTATTAAAGGCAGCAAGGAAGAAATGACTAGTAACATACAAGGGAGCACCAATAAGACTATCAGTTGATTTCTCAACAGAAACACTACAAGTCAGAAGGGAATGGCACAAAATATTTCAAGTAATGAAAAGCAAAGACCTGCAACCAAGACTATTCTACCCAGCAAGGTTTTCATTTAAAATGGAAGGTAAAATAAGAAGCTTCACAAACAAACAAACAAACAAACAAACAGAAAACAAACAAAAAGGCTAAAAGAGTAAATGTCTACCAAACCAGCATTATAAGAGATGCTAAGGGTAAAGGGACTGCTTTAAGAAGATGGAGAGGGAGGTAAGGGGAGAGAGAGAGAGAGAAAGAGAGAGAGAGAGAGAGAAAGAGAGAGAGAGAGAGAGAGAGAGAGAGAGAGAGAGAGAGAGAAGAACACAGGTAAATGGGGAAAAATGGCAATGAATAAATATCTATCAATAATAACCTTGAATGTAAATGGATTAAATGCCCCAATCAAAAGACAGAATAGGTGAATGGATAAGAAAACATGACCCACGTTTTTGCTGTCTACAAGAGATCCACCTTGAAAGATACACAAGCTGTAAGTAAAGTGCTGAAAAAAATATTCCAAGCAAATGGATGGGGAAATATGTGGGGTAGCAATACTTAGAACAATTAGACTTCAAAACAAAGGCCATAACAAGAGACAAAGAAAGTTACTGCATAATACTTAAGGGAGTAGTTCAACAAGAGAGAATATATGCATATATGTAATCATATATGCACCCAACATAGGATGACCTAAATATATAATGAAAGCCTTGAAGTACTTTAAGAAGGAGATTGACACCAGTACAGTTATTGTAGGGGATTTTAACACCCATTGTCAACAATAGATAGATCTTCCAAACAAAAAATCAACAAAGATATTGTGGTAGTGAACAACACTCTATTTCGAAAGGAACTTAACTGATGTTTACAGAATATTTCACCACAAAGAAGCAACACATACATTCTTCTGAAACTCATATGGATGATTTTCAAAGATAGACCATATGGCAGGACACAAAACAAGCCATAACAAATTGAATAAAATTGAAATCATATCAAGTAACTTCTTGGATCATGATGGCTTGAAACTAAAAACCAACCTCAAAAAAAAACATACAAATACATGGAGGCTGATAACATGTTATTAAACAATGAATGTGTTAATAATGAAATCAAGGGAGAAATCAAAAGGTATCTGGAAACAAATGAAAATGAACACACAACAACCAAAAACCTACGGGACACAGTGAAGGCAGTCCTGAGGGGGAAGTTCATATGGAGTAATATAGGCCTACCTAAAGAAGATAGAAAAATCTCAAATAAACAACCTAATCCTACATCTAAAAGAACTGGAGGAACAACACAAACAAAGCCAAGAGTAAATAAATGGAAGGAACTAATCAAGATCAGAGAAGAATTAAATAACAGAGATGAAAAAGCCATTCAAGCAATCAATGAACCCAGGAACTTGTTCTTTGGAAAGATAACAAAATGGACAAACCTGTAACAAGACTCAACAAAAAAGAAATGAGAGAGGACCCGAATAAATAAAATCAGAAATTAAAAAGGAGAAGAAACAACCATTACCATGGAAATACAAAGGAGTGTAGAAATAACTATGAACAACTAAATGCCAAGAAATTCAACAACCTGGGTGAAATGGATAAAATTCTATGAACATACAACTTTCCCAGACTGAGTCAAGAAGAAGCAGAAGGCCTGAATGGATCAATAACAATTAGCAAAATTGAAGCAGTAATAATAAAAAAAAAACCTCCCGGTGCAAAAAAGCACTGGACTAGTTGGCTTCACAGGCAATTTTTTCCTTTCTTTTTTATTTTTTATTTTAATTGTTGTTCCAGTACAGTTTTCTGCCTTTTCACAGGCAAATTTTACCAAATATTCACAGAAGAATGAACTCCTATCCTTTTCAAGCTATGGCAAAAAACTTAAGCAGAGGGAAAACTCCCAAACTCTTTTTACAAGGCCAGTATTATCTTAATTCCAAAACCAGATAAAGATACTACAAAGAATGAAAATTACAGGCCCATATCTCTAATGAACTTATATGGTAAAATCATCAACAAAATACTGGCACCTGGATCCAGCAGTACGTTAAAGAGATCATGTGGGATTTATCCCAGGGATGCAAGGATGGTACTATATCTACAAATAAATAAATGTAATACACCACATAAATAAAATGAAGGACAAAAGTTACATGAGCATATCATATATGCTGAAAAGCATTTGATAAAATCTAGTAATAGATTTTATCTCTTTATAATAAAAGATTCTCAGCAAACTGAGAATAGAAAGAGCATACCTCAACATAATAAAGGCCATATATGACAAACTCACTGCCAACATTATACTCAATGGGAAAAAACTAAAAGCTTTTCCCTTAAAATCAGGAATGAGACAAGAGTTTCTGCTTTCACCACTCTTATTCAACATAGTACTTGAAGTCCTAACCACAGCAATCAGATAAGAAAAAAAAATCCAATGCATCCAAATTTGAAACTGTCGTTATTGGCAGAGAACATGATAGTGTACATAGAAAACCCTATAGTCTCCACCAAAACTACTTGACCTAGTAAGAGAATTTGACAAAGTAGCAGGATACAAGGTCAATATTCAGAAATCAAAGGCATTTGTGTACACCAAAAACATTGGGAAAAAATCCATTTATTATGGGGGCAAGAAAAATAGAGTACCTAGGAATGAGGTTAACCAAGGAGGTAAAAAACAAAACAAAACAAAACAAAACAAAACAAAACAAAACCCTGTACTTGAAAAAATATAGAACACTGAAGACACAAATTAAGGAAGAAACAAGTAAATGGAAGCATATACCATGTTCATGGATTGGAAGAATTAACATCATGAAAATGTCCATACTACCCAAAGCAATGCACAAATTCAACACAATTCTTATTAAAATACCAAAAATATTTAAAAAAATTATATGGAACCAGAAAAGACCCTGAATAACCTCAGCAATCTTGAAAATAAAAAAATTGGAGAGATGACAATACCTGATATCAAACTGTACTACAAAGCCACTGTAATCAAAACAGTCTGATACTTGCATAAGAACAGGCACATAGCTTGATGGAACAAAACAGAGAGCCCAGAAATAAACCTATGTATTTATGGTCAATTAATATTCAACAAAGGAGGAGGTATGAGCATAAAATGGAGTATAAGTGCCCCCTTCAAAAATGCTGTTTGGAAAACTGGAATAGTACATGCTAAAAAATAAAACTAGACCACCAATTCACACCATACAATGGTGTAAAAAAAAGGAAAGTGGATAAAAGACTTAAATATAAGTCATGATATCATAACACTCCTAGAGGAAAACATAGGCAGTAACCTTTCAGATATACCACATAGAAATATTTTTGCTGATATATCAAGGCAAATAAAGAAAAAAAATAAACAAATGGAAATGCATCAAACTAAGAAGCTTCTGCATGGTTAAACTGTGGTAGATTTACACAATGGAATACTATGCAGTAGAAAGAAAGAAGGAACTCCTACCCTTTGCCACAGCATGGATGGAACTGGAGAGCATTTTGCTAAGTGACATAAGCCAGAAGTTAAAGGACAAATGCCATATGATCTCACCTATAAGAGGAACCTAACCAACAAAAAAAAATGAGCAAAATAGAACCACAGACTTGGAAATAAAGAACAAACTGACAGTGACCAGAAGGGAGGGTGGAGGGGGATAATGGGGAAAAGACAGAGAAGGGGCATGCAAAGGAACACTATGAATAGAGGACTCATGGGTACAAACAATGGAGGGATTGACTGTGAGGTGGGGCAGAGTAGGAGTGAGCAATGGGGAGAAAGGCAGGACAACTGTAACTGAATAACAATAAATAAAAAATAAAATAAAAAATGAAAAAGAAACTGGATGGGAGAACATATTTCCCAGTGATTCATTGGAAAGGGTTTAATCTCCAAAATATATAAAGAACTCATATGATTTAACACTAGAAGACAAACAATCCAATTAAAAGATGGGCAAAGGACCTGAATAGACACTTCTTCAAGGAGGAAATACAAATAGCCAATAGATATATGAAAAAATGGTCAACATCACTAGTCATCAGAGAGATGCAAATTAAACCACAATGAGATATCACTGCACACTGCCAAAATGGCCATCGTTAACAAATCAACAAACAACAAGTGCTGGCAAGGAAAGGGAAGAAAAGGGAACCTTAGAACACTAGGGAACCCTAGTGTACTGTTGGTGGGAATGCAGACTGGTTTAGCCACTGTGGAAAATAGTATGGAATTTCCTCAAAAAATTAAAAATGCAACTGCCTTTTGACCCAGGGATTCCACTGCTGGGATTATACCTTAAGAAGCCTCTAATACCAATTCAAAGAAACTTATGCACCCACATGTTTATAGCACCACTATTTACAACAGCCAAATGTTGAAATCAGCTTAAGTGACCATCAGTAGATGAGTGGATCAAACAACTGAGGTACATTTACACAATGAAATACCATGCAGCAGAAAGAAAAAAAGAATTCCTCCCTTTAGCGACAGCATGGTTTGACTAGAAAATATTATGCTTAGTGAAATAGGCTAGTCTTGGAAAGACAAATATCATATGATCTGATTTATAAGAGGAATTTAATGAATGAAATAATCTAATAAGCAAAATAGAACCAGAAACATGGAAACATTGAACTGACAACTACTGGAGAGGTGGTGGTGGTGTGAAAGCTGGAGAATGGTAGAAATAAGGAGAAAGGATTAGCCAAAGAACATGTATGAATGACTAACAGACACAGACAGTGGTGTGGGGATTGACTGGGAGGTGGGGTTTGGCTGGGTGGTGGAGAGCAAAGGGGGAAACATTGGGGCAACTGTACAGAATATATAATAATAAAAATTTTATAAATCTTTTAGATAGCAGAGGAAATAAAACCAGTGAACCTGAAGATGGGTAATAGAAATTATGCAATTTTGAGAGCTTATATTATGGAAGGATTGAAAAAAGGACAAAAGCTTAGAGACTTGTGGAATAATATGAAGATGTCCAACATATATGGAATTGGAACATCAAAATGCAAGAAGAAAGAGAATGGATGTAGAAATATGAGGGGGTACCAAAAAAACCCTGTAATTAATTTATAAAATTATTTTTTCTTTTTAAAAATATTTATTTATTTATTTATTTTTATAGAGGGAAGGGAGGGAGAAAGAGAGAGAGAGAGAAACGTGAATGTGCGGTTGCTGGGGGCCATAGCCTGCAACCCTGGCATGTGCCCTGGCTGGGAATCGAACCTGCGATACTTTGGTTCGCAGCCCGCACTCAATCCACTGAGCTATGCCAGCCAGGGCTAAAATTATTTATTCTTACATGTTTAAACTTCAGTCTCCTTTAAAATACTCTCTATTTGATGCAATATACATATCAGGATGTTTTCCCCATTGCTCAAAACAGTTTTTGAAATTGATTTTGATGCTTTTATGTGCTCTCTCATTTTTTGTTTGTTTGTTTTACCTCTTCCACATCAGCAAAATGTTGCCTTTTGAAACATTTGGTGACTGTTCTCATAGTCAGAAACAAAACTAAGTCACTGGGGGTGAGATCAGGTGAATAGGGAGGGAGGGACCTGGAGGTCATGCTGTTTTTTGTGAAAATCTGCTGAACACTCAGCACATTGGGGGCAGGTATGCTTATAAACCACCCATCATTAAATGGGTAAATGTGTTGAAAGAGTCATACAAAATTCACTGAAGCCTAATGCAGTCTCTCAGAATGTGGTCAGCTGGTACACTGACACAGATGGGTTCCTAGGACATTTACCTAGTGACAGAGACCTGTACTGTACTACAAGGGGCCCACCCTCCAGAAGATAATTTCAGTTTCTTTTGGGGGGATAACCTCTTGTATTTGAAAACTAATGGCTAAATTTCTAAACTTGGTGAAAACCTTCAACTAACAGATCCAATAAGTTCAAGAAATCCCAAATAAACTGAATAAAAATAATCCAGACTAAGTGCATCATAGTCAAACTTAAAAAACTAAACATATGTTTGTTTTCAAAACAAATATATATTTGAAATATATTTGCAAAACAAAATATAAATTTTGATGGTGTCAGGAGGAAAAAATACATACTTCATACAGGTGAACAACAACAGATTAATGAACAATATTTCAAAAGAAACAATAGAAGTCAGAAGTTGTTGGAATGATATATTTTAAAAAGTGAAAAAAAAATCTATAATCAAGAATTCTATGTCTGTCAGCCCTGGCTGGTGTGGCTCAATGGATTGAGTGTGTTGCGGAAAATAACTCACATGCAGGGGAGATGGTGAAGCACAATCCTTTATTATGCGTGGGCTCAGAGGAGAATCTCCAAATCCTGAGCAATGAGCTCAAGCTGGAGTTTCTTTCATATACATGTGACACAGGCAGAAGGAGGAGGAGAAAGGAGTGCAGCTGCTAAAACGGGAATTAGTATACGACCTTGAGATAACTGCTTATCTGGGAAACGGCTGCTGCCTGAGAATGGCTGCTGGTCAGCTCCTACCTAAGAATAGCTATTGCTCAGCTATGTCCTGTTACAAGTGCTTGCCTACAAACCAAAGGGTTACCAGTTCGATTCCCAGGCAGGGCACATGCCTAGGTTGTGGACCAGGTATGCAGTAGTGGTGCTCAAGAGGCAACCACACATTGATGCTTTCCCCCACTCTTTCTCCCTCTCTTCCTCTCTCTCTAAAAGTAAATAAATAAATTCTTAAAAAAATTCTATGTCTATCAAACTATCTTTCAAAATTTAAGTGTTAAAACATTTTCAGATGAATATTTTTAATGAAAAAATTCATTACTAGCAGTCTTGTACTTCAAGGCAGAGAAATTCTTTAAAACTAGAGGAAAATGATACCTGATGGTAACTTTATTGTCAATAAATAAGATAATTAGAAATGGCAAATAAATATATGAGTCTCTACATATGAATATATATGATTTACCTTTAATTTTATAAACTTCTATTGCAATGTTCCTACATTTCATTAGAAGTAATAAAAAAAAACTTCAAGTAGATTATGATAAGTTAAAAAGGCATGTTGTTATCCTTAAAGTAGCCTAAAAATAATTCAAAGAAATGATGTTAAATGTGTCAATATCACATATTCAAGCTGACTGGATGGATGTTTGATAAAAGCCCTAGCTTACCAATCTGTGAGAGCCACTCAATGTTTTAGATCAGGAAATTGCCTGAGGTAGCTGCCAGATATAGTTTTTTCTGAGAGACATGTATTAGCCTGTTATTGATCACTGATTGAAACTTTATATATTATTAAATGACATAAATAATTTTGAGAACTAAAATGCTGTGCATGCAACCAGTTATGTCATAAAAATATTCCAATCACCAGGGAGTTGGACAGAAGGGTTCCTTTATCAAAAATAAATAGTATATTCAAGAATATGCTATAGGAAAATCCACCGAAGGAACCCATTGCATATGTATTCAAGTGGCAACTATGCCTTGAAATCTCCTTGATGAATTACTTAACCCATATATGATTGATATTGGAGGACCTCAAAGAGGTAGCATGGCTTACAGAAATTAACTTAAATGTAGAGGTTCAACACTCATTGCAAAGGTAGCTGCATCATGGCCAGACAATTATTGTAGAAAGTTAGGATGAATCCACTCAGTGGACAGAATTTATAGTGATGTTCAAGTATCAGAGACACTAAGTGATATTAACAAAAATGTACTATGAATTAATATTGACTCTTGAGCTACATTCAATAAGTTGGTGAGATAGCCTGGCAAATGAGCCTTACATGGCTGAAAAACAAAAGAAATCCTGGTATAAAGTTTAATGTTATGGAAAAACATTATAGGCATTATGTAAGCATCCTCCATGATGCACCTTCACTCCTTCTTGTGTTCTGATATTTCAACTTGTGTAGTCCTCTTCCTTATTGCAGCAGGGATTGTCTGTGTGACCCATAGAATAAGGTGGAAGTAAAGGCACATCACTTTCAAGATTAGAATTTAAAAGGCACTAACTGTCTAGGTTCTCTCAGTCAATTTCTCTCCCGTGGATCACTCATTCTGGATAAAGCTAGTTGAATTTGATATGCAATGACTGCAGCCACAGCTTGGTAAACAGCTTATGAACCACTTCATGAGAGACTGTGAACTATCATCTAACCAAGTTGCTACTGAATATCTTACCCTTAGAAATTGTGAGATAGTAAGTACTTATTTCTAAAAACTGTTTTGGAGGTTAATTTGTCGTGCAGCCATTGGTAACTAATGCAGATATGAAAAGGGAAAAAGGAAAGTGGGACAAATTTATGTTCAACAGTAAAGCCATTCATGTTCAGAAGGACACCAGAGTCAACAAAAATATTTTAGTTTTCTGGAGGTCACCTCTTGGGTAAATGAAATGAATGGTCATGGGGGAATTTAAGCAATTCAACAATGTGAAGAAGAAAGTTAGATCACGCTGACTATTTCTCAGGCTTAAAATGTTCAGTTTGTCAACAGGTTACTATAGACTACGGGCTTCTAAATACAGAGAGGATCAAAGCATGCCAATGGACTACACAGGCCTTAGTAATGACTCCAATAGTAAACAGAGGGTTTTGAATGTGATAAACAATTACTTTGAATTTGGATTTGGTAATAGAAGCAATGTCTTCTTCAGATTAGACAGAAAATATTATTTTAATTTAAGTTCATATTAAGGAACACATTTTATCAAAGGTGCAAGGCACCAGTGGGATAAAAATACTGTGTACAATAGTCATATATTACACTATTCATACAGCACTGGATTATTAGAAAACTAGAATGGACAATTAAAACACCTACTTATTAAATTGAGGAAAGGGATAAAGAATTAAAAGGATGGCTTGCATTTCTAAATGTGTCATTGTCAGATCAGTTGTAAGATATATTGGGAAATGAGAAGAGAAGGGAAGAGAAGAGAAAAGAGGAAAAAGCAGTGTGGATACACTGGACAAAGAGATGACTCATGACTCAGGTGAGACCGAGCCCAATTGCACAAGATTTCATCATGCTATTTGGAATGATATTCACTTTAAAACATGAATTATTTATTTTTGGAGTTTTCCATTTAATATTTTGAGACCACTGTTGAGACTAGTGAAAATGGAACTGTGTAAAGTGAAACTGTGAATAAGTGGGGACTATGATACTGAGGGAAAGAGAATTAATAAGTGTATAATAAAACATCGTTTTAGTGTTTATGAGAGGATTGGGATGCAAAAATAATATTGTATCTTAGTTATATTCTTAGATGCCAAACTTCAAACAAAGACAATGATCAGACTTGATAAAAAGCAATATCCAATTACATGCTATTTTTAAGACGTACACTTTTACTACAAGGAGACAAATAAGTTGAAAACAAAAATAATGGAATAAGATACATTATGAAAACAGCAAGAATAAGGAAGTTGAATTATTTATATAAATTTCAAAAAACAATAGACTTTAAAAATAAGGAATGTTGCTAGAGACAAATAGTGATATTTTATAATGATAAAATCAACTTACAAGAAAGAAGTAAACATAGACACAAGGTCTGTCCAGAAAAAGTCCAGCCATTATACTTAATGAGAACAGTTTGCATGACATTCATGTAACCTGGCAGCTAGGGAGAGTGGACTGGAATGTGCATGTGAAAACAATGATATCTTCACTATACCAGTCAGTGGGGGTGTTAGATGCCATTGCATGAGCATGTGTACTGTGTGGCTCTCACATTCAAAATAACTGAGTAGAGCAATGAATCTGCATCCAATTTTGTGTTAAGCTTAAACATTCTTGCATGGAAACTATCTGGATGATCCAGAAGGCCGCAGCTGTGGACAACTGATGATTGGCAGCTTCATCATGACAATTCACCCACTCATGCATCACATCTCATGCAGAGTTTTTTGGTAAAATGTCAAATTACCAAGGTGACTCAGCACCTCTACAGCCAAGATTTGGTGTCTTGTGACTTCTGTCTTTTCCTCAGACTAAAATCATCTTTGAAAGGGGAGAGATTTGAGGTTCAGCAAATACAATGGACAGCTGATGGTGATTCCAACAATGGATTTTGCAGTGTTTTGAATAGTGGCAGAGACACTAGGGGAACTGTGTGAGGTCCCAAGATGCCTACTTTGAAGGGGACTGAGGAGTCATTGTCCTGTGTATAATGTTTCTTGTATGTTGTATCTTCTTCAATAAATGTCTCTAGTTTTCATGTTCATGGTTGGATACTTTCTACATAGACATATATATGAGTCTTATAATAAATCCCAAAGGGGACACATGAATACTTATCAAGATAAATTGTATGTTGAGACATAAAACTGATCTCATCTAATATAAAAAGATGGAAATCATAGCGTATGTTCTATCATTACAAAAATTAAATTATAAATCAATAACATGAAGATATTGAGAAAATACTGGTATTTGGAAATTAAACACATTTGTAAATAATTTACTGGCCAAATAAGAAATCACAAAGAAAACTAGAAAAAATTGATCTTAATAAAAATGAAAGGACATGTCAAACATTGTGAGATGTAGCTAAAACAGTATTTTTAGAGATCATTTATTAATTTAGTGTTTATATTAAATAAGGAAGTAAAACAGAGAGAGACTTCCAGCCAAGATGGAGACATAGGTAGACACACTGTGCCTCCTTGCAAAACCAAAACAAGGACAACAAAAATTTATATACAAAAAAACAACCAGTACTGACAGAAAATTGAACTGTGTGGAAGTCTGACAACCAAGAAATTAAAGTAGACATATTCATCAAGACCAGTAGGAAGGGCAGAGTTGGGTGGCCGGGCAGAGAAGGTTTGTGGCAAAAAAAAGTGGTGGCTGGCGGCCCCCAGGTGTGCAAGGCAACAGTGGGAGGACCTAGCAAGGCAGCAGATTGTGGAGGGGTGCAGTGTGCAAGACAGCTGGCGGAGTGGGTGGTCCCACATTCATGCACAGATAAACCAGGAGAAACAACTGGGGAGTGGGACAGACCACACAACTCAGGGTCCCTGTGTGGGGAAATAAAGCCTCAAAACACCAATTGAAAACATCTGTGGGGGTTGAGGTTCCAGGAAATACTCCCAGCCTCACAGGAGAGTTTGTGGGAGAGACCTACAGGGTCTTAGAATATACACAAACCCACCCACACAGGAATCAGCACCATAAGGGCCCAGTTTGCTTGAGGGAAGCAGGGGAAGTGACTGAAATCCAGCAGAGAGTGGAGCAAGCACCATTGTTCCCTCTCCGACCCCTTCTCCACATACCAGTGACTGGGTTGCCCTGCCCAGGCAAACACCTAAGGCTCTGCCCCTCACTACATAATAGGCATGTCAAGACAAAAAAAAATGGCCCAAATGAAAGAACAGATCAAAGTTCCAGAAAAAAATACAACTAAGTGACAAAGAGGTAGCCAACCTACCATATACACAGTTCAAAGCACTGGTGATCAGGATGCTCACAGAATTGGTTGAATTTGGTCATAAACTGGATGAAAAAATGAGGGCTATGCTAAATGAAATAAAGGAACATGCACAGGGAACCAATAGTGATGGGAAGGAAACTGGGACTCCAATCAATGGAGTGGACCAGAAGGAAGAAAGAAACAACCAAACAGAAAAGAATGAAGAAATAAGAATTTAGAAAAATGAGGCTTAGGAACCTCCAGGACATCTTTAAATGTTCCAACATCTGAATTATAGGGGTACCAGAAGAAGAAGAGGAAGAGCAACAGGTGGAAAAGTTATTTGAACAAATAATAGAGGAGAACTTCCTCAATCTGGGTAAGGAAATAGACTTCCAGGAAGTCCAGGAAGCTCAGAGAGTCCCAAAGAAGTTGGACCCAAGGAGGAACACACCAAGGCACATCACAATTACATTAGCCAAGATTAAAATGAAGGAGAGAATTCTAGAAGCAGCAAGAGATAAGGAGACAGTCACCTACAAAGGAGTTCCCATCCAACTGTCAGCTGATTTCTCAAAAGAGACCTTACAAGCAAGAAGCGGCTGGAAAGAAGTATCCAAAGTCATGAAAGGCAAGGACCTACATCCAAGATTGTTCTATCCAGCAAAGCTTTCATTTAGAATGGGAGGGCAGATAAAGTGCTTCTCAGATAAGGTAAAGTTAAAGGAGTTCATCATCACCAAGCCCTTATTATATGAAATGTTAAAGGGACTTATCTAAGAAAAAGAAGATAAAATACATGTATGGTAAAATGACAGCAAACTCACAATTATTAACAACCACACCTAAAACGAAAACAAAAACCAAGTAAGCAAACAGCTGGAACAGGAACAGAACCACAGAAATGGAGATCACATGGAGGATTAGCCACAGGGAATTTGGAGGAGGAAAGAGGGGGAAAAGGTACAGAGAATAAGTAGCATATAGATGATAGGTAGAAAATAGACAGGGGGAGGGTAAGAATAGTATGGGAAATGTAGAAGCTAAAGAACTTATACATATGACACATGGACATGAACTAAAGGGGGGAATGTGGGTGGGAGAGGGTGTGCATGGTGGAGGGGAATGAAGGGGGTAAAGTGGGACAACTGTAATAGCATAATCAATAAAATATATTAAAAATAAGGAAGTAAAAGAAAAACAATTATTTAAGCTTTCATCTTAAGATGCTAGAAAATGAGAGCATATTAAACCAAAAGAAACTTTAAATATCAAGGGAAAAAAGGGGACTCAATTTTATTTCTAAGGCATGAAAGGAAAATAATAGGATATTATGACAACCTCAATGAAATGGTCATATTTCTTGAAAAATACACTTACCAATATCAACTGAAAAAGGAAGAGACACCTGTATTGTCCTCTTTCAATGAAACAAGTTGAATTCATGATTTAAAAGCTTCCCAAATTGAAGTCTCTAGACCTAGATTGTTTCATTGGTGAATTATATCAAACATTTAAGGAAGAAAGAACACTAAAACTACAAAAGCTGTCACATAGAATTGAGGCAAATAAACCCTTCTCAGCTCATTTAATAAGGCCATTGTACCCTCATATCTAAGCTAGACAAAAGTTTACAAGAATAGAGAAATAGAGAAAAATATCCCTCAAGAACACATATGCAAAAATCCTGGACAAAACACCTTCAAATTGAAATAAAAATATATAAAAGAATAATAAATTTAGAAATGGTGTTTCATCTCAGCAATAGGGTTCCTTTAATATTTGAAAATCAATCGATATATTTCATTATCTTCTCTTTTATATAATATTCTCTTTTATATTAGAATAAAGGAGAAAAATGATTTTTCTGAATAGAAGTCAAAAAAGCATCTGATTGAATTCAACAGAAAATCTTTCAGCAAAATAGTAATAAAAGACAACTTTCTCAACTTGATAAAAGACAGATACGATAAATTTACAACTAACATTATACTTAATTATAAGAGACTGAATACTCTGCCAGGAGTATTATGATCAGGAACAAGTCACTATGTCCTTCAACATTGCACTGGAAGCCCCAAAAGGCAGGGAAAGTAAAAGAAATGCAGATTTGGAATGAGTTTATTAACTTTGTCAACATGACTAAGTAGGAGGAAATTCTAAAGAAAGCTACTAAAAATCTCAAGAAAAGAAGTGATTTTAACATTGAAATTAAAAATTCAATTGCATTTTTATATATCAGCAAAAACTCCTGGATATTGAAATGCAGCACAACTTCTTTTATTAAACAATTTATTTTACAACTTATTTTGACTATTTAGTCAAAGGAATAAAGTTCCTTTGACTAAACTTAGCATATCTTGCAGTGATGATTTGGTGGAGGTATAGTCTTTCAGCCTTCTTTTGTCTGGGAAACTCTTATTTCATCTTCCATTTTAATTGAGAGCCTTGCTGGGTAGAGTAGTCTTAGTTGCAAGCCTTTGCTTTTCATTACTTGAAATATTTTTTGCCATTCTCTCCTGGCTTGGAGTACTTCTGTTGAGAAATCAGCTAACTTTATCAAAGTTCCTTTGTATGTTGCTTCTTGTTTCTCCCTTGTTGCTTTTAAGAATCTCTCTTTGTCTTTAAAATTTGGGATTTTAATTATGATTTGTCTTGGAGTAGGCCTCTTTGGGTTCATTTAATTGGAACCCACTGTGTTTCCTGAACTTGCATGGTTTTCCCCTCTCTGGGTTCAGAAAGTTTTCTGTCATTATTTTTCCAAACAGGGTTTCTATCCCTTGCTGCTTTTCTTCTCCTTGTGGTATTCCTATGATTTGAATGTTGTAGTATTTCATGTCATCTTGCAGTTTCCTTAAGCCATTGTCATATTTTTTAGTCTTTTTTTTATGCCACAGTAATCAAAACAGTCTGCTACTGGCATAAGAACAGACACATAAATCAATGGAACAGAATAGGGACCCCAGAATAAACCTAAGTCTCTATGGTCAACTAATATTCAACAAAGGGGACAGAAACATAAAATGGAGTAAAAATAGCCTCTTCAATGAATGGTGTTGGAAGATCTGGACAGCTACATGCAAAAAAAAAAAAATGAAACTCAATCACCAACTTACATCATACACAAAAATAAATAAAAGGTGGATAAAGAATTAAATATAAGTTGTGACACAATAAAACTCCTAGAGGAGAACATAAGAAGGAAAATATCAGATATTCCATGCAGCAATGTTTTCACTGATATGTCCCCTAGAGCAAGGGATATAATGGAAGGAATAAACAAATGGGATCTCATCAAAATAAAAAGCCTAAAAAAAAAAAAAAGCCTTTGCATGGCTAAAGAAAACAGTAGTAAAATGAAAAAAGAAACCAACTGTATGGGAAAATATATTTGCAAATGATACTTTTGACAAGGGTTTGATCTCCAAAATATATAAAGAACTCACATGACTCCACTCCAGGAAGACAAACAACCCAATTAAATAGTGGGCAAAGGATTTGAACAGACATTTCTCCAAGGAGAACATACAGAGGGCCCAGAGACATATGAAAGGATGGTCAGCATCACTAGCCATCAGAGAGATGCAAATTAAAATCACAATGAGATACTACTTCACACTGGTCAGAATGGCCATCATAAACAAATCAACAAACAATGAGTGTTAGAGAGGATGTGGAGAAAAAGGGAACCCTTGTGCACTATTGGTGGGATTTCAGACTGGTACAACCACTATGGAAAACAGTATGGAATTTTCTCAGAAAACTGAAAATGGAACTGCCTTTTGACCTGGCAATTCCACTGCTGGAATCCTGAAACACGAATTCAAAGCAACCCATGCACCCCAATGTTCATAGCAGCACAATTTACAATAGCCAAGTGTTGGAAGCAACCTAAATGCCCACCAGTAAATGAGTGGATAAAAAACCATGGTACATTTACACAATGGAATACCACAAAACAAAAAGAAATAAGGAGCTACCCTTTGGGATAGTATGGATGAAACTGGAGAGCATTATGCTAAGTGAAATAAGCCAGGTGGTGAAAGAGAAATACCCTATGATCTCATCTTTAAGTTCAACTTAATCAGCAAAACAAACAAGCAAGCAAAATACAACTAGAGACACTGAAATAAAGAACAAACTGACAGTAACCAGAAGGGTGGGGGGAGAGGGATAATGGAGTAAAATAGGGGAGGGTCCATCAAGGAATATGTATAAAGGACATATGGACAAAGCCAAATGGGATAGGTTTGAGGGTAGGAGGTAGGGGTGGGTGGGGTAGGGCTGACATGTTGGGGGGAAAATGGAGATACCTACTTGAACAACAACAAAATAAATGTCAATAAATAAATAAATAAATAAATAAATAAATTTAATAATAATTGTGTGAAAACCACACAGTTTGCTCACTATAAACTACGAAAGTTTGCTGAGAGGTATTAAATACCTAAATAAATGGAGAATTATATCAGTTCATCTATTGGAAGACCTGCTAATTAGATGGCAATTTTTCCCAAATTGATTTATAGATTCAATACAATCCCATTCGAATCCACAACAAGCTTTGGTACCAAATGTTGAAGGATGATATTAAAATTTATATGGAGACAAAAAACATAGAATAGCTAAAAGTATTTGAAATAAAAACAAAGTTACAGAATTTATGTCACCTGATTTTAAGACTGATTATAAAGCTGTAGAGACCAACACTGTGTGGTGTTGGTTTAAATGATAAATATCAAGAGCCATGTAACAGAATAGATTCTGTAGATAGACTCACATATATGTGTAATTGATTTTTGCCAATGGATCTAAGGCAATTCAGTGGTGAGAGTACTATCTTTCAAAAAAAAAAGGTACAAAATCTATTGAATATATGTATGAAAACAAAAAAGCCAAAAACATACCTAGACTATATACCATAGCTCTGAATGGATCATAGACCTAAACATAAGAGCCATAAAACTTTCAGAAGATAACACAGAAGGAAATTGTTATGACCATGGAGCAGAATTTCTTTAATTTCTTAAGTAGAATTCTAAGAAATGAATCACAAATGACATAAAAAGGATTATTTAGACTTTACTGAAATTTAAAACATTTTTCTTTAAGAAATGAAAAAGCAATTCTCAGTCTAAAATACTTAACCAGACATACATCTGAAGGATGACTTACTCAAAATATGTATTAAAAAAATCTTACAACTCAAAAATAAGACACAGCTTTTAAAAAACTCACAAAGGATTTAAATAGATGGTTCACTAAAAGAAGTGATATAAAGGTTCAATAACACATGAAAATTTGGTTAACATTGTTTGTTTTCAGGAAAAGTAATAAAAAAAACGCTGCTTGAAAAAAATCCACTTTTCAAAATAGCTAAAATTAAGAAAAAATGAACAGTAGCAAGTGTTGACAAGGATGTGAAGATAACTGTCACATATTGTTTATAGAAAAATGATAATGCCACTTTTGGAAGCGGTTTTGCATTTTCTTTAAAATTTAAACATATATTAGTTCCAATAAAAATGGCAGTGCAAGTAAATGCAGTACTTGTATCCTCCCACAAGCATATGAAAACTACAAATAAACTACAGGGTACCCATCATTCAGAACTGCCTAAAATCTAGCTAAGTGGAAGTCCTACAACTAAGAATGTCAAGAAGAAACCATGTCAAGACTAGTAGGAAGGGCAAAGATTCTGAATGGGCTGGTTTCACACCCATGTGTGGCAGAAAACAATTGTGAAGGATATTTCAGCTTCAAGGTCCTCTCTGCAGAGTGAGAGGTCCCAGCCCCACCCATGGTCCCCATCCCAGAGTTCCAGTGCCAAGAAGAGAATTTATCATAATTTTTGGCCATAAAATCCAGCAGGGATTGTGGCTGAGTTAGATGACAGGTTTCTGGAGTCCCAGAAGTTTCTCTTAAATGTTATGCACAGACTTACTTAGACTCAATTCTTCTGAGTTTAGCACTGGGGCAGCAGCTTCAAAGGCACCAGGAGTATATGTAGAGTAACTGAATTGTATGGCATCAAAGCAAGAGCTTGAGGGACAGCTTTGTCCCAGACAGAAGTGCTGACAGAAACCATTGTTCCTTTGATGAGCCTGATCTCCACAGAACTGGCAGGTGGGTGCCACATCTTAGACTCTCTCTGTCAACTTGGCCCACATTGTTTGCCCCACCTCGGTGATTCTTTGAGACCATTCTCCACCCTGCTTGCAAGTCCACCCAATCTGTTACCATTGGTTTTTCCATACAAATGGCCTGTCTTGGTTCATGTTTCATACTTTCTTAAAATCTCTCAAGCAAAAAGAATTTGGTCTCAGCATGCCCTGTATCTCTAGATAAGTGTTCCTAGGCCTGGAACTAGTGACAGCCAGTCTTGGTTAGCAGTTTGGCCCCTCCTGAGCACCTTCAAACCCAGTACAAGTAGCAACCATCTGCGGATCACTTTGTAGGTAATACCAGGTGGCCCTGGGCAGAACACAGGTGGTGGCTGACCTTTGACTGAACCTCTGGGAGGCGCCAGAGCCAGTGAACTTGGTGGACAGCTTCAGACCATGTGGTAGCATCAGATGATACTCCACGGTGGTTATAGCCAGTTCTTGCTGCTGATGGGACTGGGGGTAAATCTCTATTGACATGCCAACAAAACTCAAGGCTCAACTACAACCCACATGATGAGGTGGGGCACAACTGAAGTGTTAAGCTTGGGTGATCAAGGAGGCTGTGCCACTTGACCCTACAGAATGCCTACTATTTAAAGCCTTTCTACAAAGCCTAGGAAATAGAGCTGCTCTACCTAATACATAGAAACAAACAAAAGTAAGATTTCAAAATGAGGGGACAAAGAAACATGTCCCAAATGAAAGAACAGAACAAAACTCCAGAAAAAAAAACTAAACTAAATGGAAACCAGCAATCTATTAGATGCAGGGTTTAAAAAACTGGTTATAAAGATGCTTAGTGAACTTAAGGGAAGAATAGATGAAGTTAGTGAGAACTTTGACAGCATAAAAAAGGACATGAAAATCATAAAGAAGAACTAATTAGAAATGAAGGATACACTAACTGAAATGAAGAATAACTTATTGGGAGTCAACAGTAGAGGAGATGAAGCTGAGAATCAAATCAGTGATTTGGAAGATAAGGAGGGAAAAAAACACCCAATCAGAACAGAATTAACCCCCCCCCCCCCAAAAAAAAATGAGAATAGTGAAAGGAGCCTCTGGGACAATTTCAAACAAGCAAACATATGCATCATAGGGGTTATAGAAGGAGACAAAAAAGAGCAAAAAGTGAAAACCTATTTTAAAATGACAGAAAACTTCCCTCTAGTAAAATAAAAGAAAGTAGTATGTTCTATTACTTTACAATATAGACATAAATAATATTTATCACTGTCAAGAAAGGTGAAAGTATGAAGTATATAAATGAGTGAAATGTGTAAAAGAAATAACAAAATGTAGTACTGCATAATTCCAGGCCTTGTATTTCATTTTACTAGACAGTTTTAATGTACTAAGAACATAATAAGGAAAAGGTGACCCAAAATTGAAATTTGGATGTCCATTTGTTAGGGACTGAATTGTGTCCCCCAACCCTGCCAGTTCAGATGTTAAAGCTCTAATCCCCAATGTGATTATATTTGGGGATAGGCCTTTAATAGGTAATTCACATTAAAAAGGTCATAAATGTGGAGCCTTAATCATATAAGTGTGTTGTCCATGAAAGTAGAGACATCAGGGGCTCTCTCTGCCCATGAGCACACATCAAAGAGAGGCCATGTACAGACACAGTGAGAAGGCGGCTTTTGCAAGAAAAGTCTCACAAAAATCCAACACTACTGGCGCTTGACTTTGGATCTCTAGTCTCCAGAACTGTGAGACAATAAATTTCTGTTATTTAATCCACCTTGCCTGTTGTATTTTGTTATGGCATCCCTAGCAAACTAATATACCATTTAAATTGTTCCTAAATGTAGCTTTTCCTTAATATTTACAGGGAATAGGAAAAATACTTCTATTTAAGCTTCACACTGAAATTTAGACTTGTGGTTTAACTCTAGAGTCTCCTGTTTCTTTTATTTGCAAAAGATAATTGATGAAAGCTTACATATTATGATAGAAAAAGTGATTTAATGGTTTTGAAACATTGAGGATGTCATCAGATTAGCTTCCATGAGCCTGGCCTAGTATTCTCCCAATACTTTCTTTTTTACATCTATTCCAGTATACAGGTTAAGTGATTTATGAATTTTTAACTTGTGCCTCTGTGGGAAATGACTTTATCCACTGCAGTGCAGTGCTTATGTACTGTTCATTTTGCCTTTCATCTTATAGTTAGGTCATTACCTTTAACCACTACCTTCTTCAGGGAGTTTGTTTAGTACATTTGTGATATAGTCAGCTAATTTTGACGCACTGTGTATTCCATCCTGTGATCCTTCTATCCACTAATTGTTTTGTTTAAAAATTTGTACACATTAAGGTTTATTCTTTCTTTTGTAAAGTTTTATGAGTTTTGAAAAATGCATGGCATTATGTATCTACCACTAAAGATAGTTTCATCACTGTAAAGTATCCCCTGTGCTTCATCTGTTTCAGCCTCCCTCACTCCACTCCCTACACTCCTGTAACCTATGATCAGTTTTCTATCTCTATAGTTTTTCCTTTGCCAGGATGTCATACAGGTGTAATTTACACTATGTGTCTTTTTCAGATTGGCTTCTTTCACTTGATATATGTAGTGAAGATTCAAACATGTTTTTGTATGGCCTCACATTTCATTTATTAAAATTGCTCAATTGTTTGGACAATTACAATTGGTACATTTACCTAACTTAGGGCTATATTGGTTTCCACTTTTTCATGATTATAAATAAAGGTGCTATTAATATTCATGTCCTGGTTTTATGTGGACATGTTTTCAGCTTAATTGGGTAAATACTAGGGCTAGATATTTTCATATGGCAATATTTCCTTTTGTAATAATTTGCCAAATTGTCTTCCAGAGTGGCTGTACTATTTTGCATTCCCACCAATGATGAATAAGAGTTTCTGTTCCTCAGTATCCTCAACAGCATTTAGTACTATCAGTATTTTGAATTTGGCCATTCCAATAAATGTGTAGTGTTATCTTATTGTTTTTTAAATTGAGATATAATTGACATATAACACTGTATTAATTTTAGGTGTATAGTATAATGATATGGCCTCCAGTAACCACTAGTTTGTTTTTTGTTTTTTTGCATTCTATGAGTTTGGTTTTTCTAATAGATTTCCCATATATGTGAGGTAATTCAGTACTTGTATTTCTCTGATATATTTCACTTAGCATAATGCACTCAAGGTCCACCTATGTTGTTCAAATGACAGGATCATCTTTTTTATGGCTGAATATTCTATTGTATATGTATATCACATTGTCTCTATCCATTGTTCCATCAATGGACTCTTAGATTGTTTCTCTGTCTTGGTTATTGTAAATTATGCTTTAATGAATACAGGGGTGCAGATATCTTCATGAGACAGTGATCTTTTCCCCCCATGGATAAACATCCTGAAGTGGAATTATTGGGTCACATGGTAGCTCTATTTTTAATTTTTTTAAAGATTTTATTTATTTATGTATTTATTTATTTAGAGAGGGAAGGGAGGGAGAAAGAGAGAGAGAGAGAAACATCAATGTGCGGTTGCTGGGGGCCGTGGCCTGCAACCCAGGCATGTGCCCTGACTGGGAATAGAACATGCAACACTTTGGTTCACGGCCCACACTCAATTCACTGAGCTACGACAGCCGAGGCTATATTTTTAATTTTTTTGAAGAAACTCCATTCTGTTTTCCATAGTGCCTGCACCAGTTTATATCCCCACAAACAGTGCACAAGCGTTCCCTTTTATCTATATCCTCATTAACACTCTATATTGTATTTTTGATGATAGCCATTCTAACAGGTATGAGGTGAATCTCTTTGTGGTTTGATCTGAATTTTTCTGATGATTAGTGATGTTGAGCATTTTTACATGTACATATTGGGTATTTGAATGTCTTCTTTGTCCCTCTGCCCATTTAAAGCATTTTTAAAATTTACTGATTTTGGGGAGGAGGGAGAGAGAGAGAGAGAAAGATAGATAGAGAGAGAGAGAGAGAGAGAGAGAGAGAGAGAGAGAGAGAGAGAGAGAGATTGATTTATTGTTCCATATATTTATGCATTTGTTAGTTGATACCTGTATGTGCCCTGACTGGAGACTGAACCCACAACTTTGACCTATGGGGATGGTGTTCTAACCAACTGAGCTATGTGGTCAGAGCTCCCTATGCCCATTTTAAAATTTGATTGGGATTTTTTTTTACTATTGAGTTGATTCAATTCATAACCCTTAATCTGGTATATGGTTTGCAAATATTTTTCAACCTTATTCAGTAGCTTGCCTTTTTGTTTTGTTAATGGTTTTCTTTGCTATAAAAGTATTTTTGCTATAGTTTGATGTAGTCCCACTTTTTTTTTGCTTTTGCTGTCTTTGCTTTTCATTGTTGTTTTAATTTGTGTTTACCTAATTGTAAATGATGTTGAATATCTTTTCATATGCTTATTTGCCATCTGTATGTCTTCCTTGGTGAGTTATCTGCTCAAATCTTTGCCCATTTTTAAATGGTATTATTTGTTAGTTTTAGGTGCTCAGAATACTGATTTTTTAAAAGACAGTATGAAGGGCAAAGAAAATTTAGAAACTTTATAATAATTTGATAATATCTATTGACTCTAATAATAACAAATTTGCATTTGTATTTTGGATATCTTTATTCCTTTTTAATTTTATTTTCAGTAATTAATTTTTATTATGTATAACAAAATTATCAGCTCACATAGAATTAGAAATTTAACAAACAAATCTAGTCTTTCACCACAGATAGTTTGGAAAGCACTGCATTACAAGGCAGATCAAGATTTTCAGAGTAACAAACTATTTTAATTATGATGGATAAATGTCTTAATAACAAGCATCCACATGTAATGTTGCACAACATTATAGAGTTATTTTTTGCCTCATAAAAATGTTTGATGCTGGTGTTCAATAGGCAACTCTACACATTGGAATGCAGGGACCCAGTCTCCTTTCACCATATGACGTGGCTAATTCCAGGCTTCGGAGTCTTCTGTTGGATACTCTGTCTCCAGCCCTCAGTCCAGGGAAGAGATATAGTGGGTAATTGCTCACAGGAATCTAATGGGTATGGCTTAAAAGAAGTGAACATCATTTCTACCTCACATTACATTGGCACTACTGTCACATGCTGACACCAAGGTTTAGAAATGTCAGATATGTGGGAGCCTGTGGAAAAATGAAAGCAGGTTGGGTAAAGCTTTAATCAGTCTTTGACGTGCACATGAAATGATAACTATATGCATTATTATTTTATTGTCACCAAAAGGTTTTATTAAATACTTCCACCTGTGTAGCTATGGCAACTGGAGCACATGGTCATCAACTTTATTTAGGGCAGGGAGAATAATGAGAGAGAAGGAATGTAAAAGAAGAATAGTAATTTGCTAAAAAGAAAGAGTAAAGACCATGAGACATAATTCAGAACAAGGAGGTGTGAGAAAAACTTGTTGCACTCCTGCCTGGGTTTTTTTTTCTTTATATAAAATTCTGCAGTAAGTCTTATTTTGTTCAGTGTCTTGCATCCCTCATACTGCTTTCTGTTATGAAGTCTTATCAGCTAGGCATTCTCACTATTGTGAAGATTTACCACTTTTAAAACCATCCAACCAAGCCCATGAAGCTCCAGTTTTCCTACATCAATTCTAGAAGTAATTGACTCAATCCCCAAGTGAAAACTATATCCTAATTTTTATCATACTCCAGTTGTCTGAAGGAATTTCTGTCAATCATTTACAATTTTGTAGTTGTAGTTAAAGACGGTTTGCTATGGTTCTCTATCCCCTTTGATTAACTGGCTTAAGTAGTTGGATTACCTGGTAAGGATTTTAAATGTTTCAGAAATTCTTATAATAAAATACATTAGTTAGGTTTTGAATGCATAGCCATTTTTTGGACAAAAATTTAGTATATGTATTTAGTATATAATTCCTTGTATCTGTGATACAAGTAAATCCTTTTATTTCAGCTTCTAACTTCTTCCATCTTTCTAATTTGTGGTATTTCTTACCTAATGTGCAACAAAATATTTGTTGAAGCATGAAGCATGTGTATAAACTGTTCATAAAGAAGGTGATCTAGGACTTATGATTCAATTTTTTTGAGATAGAGATTCTGAGTATTATTTAATCCAATGCCATATCTCAAATACTGTGATTTTTATTATTCATATGTGATCATTCATATTCCTTGCTTCTTCTAGAATTTTATCTTTGGCCTTTGTACACAATATCATGTCACATTTCTTGGAGATGATTTAGGTTTCTGCATTTACTTGTTGTTTGTTGAGCTTTGATGTCAAGCTAGTTGAGGATAGGACCTAGTATAGAACCCATAAATGGTCAAAGCATTAGTGTAACCAAGTAAATAGGGTCTTGTTCACATGGCACCTTGATGTATGACAATTAGTGTTGAGGGAAACAAGTTTTTATTTATAGGATTTCAACCTTGGGAGGGCTGAGAGCACTCCTGCTCAGAGCCCTGTTTTCCCACTAGACCCAGCACTTCCCTTGCTCCCCACCAGGCTATAAGCCAAAAGCATGCTCAAAAGTTCCCCATATCCTCATCTGTTCTTAAGTCAGCTGCACAAACAGTTTTCCATCCACTCTGGAAGGCATATTTGTGGGTTTCAGAATCTCCATCCTCTCACAGCAGCTCTCTCCTTCAGGATTTGGGGTACATTGTCCTCAGCCTCCATGTAGTAGGCCAGGAAAACATGTGCCATGTTACAGTGGATCATGGTGGAGTCCAGGAAGGCACATGTCCCAAGAAAGTGGCCTCTCCATATCTACTTCAGAGAAGTAGAAGTCAGCATTCCCTGTTCACAATTCAGAATTCCAGGCATCTCCCATGAATCCATGCTTGGTTAGGTAAGTTCCTGCACAGCTGCATCAGCTTTTCTGGATCCCTGCACAGCTCCATCAGCTTTCTCCTTACACACCAGCCCTGCTGACAGAATCATGACTACAAGCTGCATAACTGCATTGCTAGTATGACATGACTATTCAAGTCCCAAGAAATATGGTGAATATTCACAGCTAAGTGGATTATCTATTGTCTATTAGTTCATGATGGCATTTAGTAAATGTGAAAAACCACATGGATCTCATATTTATCTGGCTATTTAAAGGCATTTATTAGGTAAAATTAAATATAGCTAAGCTGGGTATTGATGGGAGCAGAGCAATCTCTAAAGTGAATGGTAGGAATATAATTTTATTATTATTTTTCTATGATGTTCTCATCACACATTGATTTCTGGATTAATGTAAGAGAGCAATTCTCTTAAAAATCACAAAATTAGAGGTGATGTTGCTAAATATTAACCAGAACTGGTGGTAAACTTCTCAGATAAAGTCAAATTGCATAGTCAAATGTAGGAGAAATATCAGACACAGAGGAAGAGAGAAGGATAAGCAGAAGTTGCATTTTATGTCCCAGGCTGTGCTATGTGTTGGTACTTGCACATATGCAATTTCATTTAATTTTCAGGAGAAGTATTATTTCTGGGTCTGCTGTTGAAAGTGCTGAAGTGAGGAAAAACTTGGCGGTAGTACAGCTTGTAAATGATAGGGCAGGGTAGGACAAGTGGGAATCTAATTACAATCATAGCGTTTGGCCTACAAATATCGCCACTGTTTGGACTACAAGTAATATGGCGACTGAAACCTGACCTGGAAGAGGTGGTGACATCAGACCCAGAGCCACCAATGATATGTACCTTCTTTGTTCACCAAGAACCAATTCTTGGCTCCCGCGCAAAGTCAAGTCACACATAATCCCCCTTTCCACGCTCCCGGGCAGAGTTTCTCTCTCTCAGACCTTCCACTTCCCTGGCTGTGCTGGTGGGGAGAGAGTTCCACCTGGGAGCATAAACTCCAAAATAAAGCCCTTGTGCCTGATTTCATGGGTGATTGGCATTCATTCCTCGGGTGTGTCTAAGGAAACCTTACAAGGATAATGTGCAGGATTCAAGATAGTAATAGTGAGTAAAGAAAGGATAAAGAAAGTAGGAGTAAACTAAAGAGTTGTTCCCATGGGTTCTTGACAAGATGGGGGTTTTGTCTGTGACAAGAGCAAGAGGTGCAGATATAATTGAGGGCACTAGCTTTCTTTTCCTAAAAATACCTCAGCTGAGTTTAAACAGAAGAATGTTTTAAGTTTTAGCAAGTGTCTAGGGTGTTTTACCTGTTGGCCTTGGCATTCAATGGTTATAATATAATCAAATTCCCAGAATAAGTATCCCTTCTTTGAAAAAGGTATATTGGTTAGAGCCAAAGTTAGGATCTCCATTGTGCATATGGGGGAACTCTAAGATGCTGAGGGCTGTGATCTGTGGTGAGGCAGGTGATGGGCCAAGGCAGAGAACACTCCACCTCTCTTAAGGCTGTAGAGGGGCACCAGTCCCTATGGGGGCCTCAATGGTTAATATGAAATTTGTAAATGCACTTACATTTATGCACAGGACATCGGGATGCATTGTTAATGCCCCACTGAAAAAATATAACAAGAGACTTTTGTGATTTATGCAGTAAACTGTGTTTTCACTTAAGAGTGGAATATAATGAACATAAATTGATGATACAGGCAATAGTCATCATAAAAAACACAACATAGGCAGGCTGGCAACAGATGTGTGGTGCCAATTTGCAGGTAATTTGATGTAAACATTTGCCTTTAAAACATTTTCTATCCTTCGTGGACAGGTGTTAGCAAGTACTTTTTCCACTTCAGGAAGTTTTGTCCATGTAAAGACCTCTGACTTTTCCATGGTAATACAGGCCAATTTAGTCTTCAGATACAATTTGGCTTATGAACTTTTAAATAGTTACTATTTTGAGAACACAACTATTTTTCATTTATAAGTAATATAGTAAAAATAAAAGAAATAGAAACTTTTAAAAAGTATTTCCAAAAGCAGTAAAACACTGGTCCTATTGAGACATTGTTTTCTTACCCATCTCATTGCATTACAGAAACAACCTCCCTCCCCCTGGGGTCTTTTGTTACTACTGTTTGTCTTTGCCTGCCACTGTTGTGTTAGGAACTGTGGCTCTCAAAGCCAGAGTTTGGTAAAGAAGAGAGGAACTATTTTTTCAAAAGTTATACAAGTTTAGAGTAATGGCAGAATGTTGCTGTTAAATCTATTCCCTTTAGAAATGAAGATACACGTAGAAACACACACACAGTCCTGCTTCCCCTTGTCAAACAAGGCCAGTCAGGGGTACTGAATCTGAGGAAAAGAAATAGAAGTCTGTAGCTCAGCTGGACTCCCTTTCTTAATTGAAAACCTCATTCTCACTGTGGGCTGGTGAGAGTACTTTTGAATTCTTTCAAACTGCTAAGAAAGATAGCTCCACATTGTTGCTACACCTTGCTTTCCTTCTTCCTAAGCTGTGTGATCAAGGGAGCACCCTCTCTGCTCCCAAAACTGCATGCTTAAGCACCCGCATGGCTGCTGCACCTAGGTTTAAATCCCAGGTAGGATCTTCCTCTGTAAGCTTATTTCTAACTCCTCCTGTAACAGGGTGCAGGCAAGAGGAGGGCCCCAAATAGGGATTTGAAATGGGGTTCAGAACTCAAGGTGTTCAGGATATATTAAGATGTCCTCACATCCGCCCCTACAGGTGTGGGTTGGGGGAAGGGACAAATGGAACAGGGCCATTGAGAGCTGTTTTGTATAGCAACAGCTTTGCAGCTAACCTCTGGTGTGGTCATTTAACATATCTATAACCTTTAACTGGTTGCACAGATATGTTAAATAGCTGTGGCCATGCTCTGAGCCAGGGGAATGGAAGTAACTTCCACCCCAAGATGTAACTGGGGGGCAGGTTCCCTGGTTACAGTGCCTGCATGGGAGCTTGGAGAAGATTGGCTCCATGACATGAGGCCATGCCTGCCCAGACTCATGATGGTAGCCCAGTAAAGCTGGAAAGATATGAGAGGGTCAGCAAGTGTAGCCGATGGTGGGAGGAGTTGGAAATGGGGCTGCAGAGGAGGATTGGCATGGGGATTTAAATCCAGATGCAGTGGCCCTGGGAGGAAGAACCACACAGCTTTAGCAGAGTGGGGACCCCCGCAGCTTTAGTAGGGGGAACCACCACCTGGCTTTAGTAGAGATCCCCGTGACACAGCTAATGGTTCCAGGAACCGAGGGAGGCTTACCAGCTGAGACGGATTACTGAGAAAAACCAGGGTCTGCCTGGGCCTTGGACTTCTATTTCTTTTCCTGAGATATGGCACCCCAGACTGGGCAAAGGGGGGAAGGAAGGACTCTGTGTTTTTGTGGGTATTTTAAGGGACTTTGGGATTTTGATAAAGACATTAGGTCACTACTTTAAGTTTGTATAGCATTAAATAAACATTTCCTTTCCTTTTCACGAATCTCTGGCATTGAGAGACATCTTTCCTCTGGCAGTGGACATAATGACCCTGGGGGATTCCTTTTGGGTAATAGTATATTGCCTTTGGCCACCGCAGGCCCCCCTTGTTGTTCTGTAACACTCCCACAATCAGCTACACCTGCTGGCAGTCCCATATTCTCTGCCTTTCATGGCTGCCATAGTTTGTTCTGGCAGGTGTGGCCCAGAGGCGTGGAGCAAACCATCTCCAAACTCTTGTGCAGGGCCATAATGGGGTAGCTCCCTCCCAGCTGCATCACAAGTCAAAGTCATGCATATCCTCCTGTCTCCATGTAGGCAGTGAAGTTAGCCTGCTGTTATTGATATGCAAAATAATTCTCAATCCCTGTTCTGCTGCTTTTCCCAGCCCCCCAAGCTAAATTTGTGGGGGACCCTGGGGTCTCTCAGTTTATGCCCATTTAAGCCTATACCCCATTACAATTGTTATGAGAGAATTTGGTGTTAATAAAAACTTTAGGGCTTTCTACAACTAAAGAATATTTATGTCAACAAAGAAACAGCCTGGACAGATAGTTCTCAGTTCACAAATCCTTGATTTATGAGCCACCAACCCGTAAAAATAGATTTCTGGCTGCCTCCTCATTGCTGAAGCCACAGCTGGAGGACCCACTGCCCTGGTCAAAACCATTTCAGTAGCAATTTGGGGAAGACTGTCTTCTGTGGGATGGTCAGCCATTCTACCCATGATGTAATTTCCCGGGTAAAGAGTCTTAATGGTAAACAATCAAGTTAGGAAAGAGCGATGGGAATGTAACTCATTCTTAGGTTGAGAGCTATGCTTAGTACAAAGGTATTCCTACCAATCAAGCTAATTATATGTAAGCTTACTTATAAATATGCCATATCAGAATATTTCTCTAAGTACTTAAAAGACTACTTATGGTCATTATAGAGATATCACAGCAGCAGTGTCCATGTGCTTATTCTTTTAAAAAGTTTATACTTGGTGTATATTGCAACAGTTTGGCTATTTGTCTCAAAGTTACAGCATTATAAATGTTAGACTTATCAATTATTTGACTTATCATAGACTTATAATTTTGTTTTACTTTTTGCAGAAAGAAAGAAAAAAAGACATCTAAAAAGAAGATTCCATCCTCTTAACTTTCCCCAATAAACATCCAATTTAGGAATATGGGAAAGACTCTACATATATGAAAGGAGGTTGGTTGATAGTATGTTTATCTCAAGCAAAGTATGGTGTATTTTAAAGTACAGTTTTCCTCTCAAAGAAAACAAAGAACTGTAGTGATTTTAGTCTTTGTTGTTTATTACTTATTTTGAAATTTTGCATTGCTTTTATTTCCTTAGAAAGAGAAGATGGTCCAAATGATCACAAAAAGAATTAGGCCATATTTTTGAGAAAATTTATCTATAAATAGCATAAAACACATTTTGAAAACAGTTTAAAGGTTTAACTGCAGAGCCAGCTGGTTCCAGAGATGGTCTTTTTTATTTGTTCCAAGTTTTTCCAGTATACCTCTCTCTCTCTGTCTCTATCTCTGTCACATTTAAGATGTTTTAATATGTGCTTTCTAGTAATGTTCATGGGCATGACCAGTGTAAATACTTGTAATTTCCTCTTCTTTTCACAGACCATAGAAAAGTATAAGAAGTATTGATATTTATTAATCTTTTTGTTAAGAAAACACAGAGGAGATTGCGTGTTTGATCATTAGTTGGGGAGCATATGGGAAGCAATACATAGATGTTTCCCTCTCTCTCTCTCTCTCTCTCTCTCTCTCTCTCTCTCTCTCTCTCTCTCTCTCTCTCTCTCTCTCTCTCTCTTTCTCAACAAGGAAAAACTGTCCTTGAGTTAGAAAAAAAGAAAACATGGAGAGAACTGGGATATGGTGACTGCATTATTGATCTCTGAGGATTAGTGGTGAAACTGTTTAGAAGTGAAAAATATATACTTTAATGCTAGATTTTGGTTTTTCATTCTTTATTTTGTCATAAAATTTATTGCACTGCATAATGGTTATATGATGTTTTCAGATTAGGCCTAGATGTACATCCAGAATGTACAATTGCAAGGAAAAACATATAGCATATGCTCTGGAATTCTCATGAAAGTTATAAAATCTCTGGGTCTCAAGAAGTATTGTGATCTAGATGTTATAAAAAAGATAACTTTAAAATATTTGTATTTTTTCACTACAGTTGTGTCATTAACTGAAAGAGAATGAGGTACTAGTAGGTTTGAGGCAAAGATATTTAGTGACATAAGCTTTTGCTCTGCAAAGTGTTTATTCTAACCCAATCCAAGTGCCAGAAAACCTGTTATGCCATCTTCACTCTGGAAAGAGAATAGCATTCTGTTCTTAACTCAGCTAGTTCCATCTTTGATGGAGAAGTACTCAGAGACTTTAGGATGACACTGGTGAACTGAATTGTTTTCCTTCCTGGAATGTGTAGCTATACAATTTAGCCCAAGTTTGAGAACAAAGTTAGGTTTTATGGACTGAATGTTTGTGTCTCTCCAAAATCAATATGTTGAAGCCCAGAGAGATGGTTTTTGGAGCTGGGGTCTTTGGGGGAAGATAATTAGGATTAGATGAGGTCATGAGTATAGAGCCCTCACAATGGGATTAGAACCCTTATGACAAGACACCAGAAACCTTGTTCTCTCTCCAGCATGAACAAAGAGGCCATGTGAGTACAAAATCAGAAGGTGGCCATCTGTAAGACAGGAAGAGAGACTTCACCACAAACTCACCATGCTGGTACCTTTACCTTGAACTTCTAGACTCTAGAACTGGGAGAAAATAGATTTTTGTTGTTTAAACCACCAAGTTTATGGTATTTTGTTCAGGCAACCTGAGTTAACTAAGACATGAGATATAATAAGTGAATATTAAATTAAATAAAGAAGACTCATCTTACCCTCTATAGTCAGCTGAATAATAGTCACCCAAAAAACAACAGGTCCTAATTCCTGGAACCAGTAAATATTACCTAGCAGGAAAAAGTTTCAAGTGAAACTTTGACTCTTTGACATAAGGAGGATATCCTAGATTATCCATGGAGACCCAAATCCAATCATAAGTGTCCTTGTAAGGGAGAGACAGAGACAGACTATACACAAATGGAAGAAGTGGAGGCAAGGTGCCCATGGAGGTAGAGATGGGAGTGATGCAGCCACAAATGAAGAAATTCTGGCAGCCACCTAAAGCTGGATGAGAAGAACAATTCAATCTCCCATAGCACCTCTGGAGAGAGCACTGCTCTGGCAACACCTTGGTTTTAGACTCCAGACCGTGAAAAAATAAATTTCTGTTGTTTTAAGCACATCAATTGTGGCAATTTGTTACCTGCCATAGGAAACTAACCCCCTCCAGCTTTTCACTTCTCCTCAACATAGTATTTATTAGCTGGATATGCAGGGCCCTGACCTTGAGTCTGGGGCTTCTGGTTGCCCCATGGTTAAGTAGCAGCAGTGGAGCAGAAGTTGAGGGAATGTACATAGGCCTTAAGCCTGGCTATTTTATGGAATGGGAGAGGCTCTGAAAGAAGATATTTTAACCTCTGGGTCCCTCCTGACAAGAACAAGTCTCCTACCAGGCTGAGAAGGCAGAACAAGTGTGGTACTATGATGGTATTTGGTACATTAGCCTTTTGGTATTTCTTTCTTACAATTTTATTTTTTTTTATTTTTTTTTATTGCTGTTTGAGTACAGTGCCTTCATTTTCACCCCACTACATCCACTGCCCCACCCATCTCCACCTCCCACCCCCTAATCTATCCTCTTTGGCTTTGTCCATGTGTCCTTTATACATGTTCCTTGATGGCCCTTCACCTATTATCCCCCATTATCCCTCTCCCCTCTGGTTACTATCAGTTTGTTCTTTATTTCAATGTCTCTGGTTGTATTTTGCTTTCTTGGTTGTTTTGTGATTAGGTATTTCTAAACTATAGCCCACTGACTGTGTCAGAAGTATTGGGCCAAGATATGATGACTACTTTCAGAAAGTTACACCACTGCCAAATGTTAGCTTAATTCTTAAAAGGGATACATGAATTTTCTTTTTAACATTTTACTCAGCTTTATTTTTATAATATAGAATGCCTGGATGATATTTCTGGAGCATAAACACTTTTAAACACCTCCCAACAAAGCAGAGAAAAGTGGGAACAGTAACAGCCTCATCATGATTCTTTCCCTATTAATTGTTCTAAAGCTTGGTTTAGAGGAAAACAATTTGGTTGCTGGAACACCATGCTATCTTCAAGGGACCAAGAGAAGAAGATGTTCTGAGAACCCTTTTACTCAAAAAACTGACTTCCTTAAAACCAGGTCATAATTAATTGATCGAAGTTTAATCCCCACCCCTGTTTGGGGTTTGGCTGAGGATTAGCCCAATAATGGAGAGCACATGCAGAGCATCTCTTGCTACCTCCACCTTCTCTTCTAGATTTATGTCCTTTTTTTGAGATCTGCATCTAATGTGTGGATTTTTTTTTGTTTTGTTTAGTTTTGTTTGTTTGAGGTCCTATACTTGTTTGTATTTTTTAGGAAAAAATAGTGTTTGCCTTGTTCTCATAAGTAAACTTTTTCTTGTGAATGATATGGATGGCTGGGCCAACTGCCCAGTTTCCAAGTTTTCTGCTGTAAATGATCAAATCTTAAAGCATAAATACTAATGAATGCCATCTGTGTCATCTTCCTAAAAATCTTTCTGGTAATCTTGAAAGCTTCTAATTAATTACTCATGAAGAAAAAAGCATAAAAAAAGCTCTGTAAATCTCTGCCTTCCTGTTTATAAAGAGAGACTTTGAACAAATAAATATTTCTCAGAGTAAATGCCAGAGAAATTATGCCAGTAAGGCCAAGAGATTGCATTAAAAAATAACATACTGCACACAAGGGATTTAACTATGTCCTAGAGAGTCCAATTTTTTGTTGAATTACTTCCTGTCCTCTATATTTGACCTTTCTGGGGGTTACACACAACCTGGTTAAAGAATCACATTTTTAATTCATTCAGAATCTGAAACATTCACATCTATGTAATATGCTGAATTGAAGCCAAACATCTCAAGTGTGATGAAAGAAGAAAGCCCCCCACATACATGGGCATCCAAGATCTGCTGATCAGAAGAGCCAGTGGATCTTGGTTGGCACTTCCACAGAGGCAGTGTGGTTTAGGCCAAACCTGAGATATGCAGATATTATATGGAACTTTCTTAGAGAAACTGCTGAAGCTTAAGCAAGCCCCATTGGGAAGGGTCTCTATGTTGTAGTAGTCATCAGTAATTCCACAATGAGTCATACAGTGTACTGAAAAATATGTTCCTTTGGAAAAATGTTTCTCAGCTCAGAAATGAAAACAATGAACATTTTCCCCCACAGATATATCTACCTTAATCTAATCATTGCACTAAATTTGTACTATCTGTAGCAACCAGAGAAATTTAAAAAAATTGTTCATGAGGACAGTTTTATTGACTCAGTCACAAACATTCTTGAACATGTGTTGTCTTCTGGGTATTGTGTAAAGTAAGTCTAATCAGATATATCAGATGGAGGCTAATAATACATTTTAAAAATAGAAATACAACAGGTGTTTACATTTTCTGCATTTAGAATATTTCACTTGAGAAGTTCAAAACACTATGTAAGTAATAATGTTGATGTGCAAATGTTTTTGATTTGTTGAAACAGGACACTGCAGTTATTGGCTAATGTCATGTGTGTCTAGTCCAGAACAATTAAACACACCAGTGATAAATGTAATGCAGTGCTCTAGGTTAACATTAACCACACCAGTGATGGTTATGATACAATGCTCTAGGTTAACCACACCTTTGATAGTTGTACACAGTGTTCTAGGTGAACCACACCAGTGATGGTCAGAATGCAGTACTCAGGAATTAAAGCTTCTTGGATTGTTAATGATGTCTTTACTTTTCCAAAAAAAAAAAACTGTGGCAGTTTAATGTATGCAAACTATATTATTCTTATCTGAAAATTAGGGGGATTTGAAAAATTTAACATTAATCTAGTGTCTATGTGAGGTTTATACAGGTATAGGTGCTATATCTATAATATGCTAGGTGTAGTGCATACTTGGGGGAATGGGAAAAATGAAAGAGAAATGATAAAATGTGGTAATCAAATACAGTTGTAGACAAGGGTGAGTGGAATAGATATTATGGGCACTGAACTCTGCCTAAATTGGTCAGGAAAGATCATGCCTAACCTAAGCCTTGAAGTGTGTGTAGGAGCTCCACAAATACGGTGGAGAAGAGCAATTCACAAATAGAGAATAGCATAAACAAAGGCACAGAGGCATACAGATTTATTTAGGCATTACAGTTTGAAATTTTAGGAGCAAAATGTGATCTAAAAACTAATAAGAAAGCAAACTGGAAGACAGAGATCTATTCATAAGGGGCCTTGTAGGCCATATTGAGACTATGGGCAACTTTTCTCATATGAGAAAAGTCCAGCAGTAATGTAGATAGCAGATTGCAATGTTCCAGGTAAGAGAAATTAAAGAATTGGATTAAAGTAGTGAAGAAAGACAGAAGAATATAGATTTAAATTTTTCTTTTTAGAGAAAATACTTTTTTGTTATATGCAAAAAGCTGTACATACTTAATGTATATAACTTGATGACTTTGGAGATAACTATGTCTGTGAAACCACAATCTATTCCATAAACTATCCATCACTTCCAAAAGTTTTCTCTTGCTCTCTCATTTATTATTACTTTTGTGATAAGAACACAACATAAAATCTACCCTTTTGCCAAATTTTAAAGTATACAATAGGGTATTGTTAACTACAGGCATTATACTGTATAGTAAGTAGATCTCTAGCACTTTTTCATCTTATATAACTGATACTTTGTACTCTTCCTATTTCCCCCTGTCCCCAGCCCCTGATGACCACCAATCCATTCTATATTTGATGACTTTGACTGTTTCATTCATCATATAAGTGGTATTATGTAGTATTTGTCTTTCTGTGCCTGACTTATTTTAGTTACTATAATGTCCTACAGGTTCATGCATATTGTTGCAAATACCAGGATTTCTTTTTTTAAAGCTGAATAATCTTTCATTATGTGCATACACCATATTTTCTTAACCAATTTCTTCCTTGATAAACATTTAGATTGCTTTTGGTCTTGGCTATTGTGTATGCTGCTGCAATGAACATATCTCTTGTTCAGATATCTCTTCAAGATCCTGATTTCAATTCCTTTGGATAATACTCAGAAGTGGGATTATTGAATCATATGGTAGTTCTATTTTCAGATTTTGAGGATCGTCCATATTGTTTTGCATAGGGCTGCATCAATTTACATTTCTAAAAGTGAACAAGGGGTCCCTTTTCTCCACATCCTTCTCAGCATTTATTATATTTTGTTTTGTTTTCTGAAAACCATTTTAACAGATGCAAGGTTATATCTCCTGGTTTTGATTTGCATTTCCCTGGTGATTAGTGATGTTGAGTACTTTTTCATATGCGTGTTGGCTATTCATGTTTTTTGAGATATGTCTATTCAGTTCCTTTGTTCACTTTTGAATCAAGTTATTTGTTTTTTGCTATTGACAGTTGGAGTTTATTATATATTTTGAATATTAACAATCAGATATATGCTTTAAAAATATTTCTCCAATTCTATAATTCTAAAGGGTGTGTGTGTGTGTGTGGAGTGTAAGTTTTTCATGTCCTCTGCAAATAGAGGTGATTTTACTCCTTCCTTTCAGATGTAAGTGCCTTTTATTTCTTTTTCCTGCCTAATTGCTCTGGCTAAGACTACCAGTATTATGTAGTATAGTGTAGGGGACCATTCTGCATGGTGTGGGCCCAGCTCCCACTTGAAGATGCACAGGACCCACGCTCACAGATAGGTTCTCCGGTGAGGAATCAGGACTGCAATGTGCCTAGGATGCTTTGAGTCTTGGTCTTGCTAAAAAACTCCCTCACCCTGAATTGAGGATTTTTACTGCAAAGTAACTTCCTAAAATCCATGCTAAACCTTCCAAGGATGAGTGTAACTGGTTCAACCACTTTTGTCTTTTCATTTGCAAATATCCCTCTTCTGTGATGTGATTAGCAGCATTGGCTCCTTTGTTTTCTTTAAAAGGTAACCACCTAAAGCAAATCTGTGCATAGTAAATGAGGCCCATCATGTAATGTGCTAAGAAACCCAATAAAGGCCAGTCATGGCAAGGGACAAGGTTTTTGCTCCCCTTGAGAGAAAAGCCACGCTCTCCCTTTTCCTCCACCAGACTCAGTAGTCCATGTGAATGTCTCATTTCATCCATAACGACTCGTATACTGTGGGCCGGTGTCTGTATCAGTATAGAGTGATGAGAGTGGACATGGATATCCTTGCCCTGTTCTCAATCACAGAAGAAAATCAGTTTTTCATCATTGTATATGGCATTAGTTGTGGATTTTTCATATATGACCTTTATTGTGTTGAGATGTGTTTCCTCCATTCCAAAATTTTTTTTAATGCTTTATCATGTTGTATGTTGTCAAATGCTTTGTCTGCATCTATTGAGTTGATCATGTAATTTTTATTCTTCAATCTGTTAATGTGATGTATCACATTGATTGCTTTGCTTATGTTGAAGTGTCATTGCACCCAGGGATAAATCCTATTTGGTCATTATTTATGATCCTTTTCTGTGCTGTTAAATTTGTTTTTCTAATATTTTCTTGAGGATTTTTGCATCAATGTTCATCAGGATCATTAGTTTGTAGTTTTCTTTTACTGTGGTGTCTTTGTCTGGCTTTGGTATCAGGATGATGTTGGCCTCATAAAAAGAGCTTGAGTATTCCCTCTTCTACCTTGGGAAGCATTTAAGGAGAATTTAATCTGGAAATTTTTGACAATTTTCTCAAGAATATTTTAATACATTAATGCTTTTAGAGGGCTTAAAACATTGTGTGGTGTGGCATGGAGTAAGGACTGAAAACTTACCTTTGTCTACCAAGATTTTTAAGCTTTGTCTTGCATGTAATATGTGATTGACATTAGCCTGCATTATATTTTGTCTGTATTCATTTTGTAATTTGTTCCATATCAATGTTGTCTTAGACCTCAGTTAATAAATGTTTAAAGTACAAAACAGAGAAGAATTTGTATTAGTTCCTCTTAAAATATTTGCTAGCATTTCCCTGTTAAGCCATCTGGTCCTGGACTTTTTTTTGTTGGGAGTTTTTTGATTACTGATTCAGTATCAGTATTTGTTATTAGCTGTTCAGGCTTCCTATTTCTTCTTGATTCAGTCTTGGTAGGCTGTATGTTTCTAGGAACTTATCCATTTTTTCTATGTTGCTCAATTTGTTAACATATAATTGTTCACAGTAGTATTTTACAGTTTTTTATTTTTGTGGTATCAGTGGTGATGTCTTCTCTTTCATTTCTAATTTTATTTATGTGAGTATTTACTCTTTTTTACTTAATCTAGTTAAGGACTTGAGTGAGATTACCTTCTTAAAGAATCAACTCTTAGTTTCATCAATTTTTTTTGTTTTCTGTTCTCTATTTTACTTATTTTTGCTCTGGTGTTTATTATTTCCTTCTTTCTGATAATTTTAGCCTTAGTTTAAAAAATAGCTGAGGCTTAGTTTAGGGGGAAAAAGTGGTTTTGCCATTAATCAGCTGTATGAATCTCAGTGACTTTCTTGCCTTTAGTTTATTCAAGTAAAAAATAAAAAAGATGAATCATGCCCTTTGAAGGCATTTTTAGCTTTAAAATTCAGTGTAGTTATGAGTGAATCATCTTGTTTTTAATCTTATCTTATCTCTAGTTCTTCAGACCCTCTTGAAATATTGTGTAGCCTAGGAAATAATTTTTTACATTTTTTATTTGCTTTTCATTTTGTACATTATCTAAGAAATATTTGTCCTCTGCAATGTGCAAAGATTCTTCTATTTTTTTTCTAGAAGTTTTATTGTTTTGGCCAGTATTTTTAGGACTCTGCTGTGTGTGTGTGTGTGCACACTATGGGGTAGGAATTGTAGTTTATTTCTGGACTCTCTAGATGGTGTTCTTATTTAGATATCTATCTCTATACTGATATCACATTATCTTGATTACTATAGTTTTATTGTAAGTCTTAAAGTCAGGCAGAGTATCCTAGAAGGCAGTTTTTTATTTTATTTTTGAAACAGATTGGCTACACTTTATATTTCTAAATACATATGTACTTAGAAATTCATTTTGTATTTACAAATGTATTATAAGTAATACCAATGACTTGTTTTTAAACAAATATATCTCCAGGGATTTTTTTTTTAATTTATTTTTAGGGAGGGAAGGGAGGGGGATAGAGAGAGAGAAAGAGAGAAGAGAGAGAGAAACATCAATGTGCGGTTGCTGGGGGTTATGGCCTGCAACCCAGGAATGTACCCTGGCTGGGAATTGAACCTGGGACACTTTGGTTCCCAGCCTGCGCTCAATCTACTGAGCTATGCTGGCCAGGGCTATCTCCAGGGATTTTGAATGAAATGATGTTGAATCAGAACAATTTTAAGAAACCCCATAAGTTCACAATATTGAGTCTTCTAATCCAATATCATATACCTTCTATTTTTCTCAGTTTTCAGTGCAGAATTCTTGCCCATATTTTAGGGTTATTGCTAAGTACTTTTTTTTACAATATTATAACAAAACTTAAACTTTAATTTACTAGTTGTTGTGACATAGAAATACAATTGCTCTAGTATATATTGAGTTTGTACTTTATGGCTTTGGTATATTTACTTACTAGTTCTAACAGTTTTTGAAGACTCGTTAGGAACTTTGACATACTGAATCATATTTTGTGTGAATTAATAGAGTTCTACTTATTTCTTTATAATCCTTATGCCTTTTATTATTTCCTTTTATTGCCTTAAATTTCACTGGCTAAGACCTCTACTGCAATGTTGAGCAGACATTTTGACATATTTTTGAATTTATGTATAATGCATTGATTCCATTCATCATTGAGTTTGATGTTAATTTTCATTTTTTAAAAATTGTTTTTTACCCAGTTGAGAAAATTTATATTTTAGTGAGAAATTTTATCACATATTAGTGATTCATTTATTGAATCTCTTGAGCTAATGATACGATGTTTCTTTTTTATTTTGTTAATGGGTTTGAATTCCATTGATTTAAAATATTAAAAGATCCTTATATTCCTATGTTAAACGTTAAATGGTTATGATGCATTATCCTTAATATATGTATTACTGGATTTTATTTAAAAATTTCTGAGGATATTTTTGTATTTATGTTCATGAAGGATATTACTTTGTAGTGTTCTTTTCTTATAATGTCTTTGTATTAGGGTAATGCTTCCCCCTATGAATTGAATTAGGAAGTATACTCTAGGTTCTAAAGAGTTTATAGATCATTTTATTGTTTTCCTTTAACATTTCATTGAATTCCCCTCTACACACAAATACCCTGAATAAATGTATTTGTGTGTAGAGTTTTCTTTGTAAGAACAGTTTCAATTATAAATTTAATTCCTTTAATATGTTTTCTATTTGTTTTTTATCCATTTGAAAACTTGTAGCTTTTTTGTGCTAATCTTTATTCTATTTTTTTTTATTTATTGCTGTCCACACTGAATGTGCCCAATCTTGTCTGAAAACATGTAGCTTTTAACTATTTCATCTAATTTTTCAAAATTTTTAACTTATTGACATAAAGTTATCCTTAATAATTACTTTTTAATATCTTTAGGATCTCTAGTAATATTTATTTTCTACTTCTAATAATAAAATGTGTCTTCTCTTTTTAATCCCAGATCAGTCTTGCTAGAAGCTTATCAATTTTATTGATCTTTTAAAGAACAAGATACTGGATTTACTTATTTTCTGTTAGCTTTTCATATTCTCCATTAATTTCTTCTTTCTCTTTGTATTTCCTATTTTTCTATCTAGATAGACTTTATGTTGTTTTTTTTAATTATTTAAGGTTAATACTGAGAAAATTGATTTTAGTTTTTCTTTTCCAGGATCAACATTTAATTTCTGTGTAAGTACTATTTTTTCTGCATCTGACAAGTTTTTACTTTTTGTATTTTCATGATTATTTGGTTTAGTCACTGAATGATATCCCTTGTAATTTCTTGTTTGATTCATTGATTATTTAAAAGTGATTTATTTCTAAATATTTAGAGTTTTCTTATGTACATTATTGTTACTAAGTTTTAAGTCAACCCTCTTGTAGTCAGAGGACATACTCACAAGATTTCAATCTTTTAAATTTTAGGCCTTGTATATGACTGAATACGTAGTCAATTCTGGTAAATGTAGCAAAGAATAAGTATTCTGTTTTTGTTGGGCGTAGTTTTTATAGACATCAATTTATTCTAGGTTACTGATAGTGTTTTTCTTTTGTCTGATTGTTGAGACAAATAAACAATTGCTTCCTCACAACCTGTCAAGTTAAGAATGGTCTTTACTTTTCCAAAGGGTTATAAACACACACACACACACATGCGCACACACACACACACACACACACACACACACACACACAAGAAGAATGAACCCAAAGCCTAAAATGTTTACTCTCTGGACCCTGTGGGAAAGAATTTGTGGACTCCTGTGTTAATATCTCCAGTTATAAGTGTGAAATTGTCTGCTTCTTTCTTTAATTGCACCAAGTTTTGCTTGAAGCTCTGTTATTTGATCCATGTGCATCTCTAATTAGTAAATCTTCTTGATGAATTGATCATTTAATCATAATGTATCTCTCTAGTTCCTGTTATTTTTGTCTTTAAATGTAATTTATGTGATATTAACTCAGGCCTGTAACCTTCTTATGCTTACTGTTTGTATGCCATTTTTCATCCACTTGCAATATATCTGTCTTTATATCATAATGTACATTTTTAAGATAATATATGCTTTGAATTTTAAAATGTATTTGGGCAATACCTTCATTTTAGTTGCATCAGTCAGTCCATTAACATTTAATGTAATTATATGAATGGGTGGATCTGTGTCTAGCATTTTATTTATTTTTTATTCACTTCCCTCTTTTTGACTATTCAAATATTTGTATAATTCCAGTTTAATTTTCCTATTGACTTTTTAGCTTTGTATACTTGCATTATTTACTGTTTGCTCTAGGGATTATAGTATACAACTAACATTTTTTCTTTTTTTAATTTATTTTTTAATATATATATTTTTATTTTAATTGTTGTTGCAGTACAACTTTCTATCTTTTACTCCCATCCCAATCTGCCCACCCAGCCCTCCCCTCTTTCCTCCCATTTCCACTCGCCCCTAGTTTTTATCCATGTGTCCTTTATACTTCTTCCTGTAAACCCTTCCCCTTTTCCCCTGAGATTCCCCTGAAATTCCCTCTCCTCTCCCCTCTGAACACTGTCAGACTGTTCTCTATTTCAGTGTCTTTGGTTATATTTTGCTTGTTTCTTTGTTTTGTTCTTTGGGTTCCTGTTAAAGGTGAGATCATATAGTATTTGTCTTTCACCACCTGGCTTATTTCACTTAGCACAATGCTTTCCAGTTGCATCCATGCTGTTGCAAAGGGTGGGAGCTCCTTTTATCTTTCTGCTGCGTAGAATTCTACATGTAAATGTACCGTAGTTTTTTGATCCATTCATTTACTGATGGGCACCTAGATTGCTTCCAACACTTGGCTATTGTAAATTGTGCTGCTATGAACATTGGGATGAATAGGTTCTTTTGTATTGGTGTTTCAGGGTTCTTAGGATATAATCCTAGCAGTGGAATTGCTGGGTCAAAAGGCAGATTCATTTTTAGTTTTCTGAGGAAATTCCATACTGTTTTCCATAGTGGTTGTGTCAGTCTGCAATCCCACCAACATTATAGTACACAACTAACATTTTATAGCACATTTGCAGTTAATATTTAAGCATTTTCAAAAAATGTAGCAACCTTGCAACATTCTATGTTCATGTTTGATACTATATTTGTTAATTTTCTTATGTTTATGGATTTAAACAGTAGCTAAGAATATGAAAGCAAAAAATAGTATTTTGCATTTGTGCAGTTATTGATCATTTCCAATGCTTTACATTCCTTTCTGAGAATCCAAGTTTCTATGTGTTATCAATTTCTTTCTGTCTGAAGATTATCTTTAGATAGTTCATAATAATTTTGTTAGTTTTCTTTTATTTGAGATCATTTCTATTTTATATCTTCTGAGGATATTTTTGCTAAATATAGAATTCTGAGTTCTTCATCTTTTTATTTTACCACTTTTATGATGTTTCACTATTTTTCTTCTGATGTTGTTCTCCATGTAAATTTTTATTACTGCTTTCAAGATTTAGTCAATCTTCAACTTTAAAAAATTTATTACGATGTGCCTTGATATAGACTTTATTGTGGTTATTCTGTTTTGTATTTGCTGATCATTTTATGTCTAAAAATGTATGTTGTTCATCAAATTGAAAAACTTTGAAACATTCTTTCCTCAAATACATTACTTTTGGCTCACTATCTTTCTCTTCTGGTGATCCAATTACATGTATGTTGCACTGCTTTTGTATCATCTAACAAGTCCCTGATATTCTGTTCATGCATTTTATCTTTTAACTTTTATTTCTGTTTTTCATATTGGGTAATGTTCATTGATCTATGTTCAAGTTTATTTACTCTTTCCTCTATTTCTCCATTCAGCTGTTAAATTTATCCAGCTAAGATTCAAGTAGAACCCAACAGCAAGTTTAAAACTGGTTTTTAGAACTTCTCTTTAAAAAAATATTTTTATTGTATTTTTTTCCATTACCATTTATCCCCCTTATGCCCTCTTCCACTTCCACCCTATCCACTGCAAGCATTGCAGATAATTAATGTCCAGTTTTAGAATTTCCATTTGGTTCATGTTTAGTGTTTTTATTTGTATGGTGAGATTTCCTATTTTTTATTTTTGAGAGCATATTTATTGTACTTTATTGATGGTAATTATCATAGCCACTTTAAAAACCTTGACTATTGGTTTTTACATGTGAGTCATCTTTGAGTTATTCACAGTTGATTTTCTTTCTTTTTTTAGAGATTTTATTTTCCTGTTTCTTTGTATTTTGGATAATTTTGAAGAGGATATTGGACATTATACATTTTTCTTCAATACTTATTTGTTTTTCAAGCAATTATTTTGTTTGAACTTGAACTGGAAACTTTGTTTATTAAATGGTGACTGTGTTTTAAGTCCTGGTTGTTTATTGTTACCTAGACTTTGGGCCTGTTCTATGAATTTATGGTTCAGAAGCCAGCTGAAAGGTGTAGGTAGGTATATTTTGGAATTCCTCTTTGGGCTCTTTCTGTTCCAAGGTTCTCCCACTATATTCAACAGTTAGTTTCCTTAACTCAGTGTTTAGTTCTACAGGTAAGAAAAACTGAAGTTTTTTCCATTGCTTCACATGTGGAGCCATATACACTTGTCCCTTGGCTAGAGGTCATAAAATGAGATCTATCTTTTTTTAAGTGTGATTTAGATATTGCAGTCTGGTGTGAGAGAAATCACTGGTTTCATTCATGGCAACTCAGATTACTTGATAACTTGTTGTTTCATGATCAGTCATTCAGTCTCAACTAGGACCCAATAACAAGTCAAGAGTGCTTTTTTAAAAAAGAAATGTTGGTGGCTGAAGAGGGTAGAATTTTGTTATCAAATTCAGGGTTTTATCTTTGTTTTTCCTCCTGGAAATTGTCACAGGCTCCATGCAGCAACCCAATGAACTACAGACACTTTGAGGATCTTTTCAATTTACCAAGTCATTAAAATTAAGTGGAATAACATCTTGCCCAACAGTCCAAAAGTTTATTTCATATATGAATGAGAACAGTATATTCAAACATAAAGGTATTTTTAAAATTTAAATGGGATAATTAAGCATAATACTTTTTCTTTTTCTTTCTTTGTTTTATTTTTATTGTTGATACTATTACAAATGATTCAGTTCCCTTTGCATTTTCTTGACAACCCTTCTCTTTCTTTCCCTCATTAACCCCCTCATCTCTCCCTTCTGGTTACTGTCAGTTTGCTCTTTCTTTCATTGTCTCTGGTTATATTTCATTTGCTTGTTTGTTTTGTTAACTAAGTTCCACTTAATTAGGTGAGATCATACAGTATTTTTCTTTCACTGCCTGGCTCACTTCATTTAGCATAATGCTCTCCAGTTCTATACGTGCTGTCATGAAAGGTAGCATTTATAAAAAATAAATGGAATATGCTAAAGAAGCAAGCAACTGAGGTAAATATCAACCAAAAGAAATGGAAGGAAACATAATAAGAAAAGAACATGTCTGACTGATGAAAATTCACACTTAAAATCCATTTGTTGTTGTAATTGTAATTGAACAAATGAATTTTAAATGTGAAATTTTTATGAACCTAACATTTTCTTTCTTATTATCTTTCCTTCCATTTCTTTTGGTTGGTATTTACCTCAGTTGCCTAAGAGGCCTGAAACACCAATCTAGAACCTATGCACCTCAATGTTCATAGCAGCACAATTTACAATAGCCAAGTGCTGGAAGCAACCTAAGTGCCCATTGGCAAATGAGTGGATCAAAAAGCTATGGTACATTTACACAATGGAATTCTAAGTAGCAGAGAGAAAGAAGGAGCTCCTACCCTTTGTGCCAGCATGGATGGAACTGGAGAGCATTATGCTAAGTGAAATAAGTCAGGCAATGAGGGACAAATACCATATGATCTCACCTTTAACTGAAACATAATCAACAGAAGAAAAAAGCAAGCAATATATAAACAGAGACGTTGAAATTAAGAACAATCTAATAATAGCCAGAGGCCAGAGGGGAGGGGATAGTGGGGAGAAGGGTTTTCAGTATGTACTATAAAGGACACATAGACAAAAACAAGAGGAAGGGTGGAAGCAAGGGAGAGAGGTGGGTTTGGCTAGGCTGGGGGTTGTTGGTGGGGAGAAAATGCAAACAACTGTCATTGAACAACAATAAAGTAATTTATAAAGAATAATAAAATCCATTTGTTCAATTAAGAACTGGAATTGCTTCTTTAGGAGACAGTATTGATAATGTAAAAGATAAACTTGAGATTATTTTTCCAAGTTTAAAAAAATTTTAAAGATGGGAAAATTATGAGAAAAGATGGAATACATGTAAAGATGACAGAAACCTAACAAAGATATAACTGGTGGTCCTGGGAGATAAACCAGAGGAATTTGACAGAAGTAATAATCAAAGATACGATAGATCAGGGGAGATCAAACTTCTGGAGCTATACATAAAGATTAGAAGGTTTTATCACATGATGGCAGGGCTAAAGGCCATATATCCTGGAAAAATTTTCTAGTTATGATAATAAAGTAAGCATTTATAATCATTCAGGAGGGAGGTAGACTATAGGAAAGAGAAAAATTGATTTTGCATGAATCAAAAAATAAACTAACATCATCTTAGACATCACAGATGTAGTTGTATATGCTCACTGGAGCATTATCATTGGAATCATAGGTTAAAGTTGTGACTCAGGATTTTGTACTGCATCATCCTCAGCTCTTTAAAAGTCAAGGCAAAATAAACACATGCTCACACATGTCCCATGCACCTGCTTGCAATATTTATGTTGAAGTTATTCATCTTTCTGAAATATAAATCTATATTAATCTGAAAACTGGAGAAGATATTGTAGAGAGACAGATGGCAAATAGGAAACCAGTTAACAATAGAAGTAAATAAAAATCTTCTACCACTCATTTATAAACTTAATGAAAATATCATTTTTACCAAAACAGAAAGTGCATTTAGAAAAATAATATAATAAAAATTTAATTTTTATTATTTTATTTTATTATAGTTATTTTAGTTATTGTTGCTTTACAACTTCACCAATTTTTCTCCATTGCTTTCCCCTGCCCTGCCCACACTCACTACCACAGTCAATCATTACCCCAATGTCCATGTCCATGGGTCATTTATACTTGCTCTTTATCTAGGCCCTTCCCCTTCTTTCCTCTGATGTCCCCCAAAACCCTTTCCACTCTGGTCACTGTTAGTTTGTTCCTTGTCTCCATGCCTCTGGTTCCATGTTGCTCATTCATTTGTTTTGTTCATTAGGTTCCTGTTATAGTTGAGAACACGTGGTATTTGTCTTTCACTACCTGGCTTATTTCACTTAGCATAATACTCTCCAGTTCCATCCATTCCATTGGGAAGGGTAGGAGTTCCTTCTTTCTTTCTGCTGTGTAGTATTCCATTGTGTAAATGTACCACAGTTTTTTTATCCACTCATTTACAGATGGGAAATTAGGCTATTTCCAGCACTTGGCTCTTGTAAATAATGTTGCATGAACATTGGGGTCCATAGGTTCTTTCATACTAGCATTTTGGGATTCTTAGAGAATAACCCCAGCAGTAGAATCACTGGGTCAAAAGGAAGTTCCATGTTTAGTTTTTTGAGGAAATTCCATGCTGTTTTCCATAGTGGCTGCACTAGTTTGCATTCTCAGCAACAGTGTAGTAGGCTTCCCTTTCATTCTCCTCCCTCTCCAACACTTGTTTGTTGATTGCCTTTCAACAAATGATGGACTTTCTGACCACTTAGAGGTGGTATTTCATTGGGGTTTTAATTTGCATCTCTGATGGCTAGTGATGTTGAGCACCCTCTCATAAGCCTATTCACCTTCATTATGACCTTGGAGAAGTGTCTGCTCAACTCTTTTGCCCATTTCTTAATTGGATTATTTGTCTTCCTGGCATTGAGTCACATGAGTTCTTTATATATTTTGGAGATCAAACCTTTTTCTGAGGTATCATTGGCAAATATGTTTCCCCATCTGGTTGGTTCCCTTTTCATTTTAATGATTTTTCTTTAGCAACAAAGAAACTTTTTAATTTGATGTATTCCCATTTGTTTATCCTTAACTTTATTTCCCTTGTTGTAGAGGATGTATTGGCAAAAATATTGCTGCATAGGATCTCTAAAATTTTCCTACCTATGTTTTCCTCTAGGACTTTTATGGTGTCATGACTTATATTTATGTATTTTATCCATTTTGACTTCATTCTGGTGTATGGTATAAGCTGGTGCTCTAGTTTCTTTCTTTCTTCCTCTTTTTTTTTCTTTTGCATGTACCATTCCAGATCTTCCAACACCATTTGAGAGAGAGTCTATTTTCCCTCCATTTTATGGTCCTGCCTCATTGCCAATTATTAGTTGACCAAAAATACATGGGTTTATTTCTTAGCTCTCTATTCTGTTCCACAGATTTATGTGTCTGTTATGATAGTACCACCCTTTTTTGATTACAGTGGTCTTGTAGTATAGTTTGATATCAGGTATTGCGATCCCTCCTACTTTGTTCTTATTTCTCAAGATTGTTTTGGATATCTAGGGTCATTTTGTTTGTATACAAATGTTTTAAATATTTGTTCTAAATCTGTGAAATGTGTCATTTTTATTTTAATATGGATTGCATTGAATCTATAGACTGCTTTGGATAGTATGGGCATTTTAATGTTGTTGATTCTTCTAGTCCATGAACACAGTATATAATTCCATTTATTTGTATCTTCCTTAATTTCTCTCTTTGGTGTTCTGTAGTTTTTCAAGTACAGGTCTTTTATTCACTTGGTTAAGTTTATTCCTAGGTACTTTATTTTTCTTCCTGCTATAGTAAATGGGATTTTTTCTAGTTTCTGTTTCTGATATTTCATTTTTGTTGTACAAAAATAGCCTTTGATTTCTGAATATTGACTTTGTATCCCACTATTTTTCCAAGTTCACTTATTAGGACAAGTAGTTTTTTATGGAGCTTATAGGGTTTTCTATATACACTATCATGTCATCTGCGAATAATGACAATTTTATTTCCTTTCCAATTTGTGTGTTTTTTATTTTTTTTTCTTGTATGATTGCTGTGACCAGAACTTCCAATACATTGTTGAATAAAACTGTTAATGAAAAAGTGAACATCCTTGTCTTCTTCCTGATCTTAGGGGGAGAATTTTAGATTTCACCTATTGATTATGATGTTGGCTATAGGTTTCTCATATATAGCTTTATTATGTTGAGGTATGCTTCCTCTATTCCCACTAGGCTGAGCATTTTTATCACAAATGAATACTTTATTTTATCAAATGCTTTTCCAGTGTCTATATGATCATGTGATTTTTGTCTTTCATTTTGTTTATGTGATGTATTACATTTATTGATTTGAGAATATTGTACCATCCTTTCATCCCTGGGATGAATCCAACTTGATTATGGTGTATGTATTGCTGGATCTGGTTTGCCAATATTTTGTTGAGGATTTTAGCATCAAAGTTCATCAGCGATATTGGCCTGTAGTTTTCTTTCTTTGTTGTGTATTTATGGGTTTGGAATTATGGTATGACTGACTTCATAAAAAGAGTTTGTGAGTCTTCCTCTTCTTGAATTTTTTGGAATAGTTTGAGAGGGATTTCTTCCCTAAATGTTTGGTAGAATTCACCTGTGAAACTGTCCAGTCCAGAGATTTTTGTACCTCAAACTCTTTGTTTACTGCTTCAATTTCACTGATTTTTATTGGTCTATTCAGGCTTTCTGCTGCTTCTTGATTTAGTTATGTAAGAATATATTTTTCTAGAAATCTGTCCATTTCATCCAGGCTGTCAAGTTTCTTGGCATATACTTGTTTTATAATTCTTTTTATTTCTGTGACATTGGTTATAATTTCTCTTCTTTCATTTCTGATTTTGTTTACTTGGGTCTTCTCTCTTTTTTTCCTGATGAGTCTGGCTAAAGGCTTCTTGATTTTGTTTATCTTTTCAAAGAACAAGCTCCTGGATATATTGATCCTTTGAATTGTTATTTAGTTTCCATGTCATGTAATTCTGTCCTGGTATTGATTATGTCCTTCCTTCTACTCACTCTGGGCTTTGTTTGTTGTTGTTCCTCCAGTTCTTGTAGATGTAGGGTTAGGTTGTTTATTTTAAATGTTTCTATCTTTTTTAGGTAGGCCTGTATTGCTATGAACTTACTTCTCAGGACTGCCTTCACTATGTCTCATAGGTTTTAGGCTGTTGTGTTAATTTTCATTTGTTTCCAGAAACTTTTTGATTTCTTCCTTCATCTCCTTGTTAATTCATTCATTATTTAATAGTATGTTATTCAGTCTCCATGAATTTGAATGTTTTTGAGTGTTTTCCTTGATGTTTGTTTCTAGTTTCAAGCCACTGTGATCTGAGAAGATGCTTGATGTGATCTCAATATCTTTGAGTTTGTTGAGGCTTTTTTTGAGTCCTACCATGTCATCTATTTTTAAAAATGTTCCATATGCTTTTGAAAAGAATGCATATTTTACTTCTTGGGGGGAAAGTTTCCATTTATGTCAATTAAGTCCATTTGATCTAGAGTGTTGCTCAGTGCTACAATATTCTTATTGATTCATTCCTTGGAAGAGCTATCCATTGTTGACAGTGGGGTGTTAAAATCCCCTACTATGACTGTTTTGCTATCAATATCTTTCTTGAAGTCCTCCAAGATCTTCCTTGTATTTTAGTGCTCCTATGTTGGTCATATATATCTTTACAAGGGTTATATCTTCTTGATGGATTGTTCCCTTGTGTAATATATAGTGTCCTCTTTTGTCTCTTTTTTGGCCTTTGTTTTGAGATCTATTTTATCTGATATAAGTATTGGTACCCCAGCTTTTTTAAAGAAATGTTTGCTTGGAATATTTTTTTCCATCCCTTCAATTTTAGTCTGTGTATATCTTTTGTTCTGAGTTGGGTCTCTTGTAGACAGCATATATGTGGGTCATGGTTTCTTATTCATTCACCTACCTTATGTCTTTTAGTTGGAGCATTTAATACATTTACATCTGAGGTTATTATTGATAGCTGTTTATTCATTGCCATTTTCCCTTTGTTTTTGTGTTCCCCTCTTTCTCTCTCTCTCTTTTTTTCATCTTCTTAAAGCAGTCCCTTTAGCATATCTTGCAATGCTGTTTTAGTGGAGATGTATTCTTTTACCCCCCCCCCCCCTTCTTTTTTTGGTCTGGGAAGCTCCTTACTTCACCTTCTATTTTAAATGCCAGCCTTGTTGGGTAGTATAGTCTTTGTTGCAGGCCTCTACTTTTCATTATTTGGAATATTTCTTGCCATTGTCTTCTGGCTTACAACGTTTCAGTTGAATAATCAGCTGATGGCCTAATTGGGGCTGCCTTGTATATTACTGTCTGTTTCTCCCCTGTTGCCTTTTAGATTCTCTCTTTGTTTTTAAATTTTGCCATTTAATTATGATGTGTTTTTGGGGTGGGCCTTTTTGGGCTTATCTTGATTGGAACCCTGTGTGCTTCCTGGACTTGTGTATCTTTTTCTCTCATTGTGTTAGGGAAGTTTTCTGTCATAATTTGTCAAACAGGTTTTCTTTTCCTTGGTCCTCTTCTCCTCTTTCTTGTATGCATATGATATGGGTATTATTATGTTTCATGTTTCCCTGCAGTTCCTTTAAACATTCTTCATTCTTTTTGAGTTTGTTTTGTTTTGTTTTGTTGCTCTAAGATATTTTTGTACTTTGTCCTCTAGCTTGCTAATTCAGTCATCTGGTTCATCTAGCCTCCTTTTAATTCCTTCCTGTGTGTTCTTCATTTCAGATATTGAATTCTTCATTTCCTCCTGACTCTTACTGGTAGTTTCTCTGTCTTTTTTTCATGTTGGTGTAGTTCTCTGTAAGTTCCTTGTAACTTCCATGGGATTCCTTGTAGTTCTCACTGAGCTTCGTGCATCCTTATAACAATTATTTTGAACTCAGTGTTTGATAGTTTGCTTGCCTCAGTCTCATTTAGCACTCTTTCTGGGGATTCCTCCTTTAATTTTGATGGAAGGGTTGTTCCTTTTTTATTTATTTTAATGTTTTAAATTTTGTTGTTCAGTTATAGTTGCTTTTTTCCCTGCTTTTTTCCATTGCTCTGCAATGTCCTGACACCGCCTCCCACTCCCACAGTCAATCCCATCCATTGTCTGTGCCCATGAGTCCACTACTCATGTTCCTTTACTTGTCCCTTCCCCTTCTTTACCCTATTACCCACCTCCTCCCTCCCCTCTGGTCACTATCATTTTGTTCTTTATTTCCAAGTCTCTGTTTCTCTTTTACTCACTTGTTTGTTTTGTCGATTAGGCTTCACTAATAGGTGAGATCACATGGTATTTGTCTTTCACTGCCTGACTCATTTCACTAGCATAATACTCTCCAATTCATCCATGCTGTACCAAAGGGTAGTTCCTTCTTTCTTTCTGCTGAATAGTATTCCATTGTATAAATCTACCAGTTTTTGATCCACTCACTTACTGATAGGTATAAGGTTGTTTCCAGTACTTGGCTGTGGTGGATACTGGCCAGCAGTGTCCATCTCTGCTGTGGATGCTCATCAAAACATGAGAAAAAGATATACAGAGACAACCAGGTCCTGTGGGAAAATAGGGACAGAACGGCCACTCTCTCTCATGGAGAGTGCCCCGACTCCATTCCCAAGCAGATTTTTATTGAGAACACAGACTTAGTTTGTGGATTCACAGTCTGGAAGAAAAGATCAAAAGAAGTAGGTGACTTACAAAGGTGCAGACAGAACCCCCGCTGTGATTCTGGGCAGAGCTTGGAGTTTTAACATTTGAAAGGAGTAACAGGGCTCAAAGGGCTAGTTTTGTTTTTCTGTCTATGCCTTCAAATTCGAATCTAATAACATCCTCCAGCAAACAGATCTCACAGGATCTTGCATATTCTATGTCCCAGGCCTGATTACCCCCAGGGGTCCCCAGGGGTCCCCTGGTCTGGGCTGCACCGCCCCTGCTATTTCTGCAAGCCTGAGTTAACAGAGGAGACAAAGGCAGCCAGGAGACTTGGATTACTCACATCTAAGAACAAGGACTCAGGCTTTGCCAAAGCCGAGGGGGCAGGGGTTGATGTCCATCACCCCTTCATTTCCACAGCCTTGAGTCTCTTCCCAGAAGTCTCCATGTGATCATGCCTGTCTTAGGCGATTCCCTCCATGGGAAATCTTACCCATCATTGGCTAACTGATCAAGCTTAGGAGGTCAGACACAGAACAGGCAGCGTTCATGCTAGGGAAATAAGTTTTTGTTTCCTTAGTGGCTCCTGGTCCAGAGGTCTCTCACTCAGCCTAAGTCATAGGGGGTTACAGCTTCCTGAGACCAGGCAGAGCAGTCCCCAACACTTGGCTGTGATAAATAATGCTGCTATGAACATTGGGGTGCATAGGTTCTTTTGAATTGGTGATTCAGAATTCTTTTTTAAAAAGTATATTTTATTGATTATGCTTTTACAGTTGTCCCAATTTGTTTCTCCCCTTTATCCTTCCTCTGCCTGCATCTACCCACCCTCCAGCATTCCCCTCCCTTAGTTCATGTCCATGGGTCATACATATAAGTTCTTTGGTTGCTCTATTTTCTATACTAGTCCTAACCTCCCCCTGTCTATTTTATGCCTACCAATTATGGTTCTTATTCCCTGTACCCTTTCTCTCCTATTCTTTCCCTCCCCACTGATAACCCTCCATGTGATCTTCATTTCTGTGATTCCGTTCCATTTCTAGTTGTTTGCTTAGTTTCTGTTTTTGTTTTTTAGGGTCAGTTGTTGATAGTTATGAGTTTGTTGTCATTTTAGTATTCATAGTTTTTTATCTTATTCTATTTCTTAGATAAGTCCCTTTAACATTTCATATAAGGGCTTGGTAGTGGTGACTCCTTTAATTTGACCTTATCTGGGAATCACTTTATCCGACCTCCATTCTAAATGATAGCTTTGGTGGATAGAGTAATTTTAGATGTAGGCCTGCCTTTCATGACTTTGAATACTTCCGTTCAGCTCCTTCTTGCCTGCAAGATTTCTTTTGAGAAATCAGCTGATAGTCTTACAGGAATTCCTTTATAGGTAACTCTCGCTTTTCTTCTTGCTGTTTTTAAGATTTTCATCTTATCTTTAATCTTGGATAACTTAATTCTGATGTGCCTTGGTGTGTTCCTCCCTGGGTCCATTTTTTGGGGACTTTCTGAGTTTCCTGGACGTCCTGAAAGTCTATTTCCCATGCCAGATTGGGGAAGTTCTCCTTCATTATGTTTTTAAATAAGTGTTCAATTTCTTGCTCTTCCTCTTATCCTTCTGGCACCCCTATGATTTGGATGTTGGAATGTTTAAAGTTGTCCTGGAGTTTCCTAAACCTATTCTCATTTTTTTTAAATCTTGTTTCTTTATTCTGTTCTGGTTGGATTTTTATTCTTCCACTCACTTCAAATCATTGATTTAAGTCCTGGTTTCTTACCCTTCACTGTTGATTCCCAGTATATTTTGATTTATTTCACTTTGTGTAGCCTTCATTTCTTCCTTCATTTTGTGACTGAGCTCAATCAATTCTGTGAGCATCCTGATTACCAGTGTTTTGAACTCTGCATCAGATAGTTTGTCTCCTCATCCCTTAGCTCTTTTTCCTGAGTTTTGATCTGTTCTTTCATTTTGGCAACATTTCTTTGTCTTGGTGCACCTGTTATGTTGTATGGGGGTAGAGACTTAAGTATTCACCAGGGGATGGAAATCCTCTTTGCTGCCTTGTGGTGCTTTCTTGGGAGAGGGATCAGAGAGAGAGAACAATATCACTTACTCGCTCCAGCCCCACTTTCCAAGAAGTCTCCTGTGAGACAGGGAGTTTCTCCCACTTTTGCAACCCCCACAATATTTTACAGCTAGAGGTTTTGAATCTTTAGTATCCTGGTCAACCAGCCCCATTTTGCTTGCCTGGTCTGCGACCTTGCCACAAGTCATCTCTGCCTGGCTGCTTGTCTCTGCTTCTCTTACCAGTCTGGATGAATGTTTCTTAAACTCCTTTGTTGTTGGAGTTCCATGCAATTTGATTTTCTTGCAGTTCTGGTTGTTTATTGTTTTTAAATTGGTTGTTATACTTCTTTTGGCTGTGTGAGAAAGAGAAGAGTTTCTACCTATGCCTCCACCTTGGCTGGAACTCAGTATTCTTAGGGTATAAACCCAGCAATGGGATCTCTGGATTGAAAGACAGTTCCATCTTTAGTTTACTGAGGAAATTCTATACTGTTTTCCACAGTGTATGCAGCAATCTTCATTCCCACCAGCAGTGCACTAAGGTTCTCTTTTCTCCACAGCCTTACCAGCACATGTTGTTTGTTGGTTTTTAATGACGACTATTCTGACTGGTGTAAAGTGTTATCTCATTGTGGTTTTAATTTGCATCTCTCTAATGGCTAGTGATGTTGAGCGTTTTTTCATGTGTCTATGGGTCCTCTGTATGTCCTTTTTGGAGAAGTGTCCATTCGGGTCCTTTGCCCATTTTTTAATTGGATTGTTTGTCTTTCTGGATTAGAGTCATGTGAGTTCTTTATATATTTTGAAGATCAAACATTTATCCATGGTGTCCCTGGCAAATATATTTTCCCATATGGTTGTTCTCCTTTTCACTTTGCTGATCTTTTCTTTAGCCATGCAGAAGCTTTTTAGTTTGATGTTGTCCCATTTGCTTATTCTTTCCTTTATCTCTCTTGCCCTAGAGGACGTATCAGTGTAAATAGTGCTGCACATTGTTTCTTTGTCTCCTCATTTTAGGTGACTTTTCTTGTTTGTTTCTGCTTATTGGATTGATCTGCTTTGACTTTCTGTCTTTGTTGTGTGATCTTCTGTGGTAGGAGAGCTGTGGGGCTCAGTGATTCAGTCATCTTGATCTCCTGAGCTGGATGCTCTTGGAATGGTAATTGAGTCTTGATTGCTATTGCCCAGTCCATGTTTACGGTTGGGCCTCAGAGTGGCTTACTATGAGGAATAACCTCAATCATTGTGTATGAGCTGCTGTGCAGGTGCTGACCACATGATGTAATATTGCCTCAGCAGGGCTTGGTGCCTGCCAAAAATCTTCCTCTGGACGAGCCACTAATGAAGCTAATCGCATACTACTTTAATATTATCTGAAGCTGGCCACTGGGTATGTTTTTTCTGGGGCTTCTTGGGAAGGACTTTGAGGCAGAGAAAGATCAGACACTGCCAGTGACTCATCCTAGGCAACTTGTTTGGAGCTGAAAAGCCATTCACAGTTTGTCACTCCCTCTGTTTGGTGTGGGTGCTTATGGGGAGGACCAAGCTATACATGAAGGTCTACTTCCTTCAACACCAAGCATGGGGAATAGTTAGCAAAAGGCCCAAGATACCCTAATATCTGCAGCTGCCTTCCTTCACCTACCTGCTTCTTGTTAAGCTCATCCACTGAAAAAGCCTCTGGCAGTACTTAAGTTTCATGATATAGGTTTTCAGTGAATCACCAGATAGAGATGAGTGGTATCTACCAGACTGATACAGGTTCAGACTTATACCATTGCTGGCTCTGAGGTCACTCAGCAAAATTTCCAGGGTATACCAAGTCTAGCTGCCCCCCCAGAAACCCCATAGAAGTTTGTGGGAGAGTGGGGTCTCAAGGAGTCATCAGAGTCCAGCAGAGTTTATCAGGCTCAACAGACTAAGATTTGGCCATGTGAGGGGAAGGCTCTGCACCAGTCAACCTTGCAAGGAGAATAAGGCCACTATCCTAGGGCCATACAACTCAGTCTCTCCAAAAATCTGTCGGGGCCTGAGCTCCACAGGGGTGAGACTTCTGGGAGTCAGGAGGATAGGGCAAATAGACCTTTCTTGAGAGGGAATGCCAGTCAGGCCTGCAGGAAGGTGGGGTGAGTGACCCCTACCTCAGAACCTCACAACTTACTCTATTTCATGCTCTTTCCAGACCTTCTCAGGAGTTTTTGCTTAGCAGGGCCACCAGGAATTGAGAGGGTGGAGTAGTGCATCTCCAGTGAGAGGGAGGCATCCACAAGCTTCATGGGAAAGTGGAGAGAGAATTGCCTCCATCCCAAAGCCAGACAACTCAGCCACTGACATCCACTGGATCTTCCCAGAGCTCTATGCCCTAGCCCAAACAGCTGGCCCATCAGCAGGGCATAAGGTTTTAAGGGTGGAGTGACAGGGAGTCCAGAGGATGAGACTATTACATTCTCCCAGGTTGATGCTATACCCCAAGAAAGACGGTATCTGCAGTGTGTGAGAGGGATTCAGCACAGGGATTCTGGCAACTTTCTCTTCAACTCTCTCCCCAGAGCCACATTAAATAAATCAAATCTACATATAAAATATAAAAAATAATGATTTCAGTCAAAAGTTATATGGAAACTGGTTTAACTATGGTGTTGAAAGCATTCATCTAGAGCTTAGTTTTGCATAATGCAGTCTGTTTCAAAAGCCACAGTCTTCATGAAAATTTATCAGTGTTGGCATAATTATGAGTTTTGAAAATTTGTATTTTAAAAGCCTCCATATTAAAATGTCAGAGGTCAAAATGAGCTGAGATCACAAATTTCTGTGATTAGGTTAGGCCCATGAATTACCTGAGCCAACAGTTTCCTTCCTTTTATGAGGAAAGGTAGAAGTTAGGGTCTCAGAGTGCTCTCGTTACAATTTTAGAGGATGAATCACAATCACTAAAGAAAGCCAAGGAAAATGTCTATATAATTGGAGCTGAAGAATTCTTCCAAACAATGATATCTCCTTAAATAATTTATCTTTCTAAAGGACGTTAACATGCAAACTGAAATGCAAGGCAGTGTGTACAAACATTTTGGTTTCACTACTGCACTTTAGCTATCACACACCAGATCCTTGTCAGGATTTAGACAGTGCAATAACACTGAAGTAATATTACTGCAGAAAAATATTTGAAATCATTAATGAGACCAAAAACTAAAAGGAAAGGGAGTTGTAAAGAGCCTGAGTTATTTATAAAGTTAAACTATTTCCTGGAATGTGTCCACAGTGGCCATTATGGAGTAGGGAGACTTTGACTGCTATGATGAAGCAGCTCAGATCTTCACCATGTACATGATCTAGCAGCTGGTTGTCACCCATGCTGATGACATGAATTGCCAAAACATCCAAGAGTGTGCATGGTAGAATTAATACTTCTTCAATCACTGTCTTTAAAACATAACTACTGTTACTTGCAGAAACTCAATACAATGTTTCTAATGATATTGTTGCCTAATTAAATAATGTAATTGCTCAGTTTCATCATGTACAACTATTGCTCAATAATTGTGTATGAGAGCAATATGCATATCTCTACCCATTTTTCCTTCATCCTTGCCTCTCTCAGCTAAACTGCTAACTTGTTTACACCCTCATCTTTTCACATAATCCTTGCTAAAATAATATGTGTGTATTAATCTGTCTCAAAGTAGAATAATCAAAGTACTCTCTCTATTCTTCATTGTCAACTCTCCCTTCCAGATACTTAGTCAAATAGAACCCACCCCAACCTCAACATTCAAGAAAATAAGTTTTCTCATTTTTATTTTTCCGTTGGAATCAACACACTCAAATAGTTTTCGCAAATTGGCTTCATGAGCACAGGACTCCAATTCATACAGAAACTGTGTCCTTATGGATCTTCCCATCACTTATTTGCTGCCTGACCCTGTTCCCCCCAACACCCTGAGTCATTGGAGCTGGGCAACTTTTTCCTTCTCTTCTAAATCTGATTCTTGTGCTCCTGTCACACAAATTTTCTTACTGTCCAATCTAATCTACCCTTAGACCCGAGAGGAAAACTTCCCTTTAAAAAGGCAATGAAGAAGAGAGGTGACTCTTATGTAAAGGAGCAGGAAAAAGAAGTTATAATCCTTGAAAATACATTGCATAGAAAATTGCTACAAATTACAGCATCAATGCATGAAACTAAGAAAGACTGGTGAGTCTTTTGTTGTTCTCTAATAAGAGAAAGTGATTGAGTCTACAAACAGTATTAATATTAATACTGAATAAATAAAAAGCTTGAAGGAAAAAACTCACCCCACTCAAAATTTGCTTAGCTAAAAGTTTAACTCACCACATCAAAATAAAAAGCAAATAAGTACTTAATAACTATTGAATAAAATAAGACATTAAAAATATGATAGCCTAATTAAAAATTAACTACAGTGGTATTAGTAAAATGTGAATATCATAATTTCTGATTTAGGGAAGTATTGCTTTTTGTGGTCTAATATAGTATTCATTTAAAAATGTATTTAATGAATATGGCAAAATCACTCTTTATGTATAGGATAAAAAGTTCATATGCATTTATTAGAACAACTTACACAACTGAATACATTTTGTCTGTTAGTGATTTAGTAAATTTTCACATCTGTTTTCTTTACTACCCTAACTTTTAGAAGCTGAGAGAGATGTTTTAAAGTCTCTTAAAGTCTAAAATGCTAAAAAAATATATAAAATGCTATCATATTTCTGTCAATTACCTATTGAATTACTAACATATTTTGCTTTCTATGTATTTTTATTTTTGCTATTATTGTTATTTATTCATTCAGTAAATATTTACCAAACAATGTGTTAGCTCCTAGAGAATACAGTATAAACAAGATAGACACATACTCTGCCCTTGTCGAAATTGTAGATGTAGAGATAGATCTAAGTCAATTACTTAAATCTAGTACCTTTTGAAAAGTAGAGTGACACCATCAGTGAATTGTATAGGTTAACCAATAAACAATAGATAACAAGTCATAATCAAAGCTACTAGCAAATATTAATACATCAATTTTTTTCATAAAAATTGATTTTTTATTGTTCAAGTAAAATTTTAATGAAATTTCTTGTAGCACAGAGAGTTTATGTTAGCAAATGGGATTTTTCTCTTTATTTCTAATTTTTATTTATGTATTACAAAATATTTAAGGATATAAAGTTATAAAATAAAGCAAAAATATTTGAAAACCAAAACATTGACTTCAGTTAATTCATCTCTGTGATTCCTCACCCTGGGCTATCCATCTTTTTTCCTCCCCAGTTGAAACCTTTATACTGCTTCTTGTTTATATTTCTTATAAATTTTCTTATATTTCTGTTAGCTATGGAAAAATACGAACAATCCAATGAAAAAATAGGCAAAGGGCCTGAATAGACACTTCTCCAAACAAGACATACAGATGACTAATAGACACATAGAAAGACACTTAATGTCACTAATCCTCAGAGAAATATAAGTTAAAACCACAGTGAGGTATCACCTCATACTAAGTCAACAAACAACAAGTGTCTGTGAGGATGCAGAAACAGGGAACCCTCATGTGCTGTTAGTGGAAGTGCAGATTGATGCATCACTGTGGAAAACAGTATAGTTTTCTCAAAAAATAAAAAATGGAACTTCCTTATGATCCAGCGATTTCATTTCTGGAAATATATCCCAAAATACCAAGAACACTAACTTGAAAAAATATGCACCTCTATTTTCATTGCAGCATTACATATAATATACAAGATTTGGAAGCAGTCTAAATACCCACCAGCAGAGGAGTTGATCAAAAAGCTGTGGTACATTTACACAATGCACTACTATTTGGCCATAAAAATGGAAAAAAGAAAACCTTACCTTTTGTGGAAGCATGAATGGTCCTGGAGAATATCACACCAAGTGAAATAAGCCAGTCAGAAAAAGACAAATGCCATATAACTTCACTTATATGTGGAATCTAATGAATAAAGTAAAGTGACAATATAAAAATAAACTCATATATATAGACTGACAGGTGGGCTTGCAAAGCTGAGTGACAAATGTGAAGAGATTAAGAAAAAACAAAAACTTAACAGATAAGACAATAGTATGGTAATTATCCTAGGTAAACTAGTGTGAGGGTAGATAGAAGAGGGTAAAAGGGGGTAAATTGTGATGGAGGAAGATGACTCTTGGAGGTGAGCACACAATATAATATACAGATGATGTATTATAGAATTGTATACCTTAAACCTATATAATTTTATTAACCAATGCCACTCCAATAAATTAAATCAAACAAAAACTAAAAAAAAGGAGAAATTTGGGAGGAGTTTTGGGACAGATAAGAGAAGGAGCTACTTCAAGAATGTGTGGGGGTGTGGAAGGAAGGGAACTGTGGAAACATCAGATGGAGATGAAGGGGGAGGGGAATCACAAAAGGAATAGATGAAAGGCAAAATGGAGAGGAGAGTGGAAGGCAAGCCATATTCAATAGAAGAGGTGAGGGGGAGAATGAAGAAGAAGGAGAATGTGTCATGGGCGGGACAGGGAATGGGAGGACGACATAGTGGAAGGATAATAAGTGAAATAAAAGAAGGAAAGGGAGAGAAGGAATCATAATAAACTCTGTCAAAATGGTTCATTCAAATTATTCTTCTTCAGAAAATTTTGAGTATTTCTAGATAATTTGAAGTAGTATAAGAGATATATTCTGAGTATACCCGGTTGAAAAATAATTTTTAAAGATATATAGGTTAAACCTACCTAGTTGGACAATCCATGCTGTCATTTATTTTTTTTAAATTATTGTATTGTTCAAGTACAGTTGTCTGCCTTTTCCCCCTTCTTCTCTCCCCCCACACCCCAGCCATCCCTACCTCCTTCCCTTGATTCCACCCCTTCTTAGTTTTGTCCATGTGTCCTTTATAATTGTTCCTGTAAACCCTTCACCTTTTCCTCCCATTATCCCCTCCACTTCTCCTTTGGCTACTGTCCATTTGTTCTTAATTTAAATGTTTCTAGTTATATTTTGCTTGCTTGCTTGTGTTGATAAGGTTCCACTTAAAGATGAGATCATATGGTATTTGTCTTTCACCACCTGGCTTATTTAATTTAGCATAATGATCTTCAGTTCCATCCATGCTGTCACAAAGGGTAGGAGCTCCTTCTTTCTCTCTGCTGTGTAGTATTCCATTGAGTACCACAGTTTTTTTTTATCCATTCATTCACTGATGGGCACTTAAGTTGCTTCCAGCACTTGGCTATTGTAAATTGTGCTGCTATGAACATTAGGGTGCACAGGTTCTTTTGGATTGGTGTTTCAGGGTTCTTAGGATATAATCCTAGCAGTGCAATTGCTGGGTCCAAAATGCAGTTTCATTTTTAGTTTTCTGAGGAAATTTCATACTGTTTTTCATAGTGGTTACAGCAGTCTGCAATCCCACCAACAGTGGACTAGGGTTTCCTTTTCTCCATATCCTCTCCAATGCTTGTTGTTTGTTGCTTTGTTTATGATGGCCATTCTGACCAGTGTGAAGTGGTATCTAATTGTGGTTTTAATTTGCATCTCTCTGATGGCTAGTGATGCTGAGCATCTTTTCATATGTCTCTGGACCCTCTGTATGTCATCCTTGGAGAAGTATCTGTTCAAGTCCTTTGCCCATTTTTTAATTGGGTTTCTTGTTTTCCTGGAGTAGAGTTGTGTGAGTTCTTTGTATATTTTGGAGATCAAACCCTTATCTGAGGTATCATTGGCAAATATGTTTTCTCATATAGTTGGTTCTCTTTTCATTTTAATGCTGTTTTGTTTAGCCTGCATAAACTTTTTATTTTGATGAAATCCCATTTGTTTATTCTTTCCTTTATGTCCCTTGCTCTAGGAGACATACTGGTAAAAATATTGCTGTATGGAATATCTGAGATTTTCCTGCCTCTTTCTGTAGGACTTTTATGGTGTCACGGCATATGTTTAAATCTTTTATCCACCTTGAATTTATTTTTGTGTATGGTGTAAGTTGGTGATCAAGTTTCATTTTTTTGCATGTAGCTGTCCAGTTCTCCCAACACCATTTGTTGAAGAGGCTATTTTTGCTCCGTTCTATGCTGCTTCTTTCTTTGTCAAATATTAATTGACCATAGAGACTTGGGTTTATTTCTGGGCTCTCTATTCTGTTCCATTCATCTATGTGTCTGTTTTTATGCTAGTACCAGGTTGTTTTGATTACAGTGGCCTTGTAATACAGTTTGATATCAGGTGTTGTGATTCCTCCTACTTTGTTCTTTTTTTCTCAAAATTTCTGCAGCTCTTCAGGGTCATTTGTGGTTCCATATAAATTTTTGAAGTGTTTGTTCTATGTCTGTGAAATATGCCATTGGTACTTTAATAAGTATTGCATTGAATCTATAAATTGTTTTGAGTACTATGGACATTTTGATGATGCTAATTCTTCTAATTCATGAACATGGTATATGTTTCCATTTGTTTGTGTCTTCCTTAATTTCTTTCTTCAGTGTTGTATGGTTTTCTGAGTACAGGTCTTTTATCTCCTTGGTTAGGTTTATTCCTAGGTATTTTATTTTTGTTGTTGGTATATCAAATGACATTTTTTCCTGATTTCTGTCAGAAAATTAAAAATTATACGTAGTTAAATTTAACATTCTTTTACACTTTCAGTATATACTATTACACTTAGAAATCATTTCACAAATCCAGGGCATAAGTATAAGGAATGTATTTTCTTACTGTACTTTTTAAAATATAGTCATTTGTTCCATACCCAGTTTAATCCATCTGAAGTACATTATGTTGGATTGGTAAAATAAGCATCTGTTTGCATTGTGTTTCTAATGACCAGCCATTCACTCCAACATTTTTTATTGAATAATCCATTTTCCACTATAGATTTGAAATGCCATGATTGTACTTCAATGTATTTCTTTTTTAAAATTTTTAGTTATTGATTTTAGAAAGTAAGAGTAAATGAGAGAGGGAGAAAGTAAAACATAAGTCTGTTGTTCTACTGAGTTATGCACTCTGTGGTTGTTTCTTGTATATGCCCTTACGAGGGATCGAACCTGCCACCTTGTCACCCTCACCAACTTAGCTACCCAGCCAGGGCCTTTAATGTATGTCTCTAAGCCATATTTTGTTCCACATATTTTTCTGTTTTGTACAATAACTACAGTGTTTAAGTAATTAATTTTAATTGTTAAATAATTTTAATACCTGATGATGTAAGTCCTAGCTTATTACTCTATTTTTCAGAATCTTCCCCCTTGCATTTGTCTTTTAGAAACATTTTAAAATCAAACTTACAGTTTTAAAATACCACTCTCCCCTGCACCACATAACAGCATTTAAATTTAGACTGGAATTCTACTGTATTTGTAAATTAATTTTGGGGGAGTTTTTGAATTTTCAGTTTTGAGTCTTACTATTCAAGGATGAATTATATCTATTAATTTACTTGGGTCTTAAGTTTTTCAGTGTATATTTCTAGTTTTTTTCTTTATGAACCATGGACAATTCATGGTATGTGTGTATCTATATTATGATTTTTAAATTTATTGAAAATGTCAGTTTTAGTCATAATATTTCTACCTACTCAATGATACTATTGAAAAAATTATACATTTTTATATACACATATGTGAAATTCAATATTTATATAGTACATATTGATATGCATATAAACAAATTTATTTTACAAAGGCAAGTTTATAAAACTTTTTTTCACTCACTACATGTTATGAAACAGACAGAGATATTCCTTAACCACTTTTTAATGGCTGTCTAGTAAAATCTGTTAGGTTAGAAAAATTCCCAATCTAACCTTTATCTCCAGTAGATTTGAGGTCTACCAGCACTTTTCAAAGCTTCCCTTGCATGAAATATTGTTGCCCCAATGTTAAAATAAGGATAGTGTTGTAGAAATAAATCCAATGACTCTTACTCACAGGTGGGCCTAATCCTGCTGCTGGGCCACACCAGTGGCCTGAACTTGCCTGTCAAAAAGAAGGACCTCAGCACCAAATCAAACCCCCAAATTGATATTAAATATTTCTTCTAAAACAAAATTAGTTTTTATATTTTGTTTTATAATTATTCATTTTGCCAGTCTCTTTCATTGATTCTATTAATTTTCAGATTCTTACTGAAATTCTTGGCATTTCAGGGGCACAATAACAATATTTGTTGTACATGATAAAAAATTTTACTTTCTGAGTGCATTGCTGTTTGTTCTTTCATCTGCTAATGGAAATTTGAGTTATTGTCAGGTTTTGGCTGTTAGAAATAACGCTTCAGTGAACATTAGGATAGATCAGTATTAAATGGATATATGTATTCCCTATACCTGAAGAAATACATAGATGTACAATGGCTGAATTATATAGTAATTACATGTTTAACATTTTAGAAACTGCCAAATGATATTCTAAAGAGATTGTATGACCAGCAGCATATGAGAGTTCTAGTTGGTCTCTCCTCCCAACATTTGCTGTATTGAGTCTTTTTAATTTTAGGCATTTTAAGGGCTTTTCAGTGATATCCCATTAAGGTTTGAATTAGCATTTCCCCAATGGTCAATGGTGCTTTCGTGTGTTTATGTGCCGTTGGTATATCTTTATATGTGAAGTATCTGCTCAAATTGCTCATTTTTAATTGATTTTAGTTTTTAATTGTTCTGTTTTGAGAGTTCTTTATATTTTCAAAAAAGAAGCCTATAGTGGGCAGCACTTACAAGTTGGCCCCAATGATTCTGCCTCCAAGGATGCATGTCCTTGTGCCATCTTCTCATTTTGAGAGTGGGCTGGACTTAGTAAATGGCTTCTAATAATTAGAATATGGAAAAGTAATGGGGAAGAACTTCTGAGATTTGGTTACAAAAGATTGTGGCTTCCTTTTTACTAGTACTCACTCTGACTGGTACTTTCTCTTGGCATGATTCTCTGATGAACAAGCTAGAGGGAACCATATGGCAAGGAACTCTAGGTGACTTGTGGCCAATCAGTGAAAAGGTACTGAGGCCCTCATAGTACAGCTGTTGAGAACCTGGATCCTTCAGACAATCATGTCAGAGGACTTGGGAGTTGATCCTTCTTTAGTTTAGCTGTCAGATGAAATTGTATTCCTGGCTGACATTTTGATTATAGCCTTATGAAAACTGAAACAGAAAACTCAGCTAAACCATGCCAGGACTTCTGACCCACAAAAATTGTGAGATGATAGATGTATTTAAGCAACATATTTTGAGGGTAGTTTTATATGTAAAAGTGAATAACTATTTCAAAATCTTATATTCATCCTGTGATTTGCAAATATTTTACCCTAGGCCTTCAATTGTCTTTTTATTTTCTTCTATTCTTTGGAAAAATAAAAGTTCTTTATTTTTATAAAGTTTAATTTACCCATTTTGATAATTTTATGGGTAATTTTTATTTTTTATTTTTATTTATTCATTTTATTAAATTTATTAGGATGACATTGGTTAATAAGGTCATATAGGTTGTTTTTAGTATTTTGTTTAAGAAATCTTTGCGTAACACAGAGTGCAATAATTTTCTCCTATTTTTTTTCTGAAAATTATATAGTTTAGGCTTTATACTTAGTTTTATAATACACTTTGAATTACTTTTTGTATATCTGGTAAAGTATAGATTGATTTTTTTTCTTTTGGCTAATAGACATTCAATTATTCTATTAAATTGTCTTACTACTTTTGCCAAAAATCATTTGACCAATTCATATAGTTTGTTTCTCAATTTTTATTCCATTTCATTGATTTATTTGTGTATCTTGAGTCCTATATCAAAATGTTTGATTATTGTTCTTTTTAAATAAACCTTGAAATCAGAGGGTGTTAAGTCCCCAAACTTTTAACTAGACTGCTACATGCAAAAACAAATGTAACTGGACAACAAACTTATACTATATACCAGACTAAACTTAAAATAGATGAAAGACTTAAATATAAGCTGTGATACCATAAAAATCATTGTGAGACATAGGCCATAAAATTTCAGCTTTATCACATAGCAATATTTTTGCCAATACATCCCCCAGGGCAAGGGAAGTAAAGGAAAAAATAAACAAATGGGACTACATTAAATTAAAAAGTTTCTGCATGGCTAAAGAAATCATTGTCAAAATGAAAAGGAACCATCTGTATGGGAGAACATATTTGTCAATGATACATCAGACAAGGGTATAATCTCCAAATATACAAAGAGTTCATACCACTCAACATCAGAAAGACAAACAATTCTATTAACAAAGGACCTGAATACAAATGAATCTTAAATAATGATTTTGTATCCTGCAGTCTTTCTCTAATTACATAAATTCTAGAAGCTTTTCTGACATTTCCCTCAGATTTCCACTTAGATGATCATGTCTTTGGCTTTACATCTGCCTTTCTAGTATAGATTACTTTTATTCATTTTTCTTATCTATTATAATGGCTAGAACCTCCAGTACAATATTGGGCACAAGTGATGAGAGCAAGCATTTTTTCTTGTTCCCTGGCTTAGAAGGAAAGCATTTCATTTTTCATCAGTAAGTATGATATTAGTGGTTCCCTTCTATTCCTAATTAGCTGGGAATTTTTAATAGAAATGAATGATAGATTTTTTTAGTGCTTTTTTGTCTTCATTGAGATAGTCATATGATTATTTTCTTTTTGATTTTGTTAATATGCAAAATTACAGTTACACATACCTTATGTTTCCAAAATAAATGTCAGTTGGACATGATGTATTATCCTTTTTGTATTCTTTTAGGATTTTATTTGCTGAAATGTTGCTTGGAGTTTCTGCATGTATTTGCATAAAAAGCTTTGGTATGTAGTTTATTTTTTTAATGTTTTCATCTGGGTTTGGTTTCAGGCAATGCTGGCCACATGATATGACTTTGGAACTATTTTCTGGAAGTGATTGCACATAAATGGTTTCAGTTTTTCGTACATGTTTGGTATACTTCATAAGTGAAATCATCTTGGCCTGGTCTCTTTGTGAGAAGGTTTTCTTTTTCCTTCCAGAAGGCCAGCACCATCATCATTTATTCAGCAATTGTCTCATTATTATGTGTGGCTGAAACAAAAAATCCATGACTGGAACAAAAAGACACAGAAAACTGTGGGTCACTGTACTGCCCAGTTTCATATACATTGTCTTCTTTAGTTTCACTCATAAATAAAACCAATATCCTTCTCATTTAGGCTAGATGAGTAACTAGAGATCTGGAACATTCATTTGACCAAATTCATTCAAGAAAGTGATGGAGTCAGAATTTGAAACCAGTTTTCATGACTTTGTTTTCCTCTTAAATGTTGTTTCTACATTGCTACAAATGTTAGAAAAACTCAATAGAATAAAATGAAAGAGAAGAGAGGAGGAATGACAAGTTGTATCTTTAGAGGCCTCAATTAATCCTTATGTCTCTATAAATCCACCTCTGTAGATACAGCATGTATTAAGTAGTCATTCCCTTGAATAAAAGAGTAACTCTCATTTAACAAACAGCACTTTTTTCCACTCTTATTCATCATATACATTGTCCAATAACTAGGTTGAATCTTATAAAATCATTAATATTCTACCATTTTTATTTTTATTTTTAAACATTTTTTATTGTTGTTCAAGTACAGTTTTCTGCCTTTCCCCCAACCCCAGCCCTCTCCTCCTCCTTCTCCTGTTTCCACCACTCCTTGTTATTCTACATGTGCCCTTTATAATTGTTCCTGTAAACCCTTCACCTTTTCCACCCATTCATCTCTCCCCTCTCCCCTCTGGTCACTGTCAGCCTGTTCTCAATTTCAATGTCTTTGGTTATATTTTGCTTGCTTGTTTGTTTTGTTGATAAGATTCCACTTAAAGGTAAGATCATATGGTATTTGTCTTTCACCACCTGGTTTATTTCACTGAGCATAATGCTCTTCAGGTCCATCCATGCTGTCACAAAGGGTAGGAGCTCCTTCTTTCTTTCTGCTGTGCACAGTTCCATTGTGTAAATGTACCATAGTTTTCTGGTCCATTCATTCACTGATGGGCACTTAGGTTTCTTCCAGCACTTGGCTATAGTGAATTGTGCTGTTATGAATGTTAGGGTGCACAGGTTCTTTTGGACTGGTGTTTCAGGGTTCTTAGGATATAATCCTAGCAGTGGAATTGTCAGGTCAAAAGGAAGTTCCATTTTTAGTTTCCTAGGAAATTTCATACTGTTTTCCATAGTGGTTGCACTAGTCTGCAATCCCACCAATAGTGGACTAGGGTTTCCTTTTCTCCACATCCTCTCCAATACTTGTTGTTTGTTGCTTTGTTTATGATGGCCATTCTGACCAGTGTGAAGTGGTATCTAATTGTGGTTTTAATTTGCATCTCTCTGATGGCTAGTGATACTGAGCATCTTTTCATATGTCTCTGGACCCTCTGTATATCATCCTTGAAGAAGTATCTGTTCAGGTCCTTTGACCATTTTTTAATTGGTTTGCTTGTCTTCCTCTAGTGGAGTTGTGTGTGTTCTTTATATATTTTGGAGATCAAACTACACAACACTTAAGAAAGAAATTAAGGAAGACACAAACATATGGAAACATATACTGTTTTCATGGATTGGAAGAATTAATACCATCAAAATGTCCATACTACCCAAAATAATTTATAGATTCAAGGCAATACCTATTAAAGTACCAATGGCATATTCCCCAGATATAGAACAAACACTTCAAAAATTTATATGGAACCATAAATGACCCTGAATACCTGCAGCAATTTTGGTAAAAAAGAACAAAATAGGAGGGATCACAATACCTGATATAAAACTGTATTGCAAGGCCTCTGTAATCAAGAAAGCCTGGTACTCCCATAAGAACAAACACATAGACAAATGGAACAGAATAGAGAGCCCAGAAATAAACCCAAATCTCTATGATCAATTAATATTTGACAAAGGGTGTGGGGGACCACCCTGCCTGGTCTCAGGAAGCTGTAAGCCCCCTGTGACTTAGGCTGAGTGAGAGACCTCTGGACCAGGAGCCACTAAGGAGACAAAAACTTATTTCCCTAGCATGAATGCTGCCTGTTCTGTGCCTAAACCTCCTAGCTTGATCAGTTAGCCAATGATGGGTAAGATTTCCCATGGAGGGAATCGCCTAAGACAGGCATGATCACATGGAGACTTCTGGGAAGAGACTCAAGGCTGTGGAAATGAAGGGGTGATGGACATCAACCCCTGCCCCCCTTGGCTTTGGCAAAGCCTGAGTCCTTGTTCTTAGATGTGAGTAATCCAAGTCTCCTGGCTGCCTTTGTCTCCTCTGTTAACTCAGGCTTGCAGAAATAGCAGGGGCGGTGCAGCCCAGACCAGGGGACCCCTGGGGACCCCTGGGGTAATCAGGCCTGGGACATAGAATATGCAAGATCCTGTGAGATCTGTTTGCTGGAGGATGTTATTAGATTCGAATTTGAAGGCATAGACAGAAAAACAAAACTAGCCCTTTGAGCCCTGTTACTCCTTTCAAATGTTAAAACTCCAAGCTCTGCCCAGAATCACAGCGGGGGTTCTGTCTGCACCTTTGTAAGTCACCTACTTCTTTTGATCTTTTCTTCCAGACTGTGAATCCACAAACTAAGTCTGTATTCTCAATAAAAATCTGCTTGGGAATGGAGACAGGGTGCTCTCCACTAGAGAGAGTGGCTGTTCTGTTCCTATTTCACCACAGGACCTGATTGTCTCTGTGTCTGTTTTTCTCATGTTTCAATGAGCATCCTCAGCAGAGATGGATACTGCTGGCTGGTATCCTCCACAAAAGGGGGCAGCAGCATAGAATGGAGCAAAAATAGCCTCTTCAACAAATGGTGTTCATTTTAACAAAATGAAACTCAAGCACCAACTTATACCATACACAAAAATAAATGGGAGGTGGATAAAATATTTAAATATAAGTTAGGACACCATAAAAGTCCTACAGGAGAACAGAGACAGGAAAATCTCAGATATTCTATGCAGCAATATTTTCACTGATATGTCCCCTAGAGCAAAGGACATGAAGGAAAGAATAAATAAATGGTATCTCATCAAAATAAAAGGCTTTTGCAGGCTAAACAAAATAGCATTAAAATGAAAAGAGAACCAACTATATGGGAAAATATATTTGCCAATGATATCTCAGACAAAGGATTGATCTACAAAATATTTATTTTTTAACTTTATCTTTTTTTATATTCTTTTCCCATCACCATTTAGCCCACTTATACCACCTCCCCCCCAGTAGTCACCACACTGTTGTCCATGTCCATGATTGCTTTTCCCATTTTTCCTCAATCCCTCCACCCCCTCACACTCTCCCCAACAGGTGTTGTCCAGCTCTCCATCTATGGGTCTGTCCCCATTTTCCTTGTTAGTTCAGTGTGTTCATTAGATTCCATATATGAGTGAAATCATATGGTATTTGTCTTTCTCTGACTGGCTTAGTTCACTTAGCATAATGTTTCCCAGGTCCATCCATACTGTTGCAAAGGGTAAAATTTTCTTCTTTTTTACAGCTGGGTAGTGTTCCATAGTGTAAATGTCTCATGCTTGTTTTATCCACTCACCTGCTGATAGACACTTGGGCTGCTTCCATATCCAAGGAATTGTAAATAATGCTTCAATGAATATAGGGGTGCTTATGTTCTTTCAAATAAGTGCTTTGGGTTCCTTCAGATACATTACCAGAAGTGGAATCACTGGGCCAAGAGACAGATCCATTTCTTATTTTTTGAGAAGGTTTTAAAGTACAATTTTAATTTCTTTAATATAAATAGGACTATCCTAGTTGTTGAGTTGCTTTTGGTGATATGTGTACTTTTCAATGAATTTGTATAGTTAATATATTTTTATTGATTTTTTTCTTTTTTGTGAGAGAGGAAGGAGGAGAGAGAAAGAAAGAGAGAAATTGATATGAGAGAGAAATATTGATCAACACTCAAATAGACTGGCATAAAACTGTGCATTATATTTTCTTATTATCCTTGTAGTATGTGTGCAAAATTTCATTAATATTAGTTCTCTTATTCCTGATATGGTAACTTGAGTATGCTTTTTCTAATTTATTTGACTAGAAGTTTATCAATTTTATTGATCTTCTCAAATAACCAGCTGTTTGTTTTTGATTTTATCTATTGTGTTGTCTTGTAATTCATTGATTTTTTATTTTAATATGTATTATTATTATTATTATTTGAGTTTATCTTACATTTCTTTTTCAGCATGTCAAAGTATAAACTTAGATCACTGATTTGAGACCTTTTTACTAAAATAGATATTTAGTGCTATAACTTTCCCATAAATACTGTTTTAGAGGCATCCCAAATATTTTTAGATGTTCTGCTGTTATTTTCATTTACTGAGGTACTTTTTAATTTATTATTTGATTTCTTCTTTGATCTATAGGTTATCTAGAGGTAATTTATGTATTTTTCTAATATTTATTGACTTTGTAATTTTTTTGCTGATGTCTTTCTTTTATTTGTAATTTAATTCTGTTGTGACAGAGAATATAGTTTGTAAGAATTATTTAAAATAGATCTATATTTATTTTAGAGTATGTTATATCTTGCTAACTGGTCATTGTACATTTGAAAAGAATGTGAATTCTGATCTTGTGTTGAGTATTTTAAAAATATCAACCAGGTCAGTTTGGTTGGTAGTGTTCAGTTCTTATGTATACTAAACTGATCATCTTTCTGCTTATTCAATAAATTATTATGAAATGAGAACAGAAATCTCTTACTACATTTGTGGATTATGTTTTTTCTTCTTGTACCTCTAGCACTTTTTTGATTTTTATAGTGTATAATAATTTTAAATTTTCTTTATTTTTATATTTTCTGCATGTTTTTGAAGGCATGAAAGAGAGTTCCACATATTTTATACCCTCGCCAACTTTCAATATAGCCACTTTTAAAATCTGAGTCCTTCAAGTGTGCTAATAGTAATCTTTCATAGTGGTTTTTAATTTGCATTGCCTTGATTACTAATGGTATTGAGCAAATTCTTATGTTTTTTATTGGTTGTTCATATATCATCTTTTGTAAGGTATATGTTGAAAATTTTGGCCTATTTTTTAATAAGTGGGTGTTCTAAGTTATGAGACTTTCCTTTAAACTCTGGGCCCATCCCTTTTGTATAAAATATGTTATACAAACATACCCTCTCACTCTGTAAATTGCCTTTTCAATTTCCTAAACATATCTTTATTATTATTTTTTAATTTTTTCATCTTTTATTTGTAATTGTTGTCCAAGTACAGTTGTCTCCATTCTCTCCCCACTGCTTTCCACCACCCCAGGGAGTAGCTTTCTTTTTTTTTTTTTAAAGATTTTATTCATTTATTTTTAGAGAGGGAAGGGAGGGAGAAAGAGAGACAGACAGAAACATCAATGTGCGGTTGCTGGGGGTCATGGCCTGCAACCCAGGCATGTACCCTGACTGGGAATCGAACCTGCGACACTTTGGTTCACAGCCCACACTCAATTCACTGAGCTACGCCAGCCAGGGCAGGAGTAGCTTTTTAAAAAAATATATTTTATCAATTATACTATTATAGTTGTCCTATTTTTTATCCCCATTATTCTCCTCTGTCCTGTGCCCCCATTCCCAACAGCATTCCCCCACCTTAGTTCATGTCCATGGGTCATACATGTAAATTCTTTGGCTTCTCCATTTCCCCTTCTATTCTTATTCTCCCCTATTTTGTACCTACCATTTATGCTCCTTATTCTCCCATTACCCCATTCTCCTCTTCCCCACTGATAATGCTCCATGTTTTCTCTATTTCTGTGAATCTGTTCCTGTTCTAGTTGTTTGTTTTAGTTTATGTTTTTTTTTTTGGTTTGTTTTTTGATAGTTGTGAATTTGTTGTCATTTTATGGTTCATATTTTTGATTTTCTCCTATTTCTTAGGTAAGTGCCTTTAACATTTCATATAATAAGGGATTGATGATGATGAACTCCTTTAACTTGACCTTATCTGGGAAACACTTTATCTGCCCTCTCATTCTAAATGATAGCTTTGCTGGATAGAGTAATTTTGGATATAGGTCTTTGTCTTTCATGACTTTGAGTACTTCTTTCCAGTCCCTTCTTGTTTGCAAGGTTTCTTTTGAGAAATCAGCTGTCAGTCTTGTGGGAAACCCTTTGTAAGTAATTGTCTCCTTTTCTCTTGCTGCTTTTAAGATTCTCTCCTTATCTTTTATCTTTAAATGTAATTATAATGTGCCTTGGAGTGTTCCTCCTTGGGTTCAATTTTTTTGAGACTCTCTGAGCTTCCTGGATTTCCTGGAAGTCTGTTCCTTTGCTAGATTAGTGAAGTTCTCCTTCATTATGTTTTCAAATAGGTTTTCCATTTTTTGCTCTTCCTCTTCTCCTTCTGGTACTCCTGTAATTCAGATGTTGGAATTGAAGGCTCCTAAGCCTCTCCTCATCTTTTTGAATTTTTGTTTCTTCATTCTGTTCTGGTGGAATGTTTCCTTCTCCCTTATGGTCAAAACCATTGATTTGAGTCCCAGTTTCCTTCCCTTCACTATTAGTTCCCTATACATTTTCCTTTATTTCACTTTTCATAGCCTTCTCTTTTTCCTCTATTTTGTGACCATACTCAACCATTTCTGTGAGCATCTTGATTAACAGTGTTTTGAATTCTGTATCTGTAGGTTGGCTATTTCTTTATCACTTAGGCATATTTTGTCTGGAGCTTTGATCTGTTCTTTCATTTGGGCCATTTTTTTTTGGTCTGGGTGATCCTGTTACATAGTAAGGGTCGTAGCCTTAGGTACTCACCAGGGCAGGGCAACCCTCCTCACTGTGTTGTGGCACTGTATGTGTGGGAGGGGTATGAAAGAGAGCAATGCCACTTGCTCAGGTCAGCTGTTTTCAGTCATTTTCTCAGGTAACCACAGATTATTGGTACCTTCTGGTGCTGATTCCAGGGTGGGTGGGTTTGTGCATGTTCTAGAACCCTGTGGGTCTCTCCAGTGAACTCTCCTGTGATGCTGATGCTTGGAGTGTCTCCTGCCACCTCAACCCTCACAAGTTTTTCAGTCAGAGATTTTGAGACTTTATTTCTCTACACTGGTGCCCTGAGTTGTGTGGTCTGTCTAGCTTCCTAGTTTTTCCTTTTGGTTTATCCACAGGCAAATGTGGGACCTCCTGGTCTGCCAGCCACTGCCTTGCCTGCCCTGGTCCTCTAGCTGCGACCTTGCTGAGAGTCTTCTCCTTCCCAGCTGCCTGTCTCTGCCCCACCTACTGGTCTGGATGAATATTTCTTCTTTAACTCTTTGTTTGTTGGACATCCATACAAATTGATTTTCTGTCAGTTGCGGTTATTTTTTTTGTTTGTTTTTGAGTATGTTGTTGTCCTTCTTTGGTTGTGTGAGGAGACAAACTCCACCTATCTATGCATCTATCATGGCCAGAAATCTTCCTAACCGTATATTTTGAAGAGCACAATTTTTAAATTTTTAATAAAAAATTAAAATTAAAATCAATTAGTCCATTTGATTATATTTTCTTAAGGTGTGGGTTTTGTGTCATCTGTAGGAAATTGTCTAACTCTATGACATGTCCTATATTTTCCTGTAGAGATTTTAGAATTTTTTGAAGTTTAGCTCCTATATTTAGCTTCTATGTTCCATTTATATCATTTTTATATGTATTATGAAGCAATGTTTGAGGTCAATATTTTTTTCCCAAACTGATATCCAGTTGTTACAACTATCTTTGAAACAACTTTTTTTTCCCCATTGAATAGCCTTGGAAAGTTTGCCAAATATTAATTCACTATAAATACTTGCATCTGTTTTTGCCTACTCTGTTTTGTTTCATCAATATATATATGTTTATTCTTATGTCAATACTGTGCTCTTTTGATTATTTTACTTTTATTATAATTCTTGAAAACAAATAGCACCAGTCCTTCAAGCTTCTTTTTTTTTCAATTTGTTTTGGCTGTTCTCAGTCATTTTCATAGATTTTGACAACTATACCACTAATAGCTTCCCGCATTTCTTCTTCTTTATTCCTTTGATTCTTAAGCATCGGTCAGTGTATATTACTAAAAGACAACATTTCTTAGAAACTCTTCTTAAAGATTAAGTATGGTCATGTGAAAAATTTTTGGCAAATTAGATGCAAGTATAGAATTTCCAAGAAGGTTCTTTCATAGATAGGGGGAGGAACTAGTATTCATTCAGTTTTCCTTTACTTCTTTTTCCTCTTACTTGCTTACAATGTAGAAACAATGCCTAGAGTTTTAATGGATACCTGAAATCCTTTAGCAGTTTTTGTTTCTTTTTTTAATCTATGGAGCTACCAAATTTTTTCTGTGTTCTTTTATGTTAAATAAATAAATAAATAAACTATCTTGCTTAATTTACTGGTATTTTGTGTTATTACTGTTTTATATAACCAAATCATATAAAATATGATTTTTATATATTTATAAGTATTATATATACCAAAGGTCTGTCAGGTAAAAGTCCAGTCATTGTTAATACAATAAGAATGGTTTGTATGACATTGATGTAACCTGGCAGCCAAGGAGAGTGGATTGGAATGCACATGTGAACAATGATGATTTCACTGTACTATTGAGTGGAAGCAATGAATGCTGTTGAATGACCATGTGTACTGTGTGGCCATTGCATTCACAGTGACTGAGCAAGTAGAGCAACCAATCTGCATGCAATTTTGTGTTAAGCCTGAACATTGCTCTGTGGAAAATATTCAGATGATTCAGAAGGCTGCAGCTATGGGAAACCTGTGATTGGTAGCTTCATCACAACAACATGCCCTCTCGTGCATCACGTCTTATGTAGAGTTTTTTGGTGAAACATCAAATCACCCAGGTGACTCAGCCCCCCTATAGTTCAGAGTTGGCACTCTGCAAGTTCTGGCTTTTCCCAAAACTAAAGTCACCTTTGAAAGGGAAGAGATTTCAGACCATTGATGATATTCAGTAAAATATAATGGCGATTAGAAGACCTGTGAGGTTCCAGATACCTATTTTGAAGGGGACTGAAGCATCATTGTATTATGTATAATGTTTCTTGTATCTTCTTCAATAAATGTCTCTCTTTTTCACATTACATGGCTGGATACCTTCTGGACAGATCTCGTATTTCCTATTCACCACTTTAGAAGGGAGAAATTTTACCCTAGTCTGTTTCCAACATAGTGTAGATTTCATTTTTTTCTGTTTTTCTTGAGTTTATTTCCTAAAGGGAAGTAATTTAAATTCATTAAAATGAGAGCCCTAGATAATGATGGCTTATACTACCTTCAATGTATTATTTGTTTACATACCCAGCACAAATTCCTCTTCTACCATTTTTTAAATAGTCCCAGAGGATCATTGGTATATTCATTCCTTTCTAGTCAGCTCATGTACTTAGCAGAAAACTAATCCTTAGCTCCAGGTGGTCCTTTTGGCATATGTTATTAACATATTTTATTGTTCTCATCAAAGATAACTATTTACCCATGTGGTTTCTTTGTTCCTGCAGCTATTCTATGACTACCAAAACTGTACAAGACTTAGTGAAGACATGGCATCGCTAAGCAGCTGGATCAAAAAATTCTGTATCCCATCCCACAACCAGACTTTCAGTTATGTCAACCAATAAATCTTTTATTTAATCTAGTGTAAACTGAGTTGTCTGAGATATAAAGAGATCTGATTGGTAAATAATAAATTCTTTCATTAAACTCTTTAAGGAAGTAGAGAAAACCTGGGGCTGTAGGCACACAGAAGTCATTAGAGCTTTGTCTCTCGCTGCTTTCTCTTGGGATTTGTAAAACTCGATTGCTCAATATTCAGAATTTCTTTGATGGAAATAAAGTTTAACAGAATATGCCATTTATGCATGGGATTATTTCTAAACAAAAGTAATTGAAAAAGAGCAGATACAAGAAACACTCTCTACTGCCTCCCTATTAGCCTAAAAGCAGGACAGAAATTTCAAAGGTGTCCTTCCAGCCCATCTCTGACTGGATGAACAAAAGGTCATCACTGGAGATAATTTTAGATTCACCTGGGGGTGGCATTAGAGAAATCTGTATACCAAACTTTAATAACTAGCTTTTATTATTAGTTTGCCTTCCCACAGTTTGCTGACCTTGGAAGTTTACAACTGTTTTCCTTTGTCCTGTCATTTCTCCATAATTTTTATGTTCTCAAAGGTGCTATATAAACTAGAGTTCTAAGCAACCTCTTTGAGGTACTCATTTTTTCCTGGGTATCCCCAAGTTATATACATATATATGTTAATAAACATCTGTATGTCTTTTTCTTGTTAGTTTGTCTTTTATTAAAAGAGTCTCAGCCAAGGATTCAGAAGAGTAGAGAAAATACATTTTTCTTTTCCTACTAGAATATACCCCCAAGGAATTGGAATAATACCCTCAAATTTGATTTCTTCTCCCCACTTTGACAGTGGATTAACTACCTTGACATGAAGTTATTTTATTTTATTTGCATTTTTGCAAATCTCTTTTAATGTCCAGTTCAGCAGAGGACAGCTGGATTTTCATAGCTACTTCTTCATTGATTCTGTGGCAACATCACTTGTCAAGTAGCCTTTGGAAAATTGAAGTTACTTTAAATAGATTCTTCAGATCAGGAGATTTCATTTGAGGTATTTACATGCATATTTTTCTGTCTTAATTTGCTCAAATTGAAACTGAGCTACCAAAAATTCCTCTAAGGAAATTTTTAAAAATTCTCTCCTCAAATTTTATCTTTTGCTTTTAGCACTTCCTTCCAGAGTAGGCAGATGATATGCACAAATAAAAAAAAATGTGTATGATAGTATTAGAGAGACCAGTTAGAAGGGAAAAAAAACAACAATCAAAGGACATCCACTTTTTTCTCTATCTTTTTATTGTGGAATCAGAAAGTGCCCATCTGTTTTCTTCCTGGTAATTTCCCCTGTCCTTCCAAATTCAGGATATTAATAGTGTTCAATATTTCCTTATCTTACTTCAGACCACACTGCACTGGTCTCTCACAAATGAAAATTTTGTGAATAAATAGGTGGAGATGCATTTTACTAGTAAATCTGTATGTATACGTGGAAACAATTTTAGGCTAATTGGGATTTTACATATCTATAGTCTATAATAATAACATAGTTATAAATATTAATTTATTACTAAACATTCTTACATTATTTCATTTAAAACTCTTATTAATGTATACAAGAAAAGTGGTATTAACCCATTTTATGGGTGAGGAAATAAATACTCAGAGATTAAGAGATTTTCTTAAGATCAATCAGTTGTTAAGTGATGAAGCTGGGATTTGAATCCAACTACATCTGACTTCCAAATTTATTCATTTTATGCTTTGTCATGCCTCCTGTAATTTATAGTAAGTATTATGTCAAAATCCATCTTATGTATACAGTTACAATGTATAGAGGCTAAGAAATTGTCTGAGAGGAATGGATTAACTGTGTCAGGTTCTTATATTTGGTATATATTACTTGATACTATCACGGGGTACTGTTTAAATGGAATGAGTAGAACTGCTCAGAGAATGAGCAACATTTCAGAATTGAATTTCCGTGTGTAGAATAGTCTAAGGTTGGACACCAACATAATCTAATAAATTTGTGCTAATTTCTAAACAGTTAAGCAAAAATATTTTTTCCCAACTGTCTTAATTAATGGTTATAATCTTACTTTGAAGATAGTGGTTTAAGCAGTTGACAGATCCTTTTCTACTAATTGGACCAGTCACCTTTCAATTTTTTTAAAGAAGGGTTTTATTGATGAAATATTTGTGTCAGAGAAAACTTGATCTAAATTCAGGTTCTCCTAATTATTTATGGAGATTTAGGCAAGTTCACTGTCATTTTAAGTCTGCAAAATGGAGAAAATAGAATTAACTATGTATGATTATGTTTGAAAATTTGATAAAATAAAGGATCAGAGGTACAAGGCACTTAGGAAGCTATAGTTATTGTTATTGTTGCTCTCATACTGTTCAATATTGAAGGACTCCTTAACTGGAGTAATTAATTATGGCTAATAATCTGGTTCAGAGAATGAAGGGTTGAAATCTCTGGAAGAAAAAGAAACTTGTGTCCTCCCTTTGCTGGAAGTACTTACTGTGATAATCACATATCAAGGACATTGTAAAACAACCAGTCAACTTAATTTTTCCTGTGTTAGATGCATACATTTGATGGAAGCATATAAACCTAAATAAAGATCCAGGGTTTACAAAAATTAGGCATTTTAAAAATGTGATTTATGGCCTTTTGGATGGGAAATGTTAAAGGAAAGGGGCAACCTAAGTCATTTTAATTATTTATGTTTTTATTGCACCAGAGGAAGTCTCTGGTCCTCTCCAGCTTGGAGATACTTTCACTAATGCTGCAGGAAAAAAAAAACTTACGATAATGGAAGTCTCAACTCTTGTGTTGTTAACAGAAAACATTATTCATGCTCATCAAAGTGCTTCACGGAAGTCTGCTTAATGTGGTGTCTTTTCAGCTGAAAGTATGCTGACTACATTTTTGGTTTCTGCTAATGCATAGTAAACAAACAGCAGGCAGATTGGCTCATATCTTCAGTTCTGATTCTTTTTCCTTATCATTGCATTGAAGTTTACTTAAATGTTTATCTACTCACTTAATAAATATTTAGCACCAAATTCCAATACAGTCCCTGATGATAGAAAGGTTTCCTCCAAAGGACTCTAACAAACCTCAAAGGTAAGGGCTGGAGCCACACTGGCTCAGGGTCCAGAAAAACAGGTAACAGGTAACAAGTCAGAAGAGGTTTACTTTGATCCATTCTGGATATTCATACCAGAATTGGCCATGATGACAGTCCCTCATCACTTAATGCCTCTGCTCTCCACTCTCTGCAGTCACACTGGGATGATTATGCTGCTTGCTTTATAAGCAATTTATGGGAATCAAATAAGTTAATGCACTTGCAATTTCTGGCAGAAGTAAAAATATCTGAAAGAGCAGGTCATTAGTTTTCCTGTCTTAATTACACTCTCCACATTTTTTTATCCACTCCTCTGGTGTGTTCCTCAGCAAAGACATGCCTAACAGTATGTGTTTTTGCATGTGATGGGGTGAGAAAAAGGGGGAAATTAGGAGGGAGGGACACAGGATTTAGAACTTGCAGTACTGCACTTACACAAATAATAATACCTTGCTACAGAAGATTTGTTTTGCTTGCTTCCACTTATTTTGGTTCTCAGTTTACAGTTGGACAGATTTTTTTTTTTAGTGTTTGGGAGAAACAGTCAGTGGCTTAATAACTGTGGAAAACTTTGTTGGCATGGGACTACTCAAACCAGCTCCCTGCAGTGGCTATGAGATCTTTACTTCATTCTTCCAGCTGGCTTTTTAAATGTTCCCTTCATTTCCAGCTCCTCAACTTTCCTATTCTAAGCAGATCACTTTGGGACTTGCATCTTCTGGTGTCACTATGAACAACTTAATATAATGGGAAAGACAGCCCAAAAGAAGAAATGATATTATTATAGTCACCTTTTATATTTTCCTCCTTCCTTTTGTTTATAGCAGTTGCACTGAAAATGAATGGCAGGTTCTGTGGATAAAAAATATCAGATGACTTATGTAATTATTTTGTAAAAAACTTATATTGAAGTATAGTTGACATATAATAAGTTGTACTTATTTAAATTATACAATTTGGTGAATTTTTCATTGTGTGCACTCAGATAATGAATATATGTACTCCAGACCCCAACAATTTCCTCATGCCCCTTGGGAATCCTCAGGCAACTACAGATTGCTTTCTGTCATTATAGATGTTTGCATTTTTTAGAAATTTATACAGAATACATATACATTATATAATATATACTTTTGTTGTTTTGGCTTTTTTCACTTAGCCTAAGTATACTGAGATACATCCACACTACAGCATGTATGAACCATCTGTCCTTTTTATGGTTATGTGGTATTCCATTAATGAATGTATGAATGTACCATAACTTGTTTATTCATCCAACTATTGATAGATATTTTATTAGTCTGCTAGGGATGCCATAACAAAACACAGGCTGGGTCACATAAACAACAGAATTTTATTTTCTCACAGTTCTGAAGGCTAGAAACTGTGTTATCATTTCTATGATAACTAGCTCAAGGTGTGGTCAGATTTGGTTTTCCATGAGGCCTTTCTTCTTGGCTGTGCATGTGTAACCCAGATGTCTCTTTGTGTGTCCAAATTCCCTCTTCTTGTAAGGATAGTAAGGTTAGATTAAGGCCCACCCACCCAAATATAGTCACATTCAGAATTACTGGGGATTAGGATCTCAGCATGAATTTTGGGGGAATACAATTTAGCCAATCACTGACATTAAGGTTGTTTATGGTTTTTGGCTCTTACAAGTAAGCTGCTGTGAACATTTGTATATAGGGTTTTCTATGTATTATCATGTGGAAAGCATTATGCTAAGTGAAATAAGCCAGGCGGTGAAAGACAAATACCATGATCTCACCTATAAGTGGGACCTAATCAACAAAACAAACAAGCAAGCAAAATATATGAGAGACACTGAAATAAAGAACAAACTGTTGGTGGGTTTCCTTTGTTGGTGTGTTTCCTCTTCCAGCAGGTATACTGGTGTTCACAGCTCCCAGGTACTCTTGTATGTGGTCAGTTTGGGGGAAAGGTAAAATCCATTACAACAGTGGGAGTGTATTCTAGAGTATTTAAAGTACTAACCCACAGAGATGGGAGATCCTTTGGGTATTGATAGTGTTAACTGTGATATTTCACCTAACTAGTCACTTTTAGAAAGGGTGCAGAAAAGAGAAGACTGTTGTTAGTGGAGGGTAACCAGAGGGGAGGGGAGAGAGGGGCAATGGGGGAAAATAGAGTAAGGATTTTCAAGGAACAGGTATGAAGGTCCCATGGACAAAGCCAAAAGGGGATAGAATCGAGAGTTGGAGGTGGGGATGGGTGGGGTGAGGGGGATTGGTGGGGTGGAAATGGAGACAACTATACTTGAACAACAATAAACAGAAGAATTACATTAAAAAATGCTTAAAGATTTTATTTATTTATTTTTAGACAGAGAGGAAGGGAGGGAGGAAGGAAGGGAGGGAAACTTCAATGTGTGGTTGCCTCTCATGCGCCCCCAACTGTGGATGCAGCCCATGACCAGGCATGTGTCCTGACTGGGAATCAAACTGGTGACCCTTTGGTTCTCAGGCCAGCACTCAATCCACTGAACCACACCAGCCAGGGATACATCAAAAATGTTTAAAGCAAGTAGTAGACATCCAACCAGGAGAGCAGTTGAAAAAATCTTTATTTTAATAAAAAACACTTCAACCCTCAGCATTTCCATGTGGTTCTATGGTAAACTGTTGGGAACCACCCTGCCTGGTTTCAGAAGCTGTAGCCTCTCCTCCCAGCCCACCCGCCTGCACCGTGGCTAAGGCTGAGTGAGCAACCTTGGGATCATAAGCCACTAAGGAGACAAAGCTTATCTCCCTGGCAGGGGCTAACCGCCTCTGCCCCTTTTACTTCACCCTGTCTGTCCCCCAGTGCATGATTGGTTAGCTGATGATGGGTAAGATTCCTCAAGGGAGGGATGACCTAAGACTGGCATGATCATGGGGACCCCCCAGAGAAGGACTTGGGGGGCTATAGCAAAAGGGGTGATGAACCCTCGCCCCTTGTCTTTGACATAGCCTGAGTCCTCATTCTGTCTGAGACAAGTCTCATAATCTCTTGGCTGCCTTACTTCCCTACCTGACTTAAGCCTGAAACAATGATAGAGGGCAATGCCTCCCTGTGCTGGAAAGGGCAAGTTCCCTGGGGTGATCAGGCCTAAGAAAGTATACATAAAATCCTGTGAAACCTGTTTAGCTAAGAATGCTCTTAATTTTCTGATAAGGGTCCAAGCAGGATATGAGTTTGTTTCCCAAAGTTTTATAGACCTTTAGCTAACAGACCCTGACTCAAAATAAGCCCTCTTAGTTCTTTGTATGTTTATCTATTGTTTGATACTTACTGCCTGACAATGATTGATGAGCTTTACCTATATTCCTGTGCAAAATGAACCCAATGAAAGCCCATTGAGAAAAAGGCTCTTGGCTCTTCTCCTTTGAGAGAATGGCCACCTTTCCTTCTCAAGCAGATCATGTCTTGGTAGATTTAGTCTCATCCGAGGTAGACAAGGGGCTCTGTGGGCAAAGCTCCCCCACAGCAAACAATAAAATGTAATGATTTTGTTGGTGATTTTCACATTCATTGTCCATATTAAATTACTGCTTATTTCTTCTTTTCCGACTTACCAGTTGACTCACTGAGATCCTCTGAGGAAAGCAATGCCAAGGTAGAATGATAAATATGCTCATTACTTGCCCCAAGAGAAATCTATACCTGGGTAAAGGCAAGATCTATTTATTTATCATCAAGAATAATGTTGTATTATTTGTCTTTTTCAAGACAATCCCTTGAGTTTAAACATTTATTTAATTTTGTTTTAAAGATAAAATGTTCATCTTTCCTATTTTTACTCCTTAGTGTTTCATACCACATACAACAATTTAGTTCAATTTTCATAGTGATAGTGTGTCGTGTCTTCTCCCAAAATAAACTAAAGTAGACTCCTAGAATCTCCAGGGTTTGCTCACATTTCATAATGAATTTTCAGCAAGACTTCATTTCTCCCACTCTTGCTTTATTTTTGGCTTGGCTTTTGTTTTTCTTTGATAATGTCATAGATAATTTTTCCCAGCAGCTGTGTGAATCATACTACTTCTTTTCTGTTTTCACACCAAGGATAATAGCGAGCTGAAGAAATTGCAATATCTCTTCAGAAAAATGCACATGGTCATGCCTGAATTTTTATTTTATTTCTTATCACACAGAGTTATGAAGGGCTCTCATTGTGAGTAGGGCTGACTGCCAGAGTTTTCCCTGAATTTGAAGATTTCCTTCATTTCTGCTTTACCCCCAAATTTCCTGGAAACACACTAAGTCATGGTTCTTGAAATGTAATTTTTTCTAATAAAAATGGGATTTTCTGATAATTTTATGTTAAAGTGGACAAAACTGCTGATATTACTGAGAGAGAAATACAAAAATTTCAGAAGTTTAATCTTCATAAGAACTGTTTTTGTAATTTCTCTGTTTCTTCACTGGGTGACTCAAGTTTTATCAATTTTTATGTTGTGCATATTTTTTAAAACAACCAACAGCCATTCCTCATTTTCTATGAAACTACCTGGTCTCGGAAAAAGTACTCTGTCACATGGAGGTATCATATACCTCTGTTATAAATCTTGTCAATGAGTGAACCAACAGTTTCAAGGTTGGGAGACTTAAGACCAGTATTAAAATGATTAATTGAACAAATGAGTGTGCTAAAAATTTGGCAATTGTTAGTGCTAATGTGATAATTTTCAAAAATTTAATTAATGAGAATAAATGTGGCCATCAAGGATATATAATAAAAGGTCTGTAAAACCTGAGTGTCTTTAGAAGTATTTTTACCCAATCATGCATTAATTTTGAGGAGAGAGTTGGCACATGTAAAATTCTGAATACACAGGTCAGCAAAACAGTGATGCCATATTTAACCCTCCTGTCAGCAAATGGAATGGTGCAAACATAAAAAAGTCCTTTTATGTCATTTTTCTTCTCTGGTCCGATCAATTGTGGTAAATGTTGCACCTCTTGGTCATAATTCATACAGAGTCTTTACTATTAAAAAAGTTAACAATCCAATTGTGCATAAAAATCAGTAATTTTCAGGTGGTTTTAGATCCTTCACTGTAAAAGCTCCTTAACAACTTGTTTTAGGCAAGTTTATTGCTTTATCCTCTTCACCTAGGATGACACCCAGTTCAGAGGAGGTGCTCAATAAATATTCTATTAAATAAAGAATAATATCTTATTTTTAAATATATTTTATTGATTATGCTATTACAGTTGTCCCATTTCCCCCCTGCACTCCCCTCAACCCTGTACACCCTCTCCCACCCACATCCCCCTCCTTTAGTTCATGTCCATGTGTCATGCTTATAAGTTCTTTAGCTTCTACATTTCTCATACTATTCTTACCCTCCCCTGTCTGTTTTCTATCTACCATCTATGCTACTTATTCTCTGTACCTTTTCCCCTTCTCTCCTCCTCCCACTCCCCTGTTGCTAACCCTCCATGTGATCTCCCTTTCTGTGGTTCTGTTCCTGTTCTAGTTGTTTGCTTAGTTTCTTTTGGTTTTGCTTTAGGTATGGTTGTTAATAATTGTGAGTTTGCTGTCCTTTTACTATACATGTTTTTTTTTATCTTCTTTTCTTAAATAAGTCCCTTTAACATTTCATAAAATAAGGGCTTGGTGATGATGAACCCCTTTAACTTGACCTTATCTGAGAAGCAGTTTATCTGCCCTTCCATTCTAAATGAAAGCTTTGCTGGATAGAGTAATCTGAGATATAGGTCCTTGCCTTTCATGACTTGGAATACTTCTTTCCAGCCCCTTCCTGCCTGCAAGGTCTCTTTTGAGAAATCAGCTGACAGTCTGATGGGAACTCCTTTGTAGGTTACTGTCCCCTTATCTCTTGCTGCTTCTAGGATTCTCTCCTTCATTTTTATCTTGGCGAATGTAATTATGATGTGCCGTGGTGTGTTTCTTCTTGGGTCCAACTTCTTTGGGGCTCTCTGAGCTTCCTGGACTTCCTGGAAGTCTATTTCCTTTGCCAGAATGGGGAAGTTCTCCTTTATCATTTGTTCAAATACGTGTTCAATCTGTTGCTCTTCCTCTTCCCCTTCTGGTACCCCTATAATTCAGATGTTGGAACATTTAAAGAGGTCCTGGAGGTTCCTAAGCTTCTCCTCATTTTTCTGAACTCTTGTTTCTCCATTCTTTCCTGTTTGTTTCTTTCTTCCTTCTGGTCCATTCTATTGTTTTGAGTCCCAGTTTCCTTCCCATCACTATTGGTTCCCTGTGCGTTTTCCTTCATTTCTTTTATAGTAACCTGCATTTGTCCATCTAATTTCTGCCCCAAATCAACCAATTCTGTGAGCTTCCTGATCACCAGTGTTTTGAACTGGGCATCTGATAGATTGGCTATCTCTTAGTCGCTTAAAAGGATGAGTCCTGGGGCATTGATTTGTTCTTCTGTTTGAGCCATCTCTCTCTCTCTCTCTCTCTCTCTCTCTCTCTCTCTCTCTCTCTCTCTCTTTTTTGTTTTTGGTCTGGTTGCTCCAGTTATGATGAGAGGTGGAGCCTTAGGTGTTCACCAGGGCTGGGCACCCCAGTCACTAGATTGTGACATTGTATGTGGGGGCGGGGTCGAGAGGGAACAATGGCAGTAGTTCCATTCTCCTGGGATCTCAGTCCCTTCTCTGGGATCCTGGGTTGTGCCCTCTGCCCTGGTATACAATCGCCACCTCACTGGGTCTGCCAGTTGCCGCTTGTGTACTCAGGGTCCACCTGCTGCGATCTTGCACACCCCAGATGCCTTACGTGCCCCTGATTGCCTTATGCACCCAACTCTCTCTGCTCTCCATACCTGGACCTGCGCCTGGCTGTTTGTCTCCACCCCTCCTACCGTTCTGGATGAATGGGTCTACTTCATCTTCTTGGCTGTCCGACTTCCATTCAGATAAATTCTCTATCAGTTCTGGGTGTTATTCTGCCTCTAAATTGTTGTTTCAGTCTTGGTTGTGCGTGGAGGTACGGTGCATCCACCTATGCCTCCATCTTGGCTGGAGGTCATCAAGACCTTATTTTTAAGGATGCTCATTGATCTTTCCCCATCATGTCAATAGCTCTCTTGAAACCAGGTGAAATAAAACATGATTTAAATCTGTTTTCAAGAAACTATTGGCTCATTAGAAATTAATTCAAATCTTAGCTTTAATCAAGTTTCTCATCTCTTTTTGAGGGTTTTGGAGACTCTGAAATCCTGCCCACAACCTGACCCTCTACTCTGACTCAGAAAGGCTCTTTCTGAGCCATCTTGCTGCCTTTGACCCTGCTAGCAAGGTCATTTCCCTGAACACAAGAGCTGCTTGGACATCAGAGTGATACCTGCTCCTGGATCTCCTGGATTTCCCATTGTCACTTGCAGACCTGTTTTGGGGGAATTGTGTTCCTGGGATTGAGTCTACTTGGTGAACTAGCTAATGTCTCATGTCATCCTACTGGGTACTAGGTTGTTTGCAATCTCAGCTCTCCCAACCTTGCTGTCTCTACAGTGGTACATCCAGACTGCATCCCCTCTCAACCTATACACTTTTTAAATTTAGTAAATTAGGCTTAAGGGACACTAACAGCTATTGAAGTATGCCAGGGCTCTTCCACCTGCCTCTTCAGAACTCTCGATCTGTCTGTTTCCACTTTGTTTCCTGTTCACTGGAGAGTCCTGTGTCCTGTATGCCAAAGGCATCTGAAGTCAAGAGTCTTCCTTGCCTGACTCCCTCCTCTGGCCTATTGCTCATTTCCTACAATCATCTTGCTCTGGCTACCTCTGATCTACAGGCTTCTTTTTCCTTGCCTTCCTCTTCCTCTTCCCTCTCTTCCTCCCAGGATTGATCCTTTCCTTGCTCTCCTTAGTGGGAATATTCCTCAGTGTCATTAGTGCCCAGCTTAGGCACTACCCTCTTAGCTTCCTGGACCTCTGTAAATAAGCCTTCATTAAGCCCTCTCTACACCACTCACACAAATGAGCCTCTACTTCATGCTACAGGCCTGGCAGAACCCTGAAGGTAAAACTGATTTGATCTTGGAAAGCCAGGATGCCAGGACTCTTAGAGCAGCTAAGTTCCCTTACAGAACCCCCAAAGCTAGTTTTGTCCTATTACCATCTGTTTTACTGGTGTTAGTATGGCAGTAATTTTTCCTGGTACACAAGGCAGTACAGGCAAAGTTCCATTTTTTCATGTCATCTACCAGGAAACATGGGCCTGGTGCTTGCTTCCATGATTGTACAGGAAAGAAGATTCCGCAGGCCTAACACCTCCTCCTTCCCTTTCTCCCTCCTTCCCTTTGCAACTCTCTCCATTTCTTCCTTTGCCTTAATATTTTTGGTTTGTCTTACCTCATAAATAAAAATGAATAAAGTATCCTAGCTTATAATATCCTAGTTTTTCATTAGTCTTTCAATGTCACTAATAAACTGTCACTAATAATAATGATAGTAATAACAATAAAATAAAAATCTTAATTTCCTTATATGAAAAGAATTTCCTTTATAGCCTTACTGTATTTTTTTATTTCAATTAACTGTGCAAATTGAAAGAGACAAGTTAATGGCTTAGAAATGAACCTTCCCAGAGTGGTGATAAATGTGAGAAAACTAATCAAGAATAGCAACCTTTCCACAAGGAGCTATACTACCCTAAAATAAATTTACTTTACTTTTTATTCTAATCCAAATAGTCTTGGAACAATACTATTTTAAAAGGAGTTTTGTTTGTTTCTCTGAATAACTGGGACATTTGGTCACTCAGAATATCAGTCCTGGAACTTAATATACATGATTACAAATTGATTACATTTTCAATCAGCTTCTCCCAATAACTCTGACTTACTTTATTCCATATCATAGATGCTCTTTCTCATGTCCTAGAGTGATAACCCTTGTAACTGGACAGTGGGTCCCTTAGCCTGGGACTATATCTCTCTCTTTCTTGCCTCTGTTCTCATTGCCAAATGATATGCCTGGTACAATAGGTACTTTGTGTTTCTCAGAAGACACACACACTTCTCAAGACCCACATAAAAGGCACAATTCTCTGCAGACCTCTTCTGAGTTAGTACTAAGTTAGTACTTTGAACTCAAAAGTGTGGAGCCTCTATTTCTCATAGTTACATATTGGAGAAATGGGGCTCCCTTATTTAATGCCACTGAAGACAGGATATATCTAGAAATAGCTCCTAAGTCAATAAATAATCTATTTACCAAAGCTGAAGGAGTTTTCTGAATGAGAAGAAAATATTTTTCTTTCAGTCAAGAGCTTGACTGTTTAAACTAGCCTCTGGGTGGGGGGTGGCTGCCCTGCAATCCCCTCTGATGCTTGGACAGTCTATAAATTGACCAAAGATTTAACTACATCAAGAAAAATGTTTCATAGGATAATCAGCAGCTTTGAAACAAGATGCAGTGAATTTTCTGACTGATGCAGAATTTATAGCATTTCTAAGTAATTTTGTAATCTTTTGGGGTAGGCTAAGTTTGCAGTGGTACTTTGTTCATTCCAGGTTGAAAAAACAGACAAAGAGGTCTTCTGTGCTTAGTTACTGGCTAATGTATCTAAACCCTTCTTGGCCATTCAAAGGGTTTTAGAGGGTTTCTTCAGAAGTAACTGGCAGTCTGTCCTTGTGTTCAGGTGAAGTTATCGTTTTGCATGTTATGTTGTTGTAAGGTGTTTTCACTGAGTGAACTACCAGGATGTATGGCTGCTTTTTCCTGCCCATGCATTTAGACATAAGTCATTCCCTATCCTGAAAGGGGCCTGGTAATGATGCATTTGTCTGCCTGTGTGCTTGTATTTTAGGAGGGCCTTAGGAGAACCCTGTGATCACCAGCCTTGCCATCTGTGGCAGCAAAAAATAGCCTGTTTAGCTCCATCTCCATGGCAGCACTGTGGCTCTCCCACTGAAGCTTTTTGTATGATGGACATCCTGGATATACCTCACTGATCAGAGGACAGCTGGGCACCAGGAAGCTTGGTTAGGTCATCAGAGAGTGTTGAAATCAGTTAAAATGTGGTGTTTCTTACACGTTGAGGCTTTGTGTAGGGTACAGTAGAAATTGCAACTTGTTTTACCCATATAGTCCTTGGGAATGGTGGCTGTATCATCAATGAGGAAATTGAACTCCCTAAAGCTAAATCACAGCCAGATGGTGGTGGAGTCAGAGTTCGAACTCTGATATCTGATTTCTGAGCTGTCACAGCTGCAGGGAACCACACTATCTCCATTCTCTGGACTATGCTGGTGTTTTCTGTTCTCTTCTGCTCCAGGAGGGTCTTGGAGGCACCGCAGCCAGGAGTTCTCTTGACTTCTGACTTCCTTTGGGTTTGGCCAACTGGAAGCCCCAGCAGGAAGGAGATAGGAGGAAAGAAGTAGAACTAGGTCTTGGATGTGTTTTCTGGCTGGTTCCAGGATGGCTGTGCCTCTCTACTGAAGGTCCTAACTCCCTTCATAGCCCTCTCTGTTCCTAAGCCCTGGCAAGTGCCTCCACCCCTTCCAGTTTAGGTTTCAGTCATTAGTCCTAGGGTCTTTTAAGGCCCTTATGGTTTCTGTATTCTATTCCCACAGCTTTATAAATAATCCCTCACTAAATCTTTCCCACACTGCTGCTCAAGCCCTTGCTCTGTTAACTTAGTAAAAGGCCAAAGTGAAAAGCAACAAGCCTTTATTTGAGATCCAAAAGAATAATAACTCTTTAGGAAGCACTGATTCAGGCAGAAACCCTGCCCCGACAGTGCTCTGATGAGAAGGGGAAGGCGAGGGGTATTTATGAGGAAGGAAAGAGGAACAATTACATCAATAGAAGGAAGAAATTTCTATAGGTGCAGATAAGCTAACATAGTAATGTTAATTCTAAAGAATGTTTTAATTTATTATTTCAATGTTTATAGTCTAAGGTGGTTTAATTTTGTGGTGGTGTTTTGAATTCTTATTTGTATTTCTTTTTTTATTTTTTTTAATTACATTTACATTCAATATTATTTTGTCTCTGGTGTATAGCATAGTGATTAGACAATCATATACTTAACAAAGTGTTCCCCTACAATATTTCCAGTACCCAACTGGCACTAAACATAGTTATTACCATATTAATGACTATATTTCCTATGCTGTACTTTACAGCCCCATTACTATTCTGCAACTACCAATCTGTACTTCTCAATCCCTTCACCTTCTTTACCCATCCCCCCAATTTCCCTCCCCTCTGGTAACCATCAATCTGTTCTTCTAAAGAATATTTTTAATTTTCCATCCAGTAGTACTAATATCTACTTTTTGTGTACCTTTGCAAACAGTTGTGTGGGATACAATGCTTCTTTAGGCCCAGTCCAAAGGTCATTTTGCCCAGTTTTAACATGCCAAAGTTTTGAGGCATAAGATGTGCCAGGCCATTCCTTTGGGAATTCCAATTCCATTTTAACATGACCCCTTTGATATTATTTTTTACACTGCTCTGCTGGTACTCAGCACAGTGATGCTTTCACTGTACTGTAATTTACTTAATGATGTATTCAGATCTTATGAAGTATTGTTACCAAATTTGTTCATTTGAAGAGGTCTCAGCTATCTTTTGGGAAACAATAATTAAATGCCTTAGGCATGATTGATTAATATTCTCCTTTTAAGATATGAAGGTATCAAAATTATAATTTCCTCTATATATAACACCAAGTGATGAAGGAATGGATCAGCTAATTTATAGGCAAAAATGTATCCTTCAGATCTATTTATTAGTACATTTTTGTCAGAAAAATAGAACCATGCTAATCCAATGTGTTTCAACCTGGCTTCCAGCAAACACCATATTTCAGGTACTAACTAACACCTTTTTCTATTATGCTTTCTTCCTGTTTCTAGCTGTTTTGCTCCTACTGCAACCTTCTTGAAGAAATGAGTTAATTTCATTCTGCCTGGCTGATTTTGCTAGACAGATTCTTTTTTTCACTGAAGACAATAGTTTTTCCTTCTAATTGAGCTGTGCTAGAGCAAATGCAGTGATTTGCATAAGCATCAATAATGGTCTTTATGTTCAGAAACATTAATTCCTACCCTTTTGTTCCCTGCTCAGCATTTTGGGGCTTTGAAGTGATGTGACACAATAGACTGACAAAACTGATAATCAGTACTAGTTAAAACAACACAACTTTACCTGCACCCCCCACATACTGCACAGAGATTAATGGCTGAAACCAAAACTTGATAAGGAAATAAGCATATGAACATCCACAGCTTTTATTTCTCTGTGTGTGTGTGTGTGTGTGTGTGTGTGTGTGTTTTGAGACAGTGATACTTGACTGCTTTTAACTTCCTACTCCTTTGCCCACCTTCACCCTGAAGAACACCCTAGCCAAAAAACAAACAAACAAAAACCAAGGCACTAAATGCACTATCCCTTTTTGGTTAAGATTTCAAGTTAAAATAGGAACTGTGATTTTTGGAATGCATTTCTTAGACTCACTCAAGATGCCTTCTAAAATTCAGGTATGAATACAGTTTGGGAAGTTATATCTTCTACAGAATTACTGAAATACCAATGCTTTATAACTTTCTAAATAAATGTTTCATATCACAAATAAAATATTTCAAATAAACATAATTTGGGTCATTGTACTGATGGTGGAAATTGTTTTATTTCACAGGACTGCAAGGAAAGCATTCTATATACCCTTATATGGGAGTCTGTTTTGTGGTAAGATTTATATGAGTAGAAATAGAAGGCTGCACCTGGGTTCCAATGTCTCACCTCTGTCCATCCTGCCATGGAACAAGTCCAAATGTGTCTTCATTAAGGCCAAAACAAAGGCTAGTATCCAGAGTTTTTGTGTTATGTTAAAGCTTAGTCCTGTGGAGCCCGTGCGGTCTTCCCCAGGCCCCAGATAGTTGCTAAACCTGAATGGTTAATACCTCCACCTGCTGATCCTGACAATCCCGTACTGGAGGGCAGGTTGTTCCCTACATGGGAGAGAGGACTGGTGTTAATTGCCTTGGTGGGGCAATGATGTGATCCCCTGAGTGTGTGAAGATGTAGCTTTCTGGTTAAACAGACTTATGCTTCCTAATTAATTATGCTTAATAATCTCTAATTTCATTTGCTTCCTTTCTTTATTAATATCTAGCTGCCTATACTAACAACAATCCATTTAAAAGAGGAATTATGACTTTTTTATTTCTCAGAAATGTACCATCTGATGGTTTCTGCATTACTGGGGTTTGAAGAGAACAGAAGTCACACCTGTCTGTCTTTATTGTGTAACACATGGAACTTAATCCCTACTAGACAAACTCATGGCCATTTTGTATATTGATATATGTAGTGTCTTTCTAATGCTAGGCTGGCTTGAAGGGAAACTGATTGAGACATGGGAAACCCAGCATCCAATTCTGCAACTTGATACCAGAAGACAAGTTAAGTGGGCAGCTCTTTCACCTTTTTTTCCTTGATTGAAAGGGGCAGACAGCATTAGTGGGTTTCCAAATATTTTAATGAAAAACTTTTCTTTGAAGGAACACAGTCACCAGGTACATACAACTAATATATTTGAATTTGTATTTAACAGAATTGTGAACAAAGAAGGAATCTCACTTACCTACCCCACTTCCCACCTATGTTCCTCCTACTGTATCACCTAAAAGTCTGAGGTCCTGGATGAGAGACCTTGGCCTTCCATGACTTCTGCCTTCCCACATTGTTAGATGCCCTTCACTTTCTATTGAAGTTAACTATCATGCATATATAAGCAGTTTAGTGGACAAACCATAATTAATAACATGTACTAGGCAGCACATCTTTTATGTGGATGAGGAATTGCTGAATAATATTGGGAGAACAATAAATCCCAAGTAAAGCTACAAAGCTCTGTGTTAAGAAAGGTAACAACCTGGACTGGCTGTGCTATTTTGGTTGTACTGCAAACCAGAATTTAATCAGAAAGGTTGGAGGAGAGAATATTTACATATCATTTCATTTTAATCTTTACAAAAATTATCTGTGTTAATAGCATGTTTTCCTTTTTATATGACTAAATTGAGGCTCAGATAATTTGGCAACTTTTACAAAGTCAAACAACCAGTTAAGAGACAGAAACCTTCCCAGAGTTTCTCAGTCTAAACTCTGCTCTTTTACTGTTTTCTGTGGTGGTCATGAAAAGTGAGACGTCTGAGGAAAATTGAATGAACTTTCCAGATTGATGAATGAGCTGTGCTTGAATTAACCACCATGCTGAATTTTGTGGTCTTTCCTTCAAAGGGTGTTATTGACCAGTCACTTGCTGCTACTCACTTGTAAATATATGGCTTGTGTTTTTCTATCAAATACTGTTACCCAATGGTAAGGGTCAAACAGTCACCGAAGTTATTCTTCCTGTTAGAACTTAAAAGAGAATAAAGAGGTCTCTGTGTTTAACAAAAATATCTTCAAGAAAAGGGTGGGTTAGGGAATGGTGGCCTGGATGCAATAGTATTTACCTTCTGGAAACAGAAAAATTCTTTATGTTTTCATTGTTCTGTCTTTCTCTTTTTTTCTCTCTCTAATACTTTATATTTGTCATAAGTATAAAGGGAGAAAACTATATTGATTAACTTTGAGTTGAGGGTATAATTTAAAAAAACTGTAAGTATGAGTAATAAATCACACACTGTATTGATTGAATGAAAACTTTCTTAGATATTGTAATGACTTAAAGCAGGATAGACTCAGAGCAAAACCTTTTTCTTCAAAAGGTTTATTTAATGATATTAGAGAATACAGAATAAACATATAATTTAACCAGGCTTTTGTATCAGAGGTCAAAATTTACTTTTTTGAAGAGATTACTATAAGCAAGTGAGAGAAACTAACAGAGGGATATTTATGCATCTAGTATTAATCAACATTATCGGCATAGTTTTTCTAAGTGTGGGCAACTAACTACTGCACCAGACTTCGATGAGCTGCTAGATAAAATTTAGATTTTGGGAGTACTAGCACATATATATAGAATCAAAATTTTTGGCTGTTAGGTGTTAGAACAGGCATTGTAAATGAGCACCGTAGGTAATTGTAGTGCACTCCAAAGCTTGAGAAAGAGTTGCAATGTGGAAGTTAGGCAGAACTGAATTCAAATCCCTACCTTATGGCCAGTATCTGTGTGATTTTTGAAAACCTTTTTTAATTGAGATATTATTGACATATGAAATTATTATTTTTAGGTGTACAACATACCGATTTAATATTTTCAATATGCTATTGTGAAATAATCACCATGATAAGTCTAGTTGACATCCATTACCACACATATTAACAGATACAAAGTTTTTCTTGTGGTGAGATTTTCATGATCTACTCCCTCTTGATATCAACTTTATAGGATTGATGTGAGTAATTGTGAAAACATCTAATTGGTATATCACTGGGATTTAGAAAAGATTAGCTATTATTACTTGAGGATAAGCTTTGTGACAGAGCCACAAATAGGGCTAAGCACAGTGTAGCCTCAGTAAGTTCTACCATATACTCTCGCAGTGTGTATAGGAAGGCATTTTCTCTTGGACCTTAAATAAAAGATGTGATGAGACTTTCCCCACATGTTTTCAGAATGATTCTGAAGAAGGAATGGCACAGAGAGGTGTGAGCATCAGAAGCAGTCTGATCCCAGGACCTCAATGGGATACTTTATGTAAAAATATATTTCAACATCTGTCATGGAGATTGTAATTTATTCATCAAGATTTATTATTGTGAACATAAAATGAGGAGGGTGAAACTTCTTGCAGCTCATGATCACCTATCCAGAGCAGAAAAGCACTGTGGGATGGACAGAACAAGAACTCTTCTCTAGGGGAGGAGACAGGCAGGAGGGCAAGGCTAAAAATAAAGCATGGATTTTGCCCACTCAGTTTTATCTGAACCTGGTTTCATTTCATTTGTTAAATCTGATCTACTGAAATTAAACTGGACTTGAAACCAAAAGGTGAATTTAAATAAAGTGTGAAGCAAGTGTGAATTAATATAAAGTTGAGCTTGAGCAGTAAAGAAGATATTTTTATATTGGCATGAAGTGACATCCATTACAAAGAGAAAAGTCAACACAAAGTTGCATTACTTTCCTTCTTTTTGCTGCACATTATGCTTTAATTTTCAGGACCATCTGATGGAAGAATACATTGACTTTTAAAATTTACAAAAGTTTGTCTAGGCAAACCATTTCCTTAAGTAGATGGCCAAATGTTAAAAATATTACTTTTCATATCACTTATAATTTTATCACAATACACATACCAAAGTTTGGTGACACTTCAGTAAAAATTTTCTTTCAGAGTAGAATTTTTCCCTAGGGTGGAGGTAACTTTACTATAATTAGTATTAGTATAATTATTCACATAGAATTATTCACATAATTCTATGTGAATAAGATGTGCCAACAGTGTGATAATTTAAATGTATGAGGGGGACTCCCCAAACTGGAATTTATTTATAAAAAAAAGTGTATTTATTCTTAATGTTTAAACTTCAGCCACTTTCAAAGTACTCTCCATTTGATGCAATACACCTATTAAGACATTTTTTCCCACTGCTCAAAACAGTTTTTGAACTCATTGATTTTGATGACTTTTAGTGCTTTTGCCATTTTTTTGTTTCACCTCTTCCACATAGGCAAAATGTTTCCCTTTCAATACTTTTTCATCCAGGGAAACAAACAAAAAACATCTCCTGGATCAAGATGGGGTGAATAAGGATGGTGGGCACAGGGGTCATGCCATTTTTGGCCAAAAACTGCTGAACACTCAACACAGTGTGAGCAGGTATGCTTATAAATCACCCATCATGAAATGGGCAAACATGTTCAAAGAGGCTTCAAAAAAAATTCACTGAGGCAAAATGCAACCTCTCATAACAATGCCAACTGGTACACTGATACAGATGGGTTCTTAGAACACTCACTTATCAGAGGAGGCCTGTAGTACAAGGGAACAGCCCTTCAGAAGATAATTTGTTTTTGGGGGGGTCCCCCCTCAATTTTAACAAAATCCAAAAATGGATGAATGCATAACCTTGCTGCTGAGATCACTGAAGCTCTTCCAAAATCTAGTTTCTTTTAGTGATTTAAAATAAAATAAAAATTGTGTCAAAAAACAGAAGTAGGAGAGTTTAACACATTTTTCTTAGTTCATGATAATAAAACATGTAATAAGTACATACATAGAACATTTGTGTGAAACAATAAAGTTTACCAAATAGGTCTAAAATATATTGAAATGTATACCTTATAAATGAACACTGGAATTTCAGTTCAAACATTCATAGAACATTTATAAAATCTAGCAGTATATTAGATTAAAAAGAAATATAATTATAAATAAGACAATAAAAATTGTGTATTTTTGGTTATGTAACAATACTATAAATAAGTACCAACCATTAAAAAAGTAAAACCCCAACCATTTTGAAATTATAAAAACATCTGGAAAATAACTTTAGGATCAAAGAGAGAGTCAAGCTTGAAAATGCAGAATTTAAAAAATAGCAATAATAGGAAAACTCCAAATAAAATCCATAACTTATTGCCAAACCTATACTCAGAGAAAAGCAGAATTTATAATAAAACTTATGTTGTTAAAACTTATGTTGTTTAACTATTAACAGTACTAATAGAAAACAAATCTAGGAATAGCAGAAGGGAAAAATTAGTACAGTTATAAAAATAAGTCAGAAAAAAGAAAAATAACAGGCTTGATGCATCTATCATGAGCTCTACATTCAAGAGAAAAATAAGCAGCAATCAGATAAAACTTAGTATATAGATAAATCAAGGAATGGTCAAGGGGAAGATTGTAAGAATGTCAAATTAGAGAGGAGAATAGGAAAATGACAAGTTACAGAGAAATTTAAAATAATTATTAAAAAGTACTTTTTAGAAATCTATTCTAAATAAGACAAAATATAAGATAAAATGAAAGTATAACTGATTAACTGGTGAGAGAGAGGGAGAGGAAGAGACAAAGACAGAGAAAAAACTAACTAAAGCAATTCTACTCAATCTCAAACACTTTATGTGGAAATTCCTGAAACTTAAAAGAAATAGATTAATTTTTAATTTATCTGTTCTAAAACTTTCTGATTACTCTTACAACACCTATGTAAAAGTTGTACTGTGGTAGGAATTTAGACAGACATGAGCAGGGTAGGAACCATAGATCAGGTACGGAAAGTCACCAGGGAGGAAAGCCCTGGGTACCTAGAAATAAGCAAAACTGAGAAACAAGGACCTCACCCACAGGGTGACCATCCTTCCCTAGCATATCACTGGTCATGTAGTTCAGACCATCACTTGACCTTTCCTCCCCTGGTATATCTCTAATTCTATGATCTTAGACCTCCTTGGAGAAGGAACAAAGAGGCTGGAGAATGAACTGATATGATTCCCATATGAGCCCTTGCACGATCACTCCCTTAAGCATTAAAACTTCAACACAATGAGGTTCTGACCTCCATCAAGTGTCTTGGGAACAAAGCCTCAGGTCTCATTGACCACAGAGACAGAGTTTTGGTGAAACTAGAGATAATATGCAGGCCTCAGTTTTGTTTCAGCTCCAGGCCCAGAAGTGCAGCAAAGCCAGGTGGGGTGCTGCCATAGCTGACATCAGGACCAGCTTGATGTCTAGTGACTCCCAGCCTTGGCAATGACCCTGAAAGGACACATCTTAAGAAGCTAATTAATATTCTATTGAGATCCTCCCCTGAAACCTCCCCTAAGATCCCAGCCTTTTGAGAGGGGTTAAAAACCCTCAGGATGGAGGACCCAGCATGGCTGTCTCTCAGGCATCTCAGAACCTTTCCCACCCTCTTCTTTCCCCAGCTCATGTTCTCTCTGAAGCACACCTGAGATTCTCTCTCTCTCCTTCCGCCAGGAACATATATTCTTGTTTTCTTTCTTCAAAATTCCAAGGGGCCTTTTTAAAAACTTCTGTATTTTGTTTCCTGAGCCTGCATAGCCCAGCTGGCTTACTTCTTCCACCTCTGTGACTTTCTAAATAAACTTTTGCTTGTGTTTCAGTCTTGCTTCTGAATTCTTTCTTAGTCAGAACTCAAATACTAAGGTTATTGAACCAAGGTCCAATTGCTGGTAACATTCTGGTACCATTTAACTATTAATAGTACTAAAAAGGTAAGGCATAATATAAAAACTGTAGATCGCTATCACTATAAATATTGATGACAAACATAAAATACTAAGAAATAGAACCTGGAAGTACAATAAAAACACATAATAATGATGGTAATGGACTATAACCCATTGTCAAAAATATGTGCAGTATGTACAATGGAATAATATTCAGCTTTACACAGAAATACTCACATATGCTACAATATGGATGAATCTTGAGGAAATCATGTTCAGTGAAATAAACCAGATACAAAAGAAAAACTATTGCACAATTCCACTTTTATCAGTTACTTTATATGAGTCAAACTCATAGAGATAGAAAGTATAGAAGTGGTTGTCAGGAGCTTGGGAGTAGAGGGAAATGGAAAATTAGTGTTTAATGAGTGCAGACTTTCAGTTTTGCACAATGAAAAGAGTCCTGGGCATGGGAGGTAGTGATGGTTGCATAACAATGTGAATGCGCTTAATACCATTGAACTGTATATTTAATAATGGCTGAGAGTAAATTTGTTATTTATATTTTACTACAATAAAACCAAATAAAAATCACCAATTGATCCAAAGGAATGTCTCCCCCCATATCTATTAATTTTAGCTGGCAGGTTTATTAGTTTGTGAAGTGAACCTGAGAGACTATAGCATAGATATGGGAAATTAGAATACCATATTTTGTGGAAAACCTCTTACAAAAGAATAAACAGCCAGGAAACAGATGAAGAGGCAGATTTGATGCTTCTCTGAATGTATCCAAAGATTCCAAAGGTTGACAATAACCAGTGATGTTAAGAGGAGACATTTTATAGAATTGGACAGCTCTCCAGTATATACATAATCTTTTAAAAAAGTGGTATATTGAAATGTCCTATGAAAGGGAGACTAGGAGTGAGGTGGGTTAAGGAAGTAAAAAGTCATGTGTGAACTGCAATAAACTATGGAAATCTTTTTGTTGCACGAAGTGGGTGAGGCTACATTTTACATAAAAATAATGGCAAGGGCATCTAATATTTGACAGAAATAAACAGCTGCTTTTAAATGACATGTAAAAAAGACAAAAGTTACTTGCCAAAATAGGAATAGGGTCATGTTAGTATGAGTTCACTCTTTAGTTTATAATTTAAAAGTAAAAACCACTTCCATCCAAGATGGAGGTATAGATAGATACATGGTGCCCCTCCTACAACCAAAAGAAAGATGATGACTGATGCGTGCCCACCTGCCTGCAATGAGCACGGAATGCTGTGGATGGTTTGTCAAAACACAAGAAAAACATACACAGAGACAACCAGGTCCTGTTGGGGAATAGGGACTGAATGGCCACCCTCTCTCAAGTGGGGAGAGCACCCCATGTCCATATCCAAGCAGATTTTTATTGAGAAAACAGACTTAGTTTGTGGAATTCAGTCTGGCAGAAAAGATCAAAAGATGTAGGCAACTTAGGAAGGTGGGGACAGAACTCCTGCTGTGATTCTGGGCAAGGTTTGTGGTCTTTAACATATGAAAGGGCTACAGGTTCCAAAGGTTTCCTGCCTGTGCTTTTAAATTCCAAGTTAATAACATCCTCCAGCAAACAGATCTCACAGGACCTTGCATATTCTATTTCCCAGGCCTGATTACCCTGGGGGCTCACCATTTCTGGTCTGGACTGCATCGCCCCTGCAGGCAGAAGACAGAGGCAGCCAGGAGACTTGGATTTCTCACATCTAAGAACAAAGACTCAGGCTTTGACAAAGCCAAAGGGGGCAGGGGTTGATGTCAATCACCCCTTCATTTCCACAGCCCTGTGAATTTCTACCCTACGCATTCCCACGTGATCGAGTCTTTCTTAGATTCATTCTCTTTCTTAGAGAATTGTTACCTGTCATTGACTTCTGATCATGCAAAAGGGAAGCCAGGCATTAGAATAGGCAGTGTTCATGCCAGGGAAATAAGATTTGTCTCCTCAGTAGCTCCTGGTCCAGAGGTCTTTCACTCAGCCTAAGTCATGGGCAGTTACAGCTTCTTGAGACCAGGCAGGGCAGTCCCCAACAGATGACAACAAATTTCAAAACAAAAAACAACCAGAACTGCCAGAAAATTGAACTGTATGGAAGTCCGACAACCAAGGAGTTAAAGAAAAAACTTTCATCTGGTAGGAAAGGCAGAGAAGGGCAGCCGGGCAGAGAGGACTTGCTTGAGGCAAGGTGGTGGACAAAGTAGAGGACTGGGGTGGGCATGGGCAAGGCTGCAACTGGTAGACCCAGCAAGGCAGTGGATTGTGGACTGGGCAGTCCCACATTTGCTCGCAAGTAAACTGGGGAGCAAGACAGACCATGCAACCCAGGGTCCCAGTGCAGAGAAATAAAGCCTCAAAACCTCTAACTGTAAAAATCTATGGGGGTTCCAGCAGTGGGAGAAACTCCCAAGTCTCAAGGAGAAGTCATTGTAGAGACCCACAGGGCCCTAGAACGTACACAAAACTATCCACCTAGGAATCAGCACCAGAAGGACCAAATTTGATCATGGGTAGTGGGAGAAGTTACTGGAAACTGGCAGAGAGCAGAGCAAGAGACACTGTTCCTTCTCAGACCCCTCCCTCACATATAGCATCCCAATGAAGCCATGTGGGTTTCCTCACCCTGGTGAACACCTAAGGCTCTACTTCTTACTACATAACAAGTGTGCTGAGACAAAAATATGGCCCAAATGAAGGACCAGATCCAAGCTCCAAAAAAATACAACTAGGCAACAAAGAGATAGCCAACCTATCAGATGCATAGTTCAAATACTGGTAATCAGGATGGTCACAGAATTGGTTGAATATGGTCACAAATTAGATGAAGAAATGAAGGCTATGCGAAGTGAAATAGAAAATGTATAGGGAGCCAACAGTGATGGGAAGGAAACTGGGACTCAAATCAATGGTGTGGACCAGAACAAAGAAAGAAACATTTGATGAGAACATAATGAAGAAACAAAATTTTAAAAAATGAGGAGACGCTCAGGAACCTCCAGGGCATCTTTAAACATTCCAACACCTGAATCATAGGGGTGCCAGAAGGAGAAGAGGAAGAGCAAGAAATTGAAAATGTATTTGAACAAATAATGAAGGAGAATTTCCCCAATCTGGTAAAGGAAATAGACTTCCAGGAAGTCCAGGAAGCTCAGAAAGTCCCCCAAAAATTGGACCCAAGGAGGAACACACCAAGGAACATCATAATTACATTACCCAAGGTGAAAGATAAGGAGAGAATCTTAAAAGCAGCAAGAGAAAAGGAGACAGTTACCTACAAAGGAGTGTCCATAAGACTGTCAGCTGATTTCTCAAAAGAAACCTTGCAGGTAAGAAGGGGCTGGAAAGAAGTATTTGAAGTCATGAAAGGTAAGGACCTACATCCAAGATTACTCTATCCAGCAAAGCTATCATTTAGAATGGAAGGGCAGATAAAGTGCTCCCCAGATAAGGTCAAGTTAAAAAGAGTTCATCATCACCAAGACCTTATTACATGAAATATTAAAGGGACTTATCTAAGAAAAAAAGATAAATAATACAAACCATAAAATGACAACAAACACTGTTATTAACAACCAACCTAAAACAAAAAACAACAAGAAAAAAAGCAACTAGAAATGGAACAGAATCACAGAAATGGAGATCTTGTGGAGGGTTATCAGTGGGGGAGTGGGTGGGGAGAGAGGGTGAAAAGGTATAGAAAATAAGTAGCATAAATGGTAGGTAGAAGATAGACAGGGGAAGGTTAAGAATAGTGTGGCAAATGTAGAAGTCAACGAACTTATATGTATATGACCCATGGACGTGAACTAAAGGGGTAGTGAAATGGATGGGAGAGGGTGCGCAGGGCACAGGGGAATAAAGGGGGGGAAATGAGATAACTGTAATAGCATAACCAATAAAATATATTTTAAAAAATACTACAGTGAAAAAAAAGTAAAATTCAGTACATGGATGTGCAGTGTAATATAGAAATTTCATTTCATGGCATGCTGGATCAAGATCTATTGCTTACCATTCAATTTTATTTTCATTCTAATTTAACCAAAATAAAGATTAATAGCAGAGCTTTCCATGCCTCCTGGGAATACTGAATGGGCAAACTTTAGTTAATATTGGCTGCTTTAAAAATAAATGTACCATCAAAAGGATCATGACTTCCACTCCCAGACTTTACAGCCAAGAAACAAATTTAGGAGTTTAGATCTTGAAGGAGTAATGACTGAGAGAACACATTGTATATAAAACTTCCCTGAGGCTGAAAATAACACAGGTATGAAAGGGGAGAAAAAATACCAGGTACTGTAAATTGCCAATCCCCCAGTTTACTTCAAAGAGGATGATTCAATACCATATGGAATAGCAGCACATTGCATATCTTCAGAGAAAAGTCAATTGACCACAGGGAAGGGAAAGCAGAGTGATCCCACAGAGGTTTGAATCAAATAAAAATTTCCCTTTGTTTTTCATCCCATAGAATTCCCTCTTCACCCATGAGGTTTATAGCTATTTTCACATGGCTAGCCATTGAAAAGAAAATAAATCTGATCATGTCCCATCTACTGTAAGTACTATTTTCTTAGGCCACTCCACTTGATTCTGGTAATAACATTATAAAATAAAATAAAATTTAAGGCAAAATGTAATGTGTTAATTAGGATAATTATATATCAATAAGATGATTTGCTGGGAGGATAAAAAATTTTGGTGCTTACAATATTGTGTCAAAGAGTGTGGTGGAAAACCCACAAAACTACAAGAAAAAATTATGAAAGTACAAGAATAAAATTTATACCTCTCAATGGGTATAAAACAGCAAGAAGTTAATAAGGATATAGATTTGAATAACACAATTAATAATGTTGATTTATTAGACATGTAATAAGCTTACAACTAACAATTAGAGAATATCAAACCTTACTAATGCTACTGAATTATACACTTAAAAATGCTTGAAATGGCAAGATTTATGTTATGTATATTTTACAACAATAAAAATATAATCCATGTGGAACACAATACCACAAGCTAGACTAAACTCAACAAACACAAATAAAAACTGGTAACAGCTTCTGATTAAGTCTTTTGAATACATGCAATACAATTCAAAGTCAAAAATAAAAATGAATAGCCAAAGAAATCTATATCCCCACTCAAAATGTTTGGAAACTAAGAGCACACAAAAATAATTCCCGGAACAAAAAAGGGAAGAGGAAGAAAGGAAGCAAGAAGCAAGGAAGGGGAGAAGGGAAGAGAGAGATAGGGAGGCAGAAAGGAGAGAGATAGAATGAGAGAGAAAGAGAGAGAGAGAGGAGAGAGAAAGATATCAAAATAGAAATTAGAAAATATTTAGAAAAGAATGTAAATTCCAAGGCAACGTTTGTGAAATACAGGTACATTCGACAATAGAGGAAAATTTATAGCCTTAAAATGTGTGAATGGAGAATAATCTTTTCTTGATTTCTCTTATTCCTGCAGAGTTCTGGCTTCTTGAATCCCTAAAATTAACATACTATAAAGCTAGAGAATGCTTTACTTTATCTTTTAAATATTTTACTTTTCACAGTGCTTGAGTATTATATATGCAGCTATTTGTCTCCTTAAAGGCTAATTCCAAAAATATATTGTAAGAGGACAGAAATAATAATGACAAAAGCAGAAATTAGTGAAATGAAAATACAGTTACACTTTTGACAAGGCTGAGCAAATGCAAAAGACAGGATGCATAAATTTTTAGTCATAGGAACGAAAAAGAAGACATGACAATACAGTTGGAATATTAGAAAACACCATAGGAAGATGTTCATTTTTAATTTTATGGGGAATTAGTCTGACTGAAAGAACAAAAAAGTTAGATATAGACATAGGTTTATTATTTTAATTCCCACCAGGCATGTGGGAGAATTCTATTTTTTCCACATCCTTCCTCACACTTAATATTATCATATTATCATTGTTCTTTTTTTTAGCCATTCTCATGAGGGTGTAGGTTTTGTGTGTGCATGCGTACTTTAAATTTTCTTAGGCTTTTTGACTATTCATATCATTGAGGTGTGTCTGTCCAAGAATTTTTCCCCATTTGTATGATTAAGTTATTTAACTTAAAAATTGAATTGTAGGCATTTTAAATACATTCTGGGTACAATTTCTTTGTCAGACAAATTACCAATATATGTGGTGAATATTTTCTTCCAGATTGTGTTTTGTTTGATTTTCTAATATCTTTTAATGAGAACATTTAAATTTCACTTTTAACCTATTATGTCTTTAAAAATGGAATTTATAGGTAACATACAATTGTTTTTGTTTTTTCTATTCACTCTGACAACATATACCTTTTAATTAAAGTGTTTAAAATATTTCCATTTAATTGCTGTCTTGCTAGTTATTTTTCATTTACCACATCTGATCTTTATCCCTGTTCTTTTTTTTTCTGCTTTGTTTTGGATTAAATGAGTAGGCAATTTCATTTTGTTCTCACTGTTAGCTTATTAGTTATGCCTCTTTTTATATTTATTTTAACTTAACACAATCTACCTTCAAATAATATAGTAATATAATGCCATTTCATATGTGGTGTAAAATTTTTACAGTAGCAATTTCTAATTAATCCCATCTGTTATGCTATTGTTTACACTATAAGTAATTTACACCACAAAAAGTAATTTACAAATACTAAAATTCACATTTTTGGTGTACAGTTGTGTGAGTTTGATAAATGCGTTGGCTTGTATATCACCTCCACAATCAACATGCTATACAGAACATTTATATCACACTTTCTCTCAAATTCACTACACTGCATCTTTTTAGTCAAACTTTCCCCTACCTCTTTAACCACTGGTAACTAATGATTTATTCTCTAGTCCTATACTTCTGCCTTTTTCTGATTATTATGTGAATGGAATCACACAGTATTTAGTCTTGCTTCTTTTACTTAATACACATTTTAGATCTGTCTATGCTTTTTAATGTTTCAATAATTGGTTTCTTCTTATTGCTCAAAAGTACTCCATATGCTAGATATATTGTAGCTTATTTATTCATTTCCCCGATGCGATCACCTGCCAGCAGTGACCGCGGAACGCTGTGGATGGCTCATCAACACAAGAGAAAAACATACACAGAGACAACCGAGTCCTGTGGGGAAGTAGGAACAGAATGGCCACTCTCTCTCTGGTAGGGAGAGTGCCGCTTAGCCACCCTCCCTGGTGCAGAGAGCGCCGCTTGGCCACCCTCTCTCCTGGAGGGCACCATGGCCACTCCTCACGTGGGGAGCGCCTCGTTCCCCCCCTGGGGAGGCTCTTTATTGGTTTTGTTTGAATAAGAATTCAGGTAAAAGCTCATTACTCATTGCTAGGAAGTAAGAATCAAACAATAGATAACAAGGAAGTCTGAGGGCCTATTTTGAGTCAGGTCAAAGAGATGTAAAACTTTAAGGAACAAACTTCTTCCTCGGACCCTTATCATTCAACTGAGAGCATTCTAAACAAAGCAGGTTTCACAGGATTTTACATATTCTTTCTTAGGCCTGATCACCCAGGGAACCCACCCTTTTCAGCACAGAGCTGCACCACCCTGTCATTGTTTCAGGCTTAGGTGGAGCAAGGGAACTAAAGCAGCCAAGGGTTAAGGAGATTTTCTCCCAGACGATGAGGACTCAGGCTATATCACAGCTGAGGAGTGAGGGTCCAACACCCCCTTTTGCTGTAGCCCCCAAAGTCCTTTCTTGGGGGCCTCCCATGTGATTGTGCCTGTCTTAGGTCGTTCCCCCCTTGGGGAATCATACCCATCATTGGCTAACTGACCAAGCTTTGGGGTTCAGTTATGAATGAAGCAGCAGAAGCAGTGCTCCTGCCAGGGAGATAAGCTTTTGTCTCCTTACTGGCTTATGGTCCAAGGTCACTCCCTCAGCCTTAGCCTTGGGGGGTGGGGGAGGGTTACAGCTTCTGATACCAGGCAGGGCGGTTCCCAACATTTCCCAGTTAAGGAAAACTTGTAATGTTTTCAGTTTTGGCCAATATTTGATAAGGTTGCTATAAACATTCACATACAAATTTCACTGAACATCAGTTTCCATTTCTATAGGGCAAAAATCTAGGGGTAGAACTGATGTCATATGGTAACTATAAGAGTAACTCTATAAGAAGCTGCTGAAATGTTTTCCATAGTGTCTGTACCATTTTTTATTTCCAGTAATGTATGAAACTTCAAATAACTCTGCATCCTTATCAGCATTTGATATTGTTACTTTTCTTTTAAATAGCTATTCTTAAAACTTTATAGAAGTATCTCATCGATCTTATTGTGGTTTTAATTTTTATAATTTGCTCTAATATTTAATGATGTTGAGTACCTTTTAATGTAGTTATCATCCATATATTTTGTTTGGTAAAGTGCCTACAAAAATTTTTTAATTGGGTGATTAATTTTATTATTGAGTTCTAAGATATATTTATATATTCTAGAATTAATGCCCTTGTTATATATGAGATTTATAAAATTTTTCATAACCTATGTTTTATCTATTCATTTTTTAACAGTGTCATTAATTTTGATAAAATACAATTATCAATTTTATCTTTACTGGTTGATTTTTAGTTATCAAATTTTAGAAATTTTTGCCTAAATTAAGACCAAAAAGATTATCTCATATTTTATTCTAAATTTTAATAGTTTAATAACTTATGTTGAAGTATTAAACTATGGATCTAGAATCTATTTTGAGCCAATTTTTGTATAAAAAGTAAGATATAGGAAGATATTCATATTTTTGCACATGGATGTCCAATTATTTTAACAACATTTATTGAAAATATTCTTTCTCCATTGACTTGCCTTTACACCTTTGCAAATGCCAACAGTTTATAGTATGTACATCATATATCTATTTCTGAAATCTCTACTTCATTACCTTGTCTACTACAGCTTTATACTAAGACTGGAAATGTGTACTTCAGTTTGATCCTTTTTTGAAAAACACTCTTGGTAGACTAGTTTTTTAATTTCTCCATGTAAAGTTTTGAATAGACTGGATATACATAAGAAATCCTGCTAAAATATTAATTGGGATTACTACAAATTTGTAGATCCATTTGGGAAAATCAGAAAACTTGATTATACTGAGTCTTTCAACCCATGAACATAGTCTATCACTTCATTTACTTTGGTCTTCTCTGAGTCACTTTATCAGTGCTTTGCAGTTTTCAGTATAAAGATACTATACATATATTGTTGTATTTGTGTTTTTGTTTTTTTTTTAAGAAGGGGTGAGCAAAGATTTTTTTTTTATTTTATTTATTTTTTAGAGAGGGAAGGGAGGGAGATAGAGAGAGAGAGAAACATTAATGTGCGGTTGCTGGGGGTTATGGCCTGCAACCCAGGAATGTACCCTGGCTGGGAATCAAACCTGGGACACTTTGGTTCCCAGCCCGCGCTCAGTCCACTGAGCTATGCCAGCCAGGGCTGTATTTGTTATTGTTATAATTGTTATACCTAGGTATTTCATTTTCTGATGCTTTTAAAATGGTACTTTTTAATTGCAATTTGCAATTGTTTATTCAAGTATAGAGACGTGCAATTCTTTTTGTATTTTCTTGTATTCTGTCACCTTACTAAAATTGTTTATTAATTCTATGTGCTTTTAAAGAAGTAATTTATGACCCTCTGCATCCATCTTGTTTGGAATTCTCTGTGTTTCCTAGACTTGCTATTTCCTTCACCAAATTAGGGAAGGTTTTCTTAATTATTTTTTTCAAATACATTTCCAATTTCTTGCTCTTTCTCTTCTCCTTCTGGAATCCCTATGATGGGAATGTTGAAATGCTTGAAGTTGTCCCAGAGTCTATTTACACTATACTCCCTACTGCCTTTCACCAGCACCTGCAGGCCTGCACTCCGCTGGGAAGTTTTCCTTTACCAAATTCTCACCAATTCCCATAATAATAGCTGGTTTGACCAAAGATGGCAAGATGGGCTTTGGGACAAGAGTTCCCCATCTGAAATAAATCACTTCTGCTCTCACTACCATCTGTTTCATGAGTTTTATTTTGCTTTTATTGCAGCAGACATGGGACCTGCATTTGGTCACAGTCTTATAACATTTTGAGTCTCTTTATACTCCTGTTTTATGTGAGAGTTGTTATATAGGATGAGGGAAAAGTAGATTTAAAGTTGTTTGTATGGAAAATAATACACTAATTAATAAATAATAATATGTAATAAATTTGGTGCTAAATTTGGTATATGAGTATACAACTGTAAACCTACTTTTGCTTTACCCTGTATGCCTGTATCTCCAAAAAATATAAGTTCTACACACAATCTTACAATTTTTGGTTTCAATAGACATATTTTAAAGAACTTAAGATAAGAAAATATCTATTATATGTACCCAGATGTTTACCTTTTCTGTTGCTCTTTCTTCCTGCCCTAATTTCTAAGTTTCTTTTTGATATAATTTTGCTTTATTGGGAGGTTTATTTTTTAGCATTTTATTTAGGGATGGTCTCCTGGCAGTGAATATTCTTCATTTAAAATTTTGTAAATAAATGTCTTTATTTTGCCTTGATTCTTGAAAAATACTTTTGTTGGGTATAGAATCCCAGGTTAAAGATTTTCTTTCTTTCTTTTTTTTTACTTTAAACTATTTAAAGATATATCCTGGCTTCTGGTTTCTGATGAGAATGTGCAATCACTTGAATTTTATATATATATATAAATTTTTCTCTGACTGCTTTCAAGATTGTTTTTGATTTTCAGAAATTTGACTATTATGTACCTGAGCATGGTTCTCCATAAATTTATACTTTTTGGCTTTTGAACCCTTACCAAACTTGAGAAATTTTTAGTCATTTATTCTTCAAATGTTCTGTCTGAATTAACTTCTGCTATTAAACCCATCAGTGAATTTATAAATTTTTCAATTCTGATAATTCCATATGGTCCTTTACCACACTTTGTATTTCTTTGATTTTTCAATCTTCTTATGTATTTCAAGAGCATGATTACTACAGCTGCTTTAAAGTCCTTATGTGGTAATTCCAACATTTGGGACATATAGAGTTTGACTTTTATGGTTTGTCTTTGCTTTGAGAGTTGTTCAGACTTTCTAGGTTGTTGGTATGTTGGTTATTTTTTGATGTATAATGGATATTTTGGATATTAAGTTTTGAGACTCTATCCTTTTAAAATCTTCTGAAGAATGGCAATTTCTTTGTTTTAGCAGAGAATCAACCAAGTTAGGTTTAAACCAGGTGTGTCCAACCCATTGTCCACAGGCCACATGAGGCACAAGATAGCGATGAATGTGAGCAAACACAAAATTGTAAATTTACCTAAAACATTATGAGACTTTTTATTACATAAAATAAACATATATATGCTCTTGCTATTTGTGCACATGTGTGGCTTCAGTTTTATGGTGATGCTTAGCTTTCAAGTGTGTTATCTTTAAAGTGCAGACAGTAGAATTGATACCATCTAACTCAGGGTGACTTAGCGAGGCAGCAATTATCAATAATATTTCAACCTATCATTGCAACATTAGATGTTTAATGTTATTCAGAATTCAGATAAGCATTCTATTTGATTATTAAAAGTACTTTCATACATCTGGGGAACCTCACACATCACCTACTATGCTTTAATAGACCTTCTGCCTTGCCCTGCATTAGCAGCCAAGAGGGCTGTGGAAGGGCCCAAACCTTGCTTTCTATTTTCCTCAGTTAATTTCCATAATAATAGTAAGTAAAATCCATTATCTATTATAATTTTTATTTTTTATCCCAAAAGAATGTCTCAAAAGAAAAAAGAACCTCCCAAAAGAAAAATTACACATGAAGGAAGATTGTTTAATGAAAAGTGGACAGATGATTACTTTTTTCTTGAGGCACATAGTTAGGCACTCTGCTTAATTTGTAGGGAATTTGTGCAAGTTTTCAAAGACTATAATTTGAAAAAGCATTACATGCAAAAATATGCTGCCAAATTCTAATGCATATGAAGGATTGTGTTGTAAAGAGAAAAGAGCAGAACTGAAAAAAAGTCTGTCTTCTCAAAAGGATTTTTTTCAAAAAGTTACAACATGGGCAGATTCCATTGTAAAAGCTATTTATGTGATAGTATATTTAATAGCAAAAAATCAAAACTATTTACTGATGGTGAGTTTACTAAGCAATGTATAGAGAGTATGGCAGATATAAATTGCCCTAAAAGGGTGGGTATTTCTAAAATCAGTTTGTTTCACCATACTATAGCCAGGTGAACTGAAGAAATTGGAAAATCTGTCAAAGAAGTTTGGAGAGTAAAGCTGCTAATTTTAAATTTTATACTTTGGTGATAGATGATAGCACTGATGCTACAGATATGGCTCAACTTGCCATTTTTTATTAGAGGTGTTGATGATGAATGTAATGTCATTGAAGAAATGGTTTCTTATGCTATTAAGAGACACAACTAAATCAAGAGAATTATATGAAGTAGTAAAAAATATTTTAAAATGACTTTCTTTGTTCATTGTCAACATATCTGGTATAGTTACTAATGGTGCCCTGGCAACAGTAGGTGAAAGAGAGGGACTGGTAAAATTAATAGAAGATGATGCAATTGCCACCCAAACTCATGTTTGATAACCTTTGCATAGTACATCAAGAAAATTTATGCACAAAGTTTGAAAAATGGATAATGCCATGCAAATCATTATCAGGAGCATTAATTTCATTAAGAGCCAAGGGATTGAATCATTGCCAATTCCAGGAATTCCTTAAAAATATTGATGCTGATTATGGCAACATCATTTACTTTTCAGAAGTAAGAGAGCTAAATTGAAACCAAATATTGAAAAGATTTTATGATTTGTGACATGTTATCAAGTCACAGTATCAAAAAATAAATTTGTGCTGGAACTTGATGACGAAAACTTGCTTAAAGATTTTGCATTTTTAGTGGATTTAACCATTCATTTAAATGAGCTAAGCATGTGTCTTCAAGGTGAACCAAGTTATCAATGCCATGTTTCAAACCATAACAGCATTCTAAATGCAGCTGAAATTATAGTAAGCTCAAATGAAGGCAAACAACTTTATGCATTTTGACACATTGGGTAAACACAGTTCTGTGAACAATGAAAAATGTGCAGCCTTGTTTTTTGATTTGATACAAGAATTTGAAAACAGATTTTGAGATTTCTGGGAAAATAATCGATATTTTATTATATTTGCAACTCCATTTTTAGTTGACATAAATATGTTACCTGCCAATTTTCAAATGGAATGCATAGAACTGTAATCTGACATTCAACTTAAAGAAAAATGTGATCATGTCTCTTTATTGGACTTTTATAGGTCCTATCTTCCCAGAGATAAATATCCCTTGTTTCACAATCCTGCCTTATCCATGTCATCACTATCTGGTAGCACCTACATTTGCAAGCAACTATTTTAAAAAATGAAACACATTAGGAGTAAAACTAGAACTGAAATATCTGATGAGCACCTCAGGAACTCACTGAGAATTGTAACGATTTCTATCATACCAGATATTGATGCACTGGTTTCTCAAATACAATGTCAAACATCCCACTAGTTTTATGTTGTCCTCTTTTCTTTTACTTTTATAATAAAAATGTAAGAAAACATCAATGACATTTTATTACTTAGATATATAATTTCTATATTAGTGATCACAAACTTGGGACCTGCTTGATGATTTTAAAAGATTCTCAAAAGGGCTCATAATTAGAGTTATTATGTGAGGACTTTTTTGCTTATCTGTGGTGGCAGATATCATGAAAATTATGCGCAGACCTTTTTTTTTTATTGATCATAAGTTTTCATTAGTCTTTGTGCATTTAATGTGTGGGCCAAGAGAACTCTTCTTCTTCAGTGTGGCCCAGAAACACCAATAGGTTGGACACCCCTGGTTTAAACTCTAGTTCTGCATCATGTAACAGCATTTTGGTCAATGATAGACCACACATATAACAGTGGAAGATTATAATGGAGATGAAAAATTCTTATCACATAGTGACATTGTAGTTATCATAACATCACAGTGCAATATCTTACTCGTGTTTGTGGTGATGTTCATGTAAATAAGCCTACTATGTTGCCAGTTGTATAAAAGTACAGTGCATATAATTATGTACAGTGCATAATACTTGATAATAAAAAACTATGTTACTGGTTTGTTATGGAGAAAGTCCTGAGGTATTTAAAAATACCTCGGTATATTGTTAAATGGTTATGTTTTCCCCTCCTCTTGCCTGAAACATGAGGGGATTTTTATCTCATCTTTATCATGACAATCTGGTGAAGTTCCTGGAGGTAACACTCATGAAAGTTAGTTTCCTAACATTGGGCCCCCAGGAGTTTTTAATTCTCAAGCTAGTCTGTACTCAGCCTCCAGAAATTTATCAACATTACCATTGAATTGTTCTGTGCCAGGTATTGGTTCGGAAGCTTCTGCTTTAGGTAAACTGATCTTGACTGTGATTTTCTGTATTCACATGTCTCTTCAGATGATGGTATGCCCTATGATCTCGTTTTTATGATGGGTCTCATAAAATTCATTAATTTTAGTGTGTTCATTTTTTTCTTGTGAGAAAAGGAGTAATGATCTCCATAGCTCTTTATATGTTAGAGGTGAAACTGGAATTAGGGATTAAATTTTGACTATTTTAAGTATGTGTGACTGATTCAGGGGGTGTCTGGGTGGGGTGGGGGAGGGAGGGGGAGAGAGAGCAGGAGAGAACTGTTATATCAGTCAGGACAGAGTAGGTAACAAATAATAATTCTCCAATCTCAGTGGCTTAAAACTATATGTAGAATTTTTTTTCCAAAAAATAGAAAATAAAAAATAAAAAATAAAAATGAACAAAATTGTTAAAAGCCAACATTGCTGGGCTCTGGAAAATGGCCAAAGGCATACAACAATTGAAAAACTTTATTCAAAGGAAAGCTACTGAACATTTGACAAGAACAATGGGACTTTGTAACATTTATTAATAGCCAGGGGCTACTATCTTTTCTTTCTCACTGATGCAGGTGTTCCAGGGGTCCAGGGACCCAGGGGTCTGCAACCCACTGTGGGTTCTTGGTTTCATAAAGGAAAGAATTCAAACTGAAGCTAGAATAGAGTTTAAAGTCAAAGTGACTCTATGTAGTGAAGCTGTGAGACTGAGAACGGTCTATCCGTGGACAGAGAAATCTCCATTTAGCAGAATTTGCATCCTTTATTGAACTTCATTTAATTGGGGGGTAAGATATTCAATAAGGGGGAGGAACATTCAGGATCTTCTTGAAAGGGGTGCAGAGATTTTTCAGAGTACCTCCATGGATATTTTGTGTCCTCATATGGGCTTTCTGTTTTCAATCATGGCAGCTCAGGTGTGTGGTTTAGCATGCTAAGGTATTACAATGAGCATATAATGAAGCTAGCAGTTACCATTAGGTGAAATTAGTTGCCATGTTTGATCAAGTGGGTTTCTGCCACTTTAAGCCATAAATCTGGTATGAGTGTGAGTGTGTTGGGGGTGTGTGGCCTTGTTACAGAACAAACAAGGGGGGCCTGGGACAATATACTATCATTTAAAAAAAAACAAAACCCAGGTCCGTCATGTCCCCTGCCAGAGGAAAGACATCTCTCAGTGCCAGAGATTTGTGAAAAGGAAAGGAAATGTTTATTTAATGCTATACAGACTTAAAGTAGTGACCTAATGTCTTCACCAAAATCCCAAAGTCCCTTAAAACACCCACAAACAGACACAGTCCTTCCTTCCTTCCCCGCTTTGCCCAGTCCAGAGTACCGTATCTCAGGAAAGGAAATAGAAGTCCATGGCTCAGGCAGTCCTCTGGTTATTCCCAGTTAGTACTCCATCTCGACTGGGAGACTTCCCTGGGTTCCCGGCACCCTCAGCTGAGTCGCCGGGATCTCTGCTAAAACCAGGTGGTTGTTCCCCCTTCTAAAGCTGCGGGGGGTCCCCACTCTAGCAAAGGCACATGGTCCTCTCTCCCAGGGCCACGAGAGTCCCCATTCAGCCAAAACCACGTGGTTCTCCCTCTCAGGGCTGCGGGAATCTCCACTCTGTCAAGGCCGCATGGTTCTCTCTCTCAGGGCTGTGGGAGTCTCTGCACTTCCACAGCCGCATGGTTCTCTCTCCCTCAATAGCTGCTGTGTCTGGGTTTAAGTCCCCGTGCCAATCTTCCTCTGCAGCCCCATTTCTGACTCCTCCTACACTCGGCCTCACATGCCAGAACTCATACCCTTCCAGCTTTACTGGACTGCCATTATGAGTCTGGGCAGGTGTGGCCCCATGTCCTGGAGCCAATCTTCTCCAAGCTCCCACACAGGTGCTGTTAACTCAGGGGACCTGCCACCCAGTTACGTCTTGGTGGGGTAGTTACTTCCATTCCCCTGGCTCAGAGCATGGTCACAGCACAGCTTTTTAACATATCTAAGCAACCAGCCAAAGGCTATAGATATGTCAAATGACCACACCAGAGGTTAGCTGCAAGGCTGTTGCTATGCAAAACAGCTCTCAATGGCCCTGCTCCATTTGTCCCTTCCCCCAACCCACACCTGGGGAGTGGGAGTGAGGACATCCAAAAATCCCTCGGACACCTTGAGTTCTGGACCCCATTTGAAATGCCCATTTGGGGTCCCCCCTCTTGGCTGCACCGTGTAACAGCCTTACCACATTTTTGACAGTTTCTGTAGCTTGTATTGATTGCAGCTGTTTCACCACTCCACATACCCTGTGTCTTACCACTTCATTCCAAATCATTATTCATGGAGATTCTTCCAGGACAGACAAAAGGCAAGTAGTGTCTACTGGTAGATTCTCTGCCAGAGGAGTTAACTTGATCTGTGGGAAGCAAAAAAAAAAAAAACCTCCCTACTTACATGCTTTGTTTAACAAAGAGAGGTCTTGGTGGCAAACAATCAGGGAAGGCTAACATCTCAGATGGCCTTAGTTGAGTTACTGATTTAAGGCAAGCAACAAAAGTACAAATCAGCCAGGAATTTAATAGAGTGATCTTGATAGTGGGTCTTGGTAAGATCCCACCTATCCCTGTGTAACAGAATAAAATGCTTCCTCAGTCTGATGGCCTTCAGGCTAAAGGTTTCTGCTATAGATATGCTAATTAACTAGGGCAATTCTGCTTGAGGCTTGAGCACTCCCTTTCCAACAAAGAGGTGGGGAGTTATGCACAAAGAATGACTATTTTTCAAAGATTCACAGGAGTCTACAGAACTGGACTGAGATAGTGAGTCAACAGACCAGGAAGAACAAAGGAATTAAGAAATTTTACACCCTTCCTTGAATCCCTTTTATCACCAATCTACCACCAGGACCCTTGCCTTGCTCTTCCTCCTTTCCCTTAATAATAAAAGATGGCTGGATTCCAGATTCTTTTGAGAGGGATGTGAGAATTATTTCTCCCATCTTCTTGAACTAGATAGACCTTCTCGATCAATAAAACTTTCCTTATCCCAAATTCTGATCTGTTGAATATTGGCCTTTATTTTGAAGCATTGGGCACATGAATTTTGGGCCTGTAATACCTGGTGGTCTTAATTTGACTTAATCCCACAAAAAACCCATAAATAAAAATTAACCTAAATTTACAAGACAGCAAATATTCAAAACCAGGGGTGGGGGATAAAAGTCACCATATCTTCCCATCTGTTCTCTTTTATCTGAAGTAAATAGGTGTTAAGGAATAAAATTTATTTAGGCTAAGAGACTATCACTTAAAGCACAGAAGCAGTAGTGGCTTTTAGTAGAATTAAAGAAAGAATTTACTGAGTTTAGTCCATTTTATAAAAATTAGGGTTAATATCCTAATTTATTTTGGATCAGAAAGAGAAAAGCTATTTATACTGCTGTTCATTCTCTTTTTACAAATCCGTTACTTTAAAGAAACTCTTCTGTGATTATTTTCTAAAATTGTCCCATTCTAGGCACTTGATCCACAGTTGTCTTAGATGAGTATGGCTGATTTACATTTTTTGAACTCCAAGGTGTAGGGAATGAAATGCATTCTGAATTTCTCACTGATTTAATTGCTTCTGGGTGTGTGTATTACCATGTGTTTTATGTTAAATTCTTATGGAGCTCTGCATTTCATTAAATGAAACCATAAGTCAGTTAGTGACCTGAGTGAATATTGTAGTGGGAGAATGAGAAAAATAAGGGCGAGGAAATCCTTGGCATGATGATATCAAATATCCAAAAACCACAAAAATTTTAATTGCTTTCAAAACTCTGCATAGACTTCTTAGAAAACATAAAGTGGAGGTTTATTTAATTACTTCTCTTTTAGGCAACGTTGCTTAGCCAGTAAGATTTCTTTGAACTAACAACAGAGCTTCACATAAAAATGGAAACTTCTAATGCAAATGGCTAGTTCTACTGAAATAGTCTACATCTGATAGAAAGGCTGCTAAAGGGCATGCTTGAATGGTAATTAAGTTTTTTAAAATTTAAAGTGTCTTGCTCTTCTTATTACAGTAAATATATTTTGACTTTCTTATTTTATTAATGTTTCATCAAAATGATAAAAATAAAAAGTCTTCTACTCCAACCTCTATATCTTTGGATTATGTAAATACAGAATTACTATGTAGTACTAAGTTTAGTACTATAATATTGTAATTGTTGTTGTTACTATTATTAGTGGTAGCAGTGCTGATATACAGCGGTGAGTAATAAATGAAGAAAGCATTGTGTTGTTCTTCATGAGGCTTAAGCTTACTGAGACAATAAACAAGTAAACCTATACAGAAATAACTAAATTATGGAGAACTCTGATAAAAAATTCTTGAGGGTGTTGAGGAGGAACCAATAAATATAGGCTTGTTAGGGAAACTGTCTGAGGACTTGAGTTTGAAGAATGATACTTAAAGAATGGAAATGAATCACATTTATGATTTTTAGAGGTTATCACTGGGGAAATGGTCATAGTCTTTGGGCTTTATATTTGGTGCTACTTCATATTCTGTGTAGCATTATGGCAATTTCTTAAAACCTCAGCTTTCACTTCTATAACAGAACTAATAACTAATAACTCACACATGACACAATTACATTAAGAATTCCATATTAAGATGTTTAAAAGAGACTTGCCATACAGAATGCATTAAATTATGCTAATTTTATGATTTTCACATTAGCTGTATCCTGTTCCTTTTCCCATTTAACCATGTACTGTCAGACATATTTATGCAGCTTTAGGAGTAAATTGGTTATCTAAAACCATTTCCTGGTATTTGGTCAGAACTCAGCTTGTCAGACATCTTGTGAATTCCTGTCTTTTTGCTACTTAAACTTATTTTCTCTAAGTTCACCAATGACCCTCGATTTTTGTTTAATTTGATCCTACTTTTGTAAAATATAAAATCTATGCTGCTCCTCTTTTTTTTCTTAAAATCAACAAACCAGTAAAGAAAAATAAAACCTCAATCCACAAAATAATCACCACCAAACACCAAGAGGATTCAGTGCAGATTTATATAGAACTGGTGTCAAAAGCTCTCTAACCTTAAAGCAAAAGAGATTTTTGAAGTTATAGGGTTCACACAATAGTTTCTTTTATATAAATGGACAAAATCAATGGATTGGTTATAAACTGACCATAATCTATTTATGTTTATATTTCTCCACCCCCCAAATTTCTAACATAATATTTGCTATAAAAAGGGATGTTTACAGATTTTATGTCATATATACAAAACGTCTGAAGTCTTTAGGTAGATATGTTGTGTGTTGCAATATACATTTATTTTTTTTTAAGTTGAAGACATTTTTTATCATTGGTTTAAGTCAGTTGATTATAATGAGTGTTGATATAATTTTCATCATGTTTCTTATACTCGAATTTATTGAATTGCTTGGTGTAGGGGACAGTGAAGGCTAGTGTCATAGCCAGGGTTGAATGCTTGACAAAGCCGCACTTGACTGCTTGCATCTGCAAGGTGGATCAAGCCAGCAGCTGACACAGCCAGAACCGTAGGGGGTTGAGAAGGCGATAGATAACCACAAGCTTCAGCTGAATATGACTATAACTTTTGCAGAAGGTATGTGTATCAGTTAGATAGCCTGGGAATGGAACAATCTGTGCCTGCAGCATCTCCCTAAGTTTGCAAAATGTCCTTGAATTCTATCTAACCAATCCCTATGAAATAAACATGGAGACCTGTTCTTGGTTCATTGCCTCTCCATCAGAGGACAATGTTCCACCTGGCCCCTGCTTTTCCTTAAACTGTCTGTATTGTATCTTTCTTAATCTCCCATCACCCCCACTCAGGGACCCCAACTCCATGCTGTTCATGGCAACTTGGATCTATAGGTTCACAGTTTTCTTGAATCTTGAAAATCTTTGTCATTTTTCAAATATTTTTTCTGTGCCCATGTCCATAGGACTTCAATAGACACCTGAAGTTTTTTGATTACTCATTGGTGCTCTATTTATTCATTTTTAGTATTTTTCCTGTGTTTCATAATTTTGGACGGTTTCCATTGCTATGTCTTTTCTTTTTTCTTTAAAGATTTTATTTACTTATTTTTAGAGAGGTAAAAGGGGAGGAGAAAGAGGAAGAGAAACATCAATGTATGGTTGCCTTTCACATGCCCCCTATTGGGAACCTGGCCCACAACCCAGGCATGTGCCCTGACTGGGAATCAAACCAGCAACCCTTTGGTTCACAGCCTGTGCTCAGTCCACTGAGCTACACCAGCCAGGGCACTGTCTTTTTTATTCAGTGTCTAATCCACTGTTTATCCCACTCAGTGTGTTTTTCACCTCAGGCATTATGTATTTTTTTCTTTTTACTTAGAATTTTCGTTGGGAAATTCTGTATCTGTTTTCCCCCTTATTATTGAATTGATTGCAGTGACACTGGTTAACAAAATTATACAGGTTTCAGGTGCACAATTCTACAACACATCATCTGTACACTGTATTATGCACTTTCATCACTGAAAGTCAGGTCTCTGTCCATCCTCCCATTTATCCTTCCATTTATCTTTGCATACTCTCCTCCACCTACCTCCATCCCATTCTCCATTGCAATCACCACACTGTTGTACATGTCAATGAGTTTTCTCTCTCTTTTCTTCCTCTTTTGCTCTATATCTCCATTTCCCCAAGTCCCCCAGCTGCTGACAGCTATCAGCCTGCTCCCTATCTTTGTCTCTATTTCACTTGTTAGTTCATTTTATTCATTAGATTCCATGTATGAATGAAATCATGTCATACTTGTTCTTTGACTGGCTTATTTCACTTCGCATAATGCTCTCCAGGTCCATTCATGCTGTTCAAAAGGGTAAGATTTCCTTCTTTTTTATGGCTGAGTAGTATTCTAGTATTCTATGTAAATGTACCACAGCTTTTTTATCCACTCAGGTACTAATGCACACTTGGGTTGCTTCCAGGTCTTGCTCTTGTAAATATTACTGCAATGAACATAGTAGTGCACATATTCTATCAAATTAGTGTTTCAGATTTCTTCAAATGAATTCCCATAAGTAGAATCACTGGGTCATAAATCTATATCTCTACTTAATATGCTTAATTTTTTCTCTACTTCTTTAACATACATATTATAGCTATAATAACATATTAACATTCTTTTCTACTAATTCTATCATTTCTTGATCCATTTGTATTAATAAATAGATCTACTCATTATGCATTGCATTTTCCTTTTTTGCACACCTGGTTATATTTGACTGAGATGTCAGATATTGTGATATTTACCTTGCTGGATGTTTGAATATTTTTATATTCCTAGAAATATTCTTGAGCTTGTTTTAGAAACAATTTGACCTTTTCAAGGCTCAGCTTAAAAGTTTTGTGAGTGAAAACTCTTGAGTATTCTACTTGACTTCCCGTGCAGTGAAATGGCATAGCAATGAAAGAGAACACACTGGTTCATCTCTTGCATGGTTTCAGGTACTACAGCATTAGCTGTAGACATCTTTGCCACAGACATTTTTGCTGCAAATATTTTTGCCAAGTAATTAATTGGCTATATGGTAATTTTGCAGTAAAAAAGGATGAAATCACAAAAATAAAATGGCCATTAAAAAGGATGTAAAAAAATTTAAATGTTTTTATAGCAAAATATATAAAATATTTAAATACATTTAAAATGTATGAAGACTTATGGCACTACTGCACTAATAACTAATTTTATTTGTGGATTGTACCTAAGCACTCTTCTTCCTTCTATGGAAAATTGGTTGAACTTTATACCATTAAAGATGGCCCTTGATCTCTCTTTCTTCTGCCAATGTAGTGTGTTTCAAAATAAGAAACTAACTCTTAGAGCAAATCATCATCTGGAAGAAAAGCTATTTTAAGAACACCACCATGTGTACTCATCACTATGTAGACTACCGTGAGGGGTAGTTAAGACTCATATATAATATAAAAGTGGGAGTAACTGGGAGAACTTCATCAATGGAAAAATGAAACCAAACTGACAACTCTCAAGTACATTGATTGCTGAAGGTGGTTTATTCATCAATGGAAAAGCAAAAAAATAAATAAACAACAAAAAACCTTGTCAACCAGTTATTTTATCTTTTTTATTACAGAAGAATTTTCTTACAGTAAATTAGCTATGATTCAAAAATGTCTGCAGCAAAAATGTTTGTGGCAAATGTGCTATGATGAAAACACTAGACATGTTCCTGCACTTGAGGAATGTGAAAGAAATGGCAACAATAAGGACTCTAAACCTGCATGGATGTAGGGTACAGCACTGATTTATTGAAGAGAGATAACAATAGGGCAGGATGATTAATAAGCATGGAAAAGCCAGAAGGCCCTGTTGGTAGTAGTTAATGAAACCTTCACCTCCTGAAGCTGAATGACAGACAGATTGAAGCCCAAGCCCAGATCTTCCTCCTAAGAATAGTAGATTTCTCAGAGGGTGAACTCTCAGGCAAGCAGATCCTTTCCTTTGCGATTAGAGCTCCAATAATGAAGAAGAGGGATAGTGAAACTTGGGATGGGATTCTCTGGTGAATGCAATGGGAGTTAAAATCCTCAGATTCTCTTGAAGTCATCAGGATTGCAGAAATGGCCCTCTACCTCTTTTAGAAGTTTAAATCTACCCTACCCACTTGATTGAGGTCACACAGAGGCCCAGAGTGAGGTAGGTTCCTTTAGAGACAATGCTTGTCCCCTTCTCAAAATTGAACCCCTCCTTCTCTTGGCAACAGGGATCAAATAACAGGGATCAAATCCTAGGAGACCAACTGGGAATGTAATGGAACTGCTGAGGAAATAGAGAGATGAAATGTTAGAGAGATTCTAGAGCACCAAGATGCTCTTAATAACTTCATGCTAAAAAAAAGCCTTATTTATTTCCACATGTGATGCAAGCTGCTATGGAAACTTGAATTGCTATTTTCATGCTAAAAGTGGAAATGTTATCTTATATGTAACCTGCCTCTCCCCTGAAAAAGAACAAACTTTAATACACTTGGTAGGAAATCATGACAGATTGGAACATCTTGACAAATTGCTTTTGTATTGCTCAGTAGCCAGTGAATAAAATTTATTGAAAGGAGTTTTAAAACACTTTGAAATGAATTACCACAAACTAAAAGTAGAAAAAATGTTTATTTTAAAATATGAGCCTGAGTTGCTAAAGGGTGCATTCTTATAATAAACAATTACTTTGTTCATTTTGAATGAAAATCTGATATACAGAAGTGAATCACTAAATCAAACTAATAGGTACTTGTACATATTTAAGTCTTTTCAAAATATTTCAAGCTCTAAAACAGCCCTGGCTGGTGTGGCTCAGTGGATTGAGCTTTGGCCTGAGAACCAAAGGGTGGCTGGTTCGAATCCCAGTCAGGGCACATGCCTGGGTTGCAGGCCAGGACCCCAGTAGGGGGCACATGAGAGGCAACCACACATTGATGTTTCTCTCGCTCTCTTTCTCCTTCCCTACCCTTCTGTCTAAAAATAAATAAATAAAATATTTAAAAAAATATTTCAAGCTGTAAAACATATTGATAATAAACCATTGAAACAGATCCTACATAGCTTGAGATTGGGTATAATATAAAAAATTGTTTAAACTCTTTGAAATAGAAGATCTTTATGTAGTAAACAAAGAGAAAAATATTATATTAATTGTGTGACAATACTGCTGTTCAATCAAAATTATTTATATTATAGACACATTATTTGTCTAAAAATTAATTTTTAAATTATACCAAATATTTGGAAATTTGAGGAGGTCAGGATTTAAATGTATTTTCCTACTAGTTATAGGACATAATATTGAAGTAACTTACTACTGACCCTGAAAGATTTCAACTCTTTGAGAAATAATAATTTTATTTCTAATGAGTCTGTTCCTCTATTTTTAGCAGGCTGCTCATTTCACTATCTCAACAAAACTCTTTTATTTAGAGTCACTCCAGGCATATATGTATATTTTCATTAGGAGATCTCTAAACAGCACAAAATGAATTCGTTGCACAAATACTATTATGCGTAATTTGAAAATAATTCCCCAAATAAGACCATTTTGAGTGCTTTGAATTTAAAGCCAAGTAACTGACCACAATTAATCTAGGAGAGTTTTTGTTCTTACAGATTTTTAAATAAGGTTTACAAAGAACTATGGTAACTTTAAAATGTCATTATTTTGTCTAAGAAGAATTTCATTTTCCTTTATGAAATGCTGTTTTTCATGTTCATTAAAACATTGACTTTTTCTTTTCTATAACCTTATCACATGAAATGTCAGATATAATGCACTGTGATTGCAGAATATCAGGATGGTGAGTATTATGCAAGTAATTAGCTTTTTCTAAAATTAAAACACATAGTTTTCCTTGAAAACTTCTTAATTCAGAGTACTTCTACTTTCAGCCAAGGGCCAAATTTATTCTCCCACATGAAACAACTAAAAATCCAGATAAAATATATGAAACTATAATTTATATGATATACCAGACACCAAGCAGCACAGGACTGATCCTTGAGACGTGAGAGACAAATGAGGTGTGCCCACCATTGCCACTTTGACTCCTGGAGAGAGTTTTTAGGCTACAACATCCAAAAAGTCATCTAGTCATCCATCTCCTTGATTTAAAGGGATGGAACAGGAAACCCAGGGCATCTACAGCAGCAGGAATTCACATGACAGAGAATTGAGAGGGACAAGCTGCAGACAGAGTGCTCTGGCAGGTCTTCAGTGGGGTTCAGATCCATTATCATGTATGTGAGGAAAGCACACATTAGGGAATGAAACACCCAAAGATGCAGAAGCAATAATCCCTGAAACTCAATCCTACCTAGGAGTTCATGTTTCTTATCAGCCAGGTATAAAACCTTGTAAGTCACTGGTGAAAAAATGAACAATTATATCTCTAGGGTATGTCAGGGACTATACAAATTATACCAACCACTAGAGGTAGTGTGCTAAGCGCCAGCCTGCCAGTGAGTGATCCATCCCCATATTTCGTTATACAGTCTTCTTTCTAGGTCCATTCCTGTTACCAACTCTATTAGACTGGGTTTTCTGTACATAGAATCAGAAACATACAGGTCCATAAAAACTCTCTGAGGAGTGTTCTTAGGGGATATACCCGTGAGAAAGAAAGGTAATAAGAAGCACAAATGGTAGGTACAAAATAGACAGGAAGAGGTTAAGAATAGTATAGGAAATGGAGAGGCCAAAAAACTTTTATGTACAACCCATGGACATGAACTGAGGTGGGTGGGGGGAATGCTAGTGGGAAGTGTGGTACAGGGTGGAAGCTTATAAACAGGAGAAAAATGGGACAACTGTAATAGTATAATCAATAAAATATATTAAAAAATAAATAAATGAACCTAAAATTATTAGTTTATATTTTTTGACATATAACATGTGATCTAATTTTATGACATAAACAAATGAAAAAGGTGGGGATGGAGCTATAAAAGAGCAGAATTTTTATATGCTATTGAAGTTAAATTGTTAAAAACTTTAAGTAGATTATTATAACTTTAGGATAAAAGTAGATTATTATAACTTTAGGATATTAAATATAATCTCCATTGTAACCACAAATAGAATATCTATAGAATATACACAAAAGGAAGTGAAAAGTGAAATAAAATGTTTCACTGCAAAAAAATAAAACTAACACAAAAGAAAAAATAATGCAGAAAAGGGAGGACACAAAAGGTATAAGAAATACACAAAATAATAGTGAAATGTCAGAAGTTTCTTATCAATAATTACTTTAGATGTAAATAAATGGAACTATCCACTCAAAAGACAGAGATTGTCTGAACGGATTAAAAAATTGACCCAACTATATACTCTCTACAAGGGATGTACTATAGATCCAAGCACATAAGCAGGGTTGTCCAACTTGTGGCCCAAGGGCCGCATGTGGTTCAGGATGGCTATGAATGTGGCCCAACACAAAATCATAAATTTACTTAAAACATTATGATTTTTTTCTTATTATGTGTCACAATGTATTTAATGTATGACCCCAGACAACTTGTCTTCTTCCAGTGTGGCCCAAAGGACACCCCTGAAGTGAAAAGGTTAAATTGCACTTCTGGGTATATATCCCAAGGAATTGAAATCAGGGTCTCAGAGATATCTGTGTAGTCTTGTTCATAGCAGCAATATTTACTACAGCTAAAAATGTGGAAGCAACCCAAGTCTCCATTGATGCATAAATGGAGAAAAAAAATGTGTCCTATACTTATAATTAAATCATAATTCATTGTCCAGTCCTAATAATAGAGGGCATTCTGACATGCTACAATATTAATAAACACTGAAGATATTATATTAAGTGAAATAAGTAAAATAAGCCAACCAAGAAGGCAAATACTGTGTGGTTCCACTTACATGAGTTACTTAGAGTAGTTCAAAGTGGTTGCTAGGAGCTGGCAGAAGGAATATTGAGATTTATTGTTTAATGGATACTGAGTTTCAGTTTTGCAAGGTGAAGAAAGTTCTAGAGATGGATAGTGGTCATGGTTGCACAGCAATATGAATGTACTTACTGCTACTGAACTATACACTTAAAATGGTTAAGATGGTAAATTTTATTTCATACATATTTTAGTTCAATAGAAAGGCTTTCCACAAAGAAAATTCCAGGTGAACTCTAACAAACATTTAAGAGTAAATATTATAAATATCACAAAACTCTTTAAAAGAAAAGAGAAGACTGAACAATTCCAATGTACTTTTTGGGACCATATCTGGGGGGCATGCAAGTTAAGAATATATAGTCTTCCAATCCAAAACTCAAAAAATACATCACAAGAAAGTCCCCACAAAAATTTCCCATAAGACTATTGACTGATTTCTCAAAAGAAACTTTTCAGGCAGAAGCAACTGGCAAGAACTATTCTAGTCATGAGAAGCAAGGACCTACAACCCAGGTTATTCTACCTAGCAAAGCTATCATTCAGAATTGAAGGGCAGATACAGTGCTTCCTAGACAAGGTAAAGTTGAAGGAGTTCATCATCACCAAGCCCTTATTATATGAAATGTTAAAGGGACTTATTTAAGAAAAAGAAGATCAAAACAATAAACAATAAAAAAACAACAAACTCACAACAGTCAATATCTGAACCTAACCTGCCCCCACCCTGCCCTTCCAAAACTAAGCAAACTAGAGCAGGAAGAGAATCATTGAAATGGCGATCCCATGGAAGGTTATCAGAATTGTGGTGGAAGGGGCAGAATGAGAGAAAAAGTACAGGCATTAAGAAGCATAATTGGTAGGTACAAAATAGAGAGGGAGATGTTAAGAATAGTATAAGAGATGGAGAAGCCAAAGAATTTATATTCAAGACCCATGGACATAAACTGATGTGGGAAACTGCTGGAGGGAAAGGGATTACCAGGTGGAGGGGGGCAAATGGGAAAAAATGGAACAACTGTAATAACATAATCAATAAAATATACTTAAAAAAAGAAATCATAAGTGTAGACCAATATTCCTCATTAAGAAAATTTAAGAAATTAAATGCAATAGTATATAAAAATAATGATATCTCATCCTTTGGTGGGACATACCACAAAACTTCAAGGCTGGATTACTATTGGGTAACCAGTCATTATAATGTACCATATAAATAGAATGAAGGAAGAAAACCATATAATCACTTATGAATAAATGGGGAAGAAATTTATTTGGTAAAATTCAACACCCATTTATGATTAAAAAAAGAGAGAGAGAAATCTTTGAAAATGAATTGTTGTGTAGGCCAAAAAGTCCATATGTTTTTTTTCCCCATAAAATAAAAGACACACTTTTCATTTTTGCCAATAACTTTATTGATTTGGATATTTTGAGTATGTCAGCTATTTCCAATGTGGTATAACATTGATTGTCCTCAATTAATGTCTCAATTGATCGCTATCAACCTCAATTCTTCTACCCAACCATGGAGCATAGTCAAGCAAGAAATCCCCAGCAAGAAACTTCATAAACCACTTTTGACACATTTGATCGATCAGCCACAGCACCTTCTGCATATACTGCACAAATCTTTTTTTGCATTTCAGCTGAATTTTTACCTTTATTAAAATAATAAAGCATGATATGCCAAAAATGTTGCTTATTTTCTTCCATCTTCAATATTAAAATGGCTACACAAAATTTCACCGATTTTGATGTTTTTTAAAATGCACACTGATATGATAGCTGTCACAATACAACCTAACAAAATTGTTTTGAGTGAAGTCAAATATAACTAAGTGCTACTAGAGCCATTGTATGGAAAAGCCAAACAAACTTTTTGGCAAATCCAATATGAAAGGTAACTTCTGAAACCTGATAAAAGATTTGCATGAGAAATCTCTACTTAAAATCATATTCCACTAGTAAAGAGAGGAACAAGTCAAAGATGTCCTTTCTCACAATTTCATTTATATTGTACACCCAGTTAAATTTGGCAAATAAAAAATATGAAAGGAATAAAAACCATATAAAAGAATAAGAAAAACCATCTTGCTGATGACGTAATTTCATATATAGAAAATCCTAGGGGATTTACATTTAAAAATGAATTACATTTAATAAATATGAAGATATAAAAACCAATTTCATTTATAATAGCATTAAAAAATAAAATACTTAGGACCTGGCCAGTGTAGTTAAGTTGGTTGGCACATTGTCTCATAAACAAAGGTGTGGGTTTGATTTCTGGTCAGGGCACATAGCCATGTTGTGGGTTTGATCCTGAGTCTGAGTGTGTACAATCCCCAATCCCAGGTACAAACAGCAGGCAACCAATTCATGTTTTTCTCTCACATCAATGTCTCTCTCTCCATTCCTCTCTCTCTAAAAAGCAATAGAATCAAAGTCCTCAGGTGAAGGAAAAAAAATTAGAAATAAGTTTAGTAAAATATGTGCAAATCTGATATTAATGAAAATTGCAAAACAATGCAAAGAAATTTTAGAAACACCTAAATTAATAGATTGAAAGATTCAATATTGTTAAGATGCACTTTTCTCAAGCTGGTTCATATAGTCAATACAGTGTCAGTAAAATCTTAAACAGTTTTTAGAGAAATTGGTAAGCTGATTTTGAAATCATTTGGAAAGGGAAAGGATGTAGAACATCCAAAGAATCTTGAAAAAAATTGCAAGGTTAGAGGACACATATTACCTGATTATAAAATTTACCACAGAGCCAGAAAAATCAAAACACGATCATTTTGGAATAAAAATAGATATCTAGATAAATGGAAAAAATTAGAGACTAAAAAATAGACCCATATTTGATTTTTACAAAGGCAGGTAGGTAATTAAATGGGAAAATCATTCTTTTTAATAAATGGTGCTTGTACAATTGCATATCTGCATGGAAAGATATAAATATCAATCTTTGCCTCCTATCATGTATAAAAGCTGAACTTAAATGGATATTTGACTTAAATGGAAGTGCTAAAATCCATTATATTTCTGGAATAAATAGAAGACTATTTTGTATTACTATTTAGTCAAAGACTTCTTAAAGGAAACAAAGACAACCCCATGAAATATTAAAGAAAAAATTGATAAAATTATCTTCATTTTCAAAGTAGAAAGTAGAAATTCAAAGTATAAATTTATTTCAAAACAAATTAAAAACTGTTCAAAGAAATATTTGCAAAAATGTAAGCCATAATCCAGAGACAATATATTTACAAGATATAGATGATAAAAATGTGGTATCCAGCATACATTATACATATATATTATGTATGCATATATCTTGTAACTCAAAAATAATAAAAAATTCAATAAAAAACAGTTAATGTTTGAATAGACACTTCACAAAAAAAGATAAAAACCACTGACAAAACATGAAAAGATAATAAAAATTTCTTATTATTAAGAAAATGCAAAAAATTGCAATGACCTGACTAGAAAGGCTGACAATCCTAAACGGTGACAAGGATGTAGAGAAACTAGAACCCTCGTATATCACTGGTAAGCATTTCAAATATTAAAACTACTTAGAAAATTTTATGGCAGTATTTTTTAAAAGAAAAATAAACTTACCATTTGACCCAGACATCTCACGTTTAGGTATTTACCTAAGGTAATAAAAACATACATGTTTCAAAATGCTTATATAAACATGTTTATGATAACATTATTTATAAAAACCACTAATAATGGAAACAACCCAAATATTCATCAATTAGTTACTGGATTAAAAAATTCTGGTACTTTCATACTATGAAATAAAATAGTATAGCAATAAAAAGGAACAAAATGTTCATATAAACAACATGAATAAATCTTAAAAATACCATGCTAAGCAAAAAATACTACACATCATATAATTATATTTGTATAAAATTTAGATAAAGCAAAATTAAAATGTCAGAGAAAGTATCAATTATTTTAAGAGGCTCAGATTTGGGAAGAGCACAATGCCAAAAGGACATAAGGATACTTTTTAGACTGATTTAATTGTTTTATGTCTTGATTTAGGAAGTAAATGTAGGACTGTATACAATTGTTAAAATTCAGTAAATTACACACTTAAAATGGGTGAATTTTTATACACACATTATAACTCAAAAAGGTGGAAATAAAAATTAAAGAGTGGGGGAAAGATGGTGGCTGATTAGATGGAAGTCGAGCCCACTTGCTCATGCCCTTAGCATGGATTTTCAAGTGATCTTCTGACCAGTGACCTGGACAATCAGTGGAATTTTAGCTGGTATGAATTTTTGAAATCAAAAGGTAAAGAGGAGGCTTTGCATTGTCTGGCAAGAGATTTTACAATTTGAAGGAGAAATACCCTGTATGAAGTGTCTGGATTAAAAGAGAGAACAGAAGGGAGAGAGTGCAGTTTGGTGGCTCCTGGCCTTCCTTGAGCTGGTGAATGAGCCTGGTTCTGTACAGGGAACCCCCAACCCTAATTGGAGATACTTGGAAGGATATGCAGAGTTTGGGAGACTCAGGCTGCACACACCCAGTGAGCAGAATGTCCATGGCTGCAGTGCCAACTGGTAGGGTCCAGGAGAGAAATTCTGGCTCCTAAGACTGTCAGAGGTACTGGTAGGCTCTGGTCAGCCCTGGCCGAGAAAGACTTTTTGCTTTTTGGGGAAGTGGAGTGCACAGAGAACCAGGCAGTGGTTGGGAGCTGCAATGTCAATGCCACATAGTACTTTTTTAAAGAGAGAAGCGGAGGCGTGGCTGCCCTGCCAACAAAGTGGCCAGATTCTAAGCATAGCTCATGCCCACTGAACCCAGCTGGCTAGGAAAAGTAGAAGGCTGCATGGCAAAGGGATTGGAAAGCCCCACCCACCCTGGATGGTGTGCAGGGGTCTGAGTGCAAAGCCAAGGGTTTGAGTCTGAGCCTCCTGTGAGAGCTGTGGGCCAGGAACTGGTTCAGCTAGAGCTGAGCACCTGAGATTCTTTGCAGCCAGGTGGTCCACCCACACCTTGGAATACATACTTCTGGGAAGGGGAAGGCATGCCAATCCCCCACCTGCAGGATTGCAAACTCTGCAAGGTCAGGCTCAAGAGCCCCCTTCCAGGCACATATCCTCAGGAGAAGAAAGAGAATTTCCAAAGGACCCCTTTATGAACTTTTATGAGACACTATGCTGGCTACTACTTGGGCCCTATTCCACTGAACAGTAGAGCAGAGATTAGAAATTGGAGGAGCAAGAGGTATTCAGTGCCCTGCCCAGCATTGGCACTCGCACAGAGCTGCCATCAGCACCAAGCATGAAAGAGCTGGCCCTTTTACACAGATTGGTCCCTCACATGAAACAGACAGCTAATTCATCAGAAACTATACATTAGTGAAAATAATCTAGGACAAAGCAAGACACGTGACTCAAGGGTGGGGGGCACACCATCTTTCCTGAAGGCTGAAAAGTGCGTCCTGAAGGATGATCCAATGATCCCACCTTTCTGAATGCACCAGAGGCCTCCTGCGGAGGCAGATGGAGGTGGTACATGTGGTTCTGTCAGACATTTGATTAACCAACATTGGGCCTTGTGCTGATAAAAGCCAACACAGCAGAACATGGGGGACCAGCCAAGCCTGAAGGAGACCGTCACAAACAGTGGATCGCTTGTAGCCTTGAGCAGGCTGCCTAAAGCTAGAGTGGGACACCTGCTGACATCAGGGACAGATCCAGAAGGAGAAGGCAGTAGGCCAATAAACACTCTGCTGAGATGAATTCCACCTTGTTTTTTCTCATTATTTGCACTATTTTTCTCCTGCATAGCTATTTAACATTATTTCTCTTCAATTCTGTTCCTATTATTTTACTATTTTTATTTCATTTTATTTTTCTTTCTTTATATATACTTATTATCATTGTTATTATTTTTTTTGTTTTAAGCCCAATCTAAAATTTTTAAAGATTTATTTATTTATTTAAAATATATTTTATTCATTATGCTATTAGTTGTCCCATTTTCCACTTTTATTCCACTAGCCCTGCACACCCCCTTCTACCCACATTCTCCCTTTTAGTTCATGTCCATGGGTTGTACATAAAATTTCTTTGGCTTCTACATTCCCTGTACTATTCTTAACCTACCTCTGTCTACTTTATACCTGCCATTTATGCTACTTATTTCCTGTACATATCCCCCATTCCACCCCATTCTCTGCCGATAATCCTACATGTAATCTCCATATCTGTGATTCTGTTCCATTTCTAGTTGTTTGCTTTTTTTTTTTTTAGTTTCATTTTAGGTTTGGATGTTGATTGTTGTAAATTTGTTATCATTTTACTTTACATATTGTTGATCTTTTTCTTAGGTAAGTCCTTTTAACATTTTATATAATAAGGGCTTGGTGATGATAAATTCCTTTAACTTGACCTTCTCTGGGCAGCATTTTATCTACCCTTACATTCTAAATGATAGCTTTGTTGGAAAGAGTAATCCTGGATGTAGGTCCTTACCTTTCATGACTTTGAATACTTTTTTCCAGCCCCTTCTTGCCTGTATGGTTTCTTTTAAGAAATCATCTGATAGTCTGATAAGTCTTATGGGCACTCCTTTGTAGGTAACTGTCTCCTTTTCTCTTGCTACTTTTAAGATTCTCTCCTTATCTTTAATCATGGGTAATGTACTTATGATGTACCTTAATGTGTGCTTCCTTGGGTCTAACTTCTTTGGGACTTTCAGAGCTTCCTGGATTTCTTGGAAGTCTATTTCCTTTGCCAGATTGGAGAAATTCTCCTTCCTTATTTGTTCAAATAAGTTTTTAATTTCTTCCTCTTCCTCTTCTCCTTCTGGTACCCCTATGATTTAGATGTTGGAACATTTAAAGTTGTCCCAGAAATTCCTAAGCCTTTCCTCATTGTTTTAAATTATTGTTTCTTCATTCTGTTCTGGTTGAATATTTATTTCTTCCTTCTGGTACAAACCATTGATTTGAGTCCCCATTTCCTTCCTGTCACTGTTGGTTCCCTGTATATTTTCCTTTATTTCACTTTTCATAGCCTTTACTTTTTCCTCTCTTTTGTGACCATATCAACCATTTCTGTGAGCATCCTGATTTGCCAGTGTTTTGAACTCTGCATCTGATAGGTTGGCTATCTCTTCATTGCTTAGTTGCATTTTTCCTGGAGCTTGGATCTATTCTTTCATTTGGGCCATTTCTTTTTTCTTTCTTTCTTTCTTTTTTTTTTTTGTCTTGGCATGCCTGTGACATAGTTAGGAGTGGAGACTTAGGTATTCACCAGGGCAGGGCAACTCAGGTCACTGTGTTGTGGCCATGTATGTGGGGGAGGAGTGTGAGGGGGAATAGTGTTGCTTGCTCAGCTCTCCGCTGGCTTTCAGTCACTTCCTCCACTACCCAGAAGCAAATTGGGCCCTTCTGGTGCTGATTCCCAGATGGGTGGTTTTGTGTAAGTTCTAGGACGCTGTAGGTCTCTGCAACGAACTCTCCTGTGAGACTTGGAGTTTCTCCCACTGCTGTAACCCCCATGGGTTTTTACAGTCAGAGGATTTCAGGCTTTCTTTCCTCGAGCTGGAACCTGGGTTGTGCAGTCTGTCTCGCTCTCCGGTTGTTCCTCCTGGTTTATCCTGATGAAAATGTAAGACCTCGAGTTAGAAGGAGGAATGCCTCTTCTTTGGTGCTCAGCAAGAAGCTGAGACATTCATAAATAACCCTGTAACTAGTTGCTGCTTTTAAAACTGATCAAGGGCAAAGTTTTTGGTCTTTCTCACAAGCCTAAACCTAGTGGGGGGTTATGCCGTGGGGATGGGCTTGTGAGTGTTTTACAGTGTGTCTCTCATTGCATGAACTTTTGCTTGCAGCTGGCAAGAAACCTGGTGTTTTGTCCTGGTCCACATTCCAGTTTATCCTTTCACAGGTATTTTTTAGTGCTGAGCACCCTAGTGGCTTTTAACTGCTCAACCCGTGCCTGTGAGGTGTGACCAATGCTTGGGAGAGAGCAAGGCTCCTGCTTACTAAAGAGGGTACAGGTGCAAAATGGCCACAAGAGAGGGCAACCTTGGAATAAATCCCTTTTTCTCTGAAATATAACACACCCTACAACCTTACTGAAAAGCACTTCATGTCCTCTGCCCTTACATGGTTGATAGTTCCACTCCCACCAAGTTGGTGTGTTGTCTACAATGATGGCTTGTAACTCCGAGTCCCTGTTCCAGGTGCCAGATGATGAAGACTCTGGCCATTGGTGTCTGCAGTGTTGCGGATGTGACTAACACATTCACACAGACTGCAAAAGTCTGGTGGAGAAAAGGGACAATATGGTCACTCTCTGAGTGAGAGGGTACCCTGACCTTTGGACAGGATTTTATTGCTTTCTGGGAGCATTACATCAAGGAAGGTCCTCACTCATCATTGTCAGGCAGTAATGATCAAACAATAGATAACATTCAAAGAACTTAGGAGGGTTTATTCTGAGTCAGGGTCAGTTAGCTAAGCAGCAATAAAACTTTAGGAAACAACTCATTTCATGCTTGGACCATTATCAGAAATATGAAGACATTATTAGCAAAGCAGTTTTCACAGGATTTTTTGCATTCTTTCTTAGGCCTGATGGCCCTGGGGAACCACCTGTTCCTGCTCAGGGCTGCACCACCCTCCAGCATTATTTTAGGCTTAAGTCAGGCAGGGGAAGTAAGGCAGCCAAGAAATTAGTAGACTTCTCACAGACAGAATGAGGACTCAGGCTATGTCACAGCTGAGGAGTGAGGGTCCATCACCTCCTTTTTCTATAGCCCCTCAAGTCCTTTCCTGAGGGCCGCTTCACAACCTTGCCTGTCTTAGATCATTTCTTCCTGGAGAAATCTTACCTGTCATTGGCTAAGCAATCATCCACCGGGGTCAAGCCAGCAGCATCTCTGCCAGGAAGATAAGCATTGTCTCCTTAGTGACTTATGGTCCCAAGGTCTCTTTACTCAGCCTTAGCCATGGGGTGGGGGGAAGGGGGAGGGGTTACAGCTTCTGAAACCAGTCAGGGTGGTTTCCAACAATATTTTACTGTTTCCCTGTCCTACTCAATTTTGCCTTCGTCCTGCTTTGTCTTATATTTATTTCAAATTTTATTTTCTCCTTTTGTCAGCCTGTTTTCTAACCCTTACAATATTATTCTCCCCACTCTCTCCTCTCAAAATCAACTTTCTTTTCTTTAGATATAGCACAATCTTTTTTCTTTCTCTTCTTTATTTCTTCTGTTATTATTATTCCCTTTTCACCTTTATTAGTCTTTGCTTCTTTGTTGTGAATATCACTGTGGTGTTTTTTTTTTGTTGTTGTTCCTATTTTTTCACTATTTCTCCCTCCAAAACCTCCTATTGTACTCTTCTCTTGTCATACTCCAGTTTTCCCTATTCCTTCCCTATTTTATTTATATGATATATTTTATTTTCTCCTTTTCTTCACCTTGTTTCTATTCTCTACTCATTATTTCTCCTCCCCATACCTTTTCAAAATAATTTCTTTTTCTGTTAGTAACCTCATACTGTATTTTCTTTTTGTATAATATTCTTATTCTTTTTCCACCTCTATAAATTATTGATGTTTGCCCATTTTTTGTTGATATTGTGGTAGTGGTTGGGAGGTAATTTTGTTGGTTCAGGTTTCATTTGCTTGTTTTGTTTTTTTTGGCAGCTCTCATACAATAGCATACGGAATGTGGTGGAAGCTGTGACCTCCAGCTGGAGGGCTGGACTGACCAATGAATGAGCCAACAACAACCAAAACACAATTACAACAAGAAAGCTCACAAAACTGCATAGAAGAACTAACTCTTATCCTTCTCAAACTATCCCAAGAAATTCAAGAAGAGGGAAGACTCCCAAACTCTTTTAATAACACCAGTATTACCCTAATTCCAAAACCAGGTAAAGACACAACAAATAAAGATAACTACAGGCCAATATATTTGATAAACATAAATGCTAAAATCCTCAATATAATATTGACAATCCAGATCCCACAATACATTAAAAAGATCATACACAATGATCAAGTGGGAATCATCCTAGGGTTGCCAGTATGCTACAATATTCACAAATCAACAAACATAATACACTACATAAACAAAATGAATGACAAAAAATGCATGATCATAATCAATAGATTCTGAAAAAGCATTTAATAAAGTCCAGCACTGATTTATGATAAAAACACTCAGCAAAGTGGGAATAGAGGAGTGTACCTCAACATAATGAAGGCCATATACTAGAAACTGACTGCCATCATCACACTCAATGAGCAAAAACTAAAAACTTTTTCCTTAAGATCAGAAACAAGACAAGAGTGTCTGCTTTTACCATTCTTATCAACATAGTACTGGAAGTTCTAGCTACAGCAATCAGAAAAGAAATAAAAGTCATCCAAATTGGAAAGGAGGAAGTACAACTGTCATTATTTGCAGATGACATAATAGTATATATAGAACAACCTGCAGTTTCCACAAAAAACCACTTGACCTAGTAAGTGAATTTGGCAAAGTAGCAGGAGATAAAGTCAACATTCAGAAATTGAAGGCATTTCTGTATAGCAGCAATGAACTATCAGAAAGAGAAACTAGGAGGAAAACAATCCCATCTACTATAACAACAAGAAAAATAAATGACCTAAGATTAAATTTGACCAAGGAAGTAAAAGACCTATAGTCAGAAACATTAGAACACTGAGGAAAGAAATTGAGGAAGACACAAATGGATGGATTGGAAGAATTAACATCATTAAAGTGCCTATACTACCCAAAACAATCTATAGAGTTTTTGCAATCCCTTTTAAAATACCAATGGCATATTTTATTGATACTGAACAATACCTCCAAATTTATATGGAACCAAAAAAAACCCCCAAAACCCCCTGAATAGCCTCAGCAATCTTGATAAAGAAGAATAAAGCTGGAGTGTTCACAATGACTGATATAAAACTATACTACAAATTTACTGTAATCAAAATAGCTGGGTACTGAAATAAAAGAACAGACACATAGACCAATGGAACAAAATAGAGAGCCCAGAAAGAAACCCATGCCTTTATGGTCAATTAATATTTGACAAAGGGGGTACAAGCATACAATGAAGTAAAGATAGCCTCTTCAATAAATGGTTATGGGATAACTGGACTGGAGATGAAAAAACTTAAACAAGACCAATAAATTACACCATACACCAGCATAAACTCAAAATTGGTAGAAGACTTAAATATATCATGATATTATAAAACTCCTAGCAGATAACATAGGCAGTAAAATTTCAGATATCTGGCATAGCAATATTTTTGTTGATATATCTCCTAGGGCAAGGAAAATAAAGGAAAAGTAAACAAATGGGACTATATCAAATTGAAAAGCTTCTTTTTATTATTTTATTTAAAATTTTTTACTTTTATTATTGTTGTTCAAGTACAGTTGTTTCCATTTTCACCCCACCATGGCTTCCACCTTCAAACCTACCCCCTTTGGCTTTGTTCATGTGTCCTTTATACCTGTACCTTCATGGACCTTCCCCTATTTTCCCATTAACCCTCTCTCCTGCCCCCCTCTGGTTACTGTTAGTTTGTTCTTTATTTCAATGTTTCTGGTTAAATTTTGTTTGTTTGCTTGTTTGTTTTATTGATTAGGTTCCACTTATAGGTGAGATCATATGGTATTTATCTTTTACCACCTGGCTTATTTCGCTTAGTGTAATGCCCTCCAGATCCACCCATGCTGTAAGGAATGGTAGGAGCTCCTTCTTCATTTCTGCTATGTAGTATTCCATTGTGTAAATGTACCACTGTTTTTGATCCACTCACTCACTGTTGGGCACTTAGATTGCTTTTGACACTTGGCTATTGTAAATTGTGCTGCTATGAACATTGCGATGCATAGGTTCTTTTCATTTGGTGTTTCAGGATTCTTAGGGTATAATTTCAGCAGTGGTGTTGCTGGGTCAAAAGGCAGTTCCATTTTTAGTTTTCTGAGGAAATTCTGTGCTGTTTTCCACAGTGGCTGCATCAGTCTGCATTCAGACCAACAGTGTACTAGGGTTCCCTTTTCTCCACAAGCTCGCCAGCACTTGTTGTTTGTTGATTTGTTTATTATGGCCATTCTGTCCTGTGTGAAGTGTTGTCTCATTGTGGTTTTAATTTGCATTTCTCTGATGGCTAGGGATGCTGTATGTCTAAAGGACCCATCATCAAAATGAAATGGGAACTGACCATATGGAAGAATATATTTGCCAATGATACATCAAACAAAGTTTGATCTCCAAGATATATAAAGAACTCATAAGACTCCACACTAGGAAGGCAAACAATCCAATTAAAAAATGGGCAAAGGACCTGAACATACACTTCTCTAAGGAGGACATACAGAGGGCCCATAGACATATGAAAAGATGCTCAACGTCACTAATTATCAGAGAGATGCCAATTAAAACCACAATGATATATCACCTCATACCTGTCAAAATGCCTATCATCAATAAATCAACAAGTGCTGGTGAGGATGCATAGAAAAGGGAGCCAAAATGCACTGTTGGTGGAATGAAGACTGGTGCAGTCATTGTGGAAAACTATGAAATTTCCTCAAAAAATCAAAAATAAAACTGCCTTTTGACCCAGTAATTCCACTGTTGGGTATATACTGTAAGAATCCCAAACACTAATTCAAAAGAAATCATGCGCCCCTATATTCATAGCTGCATTATTTACATTAGCCAAGTGTTGTGAACAGCCTAAATGCCAAGAGTGGCATTTAATAAATGCCATCAGCAGCATTTAATAAATTCCATTGGTAAATGAGTGAATTAGAAAACTGTGGTACATCTATATAGTGAAAAACTATGAAGCAGAAAGAAAGAAGGAGCTCCTACCTTTTGCAAGAGCATGGTAGAACTAGAGAATATTTCACTAAGTGAAATAAGCCAGGGGGTGAAAAACAAATACCATATGATCTAACTACCTTATAAGAAGAACCTAATGGACAACATAAACTAATGAACAAAATAGAACCAGAGACATGGAAACATGGAATGGACTGAGAGTCACCAGTGGGGAGGGGTGTGGGAGATAATAGTGAAAAGAAGGGGAAGAGACTAGTCAAAAAACATTTATGAATGATAATGGACATGGACAACAGTGTTGGAATTGACTGTGGGAGTAAGGGATCAGCTGGTTGGAGGAGGACAGAGGGGGGAATCATTGGAACAACTGTAATAGAATAATAACAATAAATAAATTAAAAAATGAAAAATAAAACTTTAAGGACTCAAAATTTACCAGAATTGATGTCCATAAAAAAAATTTGAATTCAATAAGACCAATAAATTCCAAACAGGATATATAAACATTCACTCTGAGTTGCATTATAGTGAAATTATAGAACTCCAAAGACAAAGAAAAGATATTTAACCAACCAGGGAGATTAATATGTGGTCCATCATTAATCTCTCTGGTTGGTCTGGTTGGCATTCTAAAATAAAGAAAAAAGAAAATGAAAATAAATGAGAAATCACAACTTCAAACTTCTAAAAGGAAAGACTGTAAATTTTGAATTGTTTCTTAGTAAAACTACTTTTCTATAATGTTAATAAAGTCATTTCAAAGCAAATAAAAGTTTAGAGAATGTACTACAAATCTGTAAAGAATTCAAGAAGGAATAGTAGGAAAACAACTAGATACATGGGAAAACTAAATAAACTCTGGCTGTTCAAAATACAAAAATATGTAATTTGTGGAATAAATAAAGGTCTCAAGTAGCATGTAAGTTAAAAAAGAAGGTAAATTTTAAGGTTAATTATATTTACTTACATGAGCATTTACCATATATACATATATACTATAAATTCTATAATTATAATTATACTAATTACAAATACTATTTGATACCTTTTAGAGTATATAATGTATTAGACTACATTGTTAGTAAATGCATAAATAGGTGATCTGCTATGCATTTTTTGTGTGTAAAAAATAAAAAGTAAATATAAAAATAAAATTTAAAAAATGAAAATAAATTTTTTTGAGAAATTCAAGAGCTTGTGACTCATTTAGCCCAAAAGTAGGCAATTTTCAAATGCTTCAAAATAAAATTTAAAAAATATATACATTATTAGGTGTACATCTTCTGCTTTATTTAACTTATTAATATATAACAACTTTCTATGTCTCTTGTAACTTTTTAAAATTTAAGTCTACTTTGAATGATATTAGTATAACCACCCCAACTCTCTTTTGATTACTATTTACACAGAATATCTTTTTCCATGCTTTAACTTATCATCTATTTGTGTCTTTGGATCTAACATGAGTCTGTCTGAGACAACAAGACTAGATTTTATAACTGCCTATATAGTTACCTTTACCAGAGATCTTTATTTCTTCATATGACTTTGAATTAATATCTAAGTTCCTTTAAATTCAACCTGGAAAACTCCTATATTTCTTGCACAGTTGGTGTAATTGTAATAAATTCTCCCATTTCCTTTTTTTCCTGTAAATGTCTTAATTTCTCCTTTTGTTTTGAAGGACAGTTATTTTTATCACATACAAAATTATCACAGTTTTTCTTTCAGAATTTTGGATATATCAGCTCACTGTTTCCGACTTTCAAGTTTGAAATCTGCTGATAATTTTATTGAAGATCACTTGTATCTTATGAGTCATGTCTCTCTTCTTTCAAAATTTTCTTTGTCTTTTGTTTGATTATGATATGTCTCAGTGTGGTTCTCTGAGTTTATTTTACTTCAAATTTGTTGAGCTTTTTGGATTTGTAAATTCATATCTTTCACCATATTTGTGAAGTTTTCAGCCATTATTTCTTCAAATATCCTTTTTCAACCCTTCTATCTCTCTCTTTTCTCTTTCTGGGGTGTCCACAATGGTTGTGCATATGTTATCCCACAGAATTCTTAGGCTCTGTTTACTTTTCTTTATTCTTTTTGTTTCTCTGAGTTGGCAATTTCAATTGCCCTTTTTCAAGTTTGCTGACTCTTCCTCTTGCCTTTTAAAATCTGCTTTTGAAGCAATCTAGTGAATTTTTTATTTTACTTATTTATACTTTTTGGCTTCAGAATTTCTTTTTTTAAAGTTTCCTCTCTCTTTATTGATATTTACATTTTGTTCACACAAAATTTGGTGTTTTTATCCATGCCTTTCTTTAGCTCTTCCAGCATCTTTAACATAGATGTTTATAAAGTATTTGGCTAGTATGTCTGATGCTTGGACTTCCTCAGGTATGCCTCTGTTAATTCACTGTGTTATTTTCAATGGGACTACTTCCCTATTTATGTGTATGCTTTGTGATTTTTCATTGTTGAGAATTGAACATTTGGATCTGGTAATATGGTGACTCTGGGAATCAAATTCTCCTCTTTCCCAGGGTGTCCTGTTTTTTTTTTGTTTGTTTGTTTTTGTTTTTTAACTATTGAAGGGCATTTGTCTACTGGGTATAAGTCTGACATAAAAGCTTATAGTCTTGTCAGGTTACTCCTGAACTTATTATCTTTCCATGGGCATGTGTATGGCTTTGTCAATATTCCCACATATGCAGTTGCTTTTGGTGTCCTAATTCTTAAAAGTCAGACTCTCAAAAAAGGGGAAGGTGAGGAGGGGAAGAAAGTGATTTACCTTTAAATCCCCTGGAAGCAATTTCAGCTGGGAGAATTTGAAACATTGGTGGTCAATCTCTGACTGCACCTTTCCATTCAAAGGTAGTAATTAGCATTAAGATCACAAACCCCAATATTTGGAAGAAAATGTCTTTATTGCTTACCCTTGCTCATCAGGAACTCATGCATAGCTGCCTGCCATGGTGCTGGGGAATGAGACTTGGATAGCTGCTATCATGATAAAGTATGAAATTAACCTCAATTTACCGGCCAGTCTTTCCCCTGGAATCTTTAACCCTTAAATAAACTCCAGAATTCTAAAATAGTTGCTTCAGACAGTTTCCTCCAGTACAATTGTCTGAGTAGAGAGATGTATTCCTGATACTTTGTACTCTATCATCTTTCCTGACCAATGCAGTTTTTTTTTGTTTTTTTTTTAGTTAGGAAAGAAAAGATTAATTATGTAGCCAACAAATACTAAATTTTCACCAGTAGCGAATGTTTTGGAGCAAATGACAGAAGTGTATTAATGAAATGTGTTAAATAACTTCATAATGATAATATTCTAATAGCTCTATAATCTTTTATATCAACAATGCAAGGTTTAGTTTACCAACTTTTTTTAATCTCTGTATTTTCTCTCTGACATGTATATACACCCTTGCATGTATAATTTTTCACACCATCTTGTTCTTTTAAATGAAATAAAGCTTAGGTTGTCTTGCTTTTGACTAGTTACAAATTTTCTGGAAAAATGAGTGATCTAGCCCTGGCCAGGTGGCTCAGTTGATTGGAGCAGCTCCCATCTACCAAAAAATAAAAAAAAAATAGTGATCCTTTAACATATTAACAATCATAAATATTCCCTTGCTTTCATTAAAGATCTTTCAAAGCCATTAAATATTTGATGGGTAATTTCCAAGAGCACTTTCACAGTAATTAATACATGCAGGTAAATGTGATTGATCTTATGCTTCACAAAACATTTTTAGGTTAGCTTAGTAATAAGTATTAGTAAATTCATCCTCAGTTGGCATGGAGGTGGGTATGGTTAAAACTGTGACAAGCCCAGTTAGGCCTCTTTCATTTTAGAGATATCTTTATGGCACAGCTCATCTGTGAGACCAGAGCTTCATTTCCCCTAACCTTGTGTTACTAGTAATATAATAATAAAGTAGATTTCTGCCATGTATGTGGTTTCAGAGTTATTCATTGCAAACATTCTATATCCATTCTAAATTTTTTCTTTTTTATTTAATCTTTATTGTATTTTTTCTTCCATTACCCATTTAGTCCCCATATACTCCTCTCCTCCCAGCAATCACCGCACTGTTGTCCATGTCCATGAGTCCTTTTCCAGAGGCAGAGTTTCTACCTATGTCAATTATCATTTATTCTATGCTATGCATGAATACTCTTCATTCTAGTTAACACAAAATTCTTTTTTTAAAGTTGTTTCTCTAATAAGGTTCAATGCTGTCCTTATAACTGAATGTTTGGCAGCTATTCAGATAGAAATTAAAATCAAGAAAAAGGCGCCAGTAATATGTAGCATGAGATAGGACTATAGACCTGACTTACCCATAATAATATAGAAAGGGCTATCAGATTGCAAAACTAGCAGGATGGGCATAGTGATGTTATCAGGATTTATCCCATTCTTTTTTGAACCATTGATAATCCCAACCATTATTATTCCCTGCAGAAGAGATTCAATGAATGTAGTTACTACTCTGCTAAAGTATAAACGTGTGCAATGACCAAGGCAGTATTTTCCCCTCTGAAATCCAGCCCTGTATAATTGCTGCCACAGCTGCCAGAAAACCAACTATTATTGCTTACACCTGCTTTAAGGCTAAGTTGCAAATTATTAGATTCTATTTTTCAATGGATAAATCCATCCTTCCAGCATTTGCTACAGTGAATAATCTGGATTCCAGTATCATTTCCAAATTCCCTTGAGACCAAGAAATGCAAGACAAAAAAGGTTTCATTTTTTAAAAAAACACTTTTGTATTAGTTTCCTATTAATATTGTTATAACAAATTACTACAAGTTTATTTGCTTAAAGTGACTCATTGATTATTTTACAATTGGAGAGATCAGAAGTCCTACAATAAAAATGTTAGTAAAATGGTGTTCTTTCTGGAGGTTCCAGGGAGATATCTGTTTTGTTTTGTTTGTTTGTTTGTTTATTTGTTTTGGTTTTGTTTGTGCATTTTCCAGCTTCTAGGGACCATCTACATTCTTTTGTTCATCTGTCTCTCATCCCCAATTTCTTTCTCTCTCTCTTTTTCTGACCCCTGCTTTCATCATCACATCTTCCCTTTCACTCTGACAATTCTGCCTCTCTCGTAAGGATTGTTGTGATTCCTTTTGGCCTACCCAGATAATCCAGAATAATCTCTCTATTTCAAAAGCTTTAATTAGTCACTTCTGCACAGTACCTTTTGACAGATGAGTTAACTACTTATAAGTTCTGGGGATAAGACTATGGACATCTTAGTGGAGACATTATTCTTTCTACTATGGTCCACTCTCTGGCAAACACAACATGTATTCACTCTATCCAAATATCTCCAAATATCTAAAACCATTGCAACTTCTCTTTCCTATACTATATCCAAAATCATGACAAATGAATGTATTCAAAATTCAGCTAGTAAAAAACAGCACAAATATTTGCAATGTAATAATGCCACCAAATTCATTTTATTTTTCTGTTTCTTTTTACAATGATAGCTTCATCACTATCACTAGGAACAGCTTCATCTTTTAAACATGACAATAGTTTCTGAAGCCTCCCTTTTAACTGTATAATTCCAACTAGTTATAGTTGGCATAGTCATCCTATATTTGGCTACAGCTTGAAAGTACTTGACAAATTTTGCCATGAAAACACTGTTCTGAGAAATAGATACTCCATATGTTGTTCTGATCTATTATGAAAGGTCTGAGCTCCAGTCATAATCCATTTTAACAAAGGCTGCTTTTTTTCCTCCCCTGTCTCTCTTACTTTTCTGGTAAATGACTGGAACCATTCTCAGCAGTAAATTTAAAAACTTAACAGTTTGGAATGTGATAAGTTTAAGTACAATCTGTAAAACTTCCTTCTCAAGCTGGACCATTACTTGTGGTATTAGTAATAGATCTTACTTTGCTATTAGTCATTTTTCTACCACAACAGACTATTTACTCCTTAGGTCTCAAGCTTCATAAGGAAGCATAGGAGTTGAATCAGAATTACACAAATGTTGGTTTTAAATTAACATGTTGATTTTATTGTATAGAAAATAATAATCTTTCTGCTAAGAAAAGGTGCTCAGTAGATAAATCAGGACTTGGATCTAAGAACACCGAACACAGCCCACTAGTCAAACCCAAAACTTTCCCTCCAGCGTTACCTGCCCCATGTGGAGAGGGGGAGGGGGGGAGTACTACAGGCAGGGAATGAGAGGGTCATTCACTTCATTCCCAATCATGAGGCTCCAGCCATTGACTCTCTTCTTCTCAGCCCCTCCTCCACCATCACCCATAATTCTATTTTTACTGTTATATGTGGGCTACTTTCATTGTCCACCTTAAAATACATGTCCCACAAAGTTAAACCCTATATCTAGAAAGGTTGCAGACCACTGTTTTACTCTGAATCAGCCAGATTTTTGATACTTCTGTGGTTCTTATAGCTTACTTGACTTCTTCCAATAAGACAATCAATCATTCTGATACTAGCAAAAAAGAAATTTGAGAGTACCTTTCATTTGCCACCCTTGCCAACATCTTACTGTCCCCATAGCTGTACCAAAGTTATAAATGTCCACCTGCCTAAAGGTATCATGACCTATTTGATCCTTTCCCCATGAATATAAACCATGAAAAATCTGGCTTGAGTTTAGAAAACCTTCATATGAGAAAAATTCTTGGCTTTCTGAAGCACCGTCAGTAATTCCCAGAATTTAATATAATAGTCAAGATTATTTTGCACCATTATGGTAATGTACCTGGCTGACTATGATACACTCCTCTGGAAAAAAAATATAATCAATATAAAATATTGGTAATGTCTGATATTTGGCAAAGCAGTAATACAGAGCCAGATATAGTTTTTACAATTATGTGTCTGTATCTTTGGTTCTCAGGGCAAAAATATTGAAAGACTAATTTTAAAGTATGATTTGTTTTCCTCCCTCCAGAATTGTTCCACTGAGAAAGAACTGGAAAGTTGGGAATGATTCTAGGACTCTGAGGCCACATAGTTTTAAGTAGACTCTGGTGACCACTATGGCTCCACTGACCTCTTGCTTTGAGAGACTCAGAAGTCATGTTTTCAGGACTGGCCAGAGGCTGGTGTGCAGGGCCGTGTTTTCCTCCATATCAGATATCAGATAGCTGTTGAAATTATCCTACCCTCTTTAATCATTATTATGACTGGCAAAATCAAACAATTCCTCTACCATCCATTCAAAATAATGTTTAAAAATGCTAGACTAAATAAGAGGTTTTATTTTTATTCTTGTCTAAGATAAAAAAAATAAGAGATATGCATAGACACAAACACCAGTATGGTGATTACAAGAGGAAAGGGAGGTGGTGGGAGGTAGAAGATAAAGAGGAGATAAATGGCGATGGAAAGAGATGACTCTGGACGGTGAGCAAACAATACAATATACTGGTGATGTATTTCAGAACTGTATACTTGAAACCTATATAATTTTATTAACCAATGTCACCCCAACAAATTCAATAAAAATTAAAAAAAAAGAAATACAGTGTTATGTTTTCATCTTAATCACTTCATCAAAGAAGTTCAAGAAGTGTTATTAGGTAGAGGTCTTTGGGATTCTGCTTTAGTGACTAAATTAAAAAATGATTTTAAATGATTTTTTACATGTAAGTAATAAAACATAAATTGTTATTGAACTCTGCACATATTGTACCATGAAATACATATGAAATATTATATAACATATGTAATATGTAATGTAGTTACTCTTATTAGCTCCATTAATGAACTTCATAAATGAAGAAAGTATGCTGTAGAGAGGTTAGATAACTAATTGAAGTTCACAAACAAGTTATTTGTAGAACTGGAACTTAAACTAAGGTCTGCCTGACCCCAAAGCTACACTGTAAGATACTGCATGATACTACAGCTCCAAGAAAACAGAATGCAAGAATCTAATTTTTTTAAATAAGTATATCTATTTCAAATCCTACTTCTATCAGTACCTATTTCATACTAGTATATGTAGTATAGATTTCCAAAATGCATAGATTTTTCCACTGTCCAATGTGATGGGCCCAACCACAGGTGGCTATTTGAACTTAAATGAATAAAAATGAAAAAAATTTTAGTACCTCATTTGCAACTAGTCCCATTTCAGGTGCTCAATAGGCACATGCAGTTCTATTGGATAGTGCTGATTCAGGTCCACATGAATTAGGACCACCTTAAAAGAACTTTAAAAATTCAATAATTATCACACTTTTTCACAATCAAGGATAGAGTCTTACTGAATTTAATAGATGTTCTTTGAGAAAAAAATTCTTGAGAGTAGAATCCATGTTAAATGTTTTCAGTATGTCCTAGTATAACTGTTCCATAATAATAATTCCTAAAGTGCATTTTTCACATTTCTTATTTTTTATTATTATTATGTATTGGTTTCAGGTGTACAGCATAGTAGTTAAACAAAAATATATTTTAGAAAGTGCTCCTCATGATATTTCCAGTACCAACTTGTCACAATACATAGTGATTACAATATTATTGACTATATTCCTTATGCTGTACTTTTCATCCTTATGACTATTTTGTAACTACCAATTTGTACTTCTTAATTCCTTCACCACTTTCTCCCAGTCCTCCAATCCTTCTCTTCTCTTGCAACCACTAGTCCACTCTCTGCCTCTATGAGTCTTCAAATTTGTTGGCTCATTTATTTTGTTCTTTAATTTCCACATATAAGTGGAATCATAAGGTATTTGTCTTTCTCTGACTGACATTTTACTGAGCATAATAGCCTCTAGGTCCATTTACGTTGCTACAAATGATACAATTTAATTTCTTTAAGGCTGAGTAATATTCCATGAACCACCAGTTTTTATCTACTTGTCTATTGATGAGAACTTGGGTTGCTTCTGTATCTTGGCTATCATAAATAACATTGCAATCAACAGAGGGGTTTATATAGTCTTTCAAATCAGTGTTTTGGGTTTGTTCAGAAAAATGGAATTACTGGGTCATAAGACTGTTTCATTTTTAATCTTTTGAGAAACCTCCCTACTGCTTTCCACAGTGGCTGCATTCCCACTAACAGTGCCATCCTTGCCAGCACTTGTTGTTTGTTAACTTATTAATGATAGCCATTCTGACAGGTGTTATGCAACTTGTCATTGTGGTTCTAACTTTAATTTCTCTTACAACTAGTGGCATTGAGCTTCTTTTCATATGTCTTTTGGCCATCTGTAGCTTAAAAGATACAGGGAAAATCTATTTGTTGAAGACCCAAATTACTCTAAAATCCCTAATTATCTCTTTACTTCTAGATGCATATTATTTGTATTGTTTGTGTACATATCATATAAAATCTTTAATTTTATTTTTTCTTTCACACTGCCTTCTGCTTGAACCCTAAAATTGGCTTTGAATTATTACATCTAATGATTTCTATTTGCATTTCAATAGTATAAAATTATAAGACTTATGTTTATATCAATAATATCAACCTTTATATTTCCATTTTACAATAATTTTTAAATGAAGAATACAAATTTAATAAAATATTAAAAATATGGTACAAATATGGCTTTAGAGATAAAGATGATGACAGGCAAAGCTGAAATAGACTATCTTGTTCCAGTTTGACAAATTTGCTTATTTGAACGACAAAGTCTGAATGGCATTTAAATGCTAGGTTATTGGTGTCTGAGAGTAGACTGAAACTTTCTATATGGGTCAGTTGTAACTATTTATATTGAAAAAATATGCTGTGCTTTTTTGGTCTTCCCTACTATATCTACTCTCCCTTCTACTCCCTTTGCCCTGTGCATTGGGGAACTTATTTCTAGGACTGTCTCAGCAATACCTTCTACATTGGTTTCCATTGGGTTTGGTCAACAAGAAATACCAGAGGATAGAGGTTGCAGTGTACTTATGACCCCCACACCCCAAGCTAAGGCAAGGCAGGTCTGGGGCTGGTAGTTTTTGCATGATCCTTGTTGCTTTGCCATTTGTTGCTGTTGTTTTAACTCTGATCACACATTGGTAAACATCTTTTCATTAAACCCTTTTTTAAAAAGGTTTTATTTATTTATTTATTTATTTACTTATTATTTTTAGAGAGAGAGGAAGGGAGGGAGAAAGAGAAAGAGAAACATCAATGTATGGTTGCCTCTCCCATGGCCCCCACTGGGGACCTGGCCCACAACCCAGGCATGTGCCCTAGACTGGAAATTGAACCAATGACCCTTTGTTTTGCAGCCCATGCTCAATCTACTGAGCTACACCAGCCAGGCTCATTACACCCTTTTTAGTCACCCACTCTGAGTGGTTCCAAGAAGCCAAATGATCAATAAGCTTCAGAAGCAAAGCAGGTTTTGTTGACACACATTGTGCTATATGTGTACACTGCCTTGTCTGCCTTGCCAGATCTTTGCCTTATGTCCTTGTCTTAGTTTGTATTTTCTCCCATAACTTTAATACTATTTGTATACTGATGACTCCTATGTTTATGTCTCTTGAACAATTTATCTAGAATTCTAAATACATATAGCCAACTGTGTATTTGACCTCTGTTTTTGAATTTCCTATATGCAGCTCAAACTGAATGTGTTCAACACACAATTTTCCTTTCCATCCCTCCATCCTACTCTCTCATCTGTTTCTTCTCCATCTTTACTACTGGTGCTAGATTGCAGTCAGTTACACAATGCTCAAACTATAAAATTAGGGTTCTTTTCATTCTATAACCCTCTTTATTTACTGTCTTGAAACTTAGTATAAAAAAATCTCTAAATTTTGTTTTATATGCTATGGCAATAACAAAGGGTCATAACATTGCAATGCAATAGTATAAAAACTTTGCATTATTAATTTACTTTCTTAAATTGTGGATGACATATAAGCCTGATTTTATCACACTAATTTTAACAACTAACAAGCTAAAGCATTCCCAAATGTTTAGTATCTTTGATAGCTATTTAAGTTCAAAATCCTTTCATATAGGCTCACAGATAAAAATGAATTCCTTTATTATAATAAACAATTTTTGCTTTTCTTTTTTCTAGTCTTATTGAGATGTAATTGACATATCACTGTATAAGTTTAAGATGTACAGCATGATTTGACTTGCATATATTGTGAAATGATTACCACAATAAGTTTAGTTAACATCCATTACTTCATATAGATACAAAAAGGAAGAAAACAGTGTTTTTCTTTGTGATGAAAACCCTTAAGAACTTTCAAATATACCATAAAGCAGCATTAACTATTATCATCATGTTGTACATTTCATCTCTAGTACTTATTTTTCTTATAACTGTATGTTTGTACCTTTTGACTACTTTTATTCAATACCTACCCCCCACCTAATTTTTGCTTTTAAAATTATTTAAGTAACTTTAGACATGGGAATGAACAGATATGCTTGCTATCCTTTACAGATTTACTTTTGATTATTTTACCCCACACCTAAGCTGCTAACAGTACGTGTAGGTAGAAGGCTACTATTTTTGCATTTGAGAACAGAATTTAATGGACTTGGCCACACAGATGCCCTGTCTAAACCTCTGTTCATTGGTGCCCAAATCTATAGTATCTCAAACTGGAAATATCTGTGGTGAGCTGCAGGCTATGGGAACATTGGTTTGAGAAATGCTGCTGTGAAAGAACTAACTAGCTACATGGTAATCCCTAATATTACTATATCTCTTCAGTGGAATTTTTGTCTTCCAGCTTTGGGAACTACATCAACTTGTCTTCTGGTGTTAGAGAAATTCCATCCAATAAATGACCTCTTAATCTTTTCTTACCAAAGCTTTATGAAACCAGTGACTTGAAAGGGAAATGCATATTTTTTTGCAGCCACATCCTGTCCCTAGGCTTTCTTGTGCCAAAGACACATGCTTGTGTTTATTCTTTGACTCTGAATCACTCTGAATTTAAATTCCTTCCCTGTGCCTGGGATGGTGGATAAATTTAGATGATATGTGATTAACACAAAGGATACCACTGAGGAAAAGTGTTTTATTTTATTTTTGTTCTATAATTTATATGTATATAAAAATATATATTAATATATTATATATTACATGTATAAGTATATATTATACATCATATATATTAATGTATATAATATATATATTATCTGGAGGCTGCTAGAACTTGTTTTAGATATTTGGTGTTTGAAACTTTGGAACTAGAGGATATATACTGCTTTTAGACTATGACAATCCTCAGATGTCAGAAAAGGACAAGGAGGTAACTAGTTTCTGAATTTATTTTAGGAAAGGAGATTTACTGTAGATAATGACACTTAGGAACATGAGAAGCATCAGCCTGCTCTTCCTGCTTGATAATATTGGGAATTCCACAGTTGTAGACATATTCTTTTATCAGAAGGCCCTTGTACTCTGTTAAAATAAAAATCCCTTGGGAAACTATTGCACTAATCCTTACCAGTCAGTGTTCCATCACAGTTTTTTTCAATCAATGCCCAAAGTAGGTTTTGAAGCAAAGCAATGCAGGGGAAATTAATTCTCATGGGAGTGGGAATAGGATGGGAAATGCAAATGGAGTAGGGATGATGAGAGAGGATCTATCTATTTCACTTGTTAGAATGCATCAGATAGACCAAATTGGTGGGAGAGAAACAAATAAAGCAAAGAATCTTTAGGTATAATCAGAAGTGTTTCTGTATCCTCAGTTTTTAGGTAGAATTCTTTCTTATCCTTTGACAATCCAGCCTGGAAGTTCTCCACTACTTTACTGAACACAATCCTTAGTTTTAAAACATTTCTAATCTCAGCAAATCTTCCTCATTTCATCTTGAAACTTTCTGATCACTTCCGAACTGAATGTAAATGGCTGTTCTTCTTATTGTTGCTTTTGAGAAAATTTTGAAAAATTATTTTTAATTGTCTGCCTTCTCTAATTTTATTAACTTTTCTCATATGTTGAATTAAATGATAAAAGTGAAGGTATACACACTTGTAAGTGGTATGTGTTTTCACCAATATATTTTCTCATTTAACAGAGTTCAAATTTTATTCAATATGTATTAAAGAAATAGTCAAGAGTGATTGACTCTCTCCTGAAAAGGAGCAGAGAGTGTACATTCTAGACAAGGGAGCAGCTCTCCTGCAGGCATGAGGAACGGAATTGCATAGTGTGTCTAAGCTCTGGCATCAGTTCAGTATCTTGATATTTAAAGTCAGACATGGAAAGCAATATATTTTGCAGGCAGACCCTCACAATTAATCTCTGAGAAGAAAACCAAAGTCATATTTTAGAGAAAAAGATAATTTTTTCAACAAATGTTTCTGAGGCAGCTGAATGTCCACATGCACAAAAATGAAGTGAGATCTCTATTTTACATCATATAAAAATTACTCTCTAATAAATCAAGAGCTAAATAGAAGAATTAAAACTATAAAACTCTTGGAAGGAAACAGGTATAGATCCTTATGGCTTTGGTTAGGCAATTGTTTCTTAGATATGACACACCTAAAGCACAAAAAACATATTAAAATAGATAAATGAGCCCTGGCTGGTGTAGCTCAGTGGATTGAGCTTGGGCTGTGAACCAAAGTGTCACAGGTCAGGGTACATGCCTGAATTCCCAGTCAGGGTACATGCCTGAATTGCAGGCCATGACCCCCAGCAACCGCACATTGATGTTTCTCTCTCTCTCTCTTTCTCCCTCCCTTCCCTCTCTAAAAAATAAATAAATAAAATCTTAAAGAAAGAAAAGAAACTGTTTAAAAAATAGATAAATGTACTAAATCAAAATTTAAAACTTTTGTGCATTGAATGATACTACTAAGAACATCAGATAACACAAAGAGTGCAAGAAAGTATCTGCAAATCATATATCTGAAAGGGGTTTAATATTCAGAATCTGTAAAGTGCTCTTAAGAGTCTCATGCTCTACCAACTGAGCTAGCTAGGCACCTATGTAAAGTGCTCTTAAAGTGTAACAACAAAAGGACAAATGACCCAATTTTAAACTTGCAAAGGGCACAGACAACAACAAGAGCAACAAAACAGACAAATTTGTTTATATCACAATTAAAAACTTCTGTGTAGCAAAGGATACAATCAACAGAGTGAAAAGGCAACCCACAGAATAGGAGAAAACACATGCAAATCATATATTTGTTAAAAGGTTAATATTGAGAATATATAACAAACACTTTCAAGTTAAAAACAAAGACAAAAGCAACTCAACTAAAAAATAAACAAAAGACTTGAATAGACATTTCTCTCAAGAAGATATACAAATGGTCAAAAAACACACAAGAAGATGCTCAACGATATTATTAGAGAAATGAAAAACAAAGCCACAAGGAAATACCCCTATATACCCATAAAAATCACTACTATAAAATAAATAAACAAACAAACACAGAAATTAATAAGATTTGGTGAGGATATGAAGAAATTGGAACACTTGTGCGCTGTTGGTAGGAATGTAAAATATACAGTTGCTATGGAAAACAGTATGGTGGTCCCTCAAGGATATTAAATATAGAACTACTATATGATTTAGCAATTTCACTTTCAGGTATATACACACCCATGTTTATAGCAGCATTATTCACAATAGCCAAAATGGGAAGTTGACCAAGTGTTTATCAACAGATGAGTGGATAAACAAACTGTGATGTATTTACCAGAGGCTGGAGAGAAGAAGGGAAAGGGAATTACTGTTTAACAGTTACAGTTTTGTAAAACAGAGTTCTGGGGATGGCATATGGTAATGATAGCATAACAATATAGATATGCTTAATACTACAGAACTGTACATTTAAATATAGTTAAGATACATTTTATTTTTATATGTATTTTACTACAATTAAAACTTTTAAATGTGCAAAGTACTTGAACAGACATTCACCCAAAGACATAAATAGCCAATAAGCACATGAAAATATGCTCCACATCATCAATTATTAGGGAAATGCAAGTCAAAACCACTTCACATCTACTAGGATAGTTACAATAAAAACAAAAACAAAAACAAAAACCCTAAGAATAACAAGTGTTTGTGACGATGTGAAGAGGTTGGAACCTGGTGAAAGTATAAAATGATGCAATCAGTTTAATGACAGTTTGTCAGTTCCTTCAAAGTTAAATAATGTTACCATATGACAGCAATTACATTCCTAGATACATATTCAAGAAAATTGAAAATACATTTTCATTCAGAAACTTGTATGTGAATGTTAATGGTAGCATTATTCATAATAACCAGAGTAGAAACAATACAAATAACCATCAACCAATAAATGTGCAAGTAAGAGTATATCCATACAATGGAATTTTATTCTTCAATAAATATAAAGCATTTATTATCAAATTTTATAAATTTGTGCTAAAATGATATGACAAAAATTATATATTTTTGGCTTTAGCTCATTTTCACATGTTTGCTTTTCTTTGATTTATATTTTGAAACTTTTTAATAAAGATTAACCCATCTTTGTTAAATGATAAGTTTCCACTATCTTGTCTTCATTTTAAATATTATTTGTATTGTCTAAAACCTTTAAATTTAAATATATTTAAATTTTATCTTCTTAAGGTTCTCAGGTTTTATAGCTTACTTAGAAAAGTCTTCTATACTTTATAATTATCTAAATATTTTCTAACATTTTTGCTAGCATTTTTACAATTTTGTTTTTCTCATGTAAAGCTTCTGTTTTCCTATGGTGTGAGGTAGGAATCAAATTTATTATTTTTCCAAATGGACATTCCATTTTAAAAACATTTTCATTTCTAGTATTTCATGATTTCATGGAAATCATTATTGTGTATTATATATCCATATATATGAATGTATTGCTGAATTTTAGGCAGCTCTATTGACTGTTTACCCATAACTGTTTACCCGGTCATAAACTCTTATTACCACTGTAATTACTTAATGTGTTTAATATCTAGCATTACTCTCATTCTACTTTATTGTATTGCAAAATACATTTTGGCAGTTTTGGCTTATGTTCTACACACACATACATACACAAATACACATTTCAGAATTAATATTTCACACTTTATAAAAATAGTGCTGACTATTTTGACTGGGATTGCATTTCATAACTAATAAAGTAAACTTGTGACCCAAGAAATATTTTTTATCTAATTATGCATTTGTCTTTTTAAAAAATCATTTGTTGTGTGTGTGTATACATATATGTGTATGTATATATATATTTTATATTCCTCAACTTTTGCTCCCTGCATCTGCTCCCTCTCACATACAGGATCAAATGTATTGTCCACTCACTCAAGTGTCTTCCCAGAAATAATCTGGCTTTAGCTATACACACATCCTTAAACTACTGCGTAAACATTTTTTTCCCATAAAACAGTTGAATTGTTTAAAAATTAAAAAAAATAGAAAGATTTACTGTCTCTGAAACAGTTTAAGGTCAAATTGAAAATACAGATTTTTTTCTTAGTTGCTTCATTTTACTTTGCTAATTTGCATTTTACTTTGCTCCCACACATACAGTGCCACAATGCAATGGCATGAGTTACCCCATCTTGGCAAATACCTAAGGCTACAACCTTACATTGTAACAGGTGCATTAAGACAAAGATATATGGCCCAAATGAAAGAACAGATCAAACTCCCCAAAAAGAACTAAGCAAGGGATATATAGCCAATCTATTAGATGCACAATTGAAAATAGTGGTAATCAGGATGGTCACAGAAATGGTTGAGTATGGTCACAAAATAGAAGAAAAAAGTGAAGGCTATGCAAAGTGAAATAAAGAAACACATATGGGGAACCAATAATGAAGGGAAGGAAACCAGGACTCAAATCAGCTATTTGGGCCAGAAGGAAGAAATAAACATTCAACCAGAACAGAATGAAGAAACAAGAATTCAAAAAAATGAGGAGAGGCTCGGGAACTTTCAGGACTTTAAACATTACAACATCTGAATTATAGGGATGCTAGAAGGAGAGAGCAAGAGCAAGATATTGAAAACTTATTTGAAAAAAACAATGAAGGAGAACTTCCCCAACAGAGAGCTCAGAATAAACCCACACCTTCATAGTCAACTAATATCTGACAGTGGAAGCAAGCACATACAATAGGCTAAAGATAGCTTATTCAGAAAATGGTGGTCAGAAAACTGACAGATACGTGCAGAAAAATGAAACTAGACCACCTTCTTATACCACACAAAGGAACAAATTCAAAATAGATTAAACAGCTAAATATTATACCCCAAACCATAAGAATCCTAGAAGATAATAGAGGCAGTAAAATCTCAGACATTGCTTCTAACAATATTTTTATCTGATATACCTCCTCAGACAAGGGAAACTAAAGACAAAATAAACAAATGTGACTACATTAAATTAAAATGTTTTTGCACAGCAAAGTTAATGATCAACAAAATAAAATGACAAGCCATGGAATGAGAGAACACATTCACCAACACATCTGTAAAGAACTTACAAAGAACTTTATAAAGAACAAAGTTATTTATAAAGAACTTACAAACCTCAACACCAAAAAAGCAAACAATTCAATTAAGAATGGGCAAAGGACCTTAACAGATACTTCTCCAAAGAGGACATACAGATGGCCAATAGACAAACAAAAAGATGCTCAACATCACTAGTCATCAGAGAAATGCAAATTGAAACCACAAGGAGATATTACTTTACACCTGTGAGAATGTCTGTCATCAATAAATCGACAAACAACAAGTGCTGGTGAAGATGTAGTGAAAATTGAACCCTTTTGTCCTGTTGGTGGGAATACAGATTGGTGCAACCACTGTGGAAAGCAGTGTGGAGATAACTCAAAAAATCTAAAAATGGATATGCCTTTTGGTCCAGCAATCCCACTTCTGGGAATATAACCAATAAATCCAAAACACTAATTTGAAAGAACATAAGCACCCCTATGCTCACTGCAGTTTTCTTTATAATCACCAAGATATGGAAGCAGCTCAAGTGTCCATCAGTGGATGAGTGGATAACACAACAATGGCACATTTTCACAACAGAGTACTACTCGGCCAAAAGAAAGAAAAATATTTTACCCTTTGCAACATTATACTAAGATAACTAAATTAGTCAGAGAAAGACAAATACCATATGATTTCACTTATATGTGGAATCTACTGAACAAACTGGACTAACAAGCAAAACAGAGGCAGACTATTGGGACGTGGAGGTTAGAGGATGTAGGGATCAAACAAAAAGAAAAGGACACATGGACATGGACAACAGTGTGTGATTGCAGGGGTGAGGGCATATAAGGGGGTTAAATAGTAATGGAAAAATACAATAAAAGTTATAAAAATAAAAAATAAATAAGAAACTTCTGGGATTCCAGCATGGTTACTTCAACCTGGACACTGTTAGATCCCTTTTAATTTTATGGGGCTATGTACATTAAAGTTGACATACGATAGTATCTTTATTAATCTTACTTCAATTTTTACACCTGTGGGCATATATGTGTCTATAATGGAATTAGCTGTATAAGTTCAATTCAACTTCCCCAATTTCTGGCCCTAATTTAGAATCTGTCCTTTACATTACCTCAAAAACCAAGTTTGATAAGTACCATCTTTTGAAGGATAAGGAAACCACTTCCAGTGGGGCCAAATAGTAATAGATCTATTCTGAAATACTTTTAATGTTTTGCTTGTTTTAAATAAAATTTTTTAACATTTAAACTTTTAAATACTTAACATTTCAAAATCATTAGAGACAAACTTGGAGAGCAGGATGACAGCTGAGGGGAAGGATTAAGGGGTGGAGGTATTGAGCAAGAAGGAAAAAGGATTAATGGATATGGATAACAGTGGAATGATTATAGGGGGTAGGAGGTTAGAAGGGGACTACATGGTAATGGAAAAATACAATAAAGAATTTTTAAAATTTAAAAAATGAAAAAGTCATTTTTAAATGACTTTGTTTTCATGAACGACAAGAGAAAATCATTATTGAAGATGAAGATGAAAAGATGTGAGTTCTATGTAACTAATTAGACTTTAAGAGTCCATTGATAATATTATCAAACTACATCATATTTATTAGGCACCCACCAGCATTTTATTGCTTTGGAGTAACAGGTTTATTTAGTTGCCCAGACATACACTTTGCAACTATTTTGTCTTGGTGAATGCATCAAGAAGTTTTATTGCTTTGTACTAAATGTTCTATAAGAGCTTAATTGATATTTTTCAATCACAAGTGGATATTTGACTATTCTTAATTTTAAAGATTTGTTTGTTTTTGTTAACCTCAAAAGAAATAGCTTTCTTATTGTTCAAGGAACTGTGGGGTTATTTATTCTGGACCTGCTATGAAGTTGCTTTGGGGGCCACTAGGAGCAGTGCACAGAACTGTGGTGGTGGGCATCTACCGCTACCTCAATGGGACAGCCATCTTTACCAGTTTGATGGATATTAGAATTACTTACTTGAATAAGGTGTTTAATTGTTATAAAACCTGAAAAGCACTGCTTTTAATCCAGAACTTTAGGGACTAGATAACCTCTTTAGCATCTGTCATAGTGAACTCAAATTGCTTAAGGAAATCGTCACTCTTCATATGTAGCTCCTTTGTCCACATCTGTGAAATGAGGGGAGTAGCATTGTGTTCAGGTGCTGTTCTCATCGTGATGCTCAGCTTTCACAGGAAGACCTTAGTCCTACTTTGTCCCCTTAAATCAGCAAATGCTGTGACTTTGCTTTTGAACGCTGTGGTTCTGTGCAATATACTCTACTCAAGCTGTTTTCAAAATATTAACTTGAACCATTGTCTTTCTCTACCTAACAAGAGCTATATTGTGAGAAATATTAATAGTTGATTGCCTGGAAAATGGGAATCAATGAATTTTTTGATACTATAAAATTTAGTTTTGGAATATGTTGACTAATAGAAATGTGCATGGACATTAGACAACACTATGAAATTGCTGTTTCTGAATTCTGCTTTGTCATGATAGTACTTATTTACTTTGAGATAGTCTATGAAGGAAGACTTCATGTAACTTGTTGCTGTCTTTAACTCACTGGATATTGTTGTCTGTCTTCTGTGTCTTCTACATGAAAAAGGAACTGCTCTTTGCCCTGGTTCAGAGGTGGTCGCTGAACAGCTGTTTAGTATTATTTTCCAGGCATTTCAAGTCATATAACTTGATGCGGACTCTGGCCAGTGGGGTCTGTGTGTTGTGCCTGCAACGAACACATTCACACTGACAACAGAAGTCCTGTGGAGAAAAAGGAATGGCATGGCCACTATCTGAGTGAGAGAGCACCCCAGCCCCTGCCTGGACAAGCTTTTATTGCTTTTCTGAGCATATTACATCAAGGATGGTCCTCATTTACTATACACGTTTGCTTTAGGTGGTTACCTTTTACAGATAACAAGGGAGAGGAAGTTGCTAATTACCACAAAGAAAAAGGATATTTGCAAATGCAAAGGAAAAAGTGGTTGAACTGGTTACACTCCATCCTTGAGAAGGTTACCATAGATTTTAGGAAGTTACTTTAAAGAAATGCAATAAACATTTGCTGCCTCAATTCAGGGTGAGGGAGTTTTAGCAAAAAGCAAGCCTCAAAGCAGCCTAGGTACAATGCAGGCCTGATTCCCCATGGGAAAACCTATCTGTAGGCCTGGGTTCCTGTGTGCTGACTTGCTCCCCACTGGTTTTCTGAATCAGGGGCTGGACTACATTCACCATTGTCATGTGGATAGGTTCCCTATAATAACTGAGTATTATTTCCCCTTTCAAACAGTGGCCCAAAATAGTCAGAATAATTTTTTTAAGTTTTTTTAAAGATTTTATTTATTTTTAGAGAGGGAAGGGAGGGAGAAAGAGAGAGAGAGAAACATCAATGTGCGGTTGCTAGGGGCTGTGGCCTGCAACCCAGGCATGTACCCTGACTGGGAATCGAACCTGCTACACTTTGGTTCGCAGCCTGCACTCAATCCACTGAGCTATGCCAGCCAGGGCTCAGAATACTTTTTTATGTACTTTTGATAAGTATAAAAGATCTTACAGCATGGATTTAGTTATTATCTTTAGTGTTGCTTTGCTGTTCTCATCACTTTATTGCTTCTTTTCTGACTTCCTCATAATTGTTTCTAAAAATTTGTTACAATGTATGTATATTTATAGAAACTATCTAATTCCCTTTAATTTTATAAAGGGGGTATAAAATAAAAATTACAATCCATTTATAACATGGGATAAATTGAAATCAGCACATGTCCTCCTATACCTTATTTCTGATGATTGAATGAAAAGCTTTATCTCACACTTACACTTGACCCCAAACACCATGATTTTGATGCTGACCTCTGGTGGTGACATTCTGCTAGATTCTGCCCTGCCATCCTCCCACTCCCGTCTACTTCCAGAGGTGTCTAATCCATGGCCTTTGAGCCAGATGTGGCCCAGGATGGCTACGAATGTGGCCCAACACAAATCATAAATTTACTTGAAAACTTTTCTTTGCTCATCAGTTTTCATTAGTGTTTGTGCATTTAATCTGTGGCCCAAGACAGTTCTTCTTCTTCCAGTGTGACCCAGAGATAACAAAAGGTTGGACACTCCTGTTTCAAACTATTGGTCTGAAGCACTGGTAGTGATTGAGATTCTCTTGGGCAGAGAAATGGGAGTGTCTACATTTTAACATTGACAGAAAAGACTCTTTCTTAAATAAAAGAAAGAAAATACGTGTTCCAATATAGAGTCATTAGGATCTAGGAAAGAAAAGGCAAATATAATTTTCAAAAATAATATTTAAAGCATTTTTATAGATTTAGAAACCAGAGGTTCCACTGTGGGACCAAGCATGAATATCAATGATTGAAAGCAGCTGTCTGGAGCCATGCATCTCAAATTTTTAGGACATTCCTTGTTTCTTATATTTTCATCTGTTATCTTCATCCCCATTGTGTGTCTTCACAGGTGAAGAAACTTGGTCACTATATGCTCACATAAAGCATGAATAGAGAATATCAATAAGAATGTAAGTATATTATCTAAATTGATGTGTAAATAAAGCCTTTTTTATTTAGAAGATTTTTGCAAATACTTATAGTTTAATAAACCATTTAAGCCAAAGTTTGTGCACATTTATTTTATTGTTTTTACACATTTATGTCTTCAATTAAAAGCATTATACCCCACAGTAACATTTAATTTCAAGTCATATGTAGTTTTTCAAAGCATTGCCACTCAAAACTGTGGTCCAAAGACTAGGGGTATCAGTGTTACATGATAGCTTGTGAGATACTTAAATGGATCAGAATCTACATTTTAGTAATAACCTCAGGTGTGTCCTTTGCATCTTACCTTTTGAGAATGACTTAAGTACAAGAGAAACTGCACTTAAACATATTTGCTACACATTGCTTGAGTTTTATATTATTGTTATTATTAATACCTATCTATTATGACTTGTCCAAATTATGTTTTCTAAATAAAAGTATGGTTGAATGAAATGCCATTCTTAAACAAGTTGGAATGATATGTCTGAAAATAAATACAAGTTACATGTGTACAGGATTTGTTAAGTGCCAGGCATTGTTTTAAGCTCTTCATACATAATATCTAGATTAATTCTCACAAAGCTGAGGTGCATTGTTAATTAAATTTATATAATTCATATTGAGGAAACAGAGAGTTCAAGTAACTCTCCCATTGTAACATAGCTGGTAAGTGGTAGTGCCAACATCACCTGCATGCACTGACACTTACTTCCTCTGCTGCATACTGGAGTTTGCATAAGAAAGAAGCACTTACAATAAAGGATTATTTATTTTATGAATTTTTTTGTAATCTAAACAATTGAGAATTTTATTTATTTACTGAGACATAGTTGTGACTGTGCTAAATAAATTCACTCTAGGTACAGACTTCAACAAAGCAACTATTACTAATTTTTGATTACTTATATTGATATTCCTTTATGTTATTTTTGTTTTTAAAATTTATTATATCTGTGATGATAATTTCAACTGCACAGTGCTGAAACTCAGGAATTTTCTATTTAAATATAAGAGTAAGATTAAGCTGTTCCTGAACATTTGAGTAACTTTCCACACCTTCTTGGAAAAAAATTGTATAGTACCATACCTAGACAAAAGAGGTACATGAATTCTTGAATAGCTTAATAAATATGGTTAGATTTTTATGGTGTTATAAAATTTTATGATGAACATAATTCAAATATAATCACTCACTCAAAATTGGGTGGAATAAAAACTGGGTTTGAAGACTAATAGACATTTTTCTGGCTAGACTGGTATAGAAAGAAAAAGAGAAATAAAGCACAAATAAGTACTGGAAAGAAAAATGAGACATATGCAAAGATAGAAAAGGAGAATAAAAAATAATAAGTGAACACAATTCACAATTTATTACAATAACTAAACTTTTGATATAATAGATGAATTCTAAGAAAAATATAAGTTCCCCCAAAGAATTGAAAAATTGAAATTAAAATGACTCAAAAGAAATAAAAAAATTAAATAATCCTATACATTAAAGCATTTGTATTTGTAATTTAAACTCCACATAAAAAAAGCAACGTACCCAGTCAATTTTGTAATGTCAAAAAAATTTCAAGAAACTGATAATTTCAATCTCATAAAATTTCTTCAGACTAGAAATAGAGGAAATACCTCCAAATTCATTTTATAAGTTTAAAAATTTTATTTATTTTATGACTGTTATATCAATACCAAATAAGGGAAGTATAAAAAATGAAAATACAACTTCAGAGAATTTACTAGACTTGGTGGTGGGAAGTCAAAGAAATTTTTTTCTGAATATCTATTTTGTTGCTGAAATGATAAACAAGTCAACACCTAATAGTGTTACAAAAAAAGAGAGTTTTGGACTGTGGGAAGTAAAGGATTAACAGTACATCTGTAACTCTGCTCCTCACTCCTAGTGTTAACTTCAACTAGATTCCCTTAGAAACACACTGATAGAACTTAAGGCAGAAGTATCACTGAGGTTATTCTACAAAATGCCTTATATTAACTTTTTATTTACAGCACACTTTCAGTAGGATGCACCAGATCTTTTATTTAAAGAAACCCATAATTAATGACTCTTTGAACCACAGCAATGGTAATGAATGGAAGTTAATTTATGTAGTCCTAGACAGAGGTTAAAATTAGCAACTGATTCATCCTGCAGATAGAGAGCTATTCAATTCAAATTCAAAATTCGTCTCAATGAGAAATGGGAATTTATATCTCATAGATTTAGGATATCCCAGATATCAACACTTTTTTAGTGCTTTTTTTCTTGCATCTTTTCATTCTAAAACTTGGTACTGAGTAAGACATGTGAGCTATGTGAGGCTGACTGAAGTACAACACACATTTATGATTAAAAACACTCAGCAAAGTGGGAGTAGAGGAATCATACCTCAACATAATAAAGGCCATATACAAAAAACCTACACTAAACCTCATACTTAAAAGGCAAAAAGTAAAAGCATTTTTTCCATATTGAAATTTAGAATCAGAATATCCATTGCCCCCCAACAAGGCCTCAAGTGTAAAATTATCATATTTATGTCCATTACATTAAATTTATGAATTTTCCTAGAAAAAATGACGTCTACATTATATTAAGTTTCCTGTCTTTTCTATCACAAAGTAGTAAATTTTCTTTTCAAAAGAGTTTTCACTGTTGTTCAATTATAGTTGTCCTAATTTTCCCCCCATTATACTCCTCTGCCCTACCTACCCCCCACCTTCTATATTCAATCCTCCCCACCCCATTGTCTTTGTCCATGGGTCCTTTAAAATGTTCCTGACTTGACCCTTCCCCTTCTTTCCCCCATTATCTCTCTCCCTGCACTGCTTTGGACACTGTCAGTTAGTTCTTTATTCCCATGTCTGTTTCTATTTTGCTCACTTATTTGTCTTGTTGACTAGGTTCCACTTATAGGTGAGATCATATGGTGTTTGTCTTTCACCACCTGGCTTATTTCACTTAGCATAAAACTGTCCAGTCCCATCCATGCTGTTGTGAAAGGTAGGAGTTCCTTCTTCTTTCTGCTGCATAGTATTCCATTGCACAAATGTATCATAGTGTTTTGTTTCACTCATTTACTGATGGGCACCTAGGCTGTTTCCAATACCTGGCTATTGTAATTGTGCTGCTATGTACATTGGGGTGCACAGATTCTTTCGAATTGATGATTCAGAACAATTGGGGTATAATCCAAGCAATGTCATTGCTGGGTCAAAAGGCAGTTCCATTTTTAGTTGTTGATAAAAATCCCATACTATTTTCCACATTGACTGCACCAGTCTGCTTTCCCACCAACAGTGCATAGGGTTCCCTTTTCTCCACAACCTCACCAACACTATTGTTTGTTGATTTGTTTATGATGAACATTCTGACCAGTGAGAAGTGGTATCTCATTGTGGTTGTAATTTGCATCTCTCTGACAGCTAGTGATGTTGAGCATCCTTTCATATATCTATGGGCCCTCTGTATGTCTTCCTTGGAGCAGCATGTATTCAGATCCTTTGCCCATTTTTTAATTGGATTGTTTGTCTTCCTGGTGTGGGGTTGTGTGAGTTCTTTATATATTTTGGAGATCAAACCCTTGTCCCCTTGTCTGAGGTATCAGTGGCAAATGTATTTTCCCATTCAGTTGGTTCACTTTTTATTTTGCTGATGTTTTCTTTAGCCAAGCAGAAGATTTTAATTTGATGTGGTCCCAGTTGTTTACTTTTTCTTTTGTATCCCTTGTTGTAGGAGACAGATTAGTGAAAATATTACTGAGTGGGATATCTGAAATATTCTTGCATATGTCCTTCTCCAGAACTTCTGTGGTATTATGACTTATATTTAAGTTTTTTATCCATCTTGACTTTATTCTTCTGTATGGTGTAAATTGGTGCATGTGTTTCATGTTTTTGCATGAACCATTCCAGATCTCCCAACAACATTTGTTGAAGAGGTAATTTTTACTCAATTTTATGCTCCTGATCCTTTTGTCAAATATTAACTGACCATATTGACATGGATTTTTTTCTGGGCTCTCTATTCTGTTCCATTGGTCTATGTGTCTGTTCTTATGCCAGTACCAGATTGTTTTCATTACAGTGGCCTTGTAATATAGTTTGATATCAGGTACTGAGATCCCTCCTACCTTTTTGTTCCTTCTCAAAATTGCTGAAGTTATTCAGGGTCCTTTATGGTTCCAAATAAATTTTTGAAATACTTGTTCTAAATCTGTGGAATACGTTATTGGCATTTTAATAAAGATTGTGTTGAATCTATACATTGCTTTGGATAGTATGGAAATTATTTTTTCTTTCTTTTTTTATTTTAATCATTGTTCAAGTACAGTTTTCTGCCCTTTACTCCCGTTCTAGCCCACCCACCCATCCCTCCCCACCTCCCTCCCATTTCCACTCCGCCTAGTTTTTGTCCACGTGTCCTTTATATTTGTTCCTGTAAATCCTTCCCATTATGCCCTGAAATTCCCTCCCCTCTCCCCTCTGGTCACTGTCAGCCTGTCCTCTATTTCAGTGTCTTTGACTATATTTTGCTGGTTTCTTTATTTTGTTGTTTAGATTCCTGCTAAAGGTAAGATCATATGGTATTTGTCTTTTACTGCCTGGCTTATTTTGCTTAGCATAATGCTTTCCAGCTCCATCCATGCTGTTGCAAAGGGGAGGAGCTCCTTCTTTCTTTCTGCTGCATAGTATTCCATTGTGTAAATGTACCATAGTTTTTTGATCCATTCATTTACTGATGGGCATCTTGGTTGCTTCCAGTACTTAGCTATTGTAAATTGCACTGCTATGAACATTGGGGTGCATAGGTTCTTTTGTATTGGTGTTTCAGGGTTCTTAGGATATAGTCCCAGCAGTGGAATTGCTGGGTCAAAAGAAAGATCCATTTTTAGTTTTCTGAGGAAGTTCCATACTGTTTTCCATAGTGGTTGTATCAGTCTGCAGTCCCACCAACAGTGCCCTAGGGTCCCGTTTTCTCCACCTCTCCAACACTTGTTTGTTGCTTTGTTTATGATGGCCATTCTGAATGGTGTGAAGTGATATCTCATTGTGTTTTTAATTTGCCTCTCTCTGATAGCTAGTGATATTGAGCATCTTTTCATGTGTCTTTGGATCCCCTGTATGTTTTCCTTGGAGAAGTGTCTGTTTAAGTCCTTTGCCCATTTTTTAATTGGGTTGCTTGTCTTCTTAGAGTGGAGTCGTGTAAGTTCTTTGTATATTTTGGAGATTAAACCCTTGTCTGAGGTATCATTGGCAATATGTTTTCCCATACAGTTGGTTCTCTTTTTATTTTAATACCGTTTTCTTTAGCTGTGCAGAAGATTTTTATTTTGATGAGATCCCATTTGTTTATTCTTTCCTTTATGTCCCTTGTTCTAGGGATCATGTCAGTAAAAAAGTTTCTGCGTGAAATATCTGAGATTTTCCTGCCTATGTTCTCCTCTAGGACTTTAATGGTGTCATGGTTTATATTTAAGTCTTTTATCCAACTTGATTTTATTTTTGTGTAAGGTATAAGTTGGTGATCAAGTTTCATTTTTTTTTGCACTTAGCTGTCCAGTTCTCCCAACACCATTTGTTGAAGAGGCTATTTTTATTCCATTTTATGTTGCTGCCCACTTTGTCAAATATTAATTAACCATAGAGACTTGGGTTTATTTCTGGCCTCTTTGTTCTGTTTCATTGGTCCATGTGCCTATTTTTATGCCAGTATCAGGCTGTTCTGATTACAGTGGCCTTGTAATAGAGTTTGGTATCAGGTATTGTGATCCCTCCTACTTTGCTTTTCTTTCTCAAAATTGCAGCAATTTGGGGTCATTTATGGTTCCATATAAATTTTTAAGTGTTTGTTCTATGTCTGGGAAATATGCCATGGGTACTTTAATAGGTATTGCATTGAATCTATACATTGTTTTAGGTAGTATAGACATTTTTATGATGTTAATTCTTCCAATCCATGAACATAGCATATGCTTCCTTTTTCTGTGTCTTCCTTAATTTCTTTCTTTAGTGTTGTTGTTTTCTGAGTACATATCTTTTCTCTCCTTGGTTAGGTTTATCACTGGGTACTTTATTTTTTCTTGTTGCTATAGCAAATGGGATATTTTACCTAATTTCTGGTGGTGATATTTATTTGTTGGTATACAGAAATGGCTTCAATTTCTGAATATGAACTTTGTGTCTGCTGTTTTGCCAAATTCACTTATTAGGTAGAGAGGTTTCATGGTAGAGCTGATAGGGTTTTCTATGTGCACTATCATGTCATCTGCAAGCAATGACAGTTTTACTTCCTCTTTTCCACATTGGGTGTCTTTAGTTCTGTTTCTTATCTGATTGCTGTGGATAGAACTTTCAATACTATGTTGAATAGAAGTGGTAAATGTAAACACCCTTGTCTTGTTCCTGATCTTAGTTGGAATGGTTTTAGTTTCTGCCCATTGAATAATATGTTGGTTGTAGGTTTCTCACATATTGCCTTTATTATGTTGATAATGCTCCCTGTACTCCCACTTTGCTGAGTGTTTTTATCATAAATGGGTGCTGTACCTTTTCAAATGCTTTTACAGCATCTATTGATATGATCATGTGATTTTTGTCTTTCCTTTTGTTTATGTGATGCATTATGTTTATTGATTTGCAGATATTGTACCATCCTTGCACCCCTTAGATGCATCCCACTTGATCATGGTGTATGATCTTTTTAAGGTATTGCTAGATGTGGTTTTCCAATATTTTGTTGAGGATTTTAACATCTTATGTTCATCAGCGGTATTGGCCTGTAGTTTTCTTTCTCTTCTGTGTCTGTCTGGTTTGGGGATTAGGATGATGCTGTCCTAATAAAAAGAGTTTTGGATTCTTCCCTCTTCTTAAATATTTTGGAATAGTTTTTGAAAGATAGGAGTTAACTCTTCCTTAAATGTTTTATAAAATTCTCCTGAGAACCATGCAGGCCAGAACTTTATTGTGTGGGAGTTTTTTGATTACTCCTTCAATTTCACTAGCTGTTATTGGTCTGTTTAGGCTTTCTGCTTCTTCTTGATTCATTTTTAGAAGATTATATGTTTCTAGAAATTTGTCCATTTCACCCATGCTTTCAAATTTTTTGGCAAATAATTGTTCATAGCAATTTCTTACAATCTTTCTATTTCTGTGCTATCAGTTGTGATTTCTCTTTTATTTTTTATTGTGTTTAATTGTGTCCTCTTTTTTCTTGAAGAATTTGTATAAAGGCTTGTAGATTAGTATATCTTTTCAAAGAACCAGTTTCTGGATTTATTGATCCTTAGAATTGTGCTTTTAGTCTCTATGTCATTTAATTCTGCTCTGATCTTCATAATTTCCTTTCTCCCTCTTGGTCTGGGCTGTCTTTGTTGTTGTTCCTCCAGTTCCTATAGTTTTTTATTTGAAGCATTTCTATCTTATTTAGGTAGGCCTGTATTGCTATGGACTTCCCTCTCAAGACTGCCTTCTCTGAGTGCCATAGGTTTTGGTCTGCTGTGTGTTCATTTTCATCTGTTTCCAAAATTTTTTATTTCTTCCTTGATCTCAGTCTTGACCCATTCATTTTTAAATAGCATACTATTCAGTCTTTATGAATTTTGATTTTTTTTCCTTGAGTTTGGTTTCTAGTTTTAGTTCCTTGTGGTCAGAAAAAATACTTGATATGATTTAAATTTTTTTGAATTTGGTGAGGACTGTTTTGTGTCCTATCATGTAGTCTATCTCTGAAAAGTCCATGTGCATTTAAAAAGAATATGTATTTTGCTTATTTGGGATGAAATATATATATATATATATATATATCAGTTAAGTCCATTTGATTTAGTGCATTGTTCAGTGCCACAATACCTTTGTAGATATTTTGTTTGGAATATCTACCCATTGTTGAAAGGGGGGATTTAAAATCCCCTACTCTAATTGTGTTGCTGTCTATATCTTTTTTGACCTCCTCCAAGATTTTCCTTATATATTTTGGTGGTCCTGTTTGGTGCATATATATTTATATCTTCTTGTTGTATTCTCCCCTGGAGTATTATGAAGTATCCTTCTATGTCTCTTTTTATGGGCTTTGTTTTAAAGTCTATTTTGTCTGATATGAGTATTGCCACCCTGGCTTTTTTTGCTGTCCATTTGCTTGAAATATTTTTTTCCAAGCTTTCACTTTCAGACTGTGTAGGTCTTTAGTTCTGTGGTGGATCTCTAGTAGGCAGCTTATGTGTGAGTCTTGTTTTTTTTTACCCATTCAGTTACCCTATGTCTTTTGGTTGGGGCATTTAATCCATTTACATTTAAGGTTATTATTGATAGGTACTTATATATTCCCATTTTCTCCCTTTATACCTGTGTTCCTTTCTCTCTCACTCTTCATCTTCTTAAATTAGTCCATTTAGCATATCTTACAATGCTGGTTTGGTGGAGGTATATTCTTTGAGCCTTCTTTTGTCTGGGAAACTCCTTATTATGCCTTCCATTTTAGATAAGCTGTTGGGCAGAGTAGTCTTGGTTGCAGGCCTTTGTTTTTCATTACTTGGAATATTTCTTGCCATTCCCTTTTGGTTTGTAGTGTTTTTGTTAAGAAGTCAGCAGTTAGCCTTATTGGATCTCCCTTGTATGTGATTTCCTGTTTCTCCCTTGCTGCCTTTATGATTCTATGTCTTTGAATTTTGCCATTTTAATTGTGATGTGTCTTGGAGTGGGGCTCTGCGGGTTCATCCTCATTAGGACCCTCTGTGCTTCCATTTTGTGTGACTTTTTCTTTCATCCAATTAGGGGAGTTTTCCATAATCACTTTTTCAAACAGGTCTTCTACTACTTGCTCTTCTTTTTCTACTTATGGTATCCCTATTATATAGATATTATTACATTTCATGTTGTCCTACAGTTCCCTTAACCCCTCTACATTCTTTTTGAGTTTTTTTCCTTTTCTTGATCTTTTCTGGGAATTTTTTTCTACCTCATTCTCCAGCTCATGATCTGATCCTCCATTTCTTCTAGCCTGCTTTTGATTCTTCTAGTGTGTTCTTCAATTTACAAGTTATATTATTCATTTTCTCCTGGCTTTTGTTTATAGTTTCTATGTCCTTTTTCATGCTGATGTATTTTGCAATAAATTCTTTGTAGCTTTCTTGTAGTTTTCTGTAATTCTCACTGAGCTCATTGAGCTTCCTTATAATCATTGTTTTGAACTTACTGTCAGATAGTTTACTTACCTCTATTTCATTTAGCACTCTTTCTGAGGATTCCTCCTTTCCTTCAATTGGGGGTTGTTTCTTTGTCTTCTCATTTTTGGGGAGACTCTTCTTGTTTGCTTCTGCTTCTTAAATTGATCTGTTTGACTCCCTGTCTTTGTGGTATGATCTTCTACGGTAAGAGACCAGTGTGATTCAGCAGTGCAGTCTCCTTGATATCCAGAGCTTGATGCTGTTGAGATGCCCTTTATGTTGTTTATGTTGGCTCTCTGGATATCATTGGGTTTTGATTGTTGGTGGGTCATTTAGCTGGCTGACTGAAGGTCACTCTACCCACTGTGTGTTGTATGTTATTGTGCAGGTGCTGTCAGAACAAAACCACAAAGCCCAGGAAACAAACCCACAGTCACAAAAATAACTCCCACTATGAACATCAAGTGAATCAATATTAATAAGGTTATAAAGAGATTAAGACTATTATAAGAAAGGAGAGTGAATATGTGAAGACCTACTGAAAGAAAAATAATTTTGAAAGATTAGAGGGAGGAACACAATTAAGATTTGGGAATTGAGCCCTGGCTGGCATAGCTCAGTGGATTGAGTGCGGGCTGTGAACCAAAGCATCACAGGTTCAATTCCCAGCCAGGGCACATGCCTGGGTTGCAGGCTATGGCCCCCAGCAACTGCACACTGATGTTTCTCTCTCTCTCTCTCTTTCTCCCTCCCTTCCTTCTCTAAAAATAAATAAATAAAATCTTAAAAAAAGAAGAAAAAAAGATGTGGGAATTGGAGCAATGAGAAGAGAGAAAGTAAAATTTACACATAAATAAAAAAGGGAATGAAAAAGTGGAATGGAGTAAGAGAAGGCAAACATATAGTATTAGGTTTAAACATAAATTAAAATAATGTAAAATAAAATGAGAGAAAGAAAAGGGGAAAATGTACATAAATAATACAAAATAGGAACAAAATTGGAGATAAAGGTCCACCATAGCACTATCAACAACAAATGAGCTAAAATTAATATAGGTGGGGTGGGAATAAGAGGTAAAAAAGAAAGAAAAGCTTAAGAGATATCTAGGGGAAAGGGAAGTGATTTTTCAATGGTAGAGGGAGAGATTACCATGAATAAGGAATGAAAACCAGGCTAAGATTGGAGAAAATTAAAATTTGAAATGAAAAGAAAAAGAAAACAATGGAAAGAAAAGAGCAGGATGAAAGATTAAAAAAACAGGTTAAGATGGCAAAATTAAAATTTGAGACAAAAAATAGTAGGAGAGAAGAATGATAAAATTTGAGATTTGACATACAAAATTAGTCAAGATCTAAAGATAAAATTGAAAAAATGCAATAACAACCACCCTATGCACAACCAACAAGTAAATATTGCTAAAGGTGGAGAGAGAATGTAGGTGTTTTAAGAACAAGAAAAAGAATATGAGAGGACCACTGACAAGAAAATTGGTTTTGAGGGGCTGGATGGGAAAGAAATGTAATAGTGTGGAATGGAAACAATTGTAGAAAGAGAGAAAACAAAATTTAAAATGAAAATAATAAGAGGAAAGAAGAAGGTAAATGGGGTAAGAGTAGGGAGGGGCAAATATGTGAATTGGAAGAAACTATAGTACAAAATCTAGTGACTTAATATGTATAAAATTGAAGGACAAGAAATGAATGTTAAAAGACTATGCAGGAAAGGAAACATTGCAAATCATGGAGAAGACCATGGTGGATTGCATCTAGTATTTACCACTGTAATTTTTTTTCTGGATCCACCTCTGGTGATGTCAGAGGATGATCCCATATGACTGTAGGCAGCTTGTTGGAGAAAACCAGGGATCTATTATCTGTGGCTGACTCCTTCAGTTGCTAATCTAATCAGTCTGTACTCAACAGTCAGGCTTAAGTGTTGTGGAAAAGTCACTCACACTTGGGAAGATGATGAAGCACAAACTTTATTACCCGGGGGCCCGGGGGGGTTAAATCCCAAATCCGGGCTCATCACAGTTTCCTTTAAATACTTGTTACAAGGCAAAAAAGAGGAGGGGGATTCATCTGCTAAAGCAAGGGAGCATACAGAGGCAGAAGGGAAATGAAGGTCAGCATTTTGGCCTTGGGATAACGTTACCTAGCAACATCTGCTAGCTGGTTCCTTACCTAAAAATAACTTTTACTCAGCTTTTGTCCTGACAAATCTTGCAGGTGTTACAGAGAGCAGAGAGCACTTGTTTATCAAAGAAACTACAGAACATAGAAACCTTTATGAGACTTTCTTTCCCTGCCACATAAGCACCACAGGGCAGGGCAGAGTCCCTCCTGGGGGTGAGGCTATTGCTTCCAGTCAGGATGCTGCCACTGGGAGGCCAGTGGTCTGCCTGAGCAAGATAGCTCATGCAGTATGGAGGATGACTCAGCACCAGGATCCTGGCGGCTAATCTCTCAGTTCTTTCCCCAAAACTTCAGTCTCCAGTCTCTCCTCAGATGGCTCTAGTCCACTCTGCCCCACTGCCCCAGAGCCTAGGATAAGTGGCTGCAAATAAAAATTTATGTGCTATCCTTTAAGTGGCTCTCTATATCTCCAGCCATCCATCTCTGGCAGAAAGCAACCCTGCCACTTTTCACCACTGGATGTTATCTGTGTACTTTTAAGGTTCTGGTTCTCTAGGCTGGGGATCCCAGTTTAGACCCCATACTTCTCAGCAGATCCAACTGGTCACTTAAATATCCCTCTAGTGCTTTGGCTGCTGCCTGTGAGTGCCCGGTCAGTCTTCTGGCGTCTCTACTGCACTCTCTACCAGTCATGTTATGCTGAAGCTGATTCTTCTCTCTGTCTGTAGTTATAAGGCTCTCTCTTACTATTGTTCTGTTGTTTGTTCTGGGTGATTTCTCTACAACTTAATTGTAATTCCATATTGGTCCTGAGAAGAGGTTAGTGTAACTTCAACTCCTTTTCCATCTTGGATCCTCCTAATTTGTTATTTTAATTTAATTATATCTGTGGTAGTTTTCCTTTAATTTCTTATTGTATATACTAAAATTTTTAAGATAAAAAGTTTTTTAAAAAGTATTTATTAAAAAATAAGTTCTTTAATTTTTTTCACTTTGTATAATCTTTATTTTCTAATGATTAACTTAAATATTCATTTCTTTCTCCTGTTTTGTTTTGTTATCCAATTTGACACTCTTTTCTAGATTAGTTTATTCTTCCTACCTTTACACATAGAGAAGCTATGCTTCCTCTTATTTCTTCTCTCTCCTCATTTCCCTTTCTGTTCTCTATCACCCTTTTAGATATTTTGACTATCTCATCAATGCTACTATTCATATTTACAACATTAAATGGAATTATGCCTCTACTCCTTGATTATTAGCCTTTCAATTATTACAGATAAAGAAATCAGTGGATTGACACTATCTTTCACCTCCCACTTCTCTGTCAGTTTTAATTTCTCCACATTTTTGGCCTTATACTAATTATATAAATATTTATATTTATAATAAATATAGATGCATAAATATTTATATTTTTATATTTATAAACAAATGTTAATATATTTATTATATAAATATTTTGTTTTTGATTATTTGAAAATATAATTCCCAGATTCTTTCAGTCTTATTCCATTAGTTAAATAGAAACAAAACTCAAATTGATCCTTTAGCTACATTTCTGCCAAACCCCCAGGAAGGATGCATGGAAACAATATTAACAGAGTTCTTTTTAAAGTTCAAAACTTTTTTTTCTGTTTTTTATCCTTTCATTACACAAGGATAGAGCCTTTCTTGGATTAAACTTCCTTTCCTTTAGGATCATATAGGTATTATTTAATGTGGAAAAGTCTATAAATGACTTAATCTTATTGCACAGCTGCTTAAGAACTTCTTATAATTAAAGCCCAGCTCTTTCTGAGACCTGTACTCCCCCCATCTCCATCTGCCCCTTTTGGAAAATCCTCATGTTATGGTTTGTAATTCCAGGTGCCCCTGAGTTTCACTGGAAATAGAATTTGCATTTGTTTCTTAGTTTTGTCATGGCAATTCAATAATTTCCAATTAAAAAAATGTAAATGTCAACTTTTTGCTATCATATTTAAACAAGTACTGTTTTTGTGTTTTAATATTTTATTTTTGGACATTTGAATGAAATTTAATTATTCTAGTCATTTACAAAGGAGAATAGATTTTATTCTACTTCCTGATAATAATCTTTATTTAAGTATATGTTTTATGAGTATTTTAAGTCTCTGTTTTTGTGTTAAAATTTATAATAAACTAGAATGGCAATTAGTAAAGGTATTTCATCTTCCCCTCCCTAAGAATGAATATAGAAATGAAAAATTTTATGCCTAAACGTCTTTGGTGGGTGACTGAACTAAAGTTTTTATTAATTTCAAATGTAATTGTGTATGAGAAAGTATTTGGGAATTGCAAAGCATAATAAACATGTAATACATTATTAGTTATGTATATATTGTAAGGAGAAATAAAAAGACTAAAATAACTTAGCCAATCTTGAACTTGAGAAATAAGGATAAAAATACTTTGGCTAACCACTAAACAAATCACTTTTACAGAAAACACTCCCAGTAAACTTCCAATGCTGCAAATATCAGAATCAAAGAATATGTTAAAATAAAAACAAATTAAATAACCAAAATGAAAATAAAATAGTTTAGGATCATAAGATGAAGAGCTATCTATCCTAACCAATGCTGTCACTGCAGTAAGAAGGTTGATGTGAGAAAAGTAGGATAAAGGAATTGATTCTTTTTCATTGGATGGTTGTCAATTGCTTGGGGTTTGAAGACTAAGAAGACAGAACAGGCACTGAGGGTTTAGTGCACTGGATATTGGGGACATCACAGACATACGTCCCAGAGCCCACCTATCTTAGCTGTCCTGATTACCTCCAGAAGTTGTCTCAGGGCAATGGTAAACTAAGACACTCAAAGCAAAACTTTCCTCCAGGCATTATCTGGTAAGCAAGATGGGTTAAGATCTCTTTCTGAGGAAGTGTAGGTGATAACAGTCTACTTTTAAAATCTTGCTTCAGAGTGTATGATCTCCATCTGGGTTCTGCTCGATAGTCTCTCTTCTCTGGCCACAGTGTACTGCTATCTGTGAAACAGCACATGTTTGTTTTTCTAGAAATAAACTAGTCTGTGCTCTTTATTCACAAGGGATAAATACAGGAATGTATTTTCAAACAAACAGTAATCAATGAGGAATCATTTAAATTAAGTTCCATAAGATTTCCAGCACCATAGAATTCAAGTGCTTGCTATTTTGATGATTTGTGCTATCTATCTATCTATCTATCCATATAGATAAACTAATTATATATATAGTTATTATATAGTTATAATATATAGTTATATATACTTGTAATATAATTAATACAATATAATACAACTACTGTTGTATTGTATAGTTATATATATAGTTATATATTAGTTATATATATATAATTAGTTACTTGCCCATTTGTTAAACATATCAGGCAAAAGGACTAGATTGTCTTTCTGAATTGACTAAAGAAAGTCTACGGAAGATCTGAAGGTGTTAAAGATGTGGTTTTGTCCCATGTCTGATTTGGCAGTAAATTCCATTTAAAAAAATAACAAGTCTTGCCCTGGCTGGTGTAGCTCAGTGGATTGAGAGCAGGCTGTGAACCAAAGCATCGCAGGTTTGATTCCCAGTCAGGGCACATGCCTGGGTTGCAGGCCATGGCCCCCAGCAACCACACACTGATGTTTCTCTCTCTCTCTTTCTCCCTCCATTCCCTCTCTAAAAATAAATAAATAAAATCTTTAAAAAATACTTAAAAAAAGAAAGTTCAGAAACTCAAAATCAGACTTAAAAAAAATAAAAATAAAAAAATAACAAGTCTTGACAATACCTGGCATCCAATAGGCCTTCAACAACTATACTGTTTCATGAATTCCAAGTCACATGTATTTTCACACTTGACACCTCTGAAATTGGTGTGCACCTTTCAGTGAAGGTTCTTACAGTTGTAAGTGTATTCTTTTTCTTACATCCAAATAAAATAAGAGTAAACATGACAATCTATGGTTTCTTTGATTTGACGAATGGCAGTAGTTGTTAAATAATTAAAGACAGTAAGGTAAGTCTATGAATTAATTATAAGACATTTCAATTTATCTTCCAGGAGATGAATCACTCCAATGGTCTCTCATTAAATTTAAGAATCAGCATTTCAACTTGCTGCCTAATTTGTGAAAAGAAACTCAGTTTGAAAATCAAGAAAGGCCTTGAAAACAACAATGGTCTCTTGAGAACTTCACACAGAAGAAAAGTCTGTACCTACTTTTTACACCACAATGTGAGATGGAAGGTTGTGTAATTTGTTGTGAAAATGTTAGTATTTACATAAATAACCTGGGTCAGTAAAGACATGCCCGCCCTCTTGCCTCAGTTTCTAAAGCTCAGTTTAAAGGGGTTTTGCTTTTAGTATGTGGTATACAAGTATTTATCTTATTTCTCCTCTTTTTTCTTTTCTTACACATGGCCTAGGACTCACTTCCTTTGACCATGTGGCCTGGCAGCCATAGGACCTAAAACAACACCACTTTGTTCCTTTCTATCTATCCCCTCTGCTTGTATCTAAACCACAGGCTGAACCCAGCTGGGAGCATTAGTCACCAGCCAGTCACAGGAAGACTGCATGTGCACAAGAAGCCTCAATGGAACACTCCTTTCCCTCTTTTCTATCAGGCTCCACAGGGGAGGCAGCAGCACACAGGCTTTCTTATGCCTTAGTCTCTGAATTTGGCCAATGGTCTGACCACCAACTCTTGCTTATGTGTACCAGCTGCTATAATAAATATTAGGAAAGGAAAACAAATGGAGACTTTCTCTCCATGTAATGGTAGTATATAGAGGCACATTGCAGAATCAACACCTGTATTTATGAGGCATCTCTGCATAGTGAATCAAGGATGAAGTCAAGTCTTGAGACCCTTCGTGGGAGACAGATATATAAACTTTTACTTTGCAAATGCCTTTATGTTAATTTCCTGTATTACATTTATAGGGTGTAATATACATGGCATATTTCTTCCATACATACAATATAAGCATTCACTAGAGAGCCAACATTTTTCACAGGTGGTGTGAACTGTGCAATGTCACAATGCAAACTGTGTGACATGTTGCCATGTGCAAATATTGCTTCTACTTGGGACTTTTGCAAACATGTATGTATTTTTAAAAATTCAATATGTAGAAAGCATTAGAGTATTTATTTTAAAAGGGATCATGTCTTTTCTACAGAAAATGAAAGAGAACATATAACAAATTGCAGTGCAAAGCTCTAAAAGAAACTTTGTGGGAAGATTTTGTTAATATGCTCCATGTTTCTGTCAGGATGTATACCTAGATCTACAATGATTCATTGTTGCAACCTCAATGATTGCCAAGTCATTACAGTTCTATTAAACTTACTCAGTTTGAATCATCATATACTCTTCCTTTTTTTAAAGCAAATAATACACAAGTTATACATAATACAATTGGAAGGAAGCTATGGGATTCACAAGCAGTTGATTCCAAACTTGCTGGTTTTAAAAACATAGCTGTGTAAAATGTGGGTAAAGAGAGTTTATATTCAAGCCAGATTAGCTGGGAGGTTGTCTGAGCATTGTAAATGTGAGCCAAATATTGAGGAAATCAGGGCTGAGGTTTGGTTTGGATGGGTGCCAATGAATTCATAGTTTAGAATGGAAACAACATAGATTGTGATACTTTTACATGGTTTCCATCCTGAATAAGGTGACTCCAAACTGCAAACCACTAGGAGCCAAATCAAGGACGATTGGAGACACTTTCCAGCAGAAGTGAACAGCATGCTTGTTACCTGAATGGACAGTGACCTGCCACATCCAGGGAGGTAGAACGTTTTCTGTTGCTTTCATAACTGTGTAGAATTTCAGCTAGGAAACAGAAAGAGTTTCCCTGGTTCCGTATTGGCAGTTTGTCTAAAGCATTGCTTTTGTGTCCTGTTTCATGGCTGGTGTGGCCCCAGGTATAATGTGCACATGCCAGGACTTTCAGTGTGGAAAGGAAAGAGGAAGTCATCTAACCAGGATGCTAGTTGCTACCTGACAGATGAGCTGCATACTTTGAGGTGGGGACTGCAAATTAAACCAGCGATCCAAATGCATTTTTAATGAAAAATCGCTATCAATGAAATATTTAAAGCACATATACTGTGAATTTATTTATTTATAAATTTGAGAATGTTCTGTTGAATGGGCATATTTTGTACACTATACATTTTAAGTGAAATAGAAATTTAGAAAGGTTAGTATAAAATGGATTTTTTAAAAAACTGCAAATATGTCTCCTGTTAGGAGTGTTAGCTCCTCCACTTTCTTGTTCACTTGAGAATTGTCTTACTCTGTGTTTTTGTTTGTTTGATTTGTTTTTATTTTTTTGATAGGATCAGTTAAATCTAGATAATATAATTGTAAAATTGTGGGCTCATGATGCTGGTGATGCATCACATGAAGCTAAAGTGAGCCAGTTAGCAAGGCTGTGCCCCACCACCTCTTGTGACAGTGACTGACACACACATCAGGTGAAGGTCCATGTGTCTGACCATGTTCAATGCAAAGAGAGTCCAAGCCTCTTCATGTTTAGAAAGAAATAAAAAATGAATGTCAGGAGAGATTTGGACACATCCAGCACTTTATTTTGCATCTTGGTGTACAAGTACACCTCTTATAGAACTAACTCACTTCTAAATTTCCAAACATGAGGGCACAGTGGAATGTGGTCTGACCAGGGCAAACATTGCTTTCCAAAGAACCATTGCTTTACTTCAAAAGTGGATGCCTAGGAAACAAAGGAGGTCACTGAAGGGTACCACAATTTGGGTCCAATTGGAACTTTGTCCAGAAAACAAACACCTTTGGAAATACTTTCCTTGGTACCTAAAACTCAGTCTGGCCTCTCCTCTTGGGGCTCCCAGCACCTTATGACCACCTCCATCACAGCACTATCTCATGCCATCATAACTGCTTATTTACTGGTCTCTCTCCCATTGGGCTATTGGTTCTTTGGGGAAGTAGGGATTTTGTCTTATTCACTCTTACATTCTTAGCATCTTGCCTAAGGAATAATTCAATAAATGATTTCCAAGATAGTGAATGAATGAAGCAAACAATCTGTCATCTATCAAGCCTTCTCTCAATAGGCTGCTGTTGGAGACAGGAGAGAAGAGAGAAGTAAGAGTCAGGCCTCAGGCCAATATTCAGCCTGGTGAACTGTCTATACTTGTGCATATTAGGAATTAGGGGATTTAGCCTGATATTTAATTAGTATTCCTAATTAAGACTCCTACTAGAATATCAATAATGTGTGTACCACAGTGCTGTACTACTGGCAAGCAATTACAAAGAAAGGGAGATCAATAGATAGCTGTCTTGTTCTGGGCTGAGTGTCTACCATTCCCAGATGCCCGCTATCATGAGTAATACCTTGTGAGTATCTGCACTATAATCTTTTCTATAAGCCATCCTTCTGCTTTTGTCAAGGACTGGAGGTGCTGAGCAGCCTATACAGCCACAAGCTCTACAGGCAACACTGACACCAAGGATAACAGTGAGTCAACACAGGTGACTATGTTATTCACTCAGCTTTTATAAATGCATTTTCAATCCAAATCTATAATAACCCAATAACAATAATAATCACTCAGAAACAATCAGCAACAATGTCAATAATGTCACACAAGAGAATTTGGGAATAACACACTCAAGTTCCAAGAGTCCAGATCAGGTCCAGGTCTGAGAGGCAGTGGGTAAGAATCTTGCAAGGCAGTCAATGACAGCTTCAGAGTCAGCTAAAACAGGGTTGATCAGAGCAGCAGAGTGTTTTGCAGCCATCTCAGCTCCTCTCAGCTGCCTCAGCTGTCTATTCAAAGGCCTTTGCTTTCATAATCTTATGTGATGTGATATTGCATCAACCTTTGATTGACACATTGTTTTGTGCCACTTCGATAAGCACATGTTGATTCTGTTGCTCTACTGTGTGTCCTCTGAGAGAGTGGTATTACCCTTTAGGTAAGCACGTGTTTTCTACCATGTTGTACTGCACATACTCCAGGAGTTACATCATCGCTCTGAGTCATTGCTCTATGGTGCATGTTGACAGGACTGATGCCATCTTAGTTCAGTCCTGCTTTTCATATCTTGCTCCACCCCGCAGTATGCTCTTTGAATAAGACTCCCCTGCTTTCTCTGTAGATTCAGTTTCAAGCCTTCTTTGCCAGCACTGTCCTATCCTCTAGGTGGCTGTCTGTGAAGTCACTCCCACATAGAAATTCTCTAGTGCCCCTTCACTGAATTTGTGCTGGTGTCATTAAAGTAGAAGGGGAGGACGATGGAAGAGGGAGAGGGCTGAATAGGAAAGTCCAGAAGTCTCAGTGTCTCAGGCTGCAGGAACAATCAAGAAAACCAAGGCTTCTAGATTTTTCATGTTCCAGAAAATGAGGCAGAATCTGGATGGGGGTGAAGGATGCACTTGCAAAGGAAGAGGATGGGAGTGGAGAAGGATGTTTAGGCCCAGTAAATAGGCATCTGACCCTTCTTCTCTATTAGGAAAACTGTGGAAGAGTTGTATTTTGTCCATGACAGTCCTCAGGAGGGACATGCATGCCTCACATGGCACAAATGGGTTGGGATTCTTGCTGGATTCTGTCTGTGTCTTTGGGTACAGGGAGGCCTTTGGCAGTGGGTTTGCATTGATTGTGCCTGCACTTGGGTCTGTGGCCCTTGCACTCTAGATGTTGCCAACATGCTCCATTGCAGGGGTTGGAGTTGAGAACTACATGAAGTCACAAGTGCTAAGAAGAGAGAGTGAATGAGCTTTGAGTCCCTTAGCCTGTGCAGATTGTGCAGTGCAGGTACAGTATTCAGAGAGTATTATGGGCATAATTGTTGCTCATAATACAAGGAGGCCCAGTATGTTAGAGGGATCATAGGAGGAGGGAGCCTCTCATCCTGAAAACTTTTTATTTTGTAGTTAATAAAGGGCATGATAATTCTTTTTGAAGTTTCTACTCTGGGTCCAAGAATGGGAATATATACCTACGTGGGTGGGAAGCTGTAAGATACAATGAACTGAGAAAGACTATAACTGGGAATCACCCAACTTTTGGGGCATAGCATAGAAAAAACATATGGTGACTGACTATATGTCACCATATTTTTCCCTTCTATATTTTAAAGCTTCCTTCACCAAAATGGGGAAATCATTCCCCATTTACCATTTTTATTCTTATCTTTGCCCAGCTATAAACTCCCATGTCAATTCTTTGCTTGTTAATTTTCTTGGGAAGTATATACTCCCTCATTTTCATTCATCTGGGTTCACTAGGCTTCAATCATTCCTCACACTGTATGAAGAGACTGATTGATGGCAAGTTCTATATGTGCTAGGCACTGGGGACACAAGCAGGAAGGACATTACTCTTGCTCTGGAGTAACTTATTGTGTACTAAATGTTTTAGAGTTACTGGTACTAAAATAGAAATATCTGCATAGATAAGGAAGAGTCAATTCTTTTAGGGAGGATCACTCCAATTCAGTACAGCTCTTGAATCTTCCTATTAAAAAAAAATTACCATTGCCATTACATTGTCCAAATACTATAATTTTTACTACCTTTTTTTCAGTCACCCCCCCCCAAACATTTTCTGTATATGTGCTTTTTCTGCCTATTTTCCAAGTTTCCGAACTGCCACTGTGTGGATACAAATATGATTATGTATTCCTCTTGCTTACAGCTCATTGTTTTCTTCTATTGTTAAAGATAAAATCCTAACTTGTGTGACTTGCCTGCATTTTCTGTCTCATTGTGGTCATTCTCCCCTTCCCTCTTATCAACCCATGAGGTTGTTTTCATTTTATTCAGTTTGCCTCAGTGCTGTTGCTGAGCTCCTCAGCCTCATCTTTGAAATTCCATTAATTCCTTTAATTTCAGTTTTCTGTAAGGGGCCATTTCTTACAGAAGCTTCCCTGTGCTCCTAGACTGACACCCTTGGTAAATACAACAGTAGCTCCCTACATTTTCTATTGGTAGCACTCATCACCATTTACATTTTATAGTCTGTTATTATATGATTAATGCTTGTTCCTTTAAAGAAAATAAAGTAAGGAATAGGGCTTTAAAAAAAAAACTTATTTGCAAAGTATTTGATTCCTTTGATGGTCTCCTTGGGGGCATGATTTATCTTTTATTTCCAAGGAAGTAGATTGACATTTGCTGGTCCAATGATTCACCCTTCTTCTCCTGGGAGGAGAGGGTCACACAGCCAAGGAGAGAACAGCCATTATCCAAAAGAGCATGGCAGGTATTACACAAACTTATGACTTGAAATACAAAACATTTCAAAATCACTCAGAACTATCTTTTTTATCTTCACCTGACCTGGTATTTCCCTTACTGCCTTTCAGGCCAAACAGTATACTTCCTGAAGACCATTCAAGGTACTGTGTCTATTGTGGAGATGAACTAATGTAGATGGAGTATTAATTTTGAATGATCCTGGTTGAGTGATAGGTGGAGGATGGTGTTGGCCTTTCTAATCTAGAAAGGCTGAAATCTTTCATGAGTTTATTGTGCTGTGTTGTTTATCAGGCGGGCAATTAATATATAATTATTAGTAGTAGATTCCATTATCAGGGACTTACTATAGTGCACTGGGGGTGGTTACTTCTCACAGAGAGCTCAGGCCCCAATCATTTGTGTTTCTCCAGTCTAAAGATGCCTGAATCTAAAGAAGAAACTTTGTGCTTACATGGTTTGGTGTTTACTCTCAACTCCTTTCACATGGCACTTTTGACCTGCTGTTACAGAGCACAAGGGAGGGGGGGGGCAAAGGCAATATACTATTACCTGAAAGGAACCCCCCAGGTTCGTTATGTCCACCACCAGAGGAAAGACATCTCTCAATGCCAGAGATTTGTGAAAAGGAACAGAAATGTTTATTTAATGCTGTACAGACTTAAAGTAGTAACCTAATGTCTACATCAAAATCCCAAAGTCCCTTAAAACACCCACAAACACACACAGTCCTTCCTTCCCCCTTTGCCCAGTCTGGGGTACTGTATCTCAGGAAAAGAAATAGAAGTCTGTGGTTCAGGCAGGCCCCGGTTTTTCTCAGTAATTCATCTCTGCTGGTAGGCCTCCCTCGGTTCCCAGCACCATCAGTTGTGTCACTGGGATCTCTGCTAAAGCCGGGTGGTGGTTCCCCCTTCTAAAGCTGTGGGAGTTTCCACTCAGCCAAAACTGCATGGTTCTCCCCAGTGGCTGTGAGGAGAGGGGTTGCCACTCTGCCAAAGTCGAGTGGCAATTCTCTGCTAAAGCCCCATGGTGATTCTCTCTCACAGGGCCGAGGGAGTCCCCACTCTGCTAAAGACTGAGTTGTTCTCCCTCCCAGGGCTGAGGGAATCCCCACTCAGACACAGTAGCCATTGAGAGAGAGAGATATGTACTTCTGGCAGAGTGGGGACCCCTGCACGTTTGATAGAAGAGGACCACGCAGCTTTGGGGTGCTCCCTTTGGCCACATGGCCTGGGAAGCAGGAGAAACTTTGCCTGGAAGAAGGGTGAAAGAACTCTTACCAGTAGGCCATGAGAAGGTGCCACATGGCTTTGGATTAATTGGAGATCCTGCCTGGATGGCAACACAGCTGATGGTGTCAGGAGCCTGAATCACAGATGTTTGCTTCTTTCCCTGAGATATGGTACCCCAATTAGGGCAGGGGGAGAAGGAAGCACTGTGGGTGTCTGTGGGTATACAAAAAGGACTTTGATATTTTAATGAAGACTTAGGTCACTACTTTAAGTCTGACAGCATTAAATAAACATTTCCTTCCTTTTTCACTAATCTCTGGCATTGAGAGATGTCTTTCTTAAAGCAACAGACAATCTAACCTAGGGGAAGCGTCCTTTCAGAAATAGTATATTGTACCCCGCCCCTTGGCCCTGGGTGTGTGGGTCTGTTCTGTAAAAGTTTTTGGCAACTCTGCCAGAAATATAATTGTGTGTGGCAGACCAACTGTTACAGAACGACAAGGTGGGGCAAAGGGTAATATACTATTACCGAAAGGAACCCCCCAGGTTTATGTCCGCCACCTTATAGGAAAGACGTCTGTCAATGCCAGAGATTCGTGAAAAGGAAAGGAAATGTTTGCTTAATGCTATACAAACTTAAAGTAGTGACCTAATGTCTTCATCAAAATCCTTCCTTCCCCTCTTTGCCCAGTCTGGGGTGCCGTATCTCAGGAAAAGAAATAGAAGTCCGTGGCTCAGGCAGCCCCTGGTTCTTTCCAGTGATCCGTCTCAGCTGGTAGGCCTTCCTCAGTTCCTGGCACCATCAGCTGTGTTGCTGGGATCTCTGCTAAAGCCAGGTGGTGGTTCCCCCTACTAAAGATGTGGGTGTTCCCATTCTGGCAAAGCCGCATGGCTCTCCTTTCTATTGACACAGCCACATGGCCCTCTTTGCATAATGACTGTGGGAGTCTCCACTCAGCCAAAACTGCGTGGTTCTCCCCGCTCAATGGCTGCAAGGAGGGGGACCGCCATTCTGCCAAAGCTGAGTTGAGGTTCTCTGCTAAAGACCCCGTGGTTCTCCCCCCAGTGGCTGCCGCGTCTGGGTTTAAATCCCCATGCCAATCCTCCTCTGCAGCCCCATTTTGACTTCTCCCACCATCAGCTACACTTGCTAGCCCTCTCATATCCTTCCCGCTTTACTGGGCTGCCATTGTGAGTCTGCACAGGCATGGCCTCATGTCATGGAGCGAATCTTCAAGCTCCCACACAGGCACTGTAACTTGGGGGGCCTGACCCCCAGTTACTTGGGGGGTAAGTTACTTCCATTCCCCTGGCTCAGAGCATGGCCACAGCCATTTAACATATCTATGTAACCAGTTAAAAGTTATAGATATGATAAATGACCATACCAGAGGTTAGCTGCAAAGCTGTTGCTATGCAAAACAGCTCTCAAGGGCCCTGCTCCATTTGTCCCTTCCCCCAACCTACACCTGGGGGCAGGGGGGTGGTGAGGACATCCTAATATTTTCTGAACATGTTGAGTTCTGGACCCCATTCCAAATTCCTATTTGGGGCCCCCTCTTGGCTACACCCTTTTACACTGTGGCATGAAAATTAACCTTTTCTTAGACTCCCCAAAGTCTCAGAGTATATAAGTTGAGTTTCACTTGAGAATTTACTAAAATATAACTTGGTGACTGGGGGATGATGGCCTCTGCAGAGATGTGGTGGAGGCTGCATTACTCACAAAATTTTAAAGACAGACCAGTGGTCAAGGAGCTCAGCCCAATACTGTCCCACTTTTATTGACTTTGTAACCAGCTGATTTCTTTTCCTGACTTGCATTTTCCATCAACAGGAAAAAGTTGATGGGCATTTTTCAATCTTCTCTGTTCAATGTGAGCCACTTTGTCATGCTTTATGAAAATATCTGACTGCAATTCCTTCTGGTTTGTAGAATCCAGGTGACTCATGCCCCCTTTGAAGGAAAATGGGGAGACACTAACACCAAAATTCTATCTAAGAATTCTAGAGCTGCAAAAAGTATAAAAAATGGAATTAGAGGTTAATTGACTTTAATCCTGGAAGAGACCAATTGTAGATAACATTAATACAGTGAGTTTCCAAATCATCAATGTCAAACCTAGGAATGACTGGCCATCATCTATGGCCAGGTACACTGCCATCACAGCAACTCTAGTATGACACCACATGTTCTGTGCTGCCCTGAATCCTGTTGGTCTCCACAGGCTGACCCCTCACACCCTCATCCCTGCTGTAGATTGTATTTACTTTTGGTGCCCTCGACCCTCTGCTCTACCAGGATGGTAGAGTTCCCTTTCCCTGTCTGGGAGTTTCGGTTCCTAAAAACTCACTGCTTTGCTCTGGAGAACTGTCCCTGGGCTAAGGGAAGCCACATTGCCTTAGGGGGCAGGCATGTATTGTGCATGCTCTCCCCTCAAGCTAGCACACTTGCTTCATTAGTGGCAACCCCATCATCCCTCACCCCTGACAAACATCCAGGCAAGGATAAACTTAATCTAAGGACACATTGTTTGACTTTTTTCTTTACCTCATCTTGTTTCCCTCATCCCCTCACAGAGTTTTCCAAACAGGATTTTCTCAATAAATCAGACATACCTGAAACCCTGTACCAGGTTCTGCTTCTAGTGAACTAGGCCCAGAACACTGCTAGCATACTTGCTTGTGTCCCACTGCTGGAGGTTTTGTTCAATGCTCCTACCTGCCAGAGTTTCCGCCCTCATCATTCACACATCTTGGATCTATACCCTGTGCCACACTAAGAACTTGGTCTTTTTTCAAAGGAAAGAATCACATAAACCCACAATTCTTTTTTAAAAAATTATTTTATTGTTGTTCAAGTAAAATTGTCTGCATTTACTCTTTACCACTGCCCCCCCATCCCAGCCATCCCTACTTCCCTCCTCTGATTCCACCCCAACTTGGTTTTGTCTATGAGTCCTTTATAGTTGTTCCTGAAAACCTTCCTCCCTCCCATTATCCCATCTGACCTCCCCTCTGATACTGTCAGATTGTTCTTTATTTCAATATCTCTGGTTATATTGCGCTTGCTTGTTTGTTTTGTTGATTAGGTTCCACTTAAAGGTGAGACCATATGGTATTTGTCTTTCACCACCTGGCTTATTTCACTTAGCATAATGCTCTCCAGTTCCATCCGTGCTGTCGAAAAGGATAGGAGCTCCTTCTTTCTTTCTGCTGCATAGAATTCCGCTGTGTAAATGTACGGTAGTTTTTTGATCCATTCATTTACTAATGGGCACTTAGGTTACTTCCAGCTCTTGGCTATTGTAAATTGTGCTGCTATGAACATGGGGGTACATAGGTTCTTATGGATTGGTGTTTCAGGGTTCTTAGGATATAATCTTAGCAATGGACTTGCCAGGTCAAAAGGCAAGTTCTATTTTTAGTTTTCTGAGGAAATTCCATAGTTTTCCACAGTGGCTGCACCAGTCTGCATTCCCACCAACAGTGCACTAGGGTTTCCTTTTCTCCACATCCTCTCCAACACTTGTTGTTTGTTGCTTTGTTTATGATGGCCATTCTGAATGGTGTGAATTGGTATCTCATTGTGATTTTAATTTGCATTTCTTTGATGGCTAGTGAGGCTGAGCATATTTTCTTATGTCTCTGAGCCCTCTGTATGTCCATCTTGGTGAACTGTCTGTTCAGCTCTTTTGCCCAGTTTTTAATTGGGTTGCTTATCTTCCTGGAGTAGAGTCATGTGGGTTCTTTATATATTTTGGAGATCAAACCCTTGTCTGAGGTATCATTGGCAAATATGTTTTTCCATAGAGTTGGTTTTCTTTCATTTTTATACTGTTTTCTTTAGCTGTGCAGAAGCTTTTTATTTTGATGAGATCCCATTTGTTTATTCTTTCCTTTATGTCCTTTCTCCAGGGGACATATCAGTGAAAATATTGCTGTGTGGAATACTGGAGATTTTCCTGCCTATGTTTTCCTGTGGGACTTTTATGGTGTCATGACTTATATCTAAGTCTTTTATCCACCTTTAATTTATTTTTGTGTATGGTGTAAGTTGGTGATCAAGTTTCATTTTGGTTTTTTGCATGTAGCTGTCCTGAACTCCCAGCACCATTTGTTGAAGAGGCTATTTTTATTCCATTTTATGCTGCTGCTCACTTTGTCAAATATTAATTGACCATAAAGGCTTGGGTTTATTTCTGGGCTCTCTATTCTGTTCCATTGGTCTATGTGTCTGTTCTTATGCCAGTACCAGACTATTTTGTTTCCAGTGGCCTTGTAATATAGTTTGATATCAGGTATTGTGATCCCTCCTACTTTGTTCTTCTTTCTCAAAATTGCTGCAACTATTCGCAGTTATTTATGGTTCCATATAATTTTTTGAAATGTTTGTTCTATACCTGTGAAATATGTCATTGATATTTTAAAAGGGATGGCATTGAATTAATAAATTGCTTTGGGTAGTATGGACATTTTGATGATGTTATTTGTTCTAACCCATGAGTGTGGTACATGCTTCCATTTATTTGTGTCTTTCTTAATTTCTTTCTTTGGTGTTGTGTAGTTTTCTGAGTACAGGTCTACCTCCTTGGTTAGGTTTATTCCTAGGTACTTTATTTTTCTTGTTGCTATATCAAATGGTATTTTTTTCCTGATTTCTGTGTCTGATATTTCATTTGGGGTACAAAAATGTCTTTGATTTCTGAATATTGAGTTTGTATCCCATTGTTTTGCCAAATTGACTTACTAGGTCAAGTAATTTTTTGGTGGAGTCTATAGGATTTTCTATGTATTCTATCATGTCATCTAAAAACGACAGTTTTGCTTCCTTATTTCCACTTTGGATGGCTTTTCTTTCTTTCTTTTTTTTTTTTTTGGTCTGATTGCTGTAGTTAGGACTTCCAATACTATGTTGAGTAGGTGTGGTGAAAGTGGACATCCTTGTATTGTTCCTGATCTTAGTTGGAAAAATTTTGGTTTTTGCCCATTGAGTATAATGTTGGCTGTAAGTCTCTCATATATGGCCTTTATTATGTTGAAGAATGGTCCCTGTTTTCCCACTTTGCTGAGTGCTTTATCATAAATGGGTGCTGTACTTTTTCAATTTTTTCCACATCTATTGATGTGATAATGGTGATTTTTGTCTTTCCTTTTGTTTATATGATGCATTATGTTTATTGATTTGCAAATGTTGTACCATCCTTGCATCCCGTAGATACATACCACTTGATCATGGTGTATGATCTTTTTAATGTATTGCTAGATGTGGTTTTCCAATATTTTGTTGAGGATTTTAGCATCTTCTGTTCATCAGCGGTATTGGCCTGTAGTTTTCTTTCTTTGTTGTGTCGTTATCTGGTTTGGGGATTAAGATGATACTGTCCTCATAAAAAGAGTTTTGGATTCTTCCCTCTTCTTAAATATTTTGGAATAGTTTTGAAGGATAGGGGTTAACTCTTCCTTAAATGTTTTATAAAATTCTCCTGAGAAACCATGCAGGCCAGAACTTTATTGTGTGGGAGTTTTTTGATTACTCCTTCAATTTCACTAGCTGTTATTGGTCTATTTAGGCTTCCTGCTTCTTCTTGATTCACTTTTAGATTATGTGTCTAGAAATTTGTCCATTTCACCCATGCTTTCAAATTTCTTGGGAAATAATTCTTCATAGTAATATCTTACAATCTTTTCTATTTCTGTGGTATCAGTTGTAGTTTCTCCTCTTTTATTTCTGATTGTGTTTATTTGTGCCTTCTGTCTTGTTTTCTTGAAGAATCTGTATAAAGGCTTGTAGATTTTGTTTATCTTTTCAAAGAACCAGCTCCTGGATTTATTGGTCCTTAGAATTGTGCTTTCAGTCTCTATGTCATTTAATTCATCTCTGATCTTCGTTATTTCCATCCTTCTACTTGCTCTGGGCTGTTTTTGTTGTTGTTCCTCATGTTTTTATAGGTGTAGGGTTAGGTTGTTTATTTGAAATGTTTCTACCTTATTTAGGTAGGCCTGTATTGCTATCAACTTCCCTCTCAGGACTGCCTTTACTGTGTCCCATAAATTTTGGATTGTTGTGAGTTAATTTTCATTTGTTTCCAGAAACTTTTTGATTTTTCCCTTGATCTCAATTTGACCCATTCATTGTTTAACAGCATGCTATTCAATCTCCATGAGTTTGAGTATTTTTTAGTTTTTTCCTTGAGGTTGGTTTCTAGTTTTAGTCTCTTGTGGTCAGAGAAAAGCTTGATACGATTTCAATTTTCTTGAATTTGCTGAGGCCTGTTTTGTGTCATATCATGTACTGTATCTTTGAAAATGTTCCATGTGCATTTGAAAAGAATGTGTATTTTTGCCTCTTTGGGCTGAAAGGTTCTATATATATCAGTTAAGTCCATTTGATCTAGGACATTGTTCAATGCCACAATATCTTTGTTGATATTTTGTTTGGAAGATCTATCCATTTTTGACAGTGAAGTGTTAAATTCTCCCACTATAATAGTGTTGCTGTCAATATGTTTTTTGAAGTCTTCCAAGATTTTCCTTATGTATTTGGATGGTCCTATGTTGTGTGGACATATGTTTACAACGTTTATGTCTTGATGGATTCTTCCCTTGAGTATTATAAAGTGTTCTTCTGGGTCCTTTCTTATGGCCCTTGTTTTGAAGTCTATTTTGTCTGATATGAGTATTACCACCCCAGCTTTTTTTTCCTGTGCTTTTGCTTGGAATATTTTTTCCAACCCTTCACTTTCAGTCTGTGTAGGTCTTTTGTTCTGAGGCGAATCTCTTGTAGGCAGTATATGTGTGAATCATGATTTTTTATCCATTCAGCTATTTTATGTCTTTTGATTGGAGCATTTAATTCATTCGCATTTAAGGTTATTATTGATAGGTACTTATTCATTGCCATTTTACTTCCTCTTAGCTGTGTTCCTCTCTCACTCTTTCTCTCCCCTTTTCTTTAAGCAGACCCTTTAACATCTGTTGCAGGGATGGTTTGAAGGAGGTGTGTTATTTGATGCTTCTTTTGTCTGAGAAACTCCTTATTTGGCGTTTCATTTTAATTGAGAACCTTGCTGGATAGCGTAGCCTTGTAAACCCACATTTCTGAGAACCATCAGTATCCCTCTGTTTCAGGCACACTCCATAGTGTGGCTCACCCTAGCCTCTCACTGCACAGAGTCCCTGCTCTGAAAGGGCAGGTCTAATGGCATTTTTCAACTGTAATAATTGTTTAAATAGTGACTAGATAGTAATGCTCCAGGTTAGTCATCTTCTTGGCTATTTATTCTTTTAGTACTTACCAGAAGAAGTATATTAATTTAGCACTTACCAGAAGGAAGGTTTCTTTTTCCCATTTTATAAGGCTTACCAGTTTACTGGAAGAATATGGATATATTAACATGAAGATGATATATAACCAATTGAAAGATAAGTATTCTTAAGCCTACACACCTATGGTCATTTTAATTAAATATTAATTCACTATTGAGCTTCCTAGCAGCTAACACAAAAGAAAAAACCTTGAAAGTTGCATAATGAAAATAATTAAAATTGAATGCAAAAAAATTGAATGCAAAAATCAAGCCATTTTGTTAGGAAAGGATAGGTTTTTGTAGGCAATATATTCTCTAACCATATGTATCTCTGTAAATGTGGAGCAGTGTCAAAAACTGTGAAAGATTTGAAATTTACTCTACTTACAAGCTAACAATTTAAGTAGTCACAGTTTCCTGGATGCTAAAAGAAGACAAAAGATTGCTGGACTAGAGACAAAAGACTTCATTACTTATAGAAACAGCAATAACCAGAGAACTGTTTTTTTTTTCTACTGGTCTCAGAGCCCCATTTCCCCAGAGAGACACAAAGAGGAGCAGGTAATGCCTGCACACACAGAGGGTTGCATTGCAGATGGGATCCTGAACAGTGAGAAACAAGACCTCATGTGCTGAAGAGTGATCATAACTGCCCATTGCTCCAGAGGGAGACACTATCTTTACGTACTAACACTGTTCACTATGAAAACACACTTGAAAAGACACTTCAGAATAAATGCAGTCCAAGCTTATATTGTAAGATGGGAAGAAATGCTAGAAATCCATGGAGAATCATCTCTCAACAAATTGAACAATGGTTTTACAGACAATGTGCAACAGCCATCAGATGGCCAATCATTTAGGGAAATCTTCCAAAGCCAAGGGTGTAAATTCCAAACTTATGTGTTGAGATAAATTGTAGAGGTAGGAGCCAAGTGGGGGTCATTTCACTTGAGCACATTTCTACAGAGCACATTCACAAACTTGAGGGAAGTTGTATGAAAATGCTTTAAGTGCCAGCTACAAGAATGGAAATTTTTCTTGTGCAGTTTAGGGGTTTCACTTGAATAGTTGATTCAATGGATAAGCCTCTTCCAGGAATATGGGTAACAGGAACATCTGAATTGGACTACATTTTTTTCTCAGTCAGCAGTTTAGTTTCTATTTAAATGACTGAAAAGGGCTTGGAGGAGTTTGAAGAGTCCTGACCAGAAAGCTTAGGTGTGCACCTCAAGTTGGTCTGCAAGTGTCCTTCAGGAATTTCATGACCCCCTGAAATCATATGTAAAATTTTATATGTATGAATTTGTGAACAATTTTTCTTGGGGGGAGAGGATACATAGGTCTTAGTAGATCTGATAGCAGTTATTAACTCTCCAAAAGCTAAGTACCACCAAGGAGAACTGAAAGTGCTTTTGATACAGAACATTTAAGGTCTATCACTCAAGTTTGCTGCCTAGATCATAAAAGAATCTTCTTCCATGTCTGGGTCAAATAGGCTTTTTTGTCTGCCCTCAGCCAGTAGCTACCCTATGATCAGGCTGGCTGTGGCAGTTACTACTGTTGGTTTACCCACTTCTTAGTAATAGTGCTTGGATTTCCCTCAGGTGCCAAGCACTTCAGGAAGAAATTAGTCCACCCCTGTCTCAGGGTCAAAGCCTTCTCAGTTTAAGGCAATCCTAGTATTCTCCTCACCTACCAGCCTTGTTCTGGGCATGGGCATGTGACGATGTCTGGTCAACAAGAAGTAATGGAAGTGGTGGCATAGTCTTGGGGAAGGTTTCCTACTCTAAACAAGGGTCAAAGGAGAGGTCATTCTGTCTCTCCACTCTCTGATGTTGTTAAATGAGCACAGGATATTTGGAGCAGTGAAAGCCATTATGCAACCACTAGGGGACAAGCTTGAGGAGGAAAGCTGAAAATGGATTGAAAAGGATCATCCCAGGCTGCTGGAGAGGCTGTAAAGATACTTCATTAAACAAAAACAGTGACCTTATGTTGGGAACCGCCCTGATTGGTATCAGAAGCTGTAACCCCCACCTAGGCTAAGGCTAAGGGAATGCCCTTGGAACCGTAAGCCATCAAGGAGACAAAAGCTTATCTCCCTGGCAGGCATGCTGCTTCTGCAACTGAACTCCAAAAAGCTTGGTCGGTTAGCCAAAGACGGGTAAGATTCCCCAAGGGGGGAACGACCTAAGACAGGCACGATCACTTTGGGAGGCCCCCCAAAAGAAGGACTTGGGGGGCTGCAGCAAAAGGGGGTGATGGACCCTCACTCCTTGGCTTTGACATAGCCTGAGTTCTCATCGTCTGGGAGAAAATCTCCTTATCTCTTGGTTGCCTTAGTTCCCTTGCTCCACCTAAGCCTGAAACAATGACAGGGTGCTGCAGCTCTGTGCTGAAAAAGGCGGATTCCCTGGGTGATCAGGCCTAAGAAAGAATATGTAAATTACTGTGAAACCTTCTTTGTTTAGAATGCTCTCAGTTGAATGAGAAGGGTCTTAGGAGGAAGTTAGCTTGTTCCTCAAAGTCTTACAGCTCTTTGACCCCAACTCAAAATAGACCCTCAGACTTCCTTGTTTTCTATAGTTCCTTTCTTCCTCATAATGAGTACTGTACTTTACCTGAATTATTATGCAAAATGAGCCCAATAAAAGCAGGTATGGATGGTAAATCTGGGAGCTCCCCACTAGGGGGGGGTGGCCCTTTCGTCCCTACTTCTCCACAGAAACTGGTCTGTCTCTGTGCATGTTTTTTCTCACGTGTTTTTGGCGAGCCATCCGCAGCGTTCTGTGGTCACTGCTGGCCGGTGACCCACGCATCAATCTTACGATGTTTTTTTAATATGAAGTAATAATTTATCCTTTCAAAAAATCATGAGAATTAGATATTCTGTTGTTTGTGGCCAAAATTACCCTAAGTGATGTATTTGTCACAGAAATAATATGGAAAAGTACAAGACATGAGAAGCAGGCCTGAATTAGGAAGTCAGCTTTTCATGCCAAGATTGGAGGGCCTCTTAGGCCTCTTCGGCCTCTTCTTCTTGGCAGTGTCCCAAGCCCTGGACCATCTGCCTCTCAGATTCTGGATACAGAGCCCCTGCTCCAGGATCCTGCTTAGTGCCTAACAAACATCATTGGGCGGTTAATGTCATTTAAGGCATCATGGACTGCAAGTAGCATCTTCCACAGTCTCTTCATATATTGAATGAAACATTTTAGTACTCTTTATCAGTAAAATAACATTTTAATGGATCATTTCTTAACTGCTGGCCTACTTTTACTACAATTCAACTTACTGGGTTGAATAAATGTATATTTCCATAACAGTAATACTCTTAGCTTGTTTGTAAAGTCACCTCCTACATATTTCACAAAGCTACCTCCTCTCTGCACTCCCACTTGTATTACCTGAATCTGTAATTCAAGACCCCCCACACATCTCTTGATCAGGTCCCTGCCACAGCCTCCTGTTTCCCTGCTTCCAGTCCCACCCTTTTGTTACAGAACACAACAAGGGGGGCCTGGAACGATATGCTATTATTGAAAGAAGGCCCCGGGTCTGTTATGTCCGCCGCCAGAGGAAAGACGTCTCTCAATGCCAGAGATTCGTGAAAAGGAAAGGAAATGTTTATTTAATGCTATACAGACTTAAAGTAGTGACCTAATGTCTTCATCAAAATCTCAAAGACCCTTAAAACACCCACAAACACACACAGTCCTTCCTTCCTTCCCCCTTTGCCCAGTCCAGAGTACCGTATCTCAGGAAAGGAAATAGAAGTCCATGGCTCAGGCAGTCCTCTGGTTCTTCCCAGTTAGCCCTCCATCTCGACTGGGAGACCTCCCTGGGTTCCCGGCACCCTCAGCTGAGTCACCGGGATCTCTGCTAAAACCAGGTGGTGGTTCCCCTTCTAAAGCTGTGGGGGTCCCCACTCTGTCCAGGCCTCCTGGTTCTCCCTCTCAGGGCTGCGGGAGTCTCCACTCTGTCAAGGCCACGTGCTTCTCCTCCTCAGGGCTGCAGGAAGGGGAGAATCCCCACTCTGCCAAAGCCGCGTGGTTCTCTCCCTCTCAGGGCTGCGCATGGCTCTCCTTCTCAAAGCAGCATGGTTCTCTCCTTTTCAGGGCTGCGCATGGCTCTCCTTCCTAAAGCAGCATGGTTCTCTCTCTCCAATGGCTGCCAAGTCTGGGTTTTAAATCCCCGCGGCCAATCTTCCTCTGCAGCCTCATTTCCGACTCCTCCCACACTTGGCTTCACTTGCCAGAATTCATATCCTTCCAGCTTTACTGGGCTGCCATCATGAGTCTGGGCAGGTGTGGCCCCATGTCCTGGAGCCAATCTTCCCCGAGCTCCCACACAGGCGCTGTAGCTTGGGGGATCTGCCCCCAGTCACGTAAGCTGTGGGGAAGTTACTTCCATTCTCCTGGCTCAGAGGTGATCACAGCTATTTAACATATCTAAGCGACCAGCCAAAGGCTATAGATATGTTAAATGACCATGCCAGAGGGTAGCTGCAAGGCTGTTGCTATGCAAAACAGCTCTCAATGGCCTTGCTCCATTTGTCCCTTCCCCCAACCCACACCCTGGGTGGGGGGATGGAGACATCTTAAAATCTCCTGGACACCTTAAGTTCTGGACCCCATTTTAAATGCCCATTTGGGGTCCCCCCCTAGGCTGCACTCTGTAACACTTTCAATGAAGTCTTTCAAATGCAGTCAATGATACTTTTCAAAGGAAACTCCTCTCAGTTTCCCACTTAAATCTTTTCCAGTGTTCCATAGGTGTCAGGATAAAAACTAAAAATTTTAACAAGGTTCGTAGGGCCCTCCATAATTTTGCCTCTACTTACTACTCCAGCTTTATTCTTCACCCCCACCCCAACCCTTGTACTTCATATTTTAAAGTCATTGAATAAGTGCCTTTCATTTTCTCTAATGCTCCAAACTTCATGGACATTCACATTTCTGTCTGCATCTACAATACCCTAGCCCACCACTGTGCTCAGCTAACTCCTGCTCAGCCCTCAGGCTTCAGTGTAGGAAGCATTTCTTTCAGGTCTACAACTTTGCCATAGCTTTTTGCTTCCATTTTACCCTGTCTCTTTGGTGATAGGACAAGTCATTTAACATGGATTATTTGGCTCTCTGCTAAGCTCTAAGACTAATATATAGTTGTCTGTTGGCCAACAATAATCATACTTTAAAAATAATGATCACAACAATATTTAATGTTCATTGAGCACTTACCATTGCTAAGTATTGTTCTAAACACTGCCTACACCTTTCTATCATTAATCCTCTCTGTCTATGAGAGACAAATAAGGTGATACCCTCATCTCAAAGGTGAGGAAACCAAATCATAAGGAAGCTAAGCAACCTGCTAAGGATGACACAGAAGAAATGGTGGAGTCAGGGCATCCATAAGAAAATATCAATTACTTTTTAAATGAATGGAAATCTAATTCTTCAAAGCAGGTATTCTCATCCTTTTACAGATAAACAAGCTGAGGTTCAAAGGCAAATAGTACTTATCTAAATTGTAGAGGCTGTAGAGCTGGGCTAAAAACTCATGTGTGCCTGACCAGGTGGATTTTGGCTCACCCCCTTCAAATGGCCCTAGCAGTGGGGATCCTTATGTGTCAATGTAGGAGACTGTTCTGCATGGTGTGGGCCCAGCTCCCACTTGGAGATGCACAGGACCCACGGCCACGGATAGGTTCTCCCACGGAGAATCAGGACTGCAATGTACCTAGGCTGCTTTGAGACTTGCTTTTCCTAAAACTCCCTCACCCTGAATTGAGACAGCAAGTGCTTACTGTAACTTCCTAAAATTCATGCTAAACCTTCCAAGGACCAGTGTAACCAGTTCAACTACTTTTCACTTTTCATTTGCAAATATCCTTCTTCTGTGATGTGATTAGCAGCATTGGCTCCTTTGTTTTCTGTAAAAGGTAACTACCTAAAGGCAACCTGTGCAAAGTAAATGAGGACCATCATGTATTGTGCTGAGAAACCAAATAAAGGGCAGTCATGGCAAGGACCGCGGTTTTTGTTCCCTTTGAGAGAAAATCCATGCTGTCCCTTTTCCTCCACCGGACTCGGTAGTCTGTGTGAATGTTTCGTGTTTCATCCACAATGTCACGACCCCATGAGCCGGGGTCTGCATCATGTCAAAACAAACTTCCAGGTATAAAAAAAAAAGCCATGGAAACGTAGTGTACAATACTGGGAATATAATCAACAGAACTGTAATAACTCAGCCTGGTGTCAGGTGGTTACTAGACTTAGTGTGATGATCACATCATAAGGTATATAAATATTCACTCACTTTGTTATACAGATGAAAGTAATATTCCATTGTATGCTAAGTATAATAATACATGAAAAAACTTTTTGCATGCATATTATTTTGTTCTGCAATGATTATCAAAAGAAAAATATTCCTGAAAAGAAAGAAGATCATATAGGAAAGAATTAATCAACAAAACAAAGTGATTTTGTTTGTCCTTCTGTTACCTGTTACCCACAGGTAATCTAGACATACAAATTGTAATTAGGTACTTGAGGTGGATTAAACATACTTTAAGATTATTTGCTCATTTTTTATTGATTCTAGAGAGAGGGGAAGGGAGGGACAGAGAGAGGGAGAGAAACAATGATGTGAGAGAGAAATATTGATTGCCTCTTGCATGTACCCCAACTGGGGGCCAAACCTGCAACCCAGGTATGTGCACTGACTGGGAATTGAACCAGTGATCTTTCAGTTTGCAGGATGATGCCCAACCAAATGAAACATACAGCTAAGTCTCCTCAAATTTTTAAGTGAATTTCTGAAAATATATTCTTGTATTACAAATCATTAAAAATCTGTAATTTAAGTTGTAATTAGAAAGATCAAATTACATGGCATAAATAAATTTAATTAAAAATGACATTCTCACAAATACATTTCTTATTTTAAAAAAGATTTTTAAAAAGACTATACCCTTATTTAGGATGTCTTTAAGTGTCTGAGTCTGTTACTTGGAGAAAAATTTCCTCATTTAGTGATATTATGGTGTTTAGCATAGTCCTTTTTCTTAAAAAATACACAACTTTCTTGTACAGCATTCCAAAATAATGTTTGATACTAACCAGAAGTCAATTCAAGTAGATTCATAAAACTGCAGTAAATGAGAACTTCTCAAATATAGATTAAGTGGAGGCAAGTTTGCATTTTTCTTGAAAAATTTAATTTCTCATAAAAACAAGCAGTGGGAGTCGACAATCTAGGCATTTATAAAATGCCAGTAATTTTATACTTTGAAACTTTTTGTTTTGTTTATATGAGCTCCTAAGAATAAGTTCTTTAGCTGAATGAATCAACATAACACAGCTGTTTAATAATGTCAGATTCTTAATTTTAAGGTTTCCTTGATTTTGAATTCTTGTTTGCTGGTAGCAAATACTTAAATCAATGTAAGATTTACAGTATATAGAAATATATAAACTGAAACTCTTGGAAACCACCGTGCCTGGTTTCAGAAGCTGTAACCCCCCATGGCTAAGGCTGAGTGACAGACCTTGGGACAATAAGCCACTAAGGAGATAAAGCTTATCTCCCTGGCAGGGGCACCTCCTCTGCCCCCTTTACTTCACCCTGCTTGGCCCTGAGCCTGACTCATTAGCCAATGGCAGGTAAGATTCCTCAAGGGAGGACAACCTAAGACAGGCATGGTCACAAAGGGGCCCTCAGGGAAGGACTTGGGGGGCTATAGAAAAGGGGGTGATGGACCCTGACTCTTCGGCTTTGACATAGCCTGAGTTCTCATTTTGTCCACAAGAAATCTCCTAATCTCTTGGCTGCCTTCCTTCCCCTGCCTGATTTAAGCCTGAAAAAATGCCAGAGGGTGGTGCAGCTCTGGGTAAGAATAGGTGGTTCCCCAGGGCAATCAGGCCTATGAAAGAATACATGAAATCCTGTGAAATCTGCTTTGCTAAGAATGCCCTCATTTTTCTGATAAGGATCCGAGCATGAAACGAGTGTTTCCCAAAGTTTTATAGCCATTTAGCTAACTGACCCTGACTCAGAATAAGCCCTCCTAAGTTTTTTGAATGTTATTTATTGTTTGATCCTTACTGCCTGACAATGATTGATGAATGATTCCTGTGCAAAGTGAACCCAATAAAAGCCCATTGAGGAAAAGGCTTCTGGTTCTTCTCCTTTGAGGGATCGGTCACCTTTCCTTCCCAAGCAGAACATGTCTTGGTAGACTTACTGTCATTTGCAGCAGATGGGGGGCTCTGTGGGTAAAGCTCCTCCACATGAAACAATACAAAACACAGCTGAACCTTAGAAGGAAAATAAAGTTACAAAGTAACAGAAACTAATGGTCTATGCAAAGCTCAAGTCTGATTCTTTACAGCTCATCAGTTCTTTTAACTGTAAGAAAAGTTTGCACTAACTAGAAATTCACAATAATCAAACTGAGACTTTTATAATATACTAGGAAAATCAGTTGTATATATTTTGTAAATTAATCCATGAGATAATTTGGTTGCTTGTTCTGAAAAAGTTTGATGTAGAAATTATAGAGCTAAGAGATTGCTTGAAAGCAGATGCTTGTAAGGTTGTATTCAAATTTTTTATCCTAGCTAATTAGGATTGATTTTCCTTTTTGGAGATAAAAGGAAAATAAAACCAAAAACCTTCTGTAGAAAGATCCTTGACAAAGATTAGATTTTATTGAAAAAGTTTTTAAAAATTACCAACTTCTTTGGTTTACCAATAAAAATATAGTCCAACGCTGTGATCTTAGGAAATTGAACAACTCAGGGATCCTCCAAAATTCAATTCAAGGTGATCTTGGTAATGAAACATTAACAACTAATGAATGACAGGCATGAACAAATGATTTAATGATAGACATAGTAGATCAAGGATCTGCTGAATTTTGTAAAGATAACCTCATTGACTACAGTCCGGCTCATTTGTTTACATCTCTAGGGCTGCTCTCACACTGCAATGGCAGAATAGAATAGCGGCCATCATGTGGCCCATAAACTTAAAGTATGTATCTTTAGAGAAAGAAATATGCCAACATCTGGACTAGATCATTAGGGACTTGAACTGTAGTATAGAACAGTGCTGGCAGACTTATTTTCTCCTTTTCTACCCATTCACCCTGGGCACAGGTTTTCTATATAAGAAAACATTACCTCACCATTGATAACAAAATTTTTAGTTAACTTCGTTGCTTTTTGGATTTAGAGTATATATGTAAGGTTTTTCATCACTGTTTATAGGTTTGTACATACTAAGGTTTACTTTCCAAGGCTCTTCTTATTTTCCAATACTGAATTGGAAGTCATACAGATTTGCTTTCCAGCATTGTATGTGGTAGAACAGAAAGGGTGCCCTCCTGGGGCCAGCAAATTTAGACTATGCCCCCGAGTCCATCCCTGAATGTAGCTGTGAGGCCATTGTCAAGGAATTAAAATGCACCATTCTTCCCATACCTGGGAGGCAGATTGGAGTTGATAAGCCCTCTGCAGTTGTCTATACATTTCAGTGAGAGTGTAATAAAAAATGTGGGGATTTTTGGGGGGAGGGGTGAAAAGTCAGTGTTTTTTTAATTAAATAGGGATTTCTGGAATCAAATCATGGGATATCTTGAGCAGATAAAGCCAAGTTAATACATATTTATTGAGAGTCTTCCATGGGAAAGGAAACAAGGCCCAGCTGGGAAGAGGAGGAAATCGTGTCTCATTACCATGCTGCCTTTTGACCTGAGCCAGCTGGGGATAGGGTGGTCTGTGAAAGTCCTGAGCCACCACTGAACAGGCATGTTTCTCCTTCCTTGTAATTTGTCATTCTGAACTTCCTGAACTTTTGTGAACTTTTGACTTTCGAACTTGTAGGTAGAAAACTGCATTGACAGTTGGCTTCTCCCCAAACATGATTTTAGCTGGATGGAAACCTAAAAGCAGTGCATCCAATTTCATCATGGAGCACATCATTTAAAATGCTGCAACTGAGCACAACTTGGCAGTGGAAAAATACTTAAGAACAAACCCTCCACTGTGAGCACTCAGCTATCAGAAGCCATTCATAATGATGTGTCTACATTTTTAAATGGTGAAGTTGATTAGAAAGGCAAGAAAGATTAAGCCATGTAGCCTCTCCTGGATTTAGCCTGGTTCTCCTTAGAAACTTAGTGACAAATTTGCAGCCTCCACAATTCAGGTGATGTTGGTTATTTTGGAATGTTTTTCTTACTAAATGCTCAATAGTATTAAAATGTTCCCTTGGGAACCTTTTTAAAATATATGTAAAAGCACACTCTTATTTCAGACAAACTGCTAATTGGCTTACTCTTTCTACTTCAGAATTCAATGGGGCAAACAAACAGTTCCCAAAGATTAAGAAAGAAATGCAGTTTGAAGTATTATTCTTTTGGTATTATTAAGTTAATATTTAAATAGCACCTAATGTGAATTAATCTACTTTTATGGTAGAACAGAAGTAATAGAAGGGTTTGACCTGTTCATTTGATTTATAACTTCAGATATTCTAAATAATTGAGCACAATTCTGGAGTTCTTTTGATTAGCTATTTTCTTTGAGTATTTAATGCAATAAGAAGAATTGTTACATTCAGCTTTTTTCCCATGACACATTTCACTACTTCCTATTGCTTGGCCTCATTACAACTGTCAGGTTAGTCAGTTCTCTGCCACCGATCCCCATCCCACTTTTCATCCTTGTTCTCAGCTCTCATCTGTTGGTTCCTGGGATACATTTTCCTGCTATTGTCTCCATGACGGTTCCTTCTGATTTTTTTTTTTTTGGGGGGGGGGTTTGTTTTGTTTTTGGTGGTTTTCCTTTTTTGATTCTACATTAATAAAACTTCCTTCTCACACAGTGTTGCCTGTCACCTTATAGGTGCAACTCCCGAACTCCTGCCCTCAGCCTGACTGCCTGACCCAGACCTCTGTTTCCAGTTAGGCAGCTCCACTGGGATACTATACAAGACTCAGACTCAGAATATCTTAAATGGCACTCATGATCTTCTTAGACCCTACTTCTCTCCTTACTAAAGTCCAGTGAAAGAGGCTCTTACTTTCTTATTCCTCTTTCATCAGCAAGATACACTGGCCTTCTCCCAGTCACTTACCCAAAAACCTTGGTCATTTTTTAATTTATCTCTGCCCTGTATTCCCTTTACCCAGTTACTGAAGTCTGATACTCCCTCTATATTGCTTATCTTGTCTTTTCTTTATTAACTCCTCTATTGCTGGAATAGCTCTAGATCAGGCATTCTTTGCTTCTCACCTCACAGCAGCTTTCCAAGGAACTCCTCCCAGGCTCTTGTCCCTGTCCTGCCCAGTATTCACAAGGCCTCACAACTCTTTTTGCAGGCATAAGTCCAAATGTATCACCATCTTCTTGTCAATGCTTAAAACCATGAGAATAAATCTAAACTCAGTTTCAGCCAAGACCTGCCTTAATATCATGCCAAACTAACTTTGATGGCTTATTTCCTATTATACCTCACTCCTCGGTGTGTCCTATGTTTTTCTGAACATCTGCACATGACTTTTCTGAATGTAGACTCTGGTTTTTAGCCTCTTAGTCTTTGCTCAGACTGTTTCTGCTATTTGTTATGCTCTTCTTATTTCACTCTATGGATCCCTGGAAATTGTATTAGTCTTCATAGACTGGTATGAATGTCACCTTCTCCACTGATCCCTTCATTCATTCCTTAGCCCTCATCCACCCACACCCAACTGAAATGCAGAAGGTAATTTCTATCCAGCTACATCCAGAGACACCATATTTGTATCTTTATTCTACATATCACATCCTGATTTGATTAAAACCATTTCTTCATCAGTTTTTTAAATTTAACACATTTAACTCTGGGTTTACTGTAAATATAACTTCAGAATATATCTCTCCTTTTTGTACAAAGGTTGGCTTCAGTTCTTTGGTCCGTAATGGCTAAAAATGATGTATATTTGTTTTGAGGATTATTGATGGTAGAATTATTGCTTTATGATGATAGCCAACTTTATACACTCCTGACTCTCTCGTGGGATTTTTTGTATGTTTCATGCATTTACCAGCTTGAATTATGTACATTAACTTAATACTCAAAAACATCCTTTAAAGAAAATATTTTATTATAATCCCTAATTTAGAAATGAGACAGTGAGGCACAAGATGAGGTCGTATGGCTGGTAAGTGACAGAGCTTGCATTTGTTCTCAAGAACCTATGCTATTAGTTACAAGATTCCCTCTCTTTCTGATACTAAATGGAGTAATGCACATGAAGATATATTTATATAGCACTTACCATGTAGATGGCATTTGGTAAAGAGTAGACTATGATTTAATCAACCACATCAGTCTTTCATATCACAAAGATACTATATTTAGCAAGAACTTGGTAAAATCTCTTTAACTTTTGGAAATAAATAAAATATTATTTAGGGCAGAATATTCACATAAGGGAGGGAAGTGTGGACAGATGTCAAAATATCCCTTCATGTGTTTTGTTTTTTTAAGTATATTTTATTGATTATGATATTAAATTGTCCCACTTTTTACCTCTTTTTCCTCCTCCTCCCAGAACTGCCCCCCTCACCCTCTAGCACTCCCCCCACCATGGTTCATGTCCATGGGTTGTACATATATGTACTTTGGCTTCTACATTTCCTATACTATTCTTAACCTCCCACTGTCTATTTTGTGCTTGCCAATTACATTTTTTATTCCCTGTACCTTTTCCCCCATTCTCTCCCTCCCTCTCTCCACTAATAACCCTACATATGATCTCCATTTCTGTGATTCTGTTCCTGTCCTAGTTGTTTGCTTAGTTTTGTTTTTGTTTTTTAGGTTCAGTTGCTGATAGTTGTGAGTTTGTTGTTTTTTTACTGTTCATAGTTTTTGATCTTCTATTTCTTAGATAGAAGAAGATAGAAGAATTGTTAAGTCCTTTTAACATTTTATATAATAAGGGCTTAGTGATCGTGAACTCCTTTAACTTTACCTTGTCTGGGAAGCACTTTATCTGCCCTTCCATTCTAAATGATAACTTTTGGATAGATTAATCTTGGATGTAGATCCTTACCTTTCATGACTTTGGATACTTCTTTCCAGCCGCTTCTTGCCTGTAAGGTCTCTTTTGAGAAATCAGCTGACATTTGGATGGGAACTCCTTTGTAGGTGACTGTCTCCTTATCTCTTGCTGTTTCTAGGATTCTCTCCTTCATTTTAATCTTGGCGAATGTAATTATGATGTGTCTTGGTGTTCTCCTTGGGTCCAACTTCTTTGGGACTCTCTGAGCTTCCTGAACCTCCTGGAAGTCTATTTCCTTTGCCAGATTGGGGAAGTTCTCCTTTATTACTTGTTCAAATAACTTTTCCACTTGTTGTTCTTCCTCTTTCCCTTCTGGTACCCCTATAATTCAGATGTTGGAACATTTAAAGATGTCATGGAGGTTCCTAAGCCTCTCCTCATTTCTTTGAATTCTTGTTTCTTTATTCTTTTCTGTTTGGTTGTTTCTTTCTTCCTTCTGGTCCACTCCATTGATTTGAGTCCCAGTTTCCTTCCAATCACTATTGCTTCCCTATACATTTTCCTTTATTTCACTTAGTGTAGCCTTCATTTTTTTCATCTAATTTGTGACCAAATTCAACCACTTCTGTGAGCATCCTGATCTCATCCTGACCAGTGCTTTGAACTGTGCATCTGATAGGTTGGCTATCTCTTCATTGCTTAGTTGTATTATTTCTGGAGCTTTGATCTGTTCTTCCATTTGGGCCATTTTTTTTTGTTTTGATGCACCTGTTATGTAGTAAGGGGCAGAGCCTTAGGTGTTCACCAGGACAGGGCAACCCATGTGGCTGAGTTGTGATGCAGTATGTAGGGGAGGGGTCTGAGAGGAAACAATGGTGCTCACTCCTCTCTCTGCCAGATTTTAGTCACTTCCTTGGCTTCCCCCAAGAAAACTGGGCCCTTCTAGTGCTGATTCCCGGGTGGGTGGGTTTGTGTACATTCTACAACCCCATGGGTCACTCCAATGACCTCTCCTGTGAGGCTGGGAGTTTCTCCCACCACTGCCTCAACTCCCACAGGTGTTTTCAATTGGTGTTTTGAGGCTTTATTTCCCTGCGCTGGAACCCTGGGTTGTTCAGTCTGTCTCACTCCCCAGTTTCACCTGGTTTATCTGTGTGCAAATGTGGGACTGCTCAGTCAGCCAGCTGCCTTGTGCACATGCCCCTTCACAATCTGCCACCTTGCTGGGTCCACCCACTGCCGCCTGCACACTTGGGGTCTGCTAACCACTTCCTGCATGCCCGCAGTTTGTCAGCTACTGCTTTGCTGCATATCCTCTCCACCTGGCCTCCCGACTCCACTCCTCCTACTGGTCTGGATGAATATTTCTTCTTTAACTCCTTGGTTGTTGGACTTCCATATAGTTCAATTTTCTGTCAGTACTGGTTGTTGTTTTTCTTTTGTTTCTAAATTTTTGTTCCTTATTTTGGTTGTGCAAGGAGGCACAGTGTGTCTACCTATGTCTCCATCTTGGTCGGACGTCAAGAACATTCTTATCATTAATGTTCCTTACCCACCACCCAGCCGTAAAATAATAGTTATTTTACATGGCTGAAAAGTTGTGTAAGAGAAGTTTAAAAGAAAAAAAAATGAAGGCATTGATTCAGTAGCTGAAATAACTCCAGACAACTTTCTCAATTTTTAATTGCTTCTTCCATTGATCAGGAGCCCAGTCAATCAATAGACCATCTCTGTAGTGAAGGAAAAGATCTTCCTTTCTTCATTTTTAGCTGAAAATTCTAAAACACTAAAGTAAGAAAAATTACAAAATATAATCTTTAATAAGTATTTGCATTTCAGTTTCTGGTCAAGATTGGGGCTATTGGGGACTGGAGGCTGATGGATTACAGACTGTGTGTTGTGCTGCTCAGCAAAAGCCTTCACTGCTTGCCCAGTGGATGGCATGCCTCAGCGATGGCTGGACAAAGTGTGCCATGAATAGTACATTTGATATTTGTGCCTCACATTCAGGCCTGTTTTAATGCATATATAGGCAGCTCAGCTGCCTAGATCTCTTCAATTGGTATTTAGTGGTGTTAGCACATTATGGAACAATGTATAAATGCATTTATAGTTTGTTGCCAAGATATTTATATTCACTTCTATCTAATTAACTACACAAATCTCAGTTCATATAACTGCACCTATTGCTTCTAAAAGGCTGAGGGATAAACTGACTGTGTTGCTTAAGAAAGCTATAGCTGCTCCCAAGTTTAGGAATGCTATCCCAATGTCTAAATCCCAGGCTCAGTTGCCTTCCCTGCTGGGGGATTGCAGAGATCAAAGAAGGAACTCAATCATTTGGGGAAAAAAACAAACAAACAACCATTTAAAATGTTCTCAGTGTCAGACAGTACTCACTGATGAGGGTTCAATTATTAAAATAACAGGAGTTCTAGACAAGATCAACCTGTTTGTAGGATGATTTGGTCAATAATCTAAAACATTTCCCTGGGAGAAGTTTAGTTTATGAGTGTTTATAAGTTTATTCCAGGAGACAGGAATGGTAACAGAAATAAATGGTTAGTCAACATAGGTAAAATGATACATGTGAACATGCCAACATGTGAGCCCATTTTAAAAAGGATGAGCCTCTAGGAACAGCAAGGAGCAGTGTCTCCATTCCTCCTTTCTGCATGAGGCTGGCTGAAGATTTTGAGTCTGGGTACTTCTATTGAGAGCATATGTTTCCATTTTGATGTGGCCCAGAGTCAAATCATCAAATCTTTGCTAGATTATGCAAAAAAGTAGCTGTTTTGCTTTTACAAAGAAGTCATAATATTTGTTTTAGTCATTAGTTTCTGCAGCATAACTTATACATTATATAGTTTTAGATGTTGTCCTCAGATAGAGTTATGTGATTGGAAATGGGTAATACCTTACAATTTTTAAAAATGAGGATGCTTACAAAATGTGATTGGAACAGTCTCTATGGTTTGGTCTTCACACAGCAGCAATAGTGGGCTGATTAAAACTCAAGTCATATCATGCTGCTCTCCGACTTAAAGACTGCCAATGGTTTCCCATCTGTAGAGTTAGTGGAAGCAGTCTTGCTTTCTCACTCCAGTGTCTGAGTAGCTAAGGGAAGCTGTGTTCTCATAGCCTTGGAGGGGCCTGATAACTAGTGTTCTCATATCTTGAGGCTGGATCCAATAAACTGTTCCCATCACATGAAGTGAGCTTGCATGCACAGAATTATGTCATGTTATATAATGTCCTGGCAGTTTTCTGGCTTTGTTTTCCTCTAGTATTTAAACAGTGAAGTGCCTGCTGGAGGCAATGATGATGAGAGACACACAAGGGGACAGGTGCCACAATGGGTGCCATGCTGGGGAAGCAGGGGCTACGACATGAGACATGCAGATAGACTCATGGCTTGCAGCGTGTGTGGCTTGCCCACCTGTGTATAAAGGCATGCCAGACATCCCAATGGCTCCACAAATATTTTTTCATCTACATGAATACCATAAACCTGCCTGGCTTTGAAGGGTGGCAACACACCATCTTACTTGAAGTGAAAAACAAAGTCCTTCCAGGTCTCTCTGACTGTATCTTCTGTATCCCACTGGCTATGGAATTCTTCACCTCCTTGTATCTTCCAGGCACACTCTCACTTCTTGGAGTCTGTACAGTGGCTGTTCCCTCTGCCCAGAATTCTCTTCTCTAGATATGGGCACAGCCTACTCCCTTGTTTCTCAATCTGCTTTACTTCCTTGTTTATCCCTAGTACTGAAACAGTGCCCATCACATGATATATGCTTAATATTTATGAGTCAATGAATGATTTTGATTAGTGGGATATAAAAGAAAGAAAGAAAGAAAGAAAGAAAGAAAGAAAGAAAGAAAGAAAGAAAGAAAGAAAGAAAGGAAGGAAGGAAGGAAGGAAGGAAGGAAGGAAGGAAGGAAGGAAGGAAGGAAGGAAGGAAAAAAGTAAAGGATGGCAGGGAAGAAGAAATGTTTGCTAGGTGGTTCAATTTAGCATAATTCTACCTGATATTTTTTAGTTAATCAATGGCATGTATTTTGCATATTATTTTCACATCAGATTTATGAAATTTTCAGAATATAACATAGTAAAATTAATCATTGTTGTTGGAAACTATTATTTTCCAATCAGAAAACATAAGCTTTAAGAAAACATAAGCAAGTATACTATGATGAATGGCTCATTAGCTAGTGTACTGTGATGAATGGCTCATTAGCTACTCATAAGAAAGGGATAAAGAGTTAGTGCTCTGTAGTTTTGGTTGGGAATGGTAGGAAGCCACTAGGCTTTGTTAATGGAAACAACGTTTTTCTCAAGAACTTCTCTGGAAAGAAACTTGTGGCCAGATTCTTCTTTTTTTCTAAGTTATTACTTAATCACTAGTGAATGGGCCTGACTAGAAGGTGAGAGAAGCCTTGTCTTAAAACAGGTCTTAGAAACCAACCTCAAGACTGTTAGAAGCCTAGAGTCTCACAAACTCAGGAAAATCTCTGGGGGATACTCCACAAGTGGCATAGTGGGAACGGCAGTTGTATTACACATACTTTTAAAACATTCCCTTTCAGGGAAACAGCAGTCTCTTTAGCATCCTCAGAGTAAAAACAAAATAAAAATAATTGCCATAACAAATCGATTAAAAGGAATATGCACAGATACTGCTCCTCCCTCTTTTAAGAAAACAATGAAATATTAAAATGAATGTGAAAAGGAGTTGAATAGAAAATTTGGAGAAATGGAAGTTAGAAACTTGGAAGGGACTCAAAGCAGTGAAAACACAAGACCAGAAGTAATCATTTTGGAAAGTGGATTTTTGATGTGTCTTGTACTGAAAGAACACAGTAAAAAATGTTCCAGTGCATGCTCTGCTTCTAATTAGTGCTGAGCTTTCTCAAGAGTACTAGGAAATTAATCCCAGATGAAAATGAACCATCATTCTAGATTTCTTCTCTGTAAGATTTTATCTCTCTAATGATGTCCTGATTTGTTGTAGAAATCAAATTCCCATATAACTGCAATTGAAATGCCCACTAGTATTATTTTTTTCTTTACTCATCAGATTCTATTGTCATATACTCACTTGCATCTTTTCAGTACATTTTAATTTGTTCCTTTAAGTTCCATTGCATAGCATATATCTACCACTTTGTATCATTGCAGATAATTATATTTGCTTTTATTTCACTTCTGAAAGTTTCAAGGAGGGGAAAGGTAACACACATACACATATATTTGTATATTGGCTTAGAGGTGCTGGTGGAGGAACAGTAAGTACACCATTATGAGTGGATATGAGATAGGAGACGAGAGAGGGAGAAATAAAGGAGAGTAGGATAAGTTATGACGAGCATGACTTGTATAGCAAGTGTATAAATGAGAGGAGAGATTTAATGGAGGGCATTGGATGTAGTCAAGAAGCTTGTGCTTATTATTTGGTGCCATTGTGAGAGAGAGGAGTGTCACTTTGGCCTCCATGTCTTATCAAATCCTTTCTGAGCATCTACTGGGCTTCTCTGTGGGATCTTCCAAGGATATGCACTAGGGACATCTCCACATACCCATGGGGCATAGAAAATGAACAAGACCATCACTTTCCACAAATAGGGTGACAGAAATATAGGCCTATGAATAATTGGAGCATGGGAGATTCTGAAGTGGCTCAGAAAAGTAAGGCCTTGATGTGCCACATGCAGAAAGGAGGACAGCAAAGACACACACACACACACACACACACACACACACACACACATCAGGGAGTAGAGAAAGCAGCACTGATAGAAGAAAAGGAAGGGTGCTAATGACACAGTTTGTATTCTCAGCTTTACCTCTTGTTGGTGTTATGTCTGAGAAATAATGCTTTAAGATGACAAAATATTTCCCATTGTCAGCTCTGTTTCAAAGAAGCTGTGTGTTATACCCTAAGGACAAAACTTTTGTGTGTGCTGGTCATGCCCACAGCACTGGTTTCAAATTGTCTGTGACAGTATGTACTGACAAACCAAGCATGTTTTAAGAAAGTCTTTTTAAAAAGTTCCAAAGCCTTAAATCTCAAAACTTGAAAAGTCCCCTTAATATTGTAATTAAGAATTAGAAAAAAGAATAATTAGAAAAATACTCTGTGATTTATCAAAAAGCTCAGTATTACAAAAGGTCTTTTATAGTTCAGTATAGGAAAACTATTCATTGAAGATGTATCTTTATTGGATATAAGAAATAAAAAGTTCTTCTATCTTTTTCTGCTTTTCAGGACATGTTATGACTACTTTCTGGACATGATGTGATTTAATCAGATTTTGGTGTTTTTTCGCAAGACACAGAGTTATGGTACCTGAAAAATGGAATTCAGGTTTGTTATTGGAAATAGTGATTCAGCTAAATGATTCAACTAGGAAAAATACTTTCCTGTACTTTTTTTTTGGCAAATTCACATGATTCATTTTTATTCTGGCATTTAAAAAATAAGAAAGTATAATCCAATTATCAATTGTTGAAAGGTTCAAATAAGCACTAAAACCTTACCTTTTTGTATGAAACATCTATTCTGATGTCTTGACATGAAAGCACATTTTACTTTAATACTGGCAGCCATTGTTTACTGTTCATAACTTGCTCTCTCCCTTATCTTTTTCAACTGGAATTAGAGGAGCAGCCAAATCCCAAGACTGAAACATCAAGAATGCTAAGAAAGATTTTGAAGGATCTCAGTGAATCTTGCTGGTGGGAGACAATATTCATTTCTTATTTTATCATTGGAGTGAGGCATTCAGTTGTCAATAATGTAAAGAAAAAAGGTTTGGAGTGAAGGAGAAACTAAAAATCATTTATTCAGTAAACACTTTTTGTTTTCTTTGTCTGATTTCATAGATGACACAAATTTATTTGATTCTTGAAATGTCTGTCTAGTATAGGATCAAAATTCATTCTTGACATTTTAAATTTATGGGTGGGGAATAGAAGAGGCAAGTTATGATGATATATCTGGGAAGGTGAGTATAATGTTTCAATTTTATTAACCATTGCCATCTTTTTGGTTAAGACATCACAAGCCTTGTCATTGTTTTCTGGATTGATTTTTTTGTAACAAAATACACAGACAATCACAGGAATAAATCTTTATAACAAATTTGACTTATATCATAATGAAATAAAATCCAAGTGCTTTCAGTGTAAATCTAATTTAACATGGGCCAATACTTCAAACCATTCATAAGTTAGTTCATTACTGACTGACTTGTAAGACACTCACATGTGATTCTGGGATGTAAAGTACCTGATGCAGACACTGTCCTGCGGTGTCCACGCCATTATGGATGAAATGAGACATTCACATGGACTACCAAATCTGGTGGAGGAAAAGGGACAGCATGGCTTTTCTCTCAAGGGTAGCAAAAGCCATGGCCTCCACCATGACAGGCCTTTATTTCTATCTCTGGGCACATTACATGATGGTCCTCATTTTACTATGCATAGGTTTGATTTAGGTGGTTACCTTTTACAGAAAACAAAGGAGCCAATCTGCTAATCACATCACAGAAGAAGGATATTTGCAAATGAAAAGGCAAAAGTGGTTGAACTGGTTACACTCATCCTTAGAAGGTTTAGCATAGATTTTAGGAAGTTACTTTGCAGTAAATGTCCTCAGTTCAGAGTGAGGGAGTTTTTTAGCAAGAGCAAGACTCAAAGCAGCATAAGTACATTGCAAGCCTGATTCCCCATGGGAGAACCTATCTGTGGGTATGGGTCCTGTGCATCTCCGAGTGGTAGCTGGGCCCACATCACACAGAATGATCTCCTACAGTACCAGTTAGATAGTTGGTATCAATTTTGTAAAATGAAATTCACATGTAAGGACAATGACCAAAATTCAAAAGATCCTGTTACCTTTGCAGGCTACTTATGTCACATCTTTCTCCTGATCACTGGGGGCTCACTGGAAAATAGATTTGGCATGATTAAAGAACTAGGGATCAACTGATGTGTGGTAGACAGGATCACACATGTTACTAATAAAATGCCTCAAAATTTGGTTTCTATAAAATGTATTTTTAACTTTGTTCAGGAGATGTGTACCTATTTTGTGCTTATTTTAATATTAAAACAATTTCCAACCATCTTTAATACATACCAGAAATCCATGAATGATGGCCACTTGGTTTTAGAAAGAGAATACGCTATACTTTCCCAAAAGAAAGAAATTATTCTTTGAACACCTTTATTAACATAATTATTTCTGATTCTGGGTATCCCAAGAATGTAGAGTAATCTATGAAAATGCAGTCATTTCCCTCTTTGATAATTATTTCATTAAATATTGCAGTTATATGATTTATAGGAAATGTTTAAATACAGTTAGATGGTCTGGGGTCACCAAACAACTCACTCTTGCAGCCAATGGACAGAGGCTGTGCATTTATTGACATTGTTTATGACAAACCCTCTAGTATGTGATAGTGTCAAAGTATTTGTCTTCTGTTTATTAGCTTGATTTTCAAATTATAGTGCTATTATTTTTTTTTTCTGTTTTACAAACCCCCATAGAAGAGCAATCCAACATTTTTTCTTCCCCATTTTGAGGCAAATCTGTTTAAGTGCTAAAAAGGAACAGTGTTAATGTTCTCCTTTGCTTAAAGCCATGACCATAATTTATTTTCTACCATTTTATTTATTTTTTTTTTGTCAGAGTGAAAATAAGGCTAAGGCTGATTTTCTGTAAATTTTAAAAAGCATTTCTTTGTTCTATTTCAGAAGTTTTGCAATCCCTGCCACGCATGACTCTGTGGGGTGGTAGGTAGGCAATGACTTTTAAATTTACCCCCATGCCTGTGACAGCCAGCTTACCCATCCTGTCAGTGGTTTACTTGAACTCTAGTAACAGCTGATACACGCTTTTCTTCATTTTGAATTCCCTTCTGAACACTAATTATACTTTTCTTCCTGGGTCATTTTTTCAGATAAATAGCTTAAAGTTGATTCAATAATATCTAGGACAAGTACAATATATTATCACTTCTCTGCTGAGAAATTGATATGGAGTTTTTGGTGTTGAATGCAGGATAATAAATTGTGTCTGGTACAAATGTGATGCCATTTTCCACAATCCATGCTCACTGGCAACCTTAATTTCAAAGGTTTGTAAGAAGCTACTTGAGAGTCCTAGCCTCTTCTTGTGCAGATTAGTCAAGCCCCTCTCCAGGAGGCTGCATGTCGGGTGAAGAACACCTTTGTTCCACCTGAGAGATGATGGATGATATAGCACAAATTTAAATATATAATCTGACATAACTTTCCTTCAGGGCTGATGAAGCCTTCTGGTATCTATCTATCTATCTACCTAATCTATCTCTGTAAGGGAAAGTTTTCCCCATAATGAAGAGAACCTCTTCTAAGATGACTCTTATTTTTGCTTCTGAAAGATAGTTGGACATATGGATGAATAAATAATTACTCCTGACTTACCAGCATCTCATTATATACTTTGTTGTCAATTATTTTATTACTCCTTTTTAACCACTACAATTACATTGGTCACTTGATGTAATTTTTTGAGTTCTGACTATAGCATTACTTTTAAATAAAATAATTGACTTTTCTCAGTATTTTTCATTAGAAATGATAATATCAAGATACAGATTCTATTCATGAAAAAATATTTGATTTTCTTTTTCATACAAAGAAAAGATACCATTAATTCTAAGACACATTTTTATTCACATTTTATTATTGTGGAAACCATGAAGTGTCTTAGATTTGGTGAAACATATTGTATATTCTTAGTCACCATCACATGTTACTATAAAAAATAGATAAACACTTGCTGTAGGTCTTGAATTTGCATGAATTTAAATGAACTAAATGGATAAAGAGAAAAATTATTCAATGGCTTAAAGTAAGTGTATAGATATTTGGGGTAATTGTTTTAGCATTCTCAGAAATTCTAGGGATTTTAGATGATTAATAGTTTTGAAATTACTATCTGGCTAAATATGATATGTGTGTATGTATGTATTTATTTATTTACATTAATTCACAAGCATTTGTTTCTTTTTCACACAATTGTAAATGAGATTACTGTCTTTATTTCTTCTTTTCTTTTTTTATCATTTTTTATTGTTATTTTATTAGAGTTGTCCTGATTTGTCTTGCTTTGGCCTCCTTTTCCCATACCACCTCCTGTTCCTACAGTCAATTCCCACACTGTTGTCCATGTCCGTGGGTCATACATACACATTCTTTGACTAGTCCCTCCCCCTTATTTCCACTATTATCTTTATCCCCTTTGGTCACTGTCAGTATTTTCCATGTTTCTATGCCTGTGGCTCTATTTTATTTGTTCATTTATTTTGTTCATTAGATTATTCTTATGGGTGAGATCATATGGTGGTATTTGTCTGTCACTGACTGCCTTATCTCATTTAGCATAATATTCTCCACTTCCATCCATGCTGTTGCCAAAGGTAGGAGTTCTTTCTTTCTGCTGTGTAGTATTCCATTGTGTAAATGTACCATTGTTTTTTGATCCACTCTTTTACTGATGGGCCCTTAGGCTGTTTCCAGCACTTAGCTACCACATATAGTGCTACTGTGAACATAGGGGTGCATGAGTTCTTTTAAATTGTCGACTCAGGATTCTTAGGGTATATTCCCAGCATGGAATCTCTGGGTCAAAAGGCAGTTCCATTTTCAGTTTTTTGAGGAAATTCCATACTTTTTGCACAGTGGCTGCACCTATCTGCATTCTCATCAACAGTGTACTAGGGTTTCCTTTACCCTACAACCTTGCCAGCATTTGTTTGTTGACTTGTTTATGTTGCCCACTCTGACTGGTGTGAGGTAGGTATCTCACTGTGGTTTTAATTTGCATCTGTCTAATGGCTGGTGATGTTGAGCATCTTTTCATATGTCTATGGGCCATCTGTATGTCCTCCTTGGAGAAGTGTCTATTCAGGTCCTTTGCCCAGTTTTTTTTTAAAAAATCTGTCTTTTTAAATATTTTATTTATTTATTTTTTAGAGAGGAGGGAAGGGAAGGATAAAGAGATGGAGAGAAACATCAATGTGTGGTTGTTTCCCCCTAATGGGGACCTGTTCTGAAACCCAGTCCCAAGGCATGTGCCTTGACTGGGAACTGAACCAGCAACCCTTTGGTTCACAGGCCCATGCTCAATCCACTGAGCTACACCAGCTAAGAACTTTGTCCATTTTTTAATTGGATTGTTTGTCTTCTTGGTATTGAGTCATATGAGTTCTTTATATGCTTTGGAGATCAAACCATTGTATCATTGGCAAATATGTTTTCCCATAAGGCTGAGTCCCTTTTCATTTTGATGATAGTTTCTTTAGCCATTCAGAGGTTTTTTAATTTGATGTAGTCCCATTTGTTTATTTTTTCCTTGATTTTCCTTGCCCTAGGCGATATATCAGCAAATATACTGCTATGTGGGATATCTGAAATTTTCCTGTCTATGTTTTCCTCTAGGACTTTTATGGTGTCTCAACTTCTATTTAAGTCTTTTATCCATTTTGAGTTTTTTTCTGGTGCATGGTATAAGTTGGTGGTGTAGTTTGATAAATCCAGCACCCATTTATGATAAAAATCAATCAGCAAAGTGGGAATAGAGGGAGCATACCTCAACATAATAAAGGACATATATGAGAAACCTACAGCCAACATCATACTCAATGGGCAAAAAATGAAAGCTTTCCCCTTAAGATCAGACAAAAGTGTCTGCTTTTACCACTCTTTTTCAACATAGTATTAGAAGTTCTTGCCACAGCAATCAGATAAGTAAAATAAATAAAAGGTATACAAACTGGAAAGGAGGAAATAAAACTGTCATTTTTTGCAGATGACATGATAGTGTAGATAGAAAATACAATAGCCTCCAACAAAAAACTACTCAACCTAATAAGTGAATTTGGCAAAAAGCAGGATACAAAGTAAATATTCAGAAATTGATGGCATTTTTGTATACCAACAATGATATATCAAAAAGAGAAACTAGGGAAAAAATCCCATTTACTATAGCAACAAGAAAAATAAAGTACCTAGGAATAAATTTAACTAAGAAGGTAAAAGACCTGTGATCAGAAAACTATAGAGCACTGAAGAAAGAAATTAAGGTAGATACAGATAAATGGAAGTGTATATCATGTTCATGGATTGGAAGAATTAAAATCATTAAAATGTCCATATTACCCAAAGCAATCTATAGATTCAATACGATTCCTATTAAAATGCCAACAGCATATATAAAATATATTTATATTTAGTATTATATGTGTATATAGATGCATAAAAATAATATTTAGTGTGCATCATATACAATATAGTTAACATTACTAACTGAAATGTATAATGGCTTAATATAATAACTGAAATTAGTACATCTTATATTATCTGTCATCTGAAGACCCCTTAGTGCAGACTGAAAACTTGGGACATTGTTTTCTCTTTTAGTTTTTCATTTAAGAAAAACAAAATAAGTAGAGGTTTGTAGATTATCATAATTTAGAGGCAGATACAGGGCCAAACATCTAAAGGCACTTTACACCTGACACTGGCTGCTTCTCAATAGAGTGTCAGGCAGGAAGACAGGAAGGCAAAATTTCCAGGAATGGCAATTTGGAAATCACAAAGTACTATCTCTCTCTCTCATTTTTTTTTAAAAAATATTTATTTATTTAGAGGGAATGAGGGATAAAGAGAGAAAATACTGATGTGTGGTTGCCTCTCGCACACCCCCATCTGGAGACCTGGCTGCAACCCAGGCATGTGCCCTGTCTGGGATCAAACTGGTTCACAGGTAGACAATCCACTGAGCCACACCAAGCAGGGCAGGAAGTACTTTCTTTTGCTACTTCACTTCCAGGTCTCAGTGAGCTGGCTATTAGGAGCCATAAAGTGGCTAGAGAAGGGTGGACATTGGAGTCCACTCCACCACCCTCCTCTCTAAGTCACTATGCTGCCTACTAGGAGTAGGAAATCATCACAAAATCCAAGAACCTCATTATCTGAATTTGTGAGTTCACATTTAAATTGGCAGATTTTTCCCTATGTGACTAAACTTATAAAATTGGCATCTGGCCCCTTCGATTGAAAAAGACTTCTGTGATGAGAATCCACATTAACAATAGCCAAAATTTACTGAGAACCTGTCAGAGGCAGATGGCATGCTGCACACTCTGCCTGCATCACCTCTAAGCCTTTCCAGGAACACTGTGAGGAGGCACCATTAGTACTGTTCTTCAAATGAGGAAGCAAAGCCAGAAAGTTTATGTACCTTGCCCATGGTCACATAGACAATGAGTTATGGAGCCAGGATTTTGGAGCCATGTGGTCAGCTCTTTAAGCAGATGTTCTCACCCATTCATTAACCTAACAGTTCCTTCTTCCTCTTAGGGGTAATTAAAACAGAGACTGACATGAGAGACACAAAGGGGTTAAATGCTTCTTTTCCATGGCATTGGTGTAACTAAAGATAAATTAAATCATATAGAGGTAAAAATTGTTACTGTGTTGAAAAAAGAAAATGATATTTAACAGAATCAAATACAAAAATAAGCATTTACACCTTCAAAATAATAATGTTTAAGTACAGAGTGATCATACCTTGTCAGTAGAATCATGTATAAAAAGGATTAGAGATTTTAACTACACATCAGCAATGCAGTGTTACTGCTCCCAAAGACAATAGAAATTCAGATGACATTAATTAAGCAATAGAGTCGTGAATGGGAGGTGTTGTATTCCTTCTTTAACTTTGAGCTAGTCAAAACAGAACATCTGTGAACTCCAAAATGAGACTTTTTTGGTGAGATGTATAGTTCCTTTTTTTAAATCAAATTGATCTCTAAAGGTCAAAAACAGTGTGGCACTGGAAGCCAGATAAAGAGATAGGTAACAGCTTGAGAATTTTCTAATGGAGGTATTCTGAAAATGTTTATATATATTATTGTTATTATTATTATTATTATTATTATTATTATTCAAAGAGTGTTAGGGAGACACCTTCATCACTCCCTCCACATATGGGAGGAACCCCAAGAGTGCAGTACCTTACCTCCTGGAGCATCCTTAAAGAGCTGCAGGGGAATATTTAAAGTGCTAGCAAGCAATTAATAAGAAGTCATCTCCAGTGTAACAATAACTGAACAGAATGAACTTGGGAAGGGCAAGCAGAAACTGTCTCTTCACACCCATTTGGTGGATGCAATTTCAGGCTATTTTTATTACTTCCCAATGACTATTAGGTAGGACAGAATAGTTTCTGTTTTCCAAGTACTAACTAAACTCCAGTTCAATGTAATGTCAACACTAAGATCTGGATTTCATTCACACATGGAGCCCAACTTAGCTCGGGAAGCCTGAACGAGGAAGGAATCACGGTTGATTTGTTTTCTCTTTCCGGCCCACTTCCTCTCCCACTCAGTTGTTATTTTGGTAATCATAGACATTCTAGTTGAAAGTTGGAAAGAGAGGAGGTAAAGAATAGGCACTGTGTTACTCATCTGGTAAATTTGCAGTCAGGGTCACATAGACTCCAAAAGTTGATTTTTTTCCTAGAGGATCTTCTGGATTTTTTAAGACCAACCTTATTAATAAGATTTTATTGTCTTGGGTATGTCATTGTTTTTTCAGTTGTCTGTTTGTGATTTCCTTGTCAGACTCTTGTTTCTTGTGATTCATCCCTTCTTGGATGTTACTTACCATCCTCTTGGACAGAGTGTCTCTCAAGATGACTTAGCCTGGATCTCCACCATGAAATTTGCATCTGGCCCACAGAACTTGCACTACCTTTCCTGATTAACTCTGTTGTCACAGAGTTTCCTTTCTCCTCCCTCTGCCATTCAAGTCAGCCAGCCAGTGGCCCACCTTTACAGTTCACTGTTATGAGCTGATACATGTCCTTCAAATACCAGGGAGAAGGTACCAAGATGTAGTTCTCTGGAAGCCACCTTTACTTGGAGCATACCTCTGTGCCCATGGGGTGTAAAAGACACAGGGCCCAGTTACACTGGTATAAGAAACCCCAATTGCTGTCCCCTTCAGGCTCCATGGGGAAAGGTTTATTGTTTCTTACACAGTTTGGAGGTGCTGTAAAAACTCACCGCACATCTCTCAGCAAGAGACTTGTAGGTAGTTCAGTGGTCTGTCTTATACTGTGATCAGACTTGGCATTTAATGTATGACCTCAGACTTTGGGGCCTTAGCCAAAGTTGGGACAGCAGAAAAGGCAACTGTGTGTTGCGTTAGCTCTGTATTTCTCCTTCTTCTGGTTGAAATGTGTTTCTGTTCCTGTCTAACACAGCTTCCTTAAACTCCTATGTATCTTCTGTGCTTTATATGTGAACTATTATCTTATTAGAAGATCCTTATAATAAAAATGTATTCCTCTATTAACAAATGATCTATTAGAGGATAATGAAATATATCACTCAGTGAATTCTACTCAACACAGAACATTATTCACTCATGGTGACAGAAATTAAGTCTCACTTGCCTCTAACTTTGATGGATAAACTGTGCACAGAGAAGATTTGATGGAAATTGTTTCAACAACTGAGAAACATGAAAGAGAAGAAACAACTATTCCAGAAATCACAAGCATTGTTATATCTATTGGTTTTTAGTCATGTTTTGCAAAAGAAATCATGAAGTCAGCTTTTTGGGTAGGATAAGGATTTAATGAAGTTTTGGACAAAATATTCAGCTGGTCTAAAGATCAAGGGTTAGTATTTCTCAATAAACTTTATTTGCTTAGAATTTTGTTTTAAAGTTGTTTTTAATCTTCACCTAAGGTCATGTTGATTGATTTGAGAGAGGGAGAGAGGGGAGAGAGAGAGGGAGATTGAAAGAGATAGAGAGAGAGAAACATCAATTGATTGCCTTCTGTACATGCCACAGCTGGGAACTGAACCTGCAACCCAGGTATGTGTTCTGTCCAGGAATTGAACACACCACCTTTTTGTGTATGAAACAATGCTCCAGCCAACTGAGCCATCTGGCCATCACTAGAATTTTAAGGAACATTTTTTATTTTATAACATTTATTAATCCTTCAGTGATTCAGATCAATAATTTCTCAAGTCATGCTCTCTAGTCTACAATGGAAATGGATTTTTAATCTGTGTGGGTGTGTGTATTTGTATGTGTGTGTTAGGGGCAAATGGAGGTCTATAAGTTAGGTCTAGGGTAGAAGATAAAATATAACTAACAATATACCTTAATTATATATGGGACATACAGAGGTAGACACTGTTTGTTATCAGATACATCAGGAGCTACCATAATGGACACCAACAGAAATTTTACCCAACATTCTTTCTAAAAATTGCTCTTCCTAATCTCTGTTCATAGGACTATTGTGGGAGCTACCATGTCAATGAGGAAACCCCAACTCCAGGCCATCATTTACTTGCCCAAAATGGCCATGAGATTTAATGCAAGTTTATAAAAATCTCAACTTCAAGACTTTGGAAGGAGAAAAACAAGAATGAGTCAGTCTCTTCTGAATGCCTTTATCCTATGAATGAAGGTCAGGAACTGTTGGAGTCCAAGCCAAGCTAAGAAGCAGAGGGGCAAAGAAGGTGGCCATGGAGAGAATGAATAATCTGGATGCACCAGAACAGAGAGAGGAGAGAAAATTCTGATGTCAGCTGAGGCTGGTCCCATGGTTGGGCCATGGTTGAGCCTGAAGCTTGACCATAATCCTGCCCTTGGTCTCTGACATTTGAATATTTTCATCATAAGAATGCCAGTTTGCTTTATAGAATTTGAGGTGAATTTATGTTACTAGAAATTTAGAGTCCTAATTGCTAGATATATGTTAACAAATGAAAGAATATGATCTTGATCTCATAGTTAGTTTTAGCCTGATTGAGTCCAGGGCAGCATTGATTGGGTATGTACCTCCATTGGGAGATGAGCAATGCAACACATCACCCTGTGATTGTCACAGTTTTTATATTTTTTGGTTCAGCCTGCCATTTATATTAAATGATGGCACTGAAAAAAACATGAGAGGCTCCTAAATATTCTTATATGCAAGAAAGTTCATGACTTGAAATTGCTAGGAGCAGGTAAAGGCCTACTGCAGAGAGAATGATGAGAAAGGAATAAAGCTACATGTATAAGGTCAGTGAATACTTTTGTATCTCAACAAAAAAAGCCCGTGAAATATTGAAAATTTATGATTCTTGGCTAAAGGGTTTCTCAGACCTGATAAGTAAATAGTTTGTAAAATGAGCATATTTGTTCAGAAAGGAGAATTTAAAAATTCTCAGTTAAGACCTCATATAAGAAGCCCTCACACAAAATGCACATTTTTAGAAAGGAAGCAGGGTAAGAGATGTGGGAATAAAGAAAATTATCAACAATGTGGAAAAAAACCAAGTGCCACAGATTTTAGCTCAAAAGCAGTGGCTACCAGAGAGTATGAGGAGAAAAATGCCAGTTCATCCTGCTATCCAAGTCTATCTGTGCTACATACTTCATAGAACTAGTTGTTTTGTGTTATGTAGATGTGTTTCCAAAAACAAAAACTTTGCTAAAACCCCAGAGGTTCAGGAAATTGAATGCAAGTGTGCATGCAGGCTTGTGTGTGTATATGGAGGGGAGGGGGCAGATCTACAATAATGATAAATGTGGAAGTGTTGATTTTACTGAAGCTTGCTGTTTTCACTGAATGATGGATAAATTGTTCAAAGGATCTGTTCCGGGAACTTTCTGATTAAAGGCAGTTTATCCCTGAATTATATAATGCCTCTCCCCAGGTAATTCTCCTTGTGTAAAATCCATTCACTTTTTATAATTCATTGACCATTTAATGTAATGGGTACCTGCTATTTGCTAGATTATTGAGATAAAGACAATGTAGTAAAAACAACATGTGATGTTTATGTCACATAAACATCTAATGTGACAAGTGTGTGTGGGTGCATGTGTCTACATGTGTGATAGGCAGGTCATCCATGGGGTTTAAAGCAACCTCTATCAGCAACAATAGCAGAGGGGTGGGGGTGGGAATCTCCCAAAGAGCCAAGGCCTTATCACCACTGGCCAACATGGCAGGATTCAACCAGATGGCAAGGTGCAACAATAGCTGTGGACATTTTGGTAGTCATGATCTCACAAATCCTTCTCACTATGTTCCAAGAACACAAGAAAATGTAGGGTTTACATTTCACAGATTACTGCTAACAATAAGTTCTCATCTCATTACAGATGAGAACTTGGAAAAACATGGAGAGGTGCTGACATAATTTACCATAATTTCATAGTGGTTCTGTGCTGGAGGATGGAATGTGGACTTGCCTTTGATCCCTTCAAGTAACCTCATGTCTCAACTGCGCTGCTGCCATGTTGCTAGAAGAAAGAGATGGGGCTATAAAGGGAAGACACAATGCTTCCTATTGTATACTAAGTGAGTCACAGTGATCTGATAGTTTTTAGAGCATGTATCCAAGTATTTGTGATTTCTAAAAATAGGTGTGTCTCAGTACTCAAAAAGGGGTTTTTAAGACAAGATTATGATCATGATTGAGCCAAATGCCTACATTAATTCTTGACTCTATTAACTAAAGTTTTGATGGCATTTCAGTATTCTCAAAATATAATATTGCAGCCAATACTCAATATCTGAGGAGTTGCACTTTATATATTCCAATCTTTCAATCTTTACAATCTTTCTTATTTTGCCTTCCAACTGCTCACCCTATGTCCAATTCATTGCACTACATCATTCCCATGAGAGGTTATGGTAAGAGCAGGGGAAGAAGCAAAATTCAAAATAGCCATTTTGTTTTCTTCTTTAGTAGCACTGGGAAGTAGTTTAATAGAACAGGTACTTTTGGCTAAAATATGCTTTAGGGTTCATACTTATTTATGTTGCCCCTTTATTCTTCTCTCTTCTATTACCTACTCTTCCCCATGCCCAATTACCACACACACATGCATTATGTGTGTACACACACACTTTGCAGTGTACAACTGAGGGTAGGTCAAAGTTATCTAGAACTCCTTAAGGAACTAGAAATATGTTTAAAATGCATACATACCAAACCTCTAGACTCAGAGTATCTTCAACCACTATTAAATGTTTGACCTTGGGCATAAATTCACATTATCTGAGCCTCATTTTTCTCCCAGGAAGCTGAGTGTTGGTTTTAATGTTGTTTCATGTCCCTTCCAATTCTATGGCATTCATGTGAATGAAATGAACTTTGCACCCCACCGGCATGAAGAATATTTATTTGCTGTTTTAAATTGAAGTATTTTTTCTTTGTTTTCCAACAACTGGAGATAATTAATAGAAAATATAAAAACTGCCTGCAGCCCAGCCTTACAGATGAGATACTTTGTAGGTGGTATTTCCACAAACTTTGCAAGATTAATTATTGGTGGAATACAGGCTAAGCTTGCTAGAACCAACTTCAAGAATGGGAATGGAGCAGTAGTTACTTATGAAAGCCAGAACCTACCTGGAAAGTGACACTAATTACCCCAAGGAACCTGGAATCTCCAGTTATAACTGCCATAGTAAAACCAGTAGAGGTACGACTCTCAAAATTAAGCTAAATACCAAGGTTCTTATTTTAATTTTTATCAGAAATAGAAAAAATGTTTTCACTTTCAATCAGTTGGAGAAATTTTATTTGAACATAGTTAGATCTTTGCTTCACCTTTCCTGCAGTAATTTTATTTTCAATTCCATATCTAAAAGATACCTATTAAACATACTTAGGCAAATGACAACAAGAATGTTGAGCCAAGCAAGTAAAGATTATTCTTCAGAAAGATGATTAGAAATACTCTCTTACAGTTCTTTTCTGCCATTAATTTCTTAATTACTGGCAGGGATATTTTTTCAAGCTACTATTTTTTCTCTCTGTTATCTAGGAATAGAGTAGAGGCCTATTTTTAGACTGTTTTTATATAAAAATTTAGGACAAGCATTAAGTAGTTCTTAAGTGTGTAGGTATTAATTTCTAACTCTATAGTTATATCCTGCTAAATATTTTACACTTTTGAAAGAATTATCACAAAATAATGGGAAAAATATTTTTGTGCATTTTACATTTTTTTCTTGAGAGAGCTTTGGGAGGAAAAGGTGTGATTTGTTGGTTAATTAAGATTAACATTCTGTATTCTTAATAAAGATTTGGATTTTTTCTTGTTCTATTGTTTAGTGTGTCCCTCCCATAAAAAATAAGCCCTTCCTAATTGCAGAAGTCTTTTTAATTCAATTGTTTCAAGAACACAAAAAGTATTTTCAATATTCTTTACTCAAGCACATTTTAGTTACTTTGGTATAAAAATTTGCAATAATTATTTACACCAGTTCCTTAGCTTTGATAAAAAGAAACAAGCATTGTCAAGTGATAATTTGACTTGATATCTTTTTGGTGGCAGAAGAGGTATGCTAAAGTGAGGAATATGAACTGTTCTGCTGGGGTGTTTAGCAAATCTTTGGATTGTCTTCCAAAAGTCCTACTTCTTCAGTGTTGACTACTTTTTGCTCAGAAAGAGTTTCCTTCACTCAATGTTACAAATAAATATGCTCCCTCTTTGGTTTATTGGTCAACTTTATAAATACTGCTCTTAAATACTCTGCTTAGGGTATTTTGTGTTTGAATGGTTGATGTGTGTCACACATAATGTGTTAATTAACTGACATCAGTGAAAGTTGGTTTTCCAGAAGTGGAGATGGATTTCTACTGTCGCCAAAACTCTCACAGCTCACCCTTGTGTCTACCCTGGTAGCCTATGTTGGCTGTGTCACTCTTATAGGACTGGTTTTCTCTACGTGGAGTTATTCATGTGAGAAATTAATGCACAACATTGTTCTGACACACTGAATTAACCTTAGTATTGACATCATTGTTGTAAACTCTACACCCAAAGCTTTTGTGTTTGCATGCTTCCTAGCCTTAATTTCATAAATTTCCTAGAACTATGAATTAAATTGAATCCAATTAGTATGTGTAAAGGAAGAAAAGGACTTTTCCTCCACCTTCTTAAGTTCATAGCTAGTGGCTCTACAAATTAGATTGACAAAAGTCAGATTAATAGGAGAAAAGCATACAATTTTTCTTTTATGTAAATTTTTATGTAGGGAAGAAATATGTATATGGAAGGATAAAGACCCAAAGAAGTGGATATCATTTCAACAAAGTGAGATAAATTATGGAGATGTGACATGATAAACGAAAAAGGTTTTAGGGCTTCCAAGGGTAGCAAACTGTGGGAAAGTAAATATGTGAAGGAAACTAATGGAAAATAAGGGCGATCCTAGGTTTGTTTGTGCAGGTCCATCTGGGTGCCAACTTTCCATCTTCTTCATAGTCATACTTCTCCAAGGGAGGGGATTTATGGCACTCCTTATTTCTCAGGAGTTTCTGTTTTCCATCAGATAAAGGAAGCTAACTTCCTGCTCTTCCTGGTATAAGAATATTGCTATTTTCCTTTCTAATCTATTCTGGACTCTTGCTTCTTCATGGTGATTTCCTTTCTTTTAAAATTTATTGTTTCCAGTTCAGCTCTCAGTTTTGTTAAGAGGGTTTTCTTTTGGTATAATAAATAGTGTTTGGTTCTTACTGAGATCCAGTAGGTGTGGCAAGATGTTTTCTAATATATCAGGACAAACTTAATGTATACATAATGATAATTTTTTATTGGGCTTGTTCTTCACCAGAGAAAATTTATCTCAGGGCTCTGACATATTGCATTGCCAGTTGTTAGCAGCTTCTAAATCTTTTTCAAATTCAATGGTTCTATTTTCAGAACCCGCCTTGAGCAGCTTTAAAAACAAAATAAAAATGTTTAAAGTTTACAGGTTATTAGACAAGCCTTTTAAAAGTAAATTTTATGGCTGAGATTAAAGAAAATGCTACCATATTTTATTTTTGTGTGTATTGTTATTTAATATGAACTTCATATTCAAATAGCTCAGCCTAGAGCACGTCACTGAGTTAGAACAGGGCCTCCAGAGTCAAACTGACACAGCCGAAATATCGGCACCTGGGCTACTAGGTATTTAACCTCCAGGCACCACAACTTCCTCACTTTTGAAATGAAGATAAGTCCTTAAATTGTGAAACTGTTATTAGACCTAAATTAGATACTATATGTAAATGCCTAGAACAATGAAACAGCATTTGGCACATGGTAAAATGTCAATAAATGTTAGCTCTTAATGTTATTATTATTATTATTATTATTATTAATTATGATTATTTTTGGCCCCAAGTCTCATTTTCTCATATCCTCATACTGTCTGCTTAGTTTTAGGTATACATCTCTAACTGGTTATCTAAACATCACTCTTCTTTTTCTGTTACCTGAAATCATCCAAAAATTAATCCACCTTTTTATCTGGCACAAATTACTCTCTATTCCCCCATTTTTGTCAGATTTAACATACATTTTTCAGTAATTCAGGCTCACAGTGTTAGAGTTATTCTTGACTTACTCTCGATATTCTTCCTTCCTTGTGCCTTGCTTTCTTTTCTTTGCTAGTTGATGCTAAGTCACTCCAAGCTTCATCCCTTCTCAATGCCAGGCTCACTGCTGTTGTTTCCTTATGGGTCTCACAACCTGCAGGCTCTTGCTCTCCAACCTATATTCATGAAATAACAAATTAATTTTCTAACACACTACTTATTATTATCAAGTTTCCCATTTGAAATGATCTAATTACTAATTTGTGTCTCCAACCCTTATTTCAACCCTGAATTCCAGACCCAAATTCAATTGTTTACTTATCATTTTCACATGGATGTTTCACATGGACGTCACCTTATATTTAGAAGGTTAAAACTGAACTCTTGGTCCTTTTCAAACCTGCTCCTTTCAAATTACTTTCCACCTCATTAAATGGCTCCCACTGTCACCCAGTTGATCAAGCTCCAAACTTTAAGTTCACTCACTACCCCACCAGTAACACACACACACACCATATTTAATTTCACAGCAATTTCTTGCATCTAACTTTGCAATACATCCAAATCTAATCTCCATTATTGTTATTTATAATAAAAATATGTATTTAATTTTTGTCCCTTTCTTGACACAGAGCTTCTAAAACTCTTGGAATTTTCTAAGTGATAAGAACAATAAAGGTGTCTTTTACTATGTTAATGAGATGATTTGGAAAAGCATCTAAGGATGGTGGCTTTTCACCAGGAAAACCAAACAATGTGTTTTCTTCTCATTTCCACTACCTGACCTCCCAGGAGGGGAAAGGGGATAGCGTTTGAATGGTCCTTAGTAGTCAATGATTTAATCAGTGCTGCTTATACACAGAAGCTTCCATAATACATGGAGATTTAGAGAGAGTAGGTCACTCTCAGAGAGGGCATGGAAGCTCCTGTCAATTCCCCATATGTTTCTTCCCCATATTTTGCAGCTCTTCTATCTGGCTATTCCCTTTTTAAAAAAACCTGGCTGGTGTAGCTCAGTGGATTGAGTGCAGGCTGTAAACCAAAGTGTCGCAGGTTCGATTCCCAGTCAGGATACATGCCTGGGTTGCAGGCCATGACCCCCAGCAACCACACATTGATGTTTCTCTCTCTCTCTCTTTCTCCTTCCCTTCCCTCTCTAAAAATAAATAAATAAAATCTTTTAAAAAAACCCAGTGTTTTATCAAGCAAGCTGTATTCCTGAGTTCTTTGAGCCTCCCTCACAAATGAACCCAATGTGGAGGTCATGAGAACCTCTTATTAATAGCCAGTTGGTTAGAAGTACAGGTGACAATCGACTTGTGACTGGTATCTAAAGTGGGAACAGTCTTTCAGGGCTGACCCCCTAACCTGTGGGATCTGATGCTGTCTCCAGGTGGATAGTGTCAGAACTGAGCTGGACACCATAAGGTGTCCAAAAATTGCTTTGAGTGAGGGAAAAACTCACATATTGAAACTGATTGGCAGAATCTGAAAACCCTTCCCATTACTTCCATTGCTGCCACTCTGGTCCAAGCCACATCTCTCAGTAGGCTATTGAAACCATCTCCTGACTGGTCCTTTTTTTGCATTCTTATTTTCCTGGAGATTAGTGTCCACACTTTACCCAAAATGATTCTTTTAAAACATAACTCAAGTCTATCATGCCTCTGCTCAAAACCCTCAGTGGTTTACCATGTAATGGAGAGAAAAATCTAGTCTTTATTATGGCCTTCAAGGCCCTACAGGATATGACACCCACATACTTCTCTGACTTTATTTCTTCTATCTCAGGAGTGTCAAAGTCATTTTCACTGGGGGCCACATCAGCCTCACAGTTGCCTTCAAAGAGCCAAATGTCATTTCAGTTCCTTAACAGTTAAGGAGTATTTATATTTATACAGTCCTAAAATTATTTTGGCCCTTTGAAGGCAACCTCGAGGTTGATGTGGCCCCCAGTGAAAATGAGTTTGACACCCATATTCTATCTCCTTCACTCTCTTACTCCAGTCTCCATAGTTTCCTTGTTCCTAGGGCTTGTTAAGCCCACACATTCCTCACAGCCTTTGCCGTTTGTTTCCTCATATTGAAAATCTCCTACTAGAGAAGCCCTTGCCTCTCCTACTGGCTTCACTTAGATCTCTCTCATGTGTCACTTGATGAGACAAACCTTCAAGGATCACTCCAAATAACACCCATTACCACCTGCCTATCTTCTCTCTTCCCATTACCCTGTAGCATTCATCTTCAGAGCACATTCTGTCATCTGTTCTACATTTGATTGTAAGTCTCTGAAACCAGAAACCAGAAACTGTATTGTATTCACTACTCTATTCACAACAACTTTATAACAGTTTGGCAAATAGTAAGTGCTCTATAAATAGTTATTGAATGACTTGGCCCTGGCTGAGTTGCTCAGTTGATTGAAGTATCATCCTGTATATGAAAAGGTTGCTGACTCAATCCCCAGTCAGGCAGATATCTAGTTTGTGGGTTTGATCCCTGGCTGGGGCACATATGGGAGGCAACCAATCAATGTTTCTCTCTCACATTGATCTCTCTCTCTCTCTCCCCACCCTACTCTCTCTAAAATCAATAAATATATATCCTTGGATGAGTATTAAAAATATTTATTGAATGACTTGACTAATAAGGTCACCCCAACAAATAAAGGAGTCAATAACTTCAGCATCAAATGTACAAGTTTGTACTCCTTTTATAATTAATTTTCCTACTTTCTAGTCATTTGAAAGTAGCAAGACTGAATTCAGGAAGGAGGCTTAGGACCATGACATATAATCAAATAATTTATTATTTATTATAATTTCTTCTCTCCCAAATTTTCACCCTATTAACACTTCTTGCTGCCCATTTCTTCTTAGGGTGTATGGAACAAGACTGGTAGTCTTTTCTTTGTTCCTCATCTCCTATCTCAATTTATATGAGTGGTTGTAGTGTGTGCTATAATGAAAGTTTAATTTCTTTATTGCTCTTTCAACCTACTTTTCTATCTATCCACAAAAAACAATGCCTTTCCTTCTAAACAATTTGCTGCTTACCTGTTGAGCTGCTCAAGGCAACTCTTTGGGTTCCATAATTTTTGGTGTTTTAAAAATCATTGTTAACTTTTAAATTTACATAGAATAAAAGATACTCTTTTATTGGGGTACAACTCTGAGTTTCAACACATATATTGATTCATGTAACCGATATCACAGTCAAGATAAAAAATATTTTTGTCAGCCTCCAAAATTCTTTCATGCTCTCCTTTTGCACTCAAAACCCTGGTAATTGACCTCCTTCCCTACAGTTTTTTCTTTTCCAGAATGTTATCTAAGTGGAATCATACAGTATAGAACCTTTAAAGACAGGCTGAAAAAAAAAAGAACAACTTAGTATAATATCTTTGAGATGCAGCCACATTCTTTTATATATCAACAGTTTGTTCTTATTCATTGCTGAGTTATATTTCATTGTATCTATCCATTAATTCATTGAAAGACATTATTCTTTTCCAGTTCTCAAAAAGTATGAATAAAGCTGCTGTAAACATTTGGGTACTGACTTTTTAAAAAAATGTTTATTTCTCTAGGGAAAGTAACTACAAGTGGGAAGCCGTATGCCTAAGAAATGTTCAGCTTCATAAGACATTGACAAACTGTTCCCACCAACAATGTGTAAGACTTCCATTCTCTTCATATTCTCAACAACACTCAGTACTGTCATTAAAAAATCTTAGCTATTCTCATAGGTGGGTAGTGATACCTTATAACAGTATTAATTTCTATTTCCTGATGACTAATGATGTTGAACATCTCTTCATGTACTTATTTGCCATCTATATGTCAATTTTGGCATCTGTTCAAATCATTTGTTCTTTGGGTTATTTTCTTATTATTCAGTTTTCAGAATTCATCTATTCTGGATACAAGTTCCATGTTAGATATGTGATTTACAAATACTTTATCACTATCTATAGCATCTCTTCTCACTCTCTTAATGTTTTATCAATAGAAAATATTTTTCATTTTCATGAAGTCTAATTTATTAATTTTTTATTTTATGGATCATGTTTTTGGTATTAAATCTAAGAACTCAAGGTAAAATTGATTTTTTGTGAGTTTCTTTTCAAAGTTGCATACTTTTATCTTTTACTTTTAGATCTATGAATCATTTTGAGTTAATTTTTGTATAGGGTATGGTTTTGGTAGAAGGTTATTTTTTGCATATAGTTGTTTAATTGAACATTTTGTTTAAAACACTATTCTTACTCAAGTGATTTGCCTTTGCATTTTGGTCATAAACCAGTTGAGGATATTTGGGTGGGTCTATTCCCAGGTATTCTATTTTATTTCATTGACCTATGTGTCTATACCTTCTCAAATACTTTTTAGCATACAGATCTTTAACATGCTTTATTACACATATACTGAAGATGTTTTTGAGAATTATTGTACATGATATTGTTTTTTAAAATATTGGGTTTTTCCAATTGTTTTTTTACTATCATATAGAAATACAATTGAGTTCTGAAAGAAGACCTTGTATTCTGTGGTCTTAATGAACTCACCTATTAGTTCAAGAAAATGTTTTTAGAGATTTCTTGATATTTTTAATGTTGTCTCTGAACAATATCATTTTTTCCTTATCAATCTTTAAACTTCCTTTTTCTTGCTTTATTGCACTGACTAGGACTTTAAGTAGAATGCTTATTAAGAGTGGTGGGATTAAAAATGCCTGCATTTTTTCCAGTCTTGGTGTGGAACATTCAGTATTTCACCAATAAATATTATATTGTGTACTTTTGTAAATGCCTTTTATCAGGTAAGGAAGTTCTTTTCCATTACTTTTTCCTGAAAACTTTTAAAACAAGTAGATGTTGAATTTTTTCAAATGCCTTTTCTACTTCATTTGATATCTCATTTTTTCTTCTTTAGACTGTTAATTTGATGGATTACCCTTGATTGATTTTGAGTATTGAACTAGGCTTGCATTCCTGAGGAAAATTATACTTGACCATTGTGCATTATATTTGTTATATATTCTTGGAGTTGACAGGCTAATTTTTTTTTTTGAGAAATTTCCTATGTTCATGAGGGATATTCATTTGTAGTTTTCACTTGAAGTGCCCTTGTCTGGTTTTGGCATCAGGGTAATTTCAGACCTATAAAATATATAACATATAAAGAGTTTTGATTCTTTAAGAACACCTAGTAGTAAATGAAGTGTGTATAAACACCCTTATCACAATATCTTTCTTCAGTATTTTAGTTATGTTAAAATTATATGAACTCTAACATAATTATAGCTGGAAAATATCCAAACACTTGGAAATGAAACAGTATTTACTAAAAAATTCATGGGTCAAAGAGGAAATCTCAAGGGAAATTAAAAGTATTTAAACTGAATAAAATGTTCCATTATTTATTTTCTAAAAGAGATTAGTGTAGAATTGGTATTATTATTTAAATGTTTGATAGTATTCTTGGAATGATAACTGCACAGAATTTCCTTTTTAATTAAAGATAATTTGTTTCATCTTGGGTGAGTTTTATTTCATCACTCTAATTTCTCCTACTTTCAATAAATGGTGCATTTTCTCTAAGTTTTTAATTTTGGGGTATAGCATTGTTAGTAATATTCATTTATTTTTTTTACGATGTGTGTAATTTGTACCAGTATACCTGCTTTCATTTTTAATGGTTGTGTCATCTCTCCTCTTTTTTTTCAGCCTGGATAGAGGTATATCTATTTTAATTATCTTTTCAAGAATCAGCTTTTAAAAAATTCTCTCTATTTTTGCTGTTTTCAACTTTATTTATTTATGCACAAAGGTACTATTGGAAAAGTGTAATCATTTTTGTTCAGAATTTCAGTAGCTATGTTACATCTTTTTTTTTTAGTGTCAAGTATTCAGTTATTTAAAGAATTAGAGCCCTTTATTCTTTCTGGACACTATTTCTAAACTCAACCACCCTTGGTCCTTCTATAGCCTTCTGTCTAAAGGTTAATTCCTTTAATGGTCATATAATTTTCCCAAATCGTTTTACACCCACCTCTTCTAACTTCATTCTCTTTTTTACAATAGACTCTACTCAGTGTAAAATATTCCTCTTTATTTCTGGTTCCCTAAAACACAATACGTGAAAGTCCAAAAAGTTTTGCTGCCTTTTCTCTGAAGCCATGTTTTAGCTCTTGTACATAGTGACACTTTGGTTGTACAGACACAAATGGAGATAGTGAAAACAGTCATATAATACTAGGTCTCAAAAATCATACCTGCAACAAAGAAATTCAAGTAATGACTTTCAGATTATAAATGATCATAGGACCATGAAAAATGCATGTGCCTGTGCAGGTGTATATGTGCACACACGTACCCACCACCTATTCCTGGAAGAAACTTATTCCTCATAAATACATTCAGTTTGAGTGTTCCAACCTCCATGCAAACTTCACTGACCTTTTAAAAAATCCTTATCTGAGGATATGTTTTTATTGATTTTAGAGAGAAAGGAATGTGAGAGAGAGGGAGAGAGAGAGAGAAAGTGAGAGAATTGATTTGTTGCCTCTCCTAGGCTACTTAATTGTGGAGTGAACCCACAACCTAACACAACCTAATTATGTGCTCTGACCAAGAATCTAACCCATAACCTTTTGGTCTACCAGACAACACTCAATCAACTGAGACACCCAGCCATGGCATAAACTTCATTGACCTTTAACTCAGCTTTTTCATTCCATATGTTTCTACTGTGCTCTTACTTGGGGAAGAGAAAGCAGTAGGAATCCTCAGGCTGGCATGTAAGATCCCATGGCTGGTTGGCATGTTAGAAAAGCTACCCTTTGATCCATTATAATCTGAACCTGTGAATAACAGGCCAAACATGTTACATTCCAAAAAAGATGAGTTATTGGTTTACCTCTGTTTTTAGTAAAAATTGCATGACAGCCAGTGAACATTTTATTGTATACTGGTGTCACATGATAAGGTGTAAACTAGTCCACTTTGAAAACTGTTGTTTAAATTATTTTTTAAAAATTATTTACTTATTAGAGAAGTTTCATGTTTATAGAATAATACAGAAAACTCCCATATACCTCCTCTGTCCCTGACCCATAATTTCCCATATCATATACATATTACATTAGTATGGTCCATTTGTTACAGTTAACAAACCAATATTGGTACATTATTATTAAACAAAGTCCATGGTTACATTAGGGTAAGCTCTATACTACATAGTTGTATGTGTTTTGACAAATGTGTGTGGTCATGTATCCATCAGTACCATGTAGGATAGCTTCACTGCCTAAACATCTACCTATTCATCCCTCCCGTCCTCTCCTAAACTGCCAGCAAGCACTGATATGTTTACTGTCTCTATAGTATAGCATTTTCCAGAATGTCATAGTTGTAATCAGGTCTTACACATATTTTGCTAGATCTATACCTAAGAATTTCATTTTTTGGTGCCAATATAAATGGTGTAGTGTTTTACATTTCAAATTCTAATTAGTCGTTGCTAATACAGAGGAAGCAGTTGATTTTTCTATACCACTTGGTCAGGGTTCATAATCCTTTAAATGTGTTTCTTAATTCTTTTTGCTTGTATTGTCTTGAGGATTTTCTCACCAATGTTCTTAAGGGATATTGATCTGTAATTTTCATTTTTTGTAGTATGTTTGTCCAGCTTTGGTATCAGGGTTATGCTGGCCTTATAAAATGAGTTATGAAGTATTCCTCCTCTTCAATTTTGGGGGAACTCTTGAAAAGAATTGGTATTGGTTTTTCTCTAAATATTTGGTAGAATTCACTAAGAAAGCCATCAGGTCCCAGGCTTTTCTTTGTTAGAAGGTTTTTGATTACTTAGACAATTTCTTTATTAGTTATAGGTCTATTTAAATAGATAACCTCATAGTCTGTAAACTTGCTACAATCACTTATTAGTTCCAAGAGTATTTTTGTTGGTTCCTTTGGAATTTTGTACATAGACAATCTTGTCATCTGCAGTACACATTACTTTTCAATCTTTTGTCACATGTATGGATAACCAAGAAGCCAACCCCATCCACCTGACTGCCACAGCTACCTACCTAGCTACCATTCACTTTGTGTAAGTGATCCATTAACTCTTTCAACAATTAATGCATTTGATTAATAGTGGTGAGCTAAGGAAAAAAAATATTTCACAAAAGGAGGATAATTTGAACATGGTACAAAGTGCAGGGAGGAATATGTGTGGGTGATATCAATTATAGTTTCCTAGAAATGTTTAGCATGGGCATGGGTGTGGGGAAGGAGGACAGATTATTCCAAGAAAGGGATATAGGAACAGTATAATAAAGGAGAGTAAGAGGTGGTAGAGAAACACTTTAATATTTCACAGCCACTGTATTTGGGAATAGTATATTTCTACATGTGGTTTTTATGAAATTCTAGGTTCTTACTCTTCCTCCATAAAGTTGAATTGAATTTCCACTACACCACAGTTCTTTAACTTCTGTGATGTAAGTTAGAAACTGAAACTGGAAATAATGAAAATTGAAAATAATGTTTAAATAAGTGTGTGGCATAAAGTTTAATGTGATATGTCATTAAGGCTAACCCAGTATTGCCTTTAGTAACACATAGTGTGACTTATTTCCTGTTGATTAAATATCTCAAAGTTAGTCAAGGTTCATGTTAATTGTAGATTTTTTGGTAAGTATATGAATAATTTTATATAGTGGGACACATAACTCCAAGGTTTTATGGCCCTGTAGAAATTAATTTTTGTGTATCTAACCAAACAAGTATTCTTTCTTTAAATTATATATATATAATTTATTTATTTTTAGAGACAGGAAGGGAGGGAGAAAGAAAGGGAGAGACATCAATGTGTGGTTACCTTTTTTTTTTTTTTAAGATTTATTTATTTATTTTTTTATTTTTTTAGAGAGGGAAGGGAGGGAGAAAGAGAGAGAGGGGGAGAAACATCAATGTGCGGTTGCTGGGGGCTGTGGCCTGCAACTCAGGCATGTGCCCTGACTGGGAATTGAACCTGCGACACTTTGGTTCGCAGCCTGCGCTCAATCCACTGAGCTATGCCAGCCAGGGCGTGGTTACCTTTTTGCATGCCCCCTGCTGGGAACCTGGCCCCAGGCCTATGCCCTGACTGGGAATCTAACTGGCAACCCTTTAGTTCACAGGCCAACACTCAGTCCACTGAGCCACACCAGCCAGGGCCCAACCAAGTACTCTTATCCTTATGTAAATATCCTAGCTTCTAAAATGTTTCCTTAATGCACCATATTATCTTACAGTTTCCTTTATATCTTATCTCTGGCTACTATAACAAGAATAGTGGATGGTTTAAACAACAAACATTTCTCACAGTTATGGAAGTTGAAAGTCTAATATAAAGGTTCCATATGGTCAGGTTTTGGTGAGGGCACTTTTGCTGATTTCCTGACAAAGAGGGTGGTTGGATGGAGAGATAGACAGAGAGACAGAGAGAGAAAGCAAGACAGAGAGAACACTATTGGCTCTTTGTACAGTATAAGGACATTAATTCCATTATAAGGGCTTTACCCTCATGACTTAATCAACTCCCAAAAGCCCTACCTTCTAATGCCATCACTTTGGGGGTTAGGATTTCAATACAAGACTAAATGAATTTTAGAGGGAAAGCAAACCTTCAGTTCATAACATCTCATTACTTAGTGATTTAAATAAAATATTCAATGTAGATGTATATTCCTTTTACAGTTGCATGGAAGTCATGATTTTACTCTTTGAAAACATGTATTTTTATTGTTTTGGAGGTCCACCAAGAGGCTCAGACATATTCACTGGACTAAGCCACCTGAATTGTGCCTCAAACTTAGAAAAAATTTGTGACATAAACCTCATGGCTTGTTTAAGCTCAGACATCTTTGCCTGGCTTCCTGAGTGAACCACAAGTGGCAATACGAGCTTGTACTTTATTAACTTTCTTTCTTTATATTTCTTTTCCGTTGGTTTGCATATGGCTAATGAGTTATTCCCATGGGTAGAAGCAACATTTGAGAATTTAAAGCATTTGATGGTACTTGTTGGATGGATAATGCAGATTCAGTGCTATTGGGTGAGAGCTAACAAAAGAATGCAATTTGTTAGCTTTTTAAATTGTATATCTGTTTATCTATTTATGTTAAGAATTTTGTGCTTGCTAGGCAGAAGATAAACTCTTTGAGATTAGACTGGTGAGTTTTGTGTTTCTGTTGACGGGTGGCTGAAGATGCAGAAGTAAAACAATAACATTTATGCAGCTGTAATTTAGAAAGGCCATTGACTTGTGTGATATGAAATATTTTTTTATCACCAGATGGTATTAATACATTAGACTATGATGTCTCTTAAGTTAAAGGACCCTATTCTATTAGTTTATAGAGATAAATAAGCACACCACTCTAATATCCACAAATATTATAGAAAATAAACAGAACATCTAATACTTTAAATGTTATATACTATTATGAACATATACATTCTTACAAAAACTGCTACTTTAGAAATGTCTTAAAACATTCAAGTTTATATAATTAACATGAATCTTGGAAAACACAGCCTGGTTTAATAATTTTGGTTTTAGAAAAAACAGTACCTATGACTATTCTGTACTTTATGTTAAATATTGTGTGAATACATTCTTTATATAATTTATTTGTGTTGAGTTTCCCAAACCTTTATATTGGTTTACTTATCAAAAAGCAATTACTGCTGCTACAGCATGTTTAAGATAATGAGAAACATAAATATGTGTTCAAGTAAATTTAATCATTATAATGGTAAATGTATATCAACAGATTATGTTTTATCATATGTTACCTTAAATAATACAAGATCTTTGGCTTACTTAACAATTTGATTTAATATGAAATCAACATAATTACTAAATAATCTTTGTATGCCTAAATAATTTTAAGTAAAATTGAATACTGAGATCTTATAGAGTAAAACTTAAAATCCCATAATTTTGCCTCTTATCTTCATATGCTCTAATGTCATGTTTATAAATCTGTCCACTTGTTCACTTTGAAAAGGAGGAAAAGGGATGTGTAACTTCGGAATGTTGTGTTGTATCTGCTTGTTTTGCTAGTCTGATAAAATACTTGTACACCACAGAGAGTTCTTGATTTTCTACCTCTTAGTGCTTTTCTTGTAATGATAGTTAATTTACATATATTATAATAAATACAGGTGGGTGAGACTCTAGTATGAGCAATGATAATAGAGAAATACAACTGAAAGTAAGGACTATATTCTTGTTTAACATGTTTTTGTTTGGCAAGTTAAAAGAGAGTAGTGTCATGTCTGCAAGTGTCTAGGTATTCCAGAACATGAGCTAAGATAGTGTAGTATATCTGAATGAACACAGAAGCTTGTAGGAGGTTTGCAGAAAGGGATTTATTTGCTTGGAGTCTGAAGAGTGCGATAAAATGGATTAAAAATTTGCCAAATTTGGCTATTTAAATACATTTACTCATAAGAAGGGGTAAAAACCTTGTGAAACTTTTACTGCCAAATATTGTTATAATATAAAAAATATATAATACGTATTATATAATATAATAACTTGAATTTTGTTTTCTCTCTATTGAGATGGTTAGTTTATCTTAGAACACTTAACAGAATTTTAAAAATTGTTCTTTACCTTTTTTGTTACCTGCTTAACTGGTAACTGGAGAGATATCAGATTTCACTTGAATAACTTTTTGCTTTTTTCATAGTCCTAGCTTTACATCTAAGCCAGCAATGTTATCCTTTCATAGATGCCTTAGCTTCTAAAATGCTTTTTGAGCTGGTCATGACATTGTACTAGCCCCTTCCATTAGTTAAGGAGTGAAATAAAATCTTTGACATATACTCATTTCATATTTGTCTGAGAGTCATGATTTTACATTTTTTAAATTATACTTTAACATTTTATTACTATTAAAGAATTAACATACAGATATAGAAAGAACAAAATTCCTAATTTTCTATATTAGCATACATAGGTCACCAACCCAGCCAGTTTTGCACTTTGTTTGGGTCTAGGCAAAGGCTGGGGAGTCAGGCTGGCCCCATAGCTCCTGCTACAGGCTGACTTGGAAATGAGAACAAATGTGGGGTGGCCTGCGGATTGGCAGCTTTGGCAGAGATGCACCCCCACCCATGGTGGATGAAGTTAATGGTGAAAAAGTTCACTTGTCAAGTGAGATCTAAGAGGAATTGTGTGAGAGGACATATCAGACACTCCTGAGACTGCCTGGTCAGCTCAAATGAATTTTATGAGGACTGGAATCTTCCAAATTGTTGGTGAGGTTGGGACAGAGAAATGCTGTTTTATTAGTGTTATTTGACCTTAATTTATACCCAGATTGATGTGGCCTCAAAAGGACTAAAGCTCTTGACAAGGTTTTGTGATAAATTCCTTAACATGAACTAAAATGAAACAAACAGAATTAAGCAGAACCACAGGTTCTGTTTAGAGCAATGGTTTAAGAATGGAGACCTAGTTTAGCTATAGTTCTTAGTAGTAGCTATAAGACTTTAGGCCAGATTTCCTGAGACCCAGTTTCTCCTCTGTGCAAAACGGAGCTAACTTCCCTGATAGTATCATAGGATTGGTATGATTGGTATAAGGATTATGTAAATACATATATATATGTCACAATATATCACATGTGACAAGATAGACAATATTTGCATCTCACTTACTATATAGCCCAGGACTATTCTAAGTGTTTTGTGTACATAACTATTTAATACTCACAATAACCCTACAAGATATAATGTTACTGTCACCATGTTATAGATGAGAGTAGTTGCCCAAGGTCAAGCAATTTTGTCCTTGAGGAGCCAGGATTTCAACCCAGGCAATCTGGCTACAGTGCAACTACTCATTTCTTCATGCTGCATTTAGCCATGAAGGCTCTTAAACACTTTGTAAGTCCTATACAGATGTAGAAAAAAATTTTTTTGTCATACCTTTCCTCAAAGAATTCAACTACTGATAACCAAGCAAATGACACCACAAAAAAATGTCGAACTAGCTGACCCTACCACAAAAATTGCATAAAACTGTCCGTGCTTTTTCAAAAGATGCACACACCATGAATATTCTGATGAATATCTCTAAGAGACCATGGACCCACTCCTTTACTCATTCAGAGAAGCTGCATTTCTAAAAATGCTTTTATGTGGCTTCAGGCTTGGGCAGAGAAGAGTAAGCAACAATATAAATTACTTCAGAATACATAGCCTTGTTTTTATGAACACACATGCCCAGTTCTACCTATGTCACTATAAACTAAAATTGGACATTTTTTAGAAAGCTTTTTAAAAATTATATGCATGCACTTTTACAAATGGCCCCCAGATGGGAATGTTGGCACTCAAGAACAGTCTTCATGCTTTGCAGTAGAACCATTCCTTTGTGGCTCCAGCAGTGATATTTGGCCAGCCCTCCATCTGGCATACATTTCAGCTCAGTGCCATTGGAAGAGATCCAGAAATGCAGAATGCTCCAGTTAGACTGCCACATTCACAGCACATAGCTGACTGCAAACCTGAAAGGGATAGACCAAAAGACCTTCAATAATTTTGCTACCAAGGGATTTTCCCCTATGAATGCTGTTTAATCTGAAGGCTTTAATTATTTTATTTTCAAGATTTTTAACTTATTAGCCAATTCCCTGCATCTCTACTTTTGTTAAACATAAATCATACAAGTAAATAACCCCTTTTTTCATTAGATGAATTAAAAAGGCACTCAGATGTCACCTGCTTCCCTTCTAAAACTGGGACTCCTTGACTTTCATTTGCAGTCTCAATGCTTCTCTTTTCTTGGCTTCCACACAATTTTTAGGACCAGTCAGGGTCTCTGGTAGAGAGCTTTGAAGCAGCTTGATGCAGTACCAGGTCACTGCGTATATTCGTTCTACCACAGTCTTGGGACATAGTTCTTAATTTAGGCTTTTCCTTTTCCGTGGCTGAACCTGTCTTTGACCCTTGACTAGCCCAGGTCATTTAGAAGTGGGCCACTCTTTTGTTCACCAATCTTCTGAGCATTCCCATCCCCATCACACAGGCATCTAAGGCCTTGCTGCCTTCCATCAAACTCCTTAGACACCAACTGCCTAGATTCATGAGCTTTGCCTACCTCTAGGTTTCCTGTTTTACCTTTCCTCATCTGTGGGAAGAACTGTCCTGGTTGGTTCCCTTTCACCCTCTTATGCTGGCTTGGGTCTCTGGCTTCCATAGCCTGGAGACCCTCATTTCACCTGCACTCAGCTTTGGCAGCTGGAGGGTTCCAGAGTTGGGCTCCACAGTCCATTATACCTCACTGCACCATGTCACTGTATCCCGTGATATATTCAACTAGACATAACATATTCATTAATGTTTTCAGTTTTTATAACCCACTTAAAATTTTATCACAAACTTGGTTATAATTTATTTATTATGGGAAGAATCAATTCCTAACAAAAGAAGATATAATCCTGCCTCACATAATTTGTATGAAACCAACTCCCACTTTTGAACCTAAAACATTTTCATCCTTTGATTCCATTGTTTGTGCCATAGATGAGGATTTCAGATCATTTCCTACTCTTTTCCTAGGGTCCCTGTTCCCCTAGGAAGACTTCATGGATGATGTGCAAATACTGGGTATCTGGGGCTCACATTCAGGGTTATATTATACTATTTTCTTCCACGTGATAGATGTTACTCTTTTCCTGCTTCTTGGACTTAGGGGATATTTTGTTTTAAATATTTGAGTTCTTAACACTGCTTCAGTAGAGCTGAAAACTTGCCCTCTGAATCCCAAATTGCCATCAATTTTAAACCATACTGTGGGGGTACGTGCTGAACCAAAGAACCTTAAGGGCAGGCACATAAAGTAACAATCTGTGTTAAGATCAGAAATCTCATCTCTGTCTGAGGATGACATTTGGGAAGTGAATATTTTTTTCTGGTTGTGCATTGTCATATCTTTCCAAGTCTTGATTTTCTGCTTCACTTAAACATGATTGAATTTTTGGACATATTTTTATTTTCTTTTAGAAATGAACATTTGCATATTTTTAAAATTAAGGTAATGTGTATATTAAAGAATAAAGTAAAAATCAACTCTAACTTTTATATTAACAGATGATTACTGCTCATAGTCTATTATATGCTCATTCAAGTTTTTCTCTGTATATCTACATATTTTAATATTAATGACATATTTTACATAATACTTCGTGAATGATCCTTTCATTTAACAACATAATCTACGCATTTTACATATTTACATCATTCCATTTTATAAACATACAACAATTTTTAAAAATCAACTTTTCATGAACTTCTATCTTGTATGGAGTTTTAGCTTTTATAAGCAGTGCTATAAAAGTGAAAACTTTATTTCCTTGATGATAGAAAAATACAATCTATTTTTTTATATTCTGATTGTCCAGTTTATTTTTTCTTTTATAAATTGTGTGTTCATTGTATATTTTGTATTGAACTGTTTCTTTTATTACTATATTTATAAAAAGTTTTTTATTGTTATGGATAGTAAACTATTGGTCATGTATGTTTTAAATATTTTCCATCTTTTTCTTTAACTTTGTTTGTGGTATATTTTGCCTAAATTAATTTAGAAATATTTATATGGTCAAATCTACGACTTGTAACTTTTCTGGCTCTGGCTTTCCTGTCATGTAGTAAAAATTTTTCTCTATCCAAAATATTTTGAAACTACTTATGCTAAATTTTTTCACAGATTTATTGAGATGTAATTCATATAACATAAAATTCACCTAATTAAGTGCACACTTTAGAAGATTTTAGTACTTTAACATAGTTGTGCAACCATCACAAGCTAATTTTAGAATATTTCCATCACTTCAAAAAAGAAAAACCTCCAAGCCTATTAGCTGTAACTCCCTATTCCTCCACCCTGTTAACTCAAGGCAACCACCAATCTACTTTCTGTCTCTGTAAATGCGCTCATTCTGGATGTTTAGTGTAAATGGAAACATACAATATGTGATGCTCTGTGACTGGTTGCTTTCACTGAGCATTATGTTTTCTAGGTTCATCTATGTTGCCACATGAATCAGTACTTCATTCCTTGCTATTGCCAAATAATAATATTGCAACATGTGAATATATGACACTTCATCTATACAATTATCAGTTGATAGACATTAAGTTGATGAATTTCTCTTTAATGTTATGAATAATGCTGCTATAAGCAATTGTGTACAAGTTTTTATGTGAAAGTAAGTTTTCATTTCTGTCAGGTGTTGGGAGTACATAGGAGTAGAATTGCTGAATCATATAAGAACACTGTGTTTACTGTTTTGTGGAATGGTCAAGCTGTTTTCCAAAGCAGTTGTACCATTTTACACTCCCAGCAGCAAGGTTAGAGGGTTCAAATTTCTTTTCACCAACATTGTTTTTTACTGGCTTTTTTATTACAGTCTTTCCAGTGGGTGTGAAGTGCTATTTTGTAGTTTGAGTTGCTTTTCACTAATGGCAAATGGTATCATGTACCTTTTCACGTATTTGTAGGCCATTTTTAAAAAAATTGTATTTATCTATTTTTAGAGAGGAGGGAAAAGAGGGAGAAATAGAGGCCAAGAAACATTTATGTGAAAGAGAAAATGACCATATGCACCCTGACCGGGGATGAAACCTGCAACAAAGGCAGGCACCCAGACCAGAAATCAAACCATGTGTGGATTTATAGCTCTGATTAGCTTTCTTTGAGCCCTTTCTATGGTTGTAATGGCACATGTGTTTGTGCAGCTAGGTGATTACATTCTTTCTCTCTTCTAGACTGTGCCACAAGGCCAGAAACTGTAACTTTTTTCCCTTTGAAGCCTTTTGCCTGTCATATTATAAGCAAATAGCAAACACTGATAAAATTATTCAATTCTAGGATTTTAGAAGGATTGAAGTATCTTGGTGCCTCTGCTGCTCCATTTTTGGCCTCTGATAATTGGTTCTTTGATAGAGTTGTGGTATATCTAGGGATTTTCTGCTCTCCTGAAATGCAAAGGCCAATTTGAAATATGCTAAAGCTAATTTAGTCTCCTTTCACTCTTTGTCAGAAGATCATCATCAATGTTATATCATCTTTCCTTTTATTCAATGCTCTCTATGTGCTGGACACTGTGCAAAGTACTTTGTATTTACCATTTATTTAGTGCCTATAGAATTGCTATGGATTAGGCTCTATTTTTATCCCCATTTTTTCTTATTAAAACACTGAGGTGTATTATCCACTCATCCACTGATAGTCACTTGGGCTGCTTCTATATCTTGGCAATTATACATAATGCTACAATGAATGTGAAAGTGCTTATGTTCTTTCTTGTTCGTCTTTTTGATTTCTTCAGATGTATTATCAGAAGCAGAATCTCTGGGTCAAAAGGTACATCCATTTTTAATTTTTTGAGGTATCTCCAAAGTGCTGTTCCCAGTGGTTGCACCAATCTACTTTCCCACCAACAGTGTAAAAAGGTTCCCCTTTCTACACATCCTTGCTGGCACTTGTTTGTTGATCTATTGATGATAGCAACTCTGACAGGTGTGAGGTGATATCTCATTGTAGTTTTAATTTTCATTCATCTGATGATTAGTGACATTGAGCATCTTTTCACATTTATTGGTCACGTTATTGGTCACATTTATTTCACGTTTATTGGTCATCTATATGTCCTCTTTGGAGAAGTGTCTGTTTAGGTACTTTACCCATTTTTTAATTGGGTTATTTGGGGTTTTTTTGGTGTTGAGTTCTGTAAGTTCTTTGTAAATTTTGGATATTAACCCCTCATCAGATGTATCAATGAATATGTTCTCCAATTCTGTGGTTGTATTTTTATTTTGTTGCTGATTTCCTTTGCTGTGTAAAACCTTTTTAGTTTGATGCAGTACCATTTGCTTATTTTTTATTTAGTTTCCCTTGTCTGAGGAGATATATCAGAAAAAATGTTGCTATGAGCAATGTCTGAGATTCTCCTGCCTATGTTTTATTCTAGGATTTTTATGGCTTTGGATCATTTAAATATTTGATCCATTTTGAATTTATTCTTGTGTATGGTGTAAGAAAGTGGTCTAGTTTCTATCTGTCATATTTTCCCAGCACCATTTATTGAATAAATTATCTTCAGCCTATTGTGTGTGCTTGTTTCCTCTGTCAAATATTACTTGACTATAAAAGTGTGGATTTATTTCTGGGCTCTTGATTCTGTTCTATTGATCTATGTGTCTGTTTTTATGCCAGTACCATGCTGTTTTGATTACTATGGCCTTATAGTATAGTTTGATATTAGGTAGTGTGATTCCTGCAACTTTGCTCTTCTTTCTCAGGATTGCTGTTGCTGTGAAGGACCTTTTGTGGTTCCATATAAATTTTTGAAATATTTGTTCTAGTTCTGTGAAATACATCACTGGAATCTTGTTAGGAATTGTGTTGAATCTATAGATTATTTTGGGTAGCATGGACATTTACACAGTAAAATATTATCCAGCTATAAAGAAGAAAATATTATCCTTTGCAATAGGATGGGTGGACCTAGAGAACATTATGCTAAGTGAAATAAGCAAGTCAGGGAAAGACAAATAACATATGATTTCACTCATATGTAGAATCTAATGAAGAAACTGGACTAACAAAGAAAATGAGGACATACTCATAGATGGAGAGCAGGATGACAGCTACTGGTGTAGGGAGAGGTGAGAAGGTGGAGGGACTGAACAAAAAGGAAAAAGGACTCATGCACATGGACAACACTTTAGTGATTGCTGGAGGGCAGGAGCATAAAGTTACTAAATGGTAATGGAAAAAATACAACAGAGATGAGATTTTTTTAAAAAAACCCTGAGATGTAGAAAGATTAGTTTTCTCAAGATCACATTATAGCAGAGCCAAGATTCAAAGTCTGGTTTGAGAACCTGTACATTATTGTATATATTTTCATTAGAAAACAATAGGCAGTAAAGTGATCAAAACAGTAGATTTTTGCGGGAAAAGAGAGAAAACACAGTGTATTGTTTAAAATAGCTTTCTTCATAGATGTATATTTCATGATACCAGGAGTTTTACAAAGAAATTTCCTCAATAACAGTGAATCTATCTTATGAATATTTAATATGACTTTGGCAACAACTTACAATTGTTTCTTTCTTTCTCAATGAGTAGATGGATAAATAGGGACAACTGCTTCCCAAGATAATGTGGGTAGCAAGGGAACAATGTTACTGAATCCAATTTTTTTTTTGTCTAGCGGAAAGAGGATTTCCTCATGCCATCTTCATACTTTAACAGTAACATCTTTTAAAAATTTCCAAGGATGTTGCTGGTTTCCTTTCATGTACTATTTGCATCATCAACTGTTATAAGAGGTTCTCATGATACATTTTTTGTACACATAATCACTTGTGTTGTTAGCCCTCATTTTCATGGCTCACTGTCTTCCACTGTGTCTTTCAGCCTCTGCCAACAACCGATTAAGCTGAGAGAAGAGGTCATCCTACCAACTCCCCAGAGGCTGAGTCCTTCCAAGACGTCTGTCCTCTGTTCCTTTGAGAGGCCATAAAACAACAGTAGAATGCCAGAGGGATTTTGGCTTCCTTTTTAGTACTTAAATAACATGCAGGCTGCCCACTATTCCTTGAGTCTTAGTGCTTCTTCCTGGGAAAAACTCTGCTGTTTTGCTCAATAATGTAAAGCAATAATCCAGGAGGAGGTGGGAAACACAGTTAATATACTCTAAAGAAATGTACAAGGCCCTGGCCAGGTAACTCAGTTGGTTAGAGTAATGTCCCAATATGCCAAGATTGTGGGTTTGATCCCCGATCAGTGCATGTACAAGAATCAACCAATGAATGCATAAATAAGTGGAACAACAAATCTCTCTGTCTCTATTTAAAATCAATTTAAAAAAAGAAATGTGTAAGTGTGAAGGCCTTTGGTGAGATTTCTCATCTCCACATATATTTGTCTGTATAATACTGTAAACATGAAGGAAAATTATGAAAGTCCTCTGCTTGTTGCTGAATTTGGAAAAATAGTTTTTATTAATCATCATATGTTAATGTGGAATAGTTTTCCCTTGGACTGAATAATACCGTGTGGTGATCACAGGATGAGCTGGGAGAAGCGCCTGTTGTCTGACAGCCAAGATGTCTGGGTGAGTGACCTTTGCTCCAGTTCCACAACACTCAGAGCACAAGAATGTATTTGGATCTAGGCAAGACTAAGTGATGTATGAAAAGTTAGTTTATGCTTGCTTGTATGCTAGTGAGGATACTGTGTGTTGTATGGCGTTAATGAAATGTATGTGCCCAGATGAATTGGTCTTTGGCATGTGTCCATGTAGGGCTGATTCAGTACAAATGATTTGAAAAGGATTATGTTAAATTTATCAATCATAGATGTGAGATGCAAAAGGACATGGTGTACCTGATGTCAGAGAACCTCAGTTCAAATTTAGACTCCACCCATTATCTGACATGGGTATTAGTGAAGTTACATAATTGCCCTGAGCCTCTTTCCTTGCCCTACTTTCAGTTAAGAGTAATAAATGAGATAGTAAGTTTGAAGGTAACCTAGTTACTTAAAAAGTATACAAAAAGAGAAATATTAAAGGGAAAAGATAAAAGGTTATATAAAGTAGCATTCAACTCATGAGAATCATTCCATTTTTTCATAGGTGTACATTCACCATATAAAACCAATACTCTATCTTGTATTTTTGAATTATTAATGATTTTTGTACCAAGTAGTCCATGAATCCAATCATTGTGATACAAGATTGCAGCATTACAGATCAGATCCAAGTTCCTTCGACCATGATCTTAAGTGCCAACTCTCTCCCCACTCTCCCAAAGCAGCCATGGAATCCTGTTGCACTTCTTTTTTAGTCTTTATAAACAGACATGGTTTCCTACTTTTATAAGCAGTTATGCCATCTTCTCAAACACAAAAAATATTTAACATTATTTGTAATTTTAACATTATTATTATCAATTTATAAATTCCTTGCTGCTACTTTCCTTTTTATTTAATAAAAGCTATATTTACAGCCCTGACTGGTATGACTCAGTGGGTTGGGTGTCATCCTGAAAACTGAAAGGTTGCCAGTTGATGCCAAGTCAGGGCACATGCCTGGGTTGTGTGCCAGGTCCCTGTTTGGGGGCATGCTAGAGGCAACTGATCCTTGTTTCTCTCGCTCTCTTTCTCCCTCTCTTTCCCCTTCTCTAAAAATAAATAAATAAAATATTTTTTTAAAGCTCCATCTTCAAAGGTCATAAAGATGCACCTCATTATAGTCATCTGATCCATGGTTTTCTATAATATGTATATATCACCATTTTATATCTTATTGATGTTTTAATTTGGTTATTTTGATTATTTTTGATTTGTCACCCTTATGAATAATGTTGTAATATATTCTTAATATATGGCCTTTTCCACATGTGTGAGGATTTCTCCAGATTAGACATGGAAAAGAAATTTCTGAGTCAAAAAGTATAGATATTTTAAACAGATTAAAGGGTGCTGAATTACATGCCCATCAACAATATATCTAAAACAGCAATTGCTCCACATCCTTAATTGCATCAAAGTATCAAAGTTTTTCAATATGTTAGGTAAAAAAATACAAGCTTTTTATTTTGCCTTAGTAAGTATTTCTCTGTTGACTTGTACATTTAACATATGTTATTTTATTTATTATTTTGCTTCTTAAGTTGCCTTCCTCTTCATATACAAAGGTCACATTAGTACAGGATTATTTATCTTTTAGTGTATATTACAGATATCCATCATGTATTCTGATACAAATAGCTTTTCTGTCATCCATGTTAGTCTTATTATCACTTTCTTTTTAGTTACTACTACTTCTCTCTGTGTTGGACAGAAGTAAAATCGATTCTTGGTAAAACTGTGAGGCAGGTAACCTCATTAGGGCTCATTTTTTTTTAGTATTTCTTTTTCTGGTATAATAGAAAAAGTGCATGAAAAAGCAGCACATGGTTACCAATGTACAGATTATGGAAAATTTCAGAAATGGGACTTTGTGATCCAGGCTTCTTCATCTCTAATTTGTGGTGTACTGGTATAATTTACAAAAGAGTGCAGAATGGGGTCATTTGTAATCTGTACTCAAACCAATTTAAAGAATGTAATTAAACACAATGTGTTTATGACAACATTACAACACACAAATAAATCACAATAATGTGGTTTTTAAAAGTGCTGAAGTCTTAGAAAAGTGATAGGCTTTCACATTGTTCTCATGTGCTCAACTGTAATGAAAAAAAAAAGGTTCAGTGGGATATACTAAATTAACTTTTTATATAAATGTATTGAAAACATTTTATCTAAGAACAACTTGTAAGTGGAACTGGTAAAATGGAAGTTCCCATACAGAAGCTTTATCAAGGAAAACTTCCTTGATAAAGGAAGGTCACTAACACTTAGTTAGTGACTATCCAACACTCTGTGCATCAGACCCACCTATGATACTTTTAAAAACAGATTCTGTTGTCTACTCCTGAAGGTTCTAATTTAGTGGCTTATGTTTGTAACACTGATACCTAACCTGCCTTTGTCAAAAAGAAAGAAGGAGCTCCTACCCTTTGCAACAGCTTAGATGGATTTAGAGAGCATTATGCTAGGTGAAATAAGCCAGGTGGTAAAACACAAATACCATATGATCTCACCTATAAGTGGAACCTAATCAACAAAACAAACAAGTAAGCAAAATATAACCAGAAACATTGAAATTAAAAACAAACTGATGGCAACCAGAGGGGAGGTGGGAGGGGATGTCAAGGAACATGTATAAAAGACACATGGACAAAGCCAAAGGAGATTAAGATCAAGGGTGGGAGGTGGGGATGACTCGGGTGGTGGGGGGAGTGGTAGGAGATGATAGAGACAACTGTACTTGAACAACAATAAAAAAGAAGAAAAAAGTGAAAATCTATATCTCTAATAAGTTTCTCAACATTCTAACTAGTTACTTTCTGACTATTACCATATGATTATGCCTTCAGTGCATAAAACCAAACCTCTCACTTTCTGTCCCAGACATAAGCCTTGTTTTCTTCCAGCTCACCAGACATGAAATCTGAGATCACTCCTTACTCATAGGTGTACCCTGCCCCATAATCTGATCAGTTTCCAGGTCCCACTGATAATGCTTTCAGTAACATCTATTACTTATGTTCCTCTCTTTTTTCCACTACTGCTATCATAATTTACATCTTCAAAATATTGCCTTTACATTATCTAACATGAGTTGTATGCACTGCAAGGTTACTTATTAAAAACTTAGATTTAATCATTTAACTTTCCTGCCCTAAAACTTCTATTGCTTTCACATAATGTACATTTGAACAATAAAGTACAAATTGTTTCAACTGATGCCTTGATCTGAGGTTTGCCACAGCACCTTTCAGGTGACCTTTTTTGTCTTTATATTCCAGGCTCCCTTTATATGTATATGTCCTTATAGTTAAGCTGAATTTTTGTGTTGTCCTCAAACAAAGCTTATGCTTATTACCACCACAATTGTACACATGCTATCTATTCTTCATGAAATGTCTTACATTCCACATTTCATGTACACATTCTACTGATCCTGGAAAATGCATTTCTCCTGCAATCTCCTGCATGAACATGTTCATCAGTTCATCATTCCCTGAGTCAGAGAGTACGCTTCACAAGAGCAGGAACTATGTCTTTTTTCCTTTTCATGTGTACAGGTTGACTTCCAGAATGTCAAGACAAAACATTTTTATACCTCTATCTCAGTCATATGGTTCTTCCGCTCTTTTCACAACCATAATAAAAATACTAATTATATTACTTTATTGTCTTCAAGCTTAGATTTTTACTCTAGCCTCTCACAAGAGGATAAATGGAAATGTGGTAGGCAGTTAGACAGGAGCAGAGTAAGGATGATGGGCCAGGCACAGAAGATCACCAGGACAGAAAAAACTGGGAAAACAAGGACCTAGCCCCCAGGGGAACCTTTCCTCACCTAGCATATCACTAGCCATGTAGTTTGGACCACGTGACTTTTCACATTGCTGGTCATGTGTTTTAGACCTCCTCTCCTTTCCTTGCTAGAGATAACATCTAGGTCTCAGTTGTATTTCAGCTCCAGGCCCAGAAAAACAGCAAAACAAGGTGACTAATGCTAGGAACAGATGCACTGACTAATGACCCCCTTGCTCTAGTGCTGAACAATCAGTGGAGACCACGACCCTGAAGGGACATACCTTGAGAGATGATGAATATTCTATTGAGATGCTCCCCTGGAACCTCCTCTAAAATCTCCACCCTTAAAATCCCTAACAGTGAAGAATCGAGAGAGTGCTCTATTCTGTATTCCAGGACCACAATTCCATTCCTTTCTCCTCTCCGACCCCTTCCTGCCCCCAAGGAACATTACCTTTACCTTTCTCTCTGCTAAGCTCCAAGGGCCCCTCTTTTGCTCCTATAACCTGTTTCCTGAGCCCATTTTTTTCTACCATTCACTTCCCCTACTTCTGTGACTTTCTAAATAAAATTTCTCTTAGAGTTGAAGTCTTGGCTCTGAATTCTTAGCCAGAACTCAAGTACTGAGGTTGCTGAACCAAGGTCCAGTCTGACCCTACCAGTTTAACACCTGGTGCCATTCTCACCACCAATAGAATGGCAAAGGTGAGTACTAATTTCCAGGGTTCTAGGTAGCTTAACAGTTACTGTCTAATACCTGTTCCACCCTTCTCTCCATTGAATATTGATAATGTGGTTTGAATAAGCCACTTCAGCTCATGAGTAAGCCTGATTGAGAATCCTGTTCTCTTCACCAATTATTACTTGGGAATAAGCATATTAACTAATTCTAGTCAATGAGTAATGAGGGATGGTTTGATGGAATCTTTTGGGGAAGGATTTTCTAAACACAAGCCAGGCTCCTAGTCTCATCCCCTATCTGAGGCTGTTCATAAAAAGGATGAATGAAGAACCAATTTTCTCTCTTACATGACCTTAAAAGCAGGCAGATTTGTGATGATATAAGGCTATAGTTGACAGAGTAAAGGGACAGAAAGGACCTGGGTCCCAGGTTACATTTAAGGGAGTTTAAACTGGATTTTGTCACCTGTTGAAAATATCCTGTCTGAAAGAAGGCTGAATATATTTCTCTACAATTAAGGTAGGGGCAGTCACTGGGCTCTGGATGTTATGCATGGTAGAATCTGGAATTGCATTCCAGAGAGACCTATACCCACTCAAAGATCTGTTCATGCTGACTGCCCCATGTTGTCTGTATTCTCTCCTTATTAATTGTTTAGGGAGGAATGTAAAAAACGTAATAAGAATGGTACAAATGGGACCAGACAGTTCAAATATGTACTTTTATAACTAATACAGTTTGAATACTTGAAATAATACAATTACTACCAGTTCCTGCTTTAAATTGAAATATTGCATTCAGCATCAACAGTTTTTACATCTCTTCTGTTTCTCCCCAAATTTGTTACTTGAAAATTATTCAAAATTTATCCTGAGTGCATATATTCCATCAGTTTCAGCCAGTGGATAATGATGCTGGGGCACTCACCTGGGCCATCCTACTCATGGCAGTGCCACAGATATTTCCCCAGCCATAGCCAATATTGTGGCTGAACCAGTGATTGTGGCTCTTATGACTGCAAGATTCATCTCAACAGGGAACTTTGAAAAATCAAGATTAATTACAAGCCCTAGAGGGTACGTGGCATGACTGGAGCCACATAGCAAGGTCACAGGTAGAGAGAGAGGAAGAGAAAGAACAGACCTGAGACTCTGCCTTTACTGAAGTCAAGAGTGGGATGCTTAAACTTCTATGGAGGTATTCTTTACTGGCAAATTTAAAATGTAAGAGCAGGGATTAGGGAGCCTGAAGGGGAAAGTGGGTGGCTCTGGTGGTCAGTTATCTGCATTACTCAGGGCTTTCTGAAAGGAGAACTCATGGATAGGGTGACCTGTTTCCTTAACTAGTTGGTTAGCTAGTAGCTCTGTCTTACAGCAGGCAGTATGTTTATTTGATGTCTTTGAAATTGTCACCTCAGCAATTAAAAGTTTAATGTCAGGTGCTGACATTACAATAAAAAATGTTGTTGTCAGGCACTTACACTACAGTGCAAACTGTCCCCAAGTCCATGTTTCCAATGTTGCTTCTCAACTAACTGAATCTGCAGTTTCAGACCCATATCTTGGGAAACTTATTAAAAATACAGTGTTGTAGCCTTACCCCAGACCCTTGAAGAAATATCTCTGAAGGTTGACTAGTTATCTATATTTTTCAAATCTCCATGTGTAACTGAATGCAGGTCACTCCATGCCTCATTGAAATCCAACACTCAAGAGGCAGGTGCTGATGTAGAAGAAAGTAGTTTATTTTCAGGTGCCAGCTATCTGGAAGATGGAGGACTTATGTATCAAAGCCCAATTCCCTGGGAAGATGGGGGACTCTTGTCTCAGAGCTCATCACAACATCTCAGTAAATGCAGAGGTTTTTATAAGGAGGGAGAGGGAAACAGAAGAAAGAGGTCAAGGGAGAGAATTGAAAAGTTCTCTACCTGCAGGCAAGCACAGTTTATTCTGATAAGCAAGTGATGGTCTGGTGTGCTTTATCCTGGTTTAGTAATCCTGGCTTCACATCATCCTGGCTTCATGTCATCCTGCATTCACATTGAAGATCAAAAATTCTCCTGGAGCTGGAATGCCTAAAGGTCTGAGTCTATCTTTTGAAACTAGTTCCTAGGATTCTTATACAAACATACTGTTTATCTACAAGCTACATATTCGTCAGAGTCAGCATTTATAGAAACAATGTCAAAAGAATGGTGGGGTGGGTCACAATTCCCTACTGTTACACTTGGGTGACTCTGATGCATAGGTGGGTGAATGGGTAAATATATGATTCTCCACCAGATTCAATGAACTACAATTGATTATTGTATGTTTTTTAAAGCATTGGGCATTTTATCCCTTCAGTGCCAGTTTTGTTGTTATTGTTGCTATTTTCTTTATTCAATGTTAAACTTCTCCATGATATTTTGAGATACATGAATACTCATCTTTGCAACTTTTGCAGAACCTTCCATATGGGAAAAAAAAAGGGTATACCTATTTTTATATACAAGGATATAACACTGTTTGATATAAGTCCCAAATTTCTTGTCAGCTTAAAGTAAAAGATATGGGTGATGCCTATTTTTTTTTGTCTATTCATCACTGACTCTCATGATTTTAATATAACATATCCTGTCTTCCTTATGTGAACACATACCAGACTTGAGCTGATGAGACTAGCCTTAGGGTTTGGGTTAAGAGGTAGACAAAATTTAAGCCAGGATAACAAAGAGCTTCTCTGGAATCTTTTTAACTGAATCTGATGGAGAGGGTGAGTAGATTTTCTCTCTTTCTGGGCCTAGATAAGTTAGAAGAATGAGTTTAGAATTGCTTGTGGTCCATTGCCTGCTCTGTGGAGATCTATCATTCAAGAAGAGGAGGAAAGCTGACTCAAAGAAAGCCAACAGAAAGAGCAGGAGAAACTGAAATGGTTAGTCAGTACCTGGTGAAATTGTCCTTAAGGCCAGTTCCACGGCTACTATTCTATGTTTTTGTTATATTCTCTTTTTCTTCACAAGCTTATTTTAATTAGTTTCTGTTACTTATAACTATGACTTTTGACTTACATCACATGAAAGGAAAACTGGGACCAGGTAGCCCTCAGCTCAACTGAGTTTTTTCCCCAAACAAAACATTGAAGGCATTCTGATCTTACACTAAGATGAAAGAACAAGAATAGTTCCCAAGCCACACAAGTGCATTTGATGTTTGACAGTGAATCCTTTATTGTACCAGTTTTAAGTAGAAAATTTATATCAGTATTTGTCCCCTTTTTTGGTGCCTATCTGAATTCTGATGCTGTCTAATCATGCATCAGAAATGCATGATTATATTTAAGAGATACTCATATTAACTGTTATAAGACCTTTTGTTGAGAGCATTATTGAATTATGGCCTATAAAATTAGTTAATATTTCTATCTTGGTATCAGACTGGTGAATTAAATATAGATATAATGATGAACATAACCCCTGCATTCTTTCCTTTTTGAGGGCCACAATAATCTGTCCCTTTCTACATGAGATGTGGGGATGTTTTTGATTCACCATCTTTCTGAAGGTGGAAGCTATTTCAGGGGTTTCAAATGAAAAAAAAAAGGAAGGAAGGAAGGAAGGAAGGAAGGACACAGAAGACAGATGGCAGAAGACAATGGACCACTGAAAAGGTAATAAAGCAGTGGCCACAACCTCTATCCCAGATGCTATATCACAGGTAATGTGAGAACAGATCAATGTGATAGGAGGCTATTGACCTGATGAATGAGTGCTTTTCAGTCCCCATCCAGAAGAAGAATCCCATTTCTAGTTTTGCCTCAGGGCTATGTTAATTTTTCTGCTGTCTATCGCAATGTATCATCTGGATGTTTTATAGACCATCCCACTGGTTTACTCTATCAATGTCATGATGTTTATTACCATTTACTAGAATGCACTGTTAAGGTACACGTGGGCTAGTGAATTGGAAAGAAAAACCCTGTAAAGTTTGAGGCAACTATCACATTAATGAAGTCCAATGACCTGGGAAATGTCTGGACATTTCTTCCAAAGGAAAGGCCAAGTTATTCAAGTTTTCATCTGCTCCCACTAAAACACACACACACACACACACACACACACACACACACACACACACAACACATAGTGTTTAGAAGTCCTCTTTGGGTTTTGAAGCTAGCAATTTTGCTTCAATTCATATATCAAGTGACTATAATGGTTGCCACTTTTAAAAGGGGAATTAATAAGAGGCAGGTTCTGCAGCAGGTCCATACAGGGATATAAATAGGCCTGTTTCTTGGACCATGTAACCTGGCAGATCCCACAGAGATATCTGTGGAACACAAAAATTACAAGTCCCAGATGGAGAGTGACAATGCAGTCTCCTAGTGTTCTGCAACAAAACCATGCTTCTGCTGAAAAAAATTAGACACCAGTGGGAAAGTAGTTCTTGGCATGCTGTTAGGCATGTCTGGTAGAAATAGGGTAGGTGACCATGGGTCATCACCCAAAATATCTGTGACTGAAGCCATGCATAATGAGTTGGGTAAACATACCTATCATCCCCCAAAGTTTCCTCATGTTCCTTTGAAATCCCGTCCCTCTCTTTTTCAAGGGGCACACACTGATCTGCTTTCTGTCACTCTAAGTTAATTTGCAGTTCCTAGAATTTTATATAAAATCATATAATAGGACTGTTTTTTGTCTGGCTTTGTTAATGCAGCATATTTTTTTGAGATTTATCCATGTTGTTGTATGTATCAATGGTTCATGTTTATTTTATTGCTGAGTTTTCCATTGTATGAAGATACCACCAAGTGTTTATCCATTCACCTCTTAATGGATATGCCAGTTGATTACATTTTTTACTATTCTGAATAAAGTTATTATGAATATTGTTTTACAAGTCTTTGTATGGACTATATTTATTTTTCCTAAATAAATATCTAGAATTTAAGTGGCTGGATCATATGGGAGGTATAAACTAAACTATTTAAGAAACTGTCAGTTCTTTTAATGTGTTTATATCACTGTAAATTCCCACCAGCAGCGAGTGTGTGAGAACTGTCTTTTCCACATCCTTCACAACACTTGCTATGGTCAGCATTCATAAGTAGAGCCATTGTAATAGGTGCTATCTTATTATGGGTTTTAATTTGAATTTCTATAATAAATAATATTATTGAACATTTTTATATGCTTGTTTGCCATCTTCTCTGACAAACTTTGTTCAGAATTATTATAATTCTAGATGTGAGAGATTTTTAAAAATTATATATAGAATTTAAAATGTTTTCTCCCTAATTGTGACTTGGATTTCCATTTTTAATTTTGATAAAGTTAAATTTATGAACTTTTTTCAATGGATTGTGTTTTGGTGTCATATCTAAGAAATCTTTGACAATGCAAAGTCACAATGCTTTTCACCTTTTTTATTTGACAAGTTTTGTAGATTTAGGTTTTGCATTGAAGTCTTAGATTCATTTTGAATTAATGATGATAAGCTATATAAAATATGATTTGAACTTTATGATTTTTCCTATGAATATCCATTTTTATAGCCCTATTTATTAAAAAGACTACCCTTTGTCCACTGAACTGAGTTTGCACCTCGGTAAAAAATCAGTTGTCTATAAAGAAGTGGGTCTGTTTCTAGATTTGTTATTTACTTCAGTTGATCAAATTCTTTATCAAGACAACAATGTCTTGCTGTCTTGAATGTTGTAGCTTTATAAGTACTGACATCAGATGGTGTTAGTACCCCAGTTTTGTTCCTTTTTTAAAACGCTGTTTTAGCTATTCTAGATACATTGTAATTTTATATGAATTTTGGAATCAGCTTTTCAATTTAAAAAGTATTTTCTGGGATTTTGACTGGGATGTAATAATTCAATGTACAGACCAACTTTGGGAGAAGTTATATTTTAGAAATATTAATTCACCAGTGAACATGATATGTTTTATCATTTATTTAGATCTTCTTTAATTTCTATCAGCAATGTTTACTAATGTAGAGTATATTAGACATACATATTTTGTCAGATTTATCCTTGTTTTTTATCAAATTTAATTTCCAATGTTCATTTATAATATGTAGATAGAAAGACAATTGGCTCCCTGGCTAGCGTAGCTCAGTGGATTGAGCGTGGGCTGTGAACCAAAGTGTCGCAGGTTGGATTCCCAGTCAGGGTACATGCCTGGGTTGCCGGCCATGACCCCCAGCAACCGCACATTGATGTTTCTCTCTCTTTCTCTTTCTCCCTCCCTTCCCCCTCTAAAAAATAAATAAATAAAATCTTAAAAAAAAGAAAGACAATTGAATTTATACATTGATTTTTATCCTGTCATGTTGCTAAATACATATATTAACTTGAATATTTTTGTATATTTCATCAGGTTTTCTATACAGAAACTCATGTTGCCTGAAAATAAAGAGAGTTTTCCTTCTTCAACCACAATCTGGATGCCTTTTATTTCTTTTCCTTGCCTGGCTGCACTGGCTGGAATCTCCAGCACAATGTTGAATAAAAGTGGTGAGAGTAGACATTCTTTGAGGGAAAGTATTCAGTCTTTTATTACTAAGTATGATAATAGCTTTAGGTTTTTCATATTTTCCTCTTATCAGGTTAAGGCAGTCCCTTTTTATTTCTAGTTTGCTACAGGTTTTTTTTTTTTAATCAGCAATGAATCTTAGATTTTGCCAAATGCATTTTTCTGCCTATATCAAGCAAATAATATGGCTTTTTAGTTTGTTAATATGGGCAATTACATTGCTTAATTTTCAAATGTTAGACCAACCTTTCATTCCTAGGATAAACTCCATTGATTTGATTATCAGTTTATATAGATTAGATTTGATTTACTGAAATTTTGCTTAGAATTTTCATACCTATTTTTCAAAGGGATATTGGTCTGTGTTTCACTTTTTCTATAAAGTATTCATCTTGTATTGGTGTCTGGTGGTGCTGGTTTATGTAATGCGCAAGGAAGTATTCCTTCTTTGATTTCATTTTCTTTTCCAACTTTAATTCTTTTTTACTGAGACTTAATGATTACCACAATAAACCTAGTTAACATTCATCACCATACATAGCTACAGACTTTCTTCTTCTTTTTTAAGTATATTTTATTGATCATACTATTATAGTTTTCCCAATCTTCCCCCCTTTTATGCCCCCTCTACCCTGCACTCCCAGCCCTCCAGCATTCCCAGCTTTTAGTTCATGTCCATGGGTTTTACATATAAGTTCTTTGACTTCTCTGTTTCCTATACCATTTTTAACCTCTCCCTGTCTATTTTATGCCTACCAATTCTTCTTCTTATTCCCTGTACATTTCTCCCATTCATCCCTTCCCCCTTCCCACTGAAAAACCTCCATGTGATGTCCATTTCTCTGATTCTGTTCCTGTTCTAGTTGTTTGCTTAGTTTTTGTTTTCATTTTTTTTTAGATTTGGTTGTTAATAGTTGTGAGCTTTTTTAGGTTCAGTTTTTGATAGTTGTGAGTTGTCATTTTACTGTTCAGGGTTTTTTATCTTCTTCTATTCCCTACATAAGTCCCTTTAACATTTCATATAATAAGAACTTGATGATGAATTCCTTTAACTTGACCTTATCTGGGAAGCACTTGATCTGCCCTTCCATTCTAGAGGATAGCTTTGCTGGATAGAGTAATCTTGGTTGTAGGTCCTTGCCTTTTATAACTTCAAATACTTCATTCTAGCCATTTCTTGCCTGCAAGATTTCTTTTGAGAAATCAGCTGATAGCCTTATGGGAACTCCTTTGTAGGTAATGCTCTCCTTTCTTCTTGCTACTTTTAAGACTCCCTCTTTATCTTTAATCTGGGTAACTTAATGATGATGTGCCTTGGTATGCTCTTCTTTGGGTCCAATTTCTTTGTAACTCTCTGGGCTTCCTGGACTTCCTGGAAGTCTATTTCCTTTGCTAGATCGAGGAAATTTTCCCTTATTATTTGTTCAAATAAGTTTCCAACTTCTTGCTCTTGTTCTTCTTCTGGCACCCCTATGTTAGAGCATTTAAAGTTGTCCCAGAGTTTCCTCCTAAGCCTCCTAAGCCTCTCCTCATTTTTTTTTAATTCTTGTTTTTTCATTCTGTTCAAGTTGGATGTTTATTCCTTCCTTTTGTTCCAAATCATTGATTTGAGTCCCGGTTTCCTTCCCTTCATTGTTGATTCCCTGTATATTTTGCTTTATTTCACTTTGAGTAGACTTCATTTCTTCCTTCATTTTGTGACTGAGCTCAATCACTTCTGTGAACATCCTGATAACCAGGGTTTTTAACTCTGCATCACATAGGTTGGCTATCTCCTTATTGCTTAGCTCTTTTTCTGGAGTTTTGATCTGTTCTTTCATTTGGGCCATATTTCTATGTCTTGGTGCACCTGTTATGTTGTAAGAGGGCAGGGCCTTTGGTATTCACCAGGGCCAGCCAACCCTCTTTGCTGTGTTGTGGTGCTGCCTGTGGTGGAGGGGTCAGAGAGGGAACAATACAGCTCACTTCCTCCACTCTAGCCCCACTTTCCAATGAACTCTTTCATGTCAGTATGAGAGTTTCTCCTACCATGACCACCCCACAGTAGTTAACAGCTAGCTTTGAGTCTTTAGTTTCCCATTCAGCCAACCCTGCCTTCCCCACACAATCCACCCCTTGCAGTGAGTCCTCTCTGCTCACCTGCCTGACTCCATCCCTCCTGCCCATCTGAATGAATCTTTATTGAACTCTTTGGTTGTCAGAGTTCCATGCAGTTTGATTTTCCAGCACTTCTGTTTGTTTATTGTTTTTAGGTTGGTTGTTATCCTTCTTTTGGTTGTGTGAGGAAGCAAAGTGTTTCTATCTACACCTCTATCTTGGCCAGAACCCCCAAACTTTATTCTTCCAATGAGAACTTTTAAAAACTATTCCCTTAGCAACTTTCAAAACATATGATACGATATTATTAACTGAGTCACCATACTGTACATTCCATCCCAGGACTTTATTCTATAACTGGAAATTTGTACCTTTTGGACATCTTCACTCATTTAGCCCACCCCTCACCCCCAACTACCAATCTGTCCTCTGTATCAACATGTTCATTTTTGCTTGTTTGGGGGGCATATTTTTTATTTGGGTTTTAGATTATACAAATCCATACATATATATACAAATACGTATACATATAATATATGTTTTACTCTGACATACTTAACATAATGCCTTCAAAGTTTATCCATATTGTCACAACTGGCAAGATTTGCATCTGTTTTATGACTGAACAATATCCCATTTTCTTTATTTATTCATCCATCAGTGGACATTTAGGTTGTGTTCATGTCTTAGCTATTGTAAATAATGCTGCAATGAATGTATATCTTTTTGAGTTAGTAATTTCATTTCCTTCAGATAAAAGCCTAGAAGTAGAATTATGGATCATAAAGTAATTCTATTTTACCCTTTTCAATCTTCTAAAGTTTTTCTGTAGAATTGGATTATGGATTTTTAAACAGTTTATGGAATTCACTGGTGAGTCTATCTATTTCTAGATTTTCCTATGAGCATGTTTTCAGTCCAGTTTCTTCAGACTATCTATTTGTTCCTGAGTAGGCTTTGGGAAGATCGTGTCTTGCATATATATAGCATTGGAGAGTAGAAAGGAAATAGGATTTGGATGTGGAAAAGGATACTGGTTTTCAGTCTTAGCTCCACTCATAGCTATATAATTCTAAGAATTATTTTATTTCCTTTTGGTCCGGTTTCCTATTCTCTATAAAATGCATATAATAACAATAGATGTTGTAAAAAGCTATTGATAAATGTATGCAGTGCTAATGTATGAGGAACCTAATATGGGCCCAGGCTACTTACTGTACTCAGTGGTTATGCACATAATATAAATTTTCTCATTGAACCTTCTAGGGGTAGGTCTTCTTGACTCTGAAGTCCAGGTTCTGAATGCTTTCCCAGATGCAGGGCTTTATCTTCATGCAGAGTGTGAGTATTAGAGAGCCTATCTAGGGCTCCACATGGACCTGGGGCACTACTATACTTTTAGTAAAACTGGCAATTCTTAAAGGACTGGCAATCCTTAGTCAGCGAATACAAAACACTGTATTAGTTAGAGTTCTTAATTTCAAGTCACAAAACCCAAGATCAGTTAAAGCTGGAAAGGATTTTGTTGAAGGGTGTTAGCACAATTCCAGCCTCTCTGGAATGGCCAGACAGGCGGGCTTAGAATCATCACAGCTAGGGACATAGCCATCAAAGAGCCTATGGCTCATACCACCACTTTCACTAGAAATGGTCTTGCAGGCTTCTTTATTGCTGTCTTCTTCACTGAAGTTTCTCATTGGTGTGCCTGATTGGGAAGCCTATACTACATGAGGCCTAGATCTCAAGGGAGGTGGAAGGTGAATTTCTGGCTTACCTTGGACATGTGGGACTTATAGGGTAAGAAATTCTTCAAATATTAGATGGACATTCAAATATACTGAGCATGGCCTTTACTGGGAGGCTCAGTTAGTTAGAGTATCCTCCCCTTACACCAAGGTTGGGGGTTCAATTCCTGGTCAGGGCACCTACAAAAGTTAACCAGTAAATACATAAATAAATGGAACAACAAATCAAGGTGTCCTCTCTCTCTCTCTCTCTCAAATGAATAAATAACATTAAAAAACACTGAACAGCCTCAAAATGTGACAAATGTTCTCTAGGATGACATAAAAATCACCATGGTGCATTAGAAGCATAATAGAGCACAGTTTCTTTTTCAACATTGTATCAGGAGAACAACAACAACAAAAAGACAGCCAGTGCAATGAGTTTCATCAAGCACAATGTAATTTTGCTACTTCTAAGAATTTCTTGGAGCATTAAAGCTAATTTTCTTATATTGGAGTTATGTGTGGTAGCACAAAGAAGGCTATTTATTTCTTCCTAGGCTTAAAAGAGTTATGGGCAACTGACACTGTTTGGGGAGCAAGGTAACAATTGTACCTTCATTGTCCAGACAACCAGAACCCTAGTAAGACTAGGAATTTCAGAAATAACTATGAGTGTGTGTGTGTGTGTGTGTGTGTGTGTGTAATCTCATAAATACACATTATAAATTATAATATAATATAAAATATATATTGTAATCTTATAAATATATTATATTATATATATACACACACAATGTAAGATGACATATTTTAAACAAAAAAATGAAATTATTTTTATGTATTATAACTTATCTTCTATTTCACCTATTCTTTTTATTTCTTTTCCTATGTTTCCACATGTTAGGCAATTTATTAGTCACTAATAACAGTTCTAAGATGTTCTAGAAGGAAATTATTTTATATTATATTGCACTAACTATCCAAAAGTCAAGAGCAATGCAATCATTGCCTTTCCCTTCCCTTTCATTAGCTCTTTGTCCTTATTTTCCTCAAGTCAAGGAAAACAAAGAAACACTAAGTTAGGTATGTTAAACATATATTTTTATTCCAATTATTTTCCTGTAGCAGGCTTATGCCTCTACTCATTTCTAGGATATGCACAGTTGATATTTAAGCTACAATCCATAGAAGTTTTAATTATCACTTGTATTCTACAAACTTCCAACTCTTAATAAATGAGTGCATAATTTTTAAGGAAAGTAGAGACTTTTCCCCCCAAAATTACTTCATAGCCCTGTAAAATAGTCATGGGCAGTTATTTTATTTTTATGAAAATAGAGGTATATTATATATAATTGTAATGGGGTGCAACCAGGAGCCCCCAAAGAGGGGTTTGTAATGGGGTCCATAATTTGGGGTGTCCAGGAAATATAAAAAAAAATATAGGATATCCCCACCTCCACAAGTCTGGACTGGGGGATGGGACACATGGAACAGGGCCATTGAGAGTTATTTTCCATATCAAGAGTTGGAAAGCTTCACACCTGATATGCAAAAATGGTTATTTTAGATATCTAGAACAGCTGGCTAGCTTCATGGATATGTTAAGGAGTTGTAGCCATGCTTTGAGCCGGGGAGATGGGAACAACTTCAATCCATGATGTAACTGGAATGCAGCTCTCCCTGGTTATAGTGCCTGCCTGAGAGCTTGGAGATAGCTTGCTCCACACCATGGGGCCATGCCTGCCTGGACTAACTATGGCAGCCAAGAAAGGCTGGAAAAATACAGGAATGCTAGCAGGTGTAGCTGATTGTTGGAGGAGTCAGAAATGGGGTTTCAAAGGAAGACTCGCACCAGGATTTAAACCCAGATGCAGCATCCATGCACGTTAAAACCACATGGTTTTGGGGTTCCCTTTACCACTGGCTTAGGGAGCAAGAGAGCAAGATGTAGCAGACCTGCAGAGCTCCCTCATAGTGGTTCAGAAGTGTTGGGAACTTCCCTGCCTTGTTTCAGAAGCTGTAATCCCCCATAGCTAAGGCCAAATTAAAAGACCTTGGGACCATAAGACACTAAGGAGACAAAACTTATCTTTCTGGCAGGAGCACATCCTCTGCCTCCTTTGCTACACCCTGCTTGGATCCTAGAGGATGGCTGGATAGTCAATGATGGGTAAGACTCCTTAAGGGAGGAACAGCCTAAGACAGGCACAGTCTCAAAGGGGCCATCAGGGAAGGACTTAGGGGACTATAGAAAAGGGGTGATGGACCTTCACCCCTTGGTTTTGTTATAGCCTGAGTCCTCATTCTATCTGTAAGAAGTCTCCTAGTCTCTTGGCTGCCTTACTTCCACTGTCTGACTTAAGCCTAAAACAATGCCGGAGGTGGGAGTGGGCATGGCCCTGTGCTGGAATCGGCAGTTCCCTGGGGTGGGGGGGGGGGAGGGGGAGGGGATCAGGCCTAAGAAAGAATGCATAAGATTCTGTGAAACTTGCTTTGCTAAGAATGCCCTCAATTTAAATGTTAAGGGTTTAAGCATGAAATGAGCTTGTTTCCCAAAGTTTTATAGCCCTTTGGCGTCACTCCATCTATCTGACCCTGACTCAGAAAAAACTCTTATAGTTCTTTGAATGTTATCTATTCCTTGATCATAACTGCCTGACAATGATTGATGACCTTTACATATACACCCCATATTCATATGCAAACTAAAAGCCCATTGAGAGAGAGGCTCCATGCCTTTCTCTCTGACAGACAGGTCAGCCTTTCCTCCCCAAGAAGATCATGTCTTCGTAGACTTATTCTCATCCACAGCAGCTGGGGGAGCTTTGTGAGCAAAGATCCCCACCCCCCCCATGGAAGAACTCAGGAGAGACATTTCAGGACTAGGGATGGGTATGATGCAAGACCTTGCATGGAAGGAAAGGAGCAAGAGGACTCACTGGTGGGCCATAAGAAGGTGACAGACTTCTGGCCAAGATGGAGGCATAGGTAGACACACTGTGCCTCATCACACAATCAAAATATGGACAGCAACAATTTAGAAACAAAATAACAATCAGAACTGACAGAAAATTAAACTGTATGGAAATCTGACAACCAAGGAGTTAAAATAGACACATTCATCCAGACAGGTAGGGGAGGCGGAGTTGGGCAGCTGGGCGGAGAGGGGTTTCGACAAAAAAGGTGTGGCACCGGGTGCACAAGGGAGCAGTTGACAACCCCGGGCATGCAAGATAGCAGCGGGCAAACCTGGGACTTGGGGTGGCAATGGGCAGACCCAGCAACGTGGAGATTGTGAAGCGGGGCATGGTGTGCAAGGTGGCTGGCTGACCAGGCGGTCCCACATTCACGTGCAGATAAACCAGGCGAAACTGGGGAGCCAGACAGACCACATACCCCAGGTCCCAGGGTGGGAAAACAAAGCCTCAAAAACACCAATTGAAAACACCTGTAGGGGTTGAGGTGCCAGGAGAGACTCCCAACCTCACAGGAGAGTTTGTTGGAGAGACCCATGGAGTCCTAGAATGTACATAAGCCCACCCACACCAAAATCAGCACCAGAAGGTCCCAGTTTGCTTGGGGGAAGCGGCAGAAGGGACTGAAATCTGACAGAGAGAGGAGCAAGTGCCATTGTTCCCTCTCAGACCCTGCCCCCACATATAGTGTCACAACCCAGCCATGTGGATTGACCTGCCCTGGTGAATACCTAAGGCTCTGCCCCACATATGTAACGGGTATGACAAGACAAAAAAAAAATGGCCCAAATGGAAGAACAGCTTAAAGCTCCAGAATAAGTACAACTGAGCGATGAAGAGCTAGCTGACCTATCAGATGCACAGTTCAAAGCACTAGTCAGGGTGAGATCAGGATGCTCCCAGAAGTGGTTGAATTTGATGGCAAATTAGATGAAAAAAAAATGAAGGCTATGCTAAGTGAAATAAAGGAAAATGCACAGGGAACCAATAGTGATGAGAAGAAAATTGGAACTGAAATCAATGGAGTGGACCAGAAGGAAGAAAGAAACAACCAAACAGAAAAGAATGAAGAAACAAGAATTCAAAGAAATGAGGAGAGGCTTAGGAACCTCCAGGACATCATTAAATGTTCCAACATCCAAATTATAGGGGTACCAGAAGGAAAAGAGGAAGAGCAACAAGTGGAAAACTTATTTGAACAAATAATAAAAGAAAACCTCCCTTATCTGGCAAAGGAAATAGATTTTCAGGAAGTCCAGGAAGCTCAGAGAGTCCCAAAGAAGTTGGACCCAAGGAGGAACACACCAAGGCACATCATAATTACATTACCCAAGATTAAAATGAAGGAAAGAATCCTAGAAGCAGCAAGAGATAAGGAGACAGTAACCTACAAAGGAGTTCCCATCAGACTGTCAGATGATTTCTCAGAAGAGACCTTACAGGCAAGAAGGGGCTGGAAAGAAGTATTCTAAGGCATGAAAGGCAAGGATGTACATCCCAGATTACTCTATCCAGCAAAGCTTTCATTTGGAACAGAAGGGCAGATAAAGTGCTTCCCAGATAAAGTCAAGTTAAAGGAGTTCATCATCACCAAGCCCTTATTTTATGAAATGTTAAAGAGACTTATCTAAGGAAAAGAAGATAAAAACATGTATAGTAAAATGACAGCACACACAATTATTAACAACCACACCTAAAACAGAAACAAACTAAGCAATCAACTAGAACAGGAACAGGAACACAGGAATGGAGATCAGATGGAGGGTTATCAAAAGAGGAGTTGAAGGAGGAGAGAGGGGAAAAAAAAGGTACAGAGAATAAGTAGCATAGATTGTAGGTAGAAAATAGACAGGGGGAAGGCAAGAATAGTGTGGGAAATGTAGGAGCTTAAGAACCTCTGACACCTGGACATGAGCTAAAGGGGGATGGGAATGTGGTTGGGAGAGGGTGTGCAAGGTGGAGGGGAATGAAGGGGGGAAAATGGGACAACTGTAATAGCATAATCAATAATATATATATTTTTTTAAAGGCCCCAGTGGGTTTGGATTAAGAATTGGCGATCCCAGTGACACAGTTCATGGTGCTGGGAACTGCAAGAAGCCTGCCATCCTAGTGCAGATTATTAGGAAGAATGCGGAGCTAGCTGAGCCACATACTTCTATTTTTTCCTGAGATATGGTACAAAGTTTGGGCTCTTGCAGTTTCTATGAATTTTTCAAGAAATTCATGAGGTCAGTGCTTGCTTCGGCAGCACATATACTAAAATTGGAAAAATACAGAGATTAGCATGGCCCCTGACCAAGGATGACATGCAAATTCGTGAAGCGTTCCATATTTTTCTAAAAGAATATACCTCCACCAAACCAGCTCTGTAAGAGATTCTAAAGGGACTGCTTTAAGGAAGGGAAGGAAAAGAGAGAGAGAGAGAGAGGAACACACGTACATACAAGACAATGAATAAGTACCTATCAATAATAACCTTAAACGTAAATGTATTAAATGCTCCAATCAAAAGACATAGAATAGCTGAATGGATAAGAAAAAATGACCCACATATATGCTGCCTACAAGAGACCCACCTCAGGAAAAAAGACCTGCACAGGCTGAAAGTGAAGGGCTGGAAACAAATCTTCCAAGCAAATGGACAGGAAAAAAAAGCCAGAGTAGCAATACTCATATCAGACAAAATAGACTTCCAGAAATGGTCCATAAAGAGAGACCCAGAAGGTCACTTCATAATACTCAAGGGAAGAATCTACCAAGAAGACAGAAATATTGTAAATATATATGCACCCAACATGGGAGCACCGAAATACATAAAGAAAGTCTTAGAGGACTTCAAGAAAGATATGGACAGCTACACAATTATAGTGGGAGATTTTAACACCCCGCTATCAAAAATGGACAGATCTTCCAAACAAAATATCAACAAAGGTATTGTGGCATTGAACAATACCCTTGATGAAATGGACTTTCCTTATATACACAGAGCCCTCCATCCAAAAGAAGCTAAATACACATTCTTTTCAAATGTACACGGAACATTTTCTTTTCTTTTTTTTTTAAGATTTTATTTATTTATTTCTGGAGAGGGAAGGGAGGGAGAAAGAGAGAGAGAGAGAGAAACATCAATGTGCGGTTGCTGGGGGTCATGGCCTGCAACCCAGACATGTACCCTGACTGGGAATCGAACCTGCGACACTTTGGTTCACAGCCCACACTCAATCCACTGAGCTACGCCAGCCAGGGTACATTTTCAAAGATTGACCACATGATAGGACACAAAACAAGCCTCAACAATTTCAAGAAAATTGAAATCATACCAAGCATTTTCTCGAACCACAAGGGACTGAAGCTAGAAACCAACCCCAAGGAAAAAAACCCAAAGCACTCAAAATCATGGAGATCAAATAGCATGCTATTAAACAATGAATGGGTCAAGAATGATATTAGGGAAGAAATCAAAAGGTTTCTGGAAACAAATGAAAATGAACTCACAACAACCCAAAACTTATGGGACACAGCCAAGGCAGTCCTGAGAGGGAAGTTCATAGTGATACAGGCCCACCTAAAAAGGTTAGAAACATTCCAAACAAACAACCTAACCCTATGTCTACAAGAACTTGAGGAACAACAACAAAGACAGCCCAGAGCAAGCAGAAGGAAGGGAATAAGCAAGATCAGAGCAGAATTAAATGACATAGAGACTAAAAGCACAATTCTAAGGATCAATGAATCCAAGAGCTGGTTCTTTGAAAATATAAACAAAATTGACAAGCCTTTAAGCAGGCTCATCAAGAAAAAAAGAGAGAAGATCCAAATAAACACAATCAGAAATGAAAGAGGAGAGATTACAACTGATACCACAGAAATACAAAAGATTGTAAGAAATTACTACAAAGAGCTGTATGCCAACAAATTTGAAAACCTAGATGAAATGGATAACTTTCTAGAAAAATATAATCTTCCAAAACTCAATGAAAAAGAAGCAGAAAGCCTGAACAGACCAATAACAACAAAAAGAAATTGAAGCAGTAATCAAAAAACTCCCAATACACAAAAGCCCTGGACCAGATGGTTTCACAGGAGAATTCTACAAAGCATTTAAGGAAGAGCTAACCCCTATCCTTCACAGACTATTCCAAAAAATACAAAAAGATGGGAGACTCCTAAACTCTTTTTATGAGGCCAACATCATCCTAATTCCAAAACCAAATAAAGACACAAGAAAGAAAGAAAACTTCAGGCCAATATCACTGATGAACATTGACACTAAAATCCTCAACAAAATACTGGCAAACCGCATCCAACAATACATTAAAAAGATGATACACCATGAGTAGTGGGATTCATTCCAGGGATGCAAGGATGGTACAATATTCTAAAATCAGTAAATGTAATACATCACGTAAACAAAAGCAAAGACAGAAACCACATGATCATATCAATTGATGCAGAAAAAGCATTTGATAAGGTACAGCACCCATTCATGATAAAAACACTCGGCAAAGTGGGAATAGAGGGAGCATTCCTCAACATAATAAAGGCCATGTATGAGAGACCTACAGCCAATATCATACTCAATAGGCAAAAATTGAAATCTTTTCCACTAAGATCAGAAACAAGACAAGGCTGTCCACTTTCACCACTTCTATTCAATATAGTACTGGAAGTTTTAGCCACAATGATCAGACAAGGAAAAAGAAATAAAAGACATCCAAATTGGAAAGGAGGAAACAAAACTGTCACTGTTTGCAGATGGCATGATAGTGTACATAGAAAATCCTATAGACTCCACCAAAAAACTGCTTGACCTAATAAATGAATTTGCTAAAACAGCGGGATACAAAGTCAATATCCAGAAATCAAAGGCATTTCTGTACACCAACAATGAAACTGCAGAAACAGAGATCAAGGAAAAAATTCCATTTGAAATAGCAAAAAGAAAAATAAAATACCTAGGAATAAACCTAACCAAAGAGGTCAAAGACCTGTATTCAGAAAACTACATAACACTGAGGAGAGAAATCAAGGAAGACAAACAAATGGAAACATATACCGCATTCATGGATTGGAAGAATGAATATCATCAAAATGTCCATACTACCCAAAGCAATTTACACATTCAATGCAATTCCTATTAAAGTACCAATGGCATATTTCACAGACATAAAACAAACACTTCAAAAATTTACATGAAATCATAAACGACCCTGAATAGCTGTTGCAATTTTGAGAAAGAAGAGTAAAGTAGGAGGGATCACAATACCTGACACTAAACTATACTACAAGGCCACTGTAATCAAAACAGCCTGGTACTGGCATAAAAACAGGCACATAGACCAGTGGAAGAGAACAAAGAGCCCAGAAATAAACCCAAGTCTCTATGGTCAATTAATATTTGACAAAGGAGGCAGCAACATAAAATGGAGTAAAAATAGCCTCTTCAACAAATGGTGTTGGGAGAACTGGACAGCCACGTGCAAAAAAATGAAACTTGAGCACCAACTTACACCATATACAAAAATAAATTCAAGGTGAATAAAAGACTTAAATATACAACATGACACCATTAAAGTCCTAGAGGAGAACATAGGTAGGAAAATCTCAGATATTTCACGCAGAAACTTTTTTACTAACTTGTCCCCTAGGCAAGGGACATAAAGGAAAGAATAAGCAAATGGGACCTCATCAAAATTAAAAGCTCTGCACAGCTAAAGAAAACAGTATCAAAATTAAAAGAGAACCAACTGTATGGAAAAACATATTTGCCAATGATACCTCAGACAAGGGTTTAATCTCCAAAATACATAAAGAACTTACACTACTCCACTCTAAGAAGACAAGGAATCTAATTAAAAAATGGGCAAAGGACTTGAACAGACACTTCTCCTAGGAGGACATACAGAAAATCCAAAGGCACATGAAATGATGTTCAATATCGCTAGCTATTAGAGAGATGCAAATGAAAACCACAATGAGATACCACTTCACACCAGTCAGAATGGCCATCATAAACAAAGCAACAAACAACAAGTGTTGGAGAGGTTGTGGAGGAAAGGGGTCCCTAGTGCACTGTTGGTGGGACTGCAGACTGCTACAACCACTATGGAAAGCAGTATGGAACTTCCTCAGAAAACTAAAAATGCATCTGCCTTTTGACCCAGCAATTCCACTGCTGGGACTCTATCCTAAGAATACTAAAACACCAATCCGAAAGAACCTATATATCCCAATGTTCATAGCTGCACAATTTACAATAGCTAGATGCTGGAAGCAACCAAGATGCCCATCAGTAAATGAATGGATCAAAAAACTATGGTACATTTACACAATGGAATTCTATGCAGCAGAAAGAAAGAAGGAGCTCCTCCCCTTTGCAACAGCTTGGATGGAGCTGGAAAACATTATGCTAAGCAAAACAAGTGAGGCAGTGAAAGACAAATACCATATCATCTCACCTTTAACAGGAACCTAAACAACAAAACAAAGAAGCAAGCAAAATATAACCAAAGACACTGAAATAGAGGACAGGCTGACAGTGACCACAGGGGGAGAGTAGAGGGAATTTCAGGGGACATTGGGAAGGGTTCATGGGAACAAACTTAAAGGACACATGGACAAAAACTAGGGGGAGGGTGGTAATGGGAGGGAAGTGGGGAGGGTTGGGAGGGTGGGTTGGATTGGGAGTAAAAGGGAGAAAACTGTACTTGAACAATGATTAAAATAAAATTTAAAAAAATTCATGACGTCAAAGTAGATAAAAAATATAACTAAAATATTGGTTGCCTTTTTAACCATGTTGACTTTTGTATTTCACAAATGAGAAGAAATGTTAGTACCTTAGTACAAATCAAGGCAGTGGCAAAAACTGTTAAGCTGTCACTGTGCCATTCACTGCCACACATAGTTAAAAAGGTAAGTCAATCTCACTTGAAAATGGACCTGGTGAATGTGTTCGTATTATCAAGTGTCTGAAATGTGGTCCTGAATAGTTCTGGTAACATTCTGTATGGAGAAATGGGTAGTACTGCCTGCTGGAGGAGACGCGATGCCCTGTGCAAAAGCACTTGTGCGATTACTTCATCTGCAATCAATGCAATTGTTACCAAAAGAGCAACCAGCAAACTGCAGTTTCTCAGACTTTGGTTTTGGCCAAAAGTTTTCTTAAAAAATGAACTGATTCTGTTGTTTCAAAAAAAAGAAAAGATGGTATTTGTTGTCAGTGATAAAATTAAAACTTTCCATTGAAAATTAGAATTCTTGAAAAATTGTAATAGCCACTGTGAGCCTGACCTCTTCACAGTTTTAAAGAATGTATGCTGACATTTGTAATGAAAACATTTGTGAATTTCTTATATATTGTATAATGAAATGTACCAACATTTTTAAACTTAGCATGACTCTGAGTTAGTATTTCCCAAATGATGAGTGCATGAGTAACAAAATCGCATATAGATAATCAATCCATTCCAAGTGAATGACAGACTGATGGATTTTGATGTAACAAAAATTTATCTATCATAATCAGAAAAAAACTATTAAAATATTCTTGTATTTTCCAAATACCTCAGACATTTCTGTGAGACTGTAGGTTCTTCATCCTAAACATTTTGAATGTGATGCAGATATGAGAAATCAACTACACTCTATTAAGCTAGGTGGCTGCGCAAGGAAGAGGGGAACCAGTGTGATATTGCTGAGTTAAGAAGGGAAGCTATGAGTCTGGGGAGGCACAGCAGCTGTACTTCATGGACAGGGAATACCAGCAAAGAAAGAGCTTCACAAAGAAAGAGCTCGGGAGGGCCTCGTCCTTGAGCCTTTAGCTGAGTACGAATCACTGCATGAATGTAAGGAAAATACCCCATGCTGGGGAAAGACCCACTCTAAAGAAAAAGAGGAAATGAAGCTGGAGCTTACATTAGGTAGGAATATTTCCTGTTCCCAGCAGCCAGAGAGGAACACCTCATAATTCATGGGGCATCAAGTAGAGTGTTCAATATTCCACCTGGAACATTTACCAAGATGAACCATATTCTGGGCCATGAAACAAAAAGGATCCAAGTCATACAGTGTTCTCTTTCCACAATATAAATAATTTAGAGGTCAATAACAGAAAAATATTTGGAAAAATCCCCAAATATTTGAAAATTAAGTAGCATACCAAGTAGTATATGGAAAAGGGTAGGGGGAGGAATAGAACGTGTTTTTGATTTAATGAAAATTAAAATTATCTATTTAGACTGATAAGGAAGAAAAGAGATGAGTAGGTATGGTGTTTTGGGGAAAGCTAGTCTTTGGTGACTCTATATCATTGTTATCAAAGAAGATGCCAGGCCTAGGTATCCATCTTCTAGTGAATGGAGAACCAGGAGTTAAACTTGCTGGATTCTCCCTTTTCAGTCCTTTAGCCAGAGAAACAGTGCTTTACTTGCACTTAAAAACATCTATTCCTGTTGATAATTCGGAGTTGGAGGCCCTTCCAGTTCTTAATCTGGGATACCACCACCATGATATTTCTCAAAATTTCCACTCCAGCTGGTCCAGAACAAAGACTATTTCTGATCCACTGTGAGTTCTGAATATTGTTTATGTCCTTTAATTCTTCTGGATTGTTCTAGCTCAGTCAAGGGAAGTTTTCTTCCATGTGTGAATTAATTGTGCTAAGCTGAAAACTTGACATAGACCCTTAACACTCTTCAGCAGAGTACTGTGGCATATCAGTAAAGGACTCAAGGACACTGACAGTAGTGTGGTGATTGTGTTGAGGGGAAAGGTGGAAGAGGGTATAGAGGGGATAAATGGTAATGGAAAACATAAAATAAAATAGTTTTTTAAAAGGCCACTCTCAAAATGGAATGAAACAGAAAGCTGTTTCTTCAAAAAGGAATCAACAAAACTGATGAACATCTAGCGATACTGGTAAGAAGCCACTGATATCAGAAATGAAACAAGGGATTCTATAATCACTGAAGAATAGTAAATAATACTTCAAACAATTCTAAGCCTGCAACTTCAATAATTTAAAGAAAGGAGTGAATTCCTTCAAAAATGAAAAACTACCAAAACTCAGCCTACATGAAATAGATTATCTAAATAGCACTACAAATATTGATGTGCAATTTAAAGTACAATTAAGATGCTTTGTTTCATTGATTTTTCTATTGTTTTCCTATTTTTAGTTTCATTTATTTCTCTTCTTATTATCTCCTTCCTTCTACTTCCTTTGATTTTATTTTTCTCTTCTGAGAAAATCTCTTCTGTTTCTAGTTTATTAAAGTAAGAATTTAAATTAATGATTTGAGACAGTTCCTTTCATTTTATGTAGCAGTTAGTGCCATAAATTTTTCTCTCAGCATTGCTTTAGCTACAGCTTACTTGTTTTGATATGCTATATTTTTATCTGAAGGCTGATATTGTCATTACTATTTTTTGTACCACTGTCCCTTGTTTATGTTCTACTGGAAAATCAATAGAATAGTATAAACCAATTCTAGTAATTTATAATTTTTCCATTTATGCTATGACCCAGTAAAAGTTAAACACACACATATCATATGACTCAGAAATTCTGCTCTTAGGCATTTACCCCAGAGAAACAACTACACATGTCTACAAAAATCTCTGACTTAGTGTCCCATTAGTCCTATGCTTTTTTCTAAAAGCTTTGAAGTTTTGGGTTTTACATTTCAAATTAATAATTATATCAGGTGTGAAGTTTAGATTACATTTTTATATAGAAATATCCAGTTATCTCAGCACCATTTATTGAATAAATTATTCTTTTTCTACCAAATTGTCTTTGTACCTTTGATAAGAATGATTTAACCATATATCTGTGGGTCTGTTTCTAGACTTTATCCTATTGTATTAATCTATTTATTTTTATGCCAACAGCATACTGAATTGATTACTTTAGCTTTGTAATAGGAATTCAATGTGGGTAATATAAGTCCTTGAATTCTGTTATTTTTTTTTACATAGTTGTTTGGCTATATTAGAGCTTTTCCTCTCCAAATGAATTTTAGAATTAGCTTTTCAATTTCTTTTTTTATCAATTATTTTATTTTGTTTATTTTTTATTGTTGTTCAAGTACAGTTGTCTCCATTTTCCCTCTACCACTCTCCCCCCTTCCCACCAACCCCTACCTCAAAGGTATGCTGGGGATTTTCTAATCAGGGTTGCAGTGTCTCCATAAATCAGTATGGGGAGAACTGATATCTTAACCATATTGAATCATGATCTACAAACTCACAGATTTCTCCATATATTTATCTCTTTAGTTTTTCTCAGAAGTGGTGTATAGTTTTTAGTGGATAAATCTTTCACATCTTTTTGTCAGGTTTATCCCTGGGCATCTCATTTTTTATGCTGTTCACTATCTTTTTATATATGGTTGAATTCTATGTATATGATTTTTACTATGTTGTTTTTTGCATTTATGTTTATAAGGGGCATTTATTTATAGCTTTCATTTGCTTCAATATCTTTATCTGTTTTTAGTATCAAAGTAATGCTAGCCTCATAGAATGAATAGTATAATAATCCTGTAACATAATTTTGTGGAAGAATTTGTCTATAATTGCTATATTTATTCCTTAAATGGTTGGTAAAATTTGCCAATAGACTTCTGGGCCTGGAGAGGTTTTTTTTTCAACTACATTAATAAATATAGCAGAATTCAATTTCTCAAATTCTTGAGTAAGCTTGTTAGATTGTTTCCCTCAAGGAACTGGCCATTTTGTCTACATTATTGATATTTTTGTCATAAAGTTGTTCATATATTTCCCTTGTTATTCTTTTAGTATCAATATAATCTATTGTGATGTCACCCATCTCATTTCTGATGTTGGTAATTTTGTCTCATGGAGTTAAGCCACCCAAGGTGCAAGGACACTGATGAGTAAGGGTCTATTAGTGTAGCTGCCTTTCATACTCTCCTCCACACACAGGAAGTTAGTGTAAGTGACAACTGCCATATTTTTCATTAAATACCAAGAGAGACTCTTCCCAGAAGAAGAATACTTATTTTTAATACAATCCCCATTCATGTTCAGGGAGTCATTATTAAACTAAGTTGGAACAATTAAATAAACTTTGCCAAAATTATGTTTTAGAAATCCCAATATCTTCTTATTTACCACAAAAAATTATTATACATATACATTAATTAAATAAATATATTTAAAATGAATCTGTATATAAACACACTTACCCTATACATATTCAGTGTGGAAATTTCCGATCAATCATATTTACCTTAAAATAAAACTAGCAACTATGGCATTCTTGACATAATGGATACAGGCCTTTTTATAACCCTTAGGTCAGCAGCCTACAGAAATTTATAGACACATATTTTAGTTTTATTTTTTTAATTTTATTTTAATCGTTGTTCAAGTACAGTTTTCTCCTTTTTACTCCCAGTCCAGCCCCCCTCCCACCCCTCCCCACTTCCTTCCCATTACCACCCTTCCCCTAGTTTTTGTCCATGTGTCCTTTAAGTTTGTTCCCATGAACTCTTCCCAATGTCCCCTGAAATTCCCTCTACTCTCCCCTGTGGTCACTGTCAGCCTGTCCTCTATTTCAGTGTCTTTGGTTATATTTTGCTTGATTCTTTGTTTTGTTGTTTAGGTTCCTGTTAAAAGTGAGATCATATGGTATTTGTCTTTCACTGCCTCACTTGTTTTGCTTAGCATAATGTTTTCCAGCTCCATCCAAGCTGTTGCAAAGGGGAGGAGCTCCTTCTTTCTTTCTGCTGCATAGAATTCCATTGTGTAAATGTACCATAGTTTTTTGATCCATTCATTTACTGATGGGCATCTTGGTTGCTTCCAGCATCTAGCTATTGTAAATTGTGCAGCTATGAACATTGGGATATATAGGTTCTTTCGGATTGGTGTTTTAGTATTCTTAGGATAGAGTCCCAGCAGTGGAATTGCTGGGTCAAAAGGCAGATGCATTTTTAGTTTTCTGAGGAAGTTCCATACTGCTTTCCATAGTGGTTGTAGCAGTCTGCAGTCCCATCAACAGTGCACTAGGGACCTCTTTCCTCCACAACCTCTCCAACACTTGTTTGTTGCTTTGTTTATGATGGCCATTCTGACTGGTGTGAAGTGGTATCTCATTGTGGTTTTCATTTGCATCTCTCTGATAGCTAGTGATATTCAACATTGTTTCATGTGTCTTTGGATTTTCTGTATGTCCTCCTTGGAGAAGTGTCTGTTCAAGTCCTTTGCCCACTTTTTAATTGGATTCCTTGCATGGACAAATATTTTAGATAAGCCAGATACTGCCAAAGCTGGGGTGTCTTACAGTTGCTATGAAATCTTCATTGAACAATTGAGCACATCTGCAATGTACTTTCTTTAGCTCTATGTAGAGTTGTTGTGACTGCTGATGAGATTTTTATTTGGCATTTTTATTCTCTGTCCTTCTAGAGTTACAGCAATTGAATGTAAACTCTAACACTAAAAGTCTCTTTCTTCATTTTTTTTAGTTACCTCATAATGTAATGTTCTTTCTTCCCAGAGAGGATGAGGTAAGCAATGGCTTCCTCCTATAATTATCTTTTCAATTCAAATGTTTAAATAGTAGATGTTGCATAGAAAACCAGTCATCTTATAGGTATTTGTCTTTCTCATATGGTATTTGTCGTTCACCACCTGGCTTATTTCACTTAGCATAATGCTCTCCAGTTCTATCCATGCTGTCACAAAAGGAAGGAGTTCCTTCTTTCTTTAGATTGGGTCGCATTCCATTGTGGGCAGAGGGAGGTAAAAGGGGAAAAATTGGGACAACTGTAATGGAATAATAACAAAAAAGATTTAGAAAAGAAAACCAGTCATCTGACTATTTTCCTAGATATCTTAGGACGTTCTGTAGGCCTTACATTTTTAGTTTTGAGGATAATGGTCTTTCCCTAGGGTCTTCTTTTCCCTCCTGCCCTATTGAGGTGGGGTGCTTTGGTGCCTGGAGTCCTGAAGCAAGAGCTCTGTGCTCCCTCAGACCTGACATTCACTCCCTATACCACCCAGCTGCCTGATAAGGGGATTTGCATGTGGACACTCAACAGAAGCTAGTGCCCCTTTTCCTTCTTAATTCTGCAGGCAGTTTTCTTTTCACAGAAGGAATAATCCCTTTGAAAGATGATACTCGGCTGCCTTAGCAGAGAGAGCACACATTCCTAGTAACATGAGTTATGACCTCAGAGAATAATCTCTAATATTTGTTTTTCAGGGAAGCTGAGAATTTGTTGGTAGAATCCCCACCCACCACATACACCAAGATATTTTTTTTTCTCATTTAAAATACTTCAATTTATATTCTCTACTGAACTTTGGTTAGGATATAACCATTTGGGGGGATGGATTGTATTCATGATAATAATTATTAAGTAAGAGTGTACTCTTATTACCAAAGCCACACCTCACTATTCCAATATTAATTATCAAAACATAGTTTTTCAATAAATTAAAAGCTTAGTGAAAACAAAGTACCATTATGGTATTCTGATCTTATTCATGGCTATGTAGAATGAGACAGAATTCTAAATGCATCCTTAAAAGGTAGTCTTTTGTAAAGATTAGTGGTGATTTAGAAAAAAAATTTAAGCCCTTTCAGAGAATCTGCCAAAATTATACATTTAGTAGACTTACTCACTAAAGCCTTAATGTTATGACATTTAACTATCACACATTATTTTTTGGATCAAAAGTTGATATAAATAAATATGACTTCATTATGACATTTTTAAACTTAAAATATTTTTCACAAGTGAACTATGATGAAAGAGAATTTGCCCAAAATTCTCTGTTTTCATTGCTAAACTGTAGAAGAGTGAAGTTAGTGATTTTTGGTATGATATACATGGTTTTTCTTCCACTAAATAATGCCCTTTCCAATTAGAAATTGGAAGCTATTCTGACTGTAGTATCTCTACTATAATTTGAACATTATAGTACTAAGTAAACTTGATGTACCTAATACATATAAAATATTTTTTTTCTGACACTATTTCCTTTCCATTGCAGATATCAGTAAGGTCAACTCTAAATCACTGTTGAAGTTCAATGGTTGTAAGATTTACATTTGTTGTTTAGTAAAAACAGAGCCCCTCCATATGGTATGCAGTGAACAATTCAGTCCATGTGTGATAGGGTGTGATTCACAAGACAATGGTTTTGAATGAGGTGATTCTAAGATGACAGTTCTGGCCTGTGTCTGTGATGCACATACTAGATTTTGTAGGCTTCAATGTTCATACTAGATTTTGTGATGCACATACATTACCCTGAATAATGCCTGTGTATAATAAGCACATGAATCAGGGAGGGAAGATGGCGGCTTTACTCTAGGCAACATTTTTCTCGGCTTCTGTGAAGAGGGGGGAAACTCGCAGATAGGTGGAGAGGCAGAGCAAGTGGGCTGGGTTGCCGAATCACTTTTGAAAGCAGGACATCAGAAATTATAGCACTCACTGGAAAACCAGACGGTAAGGAGTCTGATACAGGACAAAAGGGGCCCAGGGATGAGCGGCGGGGCCTGGGGGTGCACAGACCCCAGGCCCGCCCAGTGCTCCCAGGTCTGCCCCAGGGATCCTGGGAGAGGGAAGTCGCTGCTCCCTCCCTCCATCCCTCCCCCGAATACGGGGATGAGCAACTCCAGGGGAGAATGGGTTGCTAGAAGGAACAGACTGGCCAGTTGGACTGAGAAAAAAATCACCCAGGGAATATGAACACCTGCCCAGAGACCGGAGAGAAGTGAGAGCCTGTAGACAGGACCAGGGGCACCTCTAGCCCAGTGGAAGTACAGATCGGTGGAGAGTACGAGCCGGGTCCGGCTCGGCTCGCACCCCATAGGGGGACATGGTGCTGGGTGCGTTCCTGCAGTGGTGGCTCAGAGATTTCCAGCCAGCCCAACCGGGGGAGCCAGGAAAGGCTCCAACACCCGGTCGGAGTGCGGTTCTGCGGGGAACACGGAGCTGGAAACGGCTGGGCTCGCGCACCGTCGTCGGGAAGACTGACTCTCGCACGTCAGTGTGTTCGGAGTGCCCAGGATACCTGACAGAGTTGCTGAGATCTGGCTGGGAGAGAGAAAAGCATTTCAAAGGCCCCTCAACCAGCTGAAGCCAGCAAGATCAGAAAAACTGGTCTGGCCAGTTAGAAACCAACAAGAGGTTTTTTTTTTTTTTGTTTGTTTGTTTGTTTGTTTGGCTTTGTTTGGTTTTGTTTGGTTTCTCTGGCTGTTGTTCATTGATTGATTTTATCTTGTGTTTTATGTGACTTTTTTTTCAATTCTTATTATTTTTATCTCGCAATCCCTTAAGATTCTCTTCCATTCAACCTAATATTATTCTTTCCACTCCAAATTTAGCTCTCCTGCACTACATCTTCTGCTTTTCTTTCCTTTTTTTTTTCAATCTTGCAAGTTACTGTAAATTTGTATTATCTTTTTCTCACTTTTCTGACATTTTTTATTTTAATAATATTTTGGTATTCTTGTTCTTTCTGTATAGTCTTGTTTGCTTGGCTGGCTATACTGTCATTTGATAGGTTCCCCCCAGTATCTCAGTCACAAGGTATTGATAAGTTACTATCCTTCATCTGTGTTCCATTAATACACCTCTCAAGGTTCTATACTCTTTATTCTTGTTATCTAGACCTCATCGATTCTGCCACAAGACTGTCACTTTACTATTACTGCTAGTAAGACCTAGTCTATACAATTGTAAATGCTTCTCAATACCCCTACCTGATCTCAGCCCACTTTGCAATTTTCTGAACTATACTATTATGGGGGTTGTCTCTATTCTTTTACTCACTACTCCTATATACTAATCTTTAGTCCAACCCTACCTTAGAAGCTGACCTCCCACAGCCTCACAGCTTTCTAGATCCAACTAACAATCCTCTCGTCCCCAATAAGAGTCTTACCTTCTTTCCATCCTTTCTAAAACGTGGATAGTGGGGTGGAGGATCACGGTTAACACTATAAGGAGCAAAAGGATAACCCATCTCTTTTCTACTGGCTGCTAAAGTAAATATCATAGTATACTGTCTTGCTGTTTTAAACCATTTTGCCTTACTCCTTCAACTGACCCCCAAAAAGAGTAGGGGGAAGCTGTGAACACCAGGATACACAAAGGAGATTGCACCACTGAAACACACAAATATTCTACCACAGAAGTTCACACCATAATTACAGGGAATCAGAACAGTTCAAATTAAAAAACAAGAAGAAAAAAGAAGAAACCCGCGAACAATGAGAAAACAAAGAAACAACCCCCAATTGAAGGGAAATTAGGAAGCCTCAGGAAAAATGCTAAATGAAATAGAGGCAACTCAACTATCAGATAGTGAGTTCAAAACAATGATTACAAGGAAGTTCAATGAACTCAGAATGAGCTTTCAGAAATTAGAGGGAAACTACATCAATCTCACTGCACACTATATAAACATGAAAAAGGAAATAGAAACTCTCAACAAAGGTCAAGAGGAAATGAAGAATACAATTTCTGAACTGAAGAACACAGTAGAAGGAATGAAAAGCAGGATTGATGAAGCAGAAGATCAGATTAGCAAGCTGGAGGACAAAGTAGAAAACAGCATCCAGAAAGAGCAAGAAAAGGAAAAGAGGCTCTGAAAGAATGAAGAGGGATTAAGAGAAATGCAAGACAATATGAAACGTAATAATATCCATATAATAGGGATACCAGAAGGAGAAGAAGAAGAGCAAGGGATTGAAAACCTAGTTGAACAAGTAATGAAGGAGAACTTCCCTAATTTGATGAGAGAAAAAGTCACACAAATCCAGGAAACACAGAGAGTCCCAATCAAGAGGAACCCAAAGAGACCCACCCCAAGGCACATCATAATTAAAATGACAAAATTCAAGACAAAGAGAGAATCCTAAAGGCAGCAAGGGAGAAAAAGGAAGTAACATACAAGGGAGCCCCGATAAGGCTAACAGCTGACTTCTCAATGGAAAAACTTCAAGCCAGAAGAGAATGGCAAGAAATACTCCAGGTAATGGGAACCAGAGGTCTGCAACCAAGGCTACTATATCCAGCAAGGCTCTCGATAAAGATAGAAGGCCAAATAAGAAGCTTCCCAGACAAAAGAAGTCTAAAAGAATACACCTCCACTAAACCAGCTCTGCAAGAGATTCTAAAAGGACTGCTTTAAGGAGGAGAGAAGAAAGAGAGAGAGAGAGAGAGAGAGAGAGAGAGAGAGAGAGAGAGAGAGAGAGAGGAACACACGTACATAAAAGACAATGAATAAGTACCTATCAATAATAACCTTAAATGTAAATGGATTAAATGTTCCAATCAAAAGACATAGAATAGCTGAATGGATAAGAAAAAATGACCCACATATATGCTGCCTACAAGAGACCCACCTCAGGATAAAAGACCTGCACAGGCTGAAAGTGAAGGGCTGGAAACAAATCTTCCAAGCAAATGGACAGGAAAAAAAGGCGGGGTAGCAATATTCATATCAGACAAAATAGACTTCCAGAAAAGGTCCATAAAGAGAGACCCAGAAGGTCACTTCATAATACTCAAGGGAAGAATCCATCAAGAAGACATAAATATTGTAAATATATATACACCCAACATAGGAGCACCCAAATACATAAAGAAAATCTTACAGGACTTCAAGAAAGATATGGACAGCAACACAATTATAGTGGGAGATTTTAACACCCTGCTATCAAAAATGGACAGATCTTCTAAACAAACTATCAACAAAGATATTGTGGCATTGAACAATACCTTTGATGAAATGGATTTTCCTGATATACACAGAGCCCTCCATCCAAAAGAAGCTAAATATACATTCTTTTCAAATGTACACGGAACATTATCAAAGATAGACCACATGATAGGACACAAAACAAGCCTCAACAATTTCAAGAAAATTGAAATCATACCAAGCATTTTCTCGAACCACAAGGGACTGAAGCTAGAAACCAAGCCGAAAGAAAAAACCCCAAAACACTCAAAATCATGGAGATTAAATAGCATGCTATTAAACAATGAATGGGTCAAGAATGATATTAGGGAAGAAATCAAAAGGTTTCTGGAAACAAATGAAAATGAACTCACAACAACCCAAAACTTATGGGACACAGCCAAGGCAGTCCTGAGAGGGAAGTTCATAGTGATACAGGCCCACCTAAAAAGGTTAGAAACATTCCAAACAAACAACCTAACCCTATGTCTACAAGAACTTGAGGAACAACAACAAAGACAGCCCAGAGCAAGCAGAAGGAAGGGAATAAGCAAGATCAGAGCAGAATTAAATGACATAGAGACTAAAAGCACAATTCTAAGGATCAATGAATCCAAGAGCTGGTTCTTTGAAAATATAAACAAAATTGACAAGCCTTTAAGCAGGCTCATCAAGAAAAAAAGAGAGAAGATCCAAATAAACACAATCAGAAATGAAAGAGGAGAGATTACAACTGATACCACAGAAATACAAAAGATTGTAAGAAATTACTACAAAGAGCTGTATGCCAACAAATTTGAAAACCTAGATGAAATGGACAACTTTCTAGAAAAATATAATCTTCCAAAACTCAATGAAAAAGAAGCAGAAAGCCTGAACAGACCAATAACAACAAAAGAAATTGAAGCAGTAATCAAAAAACTCCCAACACACAAAAGCCCTGGACCAGATAGTTTCACAGGAGAATTCTACAAAGCATTTAAGGAAGAGCTAACCCCTATCCTTCACAGACTATTCCAAAAAATACAAAAAGATGGGAGTCTCCCAAACTCTTTTTATGAGGCCAACATCATCCTAATTCCAAAACCAAATAAAGACACAAGAAAGAAAGAAAACTTCAGGCCAATATCACTGATGAACATTGACACTAAAATCCTCAACAAAATACTGGCAAACCACATCCAACAATACATTAAAAAGATTATACACCATGATGAAGTGGGATTCATTCCAGGGATGCAAGGAAGGTTCAATATTCGCAAATCAGTAAATGTAATACATCACATAAACAAAAGCAAAGACAAAAACCACATGATCATATCAATTGATGCAGAAAAAGAATTTGATAAGGTACAGCACCCATTTATGATAAAAACACTCAGCAAAGTGGGAATAGAGGGAGCATTCCTCAACATAATAAAAGCCATGTATGAGAGACCTTTAGACAACATCATTCTCAATGGGCAAAAATTAAAACCTTTTTCATTAAGATCAGGAACAAGACAAGGCTGTCTACTTTCACCACTTCTATTCAATATAGTACTGGAAGTTTTAGCCACAACGATCAGACAAGAAAAAGAAATAAAAGGCATTCAAATTGGAAAGGAGGAAACAAAACTGTCACTGTTTGCAGATGGCATGATAGTGTACATAGAAAATCCTATAGACTCCACCAAAAAACTGCTTGACCTAATAAATGAATTTGCTAAAACAGCGGGATACAAAGTCAATATCCAGAAATCAAAGACATTTCTGTACACCAACAATGAAACTGCAGAAGCAGAGATCAAGGAAAAATCCCATTTGAAATAGTAAAAAGAAAAATAAAATATCTAGGAATAAACCTAACCAAAGAGGTAAAAGACCTGTATTCAGAAAACTACATAACACTCAGGAAAGAAATCAAGGAAGACACAAACAAATGGAAACATATACCGCATTCATGGATTGGAAGAATGAATATCACCAAAATGTCCATACTACCCAAAGCAATTTACACATTCAATGCAATTCCTATTAAAGTACCAATGGCATATTTCACAGACATAGAACAAACACTTCAAAAATTTATATGGAATTATAAACGACCCCGAATAGCTGCTGCAATTTTTGAGAAAGAAGAGTAAAGTAGGAGGGATCACAATACCCGACACTAAACTATACTACAAGGCTACTGTAATCAAAACAGCCTGGTACTGGCATAAAAACAGGCACATAGACCAATGGAACAGAACAGAGAGCCCAGAAATAAACCCAAGTCTCTATGGTCAATTAATATTTGACAAAGGAGGCAGCAACATAAAATGAAATAAAAATAGCCTCTTCAACAAATGGTGTTGGGAGAACTGGACAGCCACGTGCAAAAAAATGAAACTTGAGCACCAACTTACACCATATACAAAAATAAATTCAAGGTGGATAAAAGACTTAAATATAAACCATGACACTGTTAAAGTCCTAGAGAAGAATGTAGGTAGGAAAATCTCAGATATTTCATGCAGAAACTTTTTTACTGACTTGTCCCCTAGAGCAAGGGACATAAAGGAAAGAGTAAACAAATGGGACCTCATCAAAATTAAAAGCTTCTGCACAGCTAAAGAAAACAGTACCAAAATTAAAAGAGAACCAACTGTATGGGAAAACATTTTCCAATGACACTTCAGACAAGGGTTTAATCTCCAAAATATATAAAGAACTTACACTACTCCACTCTAAGAAGACAAGGAATCCAATTAAAGAGTGGGCAAAGGACTAGAACAGACACTTCTCCAAGGAGGACATACAGAAAATCCAAAGACACGTGAAACGATGTTCAATATCGCTAGCTATCAGAGAGATGCAAATTAAAACCACAATGAGATACCACTTCACACCAGTCAGAATGGCCATCATAAACAAAGCAACAAACAACAAGTGTTGGAGAGGTTGTGGAGAAAAGGGGACCCTAGTGCACTGCTGGTGGGACTGCAGACTGGTACAACCACTATGGAAAGCAGTATGGAACTTCCTCAGAAAACTAAAAATGCATCTGCCTTTTTGACCCTGCAATTCCACTGCTGGGACTCTATCCTAAGAATACTAAAACACCAATTCAAAAGAACCTATGCATCCCAATGTTCATAGCAGCACAATTTACAATAGCTAGATGCTGGAAGCAACCAAGATGCCCATCAGTAAATGAATGGATCAAAAAACTATGGTACATTTACACAATGGAATTCTATGCAGCAGAAAGAAAGAAGGAGCTCCTCCCCTTTGCAACAGCTTGGATGGAGCTGGTAAACATTATGCTAAGCGAAACAAGCGAGGCAGTGAAAAACAAGTACCATATGATCTCACCTTTAACTGGAACCTAAATAACAAAACAAAGAAACAAGCAAAATATAACCAAAGACACTGAAATAGAGGACAGGCTGATGGTGACTGGAGGGGAGAGAAGAGGGAATTTAAGGGGACAGTGGGAAGGGTTTACAGGAACAAACTTAAAGGGCACATGGTCCTAAACTAAGGGGAGGGTGGTAGTGGGAGGGAAGTGGGGAGGATGGGAGGGGGGACTGGATTGGGAGTAAAAAGGAGAAAACTGTATTTGAACAATGATTAAAAAAATAATAATAAAAAAATTAAAAAAGATAAAAAAGAAATAATGAAAAATAATAAGCACTTGATAAATATTTGCTGAATATATTAGTTGTTACTGATTGTAAGCCCCTTACAAGCTTGGCATTAACTTTTTTTTATTGTTTCTACAACCCTATTACCTGAAATAGTGCTTGTCACATAGTGGACACTCTATAAAATCTGTCAGTTGATGAATGTATGATCCATTGGCCAAGCAGAATCATGGGGTGGTTAAGAAGGTAGGCTCAATGTTCAGATGTCAGTGTTCAAATTGCAAGTTAGCCACCTAGCAGGTATATGGCCTGGGACAAAAGACTACTAATGAGTCTCAGTTTTTATACAGATAAAATGGGCATAATTATTATATCTGCCTCATAAGTTTGTTGGGGAATTTATCAAATATGTGGGAAGGACACTGGAGAGTGATTGGTGCATATTAAGCAATCAGTAAAGATTAATATTATGAGTATCACATTCAAGCATGCTGGACACTACTCTGACTCTGTGTACTTGCCCTTTCATTATCTGTGCTCTTCATCATATTTGAAACCTCACTTTCTCCCTGGGCTTATGGGAAATAGCAGCAGGTGGCTCTTCTGTCATATATTTGGTGTTCCCAACTGAAAAGGCATAATATTTCATGGAGTTTCCTTTTCTTAGAGCTCTAAAAGCCTAATGTAACCTAATTATTTGATAGATAATAGAACTGGATCTCAAGGAGATTTTGTGGGTTTTGTCTCTAGAAAGCAGGATGGCTACTTGTATTAGATTTTTATTGTTGTTGTAATAAATTACCACAAAATTAGAGACTGAAGACAACAAAAATGTATTATCTTATGCTTACATAGTTCAGAAGCCTAACACAGGTCTTCCTGCGCTACATCTAGATGTCAGCTGGGCTGCACCTTTGGAGGTCTAGGGAAGACCTCATTTTCTTGCTTGTTTCAGTTTCTAGAGATCACTGACATTCCTTGGCTTGTGGCCTGCCTCCTCCCCCTTCCAAGTCAGCAATGTAACCTCTGTCTTCCCCTGCTACTTTCATTACAATCACATTTCTTTCACTGACCCTCTTATTTGGCCACGCTCTTCCATTGTTAAGGATCATTGTGATTGCATTGAGCCCACCCCCAAAATCCAAAATAATCTTCCTATTATAAGGTCAGCTTATTAGCAACCCTGCTTTCTTCTTTGCCATGTAACCTAACATATTCATAGCCACTGGGGGTTAGGATGTGGACATCTTAGGGACTATTCTTCAGCCTAGTAAGCAGGACATAGGGGCCAAGTTTTCTGACTCTAATAATATGTCATCTGCACTATGATTTTCAAACTACAATTTGCTTAACAGAAATTAAACAATTGATTTTGAAACATTTATGTAAAATTATAGCATACAGATAACTATAGCCCATCCATGTGGATTAACAATGAAACCAAAGTTCTAAATCAAACAAGTACTGGAGAGAGAATAAAGAAAGACATTTCTCACCAGTTTTTTCTTTTGACAAAACAATTCTAGAGAAATTTGAAAGTACAGCCAGCCTTGTTCTGGCCTACTTGTTCATTTCTCCCTGCAATGTGGCTGCATAATCTCAGGTTATTTGGCAAAGAAAACCATCTTAGAGGATGCCATTGCATATACACTCTAAGGCCTTGGCCATTCCACATTGTCTGTATCTTTCAGCTAAAGGCCAGCAATCACCAGTTCTGCTTACGTAAAACCTAACACATGTGACCCAAAGGCAAAAAATCAAGATTTTAGATGATTTACAAAATAATGAATAAGCATGAAAAGAGAGTAAGAATAAAGAACATTTTTGACATATTTGAATTTGATCATTTTTACTTGTATAACTGTGATTTTTTGTGAATTTTTGTCCGTAAATAAAGCTCATAATATTTATGCTATTCAACTCAGCACTTCTTACAAATATTCCATATTAACTAATTGTGGAATTATATTGATGTTATATATTAGCACTTATTTTTCTGGCATAAAGGATGACAATATTTGAATAATATATTCTACATATGGTATAAATAAGATTATTTTTATTATTAGAAAAAACAATCAAGCAAAAACCCAAAAAGCAGCTATCTAAAAGTTTTTTTAATGCATCCCTTATTATACTTTCTGCTGAAAGAACTAAAGTAAATTAAACTAAAATAAAACTAAAATAAACTAAAATTTTCCTAGATTTTTGAACATTTAGCCTGTTACAATATTGTTATAATTCCTTCCCTTCACCCTTACCCCCGAGAGTGAGTTAAGGCTCCATAGATCTGAATTCCTTGTTGATTTGCTGACTTTGCAGATCTAGGTAAAAAATTGGCATGGGCTGAGAAAACATCCTTATCAAACAAAGGAGATATATTTTTATGTATTGATTTTTGTGTGATTCAATTTGCAGTAAGTATGAAAGTAATCTTAATAAACTGCCCTGTGAACCTAAAAGCAAGTTTGCATTTTGTGGTTAACTTTCCTTTGACTGTACGGCTTTCAGACTGATGATCCAGCTTCTCTGAGCTCTTGAAAGCTTTTAGATGAGCGATGGAAACAAATGACTTTCAAAATGCTGACAGTCATAATCTAAAAATTGGATAGACTTTTAGCAAGGCAGACCCTATTAATTTATAATTGTAATAATTAAGTTAAATGAAAGACAAATTGTACTTTAATTGTTTGCATGGGAAGGCAATAAATGTTTAATTTTCAATAGGTCATTCTAAAAAAAGTCATTATTTTCATAATAAGTGCGTGTTTTTCTTTTGAAAAGCCTGTATGAGTTACTCAGTATATTGGCATTTAGTTTTCTTTTTGTCTCTTTGGCAATGTGTAAAATTTTACACACTCAGCAGATTATTAAGCATTATTGAAATTTTGTTCTGAGTCAATATTTTCTCTATACTAAATCACAAGTTATGTTGGGAATAACAAAGACTGATTTTATGCTTTTAGTCCTATTATTTTCCTTATGTTTCATCAGTTCACTCTGACCTATTACAGATTTATTTGGACATTGTGGGACTTTTCCTGCTAAACTTTATTATTTCTTTAGCTGATGAAACTGGCTTTTTTTTATACTGTAATAATTTTGGCCAAAATTAATCAAATGCATTATATTGTATTGATTGATTGTCTGGTTATATGACTCTTCTAGAAGCATTTCCTTAAGAAGACAATGGTACAGTACATTTTTTACCTGTATACTGTCAAAAGATCTTATAGATGGGTAAAATAAAATAAAATATAACTTTTAAAATATAGCTTTAAAATAAAAACATGTTTTTTTTCCTCTCCATTCAGAATATTTCTTGGAAATTTCAGTATAGTGACCGAATAACTTGTGCTGCTAAAGTGCTTTAGCTTTGGGCAGTTATTCATGAGAATCACATCAACAGTATCTTTTCTTTTTATTGTCCATATTTTTTGCTATTTTAGAACCAAAATCTTTGCAACAAAATCTTCAGGATTATTAATTAATTCTTAGTTAACTACTATGTGATTAGTTTTGTGGTTGGCATTAAAGACTGTGCATAGGACACCATACCTAGTTATTTATTTGTTGATTTATTTGTTTTTATTTTATTTTTCAATTACAGTTTACTTCCAATATTATTTTGTATTAATTTCAGGTATATAGCATAGAGGTTAGATAACCACATACTTTTCAAAGTGTTCCTCTCAATATTTCCAGCACCCACCCTGCACCATATATAATTATCACAATATTACTGACTATATTACCTGGGCTGTACTTTACATCCCTGTGACTCTTTTGTGACTGCCAACTTGTGCTTCTTAATCCCTCCACCTATTTCACCCAGTCCCCCAAACCTCCTCCTTTCTGGCAACCATTGGTCTATTCTCTGTATCTAGGAATGTTTCAGTTTTGTTTCTTCACTTATTTTGTTCTTTAGATTATACATATAAGTGAAATCATACGGTATTTGTCTTCTTCATACATATTTAGAATTAAGGGTTCTTTTTAGCTGGATACATTGTTGCTTAACTCTTACAGATGGACAGAATGAAGCAGTTTATTATCAATGTGCTCTTATTTTGCTCTTAATGAGAAAGGTTAAAGTGAATCTAATATGTTAATAAGTAGAAATTTGCATATCTGTCTATGAACATTTGGTTTATCAACATTATTTGGCTGAGACTAAACATGGCAAGAAGCCGAAAAAGTATTTGAATTGAAGATTAGGAGACTCATCCAAAGTGTTTTCATAAATCTACTTTATTTCTGGTTTTACACTATCTGAGCCTAAAAAGGTCCATCTTACATATCATAATATGATTTTAAACATGCTTGTGCTTGCAAAATTTTATTATGATTCTTAGAAGTTCAAAACATGTAATTTTATAAGGATAATCAAAAGAAACGGAATGTGAGTGTTTGACTACATTGGAGCAGATAATTTCCAAGATTCCCTCTAAACAAACATTCAATGATTTCTGTAGTGCAGACTGAGGAATAATTTTATTGTTTGAATATATTTTCCTATCACCGTTACACAGTCACATTATATTTGTCCTTTTAAATATTCCAAAGACTCTGAGATCTTAGAAATGTTAAGTGCATGTAAATGATATTTTTTCAAATAATCTTACTCAACTCTCTTCCATGTTATGCTTTTGACCTGTAGCATGATGTGTACTATGAACTAAAACTTACAAATCAACCCATTTTTATAAGACTCCACCAGAAAACAATGGAAAACTAAACCTTTGCCCACCACAGTATTGGCCTGAAAGGTAATTAAACAGAAAAATTGACTGAATAATTTCCAGTTTTAGGAGTTTTTAAGGGCACAAGGAAAGCAGTGTTAGCGATGATCATGACACAGTAGTGAAACCAAGAGAAGAGTCTGCTAGTAAATAAACTTTCTGAAGTGACCTTGGGAACAGGTTTAGTATTTTCTAAAAGTGTTTATTAAGCTAGAGATCTTAAGTCATTAAAGGCTCACAACTAAAAAAAAAAAAAAACAATGTTAATGCAATATGAAAGATAAACTAATAAAGTGAGGATAACTATTGTTCAGCAAAGTTTTGTTTCTGCTTTCTTGTGTTATGTGTGTGTGGCCTGAAAGCAAAATGTATTTGTCAAAACAGCTTGTGGTTGAAAGGGCTTGAAGGTGAGTACTTTGGAGTTGGCTTCCCACCCATTTCAAAATTGGTCCACTTTTTTTCTGAAGTACACATGTCGGAGTCCCTGTGAGGTCTGTGAAGGTTTCTTTCTCTTCCTTTCTTCCTTCCTTCCTTTCTTCCTTCCTTCCTTCCTCTTTCTTTCTTTCTTCCTTCCTTCCTTCCTCTTTCTTTCTTTCTCTCTTTCTCTCTTTCTCTTTCTTTCTTTCTTTCTTTCTTTCTCTCTCTCTCCATCCTTCCTTCCTTCCTTCCTTCCTTCCTTCCTTCCTTCCTTCCTTCCTTCCTTCCTTCCTTCCTTCCTTCTTTCTTTCTTTCTTTCTTTCTTTCTTTCTTTCTTTCTTTCTTCTTTCTTTCTTTTTCTTTCTTTGTTTTAAGAATTCCTCCATCTGCAAGTGTATTACCTCTTGAATATAACTTGAACAGACCTTTCTCTTGCAGAATTGTTTAAGAATGCGGTGGTAAGTGGGGAATGAGGGTAAAGAACTGAAAGTGCTCCCTGAAACCAGAGATCTGTCTGGGCTCATTCTCTGCACGGTCCTGAATCCCAACCTGTGGCCTGGTCAGAAGGGGATTAATCCATCTGATGCTCCCTTTGCTTGTATCAAGGTGCCCTCTGAAGTGGAGCCAAGTTTTGGGAACACTTTTGTCTGAATGGAAGAATGCAGTTAGTGTAACAAGTTGGATCAAAGCCCAATCTTCTCTAATAAGAAATTGGCTACATCAATAAAAAGTCAAAATTTGATAAACAGTAAATGTAAGTTCTGACTTCCCAGAACTGCAGTGTTTCTTACTATGATCACTTTCAAGGAAGGCCATCTCTGATGTAGATGGGGGAGGGAGTGCCTGCAAATCAATGCAGTCTGATACCAAGTAGATATTCCTGGAGTTGAAAGGTATCTGGATATTTTGGATCTTAAGTACATTCTGGGAATCTCCAGCCCTCCCACTGTTACCCAGTGTGACTCAGACAACAGCTTTGAGGGTTCATGAAGTATATATAGGAATCTTATTTGTGAAGCGATTTATAAATTTGTAAATTCTCTTTTTCTTCACATATAATATGATGATTGGTCCTGTGGATGATTATTCTAATGCCAGAAGAAAATATGTAACATTCTACAAATTCCTCCTAAACCCCCATTGCCATCAATTACACATGTTGATTCATTTGTTTTTTCCATTTATTTCATGAATGCAAATGTATTAGTGTGGGCAAGGAAGGATTTGTGCTGGTGGGCAGCAAAGAGTGAGACAGATAGTGTCTCTACCATCTTAGAGTGGAAAATAGGGCATTAAATAATTACAATTAGTTAACTACTTTGTGCAATGAGGGAAAAACATAATTCACTTCTCATTTATGAGTCAATTTTTCAACTAAATAGCTGCCAGGCTTTTGCCAGGAAAAAAAAATGAATTGGAAGAGGGAATAAGGGGAGAGATGCCTTTGCTCCTTAGCACTTCCCCAGGCCCTGTCTCAGCTCTCATCCTTACCCCATGAAGCCCCCAAGCTGGCTATTTCGTCTCCCTGGCTGGAGCACTGATGACCCCTTAGGGCAAGAAAAGTCATCACCAGAGGGAATGAATGCAGCAGCACTTGGCCCAGATTTCACACCCAGGTTCCCAGTTACTATGCTATGCACTGAGGCAGTGTGAAGATTCATTTTCTTTCCTATCCTAAATTGTGAAGTCGTTTACTTCACAAATATTGTATTAAATGGTGGTTTGATTTTTGAAGTACTATAATTTAGTTGTTTAATGAATTAAATTATCCTGAATGAATTGGCTTATTTACTGATATAGTTGTAGCCTGCCTCTTCCTATTTTGGATTTAAAGCACAAATAACTAAAATATAATAAAATTTTTGGAACAGACATCAACTTTCTTAATTTGCATTCTTCTCTGAGATGATTGAGATAGATTACTACTCAAAAAATATTACTACTGTTGGAATTTATTATGTGTTAATAAAATTAATGGATTTATTGTGATGACACTTTAAGAATCATCAGAGACCTTTGCCATCTTATTTCTCTTGTAAAGCAAAGCTTATTTTGTGAATGTATGTAAATGGGTACTATCCTTGTTAAATTCAATGAAATTGACAAAGAATGTATTCCTTGAAAATGAGTTGAAAAGTGAGCCAAATATGTTTTTTAAAATATTTGATTTTCTTTCTTTTCTGAGTCAAATTTTAAGTAAACCCAAAGAGGAATGAGAGCTTAAGGGTCTACTGCCATTAACTCTGCTAGGCTCATCAAAGAAAGTCTATGAGCATGTGGAGGGCTCTGAGCACCCCCCACCCCACCCTCCAGCATTTGGTAACAAGGACGTATGCAGTCTGCCATGCAGTGCCCCAAACAAACCTGAAAACTGCTGAGAGCTTGACAGGTCCATAAATCATCATGCCCACTTGGGTTTGCACCTTGTTGAGTCACCAGCCTGGGTTTAAGCACTGGGTTTTGACTGTTTTATAGGGCTCAGCCAGAAATCCCTACTATATTTAGTTATAACTTTCTTGTTCACAAAAGGGACCATTTCGTGCCTTCATGGATTCTAGTGGCTCTCTATCTCTTAGCCATTTGTTCTTTAAACAACAGGTATTGTGGCATGATTTTATTCTACAGGTAAGGCAACTGTTCTTTCCTTGTAACTATCAGCTCTAAGGGGAGCAGTGAGTTTTTCAAATGAAAAAAAAAATAAATGCATGATGCCGATTCTAACAAAAGGGAAGTGTCTCCTTTTGTCATTGGGAAACCTCTACCTGCTATCTATTGGCTCTGCTAGCATGAGGGGACCCCACAAATGCTCATCTGCACCATTCCCTGGCAGGCACCTCCACTGTCCTCACCTTCCATGTTGTCACTGAAGGATCTGCCCAGATGCCAGTGCTGGGTTAGAGCAGCATCTGTCTCCTTCTGCCCATACCCAGAAGGGCAGGCGATACTGGACACTACTTTCCCATTCCCATGTCAGCTGGCTGGACTCTAAAACCACATCTAACTAAGCTGCTACCTAACTGTGTTCATCCTGTTGCTGATCCCAGAGGGTTTCCCATGGACTGGAGACATTTTTCTTTTCTTAATCCTTACCCAGGGACCTTTTTTATTGGAGAGAGTGGGAAGGAGAAAGAGAGAGAGACACAGCAGTATGACAGAGAAACATAGATTGGTTGCCCTCTTCTATGTTCCCTGACCAGCAATCAAACCCGCAACCTTTCGGTTTATGGGGTGGCACTCCAATGAACTGAGCTACATCAGCCTAGGCTGGAGGCAGTTTTCTTGAGTGTCCCTCACTGACCTGAGCAGACCCACATCCTGGGACAGCAAGGTGGGGACGGGACAGCAAGGTGGTTCTTTTTTAAAAAAAAGATTTTATTTATTTATGGTTAGAGAAGGGAAGGAAGGGAAATAGAGAGGGAGAGAAACATCAATGTGTGGTTGCCTCTCCTGAACCCCCCACCGCGGACCTGGCCTGCAACCCAGGCATGTGCCCTGACTGGGAACCCAACAAGTGACCCCTTGGTTCACAGACCTGCACTCAATCCACTGAGCCACATCAGCCAGGGCAGCAAGCTGGTTCTGAATGGGCATGGGAAGTGGTGGCACAACAAAGGCTGCATTGAACCGAGTGTGTATTTTCTTCCTTCTCCTGATAGCCACTTTAGCCAAACTTGTCTCTTTCTCACATCCTAAAATCCTAGATAAATATTCTATTACGTTCATTAAATTTAAAACATTATCATCAAGACATGGTCAGCCACCACCTTTGCCTTGGCCGACAAGAGTTCCTAGCCACAGTGCCATGATGCTCCCTGAACCTAGATCCCCATGCTGGTATGCCAGGGAGAAGTCACCAGGTCACTTGTTTTCTTTGATGTCTTCTCCTGGTTAACTCAAGCCTGCGGAGTGGCAGTGGGATGACAAGACACAACACAACCAGAGGATCAGGAAGCGAGAACTACTGGACCACTTATTCCATCAGGGATTTTCTGTAGCAATAAATGAGATGGGCTGTCACAATGTTTTTGGGGTCCCTGGGGACTTTGACAAATACTTCAATGAGAAGAGCCAGAGAGTAAAACACATTATATGAAGTAATTCTTCAAGAATTGTATCCAACCATGTGTGTTACTTTATTTACTCATTAAGGTTTTTGAGTCCTCTAGACCAACTTTTCCACTTTCTCACTAAACCCTCAGAAATGTGGACATGTTTAATTCTTCTCTGCCTTTCGTCCCCCATGTTCATTCCTTTTTCTTCTTGGTTTTAGCTGGAATCTTTTTTATATTCTGTGTCCAAGATCAACCCCACTCCATATTGTTGCTACAAAAATTTTTCTGAACCACAGACAGATTAAGTTAAACCTCTCTGGTCAGCCAGAGAAGAGTCTGGTTCTCACGTGAGCCCTGAGAGCTTTCTCCTGATGCTGGCCTGCCCCAGTGGCAGTCGGTCTCCAGTGACAGAACAACCTTTGTTTTCCCAAGCATGTGCTTTCATATTTTTGCTGCTAATGAACTTTTGCCAAATTCCCCACTTTGTCCTTCACACTCAGCTTAAACCTTTCTTAGCCTCCTCCTCCTCCCTCCGCATTCCTAACAGCAATGAGCTCCACCGCAGCCGCATAGAAATTGGAGTGAAGAGTAATTACATTTTTCATAGCACAGTCTCTATAATCTGCCTTGCAGAGCTTTTGTTAGGACTAAAAAAAACAATGTAACACATTTCTGAACCCACTGCCTATAACACAGCAAGTGCTCAAAAGTGACTTTTTTTCATATTCATATTCCAACAGAGTGCCTGACAAGTCCTCCATTGAGCATTTGTTCATTCAGCCACCTCACTGAGTGCCCACTAAGTGCTAAGCACTTTACTATGTTCTGGGTGTAGCACTGAATAAGATACAGCTCTTCACAAAAGGAGATGGAATTGATGCATTCAGAGACAACAGGTGAAGATGGAGTTACAATTGTGTAAGAGGAATTACTTAATGTAGCTCTTGGGTAGAGGACAGGTATAATTAATTGCCAGTACTGAGAGCAGAAATAAAAGGCTGCCCAGTGAGGGTAAGTACTCAATAAATGTTTCCTGAACGCCATACATATTACTGATGTTTTTAATTAAAAGAACACAGGATGAAGGAGACAGGTTTGTTTGTGGCTTTGTGGCATTGCTAATTTGGTACCATTTTAGTTCCTTCTTGGGAACAGCTCAGTTTTTCTATTTTTCAAGCTGTAATGCCTGTTTGATAATTCCAGGGGGAATTTCCTGACCTGGACATTGAAAAGGTTATTTCAGGACTGATGTTCCAAGGAAAATGCATTATCACCTGATGGTTCTCTTGAGCTTTATTCAGCTTTGTGCTGACTTCTGATGGCTTTTGCAGGAGATGTGGGACCTGGGATGATCAGAGTCATGTGGAATCACTTCAGCTGGAAATCCTGAGAGACTTGCGAAGGGAGGAGGTAGAGAGACTGCCAAAACACCCTGGAATTTACCAAGTGGCATAGCCTGAGAAATACAAACATTCCAAGAAACACTTAATATTAACTATTCTGGATTAGGGGACACTTGCCAGGATGTGTCTGAGGCCTAGGTTACAAATCATAAGTTGCTATTACAGGTGTAAGATATTATGAAAAGCAAGTTTGTACTCCAACAGTTACACTCAAAGGTTTCTGAAGCCCTACACGATCAGCACTTAGGAATTGTTTTGGAGCTCTGTATCTCTTTCTTGTTGCTAATATGAGTAAAGTACAGTGTTTGTTTTGCATTTGATTTATCATGTGATTTTAAGGGCAACAGTAACAATGGCAGATGCAGATCACTTTAGTCCTTTCCATGAACCTAGTCAATCAATTTAGGTAAAAACTCCTCTTGTAAAATATCATTTAAAGATAAAGTTAGTGTATCATAGATTTTTATATTTTAAATAGATTAGATATTGCTACATAGCTTACAGGGTACCCTGAGGGAATTTTTCAAGGCATTTTAGTTTCAAAGATTACTTCATGACTCTCTCCCATAGTTACTCACTGTGACTTCTGAGCATATCTGGGGACTTCAGGGGTGAAAGAAGGGCCAGAGAAGGGGTGTGAAGGGTAAGTGGAGGCAGTCTGGCTTCCTCACCCAGGTGTCTGGGTAACTAAGGAGAGCAGTGTTCCCATGGCCTTGGAGGCCCCTGGTAACTAGTGTTCTCATACCTTGAGACTGGGTCCAATAAACTGTTCCCATAACATGAGGTAGGCTTGCATGTGCAGAATATGTTATGTTACATAATTTCTGTCATCTTGCTGGCTTTGTTCCTCTCTAGTACTTAAACAGGTAGAGACACCCTACTTGGGGGGGCAATGATGATGAGGGATACACAAGGGGACAGGTGCCACGCTGGGGAGCCAGGGTCATGGCACGAGACATGCAGATAGACACACAGCTTGCAGTGTGCATGGCTTGCCCACCCATGAATAAAGGTTTGCCAGACATCCCAATGGCTCCATGAATATTTTTCCATTGGCACAAATACCATGACACTGCCTGGCCTTGAAGGATGGCAACACAGGGTGCACCTGAGATTCTAGTACTGATGATGCAATAATGATACACTGGCTGTCACTGGGTTCAGTGAAGCTGCACATTGAATTGAAAGTGGCAGTGGGACAGAGAAGGGAGTGGAAAAATGGAGGGGAAAGGAGAAATAGGCATAGAAAACAGAGAGGTATGTGAATGGAGCAAGTGGACAGTAGACATGGTCCACATGGCCAGGGAAGAAGAAAAGAAGCAGTGTGATGGGAATGGGAACATTTTACAGCAAAGGGATTTTAAAGCTAGGAAGAGCTACTTTTTATATTAATTGAATTTCCAAAGTCATGTTAATTTAATACAACGGTTTCATTGTCATGGTATTGTTTCTCTTTTTCTTTGGAAAAAGCAGGATGAAAAATAGTTTGCTACTTTTTCTATTGGCTACAGAACACCATAATACAATGACAAGACTGTAAAAATATGATGTTACATACCATAGCTCTGTAATTACCAAACCAAAATATTAGGTGCATGCCAAGCTATGCAGTCACAAAATTGCTGCATAGTTCTCAGCAACTTCAGAAAAACCTCTTAAAATAATTTTAATCTTTTAAACTTGAAGTCTGAAGAAGCCTTACTTAGCTATATATGGATCACATGAAAAATATTAAAGTCATATTAAAATATGCATATGTAAAAAGATATATACTGGAAATAAAGATATTTGCTTTCCCAGCTTTCTAAAGTCTGTATATTTTGGGATATATTTTTCTCAGAAAACTTAATCCTGTAAGCAGTTTGTCACTTGCACACAACTAAATTAAAAGCAAATATCCAAAAGTGAATACAGCTTTATTGAACATCTCTGTGTTTTGATGAAAAAATTGTTTTTACATTTTTCTAGAATTAATTAATACTTAAAGGAGGCCCTTACATTTTTCAACAACTTTTCAAAATTAAAAAGTTGGAAGGGTAATACAATAAATGTTTATATATCCATCCATAATGTAGGTCAAATAATTTTGAACATTCACTATATTTGTTCCCCTTCTATCTATATCTTATTTATATATTATATGTCTATATTATATAGATCTTTATGTATCTACATATAGGCACAGATATAATAGCTATATAATACAGATAGATATAGATGTAAATATAGATATAGTTGTTGCTACTAATCATTTAAAAATAAATGGCAGACATGGTGAAACTTCACTCCTACATAGTTTGGAAGGCATCTCCTAAGAATTAGAGTCTTCTTCTATAATATACAATAATTATTATATCTCATAAAAATTACTTAGTTAAAGTGACAATTGTCAGATATTTCCATTCTCTTTTAGCAACTTGCAAATAATCTCCAGGTGACATTTTGCAAATGTCCTATTCTTCAACAACTTATTTTCCTCCTTCCACCTAGTGGTTTTAGATTACATTAATGATTCCTGGGTATCTGTGTGTGTGTACTCATGTGCTTGCACAAAATGGTGACTTTCAAATCTCAACATTTCTTGTATAGTTGTTTTTATTTAAGTGTTTTTATACATAAAATAATGTTCTTTTTAGCCCCCCATTTTTAATTTTTGAATTGTTAGTATTGACTTATTATTTATTTATTTAACTTATTAAAATCTTTTCTGGTGATTACTAATGTTCAGAATTCAAGAACTTGATTGGGGGTTGGGGAAAGTCCCTTCAAATCATCCCCTGGGTCACTTTGGTGTGTCCCATCATCCTCTGAGCTGTTTCTAGCACAAAATACCACAGCTCACTTTTTAGTTTGTCACTTCAGACCTGGAATAAGCCATTTCTTCTCTGAGTCAGGATTCCTCCTAGGGGGAAATGGTTCTTAGAAAACATTTTTTTCATTTATCTCTTGGCCATTTGTATGTCTTCTTTGGAAAAATGTCTACTGAGGTCCTCTGTTCATTTTAAATTCAGGTTATTTGTTTTCTTAATATTGAGTTTTTTGAGTGATTTATATATTGTGGAAATTATCCCCTTACCAGATGTATGGTTTTCAGATATTTTCTCCCATTCCATAGGTTGTCTTTTCATGCAATAATGGTTTCCTTTGCTGTGCAGAAACTTTTAGTTTCATGTGATTCCATGAGCTAGTACTTAATCTGTGAGTTTATGCAAAGCAGAGACTGAGAGCCTGTCAATCTTGGTATGATCAGCTCCAATTACAGGGCTTGAGTAGGAATAAAATAACAAGTTGAACTCTTTGAAGACTTAAGTTTAATTTGATAATTTGATTCCATGAAATATTTATTAAGCAATGTCAATAGTATGGAAGATATGAAAAGATAAGGGAAATGCCACCTTGCCTTCAGTAATATTTTAGTCTAGTATAAATGAACAGACAAACTGCAATAAATATCATCCATGGAACACAGAGAGGTGAGAGGATTGAGAGCAATTTTGACAAACATTTTCTATAAAGGGACAGATAAATATTAGGTTTTGTAGGCCATATAGTCTCTGCTGTTCCAGAAAAAAAAAGCATCCATAAACAATCTGTAAACAAATGAATGTGTAATGTGTCTCAATAAAATTTTATTTATAAAACTGGTCAGTGGGCTAGACCAAGCCCAGGAGCTGTGCCTTTCTGATTATAGTCTAGAGAAATGGGTTTTTCTCCTTTTTGAATAAGAAAAAATTTCAGGAGGAGCATACAAGAGAACATGGAATGGGGTGTTCTGTACAATAAGAACATATGTAAGACAAGGAGAAGAGACAGAGGGGTTTTAGAGGGGAAAGGTCAAGCAGGTAAGAAGTTGTGAAGATGGGATGGAAATAAGGCAAACTATGTGTTTTTTCCCCAGAGTTCTCTCATCAGCCTGTGTGTTGGTAACACTGTATGCTTCAAGTTGCTCTTGGTCACCTACAGGGTCTGGCAGAAGTAAGGCTTGCTCTAGTATGGTTGGTGGGGTATGTGAATGTCTCACACGAGATGGACAGCAATTTGAACATTTCACCTAAAATGTAATATGGTGTGCTTGAATGTGATATTGTTATGTTACAGAATTACATGCTTATGATTTTGTAATAAAAGATTTTGTAAGAAAAGGGGGTGTTATTTGTGCCAGATCCTGTAGTTTAGCCTTTTCTTCAGCTGAAGCTAAATTTGTTAGCCTTTCAGATTCAGGGTCTCCCTCCAAGAAGAATGATGAAATGGAGTTTCAAAGAGAAAGAGAGCAATAAAGATCAGAGAGTATCATGTCTATTTATCACTTCTTGATTAGTATTTGTGAGGGTCCCCAGTTCACAGGACCTTGAAGATTCTCCTCAATGAACATTGGCAATTTGCTTGCTCTACAGATAAAGCAATAACAGGATTATTCTCATGCTATTTGATCTCAGAAACTTATATTTATCTGTGCAATTGACAATAAGTGGCCCCTCATCAAAAGAACTTTGTTTAAATTTCACTGACACTTTTAAAGTCCAAGGATATTGCCCCTCCAATCAAAAATCTAAACTGTCCATACTTAACCATAGGGAAGCCTTATGAAAGCAAATGATTAGTGAGCAAATGCTTTTCACAATTGTAATATGGGCAAACTCACATTTTCTGTTTTGTTTGCTTATGGCATTTTCTGTTTGTTTGTTTGTTTTTCCCCCAAGGCAGATATCAACCTAGTTTGAGCACAATTTGAGTTCCTAGATTATAAATGTCTTGTGGTCAGGAATATTTTTTTCTTTGTGTCTCAAAAGGTGTCATTTCTTCTTTATGGATAATAATACAAATAAATTCACCTTCCCTAATCTTTTCTTTTTCCATTTGCAAAGAACTGTTTTCCTTCGTGTCAGGGCTTACGAGGTCCTATCACAAGACAGGTGTTTTACAGCAGGCAGCATTGACTGACCCCTTCTGTGGAGTGCTCAGGCATGCAGGACCCCTTCTTTCACCTGCTTTAAGGATTATCCGACTGCGTGGTGCTGGGAGTGGTGTCACATTGACCTGCTTTAGCAAGTGCTTTGTGAGTTTCCTGCCTCTGCTTCTTGGTTCCCTGAAATGAGGCCAGCAGGGTGCAAACCTAGGAAAATCAACAGTTGAAGTTTTTATCTTTCACCAGGACAATAACGGATAATTGAAAAACGAGCAAACAGTCTTGGAAAGTTTCAGGAAAAATACTTAATAGTGAGTCTGAAAATGTTCATTTTTCTCATTCAGTTGCTTCGTGCAAATACAGCTGTTAGTACAGCATGATTTCACAGTGTTCCTCACATTTCACTTCCTGACACAAGCTACAAACAAAAGTGTAACCCAAGCTACAAACATTGTTTACCATGTATTTATTTAAGTACATTATGTAAAATAGGCCTTGTAAATATCAGCATAACACAAAACATAGCTGCTATTTTGATGACAAAACTGAAAAAATTGTGGCTTAGAGCTATTGAAGGTCCCTTAGCTAGTAAGAGTGGTAGGCAAGGATTCAGATCTAAGCAGGGTAACTCCAGGGCCCATGGTCTTAATCACTGCATCACACTGTCCCCTCAGATATTTAGTCAGTGTGTTTTCTGTGCCAGTCACTCTGTGGGAACTGGATAGGAATGATGAACACAACACAAGTTTGCTGCTCTCATAGGGTTTTCAGTCTAGTGTGATAGAAAGATGGGGATAAATATACACACACAATTTCAAATATTGATGAGTGCTGTGAAGAAAAAGAAGATGCCACTGAAAAACAGAATGAGAGGATGGAGAGATGGAATGGAAGCTATAGATTGGGCAGTTAGGGAAGGATTCTTCAGGAGGTGATCTGAAGCTGAGATTGAAAAATGAGAAAATGTTCACAAGAAGACAGAGATGATGAGCTTTGGGGGGAGAAGAACCACATGTATGAAGCCATTTTTTTTAAAAAAGGCTTGGTATTTTCATGTGGAGGAAAATCCAAATCATTTGCCTGCCTAAATGTTCCAGGCATTCAGTGAATATCAATGCCCTTTTCTAATCCTTTTTCATATAGAAAGCATATTAGAAATCATACTGTCATTAGCCTAGATTCATGACTACTCTGTAAGGGGGGTTATCAAACCACATTTGGGCCACCATATGGGACAAGATTGACTGAACACATTCAACAGGAAAGGCCCAACTGAAATCATCTGTCTGAATCTTGCAGAGAAGCAAAGCAGATCAAATCAGCAACTGTCCACTTGGGCAAGGAAAGCCTGACACAAGTATTATCAGGAAATACACTAAGTTAAGAAGGAGGGAATACTGGCTTACTGGCTTTGTGATTCAACACTTTTTTATGAGGAGTAGAGTGCATGCCCAGTGAGATGACTTCTCAAAGGTCCTTCACTGAATTGGACATGGGCATAGAGGCTTCATGGTTCACCACTGTGTGTCCAGTGTTAAAGACAGTGCCTAAAATAGAGCAAATGCTCAAGCACTTAATTATTGCATAAGGTGATGAATAGAATTTACAGCAGTAGAGAGAAGGGGAAGGGTTGTTCTGTCATTGTACTTTGAGAAGAGAGGGAATTCCATAGCTTTAAAAATTTTTTATTGTTCAATTACAGTTGCTCCCATTTTCTCCCCATTACTCTCCCCCCTCCTAACCAACCCCTACATTCAATCCCATCTCTGTTGTCCTTGCCCATGGTCCCTTTATATATGTTCCCTGACTTGACCCTTTCCCTTCTTTCTCCCATTACCCCTCCATCCCCTCTGATCACTGTCAGTTTGTTCTTTATTTCCACGTCTCTGGGTCTATTTTGCTAGCTTGTTTGTTTTCCTTGTTTCACATGACTGGCTGATTTTATTATCTTTTTTTATCAGTTTATTTACTGGTAGCCAGTACATGGGTTTATTAGAAAATGAGGAAGGATGTTTTGGTGAAGGAAGAATGATTCCTTCAAATGTATGTTCTGAGAGAGACCACCAGTGCTCCTAGTATCCTGGTCACTAAGAAAACCATAAGCCAGCTCAGAAGATGTTTTCGGTACCTCGCCTTTATCCTTTCACCAGTCATGTGCTAAGGATTGACTGCTAGTGGTCACACCTGCCCCTTTGTTAGAGCATGGTCTTTGCTTGAACCTCTCTAGGAAGGTTATGCTCCCACTGTGACTGAATAATTGGGCGGGTCCTACCACTCACTGCCCATAGGCAAAAACTCTGGAGGCAGAGTTCAGTGGGGGGAAAAAGGAATTTTTATTTAAAGTATATGCAGTTTGAAATAGTGGCAAGTTTCTGCCTCAAAGCCTGTTTCCTCTAGAACATCCAAAGAAAATCATCCTGCCACCTTCTGCCAGCTCAGCTCAAGATTGCCCAGAAACATTTTCTTCCACCCAAAGGCACAGTGCTTTAAGAAATGTAGGCGACTTAGCTGGTTTCCAGTAGCTGTCTAGCTTTGGGCATCCTTTACAATGTATGCACCCTAGTGTCCTACTTGCCAGGCACTGTCCTCTGCCTCTGGACACTGCCATTTGGTGCATCTGTGCACCTGGCTGGGTATGACCTGTGCAGCACAGCTCCGGTCCTCAGTACTGCTATGGACTCTGTGCATGGGAGGGACACAGAGCTCACCTTCTAGCCATGTGGCTTCCAGGATCTGCACCCACCAGTCTGCTGAGCTGCAACTCACCATTTGGTATAGTGGGTCTGAGACCCTGCTTGGGCTGGTGTGGGAGGAGCCACAGTAAACTGTTGCTGACAGTCTCCACTGCACAGTCAGTGGGGGGTGGCTGCCCAAAAGCCCTCTGGCTCAGGAACCTGAGCCCCTGGTGACCAATCAACTGCCAGGGGAGGGAAGAGCAAAGTGAGTGGCATTTCCACATGCTCCGCTTTTAAAGACAACCCCCATAATCCCATGTACAGTGGAAGTACATGGCAGGGTATGTCCTTCCCATTCAATCACTTCCCTACCTCTAAGCGTTAACCCTACACTCTGCTGAGTCATGGAAGCATCTCCTGGTTGCTGGGGCAACACACATAAGTACAGTCCTCAGCACTTTTCAACCTCTCCCCTATTTGTGGGGATCCCTGTTATACCACCACGCATCCTGAGTGGTCCCCAGTTAGGGACTAATGGACAAAGGGGTACAACAGCAGCCCCCTTTCTTAAAGTGGAGCCATCTCAGTGGTGCAGTTTGCACTTCTGAGTGTTCCTTGCAATGAAGCTGATGAGTCCCCATCCTTTCTTAGCTTTTCTCCCCTGCCCACTTGCTTCCCTACCCCATTTCCTCCTGAGGGAACACCTCCATCAAGCACTTGCACCAGAATCCCCTCAGGCTAAGCTTTTAGCAAACCTAATCTAAGGTAGCCATTGTTCATCATTCTTCTTGACAAGGCTTTGCTCTCTGCCTGGCTTGTGCCCCCCAGCTAGAAGCCCATTTGCAGACCATGTGTCTGGGAGCTTCATATTTGTCTCCTCATCATTGCACCAAAAACAATGGTCAAATAAAACATTACCTGTAGGAACTGCCTTGCTAATAGGGCCAAATACTGACAGTTTATTGATCAAGTCTCTTTTTCTAATGCACAGTGTTTACTGGTCATTGGGAAATACTGTTTCCTGGGTCTATACTTTTCTGTTCTTTTTAATTAGCATGTTCTTTCTTTTCTTCTCCTTCCTACCTTTCTTCCCTCCTCCTTTCCTTCCAGAGAGGACACAAGAGGGAGAGAAACATCTATGTGAGAGATAAACATCAATCATTTGCCTCTCATACGTGCCTTGACTGGGACCAAATCTGCAACCGAGGCATGTGCCCTGAATATGAATTGAACTGGTGACCTTTTGCTTTGCTGGACAACACCCAACCAACTGAGCCATACTGGTCAGAGCAGCATTTTTTTCTATCTTGAAGCAGGGTAGTTAGATCATGTTGGCTTGTGCCTTATTTTGTGTATTGAACGTGACTTGTTGTATTTCTGACCTTGTAAATTTTGTGTTGATCTTACAGTTAGCTCTTGAAGGACAATCATACTCTAATTATTGTCATGTATTGGCGAGGCAAGGTTACATTTACATGTACTGAATACATTAATAGGTTTGAATTTCACTGGTTTCCCATTTCACTTCTGGGAGCAAAACTCTATAAACACTTCCATTTTTCAAGGTACAAAGCAAATAGATGTCTGTTATAATAACTTACCTTATGAAAGGTATGTGTTCTTTTAAAGATTACAAGAGTGTGCTAATTAACTTTCTGGTGTATGACTTGTGAAATAGTATACCTATGCATAGAAAGTGTGTTTACTTGCATGGAAAGAATATTTCAATCTCTGACTCTTAGTAATATGGTAAATTAGAAACTTTAGTCTGGCTTTATTCCTACCTACCTCCAAGGAATGATTTACAAATTAATGAGATAATGTCTGAGAAGCACTCTGAGCTCTTAAGAGAAAGGAACAAGATAAATGCAAGGTATTAGCATTATAGTCACTGTATTCTGCTGCTTAACTTTCACACTTCTGGGAAACCAATTAAGCTACATTTTCCTTTCCAGCAGTCCTTTACCAAAGTAGCAAGATCCTTGCTTTCTATACACATTGTGACTATACTGTTCTTTTTGGCCACACTTCACTTTCATTATTTTAACAGAAACAGAAATACACAATTTTAAGTAACTTGTCTTAGGTTGTACATACAGGTGCTAAGCGCACCACCTGGGATTTGAATATAGATCTACTTAGCTTTAAATCCTTTCCACCTGCCCCCCACACTCTTATTTTTCTACTGTAGAGAATTAGAAAAAGCTTCCTTAACTTCCATGATTTTACTGTGAGGGGAGGCTGCAAGAAAGTTAATACGGTGAAATAACTTCATGTAGCTATTCAGCTATGACAGATACATTAAAAGGAGTCCTGAAATTTACATGGGATTCAGTAAGAAACAAATGTTCTATTAACCATAATTTTTAAATAACATGTTATTATATTTTAAAGTTAATAATTTCTTTTTTAATCCTCCCCTGAAGATATGTTTATTGATTTGAGAGAGAAAGGGAGAGAGAAATCAATGTGACAGAGAAACCTTGATTGGTTGTCTACTGTATGTACCTGACTGGGGATTGAACACAGGAACCTACAACTTTTTGGTATATAGGATGACGCTCCAAGCAACTGTGCCCCCTGGCCAGGGCTAAAGTAAATAATTTATTTCATGGGTGAAAAATTGTACTTCATTTAAATTTTTTCTGATCTTGGTTTTGAGTGAGGTTGAGTATCTTCCCAAGTCTTAGTTTCTTTTCTCCTTGGTGAATTTCATGAATTTCATGATTTAAACAACATGGATAGCAACCGCATCTCACTGTCATATCAGTTGTGAATATTTTCCTCAACCTGCCTTTGTTTTTTGTTTATATTTTCATGATGTTAATTCTATTATATGCTTATTTTTGTTATTGAATTTTTAAAGTCTAATAACATTTACAAACTTTATGAATGGGTTTGCATAAGTCTAGCTTCTTATGGTGGATGTGGTGAGAGATAATGGGGAGACTGAGGAATGCTTGGGGTGAAGGTCCCAGGAGATAATTTCCTGGGGTCCCAGGAATGCTACCAGGGAAACTTTGAAATGCAGGGTTTTATATTGTTTGGTTATTTAGAGCAGAGCCCAGAACTCAATAGTTGGGTATCCTATGCAGATGAACTATGATAGCTTGTAAACACATGAATGGTTGGAATTCTCCTTGGAATAGAGTTAGATGTCCAGGTGAACCAACACCAAGAACCATACATGAATGCATAGCTGGAGAAGAGTTGCTGAGTGAGTGGCCAGGGAGATGACACCTATTGGTGTGGGGCTGGCTTCCTGGGTGTGCCTCTGACAAGTCACAAAGCCCACCCACCACCACCCTTGCCCCCAGAAGGTCCCTAAACTTGGTTTAATACTCTGCTCTTTCTGTCTTATAATTTTTAATAATTTTATTTTGAACTTGTATTTTGCAAGTGAGAGAGGACACTGCTCCACAGTGTCAATGCTCCACAGGACAATGGAGCATGACATGAGCAATATGCATGTACGATGTTCTCTGCTACTCCATTCACATTTGGCATTCCTGATGTCCATGAGCACAGAATTCCAGTGAGCCCACTATATGAGGGATAACAAGAAGTGTTTCCTGTGATGGAAGAAAGAGGGGCAGCACCAACAGGCCCCAGAGGCCACACCTTTTGTTTCAATAGGGTCTGCTTTGAAATAAAAAGGCAAAAGACTAGTGGCCAAGGAATCCTATCTATCATGTCCTTTCTTACTCACTTAACATCTGATTGATAGGTTTTGCGACTTTAAACAAGATGACATATAATGAAACCAAAGTTATCATAGGCTAATTGATATAAACAAGAGTTAAGTTCCTATGGCATATCATCAATGTTATATAACAAAATGACATAAAACAACATTGAATGAAATGACATTTTTCAAAGACCTGCTGTACTTCCCTGTATTAGTCAACCACTAATGCTGAAAATGTCAGCATAGAGGGAAGGAGAAAAAAATGCAAGTAGTAGTTTCTTTTCCTTTGAGTCTTTTCTTACTCATCAATAAGCTGAAAGTAGAGAGTGTTGGTAGTATGTGAATGTATCAAGAAGGGAAATCAAAACAGTTCAATTAGTTTTGTGAAGCATATCAACAGTTTTGCTAAGAACAAAATATGAATGCATTTATGCACTACAAAATATCATGCTAGTTATTCAGTAATTCTGCACATGAATTAATTGCTTTTATATTTGCAATGAAAACTGGCATTGCAGACCACAAAGATTTGTGGTCAAATTCATGCTAATACTTTAAATAATTTTAATTTTCTTCACATAGAACAGTATTAAATGGCAAATAAAAATGGTATGGCAATTTCAGAAAAAGACCAGGGAAGGAAGGGAAAAGTTTTATATTTTAGTACTCTTAGTAGAATTTTTTCCTTCACTTTTGAACAAGTAATCCACATTTCATTTTGCACTGGTGCTCACAAATTGACGTAGGAGTCATCCAAATTGTGAGACCAATTATCTTAGGACATCTCAAAAATTTGCTACTGTTTTGAAATATATAACATCAGACACTTGTATTTTGGGAAAGACATTTTGTACCATTCATGGTTCATTCATCTTTAATTTTGTAGCATACTTTATTTTTAAAATGCCCACTTTTCTCAGGTGTTTTAACAGAATACCAAAAAAAAAAAAGGTATCTTCTTCCCTTCTAGGAAAGGAGGAAAAGCAAACCCAGGGTCTGGCTTGCTGGCAGTGAGAATGAAGTCCCCTCTCACTGAAAAATTCTGACCTGCAGTCTTCTTCAGACATGGGGGGAAGGAGAAGAGTGTCTTATGTTTGTTTTAGCAAGAGGGGCCATTTCCTCACATACCCAAAATAAACAGTCAAAACAGTTGTATGAAGGTCCTGAAAGAATTCTGGGGAAACCCATGGTGTTTATCTCATCGTTGTATACAAGCCAGAGAAAGCTTCACACTAAAGAAAACTTACTAGACTTTTCAGGGTCAGGAAGTTCAGAGACAGTGTCTGCTTTGCTTGTTTGCTGAGTGACTGTGGTAAAGCATTGCTCATGACTGCCAATGCCTTCCATCTACTGAAAAGTAAATGGACAACACAAATAAATTCTGGGCCTAACAATAGCTACAGTATTGCTGCAGGCCCAGAGAATATGTATAAATATGCTCTCTCTATCTAAAGATTTTTAAAAAGTGGATTAAAAACACACAAACTTTTAAGTGGGGGAACCTTCCCTCTATAAAATCAAGAAAGGTCAAGCAACTTATTTAGCATAATTTCAGCAAGAGGTAGCTGGAACTGCAACCCCATGAGCCATACCTCTTGGCTTCTCACCAGCGGTCTCTAATTGAAACTGAAGGTTGCAAGGACCAGCAGCAGAGCAAGACAGGCCACCATGGACTGGAAAACTCCCCAGGTTTCAGGTGTTGACTGTTTTTATTCCTGTAATATATCTATCCATATCAGTTATTCTAGTTATGCTTGAAAAGAGCTTATTACTGTTACAATTAAACTAAAAAGAAGATAGAAAGGATGTGAATTGGAAATCATATGATCTGGAAAATTGTTTAAGCTGGGGAGTACTCTCAGTTGGTAGAATATTAAAACTTACTGTGGACTGCTCATAATTCCTGTATCAGTTCATCCTCTCCTTAACCTCTGGGAAGCTGGCTGTTCTTTCTACCTCATAATATATCACTTCTCTCCTCACCTAGGTAAGTCCTTTACTCGTTCAATAGGTATTCACACAGTGTCTTCTCTGGATCACATTGTTTTAGGTGTTGGGGGTGCTGTAAAAAAACAGGGCAAAAGTCCCTGCCCTCATGGAGCTTACATTCTGCAGAATCCATAGTCATCCTTCAAGATGAAGAAACACCACCATCTTGAGGAATCTGTCTTTTTCAAACTTCCTGGGAGTCATACTCACTGTTTATGCTATTGATACCATAATACCTTATAGTCCTCTGCACACATGCATTATTTACTTACTTATGCTCATTTGATTAATCTGCCTTTCCTTTCTAGATGGCTGCTTCATGAAGGCAGTGGCTATATTGGTTCTGATGACAGCTGCATCATTTCTGAGCCTGTCGTCAGATCATTGGCTGCAATCATTTGTTGATTGTACTTCCTTTTGACACTACATACTTGTATTTTTTCAATATACTTTTAGCCAAAAGGTGGCACTGCAGGAGAATAAATGAATAAAAACACAAATTAGCTGACCCAACAGTCATTGAATGGGATCCATGAACCCCAATTATAGGTTAATGTCAATAACTAGAAAGAGCCAATTCCAAAACTTGCAAACACTCACATACATAAGTATACCTGAAATCTCTTAAAAAGACCAATAAATGAAAATCACTTAGGCTTACCAAGCAAATTAACATTTCTTGACCATTGAAGAGATCCTTATGGAGTTCCAATGAATATAACTGAAATCCAAATCATTCTAAAATGTACATTTATTAAAATGAATGTCTACTAAGATATATACAAGAAGGATTTCCTTATTTCAGTGGTTATAAGTAAAAAATAACTTTTAATTTTTTTGTTTACTAACTTGCTTTGAATTTCTACATTTCATGCTAAGTTCCTAAATCTTTATACTCTTTGTACATTATGATAAACCTTTATGAATGAAATGAAATTAAAACCAGCAGCTTCTTCAAAAGCTTCAGGAGCAAATATATAAAAAGAAGCTAGATAACCCCTGAGATAAAAATCTGCTCATGTTGTTTGCTGTGAATAATGAATGGTGTTTTTCATATTTTAGTGGCAGCCATCTGGGTGCCTGTGTGCCCAAGGCAAGTCACCAACTTCCACAGAGCATCCTCCCCACAAATTCATAGTCTCTTGTTTTATGTGTCAACTTTACAATAAAGAAAAAACAAAATTATTTATGCTCTTTTATTTTTGTATGTGATCTTTGTTACCCAGTTAAGAATGTGCGTGCATGTGTGTTTGTGTGTGTGAGACAGAAGCAAATAAATAAAACACAGTTCACTTGGAAATAATATTTTGCTGTATAACCTGCTTTTTAGATTGCTTTATTTTACAGATGAAATTTTGTCCATGCCCTGAAAATCTACAATCTGATTGAAAAAATAAAGCACATACATGTGTCAGCTGATTTTTCAAGGTTATTGAGCAACAAACACAAATTAGCAATGTGCTTCAGATTATGGGTCCATATTATAGCTCACAGATTGTTTTTCAGCATATGGTATAAAGTTTACACTATAATCTTCCAGCAGGAATGTTATGTGTAAGGGCCAGGTGTCAGCGCCACTGCCATGAGAACTACATGAAGGGTTTGGTGCGCATTCTCCATGGGCGACTGGGAAAGGTTTTCTGGGGCTAAACTCTAGCAGAAGTGTTTTCTGGGGCTAGATCTCTAGCAGAAGTATAATAAAAGACATCTCCTACAAATTATTAGAAGTTGTATAGTTTTTGGAATTTAGAGATCTTGAATATACTTCTGCTGTAAAGATTAAATTAACAACTTTTTAAAAAAGTGCAACCACAGAATATATTAGCAAAAGGAGGAAATGTTTTCATTCTGCTTCCAAGTTTTTTCAAGTATAAGAGCCAACAACTAGGTGGCTCCTAACTAAAATCACCTCTAAGCAAATATTGCTACTCATAAATGAAAACATAGAAATATATATTCTAAGAATATTATATTAGTGTATATGTCACCAATGCTAGAAGATATCCTCAAGCTGGCAAGAGTCACCACAGTCTCTACAGACTAGATGGCACCGATGGATTTTGGCAGATTTCAATGGGAGAAGAAAATGCCAGGTTGACAAATTTTTATTCCTTTGGGAAATTCTTTATAACCAAAACTCAGACACTTAGGAAAACATCTATCACCCAACTGTGCCACAATTTTTAAACATATTATAAAGAGCCAGTGTATGTGTCTTTCTGGATGTAAGAGCAGGCTGCTGTGCTTCAGCATTACAGCTTCAGAAATGTAGAACCAGTGCTTGTTTTCAAGTGATAACAACAATGACAGCTGCTAATATTTACTGAATTATGACTATGCACCTGGCACTTCTTTAAGCACTCTATAAATTATCTGTAGTTGCACAGAACTCCATATTAGATAGGTTTGATTACTTTCTTCAACTTACAGAGGAAGAATCCAAGGCACTAAAATGTCAATAGTGATCAAGAGAAGCCATCGTTGTCCTTGTAGATGCAGAGAGATACATTCTAAATGCTGCTTAATTCACTACCCCTGCTAAATCTGTGGTTGTGTAATTTAGGTACTCATGAAATATCAATATGACATGTTTATGAGTATCTATGTATTTTTTTCCTGAAGCATTTTCTACCTCATACCATATTTCAGACAAGATCATGCTCAGATTGAGGATGAAGGTCACAAGACATGCAAGACTGCTAAAAATGGGACCAATATCCTAGTGGGCTGGACAGTCCTTAAAAACAAATCTGTCTAGACACCTAATGCTGCTCATCAGATTAGGGAAATTTTAGTGTAAAACAGCCCTTATAAAACAGCATGTCACTGGCTACTGATATGCATGCTTGTGTTGACCCCAGTATAAAAATAGTTCCAGAAAGATATTTGTTTTGGTGATGCTAGTTTTGAAAAACAATGGCATGTTGCCTGAATGGTGATATATAAATGAGGACAGTAGTTCTCTATTCTGACAAAAAGTTCCCCACGTGACTATGATATGCAGCCAAGATGGAGACCCCTATGTAGATATAGTCTGAATAATTGAAACACCTCCTTCAGTACATGTGTTGGTAAAACTAAGAAGTAAGATCCAGGTGTTAAAAATCTCTAAAAAACTAAGGAGTTAAGTTGTTGACATATAATGTGGCAGAGGAGGCAAAAAGGGGTAGGTTGTAAGATAACCTATCTTCTGTGTCTTCCACTTAGGCATCCAAGATAGTTATTTTGAAGAAATCTAGGCAGTTGTTAATATGGGAAATCTACTGAGAATATGACGATATATTCAGAAAAAACTGAGGACTTCATGTGATGATGCAATATTATTTAAAATTGGGGGCAGGGGAGCTTTGGCAGCTCTTAATTAGGTCCCCACAACAAGTTGTTTGGGAGAGAGAACACCACCTATAAACATCAAAATGTTAGACTCCAGGGAAGGTGGGTGCAGATTTATGTCAGGCTTCTATAAAACACAAAACTTTTATTGATAGTGGTCAATAATTTGCTGATAATTTAAGTTTCTATCATCCCTAGTCCTACTGTTGGGGTTGTGATTATGTTTGGGGCTTAGTGTCTAAGCTTCTCGAGGACTCCAGGACACATAGATTATCTAAGTTTCAAGGTATGTCTACAAGATTTCACTGCCTCCAATCTTTAAAATAAATGGTTCACAGTTTATTTGTCATTCTCAGAGAATTTGCAAAGGCATGAGGTCAAAACACAAGCTTACTATATTTTAAAAAAGGGAGATTAACACATAGAACTGTGAACTCTGAGGTAAAAAGATACCTATGAAGAAGGGTTCCTGGTGGCTAATTGGACTCAAATTTTTTTAAAAAAGAAGAAAGCAAACAAAGCCTAACAGCTATTTCTGTACAGGGGCTTCTCAAACAAACTGCAGTACACAGAGAAACCTGTGCTGAACTGCCTGCACTGTTTCTGCCATCTGAGCCAGCCCTCATAAAGGAGTTCCTGGAATCCTAATTCAACCTATGGGACTGAGACTCTACCCATACAATCAGAGCTGCAGAGTTCCCACCAATCAGAGCAGCATCAGAACAATGTCTTTTGGACCAATCAAACTGTGAGGATTTGGAGTCTTCATTTGCATGAGACTGATCAGGGACCGGGGGTTGGGACTTCTGGACCTCTATCCAAAACAAACAGCTTCTCCTCACCCCACTTTCCCATTCTATTGAAGACTGCTTCTCCCTGGCTGAGTTGAAACACCGAACACCACATCCCAAATTGGGGATTCTTACCTGGGTGGAATTGGTGCCAATGACTATCCATTGACAGAATCAAGGTTTGCCCACTGTTCATTAGCAGACTTTCATAGTCTCAGACCAGTACAAGGCCAGAATGCTGGTGCAAGATGGAAATCAAAAACTTTCTCTGTTCTCTTGATTCAAATGCCAGTTTTGAATGGTCCTCTCTACAAACGGAAAGATTTGCATTCTGGTCCTGAGGATCCCACCCATGCTTCAGTACAACTCACCTACTGTTGAATAATCATGAAATAAGGGACCCAAGAACATTGACCTCTCCCAACTAGAACCAGATTTCTCTAGGTGAGGGGAGAGGGGGAGAGAGAGAGAGAGAGAGAGAGAGAGAGAGAGAGAGAGAGAGAGAGAGAGAGATGGAGAGAGAGGAGGAGGTAATTAGGAGAAATGGCAAACTAAATGCTTTTTCCCCAGAGCCATGTCAAACAACAAAACAATCTAAGGCAAGAGCAAGATTCCCCTAACTGTACAAAGTGGATGCACATCTGAACATTGGTGCCCATTCTTGGAGAGACCTGGGATTTCCCAGAGCCCATTCGGAGTTCAGATACAAGATTAAAGATGGACAGGGTCACTGCTCTGATTCTACTCTTCCTAATCAATACATATGGGTAAGTGCGGCTGTAGCTCTAGTGACAGCCCTTCAAAGTTGTTACTCTCGTGCTGCGCCTGTGCATTTTTCTTGGAGCATTAAACGGTTCCCTGGGTTTGGGTAAGCTCAGGGGTGCGCCTAGGGGACAGAGTGCCAAGATGTGCACCTTCTGGGTCTGCAGGCTGACAGGACCAGGCACAGTTGCGGGAGCGATCGGCGGTGAAAGACGCTGATGGGGGCAAGCGAAAGTGTCAAGTTCACGGGACTGGAGAGTCCCAGCCTCTCCCTACGCGTCCGCGCGCCTCGGTTGGAGACTCGCCTTCCGCGCCCACTAACTGCGCCTGCCTCTGTAGCCGCGCAGGGGCGGGCTCCCCTGCACGCCGGCTCCAGAGCCGTGGTCCCATTGGCCCTAGGGCACGCCAGTTCCTGAGAGAGGCCCCGAAAGTTTCATTGAAGGTGGAGAAGTGCGCGCCCGCCGGGTAGATGGGGCTGCGCCACCCGGGCGAGGCTGCACCACGGAGGACCGGGGCGCGCTGGCATCTGGGAGGCTTTGGGTTATTTTATTTTTTTTAATTGAACACGTGGAGGAAGAAGTTGGAGCCTGACTCACTCCTTGTGAGCTTTCGTCTCGATTTCTGCCCACGCTTGCACAGTTCTTTTCTGGTGACAGAGGGATGGTTCTACACGCCTGGCAGGTCCCACCCAGGTCTCTCCAACACGAAACTAGGAGGCGCAGAGGCTGAGCCACACCGCAGCCCCGGGATCCGTCGCAGCGCTGCTCTGGGGGGCCTGCGGGCAGCTCCCTGAGCCCGGGACCAGGGTCGCGCAGCAGGCAGCGTCGGCAGAGGGCTGGGGCCTGGCTGCCGAGGCTCGAAGGCTTCAGAGGAGATTCCGAGAAGACAAACACTCCTGCTGTCCCTGAGCGACGCCCAGGGAGCCAAGCAAAAGCATAGCACTTCCTTCTTGCCCCCTTCCCTCGCCGCGCTGCCTTCCAGGACCCTCCCAAAGTGCCTCTGCGCTCAGGACTCTGGTCTGGGATCAGCCGCTGAAGAAGCTGCTGCCGCTGGCCTGGGCAGACTACACTTCATGGACCGGCTGTGGGGGGTCGGGCATCTGGTTAGGGGGCTATCTAACCAGAGCAGAGTGAGGGTCGTCTGAGAGTGCCGTGAGCGCGCCCTCGAGGCAAACAGCGCGGCGGCTCCCGCCAAGCCGATGCCCGGAAGGCTGCGAGACGCTGGCAACAGGAGGCCCTAGATGGGCATGGGCCTGGCACCACGGTTTTAGGGACCCTCGAGCCTCGCCTCTCTGCTCGGAGTCGCCGGACTGTCGAGATGGCCTCGGAAGTGGTGTGTGGGCTCATTTTCAGGTTGCTGCTCCCCATCTGCCTGACAGTAGGTGAGTGCGGTCCACTCACGGCGGTTACTTGGGAGGGTGAAGAGGGAGCCCAGGGATGGGGGCGGGCTTCTGAGCAATCCAAAATTAAGGGTTCTAGTATTCGGAGATTCGGTTCGGGAAGTCCGAGCCGCTGTCCCAGGGCCCGCAGCGTCAGACGCGCGCTGTCCGGAGTGCAAGAGCCCGGGCTTTCTCACTTTCTGCTCTGGGGCGTAGGATCGTGGGCTGTTTTTAACCATCCAGTTGCAGAGTCCGGGAGACTGGATAGACATGTGCTCCAGACTGTGCTGCATTGTCACATGAAATTTCTTTCACGGAGTGTGCACACTGGTACACAAAAGATGCGGATCTGGTTGGAAAGCAGTTGTAGACCTCCTTACCAGGTGCAGTGAAGGATCATACTAGAGTCCCCTCCTCCCCCGTCCCCGTCCCCAGCCGCACCTAGCACACGGTGCCTCCAGAAGGTACCGAGTCCATCTCTCCCCTATACCCAGATCTGTGACAGAAGTAATACAGGAAAACAGTGCCCTGTTGCTTACGTTGACTTCCACAAAATCCCCTCCAACAAAAGTGCTGGATGATGACACTACAGACTATGGGAACCCAGTCCCACCCAATGAGCAGCCGCCCTGCCAGGTTTTTAAAAGCTTCGAAAACGGGACTGCTTCTCCCTAGGACTGGCAAGGGTTAAGCGAGAGTCATAAAAGAGCTTCGAGGACTCTCAGTCAAGGATTCCACTTGTTCTGTAGGGCTGGCAGAGAGTTACAAGCAACTGGGTGTGGGTTTAAAGACACTGGCTATGTGCTTGAGTGAGAGATCATGCATTTCCCCTCTAAAGGGTGGTGACTGTTAGATTGGATCCTACTCCAAAGGATTACTAACAGTTCCTTACTTTCCTTTTTCCCTCATCAGGTCTAGAAAACAGAACTTTTTACCAAGTAGCAATTGCATTTACAAAAACAGCATGGCCTTTGCAGAAAAGGCCACCATTTTGCTTTTGCCAGAGTGTGAGGGCTCAACATCACACCTGTGTTGTTTTAGTTGTGCAAGTAATCAATTGAAAGAACGGTTCTGTCATGTTATGTGAGGATTGATTCCAGCTACCGGGAGGACTTTATAGTCTGTATTAATCGCGAGGAAGTGAAGTGTTTGGGGGACGTTCAGCGCAAAAAAAAAACAAAAAAAACGATGGAAAACCCGAGAAGGCTCCCAGGTAGGAAACAGTCTGTGACATAGTAGGATGCTCCCGCAGCCTGAAAGGCCAGCGCACAAGTGTTGGCCTTGGCCTCTAGTGGACCATTTGTTTCCAGGCAGGACCATTTTGCCAGAATCTCTGCCCTTAATAATCACTCATGTAGATGAGGAGTGCAGTTTTCAGGAAGAGTTGAAGTGGACCTCTCTGCCAGATGGTTTAAGTTTCAAGAAAAAGGCTTTGGAAAGCGATAGTAGAAAACAGGGCCAGACTACCTCTGGTTCTTTGGTCCTGTCAAGGTCTGGGGACCGTCTGCATATCGGTGTGTTCCTGACACATTTACTATATGCCGAAAGGAAGCCTGTCCCTGCCCGAGTTAACACGGGACTTTCGGTGTGAGGCCGATTTGTAGTTGTCAGTGCCAACAGGGGAAGATGCCTGGGGAGTGTCACTAGAATCAGAAAGCACTCTCTTCTCCTCTCCGCAGCCCCTCCACCCACTCCTCACCTCCCACAAACCTTTTCTCTCCTCTCCTTCCTCTCTGTTACCCTTATCTTCCCTTTCTCGTCTGGTCGCAGCTTGGGGTAACTGTAGGAAGGATTAGGCTTGTGGTTACCTACTGACATCTCGGTCCACTCTGTGGCTTGCATACTTACTAGAGTAAAAGAACAAACGGATTTACCCTCTGATTGCCAGCGACCATGCGATGAGTTTAGGCTCCTGAATTTCGCCCGCCTGGATGCTCCACAGCCGCCGGTTTGGGGGCCCTATCATTCTGACTAATGATTGGTGGTCTACACCTCAAAGTCCTTCTTCAGTAGGACAGTGGAGTTCTGCCCTGGAAGGGACTGGGAGTGCAGCACTCCCAGCTCAGGTGCCCTGAGGCACGATGCTTGGTCTGGCGGCTCCGAGCGGCCCGGAGGGAGGCTCCCAGAGGTGCTGGGCGTATCAGACACCACTGTCCGGCAAATGGGGTCCGGACTAGGTCCAGCCCTTTCCCCCACCGCCAGCGCCCTAGCTTCATCCTGGGCCCCACTGTGGGCCCCGTGCAGTTTTCACACAGGCAGGCTGGCGCCAAAGAGTAGGCTCGTTCCGCGCACGTGTGCTCCACGGTCCAACGTTCCTGGACCTGCTTCCAGGAACTCAAAGACGACAGATTCCGCCCACTGGCAGGAGTGGTCCGCCCATGACTATCCTGGACCACCTTTCCTTTCTAACTAATGTCTCTGGATTTCCAGGTGTCTTCCGAGCGAGCGCAGAGAGGTTAACCTAACTCAGAGTTTGTGAGCGTGTTTGTGTTTGCGCGCAAGCTCACGCTTTGTGGTGGGTTATTTGCCAGGCTGTTATCTCCAGGCTATTGGGCGGTGGAGGCCCCCTGCGGAGTCTAGAGCTTGTCCCCTTCACCCCCACACCTACCCAATCCCTCACCGCCTTGTGGGAAGCTGACCTAGGAAAAGGTGAAGGACTGGGACCTCGAACTAACTTCGCTCCCCGACTGTAAGAGAGGGGAGCTCCTGAGAGAACCAGAGAACTTACCCCCTCACCCATCTCCTCACTTGTTGGTTACTTCTTGAAAAAGACAACCCACTTACTATGATCAATGATGCCTTCTAATCATTGTCCTTGAAGGGAGGAAAGGGGGCTGGGTAGGGTTGGCCTGATTTGAGCATTCATTTATAGAGGAAGTGTATATTTTCAAGGTTATTGGAGGGTTTTCAGGTCTGCCTATGGCTTACTCCCCAGGTGGTACTAAATCAAATAGTCAGGTTTTCCTAATATCTCAGGCACGGAGAGTGCAATGATCTGTTTGCCATTAGAATTGATTTTTATATTTTAACCATCTATTTTTATATCTGGGCAAGGCAGTCTTCAAAAACAACACTTTGAAGAAGCTTATGTATTTCACTTTAAACCTGTTTGTCTAATATCATTGTTGAAAAATTTCTGCAGAGATTCTCTAGCCTTTTCACCTAAAGATGAATGCTAAAAATTAACTGCTACTGTGTTTAATCTGATACTCAAGATGTCTTTTCTTTTTCCCCTGTAAAAGAAATTTACAGAAATGTGATAAGTGACTGCAGGCTTCTATTATGCTGATGTTATGATGCTCCTAAGCGTTAAAAGCCTGGCAAAATCACAATATAATATAATGCTATTTGCCATTCAAATGAAAATCCAGTGACAGATTTTCCCACATGAAAAGAGACTGAAAAATCTAAAGATCTTCTAAATTATGTGTGATTACTTAGGTTGCCATTCTGACATTTTCCTTCAAATAATATATGGGAAAAAAACAGACAAACTTTTTTTTATAATATCATGGAATCCTTAGTTAATTATAATGATATCTAATCATGGTTGAGCTTTAAAACTATTTTACATATATTTTATTTTAGCATGATTCCACTGTCCTACCCATATGTACATGCATGGTTTGAGTCTATTTCTGGGAATGGATTGGGCATATTTTTTATTTGCATGCTCCTGACCCATTCATTCATCTTGCCTAATATTGCTTGCAGTTCCTTTAATGTGTTTCCTGGAAGAGCTGACTTAACCATTTTTGGGGGAGGGGAGGGAAGTTGGGTTTAGACAGATTGGTACAGGAGGGGCAGAGTCACTGTGGCATCAACAGCTTATGCTTTCCCCTAAATAAAGTGACCAGAATTTAGGAAAGAATAGAGCACAACAGGAGATTGTAGCAAGAAAAGAATCAACCAACTCACTAGTACTCTGAGGGAAAAAAATCACACTTGGAGAATAGTGTAAATCCAAGAAGAATCTCTAACATTCCCTTTAGAGATAGTTGGATTAAAATTTGAGCAAGAATATAGAGCCACTTTTGAAGTATGTACGGGTATGGCTATGTAAACATCATTTTCTCTGTATTGAATAACATATTTTCTTCTATGTAACATCTGTCATTTTGGAATCACACTTACATACACCTCAAGAATTTCAAGTGGAGCCTGACCGGAGTTTTGAGTCTCCCCTCTTTCTCTGCTGTGGCTCTCAGGGTTAGGAGCTTTCAGTTAACTGAAGGATGAACTCACAATATTTAAAGTCACTCTATTTTCTGTCAACCTTCTTGGCTTTATAAAGATAGATCATATTTATTACTTTCTGAAAATTAAAAAGTGAAAAGAATTAGAAATTTGTAGTCAAGTTTTAAAATAAAATACTTCATAAACAGAGATGGGTACCAGATCATTTTGTCACCTGGGCAGTGGAAGGTGGAGCCTTGTGTCCACCCTGCCATGAATATGTTGCTTAATAGGCACTGTGTGCTTGCTCATAGTCAGAGGTAAGTAGGATGCTTTCAATTTTACCTTTGGGTGAGTGTTCCTACAGAACATACAATTTTTGTTTGCCTTTCAATAGAGTGGTGACATTTTCTGAATCACCTGCTATTTTTTAATTCTTTTTTTGCTGTGTTGGTAGGTACAAATATGCATTAAATTAGGGTATTGTAGATGCACATAGTTAAGCATTTTGTATACAAATTTTATCTGTGACTTGGCAATTTAAGTGACCTCTGTTCACATCCAGGCTCTGCCCTTTACTGTGTGATCATAGAGTTGTTTTCATTGTTTCTCTTTTTCTGTCTGTAAACAGGAGATATTAACATCTTTTTTAGATGGTTGTGAAATAGTGCACACTACACATATTATATAATGCCTGGCACTCTGTGGATACTCAAAATGGCAGGTACTACTATTAAACTTACAAAGATGAGTAGAAGAGCAGGGATGCTTGAAGAACGTGTTAGTAAAAATTAGCAAACTAATAAGCACTAACATGAATCATGAAGAGACTGATACAGCAATTTAGTGCCTTCCTAGAGCCAAATTATGCTATTGAAAATTGGTGTGCATGTGGAAGGAGGATTTTTAATTATTAGGATTTTTTATTAGTTTTACTCATTCTATGTATCCGCAGTTGCATTCTAATAATATTAGATAATATGTTCTCCCTAGAACTATACTGCCAATGTTTACTTTGGTCTTTCTGATACTATACTGTAATTTTCATAGTTTTTATTCAATATTATTTTATTTACTCATTTATCTATTTTCTCATGGCATTTTCCTTTTAGATCCTATGCTATTATTAGTTAGCTGTATATTAAGTTACATAATTGTGGGGGGGACTCCACCTGCAGAGGCCCCCCGCCCCAGCCTCCATGGATGAGAATAAGTCTACCAAAATGTGATCAGCTTGGGGAAGAAATGTGGCCAATCTCTCAAAGGAAAAGGGCCAAGAGGCTTTTCCTCAATGGGCTTTTATTGGGTTCAGTTAGCACAGGAATACAGGTAAAGCTCATCAGTCATTGTCAGGCAGTAATGATCAAACAATAGATAACATACAAAGAACTACAAGGGCTTATTCTGAGTCAGGGTCTATAAACTAAAGGGCTAGAAAATTTTGGGAATCAACTCACATACTGCTCAGACCCTTATCAGAAAATTGAGAGCATTCTTAGCAAAGCAGTTTTCACAGGATTTTATGTATTCTTTCTTAGGCTTGATTGCCCCAGGGAACCCACCCTTTCCAGCACAGGGCTGCACTGCCCTCTGTCATTGTTTCAGGCTTAAGTCAGGCAGGGGAAGTAAGACAGCCAAGAGATTGGAAGACTTCTTGCAGATAGAATGAGTACTCAGGCTGTGTCAAAGCTGAGGGGCAAGGGTCCATCACCACCTTTTTCTATAGCCCCCAAAGTCCTTCCCTAGGGGTCCCTTCCTGACTGTGCCTGTCTTAGGTCATCCCTCCCTTGAGGAATCTTACCCATAACTGGCTAATCAGTCATCTGCCCAGGGCCAACCAGGATGAAGTAAAAGGGGGCAGAGGCAGCACTCCTGCCAAGAAGATAAGCTTTGTCTCCTTAGCAGCTTATAGTCCCAAGGTCTCTCAATCAGCCTTAGCCATGGGGGGATTACAGCTTCTGAAACCAGGTGGGGCAGTTCCCAACACATAATAACACAAATATATTATATTTTTTCCATAACTTTTTAAGAGAACTTAGAATTGTGTAAGTGGACCTAGGTATTTAAGAACAATCAATTAAGAACAATATGATATAGTCTCTACAGTAAAACATTAAACTTCATCAGATTTGTAGATTTAAACAATTGCTTCATGGACAAGGAATCAAGTAAACAAAATAAAGTAAATATTTCCTTGAAGTAGGGATAAACACAAATATTTGGGAAAATATTTTGCTGTGAGAGATAAGCCTCATATAGGCCTCACATGCACCAGACCCCCTACTTGGCCTTTCAGACCCATCAGGATGGGGCAGGATCAATAAAGGATGAAGACACCTGAAGCCACGTATCTGAAATATCTGTAGAAAGAGTGCATCAGGCATACAGCTATTTAACAGTTTCATGATTTTTGAATTGTCCAATAATTATCCAATGGGCATAGACCATTTAGCTAAATGTTTTTTAAAATTTAAGAGTAATAACATACAATTTTACATTTTTATTTTGAGTGGATTTTTGTAAAATATCTATAGTTATCTTATCTTCTACCTACAACCTTCTCTGGTGTGCTCAGTGCAAACTTTCCCTCTGCTCTTTACCTGCACACTTACAGTGGTATTCTTGGTGCCACTGCTTCTTGGGCGCAGGTGCTATCCAAATCAAGTACATCATTCATGGACAATCCTCTAGGTTCGCCATTGCTCTTTCATCTTGGTCAATAGAAGTGTTGCCCTGGGTTCACATCCTGTGTGTCCTGCAGTGTTGGCAAACCTCAAGCCTACTCCTTGGCTTCTTTACATCCTCCCTGTGTGCTGAGCCAGATGTACTTTCCACTGTTTAAAGCTCTCCAGAATCTATTCTGCAGTTCAGAGTATTTGGGGCTTTTCCCTGTGTCAGTTATATTCCAGCTTCAGTCAAGGCAGGGATTGCTGCAACCAGCCTAGCAAATTTGTATTCTTTTTTATAAAGATTTTATTTATTTATTTTTAGAGAGGGAAGGGAGAGAGAGAGAGAGAGAGAGAGAGAGAGAGAGAGAGAGAGAGAGAGAAACATCAATGTGCGGTTGTTGGGGGCAGTGGCCTGCAACCCAGGTATGTGGCCTGACTGGGAATTGAACCTGCAACACTTCAATTCGCAGCCCGTGCTCAATCCACTGAGCTATGCCAGCTAGGGCTGCAAATTTGTATTCTTGTCCTGGCAGCAAGTAAATTCTTTTCTCCAGTTGATAGATGACTCTTTCAGCCAGTTCTAATCAAAGATAATCCTGTTTTTCACAAGTTCTCTTTTTAATATAAATTTCTCAGCATAATGAGGATTAGGTAAAATAAATTTTGTATCTCTCACATGATAGTCAAGCTGTAGGTGCATCAAAGCTGGCATACTTACTGTGTTCTATGAAGTTGCCCATGGAGGCCATCATTGTTCTACTATCTTGCAAGGGTTGCATTCATGGCTGTGGTTCAAGACAGCCTGTTCCCAGATTCACAGTGAGCTGAAGGATGGAGGAAGCAAACACAGAAGGGGCATTGCTTCCTCATCCTCTAAGGACACAACCTGGAAGTTGCATTAATCAGTTTTGCTCATATCTCATTAGTCTGTATTTAATAATATTATTCACCTACCTAATTGAAAGGGAAGCTGAGAAATATCACTTTTATTTTGTCTGGTAATGTACTCAGCTAAAAACAGGGGAAGTGATAAAATGTTACAGTCACAAAGAAAGAAAGAATGGATATTAGCATACCAATACTATTCTATGCCTCCTGTAGACTGAAAACTTAATGTGTCTTGTGGACACAGATAATTTTTCTACTCCCGTTATCTCCACTTTACTTATCTACTCCTATAACTAGATGCAACTACCAACAGGTTCCTAAATGTGATATACAAACTGTGATTCATAAAGAGGTACACTGCACTCCAGAATAACTGCATGAGTTTTCCAATTTACACAAACAGAAATCCAGGGTATATATGTGGGAATGGCTGTTAAGGGTGTGGGACAATTGTGGAAGGAGTATGAAGTTGGATCAGGCTGAATTTATTGGTATAGGACCACTAGACAGAGACTATGTATTCACTGTTATAGCTTGAGTGGTTAGAAAGAGCTCTAACAGTTTGGTTGTTAGGCTGAAACATGGACCAAAAGGTGACCCATGGTAAATGAAGTTAAAATGCCTGACCTGCCTTGGTGTACTATTGAGGAAATGATCCAAACGCTTAGGGAGAACGGAATGGTAGACTGGATTTACAGTGTGAGACCTGCTCACCCACCTTGGGAGGGTCTAGAGAACACCCCTTTCACCATGATTTTGAGAAATAAATTTGTGAGGGAAGTCTCAGAATGCTGGCTCTGCACTTGCTCTTCTCTGTTGGTCAGAAATTATAAGGGAATCTGTTGCCACTATACTAGAATCCCTTAAGTGTAATGAGGATATTTGGATCCCAGGTAGCAGGGGCCACCTAATGGCCCACCTAACTGCCAAAGGCCAGGTGGTTGTGGTTTCCACAAAGGACAGTGGAATCAAATCAATAGTCACAAGAGTCTGACTCCAAAAAGACCTATGACATTTAGCTTGTTAATCATGGTGTTCCTAGCAGTGAAATATATGGACAGCCCAGTAAATTCACACTTGATCTGTATGAGTAGAAGAGTTCCAGGTCAAGTGAACAAAAATTTGACTTGATTCACCAACACAAAGAGCCATTGCCCCTGAATCAATCCCGAGACTTCAGCCAGTTTACAGATCCAGAGACTTTGAACCTCAACCAGAGAAGAGGATCTACTTGCTACCAGGACAAGAATATGAACTCGTTAGGTTGATGGCCAATCATAGTACTGAAGGAGGCAGTGGCAACAATGGTTTGCCCTATTTGACTGAGCTAAGGCTGGAAAATAATTCACACTGAAAAAAGTCCCAAGTACTCTCTTCACTGGAGAAGAGCAGACTAGGTCACTTAGGAGGAACCCCACTATGCTGTCAATTGTTTCACTTACCCCACCCCATTTCTTTGACTAACAAGTCTCTTCATTTAAAATGTAAATACAGAGTCCAGCACAAATAATGCCTGTTTCATTTCATAGAAAAGTTTTATTATAAAATCATAAGCATGCAATTCTGTGACATAAGAATATGATACTCAAGCACACCATATGACATTTTAGGTGAAATGTTCAAATTGCTGCCCATCTCATGCAAGATCTTCACGTACCCTACCATCCACACTCAATGGTGTTACTTCTGCTGGACCCTGTATTTAAACCAAAAAAAGGATAAAAAAATTGTAAATATTTGTGGAAAGATGATAATTTCTTATCCACATGTTAGTATAAGTTAGTTCAGTAGCTTAATTTCCTCCTATCACCTAGGTAGGATAAAATGGACATTTTAACTGAATAGGGAGAGAGAGTTGTGAAAGGGTGAGTGTAGGGTAGGTATGGTCTAGATCCCAGGGATATTTTTTAGGGGGTCATACTATCATTGGGCATTTAGGAGCTTACTGAGAAGAGCTCTAATACCAAAGTAGCACATCTTTCTTGGGGCTAGCTCTATACACAGGCAACTGGACACAAATTTTTTTCTCTTCCTTTTTCCTGTTTTTGTATCAACATGGTTTATGACATCCAGCTGGAAATATACTGTTTTGATTAAAAACCCTGCTCTGAAGCCTGAATGGTTAGGTACAGGTCTTGGCCTATCATACTAGCTGTGTGATGAAGTTAGTTTTTCATCTCTTGTTACCCAGTTATTTCATCTGTAAAATGAGTTGGTAATAACAGTACCTAGTTCAGAGGGTTGTTGCCAGGCTCAGGTGACAGTGCTTGTAAAGTGCTTGGTGCAGTGCTTGACCCATTGCAAATAAACCTTAGGTCTAAATTTTAGGTCTAATTTTTAGTTCTAGAATCAGATTTTAGGCATTATAATTAGTTAAAGGCTAGTTTGAGGACCAGCTCATCAAGAGCAACATAGTTTCCATGAGCAGATAATTTGGAGTTCCAATCAACTTCCAAGTAAGCTTTCGAACACAATGTTGTAAATTGAGGACTGCCTGGTTCCCCTCTGTTCCCCTAATCAGTTTTGCTGGAAGGCTTCTGTGCCATTGTTCACTGTTACCCTTGAAACAATGGGACATCTCTCCTTCTTTAATTCTCCTTCTTAGGCAGAATGAATCACTTTATCTGTGTTCACCTGGCATTTGGTTCACATTATCACAGAGTTTTGTACTTAGTTACATGATTGTTCTCTTCCCTTCCAGATATCTGCAAATTCAGAGACCCTGTGTAATTCTTGATATCCATAGTACTAACTTATTGCCTAATATACATCTGATACAATCCAGCTTCTAAATCTCCAGGTTCCCCATCCATGGATTTAACCAACCCAGGACTGAAAATATTTGGGAAAAAAAAAGTCACATTGTTGCTGATGTGTACTATGTGGTTAGGTCTATAATGGTTGACTCTGTACTGAACACGTACAGAAATTTTTTTCTTGTCATTATTTCCTAAATAACACAGTATAACAGCTATTTACACAGAATTTACATTGTATTAGGTATGATAAGTAATGTAGACATGGTTAATAGTTTACAGGAGGATATATGTAGGTCATGTACAAACGCTTTGCCATTTTGTATAAGGGACATTAGCATCCTCACATTTTGGTGTGTGGGGGTGGGGGATGTCCTGGAACCAGTTCCCCTTGAGTACCAAAAAATAATTATTTAAATATATGTACAAATACATAAAATATATTGAATTGTAGGTTTTTCTGATTACAAAATTGAGTCCAATCATTACATTTTAGCTGTCCAACAAAGGCTATAATACACAATGAATGATGAAGAAATATTTGCCAACTGATGAATCAAGAAATTCATGAACTAAATGTTTTTTTCCCTTAAATATCTCTGAAGTGTGAAAATAGAGTTAGGTCTAGTGTCTTATACCTATTGGCTTTTATGTCTTTGAATATAAAATTCATACCAGCCTAATTTATATTCTCTTGACTTTCATAAATGTGAATTTTTGTCAGTATGGCAATTAATACCTTTTACTTGCTTTGCAGTAATGGAGAAAAAACCCATTTCATAGTGGTAAAGCTTGACTAACATCATCCTTGAAATGCATATTATTTTTTTAAAATGTTTTCAGTTCTCCTGGAACCATACAAATCGATCTGTTTTCCGTTGTGGTCAGATGTGCTAGGTCAGCAGTTTTGGCCACAGGTGCAGAGAAGGAGGAAGAATGTAGAACCTTAACAAGCCTATAAGTTTGAACTAAAGCTCAATGTAAATTAATTGTAGATATGCGCAGAACTGAGCAGTTCCTGCCCCTGCCATTTCTTCCCTCCTTCTGTATTCCCAGACTGTACCTGCCCGTTAGCAGCAGTCTGCTTTGATGTTGCCATGGGAATATATGCCCCTGCCAGAGACTATCAAAGCCTCTGCCTCACCGTCACCGTTCTCCTTTCCCCTCCTTTCTTTTATCCTTTTACTCCCCTTCCCCACCCCTCTTCTTCCTCTCTTCCTTTTACTCCTTTCTCCTTTCCCACTTCTCCTGCTTTCTTCTCCTTCCCCCCTCCTTCTCTTTCTCTTCCTTCTCTTATCCCCTTCTCGCTTCTCCTCCTTGTCCATCTTTGTAAAACTAAAGATTGGAGCTTGCCCACTCCTGGCTAATCCTGACTCTTGTTTGCTCTGTGGCTTGAAATCAGAGACGGGCTCACCACCCCAGTGCCTGCCAGAACAGAGGTGCTGTAGCACACAGCCTCTGGTGGGTTTCCTTGTTAGGGAGAAAGAATTAAAGGTCAGATTACAGGACTATGGGAGGAGGGATAGTAATAAAAGGCTTTTTTTTTTTTCTGGAGCAGTATTTTCCAGAAACCTCCAGCACCCTACAATTTTTCATTAGTAACCACAAACCTCTTTAGCAATAAATTTTAAAGCACCATCACCTTTGCTGTTGCATTGCCTTGGAGTCACATTGCATTTTTCACCTATGGTAGTATTGCCTAACAGCCCCCACCTTACCCACTAGGCTCAGCTTATAATCACTTTGGGCTATTTTCAATCATTAAAACCACCCTCCTAACATGCAATAATTTCCCACCATCAAGGTTATTTAAAAGGGATGTGGCACAGACCCAAAAGGTATTTCTTAAAGTGGATATAAAATATTTTGAGCAATTATCTATAGAATAAGGACATGTCTTCCCAAAGTTAGTACCTAGAAGAAAAGAAATTTCAGATATTAGTAATCTATTTCAATATAACCATAGTCAGATTTACATATTAAATCTAGTCTTGAAAAATATATTTAAATACAGTGCTGGTCTTCCAAAGAGAGCACAGTATGCTAGTCAAACAAACTTTGTTTAGAGTATCTTTGCAGATGATAATAATGACCATAAATTTGAATATGCAGATCATGCATTTTCTTAAAAAGAACATATTTGAAGTATGGTTTTAATAGTCTGTTGATTACTTTCTTTCAATCACTTCTTTTTGTTTTCCTCTGACTTTGACCAATTTTCTTGCCCTATCCCATTACACATTTCTCAGAATTCACTAAAATAACACAGTAATCTGAAACTGTTTCATAATGTGCCCAACCTTTCCTATCTTAAAACAGTAGTGGCTTTGTTTACTCCAACGTCAAAGAAAACTCATGTCTGTTTTCTTTTGTTGATTCATATCACTTTTGATATTATTGCTTTCTAGGTTGCTGTTTTGGCTATTGCTCAAGAGGATTTGGACAGCTTTTAATAATCTTATCTTTAAGATCTGGCCCACAACCCAGGCATGTGCCCTGACTCAGAATCAGACCACAGACTTTTTGGTTCTTAGGCTGGTGCTCAATCCGCTATGGCACACCCACTAAGGCTGCTATTATTATTATTATTATTACTATTTTTTCAAAGAGAGATATTTGCAGGTCTTTACAGTCTCTTTTCTCAGTGCTGAGCCCCAGGAACTGGTTTTCCTTGCTCTAGTCCTGCCTGGATCACTGTGCCCCCTCATTGCATGCTGTGTAAGGGATCTGAGCTCTGAGGGGTTCTTGTTTCCATGCTAACAATCAGGTGTTCACTAAAAACCTTTGTCATTTATTCACTTATTCTTTTGTGTTTATTCTTAGCAAAAATAATTAAATTGCAATTGCTTTGTAAGCACACCCATTATTCAACACCTCAGTTCTTTTATTTTTATTATTATTTTTATTTATTTATTTATTTTTAGAGAGGGAAGGGAGGGAGATAGAGAGAGAGAGAAACATCCATGTGCGGTTGCTGGGGGTCATGGCCTACAACCCAGGCATGTACCCTGACTGGGAATTGAACCTGCGATGCTTTGGTTCACAGCCCACGCTCAATCCACTGAGCTACGCCAGCCAGAGCAACACCTCAGTTCTTATGTCTTCTTGATATTGTTCCTTGAATGGGTCCAGAATTAACATTGGTTTGGGTTTGTTTTCAACATTTTTCTCTAGAGAATGTTAGGTATCTATCTGGCATAGGCTTACCTTAATATAAGGTATGATTGTCTCTCCTCAAGTACAGATTTAATGTTGATAGACAGAGTGACAGAGTTGACACCTAGGGCTGATTCCTCCCAGGCAAAAATGTAACATCCAAACAGTTTAGCACCTTCCTCCTTTTTGTGCTTAAGTAATTAACAGCTTCCATGACTTCTTATCTTCTCCTCCACAGGCTTCTAGGACTTTTCCAGAGGATTGAGGGGAAAAAAACATGGACTTTTGGGTTAATTAGACCAGGTTTCAAACTTTTGCTCAACTCCTCATCAATGATAAAATGAACACAAATTGAAGTTGCATAACTTCTCTGAGCTTCAGTTTTCCAAACTGAAAAAATGGCAAACATCACATCTATCTAAAAAATAATGACAAGTATTAAATGCAATAATGTAATCAGGCACCTAGCTGAGAGCTGACAAATTAAGGGCTAACTGAATATTCTGTTGCTCACCCCCTTACTCCTTCCTAGTGTTTGGGCCTCTTCTACTCAAATTGTCTTCTAAACACTGTACCCTGAATGTAGCTTTGGCTTCTATGGTTTCCAGCCTATGGATTGATAAGGAATCACAGGAATGTGTTATCAGCTCCATGTGTTTTCCTACAAGGACATCTGTTCTTAACTAGGAAATAAGCTGTTACCAGAAAAATAGAGATTCTGGGAATGGGACCTATGAGGATAAAATAAAACCAATTGTATTTCCATCCATGATGGTAAAATAAGTTTTCTGAGAAGTTCATGGTGTTTTAAATTCAATTATAATTTTTTAAAATGATCACTTAGTAAATTACACAAAGGGTAGGAAATAAGGTGGATCCATCTTAAGTAATGGTAGGTATAGATGGAGGTTGTTGAATAGTGAAGCATCTCAGATTTGCTTATTTAAGCAATGTTGATACAATAAGTAATACATAAAACTTATTTTTATATCTTATTAAATATCAAAGCCATGTATCTAATACTTGAGTTATATATTTCTTTTTTTTTCTTATTGTAATTTCAGACATTGAACTCAACAGCCATAAACCATCTACTTCTTTAAGTTTTGGAAATCTTAGTTTTCCTACCTAATTGTAACTTGTGATACTTGAATTTAGTAAGCCTTTTCCCAATTTGAGATTTAAGTGATACCACTCAGGTAATTTCATTAAAAATTGGTGGAATTGGGTAATTTCCTTTTCCTTTATGACCTAGTTCTAATTGAGTATGTTAGGTGTCAAACTAAGATCTAAAGGGTACTTTTTTAGGATTCTTTTAAGGATGATATATTTAGTTGGATGGACTTTATAACTGTAGCTTTCTGATTTAAATATTTTGAAAGAATTCTTTAAGAATGAATGATTTGGTGATAGTTGCTAGGTGTCTCAGATATAGAAAGTTTCTAAAATGGTATGAAAGACTACCATACTTTGCACAATTAAAAAAAGAAAAACTTCGAAGACACAATACAAATGTGATGCTATGCTCATCTATAATTTAAAAAATTAATAATATTTGAAATAAATGGAAAGACATTAGCAGAATAAATAAATAATTTTCAGTGTTAAATTAATTAAGTCTTATGTTCTAAGGATATTCTAATACCTTGAGGGTGTTAAGAACTTTTTCACATAATAATGTCAAAATTCCTACTAATAACATTTTAAGCTATGTGTCCCAGAAATGTCTAGTACCTGTGGATGATGGCCTATTCTATTTCATTTCAAATAATACAGTCAGAATGATCTGTATGATCATGAGTTATATGAGTTCTAATATTGTTGCTCTGAAGTCAAAATCTGCATTTGTTATTTCACTAGATATGTTAAACAGCCTTATAGTAAATTCCATGGCAGAATCCTCAGGCATATTGTAAATGTAGGATGCTGTTAATTTCCAGGAACAGATATTAAGGGTTTTAAGTCTCTTCTCAGATCTTCTGTGATGTCTTAAAATGAATGGAAAAGACTTGCTGAGTGCAGTTTGTTCTGAATTTATTAGCATTTGTATATGTGAGTTACCTATCAATCTATGTAGGAAAGTAATGGACAAATAAATGAAGTTGTGCTTTCAATATTTTATCAGTGTGGAAAATAATAATTTGTTAATTCAGATTTAATGCCTTAATTAGAATAACTGACACAATCAAGAAATTCAAACACCTTGCAAAAATCATACCCATTTTCATATGGTCATGGCTATTAATCTTGGTGGTTATATAGTGGGTCAAATCAAGGCAGATCTTAACTGTGTTTAAAATATAAAAAAATAAAATATAAAGTAATTTATGGGTACTTCTCACATTCTACTTCACCAGTTTTTAAAATTTTTCCTCCTTACTATCAATTTCATACTGTGTTCTGAAAAGTCACTACACAGAGTTAAATAGTCACCATTTTATTGGCAGCTGAGCATCTGGTATGGAGCCAGTCTACCTTGATCAGGTTCCAGCTCTGCAAAATGGAATCTGTGTGACATAGGGAAAGGCATTCAACTCTCTGAATCTCAGCTTTCCCATATGGAAAATGGAGATAATTATGGGATCTACCTAATAGGATTGTTAAGAGGATTAAACATAGAAGTGCCTGGCATATTTTAAACCTAACTATGTAAAATATCTAGAGTTTATTATATACCTTTTCTGTGGAAAACTTGAAGTACTTGAAACATGAGAAATTATTTTGAATAAGTGATTGACTTATTCACTCTTTTAATAAAATTTAATGTGTCTGCTTTATGCATGTGACTGTGGAGAATGCAAAAGAAACATGAGCTGAAGGAAAAACCACCTGGTCCTCAGTCCCAGGCATTTTGCATACATTATTGCTTATTCTTAAAATGCCTCTAAGTAGGTGTTAAATTTTATTTTATAGCTGAAAACACCATATTTTAGATAGTAACAGCTTTATGTTAAACTGAAGCAAAGATTCCAAAGATTCCAGCTCTCTTCTGCTCCCTACCCTGACTGTTTCTGACAGGCACAGGCCAGAGGTTACTTATAGTATATGGTGTATAGTGTATAGTGTAGGTATGTGGTATAGTGTATAGTGTGGGGTGGTGGCCACAACACAGTGTCTCCATTGGTATTGTAGACCAGCTGGATTCTAGACAATGCCCTGTCATGTCCTAACTTTGTGATCCTGGGTAAGTCTCATCTTGAACTCTCAGCTAATGGAATATGGAGTTCCACTATCTACCCCAACTCTAGCCATAAGTGATTCAATTGCTCACAGGCAGAGTGGGAAATATTGCCCCGGTGATTTCAGGGGTGACCTTATGGCTCAGAGAGAAAGCTACTCATTAAATCATCTACTGCTCTTTCTTCCCCAAGAGGCTCTTTGAATTTTATAATGTAATCTCTATCATGAAACATTTTCATTTTACATAGACTTTCAATATCTTAATCTAGCATTTTTTGACAGTGAGATACTAAGAAAGAATTTCATGATTAGATTTTTTTTTAGGGTTGCTGGACTAAATAAATATAAATGTTCTTTTTCTTTATGGCAAGACTGTTCAGAGCTTAGTATGTAGTGCAAATTGTGAATTTCTAAGAATTTGTTATAACATACAGTGTTTTTAAACCTATGTGACCCTAGAACCCCTACTTGTTTCCCTGGGCACTGGTGTTCTAGGGAGCACCCAGTGGAAAATTCTGGAGGAACTTTGGACTAACTGGTAAACCAGTGAAAGAGTTTACTTGGGAATAAGAAGGCCTTTCAGAAGATCTCAAATCTCTTTTTTAGGTGTGGGCATGAAGCCAACTTTGACTGATGGTTACTGTCATACCTACTAGAGGACAGAACTAAAAGGGACTGTCATAAGGATGTAAAGTGCAACATAGGGAATATAATCAATAATATTGTAATAACTATGTATGGTGTTAGATGGCTACTAGATTTACCCAGCAATAACTTTGTAAGTTATATAAATGTCTAATTATGGCATTGTATACCTGAAATTAATGTTTAAAAATAACATATATTTTAAAAAATATGCCCTGGCTGGTGTAGTTCAGTGGATTGAGTGCAGGCTGCGAACCAAAGCATCTCAGGTTCGATTCCCAGTCAGGACACATGCCTGGGTTGCAGGCCAGGGTCCCCAGCAACCGCACATTGAGGTTTCTCTCTCTCTTTAGCTCCCTCTTTTCCCTCTCTAAAAATAAATAAATAAAATCTTTTAAAAAATATGATCATCCTTTTCTTATATATGTTTGCTTCCTTCTGTTTCTACCATCATTAAATTTAAAATCAAAGTGGTCAAAAGTAGAGAAACCACTTTAGAAACTAGATATTCCAGCTGTTGTAGAATACCTGCAAATAACCAGGTTATAAATACTACCAGATGTAGCAGCATGAAAGTAAAAAACCAACAAGGGTCTAAAGTAAGCTTGACCACTTCCTGAAGCACCCTCCTCATCTTCCCTGGACTAACCACTGTGATAGCCTCCTGAGAGTCTCCCTGCTTTGTATACCTGTACTACTACTTCTGCACATGGTGGCCATATTGATCTTCTGAATATTTAAGTCATCTGCTTTAAAAACCTCCAGCACTTTCTTGTGGACTTAAAAAACAAACACTAAATCTCTAACTTGGCCTATAAAGCCCATGGTTCCTACATCCTTTAACCACATCGGAATTATTTTTATTACTCGGATACAACTATTTTTGCTTTAACGCCTTTGCTCTTGCTGTTTGCTTTGAAGAGCAGCCTTCCCTCAGGTCTTAGAGTAAATGTTTCCCCTACGGACATCTTCCTATAGCACCTAACACTGCCACCCTTCACTCACTGCCACATCATGCTCTGTGATTATCTCAGGGTACTTATTACTATCTGGTTCATGTCAGTGAGTTTATTTATCATTATCAGCCTCCTACCCATTTGACTCTTCCCCTGTGCTCCAATTTCAGCATCTTGTACAGGGCCTTGCCTACAGTAAGCATACAACAATTCAATACATACATTAATGTTTACAAAACAACAATGGAAATGGTGTCATCATGTTCATTTATTCCTCTATTTATTTGTGTCTATTTCCTCATCTGTGAAATGGAGATAATAATAGCACCTGCTTTACATGGCAACTGGGGAATTTAAAAAATACATGTCTTTGAGCCCTGGCTGGTGTAGCTCAGTGGATTGAGCGTGGGCTGTGAACCAAAGTGTCGCAGGTTCAATTCCCAGTCAGGGCACATGCCTGGGTTGCAGGCCATGGCCCCCAGCAACCGCACATTGATGTTTCTCTCTCTCTCTTTCTCCCTCTCTTCCCTCTCTAAAAATAAATAAATAAACAAAATCTTAAAAAAAGACTTAAAAAAAGAGTGAAATTAAAAAAAATACATGTCTTTAAAGTGTTCACATTGTATCTAGCATATGATAAGTACTTAATAAATATAATTATTACAATGTTGATCTTTTGTTAATTAATTCAGTACTAATTTATTGGTTAAATAGTATGACTAGATTCTGTGAATACAAAAATATATATAAAGCATAGTTCCTGCCCTTGAGATTCTCCTTAAACTTCAGGTAACCCAGATTTGCTATAGTATTCGGAATGGAATATTGCTCATAGTGTTCATTTGATTATGTTGTGTCAGTAAGTATTTTGAATGATGGTGGGAAGTTACAAAGAAACTGAACCAAATGTAGGAAAAGGAGTTGCTGGTATGTGAACAGTGAATGGGACACTAAGATTAAAATGTCGTAATACTTGCCAGCTGAGAGCTAGCTCATCATCTACTGCAATGCAATGAGAATGAGATAAGTCCTAGAATAAGTTAAAGGACAAGAAGAATAGAGGATGGAGGAGAAGTAATTCCTGGCTAATAACAGACCTCTCCTCATCCCCAAGACCCATTTTCAGTAGCGATATAATAGATTAAACTGTGAATGAAAAAAACTTTGTGTTGACACTTCTGCAAATATTTACTTTAAAGCAGGGGGAAAAGACCTTAAACTGGAGAAACAAATCTCAACCGTGGAGTCTTATGCATGGTTTACCTTGCTGTAGGTCTTTTCTGAATAGAGAGAGGAGGCAGCAGGTCTCCCAGTTGATTCTGATGTTGTGAGGCCTGGCTGCCCAGCTGTTCCACTTGTATAGACTTAAAGCCAACATATTTGGCAGATAACTAGAGTTCTGCAGACTTTGGTGTGGGGCGAGAATCACACTCCATAGATAGAAGTCCATGCATTAGTATATGTGAATTACTCTATTTGTATTTCTCTTAGCTTAGCTTATCTCAGACATGCCTAGCCACTTCATACAATCAAGCTGATATAAAGCCAATCCTGGCAAAGACATCTAAACACTTCAGAAAAATTGGCAATGCTCAAAAAGAGGATCCCAATGTGCTATCAGCCAGGCTAACAGGTTGTCCTGTCTTGGGCTAAAGTCTTTTTCTTTGGTGTGGAGCCAGAGTTGTTTAATCTGGCTTTTAAATGATTTTCTTTCCTTGTTTGTGGTTATAATAGGACTTCATTAAACCATAAAGCTCTCCCCTAAAGGGTAATCCTGTATTTAGAATGGAATGTGTCTTGGTTTCCTCAGAAATGTTGAGGAGACAATGCAATATCTTAATGAAGTGTTCTAGTTTTTTAGCACTAAACATGACTTCTCTCAGCTTAAACAAAGATGCAGTTGTGTATGTGATAGGAATAACTTCCTTCCTCAAGTATCTTGAGATGATTTCCAAAGTTAAATTTTAAAATTTCTGAAATGCCACATTCATCACTGCAAGTGCTGTAACAATGCTGATGACTTAATAACTCTCCTTTTCCATCATACATATTGTAGCTTATAAAGCATGTTCATGTACTTTTTGCATTATCAGTTTAAGAAGAACAAACTGTGGTATTCTTGTTCATTTTAGTATTCACACCATCTCTGACCTTGGATACCTGGCAGATAGAGTACTCACTATATATGTATGTATGCATACATATGTATGTATACATATATATAGGTATTTCATTTAATACTTGCAAATGCTCTGTGAATTAGGTATTACTATCTTGAACAATTTACAAACAAGGAAATGGAAGGAAGAAATATGTTTTATAAGAGAAAATAGAAACTCAGAAAAATTAACTTTCTTTGTTTGGTGCAATATCAAGAAAGTGGTGGACCTGAACCTGTGCCTCAGCTATTCTTTTTGAAGTTTTAGTCTAGTGTATGTTCAGTTACAAAAATGTGTCAATGCTTATGAAACTAATGACTCTCATAAATGTTCCTAATCTTTATCTTTCCATCTATTAACTTTTGCCAGAGTGATTTTTAAGTCCACATGCAGCCCAATGCTTAAAATATAGAATTAACTTTTAAATTAGGGTGCATCATTTATTCTGAGGGCCCTGTAAATGGGCCAGAATTCCCTGCTGGATTTTTTTCTTACTCCAGTGACAGGAAAGATATCACTATCTTCTCTTTGAGGGTCTTATCCTGGGGCTTGAACTTTCCTGGAGTCAGGCTTCTGCAGGCACACTGATATTTCTTGGTTAATGTTTAAAGGAGCAGGGAGAGTGAGCTCATGACATGTCCTCTTGAATAACTACTTGCTTTTGGAATCCTTGTTTTTAGCTGCTAGGTTTGAGGTATTCAGCATTCTGCACATTTCTTCAGGAGCCATCAGTGCACTCACATGTGTTCTATAGATATTTTCAAGTAGCATTTTTGGGTGTTTTCCTTTCTGTTGCTGTTATATTTCTATGGCTTTACACAATAAATGATTGCTTGTGTACACAGAAAGTATTGGGAGAAACTAGGAATTAAATGTGTTAATTCATTATCATCACTCATGTTGGGCTCTTATTTAGTAGTCATTATGATTCTAGAGGCATAGAAAGTCACCAAATGATCTGACCCAAGTGGCTTAGTCTAGTAGGCAAATGTTTAGTAATTTTCATATATTCAACAACATTAGCCCGAAATGTCCCTTATTAGACAGTTGTTCACTTATTCAACAGATAAGTATTGAAGATACCTGTCTGCCAGGCACAGAACTACTTAAACTATGCTCTGACCAATTTACCTTTATGGTAGATGAGACTATGTGGATCTCTGCATTGTATGGAGATTTACTTAATTTTTTTGTCCTTAAAATTAAAGGATTCATTCCTAAGTATTTTGTGGTCTTTACATTAATATAGAATGATCTCTAGTAATTAGCCTAATTTGTTGAAATTCTACTTGTGTAGAATGTTGATGAGCTTTAATTCTCAGGGACTTAAATGATTAAGACATTATTTGCTTTTTTTCTCCACTATTTATAAAAATTAAACTATCAAGTCTCCAAGATGGTGGTGGAGTGGTGAAAACTACACTAACTTCCTCTCAGGACCAATCTGGAATTACAGCTACATTATAGACAAATCATCCTGAATAACCAGCTGAACACTAGCTAAAGAGGAACCTTATAACCAAGGACTTATGGAGGAAACCACATACATTACCACAATGAGATTGGTAAGGAGTACAGAGGTGCAAGAGGGCTGGTTGGGTTCCCACAGGTGACAGCTGAAGTGCTAGAGAGATATTTTAGCAGCCAGGGTGGGGGGTTTCCCCCTGAGAAGTGATGGGTTTAAATCCCAAGCTGGGGTCCCCAGCCTAGAATATTAGAACTGAAGAAGGAACCCAAATAGCATTTGGCTGTGACAAGTGGCAGGGTTTCTGCCCACCAGGGAGAGATGGCCAGAGACACAGAGAGCCTCTAAAAAGGCAAATGCATAAGATTTTGTTCGCAGTCACTTACTCTGGGCTTCAGCAGAGGGAGGGCAGAGTTGACTAGAGACATGTAAGGAGAGACTGGGGCTGGTGGCTCTAGGGAGAGAACTGAATGGTCAGCCACAAGAATCTTTTTGCTGAGTCATTCCCCATACTGCAGAAGCCTTCTTTCGTGGGCAGAAAACTCCCCTGCTTGTGGCATCAGCCTGAGGGGAAGCAATAGCCCCACATACAGGAATTCCTCTTGTGCCACCCTGTGGAGCTTAAGCCAGGCTGCTCAGTGCAGCTGCAAACTATTTCAGTGATTAAGTCTAAGAGAAGAAGTAGATCTCTGGGAGCTCTGAGACTTTAGTTGACCTTTCCCTGGCCCAGTGCTTGTCTTGTAAAAGGAGAACTTGGTGTGCAGCTTGGTCCTTTCCGTACATACCAAGAACAAGCAGAGAGAGCCACAAGCTATGGATCACTCATAGCTCCAAACAGGATGTCCAGGACCACTCTGACATAGGTCTGAACAAAACTCTTTGCAGATCTACATAACACATAAAAACAAATACAGAGTCAGCCAAAATGGGGAGACAAAGAAACAGACCCCAAAGAAAAGAACAAGATAACTCCTCAGAAGAAGAACTAAATGAAATGGAGGCAAACAATTGATCAGATACAGACTTTAGAGTAATGATTATGTGGATACAAAAAAGCACGAGAAAAGACATAGAAAATATAAAAAAGGACCACTCAAAAATAAAGAATGCAATATCTGAAATAAATAATACACTGGAAGGAATAAACAACAAGGTAGATGAAAAGGATTGAATTAACAATTTGGAAGACAAGGTAGGAAAAAACCCAAGCAGAACAGCAAAAAGAAAAAAATAATTAAAAAGAATGAGGAGAATTTAAGAAACCTTTGGGACAACATGAAGCATAATAATATCTGCATCATGGAAACACCAGAAGAGAGTGAGCAAAGGATCAAGAACCTATTTGAAGATATAGGTTCTTGACCAAAAATTTCCCTAATTTAGTGAAGGAAAAAGATACAGAAATCCAGGGAGCACAGAGAGTCCTAAACAAGATGGACCCAAAGGAGTCTATACCAAGACACATCAAAATTAAAATGGAAAAGTTTAAAGATAAGGACAAGAGCTTAAAAACTGCAAGTGAAAAGCAGTTAGTTGCCTTCAAGAGAGCTCCCATTAGAATATCAGCTGATTTCTCAATAGAAACATTTCTGGCCAGAAAGAATTAGCATGAAATATTCAAGGTGATAAAAAATAAGGCCCTAAAACCAAGGCCACTTTACCTAGCAAGGGTATCATTTAAAATTAAAGGAGAAATAAAGAGCTTTTCAGACAAGAAAATGCTAAAGGAGTTTGTTAACACCATAGAGGTACTACAATAAATGTTAAAAGTCTTACTTTAAGAAGAAAAAGAAAAAAAAATGCGGAAATAGTTAAAAATAAAATGGCAATAAATACATGTCTATCAATAATCACTTTAAATGTAAATGGCTTATATGCTATAATCATAAGACATAAGACAGCTGAGTGGATAAGAAAATAAGGCCTGTATATATTCTGTTGCCAAGAGTCCCACCTCAAAATGAAAGATACACACAGACTAAAAGTAAAAGGATAGAAAAAGATATTTCATGCAAATAGAAAGGGGAAAAAAAAGCTGGGTAGCAAAGCTTATGTCTGACAAAATAGACTTTGAAACCAATGCTATAGTAAGAGCCACAGGACACTACATAATAATAAAGGGAACAATCCAACAAGAAGATATAACCCTAGTAAACATTTATGCACTCAACACAGGAGAACCTATATATGAAAAACAAATCTGGATGGGCTTAAAAGGAGAGATTGTCAGAAACAGTCATAATAGGGGATTTTTAACACCCAATTGACTTCAATGGATAAATCTTCCAGACAACAGCCTTAAATGGCATACTAGATCAAATGGATTTAGTTAAAATCTGCAGAACATTTCACCCCAAAGTAGAAGAATATACATTCTTCTCAAATGCACATGGAATATTTTATCTGCTAGACCACATGTTAGGACACAAAATAACTATCAATAAATTCAGGAAGATGGAAATCATATCAAGCATTTTCTCTGAACCATAATGCTATGAAACTAGAAATCAATCACAAGCAGAAAACTGAAAAATACACAAAGACATGGAATCTAAATAATATGTTATTAAACAATGAATGTGTCAAAAATGCGATCAAGGAGGAAATGAAAAGATACCTTGGAACAAATGAAAATGAGAACATGGCAGCCCAAAAGCTGTGGGACACAGAAAACACAGATGTAAGTTGGAAATTCATAGCATTATAGGTCTATCTTAAGAAACAAGAAAAAGGTCAAACAATCAATCTAACTTTACACTTAAAGAAACTTGAAAAGAAACAATAAATAAAGCCAAAAGTGAGTAGAAGGGAAAAATAATAAAGATCAGAATAGAAGCAAAGGAAATAGAGTGTAAAAAAATGGGACAAAATATCCACAAACCCAACAGGCAGTCCTTTGAAGAGCTAGACAAGATTCATAAACCTTAAACCAGACTCATTAAGAAAAAAAGTGAGTGAACCCAAATGAATAAAATCAGATATGGAAGAGGAGAAATAACAACTGACACCAAAGAAATACAAAGGATTGTAAGGAAATATTATGAACAAATATATACTAACAAACTGGACAACCTAGATGAAATGGATAAATTCCTAGGAACATACAATCTTCCAAAACTAAATCAGAAAGAACCAGAGAATATGAATAGACATATTACACCTAGTGAAATTGAAGCAGTAATCAAAAACCTCCCCCCAAATCAAAAGAGCTGGACTAGATGGCTTCTGGGTAAATTTTAGCAAGCATTCAGAGAAGAGCAAACACCCGTCCTTCTCAAACTATTCCAAAAATTCCAGGAAGAGCGAAGACTCCCAACCTTATTTTATGAAGTCAGTATTATCCTAATTCCAAAACTAGATAGAAACACTATGAAGAAAGAAAATTATAGGCCAATATCCCTGATGAACACAAATGATAAAATTCTCAACAAAATACTAGCATACCAAACACAGAAATAAATCAAGATCATATACCATGATTAATTGGGATTTATTCTGAGAACAATAGGTTGATACCATATTTAAAAATCAGTACATGTGATACACCACATAAATAAAATGAAGTATAAAAACCACATGATCATATCATATAACATGATCATATTAACAGAAGCAGGAAAAGTATTTGATAAAATTCACCAGCAATTTATGGTGAAAACTCTCAGCAAAGTGGGAATAGAGGGAACAAACCTAAACATAATAAAGCTCATATATGAAAAACCCGCAGCCAGCATCATACTCAATGGACAGAAACTACAAGCGTTCCTCTTAAGATAGGGAACAAGACAGGGATGTCTGCTTTCACCTCTTTTATTCAATGCAGTACTGGAAGTCCTAACCATAGCAATCAGACAACAAGAATAAATAAAAGACATCCAAATTGGAAAGGAAGAATTAAAACTTTATTTGCAGATGACATGATACTGTATATAGAGAACCCTGAATATTCTATCAGGAAACAACTAGAACTGAAAAATGAATTCGGTAAAGTAGCAGCGTACAAAAATTCAAAAGTCAGTTGCATTTTTATAAGTCAAGAATTAGTTATCCAAAAGGCAAGTTAAGAAAACAATCCCATTTATATCACTTTAAAAGAAAAAAATACCTTGTAATAAATCTAACCATGTATATAAAAGACCTGCACTTGGAAAATAATAAGACATTGAAGAAAAACTTAAAGAAGATACAAATAAATAGAAGCACATACTGTGTTCATGGATAGGTAGAATGAACATCATTAAAATGTTCATACTACCCTAAGCCATCTATAGTTTCAACTCAATTCCTATCACGATACCAGTGACATTTCACAGAACTAGAACAAATATTTCAAAATTTTATATGGAACCACTAAAGGCTCCAAATAGCAACAACAACCTTGAAAAAGAAGAACAAAGGTGGAATAGTTATTCTACCTGCTATCAAGCTACACTACTAGGCCATAATCATCGAAACAGCATAGTATTGGCATAAAAACAGACATGTAGATCAAAGCAACAGAATAGACAGCCCAGAAATAAACCCATACCTTTAGAGTTAATATTAACTGTAATATTAATGAGGAAGCAAGCATGTACAGTGGGCTAAAGATAGTTTATTCAATAAATGGTGTTAATAAAACTGGACAGATATGTGCAGAAAGATGAAATTAGATCACCTCCTTATGCCACACACAAGAATAAATTCAAAATGAATTAAAAACTTAAATGTTAGAGCAGAGACCATAAAAATCATAGAAGAAAACATAGGTAGTAAAATCTCAGACATCGTTCAAAGCAATATTTTATCTAATATATCTCCTCAGGCAAGAGAAACAAATAAACAAAAAAGAAACAAATGGGACTACATCAAACTAAAAAGCTTTTACACAGCAAAGGTAACCATGGACAAAATAAAAAGACAACCCACTGAATGGGAGAACACATTCACCAATACATATGGTAAGGGGTTAATGTTCAAAATTTATGAAATAAACTTATAAAACTCAACATAAAAATAACAATCCAATTTTAAAAAAAAATCACCAAAGGACCTGAGTAGTAGACACTTCTCCAAAGAGGACATACACATGGCCAATAGAAAAATGAAAATATGCTCAACATCACTAATTATCAGAGAAATGCAAACTAAAACCACATGAAATATCACTTCATACTTCTCAGAATGGTTATCATCAATAAGCCAGCAAACAAAAGAGTTGGCAAAAATGTGGAGAAAGGGGAATGCAGACTGGTGTAGCCACTGTGGAAAGCAGTATGGAGATACCTCAAAAAATTAAAAATGGAACTGCCTTATGACCCAGCATTTCCACTTCTGGGAATTTATCTGAAGAAATCCAAAATATTAACTTGAAAGAATATAAGCACCTCTATGTTCATGCATCATTATTTGCAATTTCCAAGATATGGAAGCAGCCCAAGTGTCCATCAGTAGATGAGTAGATAAAACAACTATGGGACATTTACTCAATGGAATACTACATGGACATAAAAAGAAGAAACTTTTACCCTTTGAGACAGTGTGGATGGTCCTGGAGAACATTATGCTAAGTGAAATAAGTTTGTCAAAGAAAGACAAGTACCATATGATTTCACTCATACGTGGAATCTAATGAACAAACTGAACAGGCAAAATAGAGACAGCTTCATAGATAGAGAACAGGCTGGCTCTGGGGATGCTTGGGGGTGGAAGGATCTAGCAAAAAGGAAAAAAGTGATTGGAAGGAATGGGAGTATAGAGGGATAAATGATAATGGGAAAAATACAATAAAAAGAAATTTATAAAGTCATCAGCTTACTATAAATCTGACCATTCTGGCTGCACTTGGATGAATAAAAGTTGATCAAAGTACCTCATAGACAAATCTTGCTAAATTCACAGACAAATTCTCTGAATTTTTCTCTCCTCACTAATGCAATATGAATTTCACCTCATTTAAAGCCTACTTGTAAATAATTATTTTGAAAAACTTATTTCAGAACTTTGGTTTGTTTCCTATGTGGTAGTGCTACAAATTCACATGACATTAGGTCTAAAATAAAGGGTCTGATATAGAGATGGAAGCTGTGTATGAATGTTTGTTCTCAGGTGAAAATTTAGAGGAGGAAAATTATAATTATTTTTCCAGCTAAAACTTGTGAAAAAATTCTTAGTAATGGTATTCATTGCCATTTCCACCTGCTGTAGGAGGTAATCAGACAAGTTATGGCTAATTGTTTAAATCAAAACTTTTGGAAGGTTTGATAGACATTGATAATGTCTATCTGATACTGGAAAGGTTGAGAAGTCTTAAATGAGATTTAACAAAATATTCTCATTTGATGCATGATTTTATAAAAAAAGTTTATACATTTAACTTATATTATAATTGAAATTGGTAATTGAACAGAATTTCTTAACCACATTTGGTATCAGAGAAGACTTTGACTTTTCAGACTGTAAAACCTTTTGTAATTCAATGGAAAGCCCTGCCAAAAAATATTTAAGAATGTTGGGGAGCACAAGGAATTATTAAGTAAGCCAAATTCCTAAGACATGGAAAAATAAAATAATATTCCATCAACTTTATTGATTAATGGAAAAATTGAATTAACATGTTTTACTGAATTTTATATTTTTCATAAATATGAATTGTTCAAAATAAAATGCTATTTAATTTGCATATATTTGTTATTTTATAAAATATAAGCAAATTATGAACAGAAAAGTTATATTCTCTTTCTGACAGCAAATGCCAAGACTATAGATACAATAGAAATAGCAACATGGCCTTGCAGAGATATGTGTTTGATTTATATTTATATGAACATCCTTAGAGCCTGTAGTCATGGTTATCAAGATGTGTCATTAAATTTCAATATGATCTGGATAACCAAATTTACAATAAGTTGCTGATAATGTCTTTGAAGGGTTTTTTTAAGGTTTTTTGGTCACAGGCTGCTTAGCAGTTTTTTAAATCAACAGTGGGTTGAATCAGCTGATTATTTTCTTTTTTTTTAATTTTTTAAATCATTGTTCAAGTACAGTTTTCTCCCTTTTACTCCCATTCCAGCCCTCCCACTCATCCTTCCCCACTTCCCTCCCATTACCACCCTCCCCCTAGTTTTTGTCCATGTGTCCTTTAAATTTGTTCCTATAAACCCTTCCCATTCTCCCCTGAAATTCCCTCTTCTCTCCCTTCCAGTCACCATCAGCCTGTCCTCTATTTCAGTGTCTTTGACTATATTTTGCTGGTTTCTTTATTTTGTTGTTTAGGTTCCTGTTAAAGGTGAGATCATATGGTATTTGTCTTTCACCACCTGGCTTATTTCGCTTAGCATAATGCTTTCCAGCTCCATCCATGCTGTTGCAAAGGGGAGGAGCACCTTCTTTCTTTCTGCTGCATAGACTTCCATTGTGTAAATGTACCATAGTTTTTTGATCCATTCATTTACTGATGGGCATCTAGGTTGCTTCCAGCACTTAGCTATTGTAAATTGTGCTGCTATGAGCACTGGAGTGCAAAGGTTCTTTTGTATTGGTGTTTTAGTGTTCTTAGGATATAGTCCCAGCAGTGGAATTGCAGGGTCAAAAGGCAGATCCATTTTCAGTTTTCTGAGGAAATTCCATACTGTTTTCCGTAGTGGTTGTACCAGTCTGCAGTCCCACCAACAGTGCATTAGGGTCCCCTTTTCTCCACAACCTCTCCAACACTTGTTGTTTGTTGCTTTGTTTATGATAGCCATTATGAATGGTGTGAAGTGGTATCTCGTTGTGGTTTTAATTTGCATCTCTCTGATAGCTAGCGATATTGAGCATCATTTCATGTGTCTTTGGATCCTCTGTATGTCCTCCTTGGAGAAGTGTCTGTTCAAGTCCTTTGCCCATTTTTTAATTGGGTTGCTTGTCTTAGAGCTGATTATTTTTTTATTTCATAGCCACACCCCCACCCATTCTCCCTTACCCTTTTATCACCTAACATAGTAGGTGCCCCATGAAATGTGTTGCATCGTTTTCTTTCTGCCAATTTTCTGGATGGGAACCAGGAAGTGGGTAAAATTTGTGCATTTGTCCTGCTTAAATGATGAAGTACCTGACTTTCCTCAGGATGTGAATAATGCACCAAAGAAAGTTTAGTTAAGGATGTAAAACAATAAAACTTGTCTTTTTGAGTAGAACCTATTTTGTGGTATTTTTCATAAAAAAAGAATGCCACCAAATCTGCCCTTGGGTCATGGTGGTATGATATTGCTGGTACTTTGTAACAGATGTGAGGCTGGGTGATTTATTAACCAAGTGTGACTTAGTGTAATTCTAGGTAGGTAGTATGGTGGCTGGTGGTCATTTTAAGTATAGCTAGGTCTTCAGTGTTAATTGGCCCTATGGCTGCAACATGACCACATACGTGGGGAACTTAGTACCCTATACAATTCTAACAGGTTCTGTTGGATGAAGTTTGAATATCCTGAGTATCTGATAATAATTCTAAATGAGAATATGGAGGAAAACCAACTTCTAAACTTCTATTTTGATAGCAAAACCACTGTGATTTTATGCATTATCCACTAGTTAGTAATTCCAGGTGGTGGTTGATTTTTCATTATATTCATATTTATTCAGTTGTTTGTTTATTGCAAGAAAGTCTGAAACTGATAATTTAAACCACAGAAATAAAAGTTGTTTTGAAAATGTCACCTCCTACATTTATTCCCTTGGTGTGATCATGCATTGGCCATGGCCAGACACAGTGTTTAGATATGTTTGTAATGTAGAACCAAGTTCAACTACATCCAGGTGGTTCAAAGGCTGCATTTATATTAAAAAACCAAGTTTGGTTGTTCTCTCTCGATTCTGCATAACTGCTACCTTCATATTTTATTATTAATATAAACCATAGAAGCCAAATTAGCTTTTTAGGAGAGGAAGACACAAACACAGTCTTTTAAAACATAGTTAAGCAAAGGCAGTTATCAGTTGATAATTTTTAATTGAGCCATAATAACTTATTTATTTGTAATCAACTGCCAATGTTTGCTCTATTGCTTTCCCTCATCTGCCCAAAGAAATATTCTTTTTATATTTTTATTATTGTTACGAATCAGAATGTAGCTTCAACTATCCTAGCTCCTCCTCACTCCCAATTCATATTGCTTGGTTCTGCAAGGCAAACTAAAATTATGTAAATATAAGACAGGAAACAATTTTCTCTAGGGATAGACTATATGTACTTCAGTTGTTTTCACAATGAACAATTAAAAATTTTCCTGTAGAATAGTGTTTATATTTCCTGCCCTGCGTCTTACTCTGCCTATCATCACATCTAAGATACTTGAACTGTAAATTCTTTCAACTGAGTCAGAAGAGGCTTACATCACTTTTTGGTGTAACTAACCTGATCTGATGGAGGAATGATCTTTATTTGACTCATTCTTTAAGTTAAAAAGTCAATGTGAAACAATGTACCCAAGCAGAATTAGCATCAGTAATTTGTCCTTAAAGAAACTCTTTTACAATAACATGAGAGCATATGAAATGTTTCTCATACTTCTCATTATACTTCTTGAAGGTATTTTCTTTTTACATTATTTCTATTATAAAACACTTGGCATTGTTTGGCATCTGAATAAGATCCAAAGGTTAGGTCTAATCGATCGTCCCTTACTATTTTTTCTAATGTGCTAATGCATGTGGAATAGTTTGTTCTTATCTTAGGGCAATTGGAAATGAATGATGGTGTGCCCGGGCTAGTCGGTTCAGCTGGTTGTCACATTGTCCCATGCACCAAAAGGTTGCAGTTTCGATTCCCAGTCAGTGCACATAGCTAGGTTGTGGGTTTGATTTCCAGCTGGGGTATATATAGGAGGCAACTGATCAATGTTTCTCTCTTCTTCCTCCTCTCTCTTCCTGTTTCCCTTCTTCTCTCTCTAATATCAGTGAACATATCCTTGGGTGAGGATTAAAAAAAAAAGGAAACAGATGTGGAAGAGAATAAACCTTGGACAACACCTGTGACCCAGAGTCCCTCATGGGCTCAGCATCAGAGAGGCAGATTGCTAGTACTTAGGATCATACACTGTGAAATGAATGCTTGGGTTCACATCTGGCTGTTGATGACAGGCAATTTGTGTAAGCTTTGCCTCAGATATGGCCAGTTGTAGTGATAACAGTGCCCCAAGGATGAGTTGAGGTTGGGCTTAACAGAGGAAAAAAATAATTGTCAGTTCTGTGGAATGTGTCTAGAAGTGTATGGGGACTGAAGGGAACATAAAAATTGTCACATATATGCTTATGACATAAACTCTTAGCTATTCAACTGGTAAAGAAACAGAAAGCTTAGTATTCTGAATCAACAGAAGAGAATCCAAGAGGAAATGTTGCTCTTAGTAATGTCTTTGAATGCAGCCTCTGTGTCCATTGGCATTAGAGCAGCTGCATTTGAGCATGAATATTCTCATGGAATTCAGTCTGTTGGAAACAGAGGGCACTGACTTCATATCCCTCTGTTACTCCTGGTGAAGACTGACACCTAAAGAACCGCATTGATTCCAGCCTCTTTGCACCCTTTTAAAGGTTAGTTGGGTCTTTCAAGTAGATGCTGCATTTTGATCCCATAGACAAACAACCAAAGACAAATATTCTGTCTGTCTCAACTAGAAATATTTTAACTCTTAGGCTTTGGAGATTTTAAGATGTGCTAATGCAGATGATGAGTAAAGTATAGGAAAGACATTCTACACAAACTTGTTTTATGACATTGAATTCATATAGATCAGCACAAGATCTATATACCCTTATTTATATAAAACGTTGTACTTAATGTCACTATTTGCATGTTAGTTTCAGAAATGCCATGACTAGTTTGTAAATGTTTTTGGGAATTGTGAGCTGGGGAGTTTCCCAAAACTAAAATGTATGTTCACAACTAGTCAGACAAATCCTTTGCATTGCTATCTACAAATTGAATTGTGAAATCTGTATACTACAATAATTTTATAGAGTCCTTAGATGGTAATGAAATAATGGGTTACATAACAACATCCATGTGACTCTTTCAGTCAACTTAGCATGTCAGCATCTGTTTCTTTTTCTGAAGATTTTCAAGTTTGAAGACCTGCCTTGGGTTTAACCAGCTCATTTAACTCTAGATATTGTATTTTGCTCCCATGTAGAAAACAATCTTTAACTCAATAGTCTCAGATAAAAGAGAAAGTCTAAACATTTTATTCATTCCCACTTAAGGAAAAATTCAGCCAAGTGTTATAGAGGGGTATGTTTATACCTTTTGGAAGGTACCTTCTCAAGGTTCCTATTTCCATCTTCTACCAGTGTCTGAAGCTTAGAGAAACTGCCCATCACAGGAGCCTCACATTCTTGGGAGTTTCTAAAATCAAACACCAAATAGAATATGTAAGGGCAGATACTGAATGCAGTGGCATATACTGAACACTGGCCATTTTTCACTTTTCATAATTCTTTAAAAATCTCTTATGATAGTATTTGGTAAATAACAATTATTACAGCTACTGCATTTGTATAGGGCACTTTTTTGAGCTTATTGTTATTATATTCATTATTCAGCTCTAAATACTGCAAAAATACTTGTTCTTTCAACTGCTTATGTTTCCTCCTAAAATAACTCTGAGGTCACCCCAAACCAATGGTAATGTAAAAATATCTATTGATATTTCAATTTAATTTTCTTTTCAAAATGTTCAAGTATGTATGTATTTTGTTGTTTTGAGGAGTCTTTTTTTTCAATAGCTGTGATGTTCTTACTGACCCTGAACCTGTCCACTAGGACACAAACTTGTTTACCTAGATATAACACTTAAATATTTTGAATGTTTGTAATTAGTGCAATCATTTTGTTTAGTATTAGGGTTGACAGATAAAATACAAGATTCTCAGTTAAATAATCCATTTTTAGTATAGTATGCTCCTTATAGTTTTTATTATAGAATAGTAATTAGCATAGTGTATTTTAGTATAATATTTAGTATAGTATTAGTATTTTTAGTATAGTATAATATTCTAGTATAGTATAATATTTAAGTATAGTGCACTCCTTGAAGGTTACCTATGCTTTTCTACACATTCATATATTTTGCACATAAGTGTGATATTATGTATATGTAAATTTTGCATTCTTCTCTTTTTAGTGTTACATGATAATATATCTATTTTGATACCTAGTATTCATCATTATTATTTGAATGACTGTGTATTATTAACAAATATTAAAACACTTGTTTCTTTAAGCATTTCTTATTTTGGACATTTAGGATGTCTCACCACTTTTCACTTAGAGCAGTAATGTAAAACTTATCTTTCTTGACCTCAAAAAAATTTAGAAAATGCAGGGTTGATAGAAATAAGCATAAACAAGGATTTTCATTCTTTTTAAAAATTATAAACTATTGCTTATGCTATTACAGTTGTCCCAGTTTTCCCCCTTTGCTCCTCTCACCCAGCACCCTACACTCCCTCAGGCAATCTCCACATCATTGTCCATGTCCATGGTCATGCATATATGTTCATTGGCTACTCTATTCCCTATGCTGTGCTGTATATCCTCAAGGCTATTCTGTAACTACCAACTTGTACTTTTTAATCCCTTCACCTTTTTTGCCCATCCCCCGATCCCCCTCCTAACTGACAACCATCCAGACATTCTCTGTATCTGTGATTCTATTTCTGTTCTGTTTGTTTGCTTAGCTTGTTTTTTTTTTTAGATTTATTTGTTGATAGATATATATTTGTTGCCATTTTATTGTTCATATTTTTATCTTCCCCTTCTTTAAGAAGACCCTTTAACACTTCATATGATGGTGGTTGGTGGTGATGAATTTCTTTAGCTTTTCTCATCTGGGAAACTCTTTATCTGTCCTTTGTTTCTAAATGATAGCTTTGCTGCGTAGAGTAATCTTGGTTGTAGGTCCTCACTTTTCATCACTTGGAGTATTTCTTGAGAATCTCTTCTAGCCTGAAAAATTTCTGTTGAGAAATCAGCTGACAATCTAATAGGAGCTCCCTTGTAGGTAACTTTCTGCTTTTTCTTCCCATTCATTTTAAGATTCTCTCTTTGTCTTTAACCTTTGGCATCTTAATTATGATGTGTCTCGGTGTGGGCCTCCTTGAGTTTACCTTATTTGGGACTCTCTGTGCTTCCTGGACTTTTATGTCTATTTCCTAGCCAATGGGACCTTCTAGGATGAGAACACTGCTTTTTTAAAATATTGAGATGTAATTGACATCACATATTAGTTTTAGGTGTACAACATAATGATTTGATATTTTTATATAATGCAAAATGATCACCATAACAAGTCCATTAACATCTATCACATAAGCATAGTTATACATGTTTTTCCTTGTGATAAGAACTATTTAGATCTACTTATTACAGCAACTTTCAAAAACACAATAAAGTATTATTAACTATACCATGATGCGGTACATTACATACCTAGGACTTAACATATTTTATAGCCTGAAATTTGTACCTTGTGATGTCTTGACCACCCCTTTTCCTATTCTACACCTCTGGCAACCACCAATATATTCTCTGTATTTTTGAGTTCATTTTTTTTGTTTAGATTCCACAAAAAAGTGAGAACATACAGTGTTTTAGAGAACTGCTCTAAAGTCATTATATGTTAGCATTGCACAATTTAATCTGTGTAATGGCATTCAAAAACTGCTACTAAATTTCAAGACTAGATAGGAAGGAATTTGTGGGAGGAATTAGTGTAGTTAAGAGAGTAAGTTTAGGCAGTGCCTTTTTTTCCTCACAGAATCTGGGACTGTAATTGGCACAAAAAGATAATTGAAGATGATTTGATGTCTATTTACATACCTATTTTTCATAATAGTACATAAAACAGAGAGTTCCCATATACCTCTTGCCTCACCCCACAGCACATGCACAGACACTTCTATTATCAGCATCTTGCACTAGCCTGGTATATTTGTTACAGTTGATGAGCCTACACTGACACATCTTATCACTTAAAGACCATAGTTTACATTAGGTCAAATTTTAAGAAGTTGTAAATAATACATTCATTAGTAGAATGAATCTTTACCACTAATGTATAACATAGTTTTCTAGAGAAATTATGTGTATTTTTCCCCAAGGGAAAATATTTAATCAAGTTTTTGTAAAATTGTTTAAAAAGTAAATCTGAAACTATATAATAGTTTGATAAATTTACCTTCTAGAACTACAATTTTTAAAAGTATTGTTTGTTGATTATGTTATTATAGTTGTCCCCTTTCCCCCCTTTACTCCCCTGTGCCCTGCACACACCCTCCCACCCCCCTTAGTTATGTTCATAGGTTGTACATATAAGTTCTTTGGCTTCTACATTTTGTATACTATTCTTAACCTCCCCCTGTCTATTTTCTACATACCATTTATGCTTCTTATTCCCTGTACCTTTTTACCTCTTCCTCCATCCCCTACCCCACTGATAACCCTCCATGTGATCTCCATTTCTGTGATTCTGTTCCTGTTCTAGTTATTTGCTTAGGGTTGTTTTTTTTTTTTGGTTCAGTTGTTGATAGTTCTGAGTTTCTTGTCATTTTACTGTTCATATTTTTTACCTTCTTCTTTATCTTAGATAAGTCCATTTAATATTTCATATAATAAGGGTTTGGTGATAATGAAGTCCTTTACTTTGATCTGTCTGGGAAGAACTTTACCTCCCCGTCTATTCTAAATGATAGCTTTGCTGGAAGAGTAATCTTGGATATAGGTCCTTGTCTTTCATGACTTTGAATACTTCTTTCCAGCCCCTTCTTGCCTATAAGGTTTCTTTTGAGAAATCAGCTGATGCTCTTATGGGAACTCCTAGATTCTCTTCTTTTCTTTAATCTTGGCTAATGTAATTATGATGTGCCTTGGTGTGTGCTTCCTTGGGTGCAACTTCTTTGGGACTCTCTGGGCTTCCTGGACTTCCTAGAAGTCTATTTCTTTTGACAGATTGGGGAAGTTCTCTTTCATTATTTTTTCAAATATGTTTTCAATTTCTTGCTCATTCTCTTCTCCTTCTGATATCCCTATGATTTGGATGTTGGAACATTTAAAGTTGTTCTGGATGTTCCTAAGCCTGTTCTCATTTTTTTTTTTAATTCTTGTGTCTTCATTCTGTTCTGGTCAAATGTTTATTTCTTCCTTTTATTTCCAAACTATTGATTTGAGTCCCAGTTTTCTTTGCATTCCTGTTCCCTGTACATTTTCCTTTATTTCACTTTTCATGGCCTTCACATTTTCCTCTATTTTGTGATGATACTCAAGCAATTCTGTGAGCATCCTGATTACCAGTGTTTTGAACTGTGCATCTGATAGGTTGACTATCTCTCCATTGCTTAGTTATATTATTTCTGGAGCTTTGATCTGTGCTTTCATTTGGGCCTTTTTTTTGTTCTTGGCACACGTGTTACATAGTAAGGGGTGGGGCCTTAGGAATATATCAGGGCAGGGCAACCCAAGTCCCTGTGTTGTGGCACTGTGTGTAAAGGAGGGTTAGAGAGGGAACAACACTGCTGTTCAGTTCTCTGCCAGCTTTCAGTCACTTCTGCCACTACCCACAAGCAAATTGGGCCATTCTGGTGCTGATTTCCCAGGTGGGTGGGTTTGTTTACATTCTAAGGCCCTGTGGGTCTCTCTAACAAACTCCTGGGAGGCTGCGAGTTTCTCCCAGCACCTCAGCCCCCACAGGTTTTTTCAATCAAAGGTTTTGAGGCTTTATTTCCCTGCACTGGAATCGTGAGTTGCTCTGTCTGTTACTCTCCAGTTTTTCCTCCAGGTTTATCCACATGCAAATGTGGGACTGCCCGCTCCACCAGCCACTGCCTTGTGGTGAGTCCTCTCTGCCTGGCTGCCTGTCTCTGCCCCTCTTACTGGTCTGGGTGAATGCTTCTTCCTGAACTCCTTGGTTGTCACACTCCTATACAGTTTGATTTTCTGTCAGGTCTAGTTGTTTTTTATTTTTAAATTTGCTTTTGTTCTTTTGATTGTTCAAGGAGGCACAGTGTATCTACATATGCCTCTATTTTGGCCAGAAGTTCTGCGGTCTAATTCTCTAGAACTATAATTTTAAAACATCTTTATACAGTTTTGATTTTTCACACCAGTTAGAAAATTTTTAAGTCTAAAATATGACTTGTGTTTCAATTTGGTAGGCAAAAAATTTGAAGATTTAAATTTATTTGCCCAACCTTATAAGCAAAAGTATTAGTTCTCTCAGATTCAATAAAATTTCTCTTAATTTGAAACAGTGTTCTGAAATATTTTTGTGTTCTAATGTGCCCTAAGGGATTTAATTTTCTGAAATCAATTTTTACCCTGTATTAAATATTTTCTTGTGCTTTTGTGAAAATTAATTTTTGTACTGAATTTTAAAATAAAGCCATTCCTAATTTTGGTTTTAAAAATATCAATATGTCATTTAGTCATTTTATTTTTTCTCTTGGAATTTATGAAGACTAATTAAATGCTTTAATCAGAAACTGAGCCTTCATTTCAGATATGAAGTTATAACTTGATAGCATTTCATATTGTATGGATGGATAACTGGGGATTTACTAAAATGCTTTTTTCTTTCTAGAATGTTGGTATAGCATGTTTTCTCGAGTTCAGAATTTAGAAGAACAAAGTATTTCTATATTGATATGCTCTTTTCCAAAACAGCCTTTCCTTTGCGTCAATTACACTAAAATAATTAATAAACATGTAGCCACTTGCAGTGTTTTCATTTTATTTCCAGTCATTCTTATTTATAATGTTGAAAGTGTTCTATATAGCCTTCCTTGAATCTTTTCAGAAAAAAAAGACAAGGTGCGTATAAACATTGTTTGTTTATTACAAACAATAAAGGGATAGTTGCTAAGGTAGAAAATCTCCATAACTGAAGGATGTTAAACATAAGAAGACAGCAAAATGGTACTAACAGTGTACAGCAGAGATCAATGGAAGTCTCCTGGACTTGAGAAATCAGAGAAGCTGACCCTGCTTCCTTGGGCAGATGGGAAAGTTTAGAGGCAGAAAAGAAGGGGGCACTGGAGGATCTTTATCTTGAAGTTAAATTTATTATTGCTTCTTGGAAAGAACAGCTAGGATATTTTTCTGCATAAACTACTGGGAGCTCATTCTCTTTTTCCTTTCTTCCTTCCTTCCTTCCTTCCTTCCTTCCTTCCTTCCTTCCTTCCTCCCTTCCTTCCATTCTTCCTTCTCTCCTTTTTTTATGACTGATTAGTTTATTCAGCGTCTTTCTTATACAGAGATAAAATTAATTCAAAGTTCTATTTTGAAAGCACATATTACTATTTATTATTGGCTTAATAAATATGGGTCCTATCTTATTTCAAAAGGGATTTAAAATGATTTATAAAATAGATATTAGTAAACAAGATAAGTTGAAAGTGTTATAAAATAAGAAATATAGAAAGTATAGAGCAACAAATATTAGACTACCTAGACTAGTCTTGGATTTTTAGCAGATATGTCTTTGTAAGAAATATCTGCATATGCTGTTTTTTAAAAATTGATTTTATTGAGGTTACATCAGTTAATAAAATTATATAGGTTTCAGGTGTACAATTCTATAATACATCATCAGTATATTGTATTGTGTGTTCACCACCCAACATCTAGTCTCTTTCCATCACCATTTATTCCCTCTTTACCTTCTTCTACCTGTCCCCATCCCCCTTCCTCTCTAGTAATCACCACACAATGTCTGTGTCTGAGGATTTTTTTTTACTTAATTCCTTCACCTATTTTAGCCAGATCCCTTCTTTCTGATAGCTGTCAGTCTGTTTTATGTATCTACATATCTGTTTCTATTCTGTGTGTTCATTTTGCTCATTAGATTCTACATATAAGTAAAGTCATATGGTATTTGCTTTTCTCTGACTGGCTTATTTCACTTAGCATAATATTGTCCAGGTCCATTTATACTGTCACAAAAGGTAAGATTTCCTTCTTTATATGGCTAAGTAATATTCCATTGTGTAAATATACCACAGCATTTTTATCCACTTATGTACTGATGGGCACTTGGGCTGTTTACATATTTTGGCTATTGTAAATAATGATTCTATGAGCAAAAGGGTGCAAATATTCTTTTAAATTGGTGTTTTGGGTTTATTCACATATATTCACACACAGAAGTAGAATGGCTGGGTCATAAGGCAGTTACATTTTTATTTTTTGAAGAAAACTGAACTATTTTCCACAATGTCTGAATCAGTGGTACATAGGGTTTCCCTTTTCTCCACATCCTTGCCAACACCTGTTGTTTGTAGATTTATTGATAGTGGCCATTCTGACAGGCATGAGGTATTATGTCATCATAATTTTAATTTGCATTTCTATGATGATTAGTGGTGTTACACATATTTTTATATGTCTTTTGGCCATTTGTATGTCCTCTTTGGAGAAGTGTCTATTTAGGTCCTTCGCCCATTTTTAATTGAATCGTTTATTTTCTTGTTGTTGAGTTATTTAAGTTCTTTATAAATTTTGGACATTAACCCTTTATCAGGTGTGCCATTGGTGAATATGTTCTCCTAGTTAGTAGTTTGTCTTTTTATTTTCTTGATGGTTTCATTTGCTCTGCAAAAGTTTGTAGTTTAATACAGTCCTATTTGTCTATTTTTTTCTTTTGTTTTCCTTGCCCAAAGCAATATATCTGAAAAAAAATATTGCTACAAGGAATGTCTGAGATTTTATTGCCTATGTTTTCTTCTAAGATTTTTACAGTTTCACAACTTACTTTAAGTCTTTAGTCCATTTTGAATTTATTCTTGTGTATAGTGAATTTATTCTCTCCTTAAGGAGGTTGTTTAGTTTCCTTTTTTTTTGCATGTATCTGTCCAATTTTTCCAATACCATTTATTGTATGGACAGTCTTTACTCCATTGTATGATCTTGCCTTCTTTGTCAAATATTAATTGACCATCAAAGTGTGGATTTATTTCTGGGCTCTCTATTATGTTCCATTGATCTATATGCCTGTTTTTATGCCAGTACCAGCCTGTTTTAATTACTGAGTATTGCCTTTTCTTTTGAGTCAAACCAAACCTACAATCCTATCTGATGAATCAAATCACAATTTCTTCTTGAGCCAAAGACAACTGTATACAGGCTGGTGACAAAAAAAAGTGACAGTGCTTGAAGTTCTTGGTGCAAAACCATGACCACTAGAAGTACTCCTTCAGGATGATAATGAACAAACATGAAGGGATCCTCTCTTGGAATCTCTGAATGTGAGCTGAACAGAGAAAGAGATGTCACTGAAGAGCAGATGACATTCAAAGGGATGTTGAACTATTTTTTTTCTGGGTGTCTCATGAGGTTTCTGGCTCTGGAATTGAGTATCTATGCTTAATAAGATGATTCCTTTTATGATCTCATATTCTCTGTGTCAACCAATGGTAATTGGCACCAATTCAACACCAACAGGAATTTGCAGTGCAGTGAAGAAGAAAACTTTATTCAGTGCAAATAGCTCAATTACATGATCCAGCATTGCTGTGGAACAGCATGGCTGCATGATAGCCCTTGAGCAAGGACCCTCTCTGACTAGACAGCTCTGCTTCACTCAACTCTTTTCTGCTCTACCCTGGTGTGCAGAGACATCTGTAGTGTTCAGCTGCAGCCATGGAAATGCAGTCTTCAGTCTTTGGTGCAAAGGGAAAGTACACTTTCCAGGCCAGAAAGGAGCTGACCTGTACAGAGAGAAGCCCTTGATACTGATCCCTGATTGGTCTGTCTTAATGCAATTGAGGGCTCCAAATCCTTAAAGTTTGATTGATCCAAATAGTACTGTCCTTATTTGGTCAGAGTGATGCCTCTATAATTGGTCTGTGAAGATGCTAGTCAGGCTATAGCTGTATGGTTCCAATTGAATGGGAGAAGTCTCATTCCTATTTGTTGAAATAGGATTCTAGGTAGGCAGTTAAGCTCAAGTGGCAGGCAGTTTAGTGCAGGCTTCTTCCTAAAGTGCAACTTGCTTGAGAGGTCCCTGTTTAGAAATGTCTGCTAGGCTTTGTTTTATAATTTGAGTCAGTTAGCCAACAAGAGCCCTTCTGGGTAGGTATTTTCTTTCTCAGGGTAGCTTTAGGAAAATCCCACATTACTGAGAATAGTGGCACATGGCTCCTCCTTATGATTATAAAGAACCCTATTGTAATGCAACTAGTGACGTAGGTAAATAAGCTTGAAAAGTAGTTTGAGAGGAGGTTTTGGTGGACTTTGAGTGCCAGGCTAGCGAAGCTGGAGTTTGTACAGAGGAGAACCATTACAGTAGTGATAGAGTCTCCCTTAGCCTGCACATTTTAAGATGTTATGTTAAGGCTGCATAATGCAACCAGACTAGATTATGACTTATTAAAAGAGGCATATATTTTTAAAGATTATCAGTCTACAATGATATTTGATTACTTAGTGCATCTATCCCATTAATGTAGTGGACTCCATTGTACATCAGCAAAGTTATAATAGGTTTGATTTTTTTGTGGTTATTGAAACCACATGAATATTTTATAATAGTCAAGGTAGTGATGTGATAAATGCTAAAAAGTTATGTCTGAAACAGTTATGTGGTGGTAACACACCAACAAACTTTGAGCACAAAGCTGGATATTCTCTGCTTCTGGCTCTGTCAACTAATGGCCTTTTCTCATTATCATGACTTGTGAGCAAGTTGGGGAGGTGGTAGCCAGAAGAACATGCACTGTTGTGACATCTAATATGCTAAGGGGATAACCTATTTGCTAATATTCAATTCCTTATGTGAAGTAAGTACAAAACTAAATTCAGACTTAGATATGGCCTGCAATGGGGAGGATGCTCTGTCAATGTCCAAGGTCTCAAAAGTTTTTCTTTCATAAGAAGGAGTAAATATGTAAACCAGAGTATGGGTGTGGGATGAGCAAGTAAGTGGGTATTTTGTCCTGATTGGTCAATGGTGACAAGCAATTCAACTAATAGTTTATGAGACAAAGAATGGGGATATGAGGCTCTGTGTCTGGCCTTGGCATGGGTAGAGAAAGGACCTCCCTGAGTCTCAGAATCCAAGTCCTAGGGTCAAGGGTGCTTCTTTGCAGCGAGTCACTTCTTAGAACATGAGAGGTAGGGAGATTTTTTTCTTTCCTTTTTTTTTTTTTGTTTTTGGTTACTAAATCTATTTTAATAACATTACTTTTGACAATCCTTTGTACATGTATTTCAACCTCTGCCTCCATTACCAACTGGGTACTGAAATTGGCTATGTCAGGAAGTGAGCCAAGCTGTTAACATTGAAAGTTTGCAAATCTCACTGTTATTTTACACTGTTGGGAAAAATAACTAAGTATTAAGTTTTTTATTGTACATCTGTACAGATTTAGATTGAACAGCCAAATTAATCAATTATAGAGATTTTATATATACAAACATTATATCATGTAGGTACATAATATTATTTTTAAAAGGATAAAATTTTAAAGTTTGATTTTAGCATCCATAACCCAAATCTGTTATTTGCTCCTTTAATTCTAGAGTATGACTTGGCTCCCCAGTGTCCTCTCGCATATGGAGAGTTCTTACTGTTGCCATTTTCCAGGAGCCCAGGGCTGAAGTGAAGTTCTACATTGTCACTTTATTTATACCATAAATGAACTGAATCAACCAGTTCAAGTCAACAGTTCTCGAGTGTCTACACTGTGCTGGACACAGGGTTAGGGGCAAAAGTGAATAAACAAACCATGGCCTTTGTTTCCAGGTATGAGTCTAGAGGCCAGATTGGCTTTAAGAAAAACCTGAGGAGATAGTGACAGATGCAGTGGACCCAGAGACTATGTTTAAGAGTATCCCAGGAACAAACTATTTGGATTCTGGGCAGGCTTACTTGTTCCTTCTTCTCTGTATCACCCCTTTCTTCCTGTATATTTACTATTTGAGGAAGAAGAAATAGGGTCCCCCTATTTCTGGTTGAATCATGGAGCATTCATTAAGCATTTTAACAGTAGGTAGTAGAACAGATGTGCTCTTAGCATAATTTTAGGAATATTATTTAGGTTTCTTCTGTACTTAATTTCAAAAATGTTGATTTATGGCTAAGTATGTAACTCTTTTCAGAACCATAGCAAGATCCTGACTAATATGAAATATTTATGTGGTTTCAATAGCTATAGCAAGGCCAGGCTTTGTTAACTTTGTCGATTATAGTGGACTCACTAATCGGTGTGCAATTTGGAGACTTGAATCTCAGCAATATCACATAAATAAATGATGGTGTTGGAGTGCATATTTTGGTTGTGACATAGATTCTGAGGTTGTGGGTCTCTTTGAGTTCCTCATGGTGATTGAAATATTGAGTAGTTGCTCTCAGAAGAGGCAGTCTATGCCTTTAGTTGGACAACAGATTTAGTCAGGAAGTCGCCAATCGACCAAAGCAGTCATTTCAAACAACTGTTTTAATTGATTTTAAACTCAAATGATCTTCCTGATCCCTAAAAAACTCCCATTTATTTGGAGTTAAAAAGTCACCTTTGTATTTATAAATATGTAAACATTGTATCTTTTCTTATAGATGCTAAATATTTAGAAGATAAATTATATATATATACATAAATATGAATATGTGGACATTTTGTGTTCATAAGAATTATCACAATCCTAGACATCCTACCTTTAAAGTTATATACCTCTTAGTATATTTTAATTTTTCATTTAATTTTTTACGAGTTCCTTGTTTGTATAAATATTATCAGGAGTATAAAGCATTCAGCCTGGGTTTCTCAGACCCAGTGAACAGTTTCATTTTTCACAGAGGAGCCATGACGCAATAGCCTGAGATAAAATTTTCTGAGATCTTGTGTTTTATCTTAAAATAATGCATGCTTTTTATTCTACTTTATAATTTATCCATGGTTGTTTTTTATATAAAAATAATATTTTAAATTATTTTCCATCATGAATTACCTAACAGTAAAAAGCTTCCAGGACATTGGCCATGCTAACACCATGGCTGTGAGTGCACACTTGTACCTGGTTCAAGAAGCTGTGTATATACTTCAAGTTTAAGTAGGGATTGATGTCATCTGCAAGCAGGAGAAGGGAGGTGGGGCTGACAGGAGAAGAACTGGATCTGGACTTTCAAATTCAAATGCCTACAGTGTGCCAGGCAGGTGAAGGTGATGCAGAAAATGGTGCAGAAAATGGCTGCAATGTTACAGATTTTGGGAATGCTGGACACTGGAGGATGTACACTTCTCCAAAAGGATGAGCTGCTGGAGGCCATTGCTGCCATGTGGCTTGTGAGCTTAGTTCTGCTAGATGGTATAATTTATTTAAAGAATAGGTAGTCTAGGTTGTTACAAGAAATCTTATGTCATTTTGGGAATGTGATTAGGAAAACAGAAGCTGCTTTATTTAAGTAAGGGAAGTTCACATTTATACCACTTGGGAAGGTTAGGAGCAAAGGAAATTCTTGCAGACCCCAAAGTTCTCTGTCTTTGGTACCAAGGTGCAATCAGGCATTCTTGGCTGATCTTTGACCTCTTGAGAACCTCTGGCTATCTCTCGTTTTGGCAGCCCCAATGCTCCGTGAAACCTGAAGAAGTCACTGTCCATTGTTTCTACAGCACTGAATCCGGTAATTCTCAGGGGCTCGTGAGAGGCTGCTGAGACCTTCATATTTGCCCTCTGACCTCTATGCCCATGTGTATGTTGTAGCTGCTCTGGAAACAGCTCAGCTTCTCGTCCCTTAGCTATGCAAACAGTACCTCTTATGGAAGAGTCTAACACAGAAGCATGTGGAGTAGTGACTTTGGACAGAGCAGTCCCAGCTTCCCCTCAGTGTTCAGGAAGGGCTTTAGATAGGAGTGGCAGTGATGCCAAATGGACCACAGACAATTCAGCCCACTCCTAGACTTTGTGTTTTAACAAATAGTTCAAATTTGAAATGCTGTGCCAATGAACACTGTATGTTTCAAAGAAAACACATGTGTGGGCCAGAGGTGCCTGTGATCAGCTAGACAGGAGCAAAGGCTGGAAGCACAAGACCCAGGGTAGGGGAAAAGGTATCAGGAGGCAGGGCTGGTTCAGAAGAGATAGAAGACATTAAGTCAACTTGATTGAATTAAGGGATTTGGCCAAGGGTTGGCTTCTTGAATTCATTTTGCTCCCCTTTCCCCAACTCCCAGTATCTCTGAGAAATAGTGGAGCCACTATCATTTTCTCATCTTTGTGATTTCTATTCATTTGAAAGAAGGCCCAGACACCATAAAGGCCTGTTGGCTAGAATGTGGTGGAGGGTCAGGTCTTGGCACAGAATGGTGAGCTTCCTATTTTCTTGTTAAATACTAAATAAAAGAATGTTTTTGTAGAAAAAGAAACAGATTGAGATTTATCTTGTAAGATATTTTATGTGTTTATTTATTAGGAAAATGTGATGGAAGACTGGAGTCTCAGAAAATGAAGTACTTCCGGCTTCTCCTGACCTCATCACTGTCTACCCACTATGTAGATGGGATTAGGAAAGAACTTAGTTTCAAATTTAAGTAGTAAAAATGGTAACTTTGTCTTAAGTCTAGACATCAACATTTTTTCTTCTGATTTTTTAAAAAATGCTTCACTTTAGAAGCTTAAATCAACTAGAAATTTTAGCAACAGAAATACAAGACAGGAAGCATCTGTAAACTAAGATTTCCACATCTCACCTGTATCAATCATTGACAAATGCAAACAACTTTTTACTTCTTGGTATTAAATTGTTTCCAGTCATGAAACAGAATTCGACTCACCTGCAGCCACACATCTGCCAAATAAATTGCCAAAGCGCAGGGCCACTAAAATACATGCCAAATACAGTAATTTTTATCTCACACAAACTCGCTAATGCTGTTTAATTCAGCAATACCTCTGGCCAAAGAAGCTTTTGACCCTCCTTAAAGGATCATGTAGACCATAAGGTGCTAATGAAACCTCCAGCTGTTCTGGTGTGAGGTTGCCAGCTCAAGATGTGGTTTGTGAGCCATGTACACTGTTTATTCAGTGTCATTACTGTTTAGCTGGCATGATGTCACCTTTTCCAGGTCCCTACAGGCAGGGCACCTCTGGCAGTGCAGATGTGGTCAGCCGGTGGGGTCACCCCACCTTCATTGGGCTGTGCTCAATCCCAGGAGAGGGTCCTTGTTCTGTTAAAAATCTCTTGGAAAGAATTCTTGTTCAGGAAAAAATCCATGTAATTAATTCTTTAACACTTCTGCTGGTGATATTTATATTTTTACTGATGTGTTGGAGGGCATTGTGGTACCATGGAAAGAGCACTTGATTCAACTTGCTAGCCCCATGCTCCTTGTCACTTAGCAGCTATGATGTGGCATTAACCCTCAGTGCCTAAACCTGCACTGGAAATGGAACAAACAAGAACAGCCTCACAGTGCTGTTGTGAGAAAAGAATTAGATAACTTATGTGAAAATATGTTTTAAACTAAAACTAAATGTCAGTCGTTACTCTTCTACTTCTGTTTAACAAGTTTTCCTGGTCAGCAATTTGATTGTGTTGAGATGTTTTTCCCTTCTGAAATTCTGCAGGTAGAATCTGACTATTTTTTAGTATCAAAATATTGTGATTTTTATTTGAGGCTACAGACGTGAATGTGTGTGGTGAATATGGGATATCCTGTTTTACATTTTTCTTTGAACAAATGCAGGGCACACTAATAGACTGGATATGGTGTTTTGATGAGAACTTTACAGAAGTTATTTCAGTGGCAAAGAAGCGGCCCCAAATTTTCTATTAAGATAATAATATAATAAATACTAGTGAATGTGAATTTTTATGGTTTAGTTGTTTTTGTGGAACCAAGCTGATTTTGATTTTCTCCCAAATTTGCTTGTGGCTTAAGTCAGAGCAAGTTGATATAATGCATGTAAGTTTGTTAATGCAAATTGTATATTGGAAGCCACTGCCAAACTACAAATGTGTGTCCTGGATTTACACCATTGTGCAAAAACTCAGAAAGGGGATTTGTTTTCTTTGCTTTGGCTTTAATATTAACTTTCATAATTAAATGGTACTTCTAGCCCCTCTCAACCAAACAAAAAATTTACCTTATGATATATCTAAATATAAGGTAAAAAAAGCAAGGGAACTTTTAGTGACCCCCCTCACAATTTAGGCAAGTCTAAAGTCTTAAACTCACTAATATGAAACTTGAGATCCCATAATTTTGAATGTTCTGTAACACTACTGTTCAGAAGAATGTCTATGGAAAGAATCTACTGACTATTGCCTAGTTAGCCACATAATATTGTACATAAAATTTTAGAGATTTCTTTAGAAAAAAGTAACTATGTTTTTGAATGTTTTCCTTTGGAGAAGCAGAAAAATATTCTCTTACCCACTAGATTCTTATTATTATTTAATTGAGATACTTAAATTTTTTCTGTTTATTTTCAGTTTATTGTCACCCCCCCCACCAGAATTCCTGAAGATTGATAACATAATAACATCTCCTGGTGTATATTCTCAAACTCTGAGATCAAAGTAAGCTTATGGCAGTATTTTGCAATCTGATAACAATAGCAAACACCTTTGCTTGTTTGTATTATGGACTATGCAGTGTTCTAAGACCTTCAGTTTATTTAAGCCTCACAGCTGCCCTACAGAATGCATACTATCAATGTTCTCTTCTCTCTCCTTAGAAGTATGATCTATTCTGAAAACAATTCAGATAGTATTTTATTCATTCCCATTCTCCCCCTAAAAAGTCATATGAAGTTACAACAATTAAGTTCAGAGGAGAAAGCCCTTCAGAGGTTAACCAAAAATGTTTTTTGTCAAACTGAAAATTTGCCTGATTCCCAGAACTCTCCCCAGGGGTTCATCTTCTGAGGGTTTAGGACATTCCCTAAGATGGTTTCTGAGCAGCACTGTATTGTCTTTTTCCATTTCCTGGGACCTGCAGCCTGCCGTGGAGCAGTATTTTAGAAGCCACTCTTAAGACATTTCTTCCTCCGACATCTCAGGGAAGGCTGTGTTTGTGTTACCTCTAAGTTTATTGTGAAGGCATTCCCTGTACACAACCTCCTTATACTTCACATATAAAAGAGAGGAAGCTTGAATAAGGTGCCATGATTTAATGGTCATGAAACAATGGCCTTTGATAAAAAATGGCTGCCAAGTGAGTTTTTGCTTAAAGCAGCACTTTTCAGATATGTTTAGGCATGATGACCAAAAGACATTTAAAAAATTTGTTCATGAATTACTTTTTTCTCCCAAGTGCTAAAAAATGAAGTTGGCACTTTTAAAAATGACAGATGGTTTTGGTGCTTTTGAGAATCTCTTGAAAAAACCTAATCAGTCAGATAACCCTATGGCAGAGGAACTAAAGGGAATGTATGTGGTTTATTAGGTCACTAGTAGTTCCAGCTAAATCTTGCTTGGACACAGGGTCAATCTGAATGCATTGCTGGTTGTTGTTCAACACAAATTTGCTATATTTTATAATGTAGTTTTACGCAGCTATGGAGCTTTGCAGTAAAATCTCAAGAAGCACTGGCATTCAGTTGAATACTACTCAGTTCAAGTTGTCACAGGACATGTGATGCTGTAATACTGCTTTGTAGCTAGTTTCAGACTTGTGTGGAATTGTGTGGGTCAGACTTAAGCACCATGTGGGTGATTATATACATTTCATTAAAACCTTGAACCTAATTTCCTAAGCTAATAAGAAGTCAAAGAGAATGAGATGAAACTGTGCTAGACACTTGGCAAGTGGTGGTTCTGATAAGTGGAAGTGTGTTGTGATGATGAAGATTTTAAGTCCTGGGATGAGCTTCTGAGTCAAGCTATTTATTACATATCCCTAGAACAGTTTAAAATGGGGAATATTCTTATCAATTTTGAATAGATTCGTTTCTGTCTGGTCTACAGGTGAAAAGAAGAAGTCTGATTTTTAAGTCCCTTTCCACCCAGACATTGTCAGACAAGATAAGAGTGTATTTTGCTTTGCAATGTTTTGGGTCAGAGCTATAGTTTTTGTTTGCAAGTTTCAGAAACAAAACAAAATCTTAAAGAAAATGGGCCATTTATTGGCACTTTCTCAATCATGGCAAGGCCTTGGATCCAAATCTCACTTCTTTTTCTCCATTTCCTGGCCCAGATTTCCTCTTTATGGCTGCCATTCTTGGTAAAGCTGTTTCTTGCCAAATGATGGTGCATGGTGGTTCTATGCTAATAGACTTAAAATTGGTGACCCCAAGGAAAAGACTACCTGTTTTTCCACTAGCTCTAACAAAAGTCCCCGAGACAGTGTTTAATGGTCTTTTGCTAGGATCCCAATATGGACCATTATGTGAGGGCAAGAGTGAGTGGGGTGGGGAAGGTCCTCATTGGCCAAACTATTCTAGGTCATATCTAAGACTGGAGGGCATGGTCAACCACTTCTCAACTATATAAACTGTGTAGGAGGAAAGCACTTCCCAAAAGAGCAGGTCCAAGTACACTACAGCCACATACAGTCCCCAGACCTCAGTGGTTTGCAGAAACAAAGGTTAGTTTCTTGCTGGCCCTATATGTCCACTGAAGTTTGGCTGCAGCCCTGCTCTGCAGCCTCTTCTTTCTGGGCCAGGCTGATGGGCCAGCCCATACCTGGGCACTGACTGCCTCTTGGTAGATTTGGTAGAGGGAGAGAGAAGGTGGCTGACACAGGGGCTCTTAAGGCCTCTGCTCAAAAGTGGCACTCCTCTCTTATACATCTAGGCAACCAAGTCACAAAGTGAAGCTTGGTGTCAGTGCAATGGGTCATGTGATCTTCCTGCGGTGGGGCCCTATGATACTGCAGCCAAAACTGTGAATAATAATAATAACTACTAGAAAGGCAGTCCGAATGGAAGCTAGATGTGTCCAGATGTCTGAGAGAAGCTCCCTCATAGCCCCTTGGGTATTGGGCTAAATTGTGGCACAGGCATTCAGCAGACTCTGTGGCAATGGACTCTCCAGTCAGTCAGTTCTGGGGCCCACCCTTGAAGAGCAGGTAGACCATGTCGGGTAAAGTACCTGGTATCTTGTCAGGTAAAGAGCAGCTTTGGAAGGGTGATAGCTAGCCATGGGAAAGATGGTGAGCATGGCCTCTAGACATCTGAAGCGTTTTCATAATCAAAATGGAGTAGATCTATCTACCTTCTGATACCTGTGGGATAGAATTAGAGTCAGGTGATTAGAAAGAGGGCCACTGTTCTGAGATACAGTGCTGTCTTGGAAGATCTGAAGTTCTCTCTTCCTAGAGGAGTCTAATGGATGGAACGGATTCAGAAAGAGGCCAGAAAGTTAAGTTAGATGCCTTTTAGGAACCTCTCCATACTGAGAAATTTGTCTTTGGTTCATGATAATTGATTAATTATTAAACTTTATGAGTACTTGTTCAGCACTTGAAAGGCTGAAAAAAAAGAATTTTAAAGTTCATGCCAGATAACGTGAAGTCTACACTATTTCTTGTGACTGGCAACTTATACTACTAATGAGATCATCTGCCTTTACACAAGACTTTTCTTCCTGGAGCTACTTCCTGAGAGCCTCCTGTTGCAGAAGGAAAGATGAGATTGGAGGGACTGGCATTTTCTGTGTGTCAGGTTAACTTAATTCAGACTTCTTCAAGAAGTTTCAAACCAGCCCTGGCTGGCGTAGCTCAGTGGATTGAGCACGGGCTGGGAACCAAAGTGTCCCAGGTTCGATTCCCAGCCAGGGTACATTCCTGGGTTGCAGGCCAGAACCCCCAGCAACCGCACATTGATGTTTCTCTCTCTCTCTCCCTCCCTTCCTCCCTCCCTTCCCTCTCTAAAAATAAATAAATAAAATCTTTAAAAAAAAATCCTACTAGTAACAAATTTTCTCAGCTTTAAAAAAAAAAAAAAAGTTTCAAACCCAGCGTGGATGTTTGGTTTACTTAGATATTTCCAGAAATATTTTCAATTGCTGCTCTCAGAAAATGGCTACTTAAGGAAAGAAAATTCTCTAAAAAGGGTGGGAGGTAAAACGTACTGGCATGGTTGCCTTGGATATCTCCAGATTTTTGTATTATAGATTAGGAAGCAGAAACTTAGGGAAGTGAGAAGGCCAGCTGAGCTTCACCCAGCTGGATGGTCCCAGAGTCAAACTGAATCTTCAGCCAGCTAAAACAGCTATTGCTATTCTGACCCCCATCATCTGCGAGTGACCACATGGTCATGTTAGACCTGGGTCTAGTGTGTGAATGACATCAAAACTGAACTCCTTTTAAAACTTTCTTCTGTGAATCTTAATTACATTTATAGTTCACTAGGAATGTTCTAGATATCTATAGAGTGGTGAGGTAATTATACATATAATTTAAACCCAATACTCTCTTACTGTTTAGAACAAAAAGGTTCAATTTTGTAACATACAAGTCCAGAAGGCATTTTTTGGGTTCAAATCACAACTGAAACTACTTCAGGCAAAGAGACAAAAGCTCTGAAATATTTGTGTGATTGCAGGAAGTCAGAAATACAGTTGACATTAGGGAAATTGGAACCAGGAATTCCAATGGCCCCAGATTCTCCTTTCATTTTGCATATCTCTACTTCTCCCTCTAGGCAAACTCTGTTATGTCAGATCAGTGGCCTTTATTTGCAAGTCTAGAAATGTGGCTGGTCCCCAGTTCACTGCACTTCCCAGTTTTGCCACTGTGGAGGGTTTGAACCTATTTTCCCAGTGGTAATTCAAACCCCAGGAAGTGACTCTCACTGGTCTTCTGTGGGTCAGGGGTTTGCTTCAGACCAGTCATCCTGGGCAGAGGTCAAGTTGTACTGGGATTGGGGCAATTACTAGGAAGAAACACTGGGGAGGAATCTGAGGGGATATTCCCCCAAACAAATGGTTCTGATTTCAGTAGATGAGAGGGCAGAAGTGGAAGCAAACTATAGATTTCTACTACATGGTGGATGGTATGGAATTGTTCAACTCTCATTTTGGATAGAGAGGTTATATACTCTATAGACTTTATATTTAGTAATTTATGTTTAAATTAATTAAATGTACCACCCATAATATTTAGTAATTTTAGAAGGCTTTTAAAGCATGGTTTATGCCCTTGAAAGGTTTTATATTAAATATCAAAGAGATTTTGATCTGTCTGTAGAGACGGAAACATGACTTGCAAGGCCCATTTACTCAGAATCCATCCAGCATGCCAATGTACTTCTGTTGTCATTTAGAATTTGAAATGTAAAAGAATGCCTCATAAATAAATAACACTATTTCATGTGAGCTAGGCCTAAACCAAATGGAGACTGCATACTATGAAATGACAACTTAACTCTTTTGTGATTATCCCTTTATAACAATTGACGATGACTTCTTCTTCTTCTTCTTCTTCTTCTTCTTCTTCTTCTTCTTCTTCTTCTTCTTTCTTCTTCTTTCTTCTTCTTCTTCTCCTCCTCCTCCTCCTCCTCCCCTTCCTCCTCCCCTCCTCCCCCTCCTCCTCCTCCTCTTTTTCTTCTTCTTCTTCTTCTCCTCCTCCTCCTCCCCTTCCTCTTCCCCCTCCTCCCCCTCCTCCCCCTCCTCCCCCTCCTCTTCTTCTTCTTCTTCCTCTTCTTCTTCTTCTTCTCCTCCTCCTCCTCCCCCTTCCTCTTCCCCCCTCCTCCCCCTCCTCCCCCTCCTCCCCCTCCTCTTTCTCTTCTTCTTCCCCTTCTTCTTCCCCTTCTACTTCTTCTTCTTCTTCTTCTTCTACTTCTTCTTCTTCTTCTTCTTCTTCTTCTTCTTCTTCTTCTTCTTCTTCTTCTTCTTCTTCTTCTTCTTCTTTTTCTTCTTCTTCTCCTTCTTTTAATGCACCAGAAAGAAAGAAGGAGCTCCTATCTTTTGCAAGAGCATGGATGGATCTGGAGAGCATTGTGCTAAGTGAAATAAGCCAGGTGGTGAAAGACAAATGACATCTTCATTTTTTTACTGAGAACTTCTAGGATGACAATTATTAGGACAGTCCATAGAACAACCATAATCCCTTCATCATTTTTGTGCCATGATTCTAGAAAAAATACTGGGCAGAAATAAGAAAAGCAAAGGGTGGATTTCAAAGAATTTAAAAGTTTGTAGCTTTCATTGAAAAAGAGAGATGCTCGCCATATTTTTTATTTACTTTCAAAACATATCGAGGTATGGTTTTACATTTGATAGCTTATAATTAGAGTGCTAAGTATGAGGGTTTGTGTGTCTTAGAAAATTAGCACTGGAATCCCAGAATCCTTCTGCCACATGAGCCTTTACATGAACATTTCCTCAGGGTTATATCAATGTAGCATTTCTTTTACTGTGACCTAAGAAGAAAATGACCAACCCAACTTATCTTAAACATGTTAGGAAATTCTTTTTTTTTTTAAAGACTTATTTATTTATTTATTTATTTATTTATTTATTTATTTTTTAGAGAGGGAAGGGAGGGAGATAGAGAGAGAGAGAGAGAGAAACATCAATGTGCAGTTGCTGGGGGTTATGGCCTGCAACCCAGGAATGTACCCTGGCTGGGAATCGAACCTGGGACACTTTGGTTCCCAGCCCGAGCTCAATCCACTGAGCTATGCCAGCCAGGGCTGGAAATTCTTTGTGAGGGTATAAACACTAAATATCATCACCATTATTTTGGAACTTTATGGGGGAACCGTATTTTTTGGACTATAAGATGCACTTCCCCCCCAAATTTGGGAGGAAAAGGGGGTGTATCTTATAGTCCAAATGTAACTTTCCATTTACATTGGTGAAATATTATGTTATTAAATATTTTACCACATTTTTTGCTTCAAAATTATTTTTCCAATTTTCCTCCTCTAAAACCTATGTGTGTCTTATGGTACAAAAAATATGGTATTATAATTATAGTACAGTGTTTCTAATATACATATTTAACTTAAAAAATTTCAACAGCTCTATAATATATTTTTAAATTTTTTATGTTAATATTTTGGCGGGTGTTTTTTTTTACTGGTACATAAAAATGATGTGCTTTAGAATTGATGGTTTCTTGTATAAAATGGTATAAGGAAGAGAGGATTTGCTAAAAATAGACATTTTAACACTTTTCTACAACTTTAGCAAAACCACTTCCATCTTTCCTTTTTTTATTGTATTTTTTATTACCATTTAGTCTTCTTATACTCCTCTCCTCCCTTCAATCACCTTATTGTCCATGTCCGTGAGTCATTTTTCCTTTTTTTCTCAATCCCTCTACCCCCTCACCTCCCACTTCCCCCTTAGCTGTCATGCTGCTATGTATCTATGAGTCTGTCACTATTTTGCCTGCTCAGTTTGTTCATTAGATTCCTCATATGAGTGAAATCATATGGTATTTTTCTTTCTCTGACTGGCTTATTTCACTTAGCCTAATGTTCCCCAGGTCCATCCATATTGTCACAAAAGATAAAATTTTTATTATTTTTTATGGCTGAGTAGTATTCCATTGTGTAAGTGTCCCATAGATGTCCCATAGTTGTTTTAGCCACTCACCTACTGATGGACACTTGGACAGCTTCTGTATCTTGGAAATTGTAAATAACACTGCAATGAATATAGAAGTGCTTATGATCTTTTGAATTAGTGTTTTGGGTTCCTTTGGATATATTCCTAGAAGTGGAATTGCTGTGTTGAAAGCCAGACTCATTCATAATTTTTTGAGATATCTCAATACTACTTTCCACAGTGGCTGCACCAATCTGCATTCCCACCAATAAGGCAAAAGTTTCCCCTTTCTCCACATTCTGGCCTGCACTTGTTGTTTGTTTATTTATTGATGATAGCCATTCTGACAGGTGTGAGATGATATCTCATTGTGGTTTTAATTTTCAGGGTTTCTGGGTGGGGTCCTGGGGCCACAGGGGGTTCATAGGGCAATATGTGCAGCTGCTCCCAGAGCCTCAGGGTAGACTTGATCAAGTTTCCAGTCTTTAGAGGGATCTAGAAGTCACTAGGAATTTTCTTGAGGCTTAGCGAAGGTCAGGAAAGGGTTTGGTTTGGCTCAGTTGGGAGGAGCCAAAAATGGACTTGCATAGGATGAACCTAACCTAAGGTAGGGGTTCCCCTTAGCTTTGGGGAGGTTTGTGAAGAGTCTGAATGAAACTCATACTCTATAGTACTCCTAGACCCCTGGGAATGCCATGACCATTATATATTTTCCAAAATTGCATTTCCAGATGGAAGGCCATCCCATTCCTAGTGAACTCTTGAGTTCACTATGGCCACCTGAAGTTAAGTTTGCCTTCTCTACTCACCTTTGTATGACCCTGGGGTTCCCAGGGCACTTGTTGCAGCACTACACAAGTGAAATTTGAGGTGACCAATGACCCTAGACAAAAATTAAAGGGGGCATCATGATATATAAGCACACACCTTTGGCATGGTATAAGTTGAAATTCTCACTGGGCAGGACAAATTTTTAAAATGCTGCTATCCTTGGCATTTATGGTGGAAACTGGTTAAAAGTTCCAGCCAGTTAGATCTTCTAAATCATCACTTTAATTTCAATGCCATTTGACTCTATTACATTAATATTTTTGTGATAATTAATTACATGTCTTTTTAAAAGAATTCAAATGGAAGGAAAACTCACTCAAAAAGAGCAATTATTTGAAACATCAGTTGTTTTAGCAAGACAATCAAGTGATTGTGGATTTAGGGCAATGATATATTCAATTAAAAGCCTTATTCCTTTTGAATAATTATGAAAACTCTCTTCCAAGTCTAAACTTTTAAATCTTCCCTGAAGAGCAAACTGCAAGTTCATGTACAGGACAGGGAGGAAAAGATGGTCAATGTATTGATAGCTCAACTTTCCATCTTATCCATGCCTATTGGAAGCTTTACATTGACTCATTTAAAAATACCTTTAATGTTCTTAATGTAAAAATATTAAGAGTTTTTTATGATGAAAGAAATCATAAAGTATAAAGAAAAATGATATACCTGCAGAAACATATATAACTTATTTAACTAGCAAAGGTTTGCTCTCTATAAAATATAAGATGGTATAACAATTCAGCTGGAATAAAAGATGAATAGCCTACAAAATATAGACAATTATATATATATCTACACCTTACAAAAGAAGCACAAATTACCACTAAGTCATAGAAAAAGAAAATAATACTAATTAATGATAAAAATATAAATTAAAATGCTAACAATATTCTACACCTCACCTCTTGAAAAATAAATGGCAAAATAAATGAACTGATTTGGTTGGTGAAAGTACATGTGACAAGGAGCTTGTATGTGAAATATATGTTTTTCAACATTTTTGGAGGAAAGTTGGGTATGATCTATCAAAATTTTAAGTATGCCCTTTTTATTTTCCAGTAGGATGTTAACCTATAGTAATACTGGCACAAATAAGCAAAGATGGGTGTAAGATTATTGAATACAGGCCTGAAACCTAAAGTCCAGTCTAGGGGGTGCTTACATAAAACATGGTAACTATAGAAACTATGTAGTATTTTAAAGAAGAGATATACAATACATATGTATGTAGTGACATAGCAGATAAATTGTCTACTTAAAATGACAAGTTACACTGTAATTTAACAATAAAATAATTTTTTTTAAAAATGTAGTTCATTGCTGGGAAAAATCATCTGATTACAGTAGTAAAGAAACAGATATTTATTTAATTTTATGAAAAAATTTGGACATATGTGTCATATATGTAGGTAACACTACTGTGTGACATATGGGAAACTTATTAAGAGGATAGATCTTAAGAGTGATCATCACAAAGAGAAATAATTTTCTTTTTTAAAAAATTGTATCAATATGAGATGGTGGATGTTGATCACACATATTGTGGTAATCATTTCACAATACATGTAAATCAAACCATCATAATGTATACCTTAAACTTACACAGTGATGTATGTCAATTATTTTTCAATGTGACCAGAAATAAAAGAACTATGTAATATTTTTTAAAATGGCAAGTTACAGAACATTGTCAATAATATGTTCTTACTTTTGTAAAAAAGAAACTGATTTGGAAAAATACACACTGAAAGTTAACAATTAATACTTGTGAGAAATGGAATTCAAAGTAGAGAGTGGAGGAAATGTTTTTTAATTTTCTGAACTTTTTAATATTTGGCAATTTTATAAAGAACATTTATTACTTTGTAAGAAGACAGTAGAAAATTGGAAAATAAAGAAACATAGGAAGAGTAAAAGGTCACCCTTAATTTTACCACCTACATGTGAACATTGTTACCTTTTTAGAATAATACTCTCATATTATCACAAGGGTGGGCAAAAGTAGGTTAATAATAAATAATGCAATAATTAGTAAATAAATTGATCAAGAATAAAACTGTTTCATGTACTCACAACTGTACACCTACTTTTTCCTGCCCTTGCATGTATTTCCACATATGTTGTGCATTCATCTTGATTTCAAATTTTCCTATATATCAATATTTTTGGAAAAAACATGTTTAATAATGATTTTGTGATATCCCATTCCAGAGTAACACCATTAATTTAATTATTCTACACTGTTGGTATTAACTTGTTTCTAGTTTTTAAGTCTTACAAATAATGCTGAGATTACCATCCTGATACATAAATCTATGCTTATGTCTCTGATTATTTCCTTTAAATAAATTTCTAGAAGTAAGTTTACCAAATTAAACTATATGAGCATTTGTTTAATTAGTTAATTTTTATAATATAATTAGTGTATTTTAATTTTAAAAAGACTAATTAAAATAGTCTTCATGTAAGACCATCAGGTAAGAAATGAAAGTCTTGCATTTTCCCTTTGTTACCAACATGTAGCATTTTAAATAAGGACAAAACAGAGAAGTTTACAGATGTCTTCAGAAAGCAGCCAAGTGGGCAAACTATTTCTGACCTAGGAATACTCATCTACCACAAAACAGTATTTCTAAGTAAAATCAAGTATTTCATTTTATTTCATTTCATTTTATTTATTTTTTAAAGATTTTATTTATTTGTTTTTAGAAAGAGGGTAAGTAAGGGAGAAAGAGAGGAAGAGAAACATCAATGTGTGGTTGCCTCTCACACACCTCCCACTGGGGACCTGGCCCACAACCCAGGCATCTGCCCTGACTGGGAATCAAACCTGTGACCCTTTGGTTCATGGGCCCAAGCTCAATCTACTGAGCTATACCAGACAGGGCAAAAATAAGTATTTTAATAACAAAATAATCTTTCTAATGGGTAAACAACAGTATTCATTCTATAAGAATAAAGATAATTTATTTATGTTAAAATGGACTGACGTGGATTTGGGATGAAACTAATTAGCAGAGAGGAAAGGTCTCGTGAAGATGACATATGCCATTTGGTGGGGGGCTGGCTGTCTTTCTGCTGCTCTCCTCACACTGTAAACCAGTTCTAGTCAAACTCTGTTTGTTTGTCTTTTTTTTGTCAGAGGTCTCCCAGCTCAGTCCTGGCTCTATACTAAATTCTAAACTTGATCCCTCTAGGTCTGGGATCAGCACACTTCTTCTGTGAAGGTTGGACACTAAATACTTCAGGCCTTGTGCATCACACAGGCTCTGTTGCAACTGCTCTATTCTGCTATCGTAGCACAAAGCAGCTGTAGACAATGTTTTCAAGAATGAGTCTGGCTATACGACCATAAAAATTTATATATGGACACTGAAATTTGACTTTCATATAATTTTCATGTTTTATGAAATAGTCTTCATTTGACTTCTCCCCAATGATTTAAAAATGTGAAGGCCATTCTTGGCCTGGGGGAAGGATTTGGCCCACAGGATACAGTTTGCTGACACCAGTTCACAGAAAATGGGGAGAGAACTATTTCCAAGAAAAGGTGAAATTGCCTCACATACAAAAGAACTGTCCTGTGTTGGAGACAGACTTAACACATTAAGCTATTTTTGTCTGACAGTGTCCTTTCGGAAACATGTTGTTGACTTGAGATGTTTAAATTTTTCTTAAACAAAGCAGGCGAAATCTGCCTCCAGTTTCCATCTCCTGGGGTGGGGAGTAGAGGGTAGACAGAAGCAAGTTTTCAATTTTGCTGGTAGTGGGCAACAGGAAACACAAGAGAGGGATGCTTCTTATGTCAGTTTGTTCTTCCTGAGTTATATAGGTGACACACTGCCCCTGCCTCTCTCCTAAAGTCATCCTCTCCCCAAGTTTTCAGATGTACTTCTTTAGGAGAACAAAAGGTGTTGAGGGGCAAAGGACAGGAAAGAAAGCATGTATTTGAGAAGTTATATTTTAAAGGTAGCCCACTTCCTGTTTCCTCGAAAATCCTTGCTGAAAAGAACTGGAAATAGCTACGTGGTTGGTTCAGGAAAGTTTCTGCATTTTATTGATGAAGAAATTGAAACACAGAAACATTGAGGTGCATGTCTTAGGTTGCCCATCCCTTGTCAGGCAGAGCAGGTCTGGACCTCAGGATTCAGGCTCCCGTGTTGCTGCTTTGGACCTCCTCCATTTTGGAGAGGGTTCAGCATTCAAAACCAAGCAAATATTGCAGAAGCCAATGAAATGGTATTTGATGGCAGGACTGAAATGTAGTGCCTGAAGCCCAAGGGGTCTGTTTGGTGAGTAGGCTTGGCTGGACAAAGGGCACCATGGTCCCTCTCCTTTGGCTACTTCACCTCAGCCACACACCATGCCCAGGCCAGAGCCTTGTGGTGCCTGAGACACTGAACCTCTTCTCAGGAGATCTACCACTGTCCAGGTGCATTGGGGATCAAAACAAGAGGCCCAGGTTGGCTTGCTGGCTTAGAGAATGTGAACCATATTAGGACAAGTCCCCTTTTTTCTAGTCCTTCATCCTTGGAGTTGAGAGGGAATACTGGGGTAAAGCTCCATTGCCCCCATGGTCTTTCATTCAGCATGAAAACAAGTCTTTTCAATGTTGAATTTGGAAGGATTGACATTTCTCCCTCTCAGCATCTGAGTTTAATTTATAGTCTTCTCCTTCAACTAACTACAAATAAACTAAAGGCCTTACTGAACAGATGGGCTTAAGTATTATTTTTAGAAGTCATGGAGGCAAGTAAAGGGAAAAGGAGACCAATTCATCTCTATCTCTCCCTTAATCTGCTGCAGGTTGTTTCAGGCTTTTTAGATCAAATCTTCGGAATTGGTTGATATCCTGATTTAGGATTCATGGATTATGTGAAAGTGGGTTCATGTTGATGTTATTAATTTTTATTAACTATACAGCAGGATATACCTGTTTCTTTCCCATGTCTTTTTCATTCTCATTTCGTGTGAATAAGATAATCTTCTCTAGTGTTATGCTTTCTATATTATTCAGAAATATCTTTAATTACATACTGAATTAATTTTAAAATGGAAGCAGAGCAAAGATGTGGGATGGAGTGAATAGGGTGCCAAGTTGACACTGACCTGTGTTCTAATTCAGTTCTGACCTGGAGCAAGTCCCAATGCCTCACCGAGGATCAATTTCCTCACTTTTAAAATGAAAATCACCTAGTTCAAACATGCTGTGATTCCAAAACCTGGAGTTAGAGCATTGTTCTTTGTAAGTAGCTTGTATCTCCTGTCATGGGAAGGAAGATTTTTTTTTTTCTCTTTCTCATTGGACCCAGGAGAAAGAGATGTAGGCCAATGTCTAGACTTCAATTCCAGGGCTGATTAGATTCATACTTTTATTTGTGATCTACAGGGGGAAAGGCATGGCTGCTCCTCCGTGAATCTCCACAGTTAGCAGCATTTTAACTTACTTCACACAGCAGACTTTAGAGTCTTGCTTCCTCTCTGAAGCACACATCCAGTGTCTCCTTGGCATGGACAGAAGTCCCTCTGTGGAGGGCTGAGCATGGGCCGTGGGTGGAGACCAGAGCAGAGCCCCCACCACCCCCAAGTGTGAGGCCATGTGGCAGTTTACACAACCTGGGCCTGGGACTGCCTTCTAGTGGATGGTTTCAGAGCCTTCAGAAGCACTGATAGAGCTCCTGAGACAGTTTTCAGTCAAGCCATCCTTGTGGTGCTTCCCGTGACGTTTTATTAAGTGCTTCTAAATTTGCAGACTAATGTTTACAAAGAAGAGATGGTTTTATGAGAATTGGAAGATGATCTCAGGCAATGTTTAAAGATATTTTATAATTTATGTAGAATAATGATCTTTTCATCCAACTCCTGTTTTTCTTTCCTGTTTAGAATCTAGGCAGAAAAATTGAAAATGAATGTCTTCACATTATTAAGAGAAGCAAAGGAACAGCTAGAGTTAGGTAGGAAGGGTTGGGGTATCTGATATTTTAAAAAAATGTATGTTTATATGTATGTATGTATGTATGTATGTATGGTAATGGAGGGAGAAAGAGAGGGAGAGAAACATTGATGCAAAAGAGAAACATGAATCATACATTGCCTCTAGTACACATCCTGACAAGGATCAAATCTACAACCTAAGTGACATTTTCCTTTGTCGGACAATGCCCAACCAACTGAACCACAACAGTTAAGGTGAGGTGTCTGTTTTCAGAAGGTCAATGGCAGGGCTTCTGAACCTCTATAGAAATAAATTGATTTGGAGTGTTGCTGGAATGTTGCTGTTACCTACAGGCACTTACTGTCTGCTTCTTCTGTATTTTGACACTAGGTCTTTAAGAAAATGCAATCTCTTTAAATATGAAGACCTGTAAAATAGTAGAAAAGTCATCAATTTGGAGTCAAAGACCTGGGTTTCAATCCTACTAATGTAACTTTTTCTCTACGTGACTTTATGAAAGGCACTTTGCCACATATTTTTTCAACTGTAAATTTTGAATAATACATGGTTACCCCAGTGGTTGAGGAGGGTTAACTGTTACATGCATGTGAAAGGTTGAACACAAAAGAACTTATGAATTATAAAAGTAGAAGTATTGAATTCTTTAACCCTCTGATCCACTAGACTTACACAGCTGTACATTTAATATTCCACCACTTAATACCCATTTATTGAGTGTTTATAATGTGCTAGGTTTTGTGTCAGGTGCTGAGTATATAGAGTAAACAAAAATGATATATTATTTACCTTAATGGTACTTACAATCAGAAAGAAGACTTTTATTTAGTCTTGTAATCCTAAAGATTTTAAAATTTTAAGTTATCTTTAAGGCAGTTTAAGATATTGAGTGAACAGAGTTGATACTGTGAGAAATCCATTATTTGGTATCTTCTCAGAATCAGTAAAGGGAAAATTTTATAGAAGAAAATATCTGTTGCCCCAAACTTAAGTTGACATAATCTTGTGATACATCATCAGAACAAATCTTTTTCCTTCCTGCTGAATTTATCTGAAGTCTTTAGATTAAACCATATTCAATTATTATTTGTTCATTAAAATGTAGTGATTTTAGGACTGTTTCAAGATCTTCCTATTGGATCAACAGTTTTTGCTGTGGAGGGTTTGATTGTAAACTAGCTTTATTGGGTGGGTGAGGGTGTTGGGCTATTGCCCCCAAATGGCAGCCCTGGTTTATTCAGGGGACACAGCATTTCTGGAAGTGGCAAGTCACTTATAGAACACCGAGAAATGACACTCTTTTCCTTTAGGTTACCTCACAATTTACTCTTTATTATTTTTCCTACGTATCACTGGTAAGTAAAGCTACTGAAACTAGAATGTTTCTAGAAATGGTAGAGTTTGAAAATCTGGAAACCAAATGGTTCTGACCTCAGACACTTTCTATATTGTAGGCTTGTGGGCTCCTCAGGCCCAAGTTTAGGGTAGGTAAGAATGTTGTGGTTTTACCCTGGCTGGCATAGCTCAGTGGATTGAGCACGGACTGCGAACCAAGCATCGCAGGTTCGATTCCCAGTCAGGGCACATGCCTGGGTTGCAGGCCATGGCCCCCAGCAACCGCATATTGATGTTTCTCTCTCTCTCTTTCTCCCTCCTTCCCTCTCTAAAAATAAATAAATAAAATCTTTAAAAAAAAAAGAATGCTGTGGTTTTAATGTATACCTTAGACACACATTAAAACAATTTTTCCCGTGAATAGGTTTTAACAGGGAAAGGCAAGAGAAAATGTAAGATCTGCTGCTTGCTCAAAGGATAGGTATGTGGGTATTGTGAGGCTGGAAAAGGTGGGGGTAGGAACTCCATGCAGCATAATTTTCTCAGTTCCAACCCTAATTACATAGGATCAATTACTAAAAGGCAAGGACTGAACCTCATGTATGAATCTCTTTCCTGGTTTTATGTAATCCCTTTTGTTCACCTTTTTTCAAGATTCAAAGTTGAATCCATATTGCTCTGTCCAATTGAGTTTATTCTTGGTCATGAAAAGAATAGGTTTTTTCTGAGAATTAAAAAAAAACTGTAATAGTAATATTTTTGTGTGGTTAGAAAAGTAATCCATGTTCATTTTAGAAAATCTATAAACAGACTAAAATCTGTAATACAGAATACAAATCATTTATAATTGTACTACTGATGACTACTGCTATTATTTTTATTTCCCCTTATTCAAGTTTTTATCAAATGAATATTTTGATATCACTTTCCATGACATGTTAATAAAATTAAATCATATGCTATACAATTTTTGTAATTTTCTGTCATTCTTTTATGATTTATGATTATGATTTATTACATTTATCAACATGATTTCAAATGGATAAACAGTATTCCATAATGCAGATTTTTCTTAATATTTTAACCATTTTCCTGTTGTTATTTCCAATTCTTTCCTTTACTTGAAATGATGTGTTTTTGATCCTGGACCAGAATATACTCTGTTAATCTCCATCCTGAAATCTCTTTCTATAGTCAAGGTACCAGATAATCTGTTGAAAACTGCCTTTTAAGTCACCTCTCTGAGTGATAAGCCTGCAACAAAGACCTCATTAGCCACATTATCCAAAGAGTACTTTATTGGAATACTGCCTATATTTCACTAATAGCATGGGGGAAAAAAATAAAACACCGGTCTACCCATTATGGAACTGGGTGGCAGGACATACTCTCTTTCAGGATGTTGTTGAAGTGGAAGAAAAATTCTTTTATTGTGTCTGGGTGGTGATTCTGACAAGAAAAACTTGCTTTGTGCTCTTATACTAACCTGATGTTGAAAGCTGATCAAGGGTTGGCCATTAACAAATTTTTATCCCAGTACTGGGAGGGAATTTACAATAACAACAATATGAATGAAAACAAACATTTCTGTAGTGCTTATGATGAGCCAATCGTTTTTAGGTATGCTCGCATCTTTTTAAGCCCTCCATTGTCACCCATGAAACAGGTACCCTTCTTATTCCTATGCTATAGGTGAGATAACAGGACCAGAAAGATTCATGCCAAATGAGTTGTTGCTAAATGACTTGTTAGTTACATTGTTTTTGTTGTGAAATAAGTTTTCAGTATAAACATCACTTAATGCCAGAGCTCAAAAACTGCCATTCTCATAATTTTTCTCCATATACCTATAAATTTACTAGGGAACATTTCTTATCTAATATCTGACATTTCATTTGAGTTAACATAGTGATCCCTGAAGCTCTATATCTGTGGCTTTCTTAACAAGTTTATCTTCCTTATGCAAATGTACAGTCTTGTGTTTTGAAGAGGAATGTATCTGGCACAGACTTTTTTAAAGGAAGTAGGGGATGTGGTTTTGAAACTCTGATTGGAAAGATAAAATGGTTGTGCATCTATTTTTTGCCTTGTATTTATACTTTAAGCTTATTGGGCAGTTTGCCTAGAAGTAATTGACTTTTCTTGCCCTCTTCCTCTCCCCCAACACCCACACCCCTTCAGGTTCAAAATAGGTTTCCATAGTCTTTGGTCAGTCCAATCAGTGGATATTAGAAAGCCATTAGACTGTCAAATTTGTTGTATCCCACATTGAGTGATCACACATTCACTTTTATTTCCAAGCTTAAAGCCAAATATACTTACTTTTTCACTTTGATTTTTACACAGTGGTTTGTGTTTCTCCACGCCCCACCCCCTCCTTACTTTTTTGCCATTTAATCTGGTAGACCAAATTTGGCAGCCAGCTTATCAAAGGTCAGAGGGGACTTCTTCAGTTTGTTCCAGGAAAAGGGCACCATTACAGATGCTCTGCAATGAAGAATCAATAGAAAGAAAAAGCCTGGCAGGGTGAACTGAACAAGAGGCACAAACCAACAGAATCTCAGCATCAGACCATTAGGTTTTTGCTTTGTCTTCCTATCCTCTCAGGTCAGAAGGGCCCTGCCTGGCTGGTCAATACCTCAAGGCACATTTTAAAAGTTCAAATTAAACTCTTGTGCTCCTCCTTCCTTGTAATGAGAAGAAGAATTAGAAAATTTTGACATCTTTTGTCACAATTTTCTGATCCTTTTTAAGACCATAGTTCATTGCTCAATAGGTTTTCTTCATAGGACTTAAAATGGTCTGAATTTTTATCTGAGCCTAAATAGTGGCTAAGGTGAGGGAGGGACCAGGTCAAGAAATGCTCCTTGGACAGGACTGGGACTGATTTGTGTTTGAGGCATAACTCACCTCTGCAGTCCCTGTAGACTAGGAAAGGAAAGTCTTGTTTTCTCCTATGAGGACCTCTGTAAAGCATTCATTGATTAGACTGAATGTTTGAGAAGATGTACCATCCACTTTTCAACATTCTTGTGCTATCAGCTCAATAACATGTATCAGTTAGGAAGTTGTGATAAAGTTTATAGGGACTTGACCAGGTGCCTAGCACAGTTAATATTCTAAAACACTAATTGGTGGTTGTTATTCTTCAGAAAAGGAATGGCTCCTCCAGCCCCCATCTTGTAACCTGAAATTCAGTAACATGAGCTTGTCTCTTAAAACAAATTTCAAAAGTTTGGGCAATCAAAGTACTGCACATACATCCTTTTCTCATTATGCTCAGAGTCCTGGGATGGGAAGGTACTTTGGGGTGTTATGAAGGCTGCTGGTAATTCAGCACAAAGGCACTGGTCATCCCTGCTTGGGAGTCTTATTTCTTGGTGAAGTGAATCAGTTATTGAACTCAATTATCTTTTCTGTTGAAAATGCTCAATTACATATTATGTTTTAGCTTGGTTCAACAATAAGTTTTAAGTCTTACTAGGCAGATCCTCAATGCATTCTGTCAAGCATTCTGTTGTCAAAATGAATTAATATGAATTAAATTCTGAGAGCTTACAGGGGTGGTTATCAGCCATTATACCCATCTAAATGACCTGAAGTTCTTTGGAAAAATGTACTTGTTGAAGTGCTGCTCTTGGGGATTTGGACCCAGTGGGTGTGAATGGGACTGTCCAGAAGATTCTGACATGAGGCCAGTTATGAGGACCACCAATCAGTGAAGAGGATACATATAGATACATACATCATTAACACTAGGCAGACTAACAACTGCTATAATTGACTTATAAACAGAATACCAGGTGAGCAGTTTCTATAATGACTAAATCAAACTCGATATTATTTGTATAGTTACTAGGCTAATTCCCATGGACAGTCCATGTCTCTGCATTTCCTGGTCTCACTGGGGATCAGGCATGGTGTTGGATATTTTCCATTTGCTCCTGTAGATCACCAGCCACCCTGTGTGCATTGGGAGACTGCCCCATATGGGCTGAATTAAGGTGCTTTTCTGCCTTTAGATTTCTGGATGAACTTGATTAATGGGAGGTACTAGCAGGAGATCAGAGGACAGGAGGAGACAGGAGGGGTGCTGCTGGCCCTGCACTGTTGATAGCCCTGGGTTCTTCACTATGCTTGGCACCTTTTTATAAGACAGAACATACCATTGAATATAGTCTCTTCATTACATTCTCTTTAGTTGCCTGATTTGAGCATACCACCTGTGTTCTGCTCGAACCTTGGTTGACATGGTTTTTTTCACTTGTAGCTAGGAAATGGTACATATGGTAAAAAAAGCTAAATGTGTTATGATAGGAGTCAAAGAATAAAAATATTAGAACATAGCAAAACTATCAGTAAAACTTAGAGTTTTCAGTACATTTAAAGGCTGTCATGAACATTCCTCATTTCTGCAATATAGAGATGAAGGATTTGTTAATTTAGGTATCCCGTGACTAGAAAGTAACAGACTTTCTGGACTTCTCATTTAAGGAAATGGGCTATAGCAGTTCATTTCATCTAGGTTTCCTTAATCAAATACTTCTTAGAAGAGTAACAAAATGGGAGTTCTTCATGATTGACATGGAATTCTGCTTCTTGTGTTTATTTCAGGACTTTCCTCTGTGTTAAGTCCCTGAGGATACAGGAACTAATAGCACAAAACCTCTGCCTCTAGGTACTTGCATTTTTTTAGGGGAGGAAGAAAGACTTGTAACCAAGTAGTTCAAGTGCTGTGAGTACACAGAGGTCTGTACAGGCCTGTAGGAACACAGCCAAGGAAGTGCTTCAGCATCAGGAGTTCAAGAGATGACTTCCAAAGGAGGTGCTTGAGCTGATCATGAGGGAAACACAGGAATTAGTATGTTTTAACACAAAGCTGAAGAGAGAACCAGAGAAGGAGCAATAGCAAATGGGGCTGTCCATAGGTGGTTGTGCCTGAGGTTTTGAGCACCCTGGACTGGTGGTAGGTGAAAGGGCAAAGGGAAAAGTGCACATGGTCTCAGGACTGCACGTAAGTCTTCATATTGCTACTCTTGCTTCAGACAGTTGGAGAGGCTCCCTTGGAGAAAGCAAAAATATCATGTGGGTGGACAGAAGCACACATAAAAACTAGATGTAGGGGTTTTATGCACTCTTGATGAAAGGTTGTGGGAAAGGTGAGGAAGAAAAGGTGAGCAAGTGTGATTAGGGGATGTGAAGTGACCCATAAACAAAATAAGAAATTAATACCATTCTCAGCATTCACAGAAAGCACCACAGCATGAAGCCAGTCTCTTCTCACTGTACATCCAGGTAATAAACTCCTTAAACACCAGCACTATGTTTTTATTTATTTGGTGGAAGAGAAACACTTTCATTATCTAGAGTCAGATAAATATATTTAGACTAAAAAATAAAATATATTTAGACTAAAATGAATACAGACCAAGTGTATTGCTTGGGAGAGAGGCACGCTGTGCACATAGGATTCTGCTTGCATGAGAAGTAGATTGGCCCTGAGTTAATGTAATCCAAAGTATGACAGTGGCTCAGGGCTGAAAATGACACTGAAGGTGGGTTTGGCCCATTTCCTGACATGCCATAGGTAGGACTGGCCACTCATGTATCCAAAACATAAAAGACTTGCTCCATTCCCTGAAAGGAATCATGGAATTTGAGGTACAGTTTTGAATTAAAAATCTTGTTTCTCTTAAATATGACATTTTTATCTCCATCACCTCTTCCCATAAAAAACTTGAATTATTTATTTGTCTCATTTTTTTTATTGTAAGAAAGTTTGGCTAAAGAAGAGTTCCATTATCACCACATAAGTTTTTTCATATCTATCACTTTCTTCACAACAGTTAAGGGCAAATTTGTAAATTTGTACTTATTGTTAGGTATTTTTTCACACCAAGTTTTATCCTACTTTTTAATCTTTGAAAATTCTTTTTTTAATTTTAATTTTTGTTCAAGTTTTATTTTTTCCACTTACTTATCAGTCTCATTAACCTACTAGTAATTTCATGTTGAATTTTCATATCACTAGAGTAAACAAGATGTTTTTAAATGTCATCCTCACATCAATTTAATTTTTTTGGTAACTAATAATTTTTAATATTTTCCACTGTTGATACATTATCAATTTTCAATAATCTGATATTGATAAATATTTTGTATGCAATGTCAGTCCAGTTCAATACAGCATATATATATTGGTCATTCACTTTATACCAGGACATTGTAGTTGATGCTGGAATGCAAAGGGGATAATTGTCTTAGTCCTGGGTAATTCACAAGGCTTCAGATCAGTACATACCATTAGGGTTTTGATTACGGGAGGTACACCTTCCCTCCCTCCACCTCTTCCTTCCTTGCTTCCTTGCTTCCTTCCTCCTTTCCTTCCTTCCCAAAGCAGTGTTTGTGTGTGCACAGCAGTATTACAACTGCAGTCAGCTTTTAAAATTTTTTCCTTTATTTTCACAGTGTTACCTGCTGTTCCATATTTGGCCTTCTTTTAGTGTCTAGGAAATTGCAGCATTAATAGAGAAGGGAAGAGGGAACTCAGGAAGAAAGAAGGATAGAAGATTAATTTCACAATTTATCAAGATAGGAATACTGGCTCATAGTTTATGACAAATAAACAGTTTAAAAAACAAAACTTGTGTACACTAAGAAACCCCTAAGTTGGAGTGAACGTGGGGAGATAGGGTGAAGGTGCTTACTCAGCAAATGAGGGTGGAGCTAGATTTTACCAGATACATTGGAAGGGAAAGGAAGAGAAGGGGTATTTCAGGAAATTGGACAGCACATCAAAAGGAAAGAAGGAATGAAAAATTTTGGAGTATTTTGAGCAAGTGGGTGACTGGAGTTTGTGGAGTGATGAAGTCTGAGGCTGGTGAGGTGGGTTATCCAAATTTTAAGGGGCCTAGAATGTTGTAGATGAGAGTCAGTGTAAGGAAGCAGAAGGAGTCTGAAATTTGAAGATTGATTCAGCTTTGATTCTTGTCCTATTATCTCCCAGCTACTGAGATAGTGCAAAATATTACTCTTTTTAGACTTTCATGTTCATCTTTAAAATAAAAATGACAAATCTTTGTGTGGTTTTGTGAAGATGAAAAAATATATTCATGTGTTCATTCTATGACTCACTTATTCACTAAGCAACTGCTATGTAGCAGCCTCATTCTAGGGGAGAGAGAAAAATTTGACAAACCAAAGACCTGGATAATGTAATGTCTCTAACATAAGGATGATTAATAGACAATACAATATGTACAGGGTCCAGCAGAAGTAATGCCTGTTTTGAGTACGGTTGGTAGGGTACATAAATGTCTCACGTGAGATGGACAGCAATTTGAACATGCCACTTAACATGTCATATAGGGTGCTTGAGTATGATATTGTTATGTTATATAATTACATGCTTATGATCTTGTAATAAAAAGGGTATTATTTGTGCTGGACCTGTATATGACTACTAATTGTTATTATTGTTATTCTCCCACAACTGGTTGAAGGCAAAGTAGGTATGTGATTATATTGGTATTCTAGAAAAATGACACTGGGAACAGAGTTTCATTCCATCCTTTCTCAAACCTGATTTCTTGAAAATCTGAATTAAGAAGCTAAAATTTGCAGGTGATGTGATATCACCATCTCAAATCATTAGAATGGAATTGTCAGAGAAAACAGACATAAAAGGTAGGGTAAAAGTTGCTCAGCATAAGAAATTAAATTATTTGGGGACCCAAATCCAAACCAACTATGTGCACTCAAGCTGAGGGGAGGAAGAGAGAGGAAAATGTTGTTGTGTCTCCATGGTGATGGCAGCCAGTATGAAGGAAGAAAGCATCCAGAATACAAGTTTTGAGTTCTAGATCTATATCCTAATCTTTGTGCAATGGTGTGCCCTCCAAAAAGGGAATGATGACAATTTCTACTTCACAGGACTGTGGTGCCTATCAAATAAGACAAAAGCTTTGTAACCTGAACAAGTTATTTTCCCTCATTCCTGGCATATGCTCTATACAATTTGATTGATTCAAAAAAAGATTATAAAGAGAAAAGCAAACTCTATCAAACCCCATTCCTACCACTCTTTTCTCCTAATTGATTGATTGACTTTACAATTGAAGTGAATTACCTATATTGGTTGTTCTGGTATCAAGGTCATATACAATGGCTGTCATATAGAGCTTTCCTGTCCTCTGAGCCCCATTTGCACAACCTCTGAGAGCCCAGAGCTCTCTAAGGATGTTTTCTTAAAATTCCCCAAATCTTCCTGCCTGGAGGCTTCCTACCTCTTTGACCACTTCAGTCTGCCTCATATCAAGTTGGTTGTAAAGCGCAGCTCCTGCAGGCGTGTGCACCATTGAGCCTTCCATTGAGTTCTCCCTGTCCCAGGAAGACACCATGCTGTGTCCTGCAGGACTTACACATTGGAGTGGCTTCACGTCCATGCTCTATTTCCTCTATTTCTAAATCCCCGATGGCATTATCCCCCAACCCCAAGCATTTGTGCCCTTACCTCAATGCCCCGGTATGTCTCATTCTAACCTTGAAATTTATTACAGAAAGCATCCAAACAAATATAGTTCACTTTCTAAGAGAAATGTTTCTCCTATCTACTAAATTAAATAAATATATTTCCATCTTGTAATAAAACATAATTAGTCAATTTTTAGAGTAGCTAAACATGAAATAAAGTGAAAACACAGAAGTCATTCTGCCATATAGTCTTCATCTTTAAACTGAACATATTCATACTTGCCTAAGTGAGAAGACTGTCCTTGTACCAGCTGATAGGGAAAAAAGTGATATGGGATGGGCCCTCAGTTTGTGAATTGTGTGGGTTGGCAGGTGGAGTGGGTTGCAGGGCTAAACCTGAGTGAGTTCTACAGAGTATAGGCATTAATGGTCACTAAGTTAATTTCTGTGACAGACAGTATCACATCTGATTCACAGGAAGCTTCAAATTGATTCAGTCCAGTGTGTTTTAACATTCCTGCTAGTGTATGTGCTTAATACAGATGCTAGGACCATATTGTGCTATTTTTCCTTTGAAATGCCTCCATTATTGCAGCCTGGAAGAAGCCTTAGGGAGAGTAATTTTGAGGCCCTAGGGTGTATTTGTAGAGAAAACAAAAAAGAAGGCTGGAGTTTGTGTTCCTTTGGTTTCTAGGTTGTATTTCTAGGTAGTCTGCTATAAAACTTAACAGGTTCTAGATAACAGCTGAGAAAAATAATAACTTCAGTTCTTTTCTGAGAAAACAATAAGAATTATTTACTCTCTAGGATTCATTTGTGCTAAGGAAGGACTAATCAACTTAAAAATATAAAACAACCTCAAAATAGTATAATTCAAAAAGAAATTAATTTTTGTCATATATATTTTCCTTCCCTCAACCTCCTAAGTACGTTGTTAATATGAAATTTTAATTGGATTTACTACATTAGTTCTTACTCATGAAGTGGTATGATGTTACTTGATTGTTGGCCATGGTGTGATTAACCCCAAACACTTTAAGTTTGATTTTGAGAGGTTCCTTCTCATGTCTAGCTAAAGGAAAAATGGAGGAAAAATTATTCCTGTGGTCCTGAAGAGTGTGTTCGCTTTAAAGTAGTCAAAGGGAAACCTTCTGCTTGCAATGGTCCCACTCCAGTCCTTCCTCTGCTCAGAAAAATTTATCTTCAGCCCCACCCCCAATATAAACATCTGAACCCCACCCATAGCTACTGCCTTGGTGAGCACAATCCCAGCTGGGAGCTAAGTCCCACTAGCAGAAAAGTGGCTCCAGCATGGCTTAGGAGGTCTGTGAAGTCCTTGCAACTCATCCCATGTGTCATTTAAGCACTTGGGATTGCTCTAGCCTCTAACTACATAAATAATTTATACCTGGATAATTCTTTTTTTTTGGTCAAGGAAATATGAGCCTCAGGGTGTTAATGGACTTGCTTAGAGCAGCTCTACTGGGATTAATATTTGGATTTCCTCTTCTAGATGCCTTCAATTAGAAGTCATGCTATGAGGCTCAATATTTGCTAAAGGACATTGGAAAGCATATTTTTCCTTTTTTGTGTGTGTAACATATAAGATGAATAAATATCTTTCCAACCCCTGAAAGCTGACCAATGTCTCATGGAGCCTCTGTGGTGAAGTAGAATTTACATGGACTCCATTTGTAAGAAAAATATGGTTAAGGTCTGGAGTTTAACTTCACACACTTTTATTCCAAGAGAAGCTCCCTGAAGCTTAACTTCCTTGTGACAGAAAAGGTTCATGATTCAAGAGGGTCTCTTATTTCTTGTCTGTTTCTGGAAGCTGAAGTGGAAATTGTTATTTTTCCAACACACACTTGCATGTCATTTGTTTTTAATATGATTTTGTAGCCATGTCATTATGATAGCCAGATTGAGTATTTCAGAATAATGTATTCAGTGAAAGCTATTGAACAGATACACCACTAGTCAGATATGATAGCTTTTCAATGACTTTCTATTTTTAAAGGCAATAGAAATTCATTCCTTTATATTAGTTTCCCCAAAACACAATGATGGCAAAGCCCTATTCTTAAGGGGCTTACAGTATAGTCAAGGAAATAACATGTTTACACTTTGTGATACTACAAGGCTATGTGTCGTCATGTCATAAGAGTGATAAAGCCAAAATACTACATGTACTCAGAAATGGAAGAGATTACTTTTTGTTAGACTTAATTTTATTTTAAAACAGAAAATGTGCACATACACATTATGAGAACCTTTAACATTTAATATAAAAAGCTACTGTTCTCCCTCCTTCACTGTTCACAGCCTGATATGTTCTTATAGATGATTGCTGTGTGCATAAGAGGATTAGCAGAGTGGGGTGGTTAAGAGTACAGATTCTGGAGTTAGCTTGACTGGGATTAAATTCCAGTTCCACCTTGACACTTGTCTACCCTGACAAGTTGTTTACCCTTTCTGAACCTCATTTTCCTGAAAATGGTGGCTATCATTAATATCTACCTCATAGACCTGTTATGTTCTACAGTTTTGTGACCTAATATATTTTTTACTGATGGTGTTGTGAACACCTTTCAGTATTCATTCATATGTGAAACAATCTCCCTTTCTGACTATTGCACAGTTCCATGGTATGGAAATCCTTATTGAATTGTTTATTATTCCCTTATTGTTACACATGAACATTTTTATTCAGAAAAGATTACTTGTATTGGGGTGATGAGGATACAAACATTTGAGCTAAGTTAAAGGATGCTTAGGAATTTGGAATATGTTTTTGGGCAGAGGGTATTGCAGATTGGCAAAGAAGGAGGCTGGGATTTATTTACTCTTTCAATAAGTATTTATTGAATGCTTAGCTATGTTTAGAAATAGAAACAGGAAATAGGATGGTGAACAGGAAAGAGTCCCTGTTCCAAAGGTGCCTAGGACCTGGTGACATGCATGTTTGGGGAATGCCTAATAAGGGGTTTTGGCTAGAAAGGAAATATGTTTAAGAAAGTACATTGTTGCTTGAGCTTTTTCAGAGGATAGGCCAAGAGTGGCAGGCTTCTGCAACATCCCTGTGCCCCAATGAAAATTTGCTAAGTGACCTAGCAAAGACATTTGTGGAGGTAACCAAGCCTCTACAGAATTTTTATAGGAATCATCCAGCTTGGCTTCATAATGGCTCATGATCATATCTACATTTTGGTGATAGACTAGGATAACAAAACAGTTTCACTTTTGAGGATTTAGGGGAAAGTTTTGACACTTTATGTATCATCTAGTAAATAGAGAACATAACAGTGAGTCAGGAAAAGGGAAACAGCATCTATGTCTATGAGATCTGAGACTTCTTTTATCTATTGACCAAAAAGTAAGCACTCTCTCAGGTTGAAGTTGTGAGCTGATGAAAACACCTATGGTAAGCTTAGACATGTTGCTGGAATAGTTACTCTAATTTTCACCAGCAATTTTTAAACTACCTTAATTTTATAAGGCCTGAGGATATAGCATATTTTTTAAAAGAAGGGTGGTAATACGAAGAGCGGAAGGCTGAGAGGCCCAAGGAGTGGGATGGAGTTGAATGAGCAAGCTTAAACATCTCTTGTCTGTTCATTGCATGGATTCTTTTGTACCCCACTCCATTCCCTGTAACACAGACTTGTGTGTAATTAACATTTAAATTGATGAGGAAAAATACTAAACACAAGGTCAAAGACAGAATAGCTTGAGACTGAGCAGAGAGATCTGGTGGAAGAGGCTAATTTTGAGGCATCAGTCCAATTTTAGATGCTCTGGGAGCAAGGATTTCACACTGTGTTCAGAGGCTGTTCCTCATTAGTGTGGTATCATAAGCACAAACCCCAGCATAATCTAAGGATGACTTCATGCCATAAAAACATGTGTCTACATCTTAGCATTAATAATGGCTCCGTATATGTAAGAGAAGATGGCATTCTCAGGAAGAAGAAGGCAGGATGTCAAAGCAAATTTATCAAGATAGAAACACTGACTTTAAATCAATTTAAGCTGTATTAGTTGTTAAACAAGATACATTAGACAGCATCATGTGCTGAAGATGGAAGAAATATGACTTTGTTAAAGTTAGCTGAATTGATTTCTTTTCATGCTAATGCACACATAAGTCCAAGGAGGCTGGTGCCAAGAATATGTGGAATATTCTAAAGCCTACAGTAAAAGCCTACAAAAAATCTTGTTTTACTAAGTTCTTGACAGAAGAAAACTGTGGCGGGTAGTAAATTAATCCTGTTATTAAAAAGCCACTGCCGCTTGGATAAAGCCTACACACACATACACATGCACACACACACACACACACACATCTCAAATTACTTAGTAATGAGCTTATATGAGGTTCTTTTACATCACATGATAAAATAACATTGCAGTTGATTTCTTTTATTTCTGAAAATGAAAATGACATTTATTCTCCACATGTAACACTGTCCAGTAGTAAGCCTCAAGTTATTTCAGGGTACTCATCTAAACTTGTTAATACTTAATCATTTTGGTATATGAAGCCATCAAGTTCCATGGTTCAACTTAACAGTTTAGAAATACTGATACCAACATAGATGGAAGAGTAACTTCCCAAATTTGAAATCTCAATGGATTTATTAAAGTAAACTTGTGAAACAGAGTTTGGCATTAACAAATCTAAGTAAGCAGAAGTCCAGTAAGAAAGTTTGCTTTATTATAAGAGTCCTAAGCACTTCTCTTAGGTTCTTCAGAGGACTGATGATGAAAGAAATCAAACTACAATGAATTTCTAGTAGCATAGAATTTATATACAGGGTGGGGCAAAAGTAGTTTTACAGTTGTAAGTACACAAAACACAGTTTATTCATATATTATCACTTATTAATTATTGTATTATTTTCCATATGATTAATTGTAAACCTACTTTTCCCCACTCTGTATAATAGGAGGGTAAAGTTAATCTTTGGAAAAGTTACAGAAAAGTGATGTTAACTTAAAAAAATAAAGTTAATAAAGACAATTAAAAATCAAAAATTGGAATTAAAAAGTTAGTATAAAAGTAAAAGTGAATAATAAACAGCCTTCTTACCTTAAAAATAATACTTATTGAGAAAAATAAGTTTTAAATTCTTAAAGATTAATTTCTGCTTATACCCTAAGTTTAATTGCAATTAATTAAAAATACTAAAAGCTTATCTATATTCTGCTAATAATAGACTACTAGGGAGATATAGTGATCCATAGTTTTATAAATTGTTGAATTATAACAACGTGAATTAAGCCTAAGTTAAAAAGTATCTTCCACACATGAGACTAAATGTGTATATGAAGGATGATGAGTGACTTTAAATCAGTAAACACCATGACACAAACCTAAGCAAGCTAGTGAGACCTTAACTCTCAGCCTCCCAGTCTACAAATGCTAACTCTCCTCTTCAGTAAATAAAAGAGTTATTAAGATGGCTGGGCAAATAAATAATGTTAATGTTTGACCTTTTCTCAGCATTCACTCATGCCCCCTAATTTCTAATTCATCCCGATGGTAAGAGGGCAAGTTTTATTTTGGATAAACTTAGGAACTGTGGATTTAAAAGCAACATTCTTTACACTCATAATGAAATAGACCTGATTTCTAATTTTTTTTTTTGGAAAGCTTGACAAATAATCTCTGATCATAGAAGCCTTATTTTCTCATTTGCAATCACAAGAGAATATCCATGTTGTTATTCTCTTGGACCAGAGGGCTGATTTCATAGCATAAAGCATGAGTGTGATCAAGCTTGAAAATAAGGATTTGTGTTTTAAACACAACTTTCATACACTTGTAAAATGTAGAATAACATATTAAAAGATATTTTCAAAGGAGGAAAAAGCACTGTATTCTTTCTTTAAAATTTATTTTATACAAACCATGCAATTAATCAAGATGAGTTTAAAAATCTCAGTTAAACTGTTAGTAATATTCAATTTGATATACATATATTAAATTAATTAAAAATAGAAAATGGAATCTTACCTTTTCATAATAATTTAAAAGGCAACAATTTTTTAAAAATATTTCATTTATTTATTTTTAGAGAGGGAAAGGAGGGACAAAGAGAGAGAGAGAGAAACATCAATGTGCAGTTGCTGGGGGCCGTGGCCTGCAACCCAGGCATTCCCTGACTGGGAATCGAACCTGCGACACTTTGGTTCACAGCCTGCACTCAGTCCACTGAGCTACACCAGCCAGGGCAAAAGGCAACAAATTTTTAAACTCACTTTGCCAGCCCCATTCAGGTAGTATTCCAGGATGTTTGGCAAAAGTAGAACACTCAGGCTTTTATCCTTTACAAATAAGATGATTTCACCTGCTTTTTCCTTAGATTAGCTTAACATTTTTAGTAAACTGAGCAGTGGATATTATTTTTTTGCTAATACAATTTGACTCTCAGTCTGTAATCTACTACACTGTAAAAGTCTTTTTCCCCCTTGAAGCTTTACTCTAAAATTACATTATTTTAAACAACTCACTAATGAAATTAATGTGCAATATAATGTTGTCATTTCTTGAAGTGTAAGAAATATATGACTGATGGATTCAGTCTTATACATACAAACTTCCTAGAACAAAGTAAGCTTTCTTACATCTCTCTAAAAAATGTAATGTTAAAATGTAGGGACTATCTCTAAATATGAAACCATATTATTATTTTATTTAAACAATATTTTTATTAGCATTTTGAGTCCCAAATATATGATCATTCTTAGGATATGCATGAAGAACATAATGCAGGTGCTTATCTAAGATTAAGTAGGTAAGCATATACCTTGTGTTTCTGAACAGTAGTAGGAGAGACTTTCTAGCATATCTTGCTTGAAGAAATAATTTTTGTAACCTTCTGAAGGAAGCACTAGGAACAAGACCTGCCGTGGATGTGGAGGTCCGAGACAGCTGAAAACGGAAAAGAACATTCTTCTGTTGACTGTCGGCTGTTCTAAAGCATCACTACTTGAGACATTTATAAATGTAACCGGAGGTAAAACACAGGTGTCTATATGGAGGGTGGGGGAAGAGTACTTCACAAATAGACAGTGAATCAGATGACATAACAGCCTTTTTCCTGCCTCTTATTTCTTGTATAGTTTTACTTCCTTAGAAAAAAAACTATAATTGTTTCATTTTCTTCCTGTTTGACTGTAAATACTTTGTAGCTGTTTTATTGTTGTTGGGGTTTTTTTAAATAAAATAATTGGAATTTTGAGAGGACATTCTTTTAAGAGCAATTGATTGGTTCAGAGTACAGGAGGAAAAATATTAAAAGTATAAACAAAAATTTTCTAGAATGACTGAATAGACAGAACTATTCTGTTACTTGGTTTTGAAGTTGCTTAGTCTGAATGATGTGTATCTACTGCTGTGGCAACTGTTAAAATAAACGAAGCTCCCTGAGGCAATAAAGATAATTTAGAATGTACTCAGTTGAAATGGAGGTTCTAAACATTTAAGACATTGTCTCCCAGGCCATTAATAGTGAGATGTTGTTTGGCCTTGCTAAAGTGTATGAAGGAAGTAGGAGGTCACATCTTGCTAAAAATTCTGCTCTGAGAGCACTTACCTTTAATAACATAATCTAAAATTATTACCTTCAACTATTATGGAAGGGTAATTCAAGTGTGCATAAACCTTTCCATGGTTGTAGTGTAGTAACAGGGAAGTTATTATATACCGGTATGTATTGCAACACAAGTATTTTTAAAGTATTATATGGCTATCTTAACAATTTAATATTTACAAAAGATTTTTTCCCTTTCTATATTGACAAACTTTAAGTTGTCAAAGTCAAATCTACCATTCTTTCTACTTGAGAGTTTCTCCAAACCTACATGCTACCTTTTTATCTTTAGTGAATGAAATCCATTAATTAAATGAGCCCAGTTGTTTACAATTCAAATGGCAGCATTGATGTTGATAAAGTACTTCAGTGATGACTTGTCTCAGTTTGGAATTGTGAGCTCTCTTGGCCTGGAACAGTCTTTTGTTTGGGAAATTACTGTCAGCTATTGTCATCCTTTAAGGGAAATTTCCATATAATTTTGGATGGCTAACCCAGGTAGAAATAATGGAAACTATATTGCATGTGCGGGTAAAAAAAATAATTTTTTTTCCCTTTGAACACCTTGATCTGCATTTTTAAAAATTGCAATGTCAACAGTAAAATTCTTGAGGCAGAGGACATTATCCTGGTGGCTTGACAATCCATGAGAAGTGTGGGGTATCAGGGAGTATTGTGCCTCCAGAATCTGATAGCGCATTATGAAGAGTAATGAATATGCAAGAAGTATCTCTGGGTCCTTAACAAAAGGCAGCATCACACTTTGATAAAGGAGCAGTGCTATTTGCCTTCTAAAGCTTTTCTTGCTCCAATGTGCTTATCGAGGAGTTCAAAAGCACATTTTGCCCTAGAAGTGGTTAACTCATTTAAATATAGCATTCAAAGTCCCCACATGCTTGGGTAATTCCTGGGTAGTAACTTCACACCTATGATAAACCAGAGAATTCAACAATTTGACCACTGTCATCAAACGGTATAATTTCAGATAAAAATAAATGAAGTTGGATATTTAAAGGAGGCTTAAGTTTTTTAAACTTTGTATTAATCATCTATTGCTGCATACAAATTATCTAAAAGATAACAACAGAAGAAGGTGAAGGAGGGAGTGGAAGCCACACTAACTCAACCCAGGACCTATCTGGAAATATTACTAAATAGTGGAGAAACATTTTGTAGCTTAAAGCAACAAACACTGTCTCAGACTTTCTGGGAGTCAGGAATGGCTTGGGCTCTCTCATAGGCTGCAGTCAAGGCCTTGGTTAGGGTGCAGTCTTCTGAGGACTGCAGTCTTCTGACCCGCTTCCAAGCTAACTCATATGGTTGTTGGATGGCGAGAGCTGAGTACTGGCTAGAGACCTATTTCTTGCCACATGAGCCTCTCCACAGGACAACTCACAGCCTGGTAGCTGTCTTCTCTCAGAGTGAGCAAGAGGAGAGGCAGAAGGTCAGCAGGACAGATGCCACTGAGTGATATCCTGATACTTTGCTTACTATTAGTGAGTCACTAGCTCCAGCGCACACTCCAGAGCAGGGATTACTCACCACTATGGCAATCAGGAGATGATTACTTGGGGCAGTTTAGAGGCTGCCTACCACTGTAGGTCATTCTTGGCCTTCTTTTAAGCTTCTGGACTTTGCTATAAATAATGGTGACTAAAGGTTGTGATGTGAGAAACCAAGAGTAGGCTCCTTTCTCCCTCCTTCAATGTTAATCATCAGACATTGCCTCAGTATACACATTTCTACCATGCATAATATAAAACCTTATAGAACAGGGCTATAAAACCAAAACAGCAAAACATATAGAGTGTTTTTTGACCTGTGGGAGGAAGGCATTGGCTCATTTAGCATTTGGCAGTTAACTGGGGAGAAGGTAGATAGGTAAGGATGTGAAGCAGTGGTGAGGCCTCGAAACTTCCTGATGACCGGAACTAGACTCCCAGGTTCAAACCTTAGCTAGTTCCTTGGCTCTGCTTTCTCCTTGTGCCTGCTTTTTCATGTGTAAGAACAGAATAAAATAGTATTTGTAAAGGGAATACAGTAATACTATTAGTTAATATGTGTGAAGTGCACAGATCAGGGCTTTACACATAGCAAGCACTTTGGTGTAAGTCATTAGTGATATAAAGCCACAGCAAATAAGTGCACTGTGAATGTTTCAAGTAATGCAATTATACAAGTTCTACTTCTCTCTTTACCCAGAAATACAAAGAATTAGGTTATTGTTGCACAATACAAATCAATATTAAAGAACACTTAAGACTATAAACAAAGAAACATTCCTTGCTTAAATGGTTATTTTGGGCAATGTCAGTTGTGATGTGCCTATGCTACTAACAATGCTGTACACTTCAATAGTCTAATTTCATTTTTAGATACCCTCACATCTTTTTCATTTCATTTATTTATTCACCATTGATCCTTTCATGAGCGTGAGCACCTCCTAGACGCGGAGCACTGGGCACTGGACATAACAGACAAGCATAGACATAAACATGAGACACTGAATGAGGGATACCCTGGAAGAGGCACCAAGGAGGGAAATGCACTTCTCTTCAGGGGAGGTCATGGACATGAACAACTTCCCTAAAGGGGAAACATGTTAGCTGTGTGGGAATACGCCTGATGGAGGAAGGACAGGAAGATATTCTAGTGGGAGGGAGGGAATTGTGCCTGCCACATCTAAAGGCAGGAAGCAGCCAAGCAGATGCAGGATGCTGGCTGTTGAGCTGGGCAACAGCACAGAGCACAGAATGTACATTGGAGGAACTCAAGCTGTAAGCGTAGGCAGGTCCATGACCTTGAACTGAGGATAAGAATCATCACTTGATTGAAATCTGAGAGGGAAAGCCACCATCCCCTAATCCCTTGCAAGGCCTGCATGATCTGGTCCAATCCAGGACTTCCCTGCATACTGGGCCACCCACAGGCTGTCTTGGGCAGGTTGGACAGGCCAGCTCTGTTTCTGCTTTAGGGCCTTGGCTTGAGCCACTGACTCTGGCTTTTGCTTTGAAGTCTATTTTGTCTGATACAAGTATTGCTACCCCATCTTTCTTTTTGTGTGTTTGCTTGGAAAATATTTTCCATTCCTTCTCTTTTAAACTGTCTAGACCTTTTTTCCTGAGTTGGGTCTCTTACAGATAGCATACACATGGGTCAAGTTTTCTTATCTATTCAGCTACCCTTTGTCTTTTGATTGGAATATTTAATCCATTTATGGTTAAGGTTATTTTTTAGGTACTTATTTGTTGCTATTTTTATCATTCCTGTCTTCCTCTCTCCCTCTCTCTCTCATCTCTACCCATCTTCTCCTTTTTATGGGAGTCCCTTTAACATCTCTTGCAGTGCAGAATTGGTGGAGATATACTCTTTACACTTCTTTTATCTGGGAAGCTCTTTATTTGCCTTCCATTTTATTTATTTATTTTTTAATATCTGTTATTGATTATGCTATTACAGTTGTCCCATTTTTTTCTTCCTTTTATTTCTCTCCACCCTGTACTGCCTCTCCCACCAGCATTCCACCAGCTTAGTTCATGTCTATGAGTTGTACATATAAGTTCTCTGGCTTCTCCATTCCCATACTATTCTTAACCTCCCTCTGTCTATTTTGTGCCTACCATTCTATGGTTTTTATTCCTTGTAACTTTTCCCCTATTCTCCCCACTCCCCCTCTCTGCTTTTAACTCTCCATGTGATCTCCGTTTCTGTGAATCTGCTCCTGTTCTAGCTTGTTTAGTTGTTAGTTGTTATTCTGCTAGTTTTTTAGCTTGTTTTTTTTTAGGTTTGGTTGTTGATTGTTATGAGTTTGTTGTCATTTTATTGTTTGTATTTTTTATCTTCTTCTTTTTCTTAGATAAGTCCCTTTAACATTTCATATAACAAGGGCTTGGTGAAGATGAAGTCCTTTAACTTGACCTTATCTGGGAAGCACTTTATCTGCCCTTCCATTCCAAATGATAGCTTTGCTGGATAGAATAATCTTGTATGTAGGTCCTTGCCTTTCATGACTTTGAATATTTCTTTCCAGCCCCTTCTTGCCTGGAAGGTTTCTTTTGAGACATAAGCTGATACTTTTATGGAAACTCCTTTGTGAGGAAACTGTCTCCTTTTCTCTTGTTGCTTTTAAGATTCTCTCCTTATCTTTCATTTTGGATAATGTATTTATGATGTGCCTTGTTGTCTGTTTCCTTGGGTTCAACATCTTTGGGACTCTCTGAGCTTCCTGGACTTCCTGGAACTGTATTTCCTTTGCCAGATTGGCAAAGTTCTCCTTCATTGTTTTTTCCAATAAGTTTTCAATTTCTTGCTCTTCTTCTTCTCCTTCTGGCACCTCTATGATTTGGATGCTGCAACATTTAAAGTTGTCCCAGAGGTTCCTGAGCCTCTCCTCATTTTTTTTGAATTCTTATTTCTTCATTCTGTTCTAGTTGACTGTTTATTTCTTCCTTCTGGTCCAAACTGTTGATCTGAATGCCAGTTTCCTTCCCATCACTGTTGGTTCCCTATACATTTTCCTTTATTTCGCTTGTCATAGCATTCACTTTTTCCTCTGTTTTGTCCCCATACTCAACTATTTCTGTGAGCATCCTGATTACCAGTGTTTTGAACTCTGCATCTTATAAGTTGGTTATCTCTTCATCACTTGTATTTTTTCTGGAGCTTTGATCTGTTCTTTCATTTGGGCCATATTTTTTTGACTTGGCATGCCTGTTACATAAGGAGCGGAGCCTTAAGTATTTACCATGGTAGGGCAACCCAGTAGCTTTGTTGTGGCACTGTATGTGGAGGAGGGGTCCAAGAGGGAACAATGGCATTTGCTCAGCTCTCAGCCAGCTTTCAGTCACTTCCTCCACTACCAACAAACATTTGGGCCTTTCTGGTGCTGATTCCTGGATGGGTAGTTTTGTGTACATTCTAGGACCTTGTGGAACTCACCCATGAACTCTCCTGTGAGTCTGGGAGTTCCTCCTGTGGCCGCAACCCCGACAGTTTTTTTTCAGTCAGAGGTTTTGAAGCTTTATTTCACTGCACTGGAACCCTGGGTTGCAAGGTCGGTCTCGCTCCCCAGTTGTTCCTCCTGGTTTATCTGCATGCAAACATGGGACAACTCACTCCACAAGCTGCCACCTTGCCATGAGTCCTCTCCACCCCAGCTGCCTGTCTCTACCCCTCCTACCAGTCTGGATGAATGTTTCTCCTTTAACTCCTTGGTTGTCAGACTTCCATACAGTTTGATTTTCTGGCATTTGTGGTTGTTTTTAAATTTGTTGTTGTTTTTCTTTGGGTTATGCGAGGAGGCAAAGTGTATCTACCTACTCCTCCATCTTGTCCCGAAGTTCTCCTTCCATTTCAAATGAGAGCCTTGCTGGATAGGGTAGTCTTGGTTGTAGGTCCTTGCTTTTCATTATGTGTAATATTTCATACCAATCCATTCTGGCTTGTAGTGTTTCTGTTGAGGAATCAATTGATAGCCTCATTGGAGTCCTTTTGTATGTTACTAGCTGTTTCTCCCTTTCTGCCTTTAAGAGTCTCTCTTTGTCTTTAAAATTTGTCATTTTAATATTGATGTGTCTTGTTGTTGGCCTCTTTGAGTTCATCTTGATTAGGACCCTCTGTGCTTCCTGAATTTACATAATTTTTTTTTTCCTTTACCAAGTTAGGGAAGTTTTCTGCCATTATTTTTTCAAACAGGTTTTCTATTCCTTCTGATATTCATATAATGTGAGTGTTGTTATATTTCACATTATACTGAAGCTCCCTTAAACTATTCTCATTCTCTTTGAGTCTTTTTGCATTTTGTTGCTCTCACTGGGTATTTCTTTCTACCTTGTCTTCCAGCTTGCTGATTTGGTCCTCTCCTTCACCGAGCCTGCTATTAATTATTTCTAATGTAGTTTTCATTTCAGATATTGTATTCTTCATTTCTTCTTGGATCTTATTGATAGTTTCTATGTCCTTTTTCATGCTCCTGTAGTTCCCACTAAGTTCCTTGTAGTAGTCACTGAGTCCCTTGAGCATCCTTATAACCATTATTTTGAATTCTATGTCTGATGGATTTCTTGCCTTAATTTCATTTAGCTCTTTTTATGGGGAATCCTCCTTTCCTTTCAATTGGGGATTATTTTTTTTGTCTCCCCATTTTAAGTGACTTTTTTTTCCTGCATTTCAGGTTGCTTTGCTTTGCATGCCTATCTTTGTGAGGTAGACTTCTGTGGTAGAAGTCTATGGGACTCAGTGGTCTGTATGCTCTAGGGTTGGCCTTTATTCAGTTTATGTGGGCTCTCTTGTTGTAATTGGGCTTTGATTATTGATGGCTCATTTGTTGTTGGGTTCTCCCCTCTGGCTGGCTGACTGGGAATCACACACACCCCCACCCAAGTCTTCTATGCAGTTGTACAGGTGCTGATTAGCAAAGCAGTACTACCCAGAAAACAAAACCCATGCCAACAAAAATACCCCCCTTCCACATCGACAGTATCAACAGTGATTGAGCAAAGATGAATAAAGTTAGAGAGAGATTAAAAATATTATGGTAGGAAAAAAGGAATATGAGATCAATAAAAGGGAGAAAAATGATTCTGAGCAGAAATAAGGAGGAGAAATAGTAAGAATAGGGAATAGAAACAAGGCAAAGAAAGGGAGAAAATAAAATTTAAACTGCAAGTAAAACAGGAAGGGACAATGGCAATATGGAGTAAGAAAAGGCAAAAGTATAACATGAGGCTTAAAATAAAATTGAAAAAGTATTATACCAAAGGGAACAAAATTATAGAAAAATCACAGCAGGGTCAATATCAGTGACAGCTGAACCAAGATTAATAAAGATGGGAAGAGAATAAGAATATTATACAAAAAAGAGAAGAGAATATGAGATGTCTACAGCAAAGGAAAATGATTTTTCAAATAAAAAATGATTTTGAGAGGATAGAGGGAGTAGAAATAATGAGAATAAGGAATAGAATCCAGGATAAAAAGAGGAAAAAATAAAATTCCAACTCAAATAAGCATGGGTAGGAGGAAGGCAAAATGGAAGACAAAGGGAGAGTAACTATGAGGTTTTAATTAAAAAAAATAGTGAGCAAATAGGAATACAGTTGAAGAAGAACAGCAATAACTATAATATCCATGCCAAATAAGCCACAATTATAAATATGGAAAGAAAGTAAAAATATTATAAGAAGGGGAAAAAGAATGAGAGCAGACTAAAGGAAAGGAAAATGAATTTGAGAGGATAAAAGGAGAAATAGTGAGAGTAAGGAATAGAAACAAGGAGTACCATAGGGAAAAATAAGATTCACAATGAAAATAAGGATGGGCAGGAAAAAGACAAAATGGATTAAGTAAGACAAGGGAAAGTACAATGTGAGATTTGAAATAAAAATAAAATAAAAAATAATGTAAAAATATAAATAAAAAGAATAAGAAATAGAAGACAAAGAATAGTGAATTAGTTGGAATACAATTGATGCAAAAGAAGAAGTGTTAAGAGGCTATGCAAAAGAAAAAATAAATTCTGAAGAGCAACTAAGTGGGATTCATCTCAGCAGAGTGTTTGCCTTCTGTCTTCTCTTCTGGATCTGCCTCTGGGTTTGTATTTTTTTTTAAATCAAATGAAGGTCCCTGGATGGGTCTTCCAAGTTCTGGCAGCTCCACCTGTATCACATTCACCTCCCTCTAGATGGGGCATCTATTGTGATCAGAGGGGTAGGGCCCCAGAGTCTACTCTGGGAGACACTGTTCAGTCTTCTGGGAAAGTTGTGGGTATGTTCCCCTTGCCCCTGCACCACCCATCTTGGTCTGTCCCAGCTTATTTCCAGTAATGCATAGTTTCTGATGAACTAGCTGTCTGTTTCAAGGGAGAGGCCAATCTGTGTAAGAGTGTCAGCTCTTTCCTGTTTGGTGCTGGTGGCATCTCTCTTTACTAGCTGAGGCTGGGCAGGGCCCTGATCCCCTCTTGCTGCACCGATTTCTGATCTCCTTGCTTGCTGGCCTCAGTGGAACAGGGCCTAGGAAACAGTGTATTTTGTCTCCCTGAGAGAAGTTCAAAACGGGCCCATTAGGTGTTTCTCTTTCTGTCTTTCTCTTGTGAATATGGACTCTGCAGGGTCTCTTGCTTGAAGTCCAGCAGGAGGTGGAGCCTGAGTGCATCCTTCCTTTCCCAGAGTTCAATCTCCCCCTGGGAAAGTGGCTTTGTCTGGCTGTAAATAATCTCAGGTGCTCCACTCCTGCCCATCCAGTTCCCAGCCCATTGCTCTCACAGCAGACATAGTCCCAAAGTCTCCACTCTGTTCAGCCTCTGGGCTGCTGGGTACATCAGGCTGGGACCAAGAAATCCCTTTGCTGTGCACATTTCTGATTTCTCTGCCCAGCTGCACTCAGTGAGAGTATACCACACCCTCAGTCCTGTCCCTTTGCTGGCAGGGCAGCTGCACACAGGGTCTCTGTTCAGCATGCCTCAGCTCCCCTTTTAAAAAGTTTCTCTGGGAATTCCCACTATAGCACTGAGTCACTGTCTGGTTTTCTTCATACACCACCTCTCCAAAAAGCCAAAAGGCTCTCATAATCATGGCTGGCCATGGTCTGTCTCCACCCAACCCAGGTGTAGATAGAATTCCTCTCTCTCTCTGCCACTCTCCTGGTTGGCATTTGCCACTGCGGTTATGGGTGTGCTGCTTGCTATGTGTGTGTATAGCCTGGATCTCCCAAAGTTTGTGTATCCAAGTCACTTCCAGCCCAGGTCTGGGGGTTCTCTATACTGGGAAGGGAAGAAGTTGCAGAGCTGTGATCTTGACCAGGGTCTCTGTGCCTGCAGGTGCCCCTCCTGGGGTACTTCTTACCTCCCATTGTGAAGCATCTTCTGTACTCCTTGGCTTCCAAACTTCATATCAGCTAAGATTCTGTTGAATGATCAGTTTATTTTTCAGAAGATCAGTCAAGCATCTGAGTTCGGGGCAAGAGCAAGTGGACTCAGCTTCTGCCTACTTGGCTGCCATCTTATCTCCTCAATACCTACTTATTTACTTACCAATAAATATTCTTCCCTTTTCTTTATGTTCAGTGACATCTCTTCCACTGAAAACCTTACCTGAATACTCAAACCCTCACTAATCTCATTGCCCTCTATATTTCTGTAGCAGTTTTAATTTTCCTACTTAATTTATGACTTATTTATGACCTGCCTTCATTCAAATATATTGGTATTTCCATCTTGGTTAGATTTTAAGAGCAGAGACCATGAATTTTAATTCTCCATTTTTCATTACCCTCAACATAGTAATGAACACAGAATAAATGCTCAATTTTTACTTCCTCATTGACATATCTACTTACCTTGATCCAGTGACACTTAATGGTATCACCACACAGTTGCATGTATGTTGTTAGCCTACCTAATTAATGTATTTTTTCCTCTTTTCTGACTTCTCATCCATAGCATGTGCATTCCGGTACAATGGACTCTCCTTTGTCTACCTCATCTACCTCTTACTCATCCCTCTGTTCTCAGAGCCAACAAGAGCAACGATGCAAGGTAAGAGACAGTTACCATTCTGTGCCACAGTCTGAATGCATTTTCTGAACTCTTTGGGGTTGTCTTTATCTGATGGGATAGATGATGTCTGTACAACAAGCTGGTCCAGTGGGGACTGGGTGTCAAGTATGTGAACAGCTGCATCAAGCAGAGTAGTGTGGAACATATTGGTGATAAATGTCACTTACATAGCTAATATTACATGCAAGTTCCATATATATATCTGTATTAGTAAATTTGCAATACATCTGGAATGTTTTGGGTAGTTAAGACAAACTCAATGTATTTCCAATGAAATAAAGCAGATGACATGACATGATTGGCACATGATTTGCATGGCAGATTGCTGGGGAGAATATAGTAGCAAGTAGAAAAAGGGAAGTCTTACATTTCTAAGCCACCTAGCAGAACTGGGTAGGGAGCTGGGTCTTAGTCTTAACTTGTTCATATATCAGTTGAGATCTCTTATATATGCCTCTCATCAAGTACTTTGAGTAAGTTATTTGAGTCTGAGGGATAGTTTCTCAAGCATATTACTCTAAAACTTTATATCCCTTTCCCATTGTTCTATAAGAACCTGAAGTTATAGAAGATTGACCATATCTCCTTAGGTCTGATTAGGAAGCATGGTCTGGTTTGTAAATTTATATACTTGAAGTTCCTCCATAAGTATTAGAATTAAACCACAATGAGTTCATTTAGTAACTTGTTTTTCTAAACAATGCCACAATAAGAAATAAGGGCTATGACAAATGTCTTAGGTGAGTGTGATGACTGTATGTTTACAGGAGACAAAAAGGAAGCTGTTTGGCCCAACCTATGGTCTGGTGGGGAAAAGCCATTGATAAAGGCTCCCAGTTCATAGTGATGCCTCCTCAGGAACAGAAGTAAGGACTTGAATGTCCAGAGCAGCAAATAATGACTCTATCTTTTCCATTCCTTCCTTTAACTATTACATTTACAGTGCATTTTATGATCACTCATCTTAATAATTATGACTGTGGATACTATGTTGATTTTTCTGCCTCAAGAAAAATCTAAACTATAGCTCTTCTAAGTCACTAGCTCTTCTTAAATCCTTAATACATAAAGTTAAAGAGGGTTAGAGAAATGTGAGTTTATACAAATCCTCATTCAAACCCAAAATACATTGTTTATGTGACTCCCACTCACCTTAGCTTCTTTCCTACAGTTCAATATAAACAGAGACATTTAAACAGAATAGCTTCTGACCTCAGAACTAAGATTAAACATACAGCCAGCTCCTAATTTATGCCTTGGAACTCATGTTTCAAAGAAAGAAGTTTTCAGACACATTCAGAAGAAAGATTTAAAAAACAAGTACCCGTGTATGTTCAAATAAATTATCTATTGCTTTTATATCAAGGCACCCTTTATTATTTTATCTGGAATCAGATAACTGGGGTTTCCCCCTTTATTGTTTCATGACAATGCCTGCTTTGCCTTCTTCCCAGATAACCATCCCTGCCTTTGGGCACATTGTCTCAGTTTCTGTGGGAATGGGATATGTACCTGTGTCTGAAGTACATGACAGGGGTCCCATCCTTTATGCCCAAGTCCACCAGGAACTGACATGGAGCTTATAGTCCAAATGTAAAATTATGTGCAAAAAAGCAAATCCTCTCTGTGTAAAGAAATTTCCTGAACTAACAAACTATTACGAGGTCTGTGCAGAAGCAAAACATAGTAGGTACACAAATGTCTGATGGTGCTGCTCCTAACAGGAGAGGAAGCAAGAACTGGGCTTGAAAGGGAAACCCAGGCATCTTTTCAGTTATTCTCTGGAAGTAGTATTGTAATTATTTTCTCTTTCTTACATTTTAATGCCAAGAAGCATGACTATTCAACATAGCCTCATTTATTTGTTTGTTTACAGAAATGCAGAGGGACTCTAGGAAAGGCTGCCCCACCTATTTTTTTTCTGAACATGTAGGACGCACAAGCCAGGTGTTTCTAAGCCTGTGTTTTGAAATACCTCACATTGGGCATTTCTGGCAGTGCATGGTCAAGACCAACATTACAGCCTATGTGGAGTGGATGTACACAATGACAGATCTGGAAGAGAGACTGCATAGCTTCTCAGAGAGATGCTGGCTCAAACACACTAAGACTTTCCAGTTCATATTCATGCACATTTTTCTTGAATTGATAAGAAAGCACATTGGCAAACTGAAAGAACTAATAGTAACCTTTGCGCCACCTGCTCATAGGCAGGCTCTGCCTTAAAACAGCAAGCAAATTTGAATTGTCCCCCAAGCTGCTCAGGCCTCTGTACATGTCTACAGGATGATGTACTAATGCAAACTCCCCCTGAATGAATGTGTGGGGCACATATATGAGAGTTACTCCATGACCCTCTGCCCTCAATTTGATCTGTGGGAATTTTTTTCCTGTGTGGTTATTTTTCCTGAAGTATATCCACAGAGGGGCCCACTAGGTGGAGAAAGTCAGTGTCAGCACTGAGAAGGTGTATCTTTGGGATAGTTCTTGAAGTAGCCTAAGTGTGAAAACCCATTTTCTCCACTGTGGTTGTTTTGGACAGGGGTGTCCACTTTCTGTGATCTCAGGGCTGTCAGGAGGACACAGATCACATGAATATGACTGAGGTTTTCCCCATTCCTGGGATTAGACACAGATTTGCTGTATGGCTGGAAATGACTGTGTGGGAGATGGAGGAAGATTAGGAGCAGTTAGTTCTATGTTAAAATGTTATCAAGTTTAAAAAAGAATTTGAGTGAGGACAATTGCTTGGGTGTTCAATACATTTAACTTACTTATGAGTATCATCTGAATTGCTGAAGTTGAGAGTTGGAGAAGCTTTCAGGAATTATTAAGCATATTCAAGCAACCAGCAGTAGAATCCCTTCTACAAGGTCCAGGTTGGCTGGCTATGTAGTCTCTTCTTAGATACCACTGATGGATGGAACAACTTGTCTATCTGGGAAGTCTTACACAGTTCTTTCATGATTAGACCTGAAATCCATCTCCTGGGAAATCTAAGCCATTGTTTCCAGCCCCAAGCTACAACAAGTTGACAGATTCTAGAAGATTGCTTTATAATAATATGAAAGGATTAATCAAAAGATAGGGGATTTAACTAAATGATTTTGTCTTTCATTAATCTAGGATTTTAAAATTCTAATTTTTCTATTTCAGATCTTCAAATGTGTAATTATCTCAGTAGGATGGTATCAACCAGGGTCTAACCTGAAATCAGAAACCGCTCTAGGTATTTTAAAAGGAGAAAATGTAGTAGAGGAAATTGGTCACTAGAAGTTAGAAAAGAGCCAAGAAATCAAAAAGAATGTTGAAGTGACTTAGATAGCAAAGTAGAAAGGTTGAGGAGGAGCAAGAGGTACTATGAGCAGAACTGAAAAACAAGAGCCATCCACTAGTTGCTAGAATCACAGGAGAAAGTCGAGAAATAGACCTTTGTAGACAGGCATTGACAGGTAGTCAGCTATTAGTTATGTAAACCAAATGAGACAGTTCCATGTTAATTGTCAATAAACTGCTCATTGCTTTCAAATGTCAGAAGGTAGGTAGCTGAAGTGATAATAGTTCCCTTTAGTCTTCATGGGACAAAATATCCCTAGTTACTCAAAGGTGTGATTTTTCAACTGTTCCATTCAGACAGATTTCATCTCGAGGTTCTTCTGTCTCAGAATTTGTTCTAAAATGCTACGTGCAGTGGGTATTGAGTTATAAATTCAGAGTTCCCCTTTCAAACTGAGGCACCATTCCCAGCTGCCTATGATTGCTTATAGCAGAATCCCTCCCTAGGAACTGGTGGTGGCTAAAGGAAGCTCATGAGTGCACACACACGGGAGGAAGGCTATACCAGTGATTATTCAACATAAGTGTAAAGACCTCGAGTCTGGAAACTCTGCAGGGTTATGCTAGCTCCAGAGCATAACCCTGATCTCCCATCAGTGGAGATCCCCATTGTGAGAGCATCACAGTTTAATTTCTGCCTTCATGGAGTCCTACTGCTTTCATGGTGTGAAAGGTGTTATGGCCAACAGCACTTCCCAGTAAACCACCTGTTGTGTGAACCCACCTGAACCCACCTCATTGTCTGTTTCTGGGGAACCAGACTTAGACTGGTCCTTACAGACAGGACCACTGCCTCAGACATCTGGTCAGATTGGGGGACACATATTGATGGGAGGCAAGGACTGAGGGGGCAGAGGAGTGGAGCATGGGAGGTGAAACAGTGATCCAGAAAGAGCCTTAACATGCCTGTGCAAGGGTATGAAACCCTGCCAAAGACTGCAGCCAAGGCCAGTGTGCTGTGAATCCTATGTGTCCTGTGTGTCCTTGCCTAAAAGTACCTGACCCAAATGTCACTTCTTTTGATCAAGTTTTCCTCCTCTACAGATTGGGGTCCCAAATTCCCCAGGATTACTAGGTTTTGTGGGATCACAGGAGCAGATATGAATTTTAAACAAAATATAAGATTATTACACAGTAGTTATTATTAGCTGTAGAAATGGCGCCATTTTGAACTGGCATGCACATACCTCTGCAGTCCCCTGCATGTTTGAAGGCTTTTCCCAGATTCCAAATGGGTGGCCTCTCCTCTGAATTCAGATTTCTCTCAAGTGTCACCTCCTTAGAGACAACCTCCCTAACTAAACCTGTCTTATCCTGATTCCCACCTTATTTTTTATACTATGAGCCAGTTTTGTTTTTTCAGTATTTGTACCTACCTGAAATTATTTGTGTAATCAATCCATAGCAAAAGCTGGACTTGGGGGCCCCAGGCTCACAGATATCCAAATTCTCCCTGTGATTGTCCCTGCATACCTCCTTTGTGTGACAGATCCTCCCCAACTGATGGGCAAAATTCTAAGCAGTCCATAGGGCTCCTCAGCTCTTACATAACAAAGTGTCTTCAGGTTACTTTAGTGCCCCAGTCAGTCCAAGATGATTATCACATCAGATAATATACATCACTGTAAAACTTAAAACTATAGAATGTTATTTAACACTAAAGTTTCTCCCCTCCTCCAGTGTGTGGCCACTGCATATGGAAGCCCAGAAAGGGAATGAAGGCCCTGGAGGTCCTTTCTGGAATGCTCCATGTGACTCTGTCCCTCCCTGCCTTCCCTGCTCCTGCCCTGAGCAGGGCTGAATCTTGATAGATGTGTACTCATCATAGGTCCCAGGCAGGTGGAACACTCTCCACCCACTGGTTATGACTCCCTTCAATTTCCTTGGTCCAATGCTTACCACCTTTACCTTTCCCACTGTTTTTGTTGGACAAAGTGACTTTAATGTGGCTCTCAGAAGGTTATTCTCTCTATTTCTCTCTTTTCTACATGTCTGTCTTTCTCCCTTTTTCTTTGACACACACACACACACACACACACACACACACACACACTCATGACATGGGCAATAGGCACCTTCAACCTGCTATCAGTCAGTGTGCAATTACTTCTCTCAGTAAGAATTTCAGCTTTGTATTTCTCAAGCCAGAGTCATATTTCAGTGTAGTAAGTCCCTGAGCTCACAGAATGATCTCATTGAAGCCTTTCTCACTAGGTTTGGAATTATCTCTACAATATACAACACTTTCAGCTTCTCCAGTATTCTCTTTCATATCTTCTGTGGGTTGAAAACAAATGTCTTTGCTATAGTATTTATTCACTGGAGAATCAGGGAGAGTTTACCACTAAGGTGTGGTCCCACCTTGGGCCTGCACCTGAAACTTAGCCATTGTCCTATGTCAATATACCTATTTCCTGTATCTCTTTCCCTTCTACTGTGTAAACTTCAAGATGGCAAGATTTTGCTGTTTTGTTTACTGCAATATTTCCAGGACATAGAATAGTGCCTGTGTATTGAAGGCATTCAGTAAATATTTATGGAAAGGATTTATTTCCAGAGTTAAGTGTTACAGAAGCATTTATGAACACAGCTATAATCCTGTGCTTACCTCAACCCCTGTAATAACAAACATCACACAACAATATCTTCCATATATCCATATTCTGGAGACAGAAACTTAGGGTATGGTAAACCATTGGATTTTGCTATTTTCAACATGATTGAGATCAGAGGATCATAAGTAATTGAGTAAATTGAATGTTTTATGTGTTTATCTACAATGATAAACATCTTATTTAAGCATACACAGGTTCTCCTGCATTGCCATGAAACCTTTGTAAGCTGACACTGTGTAAAACAAAGAAGTCATTGCCTTAGGACACATATTATTAATGGACGCACAAAATAAATAAAAATAAAGCACAGAGGCTCATATACAGTTCATAGCTGTGACAGCTTGATGCTGAGATGCTGAGTGTGGTTCCTGGGGAAGGAACTTGGTGGGGCCACTGTCCTTGCTCAGGGTACACTCTGCAAACCAACACTGAAAGCTATCTTTGTTTTTCACCTTTTTTTGTAAAAGCAAAATCCTCTTCAGATTTCTTTTTTTTTAACATTTTGTATTGTTGTTCAAGTACAGTTTTCTGCCTTTCTCCCCATCCCTCCTTACCATCCCAGCCTTCCCCATCTCCCTCCCCTGTTTCCACCCACCCTTGTGAGTGTCCATGTGTCCTTTACAATTGTTCCTGCAAACCCTTTACCCTTTTCCCCTATAATCCCCTCCCCTCTGTTCACTGTCAGCCTGTTCTCAGTTTCAGTGTCTTTGGTTATATTTTGCTTGCTTCTTCGTTTTGTTGATTAGGTTCCTGTTAAAAGTGAGATCATATGGTATTTGTCTTTCACCACCTGGCTTATTTTGCTTAGCATAATGCTCTCCAGTTCCATCCATGCTGTTGCAAAAGGGTAGGACCTCCTTCTTTCCTTCTGCTGCATAAAATTCCACTGTGTAAATGTACCATAGTTTTTTGATCCATTCATTTACTGATGGGCACCTAGGTTGCTTCCAGCACTTGGCTATTGAAAATTGTGCTGCTATGAACATTGGGGTGCATAGGATCTTTTGGATTAGTGTTTCAGGGTTTTTAGAATATAATCCCAGCAGTGGAATTACCAGGTCAAAAGGCAGATCCAGTTTTAGTTTTCTGAGGTAATTCCATACTATTTTCCACAGTGGTTGCACCAGTCTGCAATCCCACAAACAGTGCACTAGGGTTCCCTTTTCTCCACAGCCTCACCAGCACTTGTTGTTTGTTGCTTTGTTCATGATGGCCATTCTCACTGGTGTGAACTGGTATATCATTGTGGTTTTAATTTGTATCCCTCTGATAGCTGGTGATACTGAACATCTTTTCATATGTCTCTGAACCCTCTGTATGTTCTCCTTGGACAAGTGTCTGTTAAAATCCTTTGCCCATTTTTTAATTGGGTTGTTTGTCTTCCTGAAGTGGAGTTGTGTGAGTTCTTTGTATATTTTGGAGATCAAACCCTTGTCTGAGGTATCATTGGCAAATGTGTTTTCCCATAGAGTTGGTTCTCTTTTCATTTGAATGTTGTTTTCTTTAGTCGTGCAGAAGCTTTTTATTTTGATGAGATCCCATTTGTTTATTCTTTCCCTTATGTCCTTTGCTCTAGGGGACATATCAGTGAAAATGATACTGCATGTAATATCTGAGATTTTTTTGCCCATCTTCTCCTCTAGGACTTTAATGGTGTCATGATTTCTATTTAAATCTTTTATCCACCTTGAATTTATTTTTATGTACGGTGTAAGTTGGTGCTTGGGTTTCATTCTTTGTGCTTGTAGCTGTCCAGTTCTCCCAACACCATTTTTTGGAGTGGTGATTTTTACTTCATTTTATACCCTTTGTCAAATATTAATTGACCATAGAGACTTGGGTTTATTTCTGGGCTCTCTATTCTGTTCCACTGGTCTATCTGTCTGTTTTTATGCTAGTACCAGGCTGTTTTGATTGCAGTGGCCTTGTAATACAGTTTGATATCAGGTATTGTGATCCCTCCTACTTGCTTTTTTTTCATCAAAATTTCTGCAGTTATTCAGGGTCATTTATGGTTCCATATAAATTTTTGAAGTGTTTGTTCTATGTCTGTGAAACATGCCATTGGTACTTTAATAGGTATTGCATTGAATGTGTAAATTGTTTTGCATAGTATGGACATTTTGATGATGCTAATTCTTCTGATCCACAGATTTCTTTCAGTTAGCAAAAGCAGGTACTAATGTAGGTCTTTGTAAAAATGAAATGGTGTAAAGCAAAATTTTGAAAGTGGGGTATACCTGTAATACTGGAAAAAGAGTATCTTTTGCTTTTCACTTAGCAGAGTACATTCAATTGAGATTACGCTCCATCAAATTTACTAACTAATCTATAATTAACTTCAAGTGGCCAAAATATTCCAAATTGATGCGGCATTAAATTCTTCAACTATACACATAATAGATTCCTTGTACCTGATATGTTGAGTACAGTACATTGATCAATATGGTAAGAGTTTGCCTTTTGTTTGGATAGAAAGGAATGTAAGTAATAAAACATAAGATATGGAAGGAAGCAATAGTAAGTGCTCAATATATTTTGGCTAATCATAATAATATTATTATTTTAAAGCACAGCATAATTACTTTGAACATTGGCGTGCACCAGGTTTAGAAATTTCAGTCTCATGTATATGACCATAGAGAGTTTTTATCTCAGGATTTGTTCTGGTGGTCTATAAATATCAGCTATGAATTATGAGATTTTCAAAGTCCTTTGTTAACTAATATTTAGGTTAAGTAACCCATTCATAGAGAGCAAACAGCACTGCTTACAAAGTACAAACTTTATATCAATTATTTATATGCATCAATTTAATTTAATTCAATTCTCAAAACAACATTTTGAGGAAGCTACTACTGTTATTAAAAACTACTGTAAAAAATCCTCATATTAAAGATGAAGATTGGTTCCAAGTTGGTTGAGAACAAGCCCTAGTCCACACAAGTGCTGTGTGGGTGGTCATACTCTTAGTCGTGGTGCTGTTCAGACTCATGCCTGGGACAGAACAGTCCTCTGGAGATTTGCAAGAGGAGAGGCAAACCTAGTCACTTAATAAATACTTGTTGGCTGATAAATTACCAGGGTCTGGGCATAGAGTCTGGTGAAATAATATTTGTATATTTAAAGGAGATATTTTAAAATACATTGTGCAGATTGATGACATATGTGTAAGTTACATAGAAGATAGATCATTTTAAAAGTAGCTGGTTATTTCTTTCAACAAATAGTAACTGAAAGACTACTTTTCAGGAAACATGATGTTTGGATTGATGAAGCATTAAAAAAGGAGGAAAAAACATGGTTCTTCCCTGGTGTAGCCTCCCAAACTGAGATATCCCATAGTGAGATAATGTTGTATTTAACATTCATTAAATGTTAGCTCTTACAAAGAGGTTATCTTGGGAAGCCATATACCTATTTCAGCAGTACTGTCACTTCTGTGTTGATCTCAAGTTACTTTGCAGTTGCTTAAGAATTTGCATTGAGCCCTGGCTGGTGTAGCTCAGTGGATTGAGTGTGGGCTGCAAACCAGGCATCGCAGGTTCGATTCCCAGTCAGGTCACATGCCTAGGTTGCAGGCCATGACCCCCAGCAACCACACATTGATGTTTCTTTCTCTCTCCCTCTCTCTCTCTCTCTCCCCCTCCCCTCTCTAAAAATAAATAAATAAAATCTTAAAAAAAAGAATTTGCATTGAAGAGACACAATCATAGTAAGCCATTGTTCTTAAAGGTGGGTCTGACTTATACAGCATTTGGAGTCAAGTTTGATGGGGGAAAAGGAACTGGTGGTGAAATAAGTACTATCAATTTTATATAAAAAAAGGACTAAACCCAGAGTATTTAGTATAAAACAAAGTGTCTAGAGGTCAATCATTAAAAATGAAGAATTCCAAAGTTTACTTGTATGAGAATACCATGGTTGATACATATGACATAACAAGTATATGTGGAACATCTTTCCATGATGTATATATGATATGCTTTATTCATGAAATGAGATACTGGGATGAGAAGGTAGCATCCTGAAGAAAGTATTGATTAAGTAGATTTACCCTGCAATGTTGACTGTAATAGCTAAGCAGTGCCTAATTAACATAGACCAGAAACTTAAGTATCTGGAGAGGTACTTAACCTGAGGATTTCAGTAGTATTAAAAGTAACTAACTTTTATGGCACAGTTCCTATGTGCGAGGCACTATTGTAAGCACTCACCATACTAAGTCATTTAATTAGAAGATGAAAAATTATTTATTGAAAGGGAATCTCCATTCTGGAATGAAAAAAATAAACATGTATTATGAAATTACCAAGTTATAAATCTATTTACCAAACTAGGAATACTACATAGTGAGGTACTAATAATAAAGCTCTCTCCTTCTATTAATGAATTAGTGAGAAATCTATGATAATGAGACTTACTCACATTTTGGCCAGTCTAGATTCCTGTTTTCCTGGTGTCATTCTATGTGCCCAAGACGCTCCTTTCTCATAAAGCTGCTATGTGATGTGAAGTTCACTGTTCTCTGGAAATTGCTTCTGCTTGCTTGCTTGGTCCTGCCAGCAACTTTTTGTTAATGTGTTCTCTTTATAGGCTCTTTCTTTGGGTGGGGGGCAGGGAGGAATGGTCTACTTATTGAGGGCTAGTTGAAAAGGAATTCTCCAAATTACAAGACTACAACACTTCCTGGGCAACATTCCTCATAAACTTTCCAGCAAGAATATGCTAGAAGCATCATCTAATTAGTTCACCTGTGAAATGTTTATGATGTACATATGCACACACACATATGCTAAGGTATAGAAAAGATTGTTGTCTAAGGTGTATAAATATTTCTAAGGACAAAGTTGTCTTCTTGCCTAAGGACTCATATTCATTCTGAGAGACTTCATTCCAAATGTTTTCTAAGACTGGACAACACTGGAATAGATGAGAACCAACTTCCAGAGGTGGAGGAATGGGAAGGACTCACAGTGCCTTTGCAGACCTTCTCTGTTCAGGTACACCAGCCAGCTCCTCCTGGAGTAGGTGCCACACTGATGGTGGGCCCAATTCTTTGCTGAGGGCAGTTGACTGCCAAGGGAATAACAACAGAGCTGCACACTGCCAACACTTCCAGGCTCTGCCCTCAGAATATTTTTCAATATAGGGTTTTGTGGAGATTTTCTCCTCCCTGTTATAAAAGGAGTGGTCTCTGAATTATCTTTGTGTTTTTGTTTTTCCTAAAAAACTTTGCATTGTTATTTTGTACAAAGTAGCAATTCCCCTGATCTACTTGCTTGCATTTACACTAAAAAGTGATTTAAAAATTTTTCCTGGTTATTGGGATTTCTTTCAACAATTGGGAGGAGGGACAGAATTAAAAAGAGGTAGTAAAGGAATTATGCTTAGGTGACAATTGTCAGCAAGTGATATTTTGGGCAGGTTAAGTTAACTTTTGTGAACTGTTGGCAAAGTTATTTTAAGATGATGGAAAAGAGATATTTTACTTCCTTCAACTCTGAATAATGGTCTTTGTTTAAGATGACATTATACTAACCATAAATAATCCTGTGTGTGTTTATGTGTGTGTTTTGTGTTGCAAATAATCACCACTAAAGACATACAGACATACTGAAGTTCTGACCTAAGATATACCAAAGACACCTTGGGAAAGGAAAAATGATGTTCAGTTTGCCTTCGTGAAGAGTCAAAGAGGTCTGTAACTTGTAAAGATGTGTTTAGATATCAGAAAGGAAATAGTAGCAGATATTTAAAACTGCTTGCATCTGTTTTTTGTTAAAACACTGTTAGTCTTTATACCATTATGCTAATTATTACTATGTTTTATTATGTCATAATAAAGCAAAAAAAGAAGAAAAATATATAATGGAGTAAATTCTTAAGTGTTTTATTAACATCAGTTCTCCACCAAAAGGAATGGTAACAAAAATAATTAGATATTTGTTTCTTTTTTATTATTTATTGATTTTAGAGAGAACAAGGGAGGGGGAGACAGAGAGAAACATCCATTTGTTGTTCCACTTACTTATGCATTCATTTGTTGATTCTTGGTTCATTGGTACATGCCCTTCCTAGGGATTGAACCTGCAATCTTGGCATATCAGGACAACACTCTAACCAACTGAGCTACCGGACCAGGGCAGATGCTTGTTCATTAAAATTTTGAATAAATTGATTTATTCATAGTTCTTTTAGATTTTATCTGTCTTTTTGGGAGATGGTACAGCTATCATGTTCCATTGTTATTTCAAATTTGGCAAAAAATATCCAGTTAGACAGAAGGAGTTTCAAACAATACATATAATTCTCTGCTCAGGAAACATTGGGTCTTATTATTATATGACTGAGAGAAGACTTGAGAAGTTTCAAACTTTTTGCTTTATTTGGCTACAATAAACCAAATATACATTATGACCTTACCTGTGATTTAAAAGCCACTTTGTCATTACAGTGAGGTACTTCACTTGAATTGATATCCATTTGCTGATCCACTCTTCAAATTACTATTGTTTTGTTTATGCAACTTACAAATGCTTATTGGTACCTACACTGTTAGACCTTACACTAGGCCACTGGATATACAAAGATAAATAAGACAGTTTTCTGTCCTCCAACAACTCCACCTTTGCCATTTATTAATAGCCCTGTCATAGGCAAATTCTTTATATTATCTGAATCTTTTCCTCATATGTTGAGCTCTTGGCATTGGTCCTAGACAGAACATTAAGAAATCTGCCTGTGTGAGTCACATTCACATGCACCTACTTGTGTGATATGTGAACCTTGGCCTGCAACTCAGGCATGTGCCCTGACTGGGAATCAACCTTGTGACCCTCTGGTTCATAGGCCAGCACTCAACCCACTCTGTCACACCAGCCAGGGCCATTACAAAATTATTATATAGTGAAAATAAATATAGAGATTATGTATGTTGTTCAGTTGACTTACTGCAATACAAGTGGGCAATTATTGTACTTTAAACTACTTTTTAGTGTATTTTTGCAGCATTAAGTAGGAGTGAGTACACTGAACATATTGATACAAAATATGCCTTTCATTTTCTCATGTTCACAGAATAAGCATTATTGAGTGTCTGAAGTGGGCACTAAAGCCACAAGAAATGGCAAAAATGGTCCTTTTAATCTTATAGCTCACCATTTAGCTCTCTCTCCTTTCCTTCCTCCTTGTTATGCTTACTCTCTCCATTAAAAAATATTAATTTTGCCTAAATATATTCTCTGCATTTCAATTTGCCAATTCCATGTACTCTTGAGAAATGTTTGGGGAAAGCCACCAATAGTCTTTTCAGACAGCCTGGATCCAGAGTTATCAAACTGTGCACAGTGGCACATGGTGTTGTGATCTGGCCTCTGCAGGTGGCACAGATCTATGAGCTGGCCTAGAGTCCCTGTCCAGAGCTCCAGACCTGGCAAGAGGGAGACCTGGACTCTGTGGGCATGTGTGTGTTGAGGATTGCATGTGCATATTCTGGAGTGGTGTCAAGTCATCAAGATAGCCTTTTCTTGTTTCCCTGTTAATTGACTAGCCATGGCCAGTGATACAGGATTTTTTTTGCAATTGAGTGCAAAGAAATGTGACTCTCAAATATCAACCTCTCTGCCATTGTATTGTATTCCTTAGATTTAATGGCATCTGCAAAATGAAAATTGTTCTTTTAAAATGCAAGAACACTTGGCAAAGCCATTACTCTAGTTGTCAGTGGGAGTTCTTTAACTTCCCTGGTAGTGAATCTGTAGAGCTTTTCCCAGGTTGCCCCCAATCTGAAAACATACCTCTTCAAGACCTAGGCATTGATTCTCCCTACTGCCTGGCATTTTAGTGGCTGAGGGCTCATAGCAATGACTATCTACCTCTGAGAACTGTCCTAAGCTAAAAGGATATGATGCAAGGTTCACCCCCTCCTAGTGGTGGGTATGGTCTCTATTTCAATGAGTGATCACTAGGGGGTGGGGTGTACAAAAGTCTTGCCCCCTTGATTTATTCATGGGCAATTCTGCTGTGCTGTCTCAGCTCTGAAGCTTCCTGTAGGGTGGTTTGAAGTCCCTGCTGTAACTGCATTGCATCTGGACTTCTCCCTCAATCCAGGCCTGCTACCCTCACCCACTCCCATCACCATTCCTGAATGCACTCCATAATAATTCCTCCTCCTAGAGTTGGTGTCTGTGGAGAGCAGGTGATCTAATAGCCTCTGCCATGTTTGTGTCCACCCTCTGAGAGCAAGGATGGCAATCATGAGAGACACCACAGAGTAGGGTGGGACCCCTGAATAGAGCTGGTGTAGGGACACGTGCTGGAATATGTGGCAACTCAGAGTCCTCCTGCAGGCTGTGTTCTGCATGGGTCCTTGGCCAAGAGGGCATGTGAAGATAGAATTCTAGACCCTGTTTTGCTGAGCAAAATGCTAAAACTCTAGTACAGTATTGCATGCTTCTAGAGGAAGGAGTCCCCTGTGTGGGCTAGCAGTGGCCCTACCCCCCCCCCAAAAAAAAAGAAGAAGAAAAAGAAGAAAGAGTACCCCCAGGACACATTTTAGAGCAATACACAATTTTTCTGAAGATGAGCCCTATCTTACTCAAAATGATCCTGAAAATACCTCTTCCTAACTTCCTCATTGTTCCTGAGAAAAACCATTAGACCACAGAATGCTATGCAGTTGTCAGTCTGTAAGATTCCTACCTCCCCCTTCTGGGAGCAGCCTTGCCAAGTAGAGCTAAATGGTTGAGATCATCCATCAATTCTTCATCACATATTGAGAGTTAGAAAGCAGTGAGGTTGTTAAGAGCACAGGAGACAGAGCAAGCAGAGGAAGCGGCTAATGGTAAGGCCAGGTCCTTGATGAGCTGAATAATGGGCAATAAAACTGCAGAACCAGGGGCTTCCCAGGCATGTAAAACATTACTACCATTCGCTCTTTCTTTGTTCCACAATTACTTCCAAAGGGACTGTGCAATAGGTGGGGATTAATTACCTATTCACTGCCAGGCTCATTCAACAGTCATGTTATTAGAAAGGCATGATCATGGATACTGGCTATGTCAGCTACTTTTTTTTTTTTAACAAAAATAAGTGTTTAGCAAACACTTGTCCATCTGAGTGAACTGAAAACTGTGACAAGGTGCTGACTGGGCTGCATTTGTCTTTGACTAGCAATAACTGGTTTCACCATTCAACCATATGTTGCTCATCAAATATTCAGCAGCTAGAGCTTTTACAAAGGCAGCAGGCAATAAGGAGACCTGGTTTATGAAAGCTGTGCTACACTTGACCTTATGGAGCAGCAGCTAGTTGGAAGGAGGAAGACAGTTAGGGAATGGTTACATGGAAAATTTAAAAATATTTGTGCTCCATAGTCTTCCTGATTTTTTGACTTTTATGTAATACCCCAAAGGAATCTGAAAGAATGAGTCCCCTATATTTATTCAGGGGACAACCTATTGGAACTACATGGAGTGGTAGGACTGCATGAAGTATTGATTGATGGATTCATTCATTCATTTATGTGAAAGCTATTATGAGGCATTTACTCTTTGTAAACAATATATTAAGAATCGTTACCACAACAGTAATCAAAAATAAACATAGCTTTATAATCCAGAAATTTACTAGTTAGTTGGTAATGCTAAAGTATAACTTTAGCTTTTTAGAATACATTCTGAAGTCAAATCTACATACAGTTGATCCTCTTTTATTCCCAGTCTGTATTTGTGAATTAGCCTACCTGCTAAAATTTATTTTTGTCCCCTAAATAATGCTTGCATCACATTCATGATTATTCACAGACATGGGCAGAGTGGCAAAATATTGGAATTGTCCATCGTACATGTTCCATACAAGGCAGTACTCTGCCTTCTTATTTCAGCAATCAGACTATTGGCAAGTGTTCTTTTGGAAATCTATTTACTGTTACATTTTCCACATTTTTATTGGTGATTTTTCTCTTTAAAATGTACTTCTCCATCATAGTGCTGGAACACTGTCTAATGTTCCTAAATGTGCAAAAGCTGTAATATATCCTACAATTGTTTATCAGATAAGCTTTATTCAGGCAGGAGTTTTAGTGCTGTTGGTTGTATGTTAATGAATCAACAATATATATTGAGTAGTTGTCTTTAAACAGACACACACATCAAACAAGCTTATGTATTGATCAGTTGATGAAAATATTGTAACCAGAGGCTCCCAGGAATCTAACCCTCCATTTCCCCTAGGAGCAATGGTTCAGTATTCTCTAACAGTGTTCATGGCAGCACAGAGAACATAACTGCTTCAAATAACAAGAATTAACTGCAGTCATTCTGTACTAGAATGTAAACCATATACATATATATAATGACCATATCTATGGTAATTATGATTACTAGATAAAATGCATTTTGGCCAGTTAAATTTGAATTTCAGATAAATGAAAAATAACTTTTAAGTATAATTTTGTTACAAATTGCATGGAACATATTTATAAAAATTACATTATTCATTTTTAATTTGAGATTTAAATTTAATTGGATGTCCTCCATTTTTATTTGCAACATCTGATAAGCCTAATAATAATTGTTTGTGTATGGTACGTGTATGTGTGTAAAGCGAGGAGATGTTTCCTACTTTTTCAAATCACCATTTGCTTGACTCAATTTGGACTCCATAAAGTGTTTGTAAACTCTGATTTTCAATTTAATATAAAATGCTGATCTACTCTACCAATTGCTCAATTATACTAATGTAGTGTGGTAACAACAAAACATATATTGAAAATTTGATCAGGCTGAAATTATAGTTAGGTGATTAAATTTATATCTAGAATTACTCCCTCTTTACATGCCAAACAATTTTCAATAAAATGTTTTTGGTGTTAGAGCCAGCAGAAGTATTTTGTATATCTTGTTCAACTATAAATTCATTTCAACTTAGCTGGTTGGCTAGGGTCCCTAAGTTATTTTATTAGTTTGAGGTACATACTGACATTTCACAATGTGTGTAAACTGCTGTGGGTTTTATTTCTGGCATTTCTTTTCTGGCCTCCCACAGGTGTATTACAACATCTCAGTGAATCCCTCCCCAAACATATCCATCCTGCTGACAGTGACACTTGATTTTCTGACAGATAGCTTCCTCTCAGGCTCTCAGAAGGTCTTCATCTGCTGCATACCCTCAAGAACTCTCCCCTTGCAAATCCATATCAATAGCATTCCTTCTAGGACATCATTGTTCTGTGGACAAGACAGTTGGTGGTGGTGGTGTTTATTCATTCTCTGGCAAGTCCTGGAATGTAGCAAAACTTCCTCTTCCCACACTGTCTCCCTGACACTTGCTCACACAAGGGTCAGCAGGGGCTGTGTGTACAAAGTGCACACACTCAATCCTCAGCCAGGAAGCCTGAGTATGTGGGATGCTGAGCCTGTGTGACTGAACTGTGAAAGCTGAAAATCCCCCTGAGACTGGAGGGGACAACGGCTGAGGCTGATGATACCCAGCGTATGTCCTCTGGAAAGTTGTCTCTACAGTGCATGTGTCTTAAGCAGTTTGCTTTGGCAGGGGCAGATTTTCCTTTGGTTCACCTGTAGAAAAGTACATGTTATAACACTTGGGGAAGATGGTTACAGGGTGCTCCATATTGCCTCCCCCCAAAACACTGTCCAAGGGCAGCATCTTTCCTGGAGAGAACATTTGGCCTTTAATGAGTAGTGTGAAATAGACGTATTGGATGGAAAATGCTAGCCAATCAGGAGCTCAAATAAATGGCCATCTAGACCACAGGTGGCAAACACACAAGGCCCTCCACCTTTTTTATCTAGCCTGGAACCTTGTTTCTACTTGGCAGCAGCACTGAGCTCTTTGCCCCTAGTTAAGGAGTAGTTACATTTATACAGTCCTAAAATTACATTCAGCCCTTTGAAGGCAACTGCAAGACTAATGTGGCCCCCAGTGAAAATGAGTTTGACACCCCTGATCTAGACAAAGACAGCTGGGACATGGTTGTAATGGGTGAAGAGAAACTCTTTCTGCTCAATTCCAGGTATAATTTTTAATGTAGCTGGATTTTGTACCAAGTGGCAGAGTGAATGTAGATATTGAATAACATTTGTTACTCTGTTGGGGAATTAGATGAGGAAGAAATAAGTAGATTAGTTCCTTACAGGATTTTTTACTCAATTTTTCAAGTTATGTAACATTTGCATTTTATAAGTTGTGTAAAGCAACAACAGTTTGTAATGTTTTCTCACATTAAGAAGACCCATATAACTGACAGAAAAAAATGATGAACAAATTTAGTTTAAACACAAAAAGATGACAGATGTGGCATGATAATATGGTAAAATAAACAATGACTAACATTACCATTTCCTCCAGTTCCAACTATTTAACCTCACTGACCTTTAGAAACAATGAGAATGGCTGTCTGGAACACAGGATGAGTTGGTTCTGTAGTGCTGTTTTTGCTGTGTAATCATGTCTTTGTCCATTCATGAAGCTGCCTAACTCCTTCTTCCTCCTATCTGCATAGACCTTTCACAGCTCTTTATCTTGGTATTTAATTGCTCTTTCTCTTCACTCCTGCAATTTTGTTATTAAATTTGGAAAACCTGTGAGTCACATCTTCCCATGTACTTAGAAGCTGGGAAGCAGCTTCTCTGAACTCCCAAGGATGCATATTCTTGCATGCACATTACTGCTTGGGGTTCCCCTGGCAAGTTACTCCAGATGGTTTGGAAGAGTTATTAGAGCAGTTTAATTGAAGCCAAACCATTTAATGATTCAGGTTTTAAAATTCTTTCAGTTTTTCTACCTGCCACAGACTATCAGAATGCCAAGAGCAGATTCTTCCTATTTGTTCTGCTCTGACATCTTCAAAAGGCATCCTACAGGCCAGGTTGTGTGATGTGTCCATCCAGAGTGAGGATTCTGTTTCCAGCAGAAGCCACTTTGTCCAAAAGTGTTCACCAGCTGAGGTGGGCCTTACAGACAATTCCTCTTAACCCATTAATTGACCTCAATTAATACTTTTCTTTTCTAGAAAAATAAGAAAATTTTAAATAATCCTTTATTGTATTATTTGAGTTTAAATTGTGAAAAAACAAGAATGTTTATGGAAAGAAGCCGAATGGAATCCAGTTTCATGAAAATCAAACTTCCTGGAAAGGAAAGTAGCACTAATTCAAGAATTGACTTAATGATGAAACAGAAATACACCTCCTGAATGTTGAGGTTAATTATGGGAGTGCAGACCAAAGGGTAGGAGAAAAGATTTCAGAGAGGGAAGTGTTCACTACCATGAGTATAAAGTTAGAAAGTAACCTTCATATGTAGGTACATAAATAATATTAAATTATATATTTTCTATATGAATAATCCTGAGCATTACATAACATTCTAAGCCAAATCCTTTTGTGACGTCATTCAAGAATATAGCAAAACATCTGCTTATGTAACTAATTTTATAACAGACATGTGATATAATTATTTTACCAATAGTGAGAATGATAGTTATGTTTTCAATATACCATTACCTCTGAAATCTTTATTGGAGATTTTCTAAGATAGGACTTAGGATACAAAGAAATATAAATAAATCAATGTCTCTAAACTCAAGGAGTTTACAATTTAATTCTGAGATTATATTTGAAACTACTGAATAAGTAACATCATGTCAATAATAAGAATAATATCACAAATAACTAAAGCTTATTGTTATTATCTACAGAGGGTGAACTTTTTCTGGATGGTGAGGAGCATCTACCAAAAGTTCTAATTTTAGTTTGACATAATTCATCTTTATTCCCTCTTTCAGATAGTACATGACCAACAACAACTCTATCTGTTTTCTGAAGCTTCTCCTGGAAAGTAAAAGCCGGTCCATATCAACTGTGCAGAGATGTATATGCTACTTTCTTTGTTACAGTTTATCTAAAGCCTGTTCTGACTTGTGCAGCTCTTGTTTAAAAAGTGCAAGTCTCTTTGTATGTCTGTAGTAGGCAGGGAGGATTGGGAGATTAATGCAGTTGTGTTTTCTGTTTATAATAGAGCATCAGGAAGATACTTCTTGGTCTTAACATATCAAGTGTTTTAGCTAATTTTTAGTTCTGAGGGTGATGATGAAAAGAGGAAAAAGGTGTGTGTATATGTACATGTCTATTTAAAATAGATCCAACTTTAATTGAAAAATATAAAAATAAAATATATTTAACCTAAAAGTTGGCTATTTAGGTCAACAGGATGAGAAGAAAGAGGAGAATGAGAAAGAAGAATTTAGAACATTTGCCTGAATATTTGAAAGGAGAGAAGCACTATTCTTTAACATAAAGCCAGGAAGTGGAGCAAAACAAAAACCCTCACCAAGGTGGACTGGTTTTAGAAGAAATCTGTTAAAATGATGTCTCTACCATATTCTTGAACTTGGAGCAGCTTTTTTTTTTCCTTTTTGCCTATAGAATATCCCATTTGCCTGAGAAAAGTAAAATCAGTTCTTGGGTGTTACATTCTGCAGAGTGTATGGCTGTCACCTAATCTTTGGTCCAACTGCACATGGGCTCAATGCACATAGGTTGTGTTAATGAATTTCTATTTATTACCCTAAACTATGTAAGTATATTTGCTTTCTTCCTGTCCCTTCCTTTCCCTCCTCTTTGTCTTCATTTTCAGCATTGAATCTTATAGACAACATGAGTTTTGTTAAGACTAATTTTGTAAGCCAGACATGCTGTAAATAATGTTTCTGTCAGTTATTTTGTTTAAGGACACATGCAACACCTCTTTCCCTACTTTCAGTCAAGGCTATGCTGGTTTCAAAGGACTTTGGACTTTCTTCTCTATTTTCTTGATAAATAGAAAAACTGAAAGAAAAAAAAGAAAAAAATGAAGCATAGCCCTAAATAATTTTAAAAGTTTCATATGTTATCTAATTTGTCCCTCAAAACTATACTTAAGGATTTCATTGAGCTGATTTCACTTTTCTTTTTTGTTTTACCAATAAAGAGATCAAAATGTACAGAAGTTACATAATTTATCTGAAGCTACAAGGTAAGCAAATGGTAGAAGCAATATAGGAATCCACATTTAAAAATTCTAATTCAGTACTCTTTTCTAACTACTACACTGCTTTGTAACTACACTATGAATACCCATATCTCTTAGGTGCATCCAGTGAGGAAGTTTGCATAAAGATCAGTATAGTCCAGACTTCCACGGGTATTGAAAATGAAGGAGAAAAAATTGGATTGGATCTGAAACCTTGGGAATGGATGGAGATTATTATTTTTTCTTTTTTTACACTTTTAAGGAAGCTTTTTTATTGTTGTTCAATTACAGTTCTCCCAATTTTCCCCCATTGCGCTCCCCTGTCCCCACCCGCCAGCTCCTTCAGTCAGTCCCCACCCTATTGTCCATTACCATGGGTCCTTTATACATGTTTCTTTTTCAAAAAATTTTTAAATATATTTTACTGATTATGCTGTTACACTTGTCCCATTTTTTATCCTCTTTACTCCCCTCTGCCCTGTACCTGCCCTTCCACCATCACCCCCCCGCACCTTAGTTCATGTCCATGGGTTGTACATATAAGTTCTTTGGCTTCTCCATCTCCCATACTATTCTTAACTCCCCCTGTCTGTGTTGTACCTACCATCTATGCTTCTTATTCCCTGTACCTTTTCCCCCATTCTCCCCTCTCTCCTTTCCCACTGATAACCCTCTATGTGATCTCCATTTCTGTGATTCTGTTCCTGTTCTAGTTGTTTGCTTTGTTGTTGTTTTTGTTGTTTTAGGTTTGGTTGTTCATAGTTGTGAGTTGGTTGCCATTTTTCTGTTCATATTTTTGATCTTCTTATTTTTCTTAGATAATTCCCTTTAACATTTCATATAATTAGGGCTTGGTGAAGATGATGTCATCTTGAGTCAACTAGACCTTATCTGGAAAGCACTTTATCTGCCCTTCCATTCCAAAGGATGGCTTTGCTGGATAGAGTAATCTTGGATGTAGGTCCTTGCCTTTCATGACTTTGAATACTTTCCAGCCCCTTCTTGCCTGGAAGGTTTCTTTTGAGACATAAGCTGATACTTTTATGGAAACTCCTTTGTAGGTAACTGTCTCCTTTTCTCTTGCTGCTTTTAAGATTCTCTCCTTATCTTTCATTTTGGGTAATATAATTATGATGTGCCTTATGTGCTTCCTTGGGTCCAACATTTTTGGGACTCTGAGCTTCCTGGAAGTCTATTTCCTTTGCCATGTTGGGGAAGCTCTCCTTTATTATTTTTTCAAATAAGTTTTCAATTTCTTGCTCTTCCTCTTCTCCTTCTGGCACCCCTATGATTCAGATGGAAGAATGTTTAAAGATGTCCTGGAGGTTGCTAAGCCTCTCCTCATTTTTTTGAACTCTTGTTTCTTCATTCTATTCTGGTTGAATGTTTATTTCTTCCTTCTGCTCCAAACCATTGATTTGAGTCATGGTTTCCTTTTCTTCACTGTTGGTTCCATGTACACTTTCCTTTAGTTCACTTTTCATAGCCTTTACTTCTTCCTCTATTTTGTAACTATACTCAACCATTTCTGTGAGCATCCTGATTACCAGTGTTTTGAACTCTGCATCTGATAAGTTGGCTATCTCATCATCACTTATTTGTATTTTTTCTGGAGCTTTGATCTGTTCTTTCATTTCGGCCATATTTTTTTGTGTGTCAGTGCACCAGTTACGTAGTAAGGGGCAGAGCCTTAGGTATTTTCCAGGGTGGGGCAATATATGTGGCTGCTTTGTGGTGCTGTATTGGGGGAGGCATATGAGAGGGAACAACGGCTCTTGCTCAGCTCTGCCAGCTTTCAGTCACATCCTCTGCTAGCCACAGCAAATTGGGTCCTTCTGGTGCTAATTCCCAGGTGGGTGGGTTTGAGTACATTCTAGGTCCCTGTGGGTCTCTCCAATAAACTCTCCCATGACACTGGGAATTTCTCCCACCACCACAACCCCAACAAGTATTTTTTTAGTCAGAGGTTTTGATGCTTTATTTCCCTGTGCTGGAACCCTGGGTTGTGTGGTCTGTCTCACTCCCCAGTTGTTCTTGCCAGTTATCTGCACACAAATGTGGGACTTCCCAGTCTGCAAGCCACTGCCTCACCCACCTTGGTCCTTTAGCTGCCGCCTTGCTGGGAGTCTCCACCCCAGCTGCCCATCTCCGCCCCTTCTACCAATCTGGATGAATATTTCTTCTCTAACTTTTTGGTTGTCATACTTCCATACAATTTGATTTTTCTGTCAGTTCTGGTCATTTTTGTTTTTAAATTTGTTGTCCTTCTTTTCATTGTGTAAGTAGGCAAAGTGTGTCTACCTATGCCTCCATCTCTGGAATGGATGGAGATTCTTAAATAAACACCTTGACTTATAATTGACATAGGAATGGTTACCTTTTAATTTCCCTTTATTGAATAAGTTTGGGTTAAAAATTAGGGAAAGAAAATGCAACTTAGATATAATATTGCTTAGCTGAATAGTGTGAAGGTTTGTGGTTTTTCCTTGCAAGTAATTTATATTATCCAAATACAATATGATTAATTCTATGTGAGTAGGTGTATGATTTTTTTTGCTATGTTATTTTATAGTGATTCTGGTGAGTGGTATCTGGAGAAGAAAAGTTATATAGACTCTAATATTGCTACAGCACTCCTAACATATGCTGAGCTTCTTTTACAATGTTAAAGTCGATGATATTCTCCATCTTATCACAATCCTCACCTAGTTTTATTTAATTTAAATGTCTAGGTGTATGTGATTGTATGAGGGAGGACCCCCAAATCTGGAATTATCTTCTAAAGGGTGGGCCCCTTGTAGTACAGGTTTCTCCCACTAGGTGAGTGTTCTAAGAGCCCATCTGTATCAGTGTACCAGCTGGCATTTTTCTGAGAGGCTGTGTTTGGTTTCAATGGAATTTGTTTAGCAGGCTCTTTCAACACATTTGCCCATTTCATGATGGGTGACTTACAAGTGCACCTGTCCTTGCCACACTGAGTGTTCAGCAGTGTTTGACCAAAAATGGCATGACCCTCGTGCCCATGCCCCATTCACCCAATGTCATCCTGAGTGACTTTTTTGTTCTTGTTCCTGAGGATGAAAAAAGTCCTCAAAGATGTTTTGCTGTTGTGAAAAGAAGTGAAATGAAAAAATGGCAGAAGCACAAAAAGTCATCAAATCAATGAGTTCAAAAACTGTTTTGAGCAGTGGAAAAATGTCTCGATAGGCATAATGCATCAAGTGGAGAGTACTTTGGAAGTGACTGAAGTTTTGACATGTAATAATAAATACACAACTTTTTATACATAAAATAACTTCCTGTATTTTTAGGTCCTCTTGTATGTATATGTGTAATAAAGGGACATTCAGATTCTTACTCAGAGTCTCATTTAAGCCAGAAGTCAAACTTGGAAAGAAAATTAGTTTGCAAATGTTATTTAAATGTTTACTGTGCCTATTTGAATGGAAAGTCAGGAAAATTTGCACATTATATCACATCCAAGAAGCTGCTAATTACCCAGTTATTATCAAAGCCTCATGTCAATGTGGAATTGTAATCCCAGAAAAAATGAAGAATACCGTTGGTAGACTTTACTCCTTTGTCTTCAGGTGGAACACTACATCTAATAGACTGCGTGAGTAACCGGCCTGTTGTTTCACCTGCATTTATCATAAATGAGTGATGAGATTTCCTGGAGTACCAGCAACACAAAGGGCTAAGACAGCAAAAGGAATGTGTTTCCTTTGTGTATGTGAAATACTCTCTTGTTACAATCCATAATAAACTCATTCTTCTGAACCCTTACCTGATGTAAAGTCTGAATGTCACAATTTAGGACACTAATTGTAATTGTCTGGAATTTTTTGATAACCTGAATTATATACCTCTAACTAGATTGTATAGTCTTTTTATTCTAACCTCTTTCAGAGTACTTAGAGTGAAAGCTCAATAATTGTTTTTTAGTTTAGCTTGCTTGTAAAATGATATAGTATCAATACAAGTTTTCATTTCTGTTTCCTATCCTCTCTTGTCAAATGTTTTCTAGGATACTGTCTTTCAATTTGAAAAAAAAAATGAATTGTTATAAAAATGTAACTCATCTGTGATATATGTTCCAAGATGATTCTGTATTATTAGATTTTCCTGTTGTATAAATTAGAGAGAGGCCAAGGATGTTTTTCAAAGTTCCAACTGCAAACATGAAGTGTCTGAGCTTGAGTAAAGTGTATACCGAATACAGTGTGATTCCAGAACTTTGATTCATCATTCTCAATTGTAGGACATACCAATGATCACTGGCATAATCTGGTCTGGTATAAAGATACTTGCTCATTATTATAATAATTCAGCATCAAAAAGATATCAATGTAATTTGTTATATGATTTTAATGATACTTTCTTCCAATTTATCACATAGGACAAAGTGAACAGACATACTGGTTACACTGGTGAAATTAACCTTCAATAATTCAATGTCTTTAAGACTACAAAAATTTTATATAGGATACTTATTTTTTTATCAAATATAAATATTTTATTTTTAAATATCTCACTTTATTCCAAATAAGATGTAAAAGAGATCACAAAAATATTTATAGCATAACATATAGCATAATACACAGCATATTAAAAAAAGATAAATCCAGGGATAAAATTAACCCAAAGTTCTGTAGACTTTAGCAGAGCTGAATTCATAGGAAGCTCCGAGTGTTTTACCTCCCAAGTCAAAGAGGAAAATAGTTATGTAAAGAATTTAGAGTCCCTAAGATGAAAATCATTTTCAGAAGTGTAGAAGGTCCATTCATCCTCAGGGAGGGAACACTGTTAGATGCTGTGAACCCCATTCTTAAAATCTTTTCAGTAAATAAAATAACCATAGCTATTTTCTTGTTTATCATATGCATAAGGCAAAATTTAGAATCTCCAAGAGAACAAAGGGCTGAATTTGCTTTAGGCCTGGATTCTCAATGCTGTGGTCACACTGGAATTACCTGGGGCACTTGTGCGTGGGCCTCCAATTAAATGCAGCTGTCAGGTGAGAGCCTGGCATTGCTGGTCCTGACAATTCCAAGTGTCCAGAGCTTGGAGCAGGCCTGTACCTTTGCTTTCAGGTCATCCCCCAGACATGGACTTCTTGTACTCAGGCACCTATAGGAAGTGGTAGAGATTTTGAGTTTCCACCCTCTGACAGATATCTGGAGTACCAGTACTATCGCTGCTCATTAGAAGAGAATTACCTGTGGGAGGTTTATAATAATCTAACTCTTAAAAACCATATTGCCCTGACTAAAAAACCCAATCCTCCCACAGTTAATTTGTTTTGTGGGCTATCAATTTCCTCACCACTGTCTTACTTTCTAACTCTCTGTGGATTTTTTTTCATGTATAAAAGTGACTTCCTATTCAGATTAGAGGTCTTTGATATTTTTTTCCTAGGTCCTGAAAATTAGCCTGTAGCCTTCCTTCTAGGTGGTACCTGCTGAGTACGCTCTACATATCCACTTCTAGCTGGGGGAATCATGGAACCCTCAGCTTCACTGCATCTACACACTCAGTAATCAATGATTTATTTATTCTCTCATAATTTGGCTTCCTTGCACTTTAAAACTGAGGTTGCTCCTGCTTTTGCTTCATTGAGTAAAGAAGGTCCTGGATTATCTCCTCACTCATTTCTAGAGTTAGTGAAAAAGAAGACAGGAAAGTGCAGTTTGGTGAACACACTATACACAATTTTAAATAATTATGAGTGCTGCACCCTTGATACCAGAACTAGAACATACAGGGTCCAGTAGATTTTAATTTGAACATTTCACCTAATGTGTCATACTATGTGCCTAGATGTGATATTGTTATGTTACAGAATTACATGCTTATGATTTTGTAACAAAACATTTTTGTAATAAAAAGGGGACATTATTTGTGGTAAACCCTGTATTTTAAGTACACAGGATTGAGTGGAGATGCTCCAAAAAGGCAACGTATTTACTTGAATAAATAGACTTCACTCTTCCCCACGCTTTTGCTAATAGAGAAAATAACATTGCTCCTGTTTGAGTCAGAAGACAGTGAAATAAAACTTTTGACTCAAGTACTCCAGGAGCAATAGAACCTTTGCATAGCTGAGGGACAAATGTCAGCCCAAAGTTTTGAATCTTTTAAAAAGTTTCAAAATTAAAAATATGAGTTTTCTTCTTTTAGTTTCAACTCAGCACAATGTTAGATTGTTTAAGTTTTTCAAGTGTTGAGTTATAACCCAACCCAATAAAATCTGCAGATAATATTTTTGGTAGGATGTTGAGAAAAACATTACTTTGTTAACTTTGCACATTCTGAGCCATCAGTGATTATGCACCTAATTATGTTGAACATCCCTGGTCAGTTGTGTGCCAATTTTAAATCAAGTTTAGATTCCCTCTGAGAACTTGGGAGAACAGTGCGTACACTCTTGGTGTGGCTCGTTCAGATGACAGAATATGTTTCATTTCTGGTGTGTACTATGTGTGTCTGACTCTTGTTATTTTGTTTATGTTTTGAGATGGATTTTTTTCAGTGAAATGCAGTTATTTTGACATTCAGCATCAGAGACAGTTTCCAGGAGTCAAACACTTGCCATAGAATGTGCTCCTCCAGCATCTTGCAGGCAGTGCTGTCAAAACCATGGCAAACAGGCCCTGCTCTAAGTCAACATTATGCTAAGTTTGACATTAATCACACTGTACATATAAATACATGACAGATAGAACTCTTTCACAAACCTAGTGCCATATTTGCATTAGATTGGCAGTAAAAAGCAGAGGAGTAGGCCCCCAAGTTGCTGGTGTCTAGTGTCTGGGCTCAGGAATTGTGTGAACTCAGAATGAAATCTTGCCTCCTCCACTGACTAGTTTTTAGGCTTTTGATAAGTGCCTCTAAACCCTAATTTCATCATTTACAAAATGAAAGTAAGAGCAGTGCTCACCTAAGGGCTGTAGAGAGCATTCAATAACATGAGTCAGGCTCAGAGTGGATGTTCAAAGGGCATTAGTTATCATTTCCTGGTGTCCATGTCTGACCAGTTGGAAGAAGAATGGCAGGTGCCATTGGTCACTTGTACTGTTACAAGGGAGGGAGGTGAAGTCAACCCTTTCAGTCTGTATCTTATTTGACTGTGACTTGAGCACAACTGTGGGCTGGAAGAATCTCAAACATTATTCTCTTCTCTCTTTTTTGAATTACTCAAATAATCCTTCTCAGGCCTATGTGGTTAGGCTGGATTATGTAAAGAGGCAAGGTCCAGAGCAGTTCTTATACAGTTGACCCTTGAACAAAACAGGGATTTGAACTGGGCGGGCTCACTTATACATGGATTTTTTTCAATAAATATAAAATTGGCCCTTCATATCCCTGGGTTTTCACCTGTGGATTCAACCAACTACAGATTGAAAACAGTATTGTCTTTCCACAGTTGGGCATCTGCATATGCTGCATATGCAGAGGGGTGACTTAATTTATATATGGATTTTCCAATGCTGTGGGGGGTGGGTGAGCATTTCAACTCACACATTGTTCAAGGACCAACTGTATATTTGACTTCAAAGCATTTAAGGTGAGTACTTGGGAAGAATATTCTTTCTTTAGGTGACTCTAGGTTTTATGTGTAGGTACACACATACACACACACAAGTGCATAGAGATATATTCTGCTTTTGTGTACAGAATGTTTTATGACTCAAAGACACTTGCCTTATGGTTTTGCTTGTGCTACTGCTTTGAATGAACATAATCCCATCTTTATATTTCAAAATCATCCCAGTGGCATTAGTCTTTGCCTCTAGTGCTATTAAGACCAGGGTAAATGAATTTCCCTCCCTTGTCTATATACCAGCCAGAGTGGCTAAAGTATTTATGCTTGCTCTAGGACAGGCCAAGAATAGCTCCTATACTAAAAGACCAAGAGCTGAAATTCAGCAAGTCTATTCCCAGGTGAGGTAAGGATATAATGGGCAGACGCTATTACCTTCTGTCTGCAGACACGGAAATGAATGATTAGTAGCAGTGTAAATGTCATTTATTCCTTTGCAGAAGTCTCAGTGGGCTTGTTATGAGACCCCTGAGCTTCATTTGTTTCAAATGTAGTTCTCTGGTTTTTGAACCATACTTGAGACCTGAAAATCAATGTTGGTACAGAAAGTTCTCTGCTGCTGTATTCATTTGAGATTTAAATTCTTGCCATTCAAAAAAGTCTTTTCACTTCACAAGTCTGTTGTTCAAATTAAATAAGATAATTAATGTCAAGTATGTCTGACACATGATAGGTCCTCAAAAATATTAGTTATTACTCTTATCATCATCATCATCATCATCATTAGAATCAGTTGTAAATATCTATACATGTGTATATGAGAGATACAGTATAGCTGGTCTTATGTCTTAGATATGTGATGGTGAAAAAGAAAAGGTTGTGCTGACATTTGGCTGACATGAACCTGTGTGTCCAAATGGGCTATCAAATACTGAAATGCACCCAATAGATTAATAAATAACCACTTCCCCAAGCTTGCCAAGCTGCCCTGCCTCCCACTCCACTGCTTTAATGCCCAGCCCCAGCTCCTCCCTGAAGATCGTGGGATCTCCTTATAAAACACTAATGGCTGGAGAGTTGTATCTAGCTCCTCTGAAGACCTCCAGAGCCCTGCCCCAGTGATCAACTAGCATTAGTCCTGAGCAGCTGGTGTCTAGCTTAGGCTGGTGGTTAAATATCTTGAATATATTTTCTGTAAAAATTATAAAAATAGTAAAATTTGAATATTGTGAAAATCATTAAATATCAAAATAGCATAAGTTCCACAGTTGTAAGATTCAGCTATTTTTAAACAAATTACTGGTCCAATTAAGAAAGTTCTAGTAGTATTCACCAGTTTTTTATAACGTAATATCTAAAAATTAAGATTGGAATCTAATTGTAAAAGTCATGATGTATGAAACATGTTTTCTTGGAGACAAAAATAAGCTTACTCAAAATCCTGATGGGCCAATTTGAAAAAAAAATTACAAAAGCAAGGTTTCATTGTAATGAAGTGATATATTTGAGATTGCTTCTCAAATTCTGTTAAAAATACATATGCATTTTACAGAGGCACTCCAGCTAAAGTTAGTTAAAAATATGTTATATTCAGGAAATATCTTTTTTAGATGCTTGTGTTTATGAACATACTGTATTATCCAATAAATTATAAATCTTGGACTAGGTTTTGCCAAGAATCCACAAGTGGGCAGTACTATTCCTGCCTGGATAGCCTTGGTGCACACTATGGAACTGGAAGAGACCAGGGTTTTTAGCTCTTCAATAGGCAACAGCCAAGTTGACATGGTGTTTGGCTTTCAGAAATCAGGACAGAAGTAAAACTTGACAAAGATATCAGACGAATAAATACTAAAGCTTTCTAACTATCAGGTTTTTCCAAAAATCATTAAAAGTCTGTCTAACCTTGGACAAGTAACTAGCTTGGGCCTCTGTTTTCTCATCATTAAAGTAAGGGGATTGAACTGAAGGAGTATTTAGGGATCCTTACAAGTAATATATGAAATGTGGTCCCAAAACTAAAGGAAGTTTTATAGAGAATAATAAAATCCAATTTTCTTGATTCCTAAATACTTTTTTCTTATTTTGGAATGTAAGAAATTATAAAGTTTCTTATAATTGAGGAGTAAATTTCCTCTCAGTTCTCACGTACATATCAAACCTTTGCACTTGGCCATGATAGTATCTCTTCAAACACGTGGTTGTACAAACTTTTGGGTTCTCTGTGCCACACTGGAAGAAGAAGAGTTGTGTTGGGCCACACATTAAATACATTAAAACACATAATCACAAAGAAATCTCATAATGATTTTATTTTGGCATTTATTAATGTTGTTAAATTACAGTTGTCCCTATTGTTCCCACATTACTCTCCCCTGCCCTACCCACCACCCACCTCCTACATTTAATCCTCCCCACCCTCCATTGTCTTTGTCTGTGGATCCTTTATACTGTTCCTTGACTTAACCCTTCCCCTTCTTTCCCTTGTTACTCCCACCCCTCCCCTCTGTTCACTGTCAGTTTATTCATTATTTCTGATTCTCTGATTCTATATTGCTTACTTATTTGTTTTGTTGATTAGGTTCCACATATAGATGAGGTCATATGGTATTTGTCTTTCACCACCTTTCTTATTTCACTTAGCATGATAGTATCCAGTTCCATTCATACTGTCATGAAGGGTAGGAGTTCCTTCTTTCTTTCTACTGCATAGTATTCCGTTGTGTAAATGTACCAGTTTTTTGATCCACTCCTTTACTGATGGATCTTTAGGCTGTTTCAAGCACTTGGCTACTGTAAATAATGCTTCTATGAACATTAGGGTTCATAGGTTCTTTTCAATTGGTGATCCAGGATTCTTAGAGTATAATCCCAGCAGTGGAATGGCCAGGTCAAAAGGCAATCCCATTTTTAGTTTTCTGAGGAAATTTCATACTGTTTTCCACAGTGGCTTCACCAGTCTGCATTCCCACCTACAGTGTACTAGTGTTCCCTTTTCTCCACAGCCACACCAGCCTACCAGCAATTGTTCCTTGTTGATTTGTTAATCATGGCCATTCTGAAAGATTTGAAGTGGTATCTCATTGTGGTTTTAATTTGCATCTGTCTGATGGCTAGTGATGCTGAGCATCCTTCCATATGTCTCAAGGCCCTCTATATGTCCTCCCTGTAGAAATGTCTGTTCAGATCCTTTGTCCATTTTTAATTAGATTGTTTGTTTTCCTGGTGTGGAGTCATGTGTGTTCTTTATATATTTTGGAGAACAAACCTTTGTCTGAGGTATCATTAACAAATATATTTTTCCATACAGTTGGTTCCATTTTCATTTTGCTGCTGTTTTCTTTAGCCATGCACAAGCATTTTAATTTGATGTAGTCCCATTTATTTATTCTTTCCTTTATATCCCTTGCTCTAGAAGACATATTGGATAAAATAATGCTGTATGGAATATCTGAAATTTTCCTGCCGCATTCTACTCTAGGACACTTATGGTGTCACAACTTATATTTAAATCTTTTATCCATATTGAGTTTATTTTTCTATATGATGTAAGTTGGTAGTCTACTTTCATTTTTTTGCATGTCACTGTCCAGATCTCCCAACACCATTTATTGAAGAAGCCAGTTTTATTTCATTTTATGCTCCTGACCCCTTTGTCAAATATTAATTGACCATAGAGACATAGGTTTATTTCTGAGCTCTCTATTCTATTACATTGATTTACATGTCTATTTTTATGCCAGTACCGGACTGTTTTGATTAGAGTAGCCTTATAACATAGTTTGATCTCATGTATTGTGAACCCTCCAACCCTGTTCTTTCTCGAAATTGCCGAGACTATTTGGGGTCATTTATAACTCCATGTAAATTTTTGAATTATTTGTTCTATATCTGTGAAATATGTCATTGGTATTTTAATAGCAATTGCATTGAATCTATAAATTGCTTTGGGTAGTATGGACATTTTGATGATGTTAATTCCTCCAATCCATGAACACAGTACATGCTTCCATTTGTTTGTGTCTTCCTTAATTTCTTTCTTCAGTGTTGTGTTGTAGTAAACTGCTCTGCATGGTGTGGACCCAGCTCCCACTCAGAGATGCACAGGATCCACGGCCACGGGAATCAGACCTGCAATGTACCTAGGCCACTATGAGTCTTGCTTTTTGCTAAAACTCCCTCACCCTGCATTGAGGACATTTACTGCAACTTCCTAAAATCCACGCTAAACCTTCCAAGAATGAGTGTAACCAGTCCAACTACTTTTGCCTTTTCATTTGCAAATATCCCTCTTCTGTGATGTGATTAGCAGCATTGGCTCCTTTGTTTTCTCTAAAAGGTAACTCCCTAAAGTGAGCCTGTGCATAGTTAATGAGGGCCTTCTTGTAATGTGCCCAGTAAGACAATAAAAGCTCATTGGAGCAAGGGTGGAAGCTTTTGCCCCCTTGAGAGAAAAGCCATGCTGTCCCTTTTCCTCCACCGGATTTGGTAGTCCATGTGAATGTCTCATTTCATCTATAATGACATGGACTCCACAAACCAGGGTCTGCATCATTGTGTAGTTTTCTGAGTACAGGTCTTTTACCTCCTCGGTTAGGTTTGTTCCTAGAAACTTTATTTTTCTTGTGCTGTAGCAAATGGGATTTTTTCCTGATTTCTGTTTCTGATATTTCATTGTTGGAGTCCTTCTATGTTTGAATATTGACTTTGTATCCCATTGTTTTGCCAAATTCACTTATTAAATCGGGCAGTTTTTTGGTGGAGTCTGTAGGGTTTTCTATGTAAACTATCATGTCATCTGCAAACAGTGACCATTTTATTTCCTCTTTTTCAATTTGGATGCCTTTTATTTCTTTTTCTTGTCTGATTGCTGTAGGCTAGAACTTCCAATACTATGTTGAATAGAAGTGGTGAAAGAAGATGCACTTGTCTTGTTTCTGATCTTAGTGGGAAAGCTTTTAGTTTTTGCCTGTTGAGTATGATGCTGGCTGTAGGTTTCTCATGCATAGCCTTTATTATGTAGAGATTTGCTCCCTCTACTCTTATTTTGCTGAGTGTTTTTATTATAAATGTATCTTATCAAATACATTTGTTGCAGCTATTAATATGATCATGTGATTTTTTCTTTCTCTTTGTTTATTTGATGTAGTACTTTTACTGATTTGTGAATATTGTACCATCTTTGCATCCCTGTGATGAATCTCACTTGATCATGGTATATGATCTTTTTAAAGTATTGGTGGATATAGTTTGCCAATATTTTTGATGATTTTTACATCTATATTGGCCTGTAATCTTTGTCAGCTATATTGGCCTGTAATTTTCTTTCTTTGTGATGTCTTTATCTGGTTTTGGTGTTGCGGTGGTGCTGGGCTCAGGAAAAGAGTTTGGGAGTCTTCTGTCTTCTTGGATTTTTTAGAATAGTCTGAGAAGGATAGGGGGTACCTCTTCCTTAAATGTTTTGTAAAATTCTCCTGTGAAATTGTCCAGTCCAGGACTTTTGTGTGCAAAGGGTTTTTTTTTAAAATTAATACTTCCATTTCACTAGCTGTTATTAGTCTGTTTCTGCTTCTTGATTCAGTTTTAGAAGATTATATTTTTCTAGAAATTTGTCCATTTCACCCAAGTTTTCAAATTTCTTGGCAAATAGTTGTTCATAGTAATTTCTTACAATCCTTTGTATTTCTGTGGTATTGGTTATAATTTCTCCTCATTTCCAATTTTGTTTATTTGGGCCCTCTCTCTTTTCTTCTTGATGAGTCTGGCTAAAGGCTTGTTGATTTTGCTAATTTTTTTCAACAACCAGCTCTGGATTTATTGATCCATTGCATTGTTGTTTTCATCTCTATGTCATTAATTTTACTCTGATCTTGGTTATTTCCTTCCTTCTACTTGCTCTGGGCTTTATTTGTTGTTGTTCTTTCAGTTCTTTTAGATGTAGGTTTAGGCTGTTTATTTGAAATATTTCTTTTTTTTTTTTTTAGGTAGGCCTGTATTGCTATGACCTTCCCTCTCAGGACTGCCTTCACTGTGTCCCATAGCTTTTGGACTGTTGTGTGTTCATTTTCATTTGTTTCCAGAAACTTTTTGATTTCTCCCTTGATCTCATTCTTAACCCATTCATTATTTGTTACCATTCATTGTTAATACCATGCTATTCAGTCTTCATGAATTTGAATGTTTTTGAGTTTTTTCCCTGAGGCTGATTTCTAGTTTCAAGTCCTTGTGTTCTGAGAAAATGCTTGAAATGATTTCAATTTTCTTGATTTTGTTGAGGCTTGTTTTGTGTCATATCATGTGGTCTATCTTTGAAAATATCCCATGTGCATTTGAAAAGAATGTGTATTTTGCTTCTTTGGGATGAAAGGTTATATATGTAGCAGTTAAGTCCATTTCATCTAATGTATCTTTTGGTGCCACGATATCCTTGTTGATATTTTGTTTGGAAGATTTATCTATTGTTGACAATGGGGTATTAAAATCCTCTACTATAAGGGAGTTGCTGTCTATATCTTTCTTGAAGTCCTCTATGCAAAAAAACACATGTTAAAATGTGTTTTGAGGAAATATCAACAAGTCTTACCTATGAATTTGATATAGACTGTGGTAGGGAGTGAGGGGGAAGAATTAAAGAAAGTCCTTGGTTTCAGGTGGTAGCAACAAGGTAGGTAGTACACATTGTCTGCAAAGGTAGGTAGAGTAGAGTCAGTGGAGGAGGAACCAGAGTTCCTGTTGGCATGTCATGTGTTTGAATTGACAAGGAATCCTCCAAACAGTGCTGTCATGTGAGCCAAATTCAGATATATTTTCAAATTGAATATGAAGAAGGCCTAGATTAAATTTTAATAGTGATTGTGAAAAATTAATGTAATATTCTGATATTTTTATGCAATTATAAATTAGTAAAATTTTACAGTTAACATTATGTTCCTTGAGTTATCTATGTAATTGATGGTGTAACTGGCAATGATAGTACTTTATTTTTTAATATATTTTGTTGATTATGCTATTACAATTGTCCCAATGTTCCCCGTTTAACCCCTTCCACTTCATACCCCCATTCCATCTAGCAATGCCTCCATTTAGTTCATGGTCATGCATATAAGTTCTTTAGCTACTCCATTTCCTATACTGTTCTTAACATCCCCCTATCTATTCTGTATCTACAAATTCATACTTCTTAATCACTGTACATTAACCCATTCTCCCCCTTCCTCCTCCCAACTGATAGCCCTTCAAATAATCTCCATATCTATGATTCTGTTTCTGTTCTGCTTGTCTGCTTAGGTTTTTTTTTAGATTCAATTATTGATAGTTGTGAATTTATTGAAATTGAATGTTTTTGATCCTCTTATTTTTCCTAAATAAATCTTTTTAACATTTTATATAACAATAACTTGAGGATGATGAATTCACTTAGCTTTACCTTGTCTGTGAAGCACTTTACTTTCCCTTCAATTCTAAATGATAGCTTTGCTGGGTAGAGTAATCTAGGTTCTACATCCTTGCTTTTCATCACTTTTAGTACTTCTTGCCAGTCCCTTCTAGCCTGCAAAGTTTCTTTTGAGAAATCAGCTGACATTCTTATGGGAGCTCCTTCGTAGGTAACTATCTTGCTGCTTTTAAGACTCCCTCTTTATCTTAAACCTTTGGCATTTTAATTATGATATGTCTTGGTGTGGTCCTCTTTGTATCCATCTTTTTTGGGACTCTCTGTGCTTCCTGGATTTGTATTTCTATTTCCTATTACCAAATTAGGCAAGTGTCCTTTTATTCTTTTTTCAAAAAGTTTTTCAAATTCTTGCTTTTTCTCTTCTCCTTCTAGCACCCCTATGATTCAAATGTTGGTACATTTGAAGTTGTCCCAGAGGCTCCTTAGCCTATTCTTGTTTTCTTTTTTTTTCTTTTTGCTGTTCTGATTGAATGTTTTTTCCTTCCATATGTTCCAAACCATAAGGATTGATTTGATCTCAGTTTCATCCACTCCACTGTTGGTTCTTTGTCAATTTTTTTTTTATTTCACTTAATGTAACCTTCCCCATCTAACTTACAGTGTGCCTTTTTAAAAGCAAACATTTATTTATTTTTAGAGAGAAGAGAAGGGAAAAGAAAGAAAAGAGAGAAACATCAATGTGTGGCTGCCTCTAACATGCCACCTCCTGGGGGCCTGACCTGGCCTACAACCTAGGAATGTGCCCTGACTGGTTATCAAACTGGCAACCTTTTGGTTCACAGGCTGGCACTCACTCCACTGAGCCACACCAGCCAGGACCCAGTGGGCTTTTTTACAATAGGCCATGCTACTAAGACAGGAAGTAAAAATAGTGCTACCTAATACATAGATACAAACACAGAGAGGCTGCCAAAGTGAGGAGACAAATACATATGACCCAAATGAAAAAACATAACAAAACTCCAGGAAAAGAACTAAATGAAGTTGAAATAAGCAATCTCTCAGATGCAGAGTTCAAAACACTAGTTATTAGGATGCTCAAAGGACTCATTGGGTACTTCAACAATATAAAAAAGACCCAGGCAGAAATGAAGGTTACACTAAGTGAAACAAATATAGTGCTTTAGATAAATGGTAACATGTCCTATGCCATCATAGCTAACATTTTTTTTCAACTCTAGTTCCTGTGAGCCTGAACTTGGTCTTTGGTGGAGAGGCATTGATGAACATTTGCTGAAGAAATGAATCAGTAGGTGTTCTGACAGTGTACCAAGCACAAGAAAGACCAAACCTGATGATCTTCTTAGCCCTGTGGCCAACTCAAAGTGGCCATGTATCATTCAAAATTGATTATACTGTTAGGTCTTTCTCTTTCCACAATATGTGAGGATTCATCTGAAGAAACACCTACCCCTAAAACAGCAGAGGTTAAGTGTCTACAACTCCACTCATCATGTGTTGTCACAGGAAACATGGATGTAGACCTCAGATGTAGTACCCAAGACTATACCATCATGAGTGTGTGATGCTCCTTCTCCCTATGAGATGCCTAAATACTGCAAAGCCTAACTTCTTCACTGACATTGGGTTCCATAAGCAGAATATCAACTAGAGTTTCTAGAACTTACATCTCATGGTGCTGCCACAAATAAGTACAAATATGATCATCAGATCTGTAGACATAAGTAACTACTGCTTCTGTTTTTGTGACTCTTGTTTAACTTTAGGGACCCTTGATATCACCCTGAACTAATCATGAATATCAAGTCTTCCTGTTTTATTACATCTTTCCCAGATACTGTCTTTGAAGAATTTATCAAAATTACCTTAATTTAGTAAACTGTTTTAGTTTATTTAACATTATTTGTATCTATTCTGCTGTTAAGAAAGAAAACAAAACAAAACCTCTCAAATTGAGAAAAACCACTTTCCAAGTCATAAACTAAAATTTCAATATTGAACTGAAACTCTAAATGATATATCAAGATCACTATTTGTCCAGGAATTATGGTAAATGGCTATTTTCAGTTAATGTTAATGATTTTTACATTTATTTATACTGTCTAATTGTGAAAGAATACCCCAAATGGAACCTAAACCCCACTGAACTCCCATTTTTCCATCAACCAATTACCTAAGACAGATGTTTAAATTAAATTTTGTCCAGTAAAAAATGTAAAAAAATATCAATAATGATTTCTGAAGAAAATCATACACATAAAATGTGAAGTTGAATATTATTCCAGATGACTTAGGTATGGCTCTCATGCAAAGCATAGATTATCTTGAAAATTCAATTTTAAATATTTCCTGTTTCACTGTCAATTTAACCTTCATCTTCTTTTAACCTCTTGTGCCTGTTGCCAGATCCCCATCATGACCATTTGACATGGCCTCATGGTCCCTGAAGTATTTGACTGGTTGGTTTATTGATGTAGTTCTTTCTTTATTTAAACATACATTCAGCAAAGTCTAGTTATACCTAGACAGGAACTTGATGTCAGGATTCACAGTTTGCACCTTCTGTTCCTAGATCTTAAATGCTGTTTGTTTTCGTCTTTCCAAATTTTACTCTCATTCTGAGGTCTGTTCAAGTTCCATTCCCACCCCCAATGAATTCTAGTACCTACTTTAGTTTGTCCAACTCTTTATCATTAAAGTGGGTTTGAGCTCACACCCCTTCTCACACAGTTAAGCCATTGACTGCTCAGTGATGTTTCATGCATATTCGTCTTGTTTCACCAAATTGTTTGCAAAATCCTCTCCAGTGGAGTTAAGTCTAATAACCACAAACCCTGCACAGAACTTGGAGGGCTCACCCTGGCTCAAGGACCACCATGGATACTCATGATTGGTCTTTCCAAGGTAGCCATCTTTTGTTTTTCTTTTCTGTCCTGTTGTATGGTTCAGTTCCACACACATTCAGTAAATGCCTCTTTTCATTCAGTTTGGGAGCTGAAAACACTGATGTGAACATGATGTAGTCTATTTATAACCACTTACAGTTTAGTTGGGGAGACAGATACATTAAGAGATAGTTTATAATATCAACATATAATAAACAACTAGAGCAATAGAATTTGGATGTTAGGGAAACAGAAGTTGGGCTCTGAGCCTTTGAAAATTCAGGGGAATGATGATCAGGTTGAACAGATGAGGGGCATTTGAAGAGTATTCTGGCCACAGGGAGCAGTCCTGCAAGGCCAAGTAGTAGTTTTGTATGCAGACTTTAGTCCATACAAAGTACAGGCAGTAGCAATGAGAACAAAACGCTTATGCAGCAGTGCTTCACTTGTAGCTTGTTTTTATTGTTTGCTAGTAGATGCAAGACAAGAAGTTATAGAAGAGAGATGTGTAGATGAAGTCAGTTTGTAGATTGTGCCTAGGAGGCATTAGGAAGCCACACCAGGGTTCCAAGCAAGGGAGTAGAATGGCCAACACCCCTTTTTTGGATGAGATCAGATAGGTCTAGAGATAGGGGGGTGAGTGAAAATATTCTTTTTCCATCCTGGTACACTTAAACTACATATATTTAGTTGTATGGCATGCTCTAAATGCTACCACAGTTTTACCCCAGACAGTGTGTCTCAGTTGGTTGGGCATTGTCCTGCAAATCAAAAGGTCTCTTATTCAATTCCTGGGTTGAAGGTTTGGTCCCAGGTCAGGGCACATACACAAGACAACCAACAGGTGTTTTTCTCTCACGTTGATGTTTCCCTTCCTCTTTTTCTGCCTCCTTCCACCCTATCTAAAAAAAATAAATAAATAAATAAAATAAAATAAAATAAAAATAAAATCAACCACAGTTTCAAAATATTAGTAATGAGAATGATGTGTGAAAAACTAGAAGACAATCACCCAGAATAATTCCAGACTAACAATTTCCTCACTTCTTTGTTGGCCTGGGTTATTTGTAATGGCTTCTCACACAACTCAAAAGCACATAGAGAAGAATGACCTCCAAACCCCCAGCTGAACAAAGGACAGGGCTTTGTAAGCTTAAATGGCAGGATGTTCTTGTGGTCTCACTATCAACTAATTAACAAGAATTGGGAGCTTCATCACTTCCTACTTATGATCCTATGGAGCAGCTCTAAAAAAGGGGCCTTAGAAGGGCCTGTTGACTCCTGAGGCTTGATGTTACTCCTCCTCTAAACAGAACCCAGAGGTGACAAACTGTGGAGTTCTTCTACCCTGTGGGTTCAGTAAGAGTTGTGCAATACTCACTGGAACTAGCAAGATCTTCCCCCAGCCACCTCACAGTAGTAAGGTAAATTATGTAGGCCATTCCTATTTTCTGGACAATCGTCTCCATAGACTGTGAGCTCTTTGAGGGATGGAGCCTCATTCTGTATGTGTGTCCTCAAGGTGAGGCATTTAGGAAATCAGAGTTAGAAGTAGAGAGCCCTTTGATTCTAGAATGGCACAAAGCACTACTGTCTTGGACTGAGAAGAGTAGAGTTCCCTGAGTTCTCCGGCTGACATAAGATCTCCTGGATAATGAGGATAATTGGATAAGGCTGCCAGCATTCCATGTTCCTTGGCCTCATTGCCTCATTCCACATTTTCCCTGTACTCAGAAAAGTACTTGGAGTTGGACAACATGAGTTCTCACCCAGGCTCCACCAGGAACTTGTTATGCTTCCCTGGGCAATCCACTTAGACCCTAAATATTTTCTATAAAACAACAAATAATGATATCTTCCTTGTTTACCTCACATAAGGCTTGTGAAGATAAAAAATAATATTAAATGTATATTGATGGTTTACTATTTAAAAGACACTGTTTCAAGAGTATTATTTTAACTGTAACCCCAAAATGAGGTGGATATTTTGAATGTCATCTCCATTTTACTAATGAGGAAACTGGGCAGAGTTAGCTTCTCACTACTGTTATGTAAAGGAACTAAGATGTGAATATAGGCAGTTTTTCATAAAGTTTACATTCCTAATCACTATATTAAGCTCCTTCAGAGAGATACCTGCAGAAATATTTTGTTGTAAAATAGAGTTCCATCTTCTCAACTGGCTGTGTTCTATATTCAATGTATAAGCAAAAACCACATATCATAATATATTATGTAAAGACAACTTAAATAGATGTCAAGTTTTTCCTTTCTTCTTTCATTTTTCCTTCCTTTTACCTTTCTTTTTCCTTCTCTTTTACAGCCAAATACATATATTTACATTTATGTAATTAAACAGAACTTTGCAATGTAAAGATTTAGAATTCTATTTATATGCAAGTTATAGCATTTATGTAGTTGCTATGAATTGAATTGTATCACCTAAAGTTCATATATTGAAGCCCTAGCACCATTGTGACTATATTTGGAGACAGGGCTTTTAAGGAGATAATTAAGGTTATATGAGGTCATAAGGACAGGGCCCTGATCCAATAGGGTTGGTGTCTTTATAAAAGAGAAAGAAACACCAGGGATGTGCACACACAGAAAAGACCACGTTAAGACATAGTGAGAAGGTGGCTATATGCAAGCCAATGAAAGAGAAACCAGGCCAACACCTTGATCCTGAACTTCCAGCCACCACTTTTATTTTTGTGATACAATAAATTTCTGCTGTTTAAGTTACCCAGTCTGTGGTACTTTGTTATGAGAGCCCGAACTGACTAAGATGGTAGGAATCTGCCAAATGTGCTGCCTTGATCTTTACTAACTTGTCTCTGAATATGACTTCTTTTCTAGAGTCCATTTTTTTAAGAACAAGAACTGAGCAATTTCCTTATTGATTCTGCCACTGATATATGTCTCCAAAGGCTGGGCCTGCACAGCGAGGGTGTGTACCACTGTGTGGGGCTGTGCATAGTAGGAGTGTCATGCCTCTAGGGGCGGGTGAAATGCTGAACTGGAAGCATTGGCAGCATCTATTCAACTGTAAACACCCATTCCTTCCCCAGCTCACTCTTTTATGCACCCAGCCTATTTCTTGAAGGGGACACTGGTAGAGACAGGGAATTTGGTGGTTCAAACCTGGCAGCTGCAGGAGATGGCAAACACTGGGTGACTTCATGGGATTCATCAAGCACTGCCCTTCTGCAAATCTGCTTCATGTTTGGAGGCCTTGCTGGAGTGGTTGAAGAACCACTAGAAAAGGGGAAAGAGCAAAGGATGCCCTTAAGAATATCAGCACCTGGACAATCTGTGAAGACTAAGAAGAAAGGGGCTGCATCAGGTCCAAGCATTCATTGACTTATGTCTGCAATCCCTGGTGTCTAGAATCATGCCTAGTGCATTGTAGGTGTTCAAAGGTACACCTAATGAATTAAGAAGGTGTGAATGAAGGGATATTTCTCATTGATTCCATCAGCACAGTTTCAGCATGATCTATGTGCTGGATCAGGAGATCTGGGAAAGAAACTCCAGGTGGACATTTTTATGACACTGCCTGTGCCTGGTCCTCAAGAAAACACATGGTGGAGGGGGAAAGACCTCAGAGGATGAAATACTGGGATATGTTCCCAAGATCAGTTCATATTCCTAAAATATCCACCAACAAAGCAAATACCCTGAACCCCATGAGGCAGAGAAGAGGAAAGAGAAATTCTTGCAGAAACATCCATACTGAAAGGACTGCAAGTTGTACTCTATCTTATTGAATGTTGCGCGTGGGTCACCGGCCAGCAGTGACCACGGAACGCTGTGGATGGCTCGACGATGAACACGTGAGAAATAACGACACATGCACAGAGACAGACTAGTTTCTGTGGGGAAGTAGGGATGAAATGGCCACCCCCCCTAGTGGGGAGCGCCCTGATTTACCATCCATACCTGCTTTTATTAGGCTCATTTTGCATAATAATTCAGGTAAAGTACAGTACTCATTAGGGGGAAGTAAGAAACTACAGAAAACAAAGAACTCTGCCAGTCTATTGAGTTGGGGGTCAAAGAGCTGTAAGACTGAGGAACAAACTAACTTCCTCCTAAGACCCTTCTCATTCAACTGAGAGCATTCTAAACAAAGAAGGTTTCACAGTAATTTACATGTTCTTTCTTAGGCCTGATCACCCTGGGGAATCCGCACTTCTCAGTACCGAGCTGTACCACCCTGTCATTGTTTCAGGCTTAGGTGGAGCAAGGGAACTAAGGCAACCAAGAGATAAGGAGATTTTCTCCCAGACGCTGAGAACTCAGGCTATGTCAAAGCCGAGGAGCGAGGGTCCATCACCCCCCTTTTGCTGCAGCCCCCCCAAGTCCTTCTTTTGGGGGGCCTCCCAAAGTGATCGTGCCTGGCTTAGGTCGTTCCCCCGTGGGGAATCTTACCCGTCTTTGGCTAACTGACCAAGCTTTTTGGGGTTCAGTCATGAATAAAGCAGCAGAAGCAGCATTCCTGCCAGGAAGATAAGCTTTTATCTCCTTGCCGGCTTATGGTTCCAAGGGAGTTCCCTTAGCCTTAGCTAGGCAGGGGTTTCAGCCTCTGATACCAGTCAGGGCGGTTCCCAACAATTGAAGGGGAAAGAGTTTTCTCCAGAGTTAAGGAGACTAGGAAGTGAGAACATCACACCTCCATTTGGTTCCACAATAAACGCATTTGAGTTCTTTGAGGGTGGAATTAGCCATCTCCTTGATACTTATGACTAGCACCTTTGAGTGGAATTGTGACATTTGAGTTGGATGAGATGGTGTGGTTTGGAGACAGGTGAAGATTAGAGTTTCTTTCATTAGGGACCACAGATAATTACAGACCTCTCTGTGGAGCTTGGGTTTATCTGTCTTGCCCAGAAAAGCTATTTCCTTTGATGGAGCCATACATGTCAGTTCTCTGCTAAGCAAGTACAAATATGTCCACTTCCAATAATGAAGTAGTTTTTAATCCTCGTCTATTTTCTGACCTTTTCATCTCTGGTACTAATTTGATCAGGGTTAAAATTTGTTTCTTTTGTTTTTCATATTAAAAGATAACAGGAAGTAACTTGAAGTATAAGATAGAAAAATAAACTCTCAATTTTACTAGCAGGATAGTAACTCTCAATTTCAATTATTTTTAAAGCTGTCTGCAAAGCCTCAGCCTTCTAGAAAGGACTGTATTAATGAGACTCCCTAATTGTTTAAAAAAAGGGCTTACTTTGTGAAATATAAAGTATCATTTTGTCTATCCCTTCTTCTTAACTTCTATTTAGTGGTTAGAAAACTTCTAGAAACCTGTGATTTTAATATTTCAAACACTACTCTGCAATTATTGGGCAGTTAGGACACCAGTTGTCTACCATAATCTTGTCTACAACCCCAATAGCTTTAAGAATTTATTTTTCTAGAAAAATACTGTAATTCATCAGTTCCAGGCACAGACAGGAAAACAGCTGGTCTGCAAATGTGCAAATCAGAAATACCTAATTTTACATTTCAACTTGAATTAATGATGGGAAATAATTATACCCCAAGTGCCAATTCAGTTTAAGTCAAACAGAAATGTTACTGAAGGAAATTGTTTGGTGAAGGCTGTTGAATCATCAAGTATGGAGCCTTAGAGCTCTGACAGTGATTCTGAGATGTTGATGGGTCCAATCAGATAGAGGAGGACAGAAGTCAACTATTACAAACTATGGACTTGCACAAAGTATTATGCAATTAAAAGTCATATCTAATCTTTTGAAAAGTGATCCCTTTTGAGTAGTTTTATCTTGCTGAGGAAAGGCTTTTTTTTGTTGTTTTAAACCAATCTCCAGGTACCAAACTTTTAAAACTAGGAAATTGAAGTTGAAGTTTCACAGAAAGGACTTTCAAAAGAGAGAGTACAGTATTGGGTCAGATGAAGAACAGGTAAAATCAGCCTGGAAGGGAGTTCATGTATCTATTACACAAGTAAGTTTGTGCACATGCCAGGCACAATGTTAGGTCCTAGATATTCAGTGCTGAGATGCCTCCTGTCTTCATAGCATTACTCTCCAGTGAGAGTTAATAAACAAGGAAATAATCAAGTAAATGATTCTGTTATAGATCATAATTAGAGCTATGAAGAAAATAAATATGATGGTGAGATAGAAAGTGTATCAATTAACTTTTGCTGCATAACAAATAATCACAATATCTCACTGACATACAAAAATCAGCATTTCTTGCTCACTCATGTGTCTAGGGGCAGTGAAGTACAGAATTCTGCCTAAGCATGAAGCATGGTAAGGGTCCTGATATGAAACACTGCTGTAAGGAAGCCACAAATGGGACCATTCAAGGTCATCAGAAAACTAGAAAAAAGCTTTATGTGGTGTGATATTGGAAGGCCTCCCTGAGGAGAATACATTTAAACTGAAACTGGAGGGAAGGGAAACAATCATGCTGCAAGTCAGGAAATCAGGAGATAAGTTCATCTCATAGGAATTGCAAAGGCTCTCAGGTAATTTAAAAAGTTTATCCATTCTAATCGTGTGAAAAGTAGTCCAGTAGATGATGGGGGCCAACATGAGATCAAGTGGAAAGGGAGGGATTGGGGCCTTGTATGTCTTGTTAAATAATTTTAATTTGATATTCAGTGCTATGGATTTTAAGTGTCTTAAAGGACTTGAAGTAGGGGATTATATGAGAAGAATTATGTCTTTCAAAAATATCGATGCAGAATGTATGGTAAAGGAGCAGGAGGGTTAATGGAGAATCCATAGAATTTTGTTGTCTTCCATGGTCCAGGGCAGAGGAGGAAGAGGCTGAGGCTTGCTCTCAGTGGAGCTTTCAGAGGCAATGGGGGAAGGGATGGACTAATTTCACTTTGGAGATAAAACAGCAGGTTTTGCTGATAAAATGGATGTGGACTATGATGGAGGCAGAAAAATCAAGGATTTCTCTGGGATTTTTACATTGATCAACTGGGTAGGTTGTAGTGACATTTACTGAAATGAAATAAATAGGTTAGGATGTGTTTGGGGACAGAATTAACAGATTCACTTTAGACATGTTATGTTTAAGAGTCCTGTTATAGTTTGAATTGTGTCCCTCAAAAAGGTACATTGCAATCCTTACCCCCAGTACCTCATTGCATGGCTTCATTTGGAAATTGAATCATTGCACATGTAAATAGTTAAGATAAGGTCACGCTGGAGTATATGGGCCCTAATTCAATATGCCTGGTATTCTTATAAAATGAGAGAAAGGACATGGAGACACAAATACACACAAACTCATGGATGCACACAGCACATGCACTGAGAGAATGCCATGTGATGACTGAGGCAGAGATTGCAGTGATCCAGATGCAAGACAAGGAACACTAAAGATTTCCCACATCCACCAGAAGTTGGAAGAGGCAAAGAACCATTCTACCCTAGAACCTTCAGAGAAAGCATGACCCAGCTGACACCTTAATTGATGAGTTCTAGCATCCAGAATTATAAGATACTACATTTCTGTTGTTTCAAGCTTCCTAGTTGGTAGTACTTTGTTATGGCAGCCACAAGAAGCTAATACAATGAATGCCTAAGCAGGTGGTTTGATACACATCTGTCTGAGCACAGAGAAAGAGATCTGAATTTGAGGATGAAAAGAATCCATCAGTGTAAAGTCTCTAAGGGAGAATGTTCCAGACAGAGTAAACAACATTCATGTCTGTAATATGACATTATCTCATTTATACTTAGGAATTCTGCAAGGTAACTACCATAATCACTCAGAAAATTAATAGATATAAGCCTTTGTAGCATGTTTTCCATCCCTTGTAATGATTGAAATAGATTTTGCATGATTGTATTATATTATACCCAGAGAATGTAAATAAAAAGCATTCATATTTTAATAATGATTATGTTTACTTATAATGAAATGCATTATGATGAGGATATTTACAGTTGTTTAGAGTATTAAAAATACCATCCATTTTCGGAAGTATAAGGGACAGTAGAGGTTATATCTGGAGGAACTCTCTCTTCTTAATGCTTGTTTCCTCCATTACCATGAATAGATCATTCAATTTCCACGTGAACACTTCCAGTAAGATAAGAACTCATTGACTTCCAGGGCAGCACAGCTATTTGACCTTTAGAAATTTTGGCCTTAGACATGTCTCCTGGTGACTTCAGCAACTCCCCTGAATTATGTCCCTTGAAAAATCGCTAAGTTAAATCTCATTTCTTGTTACCTGGGAAGGCATTCCAATGTGTGAATGCCATGGCTGCTTTCTGGTAAGAATTGTCTCCATGTTTGATGTGCCTGACTCTTCAGTCGGAGATTGTTTCTGGTTGCCACCAACTGGGTGCTCTCTCTGATCCTCTTCCACCTTACCAGCATCTCTCTCAGCTCCATGTTTAAACACCAGCAGGTCAGAGTGTCCACATTAAAAGTCAAAATGAGGGAAGAAGGAAATGACAAAAGGCTTTGAGCATGAAAAGATGAACATCTCCCAACTACAACCTTAAGAAGAAAAGGTGAAATAAATATATAAAATCTACATGCATGTGGAAAAAAACTGGAAGGGAATAGGCCTCCAATGGAAATGCATTCTATCTCTTGATGTTGGATTTATAATTAAACATGATCTCTTTAATACAAAATGTCTGTTCTTACACATTTTTGCTTTTGATTTTCCTAGGGCTTGAGTTATAAGTGTGGCTTTTGTGTTCCTTTCCTCTACACCTGCTCATTTACATATACCTCGCTGCCTGTTTTTGATGAACTAACTACATTTCTCTGGCCATCCTTTCTGTTAAGTGCTTTGGCCCCCAAGTTCTTGCAGAGTTCCCCCACCTTTCGCATTCTTTCCTGGTCCTTGAATTGTCTGGGTTTTTGCTTTGTTTAATGCTCTCTTCCAATATTGTGCATCTGGATTCTGTCTTTTATGCTCATTTCTATTCTTCCTTTATTCTGTCTGTGCCTATTGCTTTTACCTTACTTTCTATACCTTCGCTGTTCCTATTTTTATATCCCTATCTATCCTATTGTTATGACCACATCCACTGCTATCATTTCTGGCCCATTCCAGCTTCTCTTTCTCTGTATCTTTCATGTGGGAATACAGCTTCCTAAAGAGTGCTCAAAACCTTCTTTCTTTCCTCTTGCCCATGGCCCAGTTCTATTTGCTACACAGAGGCATACACACAGGTTAATAAAAATTATCTGTTGTGCTTGTTGATTTTTGTAGACAAGAATGATAGGGAGGGAGGGAAAAAAGGAACTGAAGGAAGTAAGGATGGCACAGAAGAAAGGAGGCACTGACAAGAGGAAAGAGGAAGGATGTCACCAGAACTTCCCACATGCATAGCCAGTTCTCATTAATGGGGAGTCAATTTTTAATTATTGAAGTTGTGGTTGAAACAAAGAAGTACCACAAATAGAAAGGTTTTTATCTTCAAAATGATATTTAAAATATGAAGTTGAATATAGATGTACCTGTGATAAGTTCTAATTTAATCTGTCTTAAAAGGTTCATGTGTGTTTTGCTGGGCATTAATTTTCCATAAGAATTCAAGTCCACCATAAAGGGCCATGCAAATAAACAGGTATGAAATGTACATACCAGGACTATAAGAGCTTGCTCTGTTCTGTAGTTTAGGGTACATAAGAATTATGCCCCTCTCCCCTACAGATCAAACAACCAAGTAAATAAGGTAGGAAACTGGGAAATCTTTATTGCCAAAGAATATTCTTTTCTGATTTCTTGATGAAATCAGGGAGGTTTGCTGATGCCTGGGCTCTGAGGTATGGGAGGAAGAGTCCAAGTTTCTGTCATTTGGATTTATAACAACACCTGGAGCAGGTATCTCCAAACTGCTAATGCCAACAGCCACTGTAGGTTTAATTAGGGACTGAGTAGATGGTCATTATATTCATGACCCCCTTAAAAAAAGCATCATTTACCTTTTTTTCTTTCTGGGTTTCTTAGCTCGCTTGCAGGATTCTCAAAGTCACATTAGCTCTCTTGTTTCAGTTTTATAGAACTTGGAGAATGTTGGAAATTTGTATTTTTGAATGGCATCTATTTTAGGAGAAATATCATATTTGAGGATTGAAACAGTACAATCTCTGGCACAATTCAGCTGTGAAAAGCTTGCTATACATGTTTCATCCAAGTGGAGGGTTTCCTATATCACTACTTTAAAAGGATCATTTCATTTCTGATTAGGGCTCACATCAGACCACCCACATGGACTGCAATGTTCCTAATGAATTACAGTTTTGCATCCCATTGTTCATCCTTAGGTGGTTAGCCCTGGAAAATTGGTAGGAGGCAGCAGTTGGTCCATTACATTATTTACAACCTCTCAAATTGCTTAAAAATTCAATTTTTTCTGATATGTAAATGATCTTGAATTAATGATTAAAGTATAAAATAATATTAAAATCAAAACCAACTGTTAATGAATCTTTATTATTGCTTTATTGATGCTATAACAAATGACCACAAATTTAGTGTCTTAAAACAACACAAATGTATTATCTTATGATTATGGAGGTCAGCAGTCTGAAATGGGCTAATGTAAAGGGCTGCAGTTCTTAATGGAGAGTTGGGAGAAAATTCATTTTCTTGTAATTTCCACCTTCCAGAAGCTTTCAGGGCATTCCTTGACCCACGCCCCCTTCTACCTTTAAAGCCAGCAATGGTTGTGTCTTTTTCATGATGCCATCTCTCTCCTGCCTCCATCTTTCCCTTGCAAGGACACTTTGTGATGACATCAACCCCACATGGATAGTTCAAGATCATCTTCCATCTCAAGACCTTTAACTTAGTCACATCAGCAATGTCCTTTTTTTTCCATGGAAGGAAACATATTCTCAGGTTCTGAGGGTTAGGGCTTGGGCATCTTTGAAGTTCATTATTCTGCCAAAAATGTTTCAAATGGATGAAAAGTAAAAGATTTAATCAGAAAATTTACAATATCTGAATAACCTAATATTTTAAAAGAATGATTTAACTAGTGCCAGTGTAAGGTAAAACCAAATAGCACAATGGTTTACAGACCAATGGGGATATAAAAAAATCAACCTAAATCACCACCTGAGCTGGCATCCCCTGAGTGTGCAATGAAAATCAGAAATTTACATTTAAATTGTCCACACAAGTATTTACATCTATTTAATTATTAAATATAAATTAAGCTTAATTAAAAGTTAGAATCTTGAGTAGCATAATAGATTTTTTACAGTGTCTGAGGAGACTGGATATGAGGTAAACAAGGACTGAACTGCTGTAAGTGTCCTAAGTGCTGGGAATATAGACAATTCCTGTACATTTAGTTTATGGATGCATCATAAACATGTTCATTAACCATGTGGGTAGATGCTTTAGTCGACATTTAGATGTTGTAATGGAGCACTTAGGAAGTTAAAGAGGTTGCTGAAAATGTTTTTCAGAAGTTATAAGAAATAATCATTCAGGTTTATATGCCTTTGAAAATATTTTACCTTCAACAATAGAGCACCAGCCTGCTAACTTCTACCCTAAATCTTTATTTTCCTTTTTCAAAGGTGTAAGGACAATGGAATCATTAGTAATGTGTCTGTTTTCAATTATATACATGTTTATATTTAAGTTTCATGGTGATGCTAGATATAAGGATTGTGGATTTAGTGTTTCTTGGGAGTGTAAGTCAAAGAGCAGCTAACTACTGAATGTGCGTGTGTGTGTGTGTGTGTGTGTGTGTGTGTGTGTAGCTGTTTCTCCTAAGGCAATGGAATGGGCTCTCCAGGCTGTGAATCTCTCTTATGAAATTATAGTAGTTGAGTGATTGAAAGGAAATATGAATGTCTATTGCAAAGTCTCATATCCTGTTTAAAATAGAATTGTAATTCTGTTATTTATGAGTATTAAAGTAAAATTATCTGGCATATCTAAAATATAAACATTGTCCTACTACATGCAGTAATAAGATCTTTATTAGCTATGGGAAGGAAATATTTAAATGTATTAAGTTTAAATATACTACAAATAGAAAGAGGTTAGCATGCATTCATCTTTTGATTTACATAAGAGAAAAAAAAGTCAAACTCCAACATTTAGATTTCAGTTGCCAAAAGAGATTAGTTTGATTCTGATATTTATAACTTTAACCTCATTACATTGTTCAATTGTTGGTAGTATAATTTAATTAAGACCCTTTTGTAAAAGCATAATTATAGAAAACAAAGATCAAATGTAAATGGATTCTTGTCAAACAGATGTATAAATAAATAAAAGATTTAGCCCTGGCCAGGTTGCTCAGTTGGTTAGAGTATTGTTCCAGTAAGGTTATGGGTCCATAACCTTAGAGTATTGTCCATAGCAAGGTTATGGGTTTGATCTATGGTCATGGCGCATACAAGAATCAACCAATGAATGAATGCATACATTAGTGGAACAACAAGTTAGTCTCTCTCTCTCTCTCAAATCAATAAATAAAAAAAGAAATAAAAGATTTGAAAATTAAAATGTTTTAAAGGGAGAAAATGGTTTTAAAAGTTTCTAAGTCCTTCATCCTTTCAGCTTCTTGCACGTTATGACTAAAGGACTAGAGGTGACAGCTTATAGTTAGAGGCCACTCCTTCTCTGTTTTTTTTTTTCCACACTACATAGCATAGTGTCTTATCTATTGTAAAGGCACAATGAATACATGTTGAATGAATAAATTCAATGCATTTAAAAACTAACCTCTTTAAAATAAAAAGTCCAAGACTTGTCCAAAGCCAAAATAAATAAATAAATAACAAAACTAACTTAACCTAACATTCAACTATTTGTCTATTCAATAAGATGTTCATAATTATTCTGTTAAAGTATTTATTGGGCTTCTTCTTGGGATAAAATCTTCTTTGGACTAAGTATATAAATACATAGAACATAGAGAGGAGCCCCAAACTCATGGCAGTTACCATAAGGCAAAATAATGGCCAGTATATTTAGATTCCTGTATTAGTTAAAGACCCACAGATGTCCATTTACAGTTTTCACCCATTTTTTCAAAGCTGCACAATCCAAGTTGGTGAGTTTTTCAGAGAAAACAGAGGTAGAGAATAAAAGAAGTTTAGTGAGTAAAGATACCTTGAATCAGTGACTTGATTTGTGTGTACTTTGAGTGAAGATGCATTTCCTTGGTACATTTGTATCCCCAGAGATATTACAGACATATATGAAGTGTATAGAGTCAGAATTTGGCTTCCAGAGGATAGTGTGATTAGATGTCTGCAGTTCCTGAGTTTTGTAGAGCATGCCATCCTTCTCAGAGCATTTTATGAACATGAAATTACTATCTTGCAATAATCTTGGGAAGCACTCAGGCAGCATTTTGAATGGCTCAGTTTTACAACTTTCAAAACCAAAGTGTAAAGTAATGATCTCTTTGAGGGCCTTTATTTCCCTCTGGTTTGTGTGTTACTCAAACACACTTGCTATCTATAGCACTAGCACAATTCTGGCACCTTGTAGGTATTTGGTACATATTTATTGAATTAAAGCTACAAGGCATTTTGAAATGTTTTTAGCTAGGTATCTATTGATTACAAAAGTCATGAAGATTTAGAAGTTCCTTCACAACCTTTTCTTTTCATGCAATGTCCACATGTACTCATAGGGCTGCCTAACTAAGTACCAAAGAGTACATGGCTTAAACAATGGAAATTTATTTCTCACAATTCTGGAGGCTGGAAATCTGAGATCAATGTGTTGGCAGGGTTGGTCTCTTCTTCTGAGGCCCTACTCCTTGGCATACAGATGACCATCTTCTCCCTGTGTCCTCACATTGTCTTCCCTCTGTGTCTGTCTGTGTCCTAATCTGCTTGTTTTATAAAGACACAAGTCAAATGGGATTAGGGCCCACCCATGGGACATCATTTTAACTTATATGAAGCATCATCTTTTTATAAATCCTATCTCCAAAAGCACTTACTCTGAAGTATTAGGAATTAGGACCTCAACATAAGAATTTGAAGGGGAAACAACTCAGTCCATAACACAACACATTTCTATAGTACCTCACTTATTATTAGTCTGTATGAATATGAAGAAATATAAAACTCTTTAAAATTAAGACTGATATGCACTTCTACAGTCTGCTTTGACCAGTCTACTCACTCAGCCCTCACCTGGAACGTTTTACACAGTGGTTCAGCCCTGGTTCACTGTGGAATTTTAGGGACCCAAGGGAGTTTTTACAACAAACCCATTATCTGACTCAGCATAGATCAATGTAAGGCCCTCATATAGTTTTCATGAACAATAACCTCTGTGAATTCCCACACACTTCAGATACTCCCTAGTTAGCCAAACATTGTTTATTAAGAACCCTTGGCATACATTGCCCAATTAAATAATGGTTGCACCTCAAGAACACTCAAACACAATTTCTGTTTTGAGGCAATCTTTGATTTTATGTAGCAAAAGAAAAAGTTACAGAGATTCTGAAGAATTTGAACAAAATTACATAAGTAGTTATGTAGCAAATTTAATTCTCAACACAGTTGAAGGGATAATATAAGATAATAAAAATAATTATTATTATATGAAAAAGATTTTATGTTCATTTACCTATTGAATTAATTAGCTGAGAGGTTTATTATTGTCCATAGCAGGAGGGCTCCAAAATATTTATAATTTTTAATTAAGTTTGTGAAGAGCAGCACACGTGTCTTTGAGCCTTAAGCTTTCAGAACACCTTGTCATCCCTGCTTCCCTCAAATCATCTAGCTGGCCCCTTACCCCTTGGGAAACATGAGTACTTCCAGTATCTGAACTTTACATTGGTGTAAAATGACCAAGGTGTCATTTACCTTAGTCACCATAACAGTCATGATAATACTGGTAAGTATATAATATGCAGACAGTTAATGTTAGAATGGATGAGGTAATGATTAAGAGATATACAAAGGCTAGAACTGTGAACTATAAAAGTGATTTGGGATCCATAAATTCAAAGCTAGGGGTCTATCAGTTACCAAGGGTCAAAAGCTGGGATATGAAACATAAGTCAGAAAATCCAGTAAAGAATAGGGTTCAGTGGATTGCCAAAGGCACATGGTCATAGGCAAGCAATTGAAGAACCAGGAAAGCCATCATTGGGCCATAGTAAGTCCAGGTGGCCAGGAAGGGAGGCCACAAGAGTTAACTAGCTGCTGATTGCATGAACTAATTCAGATGAAAGCATGTGTTTTGGATTTGCTTTGATGTTTCTTGGATGGGAAGAATCTGGTGCTGTGGTGTGGCTGGGCTGTTTCCAATACAAAAGCAGTGTCTTTGGATGATTAGCACAAAGCCACTGCTGTGGATAGAATGCATATCAGAGGCACAGGAAGCAAAGGTAGTGTGATCAATTTCTAGATGATCAGGTAAAAACATTCCTTTTTGTTTGTTTAAGGGGGCATTTATAAATTCAGAGAGTTTGATTCCCACTAACTGAATAAAGAGAAAACTGTTGCTAAAGGGAGTCCCATGTTTATGTATTTCTCTGTGTATACACATATTGCCCCTTTGTCAAATATACATTGTGTCTTCCAAATAAGGAGGAAGATATGCCCTCTGAAGGCAGTCAGAAACCAGTGGGACTCTGCCTAACTTAAGTTATTGGGGATGAGGGGCAGATTTTTATATTTAGTCATATATTTACTACCTCTGTATTCCTCATTCCATCCTGTAGATCTGAATTGCCAGTTAGTGTGATTTTCCTTTTCTGAAGAACATTTAGCAGCCCTTAGAGTGCATGTTTGTTGGTTGTCAATCCTCTTGATTTTTGATTGTCCAAAAATGTCTTTATGTTTGCCTTCATTTTTTTAATATTTAAAAAAAACACAGGTGTATTGAGATATAATTTACATACAAATTCATCAATTTTGAGTGTTCAGTTGAGTTTTGACAAATGTAAGTTTAACCACAATTAAGACATAAAGCATTTCCATTACCCCTAAACTGTGCATCTTTGCAGTCAATTCAACTACTCTACCCTAAGACCCTAGAAAACACTGATCTCCTCTCAATAACTAGAATTCTGTGTTTTCTAGAATGCCATATAAATGGAATGATACTACATGTAATATTTTTTGGTCCAGCTTTTTTCTTTATTTTTATTTTGTTTTATTATTGGTGTTCAAATATAGTTGTCTCCAAGTCCACCCCACCACAGCCCCCATCCATTCCTGCCTCTCACCCTTGAACCTACCCACTTTGGCTTTGCCCATGTGTCCTTTATATATGTTTTATATATGTCCTTTATATATGATGGCCCTCCCCTGTCTTTCCCCCATTAACCCTCTCCCCTCTCCCCTTTGCCTTCATTTGTTTATTGTACTTTTCCCATTACCATTTGTCCCCTACCCCCTGCAATCACCACACTGTTGTCCATGTCCATGAGTTCTTTTTCCTTTTTGTTTGATCCCTCCACCCCCTACCCTGACCCTTTAGCTATCATCCTGCTCTCCTGTTAGTTCAGTTTGTTCATTAGATTCCACATATGAGTGAAGTCATATGGTATTTGTCTTTTTCTGACTGGCTTATTTCACTCGCCATAATATTCTCCAGGTCCATCCATGCTGTCTGAAAGGGTAAAATTTTCTTCTTTTTTATTGCCAAGTAGTACCCATTGTATAAATGTCCCATAGTTATTTTATCCACTCATCTACTGAAGGACACTGGGGCTGGTTCCATATCTTGGTGATTGTAAATAAAGCTGCAATGAACATAGGGGTGCTTATGTTTTTTCAAAGTAGTATTTTGGGTTTCTTTGGATAAATTCCTGGAAGTGGAATCACCTCACACCAATAAGAATGGTATCATCAATAAATCAGCAAATGCTAGCAAGGATTTGGAGAAAGTGGAACCCTTTTGCACTGTTGGTGAAAATACAGATCAGTGCAGGCACTGTGGAAAGCAGTATGAAAATACCTCATTTTTTTAATTAAAAATGGTACTGCCTTATGCCTTTATTTTTGAAGGATAGGCTCACTATATATAGAATTCACTATACACACACACACACACACACACACACACACACACATGGGGTGGGGAGAGAAGGGAAAGAGATAAAGGAAGGAAGAGGATGAATGAATGTGAAGATGATGGGAAGGAAGGAGGGATTTGTGAACTTGGCTGCTCTATTTCATAGTAGATGTTGGTGTGTGAATGCAAAGCCAATAAGCTGATATCAGGTACCTTTTATTTTATCTCAATTCATTTAACTCTGAGGAGACAAGTTTTGCCTGCTACTTTCCCTGCCATATGCTGTTATTCTGCTTCCTTCAATCTTTTACCCTGGTGAAGATTAAAGATTTTACATTGTGTTGTCCACATGGCTGTGTAAACAGCTATAAATTACCATATCACATTACTTTCACTGTTACATTTCATTCCTTCATTCATTTAACCAATATTTATTGTGTGCTATCTGCTGAGCACTTTTCTATACGTTGGTAATACAGTGATAACCAGACAGGACAAAATGGGCCCTTGTACTTGTGAAACTTACATTTGAAAGAGATAGATGATAAAAAAATAGATAAAATAAAATAAGGTAATTGTAAGTAGAGAGGTATACAGAACAGAATAATATGATAAGGAGCAGTGAAGGATGGTGTCTTTTTTAGCTTGGATGACCAAGGAAGTCTAAACATCTAAACATCTGATCTGAGACCTGAAGCAAAAGGAAGTAGAGAGGCATGTACAGTCTAAAATGAGAAATTGCATTGTCTTATTGCTAGTTTCACAGATAAACAAAAATATCACTGTAGCAATGATAAAAAGATAATTAAAAGGCTGGTTTTTAAAAATGTGCTAGGCTTTTTCTGGGGAGAGAAGTTGAGAATAATAGATGCCTTTTGACAGAGATCCCCTCCTCCCCTTTGCAAATTAGTCACTCATCTGTTGCTTGTCAGCACAAACAACAAACAGAAGACAGTACTGGCTGACAGCTGCCCCACCTGGTTTCCCAGCCTGAAGAGGAAGCTGAGGGTTAGAGAGAATAAATACAACAGGTCACAAGGAAGTTAATCATAGTAACCCTGCTACATGTTCCTCATGGGGAAAAACAAGATAACAGTATATAAAGTCTCTCCTGCTGAGTTAGCAAGGACAGAAAGACTCCTAGCCAACCAAGCTGGGCATCCCATGCCAATGGAAAAGCAGATGTAAAACAGAGCTTGATGAATGTAGTGAGCAGCTGGGAGCACTATTGACAGCCCTAATGTACACCTGCCTTTGATGAGCACCACTCTCAAGTGTGGGGTAATACCCCAGCACCCAAACTTCCGCAGCTTCATCAATGTAAAGCTGAAGGGAGAAACTCCTTTTTTAATGCAGCTATTCATTCCTGACACTTAATAAATGGAGAACTAGACTTCTTGAAAATAGAAGTGAAAGAAAAAAGACAAAGGCAAAGTTATATGCAGTATAAGAAAATGAAGTGTAGCAGGGTAGACATTTTTCAGAATCAAATTCATTGTTTTCCTAAAGGAATTGCAGGATAACTGTGCGAGAGACATCTAAAGCTAATTCCTGGAAGAATACTCCATGGGGATTAAGCCTGCCTTGGAGGAGAGTGGACTCAGTAACCTAATTGTTTTCTACCATTCATTACCATTTGTAGGTCCCTTGGTGCAGAATTTGGCAAACTGGCCTAGTAAAATAACAAGAAATGCGAGGACTTCTTGTTGGCTTGATGCAAAATGTTCCTGCCAACATGTATTGAAATCAGTACACAAGAACCACCTTTTCTCATTTATGTGATTTTTATTTATTATTAGGTCCTTTCAGTAACCATTTAATGATGTCTCTGATGTGTAGAGTGCTGTGCTAGGCACTTGGGAGTGTCTAGAGAGGTGTGATATTTGGCTTCTACCTTCAGGAAACTTACAGTCTGGTCAGTGTTAGGAAATGCACAAATCACTTTTCTTAAGCCATGTGTTGGACTCGAATCTCCTCTGACAAAACTGCGTGTTAAATGCAGTGAGTTCAGGGAAAGAAGTTTTAGAAGGGTGTGTTTTCCCTTTATTGAATGGTCAAGAATTAAGATACATTAGTTCACAGAACTAAGACCCATTAACCTCAAAAGTAAAAAAAAAAAAATTCTACCTTCTGATTTTGATAACTTGATCAGGAGAACAGATTTGTCTTGTGCATTATGTGTTTATTTTGTATTTTCTCCTTTTCATACCCTAGCTCAACTCCCTAAGGCACATAGGCTGAAAGTAAATGTATGGACATAAAACCATACCTCTCATATTTTGAATTGTCTAAAAAATGACTAGGTTCTTTCTTTTTATTAAGGATATCTTTTTTTTTAAGATTTTATTTATTTACTTTTAGAGAGGGACTGGAGGGAGAAAGAGAGAGAGAGAAACATCAGTGTGCGGTTGCTGGGGGTCATGGCCTGCAACCCAGGCATGTACGCTGACTGGGAATTGAACCTGCGACACTTTGGTTCACAGCCCGCATTCAATCCACTGAGCTACGCCAGCCAGGGCTATGACTAGGTTCTTTATTACTGGATGGCTACTGTCTGATATAGATGAGTTGCTCTGTGATTTGTTTGAATATAAACATGGTGGGGCGGGGGAGGCAGGGAGGAGCAACTCAGTCAAAGAAATTTGTGAAATTCCAGAACCACTGGTGGAACGGGACAGTTCAAAGCCAAATATGGTAAATATCAAAGTTAGTTCTCTTTTTTTGTTTTCCCCTGAAATTTGCAGGATGTCCATGCTAAGGTAACCAGGGAGTTGTACAGCTGAGTCCTCGCTCCCAGTGCTTAGCAATATCACTACTAACTCCTCCCCATGTGTCATATTCAGATTCCTGAGAACTCACAGGGGTGTAGGGCAAGACATTTCTACAGGACGATGTCTGCAGTCAGTGGACAGGCTCCACGCTCACACACGACTCTTCTCAGACCTTGGCAGGAGAACATGGAAATCATCAGTTGTTTTGGGTCAAAGTTTCAGAAATCATAACGTGTTTTAAAAAAAGTAAAAGCAACACAAAATAGTGACTAACTCTCTTCCCTTAGAACTATAGATTGTTCACTGAATTGGCAAAAAGCCCTAACTCAGAGGTTTCACATTTACATGAAAACTTTTCTCAGTGCTGTAGTAAATACCATACACATTCTCAAACTTCACTTATCATTTCAGCCTGTCAGTGCTGTCCAGCCCTCCAGAAGGAAGATAAGGAAGGACAGGGATAAGACTCATTACTGGGGTGGCTCTGCACAGGGCCCTACCACTATCTGTCTCCTGTGTTTGAATATGTGTTTGCTTAAGCCTTCCCTTGACCTCATGCAAAGGCCTTGGCCATTCAATGAGGAAGCCTCAGAGCTCACTGCACTTGGAAATGCTTTACTTTGCTTGAGTGGGGCCGGTTAATACACTGAACCTACTAAAGAAAATTCTTCATATCTGCCTTGGCTGTTTGTATTGGCCTGTTTTCTGCTAAACCCACAAATGGAGGGCTATGAGAATGTGCAAGGAAAGACATTTTGTTTGGAGCCTTAAAAACTGAATCATTCAGTTTGGCCTCTTTTCCACAGTTTGGCTTTTAAGACTTTAGCAGGAAGTTTTAAGTGTACTTATACACAATTTCATGTGTATAAATATATTTCTATCTGAATACTTTTTCCTGTAATAAAACATCACAACAAACAACTACCTCATGATACTAAGAATTAGGCATTTCTTTACTACCCAAATTCTGAGTTTTGGCCTGATTTCCTTTTGGAAATAGTGAAATTAGAGAAAGTAAAAGTGTTTGAGGAGTCTTCTCCAGGGAACAGAGTCACGTGAATACAGAGTGAGTGCTGGTGTTTATGACCTGGTGTGAATGAGCCAACACCCAGCTTTGTTTATGCTCTGTAAATGGGAACGACCCTCAGAAGTCATAGAATCAATGTAATGCCCATTAGTAAGTTTCTTGAATATCCATGTGCAGTACCTTTTATTTTTCTATACATTTTGCTTTCAAGTGTATGTTCTTCATCTAGGGCAGGGGTCAGCAAATTGCAGCCCATAGGCCAAACCTGCCTGTACCCACCACTGTTTTTGTATGGACTGTGAGCTCATTCATTACATATGAAAATTACCTGAAATTCAAATTTTAATGTCCATAAATAAGATTTTACTGGAACAGAGACATTACTAATTTGTTTATATATCATTTGTGACTGCTTTTGCCCTACGATGGCAGAATTGCGTCCTTGCCTAAAATGATTACTCTCTGGCCTTCAAGCTAGAGAACCTAGAGTTTTCAGTTCTGCTGAAAGCTTTCACTCCTTCAACCTGTACGTGTTTATAGTGCAAATACATTTTTACATATATTGTTTCTAATTAATTTAAATTAAAAAGTTACTTCCAATTTCTAACTTTTACTATCTTTATGATTCACCTAGCATTTTCTCTACTTCTCAGTAGCATCTATGATCTCAAGGGTATAATGTGTTCTTGCTCTATTTAGAGACTATGGAGTCTTAGACAAGATGTCTCTCACATAGTAGTTATGAAGCAATTGTTTGTTTCACAAACAAATTAACAAATTCATAAATAAAAGAGAGTACATCAAATATTTCTTCCACTGTTAATGTTTCTGTATTGGAATTCCTAATGATATATGTCAAATTCTTTCAATCTACTGTGCAACTGCTTGCCTTCCAACTGCTACTCCCAATTTTTTTGTTAGTTTGTGCTGAGTTCTCAATGAACTCCTCACGACTGTCAACCAATTCACTGAATTTATCTTTGATCTCTATCCAGTCCAAGGTTTATCTTCATATTTTACTAATTAAATAACTATATTTTTTATTTCTAAGACAGTTGATTTTTAGTGTCATCTGTTTTATTTAATTTCTATCTACTTAAAAATAATTTTTGTTTACTTTTCAGAATTTAATTTATTTACCATTTTTGAGGACCTCAAGCAACTTAATTTGAAGTCATTTTTAGTATGTTTCATAATTTTCATTTTACTTTTGGGGAATTCATGCCCTAATCATCTCTTCTAGCTTTGCATTTCCACATGTATTTTTGAATTATGGTCTATTTGGAACAAGAAATTTTTCTTTTTCTTCATCTCTTCCTCTCTCTTATACTCATTCCAGTATTCTTTCTCCACAGCCCCATGCTCACCTCTCTTTCTAATGCTTTTGTAGTTGTTCCCACCTGGATCCTAGTGGAGAGTTACATAATTTCCTAGTGGTTCAGAGATTTTTCCTTTGATGATGTTGGGAATTCAGGCTTGCACAGTAGGTCATATCCATTTTTTTCCTCATCCTTAATCAGACAGCTCCTTGTAAACCATATATCATAAAGTGGTCAACATCAGATTCTTTTCCATAATCTTTGTAAAATATGTGAAGCTTGTATTTGTAACACAAACCCTTATTTTAATCAGTTTTCCTAACAATGGTCTCCTTACTTACAATGAACACATAATTAAATGCTCACCAGGAAACCAACTTTGATTTCTATTGCTTCAAGGCCAGTCTGCAGACAGTTTTGCGTTTATCTTCCATTTTTGACCCCTAGAGATATTTATTTTATGCTGGTGTCTGGTATGTCTTTCTGGTGATCTGTCTCATATTTTATCTATTATTTTTATATGTTTAGAGCTAAATAGGGACCTGAAAATAAGAACTACACCATCACCTAGAATTCCCAGGCCCCTGGAATTTTCTGAAGTTGGAAAGTCCTGCTGCTTCATGCCCTCAACCTGCTTCTTGCCCCATAGATATTAAGCATGAGGTACCTGCTAAGCCACATGCAGGATGCTTATGCTCTAGCTGAGGACAATAAAAGTCTAGAACTTGATAACTTCGTGGTTTCTTGGCATACCATCATAATCTCCCTCCATGACTGTGGCAGTTATTTCTCCACGTTGCTGGAGTGTTGACTCAAGACTGCTCACAGCCTAGAGTATTGAACTCTAGGAAGTTTCATTGACCAAATAGCACCCATATTTAGAGACAGCTCCCATCTAATTTCTGGTCAATGATGTGGGTAGATGGGGTACAAAGTGTCAGCCCTGTTACCTCAATTCTAGAGAACTCTGAAGGCCTATGATGGCTCCAAAGCTTTCCAAGCACCAGTTGCTCCTCTACAAGTGCATCCCTGTCCAGCTTCTTCCTTGGTCCAGTTTTGCCACCTTCACTTCCCTATCAGTGCTGTGGCAGTGCTGTGAGGAAGTTATTCTCCCCAGTAACTTCCTGCACAGCAAATCTAAATTGCAGAGTCAGTTTTCTGGCAACCCAACTTAGGACAGCAACTAACAGTGTAAGATATATATTCTCAAGTGTCAAATACAGACAGTATGCAACATAAGAATTAGAAAGAGGTTCATTTGGGTCAAAGATGTTGTAGAAGAAGTGAGACCTGGTCATAAATGATCAATTTAAAAGGAGAGGTGGAGTGGATACTTCTGAGGCTGGAAGTTTTATGTCTTCTTCTTCTGTCCCTTAGCTATCATTCTTCTATACATCCAAAGCATCATTTTTCTCTCTGGCACCATTTTTCTCTCTGATTATAGTGTCAACTTCATTGTAGAGAATGTTTTAGAAGAGATTGCAAGTTATTAACTAATAACATGTAAAGATCCAAATGGAGAGGGAGAAAGAAAAAACATTTTTTTGGCTCCAATAATATGCCAATAGAAATATTAGAAATAGAAAACTGAGCTTTTGCAAAAAGATTAAAAGATGGACTGCACTGAGGAATTTCAAGTTTCACTTGGAGACATGTAGTGAAAGCTTTTAGTCTAATTTGTGAAGGTAGGAAGAACTCTAAGGGGTAAATGAACTTGTCATTTATTCTTCTATTGACTTTTGTAGTGTTCCCAGAAGTCTTTCTGTGATTCACTCTTTTTAGCAAAAAATTGTTCTGAGGAATGCTGAAATGATGACTTCAGTGAGATTTCAAATGGAATATGTAGTATATGTGTATGCCTTCTCTCCATTTGTGTCAGTTTGATACTAATGGAATGGCCATTCTTCAGTCAAATGGTTAGTATTAGCAACTTCATATACTCAACTTAGAAGCTGGTCTGCTTACTTTATTTTAAACTCCCAGTATACTCTTTCCACCTAAAAGGTATCCATATTTAACCTCATTGTGAATTGAAAAGAAAAATCTCATTTGTATGTATCAACTTGCTTGTCATTTGCTCTATCTGGAGCATAAAATTGTGGGGAATCTTTTCAGTGTAAATACTTGTTCTCCAAGGTCTTTTGTTTTTCTGAGTACCATATATATGGTAATTCTACATGATCCTTCTAGGAGGTTTTTCTAATTAAGTTGTAAACAAATAATAAAGATATCTTTGGGGTGGGATGAAGGAAACTTTGAAATAAATATCTTTAAACTCTAGTTTTATACAAAATTTGAATTTAATTGATTAACTTCATCTATCAACCTATGTATACCTTTTGTGGTTCCATTTTTACCAAAGAGAAGATTACCATAAATTTCCATGCTCTTCTTTAAGATTTCTGGGATCTTGGATTGGGTTGCTTCTTAAGTGGAAATTTTCCGAATTAGCTTACAAATACTGACACAATAATGACAACCTTGGATCTTTTACATGTCACATTTAAAAATCATGTGAAACCTAGAGAATTCAAAACATTGGCTAAAGCAATAGCCTCTGAATTCTTTCAAAAGTATAACAGGAGAAGTTAGATTTATACCTATATTTAAAACGCAGTTCAACCTCCTAGCTATTAGGGGAATACAAATCAAAAGTACCGTGAGATACCACTTCACACCTGTTACAATGACTAATATCAACAAGACAAGTGATAGAAAGTGTTAGAGGGGTTGCGGAAAAAAGGGAACACTCATTCACTGCTGGTGGGAATGTAGACTGGTACAGCTACTATGGAAAAGTCTGGTGGTTCCTCAAAAGATTAAAAATAGATCTGTCATATGACCCAGCAACCCCTCTTCTGGATATGTATCCAAAAAACACAAAAACATGTATTCACAAAGATATATATGCTTCTATGTTCATTGAAACATTATTTACAGTGGCTAAGACATGTAGAGAATCAAGAGTCCTTCAATAGAGGATTAGATAAAGAATACATGGTACCTATATACAATGAAATACCACTCAGCCATAAAAAAAGGTAAAATACTGCCATTTGTGACAACACGGATGGACCTTGAGAATAGTAGGCTAGGAGAAATAAGTCAGTCAGAAAAAGCTAGGAACTATATGTTTTCATTCATACATGTGACATAAAATGAAAACTTATGGACACAGACAACAATGTGGTAGTTGCCAGAGGGAAGGGAGTGGGGGATTTGGAGGGGGGCCTAACATGTAGTGATAGAAGATGGTTTGACTTTAGGTGGTGAGCACACAGTGCTATATACAGATCTAGTATCATAGAAATGTACACTTGAAACCTATGTGACCTTATTAACCAATGTCATCCCAATAAATTTGATTAAAAATAATTTTAAATATTGTAAAAAAAACAGTTCTTGGATATAATCTATTAGTCAACAATAATTCATTTTTCAAGCTCTATTTGAGGAAATATATTACAATAAAATCAATGAATATAATCCAAGTTAAATTTTGTTGAAAAAATGGTACCTCATTTCCTTGTTATTTATTCCTTCTGGTAATATTAAATTTCCTCTACCTTGGCATTCTAATTATCATAGAAAATTTGGTACCATGTCATCCTGGCCACATATTGCCTATTTTATAAATATCTGGTTTATTTTTGCAAACCATCCAGAAGTTACCACTTATCTTTTTGATCCTTTTCAATATATGCCCAATTTTCCTATGTTTTAATTGTGAGTGATCATTTATTAGGTTACATGTTTTGGATAGTTTATATTTATTGTATGAATTAGAGTGAGTACTCAAAACACATGGACAACAAGATACCCTCAATTTTTTGTGTATACACAACATATTTCCCAAACCAGAAAAACACAAACCATTTCTAGGAATTCCATGAATTAATTACAGCATGACTGAGTATAATTAGGGGTGTCTGTGTGTGTGTAATCAAGTATCTTTTATTCATTTCTGTCCTGTTGCTCATCTTCTCTGGAGATCACCTTTGTGGCAGAGATCCAGCGTTATTCTTTTCTGTTTATTGAGCTAGTTTTTCATTTGTTAGATAGCTTATTTTTTCCCCTTGACTTATGGAGTAACCTTTGACATTTATCAAGTTCATATAATTTTTTCTGAGCTCTATACAGTGTTCCATTTGACTTCCCAGTTCCTGATTCTTTGTTTTTGTTTTAATTTATGGGCTTATAGCATACCTTAATGTCTGGTAGAACACACAAACCTAACCCATTTTTGGTCTTATTTCTCAAAATTTCAAAATTGATTTAGCCCTCCTACTTTGTTCTTCTTTCTCAAAATGCTGAGGCTATTCAGGGTCATTTATGTTTCCATATAAATTTGTGAAATGTTTGTTCTATATCTATGAAATATGTCATTGGTATTTAATAGGGATTGCATTGAATCTATAAATTGCTTTGGGTAGTATGGACATTTTGATTATGTTAATTCTTCCAATCCATGAATATGATATATGCTTCCATTTATCTGTGTCTTCCTTAATTTCTTTCTTCAGTGTTGAATAGTTTTTTGAGTATAGGTCTTTTACCTCCTTGATTAGGTTTATTCCTAGGAACTTAATTTTTCTTATTGCTATAGCAAATGGGATTTTTCCCTAATTCTGTTTCTGATATTACATTGTTGATATACAATAGTGCCTTTTATTTCTGAATATTGACTTTGTATGCCATTGTTTTGCCAAATTCATTTATTAAGTCAAGTAGTTTTTTGGTGGAGTCTAGAGGATTTTCTGTGTACACTATCATGTCACCTGCAAATAGTGATGGTTTTACTTCCTTCTTTCTAACTTGGATGCCTTTTATTTCTTTATTTTGTGTGTGATCAGTGTGGCTAGAGCTTCCTATATGTTGAATAGAGTGGTGAGAGTGGGCACCCTTGTCTTGTTCCTGATCTTAGTGGGAAAGCTTTTAGTTTTTCTCTATTGAGTATGATGTTGGCTATAGGTTTCTTGTCCATGGCTTTTATTACCTTGAGGTTTGCTCCCTCTAATCCTACTTTGTTGAGTATTTTTATCATAAATGAGTGCTGTTCCTTATCAAATGCCTTTTCTGCATCTGTTGACATGATCATGTGATTTTTGTCTTTGCTTTTGTTTATGTGATGTATTATGTTTATTGACTTGCAAATATTGTACCATCCTTGCATCCCTGGAATGCATCTCACTTGATCATGGTGTATGATCTTTTTAATGTATTGTTGGATGTACTTTGCCAATATTTTGTGGAGGATTTTTACATCTATATTCATCAGCAATATTGCCCTGTAGTTTTTTTTTTCTTTGTTGTGTCTTTATCTGTTTTTGGGATTAAGATGATGCTGATCTCATAAAAAGAGTTTGGGAGTCTTCCCTCTTCTTGGATTTTTTCGAATAGTCTGAGAAGTATAGGGGTTATGTCTTCCTTAAATGTTTTGTAAAATTCTCCTCTGAAACTTTCCAGCCCAGGGCTTTTCTATGCCAGGAATGTTTTTATTACTGCTTCAATTTCACTAGCTGTTATTAGTATGCTTGGGCTTTGTTCTTCTTATCGATTCAGTTTTGGAAGTTTATATTTTTCTACAAATTTGTCCATTTCACCCAGGTTTTCAAATGCCTGATATCAAACTATACTACAAAGCTACTGTAATCAAAACAGTCTGGTACTGGCATAAGACCACCCACATAGATCAATGAAACAGAATAGGGAGTCCAGAAGTACACATATATCTCTATGGTCGATAAATATTCAACAAAGTGGGCAGGAGCATAAAATGGAGTAAAAATAACATCTTCAGCAAATGGTGTTGGGATATCTGGACAGCTACATGCAATAAAATGAAACTCTACCACTAATTTACACAATACATACACAAAAATAAACTCAAGAAGGGTAAAAGACTTAAATATAAGTTGTGACACCATAAAAGTTCTAGAGAAGAACATTGGCAGGAATATATATTCCACATAGCAATATTTTCACTGATATGTCCCCTAGAGCAAGGAATATAAAGGAAAGAATAACAAGTGGAATCCTGGCTGGTGTGGCTCAGTGGATTCAGTGCCAGCCTGTAAACCAAAGGGTTACTTGTTCGATCCCCTGTCTAGGGCACATGCCTGGGTTGCAGGCCATTTCCCCAGTAGGGGGTGCCTGAGTGGCAACCACACATTGATGTTTCTCTCCCTCTCTTTCTCTCTCCTTTCCCCTCTCTAAAAATAAATGAACAAAATCTTAAAAAAAAAAACAAATGGAACTACATCAAACTAAAAAGCTTCTGCACAGCTAAAGGAAACATCAACAAAATGAAAAAGGAAATGACTGTATAGGAAAATATATTTGCTAATAATACCTTGGACAAAAGTTTGATGTCCAAAATATATTAAAAAGTCACATGACTCCACACCAGGAAGAGAAACAATCTAACTAAAAAATGGGCAAAAGATCTGAACAGACACTTCTCCAAAGCTGACATACAGAGGGCCTGGAGACATATGAAAGAATGTTCAGCATCACTAGCCATCAGAGAGATGAAAATTAAAACCACAATATGATACCACTTCCACTGGTCAGAATGGCCCTGATTAACAAATCAACAAACAGATGCTAACAAGGTTGTGGAGAAAAGGGAACCTAGTACACTGTTGGTGAGAATGCAGACTGGTGAAGCCACTGTGGAAAACAGTATGGAATTTCCTCAAAAAACTGGAAATGGAGCTGCCTTTTGACCCAGCAATTACATTGCTGGGATTATACCCTAAGAATCCTGAAACACCAATTCAAAAGAACCTATGCACCCAATGTTCACATCAGCAGTATTTACAATAGCCAAGTGTTGGAAACAGCCTATGTGCCCATCAGTAAATGAGTGGCTAAAAAAACTATGGTACATTTACACAACAGAATACTATGCAAGAGAAAGAAAGAAGGAACTCCTACCCTTCTCAACAATATGGATGGAACTGGAGAGCATTATGCTAAGTGAAATAAACCAGGTGGTAGAAGACAAATCCATATGATCTCACCTATAAGTGGAACCTAAACAACAAAACAAGCAAGTGAGCAAAATGTATCAGAGATACGTAAACAAAGCACAAACTGACAGTAAACAGAGAGGAGGCAGAAAGAGGGTAATGGAGGAAAGAAGGGGAAGGTTCATCAAGGAAAATATAAAGGACTCATGGACAAAGGCAACCAGGGAAAGAGGATTGAATATGGGAGGTGGGGATGGTAGGACTGGGGAGAGTAATAGGAGAACAATGAGGACAACTGTAATTGAATAGCAATGAAAAAATTGATTTAGCTCTTCATAGACTTTTATTCATCCACATATATATTGTAAATAAGTTTATTGACTTTCTCAATATATTGATATGTGTTTTGAAATATGTTTCTACTGCTACTGTTTTTGGAATTATATTAAATATATAGGCTAAATTTGGAAAAAAATTGACATTTTTATTGTTAAGTCATCTGATTCATGAATGTGACAAGTCTCATTTTTCATTCAGGTATTTTTATTTGTTTTACTGTTGAATTTTACAGTTTTGTTAACAAACGTCTTGTGTATTATTTTTTAAGGTTCATTCTGACTTACTTTAATCAGTTAAGGTTCAAGCTATAGGAATTGGCTTACTCTACTTATTAGGTATGCTGGCTAAGAAAGTCCAAAGTCCATAGGGCAGGCTGTTTTCAGGAAGTGAAAATCATCATCATGATCAAGCTGAAATTCATGGGCACAGGTTAAAGCTACTGTTCACAGGTGAAAGACTTTCCTCCCCCGCTCCCATGCTTGGATCCCCTGCCTAGTTTTTAGTCTTTCCAATTGATTGAATCAGGCCTGCCCAGCTTACCAGTGATAATCTCCTTACTTAAAAATATATCTTGCCATGTATAATGTGCATCCATATTTTTGACCCAAACTTTTAGGAACAAAAATCTTTTGTTTTAATTTTTTAATTCAATTTTTAATTTTTTTATATTTAGAAGCAAAACCAATTATCATATTCCACAGTACTATTTTGCATATGGATATTGTTATTGCTATCTAGAGTTATACTTTGTTGTGCTAATGCATAAGCACAAATAAAAGAATTAAAACATTTATATAAATACAGAATTAGTACTACCCATGTATAATGTGCATCCTTATTTTTCCCTCAAAAGTTTGGGCAAAAAAAAGGTGCATTATACATGGCAAAATATGGTAAATTAATTAGGATTTTTTTTATCACATCTGTAAACTTAGAGCAATATCTAGACTAGTATTTGATTAAATAACTGGGGACTATAGCCTAGTCAACTGCCACATTAACAAAACCATTACAATACAGTTTTGGTTCCTAATTTAAGTTACATCTTGTTTTTTTTCTTACTTGATTATTATTAATGTAGAGGAGCTATATTGATTTCTGTAAGATGACATTGTACCTGAATCATTTTCTTATATTTGTTCTAATAGATGGTTAGTTGACATTCTATATAGACAAATTCCACTGGATCATATTATGTAAATAACTGTAAATAACTCTAATTATTTCAACTCTTCATTTTTTTCTTACCTTATAACATTGACCAGTATACCTAGTAATATGTTAAGTGGAAACTATATCAAGTATCTTAGATCATTATCTGACATTAATGAGTTATATCTAAAATTCTACCATAAGTAGGATGTTTGCTTTAGTTATGATATAAATTCTTTATCACATTAAGAATATTTCCTTCTGTTCCTAGTTTTCTGATTGTTATTTTCATTTATTATGAAGAGATTTTGAACTTTATGAAATATTCATTATGTATCCATTGAATGAAGCAGGATTCAGACTACTAGTTTTTGACTTAAATATTTGTTAATCTTAAGCCACACTTGTTAATGTTTATCTACAATAACCCCTTGCTTATTATGATGAATTATATTTTCCTATGTTATTTCAGTTGGTTAGCAAAAATCTTTTTAATAATTTGTGTCTATTGTTATAAGTAAAATGGACTCATAATTTCCTTTTCTTTTCTATAGGTATTCAATTTTAAAATTAATGTTACTTTATCTTCTTGAAATGTTTTAGGAAATTTATCCTTTTCTCTATTCTCTGGAACTCCTTTTATTAGATAGGGATTATTTGTTCTTTCAAAGGTGGCAGAACTCCCTTATAAAATTTTCTGGGATACGGAATTTTTGTTACCACAAAAATGAAACCACAAAAGTTATGATAAATAGAAAAGGATGTTTCTTTTACATTGAATTTTTAATCTATGTTAATTGTATAATTTTACAAAGGAAATAAGATAGCCTTCATATTTTGACTAATAGGTAAGAGAGTAATTGTTATACTTCATATACTTTTGAGTCAGTTTACATAATGGATTATATAGAAACATGCTTTATGTGGAATTCTACAAAGGTGAGAATGGGTGTGTTTCATCCTCTCACAATCTCTGTGCTTTTATCTCCTAGGACATACAGGACGGTTATTAAAGTCTCTGTGCTTCACCAGTCTTTCCTTCCTGTTACTACATATCATTTTTCATATCACATTGGCTAGTCTTGAAGCTCAACACCGTATTGCACCTGGTTACAACTGTGAGTACTAATTATATTTCATATTATGTATGTGCATAATAAAGCTATATGTCATAACTCTCATATAAATCTATGTAATAATTAATTATATTATCAAATTCATAGAAATTTTTGGTCATTTTTAAACCCAATATATTATACATACATATAAATAAACTTTGCTATGGAGAATTAAGTAATACTAGCGAATTAATTAATGAATCTTCAATATATTGAAGATTCAATTGGATATTAGACTCCATTCTGTATGTAAGACATTATTATTGAGCATAAGCCAAAAAAATCAAGATTTACATACAGTCCTTAGAATTCACAGCACAGCTAATGAGACAAGACATGTACAATTTTAACATCATAAATAAAAATACAAAAGTAGAATGTCATTATAGTATTGGCTTAAATCCTATTCTGAAGCATAGTATAAATAAGTTTATATATCTTTATGGAGAAAATGTAATGACACATATAGTTTCTTTTTCAAATTGGGAATTCTTTGTTTTTATTCATAGGAAAATAACATTATATATATGATATTTTAAAGTTATGATAGTAAAAATTCAACACATACATGCTTTATCTAGGTAGTATCATCTTTCCAAAATTAACTTGCCTTCAAATAAATTGTACTTCAGTTTTTGTGGGATATGTGATTGTGATTTGAAAAAAAAAAAAGCATTTCAAGTAGAAGGAATACAATTCATAGGTTTTAAGTTAAACCTCAAGAAACCCTGAGAAGTCTGAAATAAACTATAATAATGGTTTTAAATTGTCCATTTTTCTTTGAAGAACTCATTTGTCAGTTTCCTGATTTTCCGTAGGTGCAAACATAAGTAATTTGAAGTAAACCTAAACTTCTTTGTAAAATATAAAAGAAGTCAAAATTCTTTATGAATCAATGAGTATTAACATATACATAGTAAGAGATTCTTTAGTAAAAACAAATTTATAAACTATTCAGTATCTCTCACTGGGTAACTTTATAGAGCTAAATTTTACAGTTAAAATTAGTATCCATTTTGGCTATTTTATTGAGTTCAGAGTGACTTGGATAATGATACTTATCAAAATGATTTTTGATTTAAGATATGTCTATTATTTTAAAAATTGAGATATAATTTACATACCATAAAATTCACCCACTTAAATTATATTATTCAGTGGTTGTTAGGTTGTGCAATCATTACCACTATCTAATTCCAGAACAATTTTATCACTCCAAAAAGAGACCCAGTGCCTATGAACAGTTATTCCCCATTTCCTCTTCTGCCTCTATTAGATTTACCTATTCTGGACATTCTATCTAAACAGAATTATTTGTGTCTGGCTTCTTTCATTTAGCATAAAGTTTTCAATGTTCATCCATGTTGTAGCATGTGTCAGTACTTCATTTCTTGTCATGGCTAAATAATATTCCATTATAAAGATGTGGTTTTTTGAATGTTTACAAAAACTCACTAGATTTTTAAAAACTTGATAAAATGTAGCACTTAAATGTAAGTGGAAATTATAGTGATAAAGAGTATTTATTACACTTGGCCAGGTTCAAATCGTTTTGGACTTAGAAGAAATGATATCAGTGATATTTTATAGTGCTTCTCAATCAAAAATCCTTTGCAAATTTTTAGATAAGCCATTCCCAGAACCATAAAGAAGAATTTTGAACCATAAGTGTTATCTGAAGGAAAGTCTATTTTATGAATAAAGAGTTCTTCACCACTGAGAGTTTTTAATCACAGGTACATTACAAATCACTGGACTTTAAAAAAGATTTTATTTATTTATTTTTTTTTTAGAGAGGGGGAAGGAGGGAGAAGGAGATGGGAAGAAACACCAATGTGTGAGAGTAAAGAACCTGCAAGGCAGGCATGTGCCTGACTGGGAATCAAACCAGCAACATTTTACTTTGTGGGAAGATACCCAACCAACTAAACCACACTGGTCAGGGCCCAAGCCATCAGATTTTTATATTTTGAGTTTATAAGTATATGTCTTGCCTGTTTTTACAAATAGTTTTAGGTGCTAAGTGATAATGTAGCAAGGATTTACTGGAAGCATCTAGATTAGGAAGTGAAATTCATCATTTCTCCTGACTCAAAAAATCTAGGTATTTCTATTTTTATTCAAAATGGTGATTGTCCACAATTTTGGAAGAGTCAAAATAAAAAACAATATAAGATTGCAATGTTAAAACAATGCCTCTTTTTTTACCTTTATGAATGTATTTATTCTCTGTAACTTCTCTATAAGGTACAGACAGAGACAGACAGACAGAAAGACATATAAACTTTAACATACAAACACATGTAAGTTTGTTCTTACATTGTCTCCTCCTTCTCAGGCAAGGATCCAAATTACCTAGATACTTTGGGTAGGCCCCACATTCACATCATGAAGTTTGTTTCTCAGGGATGAAAAGTGGAGGCCATCTCAGATGCAGTCAGAACTGACCTTTTGATATGCCTCTTCCTAGGCATTCCTTGCAACCTAATCCTGAGGAGTTAGATCTGCCTCTTCCAATTCATAGCCTAAATATTTGGGCTTCTAGATACCAAGATATTTTAATGCTTCTCTCAAAGATATTTTGATTCATGCACATTGCCCTCTACTACTATTCTTCACCACAATATCTCTTAACATGTCTAAATCTAATATATCATCCTACCTTTCTTTTTTGACACTCCCATACAAAAACTCTTCTGTTCCACAAACAGCCAATCTAATAAAGTCATAAGAGAAATGTTATTTCTACCAAGACAGATTCTAATTTGAATTTTATCTCTACAAAAGTTAATGTTCCAGTTTGAAATATTGCTAGTAACCTACAGAGAAAGGATGTGCTGAAGATTGAATTAGAAAAAGAATTTGAGCTCTTCACTTCCAGCCATAAGCACCTTGAAAGTGAGTTTACAGAAGTCATAAATGTATTCTGAAAAAAATGAGTGATACATACAACAGCACTGGCTCATTGGGCATTAGAGATTTGGGGGGGTTTAGTTTCATGTGCAGCATTTAAAAGTAATACATTCTTGAAAATGGATAAAAGAAAAGGGCAAACAAACTTCAGAGCTTTGCAAACTACTTTAGTCCAAGATGGACACAGACCAGGTTTTCAGCCTAGAGCATTTTTTTAATGATCCAGTTATATAAAATCCTGAAAATACTGTTAGAGTGGGTAATGGAAACATTGACTTTTAATTTAGAGTTGACTTCAACTCACTAATGTTATTGTTTCTTGAGCGTTTGGAGTTTCAATTATACCACCAGCATTGTAAACAAAAACTCAGTTATTTTGATACTCTACATTGGAAGTGTAGCCTTTCTTGGCATTGGTAGATGTAAAGTAGCAAAATTTCAAATAAAAAGACAAAAGTATCTTGGCCAGTAGTGTTGTACATTTTGGATGCTTTCTGTATGTTTAAGACATTGGTAAATTAAAGTGAAATAACCCAGACAGGTCAGGTTTCCCAATCATATTCAAGTGGTATTCAAATTCAAGACCACCAAGTATTCATTTTATATGTGTTTAATTTTGTTTTCCTAACTGCTCCTCTCCCTATTTAAGGTTCACATACCCTCACCCTTATTTTGGCAAAAGCTCTCAGTATTCCCCAGGAATCTAAGACACATGTTTGGGGGACAACAGTAGCATTTATAAATATTGAGTCATTGGAAGTTCTTGTTCCCCCAGAGCCCTGTGAATATTAACTGGCAGTAGTAAAGATTTTCTCAAACCAGGCTATTTAGTTTTTGACTAGCTGGCAGGTTTGTTAAAGGTGCCATTGTGCAGAACTGAAACTTAACACACCTCTCCCTCTTTCTTTCTCTTTTTTATTTCCAAAACGGTACTCTTATAGGTAAGTGAGGAAATCGATGGGGCAGGGGAGAACTCTGTAAATTTTCCTCAAACATATGTTGTACCGCTTACTAAAATATTTTTATTCCATCAAAACTATACTATTTAAACAAATGTAAACCCAGTTCCAATTATGTCATTACAGATTCCATAGAAGTAGTTTGTTTGACTGAGTGGTGGATGTGTGGCAATGTTAGGGAAATTTCAAGTCCAGTCTGGATTCTTCTGCTACACCAAAGCATGCTATTGATTGAAAGAAACTTTTGAATTGAAAACTATAAAGGAAAAATTTGTGGTGATAATAACTATTATTTGTAGAGCATCTACCAACTGTAGGGCCCCAGGGATGATTATATTGCTTTTCCAATTAATTACTATGCTTTTCTAGTTACAAATTTGTTTTAAGTAGGATATTCCATACATATGATCCCATGACATTTTTAAAATGGGAGTGGGTTGGGCTGTGCAGATGAACAGCTGTGCACTGCCTGCAGGCCTAAGGAAATGAGTGGGAGCTTCAGGCTGTCCTAGGCGCTGATGTCTGGCTGGGGTCCCTCTTCCAGGCTGGATCCAGCTGGAGAAAGAGGAATCATTTTATTCCTACAAAAAGGATTGTCAGCTCACTAAGACTTATACCTGTAGGGCTGTGCTTTTTATGATCTCTCTCTCCAATGAACTACCTTTATTTTGTATAAACACAGTGCCCAGTCTGCATGCCATGTTGAGGTAGGGATGAGGGTAGTGTTTAAAGTAATTAACAATGAAGAAACAAGGCTCTGTGAGTTGCCTGAAGCTACCAAGTGTCTGAGCTGGGATGTGAGCACTGATGTCTCTGAGTTTCCACTTTCTTTCCTATTCTTTGTGGTACTCTATCACCTATTTAGGATTTGTTCCACATTGCATTTTCTAGGACTTTGAATTAATATAGTTTCAAAAGACTTAAGTAAGAGTTTCTGGTATTTAGTATTCTGGTATTTTCTTTTGTTTGAATATTGTCCTAATAATGAATTGAATATTTCAATTGCAGCATTTATTGTTAGATTAGTTTTCTCCTGATGGTCTGCTGCTTTCTTCCAGTTTGGGGGAGAGACATCTAGAGTATCAACTTTTCTCATTCTAACAGCGTAGAGAACTTGATCCAGAAGCCCACTGACCAAGAGGTTATTATACGCCTTAATTGTACTTAATTCTAATGCTCTGCTACTGTCAAAACATATGAAGTTCCCAATGCTAAGCCCCAAGGTATGACACAACAACATGTGACCTGGTGGTTCAGCATCCCATTCCAATGATTGTCAGGTGGAACCAAAGAGTAAGCCAATCTGGTAGACACTCTGCTTTTCAGTGCTAGTGGCTTGTCTTTTCACACACAGACAGAAATTCATCCCAAGCTTTGCTCATCATTAATTGTGGTAATTAGAGATGGACCCCTAGATTTTCAGCAACCTGATGGATACATCCTCATAAAATTATTGCATAGCTAAGGACATTCTTTATTTTTATGTTTCATATCTGAAACAGTCCTGTGGAGGAAAGAGTTAGTATTTATGGACTGAGAGATAAAATATGGAAAAGGAAACTAGACCCACACTTGCTTTAAGAGTTGTTTTTTGAAATCATTTTCTGCTGCCTGCTTTCTTATGAAATTTGGTTTGGAGGCTCTGTGAGGCAGCTTCTAGGAAAGCCTTGATGCTTCCCATCTCTCTTCTCCTCTCCCTTGCTAGCTTCCTCAAAACAAGTACTACCCCCTTGATTCAACAATTTAAAAACAAAAGAAGCAAGAAAAACCTGTTGCAAGTTGTAATTCCCCTGGTCATCTGTTTCAGGATGAAGACAGTAGTCTGATTTCTTTCTTAACTACAATAGCCTAAAAGCATCTGAATCATATGTATACCTTCCGATTACATTTATAATAAGCAAAATTAGCCTTAAGTGTTATTTCCTTCAGCCCCTGATGATTGAAGCAAATGCTTTTTCCATGTACCAACACACTTAGGCACATACCAACCACATTCAGCCCTGTGGGCAAGGCTCCTCCAGCCTAAGACTGGTTTATGATCAGAAGATTGGATGGAAAGCATTGCTGCATGAGAGCCCTGGTAACATGATATTGGATAGAGTCTATTTTCTTGAAATAAAGAATATATTCAGTTCTTACAGGCAAAAGCTAAACTCAGGCAAAAGGAAAAATTGAGGGGGTGGAATCATGAGGAAGAGAAACCCCATCAAGATGAGAATCTCTTAGGCCAGTGCCTTGCTAATATCTTGATTTTGGATAGTTATATAGGAAAGCTTAGTTTATATAGCGTTTTTCTAATAGAATATCTCATTGTGAGAAATATTTTTCATGAGAATTTTTTATGCTGTCCAATATATATGTAAATTTAGGACCTTATGTGACTGTGGCAAGTTACTCATCTATGTCTCATTTTCTTTACTGTAAAATTAAGATAAGGATAGTCAGTCATCTCAAAGTGTTACGGGCATTGAGTTAATACAGGCCATGCATTTAATAGTGCCTGACCCATAGCAAGTGCTCAGTAAGTATAAGCTATTGTTATGGTTGTTGTTGCTATTATTATTAGAGAAGTCATATTTCTTGCACAAGGTCACACACTACAAGATGACAGAAACAACTCAGAACCAAATTTTACCTCCAAATCATATGCAGTCACTTGTTGATACTTGAAAATTATGAAAAATATGAAACATGGTACCAATCTTTAACTTGGTTTCTTACTAATTCTTATATTTGGGTTTATACCAGCTCTGTGTTGTGCAAATGAAATCCCAGATAACAGGGTGAAATGGTGCTGATTGGTTGATGTCAATGAAGTGTATCTTTAGTGACCCTACACTCTCCTTCAGTACTTTTTTCCTCATCTTCAGCACCTTCTCCACTGGGAATTTTCACCCTACTTGTTCCATGGCTTCAGTGTCAGGTCTTGTCTGGATTTGTGAATACATTTTGTTTCTATCCTCATTCTCTTATGGGCCTCACAGCTTTTCACCCATGCTATGCATTGCCTTCACAGAGGAAAATACAATATTATTCCCTATTTATTACCTTTTCTATAATATAGAATTTTAAAAGAAAGCAATAAAGGATGGAAATATTAGGAAGAGAAGGGGCTAGTGTATATGTATGTGAAGTTAACTAACCCTTTATATATACCTCACTTTAATCCTTACTGTGTCTCTTAAAAAGTAGTAGCTTTCTCTTCCATATTATTGAGAGGGTAGTGAAGACTAGAGGCAGGAAGTATCATACCTTAGGTTACTTGATTGGTGGCAGAACCAGAATTCAAATTGAGGTCTCTTGGCCTCCACAACCCACATTGTTTCCAGTATATTAACCAGCCTCATGAGATGTTGGGTAGAACTTTATGGAGAGATTGGTCTTCAGATAACTAGATTTTTTTTAAAGATTTTATTTATCTATTTTTAGAGGTGGAAGGGAGGGAGAAAGAGAGAGAGAAGCATCAATGTGTAGTTGCTGGGGGTCATGGCCTGCAACCCAGGCATGTACCCTGACTGGGAATCGAACCTGCGACACTTTGGTTCGCAGCCCGCACTCAATCCACTGAGCTACGCCAGCCAGGGCAGATAACTAGATTTTAAAGAATAGGACATGCAAATTTGGGGGATGTGCTGTGTAATAAGATAATTAATCTGATATGCTAAATATAGGTAAATTGTTCACAGTTGATAGTTAGTGTACTTTACTTGGTAAATATTTGTTATAAACCACTAAAAAATAATATCTTCACCCCAAGAGACAGAAATGGGACACTACAGGAGCTGCCTGGCTGCATGCATGGATTAACATTTACTGCTGGGTTGTGTCCTAGTCCTGCCTGATTCACTTCCCTGCTGACACTGCTTTGGAATGGGTGTAGACAATTGTTCTGCCGCAGGCCCTGTGTCAACTTGCCAACCACCAAGGCCTTCTGGCTTGTGAGTAGTTTTACTCTGCATTTTTAAAGCCTGAGAAAATTGGAGATATTTTATCCTGAAGATGTAAGTCAGTTAACAAATCACAAAGAGTGTGTGGGATGTCTTTTGGTATGTGGAAATCTTTGAAATTTGAAACCCTAAAATCTGGATCTTACATATATATAGTGTAATCCTTTCTCTACCCACCAGTATTTCAAATATTTGAAGTATCTGTGATACCACATCTAAGTCTTTTGTTTTCGGATACATCCTGATTTCCTCTCCTCTGCTATCTGCTCAGCTCCTCAGTGTTTTTTGTGGATGATCAGCTAAGAGAGCATCAGTGTCTTATCTGGTGGGATAGGTATGGCCCATTAATGCCATACATCATCGGGCTGTGACTTTCCTTGCTCTGGTAATTATCCTTCCCATCAGTTAAAATTGTATGTTTATCATATAGATCTTTTCTTACCTGAAATATCAAACCTATTGCTTGTGACATCCTACTTCTTAAGACAGATGTGCTCCCATCTTTGCTTTGGGATTTTGATTCTACTGATGTGTACAGCCTCTTTCCTTACCATATAGCATTTTAATCTCATCCCTAAATGAAGTAAAATGTTTATAGTTCCTGACAGATCAAGCACTCCAACAAATCTTTTTAACAATAGCTCACACATGGCTTCTCCTTGTTTGTTCATTGTTTTTCTTTTATACACAAAATCTTTTTGGTTCTAACTTTTGCTCTAAATGAGTATTGATAATAGTTTCAGTGTATAATTGCCCATGATGGACCAGGGTATTTATAATATCTTAATTTTGCCTCATAGTTCTGAAAGGTACTAGATATTTTACTCATTGCAGATAAAATAAAGAGCCACAAAGGAGTTAAGTTCTGATTAGACAAAAAAGTGATAATAGCATGCAACATCACTAAGGAGGATGCTGGCTCCCTGTGCCTGCTATGTGGCTGTGTGCCGGTCAGGTCAGTGGGCTGATCTAGACAGGGAAACAAGAGGCCCGAGGAAGGTAGGAAGGTGACCTCAGTAGCTTGATTTCTGTCTTTGACTTCTAAATCCTACAATCTTCTTATTTCTTGCTCATATCTTTGGTCTTGCTATTCCTCTGCGAGAATGTTCTTACCCATACCACCTGTCCTCCCCTCCTTCAATAGACCCATTCAGTACTGACTGCCTCCTCCAGGAGACCTGAGCTGACAGGTCATGTGCCTTTGAGCTCCCCAAATACTCTATGCATTAGTCATTGAATATTTCCTACTAAGTTATAATTACTAATTTTATATATTCTTTCATTAGAATATGGTCAGATTGAAGGTAGAAACTATAGTGTTTTATTTATTTTTGTAACCTAAGCACCTACCACAGATGCCCATGGATAGTATCCTGCCCAATATTTTTTGAAGAATGAATAAACTAGTTAATAGCAGCAAAAAAATGTGACAAAGATGAAACTGGATGACTCTCTTATGACCTGTTTAAAGTGGATGGCTCACCACTCAGCTCCATGGCTGGGCTGAGCCACCAGTGAGAACAATCATGGTGTGCTGATAGCACCTCTCTGTCAGGAACCTGTTCCCCTCTCTATGCCCTCCAGGTGCCTACTGAAAATCCTACTGATAGTTATTGCCATTTTCCCCCTTTTTATTTTCTATTTGAATTTTTTTTCTATCCTTACCTGAGGATATTTTTTTTTCATTGGAAGGAAGGGAAAGAGAGATATCCATGTGAAAGAGAAACATCAATTTGTTACCTCCCATACACACTCAGACCAGAAATTGAACCCACAACCTTTCACCTAAGGGACAATGCTCCAAACAACTAAGCCACACTGACCAGGGCTCCCATTATCAGTTCCTGAGGAAATATGAGAATGACCATTTATATGAGGGCTTTTACTTCTCTTTAAAAATTGTATATTAAGAAAGTTGGTATTTGATTTCCTTTGTGAATGAAAAATTGGATTTCATTTGGATTTGGGGAAATTAGGAATGAAAACAGAAAGACAAAGCAGGAAGTGGCCAGGATAGAACAGGAGGAAGGAAGTTGTGAGGGGTGGGTGTGCTTTGTCAAGACAGTCTCATTAATAACTGGGGAGGGAAAGAAAGCCTGCAAGTGAAAAATAGTCATGCCATTCTTCTCAAGCTCATCTGCTCACCACCAGTCCTTGCTGTAAGATAAATCATAATGCAGGGAATTTAAAATGATTTGGGATCGATTGTGTTTGCTTAAATACCAATTACCCTAACCTCAGTTGCATGATGCAGCATTCCTAGTGTAAATTATTTACCATAAAAGCACTAAGGTGAGTCTGTGTGGTATGGGAGTAAACTTAACCTCAAAATTATGGACTGACAACATAAAGCTATAACTGTGTGTTTTCATACTCCTGGTATAATGGAAGGGTATTTCAAGGGCATAATGGAGGCAAAAAACTTGAGCCATGTATAGTCACCACATTCCAGAAAATAATAGTATGACACACTTTAGTTATCCTTCAGACTTACAAAACTGATTTATATTTTAGGAGTTAAGTATGTGGATTCATCAATGGAAACCATTTCTTTCTTAAAATAGGAGTTTGGATTTAGAAAATCCCTCTTGATTTCATGCAGTAAAAATGTATTCAGAGATGTGGAAGACTGACAAAAATGTGCTAATATAATTTATCTCTTACATTCATTTTTAGAGACATTTAAACATTTCCTGAGATTCCCATTGCAGGATATGGATATACAAGGTGGGGCAAAAGTAGGTTTACAATTGTGAGTACATGAAACACAGAGAGTTCATTCTTGTATTATTATTTATTAAATATTATATTATTTTCCATACAAACAACTGTTAACCTACTTTTGTTCCACCCATAATATAGAATATTAATATTAAAGATATTACTATAAAATGTTATAATACACTTCAGGACATAAGTTTTACACATTGCTTTATTATTTATTTTTTGAAAAATAAAAAGTATTTGCTTTGCAAACGTGTGTCACATTGACAATTATGATTTCACATGCTTTTCTTTTATTGCCTTGCATTGTTATTTAGTATATAACCTCCAGTTTTTAAACAGGTGATCGTTTTTGCAGAGCCAAAGAAGAAACAGTGGAACTCAATGGAGTGAGATGTTATGACTGATTTCCAAAAATTTTCATGTGGTAGTTGCAACATCCCCAATGCCAATGGATAATAATAAAAACCAAAGTACTCATGATATATGAATTACATTAATCAGATCAAGACAGATCATGCACAGGTTTCTTTCTTACTAGTTTTGCAGAATCAGGAGCATGAGACTTTCATTGCAATCTTGTGTTTTTTAAATTTTATTTTAAGTATATTTTATTGATTGTGCTATTACAGTTGTCCCAATTTTTTTCTCCCCTTTACCTCCCCTCTGCCCTGCTCTCCCCCACCTTCAAGCATCCTCTGCCCCCAGTTCACGTCCATAGGTTGTACATGTAAGTTCTTTGGCTTCTCTATTTCCTATACTGTTCTTAACCTCCCCCTGTCTATTTTATGCCTAACACTTATGCTTCTTATTCCCTGTAGCTTTCCCCCATTCTCCTCCACCACCTCTCCACTGACAACCTTCCATGTGACGTCCATTTCTGTGATTTGGTTCCTGTTATTATTGGCTTAGTTTTTGTTTTTCAAGTTCAGTTGTTCATAGTTATGAGTTTGCTATCATTTTGCTGTTCATACTTTTTGATCTTCTCTTTCTTAGATAAGTCCCTTTAACATTTTATATAATAAGGGCTTGGTGATGATGAACTTCTTCAACTTGACCTTATCTGGGAAGCACTTGATCTGCCCTTCCATTCTAAGTGATAGCTTTGCTGGATAGAGTGATTTTGGATGTAGGTCCTTGCCTTTCATTACTTTGAATACTTCTTTCCAGCTCCTTCTTGCCTATAAGGTTTCTTTTGAGAAATCAGCTGATAGTTTAAGGGAATTCTTTTGTAGGTTATTCTCCCCCTTTCTCTTGTGGTTTTTAAGATTCTCTTCTTATCTTTCATCTTGGATAATGTAATTATGATGTACCTTAGTGTGTTACTCCTTAGGTCCAAATTCTTTGGGACTCTCTGGGCTTCCTGGACTTCCTGGAAGTCTATTTCCTTTGCCAGATTGGGGAAATTTTCCTTCATTATTTGTTCAGATAAGTTTTCAATTTCTCTTCCTTTTCTCCTTCTGATTCAGATAATTGGAGCACTTAAAGTTGTCCTAGAGGCCCCTAAGCCTCTCCTCATTTTTTTTAATTCATATTTCTTCATGCTGCTGCAGTTGGATGTTTATTTCTTCCTTTTGTTCCAAATCATTGATTTGGGTCCCAGCTTCCTTCCCTTCACTGTAGGTTCCCTGTATATTTTCCTTTGTTTCACTTTGTGTAGCCTTTATTTCTTCCTTCATTTTGTGACTGAGCTCAGTCAATTCTGTGAGCATCTTGATTACCAATGTTTTGACTCTGCATCAGATGGGTCATCTATTTCCTCATCACTTAGCTCTTTTTCTGGAGTTTTGGACTGTTCTTTCACTTGGGCCATATTTCTTTGTCTTGGTATACCTGTTATTTTGTAAGAGGATGGGGCCTTAGGTATTTGCCAGGGTGGGGTAACCCTCTTTGTTGAATTATGGCACTGTCTTTGGGGATGGGGTCAGAGAGGGAGCAATGCTGCTTGCCTACTCCACTCTAGCCCTGCTTTCCAACAAACTCTCCTATGTGACTGGGAGTTTCTCCTGCCATGGCAACACCCACAATATTTTACAGCTAGAGGTTTTGAGTCTTTAGTGTCCCAGCCAGCCAGCCCTGCCTCACCCACTTGGTCTGCTGTCTTGCCACAGGTCCTGTCTACCTGGCAGTCCGTTTCTGCCCCTTGTCAGGTCTGAATGAATGTTTAACTCCTTGTTTGTCAGAGTTCCATGCAGTTTGATTTTCTGTCACTTCTGGTTATTTATTGTTTTTAAATTGGTTGTTATCCTTCTTTCGGTTGTAAAAGAAGTGAAGTGTTTCTACCTATGTCTCCATCTTGGGTGGAACGAAGGGGTAATGTCATTGCAATCTTGTGTTTATTTTTATAGGTACTCCTCAAAAAAGATTATCCTGTATTGATTTCCTTAAGAAATTTGAAAGAATGTTATGTTTAAATTATAATGATGATTATATGTTGTATTGTTCATTTTTAAATTTATTTTTCCATAAAGTAGATACTATAACCACCACAAAGAAAATTAGTTTTAATTTTGTTACATATTAGTTTATTTGATAACTGCTTATTAAATGTCTACTGTGTGCATTCACCCTGTGCTGAGCACATAGCAGCCAACAGACATCACAGTCCCTGCCCTTGCAAACTTTACAGTCTACTGTTGGAAGGTGGAGGCAGACAAGTAAAGGAAACACAGTAATAGAGTTTGATATAGCACTATTATTGAGAATGCACAAAGAACAGTGGAAATATACACAATAGGTACCTACATCAGTCTGGGGTAGAAGACTCCCTAGAGGAACTAATAGTAAAGCAGAAACCTGAAGGAAGAGTATATGTAATCTTGCCTAAGAGAGTGGAAAGACTATTCCCCTCGAAAGGCAAAGAAGGTACAAAAACTCAGAAGCAAAAGAGATCACAGCATATATGAAGAATTGAGAGAAGACATTATAACTGGAGTTTGGAATGTGAGGTTAAAAGTAGCTAAAGTGGATACAAAGAGTTAAGTAGTAGCCAAAGCACAAAATGCTGTATAAACCAATGGGTTGTAACCTTGGTTGAAAGTAGAATAACCTGCGAGGTTGCTTTGTAAAATATTCATACCTGGGCTTCACCCCCAAATCTACTGAAACTAAGTCTTTTAGACAGGACCTGAGCACTACTATTATTTAATGCTATACTGCTTTAATGCTATTAATAACTGCTATACTGATGATTTAATCTGTACACAATATTGAGCATTTCTAATATAAACTATATCAAGAACCATGGGTTTTCCTTATGGGTAATGGGGATGTTTTGACAACTCTTAAGCAAAGGAGAGAAATGTTTAAGATTTGTGCTTTAAAAGAATGCACACTGGCCTCCTGTGTGAAGAGTGGATTGAAAATGGGGAAGACTGAAAGCAGGAAACCATTTTGTATGCTCTACCAGTATTCCATGAGAAAACAATGATGCCGATGATAGTGGAGACAAGTGAAGACAGTGGAAAGATATTAAGGAGGAGGGATCAGGGATTTGGTGAATGAGTAGCTTAGGAGTGGGATGTTAAGGAATGAGGTAATGATACCTAGGTTTCTGCCTTGAGGAGCTGGAGAAGAACAGTGTGTTTTATTGAAATAGGAGATAATGAATTCCAATGGGAAGGACAAAGGTTTGGGCTTAATTTCAGATGTCAATAAGAGACCTGGTTGAATATTTTCATTTTTGTGTATTACATTTCATATGCCATATATACTTTGATTTATATTATATAATTATTAATTAATCCATGTATGCATTCATTCACAAACATTTATTGATAATCTGTTATGCAGTAGACACTGTTTTAGATTTGGGCTACTTTAGTGAATAAATCAAGGATCCCTGCCCTCATGGATCGTACGTGTCCTTAAATCCATGTCCCTATGACTGGCATCAGACCTGGATCACCTGGATGAAAACCAGAACTCTATTACTATGTGTTATGTTTCCACATAAATATTTATAAATATTTTATTTATTATACAATCTTCTCTCATGTTGATACACAAAAATGTTGCAAAATTTTCCTTGATCTCTGTTGTTTAACATTATTGTGAGCATTTATACATTGAAATCTGTTGTTTATTTATCTAGGATAAAATTGTAGGAATAGATTTGCTAGGTTAAAGAATGGAATATTGTAAAATTTTTAGAACATATTATTATTGTCCAGTTCATTCCTGCTTTTTGTCTCTCACACAAGATCCATGCACTAAATCAGTTACACCTGGTTGGACAAGGAAATAAAAAACATTTGTTAAAGAAAAAAAATGAATATTATTTTCCCTCTTCCTTTACTGACCATACTTGTCATCAATGTGCTTATACCTCTTGGAATGCCACCTTTAACAAGAAATAAATGATGGAATGGATGATGGATGCATGGATGGATGGACAGATGGAGAGACAGATTTTCAAAATGCTTCATAAGCTTCAAAGCCTAGGGACCCCATGAAGTCTCAAAAAAGTCTTCACTCACAGCCTCATCCTGATGTATGAAATAGCTGAAGAGTACATAAAAATTCTCACCATCAATAGTTATTAAGGTCATACAAAGTAAAACTGCAATGAGATACCACCTCACACCCACTAGAATGGCTATAATTAAAAAGATAATAACAAATGTTGGTGAGGTATGGAGCAATTGGAATCCTTGTACATTGCTGGAGGGAATGTAAAATTGCGCAGCATTTATGGAACACCATTTTGTGGTTCTTCAGAATATTAAACACAGATCTATTATATGATCTGGAAATTCTACTCCTAGGTATATGCTCAAAAGAATTGAAAACAGGTGTTCAAACTGATACTGACAAATGTTCACAGAAGAAAATTATTCATAATAGGTGGAAACAACCCAAATATCCATCAAAAGATGAGGGGACAAGCAAAATGTGATATATTACATGTGGCATATACATAAATGGGATCTATGTATATAAATGTGATATATATGTATGAATATTATTCAGCTACAAAAACAAATGAAGTTGATTTAAACTACAACATGGGTTAACCTCAAAACATTATCTAAGCGAGGAAGCCAGACAAAAATGTTCAAATATTATATGATTCCCTTTATATGAAGTATCCAGAATAAGCAAATACATAAAGGCAGAAAGCATATTTGTGGTTGCCAGAGGCTATAAAGAGGGAACAATGGGGAGTGACTATTTAATGAGTATGGGGTGTTCTTCTGGGGTGGTAAAAATGTTTTGGAAGTAGATAGAGCTGATGGTTATATAACATTATAATTATACTAAGTGCCACCGAATTGTTTATTTCAAAATGTTAATAATATGGTACATGAATTTTATCTCAACAAAGGAAAAATAATTAAAAAATGTTATCATATTTACTAAAATCTCATCAGCATATGAATAAAGTACTTTTGCAACTTAGTAGAATTTAAATAACCCAGTGTTTTTCTTAAAATAATTGCTAGTGTAAGCAAATATTTTTCATTATGTACACTAATTATATTTATTTTTGTGGAAGACTTGCTCATATAGTTGCCTATGTTATTCTTTGTAAATATATTTCACAAGGTTGATTTCTAAAGTTGAGTTTTGTTAATTGTATTACATTGAGTTTTTTCATTTGTATTGTTATCAATACTATTCATCAATTCATCAATACTATTTTCCCTATTGCTTCAATGCTGTAAATTTACAAAGTGAATATGTATTTTATTCTATTTTTGTTGTTTTTCATAATTAAATATATAGGCAACTCTTTAATTCATCTAGAGTTTATTTTGCATAGAGACTTTGAAGAGTGAATTTTTTCCCCAAAGTAGCTACTAAGTTTTGTCATCATCATTGGTTAAACAACCCTTTGTTTGATAACACTAAGTGAGCATGCTCATGCACAAGGCACTCTTCTCTGAGGTCTGGCAGAAAGTTGGTTTCTTTGATACCTTGTAGACTCTGTTTCTGTAATACATCTATTTCTCCTGATTCTTCTTTTTCTCCTGTGTTCTATTCCCCCTTCTGTTTCTTTTTATTGTGAAACGTGGGTTTCATTTGGAGAAGATGCTGGATAAGCCTGAAAAAACAAAATGCAAGCAGGAAATATAAACCTTAAATGATTTTGAAATGCAAATGATAATAGCCTGAATTTGCATCTATTGAAATGCTCAGTTATCTTAATTTCAGGGTAAGATATAACTGTGTACACATCAACATAAAACCACAAAATAGAAAAATACCTTCTGGTAAAGGCAATATGATAGCATATATTTTCAGACTCAGCTCTCTTAATTTCTAGGTGTTTTCATATGTAATTCATCCATGAGTTATGTTAGTATGAGTCAGTACTGCTATCTGGGGGAAAAGAAGATAAATGTAGAAAAGAAATTATTTTTTTTATCATTGCTATATACATAACTACTTAACATGAAAAACCATCTTTGATGTTTTGTGGATATTATTCATTTGGTCAGGATATTGACTTTAAATTTGATATGTATGTGATGAAATTCTTCAATTAAACTCTATGCAGAGATATAAGAATGTTGCTTTTAGTACACAGAGTAAATGCTACTATCTTAAGAGCTGTCCAATTATCTCACAGTAAACTTATTTTTAAGGACATTTTTATTTAATCTTGATTTGGAGGAATATTTCTGAGCATGTTTATAGCACCAGAACCAATTCTAATATTTTAGAGTTCCTAAGATGATACAAGTATATGCATTTCATGATACAATAGAACTTTCCTGGTTGTTACACTAAATAGCTGTCAGTTTAGTGGACAAAGTAACCCCTTATATTACTAAAGTACTCACAGAATGAGATCACTAAAAAGGGTCCACCCATTTAAAGAGGTTCAATGACTGACATATATTGGGGATAGGATTACAAGTCCAAAATTGAGGCAATACTGTATCTCAGGGTAACTACTGAGAGTGTGTCTGTGGAGGAAGGAAAGGTAGAAGGAGGAAGGGAAAATGTAGCCTAGCTGTTTGAAGCAGCAGAGTCTGGTTCTAGAACATCATAAAAAAAGCCACCTGAACTGATGGGAAGATTGCAGAGCAACTATCATAACTGCAAAAATGGATGAAAATTAACCATGAATCCCAAACAGAGGAGCAAGAGTGAATTCTTTGCATAGCTTCTGGACTCCCAGTCTTGACAGTTCTTCACTCACAGGAGTACTGTGGGAAAATTGAGAATGCACAGAAAGAAAATGCCAATTGTCAGTAGGAGGCTATGGGGAGCAGGAGAGCAATGAGTCCCAAGGAAAAGTTGTGGGTGAACAAAGAGGAGATGCTGGGTTGATAGGGAGATGGCAATTTTACCTATTGCAAACAGCTTGGGATGTCATTCTTTTCTAATCCTTTTAAGATTTTTTAATGGAACAGGGCATCTGGAAAGAATTCTAATTCAGTTGCAATTTAGGGGATTAGGATAAGCCCATAATAGAGTTTATTCTCTTGCTAATGTAGTTTTATAGTCTTTGGTCTAGGTTCTTGGACAAAAAAAAAGTGAGTGTTAGGAGAATTAGGGTGTGTTTCTGAAAGGCTTTTCATGTAGCCTAAATTGTGCAACAGCTCACCCACATTTATATACATCCTCCAGGGTAGGCTACATTCTTGATGCTATTGTTTGGTTGTGAGATGTTTTGATTAATCGATCTCTAAAGAAAGTACTTTTGCCTATTTCTTTGTTATTTGTTTAAATTTATTTCCTCCCAGGAATAACATCATATAGCCACACTGACTTTACATTTAAGATTGGATAAGTGTGGCCTTATATAACTTACGAAAAAAATCCTTCTCCATTGAACTCAAATTCCCTATGTGGAGTTAGATCCCTATCAGTGTAAGGGTATAAAACTGTCTATATCCATTGTTAACTTGAAAGGCCACCTAGAAGCAGAATTCTAATGGGTGTCTCCTTGGAATTATGTCATACACATGCTGACTCATTTTGAAATATCTGTTCTGCAGAATAACGGGCACAACTATGAAATGGAATGTTATAGGCTATTCAGTCCAACCTTTGCAGTTCAAGAATAAGCAGAGACACAATAGTTATGTGACTTTACCAAGGTCACTGAGACAGTTGATACAAATATTACACTAGCATACCTGGTCTAGTGCTCAGTTAATAATATTTTTGGAAAAATGATAATATTAATTTAAAATTAGGGTAAGGGTACTTTTATTAGTCTAAATATCAACTCAGGAAAAACAAACACACAATTGATTCATAAAAACCAATCAAGTAAAAATAGATATTCACCATAAAGTTATAAGATTTACTTATTTGTGGCCACAGCAGTGTAATTGTTATTACTCTATAGCTTCTTGGAGTCACCTAAGGTGTTAAATATACTGTGTCTATAAATGAGTATTTTAGGGCTGGAAATGCTACTCTTCATAATTTTCCATTACTTTTTAGAGTTTAAGTGAAAATAAGAAATTCTAATCATTCATTTATACTAAATGAAAATAGAATAAAAAACAATAACTTTTAGACTAGAGAATTTTGACTTCTCTTGTAGGGTCAGGCCATTAATGTTTCTTGAAAAATATCTTAGAAGTTAGATATATAAGAAGATTCACTTCTTGCTATCACAGAGTTAAAATTCTTAAAGCTATATTTTAAATACTTTAAATAAGTCCTAAGCAGGATTGTCCAACCTTTTGGCACCTCTGGGCCACACATTAAATACATTGTAACACATAATCACAAAAAAATCTCATAATGCTTTAAGTAAATTTACTTAATTTTGTGTTGGGCCAAATTAGTAGCCATCCTGGACTGCATGTGGCCCACAGGTCATGGGTTGGACACTTGTGAGGGCATTTGGTTGAATAAAAGCAATGTTAATATTTAAAGTATGTGCTATATTAGTTTGACATTTTTAAGATTTTCTAATTTCAATAAAAAGATGAAAAGCAGAAACTGCATTTCTCTTTTTTCTTCTTTTTATTGATTATGCTATTATAGTTGTCCTAATTTTCCCCCTTTGCCCCCTTCCATCCAGCACCCCCACTCTCTCCAGCAATCCCCCCTCCTTTGTTCATGTCCATGAGTCATGCATATAAGTTCTTTGGCAACTCCATTTCCTATGCTTACTCTCTACATTCCCCTGCCTATTCTGTAACTACCAATTTGTACTTCTTTATCCCTTCATCTTATCCCCCATCTCCCCAGACCCTCCTCCCCACTGACCACCATCCCAATATTCCCCATATCTATGATCTGTCTCTGTTCTCTTTGTTCACTTAGTTTGTTTTTTTTTACATTCAATTGTTGATAGTTATGTATTTATTGCTATTTTAATGTTCATAGTTTTGATCTTTTTCTTAAATAAATCCCTTTAACATTTCATATAATAATGGTTCGGTGATGATGAACTCCTTTAGCTTTACCTTGTCTGAGAACTACTTCACCTGCCCTTCAATTTTAAATGATAGCTTTGCTGGATAGAGTAATGTAGGTTATAGGTCCTCGCTTTTCATTGCTTTGAATACTTCTTGCCAATCCCTTTTAGCCTATAAAGTTTATTTTGAGAAATTAGTTGACGTTATTATGGGACTACTTTGTAGGTAATTATCTGCTTTCTCTTGCTGCTTTTGAGATTCTCTGTTTATCTTTAACCTTTGGCATTTTAATTATGTTGTGTCTTGGTGTGGTTCTCTTTGTGTCCATCTTGTTTGGGACTCTCTGTGCTTCCTGGATTTGTATGTGTATTTCCTTCACCATATTAGGGAAGTTTTCTTTTATTATTTTTTTCAAATAGGTTTTCAATTTCTTGGTCTTCCTCTTCTACTTCTGGCACCCCTATCATGCAAATGTGTGCATGTTTGAAGTTGGCCCAGAAGTTCCTTACACTATCATAGATTTTTTTGGATTCTTTTTTCCCCTTGCTGTACTGATTGGATGTCTTTTTCTTTATCTTCCAAATTATTGATTTGATTTTTGGCTTCATCCACTCTGTTCTTGATTCCCTGTAAATTGTTCTTTATTTCAATTAGTGTATCTTTCATTTCTGCCTGAGTCTTTTTTATGCTGCTGAAGTACCTACACTGGGCTCTACAGGACACCTACTACATTAGGCCTCACTACCAAGACACAGAGCCAAAGCAGCTCTACTTCATACATAGAAACTAACCCAGAGTGGTTGCCAAAATGAAGAAACAAAGAAATATGGTGCAAATGAAAGAACAGAACAAAACTCCAGAAAAAGAACTAAACAAAATGGAGATAAGCAATTTATTAGATGCAGAGAAATTGCATTCTGTAAGATCAAGCTCAGAGCCTTATGATCTCAAATATTCCAAAGCTGATAAAAAGCTTTAATTTTATTTCATTTTAATAATTTTTGGACTTTTACAAATATTAAAAGGTGTCTATGTAAAATAAATATGAGTCTCTGAAACTAGAAATATTGAGGATCTAACAATTCACAGGAAACAATATGACAGGAGGGGGCTATTAGATTTTTTAGTCACTCTCAGCTTGAGAGAAAAGCTAGGGTCGTGAATACTTGATAGTTTTTTAAAAAATGTGGAAAACAGCCCCAAATTACTGTTATCTCTTAAAAAAATGGAGGGAAAAATGAAAAAAAAAGGGGCACTTCTCTTTCTCCTTTGCATTGTTACTGGTATTTGTTTAGTGACTAAGTCTTCAGAGGGCATTCTCAGTGTAAATGGCAAGAGTCTTGAATTGTTCTCTGCCTCACCTCCAGCACTAGATACCTGAAGAATGAGATGTTGACCAGGAAGTGTGAGCAATAGATTCAGTGTCCTAGGCATCTAACTTCCAAATGGGCTTCTATCCAAGATGTGAGAAACACTCAATTGATTCCAGGTTATTCCCATTCTTTCATGGGATTTTCAGTTGATTCCAAGCTCTGCATATTGTCATGCCTCAGTGGTTACTGTTACCCAGGCTCTGAATTCATCACATGTGTGCATGGACTGTTCAGCACCACACCAAATTCCCATTCTCTCTCTTTTCTAAAGTACTTTTGAATTTTATTATTGTTCAAGTATAGTTTTCTGTCCCTTCCACCGACCCCTCCCCACCATACCAGCCATCCCCACCTCCATCCCCTCTTTTTATCTCCCCTTGTTTTTGTCCATGTATCCTTTATACTTGTTCCTGTATATCCTTCATCATTTTACTCACATTATCTCCTCCACTCTCCCCTTTGGTTACTGTTAGTTTATTCTTAATTTTAATATCGTTGGGTTATATTCTGCCTGCTTGTTTGTTTTGTTGATTAGGTTCCAGTTAAAAAAGATCATGTGGTATTTGTCTTTACTGCCTGGCTTATTTCACTTAGCATAATGCTTTCCAGTTGCATCCATGCTGTTGCAATGGGTAGGAGCATCTTCTTTCTTTCCACTGTGTAGAATTTCATTGTGTAATGTACTATAGTTTTTTGATCCATTAATTTACTGATGGGCACTTAGGTTGCTTCCAGCACTTGACTATTGTAAATTGTGCTGCTATGACCACTGGAGTGCATAGGATCTTTTGGATTTGTGTTTCAGGGTTCTTAGGATATAATACTAGCAGTGGAATTGCCAGGTCAAAAGGCAGTTCCATTTTTAGTTTTCTGAGGAAATTCTATACTGTTTTCCATAGTGGTTGCATCAGTCTGCAATCCCATCAACAGTGCACTAGGGTTTCCTTTTTTCTACAACCTCTCCAACACTTATTGTTTGTTGCTGTGTTTATGATGGCCATTCTAAATGGTGTAAAGTGGTATCTCATTGTGGAGAAACCTTTTTTCCCTTCCTATGGTTTTGAGAGGATGGGGACCGTGTCTGGGCCACAATATTCGCAGTTGCCCAGTCTCTAGCCCAGGTCCTCTGTGAGCTGCCAGGCTCAGATTGGCCACTCCGTCTCTGGGTGCACAGCCCATATCAACTTCCAGCATGTGGTTCCACTCATCCACTCAGCCTCTGGATACACAGCTCATGTCAAACTCAGGGTGGGCCAACCACTGCTCAAGAGTTCTTTACAAAGCAGCTTCCCACCATTCTTAACAAGTGGATGATTTTCACACAGCCCAACTTTCTAGCCAGTCCAGAGACTATCCAAGTCAGGGTCTGGCACAACCCAACTTCTCCCTTCTCCAGGTGTCACCTGGCACCCCAATTTCTCTGGTGCTGACCTCCCATCATCCCAGAAGATGTGTACAGCCTCTATGTGTTTCCCACTTTGTCCCTATTTCCCCCCAGCAACTTCTAGCATCCAGGTCCCTCTTGGTGTGGGGCTGCCCTCCCTGCTCTGGTAAGGGAGGGAGCTGGTGATCTAACTTTCCCTGTATCCTGTGGCAGGCACCAGGCTGGGGACCACAGCAGCCGAGGTCCCTGTGCAGATCTCAGGGACCTTACTGTCCCAGTGCAGTCTTTTCACTATCTGTTTTTTAATGTCCTCTTCAATTTTTGGCCTCCAAACTTCATATAAACTGGGATTCCACTGGCTGTTCACTCCACTCCTCAAAAGATTAGCTAGAGGCCCTGGCTGGCATAGCTCAGTGGATTGAGTGTGGGCTGTGAATCAAAGCATCACAGGTTCAATTCCCAGTCAGGGTACATGCCTGGGTTGCAGGCCAGGTACCCAGTGGGGGCTGTGTGAGAGGCAACCACACATTGATTCTCTCTCTCTTTCTCTTTCTCCCTCCCTTCCCCCCTCTATAAATAAATAAATGAAATCTAAAAAAAAAGAATAGCTAGGTGTTCCAGCTGGGCACAAGGAGGACTGAGCTCTGCTCCCACCTACCTCATCACCATCTTTCAATATCCAATTCTCTTTATTGCATATTGGAAATCAAACTAAAACTGGTCATCTATAGTTTGTTTTGTTTTCTGATTAAGCAAAATTACTGGAGTGATGTACATGCATAAATGTTTCTCAGACCCTATTAATATGTATAGAGTTAGAGATGTCATCTGTGTAGAAAATTCCATAATTCAGGTTGCAAGATATAGGTCAGCATACAAAAATCAATTCTAGGAAGAAAGAAGATGGTGGCTAGGTAGGAGGGAGCGGATCCCACTTTTCCCTACACATGGGAGGAAAACCTAGCCAATTTACAGAGAAACAGAGCAAACAACCAACAGTACCCCAGCATATATGAAGATAGAAGACCAAAAATTGTAGAGGATATTGAAAAACCAGGTGAGTAAGTAGAAGCTGTGAACACCAGGATACCTGCTGGAAGAGGAAACCCAACAACATAGGAACAACTGAACAGGAGCAAGAGAGAATCCTCAACATGGAAGAACCAGCTTCAACGCAACCAGTTCACACCAGCACATTAAAATACAAGAGGTAGTGGACAGAGTGATCCTCAGTTAATCAGCTGGTGGGAAGGATCAACCAAAGAAAGACCCAACAACAATCAAAACCCAAAGACAAACACAGAGCCAACAACAACAGCCCAACACCAGTGAGCTTGGGAGATGAAGGAGGCAAAACAACTGAATCTCACAGGTATTTTATCATAGAAGTTCACCATAAACCCAGGGAGTCAGAACAGATCAATTTAAGAAGCTGAAGCTAACAAGAAGAGTCTCACAAACAATGGGAAGACAAAGAAACAATCCCCAAATGAAAGGAAAGGAGGAAGCCTCAGAAACAATGCTAAATGAAGTGGAGGCAACTCAACTATCAGATAGGGAGTTCAAAGCAATGGTTATCAGGAAAGTTGATGAGCTCACAGAGAATTATGAGAAACTAGAGAGAAACTACAATGAACTCACTGCAAATGATATCAACATTAAAGAGGAAATAGAAACTATCAACAAGGGCCAAGAGGAAATAAATACAGTTTCTGAACTGAAGAACACAGTAGAAGGAATCAAAAGCAAGATTGATGAAACAGAAGATCAGATCAGTGAGCTGGAGAATAAAGTAGGAAAAAACACCCAGAAGGAGCAAGAAAAGGAAAAGAGTCTCATAAAGAATGAAGAGGGATTAAGGGAAATGCAAGACAATATGAAACATAATAATATCTGTATAATAGGGATACCAGAAGGAGAAGAAGAGCAAGGGATAGAAAACCTATTTGAAAAAGTAATGATGGAAACCTTCCCTAATTTGATGAGAGAAAAAGTCACACAAATCCAGGAAACACAGAGAGTCCCAATCAAGAGGAACCCAAAGAGACCCACCTCAAGACATATCATAATTAAAATGGCAAAATTTCAAGACAAAGAGAGAATCTTAAAGGCAATGAGGGAGAAACAGGAAGTAACATACAAGGGAGCCCCAATAAGGTTAACAGCTGACTTCTCAATGGAAACACTCCAAGCCAGAAGAGAATGGCAACAAATAATCCAAGTAATGAGAACCAGAGGCCTGCAACCATGACTACTTTACCCAGCAAGGCTCTCAATCAAGATAGAAGGCCAAATAAGAAGCTTCCCAGACAAAAGAAGTCTAAAAGAATACACCTCCACTAAACCAGCTCTGCAAGAGATTCTAAAGGGAGTGCTTTAAGGAAAGAAAGGAAAAGAGAGAGTGAGAGAGGAACACACATATATAAAAGGCAATGAATAAGTACCTATCAAAAATAACCTTAAACGTAAATGGATTAAATGCTCCAATCAAAAGACATAGAATAGCTGATTGGATAAGAAAACATGATCCACACATATGCTGCCTACAAGAGACCCACCTCAGGATAAAAGACCTGCACAGGCTGAAAGTGAAGGGCTGGAAACAAATTTTCCAAGCAAATGGACAGGAAAAAAAAGCCAGGGTAGCAATACTCATATCTGACAAAATAAACTCCCAAAAAAGGCACATGAAGAGAGCCCCAGAAGGTCACTTCATAATACTCAAGGGAAGAACCCACCAAGAAGACATAAATATTGTAAATATATATGTACCCAACATAGGAGCACCCAAATACATAAAGAAAATCTTAGAGGACTTCAAGAAAGATATTGACAGCAGCACAATGATTGTGGGGGATTTTAACACCCCACTATCAAAAATGGACAGATCTTCCAAACACAATATCAACAAAGATATTGTGGCATTGAACAATACCTAGATGAAATGGGCTTTACTGATATATACAGAACCCTCCCTCCCAAAGAAGCTATATACACATTTTTTTCAAATGTACATGGAACATTTTCAAAGATTGACCACATGATAGGACACAAAACAAGCCTCAACAATTTTAAAAAAAATTGAAATCATACCAAGCATTTTCTCAGACCACAAGGGACTGAAGCTGGAAACCAACCCCAAGGAAAAAAACCCAAAACACTCAAATTCATGAGAATAAATAGCATGCTATTAAACAATGAATGGGTCAGGAATGATATTAGGGAAGAAATCAAAAGGTTTCTGGAAGCAAATGAAAACCAACTCGCAACAACCCAAAACTGATCAGACACAGCCAGGCAGTCCTGAGAGGGAAGTTCATAGCGATACAGGCCCACCTAAAAAAGTTAGAAACATTCCAAACAAACAACCTAACCCTATGTCTACAAGAACTCAAGGAACAACAACAAAGACAGTCCAGAGCAAGCAGAAGGAAGGAAATAACCAAGACCAGAGCAGAATTAAATGACATAGAGACTAAAAGCATAATTCTAAAGATCAATGAATCCAAGAGCTGGTTCTTTGAAAAGATAAACAAAATTGACAAGCCTTTAAGCAGACTCATCAAGAAAAAAAGAGAGAAAACCCAAATAAACACAATCAGAAATGAAAGAGGAGAGATTACAACTGATACCACAGAAATACAAAGGAATGTAAGAAATTACTAGGAAGAACTGTATGCCAAGAAATTTGAAAACCTAGGTGAAATGGAGAAATTTCTAGAAAAATATAATCCTCCAAAACTGAATAAAAAAGAAGCAGAAAGCCTGAACAAACCAATAACAGCAAAAGAAATTGAAGCAGTAATCAAAAAACTCCCAACACACAAAATCCCTGGACCAGATGGTTTCACAGGAGAATTCTACAAAGCATTTAAGGAAGAGCTAACCCCTATCCTTCACAGACTATTCCAAAAAATCCAAAAAGATAGGAGACTCCCAAACTCTTTTTATGAGGCCAACATCATCCTAATTCCAAAATCAGATAAAGACACAACAAAGAAAGAAAACTTCAGGCCAATATCGCTGATGAACATTGACGCTAAAATCCTCAACAAGATACTGGCAAACCGCATCCAACAGTACATTAAGAAGATCATACACCATGACCAAGTGGGATTCATTCCAGGGATGCAAGGATGGTACAATATTCACAAATCAGTAAATGTAATACATCACATAAACAAAAGCAAAGACAAACACCACGTGGTCATATCAACAGATGCAGAAAAAGCATTTGATAAGGTACAGCACCCATTTATGATAAAAACACTCAGCAAAGTGGGAATAGAGGGAGCATTCCTCAACATAATAAAGGCCATATATGAGAGACCTACAGCCAACATCATACTCAATAGGCAAAAATTAAAATCTTTTCCACTAAGATCAGGAACAAGATAAGGATGTCCACTTTCACCACTTCTATTCAATACAGTAGTGGAAGTTTTAGCCACAGTGATCAGACAAGAAAAAGAAACAAAAGGAGTCCAAATCGGAAAGGAGGAAACAAAACTGTCACTGTTTGCAGATGACATGATAGTGTACATAGAAAATCCTATAGACTCCACCAAAAAACTGCTTGACCTAACAAATGAATTTGGTAAAACAGTTGGATACAAAGTCAATATCCAGAAGTCAAAGGCATTTCTGTACACCAACAATGAAACAGCAGAAGCAGAAATCAAGAAAAAAATCCCATTTGAAATAGCAAAAAGAAAACTAAAATACCTAGGAATAAACCTAACCAAAGAGGCAAAAGACCTATATTCAGAAAACTACATAACACTGAGGAGAGAAATCAAGGAAGACACAAACAAATGGAAACATATACCGTGTTCATGGATTGGAAGAATGAATATCATCAAAATGTCCATACTACCAAAAGCAATTTACACATTCAATGCAGTACCTATTAAAGTACCAAGGGCTTATTTCACAGACATAGAACAAACACTTCAAAAATTTATATGGAACCATAAACGACCCTGAATAGCTGCTGCAATTTTGAGAAAGAAGAGTAAAGTAGGAGGGATCACAATACCTGACACTAAACTATACCACAAGGCCACTGTAATCAAAACAGCCTGGTACTGGCATAAAAAAAGGCACATAGACCAATGGAACAGAACAGAGAGCCCAGAAATAAACCCAAGTCTCTATGGTCAATTAATATTTGACAAAGGAGGCAGCAACATAAAATGGAATAAAAATAGCCTCTTCAACAAATGGTGTTTGGAGAACTGGACAGCTACGTGCAAAAAAATTAAACTCGAGCACCAACTTACACCTTATACAAAAATAAATTCAAGGTGGATAAGACTTAAATATAAACCGTGACACCATTAAAGTCCTAGAAGAGAACATAGGTAGGAAAATCTCAGATATTTCATGCAGAAACTTTTTTGCTGACATGTCTCCTAGAGCAAGGGACATAAAGGAAAGAATAAACAAATGGGACCTCATCAAAATAAAAAGCTTCTGCACAGCTAAAGAAAATAGTATTAAAATTAAAAGAGGACCAATGTATGGGAAAACATATTTGCCAATGATATCTCAAACAAGTGTTTGATCTCCAAAATATATAAAGAACTCACATGACTCCACTCTAAGAAGACAAGCAACCCAATTAAAAAATGGGCAAAGGACTTGAACAGACACTTCTCCAAGGAGAACATACAGAGGATCCAGAGACACATGAAACGATGCTCAATATCGCTAGCTATCAGAGAGATGCAAATTAAAACCACAATGAGATACCACTTCACACCAGTCAGAATGGCCATCATAATAAGCAAAGCAACAAACAAGTGTTGGAGAGGTTGTGGAGAAAACGGGACCCTAGTGCACTGTTGGTGGGACTTCAGACTGGTACAACCACTATGGAAAACAGTATGGAACTTCCTCAGAAAACTAAAAATGGATCTGCCTTTTGACTCAGCAATTTCACTGCTGGGACTATATCCTAAGAACCCTAAAACACCAATACAAAACAACTTTTGCACCCCAATGTTCATAGCAGCACAATTTACAATAGCTAACTACTGGAAGCAACCTAGATGCCCATCAGTAAACGAATGGATCAAAAAACTATGGTACATTTATACAACTGAATTCTATGCAGCAGAAAGAAAGAAGGAGCTCCTACCCTTTGTGACAGCATGCTAAGGGAAAGCATTATGCTAAGTGAAATAAGCCAGGTGGTGAAAGACAAATACCATATGATCTCACCTTTAACAGGAACCTAGTCAACAAAACAAACAAGCAAGCAAAATATAACCAAAGACAGTGAAACTGAGAACAGGCTGACAGTGACCAGAGGAGAGAGGGGAGGGAATTTTAGAGGAAGGGGGGAAGGGTTTGCAGGACTAGTATAAAGGATCCATGGACAATAACAAGAGGTGGTGGAGAAGTGAGGGAGGTGGGGAAGGCTGTGGTGGGTGGGCAGGGACTGGGATAATGGGCAGAAAACTATACTTGAACAACAATCAAAATTTTAAAAAATGAAATTCTGTTTATATATACTCACTATCCAAAAACAATTGAAAATAGATTTTTAAAAATGTACTATTAACAATAGCACCAAAAACCAAAAACTATTTTGATGTAAATCTAACAAAATAGATGCAAGGCTCATATACTGTTGAAATAAATCAAGTAAAATCTAAACAAAAGGATTGACACATTCTGTTTGTAGATTGGAAAACATCACTATTGTTAAGATACCATTTCTCTCCAAATTTATCTATACATTCAAAACATGTCCAGCTAGTAGATTAACAGAGTATTTTTGTAGAAATCAACAATCTGATTCTAATATATCTATGAGGAGAATTACCTAGAATAGCCCAAATAATTTTGAAAAAGAAAAATGAAAGTGTAAATGTTTACACTATGTGATTTCAACACTTACATAGTATAAGGCCTAAAATTTTATGTGCTGCCTTGATTTCTTTGAACCTTACAAGTCCCCAGATGCCACATGGTGAGTTACCCTTCTCTGAGCAAATATGTGTCCACAAGCCAGAAGATCTCCTATGCTGGCTAGTATCAGCTGCTCTGGACCCATATTCAACGTAACAGGCTTCATTTGTTTATTTCCTGGTATCCCATGGAATCATTCATATAAAATAGTCACATTTTCCTGTGATAACCAGGGTCTATCCTATCTTTTTATATTCTAAAGACTACCTCCCACAGACCTGCTTATTCACTTTGTTCTCAAGTGCAATCCCATGACACCCTGCATGGTGTATGGTATACTTCCCAGGACTGTGGTTATACATGACTAAGAAAGTGCTACCAGTCTGACCTGTATAGTATTGTGTGTTGTGTGTCCTATCACCCACAGTATTTAAGACAAAACACCCTCCCTTGCCAACAGGATGAATAGGAGGTGTTCTGAAAACTATAAAACTACTGAAATTAAACCAGTTTTCTACTGATAAAAAGTCAGATATATACATTAATAGACCAGAATAAGAGAATCCAGAAATAGACTCAAGCATACATGGTCAATTGATCCTCAACAAGATAAAAAAGCAATTTTGTTGACAAAGATCTCTTTCAACAAATGGTGATGAAACAATTGGGTATCTTGTTTTTAAGAAGAAAGAGGAGGAGGAGAAGGAGAGGAAGAAGAAGGAGGAGGAAGAGGAAGGGAGAATGAGAGGTGGGGAGGAGGAAAAAGGATTTTAACCTTTACCCCATACTGTATACCAAAGTCAATTCAAAATGCACCATAGACCTAAATGTAAAAGTTAAAATCATATAACTTATAAAAATATAGAACCTTTTTCATCATGGTTTAGACAAAAGGAAAGATTTCTTAACTATGGCACCAAAAGTATGATTAATAAGAAAAAAATTGATAAATTGGACTTCATTACAATTATGAACTTTTCTACAAAATTCCCTGACAATAAAAAGGCAAGCCACAAATTGGAAGACAGTATTTGCAAATTACATACCTGATAAATAATTTATACTCAGAATATATGAATTCTCAAAACTCAACACTATGAAAACACATATCTCAATTTAAAAAATGAGCAAAAACATTGAGCAGACACATTACCAAAAAGATATACAGGTAGCAAATAAATGCATGAAAATATACTTAATATCACTAGTCATTAGGGAAATGAAAATTAAAAACATGAGATTACCATTAAATGCCTCTTAGAATGTCAAAGAAGAAGGAGTAAGAGGAGGAGGAAAAAGAGGAGGAGAAGAAGAAAACATAATTCCAAGTTCTAATGTAGATACGGAGAAGTGGAGCAGGTGGAATTCGAATACATTGCTGATGGGAATGCAAAATCATATAGCCACTTGAAAAGAACCTTGTCAGTATATTTATTACAGTTAACCATTGAACTGCTTCCTACTGAACTAAGTAATCCTGCTATTAGATATTTACTCAAGTGAGAAGAAAATTTATGTTCTCAGAAAAATCTCTAAGCAAATATTTATAGAACTTTTATTTCTAATTGCCCCAAAGTGGAAAAAAAAAGTCTTTCAGCTGGTAAATGGATAAATAAACTGTGGTTGCTGTATGCAGTATTAGTCAGCAATAAAAAGTAACAAACAGCTGACATACACAGTAACATTGCTGAACCTCACAAGAATTATGCTAAGTGAAAGAGACCAGTCTCAGAATACTACCTGCTATATGATTGCATATATGATATTCTGGAAAAGGTCAAACTCTTAGGACAAAAAATAGATCAATGCTTACCATTAGCTGGAGGTTAGGGCAGTAGCTGACGGGCTATTTGGGAGATGATGGAACTACTCTTGACAGAAGTGGTGTATCTTGACAGAAGTGGTGGTTACATGACTATATACATTTTTCTAAACTTGAAAAGTTATACACAAAAACTAGTAAATTTAATTCATATAAATTATACCTTAATGAGAAAAAATGTTTTAAAAAGTCGGTGACCATAGTTAAATTGGAATGTTTCCTCATCACTTGTTTTGGGGCTTGAATGAAGAGTGGAGGGATCGGAGAAGTAGATATTGGTGGTGACTACTGGCATTCAAGATCATGGTTACTTATATCAAGAGCTACTGTGAAGACTAAATTAAATAATGGTTTTGAAACAGTTTTATAGCTTATATTTTCTTTGTTCACTTATAGTTAACAAATATTTATTGACCATATGGACATACTGTGTCCCAAGAAGTGTGCCAGGCTTGGGGAATCACAGATAAGTAAACTCTAGTCTCCTGCCCTAAGGAGTTTCCTGTCTAAGATAAGAAGCAGGTGTATAAATAGATCCCTGCAGTAACACATGATGAAGCTGTCATAGATATAATTATGTGGTAAAATTGTCCCCAAAAGAATGACTGGAGAAGTCCTCTAGTTAAGGGGCCTAGAAAGTACTGCAGGTATTTGGAAGGTCATGAGCATCATTTATAGGTGCTTAAAATTTCTTTAGTCCATTGGTGGTGGGAACCATGAGCAAATGCTATTTTACAAAGTTCATTCTGTCCACAGTGTAAATTTCTGTGTGTCTGTGATGACAGATTGAGGTGACAGCAGTACAAAGACCAATTAGGGACTGTTGGGTTAAAAGTGATGAGAACCCGAACTAAGGAGATTGCAGAGGAATTTTAGAAGAACTGCTTCAAGAACTATGATTTGTTGCCTAATTAAATGTGGAAGAAAGAGAAAAAGAGGGTAACTTATTGGATATAGTTACCATTTAAGCAGTCTAAGGACCACACAAGGAAGCTCAGATTTGACATAAGGAAGAGAAGGAGAAAGGGGAGAATGGAAAATGTGTGTCATTCAATGTGTGTCAGTGTAGTGTTTGAAATCCTAATATCAATGTGTCTGTGGGGCTGTAAATAGAATGTCCAATAGGTCATTGTGTATATGGATCTATGGTTCAGAAAAGACATGTTGGAAACACCGATATGGTGTTATCAGGGTAGTGGTAATAGATAAAGCTGCATTTAAAGTAAATTACATTTCCTGCTCTCTAGATGAATAAAATAATAGCTGAAGACAAAAGGGGTATTCAATTGGTGATCAGGGATCAAAGCTTCAATGACAAAATATCATGAGTTAGTTTTCACAGTGTACATTTTGCTCACTCCTTGTTTGCCATTCTGTTGTTGAAGCATTCATTCATTCACAGAGCTTACTTTTTTCTTACCTTCAGCTTTAAGCAATGTGTCTGGCATACAGCATGCAAGCTTTTTTTAAGTGCAAAAATGACTAATACAATCTCTTGTTTCATTGTATAGAACACAGTAATTTACAACAACAAAAAAGTCGGTTTATCTGTGCTAACCCCCTGGCTGGAGTTAAACTGTAGTTCATCATTTCTTTTTTTTCTTTGACTTGGGTTGATTTTATTTTTAATAATATTTTATTGTTATTCTTTTACAGTCATCCCCATTTTTCCCCCTTTGCCCTCCTCTGCCCATCCCACCCCCGCCCCTGCTCCCACAGTCAATCCCCACACTGTTGCCCATGTCCATGGTTCTTTCTTACATGTTTTTTGACTAGTCCCTTCCTCTTCTTCCCACCATTTATTTTCAATATTAACCCTCACTATACTATGTGATGTGAAGCCAACATATTTAGAACCCTTAACAATATAAATTGAGTTTAATCTCTGGTTCTTCAATAAAAAAACATTTATCTTAGATTTAATAAAAACCATACTCTTGCTTCAATCCTATTTACTCAATACCTTTTTTTTTTGGTGTTTTTGAAAATGCCATGTTGTCTTTCAAAGAGACTCTGGGAAAGAATTTGGATCAGGAGCGGGTGGCCTCCTTATGTTTCTTGGTTCTGTTATCAATGCTATTCATTTTGGAAAATGTTTGAGGAACAGAAGAGGAACTTTCCCACATCAGTCCCTCAGTCACCTGAATGATTTTCATTTCCCATTTTGAAGTGTGTATGGCAATGTCTTCTTTGAGAAGAAAAGCCCCCTCTCCACTACTCTGAGGCACTCTATAAACTGGCCTTGTTAGCAGTATAAATGCAGTCATTTTCTTGCCAGTTTTGGCTGGTGTCATGGCCATGTTCAGCACGTTTCTGGACTCTTTCATCCACCCAGAATAGAAAAGCTGTGTGCAGGCTGCTGCGTGGGACCTGAGCTGGAATGGCTCGTGTTCTCTTTGAAGCCCCCGTATTCTGTGAAGAAGGAGGGTAGGAATCAGGGTTCTTGGACTTCTTGTTTCACCCCTGAGCTGGAGAAAACAGTTCTTGGATAATCTCTAAGAGTGTTTGAGAAGTAGGAACTCTTTAGCCCCATAAAGTTCTTATCCAACCTCCTTTCTTTAAACATTATTTGAGAATATTCAAGATACTGCTGATGTTATTTGATTTCTCTTGTTCTTGTTGGGCTTGTTGTATTGTTTATGTGAAGGGCAAATGTGCACAGACTTTTCACTCATATCCTGAATTAGTATTGATTTAGGCTGCTACAAAGTGGTAGGAAATGAGGGAAAAAAGATTCCTATTTCTCAGTCATGAGCCAATTCAAAATTCAAAATTTATGTTATTGCTTCCTGGGAAATTTCATCTCAAAATAGATATAAGTACCCTTTCTACTAACCAATAAATGATTATCTTGTGCTAATTCTCATAGTTCTATTATTCAACCTTCTTTTAGGGACTTTTGGTCTTGCATTGAAATGGACATATTCCATGTATTTTCTGTGTTAAATAGTAGGTTCTCGTATAAAATCAACACAGTTACAAGAAGCTGCTTTTATAAACAAATTGTAACACCCTCACATATATCCTCATGGGAGTGAATGTGAGCCTCTACACGCTTCTATACAAAACACACTATTAAATTTATTTGAATAGTTTGTATTTGTGTAACACACAAATGTGACACACATACACACACAGCCACATTATCAAATAAAATCTAAAATAAAATTCTCTATAAGTTAAAATCAGCAGAAAGGGTTATATCTTTGTGAATTGCTATTAGGAAATGATAATGACAGTTTGGAAAAAAATTGACTGGTCTTTTAGGGCTGCTTCCAGATATTTTCCCCTTTGGAAGCATAAATCTTCACACAATCCTGTCCATATACTGTGTATTTCTGCTCTGTACCACACTGACTTCTATGACTCTTCACTCTCACCAGTGAACACACTCCCACAGCCATTTTAATCAATAAACTAAAAAATGTATCAATCTTAAAGCATCATCAATGAAATTATTTGAGAACCAGGTCAGATTTTATTAATATTACTTGACATTTCTTGGTATTCAAAGATTACATAATCAAAAACCATGCATTGTAAGATTTTTTAAGAACACATCTCTTCTAGAAAAGTCTTCCAATTTAACAAAATTACATCTCATAAAGAATCTATAATAAATGAAGAGCTATTGTCAAAATAGAAAAATAGTTTAAATGTATATGCAAAAGATTTGTTACAGTAATTCTTAGTCTGAGATTCTACAAGTACTTCTATGTATATTTTAATTTTATTACATATTGGAATTATGAGTATAATATAAAGATTAACAACATAACAAAAACATTATGTGTATATTAGTAGTCTCAAGCATGCCCCTCCACAATCTTGAGACCATATACATTTACTGTGATAGCTGGTATATTTAAGCTTATATCTGTCTTTCACAATTTTTTTCTATTTATACAATCTGTCCCCCTTTTTTTCTTTTGGACTAAGTAGGTTTTTTAATTAAATTGTATTCCATTTTTTTTACTTAGTAGCTAAAACTCCATGTTTCTTTCTTTTAATGTTTTTTCCAGTTTTATTGAGCCATAATTAACTTATAACATTGTGTTTGTTTTAGTTATGCAACATAATGATTTGATATATGTATATATTGTGAAAATATTACTATTCGGTAAGTTTAATGTCTATCACCTCAGTTTCGATTATTTCTTTGAGGAGAGAACTTTTCAGATCTACTCTTTAGCAACTTGGAAATATACAATGCAGCATTGTTTACTATATTCTCCATGCTCTATTTTGTATGTACATATTGATTTCTTTGGGTTTGTAATATTTACTTCTAACTTGTTACTGTCTACCTTCATGGCATATTGTATTACTTCACCTCCTATGAACCTTGGTATGGTATACTAGAATTTATCCTCTCTTAGCATTTATGCTATTCTTATATTTTATTCAGTATGTTGTAAATCCCACAATACATTATTTATTTTTTTTACCCAGTCAGTCATCTTTTAAAGAAATTTATATAATACATAAAGTTCCTTCTATATTTACCCATGTAGTAACCATACCTACACTCTTTACTTTTTTTATACTAATTCATCCACATTTTCCCCTACTATCATTTCCTTCCACCTGGAGGACTTTCTTTCATATTTCTTGTGAGAGTATGCTGGTAAACTTTAGCATTTGTGTATTTGAAGTAGTCAATTTTACCTTCATTTTGGACTGGTGTTTACATGGTATATCTTTGTCTATTCTTTCATTTTCATTATCCCATATTGTATTTTTGTAAAGATTTTTATTTATTTATTTTTAGAGGGAGGGGAAGAGAGGGAGAAAGAGATGGAGAGAAACATCAATGTGTGGTTACTTCTCACATGCCCCCTATTGGGGCCCTGGTTGGCAACCCAGGGCATGTTCCCTGATTGGGAAACAAACCAGGGACCCTTTAGTTTTCAGGCCATTACTCAATTCACTGAGCCACACCAGCCAGGGCCCCCTATATTGTATTTTAAGTGACATGCAATAGTCAGCATATTGCTGGTTCATACTTTTTCTTTTCTTTTTTATTTATTCACTGTTCCAATGTCTTTTAATTGGTGTATTTAGACCATTTATAATTAAGGTAACTATCAATATGCTAGGGCTTGTTAGCCATCTAATTATTTGTTTTCCCTTTCTTCATTCTTTTCTTCTTCTTTCCTTCCCTCTTCCTTTCATCCTTCCTTTTTTCCTGTGAGTAACTTGTGCATCTTGATTTATTTATAGTGTTTTGAATCTTTCAGTGTATTTTCTTAGTGATCGCTCTAGATATTACTAGATATATATCATATATATCATATATATGATAAGTCATATATATAACATATATATAACATATATATAACATATATATATAACATATATATATATATATGACTTATCATAGGCTACTGCTATTGATGTTTTAACAGTTAAACTGAAGGGTAGAAAGATTGCTTCCATTTAGGTCCCTTTACTTTCCTTCCCCTTTTAAAAATATAATTATTTCCTTTACATATATTGAATGCTGTATCAAATTATGTTACTATTTTTGCTTTAGTTATCAAATATGATTTACAAAATTCATTAGAAGGATAATCTATTATATTTAGTCTTAAAAAAACATTCCAGGTTCTTTTCTTTCTGAAGTTCCAAGCCTTTCTTTGTTATCATTTTGCTTTTGTTCAAAGAATGACCTTTAGTCATTCTTAAAAGATAGATTTGCTAGAAATATATTCTTCTACTATTCTTTCATCTGGGATTGTTTTTTATTTCTCGTTTGTTCCTGGAATAAATTTCTACCAGACGTAGAATTCATGGGTAACAGTTCATTCCTTTCAATACTTGAAAATTCTGTTCTTCTTCCTCTGGTTGGCCTCCCAGGTTTCAGGTGAGATATCTATTCTAATATGTGTTAATCTTTCCCAATAAGTAAATCATTTTACTCTGACTAGTCATAGTTTTTTTATTTGTCTTTACTTTTGAGAAGCTTAAGTGTGGTGAGTTTGGGATAGATTTTTTAGGATGCATGAGCATTTACAGTGCTCTGTATGATGGTCCAGTATTACAAACAGTACAATGCTTTTTGGAATGCAAGCCTACTACTTTTCACTTAGTTTTTTGGCTTCTGAGTATTCCTTACTTTCTTTTCAGGCCAGTGATACATTTAAATATCTTCCCAAATGTTGAACTCAACATTTTTGTTCTTTTACTTTTCAGTTGTGAAAATTGTTCAGAGTATCTAGCTGACCATATTGCCAACAGTGGACATCCCTTATGCTTAGATATTTAAATTTGAGACAACTGGTATTTTTAAAGCAACATGTCAGTGTTGTGAATAGACCCAAGACAGTTGGTTATGTACAACTAAGGTATTTTTAATAAATAGCAATAGTCCTTAATCTTTTCAGAAAATTTAGAGCTGTATATTTTCTCTCTATAACCTTGATACAAAATCATGTCTTTCAATATCTCAGACTACATTCTTTCAGAGATATAAATATTTACTATCAACAGGCACAAAAGCAGTAATATATCTGGTCCTATGTTCTTCACAAAGTCCCAGTTCCTAATCCTAAAGGGAACTTTGAACATACCTTCCATGAAACACCACAATATTCTATAGGTAAAATTCAGTTATACTTGATGTTAGTACTGGCATAACACAAATCCTATGGAATCAGTAGCTAAATGCAGCACTACTGCAGAATCAGTTCTTCCAACTGAAAATGTGACAACCCATGGGGATTCAGGGGGAAAGAGCTCATATGGTCAGATTATGTGTTTGCACAAGGGCTCTTCCTGTGCTTGAACACTACTGATTTCATCAATTAACACTCACTCTAACATTTATTTTACTAGATAATAAATCCCTGTGTTAATCTGAGATAAAGATGGCCAAAGCACTAGTAGCCTCCTCAGGAGTGTGGTTTTTTGTAAGAAATACTGGCTAACCATGCCTGGAGTTAGTGACTCTTAGGAGGGCTGTCCTGAGATATCGATAAAAATCAGCTAACACACATGTGTCTCACATGGCCTATGCAGAGGCAGTTTTAGCTTAAACTAAAGAGCCCTTACAGATAACTTATTTTATGTTACATAATTTTTACTTTTGTGATGAGTGACGTATGTTCATTTTGGATTAAATTTTCAGTCTTAACTCTTCTACTGATATAAATGCACATGCATCTATGAACTTAAAAAGTGGCTCAGAATTAAATTTTGGTAAAACCTATAATATAATATTCATTAAAGTTCTTACTTTTAAAGAGTCTTCTCTTGAAATTATATTAAAAATATACACCCACTTTTGAAGTGTGAATAATCATTTCTTATTTTTTTATATGTTGGAAATTTGGTTTTTGGAAAGTCATCCTTATTTAAAAAATGAATTTTTTACAAAGTGCATTGAGTATTCTTTTTTTCTTAGTCATGCAGAATCTTTCAACATGTTTATTATTGTCTATTAGAACAATATATTTTATTCATGACATGTGAAGGTGAAATAATTAATTTTTAGTATTTTTCTGGAGTTGTTCAATGCTGATTAAATTGAAAGCTAAAAATGTGTAAGTCTTTGCTGACTTCCTAAGGAGGCTTCTTAAGGAAACTGATTTATGGGCCTTTCCTTCCTCTGTCTGGCCCCAGATTTTTTGGCACAAGTCATAGCTTAAAATAGGTGTTTGCCTGTGGTCAGACCTTGGTGCTGTTAATACCTATTAAATGCCTAATATAAGAACTTTTATTTAATATTTTACATTCTTGTATCATTGAGCTCTTTGCACTGTTATTTCAGTTTAATGTTAAGAACCACATAAAGCAAGTATTATCAACACCATCTTGCAGATAAGAAAGCTAAGGCCAATAGCCATAGTTACATAAACTGTGGGTTAAATTACAATTTAACCATAGATCCTCTGATTCCAGGTTTTCTTTTTCTGTTATTTCACTGATACCTTACTTTGTATTTTGATGGCTTATAAAGTAGAATTGAATATAAAATGAAAACTTTACATGTCATTTCAGATAGCCAACTTATTTGCAAAACAAGCTTTTTTTTGATGTCTGAGACTTATCTGAAGTCTACCTACACAACTGCTTTTTGAAAACCATTTCTCTGGTCTCCGCTCTGTTCTCTAAAATCCAATATTTGTGCCCCAACCTTTAACTAAAGCTTTAACTAAAACAGTTTTTTAAAGGAACACTCTAATATGACTTTATATACCATTTTACAAGATAACCTTTGAGAATATGGAGCAAAACTGAGGAAAGTATCAGGAAAAAAGACAAGGAATAAGAAACCTAGAACATTATACTGTATTTTGCTGTGTGTAATGTGCACCCACGTTCTGGGCCCAAACTTTCAGGAAAAAAATCTTGTTTTAATTTTTTAATTCAATTTTTATTTATTTATATTTAGATACTTGTTTTGTATTATAAAGGAATTTTAGCATTTATTGGTAAACATATTATAGTACAAAAATTATGTAATAAATAATTATAAATCACAACAGATACAAGGTACAAGAAATTTTAAAAAGAATTAAAAACATTTATATGGGTATGGATTTAGTACTAGCCATGTATAATGTGCATCCTTATTTTTTGCTCAAAAATTTGGGCAAGTGAGTGTGCATTATACATGGCAAAATACAGAAAATATCTCAGAAGATACCAGTAGTGGCCTTGAAAGATTAGGTACTTGGAAGTATGCTCCCAAAATTTGGGAGATAGAACACTGGAAAAATGAGAGGAATAAAGAAAAAATACCAATTTTGTAGAAATCCAGTTTTAACTCTACTACAGGGCTATTTTTAAATTTTAATTTGTCTCATGGAACATAAAGGCAATATTATAATAAGGTAGCTCTGTATATAGGGAGGATAATGTATGGATGTTTAGGCAAATTTGCCAGAGTTCCCAATTATCTATCCCAGTCACAAGGTGGATAAGCACCGACCCTTTCCTCCCTATATGAAACTCAGCACCAGCATTCTAGGCTCACAACATGTAGATGTTTTCATGTGCCCAAGCTGGTTCAAAGAGCTTATCTCCAAATATGATGCCTTTGTTAACATGTCAAACTCAAAATCAGAAACAAGTTAAACCTTCTTGTGTTTGTAAGGAAAGACCCTGAAATCTGTAAGGTACGAAAGAAATGATAGTTTGCCTTGCATTCATTTACATTGTAGTTCATGGCATTATTAGCTACCTTCAGCTATTTCAAGAAATGTTTAATTTTGTCCCATCTCCTGGTCATCACATGTCATTTTCCAACAAGTCGTTTACTCTTTATAAACTATATTTTTATTTCTCTTGATGACAGAGAGCTGGATTGTCTGTTTTAGGAGCTGTCATTGTGAAGAAACAAGAGTAAACTAATTCATAAACCAGAACATATTCACCTCTGACAGGAGTGCTGATGGCTTCTATCTACACAACCATCAGAGCAGAACCCACTAGAACCTGGCTTCCAATACTTTTATTTCTTTTATTGTTGCCAAGATATATTCCATCAGGTTGGGTTTTTTTAGAATTGGTATCTTATTTTATCACTTTTTTATTGTTGTTCAGTTACAGTTGACCAGCCTTTTTCCCCATTGCTCTCCCCTGCCCAATTTCCCCCCCACTTCATCATCAATCACCCCACCGTTGTCCATGGCCATCAGTCCTCTATTCGTGTTCCTTGGCTTGACCCTCCCCCTTCTTTGTCCTGTTATCTTCTCCCTCTTCCCTTCTGGTCACTGTCAGTTTGTTCTTTATTTCCAAGTCTCTGGTTCTGTTTTGCTCATTTGTTTTGTTGATAAGGTTCCACTTATAGGTGAGATCATATGGTATTTGTCTTTTAACAAGTGGGTTATTTCACCTACATCATATTCTCCAGTTCCATCCCTCCTGTCACGAAATGTAGGAGTTCCTTCTTTTTTCCTGTTGTGTAGTATTCCATTGTGTAAATATACTACAGTTTTTTGATCCACTCATTTCCTGATGGACACTTAAGCTGTTTTTTTTTTAAGATTTTATTTATTTTCAGAGAGGGAAGGGAGGGAGAGAGAGAGAGAGAGAGAGAGAGAGAGAGAGAGAGAGAGAGAGAGAGAGAGAGAAACATCAATGTGTGGTTGCTGGGGGTCATGGCCTACAATCCAGGCATGTACCCTGACTGGGAATCGAACCTGCAACACTTTGGTTCACAGCCTGCGCTCAATCCACTGAGCTATGCCAGCCAGGGCTACACTTAAGCTGTTTTGACTATTGTAAATAACCCTGCTATGAACATTGGGGTGCATGAGTTCTTTTGAACTGGTAATTCAGGATTTTTAGGGTATAAACCCAGTAGTGGAATTGCTGGGTCAAAAGACAGCTCCATTTTTAGTTTTGTGAGGAAATTCCATACTGTTTTCCACAGTGGCTACACCAGTCTACTTTCCCACAAACAGTGTATTAGGTTCCCTTTTCTCTACAACCTCATCAGTAGTTGTTGTTTGTTGATTGATTAATGATGGCCATTCTTACCTGTGTGTAGTGGTATCTCATTATGGTTTTAATTTTCATCTCTCTAATGGCTAGTGATACTGAGCATTCCTTTATGTGTCTCTGTATGTCCTTTTTAGAGAAGTGTCTGTTCAAGTCCTTTGCCCATTTTTTAATTGGATTGTTTGGCTTCCTAATATGGAGTCTTATGAGTTCTTTATATATTTTGGAGATCAAACTCTTGCCAAAGGTATCATTGACAAATATGTTTTTTTTTATACAGTTGGTTCCCTTTACATTTTGTTGATGTTTTATTTAGCCAAGCAAAGCTTTTTATTTTGATGTTGTCCCATTTGTTTATTCTTTCCTTTATATCCCTTTCTCTAGGAGATGTATCAATGAAAATATTGCTACATGGGATATCTGAAATTTTCCTGCCTATGTTTTCCTCTAGGACTTTTATGGTGCCACATGCTATATTTCACTCTTTTATCCATCTTGAGCTTATTTTTGTGAATGGTGTAAGTTAGTGGTCAAATTTCATTTTTTTTGCCTGCAGCTGTCCAGATCTTCCAATACCATGTATTGAAGAGGCTACTTTTACTCCATTGTATGCTCTTGCCACCTTTATCAAAATTAACTGACCATATTGACATGGGTTTATTTCTGAGCTCTGTATTCTATTTCATTGGTCTATGTGTCTGTTCTTATACCAGTACCAAACTGTTTTGATTACAGTGGCCTTGTAATATAGTTTGATATCCGATATCATGATCCCTCCCACTTTGTTCTTCTTTCTCAAAATTGCTGAGGCATTCAGAGCCATTTATGGTTCCATATAAATTTTTTAAATGTTTGTTCTATATCTGTGAATTATGTCATTGGTATTTTGATAGGCACTGCATTGGATAGTATGAACATTTTAATGATGTTAATTGTTCTAAACCACAAACACAGTATATGCTTCCATTTATTTGTTCTTCCTTAATTCATTTCCTTAGTGTTGTATAGTTTTCTGAGTACAGGTTTTTTACCTCCTTGGTTAAGTTTATTCCTAAATATTTTATTAGCAAAGTGGGAATAGAGGGAACATACCTCAACATAATAAAGGCCATATACACGAAACCTACAGCCTACATCATATTCAATGGGCAAAAACTAAAGCTTTCCCACTAAGATCATGCACAAGACAAAGGTGTCCACTTTCACCGCTTCTATTTAGCATAGTATTGGAAATTCTAGCCACAGCAATCAGACAAAAAATAAAAAATAAATAAAAGGCATTCAATTTGAAAAGGAGGAAGTAAAGCTGTCACTGTTTGCAGATTACATGATAGTGTACATAGAAAACCCTAGACTCCACCAAAAATACTACTTAACCTAATAAATGAACTTGACATAATGGTAGAATACAAAGTCAACATTTAGAAATCGAAGGCATTTTTGTACACCAACAATAAAATATCAGAAACAGGAATTAGGAAATTGTTTACTATAGTAACATTGGGGTGCATTTTGCCTGTCCTGTAGTGATTATATCTATTTCCTTCCTACATCCAGGGACTGAAATTCTAGCCCCAGGTATTTTAGTCTTGGCAAAACTTTTACAATTCAGCTGCCAGGCCTTGAACTTCTCCTAATCAGGAAATTTAGCCAACCAGAAATAAAACGATAGTGGTGGACAAGTTTTTATAGCAGTGGCACTGCACTAAGAGCTTGCCACAGCCTGGTTGTTTAGGGAGCCTCCCTTCTATGATGGTAAAACTTTCTTTTTCTTTTTGAAGAGTGTGTTAAAAAGCCATATCAATGAGTACAAACTGCAGGAGGCATTCCAAAGAAAGATCCACCTTTATAAATCCAAGGAAATTTTATGAGCTGTAAAATTTGCATGATTAAAAAGAAAGGAAAATGAGTTATCAAGACATTGCAATTTCAGATGCTGATTTTAAAACTCTTCTGAAAAAGAGTAAGGCAAGACTTCAAGGAAAGGCATTTATGCTTCAAGAAAGAAAGCTCTAAAACAATACTGGGAAGGAAGTGACATCTTACTGTACCAAAAAATCACCTCAACAGAACCTCCTTCTGTTGCTCTGAAAAGTGATTGGCATTTTGGTTCCTATACAAAGACTGCCAGGATGTCTTCAAAGATATCAACTAGGGATAAGGTGTAGAAGAAAAAGTTTTTAAGGGAACTATTTAAAATGAATCACTTCCCATTAGGACACAATTCCAAATCTTTCCTCAAAAGAGATTGAAATAAAGTTCTGAGAGCTGAGTCTCCTTCCAATTTAGTGGGGGTTGAAAAAGATTTGTATTTGGCAGATGAATGTCATTCCAAGTGACTGCTGTCAGTGGGGTGTTACTGCTGTCAGTGGGGTATTGCAGCTGTCAAGGCAATGAACAGTGGTAAGAGTTGTGTTACAGATTACAGAAGGCTCAGTAAACAATGGGGTGTGCTTTACCTGCAATAGAATTCAGAGTTCTGGCTCTTGAATAAGTGATCCTGATTGCTCTTTGTGAACAAAGTTTGCCTTAATTAAACCCAATATTTGTTCATAGTTATAATTCACAAGATTTTTTAAGTGCACTAAATCTCTTTTTATAAGATTTTGGGTTATGAAAACTTGAAAGAGTACTGTGCATAATCCTTTTTAACTTTACAGTGAATTTTATCTGCATCACCACTAACAGTCTTTTCTTAGATAATAGAGAATTGTTCTGTTGGGGGAGCACATTCAGTCTCTTGTCATTTTCATCCATGACTTCTAATTCTATAGTCTGAAGAGTGTTAAGTAACCAAACCTCTCTTCTGAATAATAACAGTAGAATATGTCAAAGTGTTACAGGGTGCAGCCAAGTGGGAGGGCCCAAATAGGGATTTGGAATGGGGTCCAGAACTCAGGGTGTCCAGAAAATATTAGGATGTCCTCGCCCCTCCCCTGCACAGGTGTGGGTTGGGGGAAGGGACAAATGGAGCAGGGCCATTGAGAGCTGTTTTGCATAGCAACAGCTTTGCAGCTAACCTCTGGTGTGGTCATTTCCATATCTATATACATTTAACTGGTTGCATAGATATGTTAGATAGTTGTGGCCATGCTCTGAGCCAGGGGAATGGAAGTAACTGGGGGCAGGTCCCCCAAGTTACAGTGCCTGCGTGGGAGCTTGGAGAAGATCGGCTCCATGACATGGGGCCATGCCTGCCCAGACCCACTATGGCAGCCCAGACCCACTATGGCAGCCCAGTAAAGCTGGAAGGATATGGGAGTGCTGGCAAGTATAACCGATTGTGGGAGGAGTTGGAAATGGGGCTGCAGAGGAAGACTGGTGTGGGAGTTTAAACCCAAATACAGCAGCCATTGAAGAGAGGACCATAGCCAGTGTAGAGAGAACCACTCCATCTTTAGCAGAGTAGGGACTCCCACAGCCCTGAGAGAGAGAATCACCATGTGGCTTTAGCAGAGAACCACCTCTCGGGTTTGGCAGAGTGGCAACCCCCCTCCTTGCAGTCATTGGGAAGAGAGAACTATGTGGCTGTGGCAATAGAAAGGAGAGAGTCATGTGCTTCTGGCAGAGTGGGGACCTTGGCAGCCATCAAGGAGAGAGGACCATGTGGCTGTGGCAGTGCAGAGAACATGCATGTGGCTGTGGCAGTAGAAAGGAGAACCATGCAGCTTTGCCAGAGTGGGAACCCCCACAGCTTTAGAAGGGGGAACCACCACCCAGCTTTAGCAGAGATCCCAGCAACCCAACTGATGGTGCTGGGAGCAAAGGGAGGCTACTAGCCGAGACAGATTACTGGGAAGAACCAGAGGCTGCCTGAGCCATGGACTTCTATTTCTTTTCCTGAGATACAGTACAGTCCTGAGATACTGGACTGGACTGCCCAGTCCAGTCCTGGGATGGAAGGACTGTGTGTGTTTGTGGGTGTTTTAAGGGACTTTGGGATTTTGATGAAAACATTAGGTCACCACTTTAAGTCTGTACAGCATTAAATAAACATTTCCTTTCCTTTTCACGAATCTCTGGCATTGAGAGATGTCTTTCCTATACGGCGGCAGGCAGCAGACATAATGAACGGGGGGGTTCCTTTCAGTAATAGCATATCTACCCAGGTCCCCCTTTGTTCTGTAACAAAAGCAGTTATCAAGCTTTCCTTCCTCTTGGTCCACTATAGGCTAAACAACCCAGGTTTCTGCCAGTCAGTGAAATATTTATAAACACAAGTGTCATCACAGGGAAAATTTTCTGAGTGCATGCTGTACTCAGGAAGAAAACCAAGAATTCTACCAGGATAGTCTGTCTCCTCAGTTATAAGAAATGACACACTTTACTTTCTTGTAGTAATAGGTCTACACAGCTTATTAGAATCAGGTAAGGACAGAAACACAAACTGTTTGATAAGAGAAGCAGAATGTAGCATTAGAGTACAGATCTTAGAGCCAGGCATTCTACATTGGAAGCCTTGCCCTTCCACTTAGTAGCTGTGCGACCCAGGGCGAGTTATTTATCCTCTCTGTGGCCTCAGTTTCCTCATTTGTATAATGGATAATAATTGTCTCTCTCTTACAGGGTAAATAGGGGAATTAAACAAAGTGATTTAATATGTGTAAATGCTTACAGGTGTGTTCAACCTTTCGGTGACTCTGAGCCACACTGGAAGAAGAAGTGTTGTCTTGGGCCACACATTAAATACACAAACACAAATGAAAGCTGATGAGCCAAAAAAAAAGTTTTAAGTAAATTTATGATTTTGCATTGGGTCTCATTCATAGCCATCCTGGGCCACATGCAGCCTAGGAGCCGCAGATGGGACACCCCTGTTACAATAATACTTCATACATAGTAAGTGTTATGTAATTACTTATTCAATGAAAATAAAGAAGGAAAGTAGTCATTTAAGAAGAAAGACTTTTTATTTCTTTAGAAGTTGATAGGGAGCAATTAAAGAGTGGCTTCATAGGGCAGACACAGAGTGAAATTGTCCTTATTGAACCAGGTCTCAGGAGTATAGAGTTGCACCTTAAATTAAGCCATTGTTTCAGAGTTTAGGTTTAGTTTCTTTTGCCATACCCAATGGACCTAACACATACTTAAAAACATTTTACTAGGGAAAGCATTGTATGTTTGCCAAAAGTGATACATGATATGTAAAAACATATAATATATGTAAAAACATATAACATATAATATACTATATGGTACTGACAACTCCTGACACTCCTCATTTCTAATTCTCTTCATAAGACTCAAGCTACCCACTGAAATCATTCAGAGTTCTTTAGCCTATCAGCAAATGCTTTCTGTAATTAAAAGTGGGAATTAAAATAGAGTTTTGGCCTGATATGAGGTGGGGGTGGGATCACAATAGGCTGTTTTCCTACATTCTCACTACAATACACTCAGCATGAGAGCCATATGGAGTGTGAATATACATGAGAACCTCAACTCTTGACCTCATCTCTGACCAAGAGTCTGCTCCCTGGGGACACCACATTGAGGGGCTGAATCTCTCCCCTGACACGGAGATGTCATATGCTGCCTGTCCCCCACTCAGGTAATGGGAAATTACAGTAATTACTCTTGTTGGGGGACTTAGAACATGACAAGTTTTCAATGAGCACTCAATAATTTTCCTTATAAAAATACTTTAATGGAAGTTTGATGGTGGCATATAATAGCTAATGAAGTCACAAATGACCTTAATAGGCTGATATTTTTTCAGACTTTGAAAAATAGTTACATCATACCATCAGTTCACCTTAATTAGAACTCAGGAAAGAATCCTTTACTGGATATGTCAGCATGACAAATGGTGGTCACATGATGCAGGGGTTTCAGGTGTTAGATAAATATAGAGAAGGTACAATTCCATTATCTCAAATAAATGACCAATGTCATGTGTGATATAGTTTGTTACCATGACAGTAGGGTACCTGGCATCATTTAGCACAGTACCTTGTGTAAGGTATACATTATTAACTACATGTTGGAAACCAAATATCAAGGAGAGAAAAAAACTGCAGAGTAAATTATTAGTATTCTTAATATGTAATCTTAGAAATGTACAATAAAATGGTTACTCTGATAGAAGTAAGGAGAAAACACAAAATTAAGCAATTAAAAAGAATTTAAATGGCCAGTGTAATGTTAAAATAGTTCAGTATCATTAGGATTAAAGAGATGTAATTTAAAGAAAAACTAGATATCAATTTTTTACCTATAACATTGGCAAAAATGTGAACAGTGAATCCCCCTCTCCACTCTCCAACCTTGTACCTTTCAGTCTTGTCCCTGGATTACAACTTGGCACCCTTCCAACCTTTGTTCAACAAGTTCTCAAATGTGCTAATAGACAATTTTGCCTCTAGGTCTTCTTCCTGCTGTTTCCTTTGCCTGGAAGGTCTTTCCCCCACTCTTTGCTCTGCTTAAATGCCTCTTCTCCCAATTTAAAATATTTCTTCCTTTTCTTTTACTTATTGAAACTCATTGTAATTTTTAATTACATCAATATCTTATTGCTTATTTTCTGCTCTAAACATGGGCAGGGACCATGGATGGTGTGTTCACGTAAGTCTACACAGAACCTAATACAATACTTAACATTTTATACCTGTTCTATTTATGTTTTCCAAATGGGTGAATGACTTAATGAAGTGGAGTTATTAAGATTATTTAAAAAATGTTATGCTTATGGCATGTTGAATCATATGAAAATATTTTTATAGGCAACATGGTCAACTATTACCAATTTCATAAGGTTCAAATTAATAATCATAATTTCAGAGGACATTTTTAAGTATTAAAAGACATAGACATGTCTATACTCTTGCAACTTCTTTATCTAAGGATATATATAATATATGTAATATATATAATATATGTAAAAGGATATGCAAAGAGATAGCTATACTCACAACCTTATTTATAATTTAGTGATAATTTAAAAAGATGGAAACAGCCTAAATGCCAAATTCAGAAAACTACCTCATGAACATGTGCATCCATGCACCAGAAATGCTTTGTGACCATTCAGAATTATGCTGTTTAAGAAAATGTGTTGATAAGGTACATTTTACCACATGAAGTTAAAAGAAGTCTATTACAAAGTAGTGTATATGATTTCTCTCTCTCTCTCTCTCTCTCTCTCTCTCTCTCTCTGTTGCACACACACACACACAGAACAAAAAGAAGTCCAGAGAAATATATCCCATCATATTATTATCAGTGGTTAATTTCTGGATGGTGGGATTACTGATTTAATTGAATATACATGTATCACTAGAGAAATCAGGAAAATTCTTTGAAAATATTAAGTGCTAGAGCCTATTAAAATGATAGATATATATGTTTAAGTAGATGACAGATAAATAGGGAAGAGAGAAAGTAGAATTAAAATTTAATTGAGATTTACACTTCAGACCCTACCAAATTACAAGCAACTTGTATTTAATATAGTTACATAACAGGGTTCCTAATTTATAATTATAGTCTAGGCTAGTAAATCTGAAATTCTACAACTTAAAATAGCTATTCTTTATTTATTTTAAACTAAAAGGGCTGAGGACAATCAAGTAAAACATCCTTGATATTGCACTACAGTGCTTTTAGGCAAACGACAGATTACATATAAGAACATCCAATCCTTCTTTCTCTGAACTTATGGCAATCTTTATATTTGATCTTTATAAGAGAATTATAAAAATCTTATCTTTAATAGCTCCCTGGATATTTGTTTTTGAAAAATATTTTAGAGTTGTAATTTTATTGTCTTCAAAGTGTAGAGACAACCTCAAAAAGCAACAGTGATCAGACAATGTAGGTGCCATCCATGGCAACAAAATGGAGACTCAATAAATATTAGTATTCTCCCTCACCCCAGCTAAGAAACCATTGGAACTTTTGCAAAGTCAGGATCTCTTTGGGTCAAGTATATACACTCTAACATTCCATCTACTTACCAAATTGTGTTAAACTCCCTTAAACACTATAGGAGGTTTTTGAAAATTACTGGCAAGAATAACAACATTTGTTCTAAGGGCTGGCAGTGAAAGGGGGCTAAGAGAGTGGTAGGGACATTCTCCCACAGTCTTGGCAATGATATTCTCCTTCTCAGGCCCTCAACGTTGAGAAGCAAGTGTGTGATTATAGTTCCTTACCTATACCTTATTTGAAATGGCTCCAAAATGTGAAACCTCTGAAATGCAAAATTATTATTTTTTCTTTAGAAATATATTTTTATTATTGAAGACAATTTTAAAGCAGTGGTTTACAGTGAAGAAAGAAATACATACCTGTATTATAGCAAGAATGCTGTTGTATTTAAATCAGAGATATTTATTGTTAAATGTTTTTTATGTGTTTTTATTTTTACAAAGGTCTCTAAACAGTAAGTATTTCTGGGCCGTTAACTGCTTCCAAATAAGCAAAAGTAAAAATTCCTACAGAAAACATAGCCCTGACCTTTTTGTACATATAATTCAAACAAAAAGTTAGCTTTGAAGTGGCATCTTATATAATTATACTACAAATATGCAGTAATATATATTCCTTTGAATGTCTTTCATTCAGAAACATTGTTTTTCTTATTTGACTATCCTACCAGTTACAAATGGATTATGTTTGCCCTGGCTGGTGTAGCTCAGTGGGCTGAGCGCGGGCTGCAAACCAAAGCATCACAGGTTCAATTCCCAGTCAGGGCACATGCCTGGGTTGCAGGCCATGGCCCCCAGCAACCGCACACTGATGTTTCTCTCTCTCTCTCTCTCTTTCTCCCTCCCTTCCCTCTCTAAAAATGAATAAAATCTTAAAAAAATAAATAATAAATAAAATCGCTTCTGTTTAAAAAAATGGATTATGTTTGAGATGTTTATATAACCACCTAATGTCAAAATACTTGAGAAATTACATGAAGAGCTTCTTCATTCCAAAGTATGAAATTTTCAGGAAGGTTCACACTATTAGAAAATGGAACATGGAATTTCACTCCATTGATTATTAAAATAAAAAGCAAACAATGGGACAAGATAAAGAAAATTTACCAGTCCACTTTCTGCCAGGCAGAACACCTGTCCAATCAATAGTAAATTAATTTAAACAGCATTTACTTTCTAGATGGTGCTGACTATGTGAATCATTTGTTTCAGACATGTCTGTAAGTATTCCTACTAAACTACTGGCCAACTCTACATATAATGTGAAGAATAATGAGCAATATAGGTGAAAACAAACAAAAACCCTTTCTTTTCATGTATGTTCTCTGAGGTGCTGCATTAGAAATCTGAGAATTTGTAGCATATGCTCAAGACTCCAAGTTTCTGATGCTTCCTACAATACAATAACTGACATTTTGATTCCTTTTGCATTGTCTCATCTGCTGACTTAGTGAGAATTCTGCAAATTGAGATATAGTGTGAAATTCTACTTAATTATCACTAAAAAAGAAAAAATACCAAATGAGATTTCTAATTAAAATTTTTGACACTTATAGAAAAGTCTTTTTAACTTTCATAAATGAAGAATCAAGCAGTCCAGTTAAAATCTAGTTAATATAAAGTTGTCATCTCTTCTGTGCATTCAGTCCATTTTCAAAGAATTAGAATATGACAAGATATATTTAACACTGAAACTCATAATTTAACACTTTGTGAAATGCAACATTATTTAAAGTAAGCAGTATGAGCTTTTTCATCTTTTGTTCAAACATTCCAGTTTTACTTGAAGGTACAGGAAAAGATGTAAGAATCTTGTCAAAATAATTCATAATTTCTTTGTACCAGTGGTGATTCTGTACCTTTCTGAATCACTTTGGTAAAGACAGCCAAATGTGGAATGTCCCTATTCACACAGCACCAGAATTTCCAAATATCATCTGTGAAAATGTGCAGTTCTTACCACACTTTTTCCTAGTTTCTTTTACTGAGCTTTATATTACAGCAGGTCAGTGAACTGAGATACTCCAGCTTATCCCAAAAACAAGAATATTTTCTGTGGCTCTAATTTATATTGCAGCTGTGGTTAATGCTATGAGTGTTTATATAAAAATCCATGCATGGATACCTTTTCAATAGCAGCTGGGAGACTGCAGTCAGCAAAATCTCAGCAAAGTACTGTCAGTCTTTTTTGAGTCAGCACTAAGACAAACCAAGAAGTGTTTCTCTTCCTGTCAATGCATTGGAATTAAACCATTAAACATGGATGAACGTGAAGAGTTTTAAGAGTTTTGCCCAAATAGAAAAGGATGATGTTTAGCTTTGAGACATTGTGACCAGACTTGTATTACTCTGCACCTTTCAACCCAAATGCTTCATATACTATTTCCAAACGTTCCTCCACTTTGAATTACAACCTGGGAAGAGACGTTTTGGCTAGTAAAGTGGAGAACAAATGGATGCTGTATGGAAGGAGGCCACAAATCTTTTTATGTTGCTAATAACAGGAGGACTTTTGGCTATTGTAATGCTACAGACAGAAAAATCTCCTGGTTTTAATATGTACCTGGGGACTAGAAAGTGATGGCATTAGGCCAGGGACTTGACTTGTTAAATCATTTGTTCCATGGATATCGCAGTTATTCATTTACAATACCCCTTTTTCAGTTTTTATTCATAGAACTCATGTGCCAGGCACTATTTAAGAACTGAGGATTTAAAAATAAATAAAGAAAAATAAAACCCTCGTTTCTTCCCCTCAAAAGACAAGTGAGGAGCACATGGTGAAGCAGAGAAATCACAATACAGCAAATCAAGCATATGTATTTATTACATCATTCCATGGAGACTATAATTGGCAAATGAGTGCAGTGACTATATATGTGGCCCCTCTCTGCTTGGGAGTGCTATGCCTTCCTTTCTCTTTGTTCAGAACTCTCCCCTAACCCTAACCCTAACCCTAACCCTAACCCTAACCCTCTTTCTGAAGCCTTTCTGAAGTTACACTGAATTCCCGAAAAAGAACTCATGAACCTTCTTTTCCTGTGAGGAATTTTGGTTTTACTTTATGGTCCTCCTTTCCCTTTCTATAAAATGGAAACAGATATTTGCTTCAACGCCAGAGCTTGGGAGCAGTTTGTCTTCTTTTCTAATGGTCTGTATGTGTGCCTGCACTTTACTTCCACTTGAAATCATATCTGAAAGGAACCATGTGTCGCCATGTGAAGGCATGGTATTGTTATTAAGAAAGTGTGTACTTACGAAATTTTGAATCTTCCCTACACTAAATTCATTAATCCACATCTAAATTCTTTGAGCTTTTGTCTACTGCCATTGTTGTCAACATTTCACTTCCCTAAAAATGCAGTTTCTATATTTCTAATTAGACCTAAAGCATAGACTATATACTATAAAATAAAGGAAGCTTGCTGTCATTATCACCCACAGAAAAACATGTGCAATAGAGCTAGTCTGGCTTGATTTGAGCTGGGCTTCTGGAAAACCAGAGAAAGAAGAAAATTTTGTAATCTATCCAAGAAAGTTTTACCCTTCATTTTAGGTACTACTAAGTACCTCAAATTGAAAATACTATACACACAGACACATACATATAGACTTTTTAAAGGTCTAATATTTGCTACATTCTTTAAATGTGTATTGATTGCTCTTAAACTCATTCAAATTTAAAACTCAGGGATTCTGCTCTGTGCCAAGAGATTAGTCAGACATTCTTATATGTGAATGTAATGTTCACAATATTTATCAGTAAAAAGTGGTATTCTGGAGGAAAGGCTTGGCTGTCCCAGAACTGTATTACATCAGACTCTCTCGAGGGCCTGGGGAGCCAGAGGAGCCCTTCCCCATCTGTAGCCTGGAAATTCCCCCTAAGTATTTTCCCATGTAACCAATTTCAAGTTCCTGTGTAGAAAGTAGGTTCCCCCCATGGATACTTTTTGTGCCAAAAACTCAAGTCTCAAAAGAAGTCTCCATCAAAAAAGGTATAGGAAAGAAAAGGAAAGGAAAGGAAAGGAAAGGAAAGGAAAGGAAAGGAGAGGAGAGGAGAGGAGAGGAGAGGAGAGGAGAGGAGAGAAGAGAAGAGAAGAGAAGAGAAGAGAAGAGAAGAGAAGAGAAGAGAAGAGAAGAGAAGAGAGAAAGAAAAAGAAAAAGAAAAAAGAAAAAAGAAAAAAGAAAAAAGAAAAAAGAAAAAAGAAAAGAAAAGAAAAGAAAAGAAAAGAAAAGAAAAGAAAAGAAAAGAAAAGAAAAGAAAAGAAAAGAAAAGAAAAGAAAAGAAAAGAAAAGAAAAAAAATCCTGACGTGACAGAGTTGAAAAATAGTCAGATAACAATACTTGGAAAAGTGGATGATGGTCTCTAGAGAGAGCTGAGGATGCAAAGGAAAGACATTCAGGAAGTATGCAGCTTGCCTCCTTCTACTGTGTGTGACCCAGACAGCAAAAACATGGCTACTCCTTATTCTTTGTGGCTACTAAATGAAAAATAGCCATGAGTAAAACATTTTTATTTTTTCTTTCACTGAAGCAGATTGGATGAAGACTGTGTGCTATGGAGTGTATGTTTGCCTGTTAGACTGCACAGTTACTTAGGTATTTTTAATAAAAACCTCAGGAAAAATAAGGACTGCCTCATTAGAATGTTTAGTTTTTATTTTCTAGCCAAGGAATAAATAGCTTTGTAGATACCTGTTGTTGCAAATCTTTATATGATGCCCATATCTTCTTGCTCCAACAAGAACATCTTAGCATCTTGATGGCTATTAATGTTTGCTGTCTAGTCCTTGAGAGAGGATTGAGGTATTTGCTAAATCTCAGAAAATAGCCTGGACTCAATCTTTTTCATGAAATCTTGCTTTCAGTTTGTTTCATTTCCAATTATTCTTTTTACATGAAAGGCAGAGTAACAGTATCAAATGAAAGTCTAATTATTGAGGCTTCTACATACTTAGGTTCATTGTAGCCAGCTTTCCCCAGTCTAGTTGATATAATGGACCTAGATATTGAAAGCCTCTTATTTTAGCCTGTTTCATCTGCCTGATTGAATTGAGCCATCCCAGTTGCTAACAGTCACCAGAAGTAAACCTCATCTACTAGTACAGTGGGACATTTGTAACAACCAGGTATTTAAGGAGAACCACCTAGTTTATGATATTACCAATTTCTATGGCATAGATACTTTGACCATGGGTGATTCTAAATTATGGACATGGTGCTACTGACTGAGGAGTTGGCAAGAGGTCTTGAAAAGGTATAAAGTGGCCCAGCAACCCCAGTTCCCCAGGTTGTGGTCAGCCAAAAATGTCCCTGAATGTCAAACCCTGACTGCCTGTATCTCACTCAGGCTGACATTGGAAAACACTCATTTTCTGTAACTTTCCCATTACAAGTATCTACTTTGTGGTTCCACTGAACCACAGTGGAAAGCCTGGGAGGCCCTTTCTAATATCTGAAATGAAAAAAAATTAGTCCCCTACGAAATGGCAGCCAGTTGAAGAGGGTGTGCTAATTAGAATGCGTGGACAACATAAGAGTCAAACCTTAGATTGTATTCATCACCTTCCTTAAATACGGCTCAAAAAACTGCAAACATAAATTTTTACTTTTTGTAGAAATTCTTTAACTTTTATCTCTCTAATCCAGTCTCCTGTTTTACTTTTATAGTATGTATATGAGTGTGTGTGTATCCTGATTATTTTTACTTCTCTCCCAGTAAGCTGTAAGAGCCATGTTCACTGCTAATATTCCCACTGCCTAGCATATATAAAGGCTTAATAAATACTCATTGAATAAGTAACCTGTTTTTACTTGTTTTGATGGATGTTATTAAATTATGATTCATTTTATTTCCAGAATACTGACCTAAAGGTAATATTTGACATTTTAGAGCAAATATCATTAAAATTATTATAGAATTAAACATCTACACATAAGTGGTGTTCTTAGGAATAAAGTAAGCTTGAAATCAAAATTTTAAAATGTGTGGCCCTTGCCCCAGGTCAAGATGTCAGTCTAGTAAGATCCTGGGCTCACTTTCTCCCATGGACACACCAAAACTTCAACTACAATAGAGCAATTATTTCTGAGTATGACCTGAATACTAGCAGAACAGATTCTCTTCAACTAGGGATATAAAGAAAAAAAAACACATCAAAACAGGTAAAGAGGCAAACACATGGTCTGATCAGGACCCACATCCTCCATATGCCACAAGTTAGAGGAATGTTATACTTATAGAGATACCCTTGAGGATCAAGAGGTCTGGGACCCATGTAGGACTCCCCAGTCCAGGGGACCTGCATCAGGAAAAGGAGCATTTGTAACATCTGACTTATGTTCAAAAAAACTGAAGTGCTGTGGGAAACTTTTGCTCTTAAAGAGCCTGAGCACACATTTACTCACTTTGCATTCCAGTGCAGAAGCAACAGTTTGAAAAGTGCCTAGGTTGTATGTGAAACAGATATACTGACTAATATGGGGGTGTGTACCCACAAATTAAAACTTTCTTTGGGAATGTCAACACTGGTGGGCACAAGCTTTGACAATTTCCATTAACCTGCTAACAGTTTGCACCATTCTGTCATTCCTCTAACCTGCCTACCTCAACCAGCATGTACTAAATCCACCCCAAGGCAGTTCTCCACCCCTCAAGTACCTGGTGGTTGGCCCTACATAATCCCTGAGGCCCTCCAAACTGGTGCCCCACTCTGGAGGGGCCAGTCCTTGTACATCACCATACCCACAGCAGCAGAGGCTGGGCCCCAAAACCAGCACACCAGAGGCCTGCTCTGCACAAATGCAAAGCAGTAGCTGTAATGGCCAGGCCTCCTAGACGGGTGGACTTTGGGCCAACCCCACGCAGCAGTGCATCTACAGGAGTCATGGCACAACCAGAAGTATACATGCAGCACATACAGGGGACACTGCTGGAGTACCTGGTTTTGATGATCAGGGAGATTGTACCACTGGGTATCACAGGACATAAGTCCACTCTTTCAATACCTACAGGCATAAGTAATCTACTTAATACATAGAAACATACACAGAGACTTGGCAAAATGAGGAGACAAAGGAATATGTACCAAAAGAAAAAAAGGAAAGTAGCTAGATGAAAAGGAGATAAGCAATCTACCAGATAAAAAGTTCAAAGTAATGATCATAAAGATGCTCACTGAATTCAGATATGTGAATGAACACAAAGAGTATATGAAAATATAGATGGAAAACATAAAAAAGGAATCAATCAGAACTGAAGAATGCAATAATTGAAATGAAAAAAAAATACTAGAATGAATCACCAGCAGATTAGATAATTCAGAAGAATGGATTAGCAATATGGAAGACAGGACAGTAGAAATGAACTATTTGGAGACAAGAAGAAAAAAAAAGATTTTTTAAAAATAGGAGAGTATAAAGGATCTCTGCAACAACATCAACTATACTAACATTGACATTATAGGGGTCCCAGAAAAAGAAAAACAAGAGAAAGAGACAAAAAGCCTATTCCAAGAAATAATGGCTGAAAACTTCCCTAATCTGGTGAAAGAAATGAACATCCAAGACCAAGAAAAACACAAAGTCCCAAACAAGATGAACACAAAGAGACCCACACTAAGACACACCATAGTTAAAATGTCAAAAATTAGACACAAAGAGAGAATATTAAAAACAGCAACAAAAAAGGAGAGAGAGGGGAAAAAAACTGGTTATGTATAAGGGAACCCCCCTAAGACTGTGAGCTGATTTTACAGCAAGATGTTGCAGGCCAGAAAGGAATGGCACAATATATTCAAAGTGATGAAAGACAAAAATCCATAGCCAAGAATACTCTACCAGGCAAGGCTATCTTTCCAAATTAAGTGAAAGATAGATTGTTTCCCATAAAAGCAAGCTAAAAGAGTTCACCACCACTAAACTAGCATTACAAGAAATGTTAAAGGGACTTCTTTAAGGGGAAAAGTAAATGTCAGAATTAGAAATGAAAAGTATACATATGAATGAAAAAATCTGTTAGTAAGGCTAACATATAGTATAAGTAAGAGATCAAGCACCGATAAGGGCAGTATGAAAATTAAAAGACAAAAATAGTAAAAGCATATATCAATAATAATTAGTTAAGGGATACATATGGCATGTAAAATATGTCAAAAATATAAAATGTGGATTGGGAGTAAAAGTGTAGTGCTTTCAAAATGCATTAGAATAGAAGCAGTCATCAATTTTAAGTACAATATTATATACATAGGGTGTTAAACATAAATCTAATGGTAACTACAAACCAAACACCTATAATAGATACACAAGAAATTAAGAAAGAGGAAATTAAATATAACACTAAAGAAACTCATCAAAACATAGGAGAAGAGAGCGATAGAATAAGAAAGGAACAGAGAAGAACTACAAAACAACCAGAAAACAACTTTAAAAGAGGAAATAAGTACATACTTATCCATAATTAGTTTTAATATAAATGTATTATATTCTAATAAAAAAAACACAGGGTAGATGAGTGGACTAAAAGAAACGATATCCATTCATATGCTGTCTACAAAAGACTCACTCAGATCTAAAAACGCACACAAACTGAAAATGAAGGGATGAGAAAAGATATATCATACATATGGAAATGAAAAGAACACTGGAGTTGCAATACATTAATGCTTTAAAATAAAGACTGTAACCTGAGATAAAGAAGGGCAGAATGATAAAGGGATCAATCCATCAAGAGGATATAACACTTATAAACATCTATGTACCTAATATAGGAGCATATAAATACATTTAGCAAATACTGACATAAATGAAGAGAGTGACTATATTACAATAATATTATGGCACTTTAACACACCATTTTTCATCAATGAGTGCTTTGTCTGGGCACATTAGATCAGGTGAACTTATATCAGACCAATTTATATAAATAAACTTTATATATATATATATATATATATATATATATATACACTTTATAAACACTTATATATAAATACTTTCTATAAACACTTATCCAAAACATTAGAACATATACTGTTTTCAAATTCACATGGAATATTCTTCAGGATAGATCACATATTAGGCCACAAAACAAGTCTCAGTAAATTTAAGAAAATTGAGATCATATGAAGCATTTTTTCTAGCCATGATGTTATGAAACTAGCAATCAACTAAAAAAATGAAAATTGGAAAAAAACACAAACACATAGAGGCTAAATATCATGCCACTAAACAACCAGTTAGTCATCAAACAAGTCAGGAGAAAATAAAAAAAAACTTTGTAATAAATGAAAATGGAAACATAATGTTCCAAAAATCTGTGAAATGCAGCAAAAGCAGTTCTAAGATGGAAGTTTGTAATGATACAGGCTGACCTCAAAAAAAAAACAACAAGAAAAAATCAAATAAACAAACTAACCTTACATATATAAAGCAATGAGAAAAAAAGAACAAACCAAGCTAAAAGTTACTAGAAAGAAGAAATAATAAAGATCAGAGCAGAAATAAATGAAATAGAATCTAAAACATAGTGGGAAAGAGCAATGAAAGTAAGAGCTGATACTTTGAAAAGATAAAATTTATAAGCCTTTGGTCAGATTTATCAAGAAAAAAAGAGAGAGGACCCAAATAAATAAAATCAAAACTGAAAGAGAAGTGATAACCAATACCACAGAAATACAATGGATCATAATAGAATACTAAAAACAATTATACACCAACAAATTGGACAACCCAGGAGAAATATACAAATACCTAGAAACATACAGCCTCTAGGACTGAACAAGCAAGAGACAGAAAATCTGAAAAAAAATGACTATTAGTAATAAAATTGAATCAGTAATAAAAAACCTCCTAACAAATAAAAGTTGAGGATGAGAAAGCTTTAAAGGATAAATATACTGAACATTTAAAGGAAAATTAATACCTGTACTCAAACTTTCCAAAAATGTGAAGAGGAAGGAGCACTTTCATGCTCAATCTATGAGGCCAGCATTACTCTGATAACAAAATCAGACAGATACTACAAGAAAACAAAATTACAAGCCACTATCACTGATGAACATAGATGCAAAAATTCTCAACAAAATATTAACACTCCAAATTGAACAATATTTAAAAAGATCACGATCAAGTGGGATTTATTTCAAGAATACAAGAGTCATTCAATATTTGCAAATCAAACAATGTGATATACCATATCAACAAAACAAAGAATAAAAATCATATGAGTGTCTCCATAGGTGCAGAAAAGGCACTTAGCTAACAAAGGTCAGCATGATAATTTATGCTTGAGTTTTTATTTATGATAAAAACTCAACAAAATGGGTATAGAGAAAACATGCTGCAATAAAGGTTGCTTATGAAAAACCCACAGATAACATTATACTCAACAGTAAAAAGCTGAAAACTTTATTCAACATAATAGTAGAAATTCTAGCCACAGCAGTCAGACAAGAAAAAGAAATAAAAGTCATACAAATTGAAAAGGAGGAAATAAATCTGTCTCTCTTTGTAGATAATATGAAACTATACATACATAAAAAATCCTAAAGACCCTAAAACTATTAGAATAAGTGAATTCTGCAATGTTTCAGGATACAAAATTAATAAAAAAAATACCAGTTGCTTTTCTATACACTTGTAAAAATTTATCAGAATGAGAAGTTAGGAAAACAATTACTTTACAATTGTAAGGATAAAACAAGAATAAATTTAACCTAAGAAGTGAAATAGCTGTACTCTGAAATCTATAAGACACTGATGGAAGAATTTAAAGACAACACAAATAAATGGAACTATATAACTATACCATGCTTTGGAATAGAAGAGTTAATATCATTAAAGTGTCCATACTACCCAAGGCAATTTACAGATTCAATACAATCTGTATCAAAATACTACTGACATTTTCAAAGAACTAGAACAAATAATCTTAAAATTTGTATGGAATCAGAAAAGAACTTGAGTAGCCAAAGCAATCTGGAGAAAGAAGAAGAAGGCACAGTCATCACCCTTTTTTCTTTAATTTTATTTTAATCAGTGTTCAAGTACGGTTTTCTCCCTTTTACTCCCAATCCAGCTCACCCTCCCAACCCTCCCCACTTCCCTCCCATTACCACCCTCCCCCTAGTTTTTGTCCATGTGTCCTTTAAATTTGTTCCTGTGAACCCTTCCCATTGTTGCCTGAAATTCCCTCTTCTCTCCCCTGTGGTCACTGTCAGTCTGTCCTCTATTTCAGTGCCTTTGGTTATATTTTGCTTGTTTCTTTGTTTTGTTGTTTAGGTTCCTGTTAAAGGTGAGATCATATGGTATTTGCTTATCACTGCCTGGCTTGTTTCACTTAGCATAATGTTCTCCAGCTCTATCCAAGCTGTTGCAAAGGGTAGGAGCTCCTTCTTTCTTTCTGCTGCATAGACTTCCATTGTGTAAATGTACCATAGTTTTTTGATCCATTCATTTACTGATGGGCATCTTGGTTGCTTCCACCATCTAGCTATTGTAAATTGTGTTGCTATGAACATTGGGGTGCAAAGGTGCTTTTGTATTGGTATTTCAGTGTTCTTAGGATATAGTCCCAGCAGTGGAATTGCAGGGTCAAAAGGAAGATCCATTTTTAGTTTTCTGAGGAAGTTCCATACTGCTATCCATAGCGGTTGTACCAGTCTGCAGTCCCACCAACAGTGCACTAGGGTCCTTTTTTCTCCACAACCTCTCCAACACTTGTTGTTTGTTGCTTTGTTTATGATGGGCATTCTGACTGGTGTGAAGTGGTATCTCATTGTGGTTTTAATTTGTATCTCTCTGATAGCTAGCGATATTGAACATCGTTTCATGTGTCTTTGGATTTTCTGTATGTCCTCCTTGGAGAAGTGTCTGTTCAAGCCCTTTGCCCATTTTTTAATTGGATTCTTTGTCTTCTTAGAGTGGAGTTGTGTAAGTTCTTTATATATTTAGGAGATTAAACCCCTGTCTGAGGTATCATTGGCAAATATGCTTTCCCATACAGTTGGTCCTCTTTTAATTTTGATACTGTTTTCTTTAGCTGTGCAGAAGCTTTTAATTTTGATGAGGTCCCATTTGTTTATTCTTTCCTTTATGTCCCTTGCTCTAGGGGACAAGTCAGTAAAAGAGTTTCTGCTTGAAATATCTGAGATTTTCCTACTTACGTTCTCCTCTAGGACTTTAATGGTGTCACGTTGTATATTGAAGTCTTTTATCCACCCTGAATTTATTTTTGTATATGGTATAAGTTGGTGCTCGAGTTTAATTTTTTTGCATGTAGCTGTCCAGTTCTCCCAACACCATTTGTTGAAGAGGCTATTTTTACTCCATTTTATGTTGCTGCCTCCTTTGTCAAATATTAATTGACCATAGAGACTTGGGTTTATTTCTGGGCTCTCTGTTCTGTTCCATTGGTCTATGTGCCTTTTTTTATGCCAGTACCAGGCTGTTTTGATTACAGTGGCCTTGTAGTATAGTTTAGTGTCAGGTATTGTGATCCCTCCTACTTTACTCTTCTTTCTCCAAATTGCAGCAGCTATTCAGGGTCGTTTATGGTTCCATATAAATTTTTGAAGTGTTTGTTCTATGTCTGTGAAATATGCCATTGGTACTTTAATAGGAATTGCATTGAATGTGTAAATTGCTTTTGGTAGTATGGACATTTTGATGATATTAATTCTTCTAATCCATGAACATGGTATATGTTTCCATTTGTTTGTCTTCCTTGATTTCTTTCCTGACTGTTATGTAGTTTTCTAAATACAGGTCTTTTGCCTCTTTGGTTAGGTTTATTCCTAGGTATTTTAGTTTTCTTTTTGCTATTTCAAATGGGATTTTTTTCTTGATTTCTGCTTCTGCTGTTTCATTGTTGGTGTACAGAAATGCCTTTGACTTCTGGATATTGACTTTGTATCCAACTGTTTTACCAAATTCATTTGTTAGGTCAAGCAGTTTTTTGGTGGAGTCTATAGGATTTTCTATGTACACTATCATGTCATCTGCAAACAGTGACAGTTTTGTTTCCTCCTTTCCGATTTGGACTCCTTTTATTTCTTTTTCCTGTCTGATTGCTGTGGCTAAAACTTCCACTACTATATTGAATAGAAGTGGTGAAAGTGGACATCCTTATCTTGTTCTTGATGTTAGTGGAAAAGATTTTAATTTTTGCCCATTGGGAATGATGTTGGCTGTAGGTCTCTCATATATGGTCTTTATTATGTTGAGGAATGCTCCCTCTATTCCCACTTTGCTGAGTGTTTTTATCATAAATGGGTGCTGTACCTTATCAAATGTTTTTTCTGCATCTGTTGATATGATCATGTGGTTTTTGTCTTTGCTTTTGTTTATGTGATGTATTACATTTACTGATTTGCGAATATTGTACCATCCTTGCATCCCTGGAATGAATCCCACTTGGTCATGGTGTATGATCTTTTTAATGTATTGTTGGATGCGGTTTGCTCGTATTTTGTTGAGGATTTTAATGTCAATGTTCATCGGTGATATTGGCCTGAAGTTTTCTTTCTTTGTTGTGTCTTTATCTGGTTTTGGAATTAGGATGATGTTGGCCTCATAAAAAGAGTTTGGGAGTCTCCCATCTTTTTGGATTTTTTGGAATAGTCTGTGAAGGATAGGGGTTAGCTCTTCCTTAAATGCTTTGTAGAATTCTCCTGTGAAACCATCTGGTCCAGGGCTTTTGTGTATTGGGAGTCTTTTGATTACTGCTTCAATTTCTTTTGTTGTTATTGGTCTGTTCAGGCTTTCTGCTTCTTTTTCATTGAGTTTTGGAGGATTATATTTTTCTAGAAATTTGTCCATTTCACCTAGGTTTTCAAATTTCTTGGCATACAGTTCTTCATAGTAATTTCTTACAATCTTTTGTATTTCTGTGTTATCTGTTGTAATCTCTCCTCTTTCATTTCTGATTGTGTTTATTTGGGTTTTCTCTCTTTTTTTCTTGATGAGTCTGCTTAAAGGCTTGTCAATTTTGTTTATCTTTTCAAAGAACCAGCTCTTGGATTCATTGATCCTTAGAATTGTGCTTTTAGCCTCTATGTCATTTAATTCTGCTCTGGTCTTGGTTATTTCCTTCCTTCTGCTTGCTCTGGGCTGTCTTTGTTGTTGTTCCTTGAGTTCTTGTAGACATAGGGTTAGGTTGTTTGTTTGGAATGTTTCTAACTTTTTTAGGTGGGCCTGTATCACTATGAACTTCCCTCTCAGGACTGCCTTGGCTGTGTCCCATAAGTTTTGGGTTGTTTTGAGTTCGTTTTCATTTGTTTCCAGAAATCTTTTGATTTCTTCCCTAATATCATTCTTGACCCATTCATTGTTTAATAGCATGCTATTTATTCTCATGAATTTGAGTGTTTTGGGTTTTTTTTTTCCTTCGAGTTGGTTTCTAGCTTCAGTCCCTTGTGGTCTGAGAAAATGCTTGGTATGATTTCAATTTTCTTGAAATTCTTGAGGCTTGTTTTGTGTCCTATCATGTGGTCAATCTTTCAAAATGTTTCATGTACATTTGAAAAGAATATGTATTTAGCTTCTTTCGGATGGATGGCTCTGTTTATATCCGTAAAGTCCATTTCCTCAAGGGTATTGTTCAATGCCAATATCTTTGTTGATATTTTGTCTGGAAGATCTGTCCATTTTTGATAGTGGGGTGTTAAAATCCCCCACAATCATTGTGTTGCTGTAAATATCTTTCTTCAAGTCCTCTAAGATTTTCTTTATGTATTTGGGTGCTCCTAAGTTGGGTGCATATATATTTACAATATTTATGTCTTCTTGGTGGATTCTTTCCTTGAGTGTTATGAAGTGACCTTCTGGGTCTCTCTTTATGGACCTTTTTTGGAAGTTTATTTTGTCAGATATGAGTATTGCTACCCCGACTTTTTTTCCTGTCCATTTGCTTGGAAAATTTGTTTCCAGCCCTTTACTTTCATCCTGTGCAGGCCTCTTGTGTGAGGTGGGTGTCTTGTAGGCAGCATATATGTGGGTCATTTTTTCTTATCCATTCAACTATTCTATGTCTTTTGATTGGAGCATTTAATCCATTTACGTTTAAGGTTATTTTTGATAGGTACTTATTCATTGTCTTTTATGTACATGTGTTCCTCTCTCTCTCTCTCTCTTTTCCTTCCTTTCTTTAAAGCAGACCCTTTAGAATCTCTTGCAGAGCTGGTTTGGTGGAGGTGTATTCTTTTAGACTTCTTTTGTCTGGGAATCTTCTTATTGCCTTCTATCTTGATTGAGATCCTTGCTGGATAAAGTAGCCTTGGTTGCAGACCTCTGGTTGTCATTACTTGGAGTATTTCTTGCCATTCTCTTCTGGCTTGGAGTGTTTCCATTAAGAAGTCAGCTGTTAGCCTTATTGGGGCTCCCTTGAATGTTACTTCCTGTTTCTCCCTCACTGCCTTTAAGATTCTCTCTTTGTCTTGAAATTTTGCCATTTTAATTATGATGTGTCTTGAGGTGGGTCTCTTTGGGTTCCTCTTGATTGGGACTCTCTGTGTTTCCTGGATTTGTGTGACTTTTTCTGTCATCAAATTAGGGAAGTTTTCCATCATTACTTTTCCAAATACGTTTTATATCCCTTCTTCTTCTTCTTCTCCTTCTGGTATCCCTATTATATGGATATTATTACGTTTCATATTGTCTTGCATTTCTCTTAATCCCTCTTCATTCTTTCTGAGCCTCTTTTCCTTTTCTTGCTCTTTCTGGCTGTTTTCTTCTACTTTGTCCTGTAGCTCGCTGATCTGATCTTCTGCTCATCGATCCTGCTTTTCATTCCTTCTACTGTGTTCCTCAGTTCAGAAATGGCATTCTTCATTTCTTCTTGGCCCTTGTTGAGATTTTCTATTTCCTTTTTCATGTTTATATAGTTTGCAGTGAGATTGTTGTAGCTTCCCTCTCATTTCTGATAGCTCATTGTGCATTCATTGAACTTCTTGATAATCATTGTTTTGAACTCACTATCTGATAGTTGAGTTGCCTCTATTTCATTTAGCATTTTTCCTGAGGCTTCCTCCTTTCCCTTGAATCGGGGATTGTTTCTTTGTTTTCTCATTGTTCGTGGGTTTCTTCTTGTTAGCCTCTGTTTTTTAAATTGTTCTGTTCTGGTTCCCTGTAATTATCATGTGAACTTCTGTGGTAGAATACTTGTGAGATTCAGTGGTGCAGTCTCCTTCATGTATACTGGTGTTCACAACTTCCCCCTACTCTTTTTTGTGATCAGTTGGAGGAGTAAGGGAAAATGGTTTAAGACAGCAAGACAGTATACTATGATATTTACATTAGCAGCCAGTAGAAAAGAGATGGATTCTCCTTTGGCTACTTATAGTGTTAACTGTGATCCTCTACCCCACTAGCCATGTTTTAGAAAGGATGGAAAGGAAGTAAGACTCTTATTGGGGATGAAAGGATTGTTAGTTGGAACTCACAAGCTGTGAGGCTGTGGGAGGTCAGATTCTAAGGTAGGGTTGGAATAAAGATTAGTAAATAGGAGTAGTTTGTAAAAGAATAGAGACAACCCCCACAATAGTATAGGTTAGGAAATTGCAAAGTGGGCTGAGATCAGGTAGGGGTGTTGAGTAGTATTTACAATTGTATGAACTAGGTCTTATTAACAGTAATAGTAAAGCAACAGTCTTGTGGCAGAATCGATGAGATCTAGATAACAAGAATAAGGAGTATAGAACCTTGAGAGGTATATTAATGGAACACAGATGAAGGATAGTACATTATCAGGTACTATCCCCAGGGCCAATCTGACTTTCCCCTACAGGACCCTGAGCACTCCGGAGCTCAATGCCACATTCTCCCGGTTTCTGGGGTCCCCGCAGGGTTCCAGCTCTGTGATCTCAGGAAGAACCTGTGACATTTTGGGATTCACTGTGCCACTGTGACTGAGATACCAGGGGGAACCTATCAAATAACAGTAGAACCAGCCAAGCAAAGAAGATTATACAGAAAGAAAAAGAACACCAAAATACTATTAAAATAAAAAATGTCAGAAAAGTGAGAAAAAGATAATACAAGTTTACAGTAACTTGCAAGACCAAAAAAAAAGGAAAAAAAAGCAGAAGATGGAGTGCAGAAGAGATAAATTTGGAGTGGAAGGAATAATACTAGGATGAATGGAAGAGAAACATAAGGGATTGAGAGATATAAAAATAATAAGAATTGAAAAATAAAATGTCACTTAAAACAGAAGATAAAATCAATCAACCAACAACAGCCACAAAAACAAAACAAAACAAAACAAAACAAAACAAAAAAAACCTTTTGTTGGTTTCTAACTGGCCAGACCAGTTTTTCTGATCTTGCTGGCTTCAGCTGGCTGAGGGACGTTTGAAATGCTTATCACTCTTCCCAGCCAAATCTCAGTAAGTCTCTCAGGTACTATCCCCAGGGCCAATCTAACTTTCCCCTACAGGACCCTGGGCACTCCGGAGCTCACTGCTGTGTTCTCCCGGTTTCGGGGGTCCCCATAGGGTTCCAGCTCTGTGATCTCAGGAAGAACCTGTGACGTTTTGGGATTCACTGTGCCATCTTTGGGGATCGTAAAAGGGTGCTCCCATCCACCAAATTTTTGAGTTTTGGGCTCTAGGAATGCACTAAGCACTGTGTCCCTTCCGGGATCACAGTGTGAGAGTCAGGATTCCCGATAGGGCGTGAGCTTCCACAGTTCAGCACCACAGGCTCCAGAAACCTGAGAACACCTGGGCCGTTTCCTACATCAGGGCTGTGATCTCTGGATTTTCCATGGATCCACACTTTCACCGGGCTAGGGGTGCCGGCACTCTTCCGGCTGCCCCTGGAGGCACTCACTTCTCCCAGGGCTCTGGGTGGGTGTTCACAGTCCCTGGGTGATTTTTTCCCCCCAGTCCAACTGGCCTCTCTGTGCCTTCAAGCAACAAGGTCTCCCCTGGTGTTGCTCAACCCCTGTATTCCGGGGCGGGAGCACCGACTCCCCTCTCCCAGGAGCCCTGAGGCAGACCCGGGAGCACCGGGCCTGAGAACTGCAAACCCCCTAGTCCCCGCGCTGTTCCCTGGGTCCCTTTTGTCCTGAAGCAGTCTCCTTACGGTCTGGTTTTTCAATGATTGCAATAATTTTTGATGTCCTGTTTTCAAAAATGTTTCGGTAACCTAGGCCATTTGCTCTGTTCCTCCACCGATCCGAGAGTTTCCCTCCTCTTCACAGAAGCCGAGAATCGTGCTGCCTAGAGTAAAGCCTTCATCTTTTTTCTGCGGTCATTACTCTTACTGATTTCAAATTATACTATGGATCTATAATAATGAAAGCTATATAGTACTGGCACACAAAAAAACAGAGATATAGGCAAATGAAACAGAATAGAGAGCTCAGTAATAAACCCACATTTATGTGACCTATTATCTATAACACAGGAGGCAAGAATATATAGTGGGGGGAAAAATTCTCTTCAATACGTGGTATTGGGAAATCTGTACAGCTACATGCAAACAATGAAACTGGACCACTTTTTTATACCATATATAAAAATAAATTAAAATTAGAATAAATTTATATGTAACACAAGAAAACATAAAGCTCTTCTTTTAAGTCTAAATATTTTAAAATTTATTGATCTCTTGCATTCACAAATTGGATAACTATTCTCTAACATTATTCACTAGTCACAATTGTATATACTTTAAAATACTCTAATATCTAAATATAAGTTGACAAAAAAAAGATGTAACTTCATTTGCTTCAAAAATGGTTGAAATATGCTTTTGTTTCATATATAGCACTTTTTATATAGAAAGTATAAAACTCTTAAAAGAAAATGTAGGCAGTAAACTTTTTGACATTAGCCTAAGAAATATTTGGGGTGTATGTCTCCTCAGACAAGGAGAACAAAAGGAAAAATAAACAAACTAGATTACATCAAATTAAAAAGTTTGCACAGTGAAGGAGATCTTCAACAAATCAAAATGTAAGAAGATATTCCTCCATTGAATGGGAGAAGGTATTTGCAAGTGATGTATCCAGTATGAGTTAATATATAAAGTATATAAGAATTAATACAACTCAACATTAAAAACAATCCAATTTAAAGAAATTGGGCAGAGGACCTGAGTAGATATTTTTCTAAAGATTCTCCAAATAAGACATGCAGATGGCCAACAGACACCTGAAAATATTCTCAACATCACTAATCACAAGAGAAATACAAATTAAAACCACAATGGCATATTACCTCACACCTGTCATACTGGCTATTATAAAAAGGGCAAGACATAATACTGTTGGTGAGGATATGGAGAAAAGGGAAACTGTGTACTTTTGGTGGGATTTCAAATTGATTAATCCACTATGGAAAACAATATGGGGGTTCCTCAAAAAACTGAAAATAGAACTATCATGTGATTCAGCAATTGCACTTATGGGTATCAATCTGAAGAAAGCAAAAACTAATTTGAAAAGGTATATGAACCTCTATATTCAGTGTAGCATTATTCACAACAGCCAAGGTATAGAAGCCAGCTAAGTGTTCATCGACAGTGGAAAAGAAGATGTGGTATATTTATGGAATGCAATATTACTCAGCCATGAGAAGAATGAAATGTTGCCATTGGTGACAACATGGATGGACCTAAGGGGTATTATACTAAGTAAAATAACTCAGAGAGAGGATGAATTATGCATGGTTTCACTTATATATAAAATATAAAAAACAAAACAAATAAAATAAGACAGAAATAGACTCATAGATAAGGAAAACAAATTGATAGTTGCCAGAGGAGAGGGTGTGGGGATGGGCAATAAAGGTGAAGAGTATTAGGAGGTGTAAACTTCGATTATAAAATAAATAGGTCACAGGCATGTAATGTACAGCACAAGGAATATAATCAATAGTATCATAATAGCTTTGTACCATGACAGATGGTTACTAGATTTATCACAGTGATTACTTTGTAATGTATGTAAATATTAAGTAACTATGATGTGTACCTGAATCTCATATAATATTGTATGTCAGCTATGCTTAAAAAAAGAAATATATAAACAGAATGACAAAAAAGTTAAATGTGTAACATATGGTGAGATGAAATATATATATATATATATTTAATATTCTATAATATATCACAGCATATATTTTTATCAATTTGTACTAAAAATGAAAAACAATAAACCACCTGGCTGTTCATGTAACAAATATTTCAGTCTTTTTTCTACACTTTATATTTGACCCATGTTTATGGAAAACAAGAACTAAGCTGCTTTGTAAGTTCAAACTAAATATACTTTATGAGTTTTTCTTTTTCATAAAATTTCCAGCTAACAAAATGTCTGCCAGAGTTATTAATTTAATTTTTACAAGTGAACATCACTATTTGGCATATGCTTCTAGCAATGGGGAGTTTGCAGTTAGTGTAAAGAAAACCACAAACCATATGGAGGAACTGCAATGCTGTATAAGATTCCCAAAGGAATGTAAAAGTAAAAATCCTCACCCTGCAAAGCTCAGCATCTTCCACTGAATACTTGCCAGTGTTCTATAAATACTGGCAAATAAGAGAACTGAAGTAACTCTATTTTCTTCCTTTTCTCAAAAGAATAATGGTACATTTTTATTGGAGAAAATAGTTGACTGTTGAACAAAACATGTTTGAACTTCAAGGGTCTACTTATATGTGGATTCTTTTTTCAATAAATACTGTACTTTTTTTAAATCCATGGCCAGAAGTCTATGGATGCAGAGGGGTCTTAGAACCAATTCCCCCATGGATACGGAAGGATGGTTAATTTGGGGGAGAGTCAAAATTTATATGCAAATGGGGATTTTCAACTGCCCAGGGATTAGCATCCCTAACATCTGTGTCATTCAGGGTCTACTGTACAGTTGTGTTTTAAGACAACTTTCTGGTCTGTGTTGCATTTCAGCATTCCTTTTTTTGTGTGGTATGCAATTGGGACCAGCAGCACAGAGATTATACTCTTTTTTCTTCTGCAAAAATGGCAGAATCCCTTACATGCAATTCATGTTCTCCTGTGTATTTTTAAGGGACAACCTCATAAACACCAATCTGAATGCTTTTGTAAGCTTAGTAAGCTCTTTATGAAGGGCTCAAGTTTAAATGAATGAAGTTATTTATGGGCTTAACCTAAATACACATTTTATACCTTTCCCATAAAATAATTTTAGGGGTGTTTTTGCAAACACACACTAAAAGTAAAAGCACATAATACAATGTGAATTAACTGAAACAAACCACCAAACATAACAATGTGCCAAATTAAAGAGAGAAATGATGCTAAAGCTAATTTCTCTACATTTTCGTGCACCCTTCTGCTGAAGTGTGTGTGTGGTGGGACAACTCATGGAGAGAGGAGATTGGGCTGTGGCTGTTCTGCACATATAGGGCCTTCAGACTGCCAAGACTTGCCTGCATTGCAATGTTGTTCATTTAAAGTGGTAGTTGAGAGCCTTTTATTAGTATCAGCTACTAGTTATCTACCACCTATCTGCCACCTTTGTGCCAGACACTGCACAGATGCTTTGAATACACATCATTATTGTATTCATGCAAAGATGTTGTAAATCCTCACTTTCAAGATGCCTTGACTAACTCATAGACCTAGAGTGTCCCTGTGTCATAGCAGACCACAACAAGTGGCAGAGTAGAGATTCAAGGCCAAAGTTATTTTGCTACAAGTGCTGAGTTCTTACTGTTTGTGCTACTGAATTTTCAGGTACTTCATTTTGTTTTGATAGTAAACTAACACCCTGAACTAAAGGGAAATAATCATTGGTGTTATCTACTCAAGATGTATGAAATAGCAAATTAGTTTAAGATACAATAAAAGTTATGTAACATTGACATTGAAGTGTAAATTTTATATAGAACATATTGTATATTTGAAAATTTATATTTATAAAATAAAATGTAAAACTTTTATTAGAGAAAATAAATATACATGATTAAATATTAATTTATAAAGCTATTGTAACATATATAAATCAATGTAGCCAGGTCCCTGATGTCTTCATTAGGGAGATTCTCTAACTTGGTCACCTTGGTCTCAGGCCTTTCTTCTGATGGGCTGTTTATGAATTGTCAGAACATTGTGTCCCACCCCTGTTCTTGAAAGCTGAACACCACCAGAGGTGGGTTGCAGACTGTGATTAACAATTAGCACTCTCTAGTAATTTTCCTATAGATCTATTAAACTTTTATCTCAAACCATAAAATGAAGTTCATATAAAAATGAACAGGATTAAATCTTGTGCAAGCATAAGAAGTTCAAGTAAACTAGAGAACTGATACATTAAAAAAGCATAGTACTTCAAAAGTCCAAAGTCAAGTTTAAGCAGTTTTTTTGGCAAATGTAATAATACTTATGAGACTGTGCAGAAAGCTCCCATTCATTTGGCTTTGAAACAACTGAAATTATAGTTACCAGAAATGTCTTCTATAGTCAACATTTGTGAGAAAGAAAACAAATTAATAAATGGATAGCAGAAGATTGTTTTTTAAGGTATATTTCAAATCATATCATGGACACAGTTCAGAGGCAGCCCAGCATTCCACACTTCTACAATAAAGATTTGTTCTTCATAATGAAGAACATGGCTGGTATCCTTAAGTATCTTCTAAACCAGGGATGTCAAACTCATTTTCACCAGAGGCCACATCGGCCTCATGGTTGCCTTCCAAGGACCAAATGTAATTTTAGGACTGTATAAATGTAACTACTCCTTAACTAGGGTCAAGGACCTTGGTGCTGCCACTGGGTAGAAACAAGGTGTCATGCCAGACGAAACAAGGTGCCATGCCAGACAAAACAAGGCAGAGGGCTGGATTCTGCCTGCGGGCCTTGTGTTTGCCCCCTGTGTTCTAAATTGCCTAAAACAGATAGCTTTCTTTGTACAATTTTGGTGCTCTATATAATGTAATTCCTTCAAAAGAGTAATCTTATATGGACTGTGCAGTAACTGCCTTTATCCAAATAGGTAACCACCCAGGATTCTTTTTCATGGACCCATTGCTTGTATCTACTTTGCCATATGTGAGGAGCAGGGCATAAAGTACCCAGACTGTGGGCCCATTCTGTGCTGCGAATATGGTCCCATAGCATTCTGACTTGTCTCTTCCTTCTGGCCTCAGGATCCTCTACTTGCTCACTTCCTCTGAGATTCTTGAAAATAGATTTTGTGTGTGTGTGTATGTGTTTCTTCCAGTGTGTCCATAGCTATTTTAGTGGTAAGCTGGTAGAAAAAAGCATCATAGACTACCAATCAAATCCAACCTTAAACCAGAAGTTTTACAGTCAATTATCTTTAAAACTACATTATTTGGTTAGGAAACCAATTATTTAGAATTTACATTTTATTTTACAGTAATTTGAAGGTAGTTTTTCATAAGAAAATCTTTTAAGATGGTGAACCATCCTTCATTCATAGATTTTTGCATATTTGTGAATAGACTTGTATAAGATTTGTTAATAGGCTTGTCCTAGTCACTAAAAAGAGTAAATTATGGTAATTGTTCTTTCAGACAGACCTTAGTCAACTGAGGTCATAGCATAAAACATGCAGTATTCTCATTCAAGACCTTCTGGAATTGAGATAATTGGGTATTAAAGAATTTATGAGGATTAAAGAAACAAGTGTAATATTTGTTCCCACCTATTAGGGCAACAAATATGTAACTCAAAATCTGAAAAAATAAAATGATAGAAATGTTCCACACATTGTATGTATAATAACAAAACTGTGGATATAATTTATATATTAATTAATGAAGACTTGTATTTTGTTAAATTATAAAATACTATATGAGCATTAAAATAATTACATGTGACTTCCGGTCAAGATGGAGGAGTAGGTAGACACACTTTGCCTCCTTACACAACCAAAAGCAGGACAACGAAAATTTAAAAACAAAAAATAACCAGAACTGACAGAAAATCGAACTGTATGAATATTCTACAACCAAAGAATTAAAGAAGAAACATTTATCCAGACTGGTAGATGGGGACAGAGATGAGCAGTTGGAGCACAGAGGACTCACCACAAGGTGGTGGCTGGAGGACTGGAGTGGGCAAGGTGATGGCTGGCAGAGTGAGCTGTCCCACAAATGCATGTGGATAAACCAGGAGGAACAACTAGGGAGCAAAACAGAACTGTGCAACCCAGGGTTCCAGTGCAGGGAAATAAAGCCTCAAAATCTCTGACTGAAAAAACCTGTGGGGGTTGAGGTGGTGGGATAAACTCCCAGCCTCACAGGGGAGTTCATTGGAGAGACCCATAGGGCCCTAGAACGTACACAAACTCACCTACCCTGGAATCAGCACCAGAAGGGCTCAATTTGCTTGTGGGTAGCAGAAGAAGTGACTGAAAGCTGTCTGAGAGCTGAGCAAGTAGCACTGTTCCCCGTCTGACTCCTTCCCCACATACTGTGCCACAATGCAGTGATGTGGGATGCCCCACCCTGGCAAATACCTAAGGCTCTGCCCCTTACTATGTAACAGGCAAGTTGAGACCAAATAAATAAATAAATAAGTAAGTAAGTAAATAAATAAATAAATAACATGGCCCAAATGAAAGAACAGATCAAAACTCCACAGAAATACAACTAAGTGATGGGATAGCCAACCTATCAGATGCAGAGTTTGAAACACTGGTAACCAGGATGCTCACAAAAATGGTTGAGAATGCTCACAAAATAGAGGAAAAAGTGAAGGCTATACTAAGTGAAATAAAGGAAAATGTACAGGGAAGCAACAGTGACAGGAAGGAAACCAGGTCTCAAAACAACAGTGTGGACCAGAAGGAAGAAATAAACATTCAACCAGAACAAAATAAAGAAACAAGAATTCAAAAACATGAGATGAGGCTTAGGAACCTCCAGAAAAACTTGAAATGTTCCGACATCTAAATCACAGGGGTGCTAGAAGGAGAAGAGGAAGAGCAAGAAAATAAAAACCTATTTGAAAAAATAAAGGAGAACTTCCCCAATCTGGCAAATGAAATAGATTTCCAGGAAGTCCAGGAAGCTCAGAGAGTCCCAAAGAAGTTGGACCCAAGGAGGAACACACCAAGGCACATCATAATTACATTACCCAAGATTAAAAATAAGGAGAGAATCTTAAAAGCAGCAAGAGAAAAGGAGACATTTACCTACAAAGGCATTCCCATAAGACTATCAGCTCATTTCTCAAAAGATCCTTCCAGGCAAGAAGGGGCTGGAAAGAAGTATTCAAAGTCATGAAAGGCAAGGACCTACATCCAAGATTACTCTATCCAGCAAAGCTATCATTTAGAATGGAAGGGCAGATAAAGTGCTTCCCAGATAAGATCAAGTTAAAGGAGTTCATCATCACCAAACTCTTGTTATATGAAATGTTAAAGGGACTTATCTACGAAAAAGAAGATCAAAACTATGAACAGTAAAATGACAACCAACACACAACTATCAACAACCAAACCTAAAAAGCACAAAAATGAATTAAGCAAACAACTAGAACAGCAACAGATTCATAGAAATAGAGATCATATGGAGGGTTATGAGCAGGGAGGTGGAGGGGAGAAGTCGGGGGAAAGGTACAGGGAATGAGAAACATAAATTGTAGGTACAAAATAGACAGAGGGAGGTTAAGAATAGTATGGGAAATGGAGAAGCCAAGGAGAACTTATATGCACAACCCATGGACATGAACTAAGGTAGGGGAATGATGGTGGGAGGGGCAGTTCAGGGCTGAGGGGAATAAAGAGGAGGAAAAAATGTTACAACTATAACAGCATAATAAATAAAATATATTTAAAAATAAAATAAAATAATTACATGTCTGTATTTATTGACATGGAAAGAGTTACATCATATATTATTAAGTGATTAATGTAGGTTTCGAAATAGGATGACCCTTATTTTATATGTGCAAGTATGAATGTGAGAATCTTACTGTGTTTGTGAGGGTGTTTATGCAAAAATTAAAAATGTAAGCATTTTATGTTATATAATTTATTATTTTACAAATTAGGAAAAATGAAGTCATCACTGTAGGTAATGGGAAATTAAGACATATTATGAGAACTGACAGAGTATAAGTAGGATGAAAACCAATGTATGCAACTTAATGACAGGTACCATACACAGAAAGGAATGTCATCTAGGTATTAATGATAAGAGGTGGAGATAATGGACATTACAAAACAAGGGTATTAAGTAGAGGTGAAAATGATATTTTAAAAGTATATAGGTAATATAACGTGAAAATTATTAATTAAGGGATGGTGAAGAATGATTATTTGTCCTTACCACTACCTTTTACAATTACTTTTAACCCATTAATGACAAATCTCATCTTGGAATTAAGTCTCAGAAAATTTTACATGTCTCATAATTTAACTGAAAATGCTGAAATTGCTTATTAGCTAGAAAAACTGCATTACTTGGGTACATATCATCCATTAGAGCAGCCATTTCTGCAGTTTAAAAGATTTTAGCTACAACTCAATACAAGTGCCTGTTAATATTTGCAAAGTTAAATGTCACTACTGGTCAATTTTTTTTCATAGAATTTCAATTATGTTCAACACTCAGTGCATGTTAAAATCTTGACTCTGATTTGACATGAAGATATTTTCCTTGCAAGAGTTAAAAATAATGTAAATGAAATTTCTACCAGAAAACTCATATGTGGTATAATTCCTTATATTTGAGTTTTTCATCACCAGTTTCTGTGCCAGGTTGCATGTTCAGCTGCTTGGCTGCCCCTACAATACATGAAAATGCTCATTTTTTTAATGGAATATCCTGGCAAAGACCTACTACTTCCATGAATTATTAGTGCTTTTCTTCTCATTATATTGAAGAAAAACAGAGAGGCAGATCCAAGTTCAAGTGGCTTTCAATGTCTGAGACATATTTGATGTAAAACTCTTCAATTAGAAGAAAGTCTATGCCTTGTTTTACCACCTGCAACCCTAAAGGAAAACTCAAGTTATCTTTTATTTCTGTATTAGAATTTTAACAAAAAGTTAATTAAGAGAATGATTGACCAAAGTAATAAGTGAGAAAATGTGATAATAAACTGAGTAACCAACTTACAACATACAGAAACTTTTGTGTTTTCAATAACATTTATGAAAAATAAAATTATAAGTGGAAAGTGACCTGTTGAAAGCTCCTTAACATTACATTAAAGAAAGAGAAAGACCCAAGACTGATTTGTCCATAGAAATACAGTTGACCAGAGGCAGAGTTGTTTCAAGTAACAGGCAAAGCCCTGTAATTTTAAACTACTACTTCAGAAAAACTAGAACAAAGAAAAAAATAGTCAGTCTTGTTCCATCATCAGCATGTTACATACTGGTGCATGGTCTTCTTCTGCCCATGTGTGTTTGTACAGATTGACCTCCTGCTGGGCGTACTGAGTGTTAAACAAAATTAACATAGGAAACTCATAGGTCCTAGATGAAAGAAAGGTGATAGAAGAAGGGATTTGGTAACAGGAAACTTCTATTACAGGCATTCCCATGCTTCTAAAATTTTTTTGAATTCCATATTGTAGTCAGGTTGGGGTGAAATGCAAATGTTAGGAAGGAGAATAAGAAAAAAATGAAGAAAGACAAAAGACAATAATACACTCCTAACATATGACAAAACAATGGATAAAGAAATTAGGAGCTTTAGTTCTAGAGTCTGACTCTCTCTAGCCTGAGTCTTCTCACCTAAAAAGGGGGATATGATAGTACTGGGGAGGATTAAATTAGCTAATAAATATGAAGTTAGCATGAAATGTAAGCTGTTATTATTGCTGTGTTAATTTCAGGGAGAATGTTCACTCTCTTGATTTAAAGCTAAAATGACTAGGATTCTTGTAAAATGCTTTTATCCCCACCTAAAATTGGAATGTATAAGGCATGTTACATTCTTATTTTTACTGTTCATATTTAGTGCTCTTTGAGATACATATGTCAGGCTTAACACTAGATGAAAGACTAGAGTGAACTCAGATTTAAAACTAAACACACAGGTTATTTTTCTTGTGTTATAACAGGAGTGGGAGGAAAGATGAAGGCATTAGCAGCAGCTGGGAACAGATGGGGATGTCATCAGGAGTCCCACTTCTCTTTCCCCAGGCGACCTCTGCTCATGGATCCCCACTCTCCTCTTACCTAGGCTTTCTCCATGTGGCAGGAACACGGCCACTGTGTGAACATACTTAGGGCTGGGCTTGTGTAATCCTGGTTCTCTGACAGGCTAGCAGAAAGAGCTCCATTTTGGGCTCTTAGTTGATCATATGTCCATCCTGATTGCCTGTGGCCTGGGAGATACAGCGCTGTGAGAGGTGGCCAGACCAACCTGACTCAGTGCCCAGGGAGTGAGGGGTGATATGACTAGGAGCCTCTGCAGAAGGTCATGGGCCTGAGGAAAGTAGTTTCCAAAGAAAGGAAGATTCCATAACTTCTTTGTGATGGAAAGAAAGGAACATGGAACTGACAGAAGCTAATAGGTAGGTCCGTGAGGAGGGAGGGAGAAGAGGACAGGGAGAATGAGAAAGGAGAGATGGAGCTTTGTTCATTTTGTAAAGGGGCAAATGTTGATGCCGCGAGGAAGGGGTGTTCTTTTACAATATATTGTAGTTCCCCTTGGGGTCAGCGCCAAAGGGGTAATTTGTCACCTTATACATATAGAACATTAGATACTGAAACTTGCTCTGCAGACTGAATAACATTTAGTCCAGAGCTTGTTTCCAGGCTCTGGTCTTTGTGATCCTCCACAAAGATTTCAATTCTGTTGTTGGGACATCTGGGCTCTAAAGGGAAATTTTTTTAAATTGTAGTCGTTTCTAACTACATCTAAGAATGCAAAGGAAAAATCCCTCTTATGGATTATGTCCATCCCTCTATGGTATATATATTCTTTTTTTGTCATTATTGCTATTATTTGCTTTTTCCTGAAAAATATAACATGCTTTAGAGTTCTCCATATTCTAAATCTCATTTAAAAAGTGTTGAATCAAAGAAGTCTGCCAACTCTTTTTGTTTTCTCTACTTTTCTCTCCATGTCGGACTGCTCTGGCAAAGGAGAATAATATTACCTTACCATGTAAAACATGGTTAATGGTTTTAAAAGAATTCCCCAGCAACTGAATAATGGGCTGCCAAAAATATTCTTGGTGCCAAAGGATCTGAATATGTCTGTTCCATTTACTGTGTGTTTCTCCTTTCATCATGACTAAGTGCTCACAAAAGACAATAAAAACCTAACCCTCTAGGGATGCAGTGTTTGAGGACAGAAACCATATTTTAATATATTCAGTACTATAACCTAACATATATTGATGCTTAACAAAGTATCAACAGCTAACAATGATGGATACCTATGGAGTGTAAGAGGCTCAAATTATTAATTAGATTGATTTCCAGTGTCTAGAAGGAAGCCATTTCATTGTCTGTATTGTGCTTGGTTGCGTGGCTTAATAATACTTATTCTAAGGATTTCTGGAAATCTTGCACCAGATACTTTTAACCTGTTCTGCCTGTTTGATTAAGTTTACTTTTCTCAGAAATAAGAAGATGGAACCTATTTCTTAATTAAACCTCCGTGTTCTAAAAGCTTGATAGTGCAGTATAGCAAAGTCATTTATTTTTATTTTACTTTGATAGGAAATTGAGTCTATTAAAGATAGTTTTTTAAATTTGTTTAAAATCAATTTTGGAATATATTAAAAAAATCTGAGAAAATGCAAATGTAGAAAACTTTAAAAGGTGCTTCATTTCTCCCTGGAAGCAAGAAAAGTCAAGAAAAGGAGCATCTAAACCTATTCCCCTCCTGCCTCACCACCCTCCACCTTCCCCTGGACCCTTCCTACTTGGTCTGTGCTCAGACTGTCTGGTTCCTACCTGGCGGGAGACTCTCAATCTCTCCTGCTTAGTTTGGGCCAGGCCATCGCCATCTGTCCTGGAATACCATGTGGTTTCTGACTCAGGCTATTCCTCCCCAGTGTCTTAATTGTTAGGCTCATAGAGGCTGGATAATTGTCTTCAAAAAATTCCTGAGATAGAGACTCTTAATTGTTTTGCATGTTACTCACAGGACAGATTATATACATATGGGACTCATTCCTCTGGGCCTTGGGCCATGAGAAATTCTTGGGCTGATTAACTAAAATTATATATCATTTACTCCAATATGCTTTAGCAAAGCATATTGGAATTCAGTTGGTAAGAGTAACTTTATCCAAGGAGATAAGCCTGAATCTGCTTTAAATTTGGATGTGTGTGGGTATAAAATTCATATCTGAAACTTAGTCCATTATTTAAAAAAATTTTAATTCTCTATTATAATCACAGAGTATGAAGCCAAACCCCATGGTGAAAAACCATGTTTGTGCTGTCTTGGGACTGGTTTGATCCTCAGAAAATACACTGCTCCTACATAATCTCTCATGTTTCCAGACAATCTGTCTAATATGGAGACACTAAGTGGCCACCTGAAGATAAAACATATGAGGCAGAGTTCTCAAGAAAGAAACATAAATACGATCTTAATTTATTTTGACTTTAGGAAAAGAAACAGGGTAGCTTTTTAGGTGCTCCTGGAGACCAATGCTGAATCCACCACTTCCTGTTTGCAGACCTAAATTGTGCAGAAAGGCAATATTTATCCACTGTGATTATCAAGTACCTAGTACAAAGCACAATATATAAATTTAGGGATACATGGATGTTTACTTAAAATAGTTACTGAAATCAAAATATTTTTGCAACTAACTGAATGTCATGAAAATATAAAAGTATGGGTTAAGCACAAACCCTTAACTTTTGTATAAAAATATTTTTTATACTTAGCTGCATTTTGCTGCGTTGGATATACTATTCTTCAAATCATGTCACTTGAAAAATCATTTTTGCATTCAGAAGACTTCTGATTAAAATATTTAGTTTAACACGTAAAATGTTAATCTTGTGCTTCAACATTAGTAAGATAAAGGCATGGTATATAATGATTTGGAAATTAAGAGTGTTGTTTGGGGGAAAAAAGTTTTACCTATAGGTTCCTTTGACTGGTCTAATTAAATTAACATAATTCACATAACAGGATAAAAACCAATTTAATTTTATAAATATGGGAACCCCAAAGATAAAGATGCTCCCAGATAGGCGATTGAGGTTTATATATTACCTACTATTGTCTAAGGAGAAGGAGGTATGGGTCTGGGACTTCACAGGGGAGGAAGATAATTTATGGGAAGATTGGAAGAGCAAATGCCTGGTACACAAATGCAGAGGAGTCTTTCTGCTGTAAAAAGAAGTTATCTTTGGCAATGCTGTTTTCCTTGTACAGGCACTGGTATCTCAAGTCTTTTAGGTGGTTAAGGGGGAGGTAGAAAGAAAAACTTCCTGTTTTCTGCTTCTTACAAATAATCAGTCTAAAATAATCTTCATGAGAAAGAGACAAATCTTCCTCCCCGACAGTGTCTAGTGTTCCATATGATACACAAAAATAAAAGTTGAATTTTAAAGAGTACAACTTACGGTATTTAGAGAGTACATTATGCTATTTAATTATTTTTGACAGGAGAGTTTTGCTCATATTATTCTGAACCAAACACAGACATTTAGAGAATGATTTAGTGAACTACTGCCTCACCACAGGAAAGTGGGGTAGAGATTTGTCTCATTAACTCCCAATGTGGAATTCTCTCTAAAAAGCTATTTGGGCACTGGAGGAAAGTGGAGGTGCATCCTAGAGAAAACAAAGTCTTCCACTTAAGTTAAAACCATATACCTAGCAGGGTGTACAGAAACAGAGCAAAACTGTCTGGATACTTGATGGGCACTGATTATACTCCTTTCTTTTGTTACAGGCTCAACGTGGGAAAAGACATTTAGGCAGATTGGCTTTGAAAGGTAAGTGGGGTTTAGCATGTTTCCACTTTTAACTTAGTAATGTCCTATTTTATTCTAAGTAATTTATTGATTATAAATCAGTGGTATCGCTACCACTATTTTAGTAGGTGAGTGCCCTTGGGTAAGTCATCATTTTGCCCCGTGAGACTCAGTTTCTTGGTAAAGCAGAGTTTTGCATTATAAAATCCTTGCCTGCAGTCTGACAGGAAATAAAGATTAAATGGAGCAACTTATTTGAAAACACTTCTTAGAGAATTATAAGAATTAGAATTTACTTTCTTCTAGCTTATTACTTCATGTGTCATATTCAGTTCTATAGTTTTAGTGAGGAGAAATTTTTATTTATACTGATATCTTTCCAATTATTAAAATTATTAGACATTAGATCTAAGTGAAAGGTTGAGATCACATCACTCTTTTTTTAACCCTCACCCAAGGATACATTTTATTGATTTTTATAAAGAGAGGAAGGGAGATAGAGAAAAACATTGATGTCAGAGAAAAACACTGAAAGGTTGCCTCAACACACTCCAATCATGCATCAAACCTGCAACCTAATTATGTGCCCAGACCAGGATCGAACCTGAAATCTTTTGGTGTATGGATGACACTTCAACCAACTGAGCAACTTGGCCAGGGCGAGATCATATTACTCTTAAACATTTCCACACCTGCACCTCCCCAAAAGAAAAAAAATGTTCCTCATGATAACACAGAAAATGTAGAAGTAGGGTTGATAAATGCACTAAACCACCTTGGAATTCAATGGCAGCATATCAGACAGATCTCTCCCAGTAGCATTTATTGTCCTATATTCAATTTGGGATGTCAATATGGCCATTGGAAGAACAAAAAGTAATTTCAATTTTTTCTATAATCTCAATAATTTCAATTTACTCTAAAAGTAAATTTTGACTAGTTCTTTTCATCATATTGAAAGTGTGTTTTTATGTGTATTGATCAAGCTGACAGAGTGCTTACAACATATAAAAGAATAATATACTTTAAAATGAGTTATTTCTCCAATAGTGAGAGGGAATAGCTCATCACTAGTTCAACTGTGATAGCATTTTTGTACCATTTAACAATAATTTCAAAGATTTATTTATTTTTCTACATACAATTCTACTCAATCAGTACCATCACTTTTGGTTCTCACGGTATCTTCTCATAGTTCTTGAGGCTATTGTGGGAGACTGGCCTGGATGAGCAGATCCTATGGGCCAACTTAAAATAAAGAATGGAAAACCAGGTGCAGCTTCATTTCATGGGAAATCTTTTCCCAAAGCATCTTTCTTTCCATTCTCCTTTCACATTCTGAAAAGGTGTAACACATACACAAAGGAGAGAGAAAAGCAAATTGAATGTCACTTATCCATTGTCCTGGTTCAGTAAGATTTTGTCATACTTGCTTTACCTAGTTTTTTGCCTGACATATGTTTTTAAATGTCAGACATTATGTCATTTTGGCCCTATGTAGGTCAGTACACATCTCTGAAAACATGGGTGTTTTTGTTCTAGAATTGTAATGCTCCTATCATACCAAAGGCAAATAACAACAAATCCTTAGCATCTTTTATCACTCAGTCAATGTTTAAATTTCCTGACCATCTCATAAATGTCATTTTACAGATATTAGTTTGAATCAGCATACTACTAAATTCCATAAATTCCATTTTGATCTCTCAAGCCTCTTTATTCAAATGGTTTTCCCCAATTCATTTTGGGTTTCTTCACATCGTTGACTTCTGAAGAAACTAGCTCCATTGTCCTGTAGAATGTCTCACACTCTGTATTTGTCTGTTTGTGGTATTGATTTTGCTTTTTATTCTATTCCCCTATTTGTGTAAACTCAAATTGTCCTCTTTCAGTCATTGGGAACAACTTCGTATTGACTTTTTGTCCTTTTGACACAGGAGTACTAGTTTTTTATAGTCTCCATGTTTCTAGCATAAGTAGATAGATGTACTGAGTCAGGCATCCACCAAGGAGCCTTTCCTTCTCTATGGAAAATAGTATTTAGAAACAGTAGTCTAAATACTAGAGGTGCTCATCAATTCTGGCATGACACTGTTTCTGGGCCTTTCCAATAGATGGAGCTAGGAAATACCTTTTTTTAAGAGAAATAAATCCTGAAGTCATACAGTATTTTCCATTCAAGTATAATCTTTCAGAAATTTTAATTTCTTTGATATCACCTGTTTCATTTTAATGGAAATATAGTATTTTCAAAATAATACTAACACTAAAATTACAACAGGATCACTGAGTGAAGTTTAAAATTTTTTCACTTTGTATTAATTTTATATTTTATTAAAAATGTAAGATCAAAAAATGAAAACTAAAGTTGACTAAATTTCTTTATGTTTCTATGTGGCAATGCCACAAATTTTGTATATTTTTAAAAAATTATATATACAATTTATATTTTTAAAAAGTATATATATATAAAATTTGGTTCATTTATTTTAGAATCTTTTTGATTCAACAGATTTTTTCTTTAATTTAATTTAATTTTTGAATATATAACTTATGTCTCCAAGTACAAATTATATGACAGAGTTTTTTTTTCAGAAAAATGTCACATTCATTCCTTTCCCTTGTGTCCTGTTCATTCTTTCTTCTACAGTTACCATGTGTATTAGCTTTTGATTTAACCTTCTGATATTTACATTTGCATATGAAAACTAATACTTATTATACCTGTATTCTTCCACTGCCTCGCATAAAGAATGTCATATTAAATACATTCTTCTGCACTTTGATTTTTCTTTTACCAAGAGTATATCCTAGAGATCATTCCACATTGATGTATGTAAATGTTCTTCACTGCACTAACCTGCAAATGGCATCATTTTGTGTGGATGAGCTAACACAAGGAGTGGAATTGGTCAAATAAGGGATCTTATCAGTATCAAGCTTTACTAATAATTTCAAGTGTACATACAAGTAATCAAGGGACACTGATACTGTAGGGGGAAATCTGGGATTTCCCATGTGGCTGCCTAAGTCCATGCTCTCTGGCTCAGAGTGATAGATGAGGTTTCTAATGAGGCTTGCAGGTCCCTAACATTGCAGGAATATTTAATTTTGCATCATCCCCAGTTTTATACCTAAGAAATTTGAATAGCTCAAATGATATTCTCCAGAGAGTCAAGCTTCAAAACTCTGTGGATTGAAGATTTGTTTACCATAACATACTGAAACAGGGATTTCCTGCTTGAAGCATTCCATTGATGAGGACTGGCTTGTGAGCAAAAAAATTATTAATCTATTTGTCCAGTGATCTAGTTAATATTTACAAAGAGCTTAAACCAGGTCAATTACCTTTTTTCCCCATCCACAGTATATTCCTGGTAATCAAGAGGGAAATGGATCACAGACCATTTGCTTTAACTCCTTCTTCAGTACCTTATGGGTGGACATTTAGACTGTTTCCGGTCTTCTGCTCTTAAAAAAAATAAAGTTTTGTTAAATATTGCCAAGTTTTAATCCCTAGAGTTTCAATAATTTTCACTCCCATCAGCAAGGCATGAATAGAACTATTTTGCCAGAGCCTTTCCAATGGAGTATGCTGTCAAACTTGAGATTTTTGCCAATTTGACAGGTGAGAAACGTATTTCAGTGTTCTTTTAATTTGTATTTATCCTGGGTCATTTTTTCATTGAATAAAAACAGGTTGAGATTTTTTGCTGTCCCTTAAGTGAAACACTTTGGGCAAGAGCTTCTAAAATGGTTAAGGATTAATTGATCAACAGGATGTGGCAATTGAAACATTTTCTTCCTGGCTTACATGACCTTGACCTTTCATTTACTTAAATAATGACTTAATGCAAACAGTGACCATGTCCCACACTATGTTAAATCATTTCTAGTCTATACAACAACCTCATAGGCCAGGGATTGGCAGACCTGCTGTAAAGAATGGATCGTAAACATTTCAGGCTTTATAGACCATACAATTTCTGCTCTATTTTCGCTTTTGCCACTGTAACCACAAGCAGCCATAGGTAACAGGTATGGCTATATTCCAAAACAACTTTATTAACAAAAACAAAAACAAGTAGGTGGCAGAAGTTGCCTGTTGGCCATTGGTGACCACCACAATAGACTATGGTCACCATCTCTCAGGTAAAGAAACTCAAAGAAAAGCAAATAGTCTACTCATATAGAACCATCCATCTTGACCTGCATTCAAGTAAATGTTTGCCTGGTTTCAAAGACTAAGATTTTTTACAATAAACCATACCAAATTATGGAATTATAGGTCTTTTCCATTTTGTGTTGTTTTATCTTTTTCTAGTCATATATCTCTGAGGACATAGTCCCAAATCACAAGTTTCATTGGCAGTTCTCATCTTATGAATATTTAAAATAAATCCAGATAGTATAAATTCCATATTATTGTACCTTCCTAAAATGTTTATGTTTTCAAATAGATGTACAAATAAAAATATTATTAAGGAATCTATTCAGTGATAGGCTTTGTTTTTAAATTGTCATCTCAGTTTGCTGATCATCTTGATTATTAGATTTTATGTTAAAATGTCATCCTGTGTTTTTCCATGTCATCCCAGAGTATTCTCTGCATTGCATCAACTATCTTAAAATATAGAACAGATATTAATCTTTGGGATTATTGTGCATTTATAGTTGCAAAAGCTGTATAAGCAGTGCTGTCAAATATGGCTTTTTTTTTCTTCTCAAGTTTAACCTCTTCTTTCTCTTAAAGGGAATTTTAATTATATCTTAAATGAAGCTTTTTGATTCTTTAGAGCAATTGTGAGACATACTGATCCTTTCATTGCTATGTCCTTTGAAGTTTGCCCACCAATCTATTTGCTGGCTGATTTTTTAAGGGGATCACATCTAAAGAAAAGAAGTGACTGTGTTACCTAAAGCTTCAAAGCTTTCTCCGTGGATAAGAAAACAAAGATATCCTCTGTTGTACATTTTGTAATTGAAAGAAAGACCTAGGGATTCATGCTCCCATCACTTTTTGCAGTAACATTTGCCATGAGATGGTGTTCAGCTATTCACTTTCTGAAAACTTTGTGATCACATGCCTTATTTAAGAATAAATACACATTGTCACAGTTTATATGGCTGGATTCATGATAATATGTTATGTTCACCTCCAGAACAACCACTCTAGCTCCTCTGTGGAGTACAACCAGTTTATTTTAGGACTTACATCACTGTGCTGTAACAGAGAAAGGATATGGGTTCCTATATCTTTGTTGCCATTTCTAACACCACCACCATCCACTCTTAGTGCTACAATATTGATAACTGCATAACAAAAGATGACTCAGTTGTGTTATGTTATTGTGTTTTTGTTATAGAGAAAAGTATGTGTAACATATTTTAATTTCAGTTAGAAAGCTTAACTTCTGTGCAGATTTTCTAAGCTTATGAATATAAATATTTCCAAGTCATATTCATTAATTTTGGTTAAGGCAATGCAGGTGGGTATTTTTTTATTTTTAAATTTTTTTCAAATAATAATCTTTCTTCTTTTTTATGTATTTTTAATGTTGTTCAATTACAGTTGTCCCCATTTTTCACCCATTACTCTCCACTGCCCTACCCCCTACCTCACGCATTCAATCCTCCCCTGTGCCCCATTGTCTTTGCCTATGGGTCCTTTATACATGTCCCTTGACTTGACCATCCCCCTTCTTTACCCTGTTATTCCCCTCCTCTCACTCCTCTGGTCCCTGTCAGTTTATTCTTTATTTCCATATCTTGGGTTCTATTTTGCTCACTTGTTTGTTTCGTTGATTAGGTTCCACTTATAGGTGAGATCATATGGTATTTGTCTTTTACCTCCTGGCTTATTTCATTAGCATAACGCTCTCCAGTTCCATCCATGCTGTCACAAAGGGTAGGAGCTCCTTCTTTCTTTCTGCTGTGCAGTATTCCATTGTGTAAATGTACCACAGTTTTTTTTTATCCACTCATTTCCTGATGGGCACTTAGGTTACTTCCAACACTTGGCTATTGTAAATTGTGCTGCTATGAACATTGAGGTGCATAGTTCTTTTGAACTTGTGTTTCAGGATTCTCAGGGTATAATCCCAGCAGTGGAATTTGCAGGTCAAAAAGCAGTCACATTTTTAGTTTTCTGAGGAAATGAGTTTCCATACTGCTTTCTACGGTGACTGTACCAGTCTGCATTCCCACCAACAGTGTACTAGGGTTCCCTTTTCTCCACATCCTTGCCAGCATTTCTTTCTAAATACATTGATACTTTGGATATTTTAAATAAATGTATCATCTAGGGAATGACCCTATTGTTCAGTGCTTCTCCCTCACTTGTGCAAAATCTGATGAGGAGGTCAGACAACTCTTACAGAGCAGCTTCCCCTTGCTATGTCACTGTTTGGCTTCAGTCTGTAACATTTCTTTCTCAACATGGTGTTCCTGAGTTTGCTTAAGTGTGGAAGGAGAGGTTGAAAAATTGCATGCTAGATCTTGAATGTTTTCACCTCAAAGTGGTATTTTTCACTGCAGATCACAGTTTATGGCCCAAAGCAAGTCGCCTTGCTAATTTAAAAGGGAAGGAGAGCTGTCACTCTGCCATGTATGAAGAAAAGAGACAAGAAGTAGAAATATCAGAAAGCTGTAGTAGTATCTATTTAGTATCTATCACAATAAGCTTTAAGTAAGGTCTGAACATGGTTTTCTCTGTCCAAAGCTACACTTTTCATCTGAGACAAATATTTCAGCAAGTAAATAGACTCAGGCATAGTAACCTGCCAACAGAAATAAAAGTTCTTGCTTTCTGGGAAATCTTATTGCTGCCTATTTAAAACTAACAATCTTTTACTGATCTCTCACCCATTTTTAGTTAAAAAGTAATGAAATTATTCTTAATAAAGCTATATAATCAGCACAATACCTCAGATTACATCATTATTAACAGTATTGTGCATGATTCTATTTGATGCTCTACTTGGATTGTGGAATAAAATATCTCCAAAGAATAGGTTAAAATATAAATCACCCTGAAAAAAAGCCTGCTATGATAAAACACAAATACTCCCAGGATTTCCCTCCTCTGTGTACACATAATTCTAAAGACATGACTTTGGCTTCTGGGGACTGAAAAGCCTTCCATTGCCTGTCGGTTGTCAGACTTGTCTCACTGCATCTATTTTGTGGGGAGCTCCCACCCGCTCTTCAAGTTTTAGACATTATTGCTTTTGAGAAAACATTCATGATGACTTACTTTCAGAATCCCACCTCTTTCTGTAACTTTTTATGTTTTTCTGTTATGGCGCTGGACATACTGTATTGCTGCTTTTCTCCTGTGTTTCCCTTTCTTTGGGCCATAAAGGATTGGACTGTGTTGATACCCTAGTGCCCTGGGCACTGCTTGGTGTGTGTTGGCTAATCAGGCCTATGGTGGGAACTTAACAGAGGCCTTGATAGGGAAGCATACACAGATTTGGTTGGAGAGTGCTCATGAAAAAGTGTGTTTCTGGGACAGGCAAAAGAGCAGTACCTCAACATCTTATCACCACACTGCAGCAGCTGGTAGGAGGATAGGGCAGCCTGCAGCTGGAGCTGACTCATCCCTGACAATACAGGGAGGAAGAAGTGGCTTTATTCTGTGTGCCAGTGGGAAGAGTTGCTTACTGTAATGACTTTTACATCAACAACAGAATATTTCTGAGTCTGTCCTCTCAAATTACTGAGTCTAATGTTCTGAGTTTGACACCAGCTACTCCCCATGTAACAGGATAAAGAGCCAGATGAGGATAGGGGCCATGTCTGTGTTGTTAATGGAGGCACCTTGCCCCTAACTCACATAGGTGACCAAAGTGAAATGATTGGACAAAGAAAAACATGAGTGAGAATCTGATCCTGTGGCAACATTCTTAGCAAATGTTTCTGAACTGTGTTTCCCCCATTCCTGCTCACATTTCCCTTCAGGACACTGCAGTTGTTCATGCCAAAACTCCACCTCCACCCAGAACCTTTCCCAAACCTCACCAACTACCACCCCTCAAGGACTCTATTCTGTCTTCCCACCACCTGTTTTCTTTTAGAATAAAGCCATCAGATGTGTTCATAATCTTGAATGTACTTTTTCATGTCTTACAGGATAGGGTAAAAGTAGATTTACAGTTGTAAGCACACAAAACACAGAGTTTATTCTTGTATTATCATTGATTAATTATTGTATTATTTCCCATGTGAATAACTGAACACCTACTTTTAATACACCCCTCCCCAAATATATTAGACTTATGCTTCTGAGGGTTGGACATGTGTCTTCCCATCTTAAAACCTGTAGTGCTAACCCAGGGATTGGCAGATAATAGGCATTTAAAACATTTTTGATAAATAAATGACCTTATAAATAAATAATAATGTATCATTTCTCTGTTTGCCTAGCCCCTGCTTTCATGAAATATGCTTTTCTGGATAAATTGTAGTTTCTGTTGGCCTTTTTCTTTGGAGAATGACTAGATTCCTTGGGAAATTAAAGACCAATTGTGAAATTATTTTATATCCTCCAGCTTTATGTGTAACTCTCTAGCTATGTAATGAAAATACATGCTTTTCCTTTGGGTAATGTTACATGAAATGTTGGAAAATAATGAAAAACTAGACTCCAAGGATAGTTTCATGATAACCTTTTCTATATGAAAACTTATATCTAAGAAATGAGATGTGAGAAATCAAGTGTGATAGAAACAAAAATATTAATTTCTGTATTACTGCTATGATTTTCTGAAGTTTTAAGTTAAGGCTATAAGTATATAACATAAAATGGATAATTTTGAATACCAATTCATTTAGATCAAATATGTCACCTCTCTGAGAAGCATACACAGGGAAAAAACATTATATTCAAATCATACATTACTATGATCTTTATGGAGTTCATGGAGTTAAATAAAGGAAATCTTAGTTTGGATTCAGTAATGTGTTGTTAAACTTGTAGCTTATAAGTCCACAGTATTTTTGCATGTAAAAGTGCACAATACAGGTTTTTTGTTTAGTGATTTCCCTCATTGTTGTGTTGAGTTCTTGAAAGCTGAGCTTCTAAATGCTTTCTTTCAGACTGCATATGAATATTCCTAGAAAAATTAGAAAGATATTTTGAAATTATGATAGAAAATTTTTGTCACAGTTATTTATATTCAGAAAATGACTAGATGAAAAAGGATGTTCTGTATTTTGGTGTTTAAAATTAAGCCCAATTTGTTTGTGTATTCATTCATTTAAACATTTTCAAACCTCTACCCTGTGCCCACTCCTGGGCTAGATTTTGATTTTCTAATGAACATGACAGGGAAAAGAAATTTAGATTTTTGCAAAATCTGGCATATGCTGGCCTCACTGCTAAATGCTTTGCTTATTAGACTAATTTAATTCTGACAACATTATAGAATCTGGATCTGCTGACTTATGGTGAGTTAACTAACAATCTCACACCTCAATGACTTACAACAGCAATTCCCAACCTTTTTGGCACCAGGGACTGGTTTCATGGAAGACAATTTTTCCAGAGACCAGGGTCGGGGGATGGTTCCAGGATGATTCAAGTGCATTATATTTAAGCTCACCTCCTGCTATGTGGCCCAGTTCCTAACAGGCTCAGATCAATACTGGTGTATGGCCTAAGGTTGAAAATCCATGACTTATAAGACCAATGGTTTATTCCTTGCTCATGTTAAGTGACAGTTACAAAGGCTGTAGATAGACTGAGGCTCTTCTCTAAGTGCTTCATTCTGGGGTCCAGGCTGAAATAGAGCCTTTACTTGGCATCAACCTTTCTTGTGGCTGGGAAAAATTGCTATGGTCAAGGCAAGCAATTACTCAGATGGGACATATTCCACTTCTGCTGACTTTCAGTTGCTTAAGCAGGTTACATGGCCAACTCCAAGGACAATGGGCAGAAAAGCATGCTCCTCTCATGGTGTGCACTGTAAGTCACATGGGAATGGCCAGAGATGTATACTATTTTTATAGGATAAGAGAGTGTGTAGTTGGAAAAAGTGACTTAACCCACCACAGTATACCATCCCCATTTTACAAATGACCAAAGCAAAATCAGAGTGATTAAGTACTTTACTCAATATCATGTAACTAGTGAATGTCAAAGGCAAGATGTAAACTTAGTTTTATGCGACTATACCTTCCATTTACTCACAATCCACCACACCAGCATTTATTTATGATGCTTTACATCAATAAGCATTTGTTGAACACACATTATTATAAATATATTGGATGCTGGGGTAAGGGGACATGGTCTTATCTTTTAGAAGATACTAATATCTAAACATAAATATAACAGTGAGTCACATGCTACCATTTTGTGCAATTATTTGAAATACTTTTTTGCAGCTACTATGTACAAGGTACCATTATAATGATATATGTAGTACAGAGCTGGAGGAGAAAAAGGATGAGTTTATGTGCACGAGTAGTGGTAGTGGGGGTGGGGGGTGGGGGGTGTTGAGATGAGGCTTCACTATCCAGTTGTGGGGAAAAGAGGTATTATCTACAAAAGGTTGACTTCAGGTGCTGCCAGGGCAAGATTTTGAAAAATTATTACATTGGAGTTTATCTATCAGATGAAGGCACAAATGAGAATATAAATGTTAGTGGGAACAATATGAAAAAAACACATCAGAAAGTACCTTACAGACAATGCCAAGGAGTTTGGATCTTATTCAGTGATATTGGATCTTATTCAGTGATGCTGAAGGGTATAAAACCTGGGGAAGATATCATTAGGTATGCATCTAGAAATGTCAAATGGGCAGTAACAGAGATGAGAAGATGGATTAGGTGAACAAGGAAATCAGCTAAAAATCATTGCAGAAGTTCAGGAGAATGATTACAACTGTTTGAACCAAGGCAGTAACAACTGAATATGACAGAGGGGATGTATACCAAAAGTGCTTCAGAAAGCAAAATTTGAAGTTAGAACTTGGTGAATGATTAGGTGTGGGTGTGTAAGAGAAGAAAGTTCCTGGAATGGGCTGCACCCAGTCCATAGATTCTACATTATAGCTGCCACTACCTCCCAATATAGTTTCTGTAGCTGTCAGCTTCTCTGCCCAAGGGCTCTCTAGTTCCTTAGAAATTTGCTCCATCGACATACAGAGCAGCCTGGAAGAGTCTGAGATGAAAGCCCCAGAAGCATCGGTGAACAACAGAAGTAAGTGGACAGATGCTCCAACAGCCATTTTCAATCCCATGGACAATTCAAAGCACATCCCATAGGGTTCTACAAAAGCTTCCTAGGAACTCCTTACAGCAGTGATTCATTAACAATACACCTTTGTGGACTTCTCTCTCTTCTCCATTGCTCTCTGTCACCTTCTCTCACTTGTACTTTACAGTAGGGCTTCCCAAATAAATCACCCACACCCAACGACCTGAACTAAGATACCAATACTAAACTATCTTAACTGATACTAAACTAACAATCTTGGATAATTTTATCTTTGGCCTGTGTTTATTCTATGAAAGTACAAAATGCACTATTATTATTTATAACATTTTTGTCTTGGTAAATAATTATGAATCTTTAAGATTTGATTCATAACTCTTTTTTTGGATGGGCAGGTGTCATGTCACAGATCCCTAGAAAACTGATGAAAGTATTAGACTCAATTTCCAGAAAAATTCATATGCACACATAAACAAAAAAATTTACATGGAATTTCTGGTGACTCAAAGAGCCTCTGAAACAAAACTCAGTCTAAAATATCTGTTTCAGATAAAGATAGCATACTTCTTTTCCAAATTATAAAATCTACAAAACTTTATTCTACTGCCTCAATCACCTGGAAGCAGTGAGCAATAGAAGTTAAACATGGGTCACAAAATTATGCAATTGGAGAGCTCCAGCAAGCATTGGGAACCTCTTCCTTCTTTTGCATGTGTTTATACTGAGACACAGAAAAATTAAGCAGAAGCGCTGGAAGTGGGATTTTCTTAAAAATGGGTATAGGTCAAAATCCATATCTGAATTTACATTTAATAAATTCAATGATATGGAATTTTATTCCTAATAAATTTGTTTTTGAACCATTTAATAAGAATAATTATATCAGTAATGACAACAATAATATTCAGCCAAGGACTGCAGACAATATTGTATATGTGTCGTCTCAATTAAACATTTCAATACACTGAAGTAGCTATTAACACCATACCAGTTTATGGATATAGAAACCAAGGCTCAGAGCACCTCCTCCCAGTGCTCATGAATCTTATAAGTATCTTATATTATACTTATAAGACACTCTCTGTCTTTCCTTAACCAATGTGAATGCATTCTAAACCCCCAGTGGATGCCTGATACTATGAATAGTACTGAACCTTATATGTACTATTTTTCCCTATACACATACACACACATACATACATACATACATACATACAGCCTTTTCATTTAAGGGATGCACTTTACAACTTCTCTTTGGATATCTGCATTGCCAGTATCATTACTCTTGTGCTTTGAGACCATTATTAAGTAAAATAAGGGTGATTTGAACACAGGCTCTGTGATACTGAAGCAGTCAATCTGATAACTGTGATGGCTACTAAGTGACTAACAGGCAGAGAGCATATACAACGTGGAGACACTGGACAAAGGAATGAGTCACTCCTTGTTGCGCGTGGGTCACCGGCCAGCAGTGACCACGGAACGCTGTGGATGGCTCGACGATAAACACACGAGAAAAAACAACACATGCACAGAGACAGACTAGTTTCTGTGGGGAAGTAGGGACGAAATGGCCACCCCCCTAGTGGGGAGCGCCCTGATTTACCATCCATACCTGCTTTTATTAGGCTCATTTTGCATAATAATTCAGGTAAAGTACAGTACTCATTAGGGGAAGTAAGGAACCATAGAAAACAAAGAACTCTGCCGGTCTATTGAGTTGGGGGTCAAAGAGCTGTAAGACTGAGGAGCAAAATAACTTCCTCCTAAGACCCTTCTCATTCAACTGAGAGCATTCTAAACAAAGAAGGTTTCACAGTAATTTACATGTTCTTTCTTAGGCCTGATCACCCTGGGGAATCCGCACTTCTCAGTACCGAGCTGTACCACCCTGTCATTGTTTCAGGCTTAGGTGGAGCAAGGGAACTAAGGCAACCAAGAGATAAGGAGATTTTCTCCCAGACGCTGAGAACTCAGGCTATGTCAGAGCCGAGGAGCGAGGGTCCATCACCCCCCTTTTGCTGCAGCCCCCCCAAGTCCTTCTTTTGGGGGGCCTCCCAAAGTGATCGTGCCTGGCTTAGGTCGTTCCCCCCGTGGGGAATCTTACCCGTCTTTGGCTAACTGACCAAGCTTTTTGGGGGTTCAGTCATGAATAAAGCAGCAGAAGCAGCATTCCTGCCAGGGAGATAAGCTTTTGTCTCCTTGCTGGCTTACAGTTCCAAGGGCGTTCCCTTAGCTTTAGCCTAGGCGGGGGGTTTCAGCCTCTGATACCAGTCAGGGTGGTTCCCAACATCTCCCCCTTTTTTAGTTTTTAAAATCAATTGTGGTTGTTAAGCCTGTGAAACCTACTTTTGCTGTTTTCGAATGCAAATCAGAAGAAAAGCAACATCTACATACATCATAAGGCAATAATAGAAATTAAAAAACTAAATGCTATGGGTTGTGAATACCTAAATTTCTAAATTCAGTGCAAGAAAACATATTAAGGGAAAAACAAAAGTAATAGGTCTGATTACATTTCAATCTTTGTGAGAAATCACATAGATATCAGGAAAGGCAAATCACATGGCAGTTTGAGCATAATGCAAGCCTGACTTCTTACGAGAGGATTTCTTAACAGGTGCAGTTCTGCGCACCGACTCATCACCTACTTTCTTACGTGGGTGTTGAGTTTTAATTTTACGCCTGAGAGAGTGGTTTCTCATACCTTCTCCCTTGTTTTCAGTTAGGACTGCTAAGGGTTCCATAAAGGTGGCTACTTGCTGGTCTCTGATACGACCCTGGGAAAACAATTTGCAAATACACCGAAGTACACAAATCAATATCACAATCAGTAAACAACCAGCAGCTCCAAAAACCCAAATTCTCAAATCAATTCCATCAAACCATGTTTTAGGATTCAGCCAATTAATATTTTCATTAAGGGCTCGAAAAATGTCCTGTTTGGTTAAACGTTGAATGTCCTGCAGCTGATGATGTAACTCCAACTGCAATTTATCAATTTGTCCTTTTAAGTTAGTGGAGAAAGCTCCCCTCAAGCGATGTTGTATATCAGTCCAAGTATGTTGGCTGGAATTCCACTGTAGCGGTGTGACACACAGTCTGGAGAAACCAGGGTCACAGGTTAGGTGTTGACGAGTCACGAGAGCGTCCTGGCGTTCGCCAATCCAGTCCAGTGCTGATTCAACTGCAGAAAGGCGGGTCAGGATCTCCTGATCTATTTGAGCCTGTTGGACTAATTCTGAAGTAGCATTGATTAAACAATAAGTGCAACCAGGTGTTAACAAACTGTCGGACACATAAGGAGAGCAGTGCATTGTTAAATGCTATAATGCCATTTGGATTCATTCATTTTTTGGTCATACTCTGGAGATGACAGATTTGGAAAGAGTTGGAAGACACAAGTAAATCATAACCACTATTAACGACTGGTCTTGTTAGATTTATACAAAGAAACCTTATGTCATCATTTACTCCTTTAGAATGCCAAATTCTGGAGGGATCAGGTAGGGAGAAAAATATAAAGTGTGAAGGAAAATCCTTTTCCTTCTGATATCTACCAGGCTTTTGAAAACTTTCACTTCCACAGACCTTCTGAAACATTCACAAACTCTCTATTCTTTCTTTCATACACCTTCTGATATCCACCAAGATTGCATCTCCATGCCTTATACCTTCCATTACTAACACACACCACATAATTCTTTCTTAAAACATTTACTTCCACAGACTTTCTGCAACATTCACAAACCCTCTAATCTTTCTTTCATACTTTCTGATATTCACCAAGATTGCATTACTATGCCTTATACCTTCAATTACTAACTAACATCACATAACTTCTTTCCTAAAACTTTTACTTTTCCATTTATCTTTACAGTTTCCCCATTTACATTCCTAGAGTGTGAAGTTTCAACCTTCCCTGGAATCCTCAATTTCTTTTTCAGAGCAGATACAGAGCAAAATCCATCCTTCTCTGTGGGGGTGAAGGTGGGCTTTCCTTCCTTTTTTTTTTTTTTTAAAGAAAAAGCTTACTTTCATTTACTTTTAATTGGCCAAAATAAATCACCTGATTACTTTTTTCAAGGCAAATCGTTTGTTTTTCCAAACTTGAGAATTAAATTACCATTTACCCAATTATAGGCGGTCGCGAAGAGAGAAACGACCTAGAAAAGAAAGACCTACTTCCCTGAAAATTCAACGCATCCTACGACATGCCCGAGAAAGAGTTCGGGGTCGTCGGCCCTTACCTGGGCTGTTAGCGCGCAAATCCACCCGAAGTTGATGCGTTGTCCACAGCGACGGCTCATAGCCAATGGTTCCAAGTGGTCTTGAACGGGGTCCCACCTCTGTGGTCCCGAATCGCTGCCCCACGTTGGGTGCCAGCTGTTGCGCGTGGGTCACCGGCCAGCAGTGACCACGGAACGCTGTGGATGGCTCGACGATAAACACACGAGAAAAAACAACACATGCACAGAGACAGACTAGTTTCTGTGGGGAAGTAGGGACGAAATGGCCACCCCCCCTAGTGGGGAGCGCCCTGATTTACCATCCATACCTGCTTTTATTAGGCTCATTTTGCATAATAATTCAGGTAAAGTACAGTACTCATTAGGGGAAGTAAGGAACCATAGAAAACAAAGAACTCTGCCGGTCTATTGAGTTGGGGTCAAAGAGCTGTAAGACTGAGGAGCAAAATAACTTCCTCCTAAGACCCTTCTCATTCAACTGAGAGCATTCTAAACAAAGAAGGTTTCACAGTAATTTACATGTTCTTTCTTAGGCCTGATCACCCTGGGGAATCCGCACTTCTCAGTACCGAGCTGTACCACCCTGTCATTGTTTCAGGCTTAGGTGGAGCAAGGGAACTAAGGCAACCAAGAGATAAGGAGATTTTCTCCCAGACGCTGAGAACTCAGGCTATGTCAGAGCCGAGGAGCGAGGGTCCATCACCCCCTTTTGCTGCAGCCCCCCAAGTCCTTCTTTTGGGGGGCCTCCCAAAGTGATCGTGCCTGGCTTAGGTCGTTCCCCCGTGGGGAATCTTACCCGGCTTTGGCTAACTGACCAAGCTTTTTGGGGGTTCAGTCATGAATAAAGCAGCAGAAGCAGCATTCCTGCCAGGGAGATAAGCTTTTGTCTCCTTGCTGGCTTACAGTTCCAAGGGCGTTCCCTTAGCTTTAGCCTAGGCGGGGGTTTCAGCCTCTGATACCAGTCAGGGCGGTTCCCAACAACTCCTAGGCAGGATGGAGTGAGATAGTACACTACTCATAATGGTGTGCAATTTAAAACTTATGAATTATTTCTGGATTTTTCCATTTAATATTTTCAAACCACAGTTGACATGGAGTAATTGAAACCACAGAAAGTGAAAGGAGCCACTACTGTGGTAAACACTAAATTTAAACTCTGAATACTACCATTTACCCTGCTTTCTTGCTTTCTTGCCTTAAGCTATAGGAACAGTTGTCAGACATAACTCTATTGTCCTTTACTCTAAATTCCCACTTTTCTGTTTGTATATTGCACTTGCACATGTATACACGTATTAACTAAAATAAATGATTCACCTTCCCTGCTTCATGCCCTTCTATAACTCATACACAGTCCAGAACCCTTGCTTATCCCACCATTAGAAAGAGTAAATAGAGAACCTCGAGGCTCAAAGAAGTGGGCCTTGTGGTGGAAACATTTGCAACTATTCTTCTCGTATAAAATAATAGCAAACACCTAAAGTACTTTTGCCTTGATATAATGAAGCCAGCTTGGAAAAATACCAGAGAATCACATGAAATTGATTTTTCCTCTATTGAACTATCATTCTTTGGCATTTACTGAGCTTATATGAAAGTCAAAATTCTGCTTTCTCAAACAAAGGTAGTGTTCATATATCAACTATTCTTTGGCACTTGTGGACTTTGTTTTTAAAATAAATCCTTTCTCTCCCTTTCTTATTTCCTTTCAAAACATAGAATCAAGCACAGTAATAATATTTTCCATAAGCATTTATCCAGACAACTCAGATTATTGCTAGTGGCTGACTAGAGCACTCAGTTAAAAGAATTTTAGGCAAAAATGAATGCTGTGGTCTCATAGGAGAGAAGTCTGTCCTGGATGGGAAGGCAGGAATGGATGCATATTTGACCCTATTTTACATTCACAATGAGACTCTGAATTTTGCCAGGGTATTCATCCTGATATCCCCAACCTATTATGTCAACACTTGGAATTAAAATGTGTATGCTAAAGATTTGCAAGAACATAATGGCTAGCAGTCTCCTTAGGCACCATTAAAGAAAGTGACCATGTTTTAACTAAGAACAGCTAAATGATTTTATCTTAGCTCAAATAAAGTATTGGCTGACAAAGTACACCTATAAAATGACCAGAATTCCAACTTAGATTTTATTTAAATCCATTGTCATTAGATAGCCACATTCCACATCATAGAATATAGATAGAGGTCTCATTTATTCTTGCTACAAGCATGTATTAAGTGCCATCTTAGTCTGTTTGGGCTGCTATAACACAATACCACAGACTGGGTGACTTAAACAACACACATTTATTTCTCACAGTTCTAAAGGCTGGCAAGTCCAAAATCAAAGCACTGGCATTTTCACTGTCTAATGAGTAATTGTTTCTTAGTTCATAGATGGCCATCTTTTACTGCATTCTCACATGGTAAAAAGAAAGCAGAAAAACTCTCTGGGGTCTCCTTTATAAGGACAGTGATCCCATTATGAGGGCCCCAACCTCAAGACCTAATCATTTCCCAAAGTCTTCACCCTCCCCCACAATACTGTTACATTAGGGGTTTAGATTTCAAAATAATTTGAGGGGAGACAAACATCAGTCTCTATAACAAGTACCTATAACTTTCACACAATCAGAAGTTAAAAATTCTTATATCTGAGGCTTTTACATCTATGTGATATCATAAAATCACATTCATTAAACTTTTCTCATACAATGGATCAAATTTGTTGTTTTCTTTCTTCTGCCAAAACATCTTGTGTATACTTAAAACACAGATTAAAAGCTACAGGATATATATATATATATATATATATATATATATATATATATATATGATATGTATATCATATATATGATATATGTGTATATATATAGGATATATATGTGATGTGCGTGTGTGTGTATACCACACACACAAGCAGGTGATTTACATTCCTTAAGTGTTTGAGAGCTTTACCTATGACTTTGACTTCCATCTTAAAAAGTAATTAGTTTAAGCTTTTTCTATTCAAGCATAGTTGACATTATTTAATAAGTATTTGGTGAACAGATGTATTTTTCTTCTAGAAAATAAGATATAATCTTTCATTGAACTTCTCTTTCTTTTAAAATATCACTGGAAGAAAAGACGTTCTGATTTGCAATCTCCATCTTTTGGCTGTGTTGTTTTACTATGACAGCTACAGGCAGTGTTTCAGTTAATGAATGACAAACATCAATCAGGTCCTACAAAGAGCAGTGCATTCTTGAACTAAAAACCTGAATCTCTAGGTGGTTACCTTGGTACCTTGCTTTGTACAAAATTAGAGGTAACAGCAGGAATGTTTTATATTTCATTAGTGACATGACCAAATAAGCTATATTATATAGCACTTAATGATTTCAGGTCTTAGTGTAGACAGCATGATGAATACTAGACAGAAATTCATGCTGTTTGATATGGAGGTAAAATTTGGATGTTGAGTTTATAAAATGGTAGGTTTTGGAAAATTGTACTAATGGTCAGATACTCACAATTGTAGGGTTCAGATTTCTTATTTGTTCTGCATCTTACTGACAAGTCTGAAATTAGCTCTTTCAAAGCTCTAACTACTATAGAATGTCTTTTCCATAAGCTCAGCCAGTTATACACCTTATCTAAGGACTAAGACATTATTGCTTATATAAAGTGACAATCTCTATCAGGCATATTTTATAGGCACTGTTTGAGTTTTCCCATCAGGATCATTGAAAAAATTCATCATCTTAGATGAACAAAGTGAAGACAATTAATTCCTTCTGTCTCTCTTTTCCTTATCTATCTCTAAATATGTACACAGGCACACAAACCTGTCTAAATTTACACAGAATATTTGAAATAGTAATTATAGTATTGTACCACTTCTATAGCCTAGTAGTTTGATTCACATAGGTATAAAGAAGACTCAAACTTTATATATGATCAGGTGGCAGTGAAGTCTTTCTGATTGTAAAGTCTACACTCCTGCTTGTTAATCTCTGCAGACATTGTGAACGTCTCTTTATACATCAGGTGCAATCCTATTGCTAGAGTGGTGATTCTGCATAAATCATTACTCGTGTCTCTGGCCCCTCCCCATTTCTTGGCTAAGGGGACCCAGGGAAATTTTGATCAGGCAGGGCTCCCAAGCTTCATATGTCCATGTAAACCTTCCTCCTGGCCCTGCTGTTGGCTCACTCCTGTACCATGCTGATTTATTAATGAGAGAAATTCTTTCCTCCCTTTGAAAAGCTTTAATGTACACTCCTCCTTGCTGTACACTTCCTGCAGATATTACCTAGGGTTAGGTTCCACCTTCCTTGGGAACTGAAATGGCTTCTCCCTTATTTTACTGACCTGTTCCAACTTTTCCATATTTACTTTTTGCTAAACAAATTTAGCAAAACTAAATTATTTTTACTAAAATACAGTTATAATGAAATCTGCACTTGTCTACTGAAGTCCCCAACCTAATATTCAAAACTTTTTCAAATTTAATGCCCACCCACATTTACAATCAATTTGTCTTTCACTTACTAGTTCCTTCTGCACACATTTTAATTTTGCTGATAATTGAAATCTGAATTCACCCCACACTTTCTAGCTGCTTTGTCTAGAAACCCATAGTGTCCTACATATTGTCAAAATCTTGCCATTTATAGGTATCCTGAAAATAAATAAATTATACATAATCAACCTTAGATAAAACTTTTACCTTTCATATAATATTCATGCCAAAACAGAGCACTATATTCATGACTGATGGTTTAGCATGATGATGAATAGAAAGTAGACACAAAGTAATACCAGTTGCACTAAATTTCATGAACAGTTTGTAAGCTAGAACTGTATCTAAAAAATGTTTCATCTGCTTAACTGCTTAACAGAGTTTGCATCAGCTTACCTGAAAATCATTCTATAGTGGGAAAAGCTTTAAAGATGGAATATTTTATGAAGACATATTAATCTCCCCCTATGGAAGAAGGAATGTACTTTAAAAATACCTAACTCATTGATTACCTAAAAGAATTTGTTACCCTCATTCCAAAAGGACCATATGAAATAATTATAATTTGTTGGTAATGTAAATTGTATTTTTCTTTAATGATAAAGGTACAATCTCAGGTGTCATCCATGTACACTGAAACATGCTTAAAGTTTTAAAGTCATTAGAAATGGAAAAAAATGAATATTATTCAGTAGCACACACATTAGTAATCGTGGCTGTTGGAGTAAGCAGTGTTGTTTAGTACTTGTAGTTTGACACATGAGGGCCTTAGGACTTGGGAATCAATACTGCACCCTTCTGTTGCTGCAATGAATTAGGGATCCCAAGAGATTGATGGTTTATTTATTTATTTATTTGTTTGTTTGTTTGTTTGTTGCAGAAGAACCTACCCAAGAACCATATAATTCTAGACCCATCCCCCATTACTCTTGTGGCATAGTAGATGGTGAACAGAAACAAACAACATTAACTTCCTCTTCAAATATGAGGTAGAGGTGTTAACTGATACAGCAGAGCAGTTAACTAGCATCATAGATTGTATGTTTCTGCCTTCATCTCTTGAGCAATAAAATATCTGACAGGGTGTCATTCACAGAGCAATTGGTAAATGCTGATCAATTAATGTCAGTAGCCCCAGGAAGTATAAAAAGTAAATGAGAGTAGTCAGAGAAACCTCAGACAGAGTTTCATATGCTGATACCGAATGCTGTTTATTGACCTGCTTGCCATAAACAGAGAAGAAATTGTTTTCACTTTGTCATCATGAGAAATGTTTGGGTTTGAAGTCTTCTCTGCACTCTGCTCTGACTGGTGAAATATATTTATTTAGAAATCCACACAGATAATTGAATTCCATGCTGGAATGAATGTAATTTCAGTGAATTTGCTAGTGTTTTGTATCAGAACAATAATGGATGTAGATAGCGTTCTGGGCAGGATAAGGATAACTTCATCCTTAGAAATCTGAAACCAGATGCTCAGGCTTTGCTGCTAACTGTTGAATAGTCACCAGCACTTTCCAGAAAACGTGTTTAACTTGAAGGAAAATGGTGGTAAGATAGAAATGTTCTATTGACTCATTCATTACTAGGATAGGATAGGTTATTGTTTATATCCACCACCACCTCCCCCCACTAGAATGCTGGTATGTTTTATATGTCATCTACACATTGCCCTGAATTACTTTTAGGGAAGGAACAACCCCCAGTAAATGAACAATACCCCCAAACCCCATACCATCTGTTACTTAGAGGCACTAGGTAGATATAAAATCTATAGGTCAAAGGGACCACACTCATTCTAGTGGCAATGCTAACTAACTAAGGTTTATGTCTTACTCTATAACCATCTGGGTTTTTAGGCACTCCACAATCTCCAGATCCACTCAGGCCCTGACTCTGCATGTGTATTTGACCAACAGCCCCATCCTCCCGGCACCCTGTCCTGTTGGTGTCTCTGGTGTGGGAACCAAGCAGCCTTACTAGGAGAGGGCTTTGTACCAAACAATCCAGGAATAACCCAGAACTGCTGGTTTGTAAGTACCTGGAGGACACATGTTCTCTCTGGGGATATAAGTGCTGACTGAGGGTTCAGGAGGAGGAGAAACTAGATATAAGTGTGGGCCAAACTCTTCCCTTTGTTAGAGAATTTCTTCTCAGTAAGAAGTGGGAGGGGTTGTGGAATCTACAGACATATGGCATTAAAATACCTGTGTACCAGGAAGAAGCTGTAGGGCCAGCACTTAGTAGGCATTCCAAAAATATTTAATTGAAAAACTTGTTAAATTGCATGAAAAAAACTGAGAACATTACAACATAAACAGATGTTATTGAACATTCAGTCCTACAAAATTTATCAGATATAAAAAATGATAATTTCTTGTACTGTTCAATAAAGAAGCATTTATTAAATAAATACCTCATACACAGTATTGAGGTAGGCACAAAGAGGGTGGGAAAGAAGTGTAAGAAATGATCTCATCTTGAATTGCTCACCTATTCTCAAATACACACCCAAAAGCTCAATGTCAACCTGGATGGCATTTGTGCTAGTTAACAAGAAACCCAAGAGACCAGAAGTTTGGACAGGAAGGGAGAGACCTAATGTGGAAAGCTGGTTTCATTTTGGTGAATAAAAGGGGTTTAATATTTGTACAAGGGGAGGGGAGAGTTTGTGAGGTACAGTGACAGGAACAAGGACAGGAGTAGGCATGACCTCCATAAGCATCACTGAGAAATTTGGCCCAGTGAGAGCAGCAGGCTCCTATCTTGAAAATTAGAGAGAAAGACACACTGTTCAGATTTGTAGCCAAATAAATCTCAATGGCTGTAGCTCACTCTAGCAGCATTCACTTATTTGTTTATTTATAAAAATAACAAATCCTTGTTTAGAAGAAAGCTCCTCAATAACATAGCCATAATCCCATAAATCAGTGATTTTGTAATAGGTCTTGAACTATTGAAACATAATTTCCCAGAATTTCAAGCAAAGGGATTTGCAAAAGAAACTATTTCCTCTGTATCCAGCATTGTTAATTTTATCCTTGACATAAATTTTTCTACTGGGGAAATCCCCTGGGTGAGGAAGCCAAGGAGGCAGCTTCTGTGAAAATATCATAGTGAAATGTTCAAGGACCTCTGGGACCATCTTTCTTTTTGAATGTTGAGATGCCATGGAATAAAGTCTACCATCTAATACATTTTGGTGTTATTTTCAATAGTTACATATTTACAGATGCAGCTTGGTTTATATCAAGTGCTTATGTTTCATTATTTACATTGTTTCAGATTTTGGTTTTCCTCTCTAGCTCTTGTCCATCAGTCAAGATTGCCTTTGTCATTTCTTACTGAATTATTTCAGTCGTCCCCCAATCTCCCCCCCACATCAGCTTTATTGAGTTGCAATTTACATGCAGTAAAATATCATCTCTTTAGATGTGTAGTTCTGTGAGATTGGCAAACATATATAGTCATGTAACTATCAACACATTCAAAATGTATATCTTCAGTGTTCCAGAAGGTCTCTTCCCCTCCCTACTCCCTCAGTCTCAGGAAAGCACTGATCTCTTTCTTGTTTCCACAGTTTTATCTTTTCCAGGTTGTCATGTGAATGGACTCATAGGGTATATGGTATTTTGTATCTGATTTCTTTCTCTGAGCATGATGCTTTTTAGGTTCATCCATAGTGCAGAAAGTATTCCCTCTTATTTCCAGTACTATTTTATTGCATAGATCACCACAATTATCCATTGACCAGCTATAGATGTTTGGGTTATTTTCAGTTTTTAGTGGTTATGAATAAAGCTGCTATAAACATTTGCATACAGTTTCTTTTTTACTTTTATTTTATTTTATTAATTAATTAATTTATTTTTCACATTTTTAATTGTTCAAGTACAGTTTTCTGCCTTTTCCTCCGACCCCAGCCCAACCCCCCAGCTCTCCCCACCTCTCTCCCACCTCCACCTTCCCCCATTATTATCCAGGTGTCCTGTACAATAGCTCCTGCAAACCCTTCACCCTTTTCCCCTAAAATTCCCTCTCCTTTCCCTTCTGTTTCTGTCTGGACACATATGTTTTGTTTCTCTTACTCCAGGAGTCTTTTAATTGAGTATTCCATTTTTTAGTCTGCCTGGTAGTTAATGACCCTGCATTACTTGAAATGCTTACTAAACAAACTTTTGAAAACTAAATCACATTTTAACTGCATGGGAAGTATATTTAGTGATATTCTTTGGCAGCTCTGTTTTCAGTGTGGGCTATCACACTGTAATTTTTGCTTTACAAATTAAATTTTTTCAGTTCTTGGGTTTATTGGACTTGAACTCACCAGGTAGCTGAAGGGATACTATTGCAGTTAGTGTAAACTGTTCCAGGTGTGTGTGCTTTTATGGGTCTACTGGCCTATTGTCTATGGCTGGTGTTACATCACATACTAAGAGCTGCCTTTCTGAAATCTTGAAAAGTATGAATTTTGAAATAATTTCTCTCTAAGAGATGTGGAAAAAGGATTTTTATTATCTTCATATGTGCACAACACAACTGCCCATCCTATTTACTAGTATGAGGTTGTGCTACAGAATGATTTTCAAGCTTATTTTACTGTGGCCACACTAGTCCACTTTATATAATGATCCAGTACAATGTAAATATATACATTTTCAAAAAACAATAGCTACTCCTACTGCATGTAGTGCACTCCTATATTTTTTGTTTAAATTTATTTCTCTATGTTTCATGAAAAAGAAACTGCTAGTGGATGGCCACTAAATTTATTTTGTAATAGTATAAATAGTCATGACCTGCAGCTGGGAAATTGCCGAGCTTCAGGGCAATGCTCAGTATGAGGTACAATAAGCTAGGAAGCATGTTAGAAAAATTTACAATGTTTTAGCTGCTTACTGGGAGTCATTCCCTTCAATGTTGACTAATGCTGTCTTTCATGAATGTCTCATTGACAGAAGAATTAGGATAATTAGAACTTACCAGACACACCTTTCTTAATATGCCATTGAATCCAATTGTGAAAAGACCTTCAGAAATAATGGTCCTGCTGCACCTACACCTTCCAAATCATGCACAGTGTCACTTAGGAAAATTCTAATTCAGAACCTTTGCAAGGTTTCATTTCTGGAAAAAAGCCCCACTTTAACAAAGTTGACACAGCATAACCCAGTACTGAGGAGGTTACTCTAAATTGCTGATTATTATTCTATATAGCTTTAATTTTTGTCTTCAAAAACTTATAAAGGCTCATGATTAATTTCTCCAATTTTCAAAGACATTATAGTCAAATTTTATGGTTCAAAGGAGTGAAACATTTGGCCAAAGCCTGAAAATAATTCATCATCAAAACAAATAGATTTCTCAGTTTAATCTCATCAAACCACTATGACTTCTATTACATAGTCTTCAGTTCAGATTAGCTTGCTGCTGTTTTTCATAACCATTCACTCAGTGGTACTTTGTTCAATAGACTAGTCACAGACTGGGAAAGAACTGAGAGTCCTTGAGAGGAATGCAATGTTGAATTTGGAACCTAGAACACTGTGGGTGACAGAAGTACCTGGGCACAAAAGGCTTACTGGAGTGTATTCCCATCTCTCCTTCCTGTGACCTCTTTGTAAATTTCTCTGTTATCTAGGATCAGTAGGGCCTTCCCGTCTCTCCTTGCCTCTCCATTTTTTTCTTCCATTTCCCATCAAGCATTTAGATATTGATGTCCACAAAGTACACCAGTTAGGGAATGAAACTACCTTCAGGTGCTAGTTGCAGCAGCATGCTGAGGAGAGGACACAGGGACATATTTGTTGGAGTGTCCCAGGTAGGAAAGTGACCCTGTATCCAGGGTTTCAGAAATAGCAGGCAGATGAGGTAGCTGGAGTGGTTTGGAAGTTAGTTACATTAAATAAAAAATTAATCGGACATATAAATAAATATGATGAGGATATGAATGCCAGGTTTCTTACTATCTGAGCAAAGATTTATACATATGGAAGGCAGAGACTAGAAAAAATCCTAAGGTGTTAAATTGAAATGGAAAATACCAGAATGAACTCATGGTTTTTTAAATATACATGCACCGAAAGATATAGAAATAGTTATAAATGTACTTTTGAGTGTGTTAAAATAAATACATATATCAGTTTCCTACCTCCATAAAGTGAGGGAGCCCAGAAGTAATGCTAACTCAGAAACCATGAGGCCTCTGAATCCTGTGGTACACTAAAAGGAAATAAGGCTTTTTGGAAAAATGGTGCCAGAGAGTAGAAGGGCTGGAATCAGAGGAAATAGAGGATGGGCCAAAAACCTTCCTGTGTCATAAAATAGGAAAATGCTTAATGGATGATTGGAACATGTCACAGGTGCCAACTTCAAGGGGCTGGCTCTCTCAATTTAGTGGCAATCTGAACATCAAAATAAATAGTGGTAGTTTTAAAATAGAACCCATCTAGTAAAATAGGGATTCATGGATCCACACTGACATTAGTTAGCTAAGTAATTAATTAATTGGAGTTAAGGGGGATCATCAGTGCATGTGGTGAATTAGGGTCTGTGAATCTGATGACAGTGTTGTGTCAACACTGATTTCCTCATTGGGAACAATGCATGGTGGTAATGCAAGAAAGTGTCCTTATTTGGGGGAAGTACAAACTAGTGTATAGAGAAGGGAATGAAACAAAATGAAAATATATTTTCTTGACTCATTTCACATAAATGCACCATGAGCATGCACTCCCTGGACCTAGACTGAGCTTCTACTTGCTTGACTTTACACTTCATTGAGGGTGTTTGTGCATCTTCTTGTTGAAATGATCATTTCATGAGTCTCCCAGACTGCTTGTTCTGTTTATACATTTCTCTCTTACTTAGGGTTTTCCTCAGACCTGAATTTATTCTTCACTGGATTCCTTGGACTTGACATCTTATTTTCACCCAGCTCCTAAATCCATAGTTCAATAGAAACAATTACTGGTTCCTTGTTCATTCCAGCCCACTACTCTGTGCACTCCCATATCTAATTCCTGCCACTCACCCAAAATTTGCCTAGTGGGGGTGAAGCATAGTAAACACCTCAGTGTATTGTAATAGGGACATAATATTTTCTTCTTTTTAATTTAGGAAACTGAGAAGTTACTTAATTTGCCATATGTTCACAGAAAAGCAAGTTACCTATACATATGGACCAACACCTCTCCAAATGCCTTGGCATTGACATTTGAATGCCCAAATGACATTCAGAGTTCTCTCTGACTGGATCCTAGTACCTTTCAAACCTACCTTCTATCATTTGTTCTCTTTTATATCACAATAAAATCAATTTACTTATAATTCTCTGCCCATGCCATGCTGTTTGCCACATCCTTCGAATCCCATCTCAGACTTCGCCTACTGAGGGAACTCTTCCTGTCACCTCCTTGACAAATACCGTTAGTAGTTCCCCCCCACTTTTTTTTTTGTTGGGGATCCCATACCAATGTAATGTTGCCTTCACTTGTCTACAGAAATTTATTCACCTGGTACTAGCCTCTGCTACTATACAAACCTCTCATTATAGACAGTCACAGTGTCTTACTCAACACTCCCTGCCTAGCACCTGGCAATATGTCTGTGACCTAATAGATACTCAATCATATTTGTTGAAATAAGTTAGGAGAAATGGAATTCAATTTGAGGTCTTCAAGTCCAAAGTTCACGCTGTTTTCTGTATTCTATGCTGTTGTCCACTAGTGACACACAATGCTTCGTGTTTATTTCTGATCTGGTGTTCGTGAATAAGATAAACATGCTACTCTGTTGTAGCCACCCATTTTGTATCTTATTTTCTTTTTAATAAAATTAATTTAGGAGAGTTGGTAAGTCTCAGACCCAAGCCAGGAAAGACTTGAACGCTTAAAGTCACTGGGGCGATAAAAAGGCAGTAAATGACTGAAATGGGCAGTATACTCTGGCACAGTACCAGAGAAACTGGGGATCCGAGTGACACCTGGAGCTGGGAGAAAAGAGGGGCTGTGACTGCCTGTGACTGGCCGTGACCCAGATAGACTTGGGACTGGTCAGAGAGTTGGAATGTGTGAAAAGCAGGGAGCACGGGCAGGCAGCACCCAAAAGGACTTTTCTCAAAAGAGAATCTCAGCTGCTGTGCTGGGCCAGCAAAGAGGGAGGAATAGGGGCGCAATTCTCTCCCACTCAGGGTGGCTCAGTTATTGATCAAAGCCAGCAGCAGGGGCTCAGAGAGGCAGCAGCTGAGCCAACAAAGAGGGAGGTGCGGAGGTGGGGAGGTGGCGATTTGCTCCCACTCAGGACACCTCACTGACTGATCAAAGGGTTTCAAAACAAGGTGGATTATCAGTACCAGCTTGGCACGAATGTGCATAGTGGACAGTGCAAACTGCATAGTGCTGTGAGGGCATGAGCTGGAAACTGGGCCCTCATGGTATTATAGCCCAGACTGAGCTCCATCTTTGTGGAACCAGAGGAAAGGAAAAAATGAAGACCAGTCCCCCTCTGCCTGCAGGATCCAGGAAGACCTGCAAAACCAGATTCCCAGTTTTAAAGTCAGTAGGAAGCATTTTTTTTTTTCAAGAGTAATGACCTGTAGCTGTGAGGGCAAAATGAAGACAACTATGAAAAAATAAAAAACAAAAAAATTAAAAAAATAAAACTACATGTTTGAAAAAAGAAAAAGAGAAAAACAAAATAAAACATGAGTTTGGAATAGGTTAAAAAAAACAAAACAAAACAGATGGAGCCAGAAAGAAGTCAGAAGGCGTACACCAACAGCTGAGACAAATTTCACTTTGCTCACCTTCAAAACTTGCATTTTTTCTAGTTCTTATCTTTGTGCTTAGTATTTTTGTTTGTTTTTATTGCTTGATTTGTTTTTTTGTCTCTCTTTCACATTGCATTTTAATTTTTCTCCTTTTACTTCAGTTGTATTCCAAATAACACACTACTGTTAGTCTTCTACTTTTTATCCTTTTTATTCAGATTATATATTTCTTATCATACTATTGCTATTCCAAATGCCACACAGCACTCTTCCCTGGTATTAATCCATTTCACATCTTCCTGAGGTTTATTATTCACTTTTTACATTTTTAATATATTTTATTGATTATGCTATTACAGTTGTCCCATTCCCCCCCTTTATTCCCTTCCACCCTGCCCACCCCCTCCCACACGCATTCCCCCCCTTTAGTTCATGTCCATGGTCATACATATGAGTTCTTTGGCTTCTACATTTCCTATACTATTCTTAACCTCCCCCTATCTATTTTGTACCTACCATTTATACTACTTATTCTGTGTACCTTTTCCCCCTCTCTCCCTCTCCCACTCCCCTGCTTATAACCCTCCATGTGATCTCCATTTCTGTGATTCTGTTCCTGTTCTAGTTGTTTCTTAGTTTGTTTTCATTTTTATTTTAGGTATGGTTGTTAATAACTGTGAGTTTGTTGTCATTTTACTGTTCATATTTTTTATCTTTTTTTTCTTAGATAAGCCCATTTAATATTTCATATAATAATGACTTGGTGATGATGAACTCCTTTAACTTGACCTTATCTGAGAAGCACTTTATCTGCCCTTCCATTCCAAATGAAAGCTTTGCTGGATAGAGTAATCTTGGATGTAAGTCCTTGCCTTTCATGACTTTGAATACTTCTTCCCCGCCCCTTCTTGCCTGCAAGATTTCTTTTGAGAAATCAGCTGACAGTCTTATGGGCACTCCTTCATAGGTAACTGTCTCCTTTTCTCTTACTGCTTTTAAGATTCTCTCCTTATCTTTCATCTTGGGTAATGTAATTATGATGTGCCTTGATGTGTTTGTTCTTGGGTCCGAATTCTTTGGGACTCTCTGAGCTTCCTGGACTTCCTGGAAGTCTATTTCTTTTGCCAGATTAGGGAAGTTCTCCTTCATTATGTTTTCAAATAAGTTTTCCATTTCTTGCTCATCCTCTTCTTCTACTGATACCCCTATGATTTGGATGTTGGAACATATAAAGATGTCCTGGAGGTTCCTAAGCCTCTCCTCATTTTTTGACATCTTGTTTCTTCATTCTGTTCTGGCTGAATGTTTCTTTCTTCCTTCTGGTCCACACCATTGATTTGAGTTCTGGTTTCCTTCCTGTCACTGTTGGTTCCCTGTACATTTTCCTTTATTTTGCTTAGCATAGCCTTCATTTTTTCATCTAGCTTGCAACCACATTCAACCAATTCTGTGAGCATCCTGATTACCAGTGTTTTGAACTATGTATCTGAGAGGTTGGCCATCTCTTCATCACTTAGTTGTAGTTTTTCTGAAGTTTTGATCTGTTCTTTCATTTGAACAATTTTTTTTGTCTCAGCATGCCTGTTAAATATAAGGGGTGGAGCCTTAGGTGTTCACCAGGGCAGGCCAACTCATGTCACTGGTTTGTGATGCTGTATGTAGGGGAGGGGTCTGAGAGAGAACAATGCCACTTGCTCTACTCTCTGCCAGTTTTAAGTCACTTCCCATGCTACACACAATCAAATTGGGCCCTTCTGGTGCTGATTCCCAGGTGGGTGGGTTTGTGTACATTCTAGGACCCTGTGGGTCTCTCCAACAAATTCTCCTGTGAGGCTGGGAGTTTCTCCCACTGCTGTCTCAACCCTGACCAGTGTTTTCAGTCGGAGGTTTTGAGGCTTTACTTCCCCACACTGAAACTCTGGGTCAAGCGATCTATCTCACTCCCCAGTTGTTCCTCCCAGTTTATCTGCACACAGATGTGGGACCACCCAGTCCGCAATCCACCACTTCTTTGAGTCCTCCAGCTGCAGCCTTGCTGTGAGTCCCCTCTGCCCTGCTGCCTTTCTCCCCTCTCCCTACTGGTCTGGATGAATGTTTCTTCTTTAACTCCTTGGTTGTCAGACTTCCATACAGTTTGATTTTCTGTCAGTTCTGGTTGTTTTTTATTTTTAAATTTATTGTTGTCCTTCTTTTGGTTGTGCAAGGAGGCACAGTGTGTCTACCTATGCCTCCATCTTGAACAGAAGTCTACCTGAGCCTTATTGTTCTTGTGGTTTACTTTATTTTCTCTCACACTATGCTGGGTTTCTATCCCTTAATCTCACTATTTCTCCTCAGTCTAACCTCTCATAAGCACTCTTCTTTTGTAAGTCAACTCACATTCTTTTTCCTTTCTAATTAGAGTCTTATTTCTTTTCTGCTTTTCATAAACAGTGGCCAGTTGAATAAAATATTACCATTATTGCTGTAGTTCTCCAAAGGATCTCCTATTTGTTCACTACTTGTTTGTACTTTAAATCCTATAGAATACTCTCCTGCTCTCTTACTCCATTTCCCCTTTCCCCTGCCCCTGATCAGTTGGGTAAGGAATTTTATTTCATTTTCTCTTTCTCTTTCTTTTCTTTCTTTTTTCCCATCTCTCAACCTGGGCTTTATACCTTCCTCTTATTAGCTTGCCTCCCCATCCTTTCAAAATCGTTTTTCTTTACTGTAGACATCTCATATTCACTTTTCAATTTTCTACAATATTCTTATTGTAATTCCACCTTTAATAAAGTTCATTCAGCTGTTGTTGCTATTGACCCTGATGTGGTTTTTCTGCAATTTTGTTTCCATTGGTCCAGCACCTTTTCAATTTTACTTCATACCTCATAGTATACTCTTCCCCTTTCTTACCTCATTGTCCCCATTCCTTTTGTGTTTTACTTACATTGTAAGTGTTGCTCTCTCCCTTTCTTTGCCTCAATTCTATCCAAATTCTTATTAATTCTCCTCCCTCTTACCACACAAAAACGTTTTCCCCTTTTAATCATCTCATATTCCCTTTGTCATATCTTATAATATTCATAATCTCTCTTCACCTTTATTAATTTTAGTTCAATTGCAGTTGATATTGCTGACATGGTAGGGGGTTTCTTTTTGCTGGCATAGATTTGTTTGTCTGGTAATACTACTTTGTTAACTAACCAACACCTGTAAAACACCATACAAGACAAGGTGAGAGTTGTGAATACCAGTAAACCCACTTGAGACCTACCAACAAGGAAGCCACGAGCAGGTAAAGCCCAAGTACAACAAGAGAGCCCACACAAACAGAAGAAAGGGAAACCCTAGAGCATTTAGGCAAGGAGATCAAAGAAACCACACCAAGTCCCACAGAAGTACACCCTACGAAGATACCTGGCAAAGCAGAGCATCTGGAATCACAAAAACAAACAAAAAGAGTCACCTAAAATAGGGAGACAAAGAAAGAACCCATAATAAAAAGGAATGAAAGATACTTCTGAAAGAGCTCAATGAAATGGAGTCAAGCAGACTATCAGACATAGAATTTTAAAAAAACAATGATTATAAGGACGTTCAAGGAACTCATTGACAACTACTAGGAACTGAGTGGGAACTATAACAGTATGAAAAAGGAAATAGAAACTATAAACAAGAACCAGGAAGAAATGGAGAATACAATATCTGAAATAAAAAATACACTAGAAGGAGTTAAAAGCAGGCTGGATGAAGCAGAGGACTAAATTAGTGAGCTGGAAGACAAGGTAGAAAGAAATATCCAGGTACAGTAGCTACACTAAAAAAGACTAAAAAATATAAAAATAGCTTAAGGAAGTGCAAGACAACATGAAGCACAACAACCTTTAAATCATAGGAATAACAGGAGAAGAAAAGGAGCAAGGGGGTAGAAAACCTCTGTGAAAAAAATAATGACAAAAAAGTTCCCTAACCTGGAGAGGGGAAAAGCCATGCAAGTTCAGGAAGAACAGAGGGTCCCAATCAAGATGAACCCAAAGAGGCCACTCCAAGACACATCATAATGAAAATACCAAATTTTAAAGGCATAGAGAGAATCTTAGAGGCAGCAAGGGAGAAACAGGAAGTAACATACAAGGAAGCTCCAATAAGGCTAGCAAATGACTTCTCAACAGAAACAAGCCAGAAGGGAATAGCCAAAAATGTTCCAAATAATGAAAACCAAAGTCCTGCAACCAAGACTGCTCTACCCAGCAAGGCTCTTAGTTAAAATGGAAGATGAAATAAGCAGTTTCCCAGACAAAAGAAGGCTAAAAGAATACACCTCCACCAAACCAGCCCTGCAAGACATGCTAAAGGGACTGCTATAAGAAGAGGAAGAGTGAGAGAGAGAGGAGCATAGGAACAAAGGGGGGGGGTATGGCAATGAGTAAGTACCTATCAAAAATAACCCTAAACATAAATGGATTAAATGCTCCAATCAAAAGACACAGCTGAATGGATAAGAAAACATGACCCCCACATATGCTGCCTACAAGAGACCCACCATAGAAGAAAAGACCTGTACAGACCGAAAGTGAAGGGCTGGAAACAAATTTTCCAAGCAAATAGACAGGGAAAAAAAACAGGGGTAGCAATACTCATATCAGACAAAAAAGACTTCAAAAAAAGGCCATAAAAAAAGACCCGGAAGGTTGCTTCATAATACTCAAAGGAAGAATCCATCAAGAAGACATAAACATTGTAAATATATATGTACCCAACATAGGAGTACTCAAACATATAAGAAAAATCTTGGAGAACTTCAAGAAAGAAATAGACAGCAACACACTTAAAGTAGGGGATTTTAATAGTCTACTGTCAACAATGGATGGATCTTCCAAACAAAATATCAGCAAGGACATTGTGGCATTGAACAATGTCCTAGATCAAATGGACTTAAATGAGATATATAAAACCTTGCATCCCAAAGAAGCCAAGTACACATTCTTTTCAAATGCACAGGAAACATTTTAAAATAGAGTACATGATAGGACACAAAATAAGCCTCAACAAAATTCAAGAAAATTGAAATCATTTCAAGCATTTTCTTAGACCACCAGCAACTGAAACTAGAAACAAACCTCAAGGGAAAAATCTCAAAAACATTCCAATTCATGGAGATGAATATCTTGCTATTAAACAATGATTGAGTTAATAAAGAGATCAAGAAAGAGATCGACAAATTTCTGGAAACAAATGAAAATGAACTCACAACAGTCCAAAACCTATGGAGCACAGTGAAGGCAGTCCTGAGAAGGAAGTTCATAGTAATTCAGGCCTACCTGAAAAAGATAGAAACATTTCAAATAAACAACCTAACCTGACATTTATAAAAACTGGAAAAACAACAACAAACAAATCCCACTGTGAGCAAAAAGAAGGTAATAACTAATATCAGAGCAGAATTAAATGACATGGAGATCAAAAGAACATTTCAAAAGATTCATAAATCCAGAAGCTGGTTTTTTGACAAAGATAAATGAAATTGACAAACCTTAACCAGACTCATCAAGAAAAAAAGAGAGGACCTAAATAAATAAATCAGAATGAAAAAGGAGAGATTACTGACACCACAGAAATAAAAAGGATTATAAGAAATTACTACAAACAACCCTGGCTGGTGTAGCTCAGTGGATTGACCATGTGCCTGTAAATGAAAAGGTTGCCAGTTTGATTCTCAGTTAGGGTTCAGGCCTGGGTTGTGGGCCAGATCACGAGTAGGGAGAGTACAAGGGCAAACTTACATTGATTGGTGTTTCTCCCCCTCTGTTTTTCTTCCCCTTCCCCTCTCACTAAAAATAAATAAATAAAATGTTTTTAAAAAGAAATTACTACAAACAGCAATATGCCAAGAAATTTGAAAACCTGGGTCAAATGGACAAATTTCTAGAAACATATAATCTTCCAACACTGAATCAAGAAGAAGCAGAAATCCTGAACAGACAGATAACAGCCAGTGAAAATGAAGTGGTAATCAGAAACTCCTGGCACACAAAAATCCTGGACTGGATGGTTTCACAGGAGAATTTTACAAAACATTTAAGGACACACTAACCCTTGTCCTTCTCAAACTCTTCCAAATGTCTAAGAAGAGGGAAGCCTTCCAAACTCGGTTTATGAAGCCAGCATAATCCTAATCCCAAAACCAGATAAAGACACAACAAAGAAAGAAAACTACAGGCCAATATCACTGATGAACATAGATGATAAAATGTTGGCAAACCACATCCAGCAAATACATTAAAAAGATCATACACCATGATCAAGTGGGGTTCATCCCAGGGATGCAAGGATGATACAATATTTGCAAATCAATAAATGTAATACATCACATAAACAAAAGAAAAGGCAAAAATGACATGATGATATCAGTAGATGCAGAAAAAGCATTTGATAAAATCAGGTACCGATTTATGATAAAAACATTCATCATAGTGGGAGTAGTGGGAGCATACCTCAACATGATAAAGGCTACATATGGGAAACATACAACCAATATCATATTAAACAGGCAAAAACTAAAAGCTTTCCCCTAGCATCATGAACGTGAAAAGTGTGTCCACTTTCACCACTTCTATTCCCTATATTATTGGAAGTTCTAGACAAAGCAATCAGAAAAAAAGGAGGAAGTAAAACTGTCATTGTTTGCAGATGACATGACAGTGTGCATAGAAAACCCAGTAGACTCCACAAAAAAACAACTCAACCTAATAAGCGAGTTTGGCAAAACAGCAGGATACAAAGCCCATATTCATAAATCAAAGGCATTTTTGTGCACCAACAGTGAAAAATCAGGAACAGAAATTAGGGAAAAAAATCTCATTTGCTGTAGCAACAAGAAAAATAAAGTACATGAGTATAAACCTATCCAAGGTAGTGAATGATCTGTACTCAAAAAACTACACAACACTGAGGAAATAGATTAGAGAAAACATGAATAAGTGGAAGCATATACCATGTTCATGGATTAGAAAATTAACATCATCAAAATTTCCATACTACCCAAAGCAATTTATAGATTCAATGCAACACCTATTAAAATACCAGTGACATATTTCACAGATATAGAACAAACATTACAAAAATTTATATGGAATCATAAATGACCCTGAACACCCTCAGCAATTTTGAAAAAGAAGAAGAAATTAGGAGGGATCAGAATACCTGATATCAGACTATACTGCAAAAACACTGTAATCAAAACAGTCCGCTACTGGCATAAGAACAGACACATAGACCAGTGGAACATAATAGAGAGCCAAGAAATAAACCCATGTCTGTATGGTCAATTAATATTCAACAAAGGGGGCAGAAACATAAAATTGAGTAAAAATAGCCTCTTCAACAAATGGTGTTGAAAGATCTGGACAGCTACATGCAAAAAAAAAAAATGAAATTCAACCATCAACTTAAACAATACACAAAAATAAACTCAGGATGGATAAAAGATTTAAATACAAGCCATGACACCATAAAAGTCCTAGAGGAGAACATAGGCAGGAAAATCTCAGATATTCCACACAGCAATATTTTCACCATATGTCCCCTAGAGCAAGTGACATAAAGGAAAGAGTAAATAAATGGGACTTCATCAAAATAAAAAGCTGCTGCTTGGCTAAAGAAAACATCAGCAAAATGAAAAGGGAACCAACCATATGTGAAAATGCATTTGTCAATGATACTTCAGACAAGGGTTTCATCTCCAAAATATATAAAGAACTCATACAACTCCGCTCCAGGATGACAAACAATCTAATTAAAAAATGAGGAAAGGACCTGAACAGACATTTCTCCAAGGAAGGCATACAGAAGGCCCTGACAAGTAAAATGATGATCAGCATCACTAGCCATCAGAGAGATGCAAATTAAAACCACAATGAGATACCACTTCACATCAGTCAGAATGGACATTATTACTAATCAACAAACAACAAGTGCTGGCGAGGCTGTGGACAAAAGGGAACCTTAGTGCACTGTTGGTGAGATCGCAGACTGGTGCAGCCACTGTAGAAAACAGTATGAAATTTCCTCAAAAAACTAAAACTGGAACTGCCTTTTGACCTGGCAATTCCACTGCTAGGATTATACCCTAAGAACCCTAAAACACCAATTCAAGAAAATCTATGCACTCCAATGTTCATAGCAGCATTATTTATAATAGCAAGTGCTGGAAACAGCCTAAGAGTCCATCAGTAAATGAGTGGAGCAGAGAACTAGGTACATTTACACAATGGAATTCCATGCAGTAGAAAGAAAGAAGGAGCTCCTACCCTTTGCGACAGCATGGATGGAACTGGAGAGCATTATGCTAAGTGACATAAGCCAGGAGATGGAAGATAAATACCATATGATCTCACCTATAAGTGGAGCCTAAGCAACAAAATAAACAAACAAGCAAAATAGAACCAGAGACATTGAAATAAGAAACAAGCTGGCAGTAACAAGAGGAGAGAGGGGAATGGGGGGGGGAGGGAAAAGGTCATCAAGGAACATCTATGAAGGATCCATGGACACAGCCAAAAGAGTTAGGATTGAGGGTTGGAGGTGGGAAGTATGGTGTGGGGAAATTGAAGATAACTGCTAGAGCAACAATAAAAAAAAGACAAAAAAATTAATTTAGTTCATTTTTCCCAAGTATTTCAATGCAGTAATTCACAAAGGAGATAACAGTATTTATTGCTGGTATGGTTTAAGAATGACAATTTCTGGTTGTTTTTCATGTTACCTTTTTAACCCCACTTCCAACAAAGCCTGGTAGTTCACTAGCTGGGCAGTTTGACCAATGTTTTGTCTTTAACATGGAAGGCAGAACACTCAGGGTGTTCTGAGTGTTCTGAGTGTTCTGAGTGTTCCACTGCTCCCAGTGGTGCAGCTGTTTTCATGAATGTTATGGTGGATTCTTCTCTTTAGTTATGAATCAATTTTTTGGAGACTTCAAATAATGATCTATAGGAATTTGTACTGTGAGGAGGGATGGAATATTCTTTTAAACTCAGAGAAAATAAGTAAAAAAAAATACAAATGCAAGAAGCAGGGCATGTGCAGCTCCCCAGATGGAAATGGAGAAGGTCCTTGGGACACTGCAGCTTTATCATTATTTCTGACAACATAAGGACATATTTCTGAGGGGCTTCCACAAGTGCTTTTGTGTGGTGATAGCCTTGCTGTGGTGAGGGAAAAAAATCAATAAAGTAGAAGCACATGAGGAGCTCTCAGATGCCTGAAGAACTTGACAAGAGGTGAAATGAGAGAATAAAATGTATGACCTTTTACACAAATGTTACTGTTGACAAGTTGGAAAAGGCACACCTTATTTTTGATTGGGCCAAGTGGGAGAAAGGAAGGTGAAAATTCACAGTGATAGAAACTGCATCAGCAAAGACCCACAAGGTGGAATGAATATGTAACTGCCCTAGGATGGCGAAGGGTCTACAATAACTGTACACATTTGAAGGAACAAGAAGTAATACTGAACACCTGAACCTTGAATATCAGGTAAAGGACTTCGGATTTGATGTTATCAGTTTTAGGGTATTGTTTACAATCTTGCCCAAAAGAGTCACATGGTCAAAGAAGTGAGTTTTATTGTTACTGTTTGAGCGAGGTCCAACCACTTTGTTTTATTTTGTTTTTTGTTTGTTTGTTTTAGAATTTTGACAACAGTACTGGTTTACTGGTAAATGTTGAACTACCAGCTCTCTTAGGGAAAAGTACCCAATTTGCAGCATTGACCAACTTCTATGACATAAATACTCCCTTTGCGGTTGATTTCAAGGTACTTACATATTGTCACTGAACATAGAGCTGGAACCAGCCAGTTATAGCACACTCCTGAACAGCCAGGTGCACAAGGATGAGTACATAACAGTCTCCTTAGCCCTTTCTTCCCTTTCTCTTCTCTTTATCCTGTGAATGTCCTCTGTCAAAGCAAAGACTTTGGCATTCTCTTAATTGACCCGCTACCTCATAAATAACAAAGTGAAAAGCCAGCATTACCATGGTATAAAAATGAATTGTGTGTGTTATAGCAAGTTCTCACAGTGAAGTAAGTGATTAAATTAGACAAACTGTGTTTGAATTTTAAAGTATTCACACAAATCCAGTCAGTAACGTGAAAAGTATTTTGAATATCCAACACCAACTCATATCTTTAGGTAATTAGAAATTGGCATTTAATTGACATTTTATTGGTAAAATTCACTGAAGTGAGCTAATTTTTAGAGTCTCTAATTCATCAACTGTGGATTCCCTTGATTTGACTATTGAAAGTGATTCTCAATAAATGTTACATTTCTTTCCAGAGTCTCTAAATATTTCTCCATTCAGATAAAATATATTGGTCCTGCTATATGTGGCTTGCTATATGAAGTCAGATATTAAATTAAAAAACAGCATTTATGCTTATTATTAAGACATATATGGGAAGCAGTTGAAATCAGAGTTGTATCTCTTTTATTGCTTTTACTATTTGCTATACATTCACTTTATTTGTCTGCTCTTAAAGTCACCTATTAAATCTGCATGACTGATGAAGTTGAATGAGGCAGAGTCATGCTTCAACTTAAGAAAAACAAAAACAAAAGCAGACCAACTCTCAGTGCCTGAACTTCAGAGGCTACCTGAGAACAAGGTCCAACCACTTTAATAGTGTGTATTCATTTAATAAGGCTCATTTGATGTTTTACTCATTTTTTGGAATTCAATTGAAGTTGATGTTTCTATCAACTATGAACCAGAGGATGTGTCCCCACCAAAGAGTAACATAAAATGGGAGTGTTCTTGAACCCTTTAAGGTACATGTGGTTGTGTTTATGCCCCTATGACCATTGTCAGCATTTACTGAAACCATGAGGTACTTCTTCTTTCCCAGCTTTATCTCAATCTTGCTGCCTTTTTATTTTGGATTTTCTTAGTCATAATGAAATTTTTAAGTTAGGAAGACCCTTAGAAGTAATTTTGTCAGTGAGAAACAACTTAGAAAAATAGTTTACTCATTAATGTACATACTCATCTCACTTCTCCTTTAGACTTTGACAGGAAAATGGTAATTGAGTTTGATTAATGAGTCATCAGACCAACTATAAGCATAAGCATTATGACATCAGTTGGTCATTCTTTTTTTTTCCCAGGCAAGGTAATTGACTTAATTTTTTTCAAATATGTTCTATACAAGGAAACAGTATTACTGTTGTGACTATGAAAAATATGAGGTATGAAAGATATACTTTTTTACCTACCAACCAAGTTTCAAGCAGCTTAAGAACTTGAATACTACCAATATAGTTGGCTGTATCCCTATCCCTCTCCTTTACCCAGAAATACTTGTTATTTTCATGTAGTTCTTTATGCCCAAATCCCTAAGCGGTTAATATTCTGAATGTTTCCTACTTCTATTTCCTCCCTCCCTCCCTCCCTCCCTCCCTCCCTTCCTTTCTTCTTGCCTTTTTTTTTCTTTTCTTTTTTCTCAACTTTATGCTTGTGAGATACATAGATGTAGACCTAGGTCACACATACATTTACACTAATTTATTGATTTATAGCATTTATCTTATCTTATGGATATATCCTTATTTAATCTATTCACTTCTTGAAGGATATGTAGGTTATTCCCCATTTCCAGCTTCCTCAACTCCCTTTCAAGAAGTATAATCACTCTAAACAAATAAAATCAACGTAACTATAACAAAATTGGAAAGGAAATGTTTGACTGTTTAAGAGAACACGGAACTTCTGGCCAAGATGCAGGCATAGATACACTGTGCCTCCTCACACAACCAAAAGAAGGGCAACAACAAATTTAAAAACAGAAAGTAACCAGAACTGCCAGAAAATTGAACTGTATGGAAGGCAGACAACCAAGGAGTTAAAGAAGAAACATTCATCCAGATTAGTAGGAGGGGCAGAGATGGGCAGCTGGAGTAGAAAGGATGCACAGCAAGGGAGCAGCTGGAGGACCGGGGTGGGTGAGGCAATGGCTGGAAGACCAGGTGATCCCATATTTGCATATGGATAAACCATGAGGAACAACAGGGGAGCAAGACAGACCATGCAACCCAGGGTTCCAGTGCAGGAAAATAAAGTCTCAAAACCTCTGACTGAAAACACCTGTGAGGATTGAGGCAGTAGAAGAAACTCACAGGAGAGTTTGTTGGAGACTCACAGTGTCCTAGAACATACACAAATCCACCCACCTAGAAATCAGCACCAGAAGGGCCCAATTTCTTTGTTGACAGCAGAGGAAGTGACTGAAAGCTGGCCGAGAGCTGAGCAAGTGACATTGTTCCCTCTCTGACCCTTCCCCCACATACAGTGCCACAACACAACAAAGTGGGTTGCCCCACCCTGTCAAATACCTAAGGCTCCTCCCTCTACTATGTAACAGGCAAGCTCAGACAAAAAAAATGTGTCCCAAATGAAAGAACAGATTAAAGCTCCAGAAAAAAATACAACTAGGCAATGAAGAGATAGCCAACCTATCAAATGCAGACTTCAAAATACTGGTAACCAGGATGCTCACAGAAGTGATTGAGAATGGTTGCGAAACAAAGGAAAAAGGGAAGGCTATGAAAAGTGAAATAAAGGAAAAGGTACAAGGAACCAATAGTGACAGGAAGGGAACCAACAGTGACAGGAAGGAAACCGGAACTCAAATCAATGGTGTGGACCAGAAGGAAGAAAGAAACATTCAGCCAGAACAGAATGAAGAAACAAGAAGTCAAAAAAATGAGGAGAGGTCTAAGAATCTCTGGGACAACTTTAAATGTTCCAATATCTGAGTCATAGGGGTATCAGAAGGAGAAAGGAAAAGCAGGAAATGGAAAACTTATTTGAAAACATAATGAAGGAGAACTTCCCTAATCTGGCAAAGGAAATAGACTTCCAGGAAGTCCAGGAAGCCCAGAGAGTCCCAAAGAAGTTGAACTCAAGGAAGCACACACCAAGGCACACCATAATTACATTACCCAAGATGAAAGATAAGGAGAGAATCTTAAAAGCATCAAGAGAAAGTGAGACAGTTGCCTACACAGGAGTTCCCATAAGACTATCAGCTGATTTCTCAAAAGAAATCTTGCAGGCAAGAAGAGACTGGAAAATCATGAAAGGCAGGACCTACATCCAAGACTGCTCTGTCCAGAAAAGCCATCACTTGGAATGGAAGGGCAGATAAAGTGCTTCCTAGATAAGGTAAAGTTAAAGGTGTTCAGCATCACCAAGCCTGTATTATCTGAAATGTTAAAGGGATTTATCTAAGAGAAGAAGAGCAAAAAAATATGAACAGTAAAATGACAACAAACACACAACTACCAACAACTGAACCTAAAAAACAAAAACAAAAACAAAAACCAACTAAGCAAACAACTAGAACAGGAAGGGTTTTGCAGAAATGGAGATCACAAGGAGGGTTATGATTGGGGAGGGGGAGAGGAGAGAATGGGGGAAAATGTACAGGGAATAAGAAGCATAAATGGTAGGTACAAAAATAGACAGGAGGAGGTCTATTTCCTATACTTAAGAATAGTATAGGAAATGTAGAAGCCAAAGAACTTATATATACAACCCATGCCCATGAACTAAGGTGGAGAAATGCTGATGAAGGGCAGGGTACAGGCAAAGGGGAATAAAGGGGAGAAAAAAATGGGACAACTGTAGTAACATAATCAATAAAATATATTTAAAATATAAAAAGAACGTGGTGTTTTAAGCAATTTAGTACATGCTTTTATATATGAAAAATGTAATTGTCATATGGCTGGAAAGCAGCAATATCTAGGATATTTTATGTATAAATATATGCATAGGTCTTATTAATTTATTTACTAAAATAGGACTTCTATGCAAAATCTGGTTAGCCTGATTCCAAATTCAAAATTTACTCAAAATTTAATTTATTGTTAAATGCACAGTAATGTATATTTATATTAGTTTAGAAGGCCTTATACATATATTACTCTCTATGCTGTGCACTGTCTCTGGACATTTTAATTTATTCTATTGAGTTAGCCAACATGTGTGAGAAGAAAACTCTCAAATCTTCCCCTTCAGCCATGACTCCTCTCCCAGGCACAGATCCCATGTGGGTCCCAGTATGAACTCTAGCCTCTGCACCTGAATGTCTTAATCATATCTCACACTTAATGTGAAAACACTACCTCTGGACCCAACATTTCTTAAAATATGTGCCATGAACACTAGATGAGCAGAATATAATAGATATTAGATTAAAGTTTGAAGAAACAGATGTGGTCAAATAAATTTTGGAAACAGAGGCTTAAATAAACTCAAATTTATTGTTTACAACAGTACTTTACTATAGTAATATACATTGTGATTTTCTAACACTTTTTGGACCCAAGACTTTTTTCTTTTGCTTTGTCTTGTTTTGTTTTAATTCACAGCATTTCTAAGGACTAGCATTCTGATTAATGTATTTTAGTAGACACTGGTATAAACAATGAAGAGGGAATTTTTATTGATAAGACAGTCCCCTAATGACATATCAATTAGAGTATGACCTGTTCATTATGCATGGTCTTCAATAGGTTCTTCAAGGTGTCATTGTTTCTGCAATGGCAGCATTATGAAGCACTGCTTTGTTAACACAGCAGGCCAAGAGTAGTAGTTAATGGGTAAGCAGCTCTGTGGCCTAATGATTCTACTCTAAATTGGGACCACAGCCCAATTCTGAATCCAGTAGCTGAATTTTCTCACAGCAGGTAGAGTGATTGCTTTTGCAAACTGAATTCATTTAGTCCCTTAATATATGTATGCTATGAAATGTCTCTTGGGACTGAGAAGCACAAAGCTAAGGCTGTTGTCTCAAAGGAACTGTTTGCAAATTGGGAGTTAATGCAGTCCACAGGTGGGAAAAGGATATGGCTCTGCTCTGGCTTCCTAAGTCTCTGCTGTGATGCAAGAAGCAGCTGAAGCCACAGCTGGAGTTCCTGTTACCTTTCCTTTAAGAACTCTTTTCCCCCTAAACTCACTAAGTTCGTGCTTTCCAAAAAATGCCAGTTACTTTGTTTTCCATGAAAGAGCAATAACAACCTTTTCTACCAAATCCTCCTTGATCCCCTTCCTTCTCATTCTAATGATACTAATTCTCATTTGCGCTGTTTGATCATTAGGCGTAGACTAAAAGTGTACAACTGATCTCTACATTTTCCTGTGATAAAATCAACCATGAAAAGTCATTATAAATTTAGTTTGGATGAAGTTTTCTTAATCAAACTTTCTTACACTTGTCCCAAAGGAAAGGAATTTGCCATTTTAAAAAACCTCTGACATATAACCATGTTCATTTTACTTTTGGAGCTAAGGGGATCTCTTATTACTTTCATGTTTCTGGTTCAGAAAAGGTTAGAGCCATTTGTAAAAATGAAACTTATGCAGAGCATGCCCTCTTCCAGACCTATTTTTTTTCCTTAAAAAAAGCAAATTAAATTGGTCTTGGGATTTTCCCCTAGAATACCCTAATTAGAATATTCTTTACTTAATTAAGATTTATTTTTATATATATTGTACTAACAAATACATGGAAAATGATAAACATACAATAGTAGTTGACTAGTTACATAACTACTACTAATTGACCATGAGCATGGTAATATTTCAAAATCATTAATGAGTTGTGAAAATGTTCATGATTTAATCAAATTAGTTTTTCAAAACAATAGGTAAAGCATGGGATTAGTTTGGTTAACGTTAAATGTATTCATCTACACAAAGAAGGGAGATTGGAAGCAGAGGCCATGTGGACACATACATGAGAACACAGCAGTCAAAAGCACAAAATTTGGGCTCCAGGAACTTGAGTATAATTCTGTTTTTTCCCTCTCCATGACATTGGGGAAATTTGTTTGCCTTTTTAAGCCTTAGTTTTTTTTCATATCTAAAAGAAGGTTAAATAATAATGCCTAACTCTATATGGTAGTTAGTTGGATTAAATAATACATGCTAAGCTCTTAGCATGAAGCAATTGCTCTGTAGTGGTAGACATTATTACTACCTTTTTAATTTACCAAAATGTTACCAATGGTTATTTCTAGGTGAGGGAAGCCTTGTGATTTATTGTGTTTTTATGTTTTTATCAACATATATAATGCATGTAATATAAAATAATAGGTATTTAATATAGTATTTAATTACACAAAGTATATATGAAAAACATATCTTTACATAATATATATTCCTCTTTTGCTTCTTGTCTCTAAACAAGTTTTATTTCTCATAACATTGATTTACTTTTATTTGACTGAAATGAGATAAAGAAGGCAAACAGTGTTATGTCTTCAGCACAGAGGAAGAACATGACTTTGAGAAGTCCTCCAGTGGAGTGCAGCTCATGGGTGTCATACTGACACTGCACCCAAATCTTCTAATTCTAAGTCCACTTTTAATTCTCTAAGACTAAAGGAGAAAAACATACTTCTCTACCTTTTGGAATAGCATGGAAAACAAAATTAGCTAAGAATTACAAACAGTGAAGAGGTTCCTGATTGAAGGATTACTTTAACAGTTTTTCCCTTCTAGCTTTGATCTATAAGGTAAAATCTTTCCTAGCTACTAGTATATGTCTAGTTTTTTAATGCTTCAGCAAGAGTACAAACACCCATATCTGGACCAGAAATGTGGTGGTTTACTTAATAACAATATAATTTATTAGCATGTTTTGAGAGTGAGAATTGATTTCAGGTTCTTTATAATATTTCTGAAACTCTAGGAAAACCCTGGAACCTTCCTAAATCTTAGATTACATAAAACTCTGAGGTCAATGAAAAGCTTTTGGTACTTTCAGAACAGAAACTGAGTATCCCTTATTTTAAAGCATTAAGAAGATTCAAACATACTTTATGGTAGTTTATCTGTGGAAATATAAAAACAACTAAATTTCCTCCCTTTTTCCCCCCTTTCACAGCTTAAAGGGAGCTGACGCTGGCAATGGGATCAGGGTGTATGTACCTGATATCGGCATGTTCATTGCTAGTCTGACCATCTGGCTCATCTGTAGAAACATTGTTCAGAAACCACTGACAGAAGAAGCAGCACAGTATAATCTGGAGTTTGAAAATGAAGAATTGGTAAATCTGACTTCATGAATTTTCCTTTGATTTCTGAGTGCCTTGACCCTTAATAGGTGTGGAAGTGTAATAGTAATTGCTAAGAATGCACAGTGCTTTACTGTGCCTGGCTTAAATTTGTGTAGTCCTGATGGGTGGGCATTCTCATCTACGCTTTGGCCAAGAAGAGATAAGTTTAGGGAATGTGAGTGCCACCCTTCCTGAAGCATTCATCCCCTATGGACAGGACTTGACCCTTTTCACTCTTCCAAACTATCATCTAGTATTAGCTCAAATGGTTAACGTTTTAAGTTCATAGTATTATGGTCCATTTGTCTAGATACCTTGGTTTTTGCAACATATTTAGAGAAATGGTAATACCTGGTATTCTTAGAACAAAAAAAAATTACCTTTAAGGGAAACTTTCAGGTCTGTGTGCCTTGCTCTTCAGAAATGAGCTGTGTTAACTCAGCATGCTTTGATCAAGTTATTTTAAAGTGCTCCACAGAAAAACTGTATGCATTTAGAAAAGTATAATAATTTTAAAAATTAAGGAAAAAAGAAAGTAAAATGTATGTTAATTTTGAGCTATGTTTTTTATGGGGAAGGATTTCAGGAGAAGCTGTTGAATCGGGGAACATGTCAAATTTCACTACTTGGTGAATGAGAGCTTATCAGATAATTTGTCACACCATCCCCAATCTGCTTTGGAACACTGCTACATTCTAATAACTGTAATTTGTTAAGTGAGTTTAGGTAGCATCGATTTAAAAAGTAGTTGATTTAGTAATTGAAAATAAAATTTATAAAGGAAAATTTACTTAAAAGACTTCATTTGTATATTTGACACAAATACAACTACCAAATATTTAAACTGAAGTTTTAGAACTTATACTAAGAATAGTAACTGCAAAGACATCAAAGGAAGAAAATTCTTACTTATGGCAAATGACTTCCATACTTTACAACTAAGCAGCAAACTGACTTCCATACTTACAAAAACAAAACAATAAAGATGATATAATTCAGTAAACCTATGCAAACTAGAAATGATATTATTACCTGAAATCCTTATGGATAACAGATATACAATCACATTGCATTTCAATATTCTGCTCTTTTTAAGGCAAACATTAAAAAGGTACTTGGTAAGCTTTGGCTGGCATAGCTCAGTGGATTGAGCATGGACTGGGAACCAAAGTATCGCAGGTTCGATTCCTAGCCAGGGCACATGCCTGGGTTATAGGCCACGACCCCCAGCAACCGCACATTGATGGTTCTCTCTCTCTCTCTCTCCCCCTCCCTTCCCTCTCTAAAAATAAATAAATAAATCTTTTAAAAAAAAGGTACTTGGTGTAAAAAATAATTATTTCAAGGTAGCAACGAGCCACATCTTGCATTCCAGTTTACAACCTATAAATTTGTCAGTGTTCTAAAAACAGATAAAACTATGAAACTGCTTTTCCTTCTTGTTGACCTTACAATTTTAAGACAGGAAATTTTATATTTTATTATCTATATTTACATTTGAATTTCTCTTTTATTATATTTACAACTTTGAATATCACCTGGTTTAAATAACCATTCCCCAAAATTACTCAAGTTCGGTGAAAGTAAACCTATTAACTTAAGCTCTCCAGTCTTAGGACTTTTTATTATTGTTTCTTATAGAGGCAAGCTTGTTTTTCAGTGATCCTCATATCATAGATAAGGAGTACAAGGATATTTGTTAGAAATTAAGTCGACTCTGACATCTGACTTAGAACCTAGGTAATGGTGACTGTGTGATGTTGAAAAAAATTGTTTATTCTTTCTCCTTCTGGAAAAGGGATATTATAATAATACCTATGTCACAGAGTTGTGAGTACTGAATGACACCTCAAGTGAAAAATAGCAAGCACCATAGTGTGTGATCCTTTGGGTTGCTTAATAAAATGCTACTTGCTCCTCAATGTGTTCATCTCCAATTTGAGAGGCAGTAGAGCAATTTTTAAATTTCAAATTCGGGGTCCTCTTAGGATAAGAGAAAGTTAAGTTGGTTGGTATGTTTGAGGGTGATGTACTCAGGGGAAAAAAACTTTCTGTACCATTTGTAACAGACAGCCATGAATAAATTACAAAGCCTCTTATAAAAGGACTGTCTCCAAGAACAAATCCTCTTTTGCCATAGGGCTAGAAAAACCTATACTGACTGAAAGAAGGATGAAAGTTAGGTTATAGTTAAGTTTATACAGCTGATGAAGAAGAGACACAAAGCTATTACATAGGCTAATTCTAAAATCATGTTTCCTTCCTGGCTTCATTCAATTCTCAAAGATAAACTTATGGTACCTCTCTCCCAGTAGAAATTTATTAAGTATCTGTACCCCATATATTATTAACCACATCATTTAATTACAATAAGAGGGATACATTACTTATTTGGGGATTTGAAAAATATTAAATATCATTATTATAAGGTTGATTTCCTCTCAGTTAAATTTGTTTTGGCCTGATTTAGATAATAATTTGTATTTTCTTAGCATATTCCAGCCTACCAAGTGGCCCAAGAGGACAGGCTGGTGAGTGAATCTGAGATAAATCCACAAAGAAAATTTGTCTTACATGTGAAAAATCTGGTTTGAGTCTGAAAAGAATAGAAGTACACAGCCAAAATAAGCAAGGCAATTTGTTTTGAAGGCCTCAACATATTTCCTGCTGCTTAAAAATCTTGGCATTTGTACTCTAGATTGTTTGGTTTTTGGAGAATCTTTTGAAAGAATAGTGTTTACTGGCATTGTTTCTTCTTTCATTTATCTCAGTGGAGAAATGGCAACATTAATCCACTGGTGCCTGGGAGAATTCCTTTTCAAATCCAGCATTGTTTTGAAGTAGCGATTAGTCCCTGGAGAGGAATCTTGAGTCTCCCCTAATCTTCATGGACTTGGTGATGAGCCCAAGTTGGCTGTTTTTTAAGGGCATCACAAATCCAAGGATCCCACATGAAGATACTAGCAGCAGATGGGGACTAGCAGCAGGTGGGAGACTGACTTGCTCCTGCATTTTACAGAAAGCAGACCTTAGTAAGGGAACCAAATCCTCAAGTGTCATAGAACGTTTTCATCTGATATATCTGTGGTCTTTTTGGTTTGTTAATTTTAGTTCACAAGCAGACCTACAAATCATAACTGGGAGAAAGATTCATATTCCTAAATCTTTAAAAAATGAGTTGGGTTATTAAAATTAAATTGTGTAGAAGAAAGTTGCCTGTGCAATGACACACTACAGAATTTCAACAAACTGATATTGGTTGTATATTTCTATACTTTTAACTTTATCTAGCTATTTAATGAGATTTCAGGACTTATTTTTGAAGCAACTGACATTTTAATATATTTTAAACCAAATTTATGATAAATTAAATGTTTATTCAAATAGGAATTTGAGCTGTGACTTGGTCTGCTTAAAGAAGCATCTTCTAAATAGTCTGACAAATCAAATATGAAGGATGAAAATAATATTCCAGTATAAGTCATTCACCATCTGTTAAAACTTCAGGAATGCAACATTTAGGTCCTGCTAATACTATTTGGAACTTCATTCTGGTTCACTGGCCTTTCTAACCTCAAAAACTGCATTGACCTTTCTAATACCTAACATCCTTTTGACAAATGTGCACCTGCATTCTGTCTGTCACATATGATGATCAAGTGGGCTGTGTGCCTTAAGGTCCAGCTTTGAGATTCATGTTACTATTTTTTTAAAAAGAAACTAAGAGTGGAAGAAATCAGCTGTTTTATTGTCACCTTTTAATTAGTCTTTCAGCATCTGCTCTGTTCTCACTTGAGATTCAGTACAAAGTCCCCCACTTTAAATTTTCCAGAGCACACAGACATCATCATCTGAAACATGGAACCATTCACAATGATAAGAAGCTGGATGGCTGCTCAGTTGCCCTGCAAACCATGCACTTTTGCTGCCTCTGCAGATCACTCTCAGACACTTGGCAAAAACTTAACTGTCATATGTCCCTCAAAATGCAACACACTTGGTCTGCCTTCTCTGGGTTATACCCATTCACAATTTTGGTGTACTTTTAATTCTAGTGATTTTAGAAGCCATTAATTTAAATAAAGGAAAGTTTTTACTTAGAGGAAATCATTTGCCTGTTGTCTTCAAGAAATCTTCAGTATTACAGTATGAGTGTCAGTATGAGTATTTATCACAGAGACTAGTTAGGTTTGGGTCCAAGACTAACTTAATCCCCCACAATATCTTCCAGCTATATCTCACTGGACACAAGGTGACAGCATGGATTCCCACTCATTTTTTCTTCTGATAAGGCACACCAAAGACATCATTGTCACATAGAAGGGCAGAGATGTCATTACTAATATTAGTAGTAGTAGTAATAGCATAAATATTTTTAAATTACATTTTACATTCAACACTATTTTATATTATTTTCAAGGGTGGAGCACACTGGTTAGACAATCACATACTCTACACAGTGTTTCCCCAATATTTCAAATACCCACCTGACACCAAACATAGTCATTACAATATTATTGACTATATTCCCTATGCTGTACTTTACATCCCCATGAATGTTTTGTAACTACCAGTAAGTACCTTTTAATCCCTTCACCTTTTTCATGTAACCACTAACCTCCCACCCCTCTGGCCACCATCAGTCTGCTCTCTGTAGCTATGTCTATTTCAATTTTGTTTTTTTATTTAATTTGTTCTTTAGAGTAAAATCAGATGGTATTTATGTTTCTCTGTCTGACTTACTTCACTTACCACAATATCCTCTAGTTCTATCCATGCTGCCAAAAATAGTATAATTTCATTTTTTATGGCCAAGTCATGTTCCATTGCATGCATGTATTACCACTTTTTTATCCACCCATCTATCAATGGGTACTTGGGTTGCTTCCATATCTTGGCTATTGTAAATAACACACAGAATGTGTTATAATGCATTCCATGTAAATAACATAGAATGAACACATGGGTGCATACATGTTTCAAATTAGTGTTTTGGTGTTTGGATATATACTCAGAAATGGAATCGCTGAGTCAAAATTCAGTTCCACTTTTAATTTTTTAAGGAAGCTCCATACTGTTTTCCACAGTGACTGCACCAATCTGCATTCCCACCAACAGTGCACAAGAGTTCCCTTTTCTCCACATTCTCACCAACACTTATTGCTTATTGATTTATTAGTGATAGCCATTCTGACAGGTGTGAGGTAGTATCTCATTTTGTTTTTAATTTGTATTTCTCTTGTGATTAGTGATGTTGAGCATCTTCTCTTATGCCTATTTGCTATCTGCATGTCCTTTTTGTAGAAATATCTACTTAGGTCCTCTGCCCACTTTTTAATTGGATTTTTTTGGTGTTGATGTGTCTGAGTTCTTTGTAAATTTTTGATATAAACTCCTTATTAAGTGCATCATTGGTAAATATCTACTCCCATTCTGCAAATTGTCTTTTCATTCTGTTGATGGTTTCATTTGCTGTGTAAAAGCTTTTTAATTTGATGTAGTTATATTTGTTTATTTTCCCTTTTGTTTCCCTTGTCAAAGAAAATATATCAGAAAAAAATATTGCCAGGAGAGACATCAGATTTTACTGCCTGTTTTCTTTCATGAGTTTTATGGTTTTGAGTCTTACAGTTAAGTTTTTCATTCATTTTGTGTGTTTTTCTTGTATGTGATATAAGAAGGTGATCTAGTTTCATTTTTCTGCATATATCTGTCTAATTTTCCCAATACCATTTACTGAATAAATTATCTTTAGCCCATTGTGTGATCTTGCTTCCTCTGTCAAATTTAATTGACTGTAAAAGTGTGGGTTTACTAGAGGGCTCAAAATTCTGTTCCATTGGTCTATGTGCCTGTTTTATGCCACTACCATGCTATTTTGATTGGTATATTCTTGTAGCATAGTTTTATATCAAGTAGCATGATACCTCCAACATTTTTCTCCTTTCTCAAGATTGCTGAGCCTATTCAGGGTCTTTTGTGGTTACATATAAGTTTTTGGATTATTTTTCCTAGTTCTGTGAAAAACACCATTAGTATTTTGGTAGGAATTGGATTGACTCTATAGGTTGCTTTGGATAATTTTAACAATGTTCATTATTTCTGTCCATGAGCATGATATATGCTTCCATTTAGAAACATTATTATTGACAGTATGTTAATTAAGTAAACTTTGCCTAGACTATACTTGAATATGTGACTGACAGTAAAAACAACTTAAAGAATTAGCAATTAGGAAGTCAGCTCAAATATTTTGAAGCCATTAAAATAAAACTATGAAAAATTAAATACATCTCCATTTCTGTCTCATGCGCTTATTAATTTATTTAACAACATTTAACACTGTGTGCCTATTATCTGCTTTTTTTTAAAGGAATCAAATCTTTGAAGTAGCCTTTTACCTTTAAAAATATTTTAGATAAACATTTTTAAAAATTCTCAGAATATCTGGTTTGCCTTGGAATGTTTGGCAAGATATTTTATGCTTTTGAATTGCAAATAGCAATAAAACACCCACATAAGGTACTTGTTTGTGAAATCTCAGAGTCCCATGTCCTTTCTGTGGAGGCAGGAGGGTCAGGTATGTTCTGAGGTGAAAGAAACAAGTGTGCCCCTGCCCTTGCTCCAATTCCAGAGAGTCTGTATGTTTTCCATTGTTCTTTAAACTGGAAATACCCCTGAGATTGAAGTGTCACCAACTTAATGTCAATTAGCTCTCCATGTTTCTTTTAAAATATTGATCAGGTGTCTTGGAGCAGGAGCTATAGCTTCCATGCCTACCTCTCCTCACAGCCTTCTTACTGACTCTCCTTCTAAGTTAACAAGCACTGGCCACCCAGTTGCTGGAACCAGAAACCCTGGTATAACTCTTAATTCCTTGAGCCTCTTGTCCTTTACTGTCAACAAGTCCTAAGGATATTATGTTCAAATTGTATCTGAATTTGGTCCACTTTTCTCCATCTCACTGCCACAACCCTCATCCCAGCAACCACCATTTCTCAATTAGACCCAAGAAATAACCACCAAATGGACCTCCCTACTTTCATTTTCTGTTCTTACCCTGTCTTACTGACACCACATACAGCATCTGCATTATTCTTGTAAAATTTTAAATAGAATTATGCCATTTCCCCACATGAAATACTTCATTTGATTCCCATTAAACAAGAATAAAGTTAATGTTTTTTAAAAGATTTTATTTATTTATTTTTAGAGAGGGAAGGGAGGGAGATAGAGAGAGAGAGAGAAGCATCAATGTGTGGTTGCTGGGGGTTATGGCCTGCAACCCAGGCAGGTACCCTGGCTAGGAATCAAACCTGGGACACTTTGGTTCCCAGCCCGCGCTCAATCCACTGAGCTACACCAGCCAGGGCAAAATTAATGTTTTTAATGCTGACAGCCATGGTTCTGCATAATCTGAACACTTTCTACCTTTGCATTCTTACCCTGTGCTCTTTCCCACCCTCTCTCTGTGGCATGGCCACATATCCAGAACTGACAACTTATTGTTTCTGCTGTGCAATTTACTCTCTGAATAATTGCATAGCTGGATCCTTCTCTTTCATCAGGTCATCTTCTTCCCACAGAGGCCTTCACTGACCACCCTCCCAGATTACTCCCTGTCACAGTACCTGCTTTGTTATATTCATAACACTTATCACAATCTATAGTTGTTCGACATAGTGCTTTGTTTTGTTCTTTACCATCTGTGTCCCTTACCAGACGATGAACACATGATGGAAAGGATCACATCTGTCTTATTTTCTGCTGCACCAAATTTTCTTGCTTTGCTTTTCAGATCTTTGTCTCTTTTTTTCATCACATGGGCTTTGGGGATAACTGAAACAGTGCATTCCAAACCCCTGCAGTCAGATGCAATCTGCTTTTCCTTTGAGTGTTCTCAGGATCTTGTATTAGAAACAGGTATATACATATATTTGGTTCATTTCCTCTGAGTGGTTGCAGCACCTCTCAGGTCCCATGGTGGATCTGCATTTGTATCCCACCTAAGACCTGGCACAGTGCTAAAAAGAAATCCTGAATTGAGGGAGATCAGGAGTGGATGGAGGGGAAAGGCATGTTGTCTGTTCCAGAGCACCTACAGCACTGCTCAGCCTTTCTACATTTTAATAACAAAGATTTGCATTTTCTTTGCATCTCAGTTCCATCACAAGGAATGATATGGATCTTGAATCTTTTAGGAAACTTTTGAGCAAGAGGGAAGATTTGTTTGCCTTCAAAATGCTGCTTTTCTCATCATTCTCTGAATTATTTATTTCTAGAGGGAGAACTGGGGTGTATCAGTTAGAAAAGCTAAACTTAACTGGTTCTTACAAGAGAAGAAGGTCAGTAATAACCTCTGTACCCTAAGACAAACTTTGAGTAGATAATACAGATGTGTGTGTATACTGATTTGCTTTTATAATGTTCCCTTAAATGAACTTTTAAAAATAAATTTTAAAGGAAAAAAATAAGATAAATGGTGAATCCAGTTGATCTAATCTCCACTGTTGTTCCTTTCACTTTCAAATGATGCTCAGATGGGTCTTAAAGACTGTTGCAATCTCTAACTTGGTGATGTGACCTGAAAGTTTTTATTTACTTCTTTTTTAATTCAAAATGTTTTCCTTTTTATTTAATTTATTGGTGTGACACTAGCTAACACAATTATACAGATTTCAGGTTCATAATTCTACACTGGCATGTTCACACCCCAAGTCAAATCTCCTTCCATCGCCATTTATCCCCCATACCCTCCTATACCTCCCTTCACTGCACACTCACCCAGCAGTCATCATACATGTTGTCCATGTCCATGAGATTTTTCTCTTCTCTTTTCCTCAATTCCTCCACCTCTCCCACTCAGTCCCCAAACTCCTGCCTGACTGCTATCAGTGAGAACTCTATCTAGGAGTCTGTGTCTATTTTGCCTGTTAGTTCATTTTGTTCATTATATTCTACATGTGAATGATATCATATAGTACGTGTCTTTCTCTGACTGGCTTATTTCACTTAACATATATGCTCTCCAGGTCCATCCATGCTGTCACAAAGTAAGATTTCTTTCTTTCTTTTTTTGCTGTTGAGTAATATTCTATTGTATAAATGTACCATGGCTCCTTTTATCTAGTCATCTACTGATGGACACAGGCTGCTTCCAAATCTTGACTATTGTAAATAACACTGCAATGAACATAGTGTTACGTATATTCTTTTGAATTGCTGTTTCAGGTTTCTTTGGGCAGGCAACTTCCCAGAAGTGGAATCACTGGGTCATAAGGCAGTTCCATTTTTAATTTTTTTGAGGTAACACCATACCACTTCCCATAGTGGCTGCCCCAGTCTCCATTCCCACCAACAGTGCACGGGAGTTCCCTTTTCTCTGCCTCCTCGCCTACATTTGTTATTTGTTGATTTATCCTAGAAGAAAATGTAGATAGCAAAATCTCAGATATTACTTGTAGCAATATTTTTTCTGATATATTTCCCTGGGCAGGGGAAACTAAAGAAAAAAAATGGGACTATATCAAACTAAAAAGTTTTTGCATATCAAAGGAAACCATCAACAAGATGAAAAAGACAACCCACATAATGGAAGAACATATTCACCAATTATATATCTGATAAAGGGTTAATATCCAATATTTATAAAGAATTTATAAAGCCCTGGCTGGTGTAGCTCAGTGGATTAAGTGCTGGCTGCAAACCAAAGCATCACAGATTCGATTCCTAGTCAGGGCACATGCCTGGTTTGCAGGCAACAGCCCCCAGCAACTGCACATTGATGTTTCTCTCTCATTCTTCCTCCCTTCCCTCTCTAAAAATAAATAAATAAATAAAATCTTTTTAAAAAAGAATTTATAAAACTCAACACCAAAAAAAACAAATAATCCAATTAAGAAATGGGCAAAGGACCTGAATAGACATTTCTGTGAAGAGGACATACAGATGGCCAATAGACATATGAAAAGATTGTCAAAGCCACTAATCATCAGAAAATGCAAATAAAACCATAAGATGTCACCTTACACCTATACCTGTCAGAATATTTGTCATTAATAAATTGACTTGGACATCTCAAATGTTCTAATGTAGGGCTTATCCCAGACTTAATAAATCAAAATCTCTGGGAGGCAGCAGAAAGTGTTGGGTAGTACTAGGACATTTTTTGTAAAGCTCCACAGATCCTGCTATCCTGGCTAACTTAACTGGTTACTGTCTGCTAATTCAGTTTGTCTTAACCCGTTCTTTATTAAACTTTCTTTACTCTGTAGAAAGTGATCAAGAGCATACATCTACATACTCACTTTTCCAAATGAAACAGGGAACTATACAAAGTGCTCTTAAAAGTTTGGAAAAATAATCTCCCTAAAATAAATGTAGCAACAGAATAAAATACTTGTTTTTTCTGTACAATGCTGTCACGTTAGATTTATATAACATACATGACACCACAGAAACAAGGGACTTACTCTCTCCAACTGCTTGTTCCCACAAGGATATATGAGTGGCATTTATCTTCTGCAGTCAGTTAAATGTGGTTGGCCTCTTCTGTTGAGATGAACCCATTTGGATAACATAAATTGTTAACTTTTAATAATAAACAATGAATAAACAACTCCTGAAAAATGTACTTTAGAAAAATACTCCCTTTGCCTCCCAGATCTTTTGACTCATTATTTGTAACATTGATATACTTCCATTGAAATGTTTTTAGTAGCTCAGTTTTAACACAAAGAAGAGGAAAATGGATTCAGCTACATGAAAAGCTCTGGTCTAATATCTGAAGCCTTAAAGAGGCTCCGCGGATAAATCACTTCAACATATTTTCCAATTAAGGTAGTCTGCCTTGGACATGAGCCAAACAAAATATTTTAGATTTTGCTTCATCAGCTGAATGTAGAACCAGTGGTGGTGGATGTCAGCCAGTGCGTGGATTCTAGACTGGTTGCTTCAGAGTCACCTACAGCAGCTCTTTGTTCATGCAGATCCTGGATTCACTCCCACAGTTTCTGATTTAGGAAATTTGGGAAGGAGCTTGGTAATCTGTCCTCTTAAAGATTCCCAGGTGATCCTTAATATGTATTCCAACCCAGATTGAACCTTTTAGTGCTTGGAGGTGAAGAAATATGGATGTTTGGGTTCCACCAAAATTAATCGTGCCTTCTCTGTCCAAATTTGAGTGGAAATGACTGCTAATGCTGTGACTGTTGGGGACAGGGCTGCTGGGGAGAGGCAGATGTGAGATGAGATGCAGGGTCTGCTCTGCATCTAGGCCTGATCTAGTTCAGAGAGTACTCTATGCTGCATGCAGCTGTCCATACTACACAGAGCTTCCTCTCAGGAAATGAGAGATGTTACCATGATAGATGTGACCACATTTTGAAATTAAAAACTTTTAAAGGAGGTGAATTTGAAGGACTGACATTTCTTTAAGTTTTAGATTTTGCATAGACAATAATGATATATAATATTTTATGCAACTTTTTAAACTATAAAGGGACTCTTGGGCTTTGATTTCTAAGATAGCTCAGGAACCAGCAGAACTAAGGCAGTATTTATGTTACTGCCTCTTAGCTTCAAGGCCAAAATAAAGTTGTATTCCAATACAGGGACAGAGTGCAACTGCAACAAGCAAAGCGGCTTGTTAGTAAATATGCTTGAGTGAGCTGATGCTCTTCCAGAGCGTCAGTGTTTATACTTCACCAGACGAATATCACTTAGGCGAAGAAAGCCTGCCTGTTAATACGCCAGCCCTATGTGACTAATGGCAGTTTTGGCCCCAGCCTGGACAGTAGGGGCTCACCTAGTCAAACACGCCTCACTTTTGGCTCTCGCTCAACTTGAAAGATTTAGAAAGCATTTCCAACTGAGGGCCTCAGGGATTTTGGTACAAAAATGCTGAAAAACATCAAGTACAGGGTATGTTTATAAAAATCATAGGGGCCCTAGTCCCTCCTAAGAGAGGTCATGGAAATGCATTTGTTTAACCTCACAAAAGTTCTTGACCAGAGAAATTTTTACTTGATTTAATCTACATCCGTAGCAATTCTATAATTGAATAATAAGTCATTTATTATGAAAGCTATGGGTGTGTTTCTGTGACCCAAGCAGCTTTAGCAGTGTTCTCTCTGTCTCCTTTTTCAAGTACAGTGACTGAAGGTTTTGGCCAAACTTCTTTCTTCAAGGAAGGTTTTTAATGTGTGGCTCACCTGCTGTGAGGGAATATTAAGCAGCAGATGTCACATGAGCAGATCCTTTATGTGTAGATGTTGGTGCAGGTGCCATAGCAACAATGTCAATGAATTGACCCCCTCTTCCCCTGTAACTTTGCTTGGGGAAGACAGAGCAGGTGGAAGGAAGAGCTGGCTTGTGAGCTGGGGCCTTAGGAGCCAAGAAGGGAGCAGCATGTTCCAAGGCAAAGAGCCTGTGGATTGTGGTTCCCCACATATTTTCCTGCATCTGATGCTTCTCAGCAAAGAGATGGGGATAAGGTTGGAGAGACACACTGGTTCCAGGGTGTGGCAGCACCTCTGTAATTTCATCAGACCCCTGATTTTAAAAACCATCCATATGCCAGTGAACCTCACATAGACTTCTCCTGTTTTTACAAACTCTCTCCAGCATCCAGATTGCTATACAAATTGTCCACTGACACCTCCAACAGGAACACCTGAAAGGCATCTCAGAGTTGAATTTCTCCAGTCTGCTCCACTTCATTATTGTCTCCATCTCATCAATAAAAAAAATATTGGAACTATCTTTGATATTCCTCTATTTCTCTTTCCTTCATATCAATTTACCAACTAGTTCTGCTAACTGAAACTCCAAGACACACTGTGAAGACACAACCCTCTCTTCAGCTCCACTATTCCCCTCTCTTCAGTCACTTCAGTAACCTCCTGGCTATGATCTCCCTTGGAATTACCTTGTGAAACACATCATCATACCCCTCATTAGGTGAAATGGTTTGCAATCAAAATTCTGCTACAGTGGGTTCAAGAGAAATTAAGTGTGAGGGAAGTAGCTAACTCTTAAAGAATTTTGTTTTGCAAGGCAAATACGGGCTGCAAGAAATGTGTTTTTCTAAGGTGAGATGGGAAGGCATATCTGTTTGTTGATGGTGTGATCTGGGAGAAAGGGAGCACAAAGCGATGCAGGGGAGAGGGGAAGATGGCTGGGGCTGTCCCCTTGATATCCCAGCATATGCAGCTCATCCACAGCTACAAAAGGGAGGGATCCAAGGGTCTGCTCCACAGGTGGGCTTTATTGTTATTTTTAAAGTATAGTTGGTATATAATATTATATTGGCTATATTAGTTTTAGGTGTACAATATAGTAATTTGACATTTTTATACCTTGCAATGTGATCACCCCACTAATTCTATTTATCATCTGTCATTGTGTAAACTTACCACAATATTATTGGCTATATTCCCATTCATCTGTTCACCTATCCTCTACCCACTCCTTTCTGGTAGCCATCTCTTTGGTCTCTGTTTCTATGAATCTTTTTTTGGCTTTGTTTGTTCTTTTTTTTTTTTTTTTAGATTCCACATGTAAGTGAAAGAGAAACCATATTTCTCTTTCTCTGTCTGACTTAATTTCACCTAATATAATATTCTCTAGAACCATCCATGTTGTCATAAATGGCAAGATTTTACTCTTTTTTATTGCTGTGTAATATTCCACTGTGTGTGTGTATCTTCATTATCACCTATCTATGGACATTAGATTGCTTTTATATCTTGGCTATTATAAACAATGCTACAATAAACATAGGGGTGCATACATTTTTGTGAATTAGTTTTCTTATTTTATTTGGATAAATACCCAGAAGTAGAATTGCTAGTGGACTTTAGAAAGGTGGGCTGATAAATTCACCCAAGCTTACCCCTCTTCTCTCAGTGAAGTATGGAATGGGGTCATCAGCGGACAATGGGAAGGATAAGGACGTAGCTGGTCATCCTTGACCAGCTCTTCTGTCTACCTGGAATATTCTTATGTAAAATTTTTCATATGATTGGTGACTTTGTGACATTCAGATCTTAATTCAATGTCACCTCCTCAGAGAGGCACCCCCGACCTCAGAATCTAAAATAACCCTGTCACTCACAATCATGTCACCCTATTTTAATTCTCTGATTAGCACTTACTACTTGAGGTATTTAGCTTGTCTATTTTTTACTTATTTACATGTTTATTACTGCATCTTTTACTAGAGATACCAGTATATACAAGGCTTTGTACGGATAGAAAAATCTTAAGGAATAAGCATGAGAAATCTCTTTTCTTTCAAGAAAAAATACAAATGTGTCATGATAGAATACAGTGGAACTCAATTTAGGTGTATAAACTTGAATAGGCCTGGAATTAAATTTATGTGTGTCTCTGTGAGTATGTGGGTGGTAGGGTGTATCTGTAGCCAACAGATCACAAGTGGCCTGTACTTTCCTAGGCAAGCATAAGATCTAAGAGTCCTCAGGTCCACTCAGCACTTACCTGAATTTTGTACCAGCCTTCCTATGCCTGCCTCCAATCAGTGACTTGGACATGATTAGAAGTTCAGATACTGTTAGTGAATATTATGTAAATATCTAAACTGAATGTATCAAGGAAGACCTTTAAAATGGGAAAAGGGAGAGGCCAGACTCCACTCTTGAAGCCTTAAACAGATGTCTGAGCTGAACTTAAAAACCCTGCTGGTTCTATAACCAGAGTCTAAAGCCAGTCTGGCTAAAAATAGTAAGCCTGGGGACAAATGCAAACAAACTTTCATACATCTAAAACAGCCTCCTTTTGTCTTAAGGTGATGGTTTCTATTATAATTCCTCTGTGAAAATTCTAACCCTTCTAGGGAAAGATTCTAATTAGCCAAAAAATTTCTATATAATCTTTAAAAATAAAACAAAACAAAACAAAAAACCACCCTAGTATACCCAGTTTAAATAATACATGGAAATATATGTATGTTCTGCACATGTGTTTCTTCCCTTAATCTCTCATGCTTGTACTGAGGCACTGAACTGTCCAGGATTGAACTAGCTCTCATCCTCTAAAAGAATAGGGCAGGAAGTGACTGTATAGTTAGCTCTAGACCACTCATCCTCCCATGGTCAGGAAACACTAAAATAGAAATAAAGATAAACTTTGAAGAAAAAGAGATTTTCTAAGCTGTGATTTGGTTCACCTTTTCAGTTAAAGCCGTGAATACTTAAACCTCCCATTGCCGTGCTGGCAATCTCTGTAAATTTTAGGAACCAGACCCAGATTAATGAAAGCTAAGATTATTAATAGATGTTTTAGACAGTTTCTCATTCCATGCATAAAAATGAGTTCACTTTGGGAGGATTACATGCTTTTAGGGGCCCTATGATTAGGAGTGTTTCCTGTTTACTTCTCCAGTAAAAATTAGAGTTCCTTGGATTTATACAGGAACTATTCAGAGACCTGGTGGGGAGAGACTTCAGTGGTTATCTGCATTTTTTCCAGATTTGTGAAATCATCTCATTGACCCATAAATTACAAACCATATAATCTGCTGTGTGAATAGGCAGAATTCTGGACTATTCTGTTTTCTGGTTTTTGTTTTTTAATTTAGGCTGGAAGAGAAAAAATAGATTCAGAAGAGGCACTGATCTATGAAGAGGATTTAGATGAAGGACATGGTGTTGAAGGCGAGATGGAAGAAAGCACAAAATTAAAAGTCTTCCGCAGGCTTGCCTTTGTGGCTTCCAAGCTTAAGGAGTTTATTGGCAACATGATAACCACAGCTGGAAAAGTTGTTGTGACGATTTTACTTGGTTCATCAGGTGAGAGTTTCCAGTACTGGGTGGAGTACAAATGATGCTTTGACAAATAAAGAAAGAAATGATCAAAGAGAAAATAAAGAAGGAAAATAATTCTATCTCATGACACCAAAATAACTATAGCTTTTATAAAAGTGGCCACACACCCCCAAAAATACTTTTTCTGGTATAGTTCTAGCTTTTACATTTTTAGATGGTTTCCTTTAACCTCTGTAAAGCATTTTCTATATCTGTTAAGTGACATCATTTTCTATGTGTAGATCAGAAAAACAATCATACTTTTTCCTTAGAGCCTGTGAATGGTGACCCGCTATAATGAACAGTTTTAATGTACCCACCCAGATCTGCACAGGAACATTCTGAGGACATATCTGATTATGTTGATTCATTAGTAATCATAATTTAACTCCCCAGGATTTATTGTTTTTCTTTCTAAGTTAGATTGTAATCTTCTAACAGACACCCACTTCCTTTAAATTTTGGCTACGGACTGCTTACACCATAATTATGTTATCTCAGCCTTTTCCCTTCTTCCATTTTGCTGTTCATCATTGCTCCAGAGCTACTGTGAAGTTTGTTAAATACTGTCTAGTTAATATTTCACAAGATGAAACAACTTAACTGTTTTTAATAGAAAAATTTAAAAAGTGGAAAAGAGAATAGACTTTCTCAAGAAACAATCCAATATTTTAATGAGCAGTCACTTCAAAATGTCCCTTCCTTGAAAATGTTTAAATGCCTGTAAAGGAAATTTCCCTTTTGGTGATAGTGCAAATCAGATTTTGTCAGGTAGGACAACATTTTAGTGAGACTTTACCACAGAACGTGTTGCGCGTGGGTCACCGGCCAGCAGTGACCACGGAACGCTGTGGATGGCTCGCCAAAACACACGCGAGAAAGAACAACACATGCACAGAGACAAACTAGTTTCTGTGGGGAAGTAGGGACAGAATGGCCACCCCCCCTAGTGGGGAGCGCCCTGATTTACCGTCCGTACCTGCTTTTATTAGGCTCATGCTGCATAATAATTCAGGTAAAGTACAGTACTCATTAGGGGAAGTAAGGAACTATAGAAAACAAAGAACTCTGCCGGTCTATTGAGTTGGGGTCAAAGAGCTGTAAGACTGAGGAACAAACTAACTTCCTCCTAAGACCCTTCTCATTCAACTGAGAGCATTCTAAACAAAGAAGGTTTCACAGTAATTTACATATTCTTTCTTAGGCCTGATCACCCCCGGGAAATCCGCACTTCTCAGTACCGAGCTGTACCACCCTATCATTGTTTTAGGCTTAGGTGGAGCAAGGGAACTAGGTAACCAAGAGATAAGGAGATTTTCTTCCAGACGCTGAGAACTCAGACTTTGTCAAAGCCGAGGAGTGAGGGTCCATCACCCCCTTTTTGCTGCAGCCCCCCCAAGTCCTTCTTTTTGGGGGGGCCTCCCAAAGTGATCGTGCCTGGCTTAGGTCGTTCCCCCATGGGGAATCTTACCCGTCTTTGGCTAACTGACCAAGCTTTTTTGGGGGTTCAGTTATGAATAAAGCAGCAGAAGCAGCATTCCTGCCAGGAAGATAAGCTTTTGTCTCCTTGCTGGCTTACAGTTCCAAGGGCGTTCCCTTAGCCTTAGCTAGGCGGGGGTTTCAGCTTCTGATACCAGTCAGGGCGGTTCCCAACATATATTATTATCATGAATCCTAGTTAAGTGAAAAAAGGTAAATCATTATTTTAAAAATGGTACCAGGGAAAATTGGAATGGACATACAACATTTCTGAAAAATTATAGGGAGAAATAGAAGATGCTGAATTCTACTGGTATAAAAAGTTCATGTTTACTCAGCTAAATACCATAGGTAGACTTTTTTCATCATCTAAGATTTCCCCATATTCATAAATATCACTTTTGTATGACTTTTTCATAATAAAAACAGCATTAATTCTAATTTTTGTAAATAAAATATGATTATTTGAAAAATATGATCAATACCTAAAACACATGAAGGAAATTTATATAATCTCCAGTACTTGCAATTTCTGAGTAGCAAATGATTTTCTAGTTCTATGCAATTTTTTCTGATTGTATTTCTTCTTCCTTAGGTATGATGCTGCCATCTTTGACTTCATCTGTCTACTTTTTTGTATTTTTGGGTCTGTGCACCTGGTGGTCCTGGTGCCGGACATTTGATCCATTACTGTTCAGCTGTCTCTGTGTTCTCCTGGCCATCTTCACCGCAGGACACCTGATTGGACTTTATTTATACCAGTTCCAATTCTTTCAAGAAGCCGTTCCACCCAATGACTACTATGCAAGGTAAGAGAAGAGAAATTATTAAGACATTTCAAGGGGAGGTGACCACCCCTTTATGATCTTGTTTGAATTTTCAGGAATTCTTACTGATATCGTTGATGTGTTAAGCAAAGGGTTGATGGGGATTGGGGAAAGCAGTACAGTGTTTTAAATTTATTAAATGACACAGTCAAGAAAGTAATAGCAGGTCTACTCATATTGAGATGCTGCTGGGACAGGAAAGAGGGGAAGCTGCTGTTTGTAGCAAGTGGGACAGATATATGGTCTCAGCTGTGGAAGGAGATCCAGGAAGAACACTTCATATCAAAGAATAATAACAACATATTAAAGCATCCAGCTGGAAGGAGCTCTCATGGGTCAAGTTGAGGGCATACTGAGAATCAATCAATAATTGATTCTAAAAATTTAAAAGTAAAAATACATGAGTTCATGCTGAGAAGAGATAGAAAAAGAGAAATCTAATTTGCTTCAAATAGAGATTACTATTACAATAACTTCTTACTGTGAAAATGGGAATTAAAGAACCCAGAATTTACTTTGACTTTTTTGAAGTTTATTTTTTAAAGATTTTATTTATTTATTTTTTAGAGACAGAGGAAGGGAGGGAAAAAGAGAGGGAGAGAAACATCAGTATGTGAGAGAAATGCTGATCGGTTGTCTCTCACACACCCCCAACTGGGTACTTGGCCACACAGGCACGTGTCCAGACCAGTAAACAACCAGCAACCTTTCCCTTTGAGGAATGTAACCCAACCCACTGAGACAAGCTGGTCAGGGCTAATTTGATATTTTAGAGGAACTCTAGGACATTCTTAGTTAATGAAGGAAAATTCCTCTTTACAGAATAGTGCTAGCTAATGAAAGGAAAAGGAATAATACAATTAGAAATTTACCATTTATGAGTTTTTAATGAAATACTTGTTTCTAGTTGCAAACTAAAACCATTACTTAAAAATATTCTGGCAGTGAAGGATATTTGCAATAATGACAAAGTATAACATCACTGAGTATTTGCTAATTGCAAAAGTAAAAGAAAACCTTTATAATGGTGGCCAGCTTCTTTACCAGTTGATCAAAACTGGGGTAGCTCAACATTTCACACTTTTGGATGTGATGAATTATGAGGTGTACAGCATCATAATGTTAAGTCTTTGGACATAACTTCCAACTTACAGAAAATATAAAAAATAGAAAAGTAATTTAAATGACTCCACAGGAAAATAGAAAAAATCCAAAATGTGGATTCTAGCAGGCAAATGATGTGGTCTTCTCTAAAATCAGCACAAAAGTATATCATGCTTCAATGACAAATCTCTAGAAGGCATTTTGAGGTTACATGAGGAAATTTCATTATTCACTATTCATTGGTTAGCACAGTATAGGATTTTTGTTAATTCTCAGGTGCATGATTACATTGTAGGTTCACAGAAAAATGTCATTATTTTAGGAGATACATGGTGAATTATTTAGAGATAAAGTATCATGATGTCTCTAACTTTCTACTGGTTTAGCAAAAACATGGGTGGAGAAAGATAAAATTATTTAAACTTTGTGATTGGCACTGGATTATCTATTGTCCCATTTAAAATTTTCTTTTTGTGTGGAAAATTTCATAATTAAAAATTACAGAAAATAGAAAAGGGAACAGAAATGGTAGAAGAGAATGTCAAGATGAGATGAAAACAGTTCCAGAATTCTCTCTCACATACCTCTGGGAAGTGATATAGGTGCTTAAACGAAATAAGTCAGACAGAGAGAGACAAATACTGTGTAGTATCACATATGTAGAACCTAAACAAAAAAAGTCAAACTCACAGAAGCAAAGACTAGATTGGTGATTTCCAGGGCAGTAGAATGAGGGAAATAGGGAGAGGCTGGTAAAAGAGTAGAAACTCAATTATAAGTTAAATAAGTTCTGCAGATCTCATATACAGCAGGGTCACTATAATTAATAATACTATATTGCACATTTAATGTTAATTAATTTGATTGAGGTAAGCATTTCACAATTTATACTTTCATCAAATAATCATTTATAATTTTAAATGTTATGATTTTATGTCTCAGTTGTACTTCAATAGAGAAGGCCCTTTAATGGTGCAGATTTATGTAATATTTATTTTAGGCAGGAGTGAATAAATACTAAATTTCAATATAGACATTAGTTCTAGACTAAATGAACCCTTGATTTCTTTAGATGTTTAATTTTTGGTTTATTAACAGAATGCATAAAAGTAAACATTTTGTACTATTGGAAGGGCTTTTAGGGGATGATTTAATTAGAAATGCAAATATATTCTATACTGCAATAGTCCCCACACCCCCCAGCTACACCCAGTTTGAGAATGTTTTCTGCCATGTACAGACTGATGATAAGAAATACAAAGAAAATTTTAGAGCTAACTTGAAAATATGGTTTCTATAAAAGATAAATTGGTAAATATTTTATGATCTCTCAGGCCTACAGCCTCTGTCCCAATTCTTTCAGGAATCCATCCTAGTGAAAAGCAGCCATGCAACAAGATTTAAAAGAATGAGTGTGGCCAGGTTCCAGGAAAACTTTGTGGACACCAGTATTTTAATTTCATGTTGTTTTTACATTTTGTGAAATGTTATTTTTCTTTCGATTTTTTGCCAACCATGTAAAAATATAAAAACCATTCTGAGCTCAAAAGATGTACCCTAAAATGTGCTAAACAAGACCAGGCTCACCAACTTATGGTGTCAATCCTTTCAGTCCTAATAGTGTAATAACTTATCATATTTAATTTTCATTTGAATTGTCACAAACTTAAAGTTACAATATAACTTCTTACAGATATTTTTTAGAGAATCCCTTTAAACAGTTTGACAGGTTCATTACTGTGATATCATAGAGTAAGTCATTAGAAGTTAGTTTGCTTAGCAAAATATAGACAGTTTGAGCTACACTATGCAATAAATACATGTTCACATAAACTGCCTTATAAATTCTTCACTCCATTAATGCAGCAGCAATAGGAAATTGCATTTTAGTCCATGATATATTGGAAATTTACATTTTTTAAACAATAATTTTATAAGACATAATTCCAATGCATTGTTTTTAACTCCAAGTTTTGATTTGGAAGAAGTTACAAAAAAAATTACCTTGCATGGTTGGTTTGTCACAAGTTTCATGATCACAGATACTCCAGCCTATATCCAGCGTTGGATGTGACTGATCTCTTAAAACAATCCAAGCTATTTCTATTGTCTCATCAGCTTTCAGATAGACTCTGGTGTGAATTATCATTTTTTTACAGTATATTAAATATTTATTTTAAAACAGGTACTCTTTTTAAATTTTAATTGTTGTTCAACTACAGTTTTCTGCCTTCTACCCTCATCCCAGCCCACCCCCCAGCTCTTCCCCCCCTCCCTCCCATTTCCACCCTGCCTTGTTATTGTCCATGTGTCCTTTATACTTTTTAAAAAAAATAAATTGATTTGTTTATCATTAGACTAATATACATTTCTGGATGATTGTTTGGAAAAATATAATAAAGAATGAAGAACCCACAGCCCACATCATATTCAATGGGCAAAATCTACAAGCATTTCCCTTGAGGCTGGGAACAAGACAGGGATATCTGCTTTCACCTCTCTTATTCAACACAGTACTGGAAGTCCCTGCCATAGCAATCAGATTAGAAGAAGAAATAAAAGGTATACAAATTGGAAAGGAAGAAGTAAAACCCTCATTATTTCCAGATGAAATGATACTGTGTATAGAGAAACCTAAAGATTATACCACAAAAAAATGCTAGAACTGATTTAGAAAAGTAGCAGGATATAAAATAAATATTCAGAAACCAGTTGCATTTTTATACACTGATATTGAACTATCAGAATGGGAAGCTAAGAAAACAATTTCACTCACAATTGCTTCAAATGAACAAAATACCTAGGAATAAATTTAACCAAGGATGTAAAAGACCTGTACTCAAAAACTTATAAGACACCAAAGAAAGAAATTGAAGATATAAATAAGTGAAAACATATACTGTGTTCATGGGTAGGAGAAGTAACATCATTAAATTGTTCACACTAACCAAAGCAATCTACACATTCAACACAATTCCTATCAAGACCCCAATGACATATTTCACAGAACTAGAAAAGATATTGCAAACATTTGTATAAAATCACAAATGACCCTGAATAGCAATGGTAATCTTAAGAAGAACAAAGTTGGAGGAATCACACTACCAAATATCAAACTATACTAAAAAGTCACATGAATAAAAACAGCATAATTGTGGCTTAAAAACAGACATATAGATCATGGAACAAAGTAGAGAGCCAAGAAAAAAATCCCATGTCTTTATAGTCAATGAATATTTGACAAAATAAGCAAAAGTGTACAATGGAGTAAAGATAGTCTATTCAATAAATGGTGTTGGAATACTGGATAGATATATGCAAAAAAAGTGAAACTAGACCACCTTCTTATACTATATACAAGAATGAACTCAAAATGAATTAAAGACTTAAATTTTAAACCTGAAACCATAAAAGTTCTAGAAGAAAAAATAGGCAGTAAAATCTTGTACATTTCTCATAGCAATATTTTTTATATATCCCCTCAGACAAGGGAAACAAAAGAAAAATATAAACAAATGGAACTAAATCAAACTAAAAAGTCTTTGCACAGCAAAAGTAACCACCAAAAAAATAAAAAGACAATACATTGAAAGGGAAAACATATTTGTCAATGAAATATCTGATAAGGGGTTCATAGCCAAATTTAGAGAAAACTTATAAAACTAAACACCAAAACCCCCCAAATGACACAATTAAAAAATGGATAAAGGACCTGAGTAGACCCTTCTCCAAAGAGAACATACAGATGGCCAATTGGCATATGAAAAGATGCTCAATGTCACTAATCATCAGACAAATGCAAATTAAAATCACAATGAGATATTGACGTATGTGTTAGAATGGGTATCATCAATAAACCATCAAACAACAAGTGCAGATAAGGATGTAGAGAAAAGGGAACCCTCCTGCACCATTGGTGGGAATGCAGACTGGTGCAGTCACTGTGGAAAACAGTGTGGAGTTACCTGAAAAAATTAAAATGGAGCTGCCTTATGCCCTAGAAATTCCACTCCTGGGAATTTATGCAAAGAAACCAGAAACAGTAATTTGAAAAAATATGTACATCCCTATGTTCACTGCAGCATTATTTACAATAGCCAACATTTGGACGCAGCCCAAGTGTTCATCAGTAGATGAGTGGATAAGAGAGATGTGGTACATTTACACACTGGAATACTACTCTGCTGTAAAAAAGAAGGAAAGAAATCTTACCCTTTGCGACAGCATAGATAAAAAGGACAGCATTATGCTAAGTAAAATAAGCCAATCAGGGAAAAGCAAGTACAATATGATTTCACTCATATGTAGGATCTAATGAACAAAATTAAATAACAAGCAAAATAGAGATAGACTCATAGATGGAAATCCAGCTGAGAGCTGCAGGGGTTGGGGTTGGGTATGGATGGATTGAGCAAAAAAGAAAAAAAAGAGAAAAATATCATGGACATGGACAAAAGTATGGTGATTGCCAGGGGGAGGGGTAGTGAGGGGAGGTGGGGGAGGTTATAGCAGATAAATGGTGATGGACGAAAAGTTGATTTCAGGTAGTGAACACAGAGTACAGTGTACAGATGATGTGTTGTAGAATCATACACATGAAACCTGTATAATTTTGTTAACCAGTGTCACCCCAATAAACTTAATAAAAAGGAAAAAATAAAAAGAATAAAAAAATTTAAAATTGTAATTCTACCTCCCCAAAATAAACACTTTATTTTTGGTCTATATTTTTCAGTGTATTTCTCTTTTTTAATATATATTATTGATTATGCTATTACAGTTGTTTCAGTGTATTTCTTATGCATGTGTGTGTTTTTATGAAAATGAGATATTACTGTCTGTTTTCTTCTAGAATTTTAATAGCTTCAAGTGTAACATTTAATTTTAATCCATTTTGAGTGTATTCTTGCATATGATGTAGGAAGGAATTCTACTTTCTTTTTTTTTCACATATCTATCCAATATTTTCAACACCATTTATTGAATAAACTATCTTTAGCCCATGGCATTTTTTTTGCCTCCTTTGTCAAATATTAACTGACTATAAAGGCATGGAGATACTTCTTTGTTCCATTGATCTACCTGTCTATTTCCACACCAGTACAAAGCTGTTTTTATTTTACTTTTTAAACATTTTGTTATTGTTGTTCAAGTACAGTTGTCTCCATTTGCCCCCCACCACTCCCCCTCATCCCAGCCATCCCCACTTCCTACTCTTGATCCTGCCCCCCTTTTGGTTTTGTCCATGTGTCCTTTATACATATTCCTGAAAACCCTTCCCCCCTTTACCTCCACTTTTATTAATATGGCTTTGTAGTATAGCTTGATATTCAGAAGGATGCTTCCTACAAATTGTTCTTTCTCAAGATTGCTGTTGCTATTTTGTATCTTGATAGGAATTGCATTGAATCTATAGATTGTTTTGGGTAGTATGAACAATTTAATGATGCCAACTCTTCCTATTCATGAACACAGTGTAATGTTTTCACTCATTTGTGTCTTCTTCAATTTCTTTCTTTGATGCCTTATAATTTTCCAAGTACAGGTCTTTTATGTTCTTGGTTAAATTTATTCCTAGGTATTTTGTTCTTTTTGAACCAATTGTGAGTGAGATTGTTTTGTTAGCTTCCTGTCAATATCAGTGTATAAAAGTGAAACTGGTTTCTGGATATATTTTTTGTATCCTGCTTTTTAATTGAATTAATTTATCAATTTCAGCAGTTTTTAGTGTAATCTTTAGGGTTCTCTACATACAGTATCATGTAATCTGGAAATAATAAGAGTTTTACTTCCTTTCTGATTTTTATGCCTTTTTTTTCTTCTTCTAGTCTGATTGCTGTGGCTAGGACTTACATTACTATGTTGTATAAGTGGTGAAAGCAGATATCCCTGTCTTCTTCTCAATATTAAAGGAAATGCTTGTTTTTGTCCATTGACTGTGATGTTAGCTGTGGGTTTGTCATATATGGCCTTCAGCACATTGAGGTATGTTCTCTCTAGTCCCACATTGCTGAGAATTTTTATCATAAGTGGGTGCTGAATTTTATCAAATGCTTTTTCTATATCTATTGATATGATCATGTAGTTTTTATTCTTCATTTTGCTTATGTGGCATAACACATTTATTGATTTTTGAATATTGTACCAACCTTGCACCCTCAGAATAAATCTTACTTGATCATGGTGTATGATCTTTTTAACGTATTGCTAGATCTGGTCTGTTAATACTTTGTTGAGGGTTTTAGCTTCTGTGTCCATCAGGGATATTGGCCTATAATTTCTTTCTTTGCAGTGTCTTTATCTGTTTTGGAATTAGGATAATACTGGCCTCATAAAATAAGCATGGGAGTGTTCCCTGCTCTTGAATTTTTTGGAATGGTTCAAGAAGGATAGGTGTTAGTTCTTTGAATGTTTGATAAAATTCACGTGTGAAGTCATTCAGTCCAGGGTTAGGGTTAGTGTTAGGGTTAAGATTATGTCTTTTGATTGGAGATTTTAAGCCATTTACATTTAAAGTGATTGTTTTTAGGTTTGTATTTATTGCTATTTTATTATTTTAATTACTTTCTTATGTCCTCCTCTTTCCACCCTCCTCCTGCTCCTCCCACTCTTCTTCCTCCTCTTCCTTCTTCTTTCGTAAAGCAGGCTTTTTAAGATTTCTTATAATACTGGTTTGGTGGTAACAAACTCCTTTGCTTTTTCTTGTCTGGAAAGCTCTTTATTTTCTTTCAAGTTTAAGTGATGGTCTTTTGGGTAAAGTAGTCCTGATTGTAGGTCCTTGATTTTTATTACTTTGAATATTTCATGCTAATCTCCTCTAGCCTGAAATGTGTCTGTTGAGAAATCAGCTGACAGTCTTATGGGTGCTCCCTTGTAGGTAACTGTATTTCTTTTTCAGCTTTTAAGATTCTCCTTTTTTAAAAAAATGTGTTGCCACTTTAATTATGATATATCTTGGTGTGGACCTCTTTGGATTCATCTTGTTTGGGATTCTCTAAACTTCCTGGACTTGTGTGTCTTTTTCTTTCACCAGGTTAGGGAAGTTCAGTCATTATTTCTTTGAATAGGTTCTCGATCTCTTGTTCTCTTTCTTCCCCTTCTGGTGCCCCTATAATGTGACTGATGTTACACTTCATGTTGTCCCAAAGGACTCAAACTATCTTCTTTCTTTTTAATTTTTTTCTTTTAGCTGCTGTTATTGGGTGTTTTTTTTCTACCTTGTCTTCTAAAATTGCTGATTTAATCCTCTTCTTCATTTAACCCACTGTTTATTCCTTCTAGTGTATTCTTAATTTTAAATATGGCGTTCTTTATTTATGAGTGGTCCTTTTTTAACTCTACATCTGATAAATTACTTGCCTCCATTACCTGCTCTTTTAGCTCTTTTTCTGGAGGGTACTCCTGTTCTTTCATTTGGGGCCTGTTTTATTTCTTCTGCATTTTAACCACCTCTTTGTGTTTGTTTCTATGTATTAGATAAATTTGCTATGACTCCAAGTCTTTGTGGAGCTGTCTTATTTAGTCAGTGTCCTGTGGGTTTCAGTGGTACAGTCTCTTTGATCACCTGAGACGGGTGCTCCAGGAAGGTTCCTTTTGTGGTTTATGTAGGTCTTCCTGATATAATTGAGTCTTGATTGCTGTTGACTTGTTCATTCATGCAAACAATCCTTGAGTTTACTGATGGGGCTCAACCTCAAGCATGGTATGTGAGCTGCTGTGCATGTGCTGACCGCATAAAGTGGAATTTGCCTGCACAGTGTTTGGTGCCTGCAAAGATCTCCTTTTAGATATGCTGTTTGTGAAGCTTATTGGATCCTGCTCTTATGTCTGAAGCTGGCCACTGGGTGCTTTCATTCTGGGCCACTTGGGAGAGACTCTTGTACAAGTCAATGTAAGATGCTACTTGTGATCAGCTCTCAGCAACCTGTTTGGAGCTAGAAGTGATCCACAGTTTATGATTGCTTCTGTGGGCCTGGATTCATGCAAGAAGGACCAAGCTGCTCATTAAGGCTGGCTCTTACCAGCACTGGGCCCCCCGACAAGTCAGCAATTCCCAAGACACCTGGAGATCCACCTTTGCCTGCCTCTGCCTGCTAGCTGCCTGTTAGCTTCCTGTTAGGCTCAATCACTGAATGAGCCTCTGGCTGTATTCCTCAGGAGAGCATAAACTTCACAGCGTTGGGTAAGAAGGAGTCCAGAGGGTGGGGCTGTTACTTTCTCCTAGGCTGATGCTGCATGAAGGGTAGTGCACTTCATAAGAAAGATGGCATCTACAGTATTAGCACAGGGATCCTAGTTGTGATCCTTTCAGCTCCCTCCCCAGAGCCACAGACTCCAGTCTCTCCTCACGTGTCTCTAGTTTTCTCTACCCCCACCTTTCACTGCAGCCCAAGGTAAGTGACTATGATTGAAATTTTCCTCTTTGACCTTTTAAGAGTGTGCCTATGTTTCTAGTGGACTCTGGTCTCTTTCTAGTGGACAGACACCCCACTGCTTTTCACAGCCAGATTTTATGTGGGCACCTCTTCCCAGCTCTGGTGCTATGGGCTGAGAAGCCAGGCTTTGTGTTTAGACCCCACATTTTTCATGGGCAGCCCCTTGAAGCTGAGGTATCTCTCTGGAACCTCAGCCACTGCCTGTGGGAGTGGGACCAGTCATTTGATATGCTAACCAACCTTTTTGTTTTCTCTCGAAAATATCCTTAATGATTAAGTGACTTGTTCTACAGGTCTCATACAGAGTTAGTTCATTGTGCTCATCTGAAAGGTGAAAAATATGAGTCAAAAGAAAATTAATGACTTTTCACAGAGAAATGAAAAATCAATAGAACATGAATACTTGAACCCCTGAGCCCATTCAGGCAATTCTATATACCTCATGGTCACTTGTATTGTGGACCCAGAATCCCTGGAAAATGGGTGTCCTATCCAAACATGTCACCTGGTGCCATATACAAAAGCAGCTTCTTCTGACTGGTAGACAAGCTTATGTACCTACCAGGTAGACAAGCTTATGCACAGGTTGTCTTTCTAACCCATAGAATTAAACTTCCCAATCTGACCTTTCAGAATTTTAGCCATGATTAAAAGTTGGAGTCCAGATTTCTCACCTTTTGACTATTGAGGGCATCTACCAGGAAAAGTCTCCCTTTCAGTTTTCATAGAGAATCTGCCCTATTCTCTGTAGGGACATAGAACACCCCTGGTTGACCTGACAGTTCAAATTCATTCTATAGGGTTCATATTTACAAGAGTAGCTCACCTGCATGCATGCCATAACAGGTAAGAACCTTTTCCCTAAGTGCTATCAAAGATAAATTGAGGTCTACTCTCTCATAAGGTGATATTGAGGGGATTATGCTAATGTTTGAAAGTGCATTCTCTGAGTTTAACATCTCGAGATTTAATGTTGGTCCTGCTACTGTCTAGACAGAGCACCTGGGTAAAGACTTAGCTAACACTCTATACTTGTGTTTCCTCATCTACAAAACAGGAATGAAATAGTACCTTTCTCAGAACAGAGTGAGTGTTGTATTAAATAAGAGAATGTATATCCAGAACTTGACGATGTGGGGTGATTATTTAAAAGGAACTGATTTTATTGTTGTAGTTTTTAAATGTAATTTTTTAAAGATTTTTTATTTATTCACTTTTAGAGAGGGAAGGAAGGGAGACAGAGAGTTAGAGAGAAACATCAATGCGCGGTTGCTGGGGGTTATGACCTGCAACCCAAGCATGTACCCTGGCTGGGAATCGAACCTGTGACACTTTGGTTCGCAGCCTGCGCTCAATCCACTGAGCTATGCCAGCCAGGTATTGTTGTAGTTTTTATATTAATACACATAAAATATTTTTCTTATTTAGATTTACTTCCCCATATCTAAAAATGATAGACTCCTCTGGCATCACATGTATAGTTTCCTGAGCACATTAAGCTACTCTATACCTTGTGTATCTCTTTCACTGGAAATGTTCTTCCTCTGCTTCCTTATCTTGCTCGTTCATACTCTTTCCCTAAAACCTAGCATGAGCACCTCCTTCTGAAACCTTGTATGTTTTCTTCTGTGAGGAACAAAAATTATCTTCTGGGCAACTAACCTGTACAGACTTGCTTCCATACACTTGTATGTATCTCCCCACTAGCTTCTGGTTTGGGGCCTCAGCACTCTTGGGCTCTAATGATGCTGAACAGAGTGGCCTTTCAGGAAATCCCTGTCCAAGTTGGTTTTCTCTCTGTCTTCTAAAATCGTATTTTTCTGCTTATGTATCAAAATAATGTAAAACTTATTCAGTTTTTACTGAACTCCCAGTCCTGGATGTGGCCACTGGCTGTAAGATATATGTGAAAATTATTTCCCTGAAAATTCATTGCCAATTTTAATGCAATCTTGCTGCCATGTTCTATAGTACATGTCCTCCAGTTATTAAATATCCATTTCAGTAAGAAATGAAAGAGGTTATGGTATATGTGGTTCATTAAGTATGGTGCTGGCAAATATTTAGTTTTGCTTGAGACAAATGATGGTTTTAAGTTTATTTACTTAGAAAACTCAAGAATAGTTTTATCCTTGACAGTGAAAATGAACATCGTTAAGCTTTCACTTTTGAAGGAATTAGAGATTTTTTTTTCATATTCAGTATCTTTCTCAGGAACCAGGTTTATCTCATTATTTAGAGAGTTTGAGGACTTTTTAATTTGGGCAGCCTAACATGGTGCTACTTTCCCTTCTCCAGAGTATTGTGGTCAATATTGATGAGATGATGCACACAGAATCTGCTCATGCCTGGCAACCAGAAAACAGTTAAGAAATGTTAGTTCTACTTTTTGTAGTGTGTGTGTGTGTGTGTATATATGTGTGTGTAAAAAGCATCAACAGTGAGATTTTTTAATTAAATAAACTGAGGGCTGGTAAGTAATATTTTTCTGTATCTGCTGATTTCCAGTTTATATGGCATCTAGTAGTTTAGGAAATCCATTCCAGGGTAACTCTTCTTTCATCTTCCATGAAAAGTCTTACCACTATCATTTTATCACTGATACAGAAAACCAGTCTTGGCTCTGGGAAAATTTAACACTATTTAATGCTCTTTCTTGGTATTCTCTCTGTATAACAAAATATATTCCTTAAGCAAACCTAAGTTGAAATTATATATACATCTATATGTGTGTGTGTGTGTGTGTGCACATGTGCATAGTCTGTCCAGAAAGTATCTAGCCACATAAGAAAAATAGAGATATTTCTTGAAGAAGCTATAAGACATAAGAAACATTGTACATAGGATAGTGATGCCTCAGTCCCCTTCAAATTATGCACCTTGGGACCTCACACAGTTCTCCCAATCACCATCAGCAGCCCCATTGTATTTTTCTGAATCTCATCAATGACCTGAAATCTCTTACCTTTCAAAGGTAGGTTATAATTTTGGGAAAAGCCAGAAGTCACAGGGTGCCAAATCTGGGCTATAGGGGAGCTAAGTCACCTGGGTGACTTGTTTCACCAAAAACTCTGCAGGAGATGTGACATATGAGCAGGCACATTGTTGTGATAAAGCTTCCAATCACTTTGCCCATAGCTTCAGCCTTGTGAATCATCCTAATAGTTTCCACAGAGGAATATTCAAGCTTAAAGCAAAATTTGATGCAGATTTGTTGCTCTACTCACTCAGTCATTTTGAATGCAATGGCCACAATCTTCTCATTATATTAAAAATGGCTAGACTTTTTCTGGACAAACCTCATATGTATCTATCTGTCTATCTATCTCTCTCTCTCTCTCTCTATATATATATATATATATATAGAGAGAGAGAGAGAGAGGTGTGTGTGTATATATATAAAATTATGATCATAGTTTCCCCATAGATTTGTCATGAATATTAAATGAGTTAATATTTGTACAAAACAAATCTTAGAACATATTAAGAACAGTAAATAGGTGTTTATTAAATAAATGTGTTAAATAAGTTGTCTTAATAGTTAATTAGGTATTCAAGCCTTTTATTAGAAATTTAATGACAATATGCAAGTATAGTCTTTCATATATTTTATTTGTAAATTTTGAGTCTAAATAAGACTTTTGGTTTTAGGCAATGTAATTGTAGGTGCTTGTTACATGATGAAAAATAGCTATCATTTTTTGTCAGTTACTTTGTAGGAGATATTTTGCTTAGTGTATTTATTTATTTATTTTTATTTTTGTTCAAGTACAGTTTTCTGCCTTTTCCTCCCACCCCAACCCTCCCCACCTCCCTCCTGTTTCCACCCCCCTGCCATTATTGTTCATGTGTGCTTTATAATTGTTCCTGCAATCCCTTCACCTTATTCCCCTGAAATTCTCTTCCCTCTCCCCTCTGGTCACTGTCAGCCTTTTCTCAATTTCAGTGTCTTTGGTTATATTTTATTTCTTTAAAAAATGTTTTAATTGTTGTTCAATTACAGTTATCCCCATTTTCCCCCCATTACTCTCCCCTTCCCTACCCACCCTCCACCTTCCACATTCAATCTTACCCCCATTATATTTGTACATGGGCCCTTTACACTTCCTTGACATGACCCTTCCCCTTCTTTCCCCCATTGTCCCCCTTCCCTCTCCCCTCTGGTCACTCTCAGTTTGTTCTTTATTTCCATGCCAATGGAGAACCAGCCTTAGTGCTTTTATTTCTTATTTAATATTCATAATAACCCTAGTTAATAGTAGGTGCTATTATTTTTATGCTTATTTTTAAAAGACAAACTGAGATTTATAGATGTTGAATAACACATCAAGGCCACATGTTTATTGAATGATAGAACCAGAATTTGAGCCTAATTCTGCCATTCTGCCTGACTCCAAAGCTTGTTCCCTATTAGCTCTACTGAGCATAACCACCTTCATAAAATAGTAAGCCTATAGTAATGTTTCCACTGCTTTCTCGAATATTTGTGAACAATGTTTCCATACTACCAGGTTCCAAAATGATTTCTTTGGTGACTCAATCTTTTCATTTCTTTTCACTCTTAGAAGTCCAAAGACTCTAATTTGAGTCCATGTGAGGGATATCTGTAACAATAGCAAAATGAGGCAACCTATTGATGTGGACCTAATGTAAGTGAATTGAGCTAGTCTTTTTTGAAACATAGCATGTGGATTCAGGCAAGGAGCAGTGTTAGAAGATTTGCCTAGCAATCAAAGTCAGGAAACACATCTAATTTATCTTGATATTCCCTTCATATCCTGAGTTGTGCCTAGTGTGCCCAGGGTCTAGTGAATACTTGCTAGATCAAACAAATAACTCATTTTACATTTATTTTATTTTTTTTAAAGATTTTATTTATTTATTTCAAAAGAGGGAAGGGAGGGAGAAAGAGAGAGAGAGAAACATCAATGTGTGGTTGCTGGGGGCCGTGGCCTGCAACCCAGGCATGTGCCCTGACTGGGAATCGAACCTGCGATGCTTTGGTTCGCAGCCAGCGCTCAATCCACTGAGCTACGCCAGCCAGAGCACTCATTTTACATTTAATCATTGACAATAAGAAGATAAATAAAGACTAGACATAAAGTTATATTTTTCTGAATTTTCTCCAAATAATTGGTATTAGTAAACAATTATAAACTATGCCTAGATGGTGCATTTAACTTCTTTCAACTTTAAACATTAATAGCAAAATAATGGTGATAGAATTTTTGTGGTAAAAACATAGACTGCTCCTTCAAGCTAAAATGACAGCTTATGAAAAATTAAACCTAAAGTGATCTTTTGAGAAAGGGCATTTGGAACAAAACAATTATTTAGCTATCAAACATTTTATTGGAAAGTGTCACCATCTTGTTTATTGGAGTTAAGATTCTCATCCTGGTCTGGATTTTAATTGATTGCAGCAACACCTCATTAATTTTTTAGTTTGGTTGTAAACAAGCTGAGTTGGCTGGCTTGTAAAGTATTTTGAAAATAAATAAAGTAATGATGTTGCCTCATAACTGCTTGGCTTATTATGATTCAGAATATTGCTTATGCGGTAACTTTTGCTATTTTGTCTCCTGTTTAGTTCTAAGCAACTCTGACTCAAAGGATGAGAGATTAGCTCTGAAAATGAGAACCAAGATTCTTTACTTTTCTATTTCAGAGTTTCTCTAAAGAAGCTTTTAGTTGAGAAAATTTTATAAACTTGCTAGTTATGCATTGTTGGTATAAGTAGTGTAATTATGGTTCTTAATAGCTTTCTTGAGATATAATTAACATGCAGTGAACTGAATATATTTAAAGTGTACAATTTGATATGTTTTGACATAAACATACCCATGAAACCATCACCGCAATCAAGGAAATGAACACACCTATCAAACCCAAAAGTTTCTTCATACTCTGATTTTACTATCTCCTACCCTTCTATTCTCTTCTCATCCCACCCCAATGGTTATTGGTGTGCTACCTGTAACTAGGTTTGTTTACATTTTCTAGAATTTTATATAAATGGACTCATACCATACATTTATTATAATTATGATTTGCCTAGAGTGTGAGGGACAGGGAGCAGATCTGGCAACTTTCACTATGACTTAGAGATTTAGCCATTTTGTAATATGACAGTTTCATTCTTCATCTTCACTAACACTCCGTATGGTTGATCTTTTTAAATTTTAGACATTCTAATGTTGTGTACTGGTGATCCACTGTGGTTTCATTTTAATTTACAATTTCCTAGTGACTAATAGGCTGACAATCTTTTATGAACTGACTTTTACATTTATATATCTTTTTGATATGTTTGTTAAGATATTTTACCTGTTTAAAAAAAATCAAGCCCTGGCTGGCGTAGCTCAGTGGATTGAGCGCGGGCTGCGAACCAAAGTGTTGCAGGTTCAATTCCCAGTCAGGGCACATGCCTGGGTTGCAGGCCATGGCCCCCAGGAACCGCACATTGTTGTTTCTCTCTCTCTCTCCCTCCCTTCCCTCTCTAAAAATAAATAAAAATAAAGTCTTTAAAAAAGAAAAACAGTTTATTTTTTCAGTATTGAGTTCTAAAAGTGGCTTATAAAATCTGGACTCAAAACATTTATCATATATATGATTTTGCAAGTATTTCTCCACTTGTGAATTATTATTCTTTTAATAATTTACTTGCAAGAGCAGACTTTTAAATTTTGATGAAGTGCACCTTATAGTACTCTTATGAATCATGTTTTTGGTGTGGGATTTAAGAAAAATTTTGCCAAATCCAAATTCACAAAGGTTTCTTCTATATTTTCTTCTGGAAGTTTGTTTTTTGGCCTGTGATGTCAAATAGTTCCAGAATCATTGATTATAGTGACTCTCCTTTCTTCACTGAATTAGCTTTACATCTCTGTTAAAAATCAAATTTTTAAAAGACAGTCTCCCTTCATCCTTTCAATAATTATATATGCATTATATATATTATATATACATATGTATTATATAATTATATATTATATAATTATTATATTTGGTGTGTGTGTGTGTATATATATATACACACACCATATGTATATGGTATTTTAGTACCATACTTGCTAAGTAAAACTCCAGCTTAATGTGAATTGAGGTGGTGGTAATAGGCATCCTTGTTCTGTTCTTCTTTTGGGGGGAGGGAAACATTTAGTCTTTCATTGTAAATGATATTGATTGTAGATTTTTCATAGATATTCTTTATCAGATTAACAAAAATCTCCATCTATTCTTAGTTTGCTGAGCATTTATATACACAATGGGCATTAGATTTTGCCAATTGGTATTTTGCATCTATTGATATCATCATTTTTATTCTTTTCTAGTCTGTTAATATGGTAAATTGATTTTTAAATTTTAAACCACCCTGATATTTCTAGGATATACCTTATTTGGTCAAGTATTATTATCATTTTTACATATTTTTGAAATTGTATTGACAAAATTTTATTTATAATTTTCACACCCATGTTCATAGTAGTTAGTGGCTGATAATTTTCTTTTATTAAGTTGTTTTAGTTTTTGTATAGGATAATGCTAGCCTGATATAATGAATTGTGAAATACTTCCTGTTTTGCAATGATCAGGAAGAGCTGGTTTAGAATTCCTATTATTTTCTTCCTCAAGTGTTTGCAGGCATTCACCAGTGAAACCATAAGGACTTGAGGTTTTTCTTTATGGGAAGGTTTTTAACCACAATTCAATATATTTAATAGACATAAGATTACTCAGTTTATTTCTTTCTTAATATGTTTTAGTAGTTTGTGTCTTTCAAAAAATTGCCTTTGCATGTAAGATGTCAAATTTATTGGCAAAAACTTATTAATAATTTTTACTAATTTTTATTTGAATATCTGTAGAATCTGCAATGATGTTACTTAATTACTTCAGAGATTAGTAATTTGTGCCTTCTTTCTTTTCTCCTGTACTGTCCAGTGAGAGTTTAACAATTTATTATATAATATACCCAAAGAACTAGCTCTTGTTCTTTGGTATTGGTTTCTATTTTCTATTCATTTATTTCAACACAAATGAATTTAATTTCTTTTCTTCTTTGTTTTTAATTGGCTTATTTGAATTAAACTCAGTGTTTAATTTTTTAAAAATTTCTCCTCTCTGTTGCTATTCTAAAGATGGATATTAATTTATTTGGAATTACTATTTTCTAATATTGGTATTTAGAAATACTTTGATAAAAAAATCCAAATTTTCATCTAAATACTACATTAGCAGCATTCTATAAATTTTGATATGGTACATTTTATTTTTTAGTCAGTCCAAAATATTTTTAGTGTCCATTTGAGTTTCCTTTTTGATTCATTGGCTACTTATATATGCAGTTGGTTTCCAAATACTTGAGGATTTTTCAGAAATATTTCTCCTTTACTTTTCATTTAACCCCATTATTGTCAGAGAATATAATTTGTCTTGTTGTCCAAATATGAACTATTTCAGTAAATTTCCATATGGAGTTGAAAGAATAATTTTAATGAATTTATTTTTTAAATCATCTATAAAAATTTAAAAGTGAAATTACAAACCAAAATTCTAATACTACTAGCTATTATAGTTGCCCATGTATTTAAATTTATTGAAGATCTTTATTTCTTCAATATGGTTCCAAGTTACTGTTTAGCATTCTTTCATTTCACCCTACAAAACCTCTTTTAGCATTGCTTGCAGAGGAGATCTAGTGGTAATGAACTCCTTTTACTTTTTGTTTATCTGGGAATATTTTAATTTCTCCCTAATTTTTGAAAGACAGTTTTTGCCAGATATGCAGTTCTTGATTGACAAGTTTATTTTTAGCATTTTGTGTATATCAACCCACTGTCTTCTGGACTGCAAGGTTTCTGAGGAAAAATTAGCTGCTATTTTATTTAGGATTGCATGTATGTAGAGTCATTTTTCTCTTGCTGCTTTCAAGATTTTTTCATTACCTTTTAACATAGTTTTCTCCAAGTGTGCATCTTTTTTAGTTTATAAGCTTCTTGAAAATCCATGATTTTCTTTAGATGTGGGAAGTTTCAGCCATTATTCCTAAAAATATTCTCTCTGCTTCTTTCTTTTTCTCTTTCTTTTTAGAGACTCCCATAATGCATTTGTTGGTCTACTTAATGGTGTCTCACAGGTCTGTTAGGCTCTGTTCATTTTACTTCATTGTTTTTGTTGTTGTTCCTCAGACTTGATCATTTCAATTGTCTTATCTCAAAGTTTCCATATTCTTTCTTCTCCCTCCTCAAATCTGCTTTTGAATCCCTCTAGTTTATTTATTGCAGTTATTTTTTCATTGCAGTACTTTTCAGCACCAGACCCTATTTTTTGTTTTTATTTTATGATTTTTATCTTTTTATTGATATTCTCATTTCATTTACACATCATTTTCTTGCCTTTGTCAATGGCTTGGTTTAGTATTTTTAGCATCTTTAAGACATTTTTTTAAAAGTCTTTGTCTATACCTTTTTAGATATAGAAAAAGATACAGAGAATAAGAAGCACAAACAGTAGGTACAAAATAAACAGGGGAGGTTAATAATAGTATATGAAATGGAGAAGAATTTATATGTACAACTCATGGACATGAACTAAGTGGGGAGAATGCTGGTGTGAGGGTGGTGCAGGGCAGAGGGGAATAAAGTAGAGAAAAAAATGGGACAACTGTAATAACAAAATCAATAAAATATACTTTAAAAAGTCTTTGTCTAGTAAGTCCAACATTTGCATGTCTCCTGGTTTGATTTATATAAATTTACTTTGTGCTTTTAAGTGTCATATTTTCCTGTTTCTTTATATGCCTTGTGACATTTTGTTGAAAACAGTACATTAAAATTTTATAATGTGCTAACTCTGAAAATCAGGCCTATGATGTGCTTGGTTTTTTAAACTGGGGAATTAGTTTGAGGTAAAAACTTGAGATTTTTTTCTGCTCTTTCCCTAGGCATGTATTATACATTTCTAAATTGCTCTCTGTATGTTTGTTTGCTCTTGAATATCAAAAAAAGAAAAAGAAAAGAAAAAACACCTCACAAAAATGCGTAGCTTATTAAATCTCCTGGAATATGTCAGTGAAGATTGAAACAATGCAGTCCAGAAGTCAGTGACCAGAAGGAGCAGTATGTAATTCAAAAACTAACCCTAATATTTGGGGAAGAATGTCCTTCTTGCCCACTATGACTCCAGCAAAGCACACAAGGAACACTGGTTGCCATCCATATAACTGCCTGATATGGTGGTGTAGCAAGGGGGATGGGTAACTACTATCACACTGAAGGCTGAATATCAATGGGGGCTAAAATTCACCTGTGAAACTCTCTACTCCAGGAGTTTTGTTTGTTGGCATTTTTTTATTACTGCTTCAATTTCAGTAGTTGTAATCAATCTATTCAGATTCTCTGATTCTTCTTAATTTAGGTTTTGAAGATTGCATGTTTCTAGGAATTAATCCTTTTCATCCAGATTGTTCAATTTGTTAGAAACTTAGAACCTTACCCCAGAAAACATAGAAACATTTTTCCTGGACTTGAAGTGGAAAGACCTTGATTTTAGTTAGACTTCTGCCAATTTGTTTCCTTTGTAGATATGTTTGTTTCTTCCTTGAGTAGCTTTAACTTAGCTACAACTGTTTTTTACAGATAAATTTCTTTGCCCTGTGAGAGCAGGCCTCCATAAATTGATTATCCAGCCTTTTCCCTTATATTTTTCTGACTTTTCTGGCACTAAATTAAACTCCTTGGTCATTAATTTTCAGATTTTTCTTTAGTGTCCTTCTTATAAATTAAAATACAAGAGCAGATAAGCAGTTTCTTACTTAGGAAGTGAAATCCTCTCCTGTGTGGTCAGCAAGGAGTTCTTGTACTCTTCAGAGTTAACTCCTGTTGCTTTACTGCTCAGGAAGTGGTGAAGTGAGTCATCATCATTGTCCACCTATCAACTAGGCAAAGCAATTCTATGGGTGGAAAAACTTGCCAATCATCTTTCTACAGGGTGAGTAAATCAGCTCCACTTTTCTAAAATCTTTCCACCATATCTAATATTCTCTTTGAAATATGGTGCTCTTTAATGAAAGGAATTGTGTCATATTTGCCTAAGTATCCCTAGCACTAATTATAGCCCCCAACACAGAGTCAGGGCTCAGAAATACAAGAATAAATTAGTAAATGAATCCTGCCACAGTCAGTTCGACTCAGTTGGTTGGAGCATCGTCCAGTAAACCGAAAGTTCATGGGTTCAGCTCCCAATCCGGTCACATGCCTAGGTTGCAGGTTTGGTCCCTGGTCAGGGCACATAAGAGAGGACACCAATTAATGTGTCTCTCTCACATCAATGCTTCTCTCGTTCTCTCTATCCCTCTCTTCCCCTTTCTAAAATCAATGTCATATTCATAGGTGAGGATTAAAAAATTAAAAAATAAATGAATCCTGTAATTCAACTTCCCATGACTAATGCCCTTTCCCTACAGTTTCCTAATAGTGTTAGGGTTTTCTTATATTACTACTTATTGCATGTAAGAAATAGGGTAGTGTGATTTGAAGCCAGTAGATCTGGTTTCATAAGCCTCACCACTCATTACTTCTCAGTAATTTGTGCCTGAAATGTCCATGTATAATAGAAACAATAGCAAATAGTACCTGATTCATCAACACAGTACCTGATTCATCAGAGGAACCACTTACTTGGTATTAGTCTCCTTCTTTTTGACTCTGTAACTTTATCAGTTATTAACTATATAGGACTTTAAAATGAGGTATTTAAATACAAGTGTACATTATAGCTACTTGGGGAAAATTATAGTTTCATGTAATAAAAGTGCCTACATTTACTACTTTTTATTCTGTATCCCCAATATGGAAGTTTGCATGGCTTATGTGTTGAACTTGGTCTTGTTGACATAAGAAGCAGTGCAGGAAAAAGCCTGGATGAGAAACTGGTCCTGAGAGTACTGGTCCTGCTTCATTTTTCACATTTCTCTCAGAGGTGAAAATGTGTTCAGGCAAGGAAATAGACCGTATATTTAAAATGCTCATAGAATATAAATGTTCCCTTATGAATCCTGGATGTGACATCAGAGATGGTAGACAGTTAAATGAAAAGGACATTCCAAATGAATCCTGGATGTGACATCAGAGATGGTTAACAGTTAAATGAAAAGGAAATTCCAAATGGCTGCAACTTGTCCATCAACAATTATAGTTCTGAAGACAGCACACCTTCTACCTGGTACAAAAGTGTCCTTTGGACAGAATGCCTTTATTATAAGGCAGTGTTCAGCACATGTAGTATAAAGCCCAATTACAGAAAATTGGCAAATAGTTAAGACATATAGTGCCAAAAAATGTCTTCAAAGCCATGATGCAGAGCCCAGGGGACCCAATGCAAAGTTTTTCTAACCTTAAAAAAACAATGTAGTGTAAAACCTGTCAGATTTCAATTTTCCCACACACACAAAAAGTGTCTAAGGGTTTGGCATGGAAACATGTTTAAAGCATAAGTAAGAGACTAATGAAAAAGGATGGTTAAACATTGGCTGTGTTTTTCATATGATGCAATACAGGGGGAAAATGGAATTGGAAGCCAAAGTAGTGAAAACTCATGTGTAAAAAGCAGTATTATGCTCATGTGGATGGGATGCCATAAGAAAGAGAGAGAATTGTGTAGGAAATATCCCTTTAAAGATAGATCTAATCTTTTTCCAGCAAAGACATTCAACTAACACTGAGGAAATGTCTTAAAAGGGTTGGAAACACAAACCTGGCTTCCTGTGGATATCTGCTTTTCCTTGCCTTTCTGACAGTGTATCCTTGCTTTTACTTGTACATAAAAACTATTTTTTCCCTTGCCCGACAGTTAGTGTTGAACACTTGACTCATCCTGATTGCACCACAGAATTTGAGATTGGGAAGAGATTTAGCCACCACCTACTGGTGGTGCTCAAGCTTCTTTGCCAGCCCCAACATTCTCAAGGATAGTTTTTATTCATTATCCACTACACCACCCCATCCCAGGAGTTCAAGGGTGCTGGAGCATTCTGTAAGCAAATTTATCAGAAAGATAGGGTAGAGGATGAGATCAGGCAAATGGTGTGCAGTTTGAAAAGGTGACCCCAGGAGATTCTATGTTGCCCCCTTAGAGAGGACTTATTTTCATCCTTGAGGATCACTAAATCCACAGACTTCTATTCTAGACTTGGAAGATCATAAAAATATTAGCAAAGACTGTTGAAATCAAGCCCACCAGAAGCATAAATTCCTATGTCCTATTACTGTCCAAAATATCACCTTCACCTCATTCACATTCTTCTTGGATTGGAAAGTAGTTCTGGGCCATTTCTGTGCCAAGAGTTTTTCTTTGTTTAATACAAGAAACTATCATACAGATTATGAGTGTGTGAGAGTGCACATATTCACAACAGAAGAATGTCTGTTTTACAGAAACCAATGTATGATGTATCTTCAGTGGCTCTCTTCTTCATTTTTTGATCACAGTACCAAGATGAAAGAAATAGATTTTTCTTGATGAGTAACCTAATATTAATAACACAATGTTGTAAAATTTGCACCCTCCCTACTACGTCTCCCAAGCTCTCCCAACCCGTACCAATATTACCACCATTTTTTCTTGAGGAATATTGTGGTTCTAATCCATCTTAAAGATGGCATTTATCTATTTTTATTTTTCAGCAACATCAATATGGTATTATACAAAGAGCTTTGACCCCAACATAAACCAAGTTCATGTTATACTTAATAGTAACAATAATAATCATAGCAGCTAGACTTTCTTGAGCAGTTATTATATGCCATATTCTCTGGTATTGCTTTGTTTGCATGCATTATATCATATACCTGATTACCTCAATCTAGTTATTAGCAACAAAGTAGTGGCATTACCAGTGGACTAATGGTTGTTTTCAAGAATCCTTTTTTTCTAGATCTAGCTCCTTTCTTTAATGTAGTCTGTGACCTTACGCAAGTCATATCTGGGCCAGAAAGAGGGTAGGTTATTGGGTGGAGACATGAGTGGAGGGAAAGAGGTGATTGCCAAGATATTTTTCTGCTCAAAAACAGAAAAAGTTTGTGATTTAATATAGATCTCCAAGCTCTAAAATAATTGAGTCAGTAGGCTTCTGATGGGTGGTTGATATGGTAACACCTTGATTACTCATTATTTAGATTTATCATTATAAAATCCTGGGGAGGGGGGAAGTTAGTATAATTCGGGACTCTTAAATTTGGAAATAAGGGGAGTGATTTCAGTAATTAAGTCTAGATGAGAGTTATTTTGCTCCATTTTTGTGGGAATTTGTTATTTTAATCCTGCAACTGAGAGAATCTTTTAAAGTGCTTACAAAACCAGAAGTTTTCTTTTATATTCATATAGGAATGAAATTGAAGAATAAGTGACATTGGCTAATTTTGACTCATTTATATCAGTTTCTGACAATGTGATTCATTATACTACTAGAATAAGTAAATGTTTTTCCCTGAAGGAAAGTAATGTGAATGTTTTTATTGGATCATTGTAATCAGGCATTTGCTAATATACTGCTTGGCAGATTGGGATTTAAAATTAATGGATAAATTTAATTAGGAGTTTTATTGTAGTTTTTCATAGGGATATTGCCAGTATAAAATTATGTAAATTTTAAGTGAATTGATGATATAAAGAATGTTGGAAAAATATAGAACAGATATCTGGAAAGCTTATGTCTTTATAGAAAGATCTGTTTTATTTTTGACAATAAATACTCTTTAGTGGCTTTTGCTCAATATTCTAAATTTAGAACATCCATTCCTCATCCTGTGTCTTCTACCTCCTTACCAAAGAAACTTAGGTAATTTGTGCAGCCTTCATCCTAGGACAGTCTATAATAATGTGCTTGTAAAAGTGAAAGAGATGGAGAATTGTGTGAGAAAAAGGAACTGGGTGCTTCTTTCTCCAGCAAAAAGGACAAGTCTTGTGCCACTGTTCCAGGCCCTCTGCCTTTTATTGGTTGCTTGGCTTCATGAGGGAAGGACTTTGGAATTCAAACAGACATGGGTTCCCATTTGACCTGGCTCACTCATAGTGAGACTAGAGTTTTGGTTTCTTCACCTAGTAGTTGGTTGAATAGTATCTACCTCATGGAATCAGTGAGGTGCTAAAACAGATTGTGAATGTAAAGTGACTGGCATCTGATAGGACTCAATCACTATTTGTTGTGTTCTCCCAAGAAGGCTCCAAGACCCTGTGAGGGCCTGTGAAAGGAGAATGAGGCACCTACATTATATACTGGGGCTGGGTTAATCATTATCATACTTAAGGTTTATTGAATACTTGCCAGCATCAAGTTTTAATTTGTTAAATGCTTCCAATAATTTTATAAGGTAGGATCTATTATCCCCATTTTAAAAATAAGAAAACCATGGTATAAAGTAAGTGATTTTCCCCAAGTCACATATAGGAGTGGAAAAGCCAGAGTTTGAACTCAAATTTTACTCTGAAGCCCACACTCCGACCCACCCCATCTACCACTTTCCTATACACAAAAAGATAATGAGCTCTGTAGAAAAGTAGTGAAAACAAGGATTAGAGATGGATGTTTGCCAGTTCTCAAGATGTAATATTTACAAAGGGAACTTTGGGTTTAGGGAAAGAGCAAATGAATGGGTTCTCTAAAGAAAAGGTTTGCATACTCATATATGTCTTTGTAAGCAGAGTCTTAAGCATGAGCTGAGAAAGCCTATTTGACCTGAAGCTGTGGGAAAGGAGGAGGGGTCTTTCTAGAGACCTGAGAAGCTTGCTGAGCTTAGTATGAGCAGAGGATAGATATAGACTTAAATAGTAAGACTGGCTTTTAAAGAATCTATGAGGTGACAATGTCTTTGCAACTTGCTGTGTTTGTGTACAATAGAGTCATTGCTTTGTTGTTTTGTACTATAGAGTTATTTATCTTTGTAGTAAACATAGTCACAGAGAGGTTATTCTAAACTCTTATTTCAAGAAAAACCCCACAGGGGAGCTTTGTAAATGTCCTGCTACTTCACCCCTACCCAAAGAAATTCTAGATGGTGTGAGGTAGGACTAGACAGTGGTGCTTTAAAGGACCCCAAGGTGACTTCAACTGGAGAATGAAGATGCTACAGATGACACATTAGGTTTGAAGTTCCAAGAAGGAGCACACAAAACGAGCCCTCAGAGCTCAGGATTCTGTTTCCTCTTTGTACTGCTCCTTAAGCAGAGAAGGGTGCTTCTTTCCCTGAACTTTCCCTAGTGTTCTCTGAGCCCTCAGCCATTCACCAAGTACCAGTTTCACAACTGCAACCACATCCTCATGCCACGGCACTCATTGAGTGTTGCCACATCCCCAACGAGCAAAGCCAGAGTTTCCCAGTCTGGGCTAAAATTTCTCTTAGAGACAAGTCTACTAACAACTGCCAGTTCTACAGATAATGCCTCCCTCACCCCAGCAACATTTCCAAAGCTATGAGGTGGGTTCATCAGAGCAGGCAGTGTGCTGAGAGGAGACACACACCAGGAGGGTGTATCTGTTCAGCATTGTTTTCAAGTAGCATTGAGCTAGTCAGTGCTTTCCAAACTCAGGTAGCATAAGAATTACTGAGGTTTGGAACTGGATGACAAGTTTAAAAAGTGCTAAGACCAAAAGCACTCTTCCTCTAAGAGAGAAAGGAACATACAGTACCTAGAGCTGGTATCTGAGACCTGGCCTACTTCCCCAAGCAATCAAAATATTTCACTTGGAGAAATATTGAGTTAAATTCTCTGTGTGATGCAAAGAGTCATAAATTTTCAATCCTATTCTTAAGAAAAGTTCAGTATCATTGAGATGAATTCTATAAATATATGTAATTAATGCCCACAGAATAAGACAAGAAATGTGAAACAACTTAGGATACAAATTCTAAATGACCATAAAAATGCAAGGGAACACTCAATATTTGAGCTAAGTGAGGGGTAAAAGAGAGGAGAGAGAACAATTCACACATTAAGTGCTGTGGGAAAGCTTCATGGAGGAGGCAGGTGCTTGAACCAGGAGTTGTTAGGGAGAGGAGGAAATTCCAAGTGAGATGGAAAGGTGTGAGCAACTGCAGAGAGATGGATCAGAGTTCAACCTGTTGGGACAGTGACCATGTTTCCTGACTAGAACATGGGTTCATTTTGGTAAACAGGGAGGAAATGGTGAGACTGAACCATAGAAGGCCGGAAAGAAAAAGAACACTCATTAGTGCTCATGAATAACAAGTTCACCTGTGTACTACAGCCTCTCTGTTATTCATTTTGCATACAGTGAACTCATGAAAACACCAAGGATTGCCCACCAGGACACTGAGGACACAACACCTTGTTACTGATAGGGATGAGATAGAACTTTTAGCCTTAGATATTAAGGGAGGACAATGTATTATAAGACTCTGATTCTCTTATAGAAACTCAGACTTCAGATGATGGAATTTCTTTGAACATATGATCCAACATTGTCATCTGCATGCTCATGATACTGGTATAAATTTGATTGCGAGAAAAACAACAGCTTGCAGTTTACCACATGACATCTTGGATCCTGTCTGATCATCAATAGTTTATACTCTGCAATCATTCCATGATCCACCTAGAAGTCATTCTCTCTGTATACATTTTACCTTCAGTCACAGCTCTTCCACTATCATTCAGAAGTTCATTGACATATGACTATGACATTGGTTTTACTTTAATTAACAGCTATTTAGAGTTTTCCCAGGTTTACTCATTGCAGAGATTACCTTGAGGTACCAATATTTTTTGACTTTATTGTTCCTCTTGTTTATAAAATCTCTTTACATAATTACCTGGCTGTGAGATTTAATTGGGTTTTTTTCTTTGTTCTTTTGTTTTTTGCATGGAAAGACTTTTACCAGAAACTAATTTTCCTTTAACATTGTCAAAGAAAAATAGTTAAAATACTCAGACAGAGGTTAAATACTTTATTCAATTCACTGCACAAAGAAGTCACTCAAATTTTAGCTCCTTAAATTGAAATTAGGTTTTAGAGTTTTTGTGGGTCAGAGAGAAGAGAGGGGTATATGACTGTGGCCTTGTCCAAGGTTGCAATTGTCTTTATCTGTAACTGCTCCTACACTTGTAGTTGAAATTGCTGGAAGATAATGCCAATTTTTATGCCCTTATTTTGAAATGGTTGATCATCACATTTTGGCAGTCTTCAGAGTAGTTCTTTGAAAACTATCTTTGTAAGCCTTGTGTGGGAGGGGGCAATAAAAAAGAAAGGAAAAAGAAAAATATCAGAGAGGGAGAAAAGGAATGAAGGTCTAAGTATGGAAAACTGGAGTCAGTTTTAATTTTTTAAACATCAAAACATAGGCAAAATATGTGATAAAAAAGTGATAGATCTGTTTTGTATATATTGTAAAGCTTTTAATGAAAAATATTTGTATCAATTATAGAAATAAAAATCTAAGATATGTATAAGGACATGAACAAAGAAGGAAAACAAATGTGACATAAAATGAAATATTTTAAAATAATATTTAGAATTACAGTAGTAATGTGTGCTCACTGGGAACAGTCTAAATCATTGAGAATATATATGACAACAGAGAAAAAGAGAGAGAATAAAATTGTAAGGCCCCTCCTCTATTTGTTCCTATTCATAATTCAATTCTTTTCTACCAGAAATAACTGAAGCTAGTAATAAGTGTCTTTCCAAATATCTTCCCTATATATTTACACACATATAAGAATGTATATGAGTCAGAGTAAGTTTGGGAGGGTGACTCTTAAATGCATATTGCTGAGTGAAAAACCAGTCTGAAAAGCCTACATACTATATGATTCCATTTGTATGATATTTTGGAAAAGGCAAGACTACAGAGATGGTGATTATATCAGTGGTTTCCAGAAATTTGTGGGGAGGAGTAGTAGAAGGTTGAATAGGTAAATTGTGGGAAACATGTTAAGATTATGAAATTAATGATACCACAGTATTATATGATACCATACCATAGTATTTGATACATGGCATCCAATCAAAATACATTAATCATTAACAATTAAATAAAAAACAAATCAATCAAAAAATTAAACTTTTGAATCTCTATTGCATTTATTGTATCTTTATTGTAATTAATCCCCTTATGCCCTCTCCCCCAGAAATCATCACACTGTTGTCCATGTCCATGAGTCTTTTTTCTTTTTTGCTCAAATTCTCCACCCCCCCTAGGCTCCCCCATCCTTGAGTGAACCTTAAGGTTCACTGCAATTTTTTGAAAAATTAATTAGGAAGTTGAAGGATTTTATCATGGAATTTAGATTGTGACTAAAGAATCAAACTGTATTGCAAATGTATGTTATTACCTCTCTGGGGTTAAGAAGAAAGGTGTTACTTAAGTAACTTTGGAAATTAATGGAGATTGCAAGACTAAAGACAAAAGGAACTGCACATATAAGCACTGTACTCTAGTTGATCAGCTTATTTCCTGTGGAGGCACATGTTAACAATTCTGAGACCATTACATACATGTGTACTGGGATTAAACAAATAAGTAAATGGATGGCAGATGAGAGAGCTAGGTTTCTCACTATATGAGTGGAAGTTTACAGATAAGCAAGGGCAGAAGGGTAGAACCATTTTATAAACAAATTAAAGTTGGAGACTTAAGTCTGAACTCTTGGGTACCTTAATATAGATACAGATGATTATGTATAAAAATGTGTACACATATGCATATATATATATATGCATGAGTAAGTCTGCATACAGGTATTTTCTTGCTCTGTCGGAGGGCACAGAAGTAGTGACCCAATGCTCCTTGGAGAAATGCTGACTCTAAGCTTTGGTTCAAGAATATACCAGTCATACAGTATGAAAAATAGAGACATTTATTGAAGAAGATACAAGATACAAGACACATTGTACATAGGACAATGATGCCTCAGTCCCCTTCAAAGTAGGCAGCTTGGGACCTCACATAGTTCTCTCAATTACCATCAGCTGCCCCATGGCATTTTCCTGAATCTTCATCAACAGTCTGAAATCCCTTCCCTTTCAATGGTGATTTTAGTTTTGGAAAAAGCCAGAAGTTGCAGGGCACCAAATCTGGGCTATAGGGGGGGCTCAGACCCCTGGGTGATTTGACATTTCACCAAAAAAAACACGCATAACATGTGATGCATGAGTGGGAGCACTGTCATGATGAAGCTGCCAATCACTGATTGCCCATAGCTTTGGCCTTCTGAATCATATGAATAGTTAACATGAAGGAATGTTCAATCTTAATGTAAACTTTGATAGAGATCCATTACTCTACTTGCTCCATCATTTTAAATGCAACAGCCATGCAGTACACATGCTCACTAAATGGCATCTAGTTCCCCCACTGACTAGTACAGGGAAGTCATCACTGAGCACATTCCAGTCCACCTCCTTGGCTGCCAGGTTACATCGATGTCACTTAAACCATTCTCGTTATATTAACAATGGTTGGACTTTCGCTGGACATATTCAGGCATGTGAGTATTTTTATACTAATTATTTTTATTGTATTTTACAAATAAATCAATACACAATGGATAGGTATTTTTTAAAATGGGCCTCAGGAGATAGCTTGAGAAACACATTTTAGAAAGTGATTGGGGACTTCCGGCCAAGATGGAGGCATAGGTAGACACACTGTGCCTCCTCGCGCAACCAAGATAGAGACAACAACAATTTAGAAACAGAATAACAACCAGAACTGACATAAAATTGATCTGAATGGAAGTCGGACAACCAAGAAGTTAAAATAGACACATTCATCCAGACCAGTAGGAGGGGCAGAGTCAGGCAGCCAGCCATGGGTCATGGTGTGGAGAGCAGAAAGCATTGGGACCTGGCGTGTAAGGCACCCCGGGCTCACAAGACTGCAGCGGGTAAACCCTGAGCACACAAGCGGCAGCTGGCAGACCCTGGCCAAGGGGTGGCAACCAGCAAACCCAGTGAGGTGGGGATTGTGAAGCAAGGCACTGCAAGCAACCCAGGATCACAGTGCTGGGAAATAGAGCCTTGGGGCAATGACTGAAAACACCTGTGGGGGTTGAGGTGCAGGGAGAGACTCCCAGCCTCATAGGAGAGGTCCTTGGAAGTCCCATGGTGTGCTCAAGCCCACCCACATGGGAATTGGCACCAGAGGGGCCCAGTTTGCTCAGGGGAAGCAGCGGAAGGGGCTGAGGTCCCACAGAGAGTGGAGCAAGTGCCATTGTTTCCTCTTGGACCCCGCCCCCACATGCAACATCACAACCCAGCAACTGGGGTGCCCCGCCCTGGTGAACACCTAAGGCTCCACCTCTCATACATAACAGGCATGACCAGACCAAAGGGGGGGGAGGATGGCTCAAACAGAATTGAAAGCCTTGCAATCAGTTTCTTTAAGCGACTGAGAGATAGCCAACCTATCAGATGCACAGTTCAAAGCACTGGTGATCAGGATGCTCATAGAACTGGTTGATTTTGATCACAAATTAGATGAATAAATGCAGACTACGATTAGAGAAATGAAGGAAAATGCACAGGGAATCAATAGGGATGGAAAGAAAACTAGGTTTCAAATCAATGGAAGGGACCAGAAGGAAGAAAGGAACAACCGAACAGAAGAGAATGAAGAAACAAAAATTTAAAAAAATGAGGAGAGGCTTAGGAACCTCCAGGACATCTTTAAACAATCCAACATCCTAATTATAGGGGTACCAGAAGGGGAAGGGGAAGAGCAACCAGTGGAAAACTTATTTGAACAAATAATAAGGAGAACTTCCACATTCTGGCAAAGGAAATAGACTTCCAGGAAGTCCAGGACGCTCAGAGAGTCCAAAGAAGTTGGACCCAAGGAGGAACACACCAAGGCACATCATAATTACATTAGCCAAGGTAAAAATGAAGGAGAGAATCCTAGAAGCAGCAAGAGACAAGGAGACAGTCACCTACAAAGGAGTTCCCATCAGAGTGTCAGCTGATTTCTCAAAAGAGACCTTACAGGCAAGAAGGGGCTGGAAAGAAGTATTCCAAGTCATGAAAGGCAAGGACCTACATCCCAGATTGCTCTACCCAGCAAAGCTTTCATTTAGCATCGAAGGGTAGATAAAGTGCTTTTCAGATAAGGTCAAGTTAAAGGAGTTCATCATCACCAAGCCCTTATTATATGAAATATTAAAGGGACTTATCTAAGAAAAAGAAGATAAAAAATATGTATAGTAAAATGACAGCAAACTCACAATTATTAACAACCACACCTAAAGTGAAAACAAAAATGAACTAAGCAAACAACTAGAACAGGAATAGAACCACAGAAATGGAGATCACATGGAGGGTTAGCAACAGGGGAGTAGGAGAAGGAGAGAGGGGGAAAAGGTATGGAGAATAAGTAGCATAGATGGTAAGTAGAAAATAGACAGGAGGAATAGTCAAGAATAGTATGGGAAATGTAGGAGCTAAAGAACTTATGACACATGGACATGAACTACAGGGGGGGAATGTGGGTGGGAGAGGGTGTGCAGGGTGGAGGGGAATGAAGGGGGGAAATGGGACAACTATAATAGCACAATCAATAAAATATATTTTAAAAAGAAAGTGATTGGACTTGTAATTAAATCTATTTTCATTATAAAATATATAACAATCTTCTCTGACACTCACTTATCACTAGCACTATTGTAGTTATAATTTATAATTTAAATCACTCTTAGATTTACAAATAATATGAAGAGAGAGTAAAAAGAGAAGAATTTTTCTAGAAATTCCTTGGTAAAAGTTGAAGGAAGAGGAGAAAATGGAAGGAGATAGAAGAGAATGTACATATACATGGAGAAAATGTAAATGGTGAGAGACAGAAACAAAGGAATGTGTTCGGGTAAAATCTCTGATGAAAAAGGTTGTGATGGCAATATATGATGAATGTTTCCTGATAATAGTAATTGGGAAAACTTTGGGGTTGTTTCCAAAATGAGATAAAAAGAGGAAAAAAATGAAGCAAGGTATATTCATTCACTTTTATGTATGGGCTATTTGCAAATCAGGTATTTATTGTTCAGGTTGTGTTTACATACGGTAAACTATAATAAAAAAGTTCTGTTACCACCCTGAGGGTGTGACCTCAGCCTCTGCCAGGCTTCAAATCACTGTCATCACCTCTCGCTGCTCCAAGCGGACCTGTAGGAGGACACAGATGGAGCCCTGGACTTTGTTTCACCAGATGAAATGTTGAAACCACTGGAGAGATCAGACAAGTATGCTGCAAATGAGAACATATATAACAGACAAATGGTGACCCAGAGTTTGCTAGATACATTGAGGGAAGTATGCAATGACGAAAGAGATTGTATTGCTGTTTTAGACAGAATTAGCAGATTAGCTGACAATCCAGAACCAACTATGAGAGCAGAGCTGATGGAACAGGTGCCTCATATTGCATTATTTTGTCAAGAAAACTGGCCTTCAATCCCATATGCTTTTTCCAAATACTTACTACCTAATGTGGTTAGATATCTCGCAGATCAGAATAATTAGGTAAGAAAAACAAGTTAGGCAGCTTTGCTGGCTCTGTTGGAGCAAGAGTTAACTGAGCAATTTGATGTGGAGACCAAGGTGTGCCCAGTGCTCATAGAGCTCACTGCCCCAAATAGCAATGACAATGTGAAAACAGAAGCTGTGACTATAATGTGCAAAATGGCTCCCGTAGTTGGAAAGGACATTACAGAGTATCTTATCTTCCCAAGGTTTTGTAAGATGTGCTGTGATCGGGGTATGTTTCACGTTCAAAAGGTCTGTGCTGCCAATTTTGGAGATATTTGCAGTGTAGTTTGCCAGCAAGCTACTGAGGAAATGTTGCTTCCCAGGTTTTTCCAACTTTGTTCTGATAACATATGGGGAATCCAGAAAGCTTGTGCTGAATGCTTCATGGAGGTTTCATGTGGGACATGCCAAGTAATCTGGCAGACTGAATTATCAGCGCGATTTATTTGATCAGTGATCCTTCATGTTGGCTTTGCCAAGCAGCTTTTCAGTCTCTGGGACCTTTCATATCTACTTTTGCTAACCCATCTAGCTTAGGCCAATATTTTAAAGAAGAAAACAAAAGTTCAAAAGCTATATCAGTAGAAGACAAAAATAGGATCAGAGATCAAGAAGTCCCAAAGGATGCATAAATCAGGCCAGAGAATATTCCTTCAGATCCCAATATTAGTAATTCCAGTGTCAATCTGGAAAACACTATGGAAGATCATGCCAACACTACTAGGAAATTTCCAGGTGAAATAAATGTTTCAGTGGACAGTTCTTTACTTTGTACTTTGTCCTCAGACTCTCATCAGGAAGCAGCTAGTAATGAGAATGATAAAAAACCTGGTAACTACAAATCTACATTACAGCCAGAGGTTGGCACCAGTTCACAACAGTCTGTTCTCTTAGATCAGGAATTATACAACTCCTTCCATTTCTGGAGGACTCCTCTTCCTGAAATAGATCTAGATATAGAGCTTGAGCAGAGCTCTGGGAATACACTCAACCCAGAGAGACCAGAAGAAACACCTGAAATAACCATACCGGGTTCTTCAAACATCACTATGACCACCAGAAAGGAGCTTGAAGAAATGATAGAAAATCTAGAACTGCATATTGATGATCAAGATGTTAGAGCACAAGTGGATGTGCTGTCTGCCACACCGCACTTCCAGTCTGGATGCTCACGAAGAGGCCAGTGATGCCGAGAAGAAAAGTGATGTGCAAGATGATCTGGGTGTCAGTGAGCTGCCAAACTGTAGAATAAATGATGATGCCTCCATGCCCTTAATCAGTGATGTTGAGGATATGGAGACCACCCATTGTTATATTCATAATGACTCAGACTTGAAAACCAGTAGTAGTTTTAGCCCTGATGAGGAAAGGAGATCTAAAGTATAAGACGTTGTGCCTCAGGCTCTATTAGATCAGTACTTGTCTATAACTGACCCTTCTCATGCACAGACAGTGGACACTGAAATTGCTAAACACTGTGCATATAGCTTCCCAGGGGTGGCCCTGACCCTCGGCAGGCAGAACTGGCACTGCCTGAGAGAGACTTATGAGACTCTGGCATCAGAACTTTAGCCTTCTCCATCCATGAGCTTACAGTTATTCTTGGAGATCAGCTGCAGACCTGGTTCCAACTTTTTTAAAAAGATTTTATTTATTTATTTTAGAGAGGGAAGGGAGGGAGAAAGAGAGATAGAAACATCAATGTGCGGTTGCTGGGGGTCATGGCCTGCAACCCAGGCATGTGCCCTGACTGGGAATCGAACCTGCGACACTTTGGTTCACAGCCCACACTCAATCCACTGAGCTACGCCGCCAGGGATGGTTCCAATTTTTTAAGGCTTTTTAAAAGACCTTTATGAGATCAGGATAGGTGTCCTTAAATGCTTGCATGATTTTCTGAAGCTTCTTCATATTGATAAAAGAAGAGAATATCTTTATCCGCTTCAGGAGTTTTTGGTGACAGATAATAGTAGAAATCAGTGCTTTTGAACTGAACTGGCTGAACAGCTGATTTTACTTCTAGAATTATATAGTACCAGAGATGTTTATGACTATTTACACCCCATTGCTCTGAATCTATGTGCAGATAAAGTTTCTTTTGTTCATTGGATTTCTTACAAGTTGGTCTGTGAGATGGTGAAGAAGCTGCCACCAGTGTTCGGGGTAGATTTCATCCATGAGCTTGTGGAATATTTTGGTGGATGTCCCAAGTGCTCTGGTCATCAAGCTTTTGTATATGTGTGCCAGACTGTCATTGAAGATGATTGCCTTCCAATGGACCAGTTACTGTGCAATACCTGATGCTATATTTGCTAACCTTAGCAAATGATAGGGTTCTAAATGTTTGAGTGCTTCTTGCAAAGACCTTAAGACAGACTCTACTAGAAAAAGACTATTTTCTAACCTCTGGCAGCTGTCCTCAGGAAGCTGTAGGACAAACCAGCATGGCTCTTCAGATGGATCGTGACAGTGATGTCAAGTACTTTGCAAGCATCCACCCTGCCAGTACCAAAATCTCTGAAGATGTTATGAGCACAGCTTCCTCAACCTACTAGAAAGTGTAAACCTCAGTGTCTTTCTTGCTTCCTAAGAAGCCGAGGTTCGACATGTGTGTATGTTAGGATGCTTTGGGGAGGAAGAGAGACCTTCCTCTCTTGCAGGCTTAATTGCACATACAAGTTGCCTACATCGACACCAGGGATTTTAACAGTCAAGAGAAAGTATGGTAAACACTATTATCTTATCTTGACTTTAAGGGAAAATAATTTCTCAGAGGATTATAATTGTCACCAAGGTCTTAAATCTTCTGTCTTCCTAAGTGAAACTTGAATTGGCAGAGCATTTTCCTTATGGAGGGGATGAGATTCCCAGAGACCTGGGTTGCTTTCTCCTGATTTTATTTAATGACTGATAGATGGAATTATAGCCAGAAGGTGGCTGTGAGCCAGGATATGAAAGAGACATTCAGTATTAGCCCTCGCTGTTCCTATGCAGGCAAGGACCTGTGCGGTTCTGTGTTTAGCCACCTGTCCAGCCCTAAATGTGAATAGTTTTGATATATATTAACAAAAAAGATTTTAAAAATTTCTCCTAAGGGCTTGATGCTAACACTAAAGTAGAATATGATTTTAACTCATAAATACAGCATTTTGCTGTACACATTTACAGAACATTTGCTGAGTTATCTCTTGTCCAATAAAATGTATTAATAAGATCTGTAAAAAAGAAAAAAAGTTCTGTTACCAAAAAAAAAAGTTCTGTTAATTAGAGCACCCTATTTTTAGGTAGATAGGTAGGTAGATACCAACCATTATGCAATCATGTTTTTAAAAAATGTTAAAATGTGCCCTGGCCAGGTAGTTCAGTTGGTTAGAGCATCATCCTGAGGCACCAAGGTTGCAGGTTTGATCCCCAGTCTGGACACATACAAGAGTCAACCAAGGAAATAATAAATAAGTGGAACAGCAAATCTGTTTCCCTCTCCCTCTCTGCTCTCTCCTATCTTCTCTCTCTCTCTCTCTCTCTCTCTCTCTCTCTCTCTCTCTCTCTCTCTCCCTCTCTCTCTCTCTCTCTCTCTTTCTCTCCTTCCTCTCTTGCTTTCAAAAACAATAAATTTTTTAAATGTTAAAATGTTAAAAAGAGATATAAAGTGTACTGAACTCATTTTCTTCCCATAACCAAAGAGAAACTAGACAGCATATATGAAACAACTGTTTTCAGACATTGGACAGTTGGTGGTGTGGGTTTATCATACTTAAACAAAGAAAGCAGGCAAGATAAGCTCTATGGTGATTTCCCCCCACAATCACCACAAGCTTCTTCAGAGGACCCATGTTTGCTTAGAGTTAAATCCTCAAGAAGTTTCTATGGGCAGCTCCAGTATTGCTAGCTTTACACCTCCAAACACAATTTATCCTAAAGGCTCTACACTTCCTCTAAACATGACTTGCTCACACAAATGAGACTTCCCTGCTCCTTTGCTAAAGGTTACTTTTATTACTGGGTACTCACCCGAGTCAAAAGAGTATATGAAGCTGGTCAATGCTAATGACCACTGTTTCATTCATTCAGCTTCTTTTTTGTTTGTTTGTTTCATGAATCTCCTGAATACTTAGCATGGGATTCCTTACAGAGAGCCTTGGGACCATTGGGGTGTCACCAAACCCCTTTCCAGGGGAAGCAGTCTGAGAATTGAAATGACTAAGCACCCTGGAGGTCTGACACTGGGGGACTCGCCCTCTTGATTGAGCTGTGCCAGCATCAGCAAGCCTCCTACCTTCTGAGCCTGCACTCGGACTCTCTGAGAAAAATTTTAATCTCCTCTACTTCTTCTCTTTCCATTTCTTCCCTCCAATCATTTCCCCATCTATTTCAATTAAAGGACCTAAGATTTAAATGAGAAGATTATTAAAAGATGTTTTATCTAGAGTATTCATGCCCACAAGCAATATTTTTACCCTAGTTGGAAAGAATATAATTCTTGGCTTCAAAAGAGGATATAAAACCTGCCTAGACTTTTATCAACCCAACTCCATACTCATACATTCTAGTTACTGAATGCTTATTTAATTGAAGAATATGCCTCCCTGAATCACTATGAGAGGCCTGATTGATAAAGAGCTATGAGCTCTTAAGAAGAAAAAGCAAAATTAAAAGTGTGGTGTCCAACTTCATGCCCATTAGGATGGCTACTATCAAAAAATAATAATAAAAAGTGTTAGCAATGATGTGGAGAAATTGAAATGCTTGTTCACCAATGGTAGGAATATAAAGTGGTACAGCCACTGTGGGGAACAAAGTGGTATTTCCTCAAAAAAATAAAAATAGAATTAGCATATGATCACATGATTCTATTTCTGGGTATGTGTCTAAAAGAATTAAAAGCAGGGTGTTGAAGAGGTATTTGTACACTGATATTCATAGCAGCATTAGTCACACAGTTAAAAGGTAGAATTTTTTATCTATGGAAAAATGGATTTAAAATGTGTTATATACATAGAGTGAAATATTATTCAGCCTTACAGAGACTTAAAGACAAAAAGACAAATACTGTATAATTCCATTTACATGTGGTACTGAGAGTAGTCAATTTCTTTTTTAAATCACTTTATTGTTGTTCAATTACAGTTGTCTGCATTTTCTCCCCACCACTCCTCCCCACCCTAGCCAAACCCACCTCCCTCCCTTGCTTCCACCCTCCTTCTTGGTTTTGCCCATGTGTCCTTTATAGTAGTTCCTAAAAACCCTTTTCCCCACTGTCCCCTCTCCCCTCCCCTCTGGCTACTGTTAGATTGTTCTTAATTTCAATATCTCTGGTTATATTTGGTTTGCATTTTTTCTTTTGTTGATTATGTTCCAGTTAAAGGTGAGATCATATGGTATTTGTCCCTCACTGCTTGGCTTATTTCACAAACTGGAGAGCATTATGCTAAAAGTAGTCAATTTCTTTGAGACTAAGTAGAATGGTGGCTTCCAGGAGCTGAGGGGATTGGGGAATGGGAAGTTATTATTTAATAGGTACAGTTTCAGTTTGCAAAAATGAAAAATTCTGGAGACAGGTGGTGGTGATGATTTCAGAACAATGCTAATATAGTTAATACCACTGAACTCTACACTTAAAAATTAAGATGACAAATGTTATGTTATATGCATTTTACCAACATTAAACTTTCTTATAGTGTGGTATTATTTTCAGTATTATGTAATTTTTGCAAATGGTTGGATTCCTATATTGCTAGAGACCAAGCAGATGTGATCTGGAGTGAACCTGTAAACAAGTGGAAGTTTTATGAATCTTCCAACATGTATAAGTAGAAACAAATACCCTACCAATTTATAGTCGCTGTGTGTTGTAAGATATTATGAGCACTTTAGAGGGAGAGAAAAATATACCAAACAAGAGCTCTGTGGGAGAGAGAGAGATGTTGAAAATGGGCTTAGGGAGTCCCATTAGAGCTGAGAGTTAGCTGTGTGCTTGGGCCTGTGAAGGGGGAATAACCCCCATGATGCAATGAAATATATGATGCAATGAAATATAGTTCTTGTAGCAACGATGCCCTCTTTTATCAAAAAGTGTAGAATGAATTTTTATGTATAATAATCAGAATAAAGTACAGTTGTAGGATCTTGGAGGAATTATCAGGTTGTTCCATATTTTGTTGTATTTAATATTTCAATATCTTTTTGTTTCTTAATTAGAATTTTGCATTCTCAAATTTAAACAAAGTTTTATTTCTTATTTACATACACTTATTTATTGATCCTTCCAGAAGGTAAAGTTGAAGATTCTTATTGGCAGCCTGCAGAGCACAAAAGCAATTATCTGTTATATATGATGCAAGTAGACTTCAGATTTAAGTCAAAGTGTTCTTGTGGTGCTATTGTTATACTCTTATTCTGTGTTCTGATTTCTCAGAACAAGAGCACAAAAATCATGGATGTTGGGGTTCAGGTGGCAATATTCTAGATATTCTAAAATGCTCTTGTGTATCCACAGTTCCTTACCATTCCTTCTTTCTCCTTTTGTTTTTCAAAAGCAGGACCTTTAATCTCTACTGCTATAATACCCATGATCACCTACTATAACTGAATGGTATAAACTTAGTCTCTGTGCTTTTAATTCAAGTAGCTAAGCTTATATTTAAAACTGCTATATACTAGGCACTGCTATCAAGGCAAAATGATGACACATTCTTTTCTAAAAGAATTACAATCAAATTTGGTGTAGAAACAAGCACATAAGCTAACAATGATAGAATTTCTGGAGAAACAGGAGACCAGCTTGCAGAATGCCTTGGGGATGCTTTGCTGGTACTTGGGGTAATTCTCCAAGCAGTGAAGGATAGGAGATAGAAGAGGAAAGTGACATGCTGAGCCTGAGTTTCTGAAGGTAACTCTGGGCAATGATCACAATGTAGAGGCAAGAGAAACTAGAGACCACACTTTGCACTGTAATTCAGCAGAAGGTGAGGGCCAGTACTATGGACAGAGATGTTGGCCATGAAATAGCAGAGCAAGATAAGAGGGTACCAAAGGAGGAGCACATGCCACAGCTCTAATATGGAAACTGGAAACTAACCCTGATTGTGCAGGGACCAGCTGTCTTCTGATGAATAGAACAGTTTGTGATATATGAAACATTTATCTTAACAACTTTTGAAAAGTGTCCTATCATTGTTCACATGCTTACATGCCCTGCCATTCCCAATTCTATTAGATTTCATAAGGAGTGTCATCTTCAGAGCCACCTACCAAATGCACCTGTGTCTGTCATTAGGAGATCTGGGCCTGGGGGTCCAAGGTAAACAAGGGATATTCCAAATGTACAGAAAAGAAAAGCTTTGTCTTTCTGCTTGTAAATAAGCAATAAATGACAATTTACTACTCCATAGTTGTATCACCATATACTTCTCAGGCAAACTGACATTTATTTAGAGACATTTAAGATAGTCTTTTATAAGTGCTTTTATTGATGGATAAATTTTGACAATATGGATATTTTTATTCAATAAATTGGGGCTAGGGCATCTGTAAAGACACTACAGTTGTATGGCAACCATCAAGAAAGAATAAAGTTTATAACTATCCAGTGATGCATCAACAACAAAGTAGAGCTTTTGCTCTCCCTTTTCCAGTTTCTGACTCTCCCTCCCCAGCCCAACCTTGCAACCTGGTAACATCTCACCAGTCCTTCAGGATTTCTCTTTTCTCTTATTTACTTATCTATTATTTTTGGATTGTCTCAATATACAGCATATTTCTTCCTGACTACCACCCGACATGCATCCCACCCACAAACAGAAAGTATTTCCATAACAGCTTGCTTTCACCAAACTAGCATATCACATCATTATAGTTAGATCAAGAGTGATTTCCGGGAGGGCAGGTATTATGGTGTTACCTTTTTTGTGTATTGCCAATATTGAGAAAAAATCCTGGATTATAGGAGGTTCACAGTAATAAGTAAATTTAAAAAATGGTTACATAATGCATAGCATCCTAGAATTAGAGTGCCATAAAAAATGTGAAATTTCAAGTACAAACTTCCCAGCTTACTTAGCAATTCTTCCTGTAGTATTCATACTCTTTGAAAAAAAAAGAGAGAGAGAGATCATTGCAATAGCATGGATGGACATGGAAAGTATTATGCTGAGTTAAAAAGGTCAGGCAGAGACAGACAAATTACTGTATAATTTCAATTATATGTGGAATCTAAAAAGCAAAATAAAGGAACAAATGAAATAGAAACATACTTATAAACAAAGTACATACTTATAAACAAACAAACATACTTATAAACAAATTGAGGGTTTCCAGAGGGGAGAGGGGTTGGGTTAAAAAGGTGAAAATTAAAAACTACAAATTGATAGTGACATAAAAATCCCAGCAATGTACTGTACAACATGGGGAATATAATCAATACTGTTATAATAACTATGTTCAGTGCTAGGTGGGTACTTGGAATATCAGGAGGACCACTTTGTAAAGTACATAATATGATTATCTAACCACTATGCTATACACCTGAAACTAATAGAAAATAATAATAAATGCAGACTGTAATTAAAAAATAAAATTGAAAAAATAAAAGAGGAAGGAAGAAAGAAATCTTGGACCTTACAATATTTGCATAGTCCTGTTAGAAAAACATTTATATAGGGTGCAGTAATCTTTCATTTTATAGTTTCTACCCATGCTTGTTAGTCCTTGCACTGATAGTAAAAAACGTAACACTGATTCCTCAGTGTTCTTATGGAAATGTGCAAAGATAGTTTGAAATAAGCTATGATACCATCTGTAAGGTATGGGGTATAGATGTGATAGGGTCTTCTATGAGGCACAGAGTTTATAAATGGCTGTGGAAACTACTAACTTGCTGATGGGTCAAAACAGGTGTTTTTAAACTAACAATTGATTAGGTTTATAGTGTATGTACCAGGTGTGGAGTGAAAACAGGGAGGACTTTGTAGCTGAAACATACTGCGTAGATTAATCCAAAGACTATTCAGCTTATCTGATTCTAAATCTGAAAGTTTTTGGCTCCATATACTTTATACAAGAAATTTACATTTTAATCTAGGACTGCAAAACAATATTCAGAATATTCTGCCATGCTAAGTGGAACATAACTCTTGTTATCAGGAACTTTTTTCCTTTCTAATACTAACTACGAAAAAAATCTGCTTGGACCTAGAAGAAAAGACCTATAATAAGAGCAAGTTCTAGTATAATTTATTTTTTCCAATAAAATTAAAGAAAATTTAATTTCTATATAGCTTTAAAATTTGTGTTCAGAAACTCACCCCAGAACTATACTTGTCTCGTAATAGAAAACAATACTAACTTGAAAGGTTTTACAAGCGAGGGACATTTAGTCTTGCAAGATTTCATAACTCAATCAAGAATGTAACCTAAAAGTCAAAGGAAGTTTACATATAAATTTTACAAATGATAAAAAGGTGTGAGACTCACATAACATATAAAAGTTTTATTCTTTTAGTAGAGTTCTTTCTTAGAAAAATTTATATTAAATTAATTTCTAAAAGAATCATATTTTATATAACTTCTCATATAATTAGATACACTCTGATTATATAGTAGAAGGAAGATTAAAAATTTCAGAATGTATGATGCTTTATAAAAGTATATTTCAAAGTAAATCATCAATTATATTTCAAAGTAAAACAATCAAATTTCCCATAAATAAAATTAGACAGAAATACTATATCTAACAGAAACTCTAATATACAATATCTGGCTTTTATGGCTGAATTGCATAACTGTTTCCAGTTTCAACATTTGCCCAATAATATCATCACTCAATGAACAGCTATGCTGAATCCTATATGTAAGGTAAATGGAGGCAGTCTGGTTTCCTCACCCAGATGTCTGGGGAACTAAGCAAAGCAGTTTCCCATAACCTTGAGAATGGGCCTGATAAGCACACTGGGTCCAATAAACTGTTCCCATAGCCTTGGGTGGGCTTGCATGTGTAGTATGAAGCTCTGTTACATAATATCTTTGGCATCCTGCCGGCTTTGTTAGTATCTAGTGTTTAAGGGGGTTGGGCTTCCCCACTGGGTTCCATGCAGGGAGACAGGTGACATGCAGTGTGATATGCAGCTTCCAGCGTGCATGGATTGCCCACTCTTGAATAAAGGCATGTCAAGCATTGCAATGGGTCCATGAATATTCTTCCATATGCCTGAATCTCATGGACCTGTCATGCCTTGAATGGTTGCAACATACTACCAAAAACAAAATATGTACTCATTTACCTGGTTTTAATACCATGTTACTACTTACCTGACATTTTGATAAAGCACAGTTTAAATAGAGCCAATTGACAATTAAAATGTAAATTTCTAATAGGTGTGCAAGGATTTAGTAGTAGCTAGATTTCTGAACCAATGTAAAGATCATCTGGCTAATATTGGCATTATATATATACATACACACATACTAACACACATATATGATTTGAAAAATATACATTATATATAAATACATATATTATTTAAGGATGTAGTTATATGTACAGAAAAGTAATAAAATATCTGGAATAAGATCAATTAACCTAGGAAGAGCTCATGAATGTACTAAAAACAAGATTTTTTTTTTCTTTTAGGGACACAGACCTTCGTATATCTTTTGAATATTTCTCTTTATTTTTAAACAGGTTGTTTGGTATCAAATCAGTAATTCAAACAGATTGTTCCAGAACATGGAAGATTGTGGCAAACCAAGACCTGTCGTGGCACCACCATGCCAACCCCATTCTGCTGCTAGTGATGTACTACACGCTGGCAACTTTGATCCGCATCTGGCTACAGGAACCTCTTGTAAGGAGAAGAAGGTTTTTGTGGTCTTGCCTGCAAAGTAACCTGGAAACTCCAGGTGAAATGGTTCATTCCCATTAACTGCTCATTAATCAATACTATATTCCAAAATAACTATAGTGTTCTACTGATAATATTTTTGACTCTATGAAAAGTACTAAGTACAAATATTATCAGAACAAAAACTAGCTTTCCTTTGATGTCAACACATTCTGAGAAAATACTGGGAGGTGATGAGGAAAATGAGAGTCATTTTTATTGAGCACATACCAATTGCCAGGCCATATGCTAGACTGTTTACATGCATTGTCTCTGTCAATCCACCACTTAACTCTGAAGAGCAGAAATTATGCCCATCTTAGAGGTGAGGAAAAAGAGGGTAGAGTGGTAAAATGGTCTGAAATCACATGCTTACTGAACAGTAGAAATCATTCAAACTAATGTTTGACAAGGTAGGGCCTTAGCTATTATATTTACCCTGTTATCACAGTGACTGGAGTTTTCCAAATTTCTCAGACCTTTAACCTCTAACCACTGATGGCATGATAAGACCTAAATATTTGTAAGAAGCCTAGTTGTTTTGATGTTTAAAACTACTTTGAGGGAGAAAATCCCTTTAATTAAACATTGCTTAATTGTACTTGTGCAGTACTAACAGTGACATTATACAGTATCTGTGAGGGAAAAATCCATTTAGAAAATGTTGAACTGCTTTTTCAGACATTGGTTTTATTATATTTTCAATTAGTGTGTGTGTGTGAATGTGTAATGCACAGTAGGAAAAAAGTTACTTTTGAAAGTGCTACTTAATATAAATGCTTCCTCTTTTCCCAAAACCATGGCTTTTGTGCAACTTTTTACAAATCTTGAATTTACTAGGCTGTCTTTTGACTGTTTGTGGGTTTTGTAGAAGTTAGACATTTTTATGGTAGATAAAAATGTTATCTAAAAAAAATTCAGTGGTAAGGCAGCTTATAGGTACATGAGAGGACAAGCGTTGGGTTGGCCTAAAAGTCCATTCTGTTTTTTCCATAAAATAAAGACACATTTTTTATTTTCACCAATGACTTTATTGATTTGGATAGTTTGAGTATGTGAGTTACCTGTGTGGTAGAACATTGATTGTTCTCAAGTAATGTCTCAATTTGATCACTATTGACTTCAACTGATCTATCCAACCTTTGAACATCATCCAGCAAGAAATCTCCGGCATGAAGCCTCACAAACCACTTTTGACATGTTCAGTCAGGCACAGCACCTTCAGCATACATGGTACAAATTGTTTTTTGTGTTTCAGTTGTGTTTTTACCTTCCTTAAAATAATAAATCATATGCTGAAAATGTTGCTTATTTTATAACATCTTCAACATTAAAATGGCTACATAAAAATTCACCAATTTTGATAAGTTTTTTTCATGCACACTGTCACAGTACAATTTAACAAAATTGTTTCAAGTGAAGTTAAAGACAACTAATCACCACTAGAGCCATCTTATGGGAAAAAACAAATGAACTTTTTGGTCAACCCAATAGTATGGACAGGGTTGTCACACCTTTCATCTACCACCTGCCAGGGGAGGAGTCCACAGGTTAGAAGCAACTTCTAATGAGCACAGCTGTACTGAAGTTTCTGCAATCCAGTCACACCTCTTCTTGTATCACTTCTAGGTGAGGGCCCTTATTGCCTACTTTCCCCTTTTCTGTCTTCACACCCACAAATTAACCCACTCATTCATTCACTCAGTCGATCAAAGAGTCCTAAGTACAAATACTATCAGAACAAAATCTCTCAACAAACATGTATGGAAAGCCAACTGTCTCAGATTCTAACCTGGGGGTTAGGCATAGAGTACCAACCCATAGCCATGACACACAGGAACTATACATTCTACAAGAGAAAGAGTCCAACAAAGTAAGTGGGATCTGAGCCAGATAGTACAATGACACTGGGTGAAATATATGTGTCCATCCACCCCTGGCAAGAATGCCACCCAAGACGTGGGGCTCTATCCTATCCTCCCTCCTGTGTGAAACCTTTCAGGGGATGGGGACCATGGAGGCCATCCATGTACACAGTGTTCTTGTGTATCACCTGTCTTTGGGGCCCACTGACGGCAGTTACATAGTAACAAAATGCTTTCTGGAGCCCTAGGGAATCCAAATTATTATCTGTTACATGTTTATCCAATTCCCTCCTAAAATTTAAGTGTGCCCATAAAATCCTTTAAAGTGTTTATTGTGTTTACTTCCACCACAAAGCCACTTACAAAACCACATACATATCTTGCAGATATGTCTATATGCAAGAGTAAAAACATGAACAAAAGAAATCAAGATATATTATAAGAACAACTTCTGAACACTGTTTTACTTTAAGGTATTTGAGTTAATAAGAGTTCTAAGTGTCCTTAGCTTTCTCCGACATCTCAGGCAGACTCCCAGAATGACAGGCCACTTTGGCTGTCATGTTGCCACAGGGTTGAAGACTGTTATAGCCCCTCAGTCGAATGAGTCATTGGGCTTCCTTAACTACAGGGCATCTGGGGACAATGGAAGGCAGCTAGGAAGACAATCTAAGTCACAGCCCACACAGTTAATAGCAGTGTTACAAATCATAGTGGCTGTCTGGGAAGCTCTTTATCTACCCTGTAATTCTAAATGATGTCTTTGCTGGGTAGAGCAATCATGACTGTATGTCCCTGCTTTTCATGACTTTGAATATTTCTTGCCAACCCCTTCTTGCCTGCAGTTTATTTTGAGAAATTAGCTGACAATCTCATGGGAACTCCACTGTAGGTAACTTACTGCTTTTCTCTTGTTGCTTTTAAGATTCTCTTTATCTTTAACCTTTGGCATTTTAATTATGGTGCATCTTGGAGTGGGCCTCTTTACATCTATCTTATTTGGGACTTTATATGCTTCCTGGACTTGCATGTTTATTTCTTTCACCAAATTAGGGAAATTTTCTTTCATTGTTTTTTCCAAATAGATTTTCAACTTCTTGCTCTTTCTCTTCTCTTTCTGGTACTCATATGATGCAAATGTGGAACTAAAGGAGTTCATCTTCACCAGACCATTATTATATGAAATGTTAAAGGGACTTATTTAAGAAAAAGAAGATAATTGTGAACAATAAAATGGCAATAAGTACATATCTATCAACAACTGAATCTAAAAAACAAACTAAGCCAACAAGAAGAATAGACACAGAATCACAGATACAGAGAGCATTTTGTTAATTGCCAGATGGGAGGAGGGTATGGAAGAATGGGTAAAGAGGTGAAGGGATTAAGGAGTACAAATAGGTAGCTACAAAATACCCATGGGAATATAAAGTACAGTATAGGAAATCAAGTAGCCAAAGAATTTGTACTCATGACCCATGGACATAAACAATGACGTGGGGATTTGCCTGAGGGAGTGGGGGGTGCTGGGTTGAGGGGAGCACTGGGGGAAAATTGAAACAATTGCAATAGCATAAAATTGTGATCAATAAAATATAATTAAAACAAAATCACAGTGGCTGAAGGGGTATGTCTCATGGAGGTAGTGATAGAAGACAGGTGGCTGACTATATTATATTATAGTTCCAGATGACTGGAACATCATGAAAAATGCCAGCCAACAAATGTTAGTTCTGCAGTAAAAGTCTACAACACATTTCAAAAAGATGGAAAACTAGGTGTCAAGACTTAAATGGAATGTATGGACTCCTATCTGGCAAGTGTGAATTCCCACCCAGCATGTCAGAGTGTCTCCATGGGTGCTAGCTCCTGGCACACTGGAAAGCAGGAACTGGGTTGTAAGACTATGTCCCCTCCTTCTGCTCAATATCAGTGGTGTGTTAATGTCCTTTCTATTGGCCTCTTTGTTGAAAAACCAAATCAACTCACTCAAAAGCATTCCATTCCTTATACCCTTTCTTTATCATCTCTTCCAGATCAATTGTCTAATTTAAGCCAATGTCTTATTAGGCAAGGCCACAGTTTTGTGCATAAGACGTATTCTTGCTTATTATTGTGAGTAAGCTCTAGATGGTTCTGCCTTTAATAAGTTTCTTCTTAATTAAAGATTTTCCATGGCTGAGTTACATGGTTAACTGTGCACTTTTGTTTGAAAGCTCTTCCTCTAAGAACCATTTGCATAGCTGCTTCCTAGTGTTTAGAAGGCTGTTTAAATATCCACACATTGAGAGGCTGTAGATATTTAACATTAGAGTATATTCCTATAATTTATGGGGTTTAATAGCAATCAGGAACATGTAATAGTGATGAGCTTAGCATTTAAAGAACAGCAATTTTTGTCACTTTTAAAGTATCCTGATAACATCTTGTTTATTGTATACACTGATTTAAAAAAATAATCACATTGAAGCAAAGATGAAAAGTTTCACTGGTCACCCAGTTTGTTGAGGGAACTGCTCTGGGAAACAGGGCTAGTCCTGTGGGTTATTGTGTGTCTCAGGTGCAGGATGAGAGGACCAAGGAAGAGGACAGAGCCCTGGCTTGCAGCCCCATCCAAATAACAGCTGAGAGGAGGCGGAGCCTGTGGTATGCAACCCATTACCCAACCGACGAGAGAAAGGTAAGGAACTAAGAAAGGACTTTTTATTTCCTACTTTAGCTTGCTATTTGTATATTACATTGCTGAATATAAGCCATATAATATCATATGCAAACTCAAATTGCTCAGTTTATAGAAAGGGTTTGATTTTGAAGTCTTTGCACCAGTAAGCTTTATTCAATGGGGGAACCCAGTGCGTCCAAATAATTTACCATGGCTCCATCATACCCTGTGAAAGACTGTTTTGTATTTCAGTACTTTCTAGTGAAGTCACTTAACCCTAAAGAAAAAGAATGTTCTTAGTTTTTTTAAAAAATGGATTCAAAATAAACAAAAAATAACAAAATAACCTGTTAGTACTGGGTGGTGAAAGTCTTAGTGTTCAAATACATTGCAGAAAACATTTTCACTGTTAATTAGTCAGCTACAATAATAACTCAATAAACCACTTAGAGAAAATCAAACCAATCTATATGAATACAATCAAGTATCTCTTACTACTTTGAACCAGCAGTATGGACTGACAAGGAAAAGTGAGTCACAATTGGGTAATTCATTAACGTTTGGATCACATAATAACCATTTTGAACTCAACTGAGTCAGTGCTATAGGCTTGTTAAAATACCCATTTACAATGTTCTAAAGACAAATAATCTTATGTTTCTTAGATGGGTCAGCATTTTGCTTTGCAGCATGTTAAGAGAATTAAGAAGTCTATTCTCTGATTTATTTGGTGGCAGGTGAGGTTTTCTAAGACACATGGTCTTATTCTGAGCATGGCCATCCTGTGCTGAGAGTGGGTAGAACAATGAATGCACTGTCTTAGGAAGCTGATGACGATGTGGAGCAGATGTGGTGCCCTAAGATGTCTGAGGACTTCCAGGGGCCCTTTTCTCTCTCTTTACACCATGTTTCAAATGATGCTGCCCATTGCACTAAATAATGATATCAACAAAGGATAGCAAAGTAGTTTCCAAAGTGAGATCTGTGCACCTCTAGGAATTCCCGAGACCACTACAGCAATCAACAAGCACAAAACTATTTTTTGTAATAATTTGTAAAATATTTACCTTTTGTTGCGCTCACATTTTCCCTGATAGTGCAAAGGAAGTGGCATGAACCCCTAGAGTGATGATAAACTCTTTGTGACCACACACTCACAGGAAACAAAGTAGAAAGGCCAGTTCCACTCAAGTGTATCTTTGATGAACTAAAAATAGTTACTAACTTTCTTAAATCTCAACCATAGAGCACATGTCTTTTTAATACTCTGTATGACAAATAGGAAGTCTACACAAAGTGCTACATACTAAAGTATGACAACTGTGTCTATGGAAAACGCTTGGTCAGTCATGAGAAGTGTGGGCTGAACTAGCCCTTTTCTACCGAACACCAGGTCTACATGAAAGAGCAGCTGATAGATTATGGTTACTCAGGTGTGGGTATTTGGCAGGCAATTACTGGTAAATAAATTAATGGAGTCCATCATTTCAAGGCATCAATTCACAGCATTTCTTGCTAATGATAAAATTTGAACTTTTGAATGAATATTCAAATATTGGAAAATTTTAGAAAGCTTGAAAACTTCCCAATACTTAGTATGACTCACTGAAGCAAGTCACCAACCCATGATATTACAATGCACAGTGAAAGATCCATACAAGGTACAAGATACAGGCATGCCTTGCTTTATTGTGCTTTGCCATATTGTGCTTCATAGATGTGTGGGGTTGTTTTACAAAATGAAAGCAAGACCCTCCCTCACAAAAAAGATGTTGTCCTGCTTTACGTCAATACTTGCTTGATTGCAGTGGTCTGAAACCAAACCCACAATATCTCCAAGGTGTGCCTATGTATCAACCATATTTGATAAACAGACTGGAAAGTTCTTTGATCTTGTTTCAGATTTCACATTGCAACTAATCTTCAAGTTCCTACCACTTGCTGAGTTTGGTGTAGTAGCAAAGAAAACTATACATAATTATCTGGATAGACTACTGAAATACTTCCTTTTCCAACTGCATACCTCAGTGAACCAGATTTTCTTCATGTACTTCAACCAAAACAACATATCACAACAGACTGAGTGAAGAAACAGATATGAGAATCCAGCTACCTCCTTTTAAGTCAGACTTTAAAAAGATACACAAAAGCCAAAAACAATGCTTCTCTTTCCTGTATTTTTTAAATATAGCTATTTGAATAAAATTTGTGTTAATTTATAATGGCTATTTAATTTTTAATGAACTGAATATTATTAAATGCCTCAGTTTTAAAAATAGGACCCACATAAATTAAAACACTTTGGGACCCCCAGTGATTTGTAAGAATGTAAATGAGTCCTGACTTAAAGATCTGGGGGACCCTGTTGCACTGACACAGCAAATGCTTATTATTTAGGGGGAGTGCAAACCATCTGGCATTAATATAGTTAAAACATGTAGTCATATAGTAATTATTTTGTTGTGCTCAGCATGAAAATCTTAAAATAATATTAAACCACAAAATAATTTTTCTTTACTATGAAACTTCTATTTCTTGAAAAGTGAACACTCAGAATTCTGCAGATATGTCAAAGGATCCTAGGAATATAAAATCAAGCAGTTTAATCTATTAAGAACAAAACACTTGAAAAATATAATAAACTTTTGTAGTGATACAGTTTATCACTGCTATTTGCTATTTTAATTGAAAGTTAGCACTGGCCCTGGCTGAGTAGCTCAGTTGGTTAGAGCACTGTCCTGATACACCAAGGCTGTGGGCTCGACAACTCGTCAGGGCACATACAAGAAGTAACCAAAAAGTCCCTAAAAAGTAGAACAACAAAATCAATGCTTCTCTTTCTCTCTCTCTCTCTCCCTCCCTCCCTCCCTCCTCACTTCTCTCTTTCTAAAATCAATAAATAAAAATTCTTTTTAAAAAATTTTGTATAAGAAAAGTTAACATCAGAAACTAGAAAATGGTTATAATATAATAAACAGCAACATCCTGTTCAATTATTTGTCCCTTTATATATTGCATGGCAATGTTAACATACTGGCATGAAGCTACTTTAAGAGAATGGACCTGTGTATGGTAAAAAGATATGTGTGTGTGTGTGTGTGTGTGTGTGTGTGTGTGTGTGTATCAATATTACAGTGCTTTTGGCTTATATATTAACATGCTGTCCTGCATTGCTTTTTGCAGCTTTTATCCATGACCCAAGATGACTACAAACCATCTGATGTTAGTATATCCTTAGATTATTATTTATATGTGCATAAGTAATATAAAAGTAACATAAATGGAATTGTCTCCTTTGAGTATTTTTTAATTACTTTATTGTTGTTCAGTTATAGTTGTCTGTATTTTCTCCCCACCCCCTCCAAATCCACCTCCCACCCTTGCTTCCACCTTCCCCCTTGGTTTTGTCCATGTGTCTTTGATAGTAGTTCCTCTGAATGTGTTTTAATGATCTAAAATTTTTCTGTTTTTAAATAATTATTTTGTAGAAATTAAATCCTTTTTTTGCTATTAAAACAGTGATCATATGAGCTCAAGTATAATCATACAGAATGCATTTAAATTTTTTAAAAAGCTGTGTTGGAGGGTTTTCTAAAATCATTTTTCTCTGAAGACATGTGTATTACCTAATTTGAATAGGAACTCTTATATGTCCACGGACACAGAGACACATATATATATATATGTGTATGTATGTTTATATGTATGTTTTTAAAATTGTAAAGCCAAAAAAAAGAAAAAGAAAGAAATTGTACTTAGTATATGACATGCTACAATAAGGGAATTACAAACTGGCAGCACCAGGTAGAGATGCCCAGAGGGGGTCCATCGAAGCTGATACCTGCTGCATTAGTCCTGTGCAGAACCCATGAGAGTAGAACCAGGAGGGCCCAGGGCGATAAGACCCAGGAAAAGTCTGGAGTTCCTTATAGTGGGAGGGCAAACTGAGAGGACAGCCATGAGGCTGTTGATCAGAGGCTGACAATATCAGACTGGGTATGAAGCCTCAGTCAGCCTTTCCAGAGTGCAGACTTCATAGTGAGAACAGAGGGTGTCTCACATGGTGTTTAGCACAGGTGGGACAAGATCAAATTTACATTGTATTGTGATATCTCCATGTAGGATAGGTCTGGAGGGGAAACAGACATGATTTCTTCTTGCTAAACTGGATATAGACTAAGTGGTTCAGCTATCAGTTTCTTCACTGTTGAGTTACGTGTTAGGGCAAGGGAAGGAGGCAGTATGTCCATATCAAAAAGACAGATGCTGTCACAGGTGTGCCTTTGTCCCTCACTCCCCACAGGGTCTCCTGGTGACTGTGAATGGCAATCCTGTAGATTACCACACTATCCACCCCAGCCTTCCCATCGAGAATGGCCCTGCCAAAGCTGAGCTCTACTCCACCCCGCAGTACCGGTGGGAGCTCTCAGGTGACTCCGTAGGTAAGGAGCCAACTCTGCAGGGTTTGGTCATACCCAGGGTTTTAGCTTCTTTCAGGCACAAATTTAGTCTGGCAGCTCTGTCTTTTATTCATTATTCACTTGATTTGGTTCTTTTTTCTTTTTTTTTTCTAATAAGTGTTGTCCTCCATACTTAATAATTAATTTCATTTCCTTAAGTTCTTCCTATATTCTGTGCCAACATATCACTATATGTGTTCTATCCTTGTCTATAAAATAAGAGGCATAATTAGGGCAGACTTTGAAAAATAAAAGGTAAAAAATTATTTTTAAGGGTGTCAGTGTGTGTGTGTGTGTGTGTGTGTGTGTGTGTGTGTGTGTGTGTGTGTTTGTATCTTTCCATAGTTTGATAATGTAATTGTGGTCAATAGTTTTATAAGTTAATGGATGAATGTTTTCAGAAAAAGTTATTTTTGTTTATTAAAAAGAGGAGAGGGTTAAAACTTGTATACAGCCTTTTCCCCTTTTTTTCTCAGTTTATTACATGGAGGGAAAGCAGACTGTTACTAGAGATGACAAACTGGTAGCTTGGAATAGAGGAGATCTTATCCTCAGACGTGGGTTTTGGGCCTCCATAGCATTTTCTTTTAAAAAACTAAATAGTAACCAATGTTTTTAAAGCTGCATCTTTAACCTATAAATGGAAACTTCTAGAATCCCTTGAAGAATATAAATATCTGGCAACCTAGTCACTTCTTTCTGCAAGGCTGAAGTTGACCTGACCACTGTTGTTGTTGCTCTGTCAGAGACCAGCCACTCCCCAATTCATAAAGACAAAATTAGCTAAGTTTATTATTGAGTGGGGGAAAAGGCAGAATACATGCAGATAGCAGCAAAGTAGCTACAAAATTATAGTGGATTTTTCTCTATATTTTTATGGAATTAAAGATAGAGTTGTTATACATTAAACTACCTTTAGTAAACAACTAGCAACCATCCAATCTGTATTATCAATACATTGAGCTGACTGCCATGTCCTTTTCTTCTTAATTCTTTATCGGGTTTATTCTAATCCTCTGTTCTTCATAGTTCTTTATCAATACTTAATGCAGTTGCCTCTGACAGCATTCCACATGGTTAGCAATATATATGGTTAGTCTCATTAGCCAACATTCTTCAGTAAGGTCAGATCAAGTTCAATTCTCCCACCCCAACCTGATCCTCCCCACACACACCCAGCCCCAGTTGGTACCTGCTCTCCCTACAGAGCACCAGATTCTACTGGCTATTTGCCCATTTCTGCTTCCTACATACATGTGTTTCAATTTGCAACTTGGGCTTAAATGGAGGTTTTCACTTGCTGAATGTCTCAGGAAATACATTACTTTCCAAAATATGGTCTTCAGATCTTCAGCATTAGAATAAAAAAGGGTGAGCCCAAAAACCAGCATTTGTGACTTCTGAAGTTTGAGACATTCAGGTCACAGCTAATATCCTTCTATTTACAGATTACTTAACGTGAAAAGGTACAGAATTTTGACTGTTTACATAGCAAACCCATATAATACTGAAATCATAAACTGAATTTTCAAAAGCAAAACAAAAAGTTATTTTTATTTGAATCTATATATATGCAAAAAAAGTTATCACCAGAGAAATAGCATGCCAGTAATTGTAAAATCCATCATATTTAGTTTTTTCAACTCTGACTCTGCTCCGTGGCCTTTGCCAATAAACCCTAGGCTCAGCCCACCACAGCACTGGAGGGATGACTTCTGCAAGAAGAAATACTGCTGCCTCCCTTAGAGGTTCACTTCTATGCTTAATGGCTAATAGTTCTCTGTAGTTTGTGCTTCTTCTTCATGGTGCTAAGCAACTCCCTCAATGGGATGCAACCAGTTTGTACGTAGTCTACTTTAATTGAAGACAGAAAGGATATTTTACTCAGTATGTCACTCATTATGTCATCTGTGAAATAAAAATAGCTTTTCTGACAACTATACGAGGGTCACTTGTCTCTTTAACTCAGCAAACACCCCCAAACTTTCTCTCTCTTGCTTTTACTTGATATGTTCATTATGACTTTTCTGCCTAGCATTACCTAAAAGGAAACTGTGGGCTACTATGTTCACTCTGGCAAAGTGGGTGGTTGGTTTTCTGTGTCCATACTCCATATACTCTTGGTATTAGTTTTCTGTTATTGAGTAGTAAACTTAGTAGGCAAAAAAGGACATATCACATGAATAGTAGGAGTACCTACATGGAAAATCAGAGGAAAAAAACAAACAGTAAATACTAAAAATTTCAAGAAAACTTTCTTGGATCAAAAAATAAAATTGAAATCATATATTGAAAGAGAATACTATATAGCTGATAGTATTGACCTTGACCAAGACACATTCCAGTAAAATCACTGTACTTTAAAGAAAAATAAACAAAAGTTGGGTAACTAGGCTGAAAAAGTTATTTCATGAAGAAAGAACTTAGATTGTCATCAGATTTTTTTGAAAGCAACACTTTATGGTAGAAGAAAATGGAGCCACATATTTAAGATACTCAAGGAAAGAAAACAATAACCAAGGATTTTATATCCATCAAAACTGAATTTCAAATACAAGGGGTACAAACTGTTAACAACATTTAATAATTCAAGGAATGTTGTTTTCATTAATCTTCTCTGAAAAATCTATTAGAAATGAGCTTCAGACGATAAAAAAAGAATAAAGAGATATCAAAAAAACCTTAGTGGTTTAAAACAACAATGTCCCACAGTTTTTGTGGGTAAGTAAGGAATCAGCTGTGACTAAGCTGATATTATCTGTCTCAGGGTCTCTCCTGAAGCTGCAGTGCAGCCACTGACCAAGTCTGCAGTCCCATCCAAGGGCTTGCCTGAGGCCAGTCTGCTTCCATGACCATTCACATGGCTATTGGCCAGTCTCAAGCCTTTGCTGACATCTAGCCAGAGACAGCAGTTCCTTGCCACCAGGACCATCCATAGAGCAGTTTACAACATGGCAGCTGGCTTCTCTCAGAACGAGTAAAAGAATGAGAAAAAGGGCTCAAGGCGAAAGCCTCAGTCATTTTTAACTCAATCTTGGAAGTAGTATTCCATTCCTTCTCAACTATTCTATTCTTTAGAAGCCCATCAAAGGTCTCCCACCCCACAGTCAAGAGAGAGAGAGTTACACAGGATATGAATACCAGGAGGTGGGATCATTGGTAATGATCTTAGAAGCCTCCCTGCACACTCTCTTAAATCGAAATTTTCTTCCTGTAATTTCTGAGTGCCAGGCCCCATGACATTTACCAAGCAGAACTTAATGATTATGTTTGAATTATAAGGGCTTTGTAAATTGGAAATAATCTCTGAAGTCTTAAATAAAAGACCATGCTAAAGCCATACATGAGCTGCATGGCTTGAGACATTTATAGAAAAGTTATATATTTGCATAAATAGTTATATAAAATATTTGCCTATCTAGGAAAAAAAGAAGAAGAGGATGAGAAACAAGAATTTGAACAGGAAAGGATCCACAAGGAAAAAACAAGTGCGAGAGTTCACGCCATGGTCTCTGTGTTCCAGTTCATTATGAAACAAAGCTACATCTGTGCCCTTATTGCTATGATGGTATGTATGAGAGGCCACAGCACATGTGCTGGAGAAATGGTGTACCTAGCCCCACTGGATGGAAGCTCCACCATCCTCTCATGAACAGCAGAAATACATTAATCTTCCCAATGTTGTGTCAGATAATGTTTGTTTATATCAATTTTTCATGGGATTTTTATATCAATAGATTTCAAAACATGTCTTCTTCTACTCAGCCTCTTTTTAAATATTAACACATTTCTCCAAGTTAACCTATCAAGTCAGAGTATTTTGGCAATTTAAAGGACCCTTATTTTGGCAATCTAAAAGGACATATTGAGTAGTTTTTCTAAGTGACATGGAAGCTGTTCAAGATCAACATAAATTGCTTTTATTTCTTTCAGACAGCAAGAATTCACATCTTAGACTTGCATGAGACATTTTTGTATCCCAGCTGTAATAAATTTTAGCAACATGAACATCAAACAACCAGAGTTCCCAAGAGCTTTTTCTATTGTGAGCACTCAGTATATGCATGTTTCTACTCCCCCCTAGGTACATCCTCCATCTCTAGCATCACAGCTTCAAAAACAGTTTTTTGGCCCATACATAGATGATAGCAGAAAGTCTAATTTCTACCCTTCCTAAAAACAAGCTTTCATGGGAAATCTAATTTGTTTCCAAGAGATCTAATACTTACTTAGCACATAACTCTTCCAAATTATGTGGTCACTGGTGAGATCTCATGGACATCTTTGATAGTGAAAAATGAAAATATTTTATGACTGTAGGAGGGGAAATATCTAAATACAATTTCCTCAGTCACTCATTCAAGATATTTCTGAACTTCAGCTTTTAGTAAGGACCACTGCAGTATCTGAGGGCTGGGAAACAGAAAGCTCCACAAAATTAAAAATTCTTTTGGCAATTACAAACTCTATTCTCTAAACAATATTAATTTTGTGCTCTTTGGGTACTTTTTAATATTTTCTATACCTTGATCTCTACAGCAAAATTTTTATTTTAAAATATCAAACATATATAAATGCAACTTAACAAACCAGATTCTTAAATCAAAAAGGTATATATTTCTTTTCCTGTCTTTATAAAAGTCAGCCGGTTAAGTTTGATTCATTTTAGTAAAATAATTAGGGCTTTAACATTTAAGACATGCCCTTACCTGGAGTGATTTCTGTTGCTTTAGTGGAGCCACACTATTAATGTTTTAGAAGTGCTTGCCTTCCGTGGAAGCCCCCTACTGCAGCAGACATTTAATCACAGACAGAAAGAGAAGTCCCAGGAAGCCAAGTCTGTCAGAACAATACATATATTTATTCAAAAATACAATACAAATATACTAAGCTCTCAGGAAATCCAGACACTGAACATAGGAAGCAACATAATGCAGAGTCTGTTCCCAAATTCTACAACTGAGAAGCATATGTAACCTAGGCATTAAAGAGGAAAAAAGTTTTAAAAAAATCCACATCAGTAGTCTTTCTCCCTCATTCACTCTCACCTTCCCAAATAAGAATAGAGTGCAGCGGGGAGGAGGGTGGGAAATCCACTGAAATTATAGTATCTGTGAAGTTCAGTTTCCTGGGTCACAAACACACATACAAATGGTAGTCATATTTGCATTTCATACTGGGATTAATGCATTAAATACATTAGTTAAATCAAATGCATTAAACGTTACCCAAATTTTGATAAACTCTATTTCCAAAAGTAATATTCTCATGAAAATAATTCAGACTTGATCAAAGTTGTCAATCACTAATTTTAATAAAAGATTTTTAATTTTCAGTTTATACCTATTTGTTTCAACCAACAATTTTAAATAATTTAGGACAAATTTGCAAATTGCTGAGGGGAAATATTTGTTTGTTTGATACTGATTTCCTTTATCTAAAAATACTTAACCTTCTGTCCAGAAGCAAAACAGACTTGTAAAATATTTTAGATGTTAAAACTAACTTGATAATTAATTATATTCAGGAATACGATTGGTTACAATTAGCCCCCCAAATAGCTACAAAATATTGTTAAAGATCCTCACAAAAAATAATTTATCAGAGATTATGGTAAAACATGCTAGATTTCTTGAAGTTAATAATATTCATGAGCCTGATTTTTACATTGTTCTGATAACTGCCCTGTGAGTTACATTTCTGATTCTAAGGTGAAGAAATTAAGAAGTACAAATTGGTAGTTACAAAACAGTCATAGGATATAAAATACAACATAAGGAACATTGTCGATGCATGGTGTTACATGGGTACAAGACTTATTTCAAGGAATCACTTCATAAGTTATATAAATATCTAACCATTATGCTATATACCTGAAAGTAAAATATATTGAATGTTTACTGTAACTGAATTTTTTTTAATTTAAAAAAATAAGAAAGCTTAATGTGAATGGAAGGTGTATGATTTGCCCAAATGGTGTGAGGGCTCTTTAGCCCCACCCCTTACAGGACAGAAGCTGAGGCTGGTTTTTAAATTAACAGGCTTTATTGTTTGGAGTGTGCAGAAGCTTAACACATGACTTCCTTATGTACATTTCCTAATTTCTATCATGTGTCTCTTCTTGGATCATCTAAGAATGATCTCTGAAGCACAATAAGCATGCTTGCCCTGGTGATTCCCGCAGTGACCATTTTTGAGCCCAGCTGTGGGCCACATTCAGCAGTCTTAAATAACTGCTGACTCCAAGCTAGTTTGCAAAAAGAGGGGAGAAAGCACTTACAGTTGCTTTTAATACTGCAAAGTAAGTTAGAGATGAAGACCTTTGAGGCTACAGGGAAAAGGACATGAAATAAAGACCCCTTTGCCTTTAACTCTATTCCCTATAGGAAGTTAAAAAACTATGTTCTCAGCAAAATCTTTCCCTTCTCTACCCTCTCTATGCCACGGGTTGAGAACTCTCTCTATGCTTCAGCACAACTCTCTCCTCTCCCTAGTTTCAGTATTATTGACTTTTTCTTTATATGTAATGTTTAAAGTACCAGAGTGGGGAACTATACATTGTATTGACCATTGTTTTTTCTCTTCCTTCTTCCCTCGAGGCTTGGAGCATCACGTATCACAGCTGGTTGACTTTTGTGCTGTTGATTTGGTCATGTGCTCTTTGGATGATTCGCAACAGAAGAAAATATGCTATGATCAGTTCCCCTTTCATGGTTGTCTATGCAAATCTATTGCTGATATTACAGTATATATGGAGTTTTGAACTTCCAGAAATTAAAAAGGTCCCAGGATTTTTAGAAAAGAAAGAGCCAGGAGAACTTGCCTCAAAGGTAAGTGAATAAGAAAACAAAACATTGTAACTACAATAATCATAATAATCATATGTAAGCAAAAACTTTCAAAAATAGGTTCCAAATATTCACTGCTTCACAAAAATGAATAGATATGAAACTATAAGAAATAATTTATATTGCTTCAAGGTCTGTAAAACTTAAACATGGACAAATAAATATTATACTATGCTTATAGATTTTATTTAAACATGATAATGTTTTCCACTCAAAGAAAATATATAATACATTATTTGAGAAAATAGAAAAATAAAATTTAAAATATATCAAGGATCAGAGAACTTTGACATTAATTTGCAAATCAGGCTGAACACATTACTGTTACAGATCATTGATTATTGGTTAAAACAGTTTTTTCTGCCATTATGTCCTTAAAAAGATTTTTAGCAACAAAAATTAAACATGATATACCTTTCTGTCTTCTACCAATTATATAATATGCCTTTATCTGCAGTAAGAAAGTTCATAATCTTTCACTACCCATTTATTTTCATGGCCCATTTGAATAATTTTTACTTCAGAAGATTAGGTGCCCCAACTTTTTTTGTGTGTGTGAACAGAGTAGCACACTCTAAATACACATATCCTTAGTGTGGATGACTTTGTGTTAAGTCAGTAAATCAATCATGTCTAATTACAAATGAGCCTTGAAAATCCTTTTCTAGACAGAGAATTGCTCTCTGAAAGAAACATTCATTTACATCACATGAAATCCACCTTTTCTTTACATGTTACCAGGCACCTCATAATGAAGGCAATCAGTATAAACAGGGTATTGAGTAGACTACACTGAGGATTACTTCTTGTAACAGATGTTTTGGTGAAGGTTATTGGGGTAAAGGAAAAAATCCTAACAGGTGAATGCTAACAACAGCATTAGATTGCAATCCCCTGTGTTCATGGACCATGACAAATTCATTCATTCACTTATTCATTCACATAAAATTCCCATACCTACCTTACTGGCACCTTCTCTCCCAAACCTTATTCCATACCAAAAGTCCCACATAACACTCTTATAAGTCACCTTTATCTGAAACTCTTTCCTTTCATTCTGTCTTTCCCCTTAAACACACACACACACAAACACACACCCCCAAATTAGTAAATTATTCTTTTTTATAGGAGAAATTCAAAACCTTATTTTTTTTGTTACCAGAGTAAATAGGTCCTTTAGCAGTGTCATGGGAAAGGAATGTCAGGGATACTCACATAGGATGAGTTTTAAGCAATAGTGGTGAGATTTATTAGAGTGACAGGCAGAGCAGGCAAACTGTAGGGTAGGGACTACCTGGACTCAGAAAAGGAAGAGGCAAAAGGCAAGTCCTCTGCCACTGCTCACTGCTGCCCAGATCTTGCAGATCTTCTGGGGACCCTTAGAATTTAGGAGAAAAGAAGGCAAAAATCACATGCCTGAGAGAAGGAAGGGCACAGAAGGGCACGGACATGCTTCAGGGAGGGCACAGCTGGGTAATTTGTCTAGCTTCCAGATATGTCCTTGGGTTCTGGAAGGAGAAGGCCTTCTTTCAAACTACCCAATCTCTTTCCTGGCTTTTCCCAGGCATTTCCCTGTGCCCTTCCCCTATCCAATCTCTTTCCCAGATTTTCCCAGGCTTTACCCTCCCCCTTTCATGGTTGCCATTTTAGCTCCTATTGCACATGCACTTAGTAAAAGGGATTCCCCCTCATGTTTTCTCCCTTCCGCTTTAATCTGGTGGAATGATGTTGGTTACCCCTCCCCCATGTGGCTGTTCCTTTTGTTCTCTCCTCTTTTGTTAATTATCTAACAACTGCTTACTGTAGCACTTTGTGTAAATCTACTACAAACTGGCTCAAGATAGTGGTGAAACTCCTAAAAATGCATGTCATCTAACTAGTTGAAATACCTCCTATCTAATATAAAATTAACAATTCTTTGGGAGAGGAAGACATTAGGGAAATAAATTTATTAGTTGTTAAAAATGTTATTCTAAGGAAACTAAGGTCTGTACCTATATTTTAATGTATCCATGAGCTCAAAAAATATGAAAGGCTTTGTCATAGACAGTAACACCTCTAAGATGATAAAATTTCTATCACAGAAACATTGGTCAAAGCACATTATTAAACACACACTCTTAGCAGAGTGCTGGATGCATCACTGTGATAGCAAATGAGAGAAAGAATATGGCCTTGATCCTCAAAGATCTTAACACCTTGGTGGAGCCGGACTCAGCTACTTTGTGTCATCCTTCAGCTTCTAGAGTGTCTCATTCCTCACTCCACCAAACTACATCAACTATCACTTTCAAAACCCGGCTTTTAACTCACCTTCCCTAGGAGAGATGTCCCATCTGCTAGGCTCTTTGCATATGCATTAGAGAAACAGGTTTCCCTCTCAACTTGCAGCTGTGGTTCAATTTATTGTGATTTCAGTGTTTTAAGCATGTTTGCCAGGACTTATTGGTACTGGTTTATGTTAAAGCTAAATGATAAGTGTGTATTATGGAGAGTTAAGTGGGCAGTTATTCAAAGTGGAAATGACCCACTCATTTGCCTATTTATTTTTTTACTTCCTTGGCAAATATTTATTAAAATCCTACTATGAATGAACCACAATGAGATACCACAATAACTACTGTTAATGAGAAAGTAGAGAAATTAGAACCATCATACATGGCTGGTGGAAATGTAAAATGCTGCAAGCACTTTGGAAAATAATCTGGCAGTTCCTCAAAATGTTAAACATAGAATTACCATACGACCAAGTGATTTCACTCAGGTATATATACCCAGGAGAACTGAAAACCTATGTCCACACAAAAACTTGTACTTGACCAGTGTCACCCCAATAAATTAAAAAAAAATTTTTAATTATAAAGCTATTTCTTTAAATCAATAGCTCTGGCATCACAATGGGTGCTATTTAATATACACAGTTGATGATTTTAATTAGTTAATCCTAACTGAAGTGTGTTGGTCATATGTTATGGGAAGATAGGTTATTACTAATAGATCAGATATAAAGATATTTTATCTTTATAGATAATTTGGCCAAGGGTAATATCAAACTATCTTCTCAATACAACTGAGAGTGTATAGTCTAAAAAAACACCAAATTTGTACTTGAATCCTCATAGCAGTATTATTCATAATAGCCACAAAAAATAGTAACAACTGAAATGTCCATAGACTGATGAATGGATAAGTAAAATGTTATCTATTATATACTCAAATATTATTTGGTAATAAAATAGAATGAAGTACCAGTACATGCTACAACATGGATAAACCTTGAAAACATTATGAAGTAAGAAAAACTGCTCAGAAAGGAACATACATGTAATTACATTCATGTAAAATGTTTAGATCAGGCAATCTATAGAAGTCAGAAAGTAAACTAGTTGTGGTCTTGGGCTGAGGTGGTAAGAAAAGGGGTTGGCTACCATAGAGCTTCTTTTTGGGATGATGAAAAACTTCTAAAATTGATTGCAGTAATGATTGTGCAACTCTGTGAATATACTAAAAACCATTAAATAGTACAATTTAAATGGGTGAATTGTATGGCATGTGAATAATAGCTCCATAAAGCTAGCACAAAAAGCTATTATGTGCCAGGCTGTCTATTTCCTGAAGAACAAAGCCCTAACATCCTAAGTTTTTCTTTCTTAAACATTAATTCACAAATATTAATATATATCACAACAATTCTTCCTTTAGCTTTGGGAGATGTCTGAGAATATTAAGTATATTTTCTAAGATGAAATGTTATTTGTTCTATCTGCCAAATCTTTCAAAATAAGGAAATTGCAGAGTCAATGAGTTTTATAGAAGTATGTCTTCCTATTACAATAGTGCTGGTGTCACAGTCAGGACAGGAATGAAGGACTAGCACCTTGAGGAACCAATTGCCACAGCTAGTTTTTGGCCCAGATGAAAGTACCATATTTTTCAGACCATAAGACATACCTAGGTTTTAGAGGAGGAAAATAGGGAAAAAAAATTTGAAGCAAAAATTGTGGTAAAATAACATATTTAATAACATAAATAACATAATATTTCACCGATGTAAATGTAAACAGAATTCAGCAGCATTAACAACCATTATTCCTCCCAAATTTGGGGGAGAAAACAGTGTGTCTTATAGTCTGAAAAATACAGTAATTTGGATTTTCAGTGCATCTTCCTCAGGGCCTTGCACAGCACTGAATGTACCCCACCCCCACCCCTGCTGGGAACTCAACACACATGCTGGTGTCCTTGGAAAAGGGGATTTAAAAGCCAGTGACTTTCAGTTGAAATGAAGCTGGTGCTGGATGCCGTCTCAAATAAAGGTTTATTGAGTGAGCTCTCACTGAAATGTGATGAACATTTGTTGAAATGTATTGACACTTAAAATAGTGGCTTAATTCTTGTTTTGCTAATTCTCTATTTTCAGATACTGTTCACCATTACTTTTTGGCTACTGTTGAGGCAGCACCTTACAGAGCAAAACGCTCTTCGACAAAAGGAAGCTCTTTTATCTGAGGTCAAAATTGAAACTCAGGAAATTGAAGAAAAAGGTAAATTAGTGTGTAGAGTGTATGACTGGAGATTTTTTGATCCCAGCAAAACTACAGAGAAAGAGCCCCTAAAGTATATCAGAAAAGCCACTCTGTGGTTCAGAGTACATGGAAGCTGAACATTTAGAGTACATGTGAGCATTCATAAGAAGTTATTGAAAATAGTGCATTATTTGATCCTCACAAAAGTGATTCCCACTTAAGTGAAGAAGGAGGAAGGGACTCAAAGAAGTTAAATGATTTCTCTAAGGTAACAACATAAGAGCCGCCAAGCAATCAGAATATAAAATTGAAATAGTAGTTTTGATTTATGTTATTGCTGCCTATTTATTTTTCTAGATTCTGCCACATTTAAAGCTATCATGGATATTGGAAATGAAATAGATATTATGAAAAGATTAGTATAAAATATTACCAACTTTATTTCTTTTAAAATGTAACTCAGGAAGGTTATAAAAACTAACCGTGATTAGCTATAAATGCTGCTTTGTTTACTAGAACAGTCTATAATCTTTTGAATCATATAGTAACACATAAAACACATGTTTCTGTATCCCACATATAACACCTGGTCAAAGTGTAATTTTGGTCGGGGAACAAGCTAGGTATAACAGTCTTTTATTTTGAAGATAATGAACAAGATATACAAGTGGAAGGAGAGGCTGAAGAGAAGAAGGAAGAAGAGGAAGAAAAGGAAGAGAAGCAAGAGAGTAAGCAATACGAGGAGGAAGAAATAGAAGAAGGTGATGACCAGGACATCATGAAAGTACTGGGCAATTTGGTGGTGGCCATGTTCATTAAGTACTGGATCTACGTCTGTGGAGGAATGTTCTTCTTTGTCAGCTTCGAGGGTAAAATTGTGATGTACAAAATCATCTACATGGTGCTGTTTCTGTTTTGTGTGGCCTTGTATCAGGTGGGTAAACAACTATCCTCTATTTTTTAATCTTCATACCCATATCAGGAATATTTTTGAGCTTCCTTTGATGACATTCTAAATTACTTTAATCTCATGGACATATCATATTTAAGTGATATGCAATTTAAACATGACATATTAAGAATTCTAAAGTGGAAAGTGACTATCTTCAGGTTGGTTGTTATTTTTTAATTGTAGGTTCTTAAAAAGTTCATGAGTTTTTAAAAAATTCTTTATTAACAAAATGCAGCTTGTATAATTAGACTGATTTTAATAGTAATTTAAGAACAGTGGCTGAGTAATGTAAAATACTGAATTATACCCAGTTCACTCGTGTTTTAGACTTTGGAATCAGAATACTGTGGTGGTGTGTATAGCTATATATGTGTAATGCTTCAACTGCCTTACTATTTCATTGATGAGAATTTGTAAAATATTATATCATAATTGATTAGCCTTTTCACAAATTGAGTTTTATTTTTTATTTTTTTTATTGTTTAAGTGCAGTTGTCTCCATTTCACCCCACCATGCCCCCCACCCCCACTCCCAGCAATCCCCACATCCTGTCCTCTAACCTAACCCTTCTGGCTTTTATATGTGTGTCCTTTATACCTGTTCCTTTATGACCCTCCCCTTATTATCCCTCTCCCCACTCCTCTCCGGTAACTGTCAGCTTCTTCTTTATTTCAATGTCTCTGGATCTATTTTGCTTGCTAGTTTGTTTTGGTGGTTAGGTTCCACTTATAGGTGAGATCATATGGTATTTGTCTTTTACCACCTGGCTTATTTCACTTAGCATAATGCTCTTCAGTTCCGTCCATGCTGTTTCAAAATGTAGGAGCTCCTTCTTTCTTTCTGCTGCATAGAATTCCATTGTGTAAATGTACCAGAATTTTTTGATCTACTCATTTACTGATGGGCACTTAGGTTGCTTCCAGCACTTGGCTACTGTAAATTGTGCTGCTATGAACATTGGGGTGCATAGGTGCTTTTGAATTGGTGTTTCAGGATCCTTAGGGTATAATCCCAGAAGTGGTATTGCTGGGTCAAAAGGCAGTTTAGTTTTCTGAGGAAATTCCATACTGTTTTCCACAATGGCTGCACCAGTCTGCAATCCCACCAACAGTGCAGTAGGGTTCCCTTTTTCCCACAACCTCTCCAATACTTGTTATTTGTTGATTTGTTTATGATGGCCATTCTGACTGGTGTGAAATGGTATTTCATTATGGTTTTAATTCATATCTTTCTGATGGCTAATGATGCTGAGCATCTTTTCATATGTCTCTGGGCCTCTGTATGTCCTTCTTGGAGAAGTATCTGTTCAAGTCCTTTGCCCACTTTGTAATTGGGTTGCTTGTCTTCCTGGAGTGGAGACCTGTGAGTTCTTTACATATTTTGGAGATCAAACCCTTGTCCAAGGTATCATTGGGAAATGTGTTTTCCCATGGGGTTGGTTCTCTTTTCATTTTAATGTTGTTTTCCTTAGACATGCAGAAGCTTTGTATTTTCATGAGATCCCATTTGTTTCTTCTTTCATTTATGTCCCTTGTTCTAAGGGACATATCAGTAAAAATATTGCTCTATAGAATATCCGAGATTTTCCTGCTTATGTTCACCTCTAGGACTTTTATGGTGTCACAAATTATGTTTAAGTCTTTTATCCACCTTGAATTTATTTTTGCATATGGTGTAAGTTGGTGTTTGAGTTTCATTTTTTTGTATGTAGCTGTCCAGATCTCCCAAAACCATTTGTTGAAGAGGCTACTTTTACTCCATTTTATGCTTCTGCTTTCTTCTCAAATATTAATTGACCATAGAGACTTGGGTTTATTTCTGGGCTCTCTATTCTGTTCCATTGGTCTAAGTGTCTGTTCTTATGCCAGTACCACACTGTTGTGATTACATTGACCTTGTAATATAGTTTTATATCAGGCATTGTGAACCCTCCTACTTTGTTCTTCTTTCTCAGAATTGCTGAGTCTGTTTAGGGTCAGTTATAGATCCATATAAATTTCTTAAATATTTGTTTTATATCTGTGAAATATGTCATCAGCACTTTAATAGGGATTGCATTGAATCTATACATCACTTTGGGTAGTATGGGCATTTTGATGATGTTAATTCTTCCAATCTGCAAGCATGGTACATGCTTCCATTTGTTTGTGTTTTCCTTAATTTCTTTCTTCAATGTTGTGTAGTTTTCTGAGTAGAGGCCTTTTACATCCTTGATTAGGTTTATTCCTAGGTACTTTATTTTTTCTTGTTGCTCTAGCAAATGGGAGTTTTTTTCCTGATTTCTGATTCTGATATTACATTTTTGGTGTATAAAAATGCCTTTGATTTCTGAATATTGACTTGGAGCCCTACTGTTTTGCCAAATTCACTTATTAGGTTGAATATTTTTTTGGTGAAGTCTATAGGGTTTTCTATGTACACTATTATATCATATGCAAACATGACAGTTTTACTTCCTCCTTTCCAATTTAGATGTCTTGTATTTCTTTTTCTTGTCTGATCATTATGGCTATGACTTCCAATACTATGTTGAATAGAAGTAGGGAAAGCTGACATCCTTGCCTTGTTCTTGATCTTAGTGGGGAACTTTCTAGTTTTTACCCATTGAGTATGATGTTGGCTGCAGGTTTCTTGTATATGGTCTTTATCATGTTGAGGTATGCTCCCTCTACTCCCACTTTGCTGAGTGTTTTTTTATCATAAATAGGTGCTGTACTTTATGAAATGCTTTTTCAACATCTATTAATATAATCATTTGATTTTTATCTTTCCTTCGTTTATGTGATGTATTACGTTTATTGATTTGCGAGTGTTGTACCATCCTTGCATCCCTGGAATAAATCCCACTTGATCATTGTGTGTGATCTTTTTAACATACTTCTGGGTGCAGTTTGCCTATGTTTTGTTGAGGATTTTGGCATCTATGTTCAGCAATATTGGCCTATTGTTTTCTTTCTCTGTTGTGTATTTATCTGGTTTTGGAATTAGGATGATGCTGCCTTCCTAAAAAGAGTTTGGGAGTCTTCCCTCTTCTTGGATTTTTTGGAATAGTCTGAGAAGTATAGGGGTTATTTCTATCTTAAAAATTTCATAAAATTCTCCTGTGAAACCATCTGGTCCAAGGCTTTTGCACCAGGAGTTTTTTTGATTACTGCTTTGGTTTCATCAGCTGTTTTTGGTCTGTTCAGGCTTTCTGTTTCCTCTACATTCAGTTTTGGGAGATTATATTTTTCTAGAAATCTGTCCATTTCTTCCTGGTTTTCAAATTTCTTGGCATACAGTTCTTAATAGTAATTTCTTACAATCCTTTGTATTTCTCTGGTATCAATTGTAACCTCTTCTCTTCCATTTCTGATTTTGTGAATTGGGTTCTCTCTCTTTTTTTCTTGGTGATTCTGCTTAAAGGCTTGTCGATTTTGTTTATCTTTTTAAAGAACCAGCTCCTGTATTTATTGATCCTTTGGATTGTTGTTTTAGTCTCTATGTTGTTTCTTCTGCTCTGATCTTGGATATTTCTTTCCTTCTACTTGCTCTGAGCTTTGTGTGTTCTTCTTACAGTTCTTGTAGATGTAGGGTTAGGTTGTTTATTTGAAATGTTTCTCTTTTTAGGTAGGCTTGTATCTCTATGAACTCCACTCTCAGGACTGCCTTGCTGTGCCCCATAAGTTTCACACTGTTCTGTGTTCATTTTAATTTGTTTCCGGACATCTTTTGATTTCTTCCTTGATCTCATTCTTAATTCATTGTTTAATAGCATGCTATTCAATCTCCATGAATTTGAGTGTTTTGAGTTTTCTCCTTGAGGTTTGTGTCTAGTTTCAGTCCCTTGTGGTCCAAGAAAATGCTTAATATGATTTCAATTTTCTTGAATTTGTTGAGGTTGGTTTTTGTGTCCTATTATGTGGTCTATCTTTGAAAATGTTCCATGTGCATTTGAAAAGAATGTGTACTTTCCTTCTTTGGAATGAAAGGTTACATATTAATAATTAATACATATAATAACTAATATATATTATATATAGAGAGAAACATATATATATCCATATATATCTATATATACATGATATAGATAGATAGATAGATAGATATGTGTATATATATATATATAAAGTCCATTTGATCTAGGGCATTGTTTAATGCCACAACATCCTTGCTGATATTTTGTTTGGAAGATCTATCCATTTTTGACAGTAGGGACTTAGAATTCCCTGGTATAAGTGTGTTCCTCTCTATATCTTTCTTGAAGTCCTCCAAGATTTTCCTTATATTTTGTGTGCTCCTATGTTAGGTGCATATATATTTACAATGTTTATGCCTTCTTAATGGATTCTTCCCTTGAGTATTATGAAGTGTCCTTCTGTGTCTCTTTTTATGGCTTTTGTTTTGAAGTCTATTTTGTCTGATATAAGTATTGCCACTCCAGGGGTTTTTTCCTATTCATTTTCTTGGAATATTTTTTCCAACCCTCCACTTTTAGTCTGTGTAGGTCTTTTGTTCTGAGGTGGGTCTCTTCTAGGCAGCATATGTACAGGTCATGTTTTCTTATACATTCAGCTATTTTATGTCTTTTGATTGGAGCATTTAATACATAAGCATTTAAGGTTACTATTGGAAGGTACTTACTCATTTTCCCCATTTTACCTGTGTTTTTCTCTCTTTCCTTCCCCTTCTTATAGCAGTCCCTTTAGCATATCTTGTAGTGCTGTTTTGTTGAAGGTGTATTCTTTCATCTTTTTTTTGTCTGTGAAACTCCCTATTTCTCCTTCTATTTTAATTGATGATCTTGCTGGATAGAGTAGTCTTGGTTGCAGGACTTTGCTTTTCATTACTTGTAATATTTTTTGCCATTCTCTCCTGGCCTGAAGTGTGTCTGTTGAGAAGTCAGCTGCTAGCATTATCAGAGCTCCTTTGTGTGTTACGTCTTGTTCCTCCCTTGCTTTCTTTAAGATTGTCTCTTTGTCTTTAAAACTTGGCATTTTAATTATGATGTTTCTTGGAGTAGGCCTCTTTGGATTTACCTTGATTGGGACCCTCTGTGCTTCTTGAACTTGTGTGGCTTTTCCCCTTTCTGGGTTCCACTTTCTGTCATTATTTTTTCAAGCACAGTTTCTATCCCTTGCTCCTTTACTTCTCTTTCTGATATTCCTATGCTTTGAATGTTGTCTTGGAGTTCCCTTAAGCTATCTTCATACTTCTTTGAGTCTTTTTTCATGCAGCTGTTCTACCTGGGTGTTTCTTTCTACCCTGTCTTCCAGCTCACTAGTTCGGTCCTCTCCTTCATCCAGCCTGCTTGTAATTCCTTCCAGTGTGCTTTTTATTTCAGAAATTGTATTCTTCATTTATCACTGGTTCTTATTTATAGTTTCTATTTCCTTTTTCATACTGTTGTAGTTTTCACTCAGTTCCTTGTAGTTATGTGTGAGTTCCTTGAGCATCCTTATAACCATTATTTTGAATTCTATATCTAACAATTTGCTTGCCTCCATTTCATTGAGCTCTTTCTGTGCTTCCTAATGCTCTTCTTTGCTAGTTGTCTTTGTAGGGTAAACATCTATGGTCGGAGTTCTACTGGATTCAGTGGCATGGTCTCTCTGATATCCTTGTCTGGATGTTCTAGGGTTGCTCTTTCTTCAGTTTGTGTGGACTTTCTTGTTGTACTTGTGATTTTACCCGTTGGTAGTGCCTTTGTTGAGAAGGGATTATCTCATCCAGCAGGTTTACTGGTGTTCTCAACTCCCACTTTATCTTGTATGTGATCAGTGGCAGGACAAAGGCAAAATGGATTAAGACAGTGGGAGAGTATGCTATGGGATTTAAAGTACCAACAAGTAGAGAACAAATAGGAGACCCTTTGGAGAAGTACAGCAATAACCATGATATTTCACCCAGCTAGCCACTTTCTGTAAAGGTGAAAAGGAGATAAGACTCTTATTAGAGGGGAAAAGGATTATGAGCTGAATCCAGAAAACAGAGAGCTTGTGCAAGGTTAGATGGTGAGATACAATGAGATTAAAGGATAAAAAGTAAGTGTAGTGTGCGAGAGAATAGAGTTAATCACAACAGTAATATAGCTCAGGAAGATAGTGAAATGGGCCAAGACCAGGAAGGGGTGCTGTGTAGTGTTTACAATTACAGGGAACAACAATTATTTACAATAGTACAGGAACAACAATATGACAATAAATATGTGATCTGAATTAAAAGAATAGAAAATAAACAACTAAGAGTAGTGTGTTATTGGAATACAAGTGAAGTGAAAGAATAAAAATTAAAATGCAATATGAAAGAGAGAACAAGGAAAATCAGTAAACCAATGCAATTAAGTAAACAACAAAACAAAGAAAATTAAACATTGAGAGGAGAAATAAAAAATATATAATCAAGTAAAAGAAATAAAAATATAAAAAAATAAAATGCAAGTTGTATAAGATAGCAAAGTGAAATTTGTCTGTTTCTCATTTGTTGGCATTAGCCCTGTCATCCCTCTCTGGATCTGTCTTTGGTTCTTACACAGCTGCAGGTCTTGTTGTCTCATTCTTGGAGGAAAAAAAAAAGCCTCTTGCTGACTTTAAACCAGCTAATCGAGTTTTGCTTGTCTTCCTGTATGTTGTAGGCAGAGATGGGTGGGCTTTGCTTTTTTCCTTTCCTGTGGTTTTTTGAGAATGGAGATTAGGTCTGGGCTGCAATATTCACAGGTGCCCAGCCTCCGGCCCAGGCCTTCAGAGCACTGCTGGGCCCCAACTGTCCATCTGTGCCCCACAGGTGCCTTTAATCCACCACATTGTGCCACACAGAGGTACACTGATTAGGAGCAACTCTCTCCCCACCTCCTCCTTCTTTCCTGTCCTGAGTGCTGTACACACTCAAAGGTGCTTCAGGGCAGTTTAGTTCCCCTATTAAATTAAGTTTCTCTGGGAACTGCTACCGCTCTGAGTCCCTGCTGCCCCACATTGTGAGGAGCCCTGATTAGGAGCAAATCATGCCCCTCCTCCTTTCTCTTCTCTGTCCAAGCTGCTGCCGGAGGGTTCCTTAAACAGCAGCAAGAGACTCTTTTGACTCTTTTGTTTTTTTAGTAAATTCCTCTGGTTTGCACCTGTCATTCTTAATAAGTGCCCAGCTTTTCACACAGCTCAACTCTCTAACCAGTTCAGAGACTATCCAGGTCAGGGTCCAACATGGCCCAACTCTTCTCCCATCTCCAAGTGTCACCCAGCTCCCAAATTTATCTGATACTGTCCCAGCTGATGACCACAGTCCCAGTGGGGGACCACCACCACTGTGGGTCTCCCACTGTGTCTTTATTCCCCCCAGTGACTTTAAGCATTCAGGTCTCTCCTGGTGCCCACAAATTCGGTTTTAAATGATGATAGAAGTTTTAACCCAATGTTAGAAACAAGTGCAACAATAAAATATTCTTGCAGGCAACCAACAAAATACACAAAGCAACTATAATACACAAGAGTATTTTACATGCAGATATAAAAATATCTCAACTGAAATCAATAAAGTTTTGAAATACTTTTAAAAATTCAAAAAGGTGTCCTCTAATGAATATCCACAGGCTTATGGCAAAAAGAGACGTCTTCTCTCTGTGGCAGTTTCACGTTTTTAATCATAAAGTACCACTTGGAATTTCAAAACTGAGGCAGTTTTCTCCTAGCAAAAAACACAGTGATGGCAGCATCTACTGTTCCATTCCTTAAATAACTCCTAAGGACCAGAGCTCATGATAAGAGCTTTATAAATATTTTACCATTTTAACAACTCTCAAAGAAGTACTTACAGAGGAGGAAACTGAAGTTCAGTATGATCCAACAACTTGCCTGAAGACACAGTTAGGAAATTCTGGTAGTACTTGTATTCCGAGCCAGATCCATTCAACTTAATGAAGAACAGAGCCTCAAAAAACTAAAATTAAATGGATTTTATGTTCAAGTATTTGTAAATATCATTGTCTTAGTTAATAAGCCAGGTATTTTTGTGAGTTTTCCTATAACCAATTATTTTCATGTTTGTTTTTTAATATCTGATTCACAGGTACACTATGAATGGTGGAGGAAAATTCTAAAATATTTTTGGATGTCTGTGGTTATTTACACTATGCTGGTGCTTATCTTTATATATACCTATCAGTTTGAAAACTTCCCAGGCCTGTGGCAAAATATGACTGGATTGAAAAAAGACAAGTAAGCAATTTTGGTTTACAGTAGGATGTAAAAGCAACGAAAAGGATGAAGACTTGAATGCATATTGTTTAAAACATTTTAATAACAATTTTAGTAAAACATGGTATCATCAATGTCTGTAAGTTCCTTGAGAACAGGATTTATGTTTTAGTCATTTTGTGTTCTCTCTGTCTAGCAATGATATTGGTACATAGTAAGGACTCTGTGAATATTGACTAAAAAGCTAATTGACTGCAAGTGAATTTTCAGCTCCATTTTAATGAAATGACATTCTCTAACATCAGTTTCATGTGAAATGCACCTGCTTAGTACTTAACCAGTCATGTTTTCTGCTTTCTAAGTTGGAGCTCAGTTCTTCAGTTTATCAGTAGGGTCATGGACTCATAATATAAAGCAGCAGCTTCTCCTAATTTATGTATCTGATGCTAAGATTGATGGGTTGATGCCACAGAAATGAAATTTCTTTAAGTCCTTATAGACTAGTGATGATAATATAATTTTTTTTCCAGAGGATGTAATAGATACTACTCTATCCTTTTCTAATTTGCGTCTTTAAATTCCCGAAGTTAGTTTAGAATTCCAACCAGAACTGGGCATAAGGTAAATGTACTTTGGTGGCTAAGAGAAAAGGTTAAACGGAAAGGATAACCGAGTAGCTAGACTAACACATATTTAATATTTATTCAACACATATTTATTGAATACCCCCCATGTGCCAGACACTGTTTTGTGCCTGAGAACACAACAGGAAATAAGACAGAATCTAAGCCCTTTGAAGTTTATATTCTGGTAGACAAGACAAGCAAAGAAGAAGAAGAGAGTGTACAAATAAATTATGATGAGTCTGAAGAAAATGAACAGCTGACATAGTGAACAATGAGAAGTACTAAACACAAAAGGAATGGTCAGGGATGGCTTCACTGAGGAGGTGTCATTTAAATCCCACCTAAAGGATAAGGAGTTTGTCTTTTAAAAAATGTGTGAGTTGATATCTGGGATGCACAAGAGCATCCCAGGCAAAAAGAAGAATGCAAAAGCCCTGAGGTGGGATGGTCTGACTCATATGAGGAACTAAAGGAGCAAGAAGGTAGAAAGTAGAAGGAGAAGAGGTGGGAGAGTTCAGCCAGGCACCCAGGACATGCATGGCTTATTGGTAGTAGTGGTAGGTATTTCATTCTTGATGAAATTTTTAAAAGTCTTTAAAGTATCCCTGACTGGCTGAGAAAAAGTGGTGTCAGGAGGCAAGAGTAGAAACAAGAGGACTGCCCATTGGGCAATAGCAGTGAACCTGTGAGACATGAAAGAGACTTAACCCAAAATAGGCAGCAATAGAGATGGGTCACAGAAGTGCACAGATTCAAGAGATGTGTAGGCAGTAAAGGAAAAATGGATGAATGAGATGTGAAGGCAAGAAAAATCAAGGAAGACATCCTGGCTTTGGAATTTGGAATTCAGAGTAGACACTAGTACCAGGGGATACTCAAGCGGAGAGAGGATGTGAACAACTTGGCTGAGGAAAATAGAGACATCAAGAATACTGCTTTGAAAACATTAAATATGAAATAACTGTAAAACAACCAATTTTCAGTGTGACAGTCCACAAAAGAAGACTGAACTTTAAATACACATTTGAGTCATAGATATAAAAATGGTATTTAAATCCCCAGGAGAAGATAAGATTTCCTGGGGGAAAAGTAAGCTAGAGAAGGACTCACACTGAGCCCTGGGGGTATTTCAGCATTTGGAGGTACAATAGAAAAGGAGATAGTGACAGAAGAGGAGAACCAAGACAGTGTGGCAGCATGAAGGCCAGGATTGTTTCATGAAAAACTAGAGGCAAAATTAAAGAAAAAAGCAGCCACTGAATTTGGCAATATCTAGGTTGTTAGTGACCACTGTGAAAACGGTCAATTGGATTGCTGGAAACAAAAGCCAACCTGGAACATATAGGAGTGAGTGAGGGATGCAATGAAGGGTGTACCTGGCCAAGGTGAAAGACAATGTAATTTACAGTGAAGAGAATGTGTCTTCATTGCCTAAGAAAGGTTCTTGCTTTTTGTTTTGTTTTGTGTTACAGGCTTGAGGATCTTGGCTTAAAACAGTTCACTGTGGCTGAACTCTTCACTCGCATATTCATCCCAACCTCCTTTCTGCTGGTGTGTATTTTACACCTTCACTATTTCCATGATCGGTTCTTGGAACTGACAGACCTGAATTCCATTCCCAGCAAAGAAGACAGCGCCATCTACAGGTGAGTGAAAGCAAGAAACACGCGCCTCCTGTTAATGGGAAGGAAGCCTTAATTTCCCATCTTCCCTTCGCCACCTTGCAAGAAGCCGACAATCTAACTAAGACTTTCAGCCTTGAACTTTCCATAAGTATCAACCTGTGACTGAAAAGAAGAAAGATGTGGGATATTTGATGACGTTTTTTGAAACAATTGGTAATAATTTGTGTATGACTGATTAATGTAAAGTGCCCATGATAGTCAGATAGTCAGAGTAGATTCAGAGTAGCTGTGCAGAGTCCAACACTTTACAGTTGGTGATGTATATTTTGTGTCAAGACTGGTGGTGTGTTTTAGGAAATTTACATATTCTAGCTAACTCAAAGGATGAGCTATCTGTTGTGATGACAACCAGTAAGGAAGTGATTGTGTGTGAGAGTCCACTAAAACATTGTGAGCAGAATTTGTTGTTTTGACATCAGTAAGTATAAAATGTTTACAAGCAATAGAGGGGGTGTTGCTCTTCCTGCCCATGTGTATTGAAACCCAATGGATTATTGCAAATTCCTCAATTGATTGTATTACAGGAAAATTACCATAGTTCCTCTAATGAATGTTAATACTGATTTTCTTCTCTGTTACATAGTTAGCCTATGATTGAGGTTTTGGAAAAACACTTGTTCAGTAACTAAGAAAGCCAAGGGCTATATTAAAGAATATAGATGCTACAGTTCAAAATTCCTCTTAACTCTTTTTCATGGGAAAAAATGAGTACATCAAAAGAAGATGAAGTATTTAGTATTTTATCATGCACAAACTTTCAGTTTTCTGCTATAGTAAGAGCTGGAATTATGGATAACTCCAAAACACTTTTATTTGATGATGAAAAACATTTTTTAATTTTTATCTATTTACTTATGACTAGCAGTTTTTTTCCTTGCTGTGTTTTGTTGAACCTAAGGTTACATTTAGTGTTCATTCTAAAGCATATTCCAAATGGCTATCAGTATGTCAATGGCCCCCAACAAATAGAGCCAAGAGGCACCAGCCTGTCTATATTTCTTATCCTATCTTGCCACCATAAATAATCAAGCTCAGCTAAAGCCTATCACCTCCCCATGCCCCAGAAGGAGAAGGGTATGGATTGGGTAAGTGGCTGCCTTCAATGATAATCAAACACTCAGAAATATAAAGTAGTTTATAGGCTTATCAGAATGATCATTTTATAGGGTATATAAATGTCTTATCACTATGTTGTATACATGAAATTAATATAATATTGTATGTCAACTGTAGTTGAAAAATAAATTTAAAAAATAAAGCAAAACTGAAAGAGAATGAAAAGTTTGGGGACCCCTAAGAGAGGCAAACCTGTTGGCAGGAGAAATAACTCTAAAAGTTTATAAAAACAATGCCACATAGAAAAGCAAGTTGTCAATAATTAGAAAAATTGTTATTTAATGATTATTTTGAATGTTTGCAATACCTGTGGACAAAACTAGAATTTGATATTTAACTTTGATAATACAACATGCTTTATTTAATTACAAACCCTCATCATATTTTTAAAAAGTCATATTCAATAATCAAGAACAATCTTTCAGTCAACACAGTAGATTTGAAGTATTTGTGAAAGAAATATAATTATTGCTAATGCTAGTGTTACCATTGTAATTTTTTTCTTTTAAATCCCTTTTTTTCCTTTGCATCTTTATTTTCTTCTTGTTAAAAGTTTCTCCAGTGTGTAGAAGTTTGCTTGCCATTATCCTTTACTATCATATATCTGAGTCTTCTTTCACACAATCATGTAGAAATATGTCACAGTTCTTCCAGAAAAACACAGATTTTCAGGACCATAATGTTATAGGAAACAGTACAACTCAACAAAGGTTTTACCAACTTAAGGACTCACAATTTTTGAAATGGATGGTACGTGAAAACTGAATTCCCTTTAAGTATATATTGGGTTGACCAAAAAGTCTGTAGAGTTTTTTCCATAAAATAAAAGACACATTTTTCATTTTCACTAATAACTTCATTAATATGGAGATTTTAAGTGTATCTTCCATGTGGTAGAACATTAGATGTTCTCAATGAACATCTCAATTTGAGCTCTATCAACTTCAACTGGTCTACCTGACCATGAAGCATCATCCAATGAGGCATACCCAGCACAAAACTTCACACACCACTTTTGACATGTTTGATGAGTCACAGCACCTTCTCCATACACTGCACAAATCTTTTTTTTTTTTATTTCATTGCATTTTTATCTTTCTTGAAATAACATGCCAGAAATGGCTGTTTTCTTCCGTCTTTCATATTAAAATGGCTACACAAAAGCTCACCAATTTTGGTGTTTTAAAAAAATGCACATTGATATGACAGCTGCACAATGCAATCTAACAAAATTATTTTAAATGAAATTAAAGACAACTAAGAGCTACTAGAGCCATCTTACAAAAAAGAAGATAAATTTTTGGCTAACCCAATATATTAAAATGCATTTGTGGTTTGATGGGAAAAATGAAAAATATGGTGTTTTATAATATTTCAAGTTACTGAATCACAAAACTTTGCCAAATAATATATATGAGGGTCCATGGCTTGAAAATGAATAAAAACTAATAAGATGAAGCCAATAATTAAATATAGCATTCCATTAAGGTATTTTTATGACTTGGTTAGTAACAGAGATATTGAATAAAATCTTAGGTAGTATTAGAAAGTCTAGAAGTCTTTCAAATGGAGTTAAAGTTAGTTTTGTGGAACTAATGAAGACGAAGAGCAGTATCATTGGTGTTAACAGCAGTTCTCCACACAAGACACCCACTGGGAGAGTTTGGAGCATTTCCTGTGTCAGACCATGGCTCAGACAGCAGCATCATTTAGCTAGCAGCTACCAAGTCATATAAGGGACATCACTTCAACATTTCCTAAAAATAAAAGATAATTGAATAAAATATTATTTAATCATATAGGTTCCGGAGAAGGGCTACAGACAGCCTCATGTCAAGAGGCTGTTTCCTCTTTCCTTAGCTGTTACATTTACACCCCTTACTCTTCCCACCACAGAAAGAAAAAAAAAAAAAAGATCTAAATGACCTGTAGCAGTTTAAGGACACTGCTTGTTTTCCTCACAGCTTTGGTTTATCACTAAGCACTCCTTTAACAGTTAATTTTCCAATAAAATTTAACAGGTGATGAGAAAATATATAATGTCAGCTATTAAAGAGTTTAGGTACATGGGATTTCATTTTTAGTTCTGTAGGGAGAAAAAAAGCCTTCTAGAAATTTGAAGAAATTTGAAGCACTCACTCTAATTTAGTATTTTGGAATTCATACAAGAGGAGTTTAATATAAAAGTCCCCAAATTTTAACTTTAAACATATGATATATAACCCATCTTTTTAGCAACTCCTTCCCATTGCAGTATTTTTTTTACTAATAATGTTCCACATATATCTGGAGTCCTAATCATTGATGACATTAAAGTTGAAATGATAAAGAAAAAAATATTTTCAGAGTTGAGATTGTCATACTTTGCTTTCTCTCTCCTACCTCTTTAGCAGATACTTCAATAAAGAGGACCCACAAACTGGGAATAATGAATTCAATGTGTTCCTTAACTGAGCAAGCACTATTGTTTCTACAAAGATTCAACTGGTCTTGTCCTGTTTTGTCCATTGCATGCATGTGCTATGCGTGTGCTATGTGCATTGTACCCATAGGCAGTCTAGGGAACTGTCACATGCCTGGAACAAAAGTATCATGTTCCTCCATACTGAATTTGCAGTTAGCATTATGTAAAAGTTTTATGATATACATAAGAAGAAAATATTACTATTTCTTGTTGGTATTCTTAGGGCTGTCATTTCACTTATATATTTATAAAATATATAATATTATACCACAATTATAATTTTGACATTATACATACTTAATAATAATGTACTAACTATTCACGATTTAAATATCCATCACTGTAATTTGTCTATAATTTGCTTTAGAAAGTATTGTGATGCATATAGAAATAAAATGACTTCTTTTAAATTTCTGTTTTAGAAAACCTTTAAAACAGTATGTCAATATGGTGACTTACTAGGATTTTTTTTCACATTTTTTTAAATGTTGTTCAGGTATGGTTGTCTCCATTTTCCCCTTACCACTCTCCCTGACCCCAGCAATCCCCACTTCCCACCCTTGATCCTACCACATTTTGGTTTTGTCCCTGTGTCCTTTATACATGTTCTTGAATTTTTTTTAATTCTGGGAAAGGAGCAAGAATTAATCTTTAAGATTTTATTTTATTTGATAAGTGTAGTATGAAAATGTAAGCATTACAAATTTTTAATAAAGTGTGTAAGATGGTAAGGGACAAGAAGAATGGAGAGACTTGTTATATTCAAGCATTTTTCCTGAATATGTCCAATTTCATGCTGCTACTGAATCTCACCATCCAGACTGTTCTTCAGTGCATGAAACATGTGATGATGACACACCTGATGCTCTAAAGCTTGCAAGACATGGTCTACTTCATTTGTCTCTAACAATCTCCTCTTTCTCTCTCCACCTGTCTCCCCATTGCCACCGCATGCAATCTTGTGCTTCTACCTCTCACCTCATAGCCATGCCAAAGTCAATGGGCGTGTATATCTAATAATAAATAGGTGGGTACTTCAATGTTTTATCTCTTATTTTTGTTAAAAATGGTTAAACACTTTACTGTTTTATAAGTGAAAAATTATATCATCAAGTAGTAGATGATGATTTTCAGGTATGCTCATGGATGTATTTTGCAAATCAAACCATTTGATGTTTATACCAAATGGTGCTGCCAAGTGAATTTGGAGGTTGATAAGGGTCTTCAGCTGGTGCTCAGCCTTTTGTCTTAGTTCCAATGTATGTGCCATTAATTTCATTCTTTGGTAGAATTAGTTCAAGGATTGCCTGGGGGCTCATCTTTCTCTTGAACACAAAGTTGAGAGCTCAGCTCAAGAACCACCTCCTCCACAAACTTGCCCATAGGTGCCAACTTCCCAGCTAAATGGAACTGCCCTTCCTCTGAATTCCCATAGCCCTTTCTCATTGCTGCCTCCTGACACTTGCCTCCCAGCCCTCTGGCTGCCTGCTTGTCTTATCTCCCTGGCCAGAAGTGTCAGCTACTCAGGCCTGGAGTCCCTGTATAAATCACCAAGATATCCACATATCACCTACCTTGAGGCCTTACCCATTAGTTGACCCTCATTATATATTTATTCATAAAATGAAAATAGTCACAATAATATATGGTGAAAAGAAAATTAAAACATCAATTTCTTCAAATATATCTCTACCTAAAAGATCAACATATTGTAGAATGATACTTTATATCACTAGATTTCATAATATATTTGCATACCACAAAAGACACAAAGATGGGCACTGAGACATGGCCCTATCTTAGATACATGTCACCTAGCTGGGGAGATAAAAATGCAGATGACTACACATAATGAAGGGTCAGCATTGATAGTATTATGTATATATTTGTCCTCAAGTGCCCAAGAGTACAAAGTAAAGATTCTTTTGGATCTCATTTACTGAAACTATTTACACTTTATTAACTAAATGAGTTAAAATATCCATTCCCATAACTTTATCATTAACAATAAAGCCAGTAATTTTAGTAATAGAAACACTTATTTTAAAGTAAATTAATTAACAACATAAATCTTTGAAAGATTTGTTAGTTTTGTATTCTATTTACTTGTAGGTAAAATTCTAAGGCTGACAACCAAATAGCAAACTTCAGGAGGTAGAACTTCTTTAAAAAATGTGAAAAATGACTATATCATTGTGCAGACTGCAGAAGAAAAAGTCATGAAAACTGGTTGGTTGCTTTTGGAAGCCAGTTTGTTGACAACCTAAGAGTGCAAGCCAACCTCAGGGTTTTAGCTGATAGGTACAGAAGTAAACTATAGACTCTAACTAGAAATCTTGAGCAACCTTCCAAACCTAAGGGACTATTCTCTCTTTCTCTCTCTGTGTTCCTCATAAAATATTTACCATTTGCTTTATGAAGAGATGGCTGGGACACCAAAAAGGACAAGAGTTGTTTTGATGGACTCAGTAGGCAGAGCCTGATGCAAGTTTTGGTCCTGATTGTCCCAGACTTATCATCTGAGAGAAATCTATGCCTGCTACCCCAACTCGCAAGGCCTGTGAATTCACCTAGGAGTTCTCAAATGGTCAAGATTTAAAGCCATCTAAAATGATTAAAACTTCAAAGCATTTCAACATTGGCCCTATCCTCTTTCTAATGGAATCTCTCACTTATATCTGAATGTTTACATGTTAATAAAGGACAAAGCTATGCCCCAGAGAAAACATTACCAAACAAACCCATCTCTCAGTATGTGTGTTCAGTTTTGAATAGGGCCTACTGTTGATTAGAATGATAAGGTGAATGCTTTTACTAAGCAAAGCTTTATTTTTCCATAATTTATTTCTTTATGCACACTGTTGTTTTTTTGTTTGTTTTACAAGAGAAATAATGTGTTTATAAATGCAAGTTCTGGATGAAAGAGAGTTAGCTACATTCAACTGCTGGGTTGATTAAAATTTAGACATTACCTTATAAAATATGAGGGAGAGTAAAGTGTTGAGGACAGTGGATGACTGATAAAATTGTGATGATACAAGTTATTGTGGGGAAGATCTAACTGAATTAGCAATCAGTATATATTAGAATACTTTTAGTAGGAGTAATAGTTATTTTCCCCACATATACAGAAACAGAAGCATTCCCATCCTGACTTGTAGGTTGTTTTGGAGGAAATAGTACCACATGTGTTTAAGATGTGATATTTAATTTACAAATCACTTGCCCCTCTGTATACAGTCTCAAAAACTGCTTATAAGTTCTATAAACTAATATGAAACAGTATAAATATCCTACTTTATATATTAATTATATTATAAACACTATAAATTTGTAAGACATCTTTTTTCTAGTAGTCTAATGAATGGAGTGAATAGTTTACATTACCACATATTCCAAATCAGAACAGTTAGAATTTCCATTTTTTTAAGATTTTATTTATTTATTTTTAGAGAGGGAAGGGAGGGAGGGAGGGGGAGAGAGAGAGAGAGAGAGAGAGAGAGAGAGAGAGAGAGAAACATCAATGTGCGGTTGCTGGGGGTTATGGCCTGCAACCCAGGCATGTACCCTGGCTGGGAATAGAACCTGGGACACTTTGGTTCCCAGCCCACGCTCAATCCACTGAGCTACGCCAGCCAGGGAATTTCCATTTTTTAATAGGAACTAACTTAATATGTGGCTTTTCAAAGTCAGTTTCTAGTACAAAATTAAACCTCTTCAGTTCTCCATACAATGTAATTTATTTCTCTTTTTTCAAGTAAGAATGATTTTCTAGTGCGTAGAATTTAATCACCAAACATTCAATGAATTGTAGTACACACCAAGCACAATGCTACATTTTGCAAGGGATATGAGTAGAGTAAGACTGGATTTCTGCCTCAAGGGGAGAGTCCTCACAATCATAATTTTATATAATTATGATGTAGGTATACATAGAGAAACGCACACATGGAGGACTCTACAAAGCTGTGGAAGCATGAACGAAAGAGTGGATGAATAAACAGATAAATATTGTCTGTTTTGTTAACATGTAAAAGGAGATAGAGTCACTGAGAGGATTTTATTTAACAAGTAGTGAAAGGATTAAAGCTTAGAGCTTGGATTATAATAAAAACAAGGCCACAAAGTTACAGGCATGGTTAAAGAAAATGCAGAGGAAAATGAACTCCCTGTAGGAAAGGGCATGAGAAATGGTGTGGTTGATGAAAGTAGGAGAAAGGGGGCTTCTCTGATAATCCAGCTTATCACCATGTCTGTGTGGAGGCCCTTCTTATAATGATTAGGTAATTCACATGTGACAACCAGTAAAAAGTTATCAGGATTCTAAGTTCCTTAGCTGGACGTTTTAGGGAATGTTTTTAGTAGAGTGTGATTTGTAATGTAGCTTTTGAAAAATCAAGATTTTTTTTAATTTGCTGGGAGGGGGTGCTAAATTAAGGTATGCATTCTTTCCTGGAGAATCAGTACACCTGTTGATTATAGTTCTGTCTGCCAGCATTGTGCAGACAACCCACCTCTACAGCAGCCCACCCCTGTCAGGGAATGCAGTGGCAGCAGATGACAGGCACACCACATAGTACTCAGAATGTTGACAACACTGGAGATAGATTCAAGAGGAAGAAAAACATTTGCTCTTTTTCTTTGGGGTTGTCATTTTAATACAAAAGCTCTGTTAAAGAATGTCCTGGTGACAGAATTGCAGTCCAAATACAGCACTTCCCCCAGTGTCTGGTGTCATGTGGTCCTTTGCAAAGACATGTTGCTAGTTTTGCCTCTTCATGAGCATGAATTTATCATACAGAGTATCAAAACAGTATATGAAAATAAATCTATTATTAGCAGATAGTTGCTTACATTAAAAATATTATTGAGTCTAAAACACTGTTTAAGCCCTTAACAGAAATCACCATTAATTTTTGCAACATCCTATGAAGTAAGCACTGTTATTCCACTTTACAGGTCAGCAAATTGAGCCTTAAAAAACGGGGTAAGGAGTTTTGCCATGTCACTTAGCTAGTAAGTTGTGTAGTTGAGGCTTGAATCTAAGTCTTTCTGATTCCAATGAACATGTTTTTAACAATATTCTGTATTACCTCCAAATATGCTGTGATAAAAATGAAGAAAATGAAAGGATTCACACAGGTGTCTTTTTAAAATAGTAAGCTCCAATCGTTCATTGAAAATATTTTCATCTATTCATGTTTTATAGATGAAGATTTTCTTGGTGAAATGTCTCAGCTAGTTAAACTCCTAAACTAACAAATAATATCCTGATACGTGTTTTCCCTTCTTTCTGTTTTCATCATTTATTACAAGCTCACAAAGCTATATTATACTAGAGGGCACCCAGGACTTGTTTCCTTATAAGGATTATGTCAAAGCAAAATCAACAGCATTAGACACAGAAATTAAATTCTCTTCTCTCCCCAGCATTACCCAGTCCTAGATCTCCGGTAGACTATTAATACAAGTTTCCAGAAACAGATCTTCTGGATATACTTTCAAAAGGTTTACCCTGATGTCTTCCTTTGAGTCCTTCATTCAATAATCTCCCCTCAATATATAGTGCATGGAAGGATCCTTTGGGGCCTTGCTGCTTGAGGACTTTTATTAGGTAGTCACAGTGGCATGTGCAGAAACAGCCTCATCTCTGTGTTTTACTCCATAAACAGCACTAATTATTAGAAAGTTGTTTGGTCAGTGTCAGGGCATGTCAGTGTCAATGTAGACATTAGGAATGTACTCTGAGATGGTCATACTTCTCCAGTAAAAGCTGCCACATTCCTGTCATAATGAAAAAGTTATCTTCTCACTTACAGCGTGCAATCCCCTGACAATGCTGAAGAGAACATATAAATATTGACAATTGTGTAAAACCTGACTGTGTTTACATTTAATACCATTTAATATGTAGAGTTCTGACAAAGCAGAAATGTACACTGAGATGCAATTTGCCATTGCTGGTGTGTAAGATTCACTGTTGCAGTTTCAGGAGTAGGAATTTTCCCAAAGATCGGAGGGTCAATTGGCTAGCTATAGAAAATATGTCAGCATATCTCCTTCCACCAATCTGAAATATCCACAGAACAGTATATCTTCATTCAATTAACAATTTGTTTCTGGCATTATTTAACTTAACTGCTTGACACTCTGTTAAAAGGAATTACCTTTGAATGATAACCTCTCTAGAAATCAAAGGACAATGTAGATTCATTACAACAGTTATCCAACATCATAGGCATGTTTCAAATATAACAACAAGTTCCAAGTAAGCTTAGATTTTTACCTAGCCAAGTTTCCTCATTTTATAGAAAATAAATTAAGTTCCAGAAAGGTTAAATAATTTATTCAGGGCCCACAATTATACAGACAGAATAACACTATTAATTGTCCATCCTGCTACAATGAAGCTATACATAGATTAATTACAACAAATGGAGAAGACTACCAGGGTTTCTAGTAGACCTTTTCCTGATACCAACTTTACTGCCCACCAGTGTTCCTTCAAATGTTCATTTGAATATGAATAAAAAACTTTTTAAAAACATGAAGGGAAAGATCACCCTTTTTACCATCCACTGTGAAAAGAGCTGTACTGCCCCTGCTGTTGTCCCAGGTTGGTATGGCGTCACCACCCCTCGTTCTCACTGGGCACTCACATGCCATCTTCTCCAGGCTAATACAGCAGGTTACACCTGTGCCTATGAACAGGGACACAATGCAGACATCCTTCTCCTGACAGCATTTAGCATCCACCTCATACACTTCAAATGATGTCAGAATAGGAGGAGTCTATGCAGAGAGTGACTGAAAACACACATCAGTTAAGATTTTTTTTAAACATATAAAATGTGAATGACTTGATTGTCATGGGATCGTTTGCTGCATTATTAAAAAAGCATGACATGGTTTGCCTCTGTAGTTTATATGTTCTCTCCCTTACAACCTGCAGTCCTATCCACTCTCAAGTCAGTTGCCAAGCCTAGGACTCCTAGCAGAAGCACGCTATTGATGCTGCACTGGAATGCATTTGCATTAGGACTTACTGCAACCAGCACACAGGAATGCAATAGTGGATGATGTGTAGCATGATGTGTGATCTCTGATACTCCTTATAATTCTTCTGTTCTCATCTCCTTTTTTTCCTTTCTATTTCAATTACTTTGAGCAGCATCAAGAAAAAATTACCAATCCACCAAAATGAGTAAGTCCCCCTGTGAAGCCATGAAATGCTTGCTCTACATGATGACATTTCATGCTTCTACATCCTAAACTCTGACCATTTTCTCCTCTGGGAGAAATGTCAAGTTTAGGTGTTGATAGCTCTCATTACTGACTAATCACTACAACCTGAATTAGAAGAGAAAACAAAACCTAAGTGAGCTTACAGATTGTTTTTAGAAAGAGCTTTTTTAAAAAAGTGACAAGATGCTAACAACCCTACATTGCAAGGCCTGTGCACATGCACCGATGTTCATTTTTGTTCATCCTCCTTTAACTTGCCCTTCACTCAAATGTCCCCTAGCACTCATTCCCTTTCTGACTCAGCTGCTCTCTGCCAACAGACTGGCCCACCCTGAAGGAAGTCTTCCAGACCTTGCCATGATGAATCTGACCACCAGCCTGGATAAGCCAGAGGAGAAGCAGTTGTCTGAGTTTGGTGAAGAAAAACCAGAGAGATTCTCTGAAAAAGTGGAGAAGGGCAAGCTTAGGAAAGATAGTGAGGAGGATGAGGAAGATGAAGATGAAGAAGGGGCAGAAGAGACATCAGGTAATCCACCCACTACCAGTCACATGGTGGCTGAGAGCCCAGTGAATGAAACACTGGCTTGCACCAAACAGATATATATGTGTATCTGACCAATCTAGAGAAATAAAACTTGGAGTGTGGTATTTTGGTTGATATAGTTACAATATTGCTGTTTCAATTGCTGCAATAATTTTCTTATAAATCTGACTTAGAAGAGGAGGGCAGATAGCTGGTTATCAGCTACTGATCCACAGTGGTGATCCTGGCATAGACCAGAGGGGCCTGGCTCTCACCTGCACTCAGACAGAAACTTCAGACAAGATGTTTCCTCTCAGAACACATTCAGGCAGCTGTGTAGAATTTCTGAAAGTTCTAGACATGGACTTTTTAAAAACATCCTCAAAGAAATTATTTTATGTTTTTCCATGAAACTGATGATTAAGACTATATTTCTAATCCTGCCCTAATGTTTCAGGACATGGGAACTGCAGAAGAAAATGAACAATCAGATAATTATCATTTCAGGTCAACTCCTAAAGATGTTTTTGTGTCATTGTTATTTAGATTTTTTCCTTTTATTCTTTAGGCTCTTCTGTCCTATTTTTCTTCATGGATCTAAGATAATATTTTAACAGGACATGCTGAGAACAGATGGCCTCAGTGACCATGACACGTTGTCTGACAGAGGCTACAATGTGGCAGGCTTAGTGTGTCCAGTAGTTCCCCAAAAGCATGGGAGAAACCAGAAAACAGAGCCCTTGGGAGTGATGTTCTGGGGATGCAACAGTAGTAAGATGCTGCACTTGTCTTTCCTGTGCTCTGTGCTTTACAAAAGTAGAAAATAAAAAAAGCACAAGGTGGAAGGTACTTCCCAAAAGTAAACTCCCCTAAAACCTGGTCCCTTTCACCCACTCATCTCAGAAGATCCTGTGAGAAGCCCAGAAATGTTCTCTTCATATCCAAGCAGTGTGTGTTCCTCAGTGTGAGGGAGAACCAAGTGCTGTGGGACCAAGGAGTCAGGGTGAGGATTTTGTTATACTGCTTTAACACAAGTTTGAGTTTTACTAATAGGGTCTCACCAAAAATTGGACTGCACCTGTTCCTTCACTCCCTTAGTACCTGTCATCTCCACTTCTGAATTGTGCCCAATTAGGATGTAAAGTTTTGTACTATCATCTGAGTAGCAAAGAAGCATTTTTTTCACAATAACTAAAACCTTACTTAAACTTTCAGAACCAAGTACACTGTTTCATCCACCCAAGGTATGCAAAGAAGTTATTTAAAGAGACAGCTGTCATTATCTGCCTGGGCTTGTGAGCTTTTTGTCTATGAATATGGTGTCATATTGATTGCACAATATAATCCTGTTGTTACTGTCATTCTGAATAACAGGACAGTCCTTCTAAACAGAAGCATCTCTCCAGTCAGTATATATTACTCCTTAGCATGAAGTAGAAAAAAAGAAAATCACTAATCTGATTAAAAGTTATTATTAAAATAAGTCTGACCATGTTTTTTGACTCAGTGTTCACCTTCATTGGTGGGAGGTACAGATTCTTCCTACTTGTGGCAGCACTATACCTGGCTTGCTCCTCCAGGCCACTGGTGAGCTTTATCAAGCCCCTAAAAGGAGAATAGTGCTTTAGAAGCACAACTTTGGCAAGAAAAATGTCATTTAGTTGGAGCTTGTGTTACTTAATATTCCCGAGAAATTTGGGAGTTATAGCTCAGCTTTAAGAGCAAATAAGGTCAAAATTCTTCTTCACACTAATTTAATTAAAAAGTAGATAAAAGTAACCTTGCCTCTCAGAGTCTCAGTGTGCGATGTCAAACCCATCATCACAACATGGGATTCTTAGACCAACTCGTGCCAGATTTCGATAGTCCTCGAATGCACCCACTACTGTTATTTTGCATCTTCTTATTCTAAACTGAAAAGTCACAATATATATGCTTTAAATAATAATGCAAAGAAAAAACCCAAAAACCTTTTCATGCTCTTGGGTGAATTACTTCTTTGCAGATTTAAGGAACAAATGGCATCTGGTGATTGACCGCCTCACTGTGCTCTTCTTAAAGTTTCTGGAGTATTTTCACAAGCTGCAGGTATTCACGTGGTGGATTTTGGAGCTACACATCATCAAAATTGTTTCGTCATACATCATCTGGGTTTCTGTGAAAGAGGCAAGTGAACTTTTGCCGTATCGCCAGGACAGACAGAATCATAGTCATTATGTCTCCTTTCCAATTGTCCATGATTTTTTTGAAATGCAATTCCTATTACATTAGAACATTAAGATCTAAGGCACATACACTTTATTTTACAGAAAAACAAGGGACAGATGTCCTGAGAAGAGGAGAAAGAGGCTCCTGGAATAGTTCTAATTGGCTTGTTTATATCACAAAGTTTACTTATTTTCATCTGGCCTTTAGCCAGATAAAGTGTGTGAGAGCAAGCTGCTTCTGCAGTATAAGTAAGAATCCATCTCCCTAAATTCACTTTGAGAGAAAACAATAGTTTATATTACCAAAGAGTAAACTTGGGTTCCAAAATTTAGTAAAATCTTTAGTAGAGCTCACCTTGTTTATTATTGGACTTTTTGAGACAAGACACAAAGTCTTTCAACATTAGTTGCCCTGGCTAGCATAGCTCAGTGGATTGAGCGCAGGCTGGGAACTAGTGTCCCAGGTTCGATTCCCAGCCAGGGTACATTCCTGGGTTGCAGGCCATAACCCCCAGCAACCACACATTGATGTTTCTCTCTCTCTCTCTCTCTCTCTCTCTCTCTCTCTCTCTCTCTCTCTCTCTCTCTCCCCCTTCCCTCCCTAACAATGTATGAATAAAATCTTTAAAAAAAAACATTATAATTACACTTCTGTTTTCTCATCTGTAAAAAAAAGATCATTCAGGCAACAATTATTTGATGTTTACTGTAGAGAGATTAGCTTGCTTTCAATATATTCAACCAACAATTTTCACATACTTCTAACTTCCCTGAGCTATTTTTGAGTGACAATTCAAAGAGTCTTTGCTCTCTAAAATTATAATTTTTGAAGTTACATAATAATGTAATATTATAACTACAATATGATAAACCTAAAATGTTTCACAAATCAGTAACTAAGAGACAAACCTTAATTTGAGCTCCCCAATCTAAGTTAGAACTTTTTACCATTTCATACAAACCATCTGGAATGGTTGAGTGATCATTGCCAGGTAAGGACAAAAATGAAAGCTACTCTCTCTGTGAGATTCGTGGCTGAAAATGACATTAGCTACATTGTTAAGTAACCAAGTCTATACATCAGTTAGAACTACAATCTAGCCTCATATATATATTAACTGAGAACAAAACAGTTTCAGCATTTCAATTGTATTGGTGAATTGACTAATTTAGGCAGAATTTCAGAGTCAGAATATTAATAATACAGCAATGATAAAAGGAAAACAGAAGTCATTGGGCTAAAAATTAGCAAAGGCCATTTCATGAATTGGAAAAGTTCTGCTCCTATTGTGTCTAGCATCTGAAAGAATTCTATTGATGTAAAATGGTTTAACCCTGACATGTACCTCTCTGAGTTGTACATGTTGTCACCATGAGGGGTTTCTGGACCCAAAGTATGAGTTACTGTGTGATCCTTGGGTGACATTGCCACTGAGGTATCCCCTCTCTCTCTACTAACTTTGGTCTATGGGCTGCAATCAGCATGTTCATAGCTAATTCTTACTAATGTCACTGAAGCAATGTCCCTTTAAAATGTGTTCAACCGGGAAACTTTTCTTCATGCTCCTGAAGGCAAAACTCTTTATCATCCTTAGGTAATGGAAAGTCCTACAGTTATCTTAAAAAGAATCAAAGTCTCACTTTATAAGTTAAAATCATCTATCCATAGAAAATAAACTCTGATCTCTTACCAAGGAAAAAGTGTCTCTTCTCCCTAGCTGCTTTGTTCTTTCTCACACATCCCTCCCCTCACTGCCTCCACCTCAATGAAATAACTTCTGTTAGAAACTTTTTGGACTGGACCATATAGACTGGTGGTGGTGGTAGGGTTTGGGGAATTTGACTTGTGCTATCACAGGATGACCTCACACTCTGGGCTGGATCAGTTAAACCTGCCCTTTCTCTCATGGAGTCTCCTCTGCCCCTGGCTTCCCAGAATCCTCTTCGCAGGACCCTATTTTTTGGAAACCTATCCTCCTCCAGACCATCCCTTTGAGCTGTACTCAGAACAGCTCCAGTCACTACCTCCCTCCTGCATTAGGTCCAAGGGCAATACTTCAGAGAGTCTCTGCTCTGCTTGGATCCCAGCAAAGCAGTGCCCTGTGCTCTGCCACCATAGAAGTCTCTCCCTCCTTGACAGCTGAATTTTCTGGGTAGAAGTTAGATATCAGTGCCAAAACTCTGTACTCAAACTCCAGTGTACTCATATACACACTAAGTGTGGTCCAGATTGAATCTTCCTCACTCAGAACCTTGAGGAGAGAATGCAGCCTCCCTTCATCTTGGGGTTAGGGGATAGACAGAATCATCCCCCTACAAAGAAATTTCTTCACACTTCCCCCTCCCCCACTGTGCTATCATCTCTCCTATCTTAACCCATTTATTTTCTCCTGGAGGGCTTTAAAGACCCCTAAATAGGTTCCTTTCAACTGTTTTGTAATTTCTACATGTTGATTAGCACCTTATTTGGAATGTTACATCACCATCTGTTCTAACTTAGTATCTCAAGACACTTTGACCTAACACCTTTCTATACCAAGTACACCTGGGGAAGAAAGACAAACACTATTATATGTGTTCTTGAAAGGAGCTATGTGCTAATCCAGAATGTGATGTGTCTGCATTTTACCTGATTATAACAAGAGAGAGAGTGTTCACATCAGAATGGCTATAGTGCACAATTCCAGGGGCACATTCACCTGGGAAAAGCAGCTCTGAGGTCCTGCACCTCTGAGATGCCATTTTACACCTGCAGGGACCTCTTCTGCTTTGAACACTTGACTCATCTCAATAGGAGAGACCCGTCAGCAATGACACTTGCTATATATATTTGCTTCATAGCTTATTACTTTTGATTATACAAAATGTATCCTTTCTCAAAAAATTGCTGATAAGTAAATGGCAAAATGAAAACAAAGTCAGCATCTCCACTTAAATCTTCAAGAGGTATGGACATTCACTCTGGATTCAGACTATTCTCATCCAAGGCCATCAGCCAGGGTATTTATCTTTACAAACTCTCAGGTCATTTGGCCACAAATATTAAATCTTTCCAAGGTTGTCATTATGGGCATTCAAGGGAGAAGAGGTCTGTGAGAAAGAGTTTGTTACAAAAACCTTTCCCTATATCAACATCTCTTATTGAGGAATGATATCACTTTGGAATGACCTAATTTAAAAATATATTCTCTTCCCCTCTTTATATGTAACCATGTTTTTAATTTCTCTGTGCTCTGTGCTCTGTGAGATCACATTATTCCTTGAGGAAAGGGACCATCTATTTCTTTCAGTATCCTTAGTAACTCCCAGAGGCCCTGGCCAATTGTAGAAACTCAATGACTCTTTACTGACTGAAGGAAAAAAGTAATAATAACTTTGCAAAATTGAGATTCTTCCTAGATGTCAGTTGGTGTTTCATTATTATTATTACTTTCACCCTTACTTAGCATTCATTTAACCTTTATTATATACTTACAATAAATTACAATAAATTGAAGGCTTATACTGCGCTAGATGGTGGTACAAATGCACTAAAAACATTTCTTGTCTCAGCTTACAGTTGAGGTAATGGCTGATAAATAAAAACAAAGTCACATTAACTATTGGGTTATAGGTATCCCTAGAAGTTCTAGGCACACAGGGAGGGGGATCATATGCAGAAGGTTGCTTTGAAGTTGTGGGTTCTCTGGGGGAGGGAGGCCAGGGATAGGTAAGCATGGAGCCAGTCACCACAGTCCTCAGAGGCTTCTGTCTCAAGGCAGTGGCTTCAAGTTTCACAAGTTGATGTTCAGGTAAAATGACAATTTGTATAAAAGTGTTCTTTTTTAGGAAGGCATTATGGGATAAAATTACTGTCCAAAATTCCTTGATAATAAGAATCACATGAACACTTGTTCTGTGGGATTATTAGTCATTTCCCTAGGAATTCTGATTTATCAGGTATTTGTTGGGGCCCAGGTATTTGTCTTTTTTTTAATGTGCATTCTATGAGATTCCTTTCACCAGGGAAGTGATGAGACCATAGTCAACCATGTATGCATTGAGCAAAGTTTTGCATTTATCTGAGCCCCAGTTTCCCTCTTTGTAAAATGATCAAAATAAAAACACCCACATCACAGAGTCTGCCCAGTCCTTATTTTACTTAATTCTCTATGACATTGGATGTTAATGATCATTTCCCATCCTTGAAACTGCCCCTTTTCTTGCTTTCCAAATCAGCACACACTCCTGGCCCCTCTCCATTGCTTTGGCCCTTCCTTTCAGGGCCATTCACAGAGGCTCCTTCTTCTCCTCCAGTGAGCTTCTTTCTTAGAGTTCTTCAAGTTCTACTGCAGAGCCCTTTGCTGGTTCCAGACTCTGTGGGTGATCTTGTGAGCTCTGTGGTTCACTCGCCATTTACATGCAATGAGTCACAAATCTGTATCTTCAACTAGTCGCCCTTTGGAATTTCATTCCCATATCCATAAGTGACAACCGAACCTGACATCACTCTTGCATGTCCCTAAAGCACCTTCAGCTAAATATCTCGATGAGTGAGCTCATGTTCTCTATCTATACCAATTCCCTATTCAATTACTCTAACAGAGACTCAACTGTGCTCTAATCCTCCTTCTAATACGTATTCTGTCATGCGGCCAGAAGAATCTTTCGGAGTATAAATATGATCATGTTAATCTTCTACTTTAAAATTTTCAATAGTTCCTTGTCACCCTCCCAATAATATCATACAACACTCATGATCTAGACCACTTTGTCATTTCCCTTCCTAGACACCAAAGATGACTGGTAAATTTCAAAGTCCTCTAAGTGAACTCAGATCCCACTGCTCCCGTGTAAACCACTTGCTGCTATGAAGATGTAAGGCCTTGGACCAGCAATTCCTCTGCCAGGCTAACTCCTATTTAAAACTGCTCAGGTCCTCTGGGCAATTCTCCCCAGTTAAATGTTATGTTAAATGATCAGCTCAGTGTGCCCCAGCAGGGCTCTTCCTTTACAATGTTGTCATAGACTATTTTAATAGTTCTCACTTGCATGGCCCCACGTGTTTCTTGAGGGCAGGATTCACACAGGATATGTTACCTTGAACCTAATTAGGACTTAATAAAAGATATTATTTTTTCTCCTCTTTCTCTATTACTTAAAAAAATTAAGTTTTTTTTTTGTATATTTGTTATACTGGTTTTATACCTAATGTGTTAAATATATAATAAAAAATAGCAAAGGAACTTAACTTCATAATATCCTTAATAGTATTTGCTTTTTAACATCCCAACTAGCGTGGCATTTTTGGATAGCTGAGGAGGAGGAGTCACCTAGCTAGTCAAAATAATTTGGTAAAACATAACATTTACTATGCTGGTGAGAGTTTTATATCTTATGGGGCACTTCTACAGACAGTGTTCCTTTCATCCTCAATTAACTCTGTAAGGCAGTTCTTATTACCCTAATATTGCTGCACTTAATTCTAAGAAGTTCCTTGCTTTGGACAGTGTCAAGTAGTTAAGCAGAAAAGTATGAAGAGTAGTAGGTTACAAACTGCAGACTTCAATACTGTCCTGGAGTGTCAATGTTTCTTGTTGTCTAGATTTGTAAGCCAAACAGGAACCATACCTCACAGCCCATAGAGCTTAGCTGTTGGTACATATTCAATTTTGTCAATTAACTGCATGCAGTTATTTTTACCCAGTAATATTAAATATTCTTAGGATATTACTTTTTTCAGTTAATAAAATTTTTTCTATTTTTCTTATTGTTGTTGAAGTACAGTTGTCCCCATTTTCCTCCTACCACTCCCCCACCAACCCCAACCATCCCCACCTAAAATTCAGATATTATTTTTTAAATACCCAGAATAGATTAATTTTTTTTTCATGGCTGCATAAGATGGTAGCGTTTCCATACCATTCAATGACTATTTGCTGTAGAGGACTGTTAGAAATGATTGTATATCACACCTGATCAATAAATGCTCACAGTTTAAAACCAAATTGAAGTCTTTGTCATCCTTGTTTACACCTGCCCCTTACTTCAGAATCTGTCTCCATAGTGGCACCGTCATTCTCTCTGGGTCCTAAGCCAGAGACCTAAGAGGCATTCCTTATACTTTCTCTCTTACCCACCACCACCACCTCCAAGCCAATCTGTCATCAAAGCCAGCTCTTTTTACCTCCCACCTCAAATGCATGAGTCTTCCCTAACTCTGCTCCACTGTCCAAGTTTAGGCCTTTGTCATTGTTCTCCTGAGCTATTACAGTACATGTGAGCTGGTCTTCTTCCCTCTGGTCTAACCTCCATTGATGCACCCCTTTTCTTTAGTTACATTTATCTGAAAAAATACTAGTTTTGCCTTAAAGTTTCCCCATATAGAACGCTTCAGTGGCTCACTATTTTCTACACAAAGGGGTTCAGATGCCATAACATGGTTTTAAAAGGGTCCATCACAATGTCACTCCCAGCTGTATCTCCAGCCTCACTGCTGCTTCAGTTCATCACTTTCAACTCTAGAACTCCCAGTTGTTTGTGGTTACCTATACCTACCATCCTCCTTTATGCTTTCCTGCCTTTGTTCACACATCCTTTACCTTGAATACACTTCTCACCTTTCCTGGCCTAACTTTATGCATCCTTCAAGTCTTAATTCAGCATTATCTTTTCCAGGAAATGTTTTCTGAAGTTCCATATTGGGCCAAACACCCCTTGTAGGTATTCTTACAGGATCCTGTTTGCATCTATAGTTTATTATTGCTGCATCATATGGACATCATCTGGTTATATATGTCTGCCATACAAGACATATATCTTAGCATCTAGGGCGATACCTTGCACATTTTCAGAATTCGGTCAACCCCCGCTAAACTGAGGAGAACTGAATAAATCTCATTGCCTCGTTTTGTGGATGTTATGCCATGTTATATATTTTTGTCCTCATTTCTAAATTTATGTTTTCAGGTGTCTTTGTTCAACTATGTATTTTTGATTTCTTGGGCTTTTGCTCTGCCATATGCCAAGCTACGCCGTCTGGCTTCAAGTGTCTGCACTGTCTGGACATGTGTGATCATCGTCTGCAAAATGCTGTACCAGCTGCAAACCATTAAGCCTACAGATTTTTCTGTTAACTGTTCCTTGGTGAGACTCAAAGATTCGGGAATCCTCTTGACTAAACTTTAGGGAAGTGAAGTAGATATCAGAGAACCTACATCCCCAAGCACATGTGTCTGGTCTTTACGTCACCTCAGCGGGTTGGATAAAATCTGGCCTAGTGTGCTGGGCTCAGGTCTCTAGTCCTGATGAGATTTCCCCTTTGAAATGGGTCTTTCCCTCCCTTTCCCTTGTTCTTAGTCTCAAAACCAAAGAAAAATAATTTGAACTCTCCTAATCTGTGGAGCCATTTTTTACTCCATTTTCTCTTATTTTCAGCCAAATGAAAATCAAACTGATATACCCCTCCAGCAGCTCAACAAGTCTCTACTCTACAATGCTCCTATTGATCCAACAGAGTGGGTTGGCCTGAGGAAGTCTTTACCTTTGCTCGTCTACCTGAGGGTAAAGGCTTCACTGTGCTGAGTTGGTGCCTCTGCACAGTTATTTTTTACAATCCTTTCTTGCAACCCCTAATATTACACTTGATAGTAACCTCATCTTATGTGGCATTTATAATCACTTTTAAGACAAATGACTAAATATTAAAGTCAGTATTTTATTGTACTTAAAAGAAACTTATCAAGTAGTTTGTGATTGATTAAATAAAGCATGACAGATATAGTTACTGGAACATTATAGAGCCACTAAAAGATTAAGGGATATTGATGTCAGACATTAAAAGATGTCCAAAATGTATTAATGTTGTTTTTAAAAAAAATAAAACAAATTTTAGAACAGTGTACATAGTATTACCTCTTTTAGATACAAAGAAAAAAATGAGTAAAATATACCAAACGATCAGCAATGGTTATTTCTGAGACATAGGTGTAGCATTACAAAAATATTTTGCTCTTCAAATTCTATTTCTCTACAGTTTTTAATAAATGGTATGTGTTACAGTTAGAGGTAATCAAATGAAGGACTTATCTTTGAAAAAGAACCTCACAAGCAATTGTAAGAAACATAATGAAAGTAATTTACTTCAGTTTTTTTTTCACATTTTCCTTTGATGAATAATAAGTAATCTTAATATTATTATGTTACAAGGCACTTAAAAATAGAACATTGATATTTAAAACCTGAAATTTTTAAATGTACTAAGCATCCCATTTTTTTTGACTGTGGCAGACATCATACAGCAAAACATAGTGCAGATATCACTTGTGATGTTTGTAAATAATATCAATCATATTCACATGTAATGTATAAATTATATCTACCATAAAGAGGTATTATATGGAAAAGACAAACTGATATTTTAAAAGAGTGATTAGAATAGTATCTGGCACATAAGTTTCCATAAATATTAACAATTCCATAAATATTAACAAATATTATTATTGGCATTATTATCATCACTAGTATTATTTACTATTTTATCATCATGCTTCTTAATCTAAATCATGCATGCTCACTCTAAACAGATTTCAGAATGTTCAAAAATTTCCCCTCTATGCTTATCCTATTCCTCTAGCTTAATCTGTTTCCCAGGATGTCCTTGCAAAACACCGTAGAAGTGCTTTACACTTCTAGTTGCCAATAAGTTTGGACCACCCTCCCAAGGTAACTGGACACTGCTTCCTGGTACAAGTGTGTACTTTTCCAAGAACAGACTTTTGTCTAGAGATTCTAGATCTTATCATGTAAATTAGCCTCATTTGCATAATGGAGATAACTCCACCTTATTACCAGAAAAAAAGGAAATGAGTCTTGAATTCAATACTATATTTTATAGATGTGGGATTTTTATGAAGCATTGACCTATTAGACATCAAGAATAGAATCAAATGATTTATTATGAGGACTGCTTAAAATTACCAAGTCATAAGGCATTTGGCTTCACACAGCTTTGTTTTCTTGCTTTGTAGAATAATCTCCTGATGCTGGCCATTCTGGCCTTTGAGGTTACAGTTTACCGCCATCAGGAATACTACCGAGGGCGAAACAACCTCACAGCCCCTATATCTAAAACCATCTTTCATGACATTACAAGACTCCATCTAGATGATGGACTTATTAATTGTGCCAAATATTTCATAAATTACTTCTTCTACAAGTTTGGTCTGGAGGTGAGTTTCCTTGATGATGCTTTTCTTTGTATTTTCTGTGACAATCCCAATAGCTGCTTTTGGGCAGTGGGGCCATGGAGTTCCATTGTGTATCTCCAGGTCACAATTACTGCTCCTTGGGATCACTAGGAGGACATTCTGCTGAAGGGTTTACCTGGCCTGGTTGAAAGATTTCCAAGACCAAGTGCCAATGGCCCCCTTCTTGCAACAGTCAACGCAGCCTCTCTGGATCACTTCTCATTTTAACTGATTTTAAAAAGAAAATGTTATACCTTTTTTTTCTGTTTTGTGCCTTCTGAAAATGTAACCTTAGACAAAATTAAGTGTTTTGACATGAAATGGTTGTGGTAGTGTCTGAGATTTTCATGAAGAGACCATAACTTGTTCTCCTCACAGTTTGAAGTGGTTGTCATTAATAGTGATGTAGTCAGTCTTTTCCTTGGCAAGTAATTTATACAGTATTCTTGTCTTTACATAAAAAGAAAAGACCTAGTGATCATGTGCAGAGAAACTTGCCTCAGGAATGCAGGTCTCTGCCCCTGCAAAAAGCTGACAGCTGACACCACTTCCTTTCCCTAAAAACCCAATTTCTTGCCTATTTTTATATTTACACAGACCTGTTTCCTAATGTCAGTTAATGTAATTGGTCAGCGAATGGACTTCTATGCCATGATTCACGCCTTCTGGCTGATTGCTGTCTTATATCGACGCAGAAGGAAAGCCATTGCAGAGATCTGGCCGAAGTACTGCTGCTTCCTGGCATGCATCATCACGTTCCAGTACTTCATCTGCATTGGCATTCCCCCTGCTCCCTGCAGAGGTGAGGGTGTCTCCCCAGGAGCCAGATGCTCTTATACATTGTGCACTGTGGGCACAGGGCAGCAAAGAAGCATATTGATTTTAATCCTCACCACCTCCCTCCTTGCAGATTACCCATGGAGATTCAAGGGTGCCAACTTCAATGACAACATCATAAAGTGGCTGTACTTCCCAGACTTCATTGTGCGACCCAACCCTGTGTTTCTTATCTGTAAGTGTTGCAGATTTGGGGTGCTGGTGTTTGGTTTTTCATTTGCTAATCCATCTTCATGTGTTATGCATTAGTGCTTTTGCTTCTTCCACTGCACTTTATAATTATGTAAAAAGCTTGTCTCAATGCATTAATATCACAGGTCGTTAATGGCTTCTACTTGCCCCATTACATTTGCAAAATTAATAAATGTTGAAATACCATATTCACCTTCATAATTTCACCTCCCAATACATATGCCCACTCTGCTCCTCAACACACACTCCTGCACACCTCCCTTCTGGAAGGTAGACTGGAGAGGGAGGCCTTATATTTTGTGAAGCAGTTGTTTCTGACTGCCACCATTGACAGACCAAACCTGAAGATAAGACTGTGTTAGCCAGGAAGGTGCTACTCAAATTCTCCATGCTCCTGAGCTGGGCCACAAACCCCAACTGTTTTCCAGAACAAGCTAATAATCCAAAAGTCAAGGTTATCATCTCTCACCTACAAAAACAGAGAGTTCTGGGTGCTGTGAAAAATCAAAGAGTGACTTCTCTGCCCAAACACATTCATATTTAATTTAAAAAAACAACAACAACAATGAGACAACATGAGCTGGAGGCTGCCAGCCCGGCTGGAGTGAGGGCCTCTTCTCAGGCCGTTGGACACAAGGACAGCTCTGTCAGACTTCACTGTCACAAATCTGTCCACAATTTTCATTTGCTGTCACCAAGACTTCACTATAGTGTGTGCATCTGTATAGTGTGTACAAATGCAAAGGGACTGGAGAGGATAAAGAAAATGAGAAATATCTGCTTCTACCCCATGTAAAAAGATAAAAATGGGGAAAAGTGCTCAAAAGGATTCCTCAAAACTTTGGTGAGAGATAAATGCAAATAAAGAATCTTGAAGGCCAGTAATTGATACCTGATACTTTCACTTACCAGCAGGCAGACAGAATCAGAGAATCTCCCACTTTGAACCTATCGAACGTGTCTGGTCCCTCTTGCTACCCCATGGAAAGGAAGGTGGGGTTTGGTCCCAACATTGGAATCCAGGAAGAATTTTGGGAACACAACTCTCTTGGGAGTTAAAGAGCAAGACTGTTTCCTACATATATAAACCCAGGTTTAATTATCTTACCTCTGTCTTGCCAGATGACTTCATGCTTCTTCTGTGTGCCTCCTTACAACGGCAGATTTTTGAGGATGAAAATAAGGCTGCAGTGCGAATCATGGCAGGGGACAATGTCGAGATTTGCATGAACCTTGATGCGGCCTCCTTCAGCCAACATAACCCTGTACCAGATTTCATTCACTGCAGGTAATGACAGCTGCACAATATCAAAGACACTTCAGTGCATGCCTTTCACTTAGAATGAACACCTCTACTTCCAATTCTATCTCTGCCATTCTTGGGACACCAAGTGACTGGTGATTGTACACATGAAACTAATAAATGTAGAACAGGGTAGTTCAGTAGTCTAGAAGCCGAGCCTCTGAATTGTAGATCTACTTCTGCTTTTGTCAGCATTAACCATGCTTTTCTTGCCTCAGTTTTTATCCTCTTATTCATGCATAAACTGGTATATAGCCATCACACTGCTTCCTGGCTCTGTAGCCAAGATCCTTTCTCCTCACTTCTGGTCATCTCTCATTCTCTGTCCCTTGTCCTGGTCTCCTATCTCTCCTTATCCCCTGTATTTAGTAGGCATCAGGACGACACTCACCCCAGATGCCCTGTGCTGGTGTTCTCCTGGAGCTCTCTCTCCTCCAGGGCTGTGCACAGCTCCCTTTGTAGCACCTTATCTGCTCTCCTCAGTCTGGTGACAGCGCATCTTGGCAACCTGATCGTCTCTTCCACAGAGTTTGTGTTTAAACCGAACTAAATCTCTCACCGTGTATTCCTTTTGCATTTCCTGGGTTCCCAAGTCCTCATAGTTTTTGTCACTTGACACCCATGCCATGGGTGACACACCCATCTGCCTCTCCAACACCTTCTTCACCCTGTAAAGCCTTTCAGATTTAACTCAACCATCACTGTAGGAGTCTGACAAATTGGTGTGATTTTTTATGTCCCCTTCACATACCCCTCCACGCACACGTCAGAAAGTCCTATATGCATTCCAATACTAAGTCTGGACTGAATCATTAACTCTACCTGTGATGATCCTGGGAAGATGAGACATACTATTTTATCTACTCTTCTTTGGGTATGAAGTCAAGAAAGGGTGTAATATATTTTAGAAAAAAAAATTATGAAAACATGTATGTGTTAAATATTGTACTTTAAAAAGAGTAAAGTTCCAAATTTCCCTTATCTGACAATGTAGCTTTAAAGCACAATTCACTCTTAATAATGTAGGTGAAGTATGGTTCATGTTTATCAAGAGATTACTTGTTAACACCTGCAAAATAGCAACTTATTAATCAAAGAAGTAACCCATAATTGACTTTTCTGTGCTTCTCCCCAAACCTGGGAAAGGAAACAACCACAGCAAAAGCTCTAAAACAAAGAAGCTCTAATTACACAAACATAGATGGAGTGAGGCTTGTAGGGGTTACTTCTGTCAGGTGTCATAAGTGCACTAGGGTAACTCCCAGCAACAATTTAGTGCAAGATAACTGAGACCTGAATGCTTCTTCACCTTCTCGCAAGAAGGTCAGAAGAGAAGCATGGCTCCCGAAAAGGGAATCTTGACTCAACTTAGGGACAAGCAGGGACAGAGTATTGGAAAGCATACAAGTGCCACTGGCTGGCTGTGTCTACTTTGTCAGCCTCAATGCTGTCTCCGCTGCAAGGAGAGCCTTTTAATCTCTAGTAAAACCTTTGTGTGTAACATGGAATTGTTTAAATCTATTTATTTCTAGTTCATCATAAAAAATATTCTTTTTAAATTTTTTATTTTATATTAGTTTCAGGTGTATAGCATAGTGGTTAGATAATTATTTAATTTAGGAATTGATTGCCCTGATCATTCTACTACCTACCTGGCACAAAACACAGTTATTACAATGTTTTTTATTAGTTTTATTTTTTATTGTTATTCAAGTACAGTTGTCTCCATTTCCTCCTACCATCCTCCCCCATTGACTATATTCCCTATGCTATACTTTACATTTCTCTATTTTGTAACTACCAAATTGTATTTCTTACTCCCTTCACCTTTCTCACCTATCCTCATAACCACCTCCCATCTGGCAACCCTCAGTTTGTTATCTCTATGAGTCTGTTTCTGTTTTGTTTGCCTATTTATCTTGTTCTTTATATTCCACATATAAGTGAAATAATATATTTGTCTTTCTCTGTCTGACTTTTCACTTAGTATAATACCCTCTGAGTTCAAATGGTAAGATTTCATTCTTTTCTATAACCAAATAGTATTCCATTGTTCTGTGTGCCAAATCTTCTTTATTCAATCATCTATTGATGGACACATGTGTTGTTTTCATATCTTGTCTATTGTAAATAATGCTGCAGTGAACAGAGGGGTACATATATATTTTAATATTAGTGTTTTGGATTTCTTTGGCTATATTCCTAGAAGTGGAATTGCTGCTATCATAAGATAGCTCTATTTTTGATATTTTGAGGAACGTCTACACTGTTTTCCATAGTGGCTACACCAATTTGCAATCCCACCAACAATGCATGAGGATTCTCTATTTTTCATACCCTTACCAATACTTATTTTTTGATTTACTGACAGCCATTCTGACAGTTCTGAAAAGATATCTCATTTTGGTTTTAATTTGCATTTCTCTGATGATTAGTGACATTGAGCATCTTTTCATATGTCTTATAGACATGTGTACGTCCTCTCTGGAGAAATGTCTATTCAGGTCTTCTGCCCATTTTTAAATTGGAATGTTTGCAATTTTGGTGTTGAGTTCTATGAGTTCTTTATAAACTTTGGGTATTAACCCATTATCAGATGTATCATTGGCAAATATCTATACCCATTTAGTAGGTTTATTTTAGTTCTGATGATGGTTTCTTTTGTTGTGCAAAAAAACTTTTCATTTCTATGTTGTCCAGTTTGTATTTTTTCCCTTTGTTTTCCTTGCCTGAAAAGATATATAAAAACATGTTACTAAGAGCAATGTCAGAGTTTACTTACTGCTTATACATTCTTATGGAAGCTTTATAGTTTCTTGTTTTACATGTAAGTCTTTATTTTGAGTTTATTCTTGTATATGATGTAAGAGAGTGGTCTAGTTTTATTTTTTGCACATATCTGTCCAGTTTTCACACTATTTATTGAACAGACTGTCTTCACCCAATTATTTGTTCTTGTCTCCTTTGTTATAGATTAATTTACCATGTAAATGTGGGTTTATTTCTGGTCTCTCTATTTTGTTCCATTGATCTATGTGTCTGTTTTTATGCCAGTACCATGTTGTTTCGATTACTATAGTTTGGTAGTATAGTTTGATATAAGATAGCATGATACCTTCAAATTTGTTCCTCTTTCTTGTGATTGATGTGGCTATTTGGGGTATTCTGTGGTTCCATATAAACTATTGGATTATTTGTCCTAGTGCTGTGAAAAAATGCCATGGGTATTATAATAGGGATTGCATTGAATATATAGATAGCTTTGGATAATATGGACATGGTAGTGGTGTTAATTATTTTTATCAATGAGCACAGTATATGATTTCATTTATTTATATCTTCTTTTTTTATTATTGTTATTCTATTACAGTTGTCCCAATTTTCCCCCTTTGCCTTCCTCCATCCACCCCCACCCCCACTTGCATAGTCAATCTCCAACACCATTGTCCATGTCCATGGCTCATGGACAAAGAACTCATACATGTTCTTTGGCTAGTCTTTTGAACTTCTTTCTATCATTATCCCCCTCCCCTCATCTCTGGAAGCTATCAGTCTGTTCCATGATTCCATGCTTCTGGTTGTATTTTGCTCATTAGTTTATTTTGTTCATTAGATTCCTCTTCTATGTGAGATCATATGGTATTGGTCTTCTGACTGGTTTATTTCACATACCATAATAGTCTCTAGTGCCAGTCAAGTTGTTGCAAATAATAGAAATTCCTCCTTTCTTTCTGCTGTGTAGTATTTCATTGTGTAAAGGTACCACCATTTAAAAAAAATTTTTGGTAATGTATTCTTTTTTTTTCTTTTTTCTTTTCTTATTGTTGTTCAAGTACAGTTGTCTCCATTTTCACCCCACCACTCCCCCACCCCACCCATCCTTGCCTCCCACCCTTGAACCTATCCCCCTTTGGCTTTGTCCATATGTCTTTTATATATGTTCCCTGATGGACCTTCCCCTATATTCCCCCATTATCTATCCCACACCCTGCCCCAGTTACTGTCAGTTTGTTCTTTATTTCAATGTTCCTGGTTATATTTTGCTTTCTTGTTGTTTTGTTGATTAGTTTTCACTTACAGGTGAGATCATATGGTATTTGTCTTTTACCACCTACCTTATTTCACTTAGCATAATGCTCTCCAGTTTCATCCATGCTGTTACAAAGGGTAGGAGCTCCTTTCTTTCTGCTGCATGGTATTCCATTGTGTAAATGTACCACAGTTTTTTAATCCACTAATTTACTGATGGGCACCTAGGTTATTTCCAGCACTTGGCTGTTGTAAATAGCACTGCTATGAACATAGAGGTGCATGTGTTCTTTAGAATTGATATTTTGGGATTCTTAGGGTATATTTTCAGCAGTGGAATCACTGGGTCAAAAGGCAATTCCATTTTTAATTTTTTGAGGGCATTCCATACTGTTTTCCACAGTAGTTGCACCAGTCTGTATTCCCACCTTTTCTCTACATCCTCACCAGTAACTGTTGTTTGTTGATTTATTAGTAATAGCCATCTAACATGTGTGAGATGACATCTCATTGTGGGTTTAATTTGCATCTTGCTGATGGCTAGTGATGTTGAGCATTTTTTCATGTCTATAAGCCACCTGTAAGTCCTCCTTGGAGAAGTGTCTATTTAGGTCCTTTGCCCAATTTTTAATTGGATTGTTTGTCTTCCTGGTGTTGAGTCATATGAGTTTTTTTTTAATATATTTTGGAGATTAAACCCTTGTCCAATGTACTATTGGTAAATGTCCTCCCATATAGTTGGTTCCCTTTTCATTTTGATGATGGGTTTTTAGCCATGGAGAAGCTTTTTATTTTGATGTAGTCCTATTTTTTAATTAATTAATTAATTTGTTTGTTTGTTTGTTTGTTTATTTTTCTTTATTTCCCTTGCCCTAAGAGATATGTCAGGAAAAATATTGCTATGTTGGTATCTTAAATTTTACTGCTTATGTTTTCCACTAGGACTTTTATGGTATGACTTATATTTAAATTTTTTTATCCATTTTGAGTTTATTGTGGTGTATGGTGTAAGTTGGTGGTATAGTTTCTTTCTTTTTTTTTCTTTTTTGTATGTACCAGTGCAGTTCTCCCAACAACACCATTTACAGAAGAGACTGTTTTTACTCCATTTTATGCTCATGCCCACTTTGTCAAATATTAATTAACCAGAAAGACATGGGTTTATTTCTGGGCTCTCTATTCTGTTCCACTTATCTACGTGTCTATTCTTATGCCATGTACCAGGCTGTTTTGATTACAATGGCCTTGTAGTATAGTTTGATATCAGGTATTGTGATCCTTCTCACTCTCTTCTTTCTCAAGATTGCTGAGGCTATTTGGGGTCTTTTTTAGTTCCATATAAGTTTTTGGAGTATTTGTTTTAGGTCAGTGAAATATGCCATTGGTATTTTAATAGGAATTGCATTGAATCTACAGATTGCTTTGGTTAGTATGCACATTTTAATGATACTGATTATTCCAATCCATGAGCATGGTATGTGCTTTCATTTATTTGTGTCTTTCTCAATTTCTTCAGTGTTCTGTAGATTTCTGAGTACAGGTCTTCTACCTCCCTGATTAAATTTATTCCTAGGTACTTTATTTTTCTTGTTGCTATAGTAAATAGGATTTTCTCCTAGTTTCTCTTAATGATAGTTCATTGTTGGTGCACAAAATTGCCATTGATTTTTGAATATTGATTTTGTATCCTGCTATTTTGCCAAATTCACTTATGAGGTTGAGTAGCTTTTTGGTGGAGACTATAGGGTTTTCTTTGTATACTATCATGTCATTTGTGAATGGTGACAGCTTTACTTCCTCCTTTTAAATTTGGATGCCTTTTATTTATTTTTCTTGTCTGATTGCTATGTCTAGAATTTCCAGTACTATATTGAATAAGAGTGGTGAAAGCAAACATCCTTGTCTGGTTCCTGATCTTAAGGGAAAAGCTTTTAGTTTTTGCCAACTGAGTATGATGTTGGTGGTAGATTTCTCATATATGGTATTTATTGTTTTGATATATGCTCCTCTATTCCCACTTTGCTGACTGATTTTATGATAAATTGGTGCTAGATTTTATAAAATGCTTTTTCAGCATTTATTGATATGATCATGTGATTTTTGTCCTTCATTTTATGTCCTTTATTACATTTACTGATTTGCAAGTATTGTACCATCCCAGCATCCCTTGGATCAATCCTACTTGATCATGGTGTATGATCTTCTTAATGTATTCCTGGATCTGGATTGCCTATTTTGTTGAGGATTTTGGAATCTACATTGATCAGAGATATTGGCCTATAATTTTCTTTCTTATTGTGTCTTTATCTGGTTTTGGAATTTGGATAGTACTGGCCTTGTAAAAAGAGTTTGGGAGTCTTCCCTCTTCTTGAATTTTTTTAGAATAGTTTCAGAAAGATTGGAGTTAGGTCTTCTCTGAATGTTTGATAAAATTTGCTTATGAAGCCATCAGGTCCCAGGCTATTGTGGGCCTGGAATTTTTTGTTACTGCTTTGATTTTGCTAGCTGTTTCAGTGTACTCTGGCTGTCTGCCTCTTCTTGATTTAGTTTTGGAAGACTGAATGTAGAAAGTTCTCCATTTCTCCCAGGTGGTCCAATCTTGGCATACAGTTGTTCATAGTTATATCTTATAATACTTTGCATTTCTGTGATATCAGTTTTTACTTCTCTTTCATTTATGATTTTGTTTGTTTGGGTCTTCTCTCTTTTTTTCTTGATGAGTCTGATTAAAGGTTTGTCGATTTTGTTTATCTTTTCAAAGAACAGCTCCTGGATTTATTGATCCTTTAAATTGTTCTTTTAGTCTCTATATCATGTAATTCTGCTCTAATATTGATTATTCCCTTCCTTCTATTCACTCTGTCTTTCTTTGGTTTTGTTCCTCTAGTTCTTGTAGATGTAGGGTTAAATTGTTTAGTTAGGATTTTTCTGTGTTCTTTAGGTAAGCTTGTATTGCTATAAACTGTCCTGTCAGGACTGCCTTTGCTTTGTCCCATAGGTTTTGGGTTATTACGTGTTCATTTTCATTTGTCTCCAGGTACTTTTGATTTCTTCCTTTATTTCATTGTTAAGCCATTCATTATGTAATAACCTGTTGTTATTCAGTCTCCATGCATTTGAATGCTTTTGAGGTTTTTTTGCTTAAGGTTGGTTTCTACTTTCAAACCATTGTAATCCAAGAAAATGCTTGATACAATTTCAGTTTTCTTGACTTTGTGAGACTTTTTTTGGTGTCCCACTATGTGACATATCTTTGAAAATGATCCATGTGCATTTATAAAGAATGTATATTTTGTTTCTTTGGGGTGAAATGCTCTATAAATATCAACTAAGTCCATTTGATCTAGAGTATCATTCAGTGCCATAATGTCCTTGTTGATTTTTTGTTTGGACAATCTATCCATTGTTGATAGTGGGGTGTTAAAATCCCCTATGATGACTGTATTGCTATGGACCTCCTTCTTAAAGTCCCTCAAGACTTTCCTTATATATTTAGGCACTCCTATGTTGTGTGTAAATGTGTTTACAAGGGTTATATTCTCTTGTTGGGCAACTCCATTAAGTATTATGTGGTGACCTTCTTTGTCTCTTGTTATGGCCTTTGTTTTGATGTCTATTTTGTCTCATATAACTATTGCTACTCCAGCTTTTATTTCATGTCCATATGCATGGAATCTTTTTTCCATTCCTTCCTTCACTTTCAGCCTGTGTAGATCTTTTGTTCTGAGGTGGATCTCTTACAGGTAGCTTATATGAGGTTTGTGTTTAAGCCATCCCTTTACCATCTCTTGCAGTGCTGGTTTGGTGGAGATGTACTCTTTTACCCCTTTTTTTCTGAGAAACTCCTTCTTTCACCTTTCAGGTTAAATGAGAGCCTTGCTGGGTAGAGTCCTCTTGGTTACAGGTCTTTGTTTTTCATTACTCAGAATATTTCATGGGATTCCTTCTGACCTGTATTGTTTCTATTGAGAAATCAGCTAATAGCATTATTGGAGCTCCCTTGTATGTCACTAGCTGTTTCTCCCTTGCTGCCTGTAAGATCCTCTCTTTGTCTTTAAATTTTGCCATTTTAATTATGATGTATCTTGAAGTGGGCATCTCTGGGTTCCTCTTGATTGGGGCCTTCTATGTTTTCTGAATTTTCATGGCTTTTTCCCTCACTAGGTTAGGGAAATTTTCTTTCATTACTTTTTCAAACATATTGTTTATCCCTTGTTCCTTTTCCTCTCTTTCTGGTATCCCTATGATAAGAACATTGTTATATTTCACATTGTCTTACAGTTCCCTTAAATTATTCCATTCTTTTTTAGCCATTTTTCATTTTGTTGCTCTGACTGGGTGTTCTCTTCTACTTTGCCTTCAAACTTATTTGATCTTCAGCTTCATTAGCCTGCTTTTAATTCCTTCAAGTGTATTCTTCATTTCAGACATTGTATTCTTCATTTCCTCCTTATTCTTATTCATAGTCTCTGTCTTTTTTCATGTTGATGTAGTTCCCACTAAGCTCCTTGTAGCTCCCATAAAGTTCCCTGTAGTTCTCATTGAGTGCCTTTAGCATCCTCATAACCATTACTTTTAACTCTATGTCTGATAAATTGCTTACCTCAATTTCATTTAGCACTTTTTCTGGGGATTTTCCCTTTCTTTTTGATTGGGAGTTGTTTCTTTTTCTCCCCATTTTAGGTAGCTCTTTTTGTTTGTTTCTCCATATTATATTATCCTGCTTTGACTCTCTGTCTTCATATTTGTATCTTCTTCAATTTCTTTCATCAATGTCTTGTAATTTTCCTAGTACAGGTATTTTACCTCCTGGGTTAAATTTATTCCTAGGCATTTCATTTTTTGATGTAAATATAAATACATTTTTTAAAAACTTCTCCTTCTGATAGTTTATTATTGGTGAATGAAAATGCAACCAGTTTCTGAATATTAATTTTGTATCCTCCTACTACTGAATTCATGTATCAGTTCTAGTATTTTTTTTGGTGGAATCTTTATGGTTGTCTATCTACTATATCATGTCACTTCCAAATAATGACAGTTTTACTTCTTCCTTTCCAATTTGGATTCCTTGTATTTCTTTTTCTTGTCTGATTTCTGTGGCTGGAACATCTAATACTATGTTGGATAAAAGTGTTGTCAGTGGACACCCTTATCTGTCCTGATCTTAAGGAAAATGCTTTTAGATTTTTCCCATTGAATATGATGTTGTCTGTGGGTTTGTCGCATATAGCCTTTATTATGTTGAGGGATGTTTACTTCATTCCCACTTTATCATAAATGGATGCTGGATTTTGTCAAATGCTTTTCCTACACCTATTAATATGATCATATGATTGTTATTTTCTGTTTTGTTTTTTGTTTATATGGTGTATCATCTTAATTGATTTGCAGGTATTGAACCAACCTTGCATTCCAGGCTTAAATCTTCCTTAATCATGGTGTATATTTTTAATGTACGGATGGATTCCACTTGCTAATACTTTGTTGAAGATTTTTTGTGTCTATGTTCATCAAGGGTATTGGCTTATAATTTTCTTTCTTTGTCATGTATTTTTCTCATTTTAAAGTCAGAGTAATGCTGGCCTTGAAAAATGTGCTTGGGAGCCTTCCCTTCTCTTGGATTTTTTGTAATAGTTTGACAAGGATAGGTGTCAGTTCTTCTTGAATGTTTGTTAGATTTCACCTGTGAAGCCATCCAGTCCAAGACTTTTATTTGTTGGGAGTTTTTTGATTACTGATTCAATTTTATTTATAATAATCAATCTGTTCAGATTTTATGTTTCTTCTTGATTCAGTCTTAGAAGATTATATGTTTCTAGGAATTTATCCATTTTTTCAAGGTTGTCCAATTTGTTGGCATATAGTTTTCTTGAAGTATTTTCTTATAACCTTTTGTATTTCTATGATTTCAGTTATCACTTCTCTTTCTTTCTGATTTATTCATTTGGGTCCTGTCTCTTTTTTTCTTGATGACTCTGACTAAGGGTTTATTAATTTTGTTTATTTTTTCAAAGAACTAGTTTTTGATTTTATTGATTCCCTGTATTGTTCTTTTGAGACTATTTTGTTTACTTCCACTCTGATCTTTATTATTTCCTTTCTTTTACGCCCTTAGGGATTTGTTTGTTGTTCATTTTCTACTTCCTTTACATATAAGATTAGGTTGCTTAGTTGAGGGTTTTTTTTTATTTCTTGAAGTAAGCCTATACTGCTATGAATTTCTCTCTAAAAATTGCTTTTCCTGTGTCCCATAGATTTTGGTTTGTTATGTTTTCTCTTTTATTTTTCTCAGGTATCTTTTGATTTTTTCCGTGTTTGCATTGTAACCCATCCACTCTTTAGTAACATGTTATTTAGCCTCCATGTGCTTCTGTATTTTTCCATTTTCTTCTTCTTATTGATTTCTTGTCTCATGCCATTGTGGACAAAGAAGATGTTTGATATGATTTTAGTCTTTTTAAATTTACTGAGATTTGTTTTGTGGCCTAACATGTGGTCTATTCTGGAAAGTGTTCCATGTGCACTTGAAAAGAATGTGTATTCTGCTGCTTTGCAGTAAAATGCTCTAAAAATATAAATTAAATTTATTTGGTCTAATGTGTCATTTAAGGTCAGTTTTCTTGTTGATTTTTTTTTTTTGGTATGGAAGATGTATTAATCAATGGGGTATTAGAGTCTCTTACTATGGCTGTATTACTGTCGATATCTACCTTGATGTCCATCAATATTTGTTTTATTTATTTTGATGCTACAATGTTGGGTGCATAAATCTTTATAAGGATTTTATCCTCTTGTTATATTTACCCATTTATCATTATATAGTCTTTTTTGTTTCTTATTATAGTCTTTGTTATATAAATTTTTTATTTCCATTTATATCTTTTTTCATCCATATCTTTTCAGTCTGTATAGGTCTTTCAATCGGAAATGGGTCTCAAAGACAGCATATATATTGATGGGTTTTGTTTTCTTATTTAGTAAGCTACTGTATATCTTTTGATTGACACATTAATTAATTTACATTTAGAGTGGTTATTGATATGTATATAGGTATTGCCATTTTATTTATATTTTTGTTCTTTTCTCCCTTCTTTTTAAAGAAGTTATTTGACATTTCATTTAAACTGGTTTGGTAGTAATGAACTCTTTAGCATTGAAAGAAACACATTCTTTTTTTTTTGGTTTGTTTTTAAATTAAATTTATTAGGTGACATTGGTTAATAAGATTATAGAGGTTTCCAGTGTACGTTTCTGTGATACGTTACCTGTATATTGTATTGTGGGCCCACCACCCAAAATGAAATCATCTTCTGTTATCATGTATTTATTTCCCCTTCACCCTTTACTTTTCCCCCACCCCATTCCCTCTAGTAACCACCATACTGTTGTTTGTGTCTACAAGTTTTTGTTTGTTTGTTTTTCTTATTTATTCATTTGTTATTCATTTATTCATTATTTATTCATTCATTTATTCATTTAAGTTTTATGTCCCACATATGAGTAATTTCATATGGTTCTTAGCTTTTACTGACTTATTTGCTTATTCTCAAGGTCCATCCATGTTGTCACAAATGACAGTATTTCATCTTTTCTTTTTTAATTTATTGTTGTTCAGTTACAGTTGTCCCACCCCTTTTCCCATTGCTCACCCTTACCCCATCCCTCTCCCACAGTCAATGCCCCCCAATGTCCATGCCCATGAGTCCTCTGTTCCTGTTCCTTTGCTTGTGACTAAGTAATATTTCATTGTATATCTGTGTACCACATCATCTTTTTTATCCAATCATCTATCAGAGGACACTTTCATTGTCTCCATGGCTTGGCCACCATGAGTAATGCTGCAATGAACATAGGGGTACAAATATCTTTGTGAATAAATGTTTTTAAGTTTTTGGGTAGATAACCTGAAGAGCGGTTGATGGGTCATATGGTAACTCTATTCTTAATTTTTTTAGTAACCTCTATATTGCTTTTCATAGTGACTGTACCAGTTTATATTCCCACTGTTCTCTTGCTGTGGGAGGCATCTGTATCTTAGAAATTTTTTACCATATGATTACTCAAGCCTCCTATAGAAAGACAAGAATTTTGAGTTCTCAGGTAGAGGGCAGAAAATGTTGCTGTTTGAGGGAAATTTGGACCAAATCAGTTGATGATAAACATGCACACAGTGTTTTCACAACTTAACCTATTCATCCATTACTATTTCAGTGAGGATTTTCTGTAGACCAGGCAGTGTCAAATAAAAGATGAATATAGAGCTTATAGTATTACTTGCAAAGAGGAGTCAAATGAATACTATGACTTTTTCCATAATTAAAGTAGAATCTCCCAACTTAACTTATTCTTCATGTTTGTTATTGTCTTTGGATGGTTTTGTTTTGTTTTTCAGATCATATTTAGACATGTCCAAAGTGATTATCTTCAGCTACCTCTTCTGGTTCGTCCTCACAATCATCTTCATCACTGGGACAACAAGAATCAGCATCTTTTGCATGGGTTACTTGGTGGCCTGTTTTTATTTCTTGCTCTTTGGGGGTGATTTGCTATTGAAACCAATCAAGAGCATTCTGCATTATTGGGACTGGCTGATTGCATACAACGTTTTTGTCATTACGATGAAAAACATACTGTCAGTAAGTGGTTCTCACCATGTAACACATTTGTGTTTTCAGTGTAAGAGTAAACAGTCTATTCAGTGGTTATTAAAAACCTATCATCCATCACACTGCTCTCTTAAAAGCCCCAAATGAGAAGTTGCAAAGTCAGAATTCAAATGACCATTAATTACTTCCTGTTTTGCCATATTAAACAGAATCCTTTTTGCTTATTTCCACCATCTTGAGGTCACATGATGAAAGGATATGTATTCATAGAAATAAACTCTAAAACATATTTTATTAACTAAAATGCTATCTCTTCTGAGAAATAATTTATCATCACTCTTACTATAGTACAAAATGGCCCTTTAAAGTCATGTCATGTTGGCTAAAAGAACTCTTATCTAGAAAGAATTATAGAAATATTTTTAAAAATGAGCACAGTACTCTATAAACTGTTTGGGGTGGGGAATGAGATAGAATAAGCTATTGAAAGCATGAATGTTTTATGTACACATAAGATGTGGGTAAACACAGAGGTAAGGCATTGTAAGCAGAGCCCAACTAAGACAACAGAGAGTTGAGGCACAACCCACTTCTTTCTTCTACAAAGTTTGTCTGTTCTGCTTTTTAAAATTCTACGTTCCAGAGCATAGCTTTTCCACTGACCTGGTAGGTAACTCACACTGCTCCCTTTCTCAGAGTAACATAAAATATTTTGGGCCACAGGACACCAGTTATTTGTTGTTTTGGGATATTAAACAATAATATTTCAAGAACTGAAGGAGTTAATACATCTCAAGTTGGCCCTAACTTAAAGTTAATTCTAGTGTCTACTACTCCCAGGTTATACCTGATAATGCATTAGAGGAACAATGATGTAATGACTTCCTGCTTCTCCCCTTTCTAACTACTTAAAGATGAGTTCACTAGGCAGGTATTTTAACTGTAAAAGCATTTGATTTTTGGGAGGGGTAGGGGAGGCACATCCTTTGTTGTGTTTAGAGGTCTTGGAAAGTCAAGTCTGCGGTACCATGAATATTTGAATAATTTATTTTGTCTACAGTCCATTAAAATGTTAATTTCTCATTGATAATAAAAGTGACTTTTATTTATCAGTTTTAGCTCACCAATATTTATTTACATTTTGGGTAACACTGGGAGTTATAGGAGAGGATATGAGATAGGAAAACAAACACCATTTCATTCTAAAGCCAATCTGATGGTTAAGGATCCATTACTAAAAGCTGATCCCTACAACCATTCCTGGAATATGTGTGTTTACAAAATTCATGCATTAATTTATTCTGTAAACCTCTATTCCACTGTTTTTTGCTAGGTATTGTTTTATACCTTAAAGAGCTAAAACTAAATAGTACTCAAATTTTACCCTTAAGAAACTCACATTTTTAGAAAAAGAAGATCAACCTACTTATAATCATATGACCTTTTCATGTTAATTGTCACAACTGTTCAGAAAAATAAAACCAAAAAAGGGTACCTAATACATTGCTTAAATAAGTCGGGAACAAACTTATTGGTTGTGATGCCATTTAAACCCATCAGAGATTTGAAAACAGATTGAAGTGTGTCCAGGGAGACAAAGTGGGGAGAATAATCCCAATTTAGGGAAACCGAACAAAAACATGGCTGCGTAGGACTAAAATATGATATCAGAAAGCATGTTCTGTTGGATACTAATGCTAGGTAACTGCTCATTTAGGAGCAAATCCTAATTATATTCTCTAATCTCATTTCCCAGGAACTATACATAATTCAGCCATTACCCTTATGTGTTGGCTTGCAATGATTAATGTTTATTTAAACTTTTCCCCCATCATGATGTGACTTTAACATATGACAAGAAAGCATTGTTATGAGACAATCACAAGCAAATCAACCCAAAAGATTTTTTTATCCAGAGAACTGGCAAAAAAAAATCCTCAAAACACATACTCTGCTCCTATTCTAAGAACTATATATCATATAGATTATGTTTGTGATGATGTCCTGGCAAATAGCAAAGGTTTAATATATATGCTCTGCCAGAAAATCCAAAATTCAAGTCCTGGGGATCAGTGATTACCCATTTATTATCACAGAGTTCAGTTTATTTCTATGATAATCTAATATTTCCTCTTTGAAAAGAGAGGTGCTCCCAAATACAGAAAACATCACACTAAAGACCCTTCCTTTACTCATTGGGCTTAATTTTCTCATGAAATGATAGTGTTCCTGAAGCACTACTCCATGGGGACTGTATTTTTAGGTACTATCCGTACTGTCCATAATCATTGGCACTGAGACTTTGTGAAATCTTGCAAGTGTCAGGATTGCAAGACATTGAGCTGTTTTTCTGGGTGTAAAGTTTCAGAATTTGCCTTACCTATTTATTTTTCAGATAGGAGCATGTGGATACATTGAAAAACTGGTTAAAAATAGTTGCTGGTTGATCCAAGCTTTCAGCCTGGCCTGCACAGTCAAAGGCTATAAAATGCGTAAGTATGAAAAGCATATTTGGGAGTGGAAGAACAACAAGGAAAGACAACTGTATTTTTCTACTTTAAAAGTTGGGCCAAAGCATGTAAATAAAAGAAATAAAAGTAGAGTTCAGTTTGACCTACATAAAGGTTCTAGAATTGCCTTGCATTTTGAATGTATTATCCATAATGGGAAGTGCTCCTACTCTCGCCACCTTGGATTATAATCTACAAACATCCCAAATCCCGGCAGGTTTGGAGTTGGGTGTGGCCTGTAGTAACTTCCTGAACCTTTTTGCATTATGGTTAGGAAGGTTTAGAAAAGTACACTCAAACTTGTGGTCATTGCATTTAGAATCTTGAGTCATCAACGTTATTCTGACTTCTAGGCTCTTCTCTCCTCAGAGAGAAGCTCAGAGAACTCCAAACTCAGAAAACAAATGGGAAAAGCTGCAAAATTTCTGGAGTTACACTCCCACCAGGACAGAGGCAGAAGTCCCATTTCCATTTTTCTGCCTCTTGTATCAGATCCCAGAGCAACATTACACATGGTCCTTCATGGTGCCCAGACCAGGGACAATTGGAACATGATACTCTCCACTGTGGCTGACAATCTAGGCTATACTTTCCTAAAGATGAATATAGTCACTGGGGTATGTTTTGATTTAGGGTTAGTTGTGTTATTGAGACCCCTTCTTCTAATAGACCTGCCTACCTCTGGGCAGAGCCCATTCCAAAGCATTGCCTCTGGCATTGAGACATACAGACATTATTTTTATGGCCTTTGTTGGAATTTGGGGGTGAGGGTCCCTTTTTCTCTAAAAGACAGGTTTACACAGGAGCCCTCCTTGGCAAAGAGCCTCTCTTCTTCCTTACATTGCCAGTAGTTCACTCTGTGGTCAGCCTTACGGATTAATGTTCATAATTGGATTTAAAGAGTATAGCCTTGCCTGTTAATAAATCAGCTCATAAGTGAGTTGATGGATCAGAATGTTGCTTTCATGCCTGTGTGATTTCCCAAGACTGATCACACCACAGGTATAAAAAAACAATGAAAATGGATGTTAATTTTAATTATTATTTTTTATTTTTTGCTTCAGCTGAGGATGATTCCTCATGTAAACTACCCAGTGGTGAAGCAGGAATTATTTGGGACAGCATATGTTTTGCCTTTCTTCTGCTGCAGAGAAGAGTTTTTATGAGTTACTATTTCCTACATGTTGTGGCGGATATAAAAGCTTCACAGATCCTGGCATCAAGGTAGGGTAGGCTTCTTCTTAGACCCCACTCACTTCCAGTTGTTGCCTCTGGTCTTGTAAGTTTAGGGGGAAAGTCTGTGAAGAGGATTGGTATTAAAAGGAATGCCATTGTGTTGGGGGTGTCAATAGCTAGGTGTGGATTCCCTTTCCTGCTGTACCCATTTCAGAGACACCAGCCAACTGAACAGTGAAATTAGTGAACTTGACAGGTGATAATCAGAGCCAAACACCAGTGAGCTGAGGTTGAAAGTAAAGAGTTGGAGATAGTGACTGCAAGATAATTGACTTCAGGCGCAGTGATGGAAGGCTACACTTCCATCACTTCCTAAGGCTATAATGAACTGAAAATTCTTATACTTCCTAAGGCTATAGGAAACTATGGTGTGTACATGGGTTCTTTATTTAATATTTGAGGATGTTTGCTTGCTTATGAGCAGATTTAAATAGCAGAGGAAAGGTTAAAAATGCAGGAAGAGAGGAATAAAGGGAAGGGTTGAGTCCCTCAGGCTACAGGTGGGGAAGGGAACTGAACACAGGCAGACCTCGGGCAGGAGAATGTCACCTCTTTCTCTGTCACTGCAGGAAAGGCCATCTACTGGATAAATGGCAGAAAACTAAGGAAATAATTGCTTCAGGACTTCTGTTCTGAGAATTAGGTAGCTATATAATTTACTAGGAGTCAAAAGCCCTTGACAGAATTCAAGATTTGAAATAAGAGTAAGATGTTTGAAATAGCCACTAGAGAGGATCAGAATAGTTTCCAGAAAGGGATGCTGTGGATGGTTGGCCAAGCATGCATTTTCTGTACCTCTGATGACAGCCTGTCTGAGCATAGGGCTGAAACACCATTGGGATTTTACAAAATTATAATTTGCCAAGTGATTATGATGTATGACTATAGGGCAGAGTTGAGAATATTAAGAGAGACTGATGAGATCTATGGGATCCCTTAAGTTGGCTTGAAATGTGAGAAAAAACAAAACAGATGGGAGGGTAAGGATAGAAGGAAGAGAATCAAAGAGGCAAGAGACTAAAAATCTGACTGATGGGACTTGCACTCCAACTTTGCATAGTCCCTGAAGGAATCCTCAGCTCACTGCATATTCCTTTCTGCTTATTGAGTAGAAAACCCATCTGAACTGAGTTCTTGCAAATGTTTCCTAGTGGGACAACTAGAATAAGGTCAGGTGAATAACACCTTGCTGAGATACGACATTCTATGGGACAGGTTTGAAGAGGTATATGGCTTTTAACATCCTAGAAAACACAAACCATTTTATTTTTACTGATCTCTCAGTATTGTGAGCAGCCCCTCCTTCTTGGGGGGAGGTTGTGCCATTTTCATTCACTGGGAAGGGGTTTCTAAAAAAGGCCTTGTGACTCCTACTCCCAGCCCAGAAACTAAAGTCAACAGTCCAAGAAATGTTTTCTAACCCTTAGTAATCACTTTAGGGCAAGGAGAGTAATAACAATAGAAGTACTAATTTGCTCTACGTTTCCAATTTTCCTTTAGAGGGGCTGAACTTTTCCAGGCCACAATTGTAAAGGCTGTAAAAGCAAGAATTGAGGAAGAGAAAAAGTCAATGGATCAGCTGAAGAGGCAGTAAGGATGCTTTATTTCACTCTCTTCTATTCCTTTAATTTTGGTTAGTATGATCCCATTCAGACTCACTCAGTTCTTGAGAAGCCTCAATGCCCTGAAAAACCTGTTTGTGTTAACTTTCCCAATTTCCCAGGTATTTACTCTTGCATCAGGTAGTAACTCTTATGCCTAATAGACCGAATATGGAAGTCATTAAAAAGAAAGATGGCTGCAACATGGTAGAAAGAGAGCCAGCTTAGGTAAGGCCAATGTCAAGTCTTAGTTTGGCTGTTTACTTCAGAAACTTGAGCAAGTCATTCACATTCTCTGAATTTTAATTTTATGTTCTAAATTAGGGCTCACAATTCTATATAAAGTTTTATGAAGATTAAACAAGTTAATGAATGCGACAGCATCTAGCCCAGTTCCAGGCAGTTGGAGAAAATGATTATTACATCTATGGGCTAAGAAAATAAATGCAGAGTCCTGGCTCTGGAAGGATCTTTAGAGATAACATAATCTAGTCCCTTCGAAGAGAAACTGGTGACCCACCATATTAGATAATTTAAAATTCACAACTAACTAGTGGCATCACTAGAAATATCACAACCCATATTTCCTTAAATTCAGTTCAAGACTTTGTCTACCACAACAATCTGAAAAAGTCAAGACAGGCTTCACCCAAGGGATCTGAGAATTCTAAATTGCTTTTTTAGGCACATTGTAAAGAATTTTCTTCGAGTGTAATTTCCAGCAATGAATGCAACTTCTGAGGGTTGGGATCCTTTTTTCATTTTTAAGTATATTTTATTGATTATGTTATTACACTTTTCCCAGTCTTCTTCTCCCCTTTATCGCCCCTCTGCCCTACACTACCCCACCCTCCAACATTCCCCTTCCTTAGTTCATGTCCATGGGTTGTACATATAAGTTCTTTGGCTTCTCCATTTCCTATAACATTCTTAACCTCTCTCCACTTATTTTATGCCAACCAATTAGGCTTCTTATTCCCTGTACCTTTCCCCATTCCATTCTTCCCTTCACCCTCCCCACTGAAAACTCTCCATGTTATCTCCATTTCTGTGATTCTGTTCCTGTTCTAGTTGTTTGCTTAGTTTTTGTTTTCCTTTTTTGGGTTCAGTTGTCAATAGTTATGAGTTTGTTGTCATTTTACTATTCATAGTTTTTGATCTTCTGTTTCTTAGATAAGTGCCTTTAAGCTGACTTTATCTGAGAAGCACTTTATCTGCCCTTCCACTCTAAATGAAAGCTTTGCTGGATAGAGTAATTTTGGAAGTAGATCCTTGCTTTCATGACTTCAAATACTTCTTTCCAGCCCCTTCTTGCCCACAAGTTTTCTTTTGAGAAATCAGCTGAGTCTTATGGGAACTCCTTTATAGGTTACTCTCTCCTTTCCTCTTGCTACTTTTAAGATTCTCTATCTTTAATCTTAAGTAACTTAATGGTGATGTGCCTTGGTGTGTGCTTCCTTAGGTCCAGTTTCTTTGGGACTCTCTGAGCTTCCTGGACTTCCTGGAAGTCTATTTTCTTTGCCAGATTGGGGGAGTTTTCCTTCATTATTTGTTCAGATAAGTTTCCAATTTCCTACTCTTGTTCTTCTCCTTCTGGCACCCCTATGATTAGCATGTTAAAGAGCTTAAAGTTGTCCCAGAGGTTCCTAAGCCTCTCCTAATTTTTTTTTTTTTTTTGAATTCTTGTTTCTTCATTCCGTTCTGGTTTGGGTGTTTATTTCTTCCCCCTGTTCCAAATTGTTGATTTGAGTCCCAATTTCCTTCCCTTCACCGTCGGTTCCATGTATATTTTGCTTTATTTCACTTTCGGTAGCTTTTGTTTCTTCCTTCGTTTTGTGACCAAGCTCAATCAATTCTGTGAGCATCCTGATTACCAATGTTCTGAACTCTGCATCAGATAGGTTGTCTATTTCCTTGTTGCTTAGCTCTTTTCTGGAGTTTTGATTTATTCTTTCATTTTGGGCCATATTTCTTTTCTCAGTGTATCTGTTATGGTGTAAGGGGGCAGAGCCTTAGGTATTTGCCAGGGTGGGGCAACCATCTTTGCTGCCATTGTAGCTCTGTCTGTGGGGGTGGGGCCAGGGAAGAAACAATGCCACTTGCTTGCTCTGCTCTAGCATCACTTTCCAATGAAAACTTCTGTGATACTGGGAGTTTCTCTTGCCGTCGAATCCCCTGCAGTAGTTTACAGCTAGCTTTGAGTCTTTGGTTTCCCATTCAGCCATCCCTGCCTAGCCCGCACAGTCTGTGGCCTTGCTGCACATCCTCTCAGCTTGGCTACCCGTGTCTTGTTTCCACCCCTCCTACCAGTCTGGGTGAATGTTTTTTTAGCTCCTTGGTTGTTGGTGTTCCTTGCAATTTGATTTGCTGGCACTTCTGGTTGTTTATTATTTTTAAATTGGTTGTTATCCTTCTTTTGGTTGTGCAAGGAAAGTAAGCATTTCTACCTATACCTCCATCTTTGCTAGAACTGGGATTGGTATCCCTTAATGTATTTGGGGGACCAGTTTAAGAGCTGATGGCCTAGAATTCAGAATCCAGCCACTTTTCTGAAGAAATATTCCCTGAGTTTGCTAAGATTGCTTCACTCCATTCTGGCCTCATTTTTATCCATGCAAAAGTATTTGCTAGAATAAATTACACTATCCCATGGCATGTTTATTTTCACTATTAAAGATATGAGATATATAGTATAATAGAGTATAACTGTTGCTTTTGTTATTTCTAACTACCTAAATCAAATCTAGAGAAATAACAAATTTAGACCCACATTTAGAATGTGTTCCCATAAATGAAGCCTGTTACTATAATTCACTTCACTAAATTTTTCATTTGCCTAAGTGATAAAAATTCAGAATAAAAATGAATGAAGGCAATGATCATTGCAAAAAACAAACTGAAAATGTTGTTTTAGCTACACAAAGCAGAAATTATGCCTAAATCAGTTTAAAAACTTGTGCAAATATCCAGAATTTTAGGTAATTAAATTAAGTAATGAGACATTTCAAGAAGGCAGATCTGGGAAATAGAGTTTAAAATTTCAAGAATAGTCTTCCTGAGTTAGCAGACAAAATAAAGGTACTAAATCAATAATTAAAGATGCAATAATACATTTTTCCAGAACCAATAGATTATATTTGAAATAAGGAAGGGGCATATTGTCTCACAAAAAACTTATGAACATTTGAGGAGTGATTTGCTGTTTACAAAACAGTTCTCACTTTCATATATTTCCTCATTTGATGTTCACAATTATGTAAGGTAGACAGATATTATAAAAATGCAAACCCTGGGAGAACAAAGGACTTATATTTCATAGTATGCTATGCTCAGAATGGCAATGGTACAAGGTATAAGTGGTCATAAAATATTACATATCAAACCTTAGCATAATTATTATTGGTCATATTATTAAGACTAGCACCTGTGTAGTGGAAATTAACATGGGTATATAAAAAAACATGGGGATACTTGTTCCTAATAAGAAGCTGTTCACAAGTCCCAAATACTACTTTGTTCATGTTTTTAGTTATATACATAAAAGTATAAACCCAAAGTATGACCACATGATACCTGCAGACGTGTTCTTGGCATTGCTGCTGCTCTTGCCTCTTACAGGATGGATCGTATCAAAGCCAGGCAACAGAAATACAAAAAGGGTAAGGAGAGGATGCTGAGCTTGACCCAGGAGTCAGGGGAAGGCCAAGACATCCAAAAACTCTCTGAAGAGGATGACGAAAGTATGTTAAGAAATTTCCCCTTTATTTGAGTACCTTGATATTGAATAATATCTTGATATTTGGAAGGGCTATAAAATAACATTACTTTTCATTCTGCCAATATTATCAATATATTTTAACTTAATAAGTTTCAGCTCCCCATTGTGAATGGGATACCTTTACTTATTTCATACAGTACATATTTAATGAATCCATTACTTTACAAGTATCTTCTTTCAGCAAGACAACTTTAATCAACACATAACATAGTTTCTGTTCCACAGACATGTTTCTGAGGAAAATGGCATATATTTGCTTAATTTGTTACTCTAGGAAAGAATTTTCAGATAAGCAATCAACTGTAACCTTTGATTTCTATAAATTTTATATGAAAACTAAGTATGTATGCATATTTTATGTGATATCTAAATAATGATAATTCAAATATCATTTAATTATTTTCTTTCCAATGAAACTTAATATGAACTATGTATTTACCATATCCAGTTATAGATATGTTATATTCAATTAAGTTTAAAGGTCTTCTTATAGGTATTTCCATGCTTTTCTATTTAAAGGGAATAAAGAAGAAATAATGCATGAGAGTACCTATTAATTACCAGTAAATGTATATTTTTTTCACTAATACATTAAAATAATTAGAATAAAATGCCTGGTTATGGGAATATATATATTTTAACAAATTATTTGCCACTAAATTGTTATATAAATTTTGGGTGATGTTTCTTTTCTGTTAATTCAATAGAAAATTCAGTGTTAAATGCATTTTGACAGATAATCCCTTCCTTTTTATATTTCTATTCCCTCAGTTACTAGAAAGAAAAGGAAAATGTGGCATAAGGGTAATAGAACACAATATTTACCTCATGAAATCAACTGCTAATACATGTAAATTTTCAGATTCAGTATAATTCATTTTCCTGACTTCTGATGTATTTTTGCAACTTACCTAGATTTTGACAATTGAGTTGTTAAAACGTGGTTTTCAAAATTTGTTTTCTCACTTTATAAGAATTAATATTTGGACATATTTTATTTTAGGAGAAGCAGACAAACAGAAAGCCAAGGGCAAAAAAAAGCAGTGGTGGCGGCCTTGGGTTGATCATGCTTCCAGTAGGTCTTCTCGATCCTCTTACAATTTCACCAGTTCTAACCCTTATATCCTTGACCAGAATTCAGGCATCCCCATGGCCTATGTATTCCATGCATGGTTTGATCCTTGTGACTTGATAGGGGTCAGAGTATAGGAAAATTGTCTGGGTCTGTGAGCCTGTATACAGAGTCTTCCAAAGAAATCAGCTGGTTACCATGCTGGTTGAAGAAAGCCAAACACCATTTCTGGGCTCAGAAAGAGAATAATAATTGACTAGTATGTTATCCTCTTCTGAGGTCTAGAGCTCTGCTGATGTGTATTTGTTTTATGCTTAAAACAAAACCCTTAATAAAAATAAATTTCTGCTCCTCCTGGGACTCTGACTTAAGGATAATCTTTAAGTTCAAAGTATTTGTGACCCTCTTTGTAAGGCAGTAAGGCATGGGTGCCAATGATCTTCCCATACCTTTATTCCCAGAGCTTTGATTTTTATTTGCATGTAAGGATTTATCCAATTTATTAAATATAAAAATGGGGAAAACTAAATATGCACTGAACTTCCTCACCCTGTCTCCTCCCTAGTTTCAAAAAGGCTCTGAAACTACACTTCAAATTCAGTTCCCAGCATGAGGCCTCTGGCCACTGGCAGCTCAGACATGACCAATTAAGAGCAAAGTCAGAAAACAGTTTTTGAAAAGCAGAACTTGATAACCCCATAGAATTAGTGTTTGATCATTAAAAAAATAATGAATTTTGGAATTCCATGGCAATATTTGTTATGTCTAGCAAAAGAAATATCACCCTCTACATGACCAGTGGTATTTTAATGGAATGATCCATTTGAATCTAGCCTTCCTTTAATATATCAGAATATTGAATAATTATTGTTTTGAAAATTACTTGTGATCTCTTCAGTCTTGTATGTCTTATGTAGTTCAATATCTGTAGCTAATATAATCAGAAAAGAAATAGCACCAAGGCTCATATCATCACATGATGATGGGAGGGGGTCTACTAATGAGATATTTAGAATCACTAGAAAATCAAGAATCTTCCCCCATAACTAATTCTTATTGTCACCTATATCCAGCATTGGCTTCTGTTACTCAAGAAATAATCTTTTGAAATCAGTAAGCCAATTTAATGAAGCAATTCAAAATTTTCTCAGTATACATGAATATAATTACACTTATCCCAAATACTGAATTTTAGCATTGTGGCAGGAAGAAAAATCCATGAGTTATAAAGAGTTTTATTTTATTTTCTGCCTAAGTCAAAAGATAAAGATTCCAGTTGAAGCTCTGTGTGACTCTTTAATTTATTGTCCATCAGCATAGCATGTTATTCATGCTAATAATCTAATACTGGATTGCACTATATGTCTATTTCTATCAAGTCACAAGTAAACTATGCTTAACTTTCTGTTTTTAAAGGGTCCTTTGCTAGTTTAGAGAGACCTATCCATTTCAAAATTGTCTCCTACTAAATGTTTTATTTGTTTAGCTGGGGTAAATTCCCATTGCAATCATTGTGGTTGTATTTCCTTTCTCATCTAAACATTGCATTTTGGAAGGATTTGGATATGGTCTTTGATAATCATCTTAAAAGTTGAGAATAATTTAAAGAACTTCCTATGAAGGTTATTGTTTTTAGATTTTCTGATTCATTTCACCCTCATTATATCAAGTTCTTGAAGACTAGTATTAAACTAAATGTGCCTTATTACAACACCTTATGGTGCAATAATGCATGAATGTGTGTAATTCATAGATTGGAATCATATTCTGAGCATGATGTTAACATTTTTCTACAAAACATATTTCCTTTACAAGCTTGCAAAGAAAAGAGTGAATGTGTGGTTTATTTTTTAGATTATGACAAGTTTCAAAACTTAACTTCATATCTGGAAGCACTTTATTAAAAACTCTCATTTTTTAAAAAGTCACTGAGCTTTTAAATAGATATTTCTTAAAGGTGTCAAGTATAAATGAAGTGTAATTAGAATACCATGGTATAAATCCATTGACAATATAATAATGTTGCTATGTTGTTCATATTATTAGTAAGCATTCAAGAGCTTAATATAGACTGTAGGTGACAAATCTCCCACTTCCATAACTATGTGCATACACATGATTGCATTATTGCTGTTCAATGATACCTTCCTTTTCAATGTAGTATGTCTTCATGTCAATTCAGTACTAAGTGAATGTCAAGCCTTCCTTTATGATTAGATATCTGAAATAAAAATTCCAGTTTTCAGGGTGGGATTTTAGAAGTCATTTTCCATGCTTAGTTGTTTAGCAATAACATCCACATCCATCATACATATATGGTCACAGATGGGAGGCAGGATCTCTATCTGAGCTAACAAAGGTATATGTAAAAGCTTTTCTACTCATTATTAGCAAATAGCACTACAAATATTCTGTTATTTTCTTGTTATATTTCAATAACATTTTATAAAAGAATAGAAAAAAATTAACATTTTTCTTTTTTTAATGTGTTAATTCTACTTTTTACATATAAATTGGTAGTTTTTTAAATGTTAAAATCAGGATTACAAGTACTTGAGATGAATACTGCTTGGGCTCACAGTGGCCACACGGATAAAAGTTATAAAAGGTATGATTGAATACAATTTAAGCTACTGTTGATTTTAAAGTCTATAATGAGGGTAAAATGCTCAATCTTATAATACAGTTTTTACCAAATGACCATGTGACGTACAGTCCATGTAACTTTCCTGCAAATCTTTGAGCTTACATGAAGGCATTACTTTAATGGTCTTTTCACTGTCAAATGTAATGCTGTAACTTTGGTTTGTTCTTGCTTACTCTTACCTTATGTTATATTGCATTTATTTCCTCAGGCCTGGACCCAGTACTCTGGGCCTGGTTCTTTCTTCAAAATAAAAGTAACAAATCACAGTGCTTCTGTTCAAGGATATAAGGCCCAATTCATTCACTCTGCATCTTCATGGATGGAGGCCTCAGATACATCTGAAATCACGGGCAAAATTATTTACTTTTTGATCATGTTTAGTAGTATTCAAGCAATTAATTTTTAAATAAGCGAAGGTTTTCCATTACCTTATAATGTTTAAGTCCAAAAGATAAGTGAACAAATCATGTTATGTCAACCAAAAGACAACTCAGCATTTGAAGACTTGAACATAAATTGAAAGTATTAATATGTTTTCCTGCAATGATGGTATAGTACTTGCAGCATCAGAAATACATATGCTGGGTCTTTTTTCTCTTATAAACTTAAAATAATGATCAAACTGATAAAAATTTGATCCTCAGATTTTTTAAAATATCTGTACAATTCAGCTTTCTCTGCCCCCAACTGTTAGCACAGCAATATGTTCTTGCAGGGAAAGTATTAAGCAAGGCAAAGATATTCTAGACTGCTTGTGCTTTGTGTCTTACGCTCAGTACAGATCTCCTCAGTAAGTGCCTGGGGAGCTCCTGGTTGACCAGAAGCCTAACAGCACTAAATGTATGGACCATGTCTGCCAAGCCTCAGTCTGTCCCATGCTATCTGCAGAAATAGCCAGAGGGCAGTGGTGGTGGTGTTTTGGTTGTATTCTTTTTTTATTATTATCTACCTATTTCCTCCTCATGGCAATGTGTTATTTAAAATAATAATAATAACAATAACAATAATAATAATCTTTTTCAAACATCTTGCCATATATGTTATATCCCTTGTGCTGCGTGTGGAGAAGCCAGGTCTGTACAGTATAAAGTGAAGTAGAAGGTTGGTGCTACTGATTCTCAATCCTGAATCTTCTTGATTGGTTTTCCTACAACAGTTTCGACCCATTTGGACAACACCAAGCCCTCTACTCTACTTTGGCTTTGTCTGAAAGACCAGAATTGCTGAATTGTAAAGTAGTTTTCAGTTATATTTGGTCATCTTGGTAACAAAACTGGTTGCTGCAGAGTTGATCTGATGCATCTGTATAAAATGTAGAATGAAGAAAGAAGAAAATACCAGATAACCCAGTAGTGGCCAGTTCTCTTACATGGCACAGACAAAGCCTCATGCTCTATAGACCCAATCATGCCAATAACACATAGCCCAGAGTGAATACTATTCATCTCTTATGTTTTTCTCCATACCAATGTCTCTTGCTGTGGCTCCTTTATGAACAATTTATGTGTATCTTTGGGGGGCATTTCATTTATAAGTCCCTGATTATCTCATATCTCTTTCAAGAAATAATTAAATATTTTGTTTTGCTTAGTGGTCAGGAGTGGAGACTATTATTTGTTTGAAACGGACAGTGAAGAGGAAGAAGAGGAAGAATTAAAAAAGGAAGATGAAGAACCTCCAAGAAAGTCAGCTTTCCAGGTAATTATGGGATTTGGGAAATCATGTCTTTTACTGGTTGAATTTTCTTTTTGACAGATCGTGATTGCAAGCCTAGACTTCTTTTGTCATGTTCATATGTGATAGTTCACAGAAGCCTCTGATTTTCATCTGAAATTATTTATTCCTCATTAAACTAATGATGCTTACCCCTACCATGCAAGACCACCGTTCCAGTCAGGTATCCATTTATTTGCATCAAAATTTTTCTGATGCTATAAACAAAAAATTGAACTTCCTTTCTCTTGCAATTATGAGATGAAGAAGACTTCTTGGGCATTGTTTTGAATTGCTTAAGTGGACTTTGATATGTAGAATAGTTGATCATGAAAATAAAGTACTTGCTTTGTTTTCAAACAAACGGTCATTTAAATGTTACTTCATTTTGAAAATCAGTTTTATTTGTATTGCTAAAAATTTGAGAATTATTGAAATAATGAAACTATCTAGCACAGCTCTGATTATTTTCAGTTTATCTGCCTTTTGTTTTCAGAGCCTACTGTACCATTCTCAGTTGTATAGCTCATTAGTGCAAGTATAGTGTACCCAGTGATGTATAATCAATGATACCTAAACACGATAATTTGTCAGAAGAGTTACATATGGAATGAAAACTTGATATATATTTATATGTATACATATTTCATGAAAGGGCCTCATGTTAAGAGTTCTTTTCCATTTGTTATACCTTGAATTACATGACGTATCCATGAAGAGGTCATTGTCATTTTGCTGGCTAGGGCTTTTCAAGCTGTCAGGTAACATCCAACCCTGTTTTCCCAATGCACTGAAGAACTAAATTATTCATAGAGACACCCTGCTCTGATGCTTCCTCACTGGCCCCATTGCTAACTCTGTTTCTAGATGACTATGTGCATGTGTGTAGCTGGCTTACCAAATACTAATGACTTGACTTTTTATTTTTATTCTAACCATCACTCATCATGCAGAAGAGACCGTGATCATCTTCACTATTTTTACAGATTACTTGCAAAGACTGATAATTTTCTTTATTCCTAACTTATAAGCAGAGACATTTTATTCTAGCTTCAATGATTGACACATTCCAACCTAGTTGTTGTAATCATAGAGACAAACTCATACTGATGTCATATATTAAATTACTAGTTTCTGGTTTTTTTTCTACTAATTACTCTTGCTTTGTCCTTCTTTGTAGAGAGCTATTGGGAAGTTTGCGTCAGCCATTTTAGCCTTGCCAAAGTCTATCATTAAACTTCCCAAAACTATTCTTCAGTATTTAATCAGAGCTGCAAAGGTATTTGATGTTTTACTGATGTGTGGTGTGTGACCTTCTGCTCCATAGATTTTTAGACAAGCAGAACCCTATTGCTACATCTGCCTTTTCCCTGTTCTGTAGATTGTGCATTGAAAGAATTGTAAGAATTTAAAATATTTGACAAACTTTTCCACAAAGAGTTCTAAAAAGCCAAATTTCATATTATTTGATTCTTGTTTCTTCAGCTGATATCAGAGCCTACCAAAAAATAGAATGAGAAAATGCAGATACACATCTACTTTCTGTCCTTTTTGTAGTTTTGTCTAAGTCACATTTCACTTTAAAAGGGTCACATCTGATTGCATGCATCAGTTATGATGTGCAAAAAAATATGATAATTTTTCTCAGAAAGCTGGTTAAATTACAGATAAGCTAATAAAGGACTCAGTTTGCTCTATGTCCTTTCTGGCTTCCTGTTAAGTCTCCATCTTCCTAAACTGGACATCATTTTCCATTTCTCATTTGGAAATCAATTCATCTCCTCACTAGAATGCACTGCCATGCACAGCGTGTGCAGCTGCTTCTTCCCAGGTCACTAGTGACTGCCAAATAAACCAATTAAAAGTGACTTATTAATTAATCTAATGCACAACAGAAGTTATCCAGCTACCTATGCTGTTGTCACTTTATTACTGAAAATCATAGGTAATGAATTATTCTTCTTGTACTTTAAAGAAAGGTATTTTCCCTGCCTTAATCTAAGGCAAGCACAAAAACTCTGTGTTCAGCAAATGGTTTGGATAGTGATCAAGACCAGTTTTTTTTTTAAAAGATTTTATTTATTTATTTTTAGAGAGGGAAAGGAAGGAGAAAGAGAGAGAGAGACAGAGAGAGAAACATCAATGTGCGGTTGCTTGGGGCCGTGGCCTGCAACCCAGGCATGTGCCCTGACTGGGAATCGAACCTGTGACACTTTGGTTCGCAGCCCGCGCTCCATCCACTGAGCTACGCCAGCCAGGGCAAGACCAGTTTTTTTCTTCATTTCTCCTGGGATCTTACTTAAATGCAGGTTATTTAAGTTCAGCAGGTCTTCAGTGGGACCTGGAATTCTGTATTTCTGTCAAGCTCCCCATGAAGCATAAATAGCTGGTCTTACCTGGAGGAGCAGGATCTAATAGTCAAGGTCCCCACCATTTTCTAAATGCCAGGATTCTGCTGTTCAGTTTAATATTCACTGTTGTCACTTCCCTAGGGTTCTTCTCCTTTTCCCCTTAATGACTGCCATATGAGTCTCTCCATCCATATGAAAGAATTTATATGAAAGATTACAATGTAATTATCCTCCATCTTACTTTTAAAAACAAATCTTCTTACTGACAACATAGATTGTCCCTGGACCACACCTCAATTAAAGGACAGTTTATGAAACTTAACTAATATTAGTGAAGGATCTCCACATTGATAAATTCTCTCCTGTTTTAAAGATTAAATTCTTTTTTGTACATGTTTTCAGTAAAGTGAATTCCATTTTCTTTCATTTACATGATAAAATTTAAGATGAAATGTAAGATAAAATTTAATAAAGTTGGGAATACAGTGGCAGTGCAGTTTTGAGGAGCAAAGTTTACATAAATACATTTCCATGTATTTTTTGCTTGTGGTTAGTGATGCTCATGTCTGAGTCCCTAGAGAGATTCATCAACTGGATTTTAGTTACAGCTACCAAGTAAGAAGTTTCAGTAAGAATTCTTCTATTTCTTGACTAAGTAAGAAATGGGATGTTTCCTCCTCCATCTTTATTATCAACTGTTTCCTGAAACAATTGGATTTAGGCCAAACTGACGCTCTATCAAATGTTCCTGGAACTGTAAAATGTTTGTATTTCGAAACACCAACATTAAGATAATTTACTTACAACAAAGGGTGTGTCAAATGATTCTTTCCCCTCCCTCCTTCCCTCTTTTTTGCATTATCTTAATGGGAAAGAACTAATAGGCTTAATCATTTAGGTGTCAAATATAGAACCAGGAGTTCCCTTTTAATAAGTCAGATTTCCAGGACTCTCACCCTTTCCACAAGGCCTTTTCAATTCTGTTCTGAGCACCTCCTTCTTTCTTGCTCACTCTCCCACCCAATGGTTTCATTTTCTTCAGAGAAAAAAAATTCTCCAGCTGTGCACTTATATTCACAAATCCTGATTTTTTTTTTCTATTTTGGGTAATCCTGCATTCTCTAAAAGCAATATTCTAATAACTTTTAAAAATAAAATGTCACTATATTTTGCTCTTCAGCCTAAAAATTTATTTACATTTAGCAGAATGGATTTTTTAAAAGAATCAATATTTTGCAGAAGCAAGTTTGTTTATTAATATGCTAAACCTCAGAGATATTATTGATAGAACTCCTAAATAACATGCTCAATAAACATCCACCATATATTCCTTTATTTGGTCCTTCTTCAAATTCCAGTTTATCTCACTCTTCAAAATGTTTTTGGGCATAAAATAAGATATTTTTTGTCTCCTGGGCTTATTATTCAAAAATGGTATAATTGTTATGTTTATATTAATTGTTCTTAAGATTCAGATTTCTACCAGTGAGAAGAAATGTTCTTTCTTAATAACCTATGACCTTTCTTTACATTTCCATATATGGAAGCATTGAATTCCTCCTTATTTTTATAACTTCATAGTGCCCATGGTTTTAAACTGTACTTTTCCAAGATTCCAGAAATCTGGACATTATATAAATTAAAATGAAAGCACCTGGGCCTACAAGCACCCCTGTGAAACCTTCCTTTAACTTTATGTCGATAATAGAAAACCCAGCTTCCCTGAGACCCAGGTGTGCCTGTGGGTGCATGAGGAGCATGCATGCTTGGCTTCATGGTTCTAGGTGGCTGACTTTGTATCTCAAGGTTTTCTTTTTCTTCCTTCTGCATGACTTGTGAAACTATCAGTGGGTGGGCTGTTCAAAATGGGTCTACCATGGTTACTGGTTAAAATATATTAATGCAACTATTTTCAGGTCTTGAATAAAAATGACAAAAGGCAACTTTTCAAAAGCACAAGTTCTCCTTCCATACCATCTGAAATAACTTCTTAATCTTAATATCACCTTATTTTTCCTCTCCAAATACTAATCGATCTGCAAAGCCCTTTCTTAAGGTGCTGGTAATAGCTGTTATTCACAAGGGAAAGTATCAAATGTACTGTTTGCCAAAGTAAATGAGGAGAAGATAGTATTTTGTTTCTGACTCACAGTTTATTTTTGACAACTCTAATGTCATGTTATTGAGGCTTCCGGTTCATTCATATTGCATGCAATGGGAAAGATCAGCTGTTAAGTATTACAAATAGTGGTGGTATATGAGAAGTTGGGAGAAATGTTGGTTTGTATGTACCCAAAGTTTCTCAAAATTGTCTTTGATACCAAATGAAATATATTCCTACATATCTGTTTTCATCTATTACTTCATAATAATGAAAATGGCACAGGTCAGCTCAGCATTTGAAGGATATGGGAGAGGGATATTTAGTTTGTGTTGCGAAAGAAAATGTTTACAAAAGCCATGAAGCTTGGTGTTGGTCCCTTTTCTTTTAAGTCAAATTATTAAAGCCCAGAAAATAATTGAACTTTCTACCTTCAGTTTGTTTATCAAGCCTGGATTACTGACCCTAAAACAGCACTCCGACAGAGGCGCAAAGAGAAAAAAAGGTCTGCAAGAGAAGAACAGAAAAGGACAAAAGGATCTGGGGAGGGTGAGTGTCACAGGGGTGCAGCAGGTTCTAGCCAGCACCCTCTCTTTCTGTGGCCTTGAATACAACAGAGGAACTGCAAAAGACAGAGTCTTTGGAGTACTCAGTTCTTACATTCTAAAGAGTACAAAGATTTTTACTTGTCCTTAATTGCTTGTGAAAGATTAAAACATGAATTTGAAATGGATTGTATAAAATAAAAAGAGAGGCACAATAAACCCAAAGAAAGTAGAAAGAAAAACTAACTTATAGAAAATAAATATAAGATAAGACTTTATCATTAAGTGAAAAGCTGTTCTTAGAAAAACTAATTAGACAGATGAACTTTTGGTAGTTGACCAAGGAAAAAGGGAAACCTGACTAAACAGTGCCCATGAACCAAAAACAGAACATAACTACCAGTGCCATATTTAATACGATACTGGTACATTTGAAGGCATGTGATAGAAACACATTTCTAAGGGGGGAATAGTAAAATTAAAAATGCACTGTGGACAGTCAGGAAACACATTTTCATTATATAAATCTGACTAAAGATTAGTTATACTAAGAATTCAAAAAAAATCAGCAAAGTATTCAAAAAAATCAAAAAATAAAAATTCAACCCAACAGATGAATGAATATGAAAACAACTCACAAATCAAAAAATTAAAATTGCCTGTAAAAAGGAGCTCAGCTTCACTAGTAATATGAAAAACACAAACTAAGTATTTTGACATTTTGACATTTTGGCTTTTTACCTACGGGATTGATAAGAACCTAAACATTTGATAACATCATTGTTTGGAACTAGTGGAAATATAAGTGCTTGCATGTACAATGAATGGTGTTATATAGTTGTACATTCACTTTGAAGAACAGTGTGTCCATATCTGTGAAAATTTTAAATGCACACATCCCACTATAAATCAGTCTTACTTCCAGGCATGTGGCTTAACCTGAAGCAGGATTTGCACGTGTACATAAGAGCATAAGGACACATGTCTAAGAGCATTTATGTAATGTTTCTTGTTAATAACAAAAATTTAGAAACATCTTAAATGCCCACATGAAGAAGACTCAAGGAAATTTTGTTACCAATATATAATGGAATACTCCAGTACTTCAAAAAATGAGATGGATTACTTTGAACTGACTTAGAAAACAATTCCTGACATATTGTTAAATGAAAAGCATTGTGTTGCAAAATGGCATACACATTATGAAACCATTTATAAAACAAAGGAAACCTCAAGACAATATTTTGAATTTAAATGGGTGCATATTATAGTGTATAAATGTAAGGAAGAATACTTTGAAAATTAATAACAGTGGTTACTTCTACAGGAGGGGTTAGAGGGACTGTGGTATGATTAAAGGGAACTTTAGGTTTATCTGCTACATTTTTGTGCTTTACAAAGAAAATGCGTATATAAATTCCTTGTGAAATTAAAAATATGTTTAAAATAAAGTAAAGGAAAACATAATTTCTAATGGAGCTCTAATTATAAAACTGTTTCCTTTTTGACCATTCTGCCCTCTGCTACCTCTCGGTAACTTTAATTTTATTTTACTTTATTGGTTTAATAAGACAAAATTAAGACAGAGCTGATGTAACAAATTATCATAAAGAGTCAAATGCACAATCTGCCCTGGAAACCTATCTACTAAACTGCCAAATCCTCACAATGTGCTGTGTTCATATCTACTCCTTTCTCATGGGCACATGTACATGTGTAGGTATTCATTAATCCATATCATCCTTTTTAATAGCTGCAAAATATTCTATAATATGGATATGCATAATTTATTCAACTATTCTGTCACTAATGGACAAAAGTTTACTTCCAGATTTTTGCTGCAATGAGCAATGTTGCCTTAGGTAACCCTGAACAGAGCTCTGTATATAGTTATACATGTGTGTTTTCAAATGCATAGCAAAAGGTCAGGAAGAACATTCACTTTCCACAGAATACATGATCAAAAGTGGGATTGCTGGGTTAAATGGTGTACCTTTATTTACTTTAGTATTTTCCCAAACAGCTTTAGTAATATGCACTTCAGTGTGTGAGGTTATGGGAGTGTCCATTTCCCTGTCATGTCATCCCCCAGGACAGTGTTACTTTTTTCATTCTTTGTCTTTCTCAAGGTTTTATTTTCACTTGAATTCTCCTAACTAATGAGAGTGAATTTTTGTTGTTTTCTTGGCAATTTGTACTTCCAAATCTAAGATTTAAACATTTTTATCATTTTCCATAATATTGTTCTATTAGGTTGTTTGTCCTTTTTAATTTAGAGAATATTTATATATTATGGACATTTTCCCCTTTTACATGTTAAAATTTTTTCCAATCCAACGGTTATCTTTTGATTTACTTTATTACATATTATCTAAATAATTTTTAATTTTTTCTGATGTCATGTAGGTCTAAATTTCTTTTTGCAGTTTCCAGGTTTCTATTTTGCTTAAGGAAGTAACCCAAATATTATGCTAATGTTTTCCTATATTTCCTCCTAATTTTATTTACATTTTGAAGTTTTTATTTTCTACAAAGTAGAGATCTAATTTGTTTACTTTTAGGTCAATAGACAATTATGCTAACCCTATTTATGAAATGATTCTTCCTTTTTTCTATTAAATTTAAATGCTACTTTGGTCAATATCATGCCTTCATTTACTCTCAGGTATGTTTCTGGACTCTCTACTGAAAACATCTAGCTCCAGCCCAATGTCTTATATTTTTGTTTATTTGTTCATTTGCATGTTTGGGATATTTTTAGTTTTTTTAAAAATTTTTTAATTTTTCAATTACAGTTGACATTCAATATTATTTCCTACTAGTTTCAGGTGTACAGTGTAGTGATTTGACAATCAAACACTTGCAGGACATAAGTCTCTGTTGCAATTCAAGTCTGCCACTGCAGGGTGAAAGCAGCCACCAAGAATACATAAATAAATGGGCCTGACTATGTTCCACTGAAATTTGGATTTTACATAATTTTTATGAATACAAAATACTCTTTTTTAGATTTTTTTCAACTATTAAAAATATAAAAACCATTCTGAAATCTCAGTCCACTTAACAACAGGAAGCAGGAAAGGTTTAGCCAGAGGATTGCAGTTTATCACTCATGATTTCCACGATTCTTGTTCATAAGAGAATCTGAATGTTATGAATTCTTACAACTATTTGCCAGAAACTCTTAAAAGAAGCAGAATATCCTAAATTTAATTTAATATTTTTAATCCAGAAGAGTGGTGTTGGCATTTAATATACCCTAAATGAATCTAACTCCTGTTTCTTGAATACACTTGGCAGATCCTGTGTTGTGGGAAGACCAAGAGGATGAGCCAGTCAAAAAGAAATCAGATGGACCAGGTAATAAAATAAAGACAAATGTGAATGAGCTGGGAGAAAAGTGAAATTGTTACTTCCCCATATGTTTATGTAATGAAAGTCTGCCTAAAAATGACTAATCAAATACTGTTTCTGGACTAATACTAGAAAATCAGTGTCCTTCCAAATCTCATCTCCAGTAAAATTGCAAAGTGACTCCTAAAAGTAGATCTGCCCCTTGCACTGTTGGATTACATGTTGGATTAGAGTTGGTTTGTAAATTCTTCTATTTAAATTCCTATGCAAAGAAGTGTCAGGTGGCAAATTATAAATGTCCCATAGAAGCCATCAGAATAGAGGCATAAAAACTATTGGCAATTAATTTTAAACGACATAGAAAGGAGTTAAGTAAGAGGTAAGTAGAATTTAGGAATGAGAGGTACTCTGGAAGCTTGGGCCAACTTCCTCATTTCATGAGGGAAAATCAAATGCCAAAGAGTTTGCTCAGAATTCCACAGCTGAAGTAAGGGACAGAATCCCTGTCTTCTAACTCCCAGCTTGGTCATGGTGCCATTTGGGCTTTCCATAGTATGTGATTGGGAAGATTTCTCTGTGCGGGGGGAACAAGGCAAAACAAAATTCTCCAGATGAAATGAACTCACATGTCTCTCTAGTTCTATAAAAGTGCTGTTTCCCCTATTGCACAGAGTTGGAATTCCTGAGTCCATCATTTATCAGCAGGCAATATTTTCAGGCTCTTTACTTTGGACACAAATACTTCCAAGGATGCCATCTGCTGGTCAAAGTGAGACTTCGGAAGGCTGGCTAATAACCTCTGTGGCCAAATTCTTAAACCTGGCCTCCATTTCCAGATAATTTACTCACATGTATGTAGGGCCACATGTTTTATTACTGAAAAGCCTTGTGCAATGATAGTAACTAACCCTTTAGATTTCACATCTTCTTTCCCAGGCACTTTTCCAAGAAATTTAGACATATTAACTTGTTTAACCTTCTCAAAAACTCTTCTCTCCATTTAACAGTTAAGAAACTGAGGCAGAGAAAGATTAGCTAACTTTTCAAAGTTTACATAGCCACTAAGAGGTAGAGTTAGGATATGAACCCAAGAAGCCCAAACCCAGAGTTTGTGCTCTTAACAATTATGACCTACTGCCTCTATGATTTAAAAATAAGTAAAAATGAAAAGCTTAATTTCACATGTTAGTTTCTGATCACCCAAGTTAGTAAAGTGCTTGTTATACATGTCTCCAACACAACAATTTTAACACCAAAGACCACCATAAGCAAAACTGTAAAATAATTATATTTATTTTATGATCTCTAAGGAAATAACTGTGAATATTATTTTAAAAAGTTGTTAAAATATGTTGCTAATATTTATTAATAGTAATAACTAACTTCGAGTCCTTCAGCCGTCAGGGGTCAAACTTGCCTTTGATGTCTACATAAAAGGCCTAGAGGTTCTATCCAGACTACTGTGGGAAATGCATGCCTTGCTCAAGATCAAAAGAGAAACAGGAGTGTTGGATGGATAGAGGGATGTAGGTGTTTCCAGAGCTTTCTGGCTCAGAATTGCTCTTCTGTGGAATCTGTAGCAACTCACTTCATTCAGTTCACAAAACAGCTGCTCCCTTCTTGGGCTGCTTTGCTCAATGAAGGTTCCTTTCTCATTTCCCTACTTCCTAATGGACACCACCTATAAGGCTGTTAGGTGTGACACAGTTTCACTGAGGTTTGGGGGGATAGTGGGAGGCAGTGGCTATGTAGCCCGAAATATTCAAAGGGAAAGTCGCCATGACCCACCTCAGCAGGCTCTCACCAGCTGGTTTGTCTGGAATCTGGCTTCACAGCCACCTGTGGCTCAGAGCCTCGTCCCTCCAGGCCCTTCTTATTTAACTTTTCCCCTATATCCTTTTCCAGATTCCTGGTTTTCTTCCCCAGGTACCAGCTGGCAACTCTGAGGTTCTTGTTACTCCAGTAGGTAGAACTATTCAACTCTTATTCATCTCTCTTGCCCATCTGGACTCTGTCTGGAGGCCATCCCACATAAAGCTAAGCTTCCTCTAATGGTTCTCTTTTTTAAAAAAAGCAAACACTTACCTGAGAGAAAGTCTGCCTTCATCCTAGGCACCTCAATTCACAAAGAACTTTTTTTTTCCTTTTTACAATCACAAAGTTAAACTTTGATTCATACTGTGGTATAAGAATTAAAGTAGAGAGAGGGGATTGGTGGAGGGCAGGGGTGAGTCACCCAATGGTCATATGTAATTACACTAGATTTGAGGTCAGGAAACTATACAACCTCTGGGCCAAATCCCACCTACCACCTGTTTTTATATGGCTTCTTAGCTAAGGATGATTTTTACATTTTTAATGGTTGAAAAAGTATTAAAAGAGTATTTTATGATGTATGAAAATTATTAAATTCTGTAAATAGTTTTATTGGCAACCCAATCATGCCCATTCATAGACCATTCATTGTCCGCAGCTGCTGGCACACTGCAACAGCAGTGGTTAGTTGTAACAGAGACAGTATGGCCTGGAGAACCAAAAACATCTACCATCAGGCTCTGTCCAGAAAAAAGTTTTGTGGACCCCCATACAAAATCATAAAGGCTTATGCCCTATTCTACATGCTATCTTAATGATTTTAAACTAATTCCAAACCATAATAATTAATTCTAAATTCATTAAAGTTTTGCTATGACACTTGAATCTGGTTTTCTTCTTTTACGGGGAGAGAGGGCACAGTGAGAGATACAAGCTGTTTTCTTATTGGTGGTATTTGTTTTTAATAAATAGTAAAACAATTCATTGTCATGTTCACTAAATATTCACTTTATTGTTGTAATCAAGGTTTGAAATACTTAATAAAACTAAATTTTTAAGTACCAAATTTTTTAAAAAGTAAACATTGACCAAAATTTGGTGGTGTGTCTTGAAAGGTTCCCTGTATACCAGTTGAAAAACTATTGGTTTACATGAGCAAACCAGCAAAACAGTTAATAGAGGATCTCCCCTCTTTTATTTTGATTCAGACATTTAAAAAGTTAAGTCACAGCTATGGAATCTCCTTAAACCTAATCAGTAATCAGGGAGCTTATGCTGAGTTCTCTGAGGGAACAGGAGAGGCAGGTGCCACACTGAGACAGCATGAGGCACACAGTGGCAATCAGAGCTGAACCTGCTACACCAGGCAGTGTTCCCGGGCTTCCTGAGTCACAACTATAGATAAGGAAGAGGACCCAAGTGCATCAGGAATTTCACAGCTTCTGTTGATTTAGGGAGCATCGATCTCATGTGCAGTATTTTGTAGTTAGCATGGCTCAGTATAATTAAGAACAAGGATAGTTCAGTGGTATAGATATATACTCTTAGCACACACACTAAGCTCTCTTTACAGGATAGCTTTAAGGTGATTGAACTGAAATGCAACTGCAGTAGGAAATATCAGTTTCTTAATCAACAGAATTGTTTCCAACAACTATTGTTACTTAAGAAAAGAAGAAACTTACAGAAGAAAAACTTATAGGATCCAATTGCCTGGATAAATACAGACTGTTTCTATTCCTATGCCAATAACAGAAATGTCTTTGAATATAATCTCTACTTTTAATCAAAACTATCTGCATATGAATCTATCCTGACCAATGTTGTGATCAAATGTTAACAGTTCTGTCCTGGCTTGGTTTGGAGGCTGGCACTGCATGTGTAGAAAGACTCAGTGGGAGCTTTCTGTGCCATAGAGGTCCTCCCCTCCTCCTGTTATGCTGAGTACAGAGGGCCAAAAGCAGGCCTCCTTTGACAGAACATTATAGTGCTATGCACAGCAACATGGTCCATGGCATTTTGTTCCTTTGAAATTTTGTTTCTTTTTCTTCTTCCTAGATAACATCATCAAGAGGATATTTAATATTTTGAAATTTACCTGGGTCCTTTTTCTGGCAACAGTGGATAGTTTCACAGCTTGGCTTAACTCCATTTCAAGGGAGCATATTGATATATCTACAGTTTTGAGAATTGAAAGATGCATGCTGACCAGAGAAATTAAAAAGGTAACACTCTTGGAATATTTTTTTTTGTTTCTACCCACATTATAAAAATTGTGAAATACCCAGAACTCCAAGTAGGAAAAGATAAAATCCTTTTTTTTCCAGACCATCTTTACATAACTCCTTAATTTTTCTGTGTATTTAAATCTGTTCCATGCTCAGAACTAAAATCAGACACTCACACAGAGTCCTGGAATAGTGGCTGGTTTGTTTATTCTATTCCCTTGCCTCATCGGAGTTTGCAGGTGCACAGACTCTGCTGTGTCTTATAAAGGATTATGTTGTTTAGTCTGAGAAGATTGATCTGAAATGTCTCATAGGAAAAATTAGGTAGGATGCATACAGAGCAGCAAAATATAGTCATATAAGGTTTATACAATATATTTAAAAATAAAAGATTATTACTAGAAAAGTTACTATTATATATACTTATACATAGCTATAAAATTATATATAGAAGGGATTTCTTTTAAAATTTTTTCGAAAAATAATTGACATATAATGTTATATTAGTTTCAGATGTACAGCATAATGATTCTATATATATATATAAATTTTATATATATTTATATATATATATATAAAATGAAATGATCACCACTATAAGTCTACTTAACATTCATTAGCACACAGTTACAATTTTTTTCTCATAAATTTTTAAGCAACTTTCAAATACAGCAGTCCCCACTTATCCATGGTTCACTTTGTGGCTTACCATTGGTCAACCTCAACCCAAAAATATTAAATGAATAATTCCAGAAATTAACAATTCAGAAGTTTTAAATTGCATGCCCCACTGAGTAGTGTGATGAAACTTTAGGCCACCCTTCTTCACCCCACCTAGGATGTGAACCATCCCGGATGGAACCGTCCAGCATCTCCATGCTGTATAAGCTCCCTGCCTGGTGGTAATTAATACCCATCTAGGTTCTCAGATCCACTGTGGTGGTATCATAGTGATTGTGTCCAGGTCACCCGTATTTTACTTAATAGTGGCCCAAAGTGCAAGAGTAGTGATGTTGTCAATTTAGATATACAAAAGCAAAGCTTTAAAGTACTTCCTTTATACAAAAAGGTTAAAGTTACTGACTTCATAAGGAAAGAAAAAAATCATACACTGAGGTGCTAAGATCTATGATAAGAATGAATCTTCTATTGGTGAAGTTGTGAAGAAAGAAAAAAACAACCTGTGCTAGTTTGCTGAGATATAGATAAAAACCACATTCACATAACTTTTATTATAGTATATTGTTATAATTGTTCTAACTTATTATTAGTTGTTATTAATCCCTTTAGTATGCCTAATTTATAAATTAAACTTTACCATAGGTACATCTGTACAGGAAAAAAACATAGTGTGCATATTGTTCAGTACCATGGTTTTAGGCATCTGCTGGGCATCTTCAAATGTATCCCCTGCAGATAAAGAGGTACCCCCATGTACAATACAGTATTATTAACTATAGTGACCTTGCTATATATTACATTCCCATGTCTTACTTATTTTATGACTGGAAGTTTGTACTTTTGATCACCTTTATCCTTAGACAAGAGGGATTTCTAGTTTAGCATTACCCAGTAATACTGGACACCATTAACTCCATGAACTGACTTCAATCCCCAGTTTCACTAGCTTTGTGTTAACCTACTTGAGGTGTGCATGGTAGCTGAGAGCTGTCAGTATTGAGTGATGCCAGGTGGCTGCAGAGACAAGTAAGAACTGTGGCAATGTCTCCTTCGCTGCAGGGCAACGTTCCCACTCGGGAAAGCATCCACATGTACTATCAGAACCACATCATGAACCTTTCCAGAGAGTCTGGACTGGACACAATTGACGATCGTCCTGGTGCCGCTTCAGGTGCACAGACAGCCCACAGGATGGATAGCTTAGACTCGCATGACAGTATCTCCAGGTATTTCGTGTTCTGAACAATAGATTCGGTTTGGACAAAGGTAAAAGAGGTGGACTTCATCAATATGAGAAATGAATGTAAGAGGTGAAAGTTAATCAGAACTTACATGAATCGCTACCCTATTTAGGATGTCTCCATATGCACAAGAAAGCTAAAGGAATGTTTTCCTCCCCCAGACTGAGCTAGATAAAATCACTTATCAACCAAAAACTATTAGAAACACCTGCATGATTGGTAGGCACCGGATAGTGGTTTCCAAGCTGGAGACAAGCAAGAATGAAATGTCCTAATGACAAATTACTATTTGTGTCAAGGGCTGCATCTTTAATTCATTTTAAAAATGCCACTCCACGAAGTATCTTCTAAACTAAAATCTTCTGCTATCTGTTGTTATCTTTGATATTTTTCCCTCAGAATTGTTACTTTATGATTCATGGTAGAAGCCCATCTTTCCTGAGTTGTGTGACCACATGCACTGTCTCACAAACAGGGACCCTGCAGTGATTATTTGCCATGGGCCAACACCTAGAACTATTTCTCAGTTACCTCAGTTTATCCTAGGAGATGCATAATTTCAGTTGCAGAGAGGTTAAGTAACTTACCCAAAGTCACACCACCTCGAAAGTATGTATAAACAGACCCAGGGTCCAAAACGATCTGTAATAGCTTAACACAGAGCCTGACCTCTCAACCACCCTACGGTGTGCTGCCTCGCCTTGCCTCTTTGGCACTCTAGGCCAGCTTTGAGAATTGACCTGTCTTTCTTATGGCCTATCCCAGAAAAAAACTATAAATTCTTTGCACCCCAGTATTTACCAGCTGCTATCAACTGTACAGATTTGACTTTCAAGTTAAAGCACAAATCCTGTGTTAGGAGGAAAATGACACACCGAGGGTAATTAGGTAGACTGAGTGAATTACACCTTGTGTCTGTCTTCATTGGTAAAGAGTTGTTTCACTGAGGATTTTCATGTATTTACTATTTTAATTCAACATGTTAAAAAGCACCTATTCCATGTCAGGCTCTGGGCTTGATTCTGGTATAGACACATAATAATAAGTCATCTCTAAGTGGTTTGAGCCTGGAAAGAAAGACTCAGCCACAGGATTATCTGTGGAATTCTGGACTAATTTCTGCTGTATAAGGACATCAGAGATGGGCTGTATTCTCACTGCTGGTTTAGAAGCTCCTTGGTTACTCCCAGTCATACCTCATTCATATGCTGAGCAAGGCACCAAGGTCTAGTGAACTGTTTGTCCTTCACAAATACTGAATATGCTACAAAATGAAAGAATGGAAGCAACCAAGGCTATTTTATCAGTACTGAGATACCAAACCCAAAATAGATAACTAGAAATTGAAATTGCAACCTGATTGGAAGAGGTGGGTAAAAAATTTTGCCTTGAAGTGATATTTTTAGCTGTTGCCAAATTGTTGTATTTAAGCTTCTCCAGTTGTGCCTGTTCTTTATTCTAATAGTCTATTTGATGCAGATCTAAATTAATTGGTATGGAGACATATGTTTTTAAAAGCCCTCAAGGTTTAAAATGGTATATATGCTAAAACTTCATTTTTATTTTTAAAAAATATATGTATTCATACATATGTTGATTTAAGTTTGATTTTTGGACACATAAAATTCTTCATGGATATGACTCCTCCAGTCCCCTGATATTAGGTATTGATTCTTTTAAAGTCCTTGAGGAATAATAAAAGATTTATTTTTCACTTTAATTTGGGAATAATCTTTCTTATTTTTAAGTTCCAATGGAATAGATATATTTCAGCTATTACAGATTTTTGTTAACAGAAGAAACACTTAGGACAGAAACTTAAGAGTTTCAAGGTAAAACATTTATTTGCTAATTGAAATGCTGTTTAAAATGCTTTTAATTCCTAGAATAAAACAATTGATTATTAGAACATTGTACATGATAATAAAACTTATTTCTTCATTCTCTTCCTCCCCAAGCACACACATTTCTCAATAATTAATTTCTGAAGTCATTGGTAATATCTGTTACAAAGTGAAAATAGTATGATGTTCTTGCATCTTTGAGTGCTGACAGTGCCTCCTTGTGTGTCTTCCTGAAAGTGTCCCATAGTCAGTTTTCAAAGGGGAGCTTCAGTCTCCTTTGACAGACTCTATGGAGACAAAAGTCATTGTTGCATAGATTTTGTTCTCATTTTTATCTTAATTGCAAACCATAAAAACTGTCCTGTTTGGAAACTACCAAGCTTCTTACATGTATTGCAACAATTCCATCTATATCTATGTCTATGTCTATTCTATGTCTATGTCTATGTCCATATCTATACCTATATCATCTATATATCAATAATTTAAACTGAATTAGAAAATTCTCTTTAGTTCATTTTCATGATAAAACTTAAAGTCCAATTTTGCCCCCATTCTACCCAGACTCTTACATGTTCCAAGTTATTTTATGGTAGCTATACCTTTCATAATAAAAGGAGACTACAAGGACATCTTTGCAGAAATGGTCAAGTGTGTCATGTTGGCAGGGAGTTAAGGGAAGCAAGATTTGTATGAATGTAGTGAATATTCAAGATACTGACTAATGTTATTTCCCAGTTATGTGGTGAATGAAAATGAACTGGGGAATGTAAAAATTTCTAAATCACCCACTTTATGACCTATTCATGATCAAATAACCATTTCTTTTAAATGGGAGAATGGGGAAGAAAAATGCTGAGATACTCTAGATGTACATTTTCCAAAATATTTTGCTTTTATTTACTGATTTACTTGTGCATACCATATACAGTTGCCCCACTACACTCAGCTTTGGACAGCACTGCTGTGTACATACTGAATATGGACAGGATCTGAGGCAAACTATTTTTCACTTTGTTGGAATTCCAAAATAAAAGGCTTCTGACAGCTCTGTTTATCTTAACTGAAAGTTATGTTTATATTTAACTGGGAATATTTCCTCCCACAGAGTTAAGAATACAATTATATATACACATAGTATATAATTTGGTTTTGCATATTCCCATCTGTTCTTCAAAAATAGGATGTCCCATAATGTGGTTTATAATATTTTAAATGAAATTTTTAACTTCCCTTCTTGCTTTGTTTCAAAATACAGAGATTTTTGTTGTTGTTGTTCTTACCTGGGTTCCTGAGCTTGGGAAGTGAAAGGGGGAATGGATGGACTAACGTTTCTCCGTTCATTGGCGATGACTCTGACAGCAGTTAGCAACATGTTTTCATGAACCTCTTTTGAAATTTCTTGAAGCTATGTATTGTCCCCCAAAGGGAAAAGTGTACAGAAATACAACTTTTTTCCAAAACATGTCAAAGGTTTCACAAGCCTCCTGAATACCATGCATGAACCTGACTTCAGAATAATTGCTCCAGAAACAAATTCTGTGTCATACTAATAAGAGAGAGCAAAGAGAATATTAGAAAGTGAAGCTGAAAATAAGTTTTCCATAAAATAAACATACATAATTCCTGTATTAGTATATTTTAACTGCGTAATAATTAACAATATATCCAACTAAGAAATTAACCAAAATTGTAAATCACAACTTAGAAGGGATAAAATAGGAGAAGAAAAAGAAGAGCTGTTTAAAATAAAATCAAACACCTGCCCTTAAATCTGACCTAAAATTATAAGTATAAAACTATGCCCATAATAAAAAATTTTGAGGTAGAAGATATTTACATCCACAAATTGCTTTTTAACAAAGACTGTCAAACTATCCCCCAAATTTAAAATGGTCAACCAATACTAGTAAAAAACCAGTATCTTTAAAATTAAGTTTTACTTTTTATTTTCAACCTAAAGAAAGGGGAGACATACTGGGGTCCATTATGTCTATGTCATTAGGAGATGAATTTATACATTTGCCCTCTTATTCATGGAAACCTTTGACATTTTGGGGGAAAAAAAGTTGTATTTCTGTACACTTTTCCCTTTGGGGGACAATACATAGCTTCATGAAATTTCAAAAGTGGTACATGAAAACATGTTGCTAACTGCTGTCAGAGTCATTGCCAATGAATGGAGAAAGGTTAGTCCATTTATTCCCCCTTTCACTTCCCAAGCTCAGGAATCCAGGTAAGAACAACAACAACAACAACAACAACAACAACAACAACAACAAACGTCTCTGTATTTTGAAACAAGGCAAGAAGGAAAGTTTCTTTGCTTTAGGAAACTTTCAAATCTCCAATCATTTGTCTACTCTAGAGTCTATAGAAAGCCATGCTCACTGCTAGAAGGGCAGTCATCTTCCCTAGAAGGTATTCTGAGTACAGAAGTGCTCTCAATACCTGTGTCATTGGGTGGGATCTAGCATCATCCTCAAGTAGGGACTCACATGCTTAGTGTGGCCCTAACCCCTTTGCAGAAGACCCAGCCTAGGTGGTACTATCCTATCTGTCCCAGCTCCTGCCCTGGCACCCATGTCACCTATCTTTACCTTTGGGCTTATAGTAGACAAGGTTGCAGTGGGAACCTACCAAGTGAATTTGTGTTCCTTTTGACTTAGTAAAATAGTCATGATTTCCTTCAAATCCAAATATAAAATAGCAATTGTAAAATCAGAAATTATCTTTCAAAAAAATACATTGGTTTAAATTCCTGCAAGTAACACTAGTGACAGCCTAAGGAGCATTCCTAGAGAAGAAGGGACTGATTATCATTTGGAAGGTGTCACCTAAAGGTTGCTGTGTTACCCTGCAATGTAACAACCATCCATTTAGTCTTGTCTTTTGGGTTTATTTTATAAAGCCCTACCCTCTCCCTTATACATTTAAACTGTCCTAGATTGGACAACAAGTGGTCACACTCCAAATAATCCAATTGCGTGGAGTATGAAGATAAGTTAATAGGACCATAGAACTCAACCCAAGAATTAACAAGTTAAATAGGGATCCAAACAATGGTTCTTATGCAGCAAATCTAAGGAGTGCTACAAGACAGGGTGCACCTTGTCTTTCTGCCTGCAAACTCCAAAAAGACCATGCGATTACACCTCTAAAACTGTGAAATGAAATACAGGAATTTGAAGATCCTGTTTCCTCATTTCATGAATGATGAGGGGATCCCCAAAGAGGGGATCTGATTTATCTAACACCCAACAGCCAGTGAATATCCTTGTGGAAGAGACTCAAGCCCAATGCTCCATGTGTTTCCACTTTACCTTACTGTCATCTCATTTTGTTCAGGACATGGTGACATCTGAAGAGAGTATGGCCTGCTTTTAAAAATCAGCCCCTGTGTCCTTATTAGAGACCATTTGATTGCTTACATGCTTACCTTTCTTATTGCCTTGCCCCTCTCCTGGGCATGTAGCTGTGACTTGTGCAGCAGGATGGCCCCAATGGAGTTCTCATGGGTTGTGCTAAAGCACCTAGAACCTGAAAAGCCCTTGAACTGGTCCATGAGTGAGTTACTCAAAATCCCTGCTCCCCAACCCCCAGAGGTTGTTATATTCTGAATGGTGTCCATTTCTGCTTTGCCATTATTGACTAAAGGCATCCAGCTGTGAGGTTGGGCATATAGTATAGGCTCCCTATTGTGGTCACTTAATGAAAATGTTCAGCTTAGCAGTGTCAGCTGGGGAACCAGCCATCCTGTATCACAAAGGCCTGCTCTCCTGGGTCAGCCAAGTCATTAGTGTTCAGGTTGGAAGATCCATATTCCAGTAGTCACCTTCATAAGGCTCTTTGGAGTTAAGCTGTATGTCTGAACTGAAATTAATATCTATGTCATAACTGTATTTGGTTCTTCAGTAGCATCTAATTCCTGAGTCTACCATCATTCCCTCCCCAGTTGTCGCTTCACTGGGGAACAGGAGCTGAGGATTTTAGCCAATGGGTTCTCATCCTAATGATATCCATCCTGACCTAAAATATGATCCAGAAGATAAAATTTATTAGGCAAAATGAAAAGTTAACAGACAAAATGACCCTGCCATTGCTAGACTTCCTTTGTTGTTTTCTTTGTACCATTTTATTTCTCTCTCTTTTTCTTTTTGATGTTGGTTTATATCCAGTTGCATATCAAACCAGCATCTCTTCCACATGTAAGGCATCTGGTTTGGCTTCACTGAATATCACTTGGAAAATGCAGTGGAAAATTCAGTCTGTTGTGGTTATCCCTGAGTTTCCCGCTTTCATTTCAGAGACTGTGTTAAAAAAAAATGAAATTTTTTATATAAATTATACATGAGAAAATATTTCTTCTTAAGCAATTTGGGTACAAAATGCTCTCAACAAACTCAGGGAGCTCCAAATAAAGCACATTTTCCTCAGTTTAGAAAAATTCAGTTGCAAAGTTGTAACAATACGAATTCTCTATGAGAGAAGTGTGAGGACTTATAATTTTTCTGTCTTCATGTCCCACCCAGACAGTGACATCTCATAAGTTACCACTAGCCACTATATTTTGTTAAACCCAGTACTACTGTGTTTAATTGTCCTGCCAAAAAGGTCCTTCCCTGTCCTTGAGCCCCGCTATGGTGGTCGTCATTGTCAGTGGTGTTAGTGTCACGTGTGGTTTGCTGCATGGCAGTGTGTTGGTCGATTGATCCATGTGTAAACTGATTTACCACTGGTGTTTTAACACTGTGTCTCTGTAACTATTTGCGCTGCTAGCTGCTACACTGAAGCAACCATGCTGTTCTCAAGGCAGTCTACCCTTGATGATTTAGATGGACCAGAAACTATTCCTAAAACAAGTGAGCGGGCTCGACCTAGGCTCCGTAAAATGCTCAGCTTGGATATGTCCTCCTCATCAGCTGACAGTGGCAGTTTAGCATCAAGGTGCTTAACTTGTGCATGCTTTGTTCTATAATTTTATCATATTTCCCCCTTATGTCATTGCAAATATAAGTTTGTGTGATGTATGTTTTCTTTTTATTTTTATTTTAAGAATTTGCATGAATAACCAAAGCATAACCACCACCATTCCTGGGACATAGTAAGTTGTTCCCAGGGCAGTAGTCTAGCAAACTAACTGCTCTTTAGTTTTTGTCTGTTAGGAGTTTCTTAAAAACCCTTATTATAAACATTGTCTTCCATTTTGTAAGTATTTAACACTTTCATTTTCAAAGAAATAAGCATGTTTCATCCTTGATTGAGAGCTCATCTTGGCAGTCCTCACAGGGAAAAATGTGTCAGGAAACTTAGAATTTTTCTCATGACCTCATCAAAAGATATGTGCATTAGGAAAAAAATCTGAAAATGAGCCATATATGGTCATTTTTTGATACAGAATAGATCTGTCCACATTTTGTAAGTATAAAGCCAGAATATATTTTATGATTGATTCTTTAAAAGAATATTATTATGCAGTAGACTCTAACTTGTTTTGTTTGGAAAATATTACTTTGGGTTTAAGTTTTCTCATTAAATCCTACCACAAAATAATAATCATTTATAAATGAAGTTATTTGTATAAAATCCAAAAGCTCTTTTTTGAGTTGCTTCTGAATGGTCAGCAGGGGCACAGAAACATCAGCTACATTGTGTGCATCCTGACACCAAAATAATCCAATCCAAAATGAATTTCAATTTTGGCAAATCAGAGGGTTCTTCTGTTTTCTGGCAACTATATACTTAATACAGTGCTGCAGTGTTCTAGAACCTGGCAAAGATGGGAATGCCTTGGCCATTTGAGATGTCCTCCGGCAGACACATGCTATCTTATTCCACTTTGTTGATTCCTGAAGGCACCAGGAGTTACTGAATCCCTTTGGGGACAGACCAGATCCAAAACAATAGACAGCATTCCTGTCATTGGATATAGTGTAACTAGAAGTTAGAACTTTATTGAGATTAGTTCCAGTGGTCTGAAAATTCCCTGAGGTGATCAGTCAATTTCAGGGCCTCCTAAAAGGCTGCGTGTAATTAAGGTAAGTCTCAGCAAATAGCCAGTTTGGCTTGGTATTCCAACGGCTTTCTATATGATGTGCATGGTTAGGGCCAAAGCCCTGGGACTATTAAACACCTGAACCAGTACCAAAAATGCATGCTAATCTGGTTCTCCAGCCTTAAGCTTCAGCCAGTTCTCATCCATTCATTCCTATATTCATCAATATGTCTACACTGGAGTCGATGATAAGAAAAATGGGTACAATCCTTGCATTTGAGAAACTCAGTGTTTATGGACCCTAGCTGCCTATATATGCCCTTCAGATAACAGTGCATATTTCAGAATCTAACAAATTATAATTCTATATTCACAGATTCCATATCTCCAGATAATATTTGTACCTCTGCCCTTTGGGGGCTGGATGTGTCTGAGACAGACAATATTAAAAAGCATGCCATGAATTTTACTGGTATGGAAGTTCTATTTTTATTTCCAACTTTGCGTGGAACTGACAGACAAAGTTGGAAGATAAAACACGAAAGAAGAAGTGGAGGATGCAAGAGAAAAGAACAGAGTGTCAAAAAGTGAGAGTGAAGATAAGGGTAGAGAGCTGATAGAAAGTGAATACTAGAAGTGGAGCTGGCGGAAGAAAATCAGTGGAAGCAGCTGGGAGGAGAGAGAGAGTAGAGCAAGTGGCCCCAAGGAGAGATCACACTGCGGAGGGGAAAACAATAGGTATTTCCATGTGTAGACAAAGAGCTCAGGGGAGATGGTGAGGAGCTGAAGATGGTGAAAATTCAATGTAAGAAGGACCAATAAGAAAAAAGCAAAGGATGGAAAAACGGGGATAAGGAACAAATGTGATAGAAATGTGCCATTTTTTCTATAAAGCATGAAGTTATTTAGCCAATATTTTATCATTTCTACCATCCTCTTCTGGACCTGAGTGGGTCCCTTGCATAGCATTGAGTATAGAGCTTATCTTGGTCAACACCAACAGACCCAAACTAACAAAGCTTCTCATTTCCATATGCAACTTGCTTTAAAATATATATAATGGTAGGTATGCTATGCTACGTCTTGATTTAAAGATAACACTGGAACTCATGGCTGTGAATCTTGATATGATTTTTAAAGCCTCCATGTATAGGTAGATTTAACAGCTTGTGAGCCGTGTGACTTGCTCTCATTTTCAACCAGGTATGTGCACCATCAGCTTTTGCATTTAAGAAGGTGCTGTTTACAGTCTGCAGACCAGATATGAATATCCCAAAGGAACAAAGCAGAGGGAGGGGAAATCTGGTGTTTTAATTTTCTCACAAGCCTTGATGTTTTTATTTGGGAGTACTAAGAATGTGTCTTGAGAGTTTGAGACGATTCTCAGAAAGGCTAAGACCAGGGTCTGTGCCCATCCCTTTCTCCTGACAGTGAGCCCACGCAGTGTACCATGCTGTATTCACGCCAGGGAACCACAGAAACCATAGAGGAGGTGGAGACTGAGCAAGATGTGGAGGCCGAACAGGACGAGGAAGTGGGGGTCCAGGACACCAGCGATGAAAGCAGTGAGGCCGAGGTGGACATGGGGCCAGATGGACCAGAGGAGCACAAAGAAGAGGGGGAGGAAGAGGCACAGGAAACTGAGGAGACTGGGGAGTTCGAGGAGGCCGGCCTCACCCCAGACACTGAGTTGCCTCAATCCTCCGCCGAGGAGGGAGACGTGGAGGTCCCGCCATCCTACAGTAAGGCAGTCAGTTTTGAGCGCCTGTCCTTCGGCTCACAGGACAACTCTGCAGGCCCAAGTCGCATGGCGGTCAGCCCCGACGACAGCCGTTCCGACAGGCTGGAGTCCAGCATCTTACCGCCCCTGACTCATGAGCTGACGGCTAGTGAGCTGCTGGTGAACAAGTAAGAGCCTGCGGGCAGATTGAAGGAGCATGTTGGGATCATGCATCTAGGGATTAGTGTTTCCATACACTTGCTGTGGTCATAAGTAGAGAAAACTCACATGTTAAAAACGCCCACCTACATGTTTACAGCAACCAGGTGCAGTTTTCATTACTCATCATACTGCAAATACAAACCAAATTTCAGTACTCCTCACTGAATGGTAGAGGTAGCAAGAGCTGTCCATAGCCACTGCTCAGGTTTCTTTCTGTAACGTATTATTGGGGTTTTTTTCCCACAAGTAATTTGGTGACAAAGGAATTGGGGAAGGATAGAAAAGATAATGCAAAATAGAAATCAGTAATTTGGAGAAATTAAGATAAATTTATTATCATGTTTTTTCTAACAGGATGTTCCATGACGATGAACTTGAAGAGTCAGAGAAATTCTACGTTGGCCAGCCCCGGTTCCTGCTGTTGTTTTATGCCATGTACAACACTCTGGTGGCCCGCTCAGAAATGGTGTGCTATTTTGTGATCATCCTCAACCACATGGTCTCTGCCTCTGTGATCACCCTCGTGCTTCCCATTCTGATCTTCCTCTGGGCCATGCTGTCTGTCCCTAGGCCCAGCAGACGGTTCTGGATGATGGCCATTGTCTACACAGAGGTAGGCCTTGGATGGAACCTTCCTGTAGGTTGCTTTAGGCATTCAATCTAGGTTGGCCTGCCCTGACTGTCAGATAGTTTCACACAGAACCATCAGTTAGATGAATATTATTTTTTTAAAGATTTTATTTATTTATTTTTAGAGAGGGAAAGGAGAGAGAAAGAGAGAGAGAGAAACATCAATGTGCGGTTGCTGGGGGTCATGGCCTGCAACCCAGGCATATGCCCTGACTGGGAATCGAACCTGCGACACTTTGGTTCGCAGCCCGTGCTCAATCCACTGAGCTATGCCAGCCAGGGTGCTAGATGAATATTCTTAGATAAGTGATTATAACTAACAGTTATCTAGTGCTAATAATTGTATATATTTTCTTACATTTCACACCTCACACAAGATAGATGCTAATATCATTTCTATTTAATAGATAAGGAACCAGTTTAATAAGGTGAAATAATTGGACCAAAGTTACCCAGATGGTGAGAGGTCAGGCAGACTCCTGGAACCAGTTGTCTGTCCTGTGATATTAACCACTGAGATGATAGTGCTATGTAGAACCAAGCATAATGCTTGGGACCTGTGGGTGTCCTGTGAATGGATACTGAATTAAACAATGAAGTGCACATGTTGAATATAGTTTGATGCAACAAGGATATATCCCATTTTTAAACTTAGGCCAGTTTCCACATATCAAAACACAAAGTTATACAATAACCAACTTCAAAATCTGAACGACAGAAATGGAGAATCACCAGCCCAAATCACAGATGAGGGGATAAGAGACACTGCCCAATTATACCTGTTTTTATATACTGCCTTATTAAATATATGGAAGATCAAAAAGTCTCATGACCACCACAAAACTGAAAATAAAAGGGCCCCACCCTGGCTGGTGTGGCTCAGTGGATTGAGTGTGGGCCTTCGAACCAAAGCATCACCGGTTCCATTCCCAGTCAGGGCACATGCCTGGGTTGTAGGCCAGGTCCCCAGTAGCAGGGCGTGAGAGGCAACTACACATTGATGTTTTATTCCCTCTCTTTCTGCTTCCCTTCCCCTCTCTTTAAAAATAAGTAAATAAATTATTTTTTTAAAAAAAAGTAAAGAAAAGGGCCCTGAGTGGTGTGTCTCAGTTGGTGGGAGTATCATCCTATAGACTAAAATGTTGTGGATTTGATTCCCAGTCAGGGCAATTACCCAGGTTGTAGGTTTGACCCCCCAGTTGTGGCATGTACAAGAAGGCAACTGCTCAATGTTTCTCTCTCACATCCATCATGTTCTCCCTCTCCTCTCCTCTCCTCTCCTCTCCTCTCCTCTCCTCTCCTCTCCTCTCCCCTCCTCTCCCTCCCTCCCCTCCTCCCTCCCTCCTCTCCTCTCCTCTCCTCTCCTCGCCACTGAGAGGAGAGGAAGTGAAAAATGTCCTTGAATGAGGATTAAAAAAAAAAGAAAAGAAAAGGAAGCTCTATTTAGAAGGCTAATTTTCTTAACTGGCTCTTAAGGAAAGGTTTTCAATAACAATGGTACTTAATTCTTAAAGGTAATTACTTCTTTAAAAAATAGTACTCAGGATGGATGTACCATTAGAGTCTAGAATTTTTTCAGGTTTATAAGTAATTCAACAGTGATAAGAAAGTTATGTATAAAAATCTCAAAGTATTCAGTTTAAAGTATCAGTATCATGTATCTTACCTTCATAATAAAAATAAAAGAGGTAAAGCCAATATATCTATTACTTTAATTAGCCTGTCTATCGCAATCTTTCCAAAAGAATTATTCTTAAATATTACTTTTATTACTTCACTTCATGATTCAGGACATAAATGACTCCTTATTTACAAAATGGGTATATCCTGTAGTACCTATGTGGGAGGGAGTTTCTCACCTAGGAGTAAAGTAAGAGCAGATACTGAGAATATGGAAAAGAGAACAAGAGCTATTTATATATCCCCTTTTAGTTAAAAAATAAAATCTTCTTGGTTAAGTTAAATTTGGGTACTCCATTTTGGGGAGTGAAGAAGTGGGAAATTAAGTTAATGTTACTTCACTACACAATGTGGGCTATATACCAAAACTTGAACACTATGTGCAGAATGCAGAACACTATGAGAATGCCATGACAAGCTTTTTAAAAGAGAAAACCTATTTCCGTTTCTCAATGCCTCACAGACTGTTGTGGCAAATGGGAATGATGGGAACAAGAATGTCCCACAAGTGATACAAAACTGCATTAGAGACAACAGAGTTAGGTGGGTGTTGTGCCCCATGCAGCCCAGTGTGGTGGAAAGAGGTTAGATGCCACAGTGACTTCTCAGTTGAAGAGAACTTAGAGCTGAGTCTTAAGGGATGAGTGTAAAGTCACCAAAAGATGAAAAGCAAAGGGAATGCCAGTCTTTGGGAATAGCCCACATTAAAAAAACAAAGTCATAAGACAACCTGGCAAGTGCCCAGAATGACAGGTGGTTTATGATGGCTGGAAGGCAGACTTGAGTGGAGAGTGCAGCAGGAGGGAATGTCAACAGGGTTTATGCCCAGGACTCATCCCCTTTGTACTGAAGGATTTAAAGAGGTCCTTGACTAGACTGAATCTGTGTTTTTGCAAGTTTTTACACAGAATGAAAGTGGAGGCATGGAGACCAGCTAGGAAACTAATTTAACTGTCTAGGTTAGAAGTAATACAGTCTGAATGCAGTGACAAAGAGGTTAAAGATGAGTGGATAAATGAGGTTTTAATAATTGACTAAAACTAGTTAGGATGTGAGGGAGAATGGAAGAGGCAAGGATGACCTCCAGGTTTCTTTGGAATTTGGTATATGGGGATGTCACTCACTAAGAAACACAGAACTGTTCTTTGCAGAAGCTTAACTAAGAAGACAAGAGAGAGAAGAGATGAGCTAGAGGAAGACTCTAGGTCAAGAGAGGACTTTTAAAACTATTTTTAATGAATTTTATATATTGCTATAAAGGCCTAATGATATAGACCTTAGAGGTATGCTTAGATGAAACCCATCAATTTTCTCATTTGTCCTTTTCTCTCAACATACAATTCTCTACAATATTTATACATTTATACTAGCACTGCTGGCTGGTTTGTTTAATTTACTTTTATTTCTTTTTGAGAAAAAATTCCAGTGAGCAATAAAGTAGTGACAAGAAAGAGAATGGAGTAAAGTAAATATTTTGTATATGAAAAGTGGATGCTCATAAAAATTATAAATTAAAACAATACATAAAATAAAAAGGCATAAATGTTATTCAGTTCTTGTGTTCTAATTACCATATTTTAATAGCTGGATAATTATATATGTACCATTTTAATCAGTATAAATTAGCCTACTCCTCAAAAATAGAGAAAAGCATTTAAGCAGTATCATGGGTAACCTGACTGGCCCTGATGTATCTGTAATCAAAGGCATTCCTGAGGGTAAGATTTAGCTCCTGGTCTGAAGTTCATGGTCTATAAGAATGATAATGTGATCATTCCACATATTTTTGTGAATTCTTATCATCAAAAATGTGAAATGGATCTTTCTTAGTTTTTTTATATTGCATTTCTCCTATATGTGTAATTATTCTTACAAGGTCTTTTTTGTTTTGTTTTGCTTTCTTATCATCCATGTGTAGGTAACAATTGTGGTCAAGTATTTTTTCCAATTTGGGTTTTTTCCCTGGAATAAGAATGTGGAATTGAACAAGGACAAACCTTACCACCCACCTAATATTATAGGTGTGGAGAAGAAAGAAGGCTATGTTCTTTACGATCTCATTCAGCTCCTGGCTCTTTTCTTTCACCGATCAATTTTGAAGGTATGAGAAGTTAACAGTTAATCAGCACATGTTGATGAGTTCTGTTCCTGTAATATTCCTAGAGAATGTGAACATTAGTATTGGTGACAGTGCTGAGAGGCCAGTGGGTGATGTCTATTTCTATACTTTTTTAAAGACAAACAGTTATATTCATTTAGTGGACATTTTCTCCAATACTCTGTGCTCAATAATGGAACTTACAATAAATCTGGGAGCAAGTTTCTCCATATTTCTACCCTGGGTTGAACATATATAATAATTAATCCAATATGTGGGAATTGCTTGAATGATGTACAATAGCTTAATGCCTCATAAGCTAAATTCTACTAGCTTGAGCCAGAACATCAGAGAGCTAGAATTTGGAGTGGATCGCATTGCTTTTCATCTCCAGCGCAATCTCTACCTACCTTCTTCTAGTAGCATTACTTTTATTGAGTAATTTCTTGTCATGAACCTGTTGGCTTTACTGAGAGACTCTACATTAAAGGTCTAGTGAAGCCAATGCTGTGCTTTGCTTCCTGTTAAGCCTATTGTTGAGTAAGCCATTTATCACACCGCTCTGGGAAGACCTGCCCACAGGATAAAATGTCTCAGATCAGTAACTCTTGTCATCCTCCTGAGAAACTATGTGGGTTTTTTCCTTCTTATACACTATGAACTATAAGTTAAGCTTGTAAATATGTAAAATACATGACTCAATAATAAATATTAGAAATTATTGCATAGTACACATTTTATATGTTGATGTACCTGTTGTCACAACTTTACATTTTTCCTCTTTGAGTTTATTTCCTTTTATAAAATATTTCAATTTATTTTATCTAGTATCTTTATTAGTTTCTTTTTACAACAGGCTTGACCTAAGTTAACACATACACACATATACATAAATGCATAGATACAAATGTAACAGTGTTCAACTTCTGTCCTGTTCAGTGGCCTACTTCGAATTGGGTTCATCTGAATATACCTTAGGTCAAGATCTTAATTCTAGCTTCTGTCACCTTGCAAAGTGCCCAAGTCCCTAACCTTTCATTTTTTGGTAGTTTTACTTGGGTCATTGGGTTGTGGTTGGTTTGCAAAGGTATTTTATTCAAGGAAACCAGTTAACCAAAATTGAATTTGCCTGAAAGCTCCAGTTTTTCTGAATTAATCCAATTTATATTAATTTGATGAATTAATCTAGTTTATTAATTCTTCCTATGAATATATTAATGTATTAATCTTATAATGTTAGTTCTAGAAATTAGTGAAAATTTCAGCATTTAAAGCCCTTATAATGGGACTTCTGGCCAAGGTAGAGGCATAGGTAGATATACTTTGCCTCCTTGCACAACCAAAAGAAGGACAACAAATTTAAAAACAAAAAATAACCAGAACTACCAGAAAATCAAACTGTATGGAAGTCCAACAACCAAGGAATTTCTTAAAGGAAGAAACATTCATCCAGACCAATAGGAGGGGCAGAGATAAGCAGCCAAGCTGGAGAGGACACATGGCAAGGCACCACGTGGTGGGTGAGGCAGCGGCTGGCAGAGTAGTCAGTGCCACATTTGCATGTGGATAAACCAGGAGGAACAACGGTGAGTGACACAGACCACATAACCCAGGGTTCCAGGACAAGGAAAGAAAGCCTCAAAACCTCTGACTAAAAAAACCTGTGCAGGTTGCAGCAGTGGGAGAAACTCCCAGCCTCACATGAGAGTTTGTTGGAAAGACCCACAGGGCCCTAGAACATACACAAGACCACCTAGTAATCAGCACCAGAAGGTCCCAATTTGCTTGTGGGTAGCAGAGGAAGTGACTGAAAGCCAGATGATAGCTGAACAAGCAGCACTGTTCCCTCTCTGACCCCTCCCCAGTATACAGCTCACAACCCAGTATCAGGGCTTGCCCAACCCTTTCAAATACATAAGGTTCTGCCCCTTACAAAGTAACAGGCAAGCTAAGAAAAAAAAATATGGCCCAAATGAAAGAACAGATCAAAGCTCCAGAAAAAATACAACTAAGTGATGAAGAGATAGCTCCAGAAAAAATACAACTAAGTGATGAAGAGATAGCCAACCTATCAGATGCAGAGTTCAAAACACTGGTAATCGGGATGCTTACAGAAATGGTTGAGTATGGTCACAAAACAGAGAAAAAGTGAAGGCTATGAAAAGTGAAATAAAGGAAAATGTACATGGAGCCAACAGTGAAGGAAAGAAAACTGACTCAAATCAATGGTTTGGAACAGAAGGAAGAAATAAACATTCAACCAGAACAGAATAAAGAAACAAGGATTCAAAAAAAATGAATGATAGGAACATCTGACACAATTATAAATGTTCCAATATCTGAATCATAGGGGTGCCAGAAGGAGAAGAAAAAGAGCAAGAAATCAAAAACTTATTTGGAAAAATAATGGCGAACTTCCCCAATCTGATAAAGGAAATAGAGTTCCAGGAAGTCCAGGAAGCTTAGAGAGCCCCACAGAAGTTGAACCTAAGGAAGCACACACCAAGGTACATCATAATTACATTACCCAAGATGAAAGAAAAGGAGAGAATCTTAAAAGCAGCAAGAAAAAAGATGACAGTTACCTACAAAGGAATTCCCATAAGTGTCTCAGCTGATTTCTCAAAAGAAATCTTGCAGGAAAGAAGGGGCTGGAAAAAAAGTATTCAAAGTCATGAAAGACAAGGTCCTACATTCAGGAAGACTATCCAGCAAAGCTTTCATTTAGAATGGAAGGGCAGATAAAGTGCTTCCTAGATAAGATCAAGTTAAAGAAGGTCATCATCACCAAGCCCTTATATGAAGTGTTAAAGGGACTTATCTAAGAAAAAGAAGATCAAGAATATGAACAGTAAAATTACAACAAACTCAAAACTATCAATGACCAAACCTAAAAAACAAAAACAAAAGCAAAAACTAACTGAGTAAACAATTAGAACAGGGACAGATTCACAGAAATGGAGATCACATGTAGGGTTATCAGTGGGGAGGGGGAGGGGAGAGTGTGGAAGAAAAGGTACAGGGAATAAGAAGCATAAATGGTAAGTACAAAATAGACAGGGGAGGTTAAGAATAGTATGGGAAATGGAGAAGCCAAAGAACTTATATGTATGACCCATGGATATGAACTAAGACCATGGAATGCTAGTGCGAGCGAGAGTATAGGGCAGAGAAAAATAAAGGGGAGAGAAAGAAATGAGACAACTGTAGTAGCATAATCAATGAAATATATTTAAAAACTAAGTAAATAAATCTATTACAATGGTATAACTTTGGCCACATTATAATTATCTTGCAACTTTTGTATCTTTTTCATGTCATTTAAAAATTTTTACAAACCTCGAGACATTTTTACTATTCTTTATCAATAGTAAATTGTTTACTGCTACAATTTTATATTTAAAGTATATAATAAACAAAATTTGGTGTTTTGTATTGATATACTTAGCCTGATTTCTTCTTTGAAAATTCCATTTACATGGTGAATATATATGAGATTTGAGGTACTGGTATAATACTGAAATTTCAGATGATATGAAAAATACTTTTTGAAATGATAAATCTTTTTGTAAGAAGACCAAACTACCCTACAGCTTTTAGGGGGGGAAACTATTATAGAAAGTGGCAATGGAAACCAATGAAAACTATGTAGAAATTTGAAAAGTGATTATTTAGTATTAATTGCTACAATTTTATAAATAATTAGAAGAATTAATAAACTTAAATATACTACTAAGAAAGTAGGAAAAGGAACTAAATATATTAAAATGTTGGCAAAAGACAAAACAACTTCTAAAATGATTTGAAAGAAATCAGTGTAAACCGGCAAATCCTATTATGAACACCTAAAATGTTTGTTTATAAGAGTATATTCATTTAATATATTTAAAATAGTATATCTATAAACAAATATTTAAATAATACATAAATTAGGTGACTTTGTCTTTAAATGAATTAATCATTCTCTGAGTTGATTTTTGACCAACTGATTTTCGGTCAGTTGGTCTGGAGCCCTTATCCCCTAAAGTATGTGTGAGAGGGAGGACTGGCCAAGGTCTTGGGGAATAAACCAGAGCCTGGCAGTCCTGGCACTAGGGAGGTAGTGAGCTCACTGGGGAACTTTGTCCGAGAGCAGCAAAATCATCATAAGGGTGACTTACTGTCCAGGGGCATCTTGCTCCAGCAAGGCCCTGCTTTTGTCATCCTCCTTTTCTGCTGTCATTCCTCTCTCTCTTTATTAGTACCTTTTATCTCATTTCCCTAAAGCAAAACCCAGGCTCTGCAGAATGCATCATAATCTCTGTATCACGTGCAGGCCAAGATTTTTTGAGTATAGTATTTGCAGCTCTGTTTCTGATTCAGCCATTCAAAGATTTTTGGGACTATGCATCTGCTTAGGACTACTCGGCTTTGGTGTCTTGGTTGGGACCAACGAGGCTTGGGTGAGAATCAGGTCCATGAGGCTTTGGAAGTGCTCCCTTTTGCCACGTGGAGGGTGCTGGGAGGACTGTGAGCATTTGTGGAGAACTTTAGTTTGTGTTATTTCAAATGAATAATAAATTCCTTTCCTTCTCACTGATCTCTGGTATTAAGAGACATCTTTCCTCAGGCAGTGGGCAAAACAAACCCAGATAGGTGGGGAGGAACCCCCTGTAGACTGTAACAGTTTTTGATTCAAGGATTCAGATCTTGTTATACAGCCTTGGGGAGGGACAGCATTGTTATTCAAATACAGACATTTGGTAAACATGGGGCAATGGGACTAAATTCACCAACTGATACTTCAAGTTGATACTTGGACTACTAGTTTTAAAGCATAAAGAGATGTAATCTAAAAAGCACTTTTGCTCAAGGAACAAGTCAAGTGATTATAATTTCACCTTTTCTCCATTTGTCAAACATCACCTGTCTCCATCAAATTAATTAGCCAAACTCTTATCACCTACACCCACCCATCTCCACTCTACTAGGACCATATAAAATTATAGATAATAAGCTTTCATAGAATCCCTCTTCTGTCTTGGTTTTCTAATCTTTTTTTATTTCAGCTTTATTGAGGTATAATTGACAAATAAAATTATAAAATGCTTAAACTGTACATTGTGGTGATTAGATAAATGATTACATTGTGAAAGGTGATTACATTGTGAAAGGATCCCCCTATCTACTTAATTAATACACTCATCACCTCACATACTAATTTTTTTTAACCAGAACATTTAAGTTCTACTCTTTTTACAAATTTCAGTTACATAGTAACAAATAATATTACAGTGTTATCAACTATACTCATTCTGTTTTACCTTTGGTTTTCTAGTCTTGGGGGACAGTTTGTTGGATGAGATACTGTAGAGCAGAATACCAGGTCTCTCATTTGAAATGGCAATCTGAATTCTCCCTTCCCATGCTTTCTCAGTGCCATGGCTTATGGGATGAAGATGACATGACTGAAAGTGGCACCAACAAGGAAGAATCAGATGATGAGCTGTCTGCCAGTCATGGCAGAAGGGCCTCCTCTGATTCCCTGAAATCCATCAACCTGGCTGCATCCACAGAGTCAGTGCACGTGTCCTTCCCTGAGCAGCCGACAGCCGTCCGGAGGAAGCGTTCTGGCAGTAGCTCCCAGATATCTGACAGATCCACTAGCTTTTCTTCAAATAGGTCCCAAAGAGGTACCCCTGGGCTGGAAACACACCCTGAGGTGTTTCGTTTTTCTGATGCTTGTGTGCTTGTGTGCTTGAGGCAGGGGAGTCTGTTAGATGCTATCAAGGAGGCAGATATTGTGATGTGAAAGGAAAGTGCTTTGAAATCAGACCCAAATGCAAATCCTGGCTCAGCTGCATGCATCATGTGGGGCAGTCACATCGTTGCTCCAAATGTGTATTCCTTCTGAAACTTACCAAAAACTGTGTTGTCATGCCTTGCATAATGACTTTTCGATCAATGATGGACTGCATATACAACAGTGGTGTATCATATGGCCCAGGGGTGTAGTAGACTGTACCATCTAGATTTATGTACCCTCTATGTTGTTTGCACAACCATGAAATTGCATACTAACACATTTCTCAGACTGTACCTCCAATTAACTTATAATTAATTAATTGGGGTATGACTATATTCATCTTCAGAATGTACCTTTCAGGCAGATACTAGAAGGCCATGTTATGTTAATTTCACAGTTACAGAAATTGAGACATGATAAAAGGGATGGGTCATCGACCCAATCTGAAAAACCTGCAACCTAGGACCTCATTCAGCACAATAAAAGCTGCTCTTCCCATGCATTTCTTCCTGGGACAAAGATCACATAACAATCCAGGAAGGAGTCAGCATTGGACATAAAAACCTACACATGTGTTTTACTGCAGAAGCAGAGTTGAGAAAGCAGATTCCAAATTTTCAGTCACTATTCTTACATGTATGTGTGTTCTTCCCTCTGAAACAGTATCCCTCTGCCCTGTGGAGCCCAGGGACTCCTGTGATATACATGTCAATAAGCCCACACCTCACAGTGCATCTTGATTTCTTTTTATTTCTAGGCAGCACGAGCACTAGAAACAGCAGTCAAAAAGGGAGCAGTGTTTTGAGCATCAAGCAAAAAAGCAAAAAGGAATTTTATATGGAAAAGCTTCAAGAACATTTAATCAAAGCAAAAGCATTTACCATAAAGAAGTGAGTCCATGCAAACACTTGGGTTATGGGGTTTTTTAGGCCTGAGGAACTTTGGGAAATAATTAATAACAATTATTTCATATGTACCAGGAGTGAAGAACAGAGAAGTGGCTCTCAGGTTACAAATATCATCTTTTTAAGGGAGAAAAAAATAACACATTATTATATTGTTTTTAAAGATCACTTTTCAATAATGAGATTTATTTTTATATTCATTGAATTTATAAATACACATTTTTTATTTGAATAGGATAAATAATTTCAGAAGCTCACAGTATGTAATTCCAGGCTTTATCAAGGAAACGTTTACTGGACAGAGAGGAATTTGATGCAAAAGCTGGAAGGGCCTTAGACATACTCTCATTCTAGAGAGGGGAAACTGAGGCACGTGGTGGAGAAATGTTGTGACCATTACCATGTAGTTGGCCTCCAGTAAAACTCACAGGTTCTTCCCAAGTGTCAGGGATGCAGACAAGCAGCAGATGCGGAGGCAAAGTAGAAGAAAATGCAGCAGGGCTGGTCCTGAATATGGGACCCAGCCAAGAGGGTCATCCACACCTGAAGAGGGCCTTGAATTGAAGGTAAAACCCAGAGCACAGTAAAGATAGGGCAGAGGCTGGACAGACAAGCCAGAGCCAAGAGGACACAGTAACAAAGGACAGAGCAAGGTGAGCTGAAAAGCTCAGGGCAGTACCTGGGAACCATGAGAGGCCTAGAACCCAAAAAGGGGAGGGGTAGGGTTGCCTAATGATGTCCTGGTATCCATCTGGTCAACCCTTCAGATCTAAGACCTCATGTATTCCCATTTATTTCTCACCCCAGTCCTGTGCCTCAGTCTTACTATCACCTTCATTTTACAGAAGAGAAAATGAAAACATGGAGAGTTAAGTAGCATGTTTAAGTTCTCACAGGAGGAGAGCAATTGAATCAGTTGATAAACCAGGCACCTAAATTTCAGAGCATTGTATCACTTGATTATGTATCAGTCAAGAGACAAGGTTTGTGGTCTCCACCAGCAAAAAGGGTTGTAGTGCCTGCCTTGGCAATGAACTTGTATATACTCTGTTGAAGCAGGAGCCATCCCCCAGAAGGACTGTCCTGAAGCTGAGAGAGGGAGGTCCAATCTGGCTCAAAAGAGGAATGCAGAGGAACAGAATGATTGTGGTATCTGGCCATTTCTTCACTTGTGCCTCTCCTGAAGCCAGCGGGTGGGGTCTCTGTTTTTCAGGACTCTGCAAATATATGTGCCTATCAGAGAGTTCTTCTACAACCTCATCCACCCAGACTATAGTGCTGTAACTGATGTGTATGTGCTTATGTTCCTGGCTGACACTGTTGACTTCATCATCATTGTCTTTGGCTTTTGGGCCTTTGGGGTAGGTAAAGGCCACCAAATTACAATAACTAATAATGATACTGTCCTGTGAAACACCACTCAGGCCTGAACCTGTTGTCTCTTCCCAGAAACACTCAGCAGCAGCAGATATCACCTCTTCACTGTCTGAGGACCAAGTCCCTGGGCCATTTCTGGTGATGGTCCTCATTCAGTTTGGAACCATGGTGGTAGACAGAGCACTGTACCTCAGGAAGACTGTATTGGGAAAGGTCATTTTTCAAGTCATTCTTGTTTTTGGAATTCACTTCTGGATGTTCTTCATCTTGCCTGGTGTGACTGAGAGGTAAGATCTTTAAAAATTGGAGCCATGGGCCCATTTTAATGCAAACATATATGATAAAGTTATGTATCACCACAACAAAATCACCAGGTACAGAAAGAGGCATGGCAAAGCTGCTTCACACATAGGAAATGTTAGAGGTTGTAATCACTATTAAATTCAGTATAGATCCAAAGAATGAATGGATTCCCCAAAAATGTTTTTATTGCATGTTCATATATATTCATAAAAATAGGGTTTTCAGAATAAGAGAGGTGACAACCTTAAGCATCAGAGCAAACCTAGGATCATTATGTTGTGATTGTTTCTGCACCTTAGTACAGCAATTTTCAGCTGGTGTGCTGCAACACAACAGTGTGGCACAAGAATTTTTAAAACATACAATACTTGACTATTTAGTCAGAGACATTTAATCTCTTTTCCCTTCTATTGTAAATTAAAAAATGAGAACTTTCAACATAATAATGGCTGTCTGATGTGAGTTAATAAAAATTATAGCTAATATTTTGTCAGGCAAAAAATATATATTTTTTTGCTGTGCAGCAGAATTTTAGTAATTAGTTTATATGTGCTATCAGATGAAAAAGATTGAAAATTGCTACCTTAGTAGATACAGAAATGAATTGGGACATGATCTTAGGATAAGAGTACCTGAGACTGACGTATGAGAAGTGAATGCAAAAGAATATAGACTGTTTAACTGATAGAAAAAAATCTAGCAGATGGTGGGGACAGATGATATAGTTTCTGCCACAAATGGTACAAGTGAGGGGTAAACATAACATTTGAAAAGTGCCTGGCAAACTCAGCCCCCAGAGAAGGAAAAGTGCAGACCCATGAGGCCATGACACTGCTGCTCTTATCACAACTCTTGCTGCTGGTCAAGATGGGTTGGAGATGGGAGGTTTAAAAAGAGTAGCCTAAAGTTTGGTAAGGAAAGGCCTGGTAAGATCCTAGGAGGCTGCTAATACCATTTTTCCCTCCATCACCTTAAACCCTAAGCATCTTCTGTGTTGACCTTCTTCAGTTCTCCAAGGGCACCACGTCCTCCCAAATCTCAAAGCCCTTCTGCTCCCTCCTCTCCTCTCCCATCTCTAACCCACAGTACCTCTTATCCACCATTCTTTAGATCTGTCACAATGTCACATTTCCCAGGTCTCCTCTCCCCAAGCCACCACCCAAAATAATACTTGGGGCAGATTTGGTGTTTAATGCATGAACAGATGAATGTGTCAATTGATAACAGAAAAGCAAAGGACACAGCTATAAACAGGAACTATCAGTTCTCTTAAGTAATAAAAATATATGGTCCACAAAAGGGGAACATGGAGGTGCCCACATAATGTAATAGGAATGATATTTTTAATAAACATATCATTAAAAGTCTTTTTATGTGCAACATTAATTTGATCTTATACATCAGAGTCATTTAATAATGACACCTTATGAATAACATGTTGGTGAGGCTGGCTAATACTATTTGTTTGGAAGTGTGAATAGAAAGTAATAAAAATAGATTTTACTTGTGTGGCTCATAAACTGGCTCAAATGTAATTCCTAATGAGGAAATCCAAATCTGTTCTAACAATGCTGAAGCTAAATGTCCTTTCTAACCTGAATGTTTAGGCTCTTTTTGACTTTAGCATAACAATTATTACTTTGTAATAACTAATAGCAATGAAAAATATTTTAAAAGTAAAAATGAAATCAAGATCCTTTTTCTTGAGTCTAAATTAGAACTAACTAAATAAGTTACCTCGAAGACTCCCAGTAGCCCAGTATGTCTCCTGTTCCACACTTCATTTTGGAAAAGTAAACATATCTCATGTGATAAAAATAATTCAGATTAAAGCAAGCAGTTTGTAAAAATATTAGAATTTGCTCATGAAAATGTTATAAATTTTATTTGTTAGTTTTTAAATTAGAATAAATTTTCTATAAATATTTAGTTATAGCTATCTCTCAACTCAGAGAAATAAACCAAATTCAGCTCCCATGGTAGAAGGATGATCAATGTTGACATTTAAAAGCATCAAATAGGTAATGTCTACCAGACCTCATAGAAACTCCTATTTTCAAAGCAGAAAGAGATCTTAAAAAGATTTCTAGACCTACTGTATAATTTCACAAATTAATATAGGTGAAACCCAAACAGAAGGTTGATCTCCCTAAAGTCATTCAGCTAATTATTGGTGAGACCAGATCAGAATCCCAGGCCTCTTGGCCCCTACTGTACACTGTACCTACTGTATACTACACCCCACCCCTCATGGGAGGCATTCTGTACTTGATTTCAAGTATGTCTTTTAAATTAACAAAGCTTACTATTTCATTGTGCGGTGTCAAAGGATTTGACTATTTTAATCCCAGGAGAGAGCTCCAGAGCACAGATGTCTGCTACATTCTTACACAGAAGCCTCCAGAGCAACTACTGCTTCCAGAAATACAGCAATGGTGAAGGTGCAGAGATTCACATTAGTGGGATCAATCACTAAATAGTTTCATTGCTCCTGCCTGTATTAGTTTGCTATTGCTACTGGAACAAATTAGTACACCCTTAGGGCTTAAAACAATACAAACTTATCATCTTACAGTTTTGTAGGTCAGGAGCTTGGTACAGGTCTCACTTGACTAAAACCAAGGTATTGGCAAGACTGCACTTCTTTCTAAAGATTCTAGGGGAGAAGCTTCCAGATGTGTCCACATTTCTTGGCTCACAGCCCCTTCCTCCATCTTCCAAACCAGCAACAAAGGGTCCAATTCTTTTTTCATTGCACTTCTCTGACTCTTCCATTGTCAAATCTCCTTCTGACCATAGCTGAAAAAAATTCTTTCCCTTTAAAGATTCATTGATTAGATAGGGCTCACCTGGATAATCTAGGATGTTCTCTTAATCTCTCTTAAGGTCCTTAACCTTAAACCCATCCGCAAAGACCTCTGGCCATGTAAGGTAACATATTCATAGGTTCTGGAGATTGGGACATGCATATCTTTGCAGGGGTGCCATTATTCTATGTACCACATATTCTACCAGGCTTTCATAGAGATTAACAGCATGGAAACAATACCTTCCAAATAAAATATAGCTGAAATGTTTGTTGTAATGACTCAATGAATGAAAGCTTCTCCTCTGGTGACTTACAATCATGCATATTCAATTCAATTTCACATTTATTGAGCACCTACTGTGTCTAAGGAAGTAAACCAGGTGAAGAGGGTATGACAGCAGCATGAATATAGCATGGACTCATCCCTATGTGGGAAGGCCCACACAATGGGCTCCCAGGGTGCATGGCAGTATGATAATCACTAAACCTATGACCACAGAGATCATTTCTCTGCTGGATCTCATCTTTGAGCCTCACCTGATGGCCATTTCTAATGCGACAGATTGTCCTATGTTTATTTGGGGATATTTAATTCAAGATATATTAAGATTAGTAAACTTTTGCTCTTCATTAACAGCATATCAGTGACAAGATAATCTTTTAACATTTCAAATTATACTGCCATTACTTAATATCCAAAATTCATTTTTCCTCCTTCAAATATTATTATTGAAAATTTAATTCATTATTATGAAAATAAAACATTTATCAATAGCCATATTGCCTAAGGCATTTAAAAAAGAATAAAAGGAAAATAGATTAGGAGTCTTTTAAGATATACAGATGAAAATTATAGTATTGAACATCAGAGTGCTCCAATATCTTGAATAATTAATCTGATAAATGGCCTTTTCTGTGTATACACCATTATTGAGTCCACAAACATCCAGGGGGTGTCTGAAGTTTAGAAAGCACTGTGGAGTAGGTACTGTGGGAGTCATAGAGATAACTCTAGCCTCTAGCAATAAAACATGTAGAGACCACAAAAAAAATCTTCCAGTGTAAGACAGCATTAATGTCCCTAGTTAGATTTAACATGATTACTTCAGGAACTACAGATTAACTACTACTTATTCCAAATTGACACATTTTAAGGTTGTAGGAGGGGAAAATTATCTAATGAGTAAACATGTGTTGGTCCTTTCATAAGAAATAGAAGGCAACACAGTTTTATGTCTTGAACTATAATTTTGATAGGTATAGAAGAATTCTTCCCCATGCCAATTCCACATCAGTGACCTGTAAAATCTAAGGGCATGTCCCAGGAGAGCTAAAAGGATATTCTCTCTGAATATTCTCCAAAAACAGTTTCTAGAAAGAGTGAGGGAATGAATAGTTGATGTGAGGCCTCCGTAGAGTATCTGATATTTTAATTAATGACTTGTCGAGTGTTAGGTCATGGTCAAACATAAATAGTTAAATTAATTCATTAGGTTCTGAAATAAACAAAGCTGGATTTTTTAATAGAGGAGACATTTATAAGCAATATTTTTTAGTTCTTCAGCTGTTGAGATCTATGTAGCAAAACTTAGGTCCCCTAGATATATAGGCCAATGCACTCCTGGCTTATTCTTGGATCTTGTCAACTAAATATTAGCTATTTCCAATTTAAAAATAATATATTTTCTTTTAATAACAAAATTAAAAGTTAATAAGATGATCCAAAATACAATATTAAGAGTAATACACTGTTTGCATTTAAAAATTCAAATATTTCTCTTAATTTAAACACAGGGAAGATTATACTTGGGTATTATAATGTCAAAATATATTTTTTTAATTTCTTTTAAAAATCTGTACTATTTTAGACTCTTGAAGAATACTACATTTATACAAAGTAAAAAAAAAGTGTCCTATAGGTCATCATTCTTTGAAAATATGTTCCAATTTTTTTTAGTATGAAATTTAGTTCCATTGTTTCTTCTCAAACTAAGGCTAACATTCATAAACTTTACAACACTATGATTGTACATTTTGCTTTCCTTCTTTGTTGAGCTTTCATTAGGACCAGGGTAGCAGCAGCATCCATGTTGTCAGAAAAATTTATTAGCAAAATTACTTAGCAATTTATTTTAATGATAGTCTAAACTAAACTGACTAATGCATTAATACCTTAAAGGCATCATTCATAGGATTTTTTTTCTTTTTTAAAGGATTTTTTAATTATTTGATTTTATTACCATACCTATGACCTTTGAAGTGATCAACTAGTATAGTAAGTTCTTTAAAATTAACTTAATTAACTTAATGCTAGAGGAGGAATTAGAATTTTTTTTAAATTCTAGAATGGTATCCTTTTATGAGAAGGGTATTCCATTCGTTCACTTTTCTGAATTTTTATATTTTAGGAAATTCAGCCAGAACTTGGTTGCTCAGCTTTGGTACTTTGTGAAATGTGTTTACTTTGGGTTATCTGCCTACCAAATTCGTTGTGGCTACCCAACACGAGTCCTTGGAAACTTCCTCACAAAGAGCTATAATTACGTCAACCTCTTCTTGTTTCAAGGGTAAGAACACACTCTATGTTGTCACAGTCATTCGCAAAGAGGAGGCTCAAAATTGAAAGTCATTTTGTTTCCTACCTGGGAAAAAACAGAAAGAGGAAGAATGCTGATGTATGGGAAGGTAGATCATTATGGAGTTCTTGCAGTGTTTAGCAAAGAACAGGCATGCTTCTTGAAATACATTTGTATGTGTGGTTACCACACACCTGGCCAGAATGTTGTTCTAGGGTCATCCACATGGGTTTTCTATTTCCATATCCTGCATAATTACTGTGATAATATTTTGGAATATATAATTGTTAAGTATTAACATGCTTCAGGGCACAGTGAAACATATTATTTGGAACCTAGACTATTCCTAAATCTAGGAATAGACTGAAATTTTGCATGTACAACAAGTCCATCCATTGAAAAAGGTCACTTATTTCCCCTAACATCAATGGGAATGCCTTGTGACTTTCTTACTTCTGGTAGTAAGTTAGCTGTCAGAGGAAGTATATAGCTCTTCCATGTGAGAATTTAATTGGTAGCATCTCCTCTCCATTCCCTCAGAAATTGGAACATGGCATAAAAAGTCAGTCTGCTCCTAGTTAGCACCAGATCTGGGGACTGGGGAGTTAGTCATAGAAGAGGTGTTGAGCATGATCAGATGTCATGAACCTCCCTGTGTGGAACAATGTTTCACTTAGTACTATCTTGTGTGGAGTACTGATAGTTCTTCAAGGGTTTGAATTAGTGCTCTCTCCACAAAGCTGGGTAGCCCAGGGTAGAATTCTAAGGGGTAACCCAACTGTTGTGTGGGCCCTGGGATGAACCCAGGTCCTCCAGCCTGAGAGAAGCCCTGTGTCAGTCAAGAAACCAGGAACAGCCCCCAGATTCAAGAAGAGCCCATGCCAGCCCATTCCCAATTGAAATATAACAGACTAAGCCAGAGTCCTGTTAGCCTTAGTCATCTATTAATTCTACCAGCAGTGGGCTCTACTGTGTGCCCCCAGTGGAATGTTTCTTTCCTCTGATGGCTCTCATATTTCACTTAACAGGAGTATTACCTTTCCTAGCTCATTCAACAGAAAATCCTCAAAAATGCAATAATCCTATGACCAACAGATTTTTGTAACATGAACAAATAAATGTTTTAAAGAGTTAAATTTGGGGGAACTTACAGCCAAGATGGAGGTGTAAATAGGTACACTTTGCCTCCTCACACAACCAAAAGAAGAACAACAACAAATTTAAAAACAAAAACTAACCACAACTGCCAGAAAACCAAACTGTATGGAAATCCAACAACCAAGGAGTTAAAAAAGAAACATTCATCTAGAATGGTAGGAGGGGATGAGATGGGCAGCCAGGGCAGAGAAGACACAAGGCAAGGCAGCCACTAGAGGACTGGGCAGTCCGACGTTTGCATGCAGATAAACTGGGAAAAACAACTGGGGAGTGAGACAGACACTCAAATGAGGGATCCACCACAGGGAAAGAAAGCCTCAAAACCTCTAGTTATAAAAACCTGTGGGGGTTGTGGTGGTGGAAGAAACTCCCAGCCTCACAGGAGAGTTCATTAGAGAGACCACAGGGTCCTAGAACATTCATAAGCCCACACACCTGGGACTCAGCACCAGAAAGGCCCACTTTGCTTGCAGGAAGTGGGGGAAGGTATTGCAAGCTGCCAAGTGCTTAGCAAACCACATTGTTCCCTCTAGGACTCCTCTCCCAAATACAGCTCCACAACGCAGCCATCTGGGTGGCCCCACCCTGGCAAATACCCAAGGCTCTGCCCCTGACAAAGTAATAGGCATGCTGAGACAAAAAAAAAATGTGGCCCAAATGAAAGAACAGATCAAAGCTCCAAAAATAAAACTAAGCAATGAAGAAATAGCCAACCTATCAGATGCACAGTTCAAAACACTGGTAACCAGGATGCTCACAGAAATGGTTGAGCATGGTCACAAAATAGAGGAAGATGTGAAGGCTATGCAAAGTGAAATAAAGCAAAATACACAGGGAACCAACAGTGAAGGGAAGGGAACTGGGACTCAAATCAATGATTTGGAGCAGAAAGAAGAAATAAACATTCAACCAGAACAGAATGAAGAAACAAGGATTTAAAAAATGAGGAGAGTCTTAGGAACCTATGAGACAACCTCAGTGTTCCAACATCTTAATCATAGGGGTGCCAGAAGGGGAAGAGGAAGAGAAAGAAATTGAAAATTTATTTGAAAATATAATGAAGGAGAAATTTCCAAATCTGGTGAAGGAAGTAGACTGCAAGGAAGTCCAGGAAGCCCAGAGAGTCCCAAAGATGTTGGACCCAAGGAAGCACACACCAAGGCACATCATAATTACATTACCCAAGGTTAAAGAGAAGGAGAGAATCTTAAAAGCAGCAAGAGAAAAGATGACAGTTACCTACAAAGGGGTTCCCATAAGACTAAGCTGATTTCTCAAAAGAAATTTGCAGGCAAGAAGGGGCTGGAAAAAAGTATTCGAAGTCAAAGACAAGGTCCTACATCCAGGATGACTCTATTCAGCAAAGCTATCATTTAGAATGGAAGGGCAGATAAAGTGCTTCCTGGATAAGGTCTTGTTAAAGGAGTTAATCATTACCAAGCCCTATTATATAAAATGTTAAAGGGACTTATCTAAGAAAAAGAAAAAGATAAAAAATTTGAACAGTAAAATGACAACAAACTCACAACTATCAACAACCTAACCTAAAACAGCAAAAACAAACTAAGCAAACAACTAGAACAGTAACATAATCACAGAAATGGAGATCACATGAAGGGTTATCAGTGGGGAGAAAGAGAGAAAGAATTGGGGAAAAGGTACAGGGAATAAGAATCATAAATGGTAGGTACAAAATAGACAGGGGGAGGTTAAGAATAGTATGGGAAATGGAGAAGCCAGAAGACTTATATGTATGATCCATGGACATGAACTAAGGGGAGAGGGGGGATGAATGCTGATGGGGGAGTGCAGGGTAGAGGGGAATAAAGGGAGAAAAAATGGAACAACTATAATAGCATAATCAATAAAGTATATTTTTAAAAGTTAAATTGTGGTTATTTGCAGATAAGGTTTTATATATAAAAAATACCAAAGACTCATTCCAAAAACTTTAGAACTAATCAACAAATTCAATATAGTTGCAGAATATGAAATCAACATATGAGGTCTGTGTGGAAAAAGTCCAGCCATTGTTAATATAATGAGAATGGTTTGCAGTTTGCACAACACTGATGTAAACTGGCAACCAAGGACTGGAATGTGCATGCATGAACAATGACAACTTCACTCTACTAGTCAGTAGGGTCGGTAGACGCCATTTAGTGAACATGTGCACTGTATGTCTCTCTCATTCAAAATGACTGAGAAAGTAGAGAAACGCGTCTACATCAAATTTGCATTAAGCTTCAACATTCCTCCACGGAAACTATTTGGATGATTCAGAAGGCTACGGCTACGGGCAACTGGTGATTGGCAGCTTCATCATGATAATGCACCCACTTATGAATCATGACTCCTGAAGTGTTTTTTGGTGAAACATCAAATCACCCAAGTGACTCAGCCCCCTTATGGCCCATATTTGGTGCCCTGTGACTTCTGGCTTTTCCCAAAATTAAAATCACCTTTGAAAGGGAGATTTTAGATCATCAATGAGATTCAGGAAGATATGATAGGACAGCTGAAGGCCACTAGGAGAACTATGTGTGGTCCCAAGGTGCCTACTTTGAAGGGGACTGAGACATCATTGTGTTAAGTATGATGTTTCTTGTAACTTATATCTTCTTCAGTAAATGTCTTTATTTTTCATATTACATGGCTGGATACCTTCTGGATAGACCTCATACAGAAATCAATTGCATCTCTATACACTAACAAAGAAACATCTGAGGAAGAAATAAAAGTTCTTTCATTTACAATATCAAAAACAATAAAATACTGAGAAATAAATTTAACCAAAGAAGTGAAAGATTTGTATAATTTCTAATAAATGAATGGATCAAAAAACTATGGTACATTTACACAATGGAATACCACGCAGCAAAATGAAAGAAGGACCTCCCATCTTTTGCCACAGCATGGATGGAACTGGAGAGCATTATGCTAAGTGAAATAAGCCAGGTAGTTAAAAACAAATAACATATGATCTCACCTATAAGTGGAACATAATCAACAAAACAAATAAGCAAGAAAAATACAACCAGAGACATTGAAATTAAAAACAAACAGTTTTTCTGGCAGTTACCAGATGAGAGGTAGGAGGGGATAATGGGGGATAAAGGGAGGAAAGGTTTGAGGAACACATGGGGTAAGATCAAGGGTAGGAAGTGGGGATGGCTAGAGTGGTAAGGAGTGGTATGGGGAAAATTGAGACAACTGTGCTTGAATAACAATTTAAAAATGAGGGGAAAAAGAGAAATTGAAGAAGATACCATTAAACATTTAAGAAGGAATCCCAGTTTATTAAGACCATCAACAAAAAAAGAAAAGGAATGGAAAATACCAATCCATTTATTAGACTTGTAATGAAAAGTAGTTGTATTCCAAGTTGAATTTTTACCATAAGGGTCACCTTGAGAATTTTTTTCTAAGATTGAAGAGTTAAAATAATAAAGAACTACATGACCTCTCAGGATTGGCTGGGTTTGGGGGGTAATCCCAGAACTGTCTCTCTAAAAGACATGGTTTCTGCCAGGTTCCGCCTCGTTCCATTTTTGACTGAGCTAAGGGCTGTGATGGACTGGGTGTGGACAGATACAACCTTGAGCCTCTCCAGCTGGATCTGTGTAGAGGACATCTATGCTCACATATTCATCCTGAAGTGTTGGCGGGAATCGGAAAAAGTAAGCCAATAAAATGCCTTATCCCTATTTGTTTCTCTTAGATACCAGCTGCTCATAAGATTAATGTGAACTTCTGCAAGTCTTGTGACCAAATAAATGGAGACAGGGTAAAAATTACTAGGACTTATAAATGTCCTGTTGACTTTCACCCCACTGGAGTTGTGAATCTTGAACACACTGCTGCCTTAGCAATAGCATCTGTATGTGTTCTTCTTTTGGCAACTGAATATTGTAGTTGTTTTTAAAAGAAGAAATGATGTATTGCTGTGTGACTCAATCATTCTTAGATGGCTCATTTGGGAACAGGAGGAAATGTGCTATGGTGGAGAAAAGTGGGGTCAGGTGACTTGGACTCAGGGTCACCACCTGATGTCCTCTTTGATGAGATACAATGTAACTGCTTTGTGCAAGGGAAATTAAAGTGCAAATACTTGATCATTCTGCTGGGTTAAATATTATGGTTCAATATGGATAAAATTACAATTATTTGTTGGTTTTTTCAAGTTTAACATATGAAACAGGAGGCTGTTGCATCAAAGCAATAAAGATACTAAAGTGCTATATCATTTGCTGAGGTGATGTGAAATGTCTTTTTTGCTCATCTCCATGATACCCTCTTTGGAAAAGTCCCCTCTAGTCCATGTAATTTCTGTTCTTCAATCAGTTTCTCCTGAGAATTTCAGCTTTATAGTTGTGGGAGCCATTTTACTGTGGCTTCAGTGTTTGTAGGGAGTGAAAGAGATGGGGCTGGCAGTATACTTAAAATGATATTAGTTTCTCCTGATTTTTAAGAGCAAAAGAGTTATATAATGACAGAATATGAGAGCCAATCTACTAAAGGGACATTAAAAGTAGAATCAGGATGACAAACAGTCTGGAAATCATGACATATGAAGAAAAGTAGGAGGAATCAAGAATTGTTCAGTCTGAAGTAAAAAAAAAATGGGGAGACAAACTTTCAAATATTGGAATATAGATTTTAAAATGTGAATTAATTTGTAAGATCCAGGAAAGCAGTATTACGAAAAGTAGGCAAAAGTTTCAGTAAATTTCAATAGAACATAAAGATCCAACAATCACAGGGGGCTGCCTCACAAGGCAGTCACTGAGAGGTGCCCACAAACACACAGTCACACAGGAAAATTTGCATTGCAAAACTTCTGTGCTAAGAAGAGCTAGGTCTAGCTTCTGGAACCATTTCTTCAATAGGTTTTTTTATCAGTTGTCTATTGCTTATAACAAACTACCTCAAAACTTAGTGGTTTAAAAATAACAACCATTTTATCTGCTCACAATTCTGTGGATCTGCAGTTTGAGTGAGGGACTACTGGGCAGTCTAGTCTGGGATTACTCTTGTCACTGTCATAGGCAAGGGAAAGGCAAGGGAGAGAGTCAGTTCAAGAGAGAGGCAAGTCAAGGGGGTCATTGCAGAGTGAAGAAGATCTGAACCTTTCTCAGATGGTAAGGAAAGGATCAGTAGGAAAAAGAAAAGTACAAATTCTTAGCATCAGAGCCTAAAGGGGAAGCTCCAGATGAGGTTCTAGAAAGAATAACCTCAGAGGCATGGATGGATAAGCTGGGAGTGAAAAAGAGGAACGGCCATTCTACAGAAAGTCAGAGAAAGAGAGACTGTCAGTGAACAACTGCATGCTCATGCTCAATAGCCTGTGTTTTCCACAAAGTAGATGAATTAATCTATTGTGAGTAACAGAGATAGCATTCCAAGTCCCGGAACCTGTGTAAAGGACCTCAGAAACTGAGAGATGGCTTCCACTAGGTGAATAGAAGAGGGGCTCTTTTTTTAAAAAAAAATAGTAATGGTCTCCTTGACTTTATTTTTTATTGTTCTTTAAGTAGAGTTGTCACCATTTTCCCCCCACCACTCTCCCCACCCACCCATCCATACCTCCCCCCCTTGATCCTACCCCCTTTTGGCTTTGTCCATGTGTCCTTTATACATGTTCCTTGATGACCCTTCCACTTTTCCCCACTATTATACCCTCCTAACTCCCCTTTGGTTAGTGTCAGTTTGTTCTTAATTTCAGTGTCGCTTATTATATTTTGCTTGCTTTTTTGTTTGGTTGATTAGGTTCCGCTTATAGGTGAGATCATATGATATTTCTCTTTTACCACCTGGCTTATTTCACTTAGCATAATGCTCTCCAGATCTACCCATGTTGTCAGGAAGGGTAGGAGCTCCTTCTTACTTTCTGCTGCGTAATATTCCATCATGTAAATGCACCATAGTTCTTGATCCACCCATTCACTGATGGGCACTTAGGTTGCTTCCAATACTTGGCTTTTGTAAATTGTGCTGCTATGAACCATTGAGGTGCATAGGTGCTTTTGGATTGGTGTTTCAGGATCCTTAGGGTATAATCCCAGCAGTGGAATTGCCAAGTCAAAAGGCAGTTCCATTTTTAGTTTTCTAAAGAAATTCCATACTGTTTTCCACAGTGGTTACACCAGTTTGCATTCCCACCAATAGTGCACTAAGGTTCCCTTTACTCCACAAGCTCGCCAGCACTGGTTGTTTGTTGATTTGTTAATGATGGCCATTCTGACTGGTGTGAATCTCATTGTGGTTTTAATTTGCATCTCTCTGATGACTAGTGATGCTGAGCATCCTTTCATATGTGTTTGGGCCCTCTGTATGTCCTCCTTGGAGAAGTGTCTGTTCAGGTCCTTTACCCACTTTTTAATTAAGTTGCTTATCTTCCTGGAGTGGAGTCTTGTGAGTTCTTTATGTGTTTTGGAGATCAAACCCTGTCCGAGGCATCATTGGCAAACATGTTTTCCCATAGGGTTGGTTCCCTTTCATTTTGCTGGTGTTTTCTTTAGCTATGCAGAAGCTTTTTATTTTGATGAAGTCCCATTTGTTTATTCTTTCCTTTATGTCCCTTCTTCTAGCAAACCTCATTGTTTGCAGATGACATGATAGTGTATAAAGAAAATCCTATAGACTCCACCAAAAAATTATTCAACCTAATAAGTGAATTTGGCAAAACAGTGGGATACAAAATCAATATTCAGAAATTGAAGGCAGTTTTGTACACCAACAATGAAATATCAGAATAAGAAATCAGGGGGAAATCCCATTTGATATAGCAACAAGAAAAATAAAATACCCAGAAATAAACCTACCTAAGGGGGTAAAAGACCTATACTCAGAAAACTATACAACACAGGAGAAAGAAATCAAGGAAGACATAAACAAATGGAAGCATATACCATGTTCATGGATTGGAATAATTAACATCATCAAAATGTCCATACTACCCAAAGCAATTTATAGATTCAATGCAATCCTTATTAAAATACCAATGACATATTTCACAGGTATAGAACAAACATTTCGAAAATATCTATGGAACCATAAATGACCTCAAATAGCTGCAGCAATTTTGAGAAAGAAGAACAAAGTAGGAGGGATCACAATACCTGACATCAAACTATATTACAAGGCCACTGTAATCAAAACAGTCTGGTACTGGCATAAGAACAGGCATATAGAACAATGGAACAGAATAGTGAGCCCAAAAATAAACCCATGTCTCTATAGCCAATTAATATTTCACAAAGGGAGCAGAAGCATAAAATTGAGTAAAAATAGCCTCTTCAACAAATGGTGTTGGGAGAGCTGAACATGCAAAAAAATGAAACTCAACCACCAACTTACAGCATACACAAAAATAAACTCAAGATAAATAAAAGATAAATAGAAGTTACAACACCATAAAAGTCCTAGAGGAGAACATAGGCAAGAAAATCTCAGATATTTCATACACCAATATTTTCACCAATATGTCCCCTAGGAGAGGGGCTCTTAAGAGGGATATTTTTTTCTGAATCAAAACTCACATAACTTCCCCACATAGGTACAGGGCTACTTTTCATGTGAACAGCTGTGTCTGCCCTGTTTATCAACTTATATATGATTTTTACTGTTTTTGAGCCAACAGGTGACAACCCTTCTGAGAGTGTAGTGAGACAGTCATACCTATTGCCACCCTTTTTATAAAGGACAGGATCATGCTGACCTAGAACACTAGACATTTCTGCACCTCAAAAGAGTTGAAATCATCCTTTTAATCTTTTAATTTTATCTTTAAGAAATAAAAGCCTCACACAGCAATTTCATTTCTGGGAATGTATCTGAAAAATACCCAAAACAAGAATTCAAAAGAATATATGTACCCTTATGTTCATTGCAGCATCGTTTACAATAGCCAAGATATGGAAGCAGCCAAAGTGTCCATCAATAAATAAGAGGGGGGAAAAACTGAGATACATTTACACAATGGAATACTATTCAGTCATATAAAAGAAGAAAATATTACCCTTTGTGACAGTATGGATAGACCTGGAGATTATTATGCTAAGTGAAATCAGCCAGTCAGAGAAAGACATTTAAATACTGTATGATTTCACTTATATGTGGAATGTAATGAACAAAATAAACCCAACAAAATAGAAACAGACTCATAGATACAGAGAACAGACTGACAGCTGTCAGAGTGGAGGGAGCTTGGGGGTGCACTCAGTAAAAAGGGTGAAGGGATTAGCAGAAATAAAACCTCAAAGACACAGACAGCAATATGGTGATTACCAGAGGGGAAAGGGAGGAGGGAAGAGGTAGAAGAGAATAACAGGGAAATAAATGGTGATGGAAAGAGACTTTACTTGGGGTGGTGAACACAAAATATAATATATAGATGACGTATTATAGAATTGTATACCTAAAACTTATATAATTTTATTAGCCAATGTCACCCTAATAAGTTCAATTTAAAAAAGAAGAAAGAAAAGCCTCTTTTTAATCTATTGCCTCTACTTGAATATATGCTTCTATCTAATGCTAAGTCTATGGCTATTTAAATCACACATGGTAAAACATCCTGAGAAATTTAGGTATGTGGGAAGTGAGTACTAGGGACGCTAAACAAATCTCACACTAGTTTCTACTTCATTCCATAAGAGATTGAAGCATTACCAATGTGATCACTTGTCTATAATGAAGCAGAAGAGTAAGCTTCTTTTAAAAGCAACTTTTCTTGGGGATCATTCCGTATTGAACATAATGTGTTCCTGGGGTTTTATGAATGAATTTTATGAAAAAACAGCAATTTCCTTACAGGCCAAATGTTGGCATGAGCACACTCACAATGCAGGCTTCTCATTCCAAGTCACTTTTCACAGTGATTTCCATGAAGCCACCTCCCAAACACTTTTAAGAAGCTGTTTGGCAATGTAGCATGACATGAACTGCAAACTAAGAAATGTAAATGAGACTCGACTCACCTGGAAACGGGTGATAGAGCAGCACAGAACAAGAAGGTGGCAGTTGCTTTGAAAGGGAAGGGAAGTGCTTGCTTCGGCAGCACATATACTAAAATTGGAATGATACAGAGAAGATTAGCATGGCCCCTGTGCAAGGATGACACGCAAATTAGTGAAGCATTCCATATTTTTTAAGAGAAACACAAGACAATATGAAACGTAATAATATCCGTATAATAGGGATACCAGAAGGAGAAGAAGAAGAACAAGGGATACAAAACCTATTTGAAAAAGTAATGAAGGAAAACTTCCCTAATTTGATGAGAGAAAAAGCCACACAAATCCAGGAAACACAGAGAGTCCCAATCAAGAGGAACCCCAAGAGACCTACCTCAAGACACATGATAATTAAAATGGCAAAATTTCAAGACAAAGAGAGAATCTTAAAGGCAGCAAGGGAGAAACAGGAAGTAACATACAAGGGAGCCCCAATAAGGCTAATAGCTGACTTCTCAATGGAAACACTCCAAGCCAAAAGAGAATGGCAAGAAATATTCCAAATAATGAGAACCAGAGGTCTGCAACCAAGACTACTTTACCCAGCAAGGCTCTCAATAAAGATAGAAGGCCAAATAAGAAGCTTCTCAGACAAAAGAAGTCTAAAAGAATATACCTCCACTAAACCAGCTCTGCAAGAGATGCTAAAGGGACTGCTTTAAGGAAAGAAAGGAAAAGAGAGAGTGAGAGAGGAACACACGTACATAAAAGGCAATGAATAAGTACCTATCAAAAATAACATTAAACGTAAATGGATTAAATGCTCCAATCAAAAGACATAGAATAGCTGATTGGATAAGAAAACATGACCCACACATATGCTGCATACAAGAGACCCACCTCAGGATAAAAGACCTGCACAGGCTGAAAGTGAAGGGCTGGAAACAAATTTTCCAAGCAAATGGACAGGAAAAAAAAGTCGGGGTAGCAATACTCATATCTGACAAAATAGACTTCCAAAAAAGGACCATAGAGACCCAGAAAGTCATTTCATAACACTCAAGGGAAGAATCCACCAAGAAGACAAATATTGTAAATATATATGCACCCAACTTAGGAGCACCCAAATACATAAAGAAAATCTTAGAGGACTTCAAGAAAGATATTGACAGCAGCACAATTATTGTGGGGGATTTTAACACCCCACTATCAAAAATGGACAGATCTTCCAAACAAAATATCAACAAAGATATTGTGGCATTGAACAATACCCTAGATGAAATGGGCTTTACTGATATATACTGAACCCTCCACCCCAAAGAAGCTAAATACACATTCTTTTCAAATGTACATGGAACATTTTCAAAGATTGACCACATGATAGGACACAAAATAAGCCTCAAAAATTTAAAAAAAATTGAAATCATACCAAGCATTTTCTCGGATCACAAGGGACTGAAGCTAGAAACCAACCCCAAGGAAAAAATCCCAAAACACTCAAAATCATGGAGATTAAATAGCATTTAAATATTAAACAATGAATGGGTCAAGAATGATATTAGGGAAGAAATCAAAAGGTTTCTGGAAACAAATGAAAACCAACTCACAACAACCCAAAACTGATCAGACACAGCCAAGGCAGTCCTGAGAGGGAAGTTCATAGCGATACAGGCCCACCTAAAATAGTTAGAAACATTCCAAAGAAACAACCTAACCCTACGTCTACAAGAATTCGAGGAACAACAACAAAGACAGCCCAGAGCAAGCAGAAGGAAAGAAATAACCAAGATCAGAGCAGAATTAAATGACATAGAGACTAAAAGCACAATTCTAAGGATCAATGAATCCAAGAGCTGGTTCTTTGAAAAGATAAACAAAATTGACAAGCCTTTAAGCAGACTCATCAAGAAAAAAAGAGAGAAGACCCAAATAAACACAATCAGAAATGAAAGAGGAGAGATCACAACAGATAACACAGAAATACAAAGGATTGTAAGAAATTACTACGAAGAACTGTATGCCAAAAAAAATGAAAACCTAGATGAAATAGACAAATATCTAGAAAAATATAATCTTCCAAAACTCAATGGAAAAGAAGCAGAAACCCTGAATAAATCAGTAACAGCAAAAGAAATTGAAGCAGTAATCAAAAAACTCCAAACACACAAAAGCCCTGGACCAGATGGTTTCACAGGAGAATTTTACAAAGCATTTAAGGAAGAACTAACCCCTGTCCTTCACAGACTATTCCAAAAAATCCAAAAAGATGGAAGACTCCCAAACTCTTTGTATGAGGCCAACATCATCCTAATTCCAAAACCAGATAAAGACCTAACAAAGAAAGAAAACTTCAGGCCAATATCACTGATGAACATTGACGCTAAAATCCTCAAGAAAATATTGGCAAACCGCAACCAACAGTACATTAAAAAGATCATACCCCATGACCAAGTGGGATTCATTCCAGGGATGCAAGGATGGTACAATACTTGCAAATCAGTAAATGTAATACATCACGTAAACAAAAGCAAAGACAAAAACCACATGATCATATCAATAGATGTGGAAAAAGCATTTGATAAGGTATAGCACCCATTTATGATATAAACACTCAGCAAAGTGGGAATAGAGGGAGCATTCCTCAACATAATAAAGACCATATATGAGAGACCTACAGCCAACATCATACTCAATGGGCAAAAATTAAAATCTTTTCCACTAAGATCAGGAACAAGACAAGGCTGTCCACTTTCACCACTTCTATTCAATATAGTAGTGGAAGTTTTATCCACAGCGATCAGACAAGAAAAAGAAATAAAAGGCATCCAAATCGGAAAGGAGGAAACAAAACTGTCACTGTTTGCAGATGACATGATAATGTACATAGAAAATCCTATAGACTCCACCAAAAAACTGCTTGACCTAATAAATGAATTTGGCAAAAACAGCGGGATACAAAGTCAATATCCAGAAATCAAAGGCATTTCTGTTCACCAACAATGAAACAGCAGAAGCAGAAATCAAGAAAAAAATCCCATTTGAAATAGCAAAAAGAAAACTAAAATACCTAGGAATAAACCTAACCAAAGAGGTAAAAGACCTATATTCAGAAAACTACATAACACTGAGGAGAGAAATCAAGGAAGACACAAACAAATGGAAACATATACCGTGTTCACGGATTGGAAGAATTAATATCATCAAAATGTCCATACTACCAAAAGCAATTTCCACATTCAATCAATACCTATTAAAGTACCAATGGCTTACTTCACAGACATAGAACAAACACTTCAAATATTTATATGGAACCATAAACGACCATGAATAGCTGCTGCAATTTTGAGAAAGAAGAGTAAAGTAGGAGGGATCACAATACCTGACACTAAACTATACTACAAGGCCACTGTCATCAAAACAGCCTGGTACTGGCATAAAAACAGGCACATGGACCAATGGAACAGAACAGAGAGCCCAGAAATAAACCCAAGTATCTACGGTCAATTAATATTTGACAAAGGAAGCAGCAACATAAATGGGGTAAAAATAGCCTCTTCAACAAATGGTGTTGGGAGAACTGGACAGCCACGTGCAAAAAAATGAAACTCGAGCACCAACTTATACCATATACAAAAATAAATTCAGGGTGGATAAAAGACTTCAATATACAACGTGACACCATTAAAGTCCTAGAGGAGAACATAAGTAGGAAAATCTCAGATATTTCAAGCAGAAACTCTTTTACTGACTTGTCCCCTAGAGCAAGGGAACATAAAGGAAAGAATAAACAAATGGGACCTCATCAAAATAAAAAGCTTTTGCACAGCTAAAGAAAACAGTATCAAAATAAAAAGAGAACCAACTGTATGGGAAAACATATTTGCCAATAATAAATACCTCAGACAAGGGTTTAATCTCCTAAATATATAAAGAACTTACACGACTCCTTTCTAAGAAGACAAGTAACCCAATTAAAAAATGGGCAAAGGACTTGAACAGGCACTTCTCCAAGGAGGACATACAGAAGATCCAAAGACACATCAAACAATGTTCAATATCGCTAGCTATCAGAGAGATGCAAATTAAAACCACAATGAGATACCACTTCACACCAGTCAGAATGGCCATCATAAACAAAGCAACAAACAACAAGTGTTGAAGAGGTTGTGAAGAAAAGGGGACCCTAGTGCACTGTTGGTGGGACTGCAGACTGGTACAACCACTATGGAAAGCAGTATGGAACTTCCTCAGAAAACTAAAAATGGACCTGTCCTTTGACCCTGCAATTCCACTGCTGGGACTCTATCCTAAGAACACTAAAACACCAATACAAAAGAACCTTTGCACCCCAATGTTCATAGCAACACAATTTACAATAGCTAGGTGCTGGAAGCAACCTAGATGCCCATCAGTAAATGAATGGATCAAAAAACTATGGTACATTTACACAATGGAATTCTATGCAGCAGAAAGAAAGAAAGAAGGAGCTCCTACCCTTTGCAACAGCATGGATGGAGCTGGAAAGCATTATGCTAAGCGAAACAAGCCAGGTGGTGAAAGACAAATACCATATGATCTCACCTTTAACAGGAATCTAAACAACAAAACAAAGAAACAAGCAAAATATAACAAAAGACACTGAAATAGAAGACAGACTGACAGTGACCAGAGGGGAGAGAAGAGGGAATTTCAGGGGAGAATGGGAAGGGTTTACAGGAACAAATTTAAAAAACACATGGTCAAAAGCTAGGGGGAGGGTGGTAATGGGAGGGAAGTGGGGAGGGTTGGGTGGGTGGGCTGGAATGGGAGTAAAAGGGAGAAAACTGTACTTGAACAATGATTAAAATTAAAAAAAGATGATTTTTATTAAATAAAGATGTAAAAAAAAAGTTCAAAAAAAAAAAAAGAAAGGGAAGGGAAAAATAACCTCATAATTAGTGAGAGGCCAAAGGTTTTGGCCCTGTTCTGCCCTGGGAAATGCACAGAGGGGTAAGTGGGGTGGGGTGGGGGGTAGGGAAGAATGGAAGGGAGGTTCCAGGAACTTTTAAGGTGATCCTGAAAGACACTGGCCTTCAGGAGAGGAACCAATGTGGTCCCATTTCACGCAGAAAAGACTCAAACTCTTCTTGACAGAGAATAGATAAACCTATTTTAACTAACAAAGTTCTTCATTATGTAACACCACGGTGGTGTTGGAGTGGGTTAAGTGGACCATTATCTACACTTGCCTCATTGACAAAATAATAAAAAAGCAAATCTGTGTGTCTGTGTATGAAGCATGTTTTAAATTTTCAAATATTCTAGTTTTTCTTTCAAAATAGAAAGTTCTAAGGACCAATATTGGATTCCAGTGCAAAGATATTAAAATACTGTCCTTAATCTGAACCTCATGCAACTTCACACACAGTACATAGTCACTTAGAAGCACGATATTTTGCACTGAGTAAACAATGCTTTCCATACTGGCTCTGACCCACCCTCCAGTCCAGTTCGAGTCCTTGTGTTCCCAAGTCTAGATTCAGGAATCACTGAATGTCAGCTTATAAGGTCCTTCAGCAGTGTTCTTTAAAGTCCTCAGAGAGGCCTCTGCTGGCTTTCAGACCTCTCTCTTAGTTTGTAAACCAGAGCTCAGTGCCTAACAGGTAAAATGTGGATTATTTTCCCTTACCTTAACCTACTGAAATGAGCACATCCCAAGGAAGTTTTAGCTCCAGGTTGGGGAGGAGGCACACCTGCTGCCTTATGTATGTAGCCTGCCTTAACTTCAGGGGTCACCTGGGAAGGAAAATAGGTCACTAGGAAGCAATATTTAAACAAGGAATATACATTAGAGCTGGAGCAGTTTTAATACCAGACAGAAAAGCTGGTTCCTCCCTGCTTGCACATAGACCCTAAGACAGAGCTTAGTGGGCTCTTAGTAAAGCAAATGGAAGTGATTTCAGCCCTACCAAGCACACTGCTCTTGTATAGGAGCAAGTCTGTTGTGTGACACACAGATACCTACTACCACCCCCTTACCTTGCCCAGCTCAGCACAGCATCCAAGCAAGCATGGGCACCTGCAGAGTTACAACACCAAGAGGGGGCTGGCTGATCCTACAGATCTTATTGCATGATGTGAACAACATTATTTTGATAATGTGTATGGTGAATGATGTGAAAAATGTTTTTCCACCCACCAAGGAGAAGGAGGGGTCAGTTGAAAGGCACAGCTTTTGAATACTCAGAAATTTTAAGTAAAATGTTTTTTTCCCTCATGATAAAATCAGAGGCTTTATTCAGCAGAGTATTCAATCCATTGGTTCTCAGGTTCATCACTAGCAAAACCCACACTGCAATTTTAAGGAGTAAGTTGCTCAGGTCCCATTGGTCCCCCATGGCACCATGGTGGGCACATGTAGGGAGCTCATTACAGCTTCATATCACTACCTAACTATGTTCCCAGGTTTGGACAAGGTTGTCCTCTCCACTTCAGAGCAAACAGGGCAGAATCAGGGCTAAATCAAGTCACAACCCCATGGGAAGAGCCCTCATCCTCCCCACCTGCGTTTCAGGGGACAGTGGCCTGAACCTTGTGTAAACTCTTCCATTGCAGAGATACCCCCAGCCCCGGGGGCAGAAGAAGAAGAAAGTGGTGAAGTATGGCATGGGAGGCATGATCATCGTTCTGCTCATCTGTATTGTCTGGTTTCCTCTGCTCTTCATGTCTTTGATCAAATCTGTCGCTGGGGTGATCAACCAGCCCTTGGATGTCTCAGTCACAATTACCCTGGGAGGTTACCAGGTAACCATTGTGCACGTCCTCCAGGTCTTATTCACCTGCAGGTACCTTATCTAATACACTCCTCTCCTGATAACCACCTACAGGATGTTTCGTTAGGTTTTGCCAATCCATATTTTCTACCTAAATTTTGACTTCTCAGTGAATATGTGACATTTAAAATAAGATACAGAAGGCAGTGAAAGAAGAGTTCTGTTATAGTTTTGAGTGCAAGAATAATCACCTCAAAAAGAGATCTCTGAGGCTAGATGCCACTGGATATTCAGTGGGTGACATACTATGCAAATATTTTTCCTTTAACCCAGGATGCAGGGAACAGCTTCAGAATATTGACAATACTGTGTATCTTGTTTTACAGCCTATTTTCACAATGAGTGCTCAGCAAAGCCAGCTGAAAATTATGGACCAGCCAACATTTGATAAATTTATAAAATCTTTCTCTAGGGACACTGTAAGTAAATGTGTATAATAGATCTATATGAAGACCTTTCATCTAGGTGAGCAAGTGGTTGTCATGGTCTATGGGGTGGGGTAGCTTTTCAGAGATTATCAGCTGTATATAACACATTCCTAGCCACTGACTGTTTCAATAATCTAAGACATTATGGCTATACTATTGGATATAAGTGTTAATAATGCTAATTTTCTTTCAGAACATTTTAGTGTAAGCTCAATGGATATTGATCCTTTTAAAAATTTTAATTTTTTCAATTGTGGTAATATTGACCCTTTTCACTAATGGGTCTACTCTGGGAATCTGTCCTAAAGAAGTTCAAAATTTGGCAAAAGCACTGTCAGTAAGTACTTCTGATAGCACTCCCTGTATTAGTCAAAACTGGAAGCAACTTGAGGAGTCACCAAGTAGGGACTGATTAAATAAGTCATGGTATATGTATGGAGTGAATCTGATTAGCACTGACTTCCCTAGGGTGGTCGCAGTAGACAAGGCTTCTTTATATTTCTTTACAAGGCACTTTATATTTCTTTACATGCTATGTTGTCTGAATATTTTCCAAGCAACTTCTTTTGTAATAAAAAATAATCATTACAAGGACTATACATGGCATGAAAATTTCTCAAGATAAAACATAAATGAAAAAGGATTTAGAATTTTTTCAATGATAAAAAATAAGATATACATCCCCTACTGCATAAAACAGTGATAATGTTCTGGTGGCAAAGTTGTGGCTAATTAGTTTATTCTTTTCTCTACATTCCAACTGTTAATAATATTATAACATGATTTTTCATAATTAAAGTTTGTTTTACAAATAACACTTTTCATTTAATTTTTAAAAAGTGGTTAGGCAAACCAAGGCTTTTCTCTTTTGTAACCAAATTATTGATTTTAATGCACACTGTCAAAACCAGCCTTGAGGGATGAAGAGCTAGGAGGACATGGCCAGGATGTCCTGGTGGATGAAGTTTGATTTTCTCCTAAGAGGCACATTTTCTAGTGGTTGATAAATTTTCTTCTTAGTACAAAGATAAAAACACACTAAATCATCTGAGTTTCCTTCACTATTTAATTGGAAGGGTTCCATAGTTGTACTGATGTGGCAGCATCACCAAGGTGGTTTGCTGATGTAGCTGGGAGCTGCCTGTACCTGTGGGTGGGGGAATTAAGTCAGTGCAATGGAAGAACAAGATAACCCATTACAGAAATTTTCCTTTAATATGCAGAAATCCTCTTCATACAGTCAGTTAAATGGACGAGTAAAGACTTTTTTTATACATCATCATGTATGTGATCTAATTATGAATGTATATTTTTGTGCATATAGGGTGCTATGCAATTTCTGGAAAATTATGAAAAAGAAGACATAACAGTAGCAGAACTTGAAGGAAACTCAAATTCTTTATGGACCATCAGCCCTCCCAGTAAGAAGAAAATAATAGAGGAACTCAGGAACCCCAATAGTAGCTTCTCTGTTGTTTTTTCATGGAGTATTCAGAGGTAGTTACTGTTTTTTCATGCATAATTTCCCTTTTTCCCTAATTAAACTCAGGGTTGGGGGAGGTAAGAGGATAGAAAAATTAAAATAATGTGGATCTTAGTTCACATTGTATCTTGGGAACATTCATTCAATGCCACAGCTAACATTTTTTTTTATTAAATATGATTTGCCTGGGAATCACTGACAAAACTAAGGGCTTCTTACTTTTCCTTTTTACTACTAAGTTTCATTTTAAAGGGAGGCTAGCAATGAGTTTTGTGAACAAGAGCTAAGTAGAGGGAAAAGAGAGTGATGATTCATAAAATGAAACAGAGTCTGCATATATCATTAAGATTCTCCTGAAAGGTTGAAGTTTGGTCTTAATAATAAAGAATGTGCTGCCTCTGGAACCCTGACTTCTCACTTACATATCTCCAACATGGGCAAGCCCTAGCAGATCTTTTCTCCAAATGTGAGATGTGAGAGCAGTTTGGCAGGCCCAGCAAGGGAGAGCTGAGGAAAACTGCTCTTCACCTAACCTGAGCCAATGGCCAGCATGCAGTTCCTACCTCACTTATGTAGACAGAGCAGGTCTTAGTAAAAGTTCTCATATCCTAAAGCCCAACATGTAGGTGAAGCAGCTCACACAACACAATATACCAGCTGATTAGTTTAGTTTTCTCCATCACTGCTGTGACTCAGGACTCTATACAAGTTTGTCAGTCAAGTTTTAGGTTCATTGGGCTCCATAATTCCAGCTTCTTGGATGGAATTAAGAAAGAATTGTGACAGCTAGTGGGATCAGGGCAGGTAAAAGGGGGTGGAAGGATTGAGCAAAAAAGAAAAAGACTCATGGACATGGACAACCATGTGGTGATTGCTGGGTGGAATGGGTATGAGAGGACTAAATGGTACTGGAAAAATATAAGAAATATTAAATTTTAAAAAAGAATTGTGATAGGTACAGAAGAGAGCCTTCTGGAATCTAAAGTGCATTCATGGGGAAATAGTAAAGAAATATTTCAAAGGGGGCAGTTCAGAATTTAAAAAATTCCTCTAATCTTATTTCCTCCTTTTAAATGTCCCAAGTTCCTCACATGGAATTCTGTAATTCCAAAAAAATTAACTTATTTGCCTGTCCTTGAAGAGCTACTAAAAAACAACAACAACATTAAAAATCAATTTCTAATGGAACTTTCTTTTAAAATGTGAATTCTATTGATCACCATGAAGGCCAACTTCATTGCATTGATATAGAGAGTTCAGGAAAGTCATATAAGAGTAGTAGGATATTTTCTCTTTTGGTTGGGAGACTCCTCACCTGCCATCTGTTTTAAAAGTGTTTGTGACCTCACTAAGTTTTACCAACTTGGTTGTTTAAGAAATTGGACATAATGGTGAGGTGGACAGAAAGGGCAGGGGGCTGACAGCTGTGGACCTAATAAAACCTTGGCAAAATTAATAAAATTAAGAGTCAAGTGAGTTTTTAATTTCTCTTCCAGACTTCTGAATAATCATTGAATTGATTTCTTTTCTTTACAGAAACATGAGTCTGGGTGCAAAAGCAGAAATAGCAACAGATAAGCTTTCTTTTCCTCTTAAAAATACTACACGAGAGAATATAGCTAAAATGATAGAAGGCAACGACATAGAAAGTTCAAATACACCAGTGTAAGTTGATTTTCTGATTAATATAGCTTTAATAGGTGTATGTGTCTGGTACAGAATCTCTGGTATGAATTCATCACATGCCACAAATGCAACTTTCATCATTCTTTGGTAACTCAAATGAATATCTATTTGGAGGCCTCATTGTGCTGGAAAAGAAACTCTGTTCTCTCCCTTCTCACTCTTTGTCCACCTAGCCAGGGAGTATTGCTCCTGTCTCCAAGCAGCAAGTCTTGCTGTTATATCACCATAATCACCAAAAGCCAGGAAAAGACCCTTCAAGCCCCTTTTCCTACTGTTACTCCTGCCGTGGGTTCACTGAATGCTTAGCTAATGAATGGGGATGGAGGTGGAGGTTGGGGGGATGTGAGGAGAAGGCAGAAGGTAAACAGAAATTTGAGAGAAATATTACATTTTAACATATTATCCTGCCATTTCAAACACATCCAAGCTGTGATGTTTAGATTCTAATATAAGAACTAGCAAGAGAAAAAAAGTGCAGTTGGTCAAAAACTGTTGAATGAAGTATTCCAGATGTCCACCAGCTATTCATTTCCCAGTTCTGTCCTTCAGTAAGCCCTGGTCCCATTGTTACATGTTGAATGTAAAAACCACCATAATGCAGCCTTCACACATATTCCTAACTGAAATATCCTTTGTTAATCACTAAAGTTGAAGGGCCCTGAAGGTCGTCAAACTCCACCCCTTTCCCATCACTTCCTAATTGCAAATAGTCCTAGAAGGATGGAATAACTTTCTAAGGTCACCCAGCTCTTCCTGTAGAGGTAGGGTGAGGTCCAGGTCACCAGTTATCTTCTTATACCTCACTCTTATCACTAGATCAAATGCAGTCTACTTGATTATAGATACTTTTGAAATTTTTAAAATTAAAATTAGAAGAGCACTCAATGTTATTGATACAAATGATAGGCTCCTAGCAAGAAATATAGCCCTTTGCTTTGGAAACAGTAACAGATGTGGGAAAATCTCAGTAGCAATTTTGAAGCATTAACTAGCTTGTGAACAGCATTTACATGAGTATTTGGATAGAACCTGATGAATTTTTTTGGCTTCAGAAAATTCTGATTTTGATGGAAAGCCATACATTATAATGACTACACATTGAATAAACATATGAAGACTATTACCATTATTTGTTTGATATTAGGTCAAAATAGCAACCAAACAAACAATTTTATGAGGGTAAAACAACTAAAACTTAATTCCTCCTTTTTTTTAATGCACAGGACTATAGAAAGGATCTACCCATATTATGTGAAAGCACCCAGTGATTCTAACTCCAAACCTATAAAGCAACTTTTATCTGGTAAGAATAAGAAGGAATCATTTCAGAAGTGTTTTAAATTTTCTTTTATTCAACTCCTACAGTTTGCATTTTTCAGCCTTTATCAAGCTACTTTCCAGTTTTCTTTCCCTGTGTGACACAGCTTGCAAGAAGCAGAAGGCTTCACCAGCCAGAGGAATCATTCTCTCACTCAGGAACCATGGTCTTCATTTTCTTTTTCTTTTTTATCGATATAGAAACCAACTGACTCAAATTCACATTTAGTGACTTATGTTTCTGCTTAGTCAGCCTATTTACTTCTATTAGCAACCGTATCTGCGCAGAAAACTGTCCCATACAGTGTTAAATATGGAGGTGCCACTATAGGAGCAATGAAAAGATAGCAGGAAATGTATTTGATTCAGCCCACGGTTGATTAAATATCAACAGTAATGCTCAAGGGACTATATTTTCCTCATACAACCATAATGAGAGTGAACTGATGTTTTTGGATTCCTTTAACAATCAAACATTGTTTGACTCAATCAATTACCTGAGCCAGAGTAGCTGTACACATACCATCAAGGTAGAGGACATGAAGTATTCAGTTCATTCATTTGCCATAGTCACTGTTACCAGGTCTGTGGGGCTCATGTTTAACTAGAAAGATAGAGATGTAAGTAATCAGTTAGACTCCTCCATGGAAATTGCCAGAAATAGAGGCAGGATAGAGGGCCTGGAGGGCAAGTGCTGGCCAGATCCCACACTTACAGGCTTTTCTTCTTCAACAATAAATTAGTATATCTTGCAAGGTAATTGCAAGATGCATTGAGAACTTTGTTATTTCCTTTTCAATTCAGACCAGTTCTAGGAATGTTTAGTCTGAGAGTACAGATTGTTCAATAAGCAGTTGTTTCTCAAAAGAATCCTGTTCTTCAGCGGGCTCTTCACTGCTGCTGCCTTCCAGAATGGGTCCAAACTGGCCAGGAAAGTTCCTTTAATCTCTTTCTGCTTCTTGGCAAAATGTCTTGTTTTTTCATACTTCCTCCTTACCTTCAGCCTCAAAGAAAGATGTGTCCTTGCTTCTTTCCAAGGTCAGCCTCTCCCTATGCCCCAGACCCCTTCCCTGCCTTCACTTATCCCCCTCCTCTTTTCTGGGTTCTTTCCCTCTCCCTACACTGATGTGTCTGTCTGGCAGTGATATGAGTTCCAGCCTACAAAGTCTTGCTCTCCTGACCTGACTACATGGCCTTGGTATTCTCAGATCCTGCCCACAATCTAACTGCATTTCTGATTAGCTATACTGAGTTATCTCTAATCATTACCACAAGGTATATTTACCAGAAGTTGATGGTTATCACCAGTTTACCAGGGAGGAAACTGAAACTCAGGTGTGAAATACTCAGCTGAAGTTTTACAAGTAGTATCTAAACGTGGGCCTATCTGTTCCCCCTCAGAACTGTCTCTAGACTTCAGAACCAAGACTCTTCCTATTCTTTAGTGTTCTGAGTAATTCACATTCTTCCAGGTTAAGGACTGTAATTTTTACCAGTCTTCTACATTCTTCACTCTCCTTCCATCCATCCATACTTCCACCCATCCATCCATCCATCCAACAAATATTTATTGTCAATCATTGTCCTAGATCCCTATGATCTAGGAATTTAGCATGAAATAATGCAGATACAGTCCCTGCCTTCACAGTGTCTTTAGTCCACCACCATGATTCTCAGTGGAGGCCCTATTATCACTGGCAAGGTCTGCCTCTTCTTAAGACCACCCTAGGATCTGCATTCAATGTAACTATAAGCTTTTTGTTTACCCTACCTTTTACTTATTCTTTTACATTCACCCTGTACAGTCATTAACCATTCACTATGGGTTTTCATAACTTTGCAGAGATTCATGTCATCAATCCTGCCTGAAAGGGTCTCCTCTCCCCATTCCATTTCCACCTCCTGAAGTTCTTATTCAGCCAAAGTCACTTCAGGAGAGGCCTCCCCTGGGAAGCCCCTCATGGATTATTCCAACCAAAAGACATCTCTCCAAGCTAGCAGAACTTTGTCAATGCAGGTCTTATGGCTGTTACCATATGTCCATAAATTGTCCTTGTGTACATGGCCTTTTCCTATTGAGATAAGAAACTGTGCTGTGTGCAACTTTTCAACTCCTTAGCACCTAACAGAGTACCTTCTTTTTTTTAAAAGACACTTGATAAATGTTGGTAATATGAATGAACCAGTCAATTAAATCAAGAGTCAATGACTTGGGTTTTAAATGCCCAATTAGTTGTTTGGAATTATCAGCCAAGATAATTTGTAGCATGTAGCAATATTGACTGACCTTTTTTGTGAAAAACAGAAACCCCATACATACCTAGGGCCCACTCTTTCTTTTCTACTTACATTGTTAATATCCATAGGTACATCTTAGAATCATATGCTATGGCTAGGAATCAGGTTTTGCCATCTGAAGACTGTTGATGTTCATTAAATCCTAAAATTCTCGTGCTAACTTGATTTTATTTTTCTTTTCTTCCAGAAAATGATTTCAAGAATATCACCATCATTTTGCACAGAGATAATACAATTAAATCTAACAGTGAGTGGTGGGTTCTCAATCTGACTGGAAATAGACTATACCATAAGGAAGTCCAGGCCTTAGAGCTGGTAGTCTTCAATGACAAAGTCAGCCCCCCTAGTCTGGGCTTCCTGGCTGGCTATGGGTAAGGACTCATTTAACAATTACCATTTATAAGAGTCTACTTCTTCTAACCACTATGCTATATACCATAAACTCACACAAATTAAATACAAAATGTAATTGAAAATAAAAGTATAAAATGAAAAAAGAAATCATTTTTGTTCTTTACATAGGGTCTACTTATATATTATATAAAGTTAAAGATAGGAAGCCATTTATCTTAACATTCTCCAGTTTTGCAGCTGAAATATTAAAATTCACAGATCCTTGGTCCTTCATCTTAAAAAATGAGGAACCGGAGTCCTGAAGAAGTCACAATATCTTGTGTGAATCAAACTGTTAATGACGGGACTAGGAGCTACACTCTGGCTTTTTAACTAAATCTTCCTGTTATGTCCTAGTTTGATGCAATTCAGTGTTTAAACTTAGAAACTGGCATAAAAATACTTCTTTCTGCTTAGATTTCCTTATGACCTTAGCAGATATAGGATCAATTGGAAACCACAGTTTCAGTCAAGTTGTATTACTCTTTAACCACGTTCTCATGTTTAAAATCCTAGGACATGTACAGCCCCTACAAGTGCAAACAGAAAGCTTTCTGTGTGTTTCCCAGAATGAGCCTCTTAAGAAATCATTGTCAAAAGTTCCATTATAAAAAGAATCTCTGTGAAATATAGAATTATTAAGGTAAAAAGTATTAGGAACAAAAAGGTATAGATAGTACAATTTGATTTCTACCAAATATACTATGTAGTTAATGTATGCATTATATGCAGTAAAATCACCTGAAGTTTGTACATGAAACTGTTAACACAGGTAAATCCCAAAATGTGAGATTTCAAAGGACTTTTATTTTTCAAGTCTTACAGTTCTGTAATGTATAATTTTTTAGAAAGAACATGAATTACCTTTTTTTATCAGAAAAGAGTAAATGTTTTCACCAAAGGGAAAAGTTTTATTCTTTGATAACTTTATCATATTTTCTATGGATTTTGAAGGAAACATGCTTTTCTTTTAGGTATGTTCTACTAACCATATTTAACTGCTAGATATAATTTCTACTTTTTTTTTCAGTATCATGGGATTATATGCTTCAGTTGTCCTTGTGATTGGGAAGTTTGTCCGTGAATTCTTCAGTGGGATTTCTCACTCCATCATGTTTGAAGAGCTTCCAAATGTGGATCGAATTTTGAAGTTATGCACCGATATTTTTTTAGTTCGAGAGACAGGGGAACTGGAACTAGAGGAAGATCTCTATGCCAAATTAATATTCCTGTACCGTTCACCAGAAACCATGATCAAATGGACTAGAGAAAAAACAAATTGATATCTTAGGATAAAGACTACAAATCAAATTAATATTTGAATTTTTAAAGAAAAGCACAATATTCTCATAAGAGCTAAGCATTTCTAGTTCAATGGAAGTGATTTCTCTTCTGACAGGTGGCCAAAAGGAGTTGTCTTGTTTTTGTAGTCAAAGCTACCTTGCAAGTTAAGGCACTGTTGAAAAGTTATTCATAATTCCATTTCTCTGAAATCAGGGCTACTTGGTTTATGTTTTAATGAACAGTTCTAATAGATTATATGAAGGAATCATTGATGGGTCTCCTCTCTTTGAGAAAAAGAAGAGAAGGAGGAAGAAGGAAAGATGCCACATTTTCCTGTGTGAAGACTGCATCCTTCCTGAAAAGCCGCTATAATGCCATCCACAGCATTCTGTCGCCAAGGAGGAAGCTCCTATGGGGAGAATAGATGGGCCTCAGCACAACCCGAATATACAACAGCAATAGGAGGCTGAAACTCCTAAATATAGTTCTAGGAGGAAAAGAGAGAGGGAGCGAGCAGATGACCCATGAAGATGCCAGTGGATGGATAAGCCTCATTCTAAGCAAAAAGATAATTTAGTGATACTCTTACTGCCTTATCTTAACTGAAGACTAACAAAATTTTTTCCATTAAACACCAGTGACTTCTCAGGAAAAAAAAAAAGCAGCAAAACAAATATGTGGACACTGGCTTTTTTGAGGCCCAGCTAGCGATTCATTTCAATGGTGGTGGCTGTTCCACTTCAGAGAGTTACTGCTCCTGGTGAAACACAGACATCAGTAGAAAGATAAAAAATGCCTCCCAGCAAATGTGGAGTACTTTGACTTTGTAAATCTTTATTAACGGAGGTCATGAGCTCCCTTCTATCTTCCCCATCCTTCAATACATTTTCCTCATTTCGATGATATAAAGCAATGGTTTTTCCAGTATGTAACATTGTCCTTCCTGTTTTTCAGGTATATCAAAGAGTTTACATATTCTAATTCACATTTTTACATATGAGACGGGTTTTTTAAGTTCATAATTATGAAAGAAATATGTATATCAAGCTTGGGGAAATAAAAAATGGCCTTTTCTTAAATTATTGTTATTGGTAATACAACCTCTTCATTAAATAGCAATGTAGCATGGAAATTTACGACTGAAATGTAGTGTTCATTCCATATTAAAACACAGTTTCTGAGAAGAATCATTGAATGGACTAGAATATTTCAAAAAATGATCCTACGTAGTTTGAGTTCAGGACTGACTTAAAGCACATCTTGCAAAGTCATTTTAAGAATACTCTTCATTCTGCCTTTTTGCATGAACTAGGAAAGGTAATTTTGTTCAATGTTGTTACAAGGAGTTCTAAAAATTAACTGAGATAAGAATTCACTTCTCATTGGTTTGATTTTTTTTCTCATATAGATATTCTATGTGAATAATGTAAGCAGGAAGCAACTGTAGCAAATTAATTTCCAGAAGAATCTATTATAGCAAATATGGAGCTTTAAAAAATAGCAGAATTCAAATGACATTCAGTGTATTGTAGAGAATTAGTGAATATTTATCCAACTGTGAAGACCAATGTACTTCCAGTCTGCTAAAATAAACGGCTTCGATAATTGAGACAATAAACTCAAACCACTTAGGGAACTATGGCCTGTGTGATGAGTTCCCAACAATAGGAAGAATCACTATGCATGTTTCTGATTTGAATTCTTTCTGTTTATACTGTCAACAAGGAATATACAGAGAGCACATTATGACACATTTTAAAAAGAGGAAAGTAGAAAAAATGCTCCTGAAAAAAATACTGTAAAGGTCAAAGTATATCATAATTGCAACATTTCTCAAGAGAACAATTTCCAGGTTTCAAGAAAAAAGTCTCCAGGGGTTTAAGGGGGGAAATATAAAAGGTGTCAACATAAGAAACATCCACATATAGAATTTTTAGAGTTTATTTGAGCCAAACATATGAAGGGGAGCAAGATCTCAAATGCTCCAGAGAATAATAGTTCTGCATCTTCTTTTATGCATTTGAACTTAAGGAGGGAATATAAGGAAGATTACGTAGAGGTGGGAGAAAGCAAGCTGGGGATTGGATTATAGGACAGTTAACAAGATTATATGATTCAATTATTTCATGGGTGTGTTAACCTAGGTGCATAGAAACAAGGGACAGGGTTTGCTTAAAGCAAAGATAAGCCTTTTAGTAAAGAAGTTATTCTTTATTTCAACATCTCTGGTTATATTTTGCTTGTTTGTTTGTTTTATTGATTAGGTTCCACTTACAAGTGAGTGGGGGGAGTTTTTGGGGTGTGAAAATGGAGACAACTGTACTTGAACAACAATACAAAAAAGACCCCCCCCCCCCCCAAAAAAAGAAGAAGTTGTATGCCTGGGGTATTACCTGCCCAGTTAGGAATTTATGATCAGATCATCCTTTGAGTTTAATTTCCATAGAACTCCTTTTTCAGTTCACAAAGGACATGTAGAAGATTAATGTATAGAAAATGTAGGAGCACACACCTTCCAGGGAGGCATGAGCCAGAATGCAGCTGGAACAGCTTCTAGTCCTGGCTCTAGTCCTGGCTCGGCCACTGTTGGGCTAGGAACCCAGGCCAGCAGTTCACTACCCCTCTCCAAACTTCTTTTATCTGACAACATAAAGGGATCATCAGGCTGTCACCAGCCATATTCTGAGCCTCAAATGAGCACCTCCCCTGGCCCAGTAGATGCCCCTCATGAAAGAAAATTGCCAACTTAGGCTGGGTACTCTGGAAATAGCCTTTGAGATGGACTATCACCACAGGACATTTGGAAGTGGCCCTGGAAGTTACACAGGCCAGTAAGGAAGGCAGGATGAGGCAGAGGATCAAGATTGCCCAGCCATGCAACTGCAGTTGAGATTTGCCCATCCTTACAAGGCATTCAGGATCTGGGATAGCCCTTCCTTGTCCTTAGCAAAGCCATCAGCAAGTCATTGCCACAACCACCCCTAAGTGGGCCTTCCCCTTCCAGGAGTCATAACCAGTGGCTGCAGCTTACTGTTTCTGAGTGCACAGTTGTGACTCATGAACATGGGCATTGTTGTTGTACAGAGGGGATCTGGGAGATCCCAGTATTCATCAACATCTGTGACTGGGCCACTCAGACCCACTGGCTCCTTATAATGAGTGTAAGGCCTTATTTCCCTTACCAGGGAAGTATAAGATGAAGGAGACACAGCCTGTAGCTGGTTTGAAGGCCATGTGTGACACTTATCATTCATTCCCTCTACTTCAGCTCTAGTTCTCCCTTATCAAGCACATCTGCTCATCAGGCAGAGCCAGAGCCAAACCCTCAACCCTCATGCCATCTGACCTGGAGCATCACCAAGAGCCCAGGGATCCATGAGCACCAGCAATTCCCTGGTGAGGAATTGCTGGTTCAACTGTGTGACAAGCTCTCTCCTTCCTATGGTCTGGGTGACAGCAGCTCTCTCCTTCCTGTGGTCTGGGGCAGCTACCCCTGTCCTTAAGGTGACCCTGTCCCCTGTGAGAACTGTCTTATTGTCCTTCTAGTTTAGTCATTATTTCTGAAGTAATTATTTTCCTTTTTTACTAATTTTAAAAATCTGATTTCTATTGTTCTTTACTGTCTCCTATTATTTTCTTAATTTATTTCAGTTCATTTTCAATATTGATTGTAGTTTTCACCCATTTGTGGGCCTATCTTTCTGGCAAGATTTTATCATCTCTAAGAACCCACGCAATCCTGCTCCTTATTCTTTTTTACGGATAAGAATTTGTTATTGGATTAAAACGCAGTTCTTTTCTGTGGCTGCTTCTGTGTGATATTAGTTTTCTTTTGTGTGACCTAACTTTTGTTCTGACCGGGGATGGCTCCTCTAGCTCCTTGCCTCTGGAGCCCCTCCTCTGGTTCTGAAGTATCACAAATGCACCCTTGTTTTCTGAGCCTCTGCTCTGTTATCCCTGCCCCCTCTATATGGTCCCCTCTTCCTATTTCTAGAAGCTTCTCCTCCAAGTAGCCTGGCCCTATAAGGAAGCATCAATCAGTTAATTTTGAGAGTTTGCAGACCCAGCCCATCCAGTGCCTTCAGCCCATGCCCGTCACCCTGCTCTCACCCACTAGTAGGGATGTGCACTGTCCCTTCCCAGAGTATCATCATTGTGGCTGCTGATCCTGGCTCTGCCACACCACCCACTACTTCTCTCTTCTTCCTCCTGCATTGGAGGGTGCCCCCACAGTTCTTATTGCTACCATACTCTTTGGGGCTTGTCCTTGATGCCCTAGTTCTCCCTTGAGTTTTTTGGATGGTGGGAAGGGAATACAGAGAGATTGAGGAAGTATCCAACACAAGGCTGCTACAGCTTTTACCTGCCTTAATTCCTCTAAGCACAGTCTTTCAACACAAGTCAACAAGAAAGGATACAGTTATTTTCACAATTGTAGATATGAGACTTAAATCAGGTTGGCCTGATTAAATTCATTATTTGGCATGAAATTGCTTTGGCTCAGTCAGTGTGCACAAATGACTGGTAATCAGAGGTTGCATTGTTTGGAGTAAGAGCTATTTTTAAAATAAAATGTCTTTAATTAAAGCCATTAAATATCTGGTTATGTTCCCATGTATTTTCTAGGTCAAATTTACCTATTATTCATCTATCTTACTAGTTGTATTTTTAAGAAGTGGTTGGTAATCTTCTCTATTGTTTATTTACTTTGTAGTTTATAAATTTCCGTTCTTGTCTTTCTTTTTTAAATATATATATTTTATTCTTGTTTATTCTATTAAAATTGTCCCGATTTTTCCCCCTTTGCCCTCCTCCATCCCACTCCACCCCCAACTCTCACAGTCCATTCTCACACTATTATCCATGGTCACTCATCCATGTTCTTTGACTAGTCCTTTCCCTTTTTTCCAACTTTCCCCCCACCCCTTTCCTCTGGCAGCTATCAGTCTGTCCCTTGTTTCCACGTCTCTGGTTCTGCTTTTCTCATTAGTTCATTCTGTTCATTAGATTCCTCTTATATTTATTCTGTTATTTATTGGTGTTATTCTATATTCTTTTTCCAAATTCTTGGGTTGAGTACAGAGCTCATTATTTTTGAAGTGGATATTTGAGGCTATATACAGGCTGTCCCAAATCAGAAATATAAATACTCTAAATTTACAGAAATGATGTGAAAGTTTAAACTATTTGAGCATTGCCTATTTTTCAACTTTATGAATTTTGAATATTACATTTTAGTTCTTAATTCTGCATGCATGACAGTCTTGAGATGGCCTTTGCCAGCCTGTTGGTTCAATAGAGGAAGCCTGTAGTTTGCTCTCACCTCTATCAGGTCTGTAGCCATGGGGTCAAGGCAGAAGATTCCATAGATTCTTGTTCTTTGAATGATGTCCAAATGCATTCTTTCAGTTGCTGCTATTCAGTTTTTGCAATCTGAGAATTGACTGCAACCATTAGCACTAGACAGTGGTTTTTTAGAATACAATATGAAAGATACTAGTATATTAAAATGTCAAATTAATAGCCCATACAGTGTCAGCTTTTCTAAGTTTGTAGTATTTACACTTCTAAAACTATTAAAGTTTAGATCCACAGTAAGACTTTGGGACCCTCTCTACTTTCTTCTAAGAAAGACTAAGCTCTATACTAGAAACTGTCACAGGTAGGACTTAACAACATTACAGAAAAACGGCCCATAATGACAGCAGAAGTGGGAGCAGGGACAGTGAAGAAAGGAAAAGGAGGGTCCTCATGGGAAGTTGTAGAAAGAGACAGAGGAACTTCTGAAATTGTCCTAAGACTCTGGAACCAGTGGCTGACTTAGTTTGTTTGAAGTGTTCAGTGATTCCTGGCCTCTCCCACCCAAACCCTCACTCCATCCAAGTGAGCCTGAAAAAGATCATTGGAAATAATAAACAGAAAGAAAAGAAGAAATACTCAGTTACTACAGGTTCTTATTATTATATACCAAGTCCTGTGCTAAAGCAGAGGGTTTTACAGAAACTTAGGTATCTACTATGGCATAGGTGGAGCCTGGGTTTGATTCATTTCCCCTGGGAACCCCACCTGCCCTACTGGAGCCCCAGCCTCTCCATTGAAAGTTCCTTGCCTTAATCTTCTGTCCTACCTAACCAAGACTTGCTCAGTCAGCCCTCTGCTGTGCGTCTGGTATGTATAGCTACTCATGTCAGACCTGCTGGGCCCTAGATTTCCAAATGCTTTTTGTTATGTTTGGTGTCAGGTCAGATAATACTGAGCAATTTTTCATTGGTCTCATCTCTGTGCCTCCCATAATATTTCTTTCCCAGGTTACCAAGCTTGTGGCAAGGAAATGTATGCTGAGACACACCCTTTTCCAAAGAGGGTCACTGAATTTCTCCAGTAATGGGAGAAGGTGAGGGATGGAGGGGACTCTCCCTTGTACTTCACCTGGCTTTCTCTCAAGCCACTTGGTTCTCAGGTCAGAGGGCCAGGTAGCAAGAGAAGTCAGAGTATTCTAGTAAACACAGAGAGTAAGACAACACTCCAGGTGTAAAATGCCACCCAGGTCAAACATGGATAATTGAACAACCTTCAAAGAGTTTTAGCATTTCTCATGTTTGTTTTTAACCCTAAGAATCTAATTTTTGTGCTTAAGGGCTTGGTCTTTCCGTATTCATTGATAATCTTATAAATTAATTCAGATGCATAAAATAATACTACAGATATGGGAAATACAGAAAAATATTACTTTTAGGATCAATGATTTAATAAACTACATTTTGATATTATGACTTTTCTATAATAATGAAAATGAGACTGGAGGAACACTTTGTCATTGACAGTTGGTTATCCTAAATCTTACATTGAGCTTCACCAATGACCCAGTCAGTATACATGCTTCAAAGCCAGTACTGTCAAAGGGAAAAAAACCCTCCACTCTGCTCCTGTCCCCAGGGAATGGTATGTCCTGCCTTCATCTAGATAAGCCAAGCCCAGGGTCCTCCTGGTTCAGTCACTTGCTCTGTAACACATGTAGGAGAAGTGCCTTCCAAAATTACTGTGATCATTGGCCACTCCTTGGAAAATCTCCTTGGATCAGCCAAAATGTAAGGAACAAAAAGGATCAATTATTTTCTAGATTGCAGGTTGTCTCTCTGTTCCTGTGATGGACTTTCCAGAAGAACTTTTTATTTGGAAATGAGGACTGAGAGGCTCTCTAATGTGTGATTCACTAATCCTCCCTTCTTTGCTGTGTCTCCTAGCGAAACACCACATGTTGATGTTTTAGTGGATACAAGCCCCTTGCTGAGGGCTTCACAGAGATCATCTCTTTTGGGGCTCACAACAAAACTAAGGGGTAGGTGTGGTTTTTCTCATTTTATAGATGAATAAAGTGAGGCACAAAGAATTCAAATTTGTGCCCAGTGTGACATAGCTAGTGCTCTTAACTATCCATGCTTCCTACCATACTCAGAACTGCCATATTATGCCATGAAATCTCCCATATCAACTGTCCAGTTATGAAGAAAATCACTACAAAGACAGGGAAATATCTGAAAACCTAGGAGAAGATAATTTCCAAGTTCCTATCTTAATATGATATATTATGAAATGTTCTCCTTCTTAATCTGTTCTTGCATCCCATACCTACTTTTCCATTTGTATTTGCATGTGGACTTAATGTTTTCAACAAAGGAGTTAGCTGCTCAAGATAGGAACGTTAATTTACTTGAGAAATGTGAGTATCTGAACAACAAGGTATCATGATTTCTACAGGTTTCTTCTACTGAATAAGAGCCACTGGATGAAAGAAACAAATGTTGCTCATCTGAATCAGAGCCCTACCATCCAGATGTGGGAGAAAATGACAGTGTGGCATGTCTGAACCTGCTATTTTCACATGTTCCTAACCAGGAGGTAGTGAACCTTTGACTGGAGGGAATTAGTCTATCTGTCATGACATACTTAGACACATCAGCAATCATTGCTTTAGGCAGCAGACTTCCTGGGCATGCTCATTTTCAGCCCATCAAATGTCTACCACTTCTATCATACTTTTATATCTAGGTTTTTCTCCTCATCACCCCTGCAAAACAGCCTTAAGTCTTTTACAGTTACAGTCCATTAATAGGCTACTAGTTTCCATTCTAGTAACTAGAATCCCAGGAGATTTTACAGGTTGTGTGCTCTGTCTGGAATTGGTCCTGTCAAACAGTAAAACCACTAAAATTTGTAGGTCAAGATTTTTAGTATCTTTCAAATAATAAAGCTGTTTGCTTCTAAGTAAGTTTTCCAAAATCGGAAAGTTTGAGATTCATATAGGATGTGGTAATTAAATAAATATAACAGGCATTATTTTCCTAATAAAGCAGAGATATCTCTGACTGTGATAAGGTTTTTTTATCTATAAAATCATGCCTCAGCAATTCCTGGACTTATTCCAAAATGCAACAGGCTGATTCTCAACCTTAGCAGCACATCAGATAATCAAGTGGAGTTTACAAAAAAATTAAAATGCCCAGGTTTGCATTCACCTCAGAGCTTGACAACCCAAATCTAAGGAGGTAGGACATGAGCAGCTTGAATCTTAAAAGTTCAAAGGGTGATTCTAATTTTTAAATAAGTTTGAAATGGCTGGCTCTGCAGAACCCTGGCCTCATGGAGGTGACCTTCTAATGAGTAATGACCCAATAGAGCCCTGTTTTGTCTTCTTGGGCTATGACACATACTCTAAAGCAAGAGAAAAGGGAGGGGCAGTTGAGAGGCTAAAATGTCACTCTTCAGAAAAATTAACTCAAAATGGATCACATATGTAAATGTAAAACACAAATTGGAGAAAAACTAGAGGACCTTGGATGTGGCAATGAATTTTTAGATACAAAACCAAAGGTATACTCCATGAGAGAAATAATTAATAAGTTGGACTTCATTAAAATTAAAAACTGCTTGTTGAAGACAATATCAAGAAATGAGAAAACAAGACATAGACTGGGAGAAAATATTTACAGAAGACACATTTAATAAAGAACTATTTCTAAAATATGCAATGAACTCTTAAAACTCAACAATGAGAAAACAACGTGGTTTTAAAAATGAGCTAAAGACATTAACAGACAACTCACCAAAGAAGATATACAGATGGCAAATACACATGTAAAAATTCTCCCAGTCTCATGATAGAATTATTCATATCTCTGACATTGGCCTCCTACAGAAGAGTTCTTTTCATGTGCAATTAATGATACAGACTATGGGGAGGACCACCTCCATGAATAGAAGGTTTGCTTACCCACACCTCTTTCCTGGCACAAACACAGATTGGACTTTCAGAGCAACTGAGCTGGTACCTCCACTATATATCTATATGTCTCCCGCATTCATTGGTGCCCACAGAAGGCAGCTCTCTTGCTGTTCTGAAGCAATTCATAGAGAACCATCTTTAGGGTAAAGGAAATGGACAGGTTTAGGAGAATTTTTTAATAGTTCTGGTGAGACTTTCCCAGTCTTTTTTAATGTTTATTTCCACATGTCCACATTTCTAATTCTCATTCTTTCAGGCAACACAGGTAAGTAATACCAGCCAGGAGGCTGAGGAGAAAGGGACTGCATGGGGAAAGACAGCTCCCCAACCATCACTCGTCCCAATCACCTGCCTGGCTGTTTGCTGTGAGTGCTGACAGAGCCTTCCTCCTGCTCTAATTGTGATGCCCACCTATCTAAGGTTTTAGTACTCATAACAAGTTTTCATTTTTTGTGGGTTTAGGCAAAGATTTAGGGCTAAACCTAAATGTTAGTTTAATGTTCTTTGCAAAGATAAGGAAGAGAAGCTAATGCCCCAGATGGAGGAATGGAAATTGAAGATGATATTTAAATGGCCCTGGGACCCTTTTTCTTTGCTTTCTGTCCCATAGTGAGTCTGGGGAAGGGCCACCTTCATTCAGGAAATTGAAAGATCTCCAGATGCTTCTGTTACCAATTCCCACAAGAGAGCAGGGTGGCTGGGGCCAGAAGAAAGCAGGAGGAAAGTGGGTGGTGCAGTAGGAGCATCTGAGAAAGTGGTTTTGTAACAGGGTGAAGCCAAGAGAGGGGCCACAAATGGGGATTTGTAATGGGGTCCAGAACTCAGGGTGTCCAGGAAATATTAGAAAAACTATATATAGGATGTCCTCACCCCCACCAGTCTGAGCTGGAAGATGGGATGCATAGAGCAGGGCCATTGAGAGTTGTTTTGACTAGCAACAGTTTTGCAGATAACCTCTAAAAAGGTTGTTTAATTTATCTATAATCTCTTACTGGTTTCATAGATATGTTAAATAGCTCTGGCCATGCTTTGAGCCAGGGGGATGGGAGTGAATTTAAGCCAGGATGCAACTGAGAGGCAACTCCCCCTGGTTACAGTGCCTGCATGAGAGCTTGGAGATGATTGGCTCCACGCCATGGGGCTACACCTGCCCAGACTTACTATGGCAACCCAGTAAAGCTGGAAGAATACAGGAATACTGGCAGATATAACTGATTGTGGGAGGAGTCAGAAATGGTGAAGCAGAGGAAAACTGGTGCTGGGATTTAAACCTAGGCATGGTAGCCATGTGGAGCTTTTTGGGACCATGCAGCTTTGGTGAAAGTTGGGTCAATGCAGACTTAGGGTGTTCCCTTTTTGCCATGTGGTTTAGGAAGCAGGAGAAGAAAAGGGGAGAAAGGATTCTTGCTGGTGGGCCATGAGAAGGTACCACATGGTTTTGGATTAACTGGAGATCGAGGTGGCAACACAGCTGATGATGCTGGAACTGAGGGGCTGCCGAAACCATGGATTTCTACTTCTTTTCCTGAGATACGGTACCTCAGACTGGGCAAAAGGGAGAAGGAAGGACTATGCATTTGTGGATATTCTAAAGGACTTTAGTATTTTTAATGAAGGCATTAAGTCATTACTCTAAGTCTATATAACTTTTTAAATAAATAATCCTTTTCCTTTTCACCAATCTCTGGCATTGAGAGATGTCTTCCCCTGGCAGTAGGCAAGGTGAACCTAGTATGGGGGTGGGGGGGTGCCCTGGACCACAAGGGTGGGTCCATTCAGTAATAGTATATCATGCACCCCTCCCCACCCCGGGTTTGTTCTGTAACAGTTTGAGTTCCAGGAAAGGTGAGCAGAGCAGAGCAGAGCTGGTGCTGGAATTCTGTAAAGAGCCAAAGGGATAGTTATGGGAAAGCATTCCTGCACAGCCTGGCAGTTGCATTTCAGCAAGCTCAGTGGGCTTGGTGGCTGGAACCCAGCCTCTTGGATCCTGGAAGAGCATTTAGTCCCTTTACAATATCAAGCAGTGTGATGCATGGAGGGTCTAAGCCTAGAGGGTCTAAGATTTGGAAGAGGCTGTGTACTCGATTCTATTCTGTGTATCAAAGGGCTCAGTGCCCAGATTGATTCTCAAACAGCTGAACCCACCAGTGGCCTGCCCCACCCACGGTCAGCACCCCAGGATCATCTCTTCCACAGACTCCATCCCCTCTGCACAATTCTCAGGGTACTGTCTCATTTTTCCCAGCCTTTGGTGTGTATGGCCATTATCCTCAGCTAGGTCCGAATTTAGTTACTATTTGGGAAGGAGAGAGGTAGGATTGGAAAAAGTCTTCAGTTTTTCAGAATGGAGGAGGAGTGGGAAAGAGGCCCTCAGAAGGATCTGATCTCCAGGCAGAACCCCTAAAATGTAATAGAACTTTGTCCACTGTGGGGATTCACATCTCATGTCATTTTTGTACTAGAAGAATTTCTCTCTTCTTCTGAGTTGTTATACTTGTTTTCTTCTTGTTTTAAAAAAAAAGACTTTATTCACTATTTATTTTTTGAGAGAGGAGAAGGGAGGGAGAAAGAGAGGAAGAGAAACATCAATGTGTGGTTGCCTCTCATGCAGCCCCTACTGGGAACATGGCCTGAAACCCAGGCATGTACCCTGACTGGGAATAAATCCAGTGACCCTTTGGTTCCCAGGCCAACACTCAATCCACTGAGCCACACCAGCCAGGGCCCTGAGTTGTTATATTTTAAAATAATGCTTTTCAAAAATTACTCAGGAGGTATCAGGCTCTAGACTTATAAACATCATTGTCACCTTAGGTAAAAAGGGCATTATCTAATTGCCAAACCTAATCGAGGGACAAGCCTGGAAGTTCGGGCAGTCCAGGAACTTCAGGGTTTCGGAATACAGGGGCCTGGCTGTCTGAGCTCATTCTCCCAGGTTGTAGATAAGACAAGCTACCAACCAACAGGGCCAGAACTGCTCCCATGATTCTCAAGCACCAAAGATAGAAATTCACCCTTTTAAAAGGACGTAAAATCAGCATCAAAAGCTTCTTTCTTCCAGTGGTTCTATCTCTCTTACCAAACTCACTCTGTGAATAATGAATATCACAGTGACAAGTACCAACCATGCCCACAGACTCATTGCCCCATCAGGGAGGTGGCTAAAGATCTGTCTGACTTCTTTCCTGGCAGTTCTGTTTTTTTTCCAGCTGTTTGGAGGGAATATTTCATTGGTACTTCAAATCCAGTATGCTGCAAACCAAAATATGATTTTCACTTTCCAATCTCTCTTTATCTTTCCTGCCTTCTGTTTGTTAATAGCACTCCCCAGAGTAAGGACCTCAAAGAGTCTGAAACTTGCTCAGCTACCTGTCTCACCCCGCAAACCTCAGCCCCTCCCATCCTGTGGCCATTCTTACTGCATTTGCAGCTGCCCCTGTGTGGGCCTTAAGACTTTTGTCCTCCACTGCCTCTATTCCAGGAGTTTCCATACCAGCTTAATTATCAAAATCAATGAGACAGCTTAAAAAACTATCAATCTTAGAATCCTACAAGATTTACCTATTGGACCATATAGATCAAGGGTCAAGAAATATTTTTTCTCATTAGTGTCTCAGCTGATTCTGAAGCACTGGTCATGGACCTATATTTAGGGACTGTGTGTTTAATCCACAGGCACCTCCAGCTCTTGATAAAAAAAAATGAAGACTTCTGGAACTCACCCCAAAACTCTGACTTAAAGGGCCATGGTTCAAGATCTGCCTGTATTTAAATTTCTCCTGGTGATTCTAATATCAGCCAGGTTTGAAGATACCCACATGCCTTACTGTTTGTAGGGGGTCCTTGCAAGATATCTCTACCTCAAAAGTATCATGATATCAGATGGAAGTTTTTCAATAAATGTTGGTTCTGCCTTCCTTCTAGGTAAGCCAGCTATCTGTCCTGTCTGGCTCCAAAGTTTTGTCCTTGCCACCCTCATAAAAGGATGTCTAAAGCAACTGAGAAACTAAAGCTCCAGAGATTAAAAGTATCTATTCACTTCCCCTCCGTTCACTTTCTAATTATTTACACTTTCTCACATCTTGATCAAATTCTTAGTGGGAAAACTAGAATAAGTTTATTGAGAAAAGTGAGAAATTTCTGTAGCCTTGGAAATAATCGCTGACAAGGGAAGTCTCTAGGCTCAAAACCAAGTGTTCAATAATTGGGAATGTCTGGTAAACCTTATTAATAAATGATGATAAATGAGGTATACCCAGTAGCCACAAGCCTGGCCTCTTAGCTCACTAAAGACGGCAATGAATCGCGCAGTTGGTATGGGTTCAGTAACACTAAGAAGGCTCTCACACTTCATGTGAAATCATTCCCATCCCACTGCTTAACACCAGATATGAATGTGAGGAGAAAAAATCAAATTGCCATACTTAGCTAGAGATAATGCCCAAGTGTAAACATCACTGGGAAAGATAACACACTGCCTTAATTTTTTCAACTGTATAGTTTTCCATTATCATTTAATCCTACTATATACTCTTACACTCCACCCCATACCTTGAAATTTTACTAGGCATAGATCATCTTCAAGACTATTTCAATATATGGATGGCAGATGAGCAAGACCATGAAAGGGTATGAGCTGAAGAGACTGAAGTCACTCAGGGAAGTAGTTCACCTGAGCCTAGAGCTTGGAGAGCCTGGGCTAGTGAAGAATGCCTCTATTCTGTGGGCCCTAACTTGTCTACAAGATGCAGCATTCAACTAAATGTACAAAAGGTAGAGACCGTAACAGCTTTCACCAAGCCTAAGACAAAGCCAAATCATAAGTATACTTACAAGTATACAAATATAGACACAAAATCTTACTAAATAAAATTTATTTTTCTTCTATTGATTCTAGCTATTTTTCATAATACATTCATGTTTTCATATTTTAGGTACAATCTCAATCACAGGAATTTCTTTTTTGGAAGTTTTATATTCATGAATATTGTTCTATCTCCATGTAGGAAAGTTTCATGCAAAACAGAAGCAGATTGAGCTGTGGAAAGTTCTGGGGTCACCTCCCTTGACTCCCTGTGCCTTTGGCTCACTGATGGCTTGGCTGAGCTGCTCCATGTAGCACACTCTTCCCTTCTGGCCCAGGGAACTGCCCAGAGCTTGACCTCTGAGGCTGCCAGAACATATGCACAGCAATGCACAGGCCAGACCATCCTAAAACACTAATGATGCATTAGGGAACTGCATACCAGCAGCATTAAATTATGAATTAGACTGTATCTGTGGCACCCAGACTTATGCAAGTCAGTGAAATATTAATGAACTATGCAGATGACTGCCTCTCACATTGTTCAGCAGTGCCTTGAGCCCACAGCAGTTAATAACAAGCATCTTTGTCCTGTATTGTACTTGGAATGAGAAACCCAGAAAACATTTTTTAAAAAAGAAAAATAGGAAAAAAACTAGAAAATATAATAAAGGCAGAAAATAGAGAAAAAATTCTGGTGTCAGTTGATATACTGAAAACAAAATTTTTCGGAGGATCTTGCAGAGAGCAGTCACTTGGGGAGCCTACCCATGTTATCAGGCTGCCTCCTCAAGCTGGGGTTTAGCCAGAAAGAACACACTTGAATCAGGCAGGCCCCATAGAAACACCAAAGGGGAAGTGGGCCATAAGATTCAAGAGAAATAGTTATGAGGTATGAATGTGAATCATCAGGCTAAGGATGGACAGCTATATGGGATCCTTTATGAGAATGACCTAGGAAATGAGCTACAAAAAAAGGTATTTTTCCATATTTCAGAGAAGGAACTAGAAAGTTACATGCTCCATGCTAGGAAAACCTCTCCATTAAATAGCTCATATTCCTTTCTCTCATTGTCCTGATGTTGCTAAGCTCCACTATATACTAAGGCACTAATGGGGTATAGGTGGGTGAAAGACCAGGTAGTTGTCCTTCACCTTAGAGTGCAAAACCACAGAACTTGAACAGCTAATTTGTAGTACAAGTATTTGTACCAGAGAGATCCATCAAAACAGCTCCTGGGAAGAATGGGTCTTAGTGGTTGTTTTGGCCTCAAATATTGGCCATTTTCAAATGTTGCCTTTTCTGAAAGCAGCATGAGCCAGAGAAAGAGCTCTGACTGAGGTTTTGGTCTGATATCCACGTAGTAAGAAATAAATCAGAAATAATAATACCACAATGGCCTTACAATAAAATTACAAACGAAAACACGTATGTCTGCTACAAATAACTACTAGTGCCAAGTCCTGTCAATGAAGATGATCAGGCATAGGAAAATTATGTACCCTCTTGATCAATATCTTTTATCATTTTTGGTAGAGATACAGATACAGAGGAAAAGAACATAATAAATCAGACTTGACCATATTTCTTTCAAAATGTACAAACATTATTACAGGGAGAAATTGACAAAACTAATCACAGTCAATGCCCCGCTAGGGAGATTATAATATAACTCTTACAGAATCTCATAGACCAAGCTGAATAAAAATAAGATCGAAACAAGTCAGCTCAGAAGTTTAATGTGTCCACTATTTATAGAACCCATCCTCTACAGAGAGAATATATAAACTCTCCAAGGATACATGGAGCATTTACAAAGGTTGACCAGGTGAAAAAAAAATCAACAAATTCCTAGCAACTGTTATTGTACTGTGTTGTTTAATCACCACAGCTCTCCCTTCTTTCAGGCACATAGGATTGCATTTCTTTGATACCCTCTTCCCTTGTGAATGGATGTGATGAAGTGTGAGTTGTGGCCAATGAGTTGTGAGCAGAAGTTAAATGTGTCAGTTCTGGCCTAAAGCATGTAATTGCCCATGGGGAAACCCTTCAAAGCTTTCCCTTTTCCTCTCTCCCTTAACCTCTGACATAGCAACTTGCAGTATTTGAAATGGTGGTTAAACCATTAACCTGGGTGTCTAAAAAACTATAGTGAGCAGATCCTACCTGCCAAACTTTGATGGTCATATACTATAGGTAAAATAAAAACATTGTTGTTTTAAGCCACAGATTTGGGGGTTATTTATTATGGCAGCATGATCTAGCTTATTTTAACTAACATGTTCTTAAACCAATATTAAATTAAATATGAACAATTGATCAAAAACAATTATTTAATTGTTATAGGAAAATATAAATTAATAAGTAATTTATGAGTTTAAAAAATTAAAATCAGCTCACAATATGGCAGAAGAGTAAGTGGAAGCTAAACTAACCTCCTCCCAGGACCAATCTGGAATTACAACCAAATTGTACAGGAATCATCCTGAATAACCAACAGACAGACATAAGCAGACACTTCACTACAACAAGACTAGTAGGAAGTGTGGAAGAGGTGCAAGAGGGCTGATTGGGCTCCCACAGGCAGCAGCTGAAGTGCCAAAAGGATATTTCATGGCTGGGGTAGGGGGTTTCTCCCTGAGAAGTGTGGGGCCTAAGCCCCTAGTTGCATTCCCCAGCCTACAGCACAAAATGAAAACATGTATGTCTGCTACAAATAACTACTAGTGCCAAGTCTTGTCAATGAAGATGACCGAGCATAGGAAAATTATGTACCCTCTTGATCAACATCTTTTATCATTTTTGATAGAGCTAGGGATACAGAGCAAAAGAACATAGTAATAAATCAGACCTGACCATATTTCCTTCAAAATGTACAAACATTATTGCAGGGAGAAATTGACAAAAACAAATAAAGACAGGAGAGGAACCCAGAGACTAACCAGAGACAGGAAAGGAACTCTGATAATATCCATCTATGAAAGGCAGCAGGGCTTCTGTCTGGCAGGGAGAGACAACTGCAGATGCAGAGAGCCTCTTATAGGGCCAACTCACAAAATTTCATTTGCAGGCACTTACCCTGGGCTACAGCAGAGGAAGGGCAGAGTGGACTAGTAATGCTTGAGAAGAGTCTGGGATTGGTGGCTCTGGGAAGAGAACTGAAGGAACAGCCACCAGGATCCCTGTGCTGAGTTATTCTCCATACTGCAGGAGCCATCTTTCTCAGGCAGAGCACTCCTCTCCAAGTGGCATCACCCCAAGGGGAAGCAATAGCCCCACCCAAAGTAGTTACTCTGCCCCACCCAAAAGAGTTACTCTGACCCACCCTGTGGTGCTAAGCTGAGCTATTGATTACAGCTTGAGGCCATATCATTGATCAGTTTAACAACAAGGGTGGAAAGTACAAAGAAGAAGCCAAAATAGGAAGACAGAGAAACAGACCCCAAATGAAAGGACAAGAGAATTCTCCAGAAGAGGAAACTATAAAATTGGAGGCTAGAAATTTATCAGACAGGGAGTTTAGGGTAATGATTATAAGGATAGTCAACAACATGAAAAAAGACACAGAAACCATAAAAAAGGACTAGTCAAAAATAAAGAATACAATATCTAAAAAATACACTGAAAAGAATAGTTTAGAGGAAGCAGAGGCACAATTCAGTGATTTGGAAGATAAGGCAGAAAAAAATACCCAGGCAGAGTAGCAAAAAGGAAAAAAATTTTAAAAATGGAGAGCTTAAGAAACATTTTGGACAACATGAAGCTTAACAATATCTGTATCATGGGAATACCAGAAGAAGAGGGCAAGCAAGAGATCAAGAACATATTTGAAGAAGTAATGACCAAAAATTTCCCTAATCTGGTGAAAGAAGATACACACGTCCAGGAAGCTCAGTGAGTCCCAAACAAGCTGGACACAAAAAGGCCTATACAGACACATGACATGATTAATATGATGAGGCTTAAAGAGAAGGAGAGAATCCTAACAGCTACAAGAGTAAAGCATGTAGTAACATACAAGGGAGCACCAATTAGACTGTCATCAGATTTCTCAGTGGAAACATTTCAGGCCAGAAGGAAGTGGCATGAAATATTCAAGGTGATGAAAAGCAAGGACCTACAACCAAGTTAATTTAGCCAGCAAGGCTGTCACTTAAAATTGAAGGAGAAATTAGGAGCTTCCAAGACATGAAAAAGATAAAGGAGTTTGTTAACATCAAATTGGTATTGTATCAAATGTTAAAGAGTGTGCTGTGAGAAGAAGAAAAAGAGAAAGAAAAAAATCAGAGGAAAACAGTCTAATGATAAAAGGGCACTAAATACATATCTATCCATAAACACCTTAAATGTAAATGGCTTAAATGCTCCCACCAAAAGATATAGGGTTGCTGAATGGATAAGAATTCAAGACTCATACATATGCTGCCTCAAAGAGACCTATTCATATCAAAAACTACACACAAACTAAAAGTAAAGGGATGAAAAAAGGTATTTATACAAATACAAAGGGGGAAAAAAAAGCTGGGGTACCAGTACTTTCATCTGACAAAATAGACCTGAAAACCAAGGCTACAACAAGAGACAAAGAAGGACACTGCATAATGATAAAGGAAACAATTCAACAAGAAAATATAACCCTAGTATATATTTATGCACCCAATACAGAAGCACCTAAATATGTGAAGCAAATATTGATGGACATAAAGGGAGAGAGAAAGAGACATATATACAGCCATAGTAGGGGATTTTAACACCCCATTGATTTCAACTGATAGATCTTTCAGCCAGAAAATCAACAAGGAGACAGCAACCTAAAATGACACACTGGATCAAATGGATTTAATTGAAATCTACAGAGCATTTCACTCCAAAGCAGCAGAGTATACATACATACTTTTTAAGTGTACACGGAATGTTTCCTGGGATAAATGCCATGTTAGGGCAAAAAACAGAACCCAATAAATTTAAGAAGATTAAAATCATATCAAGCATCTTCTCTGACCATAATGCTATGAAACTAGAAATCAATCATAAGAAAAAAAAAAACTTAAAAACACACAAAGACATGGAAGCTAAATAACATGTTATTAAACAATGAGTGGGTCAACAATGAGATCAAGGAAGAAATCAAAAGATAGCTTGAAACAAAAGAAAATGAGGACACAATGATCCAAAATCTGTGGGACACCAGAAAAGCAATTCTTAGAGGAAAATTGATAGCATTACAGGCCTATCTCAAGAAGAAGAAGAAGAAAGAAGAAGAGGAAGAAGAAGAAGGAGGAGGAGGGGGAGGGGGAGGAGGAGGGGGAGGAGGAGAAGGGGAAAAGCTGAAATAAACAATGTAACTTTACACTTAAAGGAACTAAAAAAGACCACAAACAAAGCCCAAAGTGAGTAGAAGAAAGGAAATAATAAAGGTAATAGAAAAAATAAATAAAATAGGGTCCAAAAAAGATACAAAAAATAAATGAATCCAGGACCTTGTTCTTTGAAAAGATTGACAAAACTATAACCAGACTCATCAAGAAAAAAAGAGAATACCCAAATAAATAAAATCAAAAGTTAAAGAAGAGAAATAACAACTGACACCAAAGAAATACAAAGGATTGTAAGAAAATATAATGTACAACTATAGGCCAACAAACTGGACAACCTGGACAAAATGGATAAATTCCTAGAAACATACAATCTTCCAAAAACAAATCAGGAAGAATCACAGAATCTGAATAGACAGATTATGCCTAGTGATTTCTGAAGCAGTAATCAGAAAACTCCCAACAAACAAAAGCCCTGATCAGGGCTTTTTGGATCAGATAGCTTCACAGGTGAATTTTACCAAACATTCCAAGAAGAATTAACACCTCTCCTCAAACTACTTCAAAAAATTCAAGAGGAGGGAAGGCTCCCAAACTCATTTTATGAGGCTAACATTATCCTAATTCCAAAACAAGGTAAAAGCACTACAAAGAAAGTAATTGCAGTCCAATATCCCTGATGCACATAGATGCTAAAACTCTCAACAAAATATTAGCAAACTAAATACAGCAATATATCAAAAAGATCATGCACCATGATCAAGTGGGATTTATTCTAGGAATGAAAGGTTGGTACAACATTCACAAATCAATAAATGTGACTCACCACCTAAACAAAATGAAGGATAAAAACCACATAAACATATCAATAGATGCAGAAAAAGCATTTGGTAAAATCCAGGACCATTTATGATAAAAACTCTCAGTAAAATTGGATTAAAGGGAATATACCTCAACATAATAAAGACTAAATATGACAAACCTCCTGCCAGCATCATGTTCAATGGGAAAACACTACCAGTGTTCCCCTTAAGATAGAGAACAAGGCAGGGATGTCTGCTTTCACCTCATCTATTCAACACAGTACTGGAAGTCCTAACCACAGATATCAGACAAGAAAAAGAAATAAAAGGCATCCAAATTGGAAAGGAAGAAGTAAAACTGTCTTGATATGCAGATGACATGTTACTGTACATAGAGAACCCAAAAGATTCCACCAAGAAGCTACTATAACTGATAAATGAATTCAGCTAAATAGGATATAAAATTAATATCCAGAAATCAGTTTTATTTTTATATGCCAATAATGAACTAATAGAAAGGGAAATTAAGAAAACAATCCAACTCACAATTGGTTTTAAAAGAATTAAATACCTAGGAATAAACCTAACCAAGCATGTAAAAGACCTTTACCTGGACAGTTATAAGACACTAAAGAAAGAAATTGAAGAACATACCAGTACGTGAAAGCACATAGGGTGTTCATTGATAACAAGAATTAACATTATTAAAATGTCAATACTACCAAAATCAATCTATAGATCTAACACAATTCCTATCAAGATTACAATGACATATTTCACATAACTAGAACAAATATTTCAAAAATGTATATGGAACCACAAAAGGCCCCTCATAGCAACAGCAAACTGGAGAAAGAACAAAGTTGGAGGAATCATGCTACCTAATATCAGACAGTAGTATAAGGCCATAGAAACCAAAATGGCCTAGTACTGACATAAAGACAGACACATAGATCAATGGAGCAGAATAGGGAGCCCAGAAATAAACCCACAACTTTATAGTCAATTAATATTTAACAGAGGAAGCAAGCACATGCAGTGGGCTCCAGATTGTTTATTTAATAATTGGTGTTGGGAAAATTAAACAGGTATGTACAGAAAAATGAAACTAGACTACCTTTTTACACCACACAGAATAATAAGTTTAAAATGAATTAAATACTTAAATATTCAACCCCAAACCATAAAAATCCTAGAAGAAAACATAAATAGCAAAATCTTGGATATTGCTCTTAGCAGCATTTTATCAGATATATCTCCCCAGGCAAGGAAAACAAAAGAAAAAATAAACAAATAGGACTAAAAAACTAAAATGTTTTTGCACAACAAATCATCAACAAAATAAAAAAACAACCCACAGAACATATTTGCTGATACATCTGATAAGGGTTTAATATCCAAACCAAAAAAATCAAATAACCCTATTTTAAAAATGGGCAAAAGACTTGAATAGACACTTCTCCAAAGAGGGCATGCAGATAGCCAATGGATATATGAAAAGATGCTCAACATCACTAATCATCAGAGAAATGCAAATTAAAATCACAAGGAGATACTATCTCATACCTGTCAGAATAGCTATCATGAATAAATCAACAAACAAGAAATGTTGGCTAGGATGTGGAGAAAGGAGAACTCTTTTGCAATGTTAGTGGGAATGCAGATTGGTGGAGCCATTGTAAAAAGTAGTATGCAGATATCTCATAAGATTGAAAATGGATCTGCCTTTTGACCCAGCTATCCCACTTCTGGGAATATATCTGAAAGCATCCAAAACACTAATTTGAAAAAACATAAGCACCCCTATGTTCATTGCAGCATTATTTACAATTGCCAAGATATGGAAGCAGCCCAAGTGTCCATCAGCAAATGAGTGGATAAAAACAACTGAGACATTTACACAATGAAATACTACTAAGCCATAAAAAAGAAAATTTTACCCTTTGTAACAACATGGATGGACCTGGAGAATAGTATGCTAAGTGAAATAAGCCAATCAGAGAAAGACAAATACCATATGATTTCACTCATATGTGTAATCTAATGAACAAACTGAACTAACAAACAAAATAGAGAGACTCATAGAGAGCAGGATGACAGCTAAGGGTGGGGTAGAGATTAGAGTGTGGAAGTATTGAGCAAAAAGCACAAAGTACTCTGGACATGTACAACAGTGTGATGATTGCCAGGGGAGGTGGGTATAAGGAGATTAAACAACAATGGAAAAAATACAATAAAAATAAAATGGTAAAAAAATGAGTCAAAAATTTTAACTTCATCCAAATAGAACTGCTACATATCAAAACATATAGAATTAAGTAAATTGCACTAATTAATGAAACAGAAAATAAGTGAATTAAGGACTTAATTTAAGACAGAATAGAGAATACACAGAAATGAAACAAAGATTACCTAAAGAAAGTCAACGGTATAAATTAATGAGAGTGAGAATACATGAAAAGAAAAGCAAAAATGCAAGAGAGTAACACTAAACTCAAGTTTTTTTCTAAAGCAAGTCAAATCATACACAAAGCTGCACCAAGTTTGACTTTTAAGAAAGAAAGAAATGCAAAGTGCAAATAAAAATAGGATACCACAGGAAATATTATAAGCAATTATGTACTTATATACTTGAAATCTTAGATCAAATATAACATTTTCTTAAAATGTGTATGTATAAATTATAAAATTTAACTCAAGAAGAAATACAAATAAAATAGAGCAATAACCATGGATTTGATAGTCAAAATCACACTCCACACTGGAAAAATTTTAAAAACACACCAATGTAATGGCACTTTTCAAGTGAGTTTTGCCAAACTTTCAAAGAATAAAAATTCCTATTTTACACCAAGTATTTCAATGACAAAAAAGTAAACTCTATAAATAACATTATAAGTACAATGTAATCTTGACTTTAATAAAAACTATAAAGACAATTTAAGAACACTATGAAATACCATTTACAATAAACATAATAATAGAGAATAAATTATGTTTTTGAAAAATGTTTTAAAAATATATAGAGTATATCATGATTAAATATTTTGTGGCTAAATTATAGTATATCCCAGTAAAATGGTCACAATATATACAGAAAACATGCATTTAATAAAATTCAAGACTAATTCATCATTTATAAAAATCTTTTAGTAAACTAGAGGAAATTTTTCCTTAGGAGCATAAAGGTTATCTAACAAACATAGTAGTAAAACTTTACAGAATTCTCACTAAAGTCATGAACAAGAACACCCATGATTCTAAAAACAATTGTACTGAATATGCTAGAGAAAGCAATAACATAACAAAAGAAATGAGAAGTGAAAAATGTGAAAAGCTTTTAAAAACTGTTCTTATTGGTATGATTGTCTATTTAGAAAAATCCAAGGAATCTACATGAAACCAATAAAACTAAGAGAACCCTGGGGAGGTTATTGAATACTAGATTCACCTACAAAAGTCAGTAGTGTTTTATCACAAAAGTCAGTAGTAGCCTGTCAGGCAGAAATAAATAATGAAATGTAATAGAAAAAAGAAGAATAACCCTCAAATTTGCAGAACAGGGGAGAAAACTTTTAAGGTATCTAGCAATTTACCTGAGAAATGCTGTGTAAAGCTTCTGTGAATACAATGTAAAATGTACTTAAAGGATATAAAAGGAAACTAACAGAGAAGTACATTATGTTTATAAATGTATGGACTCAAAATCATAAATATGTTAATTCTTACTAAATAAAAAATAGCCTGAAAATACCATAAATCAATGACAGACGTGAGAAGGTAGAATGTTATAATAAGTGAATTTGAAGATAAGTAGAAATTATTCAATCCAAAGAAAAGGGATGAGGAAAAATAGAGAAAACACAAAAATCTGTGAACAAAAATCAATCAGCTAATATAGATGTAGTAAGGAGAATAAAACTAAGAGAAAGAGAATACATAGTAAATAAAAGTATACTAAATTTGATGAAAAGCATTAGCTTATAGATTTAAGAAGATCTAAAAATCAAAATAGCTTAAACATAAGGAAAACCACATCTAGGTACATTGTAATCAAACTTCATGAGATGAATTTTTAAAAATCACCTAAGAAAACAATTTTAAAAATGATTCAGCTTCTGATTAAAATGGTATAGTAGGTAAATTCACTACTCACATCCTCCCACAACCAGATCAAAATTACAACTACAGAACAACCATCAGTCTCAACCTCCTGAAATCTAGCAGAACATAAGTCCTATAAGAAAGAATACACAGAAGCCACATCAAGACTGGTTGTAAGGGCAGAGATGTGAAATGGACTAGTACACACCCACATTAAAAATTAGAAGGAATATCGCAGGTCATCCTGAGGAGCTAGGGGTCCCATACCCACGCCAGGCCTCCTCGTCCCAGGTTCCAGTGCTGGCAGGAGAAGTCTCCATAGCTTTTGGCTTTAAAATCAGTAGAGATTATAACTGAGACAGAGGGCATCTGGAGTCCCAGGCATTTCTCTTAAAGACCTCATGCATGGCCTTACTTGGCCTTACTCACAGCTCTAGCACTGGGGCAGTAGTTTGAAAAGCACAAGGACATATAGAAAGAAACTGAATTATCTGGATTTGGAGCTAGGATTGGAGAGGCAGCTTTATTCCAGACAGAGGTATTGGCAGAGGCCACTGTTTCTTTGCTGATCCCTCCCCACAGGTTGGGTCTCCATCAACCAGGCTAACACTGTCCACCCTGCCCTGATGATTCCTTGAGACCCTGTCCCACCCAACATGGAGGCCCACTCAAGCCATTTCCTATGTCTTTTCCAGGCATGACCTGTCTTGGCTTATGCTGTGTATTCTCCTAGCATCCCTCAAAGGTTCACAAACCCCAAACAAGCAGTATCTGGCCTCAGCATGCCCTGTATCTCTTGCTAGGTGGCCCCATGCCCAGCAAAAGCAGCAGCCAACCGTGGGTTGCAGCTTGGCCTATCCTAGGCACCTTGAGGCCCAACACATGTAGTAGTGATCTGCATATTACTCTATAGCTCATGCTAGGTGACCACATGCAAGGCTTGGGTGCAGCTTACCTTGGTCCATACTTTCTAGAAGGCCTAAGAGCCAGTGCACCCACTGGACAGCTTCAGACCATGCCAGAGAAACACCCAACCATCTCCATGAGCAACACACTCAAGGGACAGACACATCAGGCACCAGAGCTCTAATGAAGCAAGTCCTTCTCAGTGGAGTCAGCCACTGCACAATAGCTCCTACCCTATAGTCTTGGCCAGTCCTCACAGCTGTTCTGCCTGGGTGTTAAACCCTCCCACTAACAAGCCAACAGCCATGAAGCCTCCACTACAACAGAAGGGAGGGTGCACAGAGCCCACATGAAAAGCACACCTTAAGCACCTGGCCCAGGTACTAGGGGAGGCTACTCCACTGGGTTCTACAGGATACCTACTACATTAGGCCACACTACCAAATCTGGGAGCTGTAGCAGCTCTACTGAATACATAGAAACAAACGCAGGAAGGCAGCCCAAATGAGGAGACAAAGAAACATGACCCAAATTAAAGTATAGAGCAAAACTCCAGAAAAAGAACTAAGTGAAATGGAGATAATCAACCTATCAGGTGCAAAGTCCAAAACACTGCCTTAAAAGGATGTTCAATGAACTTAGAGGAAGAGTAGATGAACTTAGTGATCTGCATATTACTCTATAGCTCATGCTAGGTGACCACATGCAAGGCTTGGGTGCAGCTTACCTTGGTCCATACTTTCTAGAAGGCCTAAGAGCCAGTGCACCCACTGGACAGCTTCAGACCATGCCAGAGAAACACCCAACCATCTCCATGAGCAACACACTCAAGGGACAGACACATCAGGCACCAGAGCTCTAACAAGAAGTGAAGTGAGAACTTCAACAAGATATAGGAAACAAAACTGAAATGAAGAATACATTACGGGGATTCGACAGTAGAATAGATGAAGCAGAGGATCAAATCAGCAATTTGAAAGATAAGGGAGCAGAAAACACCCAGTCGGAACAGCAAAAAGATAGAAAAAAAAGAACAGCAAAAAGAAAAAAGAATCCAAAGGAAAATGAGGATAGTTTAAGGAGCCTCTGGGACAACTTCAAGCATACTACCATTTACATCATGGGGTTTCCTGGAAAAAAGAGGGAGAGCAAGGAATTGAAAACCTATTTGAAAAAAATAATGATGGAAAACTTCCTTAATTTGGTGAGGAAAATAAACATACAAGTCCAGGAAGCACAGAGAGTCCCCAAAAAGATGGACACAAAGAGGACCATACCAAGACACATCATAATTAAAATGCAAAAGGTTAAAGGCAAAGAGATAATCTTTAAAACTGAAAGAGGTGGTATCTCATTGTAGTTTTAATTTTCATCTCTCTGATAACTAGTGATATTGAACATCTTTTCATGTGTCTCTGGACCCTTTGTATGTCCTCCTTGTAGAAGTGTCTGTTCAAGTCTTTTGCCCATTTTTTAATTGGGTTGCTTGTCTTCTTAGAGTGGAGTTGTGTGAGTTTTTTATATATTGTGGAGATTAAACCCTTGTCTGTGGTATCATTGGCAAATATGTTTTCCCATGCAGTTGGTTCTCTTTTTATTTTAATACTGTTTTCTTTAGCCATGCAGAAGCTTTTTATTTTGATGAAATTTTTATTTTGTTTATTCTTTCCTTTATGTCCCTTGCTTTAGGGGACATATCAGTGAAAATACTGCTGCATGAAATATCTGAGATTTTCCTGCCTATGTTCTCCTCTAGGACTTTAATGATGTCACAACTTACATTTAAATCTTTTACCCACCTTGAATTTATTTTTATGTATGGTGTCAGTTGGTGCTTGAGTTTGATTTTTTTTTTGCATGTAGCTGCAAACTCTCCCAACACCATTTGTTGAAGAGGCTATTTTTACTCCACTTTATGCTGCTGCCACCCCCTTTGTCAAAAATTAATTGACCATAGAGACTTGGGTTTATTTCTGGGCTCTCTGTTCTGTTACATTGGTCTATCTGTCTGTTTTTGTGCCAGTACCTGGCTGTTTTGATTATAGTGGCCTTGTAATACACTTTGGTATCAGGTATTATGATCCCTCCTACTTTGCTCTCACACCAGTCAGAATGGCCATCATAAACAAAGCAACAAACAACAAGTGTTGGAGAGGTTATGGAGAAAATGGAACCTTACTGCACTGTCGGTGGGATTGCAGACTGGTGCAACCACTATGGAAAACAGTATGGAATTTCCTCAGAAAACTAAAAACAGATCTGCTTTTTGACCCAGCAATTCCACTGCTAGAATTATATACTAAGAACCCCAAAACATCAATCCAAAAGAACCTATGCACCTCAATGTTCATAGCAGCACAATTTACAATAGCCAAGTACTAGAAGCAACCTAAGTGCCCATCAGTAAATGAATGGATCAAAAGGCTATGGTACATTTACACAGTGGAATTCTATGCAGCAGAAAGAAAAAAGGAGCTCCTACCCTTTGCAACAGCATGGATGGAACTGGAAAGCATTATGCCAAGTGAAATAAGCCAGGTGGTGAAACAAATACCATATGATCTCACCTTTAATGGGAACCTAACTAACAAAACAAACAAACAAGCAAAATATAACCAAAGACATTGAAATTGAAAACAGGCTGACAGCGACCAAAGGGGAGAGGGGAGGGAATTTCATGGGAAAAGGGTGAAAGGTTTGCAGGATCAAGTATAAAGGACACATGGACAATAAGGGGGGTGTGGAAATGGATGGAGGTGGGAAGGGCTGGGGGTGGGCTGGGATGGGAGTAAGGGGCAGAAAACTGTACTTGAACAACAATTAAAATAAAAATAAATAGATAAAAAAATAAAATAAATTAATGAAACATTTTTTTAACAAAGTAGAAAGAGAAAAGCAGTCAGTTACCTACCAGGAAGCTCCCATAAGACTGTCAGCTGATTTGTCAACAGAAACTTTGCAGGCCAGAAGGGATGGACACAATATATTCAAAGAGATGCAAAGCAAGAACCTACAACCAATATTACTCTACCCAGAAAAGCTACTCTTTAGAAGTGAAGGATAAATAAATATCTTCCCAGGCAAGAAAAATCTAAAGGAGTTCATCACCACCAGTATTGCATACATGTTAAAGGGTTTTCTTCAAGAAGAAAAAGAGAAAAAAATCAAAAAATGAGTAATAAAATGGCAATAAGCACATATCTATCAAAAATTTCCTCAAACACAAATGAATTAAATATTCCAATCAAAAGACATAAGGTAGCTGAATGAATAACAAAATAAAACCTTTACATATGTTGTCTACAAGAGATTAACTTCAGATTAAAAGACAGAGAGACTGAAATCAAAGGGATGGAAAAAGGTTTTGGGAACATGTAATGATAAAACAAGCTGGGGTAGCAATCCATATATCAGATAAAATAGACTTTAAAACAAAGACTATAACAAGAAACAGAATAGGACCCAGCAATTCCACTTCTGGGTATTTATCTCAAGAAACCCAAAACACTAAATTGGAAAGATATGCATCCATATGTTCATTGCAGCATTATTTACAATAGTCAAGATATGAAAGTAACCTAAGTGTCCATCAATACATGAGTGGATAATTAAGTGGTACGTATACACAATGAAGTATGACTGGACCATAAAAAAAAAAAAAGAATGAAATTTTGCCATATGCAACAATGTGAGTGCATTTAGAGGGCATTGTGCTGAGTGCAATAAGTCAGACAGAGAAAGACAAATGCCATGTGATTTCACTTACATGGGGAATCTAAAATACAAATAAGCAAAATAGGAACAGGCTCATTGATACAGAGAATATTTTGACAGTCACCAGATGGGAGGGAAATTGGGGGATGGGTAAAAAAGGTGAAGGGTTTAAGAAATATAAATTGTTATTTACAAAATAGTCATAGGAATATAAATTACAGCATAGGGTATATAGTCAATAATATTATAACAACTAAGTATGGTGTCAGATGAGTACTAGATGTATTGAAGTGATTGCTTTGTAAGTTGTATAAATGTCTAATCACTGGGTTGTATACCTGTAACTAATATAATATTTATGTAAACTGTAATTAAAAATAAAAAATTATTAAAATAGAAAAATTGACAACATATAAGGAAACAATGAAAAGAAAAAAGTGTTAAACAAAAATTTTACATCAAGTAAAATTATGCATCAGAAGTGAAAACAAAATAAAGACATTTTCAGGTAAATAAAAACAGAATGTGTATTTTAAAAAGTGCTTCAGGTTCAATGGAAATGACACCAGAAAGTAACTTGGATCTAAAGAAGGAAAGAGCACCAGAAATGAATAATACACGGGATGAATTTAAAAGACTATATTTTTGGATTATTTTCTAAATATTTAAAGTAAAATTTATAATAATATATTTTTAAATTTTTGGACTTATAATTTATGTAAATATAATGTATAATACCATTGCAAGATTCTATGATTTAATAGAAGTAACTTAGCATTAATTTTTCTAATATAAGTAAGTTAAAGAAGCTCATTTATCCCTAGAGAAACCTCCAAGAATAATGCAAATAAATTTAGCTTAAAAGTCAGTAAATTAAAAAAAACTTGCTGAACACACAAAAAATGACAGTGAAGAAAAATAAGATGCATGGAGAATAGATGAGACAAATAGAAAACAAATAACAAAATGGCAAACTTACATTAATACATATCATAAAATCAAACATATAGTTAAATAAATGTTAAAATTTCATAAACATGTAATCTAATACAAATAAATGAAATATTCCCATCAAAAATCCATAAATTTATGGACTGGAACAAGAAGCAGGATACTACTATCTGCCCTCTGAAAGACAGGAGCTTTAAATATAGAGACACAAGTGACTAAAAGTAAACACATACAAAAATATATACCATATAAGCAGTTAGCATAACAAAGCTGAAAAGATTATATTAAAATCAGCCACAAAAGATAATAAGAAAAAAAGAATTACAAGAAACATAGAGACATTACATATGGATAAAAAGGTTAATATGGGTGTATAATATCACCATTATAAAGGTACATATGTCTAATAACATATTTCCAAAACACATGGAACAAAAGCTGACAAACTCAGAGAAGAAATAAAGAAATAAACAAATTTTAGTTGGATATTTCAATATTTCTCTCTCAGTAATTGACAGAATAAGTAGGAAAAAAAGCAGTAAGAATATCAAAGATCTGAACAACACTCTCCCCACAACTTAACCTAATTGACATGTAGAAAGCACTCCACCCAACAACAACAAAATACACCTACTTTCAAGTGGAACATTCACCAAGATGGACATGTCAAGCTACAAAGACTGAATGAATTTAGAAGAAATTAAAACATGTAGAATATATTTTATGATCACAGCATGACTAAATAAGAAATCAATAATTGAAATATATCTGAAAATCTCCCAAATAACTAATGGATAAAGGAGGTAATCACAAGATAAATTGAAAAGTAATTTGAATTGAATATAAATAAAAACAACATGTCAAAACTTGTGGTATCCAGTTAGGCTAATACTTAGGGGACAATTTTAATTGCCTCTATTAGAAAATAAGAAAAGTATAAAATTTATGATTTAAACTTCCATCTTTAAAATTGAAACATAAGAGCAAAGTCAGCTAAAAGAAAATGTAAGGAAAAATAATGACAAGAACAGAAAGGAATGAAATAGAAAATAATGCTTAAAAAGACCAAAAACTGATATTTTAAAAATATCAATAAAACTGAAGTAATAATTAAAAACAAAAAACACAGGGAAACAATGTTACAAAAGAAAGAGGGATGTCACACACATTAAAAGGATAATAAAGTCATAAATATTCTGAACATAGTTCAATACATCTTACAACTTAAAATGGAAAAAATCCATGAGAGATGTCTATTGCAAAAATTCAGTCAAAATAGATTTTTTAAAAAATAGAATAGCCCTATGCCAATTAAGGAAAATGAATTCTTAATTTAAAATTTTCCCACAAACAAATTGTCATTGTAATATTTCAAGAAATATTAACTGATGTATTCTAGCAAAAATTTAAAAAGAAATACCAATTCTTATACATAATCTTAGAAAATAGAGGAGAAAGAATTATTTCCCAACTCATTTGATAAGTCCAAGTCCCAATTACCCTTATTCCAAAATCATCAGACAAGAAGAGGATACCCTCATGAACGTAGATGCAAAATCCTTAACAAAATATTACCAAATAGAATTCAGCAATATAATTAAAAAACAAATATAATTTATTATGATCAAGTTGGTTCTATCCCATAATGCAAAGTTAATTTTACATCAGAAATGAGAAGAGTAGTCAAGAAACAAGTATAAAGGACACATAGACAAAACCAAAGCAGGGTTAGGATCTAGGGTGAACAGTGGGGGTGGGTGGGGTGGGGGGTAGTTGGGGGGGAAATAGAGACAATTCTACTTGAACAGCAATTTAAACAAAGAAAATTGAAAACATTCAGCATCTTTTTATGATAACTCAGCACACTAGGAGGAGAAGGGAATTTCTTTAAATCCTAAGAGTACCTACAAAAACAAAACAAACAAAACCCTTTAGCTGATATCCTATTTAGTGGTAAATGACTGCATGCTTTGGCTATGAGATCAAAAACAAGGCAAGGATGCTTACTCTAACCACTTTTATTCAACATTGCACTTGAGTTGCCTTTATTGTAATGAGACAGTGGGGAAAAGACAATCACATTGGAAAGGAAGAAGTAAACTGTCCCTATTTGCCACATGATTTTGGCATAGAAAAAACCCTAAGGACTTTAAAATGAATATTCATCACATCATGGTTCATAATTCCAAACTAGAAACAATCTAATGTCCATCAGCTGATAAATGGATAAACAATTTGTGGTATATTAATGCAATGGAACACTAACAATGAAAAGGAGCACTATTATTTGCATTTGGACCTTCAGTATGGACTCCCCTTATTGCTACTTAATGAGTCAGCTGCATGTACTAGACTGTCCCCTATATCAAAAACCTCTAGAAGAGGGATCGTCAGACTTGTTCTGTTAAGGAGATGCAGCAAATGTGTTTGGCTTTAGGGACCAATACTAGATCTCTTGCAACTATTCAACTCTGCCATTGCAACACAAAAGCAGCCAGACAGTACTTACACAAATGATTGTGCTGTGGTCCAATAAAACTGTATTTTCAAAACAGGTGTCACCTCACATTCATTAGTCTGGCTGCTATAACATAAAAAACAAAAACAGCAGAAAACAATGAGTTGGTCAGAATGTAAAGAAATTGGATTCCTTGTACACTGATAGTGGGAATGTAAAATGGTGCAGCCCCTACGGAAAATAGTATGGCTTTCCTCAAAAAATTAAAAATAGAACTACCATACAATCCAGAAATCCCACTTCTGAGCATATACCAAGAAGAATTTAAAGTAGTGACTAAAACAGATATTTGCACACCCACATTCATAGCGGCATTATTTACAAGTGCCAAAAGGTAGAAGAAACCTAAAAGTCCATCAATATGGCACTTGCATAAACAAAATGTGGTCTATACACACAATAGACCACAATAGAATATTATTTAGCTTTAAAAAGAAGGGAATTCTGACACATCCCACAACATGGATGAACATTGAGGACATTATGCTAAGTGAAATAAGCTAATCACAAAAGGACAGTTACTGTATGATTTCACTTCTATGAGGTACCCAGACTAGCCCAATTCATGGAAACAGAAAGTAGAATGGTGGTTGCTAGAGACTGAGAAGAGGGGGAAATGGGTCCATGGGAAATGGGAAATTGTTGTTTAATGGGTCCAGAACTTCAGTTTTGCAAGATAAAATTGTTCTGGAAATTGGTTGCGTAACAGTGTGAGTGTACTTAAAACTACTGAACTATACAGTTAAAAATGGTTAAGATGGTCCTGGCTAGTGTGTTTCAGTGGACTGAGCACTGAACTGTGAACTAAAAGGTCACTGGTATGACTCCCAGTCAGGGCACATGCCTGAATTGTGGGTCAGGTCCCCAGTGGCGGGTGTGCAAGAGGCAAACGATAGGTGTTTCATACATCAATGTTTCTCTCCCCCTTTTCCTCCCTCCCTTCCTTTCTCTCTAAAAAATAAAAATATTTTTAAAAATTGTTAAGATGGTAAATTGTACGTTATGTGTCTTTTACACAATTTTAAAAAGTAACGTAAGCATATTAAAATTTTTTGAATGTTCAGACAAAAAATAATCTATAAATACATTTAACAGTAGTTCTTTATCTAAAAGATCAGAGTGAATATTTATACTTTAGGAAAGAAAAAAATAGCCAATATGAGTAAGTTTCATGAAGAAATTACTGCTTTTACATACTGTTGGTATAAAGACTAAAATTGGATACATTAATTTCTATTAAAATAATTTGAGCAAAATTATGTATGTGTACAATTATATTCAATGTTGCCTCGGTTATAATAATAAAATATTGGAAATAAATATCTAATAAAAAGAAAATGATTAAATGTGGTATACCAGGTTTGGCCCACAGGTTTGTGGACACTGTTCTAGAAGACAAGGGTTAATATCATATTTGGGCTTCACAAAGCTACAGTGCTGGACTAATTGGGGTCATGAAGAACTTCCAGAATGCTGGGACAAAGGGCAGAGATGCTAGAAGTGAACATGATTGATATATACCCTGCCCTAAGCAGATGTGTGAGAGGTTAATGGAAGAGGCATAGGTTCTTCCCAAATTTTGCAGACTTTTCTCTAGGAAAGATAAAAACCTGACTGAAACCAGTTTACAGTCTGTCTAAGAAAGCTGATGGCAAGCTTTTTGCTTGGTTTTTGTAGTGACTTGCATGCCTCAGCTACTTACATAGATCTAGGCTCCTAGTAAGTCAACCTGGCTGTTTGTGCTGCTGTGGAGGATTATTACTGATGAATTGGTGGTCACTGGTCCACATTCAGTTGCAGGGCCGAAGTGCTACAAAGTACTCAAAGGGAGACACTGTGAAACACCCAGAGTGTGGGCAGGCATGAGAACGAAAGAGGGGCAAAAGAAAGAACCACTGGAACTTTCCCTCTTCTAGAGAAAGGAGAACAAATAACTAATGAGGGATGTGCAAGTCAGGCAGTCAGAGACGAGAGGGAAAGGATTTCCTTTCCATTATTTCCATGGTGGTAAGTCCAGAGAACATAACTTCCAAAATGAAATGCTATTAGAAATTATATTGCCCTGAAGCCATCACAGGTGTGTCAGATTTATTGTAACTTTGTTGACAAATGCATATTTTATAAAGAATTTTATATATGTTCATTTATAAAGAACATATTATATATGAAGTTGGATCTCCTTCATTATTGAAAAATGCACTTTTTGCACAATTTTTTTAATTAAAGATTTCTTTTTATTTATTTATTTTTAGAGAGGGAAGGGAGGGAGAAAGAGGGAGAGAGAGAAACATCAATGTGTGGTTGCTGGGGGTCATGGCCTGCAACCCAGGCATGTACCCTGACTGGGAATCGAACCTGCGACACTTTGGTTCGCAGCCCACGCTCAATCCACTGAGCTACACCAGCCAGAGCACTTTTTGCACAATTTAAAAGGTGTATGGACCATGAGATAAAGGAACATTTTGTGGCCACTCTCATGGGGATCAGTCAGGGCCTAGAACAAGAACTGAGGAAAGGTCAAGGTGACTTAATGAGAATTTCTGCAGCTCCCACGCCTGAAGCTGGTTCTAGGGACGCCCCTCCAAGTGTAAAGTCAAACTGATGTTTCTCAGTGGTCAAGCTTCTATTGATAAAGTAGATGCATCTCTCCAGGATTCTTTAGTCTTTCCAGGGTAATCAGTGTCAGTTTCCCATCTACCCCACACCCCATGATGGATCACACAGCCTGGTTTATGGGGAAACATTTCTCTAATTGCGCACTGCTTCTCCAGGCCATGAGTCCCTTCCCAGGCTGTGTTGTATCACCACCAACACAAGTCCTGGCTGAGGCTGCACCACAGAAACTGCAACCCCTCATGGTTCTCTCCGCAGTAGTTTCTGCAGTGGGGAATTGAGGGTGGCAGCAGCATGGGGCAAGCCTTAAACATGGAACCCACCTCCTGAAATGGCCTTTGGATATATTCACTTGACTAGCCTGTAAGCTAAAGTTATTCAAACATTCATCTAAGATGTTGCTGTGCAGGTATTTTGTACATGTGACTCAAGTCCATAATAAATGGACTTCAAGTGAAGATAATTAGCAAATATCATCTGGACTGGCCTGATGTAGTCAGCTGAAAGACTTTAAGAGAAGAGCCAAGGCTTCCCTGAAGAAGATGAAACTCCATGTGTGGACACCCACAAGGCCCAGACTTCAGCTGCCCTTTCTGACAGCTGCCCAAAGGAGGTCACCCTTCCCTAGCCAGCCCCACAGTGGTGGACTCCGATTCCTTTTCATCTTTTAATGAAAAGTCCTACAGTTCTGCTACTCCATTTGAACCCTGTCTGACACACCAGCACTTCCTCATTTCTCTCTTTATACCATGCATAGAAATCTTTATTGAACTGGGAAAAATATAACTGTGAAAGAATTGTGAATCCTGTTTACATAGTCCAAGAGAGAAACTTACCTTTCTCTTTTGTCCCTAGGATTTTCCCTTCCCTTAAATAGTACCTTTTTCTTCAGATACCACAATTTGTACTTCTACCCACTTTTGAAAAGAATTAAACACGAACGCACTTTTCTAAAGACAAACAGTAATTCGCTGAGACAGTGCCAGCTAAACTCAAAAAGAAAAATATCCCAACTGCCTCATTGTTACATGGCAGAATAAGATCTGGCCACCAGCTACTATACACAACCATAAAACAGATCAGCAAATCTAGTAGTATGTAGTCAGTTTATTAGTGGCCCATTCCCATGGAAGAGAACAGGACTGGGTAGAGTAGGGAGTGAAAGGCAAAGTTTCAGGGCAAAGCAGGGTGAGAAAAGCAAGAGAGGCTAAAGATTAGGGTGGCAAGCCCCTGGGCAGCCTGAGGCCAGGTGGCCAGAGGCCCTGTGGCCCGAGAGCCAAGAGCACCCTGAGCCCCCTAGAGAGAGAGCGAGTCCTTTGTTCTCAGAACTTATGTAGTTGGTGGGATAGGAAGAAAAAAGTCATATATTGATTAACAGGTAAATGTGGTGCCAGCTTTCCTGGGGAAATGTGACTACCCAAACTTAGGGATGAATGGGGGTCTGTCAGCCGGAATTCTTATCTTGCTCTACACTCTACTTGGTCATCCTGTTGTAAAACAAATACGTGACAGGAGGCAGTTAATTAAAATTGGGGGACTTTCCTTTTTTCTTGCTAACATAGTGTTCCTTGTGATGTTGGAACACCTGGCAATATTATCAGACCAGGCTCAGGACTGCTGAGTTAACATGTGAGACTTGTCTCCTTCCTCCTTCCTGCCTCTGTTTACTATTTATTCTACCTAATTGGCAAAAGATGTTTCCTGGCAACCAGGGTGCTAAATGCTGGCTAGTGACAGTATTGCAGTCTCAGAGTTCTTCCTATGCTATCTCCTGCCTCAAAAGCACCCCACCTGAGCCCATCTCTGGTGAGGTGTGCATCCCACAAGAGCCTACTCCAGGCCATGGGAATAGGACAAGGCAAGAGCTTTATGTGGGGCCCAGAATCCTGTGGACCTGCCACCAGCAGGGCACATGTTCTGTGCATGGTACTCTGCCTCCACAGGCTAGATCCCTACCACCCATGAAAGCAAGGGGAATTCAAAAAGAACATCTGAGCATGTTGATGGGAGAGACCTGGTTCTTCTTGCTGATGCATGTAAAGAATTACAGATTGGCAAATCTATTAGCATGTGATCAGTTTATTAGTGACCCATTCTCATGGAAACGAGCAGGACTGGGTAGAGTAGGGGGTAAAAGGCAAAATTTCAGGACAAAGCAGGACAGCAAAAGTAAGAGCAGCTGAAGACCAGAGTAGCAAGCCCCCAGGGGGGCCTGAAGTCAGGTGGCCCCGAGGCCTTGTAGCCCTAGAGCCTAGAGCTCCCAGAGCCCCTGAGAGAGGGAGAGAGTCCTTTCTTCCAAGGACTTATATAGTTGGTGGGATAGGAGGGGAAAAAGTTACATATTGATTAATGGATAAATGTGGTGCCAGCTTTCCTGGGGGAATGTGGCTACCCAAACTTAGGTATGTGTGGGGCGTCTGTTAGCCTGAATCCTTATCTTGCTCCAGACTCCATTTGTTCATCTTGCTGTAAAACAAATATGTGACAGGAGGCAGTTAATTAAAATTGAGGCATTTTCCAAAGTTATTTATGAGCTCTATCTGTAAGCATCAGGGATTCTTTCATAAAACAGTGACCAGAAGTAGACAATTAACCAAAGTTGTTTTATGGGCTTCTTCTTTGGGCACTATGAACCCTCACCCACATCCAAGGCCTTGGGATGAAAGCACAGCTTCAAGGCTTTTTTCCCCAGATACTGGGAATGCTACATAGAATTTCAAGAACTTCCCTTCTTTCTTGCTAACATAGTGCCTCTTGTGATGTTGGAACACCTGGCAATATTATCCGACCAGGCTCAGGACTTCTGAATTAGCATGTGAGACCTGTCTCCTTTCTCCTCCCTGCCTTGGTTTACTATTTAATCTACCTAATTGGTAAAAGGCGTTTCCTGTCAATCAGGATGCTAGATGCTGGACAGTAACAGTATTGCAGTCTCAGAGTCCTTCCAGTGCTGTCTCCTGCCTCAAGCAGGGCCCAGAGTCTGCTGAATCCTGCAAATACTCCATGCCCTATCTGGACCAGGGGAGAGGAAAAAAGAGTGAGTTTCTGCGCTTCCACCATTTAAAATCTTTCCCCCCAAATCCCCTGTCTTTGGGAATGTCCAAATGCCCAGCCAATTCCAGGTCAACATCCATCTTGTCCATCAGACTGCACAGTATCTGTGCCCCTCCTCTGGCCACCATCATCAAAAAGGGGGTAGAAGGGTTTTACATGTGTTGTGACCTTTTCAACCCACAGAGCCTGTGCAGACTCTGTGCAAGCAGTGCCAAGATCTGTATTAGGTGCTTACTGTTGCTGTAACAGGGTGCAGCCAGGGCCTCCCAAAGAGGGATTTGTAATGGGGTCCAGAACTCAGGGTGTTCAGGAAATATTAAAAATATAGGATGTTCTCACCCGCACAAGTCTGAACTGGGGCATTTGGAAACATGGAGCAGGGCCATTGAGTTATTTTGCATATCAACAGTTTTGCAAATAACCTCTAGAATGATCATTTAACATACCTATAATTTTTGACTGGTTTCATGGATATGTTAAATGGCTGTGGCTGTGCTTTGAGCCAGGGAGATGGGAGTGACTTCCACCCAGGATGTAAGTAGGAGGCAACTCCTCCCCCTGGTTTCAGCGCCCGCATGAGAGATTGGAGATAAATGGCCCCACACCACAGGGCCACGCCTGCCCAGACTTACCATGGTAGCCCAGAAAAGCTGAAGAAATATGGGAATGCTAGCAGGTGTAGCCGATTGTGGGAGGAGTCAGAAATGGGGATGGAGAGGAAGATTGGCACTGGGATTTAAACCCAGATGTGGCAGCCATGACAAGAAGAACCATGCGGCTTTGGGGCCCCATTTTCCATGCAGTTTAGGAAGCTGGAAAGCAAAATGTAGCAGTGTTACAGAACGGAACAAGGGGGGCCTGGGACAATATACTATTATTTAAAAGGCCCCCAGGTCCGTCATGTCCGCCGCCCGAGGAAAGACATCTCTCAATGTCAGAGATTCGTGAAAAGGAAAGGAAATGTTTATTTAATGCTATACAAACTTAAAGTAGTGACCTAATGTCTTTATCAAAAATCCCAAAGTCCCCCAAAACACCCACAAACAGACACAGTCCTTCCTTCCCCCTTTGCCCAGTTCAGAGTACCGTATCTCAGGGAAGGAAAACGAAGTCCATGGCTCAGACAGTCCTCTGGTTCTTAGTCCTCCTTATCGACTGGGAGACCTCCCTGGGTTCCCGGCACCCTCGGCTGAGTCGCCAGGATCTCTGCTAAAACGAGGTGGTGGTTCCCCCTTCTAAAGCTGCGGGGGTCCCCGCTCTGTCCAGGCCTCGTGGTTCTCCTCCTCAGGGCTGAGGGAAGGGGAGAGTCCCCACTCTGACAAAGCCGCGTGGTTCTCTCTCCTAAAGCAGCACAGTTCTCCCTCAATGGCTGAGGTCCTCCCTATTCTGCTAAAGCCACATGGTTCTCTCTCTCAGGGCTGCAGGAAGGGGAGAGTCCCCACTCTGCCAAAGCCACATGGTTCTCTCTGGGATGCAGGAGTCTCCACTCTGTCAAAGCCGCGTGGTTCTCTCTTCTAAAGCAGCACGGTTCTCTTTTCTAATGGCTGCGGGAAGGGAGAGTCCTCACTCTGCCAAAGCCGCGTGGTTCTCTTTCTCAATGGCCGCCAAGTCTGGGTTTTAAATCCCCATGGCCAATCTTCCTCTGCAGCCTCATTTCCGACTCCTCCCACACTCGGCTTCACATGCCAGAACTCGTATCCTTCCAGCTTTACTGGGCTGCCATCTTGAGTCTGGGCAGGTGTGGCCCCATGTCCTGGAGCCAATCTTCTCCGAGCTCCCACGCAGGCGCTGTAGCTTGGGGGGGATCTGCCCCCAGTCACGTGTTGGTGGGGAAGTTACTTCCATTCCCCTGGCTCAGAGATGATCACAGCTATTTAACATATCCATACAACCAGCCAAAGGCTATAGATATGTTAAATGACCACGCCAGAGGGTAGCTGCAAGGCTGTTGCTATGCAAAACAGATCTCAATGGCCTTGCTCCATTTGTCCCTTCCCCCAACCCACACCCTGGGTGGGGGGTTGGAGACATCTTAAATCTCCTGGACACCTTAAGTTCTGGACCCCATTTCAAATGCTCATTTGGGGTCCCCCTTCTTGGCTGCACCCTGTAACAGCAGCAATACAGAGCTCTGTCTTCATTTGGAAGAACACAGGAGAAACCTTGCAGGGAAGGAAAGGTGTGAAAGGACTCTTGCTAGTGAGCCATGAGAAGGTGCCATGTGGGTTTGGATTGAGAACTGGAGATCCCAGCAACACAGCTGATGGTGCTGAGAATCACCATAGGCCTGCCAACTGAACACGGATTACTGGGAAGAACCAGGGGCTGCCTGAGCCACAGACTTCTATTTCTTTTCCTGAGATACAGTAACCCGGACTAGGCAAAGCGGGTAAGAAAGAACTGTGTGTGTTTGTGGGTGTTTTAAGGGACTTTGGGATTTTAACGAAGACATTAAAACATTATTCTAAGTCTGTATAACTTCTTGAATAAATAATTCATTTCCTTTTCATCAATCTCTGTCATTGAGACCTATATATAATTCCCTGATGGTGGGCAAGTCAAATCTAGTACAGGGGGACCCCGAGAGAAGGGGTGTCTATTTGGTAGAAGTATATCTTCCCACCCCCCGCCCCCCACAGGTCTGTTCTGTAACATTGCCTCAGGAGTATGGAATCACACACCAGCTCTGGTTTTGATCCTGGGCTGCTTCCAGCTTTCCCCAACAACTCTCAGGGGTCCCTCCCTTCTTTCACCAGCTACTGCTTCAATTTGCCACTTGGGGTTCCTCCAACCCCTCCCTTCTCTGGGGAGGTGCAGCCTCTCATGCCACTTTGGGGTTTCTCCCCACGCCCCAGTGATCTGGCCAGACCTCCCTGTCACATCATGATTCACAGGGTCATCCCAGCTCACAGTGGAATAAGTATTAATATGCAGTTTTTAATTCTCACCCAAGGATATGTTTATTGATTTTAGAGGGAGAGGGAGAAAGAGAGAGACAACAATCAATTGTCTCCTGTATACCTCCCAATTTAGGATTGAATCTGCAACATTTTGGTGTATGAGACAATGCTCCAGCCAACGGAGCCACGCAGCTAGGGCTTAAATATGCATTTTTAGTGTTAGTTTCTTTCCTTAACCCTCACCCTTTTCAGACAACTTTCAGGTTATGTGTCCTCTCACTTCTAAAGAATAAAATGATCCATGTACCTCCAATGGGCTCTTTCCCTAGCTGCCACAGATGAGACTGGCTTTTTAATCACCATGACAGCAGCCTTTGTGAGTGTGTGGAAATGGGCCAGGCCTTTTCAGAGCCATCTTGGCTCGGAACCTGGGAAGAGGGAGAGTCCATCTCCATTTGACATGGGACATACTGGAGATTTTGTTCACAGTCATGACACATAATTTTAATTCCTTTACTCCCACACTGAGCAAGAAACATGTCACCTTCACAGCAATTAATAGTCCCTTTTTTCTCTTGCTACTTCAGTCTGAACTACTTGCTTAACCATTAAGTCTAGCCAGGTAGTTCTAAGATCCCACATAGGTGGCTTCATGTTGAATCAGTTATTTATGCATCTCCCTGACATCTACCAGTGTCACTTCCTCCATGAAGGAAGTCTGCAAGGCACGAGAGTGGCCCTGCAGTCCTTGGAGTCCTTGATGCCCACAGGCTTATGGGTCCTGAGGGCTTTGCAGAGAGGCCCCTTAACTCAGAAAGTCTTTCTTGTCACTCTGTCATCTACAAACCACTGAAATGCTATCTTAAACTCAGTGATGACAAACACTAAAACCACAGAGCAGACTTCTTGTTTTTGTTTTGTTTGAGTTCATCCTCTAACCAGGACTCAGATATAAACCTAGGAAAGACAAGGCCATGGACAAATCCATAAGAGCTACTTTGTTCTACTAGAGCTGCCCTCTGAGTATCTCCCACCAGAAAGCCCTTAGGCAGGTAATAACTATAAACCACTGGACAAAATACTAGAGGAGAAAGAAGGAAAGGGAGGGTAAGGGAGATAAGGGAATGAAGGAAGAAGGAAGGAAAGAAAGGGAGAGAGAAAGATTTGCCCAAGGGCACTTGAATGGAAAGACAAAGTGTAAGCTCCAGTTTTAATGACTTCTAGCCTGAGGTCAGAGCACAGACCAAATCTGTCTTTCTGACAGGAAGAAATAGAGGACATCGTTCAGTGTTACTAGTGAGTACAGCGAGTAAGAGGATCCTGGAAAAGAGAGAACCAGACAGGTGCATATGAAATTATCTGGTCACTCAAACTAAGCAAGAGGAGAGGGAACAAGTAGCCTACTTAAAGAGGAAAGAATTAAACTGAGATTGGAGCTGCTGTCCCAGAGACAGAGTTTGAAGTCTGACACCAACCAAATTAATTTTGATAAAATATCACATTCATTGGAGAAATATGTCAGAATTTAAGTCTCCACAGCAGAACATTCACACTGATCAGAACACAAATATGTGACATATAAAGAAACTAGAAAGTGTGACATCATCTTAAGAGAAAAAACAGACAGTGAAGACTACCCTGATATGACCCAGATGTTGAAATTAGCAGACAAGAACTTAAAAACAACTAGTATAACTATGAGCAAAAAATAACAATCTCCTAGCAAATAAAAAGAAGAATTCTCACCAGAGGAATAGTAAATATTAAAAAATCCAAGCGGTAATGATAGGGGCTTAAGACTTGGGAAAATTTAGCTTAAGGTAAATAGTCATAAATCTAGCAAGTAATGTGTATGTTAAGTTTTTGTTTCAGTAACTACAGATAAGGCCTATCTTGGCGCCTAAGAGTAAGCAGATGACCTCTTGGAGACGTCTGTACCAGGAAGAAGCAAGCGACTGCCCTTGCCCCTTAGAGGCAACTGTTGAATTTCAAAGGCTTTTGCTGACACCTTGTTTGCCCTCCCCCAACCCCCCTTATAAAAGATCTGGCTGGGAAAGAGAGAGTGAGATGGTTTGTTAGGGTATGAACCCGCCATCTTCTTGGATCGCCGGCCATCTGAATAAAGCATCTATAAAAGATTCAATCACTGTCATTGCTTATTGGATTTGGTAGTGACAGGCAGCCCAAACGCCGGTGTCTTTTCCGGTTACAGTAATTCTTAAACTCAAAAATCTTATACCTAAAGTAAAAAATGGAAATCTTTATCAGCTTAATGGAAATGACAGAGAAAACAGTCAGTGAACTTGAAGAATAATTGGTAGAAATTATCCAATCTGCAGAAGAGAGAAAATGAATATGGAAAGACATTAACAACCTAGATAAAATGAGTAAATTCCTTGAAAAATAAAGCTTAGCAAAACTGGTGGGAGGGTAGCAGACAAACAAATACATGCATTATAAAGTGTGGTTCATGGGTGTTAGAAACAAGGACAGTTAGCTTCTTAGGAAGGACAGAGGGCTTCAGCAGCTCAAGTCCTTCCACTAACCCCCCTTCCTTTCTGCTGCCTTATTCCCCCAAAGACTTTTCTGTTCACATCCTCTTAATTCTTGAGGTTTAGTCCAAATTTTTAAGGCATGAGGTCTTCTTTCATGATGCTGTTTTATTTTCTTTTGAATTCTAAGCTGATTATGTTTAAAATATCTATAAGATGGATAAGGGACAGGTAAATGGAAACCTACTAAATCTCAACTTAGTGCGAGCTTCAAAATAAAAATAAGACTGTCTGGATAAATTGAATTAAACTCTCTCCCTGTAACTCTGTTTTTATACCTCTTCACAATCCATCTAACTAACTTTGTAGATTCTGCTGGTAACTCTGTAAGCTGTGATGATAATTCTTTAGGTTGTGCTGCTCACTTTGTAGGTTATGATGGCAAAGAGGTTGCAAATTACATGAAGGAAAGGGAGAAAATGGTGACCAAACCTCTCAGTCCACTACTCCACACATTCTCTTTAGCAGACCTACCAGGATTCTGCACTTTTGAGTTTCCCCAGTGCCTTGCTCACCCTCATCCCAAGGAATTGAGCCAATGAACACTTCTGTCCACAGCCTCTTGCCTGCCAGTTCAGGCATCTGACTATCTTTTCACTTCCTCAAGGAATAAAAATGGGCTGGCACATTGGCTTAAAGTTATTAAAAATTTTAAGGGTATTTTTTTCACTTAGTTTTTTCATCCATTGATTTTAGAGAGAGAGAAACATCAATCCTTGTTGTACCATTTATTTACGCATTCATTGGTTGATTTTTTGTTTGTGCCCTTATCAGGGATGAAACCTACAATCTTGGCATATTGGGATGACGCTCTAACCAATTTACCTACTCATCCAGGGCAAGTATTCTTTTTCTTTATGCTAGAAGACAGAGGTATATTCCCTGCATTTTGGGATCACATGCTTCTCTCTGATAAAATACAAATGTAATTAATGCTTTGCTCTTTAATTTGAGGCTATACAGATACATGTATTTCCATTTCAGTAGGTTTAGTTGTTTGTGTTGATTTGACAGTTCTCCTTCCACTAACCAGAATATTAGTTGCCAAAACAGAGAGGGCAGAAGTAAGAAGAGGGGGAAGGATGGAGAGAAAGAAAAGGAACACAAGAAAGAAAACAAGAAATGAAAGAAAGAGAAAATGGGGATGGGAAAGAAGAGAGGGAAGGAAAGGGGAAAGACAGGAAGGAATAAAAAGGTGAAGAGAAGCATAGAAAAAAGATGGAAGGGAGGCAAGAAAAAGAAAGGAAAGAAAAGAGAAAAACAGAAATCTTGGTTGATTTTGATATTCCAGGACTCTTAACTTGCTATCTGGTCCTGGGTTCTCAATTTTAAGTCCCCCATGCAGCTGCGACACCTGTCCTGTGGTCAGTTTTATCCCCACTGGGGTGATAAAAGTTCGGAAGAGTAATTTGCAATGTGTTAAAGGCCTTATACTCTCTTCATTACCTTCATATGTCTCTCCCATATTTGAGTCTCTGGGTTTATACATAATCCACAACACTTTTCCAGCTATTAATAATGTTTTTTTAAGCCAAAGTCAGAATTTACCATCAAAATACTTTTTAGGCATGAAAGAAAAATTCATTGATTTGCTTTGGTATTAGTCCAAACTGCTTTTGCTGCATATCATAACTCAAGTTATTTTGCCTTGAGTTTGAAAAGAATTTTCTGTTTTCAAAAATTTGCCAAATTCTCTGTGGTAAAGTGATAGGGAAGTTTACATGTCGATCATGGGGTGATTTTCTGAGATGTTCAGTTAAGTCCCAAAGTGATGGCCAGAGATGAGGAAGAACTTACTGATTTCCAGCATTTATCAAGAGTCAGCTGCATAGTTTTCAGTGTTTTACATAGCTGATGACATGGCTGACAGGGGCACCTTCCAGTCAGGGTATTGTTTCATCATTTGCTTCCCTAGTGAGGAGATTCAGCGTGAAGCTGAAGCCATTTACATGGTGGGCCATACAGAGCTATCTGTGGTGCTAAGGCCCAGCAGAACTGCAAACCCCCACTACCACCCATGCCTACCCCAACTTCACTCTCTCTACATCTGCTCCCCCCGCCCCAGGCCCACAGCCAGGCTTGTTGACCTCCTTTGCCCCAGGGACTACAAACCAATCCTGAAATGAAATCAAAAGAACTTGCCCCACTGTCCTGTCATAAGGCCAGGTCTTGTATCAAGACCCTGTGTGGGAGGGAAGAGAAGAATTTCCTGCCGCCTTAACAGGACACTGGTACTTCACAGATGAGTAGTTATGAGCATTGCTTAGCCTCAATCTCAACACTGATTCAAATAGAAATAATATTTATTATTTTGAAAATATGTTAAACAAGACAATGTTTTTAAGTGATGATCCTTTTTCCTTTTCCTCTCCCTCCCCCTCCCATCTTCCCAGAGTAAAAAAAGACTGAATAGTACCTGAAAAGTTGTAGATGAGAACACAGAGGATGTGCCTGCAACCATTAGATGTTCACCAGAACTTTTCCTCTCTCATAGGCTGACCCAGGAGTCAAGGCCTTAGAACCAGTACCTGAGCTCCTGCATGGCACCCTGGCATCCCTGGAAATGCTGCCCTGGCAGGTCATGCATGCCTGCTGACCACACTCCCAGTTCCCTGCCCCTTCCTGCCCATGGGGCTCCCATGTTCCAGCCCCTAAGCCCTGAGTGTGCTCTGGCTCCTGACGCTGGGTTTTCACCCTGACCCCTAATCCATAATCCTATTCCAGGAAGAGGCTTAACTTTATTTTTATCATAGTCCAGCCTGAGCAACCATGTGCTTGCCAGTCCCTATCCATTGGGACATCCTATGCCCTGGCTGGACTCTTCATGGATGGCATCAGGTCTTAGGTTATGAATGTGGTACCATGCTCGGGCTGCCCATAAAGAAAAAGGAAATAATTCATCTTCAGGTTGAGAGACAGAGCTAGTATGAAATTTCTATATGGAGTGGTCTCTGGCCAGGCCTCCAAAATAACCCAGAGGTGTTTTCTATACATACCACTAGTGAAGTAGCTGTGTCTGCATTCTCATCCTGGCCAATTCCCTTGGAGAAAAGACATCTGTTCCCCATTTGCATCAGTTCCCCTGGTTGGGTCCTACCAACAAGCAATGAAACCAGAGAAACAGCAGAAGAACGGGGCAGGGGGCATGTGAAGAGGTCCATGAAAAAATCCATGGATTCCTTTGTGGACTCCAAACAAGTGGATTTTCTCCTTTGGAGCCCAGAGATGCAATGCAGAACCCAAATAGCTCACCTATAGCTAGGGCAGAGAGCAGAGCCCATGTGCTTGACTGGCTCCTGGAGGAATCAACACAAGCAGGGTTTTTCTCAGTGTTTACAGGGTGGAACAGTCAAGGAAACATACACTAATCTTGGAGGGCTGAAGGAGTAATGATTCTTCCACAGGCTATTCTTCTCATCCATTTCTAGCTCCAGTTTATTTCTGTGGTATGGTTACTAGGATCAAAACTATAAGGAGTGGTCTGATGTCCAGCTCATATGAGAGGGTAAGGTAAGGGGAGGTCTCAACCTCACCTCACCCTGTAGTAGCCATGCTCTCCTATAAGCTGACCTTTCATTTTCCCATTGAAAGGGAAACCTACCCTCCCCCCTACCCCCTCTCTCTGGGCTGGACTTAGTAATTTGCTTTACCAATAGTATGAGAAAGAAATAACACTGTGTGACTTTTGAGCTTAAGTTAATAAGCTTTACAGCTCCCACGTGAGTCTTCTGGAATGTTTGTTCTTAGGACGCTTCTCTTGGAACACAGCTGCCTGATATAGAAAGCCCAGCCATGTGGCGAGGCCTGTGTAGGTGCTCCAGGTGATAACTGCAGCTGAGTCCCTAGCCAATATGAGAATCACCTGCCAGAGAAAGAGGGCACTTTTTTTCCGATATTCAGCCAATTAAGCCTTTATCTGACTCCCACCTCAGCCTCCTTCTAGCTGCAACCCCAGACACCCTCACATCACCTTGTTGAGTCCGGTCAATCCACAGAACCAGCAGAGACAGCAACAGAGTGCCGGATTAATAAACCTGTAAATTTTGTGGTGCATTGTTACACAGAAATGGACAAGGAAAACATACATTCACCCCCAACTCTGTGGTCTTATTGAGGCTGGCTGGTTCAGAAGCAGCATATTCTGACCAACTGAGGAGCACTTCCTGCCAAAATACCCCCTTTCTGCCCACCTACAGGTAGGACAGTCTTACTTTTATTCCAATTCTATTCTGTCTGGAAAGTTTTGCTCTGCTAGCTTTGCAATACACTGCAGGCAGGAGCCCCCAGCAGGCACTGAACCAGAACGACAGCAAATTCCTCCAGGGTCATCTGAGGTGACTGAAGCAGCTTTCTATTGAGTTCACACATTTGTTCTGTCCTGTAGGCCTCTCTCTGGGTTCCCTTCCTTTGTTTGACTAGGGCCCCAGCTACCCAAGGACAGGGTGGACCCCAGGTTCAGGACTGCTACCAGGTCAGCCAATCTACTTGAATCAAACTGCCCACTCTTACTGACATTTGAACATATGGTACTTTGCAGTATTTTCTCACTAGAGTTCAAGGACAATGAGTCAAACTTCTGAAACAACTCTGGAAATACTGACAGCCAAGTACTATTGAGACAATGGAATAAAATTCCCATAGGGTTCAAGGACACAGCTGGTAGAGGAACTCAGAGCAGAAGTTAGGTTTTTGTACCTCAGTGTATATAGGAAATACTAGCTCCTCTGCTGCACACACAGAAGCAGTGTTCAGGAGCAAACAGGTCTTCAAAGGTAACACTGCCCTCCCCACATAAGTCTTGAGTAATACTTAAAAATGAGTAATAATCAGAAAGAACCACTTGTACATATTTTTAGAGGAAATTAATATTAAGTGAAAGTCAGAGGACAATGGGTATCATAAGAAATACTGAATAAGAAAAAGAGGCAGTATTTAGACAAATAGTTCTCCCTAGTCTGAAAGAGATTGTACATATACACATGCTATTGATACAGTGGGATCTGGCAGGATCGCTGGGGATGGGGGCAGGACCCCCAAGGAAGCATGTGAGAACCCAGACCCTAGAGTGACAGACGGGTCACAGGAAACAATGCCACAGGACAGCACATGCTAGATTTTCATACCCTTGCATAAAGGGTAAATAAAATTAGCACACCAGTGTCACACTGCCCCAGCAATCAAGCTAGCAGAGTGAGGCACCACCCAGGGCAGAGATGCTGTGTAGGCTGACCAGCATTATGGGCTATGGGAAAATTCCTCCTCAGAGGTCAGGAGGAGGTACAGACTTGCCAGTCTATTCCACAGGATTAGCTAGGAAGTTGGACACCAGAGTGCATGGGATTTGGGTCCTGAACATTTAAACAGAGGGAGGACAGAGACAGCCCTTCTGGATCCCCACTCACCATGTCAGGGGTGGGAGTGTTGCAGCCTGAGTCTCCTGTGCTGGGTTGTGCCCCAGGGATGCTTGCCCTGGGGGCAGCCCACAAAATTCTGTGGCTTCACATGCACAAACAGTTCTGAAATGCACCCCTTCACTCACTCTGAGATCCGGACATGAGTGCACTGTCCAGAACACTCGCTGGACCTGGGAGCATGAGCAGCCTTAGGTGCTTGGGACCCTGTAAACAGAGCTCTCCCTGCACATGTAGCTGAAGTGGTTGGACAGGGGCCCCAGCAAAGAAAGAAGTAGCTGCAGCAAAGTGGGGGCAGTACTGGCCCCACACATGTGCACTCCAGGAAAGAAGCCTTAAGTTCTAGAGCCATTCACATAGCAGCCTTGGGCTTCAGAAGGAGAGCTAAGAATGGAGTGGGGTTTCTGGACACTGTCTCTGGTTCTGGGGGAGGCTGGGTTGTCTCTGGATTTTGAGGAAGAGATAGGCTTGGAAAGTCCCACTTTTTTGAGGAAAGTCCCACGCTTCCAAATTTAGCAACATTTTAATAAAAACCTTTTTCCTTCCTTATCAACTTTTGTTTTATGCTTGTGTTCAGTGGCAAGAGGGCCAAATCCCACTCTGCTCTGTAACATTATGACATGGAAATAAAAAGATATGAGGGCCCAAAGCATTCTTCTCAGGGAATAAATAGAGGGCAAAAATAATTTTTTAAAAGGTAAAAATGGCAATGGAAGTAAGAAACATACAAACAACTGCCTGGTTTAAAACAGAGACAAGATATGCAGGACAGAGAGCATGAAAAGGCAGTTATCACCATTGCCATGATATGAGTGGACCTGGGAGAAAATCTAACATGCTCACACTGGTATTTCTGAAGAAGAGCAAAGCTTTGGAGCAGGAAAGACTCAAAAATCATAAAAGATCTGATGATAAAACATGGTGGGGGTAGTGCATGTTTATAGCACTGCTCCCTTGCAAATCTTTACTAAAAGGAAAGTGAAAGGATAATGGGGATTAAAACTCCAAATAAAGAAAATCTCAAAGAGGCCGAGTTAAGTGACAAATGATAAGAAAGTCTGCAGTTTGGAAAGTAAGTAGAGGAGAACACAGAGAAGGCTGAACCCTAAGTGCCTGCAGAGAGTGACAACAGCAAGAAGAGAGCCAGTCTGCCCACAAGCCCATGGAAAGTTGAGAGCTATATGTTTTAGGAATCAGAAGAGTGAGGTAAGAAATGGAAAACAGGAAAATGGATCCAAATTCCGGCTAAGAAGCAGTTATTTGACCCCCTTATTCCTGGTCTGTTGTACTCCACTGGGTAAAACTCTCTTCCCCTCAGAGGTGCTCAGGATTTGTGGGGGAGGCATGGAGGGCTCTCTGGGGAGATCAAGTGAACGTCCACCAGCTGCTGTGAGACTCCAGCCCCTTCTTCCACTGTCTCACAGAACACTGGGTCATCTTCTTTGGAAAGATGGATAGACCCAGAGAAAAACTCCTCAGTTCCTGAATACCCAGGGATCCCCAAAAGAAACTTCTCAATACCTGTCTGAATCACCTTACAATATGACCCTTTGTCAATAAGCACCACCCACAAACAACTCCTCCCATTCACTTTTAGTGATGTCCTAAGGGCTTAATTATTAAAGAAGGGAGTGGGAAGACAGAAAGGATCATGTTAAAGAAATGGACTTACTGTGGGGTTACACTAGGAATATGCCCACCTAGTGCCTAGATGGACTGGAAGCTGGGCTGCCATGAGAAAACTTGTGAAAGAACTTGCCACCCAGTGCCAAGGCCAACCTTCTCCAGGACCACCACCAGGATAAGATAAAACTCCTACTTGAAAGAAAGTTGTTGGGGATGAGGAACCTGCCTTTTTCCCTCTCATTTCATCAATAATTCAAATAGAAACAGCACCCTGGTTTTGCTCCCTTACAGCAAATTGGTGATTAATACAATCCTTGAGTTATTTTACAGAGACAGCACTGCACATGTGACACTCTGTCCTACAGATAACCCTGGAACCAAGAATATTTAGTCTATGGAACAGAACTGTGGCCACCAGAGCTCTATACAAATTGTGAGGTATAGGGAACCTGTTTGTTTCTGTCTGACAAATGTGACTCAGCTCTGTATGGAAAACCTACAGAAGTGAACTGGTAGGCAGGAGCCAGACCTTCAAACTGAGTTTTCCCATGGGAATCAGGCCTAGAAAACGCATGCTGACTGTTATGGCTTGCTCTTGCTAAAACTCCATCACCCTGATCTGAAACAGCAAATATGTATTGTCTATCTTCAAGGTAATTTCCAAAGCTTGCATGAATTTTCCCAAGGACAGAGTTAATCAGCTCATTGCCATTCCCCTCTGCATGTTATTTTCATTTCCTTGATTGTACCTAAAATGTAGACAATAATATTCTATATAATAGATAATAAATCTTTCTCTGATGTAAGACCCGAGAAAAACACTAAAAGCTTATCTAGGCAAGGGTCCAGGTGCTCTCCTCTTGAGGGAATGGCCAAGGCATTCATAGACACTCTCCCCTTGAGAGAGTTGCCATGCTGTCCCCTTTTTCTCCACAGGATTGCTGTCGCCTGTACATTTATTCTGGTCTTCAGTCACAACAGGCAGACTCTGCTAGCCGGAGTCCACCACACTGAGGTCCTTCAATAAGGAATATGTGGTGCCTTGGTCAATAGGGATGAATATAGAACTGACCAATCAAACTCTGCCAGACTGGAGTTCCTGTGTGCTTTCTTTGGTCCCATGACTCTATGTCATAAGTGGCCAATTTCCAAAACCCTCCAATCAAACCTTGCCCTGCCACATTACACATACAACCCTGTTCTCCCTCACCATTAAAACTCGTTGAGGCTCCAGATATGGGAGGCAGATTTGAGCAATGCCTCCTATTTCCTGCAAGTCAATCCAGCAGTAAATAACTTTTTCTTTCATCAAAGGCCTCTGTCATAGTTTGGTCTCATGTACATCGGGCAGTGGGCCCTTGCTCAGTAACAAAATGACATACTATAGATAACCAGTCTCCAACCTTTTGGGCACCAGAGACCAGTTTTGTGAAAGACATTTTTTCCACAGACACAGGAGTGGGGAGGAGAATGGTTTCAGGATAATTCAAGCACATTACATTTATTTTGCACTGTATTTCTATTATTATTACACTGTAATATATAATAAAATAATTATACAACTCACCATAATGCAGAATCAGTGGGAGCCCTGAGCTTGTTTTCCTGCAACTAGACAATCTCATTGGGGGGTGATGGGAGACAGTGACTCCCAAAGTGTGTTGCTTATGTCCAGTCTTCTCTGTAATCTTATTTTGGTTGTTGTGACTGCTAAAAACTCTTCTTCACAAAGATAGGATGTTATAAATGGAAGCAGACTTTTCAGTGCTTTTGTGGCAATCTCAGGATATTCTGCCTTGACTTTAATCTAGAAGGTATGGAGATTTTAAGTTGTATCAAACATGCTATTAAGGTCACTATCATTTGCTCCCATGTGATTGATCCTCTTCTAGTACAGACAAAGTCAATTCACCTGGCTTATTCATAAATGGGCTGTGGATCCATTCCTTCCCAGTGCTGGGTCTTTAGTGGTTGGAAAGTGCTCAAACCCTTTTGAAAGCTGAGGCAGATGATCGATCATGCACCATCTGGGAGAAAAAAGGCCCCAGCTCAGTCTCTCAAAATTTTTTCTAACATTTGAAACATGTCAAAAATCCCAATGTTCACTTGTCATGCCCATAATTCTAGTTTGGCTTTGAGCACAGCTACTTTATCTGCTGACTTGAACACAGTCGTTATTCTCCCCTGAAGTGACAGATTGAGATCATTGAGCAAGCAAATTTTGAGACCCATTCTGTGTCACTGAAATGTGCTGCCAGGGGTAACTGTTTTGCTAAAAGAAATCTCTGGGGCAGCTTTTGTAACTCAAACACCCTGGCCAGTGATCTCCCTTTAGAAAGCCATCTCACTTCTGCATGTAAGAGAAGACATGTGTGCTCTGCATCCACTCCTCACAGAGCTGCGCAAACAGATGTGAGTTAAGGTATGTAATTTAAAGTGGTTATAATTTTAATCACATCCTGCAAAATATTGTTAAGTTCAGGTGACATTTTTTGGCTAGCCAGCACTTTTCTATGGATGACACAGTGTGTAGCCTCACTCATTGCCCCCAGATGCAACGTCTTTGACCCAAGTAGTAAAACAGAAAGCTGTCCAGCACACATACTGATACAAAATGACCAGTTCAGTTTTCCAGATATGTAATTACTCAAAGGCTTACATAGTTTTGCAGCTGTGGTGTTGGTTGGCAACAAAAGTGCACATAACATATCTTCATGCACATCCTCCTGAAAAATCCATCACACAAAAACAAGCATCATTTCCTTGTTGTCAACATCAGAAGACATCAACCTGGATTGAGTACAATGGTGACTCATTAGCACTCTCTAGCAATAGTGCCTCGGTATCCTCCGCTACTTCATCAATCTGTTTAGTTATGGTGGTAGCCAAAAGAGGAACATATGCCACCTTTTGAACAGCAGCCTCTTCTTAAAGTCACAACAAATTACCTTAGCAGCAGGCAGGATCAACTCTTCACCAATAGAAAGGGCTTCTTAGCTTTAGCAATGTGATTAGTTACTAAGAATGATGCTCTCAGTGCAGACACATTTGAGGAAGTGTTGGTCTTCAAGAATTGCTTCTGTTCTTTGTGTGCACATTTTTTTCTTTTGAAAAATTCCCAAGGTTTGTCTTTTAATGCAGGGTACTTGGTCTCCATGTGGCAAAGCAGTTTTGAAGGTTTCATGGCTTCATTGTATAACTGGTTGCCACATACTATACAATGTGGGCTTGGAGAATGTGAATCACCTGTTGCAATGAACTGGTAATTTAAGTAGTACTCTTGTTGTTTTCTTTTAAATGAAGCTTTCTTTTTATTGGCAGTCTTAGAGTCTTCTGCTGCCTCATTATTGGGGCTTTCCTCCTTTTTAAAGAAGCTCTCTGGTGACATTTGCTTTTTACTTATTTTGGCTAGGGTCAGCATGTAGACTTACCAAAACTGTGACTAAGACAAATGCGCAGTGCAGGAAAGAGGCATGGACTGAAGTGGTAAATTAAATAATAAGAGGGCCAGGCACAAACTAAAATAAGTGTCAGATTCCAACTTAAAATCTGCCACCAGATGCAGTTTAATTGTCCCTTGCCACTCACTGATAGGGTTTTAACATGAGTCTGCAAGCAATGATTTATTATGGTCTCTGCAGTCAAACCTCTCTGCTAATGATGATTTGTATTTGTAGCTGCTCCCTACCACTAGCATCACCACCTCAGCTCCACTGCTGAGATCATCAGGCAGTAGATTCTCATAAGGAGCATACAACCTAGATCCCTCACATGTGCAGTTCACAGTAGAGTTCTCACTTCTATGAGAATCTAATGCTGCTGCTGATCTGATAGGAGGCATAGCTCAGGCAGTAATACAAGTGATGGGGAGTGGCTGTAAAGATGAAGTTTTGCTCGCTGGCCCACTGCTCACCTTCTGCTGTGCGACCCAGTTCCTAACAGGCCATAGACAGGTACTTGTCCACAGCCCTGGGGTTTGGGGACCCCGATCTACATGAACTCCCTTTATTCTTAGAAGACAGCTGGAGGCCTAGTCTTTGAACAGTCCTGTAATGTAATCATTATTTTGAAAGCCTCTAAAACTAGTTTATAACTAAAGAGTTGGAGAGCAAAGTGAGTTATAGGTTACTCTTCCTGAAACACAGTGCTGTGTGCATGTGTGTGCACATGTGTAGTTCGCTCCCTTTTTAATTAACGTGGGTTGCTCCTTTGCTTATAGAAAGTCCAGTCTTTCCCTGAGACCTTGTAACTATGACTGTCCTCACTTGCCCTCTCTGAGAAAAGACCTGGGTCAGGTCAGGTCAGGTTATCTGGGCATGTCCTCACAGTCAGTGTAATTCTAGTTCTAACTACACCCAGCTTCCATGATATACCTCATTAATAATACATTCCAAATCACAACAATGCAAATTATGCATTATATTCTTATAATATCTCATTAACACTTTACACATGACATTAACATGTGTTACATATTGCATAAATAGCACATCACACATTATTCATTCCAACACACATCACGTCTCAGTGATGCACAATGCACATTATACAATAACCACCCTCCATATTACATGATTAATAAATTATATTGCATTTATACACATTATTTATTACCTAATTACATCATACATTACCTTTATAACATAGCATCTATTACATTAGCACATGTTACTTATTAACAACAAACCCCATATTACATGATTGACACATTGCATGCTACATTGATATATATAACATATTACATTGGTATAGACATCTTGATAGCTGGCTGGAGGAACCATACCTTTTGAACTCCACACTCTCCTGTTCCCTGTCACCTTCAGTCCTGGCTGTCACCTGCAGCTGGTCTAGATAAATCTGGTTGCCCAAAGAGTTCCCAGTGGGTAGGGTGTCTGGGATCTCACTACCTCCTCTCCCTAGCATGCTGTCATCCCCAAGACATGCCCTTTATGCCCACCCAGCAGGGCCCTGGTCCTTTGAATTCATGGCCACCCTGGAGCCCACACATCTGGCAAAGGAGGCTGGTGAAAGGTGTCAGTTCTTGCCCACATGCAGGGTCCATTCGGCACATCAGGACCTACAGGATACCAGGCATGGTGCTAGGTGAGGGAGGCTGTGCAATGAAGACCCAGTCCTAATCCTCATGGAGCTTGGGTCAAGATGTGGAGGTGGGTAGAGGTAAAACTTTAACAAAAATACCCACTAATTCCTTACAGCTAAAGATGGTGCTGCCAGTTAGCCATCAAGAGCCCTTCTTAGTGGGCATCTTTTTTTTCCCAGGGTCCACACAGCCTACAGTGGTTTCTTCCTGCCTGCCATTCAGGTGCCACTGCTTTAGAAAGCCTAGCCCTTACTGATTAGCATTTAGTAGCCACCCAATGACCCTATTAAATAGCTTGACTCTTAGCTCTTGCTACTATCTGCTTTGTTCATATTCATTTAATTAAATGAATGTTATTCTGTAAAAGAACAAACACAATGAGAGCAAGAACATTTCTTCTCTTGTTCATCACTCTGGCATCCAGTGTCTGAAAACATGCTTGGCACATAGCAGTCACTCAATAAATATTTGTTTTGAGGAAGGAAAGAAGGAAAGGAGAGAAGGAAGAAAAGAAAAAAAGGAAGGGAGAGAGGGAAGGAGGAACGAGGGAGGAAGGGTTGAATGGAGGGAGTCAGGAAGAAATTTAAATGTCTAACACAATAACTAGCACATTACATAGGCATTCAGTACACTTGGATTTTTTTTACCTGTGCCTTTTGAAAAGTTTCTTAAACATTTGAGGTCTCACTTCTCTTATATACAAATTCTTAACAATTATACATACTACCCATCTGATGGGGTTGCTGTGAGGAATACAATTTTTAAAGACAAACAAAAGTACTTCTTTGAAAAGTACTATATAATACCATTCAGAAGTATCATATGTATTCGCTGAATAGTAACTACTAATATTGTTATTACTTCCCTCCCATGATATCTGAAGTGAACTTTGTTGATTTTATTCAATTAGAACTCTGTATACATTATTAGTAGAAACTCATTCAAAAAATGTTTTCTTTTATAATAGTTACCACTTATGATTCTACCAATAAACAAAACAAAACTCTAACCAGTGTGTACAGTTACTCAGTTAATATGACCAAAGTTAAACTTAAACTCAAGGACAACATGGCCCTTTGACTGTTTGATGGCTGAATCAAACCATAAGAAAATCATTAGAAAATCATAGTTAAATTGTTTTGAATGTATTCTTGTATTTCTGAATAGACAGAGAAGTTGCCTTAAATTATAAGTATGGACAGTTTCCTGGACCCCCAAGCAACAATAAAATAAAACAAAACGCCACTGACAAATGAAAATGTAGACAATGATTTTCTTTTCATGGTTTGGAGAGTATGTAGTATTATTTCTCCCTCTCCAACATAAACTTGTTACAGTGAAATTCCTTTCAGTACTTGAAAGAAAAATTTCCATGAACTAGATTAGAGTTTGAAAAGTAATGACAAGAATCACACTTCCAGGAGGAATTGCCTTGCAACTGGCTAACATAATGACCAGCGTGATGAAGGTAAAAAGGACTGCCAGTTTTGGCATTTCCACTGCCCTGTTTCTTGTTCTCAGAGTTTACTGAGTGTGTGACCATGAAGAGATTTGCCAGGTATCCACCCCAGATTGGAAGCTTCCTTTGTCGTCTCCAATGACAGAGATGGAGGGTCATGTCCTCTGATCACAGGGGGGAAAACAAGTGCTTTCTCACAAGTGCTGCCAGGAAGAGATCCATGGGGATTGTCTTGGATGAGAGCATTAGCCCCTTGGGAGTGAATTGACTCCCCTTTCACTGCTCCAGGGATCTGCAGGGGATTCTTCCACAGGGTGGTCTTGGTGCTCCTGTCACTGCAGCTGTGCCAAGTGATCTATTGTGTCTGTGTATATCCATTAACCTCCTTTTCTCCTTGTTGCTTATTCCATAATGAATGCATAAATAATGAACATCATGTGCTTAATAATAAAGCTCAGCCTCTAGCTTCTCCAAGTGAATTAATAAAAAGAAGAAGAGCAGTAATGCTGTTTAATGAGAGCTTACTATGTTCTATAGCAAGGCACAATAGCGAGAAGCTAGGGAAATTCTTTGACAAGGGGAAAAAGGGAAACTGAGACAATCTATTTAAACAAGACCAAACAATCTGAGCAATTTACAGCCAGCTACTGAGTCACAAGGTTTTATATTCCCTGACCAAGGACACTTAGGAGCAAATGCTTTACACAGTCTGGAACATCCTGGGGCAGGCTGGCCTCAGTGCTGGTTCCTCTTCAATAACATTCTTTAAACTAAAACTAACCAGAAAAATAACCCTGATCCCTTTCTACATACATTTTGATGAGTCAACATATTGAAAGACATACATAAATAGCTACTAAATGCTCTGTTAAGATCCTCCCCTGAAACCTCCCCTAGGATTCTGGCCTGTGGCCAATGGAAAAAAAAAAGCCTCAAGACAAAGAATCTATGGTAAGCTTGCCTTCCTGAGAGCACACCCACACCTTTCCCTTGCCTACTTCTTCCCACACAGGCATGCATCTCCTGAACTCAAAGGGTCCCCATGAGACTTGCATCCAAGCCAGCCGTGGGCAGTGCCAGCTCATCCCGGGCTGATCCCCTTAACCTGTCTCCTGTACGGCTGACAGTAACTGGACAGCAAGCAGAGTGATGGGGAGAGTTGGGGCTGGGGGTGGTCTTCACACCAACACTGCTCAGGATTCATGCTGTAGTACACCTTTGGCTAGGGATGCAGGTCAGGAGGCTCCGCAGAGGCAATCTTTAAACCTGTGATTGTAGAATGGATGTGGCCTGATATTAAGATGCTTTATGACTCCAGCCAGCCAAGAAGGGGGAGCTGGAGGGGCAGTGATCAACCCTCCCAAGGAGAATCATGTGGCAGCTCCTCCATTGTCCCATCATTCCCCCAGGTGGACAGAAAGGCAGGAGCAGCACTGGGCTGTCGGCATCCCTCCCCCACAAGGAGAGCTGAGTAGCACCCTGCAGGGTTAACCTGGGCCCACTGTGTGCTGGCTTTGTGTTCCTGGTCAGGCTGCACAGGGCAAGGGACCCAGGTCCTGTGCCAGACACAAGACACTGGGATGTGAGGCAGAGGGGACCTGTGCCCAGGGAGATTGGACCCAAGTGTGAGGGTGATGGGGGCCTAAATCCCCATCAAAGGGCTGCCCCAGGAGTGCCTGGATGCCCAAGTGTCTCTCAGACGGGGCTTTAGGGAGAATCACAGGAAGACACACCCATGACATTGCTGGAAAGCCCTTTGGCAGCCCAGCCCTGAGCCAGCCTCTGCTTCTTCTTAGAAGAATGCTATGTTCCTGGTCTTGCTTCCCTTCCTGCTTGGCCCAGAAAGCTCAGGGTGAAAGTTGGAACTCAATACTCTTGAAACCCCATGAGCTACACACAACATTCCAACCTCTTCCTACCAGGTCTGAGTTCTCTCTGTCTGGATCACTCAGCATTCGAGGTTTTTGTCTCCAGTTTTAGCGCCTGCACCCCTGTGGGCCTCCTCAGACTGGTGTGGAATGGGGTCCAGGGGAACAACACGCTCACCCCTCCGTCCTGCCCCACCAGGGGGTCCCTGGTGTCCTAATGCATAGGACTCTCAGTGCCCCCAGGGGAAATCCTCTCTCAAGTCCCTCCAGGAGGACACTAGAATGTAAGCACTGGGGTCCACGGGGCTCACTGGGCTGTCCTTCTCATCCCTGAGTCCCAATCACCTAGAAGAATCCCCAGGTCAGGGGAGAGGCTCCAGAGGTTGTTACTAAATAAATGGGTGTGAACAAGGCAATAGAGCCCACATATACTTTGGATCAAACAGAGTCTGGTGGTCATTCTCCAAGTGCTTTCAGCCACTTTTGGGGCCTGCTCTGTGCCCAAGGCTGACCCTGGCCTGCACTTCCGTGGCCTTTGGGGTGCTGCATTTGCTCAGCAGTAAGTGGAGGACAGAGGGTGGAGGCAGGGTCCCCTATTCCCAAGACAGCCCCTCACTGGACCCAGGTGACACCACAGGCCATCCTTCCCCAGGCCCCAGAGAGGTCACAGTTTCCTTCTTGCTGGCACCTGGTCCCCTCCCTGGACCCTCCCTTATCTCTGTCATGCTGGGGGATGTCTTTCATCCTAGTATCTTCTCCTGCCTGGTATCAGACACATTGGCCAGCTCTGCTTCCGTGTGTGTGTGTGTGTGTGATTCAGGGATCATCTCTCTGTGCATAAATGACAGCCATACCACTTTGTCTTTCTAAGGACTTACTTATTAAAAATACTTATTCATGTTTGCAACAGTATTTTCACATTTTCTTCAGGTTCAAAACTGCTATGAGGACCTTCTGTCTTCGTGGTGTGTGTGTGTGAGTGTGTGATGGACAGGAGAGCAAGTGCGTGTGTGAGAGGCAAGACCATGTGCATGTGTGTGTGTTTTCCACCAAGAGAAACCTCTTTTGTTTTGACTGCATAAATTTAGAAATGTTCGACGATAAACAGTATCTTAAACAAAGAAACAATAAGAATAAACTATAAAGAAAGAAAAATTTAAGATTTCTAATTTATCAATTTAGAACTAAACTATCCTACAGTTTTTTGACTAAACTATGTATTTAGGACTAAATTAATAAAAACTTTATGTAGTTTAAATAGCAGTTTGGAGTGTTGTACTGTTCAAGTTTTTTATTTTTTTGGTATTGTTTTTAAAACCAGGTACATATGAAGTTACTTCCACAGATTTGTGGTAGTAGCCATAGCCGACAGTGATGGTCTTTGTTTAAACATCTGTGTCAAACTGAGATGACAGTTTAGGTAATAGTGGTCATTTAAATCAAAATACAATACTTACAATAAGCAGATAATTCTAAAGAGTCTCATGGGGAATTCTGTACTCATGAGAATTACATTAATGAATCTATAGTGAAATAATATTACTGTAAAGTTATAAAGCTGTGTATTACTAAGAGCAATGGTGGCATCGATGCACTAAGAGTAGCTTAACTAACAAGACATCGATCAGAATTACTGAAACAGAAACACAGGCAGATGTTTTGTCCAGGTTGTGGGGGCTCAGGGCCCAGTCACTGTGAAAGCTGAGTCAAACCTGCAGGTGCGCCCGGATTCTTGAGCTCTTACTGCGTGATCCTGCTCCTTCCTGGGGAGCTGATGACCCAGGGGATGACCTGACACTTCTGGGCCTCTGTGGGCTGTGGGTGGAGCAGCAGGAGCAAAAGGGCCACCTGGGAAAGGCTGGGATGTGGACTTGTCCTTGGCAGGCATTTGCCTGTCATGATCATTTTCTCTCCTCGGCGCCTTGAGCTTTCTCTCAGTGCACTCAGCTGCCATCTGGGCTTCTTCAGCTCTTTCCCGATGGTATCGAATCTTTTTTACATAATAGGAAGTGCTTCTTCGTAGTTCTTGATTCATGTCCTGGGCCATCTTCCTATACGTGCTCAGAATCTGATAGGTGGAGTTCATGGTCCTCCAGTCCTCCAGAGATTTCTTCTCCATTTCTAAGGAGCGCTTTAGAAGCTTCAGCTTCAGTTGCTGAATCCCAGCTTTAAGGTTTGAATTTTCCCACTGCAAAGATGCTTTCTCCGATCGCAGACTCTTCATTTCTGCTGTAAGCTCTTCATTTATTTGCCTTTGCTCCTACAATTGTCTGGCTGTTTCCTGATTTTCCTTGTCAGCACTTTGAAGGGACACGTTGAGGTCAGCATCACGAGGGACACCCTTGAGATCACCTTCTGACCCATGGACAAGCTGATCCCCATTTTCTGCTCCCCTCTGTCGTTCGACCTGTGACTTGACGTGAACCAAGCGACCTCTAAGGACCTCGGGTTTGGGGCTGGTCTGCAGAGGTTTTCCCACCATGGACACAGACCGGCTGACTCTACCTTGTGGGACCCACTGCACTCGAGCCATCGAATGCTCCAGCCTTTGTTTCTCCTCCTTCTTCTCTTGGGTGTTCTGCTTCCATCCCATAGTCTCGTCTAGGCACAGTTCTGAAGTTTTGGGATAACTGGTGTGTTTGTTCAAATCATCTGGTTTGTTCTTCTGAAGTTGTTCTCCATCAGTCCCCAGTGCTTTTGAGATGGGCTTCTCATCAGTCACTTGGGAACATTTAGGAGGCTGGCTCTTGCGTACCATTTTTGTTAAATTGACCAGGTCCTGAGGTGACAACATCCTGCTCAGGTGTTTATTCAATGCCTTCCAGCACAGGGTCTCTAACCTGAGAGGACTGGCCTCCACCCCACGCGACTGGAGGGTGTCCTCGGCTTCTGTCATTAGTCCAATATTCTTACTACGTCCTGCACAGACTTCATTGTGGGCAGGATTCCTTTCACCCAGCACCTTCACACTTCTTGAAGTGTGTCCTCTTCTTACTGTCAAAGACACCACCACCAGAGTGCCCACCAAGATCACCCAGGGGAACACAGGGAGAGCTGGGACATGTCTCAAGCCCTCAGAAATCAGCAGCAGAACTGCTCAAAGGTGCTCTAGGATCAGCTGGAAGGTGGATGCGGTGATGGCGGCAGGCACCAGGCCCTCCATGTCTGGCTGAGCTCACAGCTCTGCCACCAACTGCCAGTGTCCTGAGGGCACAAATAACCACTCAGGACTCTGTGGATTATTCTGTAACTAAAGTAAACAGCTATCTAGCAACCAGGGCTGATAGGTTGAGCTGAGGGAGGGGAGGCCAGTAGGTCTAAGAAAACAGTCCCTCACTTTTCTCTGAAACAGGAAGTGATGGCATTCTACAAGCCCTAGGGTCAGAGGAGAGACTGTTGATGGCAGCCTAGAGATTGGTCACTCTAGGCCCACCAGGCTCCACAGTAAGCCTAGGTGGTCAAAGCTGGGCCAGTCCACATCCCTTGTGCACAGGAGCCAGTCAAGGCCCTGGCCAGTGTGGTTCAGTTGGTTGAGTGGCGTTCCATGAACCAAACATCGCAGGTTCAATTCCGGGTCAGGGCATGTGCCTGAGTTGTGGGTTCGGTCCCCAATTGGGGAGCGTACAGAAGGAAACCAACTGATGTTTCTTTCTCACATATCTCTCTCTCTCTCTCTCTCCCTCTCCCTCCTCCCTCCCTCCCTTCCCCTCTCTCCCTCCCTTTCCCTCTCACTACTGGCATCCCCACAGCTATTAACTAAGGAACGTGGATTTGAATCCTGCATCTCAGGGAAAGTCTATTAGGACTGGGACACTCTTACAATCACGGAGTCTATGGAGCCCACATGTCCTGATCAAAGTTTCCTTGAAGGGTGTGACTCTGCTCCTGGGTGACACAGTGACCTGGGCTCCTCCCCTAGTGTGCCCCTGCTCTTGTCAGCCCACACCCCCAAGGTTGCCCCACATAGAGTCCCCAGTCCACTGAAGCATCTTCACAAGTGGCCTCTGGTAGGGGCATGTACTTCCTTTGGCTCTGTTTGCCACCTTTTATGCCATTAAACCACATCTTGTTGTTTTAGAGTCTCTGTGGCAGAGCTGGGTGACAGCCTTCTGGTCTGTCCCCTGGGACTGTGCCATGACAGGTTGTTCCCATGTTTTTGTCTGAGAGGAAAAGGAGACAGCAGTCTGCTGAGGCCAGTCTGGGGTCCCGGGGGGTGACAGGGCTCAGGCTACAGCAGACACAGAGTGGCTATGGGGGACAGGGGCTGTCCTAGGGCAAGTCAGACTCCTTTCAGGATAGCAGGAGCCACCTCTGAAACTACATGTGGTTGGTTTTTTAAAGAGGATACAAACTGGATTCAAGAAATGGTAATATCTCCTAAATAACAAGCCAGCCCTGGAAAGAGTGAAATAGAGTTAAAACTACTGCCCCATAGTTGTTGAGTGAAATAGCCTGATGCAAGATGGTATAACAGAGAATACCAGAAAACATTCTGCAAGTCAACGGTGCCTAAGGCTATTTGCAATAGAGCCCCATCAGTCCCGTGAAAGCAATGTTGGTAGGCCCTCGCTTCATACACATGCAGTTAGATGCCCCATTTAGATGGAGACCACCTCAAACATCCAATTTGGCTCCCCTCTTGCTAGACAGAAGCCTGCTACAGGAACTGGTTTGTGCTACTCTCCACGTATGGACCCCCTAGAGCAGGGGTGCCAAACTCATTTTCACTGGGGGCCACATCAACCTCTCAGTTGCCTTCAAAGGGCCAAATGTAATTTTAGGACTGTATAAATGCAACTACTCCTTAGCAGTTAAGCGAGAGCTCGGTGCTGCTGCTGGATAGAAACAAAGTGCCGGACTGGCTAAAACAAAGTGGAGGGCCGGATTTGGCCTGCAGGCCTTGTGTTTGCCACCTGTGCCCGAGAGTCCCACCAAGGTCACAGAGCTTTAGAGCCCAGGTTCAGCCATGGTACCTGCAATGCAATTACATTACGGGTCTAATGGCATTTATGGTGCTGTGATGTTAATACGGGCTGCCACCCAGTAAATCCACTACAGTGCTGAGCAACGAAATCTGTAAACATCTACCTGTCCGTAGTTTTCCTCCAAACACCGCAAAGCTCTACCTGGATTCTCCCCAATTCTGCCTAGAGGCAGGGCCCGTGTTCTTTCTGTACTTTGCATGAAATTCTGGCCATCATATCCTGAGCAACAGATAGTGCCTAGGCCTGCCTGCCATCCCTCACTTGCTGCAGTGCCAGCCCTGGGGTGACACTGTACCTGCCACGTGTGCCTAACCTCTGCCTGCACCAGCGGGCTAGCACTGGGCAGGGAAACTCTTGGGGCTATTGCCAACCTGACATCCCTAATGTTCACACTCAGAGATACACAAACACACGTCCTATCTGAAGTTTCAGGAGACGCTGAGTATAGAATGAATCATATAACTTATCCTCTGAACAGGAATACTCAGAAGGGAGAAAGTCACTGTTAGTAGCTGTGCCAGGGCAGTGGGCAGAGAGGGGATGAACAGCACCAGGACAGAAATATTTCTAAGGAGTCTGGTGGATCCTGGTTTTGTGTGGTCAACCTGGCAGCACCTCCTACTCAGAATGTGATGGGAAAGGGAAGAGTGTACATTCTTCCCGCTGTCTATAGTGTCCTCAGGGGTGACCACAGGGCCACTTGTCTTCCCACTGCAAGGGATCGGGACCGATGACTGGTCACCACCATCCTGTCATTTCTATGTGGTCCACAGTTTAACTGGCCTGGGAGTGAAGGGGATTGTTTGTGCCACTCCAGGCTGGCCAGTCCCTCACTGTCCCAAGCTTTGTGTCCACAGAGCTAAACAGACCATTAGATTTCACTATCTCCACACTCCATCCGGAAATTTCTCCAGCACTACCTCTCCCACACCCCCACCTACAGCAAAACAACAACATTGATTTATAGCAAGAGAAGTAGGAAACAGTAGAAACAAGCAATGAAGATGACATGCCACCTAGTGGGAACCGTGAAGCCTTGAAGGGAAATCTCGGCCAAAATGATTCGTGGACCAGAGTGCAGTGAACTGTGTTTCTGGCGATGTTTGGCTTTTCTAAAAAATATATATTTAATTGATTATGCTATTACAGTTGTCCCTGTTTCCCCCTTGGCCCCCCTCCACCTTCCATTCCCTCTAGCAATCCTTCGCCCCCTTAGTTCATGTCCATGGGTCATGCATATAAGTTCTTGGCTACTCCATTTCCTATACTGTTCTTAACATCCCCCTGTCTGTGCTATACCTACCAATTTGTACTTCTTAATCGCTGCACATTTCCCCCATTCTTCTTTTCCCCCTCCCAACTGCTAACCCTCCAAATTATCTCCATATCTATGATTCTGTTTCTGTTTGGCTTGTTTGCTTAGTTTGTTTTTTAGATTCAGTTGTTGATAGTTATGTACTGATTGCCATTTTAATATTTGCAGTTTAGATCTTCTTTTTCTTAAATGAGTCCCTTTAACATTCATAGAATAATGGCTTAGTGATAATGAACTCCAGTAGCTTTACCTTGTCTGGGAAACACTTCATCTGCCCTTTGATTCTAAATAATAGTTTTGCTGAATAGAGTAATCTAGGTTGTGGGTCCTTGCTTTTCATCACTTTGAATACTTTTTGCCAGTCCCTACTAGCCTGCAAAGTTTCTGTTGAGAAATCTGCTGTAGTCTACTGGGAACTACTTTATAGTTAACTCTGCTTTTCTTTTGCTGCTTTTGAGATTCTCTTTATCTTTAACCTTTGACATTTTAATTATGATGTGTCTTGGTGTGGTTCTCTTGGCATCCATCTCGTTTGGAATTCTGTGTTTCCTGGGCTTGTATGTCTCTTCCCTTCACCAAATTAGGGAAGTTCTCTTTCATTATTTTTTCAAGTATGTTTTCAATTTCTTGCTCTTTCTCTTCTCCTTCCAGCACCCCTGATTCAAATGTTGGTACATTTGAAGTTTTCCCAGAGGCTCCTTACCCTACACTTCTGTTTTGGGATTCTTTTTTCTTCTTCTTTTGATTGGATGCTTTCTTCTTCCTTATGTTACAAATCATTGATTTGATTCCCAGTTTCATCCACTCCACTCTTGATTCCCTGTTTTTATTTCATGTAGTCATGTAACCTTCACTTCTATCTGGGTCTTTTTTTATGCTGTTGAAGTACCCAGTGAGTTCCTTGAGCATCATAATAACTAGTGTTTAGAACTCTGAATCTGATAGATTGCTTATGCCCATTTTGTTCAGTTCTTTTTCTGGAGTTTCGTTCTGTTTTTTCACTGGGGCCAAGTTTCTTTGTCTCCTCATTTAAATAGCCTCCCTGTGTTTAATTCTGTGTATTAGGTAGAGTTGCTTTGACTCTCTGTCTTAGTAGTGTGGCCTAGTGTAGGACAGCACACCTGTAAGTTGATTGGGGCAGAGCCTTATGTAATTGCCAGGGCAAGGAAACCCATGTGAACCAGGTGGATGGAGTCTCAGATATTGTGTTGCCGTTCTATGGCCTGTGTGAGGGAGGACTCAGAAAAGGGACAATGGCCATTGTTAGGTCTTCAGAGTTTTGTCTGGAGGAAAGCCATCCCCCAATACTCACCCTGATGCCAGACACTTCAGTTTCTCACCATATGCCACTGGTACCCTTCCAGTTGCTGCCCCATTATGGAACCCAGAGGGAGTTAGTCTATGTAAGTCCTAAATCTGTTGCAGGCCCTTTAAGAGGAGATGCCTGAGAATCCCAGTTTCCTCTGATGCCACATTCCCCACTGGTTTTTACAGCCAGAATTTATGGAGACTTATGTGTCTGGCACTAGAAACCTGGGCTGGGTGGTTGGTGTGTGGTTGGGAGCATCACTCCCGAGGAATCCCTCCTGATTTTTATCCACCACATGTGGGTGTGGGACCACCTGTTCTACATCTCTGTGTGTCTGCCCCTCCTACCTGTCTAGGTGAATGTGACTTCTTTAATTCCTTGGTTATCAGTTTTCCATACAGCTTGGTTTTCTGACTATATTGGTTGATAGTTATTTTGTAGTTTAGTTGTAATTTTTACTATGGTTTGCTAGGAGGCAGGCCGTGTTAACTATGCCTCCATCTTGACCAGAAGACCTCACATTTCTGGCGAAGTTCAGCTAAACTGAAGACTTCTGTGTTTCACCCTTGACAAAGTCCCTGAAAGACTTGTGCTGCTTAGAAAGCCACACAAAGTAGACATAATGGTCCTGTACCTGCTGGGTCTCAATGAGGTGCTGCCTCCAGGGTCAGCATTTGGGGCCTCAAGTTTCATTACTGAATACTGCAGGTAGAGACAGAAAAGGGTCATTGACTCATAGGGCTTACAGCTGAAAAAAGACCTTAGAGTCAATCAACTGACATTTACAGAGCAGTAACTCTAGGCCAGGCACTGTTCTAAACACCTTATAAATATTCATTCACTTCTTGCTCATAACCCTGTGCACACGCACCAAAACTATCTCAACTAATGAAGTTTTAGTGACCTGCCCAGAAACACACAGCTGATAAGGACGTCACACCCAGTAGGTCTGGCTCCAAAGCCACTGCCCACACCCAAAGTCACAATGCAAGGAGTTCAAGTGCACTGCCCTTGCCCCAAGATGCAAGTGATCAGAAACACTCAGGATTTGTGGTTTTGTAACAGGGTGCAGGCAAGAGGGGAGCCCCAAATAAGGATTTGGAATGGGGTCCAGAACTCAAGGTGTCTAGGAAATATTAGAAAGACATATAAGATGTCTTTTTCCCTTCCCCCCACAGGTGGGAGTTGGGAGAAGAGATACATGAAGCAGGAATATGCAGGGGTGTTTTGTACAGCAACAGCTTTGCAGCTAACCTCTGGCATGGTCATTTAATATACCGATAACATTAAACTGGTTGCATAGATATGTTAAATAGCTGTGGCCATGCTTTGAGCCAGGGAAAAGGGAGTGACTTCCACCCAAGATGTAACTGAGGGGCAGGTCCCCCAGGTTATGGTGCATGTGTGAGAGCTTGGAGAAGATTGGCTCCATGACATAGGGCCACACCTGCCCAGATTCATGATGGCAGCCCAGTAAACTTGGAATAATACAGGAATGCTGGCAGGTGTAACTGGTTGTAGGAGGAGTTGGAAATGGGGCTGCAGAGGAGGATTGGGTCGAGGATTTCAACCAAGATGCAGTAGCTATTGAGAAAGAGAGCTACATGCTTCCCGCAGCTTTGATAGAAGAGGACCTCACAGCTTTGGGGTGCTCCCTTTGGCCACATGGCCTGGGAAGCAGGAGAGACTTTGCCTGGAAGAAGGGTGAAAGAACTCTTGCCAGTAGGCCATGAGAAGGTGCCACATGGCTTTGGATTGATTGGAGATCTTGCCTGGACGGCAACACAGCTGACGGTGTCAGGAATCTGAACCACAGACATTTTCTTCTTTTCCTGAGATACGGTACCCCAAATTAGGGCAGGGGGAGAAGGAAGCACTGTGGGTGTCTGTGGGTATACAAAAAGGACTTTGATATTTTAATGAAGACATAGGTCACTATTTTAAGTCTGACGGCATTAAATAAACATTTCCTTCCCTTTTCACTAATCACTAGCATTGAGAGATGTCTTTCCTAAGGCAACGGACAATCGAACCTGTGGGGCGGGGTGTCCTTTCAGTAATAGTGTATCGTACTTTGCCCCTTGACCCTGTGTGTGGGGGATCTGTTCTGTAACAGTTTTTGGCAACTCTGCCAGAACAATAATTGTCTGTGGCAGACCAACTGTTAACAGAACAACAAGGTGGGGCAAAGGGCAATATACTATTACTGAAAGGAACTCCCCAGGTTCGTTATGTCCACCGCCTTATAGGAAAGATGTCTCTCAATGCCAGAGATTCGTGAAAAGGAAAGGAAATGTTTATTTAATGCTATACAAACTTAAAGTAGTGACCTAATGTCTTCATCAAAATCCTAAAGTCCTTTAAAACACCCACAAACACACAGTCCTTCCTTCCCATTTTGCCCAGTCCAGAGTACCATATCTCAGGAAAAGAAATAGAAGTCTGTGGCTCAGGCAGCCCCCGGTTCTTCTCAGTAATCTGTGTTGGCTCATAGGCCTCCCTTGGTTCCCGGCACCATCAGCTGTGTCACCGGGATCTCTGCTGAAGCCGGGTGGTGGTTCCCCCTTCTAAAGCTGTGGGGGTCCCTACTCTGGCAAAGCCATGTGGCTCTCCTTTCTGTTGCCACAGCCGAGTGGTCCTCTCTGCATAATGGCCTCGGGAGTCCCCACTCTGGCAAAGCCCAGTGGTGCTCCCTCCTCAATGGCTGCCGAGGTCCTCCCTCTGCCAGAAGCACATGGCTCTCTCCTTTCTAGTGCCACAGCCGCATGGTTCTCTCTTCACAATGGCTGCGAGGAGCGGGGGTCTCCACTCTGCCAAAGCCGAGTGGTTCTGTCTTCAATTGCTGCCAAGTCTCAGTTTAAATCCTGCGCCAATCTTCCTCTGCAGCCCCATTTCTGACTTCTCCCACAATCAGTTACACCTGCCAGCACTCTCATATCCTTCCAGCTTCACTGGGCTGCCATCCTGAGTCTGGGCAGGCCTGGCCCCATGTCATGGAGCCAATCTCCTCCAAGCTCCCATTCAGGTGCTATAATTTGAGGGACCTGCCCCTAGTTACATCTTGGGGGGGGAGTTACTTCCATCCCCCTGGCTCAGAGCATGGTCACAGGTATTTAACATATCTATGAAACCAGTTAAAGGTTATAGATATGTTAAATGACCACACCAGAGGTTAGCTGCAAAGCTGTTGCTGTACAAAACAGCTCTCAATGGCCCTGCTCCATTTGTCCCTTCCCCCAACTCACACCTGTGTGTGTGTGTGGGCGGGGTGGGTTAGTGAGGACATCCTAATATATCCTGAACAACTTGAGTTCTGGGCCCCATTCCAAATCCCTATTTGGGGCCCCCCTCTTGGCTGCACCCTGTAACACGTCCCCCTCGGGTGCGAGAGATTGAGACTTTGGAATTTTCCCAGTCTCGAGAATTTCTCTGCACTTCTCCTGAGGGCACTGGCTGCCTAATCACGCCTGGAAAGGTGAAAAGGAAATGAAACAGGGAATGGAGCAGAGAAGTGAAATGGTTTGGTTGAAAACTTGTTTCTTTTTGTTTTAAATATATTTTATTGATTATGCTATTACAGTTGTCCCATTTTTCCCCTTCACTCCCCTCCACCCTGTACACCCTCTCCCACCCACATCCCTCCCTTTAGTCATGTCCATGTGTCATACTTATAAGTTCTTTAGCTTCTGCATTTCCCATACTATTCTTACCCTCCCCCTGTCTATTTCCTACCTACAGTCTATGCTACTTATTTTCTGTACCTTTCCCGCCTCACTCCTCCTCCTACTCCCCTGTTGCTAACCCTCCATGTGATCTCCCTTTCTGTGGTTCTGTTCCTGTTCTAGTTGTTTGCTTAGTTTCTTTTGGTTTTGTTTTAGGGGTGGTTGTTAATAATTGTGAGTTTGATGTCATTTTCCTATACATGTTTATTTTTTAATTTTCTTTTCTTAGATAAGTCCCTTTAACATTTCATAAAATAAGGGCTAGGTGATGATGAACTCCTTTAACTTGACCTTATCTGAGAAGCACTTTATCTGCCCTTCCATTCTAAATGAAAGCTTTGGTGGATAAAGTAATCTGGGATATAGGTCCTTGTCTTTCATGACTTGGAATAATTCTTTCCAGCCCCTTCTTGCCTGTAAGGTCTCTTTTGAGAAATCAGCTGACACTCTGATGGGAACTCCTTTGTAGGTTACTGTCTCCTTGTCTCTTGCTGCTTCTAGGATTCTCTCCTTCATTTTTACCTTAGCTAATGTAATTATGATGTGCCTTGGTGTGTTTCTTCTTGGGTCCAACTTCTTTGGGACTCTCTGAGCTTCCTGGATTTCCTGGAAATCTATTTTCTTTGCCAGAATGGGGAAGTTCTCCTTTATTATTTGTTCAAATACATGTTCAATCTGTTGCTTTTCCTCTTCCCCTTCTGGTACCCCTATAATTCGGATGTTGGAACGTTTAAAGATGTCCTGGAGGTTCCTAAGCTTTCCCTTGTTTTTTCGAATATTTATTTCTCCATTCTTTCCTGTTTGGTTGTTTCTTTCTTCCTTCTGGTCCCCTCTATTGTTTTGAGTCCCAGTTTCCTTCCCATCACTATTGGTTCTCTATGCATTTTCCTTCATTTTTTTATGGTAACCTGCATTTTTTTATCTAATTTGCGCCCAAAATCAACCAATTCTGTGAGCTTCCTGATCACCAGTGTTTTGAACTGTGCATCTGATAGATTGGCTATCTCTCGGTCGCTTAAAATGATGAGCCCTGGGGCATTGATCTATTCTTCTGTTTGAGACATGTCTCTCTCTCTCTTTTTTTTTTTTTTTTTGGTCTGGTCGCTCCTGTTATGGTGAGGGGCGGAGCCTTAGGTGTTCACTGGGGCTGGGCACCCCAGCTGCTAGATTGTGACATTGTATGTGGGGGCAGGGGCGGGAGGGAACAATAGCGGTAGCTCCATTCTCCGTGGAACCTTAGTCCCTTCTCTGGGATCCTGGGTTGTGCACTCTGCCTTGGTCCACAATTGCCACCTCACTGGGTCTGCCAGCTGCCGCTTGCATACTCAGGGTCCACCCGCTGCAATCGTGTGTGCCCCAGGTGCCTTATGTGCCCCCAGATTCCTTATGTGCCCAACTCTCTCTGCTCTCAGCTCTGCGATCCGCGCCACGCCCCATGCTCAGTGGCTCCTTTCTGCTCCTCCTACCGGTCTGGATGAATGGGTCTACTTCAACGTCTTGGCTGCTTGACTTCCATTCAGATAGATTCTCTATCAGTCCTGGGTGTTATTCTACCTCTAAATTGTTGTTGTTCTAATCTTGGTTGTGCGTGGAGGTATGGTGCATCCGCCTATGCCTCCATCTTGGCCGGAAATCCTGAAAACTTGTTTCTGAACACTGTTTTGGAATAATGGAGTTGTGGATAATGGTTTGGTTAGTATGCTGCTTTCAGGTTGCCCTGTCTACTCACTTACAGTTTCGGGGAGCCCAGGTGGCAGTAAGGGAACCTGTACTCAGGTTTGGGGAGGAACCAAACCCCTAGGCTGCATAAGCAGAGCCTGCATGTATGTTGGGGGTTGGACAGCAAGCCGTGTGGGTGCACTGCCACTTTCGGTAAAATGGAGGATGAGCCACGTGAGTGCCCCACCATGGAGGGTGGAGTGTGCGTGGGCACCACCATCTTGGATGACCCAACATGCGTGGTTGCTGCCATCTTGGACCACACAGCATGCATGGGCGCTGCCATCTTGGAACTGGACAAGGTGGTGGGCTAAGAGTTTTCTTCAGATTATGGGCTGTGTGTTGCTGCTGTGTGGGCACTGCACCAGTCAGGTTCTCTCTGTAACTGGTTCTGATAGGAAGGGCTCTGGTTCTGAAGGTCATGAACTGAGATCTAAAGGTAACCATCTGATTTATAGGGTGTTTGCAAGGTCTAAGCTTCAGAAAGCTGCAGGATGTCCCTGGGAATCTAGGGTCTTTTAGCGGAAGGTATCTATAGTGCTAGGGGCTTTTGGCTGCCAGACACTGAGTTTAAATACTGAATTTAAGTATAGTTCTTCCCAGTGTGGGAAAGAAACAGGGGTTAAGAGTGAATGATGGTTAAATCTGAGTGGGTAGAATTATGTATAAAGGATGTGAAAGTTTTAAACCTGGAAGAAAAGAAACCTCAACTACTTGGTTTTTTTTTTTAGTTTCATGGGAAAGGAGCAAGTTTCTCCCATTGTTTCTGTTTCTGATCAGAAACCTGTATCTGTAGGAGCTAGAAAAGGTCACCTGTAACCAGTTGGGAAGGATGCCTTTGCTGCTCAATACCCAGGAAGGGTCATTTGGGGCTGATGAGTGCTTCAGCCTGAGGCAAAGAAGCACACCTCTGCCCAGAGACCAGGCCTGAAAGATTGTATCTCTGCGAGGCACCAATGGACACATTGATACAAGAGAACACCTTTACCTGTGTATTGTTCAGGAATTCTGTGGTTTGGATTTTGCTCTGTATCTTCTCTGAAAAGGAAATTGAGGATTCCAGAAAAGGTTGAAACTTCATACTCTTTAGGGAAGTAAACAAGGAAAGATTTTCCTTCACACTTTGTATTTTTCTCCCTACCTGATCCCTCCAGAATTTGGCATTCTGAAGGAATGAGTGATGACATAAGGTTTCTCTGCATAAATGTAATAAGACCAGTCATTAATAGTGGTTTTGTTAACTGAGATTTTGACTGGAATGTCACACCTGAAGGAGGCATGTCTGGGTTCTGGTCATTACCAGAAAGCCCTGAGGAACTGGGATTGACTTGGGAAGCTAGCAAAAGCCCACAAGAAAAAGCCTGGTACTTGGTTGGTTCTGCGGTTCATGGCAGTCTTTCCAGGGAAGGAACGAAGGTTGCTTTCCTGAAAGCTGGCTAAAAAGGAACTGTAGGCACAATGGAAGCCTCAAGGATTTGAGTGAAACAACCGGTACAGGTGAAACCAGATGGCAGATGTGTGCCTCTGCTTCTGTGCCCTGAGGGGCAGATTGAGAAGTCAATCTAAAGGTTCCCTGTGTGAATTCCAGCAAAGTGAAATTAAAGATCATAAGTGGTCCAGGCTGCTCTTAGTGTGTTTATGCAAACTAACAGTCAAAACTAAAAGCAGGACTCAAAGTAGTCCCTTAAACAACGAGGGTGATCTTAAGGAGAAAATTTGTGGTTCAAGGAAAATCACAATGTTCAGTATTGGACATCAGAATGGTGCAGCTAACTGTCTTGAAAGTTTGTTTTTCTTTGAAAGTTGAAACTGGGTTTGTAATATTACCAAAGATGTACAATTTATAGGTGCAAAGGACCTGTCAAATTGCCATTGTTAAATGTCATTGCAGGAAGGACCTTGCAACTGAATGTCTTCTTAAAGGACAGACTCACAGGCACAGAGACTAGTTTGGGGATTGTTGTGTGAATTAACCTGTGTGTTCTTCTGTTTTCATAGGGTGTATGCCTATGACCTCATTACCTGAGAGATTGGTTGCACTATAGGCCTCACTTAAGGACCCCATCTTCATCATCACCCCCTGACACTCAACGGTTTGGCTGAACTAAATGGTTGAGTTGGTGAAGGGTTTGGGTGGTCTGTGGGCTTTACTTTAGAGCTTATTTTCCCTTTTCTGTCCTAATGGCCTGAACAGAAAGGGCCCAGAAATCTGAAAGGAGAGAAATCCTAATGTATTCCCCTCAGCCCAAGTGAAGTATAGTGGACTACAAAGCTTTTGGATAGGTGTAGCATGCCTTGTACACCTTCCTCTAGATAAGCCATTCTTTACCTAAGTCCCTGCCTTCATCATTTAGTGACTATGATTTAAATATACCTTCCAATGATCTTGCCTAATCTGTCACCTTCAGAATATGACCAAGATGCCAACAGTCCAGTAATGCCAGCCTTAGGACACTAAGTCTGAGAGTTCCTGGTGACAACCAACTGACCAGGATTCTGTAAGGTCCTTTTCCTTAAAGGAAGGACTCCCTCCATGCTGCACCCCACCCCTCCCTTTCAGGACACCCCTGACCCAAGAATGGATAGGACAACATCCATGTCCAGCCGGAATTAGTTACAAGAAGATGAGACCTTTGTCCATTGTCCTTTATATGATTATAAAGTGGTTGTATATCTGAAAGAAGGGATTGTAACAGGGTGCAGCCAAGAGGGGGGCCCCAAATAGAGATTTGGAATGGGGTCCAGAACTGTAACAGTTTCACCACCCACAACCTCACCACCCTCCCCCCAAAGCATAATGTTCTCTATTCCTATTCTTTTCTTCTGGAGTTTACCCAACACAGACGTACAGAACAGGGTTGTTTGTGAGTAAGGCACATTAGATTCAAGCTCAGGCCATCTGCGATGACTTCTGTCACAACTTGTGAGGAGATTTTCTTTTCTTTTACAAAATCCCTAATATCAGTTCACTATTGGATTATTCTGGGCATTTTTCTCCTGAAATAAAACTTAGGAATACATGCCACATTTTCTCAGGGTTTCCTGTGTGACAGGAATGCAGTCCTGACAAGGATGGTATCAGCTGAGCCCCTGGGCTGTTGCTTTCTCCCAGCTGTTCCTAGAGGACAGCAGATTTCTTCTAAAGTTTCTGCTCTTAACCACAGCAACAGAAATAGATTTTTACCCTGTAAATCTAGAGAGCAGAACTAGAACATATGAGTAGAAGAAACCTTGAACAAAAGGCATTTCTGTATAACAGACTGGCAGAGAGGGAAGTGCCAAGGTCAATCTAGGGCAAATTACTTAACTTTTTGGACTCTTGTTGGAGGCCGTCCAACAACCGACCCTTGACATAGTCAGGACGGATGAGACGGGTCTGCACAGCAGAAGTGGCTGTGGCTGGGTTTCCTGTCTATCTCTTCCTGTATGCTTGTCCCTATTAGCATCAGATGGTGAGATTTTTGGACACCTGTGCTTTATAACAAAAAACTGCACGATGCCTCTGATTCTGCATGAAATGACTTGCTGACCACTAACTAGAGACCCCTAGCAACCCTAATGTTGCCTGTTTCCCTCATTTGGGAAGTTAAGGACAAAAATTAAACTATGGGCAGACCAACTGCCAGAACACTGGAGGAAGCTGTTGCTAGGAATGTTCCTTAGGGAGTCACCACCTGAGAGCTTAAGATTTATTAGAGACACTACCCCTCCCATACCCTGGACAGGAGTGTATAGAAACAAGGAGTTTTAGTTGAGAATAATAATCTCAATACATGGAAATGAACACAAAACATGCCCCCCCCCCAAGATGTATAAATCAAAAACCCTAGGCAAAAATCCAGTTATTTAATTGAGATAGATTTAATCTCAATGGATAAAAGTTGATTTTTATATACCTACAAATCACCCCTTGCACCGTTTTAATTTAGACCAATTCCTAGAATTTTAATAGATACCTAGTTACTAATTGGCACCTGAAAGTTTGTGCCTGTATAGCTTGGTTGGCTAACTGATTAATGACCCTCTTGGTCAAAATAACCTTTATTTAATATGGTTGATTTGTGGGACTTCCTGTACTTTTTGGTTATTTCTTTGTTTAATATGATTAATCTGTAAAATCTTTTGTTTTCAGAAATGATTTCTGTGGTATCCATTTGTTTTAATAATCATACCATGCATTGAATGTTGTATAACCTCCCCTATAAAAATAAAGATTGATTTTTCTCGGTGAATCAGTCAGGTCTAGAGAGCCTGACTGTCCTCCAGCACCCCACCTGGTGTCTTGTTTCGCCTGAGCCATTCCTCCTTCAGGGACCCGGAGACCCGCCGAGGCTGGACCCCAGCAGACTCCTTTCCCTTAACTATAAAATGTCCTTCCTACCCCTCAGGAGAGTTAGATTGTAAAGTTCTATGTTGTTGTTGTCTCACTAGCGAGGTCCTAAAATGGTTCCTTCTCACCCAGTAAAGTTTGTTTCTGTGAGTTTCTCTCAGGCAGGCTCTAGCTGAGTATTGTCCCCAGAAGGGGAAGTTGCCTTCCTGGGCTGAACACCCTGCAGGTAACCTTGTGCATAATAGCTTGTCCTCCAAGGGCCTAGTTTGTAGGACGTGGATGGGGTTCTAAGAGAGAAGGCCATTAGGCTCACATGCATCAGTGAATGCTGAGTTACACAACTCACAACTATTTTGTTTAGAACTTCTCAGAAGCTTTAATGTGCTACAGTGCACCGTGAAACGTGCTAAGGTATTATACAGCATTTCTTAAACACTGAGCTTTCTTTTGGGGAACTGTTTTTCTAGGAGCCCCTCCTGGGAATGATGGCCAGTGACACACCCTGGGAAATGGTACTTGCTGGGAAGGTTTAAGAAACTAATAGCTGAAGTGGAAAAGTATTGGGTGGGCCCTCACTTCCACAGCAGGCTCACAACTTCACCAGCATGCTGCTGAGAGCTCCTAGTTCTTTTCTACACAAGGAGATGTTTCTCATTTAAAGGTTGTCATCTCTCTCTCTCTCTCTGCTAATAGTTCATGTTTTGTGGGTTTTTGTTGGAGCAAGTTAGGAAGCACACCTGCACAAGGCAGTGTTTGTTGGTAGATATTCTGAAGTTCATCCCAGCATCTCATTGAGTCCATGTTTCCCAGTCCCGGAGCCCAGCTGCCTGAGGTGTTCTATGCAACTGATCCTCTATTTTGTTTGCTGGCGAAAAGGGTATTTCTGACAGAAACCTCTGAATGTCTCTGGGTTGCTAAACTAGAAAGTCTTCCTCTAACATGAATAATTCAGCCTGAAAGAGGAAGAGAAAGAGCCCAGGGTTTTGCATTGAAGGACTTTGTGAACTCTCAGGAGAAAGAATAATTCCAGTGAGGCAGATAGAGCAAATAGATGCTTCTTGGGGACCCAGATAATATGTACCCTGTACCAGGATAAACCTTAGACTCAAAGGGTCACACAAAAGGAACAAAATGAAGGATGGGAAGTAAGATGGCTCCAGAGCTGCAGAAACGGACACTCTAAATGATTTTACCTATACCTGTAGCTGTACCTGCACAGGCAGGGGTGGGCGGTGGTTTGTTGGCTCTGCTGTCATCTCACAGATCACCAGGGTTGATCAGTGGCTGCTCCATCTACACTGGACCCTCTGTGGCATGGAGTCAAAAGAGTGCTCAGCTGCACTTCAAAAGAATGATCAGACAGCACTGTCCAACAGTACTTTCTGCAATGCTAGAAATGCTCTCCGTGTGCACGACCCAGTATGGCAGTCACCAGATACATGGGGCTAGTGAGCCCTTGAGATGTGACTAGTGCAACCAAGGACAGCCCAGGAGCCACATTGCTGTTGTGATGCTACGTAAGTGTTTAAAAGGTTGACCCCAGACATAGTGTGTTCTCCAAACTATCTTGGTTTCCAGCAAGGATCAATACCCCAACCCTGGGTGGGACACCAGCATATGTGTGAGAACACTGTGGTCACAATGCTTGGGGGATACTACTGGCATTTACCGGGGAAAAGCCAGATTAGCTAAATGACCTGCAATGAGAGATGCAGGGCCCTACAAAGAATAGCCCTGACCAAATGCTAACACCACCCCCACCAAGAAGCCCAGGACAGTTACTGTCCACTACATAATTAGATGTTATGGCTTGGGGCTGGGTCAGTAAAAACAGGTAAGTATAGGCAAGTGTTTGCATAAAGAGTGCTTCTGTGTGTGTGCACACAAGCATGTGTATGATTCAGAGACAGACATACCATAGCTGCAAGTTTGCATCTGATTGTTAGTATAAACCCCATTGACCCATCCTGTAGTTTGTTTGCAGTCTCTATCAACAATAACCTTGCAGTTGGTCTCTATAAAGAAACCCCTGGCCTAGATCACAGACCCAGTCCCCGCCCCCCCCCCCCCCCACCCATCAGTGAGTGTTACCTGGCTCTGCAAGCTCTTAAATATGCTTGCTACACAGCGCCACCTGACGGCTTCAAAAATTCTGACATTGGAGCCCTGAAGAAGCTGACTCCTTGATATAACCTAATTATGCCAAAAAAGGGAGGAAAGGAATAACAAATAAAGACCTTTACATTCCAAAAATGTTTCCTGGTAGAGAACAGCATGAGGTGGGTGTACAGAGCTCTGTTACAAGGTAAGACCTGGGGAAGTTCTCAGGAGAGTTAACGCCATGGCCAGTGCTTCCCAGAAGGGCATTCCTAGTCTCCAGTTTACCTGAGGAAAGCCCAAGGCACAGTCCAACTTAGTCACACCAGCTTCCTCTCTCCCCGGTAGGCTGGTGGCTCAACTGGACTTTGCTCTGTGGCCTTCTTCACTCTCTGCTTGTCCATCCATACTCCAAGTTCCTAATCTCTTACCCATGGTGTCCCCTTCCAGATGGACTTGCTGTGTGCTCTCCCTGCCTTGCTTTCCTTCACCTCATGTGTACAGTGAGTGGCTTATGGTCCGGTGTGGGTTATTAGACAAGGGGAGCACAGATCTAGGTGTGGGGAAGGATGGGCTGGGAGGACTTCTTTAGAGGGCCAAACAAATGTACATGAGACAGCAGAAGAGAAACAAACATGAACAAGAAAACCTGGCCACAAGCAAGCTCAAGTCACAGCTGCTGAGAGGTGCTCCAGAATCCGTTGTTAAACACAACCTCATTCTCAGCAGTCTTTCTGCATTCCTGTCTGGTCTAGGGCTTTGCTACTTTGCTACTTTAGACTGATACAAATCTATAACCTCTCTCCTCTCTCCATGGTTGTATTTTCCCTTTGCCCCAAGGGTGTCTCTTAGTTTAATAATTCAGGAAGCTGGCTTATGAGAAGGGATCAATGTTAGCACAAGAAGTGCTATTTGTGTTACTTACTCTGCAGCAAATAGCCTGGAAGGCACTGGCCCACTCCTAGTTAGGACTGTGAGCATCTGGGCTCTAAGGATCCATCCTCATGCTCCTTGTGATGAACCCCGGGCCCACAGGGAACTCCTCCAGGATGGAAGATTATTGAGGTTGGGGGTAAAATGGACTTCCTGGTGCACATTTAAATGTCAAAATTGCATGCCAGGAGGGCAAATTTATACCTAACCTGAGGCCCCTGCTTGCCAGCTGCTCTGGCTTTTGGCAGGGAACCACTGTAGTTGTACAGGGCACATCCAGAGGGGGCCACATCTGGGGTCATCTTGCATTCCTTAAGAATTTTATCTGTGTTTTTTAAGCAGTCTGTTGGGACAAAGGAGGGTGTGCCAGAGGCTTAGAGCCTCGGCTCCTGTGGGCCCACCTCCTCCCCAACTCGGCGGGTCAGGTTCTTGGCAACCACTCTTCGGGCTGCCCTCCAACTCGCTGCTGCCCTCTGCCCCAGTGACCTGGGTGTGGGGAGGGTCAGCATCAGGTACACAGCCTTGTGCCACGTTGGACTGCAGGGCTAAAGCCCCCATAAGGGTCTGCTGCCAAAAGACCAACATTGAATAGCAAATGTAAACACTATGAGCGGCAGATACAGAGGAGAGGAACCAGGCTTTTGTCTGATTTTTAAACAAAAACCCCTGCATTTTTTTTGTACTAACTCCCAGAATGATGTAGCCAGTCCTAGCTGGAGAGCACCTCCAAACTCTGGGCTCAGTGCTGGCAGGAGCTGGGTAGGAGTCAGAAGGACTGGGATGGGATCTCGGGCAGCTTTGGGGAAGCTGTGGCCTAAGACACAGAACTTGACCTAAGCAGTTTGTGTGGAGGTAGATGTAGGACAGTCAAGCATATGAATAGGAAACATTCTGGGACTGAGGTAGCTGTTGAAATGTCAGAAAACCCAATTCAGTTACAAAACCACCCTCAAATCCAGGAATGTATCAAAACATGGGTTGCTGATTCTACAATATCCTAAACATCACAGTTTAATTTTAAGTTCACTTAGTATGAGTTTAACACCCTGCTCAGTGACACTTATAAAACATTCTTAATTTTTAAAAATCAACTTTAGCCTTGACCAGGTAGCTCAGATACTTGGATCCTCATCCATACACTGAAAGGTTGTGAGTTCAATCCCTGGTCAGGACACATAACTAGGTGGCAGGTTTGATACCCAGTAGGGGCACGTATGGGAGGCAACCTATCCATGTTTCTCTTTCTCCTTTCCCCTCTCCTCAAAATTGGTAAAAAACTTATGTTTGGGTGATGAGTAAAACAATTACACTCCATCACAGGCTCGATTCCCAGTCAGGGCACATGCTTGGGTTACAGGCCATGGCCCCCAGCAACCACACATGGATGTTTCTCTCTCTCTCTCTTTCCCCCTCCCTTCCCTCTCTAAAAATAAAATAAAATCTTAAAAAAAAATTACACTCAATCAAATCCACAGTAGCCTTCGCTAAAACCAGTTGTAAGAAGCAGAGGCAGCAGGAGAGGTGAAAATGTGACTTTAACTTTGACCACAAATTTGAAAGGGGAATGCTTACAAGCTGTCTATGCAATAAGCCACTGCAATGTTGACTGTCCTCACTGTCAAGGTCCTCAGTGCAAAAAATGTAAGCTGTAGAGTGCTCTACTTCCTGGACTGGGAAGGCCAGATTCCACAAAGGGCTTCAGAAGTGCTTTAAGTGAAAAGGCAAGTTTTCTGTGCACAAGGTCTGTTATTGAATAGGGCAGTTCAGATCAACTTGGCTTCAGATTTTTCTGAAATCTGAATTTGGGAAATCTTGGAATCCAAGAATTACCCAAGATACCCTTGCTGGGCCCTGGGAGGTCGGTGGCAGAATGCATTTCTATGCACTCACTTAGATCTCAGAGCATGTCCTTAAAGCCTGAATGTGCCCTGGCCTAATGTCTAGTAGGGCACTTTCAGTCCCTCTAAATCAGGCAAGGAGGGCAGGGGAAACAAATAATTCTCTAAGTTAAAGAACATTTCCACAACCGTAGTAACGTTACATCTGTTTGGTTTGAAATGTGTTGAATGAATATTGGTCAACAGAAATTAAGAGTAACAAAGAGCATGAATAGAGACCAGCCAATTTTAATAACAACAGGACAACATTTGTTGAGTGTTTTTGTTCAAGTATTTCATATTTATTCAGTGCTCCCTAGGTGCCAAGCACTGCTCTGGGAGGTTCACTGGTGAGGACCAAGGTCCTCCTCTCATGGAGGTCACATTTTAATTTAATGCAGTTCACATTTTATGCACACTTACAGAAGTCTGAGCCAGGTCTCTAAGGTTTTTGACAACTGATTGTTCACAATTCTACTTAAAAATTCATTATAAGCTCAAACTCCAAGTTGAGCCTACTGAAGTTATTGTTCTTTTCAAATAAATGACAGAAAACCAAGAAACCAGTTAAGCAACATCTCCCATTAGGTATGTTAGCACTGAAAACATTCAGAGTGAATTAACTCTTCTAGGTTTGCTTACTCACCAGAAAATGGGGGTATCAAAGAACACCCGTCAGAGCTAAACATGATGATACACATGAGATCACTATGCATGTCTAACAGGGCAACAGTGACTACTTTAGGACCAAACTTACCTTCTATTAAAATCCTACAAGGAGTGTTAGGAAAAGTTACCAAAAAATAACAATTGACCACGAGTGCTTTAAAGCCTATGCAGATTTGGCAGTCACAAGCGTGGCAGAGTCTCCTCTCCTTCTAGGCCAGTGGGAGACTGAAGGTTCCAGCCTCTTTGAGAGGAGGTGAGTAGAAGTCGTGTGTCACTTTTGGGATGGACTGCTTATAGCTGGCAGGATACTCCAGAGTTCCTGTCCTGCCCTAAGTGTGGGAGACACAGAGCAGAGCCCTCCACTGACCTGTGATGCACACGGAGCAGGAATAAAGATAAACCTGTTGTTTTAAACCATTGAGGTTCTGGACTTGCCTGTTACTATAACACAATCCAGCCCTTCCTGACTGACTCACTTTTTAGGAAGTCATGCCCTTCCTATAATCCAGATCACATTATCTGTAGCAGTTTGTTCATTAAGTTTATAAAAAAAAAGTCTAATGAATTATAACTTTATCAATATAAGGATATTGAATCATGGCCTAGAATCCATGAGATATGAAAAAATTCAGAAACCAAATACATGAAATCAAGTAGGAAAAGAAATGATCTTCAAACTAGTCAGAGGTGCAGAATCACATCTATCCAAATCAGGCTAACAAATGTTGAAAGAGATTATTTTAAAAAAGCCCTCAAAAACTGCATAGGATAAAGTTTTAAAAATGCCCAGAGGGTGTGTGGTCCAGTGTTGCGAACCTGAAGCCTGAGCTGTAAGGTACCGGCTCGCTGCCCTCCACCGACACAGTACAGGAACCAAAGAACAGGCAGGCGCAGCTTGTTCCTTTGTGGCAGGTGAAGAATCTTCCCATGACTACTGAATAGTTAGCAGACAAGGTCTTCATCTTAGTCTCTGAACTCTAACTGTACTATAGTCCCAAAAGTATTTCCGATCTATCCAAGATGGCAAATTTATTCCCTTAATTGGGTAAGTCAGGTGGCTTATCCTGGTTAGATATAGAAATAAGTATTTCAAACTGACAGTCAACACCATGGTGATCACCCTCTATTCAGCTAGAAATAAGTTTTATAATTAATATGATAATCTGGTATGTTTGTATTTAAGGTTCTTCAAACATTCAACATAATCTGACATATTAACCTTCTAACTTTCATTCTAAGTATTTAACCATCATTAATTTGAGAATTTAAGTTCACAAACAGTAGAAAATTTGGAAACTCAATTTACTATACATAGAAATTTAATTAATTAGCTTTACAAGTTAGTTAAGAGCTTGCAAAGATTTTGAAAGTTTTAGGACTGCCCTAATTGGACACTTTGAAAGCTTTTAGAGAATCAGATATAAAAAAAAAAAAAGTAATTTAAAATGGTTAAGCATTAAACTCCAAGGAAATTTAGTTAGCCTAGTTTATAAGGTGAAGCTAATTATTTACGGAAATTTTATTTAGTGCCTTTGAATGTTACTTTAAAGCCCTGTAAGTTTCTCCTATGCACAAAGTTCTCTTGGACATTAAATTCTTTTTAAAAAGAGCTTCAAATAGGAGAGGTTTTTTCTCCTTTTCAAAATTATTTGTTTCAGTCCTTTTCTCTTTCAAAACACTTTTAATGTCCTTAAATTTAATATCAAATTAAAGTCAATACTGAGCCTTTTATTGGTGTAGCCTAATAAAACAATGGAAGGAGGTAGAGGGAGATGCATTTCGTTTTTCCTTCCTAGTTGTCTCATCTTAATGCTACCAGATACCACACTCCAAAGTGTCCTGGAAGAAATGCAAAATCGCATTATGTCCAAGAACCATTCCTTTCCATGCATTATTATCTCTACCTGTTCCTCCAACTTCTGTTAAGGCCAGCTATTAAATAATATTGATTCCCATTCTATGCAAAACATGGACAATATTTCACAGCAGGTGCTCAGAAAATATCTGACGAATTGTAAGTAAATGCACCAGTAATTAAGGTGCTAACTCTGCTTAAAAATAGAACAATGCCACTTCACATTAGTTTTCTAACCCTTCTAGTCATGTATTTTTACCTTACTTAACTCAATGAAAGAATTATTTCTTTTGGAAGATGTATTAATGTCATCCATCTCACCAAGTAGCAGATAGTGCAGTGTTTTAGTAACCACATGGTCAGTATCTTAAAAGCCCAAATAGTTAATAATAGCTCCCAAAGGCACTTAACTAACTCTCACAGAGCAGAATATACAACTTCAAAGACAAATACTGTTTTTGTCAAATATAGCTGGAATCATATGAGAATGTGTCCTTGGAAAAAAGGAAATAAATAAGCAAAACAAAATGAATAATAAGAAATAATCATGTTTATATAGTTTCAGATTTTATTTTCATAATTATCTTCCCAAAGAAGCAATAATCTGCATTTCTATAATAACACATTTAATATTCTACTCATCAAAGAGCTGGAAAAAGTAGGAATAAAGCACAAATACCATACTCTGCATATATATGAATAAATTCAATATATTAAATACATTTTGTAGGCTGACTGTACTTGCAGTGTAACAGAACATTGAATGTTGGATTCTGAGCATGTTCATGCAGATTCCACTTCGGTGAAAGTAAGGACAGTGTTTCCTTTTGTAAACACGAGTTCTCCACACTGGCTATTCTCTGAAAATAAAGACTTATATTCGTGGAAAAATTAAATGAATAAATGTGGAACCAGTGCCTTTTACTGGACACCACACAGGATAACCCTGACATCCACAAGTCCGTCCATTAGTTCTCAAATGTGAGTAGGGAGGGTGGCAAGAGGTTGCCCTTGTATACGACTTTCATGTTGTTTAAGACTCACTTGCATTGCTGCTGCAGAATGCACTGAATCACTCCTCATTTTTATTTAATGTGTGGGAAGAGTAAAAGTAAAAAAAAAATTCCAAGGGTGCATGGTAACATGGTCTATAAACAAATGGTGTAAAATGTCCTGTAAGTGCTGCCAGGTCTGTTTAACCAGATTGCTAATTAACTCAAATGAGCAATAATATCAGACCCTGGAAGTTTCTCCCTGGAGCTAAAGGGTACTAACTACAGCAATGATAGTGTCTTTGAAATATTAATGCCATTAAATACAACTGCCTAAATACAGTTTTAATAAGAATGTTCAAAGTTAATCTCCAAACAATGATTGAAAATTAGCTGCTACCCACTAATTATGCAAACAACCTAAGGAATCAAACCATCAAATTTATTAGTGTTTTGAATCAGACCTCCTATAAAAATTTTTATCCTGCTATCCACCCACCCCAAGCACAGAAATGAGGATGTTATGCTGTCTAAGCTCTCCAATAGAACCATCTCTGGCCAAAACCACTTGTGATAATCTACCTTAGTGTTTTCAGGGAGTCTAGCAAAACTGAGCACACTGAACTTGCAACAAGTGGGACTCTGAGGAGAGGGACAGGGCGCAAACAAACAGGAAACCACTCTAGGCTGCATCTGCCTGCAGAACGCACACTGCTGGTGTTCGGAGCCTCTTCCAAATTAGTAGATTAAGAGATGGATCTAAACCACATAGGCTGATAAAGGAATGCTTCAAAATAACCTTTTAGATAATACCTATAAGAATCAAAATATTGGCAGCACAGTACTTTAAATGTAAATACTTCAAAAACAATTCTCTTGTTCGGCTAAAATTTGGTGGTAAACAGCATTTCCTGTGTCACATAATTGGCCTGTTACAACTCTAAATGAATCAAATTATTTTGGAGGGATAAAAATGTGTATATAAATTGATGGAAGTATTACCTCTTTGTTAAAATGCATAGAAAGGTCCACATTAGTTCCCATTTACACAAGAACCACGTGCGTTTGGAGACAGTCACTATGTGTGTGAGGAGGGATGGGGGTGGGCTTTGGTGGAAGAAATACCCACATTTCACAGAGAACTGAAGACATTTACAGAGTCACTTCCATATGCTACCTTCGATGAACTTTCAAACTTCAGATGAATCTTTTATTGGGCTAAATAATATTGTAAAGATCAAAATAGCTTTCTATCCCAATTTTGCCTCTGAAAAGATTTTATAATTTAAATGTAGCTAATATTATGAGGAATAAATTTCCTTTTCAAAACATAACAAATGTTTATTATTTTGTTTAACTAGTATGCCTTTAATTTTAGCAGCAATAATCAAATAAAATGCAAAGAAAATTCTCTAACAAAAAAATTATAGGAAAAAGAATATACTTGTGTCCCTTTTGTTTAGAACATAATTTGTCTAGAATTTGGCTTGCAAACTTTAAAATCAACTGCATTAACATGTGACAGTATTTCTTCTGTTAATTCCTTCTAATGTTTTTGGAAAGAAAAATAAATGCTTCACAGATAGTGGGTACAATGGGTGATTTGGGGAAATAACTAAAAAAATCAGTCTTTTTTAGCATTCAAAGCCATGACTGCAATGAAGTCTCTATGCCCTTAGACCAGTTCCAAGTCCATGAATGGCACGTCAGGATTTTCCCCTTTCTTTCTGTAAAGCTTAGCATAGCCCTCCTGCATATTCATCTTCATCTTCCTCCATAGCAGTGGCAGTGCTGCCTTCAGGCTTGACCTGTGGTGTTGCTGCTGCTTTCTTCTTGATTCCCCCTCCTGGAACCACCAAACTCAGGCCCAGCTTAGCATACTGTCAACAACAAAACATCTTCTCAAACTACAATCTCCATATGGATGTCACAACAAACGGCAGATACTACCTTATAACAACCAATACTAATTATGGAAAACACGCAACACAAAACTCAACATTGCTCTGCCTTCAATAGGTCATGACCTTAATGTGACAGATACACAACTAGTAAAAATGTCAAATTATAGGCCACACTTAGGAATCTGAGATAATCAGAACATAGTAAGTTAAGTACCACTCATAGTTCCTAAGAAATAAGGATCTGTTGAGTAAATGAAGAGTGTAGGCTAGAGATAATTTCTTTAAAAAATACATATAAATTTACAAAAGCCTATTAAGAATTTATCAAGAAAAAAATGGTTCCTCCATATACACTGTGATAAAAAAAATTGAAGATCTTAAGCTGATCTGATACCATAAGACTAAAGTTGCAAGACCAAATCAAATGAATTACTGCCCACAAACCTACTGAGAAGGGAAATCCAAAAGAACAGAAGCCCACTGTTGAGGCTCACTTTCTGTATATGGTACCGTATGAGGCTGTTTTGTGAACACAGACTAATCCACTCTTCAGAGCAGGCTGGCAAGACAGAGACCAGTTGCTCCATTTCTCCTGATGAGTTAACTGAGGCTTACAGACAGTTAGTTAATAACCTGCATCACACAGCTAGCTGTCACAGGAGTGGAATTCCAACAAGTCTATCGAATTACAAAGGCCACTACGTGATGGGTCTCTTTCAGACAGTGAGCCTAAACAAAACTTAATAAACTAAGCAACCTGTGGAGGTCAACATGTGAAAGAAACCGGAAAAATGGGGTTAAATAAAAAAAATACACATATGGTCAACACAGGTAGATGGATAAATAATTAGCTGTAAACCTACATGGTTGACATTCAAACAACCTAAACCTATCAAAAAATTCAGTGCAAATGCTAAGTTCCCTTTTGAGAAGTATCTTGAGATAAAAAAAAATAAATGGGGAAAATAGTTCACAAGTCCACAAGAGAGATAATCTCATTAGAAGCCTCTTCCATTCAAGAGGAAAGAAGAAAAATAACCGAAAGGCCACTTACATCGTTGTCCATGTATTTGAAAAGGGGTGAGTTGCAGACCTCTGACACTTGATCTTGGTCTTGTTGGTCATATCCTTCAAGAAGCTGTTCGAGTGCAGCACAATCTTCACTCCCATTAAACCCTGGAATGCTACAGCAAGCACAAGTCACACATCTCCACCTGTTCCTCCTCACCTGTGATGAATTTGCCCCCCAGAAGAGGTTTGGCAACATCTGGACACATTTTTAACTGTTGCAACTGAGCAGACGTCAGAGATGAGACTAGACATCCCACAGTGCACAGGACAGGCCCGCAAACAAAGAATTACCCACCCCAAAATGTCAACAGTGCCAGGATTGGGGATGCTCATTGTAAACATCTCAAATAAGAAAATCCCTTTTTCAGATCTTCCTGTAGCATATATTCTGAGAACTTTCCTTATTTTTTGTTATTCTCTTTTTCTTAGAAGGCAAACATAACAAAATCATTCAAGTTTTTCACCTCCATGGAAGTTCCAGGAGAAAAATACAAGAAAGAACACACTTGTAAAAATCCTGCTGTAAAAAACTGAAACAGTAGTCAGGTGCTCCTGTCACAATGAAATTTATTTATTTATTTTTAAATTTCATAGCCAGGGTTATTTATCTAAGTATTAATCTCAAATTAATAGAAATCTTAACATTCCAAGTGAATTCAATGCTCTCAGCGTCTTACCTGTAGCTCTCCCTGACACATCTTTCTGCAGCCACATAGTCACTCCTGTGGAGATGAACTAAGACTTGAGCAATTGTTTTCTAAAACAAAAGAGGTGATTAGGGTCCAAAGTTATAGCTACTTCATAAAGTCAGCTTCCTGACATCAGGACCTTAGCATTCAGAGTTTGAGTTTTATACAAAGAAATTTATACAATTCTGCAATAATTTTCACAGGACATTTGGGAGAAATATCCTGAAGTAGTACACCTCAAACTCCAATGTACAAACAGACTACTCAGGGGTCTTATTAAAATGAAGACCTTGAGCCAGTGGGCCCAAAGCAAGCCCGAGACCCTGCTGTCTGTAACAAGCCCCCAGATAGCCCTGATACTGCTAGTCTGAGAACCACACAGAGTAACAAAGCCTTAGAACACAACCACACATTTGAAAGAAAATTTGTTTTAAATACTTACATTCGTAGGTTTAATCTTGAAAAGGAAATAAAAAAAGAAGACAAAACTCTACCATTGTACTTCCTCTCTCTTAAAGAAATACTAGGAAACTAGAATGAATGGAGATTTTAGATAACAGAAACAATGACACTATTTATAAGTCAACAAAAGCATTAATAAGATCAAAGATATGACTAATAAGATTATCAGCAGAATGGCCCTTCAATCTTTATTATCTTTATTTTTCAGGTAACTTTTACTTTCAAGTTCCTGGAATCTCATCTCCTTATCACATTAAACCCATCTAGTATTTTATTTCCAATATTATTCTTTCACCTCTAATATTCTCATTTAGTTCATCTGTATGGTTTCCATTAAAAATAATTTGCTCTCCATTCATTCACGTGTATATCCCTTTGCCTCAAGCAGCACTTACAACAGTTGCTTCCAAGTCCTGATCTGGTCATTCCAACACTTGTGTTACCTCTGGGGTGGCACCAGCTGTCTTTTCTCTTAAAAACTGGTCATGTTTTCCTGTGGTCAGTAATTTGGGACTGCACCCTGGACACTGTGAATGTTATGCTGCATAGACTGTCCTCTAATTCTCAGGAAAGTTGGGTGTTTCATGCAGGCAATCACCCTCGTCAAGCTCAGACTGCATGTTTTGTCTGCTTTTGCTGGGCAGTGACTCTAGTCTTAGTTCAGTCCCTCTGCTCTACTTCTTGGGCTCTGCCCTATGCAAGAGCCCAGGGAGGGTGCTTTGAGCCCTGGATAGTGGTGTGGTCTTACTGCAATTCCCAAATCCTATGCTCTGCCTCTGGGTCTGTCCTGTGCAGGCACAGCTGGGGAGTAACACCAAGACTTGTATGGGCCCATACATACACAGAAAGGGGATTCCCTATTCCAGCTCCCCTTTCTGGGGTTTTCTCCTTGCTCTCTTAGCTTATCTTCCCAGTTCCTCTGGCCAAACAGACTAGGTTTCCATTGGCACTTTAACTGCCTATGCCACCACCACAGCTATAGCCCCATGACTAGGGCTTCCTCCGTAGAGCGAAGCCAAGGGAAGAAAAAAGGAGATGAAAACAATGGGGTCTCTTTTCCTGGATCCTCTGGATAGAAAGATGAGGTCGATGGGTTCTTTAGGAGTTGTAGCTGCTGGAGCCTCTGCTGCCCAGATCTATGACTGAGGCTTCTCTTAAGTCAATGCCACAAGAGGAACAAGGAAAAATCCTGGAAACCCATTTCTACATTGGTTGCTTCTCTAAGTGTTTACTCGCCTCCATCATCCTGTTCTACTTTCCAAATAATTGTTTTTTGTATTTTCTCTGGAAGTTTTAGTTGTAATCAAAAAGAGGGATAGGCTTAGTCCAGTTTGGTCAAAAAACAGAAGCCCAAAAGCATTATTAAAAAAAAAACATACAACTATCGATGGAATCTGGTTATAGGTACGTATTTACGCCAATATGAAAAATCATCTAATGAAAAGCCAAAAATAAGCATTTCTAAAACATACCTTATAACAAGTTGGATAGTTCTCAATTTCCTTATAAATATTTTTTTCTTTCTGAATAGAGAGTGCTGCCTCATCAAACCTGAAGACAAAACAAAGAGATGTAAAATAAGCCAGGACCAAATGATCTACAACAGAGGTCATCACTGTGATGTGTTTGATATGACAGTTTTTTAGAGAAATGAAGAAGGTATCAGGCATTTTAGCAACCGCTCTGTAATCCATGTTTCCATGAGCTTTGCTCATATGGCTTGTCTTTTAAATGCTCAATTTGCCCTTTTAGCATAAAACAGACAAACAAAAGCAAGAGAAATTATGGACAAGGTTACTTTGAATGGAGAAGTTTAAGTCTGGTAAGGATCATTCATTAATCAATATCTTTCAAATTCAACAAACTGTTTTAAGAGTGCTTATGAAATGTATTAGAGAGAAAAACTCTCCATTTAATCATCCCAGATTTATTTCCTTCCACCAACAGACCATCCAGATGCCCTGCCAACACTGCCTCCCACTAAAGAATTACTTCTCCTGCTCTGTCCTCACTGTCACATGCTCCTACTTCCTCAGTGAGCCCACCAGCTCCTGGTGCCGAAAAGGGCAGCAGGGAAAGGCACAAAGATTGAGGCTAGAAAAGTTCTTCCTGCCACCTTTGATCCTGTGCATTCATCTTTTTCTGTCTACTCTCACACACTCACCTTTTCATCCAACCCACTCAGACAACAGAATGAAGAGGAAAGGATCTCTAAAACTCTTCCTCTGATCCTCCAAGGCCCTACCCCTTTCTTGCCTCCCCAACCCTAATCCCCTCTAAGGCTGATCAGATCACCATCTCCCAGTAACACTGTATTATACTGGGGCTGGCAAAAGCAAGTTTACAGTTGTAAGGACATGAAAGAGTTTATCCTTGGATTGTTATTTATTAATAATTCTATTATTTATTTGTATTCTTTGTCATCTTCTTGTTGTTTCAAGAGTAAGCATTCTGCACTGTTAGGATATAGAGGGAGAAACGTGTTGCTGTGGCTCGAATTAAAAATACAAAATGTTATACTGTATTTTTCTGTTAATTATTGTTTTAAAAAATATTGGTATTAAAAATATACACAGTGGCTTGGTTTAACTCATGTTATGAATTAATTTGAATTTTTGTGGGCTGTGTGCCCTGTCAACTTACTGCTTTGCAAAATAAGACTCATTGGAGAAATGTATTCTGAATCTCCAAAGTTCAACTTGCTAAATTATGGAAGCAAAGTTGATTTATAAGTTGGGTATGGGAGCAGAATTCTAAGATTGTCCCCCAAGATTCTTGCTCATCATATACACTCCCTGCATAACTTCCCCTTGAGTGTGGGCATGACCGCTGAATACGATGAAATATCACTCCTGTAAGGATTCCAAACAACTGACTTTGAATGAATCAAAGAAAGACTGTCTGAATGGGCCTGAGTTAATCAGTGGGCCTTAGAAAGTTAGAGAGCGGGTGTCAAGAGAGCTGTGCTCTTGCCAACCTTAAACTGCAGCAAGCTATCATATTGTGAATCACCCAGAGGGCCTATGCCAAGGGACTATAGGCACCTCTAGAGCTGAGAGTGGCCCCTGGCCAACAGTCAACGACAAAAACTGCAGCCTACAGCTGCAAGAAAAGGAATTCTTCCAACAACCAGCGAGCCAGGAAGGAGGTCACAGCCCCACCTGGCACTGTGATGCCACCCTAGAGAGACCCTGAGCAGGGAATCTGGCTGCACTGTGCAGGACCTCTGACCAAAAAAACTGAGAGATGATAAGTGAGTGTGGTTTTAAGCTGCTAGGATTCCGGTTATCTATTGGGCAGAAATAGAAAATTAATATGAGAGGATTACATGTATCTATCATTTTTAACTGTCACCACGAGCTTATCACAGATCCTGCTTTAAAACAAAATAATATCACAACAATCTATGAGCACAATGTCCCAATTATATGATTCCAGTTAGAAATCTAAGTATTTCAAGCTTTTCATATATTTAACTATTAAGGCTACATTTTGAACACATGAAATACCATTTCCATGTGCTAATAATACCTAACAAAACAGCCATCAAAGATACTTTACATTTATATGGGTTTTTAGTAAAAATTTAAAAAGTTGATCAAATTTGCTGAAAGTCCATAAAACTAAAATATAAACAATCCACTTTCAAATGTATCCAGAAAATTATTAATTACTTATAATGAAAAACATAATTTTTAATACTCCTAAAAAAATAAAATGTATCTGGTTTTGCTGAAAAGAGAATTTTTATCTTCCTATAATTCAGAAATAAAATTTAAGCCTCACAAAAATTATGTGCATATGACAGGAATTCGACACAGAACCTCACTCAACTGAGCTTTCAATGGATACCTCCCACACAGTGACTCAAAAGTCTTCCTTGAGCCCCAACTACCTACTCAACTCCAAAATACATTTTAACTACCTAAAAAGTTTTTATCCAATTCATCATATTGCCAACAAAACTTATCATCATCCCCAATAAGCCTGGGCATTGCACCAGACAGAACGCAGCTACGCAAGGCAGAAACCTAGTGATTATCCTGAGATAGTACCCTCCCACCTGCTCCACATACATCCAGCCCTCCCTGCATTTAGAATCTAGTGGCTGTCTCAGATGATTGATGGAAAGAAGAACTTTGTTTTTCTAAGTGAGTCTTCGAAGTGGGAGTAAGGCAGGGATGGGAGTGGTTAACTGAAATGAAAATTGGAGGAGATTCAAGATGGTAGTGAAGTAGGTAAATGCTACACTCACCTCTTCCCAGGACCAAACTAAAATTGCAACTAAATTATAGAAAAATCATCCTGAAAAACCACATGAAAACTAGCTGAAGAGAAATCTTATAACCAAGGGTTTACAGAAGAAGTCACATCGAGAATGGCAGGAAGGGTGGAGATGGAAAAAGGCTGGCCCTTCTCCTAAGGGCACAGTGGCTGAGGTTCTAGTGGGATATCTCAGCTGCAGGAGGGTCCCCATGAAAAAAAGTATGGGGTATAAACCCCAAGTCGGACTCCCCAGCCTAGAGCACCAGAGCTGGGAAAAGTCATCCACATAACAACTCGCTGTGAAAAGTAGTGGGGCTTCTGTCTGCCAGTGAAAGGCAAGAGTCTGCTAGAGACACAGCCAGTCACCCTGGGCTCCAGAAGAGAGGATGGAGCAGAGTAGAGGCATCTGAGGATAGTCTGGGTGCCTCTGGGGAAAGAGCTAAAGGGAAGCCACCAGGATCCCTGTGCTGAATCACTCTCATACTACACACACCACCTATTTTGGCTAGAGTACTCTCCTTCCTGTGGCATCAGCTTGGAGAAAAACCTGATTCTCCAGACTCCAACTCACCCCACCCTGGGGAGCTTACACCCACCAACGAGTACAGCCAGAGGCTCCTTCAGTGACTGAACCTAACAGGCAGCCACAGGTGGAGGCAGAAGGAGGTGGATCTCACTGGGGTGCTTTGAGACTTTTGCTGACCTGCCCCTGAGCCACTGAAGATAAAGCCAGCTTTTGTGTGCAGCATGGTCCTTCCTGCAAGCACCCAGGCCCAGCAGAGGCAGACATAAACTGGATTCACTGTAGTTCCAAATGGGTAGCCAGGGGACAGCCACAGGCAGTATCTTATTTTGGCTTGTACCAGAGTCACTTCCAAGAAACTCAAAATCAGCACACCAGTGGCCAGCTTCAGACAGTATCTGAGGAGAATGCTATAAGCTTCACAAGCAGCATATCCAAAGGGAGATCTTGGCAGGCACCCAATCTTGCAGAGAGGAATTCTGCTTTGTGTGGTCAGCACCTGCACATTAGCTCACACAGCATGGCTGGGGTTAAGTCTCACAGCCAGCCAGCCTAAGGGCTGATCCCATGCACAAATGAGCCAACAGCAATCAAGACCCAAATATTACAGGACAGCACACATAACCCACACAAGGAACATTCCAGGAGCACCCAGCTCAAGTGATCATAGAGACTGCATGACTAGACTCCACAGGTCACCCAGTACCTATAAGGGCAACCCACAAAAACGGGAAGTGATATGAGATCTATCCAATACACAGAAACAAACACAAAGAGGCAGCCAAAATTAGGAGACAAAGAAACAGACCCCAAATGTAAGAACAGGTGAAATCTCCAGGGAAAAAAGCTAAGTAAAATGGAGGCAAACAATTTATTGGACATCAAGTTTATAGTAAGTGGTTATAAGGATGCTCAACAGCAAAGAAAAAGGACATCAAAACCATAAAAAATAAATTAATCACAAATAAAGAAAACAATATCCAAAATGAAGAATACACTGGAAGGAATAAACAGTAGGTTGGATGAAGCAGAGTATCAAATCAGCAATTTGGAAGACAAGGTAGGCAATCAGAACAGCAAAAAGAAAAAAAGAATTTAAAAAGTTAGGATAGCTTAAGGGTCTTTTGGGACAACTCGAAGTATAACAACATACATATGATAGGAGTACCAGAAGGAAAAAGAGAGCAAGGGATCAAGAACCTATCTGAAATAATAATGACCAAAAAGTTCCCTATCTTGATAAAGGAGAAAGACAATCTCAGGAAGCATAGAGAAATCCAAACCAGTTGGACTCAAAGAGGTCCATATCGGGCACATCATGATTAAAATGGCAAAGGTTAAAGAAAAGAGAATCTTAAAAGCCACACACACAAAAAGACAGTTACCCACAAAGTAGCCCCCATAAGACTGTCAGATGATTTCTCAACAGAAACATTTCAGGCCAGAAGGAACTGGCATGGAATAATCAAAGTTATGAAAAGCAAGGATCTACAACCAAAACTACTTTACCCAGCAAAGCTATCACTTAAATTGATGGAGAACTAAAGAGCTTCTCAGGTAAAAAAAAGCTGAAGGAATCTGTTATCACCAAACCAGCTTACAGCAAATGTTAAAGGGTTTGCTTTAAGCAGCAGCAGAAGAAAAAGAAAAAATGTATTTAAAAAATAAAATAGCAATAAATACAATCTATCAATAATTACCTTAAATGTAAATGGCTTAAATGCTCCAATCAAAAGACATAGGGTAACTGCATGGGTAAGAAAACAAGACCCATATATATGCTGTCTATAAGAGACCCACCTCAGAACAAAAGATACACACAGACTTTCTAAAGGGATGGAAAAAGATATTTCATGCAAATGGAAATAAAAAAGAAGCTGGGATATGAAGACTTTATCTGACAACAAATATACATTAAAACCAAGCCTATAGTAAGAGACAGAGGACACTACTTAATTACAAAGGGAGAAATCCACAACAGGATGTAACCCTTGTATACATAAATGGACCCCACATAGGAGCATCTAAATATGTGAAGCAAAACTTGATAGACATAAAGGGAGAGACTGACAGTAATACAGTCATAGTAGGAGACTTGAACACTCCATTAACATCAATGGATAGATCTCCCAGACAAAAAATTTACAAGGAAACAGCAGCCTTAAAGGACACACTAAATCAGATTGATTTAATAAATGTCTTCAGAGCATTTTACCCCAAAGCAGCAGAATATATTTTAAATATACATGGAACATTTTCTAAGATAGACCACATTAGCACACAAAAACAAGTCTCAATAAATTTAAGAAGACTGAAAAAATATCAAGCATCTTCTAACCATAGTAGTATGAAACTAGAAATCAATCACTAGAAAAAAATTGAAAAACAAAGACATGGAGGCTAAATAACATGTTACTTAACAAGGAATGGGTTAACAATGAAATCAAAGGAGAAATCAAGATACCTTGAGACAAATGAAAATGAGAAGACAACCTAAAATCCATGGGGCACAGTGAAAGCAGTCCTAACAGGGATGGGCCTACTTCAGAAACAAGAAAAATCTGACTAAACAATCTAACTTTACAATTAAAGGAAGTTTGAAAGACAAAACAAATCAAAATAATAATAAGCCCAAAGTTAGTAAAAGGAAGCAAATAATAAAGATGAGAGCAGAAATAAATGAGGTAGAATCCTAAAAAATGATAGAAAAGATCAATGAAACAACAGCTGGTTCTTGGAAAGATAAACAAGATTGACAAACTTTTCCCTAGACTTACCAAGAAAAAAGGAGAGAGGACCCAAATAACTAAAATCAGAAATGAAACAGAAGTAACAACTAAACCCAAGGAAACACATATGAGCCCTGGCTGGTGTGGCTCAGTAGAATGAGTGCCATCCTGAATGAATGCTCAGTAGAATGAGTGCTAGTTCGAGTCCCAGTCAGGGCACATGCCTGGGTTGCAGGCCAGGTCCCCCGTTTGGGGCATGGGAGAGGCAACCACACACTGATGTTTCTCTCCCTCTCTTTCTCCCTCCCCTTCCACTCTCTCTTTTAAAAAAGAAAGATATAGATAGTGAGAAAATATTAAAATATTATGAACAACTATATGCAAACAAGTTGGACAACTGGAGGAATTAGATAAATTCCTAAAAACATACAAGTTTCCAAAACTTAATCAGGAAGAACCAGCTTAAAGTAGTAATAAAAAAACTCCCAACAAACAAAAGTCCTGGCCCAGATGGCTTTACAGGTGAATTTTATCAAACATTAAAAGATCTAACACCTCTCCTTCTTAAACTATTCCAAAAGATTCAAGAGGAGGGAAGACTCCCAAAGTCAATTTATGAGGCCAGCATTATCCTAATTCGAAAGCCAGATAAAGACATTTGAAAGAAAGAAAATTATAGGTCAATATCCCTGATAAACACAGATGCTAAAATCCTCAACAAAATATTAGCAAACTGGGTCCAACAATACATTGAAGAAATCATACACCATGACCAAGGGGGATTGGCCCCGGGATGCAAGGTTTGTACAATAGCCACAAATGAATAAACCTGATATACCCCATAAACAAAATGAAGGATAAGAACCACATGAACAGATCAACAGATGCAGAAAAAACATCTGATAACATCCAGCACCCATTTATGATAACAACTCTCAGCAAAGTGGAAACACAGGGAACATACCTCAACATATTAAAGGTCATAAATGACAATCCTACAGCCCATATCACACTCAACGGGCAAAAACTACAAGTGATTTCCTTAAGATCAGGAAGAAAGGGATTTCTGCTTTCACTACTCTTATGCAACACAGTAGCAGAAGTCCTACCTACAGCAATCATAAAGAAAAAAAACAAAAGCCATCTAAATTGTAAAGGAAGAAGTAAAACTGTCATTATTTGCAGATGACATGATACTATATATACAGAACCCAAAGGTTCCACCAAGAAACTACCAGAACTGATAAATCAATTTGGTAAAGTAGCAGGATACAAAATTAATTTCCAGAAATTGGTAGCATTTTTATACACCAAAAATAAACTGCCAGAGAAGGAAACTAAAAACAATCCCATTCATAATTGCTTCAAAAAGAGTAAAATGCCTAGGAATAAATCTAACCAAGGATGCAAAAGACCTGTACCTGGAAAATTAGAAGACACTGAAGAAAGAAACCGAAGAAGATACAAGTAAGTGGAAGCACATACCATATTCATGATAAGAACAATTAACATCATTAAAATATCCATACTTCCCAAAGCAATCTATAGATTCATGCAATTCCTATGAAGATACCAATGGCATAGCTCAAAGAATGAAAACAAAAATTTAAAAAAGTTATATGAAAGCATAAAAGACCTGGAATAGCCATAACAATCTTGAGAAAGAACAAAGTTAAATAAATCACACTACCTGATGTCAAACTATACTACAAAGCCATAGTAATCAAAACAGCATGGTACTTCCATAAAAACAGTCATATAGATCAATGGAACAGAATAGAGAGCCCATAGTGAACACACACCTTTATAGTCAATTGATATTTGACAATGGAGGCAAAAACATACAATGGGGTAAAGATAGTTTATTCAACAACGTTACTGGGGGTATTGGACAGATACATGCAAAAATATAAAACCAGACAACCTTCTTACACTATGCACAAAAATAAACTCAAAATGGATTAAAGACATAAATGTTAGACTTAAAACCATAAGAATCCTAAAAAAAAAATCATAGGCAATATAATGTTGGACCTTTCTTGTAACAATCTTTTTTCTGACATATCTCCTCAGGCAAGGTTACCAAACAAAAAAATAAACAAATGGGACTACATGAAACTGAAAAAGTTTTGCAAAGCAAAGGAAACCATCAACAAAATTAAAAGACAAATTACAGAATGGGAGAGCATATTTGCTGGTGATACATCTGAAAAGGGGTTAATATTCAAAATTTATAAAGCACTCATACAACTCAACTCCAAAAAAACCCCACAAACAATCCAATTGAAAAATGGGAAAATAACCTGAATAGACACTTCTCCAAAGAGAACATTCAGATGGCCAACAGATATGTGAAAAGATGCTCCACCATCACTAATCAGAGAAATGCAAATTAAAACCACAATGAGATATGACCTCACACTTATCAGAACGACTATCATCAATAAATCAGCAACCCAGTGTTGACAAGAATGTAGAGAAAAGGGAAACCTCACACACTGTTGGTGGGAATGCAGATTCTTGCAGCCACTGTAGAAAGCAGTATGGGAGTTACCTCAAAAAATTAAAAAAGGAACTGCCTTATGACCCAGTGATTTCATTTCTGGGAATTTATCCAGAGAAACCTGAAACTCTAATTCGAAAGAATATATGCGCCCCTATGTTCACTGCAGCATTATTTACAATAGCCGAGATTTGGAAGCAGCCCACATGTCCATAAGAATATGAGTGAATAAAGAAGCTGTAGTATATTTACAGAATGAAGTACTACTTGTAAAAAAAGAAGGAAATCTTACTGTTTACAACAGCATGGGTGGACCTGTACAGCATTATGCTAAGTGACATAAGCCACTAAGAGACAGATAAGTACCATATGATTTCACTCGTATGTGGAATCTAGTGAACAAAATGAACTAACAAGGAAAACAGTGACAGACTCATAGACAGACAGAAGGCTTACAGTTGTGAGAAAATGGGAGAGGTGAGACTGGGGAGGTGGTGGAAGGACTGAGCAAAACAAAAAAAAAGAGGAATAACTCATGCATGTGGACAAAAGTGTGGTGACTGCCAGGGAGAGGAGGGTTGGAGGCAGGTGGAGGAGGTATGGGGGGATAAATGGTAATGGAGACTTGACTTGGGGTGGTGAACATACAAAACAGTGTACAGGTGATGTGTTGTGGAATTGTGTACCTGAAAGCTATATAATTTTGTTCACCAGTATCACCCCAATAAATTCAATAAAAAGGAAAAAATGTAAATCTAAAAGAAAAAAAGAAAGCGGGATTTTCTCCCTCACTGGGTATTACAGCAAAGCTCCCTGGATTGGGGTCACTATGAGCCAACCATACAGTGTGCCAATCTACTCAGCTGCCTCAGATCTTTGGAAGGCACAGGATCAGAAAGTCTCACAGGTAAGTCAGATAAGCGTGTTGGAAAAGCCTTTGCCAAGAGGAAGCAAGGACACTGGTCTAGAACTTATTTAAGGGCTCCCAGATGTGACCATTTCACAGATGAAATGTAACTCACTTCTGCATTACAGCTCTCCAGAAATACAAGAAAAACAAGAGACTAATACCAATATATTAAATAGGTTATTTAATTTTGCTATGCTAGGACATAAACTAAACTATTAAGTTAGAATTAAATCTTATAGTCTCAAGTTGATGAAAAATATATGCATATTAATTAAATGTAACAAGCATAAAACTTTAAATTTCATTCCATATTCTATCAGATGTTATTTATACAAAGTATAAAATTACCATCGGTTTTATTTATTTTAGGCAAATGATAGTCTCAAATCAGATTATAATCAAAGTATAAATTAAAGATATTCAAACAGCACATAAATTATCTCAATTATCTTTGTTATTATTGACTCTCCATGTTTTTCTTACCTTGCACTACTTAAATTCCTGATAGAATTAAAGTGGCAGTTGACTTTTAATCCTCTTATACCACATACCCAGTGATACTTATAAAAGTATCAAATTCCTTAATATTCCTAGTAAATTGCAATCAATTTTTACCTTATTAGACAAATTTTTAAAATATTTCCACATTAATTTTTGTCCAACACTGCATTAAATACTATCATTTTTAAATGCATTTTTTAAAGATAAAAAAGCAATAAAACAAATTCATGAAGTAAACAAAAGACTTCTTGGTTGCCCTAAATTTATAAGTGTCCACCTTTCAAGGAATCAAGATAACCCTCTCATTCCTGCTGCTCTTTCAATTCACACATTTCCCCTCTACTGACACTGTGAGAAAACTTAGTACTTGTTATAAAATCATGATTCTCAGACACATATCACAACCAACCAGTAACTTCTTCAGAATGGTGGTGGCTACCACCCCTAAATGGAGCTCTCTTAAGGTACATGTATACATAACTGGAAAATGTTCCTCCACTGACCTCCCCAGGGACATCTTAGATCCACCCCCTCTTTGCTACTTCCCTTAAAACACAGTTTTAGATAATCTGCATTTCAGGCAACAAAAGAGAAAAGGATGTGGAAAGCAGAAATACCTTAAGGAAGCTGAGGCAGAGCACACTCCTACACAGAGTCATCCCACCTTCTGCCCTTACTTCCAACTCCACTTCTTAGGCCTTCAGTGGGGCCCTGTGAAAAGGCCCCCACTTCAAAGAGCTCTATGAAGGCAGTGGAAGCCTTGTAGGAGGACCATTTGGGGTGGGAATAAATGAGAAAAGGAGGTAAAGGTATGCCAGACCTGCCTATCTGCTCAGTGACAAAGACTCAAAGACACAGCTTCCTGCTTCTACAGTGTGGAACCCCGATCACAAGGATCAAAATCTAGGTACCACCTTTCACTTCAGCTATTCTGCAACAGCCTGAAACCACCACCATGGTTTTATTTCTGCAAGGAATCCTTTCAGAGACTAAACTCAATTTTTTAGGCTACCATTTATTAGTTGGACAATGCCAGAGTTAACATTTCAACTGTTTTAATTTCTAGGAAGCCAAGAGCATTAACATGAATAAAGGTAATAACCCAAGGCTGATTTATAGATTAAATTGTGCTTCATGGTTTAATATAAAGTCTTAGTTTAAAAACAGAATAAAAATGTTATTGATTAATCAATGAAAAATGTCCTATAAAATTGTACATTTAAATGAGAACATTTAATAGTTATTAATTCTGTATTAATTTATTCTGATGCTACTCTAAATGTTTGAATTATATTTTAGAATCTGCAGTCTTAATGAAGAAAAAAAATCCTTAATTCAATCTCAGAAAGGGATTCATATATTACTCAGTCATTTCTTTTTTGATTCCTTGACAAAATGTGTCTTGGGTCTTTCCTGTCAATGGAGAGCTAGGGGCATATTTCAATTAAGATATCTATCTTCAGACTCACAGTCTCTTATGGGTATTTATCTTAACTGTTGTAAAACAAGAGCTCAGCAAACAGAATTTTATGAATGACAGAAATTATTTACTAAGTTTAAATTGAGGCAAAGTAAAAAAGAAAGGAAGGTCCAGCAGGGATTCTAGGTGTCTGGGATCCAGCTGTTTGTGCCTTAGGCCATATATTTAAAAGATAAAAAGTAAATACCCTATTTAATGACACTATTTGGTTATCAAAAAGTTGTCTATTTTCAGGCGTGAGTATTTAGGGCATCTTGTTATCTATGCCTACAGATACTTCTCAAGAAGAGACATTAAAATCTAACGAAGTATCAGATCTAGAAAATTGCTCTCTAGTGCTGCTGAGCCAGCTCTTATGCAGTAAAAGCACATTGTATGATACTTTTTGAAGTTACACTTTAGAAAAACAGCAGATCTTTTAATATTTAACTCAATGTGCCATCTCATACACATCAATTTTTGTACTGGGTCACCTGGTGTGTCTACGGCTTACACCAAAAAGATTAACATGCCAATCCCAAAATTACTTAACTAGTTACAAACATGAACTAAAGGTATAATATACATGGACAAACATGAACAGTTTTGGAAAACTTACCTGCGTCCTCGTACTAGCAGTCTGGAAGCTTTTCCTAGTAATTCAACTGCCTGCCGTAAACGTTCCTCATTCTGAAGGAATCAAACAAAAGAGAGTGTTGGCTGCTTTAATGGAGTAATATTTTTCCCTCCAATAAATACCAAATAAAGAAGTAATGGCACTCAATATGAGCGTGAGGGGTTGTGGTGGGAGGGTGGCACCAAAAGGGCTAGTCCACTTCATTACTCTCCAATAGAAAAATATAAGGTTCAGCTGTGAGTACAGGAAAGTTCCATAAAGTAACTGCTGTTTCTCTATTTTCCTCCATATTATGAATCGAAATATTCTAAGTATACTTGAAGAAAAAAATTCAAACTTACTTCAAACACATTAGCTGTCTGTTGATATAACTGTACAGCCTTTTCTGGATCTACATTTTCTATAAGCCTAAATTAGAAAAGAAAATTTGACTTATGTGAGAAATAGAAAACTTATTTCTCAATGGACTTTATTAAGACAAAAAGATAAAGGCTTCTGTGCAGAGACTCTTCCAAACACTCACTTTCCAGCTCGCTCCAATGCCATGGCTGCTGTGTCAGGGGTGCCGTTTTCTAGATACATCATGCTGGCTTTCTCAATCAGCTGAACAGCCTCCGGTAGTTTCTGCATCTCCTTTAGGCAAAAGATACGGTGTGGATCAGCAAATGCACCATCTTAAATAATCAAAGTTAATCTAAAATTCAATTATCTTATCCCTGAGTCATGAAGGTAAATGAGTCAAACCTTACACAATAAATATACTTAAAATGAAATGCCTTCACACAGTTATTCTCCCCATCAAGCTTCATTTAGCCAAACTAAATATGTATCAGTTAATTTCTACAGAGAATTCATCACTTCACAGAATTTCAGGGAAACTACACAAAGAGTGAAAACCAAAACATTTGCTCTTTACTGTTTTTGTAAGCATTCAAAATTCTTTGAACATTAACTGAGTCCCTACTATATATATATATGGAGTACACAAAACCAGTAGCCCAAACAGCTGTATCTTACAAGTGCCTCTTGTTTAAACCATTCAGTATTTTAAATCAGATACTTTCACAAAAGCTGTTTTATGACTTCCTATTTTTAAGAAATATCAAAATCTATGGCATCAGCAAGCTTACATTCCCACATGGCAATAACACTCTAGTGCTAAGTAGCAGTGGTCTTGGTAGAGGCATACCACCTGCTGGAGGTAGACTCACTTCTCCCCATAAATCCTGCTGGCCTACACACCCAGGACCACCTCCTTCATCTCGATCACTCCCCTATCCCCTGAGTTCGCAACCAACTTCCATGCTGAACGCCAGCAAAAGAGTAACTCTTTTTTTTTAATATATTTTTAAAGATTTTATTTATTTATTTTTAGAGAGGGAAGGGAGGGAGAAAGAGCAAGAGAGAGAAACATCAATGTGCGGTTGCTGGAGGTCATGGCCTACAACCCATGCATGTGCCCTGACTGGGAATCGAACCTACAACACTTTGGTTCGCAGCCCGCACTCAATCCACTGAGCTATGCCAGCCAGGGCAAAAGAGTAACTCTTTATCTTACCATTAAACCATAAGTCTCAGCATCCTGTGGACATCATATCTAGTATCTCCATATTAAAACTTTTTTAAAAATTTTAAAAATTCATTTAAAAGTTTGATATAAAGTATACAGGCATTATTTATTTAGGGTTGACATGCTGTATGTTAATGTAAGCTCCATGCTAACACCTGTTTCCAAATCCACCTATTTAGTCTCTCACTAAGTTGACAAATTTTTTATGATGCAAAACTTGCACTCTAAACTTTAAAATGTAACTTTTTTATTATTTAGCTATGGAGATAAATAATGAAACAGACTAAAAGACACTGCACAAAGTAAGTTGCTCTCAAACTCAAGTGTAATGATATCAGTTAATATAACCTCAAATCTAGGTGAAAAAAATCTTTTTGTTATAGAAACCAAAGGTCAAGGAAAGAATCAAGTGTTTATGGTATACACTGAAGGATATTTGGTAGAAAGGGAAGGTGAATGTAACAAAGTCTATTTCACCCACTTTAAATCTGAGGGTTACTTTGGCTTTTACAGAATATTTTTTCCCCCAATTCACTGATCCATTAATTAAATAAATATATACTGAGAAGGTACAATATATAAAACATTAGGGGGATTAAAGAAATACATCACAAGGTACTATCCTTCATGAGTCTTACCCTCATAGGCAGGGCAATATGAAGTACCATCTAAGTAATGTGTTTAAAAATTAATTAAGTACCTCTTCTTGCTTTTGCATCAAATCAAGGATGACTCTGAGCTGCAGAGGCCCAACCACAATGCTGACAACTCTCCATAAAAAAAAGATGGGCTGCCTACCTAAAAGTTATACTGTTTTATACTCTTCCCCCCGTTCTTCTAGTACAGCAAAATCATAATGATAAAATTAAAATGTGCCCATTCTCAGTGGCTTGGCCTGTGTGCTGTAGTAACCTCATCACTTCTTTGGAGCGAACAGGATATGAAATCACAACAGCTATGAAATGACAGAGCCAGAGGTTGATTCAACAAGTTCCCACGTCTTCCCCTGAGTCTCCACTGACAAACTCTCCCTTCCTAAACTTCAACAGGGGATGAACGTGAAGGTTTGTATGACAAAATGGCGGAAACTTTATCCATCAGGGAGCTCAGGACTCCTAAGAGTCCTAATTGTCTCATGACTATTCAAAAGCGTTTAATTTAAATACAAGAGAATGCCAGACTGTACTTTCTTTTGTCTTTTTCTTTATCCATAGGCTTATTTTTCCTTCATTCAAAGCAGTGCCATTCAAATCCTTAAATTAAAAGATTAAAAAGAAAATAATTGCTGCATAATAATCATTGATGAAAACTAAAGCCTTAGCGCAGCTGTTAGAATACAAGCTGAGGCTGTGAAGATTATATATTATTAGCGGTCTAGCATTTCTGCATTAAGACAGTGTATCCTAGTAACAGGCACAAAGTACACTGAGATTTCATGAGGCACCTTCGCACTTCCTAGTCTCAGGAGAAGCTATCTCTCTATTTCTTTATGAATTAGAACTACAATTAGAATTCCTGGGTCAAAGGCTATGAAAACTCTTAAAACCCTTGATATATATTATGAAAGTATTTTTTAATGACAAAATATTCCTGAAAACATTAAATATAAACAGTAAGATATAAAACTGTACATAGAACATTTTCTATTTTCTATATATGTGAAAATGTATTAGGTGAAAATAACTACAAGAAGAAAACTAAATATGTTAACACAATTTCTAACATTCTTTAATCTTTTCAGTACTTGTAAATGTTCTATAATGAGCAAGTATTCACTTAAAACAATCAGTAAAACTATAGAAGTTGTAAAAATTAAAAACAGTAAGTTCTCAAAATGCTTTACAATAAATAATTCAAAACAACTTTTTACCATATCAGAGAACATAAAAATGCAAAGGAAAATGTTTTATTTCAATTGCCACTGGCATATTTTGAGAGTCAGTGTCATAAAGTAGTATATTCTGTCTCACAGCAGTATATTCATTCCCAACCTATTTTTAAGAAGCAGAAATATGAAAAGCAGCATAGCCACATTAACCAAAATATTCCATTAAAAAAGAATCAGTTAAATAGCAACAGCTTAAGTCTTTGTTTCTCTTCAATGCCAACTGATATTTATATAAAACAAGCGAAAATCTCTTTCTATAACTCATGGGTAGTAAAAAATACATACTTGTAATTTTTTACTACAGTAAGATGTCTTACGTTTCTCAAAATCAGGGAGACTGCCCACATAGTTCGTTGTTTAGCAATATACTCACTCCTGGTCACAAAGCTTAGAACCTTGGGGGTTCCCAGTTCCCTCCATAATGTTCTCTGAAATTTCACTTTTAAACTTGTTATCTTATGACACACACAGTGTACCCTGTAGGTCCAATTAACATGGCTTTCTCTTGCCTTACAGCAAGGAAGGAGACTTTTCAACTTCAACATAAATTTACTTCATTATGGGGTAGTTCATTCATTCTACCTATATAACAGTATGACAGAACATTACTAACCTTCAACATCATGCCAGCTTGCTCATAAGCTCTGCAAAGAGAATATAATTTCTAGGATGAGATCTTAAAGAAAAAAGGAGGAGGAAAAACTTTCTGCAAATAAGGAAAGTTACTTCACTTTTAACTGGCTCAGGCACTACATATACTTTAGGCTTGCATTCGCACAGAACATTATTTTTTCTTCTTTTTATTTTTGAGGGCAATAATGCCTTAGAAACATCAGGCATCTGACTTGCAGGGATTTTATTTTGCAAATGCAAAATTAAGTGTGACTCGGAAAGGTTAAATAAGCATCTACTTGACAAGGCTAAATCCAAGTTGTTTTTTTTTATATTTTATTTATTTATTTTTAGAGAGGGAAGGGAGGGAGATAGAGAGAGAGAGAGAGAGAAACATCAATGTGCGGTTGCTGGGGACCTGGCCTGCAACCCAGGCATGTACCCTGACTGGAAATCAAACCTGCGACACTTTGGTTCGCAGCCTGAGCTCAATCCACTGAGCTACACCAGCCAGGGCTAAATCCAAGTTTTTAAACAAATAAGTATTCTCCAAAAAAGCGGGACAAAGACTCCTATTTTTCTCCATAGGCACTATTAACTATCAAGAAAGAGGGGAAAAAGAGAGGTTCTAACTTACTTGGTTTTTCATAGGTTACTGAATAGAATGATCTTAAAAATATTAATGTGGATTTAATTTAAATACTTTATCTTAGGAGAGCTTAGTTTCAAGGTTCAGGTAAACACTGAAACAAAGGAAATTATTTTTATTTAAGTCAATATCAAAAAACTCACTATTTACAAATCTATATTGTAGGAAAAACTTACTGACCTATGGAAAGACAGCAACATTTAAAACATAATAATCTGCAAACACATGAAAATATGGGAGAATATTTACTTACTTGGCAGCATGAAAAAGACTGAATGGATGTAACAAAGTCAATATTAAGGAAAAAAAGCAAATCAACCATTTCTAAATATTTACTACTTAAAAGACAAAGGTAACTAAATCACTGCCCCAGTGGAAATCCAAAGGGCAAATCCTAAAAACAGGAAAAAAAGAAATAACTTAAACCCTGCTGATATCTCTTAGAACTTCATAATTCACAAGAATAGCACACAGATTTTAAACTAGTTCCATTATGCATTAATATGACGAGTTTTACTAAAATGCAAGGCTGCTATAATCAAAATTAGCAAGTGAGACAAAATAAACAATTTTCAGTACAAGTTTTAAAAAACTTCAGGAAAATCTTATTTGAAATACCTGAGGAAGACTGTATTTTAAAAATATTTATATAGCAGTTTATATATCACCAATACCTGTGCTACCTCTTAATTCCTCAGTGCCTATCTACAGATTTTCCTCACTTCATCCCAAGTAAAACCATTATTAAGCAAATCCAGAAAAATAAAAAATAAACTCTCAAATGTAACTCTGCAAAGCAGTATAGACCTTATGATCAAAAGTAATAAATGCTTCTTCAAAGTTTAAATATACTGATTGCTTCCTAATCTAACAGTATTGTACTCCACATGTAGCAAATTTATAACAAGTGAAAATGCATTTTGTCAAAATCATGGAATTGTCAAGTCCTTTTTAAAGGCTGAAAAAGATACGCCCTGTTATTCTCATGGGCAACAGCTTCTCTCAGACAGGCATCTTTTGCTTGCTCAAACTGTTTGGCATTTTTAAAAGCAACAGCTGAAATAAAACAACAAAAAGACTTTCTATTTCCACCACTTAAAAAATTTCAAATGAATCATTACTGAAATCTGTATCATGTGTAAAGTATTAGAAAATATGTATACTTACTTTAATCAAAATTTAGGAAGAGTCATAAAACTTTAAAATATTACTTTTCTAAAGCAATTTTCTTATCACAGTTCAATAATCAATAACTTAGAAGTATTTTCAAAAGTTTGGTTGGTTTCTTATTTGTACACTATTTCCTATAAATCAGTGCTACCTCCACTCAAAACCAAGAAGTCTTCCTAAATAACACCAACATCTAAGCTTTGAGAAACTAAGATAGCATCAGTCAAACCAATGCTCCCAAATAATAGGTACTATCACAAAAAACAGTACCTTACTTCACTAGTTTTATATTTAATTAAAAAAAACAGTGCTTTAGTTATAGCTTATTCCATCTTTTAAATTATTTTGAAATAAAGACCAATAAATACATTAAATATTTTTATAATAAACCCTTCTATTCGGCACAATCTTTAAAATAAATGCCTAAAAACTAAAAATGCATTTAAAGTAAAGCTTTTGTACTGTTCAGGTTTCTGTGGGAAAAAACCCTCACTATCCAGAGTTAAAATATAATGTTCATTGATGTAAAATGTCATCATCAGAGCAAAACAATTAGGACTGGCTCTAAAATATATTACATTTACCAAAGGTTGCTTACAAATACATAAAAAGGATACAACTTTTTTTAAAAAGGTATTTGTTAAAAATACACTCTTAAAATTCTCTTTAGTAAAATACTGAAAGTAAACTACCAAAACTATTTCCCCTCTCTGACTTGAATGTATTTTGCATAAACTTATAAAAGAAAATAATTAAAGAATGCTTTAATGGGAAAAACCTGACCTGAAATATTTATTTTTGAAAGCAGCTCATGGTCTCAGATGTATATAAAACAAATCCGTGTCAAATTTCCCTCATGGGAATTTAAAAAATGTTGTCCTCCCATTACAAAAGCTTCTTGTACAGGTGTCCATAAAATCCATATAAGGCTTGATCTTTTAATAATTTTCCCTTTAAATATGATATATAAATACCAGAGAATTTACTCAGGATTTAAACAAAAGTGCTAAAGACTCATTTGTTGTCATTTCTTTTATTATGTAGAAAATAACACCTTTATTGTACTGATTAGCTTCAACTTATACATTTTTTTTTCTTTGGTGATATACTAAAACTAAAGTTTGCCAAAAGCCCAGTACCTACAGTCTCTACGCTAGGATAATAAAAGTGATCAGAAGGTGCTATCACTGAAACACAATCACAGATATGCTAAAAGCTATATCCATACTTTAAAAGTGCTAAATTTTTAGCAAAGCCCCTATCCGTTGCATATTTCAGATTATTTTTATCTTACATACAGGTAAATATATTCTAATATTTATGTAACTTAACACTCATGAACATTTATCAGTATATCTCAAAGTCTCATTAAAAAATCATGCACCAAACACATGATTTTAGATCTGCTTACAATAAGGCATTACAAAAAGTTTAACAAAAACCTGTATTCAATAACAGGAATTATAAAAAAGAACATGGCAAATTTCTAGAGATACTATGCAACTGAATGAAGTTCAAGAATATATATCCAATGCTAAAAACCTGCAGCTAAGCTCTGCCAACCCTACTCATCTCTGCTGTCATGAAGAAATATGGAGATCTCTGACTCAGCCCTCAACACATTTGAAACTAACAAGTGTTAAACACGCAGGGGATTGGGTTGTTGTTTACCAGAATCTTACAGGAAGCATTAAGAGCAAGTATTATGCTGAGAGAAAGTTTCAGCCCACTCTAAGATTGCACATTGGAGTTATAGAGCTATAGTCACACATACCTGCTTTTCCATATTCAGAAGCAGCACTATCATAATCTGGCTTCCACTTTAAAAAACCAGTTTTCAGGCTACAATGAAAGAAAGACATATTTCTTAGAGGTTGCCAACCACATTTATAAGTTAGAACTCTGCTTGTAATGACTTTATAGGTCATTAAAAAAAAGGAAGAGGAGCCATCAGGTAACAAGTCCCCATCCAACCTTATTTACAATTTAATACAACCTCACCCTTTTCCCTCCCATTGCCATAAACATGGTTTTCCTCCCTTTGAAGTGCCTGTATAGCATCCAGGTATAGCAGAGATTACCTGAAAATGTGCTAGAAATATAAATTGTTGCCCTGTCCAAGACCCACAGAACCAGTGACTGGGGTGACCAGCCTGTAACAAGCCCCGAGGCAATTTAAATTTAAGGCTTGAAGCCCTCTAAAGCACAGCACAAGTAAGCATTTGGATTTGTGAGACTGAAGCTCAAGAGAAAAGCTGGAGAGATTAAATGAGGAGTTATGAGCATATGCCACACCAAGAATCCTGTTAGATCCTCTTAGGGAGGCCTTGAGAGGGGGCTGAAAGACTGCAAAATACAAACATTTAGAGGAACAACAGAGGGAGTCACCAAAAAAAGCTGCAAATTAGCCACCAGTGAACAAGAATAACCAGAAAGGCAGGGATGTTATGAAAACAAGAAAAGGTGCTTTCAAGGATCACTATTGGCATCTCAGATGCCAAACCAAAGAACAATCAATTCTGAGTCCTTACCTTACCTGCCCTTTCTGCAACATTTTATTTTCTTGCTCTAATTTAAAATAATTACGCATCTCCAGTTTAAATTAACTTAGTGACTATCAAGCTTGCCTGTGCGTAAGAATTGCTAAATAAACACCATCTTAGATTCTAAATTTCAATTCTATTAGCTTATATATAACATTGTCAGCATCAAATCATCCCTGAGATATGGGGAATCCCCTCAGAAGTATACCTTCATTTTGTGACAGCTATGTGAACTGCCCAGAGGCCCTAACTTTAAAGGAACATTTTTCTGCCAATTAAATTTATTTAATATTTGTACTTGTGTATATACTGGTATGATGCAAATCTGTAACTTTTCAAGCTTACCAAGAGTATTTTTGCTCAAAATAATTCCTTAAATTGCAGTCTGTCCACTCTAACCCACAAAATTGAGGAAGCATGCAATAAAACAAAAATTTCATCCTCCACCCCACTCCAGAGCACTTATTATATCTTGTGTATCAATAGAAATTTTAATTTCACCCAAAACAAGGTATAATAATTTAACTGTCTAATGGACTATACATTAAAAAGTTAGAGATTTAAAACTACAGTATTGGATTGGCCAAAAAGTCTGTACATAAAATAAAAGACACACTTTTCACTTTCACCGATAACTTTATTGATTTGGATATTTTGAGTATGTTGGCTATCTCCCACGTGGTATAACACTGACTGTTGTCAATTAATGTCTCAATTTGATCGCTATCAACTTCAACCGGTCTACCCAACTGAGGGGCATTGTCCAGCAAGAAATCTCCAGTGTGGAACTTCACAAACCACTTTTCACACATTCAATCAGTCATTTCTCCATACACTGCACAAGCCTTTTTTTTTTTTACGTTTCAGTTGTGTTTTTACCTTTCTTGAAGTGAGAAAGTATAATATGCTGAAAATGTTGCATATTTTCTTCAATCTTCAATGTTAAAATGGCTAACAAAAAATCACCCATTTTGATAAGGTTTTTTTAAAAAGCAAGTTGATATAACAACTGTCACAATACAATCTAACAAAATTGTTTCGAATGAAGTTAAAGACAAGTAAGCACTACTAAAGCCATAATAAGGGGGAAAAAAACCAATAAACTTTTTAGCCAACCCAATAATCATTCCCAGTAAACTATTAATTTCTAATCAGGAAGTGAGAAGGCACTCTGCTAAGTTTAGTTCAATGGCTGTAACTGTTTTGACTATTTTATTCAAAAGAGTCAATAAAGAAATTCTGTTGAGGTTAACAGTTTAATCGATTTCCATAGGACCAAAACCCACAAAACTACCACCTGTTTGAGGGGGTTAATTATAATTACAAAACTACTTGGCAATATGGAACCGTATTATCACTAGAAGACAGAAATATCAAAACGCCTCTGTTCGAGGCCCATTTTTCCCGCCACCTACCAAGCCTTCAAACACAACACAATCAAGCCTCAATCCAACACCTCCCCAACCCAGCCCTACCCACCCACCATGTTCATTCATCTCTGCTTCCGCTGAGGGTCTCTCCACCACTCCACCTCCCAAGTTAGAAGCATAGGGATCAAGCCTCTGCTTCCATATCCAGTCAAGTCATTAAAGCTTTTCAATTCTAAGGAAAGTCACCCAATCCTGCTGCTTGTACTGTTGCTTTAATTGGGGCCCTCACCATGACAGCCTATGAACCTACAATGGGAGGTCACCTTTTGGGTTCTGCCCTGCTCTCCTCTTCCATTCCTTCCAATCTTGACACAGCAACCTTTCCTTACCTTGTATCTCAACTGAAGCCACTCTACACTTCATATCTAGCAATGAATACCTTATTTTGACTCACCTGTTTACTTGTCTATCCTCCTGTGATTTCTAGGCTCTTGAGGAAGAGACCACTTTTTAGCTCAGTAAGCCCAGTAGCCTGTGTACAGATACACAGTAACAACTCTGTAAGTTTGTTTACTAAATATGCCAAAATTTTCACTCTCCCCTCCTCCCAGTCCATTCTCCACATCGCTACATCTCCTTTAGCTAAAATAAATCTAACCAGGTCCCACTGGTTACTATATCCCTAGGAAAGCTAGGGTTCAGGACCATTCGAGCAGAGGGGCAGACCTTTCACAGTCTGGCCCCAACTCTTCTCCATTCGGGCTCACGCCCTGGGTACTGCAGCTACTCTACATTTAGTTTCCCAGCACATATTCAGGCCTGTGCTTAAACTGTATCCTGGGCATGGATTCGGTTATAGGATTTCCCCTCCTCTAAATATTTATTTTTCGGGCCCTGCTCAGAAATCACCTTTATTAACATGTGTCTAAAAATCCCCAGGCAGCATAACCTCTCCCTCTGTTACCAAAGCACAGTTAACAGCTTTAGGATGATCTTTATTACAGACACTATTGTAATAATACTTTTGTGCTTGTTCTCAATAAACAGAAAGATTGTTGTAGGCACCTATACCAAAAAAATCCCAGTACCTTCCGCACTGAATGGAAATAATGTGGTACAACAGAAATAGCTTGAGTTTTTCCCATTGGTGGAGAAATGTATCTGCCACCATTCCACTGTGCAGCCTTGTGTAAGTTATTGTGAGGCTTCTTCAAGTCTCAGTTCCCCTTCGGTAAAAAGAGAATCTCTATTTGCAGAGTTGTGGAGATGTCAGTCAGATTACGTATATGAAGCATCTAACACAGAGCACAATGTAGCCATCTCATTACCTCGAACTGTCAGATAAAAATTCAATGGGCGTTAATGCAACCGAGGAGCAGGAGAGTGTCACAGGGATTATGCAGAAATCAATTCAGTTTCACAAATATTTGTTGGGTGCCTATTACATACCGTAGAAGCTGGCCCGAACAAACGTACAAAGACTAAGGAAGCACAGTTCTTGCCCCCAGGAAGAGTATAATGGGACATGACAAAGGGTCAACGAGGAATTTTCAGGGTAAATCTGTAGCCCACTACCCAGCGAAAAGCAGTTTTTTAAGTAGTGGTCCTTAACGGGGGCGACTTTATCTCTCCCGGGACTTTGGTTGTCACAATCAGGGAAGGAGTGAGGAGAGGCATAGTACTGGCATCCAGCCGGAACAGGCCAGGGATGTTGCTAAACACGCTACAATGCACAGGGCAGCCCCCACCACAGGGACTCATCCAGTCCAAAGTGCTGAGGTTAAAGAAACCAAGTTCAGAGCAAAAGCGACGTAGCTTTGACCACACGGACTCCCAGAAAGAGCGCACGGACGACTTCCGGCGGGGTGGGGGGGCAACCACACTTAGCTGTAGCAGCCCGCGCCGCCAGCCGTCGCAGGCCGCTGCTGCCACTGTCTCCCCCAGACCACCCCCCCACTCCCCCGCCCACTCCATTCCCTTACGTCCTTCTTTCAACCCGGCCTGAAAGGGGCACGACCCCAGGGCCCATGCAGACGACATTAGAATCTCTCACTATTTCTCAGCTTTGGCGAGGTGCTCCAGCCCCTCATTTATCTTCTGAGCCGCCATCTCCACTGTCCCAACCCTAGATAGCAGAGAGCCCGGCTGAGAAAGCTTGGGAACACCCAGCCAAAAGCCAGGTTAGCGCAACAGCCAAGCGGCTACTGGGGCCAGCAGAGGTCAAATCTAATAAAGCAAAACAGGTACGGAAGCCCGTCAGGGATCGGGGGGAGGCAGACACTGCGCAGGCGCATAGAGCCGGAGCTCTGTCAGACCGTGTGTTTCTAGCGCAAGTGCTGTGGTGTGTCAAAGATGGTTCCTTCATTCAATCAACAAATATTTATTGAACACCTCATATGTGTCAGGCACCATTCTAAGCACCGGAAAAGCAGCAGGGAGTTACAACAGACAAAAAACCGAAGCCTTTGTGGAGCCTTGCCTTTCCACTCATGTGAAAACGCATTGGCGTTATAATGTATTACGTTTGTCCATAGTTAGAATAGTTCATTTTTTTCATTTCGCCTTTTGAGTGTCAACTATATATCAGTCAGTAAGTAAAAACAGATTATTCCTGATTATTGTCATAGAATTACTCGACCAATACAAACTGTGGTGAGTGCTCTGAATGAGAAGTTCAGAGATCTAAGATCACTTGCGACCATCTAGCGGAAGTGAAGGCAGTAAGTAATACAATTGACTCAATTCATAATTCATGGTGATTTCAATATTCACATAGATATTTCCTGCGATGTGCATGCACCTTTCTCAGTTTCTAACCCAAAAGGCTCAGACACCATTCCCAGGATTATAACCTTGACCTTAGTAATAACCGGGTCCTTTGCAGTATCAATTTCAAGCAGCCCACTTTAGCTCCTCTTGTCATTCCAATTCACCTTTCCTAGTGCCAATTATTCTACACTTTTAACGGAACTCTCGCTTTTTTCTATCCCTGTGTTCTTATTCACACTCCCTCTTTATCCAGCATAAACTGCATGCTCCATCATTTTAGCTACTCTTTTTCATAGACCTTCAGCCTGTTGTCTCTCTCTCTCCTTTCTCTTTATCTAAAAAAACCCTACTCTCCACTTACTCTGCAACTACTCCTGGGCAAGTAAATGTGGCTGGAGGAAAACAAACAGCATGATGCTAACATTACTCATTTTAATGACCATAAACATCAAGGAAACCTTTGCTACTGATGAGCAACTGCACTACATTTCCCTGGTCAAATCTCTTGCCCACTCTCTTGAATGGCTGTACACACACTCCTTCTTCTCGAAACTCCAATAGTCTCCCTACCTGTCTGCCTGTCACCTGCCAACTCCTACTTTTTGTTTAATAATTTAAAAAAAAAGCAATTAGAAGAGATCTTTCATTTTCCTCACCACCCCATCAACCAATTACTTTCATCTGTTCCAAAATATTCTGCCTTTGCTCTGGTGTCAGTGGTCAAACTGGCCCTGGCCCTGTCCCCCATCTATCCTAATTTCCTTATTCAGTCTCATGGGTGTAAGTACCACCCAAGCAGGAGGCTTCTTATCATCACATTGTCTAGCCTAAGCTTCCTTATGTGAAGGACACAGCATTCCAATAGGGTGAAAGTGAGTGTTCTACAGGCTCATAAGGCATTGGCCTCATTTTATTGGTCAAATCAAGTCACAAAGCAAGTCCAGATTCAAGAGTTGGGGGAAATAGTGGAACTGCAAAATATTGTGGTTGTGATGACCCTTAGTCCAACATAGTTCTTGGATGACTGATTAAGTACAAGAGGACTGTTGCTGGTGCCTTTAACAGCAAAAAGGAAAGCCTTGCATTTTAAAGTGAAATTAGACTTACTAGTCACCCAGTGCCATCAACCTGTAAAACCATTGAAACTACCCAGGTATTTTTCTATGGGATCACCGCCAAAAGTCTATAGCCTCATCCTCACTCTCACTTGTTCACACATTCATTTATTATTTCCTGAGCAACCATTCTACACAAGGCCCTACACCCACATGCCCAGGACAAAAACCCAGGCAAGGGGATGTAGGCAAGAAAAAAATCCCTGCCTCTACCCATCTTAGTTTCTCCAGCTGGGGCCCTATAAATTAGACTGGGAAAGACAGAGCAACAGGCAAAAAGCATACACATTTATTTATTACAAGTTTTATGTAACAACAGAACCTCCATAAGAAAATGAAGACCTGCAAAAGCAGTTAACCCTGAGTGTTTTTATGCTACATTTGATGAAGAGTGAAAAGTCATTAAAAAATGTAATAAGACAAAGGGCATGAGCTAAGAGTAGTCAACTGGGGGAAAGTGTGCAAAGCCTTTGTTCAGATTCCCCTCAGCATTCCTGTCTTCAGAGATAAGGAGGTTCCTTTCCTTCAGGTCTAGGGAGAGCAACTCCCACATGAAGGTTGATGGGGTTAGGATATGCTACCCTAAAATATGGCACCTTGGCTGACTGAATATATTAAGCTGAAGAAGCTAGAAAAAAATTAACAGCAGAAGCAAGGTTGCTCTGACCTTCCCCCATTTTTTCCCCTGAAGCAGGTCCAAAGAAAGGAGACTCCTTATCTCCAAAGACAAAGGGGCATCAAGAAGAATCTGAACAAACAGGACTTGCTAAGTTTCCCTCAGTTTACTGCACTTACCTTGTACTCTTTCACCTCTCCTGTTCTTTCACAACTGCCCATTCTCCATCAAACCCAGTAGTAATGTGTTCAGGATGATGTTCTAACCAACTGAGGTACCCGGCCAGGCCTCTCTCTGTTGTTTGTTTGTTTGTTTGTTTGTTTGTTTTTAAAGCAAAACAAATTTATCCTTTAGTTCTGTGGATAGAAATCCAAGATGGGCTAAGACCAAGGTGTTAGCAGGGCCACATTTTGTTCTGGAGCCTCTTAGGAAGAACCCATTTCTTTGCTTTTTTTGGCTCCTGCAGGCTGTATGTATTTCTGGGCTCATGGCCCCTTCTTCCATCTTCAAAAACAGCAATGTTGGGCTGAGTTATGCTGCCATCTCTCTGATTTTCTGACCAAAGCCAGAAAAGCTTCTCAGTTTATGAGGACTCCTGCAATTAGTTTGGACCCACCTGGAGAATCCAGAATAACCTGCTGTCTCAATGTCTGTAATCTGTGTTTTTTCAGTTCCTTTTATTTTTCAATTACAATTGACAAACCATACTATATTAGTTTCAGGTATACAACATAGAGATTAGACAATCATCCCAATAAGTGTAGAACCCCTCTGACACTATAACATACTTATCACAATATTTGACTATATTCCCTATGCTGTATTCACATCTCCATGGCTGTTTTTGTAGCTGGCAATTTTTACATCTTAATCCCTTCCCCCTTTTCACCCCATCCTCCCAACCCCACTCCCATCTAGTAACTACCAAAATGTTCTCTGTCTGTATGAGTTTGTTTCTGTTTTGTTTGTTCACTTGTTTTGTTTATTAAATTTCACATATTAGTATCTTTCTCAATCTGACCTATTTTACTCAGCACAGTACCCTCTAGGCCCATCCATGTTATTACAAATGGCAAGATTTTATTCTTTTTTATGGCTGAATCCTATTCCATTTTATGTATGTACCACGTTTTCTTTAACCATTCATCTACCAATGAACACTTAGCTTGCTTCCATGTTTTGGCTATTGTAATTAATGCAGCAATGAATATAAGCATGCATATGTTTTCTCAAAGTAGTGCTGTGGGTTTCTTTAGATGAATACCTCAAAGCGGAATTGCTGAGTCCTTTTTTGTCTCTTTGTAGCCTTTTTTTTAAGTCTACTTTGTCTGATGTAAGTATTGCTAGACCAGATTGTCTTTTCTTTCCATTTGCATAAAAAACCTTTTTCCATCCCCTTACTTTCAGTCTGAATGTGTTTTTCATCTGAAGCAGATCTCCTGTAAGCAGCAGTGTATGGGTATTTTTTTCTTACCCACTCAGCCACTCCATTCTTTTGACTGGAACATTTGATCCATTTACATTTAAAGGTATTATTGATAGGAATGTAGTTATTGCCATATTTTTTATGTTTTTTTTTCTTTTTCTTCTTAAAGAAGTCCCTTGAACATTTGTTATAATACTGGTTTGGTGGTGATGAACTCCTTTAGCTTTTTCTTGTCTGGGACATACAGGTTATTTAGATTCACTGTTATTATCCCATTACACATAGGAGGACGCTGAGGCCCAGGGAAGCTAAGTAACTTGCCAAAGTTCTCACAACCAGTAAATAGGAAGGCAAGAGTGGAACCCAGGACCACTTGACTCCAAATCTCTACTTGAGCCACTACAATGGACAGGGAAATAGCCTCTGTTTTGTAATAGTTTAATAACAACTCACACCACATCTCTGTTTAGCTGTATGAACCAATGATAGATTTTCAAATAGTTTTTTTTAATATCACAGAGCACTTTACAATGTATAGTACACTGTTATTATTTTGAAATTTCACTAATAATTGAAAAATTAGACTTGTGAGTTTGTTAGGTATGACTTAAATAAGTTACAAGTGCTTGAAAAAGAAACATCCCTAACAGGTATAATAAGCACATTGTACTGAGAATGCCTGACAGCTTCTGAGGCATCTGGCATCCAATTCTTCCTTACCTGTGGTCTTGTAGTTCTCCTCAATAAACACAGGGTGGCACCACGTGCACGTGGTTTTACCGCCACAGGCCTCAAACAAATGATTGCTGGTTTGGATTACAGAGTCAGACTCTAGAAACTTTTACCTTCATAACTGAAGTTTCTGCAATAAAAGTGATACCTCTCGCTATTTTATACACAAAGGTACGCATTGTTTCCCAACAGTTCAGAGCACACAAAGCTGGAAGGATCTGAGGCATTAATACTCGCTTATTTAATAACAGGTTTCTTTTACGTCCATTTTAACCAACAGAATCGTTCTTAATGAATATTACTTTTAAGAAGAAAGAAGATAAAGAACTTCCTCTGTTAGTTATATTTAAGAGAAAGGTGAAACCAACGCACTGAACTGGCTTAGTGGTGTCCTGCTGTATATCTTATCAGACAACTTACAGATACCCTAGTTCTATCCACTAGATGTTCTTTTTTAAAAACTACATCTCACAGATATGACTGTGAGAGGGACTTTAGTCTTAAATTGCAGTAATTTAATTTTATTTCCAGGGAATATAGTCTTGTGCTTACATTCTGTATACATATAAATCGTAATATAACAGGATGTGAGGGTGTTCTGCCTGCAACATCTGTCACCGTATGGATCACCAGGGTTGATCTGGCTGATCTGGCTAGGTATGTGGGTGTCCCCTTCCTCCCTTACCGATCCATGTGCATCCCTCCCGAAGTAATATAACATAAAGTACTAATAATACCCGACTTTACCAATGACATTTTTAAAATAACATGCATCTTCCACATTAAAAATTCTTCAAGAATTGCACAATTTGAAGCTGTCAGGAATAGAGACTTGTGAACTATTCATTCTTTAGGCATTCATTCAACAAATACCTAAGGAGTGGCTTCTCCGTAGCAGGCACTACTCCAGACTCAGGATGAGGCCCTGAACAGAACAGACAGAAATCCTGCCTGGGGCTCATGAAGCCTAGATGCTAGGGCAGGAAGGGTGCGGGCTGAGGAGTGGGAGACAAGCAGGAACTAAGTCAGTGAAGATGGAATGCTAGATGGTAACCCTGTTTCAGGGAAAGTAAAGCAGGAAGAGAAACTGGGGCAGCGAATGTGTGTGGGTGGGGGCAGTTACCTCACTGGTCCGATGGCAACTGAATGAAGAGCTGCAGAAGTGGTGTCTGTGGGACATCCGGGCAAGGAGCGTTGCTGATAAGGCGCAGAATAGGTTGATGAGGCAGATCATGCCTGGCCTATTCCATAGAGCACAAGGGAGCCCTAAGGAGACAGCAAGCAGAATGACCCCTTAGCAATGAGCTAACACACACATTCTTTGTCAAGAGTAGATTCAGACAAGGTCTGGATTCTATTTGAAAATCTTAATGAATATACCTATTATTTAAATGCAACTTTCTTCTACTTGTGTGATTAGAAATTAACACACGTTAATAAAGGAGCTAAGAAAGCGCTCACAATCTATGATGCGGAGCCTGCTCAAACATGCAAGTGTCAAATCCACAATACACTAAGATTGCAAAAGCAGCTACAGAAAACTTTTTGTCAAGATTCTATTGTAGCCGAAGAGATATAATAGCAACACTGGCAGGACACATGCTAGAAAAAAAATATAAAAGATCCAGAGAGCAGCTATGATCACAGTAATAGCTGCTGTGATAGTGGGGCCTCGGAAACCTGCGATGAAAATCTGCGGGCGAGCCCCACGCGCTCTCCGCCCTGCATTTCCTTTCCTTCCCACTGCGTGGGGCGCTTGGCCCACAGCTCTGTAGGAGGAGGGCTTCCATTCAGAATTGCAGGCTCCAATAAGGAAGGATTTAGTACTGCTCACATTTGAGAAGAGACTTTCCAGATTTGGGAAAGGGCAGGGGTTGGGGCGGGGGTGGGAGGGGGGAGGGAGGGGACCCAACCGTTTTCTCCTCAGCCCCCAACAAAATCAGAGATGAAAGAAGACCCTTTTAGCCTGGCAAATGAGAAAATAAACAAGTGCTTGAAGGAGGTAAGTTTTTCTTTTTAAATTTGTTTTTGCAATAGGTTTTTCTTCCCTGAAAAACAAAATACTAAAATAGCAAGTTGTGTTTTCATTTATAACTCCTTCTCAAGAGGAAATCTAATAATAACAAGGGGTTCCCACTGGATTCAGCTTATTTCATCATGTAAATACATTTGTATCCTCTGGGGAAAGAAACCTACACTGAGCCAGGTATTTCTCTTTTAAATTGGTGATTTTACTCATTTGAATTTCCTTCTTCCTTTACCTCGAACAACCTCTCAGAATGAAGAGAAGCATTAAGTTCTACAGCCATGTGTCGGACTGTGCCTTGTCAGCCAGTGATACACGATATGGAAAAATGGCAGCAAAATTATTTGCTATGCTTTATTCTAAATCTTATTGGAAAAGCAACTTGCCCTCCACTAAGTTTTATCTTATTATAGGGAATATTCACTCACATGTTGAGAAAGCAGCACCGTGTATTGGAAAGTGAAAAGACCTATAGTTACTCATACTTTTCAACCTCAGCTGTGTTTCCTAAAGGAAGAAACACAGTTTCTTAAGTCATCTTGAGTTTTCTCTTCTATAAAATAGGGATAACAATGAGGTGAATGAAAAATGGCAGTTAAATCTCTGCCACTCTTCCCACTGAGAGGTGGAGTGTTATGTCCTGTCCCTTGAACACTCCCCAGAATGCAGTTTCTGTGACTACTTTGGCCAGTAGAACATAGAGGAAGTGATGTTGTTTCAGGGCCCAGGCCTTGCAGGGGTGTCCAACCTGTGGCCTGTGTGGCCCAGGAGAGCTATGAATGCAGCCCAACACAAAACTGTTAATTTACTTAAAACATTATGAGAATTATTTTGTAATTATGTGTCACAATATATTTAATGTGTGGATCTTCTTCTTCTAGTGTGGAGCAGAGACATCAAAAGGTTGAACACCCTTGCTTAGAGCAAGGCAGCTCCTACTTCTTGTCACTCTTGGAACCCTAAACAGTCTGACTACCCTGAGGCTGCCATGATGGGAGGCCTTCCTAAGCTACCAGGTGAAGGACTGTGTGTGGAGGGAGAGATGCCCAGCCAGCCCCAGCTCTTCCAGTCCCCAGCCATTACAGACATCCCAGCTGAGGTCTTGGACATCATGAAGCAGAGGTAAGCTCTTCAGAATGTGCTCTATCCAGATTCCTGTCCACACTATCATTAGACACAATAATAAAAAATTCTTGTTTTAAGCTATTGAGCTTTGGGACAGTTTGTTAAGCAGAAGTAGGTAAGGACAGTAAGTGCCTATCTTGTGGAGCTATGTCAGTTTTACAAATAACCCTCCAAAACACCTGATGGACCCAGAACTGGCAGTGAGTGCTCATTACATAGTGACCAACATTATTACTGCCCTTCGTATTTAATTTTCACAGGACAGTTTTTTTTTAGAAATATGGGCAGAAAATCCTCTCTGAGCTCACAGAAGACATTAAAATCCCTCGCACCTGACTCATTTAGGAGTCCACAGGCTTTGGGATTGCAAATATTCCTAGCTTAAGCAAGTCAGGTGCAAGGAGAGCCACTAAATTCAGCCATTGCTAACACTTCCATTAAACACATGCTCTCTTCAGTGAACAAGACGTGCTGGCCCTGCATTCCAGGGACATCACAGGCATGCAAAAAGCAGCTCCACACTTGTTTTTTTTTTTTTCTCTCCTGTAAATCTCCTTGACTACCTAAACTCAGTGGGCAACTAAACACAATTGAATTTAAAGAAGAGGTCCTTTGTAAATGCAGCTGTTGACATCCAGGGTCCACGGAGGAGTTGAGAGTTCTCCAGGCAGGCTTAGAATATCTCAAGAACTCATAGTCCCTATGGCCCCCAAGGGACCTTATCTTTTGGTCACAGGTATTTAGGGGATACTTCCAATGATGACGCTAGACCTCTTGGGACCATCACAGTACTGGTAATATTAAGAAATAAAGTATTCTTAATATAGTAAACTTATAAAACTCAGAATTCCAAAAGATGGTGTGTGCTGATCCTTTAATCTATAACGTGTGGGCTCAATACTTTCCATCCCTGCTGCCACTGGCACTTTCTCTTGCCTGGAGTACTGGTCAATCTGCCTTACTGATTAGTCATCCAGCCACCACTCTGCTCTCTATAGAATCCATCATCACTCTGCAGCACAACCTTCTTAAAGTATAAATGTCGCTGTGTGGGAACACCGTTCTGTTTCAATAGCTTGAAAAGTTCCCACGGACAGAAGAAAATGTAGCAATTCGCAAAGGTAGAATACCCAGCTTTCCTGACCCAGGCCCCATGTCTGCCCCTACCTGCTTTACTGAAGGCTAGAGGTCAGTGCTTTGCCCATCCCCAGAGAGGAGGGGAAGTTGGAAAGAGTGGGGGATGAGGGTGAGGATGACACAGCACAAAGATGAGGAAGCAGATGAACCCAGCTTGGAGGTGAAGTAAAGATCTTTTGCTTACGGACTTCTTCATGTTTCTCACAGTCCACCTCTGGATCCTAACCTGGGAATCTCGAGATTAGTTAAAGTTACCAGGACAGGACAAACAACTTTGGATGACATGCTTTCCCTATTGGTTGTTTGAAACTGCTTGGAAAAAGGGAGGAATAAATAAAAGTAAAAAGTGAAAAAGCAAAAACTGGGAGGGGAGAGACTTCAGCAACACTCAGGTATTCCCAGCAAAGCTGGGACCTGCCATGTTAGTTCTCATGCTGAGTCTTCCAGAGGCTCTGTTCCCTAGGACTGCAGCTCTCCTTGGGGCTCCCTTGTAGCCATAGTGACCTCCTGGATCCCCACCAAGAAACCGAGCTTCTATCCCTGTTCTGTTCCACATCATTTTCTTGTTTTCCACACTTCAGGTTTCTCCTGTCACTCCAGCTCATGTTTGCAGCTCCTCCTTCAGAGACATAGCACACATCTCCAATATTCCCACAGGCCTGACCCTCACTTCCTTTGCTGACCTGGCATACAGACCCCAGCTCATGTCTCTTGTCCCCTGTCCTCCTGTGGAAGGACACTCCTCGTGTGACTTCTTGTTGCCCTTGGTTGGCTTTCTGCTGTCCACCAAGCATTATTCTGGGGACAGAAGGACAAGTGAGATGGAGATTGTCATCTAGTGGGTTTCATATATGACACTGATGGCTGCACAGACACATGGGATGGTCATGAGGGCATAGTGTGTTTGTGGGTGGCTCTAGGAAGAGCTTCTGCATTAACAACATTTCCAGGTATTTTGCTTATCCTACAAACAGAGAAAGATCCTACTCCTACAGTCAGTGTGATGAAACAGCAGCAAATAGATCTCCTCCAAGTGCTACTGAGACAAGCAGCATTTACCATTGTAGAACTTTAATTTTACGGCTTTGACTTACAAGTCCAAGACTATACCTATAAGTAAGGTAGGCATCAACTGGCAGGTGATTTTAAAATACAGGGTTAAATCTTTAGTATTTAAAATTGGCTCTCAAGTAAATTTTCTTACTGAACTATAATCTATATCTTATTTATTAAAAATAAAAATTTATAAAAATGGAAAACTTAGCCACATTAACTTTTCTTGTACCAGTTTATCAAGACAGTTTGGTTACTGTTGGAAGCCCCGCGGCAGGCATGGCTTCCCACCTTGGGCCAGATACATGCATCTTGGCACAGTCAGTGCTCTGGGCTCCCGGAGACCAGTGTCGGCTGCTCTACTCTCTAGGCACCAAACAGAAAACACATACATCTCCTCACTTGTCACTGGGACTATAAGTGTGTAATTTTCCCAGACAAGATTCCTTTTTCTGCCTCTGGAATGAAGAATTCTCTTTCTGCTTCTTAGATAAGCAATGGATGTCTTTGCATAGAGAAGTACTTACAATTATCTTTGCTTTTGAAAATAGTTTTGGATAGAGAATTACACTAACATAATTAAACATTCTGAACTGAATCAAAAGATAGTTTTTGAATCAAGAGTTCTGCTGACTTTATTGTCAAAGCTGTGATAAAATCTGATGATCTTATTTCAAATTCTGTAACAGAATATTATTCTATAACTTTGAATTCTGTCTGGGGAGTTTTTAATGAACTCAGGCTTTATGTTTGGTGGGGAAAATGAGGCAGCACATTTGAGGTTTACTTACTGATCCAGAACATATTTGCAAAGGACTGAGGTCCACGGTGTGGACAGAGCATGGGCAAGTCAGACATGGTCCCTTCCCTGGAGGAACTCACTCTGTAGCAAAAGTAACAGCTATTAAATAACATTTTATAAAACTACAAATATGGAAACTGCTGCCAAGGAAATGGAACCTGTCTAGGGGTGGGTTAGGGAGGGATGGACATGAGTGTAATCTCAAACAGCTCATGAAAATGTTACAGAGATGAGATTCTAAGAAAAAGGATGCATGGATCGATAAGTAAGGTATGGAGACTGGGAACCTGGTGCCCATGAACTCCCCCAAAACTTTAGTGAGAATGTGGACAGATGCTTAACGACCAGGTACTCGACTCTTATCAACTGAGCAGTAGACAGTACTTCATCAGCATGTTACAGGTTACATCACAAATCCTATGAAGTTGGCAGAGAAGACTGAAGAATAATAATACAAGAATTTGTGGGGAAGAAACATCAGGTAACTGGTATTTTTCACATTTCTAGCTTGTTTTTTAGAATGATTGGTTTTTGAATGATCCATGATTCACATGTGGTTATTGTAATTATACAAACATGAACTGAAGAAACACTTTAATTGGGAGAAGGGAATAGAGGAAGAAAGATGACTGGAAATAGAAAAAGAGCCTAATTTGGATGGACTCTTGAATTGCAATCAATTCCAGGGAGGGATTTGATGCTTCTAAATACTACAATTTAAGAAAAAAAGAAATACAGTGCTCATCTTGCAATGTGGTGCTTGCTTCTAATGATGAAATCCACCCCAACTCACACTGGTGCAAAAGGTAGAAAGGATGTGTAGGACTGTTTTTCATTCCTTTTGAACTCATTTAGGGACACTGCCTCTTCATCCTGTTTGGGAGCAGGTCGAGACCCAGCCAAGAAGGAACCTCATTTAAATCCCAGAACACTGGTTTACAAGATAATGCAAAGCTTTTTGATACAAAACACACACACATACTCAGGCACACATCCACACATGCACATACACACGATCCTCTCTCAGAAAGAGCAAGGATTCCAAGAGAAAAATTGCTTTGGACTGAAGACTTTGAAAAAAAAGTCTTGCCTGCAAAAAAAAGTGAAAAACGAAAGAAGTCAAGAGAGACAGCATGCATTTGAGGACCTTAGTTCTGTGAGGCCCATCATTTATGGGGTGGTAAAAAAGAATAATTTGTGACCTAGTAAAATAAAACTTCTGTCCTTAATATTTCTGATACCATGCCATGGTTCTGAGGTCCAGCTGACTCTGCATAAAAAGAATTACCATTGAGGTCTGATATAATTGATTATGGTTAGACTGTCTAACCATAGGAGGCAGAGGAGTACTGGGAAAAATAAATTTCCAATGCTAACTATTGTGTGAGGGAGCTGGCATTAAGGATGGTGACACTGGGGCAAATTAACTTTGGTGGAGAGAGGGGACCCGCAAGGTGGCCACATCAAGACCCACCTTGGTAAGGCAGGTCTTGAACTCCCTGACTGGCACCTCACTCCCACTCCTTCCTCCACAATAGTTTGTCCAAGAACATCTTTGGATACACAAGAAAAGCAAGTGGACTTCTACATGGAAGTTACAAAGTAAATGGTTTTGCTATAAAGAAGTAGAGCAACTTAGTGTCCTAAATTTGGATAAGCTTAATAAAAACCATCATTTCAAATATTTGGTAGAACATACTCTGTATGCAGACTGAATGTTTGGGCATTTATTAACACCTGATAATAGCCACTACTATGAGAACACTCTGGGGACACATAATTAAGACCCATTAACAAGAATGCAACCTGGTGTTTATGACTTATATAAGTAGGAGGCAATCTGTCTTTAATTAGTACATAATAACATCTCACTGTTTTGGGACATTCTTCAGTTGATTTTCTTAATTAGACTTAACTGAAAGATGAAAGTCAACTTTGACTACACAAAACCCTGGAAAGGAAGACCACTGTGTTTAATACAATAATTGAGTGTGGGAGCCACATACATCAAAGTTACACACAAATAAGAGAATTATATTTCTAAAGATCCCTGCACATAAATTGAGGTGAAAACCTTAATACTGGTAATAAATGTGGGGTAGACCTGGAATATGCACAGAGACATCGTTGCTACATCCAGCTCAGTGAATAGCATGTAAAGATTATCTAGCTTCTATCTTCTTGAATGGGAGTGCACTAGACTGGGAAGTCTCCCAAAAGAGAATCTTTCTCTGCTGTCAGAAATAGTTGTCCTTTCTCCTGAGCAATTAATTTGTTCAAGTCATGTGAAAATTTGTCATGCCACTTTGGCTTCTATAAAGACTGATGTTAAATATGGTTCTCCTCTAGCCAGGATTGAAGATTTGCCAGCATGATACAGAGAGGTCATCAGATCAGATTATTGAGGAGAAGTAGGGAGGGGCTGTAGGAGGAGTTTGCCAAGTCAATAGCAAACAGTCTAGGACTGGATTGGCTGAGAAGCTGAATGCCTCCGAAGCACATAGAATTATGGGTGAGAATATTTGAAATAAAAGAAGCACTCTCAGGCTCTTGGGCTCACTCACTGGCTCTCTTCCTGGAGGGTGCCTGGATGATGATGCTGTAGCTGCCTGCATTTCTGAATGGAAGGTATTTTGGATGGGAGGAGCTCTGGGCACAGCTTAGGATGGGGCTGGACTGGCAGAGGGTGGCAGGATTATTCTTCTCTGGGTGTTCCAGAGGGGATGGGCTCTGAGGCAGGAGCCTGCCATTCTTCCAAAATTTGTGTAGCTTTTGTATCTTATGTTGTTTTAGTTTGTAAACTAGCCCTATAGAAATCATTAAAACTAACAGGGAGAAACAAGTAAAACATCTTATTTTTGATAGAACTCAGCTGTTAAAGAGTTTAGCCTTAATTGATAGGCTTAAGTGATTAAAGCTGTAACTATAGAGTTAGTTTGGCCTTAATTGATAGGCGTAAGTGATTAATGCATGTGGAAAGCTGTTATTCCAAAACTAAGAAACTTTTGAATAGACTCCTTTCCTTTATCAATAAACTTTGCCTCTGAAGTTTTGTGGAGAGGATGGCAGCAGGCATCAGGACCCCAATTGCTGTTCTGTACAAGCACATCCTGATAATACCCTGGTCACATCTGGATTGTTCTTATTTTTTTAATTTTATTTATTTATTTTTAGAGAGGGGGGCAGAAAGAGAGGGAGAGAAACATCAATTTGTAATGTGTGAGAGATACCTCAATCAGTTGCCTCTGGCACGCCCCTAACAAGGGAACCAGACTGAAACCCAGGGATGTGCCCTGATTGGGGATCAAACCGGCAACCTTTCAGTTCGCAGGCTGGCATGAAATCCACTGAGCCACACAAGCCAGGGCTGAATTGTTCTTATTTTTGTAGTACTACATTTTGTTTGGCTAGATGCACTCAGCTATTTTTATATTCTATTTGGTCTTGTTGAATTGTAGGCATTTCGGTAAGCTGCCTTGAATCATTTTTGGAATAAAGTGGGATAAAAATAAGTAAATAAACACTGATTGAAAATTAAAGAACTCAAACAGTTTTACCATACTAAACTAATGCAGGAAGAACAAAGCCAAGAATACAAATCAACCATTCAAAAGCAGAAACTATAAAGCACTAAAATGAGCAAGAGTATCAGTTTATAACCACTATTCTACTCTAAATATAACCCCTTGCTATCAGATCAAGGTAGTGTTCCATATTTTATCATCCCCTTTTTTCTGTAAAGACTTCTTGGTCTCTTGCGGACATGAAACCCAGTTGTCCTGCCTCCAGTGATTCCCACCCATATGCTAATGACTTGCCCTACAGACTAACCTGGCTTTTCCATTGTAATTAAGTATCTTCTGTGATCTTTGCTAAGTACTGAATCTGTTAAAGGTGAAATGTTTAATGAGGATCTTCATGCAGAATCTCTTTGTGTATGTGTTTTATATATGATATATGCCTTAGGTAGCAGATATAAGGGAGATAAAGTTTAAATTGATGTTACATAGGAATAGCTTCTACGTAGACACAATAAATACACATACATAAATTATTCCTTTATAAGAAACTCTGAATCTTCTCAAGTTCTTATAGCAACAGTTTTTTGAGTCCTTAATACTTCTATACCATGCAACATAAAATAAAACAACTTTAGCTTCTAAATCTTTAAAGACACTAAGGCCAAATATGAAGGTATCTTACTTTTAAAACTATAACTCATCAATTACACAAGAATGGTCTAGAATAGTAGAAGTAGAATAGGTAGTGCTATTATTTTCATTGCCCCACCTATATCTGTGGTATTTTATTCAGTATTTTAAGAGAAATGTTAATGCATCAAATTGAAGCTTGATTTAACAAGAAAGAATGGAACAGTGATTAGAATCACTACAGCAAAGTCATGCTAGAAAAATGTTGGGGAGGGGGGAACCCTTTGCCAAAGAACCAAATTGGGAAGAGACTTCTCTTCCCAATTTGGGGGGAAGCCTAGTTTTTGAAAGCCTGTCAAGTGAAGAAAGAGTCTAATTTATTATGACAGAAATGGGGCCATGGATGGAAGCACACTGATTTCACCCCAATATTAGAAAGATTATTTTTAAAAATTCATGTTCAGAAATGGAATGACATGCCTCAAAGATTTCAGCCAGGTCTGTGAAAGCATTCAAACTGACACTGGGTATCCTCATTAGTTATGGCACTGAGGGAATATCACTGCATTTGATAGGGGGTAGGACTAGATAGATTCAAAGTTTCATGAATGTAAAATCCTCTATTTGTTGCAATATATTTGTTATTTATAAATTGTGGAGGGACATAGCCTAATGATTAGTTTCCTTAATGTTTGTCATGTAAAAATGAAAGTGACTATCAAAATAAATATTTGAGCTTTAGAATAACTTAAATCTCTAGATATGCCAGACAATTGTCAACAGCCTGGATAAATGTGGTAACAGTGTCCCAACAAAAGCCCATCTGTGAATGCAATGAAGTTTTTTTAATCTTTATACCTTTAAGGAAGTCTCTATCTAATAACAAAGCTAGCAGAACTGAGACTTCAGTGACCACATGTGACAATGAATAGAATCTCTAAAATACTTCTTTAGAAAATTCATTGAAGGAGTACTCCAGCCCAAGGCATGCATCAACAACAAACCCTGGAAGGTGGGCAAATCTGATTTCCAAGGTTATTGCATTATAGCATTCAAATATTCAATTTGCAACAAAAATGTATGAGGCATGTAAAAGAACAACAAAAATAATAGGGTCCATTCTTAAGTAAAATTGTTGAAAGCCAGAGGCAAAGAAAGAATCCTAAAAACAGGAAAAAAGAAACTAATTTTTACATTCAAGGAATTCTCATTAAGACTAACAACTTATTTCAGAAACCATGAAGACCATAAAGCAGTTAGATGACATATTTAAGGTTCTGAAAGAAAAAAAAAGGGATTTGCTTGAGGGGTGGTCTGGGCCATACTCCTTACAGATGAGTCTGGGACAATAGGCCTCTGGTACCCAGGACACCCAGCTTCTTCTCATCCTAGAACTCCCCTGACAGCTCCCATAGAACTCCCAAGGTCCCATGAGACTGGACTTTTTGGGGGAAGAGTGGTCATGGCTGAAGCATCTTGGACCTGATTCTGCCATTCTCTGAGCCACCCTTGACACTCAACACATCCCATCCCATTTTATCCCTGCATCTCCATCAGGACCCACACTTGCTCCTCCCACAGATATGAAGTCACACAGCACAACTTGTGGTGTGCAACTGTACCCTAGTAAACCAAAAACTCTACCTACCTAGAGCAAAAAAATATTGATAAAGTGTTCATTCTTTGAGAAGATGTGATTATATATTTATCACTTAACAGCAGGGCTTCATAATATCTGATGCAAACATTGATGAAAATAAAGGGAGAGATAGATAGTTCTATAATCATAGTTGGAGATTTTAATACCTCATTTTCAATAATGGATAGAACAACTAGACAGAAGATCAATAAGGAAGCAGAAGACCTGAACAGCTTGATCTAGCAGACAGCTATGGAACACTCCACCCAACACCAGCAGAAGACACACTCTTTCTAAGCACACATGGAACATTCTCCAGGATGGCCATATGTTAGGCACATGTAACTATCAATAAATTTTAAAATATTGAAATTATGCAAAGAATCTTCTGTGACTACAATGAAATGAAACTATAAATCAATAATGGAAGAAAAACTAGATATGTATAAATGTGTCATAATTAGACAACACACTCTTAAAAACCAATGAATCAAAGAAAAAATGCAAGAGAAAGTAAGAAAATGCTTTGATACAAATGAAAGCAAATATACAGCATGCTAAAACTTTGGGATGAAGTCAAAGCAGTGCTCTGAGCAAATTTATAACAGAATGACTGCATTAAAAAAGGAAGATCTCAAACCAATCACTATCTACCTCTCGGAACTAGAAAAAGAAGAGCAAACTAAAAACAAAGAAAGCAGAAGAAAATAGTGAAGATTAGTACAGAGATAAATGAAATATAAAAATAAGTAGAGTGAAAGTTCTTTGAAAAGACCAGCAAAAGTAACAAACTAACAAAAAAGAGAAAACATTCAAGTTACTGAAATCAGAAAGTACCAACCTTACAGAAACAAGAGAATTATAAGACAATACTATGAAAAATTGCACATCACAAATTAGATAACTTTGATGAAATGAACAAATTAATAGAAACAACAATCTACCAGAACTGACTGAAGAAGAAATAGATAATCTTATGACCTATAATAAGTAAAGAGATTGAGTCATTAGTCAGAAACCTGGGAATAAAGAAAAGCCCAGGATCAGATGCACTCACTGGTGAATTCTACAAAATATTAAAAAATTCAATCCAAGCTTTCTTAATCTCTAAAACATAGAAGAGAAGGAACACATTTTATGAGGTCAGAATTAACCTAATACCAAAGCAAAAAAGATGCAAAAAGAAAAAAAGTAACAGACCAACATTCCTGGTGAATATAGATGCAGAAATCCTCAACAAAATACTAACAAACCGAACCCAGCAGCATATTAAATGAATTATACACTGTTACTAAGTGAAATTTATCCCCAAAGTGCAAGGTTGGCTCAACATAAGAAAATCAATCAATTCAATACACTATATTAATAGAACAAAGAAGGAAAACACACACACACACACACACACACACACACGATCATCTCAATTGATGGAGAAAAGCATTTGACAAAATCTAACACCTTTTCATGATAAAAACACTTAGCAAACTATAAATAAAGATAACATTATCAAAATAATAAAGGACATTTATGAAAGTAAAACACAACTAACATTGCACTCAATGATGAAAAACTGAAAACTTGCCTCCTCATGTCAGGAACAAGACAGGGATATCTACTTTTGCCACTTATTTCAAAAGTTTACTGAACATTCTACCCAGAATAATTTAGCAAGAAAAATAAATAAGAGACATCCAAATTGCAAATACAAATTTTATTCACAAATGACATAATTTTACATATAGAAAATCTTTAAAAACCCTCATAAAAATTATTAGAGCTAATAAATGAATGTAGCAAGTTGCACAGCACAAGATCAACACACAAAAATGCATTGTATTTCTATACATTAGCAATGAATAATCTAAGAAAATTAGGAAAACAATTTCATTAAAAATAATGTTTAAAAGAACAAAATAGTTCAGTATAACTTTAACTCAGACAGTAAAAAACTTGTACACTAAAAATCAAAAAATATCATAAAAAATTTAAAGAAGTCCTAAATAAATGGAAAGACATTTTTTGTTAAGAAATCATACAATGTTGTTAAGATGGCAATATTCCTCAAAGCCACTAACAGTTTCAGTGCAAACCCTCCCTATTAAAATTCCAATAGCCCTTTTTTTTTTTTTGGAGAAATGGAAAAAGCAATACTGAAGTTTACATAAATTGCCAGGCAACCTAAATAGGCAAAACAATATTGACAAATAACAGAATATTTGCAGTGACTATATTTTCTTATTGCAAAACTTACTACAAAGCTACAGTAAGCAAAATAATGTTTTGTTATTATCTTCAATGCTTTAAAGATAATATACATATTAATAAAGATAGTATACATATTAATAAATATTTTATTAATTTTAATGCTTTAAAATTATATACATATAGGTCATGGAATAGAATTGAGACTTTATAAATAAACCTATACATCTAATGTATACATCTATACGTTTATTGTATAAATAGATCTATACATCTATTGATTTCAACAAGCATGTTAAGACCATTCAATGGAGGGAAAAAGTAATTTTTCAACAAATCATGTTGGGACAACAGGATATCCACAATACAAAAGAAGAAAGTTGGACCTCATCTCACACCAGATACAAAAGCTGACTAAAAATGATTTGAAGACCTAAATGTGAGAGCTAAAACTATGAATCTCTTTAAAGAAAGGTAGGAGTGAATCTTCATGACCTTGGACTTGGCAATGATTTCTTACATATAATATCAAAAGTATAAGCAAGGGAAAGAGCAAATAAATTGGGCTTCATCAAAATTAAAAACTTTTGTGTATCAAAAGACACAAGAAAGGAAAAAAAAAACACCAAATCAGAGGAAATATTTGTAAATTACATGCAGACATTCCTTGTTTTATTGCGTTTTGCTTTCTTGAAGTGTCCCAACTACACCATCTTCATCAACCTTGAGGCAAGACCTTCTACTAGCAAAAAGAGTATGACTCACTGAAGGCTCAGATGATGGTTAACATTTTTTAGCAATGAAGTACTTTTAAATTAATGTAAGTACATTGTTTTTTTTTAGACATAATGCTATTGTACATTAAATGGACTACACTATAGTGTAAACATAACTTTTATGTGCACTGAGAAACCAAAAAATCATGTGACTTACTTTATTGTGACACTCCCTTTATTGCGGTGGTCTGGAACTGAACCCACAATCTCTCCAAGGTATACCTATATGTGATAATGTCTAGGATCCAGAATATATAAAGAATTCTTATACCTCAACAACTAAATGACAAAACAACCCAATTCAAAATGAATGAAGGACTGGAAGACATTTGTTCAAAGAAGATACACAAATGGGCACTAAGCACATGATAACATGCTCATCATCAATAGTCATTCGGGAAGTGCAAATCAAACTACAATGCAAAACCAATTCACAGGTTCTAGTATGGCTATAATTTAAAAAAATGAAATACAACAAGTGTTTCCAAGGATATAGAGAAATTGAAACCCTCATATACTGCTGGTGGGAATGTAATATGAAGCAACTGTTTCTTAATAAGATAATGGAAGACTTATTCTATGACCTAACAACTTTACCCTTAGGCATATACCCCAAAGAGTTGAAAACAGGTGTTCACACAGAAGTTTGTACATGAATGTTCATAACAGGACCATTTGGAATACAACCAAAATAAAACAAAAGTCCATGAGTTGATGAATAAACAACCAAATATTGTATACAGTGGGATGTTATTCATCCATAAGAAGTATGAGTAATGGCATACTGATAAATACTACAGCATCGAAGAACCTAGAAAACATGGTAATTGAAGAAGCCAGGCAGAAAAAAAGAAATATACTGTACAATACCATTTAAGTAAAATATCCAGGATAGACAAATCCATTGAGAACAGAAAGCAGAATAGTGATTTCCTAGGTTACAGGAGTAACTGCTTAAAGGGTATTTGTCTCCTTTTGGGGTGATGGAAATGTCTGGAACCAGATAGTGTTTATATTTGCATAACATCATGAATGTCCTGATTGCTCCTGAACTGTATACTTCGAAGTGGTTAAAATGGTGAATTTTAGGTTATGTGACTTTAAACCCTGTGTGTGAAGTTTTTCTGAAAGTGAATAACTATCCAAATGCACAGAAAGCACCTTACTTTAAATGATCATTATTTCTATTATTTATTAATATTCAATTGCAAACTCCTGGAAGCTGGAGTCAGTGCATTAATCTCTTTGTAATTTTCCCAGTGCCACTTGCAATGTCATATGTATAATAGTCCTTAAAGTAAAATGTCTCATGAAGGAGGGAGGCTCCAAAGATGCATCAAAGCCCCACAGTGCACAATAATAAGTAACATGACCACCCTCTAATAACTTGTATTTCTTGAGCAACTACTTTGAACCATATGCATTCATCATTTCTAATCTTTACAATTTTGCAAGGTGGGTACGACATGGTACCACACACCTCAAGGAATGATAGCTGTTCAACTAATACCATGAGTTAAAGTTAGAATATCATAAATGATGACCCAAATGTACCCTGAATATTTTATTTTTTAATTAAATTTACTAGGGTGACCTTAGTTAATAAGATTATATAGTACATTTCTATGATACATGACCTGTATATTGTGGGCCCATCCCCTAAAATCAAATCAAATCATCTTCTGTCACCATATATATGGCCCCTTTTACCACCTATGTACAAAAATTAATTCTAAATGGATCAAAGACCTAAATATAAGATCTGAAACAATAAATTACACAGAAGAAGACATAGATACTAAACTTAAGGACCATTGTCTTAGAGAAGATTTTATGAATTTAAATATTTTATTTTAATTAAAAACATATAAACATATATTTACTCCTCAATCTTTTCATCAGGGACATTCTTTTCTCACTGGTTCACTAATTTTTTGAATACATTTCTTTTGTAAAGCTTGGCCCACAATTTTCAGTTTTCATTTCTTCAATTAGAAGGAAGAGCTAGAGATGCTTGTGAGAGTGTTAGAGCTCAGATTCCTTCCATATTTTTGTCCCCTTTCCTAACCCAATAACTTATACCTCTCTTATTTATATTTTACTCCACAGCAACATTTTCAGTCACTTTTTATATTACCTTTCCAACACATTCAACTTGGGTATCATGGAGAAAACAATGTTATTTTTAAAAATTTTAGTAATTATTTTGTTTATTAATTTTTCTTTTTAAAAAATCAGCTTTGAAATTATTTCTATAATTACAACAGGTCTGTTTGGCTCCAACACCCACACTCTTTCCACTGCATGTCTTAGAAAGTTAAAGCACAGAGCACGAGGCACTCCTGGAAAGGCTGTAAGAAATAATGGTTCTGCCCAACCTACTCAGAGAAACAGCAAAATAAATGAGAAAGCAGTTTCCAGAACAAGATCTGCGTCTTTCTGGATTTCTTACAAATCATTAGATGGGTCAGCTAAAGGTTAGAGGTTTGACATTCTCTCCCTTAAATGTATGTATTGTCACAAGAACTTCAGGCTTCAGACTTCTGATTACTTTAAAATTATTTTTAGCACCACCATTCTTTCCAACATTTTGGTGTTCTTCAAGTGAATTACAAGTGAAAAGTAAACTTATTGGTTCTCTGTTGTCTAAAAAGTATTCAGAAACCAGGCACAAGTGAACAATTGGGCACAGTACAGTGGTGATAATGCCTACATCTTTCCCTAGGAGAATGGTTGCTCCACAAATAGAAAGTAGTGGGTTTTTTTTTTCTTTTTAAAATCAGGCTGCTCATTTAAATTCATATTCACTGCTTTATTATGCTGAAAATTGCACATGAACTCTTTGGATCTTTGGCTCAATAATCACTTTGATGTTTTATTTATTGATTCAGAAAAGGGCTTGCCTTTCAAGTTCATTATCTCTCATTTCAATGGAATTTTTCAAAGTATATAGAAACTAGCCCCATAGTACAGTCTACTCAGTTTGAAACTGGCACAAGATTCTGAAGTATTATTGGTGCCCTGGGTGTTTCCTGCCATTTAGTTTCAAGCTAATAAGGAAATGCAGAGGTTGGCTAGAGTTTGCAATGAATACTGCAGCTAGACATTTGTGCTGGAACACACTCAAAGAAGATTCTTTGAGAATGCATTTTATTGTACCAGGGACTTTGTTTTCTTGGCTATTGAAATTATTTATATTTGGAAATCAGAGCTATTTCTCATGTTTGACCAATTCTTTTGTGAAGCCTCAACTTCCATATTTATACAATCCATCTGTGACATCATTCAGTTGTTCTCATGGGGGGGATATATATATTCTAGGAAGATACAACATAAAATGTAATTTTTTAAAAGGTCTGTTCAAGTTCTTTGCCCATTGTTTAAATCAAGGCTTTTTGGGGGTTTTGTTTGTTTCTATTGAGTTTAAGAGTTTCTTATATATCCATTAAATATTAACCCTTTATTAGATATGGTTTGCAATGTTCTTCCACTCCATTGGTAGCTTTTTCACAGTATTAATTGTTCCCTTTGCTGTGCAGAAGCTTTTTTGTTTTAATACAGTCCCAGTTGTTTAGCTTTGCTTTTGTTGCCTTTGCTTTTGGAATCTTATCCAAGACATCATTGCCAAGACTAACGTCATGAAGCTTTTCCCTATGTTTTTTTTGGTAGGAATTTTACAGTTTCAGGTCTTCATGTACACACCTTTAATCCATTTTGATTTGACTTTTGTGCATAGTTTAAAGGTCAAATTTTATTCTTTTTTATCTGGATATCCTGTTTTCCCAACACCATTAGTTGAAGAGACTATCCTTACGCATTTTTGGCACCCTTGTCAGAGGACAGTTGATCGTATAAGTGTGGGTTTATTTCTGGACTCTTTAACTCTGTTCCATTGGTCCACGCATCTGTCTTTATGCTAGGCTGTTTCACTGGTCTATAACATCCTATTTTAATTACTTTGGTTTTGCAATATATTTTGAAGTCAGAAAGTATCATGCCTCCAGCTTTTTTCTTCTTTCTTGAGTTAGCTTTAGTTATCTGGTCCTTTGTGGTTCCACATACATTTTAGGGTTGTTTTTTCTCTTTCTGCAAAATATGCCATTGACATTTTGATAGGATTACATTGAATCTGTGCATCTCTCTGCATCATATGGACATTTTAACAATATTAATTCTTCTAATCCATGAACATGGGATCTCCTGGCATTAATTTGTGTCTGCTTTAGTTTCTTTCATCAGTGTTTTACAATTTTCAGTGCACAAGTTTTTCACCTTCTTAGTTTACTCCTAATGTGAAAAGGCAACCTATGAAATTGTAGAAAATATTTGCAAACCCTATACCTGACAAGGAATTAAATATTAAAAAATATATAAAGAACTTCTACAACCCAGTAACAAAAAATAATAATAATCTGACTTAAAAAGGGAAGGAGTCCCACAGTGGGTGGGGAGAGGAGCAGACACAGAGTCAAGGGGGTGGGGTCACTGGCGGTGGCTCCTCCAGGCCACTAGATGGGGAGGGGACTGTGGGAGCACCTCCATGGAACCTGTCCAGGCTGGGAAGCAGCAGCAAGTCTGGGGCAGGGCCATGACTTCAGTGAAGCTCCTATGGTCCCCATCTTCTGTTGGTCACTGGAGTTTGTGGTAATTGTTGCTGCTGTTGCTGCTTCCTCCTCTTCCTGTGGTGTCTCCTCAGCTGTAGTAGCCGTATCTTTACACCTTGGGAGGGTGATACAGGCACCAAGATGTGCACCTGCTTATCTGCTACTGGGAAGCCAGTCAGCAGCTGCTGGTACACAGCCTCAGGACTGCAGGGCTTTCTCAAGTACAGTCTCCAAAAAAACCTGCTAGAGTCATTGTTACAACCCATGTAGAATGTACATGCTGTGGGTTTTGTGCTGCTTAAGCTTACAAACAAGTAGATCTATCTACTACCTGGAGAATTTTCTTCCTTGGGCCTTCGCATCATGTGTCCCTCTCTGGATGTGCACTTTCCAATGTGGATATGTATAGACCACTAACTTATGACCTTGTATTGATGGACAGATTTATGGAGAACTATGGAAGACAGGAATGTTTAAACATAAATCTCTGCAAACACAGCATTGGAATGCATTTGCCTTATACACAACTAAAGCCATGGAAAGGTCAAAGATTCTGTTACAGTTACTATGATAAATTTCAGGGGGAGATTTATAGATCCATTGAACATCTATGAGTATTGGATATGAGTATTATAGAATGACCCTGCATCTTTTAACAATTACTTAAAAAAATACTGTAATACTGTATGTGGAAGACATCCCAGCGTGTTACTAAATGCTGTCATGGAGCTCTAGAAGAATGAAGATGACTTTTTTCTTTTTGAGTTATGCCACGCAAGCCAGTATAAAAACTGGCAAGACAGTTCAGTGAGTTTTGCAGCCATATAAAGGAGCAAATATTCCTGTCCACATGGTGCTTCAGTGAATGACCCAGCCATTAATGCTGGAAGAGACAGGTCTTTATTTACAATATTCCAGCCTTGGGGAGAGGGGCTCAGAACACTTGTGCTCAGAGCCCTCCTTTCCCTCGAGACCCAGTACTTCTCTTATTTTCCAAAAAGCTATGAGCCAAAACCAAACCAAATAGTTCCTCCTTTCCTTATTTTAAGCTGGCTGAGCAAACAGTTCTCCAGTCTCTCTGGAAGGTACCAAAGTCACCATCCTCATGCAGCAGCTTTCTTCCTCAGGATTTGGGGTATGTTGTCATTAGCTTCTGTGTACTAGTCCAGGAAAGCATGTGCCGTGTTACACTGGATCATGGTGAAGTACAGGAAAGGCACAAGTCCCAACTGTCCAGGTAAAGTCCAAGTCTGCAAGGCAGCAGGTAAGTGTCTTGCAAGGCAGGATCCTTGAAGGCTTTGGAATCAGCTAGAGTGGGCACAATCAGAGCAGCAACATGCCATTCTTTCCCTTACTAGCCCATGGCAGACTGGCTCCTACAGCCCACAAGGCTCTTATCTCACTACCAGCAGCATGGCAGAATTTCCCTCACTACAAGCTACATCCTGGCTCTTCCTCCTCACTCGCCTTCACATGGCTATTCACCCCTAGTTTACATCCTGACCTGGAGCCTCCTATGTGACCTCATCTCCAACTCCTTCCACAATGAGTACATTTTCTAGTTTTCTTGTACTGTCTACACTTATTCATCTGCCATCCCCAGCCAGGGAAAGAGTGACTCAGTGATCCAGAGGGACCATACCCCTTGCTATATCATAAGTCAGAATATATCCTGAAAGTCACACCCACCTTGCCCTGAGGTGGTAGCACAGCTATTAAACTAGCTAAAGACAGGTGGAAAAAGTCAGGAAAACTATTATAGCATAATCAATAAAATATAATTTTAAAAAAGTTGTCATTGTAATGCAAAGTACTTTAATCCTATCATCTGTTTCCCACATCTTCCAAACCATGGGCTGTGGGGGTTTTCTCTCATTTTCCTGAGCAATCCTTGCTCTGTACCCCATTACAACTGGAGTACTTATGGTCCTCTGGGGCACTGAATTCTCAAAGATGCCACCTGGACATACTTATACTCTGTTCCAGGTCCCAGCCTAGCTCTCACCAAGATACTAGTAATACTGGTTTGAGGGAATTCTGAAACCTTAAACGTATAGAACTTTCTTGTCTTCTAGTAGGTACAGCCTTTCCCTAATTACAACTCATTAAAAAATTTATAGTTTAGGGCAGTAGAAGGAAGGTTGGCATCAAATATTTTGATTAAAAGAAAATAATGGCACTTAAAGGCCCAATTGTGGCAGACAGTTTTTTTAAAGTAACTTGTAAAGCATTTACCATAACCTAAATTTGTACCCTTTGCAGACTTAATGCACATACATTCTGCTATAGTTTTGCAAATTGTACCCAAACAAAAAAGGTGGAATCTTTTTATAAAATAATTGCACTTATAAATGATCTAGAATAAAATATCCAGTTATAGTTATTACTACCTGTGTTATATAACACATCTTCACTTTAGTTGCTAATAAAGGGCTATACAACTCAAAAAGAAATGGGCAAAGATAAAAAGAATTGACACCATGACTAAGTGGGATTTATTCTAGTTGTGCAAGACTGGTCCAACATTTAAAAATCTAGTAATGTAATCTATAACATCAATAGGCTAAAAAAATAAAAATTACATGATCATAGAAATTGATGCAGAAAAAACATTCGTCAATATCCATCCGTGATTAAAAACTCTAAGGAAACTAGGAATAAAAGACTTGATAAAGATTACAAAAACCCTACAGCTAACATCAAATGAAATGGTAAGAAACCACTTAGTGGGCTGATGCTCCACTAAAATCAAGTACAAAGTAAGGAAATCCCCTCTCACCATTCCTTTTCAACATCATACTAGAAGTTCTAGCAAATGCAATAAGGCAGGAAAAAGAAATAAAATGTATACAGATTGGGGAGAAAGACATAAAACTGTATTTGTTCACAGATAACATGATCATCTCTGTAAACACTCTGAAAGGATCAACAATAAAACCCTTGGAACTAATAAGCAATTATTGCAAGATTTCAGGATTACAAGGTTAGTATACAACAGTCAATTACTTCTCTAAATAACAGCAATGAACAAGTGAAATTTGAAATTAAAATACAGTCACTTTCCCTCCCAGCAGCATGCCCATGCCTTTCTTCCCTATCAGGTGTACATCTCCTAAACTCTAAGGATCCCCATGAGACTTTCAACCAGGGAAATAAAGGGCTGTGGCAGCTTGTTCTGGGCTAACCCTCTAAACTTGTCCCCAGGCCTCCTTTTCTGTGACTCTTCAGTAAGCCTATGCATGGCTGCTATTGGCTTACTAAAGAGTCAGCCCTGCATTGGCTGACTTCTGTCAGTCACTTTTATTTCTCAGTGAGCCAAAGCAGCCCCAAGTAGGCTCTCTCCATTTGCTTCTTCTATCCTAAGCCCTTCCTTGTTTCACTGTCCCCATTGATAAATGTACTTTCAAAACAAAAAAAAAGCAAAATGTCATTTATATCAGCACCCTAAAAATTAAATACTGAGCTTTAAATATAATAAAATATGTGTAAGACTTATATGAGAAAAACTATAAAATAAACTAATTTTAAAATGACTGAATAAATGGAGAGATATTCTATATTTGTGGATAGGAAGACTCAATATTGCCAATGTCAGTCCATCCCATCTTGATCTATAGATTCAATGTAATTCCAATAAAAATTCCAGCAGGTTATTTTGTATATCTCAACAAACTAATTCTAAAATTTATATGAAGGGCCACAAGATCAAGAATAGTCAACACAATATTGAAGGGGAACAAAGTTGAGGGACTGACACTACCCAACTTCAAGACTTACTTTAAAACTACAGTAATCAGGACAGTGTGGCATAGGAGAAAATAAGAGACAAATAGAGGAAGGGAGAAGAATAGACATCCAATAAATAGACTGACATTATATATATATATACACACACTCAACTGATCTTTGACAGAGGAGTAAGGGCAATACAATGGGGCAGCAACAAGTGGTGCTGAAACAACTGGATATCCATGGGCAAAAAAGTGAATCTAGATGCTGATATTTCACCCTTTATAAAAATTAACTCAGAATGAATCATGTAAAACACAAAATGATGAACCTCTTAGAAGATAACATAGAAAAAAACCTAGATGATCCTGGGTATGGTGATCACATTTCAGATACAAACCAAAGACATGATCTATGAAAGAAATAATTGATAAGCTAGACTTCACTAAAATTAAAAGCTTTTGCTCTGTGACAATGTCACAGGGAATGTCAAGGGAATGAGAAAACAAACTGCAGATTGGGAGCAAATGTTTGTGAAAGACACATCTATAAAAGACTGCCATCCAAAATATACAAAGAACTCTTAAAACTTAATAATAAGAAAACAAACAACCCAATTAAAAATAGGCTAAAGACCTTAACAAACATTTCATCAAAGATATACACATGGTAAATAAGCATACAGAATGATGCTTCACATCATATGTTACCAGGGAAATGCAAATTAAAATGAGGTACCATGTGACCAACCAATTAGAAGGGTCAATATCGGGACCACCGATCACACCAAATGCTAGTGAGGATGTGGGGCAACAGGAACTTTCATTCATTGCTTGTGAAATGCTAAAAGATACAGCCACTCTGCAAGACAGTTGGGCAGTTTTTCACAAAACTCAACATACTTTTACCATATCATCCAGCAGTCATAGTCCTTGATGTATACCCATAAGAGCTGAAAACATATCCCCACAAAACCTGCACATGGATGTTTATAATAGTTTTATTCATAATTACCAAAAATTTGCAAGCAACCAAGATATCCTTCAGTAAATGAATGGATAAATAACTGTAGTACATCTAGATAATGAAATATTATTCATCACTAAAATGAAATGATCTATCAAGCCATGAAAAAATGAAGGAAAGTTAAATGCATATTACTAGGTGAAAGAAGCCAATCTGTGTGGTTCTAACTATATGACATTCTGGAAAATGCAACAGTATGAAGACAGTAAAAATGTCCATGGTTGCCATCTGTTGGCAGGTGATGGGGAGATAAACAGGCAGAACAAAAGGATTTTTAAGCTTGTACAAATACTCTGCATAATGGCATAATTATGGGTACTTGTCTAAACTCATAAAGTGTACAACACCGAGAGTGAACCATAATGTAAATATGGACTTTGGGTAATTATGATGTCTCAATAGAGGTTCATCATTTGTAACAAATGTATCATTCTGGTGGTGGATGTTGATAATGGGGGAGGCTATTTATGTGTGAGGCAGGAGGCATATGGAAAATCTCTGTACCTGCCACTCAGTTTTCCTGTGAACCTTAAACTCCTCTTCTTTAAAAAGCATTAATTTTTTTAAGGGTAATGTTTTTTTTTAAGAGGGGCGTATTTCTTTCTTTCTTTTTTTAAAAAGATTTTATTTATTTATTTTTAGAGAGGGAAGGGTGGGAGAGAGTGAGAGAAACTTCAATGTGCAGTTGCTGGGGGTCATGGCCTGCAACCCAGGCATGTACCCTGACTGGGAATTGAACCTGTGACACTTTGGTTCGCAGCCCACACTCAATCCACTGAGCTACACCAGCCAGGGCTAAAAAAGCATTAATTAAAAAAAAACAAGTAATATATTCAAATAGGCATTTCTCCAGAGAAGACATGCCTAAATCATCAGGCAAATGCAAATCAAGATGACAATGAGATATTACTTTATACCTACTATAATGGCCATTACAAAAAAACAAATAATAGCAAGTATTGGAGAAAGTATAGAGGCATTACAGCCATTATATACTGTTGTTGAGAATGTAAAATGATGCAACCACTACAGAAAATAATATGGTCATTCCTCAAAAAATTAAAAATAGAATTGACATCTGATCCAGCAATCCCACTTCTGGGTATTTATCCAAAAGAATTGAAATCAGTATACTCTCATGTTCATTTCAGTATTATTCACAATAGCAAAGATGAAGAAACAACATAAATGTCCATCAGTGGATGAATAGAAAAACAAAATGTGGTATATATTACATGCAATGGAATATTATTCACCCTATAAAAATAAGGAAATCCTACAGAATGTAACATTATAGATGAATTAGAAGGACATTTAAGTGAAATAAGCTAGTCACAGAAGGACAAATAGTGTGTGATTCCATTTATATGTGATATCTAAAAAAGACAAATTCATAGAAGCAGAGAGTAGAATGGTGATCACCAAGGGCTTCAAGGAGAGAGAAACAGGAAGCAGTTTCATGGGCATAAAGTCCCAGTTATATAAAATGAATACATTATAGAGACCTGCCATACAACATTGTGCCTATAGTTAATAATACTACATTGTACACCTAAAATGTTATTAAAAGGGTGGAACTCATACTAAATATTTTTACTACCATTAAAAAAATGTAACATATTTGTTTAACACACTGCATGTCTTTGGCATTGAACTTTTTATATTGAAAATAAGAGTATTAATTAGTTTAATGCCATAGTGGCTATGTAAGTCATCTATGGGATGACATGGGAATGAAGGCAAATACAGGACAGGGCAAAAGTAGGTTTGCAGTTGTGAATATATGAAACACAAAGTTTATTCTTATATTGTTATTTATTAATTTTTGTATTATTTTCCATATGAACAACTATAAAGCTAATTTGACCCACCCTGTAGATAACCCAGGGATAAGATGAAAGGAGAATATTATGTTAAGTGAAATAAGCCAGTTGGTAAAAGACAAATACCATGTGTGTGGTTGCTTCTCAAGTGCCCCCTACTGGGGGCCTGGCCTGCATCCCAGGCATGTGCCCTGACTGTGAATTGAACCAGTGACCCTTTGGTTTGTAGGCCGGCCCTCAATCCACTGAGCCACACAGCCAGGGCAAACACCGTGTGATCTTATCTATAATTGGAACCTAATGAACAAAACAAACAAATAAGCAAAATAGAAACAGAGCCATGGAAATAAGGAACAAACTGACAGTTACCACAGGGGAGGGGAGAGAGGGATAATGGGGGAAAGAAAGGAAAGTGTCTAGTTAAGGAACATGTATGAAGGATCCACAGTAATGGACAACAGGGTGGCAACTGACTGAGGGAGCAGGGGGTAGGTGGGCAGGGAAGAGTAATGTGGGAAAAATTGGAACAATTGTAATTGAACAATAAAAAAGGAAAAGAAAGGAGAGTACTAGCATGAAAATTCACTGACGTATACTGGTGGCCAGAAAGAATACAGAATACCAGTGTATATACCTCCACCCAAAGGGTTCTTCACACCACACACACAACATGCTTCAATGAATGAACTAAATGAGTTTCACTGAATGAACTTAATACTCTCCGGCTTGACCTGAGCTGCTTAAACATCTGTTACTTGACCTTGAAATATCAAGGATGTGCTAATGTGTTCAGGAATCTAACTTGAAGTCACCTTCATTCACTGGACTGGAGACCTTGGACCAGGAAAGATCTGGAAAGAATCCTTCTTGGTCTGGCTGTGGAACAGGAGGTAACTCAGGCCCGAGAATGTTTGGAAGTTGAAATCATCCCCTTGTTGTAAAAAGGACACTCATTATTCTGCCAGGATGGTTTCTGAAGGCTCTCTTGGCTTTCCTAACCCTGATCAAGGGTGCAGGGATTAGGGATTCCCACTGTGAAATTTAAGAACAGAATGAAGCCTCATTAGTTTCTATTTTGCATCTTCCACAAATAGGAAGGAGATATCTGCTTTATAAGCTTTTTCTGTCTTCACATTTTTGGGGTCAGCGATGAAGGTGTTCCTCTGTCGGGAATGGGAATGGGCACTCTGTAAACCATAACTAAAATTATTTTTCAGTAAGAATTCAAAACTGTATCATACCATGCAAGATTGTTGTGAAAAATTAAACCATAAAATGTATGTGAAGAAACTAAGTACGATGCCATGTACTTAGTGTGCATTCCAGAAATGGCTGCTGTTGTTGAGAAGGTCAGGCTGAAATTCTGGGGCAAAATAAGAACAGCTCAATGAAAGCTCTTTGGTTCCCTAATCCTTAACCTCAGGAAGCTTCACTCTTATCATTTATAAAATGAGATTAATAATACCTTCTTGATTTTGTCTAGAGTTGGTTGAAACTTCCAAAGAATTTAGCACTCTCATCACTAGTTTTATTTTAATAAACATTTAACCACTAGTCAAATTTCTTGGGCAATATAATCTGATACATGGAGCGGGGAAGACATGATTTGTACATAGACAAAATATACATATTGGAAAAAATAACATCTTCATATTCATAAAGTGCTGAAAAAGCACTGAAAATGGATAAAGGTCTATACTGGATTTAGATGCTGGTTGTTTCTCTTCCTATATAAAAGGCAGAGAACTCTATAGAGAATGTTATTACTTTTTAATAGACAGTAACTACTTGGATTGTTGTACTCTCCATTTGATATTAGGAAGAGAATCCATTTCAATAAGGCTTGATACTTCCAAAAAAATTTAAGGCGAATTAGCCTTATGTGTTACTAAGGGAACTTTTATTTCCAGTTATTTTGCAAAGCAATGGAGGAGAGCTATGTTCTTGTTATACTTCTCTTTCACAGAATTGTTTCCTACCTGAGGTTACCTGCCAAGCTGTTTGCTTCTAATATAATGTGATATACTCTTTTGCTCTGAGACCCTTTGGAGACCATAGGTTCTTTTCAGGAACTTTTTTTTAGTGCTTTACTTAGGAGCTATGAGTTAAGAATGCTCTGAGGCTAATTAACTATTTTCTTTCATATAAGCAATCCTGGAACCTAGATATAATATAGCTTTACTTTCCAAATAAGTTGGAGGATTAAACCATAACATGCAACAGATATCTCAAATATATAAACTGATTCCAGGGCAGGTATATTGTCCTGGGACCAACCTGTGAGAAACTGGATTATTTTCTTTAGGAGACAGGAAGATATTCTGTAAATGAGCTTTCTTAATACACAGTAGCCCTCACTTGTTTACAATAACCTTGATTTTCGGAAGGTCATAGCCTCTCAACTGTCTTATGTATTTTTCCTTCTCAGCCACAGAAGAGAGTGGGCTTCAAGTGCCTAAAGTTCTTGGAAAATATCAATTGAGAGAAAGGGACCTCATGAGAAATAAAAAGGCTGGAGCAGTTCCCTAGATGCCAAGAGTGCCAGTCATTCCTACAGCTCAGGAGGATGAAGATTGAGCTAGTGTGGTGGTCAACAGAGCCAAGCATGCAAAGTACAGCTCTCAGTGCTCACAAACTCTCCCCAAACTCTCATGTCTCTGAATTCCAATGCAATGGCTACATGAGATTCATTAAATGAAGAAGTGGAAATAGTGTTGTTCCAAAGGGCATAGGGGCTATGGAGGTGGTTGTAAAACAGGTGTCATAAACTAAGAGACCAAAATGAACCCATGAAAACCACAGCCTTCTTCTTAGAATGGGAGGCCACCAGTCAGAACTGGAAAGCTACTTTCTAGTAGGACTAAATCTGAGTAAAGATGTGTTTGTCCAGTCACACACTCTTGGTGGCAGACAACTTGGTGTCAGTTAGGTCTCCCCTGAGGAAGTGTGAACAAATTGTCGATTCCACTACATCTTAGCCAATGGAGAAGTTGGAGGCCATAACTTCCCCAATATTTTTTCTCATGATAGTGTTACGTAGGCCTGTTCAACACCAGGGAGATTAGGTAGTGATAAATAAACTAGGGGCCTATTGTACATTCAGAGATTGTTTACCCTCTAAGCCACTCTTGGACTGTCACAGGGATTTGAAGAATTCAATTAGTATTTTAGGACATGTGATTCTCTTACTGGTAAGAATGCTTATGCATTTTCTCTGTACTTGAACAATGATTAAAATAAAATTTAAAAAAAAAGAAAAAAAAAGAATGCTTATGCATTTTCTCATAAAGCTAGAAATTACGGGGAACATTTATCCAAGCTACCTTTATTTGTTCTTGATGAAGATGAATCCTTATGCAAGGTATTTGGACTCATGAAAGTTTGATGTTTCAAAAGGGCCAGATAACTCTGTGTGGGTTAGAGTAGTTCTCTTTATCAGATTAGACTCATTCTCCCTCTATCTCCACCCACCACCTTTTCTCCCATAACCCCAACTCAGGATGTTAAGCATTCTCCTTTGAGGACAGTATCCTGAAATGCCTAATTAGATGCTATCTCTTGGTGTATTCCATTGCCAGGTACCCAGTATGTCTAGTATAATAGAGGTTAGGTTTACTATTTTAAAATAAAATATTTTAATGTTCTTGGACTGCTATGAACATCATCGTTGTTTGCAAGATTTTTAAAAGAGGTGGTAGAATAGAGAATGGCTCTCTAATGTATTATGTTTTAAAGCTTTCCCTTCAACCAGGGACCACAAGAGCCTTACATTCCAGTACTTTCCATAAGGTGTGTGTGAGGAGGTCCTATCAAGGATGTCCTGGGCCCTGGCTGGTATGGCTCAGTGGACTGAGGGCTGGCCTGTGAACCAAAGGGTGGTCAGTTTGATTCTCAGTTAGGGCACATGCCTGGATTGTGGGCCAGGTCTCCAGTAGAGGGTTCATGAGAGGCAACCACACACTGATATTTCTCTTTGTCCCTCCCTTCTCCTCTGTCTAAAAATAAATAAATAAATAATGTTAAAAATAAAAAAAAAATGTCCTGGACAGCCAAACTCCCTACTTGGGATCCTTTGTGTAGGATGCTCAGAATTGCCTTAGTCGGCTGCCACAGCACTGTAGCACTGTGATGGACTGTTTAGGTTGAACATCATAGAAGTCAGGTGCTGGATATGATGCATAGTGTTATTATTCTACAACACGTCACCCAATTTGTTGTATCTGAACTACCTTTATTCTGTACTGGCTAGGCTTGGGACTTTAGGAAGCTCCCTTTTGAATCCAGGGTAAACTTGGAGTTTATAGAATTTGAAGCCTAGATCACACCCAAGTTTTATTGTTGCTCAAGGAACAACTTTCTGACCCTGACCACTATCAGACTACTGCCCAGGAAGAGAAGTCCCACCCCAGCAAGCCAGTGGAGTCTAGAATAGCCAACCTTTAATTATTTACTACATTACCCAAACCTAGTATTTGCCAGGTAGAACTACCTGCTACTAATTTAGAGGTAGGCTTGCCAGCACCTGATTACATTTTATGGAGTATTTAAGCTTGCTATAGAATATTGTAGACTCAGTCATACCTTCCTCAGAGATAGCATCTTGCTTTTAAGTTAATATTTCTGATCTTAAACCTGAATGACTCTTAAAGATAGGTCACTATGTTTCTTCAAGATAATGGGAAATCACTTAGAAAGATCTTCATGGGATACATGGGGCCTTACATTTAGAAATACTTATTGGCATTAATATGACTGACATATGCAAAATGTGATATATATGGGTGAAAAACAAGCAACAGGTATAAATTTAAGTGTCACTAATTTGTGAATAAATATATTGGTTATTCTCTGCATTAGGAAATGATATGAACATGTGAATTTCATGTCATCCCGAAATTATACCTATGTGTGTATTACATATATACATGTTAATACCTATATGTTTGGATATACATATATATGTCTATACACGTGTGTATGTACAAATAGATGTAATGTAGTTTGTACAAGTATGAATAAATAAATAAAGGTGAGCGGCTATGAATTAAGTGGCTCTAAATCTCCTACTTTTATAGTAAATCACCTGAGGTATTCTTTAGCAGTGAACAAAGTTTTTCACATAATTTTATTATATTTTTTAAAGATAGCATTAGTATTACTTAAATGGATCCACAGGTAAATTTTTTTTTCTGGGAGTATTTTGACATCTTTGTTTATGAAACTTAGCAGATATTAAGTTAGTATTTTCATTTGAATAAACCCACTTAGTATGTACCACAACTTAAAATATAATCTCAACATATAGCACTTCACTGCTCCATGCCATCCTTATAACTTAACACCACATTGAATGCTACAGTATTTCATAAATTTATTTCTTAAATACAAGCATGACTCTTGGACTTGATCATGGTTTCCATGTTCACTTTTAGCTACATTCAGGATTTTCAGTTACTCATTATTTTCCTCTATCAGTCTTTACTGGCAATAACACTTGGTGTTCAGATAGCACCATTTATAATAATCCAGAGTAATGGGCAGACATGATTCATGCACCTTCCCCTTGTCTGTGAGAAAGCAGCTCACAGAGTCTGCATATGGTGACCCTGAGACCCTCTGCAGTGACAAAGCCAAGGCAATGGCAGGACAGAAACTGAGTCAAACTGGCATGTCCCAAGGTAAGGACTGTACATAAAGCCTGGGTTTCACACAAGTCAGGAGCCTAATGGAATACCCAGCTTGGAAGCCCCCGCTGCACTCTCTTTGACCAGCCAGGCCCTTAAACACCGAAGTGTGATGAGTATTCATCTCTGACAAGGGCAGAGATGCCACGGTGAAGTGCCATGTGCTCACTCCTGACTAGACACAGCATGAGCCAAGACAAGTGTCCTAAGAAGAGGAAACTGTGGAACCAGTGGGCACTTTGTTATTCATGTGGCATTTAATACTTGTCACCATCCCATGTTCCTGTCTGTCCGATAACAGGACTGCTTTTGATATTTGCTCAGCTGCCCTTGTCTCCTCAGCAGGTAGGAAAGCAGCATGCATTCCCCAACCACCCAAAAAACAGCATCTAACCATCATCTTTTCTCAACAAGCTAAAACAACAATAGTTTAAATTACTTTGAAACTTTAATTTCAGGTACTTTTCCACTCAGCATTTGAAAGTTTGGATTCTCTTCTTTTTTGTATAAAGGCTGTCAAGGTGGTTAAGCTAAATTGTATGTCTTTCTCTATGTACATATCTACACCCAAGTCTCTTCTTTATTAATAAAAGGTGTCTTGATTGCAGTCCCAAAGCAACTCTGCACTGGATTCCAGGTTGTAAAACTCGGAGAGGAAACAATTTCAAAGGGGGATAGGAAGCAACCACAATAAAAAAGATGTAGCTTGATATTCATTTCTTCTAAGTCCAAATCAGAAACAATAATTAAGAGGAAGAAAAGAAGAGAACCTAGCTTTCACCCTGCTCTCTTTACCAAACACACTAGCCCCAGACACTCTGTGGTCTTAAAGTGCAATTACTATTGTGAAGGCACCCAGGCCAGGGATCCAACTGGATAGAGTTCAAAGCAGAAACTTCAAATAGTGCTGCTCCTGACTCAGGCTGAGAGGGAGAGGCGAGATGGAGGGGAAAGGGCCCGACAGTTCTCCGGCACTCAAGTGCAACAAAAGAAGTGTCCTCTCTTCACAAGGAAAAAAAAAACCAAAACTTAAATTGTAAGGAAACCTGGATGGAAAAATATAACTTTAAAAAAATTTCTATCTGGGGACATTCCAGTGTAGCAGAGTCAAAAGGCAGGCGAACGCAGTACAGAACCAGGGACAAGTGCTCCTCCTAGGTGCCCGGCTCCCATACAGTTGGGCCCTGTGGTCCTCGGGGAAGTCCTCAGGCCGGGGTACAGAGGAAGCACACTGGACTAGGGGCATCTGATAGGATGTGGCTCTCTTCTCAGGCCTGTCTGGACTGGATCCGTCACTGGGTCTCTGGCCATTGAACAACAGATAGTGGCCGCGGGTGTCCTGTTCCATTTTGAAGATCTCGTATTCCGTGTGAGGTAGTTTGATTCCCAGTGCCACACAGCCATTGGTATGGGTCACATCCTGCTGGACGCCCACCTGCCAGGAGCCCTCGGCCCCACATTCATTCCCATTGAAGACGTTGAGGAGTGAGGCTGTGGCTGCGTCCATGGGGGTGACCTTCATGTGATTCACTGCAAAGGAGAGAGGACAGTTCTGTGACTCTAAGGGAGTGAGCGTGCAGTGCAGAAAGTCCAGGAGCAACTGTTGGTAGCACTCATCTCCACAATGCCTTGTGATCTAAAACCAACCCTGATACACATCCACCTAATTGCAGCCTGAGTAAAAAAAAAAGCATTCTGAAGTAGAAAAGTCAGCGATGTTGTTCTGAATAACAATTACTCCAGATTTGTGTGATCAAAAAACCTACTACATTTAGCATATGAATGCTGAGCCCAGATTGCAGCTGATCACAATTGTCTTGGGTGACACTGACTCTTCAGAATTGACAAAATATTCAATAAAACTGGAATTCTGATTTTTATGAAACAAATTTAAGGTTTTTAAATAGATGTGGCATCAAACACCTATACTAGCTAGAAGTCTTGCAAATTAATACTGGCCCATAAATCAGGCAACTAAAATAAATTAGGCTGCAAGCGAGAAACATAAGTAACTATATTAAATACAAACCCCAGCATTTATAGAGGATATCTTTTGAAGGCCCTCCCAGGAGACTGCACTCTGTGTATACAAGGTAGGTTTGGGGTGAAATCAGACAAATATGGCCATTATCTCAGCTACAACTATCAAAGGTCCATTCTTGGAGCAACTCTGCCTTTCCTAAGAAGAGGGTTAAGATGCCCAAGGACTTATCTGGGTTACCAGCAACACTTCATACTAAACAGACTGGACCATGAAATGCTATCCTGAAAGCAGTCATACCCAGTGTCAATACTGTCCCTCTTTGCCTTGCAAGGCTGACATCACCTAAAAACATGTACAAGCTTAAAAAAAAAAATCTAGATAGAGGCCAAAAGACCTCCCTTCCAGATAATCTCATTCCTTACTTTCCTCACTCATGCTTCCTAAATCTCTCACTTTTGAGAAGTATGTGACAAGTTTCCTGGCTAGGACAAACCCAGCAGTGGAAATGACAGCTCTGAGTCCCTGATGTGTAACTAATACCTGCTCTTTATTGCCCACTAAAGAAAGCACAATGCATAAAGTGTGATATTATCACAGAAGTAGCTCAGAATATGCCATGAGCTGCACATAAGAAAAAAAAAACAGACTTGAGATTTCATTTCTAGTCACATACTCATGGGCCACATCTGACACCACACACAGTGGTTGGTGTGGGCTTCCCGGCACCACAGCCTGCAGTTTCAGCAGCCTGCCCTGGCTGGCAGACAGGAGCTCAGAAGCTGTTGTAAATGATGACCTTGGGGCAGAAAGTGTTCCCTATCATCTTCTCTAACACCTCTAGAAGAAAAGGGGCTCTTTACCTTGGGTTCTGCCTCAACAAAAGTCACAAAACTGCTCACTCTCCCTCACCCATTGGGCTGTTATGTTGGGGTTTGAGGGAGGAGACATACCTTTGAATACAAACTCGGTTCCTCCCATGACCCTGGAGGAGTGCACGCCCCGGCTGTAACGGCCCTTGGCATAGATGGTGAAGGTGGGGTGCTTGCAGACAGGGTCGGAGTAGTGGTAATAATGCCCTTCCCAGGTGTTATTGTTGTCATGGAAGATGAAGTGGCGTGTGAGGAAGAGGACTTCGGGCCGCACCTCACAGCGCTGGCTCACCCATTCACCGTGCAGGCCAACAGTGAGGTCAGCCTTGGGGGGCAGGAGGGGAGGGTGATGCTCATCTGACCGGTGGATGATTCGACAGGCTATGCAGGCATGGTCGTGGTTCTGCAGTTATGAGACAAACACAAGGAGAGATCTTGCTTCATGAGAGAGCAGTGTGCGCGTGCTGTGCAAATGGGGATCGCCATGACATGGGTGGTGAGGCACCTGAGCACTGTCACCTATGACCTGGGTACCCAAGAAGCATCTGCAGCCTTGCTCCACTGCATAGATGGGGTGTGTGTGCATGTATTTGGTCAACATTAGACACTTAACCTAAATATTTCATAAAGAGATATGGACTCTCTTTAGAATCGTATTACATTTTCAAACCATGTGTGCTAGACACTTTCATAAAAGGACTGGCATAGCCTCATACCCATTTGGATGGCTACTATTAAAAAAGAAACAGAAAATAACAGTGTTAAAAGGATGTGGAAAAATTGGAACTCTTGTGCAAACACTGCTGGTGGGGATATAAAATGTTGCAGCTGCTATGAAAAAGAATTACTACATAATCCAGTAATTACACTTGATTTATAACCAACAGAGTTGAACCCAGGGTCTCAAAGAGATGGTTTTTCACCCATGTTCATAGCTATTATTCACATGGAAACAACCCAATGTACATTGACAGGTGAATAAACAAAATGTGCTATACTCATACAGTGAAATACTCTCCAATCTTAAAAAGAAAATTCTGACATGTGCTACAACATGGATGAACCTTGAGGATATTGTGCTAAACGAAATAAACCAGAAACAAAAGGACAAATACTGTGTGATTCCACGTACATGAGGGGCCTAGAGTGGTCAAGTTCATAGGGATAAGAAGTAGAATGGTGGCTGCCAGCAGAAAGGGGGATGAGCATTTAATGAGCACAGAGGTTCATGTGGACATAGATGAAAAGTTCTGTGGATGGATGATGGTTGCATAATAATATGAATGTACTTAATACCACTAAACTGTCCACTTCAAAAATGGTTAAGATGGTAAATTTTGTTACGTGTATTTTATCACAATTAGGTTGTTTGCATTAAAAACTGGGAGACACAAACATTTTTTAAAAAGGACACATCCAATTGCTGTGGATAAGAAAGGGAGCTGTCTAGTAAAGTGCGTGAAGGAGGCGGCCCAAAGGCAGGTAAGAGCGGAGCCTTAGAAGTCAGCAGCACACCTGCCATCCATTTGTGTCTGCAAGCCTCGGGGTTTGGGAGGTTTATAGGCTCTCACTATGCTTCCTGCTTTATAGCTTTAAGCCACTTAATAAGTGCAAGATAGCTATGGCTCTCTCAGGAGCTACCCTCTTGCTGAGTCTGCTTTGTAACACTAACACAGACCCTGGAACAGGGCTCTTTAGGTCTGTGGCTAGAAGCCGATTAGTAGGGTGGTCAGACACTGTCAGCCATGTAAGTGCTGGTGGCCCAGAGGCCTCAAAGATTACACAAAAAGCTGAAGTCTAGAGGACAGGAGAGTTGGGTTCATAACCATATCTGCTGTTGTCCAGCTGTTTGACCGAAGTCACAGATACTAGGGCCTGCCTCATCTGGAACTGGGGACCACCTATCTCTCTGCTATAATCCCTTCCACACAGGGGACTATAAAGTAAGCTGGCCTAACAGGCACTGGCTGTGCTAGAAGCACAACTCAAATCTGATCAATGCTGTGGTAGGGGGTTGACAGTTGAGGTTCAGCATTCAGGTGAGCGGCCCACAGACCCCAGCCCTTGTGCTCCCCTGTCCAGGGGCCCATGTGGTACAGCAGCTTGCTGGCAGGTGGGTGCTCTGGGCATGCAGGCAGGCAGGCAGGCACATGATTAGTTTCTAAAAGTCAGAGTTCCAAACCTCAAAGCCCTTTTCATCTCCAGCACTGAATCAATAATGTAAGGTTGCTGTGGCTGTTGTTCAGTTCAACACTCAACCATCTCAGACTGTGGGAGAGCAGTGGAGGAGAGGGCCTCCCTGCTGCCAGTCCTCTACATTCTCCTCCACGGAGAGCTCAACACTTGCTCACCCATTGCTGTTTTCATTATTAGATGAGCTTAGATTTGTACTCCATGACACAGAAGGGTTCCTTTACTAACACTGTTTGTAGGTGATGAGATCAAACAGGTAACCACAGTGTGAGATGAAGGCGAGGGCAGACGGGACTCGCTGTCCTGGGTCCCAACACATCCTGATTCCTGGGCCTTGTGCTTTCCTAAAAAGGGCTCTGGGGGCACACAGGAGAAGCTGCTCAGCAGCCTGTGGTCAACAGCAAGCTGCTGTCTAGAGCAATGGTAAGGAAACAGAGAACGAACGTCTGCATACAGCTGTGCTTAACTGCCTGGAAAGACACAGCTTCAGCCAGGCCCCGAGAGCCAGTCCCCAAGCCCAGGCTTTCAGCAATGACTTGCTTGGCAGCTGGTGACCTGGGGCAACCAGGGTTATTTATCTCTTCATGTTTCAATGTCGTCATATATAAAATGGGGATCGTTATACTTACTTGCATAACTGCTGAAAAAAATGAGTGATAGATTAAGGTGGTTCCCACTCAGTGAATCCAAAACCACTGTAAGGAGGAAGACTAAATAAATGGCATGTTCCACATTACATGTGCCACTATCTTTCAAATGCACATTAGGCTGAGTGAGATACACATTTAGTTAAAAGAAAGTATCACCAAATTCAGTAATTTTACCATCAAGTATTTTCTTAGTAAACTACCAGGAGGTAGAAGTCCCAAATTTTTTTTGTACCTGAAAGGGAACTCTGATAACTCTAAATCTGAGATGGGAAGTTAATATGATTGATCTGTAACATCTTAGCTCTTGCACCCAGGAGGCAGCCCCTTAACTACTAGCAAACACTGTCATGATCAGCACCTTTATCAAACTGTCCCTGTGGCCCTTGCTCCCTATCCCAGTTCCACATGGTCTGAGTAAAACCAGCCCGGTGCTCAGAGTCAAATATCTGGGATCTCATGGACAGGAGGGAGGGGTAAATAGGCAAAAACACTATTCTGGTGTTGATGCCTGTTAACAAGGACGATGTGCTCTGTAGGAGATGGCCTTGGAAAAAGAGGACCCTCTAGGAGCACAGGCCAGGCGGCTTTCAGATCGCCCACAAGAGATCCATACTACTCCACCTGGAGCTCCCAGCTGCCAGGCCTGCTTACTGCTCTGCCACCTGCCCACTGAGCAGGTCCTAAACAGCCCAAGTGAACTGCCTGTTTATTTAAACACGAACCAGCCTCCACCTCCCCTTCCTCCCATTCCCCATAACTTGCTTTGCTGTCTGTAATTTGAAAATTTTAAAAACATTAACTGTGACCACTTCATTTCTGGCCATTCTAAGAAGGCGTAAGTCTCGATCCCTGAAAAGAATGTCTATTTCTTCCAATACCAACATCAATTCAGAAACTGCCCAGGAGCTTCTTAGATCACAAAAGGAACAGGCTCAGTGAGGGAGGTGGGCACAGCTGTCAGGCTAAGGTTGTTTTAGAAAGGTGCTGCCCCCAGCATGGTAGCATCTGGGGTTCACATGGTGCTTTTAAGCAAAATGGGCCAGGGCTCTTGAGCTCTGAGATGAGGACCTGGCTGAACTGTGATCAAGTCAGTGAATGATGGTCTTGAGCTGAAGCATTTCTGTTTCTCAGCAGAGAAAAGCAGATCAGGTAGTTTTGGGAAAACCTGCCATCCATTAGTCCTGTCTGCGAGAATTTAGGGAGGAACTAGGGGGCCCTTAGTTATTGGTCTTGCCAAATTCCTAAACTAGTTACATTTTTGTTTATTGTGGTAAAATAAACATAATGTAAAACTTACCATCTTAACCATCTCATGTGTACGGTTCAGCGGTACTGAGTGCATTCACACTGTCATGCAACCACCACCACCTCCAGAACTTTTTCATCTTCCCAAACTGAGACTTAATATCCATGGAACAGTAACTTCCCTTCCCTCCTCCCAACCCAGCCCGGACACCACCATTCCACTCTCTGTCCCTGTGATTTTGACTACTCTAGGTAGCTCATATAATTGGAATCGTACAGTATTTGTCCTTTCTGTGACTGGCTTATTTCAGTTAGCATAATGTCCTCAATGTTCATCCTTGTTGTAGCATGCGTCAGAACTGTCTTCCTTTTTAAGGCTGAATAGTGTTCCACTGCATGGATAGACCACATTTCGTTTATTCATTCATCTGTTGATGGACACTTGGGTTGCTTTTACTTTTTGTCTATTGTAAATAATACTATGAGCATGGATATACAATCTATTCCAAACCCTGCTTTTAATGCTCTTGAATCTATACCTAGGAGTCGTGCTGCTGGATCATATGGTACTTCTGTGTTCAGCTTTTTGAGGAACCACCATCCTGTTTTCCATAGCAGCTGCACCACTTTACATTTCTACCAGCAACATGCCAGGGTTTTAATTTTTCTATATTCTGGTCAAAAATAGTTATTTTTTCTCTACTAGCCATTCTAGTGCATCTAGTGGGTCCAAGGAAGTATCATTTGGTGTACATTTCCCTAATAATTAGTAATGTTGAACATCTTTTAATGTGCTTATGGACTATTTGTGTATCTTCTTTGCAGAAATGTATATTCAATCCCTTGGTCAGTTTTTAACAGGATTTTTTTTTTAGTTGACCAGTTACTTTTTGAAATAACTGGCATAAAGAAACCAAAGACATCATAAATGAGGGTGCACTTTTGGCCCCTCTGCGGACACCATCAACAAGGGGGCAGCTGAGCTATGGCGAGATAAGGGGGCACCGCTCTGTTTTGTAGACAGATTTAAAAAAATTAATTTGTGCTCTTAATTCCTTGGATTGAATGAAAATGAAAATACCTACAGGAACAGCTAAGGGAAGCAGAAGTTGAAGCCTATACATTGAATTTGATCTAGTGTTTTCCTTTTCCAAGATGCTATTCTTAAGTAGTAGCCTTTCAAGATTAATAAAAGGGAAGAGTTTTTCAACATGAAGAGTAATTTGTACTATGAAATATCACCTGCTTTATGAACTTACTCTTTTTTTTTTGGACCATGTTCTAACAAATGATTCTCATCTGAGAAGGTGTCCTCTCCCAGGCTCTCCAATTGGGCTTCTATATCACTCCCTTCCCCTAAAGTTCAGGAAAGGCCTATTTTAAAGTCAGAGTTTCTATACTCAAAAACTGTGAAGATTAAAGCACAACATGTTTCCTTGTTGCTATTCTTTACACCAACTATAAAAAAGCTTTAATTCCAAAGGGGGAGGGAAAAGAAAAGAGCCTTATGCAATTAATCTCTTGAAAAAAAATCAAAATTATTCTAAAAATGAAATAATCAACTTATATTTTGTAAGTGAGCAATGGTCTAGGCAAAGAGTAGGGTTTTGCCCACTCTCCTTTCTGATTCCTGTCCAGAGCCATGGTAATACATTAAATAACCACCGCTTGCATGGACAGGGCATTTGAATTTGAGGAAGTTCAAGTGCACTGCCTCCCAAAAAGACCACATGTACACTTTACAGATGAGTTCACCAAGGCACAAAGAGAGAATAATGTGGCTCAGGCAACTTTATAAACCAAAAGTAGAAACTGGAATATAATTTGGTCTTGGGGCTTACTGAGAACTACTTCCTGGCCTCTGGCTGCCTCTGAGGTTGAGGTCCTACAAAGAACATGTTTCCCCATGAAGGATTCCAGTCCCTGGAAAAGGTTTTCTCTGGCTAATGACTGATAGGGATTCTCCAGCTTTCTCCTGTTTCCTGCCAACATTTATTTCTGAAGAGTTGGTTCGTCATTTGCTGACAGTATCCACTTGTTTCCAGCATCTTCCCAGAATGGAAGAAATTACTTGATATGATCTTGTTATGAATAGATGAACTAGAGAAACGGGCTGAATAAAACATTTCTTGGGCTAAAATTTTGTTTGAGGAGGAAGAGAAATGGGAATAGATGATGAAAAGTTTCTTTCATAGAGTTTGTTCCATGCGATAAAAAACACATTAATGTTTCTCAGGAAGAAGCCTGCCATAGCCAATGATCGATGCTGACAACTTTTTACAACTACTATTCACCATGTCTTTGATTAAATTTCTACTGTAGGTATTCCTACACTTATACCCTTTCCAGATTTTCTCCATTTCATGTTAAGTTCTTTAAGGCCAAGACCAATCAATGTGTTCTCTCTGTCTTACTTCCCATGACATCTAGAAGGATGCAATAGGTATGGTAAAGGTTCTAAACTGACTGAGTGATTTAAAATATCACTGGATATTTTAAAATATGACTACAGTAAGGCAGCATTTATCACAAATGATGATAGCTGACTGGCCTGATGATAGGGGCCTCTTGGGGTGCTTTTCAGAACTTTGATCCTGAGAATTTATGATCTCAGGCTCATTTTGACCATCTAAAGGCATCATGATGACTATACACTCTGAAAGAAGCAGGGTGACGAGCCATGGCCATACATGTTGGGTCTGTCTAACTGTAGCTTAAGGGGCCACTGCTACGAACAGGCAGTCTGTCTGGAAGAGCAACACTACATTTCCAGAAATGGGTTTTCTAAGTTTACAATCTAAGACATCAGCTCACAAAGGCCTTTCTTGTTTTATGACATCAGAAAATCACACAAATGATCACAGAATGATCCACACATGGTGGATCATTTTGCCTCCACCATGCCTATGCATATGCACTACGTATATACTCAACAGCTAAGATGAAAAGAACCACAATAAGCTGGTTCTTTAATAGAAATGACTTTAAAATCATTTCAGAAGAAAAATTTTATTTAGTTTCTATTTGTTTGTTTCTTCTCCTATTAAGTTGATTTAAACAGTTAAAGCAGACTTATCTGAATAATTAAATTTGCTGTAAGTGCGGTGGACCCCCCAGTTTGACCTGTTTCTCCTCATCCTCTCTCCAGAGTGTGGAGCCAGTACTTCCACACAGCAGGGACTTAATATCAACTCCCTGAATGGCTGACTTCTTGCTTGCTCAGGCTTTCCCTGTCCTTCAGCCTTCTTGCCTTTCAAGACAAGGGTCCCCAACCCCCGGTACATGTCAGGATGCAAGCAAAGCTAGCCTGAGCTCCGCCTCCTGTTTCCCCCACCCCACCCATCCTCCACAGGTGAACTTTGCTAGCCCAACACCTCCCCTCCCTGCCCCAAGATGGTCCGTGGTGCCAAAAAAGGTTGAGGACTGCTGTTTTAAAGGATGAAATGTTTGCCACTGGCATTGCCCCTGACAACAAGTATTTCTTGGTCTGATAATTCCTTAAATTAAGCAACCCTGCATGCCTGTTGGTCTGCTGAAATACTGTGGAGTCAAGCCACATAAGAAACTGTTTCTGCAATAAAAGTATAAGACAGCATCTGTGTAGTGCAACAATCATGTGATGTTTCATACCTGGCCTATGTGGATATAAAAAGTCCACATGACCTTTCAGCATCAAAATCCCATCATTCAACCTCAATTTCAGATAATATGCAACATTTGCAACCTTGGAGTTCAAACACCTGGCCCCAGTGAGCAGGATCACCATTTTCTTTAGAAATCAACCTTAACGTTAGTGAGACATCTGAAACCATTTTAAGTCATGAGTCCCTAAACCTCTCAGTCCTCTACCACCTCTTCCATCTCCCCTCACCTCAGCAAAGCCCTCTCATCTCCCTGCACTAGCAGAAAGAGAAGGGACAGGATTTCTTCTATGAGCACCTGGCTCTTTCTGTGCTTACTCCTGTGATACCCACTCACCCTCCCACCTGGGAGCCACACCAAGCACACGCCTAGGGAGAGACCCCTCTCTGCTGAAGATCTGTCTCCTGGAGTTGGGCTGACAAGTCCACTGCCCACAGTCACCTGGTCCAAAGACCCTCTTATGTCATAGATATCAGAAAGTCTCAGAGTTAATCTATATTTTTCAAATACTCTGAAAAGACTTGGAAAGACAAGATTCCTCAGAAAAAAATGCTTGTTCATTCAGTCTAGACTCTACAGGTTTCTACAAAATTCAAGAAAGTGCACAAGTAACTCCTTCTTCATTTGCAGTGCCCAGTTGCTCTTAAAAACATTTGGTGCTTTTCTCCCTCTGATGTGCAGTCCCACTGCTGTACTGTGCTGGGCGGAATATTTAAGATAAGTAGCTTAGGGAAAGTTGTCAGGGTTTCTGACAAACCCTTTGATTTACAACCCTGTGGCTAAATCAGTGCAGGATTTTGGAGAAAAAACAATTCTATTTGCTGATGAGTCTGATACCGAGGCTTTGGCATTACCATCGACCCCAGCAATCACTTGCTTTTAATTACATTTTGATTCTACCACATGAAGAAATGTACCTCACTAACTCTTCAACTGCACAAGAATCTAGGTAGAGGGTAATGGCTGCCCAAATGTTAAACTCAATTCAAACAAAGCATCTTCGCTCAGGGTTATTTTAGGTGGCCTTGATTTTTTTTTTTTTTTAATGAAGAGTAGCCAATTTCATCCTGAGAGAATCCTCCCAGCACACCTGATTTTCTTCAAACATAATTTATTTGCCAAAGGACTCCGAACTGCACAGCAAACCTGTATAAAACTTAGAAAAACAAGATGATTTAACGATTCTATTTTTACATGGTGTCCTGTTTCCAGAGGGGTTGAGACTAGTGGTTTCAAACTCAATTTAGCATTTACACTAATTTTCAGCCAGGTCTCGATGGACCAGCAATTAGGGAAGGCAAGGAGTTCAAAGGGGTGGGGGCATGCGGTCTTTCCTGATGCGTTCCCAGTTCCCACTTCTTCTTCCTGCAGACCCAGCAGGCAGGGAACACCTGAGGCTTTGCTTTTGGTATCTGGAAAGGCACCAAAAGCCAAGTCCATTTATTCCTTCTCATAGCTGTCCTGGGGAAGGATTTAAAAACTTCCTGAAGACTCTGCTGCACACTGCAGGCCAAGACCTACAATGCCAGGGACAACAAGAGAAGAACGAGCCCTTTCAGCTCCCAGAGCCAGGTGGACCTCAGGGCCTAGTCTTCGAAGGACCCCCCTTCCCCAGCTGGCAGCCCCAGCAGTGCACAGCACATGCTGGGCTCTGGACGCCCGCCTGCCTGCATCCTCCTCCTCCCAGGCCTGCCGCCATCCCCATCTGTGGCCGCAGCACTCTGGGCCCCAGAGTCCTAACTTTGAAAGATGTGTTTTAGTTTTGGTAGTGATTGTATGTAGGTAATTTAAGATCATGGCACAAATGTCAAAAGGTACAAAAAAATATAGCGATAAATTCTGTCTGTCTCCCAGTTATTTAGTCTCCCTCCTCAGAAGCAATCATTACATTTCCTATGTACCTTTGTAAGCTTATCTTCTTCTTTTGTGATTAATTTTACACAATGGTATCATACTTTTCATGCTATTCTATGCCTTCCTTTTTTTTCCTTAACAGTACATCTTGGATAATATCTAAGACCCAAGGTTCCTTCCACCCTTAATATTTCTTGAATGAGGGAATCAGACCTAGGGTTTAAAGGGTTTACTTCTTAAAAAACTGGGTAAATGTTCCCACAACTGCCTTATCAGAGGAGGGAAGAAGAAAGGGAAGGACAGGTTTTCTAGCCAGGCACCATAAAATACTTTGATGGCCCTGGTCAGCTGTCACTCTCATGCCTCCAGGAGCCACACAGCCAGAACAGTTACTTACTCCAGGCCAGGGGAGAAGGGAACTTCGGTGAGGGGCCCTTTCCAGAGGCAGAGAGCATTCTGCACATGAACCCAATCGAATCTTCTATTTTTACCATTTTATAGAAAAGAAAAACTAAGACTCCCAAAGGTCAGGTAATACTACTATGCCCCACAGCTGATGACAAGAGAATTGGGCTCCAGGATTGGCTACCATATCCAAGTTCATATTCTCACCAATTTATTGAGACAATGTTTAAAAAAAAAACAACTCTGCAACCATTTTTTGTTTATAAAAATTCTAAGAATGTTGGCCTTACAACTCTCATCCTTAATTCTCCACACCAATGTTAGTAACTCATTTTCAGTACATTTTTCTTCCCAGAGCCACAACTGTATGCCTTTCCTCTCCCCAAAACTAGGCTCTATTTAGTGAGGGATGCTGACCAGGAGAACTCTCTCCTTCAGACCCAGGGGAGGGAGGAAGAGAGTATCATCTGCAGCTACGAGTCTTAGGAAGACTGATTTTATCTTTTAGACTTTCTGATGAGCCATGCCATCAGAAGTGCCACAGTGAATTTAAGGAAGAAGAAAGAGGGATGAGAAAACAAAATGGCCATATTGATACCTTTTTTTTAGAGTCCTAGAAAGCACTTGAGATCAAAGAGCCTACATAGGCATCTGCAGGTGAAGAAACAGAACCTGAACCAGAGTATTTACAAATGACCAGCCCGAGGTCAGGTACAGAGCTGGAAAGAGGGGTCCCAACTCCAGCCCAGGCAATTCGGGGCTGCACTGTGCCTACTCCTTGAGCAATGCAGCCTCCTTTCTCCTTCCTCTTTCCTCAGCCCCTTCCCTCACTGCCCCTGAATTCTGGCAGTCTTGCTGCTCATTAGTGTCTCCCCTACAGGGTGAGTAGGGATGAAAGGGACTCTGCTGGCTTAGCTGATCTTCACAAAGGTTCAGGGTGAGACAGGGGCTAGTGTTCCTGGCTCGCATGAGTTTCTAAATTATCTGTGGGCCATTTTTACTTATGACATTCTTACCTCGCATCACCAGAAATAATTTAAAAGTTGGCTGGCTATACTCAGAGGAAACAAAATGTATGTATGAAAATCTCCTTTCCTCTGCTGTTATCACACACCAAAGATTTCAACAAAAGTGTAATTTAGCTGCAATATTCAACACAGACTCTGGGTAGTGCTACCAACTGGAAAGGTCTTATGATGGAACTGGAAGCTCATTACTCTTCTGTTTTACAAAAAACCACACAAAAAACAGGCACTCACCCAGGTACCACCCTGTGGAAGATTCTCCCTCTCGATTCCTTTGCATCACTGTGTGGAATGGTCACAGCTTAGCCCCCACCCATGACCTCCCACCTCCTATCCCAAGAGGACATCTGGAAGAAGGCATGAACAAGGCTCTCTTGCACACTGCCCTAACTCACCTTTTCCTTCTCAGTTCCTCTGGCACTCCTGAGACACAACATAGTAGACCTGGCTCCCATTCTCCATTGGAAGTACCCTTCATGGCATCTGAGCTACCTGAGTGTGGAGAGCTCAAGGAGCTCTGGGCCTGAAGCCCTTGGCCCTCAGTCAGCCTCACCTCACTCAGGAGACTGTCCCTGACAAGCTGCCTCAAGAGGAAGCAGCTTCCACCACGTGGGCTTCCTTGGCTGATTTCCCACCATTATAATAAGGGTGACTTTCATTACATAAGCTCACAATAACACCACTAAAAAGATAACACTGAGTGGTCTTTGGCAGGAGAAGTATGCTGTGATCACTCCACTAGTCATGAATGAGCTCAAAGAACTAAGAAGAAAAAAAAGTAAAAAAAAAATGAATAACCTGCCAAACAAAATCAAATAGTACCCTGCAATTAGAACTGTTGTTCTAGAGAAAACTGTCTGCCACCCTAGCCGACCACGATCAGTGCCCTGCACACCCTCCATGTGTTGAGTTTCTCTCACTTCTGGAGTGGAAATGATCACGTTACATGCTGACATGAATTCTAAGACCATGGGAAGGAAATGCTTAGTGAATTCCAAATATAAGTACTGGACTATCATTTAAGAAAAGAACATTGTGAGGTTTTAATTGTTTCCTGCCCCTCTCTGTCCTCTCTTCTGATTACAGTGACTTTACATTTATGTCAGTCAAGTGTGGGGTCTGCAGGAAGGTTTGAGTTCAAGTTCCACTGAAACTAATTAGGTGACCTTGGGCAGGAGGCTGATCCCTTGAACCTTAACTGCCTCTTCTGCCTGTAAGAATGGTGGTACCTGTCTCAGAAAGCCATTGTGAAGTCTGAAATGTGGGTGGGAAATCCTCACGGGGTTTACAGCCCTTTGCAAACAGCACTGTCACAGTTCCCCTGGGACAGCCCCACCTCCTCCAGAGCTGCCGTCACTGCCGTGCTTGTCTGTCTTTCCCACATGTAGTTAGAACATCTCTGTATTTCCTTCATGCTTTCCTGTTAGAATCACAGACAAGGTTCCTAGAGTGTTAGAGTTGAAAGGAGCCTCAGGGATTTTCTAGGACAACCACCTGAGACCCTACCATACCACCAACCCCCAACCAACCACCCACATCAAATAAGATCAAGGCCCCAAATCACAGAGGAAGCTGGTAGCTGACCTAGGTTTCCTGACTCTGGCTACATGTTCCTCCCCCCCAAAAGTCCTCTGAGAATCCTCTCACCTCCCAGCAGTCCCTCCCTCACGACTCAACTCTTCTCTATCATGGGGTCCCTTTGACTCCATTGACACAACAGGCCTTTAGGTCCCTCATTTTACTTCACAAAGAGGAGGCTGCAGGGCCCTGAGGGCAGTCAGTTTCAGGGTACCTTTGCATTCTGCAGTGGGGGCTGGTAACTGGATGGCCTGTAGAATGTCCTCTGAGAGGCATCAGTATGGATGTCCCCAAGGAAGAGCTCCTCCACCAGGCGGTCCAGGTGGTGCTGCAGGTACTGCTTCTCCACCCGGAGCAGCTGCAGCTCATGCATTGCGAAGTTCACGGCCCTGGTGCACTCACAGCCATCTTCCTCCTGCAATAGGTCGTAGGGCACATCCTGCACCCAGGCACCTCCAGCAGGGATGAAGCCAGGGCACGTGCGGTTCACCAACTGGCTGAGTCTCTCGGCAACCACCTCCGTGTGGCAGATGACCTGCACACTGTGCAGCTGATAGTCAGCTTCTGTGCCCCCACGGATGATCCAGGAGGCCTGGCGCAGGCGGATCTTGCCCCGGATGATGAGTGTGTAGGTGGGGCTTGTACAGCGGTTGCCACTATAATAGAACTGATAGGCCTTGAAGGTGTTATTGTGGTAGAATCTGTAAGACCTTGTGATGAACTCTGGGCCTGACCTCACTTCACAGCTGAAAAAGAAGTGGGGAAGAAAGACTTTTTTAAGCCCAAAGGCATGAGAAAAAGATTCATTCTAGTGTTAAGAAACTACAGTAATAATAATAATATGCTTACACTGTTCTAAGTCATGTATAGATACCAGTTCACTGAATCCTCACAATAACCTATGAGTGAGGTAGGTATTATTACTATTGTCCATATTTTACTGATGGAGAAACAGAGGCACAAGAGATTAAGAAACATGGCTATGGTCATATAACCAGCCAGCATCAGAGCCAGATAGTGAACCAAAGTGGTCCAGCCCTAGTGCCTATGAGCCTAATCACTCTACTCCAGAAAGTCATTCATTCACTTTATGTACAAACCAGGAGAGCAAAACCTGCCATCCACAGTTCCACCCATGGGCCTAACTTACAGAGAAATTTCTTCCTTCCTGGTAGGAAGAAGGAAAGAGTATATTTCTGACCTATAAAAGAAGTTCCCCTAAGCAAGTTCAGAAATAACTTAATTTCCTTACAACTTCTGTTTTGTGGACCTTGTCTAGAGGAGGCAGACGCTAGATGTCCACCTTCCCAAAATGGAATGTAGTCTTGGGAAAGTGCCACTTAAAGGTCAGAAATTCACCCTCTCACCCAGTCAATTTTCCCTCTAGAAAAATAAAGAGGCAAATAGTAAAATTAAACAATTTTAATTAAACAATAGGAATTAAACAATTCCTTTTGTTTTGCACTGTTGACAACAAAATGTTTTCTGTTGTGGCATTAGATAAATTCTAGATTCCTAGGTCAGAAATACTTGGCCTGGGTCAACAGAGCACAAACGGCTCAGCAGGCTTTAGCTTGGCCATGCTCCTCACACTGCTCTGATTGTAACCGATTTGCAGACATGCAGCGTAGCCCCCGCCCCAGACTGATGATGGAGGTTTCTTTCAATGTATTGGGCAAAAATTTGTCTGTCTATACCTTTTGCTAGATCCTAGTCTCAGTTACAGGACTTTCATCTCATTAATTTTGGCCTTATAAGTCTGCTCAGGTCTATAATATATAGCATCACCCCACCCTAAATTAGGGCCCCTGGTTTTCTCTTTTAGCAGCTGTTGTTTTTTCCCTTATCATAGTGCTTCTTTGTGTGCTTATTTGTAAAACTCTTGAAGACAGAGACCATGTTTGTTTTGTTTACTGTTATAAATACAAAATCTAGAATAATGCTTAGCACACAGTTAATACTTGTATGCTCAATAAGTATTTGTTAAATAAAATAATAAATTACTTAAAAGTACATCACATTAAGATTGTTAGTGTAAGTATTTGTAATTTATTTATTTTGAGAAACCTCATTTTTATGGAAAAGAAACCTCTGGATCTTCATCATTTTATAAAATTCCTTTTTCTTCTTCTCCGTATTTATTTAATCCCTCCCCAAGGTACCCAGACACTGCAAGGGAGAAGTGATCAGATTCCAGAGTTAGCCTTGTTAATTCTCAACAATTTAATGGGTAGGAGAAAAACTGCAGGTCTGCCTCTAGGTTATTTTTAAAAGCTCTAATGGAAGATAAGCCAGAGCTTAAACTGGGATAAATCTCAGCTCCACAGCCTGGAAAAGAATCCAAGAACTACGGCTTGCCTAGTAAGGTAGCTTGAAAATCTCTTAACTTACTCTTAGAACCCTGAAGCTATATATTAAATTACCAGAATATGGCTGGAATATTTAGATGATCAGAAACTTGCAAATCATGTTTCAGGGTTGGGGAAACACAGACTCCTAATTTCACTTGCTAATGGTTTCTTTTTATACAGCAGTGGTCCCACAGAGTTCAGTAAACAAGGACCTATTCACTCACACCCTGTGGCTAACAGTGGTACAATATCATCTCTGCTTTAGCTAAGATTTCTACAGTACTTAACTCTGTTTCTTTACCAACCAGAATTTCAAAGTGTTGTTTGGTTCTTAGAATTTAGACAACACTTAAGTCATTGTATATTATAAAAAGTCTACATCCATCTAAGAGACCCTAAGAAGGGCCTTCCACAGAAGTGTGCTCCCCAGTCCCTCCTGAGCCCCTCTTACCCAGTGGACACCCAGTGGCCCTCGATTGCTGGTGGCATCTGCACAGTGATCCGTGCACCATTGTGGAGATGTTTGAGCATGTGATGACACTGTGATTCCTTGAATGCTCTCCAGGCACTTTTCTCTAAGGACCTAGGATGTGATCTGCTATCTGGATGAAGGAGGGCCGAACCCTCTCCCAGCCCTGAAAAAGAACAGTGGAAGTCAGCAGAAATGTGGGTAACAGCACTGCAAGTGGGAAATGCACACATACTCCCACCCCACCATGCTATATCACTGCCTCCACTTTCAGAAACACACAGTCCAAAGTGGGAAGTGTCCTGGGAGATCATTTCCCAGGTAAGAGAACTGAGATCCATGGTGATAAAAAACATGGACTTAATGTGAGGTCAACTGGCTAGTTCCTGGCAAAGACTGAGCTCCAATTCATGCAATTATGAAATAGCAAAAGGCCATGCAGCTAAATGAGGTGTGTAGTACAGACAAATGAATGTCACACAGAATGTCAAGGAGAGAAATGGACATATTCTAGAGCCAGCAAAGAGGAGATATGACTTAAGGGAGTAGTAAGAGAGGGGTTATCAGGAAGGGTGAAATATGCAGTGACACATTTAGGTAAGGAAGGGAAAGAGTGAGAACAGCCTCAGTGAAAAGGGAATTTTGATGGAATGGAGAAAAGCCCAGAGAATAGCTCAAAAGACTCCCCACTGTTGATCTGCTCCTTCATGTAGTTCCCATCTGCTACGCTGGGTCATGCACCTTCTGGTTTCTCAATCTCCAAATGGATGCTCTCTCAGTGGGTGCAGGTCATATTCCTGCCCTACAATGAGGGAAGGCCATGACATTTTCCCCAATTAACTTCCAAGTCTGGCCCCTTGTCACCCCTGTAAGTCAGTGACTAAATATGCAATATATAGTTTAAAATTAAGAGTGATTACAAGAAGATTGCACATTTTTTATTTTCCACGGGTAAAGGAATACTAGGCCTGAGTTCATCTTCAGTATAAGTAGTTTATCCTACAAATAGTAGTGAACTCTCACTGGCCTAGTGTCCAGAATAAGGCAATGAGAAAAAATGAAATTATAATCTGACAGGCCACTGTTTCCTTTGAGATTCACTTTTGAATTAACAAATCAACAGGTCTTTATTGTGGACCTACCATGTTTTCAGCACCCTATTAGCAAAGAATACACTAGTCAGATATATGTACAAAAATAAAATTAAAATATATGCAAAAATAGATAAAATGTACCCATTAAAATGCTACCTATGAGAAAGAAATTATATGTTTTTAAATCAGTGCCTGAATAATTTCATAAAGAAACCACGGTTTATCACAGATCTTTTGAAAATGAAAAGTTAGACCCATAATACAGCGACTTACACCACCAACATGATGAAAATCTACCGGAGAAACTCAGTAGATGTTCTGCAACAAGTTGATAACATGCAGACATTCACCAAGATTCAGAGGGTTGACCAGAGCATTGACTTCTAAGTTTTTTGAAATTCTTATCAAAAGCACTGAAAAGACATCTCTACAAGAAAAGTCTCGGGGTCCTCCTGTAAGTAAAATGTTACCCTGGGAATGAACAACAGCCTAGGACTGTTCTTGCAAATCTTAAATGAAGTGAAAGGCAATGAGGCAAAGACACTATGGGTATGATTTAACTAAATGATACTTGTAAAAAGAGACTGTAAAACAGCATGATTGTATCATGTTCAAACTAAATGCAATCTCACTACCAACCGTTCAGCTAACCCAGGTGACTCAGACCTGAGCTAGAATGAAAGGCTGAAACTAAGAAATCTGTGCCTAGTGGTATCAATATTAATGCTTGTAATTGTTAAGGGAGAATCTCCTACTCTATAGCCTCGTACTTCCACCCAAGGGAAAACACTTCCACTAGAGTGATTCCCTGGGTGGTCTCTCTCTATCCCTCATTCATCCCTCCCCAAGTGTAGTAGTGTATGTGATGGAGGAGGAACAAGAGTATTTGACTCATTTTTTTCTTTCTCTGTTCAAAAGGCAGCATGTTTTCAAAATACCTGCATTGTGATCAGCTCCCTGCCATGGAGTAAGGACCCTTCCCCTTTGGTTGGTGGGCTATGGCACTGTGCCAGGTAGGAATCAAGGGATGAACTATTAGCAACCCTACCATGGACACCTCTCTATACTGTGTCTCTGATCAAGTATTTATCATGATTTCTAATGTTTTAATCTCCATTTGCTTGACACCTGTGTTGATCTCTCAGTTAGTTGTGAACTACTTTAGGGAGAAGAGTACTAGTCACTGTATCTCTGCCAACCCCAATAGTTATAATTATCTTGATGATAAAAAGCATTTCCTGAATTCTCTGTTAGGCAATCAAGGAATAAAACATAGTACCACTTGCTATCTGGTGATTAATTACAAGGTGGCTACCTTAAAATAGATTGTTTCTTAATTCAAGTCATGAGGCATTGAGAGTTGGGGAAGATTCTACTTTAAATATGAAATTAAGCATATCAACCTAGCTATGTTCTAAAAAATGATTTGTAAACCCTTTTACACCCTGCAAATGTTTTCCTGTAGAGATAAAAAGCCTGAGGGATAGTGGATATGGGTGAAATCTCCAGAGCTGGGCTGCTTGAGTTTGAAACTGGATCTGCCACTTAAAGGATTTCACCCAATCCAAGACTTCAATGATTGTTAAGATACATCCTTATTTTATTACTAGTGGTAAAAACACTTGCATTTTAATGATGACATAATGCCTTAACAATAATCTTGAGATACCCATGAATCATGCACAGCAGCCTCTGGTTGCTTTGACATTTCTCTTACCTATTCAAAAAGCTGTGGCAACATCTTGCCATTGCTTTGCACTGCTTCACATGTAACAGGTAACCCTTCTGCTCTGCACATATCTCAGTAAAAAACACAAACTCACCCTCATCTTTTTGTGGGTATCTTTCTTTCTAAGCAATTGACTATGCCATGTGAGAAAATATGGAATTGAAGTTCTTTCTCCAGTGATCAATATTTGCTTCACTAATGTCAAACAGCACTCTACTGATCTATCAATAGGCCTGTCTGATTTTCACAGTGGTTTCTCTTTTGTGCTCAGAGCATAATTTATAAGAGTTAAGGAGGGAAAAAAAGCAAGCAACTTGGCTCAAATGTTTACTCTATTTTCAAAACCAGCCTATTTGCAACTAACCTCAAGATACAGAATACCAAGGATGCACATAAAGGAGGTGAGTGATGGGATGACATCTGTGCATGATGTGATGAGCAGCTGTGCCCAGGTTCACACAGGCAGAGACAGCGTCATCCACTCAAAGCTGCTGTCTCCAGGCTAACGGGGACTGGAACCTTCATCGACCTTAAGGTGTACATCCATTGCAAAGATCTTAAAATACGAACAAAATATGTATCTTACCACTGATGAAACATGCTATTAGCACTGTGACCTTAAATTACTTAACCTCTCCAAGCTTCAGTCTCCTCATCTGTAAAGAGGGGATAACATCCCATCCATTAAGGTTAGTATTAGGATTAGTGTCTTCAATAAAAGACCTGGCACATAGTTCTCATTAAATGTCAGCTCTTGTTATTTTAAATGATAATTAGGCTCTTAGACCACCCTCAAAAAGTCTTTTCTAGCTAATAGTGCAGTTAAAATGATGGTAAAAGTCATCCAGAGCCAGGTTCCTTCTGAGTTCTGGGAAAGACAGAGTACTCAGAATAAAGATAGGGCCCTCAGGTAAAGTGAACTGATAACCGGGATGTAGAAGAGAGTGGGACCCAAAGTGCCAGTCTCTGGTTGTTGACAAGTTACACTTGGTTTAACAAATACCTATTCACTATTACTCCATATATTTTAGAGGCCAGAAGCATAAAGGAGAATAAAGATAAGTTTTTTTTGACCTTGAGACTGTTAAGGTCTCACTGGCCTAGATATCAGAGAACAAGGGTAGAGATGATGAAGGAGGCTCTTGGAAGAAAGCTGGAAGTTCAAAGGCAGAGGAAGGAGGGCTGAGGTCAGGATGTGCATGGGTGATTCATAAGGCTAAAGTCACACAGGAAAGGAGCCTACAGTTAGTTATACTTTTTAGCCAGAGGTGGAAGAAATAAAATCCACGAGTGACCAATGTGCAATCATTAAAAAGCAGGCCAAAAATAAATAAATTACTCAGAGTTTCTAGAGTCAAATCTCCATTTTATTATTGAGCTTATTGGACAATGAGCAAAGTTCATGAACCTGGCAAGGCTGCGAGCCCAGGAGAATGTCAGAGTGCACAGTCAGATGGAAAAGAACTCTACAGTTAGCACAGTACTCAGGACCCAGTGATTTTGGGTTCCCACTCCAAGGTGAGAATGTATTTTCAAGGTAAAAGAACAGGGAGTTGCTATTTTTTCCTTTTTATCTTTCCCCTTCAAAGTGCCCACCACCTTGATTATTCTTAGAGAACAAAATTAAATGTGTCAGATAAAAACAGGAGTTGCTGTAGGCAAAAGAAACTGTCTCTTCGGTCTATAGTCAACTGACAGTCGTCTCCAGTATTTACTTGGCTCATCTGGAGTGAGGAATGTGGACAACCTTCTTGTGTGTGCTTCTTGTATTAAATGGCTGGGAATTAAAAAGTCATTGGGAACACCAAGTTCAGCTGCAGGAGAGGCCAAGTGCAAAAGCTCTATCTTTATAACCCAAGACTTTCTTCTCAGGATCAGCCATAGAGTTCCCTCCAAAGAGACTAGACATGGACTTCTGGCGAAGCCAGGGACCCCTGAGTTCACGGCATCACCTGGAGTATGTCATATACAATGTGAAACTGAAACTAGCAACTCACTCATTCATTCAGTCAGAAAGTCTCAGAAGGGCCAGGCATTGTTCTAGGCATGGAAGCTACAAACATGCTTCAAGGAAGTCTCAGTTGTATGAGAAACCAGGCCTCAGATGGGCTTGGAGAGGGACACATAGGGACAACAGAAGGCTCTGAATTCTGCTTGTTGGGGTTCAAAGAGGGGTAGATAGCCCTTGAAGACTAAATGGAAGTGACCTAGGCAGAGCATACAGTACAAACACAAGGAGGCAGGCAGGAGAGATCTGAGTAGGAAGAACTGGAGACAACTGGGTGGCAGGAGATGGGTAGACCACTGGAGGACCCAGGAGAGAGGATCAGCAAAAGAGTGGCAGGGCCCTGGTGAAGAATGCCATATGTGTCATATTGAGTGTGAATTTAACTGGAAAGGTGAAGAGGAACTGCCAAAAGATTTTAAGCAGTATAATGGCACGATAAGAACTGCATTTGGAAAGCTTGGTTTTCCCCTATTTGGTGGGATGGGAAGCAGATCAGAAGGAGAAAGTTGAATTATGAAGTTTCTACAATGGTTCAGTGTATCATTTTGCCTGAATAAGTAAGAAAGATAAAAGAAGGGAAATGCTTTCAACAAACAGAAGCAAACCTTTTTTGTACTCTTGGAACAGTACTGACCATCTTCTGCATGTTGTCGGGAGAGGTATTAAAGACGTTATATTAAAAGAAAAGTAAGACAGGAAGAAGGGAAAGAGAGAAGGAGGGAAGGAGGAAAGTGGAAACCTCTATTAATTTAGCACTACATCTGAGGAGAAATTTTTGTAAAATATTTATATGTCCTATTTTAATACCTCTTAAATTGTGTAATCTAGCATGCTGGTACTTAGCAATGCATTACATCAAGTATGGTAACTAACTACAATGATAATTCCTGTCTGAATATACCTCTTATTATAATAATAAATGTGCTTATTATATATAATAACTTTTTAAAACCTCTACTTAATTGGATTTCTTGCATTATTGGAAATGTTGACTAATTACAATATTTGGTTGTTGAAAATCCTGCTATTGTATGTCTTGATGATCTTTCTCAGATGATTTTGATACTTAACATGACTCAACGTCCTTATTAGGAACATCACTGCCCCAAAGATGGTACTTTGGATACAGAGGTACTGGAATGAACAGGTAACAGCTCTGTTTAAGCCATGAGAGGTTTTTTCCTCTTATTTTTCTTACATGACAAGAGCGACAAAGTGTGTGTGTGTGAGTGAACTCACAAATAACATCGACATTTTGTTTAATTGAGGATTTCAAATGTTTTGGTTAATTGAGAAGACTAACTGGATTCCCGTTCATTAAGATTTTGCTGTAAATGAATCCAAGAAAAACAGCATCTTAAGGATCAAACAACAACTATACAGTAAGAAAGCAGCTGTGAGTTTCCAGTCTTTAAGGTAGCTTTAGGTTAAGTAATCTAATACGTTCCTCCTTTTCCTGTACAAAGTGAAAATTATAATAATTGTAATAACTAAAGTTTGTACAACACCTGACAATCCACTTTATGCATTAATCAAATGGTAGTTACAATACAGGTATAAAAAGAAGTAAGTGGAGAACTATACTTTAATGTAAAGTGTTACTTAAAAAGCCAATCCACAATCCCAGCTAAACTAGAAGCTCTCCATAGCACTGTTCCCAGCCCAGTGGAATGCTGAATAAGGAAATTATCAAAATAATTTCAGTATAAAATGGTCTCCAACATCAGGGGTCCACGCCTCAGCCCAGATACATTTTTATGACAAATAATATGCTAAGTAAGTGTGGGAGGGGGAAAAAAGTAGACTCTGGTAGGAAATTGTTCACCTGTTGAAAACAAATCAACTGGTGAAGACTTTAGATTACAATTTATAGGTTACTACTTCTAGAGAACTGGAGCATGTGTGTGCCTGCATGAGCATGTGTGTGAGTGTATATTTGTGCATGTGTGTATACGTATGAATGATTTACTCCAAAGGAATAAATTACTCCACAAGAGTAATCATAAAGACTGAAGAATGACCTTAATTACTATCATCATTGCAATACTCTACTCTTCAGAGAGTGAAAACTCCCAGTGCTATCAAATAAAAAACCAGATTTCTCAATAAAGGTAGCATGTAGGGTTGACCATTTATGCAGAGATTTACATCCTAAATACAAAGCCTATGTGACCAGGCAACTATTTACATCACTGAATTGGCCATGTCATGCGTTCAGAAGGCAGTCCTTAACACAATTTTCAAAAGGGACAAATGTAGTACTTCTTCTATGGTTATCAACAGCAAAGCTTATTCCTAAATTAGTGCTACCCTCAAAAAAGCAACACAGTGCATTGATGGGACCAAACAGAAAGATAAAAGGTGTGGGAGAGGAAAGTGGTACAATGACTGCTTCCCATTTAAAAGTTAATATTCATTCACTCAACAGTTGAGAGCCTACTATGGGTGAGGTTATCAGTTAGGTATGGACCATTGTTTTTACATGTGATAGGAAAAGTGAAAGGACAGTATACTCCATGTCTACATCCCCAATTTTTCTAGATACATTCTGCAGTTTTTCACCTGCCTATCTAGATTGACAACCAAAAGTTCCAAAACAGGTTATATGTAATAAAATGTAAAATTAGCTGGGAAGGAAACAATTTTCAAGCACACTTTGAAAACTAATCTTTGACCATGTTAGTCTGTATATATGTTCTTTAATGCTTATAAAAAGCATAAAAAGCAACTAAAAAGGATAAATAACTATAATGTCAAAATATTAACAATGGTTGTCTCTGGATAGAAAGTTTTAAATGATTCTTTTCTAGCTTATTTTGCATGTTTCTATACTTTATGTAATGTGACATGCAGTCCTTGATAATCAGAGTGAGAAAATATTCTCAAGTTAGAACTGGTATGATACAAACTTGAAGCAGATAAAATGAGACTGATTAAATTAAATGTAGGTAATTACTTAGCCATGAAATTGCCCTGCCCAATTAAATAAGCAGTCATTACTGTAAATGTGTGCTTTGAAGTGGATAGACTCCCGCACAGCTTTTCATGTTTTGGAATAAAAGCACGTATGTATCACAGACATACTGAGTTTTACTATAGTATGGGTACCTGTGCTTACCAAGCTCTTGTTTTCATTTCCATTATTTTTTTAGATAAAAGCAAAGAGAGCTGCTTCTGCCAATCTTTAATGCTTCATGTCTAGAAGTATTTTCCTTTTATGAGAAATATAATGAAGTCGAGATTTCAAATTCCTGGCCCCATTTGACTTTAGTCAAACACGAAGTAATTTTCTATGTCTTTTTCTTCTAATGCCATGGTCCCCAGACTAGACACTGGGGTTGAATCACCGATTGCTGAATTTGCATGTTGGGTTTGTAACTGACTGCTGCTGCTACACCCATTCTCTTCAGCAGAGCTGTGTGCACGTGCAGTGTGTATATTGCATGTGGTGTGTTTGTGCATGTGTGTAGTATGTGTGCCCCGGTCAGGGAAATGCTGCAGGTGACATCCTCCCAACTCTGGGGCTCTGCAATAAGCTTTTCTTCCTCAGCCCTAGAAAGGGAGGCTGTTCCTCCTCACAACCTCTGTCTCTAGCAAGCAGTAACACTTGGCACACAGTGGGCTCTCATCAATGTACTTATTGAACAAAATGGGTAGCTGAAAGAATGAATCTGGAAAACCTTTATAGAACAGAATATAGAATACTGTTAATTATTTTGGGGTGACACTATATCCTTTTTCTAACTTAGATACCTATCATGTGACCTTCCAGAATAATTTTTCTCCCTAACTTAAGAGAATAAACAACGTGTAGATGTAAAATTTTGACACAGTGAGAAGTCATGCTTCGATGATGACAGCAGGTTTTATAATGAAGTTTCTTCTGTAATCACTTCAACTCTATAGCAGAGTCTATTGACATGTCCTGCTGTGGATGCTTTCAGTAGAGGTATACAATCACTAACCTACCTTCTCATGTTTCTAGTCTTAAATGTTTTATACTTTACTTTAAATGATTATCTTAAGTTGTTATCAGCCTGTCCTAAACAGTATGTAATTACACAGTCCTGTCATCCAATCATATCTAGTTCTTTTCTCATTTAGGGAGAAAAAGGATGAAGATGACAGTTATAGATCTGCTTAACCTTCTGTTTAAAGCAAATCAATTTATTTCACAAAATAATATTTAATATCTTTAAGAACAGATATTAAATCTGTGCTCTGTTATGAACAGATGCTAATCTGTGTTTTTGAAGCTGAATGATTTTTGTGGCTTTTCATCTAGGAGACAAGGCAGTGATAATGAACATCTTCCAGCTGCATACCTTCATGACGTTCAATAGGTTTCTTTGGATTAAAAAATGAAACTATTTTCAGGTGTTGAGGAAGAGGAAAGTAACACTGACATGTATACTTTTATGCCACCAGATTTGAATTTGAGTTGTGCACTACATTTCCAGTTTTAAAAAACAGCAAAATTAACAATGGAGTCCAGTCTTGCCAGAGCTTAATTTACTCATCAACAGGACCTAAAGGTGACTTGTAACTTGCAATTAGTTGAAATAAAAGTAACCAAAAACCTGAACAGAGACTGGATGCCAAACATAATAGCATCCTCACACAGAATCTTCATGAAGGCTTTGTGCACTTTTAGTCATATTAATGTGACTTATTAGTGTAACACTCTGAATGATGTCTGAAACTAAATGTATTAATGTTTGTCACAAGTATATACATAATCAAAAAAAATGTTTTTACCTACCAATCACTACCACTCATTGACAAATGGTCTCTTATAGTTAGCAAAATAAAATGCATGTCTATCAGGTAAAAAATCACTAAGCCATTCTAAGGAGATTTCAGGTAATTTCCTTCAAACTAAAAACATCTATTAAAATATATGGTCAAGAGCCATTATTACAGAATTTTTAAATGCTTACAAAACCCCTAGCTATAAAGTACAAAGACAGCCATTCTCCTGAGTTAGGTTGATTAATACCCATTTTCTGTTAAAACTACTTTAATCAAGTAAAAATCAGGCAAAAAAAAAAGAGGAAGGGAAGACTACCCAATTCTTTCTGGTGTTTTATGTTATCCTAATGAATTATGACAAGCCTTTTCTAATCCAAGGATTTATACATTGAACAACTATTCCCTGTTTATATTCTTCCCGAAAATTGGACACTCCCTGCAGGAGGTAAGTAAACCTTTAGGGGACTTCAATGTTTTTGCCATTGTAGATTCACTTTGAAATTGGGTAACTTTTTGTAGGGTTATCCATACCCTTCAATTAAACTTCGCAAACCTTTGCTTTTTACCCTTCTATTCTCTTTGTCATACACACACACACATAGTGTGAGCACACATGCACACACGTGCAGGGCCTGGCCCCACAGTCTCCCCATATACCACATAGACTGTCCCCTCTGCACGCTCTCCCTCCAGACTGTTCTCCTGGCACAGGGTGCAGCTGGGTCTGCGTAATCCCTGATCCCAAGGAGTTCAGGCCAACTCAGATTTGAATTTGGATATTTGGTGCTATACCCAGACCTCACTAGGACAGACTTAGGCTCTTGTTACCTGCCAACTATTAAAATCCCAGCTGGTACTAGTGGGGAAGAAAGTATAATTACAACACCCGCCCCCCCCCCCTTCTCAGAGGAGGGAGAAAAATCTCAGTATGAATTAGGTCAGGTTGCATCTCTAAGGATCACTTTTATAGTCCAAATGTCAATGGTTTTATGTAAAAATTTCTATTTTGCCAAATTTCAAGTAATTTTTCATTTTAAACTCATTTGACCATACTATCTTTTTTCTTCACAGATATTACAACAGATTTTTTTAAAGGAAACAATTTTCTCTGTTTCATCTCTCTCACCCTCTTTTTTCTGGTGTGTGCGGCAGCTGCTGTTTGATCTGTTCATTGGCTCTGATCTGTTTCATGTTTCAGCCAAAGATTAAAACTACTCTGTAATTCTAAGCAGATGGGCCTAGAAGTGCAACCCTATAATTATACCTTCTTTCTTTGGCCCTCGAATTGCAAGCCTTCCATCCTGACTTTTAAAGTCTGGGATCACTAGAGTTCAGAATACACCTTGGCAATCAGGTAGGTCTGGCCCAGCCCAACATGTATACAAGGCCTGTGGAGCTGTGCTGCCCAAGCCGCTGCCCAAAGCAGGCCTACAAAAAAACAAACAAAACACTACAAAACAAAACCCCAGCAGTGTACAAGTTAACCTGCAGGTCTTGCAGGTTAACTTTCCTAGATCTTCTGCAGGGGTGGAGGGCACAGCTTGATCTTCACTGCTATTTACAATGCATTCCGAAGCCCTGTCCAGCTGCAGGTCCTTCTCAGAAATTTGGAGTGTTCTGAGGGTACCGATCTGATCTGTGAAGGTTTGGGGTGGGGGTGACAGGTCGAGGAACTACAGCCAAGCTCCTAGTGAAAACCTTCTGCTCAAAAGTCAGGTGTCCACCATTAAGGAAAGTTCGCTCAGAACATCGGAATCAGCACCATGCCTTCTGCCACTGCCCCTGCATCTGATGATCAACACCAATCTACCACAAAATCTGCCCTGGCGACTCCCTAGCAATTGTCTTATTTTTTCTCGATGCAATTCCTGGAACTCTTAAAGTGCTGATGTCTCTGGTTAAGAGTTTACTAGAGCTCCTGAGAAAATGTGGCACATGAAGCGGAGACAAAATGATCAAGCAACAGCCTGAGGGATATAAGGCGTCAAGTTCTGCAGAATTTAAGAGACTGGTATTAATTATCACACCTGGGCTATTAGAAGTCCCCTACTCCTTGAAACTGCATCCAGTCTACTTGAGAGAAAACCCCATCACCACCCTTTCAAAAAACACTAGTTCTAGAAAGGGCACACAGAAACACCCGTGAGCTATTTTTCCGCTTAAATAATCATAGTTTCTTTTTACGGTCCCATAAAGGCTTGGACCACATCAGGAGCCCCTCCTGCACTCTGACATTTGGGAAACAGGATCGCAAAGCCTGCGATTTCATGACAGTCTACAGTCTGAAAACCCAACAGTGGATAAAAGTTTTCCCAAGGACTTGAGGCAGTCCATTCAGGAGATCAAAGTTGTGTGTGAGATGTTTTCACCCTTCCAGAAAGAAAACTCCAGCCGCGAAAGGGCTCTGGGCGCTGCCTGGGGAGAGGAGCTCAGAGCCTTGGAAACGCCGAGTCGCTCTTCCAGGGGTGAGCAGGAAGAAGCGGAGACTCTGCTTGGCTGGCGCGGGGACAGGAGCTGCCGCGAAGACGACTGGTTCCGCGGGGAAGTTTCTGCCGCTCTCCGGGATCCGACCCACCGGCGCCGGCCAGCGGCCAGTCACCACCCCCCATTCCGAGGAACTCACCGTGAAGCAGCAGGGCCGGGAACAGGTACGTGAGCAGGAGGCGGCACAGACAGGACATCTCTAGTCCTCCTCCGGGACCTCCCGAGTGCCCCGAACCACTCGAGCCGCTAGCCGTCCGGGGCCCCTGCTCCCGGGAACCGCCGCGGCGCTGCTTGCACGCTGCCCTCGGGTCCCCAGCCTGGGACGACTCGACGAGGCGGCGGCGCCGCGAGAGACCAGAGCTTCGGCACCGGGACGCGGGGGCGGGTCCGCTCCTCGGCTCCAGCTCGCTTGAGGCCAGGCCAGGCCCTCGATCATTCGGCTGCCGAATGGGGCCCCATACCCGGGGGGGCGCGGCGCTGGGGCTGCGGGGCACGCGCTCCCTCGGTGCTGGCGGGCCCCGTGCTCCCGGCCAGAACCTCTCAGAGCTCCGGGTCTCTCCGTGCCCTTCCTCCCCTGGTCCCGTGCTGGCCGCTGAAGCAACGTGCGCCACTCAGAGCTGCTGTGGTCGCCACCGCCGGCGCAGCTGCAGCGTCTCTTCATATTTCCCTAACGCCGCCGGCGCGGCGGCGGGGCCGCAGGGTGGAGGAGGGGCCGGGGGCGGGGTCCGGGAGGCGAGGCCGCGCCACCGCCCCCAGAGCCGCCGCGGGGCTCCGAGCGCGGAGACTTGAAAGAGCGCGTGGGACACAGCTTCTCTCCTCCCGCCCTGCTCTCCAAACTCCCCCTCTCCCCGCCTCCCCCTCTCTCTTCTTCCCCTCTCCCCTCCTCTCTTGCCTCTTCTCCTCTGAACCCCCGCACCCGGCCTACCACTTCCCTCCACCTCCTTTCCTTGATTCTCCTCATTCCCAGCCCCCTCTTCCCGAAAGTGCCTCTTTTCTCCAGTCCACCCGCTCTGCGCAACCCCTTTTCTTCGCCAACTGCCCACTGCGTGGGAGCTTCCTTCTGCGAAGGGCTAGTAGACCTTAGCACAGCCAGCAAGGAAAGAAAACGTGCCGTTAACCTCCCTGCCTCCACTCCGGGAAGCTGGGGACACTTCCGTTGACCAGTGGATGCCCCACTTGTGAAAGGTGTTCCGAAAGGATGGGCGGGGTGGTGGGCGCTGCGAGGCTAGGGGTCTCAGGTGGGGTCTGAAAAAGGTGGCTTACAAAAGGATTGGTGCGTATGTGTGTGTGCCTGTGTGTAACAGAAGGGAAGGGAAGAAGGGAAGGGAAGGGAAGGGAAGGGAAGGAGAGAAGAGTTGTGGAAAATTGCTCAAGGTGGAGATGCTGCAGTGCCTAGCTCCCTCAGTAATGCAGTACTTGTTTTAACTGAAAATCCGCATCACAAGTTAGGTGGATCCGCATCACTAGTCTCCCTGGTGAGCATGGGAGCCCTGTCACAGGTCCCAACCTGTGAAGGGAATTGTGTAGGCAGCAGGAGAGCCCTTTCTTCTCCCCTCCCCACCCCTTCCAGGAGGCAAGGGACTTGTTGAAACAAGGGAGAAATCTCAGAGAAAAACACCCTGTCAGTCCTCAAGAAAGTGCACCTAGGTCCCTTCTGTGAGTCGTCCTCTCTTCCAGGCCAAGTCGTGATTTTTTCTGTACATCCTGTGGGCCTGGGAGTGGTGGTATGTTCAATTTTGCATTGGCTTTTAAGACCCAAAGACAGAAACAACTTCCACTCTCTAAGTTTCCCAGGGCGCTGGAACAAGCTGCTCTTGGTAAATGGTGGCTCCCCTTCTGGCATGAAGTGCCCTGGACTCTGATTTATTTGTAGTCGCTCCTCTGCAAAGGTCCTCCAGCCATTCTGTAACCCCCAGGAGGAGGTTTATTCAGTCTCTTAGGCTAAATGTCACCTGTCCTCACCCTAGGCTAAGGAGCAGTCATGGGACCAGATGGAATCAAGAGAACACTTTTTTAATGTTTCTTTTTTTTTACTTTTTTTTATTGTTCAAGTACAGTTGTCTCCATTGTCCCCTCACACTGTGCCTCTTCACCCCAACCATCCCCACTTCCCACCCTTCATCCTTTCTTGACTCAAATGTTCTGGCGTTTTTGTAAATAAAATGCTTAAGAAAGAATGCCTGACTTTCCAAGAGAGTGTTCTGCCCCTTTGAACAGTGTAATGATTAAATTCCTTATGCTTTATACTTTTGAAACTATTGGACCTTAGCATTGGTGTGAAACTTAGTAAAATCGTTGAGAATACATTTGAGAGTTTCCACTTTTTTTTTTTTTTGGCTGAGAAAGCCATGGATCTTTTGATGTGATGGAGCTGATACTGTTTGATGTGCTTTAATTTTTACCACCATCATTATCTTCTTTCCATCTTTAGTATGAAGGAACATAACTCACACTACCTGCCTAGCTCACAAGGATGTTGTAAGGATTAAAGTGGCAGTGGTTGCAAATCTTGAAGATGAAAGACTCCCTGCCTATGTGAAAAAAAGGAAGATTGTCATAATAAGGCTGTGAGCATTATTTTGAGCTGGGCTTGCTCTGCAAGCATCTCTGTGAGTCAGCTTCATTTCTTACCACTTCATTGTCCTTCTCGCTTGCCTCCGTTACTGGGTTTGGGTAGCAGATGATGACTTGTGGGTTTGAATATTGCCTGAGTCAATCCATTTAAAGTAGGAACCTGATTTCCTCACAGATACTGGGCAGTTGACGATGATATAAACAGCACATTTGGTGGTGTAAGCAGAACTTTAGTCTTGTCACCAAGCATATGTCTAGGCAGTGTCTAGCTTTTATAGGCCTTTTAGTCATTTGATGCCTTTTAGTCTATCAGAGAATATTTGAAAGAAGCAAACAACATAAGAGCATATTAGGGATGGTGTGTTTGTGTATAAGCAACTGGGCTGATAGTAATTGAAAAATGTTAAGGTCATTTATCACATGTTAGCAGAACAATTAGATAATACAATTATTTAAATAATTATTTGATTCTGTTACTTAAAAAAAAAGAAGAGAACCAGCAGTAATTTGTCTCATTTTGACAATTAAGTCGATTCAATTTTTGTTTTTTCAACTGGTTTCAGTGGTGTGGTATAAACATAGCCAGGATGATGTCACCAGTTTGAAATTTGTTTTGCCAGTTTGTTTTCCACATGTAGTGTCACAGATTCAAGTTCTCAACCTTCAACATAACATCTTGCCAGAGTTGTTCCTCCCAGATATGCCTTCATCGATGTTTGCCCATCTACAAGGTGCAGACCATAACTTTAGGGTTCACTTTCTGCATTACTTTTCACTTTCGCTGTTAGTGTACTCACTTCTGGAGAATAATGGGAAAAATACAGTATGCATTTGTCTTAGAGTGCTTATATGTGGATACATGCTTACAGTATTAGAATTGGGAGGAAGGCATTTCCAGGAAGGTGGTTATGAGCTCTAACTCCGATTCTGGCCACCTGGAACCCACACCAAGAATTTCCCCAGACTATGTGTAAGGACCAAGCCTTGAGCAGGAGTTTATTTAGCCAGGCCCCGGTTATAGCAGAAGAGTCCCTGGCCAGGGTGGCTGGACAAACTTTCCTTAGAAGCATCAATAAGTTTGTTATAATATTCAGGGCTACTTACAAACAACTTCTGTTACATTGATGGGGAAGAAGAAACTCAAAGGGGTTGAGTTCTCAGCCACACAGCGCACTTGGAACTCCCGTGACTGTTCAGTCACCAGCTCACAAGGCTTCTCATGTGTTTACCAAATGGTCTTTTCCCATGAGCACTGCTGATCATAACCAAGAGTCTCTATACTTGGCTCAGTCTTTGACTCAGAACCAGCTCTTTGCTTTTCCAAAGGCATTCCAAATCATAAGCAAATTTTCTGGAATATCTGCACTGGGCATAATGCTTGAGTGATGACCTTGGCTTGACTTCCTTAGGAGGCTGTCTTAATTTTTTGTGAACACAGAGTAGTAGAGAGCTCAAATGCATTGTTACCCTGGGAGGTGCAAGGACCAATGTCCTTTAAAACCTGTGCTACAATTTGGTTTCCTAATGCAGTCCCTGTGAAAATTAATCTAAAGGTGTGCTATTATGCAAATCATTTGAAATTTCAGAGAGTCCAGGTTTTTCATCATTTGAAGAAATGATAGTTTTAAGGAGGGTCAGAGGAATCAAACCATTAATTTCAAATCATGCTCAATTATATGTATGGTTGAAAGCATTTTACTACCTCTGCATTCTCAGAGGTTGGGAAATGTCACCAGGACAAATATGTAGACTTTTTTTAAAGTTGCTGTATGGCAGTGCCAAGCCTGAGACCTGGGGTAATTTCTCTGGACTGTAAACATCTGGAGGATAGGAACAGTGCTTTGTCCTCTCTGTGCTCCTTTCAGTACCACTTTCAAAACACAGAAAGTACCTAAGCCAGTATTTGCAGGATTTTTCCCACAATAGGATTTACTTTAATAAATGGTAAAGATTTTAAACTGAAAAAAATTTATAGCACTTCCTCAGAGCCAGAGCTAATAAAATTATCCTGAGGGGTCCTTAGGAAAGGGCATACTTCTGAGTTATATTCTTTCAAAATGTTAATTAGAACAAACTCTTTTTTGAAAATAAAATGTAGTTTAGATGTATCTTTGAGTGACATTGTCTTCTGAACTTATAAAATTAAAGATAATATTGCACTTTATATTCATGACAATTTACATTTGTTAGTTCAACCCATCCATCCATCCTGTATTTACTGACTATCATACATATATGTGAAACCATCCAAAAATAAGGATATATATATATATGAGAGTGATTTAGATTAACCATCTATTCACAGCCTGTCACAAGTTTGTGTAGGGAGCTGATGAGAAGACTGAGGACCTTTACCACCAGAGGAAAGTATTTAAAGGCAGGAGGCAATAAATGACCTCAGTAACATTTTTGTCTATTTTTTTCATGTAACTTTCATGATATTCTTTCCTGGACAGGTGGGAACCATATCTGAGTCTCCATCAACCTGGCTCACACTATTTGCCCCACCCTGGTGATTCCCTGAGACTTTACAATGTCCAACTTGTAGACCTATCCAACCTGTTTCTAGTGGCATTTCTATACAACTGGCCTCTCTTCTTCATGCTTCATACTTGCTTCTGAAAATCTCTCAAACGAGCAGCATCTGCCTCAGCATACCCCCTACCTCTTGGTAAATGGCCCAGCAACAGCGGTAGCTCCCTTTGGCTCACAGTTTGGCCTCTCCTGGGCACCTCCAAGCTCAGCACAAGTAACACCATCTGCCGATCACTTTGTAGCTCATGCTGGGTGGCCCCAGGCAGAACACAGGCAGTGGCTGACCTTGCATCTTGGGGAGGCCCCAGAACCAGTGCACCCAGTGGACAGCTTCAGACCATGTCCAATTACAACCCTTCCACCTCCACAAGCAGAATACTGAAGAGGTGGACTTGGTGAGCACCATAGCTCCACTGAAACACGTCTTTCCCTGTAGGGTTTACTCCTGCACAGCAGCTCCTCTGCTATATATAGAAAAGCCAGTCCTTATAGCCAGTTGACCTGGGAGGTCAATCCCTCCCAGTGATGCCAACATCAATAAAGGCTCCAATATGATAGGACAGTGCACACAGCCCATACAGAGGTGCACCTGGAGCACCCAGCTTGGGTGATAGGGGAAGCTGTGCCACTGGACCCTACAGGACACCTTTGATACAGGGCCACTCTACCAAGTACAGGAGGCATAGCAATTCTACATAATACATAGAAACAAACATAGGGAAGCAGACAAAATGTGTAAACAGAAAAACAGGTCCCAAAAGAAAGAACAGGAAAAAGCCTCAGAAAAAAATAACTAAATGAAACAGAGGCAAGCAAATCAATAGACAGAGAATTCAAAACAATGGTTATAAAGATGCTGAAGGAACTTAGTGAGGACTTCAGCAGCATGAAAAATGACATAGAAACCATAAAAAAGAACCAGTCAAAAATGAAGGATATACTAACTGAAATGAAGAATAATTTATAGGGAATCAAGAGTAGAGGAGATGACTCAAAGAATCAAATCAATGATTTGGAATAGAAGGAAGCAAAAAAAAAATCAGAACAAGCAAAAATAAAAAAGAACCCCAAAACAAGAAGATAGTATAAGGAGCCTGTGGGACAGTTTCAAGCATGCCAATATTCACATCATGGTGGTGCCTGCTGAGGGGCAAAGAGAGAGCAAGATATTGAAAACCTTTGTGGAAAAATGACAGAAAACTTCTCCTTCCTGGTGAAGGAAATGGACACACAAGCCCAGGGAGTACAGAGAGTCCCAAACAAGATGAACCCAAAGAAGCCCACACCAAGATGCATAATAATTAAAAAGCAAAATGTTGGGACTTCCGGCCAAGATGGAGGCGTAGGTAGACATACTGTGCCTCCTTGCACAACCAGAGTGAGGACAACAACAATTTAGAAACAAAATAACAACCAGAACTGACAGAAAATTGAACTGTATGGAAGTCAGACAATCAAGGAGTTAAAATAGACACATTCATCCAGGCCCGTAGGAGGGGCAGAGTCAAGCAGCCGGGCAGAGAGGGGTATCAGCACAAAAAGTGGTGGCTCCAGGCTTGTAAGGCATCCCGGGTGTGCAAGACCGCAGTGGGCAGACCCTGGGCACGCAGGTGGTGGCTGGCGGAACCTGGGCGCAGGGTAGCGATGGGCAGACCGATCGAGGCAGCGATTGTAAAGTGAGGCACTGTGCGCAAGGCTGACTGGGTGGTCCCACATTCACATGCAGATAAATCAGGCAAAACTGGGGAGCGAGACAGACTGAGCAACCTAGGGTCCCAGCACCAGGAAATAGAGCCTCGGGGCACTGATTGAAAACACCTGTGGCAGTTGAGGTGCCAGGAGAGACTCCCAGCCTCACAGTATAGTTTTTTGGAAAGACCCACAGGGTCCTAAAACATCCACAAGCCCACCCACATGGGAATTAGTACCAGAAAGATCCAGTTTGCTTGGGGGAAGCAGCGAAAGGGACTGAAATCTGACATGGAGCAGAGAAAGTGCCATTGTTCCCAGTCGGACCCCGCCCCCACATACAATGTCACAACCCAGTGACTGGGTTGCCCCACCCTGGTGAACACCTAAGGCTCTGCTCCTCACTATATAACAGGCATGACAAGACAAAAAAAAATGGCCCAAATGAAAGAACAGATCAAAGCTTCACAGCAAATACAATTAAGCGACCAAGAGATAGCCAGTCTATCAGATGCACAGTTCAAAATACTGGTGATCAGGATGCTCACAGAATTGGTTGAATTTGATCACAAATTAGATGAAAAGGTGAAGGCTATGCTAAGTGAAATGAAGGAAAGTGCATAGGGAACCAATAATGATGGGAAGAAAACTGGGACTCAAATCAATGGAGTGGACCAGAAGGAACAAAGAAACAATGAAACAGAAAAGAATGAAGAAATAAGAATTCAAAAAAAATGAGCAGAGGTTTAGGAACCTCCAGGACATCTTTAAACATTCCAACATCCAAATTATAGGGGTACCAGAAGGGGAAGAGGAAGAGCAACAAGTGGAAAAGTTATTTGAACAAATAATAAAGGAGAACTTCCCCAATCTGGCAAAGGAAATAGACTTCCAGGAAGTCCAGGAAGCTCAGAGAGTCCCAAAGAAGTTGGACCCAAGAAGGAACACACCAAGGCACATCATAATTACATTAACCAAGATGGAAGATAAGTAGAGAATCTTAAAAGCAGCAAGAGAAAAGAAGATAGTCACCTACAAAGGAGTGCCCATCAGACTGTCAGCTGATTTCTCAAAAGAGACCTTGCAGGCAAGAAGGGGCTGGAAAGATGTATTCCAAGTCATGAAAGGCAAGGACCCATATCCAAGATTGCTCTATCCAGCAAAGCTTTCATTTAGAATGGAAGGGCAGATAAAATGGTTCTCAGATAAGGTCAAGTTAAAGGAGTTCATCATCACCAAGCCCTTATTGTATGAGATGTTAAAAGGATTTATCTTATCTTATCTTATCTTATTGTAAAAGAAGATAAAAAGTATGAACAGTAAAATGACAGCAAACTCACAAGTATTAACAACCACACCAGAAACAAAAACACAAACTAAGCAAACAACTAGAACAGGAACAGAATCACAGAAATGGAGATCACATGGAGGGTTAGCAACAGGGCAGTGGAACGGGGAGAGAGGGGGAAAAGGTACAGAAAATAAAGAGCATACATGGTAGGTAGAAAATAGACAGGGGGAGGGCAAGAATAGTATGGGAAATGTAGAAGCTGAAAAACTTATGACACGTGGACATGAACTAAAGGGGAGGAATGTGGGGAAGAGAGGGTGTGCATGGTGGAGGGGAATGAAGGGGAGAAAACAGGACAACTGTAATAGCATAATCAATAAAATATATATTTTTAAAAAAGCAAAAGGTTAAAGACAAATAGAGAATTTTAAAAACAACAAGAGAAAAGGAGTTAATTACCTACAAGGGAGCTCCCAGAAGACTGTCAGCTGATTTCTCAACAGAAATTTTGCATGCCAGAACAGATTGGCATTAAATATTCAAAGTGATGAAAAGCAAGAACTCACAACCAAGATTACTCTATCCAGCAAAGCTATCATTTAGAATTTCACAGATAAAGAGCTTCCCAGACAAGAAAAAGCTATCAGAGTTCATCACCACTAATCCATTATTGCAAGAAAGGTTAAAGGGTCTTCTTTAAGAAGAAGAAGAAAAAAAGATAAAAACTATAAACAATAAAATTGCAACAAATACATAGCTATCAACAATTGAATCTATAAAACAAAATAACAGCAGGCAGAACAGAAAAATGTGAAGGGATGAAGAAGTACAAATAGGTAGTCACAGAATAGTCATGGGGATGTAAAGTACAGCATAGGGAATATAGTGAATAATATTTTAATAACTATGTATTGTATCAGATGAGTATGAGACTTGGAATGATCATGTAGTAAGTTATAATGTCTAACCACCAGGTTGTACACCTGAAACTAATATAATACTGTATGTCAACTGTAATTGAAAAATAGAAAATTATTTTAAAATGGGGGCATATACATGCATGCATGCAGTTAAGCACTATGTAAGTGTACCCTAAAAAATAACTGACTGATAGTAATGACTTTAGACTAAACCATACATTCTGAACAATGCTGAAATTTCCTCCAAGGAAGCAAAAATTAATTCTTGGTGAGTGCAGGTGGTATGAGGAAAATAGCTATTACAATGATTTGTTACTCTGCAAAATGACACAGTGCTTAAACAGGTCTAATATATGTCTACATTGCCTTCAATATAAGGGGCAGGGGAAGGCTACCTGATGGACAATAATGAAAAAGAGTTGGAGAAACACCATACTAGAAGAGTAAAGTATATAATTAGTCCTATTATAATTAATCATATATTAAACATAATAACTTCCTTTAATTCACTGGAGATGTTTTCATCATACAAAACCAAATATGTTTTACTTCAACTGACCATCTAGAGCAGCATTCTAATTTAACATCACATTCACTATTGTTTATCTTTGATTTGGATACTTTAGCTATTACTAGTTTTTCTTTACAGATTGGAAAACTAAGGCTGAAGAGATTGGGTGGTTTTTCTGAAAATTGTACAGCTTGTAAGATAGAATCAGTAGGCTTTGTAACTCCCAGTGAAGTGCTATACTCAGCTCTAAGGTTGTAGAAAAAAGATGCATTTTACCTCTCAGAAATAGAAAATCAATTTTGATGTGTTTTGAGACATTCAAGCTAAAATGGGAATGCTGTATAGGCCATGTGGACATTTAATGTAGTTAGTATCTAAAAGCTTGGCGTGGCATTTCACTGCCTTATGTGTAAAATTGCAAACAGCTTAGTGTTTAGAACAGATTATTGCAATACATAAAATATGTGGGTAAACCAGATACTCATTAAAATGCTGTCCACTGACTGATGTGAATTTACAAAATTTTTAGTATAGGACTTTGCCAGTCCTTTCAGAATATACACATCTATGTTATTGTGTTTTGGGTTGTGCATATTCAGAACAGTGAGCTGTTTAGGTATAGCCATATGCAAACATATCTCATCTACCTGAATGTTAGGTCTCTAAAGCAGAGGGGAGATTAAACAAAACAATTTTCTGGGCCACAAAACTCGATGCCATGAACTACATAGCAATACTTTATCTCCATATTTTTGTTAATGCTTTATAATTCTCAAAATACTTCCAAATACATGGTCTCTTTTGATCTTTATGCAATTTTATGAAGGCCAGATGACAACCAAGGCTGTTCTGACTTAGAGATGCAAACTTGAGGTTTGGAGAGGCTTAAAGTGTCTCTACAAGATCTCCTCAAGACACATAACACTTCACAATTCTGTATTTCCAGGCACTAGCAATATACACTTCATTCATGTGGGAGCATAGCATGCCCTAACTTAGAATCTGTTTTATTTTCTTATACAAAAGCTTGGTGTTTTTGTTGCCTCTACCCTTAGGCAGACAGCAGGGTGGAAACATTTATAAATAGACACAAACACTGAAAAAACACCAGAGTTCAATTGAAAATAAATTAACCATATCAATCTAGGAAAACTTTGCATGTGTACATAGATTATTTTCTCACATTTTATCTCTAAAATTTTTTATGCTTTAGCCAAGTACCAAAATCAGTAGCTATTCCCATACTCAAGTGATTAGAATATTTTTCTTCAAAGGACCTATTGAGTCAAATGAAAAGCAGCAAATATGCTGGAAAATAGACAAGGAGGTAAGAAACTGGGTTAAGTACACCAACCAAGCTCTTAGAACAAAAGTCAACATGATGGTACGCTCACCCAGAACAAAAGGCCAGCTTGTTTACAAAGGGTTCTCTGGGTATGAGTTTAATTTTGACCAGTTGGCTGACCCCATATCAGTGTGGATGGCCACACAGCTGTAGGGCAGAATAGCACCACTATGAGTGAGGATAGCTCACAGTCACCATCACATGTAGTGTCCACAGATACTTCAGAGATGGAGCAGGTGGTCAAGCTGTACTGTTGGGCTGTTACCATTGAGGTCAGAGGGTTAAGCAACTCCAAAGCAGTCAGAAATGAAACAACTGACCATAAACTAGATGGGAGCATTGCCAACTAGATACTCTTAAACTTGAGGAGGTAGAGACTTTCTGTAATGGGTGGCAAAGACATTGGGTCACAGACAGAGAGCCCAGAGCTGTAAAGAGATGGAGGCCTCTTGAAATCAGACTTTTCCTAAATCACACAAGCTGTGGGCCAGGTCTGGAGCTGTGACCAGACACCAGGTTCCCCATCTCATTTTAGAACATCTACCACTTTCACAGATTCATATTTTTCTCTTGTAATGATTAAAAACTTGGAAAGCAGAACATTATGAGGCATTATGTTTGCTAAATTAATTGTACTTTGAATTTCCTCTTAAATGTATATCTGCATCAATAACTCTTTCCTTCATTGTATCAGTTCTGGCTTTGCTGCTCCTGGAGATATGATAGGTTTTTCTGTCCTAGTACACAAGTATTTTCTACTTCACAGCAAGCTCTTGGTTTATAATCAATACATGAGTTTCTAACATTGTGAAACTCTTTGATTGAATCTTATCTGTAGTAATCACTTTTTTTCTTTTTTGCTATGTTGTAGTAGCTATTTCCCCTGTGCCCCTCTGTTTATAGGATAACCTTGTGATTCTGTGAAAGTAAGCCATGGGGAGAAGTACTCTTGAAGAGTTCATTTATGTTGTAAAGCAGACCTAGAGAGAGATGGACAAAGGACAAGAATTAGAGGCTACATTCTGATATACCTCCCAGATAATCTTTCCAGTATTTTAGTGCAGAATGAAATATGGAAGACGTTTTCCCTATCATTGAACAGCTGGAAATGCTGAGGATGCAAGGCTTAGCAGCTCTTCAAGAACACAGTGAGAGGGGGAGCAGGTGGTTCCATGCTCACAAGAGTGAGATGAAGGTATTGCCAGCCCATGCTGAATTTAATATGGTGGTATCTTGTCCCCAATTCCATGGAAGCCACTGCAGTAGACAGACATCATGAGACATGACACTTACAGAGGTGGACTGCTTGCTGGAAGGTCATTTGAAGAGGGCTGACCCCATGTTTTATATTGAATTCAGTAACAGGTTTGAAACCTAGAGCCTGCACAAATCTTTGCATAGACCACCTTCTCCTCTCCCCTCCCCTCCTCTACACTTGAGCACTGCTCTGCTACAGAGAAATATCCTTGCCATGGAGTCTAAGTGTTTGTACAGGACTGAGCCAGGGTGGAGAAGGTGGATGCTGGAGCAGAAGAAACCTAAAACACTGTGCAGAAGTAGTTATTACAGACTGAGTTGTGTGGGTCTAGCACAAGAGATGTTTTTCCCTCTCAAGACCAGCCAGAGCAGAGTCCTCCTTTCACACAGCCAAATCTTGGCCTGTCTGGGCCTGATAAATTCTGCTGGCTTCACCCTGACAACTTCTTGAGACCCTGCCCAAACACAAAGGTATATGAGAGCCCAGTGGGTGGCAGCTAGATATGGTATACCCAGAACATTTGCCGAGTAGCCTCAGACCCACCACTGGTACCAAGTTTCAACTTGTATCAATCTGGTAAACACCACTCACCCCTACCTGTTGACCTGTAGAGAACCTACCTCATGCAACTTGATACTGTCAGAGGCTCTTTCTGTGACTGAGCCTAACAGTCACCCAGCAGGTGGAGAGAGGTGGATTTGGATCTTGGGGTGCATTGGGACTTTTACTGACCTGACCCCAAGACTGTTGCTGGTAAAAGCTGTCCTTGGTTTGCAGCTTGGTACTTCCTGTGCACACCAAGACCCAGCACGGCAGCCACAAACAGTGGATTGCTTATAATTCCAAACAGGTTGCCCAGGGCCAGTAACAGGCAGTATCTGACAGTGGGACCAGAGTCCTTCCCAAGAGGCCCAGAACCAATACACCCAGTAGCCAGCTTCAGACAACATTAGAGCAGGACCCAATAAGATTCACAGCAGCAAATCCAAAGGGAGATCTTGGCAGGCTACAAACCAGGCTGAGACAAATTCCACTTCATGTGATCACCACCTGCACAGCAGCTCACATGACATGGTCAGGGCTGAGCCTCACAGTCAGCCAGCCTCTGGGTCAATCCCATGCATGAATGGTCCAATAGCAATAACTTCAATTACAACAGCAGGGCGCACATAACACACAAAAGACATCCCAGGAGCACCTAGCTCAGGTCGTCAAAGAGACTGCACCACTGGATCCCACAGGATACCTACTACATGAGGCTACCCCAAAAGACTTGGAGTCATAGCAGATCTATATAATACGTAGAAATAAACAAAAAGAGGCAGCCGAGATGGGGAGACAAAGAAACATACCCCAAATGAAAAAGAAAAAAAACACAGGAGAAATCTCCAGGAAAAAAGCTAAATAAAATGGAGAAAAGCAATTTATCAGATACAGAGTTCAAAGCAATGTTTACAAGGATGTTCAACAGCATGGGAAAGGACCTAGAAACCATAAAAAGAACCAGTCAGAAATAAATAATACAATATTTGAAATGAAGAATACCCTGGAAGCAATAAAGAGTAGGCTGGATGAAGAGGAGGATCAAATGTGCAGTTTGGAAAACAAGGTAGGAAAAACACCCAATCAGAGAAATGAAAGGAAAAAAGAGTTAAAAAAATGGGATAGTTTAAGGGTCCTTTGGGACAAAATGAAGTATAAGAACATCCACATCATAGGGGTGCCAGAAGGAGAAAAGTGAGAGCAAGAGATTGGGAGACTATTCAAAGAAATAATGACCCAAAACTTCCCTAACCTAGTGAAGAAAAAGGACACACATTCTAGGGAGCATAGAGAGTTCCAAACAAGATGAACCTAAAGAGTCCTACACCAAGACATATCATACTTAAAATGGCAAATGATAAAGACAAAAGGCGAATCTTAAAAGCTGAAACAGAAAGACAGTTAGTTACCTACAAGGGAGCTTTCATAAGACTATTGGCTGATTTCTTAAGAGAAATATTTCAGAACAGAAAGGATTGGCATGAAATATTCAAGGTGATGAAAAGTAAAGGCCTACAACCAAGACTATTTTACCCAGCAAGGCTGTCATCTAAAATTGAAGGAGAAATGAAGAGCTTCCCAGGTAAGAGAAAGCTAAAGGAGTGTGTTACCACCAAACCAGTATTACAACAAATGTTAAAGGGCATTCTTGAAGAAAAGAATGAGAAGGAGAATGAGAAAAACAGAGGAACATAATTAAAAGAATAAAATGGCAATAAATACATACCTATCAATAATCACTTTAAATGTAAATAGTTTAAGTGCTCCAATCAAAAGACATAGGTAGTAACATGGATAAGAAAAGAAGACCCATATATATGCAGTCTGCAAGAGACTCACCTCTGAATGAAAGATACACACAGACAAAGTAAAGGGATGGAAAAAGATATTTCATGCATATGGAAAGGAAAAAGATGCTGGCAGTAGCAATACTTATAGCTGACAAAATAGACTTTAAAACCAAGGCTATAGAAAGAGACAAAGAAGGACACCACAAGAAGATACAACCCTTGTATACATTTATTTATGCTTCCAACATAGGAGCATATAAATATGTAATGCAAATCTTGGTGGACATAAAGGGAGAGATTGACAGTAATACAGTCAATTAAGTATCTTCTCTGACCACAATGATATGAAACTAGAAATTACAGAATGAAAACTGAAAAGCACTGAAAGACTTGGAGGCTAAATAACATGTTATTAAACAATGAATTGGTTAACAATGAGACCAAGATACTAATCAAAAGATACCTTGAAATAAATGAAAATGAGACTACAACAACCCAAAATCTACAGGACACAATGAAAGCACTACTAAGAGAGAAAGTCATAGCATTACAGGCTTACCCCAAGAAACAAGAAAAATCTCCAATAAACAATCTAACTTTACACTTAAAGGAACCAGAAAAAGAACAGCAAAGAAAACTCAAAGTGAGTAGAGGAAAGAAATAGAAAGATCAGAGTAAAAATAAGCACAGTAGAGTCTAAAAAACAATACAAAAGATCAATGAAACCATAAGATTGTTCTTTGAAAAGATAAACATGATTGAGTAGCCTTTAACCAGACTAATTAAGAAAAAAAGAGAGGACCCAAATAAATAAAATCAGAAATGAAAGAATAATAACAACTGATACCAAAGAAGTACAAAGGATGGTAAGATAATACTACAAACTATATGTCAACAAATTGGACAATCTGGATAAAATGGGTAAATTCCTAAAAACATACAAGTGTGCAAAACTGAATCAGGAAGAATCAGAGAATCTGAACACAGATTACAACCAGTGAAATAGAAGCAGTAATCAAAAACTCCCAAACAAATAAAAGTCCTGGACCAGGTGGCTTCACCGGTGAAATTTACCAAACATTCAAATAAGAACTAACACCTATCGTTCTCAAACTATTCCAAAAAATTTAAGAGCAGGGAAGACTCCCAAGATCACTTTACAAGATCAGCATTATCCTAATTTGAAAACCAGATAAAGACACTATAAAAAAAAGAAAATTATAGGCCAATATCCCTGGTGAACATAGATGCTAAAAATTTCAACAAAATACTAGCAAACCAGATCCAGCAATACATTAAAAAGATCATACACCGTGATAAATGGGATCCAGGGATGCAAGGGTGGTCAAGTATATCCTCTAATCAATAAGCGTGATACACCACATAAACAAAATGAAGGATAAAAACCACATGATCATATCAATAGATGCAGAAAAAGCATTTGGTAAAATCAGCACCCATTTGTAATAAAAGCATTCAGCAAAGTGAAAACAGAGGGAACATACCTGAACCATAAATAAAGACCATATATGAAAAACCCACAGCCAACATCATACTGGGCAAAAACCACAAGCATCAAGAAAAAGGCAGGGGTGTCTGCTTTCACCATTGTTATTCAACATAGATCTGTAAGTCCTAGCCACAGCCATCAGAAAAAATGAAGAAATAAAAGACATTAATATTGGAAAGGAAGAAATAAAACTGTCATTATTTGCAGATGACATAATACTGTACATAGAGAACCTTAAAAATTCCACCAAGAAACTACTAGAACTGATAAATGCATTCAGCAAAATAGCAGGATACAAAATAAATATCCAGAAATCAGTTGCATTTTTGTACACTGTTAATAAATGATCAGAAATGGAAAGTAATAAAACAATCCCATTCAAAATTTCTTCAAAAAAAATAAAATACCTCAGAATAAAGTTAAACAAGGATGTAAAAGACCTGTACATGGAAAATTATAAGACACTAAAGAAATAAATTGAAGAAGATACAAACAAGTGGAAACATACACTGTGTTTATGGGTAGGAAGAATCAACATCATTAAAATGTCCGTACTACCCAAAGCAATCTATAGATTCAACACAATTCCTGTCAAGATACTAATGGCATATTTCACAGAACTAGAACTAATATTCCAAAAAATGTATATGAAACCAGAAAAGACCCAAAATAGCCACAGCAATCTTGATAAAGATGAACAAATTTGAAAGAATCACACTATCTATATCAATTATATTATAAGCCCATAGTAATCAAAACAGCCTGGGACTGGCACAAAAATAGAATATAGGTCAATGGAACAGAACATAGAGCCCAATAATAAACCCATGCCTTTGTGGTCAATTAATATTTGACAAAGAAGGCAAAAACATACACTGGGGTAAAGATAGCCTATCCAATAAATGGTGTTGGGAAAATTGGACAGACATGTGCAAAAAATGAAGCTAGACCACTTTTTTATACCATACAAAAGAATAAACTCAAAATTTAAGAAAGAATTAAATGTTAGATTCAAAACCATAAAAATCCTAGAAGAAAACATAGGCAGTAAAATCTCAAACATTTCTTGCAGCAACATTTTTTCTGATATATCTCCTCATGCAAGGGAAGCAAAAGAAAAAAATAAACAAATGGGACTACTTCAAACTAAAAAGTATTTGCACAGCAAAGGAAACCAATGAAATGAAAAGACAACCTACTGAATGGGAGAACATACTCACCAATGATACATATGATAAAGGGTTAATATCCAAAATTTATAAAGAATTTATAAAACTCAACATCAAGAAAACAAACAATCCAATTCAAAAATAGGCAAAGGACCTGAATAGACACCTCTCCAAAGACCACGTACAGATGGTAACAGGCATAAAACAAGATGCTCAGTGTCACTAATTATCAGAGAAATGCAAATTAAAACCACAGTGAGATATCACCTCACACCTGTCAGAGTGGCTATCATCAATAAATCCACAAACAGTAAGTGCTGGTGAGGATGAGAAGTAAAGGAACCCTCATGCACTGATGTTAGGAACGGAGATGAGTGCTGTCACTCTGGAAGACATTATGGAGTTACCCGAAGAATTAAAAATGGAACTGTCTTATGACCCAGCATTTCTACTTCTTGAAATGTATCCAAAGAAACCCAAAATACTAATTCAAAAGAATATATACACCCCTATGTTCATTGCAGTGTTATTTACAATAGCTAAGATTTAGATGCATCCAAGTGTCCATCAGTAGATGAGTGGATAAAAAAGTCGTGGTACACTTACACAATGGAATACTAGTTGGTGGTTAAAAAAATAAAAGAAGGAAATCTTACCCTTTGAAATTGCGTGGATGGACCTGGAGAGCATTATGTTAAGTGAAATAAGCCAGTCAGAGGAAGACAAGTACCATATGATTTCACTCATATGTGGAATCTAATGAACAGAATAAACTAACAAACAAAAATAGAAACAGACTCATAGAGAACAGATTAACAGCTGTCAGAGGGGAGGGGCTTTGCAAGGCTGAGTGCACAGGGTGACAGGATTAAGGAAAAACAATGACAAAAAAAGTAGTTATTACAGTGACCACCAGGACTCAGGTGATGACATACATTTGTCTAGCTCCAACATTTTTAAAATTTATTTTTATTTTTATAAAATTATATTTTATTGAGTATGCTATTACAGTTGTCCTGAGTTTTTGCCCCTTTTGCCCCTCTCCACCCAGCACCCCACACTCCCTCAGGCAATCCCCCCACCATTGGTCATGTATATGGGTCATGTGTGTAAGTTCCTTGTCTACTCCATTTCCTACACTGTACTTTATACCCCCATGGCTATTCAGTAACTACCTATTTATACTTCTTTTTTCTTTAATATATCTTACTAATTATGCTATTACAGTTGTCCCATTTTTTCTCCCTTTTATGCCCCCCTGCTCTGCACACCCCCTCCCTCCAGTATCACCCCCTTAGTTCATGTCCATGGGTCATACTTATAACTTCTTTCACTTCTCCCTTCCTGTACTATTTTAACCTCCCCCTGTCTATTTTGTACCTACCATTTGTGCTTCTTATTCCCTGTACCTTTTCCCCCATTTTCCCCCTTCTACCTGCCCACTGATAACCTTCCATGTTATCTCCATTTCTGTGATTCTGTTCCTGGTCTAGTTGTTTGCTTAGTTTGTTTTTGTTTTTGTTTTTAGGTTCAGTTGTTGATAGTTGTGAGTTTGTTGTCATTTTACTGTTCATAGTTTTCATCATCTTATTTTTCTTAGGTAAATCCCTTTAATATTTCATATAATAAAGGCTTGGTGATGATGAACTCCAGTAACTTGACCTCATCTGGGAAGTACTTCTTTCCAGCCCCTTCTTGCCTGCAAGGGTTTCTTTTGAGAAATCAACTGATAGTCTTATGGGCACTCCTTTGTAGGTAACTGTCTCCTGTTCTCTTGCTCCTTTTAAGATTCTCTTCTTATCTTTCATCTTGGATAATTTAATTATGATGTGCCTTGGTGAGTGCTTCCTTGGATCCAACTTGTTTGGTACTCTGAGCTTCCTGGACTTCCTGGGGTTCTATTTCCTTTGCCAGATTGGGGAAGTTATCCTCCATTATTTTTCAAAGAAGTTTTCAATATCTTGATCTTCATCTTCTCCTTCTGGCATCCCTATGATTCAGATGTTGGAGCGTTTAAAGTTGTCCCAAAGGTCCCCAAGCTTCTCTTCATTTTTTTGAATTCTTGTTTCTTTATTCTGTTCTGGTTGAATGTTTGTACCTTCCTTCTGCTCCAAATCATTGATTTGAGTCCTGGTTTCCTTCCTTTCACTGTTGGTTCCCTGTATATTTTGCTTTATTTCACTTTGCATAGCCTTCACTCCTTCCTCTATTTTCTGACTGTACTCAACCATTTCTGTGAGCATTCTGATTACCAGTGTTTTGAACTCTGCATCTGATAGATTGGCTACCTCTTTAGTGGTTAGTTCTATTTTGGGAGTTTTGATCTATTCTTTCATTTGGGCCATATTTTCTTTGTCTTGTTTGCCTGTTAGGTTCCAATGGGTGGAGCCTTGGGTACTCATCAGGATAGGGCAACCCACTCTACTGCATTGTTGGGATTTTTGTGGGAGAGTTGTCCAAAAGGAACAATGACGCTTGCTGAGGTCTCAGAGGGCTGTCAGTCCCTTTCCCTGATATCATTTAAAAATAAATGAAATATCATTAATAAAACAAAATTCAACTATTTTTTCATTTGAGAAGAGATATTCTTTTGCACACCATCTGTTATTTTTGTAATGCACAAATTATGAATAAATACTTGCATATTCTTTTTTGCAAGCCTAGCTATAAACAAATGCTCCACATGCCAAAATGGAAGTCATTTTCCCTTTGAAAATTCATTAAGTCCTGCACAACTGGAAGAGGTTAGGGAGAGGTTCCTAGCAGATGCTGGGGAACATTATTACTACACACAGATAATAACATGAAGCCAAACATGGACATGACATGGACACCAGACCGCAGTGTCCCCAGAGTTATGGATGAGATGAGATACATTCACACCGACTACCAAGTCCTGTGGAGGAAAAGGGACAGTGTGGCCAGTCTCTCAAGGAGAAAGTACCTCTGAGTGCCTCCACCTCTCTCTCCAGAGGAGAGCTCTGAGATCCTTGCTTAAGAGGCTTTTATTGGATTCAATTTGCATAGGAATACAAGGTGTATACATAAAGCTCATTAATCATTAGCAGGCAGTAAGGATCAAACAATAGACAACATACAAGGAACTCTGAGGGCCTGTTTTGAGTCAGGGTCAGATAGTTAAATGGCCATAAAACTTTGGGGACCAAACTTACTTCCTGCTTGGACCCTTATCATTTTATTGAGAACATTCTAAACAAAGCAGGTTTCACGGGATTTTACATATTCTTTCTTAGGCCTGATCACCCTAGAGAACCCACCCTTTCCAGCACAGGGAGGTACCCACCACTGGCATTGTTTTAGGCTTAAGTCAGGCAAGGGGAAGTAAGGCAGCCAAGAGATTAGGAGACTTCTCACAGACAGAATGAGGACTCAGGCTATGTCAAAGCCAAGGAGCGAGGGTTCATCACCCCTTTTTTGTACCCCCCAGTCCTTCCCTGGAGGACCCCATGATTGTGCCTATCTTAGGTCATCCCTCACTTGAGAAATCTTACCCATCATTGGCTAACTGATCAAGCATTGGGGGCCATGCAGGGTGGACTAAAAGGAGCAGAGGCAGCTTCCCTCACAGGGAGATAAGCTTTGTCACCTTAGTAGCTTATGGTCCCAAGGTCACTCACTCAGCCCTAGCCATGGGGTGTTACAGCTCCTGAAACCAGGCAGGGGAGTTCCCAACATGGATAAGTCTTTGGCACTCTTCTGCCTGCTTCATATGAACCCTCTCCTCCTGCTGCACATTCTCTCCAGTGTCTCTTTACAGGTGCACATGTGTACCTATAAAACCCCTGAAGGCTGATTATGCACACTGGTCTGTCTCATTCTTTAAGCCAGTTAAAATATTGGCAAGTGATGCTTCCTCTTCTACAAAACAACAAAGTATCACAAATAAAATTACAATTGACTGGCTTATTTCTAAGAAGTTCTTGGGAAACCAAATTTCCTAAGAGCTTCCAAACAAGCCACTGCTATTTCATAGGATACTCTGGTTTGTGTCCTTGCTAAAATGGTTCTCAAGGGAGGGTTTAGGGAAAGTAGGAGAAAAATAGCAAGGAGGGAAGTCTTAGACTAGCAGATTGCAACTCTCATCAAAGTTAACTGTTAATTCTCTTGAAGAAAAATCAAATTTCCAGGGTCAGCATGCAGGCAGTAGAGCATGGGTCAAGTTCTCCTGAACTGTCTCTTGGTTCCTTTCTGAGACGTGCCTGTTGGAGTGCCAATTCTCTTACACTCTCAAGGTCAATAAGGCTAAAGGTCAATACTTAGTTTTACCTTCTTTTCAGTAAGGACTTCTTTTACTGAAAAAAGTTTGTTCTAGGTATCCCAGGTAAATATGGACTCATGGAAAGTTCTAGAGTTTGTCTTCTAGTAACAACTAGGAATTTGGAAAGATGGATGCTCTTAGAGATAACATGTATAAATCTGCACAAAATGCTGCAAAAAATATATAACTAGAAGCCACTGGAGAGCTAACAAAAGCAAGCAGAGACTGAAGGAAAACTGACCCTTGAAAGATGAGAACTGAACTAGGTAAAAGTGTTCATTTTCTATTGCTGCATAGTAAATCACCATGAGTTTTGTGGCTTGAAACAATATAAATTTAGTATATCACATTTTCTGTAGATGAAATATCTGGAGACTTGCTAGCAGGGCCCTGTGTTGAGGTCTCACCAGGTAACAATCAGTGATAGCTCGGGGTCCTCTTGCAACTCAAGATTGTTGGCTCAAGTCAGTAGTTTGTGGCTGTAGGACTCAAATGCTCAGGTCCTAGAGGCTTCTCCCTGTTTTCTGCCATGGAGGATGATTCTTCCAGACCAATGGAAAAACATCTGCTGTTTCTTATCTTTCTGAATCCTTTTAAGGGCTCACCTGATTAAGTCAGACCCATTATGTTAATTAATTCAGTGTCAACTGATTTGAAACTTTAATTACATCTGAAAAATCCCTTTTTCTTTCCCACATAGTTAACCTAATTATGAAAGTGATATCTCATGATGTTCACAACTGTCCCCCAAACTCAAGAGGAAGAGATTATATAGGGCATGTCTATTAGGGGTGACAATCTTGCTGACCTTTAGAACTCTAGCTACCACAGTGGAATTATTTTTTAAAATTTAAATATTATAGCCTTCTGCCAGATGGCTCTCCCCAGTTTTCACTTCAAGGTTTGTGGCTTGTGCCGCTTCTGATCTTGGAGAAGGACAATGATTTGGAGTGTTGAGGAAGATATTAGGAATGGAAAAACTGAGGTAAGAGGAAATAAAAATTGTCAAATTCTTCCTCTCAGAGAGCACAAAGGCAATAGATGTTTATATAATGAAGTGTCATTACCAAGTAGTACTGAGCATCATTGCTTGTTTGATTTTCTTAGCTTTCTAATTTGTAGTTCCAGAAGCCATCACAAATTACTGTGTGAGGTCTGTCCAAAAAGAGTCCACCATTGTAAATGTAATGAGAATGACTTGTGTGACATTGATGTAACCTGGCAGCCAAAGAGAATGGAATGGAATGCCATGTGTGAAGAATAACAACTTCACTGTACTAGTCTATGGGGCAGTAGATGCCATTGAGCCAGCATGTGTACATGTAGCCATCACATTCAAAATGACTCAGTGAGTAGAGCAATGATTCTGCATCAAATTTTGTGTTAAGCTTGAACATTTCTCCACAGGAACAATTCAGATGAGTCAGAGGTCCTCAGCTATGGGCAACTGGTGACTGGCAGCTTCATCATGATAATGCACCTGCTCATGCATCACATCTCATGCAGAGATTTTTGGTGAAACATCATATAATCCAGGTGACTCAGCCTAACTACAGCCCAGATATGGCACCCTGCAACTTCTGGCTTTTCCAAAAATTAAAAACATCTTTTAAAGGGAAGAGATTTCAGATTGTTGATGAGATGTAGGAAAATATGACAGTGTAGCTGGTGGCAATGGGAAGAACTGTGTAAAGTCCCAAGGTGCCTACTTTGAAGGTGTCTTTGTCCAGAAAGTATGTAGCATGTAAGATGAAAAATAAACACATTTACTGAAGATGCAAGATAGAAGAAAAAATTGTACATAGAACAATGATGGTTTAGTTCCCTTCAAAGTAGTCACTTTGGGACCTCACACAGTTCTCCCACTGTCTCTTCCACTTTTCAAAACATGCTGAAAAATCCTTTGTTGAGAATCTCCATCAGCCGCCCCATCATATTTTCCAGAACATCATCAACAGTCTGAAATTTCTTCCATTTCAAAGGTGATTCTAGTTTTTGAAAAACCTGGAAGTCACAGGGCACCAAATCTAGAAGATAGGGGGGACTGAGTCACTTGGGTGATTTGATGTTTTTTCCAAAAAACTCCACATGAGACATGATGCATGGGTAGGCGCATTGTCATGATGAAGCTGCCAATTACCAGTTGCCCATAGCTGTACCCTTTTTCATCATATTACATCTCTCAACTGATTAAGTACACTGAAGTAGTATTCCTTATCAATTGTTGGCCTGTAGGAGCATACTCATGATGGGCAACATCTTCCCAGTCAAAATTCAAAGTTAATATGGTCTTGATGTTGCTGGGACTTTGCTGTGCCTTCTTTGGGCATAGAGAACCAGGTGACTTCCATTGGAATGGCTGGGCCTTCTTTTCCAGATTGTAGCCATACACCCATGATTTATTTCCTGTTATGACCTTCTTGAGGAAAACTAGTTCGTTGGTAAAGGTTAGAAATTGGTAAAGGTTACAATCAAGTCATTAGCAACTGCAACATGATGTTCCTTCTGCTCTGGTAGCAGAAGCCGAGGAATGAATTTTGCCACTATGTGTTTTATGCCAAGATCCTGTGTCAAAATATTGGACACAGTAGTTCTAGAATCTCCAGATCAGCTTCTAGTTCTTGCACTGTCAGTTGCCTGTCTTTGTTGATTGCAGCCGGTACACATTCAACATTCTCAGATGTTCTGCTTGTTGCAGGCCTTCCAGAACATAGACCAGTTTCAACAGATTCTCAACCATCTTTGAAGCATTTGTGCCACACTTTTATTTGTGCTTCACTCATTGCATCATCCCCCAAAAGCCTTCTGAGTCATCCAAATAGTTTTTGTGGAAGAATGTGCAAGCTTAACACAAAATATGATGCAGAATCATTGCTCTATTCACTCAGTCATTTTGAATGTGATGACCACACAGTTCACATGCTCACACAATGGCATCTACTGCTCCCACTGACTAGTACAGTGAAGTCATCATTGTTTATGCATACACAATCCAGTCCACTCTCCTTGGCCATCAGGCTACAGTGATGTCACACAAGCCATTCTCATTATATTAACAATGGCTGGACTTATTTTGGACATATCTCATATAGTGAATATATATTCATATTTGAAAGTGAATACATTTTTAATCTTCTCATTTAGATAAATAAAAATGAGTACAACTGAGAGATAAAATGCTGAAGTAGAGCTCAGGAAGAGAAAAAATAAGAAAACAATAGAGGACATTTTGAAAAAAGGTGGTCTGGGCTTCTAACCAAGATAGCAGTAGAGGTAAACACAGTACTTGCAACCCCCCCCCCACAACCACATTAAAATTACAACTAAACTACAAAAACACCATCATTCAGAACTGCCTGAAATCTAACTGGACTGAAGTTCTACAACTAAGGATGTAGAGAAGAAGTCACATTGAGACTGGTAGGAGGAATGAAGATGCTGAACAGGCTGGAAACACACCCATGTGTGGAGGATAGAAATTTGGAGGAAAAAAAAATGGGCTGCGGAAGTCTCCCCTGAGGAACAAGGGGTAACAGCTCTACAGTAGACCACACAGGCAGAATTCCAGTTCCCATAACTTCTGGCTGCAAAAACCAGTGGGGATTGTGGCTGAGTGAGATGCAGGGCTTTTGGAGTCCCAGGCATTCCTTTTAAAGAGCATGTACACAGGCTTGTTTGGACTCATTTTCTCTGAGCTCCAGCCCAAGAGCAACAGCTTGAAAGGCACCAGGGACACATAAGAAGGAACTGAATTGTCTGGAATCAGGGTGAGAGCTGGAGGGGTACATTTTACCCAGGCAGAAGTCCTGGCTGAGGCCATTGTTCATCTCCTAAGCTCTTCCTTAACTTGGTGAAGGAAATACTCATACAAATTGAGGAAGTACAGAAAGTACCAAACAAGATGAAATCAAATAGGCCCACACCAAGACACATCACAATTTAAAAGCCAAAGGTTAAAGTCAAAGAGAGAGTTTTAAAAGCAGCAAGAGAAAAGCAGTTAGTTACTTACAAGAGAACTCCCATAAGACTTCTAGCTGATTTCTCAACAAAAATTTGGGAGGCCAGAATGGATTGGGAAGACATACTCAAAGTGATAAAAAGCAAGGGCCTACAGCTGAGATTACTTTACCCAGCAAAGCTATCATTTAGAATTAAAAGACAAATGAACATCTTCCCAGACAAGAAAAAACTAAAGGAGTTCATCACCACCAAACCAATATTTTAAAAAAATCTTAAAGTATCTTCTTTAAAAAGAAGAAAACACAGATACAAAATATGAACAATAAAAGGGCAATATACATACCTATCAATAATCTAAGACACAAAATAAATGAACAAGCAGAACAGCCTTATAGAACAAAAACTTTCAGATGGTTTCAGATGGGAGGAGGGTTGTGAGGATGAGTGAAAAAGGTGAAGGGAGTAAGAAGCACAAATGGTACTTTTAGAATAGGAGTGCAGTCAATAATATTGTGACTATGTGTGGTATCAGGTGGATATACGATTTATCAGGGTGATCACTTAGTAAGTTCTATTATGTCTAATCACTGGGTTATACACCTGACACTAATATCTGTATATTAATAGTAATTGAAAAATTTAAAAGGTATTTAAAGTAAAAATTAGTGGTTTGCTTAAATGTTTGAAAACAGGAAGCATAATTAACAAGTTTCCATTGAACATGACTCATAAAATATGAACAAAGTGCTAGACATTTTTATTTACAAATATCTAGTCTTTCATTAAAACATTGAATATGAGGGGAAAATTTATTATTCAGTTCACAAGTTGATAAGGTTATATGAATCCCTACAACTTCCTAACCTTCACTAAGTGAAGATTTATTTACTGATTTTGAATATGATAAAGAAAAATCAACCCAAAGGCAATAATTACACCTCTGACCTGTCCATATGACATAAAAATTGGCATTTAGAATGGGAAGATGAAACCTGAAGATCTTTACCAAATTTATTGAATGATGACTCTGGGAAATGGACATTACATCGATCTGGCTGTGTGAGAATGTTTACAGCAAGATAAAATCCATTCATATTTATTATGATTTTCATTGGTTGAACATGGCAGAACTTTTGGGATTTATTTTTATACCAAAGCCTATTAAATAAAGAATTAAAATATGGTCTTTATAGGCTAAGTTCAAAGAAAGCATTTTATTGCCATAGTGAAAATGTTTTGCAACCAGGGGAAGGGAGAGAGATGAAATGGGTGAAGAGTGTTAAAAGTTACAAACTTCCAGTGATAAATTTAATAAGTCATGGGGATGTAATAATGTACAGCATGGTGACTATAATTAATTCTATATTTCATTTTTTTAAAGTTGCTAAGAGAAGAAATCTTAAAAGTCCTCATCACAAGAAAAAAGATTTTTGTTTCTATGTGACATGCTCACTAGATTTATTGTCTTGATCATTTCACAATGTTGAATGATTATTCTGTACACCTGAAACTAATAAAATGTTATATATGTAAGTGATATAAACTAATATAAATATATATACAAAGCATATATATTTAGGGTTTTTTTTTTTAGTTCTGGCTAAGATGGAGGCATAGGTATAAACCCTTCACTTCCTCACACAACCAAAAGGAGGACAACAACCAACAATCTAAAATCAATAAACAACCAGAAGTCCCAGAAAATCAGACTACATGGAACTCCAACAACCACAAAATTAAAGAAACAGTCAGACAGAACAACCAGACCAGTGAGGTGGCAGACAGAGAGAAACCTCAGCCAGGCAGTGGACTGTGCAGGAAGAGCTGGCTGCAGTGAGGGGGAAGGCTGCACAGGCAGGGATCACTTGAGAAACTGACACTCAGAGTTGAGTGTGGACTGCAGTGATTGCCGCAGTGGAAGAAACTCCTAGTCTCACACGAGAACCCACGGGAAAGTACACTAGAGACAAGCAGGCGAGCTGCATTGTTCCCTGTCTGGCCCCTCCTCTACAGTCAGCACTGTAGCAGAGCAAGGAGTGTTGCCCTGTCCTGGTGAACACCTAAGACCCTGTCCCCTTACAACTTATGAGGTACACCAAGACAAAGAAATATGGCCCAAATGAAAGAACAGACATAAACCTCAGAAGGAGAGCTAAACAATGAGGAGATAGCCAGCCTATCTAATGGAGAATTTAAAGCTCTGGTAAACAAAATGCTCACAGAAGTGATTGAGCTTAGTTGAAAAATGAAAGAACAAATGAAAGATACCCAAAATGAAATAAAGCAAAATACTGAGGCAACCAACAGTGACAGGAAGGAAACCAGGACTCAAATCAACAATTTGGAACAAAAGGAAGAAATAAACATCCAACCAGAACAGAATGAAGAATTCAAAGCAATGAAGAGAGACTTTTGAACCTCTTTGATAACTTGAAATATTCTAATATCTGAATTATAGGGCTACTAGAAGAAGAACAACAACACCAAGAAATTGAAAATTTATTTGAACAAATAATGAAAGAAAACTTCCCCAATCTGGTGAAGGAATTAGACTTCCAGGAAGTCCAGGAAGCCCAGAGAGTCCCGAAGAAGTTGGACCCAATGAGGAACACATGAAGGCACATCATAATTATATTAACCAAGATGAAAGATAAGTAGAGAATCTTAAAAGCAGCAAGAGAAAAGAAGACAGTTACCTACAAAGGAGTGCCCATCAGACTGTCAGCTGATTTCTCAAAAGAGACCTTACTCTAGCAAGAAGGGGCTGAAAAGAAGTATTCCAAGTCATGAAAGGCAAGGACCTGCATCCAAGATTTCTCTATCCAGCAAAGCTTTCATTTAGAATGGAAGGGCAGATAAAGCACTTCCCAGGTAAGGTCAAGTTGAAGGAGTTCATCATCACCAAGACAGTATTATATGAAATGTTAAAGGGACTTATCTAAGAAAAGGAAGGTCAAAAATATGAACAGTAAAATGACAACAAATTCACAACTATCAACCAATGTACCTAAAAAAATAAAAAAAGAAAAACAATGAAAATAAACACTAAGGAAACAACTAGAACAGGAACAGAATCACAGAAATGGACATCACATGGAGAGTTTTTAGTGGGCAGGGAGGAGGGAGGAGTAGGGGCAAAAAGGTACAGGGAAGAAGAAGCATAATTGGTAGGCATTAAGTAGATGTGGAGAAGTCAAAAATAGTATAGGAAACAGAGAACTCAAAGAACTTATATGTATAACTCATGGACATGAACTAAGGGGGCAGGAATGCTGGCAGGTTGAAGGGTGCAGGATGGAGGGGAGATAAAAGGAGAAAAAAATGGGAAAATTGTAATAGCATAATCAATAAAATATACTTAAAAACATATACATTTAGGTTTTTTAAACCAAACCAGGATAATTTTTGGTTCATCATTGTAGTTGTAACTTGAAAAACTGAGATCCTTGATTAAAATAGCATGAAATGTTATTTCAAGAGATAGTACTCAACAATGACAAGTAAACAGTAGTAGAGAGCATTGGTATGATATTTTTATAAAATAATGTGTTCAGTTTTTAACCAAGCATAACATTGCTTTTAAAGACATTAACAGCACAATATTTACATAATGGGACATTTATAGATTTGGTAGAAATAGTTTTAGAATTTAGTTCTAGAATGGTAAACATGAAAGAAAGGAAAATAATAAAAACAAATTACTAATCTCTAGGATGGAGAATCCAAAATAAGATTAATAATTTAAGGAGTTATAAAGTGAAAAAATGTATAACAGCTTAAAAATTAAGTATTCTTGTTTCAACTAGGTTGTACCAGAAAAACATAATGTTAACCAACTAATATTTATGACCAATGTTGACTACAGGAAGAAAAACAAAACAAGAAAATGGGGTTTTGTGAGTGGTTCACTGGCTTTATAACTGTTATAAAAATACAGGAAATATAGGTTTGACATAAACCAAGAGCCAAAATTTTTTTCATTTTTAAATATAATTTATTGATTATGCTATTACAGTTGTCCCATTCCCCCCCCCTTTATTCCCTTCTGCCCTGCACACCCTCTCCCATCCACATTTCCCCTTTTTAGTTCATGTCCATGGTTCATACATATAGGTTCTTTGGCTTCTACATTTCCTATACTATTCTTATTCTCCCCCTGTCTATTTTCCACCTACCATTTATGCTACTTATTCTCTCTGTACCTTTTCCCCCTCTCTCGCCCTTCCACTCCCCCACTGAAAACCCTCCATGTGATGTTCATTTCTGTGATTCTGTTCCTGTTCTAGTAGTTTGCTTTGTTTATTTTTGTTTTTGTTTTAGGCATGGTTAATAACTGTGAGTTTGTTGTCATTTTACTGTTCATATTTTTTTATATTTTTCTTAGATAAGACCCTTTAACATTTCATGTAATAATAGCTTGGTGATGATGAACTCCTTCAACTTGACCTTACCTGGGAAGTGCTTCATCTGCCCTTCCATTCTAAAGGAAAGCTTTGCTAGATAGAGCAATCTTGGATGCAGGTCCTTGCCTTTCATGACTTGGAATACTTCTTTCCAGCCCCTCCTTGCCTGTAAGATTTCTTCTGAGAAATCAGCTGACAGTGTGATGAGCACTCCTTTGTAGGTGACTGTCTTCTTTTCCCTTGCTGCTTTTAAGATTCTCTTCTTATCTTTCATCTTGGTTAATGAAATTATGATGTGCCTTGGTGTGTTCCTCATTGGGTCCAACTTCTTTGGGACTCTCTGGGCTTCCTGGACTTCCTGGAAGTCTAATTCCTTCACCAGATTGGGGAAGTTTTCCTTCATTATTTGTTCAAATAAGTTTTCAATTTCTTGCTCTTCCTCTTCTCCTACTGGTACCCCTATGATCTGGATATTTGAATGTTTAAAGATGTCCTAGAGGTTCCTAAGCCTCTCCTCATTTTTTAAAAATTCTTATTTCTTTATTCTGTTCTGGTTGAATATTTCCTTCTTCTTTCTGGTCTACACTCTTGATTTGAATCCCAGTTTATTTCCCATCACTATTGGTTCCCTGTACATTTTCCTTTATTTCACTTTTGATGGCTTTCACTTTTTCCTCTATTTTGTGACCATATTCAGCCAATTCTGTGAGCATCCTAATTACCAGTGTTTTCAATTCTGCATCTGATAGGTTGGCTATCTCATCATCACTTAGTTGTACTTTTTTCTGGAGCTTTGATCTGTTCTTTCATTTGGGCCTTTTTTTTTTTTTTTTTTGGCTCAGCACACCTGTTCCATAGTAAAGGGCAGATCCTTTGATGTTCATCAGGGTGGGCCAACTCATGTTGCTGTGTTGTGATGCTGTATGTGGTGGAGGGGTCCGAGAGGGAACAGTGCCACTTGCTCTGCTCTCTGCCAGCTTTCAGTCACTTCCGCCTCTACCCACAATCAAATTGTTCCTATCTGGTGCTGATTCCCAGGTGGGTGGTTTTGTGTACAGCCTAGGACCCTGTGGTTCTCTCCAATGAAGTCTATTTTGAGCCTGGGATTTTCTCCTGCTGCCACAATTCCCACAGCCAGAGGTTTTGAGGCTTTATTTCCCTGCTCTGGGACCCTGAGTTGCATGGTCTGTCTTGCTCCCCAGTTGTTCTTCCTGGTTTATCTATACACAAATGTGGGACCACCCAATCTGCCAGCCACCACCTTGCCCACCCAGTCCTCTAGCCACTGCCTTGCTATGCATCCTCTCTGCCTCAGCTTCCCATGTCCATCCCTCCTACCAGTCTGGATGAATGTTTCTTCTTAATTCCTTGGTTGGTGGACTTCTATACAGTTCAATTTTCTGGTATTGTGGTTGTTTTCTGTTTTTAAATTTGTTATTGTCCTTATTTTGTTGTGTGAGTAGGCAAAGTGTATCTACCTATGCCTCCATCTTGGCTAGAAGTCGATTTTTTAGTTCCAACATTTTTAGTCTTCATCTTGGATAATAAGTGATACTGATGTAGATGCTCCATAGCTACCCAGGTTCACTTGAAGAGCTAAGTTGGTGGTAGAGCATGTCTATTTCCAGAGACTTCCGCAGAAGCAATAACAAATGGACATTGTCTCTGATAAGCCAAAGAACAGGAACAAAAAGAAGGAGGAAAAATCACATTACAGAGCAATCTGAGAATAAAAATGATGTGTAGAGAGAGCCTAACCTTCTTTATTTAACAAATATTTATTGAGAACCAAGTCTTATTATTGCTCTTAGACATCCCTCATATCTTAGTTTAGATATCATTTCCTTCTGGAAGACTTCCTGGATCACAAGCCACGTGTCCCTCTTTTGTTCCCATGACAGCTCTGAATGTGTTGAATAATGGCTGTTCAAATGATTGGATAACTGTAGGAAGACAGGACATGCATTCAGGACAGGGCATGGCACCATAATGCATTAAATAAATGTTTGCTGAATGATTGAAAGAATGAATGCTATGTTCCAGACATCTGGCTAGGTAGTAAAAATAAAAATGTGTATTAAATCAAATCCTTGTCCCTAGTAGCTCATAGCCAGTATGAGGAATGTCTTGAGAATCATATCTTCTAAACACGTCCAGCTGATAACCTAAGATGGGGTGACATGAGACGACAGGGAAGGCTGGGAGACAATGAGAAGATAGGTAGGAGTTTTTATTTTCAGTTCTGCTCCTAACAGCTCATAGTCTCAGTTTCTCCATTTGCAAGCTTAGGGTTTCCTGAGTCCTCTCTATGTGCTGAGTCCTGCCCTCAGGGAGGAGCAGAAGAATTTTTATGTGGACTTAGCTTTAGTTGCTGGAGAAAACAGAGCCAGGAGCAATTCTAAAATCATCTTGATTTCCCAGCACTCTGCTATGTAGTGATCAGAAGCCATTGAAGGCATAACTCCTGATCTTAAGAAATGTGCTCTTTCAAGACTGTTACTTCTGGTGTAAGAAAATAATCTTTTTATTCAACCTCTTCTAAATTTAGAATCAAGGATACACATGGTTAGGGCATATGAGATAGGAAAACATTTAACCCAATGAGACATGGCTGGTGTCTGTCTGTCTAATATCTATCTAGCCTTTGGACTTAGTATTGCCATGCTTTTATTTGGGATGGGAATTGACCTGCTGAAGTACTGTATTTCCCAATGTTCCTGGCAGAGAAGAGTGGAAGTGAGATTGAAGTGTGTGTTAGGTTAAGGTATGGCAAACTCGTTTGTCCCTTATTTTTCATGTTTCTGTAGATGCTGAGCTCTGGCTGGACTTGAATTCACCCATCCAATTCTTATGACTAGTAAGTGATGAGCTATTATCATCCTCTTACCCACAGAGAAACTCATTACCATAGGTGTTAATTGCCAAAGGTTTCAAAGCTAAAAAGAGGCTGACCCAAGATTTTTATTTAGATTTCTGATCCCAGATCCTGGTCTCCTAACTACCACACTGTACTGGGCTCAACCCAGTGTAGAGCTGCACCTTGGAGGACCAGGAGCATTTGAACAGGCATGTGTGCTTTCCCGGGAGATGGAGCAAACACATTCCTGTCTGTATGGGCAGAAGAAATAGCAGCACATATGGGAAAGGTGGTCCATAGAAACAATTGGCTGCTGCAGGACAGGACAGAGAGGAGGCAAAGATCACCCAGGAGAACATTCATGCACATTGTCCAGCAGCCCATCCAAGGGGCCCATGATTCTCTGAAGTGCCTGTGAAAGTTCACTGTAAACGAGGTGATTTCAAAGATTTCAAAGACAGCATACACTGTCCCCAGAGGCACAACAATATTTGCTCTTTCTGTTCCTGTCTCCTTGTTTTTTACATGGGTACACTAATACACACGTGTACCACACACATGCGCTTACACATTTGCAAATATATGTAACTTTTTTAAATCTTTTTTAAAGATTTTATTATTTAATTTTAGAGAGGGAAGGGAGGGAGAAAGAGAGAGAGAGAGAAACATCAATGTGCGGTTGCTGGGGGCCGTGGCCTCCAACCCAGGCATGTGCCCTGACTGGGAATCAAACCTGCGATATTTTGGTTCGCAGCCACACTCAATCCACTGAGCTATGCCAGGCAGTGCTAAATATATGTAACTTTGAGAATATTTTTGAAAATTAAAATTTGCCGATGCAAGTATAGTAAAATGCACATGGGAATTACTGCCAGCAGATACATTCCTGATTTGAAAAACATTGGTTTCAAAAAATTTCCCATGAAGATCTACAAAATTATATCTATGACCTTTCCAAGGTGTGATAATAGTTGCATGGTAGCATATTTCCACTTTTGCAATGACACAGGCAGTATAGCCCTGTGGTTAGCAGGGCAGGCCTTGGGTTCTGTCAGAACCAGATTAAATTCAGACTCTACCATTTACTGTCTGTGAGCCCTTGTGCAACCCTAGCCTTAGGCTTCTCAACTATGAAATGGTGATGATAGTGAAATAGTTGCCTCTTCTAGCTGGTGTGTGGAATAAGGCCATGAATTATGTAATAAATCACGCAGCACAGGGCTTGTCCTCAGCCTGTGTACGTTAAGGCACTGGGAACCTGGAGGGTTGGGCCCTAGAGGCTGTAACTTGGATTACTTGTCATGTTCTCCTGTGTTGTGGGTCTCCAATTATGACTGTTACTTGGAACAGAACCAACAGTCTAAGGGAGAGACTTAGTGGCTACTTAAAGTAATTTATTCATTCAATAAGCATTTATTTAGCATCCACTGTGTTTCAGATACTGTCTACATGTGTGCCACTATTTTCACAAGAAAAATACAAAAGATCATCAGAATTAGAGGAGAGACTCTAAAAAAAATGCATTTCTCATCTCTTCCTTGGTGCTGCCATGGACCATGCTCCACTCTGCCATGGCCAGCCATCAGCTGCTAGGGCTTCTTTGCTTTGCCCCATCCCCTGCAAAGATACTAGAGTGCCCTCCTGCATGCTGCCCTTCTTCTTTAACAAAATAAGAATTGATCTCATCAACTCATTCATGCTAAAGTATAAACAATTAGTAAATCCAAAGTGTTAGCCTTTAAACTGCAGATGAAACTCTGAGCTAGAATGAAACTGCAAAGGTGTAATTTCAGGGATCAGTTGGAAGTACAGAGGGCACTGGTAAAAAACGGTACAGTCTAGAATAACCACCCCAACCCCAGGGTATTTCACCTTTGCTAAGGCTTGCATTGCCTTTTGCCTCTGTGCTTGTATTGAAGAGGCTATTCACTCCCCACTGTGGGTGTGAGTGAAGGAGTGGTGGAGACTTGGCTTTGCTCTGTTTATTTTGAACTCAGCCAGATATATCTTCCATTTACATTATGACACTGTTTGTTATATTTATTATTTTTAGGTGGTAGAGAATTTGGTAATGCCACTGGAGTGTTGCCTTTCGGTTTTGTTCTAACTTGTAAATGTTATCTAGTTCTATTCTGTTTTCTACCTTATGTAATACAAATTCAGAATCTACATTATCTGAAATATTAATCAGGTTGCAAAATTCTTCGCTTTCCCATGTGAAAGTAAAGGGAAAGACTGGGTTTGGCAATGGATAATCATTGTATGCATTTATTTAGATAGGATTGTTTTCTTCTCACGTGTTGTTCTCCCCTTCCCTCCTCTTCCCCTCTTCTTCCCCCTTCTCTTTTATTCTCCAATTTTCTTTTACTTGTCTAGTCCCAGAACCTTCTATAATGTATTATTGGGGAGCAGACTTGACATTCAAGGCAGGAAGAAAAAGCTCTACATACTTTTCATTCCATGCTTTGCCCTGATACCTGTACCTTCCATTTTCTGGTGGCGATTTCTCCTTCATTGGTAAACTGGAGATTTGAGATTCCTGGTCCCTGTGCTCTGCTGGCCAGTGGCCTGAATGATGAGATCTCATACAATAGATGGGATATTGATGCATTTCAAGTGTTGACCATGATCCCATAATTGAATATGCTGATAGTCTTCCATGTTATCCAAGAAGACTTTATGAAATGGGAAAGTGCTGAAGACACCTGGAAGTAGCACTTTGTGTCATGATGGGCTTGGCAGGCTTTAGACAGATCTCCAGATGGGTCAAAGATCCTGAACATTGATGGTGACCTGGGGTTGGGGTATGGCTGAACAGGAACCCAAGACAAGTACTCTGCTATTTCAGTGTCACCTAAGGAAAAGATAAGTCTATTTTCACATCTTGGACTTTGGCATGTAGATGTCAGCTGTTACAAACTTACTTATAGCTCATTATGAGAATTAGTGTACCTGGATTAAATAAATCAACAGGACAAACTCCTACAGACACCTTATGATTGCTTTTTATACTATGGAAAGAAGTTTGTTATTGCAGGTGAAAGCAGAGATATTTTCTTAGCCAGACTTCCAAAGTAGTTTTTACAATTTTTATTTCTTTTGGATATAAAACCCTTTAAAGTTAAAATAAATAGAAATGAAAAGACAGAAAACAAACAATAAAACTAAAATCATTTGTTTGAATGTAGTAAGTCTTGTGACTCTTTAAGAGAAAGGAGATGAAAAGAAAGTTTCTTTTAGTCCTATTGAGAGGTGGGCTGTTCATGCTTGTTTAAAATTTCCCCTTTGTTTATTTTCTTCATTCAAAGTAGAACAACTTCTAGTAATATGAAAATGCATATCTTCAATTTATTAATTTCATTTTAAGTGGAGGCAGAAGTTGTTACAAAGGAGAAATGGAATGGTTCAGCTTTCACTCATTTGCTTTTGGGGGTACAGTTTTACTTAGTTTATGAAATATAAACCCAGCCAATTACACACACAAACAAAGAAAAATAGTAGTATTAAATGACATTGTATCTTATTATGCAATGAAGCCATCTTCAGCCAGCTGTTAAACAATCAAGCTTTGTGTGTATGTGTGTGTATATGTGCTGTCTGATACATATATCCACAAAATATGCATGGTAATATGAACAAAATGGAGAAAAATAAAAAAAGACAGTTAATACTGTCAGGCAGTTCACAACCTCCTTTGAGCATTTTAACGCTAATATTCATACAAAGAGAGAAAATATTAAAACCACGTAGTACAGAACCAACTCCTTTTTTGAAGTGTATGGAGTATAGATGGTATCACTAGATTAGACAACATGTCTTTGTAAAACCAAACTAAACCATCTGCTTAAGACCAGTGCACAGGGAGGCATGATTGGGGTTTGTATCTGCGTTCAATGACTATTCAGTGTACTGATTTCCTATTGTCCCAATTTCTAGTAATGGCTGTGCCCAGCCTCAAGACAGATGACAAAAGAGATGCTTATTTGTGTACCATCAGTGTGGTTAGGACAATCTGGGGCAAGACAGGAAAGCAGTTGATCAGAGGCTTAGCAAAAATTTGGGTAGTCTCTCCTGGTGAGTATTGGGTAAGATAAGACCACTAGGCTGCCTTATTCATTGTTTGGGTATTTGGCCTCCGAGGCAATATGCTCCAGTGGTCTCCCAGGAGAGCCTACCACTGATCGCTGAATGGTGAAAAACACCATTCCAGTTTCCCTTCTGTTACTTAAGGGTATGGGGTCAGCAATGGGTTAGACAATTTTTTTTTAAGTTACACTGAAGATCACAACCACATCTACAGTGGTCTGAATTGGCTGTTTTGACAGCTGTTTCTCAAACCTGCATTTTGGCAGCAGAGGTCCAAATGTTTAGGTTGAAAACTGCTCCTCATTTTGAAATTAGTTCATACTGGATCAAATTGTGAGGTCCAGTCAGGGTCAAAAACATGTTGCTGATACACATAGTAATAAATGCATGTGGTTGGAGTATTAACAGCTGGTAAGAGCATGGACTTTGTGGTGTGATGGGCCTGATTTCAAATCTTTAGCTATGCAACCTGGGCTGATTATCCAATCTCTCAAAAACCTCGCTTTCTCATTTTTGAAATGGCAACAACAGCAATGTGGATCTCATATGATTGTTGAGAGGATTGGAAGAGGTGACACATAAAGCTCTGTACATGGTGCCTGGAGCCTAGTGAGTGTTACTAAACACGTGTTTAGTGGTATTAGTTGGGCAGCCTTTGAGATAAGTCGACCAGACATGTTTCTCTTGGTACTAGCCTGTGCCAGCACCCAACTCTGAGAGCTGATTGCAACTCTTTCCATTTGTCTTGAAATCACCTATTCGAAATCACTAATTTTGCATGCTAAGGTTGTAGGCTATAAAGCAACAGAGACCAACTTTAATTTAAGTAGAAAGCATAGAGCTGGTCTGGTAAAGACAGTGCAGATTGCTTTGTGGACACCATTGACACTACCCTGAAAATGGCCACTAGAACTACTACTTGTGTCCCCTGTAAAATGCAGACTGGCCTCCTCTTTGGCCCACTGGAACAAGAATAGATTCCTAGAGGACCATTCTTGTCACCAAGAGCTTCAGCTATAAACATGGGTGGATAGATGAGTTGGTTTTGCATCATTGGTACCTCTTGTTTTCACATTTTTTTACTGTTGTTCAAGTACAGTTGTCTCCATTTCCCTCCCGCCACTCCCCCCCCAACCCCAGCCACCCTATTTCCACCCTTGATCTTACCCCCTTTTGGTTTTGTCCATGTGTCCTTTGTACATGTTCCTGAAAAGCCTTCCCTCTTCCCCCCTACCACTATCCCCTCCCACCTCCCCTCTGGTTGCTGTCAGTTTGTCCTTGGGACCTCTTGAAGTTACTCTTTGGGGAAGGATGGGGCTGCTGTTACTCAGGCTGTCTGCACTACTTCCCTCTAGGGACTGCCTGATTCTTGCCACGAGGGTCTAAGTTGATTCCAGCAACTGGAAGCTTTGGCTTAAGAAGAAATGTTTGAAGACTAGATGGCGGCCAGGTTCTGGGTACCTCACATGTTTGATTTTGGTTCACCTACCTGTAAGAGCCTCAGTCTTCCCAGAAGCTCAAAAGGCAGAAACTGGTGGGCCTCCTTGAAAAGGGATCTAATAAACAGAATGAGGGGAAAACAAACTGGAAATAGAAAGTAATGTGCAACAATGTGAATATGGAAGAAGAATCACTGGATGTTGAGAAGACTGGTCAGCCAAAAGAACTGACTCAAAACCACCAGCACCACAGTTGTGTATTCCTGAGCAGGGGTGAGTACTTGGGAGGGCAGCTCAGAGCACCATATTCCTTGTCAGGTGCCTTTTGCATGAAGTCTTTGACTCCTAACCCTGTGTACCAAGGAGGGTTGAAGAAGCTCCTCGCACGCCTACTGGGTGCTCTGAAACTTTTTCTTCTAGTGAAGCTGAACCAATGAAGTCCATGAAAAATCAATACCTCCCTGACTCCAGGTCCTTTGTTTGGAGAGAAAAGAATTACCAATGTCAACTTTCCCAGGTATAACTAGCATGTGTTGATTTGACATTATACAACCTGGTTATTCTTTTGCCTATTCCCAGATCTTAGACTGATACAGGAGGATAGACCCACATAGACATGATACTGAGAAAACCACTAAGACTGTCCCTGTGCATTTCCTACCTCATGAAGGCGGAGGGGGCAAACAGAAGAAAATAACAGCACTTTTACTTACTTTATTCTTATGCTAAAAGTAAGAATAGACTTTTGGCCAAGATGGAGGCATAGATAGATACACTGTGCCTCCTCACACAACCAAAAAAGGACAACAACAAATTTAAAGACAAAAAAACCAGACTGCCAGAAAGTTGAACTGTATGGGAGTCCGACAACCAAGGAGTTGAAGAAGAAACATTCATCCAGTCCACTAGGAGGGGCAGAGACAGGCAGCCAGGGTGGAGGGTACTCAGGGAAGGGCCACAGCTCATGGACTGGGTGGTTGCACTTCTGCATGTGGATAAACTGGGAAGAACAACTGGGGAACAAGGCAGACTGCGCAACCTAGGGTTCCAGTGCAGGGAAATAAAGCTTCAAAACCTCTGACTGAAAAAAACCTGTGGGGGTTAGGATGGAGGGAGAAACTCTCAGCCTCACAGGAGAGTTTGTTGGAGAGACCCACAGGGACCTAGAATGTACACAAACCTACCCACCCAGGAATCAGCACCAGAAGGACCCAATTAGGTTGTGGGTAGTGGGGGAAGTGACTGAAAGTCGTCTGAGAGCAGAGCAAGCGGCCCTGTTCCCTCTCAGACCCTTCCCCCACATACAGCACCACAACACAGGGATGTGCATTGCCCCACCCCAGTGAATACCTGAGGCTCTGCCCATTGCTACATAACAGGCACATAAAGACCAAAAAAAAAAAAAAAGGCCCAAGTGAAGGAACAGATCAAAGCTCCAGAAAAAAAATACAACTAAGTGATGAAGAGATAGACAACCTATCAGATGCAGTTCAAAACACTGGTAATCAGGATTCTCACAGAAATGGTTGAAAATCATTGCAAAATAGAGGAAAAACTGATGGCTATAAAAAGCAAATTAAAGGAAAATGCACAGGAAACCAACAGTGAAGGGAAGGAAACCAGGACTCAAATCAATGGCTTGGACCAGAAGGAAGAAACAAACATTTGACTAGAACAGAATGAAGAAACAAGAATTCAAAAAAATGAGGAGAGTCTTAAGAACCTCTGGGACAACTTTAAATGTTCCAACATCAGAATAATAGGGTACCAGAGGGAAAAGAGGAAGAGCAAGAAGTTGAAAACTTCTTTGAAAAAATAATGAAGGAGAACTTCCCCAATCTGGCAAAGGAAATAGACCTCCGGGAAGTCCAGGAAGCCCAGAGAGTCCCAAAGAAGTTGTACCCAAGGAAGAATACACCAAGGCATATCATAATTATATTGCCCAAGATGAAAGATAAGAAGAGAATCTTAAAAGCAGCAAAAGGAAAGAAGACAGTTACCTACAAAGGAGTTCCGATAAAATTATCAGCTGATTTCTGAAAAGAACCTTGCAGACAATAAAGGGCTGGAAAGAAGTATTCAAAGTCATGAAGGGCAAGGACCTACATCCAAGACTACTCTATCCAGCAAAGCTATCATTTCGAATGAGAGGGTAGATAAAGTGCTTCCCAGATAAGGTCAAGTTAAAGGAGTTCATCATCACCAAGCCTTTACTATATGAAATGTTAAAGGGACTTGTCTAAGGAAAAGAAGAAGATCAAAAACTATGAACAGTAAAATGACAACAAACTCACAACTATCAACAACTGAACCTAAAAACAAAAACAAACTAAGCAAACAATTAGAACAGGAACAGAATCACAGAAATGGAGATCACATGGAGGGTTATCAGTGGGCAGGTTAAAGGGGGAAAATGGAGGTAAAGGTGCAGGGAATAAGAAGCATAAATGGTAAGTACAAAATAGATGGGGTGGGGGGCGGTTAAGAATAGTACAGGAAATGTGGAAGCCAAAGAAGTTATATGTATAACCCATGGATATGAACTAAGGGGGTGGGGAAATGCAGGTGGCGGGATTGCAGGGCAGAGGGGAATAAAGGAGGGAAAATGGGACAACTATAATAGCATAATCAATAAAATATATTTTTTAAAAGTGAGAATAAAATTAAGTTGTCCTAATTTTTCATACACAGGTTGGCCCATTACCCTCCTTTGGTCTGTGCATCAGGAGCTCAGGTCTCAAGTGACCTGTTAAAGGCACAGCCCAACAGGACTTGCATGTGCAGTGGCACAGCCTCTCTCCATCTCCCCTTGCAGCCCATTGCAGCCCGGCAGTTTGCATGGTAACAAAGAACTTCAGATGGGAAATATTTACAAAACTTTGTAATGAGATTGTCAGTTAACATGATGGTCTTCTGTACCACCCTAAGATTTACTATTATCTTATGGTAAAGTTGTCTAATATTAAAATAACTAGTATTTATATCTTATTAATAAAATGCATCATGTTTCAGAAATTTTATCTTATTCTGTCATAACAAGTCCATGTTAGTTGAAAGTTACTTAGCAGATTTTAGTTGCCATTTTTTTTTGTTTGGTGGGGAGGAGGGAAGCAATCTCTTGGATAAACAAGGCTCAAAAAATAAGTAATAACAGTTGTTTATTTATTATATTACTCTCAAAAGCAAAGGTGACTTAAAAAACAAATGAGGAAAAAAACTGGTTTTCAGAAGAGCCCCTTGATATCAAAAAGGTTGAAAATAGGTATGTGCTATTATTTTGATCACCATATGATTTCGTTACTAAAATAATATAAAAGCCCTTATATCTCTACTCATAAAATACTTGGAAAGAAAATTTTCTAAAGTTTCCAATTTAATGCCCAAAGAGTAAAGTGCAAAGCTTTCTGATTAGTTTGCAAAGAAACAGAACAGTACAAAATCTTGATTGACATGAGGAAATAGACATTATTTAGCCAATTTCAATGAAAACCTTGATAAAATTTGTGAATAGGATTGAAAAATGAGTGTCATGATTTAGAACACTCAACCAATACAAGGTTTCTTTCATTTGGAGCTAGTTATTTTGAGTATACATAGTTATCATAGCCAAGAATCAATTTAAACATTTAAATCTCTTTATCACAAAGTACTGAAGCAAGATTGCAAAGATTTTTAAAGAAGCACAGTCATAAAGCAAAAAAGATTTTGTACCATTATTAATAAATATTGTTTAGCTTATCCTTATTTAATGCTTTTAAAAATCATAGTCTTTATGTATGTTTATTAAGGACATAGCAGAGTGACTTTTTTAAACTGAAAGGGGTATATAATAAAAAATTTTTGGAGATCTCAGCTCCAGATGTTTCATAAAAGTGGAAGAAATTGGATCCCTTCCTATAGATGAGACAAGTGGAAAATGATCTTTCCTGCATTGGTTAGAAGCTGCTTTTATGACCCATATTAGGCAAAACCAAAAACTTCAAGGGGATTACTGAACTTTGCTAATTTTGTTTCTCAATTAAAAGTTAAGCACAAACTTTAGAGTATTAACTTGAGAAAGCATGTATAGTTTTACATGTTGAACTATTTTGTAAGCATATTGACTACTAAATATTTTTATTTCATTTTTTCATTTATATTTATTTAGCATTCAATTTATAGCTCTGTAAGGGGAGAAATTTATTGGGAAAAAGAAAAATACATTTTTCCCAATTTCAAAGATTCTGCTTTGCCACAGAGATAGCAAAATATGCATGCACATGCACACACACACAAACCCCTACCAGTACTGTCTTTGACGGTAAGAAGTACCAAATTTAACTAAGTTTTTAAAAATGACATGGGCTAGAAAAAAAAGGCAAGGACATCTGAAAAGTAATTTTATTTTTGTTTAACCTTAAACTTGTCAATCGCTTCTTTCTTTGAACTGCTTTATCTTGTTTGATAACCAGCTACACTCATTTTGGAATTTATAACCATACAACTAAGATGTTTTGAATAAAAGCCTATCCATATGCCAGATAAACTTTAGAAACTCTTATTATCTCTTCTTTTACAGAAACTATCTCTCTATCCTGATGTAGTTTGATCAAGGGCCAGACAGCTAACTTCCTTAAATGAGTCAAAATTTTAAAAGTTTCCCAAATGTCACTGTGAATAAGAAATCTTTCTTTCTAGCCCTGGCTGGCATAGCTCAGTGGATTGAGCACGGGCTGCGAACCAAACTATCGCATGTTCGATTCCCAGCCAGGGCACATGCCAGGGTTGCAGGCCACAGCACCCAGCAACCACACATTGATGTTTCTCTGTCTCTCCCTTTCTCCCTCCCTTCCGTCTCTAAAAATAAAGTATAAATAAATCTTAGAAAAAAGAAATCTTTCTTTCTAATACAAAATTAATTTCCACAACTGTACAATGAATTGTAATTTAATAGTTTTTCTCTTACTACTTCACTTCAAATAGTGATCTACACATTTGTTTAAGCAATAAGTTTTTTTCTGGTTTCTTCAGAATAAAAAATATCAAATGTGTTAGAGATATTACTAAAAATATTTCACCTGTCAAATCTATAGCCTGTGCATTGAAACATATAGAAATTTTTCCAATTTTCAAATCTTATAGAACCTCTATTTTATAAAATATTATCTTTGAAATAATTTGAGTGAATCCTTTAACAAAAACTGATTTGTAAGTCCCTGTTACCATAATCATCAGTTTTAACAAGTCTCATAAATATGTTCTACATCAGTTTTCTTGATTATTAAATGTCAATAATATGGAAATATTTTTGATATAACAGAACACTTAATTACATCAGTTTCCCTTCAACACACAAGTCATTTGAAAATGAATATTTTGTCCTTTTCCATTGATTGGCAGGAGTCTCTTCCACTAAAGGCTAACATAGTTTTCATTGAATCATTTTTCTCACCAAACTTAGTTTTTTTCAGCCTGAAGAACCACCCCTTCTATTTGGCCACCCTGAAGTTGGTCTTCTAATTTTTTAACATCTGGTTCCACTTTAACCATATCCAGCTTCTAATTTGTAATCTGTTCTGTGTATTTTCTATATGGTGCATTTTTAGGGATTTACTCAAAAATATCAATAATTTTTGTGTACAATATTCTTAGCCTCTTGTGAAGACTCTCACATACTGCCAATCCCACAAGGCTAGTAGTCCTCTTTAGCAACTCTGCTATGACAGTACCCCTAAATATTTGTAACTATTACCTAAATAAGGGAGGATTAAAATTAAATGATAGCAGCAGATTAAAAATGATAATACAGAATTTGTTGACCAATTGAATATAGTAAAAAACTCCAGCCTGCTTAATTTCTATTTTCTTCAAAGACTTAATTTTAGTTTCTAATTTTGATATATTTTATATAAAGGATTATTAAGCAATATTATATATTCTTAAAATGGTTCATATAAATAGTATGCTTTAAAGTGGGAGTTTGTCAGTAGATGAGTGATAAAAAAGCTGTGGTATATTTACACAATGGAATGCTATTCAGCTATAAAAAATAAGAAAATCTTACCTATTGTGGCAGCATGGATGGACCTGGAGAGCATTATGCTAAGTGAAATAAGCCAGTCAGAGAAAGACAAGTACCATATGATGTAACTCATATGTGGAATCCAATTAACAAAAATGAACTAGTAAACAAAATGTTGACAGACTCATGAATAGAGAGCAGGCTGATAGCTGTTGGGGGTGGGGGTGGCTGGCTGGGGTGGGTTGTGAGTTTGTGCGAAAAAGAGAAAAAACTCATAGACATGGACCACAGTGTGGTGATTGCTGGGGGTAGAAGGGGGTGGAGGGAGGTGGGTATATGGGGAATTAGAGGTAATGGATGGAGACTTGAGTTGGGGTGGTGAACACATGATATAGTGTACAGACAATGTGTTGTAGAACAGTGCACCTGAAACCTGTATAATTTTGTTAATCAGTGTCACCCCAATAAATTCAATAAAAAGGAAAAAAATAAAGTGGAGATTGGGGGAATGTTTATGCTACATCAATTTTATCACAAAGATTTATATAGTCTACTTGTTCAGTGAAATCTAGTTATTTTAAGTTAGCTTTTTATGATTAATATTTTACTTGATTTTAATCACAGATTCCTATGGAGCTAGTAATACAGCAGCATTTGGATTTTCAGTGTATTTACCTGCTTACTTTTGACCCATCAAGCTATTGTCATTACCAACTAGTTTCTTATTAATCATTACTCAACCTATGTTTATGCTCTTTTCACATCATGTCTCTAAATATAGCCAAACTGGATAACCCTGAACTATTTGGTCTGTTCACTCCTAGGCACAAAGTTATGTAAAAAAGGGCAAGGTAGTATCTGTTAGGAATATATAATAATTACTGAACAATTTAAAATATCCAATCTATTGAGCATTTATAATGAACCAAATACTGTTTTAGTAATGATCAAATAAATGAATAAGTGAAATTGATACATCATAAATAGAGGGATTTTTTTTTGCTGAATTGTACTGTGGGTAATTACATGATTACATATGGGTTTATTTTGTATCTATTCAGCAATATGGGATGACTAAGCTACTTCAACAACTATGATCAGTGAAGATGGTTAAACTGAACAAATTCCAAACAAAATCTCAAACTTTGTTATTAATGGCTTTAAGATAATTTTTTAATGAATTTTCCAAGTTATTGCCTTAGAAACTTTCTACTTAATCCAAATTTTGACCCTAAATTTTCCCAGTACTTCAGAAATGCAGGGCCCTGGCATAGGATTTGCTTCCTAATGAATATTGGGGAAATTTTGCCCCAATTGCTTCCAGATGTCTTCCTGACCTATACCAGCAACTCTAGAACATATGCACTTGTTTGGGGGAGGATGTAATCTTTGAAAATCAGAATCTGTTTGTTTTAAATCTTCAATGTATGAAACTGAACTATTAAAACTTGAACATTTGATGTGGTTCAACTTGCATTGCCTCTTCTTATGTATTTGATGAATGTTAATGAGTTGTTTTAGGTTTCCTTCTAATGATTTACTTTAAGAAATCTTCCAAAATGTATACTCTTTCAAGACAATATCATATAAAATATACATTTGAAATGTTACATGTGGTTTGCTGAAAACAATTATGTTTCTTCACTGAAAAGTTTTTTTCTTTTTTATTATAGTTTCTCTGGCTCTTAAATTGTCAAATAAAAATGCTGGTAAAAAAAGTTAAATTATATTCACATGAACATAACAAGTTGTCTCAGAAGGCATAACTGTTTGTTTGACCACAACATATAAATATCAATATACATATGTGTGTGTTTAGAGCTATATCTTCAGACACAAAATGGCACCATAAACTTTGAAAATTAAGTCTATTTTAAAAAACAAAAAGAAAAAAACTATAAATGAGAAGAAAGTTTTGAAACATATCTGCAAACCATGTGAAATGCATTTAGGTTTTTCAAAGAGAATTGAAAGCTTTCAATTTCAACAGAAGTAAATTGCTGTCATTATTAATAGCAGACATGTGGTGATGTTTTAAATGGGACCAAAAGTGTGGGTTCTTTCCAGTACAAAGACAGTGCAAACTCAGAGGCTATGAAATATTCAATGTCAATTTTTAGTCCCCCGGAGTTTTTTATACCTAAAAATTCAGTGAGCGGCCTTAGAGCTCAAGGGATAAGAAAAGTAGTGATCCTCTGAGTAGGAAAAGAATGTTTATCATAATGATTAAATGAGAGTACCCAAGATTGGTGGCTTTTAATGAGAATTAGGGCAAAATTCACTCATACAGACACTTGAAGGCAGCATGTGAACACTTGCTCCTTTGTCATGCTCTGACTTTCTTTATCCTAGGATTACACACTTCTCTATAAAAGGGTTTGACTTAGGAAACTAAATATAATTTAATAAGTCTGTTCCCTTAGTAAAAGAATTACTAGAACTACCAAGGATTTGCTAACATAGACTGATATTACCTGGAAAGCGGCAGAAAGTGCAATGCTGCCTTCAAAGAACTTGTAGTCAGATGGACAGGTAGATAAATCAGCAAATAACTGCAATTTAGTGTCATGAGCCTCATGGTTATATATAGCAGGGAACTGGCCAGGCTGCTTTGGGGAGGGGCTATTGCTCAGGAAGGTTTCCTGGAGCAGTTCTTCTCACCCTTCATGAACATCAGAATATCCTGGAAGGCTTGTTAAAACAGGGTGCTAGACTCCACCACAGAGTTTCTGATTCAGTATGTCTGAGGTGGTGCCCTAAGAGTTACATTTCTCACTAGTTTACAGGGAATGCTGGTTGAGAGCCCACCCTTTGAGAACCACTGTCCCAGAGAATGGGAGGCTCAGCTGGGTTCTTTAGGAAAAGAAAAAAGGACAATTCTAGGCTTACCAAAGGTAAAGGCCCAATATGGGGGCTTTGGAGGATTATAAATAGCATGTAGGGCTTTAGAGAAGGGCCCCCAGTAAAGACACCAGTTGTCCCAGTTTGCCTGGGACTGGGAGCTTTCCTGGAACTCAGAACTAAAACCAGGACAAACACCAGAACAGTCCTGGGCAAATGGGATGGTTGATCACCTGGGAATGCCAGGTGGGTGAGACCAGAGAGATGGGCATAATTCACATGCTGATGTGATCCCTGGGCCACATCAAAGGGCTTGAACTCTAACCAGGAAACCACAGAAAGCCATAACGGGGCTTCAGCAGGGGAGAATCATATTAAGGTTTATGTTTTAGGAAAATCATTTCAAAGTCATGGGGTTGAGAGAAGAAGGTGAAACTCAGGCAGGGAGGAAGCTGCTATGGTGAATTCAGTGAGAGACAGCATGACCTGAGGCTAGGTGTTTGTGGTGTGATGGAGTGTGATGGGGAAGAGAAAATGATGTAAAATATGCTAAGAGACAGAATCCACAGGACTTGCTGACTCACTGAAGAATCCAAGCATTGAAGATTGTAGGATGACTCCCAGGTCCGTGGTTTGGGGTTGAGTGGGTGGTGATGACAAACAGTGCATCATTTCATACATGAGGAAACTGGGGCTTTGACAGTTTAAATGACTGGTCAAGGCTAGACTGTAAACTAGTGAAAGAGCTGTAATGAAACATTTCCTGACAGTACTCATTTTACCTCTTTCATGTATGAATAATATTAATCTAGTGTTTTTTTTACATCCTCATAGCTATTAAGTAGGAATAGTGTTTGTATAGTGGTCTTTACTTACAGGGACCATGAGGACAGGAATGATAATGAGAAAGTGTTTTCAGCAGCTGAGTTCAGAACATCTCTTTGGTCCTGGACTTCCTTTAAGGGAGACATCTTGCCTTTTTTCAGAGGGCAAACACAGTTTATTATGTTTCATTCATGGCTTTTTACTCCTATTCTGACTCTGTGCATGCCTGTTTTTTTCTAGTCTTTGTTCTGTTTCTCATTGGTGAGGTAGTGTGCATATATGGCTTTTGTCAGTCTCTGGGTTTACACTAAAGTGACTAATGTTGGTTTTTAAATGAATTTCTATTGCTCAAAATTAATCCTATCTCCATTTTTAGCCCACTGTGTAATAGTGCTTCCAAACACAATCTCTGTGAACCATGTTGACACAGTGGGAGTGTTCCCAGGCTGCCCGAGGAGCACCTCCTTAACATCACTTCTGGTTGGAAATAAATCCTAGGTTTCAGCATAAGGCAGCTAGCTTAATAAGAGCTCTGTGCAATTTCTCTACTACCACTGTGCAAACAGGGGCCAGGCAGGCTTTCTACCTTTGGCTACGGTCAACCAGTTCAAAATTCAGAAACATGTGAGGGTCCTAGACATGGTTGTGTGTACATAGTGACCAGCAAAGATATATCCCTTTCTTCTGATCAAAAGGAAACCAGCTGCATGCTACCTGAAGGTACCTTTCCTAGTCGCTCTTAGGCATCTTTGCCTTCACTTCTTAGAAATGGTATATCCTACAGTTTCAAGAGGGACAAGATTAGCTAGAGATAGGTGTGAAGACTGTGATATTTATCTTTGGGGCTTCATTACCTATGGCCTCTCTCTCTACACAAACCCCTTTTTTCAAGTTCACACTGTGCCTCACTGCTGGTGGAGACTCAAATGTCTCTTGCTGCTCCCAGGCTACTTATGGGACTCCGTCCAAGTTAGCCCATCTCAGACTATGTCTAATATATGTTTTATCAATACATATCTAAGAATTGTCAAGCTGAGCCTTTAATGTGAGCCTGGGTCCTCCCAAAGAGTCCTTCCAAGTGACTCTTGCCAAAAGGAAATTATTTTCTGTGTCTCTGTCTGAAACTTATTGTTTCATCCTATCTGTCCCTTGGTTCATAATTGACTTTGGTTCTCAAGCTGACATCTTTTTCTACTATATTCAGTCTTTGGGGATCTCTAGATTGCAAATACCTGTTCCTTGGCCAATCTAGCTCCTGTCCACCATCATTGCTTTCTTCCATCTTCCTTCTCCCAGGGTTCCAGTCCCCCAGGCACCTGCTGACAATGGGTATTGCTTTCTGTAGCTCATTTCAGGCAGCCAACACACATCTGTCATCCTTTTGGATCTTTGTCTTTCAGCTACCAGCAGGTTTAAAGGGGATTTCATAAGTGAATTCATGTTGATGTAACCATAGCTGATAATTCAAATGGGATGATAATTTAACATGGGCTGATGTCTTTTTGCATTCTTCAAATCACCCTGTGTAGGCCAGTGTCTTCTCTGCTTGCCTTTAAGGTTAGTTCTGTGCCTCTGGAACTCCTTTTAAACTTGCTATTGGTATGTATAGCCCTCTCCCTTCCCATCCAACAATTTTTTTCACCACTGAGGCTAGTTTATTTTTCTTTAAGAATAACAACTTCATACTTTTTAAAAAAGTGATTCATAATTGTTATGAAAATTCAAGCAATGCAGAAAAATACAAAGAAAGAAAAAATCACTCAACACAAACAATTAAGTACCATTAGTATTATTTTTAAAAAATTTCCATCTTTCTATGAATGTATACAAATAAAAACATAGACAGACTTACAGCACTGTCTTATAAACACAAGACCATGCTGTGAATTAATTAGTTTAATTTTTCTTAAATTTAATAGAAATATGTAAACATAAAAGGATTTTGGGAGTCTGGATCAATGTTTTGCTTTGTTTTCTCTCCAAAAGATTCTTTCCTCAAGAGCTTCTTCCATGATCAATGAAAAAAATCAGGAAAACAGTAAGTGGTAAGAGTCATTAGTTGTTTCAAAGTACATTCCACTATTACACAGAGTAGATTTAGTCTTGTAAAAAATGAGACATTTGAGTAGCTTTACTCTTCTTGTCTCCTCTCCTATGTTCTATTATGATTTTAAGTTTTATAATATGTGTGTTTCATTTTGTAACTATGGATTGTTTAGCCTCAATTTTCCTTGTAAATGATTCCTTACTTACCATTAGTTCTTTTACTAAAGCTATTCCATTCCTTGCTTCTTTATTTTATTACTTTATTCAGTGAGTTTCATTCCTTTTTTTCTATTTTTCTATTTTTTATTGTTGTTCAAGTGTAGTTATATCCATTTCCCCCCACCACCACCCCTTGTCCCACCCATCCCCACCTCCCATCCTTGATCCCACCCACTTTGGCTTTGTCCATGGGTCCTTTATTATGTTCCTTGACAACCCGTCCCCTTCTTTCACCCTTTATCCCCCTCCCCTTCCCCTCTTGTTATTGTCAGTTTGTTCTTTATTTCAATGTCTCTGGTTATATTTTGCTTGCTTGTTTATTTTGTTAAGTTCCACTTATAGGGTGAGATCATATGGTATTTGTCTTTCACTGCCTGCCTTATTTCACTTAGCATAATGTTCTCCAGATCCATCCATGCTGTCAGGAAGGATAGGAGCTCCTTCTTTCTTTCTGCTGCATAGTATTCCGTTGTACAAATGTACCATAGTTTTTGATCCACTCATTTACTGATGGGCACTTAAGTTGCTTCCAGCACTTGGCTATTGTAAATTGTGCTGCTATGAACATTGGGGTGCATAGGTTCCTTTGAATTGGTGTTTTAGGATCCTTAGGGTATAATCCAAGCAGTGGAATTGCTAGGTCAAAGGGCAGTTCCATTTTAGTTTTCTGAGGAAATTCCAGACTGTTTTCCACAGAGGCTGCACCAGTCTGCATTTCCACCAACAGAGTACTAGGGTTCCCTTTTCTTCACATCCTTGCCAGCACCTGTTGTTTATTGATTTGTTTATGATGAACATTTTGACTGGTGTGAAGTGGTATCTCATTGTGGTTTTAATTTGCATCTCTCTGATGACTAATGATGCTAAACATCCTTTCATTGGTCTCTGGGCGCTCTGTATGTCCTCCCTGGAAAAGTGTCTCTTCAGGTCCTTTGCCTATCTTTTAACTGGGTTTTTTGTCTTCCTGTTGTGGAGTCATGTGAGTTTTTTATGTTGGAGATCAAACCCTTGTCTGAGGTATTATTTGCATATACATTTTCCTATAAGTTTGGTTCCCTTTTATTTTGCTGATGTTTTCTTTAGACGTACAGAAGCTTTTTATTTTGACGAGGTCCCATTTGTTTATTCTTTCCATTATGTGCCTTGCTCTAGGGGACATATTAGTAAAAATATTGCTGCATGGAATATCTGTAATTTTCTATGATATGTTCTCCTCTAGGACTTTTATGGTATCACAACTTATATTTAAGTTTTTTATCCATCTTGAGTTTAGTTCTGTGTATGGTATAAGTTGGTGGTCGAGTTTCATTTTCTTGTATGTAGGTGTCCAGTTCTCGCAACACGATTTATTGAAGAGACTATTTTACTCCATTGTATGCTCCTTCCCCATTTATCAAATATTAATTGATTATACAGATATGGACTTATTTCTGGACTATCTATTTTGTTTCATTGATTTATGTGAGTGTTCTTATGCCAGTACCAGACTGTTTTGATTACCATGGACTTATAGTATAGTTTGATGTCAGGTATAGCCATCCCTCCTACTTTGTTCTTTTTCTCAAAATTGCTGCAGCTATGTGGGATCGTTATGTTTCCATATAAATTTTTGAAATGTTTGTTCTATATTCATGAAATATGTCATAGATATTTTAATAGGGATTTCATTGAATCTATAAACAGCTTTGGGTAGTATGGACATTTCAATGATGTTAATTCTTCCAATCCATGAATATGGTATATGCTTCCATTTATTCATGTCTTCCTTAATTTCTTTCTTCAGTGTTGTGTAGTTTTCTGAGTACAGGTCTTTTACATCCTTGGTTAGGTTTATTCCTAGGTACTTTATTTTTCTTGTTGCTATATCAAATGGGATTTGTTTTTACTGATTTCTCTTTCTGACATTTCACATTGCTGTACAAAAACACCTTAAATTTCTGAATATTAACTCTGTATCCCACTCTTTGACACATTCACTTGTTAGGTCGAGTAGTTTTTTGGTGGAGTCTATAGGGTTTTCTATGTACACTATCATGTCAGCTGCAAACAATGGCAGATTTGCTTTCTTCTTTCCAGTTTGGATGCCTGTTATTTCTTTTTCTTGTCTAATTGCTGTGGCTAGAACTTCCAACATTCTGTTGAATAGAAGTGGTGAAAGTGGATATCTTTTTCTTGTTCCTGATTTTGTGAGGAAAGCTTTTAGTGTTCTCCCATTGAATGTGATTTTGGCTGTAGGTTTCTCGTATATGGCCTTTATTATGTTGACTTATGTTCCCTCTACTCCCACTTTGCTGAGTGTTTTTATCATAAATGGGTGCTGTACTTTTTCAAATGCTTTTTTTAGCATCTATTGATATGATCATGTGATTTTTGTCTTTCCTTTTATTTACATGATGCATTATGTTTATTGATTTGCAAATATTGTACCATCCTTGCATCCCTGGGATGAATCCCAGTTGATCATGGTGTATGATCTTTTTAATGTATTGCTGGATGTGGTTTGCCATTATTTTGTAGAGGATTTTAGTATGTATGCTCATCAGCAATATTGGCCTGTAGTTTTCTTCCTTTGTTGTGTCTTTATCTGGTTTTGGGATTAGGATGATACTGGTCTTATAAAAAGAGTTTGAGAATCTCTCTTCCTGGATTTTCTGGAATAGTTTGAGATGGATAGGGGTTAGCTCTTCCTTAAATGTTTTGTAAAATTCTCCTGTGAAACCATCTGGTCTAGGGCTTTTGTATGCTGGGTGTTTTTTTTTTTTAAATTGCTTTGATTTCACCAGCTGTTATTGGTCTGTTGAGGCTTTCTGCTTCTTCTTCATTCAGTTTTGGAAGATTATATTTTTCTAGAAATTTGTCTATTTCAACCAGCTTTTCAAATTTGTTGACATATAGTTGTTCATAGTAATTTGTTACAATCCTTTGTATTTCTGTGATATCGGTTGTAATCTCTCCTTTTTCATTTCTGATTTTTTTTTAATTTGGGTTATTAACTTGTAGATTTTGTTTAACTTTTTAAAGAATCAGCCCCTGGATTTAATGATCCTTTGAATTATTCTTGTAGTCTCTGTCATCTAATTCTGCTGTGATCTTGGTTATTGGATTTCATTCTTAAATGCATGAAAGGAAAACTTCACTGGATATCATATGCCTGGATCACTTTTCCTTAGAATCTTGTAAACATTTCTTCACTACATTCTGGCATTAAATATCAGTCCTCAGTTTCCCCATTTATCCCTTGGTTACATCAATACATAGCTTTTCAAGAAATGACTCAAGGGTAATGCATTTCTTGAGTTCTTTCATGTTTGGGACTTTTTGTTCTTGAATGACATCTTGGTTGGGTGTAACATTCTTGGACCATGCTTTCTTCCCCTTATAACATTATTTTAGTGTGTTGAGGCCAACCAGATATTTCCTAGAAGCTTCTCCATTAAAATGACCAAAGAATTTTTGTTTTGGATTGTTTGTTTGTTTGTTGTTTGTTTTGCCTGGAAGGTTAATAACAACCAAGATAAGCCTCAGTAGTCATTATTTTGTATTAGTTTTCTGGAAATTGTACACCATGATGCTGAGGTTCCCTTCTCCCTGCATTATTTACTTGATGTAGCTTTGAATACTTTCAGTTTTTTATTTATGGACTTTTTTCTTTTAGAACACTAACTTTTTATTTAGATTCACTCTAAATATTTGAAGCCATTCTTTTATATTTGCAATTTATTCTGACCTTAACTATTTTGTTTCTTCCTGCTTCTAATCTGTTTCTTGGTTTTCTCACAATATTACTTCCATGCTCAATTATTTTTTCAGCTCTACAAAGCTATAATCCTCTATCTGTATTTTTTTCAAACCCCATTTTGCCTATTGTTTTATGGAGTTCTATTCAATGTCAGAGCACTGATTTTATGTGCAGAAAGGATTCTTTATGAGTTTTTTAGCTGAAAATGAATATTTTATTAAAATTGCAAATGTTGAAATCTAATTTTAAGACTTCACATTTAACTCACAAATCTTACTATTCTATTTATAAAATTAAATTTAACACAAATAATTAAATTTATAATTTTGAATAATCTTATATGTATTTTTAAAGCTCCATGTACTTTTTTTATGTAGTACTTTGAGTTTTTTAAAAAAATTTTGTTTGTTCTATTACAGTTGTTCTATTTTCCCCCTTTGCCACCCTCCATCCATTCTGCCCCTCTTGCCCACAGTCAGTCCCCTCTCTGTTGTCCATGTCCATGAGTTATTAACACATATTCTTTGCCTACTCCCTACTTCTTCCTTCCACCATTGCTCCCACACTCCTCCCCTCCTACAGCTATAAGTCTGTTACATGTTTCCATGTTTCTAGTTCTGGTTCTATTTTTCTCAGTAGTTTATTTTGTTCATTAGATTTCTGTTATAAGTGAGGTCATGTGGTATTTGTCTTTCACTGACTGGTTTATTTCACTTTGCATAATAGTCTCCAGTTCCATCCATGCTGTTGCAAAAGGTAGGAATTCCTTCTTTCTTTCTGCTGTATAGTATTTCATTGTGTAAATGTACTGCAGTGTTTTAATGCACTCATCTACTGATGGGCATTTGAGCTGTTCCTAAGACTTGACTATTGTAAATATCACTGCTATGAACATAGGAGTGCATCAGTTCTTTTGAGTTGGTGTTTCAGGATTCTTAGCTTCCTATTGAAGCTAAGAATCCCAGCAGTGGAATTGCTGGGTCATAAGGCAGCTTCATTTTTAATTTTTTGAGGAAATTCCATACTGTTTTTCCACAGTGTCTGAATCAGTCTGCATTCCCACCAACAGTGCACTAGGGTTCCCTTTTCTTCACATCCTCCCCTGCACTTGCTGTTTGTTGATTTATTAATGATAGCCAGTCTGATAGGTGATATCTCATTATGGCTTTAGTTTGCATCTCTCTGATGTCTGGTGACACTGAATATTTTTTCATATGTCTATGGACACTCTGTATGTACTCCTTGGGAAAGTGTCTATGCAGGTCCTTTCCTATTTTTTAATCGGTTTGTTTATTTTCCTGATGTTGAGTCATATGAGTTCTGTATATATTTTGGAAATTAACCCCTTGCCTGATATATCATTGGTAAGTATGTTCTCCCTTACAGATGGTTCCCTTTTCATTTTTCTGATGATTTCTTTAGCTGGGTAGAAATTTTTTAATTCAATGTAGTCCCATTTGTTTATTTTTTCCTCTATTTCCCTTGCTCTAGGAAATATATTGGCAAAAATATTGCTTTGTGGGATATCTGAAATTTTACTGCTTATATTTTCTACTAGGACTTTAATGGTATCATGACTTATAAGCCCTTTATCTATTTTGAATTTATTCTGGTGTATGGTGTAAGTTGGTGGTCTAGTTTTATTTATTTATTTATTTTTGCATGTACCAGTCCAGTTCTCCCAACATGATTTACTGAAAAGACTAGTTTTACTCCATTGTATGTTTTTGGCCCATTGGTCTGTTGGGAACTTACCTGCCTGGTTTCAGAAGCTGTAATCCCCGTGGCTAAGGTTGAGTAAAGAACCTTGGGGTCATAAGCCACTAGGAGACAGAGCTTATCTTCCTCATAGGGGCACCACCTCTGCCCCCTTTCACCTCATCCTGCTTGGCCCCGGGCAGATGGCTGGTTAGCCATTGATGGGTAAGATTCCTCAAAGGAGGGATGACCTAAGACAGGCATGGTCTCGAAGGGGCCCTCAGGGAATGACTTGGGGGACTATATAAAAAAGGGGTGATGGACCCTCACCCCTTGGCTTTGACATAGCTTTAGTCCTCATTCTGTCTGCTAGAAATCTCCTAATCTCTTGGCTGCCTTACTTCCCCTGCCTGACTTAAGCCTGAAACAATGCATTAAGCCTGAAGCAATGCTGGAGGTGCGTGTGGCCCTGTGCTGGATAGGGCAAGTTCCCTAGGGTGATCAGGTCCAAGAAAGAATGCATAAAATCCTATGAAACCTACTTTGCTAATACCCTCAATTTAAATGATAAGGGTCCAAACATGAAGTGTGTTTGTTCCCCAGTTTTATGGCCCTTTAACTGTCCGACCCTGACTCAGAATAAACCCTCAGAGTTCTTTGAATGTTATCTATTGTTTAATCATTTCTGCAATGATTGTGGAGCTTTACATACACACCTTGTACTCTTATGCAAATTAAACCCAATAAAAGCCAGTCAAGGCAAGGGTCAGGGTGCTCTCCTCTGGAGAGAATGGCCGTGCCATCCATTTTCCTCCACAGGACTTTGGTGGTCCATGTGATTTTGTCTCCTCTCACCCACAATGCAGCAGACACTGCTGGCTGGTGTCCACATCACTTGTCAAATATTAATTCACTATAGAGACATGGGTTTATTACTGAGCTCTCTGTTTTGTTTCATTCATATATGTGTCTGTTTTTATGCCAGAACCAGACTCTCTTGATTATAGTGGACTTATAGTTTGATATTGGGTATTGTTCTTCTTTCTCAAGGTTGCTGAGGCTATTTGGAGTCTTTTTTGGTTCCATATAAATTTTTGAAATATTTTTTGTAGATCTGTGAAATATGCCATTGGTATTTTAATAAGAATTATGTTGAATCTATAGATTGCTTTTGGTAGTATGGACATTTTAATGATGTTAATTCTTCCAATCCATGAACATGGTATATGTGTTTTCTAACTGAATTTATTAGGGTGACACTGGTTAACAAAATTATATAGGTTTCAGATATACAATTCTACAACACATCATCTCTACTCTGTACTATGTGTTCACCACCCCAAATAAAGTTTCCATCCATCACCATTTATCTTGTGTTACCTCCTTCACCTTCCCCCACCTCCCTCCTCTGGCAATCACCACACTGTTTTCTGTGTCCATAAGTTTTTTCTTATTTTTTTCTTCTTTGCTCAATCCCTGCACCACCATCACCTAACCTCCACCCTAATAAATGCTCTCTATAAGTCTGTCTCTATTTTGCTTATTAGTTCATTTTGTTCATTAGATGTCACATACAAGTAAAATCATATATCACTTGTGTTTGTGTGTAAAGCCCCATGTAGTGATACATTTCTGTAGTCAATAAAGAGGGATAGTTTTGCTTCCTCAGGTGTACTGGGGTTTCCTAGTTCAAAAATTCTTTACAACATTACAGTTGCTTATCAACCAAGGATCTGAGCCTGGGATTTGACAACTGGGACAAGGGAAGGAGGGTGTCATACCCATGCAGGATGAATCTATCCAAGTAAAGAAGTCAGAAAGAGTTGTATAGGTTGTCCCCCGCACCAGAGTATATGTAAAGGGACTTCATGGGAGCTGAAATCCAGCCTGCACTCTGCCAAGCCATGACCCCAGCAGCCTGGAAGAAGGGTGTTTGTATGAATTGTTCTGCTTATAGAGGCTGCCTTTTTCTAACTGGTGTAGCCAAAAGGGTACATTTTTATTCATCAACCTACACTTCTAAGCTGGTGACTTTTTCTAATTTGTACAAAGGCACTTTAGATGGCCAAGAGCTAGTGGTGGCCTCAACAGTAAGCTCAACCTTTCTCATAGTCAGGGTTAAGTCAGTAGATCACCCCAAACCCCCACCTTTAGGTGGGATTTAGTTTTACAGCCAGCTCATCTTGTGTTTACTCTTCTTGTTTCCAGTACTGCTCTCCTCTAGGTGTTAATCCCTGCCTTCAGTAGATGGAATTCTGCACTATGCTCATGTTACTGCCAATTTATTCTGTGACACAAGATTTAATTAACCACTCTACTGCCTTGTTGCATTCAGTGTTATACATTTTTCTTGGCCACATTCTATACTTGTGTATTAACATGTGTTTTCAAAATTCTGTCATGTAAAGCACTTGGGAATTTCTTCTTTTGTTTAATTTACATTTGAACTTATTTTTTAAAAAATATATTTTATTGATATGATATTACAATTGTCCCATTCCCCCCCCTTTATTCCTCTCTGCCCTGCACACCCCCTCCCACCCACATTCCCCTCGTCTAGTTCAAGTCCTTGGGTTGTACATATAAGTTCTTTGGCTTCTACATTTACTATACTATTCTTAACCTCCCTCTGTCTATCTTCTACCTACCATTTATGCTACTTATTCTCTGTACCTTTTTCCCCTTTCTCCCTTTCCCATGCTAATAACCCTGCATGTGATCTCCATTGCTGTGATTCTGTTCGTGTTCTAATTGTTTGTTTAGCTTGTTTTTGTTTTTAGGTTTAGCTGTTGATAGTTATGAGTTTGTTGTCATTTTACTGTTCATAGTTTTTGATCTTCTTTTCCTTAGATAAGTCCCTTTAACATTTCATATAATAAAGGTTTGGTGATAATGAACTCCAATAACTTGACCTTATCTGGAAAGCACTTTATCAGCCCTTCCATTCTAAATGATAGCTTTGCTGGATAGAGTAGTCTTGGATGTAGGTCCTTGCCTTTTGTGACTTTGAATACTTCTTTCCAGCCCTTTATTGTCTGCAAGGTTTCTTTTCAGAAATCAGCTGATAGTCTTATGGGAACTCCTTTGTAGGTAACAGACTCCTTTTCCCTTGCTGCTTTTAAGATCCTCTTCTTATCTTTCATCCTGAATAATGTAATTATGATGTGCCTTAGTGTGTTCCTCCTTGCATCCAACTTGTTTGGGTTCCTCTGAGCTTCCTGGACTTCCTGGAGGTCTATTTCCTTTGCCAGATTGGAGAAGTTTTCTTTCATTTTTTTCAAATAACTTTTCAATTTTTTGCTCCTTATCTTCTCCTTCTGGCACCCCTATAATTCAGGTGTTGGAACATTTAAAGATGTCCCAGAGGTTTCTAAACCTCTCCTCATTTTTATGAATTCTTGTTTTTTATTTTTCATTCTGTTCTGGTTGAATGTTTCTTTCTTCCTTCTGCTCCAAACCATTGATTTGAGTTCCAGTTTCCTTCCCGTCACTGTTGGTTCTCTGTACATTTTCCTTTATTTCACTTTTCATAGCCTTCACTTTTTCCTCTATTTTGTGATCATTCTCAACCATTTCTGTGAACATCCTGACTACCAGTGTTTTGAACTTTGCATCTGATAGGTTGGCTATCTCTTCATTGCTTAGTAGTATTTTTTTCTGGAGCTATGATCTGTCCTTTCATTTGGGCCATTTTTTTTTTTATCTTGGGCCTGTTACATAGTAAGGGGTGGAGCCTTTGGTGTTCACCAGGGTGGGGCAATGCACATCACTGCGTTGTGACGCTGTATGTGGGCGAAGAGTCTGAGAGGGAACAGCAACACTTGCTCTGTTCTCTGCTAGTTTTCAGTCACTTCCCCTACTACCCACTATCTAATTGGGCCCTTCTGGTACTGATTCCAAGGTGGGTGGGTTTGTGTATGTTCTAGGACCCTGTGGGTGTCTCCAACAAACTCTCCTGTGAGGCCGGGAGTTTCTCCCACTGCTGCTTCAATTCCCACAGTTGTTTTCAGTCAGAGGTTTTGAAGTTTTATTTCCCTGTACTGGAACCCTGGGTTGCAGGGTCTATCCCACTCCCCAGTTGTTCCTCCCAGTTTATCTGCACTAGAATGTGGGACTGCCCTGTCTGCAAGCTGCCACCTCACCTGGTCCACCAGCCACTGCTTTGCCCTCCCCAATCCTCTAGCTGCTGCCTTGCTGCAAGTCTTCTCCACCCAGCTTCCCATATGTGCCCCTCCTACTGGTCTGGATGAATGTTTCTTTTTTAACTCTTTGGTTGTCAGACTTCCATACGGTTTGATTTTCTGTCAGTTCTGGTTGTTTTTTGTTTTTAAATTTGTTGTTGTCCTTCTTTTGGTTGTGCAAGGAGGCACAGTGTGTCTACCTGTGCCTCCATCTTGGCCAGAAGTCCTGAATTTCTTTCATTTATCAAATTATGTGTTCTTTCTAATTAAGTTCTTTGTCATGTAATGCTTCCCCCCAGCCCCCCATCTCTCAGATTTGTACACTGGCTAAGAGGAGGCTTTTTTCCTTAATTAAAATACTTTTTTTCTTTCAGCAATTTTAAGTTTACAGAAAATAAATTGAGAGAAAAGTACAGAGAGTTTCCCTACACCCCCACACTGCAGTTTACCCTATTATTAACATCTTGCACTGGTGTAGTACACTTGTTACAATGATGAGCCAACACTGATACACTATTATGAACTAAGTCCCTGGTTTGCATTAGGGTTCATTCTTTGTGTTGTATATTCTCTGGGTTGTGACAAACATATGAAGACATGTATCCACCATTGTACTATCATACAGGGTAGTCTTACTGCCCTAAAAATCCCCTCTACTCCACTTATTCATCAGAGGAGGCTTTTTTTATCTGAGCTAGTTTTGGTGGACATGTGATTAAAATTTAAGTGAAGTTGACAATTTAAGTTGACAAAAGTGAAGTTGATCTACAATACATTTCCTGACAATTTTTACTAGAATACACTTGAGTTTTTTTAACTTAAAAGAAATGGTTCACACATCAGTACAACTGACTTGCTTTTTCATTGATATGATGGGAAGTATGTTAAAATATATTAGAAATGTATTTTATTTATTATTTTTAATTTTATTTTTCCATCACCATTTATCTTCCCCATACCCTCTTCCACCTCCACCCACTACCTTTGTCCTGCCCCCACAATCACCACACTGTGTCCATGAGTTCTTTTTTTGTTTCTTTTTTACTTGATCTCTCTACCCCTCACTCTCCCACCCACTCTGAGTGCTCAGCCTGTTCTCTATCCATGAGTCTGTCTATGTTTTGCTTGTTTAATTTGTTCATTGGATTCCACATATGACTGAAATCATTGTCTGAGGAAGAGGGAAATGCACCTTAGAAGCTTTTTGTTTTTCATAATTCTGATGATGCTGTTTATAAAACATAAGAAGGTAAGATTTTGACATCTTCACTGGTAATATTATTGGCACTATCCTACAACAACATACAAGAAATGCCAAAAGTTTGGAGATGTAAAAATAGCCTTAACTTAAAAGGGAGGAGAAAGGTAGATGATAACCTCTGCAGCCAATTATTTTTTAAAGAGTTCAGTTTTGAGTATTTCTTTAGCAGAGAAAGTAACAGTTCCATGTTATGTCATATATGTAGAATAGCAGGCGGTTTTGAATAGCCCATTTTGGGAGGTTTCTTGGCATTCTGAAGTATGTTCATGAAGGAGGTTTATTCTTGCTCTACCAGCCTTTAAAGGTTCCTCTTGACCTCAAGAGAAAGTTGACACATTATTATATAACCTACTAGGGGACAGAAGAAGGGCAGCTTATGTTACCTATTAAGTTCTGATGCCAGACATACCTGTTTTGAATCCTGGCTGCTCCAGTTATTGATGTGTGACTGAGGACAAGTTAATTAGCATATCTGATCCTCATTTTCCATATCTGTGAAATGGGTATATTAGTAGTTCCTATCTAGTAAGCTTCAATGGAGACCGAGAGTGCACTTATAGCACTTAGCCTGATATGTGACACCTGGCATGCCCTCAATAAGAGCAAACTAATTTTTTGTAGTTCTTTATTTAATATTTTTTAACTTTTTCAATTACAGTTGTCTTTCAATAGTATATTAGTTTCAGGTGCACAGCATAGTGATTAGACATTTATATAACTTATGAAGTGATCCCCCGATAAGTTTATTACCCCCACCAATACCATGCATAATTATTACAATATTACTGATTATATTCACAATGCTGTACTTTACATTCCTGTGGCTGTTTTGTAACTGCCAATGTGCACTTCTTAATTCTTTCAACTTTACCCCAGTTTCCAACTCCCCTTCCACATGGCAAACATCAGTTTGTGCTCTGAGTCTATGAGTTTGTTTCTGTTTAGTTTGTTCATCATATGCCATCCATGCCACAGTAAATATTCATAGATTGCATCCCCTAGAGGGCAGAGAGTTGCCCATTACAGCCTCAATTCACACAGTAGTTCATCCAGCAACAATGTATGCACAGGAACCAGCTCACCCTGTTAGTCACTGCAGAGGAAAACCCTGAAGGAATGCAAGACTGTAGATTATAATCATCCTTGCAAGCAGATGCCCTGAGTGGTGTCTGTGCCGGGGGTTAGGCACAGTGGGTATTTATGGCCTCTGTGGGCAAGGGCTGGCAGATGCTGCAAAGGTCTTCTTTTGCCATTTCCCAATCTGGAAAATCCAATAGTCTGCATCACCGCTTTTCAAAGTTGGGAAGCAATTGTGTATAATAAAAGATATTCAATCTTTTAATTCTGAAAAGCTAAGTGTTTATCAGTGTTTTAGGTAAGGGGAGGTTGGTCATCAGGCACAGAGTCAGGCTGCAAGGAGAAATGTGACAGTGGCTCCAGTCATGTATTTTGTTACCACACATATTTATGAATGTAGATTTTTAGCCAGAACAACCATTTCAACAAGTTAAGCTAGTGCTGGTTAGGTCCCTGCTTATAAAGAGTTCTTTGCTCTCAGACTTTATATTCAACCCAAATTTCAAAAGCAAAAGAGATTAGAGAAGTTTCAAATGTATCCATTTGGTTGACTGCCTCAGCTTGGCATTGCAGTGTGTTGGAGAAGATCGTGACTCTGTGTCAAGACCTCTGGTACAGGTCACCGCTGAGGAAGGAAAAGGTCCAAAGCAGCAGCATGGAGTGATCTGAATATGAAAATCTCACCCAGATAGATCCGTCCAGTGACACAAAACTGAAACGAATCAGTGAATCAGTAAATTCACTTAGTAATGAAATGCATACTGTTTTAAAGTATGCTGTCTTTCTGGAACTTTTATGATTTCTGAACACTTATGTTCCTTGTGCGTTTCCCATTTGAGAGCATGTCCCTAGCCAATGTGTCTGTCCCTGTGGCTCCAGCGTGTTTCCTAACCTGTAGTAAAGTTGGCCATTCAGTAAAGGTCAAACGCTCCTATGTCCCACTGCCCGCCATTCAGCCCCCACACTCTCTCCCTCACAGTGTCATCTTTGAGCAGCTTTAGGTTGAGAACCTTACTTTTATCTGCAACTTAACTTCAATTTGAAGTCTACCTAAAACCTGATGTTCAAATTCATCTCTTTCTGGAAGTACTTTTATTTCACTGCTTAGGATAATTGCCTTATCACATGCTGCTTTTGAGATAAAAAATAAAACAGTAGAGGCATTCCTAGTATCACCAGTTCTCTTGTTCCTCCAGAACATATTTATTGGGGACTGGCTGTATGTTGGATACTGTGCTGGAACTATGGATACAATTTGAAGGCAGCCACCAAAGAGGAGTATTAAAGATAAGATTAAGATCAGACAGTCATCTTCCTCATTAGCACTGGCTTCAGGATTTGCAGGGCTCTGGGTATTTTTTTAAGGGCCCTTGTCCATAAAACTTGATTTAAACAAGTATTTTAAAAAATCATGAGTCCATAAGGGGTATAGTGATTATTGAGAAAGATTTAGAATAATGGAGAGAGAAAAGTTATTTACTTAACTGATTTATTGTCCTGGCAGTAACTGTGTTCCACAAGGTCCAGGCATCATCTCTTTCAGGTTTTATTGTCAAGTCACCAGTGTTGGCTAATGCACAGAGCCACTTGAGAAAAAGCAGCTACATGAGAAGCAGGGGCAGGGGATGTGGGTACAGGCCAAGGGGCTGATCAGGTTTTCTTTATGCCAGGCCAACCTAGAAAAGTACCCTTTCATGTACAGGAGGTGATGCCATTGTCACCAAAGGCCCCTGAACTCTGAGGCTAGAGTAAGTGTTCTGTTGGGAAAACTTGGTCACTTCTTAGGGACATGTTGTTAGCTGGAATTCACGGTGGATCTGCATACCAAAGCAATGTTTCAAGCACACTGCTGAGGATAACTAAAGCCCATTTTCCTTAACCAAACCCCCAGTAGAAGAGGCATTTTACATTATAACCCAGTACTCATATACATATGTAACTGGAATGAATGTTTCACAGAACAATCTGTACCCTTACCATATATAATAGTATCCTATCCTATGCTATTCTATCTTTCTAGTATTCCTATCCTACCCTATCCATTCTATTCTTCCTATCCTATCCTTCAGAAAGCTGGCCTTGCAGGTAGTCTTATGGGTCAAGGAATTCTTCCAGGTTTTAACACTAATATCTGATTCCCCTGATAACTGGCTTCTTCAGTCAGTCCTACTTCTTACTTGGAAGAACTGTCTCACTCTTGATTTTGTTTACATAAGGTGTTTCCTCTGGCCTGGTTTCCTTGTCTCTAAGCATCAGAACCCAGGGGCAAGTATAACCCAAACTGCCACACCCAGACTTGGCATTCGGACCCCACCCACCCCAGCTCAGGTGCAGTGCCCCAGGTTCTTCTGTGTGGGAGGCAGACTCAGACAGTGAGTGACAGAGCTCATGAGCTGAACAGCTGGCGGTCTAGTCCATGCTTCCTAAGTCAGGGTAAGCATGCTCTGCAACCCCTGAGTTTGTGTCCCAGGAGAGCACAGTAGCCAAGGAAAAAGGTACAAAGGCACCTCTGAATGATCCAGATGAACCAACGGCCTTTGTTGTCTGAGCCAAATCCATTCTATTTGTTGGTTTGGGATTTTCCTGCTGCCTGTTTGTCCCGGTTTACTTTTTCTTTGGTGGGGACTGAGGTGGGGTGGTGCAGGGGGAGGCAGTGTTTCAATGCCCAGCTGCTTATACTTTCTATTTACTATGCAAATACTATGTACAAAGTTGCCCCAGATGTAGGTACAGCTCTTACACAGCTCAGGACATACTACTGAATAAATCAGGGGCAACATCTAAATCATGTCCTCCTGGGGACCTGAGTGCTCTTTCTCAAACCACCCACCAAGCATGTACACGTAAAGTCTGGTATTTCTTGTTCTTTCCTTAAACCTAGAATAAATATCATATGTTATTGGCTCACATTCCTTCTGTGAATGACTAAAACATTCCCTTTTGAATTTTAGGGCTTACCTCGTATTAAGAACTAATGAGTATATTAATTCTAGTGTGTATCTAGCCATTTAAGTTTGACCTTGGAATTCTATTCTGGGATTATCATCTCATAAAATGTCTTTCCTCTGTGTATAAGATCTTATATCTGCAGGTCATTATCTTCAAGAAAAATGTGAAAAACACACTGTTTTTCAATGTAATTATCCCTCTGGGGCACAATGCTTTATACATGCATGCACACTCTGCCAAGCTCAGGGTCTGCTTTTCAGGAGTGTCATTAACTCTGGGGGGGTCCTTCTGGATCAGCAAATGGACTAATCATGCTGGAGAGGAAATGACATCATATATGTGGTGTCAACAACTTGACCTCATCTACGAACTGCTAATTGTTGAGCACTGCTTAAATTTCATAGACTCCAAAAGTCAACACTTTAACTCAGAGATTTTTAACTGGTGTGCAGTGCCACACTGTTGTGCCACAAGAATTTTTAAAACACACAGTACCTGACTACTTAGTCAGAGGTACTGACCTCCTTTTCTTAAAATTGTAAAATTAAAACATAACAACAGCCAACACAATAATAGCAGTCTGGTGTCAAATTGTCAAAAAATATATATATTTTTGGTATACAGCAGAATTTTTGTAATTAGTTTATGTGTGCCATGACATGAAAAAGCTTGGGAATTGCTGCTTTAACAAATGGAATGTCTTCCATGGTGATGAGAGAGTCACACTGCAGAGATGAAGCAGGTGTTCTGATAGAAACTGTAAATCAGATGCTGGGCTCTATCCTGGTTCTATACTAGCTATTAAACCTTGGACAATTCACAACTTCTGGGCTATGCTTCCTCTTTGCCAGAAAAAGGGGTAGTACTAAAATCAGTGTTTTCAAACTGTAGGTTATAAACCATTAGTGAGTTTTGAAATCAACTTAGTGAGTTAGGGCCAGCATTTTGAAGAATGTAATAGAATAGAACAGAACAGAACAAAAATACAGGAAGATATAGGAAATATAGGAAGATATTGTATGTAGTAAGGCTACAGGTTCCCTGGCTGGTGTAGCTTACTGGCTTAATTGTGGGCCTGCAAACCAAAGGGTTGCTGATTTGATTCCCAGTCAGGATACATGCCTGGGTTGCAGGCTGGGTCCCCAGTAGGGGGCACATGAGAGGCAACCGCACATTGACGTTTCTCTCCCTCTCTTTCTCCCTTCTTTCCCTTCTCTCTAAAAATAAAAAATAAAAAATTTTAAAAAGGTACAGATTGATTAGTGATTTTAATGACATACACATATATGTGTGAATACCAAGTTTTGATATAACGTGCAATTCTTACTGTGAGTCTTCGTTAACAAAAAAAGTTTAAAAAATCCCTGAGCTTTATAAACAATTCCAAGTTTCCTTACAGTTTTTATTATGTATTTAATAATACTTTAAGACCTGAAAATGACCTGTTCCTTAGTTATCAATATATTTCAGGCCAAAATATATTTAAGTCCCCAAAAATGAGTGACATATGGAATGGAATATAGTTTTGTCATGGAAATATGTTTTGTTTTTTAAATATCAAAGAAATTGTGTATCCAGTAGGAGACCCTAAGGAGTAGAATGTTTGTTTAAGACCTGAAGGCTGCCCTGGCTGGTGTGGTTCAGTGGATTGAGCACTGGTCTATGAACCAAAGGGTTACTGGTTCAATTCCCAGACAGGGCACATGTGTGGCCTGGTGTGGGCCAGCTCCCCAGTATGGGGTGTATAAGAGGTGACCACACATTGATGTTTCTCTCTCTCTCTTTCTCTCTCCCTTCCCCTCTGTCTAGAGATAAATAAAATCTTAAAAAAAAAGACCTAAAGACAAAAACATGGTCCTTGGAACATAATTTTCATTTGGGTGTTCAAATGGTCATTTATATTATGCACTTGTATTTGAAAAGTTTAATTCCCACATGTGACCATGGGAGCATCACATTCTTACAAGTTTGTGAATAAATAATTGTGCCTATGTTGAGAGTGTTATATGCACTAAAAACTAAGGGAAGATATGCATAGTATTCTATATATTCACTTGTTCTTCAAAGGAGTGACTGAGTTTATGTCATCAGGATTGTCTTAAACTCTAAGAACATAATTGGTCTGTTTTCATGGAGCATACATTCCACTGGGAGAGAAACAATAGTAAACAAAGAAAAAAACACATATAAAGTAGCAAACACAAGGCAAAGAATGGAAAGAGGGTGTTGTGATGAGGTTGTTTTGTGTGGATGGTCAAGAAAGGCCTCTGTGATGGGTTAACTTACAAGCTGAGATGTGAAAGGCAAGTCTTCTTGAAGACTTGCATGATGATCAGGGAATATAAGTTAATATTTGTAAACTGTTTTCAGAAATCTCTTGCAATGTTAGCATTGATTAAATTAAACCAGAGGAAGAGCATTCTTAGGCCAAGGAAGTATCGAGTTAAAGCTCTAAGGTGAGAATATGCGTGGCAAGTTCAAAGAAAAGGAAAGAAGACCTGTGTTCTGGGGCCTCTTGGGCAAAAGGAGCCCAGAATGGTGGGAGATATGACAGGTCACATCATGTATGACTTTGTAAATCCAAGTGAAGAAATGTGTGACTTGAGTTCTCAAAGTGAGATGAAGGAGGGGTATGAGAAAATAGGTATTAAGACAGTGACTCTGGCTGCTGAATAGAGAAAGGATTATGGAAAAGCTATTTTGAAGCAGAGAGACCAACTAGACCCCATATTGCCACTCAAGGCGCAGCAGAAAAAGTGCTTAAAGCAACAGGGAAGGCAATTGCTCTCAACTCTAGGCAGTTTGAAACCAAACATTCCTTTCTTGGCCAAATGGTGAACTTTTGCTTGTCTTCTGCAGATATCATTTGGATTTTTCTCTGCAGCTTCCATAGTGTCCCATTTTGGAAGGGAAAGCCAAAGCCCATGGCCTTAGGGTAATGCAAGCTACCTTGTATTGGAAGAGCAGCACTTCTGGGGCAAACTTGAGAATGTCAAGGATAACAGCTGCTTAACCAAGGAACAGGAACATTTCCACCCAGGAGACATTCAAGTTGTAGCACAAAGCTGCCTCCATGTGGGAGCTCAATGGCTGACACGCATGACTCTAGTGTGCACAGCTGCTGACACAAGCTGCACTGGTAACACCCAGGATCAAAACAGCCATTGTACTTAAAATAAGTGCTTTGGTGCCATTTCCAACTTGCTTCTGAATACTGTTAGCTTCAAAGAACTTACTTCCCCTATTTGAAAAATGGGTATTTTAATGTCTACCAAGCCACGGTTCCATTAGGCATGATAGTATACAGAATGTTCTGAAGACTTCCAATGAAAGATCTCTAAGGGCTAGAACTAATGCAGTCATGTGGGCCACCTCTGAAAGAGGCAAGGCTAAAAGATAAATAGCATCAAAAGAAAAGTCCTTCCACATATGACACTCCATATCATTTTGCTTTGCTCCAACCAGAGTTGTCCAGGAGTGAAGGAAAACTAAGTCATCCTTGATTTGGCGAAGGAGGCAAAGCACTGTAAACATATGGGCATGATTCTCTCTGGAAGGGTGACCATAACAGGATCAGTAGGAAGATCTGAACTTAGCCATACCATGTGCTTTCATAAGCTGTGTGCAGGCAACCTCACCCTTTTAGGTTTGGCAAGTAATTTAAGTGGGGATCCTGTCACCAGCAAAATCTAACAATGCCATCCTGAAATAAAGGCAAAGGAAATGTTTTGAAGCCTTTTTTAATAAATTAATGAGACAAATGTGACATGGGATTTACCAGGGTTGAGACTTGACTGAGAGGTTTTTCCATCTTATACTTGTTTGCTCAGTTTCAATGGCCACTTTCACAACCACCTTTTCAGTTAGCCCAGGGGCATCCACACCAATGAGATACTGGATTTAGCCAAGATCATTAGGCAAGGGTGCCGCTCCCACACAGTGATGCCTTGCAGGCACAGGGACAGGGAATTATGTGAGGAATGTGATATCACCAAGTCTGAACACAGGACAGGATGCTGGTAGAGGCCTGCCCAGTCTTGATTTCAGCTTTCAGAGAAGCTGTGGGAAGTTGGCAAACTCTCTGCCTCTCAGGTGGTATTGACAGGCTGCCAGTGGCTTTTCTGCCTTCTGTTCATGTCTTTTCAGAGGCCAGCTTTCAATTTTGAATCCCCCATGTCAATGGGCAAGATAGAAAAGAGTTGGACTGAGCCACTTTTGGGATTGATGAGACAGGAGCAGTAATGGAGGGATAGCAAAGAGACCCCTGTGCAAACAACTGTGCCTACCATTTGGTGCTCTTTTACTTCTGTGTACCATGAGGTGGGATCTGCATCATGCTTTTAGAAGGACGAACTAAACCATGTTCAGGGAAGAGGTGGTACAGCTGCTTTTTATGAGGTCCTGGCCACATATGAGAGGGAATAATAACTATTGGCAAATGTCGAAGGCTGTTAAGGAGAAAGGGGATGAGATTCATTATTATCACTAAATAGTAACTGGGGTGATAAGTATAAATACCATTAAAGAGGTTCAGCTCAGTATACAGAAGTGTTTTCTGATGGTTAGAACAGGGGAAGGAAAGAGTATTGAGTTCCAGGTCAGAATGACCAGAGGTCCAATCCCAGGTCTGTGATTAACTAGCTCTGCAATCTTGGGTAAGTTAGATGACTACTCTGAGTTTCTTTTCTCATCTGTGAAATAGGTATTTGTTCTTAATGAGCACCAGTACACCAATATGTTAGCCTATAACGATAAATGCATTATAACAATAAATACTTTACATGCCATTGTTTTAGGTATGAAAAATCTGAGTGTGAAAAAAAATATTCTATAGGGGAACAATGAGTAAAGAACCAAGTAAAATACACATTATACTAGTTAGTGATAAATGTAATGAGAATAATAGGGCAGAGAAAGGATATAAGGACTGTGTGTGTGTGTCTCTGTGCTCATGTTTATAGTAAAAATCTCTACCTGCTATGGTTTTAAGATTTAATGAAAAAAAGAGTATTCAATAAAGTCCTTAACACACAGTGAAGAATAAATCCTAGCACCTTTCTTGCCCTGTCCAGCAATGGCTATAGAGAAAGATAGTGATACCCTGGCCCTTCATATCCCATTACTCTGCCACTTACTATGTGACCATGGAAAGTTATCATCTTAAAAATGTAACACTGAGGAGTAAATGAGCCAATGTGTGGACAAGCTTAGAGAGTGAGAGCTGTGTGAATGACAGCTATTCTTTAACTGCTTTCCCTCGAGTAAAAGAGTCCCTTCCACACAAATATTATCCTGACACCCTTAAGAGAGTTCTGGGCCACAGGAGGGCCTTCCCCTAGCAAAAGACTGCTTTTGTGATTTGACCTGAGGGTAGGCTTTTCAGAGCACCTGAGAGCAGCGGTGGTGACAGACATGAAGTATTGCTGGGAATTCTGTGAAGGTAATCCCATTAAGACTACCACAGAAAGGAGATTTGCTGTTCCATAGAAAGATCAGTCTTCAGTGGTGAAGACTGAGGAATGGACAACACAAACTAAACTATAGAACAACCATCATTCAGAACCTCCTGAAATTGAGCTGATCAGATGTCCTACAACTAAAGAATTGAAAAAGAAGCCATATTGAGACTGTTAGGAAGGGAAGAGATACAGTTGGGCTGGTCCCACATCCATGTGTAGTAAATAAAAATCAAATCAGGAGGCTGTGGTGGTCACCCCTGAGGAATGAGGGGTCCCAGCCCAACACCAGGTCCTCCAGCCCAGGGTTCCAGTGCTGGCAAAAAAGAAATTTCCCCACAACTTCTGGCTTGAAAAACTAGCAGAGATTGATGCTGAGGGAGACAAAAGGTTCTGGAGTCCCAGGCAGTTCCTCTTAAAGGGCCCGCTCACCTACTAACTCAAATGCACTCCCTCCGAACTCCAGAACCAGGGAAGCAGCTCAAAAGTCACCAGAGGCATATGGGGAAGAACTGAATTGTTCAGGATTAGGGTAAGAACTGGTGGGGCAACTTTCTCCCAGACAGAAGTGCTGACAGGGGCCATTGTTCCTTTTCTGAGCTTTTTCCCACAAATCCAGTAAGCAGGCACCGTATCTGGGTCTCCACCAACCTGGCTTACACTGTTTTCCCTGCCCTTCAGATTCCCTGAAACCACCCCAACCAATTTGTGTATCTACCCAAACTGTTTCCAGTGGCTTTTCTATATGAGTGACCTGTTTTGGCTCATGCCTCAGATTTTCCTAAAATCTCTCAAATCAGCAACATCTTGCCTCAGGAGCCCCTTACTTCTCCCTAAGTGGCCCAGGTTTGATACGAGCAACAGCAGGCCTTGGTTAGCAGCTTGGCCTTGCAAGCCCAGTACAGGAAGCAACCATCAGCAGATTGCTTTGTAGCTCATGCCTGGTGGCCTTGGAAAGAACACAGCTGGTGACTGACTTTGGCCTGTGCCTCCCAGGAGGCCCCAGTGCCAGTGTACCCAGTGAATTGCTTTAGACAAACTTCACTGAAACACCACCACTCAACCACCTCCACAAGGGACACACTCAAGGGGCTTGCTCAGCAGGTGCCAGAGCCCTGCTGAGGTAAGTCCTTCTTTGTGGGGTGGGTCCCTGCACATCCGATCTTCCATAGTTGTTGGAGGTCAGTGGTGGTTGTAGCCAGTTCTTGCAGCTGATTGGCTTGTGGGTAAATCCCTATCATTGATGTGCCAACAACAATCAAGGCTCAACTACAACAGAAGGATGTACACAACCCATACAGAGGGTGGGGCACACCTCAAGTGCCCAGCCTGGGTGATTGGAAAGGCTGTGCCACTGGACCCTACAGAACACTTACTAAATGAGGCCAAACTACCAAGCCTGAGAGATGTAGCAGCTCTACTTAATACATAGAAACAAACACAGGGAGGCTGAAAAAATGAGGAGACAAAGAAACATGTCCCAGATGAAAGGACAGAACAACAAAAAGAACTAAACAAAATAGAGACAAGCAATCTACTAGATGCAGAGTGTAAAACACTGGTTATAAGGCTGCTCAGTGAACTTAGTGAGAACCTAAACAGCATAAAAATGACCAGTCATAAATAAAGGATACACTAACTACAATAAAAAATAATTTACAAGAAATCAACAGTAGAGTAGATGAAGCTGAGAATCAAATCAGTGGTTTGGAATATAAGGAATCAAAAAAAAAAACCCAGTCAGAATAGCAAAAAGAAAAAAATAATCCAAAAACATGAGTGTAGTGTAAAGAGCCTCTGGGACAATTTCAAGTATACTAACATTCTCATCATAAGGGTGCCTGAAGGAAAAGACAGAACAAGCAAGAAGTTAAAAACTTATTTAAAATGATAAGACCTGGCTAGGTGGCAAAATTGATTGCATCATTGTTCCATACACCAAAATGTGGATTCAATCCTCAGTCAGGGCATATATCTAGGTTGTGGATTCAATCTCCAGTCAAGGCATGTACATGAGGCAACAGATTGGTGTTTCTCTCACATTGATGTTTCTCTCTCTCTCTCTCTCTTCTTCCCTCTCTAAAAATCAATAAACATATCCTTGGGTGAGGATTTTAAAAATGACAGAAAACTTCCCTACCTTGGTGGAGAAAATAGACATACAAGTCCAGGAAGCACAGAGAGTCCCAAAGAAGACCATACCTGGACACAACATAATTAAAAGGCCAATGGTTAAAGGCAAATAGAGAATCTTAAAAGCAGCAAGAAAAAAACAGTTAGTTACTTACAAGGGAGCTCCCATAAGACCATCAGCTGATTTCTCAAAAGAAACTTTGTAGGCCAAAGGGGATTGGGGAGAACTATTCAAAGTAATGAAAAAGAAGGACCAACAACCCAGATTGCTAACCCACCAAAGCTATTGTTTAGAATCAAAGGACAGATAGTTTCCCAGACAAGAAAACACTGAATGAGTTCATCATCACCAAATCAGTACTACATGAAATGTTTAAGGGTCTTCTTTAAAAAGAAGAAAATAAAAATATATATATATATATAATAAAATGGTAATAAATACATATCTATCAGCAACTGAGTCTAAGAAACAAAATAAATGAACAAGGAAAACAGAAACAGATTCATAGATACAGAGAACATTTTCATGGTTGTCAGATGAGGAGGGGTTGGAAGGATAGGTGAAACAGATGAAGGGATTAGGAAGTACATATTTGTATTCATGGAATAGTCATGGGTATGTCAAGTACAGCATAGGGAATACAGTCAATAATATTCTAATAACTATGTATGGTGTCAGATGGGTGTGAGATTTATTGGGATGATCACTTAGTAAATTATATAATGTCTAGCCACTGGAGTGTACACCTGAAACATGATATTGTATGTCAACTGTAATGGAAAGTAAAATATGAAAAGACTGGGGAGTGAACAAGTGGACGAAGGTTTCTATTAACTGGGAAGGTTTCACTAACTGGTAAATCTGGTTTCTCTTTGCCTTTGTTAAAACAGTCACCCAGATCCTCTTGGTGTCCCCAGCTGCTTGTTTAATGCAAGTAACAAATAAAGAACTGAGACAAGCAGTACTCCTGTCCTCTGTTCTAGGCTTCATAATCTCCACTGTGAGGCCAAAGGGTTGCCCTTGGCCTTTCATCCCTTTCTGAGGTCAAACATTGTATAGTTTTGGATGCACACATAGACCAGAAAAGAAGAGTGGCTGAGACAAGTTTTGCTCAAGGGCTCTCAGATGAGGGTAGACTGAAATGTCCTACTAGGGAAGAGGTTTTGCTCCACTTTACAGGTGAGCTTTAGAACAGCCATGTAACCACATCTCAGTGATGCACCAGTGGATCAAAACTACCTTGTTCATTTTATTTCTGCTATTAATGGTTGGCGATATTAATTAAGTACTTACTGTGCTCCAGACCAGTGAGCATTTTATATTTTTGTACTTATTAACATTCCTAGTGACTCACTCTATGAGGCCATCAATTTCTCCACTTGGACAGGTGGCTCCACTCGCAGACCTCCCCCAGGCAGCCTGGGATAAGAATAAGTCTACCAAGACATGACCTGCTTGGGGAGGAAAGGTGGCCAATCTCTCAGAGGAGAAGGGCCTTGAACCTGTTCCTCAATGGGCTTTTATTGGGTTTAATTTGCATAGGAATATACATAAAGCTCATCAGTCATTGTCAGGCAGTAATGATCAAACAATAGATAACATTCAAAGAACTATGAGGACTTATTCTGAGTCAGGATCAGATAGAGTGACAACAAAGGGCCATAAAACTTTGGGAAACAAACTCATTTTATGCTGGGACACTTATCATTTAAATTGAGGGTATTCTGAGCAAAGTAGGTTTCACAGGACTTTATGAATTCTTTCTTAGGCCTTATTGCCCCTGGAAACTACACATTCCAGCATACCCACCGCAGACATTCTTTCAGGCTTAAAATCACCTGGGGGATGTAGGCAGCCAAGAAATTAGGAGATTCTTTACAGACAGAATGAGGACTGGGGCTATAATAAAGCTGAGGGGTGAAGGTCCATCACCCGTTTTCTATAGTCCCCTAAGCCCTTCCCTGATGGTACTCACAACCATGCCTGTCTTAGGTTATCCCTCCCTTGAGGAATCTTACACATCAATGGCTAACCAGTCATCCACCCAGGGCCAAGCAGGGTGAAGTAAAGGGGGCAGAGGTTGTGCCCCTGCCTGGAGGATAAACTTTGTCTACTTAGTGCCTTATGGTCCCAAGGTCTTTTTACTCAGCCTTAGCCATGGGAGGTTACAGCTTATGAAATCAGGCAGGGCAGTTCCCAACATTCACTTACTGCAGAGGAAACTAAGACGTGAAGAGAATGAATAGTTTGCCCAACACAAGTAGTAAGAAGCCGGGAAGCTGGGAATTGAAACTTTGGAATCTGATTCCAGAGCTGGATTTCATCTAACTTTGTAAGTTATTTACTTTTTAAAGTAAGTATAGTGGCATCATTGTTACTCCTAGATACTGTATTCTTACTCATTCTGTTGAGTGGGAAGGGTGGGGTGGGAGCTGACGCATTAGGCTGGGAATGGTACACATCCTTGCCAGTGATAGGACATGGCACATGTGAAAGTAATTGCTGGGTGTCATCAACCAGGGAAGGGCCTAGTCACCAAGGAGAAAATATTGACACTCACAGTTCTAGCTGTTATTATCAGCCAGAATCATACAGATTTTACTCTTACCTTACAGAACCTCTGGGAATGAGAGGAGAATGCCTAAAGGGGCTGGGAGATTTTATGTTGAACAAGAATGGTGGAGTTGAATTTCTGTACTGCTAAGGAGTGTGGGCTCCCATCCTGTGTCCAGAGGGTGTCACACAACAGCACTCTGTTAGCTTTCAGCACTGTGATGGCTCCTATAGCCCCAGAGCCTAGGCCCAGGAACTGAGGCCCCAGCTTTTAGTGCAACTTGCCGATTACTCTTCTCATTCTTTGAGCTAACATGTATGTGTGCGAAGCTGCTGGTAGGTCTTTTAACTCTAGAGAAGCCACAATACTTTGACTAACATTATTCTGGCCCTAAATGAGTGTACTTGCAAGTATCTCTTTGCAAAAGAGTCAAAATCAAACTTTGCAGACCTTTTATCAGTTCACAAGGCAGGAGATACATTAAGTCCACATTGACTTGACGCTCATGACTCTGAGGAGGTATTACTGAGGCTCCCACTTGCTACTCAGGAAAAAGGAGCTCAGAGCTGTTAAGTTACTGATTTGAAAGATCACAACTGTAAAGAAGCAGTTCCATCCTTGAATCCATTTTTATGACCAAAAATCCATGTTCTTTAGTCATACCTCAGTGGGTTAGTAATGAGATATGGAGTAGTGTATGCATACCATTAATTAAAGGAGCAAAATTATCATGTAATATGTAAACAGATTACAGTAAGTAAAAATAGATGACTAGGAATTGATAAAAGTAAGAAATAAAATGAAAAGAGAATTCAATAGTTATTTGCTCTTCATTCCTATAGAAATTTACATACGTTCATCTTAAATGTTTGTGTAGAAACTTTCATTCAATAGATTTGCATTACAGAATGGTCCTGCTATTGCTGATTAGTTTTCTTGTGTTTCCTTTTTCTCATATTTCATTGGAATGAAAAATAGGAATTAATGTGTCATTTGCAAAGTATCCCTATTACTGGGGAATTTGAATCATCCAAACTCTTTGCATTTTCATGCTGGTAAATTTTCTTTCTTTTTTTTATTTTGAATTTTTTTTATTGTTTTAATCATTGTTCAAGTACAGTTTTCTCCCTTTTACTCCCATTCCAGCCCACCCACCCATCCTTCCCCACTTCCCTCCCATTACCACCCTCCCCCTAGTTTTTGTCCACGTGTCCTTTAAATTTGTTCCTGTAAATCCTTCCCATTCTCCCCTGAAATTCCCTCTTCTCTCCCCACTGGTCACTGTCAGCCTGTCCTCTATTTCAGTGTCTTTGGTTATATTTTGCTTGCTTCTTTGTTTTGTTGATTAGGTCTCCTGTTAAAGGTGAGATCATATGGTATTTGTCTTTCACTGCCTGGCTTATTTTGCTCAGCATAATGCTTTCCAGCTCCATCCATGCTGTTGCAAAGGGTAGGGGCTCCTTCTTTCTTTCTGCTGCATAGAATTCCATTGTGTAAATGTACCATAGTTTTTTGATCCATTCATTTACTGGTGGGCATCTAGGTTGCTTCCAGCACTTAGCTATTGTAAATTGTGCTGCTATGAACATTGGGGCGCAAAGGTTCTTTTGTACTGGTGGTTTAGTGTTCTTAGAATATAGTCCCAGCAGTGGAACTGGTGGGTCAAAAGGCAGATCCATTTTTAGTTTTCTGAGAAAGTTCCATACTGTTTTCCATAGTGGTTGTACCAGTCTGCAGTCCCACCAACAATGCACTAGGGTCCCCAGTAAATTTTCTTTCCAAGAAAGAAAACAGTTAAATGTGCATCTCATCATGGAACATCTTCACTCATGAGAGCTGTCTACTTTCACACTGGAGGAAACTATTTATAAGGCTGAGGACTTTCCCCCTCTTGCATAACTAATCTATTGCGGTGTAACAAATCATGGCTAACAATGAATTAAACCCATTTGTTAGTTCACAATTCTGTAGACCAGCAGTTGGGGCATGGATTTATTGATCCCTCTGCTCAGGGTCTCACAAGTCTGCAGTCAGAGTATCAGCTGCACTATGGTTCTCACTTGGAGCTCAGGGTTGTCTTCCAAGCTCATTCATTTGATGGTGGAATCCAGTTCCTTGCAATTGTAGAACTGAGGGCTTTGCTTTGAGGCTAGCTGTTGCTTGGCAACCCTTTGCAGCTCCTAGGGGCTACTCACAGTTCCTGGCCAGTGAGTGGAGGTTTGGAAGACTCCATCTTTTTTACCTTAATATTGCTTAAGTATTATACAAACATTACTTAACATTATACAAGCTTGGAATTTTTTAGGAGTTTCACAAATATTTAATCCTCATAAAACGCTAGGAAGTAGGTACTATTATTCTTGCTGTTTTATAGATGAGAAAAACTGAAGCACAAATATCATTTCCCACAATCACATACATGGCAAATGGAACCTAGGTGCTGACACCCAAGTCCATGCCCTTAACCCCTGCCTGGTGCTGAATAGACTTTCCTCCTGGGCAGTGTGTCCTTCCAATCTTGTGCACTGAAGGGATAGGCATTATAACAGCCTGAGGGGCTTGGTGAGGTAGGCACAGTTTCTTTCGCAAATAGACATCTCCTCTGCTTCAGTTCATTATTCCACCTGGACACACCATCATATAACCATGTCGTCCTGTTTGAACCTTCACTCTCTCATTCCTTTGAAAGCGCTAAGACATTACCATCATTCAGTATGAGTGGTATTTGAGTTTATTTTAATTTTTCTCTAACTTTTCCTGTCATTTAGTTTTTTCTTAGGTTATTTCTGTGAGGGATGTGTTATTTGGAATGATAAAGGTTAAGTCTGAATGGTGAGCTTATTGTTAATATATAGAGCATCAGAAATATTGAAAGAATTAACGTGACAAAATTGAATGGTTTATTCAAATCCTAATGATACTAGGTTTTATTGTTCTTAGATGATTTTTAGTTAGGCTTATAATGATCATAATGGCATTTTAGAGTTGCTTAAATTCATATTTTCTTTATTGTTATTGTGTTATTGATATTTATAGTGTGTGCTTATAGGAGTGATTTTTACTTCAAATTCATTTCTCTGTATACTTATTTAAATAGCATTATGAGATTTTAAACTCTAAAGATCAGTCTGCATTGTACACTACACTTTCTCCCAATATAGGTTATGTTATCTGTAAAACAGAGTTTTAACTTTGGATTTCAGGAAAGCTAAAACTGGAAAGATCACACTGTTATGTGTTTTTCATGAACACACACACACACACATTGATTAACTTAATAAAAGTGTTTTCTTGAATCAGTTCATCACATTAGTGTTCTTCCTCACATGTGTGGAAATGATACATCACATCACCCTTGACTGAGGGAACAGGAAAGGGGACAGAGAACAGGTGGGAATGTTGAAAAGGGAGTATTTGAGAACCATTCCCCCCGCCCAGTTCCAATACGCTTGGAAAAACTCCTCCTTCCTCTGAGTGTTTAAACCTGAGCTTTGAATTTACTTTACAAACAATGGATTCCAAGCTCCTGAGCATCCTGGCTGAAAGTGCTGAGGAATCAGAAGAAAGCACCCAACTGGGGTATTTTCAAGTAAAGTGCTTGATGTTAGGACTGAATGGGGTGTTCCTCCCACCCCTGACCTCAGAGGAGGAGAATCTCCCACAATGGGGCTATGGGGCTACATTGAACTGGGAGATTCAACTGGCTTCCTCCCAGGGAAGGGAAGAAGCAGACATATGGCTAAAATCAGGCTCAGGTTGATGGGGAACTTTTGCCTGAACAAAGTCGGGGTGATTATGGGGTCGGTCACTCTAGCTGTGACAGACATTTACACAGGTGCCAGACAGCCAGCACTTCTGGGCTCCTTTGTCAGCTCCCAGCCAGCATTTCCTGGCCACATCAACAGATGGTTCTCTGAAGCTGGCTGAAGAAGAAAGACCTCCTGATAATGAGTTCAGGGCTCTCACAAGCGCTCTCTCTCTCTCTCTCTCTCTCTCTCTCTCTCTCTCTCTCTCTTTCTCCCTCAACCCACCCCCTTGGCATGAAAGGTGGAAGCATTTTTGTCTTGCCTTCCTGAGCAGTCGAAGAGGGGAACATACTGGCCCCCTCTCCCCACCCCCACGACCTACATGTAATTGTGCACTCACCTGTCTGTTAACTATAGGTACAGGGTCTGAAATCTCAGGGCTAGTATCTTCTGATGAATGTACCTTCTGTTTCTGCAGGCTGATGTTGGGGCAGGGGCAGCCCTCTCAGCACAGAAATCAGTCTAACTACCCTATATTTGACTATGCACTCTGAGCACCAATCTCTAAGACTTTCAGAAACCAGATGTGGATTTACAGGAGGAATAACTATCTTATGGAAGATCCATAGCTATCCCAGGTTGGTGGGTAGATCCAAGGGCAGGCCCTCTGTGAATGACAGAGTCTCAGCCCTTAAATCAATGGTCTGTGAGGAAGTTGAATGCTATGGTCAACATCTGTAGGATTTTCCTTGAAGCCAATACTGCTTTGGGGGAGGGTCACATTCTCAGAGAGCATGTTCTTGTTTAAGTTTTCCCTTTGTAGATAACAGTATGCCAAAAACCTGGCTTTGTGGCAATGCTGCAAACTTTCTGAGTACCATTTAAGATATACAACAGCATAGACCTTGGCCTTGCTTCTTCTTACATGTAAAGGAGCCAAATTTCTTATCTTCTGCTGATTTAAAAAGTCCTCTAAAAGCCATTGCATTTATGGAAACACACAGCACTTGTCTCCTTGTCACCATCACCAGAACTCAGCTTTCATTTCAGATCCCTTTCTTCATCGTTAATTATTTCCTCTTCATTTTGATTTAAAACATTTTTCACCATCAGTTGATAATTGATAATGAATCTGAGAGAACATAATGGATCCACATAAAGGATGAGGCTATTTAATGTTTTCCAGATGCAGGCTGCTGTCAGGAGAACTGAGCCATCTGAGAACAGGGGGAGGGGCAGTGGGTGGGTTCGAGCCCTGTTTTTCACATGACCAGAACTCTAGGCTCGTGCTCTGATTTCCAGAATCCACATTTAAACTACAGGATAAGGTTGAAATGAGTGAAAGGATTAGGAGTGTTTGTGGAGTTCCACAATGTTGTTAAGTTTTATTCGAGTCTCCTACTTAAAAAATAATACTGTGCACTGTTTCTATTGCACTGTTGAAAGTTTCATCTTGATCAAAAGTACAGTCACAAAATTGACAGATAAGTGTTTACATATGTGAAAAATAGAAGGAAATAGCACACTTGATAACTACATGTTATAAATATCACAATACAAATTTGATCATCTTTAGCTTTTGAAGTTATTTTTCTTTAATAAATGATAAATCATCTTATCATTAGAATTTGTTTCTGAGCTAGAAGATGGCATGGAATTACCACTAGTTCCAGGTATAAGCAGTCTTCATTTAACTGATTCTAATTCTAATTGCAACTCTGATGTAATATGATAGAGTTTAATTTTACTTCAAGTCTGAACAATGTCCATTTGAAAGTTGATGGTCCCTACAAATAAAATTGTACTTTAAGGTAATTTTGACACCTGGCATGTTTTTGAACTTCTTTTCCTAGTTATCACATTTGTGAACAGGAAGAGCAGATTCTGGCAACTGTGTACAGTTTTAGAACTGGAGTTAAAACTGCATTTTTGTTTCTCTAATTTGCCACTAGAATTACAGATGAAATAAAGTACAAAAACTTGCAGCCTTCAAAATGTTTGACTCCCTGTACTACTTTTTCCTCTTCAGCTTCTGCCATTTGTTTTCAGCATCTCTCCTCACTGGACATCTATCTAATCCTCTTAGGGCTCCATTCTCTCCTGTTGCACTGAACCTCTGGGAACAGAGGAAGGAATTGGCTGTGATCAAATTGATGAGCAAGAAACCAGAATGGATTTCTTATTCTGCTCATGATTTCTGTGCTCAGCAAAAAGGTCTGGAGAGATACTGGTGGACTTTTAGATGCCAAGCTGGGGGTAGAGGTATTTAGGCTATGTCCTCCCACTCCCTGCATGGATGAGCCAGGCTAGCAGTTGCTGAGCACAGAGCCAACACATTAGTATGGAAGTTGATTGGAAGTCTAAAATAAAGTGATATTCTTTAAAATGCCTTATCCAAAACTTTGATTTGGGGCAATGGGCTTTAGGAATAAGGATGTCTCTGAGTACTCCTTTTATTTTATTTTGCTTCTAATAAGTCAAAGTGCTTTTGAGTTCCTTAAGTGAATGGCACTCTGAGAATTTCAAGGATATGTAACATTATTATAATTTTCAAGGGTGGGGTGCAACCAATCCTTCAAAGCCTTAGGAAAGGAAGCTCATGCAGTAAATTAGTCACAGACTCATTTAAGTGCCCAACCTCAGCCCAGCTATTCACACTACTCCCTGCATCACGTGTTTCGGTTGCTCTTTTCTCTGCCCTCCATGTAATCCCTGAAAAAATAGAGGCCTTTTTGTGTGCAGGGGATGGGGTGGGGGTGGGGATTGACTGTGCAAATCCCCCTGTATGGATGCAAAGTGGGACCAGGTTGCCAGGGAGTTTTTCAGACTTTGCGGAAATTAAGGAACTCTTGGAAGGAGCTTATTTTTCATTTATAGTGGGACAATGAGTCTGTGTGGCAAAGGATTACTCAGCCAGTCACAAAAGCATCAGGATCTTTCAATCTGAAAATCAAAATTGTGCACTCAATGACCCCATCACTGGAGGAAGGGCATAATGCTAAAATGAGGAACACTTTTTTCTCATGATAGCAAAACTTTCTCAGTATGGAAATATCACCATTAGTCTTCTGACATTTCACCAGCCTTTTCAGAATGCAAGCTAGGTAACATAATTACATTCTCTCAGGTTTCTTCAAGGGTTAGATCTCATTGAGAAGAACAGTGGGTGTTGCCTTTTTATATGCCCAAGGCCTGTGAGACCAGATGGGAGGGGGTTGAAGTCATTTTAGAGGTAGAAAAGATGCTGACGTCTCCAGGTAGGTCCCAAGACCATCCATTCTCTCTGAAAACCTTGGTTCTTTTGAAGAATGTATGAAGGTTTCATTTTATTCACTAGTTCACTTCTGGTCAGTTTAGTTTCTTTCAACTCAAAGTGCTTGTCTGCTAGGAAAGTCAACATATCAAAGCACAACTTGGGAGAAATATATATTCTCCAGAAAGTATCCAGCCATGTAATATGAAAAATAGAGACATTTACTGAAGAAGATACAAGACACAAGAAACAATGTACATAGGACAATGATGCCTCAGTGCCCTTTAAAGTAGGCACCTTGGGACCTCACACAGTTGTCCTAATTGCCATCAGCTGCCCCATCATATTTTCCTGAATCTCATCAACGGTCTTTCAAAGTTGATTCTAGCTTTGAGAAAAGCCAGAAGTTGCAGGGTGCCACATCTGGGCTTTAGGTGGGCTGAGTCAACTAGGTGATTTGATGTTTCATCAAAAACCTCTGCATGAGATGTGATGCATGAGCAGGTGCATTGTCATGATGAAACTGCCAATCACTTGTTGCCCATAGCTGTGGTTTTCAAATCATCTGAGTAATTTCCACAGAGAAAAGTTCAAGCCTAATGCAAAATTTGGTGCAGATGTATTGCTCTTCTCATTTAGTCATTTTGAATGCAACAACCACACAGTTACATGCCCACTCAATGGTATCTACCAACCCCACTGACTAGTAGAGTGAAGTCATCATTATTCACACACGAATATTCCAGTCCACTCTCCTTGGCTGCCAGGTTACATGCATGTCCTGTAAACCATTCTAGTTATATTAACAGTGGCTGGACAGACACACCTCATTTTATACATAATCTGTGAAATGGATTCCAAAGCCAAGAGTAAGTTCTTACTAACTCATTGGCTAGATTTAGTTCTTCCTACTCATTTTTGTGTTTATGGATAAGAGTGTATTTGCATATGTTAGGAAGATATTAAATCTTACCAATGGCATTCACTCTGGAGACACATTCAGTGAGCCTTGAACCTCTCTGGAGCTAACCCTGTTTTAATATATGCATCAGGATACAAGGGTACACCTATCTATGTATTTTGTCAAATTTGAACTCTCCAAGACTATCTCATGATGTTCCAGAAGTACATCCAAGCAGGTGGAAAGAAACTCACATGCCTCATCATAGGTGTTTAGAGTTTGTTTTAAAGGTGTGGAGTGGTGGCTCCTGCTTTATGAATAGTGTCTACTGAAAAGACCAAGGTTGACTTAAGCACCACCCCTTGAAACCCAAATAAACATGGCAAATGAGCCTATGTGTGCAAAGTCTACAATAATGCCTTTTGCGGAGCAGATTTTTCTTTTCATCTAAGATGGACTCTGAGCTCGTGGCCCTAGGAGTTGTAGATGTGATTCTGAAAGTCATCAGCCCATTGTTTTTGCAATTCTTATCCTCTGGAACACCAGCAGCAAGCTGACCATTGTCAGAAAGAACAGGAAGCTAGGAACTTTGCCTTCTGTTGGGATTGTGTCTCTCTGTGGCCCTGAGAGCCTCTGATCACCACACTTGCAGGGGCCTGAGGCAGCTCCATGATGGCACACCTATGATGCTGCTGGTTTGTGAGATAACACCTGAATTAGTGTGTTGTCCCAGCCCACTGTCATGTGGAATCTAATGACACCCTGGGAGGATGATCAGGACAAATATGGCTGATGCCACTTTTCATGAAAGGAACTAAAAACTCAGATGTTTTAAATGATTTTCCACAGGAAAACACGTCTCCACAGTTGTTCAGGGATGGAAATCCAGGATTCATCCTTCAGTTCTATTGGTCTTGTCATTACAATTGTGAATTAATGAATTGTGGGGTACTTGTTTCTCAAATCAAAGAATGCTATGATTAAGTAATACCATTTTGTCTTAACAAATGGGTAATTTTTGTTCAAATTAAAGGAAAAACAGATGGTGATAAATTTATTTAACTTACTATTTCAAGAGCTGTTTCAGCCTAAAAGGAGTCTTTATCATGAAGACAAATGCTCTGTCCCCTCCCCTTTGAACCCCTCCCTTCTCTTACCTTCCTCCCTTCTGCCTCCTCACCAGTGTGGAGACCTCCAATTGATCAGGACAGTGTTCCCCAATGCGCTCAGATGGAGGCTCAGTACAGCACATCAGGTTGTGATTTACAGTGTTTGGATTTAGCCCCTAAAATAGCAAATTTACTTCAGTATTTGAATATGCATTTGTTTAGTTTTTATTATATAATACATTAATTAATATCTTTTACAAATCCGAAGATATAAAAATATATTATCTTCATCCCAGAACATTTCCCATCTACCCAGTTTTCTCCTTTACCAAATTATAAGCAGACAACAAGTAACCATAATTATTGACTTCAGATAAATCTTCTCAGAGGTGTTCTTCATGTTTGCATCAGCAAATAGAAATATATATTCCCTCCTTTTGGAAATGTCACCTGTGCTGTCTGTACCTAACATAACAATATATCATGTAGATATTTCCCTTCAAGTACATACAGAGCTTCCTTTTGCTTTTTGCAGTTCCATCATATTGCCTTGTATGTATGCACTGTAAATATATTTCAGATAATTGGTGAATGCACCAATTCTCTGCTAATGGACAGCGGGGTCATTTACACTCTTTTGTGGTTATAATGCATTACATACCTGTGTATGTATATTATTTTTCCCATGCCCCTATATACATAGGATACATTTTTGGAAGTGGAATTTCTGGGTCATAGTATGAAAGTATTTATAATTCACTAGATATTTCAAAATAGCCATCCCCAGTTGTTCTACATGTTTACACACCTGCCAATTCTGTGGGGAAAATGTCCCTTTTACACACAGTGTAAAGATAGTTGTTTCATCAAACTTAAGGAAAGTCTTTTGTCAGACTATTAGATTAAAAACTGTATTTTAGTTTTATTTAGAATTTCCTTTACTGTGAGTGAAATTGAACATTTCTTCTTATGTTTAAGATGCATTTTTTTCTTTCCTCATTTGCAGCTTCTCCACTTTTTAACTTGTTAATGGATGATTGATTGATAATATACTACTAAGGAGAACTAGGATGTTTTGGGGTCATACCCTAATTGTTTCAAGTATGACACATGCATCTCTCATGTTGTTAATGGAACTTAGTAGTTTGGGTCACAAATGAACATCAACAGAAGCAGGGAAGAGCATTCTCATCTGAAAGAAAGGCAGAGCAGAGATGCAGTTTGGAAATAGACACTGTGTCTACATGATACCTCCTACCAGCCCCAAACTTTATTGATATCTTCCTATTATCATAGATATTCACATCATGTCACTAAGAAATGGAATTCATGTTATTTAAAACCTAAATGTAAATTGTTTTTGAATTGGTAATTGCTTTGAGTGATTTCTGTGTTATCTGTTCTTTATTAGCATGAGTAATCCAAATGAAAAATGTACATTTATGTCTTACTATGTATAGGATGTGATTGAGAGGAAGAGGTCCTTTCATCTTTTGTGAAGCCCACATATTTGTACATTATACATCTGACAGAGGGGGAAGAAACCTCTGGTCTCTGTTTCAGAGCATACAAGCAAAAATATTTTGTGAGCTTGACTTTCTCATGTAAAATACATTTACATGTGACATTTAAATCTGTTAGTGAAAATGAATAGGTTTTATTTATTTAGTCTAGGATAATAGTAGTTGATTTTATTGAACCAAATTATGACAATAAATGCACAAGCAGAAACACACAAGAAAATTTGGAAAATTTGGTGTTTACACATGGACATTCTGATGTGTGTGAACAGGTGTGTGTGTGTCTATGTGCAGGAGTGAGAGTGTGTCTCTGTCTGTGTCTGTGTATCTGAAGAACCACATAGCACAAGCTGGCTGATCAGTTGCTTTCCCATCCCAGAGTTGTAACTTCACTCAACATTCTTCATTACCTTCTCTTGCCCTAAGCAGACAGATAGTGTTCACACTGATGTTTTGCCAGAAATAATTAGTTCAATTCTTAGCAATTCTAAGAGCTCCAGGAAACAGTGGCTGTTGGTGAAGACTCTCTGAGTAGATGAGTCTGTGAGAAGTTGGCCTCCAATATCAAAATAATGAATAGGCTTTAGTGTGATTCTAAAAAAAATCAGTCAACCAAGATTTGGCTAGATGTGAGAAGCAGTTTCCAGTGAGTTCTCATTTACATATGGTTTTCTAAATGCATTTTCTTAGGAACACAGAAATACCAATGACTTATTAAAAACTATTGTCTTGTAATTTTAGGTTCTCTCTACTGACCAAACAAATACCAGTTTCCTGTGCTTTAGAACTTTCTTCAAAGCCAAAATCTCAAATTATCTGATGAAAATGAAATTGGAGACCTGACTATTCCATCACTGTGTACTTTGTAACTCTCAGTAATTGCAAAGTAGTAATCTACACATATATTAGTTTAATGTCACTTGGTTCTCATAAACCCTACAAACTATCAATAATACTGATTCTCAGATGAGAAAACAATATTGGAATGGTTATTGAATTTCTCACGTTTCCATAGCAGCTAGTACCTTTTGTCTGAGTCATGTAGTTTTACTGTAACATTTGTAATACCTTGGTCTGAATTTTTAAACTATATAGAACTCTGACTCTGCATTTTTCTTGCATACATTTTATTTATAGTGAGCACAGCAGTCTTTGTACCACACAGTTATATTAATGTCCAGAGCAATAAAAGGGCAAATTTGTGCCCATTTCTAAGTGAGAATCTGAAAGGACACCCTCCCAATTCCAGACATCACTGGGATCATCTCCCCATTGAACCTGGCACCCCACCTTTCCCAAGCAATGCATAAGTGACTGCTTCCTTTAAGTTTAAAGATCTTCCTTCCTTATTTATTTTTAAGTAATTGTTTTATTGTTGTTCAATTACAGCTGTCTGCATTTCCCCCCAACCCCGGCAAACCCACCTCCCTCCTTGCTTCCACCCTCCCCCTTGGTTTTGTCCATGTGTCCTTTATAGTGGTTCCTGAAAACCCTTCCCATCATTATCCCCCCCACCTCCCCTCTGGTTACTATCAAATTATTCTTAATTTCTATGTCCCTGGTTATATTTTGCTTGCTTTTTTCTTTTGTTGGTTATGTTCTAGTTAAAGGTGAGACCATATGGTATTTGTCCCTCACTGCCTGGCTTATTTCACTTAGCATAATGCTCTCCAGTTCCACTCATGCTGTCCCAAAGGGTATAAACTCCTTTCTGCTGAGTAGAATTCCATTGTGTAAATGTACCAGTTTTTTGATCCACTCATTTACTGATGGACACTTAGGTTGTTTCCAGCACTTGGCTATTGTGAATTGTGCTATGAACATTGGGGTGCGTAGGTTCTTTGGATTGGTATTTCAAAATTCTTAGGGTATAATTCCAGCAGTAGAATTGCTGGGTCAAAAAGCAGTTCCATTTTTAGTTTTCTGAGGAAATTCCAGGCTGTTTTCTACAGTGGCTGCACCAGTCTGCATTCCCACCAACAGTGCACTAGTGTTCCCTTTTCTCCACATCCTCTCCAACACTTGTTTATTGATTAGTTTATGATGGCCATTCTGACTGGTGTGAAGAGGTATCTCATTGTGGTTTTAATTTGCATCTCTCTGATGGCTAGTGATGCTGAGCATCTTTTCATATGTCTCTGGGCCTTCTGTATGTCCTCCTTGGAGAAGTGTCTGTTCAAGTCTTTTGCCCATTTTTTTAATTGGGTTGTCTTCCTGGAGTGGAGTCATGTGAGTTCTTTATATATTTTGGAGATCAAATCCTTGTTTGAGGTACCATAGGCAACTGTGTTTTCCCATATGGTTGGTCCTCTTTTCATTTTAATGCTGTTTTCTTTGGCCATCAGAGAGATGCAAATTAAAACTACATTTCATTTGATGGGGTCCCATTTGTTTATTCTTTCCTTTACGTCCCTTGCTTTAGGGGACATATCAGTGAAAATGTTGCTACATGGAATGTCTGCAATTTTCCTGCCGATGTTTTCCTCTAGCACTTTCATGATGTCACAACTTATATTTAAGTCTTTTATCCACCTTGAATTTGTTTTTGTGTATAGTGTAAGCTGGTGATTGAGTTTCATTTGTTTGCATGTAGCTGTCCATATCTTTTTTGAAGAGATTATTTTTACTCCATTTTATGCTTCTCCCCCCTTTGTCAAATATTAATTGACCATAGAGACCTGGGTTTATTTCTGGACTCTCTATTCTATTCCATTGGTCTATGTGTCTGTTCTTACGGCAGTACCAGGCTGTTTTGATTATAGTGGCCTTGTAATACAGTTTGATACCAGGTACTGTGATCCCTCCTACCTTGTTCTTCTTTCTCAGAATTGCTGCAGCTATTGGGGGTCAGTTACAGATCCATATAAATTTCTGAAATGTTTGTTCTATATCTGTGAAATATGTCATCAGCACTTTAATAGAGATTGCATTGAATCTATAAATCACTTTGGGTAGTATGGGCATTTTGATGATGTTAATTCTTCCAATCCGCAAGCATGGTACATGCTTCCATTTGTTTGTGTCTTCCTTAATTTCTTTCTTCAATATTGTGTAGTTTTCTGAGTAGAGGTCTTACATCCTTGGTTAGGTTTATTCCTAGGTACTTTATTTTTCTTGTTGCTATAGGAAATGGGATTCTTTCCTGATTTCCCTTTCTGGTATTTCATGTTGGTGTACAAAAATGCCTTCAATTTCTGAATATTGACTTTGTATCCCACTGTTCTGCCAAATTCACTTATTAGGTCAAGCAGTTTTTTGGTTGAGTCTTTAGGGTTTTCTATGTACACTATCATGCCATCTGCAAACAATGACAGTTTTACTTCCTCCTTTCCAATTTGGATGCCTTTTATTTCTTTTTCTTTTCTGATTGCTGTGGCTAGGACTTTCAAAACTAAGTTGAGTAGAAGTGGTGAAAGCAAACATCCTTGTCTTGTTCCTATTCTTAGTGGGAAAGCTCTTAGTTTTTGCCCATTGAGTATGATGTTGGCTGTAGCTTTCCCATATGTGGCCTTTATTATGTTGAGGTATGCTTTTTCTATTCCCATTTTGCTGAGTGTTTTCATCATAAATGGGTGCTGTACCTTATCAAATGCTTTTTCCACATCTATTGATATGATCATGTGATTTTTGTCTTTCTTTTTGTTTATGGATGCATTACATTTATTGATTTGCAAATATTGTACCATCCTTGCATCCCTGGGATGAATCCCACCTGATCATAGTGTATGATCTTTTTAATGTATTGTTGGATGTGGTTTGCCAATATTTTGTTGAGGATTTTAGTGTCTATGTTCATCAGTGATATTGGCCTGTGGTTTTCTTTCTTTGTTAGGTCTTTATCTGGTTTGGGGGTTAGGATGATTCTAGCTTCATAAAGAGTTTGGAGTCTTCCATGTTCTTGGATTTTTTGTAACAGTCTGTAAAGGATAGGGGTTAGCTCTTCCTTAAATGTTTTGTAAAATTTTCCTATGAAACCATCTCATCCATGGCTTTTGTGTGCTGGGAGTTTTTTGATTACTGCTTCAATTTCGTCAGTTGTTATTGGTCTGTTCAGGCTTTCTGCTTCTTCTTCATTCAGTTTTGGAAGATTATATTTTTCTAGAAATTTGTCCATTTCACCTAGGTTTTCAAATTTGTTGGCATATAGTTGTTCATAGTAATTTCTTACAGTCCTTTGTGTTTCTGTGGTGTTGGTTATAATCTCTCCTCTTTCATTTCTGATTGTGTTTATTTGGGTTTTTCTTGATGAGTCTCCTTAAAGGCTTGTCAATTTTCTTTATCTTTTCAAAGAAACATCTCCTGGATTTATTGATCTGTAGAATTGTGCTTTTAGTCACTATGTCATTTAATTCTGCTCTGATCTTGGTTATTTCTTTCCTTCTACTTGCTCTGGGCTGTCTTTGTTGTTGTTCCTCAAGTTCTTGTGGGTGTAGGGTTAGGTTGTTTGAAATGTTTCTGTCTTTTTTAGGTAGGCCTGTATTGCTATGAACTTCCCTCTCAGGACTGCCTTTGCTGTGTCCCATAAGTTTTGGAATGTTATGAGTTCATTTTCATTTGTTTCCAGAAACTTCTTAATTTCTTCCTTAATCTCATTCTTGACCCATTCATTGTTTAATAGCATGCTATTCAATCTCCATGAGTTTGATTGTTTTTGTTTTTTTCCCTTGAGGTTGGTTTCTAGTTTCAGTCCCTTGTGGTCAGAGAAAATGCTTGATATGATTTCAATTTACTTGAATTTGGTGAAGCTTCTATTGTGTCCTATCATGTGGTTTACTTTGAAAAATGTTCCATGTGCATTTGAGAAGAATGTGTGTTTTGTTTCTTTGGGATGAAATGTTCTATATGTATCAGTTAGTCCATTTGATCTAGGACATTGTTGAATACCACAATATCTTTGTTGATATTTTGTTTGGAAGATCTATCCATTTTTGACAGTGGGTTGTTAAAATCCCTTAATATCATTGTGTTGTTGTCAATATCTTTCTTGAAGTCCTTCAAGATTTTCTTTATGTATTTGGGTGCTCCTATGTTGGGTGCATTTATATTTATTATGTGTATGTCTTCTTGATGAATTCTCCCTTAATTATGAAGTGACCTTCTGGGTCTCTCTTTATGGCTCTTTTTTGAAGTTTATTTTGTCTGATATGAGTATTGCTACCCCTGCTTTTTTTCCTGTCCATTTGCTTGGAAAATCTGTTTCCAGCCCTTCACTTTCAGTCTGTATAGGCCTTCCTTTGTTCTGAGGTGGGTCTCTTGTAGGCAGCATATGGGTGGGTCATGCTTTCTTATCCATTCTTCTATTCTATATGTTTTGATTGGGGTATTTAATCCATTTACATTTAATGTTATTATTGATAGGTACTTATTTATTGCCATTTTTTTTATACCTGTGTTCCTCTCTCTCACCGTTTTTCTTCCTGTTCTTAAAGCAGACCCTTTAGCATGCCTTGCAGAGCTGGTTTGGTGGAAGTATATTCTTTGAGGCTTCTTTTGTCAGGGAAGCTCCTTATTTGGCCTTTCATTGTAATTGAGAGCCTTGCTGAATAGAGTAGTCTCAGTTGCAGGCCTCTGGTTTTCATTACTTGGAATATTTCTTGCCGTTCCCTTCTGGTTTGGAGCATTTCCATTGAGAAGTCAGCTGCTAGTCTTATTGGGGCTCCCTTGTATGTTACTTCCTGTTTTTCCCTTGCTGTCTTTAGGATTCTCTCTTTGTCATGGAATTTTGCCATTTTAATTATGATGTGTCTTAAAGTGGGCCTCTTTGAGTTCCTCTTGATTAGGACTCTCTGTGTTTCCTGAATTTATGTGACTTTTTGTCTCATCAAATTAGTGAAGTTTTCCATTATTACTTTTTCAAACAGGTTTTCTATCCTGTGCTCTTTTTCTTTTCCTTCTGGTATCCCTATTGTACAGGTATTATTACATTTCATGTTGTCCTACATTTCTCTTAACCCCTCTTCATTCTTTCTGAGTCTCTCTTCCTTTTCTTACTCTTTCTGGGTGTTTCTTTCTACCTTGTCCTCCAGCTCCCTGATCTGATGATCCTCTGCTTCATCTAGCCTGCTTTTGATTACTTCTATTATGTTTTTCAATTCAAATATTGTATCCTTCATTTCCTCTTGGCCCTTGTTGATAGTTTTTATTTCATTTTCACGTTGATATAGTTACTGTGGAGTTCATTGTAGTTTCCCTGTAGGTTTTGGTAATTCTCTGTGAGCTCATTGAGCTTCCTGGTAACCATTGCATTGAACTCCATATCTGATAGTTGCCTTGCCTCTATTTCACTTAGCATTCTTTCTGAGGCTTCCTCCTTTCCTTTCATTTGGGGATTGTTTCCTTTGTCTCCTCACTGTTTGTTTGTGTTCAGTTGGAGAGGGAAGGCAAAATGGTTTAAGACAGAGGGAGTGTATTCTATGGTATTTAAAGTACCAACCCATAGAGAAGAGAAAGGAGATCCCTTGGATATGTATAGCATTAACCATATTTCACCCAACTAGTCACTTTTTAGAAATGGTGGAAAAAAGATAACTCTTGTTGGGGGTTGGGGGAGGACTGTGAGTTGAGTCTAGAAAGCAGTGGGCTTGTGTGAGGTCAGATAATGAGATAAAGTGAGAGTAAAGAATAAAAAATAGGTGTAGTGTGTAAGAGAATAGAGTTAACCACAACAGTATTGAAGTTCTGGAAACAGTGAAGTGAGATAAGATCCTAGAGGGGTGCTGTGTAGTATTTACAACTGTATGGAACCACAATTATTTACAATAGTAATGGAGCAAAAATCATATGACAGAATTTCTGTGATCTGAATAGCAAGAATAGGAAGTACAGGACCTAGAGTAGTATGCTGTTGGAACACAAGTGAAGAGAAAAACTGAAAATTAAAAATACACTATGAAAGAGAGAACAAGGGAAACGAGTCAATGCAATTTAACAAACCACATGAAGAAAACTGAACAGAAAGAAGAGAAATTAAAAAATGCTAAAAAAATAAAATGTAAAAAAAATAATAATTCAAATATACAATAACTTGCAAGTTCTCTGGAGTAGCAAAGTGAAATTTGTCTCACTGCTTCAGTTGTTGGGATGGCCCTTCTTTGGGTCTAACTCTGGTCCTTTCGCAGCTCCAGGTTTTATTTTCTCCCTTGGGGAGGAGGGGAAGGAAGGAAGGAAGAAGAAATTGAAAAAGAAAGAAAGGAAGGAGGAATAAAAAAGGAAAGAAGGAAAGAAAGGAAGAAGGAATTAAAAAAAAAAAAAAGGAAGCCTCCTGCTGGCTTTAAACAAGCCAAATCAGTTCTGCTGGTCTTCCTGGCTGCAGCATGCTGAGGGGAGATGGATGGGATTGGGTGTGAGGTGCCTCTGGGTGAGGGGGGGCGGGGCGGGGCAGTCAGGCTCACTCCACCCTCAGGGCTACAGGCACGAGCATTTGGCCTCAGCTGCTGGAGAGGGACTGGCAGTTGCTGGGCTGCAGGTTCAGGTGTGCGTCATCCCCAAGGGTTTTTGGGTGTGAGCACCTAGCCTCTGGTGCTGCTTCTGCTGTGGCAGCTGGGGTGGGGTGGGGGTGGCTGGGTCAGTGGCGCACTTCTGGGGTCACAAGCATGGTTGGGCGCCCTCCACCGCTGGGCTGGGGTTGAGGGTGTAGTCGCGGTCCTGGAAGCAGAGGTGGGCTCAGGCTGAGGCTGTGAAGGCTGCTTGGGAGCAGCTGGGGGAGGCAGGGGTGGCTATCTTGGGAGAATTCCCTAAGCAGCTGCTGAGTGCCTATTTTTTTTTTATTTTTCTTTTTAAAAAATTCCTCCTGCTCAAGCCTGCCACTCCAAACAAGTTCCTGGCCTCTCACACAGCCCAACTCTCCAACCAGGCCTGGGACTGTCAGGGTCAGGGCCCATCAAGGCCCAACTCTTCCCAGCCGGCGTCCACAGACTCTATGGGTACTCACAGCCCCTGTGTGTTCACTACCTCATCCTTATTCCCCCAGTGACTTCAAGAATCCAGGTCCCTCCTGGTGCTGGTCAAACCTTGTTTGGCAGGGGAGGGAGCCGTTGCCCTGGCTCTCTCCTAAGAATCCTGAGGCAGACCCCGTGGGTACCAGGCCTTGGGCTACAGCCGCCCTAGTCTCTGAGCTAGTGCCAGGGACCTTATTGTCCTGAAGCACTCTCATTACCATCTGATTTTTCAATGTCCTCTAGAGTTTTGGCCTCTAATCTTCATATATGCTGGGATACCATTGGCTGTTCACTCTGTTCCTCAGAAGATCGGCTAGGTGTTCCACCCATGTGCAGAGAGAAGTGGACTCCACTCCCACCTATCTCACGGCCATCTTTCCCACTATAATCACAGGATGTACTTCTTTCAGGCTGTTCTCCTAGGCATCCCTTTTAATAGCATTGTTATCTGTCCTTAACCTGACTCAGCTCAAACCAAGTGATGGAATAAGTTGGCTATAAAACCACCTTGCTTTTCCTCAGAATCAGTGAATGCATATCCAGGAAACACCCCTTATTTATCTTTTTAAGTAGAAACATATACAACACGCAAATATCACTATAAAAAAACAAAAAAGTTAACATTTAGTCCTTTTTTTCTAAATGTTATTAAATGAAGCATGTAAAAGATGATAAAGCTACAACCAGATTCTTTTTCATGGTTGTTTAAATATTATGATAACTGTGTTTCTTTTTAAATTTTAGTTATATTTTATTGATTATGCTATTACAGTTGTCTTGATTTCCCCCCCTGTGTCTCCCCTTCACCCAGTGCCCCCTGCTCCCTCAGGCAATCCCTCCCCACCATTGTTCATGTTCATGGGTTATGTGTGTAAGTTCTTTGGCTACTCCACTTCCTATACTGTACTTTACATACCCATGGCTATTCTGTAACTGCCTATTTGTACTTCTTAATTCTCTCACCCCTTCACCTATTCTCTCCCTACCCCCTCCCATCTGGCAATGTTCTGGTAACTAACTTCTTTCTCTTACTTTTAAGAATCTTTCTTTCTCTTTAACCTTTGGCCTTTAAATTATGACATGTTTTGGAGTGGGCCTCTTTGCATCCATCATAATTAGGACTCTCTACACTTCCTGGACTTGCATGTCTATTTCCTTCACCAAATTAGGGAAGTTTTCTTTCACTATTTTTTCAGATAGATTTCCAGTTTATTGCTGTTTATTTTCTCCTTCTGACACCCCTATGAGGCAAATGTTGGACCTCTAAAAGTTGTCCCAGAGGCTGTTTACACTATCCTCAATTCTTTGGATTCTTTTTTCTTCTTGTTCTGTGTGGTTGTTTTTTGCTTCCTTGTGTTCCAAATCTTTGATTTGCTTCTCATCTTCATCCATGCTGCTGTGGTTTCCCTGTAAATTGTTCTTTATTTCAATTAGTATATCTTTCATTTCTGACTGGGTCTTTTTCATGCTGTTGAAGTCCTCACTAAGTTCCTTGAGCATCCTTATAAACATTGTTTTGAACTCTGAATCTGATGGATTGCTTATCTCCATTTTGTTTAGCTCTTTTTCTGGAGTTTTGATCTGTTTTTTCATTTAGACCATGTTTCTTTGTCTCCTTATTTTGGTAGCTTCCCTGTGTTTGCTTCTGTGTATTAGCTAGAGCTGCTTTGACTCCATGTCTTGGTAGTGTGTCCTAATGCAGTAAGTGTCCTATAGGGACCAGTGGTACAGGCTCCCCTATCACCCAAGCTTGGTACTTGAGGTACGCCCTTTGTGTGGGCTGAGTACACCCTCCTCTTGTATTTGAGCCTTGGTTGCTTTTGGCAGATCAATGAGTGGGATTTATCCAGGCCAGTCAGTGGCAAGGACTGACTGTGACCATTGACCACCAATCTCTGCCCTCTGTGGAGGATCAGCTATGCAGGGGCAGAATGGTGAGCTTTGATGTAGTCTGTAGCTATTCACTGGGTACATTGGCTCTGGGGTTTCCTAGTGGTGCAGGCCAAGATCAGCCCCAGCCTGTTTTTTGCCCAGAATACTCTGCCTCAGCTAAAAGCATTCTGAGAAGCCTGATACTTGGGCTGGGTTTGGAGATTCTCAGGTGAAGCCAAGGTGTGAATCTAATCTGGCCGGTACTAGGGCTCATTGAAGCCAGCTGTTGCTTGTTTGATAGGTTTTAGGAGCCAAGACCAGCCATTCTTAAAGAAAAGCAGCTTGGGTGGGCCTGTAAGTTGGATGGGATAAGAGCCTCTATGGATCTCCAGTGTGGGTCATGCAGTGTTAGCCAGGTTGATGGAGTCTCAGACATGGCACCAGCCTACTGGCTCTGTGAAGATAGGGCTCAGCAAGGGGACAATGGCCTCTAGTTGGCCAAATGCCAGACACTCCATTCTCTCTCTGTATACTACTGGTGCCCTTCAAATTGCCACCCCAGTACTGGAGCTCAGAGGAAGCAATTCTGAGTAGGTAAGTCCTTGTGTGGGTTCCCCAGGAGGAACTGTTTAGGACTCCACTAGACTCCTCCACCAACTCAATCCCCACTGTTTTTTGCAGCCAGAAGTTGTGGGGACTTATCTTCCTGGCACTGGAACTCTGGGCTGGGGGTCCTGTTGTGGGTCTGTGACTCATCATTCCTGAGATATCCCTCCCAAATTTTTATCCTCATGGGTGTGGGGCCAACCTGTTCCACATCTGCACCCATCCTACCAGTCTCAAGGGATGTGATTTCTTCAATTCTGGAGTTGTCAGACTTCTATTCAACTCTATTTTATAGTTGTCAGACTTCCATTCAACTTGATTTCTGACATTCCTGACTGATGGTTGTTCTATATTTTAGTTGTAATTTTGATGTGGTTATGTGAAAAGGGGAGCCATGTCTGCCTACATCGTCACCTTGACTGGAAGCTCTCACATCCAGCTTTGACACCCACTCACTCAATTCCCCTTCAGAAATTTACTGAAGTCAAAATTTTACTGTGTTCCTCAGTTTAAATTTTTTATATTTAAATTACATATATATTCATAAACAATATATAGTATTGCTCTATATTTTTAAATTATATATAAATGGTATCATCCTAGTAAACTTCATTTTTTACACTCAGCATCTTATTTTCAAAATCTACTTATTTTCATTCACATAATCAGCATGCAATTCAAGCATTAAAATTCAACCTCTCTTTTAACATGAGTGTTAAATTAAATTATAGTTAGTACTATATATTTGTACTTATTCAATTGTATATATATTTTCCACTTTCTATGCTTTTTTGAGACATATTCTATAGGGTCTTGATAAATATCAAGTATGAATCAATTGTAAAATAGACCCAGTATCAGAGATTGCCCTCTCAGCTGGACTAATCATCATGTAAAATGAGACTTCTCATTCCTTCCAAGTTTAGATGGGAAAGGAAAGCAATCATACAATCACACCGAGGATCTCTGGCTTATAGGATTGCTAATACTCTCAAAACTCATCCTGCAGAGAATGGACACATTATGATAAAGTTGTCTCACTCTCAATTCATATGCATCCTGTTACTGGGATGAGTTCTCAACTAATCACTTTTATATTCTAACACTGGCAAGATTTAGCAATAAATATGATACCCTAACCTGATAACTTATTAAATGTCTAAACAAATCACCAAGTAGAAAGCAATCTGTTACATCTTTGTTTGCTATGCTTCAGAACATTATGCTAAAACCAACCTATTGTTTCTTCAGCTATGATAAACCCTACAGGAAAAACTTCCTAAATTCAAGCAAAGAAATTATTGAGCAGAATCATTTGATAGAATATCTCCTGAATATCTGTGGCTTGGAAGAATGAGAAATGCACAAACTTTAAATACCACTTATGTTCACTTTTGGAGGATATCCCAAGAACTATTGGTGAATTGTTATTTTCTGATGTAAACATTTAGTGCTATAAATTTTCCTCTCAGCACTACTTTAGCGGTGTCCCACAAATTTTGTGGGGGTTTTTTATTTAATTCAATGTATTTTAGAAAATATTTTTTCTTGAGACTTTTTGACCATGGACTGTTTAGAAGTATGTTATTTAGTTTCCAAGTGTTTGAAGATTTTCCTGTTATTTTTCTGTTATTAATTTGTAGTGATCTTACTGTGGTCAGAGAACACACTGTGTATTATTTTAGTTCTTTAATTTTTATGAGGTTTATTTTATGGCCTAGGATATGCTAAATGTTTTGTGAGTGGCTGAAAATGTATTTGAAATGGCAAAATGTTCTACAAATGCTGATTACAACCTGTTGGTTAATGGTATTGCTGGATTGGTCTATATTTTATCTGATTTTCTGTCTAGTTGTCCTATCAGTTGTTGAGAGAGAGGTTTTGAAGCCTGCAGCTATAATTGTGGATTTGCCTGTTTCTCCTTTCATTTCTATAAGTTTTTTGTTTCACATAATTTGTTGCTTTGTTATTTGGTGCATAAACATTTAGGATTGCTATGTCTGGGTGAATTGACCTTTTCATCATTACAAATAATGTTCTAATCTCAACCTTGTAATTTTCTTTGCTCTGAAGTATACATTATTTGATTTATAAGAAGAACTTCTGCTTTATTTTGATTAAAGTTGACTGGCATATCTTTTTCCATATCTTTTATTTTCAACCTACCTGTATTATATTTGAATAGAATTCCTTTTAGACAGCATATTGTTGGGCTTAGTTTTTTAAATTTATTTTGTCAATCTGTCTTTTAATTGGTATACTTAACCACTTGCATTTAATGTAATTATTGATATGTTAATGTTTGCCATTTTATTTTTTGTTTTCTCTTTGTTCCTTCTAGGTATTTTTTTTTCCTTTTCTTGTCTGCTATGTGTTACTTAAACATTTTTTAGAATTCTATATTGATTTATCTATAGTGTCTTTGAGTGTATCTTTTTGCATAGAATTTTAATTGTTTCTCTAAGTATGATATACATATGTAACTTATCAGTCTATTGATATTGACATTTTATCAATAAGAATGAATTGTAGAAACTTTACTTTCTCTAAGTTCTTTTGCCCTCCTACATTTATAGTAGAATTAATTTAAACATTTCCTTTATACACATTGAGAATCACATCAGAAAACATTACCAACATCTGCTTAAATAAAAAACATTATTTAGAATATTCAAGAGGAGAAGGAAAATCTGTTTACCTGTATTTTTGCTTTTGCTATGTTCTTTCATCCTTCATAATTTTTCCAAGGTTCCACTTTAAACATTTCTTTCAGTTTCAAGAATTTCCACTACCTATTCTTTTAGAGCAGGTTTACTAGTGACAAATTTCTTAGTTTTTCTTCATCTGAGAATGTGTTGTTTTCCCTTTCATTCTTGAAGGTCATTTTTGCTGGGTTTGTTACTGTTGGTATTTAGCTAGAAAAGAGAAGCAAAGGAAACTTGACATTGAGATTAACAAACTAGGAAGCAGGAGCCTTTTGCTTCACCACGAAGCCACAGCTCTTCAGATTCCAGGGGACGGCAGCATTATACTCTGCTAAGGATATTAATACTTTCCCTTCCCCCTCCAGTACCAGATTATTGGGGGATGTAGGGGAAGGTGCTAAACTAAAAAGGCCTATCAGTCTAACTAGGGGATTTGGACCCATCCAAAATCCATGATAGTTTGGGAAGTTGATTGGTTCTTCTGAAAAAGCACATGGACCATCCCAAGCCTAAACTAATATAATCTCAGGGGAACAAAGAAGCACTCTCTTTCTTGTTTGTGACCCATACTTACATGGTACACACAGGTAATCATTCTCTCCATGATCACATAGCGTTAGCAACCATGTTGCTATGGCCTCCAGGAGGATGCCTGAATATCAAAGCAGAACAATGGACTATAGCTGGAAACACTCACTGGGCTAGCCAGATACTGGACTGGACTGGACTTTAATATGGAGCATAAACTTTGGACAGTAGTCTCCATCCTAGCCCTACTGAAGATAAAATTGGACTTTTTCCAGGGTGCTATGGGACATTGGGAAGTCAGGATGGGAACTCCCTTAATTGTACATCACCAGTAAATTGTGCCACAGAGCACCACCATCCCACATGGGTCTCAGGAAATTCTTTTCCTTTACACACTGCAAGAACCCTGATTTCACTGATAACAAGTTGACAGTTATTTTCTTTTGGCCTTTAAAAAATCTTGTGACACTTCCTTCTGATTTCTACAGTTTAGGATAAGAAATTCATTGGTATTCAAATTGTTTCCCTTTTAGATAAGGTGTTATTTCTCTCTCTTGCTGCTTTCAAGATATTTTCTTTATTTTTAGTTTTCAAAAATTTGATTACATTGTGTCTTGGCATGAATTTCTTTGGGTTTTTGTTTGGAGCTCACTCAACTTCTTGAATCTTTAGATTTATGCCTTTTGCCAAATTTGGGAAATTTTAGTCATTACTTCTTTGAATGTTTCTTAAGCCCCTTTTCCTTTCTTCTTGTCTTGTGAGACTTTTATGACACAAGTATTAGATTATTTGTTGTTATAGTACCACAATTCCGGAGGCTCTGTTCATTTTGTTTTTCAAAACAAAAGTTTTTTTTCTATTGTTAGAATGGGGTAATTTTTATTGTTTCATCTTCAAGCTCACTGATTATTTTCCTCTCTATTATTCTATTGAACTCATCCATAGTTTTTAATTTCAGTTATTAAATATCTAAGTTCTAAAATTTTCATTGTTTCTTCTTTTTTTGTATTTCCTCCATTTCTTTGTTAAGATTTGGTGTTATTTGTTTCAAACATGTTCATAGTTGCCTGCTGAAGCATTTTTGTGATGGCTGCTCTAAAATCCCTCTGATAATTTCAACATATGTGTCACCTCCATGTTGACCTCTGTTAATTGTCTTTCTCATTGAGTTTCAGATTTTTTTGGTTCATGGTATGATAAATGATTTTCAATTATATCCTGGACATTTTGTGTATTATGTTATAAGATTTTTGAATCTTATTTAAATCTTTCCTTATAGCAAAAGTATGTGTTTATAATGTTATTGTTGTCTCTTGGTTTGTTTCTACATATGTAATTAATATTTTTGCTTTATATGTTCAATTATCTTCCAAAGGTATTAAAAGTAAGAAATATGTCTATTAGAATTAAGATCATTTTTATTACACCCATCACCTCTATTTTCTTTGTGTACATCCAGTTTTCCATCTGTTATCCTACTCTTTCTGAAAAACTTTCTTCAGTATTTGTTGGCAGTTAATTTTTCAAGTTTTATTTACCTAAAAGTCTTTGTTCTGCCTTAATGTCTGTACGATATTTTCACTGAATATAAAATGCAGGGTTGGTTGATTTTTTTCAATACTTTAAAATGTCTCTTAATTAATGTATAGTCTTCACCACTTTCTGATGAGAAGTTGACAGTAATTATTGATTTTTTCCTTCTGTGTAAGTTTTCTTCATTCTCTAGCTGAATTCAATATTTTATCTTTTATCTTTAGTTTTCTGTAGTTAGATTATGATGTACCTATGTATGCTTTTCTTTTTATTTATCCTGCTTCAGTTTTCCTGAGCTTCTTAAATCTTTAGTTTTTTGACTTTCATGAATTGTCAGCCATTCTTTCCTCAGTTTTTTTAGTCCATTCTCTCTCTGTATCTATTTCAATATGTATTTAATATTGTCCTGAACTCTTACATACTTTATTACTTTTTCTCTTTGTTCTTTGTGTTTCATGTAGTATAACTCTATTTACCAATCTGGTTTCACTGATTCTTTTTATTCTGGTGTATTCAGTTTTCTAATGAACACGCTGAAGAAATTCTTCAACTCTGTTATCATGTTTTTTATTGCTAGTTTCTTTTTTTAACACTTTTATAGTTTATCTCTCTCTGTCAAAATTCCCTATTTGTTTATGCATGTTGTCCATCTGTTTTACTAGATTCCTTAACATTTAAATCTCTGTTAGTTCCAATATCTGGGTCATTAATAAGTCACATTCTCTTGACTGCTTATTATTGTTACAGTTTAATCTGGTACTGTAGGTGCTGGCCATCATTATCAAGAAGAAAGGAAAAAATGGTGTGATGATTAAAATGGAAGAGATAAACCTATCATTATTTTCAGACATTATGATCATTAAAAATTCAACAAAACACAACAGGAAGAATCACAGTTTAGCAAGGTCAAATTTCAAAAATCAACAGCATTTTTCAAGCTGATTAATAAACAACTTGAAAATATTAGAAAAAATAAGACACTTCACAATTGTAACAAAATCTATAAAGCATCAGGAATTAAAAAATCATGAATAAAAGCTGTTTAGAATAATGTTATATTTTAACCAAAGACATTGAATAAAGAACAAACTGACAGAAATGAGAGGGGAAGGAGTAGAGGGATAATGGAGAATAATAGGAGAAGGTACATCAAGGAACATATATAAAGGACACATGGGCAAAGCCAAAGGGGGTAAGTTCGAGGGTGGGAGGCAGGGATGGGTGGGGTGGAGGGACATGGTGCAGTGAAAATAAAGACAACTATACTTGAACAGCAATAAAAAATAAAATAAAAAGATTCAAAGAAAAGAAAAATGTTATATTTTAATTAAACTTTGTAAAATAGAATCTAAATCTTTGGAAAATTATCATGTTTTTGAGATGATCTAAGATGGTAGAGGGGTGAGTGGCAGTTACACTGACATCTTCCCAGTACCAATCTGGAATCACAATTGAACTGAGGAGAAATCATCTGAATAAACACTGAACAATAGAGGGAAAAAAGCCTTATAACCACGGACAAACAGAAGAAACAGCTTCAACACAATATGTACTGGTAGAGAGTGCAGAGGAGATATGAAAGGGCTGGCTGGGCTCCCACAGGAGGCAGGTGAAGGGCCAGAGTGATATTTTAGGACCAGGGGGTTCCCCGTGAGAAGTGTGGGGTCTCAACCCAAAGCTGGGAAGCACCAGTGCCCAAAAACTACACAGATAACATCCAGAAGCAGTAAGTGGCAGGGTTTCTCTCTGCCAGAGATGGACAGCTAGAAATGCAAAAAGGCTTTTCAAGGGCCAACACATAAATTTTTCATATTCAGCCACTGACCCTGGGCTCAAGCAAAGGTGGGAAAAAGTGGACTAGAGATGCATGAGGAGACTGGGGACAGTGGCTTTGGGGAGAGATTTGAGAGATCAGCCACCAGGATCCTGGTGCTGAGTCATCCCCCATACTGTAGGACTCATCTTGCTCAGGCAGACCACTCTCCTCCAAGTGTCAGCAGCCTGAGGGGAAGCTATAGCCTCACCCCCAAAGACTGTACCCCCATCTATGCTGCTTAAGCCTGACTGCTGAGTGCAGACTGACTAAATTAACAGCTGAAGGAGTCAGCCACAGATGGTAGAGCTCTGGTATATCAAACAGGCTTACTAATGCCAGACTGGGCCACCATCTGACATCACCAGACCAGAAAGAAAAAACAGTGGTAAATGCTAGATGCTACTGAGATGAAACCCACCATGGTCTTCTCTATGATTTGTAATATATTCTTTCCTGCATAGTTTTTTAATATTAATTTCCTATCCTTCAAGTTTGTGCATATTAAGTCCTTAGATTTTATACTGTAGTTTATTTCAATTCACATATTTTGCCTCTCCCTTCTCTTACCCTATTTACCTTCTTCTTTCCTTTTATTGTTTTTGTTTTAAATTTTGTTTTCTCTCTTGCTAAAACTTGTTTTCATTCTGCACTCTTACTATTTCTTTCCTGTCCAGCCTCTCAAAATCAATTTTCTTGTCAATGGTCATCTAACATTCTTTTCCACCACTCTTAAAATACCCACGTTCCCTCTCCACCCTTAGCAATCTTTGCTTATTGGTTGTGTATGGAGTAGTTGTTCATTTTTAAAATTTTATCTTTACATCTTCACTAATTTTGTATTTCAAATCTCAAACTCTACCATTGCTTTCTCCTGCTCTTTTTTTGGTCTCAAATTTTAATTTTGTCCCGTCATAGCCTTTTTTTTCTTTTTCATCCTACCCTAGCTTTTCCTTTTTATCTCAACGTTTTTTCATTTTTCTTTCTCTCTCTCACTTTATTCTTTTTAATTTCTGTTTAAACTTAATACTATATGCTTCCCTTCTTTTACTCCATTCCACCTTCTATATTCCCCCTTTTAATTGATGATGTAAATTTTACTTTTTCTCCTTGCATTGCTCCAATTTCCTAGTCTTATTAGTGCTCCTCCATCAACCTTCTCAAAATCATTTTTTTCAGTTAGTCATCTCATATTTGCTTCTCCTTTCTTATAATAGTCTTAATCTTTTTACAGTCTTTTTAATACTGGTTCATTTGCTGTTTGTAGGATTGTGGGGGGGGGGTAGTTATTTTTGTGGATGTGGGTTTGTTTCCCGGGCTATGTATTTTTGTTCTGGCAGCACTTGCACAACATACAAGATGTTGTGGATGGAGTGATCCTCAGTCAGCCAACTGCAGGGAAGGAACTAATCTAAACCCAATTCTATCTATAGAGCCAACATAAATGGCATAAAGGGCATCCCAATAGCATCAAGTTCAGGAGATCAAGGAGACTGCACCACCGAAATACATAGGTCTCCTACATATTTCCTAGAAGTTCAGAGACAAAGAGTCAAAACAAACAGATCAATTTAACAAACAAAAACAAACAAGAGGAATATCTCCTAAAATGAGGAGACAAATAAATAACCCCCAATTAAAAGGAAAGGAGGAATCCTCAGAAAAAGTGCTACATGAAATAGAAGCAAGTAAACTATCACACATTAAATTCAAAACAATGGTTATAAGGAAACTTAAAGAAGCTCAATGGGCTCTGTGAGAATACAAAGAACTACAGGGAAGCTACAAGGACTTACTGTGAACTATATCAGCATGAAAAAGGGCATAGAAACTATCAATAAGAAGCAGGAGGAAATGAAGAATAGGGGAAAAGGGAAAGGGTTTACAGGAACAAGTATAAAGGACACATGGACAAAAACTAGGGGGAATGGAAATGGGAGGGAGGTGGGAAGCACTGTGGGGTGGGCTGGAATGGGAGTAAAAGAAAACTGTACTTGAACAACAATTAAAAATAAAAAAATTAAACAATAGAATTTCTGAATTGAAGAACATAATAGAAGGAATCAAAAGCAGGCTAGATGAAGCAGAGGATCAAATCAGCAAGCTTCAGGACAAGGTAGGGAAAAAAACACCAGAAAGAGCAAGAAAAGAAAAAAGACTCAAAAAGAATGAAGAGGGGTTAAGGGAATTGCAGGACAGTATGAAACATAATAATATTTGTATAATAGGATACCAGAAGAAGAAGAAAAGGAGCAGTGGATAAAATACCTGTTTGAAAAAGTGATAACATAAAATTTCCCAAATTTGATGAGAGAAAAAGTCACAGAAGTCTAGAAATCACAGAGAATCCCAATCAACAGGAATCCAAAGAAGACAACTCCAAGGCACATCATAATTAAAATGGCAAAATTCAAAGACAAAGAGAATCTTAAGGCACCAAGGAAGAAATAGGAATAACATACAAGAGAGCTCCAATAAGGCTAGTTACTGATTTCTCAATAGAGACACTATAAGCCAGAAGGGAATAGTAAGAAATATTCCAGGTAATGAAAAGGAAAGTGCTGCAACACAGACTACTATACCCAGCAGGGCTCTAATTTAAATGTAAGGTGAAATAAGGAGTTTCCCAGACAAAAGAAGGCTAAAAGAATACATCTCCACCAAAACAGCATTGTAACACATACTAAAGGGATTGCTTTAAGAAGATGAAGGAAAAGAGAGAGAGAAAACAGGTATAAAGAGGAAAAATGGCAATGAATAAGTACCTATCAATAATAATATTAAATGTAAATGGATTAAGTGATCCAATCAAAAGGCATAAGGCAGCTAAATGGATAAGAAAAGATGACCTGCTCATGTGCCGTCTACAAGAGGCTCACTGCCGCGGCCAGCGAGGCAGTGGGTTCGAGACGCGCAGTGACGGACTGAAAAGAGAGAGCGACCAGTTGCTCTGGTGGCAAAAGGCAAGTTTATTGAAAACTCCTGTCATTATATAGTGAGATGTTCTAAAAATAGAATGCTTGCTACACGAAGAGAGTCTTTGTTCAAGAAAGTTTACACACCCCCTTCAGGTCACGTACAGAACATCCTGGTTTAGATTAACTCCAGGACGCACCGCCCCCAAGGCGCCCGGCACCTCCCTGTCCTTCTCTTGGGAACAATCCGATAACCAACAAGGCCGGGGTAATGTCAGGTCACCTCCCCCGAGGCCAAGGAACAGGCCCAAGCATCATTCTCACAATGCAGGACCCTAACTCTTGACCCCTTCCTGGGGGCTTGGTTCCCCACAGCTCACCTCAGAAGAGAAGACATACACAGACTGAAACTGAAGTGTTGGAAAAAAATAGTCTAAGCAAATGGACAGGAAAAAAAAGCCAGGGTAGTAATACTTATACAAGAGAAAATAGACTTTGAAACAAAGGCCATAAAAAGAGACACAGAAGGAAACTTCATAATACTCAAGGGAAGAATTCATCAAGAACACATAAACATTGTAAACATATATGCACCCAATGTAGGAGCACCCAAATATATAAGGAAAACCTTGGAGGACTTCAAGAAACATATAGATAGCATCTCACTTATAGTAGAGAATTTTAATAACCCACTGTCAACAATGTATAGATCTTCCAAAGAACGAATACAGACATTGTGATACTGAACAATGTAGTAGATCAAATGCACTTAATTGATATATACACAACCTTTCACCCCAAAGAAGCAAAATACGCATTCTTTTCACGTGCACAATGAGCACTTTCAAATATAGACCACATGATAGGACACAAAACAAGCCTCAAAGAAAATCAAGAAAATTGAAATCATATCAACCATTTTCTCAGATCACAAGGGACTGAAATAGAAACCAACCTCAATGAAAAATCTCAAAAACAGTCAAATTCATGGAGACTGAATAACATGCTATTAAACAAAGTATGGGTTAACAATGAGATCAAGGAAGAAATCAAAAAGTTTCTGGAAACAAATGAAAATAAACATGCAACAACCCAAAACCTATGGGACACAGTGAAGGCAGTCCTGAAAGGGAAGTTCATAGCACTACAGGCTTACCTAAAAAAGATAGAAACATTTCAAATAAACAACCTAACTCTATATCTACCAGAACAACAACAAACAAAGTCCAGAATGAGGAGAAGGATGGAAATAATGAAGATCAGAGCAGAATTAAATGACACAGACTGAAAGCACAATTGAAAGGATCAATAAATCCAGAAGGTGGTTTTTTGAAAAGCTAAACAAAACCAACAAACCTTTAACCAGACTCATAAGGAAAAAGAGAGAAGACCCAAATAAATAAACTCAGAAATGAAAGAAGAGAAATTAAGACGAATACCAGAAAAATACAAAGGATTGTAAAAAATTACTATGAACAACTATATGTTAAGAAATTTGAAAACCTGGGTGAAATGGATATATTTCTAGATACATGTAATATTCCAAAACTGAATGAAGAAGAAGTAGAAAGCCTGAACAGACAATAATAGCTAGTGAAGTTGAAGTAGTAATCAAAAACTCCCAGTACACAAAAGCCTGAACTGAATGGTTTCACAGGAGAATTTAACAAAACATTTAAGGAAGAGCTAACTTCTATCCTTCACAAACTTTTCCAAAAAATCCAAGAAGAGGGAAGACTCCCAAGCTATTATTATGAAGCCAGCATCATCCTAATCCCAAAACCAGAAAGATACAACAAAGAAAACTTCAGACCAATGTCCCTGATGAAACTAGATGCTAAACTCCTCAACAAAATATTCACAAACTGCATACAGCAATACATTAAAAAGATTATACACCATGATCAGCTGGGATTCATCCCAGGGATGCAAGGATGGTACAATATTTGCAAGTTGATAAACATAATACATCACATAAACAAAATGGAAAGACAAAAATCACATGATTATATCAATAGATGCAGAAAAGGTACTTAATAAGGTATAGTACCCATCTATGATAAAAAACACTTAGCAAAGAGGGAGTATACCTCCATATAATAAAGGCCATATATGAGAAACCTACAGCCAACATCATCTCAACAGACAAAAACTCAGTTTTCCCACTAAGATCAGGAACAAGACAAGGATGTCCACTTTCACCACTTTCATTCAACATAACATTGGAAGTACTAGTCACAGCTATCAAACAAGGAAAAGAAATAAAAGGCATCCAAATTGGAAAGGAGGAAGTAAAAATGTCATTGTTTGCAGATGACATGATAGTGTACATAGAAAACCCTATAGACTCCACCAAAAAACTGCTCAACCTAATAAGTGAATTTGGCAAAACAGCAGGATACAAAGTCAATATTCCAAAAGCAAAAGCATGTTTGCATACCAAAAATGAAATATCAGAAATAGAAATCAAGAAAAATATATCATTTGCTATAGCAACAAGAAAAATAAAGTACCTAGAAATAAACCTAACCAAGGATGTAAAAGACGTGTACTCAGAAATCTGAACAACCCTGAAGAAAGAAATTAAGGAAGATACAAATAAATGGAAGCATATACTATGTTCATTGATTGAAAGAATTAACATCATTAAAATGTCCATACTACCCCAAACAATTTTTAAATTCAATAAAATCCCTATTAAAATACCAATGACATATTTCACAAATATAGAACAAGTATTTCAAAAATTCATATGGATCTATAACTGACCCCAAATAACCTCAGCAATTCTGAGAAAGAAGAACAAATTAGGAGGGATCACAATGCCTGATATCAAACTATATTTCAAGGGCACTGTAATCAAAACAGTCTGGTACTGGCATAAGAACAGACACAAAGATGGAACAGAATAGACAGCCCAGAAATAAACCCATGTCTCTATGGTCAATTAATATTTGACAAAGGGAGCAAGAGCATAAAATGGAGTAAAAATAGTAACCAACAAATGGTTTGGGGAATCTGTACAGCTACATGCAAAACAATAAAACTCGACCACCAACTTGCACCATACAGAAAAATAAACTCAGGATAGATAAAAGACTTAAATATAAGTCATGACACCATGAAAGTCCTAGAGGGAAACATAGGCAGGAAAATTTCAGACATCCCATGAAGCAATATTTTCACCTAAGCAATGTATGTCCCCTAAAGCAAGGGATATAAAGGAAAGAATAAACAAATAGGGGGACTTCTGGCAAAGATAGATGTGTAGCTAGACACACTGTGCCTCTTTGCACAACCAAAATAAGGACAACAAAAATTTAGAAACACAATAACAACCAGTACTGACAGAAAATTGAACTGTATGGAAGTCTGACAACCAAGGAGTTAAAGTAGACGCATTCATCCAGACCAGTAAAAGGGGTGGAGTCAGGCGAGAAGGGTCAAGGCCAAAAAAAAAAAAAAAGCAGTGGCTGGCAGAAACTGGGTGCACAAAGCAGCAGCTGGTGGACCCCAGGCATGCAAGGTGGTAGCAGGCAGGCCCAGCAAGGCGGCAGATTGTGAAGAGGCTTGGTGTACAATGTGGCTTGTGGAACCAGGCAATCCCACATTTGTGCATAGATAAACAAAGTGAAACTGGGGACTGAGACAGACCACCCAAACTAGGGTCCCAGCAATGGGAAATAAAGCCTCAAAACACAAACTGAAAACACCTGTGGGGGTTGAGGTGCTGGGAGGAACTCCCAGCCTCACAGGAGAGTTGACTGGAGGGACACACAGGGTCCTAGAATGTACACAAACCCACCCACACAGGAGTCAGCACCAGAAAGACTCAGTTTGCTTGGGGAAAGCAGCAGAAATGACTGAAGTCTGGCAGAGAATGGAGCAAGCACCATTGTTCCCTCTCTGACCCCTGCCCTACATACAGCATCACAACCCAGTGACTGGGTTGTTCCACCCTGGTGAACTCCTAAGGCTCTGCCCCTCACTACCTAACAGACCCATCAAAACAAACAAACAAAAAAATGGCCCAAACGAGAAGAACAGATCAAAGCTACAGAACAAATTCAACTAAGTAACGAAGAGATAGCCAACCTATCAGATACACAGTTCAAAGCACTGGTGATCAGGATGCTCACAGAATTGGTTGAATTTGGTTGCAAATTAGATGAAGAAATGAAGGCTACACTAAGTGAAATGAAGGAAAATGCACAGGCAACCAATAGTGATGGGAAGGAAACTGGGACTCATATCAATGGAGTGGACCAGAAAGAACAAAGAAACAATGAAACAAAAAAAGAATGAAGAAACAAGAATTCAAAAAAAATTGAGGAGAGGCTTAGGAACTTCCAGGGCATCTTTAAACATTCTGACATCTGAATTATAGGGGTACCAGAAGGAGAAGAGGAAGGGCAACAAGTGGAAAAGTCATTTGAACAAATAATAAAGGAGAACCTCCCCATTTTGGCAAAGGGAATAGACTTCCAGGAAGTCCAGGAACCTCAGAGAGTCCCAAAGAAGTTGGACCCAAGGAGGAACACACCAAGGCACATCATAATTACATTTCCCAAGATTAAGGTGAAGGAGAGAATCCTAGAAGCAGCAAGAGATAAGGAGACAGTCACCTACAAAGGAGTGCCCATCAGACTGTCAGCTGATTTCTCAAAAGAGACCTTGCAGGCAAGAAGGGGCTGGAAAGAAGTATTCCAAGTCATGAAAGGCAAGGACCTATATCCAAGATTGCTCTATCCAGTAAAGCTTTCATTTAGAATGGAAGGGCAGATAAAATGGTTCTCAGATAAGGTCAAGTTAAAGGAGTTCATCATCACCAAGCCCTTATTATATGAAATATTAAAGGGACTTATCTAAGAAAAAGAAGATAAAAAACATGTACAGTAAAATGACAGCAAACTCACAATTATTAACAACCATACCTGAAACAAAAACAAAACAAACTAAGCAAACAACTAGAACAGGAATGGAACCACAGAAATGGAGAGCACAGGGAGGATTAGCAACAGGGGAGTGGGAGGGGGAGAGAGGGGGAAAAGGTGCAAAGAATAAGTAGCATAGGTGGTAGGTAGAAAATAGACAGGGGAGGGCAGGAATAGTATGGGAAATGTAGAAGCCAAAGAACTTATATATATGACCCATGGACATGAACTAAAGTGGGGGAACGTGGGTGGGAGAGGGTATGCAGGGTGGAGGGGAATGAAGGGGGGAAATGGGACAAGTGTAATAGCATGATCAATAAAATATATTTTAAAAAACAAATAGGACTATATGAGATTAAAAAGCTCCTGCACAACTAAAGATAACATCAGCAAAATGAAAAGGAAACCAACTGTATGGGAAAACATATTTGCTAATGATAACTTGGACAAGGGTTTGATCTCCAAAATATATAAAGAATTCACACCACTCCAGTCCACTAAGACAAACAACCCAATTTAAAAATGGGCAAAAGACTTGAACAGACACTTCTCTAATGAGTACATAAACAGAGAAATATGAAAGGATGCTCAACATCACTAGCATCAGAGACATGCAAATTAAACCACAATGGGATACTACTTCCACAGCAGTGAGAATGGCCATCATTAACAAATCAACAAACAAGTGCTGGGGAGGATGTGGAGAAAAGGGAACCTGAATGCACTGCTGGTGGGAAAACAGACTGGTACAGCCACTGTGGAAAAACAGTATGGAACTTCTTTAGAAAACTAATACTGGAACTGCCTTTTGACCTGGCAATCCTACTTCTGGGTATATACCCTAAGAATCCTGAAACACCAATTCAAAAGAACCTATGCACCCCAATGTTCATAGCAGCACTATTTATAATAGCCACATGCTGGAAACAGTCTAAGTACCCATCAGTAAATGAGTTGATCAAAAAAACTGTGGACATTTACAAAAGGGAATACTGTTACAGAACAGACAAGGGAGGGGGGGACCTGGGACAATATACTATTATTGAAAGAAGGCCCCGGGTCCGTTATGTCTGCCGCCAGAGGAAAGACGTCTCTCAATGCCAGAGATTCGTGAAAAGGAAAGGAAATGTTTATTTAATGCTATACAAACTTAAAGTAGTGACCTAATGTCTTTATCAAAAATCCCAAAGTCCCTTAAAACACCCACAAACACAGTCACAGTCCTTCCTTCCTTCCCCCTTTGCCCCGTCCAGAGTACCGTATCTCAGGAAAGGTAATAGAAGTCCATGGCTCAGGCAGTCCTCTGGTTCTTCCTAGTTAATACTCCATCTCGACTGGGAGACCTCCCTGGGTTCCTGGCACCCTCAGCTGAGTCGCCAGGATCTCTGCTAAAACCAGGTGGTGGTTCCCCCTTCTAAAGCTGCGGGGGTCCCCACTCTGTCCAGGCCTCATGGTTCTCCCTCTCAGGGCTGCGGGAAGGGGAGAGTCCCCACTCTGCCAAAGCCATGTGGTTCTCTCTCCTAAAGCAGCACGGTTCTCTCTGGGATGCAGGAGTCTCCACTCCGTCAAAGCCACGTGGTTCTCCCTTCTAAAGCAGCACGGTTTTCTCCCTCTCAATGGCCGAGGTCCTCCACATTCTGCTAAAGCCACATGGTTGTCTCTCTCTGGGATGCGGGAGTCTCCACTCTGCTAAAGACGCATAGTTCTCCCTCCTCAAGCAGCACGGTTCTCCCTCTCAGGGCTGTGGGAGTCTCCACTTTGCTAAAGACACATGGTTCTCTCTTCTCAATGGCCACCAAGTCTGGGTTTTAAATCCCCGCGCCAATCTTCCTCTGCAGCCTCATTTCCGACTCCTCCCACACTCGGCTTCACATGCCAGAACTCGTATCCTTCCAGCTTTACTGGGCTGCCATCATGAGTCTGGTCAGGTGTGGCCCCATGTCCTGGAGCCAATCTTCTCTGAGCTCCCACGCAGGTGCTGTAGCTTGGGGGGATCTGCCCCCAGTCACGTGTTGGTGGGGAAGTTACTTCCATTCCCCTGGCTCAGAGATGATCACAGCTATTTAACATATCTAAGCGACCAGCCAAAGGCTATAGATATGTTAAATGACCATGCCAGAGCTTAGCTGCAAGGCTGTTGCTATGCAAAACAGCTCTCAATGGCCCTGCTCCATTTGTCCCTTCCCCCAACCCACACCCTGGGTGGGGGGGATGGAGACATCTTAAAATCTCCTGGACACCTTAAGTTCTGGACCCCATTTCAAATGCCCACTTGGGGTCCCCCCTCTTGGCTGCACCCTGTAACAATACTACACAGCAGAAAGAAGGAGCTCCTACCTTTTGTGACAACATGGATGGAATTGGAGAGCATTATGCTAAGTGAAATAAGCCAGGGGGTTAAAGACAAATACCATACAATGTTGGGAACCGCCCTGACTGGTATCAGAAGCTGGAACCCCTGCCTAGGATAAGGCTAAGGGAACGCCCTTGGAACTGTAAGCCAGCAAGGAGACAAAAGCTTATCTCCCTGGCAGGAATGCTGCTTCTGCTGCTTTATTCATAACTGAACCCCAAAAAGCTTGGTCGGTTAGCCAAAGACGGATAAGATTCCCCACAGGGGGAATGACCTAAGACAGGCACGATCATTTTGGGAGGCCCCCCAAAAGAAGGACTTGGGGGGGTTGCAGCAAAAGGGGGTGATGGACCCTCGCTCCTTGGCTTTGACATAGCCTGAGATTTCATCATCTGGGAGGAAAACTCCTTATACCTTGGTTGCCTTAGTTCCCTTGCTCCACCTAAGCCTGAAACAATGACAGGATGGTGCAGCTCTGTGCTGAGAAGTGCGGATTCCCCCGGGTGATCAGGCCTAAGAAAGAACATGTAAATTACTGTGAAACCTTCTTTGTTTAGAATGATCTCAGTTGAATGAGAAGGGTCTTAGGAGGAAGTTAGTTTGTTCCTCAGTCTTACAGCTCTTTGACCCCGACTCAATAGACCAGCAGAGTTCTTTGTTTTCTATGGTTCCTTACTTCCCCTAATGAGTACTGTACTTTACCTGAATTATTATGCAGAATGAGCCCAATAAAAGCAGGTATGGACTGTAAATTGGCGCACTCCCCACTAGGGGGGTAGCCATTTTGTCCCTACTTCCCCACAGAAACTGGTCTGTCTCTGTGCGTGTATTTTCTTGCGTGTTTATCGTCGAGCCATCCGCAGCATTCCGTGGTCACTGCTGGCTGGTGACCCACGCGCAGCAATACAATCTCCCCTGTAAGTGGAATCTAATCAACAAAAGAAATAAGTGATGAAAATAGAACCAAAGACATGGAAATGAAGAACAAGTAGACAGTGCCCAGAGGGGTGGGGGGAGTGGTATAATGGGAGAAAGAAGGGGAAGGGTCAGGTCAAGGAACATGTATAAAGGACCCATGGATAAGGACAATAGTGGGGAGGATTGACTGTGTGACAGGGTGGTGGGCATGGGAGAGCAATGGGGAGAAAATGGAGACAACTGTAATTGAGCAACAATAAATTTTTTTTTAATTTTTTATCATGTTTTCGATTGAAATGACAAATTTTTTGAGTTATTAATTCTTTCACTATTGTTCTGTAATTTCAAAACTACCTCAAATGGCAGATATATATATATATATATATATACACTTTATAAAGTCATTAAAAATATTCATTGCATAATATTCTAATATTTGATGGTCTACAAAGAGTTAAGTCAACTTTAACAAAGGAGAGCACAGAATAGGATCTTGCACTACAAGCTATTAAGATATAGTTCAAAGGCACAGCAGTAAAAATAGTATGCCTCTGGCCAAGAACAGATATATAGGCCAATGAAATAAATAACACAGAGAACTCAGACACAGACCCCTGTATATTTGGGAACTTAATATATGATAAAGTAGTAGTACAGATTAATGACAAAGGAGTGATTAAGTAGACCACTTCAGTGAAAAATATAAATTACAATGTTAATGAGACATCACTTTGCACTTAAATGGAGACATAAATTAAAAAGTGGGAAAATACCAAATATTCAAGGAGATGTCTGAGTATGGAAACCTGATGTCAAAATACCTAGCAGGGTAACTGACAGATGGTAGATACTCAACAAACAATAGCTAAATTTTATTACAAATATTTTTAAATACAAAGATAATGTGCTGTGAGTGTTAGAAAAAAAGAAATAAATGTGTAGAGGCCTGAAGACTGATCATTAGGCACAGATTCAGAGAGGACATTACCAGAACCTTACAGGAAATTACCTGTGGAGGATTGTAGTTATAAAGACCCTGGACATTACATGGTGGGTGTTTAGGCCATGATTCAATTGTTAGAGGTCATAGAATGTAAGCCTTTGAGTGATTAGCAATGGAGCCAATTATGAGTTACTTTGGAAGAGCTTGTTGGTTGAAACATGCCGAGACTGGTATTTTTAGTTGTGTCATTAAAAATAACAATGATTCTGATCTGTGATGAATAACAGGAATAAAACAGTTGCTAAAGATGAGATGATTGCAAAATGGGTTTCAGGTAATTCCACTTCAGACAACATAGATGAAATGGAGGAAGATCGAAGAAATCATGTAGGAGGACAATTAGTTGGAGACTTTAAGGAAGTGGTGATTATGGATGGAGAATTCCCTGGAGAAAAAAAAGAGAGAATGAATCTGAAGAGATGTAATTACTGAAAAAGGGCGCCCAAGGACATGGGATGTGAGTCAGAGAAGGTAGGTCTGTGTACTTCACCATCAGCTTTGTCTCCAGAGCGGTTCTGGGGAAAACAGTGACACTGTTCAAGGGCTTTTGGGTCTTTTGACTTCCATTAAACAACGACTTTCTCCTTCTTCAGGAGGCAAGTCCGGCTGGGTTCTGGATTCTTCTCTCCCTTTCCTACGCCTCCTCCTACCACCAACCCACCTCACACATTTTAAAAACTGCTCTGGGGATTTGTTTCCAAATGATTTTACATGTGTTTGACCTTTTCTAACATGTTATATTGTATTTGTCATACTCTCAGAGTTTGGGAAGCTTTTCAAAATAAAAGTGTTATCTCTGCTGCGTATCTTTTCAGAGGAAGTAAGTGAGGTCTTTGCTCTCTAATTATGAGCAATTCCCATTCTGAAGTTTTCAGGCCCCTGAAATCAGGAGGAAAATACAGACCTCTGCCAGTGCCGAAATGTGACCTGCTTGTAGTTTTTTCCAGTACCCAGAAGAATGCCTGGACACACTGATTCCTGACTCTATAGAAAGGCATGCTATGCAGTATGTACTATCTGTTATGCACTGTGTGTTTGTCTTCCCCCCAAGTCTGTATGTTGAAATGCTAACCCCCATAGAAAGTTATTAGGAGTTAAGGACTTTGGAAGGTAATTGGATTATATGTGGGGAGGCCTCATGATGGGATTGGTGCCCTTATAAGAACAGTAGAATGTGTTTCCCTCTCTCTCTCTCTCTCTCTCTCTCTCTCTCTCTCTCTCTCTCTCTCTCCCTCCCTCTCTCTCTCTCTCTCTCTATCTCTCTCTCTCCCCCTCCCTCCCTCTCTCTCTCTCTCTCTCTCTCTCTATCTCTATCTCTATCTCTCTCTCTGCCAAGTGAACACAGCCATCTGCAAAGCAGGAAGATAGTTCTCACTAGACACCAGATTTGCTGGCACCTTAATCTTGCACTTTCAGTCTCTGGAACTGCGAGAAATAAATGTTTGTGAACCCACCCAGTCTATGGTAATTTCTTGTAGCAGCCTGAGCAGTCTAAGACAGTATCCTTAAAAGAAATGTAGAAGAAAGCATGGCTGGTGCTATTGTTTTTCTTAAACAGTTAAAGACTTTCACATAACAGGGAAAGTATACTTAAAGAACTTCGATTACCATCCATCTTTAGAAAAATATACAGGAATTCTTCATAAGGCTAGAATTAACAATGTGCTCGTGGGGTGCATTCAAAATAAAAAAAAATAACTAAGAGAAAAATGTATAACCACTCCCCACAATATTAAAATTAGCAATATTAAGTTACCTATATTAAAATTGACCATAGAAAATGAACACTACTAACACCTTCATTTAAATCAAGGCTTGCTCTTTAATTTATATTTATGGAAAGCAAGAGATAGCTTTCAGAGGGGATGCAGCTACCTGGGACAATTTCCATGAAGGCTGTAGGCTTAGGCTGACATACAGAAAAGTCCTCTGAAACAATGTGGGCCAAAATTAATAATCTAGTGGCCTTTTCTTTATTTGGCCATAATTTCATCCACTGCCTGGGATCACAGATTTGGGGCCAAGACGTGACCCTTGGAAGGTTAGTTATATGGCTCCAGGCACCCTGAGACAATGAAAGCCTGAGTTTTTCATGAGAAAACATAGACAGAGGGCCTAGTGGACTATAACCTACTCAAAACAACAGGAGCTCACTAATGTTCCAATAGACATGATTGTGAGGCTGGGCTGGGCTACTCAAGGGTCCCAGGTTGTGGCTGATGATGGCTGAATTTCCTCCCCCCATGAGCCTCCCCCATGAGCCTCCCCCCAGTAATGACCACAACCACTACATAAGTGCGGTTGACTCTATGATGAATTAGAATTAGTTTCTCCTCCCTCCTCTTCTGTAACTATGTTTTACACTTCCTCTTCCCCCAAATTCTTGAAGACCCTAAAGTAGCTGCCATTGGAAAAAATATAGGTGGCATGGAAGCAGATTCAGATAAAGTCTCCTTGTGGGCAGACCTCAGGTCCTTGTCACTCCCTGAGTAGTAGAAGCCATTCCATAGGCCAATAGAAAGCTGTCCTCTAACATATGTGAAACTTTGATTAGTGGTAATAGCTAACATTTACTGGGTGCTGCTCTATGCCAGATTCCATTATAGTTGAGCAGTAACTCATTTAATACTCCAAATCCTTTGAGGTAAGCATTTTTATTGCCCCTATATGAGTAAGCTGAGGTAGAAGGGGTAGCTCACACTTCTTATAATAAAGTCACACTTCTTGTAATAAAGGTTGAGCTATGATTTAAACCCACAGAGATGGCCTCAAGAGCTGTATGACACCACACGCAACACCACTTCTCATGCATGTGTATTAGGGTAAACTTGCTTCATGCTTGCTTGTGACCTAGCAAGTCAATTATTTCTCCAGTATCTTCACTTCCTCGCCCTTAAAAGAAGTGGACATGACAGAACAGAGAGCAGGGCATTGTGGAAAGGGCACTGGCTATTATTCAGAATTGACATTCAACAGCTGGGTGGCCTAGAAAATTCACTTAGTCATATCTCAATGAATCTACACAGATCCTGTACTAGGTGCCACTGGACATCTCTATTTTCTCTACAAAAATAGTAAGGCTCAGAGATGGAAGAGAAGTCAGGCAAGATGAGGAACCCACAGTTATCTGAGTAATTCCAAACCCAGCTCTAAAACACTAAACCATTTCACCTCTTCTAATATTCTTCTGTGACTCTGTTAAATCTACTTTGCAGAGTTGGTAGAAGGATCAAATAAGGTAACACTACTGAAAGAACTTTGTAAACAAAAAACCCTTATACAAAAGAGAGGTATCACTGTGGTAGAGAAGTGCATCATAGCTCTCCATTGTGTGACAAATTTGCACATGTCCCAGGCAGGGGCTAGCAGTACTCAGCCCTCATAGGAAAAATAAAGGAAGCAGTCTTCTGAGGTTCTACTACAAGTTTGGGGGACCTTCTACCTTCCTCAGGCCATGGAAGAGGTCTACTCTGGGTCTGCCATTTAGAAGTTGTGTACCAGGGCCATCCCTTCATCTCTCTGAGACTCAAGTGTCTAGTTGGAAAATGCTAATCCTATGTACCTTTATGAAAAAAGTTTCCTCGGAGCTAAATATTTGACCTCACTTGTAATCATGATGAGACAGTCTGTATCACTTAAAATGAAAATGATAATAAATTGACAGTGGGAAATAGATGAATAAAATAGTAAATGCTGGTCTAAGGGGGCATAAGCATATGAAAACAAATACATACTAAAATTAAAGATGGCTGAGAACAGACACCTTGAAGGGAGTATGAAGAGTGTAACAGAAATCTAAGCAAAAGCTACCAATCAATGGAGCATGTGGAGAAAGTGCAGCAGTTAAGAACACCCCCACTGCTTAAAGAAAAAGCTTCCTGTTGTGGTTTGAAATGACTCATGCCAAGAGCCACAAATGAAAGGGGAGACAAGACACCCACTTTCAGAGAAGGAGTCACTGAGAGCACTGTGCAAAGAAAATAGCAGGCCTCCAATGCTGAGTAATTTTATGTATTATTTTGAGAAAATAAATCAGATTTTTGGAACCAAAATCACCTTAAATCTTATGCTTATTCCAGCTATGTTTCCATTGCTCAAAACTTTCTTATGTATAAATCTTTAGATCCTAAGGTAGGTTCTGTTGAATGCCTATAGTGATGGCAAATCTTTCTTAATGGTGTCTAGATTATGGTAGAAAATCAAATCACTGAGCTGAGTCTATTAATAAATGTAGGTGAGCAATCTGGGTAATAACAATTTGGGAAGGAAGGAAGGAGAGAGAGGGAAAGAAGGAAGGAAGGAAGGAAAGAAGGAAGGAAGGAAGGAAGGAAGGAAGGAAGGAAGGAAGGAAGGAAGGAAGGAAGGAAGAAGGGAGGGAGGGAGGAAGGAAGGAAGGAAGGAAGGAAGGAAGGAGGGAGGGAGGGAGGGAGAGAGAGAGAAAGAAAGAGAGAGAGCATAAAAGAGTTAAGTAATAAAACCAATTTCTTTTTGTGATTAATATCCTAGCTCTAACAGTATTTCCCAAAAAGGAATAGAAGTAAACTGTTAGAATACATTCACTAGCTCCTCAAGTAGCTATCCTCAATTGGATGAAGAATGTCTGCATGTTCCTTTAAAAAGTGAAATAACAGTGTGACATTTAATGAGTTACAAAGCTATTCTGATACTCAATATCCTCATATATGAGGTGGGGTTAATAACACTATATACTCACAAGGTTGTCATGACCATTTAATTCCAGAATGTATATAAAGCACTTACTTAGCAGGGTGATGGGAATATATTAAGTGCTTAATAAATGTTACATACTATGTTGTTGGTGTTCAGCACCTTCTATTTCCAAATCACCCTGCTGAGATCATGTAAAAATTATTGTATTTAATCCTAAAAGTTTGGAATTATAATCTTCATTTTTCAAACTGGAAAATCTAACTTTCATTAAAAAGTGTCAAGAGTGAGTGTGTGGCGAGCAGCAGAATTCCAGCCCACGTGATTGTGGCTTCATGCCCAGCACTTTTCTACCCACCACCAAGTCTCATGTGCTTTTGATTTCACACAGTATTGATTCATATGACTCTTCAGGTGTGGACAGGCTAGATGTTGCTCTCTTGCTTAGCAGATAAGGAACTTGACTAGGTTCCCCACACCCAGTAAATTGGGGAACCTAAACTTAAACTCACATTTACTGCCTTTGAATCAAGAGTTCTTTCTAAACTGGTATACATCAAGTCAATAAACAAGTTTAATTTGTAGATTTCTTTTTTTAAATATATTTGATTGATTATGCTATTACACTTGTCCCATTTCCCCCCTTCATTCCCCTCCACCCTGCATACCCTCTCCCACCCACGTTCCCCCACTTTAGTTCATGTCCATGGGTCATATATATAAGTTCTTTGGCTTCTACATTTCCCATACTATTCCTGCCCTCCCCTGTCTATTTTCTACCTACCACCTATGCTACTTATTCTTTGCACCTTTTCCCCCTCTCTCCCCCTCCCACTCCCCTGTTGCTAATCCTCCCTGTGCTCTCCATTTCTGTGGTTCCATTCCTGTTCTAGTTGTTTGCTTAGTTTGTTTTGTTTTTGTTTCAGGTATGGTTGTTAATAATTGTGAGTTTGCTGTCATTTTACTGTACATGTTTTTTATCTTCTTTTTCTTAGATAAGTCCCTTTAATATTTCATATAATAAGGGCTTGGTGATGATGAACTCCTTTAACTTGACCTTATCTGAGAACCATTTTATCTGCCCTTCCATTCTAAATGAAAGCTTTACTGGATAGAGCAATCTTGGATATAGGTCCTTGCCTTTCATGACTTGGAATACTTCTTTCCAGCCCCTTCTTGCCTGCAAGGTCTCTTTTGAGAAATCAGCTGACAGTCTGATGGGCACTCCTTTGTAGGTGACTGTCTCCTTATCTCTTGCTGCTTCTAGGATTCTCTCCTTCACCTTAATCTTGGGAAATGTAATTATGATGTGCCTTGGTGTGTTCCTCCTTGGGTCCAACTTCTTTGGGACTCTCTGAGGTTCCTGGACTTCCTGGAAGTCTATTCCCTTTGCCAAAATGGGGAGGTTCTCCTTTATTATTTGTTCAAATGACTTTTCCACTTGTTGCCCTTCCTCTTCTCCTTCTGGTACCCCTATAATTCAGATGTCAGAATGTTTAAAGATGCCCTGGAAGTTCCTAAGCCTCTCCTCAATTTTTTTTGAATTCTTGTTTCTTCATTCTTTTTTGTTTCATTGTTTCTTTGTTCTTTCTGGTCCACTCCATTGATATGAGTCCCAGTTTCCTTCCCATCACTATTGGTTGCCTGTGCATTTTCCTTCATTTCACTTAGTGTAGCCTTCATTTCTTCATCTAATTTGCAACCAAATTCAACCAATTCTGTGAGCATCCTGATCACCAGTGCTTTGAACTGTGTATCTGATAGGTTGGCTATCTCTTCGTTACTTAGTTGAATTTGTTCTGTAGCTTTGATCTGTTCTTCTCGTTTGGGCCATTTTTTTGTTTGTTTGTTTTGATGGGTCTGTTAGGTAGTGAGGGGCAGAGCCTTAGGAGTTCACCAGGGTGGAACAACCCAGTCACTGGATTGTGATGCTGTATGTAGGGCAGGGGTCAGGGAGGGAACAATGGTGCTTGCTCCACTCTCTGCTGGACTTCAGTCACTTCTGCCACTTCCCTCAAGCAAACTGGGCCTTTCTGGTGCTAATTCCCGTGTGGGTGGGCTTGTGCACATTGTAGGGCCCTGTGGGTCTCTCCAACAAACTCTCCTGTGAGGCTGGCAGTCTCTCCTGACACCTCAACTCCCACAGGTGCTTTTTAATCAATGTTTTGAGGCTTTATTTCCTTGTGCTGGAGATCTGGGTTGTGTGGTCTGTCTCGCTGCCCAGTCTTGTCTGGTTTATCTGCACAGGAATGTGGGACTGCCCAGTCAGCCAGCCACCTTGAGCAGTGCCTCACTCCACAATTGCTGCCTCACTTGGTCTGCCCACTGCCACCCTGTGCCTGGGGTCTGCCCGCTGCCATTTTGCATGCCTGGGGTCTGTCAGCTGCTGCCTTGTGCGCCTGAGGTTCACAAGCCACTGTTTTTTTTGCCTCAATCCCTCTCCACCCAGATGCCCGACTCCACCTCTCATACTGTTGTGGATGAATGTGTCTATTTTAACTCCTTGGTTGTCAGACTTCCATACAGTTCAATTTTCTGTCAGTTCTGGTTGTTATTTTATTTCTAAATTGTTGTTGTCCTTATTTTGGTTGTATGAGGAGGCACAGTGTGTCTATCTATGCCTCCATCTTGGCTGGAAGTTAATTTGTAGATTTCCATTCTGAAAATCATAATTTTTAATCCTCACTTATTTTCCTAAAACATAGCCCCAAAACATCATACAATAACAGAAGATATATGAAATATTATTTCCTGGGAAATCATTGTGATCAGCAGGGGTGGATTTGGCAAGATCACTTATCATCAGGAACTGTTGTAAAATGTTTGTGGAAAATGATTTAACTTCTTTTTAGAACAGATATGCCAGTATCATCTACCTTCTCTTCCTACAACTTTCCATTTCAAAGTTCTATTTTTCTGTATGAATCTAGAATCTTATCAACTCAGTAGGAAATGATCATTTTGGGATAAAATGCATAAGATTTTCACCACATGGAATTTGGTGGAATCACTTCTGGTCCATTATGATGCATGTCACCTGGTCTCTATTACTGTATTTAGACAGAGATACTGGAGTGTCATGGACAGGTCATTTACAACCTATGTATTATGTCATCACAATAGCCATGAATCATGGCATATTATGTTGGTGCAGATTTTAAAATTATTATTCATTTTTAAATCCCTATAGAATGGTCCTGGTGTGTGGATGCTTCTGGAGCCTTGCCTATTGGGCAAATGGTCTTTTACTCTATTTTCTTTTGAAGACTGAGGTATCATTTGGTAAAAATGACCCTCATAACTACCCTCGGATCCCTGGTGACTGGTGTGCTTATTGGATTAACAATGACTCAGCCCTTTGAGCATTCTTATGCTTCTCAGAGGGATGAGTGGTGAGCCCTCCGTGCTTATGCTGTGGGATTGTGCCATGGGAGTTTTCTGTTCAGTGCTGGGTTCCATCTACTGGGTGCTCATGTTATGCCTCTGACTGCATCTACCTTCCTGCTTATGTGGAAGGTGCTAGGCTTCAGATTTGTTATCAGTTATTTCTGTAGTTAAGAATTAAGACAAATGTGGATTCTTTCTTTTAAATTACTTAATGTTTAAAACAACTAGGCTTAGATATTTAGGTTGAAAAAGAGGTCTGTTTGGTTAGTCAGTGCTTGGGGCGAGAGCACTCATTTGTAAGCACATATTTACATTAGTTTTAGTAAAAACACATTTGTTTGTACAAATATGGGACAGAGTAGGAAAATGTTTACAGCATCCCTGTTTGCCAACTCAAAAAGGACTCACCCTGCAGACAAACAGATGAATCAACCTCCCCTCCCCTCCCCTCCCCTCCCCTCCCCTCTCTTCCCCTGGAGGATCAGCAGGGAAAAGCAGCCTTGGCTGTTCATGGTTGACTTCTAAACAGTGAATTCATGTCTCAGGAAGAACTCTGGCAGCCTTCTGGTTCACCTCTCCATCCAAAATTGGAGTGGGGAGGTTGTGGGTGGGCGGGGGGCAAGGGGCGGGGGAGCTGGGCGGTGTATATTTCCCAGCATCTCTGACAGGTTCTTCTTCCAGTCCTTTCTGAAAACTTCAAAGACAGGATCCCTTCCTCTTTAGGGAATGATCATTGCTTTTCTAAACAACTCTGTTAGAATGTTGTTTTTATATTGATGCAAAGCCTGGATCCTTGTAACTTCTTCCTATCTGCTCTAATTCTGTCTTCTGGAGCCAAACAAAATAAAGCTTTTTTTCCTTCTCCAAACAATAGTGCTCAAATACTTGAAGGAAATGCTGTCATCTACCCTTTTACTTTAGCCTGTAGTAAACATCTAGTTCTTGAAGCATTCCTTTTAAGATCTGGTTTCCAGTTTTTTCACCATCCCAGGTACCCTCCCTGCCCTTGGGTTTAGGCTGGTCCAGACCGAAGACCCTCCCTCACATTACAATCTCCTTCATCCTCCCACCATTTTTTATGTCCGCTGATAGAATTAAGTACCCAGGCACCAATTAAAATCAGAAAGTAATTGTTTTTAAACACAGTAGTAGTATTTTAAGGTTATGAATATGTATCTGATTTTCTGGTTATGCTCAATCAGTAGTTGGGGTAGATATGTGTATTTTGAAATTTTATACAATTTAGTCATATTACTTCTCCTTCTCCTACACAGTTTGGGTAAATGGCTTCAGCCGGCCTTTCCTTGGAGAAAAGAGACTTTCAATGAGGGGAGACAGCAGGCCAGAGCAGTGGAGGAGAGAATAAGTTCACAAGGCTTCCAGGTGACTTTGACACTCACATTTCTCTTTCCAGGACTGACAACAAGGACTGTCCTGCCCTTTGAGGAAAGACACCTGATTTTTCCCTCACCCCAGTTCTATAGAAGAATTCCCACTCACCAGCCCAAGTGAGCCCACCTATATCTGCTGCTCCATTTCCACAGAATCTTCAGGCAAAAAATATTTTATGGGTTTTGAAGCTGGTTCTGGACTCTGATATTTAGACACAAACCATTTGTTAAGAATATGTCATCCTATGGGGGCACCAAGCACGTGACTGAATCATTCAGCATGGCCTGGGTAAGTTTCCTCCCAAGACTTCTGCAGGTCTCTCCATGGATGTTTTAGGGAGGCCCAAATGATGTACAGACCCAAGAGCAGAAGTGATTACAATCAGAGATCATTTTGAAGTTTAATGGCTTGGAACATTTTTCTTTCAAATTTGTTATTTTAAGCACACAGTGATTTAATGACTTTTTGTTAGTTCAGTTTGTGGTTGAGGTCCAAGCACTAAGGAATGAATGTTTAATTTTTTCATCTTATAACCAGTATTTCATCTTAAACTAAATAGATGCACATTTTAGAATTCCCACAGAATCACTGAAACACTGATGTTTATATAAATGCTTGCATGTTTGAGTAAATTTAATGAAGGGAAATAATCAAAGCTGGTTCTAAAGGCTTTGTGGAATTTTCTTAAGTCCTTAATTCTCCATTGGCATCAATATCCTCCCTCATCTATGTCCTTATAGGATTTTAGGTATAGGCATAGCATTTATTTAGGCATACTGGGTCTCCCCCAGTGACTCATCTTTGAGACAATGAAGACCATGTTATATACATCTGGACCTAGCATCTAGTTCAATTAATGTTTACTTGCTGAACTAAGGCTGAACTCTGGCTGAGTTTGGACATTTTCATTCTCTCTGAAGAAGCAGTGATAGGAACTAGATGGATAAGGAGAGAAAGAGAGAGAGGTTGAGAGAGAGACAGAGAAAGCACTTTACAGTGGGATCTGTGAAGATCAAAGTCTCCGTCCTTCCCCAGGAAACAAGGAAGAATGGATCACCTTTTTAGTGTTCTTACAGTCCTGATGGAGGCAAGGCCATAGTTTCAGTTGGATAAATGTCTCTGACCACCAGAATGGTGGAGAACTGTTGGTCATGTGGGAAAGGATTGTCTAAAAATGTCTCTTTTGTTGTCAGTGTTCAGTGGACTGTGCTTCTAGAAAACAAATCACTTCTTACTAATTTCTGGATCAACCATACCGGGCACTCAATGAAAGTGCACCGGATTTCAATGAACAAAAGAGTGAAAGACTAAGTCTCAGGGTGAGATGGAAAACACACAAGAATAGTTCTGGGGGACTTCTCAGCCACAGAAGTAAAAACATTACTAGTAAAGACATGCACATGACTTCCCAGTCATACACACAGAATTCCTAAAACCCATTGTTTCTCTTTCCAGTATTGGACATGAATATACAAAAATGGCAATATTATCCAAATAGCTGAAGAACATACACAGAAAATGAAACACTACAGAGAAACAAATGAATCAGCTTGAACAGTGTTTTCCAAATCAGAATCACAACCACATGAAAAGATCATTTATAAAAGAATCAGTGAATTCAACGTCTGGAGAGTTTTCTATGAATTCCATGACAATTGGAGGACAAATGTTTTTTTTGGCAGAATTGTAATGTGGGAATAGGTGGGGGAAGAGGGTCATTCCCAGGCCCACCACCTGGCAATGGAGCTCAAGCCATTTTAATGGTATTGAGTAGAGCGCTGTCAGGGTTTCCAAGAGATTTTAATGGTCATGCGGTCAGAGTTCCCTGAGTAAATAGCTTCCATTTCCACTCTAGCTGCCAGCTGGCCAAGTAGAGGACCACCTAAGTTGTATGTCCCCATAGGAAATGGTAAGGCAGGTTCCCTTCTCCTACAATTCTACCAACTACTGCCTCTCACTGCCTGCCTGAAACTCGACCATTAGAGTACAGTGCCTTGAACTCAAAATTTGCTCCTAGTTAAAATTTAAATAGTACAAATAAGTATAGTATATTTAATAATTTTGTTACTCTTTTCAAATCTATTTTTGTTTATTAATGGGCTTTAGAACCTGTTGTACAAATATGTACTAATTGGGAGATGGGGAAGAGAGCAGAAAAGTTGTAGTCCAGGAACCCCCATAAGTAGTGGACCCATTGTGTTAGCGTTCAGTCGGTTTGTCAATCTATTCACATGCTTTCCATATGTCTTTGCAGCTTCTTCCATCAAAAGGTGGAGTCTATTTGTCAGCCCCTGGGTTCTGAGCTTGGCCTTGTGACTTGTCTTGGCCAGTGGGACAGATGAAATGCTTGAAAGGCACAGGGTGATTTGGCTTGCAATTGTATCTTTGCAATTGTCATGAGAACATGCCAGCACCAGCCTGCTGGAGGCTGAAAGATATGTGGATCAAAGTTGTGTAGTAGCAGCTGGTCCAGCTGAGGCCACCCCAGGGCAACCAAGTGCTAGCCAAGGCCCAGAAAGGTAAGAGAACCACTCAGATCCTTGGAATGGCTCAGGCTCAGAAGCTGAATAAATGCATATTGTTATGTGCCACCAATGCTTTGGGGTTGCTTGTTGTGTGGTGTTATTGTGGGATGTTACACTAAAGGGAAAAAAGCCCATGTTGGAGATATGGAGCTGGCTTCCACCTTTGGGCTCCCAGAAGATAGCAGAATATACAAACATGATCATAATGCCACAGTTAGCCTACTGTTCACAGCCAGGGGAGACAGGCATATTCTCCCATAAATACAGATATGTGGTATCTGTGTCTTGGTTGAAAAGGGCCTACCCTTCCAGAGTGAAGAGGGAAGAACCAAGATTCATTTCATGGCCATTATGCACCAGTGACTGCATTATAGGTTACATAGAGCTCTTCCAATCCTCAATATGAGGATAAGTCACGTGAGTTAGGAATCATTTTCTCTATTCTACAGAAGAGAAAACCAAGACCTAAAAAGATTAAGTGACTTAACCATATACATCAGGGGCTGGCAAGCCTTCTATGTTAAGCATCAGATAGTAAACATTATTAGACTTTGCAGGCCCATGGCAGGTCTCTGTCACAGCAACTCAACTCATTGTAATGTGAAAGTAGCTATAGATAACACTTACATGAATGATCATGCACCAATAAACTTATATTTATGAATGTGAAATTGAATTTTATATAATTTTCACATGCCACAAAATCATATTTTCATTTTTTTCCAACCACTTAGAAAGGTAAAAACCATTCTCAGCTCATAGACTGTGCGAACTAGGTAGCAGGCCAGAGCTTGCCAACCCCTGATGTCAATGGCAGGGCTTAGATTCAAATCTATAAAATTTTGCAACTGACTGGGAAGCAAAAAAAAATCTGTGTAGAATTTTAATGTTTCTTTGGTTCTGTTACCTTCATTACTGCCACTTTTCTCTCACATAAGAAGAGAAAAACACCAAGAAAGTATCCAACTCATTCCTGGAATGGTATTAGACACCACATGAGAAACTACTGACATTTTATTTGCAGTTGTTTTTGCAATCAACTAGATTGACTTAGAGTGTACATGCACTTGTGCATTTGTGTCTACGTGTGTGTTTGTGAGTGTGCATTTATGTGCATGCATGTGTGTAGATACATGTTGAAAATTAACTTCAGTGAAGTAATGGCACATCATGGAAGACAATATAAATATGAGGTAGGTACACGAGTTACTATTATTACCTCTACATTGCAGATAAGGAAATTGAGACTTAGAGAAGATAAGCAACTTGTAAAACTTCTCTGTAAAAGGAGCCATAATTCAAATGCTGCTTTGTCTGGCTCCAGAAACAATGCCCTATCCATGCACTGTGCTCTTCACTCCTCTGGGAAAAGACAGTCCCCTTTGGCCTCGTCTGTTTGAGAAGCCTTTGCCTGCCACCAGCTCCCTCTGAATCATACTCTTTCTTAAGCTCTCCCACCAGAACAAAACAGAAAAATAAATAGTCATGACAAGATAAAAGGGACCAGCATGGACTGTTTAAAATCATGAGTGAAAAGCAAACTATTAGAAGACAGTTTTCCTCACAGGCCTTTGTACTATGTTTATGAAGTTCTGATGCTTTGTGGGGTCTCATGTCATTCCATAATAATTTGATTACCATTAGAGAAGCTGATCCAGTGCAATTGCTTCACATGCTGTCATGCCCCATAGCAGAATTTCACCCACAAAACAAGCCAGGTGTCCTTTCTGACCATAGATGACATGTCCACAACTCTCTCAGAACAAAAGCACTGGCTTCTCCTACCTAGCTTGTCCAAAGGGTTTCCCACCCAGTAAAAGTCTAAATATCTTCCAGGTCACTTCCACCCTGCCCATTTCTGTGCTACCAAGGCCAGAAAAGGCAGACTTGGGTGTGACAATCCTCCACTTGGCCCTCTATTTTCCATTAACAAAGCATAAAACACACATCAAATTGTTCATTGCCTAGGTTCCTCTATCCCATGTATGATAGAGTTAAATTGGACATCTGTGTCTGTTATAAAGTAGGATTCAGAAAACTTAGTTTCTGTTTTCTTGAGCATCCATTTGTCAGACTTGTAAATTTTTACAAGACATTTTCATTTCTGAGGCTTGGTTTCCTTCCTTGTAGAAGATGTGGGTGTAATCATATTTGTGAAAGCATTTTTGAAAACTCTAAAAGCCCATGTGTATGTAAGCAAAAAATAAATTATATTAAATCCACAAATGTCCTGGCTGGCATAGCTCAGTGGATTGAGTGTGGGCTGCGAACCAAAGCAGGTTTGATTCCCAGTCAGGCACATGCCTGGGTTGCGGGCCAGGTCCCCAGTGTGGGCCACGTGAGAGGCAACCACACACTGATGTTTCTCTCTCTCTTTTTCTCCCTCCCTTCCCCTCTCTAAAAATAAATAAATAAAATCTTTAAAAAAAATCCACAAACGGTCCATAGTTCAGAATGCAACAGTACTCACAGGTCAGGGAGGCTATTACCACACTGAATGTGATCAGAATGAACTCGTGAAGCCTACTGGGCTGGCTCTCCTGTCCACACCCTTTCTGCAGGCGCTCCACCACTTCCATGGTTTCCCTTCTCCAAATGCTTTCAATGCTGATGCATGCAATTTTTCCAACACCGCAGCCACCATCTCTTTACAGCCAGATTCTGAAGCATTACGGATTCTGCCTAAGCTTCTGGAAACAAAAAGCAAAGGAGTTATGAAGTATAATATGCAATCAATGCATGAGATTTAAGAGGTCATGCATTCTTGTTCTTTGTTATTCAAAAATGTTTGACAAGTCATATAACAGATATAAGTTTATCCCAACAAATGAAGTAATAATGAAATGTATATTTACCTTTTCTTTTGGGTCCTCTTTTTCTTTAGGTTCTGGCAGCCACATTGTTTACCTATGCAGTCTACTTATGCTACACATTATATGAAATGCAGTGCTAGCCATACAAATTCCAAGAAACAGCTTTGGTCTACAGACTGGGACTGATGAGATATTCTCAACATGCTTGTCAAAAGGTCAATTTTGGACAGGTGAGATGGGGACAGATAATGAAGGATCTAATCTCCTGAAATGATCTTACAAGTCATGGAGGGTTATTGAAAGGCTTAATGTGGACTTGTTTGTGTCTTAAAACATTACTCAAGCAATGGAATTGATGATGCTTTGAGGGGAATAATAAAGTCAGGAAGATCAGTTAGAAAGATAAATAATTCATCAAAGGAAAGATGACTATTTAAACCAAGACAGTAAGGCCAGAGAAGGGGAAGTAGTTTGATATTTGCATAGGGAAAAACAGTTGTGGGACTTGCAGATCAGTTAGCTGAAGAGGTCAAAGGAGAAAGTAGAAAAAAGACTCCCAGTTTTCAGGGTTGGGTAAATGGGGAAGATAGTGATGTTATCTATATGGGAATGAATGGAAAGCTAGATTATGGAGAAAGCAGATGTGTTCCAGTTTTGACATGTTTGGTTTTCAATTCTTCGGAGACATCCAAAAGGAGACACTCAGCAAGTTTTGGGTAACATATGTCAAAGCCAGAAGAGAGGAACTAGCTTTCAGGTGGTAGCAAATGAAGCCATATGAATTTCAACATCTGTGATGGAGACACAGCACGAGAAAACCTTGAAGTGGGCTGAGGAACTGTAAGCAAGGAAGGAAAAAGACTCTAGGCAAGGGCAGTTCCATGAAAGTCAAGAGAAGCCAGAATGTCAAATAAGGGATGTCCAGGTGTGTCAAATATTGCAGATGTTAAAAAGTCAGGACCAAGCTCTATCTGTTGGAATTTGCCATCCAAAAGGCAATGAAAACTTCATGATAGTAGTTTCACTTGAGAATAAATTACCTCTAAGTTCTTGTTCATTCTAAGATTCTATGAGTCTATGATGGGTGATGGCCTATCCATAAGACATATCTTTGAAAGAAGTTTCACGTTGGAGTTCTATATATTTCTGTTTCATAAAAATATATATTTACATTTAAAATTCCTAATAATCATCTTCCTTTTCTAGCCAAATTGCATTCCAGTTTAATATTACTGAGAGTTCATTTCTTTTTTACCTTCCGCCAGATTGAAGGGTGGCTAAAATTGGTGTGGTACATCTGAAACTAGAGTGCATTGGGTCTAGGAACTAGACTCAACTCTGACTGTTAATGTTTGTTGAAATCTTGATGTCAGTTCTGATTTTCCATTCAGAGAAATAGCAGTGAACTTCATTTCCTCTTTAACTGTGTGGTCCAGTGCTTGTCCCCTGAAGCAATCCATCAGTTGTCCCACTACTGGATTAAATGGCCCAATATTCTGGTATTTGGGGATGGGGAGGCAGAAAATAATAAGCAGTGATTTTATTTGTTTCTACAAGTTACAGAAAACGTGCTGGGTCCTTCTTGGCGTCTTATGTCAAGAGGCTGGGATCCAGCTGTGACAAGTGAAGCAGCTTTCATTCAATTGATCAGTGTAATGTGTGGAATGAACAAAGTCCCGAAATGTTTACCTGCGTGCCAAGGAGTCTTAATAGGCCAAAATTAAAATCTATGCATTTCCTTCTTTAAAGCACAGTTTACCCTGGCCTCTAAAGAATGGGTGGAATTATCTAGCATGCTGAACTAAACATGTACAGCCAGTAAATGAGGGCTTATTAATTAACATTTCCAGCACTGTGAAGACTTTAGTCCCATAAACTGGAATAAGTAATGTGTAATGGTGATATTTCTATTGTAAATTCTTCACTGGCCACCAGGATCTTTACTGCTGCCTAAATTTTTTTCTCATAACTTCACTTTATCTTGTTCTACAAAGAAAGAAAAAGTATCTATTCAAAAATTGTTTAAAGTAGTTTTATTTATTTCTGACATAAACTGAGGAGACTTGCCTATATTGTTTATCTCACACACACTCACAGGCATGCTCACAGGCTGCAATTATTGGAAATCCATTGAATGGCATCTTAAGGCAGGGGTGTCAAACTCATTTTCACCAGGGGGCCACATTCACCTTATGCTTGCCTTCAAAGGCCCCGAATGTCATTTTAGGACTGTATAAATGTAACTACTCCTTAACTAGGGGCAAGGAGCTTGGTGCTGCCGTCAGATAGAAACAAGGTGCTAAGCCAGATAAAACAAGGTGGAGGGTCGGATTCGGCCTGCAGACCTTGTGTTTGCCACCTGTGCCTTAAGGGATTTTAAGTCATAAATGTTAGAGGACAAATTTGTAACTAAAATTAAAATCTCATGACTTTCCTTAAAATTTTTTTTAGTCTCTGGAAAAGTTACTTTCTAAATCAGTTGTATAACTCATCTTTCATCCTTAGAATCTGAGGCTGCCCCAAAAATGGGTTGGTTTTCTGACACTAGAGCCTTCCTAACACAGGGCAGGACACACACCCCATGCTCAAATGGCTTCATTGCCCTGAAGCCTGAGCCAGCAAACTCTAACGTTTGACTGGTCATCTGGTTTACTTAATCTATGGTCAATTTTCCTTTGTTAGGAGAGAAATAAGTCCTTTTTATCTTTTTCTTCACTAATGAAATTAAATCAACCCTCAAATATACCATGGGATTAGTGCAGGCATATAGGTTTATTCTTGAATGACATAGATTTAACTTTCTACTTTCTAATAAAATGTCTTCTCTTATTTATTAAAACTTGCCTTTGTCTTTCTCATAATTTAAAAATAAAATTCAAATATAAATAATAGTAATTCATACAGAGCTTAAAGGACTGTAAGACCTATCCAAAACAAAAAACTTTGTTGTAAATAATTTGACATGGGTACTAAGTAAAGCCTTGTCAGAATCATGTTCAGAAAAGTCATACCAACCTTTGGGATTTTAAAAGTTTAAGAAAAATACAGAAGTGGGTTTTATATTTTGCCTCCGTGCAAACATTTTTCTGAGGGGTTTTTTTTTTTTTCAGTCCTCACAACCGAGATGATGCTCCAATCAACTGAGCCACCCAGCAAGGGCAGAGGGGTTGTGTTTTTAAACTGGAACTGTAAATATTTTGAGGGCATCTGGGGCAAAACATGGTGCAACTATTAATGACATGCCCAAGGTACTGCTGGCGGGACTACTCATCCCTTCCTGCAATGGCAAACTTCAATCCTAGCTTCCCAAATGCCAAGAGGACATGACTATTAGGGTCACGATTTCTTCACTGGGGGCCATGCAGGACATGGGTGCTAACAGAAATATGTGTGTGGGGGAGCAGGAGTCTGTGGCATGAACATGCTTCATGCCTGAAATCAGAGCTGTGCTTACGTCTTGCTCTGGGAGGCCTAAAAGGAGCTAACTAAAGCCATGGGCCTGAAAGAACTATGTTGTGTCAAAAGCCACTTGGAGTTGGCTTCAGGAAACACAACAGAACAATGCACAAAGCTGGAGGGGCACAGACCTGGGACATGAAGGCAAGAACTGACAAAAATAAACCCACGAGCAGACTGGAATTCCACATCACAAAGTATTCTGTGAAGTTTCTGGGATAGTTGATGCCTCACTTCCCATCAAATTTGTATTATCCATGGCAAAGGAGGAAAGAGAACAAATACAGGAAATACACAGATAATCCCCAAACCTCCAGTTGAGGTAATAGTTTAAATTCCTTCTATGCCAAGTCAAGACTTTTTAGTTTGTTTGTTTACCCATGTTGATAATGAGGGGCAACAAAATATACCAATCCCATTTAAACCTCCTTCCTGTGTTAGCAGATGAAAAAGGGAAAGGGCTGTGATAATCCTTAATTAGGATAAATCTGCCTGAGCCCCACCTTGGAGGACGGGCTCCCAGGGAGCAGGACACGGGCCACTGTGGTGGATACTGGGGAAGAGGAGCTGCTGGGAGTCATTTTGGAAGGTGTTCCAGCAGAGCAGTGAGGGTCAGCAAGCATGGAGGGATGCTCTGGTTGTGGCCACCAGGGCATGAGGTGAGATAGGAACTGGCCCTGAGATTGACTCTGAGTGTGCAGGCAGGCTGCGGGGAGGGACAGCCTACATATTGTTGAGGCATGGATCTTTCTCTCTCTCTGTCTTTGCCCCTTAGACACTTACTAGACTAAAGCCACAGGATAGGGCATAACAAAAGGAACTTTGAACTAAAAGTGTCCTTTGGCACATCTCTGCAGTTTCAATGAATCTGAAGCCGTAAGACCCAATACCAATGCATGGAAGCAGATGGCTTTCTTAACAGTTCCAGATAAGGAAGTCCAAGATGCCCTTTCCTCAGTGAGCCCTGTGATGAGATAGCTTCACCTGCTTTTTCTGACTTTCTCAGGTCATTTTGACAAGGAACACCCCTAGTAGAATGGATGCAGGTCTGGGCCTTGGCCCAGCTGTGTCACTAAGGAATTCAACTCAAGTGGGTCACTTTTTTACTTAGGGCCTTTTTGCTTCATCTGTAAAATGGAAATAAAATTAGCCCAACTCATTTCAGCTCACAGGGCTGATGCAAGATAGAACAATTTATCCTTTCTATTTAATGAACTAACTGGGAATACTTTTTAGGAACCTCGTCTCCTTCCTTTCTTTCTTCCTTCATTCCTTCGTTCCCTCCTCCTTTCCTTTCTTTCTTCCTTTCTATACATTTTTTCCCTTTCTATTTCTTCTTCTTTTTCTGTTTGGAAGTACCTCTGGAGTACCTCCCAGCATTCCCCTATTGACATTCTCATGCTTTTCAACTCTTTTCCATGTGGTAATAATTGTATAAATATGTTCTGGGAAAAAATTTGAAGATATTATGATATCAGCATAATGAAACAGTGGTTAGGGAAGTCTTTCAGACAATAAGAATATAAGTTGGTAAGATATTATTTAAAAGCTGGAAACTTCTGGGGACATAGGAGGTACAAAGGTCAAATTGAGCCTCAAATTCCAAGTAGTTTCAACAGGACTAATTCCTATTCAAATTTCCTCTAAAAAGTGGAAGTCCTGAACAGTCCTGTTCAGAAATAGACAACAACCTCAAGTTCTTTTCTTTTTTGTATCTGAAATACTTTAGCTCAGGGGTATCAAACTCATTTTCACCAGAGGCCACATCAGCCTTGTGGTTGCTTTCAAATGCCTGAATGTAATTTCAAATTCTTCACAGTTAAGGAGTAGTTACATTTATATATTCCTGGAATTATTTCAGCCCTTTGAAGGCAACCATGAGGCTGATGTGGCCCCCAGTGGAAATTAGTTTGACACCCCTGCTTTAGCCTAAAAAGATCCTCACTGGGCTTCTAGCCAGCTGTCAATAATTTAAGGCACTTAAGTCAGCATTGCCTCTATCTTCTGAAAAGAGAAAAATCCAGCCTACTACTTAACAACTAAACCCTTTAAGTGTTCCTAGTCCAAGAAGTCAACTCGTCCCTAGTCTGTTTTCCTTACTTTGAGGACAGAAAATGGGCTGGCCATTTCTCAGTTTTCCAGACCTGCAGTCCCCAACATTTTTGGCACCAGAGACTGGTTTTGTGGAAGACAGTTTTTCCACAGATGGTGCAGACAGGGAAGGATGGTTTCAGGTTAATTCAAATGCATTATATTCAAGCTTACCTCCTGCTGGGCAGTGCAGTTCCTAACAGTCCTGGACCAGTACTGGTCCATGGCCCAGAGGTTGGAGATCCCTGTGATGATTCTCTTCTTCTCCTTCCTCCTCCTTTCTTCCCCCTCCCTCAGTCCAGGAGCCTGTGGAGGAGGCAGGAGGAAGGCAGCACAGCCTACCTCAACCCCAACTTGTTGAGGCAGAAAGTAAGAAAGGAGCTTTTCACCTCTTAGGCCACATCTCCTGTGTCTCACAAATACTACCATTAGTGTTAAGGCACCTCCTCCAGCTGGTCTTGAACACCTTTCCAGTAGTCCTATCTCATTGTCCCACTCACGTTGCTGTTGGGCTTCTTCCTAAGACAGCAGGCAGATGTCTCCAGTAGACATATAACATCAGAGCTTCCTGAAGGAGCTCTGCCGGCACTGAGAGTCAGACAAACACAGCACATCAAACAACAACTACACATAAAAGTTCTTGGAAGTAGCACCCACATGAAGAGAGGTGAGGCAGCTATCCAGGGAAAACAAACTAGACTATGCCTGTTCTCTTCTGTTTTCTTCTCTTATCTGCCTTTCCCTTCCTTCCCTCTCTCCTCCCAGCTGTCCTCTCCTCTTTCTTCTCTTCTCTTTTCCCTGTTTGGACATTAAGTGCAGCATGTCCAAAGAATTAAAATAAAACTGTTCTTATTGTGATTACTCAGTTGTTTTGGAGAAAGGCAGTGATGAGTTCCAGCCTGAGGACTTTGTTAGCATAATGCTGTTCTTACATGTTGCACAAACAGCAACTCACAGGGGTAGAACCACCGCAAGTCAAGAGAGATGCTCTCCTTCCTGGTTTTTAAATAGGTCTTTGCCATCTTCGAAGTAATTGCCTGGACTTAGCAGATTAGTGTCCCTTGAAGGGCTTATAACATGAGACTCCTTCCACATTAGGTATATAAAATTGAACCATTGTTTCAATGGATCTACATTTGACCCAGCAATCCAACTTCTAGAATATATCTGAAGGAACCCAAAACACTAATTTGAAAAAACATGTACACCCCTATGTTTGTTGCTCATTATTTACAATTGTCAAGATATGGAAGCAGCGTAAGCGTCCATCAAAAGATGAATGGATAAAGCAACCATGGGACATTTACACACTGGAATAATACTTGGCCACAAAAAAAGAAGAAAATTGTACACTTTGTGACAGTATGGATGAACCTGGAGAACATTATACTAAGTGAAATAAGCCACTCATAGAAAGTCAAATACCATATGATTTAACTCATATGTAGAATCTAATGAACACACTGAATAACAAGCAAAATAGAGATAGACTTGTAGATGAAGAGCAGGATGGCAGCTAAACTATGGGGAGGTTAGAGGGTGGAGCAAAAAGGAAAAAGGACATGGACGTGGACAACAGTGTAGTGATTGGGGAAGCAGGGTGTTAAAGGGAACTAAATGGTAATGGAAAAAATATAATAAAGATAATATAGAAATAAAAAAACACAAGATGAGATATTTAGGAGTAAAAAAGTGAATAAAAATAAAATAAAACAACCATTTTTTCAGTTACAAAATAGATATTCTTTTGCACACCATCTGTTATTTTGTAATGCACAAGTTATGAATAAATAATTACATATTCTTTTTTGCAAGCCCAGCTATAAACAAATGCTCCACATGCCAAAATGGAAGTCATTTTCCCTTTGAAACTCATTAAGTTCTGCACAACTGGGAGAGATTGGGGAGAAGCTTCCTGGCAGATGCTGGGGAACATTATTACTGCATACAGATAATAACATGAAACCAAACATGAACAAGTCTTTGGGACTCTTCTGCCTGCTCATATGAACTCTCTCCTCCTGCTGCACATTCTTTCCAGTGTCTCTCTACAGGTGCACATGTGTACCTATAAAGTACTGGTCTCTCTCATTCTTTAAGCCAGTTAAAATATTAGCAAGCAATGCTTCCCCTTCTATAAAACAACAAAGTATCACAAATAAAATTACAATTGACTGATTTATTTCTAAGAAGTTGTTGGGAAACCAAATTTCCTAAGAGCTTCACCAAACAAGCCACTGCCATTTCATAGAATACTCTGGTAAAATGGTTCTCAAGGGAGGGTTTAGGGAAAGTAGGAGAAAAATAGCAAGGAGGGAAGTCTTAAGGGAGCAGATTGCAACTCTCATCAAAGTTGACTGTTAATTCTATTGAAGAAAAATCAAATTCCCAGGGTCAGCATGCAAGCAGTGGAGTATGAGTCAAGTTCTCCTGGACTGTCTCTCAGTTCCTTTCTGAGACGTGCCTGTTGGAGTGCCAATTCTCTTACACTCTCAAGGTCAATAAGGCTAAAGGCCAATACTTAGTTTTACCTTCTTTTCAGTAAGGACTTCTTTTACTGAAAAAAACTTTGTTCTAGGTATCCCAGGTAAATATGGACTCATGGAAAGTTCTAGAGTTTTATCTTCTAGTAACAACTAGGAATTTGGAAAGATGAATGCTCTTAGAGATAAACCATGTATAAAATCTGCACTAAATGCTACAAAAAATTATAACTAGAAGCCACTGGAGAGCTAACAAAAGCAAGCAGAGACTGAAGGAAAACTGACCCTTGAAAGATGAGAACTGAACTAGGTAAAAGTGTTCATTTTCTATTGCTGCATAGTAAATCACCATGAGTTTTGTGGCTTGAAACAATATAAATTTAGTATATCACATTTTCTGTAGATGAAATATCTGGAGACTTGCTAGCAGGGCCCTGTGTTGAGGTCTCACCAGGTAACAATCAGTGATAGCTCGGGGTCCTCTTGCAACTCAAGATTGTTGGCTCAAGTCAGTAGTTTGTGGCTGTAGGACTCAAATGCTCAGGTCCTAGAGGCTTCTCCCTGTTTTCTGCCATGGAGGATGATTCTTCCAGACCAATGGAAAAACATCTGCTGTTTCTTATCTTTCTGAATCCTTTTAAGGGCTCACCTGATTAAGTCAGACCCATTATGTTAATTAATTCAGTGTCAACTGATTTGAAACTTTAATTACATCTGAAAAATCCCTTTTTCTTTCCCACATAGTTAACCTAATTATGAAAGTGATATCTCATCATGTTCACAACTGTCCCCCAAACTCAAGAGGAAGAGATTATATAGGGCATGTCTATTAGGGGTGACAATCTTGCTGACCTTTAGAACTCTAGCTACCACAGTGGAATTATTTTTTAAAATTTAAATATTATAGCCTTCTGCCAGATGGCTCTCCCCAGTTTTCACTTCAAGGTTTGTGGCTTGTGCCGCTTCTGATCTTGGAGAAGGACAATGATTTGGAGTGTTGAGGAAGATATTAGGAATGGAAAAACTGAGGTAAGAGGAAATAAAAATTGTCAAATTCTTCCTCTCAGAGAGCACAAAGGCAATAGATGTTTATATAATGAAGTGTCATTACCAAGTAGTACTGAGCATCATTGCTTGTTTGATTTTCTTAGCTTTCTAATTTGTAGTTCCAGAAGCCATCACAAATTACTGTGTGAGGTCTGTCCAAAAAGAGTCCACCATTGTAAATGTAATGAGAATGACTTGTGTGACATTGATGTAACCTGGCAGCCAAAGAGAATGGAATGGAATGCCATGTGTGAAGAATAACAACTTCACTGTACTAGTCTATGGGGGCAGTAGATGCCATTGAGCCAGCATGTGTACATGTAGCCATCACATTCAAAATGACTCAGTGAGTAGAGCAATGATTCTGCATCAAATTTTGTGTTAAGCTTGAACATTTCTCCACAGGAACAATTCAGATGAGTCAGAGGTCCTCAGCTATGGGCAACTGGTGACTGGCAGCTTCATCATGATAATGCACCTGCTCATGCATCACATCTCATGCAGAGATTTTTGGTGAAACATCATATAATCCAGGTGACTCAGCCTAACTACAGCCCAGATATGGCACCCTGCAACTTCTGGCTTTTCCAAAAATTAAAAACATCTTTTAAAGGGAAGAGATTTCAGATTGTTGATGAGATGTAGGAAAATATGACAGTGTAGCTGGTGGCAATGGGAAGAACTGTGTAAAGTTCCAAGGTGCCTACTTTGAAGGTGTCTTTGTCCAGAAAGTATGTAGCATGTAAGATGAAAAATAAACACATTTACTGAAGATGCAAGATAGAAGAAAAATTGTACATAGAACAATGATGGTTTAGTTCCCTTCAAAGTAGTCACTTTGGGACCTCACACAGTTCTCCCACTGTCTCTTCCACTTTTCAAAACATGCTGAAAAATCCTTTGTTGAGAATCTCCATCAGCCGCCCCATCATATTTTCCAGAACATCATCAACAGTCTGAAATTTCTTCCATTTCAAAGGTGATTCTAGTTTTTGAAAAACCTGGAAGTCACAGGGCACCAAATCTAGAAGATAGGGGGACTGAGTCACTTGGGTGATTTGATGTTTTTTCCAAAAAACTCCACATGAGACATGATGCATGGGTAGGCGCATTGTCATGATGAAGCTGCCAATTACCAGTTGCCCATAGCTGTACCCTTTTTCATCATATTACATCTCTCAACTGATTAAGTACACTGAAGTAGTATTCCTTATCAATTGTTGGCCTGTAGGAGCATACTCATGATGGGCAACATCTTCCCAGTCAAAATTCAAAGTTAATATGGTCTTGATGTTGCTGGGACTTTGCTGTGCCTTCTTTGGGCATAGAGAACCAGGTGACTTCCATTGGAATGGCTGGGCCTTCTTTTCCAGATTGTAGCCATACACCCATGATTTATTTCCTGTTATGACCTTCTTGAGGAAAACTAGTTCGTTGGTAAAGGTTAGAAATTGGTAAAGGTTACAATCAAGTCATTAGCAACTGCAACATGATGTTCCTTCTGCTCTGGTAGCAGAAGCCGAGGAATGAATTTTGCCACTATGTGTTTTATGCCAAGATCCTGTGTCAAAATATTGGACACAGTAGTTCTAGAATCTCCAGATCAGCTTCTAGTTCTTGCACTGTCAGTTGCCTGTCTTTGTTGATTGCAGCCGGTACACATTCAACATTCTCAGATGTTCTGCTTGTTGCAGGCCTTCCAGAACATAGACCAGTTTCAACAGATTCTCAACCATCTTTGAAGCATTTGTGCCACACTTTTATTTGTGCTTCACTCATTGCATCATCCCCAAAAGCCTTCTGAGTCATCCAAATAGTTTTTGTGGAAGAATGTGCAAGCTTAACACAAAATATGATGCAGAATCATTGCTCTATTCACTCAGTCATTTTGAATGTGATGACCACACAGTTCACATGCTCACACAATGGCATCTACTGCTCCCACTGACTAGTACAGTGAAGTCATCATTGTTTATGCATACACAATCCAGTCCACTCTCCTTGGCCATCAGGCTACAGTGATGTCACACAAGCCATTCTCATTATATTAACAATGGCTGGACTTATTTTGGACATATCTCATATAGTGAATATATATTCATATTTGAAAGTGAATACATTTTTAATCTTCTCATTTAGATAAATAAAAATGAGTACAACTGAGAGATAAAATGCTGAAGTAGAGCTCAGGAAGAGAAAAATAAGAAAACAATAGAGGACATTTTGAAAAAGGTGGTCTGGGCTTCTAACCAAGATAGCAGTAGAGGTAAACACAGTACTTGCAACCCCCCACAACCACATTAAAATTACAACTAAACTACAAAAACACCATCATTCAGAACTGCCTGAAATCTAACTGGACTGAAGTTCTACAACTAAGGATGTAGAGAAGAAGTCACATTGAGACTGGTAGGAGGAATGAAGATGCTGAACAGGCTGGAAACACACCCATGTGTGGAGGATAGAAATTTGGAGGAAAAAAAAATGGGCTGCGGAAGTCTCCCCTGAGGAACAAGGGGTAACAGCTCTACAGTAGACCACACAGGCAGAATTCCAGTTCCCATAACTTCTGGCTGCAAAAACCAGTGGGGATTGTGGCTGAGTGAGATGCAGGGCTTTTGGAGTCCCAGGCATTCCTTTTAAAGAGCATGTACACAGGCTTGTTTGGACTCATTTTCTCTGAGCTCCAGCCCAAGAGCAACAGCTTGAAAGGCACCAGGGACACATAAGAAGGAACTGAATTGTCTGGAATCAGGGTGAGAGCTGGAGGGGTACATTTTACCCAGGCAGAAGTCCTGGCTGAGGCCATTGTTCATCTCCTAAGCTCTTCCTTAACTTGGTGAAGGAAATACTCATACAAATTGAGGAAGTACAGAAAGTACCAAACAAGATGAAATCAAATAGGCCCACACCAAGACACATCACAATTTAAAAGCCAAAGGTTAAAGTCAAAGAGAGAGTTTTAAAAGCAGCAAGAGAAAAGCAGTTAGTTACTTACAAGAGAACTCCCATAAGACTTCTAGCTGATTTCTCAACAAAAATTTGGGAGGCCAGAATGGATTGGGAAGACATACTCAAAGTGATAAAAAGCAAGGGCCTACAGCTGAGATTACTTTACCCAGCAAAGCTATCATTTAGAATTAAAAGACAAATGAACATCTTCCCAGACAAGAAAAAAACTAAAGGAGTTCATCACCACCAAACCAATATTTTTAAAAAAAATCTTAAAGTATCTTCTTTAAAAAGAAGAAAACACAGATACAAAATATGAACAATAAAAGGGCAATATACATACCTATCAATAATCTAAGACACAAAATAAATGAACAAGCAGAACAGCCTTATAGAACAAAAACTTTCAGATGGTTTCAGATGGGAGGAGGGTTGTGAGGATGAGTGAAAAAGGTGAAGGGAGTAAGAAGCACAAATGGTACTTTTAGAATAGGAGTGCAGTTGATAATATTGTGACTATATATGGTGTCATATGGGTATAAGATTTATCAGGGTGATCACTTAGTAAGTTCTATTATGTCTAATCACTGGGTTATACACTGAAACTAATATCTGTATATTAATAGTAACTGAAAATTTTAAAAAATATTTAAAGTAAAAAGTAGTGGTTTGCTTAAATGTTTAAAAACAGAAAGCATAATTAACAAGTTTCCATTGAACATGACTCATAAAATATGAACAAAATGCTGGATATTTTTATTTACAAATATTTAGTCTTTCATTAAAACATTGAATATGAGGGGAAAATTTATTATTCAATTCACAAGTTGATAAGGTCATATGAATTCCTACAACTTCCTAACCTTCACTAAGTGAAGATTTATTTACTGATTTTGAAAATGATAAAGAAAAATCAACCCAAAGGCAATAATTACACCTCTGACCTGTCCATATGACATAAAAATTGACATTTAGAATGGGGAGATGAAACCTGAAGATCTTTACCAAATTTATTGAATGATGACTCTGGGAAATGGACATTATATCAATCTGGCTGTGTGAGAATGTTTACAGCAAGATAAAATCTATTCATATTTATTATGATTTTCATTGGTTGAACATGGCAGAACTTTTGGGATTTATTTTTATACCAAAATCTTTTAAATAAAGAATTAAAATATGGTCTTTATAGGCTAAGTTCAAAGAAAGCATTTTATTGCCATAGTGAAAATGTTTTGCAACCAGGGGAAGGGAGAGAGATGAAATGGGTGAAGAGTGTCAAAAGTTACAAACTTCCAGTGATAAATTTAATAAGTCATGGGGATGTAATAATGTACAGCATGGTGACTATAATTAATTCTATATTTCATTTTTTTAAAGTTGCTAAGAGAAGAAATCTTAAAAGTCCTCATCACAAGAAAAAAGTTTTTGTTTCTATGTGACATGCTCACTAGATGTATTGTCTTGATCATTTCACAATGTATACAGATATTGAATGATTATGATGTACACCTGAAACTAATAAAATGTTATATATGTAAGTGATATAAACTAATATAAATATATATACAAAGCATATATATTTAGGATTTTTTGGAGTTCTGGCCAAGATGGAAGCATAGGTAGAAACCTTTCACTTCCTCACACAACCAAAAGGAGGACAACAACCAACAATCTAAAATCAATAAACAACCAGAAGTCCCAGAAAATCAGACTACATGGAACTCCAACAACCACAAAATTAAAGAAACAGTCAAACAGAACAACCAGACCAGTGAGGTGGCAGACAGAGAGAAACCTCAGCCAGGCAGTGGACTGTGCAGGAAGAGCTGGCTGCAGTGAGGGGGAAGGCTGCACAGGCAGGGATCACTTAAGGAGAAACTGACACTCAGAGTTGAGTGTGGACTGCAGTGATTGCCGCAGTGGAAGAAACTCCTAGTCTCACACGAGAGCCCACGGGAAAGTACACTAGAGACAAGCAGGCAAGCTGCATTGTTCCCTGTCTGGCCCCTCCTCTACAGTCAGCACTGTAGCAGAGCAAGGAGTGTTGCCCTGTCCTGGTAAACACCTAAGGCCCTGTCCCCTTACAACTTATGAGGTACACCAAGACAAAGAAATATGGCCCAAACGAAAGAACAGACATAAACCTCAGAAAGAGAGCTAATCGATGAGGAGATAGCCAACCTATCTGATGGAGAATTTAAAGCCCTGGTAAACAAAATGCTCACAGAAGTGATTGAGCTTAGTTGAAAAATGAAAGAACAAATGAAAGATACCCAAAATGAAATAAAGCAAAATACTGAGGCAACCAACAGTGACAGGAAGGAAACCAGGACTCAAATCAACAATTTGGAACAAAAGGAAGAAATAAACATCCAACCAGAACAGAATGAAGAATTCAAAACAGTGAAGAGAAACTTTTGAACCTCTTTGACAACTTGAAACATTCCAATATCTGAATTATAGGGCTACCAGAAAGAGAACAACACCAAGAAATTGAAAATTTATTTGAACAAATAATGAAGGAAAACTTCCCCAATCTGGTGAAGGAAGTAGACTCCTGGGAAGTCCAGGAAGCCCAGAGAGTCCCAAAGAATTTGGACCCAAGGAGGAACACATGAAGGCACATCATAATTACATTACCCAAGCTAAAAATTAAGCAGAGAATCCTAGAATCAGCAAGAGAATAGGAGGCTGTTACCTACAAAGGAGTTCCCATCAGTCAGCTGACTTCTCAGAAGAGACCTTACTCTGGCAAGAAGGGGCTGGAAAGAAGTATTCCAAGTTATGAAAGGCAAGAACCTGCATCCAAGATTACTGTCCGGCAAAGCTTTCATTTAGAATGGAAGGGCAGATGAAGTGCTTCTCAGATAAGGTCAAGTTAAAGGAGTTCATCATCACCAAGCCCTTATTATATGAAATGATAAAGGAGGTTATCTTAGAAAAAGAAGAAAAAAAAGATAAAAGAAGATATGTACAGTAAAATGGCAGCAAACTCACAATTATTAACAACCATACCTAAAACAAAAACAAAACAAACTAAGCAAACAACTAGAACAGGAACAGAACCACAGAATGGGAGATCACATGGAAGGTTGGCAACAGGGGAATGGGAGGGGGAGAGAGGGGGAAAAAGTACAGAGAATAAATAGCATAGATGGTAGGTAAAAAATAGATGGGAGGGTGGGGTAAGAATAGTATGGGAAATATAGAAGCCAAAGAACTTATATGTATGACACATGGACATGAACTAAAGGGGGGAATGTGGGTGGGAGGGGGTGTGCAGGGTGGAGGGGAGCAAAAGGGGGAAAATGGGATAACTGTAATAGCATAATCAATAAAATATATTTTTAAAAAAAAGAATAGCATTCCAACAAACTGTAAGATAATTTTTTTAAAAACATACACATTTAATTTTATTTATTATTATCATTTAAAGCTTGATTTTATAAAATACAAAAGACTTTTTTAAGAGTTCTGTCTCACCAGAATATAAACAGTAGCAGAAACATAGCAATAACTTTGTAGGTATAAGTTATATAAATGAAAATATATAATTGGAGATTTTTGCAATATGGAAACTATACAAAGAAAATAAATGACGAAAGAACCTAATAGCTATATCTTATTACTGTGGATCTTCAATTACTTTAGGACCTAAGTAAAGAGTGTGAATAATCACACTTCTTTTACCATCTCATATTTACCTATTTCTAAGTCAAGCTACTTGACTAAAAGGTCTGATTTAGAAAGACATTTAACTTTAAAGAAAAGTTTTTCCATCTACAGTTACTACCTTCAAAGGTATTACCTTGTGACATTACAGTGCTGTTGTAATTTGTTGGATCCCTTTTGAGCAGTATGCAATAAATTATGTCAACTCTATGGAAAGTCAAACAGGTACCAAAAAATGGAACAATTGTTCAGTAAAGTATGATGTTAAGTTGTCCCCTCCTAAAAATTAACCAAAGAAATAAATCAGGAATTATACTTGACTTGGTTTCATAAAATACACATTTAAGAATAATATTATTGTTTTTGTCTCATCTTCAGTATGGATAGGGGTTTTGTAGGCCACCATGCCACTTACTTTGTGAATTGTACAGTAGTGAAGGAACATAAGCAGACTTGCTCAGAATTGGTAATGAACTGTGGTCCTGACTCTTCCTACTTTTTGGGTACAAGCAGGTCTTTGTATACATCAGCAAATCAAATGAACAAGAAACTTCCAACAGTGGCTGAAATGTCACTGTAGCTGTGATGTGTCTTCTCACTGAGCAGATTTCAACTTGGACAGCTTTCTGAGACTTTTCTCTGGGTGTACTGTCATCTTTGGCAGTATTGTCACACTCAGCATCAAACTGTCATCTTTCAAGGACCTCACCAATTTCAGCATTCAAGATGATTACCATCAGTTTCTGCACTGAACACTTGTATAACCAACTTTTATTTGTTCCACTGCATTTATTTAGGTATTTCGTGAGCTCAGGATTAGTAGTTACAAGCAAGATGAGTCCATATTTTTGCACTTGAGTAAAGTTTCCAGATGGATGAATGCCACACTGATATAAAATGCTGTTGATGCCAAATGAGAAGAGCTTGGCCAGGATTTCGGCGCCACTCAGGGTGATGCCTTGCTCCCAGGAGAGCTACTGTGCCAGGTCAGACCCACAGACATGGTGCACCCACCACAGACGGTGACCGCAGAGCACAGCCACTGGTTCCAAAAGTAACAATGTTGCAGGCAGTTGCCTCATAAGAGAATTTTTTGAATGAAAATGTTCACATAACTAAAAAGGAAAAGATTCAGATACAAAAAAAATCCCCAAACCAGTTTCTATAGAGACTATATTCTGCCTATTAAATATCAAGCTGCAGTATAATCTTAAAGACATTTAAATCAATAGGGACATACAGCTGCTATTTTCAACTTTCTTAATAATAATCCAAAATTTTAAAATTTGGAAGAAGAAGAACTGAAATACTGTGTACATATGGATGGTGAAAATCACAATATAAATAATAGTCATTTATATAATAAAATAAAATATTTCAGATTTTCTGTGATAAAGACAATTTATCCCAAACCATTATGATGTATGTAAGCATCTTGATATGTCAAATTTATGGTTTCTTACTGAATGTAAAAATATCTTTAACATTTTTATTGACATTCCAGTTGGTATACTCTTGGCAGAATATTTTCTCCAAATTGAAACTAATTAAAGTCAATGCTATAACTACAATGACTCAAGAAAGTTTGCTGCATTTGGCATTAGTGACAACAGAACACAAATTATGTAAATTTTTAATTATGGAGGCATAACTAGTGATTTCACTGAAAGAATGCCAAGAAAATAAATTTCATGAAATAAATATATAATAGTTTATTAAATACATGGGTCTTTATTATTTTACTCTTCCAAACAGTACTAGTCCATAAACATATCACTCAGACATCTGTAATAATAATTAAATTCAGTTATCTCTGATATTTTGCCAACCTTTACTCCACACATATTTTTCAATTTAGATAAATACAACTTGCCAAAAGCAGAATCCAGAAGAAGTAGAAAACCAGAGTAATACTATTTTTAGGAAAGAACTCAAATTTTTAATTAAACACATTCCCTAAATCTCCAGAACCAGAAGGCTTTACTGGTGGATTCTTCCTACCATTTTTATATAAACTATTCCAAAAAAATAGAAAATTACTGGCCTACTTCCTAGCTCATTTTATAAGTTCAGATTAACTAATAATAAAACCTGACCCCCCCCCCCCAAGAAAAACTAGAAAGAAAAAAAAATTCAGGTCAGTTTCCCTCGTAAGAAAAGATGCAAAAGCCCTCAATATAATGTTAGTGAATGCTTTAAATTATATATACTTCATGATGGATAGTATATTTTGAAGTATATAGTGAATATCAGCAATATATAAAGATGATAATCTATCAGACACAAGTTGGATTTATTCTAGGAAACAGGGTTGGTTTAACCTTTGAAAAACTAATCAATGTAATTCACTACATCAATAGAATAAAAGTAGAAAGAAAACACAATCATATCAATAGATGTATAAAGGACATTTGGTAACATTTATTGCCAGTTTATGAAAAAAAGTAACTCTTAGCACATTAAGAATGGAAAGATAATTCAGTCATCATCAGTGCCTTATCCATATCCCAGCTGTGACTCTCTCTAGGCTTTTTTCTACCCTGAGAGGAGAGCAAGTCAGAAATACTGGAGAGCTGATGTGTAGGAAACAGGCTCCAGCCCCTGGTGGATGGGGAGAGAGAAGATAAATTCTTGAGATTCCTCACTCTCTGGCCAGGTAACTGAGGTATGCTCTACACAGTCTTTCCAATTTCCCCAGGGCACTTAGCTCCAGTTGCCCACAGTGCTAAATGGCTGATTCTACACACTGATTCTTTTCTCTGTGTAGCTCTCTCCTCTCCAAGAGTTTGCTTCATCAACTCCAGCCAGTCTGTCCTTCCCAGATTCTCACTCTTTCTGTTCCACCCCAGTGCCCTCCCCATGCTGTGGCCTGAAAACTACCCACAGGCAGTGAGCTGAGGTAGTCATGGGACTCACCGCATCATTCCCCTATGTGGAAAGGAATAAAGACCACCCAAAGGAGAACAGGCAAATTCTCTGCTTGGAGGCTGTTGGTGTAGAGAAACCGTTGACAGGCTGGTTAGACTTGAGTCATCCTCTCTGATTAAGTAGAGGTACACAATTTGGCTCTGGTTGGATTTAAGTTGGAGGTGAGGGCAAAAATCAGGGAAGCTGTCAATTATTTTCCAAATCTTGTCTATTTGGGGCTGATTGTTACACAGGTTATTGTTTGGTTTTCTGGGCAGGTTGCCAGAGATAGAGGTCTCACTTCTTGGTCTGGTTCCAGCAGATGGTCGGTTGGTGGTTACAGGTTGTGGGTTAGAGTTCAGTTTTTATATGTAATCTGGCAGTGATCTATTTGTATATTCAATCACTCACTCTCAGTGTTGCTTCTTGGGTAATGTCTGAAAACTGTCATTTCAAATGTTTTGCTCAGTGTTTTAGGTTTTGGGTTTGTTTGTTTGTTTGTTTGTTTGTTTTGGTAGAGGTATAAATCCCAGCCCTGCTACTCTTGGCTGGATGCAGAAGTCTCAAATTCCCAGAGTTTAATTTTGGGTTAACCATTACTCCATAATCTGCCTGTTTGCTTTGTCTCCATTCTCCTCTCCCACTTCTTCAGCCCTAAGATTTTGACTTTGGTATTTCACTCTTTTTTGTCACTGGTCCACGGAAATGAGACATTCCTCCTTACCCTGAAATCTCTAGTTGGGATCCTGTCATAAATAGAATAGAACTCCTGCAAACAACAGTGCAGTGCCCATTTCACCAGCCACCAAGAACTTCTCACCACTCCATTCTTGCCTTTGCCTGAATCCCAGGGCTCTGATCTTTTCCCGATGCTTTGATTGGACTTACCTCATCATCTGTCCAGGACAGATTATATGCCAGATAAGATGCTCCCAGTAAAATTTAACAGTAACCTGTTAAAATGAAGTTAGTCCTTGCTTTTGATTACTATGAATTATGCTAAAGGAAATAAGCCAGTCAGAGAAAGACAAATACCTTATGATCTCGCTCATTTGTGGAATCTAATGAACACAATAAACTGATGAACAAAATAGATCCAGAGGCATAGATACATAAAACAGACGGATAGATCTCAGAATGGAGTGGGGTGGGGGAAACTATATAAAAGAAAGTGAAGAGGTTAGCCAAAGAACACATATGCATAACCCATGGACATGGACAACAGTGTGATGAGGGCTGTGGGGGTTGGGTGGAGAAGGGCAATGGGGTATGAGGAAATGAGGGGACATCCATAATAGTGTCAACAAATAAAAAAATAAAGTTTAGAGGTCAGAAATGGGAGTTCTCACAGCCTATGTTGATTGTGAAGCTGAACAGCAAGAACTTGTTTGCAATAGCTCTTCCAACCTCCAATACAAAAGAGTTGCCTTTCCTTTGTTTCTTGGGACTTGGGTGTGGTTCTCCGTTAGACCACGTGTCCAAAATTGCAATTCTTTGTTGTTCCCAAATAAACCCAATCTTACTGGAGAAATACATGGCTGTTTTTCTGTTAAAGGTCAGCACCCCAATCCCTCATCTTGGTGAGCAGAGCTCTGCCCAGCACCAGACACCCCTCTCATACTCTGTATTTCAGGCAGTCCAGAAGGCCTTGCTTTCAGACACACTCTTTTTAGGCCACTCAATTGACTAGAAAGTCTGAGACACCCTGAAACATTATTTAGAGAATCCTTGATTTTTTTATTTTTTCTACATTCACCAATATAATAGATGGTGATTTTAGCTGCACATAAAGCTCTTCATCTTATGCATTTTCTCATTTGTAGGTGTTCAGCATGCCCTACCCCATGTAAGGTTTTAGCAGAATTATCTTGAGACCTAGAAAAATGTCTGTTTTTCTGGTATTCAATAATTTGCTACATTTAGTCATTAGATTTGCAAGTGTTTTTAGCTTTTTGATGAAGATATAGGTATGTGTATATACATACACACACATATACAGAGAGGTAAGTGTACAATTATTGAACATTTATTAATTGAACACACCTGTGTAGCCAATACCAGATCAAGAAACAGAACACTGAAACTGTATTTTATTTATATTTTATTTGGCTATATCTTCTATGAAGCTGATGATGGTAAGTTCCATGGCTGTATCTCCATTGTCTGCTCTTGTGTCTTCAGGGATATACCAAAGTGTCTGACAGCATGAAGGAATTAATTTGTTGAAGAAGTTTGTTGACCTATATTGAAGAGAAAAAGCCATGCTCTTACTGGCATTAAACTGAACCACATCTGTAAAAAATGAAATTCCTTTTTCCTTGGCTGTTACTAATATATTTATTCCATGTATGTTAATATACAACAGAGCTCAGTAAAATTACTGTTCTTGAAAGAATATTCAAATAGCAATTACAAAAACAAAACAAACTTTTCTCTATTGTATCTATGGATAAAGCTGTCATGGCCTCTCCCACTCTGGCAAATGTTGGCAATTAAAAACGCTTATAGCAAGGACGGGCTGAAAATCTGTGTGTGTTTGTGAGGGCAAATGTGTTTGGGGAAGAACATGCACTAAAGATGGCAAAGTCCATTATTGTCTGGCAAACCAAGTGGCATGACAATAAGGATCTTATTCCACTCCATTTGCATAAGAAGGTAATTTGTGTGGTTCAAGGTAGGAGTAGGGGTCAGTTTGAGCCCAAGTTCTGCAAGCAAGCCCAAAGTTTTATCCATGGTGATTACAGCTCACCCTCACCAAGCCAGGTGCTCATCACCTTGCATTTATCTTTGAAAGGCACAAAGGTGGAGAAACCTATGGCTTCAGTTTGCTCATCTTCAAACTTGGAACACTGTGGTGGATGTATATTATCTCAAGTGCTGAACACTCACCAGGGTAATCAGGGAACAGCCCACTGACTGGGTCCTGAACAGAAGAGCACGGGCTTGAGAACTGACCCAACCTACCCATCACCATCTTTTTGCTGTGCAGCTGCTGAGGTTTTCTCCCTTTATGAAGGCTGTCTTTGTTCATGCTCTGGGAAGGAAGAATCCAGTTAGAACCTAGTTTATCTTATGAAGAAAATAAGGAAAGCCTAGTACAGGTGGAAAAAGGCAATACCCCTTTATTAAATAAAGAGATGTGGTGGAGGGCTCCAATGGCCACCCCACTGGACATAGGGATGGGTAGAGGTGGGGCTGAGTAGGTGGGAGAAAATGCACTGTGATGTGAGTAGGAGTTGCTCTATGTGTGAATTGTTCCAAATCCTTCAAGCTTCCTGCCAGGGCATTGAAATCTTTGGCTCATTGTGGAATTTGGATCTGGGACAATTTGCTCTAAAGGGGGTTTGGCACACATAAGTCATTATGATTAATAAACACTTGGTGACTGCCAACCATATGCCTGATGCTGAAATAAAACTTCCCTGCCACCCCTCCCCCATTTTTCTTTTTCTCTTAGGTTAAGTTACCAAGTAAAGGAGAATGAAACTTGGCTTCTTATTATCCCAGAAGAGGCAATTTCATAGTCTTCCTGGCCCTACACTTATGTCTTTGAATCCCGGGGTATCTTTTCCCAGAATCTTTCTATTTCAAGAAAACACTTCAGAACACCATAACTGGTGACATTAAACTCCACATCCCTTTAATTATCAAAAGACTAGATTTCTGAGAGGAATATAGTGCCTTCTGACATAGACTTCAGTCCAACCTGCTCTTATAGGGTGACTCATTTCATACTGGCTAGGTTTTAAAGCTATGTGGCATAGACTGGGGCTGCATTTAGATGACTGGTCTTGAATTACACAGATGAACCTTTAAAAATATATAGTTGAATGAGCTAGGTTTATTTTCAGTGGGTTTCTTTTTGTAATGTCTATCTGTATGTTTCCCTGTGTGTACATTTGGTCACATATGGGGAGTAAGGCAAAGTAAGACAAACTTATCTTCTCTAAGGAGAACATGCAAAAGATGTTTGAAAAATTTTCCCTTCTATCACTCTTCATTTATTTCCCAACAGTGACTTGTCTTTAGGAGAATTGGCACCAAAACAAGGTAGTTCAACTCTTTTTATTTTTTAAGCAATAAATTGTTTTTTTAAATGACAATGATCTCCCTTAAAGAACATTGGTAAGAGTTGGAGAGAGAAACCAAGGGGCACCTCCAACAAAGAGGATAAGCAACAGCTTCTGGTATTTTTATGATGATTTTCATTTCAGAATCTATAAGCACTTTATAACCTGTGCAAAGAAGACTTAACTGACAAAGTACAAAATAAAGAGACTAGATGGAAGGAGAAGTTTAAACAAAGAAAAGCTCACATACTTTTCTGTAGGGTTTTGGGGGCTCTAGCCACAAGATACTCCCATTTCTCTCACTGCCTCTGACATGCCAGGTTTTTCTCTTACCATAGGCTGCATAATTTGCTCTTATCAATATACTGGATTGGCCAAAAGTCCATATGATTTTTTCCCATGAAATAAAAGACACATTTTTCATTTTCACCAATAACTGTTGGTTCAGATATTTTGAGTATGTCAGCTATCTCCAGCATGGTATAATATTGGTTGTACTCAATTAATGTCTCAATTTTAATGCTATCAATTTCAACTGGTCCACCTGACCACAGAGCATCCTCCAATGAGAAATCTCCAGCGCAAAACCTTGCAAACCACTTTTGACGCATTCTATCAGTCACAACACCTTCTCCATACATTGCACAAATCTTCCTTTGTGTTTTGGTTGTGTTTTTACCTTTCTTGAAATAATAAAGCATAACATGACAAAAATGTTGCTTATTTTCTTCCATCTTTAATGTGAAAATGCCTACACAAAAATTCACCAATTTTGATAGGTTTTTTTAAATGCACACTGAAATGACAACTGTCACAATTCAATCTAACAGAATTATTTCAAATGAAGTTAAAGACAGTTAAGCACTACTAGAGCCTTCTTACAGAAAAAAACAAATGAACTTTTTGGCCAACCCAATAATTTGACCAGTCATGCTCAGAGAGCTCCCACACCCTATCCCCAGATCCCTTTCTGGCTCATCAAGGTACTTGAAAGTTTACCACTAAAGAGTCATTTATTTATTCATTCATTTGTTCAACTAATTCTATTCTGTGCCTAGTATGTGCTAGAGGTCATGGTCAACATCACTAATAGACCATTCTGCTGTTTCTTGAAGGACCAAGGTGCAGGTAGTCATCCCATTAATATGTTTATATCACTATCCTACTTAAAATTCTTCAGTGGCTTCCCTCTTTGTAAGATAAAGGTCAAAGTCTATTAAATGATTCCCAAAAGCCTGTCAGATCTAACCCTGCTTCCTCTTCAGTGTCCCCTTAGATTAGCCTCAAATTTGCCCTCTGTCCTAGCTACATTATCTTTCTTCTAGCTCTCCTAAAGTTCCATATTTCTTTTGGTTTTATTATTTTGAATTTGCTGTCCCTCTAACTCGAATAGTCCCTGCTTATCCCAACACACCCTCTTTACCGAATTAACTTCTATTTATTCTTGAAATATCAGCTCAGATGTCACTTCCTTAGGAACCTTCCCTTGGTCAGTTCTGTGCCTAGCCTAGGTAAAATATTCCTACTCTTCACATTTGTGGGATGTGGTCCTATTCTTTCCAGCACTAGTTACAGTTTACAGTTAGTATCATCTATACTATTAACATGTCTCCTCCAACCCACCTTCATATTCTGTTGCCTAGTCACCTTATCCTGGAACAAAGTTTGATTAGTAGATACTAAGAAGTCTTTGGATAGATGAGTATGAGCAGATACGTGAAATGAAATCTGTTCTTTATTGTTTTCCAGTATGAGCATTAGAGATAAAATGAGGAATATAATAGAAAGAGCATGAACTTTGCAGTCTCACAAGGTAAGGGACAATGTCAATTCTTCTACCCATGTGACCCTGGCAAGGTGCTTAGTAGCTGTCATTTGTAGGGTAAGTGCTCTTTCCAGGAACGAGGTGGGGTATTTTAATATACTCTCTCATTTTACCCTCACAACAATACTATAGTTTGATGCTGTCTTTATCTTACAGATAAGAAAATTGAGAGATTTAGAGGTCACATTACTAACTGGCACAGATAGGAGTCCAATTCATGTCTGTCTAGTGACAATGCCTTGAACACTACCTATGCTGTTTAACATCTGTGAGCTATAGTTTTCTCATTTTGCAATGAGATAATCATTTTGTAAGTAACTCTACCATGGCAGCTCATGTCTTATAATTTTCTCTTTCTGTTAAGTCTCTTTACCCATTTTGCCACTGTCATATAAATTCCTGGTGCTGAGTTGACTGCTATTGGCAAATGCTTCCTAGAGAGCATTCCTAAGGTGGGATTGTAAATTTGTCAAAGTCACAATGTTCCCATTACTTTCCATTAGTGTCTATTATACTACAAAGCACCCCAAAATGTGGTGGCTTGAAACAACAGATATTCACTCTCACGATTCTGTGGGATAGCTAGGTGTCTTCTCAGCCTTGTGTCACCTGGATTCACTCATGTGTCTGTATTCAGCTATAGTGTTAGATGAGCTGGAAGGTCCAAGGAGACCTCACTCATATACCTAACTAAGAGTGCTGGATGTAGGCTGAGATGCCTTAGCTGCCATCCTCAGGGGCCCCTCTTAGGGCATGCCATGAGGGGAAACAGAAATGCAGGGCTTCTTGGTGCCCAGTCCTGGATGACTCACAGCATCACTTCTGCCACATTCTGGTGACCAGGACCAGTGACAGGGCAGCCCAAATTTGAGGGAAATGGGAAAATAGATATCCACCTTGAAGGGGGAGGGTCAAAGTCTCATTGCAAAGAAGAATGAGAGAAATTATTGTGAATATCTTTGAAAAAAATAGAACATATGACGGAATATGACACAGTGACTAAAAATAATATTCATAAATATTTTTCATCAATAGAAGAAAAGCCTTGTGAAAAATAGGGGAACAATATGTACTATTATTGCAACAAAATTTACAAGCAAACAAATTATGCATAGACTGAAATGCAAAATAAAAGATAAAAAACAGCATATGAATGAAGGAGGGAGAGGTTGAAGTGTGTCCTTCAAGGTACTTCCAGGATTTATAGCACAGAGCTGTTGTCCAGAGCACAGCTGGCTTTAACACCTCCTCTTGAAGACTGCCTTGGGGGATGGCATGCTGACAGATATGGGGTCCCTTTCATCCCCTTTCCAGTGGAATCTGTCCTGGTCACCTTTACTTAATTTTCTGCCTCCTTCCAGATCCTCTTATCTTTACCATGCAGCTTGACCTGAGAGGCCAAGGACCACAGGACCATGAGGGATGCTGCCCAGCAAGAGGACTCCCAAGTGCAGGATTGCAGAGCAGTATGCCCAGGGTTGTGAGGAGAGCCACTGGAAGCTGAGGCCCCTGTAGTCCCAGAACCAGGACTGAAGAGAAGTGAGCCTGAAGCAGAGAGGAGTTGTTTACCCTCCTCAGTAGGGAGGAGCTTCTTCCTTGGATAAAAACCCAGATCTCAGTTTAATAAAAGGGCACTAATGCCTTTAGGCTCTCTGGAAAAGCTTGTTCTTTAATGGAATAAAGGCCTTTTTTAAGTCTTCTATACAAGGTTTATCTTTTCTTTCTTTCTCTCTTTTTTTTAAGAATCTTAGGGCATTAGAAATTGAAAGAACACTAGCTTCGAAATGCTCTCACAGTGTCCTACCCAATGGCCGTGGACCCAGGAGGCTCACTATTCAACCAGAAGTTTATGTTGAATGTAGGACTTATAAAAAATAAATGTATATTTTAGCTTTAATAATTTATAAATTTGATATTCTATTTTTTATAAATCTGATTGCTTTAATGAAATAATAGTTTTTGGTTTCTATCAAATAATGACTTTTCAAGAATAATAAAAAGACATAACCATTTGTGTCTTCCTGTGTCCTTAAGCTTGACTATCTGGGACTGAGAAATACAGCTAGAGCAGAATTGCTCATTTTACAGGAGAAAGACTGATGCCCCAAAGCTTAGTAGCCATCCTCAGTCATGGAGTGACCTGGTGACTGCAGGCTGGCAGCTTCCTGTGCTGACCCCTGCCTGGACATCCTCCACTTACAAACATTATTAGTGCTGGAGGTCCTGCTCAGCCTCTGACTGGAGTTTGGTTGGAGAGAAAGTAGTTGAGTGGTAATATCTTCCAGATGTCAAAAGGATGACGTTACTTCTGCAATTTAATTGCTTGTAATAATGAAGGGGTTGAGAGAAGCAGGGAGTAATTAAAGATTTTAAGTAAAGCAGAAGTTCAGGTTTAGCAAGTTAATGATATTGGCAAGTGCAGAGGACAGGGAACTCCAAAGCCACAACTACCTACTCTTTTTAAGAAGAATGTGGCTATGATGACTGTGTTTTATAAACTCAAAATATAGCCTGACAAGGGAATCAAAAACATGTTTAAAAAACACTTTCGACTTAGGAATTTATCTTTTATAAGCCTTAACAAAGGAATAAAAATAAATCAATATACTTGTACTTTAAAATGGCCTTTGGAATAGAATAAAAGCACTTCTAATTGGGACTCTCCCAGAAAATCTGCCTTATAATTTGCCTCAAGAGAGAAAAATGTGTTTTTTTTGCTGTGTTGTATATATGATTTTGAAGGTTTTAGAATTCTTCAGATTGCTACATACTCACTTACTCGATCAAATCACTGAACTTCTGTGGGTCAATTCCCGTGTCCATAAAATGATCAAATTATAAAAATTGCTATGGACCTCTAAAGTTTTGAAATTCTATGAATCTATCCCTGTCCCTAGCATGTCTTTTCAAACATACCTTTCATACTTTATCTAACAAATTAGAGGTTGGTAGGAGAGAAGCTGGAGGGAGAGGCATGTGCACCACCACTTGCTGTGGCCCCTGAGAGAATGATCTGGTGAAGGCAGGGCCCAGTCTCTTCATGAGGCTGGATGCTCAGTGTTTAGACAGGGGATGGCCAATGGCAGGGACTCAATGGTTACTGGATGAGTGAATGACTGAGTCCATATCTATTGTTACTATGTATGTTAATTCAGAGAAAAAAAATTCTGGAAGGACAAAAATCACTTTATTTAAATACTTTATAAAGTTTTCAGACTGGGACAAAGTGATCATCCTTACAAGCTCACAATTTATATATAAACTAATATTCATTTTAACATAAGGTGATGGAAGAAAATTGCAAAAGAAAATACAGAATTTATTTTGTGAAATCTTGGTATGTAACTAATCAAAATACTTAAACAACTTTACTGATATGTAATTCACATATCATAAACTTCACCCAACTTAAATGTATAATTTAATGGTTTTTAATAAATTTACAAAATAGTTCAATCATAACAATAATTTTAGATCATTTTTATCACTCTAACAATAGACTTTTCACCCAGTAACAGTACCTCCCAGCCACTCTCACCTCACCTGCCCACTCCCCAGTTGTAAGCAACTGTTAATCTATTCTCTTTTTGTATAAACTTGCCTACTATGATGTTTTATATAAAGTAGAAAATAACTTACTGTAGCATAACCCTAACTATGACATATTCAATTTATCCTTATGAATATACATGTTTATATATCCAAACTGAAGGAAGAACACCTAAATATTAAAGTTGATTGTCATCAGACATTTTAACTTATTACTATTTTCCAACTTTCTGCACTAATAATATGTTATTTCTCTACCAAAACTTTTTTTTTAATTTGTTTAGAACATTTAGGTCATGACACTATGAAACGATTATAAAGTGTACATATGATCTCCATTTTTATGAAACAATGAAGTATTAGAGTTAAGCTAAAATGTTTCTACTCAATGATGAACATTTTTCAAATTTAACAGTTTTGCCTTTTGTCCATGTTTTTTCAACCTTTTATTGTAAATTTTACATTAACTTCTATATGACAGTTTTTAAAAGGCTTTAAAATCTTTTCTTCAATAAAGCCCACTAAAAATATAGGTAATTATAATACAAAAGATTGATGAATTTAATACAGATGCATTAGCTAGAGATGGATGGAGAGGGAAATCATTAGGAACTGAAACCTATAGTTAAATATATCAGCTTGCCTGTTCAGATTTGCTAACAAGGAGAAATGTTGACTGTTTTGGATTCTCTACTTTTTTTCCTTGTTCCCTCAAGGAGTTCCTTACACATAAAGAAATATCTTAAACTTAGGAACTAGACAAACCATATCAGAACTATACATGGCATTTATTAAAAATGTATAACATACTGAATCAAAAGCTCAAGAGGCAATGTCTGGTTCCCACTGCTCCCACAGGTGCTTCTAGTGCAGACAGAAGTTCAGAAATCCAGAATGAGAGTAGGGGCATTATAGACTGAGAGACTCATGTCCCCACAAACCACGTTCCCCACAAGACCCACCTTGTCTGGAGGAGGCACAGGTTGACTAAGTGACTGCAACTTGGTAATCTTGAATTTCTAGACTGTTGTCAGGAAAAGCTGTGCTGTCGCTCAGCTGGGACACCACCCTTATAATACTGCCTTCCCTCCTAACCCTACCACAAGTTCAGACTCCAAAGATTTGGGGGACACCAGGGACTGAGATTTTATCTCAGTGTAAACATGTAAAAATTGAATGTCCTCATCATGATACTGCAAACCTCTTTCATCATGCTTTTTTTAACATGTGGCTGTGCTGAGGCCTGATTCACTTTCCACCTGAGATTTTCTTTTCCCAGGATGGCTGCCCTGTGTACAAGCTTGGGTCTAACCTGGGTCATTTTGGGGCCTTTCTGCACACAGATGAGGTCTCACCAAGAACACAGTTTCAAGGGCTTAACTTGTCTCGGGCTTACACTTGGAGAGAAATATTTTATTTCCAGAAGAAAATGCAGAAAACAGGTAAACATAAGTTGCTGGCTATAAGGAAATATGTGAACATGGGCATTCCTTAAAATATGGTTTATATTTCAATGTAAGCTTCTAGTAATATTATGGTTAAAGGGGGAAATAACTTGAACTGTAATTGATAATTTGGTAACTTCTATCATGCTTTTAGGTTTGTGCCTCTAGAAAAACACAATTGCTTCTTTATCAAGAGAAAGAAATGCAAAGGCAATCTCAGATTACAAATTCATGAGTGAGGTGTGTGTATGTGTATGTAATTCCAAAGATTATTTCCAGCTCTCATAGTTTCCACAACCCATCAACAACTTAGACTATCAACAGGGTTTTCCTTCTTTTTCAATAGAAAATAAGTTTTCTGCAAAGCAGATACAACTTATTCTCCATAAGTTATGGAAAACAAAGAGGCTTCAAAATGATTCTTTCCCATGCTGACAGACGTATCAGACACAAACACCTTTCTCCTCTTCAACTAGACTATTTTGTTCTGACAATTGTAAAGACAGGCACTTGAGTATAAGTGTGAGTTGTGTGTGTCTAATTTGTGTCTGTGGGTGGTGTGTTAAGTATATGTGTGACAGTGTGTAAATATTGAGCATATGAGAATGTGTTAGTTTGTGTGGTGTGTGTATATTCTGTAACTATCCTAAAATTCTTAAAGTCTGGAAAATACAAAGGGCTCTGGCATCTTCCACCTTCTGGTCACTGACTCCAGTGGTACCCAAATTTAGTCAGTCTTCCAGCTACCTAAGCTGCTATTCAGTGCTGGCAGCTAAGTAGGTTAGAAGAAAAAGAGTTTCATTCAGTCACCTTCCCAGTGACTACAAATAGGTTCCCCCTGTCCAGCCATGGACACTGAGTGTTGACAGGCCACCAGCTGGCAGAACCCTCTGAAAGCCCAATCCTTGACTCATTTCTGCAGGTCTTGACTTCACTGTCACTTCTTTTCACAAAGCCTCCAGCCCAAAACTAAATAACATGGTCACCCTTGCTCAGACCATTCACTCCTGAGAGAAATTCTACATGTTCCCATGCAATGGTGCTACTCCCACCACTGTTGATAAACCTTAATACAAGGAAAAGTTCTCACATTCACAGGAGAATTTTTGGAGGAAATGTTTTTAATTTAAGTGGTTTTTTCAAAACTTTTATGACTGTCAGTACTGTTACTGATAACATACATATAATGGTATCTCACTTAGCCAAAAAAAAAAACAGCTTATTTATTTAACTCTCAACTGTACTCCCCAATATTTTGACATCCTTGAATATGGTATGCAATTACCTATCAATGGCATGTCACAATTTAATTAGCAGCATATTTTCATTATTTTTAAAACATATTATATTAGTATGTCTTTCATACCCACGAGAGATGATAACATCATAGCTTTGATAAAATAACTCCTCACTGATTTTTTTAAAGCTTAACATCCCAGAATTATAAGTATGTGTTTTGAAAAGAGTCTTTGCTCTTTTGGAAGTGAGATTTCTCAGTTAGAAGGACTCATGACCAAGGCCAAAGTCAGGCAGGCAGCTGAGAGGTGGAATGAGAAACCCCCACAGATGGCCACAGGTGCAGCATCACCAGCAGCATCACTTACCTGTGCATACTCTCTGATTTCTAGAGGGCAAAAGTCCAGCCTGCAGCCCCAGTTTCACTCCAAGGGCTGAGATCCAGTGGTGCACTTGCAGGCGGTTGAGGCAGGCCCTCTGTTGTTGGTGTGCTGCCCCGACCTTCCTGGGGCTATCCCTAGTGTCTGGCACCTCATTCAGCACTTTGCAGCTATCATTTCTTTGAGTCTCAAAGTAGCCCTTTGAGAAATGCACTCTTGGCACTTCTATTTATAGATCAAAAGTGGAGGCAGTAGGAGGATCCCTGTTCCTCATGAGGGGCTGAGAGCTGGCAGTGCCCCCCAAAGCCTACATAGCTGTGGTATCTGGGGAAATCATGGACACAGACCTTCAGGGCTGGGAATTCAGTCTAGCTTTGAGCACACCTGTGAAGCACACATCCCCTCTCTAAACATTTCAGTTAGGACCCTTCATCTCCCCAGCTTGAAAATTCCCCTTCCCTGCTTCTCCATACTGTATAACCCCACTGCTTTCATATAGGAAAGACCTGAGGAGAGAATCTGATTAAATTAATTTACACTAAATTGCAGGGGACAGATGGGCTTGGGGAGTTTCATCCTGAATGTTTGTAATTTATTAGAATTTTAAAAGAGTCATGGGTGGGCATCCTAGAGCAGAGAATTAGTAGGGGCAAAAGGGAAGGCTTGTTATACAAGGGACTGGGCAAGGGTGGGGTGGTAATCTCAGATGCCAGACACTCTGCTGGGTCCCTGTCATCTCTGTCCACTGGCCCACTCTGTTTCCCATCATGTGCATCATGGATGAGCCATGCATGCAGAGTAAGCCTGAGTACTGGCCATGACCACACAGCCTCACTGAGCATGTGCACTCAGAAATACTCAGTGTTCCCACCACTGAGGCCATCTGCAGACAGTGTTTCCAGAAGGCAAGAGGTAAGGGGACAGAGGCCCTGAACATATTCATCCCTGCTTCAGACACTTCCAAGAGGGCAGTCTCCCTCTGTGCACTCACTATTTCAGCCACTTCTCTTACTGGAAATAATCTACCTTCCCCCATTCAAATTCTTTTTGCCACAGCAGGGCTAGTAGCCAATTCCTTCTCTGAGGCGCCCTTGTCCAGGCCCCTATGGATGCACACAGACAGCGATTGAGTGGCTGCTCTGCCTGATGGGCCCCACCAGGCAGCTCCGTCGAAGAGGAGGCTAGGCTCCAGTGAAATTCCTAGTGATGTGGTCACCTGAGTCCAGGGATGCCAGCTGCCCAGTAATGAGGGTAAGAGGAAGGGGAATTGCAGCTCCCCAGCAGTCACCCCTAGAGTTAGTGTCTCCCTTGTCTTTTCCTTACCGTTCCCTCCCCCTCCCAAACATTTTCTGTTTCCGAGAACCAGGTTGAATGAGTCCATTTTTGCCTGCACTTTCCCCTGACGTACTACGCAACTTCAATGACAACTGGCCCTTTTTCTGTAACTTGCTGCTCCAAGAACACCACAAGCACACAGGCTCCTCAAGATCTCACATGTGCTCATTACTTGGAACATGTCTCTGGGAGATTGGCCTGCTGTTCTGCCTTCCTTCAGATGTTACTCAAGAGCCACCTTCCCATGCCACCCTAACAAACACTTTCATCTCCCCACACTCCTTAGTGCATAGTCTTCCTCTCAGCTTGTCCTCATTTGATATAGTTTCCTTAACTTATTTGTCACTAAAATGTAAGTTCCACGAGGGCTAGGGTTTATTTCTATTTTGTTCATTACTTGTCAGCAGTGCCTGGAAGAACATGTGGCAGGAAGTATGTGCCCAAAATATCCCCAATGAATAAGAAATTGTAAAACCCCTAATTATAAAACTTTCTTTGGTGTGTTAGCTCTAGTGTTCACTTTTATATCCTGTGTCTATTCTATCAAAGCACACCCCCTTCATTTATCATCTGCTCTTCCATCAACAAAACATGTATTGAGCACATGTGACCCATCTATCTGCTCAGCTAGATCAGAAGAATGCAACCCTGACTCTCAAAAAGGTCCTAGTTTCATGAGAGACAGCAATGTAAGCAGATCTTTACAGCTCAAGGTGTCCAGGGGCTAATCCAGAAGGGGCACATGAGGCCTGCATGGGGTTTGGAGATATAAATTAGCCTTCTGAAAGAATGTGAAGATGAAAAGAAAAGTATCCTATGCTCAGAAGAGAGGAGGAAGTCTATTCAGCAGATGCAATGGCACTTGTCCTCTGAAGCATACCACTGGAATAGTTCAGTCAGGAAAGGTGACAGCAAGAATGAAGAAGAGGACTAGCTCTATATGAGAGGCCCAGAGACTGAAACCTAGGGTCCTGGGTCAACTTCTTGGATGTGAGGGGGAAGCACTGAAGGAAAAGCATAAGAACATATGGCCCCTCAGACTCTCATTGGGACAACTGAGTATGTGATGGGGACATTTGCTGAGACAATACAGAGGTGATGGGGTGGGAGAAGATCATTTCTACTGTGGACATGCTAAATTATTGATGCCGGATCCCTCATGTAGGGTGTTGGTAGGCCATTGGGATTAGAGAATTAGTTCAACGGAAAGGTTTGGGCTGGACATGGAGTTTAGGTCTTTGAACTTATAAATGGCAGCTGAAGGTAGGGAATTACATCAGTGCTACAATGGGAACTAGAGATACCCCGGGTGCCACAGTAGGTAGGCAATGGGAGAGTAAGCAAGGACAAGTGTGGTATATGGAGGGTGTGAAATTGACAAAGTGGGAGCTGAGAGGGAAGAGAGGCTGCCTGGAGGTGACAGCCTGTGAAGTACAGAGAAAGGACAGAAGATTTAGGGACAACAGATAGGACTAGAGGGGGTGGGTGGTGAAGCATCTTGCTTTGTGACTTGTAACCAAGCACCCTTTGCAGCCCCTGTCCAGCTGCCTCTGGTTGGGATAACTCCTGTGATTTCCTCTTTTTGGTTATCCCCACACAGCCAAGCTAGTAATGTATTTTATCTCAGAGCTGGCCTGGACAGGGCCCTTCTCGTGTCACTGGGCAGGTGTGGAGAGTGGTCCTTGGCAGCAGTGGGGTCCTGGGCCCAAAGTTCCCTTGTCCTCAGACATCATCAGTGGGTTATGTCATCATCATTATTTGCCTTTGTGTACCCAAGGTATAGACTGAGGTGATCCAGAGAAATCCCATGACATGGAGACAGCTTCCAACAACTTCTTGGCCATGTGCCCTGCCTCTGTGGGCCTTCCCAGATCAAAGACAACTCTGTTCCAGGCTTTTCTGACTACCTGGTGCTGTCTGTGGTGGTCTGTGGGGCTAAGCAATGGCCTCAGGCTTCCTAGCTCACAGGGCTGATTTTCTTGGCATTTTCTGTTTTATTTATTCCTTCTTATTCCCTTCAGAAGGATGGGGATTGGATTTGGCTTCTTCATAAGCACAAGCTGGACCCTATCTTCTGTTACCACGTCACCCATGTTGGTACCTCCTACACAGCCTAAAAAAGAGTGAACCTCCAGGCACTAAACCAATGGCCAATTCCCCAGGAAGGTGGGCAGAAAGGAGAACCTCCTTTTCCAAAGGAGGACCTAAGCCTCCATTATCTATAAAGTGAGGGTGTGGTGAGGCTGTTTCTATAGGTCTCTCCAGCAGCAGGGGACTGGTTCTGCCCCAGGATGGTCCTAGGTCTTAGGCAAGATGTCACTCAGAGCAGGATCCCTCTGGTATTTACTGGTATGTACTCCCATGGGTGTGAATAATTCCTATAAAGCTCACATTGAAAATGGTTTCTTTTCTGGCTGCTTACTGTACATCTGAAATGGTCTCTCAAGAGCCTCCTGGGGAGACATGGGACACTGAATAGGAAGGACTTCAGTGACGAACAAGGAAGAGAGATGAGATCGTCTCTCATGCCAAGAGACAGTATGGTGTCATGGAATGAGCAGCACCTCTGCTGTCCTTAGCCCTGGTTTCAAATTCCCCATATGCAACATTCCGGCATGACCTCGACACATTACTGTATTCTTAAGTATCCACAGCTGAGAAAACCTTTCAAGGGTATGGTGAGGGCCAGCACTGATGTATGCAAAGTACTGGACCCTTAATACAAATATGCTGATTACACATTACTTTCTTGGATATCTATGATCACAGGCAGAATCTAAACACCCTATAAAATGTGAAGATAAGGATATTCAAGTGGGATGACAGACATTTGGTTTAACAAAGGCCTTACACATGTGCCTTTGTTTTTCTTGCTTGTCTGCACATTTTGTCTCTTGGCCAGTTTCTTCAATGCTTGGCCTTTCTTTCTGAGTGGGCCTCACCTTGTTGTGCTCATTTATTCCAGTGTGAACTAATTTGAGGACCTGGCTCTGGATTCCAGTTGAACTCGTCCCCATCAATATTCTTTCTACTTCCTAGCACATGAAGTGTGACAGTGCTGCTGACCACTCAGGTGGCAAGGGCTAGGAGACAGGGTATGGAATAAGAATTCTTTCTCATCATCCTCTGAGAGGCTGAGCAGTTGTTATCATTAAAAAGAAAAAAACATTAATTCTGGGAGTTGACAATAGCACTTATCAAAAGCCCACTGCATGCCAGGGAGCATGTGGTTACTTTCTCACTGCCTCATAAGTCCCATTAGCTCCACTTCACAGATGTGCAAACAGGTCAGAGAAAGTTAGTATTTTGTCCAAGAGATGAATCAAGGATTTGGACCCCACTCCGTCTCAGAGTTTGTGATTTCCTGCATGTCCACATCGCTTTTTGAGAAATAACCAGAAGAAACCCATCCACAGGACATTATCAGTATAGTATTCCTGCATTCCATTACTTCTCTGTTTCCCACCACTACTGTTCTTTAGGAAATCGTCTGTTGGGGAAAAACTGTGGCGAAAGGAAGGACAATAGGAGAAAAAAACAAAACTTTTCCTCAGTGGTTGATGGTAATAAAGGACTTGAATTATGTTATTTTTGTGGTGCTATATTGTACAAGTTTAGGGCCAGATATAAATGGTAAGAAGTAGCCCCAGGAAAAATGAGCCTATAATTTATGTGGTATCGCAGCTTAGTTTAGGATTTCAGTAGAAATAGCAAAACCCTCTATACTGAGTTCTATCAGTGAATTTTCTTACCTTCAAATATACTTCAAGTTTTTCTCATAGAATTCTATAGGTTAAAAACATTGGCTTTTTTCCCTCCAGATTAAAGTTCTCCTGGGTTGACGTTCCATGAAGCAAATTAGAACCAGCTTTAATACTTGGCAAGGTAACATAAAAACTAGAAAAATCCTAGGGAGCTGCATTCAAAAAGTGGCATCATTCTTTTCAAAAACTGTATGTTGAGTTTTTACTCTATTTTTGGAGGGAAAATGTCTAAGATGGACTATAACATGGACCTTATCAAGAAGCTGATAACCTAGGGAAGCTAGAAATATATTTTTAAAAACTACTTACAAATCAATAAAGAACAAAATAAGCTCTACAAAAGAAGTAACATCAAGATGTTTTACTAACAGAAACAAAGAGGAAGGATGCCTAAGAGAGACCTGTCAGTGTCACGTATGTGACAACCTTAGCACTGTGGACCTGGGTGTGCCCTGGGAAAGTCATTGATCAAGAATTTTCCAGCTGACATCCATACTTGTTTCAGAGAGGCAGGACCATCCCGAAGGTTCTCTGAAAACACTAAAAAGCAGCAATTCTCTTACATCTCCATATCATCTCTATATTGTTCTATATCATGAATTTTTTATTTCTGTGTTTATGTCTAACACTGTGCTGCATATTTTATAAGAAATACAAATAAACCTAAACAAAGTCTTGATTTCCTAAGTGCTTTGATAAAAGTCTAAGGAATACTCCCAGACCTGGTATGACATTACCTGAAGGACTCCAACTGTGGCATCATCATGGTGAACTACAATCATCTGGTTCTACTCCTCAGTCTGGAAGGCATAGAAATAGCACCCTCAATAAAGGTCAGACTTTCCATAGTGGACTCACACTGATCCACCTTGAGAAATTGATATATGGCCTGGACCAGAAAAATATAATTCACCGTGAAGAACTCTCCACGGCTTGGACTTGTACCTTCTAAGGTGTCTGGGAGAGAGAATGGGTGGTCAGAAGGTTGCTCATTGATGATAGGTTTAAGGAAAGGAAAAAAAGCCCTGGCTAGTGTGGCTCAGTGGTTGAGTGCTGGCCTGAGAACAAAAGGGTCACTGGTTCGATTCCCCATCTAGGAAACATGCCTGGGTTGCCAGCCAGGTCCCCAGTGGGGGGTGCACAAGAGGCAACCACACATTGATGTTTCTCCCCCCTCTTTCCCTCTCCTTTACCCTCTCTCTAAAAAAAATAAAATAACTAAAATCTTTTTTAAAAAGGGAGAGAGGAGAAGGAGATTGTTTTGAAGCAATCAGAAAACAATGGAGCTGGATGTAATTTTGTTGCTGTTGGCCACAGAGCTTATGTCCTCCAGAGCCCATGTCTCCCTTCCTGAAGAGCTGGGCTACCTGTGGCAACCTGTCTTTCCAGCTTCTCCATTTTTTCCATCCCATTGGCTCTTCTGGTAAGAGAGTCTTTCCTTAGATTGGTTCATACATTGGTTGATTAAACCAGAATCTAGCTGCTAGTTACATGGCCTTGGAGATATTATTGCCCTCCACTTACATATTAATATGCATAGTTTCAGGTTCTTGGCAACGCAGAGGTTGGGGGGAGCACATGATTAACATCCTTATAATTTATATATTTTACAATCTAGTTGAGTGAACAATGCATATACAAAAATCACTTATCTTCCTACTGTTTGTAGGGAGTACTCTCTCTTCCACATGAGTTTTCTCATGAATCCCTGTAAAACTTTGTAGACAATGGAAACTAATATTTGTTTGTCACCTCCTATATGTCACTCTATTCCTCTGCTTTATATTCTTCACCTCATCTAACCCTTGCCCCATCCTGCAATGTCAATATAATTTTCCCAGTTTACATGGGAGGATTTTGAAGCACTGGGAGTTGCCACAGCTTAACTTAAGACCAAACAGGTGGTACAAGCCTAAATTAAAATTAGGTGAAACTCCCAACACTACCAACTTTGAGTTCAGAGATGTTCAGCTACTCTCATAAAGATAGAATTAATCAATACATGAGTAGAGTGGTGAGTACTAATTTCTAATAGGAAGATCGGAACTGGGAGGCTGGGGCCATGCAGAAGGGAGTAAACCTATAAAACAAAGGTCAGCAAAAGAACTTTAATTAAAAAATTATAAATGTGATGTCTAGTGTTCTTGATTATTCTATTACATCTCTTTTTCAAATAAGCATGTAGAAGGAGCTGAAATAGAAACATTCATTTTGGATACATATGTATGTCTTTTAGCTCCCTTTAACCAGTGACATTAATTGCTTTTCTTTTTCCTCAAACCCAAAGCTCATCTTCATTTAAGTTAGACAAAAATAACACTCATTTAGCATGAATTGGTTGCTTTGGGTTCCTTTGAGCCCAATTGAATTTTGTTATTGGCTCATGGTTCCATGTTTCAGAGGTCAGAAAATGCAGCCATCTTTCTCCTCAGTAATCCAGGAGCAGCTCAGGGGAGAGAGGCTGGTTTTCCTGGCAGGCAGGACAATGCACAGAACTTTCACTGATTGTGGCAGGCACTGCAGGGCAAGGCTTTTCTCTAATGTGCCACTTAGCAGGTGTCGCCTGGCCCCTCTGCAATCTAATGAAAATCAGGGAGACCCTGGGAAGCTTTTCAACTCTTATCCAGGGTTTTTGAGGATAGCTGATAGGATGTGAGGGTGACCCTGTGGACAGTTAAAGAGATGAAAGGAGGCCTTTCGGATTAAACAAGATTTAGGAAATAAAAGGATTAGCAGGACACAAAAGCTAGATTTGCAGGGTTTATTTAGCCAGTGCAATGTGGCATGCTGGGATGTCCGACATCCAGAAAGAGATAAAAGAGACTAACTCAGGGGGTCGCAGGGCAGCAAGGATGAGCAGGGCCCTCCCACTGCCCCAAAGCCTGTTAAATCTTCTGATAATTGAAAATGGGCCAAAAAGGCATACTCCTCTATTACTAATTCTGACCCTTCCACCCGAGTAATAAGAACTACAATGACAAGCCATCTCATGGACTGTGGATCAGAGTTCAAACAAACTTAGGAACTGGAAAGTACATTTTATGTCAAAGTCTTATTCACAGGCTGTTTCTATCTTGAGCAACAAAGCAAAGTTTAAAATTGGAGAGTAGGGGATTTTATATCACTTGTGGATAGCAAAATTCCCAAAGATAATTTTCTTACATTGGTTATCTCTGCTCAGTATTTCTCTTCTCCCAAAATGTGAAAACAAAACTTGTGAAGTTAGAAGAGGAGAAAGTATGTCCGTTTTACTGGCACTGTAAATGGGGTGTCCTCTCCAATATGTCCTTAAAGATGATGCTGACATAAGCAAGGCCCCTTCTGGTCATGGGCAGAATGGTGTTCACTGAAACAAGCTCCTTTACTGTCAGACAGAGGAATTTTTCAGTATTTATTCCTTACATTACACCCAAATCTTCATTGCCATTTGTCTTTGTTCTGCAAGATGGAACAACCTAGAACAACCCTACCCTCTCACTTACAAGTTTGCCATTCAAACATCTGAAAATAACTAGTATAATGCCCTTAAATATTCCCTTTTCCTGGTTGAACTCGTCATTCCTTTGGGTAATTCCTGTGGTTTGTTTCCTGGTTCCTTTGCTGGGACACTGAAAGGAAGAAGCCTCCTCCCACGCTTTTTTTCTATAAGGTGCCTGGAATCACTAGAGAGATTTCTCTTCCAAATCAGGGGTCTTCTAATCCGTGGATCACTATGTTTGATAAGAATATCCCATGAAGCTACTTCATCAAAGTCATCTTCTCTTAGGGTGAGACTACAAAAGCTGACAGTAGAAACCTTCCTTAGAAGCTTTAACTGAGACATTTCAACTTTAGGCCAAAATGAAGGTGTAGGTAGATACACTTTGCCTCCTCACACAACCAAAAGAACAACAACAAATTTAAAAACAGAAATAACTGGAACTGCCAGAAAATTGAACCGTATGGAAGTCTGACAGCCAAGGAGTTAAAGAAGAAACATTCATACAGACTGGTAGGATGGGTAGAGATGGGTGACTGGGGCAGAGAGGACGTGTGGCAAGGTGGTGGCTGGTGGACCCTGCAGGTGTTGCAGTGGCTGGTGGCATCACATTGGTGTGTGGACAACCTGGGAGGAACAACTGGGGAGCAAGACAGACCATGCAACCCAGGGTTCCAGAGCAGGGAGATAAAGCCTCAAAACCTCTGACTGTAAAAACCTATGGAGGTTGTGATGGTGAGAGAAAATCCCAGCCTCACAGGAGAGATCGTTAGAGAGACCCACAGGATCCTACAATGCACACAAACCAACCCACCTGGGAATCAGTACCAGAAGGGCCCAATATGGTTCTGGGTAGTGGAGAAAGTGACTCAAAGCCACCAAGAGCTTAGCAAGCCACATTGTTCCCTCTTGAACCACTCTCCCTCATATAGCTCCACAATGCAGCCACCTGGGTTGCCCCACCCTGGCGAATACCTAAGTTTCCATGACTTACAATGTAATAGGTATGCTGAGACAAAGAAATATGGCCCAAATGAAAGAACAGATCAAAACTCAAAAAAATAGAACTAGGCGATGATGAGATAGCCAACCTATCAGATGCACAGTTCAAAACATTGGTATTCAGGTTGCTCACAAAACTTGTTGAGTATGGTGGCAAAATAGAGGAAAAAGTGAAGGCTATGAAAAGTGAAATAAAGCAAAATATAAAGGGAAACAACAGTGACAGGAAGGAAACCAGGACTCAAATCAATGATTTGGAGCAGAAGGAAGAAATAACAGTCAATCAGAACAGAATGAAGAAACAAGAATTCAAAAAGATGAGAAGAGGCTTAGGAACCTCCAGGACAACTTTAAACATTAAAATATCTGAATCATAGGGGTGCAAGAAGGAGAAGAGGAAAAGCAAGAAATTGAAAACTTATTAGAACAAATAATGAAAGAGAACTTCCCTAATTTGGCAAAGGAAATAGACTTCCAGGATGTCCAGGAAGCTCAGAGAGTCCCAAAGAAGTTGGACCCAAGGAAGAACACACTAAGACACATCATAATTACATTACCCAAGATGAAAGATAAGGAGGGAATCTGAAAAGCAGCAAGAGAAATAGAGACAGTTACCTTCAAAGGAGTTCCCATCAGACTGTCAGCTGATTTCTCAAAAGAAACTTTGCAAGCAAGAAGGGGCTGGAAAGAAGTATTCCAAATCATGAAAAGTAAGGACCTGCATCCAAGATTACTCTGTCTAGCAAAGCTATCTTTTAGAATGAAAGGACAGATAAAGTGCTTCCTAGATAAGGTAAGGTTAAAGGAGTTCATCATCACCAAGCCCTTATTATGTGAAACATGAGAGGGACTTATCTAAGAAAAAGAAGATGATAAAAACTACAAACAGTAAAATGACAACAAACTGAAAACTATCAACAACCAAACCTAAAACAAAAACAGAAACAGAAACAAACTAAGCAAACAACTAGACCAGGAACAGAATCACAGAAATGGAGACCACATGAAGAGTTATCAGAGGGAAAAAGAAGTGGAGAGAATGGGGGGAAATGTACAGGGAATAAGAAGTATAAACAGTAGGTACAAAATAGATAGGGAGAGATTAATATTATAGGAAATGGAGAAGCCAAAGAATTTATATGTATGACTCATGGACATGAACTAACGTGACAGAATGCTGGTGGGAGGGGTAGTACAGGGCAGACAGGAATAAATGGGAGAAAAAAATGGGACAATTGTAATAGCATAATCAATAAAATACACTTTAAAAAAGCTCTAACTGATATATGTTACCACATCCAGTCATTTGGTATGCATCAGACATTTATTAAGCATCTGCCTACCTAGTGCTATTAAAATTTTTGAAGACTTGGCTATGGCCCTCACAGTTTAGGAGAGGAAATAGATACTTAAGTCATCCTAACTGAATATGATAGAAGCTATAAAAGAAGTAGGTCCCAGAGATCAGAGTATGGACTATCTTAATGTTCAACAGGAAAACCATAAGAAATAAACTTTTGTAGAAGGAGGGAATATGGATATGAAGTTATGAAGACAGGTAGGAATTTGGCATATTTAGAAATCTACAAGCCCAGTTGAGAGGCTTTCAATCCAGAATGAAATGGTGTGGCTGTGGGGAGGGAAAGAGCATGGCAGGGAAGGAGAAGGGAGAGAGAATAAAAGTGACTTCTTGCCCTGATCAGGGCATCTGATGGAGATAACATGTTTAACTGAAACTGGAGAATCAATACAGAATGGCAAACAGGTTTAGAATAAGAGATGGGAAGGAAGAGAATATCCATTTACATACCTGTTTTTGTTAACAGTTATAAGTTCACCTTTTATTTCACTACCCCATTATTCCTATTTATTTATATATTGAACTCATTTCTCTGTAATCATATTTTTGAAATTATAAAAAATATGTATAAGCTTTCAGAGCAGGAGTAAACTGAGTCAAAGCACATCCAAGCTAAAAGAGACTTTGGCAATTAATAAATGGATTGATTACAAAAAATTAGCAAAAGAATCTTCCTTTCCATTTGGAAGCTCAATTTATATGGCAGGTGTGGGGAGCAGCTTCACCTCTGGTGGATGAGGTGGGTGTTAGATCCCACTCATTGACTATCCCATCCTCTCCCTTGTTCCTCCTCACTTCTCTCAGGCCTCCCCATCATCAGAAATGAAGCCCAGCACTGTCCTTTCACAGAGAAGGAAACAATTGAAGGGAAGGGACCAAATGAAGAGAAAAGCCTATCAGTGGCAGACATGGGCCAGAATCACATAATTCTCTTGTAAGAACTACATACTGATACAGCAAGATACTCCTGCCATCTTCTCTGCAAGATTTGAATCAGCAGATTTCCTGTAAGGAGTTTTCCTAGTGAAAAGGCAATTGATGAGGGACTAGTTTAGGCAATAGCTTCCTCTCCATCTTATGTAATTGAGCAATAAATCTAAACTCCATGGATGAAGATGAGTGGTGCTCATGGAGTCCTCACTGCTCTTCATTGCACTATGAGCATAACTAAGGGATAAATATAAAAGTAGAAGGGCCCTACAAGGGCCTGACACTAGAAACCAGCCTTAAGGAAAAAAATGAAAAAAAAAACCCAAATTGGTGGAGATGGAATAGCAGGTTATTAAAAAATGAATGGGTTAATAATGAGATAAAGGAAGAAATCAGAAATTTTCTGGAAACAAATAAAAATTAACATGCAATAGTCCAAAAGTTATGAGACACTGTGAAGACAGTCCTGAGAGAGAAGTTCATAGAGATACAGGCCTACCTAAAAAAGATAGAAACATTTCAAACAAACAACCTAACCCTACAACAACAAGAACTGGAGGCACAGCAACAAACAAAGCCCAGAGCAAGTAGAAGGAAGGAAATAATCAAGATCAGAGCAGAATTAAATGATGTAGAGACTTAAAGAACAATTCAAAAGATCAATAAATCCAAGAGTTGGTTCTTTGAAAAGATAAACAAAATTGACAGGCCTTTAAACAGACTGATTGAGAAAAAAAGATAGAGGACCCAAATAAGCACAATCAGAAATGAAAGGAGAAATTACAACCAATACCACAGAAATACATGCCAATAAATATGCCAACAAATTTGAAAACATGGGTGAAATGGACAAATTTCTAGAGAAATATAATCTAAAACTGAATGAAGAAGAAAACCTCAACAGACAAATAACAGCTGGTGAAATCAAAGATGTAATCAAAAAATTCCTGGCACACAAAAGTCCTGGACCAGACAGTTTCACAGAACAATTTTACAAAACATTTAAGGAAGAACCCAACCCTATTATTCACAGACTATTCCAAAAAGGCCAAAAAGATGGAAGACTCCCAAACTCTTTTAATGAAGCCAGCATCACCCTAATCCCAAAATAATATAAAGACACAACAAAAAGAAAACTTCAGGCCAATATCACTGAGGAACATAGACACTAAAATTCTCAACAAATATTGGCAAATCACATCCAGCAACACATTAAAAATATCATACACCATGATCAAGTGGGATTCATCCCAGGGATGCAAGGATGGTACAATATTTGTGAATCAATAAATGTGATACATCACGTAAACAAAAGGAAGGACAAAAGTCACCTGATCATATCATTAGATGTAGAAAAAGTATTTAATAAGGTATAGCTCCCATTTATGATAAAAACACTCAACAAACTTGGAGTAGAGGGAGCATACCTCAGCACAATAAAGACCATATATGAGAATACTACAGCCAACATCATACTTAATAGGCAAAAACTAAAAGCCTATCCACTAAGATCAGGAACAAAACAAAGATGTCTGCTTTCACTACTTACATTCAACATAGTATTGGAAGGTCTAACCACAGTGATCAGACAAGAAAAAGAAATAAAGGCATCCAAATTGGAAAGGAGGAAGTAAAACTGTTATTGTTTGTAGATGACATGATAGTGTACATAAAAAACTCTATAGATGCCACCAAAAAACTATTTGACCTAATAAGTGATTTGGCAAAACAGCAGGATACAAAGTCAATATTCAGAAATTGAAGGCATTTTGTACACCAACATGAAATACCAGAAAGGGAAATCAGGAAAAAAAAATCCCATTTGATATAGCAACAAGAAAAATAAATACCTAGGAATAAACCTAACCAAGGAGGTAAAAGACCTGTACTCAGAAAACTATACAACACTGAAGAAAGAAAGTAAGGAAGACACAAACAAATGGAAGCATATACCATGTTCATGGATTGGAAGAATTAACATCATTAAAACGTCCATACTGCCCAAGTAATCTATAGATTCAATGCAATACTTATTAAAATACCAATGACATATTTCATGGATATAGAACAAACATTTCAAAAATTTATATGGAACCATAAATGGCCCTGAATGGATGCAGCAATCTTGAGAAAGAAGAGCAGAATCAGAGATAGGAGGGATCACAATACCTGACATCAAACTATATTACGAGTCCATGGTAATCAAAACAGTCTGGTACTGGCATAAGAACAGACATATAGATCAATGGAACAAAATAGAGAGCCCAGAAATAAACCTGTCTCCTTGGTCAATTAATACTCAACAAAGGGGGCAAGAGCATAAAATTGAGTAAAAATAGCCTCTTTAACAAGTGGTATTGGAAGATCTAGACAGCTACATGCAACAAAATGAAACTCAACTACCAACTTACACCATACACAAAAATAAACTCAAGATGGATGAAAGACTTAAATATAAGTCATGATATATCATAGTCCTAGAGGAGAACATATCATAGAAAATCTCATATATACCAAAATGTCATATAATTTGACAAAAAGTTGGGAAAGTAACTGAGGTGATATTACCATCTTAAATGTAAACATGAAATGACTCTAAAATATTCTAAAGGAATATTCTGCTATGAAAGACACACTCTTTAGAAATGGCTTGGAGTGTTAATTTTTTTCTTCTTTTCTTTATTCCTGGCATACAGGTACAGCAGTAGGTTTTGCCCTTAGGCATATATTGTAGCTTAATTTTCCAATTTTCTCCACTAAATGTTAAAGTACTCTTGACAGCAAATTGTCTCCTTAAGATTATATGATTTCGATTAGTTTATTTCTAAGAAGAGTTTGAGTGGCTGACAAAACCTTGCTTCCAGCTAAAATACCAAGGGTTTTTAAGGTGAAAATAAGTACTCCTCAATCCTAATATACACTAAAAATTCTTGGAGAAAAATTGAAACTAATTTAAACCAAATGAATAAAACTAATACTGATTAAAGCCAGAAAATCTGAATTCTAGCATTGTATGTTGTCATAGAGAAAGTATTTTTACAGTCTGAGCTTGACCTGGCTTTCTATGCAACAGCAATGAAAACAACCCTTTGAGCTCCAATCCACTGTATAGAAAGTGCCAGTGACAAGTGTATGTTGTAGTGATGTAGTCCTTATAGCAAAACACAAATTAACTCAAATGATCACTTAAATTTAACAGCTTTTCACAAAGTCATCAAATTTTTATCTCCCATTTTATAGATGAATAGACTGAGGCACACAAAGTGAAAAGTACTTGCCCAAACCACACCAGCTCATTTGCAACAGAGCAAAACAAGTTTTGTTTGATCAATATTGTTTTAACTGTACTGAATAACTACCTGTTTTTAAGCTTGCAAAAACCATCAGGGCCTAGATGATCCACAAATTAATAGATCATGAGGAGATAAAAATTAGGTAACAAGAAATCTTCATCAAATTAATAAAAAATTAAAAAGGACTTTTAAAGTTGAGAAGTAATAAATGTTTTCAACAGATTTTTAAAAATATATTATATTAGAATGTTGATAAAAATAACTATTATTTGATGTTTTAAATGTTACTAAAAGGAGACCAGATTTTTAAGGCTTAAATTCTAGTTCAGACACAAATTTATATGTACACTTTACTGTCAGGTCTCAGCTTGATCATCTGTAAAGTGGGGTACTGAATCAGATCAGCAGTTTTCTACAGCCACATCACACCAGTGGTCTATACAACTTTACTGTTGACTATCGTTATGGGCTGAACTGTACCTTCCCACCCCCAAATTCATGTGTTGAAATGCTAACCCCTAGGACCTCAGGAAGTGACTGTATTTGGAAATAGGGTCTTTAAAGAGATAAAGTAAAATGAAGTCATATGGGTGAGCCCTAATCCTACATGACTGGTGCTCTAATAAAAAGAGGAAATTAAGACACACATAAAACATGCACAGATGAAAACCCATGTGAATACACAAGGAGATGATTACCATCTTACAAGCCAAAGAGAGAAGCTCATAAAGAACTAACACCTGATCTTGAACTTATAACTTCCAAAACTGTGAGATAATAAACTTCTGTTCTTTTTTTTAAAAAATTAGTTATTGATTTTAGGGAGAGAAGAAAGGAGAGAGAGATACATACATATCAATTTTTTGTTCCACTTATTTATGCATTCACTGGTTGATTCTGGTGTGCCCAGTTGGGGATTGAACCTGCAACCTTGGGGTATTGGGATGATGTTCTAACCAGCTGAGCTACCCAGCCAGTGCTAAACTTCTTTTCTTTAAGCCACCCAGTCTGTGAAGCTTTGACATGGCAGTCCTGGGGAATTCAAACAAGCCTAAACCAAAAATGACTACCATTTATTGTACACTAACTACATCAGCACTTTATACATATTATTTCATTTAATCCTTTCAACATCTTTATGAAACAAGTACCATTATTACTTCACTTTAAATATTAGGAAACAGGTTCATCTATCAGGGTTCAAAACCAAGGCGTTTCACACTACTTAGCACTATTCTATATTAATTAAAAAATACTAATATATAAAAAGCTTGTCTTTTAGATGATTAGCCAACTAGTATTTTAAGCATAGCCTTTAAATTCTATTGTTTCATAATTATAATATGAGAGTAGAATTAATGTGAAGCTTTTAGGTCACTTCTGACTATCAGTTTTGAAATTTTAATCATAATTGCATATACTTATTATAAAAATATCTGGATTAGAAAATTTTTGAACTATTTCAAAATAAGCCAGTAAATATGATTGGCAAATAATCTGGTATAAGAAATAAAATTAAAGAAATTAACAAAACAGACTAATAAATGCACATTAGTTTTGTCATTACCAACATTTTCCAGCACCCCTCCCCATTCCCCACGATTGCTATTATGCCTAAATAAAGTTCTTGTATAATCTGTGTCAATTGTAAGTTTTACTAAGGGCAATGCATGACATTCCAATGTAACACTCCTCTTTGAAAAAAGAGAATGAGAATGCATTTACTATTTAATATCTAATAAAGTTGGTTTACTTAAAAGAAAGAATTTTCAAAAGATTATTACATTATAGCTTTAAATGGAGAACTGAAAAATAAAAGTTTGGCTAAATAAACATTCTTAAAAGAATGGATTGCAAAGCTGATGTAGCTTTATCATTTACTTGTAAATGAGCTGAGCCTTCGAACACACTGTTACTTGTCTTCAATTTTTGTAATAAGCTGTCACATTTAAGAATGTTAAGTGCACATAAAATATTAACTAGGAAATGCAGCCTTCATTTTTCAAGTTGTCAATCACTTGCACTTACATAAAAATACAACAACAGAAATTTTTTTTATGTTTCAAAGTAAGTTTTCAATAACTATCTCCAGGCTCTGTCTTGGAAATCAGAAAATTATTAGTCCATTTGTGGATCTCAAGACAGTAACTGCATAATCAGTGAAGAAAAACACTTTAAGAATTACCAAGACATGTAATATTACATGCAATTTTAAAATTAAATTACAGTAATATAGTTTTCCTTGAAAATTAAATTCAAGAAATTAGGTCCTGCCTAACTGGGCAGTGCATGCTATAGTTAACACAGTTAGCTAGAAAATTTATGAGCCAGATGAACATTAATTATATTATTTATCTTTTTATAACAATGTTCACTATTACACATATTTTGCATAACATTTCTATAACTTTACTGTATACTATTAATGTACATTTATTCTTACTTTGTTACTAAAATGTTGTAATTTTCTTCTATTTTTGAAAGTTTTTATATGGATAATGTAATATATAAAGATATTTTATTTATTCTCTCTCTGAAGTTTATTACAACAATAAAATGGGTGTCTAAGGTAGAGATTTTAGATATTTCACTTTGTAACTGAGTTTATGCTGATACATACCAGATTAAATACTAAGAGTTTTTTCACCACCAATATTTTATAACAGGCCTAAAGGTAAAGTACAATTAAATGTAAATTTTGTGTGTTTGAGTTTGGGCTAAGACACAGATGAAACTAAGCAGTTGGGAAACTTTTTTAGTATGACATAAAAATTACAAAGCAATTTTTGTATCATAAAAGAAATTAATTTTCAGATCCTGACAATAGAAAACCTTAACATAATTATCAAAAGTTAAAAGTAAATGCTGCCCTGAAAAGTGTAGCTCAGTTGGTTCATGTTGTCCCACCACATGAAAGGTTGTGGGTTCTATTCCTGGTCAGCATACATTCCTGGTTTTAGGTTTGGTCCCAGTCAGGATACGCATACAAAGGACAGCCAATTGATGTTTCTCACAACGATGTTTCTCTCCCTCTCTTTCTCCCTCCCTTCCCCTCTCTGTATAAATAAATAAATACATACATACATACATACATAAATAAATTTTAACAAAGTAAATGTTTTAACAGGTATATTTGGGGGTATTATTCAAAACAATTCTATATGCTTTACTCTTGCAAATTTGCTACTGGTGGAACAACATCTCTTGTCTTAACAATTACTCATAAACAGAGTTGGGAATTATGTTATCACACTTATCCTTCAAGGAAAGAGATTAGGCAGAATGAATAGCAAAATGATGCTGCGCAGATCCTCACATCAAAAGAGTGGGGCTCTGGAACACAACAGTTAAAGATGTTAACACTCTCCTATTAATTTTTTTCTGGAGAAGTACTATTCAAGCTTATGAAGTGGATTGGTTTTCCTTCATGTCCTCACCTATAGAATGTTATGGTTATGAAATGCAAGGATTGTATAAACTGGTTGTTGGAAAGTATTATGAACTTTGACTCCAAGATAAGTGTGATAGTGCTGGCTTTGTGCTTGCGCAATGGCCATGATGTCTCTTTGCTGTGCATCCTTCATTATGCAGTCCAAACGAGTATGTACTGCTACAGGTCATGAACCCAATAAATTAAAATTTTGCTTTCTGCTGGTATGTGATATTCAATAATATAGGATAAAAATATTTATTTCAAATTAAAACAGAAAGTAATACTAAGTACTTCCTACATTCAGAATTATTCTATAACATCTACTGTTTATAAGCTAGTTGGAGTTTGCAAAGTTCATTCATAAGTACCAGTTCATTTTATTCTTCAAGAGACTGGCGGAGACAGGTAGTATTGGCATGTATAGAAAGGAAAAAGCATGTATTAACATTTGCAGCCACAAAGGAGGAGCACCACATCTGCCCACGTGAATCAGTCAGACAAGTCAGAATAAGAGGATGGGCAATGGCAATAATGAGTACAATGAGCTTCAGAGAAGGGAGAATATCACGAGCTGGTGTGGTCAAGAAAGGGGTTGAGGTCTTAGGCTGTGTAGAAATGAATGAAAATTAGTTTAGACTAAGGGAAAAGGTAGGCACTCTGAAAAGTCAGCTCCAAGCCCTAACCCTCAGTCAGAAGAGTACCTTGTATTTACTTGGAAGCCAAGTCCTGCTTTGTCAGCTGATCTGACAACCATCCTCTGCTGTTGGCTCACTGCAGCCTGTTCAGAGGTCTTAGTCAGCAGGAGAAGTGGGGCTGAGTTAGGATTGAGAATTACTGCCAGTCCCCTAGGGCCATGCATCACTGCTTCTACTCAGACTGGGGAAGCCCAGACCAACTTCTGAGCCTGGACTCATGAAGCAAGGCTGTGACAGAGCATTTATCAGAGGGCTGTGGAGCACACTGGCCCTCATAGCTGACACCTTTGCTTGGGAGGACAGGCCATGGCAATAGAGAATATGGGAACAAGTTGACTTGTGGAGGGTCTGCTGGCTTAGAAATGGTGGCAGGCTGATGGAGTGGCCGAATCCTTCCTGCAAAGGAATAAAATGTAAAAGCAAAATAGCTAATCACCACGCCAGGAAGGACATGATTATTAATAAAATAGTAGAGCTAGATGAAAACTAAATGAGTACCTTATCTATTTCCCTTATTTTTTAGCTGAGGAAACTGATTCAAGGAGACAACAGTGACATGCCCTAGGTCCCACAGTAAATCACAAGTCTCCCTCAAGATTAGAGTTTCAGTTTTCTGGTTCTTAATCCATCCTTATTGTTTTCTCAGATTTAGTGTATCAAAATAAGCTGGTTATTAACAAATGTTACTCCAATGATTTAATTTTTAAAATTTCTATTTATGGTATTTATTCAGATTAAATTTAATGTGAAAACAAGGAAGATTTTAGTGTGGGCAGCAGTGAGGCAGATATGACTATCAAGTCACTTAACTCAATTTCATTATAGAAATCTAGTTAAAATCATGTTTCCCCACTCCCTAAAAAACTAAGAAAATAAGTTAATTCCTTCTGAAGGTTTATTCAGCACCTAAGATAGTGCTCATACAACAGTGTTAAATGAATAAATGGATAAACAAAAGGGTCATGGATAAAGTATCAATATTACTTATGAAAGAGCATAAAAAAGAAGGAACAACTGTCATCTGAAGAGTAAAGCTTTCTCTTCATTTTTTCCAGTCCTGAGGATCTGAGTCATTTAGAGAAGAGCTGAGAATGATGTTTTAAAATCCCTATATAAAGTTGTTTTAAAGATAAAAATAATAATAATAATATGGGGAGCTTATTCAAAATGCAGACATTTCAGAACTCACCCCAAACATTTTAATTTAGTGTAATTGGGTGGGGTTCAGGAACTTTGTTCACTTTATTAATTTCACTACTCCTGCTGCTGAGTTCAACCTTGGAGAAACTCTTCTCTCCTACATGAAAGAAAATGGTGCTTTTCTAAGTCCCAAGAAAACATCATACAGGGATGCATGGTAGGATTGGGTAAATTTTTTAACAAAACATGGTGGAAGAGCAAAATGGTTGCCTTTTTATATTAACTTTCTCAGAGCCCTATGTAACCATGCATGTGAATATGCATGAACGGGTTACTATCTCAGAGCTGAAATAAGGTACATACTGTTGCCCTTTCCTTTCAGTGTCAGAAAACACCCTGGCATTTGTCAAGAACACTGGAGCAGCCTATGTCCACGGTTACACAATGAAACATTTTTCCCCAGTAGCAGCCTACCTCCAATATTTTGTACCTCGTACTAAAACATGATACAGTGGTAGCTAATAAGAGGATGTGCAAAGACAACATTTGAAAGTGACCCTTTTTCTTTTACAAACGACAAAAGGAAACACTCCTTTGGATCCTCTATAATTCAGAAGCCAGTTGGGTGGCATGTGGGCTTTGAGAGAGAATGAAGAGAACCATCTGGCACGGATTTGGGGGGTGGGGTACTGTGTACTATCTAAATGTCTTTACTTCCATTCTTTTCCTAATACTCTCTGCAAGGAAGGAATGGGAGCATGCATTCTGGGGTCAGATGGGTGTGTGTTCTAATCCTGATCCAGCCGTATTTGTGATCTTGGATATATTATTGATACATAATTTCATTTCCCTGGATTTACATTTCTCCTTGTACATTTTTAATGATGCTTCTATACTGACACGTGGAGGAGATGACTGTAGGGTAGCTGCTAACCATCAATAAATGGTTATTGATACCAAACTCTTAGCTTCACTGTTTGTTTCCACACCCCACATCTGATCCATCAGCAATACCTACAGCTTTTTCTGTTCTCACCTTGACCCGCACCCTGGCCAAAGATTGTCATTTCTCTCCTGGGCTGCTGCAATGGCTTCCACATTGGTCTCTCTGCTTCTGCTCTTGCCTTGCTCGTCCTCAGACTCACCTCAGCACAATCAGAGCATGTCACTCTTCTGCTCATTCCCTCCTCTGATTTCCTCCTCAAGTAAATCAAGTAAAACCAATTTTACTGGCAACACCTGCAAATTCCTGCACAGTTTGCTCCATTCACAGCCCATGGTAACTGCCCTCATTTCATGCTCCCCTTCTTGCCTGCTCCTTTCATCTATATGGACCTCTCTGTCATTCCCCCAAACACACTAGACAGACTTCTACCCCAGGCCATTTGCAAGTCCTATTCTTTGTGCTGGCATCACTTTCCCTTCAGATATCAGCATATCTCACTCTCTTACCTTCTCAGTGAGGGATTTCTTGCAATCCTATTTAAAACTGCATCCCCAGTGACACTCTCTACTCTCTTTTCTCATTATTTCAAATCACCACTTCATATACTGTAGATTTTATGTATTTGTCTTGTTGGCTGCCTGTTCCTTATTGCATGATGGAGGGCACATTATAAGACTATCCTTTGTCTGATCATTCCCACCCACAGCCTTGCCTGGCCACTTGAGTTCTGGTGATAACTGACTCCTTCATGCAAGAGTGAGTTCTGGGCATGTGTGTGGGAGAAGGCATAAGCTCATTTTACAAGGACCAGAAGAATCTAACAGTAGTTGCCATGGGATCTGCTGTTACCCTCTGCTTCATAACATGGGGTGTGGTGTTGGGAAGAGGTGTCAGCAGAGAGGGAGGGAAACTGTGTTCTCAGAATAAGCCCCAGGTCTGTTGACACCAACAGCTTCATGGCAGGGCACCATGTTGGAAGGAGGTGCAGGGCAAGGGTGAGAACCATGTTAGCAGAATGAGAAATGGAGTTTTTAGTAGTCCCTTCATTTAATAACTCAGAAACAGCAGTGATACTGATACCAACAAAATAAATCTAAAATTGAGAGTGGGCTAGAATCATTAACAGGTACACCAGAGAAGGTGCTGAAACTTTACATGTGGAATTCTTGAGGATAATCCACTTTCATGTTAGATGCTGCCCTCTTTCTTCTTTCAGCCTAAGCCCCAGCCCCAAACCAACTAGTAGAGCTTATGCAGTTTTTATGACTTAGGACACACAAAGGGGATAGCAAGGTCCTGAAACTAATACCTCTATCTTCTTACAAGAACCATCTTGGCCAAGAGGACAAAAATGGAGAGGTAGTTTTTGAGATGCATGCAGACCCTGCTGATTACGTACATCTTCATGGGCACCTGGTTGTCCCTCTGCCAGATGCCAGTAAGGGAGACAGAACAGGGGCCTTCAAGGATCCTGTAGCCAGAAGGCTACACCCACAAGCTTAGGTTTGCTTGCTCCTGCCCCCAGAGGTTAGCCTGAAAGCACCATGGCTACTCCTATGAAAACTCCTTTTTTCTCAGTGATTTCTAAGGTTTTGCCTTTGTCTTCAGCATATTTCTCTTATGGTCCTGGCTACGGTTCCTTTTTTTATTAGCCTATATTTGTTTGCAAAGCACAACAGGAAACTGATGCATGTTAAATGTACTTTACTATCATATCAGTACCTGAAATTTCATTAGCAGGAGACAACTCTCTTTCCCAATATTTGCCTAAAATGCAGATGTCAGGGGAATGAAGACACCTTAGTGTCTTCACTAATTTCACACTAACGTGAAAGTAACTACTATCCAGTGCTCTTTAGAAGAGAGATTGTAATGGGAAGGGTAAATGGTGGAGTTGACTGATCTGGTTGAAGGCATGACCCAGCAGGCTGAACATCAAAGACAGCCAGATGGGAATGGGCAGCTGGAAGGTCTCCCTGGGAAGTCTTGGGTGCTCTGACATCCAACTGTGCTCTCTATATATCCTATTTTCTTATTCTTTTTGTGGTAGGCTGGGACATGCCTTAAGCAATAATGGGTTGAGCATCAGTAGGACTCACTCAACCTGCATACATGTGCTAAACTCCAGGGCTAAACTTCTTGTCCAGGTGACTGCTAGGGAAGAGATTTGAATCATAGGTCAGGAGCTCTCCCTCAGTAAGTAAGGGTACAGACAGCACAACTGGAAAAAAAATTGTGAGTGCAGGCTGGCCTGGCATCAGGGGACAGAATGTATTTGTTACAGAACAGACCGGTGTGGGGGAGGGGCGTGAATGATATACTGTTACCAAAAGGGCCCTCCCTTTTTCTCTGGGGGTCCCCGCCATACTAGGTTTGCTTTGCCTGCCGCCAGAGGAAAGATGTCTCTCAGTGCCAGATATTGGTGCAAAGGAAAGGAATTATTTATTTAAAAGTTATACAGACTTAGAGTAATGACTTAATGTCTTCATTAAAATATTAAAGTTCTTTAGAATATCCATAAATGCATACAGTCCTTCCTTCTCTCCTTTGCCCAGTCCAGGTTGCCATATCTTAGGAAAAGAAGTAGAAGTCTGTGATTCAGGCTCCTGGCACCATCAGCTGTGTCCCCACCACAATCTCCAGTTAATCTAAAGCCATACGGCACCATCTCATGGCCCACCAACAAGAGTCCTTTCACCCCTCTTCTTCCAGGCAAAGTCTCTCCTTCTGCCTAAGCCATGTGGCAAAAGGGAGCACCCCAGAGCTGCATGGTCCTAACTTTCACCCAAGCCACATGGTCTCAACCTCTGCCAAAGCCACGTGGTCCCAAACCCTCCAAAGCCACAAGTTCCTGACCTCTGCTCAAGCTGTGTGGTGATTTTTGTTATGACTGTCATGTCTGGGTTTAAATCCCCACACCATTCTTGCTCTGCAGCCCCATTTCTGATTCTTCCCACAGTCAGTTACACCTGCCAGCATTCCTGTATCCTTCCAGCTTTACTGAGATACCATAGTAAGTCTGGGCAGGCATGGCCCCATGGCATGGAGCCAATCATCTCCCAGATCTCATGCTGGCACTGCAACCAGGGGGAGTTGCTTCCAATTTACATCCTGGGTTGAAGTCACTCCCATCCCCCTGGCTTAAAGAATGGTCACAGCTATTTAACATATCTATGAAACCAGTTAAAAGTTATAGATATGTTAAATGACCATCCCAGAGGTTAGCTGCAAAGCTGTTGCTATGCAAAACATCTCTCAATGGCCCTGCTCCGTGTGTCCTATCTTCCAACTGAGACTTATGGGGGTGAGGACATCATACACACACACACACACACACACACACACACACACGTATCTTTTTTTCTCTAATATTTCCTACACACTCTGAGTTCTGGACCCCATTATAAATCCCCATTTGGGCCCCCCCCTTGGCTGCACCCTATTACATATTTGCCTGTTGTTCATGAGAGCCAAGGAGAGAAGAGTGCAAAGTGAGGGCAAGGGAATATCACATGGGGTGGGAAGTGACTCCGTGTCTCAAGGGTGGTGTGGATCCAACCCTTAGGCCACACCATGGATGCCTAGCACTTGGAGGCAGCTCCCTCCTGAGATTCTAGTGGGTACAGCCAAAAAGGGCCATGGTTAGGGCCCCTAAAGCAGGGACACCAAAAAGAAAAAAAAGGAAAATATTTTATTTGAAAGACTTGTCAAAGTAAGAAATATCCAAACCTACAGAGAATTTTTATAAGAATTTATTTAAGCCCAAACTGGTAATGGTTGCTTGGAAGCAAGATCACAAATGCTTTAGAGAATGACAGTTTTGTAGTTTCTTTTACACATTTGAAATTAAAGAGGGAAGTAAGGAAGATTACATGAAGGTGGGAAAAAACAAGGTGGAGATTAGATTACAGGATAGTTAATGAGATTTTGTACTCTCTGGAGGGGAATTACCTTTATTTCAAAGGTATGTTAACCTAGATTGAAAAAAAAAAAACAAACAAACAATGGATAGGGTTTGCTTAAGGCAGAGATAAACGTTTTACTAAATAAGATATATACCTGGTGTGTTACTACCCTCCATGACCTGCCCAGTTAGGAATTTACAATGAGATCACCCTTGAGGTTACCTTCTGAAGAACGTTTTCACTCACAATTTTTTATTTTTATAATTAAAGCACACTGAAAAAGTTGTCCTGGGAAAAATCAGACTTTGGCTGTATTTTCTTATGGCTTGTTATTGTTTTATTTTGATGCCAGGACAATGGAGGATAGTGTTACAGGGTGCAGCCAAGAGTGGGGACCCCAAGTGGGCATTTGAAATGGGGTCCAGAACTTAAGGTGTCCAAGAGATTTTAAGATGTCTCCATCCCCCCCACCCAGGGTGTGGGTTGAGGGAAGGGACAAATTGAGCAGGGCCATTGAGAGCTGTTTTGCATAGCAACAGCCTTGCAGCTACCCTCTGGCGTGGTCATTTAACATATCTATAGCCTTTGGCTGGTCACTTAGATATGTTAAATAGCTGTGATCATCTCTGAGCCAGGGGAATGGAAGTAACTTCCCCACCAACACGTGACTGGGGGCAGATCCCCCAAGCTACAGCACCTGCGTGGGAGCTCGGAGAAGATTGGCTCCAGGACATGGAGCCACGCCTGCCCAGACTCAAGATGGCAGCCCAGTAAAGCTGGAAGGATATGAATTCTGGCAAGTGAAGCCGAGTGTGGGAGGAGTTGGAAATGAGGCTGCAGAGGAAGATTGGCCGCGGGGATTTAAAAACCGTGACTTTGCGGCCATTGAGAGAGAACCATGCAGCTTTGACAGAGTGGAGACTCCTGCATCCCAGAGAGAACCATGCTGCTTTAGGAGAGAGAACCACATGGCTTTGGCAGAGTGGGGACTCTCCCCTTCCCGCAGCCCTGAGAAGGAGAACCATGTGGCTGTGGAGGTGCAGAGAGGATCACGGCCATTGAAGAGAGAACCATGCTGCTTTAGAAGGGAGAGCCATGCGCATCCCAGAGAGGGAGAACCATGTGGCTTTAGCAGAATGGGGAGGACCTCAGCCATTGGGGGAGAACCGTGCTGCTTTAGGAGAGAAAACCACGCGGCCTTGTCAGAGTGGAGACTCCCGCAGCTTTAGAAGGTGAACCACCACCTGGTTTTAGCAGAGATCCCGGCAACTCAGCCGAGGCTGCCGAGAACCCAGGGAGGTCTCCCAGTCGATATGGAGGACTAACTAAGAACCAGAGGACTGCCTGAGCCATGGACTTCTAGTTCCTTTCCTGAGATACGGTACTCTGGACTGGGCAAAGGGGGAAGAAAGGAAGGACTGTGTCTGTTTGTGGGTGCTTTAAGGGACTTTAGGATTTTTGATAAAGACATTAGGTCATTACTTTAAGTTTGTATAGCATTAAATAAACATTTCCTTTCCTTTTCACAAATCTCTGGCATTGAGAGACGTCTTTCCTAGGGCGGCGGACGAAACGGACCCGGGGCCTTCTTTCAATAATAGTATATTGTCTCAGGCCCCCCCTTGTTCTGTTCTGTAACAATAGTACCATAATCTTTTCAGAACCTAGGGTCTCTAAAAAGCCTTTCTCCAGTCTTGGTTGAATCGGCTGCCACAGTAGCAATAACTGCTGTTACTTTGTGTTTCCAAAGCCCCTCTCCCACTGCTCTCTTGTGTTAGCCAGAGCATATACACCCCTCCCTGCTCCTCACAAGAACCAATCCTGTCCTGCTGATGGGAGCAGGACCCGAGACAGTGGGGTAGCTGGAGGGGGCAGTGAGGCAGGGTCATCGCTGCACAAAACCAGATCCACCCACAGGCTTAAGTGTGTATGAAAGGTGGTGTCTTATAAAAACTTGCCCATCCATCTAATTGCAATTGATGTTTTGTTAGTCAAAAGTCAATTGAAAGGGAAGAATCATAAAAAATGATATATATATATTTGATTAACTCAAATATTTCTTTAACTTAAAACACATGATTATGCATGCATTGCCAAACTTTTGATGTAGGACTAAGATTTTCTCTTTGACTATAGGTCTGCTGACTGGAGCTCTTTGTCTATTCCTGCATAAACTGCCCGCATAATTCTTCACTTATCGTTTCTATTCTATTTTTGATTTCTCTAAAGCAAAGTGAGAAAATAAAGTCATTTGAGAAAAAAGTGAGCCCTGAAAATTCTAGAGTTTTAAGATATTTTCCTCAACTTTTATAGCTGTCTCACCTACACCTAATTCAACAGCACTATGTTAGTGGTTTGCCTATATCACATCTCTTCAAAGCATTCAACTTAGTTTTAGGAAAAGTGCTGTGTGTGTGTGTGTGTTTGTATTACATTGGTTTCATAATATTTAGTTAAATTTTGTAACTGCAGCAACATACACAATGGGAATAAACAGATTGGAAAAAAATGGCAAGTACACATCCCTTTTCTAGGGCATGTAGAAGAACACAGGAATGCCCAGAGAGAGGCTGTGAGCATTAATTACTGTGGTCCATGCAAATGACACAGCACATAGATTAATGCAACAGATGGATTTGTGTTGTGTGTCAGCTTTCAGTAAGTTGTGCTGGGTAACACACAACTCCAAATCCTCACTGTCTTATAGGAACAAAGATTCACTTCTCCTGGACATTGTGTCCTTTTGTATTGGCTGTAACTCTACTTCCATGCTCTTTGTTTCAGGGTCCAGGTGAAAGGATTCACCTGGGATATATCAGCCTCATGTTAGAGGGAAAAGGTAAATGTGGTCATTTAAGATGCAGTGTCCCTTAAACCTTCTATCTGGGACTGACATATGTCACTTACACTCACATTTGAGTGGCCAGAATGATACAGACCAATGAACAAAAGGGTGTAAGGTAGGATGGCTGTTGTTTAAAAGAAACTTTTCCCTCTGAAATTCCTGCAGATCAGCATTTCTCTGAAGCCATTATTGCTAGAAATTTGAAACTCCATTTACCAAAGACACTTCAAAGGTTAGGCCTAGGCACATGTTCAATAAAAATTTGTTAAACAAGAGAGTGAATTTGTCCTTCATCTGAGAAATGTGCCTAACAATGAATGAAGGCTGCGAAGTTATACAGGAATGAGAGCAAGGTCTTTATGGGAAGTGTCAGTAAAATGTTATGGCTCAGATCTCATTCTTTGGAAGGACATAGTTTCACATCTGATTTGCAGATTCAGAACTTGACTAGACAAGGTGAGAGGAGAGAATATTGGCAGCCTATGCTATGGCTCAATTATAGAACAGTCCAGATCTTAAGAGGAGCTGGAGAGAAAGGGATGGAGGGACAATAGGTCAAGAAGAGATCTCTGATGGACAATTGATGGTCAGAGAGGCTTCCCGGGTTCTAAGACCAAGGCTCTGAGCCAATGAACAAAGCTTGTGAAGAAAGGGGATAGACTAAAGCAGCTGCCTGAGAATCTCCATTACCCAGTGGAATTTGTGTGAATTGTATTTCATTATTTGATGTAGAAATAAAGAACTGATTGAGTATTTGCGGGGAGGGGCTCTTTCTGTGTCTTGGTTTTTTGAAGCAAAGGGCATACTCAGGGTCCAGAGGGAAACTGCAACTGCTTCTGCTCAAGGAAAAGTTTATTTTAATTAAACATTCTTAAAAGTCACTGAATTGCTTTTAAGAAAACAAGATTAAGTAACAGCAGAATGCAGTGATAGTCATTCATCCGTGGCTGCTTCGAATTTGCAGTTCCTCCTTCCCCACAGTGAACAGAATGAGGGGAGGGTGTCAGTTCTTGCAGTGTTCCTGATTGCTTCACTAGGCTTCAGTCACTTTTTTCCTCTAATGGGGAAAGATACCCTATACTCAGAAGTGCAATAAATCCTTGTAGTTGGTAATTTTCTATTTCCAAGTGGTGATACAAGGATTCCAGACCTATAACTTTTCCCATTTGCCTTCCATCAATGTCAACAGAGCTTCAATAAGCACCCAAAGGCCAGTGGAGATGAGGATTTGGGGCTTATTTAAGAGAGCACAGTGATCAGTAGAACTGATTTGGAAGTTGCCTTTGCCTGGTCTTACTGCCATCAGACCACCTGCCTAGCCTCCCTTTGCCATCATGAAGTGCATGAAATGGAGCTGTTTAGGCATCAGCTACACATTAGGAAAAAAATTCACTATTTTCACTTCATAGAAAAAAAATTCCAATCCATTTATCTACTTAGAATTAATCATGGACCTCCGTCTCTTGCTTTCCCAAACTCTTCCTGCATAATTCTGTTTAGTGAAAAAAGCGATCTGCATTTCAAAGAGGAAAAAAAAATTGAAAGACTACAAAGAGCAAAGGTAGAGTTTACAGTAGAGAAACAGATTGTGATCGAACCCACAACCCAGGCATGTGCCTTGACCAGGAATTATACCAGCAACCCTTTGCTTTGTGGGATTATGCCCAACAAGGGAGGCACCTGGTCAGGACTTAATATATGAGTCCTTAATGTATTGCTTTTATAATTTAAAGAAGAAAAGAAAACATTGAAGGGGAAAAAGTAAAGAGAGCTGAGTTCTTGGAGCCATATCATTACTGCTATTAAACCATCTTAGTCATTTAGCTCGCAAATCAACAACAAAACCTGTCTTTGTCTTTGATACCAATGAAAATGGCCACAGCAAAATATTAATTGATTTTCAAGGTGACAACCTGATTATCTAACTATGCCCAAACTCCTCCAGGTCAATCATCCTCAAAAAAAAAATCTAAATGTGTCAATATTTTTTATATTAGTATGATTTATGCCTTATGTTTGTTTTTTTTATACTCAGTAAATATAGTGTCTATTCATATAAACTTTATAATAAGTCTGCCATGTTCAGCAGTTAGAATTTAACTGCTTAGAGAATTTTTAAGTGATTTTGCATGAAAATATTATCTTGCCTTTCAACCTATTTTTACAAGAGATATTCAGCCAAATATACCCATACATACCTCCATACCAACATACACAATTACTTCCTCAAAAGATTATGATTATGGTTTTTTAAAATAGTTTATTTATTTTTAGAAAGACAGGGAGGGAAAGAGAAAGGGAAACATTGATGTGTCGTTGCCTCTTGTGTGCCCCCTACTCAGGACATGACCTGCAACCCAGGAATGTACCCTGACTGGGAACTGAACTCATCCCTTTGGTTTGCAGCCTGTGCTCAATTCACTGAGCTATACCAGCCAGGGCTGATTGTGATTTTTAATAGCACTGTATTTCAATCCAGATTTGGAGGAGGCAACTTTTAATGTCCAAAGAATTATTAAAACATGGATCAAAATACAGAAATGTTATGCACATACATATTAAACTTTCTTAGTGTAGTGGGGGACTCAAGGGCCTTGACATCAGATCACACAGGTTAATTTTTGGCTGCATTGATATTACCAATTAAGATCAAGTTTAGTTGCCTATAATAGAAAAGTTCTAAAGGATAAAGACAGAAATATGATAGAAGTTCATTTTTCTTTCACAGAGAAACCCAAAGGATGATAGTCCAGGGCTTCACAGTCATTTGCTACTCGAGCCCCTTGCCACTCTCCACATCACACACTGTACGACATGACCTTCATCCTAAAGGCATAAGATGGTTGTTAGAACTCTAGCTGCAATATTCATATTCTAAGCAATACAATGGAAGAAACAGCAAACAGACAAATAAACAAAAAAAAACCTAATACCTCCTTTTTAAAAAGACTTCCTAGAAGTCCCACATAATGTTTTCTCGTACTGTCTGAGGTCATTGTCTTAGTCATATTGGTACAACTAGTTCTGAGTGAGGTCATGGCCACACCAGCATTACCCTGGTATGCTTTGGGGAGTTTATGTGGGTGATTTGTTCCCCTGAGATCCATTCTGGAGCTAAGAGACGGTGTAGCCCTACCATTGTACTTGGAAAGCCAAGAATGGCCTGGGGTGGGTGTGAGATGACGCCACAGAGTTAGGAAGTGGCCTGCAAGCATATCAAGAACTTAGGCTTTTTTCCTAGAAGTAGCCACAGAGAAATTAAAAGCCAGAGAGGGATACAATCATTTGTTTTTTTGAAAGCTCACTCTGACTGCTTTGTGGAGAAAAAAGACAAGGCAGGCACAGAGAGAAAAGTGTTAGCACTCCAGTGTTTCAGGTAAGAAATGATATGGGGTGGGGAGAGGCACAATAGAGACAACGGGAAGTGGATAGAACTAAGAGATATTTGGAGTAAAAAACTGGCAATTTCTGGCTTGTGTAATTGGACTGTGATGTCGATTCAATAGCAAACATTGAAAGATGTCCACGTTGGGCATCAGGGAGAGGGGAGAAAATGAATTCACTTTTGGTTGTATTTGGAATTATAGAGGTGACCTTGAGACATCCAAGTGGAGATGTTAGATTGGATATATATGTCTTGAACCCAATAAGGAGCCTAGGGTGGAGATATTGTTCTGAGGGTTGTAAAGCAAAAGGTGGAGACTGAGTTGTCTTAGGGAGATAAGATAGATTAAGAAGAAGGAGGTCCACAACTGCTTCAAGAAGACATTAATGTTTCAGAAGAAGATTCTAGTCAGCAAAAGAGAGAGGGGCAGCCAGAGAGATGTAAAGAACTGAGAGAATGTGAATCCAGAAGCCTAAAAAAGAGGATGTTCTAGAACTTCAGTCAATAACTATGTCAATTACTACTAAATGGTCAAATAAAAATAATGGTTGAAAAATGCTTGTGGAATTAGCACTGGTAGCTTTAGCCAAAGCACTTTCAGTGGGATAATGGGGGTGGAAGATAGATTAGAGGGGGCTGAGGGGACAGGGAGGCAAGGAAAAGACAACAGAAGGCCACATGGAGTTCTTTTGAGAAGTTGGCTCTGAGAGGCAGAAGACGTGACCCTGAGTCATGTGAGGAAGGTTGGAGGATGGAGGACCAACACAGTTTAGTGCAAGGTAGTCCCCATGCCCAGTTCTGTGATTTACTATCTGATTTTCAGCCTAACACCCCACTAACCCCAAGCCCCTGCCACCAACACCATGTCTTCTCTCTTCTCATATTTCCACCTGAGAGGAGAATTGTACAACCGACCAAGTGTTGGGGTTTCTAAGTATCTTTTCTGTTTTTGTTAAACAAGGGCCATATTTTTCATAAAATGTCACTTTCGTGCCACACAATATATTCAGCTAGCACCATGAACTTGAAAATTCATCAGCTGTCAAAGCCTCAGTTCATCTTCTCCATGCCAAGTGCCTATCTAAACAGCCCTTAGCAAGTATCAAACAAGACTGTGAGTGTCCCAGCCCTGAAGGCCCTGCACAAGTGACAGTTGTCCTTAGCTTTTCAAATGACCTATGAGATCTTCCTCCCCAAGTAGTTTATATTCAGATTGGGAAAATGAGATTTGCATACCTTAAAAAAATTAACAATAAAATAATACAATGCATGGCAAGTGTGAAATGGAGACTTTTGGGGCCACAGAATCCCTAAAAAGTGAAGGGAGACCACCATGTTCTAGGGAGGATGGAAAAGATTCCAGGGGAGTCTCATCAAGGTCTCAAAGCATAAGGAGGGAAAAAGAAGGAGGGTAAAATCTCAGGGAAAAGAGACAGTTGAAGGCAAGACCATGACTACTCTAAACAATAACATAAATGGAGCCACTTTAAAATGGAGTTGTATAACTTCTGGTTAAGATGGAGGCATAGGTGGACACAATGTGCCACCTCGCACAACCAAAATTAAGGACAACAAAAATTTAGAAACAAAAAGACAACCAGAACAGATAGAAAATTGAATTGGATGGAAGTCCAACAACCATTCATCCAGACCCATAAGAGGGGCGGAGTCAGCGACCAGAGGAGAGGGGTCATGGAAAAAGTGGTAGCTGGAAGAACCAGGCGTGCAGGTGGTGGCTAGCAGACTCCAGCCATGGGGAGGGAACGGACAGACCCAGTGAGGCACGCAAGGCAGATGGCTGTCCTCAGTCACACATTCTCACACAGATAAACCAGGTGAAAATGAGCAGCAAGACAGATCCCACAACCCAGGGCCCCAGCACTGGGAAATAAAGCCTAAAAGCACTGATTGAAAACACTTGTGGAAGTTTAGGCACTGGGAGAGACTCCCAGCCTCACAGGAGACTGTGGGAGAGACCCACAGGGTCCTAGAATGTACACAAGTCCACCCATCCGGGAACCAGCACCAGAAGGGCCCAATATGCTTGTGGGAAGCAGCAGAGGGGACTGAAATCGACAGAGAGTGAAGCAAGCACCATTATTCCCTCTCTGACCCTGCCCCCACATACAGCATCACAAACCAGAGGCTGGGTTGCCCTCCTTGGTGAACACCTAAGGCTCTGCCCCTCACTGTGTAACAGGGGCCACCAGACCACCGTCCCCCCACCAAAAAAAAGAGATGGCTCAAACGGAAGAACAAATGAAGCTCCAAAGCCAATACTTTTAAGAGACCAAGAGACAGCCAACCTATCAGATGCACAGTCCAAAACACTGGTGATCAGGATATTCACAGAATTGGTTGAATTTGGTCGCAAATTAGATGAAAAAATGAAAGCTACACTAAGTGAAATGAAGAAAAATGCACAGGGAACCAATAGTGATGGAAAGAAAACTGGGTCTCACATAAATGGAGTGGACTAGAAGGAAGAAAAAAACACACAATCAGACGAGAATGAGAAAACAAGAATTCAAAAAAAATGAGGAGAGGCTTAGGAATCTCCAGGACATCTTGAAACATTCCAACATCTGAATTATAGGGGGTACCAGAAGGAGAAGAGGAAGAGCAACAAGTGGAAAACTTATTTGAACAAATAATAAAGGAGAACTTCCCCATTCTGGCAAAGGAAATAGACTTCCAGGAAGTCCAGGAACCTCAGAGAGTCCCAAAGAAGTTGGACCCAAGGAGGAACACACCAAGGAACATCATAATTACATTGCCCAAGATTAAAATGAAGGACAGAATAGTAGAAGCAGCAAGAGATAAGGGGACAGTCACCTACAAAGGAGTTCCCATCAGACTGTCAGCTGATTTCTCAAAAGAGACCTTACTCTGGCAAGAAGGGGCTGGAAAGAAGTATTCCAAGTCATCAAGGGCAAGGACCTACATCCAAGATTGCTCTATCCAGTAAAGCTTTCATTTAGAATGCAAGGGCAGATAAAGTGCTTCTCAGATAAGGTCAAGTTAAAGGAGTTCATCATCACCAAGCCCTTATTATATGAAATGTTAAAGGGACTTATCTAAGAAAAAGAAGATAAAAAATATCAACAGTAAAATGACAGCAAACTCACAGTTATTGACAACCACATCTAAAACAAAAACAAAATAACTAAACAAATAGAACAGGAACAAAACCACAGAAACAGAGATCACATGGAGGGATAGCAGCAGGGTAGTGGGAGGAAGAGAGGGGGAAAAGGTGCTGAGGATGAGTGGCATAGACGGTAGGGAGAAGATAGACAGGGGGAGGGCGAGAGTAGTGTGGGAAATGTAGAAGCTAAGGAACTTATGACACATGGACATGAATTAGAGGGGGGGAATGTGGGTGGGAAGGGGTGTGCAGGGTAGAGTGGAGTGAAGAGGGGAAATGGGACAACTGTACTGGCATGATCAATAAAATATATTAAAAAAGAAAAAGAAAAGAAAAATGCATGTGAGTGGCTAGGATTTCACAGGGGAGTCACGTAAAATGAGAGAAGTTACCAAGCACAGGCCAACAGGAATATAAGTCTTGGGAGGAAGGTGAGAACATCAAGGGGTACACAAGACAGACTGAGGGGAAACTGGCAAAAGACTAGGAGAGAGCCAGGAGAGAGGGTGCCACAGAGGCCATGGGATGAGAGGGCTTATGGAAACAAGGGGTCATCCTTAGACCTAGCCGTGGCATTCCAGGAAGAAAATAATGGAAAATATTAGGGTGAGGAAGAGAGAGTTTATAGCAAGTTAATGGTGATAACAAAATGAGTAAGCAGAGAGTCTTTCAAGGAACTTGGCTTTAAAGAGAAGGAGGGAGTGGCATGAAAGAGCTTTGAGGAGAGGATGAGAATGTCGAGATGGGTGGTAAGCTGAGAGATGCGATGGTGTTTGTAGGTGGTAGGAAAGGAACTTATACTTGGATAGAAGGATTGAAACATCACAAAAGAATGAAAAATGAACAGGGGGAGAAGTGTCGACAGATAGAACACATTTCCAAGGAAGCTTGAAGGGAGTTGTTGAGGATGTTAGGAGGAGGGATTACCTTGACCTGGAAGAAGAGGACTTCCTTAGGGACTCAGAATAGACAGTGTCACGGACCTGCATATAGACAACCTTACATTTGTGGAGCAGGAATTTCACACCTGAGTGCTTTTATGTTCTCTTGGTAGTGAGAGTTAAATTGCCTATTGAGAGAAGAAAGTTTGTGGGCTGGAGAACTCAAAAGTTTGCATGGAACTTGAGAGGAGATCTATGGAAATTGAAAGTAGTATTGTTAGTAATCTTGGGGCTCAGCTCAAGAATTAATCTGTACAATTTGTGATTTGTGTGATGTTTCTTTAGCAGTATAGAAGGAGAATGGCTTTAAGGAGTTAGAAGTGTGTTTGCAGGGTGGTTGGATGGAAGAATACAGGCAGAAGGGTGTTGAGGCTGTTGGTGAGAAAGGGTTAAAGAGCTCTGGGTTTCTATCTGTGTTAAGAAAGTGAACCTTGAAAGATTGAACCAGGAATCTAAACTTGGAGACCTCAATAAGCTGCTGTAATGAGCAAAAGAGATACTACCAGAGGCTGTGGTATCAGGATTAGAAGCTGAGTAGTTTGGGGCTCTGCCAACATTTGAGGTACACACAGGAGTAGATGACCAAAGAGAGTATGAAGAAAGATCATAGGGTCAAGATTGTCAAGAAATTGTGGGACTAAGGTTTTTTGTTAAACAACTTTGAGATATAATTTACATGTCATACAATTCACACATTTAAAATGTACAATGCTTTTCAGTAAATTCATAGAGTTGTGCATCTACCACTTTAATTTAACTCTAAAGTGTCTTAATCACCTTAAAATCACCTATACCCTTTATCAGTTACTAGGCTTCCTCCTCCACCCAAGCTCCAGGCAATCACTAATCTACTTTCTGTCTTTAGAATTTGTCAGAATTTGGGTCCACTGTCTGCATGGCCTTTGAACTTGCTTTGCTGATGAGCTTCTAGATAATGATCCCCAAATGAGAAACTCTGGTATTCTATTCCTCACTTTATCCTCAGTGCCGAGAAAAGTATCAAAAGATGAGAGGGAATGGCTATGAGCTATGAGAAGATGAAGGTTTTTGCTGTTTGTGTACATACGATTTTGCTCTTTGCTTGGAGTTTCACCTTTGTGCTTCTAAGCCAGTCCAGATGAGTCCATCTCCACTTTCTTAAAAGTGCCCTACGACAGCAGAGCAGACATGTCCTGAAGAATCTGTGGCAACATGAATCAGGTGCCAGTGAGATCAACTTCATGGAGGGTTCTTGCTCTGAGGATAATTGTAGGGCCCTGGGTGATATACTACCCTCAATAATTGGGAAAGAAAGATCTATTATTGATTTAGAATAGTCATAGGAAAAATACCCTATCTGGGTTCTATGGCCCTACCTTATGTAACTCTTTCTCCCATATTCTTTTACATATCAAGGGCAAGATCTGCTTTTAACACAATTATTTACACAAAAGCAAAGTTACTCAAGTGCCAGAACATGTCTTTTTCTTGACAACATGGATCATTCTCACTGTCTCATCACCATGATCAGAGTTCTCTATGCAGTCAGTATGTGGACCCTTCTTTCTCAGGGTATCTGTGCTGTGATGACACACTGTGTAAACATGCCAGATTCACTGGACACTGTACAAACACAACTTATCTATCTCATCTGCAGGAGAGCAAGGCAATTTGAGGGCATCAAGATGTTAGAAAGAGGACAGAAGGACATTGTTAGCCTTGCTTCCTCTCCAGAACTGGTTGTCACAGTCCCATTCTTGATTGAGTAGTCTTCTAACCAAGGTATTCTGTTTTCTTTCTCATTTGTGAGCCTGCATTTTATTTGTTTAGTCACTTGTTCATGAAATGTAACTGTTTGGTATAATCTCATTAGAGCCATAGTGCTAAGTGCAAAATGCTTGAGCCAGCCTAAGAAGGAAGTTCGGAGCTGTCACTTGGTGTAGGGGTGGCAGCTTCAGCATAAAGCAGCAAATGGACCTGACTCTTGTGTGCCATTGTAAGGTCAGATAAGAACATGCAAGTCTCCTTTCAAAGTGGAGAATCACAGGTTTTAAAGAGGCATAGGAACATAGATTAATCTGCTTTAGGAAGAGTCTGGTGGTGATAATAAGCTCAAAGGCTGTGCAGGATGCTGATGTTTGTGGTAAGAATGAACTTCTCATAAAAGAAGCTGTGTTGGAACCTGTTGGTGATTCTCCTGTAGCTGCTCTTCACTTCTTCCAGGGCTCTAGACATTTGAACCAGGGCTATGAGTACTTAAAATAAAGTATGCATTTTGCTCTCTCCCTTCAAGGTAGGTGGAGCCATCAGACTAAGTTCTAACCAATAGAATTTAAGCAGAAGAGTTGCTGGACAGCTTCTGGGTATTAAGAAACCATTGTATTTTCCATGCCCTTGTCGGGAAGGAAAAATAATTTCCTTTTATCCTTCTAAATTCTTTTGGCTGGGTTAGTAAATTGACATGAGACAGATTAACAGAAAAAAAATCACCAAATTATTGTGTAGGTACACATAGGGGTACCATAAAAATTTGGGACCTGAAGACACATTGGTCCCAAATGTGTCTTATACAGTTGAGGCTTACATGCCATTCTAGAGTGAGGCAGGGGTCTGGGACTCCAAAAAGAAAGTAGGCAATCACAAGTAGATGAGAAAGAGCAAACATGTGGTAAACAACTTCTTGCTGGGCCACTTGAAACAATGGGGCACAGAGGGGAGTCCAGCAGACTTTGCAGGGTCCTGCCTGTATAGCATTCTTGGTTCTTATTGTGATGCTAAGATGATAGCACCCTTCTGTAGTCTTTAAGGAAGATTCAGACATTGTATGTGTTTACTTCCCCTGTCAAATATGAATTGACTGTACAAGTGTGGGTTTATTTCTGGGCTCTCTATTCTGTTCCATTCATCTATGTGTCTGTTTTCATGCCAGTACTACGCTGTTCTGATTACTATGGGCTCATAGTATAGTTTCACTTTAGGTAGCATGATTGCCCCAACTTTGTTCTTCTTTTCTCAGGATCACTATTGCTATGTGGGGCCTTTTGTGGTTCCATATAAATTTTTGAAATATTTGTTCTAGTTCTGTGAAATACATCACTGGAATCTTGCAATAGGAATTACATTGAAACTATCGATTGCTTTGGGTAGTATGGATATTTTAATGATGTTAATTCTTCCTATCATGAACATGGTATGGGCTTCCACTTATTTGTTATCTTCTTCAATTTTATTCTTCAGTGTCTTATAATTTTCTAAGAACAGGTCTTTTACATCCTTGGTTAGATTTATTCCTAGGTATTTTATTCTTTTTTTAAGTAATCATGAATGGGATTGTTTTCTTAATTTCCCATTCTGATACTTCATTATTGGCATTTAAAAATGTAACTTATTTCTGGGTATTGCTTTTGTATCCTGCTACTTTGCTGAATTCATTTATCAGTTCTAGTAGTTTCTTAGTAGAATCTTTAGTGTTCTCTATATGCAGGATCATGTCATCTGCAAATAAAGATAGGTTTACTTCTTTGTTTCCAATTGGGATGCCTTTTATTTCTTCTTCTTATCTGAAGATGGCTAGGTCTTTCAATATTATGTTGAATAAGAGAGGTGAAAGTGAACATCCCTGTCTTGTTTCTGATTTTAATGGGAATGCTTGTAGTTTTTGCCTATTGAGTAGGATATTGGCAGTGGGTTTGTCATATATGGCCTTTATTATATTTAGGTTTGTGCCCTCTATTCCTACTTTGCTAAGAGTTTTTATCATACATTGGTGCTTCTGAGTCTTTCATTTCTTAAAAAAATTAGCCATCTTAAAATAATCGATATTCCCAAAAGGCATATTTTGGGGTGTGAAACTCAGCTCTCCTTCATCCTCTTTACTTTTTCCACTTACACCTTAGAAGCCACGATCTTGACCTGTGAGGATTTCTGAAGACACACAAAGCCCTGAAATGCCCACCTCTGGACTTGAGTGAGACATTCACCTTCCTCTGTTTTAAGTCACTGCTATTTGGAGGTTTTCTATTATTTGTTCCAGATGTAATTCTAACTAATAACCAGATTATTTGGCCCAAAATGGGGCCATCTTCCCTTCTGGAGTAGTTTTGGAAGTCATCATACCTGCAGCTAAAGGGAATCAAAATGTCCAGGCACTCTCTACCCCTCATAGCACCAGCTAATGAGCTCACAGCTGCCATTTGCTTCTGCCTCCCACCCCAATCTTGAGCACTTCTCAAAGCTACACACATATTCTTTCAACCACTGTTGTCTGTATCATCCATCTGAATGTCAAAGAAAAACATTCCTCCCAATGAGAGAAAGGATCACTTCGGTGTCATGCCATTAACCTGGCTTTGTGCTTGTTTCTTTGTCACAGCTCCTGACTCATGTCCCATTCCTGGAGGTGATCTTTGCAATCACAACAGTGGCCTGGCAATCAGAGCACACACCTGTGATCAAAGGAAGACAGTGATGGAAAGCCATGTCCACAATGTGTGTGGGAGTCTGTTGTCCAACTCAGTCCAGTGCTTCAGGGATATGAGGTCATTGGAACCCTTGGGCAATTCCTTCCAGAACAAAGATGTTTCTGAGGCCAGCTGCCTGGCACCTTGCCACCCTCCCCCATCTCCTGATGTCCCTTTTTTAAAAAATTTAAATGGCTTCAGGCAGTTATTCCATATTTGTTGGAGTAAGGATGGAAAGTGAAAAACTTCTTTCAACAGGATAGAGCATAAGAAAGGGGAAATGCCTGACTGAGATGTCTATTCCTCTTGCCTTCTTGTCCCTCTTTGGAGGCTGATCAATGAGGGCCTTGTACATCTGGTTCCAATGAATCACCTTAGGCAGTGGTTAAGTTGAAAGGAAAGCACTGCTTCTGCTTCTGACTTAAATTTTCACCATCATTTCCAATAAATGATTCTTCACAGCAACACCCTTCAAGTAGCCCTTCACTCTGGGGCCACTTCCTATGAGAGAGCTTATGGCACTGAGCTCTGACCTTGCACAGGAAAGATGCATGGGCCCTCCTCCATCTGCCTCACTGAACTGTCTGCCTCTGTAACAACCATTCTCTTGAGCTTCAGAATATCACACTGTGAAGAAATGCCCAGAGTTCCAAAGAATGCAAAATGTTATCAAATTAAGACTTTTCAAACATATTGGTATTAAACCAATTGAGAGGATATTGATAACATTGGTGAAAATGATCCATTCACAGTGCACCACTTGTGGTTTACTTTGGCCATTGGACAATGTCAACAGAATACTTGTGTGCCAAGTGCCCTGAGTGCTTGACAGGTATTGACTCACTCACAAAGGGTAAGGTAAGAATACAAAACATGTGCCACAAGCATGATAGGGCTTTGGTGAAAATGGGCAGTGTGGGTCTTGGAGGTAGATGCTGGCATTGGATACTGTACTCCACCTTTTAGAGCTGTATGACCTCAAATTCAAGTTACTTCACCTCTCTGTGCCTCCCTTTCATCACCTGCAGAATGGGGGATGATAATCACATCTGCCTCCTGGGTTTCTTTGAAGATGAAATGAGTTATCTCTGTCTGTGCCTATGCAGCTGGTGAAGCCCCAGGTACAGGCATGTCTGCCTTCACACAGCCAGGTGAAGCTCTTTTACTGCAACTTTGGAAGCTGCAAGTTGGGCCCTGTGTCTCCAGTGCTGGATGTAAATCATGTGCACTTTGCTATGCAGTAAACTAAGGCTCATCAATAACACCAGTAAAATTCCTGCTGGCTTGATTTTCAATTAGTTTCTCATCTTCTGCTTACAGTGACATTAGCCAAAGCTCCAGATCTAGTTCTGATAATAGAATCTGTATTAGAAGATTAATCTAATACATGAAGTCTTCCCTGGACACTGCAGGACTCTGGTCCTTAATTTGTGCCTTGTTTTTCTTATTTCCTTGGCTCAGAACACCTCTAATGGTCCTTCCCAAGCCACCCATGTCCTCTGTGTAGGCACCAGTGTCTCTCATGACCATGCTGGTCTTTCTGTTCCAGCCTGTGATGGCCTGAGAATATCTACAGTAATCAGAACCAATGGTACACACCCCCGCACACACATACACTCACACATAAGCACACATATGCACACACAAGAGAGATATACATACAGGGTAAATGCATGAAGGACTTACAGAAATATACAGCTTTATATCATACCTCTGCAATAAACTTGGAAGCAACTTGAGATCAAGGACATTTTTCAGGCATTAATGGTAGACATTTTTGACATGATTCGACATACTGCTTATGCATATTTCCTCTTATTCCAAGGAGAAGGCCTTTACTTCCAATAGAAAACAAAATATTTCAGACAAGGATGAAGAAAAAATAGAACGTTTGGAATTTCCTACTTAAAAAATCATAGGATATTTTCAATAACACACACTATCTCATAAAACCTTGTTTCTGAATGAGGTGATTTCCCAAATACTTTACCAAATGATAATCTGAAGTTTGAACTTGGGGGTGGAGGAGGAGAATGCTAGTTAAAAATTAATACTACTGTAATTTTTTTAGAGAGGACCACACCTGTTTGAATGGCCTGGTGTATGCAAGAAGTGGAGTGGGGAGGGGGGTTATCTGTGATGTTTGTTTGCTAGGCAGCTGCTGTGAGTGCCAAAGAAATGAAAATGAGACAGGCTGGAGACCGTGTCCCTGCCATGTGTCAGAGCTTCACCTACATGCCACCATGTGAACTCTAGTACCACCCCCCACTTTCTGAAGTCACTCCATTGTCCTTGAGGCAAGCTGTGGTTTATAAACCAAACTGCCCTTCATTTGAGAAAGTGTACTTGCACCACAGAGTTGGCAGTTTGGAGATGTTTTCTCTTGTTTGTTCAGAGAACACTCCAGCATCTCTTTCACTATCAACAAAGTAGTGGACAAAGCACTAAAAAAGAGTGTTAGAGACATCCTCTGGCCTTACCTTTGCCACTGTGTAACCCTGGGCAGATTGGTCAACCTCTCTGGGCCTCAATTTTTCTATCTGTAAAGATTACTAATCTTTAGTAGTAATATTAAAGTAGGTATTCTCTAAAGCCTTTGTGTATACAGCAAACCAAGACAAGGCTGCTGGAACTGTGGGATATCCTTGAGTTCAAATTGTTTGTCTCCCTTTACCTCTGACATAGTCCATGAGGTACCCAAAGACTCATGGAGTTTGAGAATCTGTGAACTAGCTCATAATTATATCTGTGTAGTGTTCAACTTCTGTGTCATGTCATCTCATGCTCATATAGCCCAGACTGGTCAGTGGCCAGGCCAGTGTTGTTGTCTCCACATCCATCACAAGTGAGGAGAGGGAGACTCAGAGATGGTCATGACCATCCAGTTTGTATACTGCTATGAGGCAGATTTTTGACTTGTATTAAGACCTTCTTACTTCAAAGTCCCTTGTCAAGTTGTGTCTTTGAAACAGGAAAGATCAGTGTATAAGAGGAGAGATTAGAACCACTGTCAGTGTAGTAGGTTCTTGTGGGCTTTATGAATGGGAATGAAGTGACCACAGTGAGCAGCCTTCTGGGTTCATTAAAGTGAGAACAAAGCTCATGTAGATGGACATAAATGACTGAGATGGCCTCAAGGGATTGTTCACAGGTTAGAGGTGGGACCAGCCTTTGAATATGATTGCTGATTTTGCATACTAGAAATATTGCTCTTTTATATATTGTTAACCTAAAAATAAAAAAGATCTTTCAAAGTGACAGGCAACGAGCCTTTATTTGGGATCAAAAATAGCTATTTGGGATGCACTGATTCAGGCAGAAACTTAAACAGTGTTCCAAGTAGAAGATAAGAACAATGGATGTTTATGAAAAAAAGATGAGGGATAACTATATCAATAGGAGAAAGGCATTTTTATTGGTGCAGATAACATAATATAGCATAGAAATGTAACTTTTAAACAATGTTTTTAATTTTCAATCTGGTAATCATCAGCACAGTAGTCAAAACAACTGCTTTCTTGTTATCTTTGCAAACAATTCTTTGTGACACAAGGTTACTTTAGGCCCAGTCCAAGTTTATTTTGCCCGGCTTTACTACTGCAAATATTTGAGGTATAAGACATGTAAGACAGGCAATTCCTCTGGCATGGCAGCTCCAACTCCATTTTATTCATTCATTCATTTTATTTATTTTAATATATTTTATTGATTTTGTTATTACTGTTGTCCCATTTCTCCCCCCTTCACTCCCTTCCACCCAGCACACCCCCTCCCACCCACATTGCCCCCTTTAGTTCATAGCCATGTGTCATAAGTTCTTTAGCTTCTACATTTCCCATACTATTCTTGCCCTCCTTCTGTCTATTTTCTCCCTACCATCTATGCTACTTATTCTCTGTACCTTTTCCCCCTCTCTCCTCCTCCCATTACCCCTGTTGCTAAACCTCCATGTGATCTCTGTTTCTGTGGTTCTGTTCCTGTTCTATTTGCTTAGTTTGCTTTTGTTTTAGGTGTGGTTGTCAATAACTGTGAGTTTGCTGTCATTTTACTGTTGATATTTTTTATCTTCTTTTTCTTAGATAAGTCCCTTTAACATTTCATATAATAAGGGCTTGGTGATGATGAACTCCTTTAACTTGACCTTATCTGAGAAGCACTTTATCTGCCCTTGCATTCTAAATGAAAGCTTTACTGGATAGAGCAATCTTGGATGTAGGTCCTTGCCCTTGATGACTTGGAATACTTCTTTCCAGCCCCTTCTTGCCAGAGTAAGGTCTCTTTTGAGAAATCAGCTGACAGTCTGATGGGAACTCCTTTGTAGGTGACTGTCCCCTTATCTCTTGCTGCTTCTACTATTCTGTCCTTCATTTTAATCTTGGGCAATGTAATTATGATGTTCCTTGGTGTGTTCCTCCTTGGGTCCAACTTCTTTGGGACTCTCTGAGGTTCCTGGACTTCCTGGAAGTCTATTTCCTTTGCCAGAATGGGGAAGTTCTCCTTTATTATTTGTTCAAATAAGTTTTCCACTTGTTGCTCTTCCTCTTCTCCTTCTGGTACCCCTATAATTCAGATGTTGGAATGTTTCAAGATGTCCTGGAGATTCCTAAGCCTCTCCTCATTTTTTTGAATTCTTGTTTTCTCATTCTCGTCTGATTGTGTGTTTTTTTCTTCCTTCTAGTCCACTCCATTTATGTGAGACCCAGTTTTCTTTCCATCACTATTGGTTCCCTGTGCATTTTTCTTCATTTCACTTAGTGTAGCTTTCATTTTTTCATCTAATTTGCGACCAAATTCAACCAATTCTGTGAATATCCTGATCACCAGTGTTTTGGACTGTGCATCTGATAGGTTGGCTGTCTCTTGGTCTCTTAAAAGTATTGGCTTTGGAGCTTCATTTGTTCTTCCGTTTGAGCCATCTCTTTTTTTTTGGTGGGGGGGCGGTGGTCTGGTGGTGCCTGTTACACAGTGAGGGGCGGAGCCTTAGGTGTTCACCAAGGAGGGCAACCCAGCCTCTGGTTTGTGATGCTGTATGTGGGGGCAGGGTCAGAGAGGGAATAATGGTGCTTGCTTCACTCTCTGTCGATTTCAGTCCCCTCTGCTGCTTCCCACAAGCATATTGGGCCCTTCTGGTGCTGGTTCCCGGATGGGTGGGCTTGTGTACATTCTAGGACCCTGTGGGTCTCTCCAACAAAGTCTCCTGTGAGGCTGGGAGTCTCTCCCAGCGCCTAAACTTCCACAAGTGTTTTCAATCAGTGCTTTTAGGCTTTATTTCCCAGTGCTGGGGCCCTGGGTTGCGGGATCTGTCTCGCTGCTCATTTTCACCTGGTTTATCTGTGTGAGAATGTGTGACTGAGGACAGCCAGCTGCCTTGCATGCCTCACCGGGTCTGCTTGTTACCTCCCCAAGCCCGCGCCTGGGGTCTGCCACCTGGGTCCACCAGTCAACGCTTTTTCCTGCCTCGACCCCTCTCCGTCGTCTGCCAACTCTGCCTCTCTTATGGGTTCGGATGAATGGTTGTTGGGACTTCCATCCAATTCAATTTTCTGTCTGTTCTGGTTGTTATTTTGTTTCTAAATTCCTGCCATCCTTAATTTTGGATGTGTGAGGAGGCACAGTGTGTCCACCTATGCCTCCATCTTGGCCAGAAGTCTCACATGCTTTTAATATCAAGAAATAATCCCCAGCCATGACTACTTCCCTGAGCTCTACAAATAACTTACTGCAAGTGAAGCTTATATCCCTCTCTCCCCACTCCATAGCCATGCTCTTCCTCTAAATGTCTCATTACTTTCACGGGCAACAACTATTCATAGGGTCATCCTGGTCAGCAGTGTTAGATTCACCTCCAAACACCATATCTTCCACACCTCTGACAGCTATTTAAGTGTAGATCCCAACAATTCTTCCTCCTTGCTTTCTCCCATATCTTTCTCTTCCCTTCTATGTCTGCTATTAGTGCCTAAAATTCAGCCTCATCTCTCACCTGACCTTCCTGACTCCAACATCTTCCCATTCTCTCTTTTGATCCCTCTGTGTGCTGCCATCAATGCAGTCTCCAAGAAGAGTCTATCTGATTCCTCACCTCTCCTCTTTTCTCAGTCAGGAGGTGGAGTGGGGAGAAGGATGTGAAGTAGAGGTGAGAGGAGTTTTAGAGAAGTTCTTAGAGAGCCCACACCTGACTACAAGATGGATACAGTGGGCAACAACCTAATGACAAACACACTAGGCAATAGATGGGGGTTCCAGGGAAGGTTTGTATTTAGCCTGTTACTCCATAAGAGAATTTCTATAACAGTCGCACAAGAGAAAAACCTGGTTTGGGGTCCCACACAGGCTACATCTAAATAAAGCAAGCTGTGCCACCCTGATGACAGACAACCTATTACCCGGGCCTTGCTGGCTTGTCTGTCTCCATAGCAAGGATAGTTCCGAAACAGACCTTAGGTCTCCCAAGTGCCATTCTTTGAGCACAGGAGAGCCTGATACACATTAACCAGACTCTCCTTAGCTGAGCAATTCAACAGACATTTGCATGCCAGGAAGAGTTCAGCTTGGTCTGTACTGACTCTCACCCATATGTGAAGTCAGTGGAGCACTGTTCTTCAAAGCCAGAGAGGGCCTCTCTGTATCTTTGAAAGCTGGCCCTCCCCCATGAGCTAGGAAGCAGCCATTTTCTTACAGCAGGCAGAATTCAAGGTTGGTTGCCACCTAGCTGAATGAGGCCTGTGGGTGGATCCACACTAGACCACATCTGGTCCCACTGGGGTCTACTCTTGAGCACTTCAGGGGGAGTCAGGCCCAGTGCCACATCACTAATGGCATAATCCCCAACTTCTCCAGAGGCTTTAATGTAAGGCAAACAAGAGTCTAGAAATCCTGTGATTTACACAGGAAACTAGGAATTTATGAAAAATAAATCTTTTCTAGCATTTCTAAATATGGCCCAAAAAATGTTTCCCACCTGGGATCATGGGATTTACAAGATGACTGATGATGGGAGGATAAAATTCCCTTTTTCAGATAGGTTCTTGCACATCATTTGTGCTTTCCCAGGAACTCTTCAGATAGACATCAAGATTAAAGGGAATTATTCCGGACCCAATTTTCCAACCTCCCACTGGAGTGGAGTATGTGGCTTGCCGGCTCAGGGAGGCCAGTTTGGGGTTGCTGTTCTGCCTGAAGAGTCTAGCTAGAGCACAGTGTGTCAGTCAGCTAGCTACTTAGGCCCAATGCTCTCGGCTTCCACAAGAAAGCCAGGCCTCACTTGCAGCTGAGGAAGAACCTGGTTAAGCTTCTCTCTTCAACATGCTGGAGCTGTCCCCTTCCACAGGTCTGGGAGCTCCACAGTAGGATACAATGTAATTTAGCACTTCATTTCAAGAATGACCAATTAATCCATTTAAATACTGCTCTAAAGGAGATCAGTGAAATGCTCTTGGAAATATAGTCATTTGTTGGTGAAGTTAATGTATGAGAAACAGCCAGATTTACTCATTGCATCACAACTACCAGTTAAGGTGTCCCTTTGTGGCTAAGGAGCTGGTCCAGAGCTATGTCCAGAGGTCTGGCACCAGAGCCACGCTGGCCACAGGCTGTTCCATTCCAGAAGGTGAGGATGAGGAAGTGGTGCTGTCTGTTGATGTCAGAAGAGGGCTGGTGCTCTGTATACTGAATCTGCAGGGCAGAGAGTAGGGGAGAAGGAGCTCTCTGTTTGTAAGAGATACAGCTCCTCTCTTTCTACCAGCCTCCCCAGGCACTCCCTCCTTCCTTTTCCCTCTCACACTCAGTGTGGTCATTCTTAGTAGATAGGCATCCTGGAAATGTTAAGGAGCTCAGACAAACTGACCAGTATTGGTGTCCTTGGGGGGAATAATTTAGATTCTTTTGCTTAATTAAATGATTAATCCAACAAATAGTTATGAATGACTTTCACTGAGCAGGGCACCATATCAGTTAGTGGGACAGCTAAGCACTCTGCCTCCCAATGAAGGCAATAGGGAAAGGATGCTCTGAACTGCCTCTGAGCCATGTGAGCAACCTGGCTGATGAATGGAGCACTGCCATCCCTGGTTTCCATGTTCCCAGTGCCAATGGTCCCCTTCACACTCAGCCTGAGCTACTGGCCTGAGGTTCTGCCCCAAGAGGGAGCCTGCTGAGAACAGAGTGACCAGCCCCAGACTGCCTCTGGATGTCTAGTCCTTCCAGCGGAGCTGGAAGGGCCATACAAATAGATAAGCCCCATGAACTCTTAAGGCAAATGTACCTGAAAAAGAAGCCTTCATACCCTCTTTGGAAGGGGCATGGATGTCTCTTCCTTTGTCAGTTTGAATCAATAAATGTTGACTTGGCTCCTTTCATGACTTGGGCTCTAAACGAGGCTCTGGGCATATCAAAAATAAATAAGACACATTTCTTGCCCTCAAGGAGTATATAGAGGAAACAGACCTAAGTGTATTTAATTTCATAGCATGTTAAAAAATCTGTTTATATTTTCAAATATGCAAGTAACATTATTTCTTACTTTTTTCTATAACTAAATTTGACTTGTATTTTAATTCCTTATGTTTATAGAGTATTGGAAAATCTGTAAGCCCAGTAAATTTGTTGTTCCCCATTTTTTCCTGGGATTGGGGATAATTTCTTAGCACTAGAGACATCATGTCCCATCTGTCTTCATGGACAGCTTCTGAGACAACTGTCATCCTGCTTAGTCTTTAGCATTGGTCTACATGAGTCACCACTACATATCCCTACTCTCTCATGTGGTCTCTTCCAGGCTGGTGGTCCACTTTATTCCTTCTCTGCCTCTCTTGGACACTCACTGTCACTGGGTGGTTCCTATCCCACACTGGGCCATGGAAAATTCCAAGAAGTCTAAGGCTGTATCCTCTTGCATTTTTTAACTGAAGCTATTGGCATTTTCCCACCAATGACAACATTATCCTAATGTGGCAACTGGTATATCCATATAAAATTTCAGAAAACATCTTGAAACTTCCCATAGGGAAAAACAAAACACATCTCATATAAAGCTTAGATAACATAATGTCATCCAGCTTCTCAATTGCTACCCCTTGAAGCAATATCTTCAACAATGAGGCAAAGTGGGCAAAATGACTTCTGCACTGGACTTCTATACCTAACTAACCTCTCAATGAGGTGTGACAGCAGAGTACATGTGTCTTCAGGTGGGAAAGGTCTCAGAACATTTTCTTCCCAAGCATTCTTCCTCATGAAGCTTTTAGAAGGTGTGCAGTCCAATGCCGTCATGAGTTAAGAAGAAGAGACATAAGATTAGAGAGTGCAACATCAGGACATGATTAAGACAATGGGAGTACACAGGATTGTAGGGGAGGGGAACCTGGGATGAGTGCTGAGCAGTAGGCCTGAAGAACAACCTGGCCCAGATTGGAGCAGGACAGTGGAAGGCTCTATCAGAGATACTGACATAATAGCAGTAAAGACAACAATAATAACAATACATTTTATAAAACTGACAAAACACACAACAGCCTTGGAAGTATTCTAAGAAAATTTTAATTTCTGTTGGACAATTTTGGAATGAATGCATGCTAGGTATTTAGAAAACTTGGCAAACAAAAAGAAAATGAAATAGTTATTGATTCAAAGAGGGAAAAAATTTTACAAAAGGAAAAGTAGTCATACTATATTATATATGATTCCACTATGAATAAAAGTAATATGGTCCAAATAACATAAATAAGAAATACTGACTTAACCAAAAATGGTGGCATGATGTTGAGAGAACAGGAGGAGGGAAAACATATAGGCAAGGAAGAAGAGGGTGGGGAAAGCTGTAAAAAAGTAAATGATTCTATCTAAAATAAAAACGAATAAGTAGTCATGGAGGCTTGCAGACATTTGGACATGCAGAGTGAAATACCCAAAGAAACAGGTGATGCTCTTGACAGAAGTTGCCATAGGAGAGCAAGACTTAGGAGTGGGAAGGGGTGGACCAAGAAACTCTGATTTTTTTCCCTATTAAAATCTCCATAGTGCTATTGACTTTTATAGTCTGTACATGCAAAACTTTGAATTTTTTTAAGAACAACTGTATTAGAAGAGACAAGTCTTGGTGAGAATATATTGCTGCAAAAGAGTTTCTATCACAGTTTCTGGAGCTTGTCAACACTGACAAGAGAGGTCACATAGCCTTTCACTCACATTAGGATTGAGGTCTCTTAGACCTGGCACAGAAGGAGATATTTCTGTGGCTGCTCCTTGCCATAGCAGGTTCTGTGGACGAACATACCAGCCGGTCAGAGCCAGGGGGCCAGACATCTAATCATCCCCATGGTGGCACATGAGAGTCTCTGGGACAGCCATTTCCAGTCCCTGCAGGTCCTCTGCTCCCACAAGGTGCCTCCAATATCACCAGTAAAGATCTGTGCCTCTCAAAATACAGGGTAACCTCCTGCAAGCAAACAACCAAATGCCCAGAGCATCAATCCTATTCAACTCCAAAACTTGATACACAAGTATCTAGGGGTGCCCCCAGATACACATACACATAAGCACAAACACCTGAGCACACAGACCATCAGGTTTCCTGAAAGAGAGCATTGATGGGGTGCCCTTTGCTACAAACTTGCCACATCCTACAACTACCAGTCCAGGCTTGGTCTCCAACCCCTGCCCTCTCCAGAGGAGAAGGAGCTGATGCCACCCTAATCATGCTGTATAAAAGCCCTACAGCTCAAGGACCTGAACTCTGCATGCACACATGGGTTCTCCTCAAGATCAATTATACTAGCAGGCCTAGCACACATGCCATCTTCCATTGGGCTTTGTTTTAACATGTCAGACTCCAAATCTCATGTATTTTTTAGCATCCTGAACTCCTCCACTAAACAATAGTTCCAATAATTTGGGAACAGCTTCTACCTTAAACCAACATTCTGTCAGACCTCACCCTGGTTTAGTGTGATGTGGAGAGAAGACACATTCTCACATTCCAGGAACCTGTTGGCCAGGGAAAACCATCTAGCTGTCCTCTGGAGTGGCAGTGGCTATAGTGGTGACTCCTGTCAAAGAAGAAACAGCACATATTAGTAACCCCATCACTGATGGCAAGTGACACCGGGACCACTCCATGAACATCTGGTCTCCATCTCCAGTGTGGCCCTTAAAATATTTGGGAAAGAAAGAATTTTGCAGAATTGGAATTTCTTAAGAGCAAGTAGGAGTCCAGTTTGAGGGAGAGTTGGGTGTTAATGCAAATAATGATACCACACAGATATTCACTGGCTGGAGAAACCTAGGGACAATATGTTATAGAACTTGAGATTGGGGCCCATAGTAAAGACTTAGACAAATAAAAAATTATTGGGAGTTACTTCTGCATAAGGGTGTTGAGTAGAACATTAGTGGAGGGACATGGTTCACTGCAGGAAAAGAGCCTTGCTCTGTCAATTCAGGGCAAAACCACAGTGATAAAGTGAGAATAGATGCCAAATTATCTCCTTGCCCACAGGACCTTCTGAGAAGTGTGAAATCTCAGCCCCCGTCCAAGACCTGCAGAGTTAGAATCTGCATTTTCACAAGATCTACAGAAGCTCTGTTTACATGAAAGTTTGAGAAACACCACCACCCCCTTTCCAAGCATTTGTTTAAATGGTGAAAAACAAAAGATAGCATTGTCACTGGCCAGTGACAAAGTCACTTCAATGCTGAGTCTCAATGTCCTCCCTCCTTTGTAAAATACTGCTAATACTTGCTTCCTCTTCAGACTTTTGTAAGGAGTAAATTAGATAATGCAGGTAAAACCACTTCATAAAAAAACGAAGGGCCCATGAATATCGACTGACTTTTTTTTATGCCTTTTGAATTGTGGCAGCATCTTTTTTCGGGGGTAGGGATTTTATTTATTTATTTTTAGTCAGAGGGATAAAGGGAGAGAGAGGGAAAGAAACATCAGTGTGTTGTTGCCTCTAGAATGCCCCTTACTGGGGACCTGTCCCACAATCCAGGCATGTAGCCTGACTGGGAATCTAACCTGTGATCCTTTGGTTAGCAGGCTGGCACTCAATCCACTGAGCCACACCAGCCAGGGCTCGGTTCACTTTTTAAATGGACATTTTCCTCTTAGCTCTCTGGACAGGTACTGGCCCACCTGTGGCATGTGGGTTCTTCATCTGCCTGGTAAAGTCATCTTAGTGATAGATGGGAGCCTGAGGGGCCTTAGGGCACCAACAACTCTGAGACCTTTAAGCACAGAGACTGTCTACTCCAGCCATCTCCTTGCAGTCTGAGTTGAACCAGGCAACCCTTCTTCTCATAACTCAAGCCATGGAACCTGCTGCCATTCTAGCTTGGTTGTTGCAATGGCTGTTTTTGTGGTTGTTGTTGTGAGTCATCCAACAATGGCTTCCATGTTTTTAATTTCCAGTCACTGGTGCCATCTTCCTCTTTCTGCCTTCTGGGTAGTGACTGCAGTGGTGAAGAGAAAATGGCACCTAGCTTAAAATAATCTCAATGCTAATTTGTGTTTGGGGGAATGTTGTTAATGAATTTACATTTGGAGAGCATTTATAATGAACTGCAAATTTCAAATACTAACTGATCTATGCTGAAAACCCAAATTCACAAGCATTTGTGGATGTGAACCCAGAGATATTCAATGGAAATGGCACATTGTCATAAATTCTTCAAACAGATTAACACAAAACTAAGAGAACAAAAAATGCAATACTAAATTTCATTTTTAGAAAGTGACATAACAGAATTTTTAAAAGAATATAAAAGAAGAATTTATATCTTGAGAACTGATGGAACTAAGTTATTTAGCATTTTACTGTTCAATTTCCGCTGGTAGAGACAGGAAGGAAGCTGTAAAGGGCCTGTCCATTGAAAGAGACCAAAGTAAGAATGCAAATAAATACTGGAACCCAGTGGTTATGGTAACTGACAACTTCAGAGATTTTTCACATCCTCTCTGGGGAAAAGAATATTTTATGCTAATTTTTGAACCATAATTAAGGGCATTTAACCTACTATGTAGAACACAATGAGAAAATTAAAATTTCCATTAAGAAAATATTTTTCCTGCTTGGTGCCACTTCCAAGGCCTCAAAAGCTTAAAAAGGAAGAAGTGTTTTTGTTCCAGTCAAACATGATTGATAGTCTTAAATCATTATAATTAAATTTTCAGCAATAACGGCATGTTCTCTGCTTTTATTTTCTTTGTGTCTGAGGCTTTCACGCAATACTGGTTGTGTGGAGAACACAGCCATGGTATTTCCTCTCGGCAGACATTATTAAGATGCTCTGGCATCTTTGGGATTCTTTATCGTGTCCTTTGTTAATCAAAGTTGACTGTCCATGGGACACTAGCAGAAGCCCCCATGGTAAAGAAAGGGCATCCACTCAGCCATGGGGACATCGAGTGGATGGGTTTGTCACATCAGGCCACCATACACTGCACCAATCATGACAGCTGTTCCTGTTTGGCTTTCAACTTCAAAGCTTCTTGCTTTCCTGAACATGCATTCCGAATTTTATTTTCCAGTGTTTCAAACTAAGCAGTTCCCCAAGAGCACTAAAGGTCAAGCTTTCATCCCAGGCCTAAAGGAATATGCATTTGGATCCTTTCCTTTCTTGTTTTCCTTTGGGGGAAGTCATAAAAACAGCTTTGATAATTAGTAAACAGCCAACATTTTCCTAACACTCATAAAACATAAAGGCAATGTGAAAACCCAGATTTGCTTTCAAGTTTCCTGGAGGCTCATATTCCAGGGGCCCATGTTCTTCTCCTTAGTGCAAGTGAATTGTTCAAGCTGCATTGCTAGGTCTGTCCACAGAGCCTGGTTCACCCTGGAAGGAGTGTGACCAGGTTCAATTTTCTGTCCTTTCTACAGTACATAAATTCACTAAAGATAAAGAAGAGCCAGCTGATTTGTGACAAATTAGAAGCTAGAGTCAAACCCTGAAGAATGAGACAGTTATTTCACTTTTCATTAGACAGAAGAGCTCCATATTTTATACATTTCTCTGTTCCTAAGAAACCCAATGACATCACTAAAAACTATAAAAAAGAATTTTTAATTTGTTTTAAATTACTTTAAAACTTTTCAATTGCAGTCTCTTTTCAATCTGCACTCAAGGAAAAGAAAATATTAATGGTCAAATTTAAATCTATAATATGTGGTTGCCTGATGACCTAACACAAGAATTGGCAAACTGATCCCCTGCCTGTCTGCATAGCCTAATGGCTCTGCAAAGAACAGACAAGATGAAAATCTGCTCTGGCCACGTCTGAGTGACTCTCCCGTTTCAGCTGAGAAGGCCTTGGCTATACAAAGGAGAACATGACCGGGAGGCAGAATGCTTCCTATGTCCTCCAGGGCACAAAGTTGAGCCCCGTGGGCCATAGTAGCTTATCTCAAAATGTGAACAAATAGAAAATCAATACACCAATGAATGAAAAGAAATTGTTGACCCCTAGTTTGCAAAGAAGCAGCATCTTCAAAATTAATTAAATTATTGAACGTCTAGTCAGACTTGTTCACTGTAAGTACAAAAACTAACTGGCTAATATAAGCCACAAACACATTTTTTTTTAATTTTTAGAGAGAGGGGAAGGGAAGGAGAAAGAGAGGGAGACAAATGTCAATGTGTGGTTGCCCCCTACCCAGGACCCAGCCCACAACCCAGGCATGTGCCCTGACTGGGAATTAAACCAGCGATGCTTTGTTTTGCAGGCCAGCAGTCAATCCACTGAGTCACACCAGCCAGGGCTACAAATACATTTATTGAAACCTAAAATCACATCCTGGGCAAGGCTGGCAAGGACATACAGCCCTCACTGTCAGTCCCTGCAAGCTGGGCCTGCCCCAGTGCAGACCACGAGTGCATGTTTAGTTGTGTTTTGGGAGCATTTCTGGAGTTTCAGGCTGATTCTAATTATCAGAAGGACTGTCGGAGAGCAGGACTTTTATCCCTCTGAGGGTGCAGTCAGCTCAAACAAAGTGAGAACCCTATATCATCCACCATTCCAATAAGACTTCCAAAAATACAGAATTACAGTGATTCTAATTAGAATTCTGGTAACCTAAAATAAACCCCTGAGTGACAGAGATTAGAGGCTACAGCTGCCAGCCTCTTTTGCAACAGAGGGAACCCTATAAGAAAACAAAGAAATGCAACTCTCTTGACAAAAATCACTTTCTAGAAATTTCTCTTTGGGGTAAGTAATCCATTTCAAGAAGGAAGAATAAGCATGTGGAAAAGTGCAGTGCAGCAATCAACAAGATTTACGTTTGACTAGGTTCATATGTCACCTTCAAAAAGAGGTCAAACTATTTATTTCAACATTTCTGTGCTTCAAATAATACTTCAGTATACAGTGGTGTTTTGATGGCAAAATCCAGAGAATACAAGCAGATTCCCATCAGGTGTAAGATTTGATCTTTCAAAAATCAAAAGCACTCCAAAGTGCCCACTGCTAATTGACACTAACTCTCTGCTAGAGAAGCATTTGTCATATGTCAATAGCATGTGGAATGGCAGAATCATGTATTAAAATCTAATGATTTAATATTTATTTGGTGATGACAGACAGGGAGAGCTCTTAATTTTGATGGGCAGGACTCCAGGTGGACTCTCTGGACAAATTCCCTTAAGATTTTGGCTGGAAAGGAAACTCCCAAGCATTGAACAATCCCAGATTAATTTCCTCTAGCTGAAAACCGATACAGCTTCAGAATTTTTACATAAGCATTTTGTGGCAGAAGGGGAAAAAATTCAAATTCATTATCACTGGTCCCGCAAAGATTCTAAAATCCCTATGGAAAAACAGGGCCTATCAGTCAAACTGGCTGTCCTGAAAGAAGTGGGAAATGGGAGGAGGTCAGAGCATGGAGCCTTCCGTGTTGTCCCAGGGTATTTCAGCACCAGGTATAACAGGCGAGTCAGCTCCCTGCTGGCTTAAGAGGTGATCGGACCACAGCAAGTCCCGCAGCCCCAGAAAGTATTTTTGGTTCTTTGGGGTTTTATTTTGGTAAGACTTCCAAAAATCTTCACAAGTTCCATCATTATTTATCAGAGTCAGAACCATCCAACTATTCTTCTAAGACTGGTGTTGAAACCTAAAACTTAGGCCTCTGACCAAGCCGAGCTTATGAGCTGATGTGGATTCTCAAAGAAGTCCACCGTTAAACTGAGGCAGAGTTGTCTGGAAGTGTGAAAATTACAGTGGACTCACCCCAAAATTTATTTTAGACCCTCTTGTTGAGGGCATAACTCACTGTCACTAGCTGAGTTAAAGTGTTGAAATGTTACCTCTATCTTCCAGGTCACTCTGACTTTGCTCAAATTGATCCTGTCAGCTGTGACGCAGAGGCTCAAAACAGGTTCAGCACAGATTGAGGAGAAATATAATAGAGAAGAGAAGAAGGGGAAGAAGGAGAAGGACTAAACTTCTGGTCTGTTGAAATTTGTAAATGCCTTGGAGCTGGAGCCTCATGTTGCTAGGAGTATTTCTCTAACATACAAAAGTACTAGATTGGAAAATGACCAGAGATGTTCCAATGCAATGGTTTATTTCTCGTTAAAAACAAATAAAATAAAAACCTTTTTAAGTTAAATTATAGAAAAATCAAAACGGAGTTAAAACTTCCTTCAGGCAGTATAAAAATTCAGTGTTTGGAAAACTTATCCAGACCCTAGGTTTATCAGGGGTGATTGAGAACGCACTACATTGTCCAACCTCCATATTGTCCAGAGGAGTTAACTGAGGCCCAGAGAGGAGCTAAGAGGCTTTCCTTCAGTCATAGGGCAAGTCAGGGGCAGAACCTTGTGGGGAAGCAGAATCTTCCAACCCTTCCTCTGCACTGTACCGCCTCCACATCCGACCCTCACCCCAGCCCGGCCTCCTTCAGTGTACTCATTGCCTTAAAGAAATCAGATCCTCAGGTGTTTCAATAAAATGGTATTAAATCTCTTTCTGTCACCTCCTAAGAGCTGGAAAACAGGTCATCACATTACCAAACCTTCATGAAACAGGAGTGTGTAGAACTCCAGGGAAGCAAAAAGGCTTCTGAAAGGCCTTAGCCATGTCTTTATAGCATCATCCTCCTAGCACACCATGTGTGAATAATGCATGTTTGTTAAGTTGAGAAAAATCGAAGTGGTGACCTTGCCCTGCAAGTTTCCTTCTTTTGTTTTGTGTTGTCCCTTGTCTTGAGCCTCAGGTGCAGAGATTATGTTAAACATACATCTCCCATTCTCAGCACTTTATCACAATTGGTCCATGCAACATGCCACGATTACATTTGTCTCTTTGTTTCTTTACACATTCCTTCTCTTCCTTCGCAACTAAAACCCTGCCCAGGGCAGGCCTCTTTACTTCTTATCAATTGTTAGGTACTAAGTTTCTGGCTATTCCAAATATTGCAGCAACTGTATTTAGTGCTCTGCTTAGACCCTCAGAGATCCTAATAATTTTCATTTTTTAAATATATTTTATTAAGCTATTACAGTTATCCCATTTCCCTCCTTTTATTCCACTCCGCCCTGCACACCACCTCCCACCCACGTTCCCCTGCTTTAGTTCAAATCCATGGGTTGTGCATATAAGTTCTCTGGCTTCTTCATTTCCTATACTATTCTTAACCTCCCCCTGTCTATTTTCCACCTACCAATTATGTTACTTATTCCCTGTCCTTTTTCCCCCTCTTTTTCCCTCCCCACTTCCCCACTGATAACCTCCATGTAATATCCATTTCTGTGATTGTGTTCCTGTTCTATTGTTTCCTTAGTTTATTTTTGTTTGTTTGTTGTATAGTTTTGGTTGTTAATAGTTGTGAGTTTGTTGTCATTTTGCTGCTCCTATTTTTTATCTGCTTTTTCTTAGATAAGTCCTGTTAACATTTCATATAATAAGGGTTTGGTGATAATGAACTCCATTAACTTTACCTTATCTGGGAAGCACTTTATCTGCCCTTCCATTCTAAATAATAGCTTTGCTGGATAGAGCAATCTTGGATGTAGGTCCTTGCCCTTGATGACTTGGAATACTTCTTTCCAGCCCCTTTTTGCCTGCAAGGTTTCTTTTGAGAAATCAGCTGACAGTTTTATGGGCACTCCTTTGTAAGTAACTGCCTCCTTTTCTCTTGCTGCTTCTAGGATTCTCTCCTTCATTTTAATCTTGGGCAATGTAATTATGATGCGCCTTGGTGTGTTCCTCCTTGGATCCAACTTCTTTGGGACTCTCTGAGCTTCTTGGGTTTCCTGGAAGTCTATTACCTTTGCCAGATTTGGGGAGTTCTCTTTCATTATTTGTTCTAATAAGTTTTCAATTTCTTGCTCTTCCTCTTCTTCTTCGGGTACCCCTATGATTCGGATGTTGGAACACTTAAAGTTGTTTCAGAGGTTCCTAAGCCTCTCCTCATATTTTTGAATTCTTATTTCTTCACTTCATTCTGGTTGACTGTTATTTATTCCTTCTGGTTCAAACCATTGATTTGAGTCCCAGTTTCCTTCCCTTCACTGTTGGTTCCCTGTATATTTTCCTTTATCTCACTTTTCATAGCCTTCATTTTTTCCTCTATTTTGTGACCATATTCAACCAATTCTGTGAACATCTTGATTACCAGTGTTTTGAACTGTGCATCGGATAGGTTGGATATCTTTTCATCACTCAATTGTATTTTTTTTTTCTGGAGCTTTGATCTGTTCTTTCATTTGCACCTTTTTTTTTTTTTATCTCGACATGCCTGTTATGTAGTAAGGGGTGGATCCTTAGGTATTCACCAGAGTGGGGCAATCCACATTTCTCTGTTGTAGCAGTGTATATAGGGGAGGTGTCCGAGAGGGAACAATGCTGCTTGTTCAGCTCTCTACTGGCTTTCAGTCACTCCTGCCACTACCCACAAGCAAATTGGGCCCTTCTGGTGCTGATTCCCAGGTATGTGGGTTTGTGTCCTTTCTAGGACCCTGTGGGTCTCTCCAGTGAACTCTCCCGTGAGGCTGGGAGTTTCTACTGCCGCCTCAACCCCCACAGGTTTTTTCAGTCAGAGGTTTGGAGGCTTTATTTCCCTGTGCTGGAGCCCTGGGTTGCCTGGTCTGTCTCATTCCCCAGTTGTTCCTCCTGGTTTATCCACACAGGAATGAGGGACTTCCCACTCTGCCAGCTGCTGTCTCACCTGGTCCACCAGATGCTGCTGGGCCATGAGTCTTCTCTGCCCAGCTTCCCATCTCTGCCCCTCCTACTGGTCTGGATGAATATTTCTTCTTTAATTCCTTGGTTGTTGGACTTCCATACAGTTCAATTTTCTGGTAGTCTGGTTATTTTTTGTTTTTAAATTTACTGTTGCCCTTCTTTTGGTTGTGCAAGGAGGCACGGTGTGTCTACCTATGCCTTCATCTTGGCCAGAAGAGATCCTAATAATTTTCCACAAACGTAATCTGTTTATTTTGATAATACAGAGGCTTAATGGAGTTAGACTCACCTGTGAAGTCTCAGCATTTAAAGGCATTTTCAGATTGGTTACTCTGATTGTTGAGGTCATAGACAAGTAAATGCAGAGAGAGGGAACTTGGCTCTTAGGAATACTGTGAAATTTTTCTGTCCTGATACTGCTTAAGAAGGTTCTTTGTTTCACAAGGCATAAAAAACTTCTATATATTTTTACAATTTACATATAAACAGTTTATTGATTTTTAATTATATTTTATTGATTATGCTATTACAGTTGTCCTGATTTTTGCCCCTTTGTGCCCTTCCACCCAGCATCCCCCGCTCCCTCAGGCAATGCCCCCACCATTGTTCATGTTTATGGATCATGCATGTAAGTTTTTTGACTACTCCATTTCCTATACTGTACTTCACATATATCCATGGCTATTCTATAACTACCTGTTTGTACTTCTTAATCCTTTTCACTTCTTCACCTGTCCTCCCACACACCCCTCCTATCTGACAACCATCAAAACACTTTCTATATCCATAATTCTGTCTCTGTTATTCTTGTTGTGCTTAGTTTGTTTTTTAGATTCAATTGATAGATTTGTATATTTGCCATTTTATTGTTCATAGTTTTGATCTTCTTTTTTCTTAAATAAGTCCCTTTAACATTTTATGTAATAATGATTTGGTGATGATGAACTCCTTTAGTTTTTTCTTATCTGGGAAGCTCCTCATCTGCCCTTTGATTGTAATTGACATCTTTGCTGGTAGAGCAATCTCAGCTGTAGGTCCTGTTTTTCATAACTTTTAATATTTCTTGCCAGTCCCTTCTAGCATGCAAAATTTCTTTTGAGAAACCAACTGACAGTCTTATGGGAATTCTCCTGTAGGTAACTAACTTCTCTTCTCTTGCTGCTTTTAAGATTCTCTCTTTATCTTTAACCTTTGGCATTTTAATTATGATGTGTATTGGAATGGGCCTCTTTGCATCCATCTTGTTTGGGACTCCCTGTGCTTCCTGGACTTGTAATGTCTATTTCCTTCACCAAATTAGGGAAGTTGCCTTTCATTATTTTTTCAAATAGATTTCCAATTTCTTGCTCTTTCTCTTCTCCTTCTAGCACCCCTATGATGCGAATGTTGGGCCTCTTGAAGTTGTCCCAGAGACTGCTTATACTATCCTCATTTTTTAAGATTCTTTTTTCTTGTTGTTCTGATTGGTTGTTTTTTGCTTCCTAATGTTACAAATCATTGATTTGATTGTTGGTTTCATCCACTCTACTGTTGTTTCCCTGAACTGCTTTTTATTTCAATTAGTGTATCCTTCTTTTCTGACTGTATCTTTTTTATGCTGTTGAGGTGCTCATTATGTTCCTTGAGCATCCTTATAAACAGTGTTTAGAACTCTGCATCTGTTAGATTGCTTATCTCCATTCATTTAGTCCTTTTTCTGGAGTTTTTATTTGTTCTTTAATTTGGGCAATGTCTCTTTGTCTCCTCATTTTGACAGCCTCTCTTGTGTTTGTTTCTATACATTAGGTAGAGCTGCTTTGACTCCATGTCTTGGTAGTATGGCCTAATGTAGTAAGTGTCCTAATGCAGCAGGTATCCTATAGGGTCCAGTGGCACAGCGTCCCCTATCACTTAAGCTGGGTACTTGAGGTTTGCCCTTCATGTGGGTTGAGCACATGCTCCTCTTATAGTTGAGCCTTGGTTTCTGGTTTCTGTTGGTATATCAATGGGAGGGATTTACTCAGGCCAGTCATCTGTAAGGACTGGCTGTGACCACTTACCACCAAGATTTGTCCTTCATGGAGGATCAGCTATGCAGGAGCAGAGTAGTGGTACTCTGACATGGTCTGTAGCTGTACACTGAGTGTGCTGGCCCTGGGGTTTCCAAGGTGGTGCAGGCCAAGGTCAGCCCCCACCTGTGTTTTTTCCGGAACACTCTGCCTAAGCTACAAAGCAATCTGAGATGACTGCTACTTGTGCTGGACTGGGAGATTCCCAGGTGATGGCAAGGTGTGAATCTAGGCTGGCTGCTGCTAATGCTGGGCCTGGGGCTCACTGAGGCCAGCTGCTGCTTGTTTGATAGGATTTAGGAAGTTGTGAAGCATGAGCCAAGACCAGTCATTCACATGGAAAAGCAGCTTGAGTGGGACCATACATTGGTTGGGGTGGAGTCTCTGGGGATCTCCAGGACAGGTCAAATAGTGTTAGCCAGATTGATGGAGTCTTAGACATGGCACCACTTTGCCAGCTCTGTGGGGGCAGGGTTTAGCAAAGGGACAATGACCTCTGCTTGTCTTAATGCCAGACACTTCAGTTCCTCCCTTTATGCCACAGGTGCCTTTCAAGCTGCTACCCTGGTGCTGGAGCTCAGAGGGAGTGAGTCTGAGTAGGCAAGTCTATGTGTGGATTCTTTAAGAGGAACTGCTTGGGGCTCCAACAGTTTCTTCCACCAGTTCAATCCCACTGGTTTTTGAAGCCAGAAGTTATGGGAACTTATCTTCCTGGTACTAGAACCATGGGCTGGGGGCCCTGGTGTGGGGTTGGGACTCCTTGCTCCTGAAATATCCCTCTGGAATTTTTGTCCACCATGTGTGGGTGAGGGGTCAGCCCATTCCACATCTGCACCTCTCCTGCCAGTCTGGATAGATGTGGTCTCTTTAATTCTGTAGTTGTCAGACTTCCATTCAACTCAATTTTTTATGGTTCTGAGTGATGGTTGTTCTATATTTTAGTTGCAGTTCTGATGTGGTGTGCCACGTCTGTGAGCCATGTCTGCCTATGCCACCATCTTGACCAGAAGTCAAATAACTTTTTAAAAATGGCTAATAAAGAAGGATGCTTTTTTCAGGAATTAAAATATAGCATTTTACCTCATGTTTGGGCATCGGTCTCTAATAATTCACATATTAATCTTTGAATATAGTTATTTAATTAGCCAAATGTTATATATGTGTATATATATAAGCATAATCAACATAATTTATATATATATCCCTGTATTGACAATAATGAGGTCAAATGGGTACAAACTACCTCTCTAGCAGCAGTACACATTGGCACAACTTTTAGAGAGCCACATGACAATCACATTTCAAAAATCACAACAATGTTCACAATGTTTGACTTAATAATTCTCTTCTTAGAAATTATTCAATAGATTGTATAGGAATAATTTTTAATTGAGAAAAGTTTACATATTCATTATGGAGTCTTACATTCTAGTGGGATAAATGAACAAACACCTAAATAAAAAGGTATATAGATTGTGAAAAATGCCATTATGTGAGTAAGAATGGTGATGTGATGCAATGTGACATGATAGAGAAGAATGGGGCATGCTTTTCATGGAGTGCTCAAGGAAATTCTCTCTGAGGGAGTAACATTCAAGCTGGCTTGTAAATGAGAATGAACCAGTCATGTGTAGAGCTTGGGAAAGTCCATCCCAGAAAACATCAACTACAGACATCTTGAGGCAGAAAAGAGCCCTTCAGATCAAGAATTGGCTTGGTCAGTGTGACCAGGATTCAGTGAACAGAGTAAATGTGGTGTGAACAGTTGAATCAGAGAGACAGATGATGTGATACATGAAAACATAAGGATAAAAACATGCTATGAGCTCTACTCTATGATGATTTCACATACATATTTTAAAAATTGAAAGGAAACATAGAAAAATTGAAAAAGGAATGATATGTGGGTATTTTTAATTGCTGCTAATATTTTTATGTTATTACATTAAAAATTAGATATCCTTAGTTAAATATGCAAAAAATAGGTTATTGATATGTATCATCTTGACATGAAATAAATCCTCTTTCATGCTTGTCCTGTAGAGTTGACACAGATCTTCTTTGGAAAGTGTTCCCTTCATTGTGGTGCACTCCACACTGCCAACCACAACAATGATTCACCTTCAATTCATTGAACTGAATTTACCTTGAGAATTCAGTTCACTTTGGCACCCGGGTACAGACACACTTCTATGGTCTTTAACCTGTATGCAAATTGCTCACATTCTAAGGAAAAAGTTCTAGTAACATGAATTTTTTGCTTTTGTTTTGCTTTGTTTTAAAATGCAACTGAAACATAATATTGTATGTGTTTTAGATGTACAACATAATGATTTGATATATGTATACATTGCAAAATGTTGTACATTAAATTCCAAGATTTATTCATCTTATACATGGAATTTTGTACCTTTTGACCACCACCTTCACCTATTACATCTACCACTCACCCCCACCTCTGGCAATCACCAACCAGTTCTGTGTCCATGAGTTTGGATTTTGTTTTTTAAAATCCACATATCAGTGAGATCATACAGTGTTTGTCTTACTCTTATTCAGTTCACTTAGCATAATGCCCCCAAGTTCCATTAGTATTGTCACAAATGTCAGGATTTCCTTTTCTTTATGGCTGAATAATATTTTATGTATTTAAAATGTTCATACATATGAAAGATGTGAGATGTATATGTATTCAATAGAATATTAGTCAGCCATTTATATATATAAATATATATGTGTATATATTGTGTGCAGCTTACATCTTTTTTATCCATTTATCCATCAGTGGATACTTACGTTGTTCCCATGGCTTGGCCACTATAAATAATGGTGCAGTGAACATGGGGGTGCATATCTTTTCAAGATACTTATTTTGTTTCCTTTGGATAAATATGAGATATGAAATTGCTAGGTCATACAGTAGTTCTATTTTTAACTTTTTGATAAACCTCCATACTGTTTTCCACAGTGAGTACACCAATTTACATTCCCATGCAAAAGATGAAACTTTGTTTTTAAATACAGACTGAGGTGGTAGCCCCTGAATCAGAGGACCACATTTTCCTCAAAATGCAGAAAATGGAAAATGCTTAAAACCATTTACATTTTCCAAAAGAACCAAAGAATATTTTAATAATCAATATTTTAATATCAAATAATTAATGGACTATACAGTTAGTGCTCAGCAATACCAATGTGCTTACATTCATCTTCTGTTCTCCTTGGCAGTTTGGTTGCCATTTGACTAAATATGGCTTATAAAATGTGAACAGCAGTGAAGTGTCACCTTCAGCCTGGAGTGATCATCTAGTATTATTTCCCTATGGCTTCTTCCCATCTATATGGCTGGGAGTGAAGGAGTGTGAGAATGCAGAGCGCTTGTGGAAGAAACACAGATCTGTAAGTCATTGTGTGGCATGTGCTGCTGGAGTTACTTGTTACAACAGTTATCATTTATTACCCTTCTAAGTCATGATATACATGTTCTATGAGCTATATCTGTAGAATCTCCCCCACTTACACTGATTAGAACTTGCATAAAGGATTGAACCCTGTATCCCTTTGGAAGACACCAATCATGTTTCCAAATCTCAATTATATCTATAGTGAGAAAAGAAACCAAAGATTCTCCAGGATGTAGAAAACAAGCAAGACCTAACATACTTGCACTGCCAACTTGATGTTGCCTATGAAAATTGAAAGAGCTCTAACTAAATTCCAAATGGTCTCTTAGTTTGGATTTTTGTTTTCCTCAAATGGTGTTTCCTTTGCCCAAAATGCCTTTCACCCTCTTGTCTGACTGGCACAGTCCCACAGTGATTCATGATCCAACTCAAATGTCAACTCTTCTTTGAAGTCTTTCTCCAGCCTGCCCTAGGCAGAATTAATCACTCCTCTTTTCTGTACTTGCAAAGGTCATCGATGACTGCCTAACTGGCACACCCAATGTCTTCTTTTCAGCCTATATTCTATTTGACCCCTTTAACACTTATTAAAAATGTCCTCTTTATTAAAAAAACTCTTAATTTTTAAGATTTTACTCATGTATTTTCTGCCTACCTTTCCCTCCATTCTTCTCAACTCCTTACCTGGATTTATCTGTGTTCTATCCTTAGATATTAATGTCTTCAGTTTACAACCTTAGCTTGCTTCTCATTTCACCAACTCATTGAAGACCTTCATTCTTTCCCTTGGTTTCTATAACCAGCTGTAAGCCAGTGACTTCAAAGGTGGTACTTCCAGCTGAACTCTTGCCTGAGCTCCACCCCCTTACTTTCAATTATCTACATGACTTTTAGTTACTGTACAAAATGGGCTGATTTCTTTCCTCCTCAAGCATGCTCTGCCCCATGTGTCCCTTCTGTCAATTAGTGGCACCCCCAATTGATAACTACCTAAACTGGTAATTTCAGGAGTCCCTCTCTACTCTTCCCTCTTTTTCATCTTTCACACATAGGTTATCAACTATTCCTATTTAAAGGTCCTTTATGTAAATAAAAGAACATTGATGAGCTTTGGGTTAAGGACCTAAGTCCAAATTTTTACTCAACCACTTACTAGTTATATGACTTGAATAAAATTATTGAATACTTAATCTCTCTGACCTTCTAACTTTGTATCTGTAAAATTGGGATAAAAATTATATATGAAATTGTAGGAATGTCACAAATAGTTCATGAAAAATGCATGAAATATGTGTACTGTAGGTAACCAAATACTCACATATTCTCATCTCTTTTTTTCCCCTAAAACCCACATTCCTACTCCCTTAGTTCAGGACTTCATCACCTCTCACCTGTGTATTATTGCAAAAGCCATACAAAGAGTCTTTTGGCTTCTCTCTTCTTCCATACCCCCAACCCCAAGTAGTTTTTTGGGTCCCCCGCGCCCCCCCCCCCACCGCCCAGAGCGCTATATGCTGTGCCTTTCTCACACACAAATCAGTCACATCACTCCCTGCTTAAAACTATTGCTAAACTTCCAGGGATGAAACTGCTTATTATCTGTCTTCTATCATCTCATCTTTCCCTGACCACATCATGCCTATTCTAGTTAGAGCTCTTTTGATTGCAAGGTACAGATATTCAAACCAGCTTAAGAGAAGGGGAATTTAGTATAAGGATGCCAAGAGCTCTTGGAAAGACAATGACATTGGACCAAGTCCAGACCTACACAGACTTCCAAGCCCACTCAACCTCCTTCTGGCCCCAAAATATGGAATGTAGTAAAATTTAATAAAGTAGCATTTTGGGGATCTCTATACATGTTAAGAATTAAAAGAGAAATTATTAGTGCCTGAAATAAAGAACTCAGATTCAGAGAAGTTGGTAGGAGATGAAACCCAGGAGGAGTTTAGACCCGATGAGCTTCTATGGCCCTGCTGCTTGCAGGATGAGTATAGGATCCAGAAGAGCAGGCCAGCACCAGAGAAGCTAGACCCTCTCTACCTGCATGAAGCTCTCTCCTTAAAGTCATAAAGGGCTGAGGAAACAATGACCAAAATTCTGCCCATGTATCTGGATAAACACCAGAGAAGCTTGCACCAAGATCCTGGTTGGTAAAAGGATTATCTGGTAGAAGATAGAGCCCAGAGTTATGCCATGCATGTACACATGACTTTCCACATGATGCAGGAAACCCAAGTACAGAAGCTAAAACGTGAAACCCACTAGCCCAGGCAAAAGCAAATGCAGAGCCTTCCTGTGTGGTTGCTTCTGAAAACAGATCATATGTGTGTCTACAAAAAGCAGCACCTGCCAGGAAAGCATTCTCAGGGAATAATAACAAGGATGAAGGGGAAAAACTGAAAAATACAAAATAAATTAGTATTACAATTAAAATTGCTGTTATATATGTAACAGTATTGATCATCTCAAATTTCTCTTTTTGTTCATGATCTGCAAAAGCCATACAAGAATGCATGTACTCCAAGGGTAGTGTTCACAGTTATTTTGCAGCAAGTGGTGGGCACTGAATTGTTTGCTTGAGGAATGAAAGGGGCCTTACATAAATCTGCTTTTTATAAACCAGAAAACAGCCCCATACCAGGTAAATGGCATTGTTAATAAACTGAAAAATAATGTTATTCTTTGCTCATAATCATAGATTCGTCATTAAAGCTTTTAAATGAAAATTTCAAACATAAACATTGGAGAAAATAAGGAAGCTTCATTTACTCACCATCCAGTTTCAACAATTATAAATTCATAGTCAATCTTGATTCATAAAATAAAAGTTTTTTTAAGTTCAAAGAGATAAAAGAAGAAAAAGATGCCAGAAGGCAAGAATAGAACCCAATGAAAAGAGAGAAATCAAAATTAACAACAACCAAAAAAAACACATTGAAAGTATAGGAATATAAGACAATAATTATTAAAATTTTAAAAACCCCAACTTGATAGATAGTTGAACAGAAAATTATACACAACTCAATAGATAATTAAACTAGAAAATACCTCTGAAGAACCCACCCAGTATGTAGAACAAGGGACAAAAAAAATGGAAAACATAAAAGAGAAATTAAAGAGTCCAGGAGGCTAGAATAAGATGTCTCAGAATAAGCGTATGGTGTAATGAGAAGGCAGTGGATTTTCCAAAATTGGCAACAGAAGTTCTCAAAAGTGAAAGGACACTCTGGACGCTTAGCAAAATCCACACAAATAAATGTACTCCTGGGCTTGTGGTTATGAGATTGCAGAACCCTAAATACAAAGAGAAAATCATAAAATGTGCAAGAGCCACACTACAAATTGATTTTTTAAAAAAAAATCTCACTGGTTGAACCAGCTGGTTGTCACTCTCTCTTTCCATTTTAACAAAATCATTTTTTGTTCCAAGCACTATGTCCAATTAAACAAACAATAGCAACAAAAACACACTTCTATTTCTTAGTGTCCCTCAGATCTTGGAGCAATCACATGACAAGATTCTCACTAAAGACATAATGGGAGCTAGGATTCTGGAAGTTCTTTTTCTTTCTTGATAAGGCATTGATTGTTCATATGATATTCATGGATATAAGCCAAATTTCCACTTGGTTGATCCTGTGAAAAGAATGAGGGCCAGGAAAGGAATAAAGGAATACTCACCTTTAAATTTTAATTGTAATTTCTATATCTTTTATAATGTATACATCTAGAGCAAACATGATAACTTTCTAACATTTGCTAATCCTAGGTGAAGTTACATGGGTGCTTGTTAAAACTTTATCTATATAATTATGATTTTTAAAACTTTATGTGATTAAAACCCAAAGAAAGAAAAGAATCCTATAAGATGACAAGGCCTCCTGAGAACAGAAATGGGAAAGGTTGTGGGACCAGAGGCAGGTCCTCTCTTAGGGCCCCACAGGGTGAGGGGGTAGAAGAAGATACACAGGATTCCTGCTTCCCTCTGTGTAGCCTCTCCTTCCTCTCTGTCTTCTTCCACCCTCCCATAGTTCATTCACCCTCATGACTTTGCATATCCAAGGTCAACCCCAACACTGCTATAGCAACCCCCATTCATGCAAGCTCATCCCTGGTACCCCCTGATAATCACAACGGTCTTTCCCAATTTGAAAATCCTGAGCAATGACTGATGTTGGTAGGTCATCTTCTCAATTCAAGCCACAATTCATGGAGCCCTGAATGAGCTATTAACCTCTGTTTTTAAATCAGATATCTACCCCTGATCCACTCAGTTATGACCAAAGATGGGCTACCATGATGCAGATACGAGGAATGGAAACTGTAGGCAGGTGGGGAGATGATAGTCAATTTTCAAGCACAATTCTCTATGCTCAGGTGATTTTCTCATCCTGGAACACACTTTCCAACTCTTCCCTCAGCCCCTTCTCTACCTGGCAATGTGTTCTTCTTCAAGAGGAAGACCTAAATTTTCTAGAAAGCCACCCCAGCTTCTTGAGGATGTGGTAGCACTCCTTTCCTCCTAAGAACTTGTACTTATCTCCACATAAAGTCATGCCAATTACACATGGAATCACAGCTATTTGTTTACTCATGCGTCTCCTTTACTAGATCACGAGCCTCTCTAGGGCAAAGACTATCTCAGCTGTCCTCTATTTCTAGTGCCCAGCACCATCGCTACAACATGGGAGTGACTCAATAAATGGCTATCACTTGATCTGTGAGCCTAGCCTTCCAAATATTTTCTGTTAACCACCCCCTAAGTACTGTACAGAATCCCCATAGTAGGGATAGTTCACAGAGTGGTAGACCCTGAATCCAGCTTCCTCAATTTACATACAAGGGAAACTGAGACCCTGGCTGGTGAAAGAAGTTGAAAAAGAAACATGGCTGGTAAGTGTGGGGTGGGAAAGAGGTTTCCTCCCTCCTCATCAGTCAGGTAGAAGTCCATTGACTACTCTTCCCTCAAAGAACAGTTGTGGAGATAAACCACACCAAGTCCCTTAGGTTCCAGTGAACAGTAAGAACACGAACACTCTGGCATGTTTTGTTGTGCTCAAAGCACTCTTAGAAGTATAAAGGTTAGGAAGACTTACACTGCTCCACAGTATCATGCCTTGTGTTCATTACTGAGCCACCCTCAATGCACAGTGTTCCCCCTGAGAAAGGTCCAGTCATCCCAGGCTTTAAAAGTGATACCTGAGGCCTTCTCTGGCCATCAGCGACACAGCACACAGGCAGAGTAAGGACAGATGTGTCTCCACGACCCTGGCACAGATGAGTCCAATATATGACTCTGATCCACCCTGCAGCCTGTTCCACTGTGTTGGATCTGGGCTGTGTTTGCACAGGAAGCTCTGTGTATCAGTGCACTGTGGGCAGGAGCCCTGCGAAGTCCTTCCTACCACTGATAAACTGTGTTTGGTTTGGATCAAGAAGAAAAATAAGGCACTGAGGATAATAGAGGCGGATGAGGAAAACACACAGGACTCCAAAATGAGAGCAAAAGAAGAGTATTGCTTTGAACCACTAACGTGGTAACTAACTCTAGAAACAATGAGCCCTGGAGTGGAAACAGTGACGTTGGGAGAGCAGCTTCCTTCCACCCAGGGGCAGTCAGAGCAGACAGTTCATGGGCCAGGGAACTGGCAGGCGTTGTGTTGTGGCTGCAGAAGGACAAACAGTGTAGGTCAGGGAAGTCAGGCCCCTTTCAAAGGACAAGATTTTGGTGCTCAGATGACTTCAGTTCTGTCTGCTCATGAGAAAAGGTATGCCCTTATGTGAATGACAGCATAAGACCACCTGAAAGGAAGAAAAAGGAAGATGAGTAGGTTTTGTCTTAAAATAGTTAAATCCCTAACAAGAAGGTGATCATATATTTGTTTTTGTTAAACTGCTTTGGGTGGGTGGTGAGTGAGCCCCCTTCACCAGAGACTTTTGTGAGGAAACATCCTCACTGTTTGAGTAACTCCAGGAGATTTTGTTTCCTTGAGTGAGGGACAAAAGTCAAAGGGGAAAGCAAAGTTGTTCAGAATATTAGGAGAAATTTTTAGAGACTGGAGTGAGGGATGAGGCAGCGAAGAAACAGCTGACAAAGTCAAGAGACTTTGGGGGGAAATAAGAGAAATGTTTAATGGGGAGTTTCATTTACTCTGAGGTATGAGCTGTAATTTTTCTTCTCCATCTCTCCAGGAAACTTTACTGAACATTTCACTAAAATATGCATTTCTTCTTAAGGCACTGTGGGGCTGGAATTTGTTGTATGGGATGCTTGTTTCATACTCAGGTGGATGTGGGGTGAGACCCAAGTTTTCTGTGGCCTGCCCCAGCTGGGTTCTACTTTTAAATGAATTGTTTCTATGGAACTTCCCATGCCAGGACCTCAGGCCTTTGACAAAAGTGCCAACTTGGCATGAATAAAGGAAAAATAATTTCTTCTTTTATCTCCACTCCCAGGGCTCTGCAATTGTAGTTAGAGCTAGGTGATTTGTTAATAATTTAATGTAGCATAGTAATTACTGAGAAATTTTATACTTTGTTTTTCACTGTGGCAGATTCATTAGAGAGGAATAGAGCTGAAAAAAAAAAGAGAGAGAGAACTTACTAGGCAGAGTCTAGGAAGAAAATATCAAAATAGGGTCTTTTATCTCCCAAGGCTCTTTTTTAGGCCCACTGAGGACAGTTAGCATAGGTTATCCTAGAGCAGATGTGGATGTAGGTTGAGTAGGTCACAGGTTGAAAAGAGGAAGGGCTCACTAATGCAGGAGGATGGCAGAAGTGGGCAGCAGTACAGATGTGGGCTCCTGAAGGCAGGGGTCAGCGCTGCTAGACATCTGGGATGCAGCTAACTTGGATGAAATAGAAGTATGGGACCCGTGACAGGAGAGAGCTGTCATGGTCAGGAAAGTCCAGGTTTTGCTGAATTCATAAACATATCCTAAAACTCTGAGGTGTCACACAGCACATAAAGTGAGTCAAGCTGCTATAAGTTCACAACTTTGGTGGGCAATTAACCTCCATGCAGTGACCCAAGGACACAGGTTACATCTATATTGTATCTGTGCCTCTAAACACATGCTTTCCGAAGTCACTGCAGAAGAGGAATAAGAGGACATATCTGTACTGCCTGGTATGGTATCCAATAACCAAATGTGGCTATTTAAGTTTAAATTAATTAACATTAAATTAAATTTGAAATTCAGGTCCTTAACTATCATTGTGGAAGGTGCAGGCATGAAAGGTCTTTATCACAGCAGAAAGTTCTATTGGACAGAGCTGGTATACAGGATCCCTCTGAGAAGCAGCCTACATCGTTTTTGCCAGATCCCATTGGTGGAAGCTGTCCCTTAATCCTAACCTTCCTGCTGTGCATGCTGGTATGTATGTGCTCCTGGAGGAAAAAGTGGGATTGGTGGGTCTCTAGTCTTCCCCACAGGGTATCTCCCCTGCCTGGCAACTAGGAGGGACCCAAGAATGCCCAACTCCACATGGATCAACAAGCTGGGGAAGAGGGCCACAGCACAGCCAGGGCCATAGGATGAGTCTTTTTCAGTTTCTTGTAAAATACAAAGTTGGGGTGGAAGCAGGGGAGAGAATGAGAGAAGGCAAGAAAGCCCTGAAAAGTGACTAACAGATTTTTCTCTAACCTTGGTGAGTAGGAAATTAAGTAAAATTTTATTTAATTTAGAAAAATAAAGAAATCAAGCATCTTTTCCACTTCAAGTGCTTTTGGGCAGCTTCTATCTGTTATGTGGTCTCACTTGTGAAATTATGTGGGTTGAGGAGGAAAGCACAGACTTCACCATCCAATAGGTCTAAATTCCATTCCTGGAACTAAACTGGGGGTCCTGTTAGTGGGGCTAAGGGAGGCATGGGCAGCCTGACTCAGCAGCCACATGTGGAGCCCACACTGTGACAAAGAAGGAACACAGAGACTGGGGGTGCAGAACAAGGCCTCCAGTCACAGGGAAGCCAGACTAAAACTGCAAAAGAAACTTAGGATGTCAAAAACTGGGAAGACGAGGGAAAATTCAGGAAGCATGACACAAAGCAAGTTAGGGCAAAGAGTTCATGCTAAATTCTGCCACCAACGCAAGGGTCTCAGAAAACTCTTGCCTTGATGGCCAAAGTGCACGGACAGGGCCAGGCCTCAGGCAGACTCTCAGTCTCTCCGAGTCCGGTCCCCATCTTCACCAATGGAAACAATATCCCCACTTCCAACTCTTGCAATGAAGATTAGATTAAACACCGCACAAATTTTCTTTATTTCATCTTCTTTTATTGTTGATTTATATTCTGCAGTATCTTTTAAGACCAAGTTAAACCATGCCTCATGAAGTGTAAGCCATTTTCTTCTCTGATGTTTTTCAAATTATTTTGTATTTTACAAGCTTACAATCTGGTTTTCTAATTCTCTTACAATGGGGTCACTATGTAGACATCTATTACTATTTTACTCACTACTCTCTTCTCAGGGGTGGTGTGTGCGGTTTCTCTACAGTATAACTGTTCTAAGTAGGGAGCTCTCTTAGACTAGATTTACAATAAGTCCTTAATGAGTTGTTTTTCTAATTTGTATTGATAAGGGGCCTTCCCTGGTGAAATGTGAGCTCTATTTTGGACTCTGTATAATTTGTGTGGGTTTTTATTGATAACCAAGACATTACTGTGGGTCATTATATTACAGAAACCCAGTTCAAAAAACACAGGAAGTTATTCTTCCTAAAGAGAATATCTCAACAAAACCATAGTTTGTCTCCAGAATGCTCTGGAGAATGCTGCCTGCAAGCATCAAAATGAGCACTTAACAAGATGTCCAGAGAGGGACATGTAAGCACATGACCCCACCACAGAAATGGATACCCTGGGCCAAAAAGCAGAGGTTGTGAGACAACAAGGTATAGTTGCCAGGGGAGAGCCTGGCTCAGTCACAAATCTCAGAACACTAAGCTGAAAGACCAAGGCCCATTAGTGTAAAGGGAATGTCATTTTGGTGATGAATAGAAGGAAATATTATTTACTACACTTGGTTGTAAACATATGGAGCAGATTATATTAAGGATGTCAGGGGAAATTATAAATAGATTCAAAGGGGATTCCAATAAATTCATGCACAATAGACCTTACTAACAGAGTCTTAAAGGAAAGTTGGGAATATTCTGTAGGCATTGCCAGTCCTTTGAGATCAATATCATATAAGAAAACTATAATAGTCACCCATCATACATCTTGTTTTTTAGATTGTATTTATTTTTAGAAAGGGGAAAGGAATGGGCGGGGGGAGAAACATCACTGTCTAATGGCCTCTCACGCACTCCCTACCGGGGACCTAGCCTGCAACCCAGGCATGTACCCTGACTGGGAATCGAACCAGCAACCCTTTGGTTTGCAGGCTGGCACTCAATCCACTGAACCACACCAGCCAGGGCCCATCACACATCTTTCAGCTCCCATTGTAAGGGACAAATGCTGATATGGGGACTCACTAGTCTGACAGTCTATGATATTTACTGGATTCTTATCTTTTTATATCTTGGAGTCAAGAGACTTGAGATTTGTATTCACTGAAGTTTATTAAGTAAACTTAGAGGCAATGGAAGGTTTGGTTGAAAAAGTGGCTTATTAATGTTAAATAATTTGTAAATACAGACAACCTCCCACACTCCAAATAACCCAGTTAAAACAATCCTGACATTAATTCAACCCTCAAAGCAGTACTTATGGCCTTCATGTGTGCCAGTTACATGTTTATTACTACCAACCATCAGTAGCATATCTTGCCCCAGAGATAGAAATAGGCTGCATTTCAAACCACATTCAAACAGAAAATGCTAGAGAGAAAGTACATAGATGGGCCTGCTGTCCTAAACATTAAGAGAAAAATTAACTTGACTAGAGACAGAAAGCTTTAGATGGTCCAGAGTAGACTGATGCCCTTAGTTTGTGGCTTAGAACAGGAGGTCCAAGAAGGAAAAAGGGCCAGCAGAGGACACATAAGAAAGGGTGTGGAGGCAGGGGCTCCTGGTCCATCTCCTGCCTCCCATCCAGGCCCCCCTAATCTATTTTCATGCTATGCCAACATTAAATAAAAACCTCAGGCATTCTGGCATTTAGAACAATGCATCCAAGGAAATGTCAGAAAGTATATGATTGATCAAGATAATGGATAATAGTACTTGCCTTAAGAAAACAAAGATTATTCCTGCTCTTCTCCCCCCCAAAGAAAGGCTTCCCCCATAAAAAGAACTCTGGGATACTATTAGCACATGTCTTCTGCTCTGAATTGTTAAGCTCTTCTACTTTCATTCTCCCTGTTTTTTTCATTTTCCCTGTTCTTGCTTAGGGAGAATATAGAGGAATGTTGTGCAAAAAATGAGATCATTGGTCTTATATTTTACAAATCTGGTTGAAGACCATATTTGTATATGAAAAACACCACCTCAACCACTGCCACTGGGAAGCCCATTGCCAGTACAGTGACATTTCAAACTTATTTGACCTTGGCCTACAGTAAGAATTACATTTTATGTCACAACTCAGATCATACAAATGTACTGAAACACACTATTGAAATACAAATTTCATGAAATAATACCTAGCCTCACTACATCAGAGCCACTCAGATATTTTCTGTTCTAGTTGGTCGTTTTCATAAATGCTGGTCACCACACTCTCAATGTTTTTATTGTCCACAAATGGTTCATGACGTGTAGTTTGGAAACCCTAAGTATGAGAAGAACACACACATTCAGCTCACTCCTCACAGACATCCTATTTTTGTGGGCTACCCAGAGCCTCCAGGCTTGCCCAGACCTAAGAAGCCAGTCCTATCTGACAGATAATGGTATGACCATTTTTCCCCACTGCATCTTCCAGCTGGGGCTTCCAACTAGGTTCCTTCTTCTTATAGGACCCTAGAAGAGGGCATTTTCAGAACCACATGTGTTTCTGGTTGGATGATGAAATATACCAAGAAACCCTCCTGTCACCCTGACCTCCAAAACTGAGGTTGGAAGCAGAGAGCTCAGCATGAGACTCGGCAGATGCTGATGTATACAATGCTTCTTGTATGTGCTCTGACCAAGGATCAAACCTGCAAACTTGATGCATTGAGAAAACACTCCAACCTGGCTAAGCTACCCAACCATGGCTACTCTTCAGAAAGATATTCTAGCAAGGGCTGAACCAAAGAAAATTTTACCTAATCAAGCAAAAACCTGGATCTAAAAGTGGTCCATTCATTGAAAGAAGAGGAGTAAGGGAACAGGCATTTACTGAGAGACTACTAAATGATAGTTCTGTATTGAATAGCTACAATTGCCTAATGGGTTGTATATAAATTTACCACCTTACAGACAAGCTCCAGTTCTCATCCTCAGTAAGTGGCATGGTTAGAAATACTTAAAACACAGTAATTCCTGGGCTCAATGCCCATGCTTCAAAAAAATTAACTACATCATATGACCTCTCCAAGAATAGTCTATTCAGGCGTTGCTATTTTTATTTTTACTCTCCATGTGTTGATGAATTTTACTCCATAAATTAAAACTTCTGCCCCTTTCACAGTGGTGATGTAAAATAAATCCAAATCCTGATCCCAAATCAAAATGTCATTGAAGACTCTCATGTCCTCACCCTCTGTTGATTATAAGTATGTCTCCATATAGTGAGGCTCCTTCTGGGAGCCTGGCCTTACTGGGTGCTGGCCTTAGGGGGGTGTCTCTTAGGTTCATGGTGTGACCCAGGTTTCAATGTCCTTGGAGCCTGCCCTTTTTGTGCAGGTTTGGTCCTCAGAGCTTCCCTATGGGCCTCCACCTGGGCTGGGTAGACCAGGTGACCAGTTACCTCCTGCAGTTCCCACATCTGAAATTGGCCTCCCTTTCCTACTAATGGATCCCCTAGGAAGAAGGTTTCTAATGACTAAAAGTAAATGAGGTAAGGTACATGTTTCTGATGCAAATAACAAGGATCATGATCAATCTGGACCAAACAACATCTATTTGGCCACTACTTGATTGTCAAGCTCACTGCATTCTGCCAAAAGCTGGCCTTAATCTCTACACAAGGATAGGCTAGATTCTGCTGGGCTGGGTGCAGGGACAGCTCCTCCCTGGAAAAGCTTAGGAAGCATCTCCCCACATGAATGCTCAACTCTGTCTAGAAAGACATTTTATTTATAAACCTATTGGTGTGCTGGACCTGGGAAATTCCACTTAGTTGAAATGCTGGACAAACTTCTTTGCCAGGAAGAAGTACTGAGCCCTTGAGCATGAAACAGCTGAGCACTCAAGCCATGTTCAAATACAATGCTCCCTGTGCTCCCTCCTTGCAGAAATCTGAAGACTAGGTGAACATGTAAAGCACAGGCACCAGCCAGTTTCCCGCAAAGCTTTCTAAATCCTGCCTTTCCCATTAAGGCTGCTGAAAAAGGAGGGGGCTCTCAGGATGTCACAGAAGGTGGTTTGGGCTGAGGTTCCTGGAGAGCCAGGAGAAGTTTCCGAGTATAAATTGGCCTCACAGGCCCAGTCCGGGAGAGAGGACAGGGACAGCACAGTGTGGGACTCTGTCCTCTAATTATTCCATTTGACTGAAGCTCTCATATCTTTTCATTTTCATTATGAAACAATTATTAGTTTTGAATGCTGAGGTTTTACAATGAAAATATAATGAGAACTTTCATGAGTTTGGAATGAGAAGTAGAAAATTGCATTGCTGAGGTTTCTCTCTGGGGACTGGGCAAGGAAAAAAAAACCCAGGAGGCAGGAACTGGATCTGGCACCTTCTGAGACCTGTGGGTTACCATGCAACACACTTCTTTAGATTCTAATTATACATGCTGTTTTCTGAGAAGTGCCATTCATCATTTTGTCTCATAATCACAGAGAAGGGGAGACACACTGTGGGTAAGAGTTGTGTCTGGTACTATGAAATAATTACTCAGAATGAAAAGTTCACCTTTGGATAAGTAGCACTGGGCAAAAAGAGAGGTCAAAAAGAGGGCATGCAGAAGAAAAACCTCAATTTTTCTAGATGTCACCAAAAGAAAAACAGACCAGTGTTTAGTCCTGGCATTGTGGGTGCCCAAACAACCAGGTAAAATATTTTAAATTCAGCTGATACAACTATTTTGAATTTATGATGTTGAACAACTGACTTGTCTGGTGTTTTGCTCTCCCCAGAAACCTCACAATAAATGAAAGTCTATCTCTATGCCATGCAGATTTCTTGATGATACCTTTTTGGAAACTTTCATGGTGAAAAGTAAGTCATGCCCCATTGCTTTCAAAATGCTGATTTCAAATATTCCCCCTTTTTTGGCATGACTCCTAGATACAACTTCACATATTTCCAATTCTTCCAGAAACTTCTGAGTTCACACAGTACAGCCCAGTGAAATCTGTGTCTTCATTTGTGGGTGTTTGGGGTCAAACGGACACCAGCTCTGCTGAGAACTCCAGGATCAGGGCTCCACTTTGGGGAAGGTGGATACCAAGGCCTCCATAGCTGCTTCTAGCAGTTATAGTGCAGCAAATTTCCCCATTCCCTGGCTTTCTAAGTCTCTGTATATTTTTACTTGACTTGCCTTAGTGCCATTCATGAAAGAGGACAATTTCTTCTGCATAACAGGGAGAGAGGAGGGAATCATTCTCTTCATAGGGATGAAGTTCCCACTATTCTCACAGGAGTAAAGTCTGTGATTTTGAAGACAAAGAAACTGCGAGTTTTGCTCATTGCTAAGCTCTTAAGGCCACTTTTCCAAGTCATAGAAGTGGTCAGTAACAGAACTTTGGTGTCATTAATGTATTAGAAAAAGAATAGAAAATGATGTTATTTGCAAATACAGTTTTCACCTACTCTCCCTAAGTTCACTTAATAAATGTCGCTCTTCCTGGTTTACTTGACCCAGATACCTTAGGATATTACTCAGTGAACAGATGATCATGGATCCTTCGGTCAAAGAATATTCTTTATCTGAGTGGCTGAATCAGGTCAATGCAGTGATAAAGTACCTTCTTTGGAGCTGGAAGGGAAGGTTGCTGTCCAAGTCACCAGACTCCTGCTTCCAAACTTACTCCAGGCAATTCTGTGCTGACCTAGGGAATACAAGCAAGCCCCTGGAAAGCACCAAGCCTGCAGAAGGTAGGTACCTCTAACCTGAAGGACAGCTCTCTCCCCCTGAAAGAGACAGCACAACCCTGTGCCCCCTTTCTTTCACTCTCCCACAAGAACAAGAGATGAGGTGAATAAATTATACCCCTACACCAATGATTTTCAACCTTTTCCTTCTCATGGCACACATAAACTAATTACAAAAATTCTGCAGCACACCAAAAATATATATATTTTGCTGATCTGACAAAAAAATTAAGTGTAATTTTGATTCATTCACATGGATGGCTATTGTTGTATTGGCTATTGCCATTTTTTTATTTGACAACCTAAGGGAAAAGATGTCACCACTGCCCCTGACTAAATAGTCAGGTTTTGCATGTTTTAAAAATTCTTGAGGCACTCCAGTTGAAAATTGCTGTTCTACACAATGGAGTAATACACAGCTATGAAAAAAACAATGAGGATACAATCTAAAGAGAGATATGGAAAGATCTAAGAGACTTAAGTGAAAAAGAAAAAGTGCAGGGGGTGGGAGTAGGGATTAAATTGGTAAAGGTGGTCAGAAGGTACAAACTTTCAGTTATAAAAGAAATAAGTCCTGGTCATGTAATGTATAGACTGGTGATTATAGTTAATAATATTCTATTGCATTATTGAAAGTTATTAAGAGAGTCAAACTTAAAAGTTCTCATCACCAGAAAAAATGGAACTATGTGTGGTAATATATGTTAACTAGATTTATTGTGGTAATCATTTCACAATCTGTACCTATATTAAATAATTATGCTGTATACCTCAAGCTAACATAGTATTATATGTCAACTATCTCCCAATAAAAGAAAACATACATTTAAAAAAAGAAAGGTACAGATGATATAACAAGAATTGGGGGAAGGCAAGAATATGTTAAGAAACACTGAAATAATATACAAGAAGCAAATAGAAGTGGCTACTTATAGAAAGGAAGTAATGAGATAACAGGGAACAGGGTAGAAGAGAAGAAGAATGGGAGTCAGACTTCTCAATCTATACACTTTTATATTTAACTTTTGAATCATGTGACTGTGCCTTCCAAACAACATTTCTTTAAAAAGGACTGAATTAAATACACATACACACACATAGTGGTTAAATATTGATATCTAAGCTGGGTGGGTCTCACTTGATGATTAGAATCCAGATTCTTGCCCTCCTGAAAGTGCAAAACCAAGTGATTAGTGACCCTTCAGAACTTTAACAAAGATTGTTTTTCATTTTAGGGTTGGTGTTCTCTAAGTCAAGAATAAAAAAGAAAGAATGGGGGAAAGGGGGGGGGGTTCAGGAACAAGTATAAAGGACACATGTGAGTTCCGGTCAAGATGGAGGTATAGTTAGAAACCCTTCATTTCCCTGCACAACCAAAAAAAGGATAACAACCAATCTAAAATCAATAAACAACTGAAATTGCCAGAAATTAAAGAAAAAATCAACCAGAACAACCAGATCAGTAAGACAGACCATGCTGGCCAACTCAGAAAAACCACAGCGAGGCAGCTGAGGGGCAGGACTGACTGCCGAGCTCAGCAGAGCTACATGGGAGGGACTGACTTAAGAGGAAAACCAAGACTCAGAGCTGACTGTGGGCTAAGGCTGGGATTGCCACAGTGGGAGATAATTATAGTCTGACACGAGAATCTGTTGGAAAGTGCACTAGAGACAAGCAGGCAAGCTGCATTGTTCCCTCTCTGGCCCCTCCCCCACAGGCAGCACCACAGAGCAGCAAAGAGGGTTGCCCTGCCCGGATAAATACTCTAAGGTCCTGCCCCCTTATCAGCTGCATCAAGACAAAGAAATATGGTCTAAATGAAAGAACACAGCAAAACCTCAGAAAGAGAACTAAGCAATGAGGAGACTGATTGCCAACCTATCTGATGGAGAATTTAAAGCCCCGGTAAATCAAAATACTCACAGAGCTGATTGAGCTTGGTCGAAAAATGAAAGAACAAATGAAAGATACCCAAATGAAATAAAGCAAGATATTCAGGGAACCAACAGTGACAAGAAGGAAACCAGGATTCAAAGTAATGATTTAGAACAAAAGGAAGTAATAAACATCCAACTGGATCAGAACAAAGAAACAAGAATCAAAAAAAAAAATGAAGAGAAGGCTGAAGATTCTCTGGACAACCTAAAATGTTACAATACCCTAATTATAGGGGTGCCAGAAGGAAAAGAACAGCAGCAATAATTTGAAAACTTATTTGAACAAATAATAAAGGAAAACTTCCCCAATCTGGCAAAGGAAATAGACTTCCAGGAAGTCCAGGAAGCTCAGAGATTCCCAAAGAAGTTGGACCCAAGGAGGAACACACCAAGGCACATCATAATTACATTAGCTAAGATGAAAGAGAAGGAGAGAATCTTAAAAGCAGCAAGAGATAAGGGGACAGTCACCTACAAAGGAGTTCCCATAAGACTGTCAGCTGATTTCTCAAAAGAGATCTTACAGGCAAGAAGGGGCTGGAAAGAAGTATTCCAAGACATGAAAAGCAAGGATCTACATCCAAGATTGCTCTATCCAGCAAAGCTATCATTTAGAATGGAAGGGCAGATAAAGTACTTCCCAGATAAGGTCAAGTTAAAGGAGTTCATCATCACCAAACCCTTATTATATCAAACATTAGTGGGACTTATCTAAGAAAAAGAAGATCAAAAATATGAACAATAAAATGATAACAAACTCACAACTATCAACAAATGAACCTAAAAGAAAAGAAAAACAATAAAAATAAAAACTAAGCAAACAACCAGAACAGGAACAGAATCAGAGAAATGAACATCACACAGAGGGAGTTTAGTAGGGAGGGGGAAGGGAGGAATAGGGGGGAAAAGGTACAGGGAAAAAGAAGCATAATTGGTAGGCATAAAATAGATGGGAGAGATAAAAAATGGTAGAGGAAACAGAGGACTCAAAGACCTTATATGTACAACCCATGGACATGAACTAAGGATGGGGTGAAATGCTGGAGGGCTGGGGAGGCAGAGTGGAGGAGGGATAAAGGGGGAAAATTGGGAAAACTGTAATAGCATAATCAATAAAAAATACTTTAAAAAAGTATAAAGGACACATGGACAAAACCAAGGTGAGGGGGAGGGATCAGGGGTGGGAGGTGGGGATGGCTGGGGTGGGAGGGATTGGTGGGGAGGAAATGGAGATAACTGTACTTGAACAACAATAAAAAATAAGTAAAAGAATGGAATAGAATTAATCAGGTTCACAAGAAGCTTAAGAGTTGAAGAAATCTAGAACTAAGTTATCTTATTCATTTTTCATTCAGATTGGACACTCGGGTTCAGAAAGCTTCAGTCACATGCCTACACTCACACAGTTGGAAACAGAGGCAGCTATACAATCAGCCCCACAGCCCATGTCACTACTCTTTGCTCAGTCCTGGGTCCCCTGGCAAAATGGAAGACAGACTCTAACACTGTTCTCAAATGCTCTTAGCTCTCAACTAGAGACCCGACGAGGAGAGATGAGGAAAGCAACTGAAAAAGTTTCAGCCTGGAGAAGAAAAAAAGGAGAAATTTAATAAAAGTGAGTCTTATGTCTAACAAGTTGGAAAGGTAGCAGCTTTTCTTAATCTTTAATAAAAAGCAAACTAGAATTTATGTCACAACATGAAGTATAAGATAAGAGACAACTTTTAATCTGGTTATAGATGCAGATATCATTAAAGACAACTGGAGGACTTTAAAAAGAGTTTTTCTTTCTCTTCAATAGTTCCTCCTAAATTATGTATCATTTAACATATTTTTTAAATTAATCTATTTTTAAAGAAAGGGAAAGGGAGGGAGGAGGAGAGGTAGAGAAACATCAATGTGTGGTTGCCTCTCATGCACCCCCCACTAGGGACCCGGCCTGCAACCCAGGCATGTGCCCTGATTGGGAATTGAACTGATGACCCTTTGGTTCACAGGCCAGCACACAATCTACTGAGCCATACCAGCCAGGGCTCATATAACATATTTTTAAAATTTGAGAAGAATCTCATCAAAGGCACCAGTACCTCCTTCATTCAACATTCACCAAATAGTGACTGTGGCTATGTCTACACATTCAACCCTTTAGTGGGAAAAGGTAGTGTGCTGTGCCCAGAGAAATTCACCACCAAGTTTCTGCTGTGGGGTATGGCTGAAGTGCAGAGTAGTGTGGACTGCATGGTGGTGAAGAGTGTGCACTCAGAAATCACACTGCCTGCTTACAGTGTCAGTTCTGCCCCTTGTTATTAGCTGTGAACCTGATGAGTAACTTAAGAACTCTGTAAAGTATGGGTACCAATCAAACCTGTTACTCTTAGCACAGTGGCAAGCACATTTTAAGCTTTCAAGAAATGTTGTATTTTGTGGCAGAGCCTACTCTATTCTTCTTCCTCATAGACACACAGCTAGAAGTCCCAGAGCAATTTTTGTGGTTTAGCAGAGTTTCGTTGACTAAGATCTGAGCAGTGAGAAGTGGGTGGAAGTGATGTATGATAGTAGGCATGGACCAGTGAGCCTTCCTGCAATTTTTCTTTCGTGTCATTTCCCCTTCTGGCTGGATGTAAATGAGTATGGAGGACCTGAAAGCCAAAAGTTGAAAATTACAGTGCCATAAGAGGAAAAGAGCTAGGGTTTGAATTACTGGTTGGAGAAGAGCTTGTCATTTATCAAGAAAATCTGTTTGGGACTTTTACATGACAGATAAGTAAACCATTCTGCGAGCCACTGGTTACAGCAGCTAGCATCATCATAACTTATCTAGAGAACCATTAAGGACAGTGAATTTGGGGGTAGCTTTTGTGGTCTGGCATAAATTGGTATTTCTTTTTAATGCTCTACAGTGGACAGTGTAACCACTGACCATTTTCCACATGACATCAGTCTTGGTGAAACAGCATGAGGTACCCCATGCAGTAGAGAAAAACATCCCATTCTACAAGCAAATATTTGCCAAATGAATGCACGACCTTCATGGCAATTTTTATAGCAATGAAAGACTATGATTCATTATTTTATGAATAATACACCTGGTTTGTATCACATTAACTTGTATTAAACACTAAATTGAATTAGATAGTATTTCATCCCCTGTGGACTATTTCTCATATACTCTTTTGGTACAGGATATTATTTAACATGAAACAATGTATGTCAGCATTGACAAAGAAGTTGGTATATTAAGCTAAAAATTCCCTTCACTAGCCACCATATTCTCTTTTTTTCTTTTTAGCCACCAAATTCTTGCTTGTTTCAAGTGTCCTCTACTTCTCAAACAATGGCTGAAGATGACAGAATAACTTCCTTTTGATTCTTTTGCCACATGCCTTCTTCATGATCATATGGCAGTCACATGGAAAATGTGGGTCACTTTCTTCAATGCCCTTCTGGGCACTCAAGCAACTTGTACATCATGAGGCTTTTCCAGCTTCAAGCCAGGTTCTGACTTAATGTTCAACATGTGAATCATATGCTGAGAGTCATGCTGGTTTGGGAATCTTTGTCCTAATCTTTTGAAGTCTATCTCTTTCATTAATGTGTCATGCTCTATTTCCTGTCAATGAAAGAGTCTCTTCTAACTTCCTGTGGAACACATTCTTCTAAGACCAATTCAAAGACATTCCTCAATACTCTCTCTTGATGAATAGATGGGTGAATAGATGAATGCTGGTTTTCAGAAGCCTGTACACCTACTCATCAGAACCCTAGAAACCTCAGAACCTTTGTGTGCCTTTGGAGACTGCTACAGGAGTTAAGAGTTTAGACCACACGGCCCACCAAATGATCAACTGTGTTCTCTGACCAATATTCCAAGGAACCATATTGAAAAATGTGTACAGCCCAGGAAAAAGATAACCCATACAGACTATATTCTCATAGATATGGAACAACTGGAAAAAATTAAATAACAGAAGGTCTCATGCAGCATTTGCCTTTTCCATGTAGAAAATCTGATAAATCTAATTTGAAATTTAGTTTAGTTAGGTTTTATCAATATTTTGAGTTTGAGATAATATTTTCATTGAAACTATCACTTTTTCTTCCCTCTAGCATAATCATGGGCATTTTGCCTGTTTTGGGTTGTTTTTTTTTTCTGACCTATAAACATTGTCTGCTTAATGCCATTTGTGACTGGTCTGTGATCAGTTTAGAGATTATGTGCATGGCCTTTCTCAAAAACAGCAGCATTTGAGGTCAGAATAGCAACATTTGTTCATTTGAGCAATAAGCCCAGCCAATTGGCAATGACCCTTGACAATAAAATATTAATATGAAGAAATAGTCTTTTTATTATCTAAGGTCCTTATAGGAGATTCACTGAGAAACATGTTTCCCTCTTTTATTCATTCATACTGTGTGGAATACATTGGATTCCATCTGCTTATAACTCTGTAGGGAGAAATTGTGGTGGCTTTTATCCAGGGAGTCTTGGCAGGCTTCAGCTATACATTGTTACTTAATTAAGGATTTGGCATATAAGTGAAGGTAAGCCTTTTTATGGTGATATTCAGAATGGGCTTCCTAGTAAATGACATAGCCCTCAAAGAATGTTTCTAAAGAGACTGTCATAAAGCTTTTCTGTGGGTAAATATTTCATGTGTAGCCTACTTACTTTATTTCATAGACCAGGTAGAATACCACTCATCTAGGATTTCTTAATCTGGGACTTGGACCTCCAGGATGCAAGGTAGGGGATGTACATGGGGTGGGGAATCTTCATAAGTTCTCTAAGAGCCAGAGAGCTGCATGCTGGTAGTTAGTACCAGTAGCAATAGATTGTAGAAAAATTAATGGAAAGAAGCAGAAATTCTATATCCTCTGGGCCCTCCTCCTTCTTTCTCATTCTGCCAGGATTTTAGAATTGGCTGTAATGATGTGAAGACGATGAGAAGAAAAATGATGCAGAAAGCTACTGACAGAGGCAAAGTTGTAAGAAAAGCTAAGGAGCATTTGAGTAATGAGAGATATGTGAAGTCACAGGGCTGTGCTTACAAGTAAATGGTAAAGATCCTGCCTGTTCAAGAGGCCATCAAGTCAGTCTCTGCTCCATAGTGTACTTCAAAGCACAAGGTTGGGGATCATGAGGGTTCCACTGCTGACCAGCCAGTAGCTGGTTCATTTTACCTAAATTTTTTAAACCTTTGCTTTCCTGGTTCATAGTACAATAAATACTCAGTAAATCTTAGCCATTATTAATTTCCACCTTTCTTCAGATTGTGAACCAAATGGGAAATAGGCATAGGTATCAGAGAACCAAATATCAGCTGACTATAAGTAAAGCTTGTTCAGAGGTTGAAGCTAAGTTTCCAGCTCTTTCTTCTTCAGCTGTGTCTTTGAAATGTACTTAAGCAGAGAGTTACATCTGCAAAGTGGTCACTACCCACCAGCCACATGGACAACTATGGTCTGCCATGAACCTATGGATGATAGACAACCCAGGAGCCCAAGAGAGAGGGCAGTGGGTCAGGTCCTGCCAAGTTTGTTCACCACCTAGAAGCAGAGGTGATAAGAGAAGGCTTGTAGCCAAAAGGTAGGTTCAAGATGAGAGAGAGACACAGAGAGACAAAGACACAGAGATGAGCTATGCATGGAGTGACCACTGAAAGCAAAGCCCTCTCATCTTGTGAATAAACAGGAACACAGGTAGAAGAAGCTCCTGCTGGTGGCAATCTGTTTACTGATTGTTGTTCTCTTTGACCAGAGGGTAACTACCCAATGACCCCTCTTAGCAAAAAGAGCCTTTAATTCTCTTTGAATAGATTCTAAAACCATCAGGAATGGGTGCTCAAAAGGGAGTGAACAGCGGAAACTGTCATTAAGACATTATCCCTTCACACATGTGGCTTTCTTCCTCCCCATCCTTTCCATCTGTCTTAGTTTCCCCCTGGTCTGTCCACATCTCTCTCCCAGTCCCTGTGTTGATACCTAAGCTACTCCTGGAAGGACATGCAGCCATAGGGGAGGTTATGCAGGGAAAGTGGGGGCTACAGAATCTACAGCTTTGAAATGAGCAGGGCTGGAGTCTGTAAAGTGCTTGTTTGAAGTCTGCTCTGAGCTGAGACCCGAGGGTGGAGGACCGGGAGGAGTGCCCAGGGTGAAGGATACAGAGCCCACCACCTGCTTTCCCTTGGAAACTGCCAGAAGTGGGGGTGCTGATAAGGGTCAGAATAATATGGATAGAAAAATACAAGATAATGCTTTACTCTGATAGCATGCCTTCTATCTTTGGACTTCTTATGCAGCAGCTAATTAATCTAGCTAATAAGGGTAGGTGAAGATAACATTTCATGGAGAGAATTCCTTTCCCATCTGTGTTAGGGGCTGAAAAACAGGCTCTTGTGCAGGCAATACTCCCCAAATGTCATCTCACCAAGCCAAAAGGTTGCAGTTCTTCACATCACCCTTTCCACAGGGTTTTAGTTTCTCACTTGGTATTTCTAAGCCCCTACATTTCACTCTAAAGAACTTGCTCGTTTTTCTTTGGTTGATTTTTTTTCCCTTTCAAAACAAAAGGTCCTTCAAGTGACTCACTCACACCAAGAGTAATATTCCCAAGTGCTCTTAGCTCTGAAAAACAGAAAATATTCTAAAATAAAACCCATTGTTAGGCTGCTGAGTGCATCAGTTTGGGATGGGAAATGGGGAAGTGGGAGCAGGCAAGGGATATCTGGACTCCTTTAAAGGACTTCCCATCTGGAAAGGGCAGTGCATAGGGGTGTTTGAAAAACTGTGGGCACAGGAAATATGAATTCTTAAAAAACAAATAAACAAACCAAACAACAAAAGAAAACTGCATTATCATCCACAAGTGATGTGAATGGAATCATATGTGTCTCTGGGTAAACAGAGCTCTGGGCCTGTTCTTTGTGTGCCTTGGGGTTCAGGGAGCCTCCCTTCCCTGAACTCCAAGCAGGAAGCTGTGGGAATTCCCACTGCAGACCTCCCCTCAGTCTCCCGGGGCCACTTTCAGCTTAATCCTCGCCAGGGCTTTCTCCCACCCTGGAAATCTTTCACAACATGCCTGTTAGATCAGCTCTTTCACCAACCTGTAGATGAATAGTGGGCCTCTTGGCTGAGGCTACAATTTCACCAGGGAAAGACTTGAGCCAGAAGCAGGATATAGTTCAGGATGGGGAGGAGCAAAATGATGGGGCATCAGCCACCAGGCTATATTCAGGGAGCCCTGAGATGTCCTCTACAAAGCCAGTCCCCTTATGAGTGTGGTATGTGACTGAAGGGGCTCTTTCTGAGGACATGCTTTCTGCAGTGTTCTCTATTCCCCAGTACAAGCTACCACTAAATTTAAAATGACAACTTACATTTTGGAAAAAAAAGTGAAAAGTTTTAACTTTGGTGCCTGGGCCTGAGGGTCCCATCTTATCACTGCCTTTACTACGGGAATGTTATAATTATAAACCATTAAAGCTAAAAGGCACCTTGGAACCACACAGGCCAACCTTTTCATATCTTAGACAAGGAGCCACAGTCTTACTCTCCAGGACAAGTAGCCATGGCACCCTGACTCTCCCAGGCTTTTCTTTCCCTGGGTCACACCTCTCATTGCAGTTGTTGTTTGCTGTGTTGTTTTATATTCTGTCTGTAATGTTCACAGCATCATAATGGTGCCTGTGGGTCTCTCCTGGTAAAGTGTTAGGTCACTCATATCCTCTGCACACAGCTTGTGCTGAATAAATTTGTCTTGACTGACAGGTGCTACAACCAATAGAAAACTCACCCACTGCCCCCACCAGGCCAGACCTGCCCACTTGGATAACCTTCTCTCCAAAGCTTTCCAAGTGTCCTGTGATGCTCCCCAGATGTTTTATGGAAGGAACCAGGAGAGCGAGCCCTGGGGGGTGTGGGTGGAGGAAGCAAAGCTTGAGGGCGCCAGCCTTGCAAGCTTAAGGCCTCAGAACCATCTTTGCACAGCATTTCCTCAAGCCAAATAAGAGTTTCTGGAATTTAGACACAGGACACAGACTCAGCATCATTGATTGGAGATGGTGTGAGCATAATTCACAGAAAAAAATATTTCAGGGAAAAGAGCATTTGGCAAGTTCCTTGAGTGGTAATCAAGCCAAAAGAAATTAAACATGGGACTCCAGGGCACTTACCAGTAAACAAGAGTCTCTCAGCTTTTCCTTCCAGGACATTCTCTTCTTCTGAATTTTCGGTATGCATTCACCCAGGGCAAGAGATGATCACAGGATAGCCACAGTGAAAGATTTTAGAAGATAGATTGCATAGAATTTAGCCTTTTTTAAATAGCCTTTTAAAAACCTAGGCTATTAATTGCTCACAAAGAATTGAGAGGCTGCAGTGATGTAGCAGAGTCTTGTCCCAGCTGGGGGGTTGTTTCTGAATGGAAAGCTGCCCATAGGCCTGTTGTCAGAACTGGCTGGAGAAGGCACATTCTAAGGAGCCAAAAATCTAGGTCCAGTCAAAAGCCACCCATCTGTCTGTCGAATGGGGGCAACTCACATGTGGGTGCCAACTTCCCTGTGAAATAAATACATCCTCCCTCTCACAAGCCTACTGTGAAGATTGAAGGAGATGGCACATGACATATAGACATGCTTCAAAATTATGAAGCATAAAATAAATGTCAGGCAACAGAATTATATATAACTGGGCCCCTGGTTGAAAAAAAAATTCTGAAAGATATGTTGTCCTTACATGAAAAAATGCTAGACTCCCTTCATGGGTTAGGCTCAGTGAGACATGCACACACACACACACACACCTTAACTCCCTCCCCTAACACACAGAAACCTCTCTAGGCATTTTAGCAAGTAGGACTTAACAGAGAACTTAGGTGTTTACAAAACTATTGGAAGGGCTACGTTCCAGTCTGGACATTCAGGTAGGACTTCAGAAAACTGCCAAAATGACAGAGCAGATAAGCCTCTATCTCTGAGGTTCTCACTGGAGCTCTGCTGCTCACCCATCCCACCCCATTCCACATGGGCTGTGGACACCCAGACACTAGCATGAAAACAGAGCAGGTGGTACTAGCAAACAAATAAAATGTAATCCCAACATATTACTTGCTGTTACACATCTAAATTAGAATGGAAAATGACTCTGCCTCATTTCAGTCTTCCAAATCTCTTACCACAATGGTTTGGTAGATCGTAATTCACACCCAACACCCCAGCAGCAAAACATAATGGGAAATATGGTTTGTAATTCTCCTCTCCAGCTAGGAGGAAGATGAATGGTGGGGAGCAAGCCAATCCCTAGTATCCACTCTTCATCTTCTCAATATTCATACAAACCTTGATCTAGTTGGAGAAATTTGAAAGCAAAAAACATTTCTCAGACTTCCTGAAGCTAAGATTAATTTCTATATTATCAAAGCACTATCAAAGCACTTAGCCTATTATCTAGGCTAAGAAACTCCTACAAATAGTAATTTTTTACTCTTTCTTTTATTAGTCCTCAGAGTAAGTAGATCATGAAGTCCCCCCAGTCCCACATCCCTCTAATCTCCTTCTTCACTGTCCCCTAGGCAAAGTGTGCATGTGTGTGTGTGCTTGCAAGCACATGACTCAGATCCAGGGGCCTGGTGCAGGCTATGGATCCCATTTCAGAATAATGTTTTTACATGCATAAAATTGTAAGATCACAGAGGAAACCAGTTATACATAATTTTTAATTTATGTATTTAATTGTATGTGTTTCTTTATTAGCATGTTAAATAACAAGGTCTTACAGGAGGCCTCACAACAACTGTCATTTTGAAGATATGATGAGTGTGAACATTTCAGGATATTTGCAAAGGCTGAAATGCAATATTTGAACTTAATTCTATTGATGGTAAAAATCACAGGTTCTGTTGCCTATATCTAAGGGGGAAAGAGATGTGAAGTTTCAGATAGAGATTAGTGAAAATCAAGATATACTTCTGCCATCCAAGTACATGAGTTCCCCAAAAGGATGTAGACCCCAGTTAGAAGCCCCTGACTTGTGTGTCATCCCTGTCTGCACAGACAAGGCCAGCTGGCCACCACTGCCCATGTTCTAGCCCTCTCCAGAAGTAAGGGAAGGAAGCCAGGATCAATAGGTTCTTTTTATATGACATGTTGTACATATCACTTCTATTCTCATATAATTAGGCAGAACTTAGCAACATGGCCACACCTAGCTCCCTGAGATGCTAGGAAATAATCACTATCTAGGCAGCCACATGCCCAAGACAAAACTCCCAAAGCTCTATTACTAAGAAAATAAAAAGGAGAATGAATATTGGAGGCTAAGTGGCAGCCTCTACCATACTCTCTCACATCACAGAAGTACAAATGATGACAAACTCAAATTAGCTGAACTCCTTTGCAAGGATGTAAGGCAATTTGCTTTCTTTGTTCAGAAAATATGTGCTGGTAGTGTTTCTCAATTATTCTTTAATCATACTATTTATTGAAATAGATATCTGTGACTCCAGAAGCTGAAGAATAAAGCTCTATTGTGGATTCATGAGAATCTAGCAATGGCCTAATTAGGTTTTACAGTCAATTGACCTGCCTCTGAGAAAGCTAGGAAAATACTGCTCACTATGACTTTGTCACCAAAATCTTCACCCATACTATCTGTAGTGATTTTTTACATTGTAGCTGGTGGCAGAGTTTTCAAACTCTTCAATTCCTCCAGGGGATGAATGACATTTACATGGAGTGTTGAAGCTACCAGAGCAAAGTTGTGAAGCTCTTGAGGAAATTATCCATCTCCCTTTACCCCTTCCCACATGTTGTTCAGAAATAGATACGTGCTGGATCACTGCATGTGGCAGACAACTTCATGTTTTGGACTACTCAGTTTTGACATGACATGGATCTATCTGGGCCACTGAAAATGGCCCCTTTGTGGGGGAAGCCTATGGAGTTAAAGCTTAAGTCAAGTTCCAAAGCTACTTTTTATAGGAAACAAAAACTTTAGGAAGATGAAATACAGACCATATTTTTAAAGTAATAAAGTCATTCAGCATGGAAGTATGAGATTAGCAGTAAAAATCAGAGTTGGATAGCTATGCTCACAACTCCCTTCTCTCTATCTTTTCCCTTTCTTTCCTCTCCTCTGTGAAAAGAAGAAAATAGTAGAGCTAGCCAGATTTTGTGAGATGCAGCATGCATGCAGCAATGTCATAAAAGATCCTGCAAGAGCTAAAATATCTGAAAAGCAATTCAAACACCATTGGCTTAACAGGAACAAACTGAATTGTTTTTATGAACAAATCTAAATCATACCAGATACTTCAGGACTGGTTTTGAAAAGAGGCCCCAAGACCTTTCTCTCTTACAGAGCTGTATGCCTCTACATGCTCAAGCCCAGCCTGCAGTGGGCATATTCTTGTCTGTGGCTGCCTTTGGTCTCTCCAGAGAGCCCAGCTAGGCTAGAGGCTGGCATTAAATTGTTCCCCAAGTGTTCACCTGACACATTTTCCTCTTTTGTCCTCTGCAAAAAAAAATGCACATCTTAACTTCTACATTTACCTCAGCTGGCTTGGTGGATTCAAACTGTGGCAACTGGGCCAGGTGAGTACTTGTTTGTAAAATGAGCTCCCCATCATACAAAACCCACATGGGTGCAGCCTGGCTGTGCTCTCAGATCCCTGGTTCAGGGCCTTTGTGGGCCCTGGCAAGGTCCAGGAACAAAAGCAACAAATAGAAGATAGGCCACAACATGTGGGCCAGGGCAGTACCATGGCTTTCAGGAATGATCCAATACAGTCTGGGAGAGGAGGAGCAAAGGGAATGCAAGGAAGGGGTCTACTCAGAAAGACTAAAGGTGCAGACACAGGAAAATGTCTTATTTTCTCTGAGAACCTTGGGAAGATCTGGAGAAAATTTTATTTCAAAGCCTGACACCAGAGTAGAGGCATGGTTTTCAGTTCACATAGTAATGAGCATGGGGTTGAAACATTCCTCATGAAGTCCTAGCAGCGACGACATAACTCATCTCACCTGGCCTCATTGGGAGATCAAATGACCGGAAGTGCTCCCCTTGCACCTCGGGTGTCCGTCTGGCAGCCAGGTCTCATGAACTTCTTCACAGAGTCATCATTCTTTCCAGAGCATACCCGACTCTGCGTGCTGTGTGGAAACAGCCTGCTTACAAAACAATCTGACCATTGCCAGATGTGGGCAGCTGGCCAGCTTTTACATAATTCAGGCTTTTCTTTGCTCAAGATGGTACAATTTAAAGAAGTCTTAGAAGTTGTGTTTTAATCTCCCATCCCTGCCCCCATGTCCCTTCATACTTTTCTTCATCTCAGCAGCAAAGTCTCTCACCCAAACACATGGTGGCACTTTATTGTGTGTGCTCTACATCAGCACATATGGCTGGAAGGCACAAGACCAGGCATTTCCCTTATGCTTGCTCAAAATTAAAATAAAAATAACTGGGAGGATCTCCTGTTGCCCAGGCTTTGCCCCCTACCCCACCATGCCAGCTCTAAAATACCTAGTTGAGAAGCTCAGTGCTCAGAAAGGTGAATGGGAGGATTCAAAGTCCAGCAAGGTGGAAGCAGATCAATTTTATTCCTGTCATCAGAAGTAATCTTTTATAATTTAAAGTTACTCTTCTCATGCAAGAATATTAAAGCACTGCACAAAGCCCTGTTAAATGAGCACTGACAAATTTATATTTGAAAGTCAGTGCTGAATTGAGTCTTTCCCACTGATCAAGTATGGTGATGGGTTCTGAGAATTTTAATTCCCATTTCATTTCTTCATTCTAATGAGTCAGTCACATTGCTTTCCATGAGGTTTCAAATCATGCCTGCTATTGTCATCTGGGCTTCATCTGAAAGATTGTAGGGCAATGGAAACCACCACTTGGCTCTGAGGCAGTCACATGTATTAGAGCACATATGTGGAAGGATCTTTTGGGATGACAAATTCCTTCTCTCTCTCTCTCTCTCTCTCTCTCACACACACACACACACACACACACACACACACACACACACCAGCTGGCTCAGCCTTTTCCAGTTAAAAACCCAAATGATGTTTCAACTTTCTTTCCTTGTTGACTTCCTCCACTGAAAGTAGCCCACAGAATTTGCTACTCATACATGGCAGACAAAGTGTGCAGAATTCCTTTGTGTCACATTGTGTTGGAAAAGAGAGGCTTGAAAATGTGAATACAATGCCTGTATTTACCTAGCAATCTCCAGGCATCTTACCCTGGCCATGGGTTTTCCTTTGAGTTGTTTTACCAGTGATAAATAATTGGGCTGATAAGTAAATATGACTGTTTCCCTCAGTTTAGCCAACATTAAAACCAGTTCTTTATCTTTTTTTTTCAAAACCCACACACATTTTAGGGGGCTGAAAATTTTTCTAAAAAGGCTTTCTTTTGGCCTGTGTTTTGGAGTGCATGTATCTAAACATCTGTAGCTCTAACAGGCCTAGAAGCTGGATGAACAAAGCTACTCTCTGGGGCTTGTGGACTGGCCAGCAGCAGGAAGGCTGAGAACCATTCTCAAAATGTGTCTTAAAGCTTGATTTTACAGACCAGTTTCAGACCATGTGCAATAGGGTGTGTTTAAATCTCATGTAATTCCATCACTGGTGTCAATCAAGCCCAGAAAACAAAGGAAAAGGGAGGGGGAAATTATCTTATCCAGAAGCCTGTTCATAGACCAGACTTGAGAGCTTTGATTGCCACATTGAAAAAACAAAATGGCCATTCCTTGATGAGAAAACCATTTCCTAGCTCAAAGTTGAACTGTTTACAGATTGAGACAATATAGGACCTGTAACCACAAGCAGACAGTATGATAGGCCATTTCACATGCTATCTCATTACCCCTAGGGCAGCCCAGGGAAATGGGTGTGGTTATTTCCCATCTATAGATGGATGAAAGAACACAAGGTGGAGGGTGACTAAGATCAGTCACCTCCTGTAGCAGTTAGGTATATATGTCGTCCTTCACATACCGAGCCCCCACAGTTAGGGGACCTGCTTTCCGACCCCACCTTTTGCCTCTCCAAAGTCATTTTTCAGGGAAGTATTAGGGAAATTCCAAATGTCTCCAAATGTGGTGACTAAAATTTCTCCATGATTTCTTCTTATATCCACCCAGGAAAGAGTTCAGTCTTGATTCCATGGATGATGCCTGACTTAATCCTGAGTTAACCTGGAGGAAGGCTAAAATACAACACCTTGAAAGAAAACTTGGAATTCCTTTTCCAACAGAAGTAGAATTTGAATGAAGAAACTTAAACCTCTATAAGATCATCTTGGGAGAATGGTGTGCAGAAAAGAGTTGAGCCCTTGCTCACCACCTACTAATGCTGCCCTCTGAGCTTCAGTCCTCTCATGTATACAACAGAGGTGATGTCAGCCTTGAAAGCGGTTCAACTGTGAGGCTTAAGGAGATATCCTTAAAGTTCGTACAGTTCCTGGTTCATGCTGAACAATCAATAAGTGGTGACTTTTATCATTATTTTTTTTTTAATTTGGAGGCAGCAATTTGTTATGGTTACTTAAATTTGGGGGTTAAATTTGTTTTAACCAGAAAATACTCGTTGTTTTCATCCTTCATGTGGAAGATGTTTCCGAAATGTATGCATGCACTTAACTTCCTGCCACAGAACTGAACACAATTGAATTTTTCTGTGATGATTAAGGATCTTGCAGTGCCCTGGGCAATCTTTCTGAGAGCAAAGCCTCCTCACTGTTCAGCACTTAGATGCAGATGTGAAAAGTCACGCAGACCCAAGGATGGGCATTACCCTGACAAGTTAGTCAGTTGTTTGTTTTCAGTATATCTCTGATATCGAGCACTTTAGTAGGGTTTGCCTTTTACTTATCAAAGTAGATTGAAAACTATGTGTAGGGGTTGGCTGCGTTCCCAGTGGAAGGTTGGCTTCTAGTTAATCCAAGTTTTGTTTATTCTTTATTCTTCATTTATGATGCACATTTGTCTTCCCCAAGTGAAGGGAAAGTCGCTTCAATGGCAAAAGCCCAATTTCAGCTGAATCCAAGACCAGGCTGGGCCTTTATAATCAAACTGAAGCCAGACCCCCTTAAAGTCATCAGTCTCTCCAAATTTATGTGTAATACTGAGTACTTCCTAAGGAAAAGGGAAATGGAGAAGTGGGAGGTGGGAAATCGGCCCATGTTTTTCTTATTAAGTCCTTATGAGGATTTAAATGGTATCAGTCACAAATTTTAGTAAAGCAGAGATGCATTTACTTTGGCCCAAGGCAATTAGGTTCTGAGTTTAAACACTGAGAGAAGGAGTCATGGTTTGACTCAGGATGAGACAGCAGCCATTGTGTGTCCCATGCTCAGGAAAAACTCTGTGACAGCTTCCTCTGGGCCTTGAATACCAATAGTTTTTACCAAACAACAGTCTGATGAGTTAAGTGTAAATGAGTCAGAAACATACGGATTGCATTTCCCTGAGAAAACAGATCATTTTAAAAATGAAGGGGCAAAGTGCTTGGGAAAATGCATTATGGGTTTTGTCAAGGCCAAAAAAGATGTAAACTACTTCAGATATTCTCTATATGCCAAATGAGCAAGCATTGTGAGGCAAGCGCTCTACATGGATGTATATATGTCCTATAAACATCTCAGTTTGGGAACCTCACCAAGATGATATACCTTCCTGTATTATCTCAGGCCAGGAAAGGGATTTTTGCAAAAAGCCAAAAAGAATACACACAGACAAGATGCTGACGATTATCAAACAGGAAAATTAGAATTTAACTACTCACTGTCTTCTGTGAGAAGTACATTCGTACTCAACCCCCCACCACACACACTTTATTTAACATTCTGAGTTGAAAAATATCAAGTGGGAGAATCAAAGCAAAGGTTTTGCTGTGTGATTTTGCCTGGCAAATCAACAAGCAAACAAACATGTTTAAAATTGAGAGGCTGTACATGGATTCTGTTTTAATCAGGCCAAATTTTACAATCTTTCTAAAGATTGTTGTTAAAATGGATGAAAGAAAACCCTAAAGAGGTGCTCTTCACAGCCAGATTGCCAGTGGTAAAGTGCCAGCAGAACTCCATGAAGCCCACTGCTCACCATTCCCCCTACCACCCACCCCAGGCCATTCACCATATCCAGACCAGACCCCAACAAGCAAGGAAAGGCTTACTCTTAACCTAAAAAGACTTTATTGGGATAGGCCCTTCATTGTCTTCTCAACAATGAATTATCTACAACATCATACTTAGGGCTTGGTAGAGAGAATTCTACAGGATGAGGGATTCTGGAAAACAAACTGGTTATGCAGATAAACTACATGCTCATTTAGTTTGCCTTTCAGCTACCCTAAGTCCTCCTAACCCAGCCAGGATAGGGTTATTTATAATTGTGTTGATTCCCCCCACAAAGTGTAATCTCTTCTTCTCCTTCTTCCTCCTTCTCCACCTTCTCCACCTTCTCCACCTTCTCCTGCCCCCTCCCCTCCCCCCCTCCCCCTCCCTCCCTCCCCTCCTCCTCCTCCTCCTCCTCCTCCTCCTCCTCCTCCTCCTCCTCCTCCTCCTCCTCTCTTCTTCTTCTTCTTCTTCTTCTTCTTCTTCTTCTTCTTCTTCTTCTTCTTCTTCTTCTTCTTCTTCTTCTTTCCCTATTTCTCACCCTCTCACTCTCTCAGTAGTCCCTCTTGGTCTTTTATTTTTTCCCTGAGTATTTCTTCCTCTATTTCCATTCTCCCTCAGTCTTATCTCTGTCTTTGTCTGCTTCTGTCCCTGTCACTTTCTCACTCTTGAGAAATCCTTGAGAAAATAAGGGCCATACCCATCCACCCCTACATTTAGGTAGAACCACCTCCATAGGAGCTGGTTGCTTCTCCAAATTTCAGTTGCAGAAAAGAGATGCTTCTTGTTTCTTCCTGATGGCTTATTCTTCATTTGGAGGAATCTGAATTAGTATAACACACATGCCTCTCTCAACTTCCACACTGCTCCTCCCAACAAGAAAAGAATGGCCTAATGGGGAAGAATATGTGGAGCCAGCCCTTCTTTTTCTCTCCCCTTGAGAAGTGTGCTCTGTCGTTTCTTCATGCAGTGCTGCCTGAGTCAGAAGGCCACATCCATCTTTTTCCAGCTCATACAAGGACATGCTACTTAGCCCTTAGAATCAGCTTTATTGAAAACAAAGGGATCTTTTAGTTCTCTATCAACAGACTCTCACATCTCTTCTCAATTGGATCAAAAATTGGGTGGGAACAAAATTGGCATTCATTAGACCCCTTCAAAGAAAATAGTAGAGCTATTCCTCCAAAGTGCTGCTGAATGGGTCTCCACACCAGTTTGCTACCTATCTTCACTTTACAAGTTTCCCTTTTCTTTACTATGGCAGCCACCACTTTTGTTCCAATACCCAGTTACCTTCTGCTCCCAGCACACAAGAAGTTTATAAGTCCCCACATACTTGAAATTAGACCTTGACCTTGAATCGTCTGATAAAATGTGACATGGGGATAACTGCTCTAGAAAGTCAACCAGACTGTAGGGGAATTGCCATGCATGAAAAATAAACCTTTAGGTTTGAAGACCTTGAAATCAGTGGGCTATTTGTTTGTTTTTTATCACAGCATAACCTACCCCATCCTGACTGATACATATTCCTTGTCTTGTCTCATTCAGTCCAAGATTTCTGTATCTCAACCCTGTTTTCATCTTTTTACTCACACATTTCTATTTACTACCCTTTTCTTCCTCTGCTCATCTAGTTCACCCGCATCTTTTTCTTTCTCCTTTATCATAGACATAAATTTGTGTGTATGTATGTATGTGTGTAAGTAGGTATGCATTTATTTTCAGAGAAAGGGAGGGAGAAAGAGAGGGAGAGAAACATGAATGTGTGGTTGCCTTTCTCATGCCCCCAACTGGGGACCTGGTCCACAATCCAGGCCTGTGCCCTGATGGGGAATTGAACCAGTGGCCCTTTGGTTTGCAGGCCAGCACTCAATCCACTGAGCCACACAAGCCAGGGCTGAATTTGTATTTGTACCTAACATAAATAATTGATTTTTTATTTTCAGCAACAACAGAGCATAATTTGAAGAAGAGAATATTCAATACAGATATAAGGGAAATACTTTAAGTCCAATGGTCACAATACTTTAGGTCTAGAATGAAAGACAGAGAAGGATTGCGTAGTATTTGCTCATCTCAGGAATCACAAAAGAAGGGGTGTTTCCAAAACCTTAATAAGTCTGAAATAGAACTCCATGGGAGAGAAGAATGGACAGACTTCTTGGGCAAACTGGAAAAAACTACCAAACTCCCCATAACCTTGAAATATTAAATCTCTCAACATGTAAGAAAAGAAACAAGAGGAGAGCAGAGTGGCACCTCAGAAATCATTTTGAAATTCAGTTCTTCCTGATGAAAACTGTATAGTTCAGAGAGAGGCAAGTGAGAACTTTCAGGGGCTGGGGAGATAGCGCTCCAACCTCTCAATGCAATAACCTTAAATTCCTAGGAGGACACAAACCACATGTTGATGTTGTGTATACATTCTGAAAATCATCTGAGGGTAAGTGTTTAATTATACTTGGCATGGTTACACCTTTTTATTCTCAAGACAGGAAATCCCCCAACTATTAACTGCATTCGACCTTGACAGACCGAATGGGAGCCTTTCTGGCTGCCCTTCCCAGGACAGTCGGAGACAACTTCATTTCTAGGGCAACAGTAGCACCTGAACCAAAAAGCCTTATTGTGTGATTCCCTGTGGTTAGAGGCCAGGTGGACACCCCTTTCAACACCCTCAATTGCAGTAAATAAAAGAATTAAACTCGTTCCAGCCCAAGTCCCACAGCATGTGTCTGGGAGAGTTTAAGGCAACTTGGTAAATGAGGCCGACTACCCCAGGTTTTCTCTCAGACATTCTGAAATTCTCATCTAGGGTAACACTGTGGTCTCTGACTAAAAGGCAGGGGTAGCAATTACGGGGTCAACTGCTGGCAGAACTGAAGTAGCTAGAACACCTGTCCCAACTTCTTTTTATCACATGCTTCCTATAGATGACCCAATATCTTATACACTCCTTTTAGGTTTATTAAATATCAAAACAAACTTAATAGCTAAAAGCCCATTTGAGTTGTTGAACACTATATGCTATACTTCTTAAGAACCTCTGTGTAGTGTTTGTAACCCTTTTTTCATTAGTGGTTTTCACATCATCTGCTTTCAACATCTATCCATCTATACTATATCCATCTATTCACTCAGTAACTATTTATCAAGTACCTATCGCCCGCTAAGCTGGGTACAAGGTGTTAGAGAGATAAAGTACAATAGGTCATGATCTTTGCTCTAGAGGAAACAGAAACCATTTTCATAGACTGTAGCAAGTTTTATGGTGAATGTGTGTGCTGGGTAAGAGTCAAGATCCACACCTGTTCCAAAGGCAGTGAGGCAGGTTGTCAGGGAAGATTTCCTCAAAGAATTAAAGTGTTATTGCACTCTCACACTCTCCACTTCCTACCCAAACCTACTCACCAGGCCTTTTTTCAGATGAAAATAAGTCATGAAGTTTCACAAAATCATCAAAATATTAAGCATCTATTATTTAGTCCAGTTTCCCCTAAATTTACAATGCAGAAATTTGAGGTTTATAAAGAGCAGCCACTTGCCCACAGTTATACCATGAAGAGGGACAGATTTCTCTCTACAAAGCATTAACTGGGGTGACTGACTGGAGGTGAAAGATCCACTTGGAAAATGGCTGGCTCCCATGCTTGCCATGGGCTAGTAGCCCAGCATCTGTGTGTGTGGGCCTCTCCACAGGCCTTCTAAGGTTTCCTCACAGTGTGGCAGCTGAGTTCCAAAGGCAAGTCTTCTAAGAGAAGAAAGTGGAAGCTGCCAATTTCTTAAGTCCTGGTCCTAGAAACTGGCTCACATTACTTCTGCCAAATTCTAGGTAGAAGCCCCCCTTTACCTGAAGGCTTTGATGTAGGTAAAGGGAAGAGAGCAGAAGAAGGTGGGGTTTTTCCAGTTAATGACCTTATCCTCACAGCCATGGTGCCCACACTTTGCTGAATAACCTGAGGCCCTTCATAAAAATATAGATTCCCAGCACAGCCACAGATAGATTAAATCACATTTCCCAGAGGTGACCAGGAAGCTATTTTTAAGTCCCCAGGTCATCACCTGGGGACTTAAAAGCAGCTCAGCAGCCAACCCATTTGCAAATTCAGCCTTGCTCTCAACATCTCTGTCATTTGCTTGCATTAGAGCCCTGAATGTTTTTATAGATGCTTTGAAATGATAACATTGAGGTCCATCCTTCTCCCTTCCCCAATTATAGATTCCACTTTGGCTGTGAAAATAGTCTTAAGATAGAGAACTGAGGGAAATGTATGACTGTTTCTGGTCCAAAAGCACTGCACTGGGAAATATGAAGACAATCAAGGCTGAAATGAGAGCCCAGAGGAGGGAGACAGTGAGGCCTGGCTCACTTTTGGGCTCCAGTGTAATTATTTTGAAATCCATTCATGTTGCTGCACGAATCAAATATTCATTCCTTTCTATTGCTGATGGTATTCTATTGTTTATTCATTTACCTGTGGGTGGTGTTAAGGAAATAAAGAAATCAGGCCATGAAAAAGACCCCTCCATACCCATAGAAGAATAGAAAACACCCTTGATAATATATTGAGTATTACATACATGTAAGGCAGCCCCCAAATGACTACAAAGTTAAGAAAAAATATGATATATTCTATGCAGAAAAGGAGAAGAAAGAACAGCAAATTTCTCTTATCTTCCAGAGACTAAACAACTTCTCCTCACCACATTTCCTGTGAGAGAGCCTGGAGCTAATTCCAAGGTCTATTTGGCTGGCCTTGGAGAAAAAAAATAATACCTTCACATTGTAACACTGGAGACCAGACCCCTCCCTAAAGAGATGTACCCCTATGCCAAACAGAGCAAGGACTGAGGTTCACTGTGATAACCCTGTGAATAACTAGAACTAATATCAGGAGGCCCTAAAGTGGAGTCAGAAGAGAGGCAGACTCAGGCTTGCCTTAGAAGTATCTCTTGGAACTGGCATCCCCACTTGTTTTCCTGCCTACACTAACCTCAGAGTTGTGTCACCTGGACTTAACCAATCCTTTTTGAATTAGCTACCCTGTCATGGTAAACACCCAATAGGAAAAATTTTCTTTCTTCCAGCTTCTGGTTTTTCCCTTTATAAGCTCCAAATTTGTCTTCCTCAAAGCATACTTTGCGTTGCTACCTGAATCTGTGTCTCCTGAGTTCCAACTCTTTTTGCCCAAATAAATGTTTTTGATTTTTTTACTGCAGTCCAAAATTAACTTTGGTCAACAGCTATGTCTCCAAGAAAACACTCTAAGATGAGAAGAAAGGGAAATGGTCTCTTTGCCCTTCATAAACGAGTAAAACAATTTTCATTTACTCTTACAATGAATGTTTGGGTTTTCTGTTTTTGGTTCTTGCAAACAAAGTTTCTGTGAACATTCACATACTGGACATATGTTTTTGTTTCTTTTGAATAAAGACTTAGGAGTGGAAAAGATGGGCTGGGTCATAGAATAGGTGTATGTCTAACTGTTCAAGGAACTGCCAAAATGTTTTTCAAAGGGATATACCAGTTTACATTTTCACCAGCAGAGTGCAAAAGTTCCAGTTGTTTCACATCTTTGCCCAAACTGGCATGTTCAGTTTTTAAAATTGTAACCAGTCTAATGAATGTGCAGTGGTATTTCCTTGTACGTTTCATTTGTCTTTCCCTGATGTTGAACACCATTTCATGTGCTTGCTAAATATTTGTGTATCTTCTTTTGTAAAGTGTCTAAGTCTTTTGCCAATTTTTCATTGAGTTGTTAGTAATTAATTTATAAGAGTTATTAATATATTCTCTATACAAACCCTTTTTCTGATATTTTCTCCCAGCCTTTTTCCACGTTCTTAATGGTCCCTATGGAAGTTAAAAAAAATAATTTTGATAAAGTCCAATTAATAAAAAGTAAAACTGACCTCAGACTTACGGCTTCCAGAATTGGGAGAAAATACAATTCAATTGGTTTAAGCCACCAAGTTTGTAGCAATTTTTACAGCTGCCCCTGGAAACTAACGCATCCATTATCATGATTTGAGTCCATTCTTTGAATGACCAGTTCAGGGGTTAGGTTGAAACTTGGGAAGATTTATATATAGGATCAGGGGATCCTGTGTCTTTGTTGTCCTTCCTAGGATTATCTGCACCCTCTTTCAACTACAGTGGCTTTTTTTCCTAGTTATTATGGCAAGAAAGATGGAATCTCCATTAAAGTTTTAGGCATTGCATGACTGACCAGTCCTCAAATAGTTGTTTTTTGTGTGTTACCCAGAGTTTTTCATTGTAATTAGTGAATGGAAGTGGGTGGAATTTCTGTCCCACCATGGCCAGCCAAGGCAAAGCCTCTTGTTGTAGGACATGGGAGAGACCCTGCCCAGAATAACCCTTGCATGGTTGTTCAGCTCTATGGCCTGTACTGAAATTCTCAGCCTAGGAAAGGCGGAAAGAAAGTGGGCAAAATGTCATATTCAACTAATATATTTAAGGGGTAATTATAAGCCCTTTGTTATTTCTATCAATATCCAGTGTGCAACATTGATTCTTTTCACAATTGACTAGTGAGGAAAATAGAGCATTCTGGAATAAGGAGGAATGACTGAACTTTAATGACAACTCATCCTGCTCACACCATATGTAACAGGCAGGGTGTTCAGAGCTAAAGACTAAAATAAAGATATAGGATGGTCTCCACCCAAAAGGGGCTTATGATATGAGAACAAACAAGTTCCCATGGAACCCCCTGTAATAAGTGGGATACAGGAAATGGTCTAGAAACAAAGAAGAGAAAGAGATGAATTTTTATGGCATGTTGGGGGGAAAATCCATAGTACAAGTGTTCATATCTCAATGAAGGAGAATCAGGCAGAGTTTTCCAGGGCGAGGGTACCAGGCATGGGGCCAGAGGGATGCAGTCTTGTGTGATGAGAGCCTGGGCTGAGGCAGGAATGCCCACACAAGACCCACCAAATGCCCGGCTGCAAGAGGCAATGGCAGCAGCTCAACTGCAAAGACCCTATGACCTAGTAAGGCCACAGGGTCACAGCAAGTTTCCATTTGAGTTAGGGACTGGATGTGGTTGTTCCAATGATACCTCCTCTTCTTTCCTGTAATGCTGGGACCACAAATGGTAGGGAGTAGCCTCGCTTTATTGTAGGAACAAATAAACACAAATAAAGGGAGGTGTATGTAGGCAAAACTCTGGACCCATTCCCTTCTCTGTCTCTCCCTTCTGTCCTCTCATTTCCTGTTTCCCCAAGTTTTTCAGCCAGATAAGCTGGGGCAAGGATCCTAACATGTGACAAGTCCCTAGAGGAAAATGTTTTTCTGTAACAAAGAGAAAATGATATGTGAGGTGCCCAAGTGCCAACTGGTGTTTCAAAATAACATAAAAACTATTTGCTGGCATCCATCCAGGGCTGAGATAGGCTGTTAGTCTGGGCTAATAAATCACACTTGAGGTAAACCCCCTCTCGGAGCTCTTCTTGGGCCTTCTCAGGCAGCTGTCTCATCAAAAGGATGGGGTAGCCAGCGTGTTTTTAAATATAATAATAGCTCACAATATTCCACTATATGGTCTGAAAAAGAGGTACAAGTGTGACAAATATTCTAGAACTTTAATCTTTTTTTTCCTCCCACCAATCCAAGAGAGTATAATCCTAACAGTAATGGTTTCCAACTGGAATGAGCAGTCCAAGCCCCCAGGGAATGTCAGCTAGCTCAAAGCCATGTCCATCTGGTATGTAAGAAAGTTCAAGAGTAAAAGGTTAGTGTCACATTGTTTCAAGAAGACTGTTGACATATATATTACCTGCAACTCACCTTAGTAAACTATAATAGAACAAGGGAGGCTTCAGGGATAAAAATAAACATTTAAAATTGAAAGGAGTCTCTTTGGAGAGACCAATTTGGAGAGACTTATGAAGAAGTCTATGACTATAGTAAAACTAGGAGGGAGATGTGCTGTGGCTGGCTACAGTGAAGTTCCATTTTGAAAAGGAAACTTTAGGGCCATCATTCCTAGATTCCTGCTATGGACTAAATGTGTCCCCCCACCCAAATGTCTATGCTAAAACCCTACCTCCTAATGTGAAGGTATTTGGAGGTGGGGCCTTTGGGAGGGGATTAGGTCTAGATCAGAGCATTAGGATAGAGCTCTCAAGACGGAATCAGTATCCTTATAAGAGTCATAAGAGAGTGTGCTCCTGTCTTCCCTCTCAGTCATGTGAGTACAAAACAAGCAGTCATCATCTACAACATGAAAGAGGTCCCTCACCAGAACCTAACCATGATGGCATCCCAATCTTGGACTTTCAACCTTCAGAGCTATAGGAAATAAATTTCTGGTGGTTATAAGCCACACAAACTATGGCAGTTGATTATTTAAAAGACAAAAACAAAATTTCAAAAAATGCCTTCACAGCATCTTCTTCACCTTTAGGGCCCTCAGAGGGCCCAAGACATATTCTATAGTAAGAGCCTACAGAACAGCCTGGAAGTCCTTCTTTCTTTCCTTTTCTATCCACAGGTCACCCCACCTCTAGGTTTATCTTTACATTATGTTCTAATGACACTTGGGCAGCCTGGATTTCATCACACCTATTCTATTCCTGCTCTTTTCCCAGCACCACACCCCAACCTGACCCCTCTTTCACCATCACTCAGACCTGGTCCATTAAGGAAAAGAGACATCCGATTGTTCACCCTGCTCAAGCTGAGGTCTGCCCTCCATTGTTTCCCTTCCACCAGCTTTCTTGAACTCTGGCTCTTTGTGAAAGATGCACAGAAGGATATGATAATGGCCCTGTCCTTAACAGCTTCATGGTCAGATGAAGAGAAAGCCACCTGTCTCACCACCTGTAATACAGTTTAACTTCTATATAAAAAAAAAGTATGAAAGAACAAATTTGTTCACAATGCCCAGAAAGGTGGTGAGAGCCAGGAAACTTTCGGAGGTTGGGGGTGAGCTACATTTTGTATAGTGAATAATATTTCACCAGGTAAGAAGAAGGAAAAAGTCATTAAAAACCCCATGGGAGAGGAAGTGACATGGGCAAAGCTCAGGGAATGTCTATTGTTAGGAAGTAGAAACAGCCCAGTCTGATGGAGGTGATGTTCACACAGACTGAGGAATGGTGGATGATGAGAACGAGAGTGATCTGTTGAGCCTGGATCCTGCCTTGTTAAAGTGTTTGATCTCTATCTGTGGGTAACAGGAGCTGCAAAAGGCTTTGAAAACAGGGAGGCGATAAACATTTCTAGTGACAAGGTAGAGAAGTGAGGGATTAGGAGGAAAAAGAGGAGCCCAGACTTTTCCCTCTCCTTCCTTGCCTGTGTCTAATCTGCGTTCAAACAAACAGCTCTCTCCAGTCTGGCACCTCCTCTCTGGGTCTGAAGGAGACTACTCCACCCTTCTTTTCTATGCTTCTGCATCAGCCTCCTCACAGATTCCATCACCCCAGTCTCAATAAACTCCCTAAAACACAAATACTGTAACATCTCTCCCTGACCTGGAAACCTCAGGAACCCAAGTCTATATCACCCTTTTCTGCATCCATATAACCAAGTGGTAACCAGGCATAGCCATCTTAACACAGAGGATTGGGGCCTATGCCATGTCTAGAAAACAGAGATGAATTGACAGGGTACCTGAAGCCAGGAAGCCCAGATCAGAGTAATTAGCCTGTGTGGCAAAGCTGAGAGGCTCATTTGAACTCAGAAATTGATACAGGAACTCCCTGAGATGTGTTATTCAGTCATCACACCTGAAGGTCATAGCGCTACTGTGCCCATAATATAGACCACACTGTTGACACACAGAGACCACAGAACTCCTTTCAGGTCACATCCCTGTAGGTGAAGGGGTAAAGGGGCTGGTACTCAGCTATTCCAAAACCTGACAAGTATTAATTTCTCTAGCATCACTCAAGCATTGATGTAGTCTTCTTTACAGGGTCACGTCAACCAGGGGCAATTCTGGTCTATAGAATTGCATGTCCTCACTGTCTTGCATAGATTAGGCTGCAGAATCATGGAGTAATAATTTTACAGCAACAAGGAATCTAGCTCTGATTTACAAGAAGGTTAAATGACTTATCAGGGTCATATGCGAGTAAGAGCCAGAAGTGACAATAAAATCAGAAGAATCCCATTTCATTCCTAACTGAAAACTTTCCAAGGGTCATCTCCCCTAGGCAGGCGACATTGTGTTTCTTTTTCTTGCTTTTCTAAAGTGACCTCTTTTCTGGTTTCTTCCGGCGTTTTGAAAATAAACTTTAAAAGTCAACAAAACCTCCATCTCTCTACTCAAAAAAATTTTTTTTGGTGGCCTATTTCTGAGACATCACATGATTTCAACTGACTGTGTTCTGATTATCTAAGTTACACATTAAACTTTTAATGGTCCCAAAACTTCTCATGGCAGCTTATAATATACCTTTTACATGAGTATTTTTCACTGATGTAGAATTTCACTATAACATTTGTCTAACAAACATCATTATAAAAGGCATTCCATATCAAAAACTGAAACCTCTTAGCTATTATGAATGCAAAATTATAGGAAAATATTTTATAGCTTTAGTAATATTTAGTGACATTTTTACAGGAAAATCATAAAGCAGAACTACACTAAATTGATGAAAAAGTGTTGAAATATTTATCTACAGCCATTAAAATTGTTTCATTATATCTCAGACCTTGAAAAATTCTGTTTCAGTGGAAGACAATTGATTCTATTGAATATGTAACTCCTAATTTAATTAATGAGTGCTGATAATAACTGATCTATTTATCTTGAAAAGCTAATAAGAAGAATGTCTGTAGGCTCTGTGTGCATATAAGGGCATATACAAATTTCTAGATCCAATCTTAGTTCACAGTTTCTGAAATGGTTTTAATTATTATTTTAAGTTTCTGCAGCTACTTTTTTTGGAGAAAAAGAGATGACATTTTGTGGGACAGTTTTTATCTTCATCCCTGAAACCTTGGCATTTTCCTGAGATTTTCCATGTGCTAAAGGCAAACTCCAGTTGAATGAACTCCACATGATAACCACTCTGCTTGTTTTTTCTCCAAGGTTCTTACAGAGCTTATGATGTTGTATTATAATGATTACTCTGCTAGGAATCACCTGTAACATACTCAAATAAAGGAGTTAGAAATAGGAAATAAAATATAAGTTATAAAATCTCAAGTAGAAAGGTGGAGGAACCAAATAGATTCACCTCTCCAAATATCTGGATTATTTCATGTTTGTTTTGTGTTTTGTATGTGGGTTTGGAGCTCATGTGTGTTTTCTCATGGGTGATATGTGGTTGAACAATGTATCTGAGAATTTGATGATTAGTTCCACTTTAGAGCAAATGCATACACACAAATATATCATATACATTGGCTTTGTATTCTTACCCATTATCTACCCTATGTCATTTGATTGAAGCATTTAAGCCATTTATATTTAAAGTGACTATTGATAGATACATGTTTATTACCATTTTATTTTTTAACTATGTTCCACTGTTATTTCTTTGCTCCTCATACTCTTCTTATTGTTCTTCTAGTTCTTTTCTTCTCCTTCTCCTTCAAGGAAGCCATACAACATTTGTTGCAATACTAGTTTAGTGATAACAAACACCTTTAGCTTTTTCATGTCTGGTAAGTTCTTTTTTTTTAAGATTTTATTTATTTATTTTTAGAGAGGAAAGGGAGGGAGAAAGAGAGAGAGAGAGAAACATCAATGTGCGGTTGCTGGGGGTCATGGCCTGCAACCCAGGCATGTACCCTGACTGGGAATCGAACCTGCGACACTTTGGTTCACAGCCCGCGCTCAGTCCACTGAGCTATGCCAGCCAGGGCGAAGGTTCTTTATTTCAACTTCAATTTTAAAAGATAGCCTTGCCAGGTAAAATAGCCTTAGTTGTAGATCCTTGCTTTTTATCACTTTGAATATTTCATGCCTAACCTTTTTGGCCTGAAATGTTTCTGTTGAGAAATCAGCTGACAGTCTTATGGGAGCTTCCTTGTAGGTAACTACCTGCTTATCTCTTGCAGCTTTTGAGATTCTCTCCTTGGAGAGACCCAAGGTAAGGGTCATCCAAATGGAAGCCACATTAACCTTATCCCAGAACAAATCTGGAATTACAACTAAATTATAGAGAAATCATCCTGAATAACCAACTGAACAATAGCTGGAAGAAGCCTTATAACCAAGGATAAACAGAAAAAAATACCACATAACGATGACTGGTAGGGAGCACACATGAGGTGTGGGTGGGCTGTCTGGGCTCTCACAGGATGCAGATGAAGTTCTGGGGGGATATTTCAACAGCTGGCTGGGGGTTCCCATTAGAAGTGTGGCTCTAGCCCTGGCTGGCGTAGCTCAGTGGATTGAGCGCGGGCTGGGAACCAAAGTGTCCCAGGTTCGATTCCCAGCTAGGGTACATTACTGGGTTGCAGGCCATAACCCCCAGCAACCTCACATTGATGTTTCTCTCTCTCTCCCTCTCTCTCTCTCTCTCCCCCTCCCTCCCCCCCCCCTTCCCTCCCTAAAAATAAATAAATAAAAAAAATCTTTAAAAAAAAAAAAAAAGAAGTGTGGCTCTAAACCCCAACAGCACCAGAACTAGGAAAGGACCCCAGATAACACCCAGCTGTGAAGGGCAGCAGGGTTTCTCTCAGCCAGGAGAAACAGCTAGAGACTCAAAGAGCCTCTTAAAGGGCCAATGCACAAAATTTCATTTGCAGCCACTTACCCTGGGCTTTGGCATATAGAGGGAAGAGTGGGCTAGAGACATATGAGGAGAGTCTGGGGATGGAGGTTCTGGGAAGAGAATTGAAAGAACATCTTCCAGGAACCTGTACTGAGTCATTACCCATATTGCAGAGGCCATTTTTCTGAGGCAGGGTACTCTCCCTCAAGAGGCAACAGACTGAGGGGAAGCAATAGCCCCATCCACAGGAATTACTCTGCCCCACACTATAGTAACTTAATCCAGGCTGTTGAATACAGCTTGAGACTATATCGCTAAATAAGTTTAAAAACTAAGGTGGATCTCTGGGAGCTCTGAAACTTTAGCTGACACTCACCTGGGCCAGGTCCTGATAAAAGCCAGCCTTGGTGTTCAGCCTGGTTCTTTCTTCACACAAACAGGCCCAGTAGAGGGAATCAGTCACAAGCTTGGATCTCTGAAACCTCCAAAAAGGTTGACCAGGGCCAGTCACTAGGAGCATTTGATAAAAGCCTATCCATACCCTTTGCAGATCTACCTAATACATAGAAACAGATACAAAGAACAGCCAAAATGGAAAGACAAAAAAACAGTCCTCAAAAGAAAGAACAAGCAAATTCTGTAGAAGAAGAGCTAGATGAAATGGAGGCAAACAAGTTATCAGACAGAGAGTCCAGAGTAATGATTACAAGGATACTCAACAGCAAGAAAAAGACATAGAAATGATTTTAAAAGGCCATTCAGATATAAAGAATCTAATATCTGAAATAAATAATTCATTGGCAGGAGAAAACACTAGGTTAGATGAGGCAGAGTATCAGATTAGTGATTTGGAAGACAGGTAGGAAAAAAAAACATCAAAACAGAACAGCAGAATGAAAAAAAATTTTAATGAGATAACATTTATTTTGTTCAACATGAAGTATAACAACATCTACATCATAAGAATACCAGAAAGAGAAGAGAGGGATCAAGGCATTGAGAACTTAGTTCAAGAAGTTTACAGGAAGAAGTATAAAGGACACATGGATAAAAACTAGGGGTGGGTGGAAATTGGAGGGAGGGCTTGGTGGGTGGGTTGGGATGGGGGTAAAAGATAGAAAATTGTACTGCAACAACAACTAAAATAAAAAATATTTAAAAAAAGAATAACCAAAAACTTCCCAATACAGTGAAGGAAAAAGACACAGATATCGAGGAAACTCAATGAGTCCCAAACAAGTTGGACACAAAGAGGCCTACACTGAGACACATCATAATTAAAATGGCAAGGCTTAAAGACAAGGAGAGAATCCTAAAAGCCACAAGTGAAAAACAGGAAATTATATAAAAGGGAGCACCAATTACACTGCCATCTATTTCTCAATAGAAATATTTCAGGCCAGAAGAGAATGCCTAGAAATATTAAAGGTGATGAAAAGCAAGGAACTCTGACCAAGGTTACTTTACCCTGCAAGGCTATCATTTAAAATCTAAGTAGAAATATGGAGATTCCCAGACAAGAAAAAGCTAAAGGAGTTTGTGAACACCAAAGCAGTACTGCAACAAATGTTAAATGGCTTGCAAGAAAAAGAAGAAAGAAGAGGAGAGAGAAAGAAAAAAAAAAAGAGGAAAATAGTCTAACAATAAAACAGCATTAAATATGTTTCACCTTAAATGTAAATGGCTTAAATGCTCCAACCAAAAGACAGAGGGTAGCTTAATGGACAAGAAAACAAGACCCATATATATGCTTCTTCCAAGAGACCCACATCAGCTTGAAATTACACACAGACTAAAAGTAAAGGGCTAGAAAAAGGTACATCATGCAAATGGATAGAAAAAAACTTGAGTAGCAGTACTTACATCCAACAAAATAGACTTTAAAACCAAAGCTATATTGAGAGATAAAAATGGACACTACATAATGATAAAGGGAACATTCCAACATGAGGATATAACCCCAGTAAACATTTACACACCCAACATAGGAGCACCTAAATATATAAAGTAAATATTGATGGATATAAAGGAAGAGACTGACAGAAATACAGTCATACTCAGGTATCCTAACACTCCACTGACCTCAATGGATAGATCTTCCAGACAGAAAATCAAAAAGGGGACAGCAGCCTTAAATGACATACTAGATCAAATGAGTTTAACTGATATTTAATTGCTATCTTCAGAGCATTTCACCCCAAAGCAGAATAGTGCAAATAGAATGTTTTCTAGGATAGACCATATGTTAGGACACAAAACAAGTCTCAATAAATTTAAGAAGATTGAAATCATATCAAGCATCTTCTCTGACCATAATGCTATGAAACTAGAAATCAATCACAAGAAGAACACTGAAAAACATGCAAGACACGGAAGCTAAATAACATGTTGTTAAAAAAATGAGTAGGTAAACAATGAGATCAAGGAAAAACATTAAAGGATACATTGAAACAAATTAAAATGAGGACACAACAATCCAAAATCTGTGGGACACAAAAAAAACAATCCTAACAGGGAAATTCATGCATTACAGACCTATCTAAAAAAAAACAAGAAAAAGTTCAAATAAACAATCTAACTCTACATTTAAAGTAACTTGAAAAAGAACAACAAAGCCCAAGTGAGTAGAAGGAAGAAAATAATGAAAAGCAGAGAAGAAATAAACAAATAGAGTCCAAAAATTATAGAAAAGATCAATGAATCCAAAAGCTCTTTCTTTGAAAACATAAATGAAATTGACAAACCTTTAATAAGACTCATTCTTAAGAAAGACAGATGACCAAAATATATAAAATCAGAAATAAAAAAGGAGAGATAACAACTGACATTAAAGAAATAAAAAGGATTGTAAGAAAATATTATAAAAACTATATGCAAACAAACTGGACAACCTGGATGAAATGAATACATTTCTAGAAACATACAGTCTTCCAAAACTAAATCAGGAAGAATCAGAGAATCTGAATAAGCAGATTACACCGAGTGAAATTGAATAGTATTAAAAAAAAAAACTCCCAACAAACAAAACCCCTGTACCAGATAGCTTCACAGAGGAATTTTACCAAATATTCAGGAAAGGGCTAACACCTTTCCTTCTCAAACTGTTTTATAAAATTTAAGAGCGGAGAAAACTCCCAAACTTATTTTATAATTTCAACAATATCCTGATTTCAAAACCAGATAGAGAACTACAAAAAGGGAAAATTGTAGGTCAATGTACCTGATGAATATAGACACAACAAAATATCAGCAAACCAAATACAGCAATGCATCAAAAAGATCATACACCATGATCAAGTGGGATTTATTCCAGGAATTCAAGGTTAGTAAAACATTTGCAAATCAATAAATGTGATTCACCACATAAAAAATTAAAAGTAAAAACCACATGATCATGATCAATAGGTACAGGAAAATAATCTGATAAATCTAGCACCCATTTATAATAAAAACTCTCAGCAAAATGAGAATAGAGGGAACACACCTAAGCATATTAAAGGTCATATATGACAAACCCACTGTCAGCATCATACTCAATGCAGAAAAACTACAAGCATTCCCCTTAAGATCAGTAACAAGACAAAGATGTTCACTTTCACCTCTCTTACTCACATGGTACTAGAAGTCCTAGCTACAGCAATCAGTTAAGAAGAATAAATAAAAGGCATCCAAATTGGAAAGAAAGAAGTAAAAGTCTTTCTTTGCAGATGACATGATACCATACATAGAAAACCCTAAAGACTCCACCAAGAAATTACTATAACTAATAAATTAATTCTGCAATGTAGCAGAGTACAAAATTCCTATCCAGTAATCATTTGCATTTTCTTTTTTTATTTTATTATTATTTTTTAATTTTATTTTAATCATTGTTCAAGTACAGTTTTCTCCCTCTTACTCCCATTCCAGCCCACCCACCCAACCTTCCCCACTTCCCTCCCATTACCACCCTCCCCCTAGTTCTTGTCCATGCATCCTTTAAATTTGTTCCTGTAAACCCTTCCCATTCTCCCCTGAAATTCCCTCTTCTCTCCCCTCTGGTCACTGTCAGTCTGTCCCCTATTTCAGTGTCTTTGGTTATATTTTGCTTGTTTCTTTGTTTTGTTGTTTAGGTTCCTGTTAAAGGTGAGATCATATGGTATTTGTCTTTCACTGCCTGGCTTGTTTCACTTAGCATAATGCTTTCCAGCTCCATCCAAGCTGTTGCAAAGGATAGGAGCTCCTTCTTTCTTTCTGCTGCATAGAATTCCATTGTGTAAATGTGCCATAGTTTTTTGATCCATTCATTTACTGATGGGCATCTAGGTTATGTCCAGCACTTGGCTATTGTAAATTGTGCTGCTATGAACATTGGGGTGCAAAGGTTCTTTTGAATTGGTGTTTTAGTGTTCTTAGGATATAGTCCCAGCAGTGGAATTGCAGGGTCAAAAGGCAGATCCATTTTTAGTTTTCTGAGGAAGTTCCATACTGCTTTCCATAGTGTTTGTACCAGTTTGCAGTCCCACCAACAGTGCACTAGGGTCCCCTTTTCTCCACAACCTTTCCAACACTGTTGTTTGTTGCTGTGTTTATGATGGCCATTCTGACTGGTGTGAAGTGGTATCTCATTGTGGTTTTAATTTGCATCTCTCTGATAGCTAGCGATATTGAACATCATTTCATGTGTCTTTGGATCTTCTGTATGTCCTCCTTGGAGAAGTGTCTGTTCAAGTCCTTTGCCCATTTTTTAATTGGATTGTTTGTCTTCTTAGAGTGCAGTCGTGTAAGTTCTTTATATATTTTGGAGATTAAACCCTTTTCTGAGGTATCATTGGCAAAGGAAGCAGCAACATAAAATGGAATAAAAATAGCCTCTTCAACAAATGGTGTTGGGAGAACTGGACAGCTACGTGCAAAAAGTGAAACTCGCACACCAACTTACACCTTATACAAAAATAAACTCAAGGTGGATAAAAGACTTAAATATAAACCGTGACACCATTAAAGTCCTAGAAGAGAACGTAGGTAGGAAAATCTCAGATATTTCACGCAGAAACTTTTTTACTGACATGTCTCCTAGAGCAAGGGACATAAAGGAAAGAATAAATAAATGGGACCTCATCAAAATAAAAAGCTTTTGCACAGCTAAAGAAAACAGTATCAAAATAAAAAGAGAACCAACTGTATAAGAAAACATATTTGCCAATCATTTGCATTTTTATATGCCAGTAACAACCTATCAGAAAAGGAAATTAAGAAAACAATCTTATTCACAATTGCTTCAGAATAATAAAACATGTACAAATAAACCTAACCAAGGGTGTACAAAACTTATACTCAGCAAATTATAAGACATTGAAGAAAGAAATTTAAGAAGATATAAATAAATGAAGGAATATACTGTGTAAATGGATAGAAAGAATTAACATCATTAAAATGTCCATAGTACCCAAAGCAATCTACAGATTCAATGCAATTCCTATCAAAACCAATGACATATTTCACAGAACTAGAACAAATATTCCAAAAATTTATATGGAACCACAAAAGGCCCCACATAGAAACAGCAATCCGGAAAGAGAACAAAGTTGGAAGAATCAGGCTATCTAATATCAGACTATACTGTAAGGCCATAATAATGGAACATCATGGTACTGGCTTAAAAACAGACATATACATCAATGAAACATAATAGAGAACCCAGAAATAAACCCTCACCTCTATAGTAAATTGATATTTGACAAAGGAAGCAAACACATACAATGGGCTAACGTTAATTTATTCAATAAACAATATTGGGAAAAGTATCATGTGAAAAATAAAATTAGACCACTGATAAGTGGTACTGGGAAAATTGTAGAGATACATGTGAGAAATAAAACTAGACCACCTTCTTACACCATACATAGGAATAAATTCAAAATGGATTAAAGACCTAAATGTTAGACCTGAACCCATAAAAATCATAACAGAAAACATAGGTAGCAAAATCTCAGACATTGTTTGTAGCAACATTTTAGGGGATATTTTCCCAGGCAAAGGAAACAAAAAATAAATAAATAAACAAATGGGGGACTACATGAAATTTAAAAGGTTTTACACAGCAAAGGAAAACATCAACAAAATAAAAAGAGAACTCACAGAATGGGAGAACATATTTGCCAATATATCTGATAAGGAGTTAATATCTACAATTTATAAAGAATTTACAACATTCAACACCAAAATTTTAAAAAAATCCAATACAAAACAGGCAATGACTTGAATAGACACTTCTCTAAAGAGGATATACAGATGGACAATAGACATATGAATATGTGCTCAACATAGCTAATCATCAGAGAAATACAAATTACAAACACAATGAGATATCACACACATGTCAGAATGGCTATCAATAAATTGACAAACAACAAGTGCTGGTGATGATGTGGATAGAGGGGAACCCTTTCGCCCTGTTGGTGAAAATGCAGACTGGTACAGCCACTGTGGAAGCAGTATGGAGATATCTCAAAAATTAAAAAATGGCCCTGGCTGGTGTGGCTCAATGGATTGAGTACCAACCTGCAAACCAAAGGGTCGTTGGCTTGATTCCCAGTCAGGGCACCTGCCTGGGTTACAGACCAGGTCCCTAGTGTGGGGCATACAAGAGGCAACCCCACATTGATGTTTCTCTCCCCCTCTCTCTGTCCCTTCCCCTCTGTCTAAAAATAAAGAAAAGAAAAAATCTTTTAAAACGTTAAAAATGGATCTGCTTTTTGGCTCAGCTATCCTCCTTCTGGGAATATATCCAAAGGAACAAAAAACACTAATTCAAAAGAACATAAGCACCCCAATATTCATTACAGCATTATTTACAAGTACCAAGTTATGGAAGCAGCCTATGTATCCATTAGTAGAGAAGAGAATAAAACAACTATAATACACAGTGGAATACTACTGAAGTGTAAAAAAAAATAAAAATAAAATATTACTCTTTGCAACAGTATGGATGGACCTGAAGAATGTTATGCTAAGTGAAGTATGCCAGTCAGAGAAAAACAAATACCATAAGCAAAATAGAGACAGACTCATAAATAGACAGCAGAATGACAGCTAAGGGGATCAGAGTTTAGAGGTTGATTATAAGGATGCCCAACAGCATAAAAATACGTAAGACCCATAAAAAAGGACCAATCAGAAAAGAAGAATGCATTATCTTCTTTTCTGATTGGTGAGGGGATTGAGCAAAAAAGAAAAAGGACTCATAGACATGGACAGCAGTGGGCAGACTGCAGGGGGAGAAGGTATAAGGACACTTAATGGTAATGGAAAAAATACAATAAAAATTTAAAAAGAAAGATTCCTTGTCTTTAACCTTTGTCTTTTTATTATGATGTGTCTTGGTGTGGGCTCCTTTAGGTCCATCTTATTTCTGACTCACTGCACATCCTGGATTTTTGTATCCTTCTCCTTCACCAGGTTAGAGAAGTTTTCAGTCATTTTTTTCTTGAAATAGTCTCTCAATCCTTTGCTTTCTTTTCTCTGTCTGGTACCCCTATGATGCAGATGTTGTTTTGCTTCATGTTGTCCCAAAGGTCCCTTAAACTATTCTCATTTTTTTTATTCTTTTTTTTTCTTTCGGCTGCTCTGACTGGGTGTTGTTTTTTCTTTTTTTATCTTGTCTTCCAAGTCACTGATTTGATCCTCTGCTTCATCTAGCCTAGTGTTTATTCTTCCCAGTGTATTCTTTTTTAATATATTTTATTGATTATGCTATTACAGTTGTCCCATTTCCCCCTTCACTCCCCTCCACCCTGCACACCCTCTCCCACCCACATTCCCCCCCTTTAGTTCATGTCCATGTGACATACTTATAAGTTCTTTAGCTTCTACATTTCCCATACTATTCTTGCCCTCCCCCTGTCTATTTTCTACCTACCATCTATGCTACTTATTCTCTGTATCTTTTCCTTCTCTCTCCTCTTCCCATTACCCTGTTGCTAACCTTCCATATGATCTCCTTTTCTGTGGTTCTGTTCCTATTCTAGTTGTTTGCTTAGTTTGTTTTGTTTTTGTTTTAGGTGTGGTTGTTAATAATTGTGAGTTTGCTGTCATTTTACTATACATGTTTTTTATCTTCTTTTTCTTAAATAAATCCCTTTAACATTTCATAGAATAAGGGCTTGGTGATGATGAACTCCTTTAATCATACCTTACTAGGAAGCTCTTTATCTTCCCTTCCATTCTAAATGAAAGCTTTGCTGGATAGAGCAATCTTAGATGTAGGTCCTTGCCTTTCATGACTTGGAATACTTATTTCCAGCCCCTTATTGCCTGTAAGGTCCCTTTTGAGAAATCAGCTGACAGTCTGATGGGCATCCCTTTGTAGGTAACTGTCTCCTTATCTCTTGCTGCTTCTAGGATTCTGTCCTTCATTTTAATCTTGGCTAATGTAATTATGATGTGCCTTGGGTGTGTTCCTCCTTGGGTCCAACTTCTTTGGGACTCTCTGAGCTTCCTGGACTTCCTGGAAGTCTATTTCCTTTGCCAGAATGGGGAAGTTCTCCTTTATTATTTGTTCAGATAACTTTTCCACTTGTTGCTCTTCCTCTTTTCCTTCCGGTATTCCTTTAGTTCAGATGTTGGAACATTTAAGGGTTTCCTGGAGGTTCCTAAGCCTCTCCTCATTTTTTTGAATTCTTATTTCTTCATTCTTTTCTGTTTGCTTGTTTCTTTCTTCTTTCTGGTCCACTCCATTGATTTGAGTCCCAGTTTCCTTCCCATCACTATTTGTCCCCTATACATTTTCCTTTATTTCACTTAGCATAGCCTTCATTTTTTCATCTAATTTGCAACCAAATTCAACCAATTCTGTGAGCATCCTGATTACCAGTGTTTTTAACTGTGCATCTGATAGGTTGGCTATCTCGTCATTGCCTAGTTGTATTTTTTCTGGAGCTTTGATCTGTTCTCCCATTTGGGCCATTTTTTTTTCTTTGTCTTGATGTACCTGTTACATAGTGAGGGGCGGAGCCTTAGGTGTTCACCAGGGTGGGGCAACCCAGTCACTGGGTTGTGATGCTGTATATAGGCAAGGGTCCAAGAGGGAACAATGATGCTTGCTACACTCTCTGCTGAATTTTAGTCACTTTCCCCACTTTCCACAAGCAAATTGGCCCTTCTGGTGCTGATTCCTTTGTGGGTAGGTTTGTGTACATTCTAGGACCCTGTGGTTCTCTCCAACAAACTCTCCTGTGAGGCTGGGAGTTTCTCCCAGCACCTCAACCCCCACAGGTGTTTTCAATCAGTGTTTTGCGGATTTATTTCCCTACACTGGGACCCTGGGTTTCAAGGTCTGTCTCGCTCCCCAGTTTTGCCTTGTGAATGTGGGACCACCCAGTCTGCCAGCTGCCTTGTGCACCATGCCCTTCCACAATCCGCTGCCTTGCTGGGTCTGCCTGCTGCTGCCTTGCATGCCCAGGATCCGCCAGTCACCACTTTGCCGTGACTCCTCTCTGCCTAGCCGCCTGACTTTGCCCCTCCTACCGGTCTAGATGAATATGTCTACTTTAACTCCTTGGTCGTTGGATTTCCATACAGATCAATTTTCTGTCAGTACTCGTTTTTTGTTTCTAAATTGTTGTTGTCCTTATTTTGGTTGTGCGAGGAGGCAGAGTGTGTCTACCTACACCTCCTTCTTGGCCAGAAATCAAGTCCAGTGTATTCTTTACTTCAGATATTGCACTCTTCTTTTCTGATTGTTCCTTTTTTATGGATCTTATGTATTTTTATATTGTTGGGCATCCTTATAATCATTACTTTGAACTCTATATCTGATAAAGTGCTTTCCTCCATTTCATTTCATTCTTATCTAGAAATTTCTCTTGTTCTTTCATTTGGGGTCTGTTTCTTTGTCTCCTAATTTTGGCTGCCTCTTTATGTTTGTGTCTAAGTATTAGCTAGATCTGCAAGTACTCTGGTATAGACCCATGTCAGACATTGTCTGTGACTGGCCCCAGCCAACCTGTTTGGAGTTATCAGCAATCCATAGCTTGTGGATCTCTCTATTGGGCCTGTTTGTGTGCACACTGAGGCTGGATTTGACCCACACTGGTCCCCAAGGAAGGTCAGCTAAAGTCCCAAAGCACCCAGATATCCACCTCTGCCTGCAAGCCGCTTGTTTAACTTTGGCTTTTCAGGAGGGCTTAAATAACACTGGTTGTGGCATGATGGATCTCTGCAGGTGGGGACATTGCTTCCTCTCAGGTGGATACGGCATGGAGAGGAGTGGTCTACTCAACAAAAAAGGCTTCTGTAGTAGGGGGAATGCCTCAGTACAGGTACCCTGTCAGCCAACCCTTTAGCTCCCTCTTCAGAGCCAGCAAACCCAGACTCTCCTCATGCAGCTTTAGTACACCCTGCCCTCCTCCTACCAGAGCCCCTGGTAGTGGCTACAAACAAAATTTCATGTGTTGGCCCTTTAACCCTCTAGTGGTCGAGTAGATGACAATAGTCATCCATGCAAAATAATCATCAGCTTTCGTCCAAAGTCCAACTTTGTCACAGAAATTACTTAGATGATCATTAATAAAAAATGTTTAAAAATTGTTTGTTCATTTAAATTCCTACTTTTAAAGTGGATGACCAATGTCATCCATGTGACTTCTCACACTCCATTCAGAAGTGCCACCACTGTAGGGTTAATAGGGTGGCTGTGTATCTAGCCATCTCTTCCTGGCAGACAGAAACCCTGCTGCTTTTCACAGACAAATGTTATGTGGTTGCCTTTGCTTGTTCTGTTGCTCTAAGCTGGGAAGCCCAGCTTGGGGTGTTGACACCACATTTCTCAGGGGGTAGCCCCTTGCAGCTAAGATATCCCTCCAGAACTTCAGCTGCCACCTTTGGGAGCCCAACCAGCCCTCTTGTGCCTCCACACTTCCTACCAATGTGACTTCTTCTCTAAGTCCTTGGTTGTAAGGTTTCTCTCCAGCTAGTCTTCAGTTGGTTATTCAGGATGATTTTTCCATAATTTAGTTGTAATTCTGGTTTTGTCCTGGTAGGAGGTTAGTTTAGCTTTCACCTAATCTGCCAAAATCTTGGATCTCTCAAAACCCGATTTTTACACGTAGATAAAGCCAAAGGGGGATAGAATCGAGGGTGGAAGGTGGAGATATCCAGGGCGGGTGGGAGTGGGGGTAGAAGGGGAAATGGAGACAACTGTACTTAAACAACAATAAAAAAAAAAAGAGCATAAAAAAGACAAGACATAACCCACATGTGGGCAAGGATGTGGATAAAATGGAAACTTTGTGCACTGTTGGTGGGAATGTAAATTGGGAACGCTACTATGAAAAACAGTATGGAGGTTTCTAAAAAAATTAAATATAGAACCACCATATAATCAAAATTTCCACTTCTGGGTATATATTTGAAAGAAATAAAAACACTATGTCAAAGAGAAAAAAACTGATTTTAAAGTTCAATTCTGAAGGGTTGGATCTAAGAAAATTATTGTAATTGAATTGTGTTTTGTCTCTATAAGAATAAACAGTGGCTACTAATCTAGTAAGTTTTGCTTAATCCAGATCTTCATAAATGTTTTAATATGCCTGTAAGCTACCAAACTTTAATTTGAAAGCTATATTTTTAAACACATCAAAATAATAATCTGAAAATAATGGTTTTATATTTTCCAAAATAAGATATACACACATATTTATAATATATATACTATATATGCACGCATATATGTGCATGTGTGTTATATGTATATACATAGACATGTAGAAAATATATAAATTAATATTTCTTCTGTTAATTAGGAAATGATCTTATTACTTGTAGCAAAAGGTACTTTCAATTCTGAATTAAATATATATACTTAGAAAATTATAGAGGACTTGATATGAATCTGCTGCTGATAATGTACTTTGTTCTTGGTTAACTCTAATCATTAATTAACTAATTAATTAATTTCATCCATTCATGTATAACAAATGTCTAAGTTTTCTTAATTAAGTCTTATTTTAGCAAAGCCCTTGTAGATGGTGTTGACACAGACACCTGGATAAAGAAGACCTACCTGACTTTGAAAACTGACATTCTGGGATTCTGAGTACATACATCCTCACTTCTTTACCTGACAGTGGTTGTTATGGTCTCTGGGCTGCTACATGTTAGGAACAGAGGTGAAAGGACAGATTTCAAGAAACCCTGATATCGGGTCTGGAAAAAATTACCCCAAGAGAGGAGGAAAGAAACCATTTCAACATGACAGAACAGGGTGTGCAAAGGGATTCGGTATGAGAAAATGACACTTTGGATAAGTTTTGGCATATAAGGGGGCCTGGGTGCCAATGCTGGAGTGAGGTCTCCCTACCTAGGAGGCTGTGTAGTGATGACTGAAAAAGCACATGTTCCTGTGCTGGCAGCAATTTGTGGAGGCCCAAGGGAAGGAGGATGAGAGGCTCTGAACAGGAACCCCATTACAAGCAGAAGGACAGTAAATACAAACAGAATAGGAAGAGCCCTCTTTATGCTGCCTCTTTCCCAGTTGTTGATTTCATTATTTTAGGTTTTCTCTCTTTTATTCTCTCTCTCTCTCTCTCTCTCTCTCTCTCTCTCTCTCTCTCTCAGTGGGATGGGAAAAAGGTTGAATTGGAGGACCTGGCTCAAGAGGAAAATTATATGTTAATCTGTGAGTCTGGGAAAATTCTAAGTCTTTCTCTCTTCACATCCATTATTTAATTGGGTCTAGAAGTCTGGAAAGTTCCATACTCCAGTTTAATTCTATTAAGAAAAAAGCACAGAGCATACACAATGTTGATATCTGGATTTCAAAATAAACTGTGGATCTGGAGATATTTGGAAACTTTTATTGGCTCCCTACGTAAAATTTTTATGGCTACATCTGATGAATCATTAGAAAAAGCATACATAGTATGCAGAGAGAACTGAAGTACTATGTGTTCAGAATCTCTACCATCATTTTCCTTCCTCTGCAGTATCTTCTTTCAAGTGGCTTCATTAATCAAACTAAAAGACTTTTTTTTTGCTTCTCTGCTGAACCAAGTAAAATGATTGTTGATATGATTATAGCTCCCAAAGGATTTCTCAGACTGAGTCTTTCTAAATCAATATGTATGAAGAAAAAACTGGTTTGTTTGCTTGTTTTTTTAAATTTTATGTGCCTTTGCTTAATGCTGCTTACTTTATTATTGTTGTTTTGTTTATTTCCAAAGAATACTTGGAACCTCGGGGAGGCAGAAACAAAAGAATAAGAATAGAGAAGATACAGTATCGCCTCTTGGGCTCACAACATAGTGATTATTGCTATTTTTAATTAAAGTATAGTTGACATACAATATAATATTAATTCCAGGTATAAAACACAGTGATTCAACATTTCTATACCCTTTGATGTGATCATAACAAGTCTAGTAACCTTCCATAACTGCACAAAGTTATTACAATATTATTGACTATATTTCCTGTGCTGTACATTACATCCCAGCGACTTCTTTATTTTTATAATTGGAAGTTTGTACCTCTTTTCATCTTCACCTTTTTCATCCATCCCCTTTCCCTCTGGCAACCATCATTTTGTTCTCTGTATCTAAGAGTCTGTTTCTGTTTCATTTTGTTTTATTTGTTTTGGTTTTTGTTTTTTTAGTTTCCATATATAAGTGAGTCACAGAGTATCTGTCTTTGTCTGGGTTATTTCACTTAATACAATGTAACATGGTGATTATGTCTTAATGAAGCATGCTCATGGACTGAGAATTGGTCACTTGGGTTGAAATCTTCTTAATAGACTATCAATGGTTTACAACAGTTTGGAATAATAGGAAGGTCCCTTGAAATTCTAATGCACTTGTTGAGTCAATTAGTACCTGTTGTTTCATTTGCCACTGTTGGAATCCATCACATTCCCCCACCCCTGCCATATCTCCACAGCAAAGACACAAAACTGGCAACACACAGCATCAAATATTCTGACCCCTGAGACTTCTAGATATCTTCATTGCCCTCAATAAGCAAAAGGCAAATATGTCTGGGGACAAAATGTGAAAGGTGTCTAGAGTCAGTCCACACTGGCATTCATTCATTCCTGTAAATAACAAACGTGTAAGGAATACCTGCAGTTTGCCTTGTATCCAGGTGGTGGGAGGTGAAGATGAATGAAGCATATGTGTGTGCTTTTAGTAGTAACTTTGTAGAAGACACAAAGGGATCCAGCCATCAAGGAGGTGGGAAATAAATGTGGAAGTTGCCTGGGGAGGCAGAGGCTAACTCTGCCAGAAGAGTATTGAACCATAACAAAAAAGGCAATGGGTTTTTTTTTTAATCCTTTAAATTCAAGACTGTATGAGCAACCAACTGGAAAGCTCAGGATAAGCCTTCTTTCTGCTACCCACCCAGGCAGAATTAATCCAAAGGTCTTCTCTCAGCACTTTGTTCCTTTCATTAAATAGAGCCCTATAACATTGTAGAATAGGAAGCTAGTTATCTGACTGTATACCCCCATTCCCACCTCACAAGATCAGACTCCTCCTGGTTGGCCTTTAATATCTATTGGTATAAAACGAATGAACAAATAAAGGAGGTCAGTTATCTATTTCCTCTTGAAATTGTTTTAATTCATTTAAGCCAGTTTTTTTCTTCTATCTCCATCCTCACTCCCAATTTGAAGCTCAGAAACGAAGTCTGAGTCTTGTTTTTCTTCATTTCCTAATTGTAATTGATTACAATAAAGCAAGGCACTGAAAGTTATTTAATACATTTTGGCAATTTGATTGACACATGGAATGGGTAAAAATGCTACTCTGTTACCCATTGAATTACAAACAGAAAATGAATATCAAATAGAAGTTTAAAATAAGTATTTGAGATATATGGATATATATTTCTCTAAACCTGCTTATAGTATGCAAGATGAGCTAAATGGAGTCCTTTGAGGAATTAGTTTTTTGAGTTTTTTTCCAAACATTTTTATGTTCCCTTTTCTTTTCATCAAGGCTTTAGTTTCCCACCTTGGGTAAAAGATTAAAGAGCCCTGGTGGTCCTTCTTCTTTCTGTATGTACAGAACAAACAGTAACTCATTGTGTGGCTGACATGTCCAGACAAAATATGAAGAGAGCAAGTGTGTATGTGTGTGTGTGTGTGTGTGTGTGTGCATGTGCGAGTGTGTGGACATGCACACAATCTGTATGTAGTTGTGGGCCAATTCAGGTAATTTTTCTTTCTCCTGCTATAGAAAATGCATATTACTTATATCTTCAAACATTTGCTTCCCAGAAGGCCTAAAGAAAAAGAAACTAAACTCTGCTAAAGACAATATTGGTGGGGTGGTACTGGTGGATACAAATTACCTTTCTTCACTTCATCCTTTGGGAAATATAATTGATAAAAATTGAGATTATTGAAATAGGCAATTTATCCTTATGATTTCTTTTTCCTTTAAATATATTTTATTGATTATGCTATTACAGTTGTCCCATTTCCCCCCCTTATCCCTCTCTACCTGAACCCCCACACACACCCACATTCCTTCCCCCTTAGTTCATGTCCATGGGTCATACATACAAGTTCTTTGGCTTCTACATTTCCTATACCATTCTTTATCTCCCCCTGTCTATTTTCTACCTACTATTTATGCTTCTTATTCCCTGTACCTGTTCCCCCATTCTTTTCCCTCCCCCTCCCCACTGATAACCCTCCATGTGATTTCCATTTCTGTGATTCTGTTAATGTTCTAGTTGTTTGCTTACTTTGTTTTTGTTTTTGTTTTTTTAGGTTTGGTTGTTGATAGTTGTGAGCTTGCTGTCACTTCACCATTCATAGTTTTGATATTGTTCTTTTTCTCAGATAAGTTCCTTTAACATTTCATATAATAAGGGTTCGGTGATGATGAACTCCTTTAACTTGGTCTTATCTGAGAAGCACTTTATCTGCCTTTCCATTCTAAATGAGAGCTTTGCTGGATAGAGTAATCTTGGATGTAGATCCTTGCTTTTTCATGACTTTGAATATTTCTTTCCAGCCCTTTCTTGCCTGTAAGATTTCTTTTGAGAAGTCTTATGGAAACTCCTTTGGAACTATATAAAATAACTCACAATTTAGGGCTTAGTGGTTATTTTCATTACATTTTTGTTTGTTTCTTAATAAGAATATTATTTTGGTAATATTTTGACATTTGTCTTTATGGATACTGGTTTGTATGATCTATCTCAATGATATTGATGATGATAATGATAATGTTCATGTTGATAGTAAGGACCAGGCAAGAAAGGAAGTGCCTTTTACATGGTACTATATTTAAGTATGTAACAGAAGTTGTATTTTTTTCTTTTATTGTTGTTCAAATACAGTTGTCTACATTTTCTGACCACCACTCTCCCCACCCCAGCCATCCCCACTTCCCACCCTTGATCCTACTCCCCTTTGATTTTGTCCATGTGTCCTTTATACATGTTCCTGAAAACCCTTCCCCCTTCCCCCCCCCATTATCCCCTCCCACCTCCCCTCTGGTTACTGTCAATTTGTTCTTAATTTCAATGTATCTGGCTGTATTTTGCTTGCTTATTGTTTTGTTGATTAGTTTCCACTTATAGGTTGTATTTATTTGTTATGTTTTATTATTTATGCTATTACAGTTGTCCCAATTTTGCCCCCTTGGCCTCCCTTGGCCCAGCCCACCCCCCTTCCATAGTCAACCCCCACACCCATTGTCCATGGATCCTTCATATATGTTCTTTGACTAGTCTTTTCACCTTCTTTCAAACACTCCTCATCTCCCTCCTTCACTCTTACAACTGTCAGTCTGTTCCATGATTCCATGCTTCTCATTATATTTTGCTAATTAGTTTATTTTGTTCATTAGATTTCCCTTTTAAGTGAGTTCATGTGGCATTTGTCTGTCACTGACTGGCCTATTTTACTTAGCATATCAGTCTCTAGGTCCATTTATGCAGACACAGGTTTTATTATTCTCCATTTTATGGATGTGGGACTAAAGATCCAAGAAGTTAAATAACTTGTTCAAAGTCACCTAGAAAGCTGGGTTATATGCTGTGCTGTCACTTGTATCACTCTGAAAAAATTCATCCACATTTCATGGTTTCAACTTCTACAAAAATATACTGATGACTTTAGCCTGGATATATCTAAATACTTCAGACTTACAAGGGGGATGGCCTCAACAAATATGATTATATTCTGGAGGGCAGGCCCTTTCTAGTACAGGCTTTTCCCGCTAGGGGAATGTTCTGGGAACCCACCTAGGTCAGTGTATCAACTGGCACTGTTGTGAGACACAGAGTTCCGTTTTTTGAAGACCCTCGACATGTTTGCCCATTTTATGATGGGTGATTTATGAGCACACCTGCCCATATCATGCTGAATTTTCAGTAGTTTTTGACCAAAAACAGCATAACCTCCATATCCCCCCCTCCCTGTTCACCTGATCTTGCCCTGAGAGATCTTTTTTTATTTGTTTGTTTCTCTGGATGAAAAAAAGGGAAATGTTTTGTCAATGTGAAAGAGGTCACACACACACACACACACACACAAACAGCAGAAACACTAAAAGGCATCAAAATTGAAGAGTTCAAAAACTGTTTTGAGCAGTGGAAAAAACACCTAGATAGGTATAGTGCATCAAATGGAGAGTACTTTGAAGGTGAGTAAGTTTAAACATGTAAGAGTGAGTACATAATTTTTATAAATAAATTCTGGTTTGGGGGGACCCCTCTTATATATATCCAAGGATCAACTGGAAAGCTACACTGGCATAGTGTAAAGATTGCAAGTCCAGATCTGAATTTATCATCAACACAACTTCAAAGTTTATCCTACTTCTGTGTTCTCTGTTTGGTTGATGTTTCTACCTTAAACCAGAGGACTAAGATTGTCAGATTTAGAAAAAAATAATAATTTTAAAATACATTTGTTTCAAATATTGCATGGGACTATACTTACACTAAAAAAAATCATTGTTTATCTGAAATGCAAACTTAAGTGGGTGTCTTTTATTTGATCAGGAAATCCCTCCAGACAGCCCACCAGTAAGTGCGGGAATTGTCTTCAAATTCTCCTTCATCCCACTGCTACATCATCAATCAGTTCCAGCTGATGTTACCTTCTGCATACTTCTCAAAAACACCTCTTCTTGTCTGTCTTCATTTCTACAATGGCTGCCCCAATTCAGGTCCTCAATATCTCTAGTATGGACAATCATTTCTGCAGTGTTTTCCCTGTTACACAGCTGACTATACCATACTTTTATTGTAAACTCTTTAGTGACTCCCCAACCCCTACAGCAAGTGTTGCCACCTTTCAAGGCCAGGCAGGTTCACAGTATTCGTGCAGATGGAAAAATATTCACGGAGCATTGGGATGTCTGGCATGCCTTTATTCATGGGTGGGCAAGCCACACACACTGCAAGCTGCATGTCTATCTGCATGTCTTATGTCATGGCTCTTGCTCCCCAGCGTGGCACCCACCGTGGCACCTGTCCCCTTGTGTGTCTCTCATCATCGTTGCCCCAGCAGGGAGTCCCTACCTGTTTAAGTACTAGAGGGGAATAAAGCTGGCAAGATGCCAGAAATTATATAACATAACATAATTCTGTGCATGCGAGCCCACTTCATGTTATGGGAGCAGTTTATCAGACCTAGTCTCAAGGCTGTGAGAACACTACTTATCATGCCCCTCTCAAGGCTATGAGAACACTGCTCCCCTTAGTTACCCAGACACCTGGGTGAAGAAGCCAGACTGCCTCCACTTACCCTACAAGCAGCAACTCTCAACCCTGAGTGCATATCAATCCCCCAGCTTAAAAAACAAACAACAACAACATAATCAGGACCTTTTTAGTGGGGCCTGAACATTAATACTTTAAAACTCTCTCAAATGATTCTAATGTTCAGTCAGAGTGGAACACAGACTTCATGCTATGCAGCTCCCTCCATCACCTGGTTCTGAAAATGCCACCAACCCTTTCCCTTGTTACTCTTCCCTACTCACTCCAGGAGCACTTGTTTTTAGCACTTGAATGGGCTAGTCCTCATCCCCATTCTTTTTTCCTTTGCCTGGAATATTCTCTTCTCTCCTTTTGTCCTCCTTGCTCTAACTTCCCAGGTTTCATTCAGGTTTAAAACTCAGTTTTGGATCATTTCCCCCAAGAAGGCCTCCTTATCATTGACTACACCACCTTCCCTGCTCTGTACCCTTCCACATATTGCTCCACTTCTACACTTGTCACATCTTTAAGAGCATCCACTATGTCTTCACTTATTTTTGTATGTCCAGGACCAAGCATATTTCCTAACCATGTAGTTGGATGGATGGATGGATGGACAAACAAATGAATAAATGCACAAGCAAATGAATGGCATGACAGAGCCCAGAGTCTAACACAGTCTTTTCAAATCCAGAGCCTGTGCTTTTTGATACCATACAGTAAATCCTGTTTTATTTCTTTTAAAAATATATATTTTATTAATTATGCTATTACAGTTGCCCCATTTCCCCCTTCATTCCCCTCTACCCTGCACACCCTCTCCCACCCACATCCCCCCCCTTTAGTTCATGTCCATGTGTCATAAGTTCTTTAGCTTCAACATTCCCCATACTATTCTTGCCCTCCCCCTGTCTATTTTCTACCTACCATCTATGCTACTTATTCTCTGTATCTTTTCCCCCTCTCTCCTCCTCCCACTCCCCTTTTGCTAACCTTCCATGTGATCTCCATTTCTGTGTTTCCGTTCCTGTTCTAGTTGTTTGCTTAGTTTGTTTTGTTTTTGTTTTAGGTGTGGTTGTTAATAATTGTGAGTTTGCTGTCATTTTACTATACATGTTTTTTATCTTCTTTTTCTTAAATAAATCCCTTTAACATTTCATAGAATAAGGGCTTGGTGATGATGAACTCCTTTAACCATACCTTACTAGGAAGCTCTTTATCTTCCCTTCCATTCTAAATGAAAGCTTTGCTGGATAGAGCAATCTTAGATGTAGGTCCTTGCCTTTCATGACTTGGAATACTTCTTTCCAGCCCCTTCTTGCCTGTAAGGTCCCTTTTGAAAAATCAGCTGACAGTGTGATGGGCACTCCTTTGTAGGTGACTGTCTCCTTATCTCTTGCTGCTTCTAGGATTCTGTCCTTCATTTTAATCTTGGGAAATGTAATTATGATGAGCCTTGGTGTGTTCCTCCTTGGGTCCAACTTCTTTGGGACTCACTGAGGTTCCTAGACTTCCTAGAAGTCTATTTCCTTTGCCAGAATGGGGAAGTTCTCCTTTATTATTTGTTCAGATAACTTTTCCACTTGTTGCTCTTCCTCTTCTCCTTCTGGTATTCCTATAGTTCGGATGTTGGAACGTTTAAGGATGTCCTGGAGGTTCCTAAGCCCCTCCTCATCTTTTGAATTCTTATTTCTTCATTCTTTTCTGTTTGCTTGTTTCTTTCTTCTTTCTGGTCCACTCCATTGATTTGAGTCCCAGTTTCCTTCCCATCACTATTGGTTCTCTATGCATTTTCCTTTATTTCATTTAGCATAGCCTTCATTTTTTCATCCAATTTGCAACCAAATTCAACCAATTCTGTGAGCATCCTGATTACCAGTGTTTTGAACTGTGCATCTGATAGGTTGGCTATCTCTTCATCGCTTATTTGTATTTTTTCTGGAGCTGTGATCTGTTCTTCCATTTGGGCCATTTTTTTTTGTCTTGATGCACCTGTTATGCATGAGGTGTGGAGCTTTAGGTGTTCACCAGGGTGGGGCAACCCAGTCACTGGGTTGTGATGCTATTTGTGGGGGTGGGGGCAGGGTGGAGAGGAAACAATGGTGCTTCTCCCACTCTGTCAGATTTCAGTCCCTTATGCTGCTTCCCCCAAAGAAACTGGGCCCTTCTGGTGCTGATTCCTGTGTTGGTGGGCTTGTGTACATTCTAGGACCCTGCAGGTCTCTCCAACAAACTCTCCTGTGAGGCTGGGAGTCTCTCCCTCACCTCAACCCCCCAGGTGTTTTCAATCAGTGTTTTGAGGCTTTATTTCCCAGTGCTGAGACCTTGGGTTGTGAGGTCTGTCTCACTCCCCAGTCTTGCCTGGTTTATCTGCGTGCAAATGTGGGACTGCCTGGTCAGCCAGCCGCCCTGCGCACAGTGCCTCGCTTCACAATCTCTGCCTCACTCGGTCTGCCGGTTGCCACCCCACGCCCAGGGTCTGCCCGCTGCCATCTTGCATGCCTGAGGTGCCTTGCATGCCTTGTGCCACTGCTTTTTGTACCTCAACCCCTCTCAGCCTGGCCGTCCAACTCCACTCCCGCTATGGGTCTGGATGAATGTATCTATTTTAACTCCTTGATTGTCGGACTTCCATACAGCTCAATTTTCTATCAGTTCTGGTTGTTATTTTATTTCTAAATTGTTGTTGTCCTTATTTTGGTTGTGTAAGGAGGTACAGTGTGTCTACTACCTATGCCTCTATCTTGACCAAAAGTTCTCCTGTTTTATTTCTAATAAATTAGAACTCTATATACTCTACGTTTACAGTGTGGAACAGTGATCATATATATGTGGAATGATGGTCTGGAAGCTAGTCCCCAAACACATCAGGCCCCTTCTTGGTTTCACATTTTTACATATGTTCCTCTCAGCCTGAAATGCCCTTCTCTCCACTGCTCTGCCACTCATCCTCCAGTATTCAGCTAAAATATTGTAATCTTGGGAAAGACTTTGAGATCTTTTCCCCTCTCCCAAACCCATCCTACTGTTTCTACAGGATTTTGTGACCACTTCAGCTATAGTACTAATTGCTTGAGGCTGCTTTTGTCTGTCTCCCCACTGAACTAGAAACTCTCTCAGGTCTTGTGTAACTTTTATGCAAAGTACAAGGTGGGTGCTCAGTAGGTTTTTTATTTTAAATTATTATATGCCATAAAATTTTGTTAATGATATTTTATACAATTCTTTGAAAAATTGGTCAGATTATTCCACTCCATGACACTGTTAAATGCCTAAGAATTTATAGTACTTTGATCTTTTTTTTAAAGCAGTTTAACTGGTCAGGATTTTTTTTCTCTCTCCCCAATAAAAGTCGTAAGAATTTAGTAAAAAGAAACCTCTAGAGCTTTCTTTTATCATCCACTACCTGTCTACCTATCACCAGTTGTAATTGGATTGGATGAAGCTGGGAAAACAGCTTTTGTCCTCCACAACAGAATCCCCCAATCCTTTTGCCTTGGTTAATTTCATACAGCCCAGAAAGCATGCAATTGAGACCAGAGCCAGGAAGAAGCAGTGCACACTTCCCTGCTAGTCTTTGATGTGCGGTCTTGGCTCTGTTCCACCTCTGCCCCAGGCGGGAGCCACAGATGGCTGCCATGTGCAAAGGAAAGCATGGGGGAGGGAGCTGGTCCTCCCTGAGCCAAATGTGGATTCCACAACTGAAGTGGAAAATCCACATCCCCAGTCTCATAAGTATATAGTGTGGGCATCACAGCAGTGAGTCAGTCCTGGGTAAACCCTGAAAACTCTGTTTGGATCCTTGGTCTGCACCTGTAGGCAAGTTTGCTGAGTTCCCTCAACTGGGGCCTGCACAAAGCAGTCAACTTGCTCTACCTCAAGTGTTGCTATGAGGACACATGGCTGGGTTATATGGAAAATTCCTACAAGACATAAATCACGGTAAATTTCAGTACCATTCCATTCCTTGTCCTTCCAGCAGGAGTTATGAAAACAATATACAATTAACAAATGCCCCTTCTCAATCAGGACATCCAGAAATCAGCTTCCATCTCGGTAATAACATCTTGCCCCTTGGCATCTAACAGTGATAACACAGCTCAAACCCTAAACAGAGAAGAGTCCCCTTACTTCTCCTTTTGGATTTTTCCAGGAAAGAAATACCCTGAGGAAGTCAGGAAATCTCACTCTCAGAGCACCCTGGTTGCTTCCTTCCCCTCCTCTTTATCCTGCTCATCAGGATGGAGTGATTAACAGCAGCCTGATCAACTGGGGCATAGAGGCAGGTCAGGTCCAGAAGAGAGCAGAGTAAGCAAAGTGAGTGGAAAGGATAGTTAGTGTCTTCCTCCCCTCTCCCCATATTTCAGCTGCTGTACAAGTACTTGGAATACTGGTCCTTTGCAAATCCTCAGGGTCCCAGGAGAGAGTGAAATCCAGGCCTTTCAACACAGGATACTCAAGTTAATCTCTAGGCCTAATCCACTTAGAGCATTGCTTTTAAATCCCATTTGAAGTGACACAGAGTCCAGGACTAAGGCAGATAAGCCCTTCTCACTTGGAGGGGCTCAGCTGCACTCGCACCCCAGTCAACCTTTCCAAGGCTTGTTTGGTTGCAGCATTTGTTATGTTACTTGTTCATGTTGTGGTTTATATTTTAGCTCTGGGGACACAGGCCAAAGAACTGAGTCTCCGTGAGGTAGGGTTCTCTGAGTTTCTTTTCATCACTGGGAACCAGGCCGGCACGAAATGACTGCTAGCAGCCATCACTCTATCAGGAATAGCTCAGAGGTTGCATGAGCAACAGAAGAAACGCTAAATGCTATTGGGGCTGCTCTGGATCATATTCACTGATACGGAGGAAAACAGTCTTTCAGGCTGAAGGGGGTGGGGGTGTCGCATTGTCAAAAAAATACTGATCACACTCTGAAAACAAATAGATGGCTTGTGCTGGGAGTCTCTGGCAGATGTTCATTCAGATGCACAAAGCAAACAACACTCTCCCAGCAGCCCTTCCGGACAGGCCCAGTCCCAGTCCCCATGAACACAGGCGGCTTGCATCCAGGCAGAGCTGCCAAAAAATATACTGATAAATAAATAAAATGAAAATAAACTTCCAGAGTTACTATTTCCAAAGACATAATAGAACATGAAAAACAGAGACATTAACTCATAGGGAGGAGAAATAGATATTTAGGTCATTTCCTCTTCTGTCCCACCTGACTTTTAAATTGATCTCTGCTTTACTTTAAGAACTTGAACAATTAAAAAAAATTAATGTTTCAGATACTTAAGCCAAGTTAAGATATGAAAGTTGGAGATAACAGTTCTCTTCCTAATTTCCCTTTCCTTTGTAAAAATAAACGTGTATGTGCACATGTGAGTGAGTGTGTGAGCACATGCACATATACATGTATCTTTTCTCCCACCATGAAGTCCATAAATTGTTAACCTTACTTTGGCCTTTGAAATGATGCAGAAAGTTTGATGTGTGATCACAGCGTACTTGATGTTGGGTCCACACACAAATATATCCTGCGTTAAACACAGCCTGTGCATGACTGCAGCTGCTCTGTGACACTAAATAAGCTTTTAACCTACCTGGTGCTAGTTTTCTCATCCATAAAACAAGTCCATAGGAAAAGACTATCTTGAAATCCACTCTCTTATAAGTTCTGCGAGAGCTGGAAAAAGTCCCAATTTACCAAACAGATATGTGCAGGGCTCATTTCTTTTCCAAAGGATTTGCAGTCAAAACACTTTATGCTGGAAGATCTTTAGCCATTTGTATTTCTGGAGGCAGGGTCCACTTTCCAACACTCATACTGACCAATGATTTAACCTGCCAAAACCCTATGCACACTGATATTTTTAGGAACATGCAGGTTGCAGTAATCCTATGAGGAACTTACTAAAAATCATTTAGATTCACCAGAAGCAAGTCAGATCAATTAAAAGCTGAGGTCTTTTTATAAATATTTGATCCTGAGCTCTTAGACCCAGAGCTCTTCTTGAGAGGAGTCCCTTGCCCCTCTCGATTTTCCTAAATGCAGCACCTGGAACCAAGAGGTATTCAGGAGATGTTTGTGATTGCATGCAGGCCTCGACCAAGTCACAGGTGAGAAACGGACATAAGCAAATATTATCTCACCCAACCTTAGAATGACTAGTGCCCTTTCATAAGAGTTCATTGCTCTTTGGGGGGATTAAAGAATTTTGTATAAATCCTGTTTATGTTTTCCCAAGAGTGTGTTTAAAGTATTCAGACACAAGTAAATGTGCCTGGCCTCCTAATCTTACCACTGAAGATAAAAGAAACTTTTCCTTTTGAAGTGAGTAGGTAGCAGCTCCACTTATTCTTCTAAGTTTCCCTGGAAAAGGCCAACTGAGCTGAGGGTGTTAGAATGTGGAAGAAAAAACTAGAGAAAGCAAAGTGTTCCCACTCACCCCCCCCACCCCCTCCCCCCACTCTGGGGCCTCTCTGCTTTAACTACTATGGGGTTGGACACCCTCTTTGGAGGGGAGCTTATTGCCTTGCTGTTCTCAGCCACCTTGAAGATATGAATCCAACAGGATTAGTTTAGAGGTCTGCAGCCAGCCTGAGCCAAGGCTGGACCCCATTCAGTGGAAGTGTGAGTTCTAAGGGTCTTATTCAGGCAAGGACTGGAGGAGGAGGACTGAGGCTCCCTAGAAGAGCCTTATTCATCCCAAATCCTGCCAAGGCAAGTTAGCATCTCCTTGCTCTCTAAAACCTCCAAGCCACTGAAACACTGACCCCCTCCACAGCTGCCCCTTACACAAACACCACCCCCATGCCCCAAAGATGTAAATGCCTGGTGCTGGGAGCCCACTGTTTATATCTGCATCAAGGTGTACATTACAGCTGTGGGCTATTTTAAGAATCATTTGAGGGAGGGAAGAATCATTTGATAGGAAGAGAAGAGATGATGATATCAACTCCCGAAATCATGGGGACAGAACTGCAGACATGCCAACTAAATGTGACAACCACAGATGCTACAAACTTTCCAACATCGCTCCCTTAGGTATGGTCATTCAGGGATACCCTGTAGCCCAAGACCCTTTGGACCATGTTTTTTCAACTCATTGAAACCCAGTGCTGAGGGTCAAGAAAGACCACAAGACTCCAACCTCATACAATGAGGGGATTTTCCCCAGAAGTGTGAGGATGTGGCCCTACCTCCCTTTGGAACATCCCAGTCCTGCCAGCTCCCTTGCCCAGTGTCTAGGCTAGTGAAAGATTTCCAGGATGCCTAGAGTTGGAGCAGTTCTTTGTCTGATGCACCTTGCTCAAATAAAGTAAAATGGTTTCTTGTTTGTTTTGCTAACTGAGTTAAGTCATACATATTTGCTGCTTTTTTTTACCCTAAAGGAGATTTAAGATAGCAGTATCCATCACCAGTGGCCCCTTTATATAGTATTGCTGGTCTCTATGGTTTATTTGAAACACAATGACCTGGTTGATTTTTTGAGTGAACAATAAATCCTCAACACTTGTGAGCTTTAGCTTAATTGCCTTATTTATGGTTCAAGAAAATAAAACTGAACTTGTACAAGACATCTTCATCTGAACTCTTTACCAAGGCATAGGTACAATTCTCATTGGTGATCTCTTAAAAAAAAATGTTTTTATGGGAATCTAAAGTTCTCTGCATAAATAAAATACTTGAATACAATAAATAAACTTTTCCCAGTTATTAAAAACAACTGACTGAAATAGCATGCCCATCCTGGACACTTTTACCAATAAACAGGGAAGTTGTTTCTATGTTGCAGCTCTTCCAACATTCAGGAGCAGTGACCACCTAATTCCTCTGGCTGTTTTCAAAGCTCACTCCACCTTCTTTTGTTTTTTGTCGTCCCAAGTAATTTTCTTTGGGGCTTCATAAAGACTCTAAATATTAACAGCACGGTCACCCAGATTCTTTGTTCTGGGCCTCAGCTCCATCACTTTTGAAAATAAACTGCCTAATAAGTCCCAAATTATTTCAATGCTATTAATATTTATTAACAAATAAAATATATTTCTGGAGATATTTGGAGATCATACATACATGCTACTTGTTAAACAAGAAATGTGCTGGAAAGTACATGGAGCATTTTTGCTTTTCAAAAACCAAAATAGAAAAATGTTCCTGGGAACATGATACGAATCAATGTAGCATGAGTAGTTGCATTAGATATTATTAGATATAAAAATGTGCTTGGAATTATGGTTGGAGTTTACTACTTTATGACCCACTTTATGGAAAAAGAAAAAAATGGTTGACCCTGACGGAATTTGGGGAAGATAATGTTTCCACTGATTTGGTAAAGTCAAATATCTCAGCCACTGCTTCCTTTATATTGTTGGTGCTTAAGATCATTTCTTTATTTCTTTTTTTTTTATCCTCACCCAAGGACAAGTTTACTGATTTGAGATAGGGAGAGTGAGAGAGAGAGAGAGGGACATCAATATGAGAGAAAAACATTGCCTAATTGCCTCCTATATTGGCTCTGACTGGGGATTGAACCTGTAACCTAAGTATGTGTCCTGACTGGGAATTGAACCCACAATCTTTATTTGGTATATGAGATGACATACCAAACCAAGTTTATTTGGTATACATTCCAACCAAGTGAGCCACTCAGCCAGGGTAAGATCCTTTTTTCTTACTCTACATATCTTGCCCCTCCACCCAATTCTGGGGAAAAAAAACAAGATTACTGATGTGGTATTTTATAGTTTCTTTTCTTACCAATGTATTGCTAGAAAGATTTGGGGATTCAACAGAGAATTCCATGCCTTATGAAGCACCCAGCAAGGAATATTGTACATGAGATATCCAAAAACAAGTTGGAAAGCTATGTTTGGAAAGTTCCCTTCATCATATGATAGAAACTTAGTAAACTTAGAATGAAAAAATAGCTGCAGAACCAGAATGTGTGATACTGTAAAGATCATGTGTAAGGACCCATTTGCTCTCTATAAGAATGCTCAAGAGCAGCCCAGACAAATGGGTTCACATCTGAAATTAACCAACCACCTGCTTGCGTGAGGTTTTGAAATCCATGAAGTAGCATCAATGGAGTGTGCAATTAACTCTGTCCACACCTCCCACCTACATTCCAGCTGACTCCAAGCTCAGGGAGGAAAAGGAAACTTAGATCAAATTCTGCATGAGGTTGCAGCCTCTGGAAACACTCTTCCACTTCTCCCAGGAGGCCCAGGATGGTGACTTGGATGGAGAGGGGGAGATAGCCCAAGGCTATCTTTTTTGGCATTTGTTCTCAAGTGCCTCTATCGCATGAAAGGGAAGCTTGGTCAAGAGATTAGGGATAGGGTCCCGGGAATGTTTGCTCACCAGATATAGTCACCAAATGTAGTAGATTGGCAAGAGAGGCCCTTCCTGTGCAAGGACAGCCAGTGAATAGCTACCACTGATTTGTCCCACAAAAATAATGCAACAAAATTACTGGACTATTCAATGGGACAACAATTACACTATCACTTAAATGGTATGAAAGTTAAATAAGGTAAGGCAGGAGTTGCCAATCTTCCTAAACTTGAAGATTCCACTTGAACAACAAGTATGTTTTTGGACTTTATGTGGTGGTAGTTGTATCTCTAGGATACACTGATTGGGAAAATACATGATGACAATTATGGCAAAAATCTGTCATGAATCAGTAATTTCCAAATAAATTTGTACTAATCAATTGCAATAGTATCAATATGCTGGGAACTACCCTGCCTGGTTTCAGGAGCTGTAACTCCCTCCATGGCTAAGGCTGAGTGACTGACCTTCAGACCATAAGCCACCATGGAGACAAAGCTTACCTCCCTGGCAGGGGTGCCACCTCTGCTCCTTTTACTTCACCCTGCCTGGCCCCTAATGCTTGATCAGTTATCCAATGATGGTTAAGATTCCTCAAGGGAGGGATGATCTAAGACAGGCATGATCACAGGGGCCCCAGGAAAGGACTTGGGGGCTACAGAAAAGGGGTGATGGACCCTCGACCCTTGGCTTTAACACAGCCTGAGTCCTCATTCTGTCTGCAAGAAGTTTCCTAATCTCTTGGCTGCCTTACTTCCCCTGCCTGACTTAAGCCTGAAACAATGCCTTAAGCCTGAAACAATGCTGGTGGTGGATGCAGCCCTGTACTGGAAAGGCCAGATTCCCTAGGGCTATCAGGCCTAAGAAAGAATATGTAAAATCCTGTGAAACCTGCTTTGTTTAGAATGCTCTCAATTAAATGATAAGGGTCCAAGCAGGAAGTGAGTTTGTTCCCCAAAATTTTATGGCCCTTTAGTGATCTGACCCTGACTCAAAGTATGCCCTCAGAGTTCTTTGTATGCTATCTATTGTTTGATCCTTACTGCCTGATAATGATTAATGAACTTTATGTATATGCCCCGTACCCCTATACAAATTGAATCCAATAAAAGCTTCTCAAGGCAGGGTTCGGACTGCTCTCCTCTTGAGAGGGTGGCCTAGGTGCTCCGAGGCTTGCTCTCTTGTTGAGAGGGAAGTCGTGCCATCCGTTTTCCTCCACAGGACTCAGTATTTTGTGTGAATTTATTTCGTCTCATCCATAGTGCCGTGGACACTGTGGGCTAGCGTCCACATCATAAATTCATTTGTAATACAGAGAAATATCATTTGTTAAGTCTCAAAAAAAGGAAGTATATGCAAAGATTCATTTCTTTGACACCCACTGCTCATACATGGTAAACATGCCTGGATCCTTTTGGACTCCACAGAGCTCTGGTTATTTCACAGAACTGAATGTGGTATTTAAACTTTGTAAAAACTATGCACATACATACACACATACACATACACACATACACACATAAACACCTCTTACATGTCTGTATGTGCAGAAAGAGATTCACCTCTGAGTCTACCAGCTCTACTGATTTCACCATTCAAGGGAAAACCTGCTCCCATCTGTCACATTTGTCACATTAGGGCGTTTATATTAAGAGAACCACCTTCCGTGTGAAAGATGAACAAAAGAGCCTCTAAGGTAAAAACGTCTTAGAAGCTCATTGTATTTTAGAGCCTACTTTGAGTGCCTTGTTCTCTCAAAGATGAATATTTGTCCCTTTACAGGTCGATATAAGAAAGCTGACATTAGTTTTCTTTTTCAAATACAAAAAGATAGTCCTAACATATTTCCATGAAGAATAGGACAGTTTAGGTTAGATGACTAAGTGTTACCATGACTCTTTTAGCAAAGATACATGTTAGTAAATACATTAGAAAACCAAAAGACCATAATGGAACTGAAACCAAACTGGTATACCACACAGGAAAGGGTGGCAGTGAGGGTGTAAGACTGGATTTACTCAGTGATGACTGATTCAGAACAGCCCGAATACAATACCAGTAATACAACCAATGATTTGCAGCTAGCAGCCTGGCCCAGAAAGACTGCCCTGGTAGTGATTTTGACTCAGGGTGATGATGGCTGCACCTGGATTCAGGTATTTCTTGCCTATCTAACTTGAATCACAATCAGGAAAATCTAAAAATCTGTCGCTAAAGATGGAGGGCTACTCCCTTGTTACAAGCACCCAAATGTCACACACACACACAAAAAGCGGGTTTTTACTTGTAAGGTTTAAACAGTAAAGCTGGTGGATTCAGAAGTGACTTTTCTGCAAATACAGACCTGACTAAGCATGGCTAGGGACTGCAAGAGGTATCCAGAAGCCCCACATTAAAGACCAATGTCTGAGATTAAGAACACTTAGCTGCTGGGGCAAAGGTGAGTCCTTGTCCTTCCTTACCTTGCAGAGGGTAAGAAGGGATTGTTCCTGATGTGAGGACAACAGTTGGAGCTGAGGTGAGAGCTCACCTAATGCCCCAGAATCCTGCCCAACACCTTTGGAGTGGTGCTGTCCTCCTAAAGCAGAGATGTGTGAGAGAGCTGATTGGCATGAAGCTTTGGCATGAAGCTTTGACACCAGGATCTACACAGCAACCTGGAGGATCTGGAAACAGTGTGCTTGGTGGCCTGAAACAGAAAGTAGCAGTGAGCACAGGAGAGAAAGACAACTGTCCCAACTTCTAAGAAATAAACACCACTAAAGCAGAAGGGAGGATCAGCTGACACGTTTCCCTGCAGAGATGGAGAGACAGGTTCTAGTCCTCAGAGACAACTTGGGGTATCTCAAGCCGACTGTGTAGATGCACCCTCCAGGAAGTAGCTTCAGCTGTGGCCCAAGGCATGTGACTAATCCAAAGCCACAGAGGAGAGGAGCTGAAGAGATGATGTGGAGATAGTTGCATTCACTTAGCAGGTGGTAATAAATTCTGATATAAGAAGTCAGTCTTAACTGAAAGACTCTGGGCCAGCCTGGAGTGATGACTACCTCAGAAGCTGACCACTCTACATGAGAGAAAGGGAAATAACTGGAAGGAGAGGAGGGCAGGCAAGATGGCCAGTGTCCAGAACTACAAGAAAATCTATTTTCAATATCAAATTACTTCTAGAGATCTTAAATTATATTTCTAACAAAGGTAATAGCTAAATTTAGTATACATTTACTATAGTCTGACTCTACTAAATACTTTCTTTATATAGTTATTCTGGTAACAACAGTTTATGCAGTAACCCTTTACTTACTATTATCTGTTTTATAGATGAAGAAAATGAGGCTTGGGAAGGTCATGTAACTTGCTCAAGGTCATGCAGCTCCTGAAAGGGAGACTAGACCTTCAGTCACTAGATCCTTTATTGCTAGAATATACAAATAGTTATATAGTTCTTACTCTGACTTGGACGTAGCACCAGGCCATGAACTTCAGCTAAGAAAACCTGAAATTCTGAATGTAGCTCTAAGCCTTCTGAAAGTGGAGAAGCAATTAGTAAATACCATATTTTGCCACATATAATGAGCAACATTTTTGGTTCAATCTTTCAGAAAAAAATATTTAATTTTAATTTTTAATTCAATTATTTATTTATTTATATTTAGAAGCAAAACAGATTACTGTATTCCAAGGTATTATTTTGCATATGGATATTGTTGTTGCTTTTTAGAGTTATACTTTAAACACATGAGGATAAATAAAAGAATTAAAAACATTTATATAGATACAGAATTAGTACTACCCATATATACATACTGTGCATCCTTATTTTTCCCTCAAAAGTGTGGGCAAAAAATGCACATTATACACTGCAAAATATAGTAAAAAAATTTTAAGGCATACATGAAAAAAGTTTTAAAGTTCTGATAGGGCAACATCAGATAGACACAAATTTAAATATTTTAGATATCATATCAGGAGAATCTAACCAACATGACAGCATGAAAAGGCATTGTTAGTTAATGACACAGAATCATAAGATAATTCATCAGAATAGGAAAAGTTTTTCCTAATAGGAAACTCTGCAGGTTTATGGACTATTTTCCAAAGGCAGGTTATGGGAAGCTGATTAGTTGAATCATCTAGGATGGAACCAGAAAAAAAGCCCACAAACACCCAGAAGCAACCCAATTCTCATTGGACAAAATGACCTAACTGATCTTTCCATCTCCTATTATGAAGAATCTCTTTATTTTTCTACACAGAACTTCCCAATCAGTTTATCATCCTTTCTCCTCTTTGGGGTTCATAGAAATATAAAACTAGAACATTATGCCACCCTAAAATATTCAAATCATTATTATGCTGAATTATCCTAAAACCTTTCTCTTTTCTGGCAATACAGCAAGAAATAACTTTTTAAAAATTAAAGAACATGCAAAAACAATTTCATGGAAGTACCCTTAATGGTATATTTAGTGAAGGCAGAGTGGGGAAACAACTGCTCTAGGCCAATTTTGAAGACATCCATGCAACATAAAACCTATTGTGTACAATGAGAGCATTACAAGCCAAACACAGTTTTTCTTTAGCTTCCCCATCACATTAGGCTGATTATTAAAATTTGGGGAATGACATCTATGTATAGGATTGCCCTCTTTGTGATAATTAGGGGCTTTCTGCATGGACTATAAACTACAGAGCATGAGGTCAAGTTCCTGTGGCTGACATGGACATACAAGTACAGGATCTCGCATCATGGCTCCCCTTTCTTTCACTTCTCCTCCTCCTCCTTTCCTTCTCCTCAACCTTCTCTTCCTTCTCCTCTTTCTCCCTTTCCTTCCTTCTAATGGTACAAATATTCACAATCTTTCTCCAAAGAATGCTGCAGCTGGGCCACTTTTGTCTGAAACATCCCTGATCACCTCACCTATGTTCAATATGGTGTCAGGCCCAGGGGCCAGAGTAGGACACCAACACCACCTCCTTCCCTTCTTGGCACACTTACCTCTTTGGAGGTTTCTGTCACTTCTGCCCTCACTGGAATTGGCTCTTTTAGACACCGCAGGGCTTGGACTGGCCAGGTCTACACATTGAGGGCCAGTCAATGACCAGAGCAGATAGCATTTTTTTGAGTCCCCTAACCAATGAGCTAGAGTCCAGCAGACCAGCTCTTTGGATTTTGCCTCCAAGGAGTTTGAATGTGGAACAAAGAGGCACTGAGCCTGGGAGTTGTTCTGCCCACATCTCCTGCTTTGTTCAAACAGGAATCTCTGAGGTGTCCAGGTTTTGAAGCCTGCTCTGCATTCACCTTTGCCCTATACTAGATGGTCAGTCTCTGTTGCTCAGCACCCAAGAAACACTGCCTATCACAACCTGGACCTCACATTTCACCCGTACTCCTCCATTTCCACTCACCCTTTACACCTTCCCTCTTCAACTTTAATGTATATGGACTCAATCCAGACCCTCCTCATTTGTTTGGACTTTTTTTAATGGGACATATTTTCTCTACCTAGATGATCTGTGTTGATATACATTTTTAATATAAAGGCAATAAATATAAGCACATCATCAGAAAAGTCAAGCAATAGAGAAAGACATTAAATAAAAAGTGAAACCTCTCTTCCCCGGGACTGTTACTGCTAACATTTTCTCATGCTGCCTTCTAGAAAAAAAAATTATCTATATACCAGCATACAGAGTGGGGCAAAAGTAGGTTTACAGTTGTGAATATGTGAAACACAGAATTTATTCTTGTATTACTATTTATGAATGATTGTATTATTTTCCATATGAATTACTGTAAACCTACTTTTGCTTCACCCTGTATATATTCTTTTATTTAAAAGAATTATTTATAGTAGGTTTTTATATGGACAGCATCCATGTATTTAATTTTTAGCTTTTTATTTTGAAAGCATTCAGTCTTACCCAGCAGTTGCAAAAATAGTTCAAAAGAAAACTGTACATACACCCTTGGCCCTGATTTCCCAAAAGCCACATGTTAACATTTGACCACACTTGCTTTATCTTTCTCTCTCTACTTCTGTCTATTATTATTTTCCTAAACTGTTCCACATAAAATGTATCTTTACCTCTGAATATTTCAATAGGCATTTTCTAAACTTAGGGACATTCTCTTACATATAGTATAATACAATCAGACAGTCAGAAAGCCCACATTGACAGGGCTCGCACGCACAGAGAACTGACATAGGAAGTCTGAGAGGCTGAGCTAGGAGAGGACAGTCTGATCCACCTGGAGCCACACATGTAATAGGAATCCTTCACACAGGCTGGCTGGTGGGTGGTGGACTAGACACCTGAATGAATGAGGGTTAGTGTTTAATGAATACAGAGCTTCTGTTTGAGATGAAAAAAGCTCTAGAAATGGATAGGGGTGATGTTTACAAAACAACTTAATGTGAATGTACTAATATTGCTCAATTGTACACTTAAAAATGATTTTGATGGTAAATTTTGTTATATATATCTTACCACAATAAAAAAATTAAAAATAATAAATCACATGCAGACCAAATAAGCCTGACTTCAGGGCAGATTGGACCACCTGTTTTTGACGGCTGGTCCAATTCAAACATCATTATTACACAGTTGAAGAACTCAGCTCAGAGAGACATAATTGTGTGACACCATAAGAATTTTTCACATCAAAGCTGGACTCAGAACCCAGAGCTCTGGACACACAGTGAGGCATGCTCCCCTCATCCACTTTGGCCCCTGCAACACCAAAGTCATCTCAGGATCCCTGCACCTCAAGCACAGATTCACAGATACCTACCCTAACCCTTCTGAGGAAGTGGATGATCAAAAGTGACCTCTCCAAAGAGGGCAGCAGGCTGTAGGCTCTTGCCCACAGCAGCAGACTATGCAGATACCCAGAGGACCACAGCTATACCAGCCCACAGACACAGGATGCGGTGGCCTTTCCAGCTCAGTGCAGGCCTTCAGAGCCATGTGGCTCTGCTCTGGTACAAGCCAGGTGTCACTGGCCTAGCTAACACACAGTGCTCCTGTCTTCATAGCTTCTTCACCTAGACAGACACTTTTTCAAAACTACCCTAGCTAAAGTGTCTCTCTTGGCCTTTCAAGCTCCTGGCTTTGAGCCATGGGTGACAAGGCCTTTGCCTGCCCCTAAGAACTCACTACCCAGTGGGTAAGCCACCACTCACTGACTAAAAAACTCATTGGTAACCCAGCTACCACAAACCACCATGGGCAGCTCCTGTCCATGACACAGAATTTTAGTATAAAATCCAAAATATAGGTCTTGGAGAGCATAAATAAATAAAAACTAACAATGTTATTGTGTCTGGGGATTTACATGGTTTCCATATGCTTCAGCTGAATTGATCCTAACAAGAATGCTATAAGATAAAATCTTCCAAGTATGCTCCATCCATCTTATGAGAAAACTAAGGTTCTGTATCAGGTGTTGGCAAATTACAACCAAATCTGGCCCACTGCCGGGTTTTGTAAAGTCTCATTGGCACACAACCCCACCCATTTGTTTCTACACTGGGTAGGGGGAGAGCCAAAGTAGGTTTATATTTGTGAGTACACAAAACACAGAGTTTATTCTTGTATTGTTATTTATTAATTATTGTATTATTTTCCATACAAACAACTGTAAACCTACTTTTGCCCCACCCTGTATTGTCTCTGGTTGCTTTGTGCTACAGAGACAGAATGGAGTAGTCGGAACAGAGATTGCATGCCCTCAAAGAAGGAAATATTTATTCTCTGGTCCTTTACAAAGGAAGTGTGCCAACCCCTGATAACCAACCTCAATAATTAACCAGCTGGGGTTCACAAAAGCTTCAGACTCCAAGCCCTGTGGTCTTCCCATCATAGCATGTGGCTTCTCTCCTAGGCAGCTAAATTGTGTTGTGATTCTCTTTAATTGATCACATACTATGTCTTCCTATATGAAAGTCTTTACTTACTTATACTTGGCCACTCTTCCCAAGGGATTTGGTGCAGCAAGGCATATACTACAGATGGAAAAGAATTAAAGGGGTTAAAGTAAAGAAAAAAATAAAAGCAATGTATCAGGAAAAGTGAGTTCTATTCATCTTTCTCTTAGGAAATTGTTTTCTCTCACTTGTTTGGAGAACTGTCAGAATGCTTACAGGTTTAATGAATTCAGAAAGTGCTCCCCTTTCTGCCCAGTGAATTTCTCACCAGGGGTCCTAGCTTTTTACATTTCATAAAATCCCTTAGAACAAGGATGGTTGTGAGGTGCATCCATCCTCAGAGTTACCTCAAAGGTTTGAAGCTGGGGCATTTGCCCAAGCCCTCACACTGACAATGGACAACTACGCAGGGAGGAGAGCAGGTGCTCTCTTTCTCAGAGGCATTGGGAAACCCTGGGCCTCTGTGCAGACCAAAGCCCCTGAACACACCTATGGACCATCAGACCAAAGACTCCCCACCTTCCCCCAAGACAAGAGATGATGTCCAGGACACAGCATAAGTACCTCAGTACTCTCTTGCCTGACGGGCACCCACCAGATGAGAGGACAGTTTTGATATCCTTCCCTCTCAAGGCTCCTTCGATAGTGACTTCTCTCATGTCTCTTTGACAGACACTTGGGAACCCAAAGGGTGTTCATAAATGATCAGCTACTAGGGAGATAATACACATTTTTAAAGATATTTGAACACATTTCCACAAATACATCTATTGTACAAACACATTTCTTATAATTACCTACAAAAACCTTTCCTACAATTAGTTAGAAACACATTTCTAGAACCACAGCTATTGTACAAAAAGAAGCACATCATTTCATTTACCCACATGTTAGCAGGAACTTCTATCAAGTCTCTTTCATGTGAGTGCCTTTGGAAAATACTTTTTGAGGGCACAGTGATAACTATAAGGAGTGCAAGGAAGAAAACAGAGGGTAAGTCCAAAGGCCTGCTCTGCACATAGCATCATCAGTTCCTGTGCCATTTGGACAGCAGATTCTACTAAAAGATGGACAGAGAACTTCTCACCACTCTTGGTTAAGGACCCCATTGTAAGGCACCATGAGTGTTTGTAGAAATGAGACATTTGAGACAACACCAATGACTGAAATGCATTCTCCCAAAAATATTGAGAACATCTTTATGTAAAGATGTATGTAAAGATGTCCCTGTGACCACATGACTCTCATTGGACTACCCAGGGCAGAAAGAAAATTTTAGAAAGACCGGAGACTTGTGCCCCAGAAGCACTATGGAGAGGAAAGACTATTTCTAATAACTCTAACTGGGGCCCTGTGGAGACCCTGTTAAATATGGTCTTAATAGAGAAAGCTGTTGGAAGATTCTGATCACCAAGACCGGGTATCACCCCACACTCCATGTGCTGAGAATATAACCATAAACAAGCCATACTGCACCTTAATGAAGTTTACATTCTAGAAGAAGAGAGCAAGTAACCCTGCAATAATTTCTGCAACAGGGACAAGCTGGGGCTGCTTCATTCATCACAGGAGGGATCCCTAACTCAGCCTTAGAACATCAGAGACAACTTCTCCCTTCAAAGGACCTCCACATTTCAACATGTTTCTCATCTATAAATACAATAGTTTTTGTTAGTGGCCTAAGGGGTAATAGTTACAGGGCAAAAGGAAGCTTGTAGGTTTTTTATTTTTAGGATGGCATGGGTCTGACATTTAATGTTTTAACGACTTAAAGACCAGAATGCAAGTGGTATAGAGTTTTACAGCCCATGGGGCTGTGGTTTAGTAGAAAGAAAATGTGGTATAAATCAAGAGACTTGGCATTGAGTATTTGCCACGTATCCACCTTGGGGGAGTCACTTAAAGGCAGTGTCCTCAACCATAAAATGAGGGCAGTGTTACCTGCACTGAGTATCTGGCTGGGTGGTAAAAAGGATCCATTAAATTAATGTAGATAAAATGATGTCATGAACCACAAGATGCTGCACACATAAAGGGAAGTTGTTCTCAGCAGCCCCATCACCCCCTGGTTGAATGCAAGGTTATTATTATTGTTCAAGAGTAGGTATAGGTAGCTGAAAAAAAGCCATTAGCATTCATTCCTCTCATACTAATAACAGCTGCAATACATGAGCAGGCCTAAAGTCTTGCCAACAATTACAGCAAATGTGCAAGAAGAGAAGTCAGGCAGCCAGAGCACATTCATCTACAGATTGCCATGTTCGGGTCCTGGTTTCAAAACTGAAGTTCTCACATCTGTGAAATCCCCTCATCCCCAGACAAACAGGGCTGGTTGGTGACCCTAAAATAGTGATGGCAAATCTGACCTTAACTTGATCTCTCATTGGCCCCAAATTCTTTAACACATCAAGCATGTACTTCACTTTGTAGAACAAGAAAATAGAATTAAGAATGGGTTTCTGCCTTGGTGGCCTATTAGAACTATCTGGAAAGTATTTATATTTTTCCACTTGGGGGACCCCAATCCAATTACTTATTACATCATAATCTAGTTATTAGCTCATAATTATTTATTACTGATGATCTCTGGAGGGTGGCACCCAGGCAACAGTGTTTGTTTGATGTGTTGTTGTTGCTGTTGTTTGTCTCCCAAATGATTCCAATATGTAGCCAGTACTCCACATAAGAGCTGTCTCCCCAGCCTCCCAGGAGATCCCTGAGGGGCCAGGACACCATATCTTTTAGAACATGGGGATCTGTAGATGAATGTGCTCTGGCTGCCTGACTTCTCTTCTTGCCCATTTGCTGTAATTGTTGGCAAGAGTTTAGGCGTGCTCATGTATTGTGTCTGTTATTAGTATGAGAGGAATGAATGCTAATGGCTTTTTTTCAGCAACCTATGTATTTGATTTGCATTACTAGTTCTGTTGCTAATGAGAAGTATCAAATGCCAAGTAAGTACCTAAATAAGATGAATGTGCTGGAGACCAATCTGTACTATTGGATTTGACTAGACAACCCCTCCCCGCACACCTTCCAAGTATGTATGTCTGTGCAGCAGAGGCTCTGGGTTGCACTCCCTGTCACAACCCTGCAACGGAGCCCCAGGGACTTGGCCAGACTTGTGTGGAAACAGAAGACTTCTTTCCTCTCTTTGAGAAGGAGAGGGGAGGGTAAGTTGTCTTTAGAACTTTCTGCTACAATGCAATATGGGAGTATATGTAAAGACAATTTTGGGAGTAAGGCGTAACTTAAATCCACACAAAAAGACTGACTTTAATTTATATTTTCATATTTCAAAATAATATATCCTCTAATAACCAAAACTGATACTCAGAGTGAGGGACTTATGATTGAAGAAAAGCTGGTTCTGGGCATTCACAAAACTCAACAGACACAGATGGCATCAGACTCCAAGGGAGGGTGGAGCTGCACATTGGCAGGGTGAGGCTTTCCCAGGGCTGCCACTGGCAGTGCCATTTGTGTCCTGGTCTTGTCTTCACCCTCTTCCCAGAGTTCACTTATTATAAATAGGAAGATTGCAAACACTCTGTGAACTGTAAAATGAATCAAATTTTGAATGGCCAGGTGGCACTCTAAGATGCTAGCTCTCAAGAGCAGCCTGTGTCTGACACAGCAAGTATCCCCCAGCAGGGTCTGGCTGTGCCAAATGTTTGTACTCCCCAGAGTAACCCTGGTTACCTAAGACAATGAGCCTTCTGGTATGCTTTCCTAGTCCCCAGAACATGGGCTCGTGCCCAATGAGCAGCTGCCCTGCCTCTACCCCTCTGCTCCTCCAGGTCCCCTGCTCAGAATGTTTTCTGACCCCAACTGTCATTATCTGGTGCCTGCCATCCTTCAAGCCCTAGGGTGTCCCTTCACTTTCCTGAGGCTGCCCTGCCTCAGCCACCCCAGGTCACAGTGATAATAACAGGACACTCCCATGGTGCTCTTGTCAGTAGTCTGAAATTCACAAAGCATTAAAACACCGGTTTTTCATATTTCATTTGGCAATAAAATGGGTCCTGAATTACCATGAGGCTATTTATAGTCTTTAAGTATCCTATTTAATAAAGATACCAATATGTTTCTCTAGAGAAATATTAACATGTTTGATTATGGAGAACAGCCCCAAACCTTGTTGTAAGTTTTATATTATATATGTCATATGCCCCATATTCTCTTTATAGAATCTGAAAAATTCTGAATTTTCAGAATTTTATTTAAAACACAGGGGTTTTAAATAAGGGATCATAGAGCTATGCTAACAAACAATTGTATGGCTTTTACTCTGTACTGGGCACTCTTCTAGAAGCTTTATACATTCAGTTTTCTGCAGCAAAATGTTTTGCCACCAAATTAATTACAACAAAAGTTTACAAAGAGAGAAACTTACATTAAAATCAAATTATTGAAGGCCTATTTGATTTATGTGGTTGACTAGGGGAAGGCATTGAAGATTTCTGAGCTCCACAAAGGTGAAATCATAATGTCTGGGGTTGTTCTGTTCTAAAATACCTTCTTGATATGAGGTTATGGTCCAAGGTTTAGGAAAGTTCATTAGTCACTCATGTGTTGACCACTGATAGGTTGGGAGGCAGAATGACCAGTTAGGATAACATCAAATTGTCTCAGAAAGAGGGCCAAGCAGTACCAGAGAGAACAGAATGACATGTTAGTTCAGGGACTCCACGCACATGCACAGGGCCAATGCTTATGCACAGGAAGCAACAAAGTTCCAGCTGTCAATTCTGGGAGTGGTATACAAAGCAGAGCTTGGGGAAAAGGCAGAATTCTCATTATCTGAGGCAGGGCATGAGGGCAAGCCCATATTGCAGCAGGAAGGGCTTAGACACAAAAGTGATGAGGGTGTCATCAAATTCCCCACTGGCCTTTGGGCACTCGGTGACACAGTGTCCTCTCCTCCCCCATGTTCCTGTGGCTCCCTGTGTGTTGTTGAAGTATACAACTTCCCAGGATGGAAGAAACAATCTTCCAGTCAGGAGTTGATGGGATGTGCACTTTGCTAAGACCCTGGAGGGTGTTCTGTGGAGTCAAAATTGCCCCTCCTACCAGCACTGTACTGACATGCAAGGTGGCATGCAAGGGGGCCTAGATGTGAGCTACAAAAATGGGGAACACAGGCCTGGTAGTGACACTCAGGGTGGTTGTGGGAGCCATGTATGAACAACAAATGTGTGGGCATGGAGGAATTTCAGCTGTTCTAGCATTTTGAACAGGATTCGTTCTTCCTTTTAGGTAACTTTTGCTGCTGAGATTCTGGTAAGGACTGCAGTTCAGGACCAGGGTGTGATTCCTGACAGGCCTTGAAGCCTGTCCATTGGTTCTACTGGCACTTTCCTGGATTCATTGTCTTGAGCTCCAAAAATGGGCTCCCACCTAGGTTTAACTTATTTTTTCAGTTTTATTGAAGTATAATTGACATACAGCTCAGTATAGGTTTAGGAGTACTGCATAATGACTTGGTGTACATTTATTGCAAAGAACTAAACCATAATAAGTTTAGTTAACATTCATCTCATATAGTTTCTTTTTTTTTCCTTGTGATGAAAACTTTTAGGATCTACTCTCTTAGCAACTTTCAAACATATAGTACAGTAGTCATATTGTACATTATATCCCTAGCTCTAATTTATAACTGGAAGTTTATACCTTTTGACCACCTTTAGCAATTCCCCCTCCCCTTATCCCCTGATACCTTTTTCTGTGAGTTTATTCTTTTTTCTTTTTAAAGACATTTATTTATTTATTTAAAAATTATTTATTTATTTTCAGAGACAAGAGAAGGGAGGGAGAAAAAGAAGGAGAGAAACATCACTATGTGAGAGAAACATTGATTAGTTGCTTCTCACACACCCCCAACCAGGGACCTGGCCTGCAGCTCAGGCATGTGCCCTGACAAGGAATTGAACTCGTGACCTTTGAATTTGCCAGCCAGTGCTCAATCCACTGAGCCACACCAGCCAGGGCTATGAGTTTGGTTTTTTGTTTGTTTGTTGTTTTAGATTCCACATATGAGTAAGATCATACAATATTTGTCTTTCTCTGACATCTATCACTTAGCATAATGCCCTCAAGTTCCATTCATGTTGTTGCAAATGGCAGGGTGTCCTTCCTTTTTATGACTGAATAATAATCCATTATACACACACACTCATATATATATATATATATATATACACACAAGTATATAAACATGTATGTATCAGGTTAAATTAGTAATTACTTTTCCTAGGTAGAAGAGACAAGGCTCATCATACAAACCCAGGTCCCCAAAGTAAAACAGATTGAGGGAATGGGCATTGCAGGCTAGGCAAAGAGGGAGAACCCACAGAGCTGGCACTGGCAGTCTGATGGACACGGGGGGATGAAATAACGCAGTGGTCAGCACTCAGTCTCAGGTCCCAGAAGCAGGAAGAAAGGAATGTTCCATGGAGAAGGGTAGGTGCCATGTTCTAGGGATGATGCAATGCCTTTCTCAGACAAGAGCTGCTTTTGTGTTTAAGGTAAAATACAGCTGCTTTGTTCTGAGAAGAAAATGGAAAAAAAGAAAGTTGTTTTCTAGTAAATAGGAAGAAGGCAGGATATATAAGGCAGGTTTGTGGCAGGGTGGTGGTGGGGGTGGGGCAAGCAGTTCTGAACAACATGGCATCAGATAAGACCCTGGAGAGGAGGCCAGGGAGTGCATAATCTCCTCTGGGGTGAGCAAGTCATGAGGAAAGAAGCTGGGGGTCCACCATTCCTGATGCTCAGCTGCTTGCAGCACAACATCACTCAACCTTCAGCAAGGTGCTGCCACATGGCAGCCTGGGTTGCAGTTGACTGGGGACTTTTAAGGATAAAGGGCTTTGTCTTAACATGAAGTTGACACTGAGGGGGAAAAAAAAAGAGTCACCACAGAAATTATGGAAGCCATCAGGAATTCAGGGAACAAGAAGTCAGAGTGAGAAGTGGCGACAATGAGATCAAAAGCTCCTCAAAATATTTGCAAAGTGTGGGGGAGGCCCACCTCACTTGGTTGATAAAGATCCATCAGTGGCTAGAGAAATGCAGGGGTGGGATGTTTTGATGACATTCCAGTTCTGCTCTTGCTAAACCTTTTCAAACTGAGTTTTCTGCTTAGAAAAGCCAGGGAATATTAGGCCAGTGGATTTTGCAAATGCATTTTTTTCTGCTTCAGAGTAATTATTCAAACTGTCTTACCCCAAAACCTGTGACTAAGACAGGTACAAGGTACAAGGGGTACAGGCAGGGTTGGAGGAAGTCAAGTAGGTTGGACCAGGAGTGCACACAGGCCCCTTGCCCCAAGCCCTGAGGCAGGTCCACCCTTCCTGTGAGCAGGGCCTGGGGCAAGAGTATAATGGAGGACTATCCTCATCTCCTCTTCCTGCATATCTTCATCCTGTCTCAGGACAATGTATGCAAGCCTGTGGACACACTAGCCTTCAGTTCCAAGCTCCTTGCCACCCATCCCCTTTGAACAGTGCCTGCCAGGGGTAAGGGGTGAATAGGGGGGATGGTCACCTTTCAGGTCTATGGGTGGCTTAGTGGAGAAGAAGCAAGGTCAGACTCTATGAGCAGGGGCTTTCAGATCTGGGGACAAGGACCATGGCCTAGAGGAAGGGGTCTGTGCTCTGGGTGGGCACACTTCCCTGGCATTGGTACTCCTCATCCTGTGAGAAGGGCTCAGCCAGAAGAAAAGAAGAGGACCTTCTAAGCTGTGGGTATCTGGCTGGAGCACCAGTTGTTGGGCCTAAGCACAGCATTGCTCCAAGGAACATATTCTGCAAAGTCTAGATTTCAGCCAGGGATGGAGAGATTGGTGCAATCACCCAAGCATCAGGAGTGACGACCCTGATGGTATCACACCGTCTGGCCCTTCTAACTCTACCTACATGTGGCAGCCCTAATTGGTCCTTCTTAAGGTAAATCTGACCATGAACCCTTAGCTGTTCTGTAGCCTACAAGGTCTGGCCAGGTTCCTGAACATGGATCCACACAGCTCTGTACCACTCCTGATGGCCCTCTGTGTGCTCCAGGGCCACATGCAACCCAGGATGGCTATGAATGTGGCCCAACACAAAATCATAAATTTACCTAAAACCTTTTTTTTTGGCTCATCAGTTTTCATTAGTGTTTGTATATTTTATGTGTGGCCCAAACCAACTCTTCTTCCAATGTGGCCCCGAGACACCAAAAAGTTGGACCCCTGGAACACCATTCCGCAACTAGAATACATCTGTCTTTGCTGCTGTGGCTTCCCTACTCAACTCGGTGGTCTTCCTACTTGTGCCCGTGTCCCTGTCAGCGCTGTGCATCCTCAGCAGAAAATCTCTACCTCTGAAACTGATGCTGCTCCCTTTCCTCACAAGACCCCCATCTTCTGACCATGACCCTGTGCACATTCAACTGCAGGCCTCACATAGGAAACACAGAGCTAGTGCAAAGAAGTCCATATAATGTGTGCTGGGCACAACTAAGTTCACGTGGCCTGTACCACCCAGGGTACAGAAACCCAGCTCTTGAGAGATGTTCCTTCAGAGAAGAAAATAGACCTCTGAAAAGTGAACCAGGCTGCTTCATATGGAAACAATCTCTTCAGGCACCTACTGCAACCATCACAGGGTGTTTCTGCAGGTCTTCCAAGCCTGGGACTCACATCACCACATGAGCAGAGCCCTTGGGTGCCCTTTCACTGAGCTCAGTTGACTTCCAAGAGCAGGTACCTGCTTCTCTGTGCCCAAGACAAGAGGCCATGTATGTATGAGGTGCCAATTAACATCCCCAGGAGCCTCCCTTCACCAGCCACTGTTAGTATAGAGTCTTCCCCCTCAGATGGGCAGGAGGTTGAATTTCAGACCATTTCCATGGATTTTTTCATTTTTCCAGGGATTCCAGTCCAGCTCTCTACTGTGGTAACTGTCTCAGCAGTGCATTTTCTGTTAGCTGCCTTCCTTCCTTGACTTCACATTCCCAATCCCTCCTGGCATTCCCTACCTAGGCCAAATAAACTATTTGAACTTAAACCCTCTTCTCAGAATCTGCTCTTAGAACCCAAACCAAAATAGCCTGAAACCAAAATCAAGAACTTTTATAAAGTATCTGCTTTAACTTTTTTTTGCCTGAGGTCAATATATCTTATAAAAAATAAAATTAATACTTTTGTTTATTTTTAAGAAAAATGAAGTCATTATTTCATTTGAAAATGCTCCATCTTCACTGATTAGTCAAGTCTTTGTTTCCACCAAAACCACTTCTCCAAGATGCTTGCTGAGAAGTGGGAGTTGAGAGAGGTTCCATGTGTATATAATGGAAGTATTGGATAATGGCCCATTTCCCACTGGTCTCATAGATCTCCATTATGGAGCTTCTGAGGGACCTCCTCACCAGTCTCTACTGTAGCAAAACAGCAGCCAAATCAGCTACTGTCCAGTGGCCTTGCTTTTCTATTTACCTCTACTGAAGGGGACAGGCTTACAAAATGAATCTCATCAGCTCCTAGGAAGTGACCCATGCTTCAACAATCAAAGCATTCAAAGAGTGACCCAGGTTGAAAGGATTCACAAGGAAAACCAGCCCTGATGATTTTTCTGCTCCACCCCAGTAGTGCTGAGCAGTCACCGAGCCCTATGGCTACTCTGATCCTGGAAGGGCTTGAGGTAACTAGCAGCTCAAGTTTTGATATGTTTCAGAAGCCTGCTGAAACTTCTGCATTTATAGTAAGATACTTAGACATTTTGAGAGAAAATGAAGTGACTCACAGTGCCTGCTACAGACACTGTTGCTTTCAATGCTCTGGGTAAGCACGTGTGTGTTGCATCCAGTGTGGCCTGAAGCAAATGTCCCTCTTCCCTCAGCATTTGCCACCATATGGTATCTGCTGGGTACTATGAAAAAATGGACTTGATTCATTCAGGCACTGAAGCACCGCCAAAATTACAATGTAATATTTGAATGATAAATCATTTGTGACAAGGACACCAAAACTATAAGGTATAAAGTATGGTCCATCAAAAAGAGCAATCATGAACCAGCAGTTTCCCTCTCCAACAGCAAAAGTGTTCAGAATCATGAAGAGAAAGTGACAAATTTATAATCATATGAGACATGCCTGCCTGAGAAATTAACTGATAAATCAACAAAAGTACCTAAAAATGTTTTTAAGTAATGAAACTTAAAAGCATGATTTAATATTATAAATAAATATAAATAATTACTTAGGCAAGGAAGAAAATACATTCTCTAAGGTACATATCAAAAATTTGAGAAAAACAAATGACCACATATTAAGTACAAAAGAAGTGTTAATAAATACCGAGAACTTTCTCTAACAAACTTGCGGTTATATTAGAAATTCATGTTTAAAGATTGTTTAAGTAAATATATGTAAAAACACCTAAATTGCACCCCTGTGTAATTCCAGGTTAAGAGAAGCCTGTAATAAATATTACAAAATATTTACAATGGAAGTGAAAGTACTTTGAAAACTATTAAAAGTGGCATACAAAGGAAATTTTACTGCCTTCAAGTACACATTAAAAAACAAAAAGAATAAATTCATGTCAATGGACTAATTGCTCAATTTAAAAGCTTGAAAAGAAACAATAAAGTAAACCCAAAGAAAGTATAGAATATAAAAAATAAAGATAAGATTAGGTATTTTTTATTGTTTTTCAAGTACAGTTGTCTGCCTTTTCCCCCTGACCACTGCCCCCACACCCCAGCCATCTCCACCTCCCTCCCCTGATTCCACCCCCTCTTGGTTTTGTCCATGTGTCCTTTATAGCTGTTCCTGAAAACCATTCCCCTTTTTCCACCCATTATCACCTCCCACCTCCCCTCTGGTTACAGTCAGTTTGCTCTTTATTTCAATGTCTCTGTTTATATTTTGCTTGCTTGTTTGTTTTGTTGATTAGGTTCCACTTATAGGTGAGATCATATGGTATTTGTCTTTCACCTCCTGGCTTATTTCACTTAGCATAATGCTCTCCAGTTCCATCCATGCTGCCGCAAAGGGTAGGAGCTCCTTCTTTCTGTCTGCTGTGTAGTATTCCATCGTGTAAATGTACCACTGTTTTTTGATCCATTCATTCACCAATGGGCACTTAGGTTGCATCCAGCACTTAACTATTGTAAATTGTGCTTCTATGAACACTGAGGAGCATAGGTTATTTTGGATTGGTGTTTCGGGGTTCTTAGGATATAATCCCAGCAGCGGAATTGCTAGGTCAAAAGGTAGTTCCATTTCTAGTTTTCTGAGGAAATTCCATACTGTTTTCTATAGTGACTGCACCACTCTGCAATCCCACCAACAGTGCACTAGGGTTCCCTTTTCTCTACATCTTCTCCAACACTTGTTGTTTGTTGATTTGTTTATGATGGCCATTCTCACCAGTGTTAAGTGGTATCTCACTGTGGTTTTTTAATTTGCATCTCTCTGATGGCTAGTGATACTGAGCATATTTTCATATGTCTCTGGGCCCTTTATATGTCCTCCTTGGAGAAGTGTCTGTTCAGGTCTTTTGCCCATTTTTTAATTGGGCTGTTTGTCTTCCTGGAGTAGACTTGTGTAAATATTGATGAAATAGGAAACAAATGTATAATAGAGATCAACAAAAACAAAAGTCAATCCTCTGAGGTAAACTAAGTAGGAGACATATAGCCAGACTCATCTGGACAAAGACAAAAAAACTACACAATTAGCAATGTTAAAGTGGATACCATAAAGATTTTTTTCTAAATCATAGTAAGATATTATGAATAACTTTCTGCCAACAAATTTGCAAACTTGGAAGAAATGGACAATTTTCTAGAAAAATATGAAGTAAAATACAAATTTAAATTAAACTTAAATATGAATGCAAATTTTATTTAAGAAGAAACAGAAAACAACCATTACAGAATGAAATGAAATCAGAATCAAATGAAAACAACCATTACAGAAACTGATGTAGAAATCAAGTGTTTCACACTCAAGAGACACAAGACCCCAGTGGCTTTACAGGCAAGTACAGTGCAAAAGTATTACAGTTCAGTTGTATTGATGAAAATATGCAAATACTTCATAACATTTGCAAATTAAGTTCACAGTACAAACAAAAGAACAAAATAAATCATTAAAATATCACACTTGATGCAGGAAACCAAGGGTGACTTGAAATCCTTCATGAAAGAGAAGAAAAGTTTTAACCTGCATATCTTTGGCCTACAAGAGCAGAGGCGAAACCCAGGTTCTTTTTTGCTCACTTTTTTCAGATGTGGAAGAAATTTATGTTAAACATGTTCTGATTAATTAAAATCTTTTTAAATATATATAAATCTTATAATCAAAATACCATCTGTTTTTGAAATGCATGGATTGTGGCTGCTGTTGCTTCTGTTACTACATGATTCATAGTGCATAAAATGCCCTATGACCTACAAATTAGAGGAGGGAGATGAAAAGGCTCAGTCTTTGCCCAGGAAAAGCCTGCAAGTTGGAGCACACAGCATCAGGACTGTGTTCTGCCTCTTTTAGTGTGTACTTATCATTCTATTACCCACATTTACATTTTTCTTTTCAACGAATTTAGAAAGATAAAAAAGTGTCTATAAAGCCCAATGGTTCCAAGTTTCAAAACCAGGTAGTCATTAGCATGAGTGAAATTGGCATTGATCACAGACTAGTACTTTTCAGTTTTCTTTTATACCTTCAAAAGGCCAATCTTCCTGTTCCATCTAGGATATTAAAAAAATAAACCCAAAGAATATTCTTTCAAGTGCATTGCCATGCACTGCAGCTACATGCTCATTAACCTGACTATTAATTACTATTATGGTTACTATTGGCATAATTTCTATATTTTTCTGTGTGCCAGTCCAATCCCACATCTAACCACTGCAGCCAGGGCTGTGTTTTGCCTGAGAAACAGATGTCCACATGTGGATCTGAGCAGGCACAAAGACTAAAGGCAGCAGCCATGCAGATTTAGGCAGAGCTGAGTGTGCTGGAGGAAAGGTGACCAGATCAAAGGCAGGTGAGTGGGTTTACATCCCTGGGAAGATGAGCATGCTCAGGCCTGAGCACTTGTCGAGAAATCATAGTTTCTTGAAAGCATTTTCCCCAGTGATGCCTCAGAACACTCAACCTGGGTATAAAAGGAAACATGAAGAGTGTGCATCGAAGAGCAAGGCCAGACCACAGTGAAGGATAAAGAACCCAGCTCATCAACCATGGTCCAGGAGACAGCAATAAGAGAGTCCTCAAAAAGAATTTAGCTAAAACTCAAAAAGTGCACCATCTCAGGAATGCCAAAACATCTCAGGAATGCCAAACACCTAGTGGTGTTTTTTGTATAGTATTTGATTTATATTTTTAGTGTTGAATTGCCTACAATCCACATTATATCAGGATCCTTAGTGCACATGTCTCCCTCCTCCTCCTAGGCGATAAGGTCCTCAGAGACAGGTCCTACATCTTATTTATCAGGTTTCTTCCATGCTGAGCACACCTACAATACAGCAAGTTTTAGTAAAAAATAGTGATAATTGAATTAAGGACCAAAAAGAAACATTTTTAAAGACTTCAAGCTGTCATGAATCTGGGGTGTAATAAAAATGAGAGTTCACAGCAGATGGGGGACAATGGAGCTCAGGAGGGAAAGAAGGCCCCTAGCAACCCCTTGTGCACACACTCAAAGTACACTTCCAAATGGACACAAGCACACTCAGAGAGGCCCCCACTCAGACACAAACATGTACAGAGCACACCTACACACAGACACAAACATGCCTGGAGCATACCTACACATGGATGCCAAACCTTCCAAGCAGTGAGATTCAGCCCTTCCAGACCAGTCTGCTTCCTGCCTATTAGGATTCAGTTGTCCCCTAGGAGGGGTAATATTGATCTTTGTGAGGTAATGCACATGACCTTGCCTTTACCACAGGTAGGTATTATAAGACCCAGATAAAACCATGGCAGTGTTGGAGCTGCCTAGGCAGAGAAGAAGCTGGAGCCTGGGAGGCTCAGCTCATGCCCATGGCAATTTGTTGTCAGGCTTTCAAGGAGGTGGGCAGGTGGCAGGACACCCAGGAACCCTGGACACTCTACAGCCAGAGGAGCATACGGGCAGCCTGGGGCCAGAACAAAGATTTGAAACAATGAAGACAGGTTCTAGATTAGGAGAATAGTATTGGAATCTAGTGTACATTGCCAACAGAATGGTATAAAGTTAAAAAAGCAGGAGGGAGGAGAAAGAAAGAAAGCAAGCAAGAGAGGGAGGCAGGGAGGGAGGCAGGGAGGGAAGGAAGAGGGGAAAGGAAAGAAAAAAGGAATGAAAGAAAGGAAGGAGAAGGGAGGGAGTGGGAAAGGAGAAAAAGAAAGAAAGTGGTGGAGGAGAGAAAGATTTTACTTATGGGCACTGATGAAATGGGTCAACACCAGCATGGAGCCTAAGCTGCGCTGGAGATGAACTCACAGAGGACAAAACTCCCTTAGCATCTGAGAACCTTAGGAAAGTTAGCCCAGGGCCTGCAGGTGAGAAAAGTCCATCAGTGGCTCTAGGTGACTTTGAGGAGTGACAGGGCATTGGGGGTGTGGCCCAACAAAAGTTTATAGTTTGCCCAGGTGGGTCAGCAGAAGAGGGGGTGGGTTGTGGTGGTTTGACTCAGAGTCATCCAGGAGCCTTGGACCTCCCTACTTCTACCTTTCTTTTCCATATTCAACTTTCAGAATCTCCCACTGGATTCTCAGCATCTGGCCAACAAAAATGGGCAGGTGAGAGCACAGAAGATCACATTTGGGATGTCTTTGAGAGCCAAGGATAGCCAGATCCCATTTTTGCCCAGACTGGCCAGAGTTGGTGACATGACCAAGGAGGAAGTACAGTTGGATGAACACAGAGCAGGAGGCCAGTCAAAGCAGGAGCTCCTGGAGAGCAAACTTGACCAGAGGATATGAGAAAACTGAGACCCTGGAGTGGAAGAAGACCCCACAAACAGGAAAAGATTTTAAAAATAGGAAGCAGGAGGGCTCCAGTGGCACAATAGCTCACAATCATGACATGTTGGGCCTCTCCCAAAGGATCTGCATGTATCAAAACTGGACATGACAGGGTGGAGATGGCTTTGGAAAAATGAGGGGCAAGAAGTCTTTGGAGGAAACTCAAGGAAGATGCAATAAAAATCAGTAAAGGACAATAATAACAAATACAAGAGACAGAGTGCAATCCTATCAATACAGGTTCCTATGGTATGTGTGTGTATGGTAGAGAGTGATTCAGATAAGCCACAGCTATTGCTACAGCTGTCTGGTGTCTTCCAGAACAGAGGAAAGTGAAGAGCTAATGGTTCCACAGAGTCAGGCAGAGAAGAGAGACAATGGAAAGAAATTCCCAGCCACTACCCAAATTCAATATTTATAACCAAGACTGTCAAGAAATTGAGAGGCAGCACACAGAAGTCTGCACATCCCTGAGTCCCACATATCTGTTCCTGGTGGCTGTGAAGGAGTGGGGTCTACAGATTCAAGTACCCACCAATTTGTAGGGTCTCCATGTAATAACCCACACATGTTGTGTGATGTCTTTTCTTCCATAAACCCTGAATGTGACTTTGTACTTCTCGTAGTTCTAGAAATCCTTAGAAAGGAGTAGAAACCATGCTTAAAACTAATAACCTGAGGAAAGTTATGAAATACTGCATTTTTGTGGGAAAAGATCAATTGGAAATGGACACATAATCTCTTTCTTAAGTAAGTCAGTTGATTCAAACCACTTCAGATGAAAATGATTTCTCAGGATATGTCTATGGAATATTTTCTGTCTTCAGCATCTCAAAAGTTCCAGGTAATTTAAGGGCAATTACCCAGAGTTTTCCCTCTCATTTTAGTCCAAATTTCAAAGTTTGTCTCATTCACTCTTGTCTAAAATAAGAGCTTCTTCAAAATATAGTTGTCAGAAGTTTCCATGTATCAATGGCCAAATCAAGACAACATTTTTGAAACTTTGGGAAGAAACCAGGTCATTAATGATATTAAGCTTTGTTTCTGTGCCAGCCAGCCTGGCAATGCACTTACAGGAAATAAGAGCTAAAGGACCAGCATGAGCTACAAGGCTCTGCTCCTTTAAAGTGATAGAGAGTGCTAAAAGAGTCCCTGTAGTCCAGTGCCTATGTATCTTACTTTGTTGTAGTTCTCATTCTCATTACAGGCATTTTTTGACCAGTGATTATAGTGTTACATATTAAGATTCCCGAAGTAGTCAAGTGAAGGCCAATTTCTAGAATGACTCTACCTTTTTTTCATGTCCAGTCATCAGAAATTATATAGGACTTGTGTAAACAACACAAAGTAAGAAACACACTTTTGGTCTGTACCCCAATGGCTCTCAACCGGGGGTGATTTTGTGTCCCCCCACCAGGGCACATTTTAGCAATGTCCAGAGATATTTTTAATTATCACTATTGGGGAGAATGTTACTGGCCTCTAGTGGGTAGAAATCAGGGATGCTGTTAAACATCCTAAATGTATATATCTTAGGTTGCCATAGCAGAATACCACAGACTGAGTGGCTTAAACAACATAAATGTATTTTCTCACAATTGTGGAGAATAACAAGTCTAAAATCTAGGTCCAGCAGGGTTTGATTTTTGGTGAGAGCTCCTTTCCAGGCTTGCAGATGACCACATTCTTTCTGTATCCATACATGGTACAGAGAGAGAAAGAACAACATCTTCAGTGTCTCTTCTTGTAAGGGTACAAATTCCATAATGAGGAATTCCCCTTTATGACCTCAACTAGCCCTAACCACCTTCCACATGCCCAATTTCCAAACAACATCACACTGGGGATTTCAATGTAATAACTTCAATACATGAATTTGGAGGGGGGAAAGCACTCATTTATTAAGAGCACATGAAGAATTATCCAGCTCCAAATACCAGTAGTACTGAGGGGGAGAGACACTTCTGCACCTCAAAGTGCCCCAGTTCTGATTCCATAAATCATCCTAAGAGAGTTACTCTTCCTTAAAGTTAAAGCCACTCCAACAGTTTCTCATCAGTTGAACCATATCATAAAGGAACATAATGAACATAATCTTGACATTTATAATCTGCTGGAAACAACTGAATAATTTCATACAGGAGAATTTTCTAGAGCAAAAGACTGCTACTATGTGAACTTATACTCACATAGCTGCAAGAATCTCTTTGGGAACTTCTATCACCCATTAGTGAAACAAGGGACACACATGCTTCACCTAGATGTACTTATGTCTCTGATTTTCTTTCTTTCTTGTGAGATGCATGGTGGCATAGCCATAAAAGTACAAAGAGGCAGATTAATAGATGAAGCTTTGAGAAAAAAACAGGTCATTAAGGATAGTAAGCTTTGTTTCTCTGCCAGACAACCTGGCAATGCACTTATGGGAGGTAAGAGCTAAAGGACCAGAATGGACTATAAGGCTCTGTCCCTTTAAAGTGGCATGGAGTCCTGAAAGCATATGGGAGTGGGAAGTGCATGCAAAGGTCTGTTATCATGTGTGTCACATGACCTCAAGGGCATGCACCATGGAAGAGGCTCTGAACAAAAGTGTAGACAAAAGGACTCTGTCATCAGCCATTCTGGTGCTGGTACAATGGAGGCTACTCATAACCTAAGAGCAGGGGCCTCCCCACTCATCATCTGGCTACATCCACTGTTGAGCATCCAGTCTGCTAGCAACAGAGATGGAAGCTGAGCCCCAAATATGACATCATTGATTGTGTCTTCTTCTTAGGGTCAAGTTGACTATATTGGTCATCTTTCATCCTGGAAGTGCCAGTGGTTGGTTCCCACAGGAGTAAACCTGCCTTCTGGGTTTAGCTTTGTCCTTCCTGCCTATAGAACATCAGCAAGCACCCACCACTGTGCCAGGGCTTATGTGGCATTTGGCCCAGCATGGAATCCCACATTGTAGAGTGTCAGGCCAAGAAATCATTGTTGCAGCAAAGAAAGTGTGGGCCTGGGCCCATAATCACAAGACCTACTGTGCCCATCACATACTGACCTCCCAGAGGTCAGGCTGATGGAGCACTGGGACAGTCTGCTGAAGGCACAACTGAGGAACCAGCTCAGAAGCAACACTGTAAAAGGACAGGGTGCCATACTCCAGGAAAACAGGATACACACTGAATCAGAGACCTTTATATGGCACTGCACCCTCAGAAGAAAGAATAAGTGAGTCAAGAACCAAAGAGTAGAAACAAGAGTGGCCTCATGGCTCCACTTGCCATGACTCCTAATGATCTACTGGGAGAATTTTGTTTCTCATCTCCACAAAACTGAGTTCTGAAGGGCAAGAAGTTTTGGTCCCAAAGGGTCGCACTTTCTCGAGGAGACCTTCACCAGAGCCTCACTTAATTATATATATAAGCTGGGAAGCCACCTAGGAAGTCTAACCATTGTGGCCTGATCATCAGGCAGTGGGGGCTGTTGTTCTGCAGTGGTGGCAGTGAGGAGTATATGTGGACTCTAGGTCACCCACTTTAGCTCATCTGTATGCTCTTGCCTACATATGACTGTACGTGGACAAGTATAGCAAACCTGGCTTGAGAGAAGCAAGGTGATCAGGAGCTTAGACCTCTCAAGAATAAGGGTCTGAGTCACACCACCAAATGATATACCAAGTGAGACACCAAGACTTCAGAGGTGGTGGCCACAGCAGTGGGTACTGTAATATTTCCCTGTTCTAGGTTTCCCCTAGGAAGGGAGGTGCACCAGAGCTCCCCAAGAATATAGGAAGTCCATAAAGTGGCACAGGGATAGACAGAGGGGATGATAAACACATGGCCAACACTGCCTTTCAGGAAGGACTTTCTGCCCGTTTGTCAGGAACATAATCAGCAAACAGATGATAGGTCAGCCTGGGTTGTAGAGTGCAGCCTCTCTGAAGTCATACCTGCCTGGAGCAGCTCACCTCTGACTTGAGAAGGCAAGACTGGAATTAAGTCCTTGATGGTAACCCTGGCTCCAGCATTCCCTGCCTGGTGGGCTGAGGTTATGTCAGGCCTCCCGTATGGTCCAACCTTTGCTTCTGCCCAGTCCCACTTCCTCAACTTTCTTTCCACAGGAACACTCTTGCATCCCAAACTCCATCCCAGCACCTGCTTCCAGACAACTCAACCACAGCCCAAGCCACTAAACTTCGTGTGGCAAGTTGTCCCCTAACAGCCACTTATCAGGAGTATGGGAAGTGAAGGGGGAATTCTGTCTGCAATGCTGGCACCATGGACCTTGTTATTCAAGGGTAACTGATCTGTAAGGACTGAGTAGGAGAGGCACTGCAAAAGGGTCTGTGAGATGTTTGTGGAAGGGCTAAGCAGTGTGATTTCTAGTCAGACATCCTGAGGCATTGATGGAGGTCAGCAAATATTTTCTGTAAAGAGCCAGCTGGCAAATATTTTTAGCTTTGCACAGACTCTGTTGCAACTATTGAACTCTGCAGTTATAACATAAAAACAGCCACAGACAATAGGTAAAACCATGGCTTAGCTGTGTTTCAATAAACACTATACACCAAAATAGGCAAGAGGCTCAATTTCACCCACAGACCATAGTGCTGGCCCCTTCATCTCTTTAAGTCATCATTTGACTGTAGAACATATAGACCTACTGCATGAGCTGTCCTATTTTTAAGTGCTTCCTCCCTCTCTGCCTCAGGACCCCTCCAGGTAACTTCACCATCTGGAAGAGGCTCAGGGTTCCTACCTCTGGAGGATGGAGACAGAAGAAGTAAATTTCAACTCTTTTTTTTTACCACAACCCACAGTAACATTTTACTTTGCAATCCGGTACACACATACGCTACTCAAGACCTGTAATTTTCACATGGTGACTCCAAAACATTAATGAACAAAGAAACATATTTGCAATTAATTTGATAAAATACTAAATAGCAGTAGTTTAATGAATTAATGAAAAGAACAGAATATAAAAGAGCAGAATATATCAGTGCATCATGTGTATAAAGGGCAAGTATTTTTCATGATACCATTTTTGAGATTGTATAAAACAGATAGAGAGATCAGATTAGGATAGAATATAAAGGCATCTCTTAGGGTAAATCAGTCAAAAAGTTTGAGAATCACTAGCCTATTGCCATCACTCCCAATTTGATCTCCCCAGGGGTAATAGTAATTACAGGCAGATTTGCTTGCAATCTGCATTTGAACAATACATATGACCAAATGGATTATCCATTATCTAGCAATTCTTGTTAAAGCACATTTTAAAACACTCCTCTTCTTCAAGACATTTTCTTATTCCTTTTAGATTTTTTAACACTCTCTTTTGGCCCGCCTTCAGTGTACTTTTTATGACTTCAGTTGCCAATGGAGAGCTCAGGTATCAACTGTGAGACCTGCTGTGATTTCATTCATGTTTAATTAATTCAAGCTGCCTGTTGCTTTCAAGTGTTAGCATGTGCTGGCAGTATGTTACTGGAGCTCAGGTCCCAGGGCTGGGGAGAGCCTATGTATCAGAATACAAATGTATCTGCTGGAGAACTTCTTCGCTGAAGTATTCTCTGCCCATTGCTGCCCTTGAGAGGCCAGGCTTGAGTGTGAGCAGATGACCAACCAATGGCTACAACAGTGGCCATTATAGGCAGACTTAGGAGGTGCTTCTGCATGACCACTAGCTGTACACAGTTGAGGCATCCTCCCTTCCTGTTCAAGACTGACGAAAGTTGACATCTAGTTCAGCATCTGCACACATTCTGAGTGCCCTGAGCCATGCCACTGAGCATCACTACAGGTCAGGACTTACATCTCCTGGGAACACTGGCCTCCTGCTACTTCATCTCTGCTGGTTGCTTGATTTCTAAGCAGTACCTTGAAAATAGGTGCTCAATACATTTGAGTATAGACGGGACATGGCTGGGATAATCTGATCCTCAAGGTGTGAGAAGTTAATCATGAAAATATAAATGAACTAAAAGGACTTCAAATCTCCACCTAAATACCAGAGAAGTGTTTTGTTGTTTTTTTCTTAATCCAATGCAGTTTTCAAATTGCCTCCCATAGGTTAGCTAGCAGAATGGGACAGAAACTTTCAGGACCATCTGGGACCTGGGGAGTATCTGATCACACTTACTTGTGTCTGGTTGTGTCATATACGGCAGTGGTTTCTTATGTTGTTAAGAAGAATGAAGGTACCTAAAATCATGACTTAACTGATTTTGAATACATCTCAGTTGTTACTGAGATATAGAAAATCAGACATTTTGTCTTTCTCCCTTCCCTTCCTGTTCACCTTCCATATTTTGGTAAGACTTCATTTCAAAATGCCTTGAACAAACATATTTAATCTCATCTTTTATTTCAAAAACTGGGATTCAGGGAAAGACTATCTGTGCCTCACTAATTAAAGCAGGCAGTTCTGTAGCATGAAAGTTACTAACAGAAGACTCCAGCATTCCCCAAATTACTTTTTGCTTCCCTCAAACTCATTGCTTAAGCCTGAGCTTCTAATCCAAAAACCAGCTCATCATTAAAAATTGGCACAAAATAAAGCAAATAATTATTTTTCATGCAGGATGAATTTTAAAATGAACAGACACAAGTTCTTTGTCCTATCTGAGAGCAGAAAAAAACAACCCACTGTCACGGGATAGCAGTGACAGAAATCTCTCTGGCCCTCGCAAGGATGTCAATATGCAGGACAACATCCCTCCTGAGTTAAGGGCACAATACTTTTCTCAAAAAAAGAAAATGCAGCCTATCCAAAGGGAAACTCAGTCCAGTCTGTATGCTCAAATCTAGAATACAAGGAGAGCTTGAAACAGATGCCTCAGAATCTATACTCTTGACTCAACATCAGCAATCAGCAGTCTAGCAACTGTACTTGGTTTGACAGGTTGCCATTTGGGATCTGAACATTTTTAGATTTTGCAATGAATTTTTAGGTCTCATTCTTGGAAACTAATAAATTTCTGGCATCTAAATGATTTTCCTCTATGTTTTCTAGAGCAAATTATGATATGAACATAATGAACCTTAGCAAAGCTAATAGCACTCCCTTCCTGCCCCACTGAAAATAATGTGCAGATCTGGCCATGAAGAGATAGATACAAGAGCATAAGGACATTGACTGACTGAGGAGTGGGGCCTGGGCTACGGAGGTACATGAGGGGCATGGTGCTGTGCAGCCAGCCAGTCCCCAATACAGCGAAGGGAATCTTGCTTCTCAGGATTGAGATAAACAGTATGGACCAAAAGAGGACCAAGGAGGCCACTTTTCCATGGTGATAAATCAGGACTCTGCAGCTCAGACAGCCAAAGGATCGCTGGCTCCAGTCCTCAGCTCCTGTAAATATTTGTCCATAGTTTATCCTCCTAAAGGTTGTCAGTCACTTATTAGTTCATTCCCACAGCAGTCCTGTGGGGCCTGCTCAGGGCTTCCACCATGCCAGCTATGGATGGGAATGAGAGAAATACTGACCTCATCACATTGTTGGGAGAGGAACAAATGTGAGTCCCATACACATTAAATACACAATAGATATGAGAACCTTCCAAGAAGGAAATAGGATTGTCATTAGTATTTCAATATGAATTTCCTCATGTAACGACTTCCTTCTTTCATAAGAGGATCTATACAAAATGATGGCACTGGCTCAGGGCTTGGAAGAGGTAGCAGGATAGGGGACGGAAACATATAAGGGGAGATAGAGGGCTGTGGAGGACAAACTTGGCTCGATTTAAGTGTTTTCTGTTGTGCTGGCATAGTGGGAAAGCAGAGGCAGCAGGTTGCAGAAGGAGGAATAATGAGAACATATTGTGGGATGACTGGGCCTCAGCCAGAACCTTGGATTCAGGAGAGGGCACCAGTGTTGTAAAGTGAATAGGGTGCCAAGCTGCATGCCTGGACAAAGACCAAGGAGAGACAGCTAAGCATAGCACAACACTAAGGGCTAGGCCAACGTGAGAGTTTGGGCCAGGGAATGGGGATCAAGTGCTCAGAATCAGGGATGTTTGAGAATAACAGAAATGAGGGAAAAGACAGCTGGAAAGCACTTCAAAATTCACATAGCTCTATTTAATTTTACATTTTACAGAAACTGATATCAAGTAGTTAAAGGACTAGTTTCACGTCACAAGGAAAACTTAGAACTCAAATTTGGTTGTTTCCATTTAAGTCTAATGCCCCAGGGTTCTTTCATAAATAAATAAACAAATATAAATATAAATGATACCAAAAATGTTAAGTCACAAGTTATTTTCAATTTTCTCAATAATGCAAACTAGAGTAAAGCGAGCTTGATTTTGAACACAGGACTCCAGTATTGGGCATTGAAATAATAATGGTCTGCATGACTTCATTATCTGTCAGGGAGAAGCTCAGAGGAACAGGGAGACTTGGTTATTTGCATTCATTACATGATCTGAAAAATATCAGCATGACAGTCACTTTGAGCTCTAAGGGTTTTATTTCACCACAAGCAGGCAACACCTATGAACAGTTTGAAAGTGAGAATTCTCTGGCCTTCCTAAATATATGATGGCTGCTGTTAGGTTGATTTATTTATCAGGCCATAGTGATAAAAGTGAAGGATCAGAAATTAAAGAAAGTAAACAATAAAGAAGAGAAACAATGTTGTCATAAAATTAGTCTGTGTCTCTTAGACAGTTAATGAGGAAACAGTAATTTTTCACATGCTCAATAGATAGACTTAAAATTTGATATCTCTTGCCATGTCAGGAGGTGGGAGGGTCAGAGTGAATGTCAGTGGTCTCCCCAGAGACAGAGTAGAACAAAACCCCAAGGACAGCCAAGTCTCAGGAGACTCCAGGAATGTGCAGAGAAATTCTTCTGCATGACTTTCTTTGATAAACCCAACTGTTTGTGAAATCAAAGTGACTATTGGTTTTCTGGGTGCGTGACTGGCAGCCATGCTAACAGTAGCTACAGTGATGCCGTGTCTTCCAGGAAGAATTCCTTCTGTTGTAAGGGTTTTGGTTGCCCTACAAGATTTGAGGTCTCCCCATTGACTTAAACATCAGCCAAACATCCTGTGTTCTCCCACAGAGTGAGTGCTCTGGATGTGAGTAGCAGCACCAGGCAATCAGTTGAGTCAGAAAGAGTTGGGGCATTTCAGAAACAAAGCCTTCTTAGATTTGCTTGATGAAAACAGACCAGGGTGAGTCTCACAATGTTTTATGTTGTTTGGCCACTCTACTTTAGTCTATGGGACTCAGACTGATCAACATGTCCACACGTGTGAAAACAGTTCCTATTTAGGAAACTGCTCCATTTCTCTTTTATAATCTTCCAAAGTCAAGGTAAACTTTCCAGGCTAGATAAGACTCAGCTTGAGCATTCAGTAAATGTCTCATCAATGTGAAAGGCATCCAGGTCAATATCTAGTTAATGTTTACCCTGCTGACTCTGCCTTACCATTGATCTTTTCATGTGCTTTCTTCTTGAGAGCTGAAAACTAAACAGTAACTATTTACAAAATGAAGGGGCCTAAGTGGACATCTCCCTTGGCAGGTGATGAGTGCCCCACCAAGCGGGCATGGTGTTCTCCAACTTGGTCTATCACATTTCTCTGACCTCTGCTGTCAGCCTTCTCCACCTTCAGTGAAAATTCTGTGTTCAACTGACAGAATCAGTCAAAGGCAAATGATCTCCCAGTCTCAAATTCTTCAGGTTCTGTGTTTAAACTTTGCCTTGCTCCTTCCTTTTGTCCCTATTTTATAAGTGGAACTGCCATTGTCCCAATAAGTCAAGCCAGAGATCTGGCAATCATCCTGCCACTTCCTCCATTCAGTCAGTAAATTTCCCCAAGGCGGGCTCCTTAACATTTCTCAAACTTTTTCTCCATCTCCACTGCTACTGTCTTTGTTGGGGGCAGCATCATTCATCTCTTAACTATGTAACAGTCCCCTAATGGTTTCCCTGCTTCAGTCTTGGCCCCCTTAATCCTTCATCCACACTGTAGTCAAAAGTGAGGTTATCCCCTTTTTTACAACATTTATGGTTGCTCATTGGCCTCAAGATAACACCCTAACTTCTTACTACAGATAAGGAACACTTATTCAGAAAGCACTTATTGAGCATGTTCTCTGTGCCAGGTCCTGCGAATAAATGTAAGCACAGAACACATGGTCTCTGCTTTTATGAAACTAGACTAGTGGGGAAGCCAGAACCATGCACATAACCACACCAGATATCTAATTACAAGCTGGGATTGACTTTTGAGAGAAAATATGATATGAGATGAGAATGTGTGATGAGGGGGTAGGGTGGACATCAAAAGTTTTCCCCAAGAAAGGGATAAGGTGGTAGATGAATCTTTTCAGAACGAAAGAAGATGATTTATAAAATCTCCCTGATAGAAAGGAGCATGTGTTTGAGAAGCTGAAAAAAAAAGGTCAATGTAGCTAGAGTGGAGAGAGCAAGACAAAGCATGGTGTAAGATGAGGCTGCAGAGGTGGAGAGGGACAAAATCACACCACGACATCAGGCCATGCAGAGAATGACACCTAGTTTTCTAGTGTGTGTAACTGAATCTATAGGACTGGAATTCTGAAGGAGACTGATTTGGAGAAACATAAGCCAAATCTTTAGGCAAGAGTTTGAAGTGTTTTGAATTATCCTAGGGAAGATAACATATAAGAAGTAGATGTCTGTCTAGAGCTAAAAAGAGACACTGCAGCTGGAGCTGGGCATTTGATAAAACAGCCTAACTGACTACTCTCTTTCACACCTTTCATATTCTTGCTCAGCAATGCAGACACATTGGCCCACTTGCAGTTTCACAAGCCCTTTATGTCCTTTTCCTTTGGAGACTTCCATATGTAGACCATGCACTCAGAAACACTCTCCCCAGCTTCTGATCACACATTACCTGCCGATCCCCTACTTGTCCTTCAGGACTTATCTTACACACCAGTCCCAGCAGAATATGGTTCCAAAGACCTGTGCATATCCCCAAGTCAAAGTAATTGTCTGCATTGAGATTGCCTACTTCTCTGTCTTTTCCCACCACTACACTCCAAGCTCTGGGGCATGTGTCTAGTAAATATTTGCTAAGTGAAAAGAATAAAGAATTATTTAACTATTTATCCACAGAATCATAAAGTTCTACAAATCACAAGCAATATAATATAAAATGCACAACTAGCCATATCACAGTAAAACTGGAGAAAACCAAAAAGTCTAAAAGGAAATCTTAAAAGCAACCAGAGGAGAAAAAGACAGAATAACTACAAATGAGCAATAATCAACTGACAGCTGCTTTTCAGTATAATAACAATGGAAAACAAAAAACAATCTCTACAAAAGACAAAAGACAATTGGCTGACAACCTAGTAGCCCACTATACATGGTAAAAATATTCTTCAAGAGTAAAAGTTAAATAAACACACTTTTATACCAACAAAAGCCAATGTATGCAAGTGGGAGGCAGACCCACACTGAATGAAATACTAAGAGGATTTCTTCTGGCAGAAAGAAATGTTCCCGGATAGAAAATCAGAAATAATAAGTAGTAAATACAGTCATACCTTGGTACTCGTGGGCTTCAGAACTTGTCAAATCCTGTACTAGTCACACTTTGATAAGAAAAAAATGTTTCAGCACTCCACGCATATTTGCTAGAACTTGTATGAATCACAACACCACCCCACAAGAGAAAATGCTTCATCATTCAGTACCCACCAGGTCTGGCACTTGTCACAAGTTCTGGAATGAATTAACAATGAGTACTGAGGTACCACTACATATGAGTACATACAAATGACTATTGCTGATATAAAACATCACCTGTATATGTCTGAGAAGAAGGGAAGAAAGGTGGTTTTCATATGTCAGAACAGGTAGCATCAGTTATGAAGCATGGAAAAAGGAAAGACAAAGGAAAGCACATTTATTGAGAATCTGCTATTTTCCAGATTTTTTAAAACCACCTGTCTATTCCTAAAGATAAGACTTCAGTTTCTGTGAACTTTTAATATACTGTAACTTTGAAAGATAAATTCATGAAATTTCATTGATTCTTAAACTCATTGATTCTACATAGAGAGAAAAATAACTAAATGACTCAGGGCAAGCTCTGAGTCCCCATTTGTATCTTTTCTTCCCTTCCCCCTCTATGGCTCATACAACAAAAGCTTATTTCTCACTTGTGCAAAGTCCTCTGCGGGTCTGGGTGACTCCATGGCAGTTGTCCTCCATGTATTGGGCTCAGTGACCCAATCTTAGGACAACTCCATGTCTTTGTGGCTCCCATCATTCTCATGGCAGGAGAATAGTACAGAGAGGAGCACTAGCAATACAATGATTTTTTGTTAACCTAAGGAAGTCACATGGCCATGCATATTTTGAGGGGGTAAAAAAATGGCTCCCTAAGAATTAAGAACTCAGGGGATGAAAAGTAACTCTCCAGTCTAAGATGGTCCAATGCCAAGGACTACTTTATTCATCCCCAACATTCTAAAGGCCCTCAGCCTCTGAATTACTCCCAATACCACCAAAAAATAAAATAAAATAAAAATTTAAAAACTCACAAGTACCTACAACTTTATAAACCTGGGCTATATTCTTGATTTCCCTGTCTCCCTTATCTAGCTTATCCATTGAAACATATCACCCCCATATCATAAATATCTCTTGAATCTGCCCCTTCCTCCTAATGTAGCTCCCTTGGTTAGGTCAAGCTACCTTTTTTCCTACAGTTACTGCTGTCCCTGCTTTCAGCTTTACCTTCTTCTCCATTCTCCATACTGATTCTAAATCAGAGCCTTGAACATATTGTGTCTCCCCTTGATGACCCCAGGGACTTCCCACTGCCTCAACATAGAGTCCACCTCCACATGGCATAATGATCCCTCATAAGCTGGGTCTTTTCTTTCTCCAGCATCACCTTTGACACCTGATTCATTCTTTAACCATAATAAACAATTGTTGTTCCCAAAAATCCAATACAGTGGAAAGCACCCACCATCATTTTCACTACTTTTTCTTCAGTTCTACCTGCTAGTGAACACATGCTCATTGTATAAGCACCAGCTCTTCTCCCAACTGCTGTTTTATTCACAGGCCTGAGTGCTATTCACCTCTGACTCTCAAGGTCTAGCAGAGTGAATGGCAAAGTTGGTATTTTTAAATGTTTATTGGCTAATTAATAAATGAATACTAACTCTTTCACTTGGTATTTGGAAATTGGGTCCCCAAGAATTGGGTTCTTATTAGCTATTAAGAAAAATAATTATAGAGACAACTAACATTCATATGGTACTTAAAATATGCCAGGTACGATTCTAAGTGTTTTACATGTACTAATCATCCTAATATCTCTGGAAGGGATACACTGTTTATCTTCTTATTTTCCTGATGGGAAAACTGGAGCACTAATTGCATGAGTGACTTGTCCCAGGTTAAACAGCTAGTAAGTGGCAGAGCTGAGATGTGGACTCATGCTCTTCTTTTTACTGGCTCCAAGGAGAGCCAAGTGCTGTGTCGTGATAGCATCTCAGGGTCCACAAAGAGACCTGCTAGGGGAGGCACTCCATATTTCATATTGGCTTGATGTGCAGTCCTCCCATCTCCTGGAAGCAGGGGAGAGTGAGTAGTTCTTCAATTCATGTGTCATTCCCTCCAAATTCAGAGGGACAATGGTGGTGAGTTTGTCTGACTGCAATGGAAAACTGCTATTACCCTATTGATTCTCATGTTGACCAAAGGGCATGCCAAGGAGCTATTTAAAGTTCATGACAAAAGGATTCTGCCTCCACATAGTAGTAATAACTAACATGTGAGTGATAACTACGCAGCAGAGAGTCTTCTGAGGACATTCATTTAACCTGCATGACAACCACTGTTAAGAGGATACTATCACTAACCCCATTTTATCAGTGAGGGAGATAACTCACTCTAAGCCACGAATAGCCTTGCCCAAGGTCATCTGACACCTGAGCAGTAGGGCAGGGATTCCAACCCAGACACCTGGCCACAAAGGGTACAAGTGAAACCTGGCCTTTCTAGGATATTGGGTTGGGTCATTGCAACTCACCTGCTGAGTCACTTCTGATCCTTGAAGTCAGTCAGTACTTGCTTAGCTCACTTCTTGTGTCCTAATGTTTTCATTCTTCCCCTTCAAAGGTCAGAGCAGAGCTGCCTTTTCTCTTCTCCAGCCAGTCCTGCCTTGGCTTTTCTCCATGTACACCTCCATCAGCAATCTGCTCTCCAAGTAATGGAAGAAGCCAAGTTTGTATTTTCTCCCATTTATATCAACCCATTAAAATGACCTTTCTAGGGATTTCTTGTCAAAGACTGAACATGGAGTGAAAGCTTAAGATGGAAGTTGACCCAGCCTCATGTCCAACAAGTTTTCCACCACCTATAGTTCATCTATGACAAACTGATGTGATTTGAAAGGATCTGTCAAAAGTACAGGTATAATTTTCATTAACTTGCTCCCTAGAATGGAGGAATGAGTCAGGGTGAAGTTCTTCACTGGTGCATACTCTGCAGTTAAAACCTCCAGCTTTCTTTTAGCTGAAAAGAGCAGTGTCTGAAGCAGTCCACTTCCATGTTTGATTAGAACATCCAAATCACCTCACGAAAAATCCTGGAGAGACATAGAGAGCAGACAATGGTTATCAGGCTCTTCGACATTGTTCACGGGACATCTGTATCCATCTTAATTTATCATGCTGGCCCTTCTTGTACGTAGCTTATGACTAAACAAACTTCACATGAATTTTAACACTGTTTTCTAAGATTTATGAAGAATACAAAGTTTAATCCCACTTTCTCATTGCTACCTCTAAGTGACTGGATGACTAAGAAACCAAAGTCATGTCAAATAGCCCTGAAGTTTTCATGATGTTTTGGGAAATATGAACGACCGCACTGAAGACCTATTTTGCCATGTGCTTTTCTCTGACATGGCAGACTATGATGAGGTGATGCTGAGACATCCTGGAGCCCCCATTCTTGAGTCATATTATAAAAATCCTCTGGCGGAAGTAGTATAGAAACATAGCCTCACCTTGAGAGTCCCCACATGTTTGAACTTTCCTACGTACCATGCCTTCCTCCTGAATGATGGAGAATGGTGTGTAAGAGGTTACTGGTGGGCTCTGGACAAATCGATATGATATTTATGTTAAACTCACAATAGGCATGGTTAGTTAACCCACCTCTGGATTCAGAGCCACACAAAAAGTTAACTGTGCAAAGCACATTGGATACATCTTTTACCATATTTTGTTTTGAAGGCACTCTCTACTTCATTCCAACAATTATGGGAAGATGTTTTGGAACCATCAGTAGACTTTAGATGTTGTAGTATAATCTTCATTTCTCTAGATTATGGTCTTTCTACCTCATGCACATTTTGAAAAAAGACATGTTTACCTTCCTATTGAGCTTTTACCTTTTGGATTATTTTATTCTCTTTATCTCTACAAGTTGTCCTTCTCCTTTGACTTTTGTCATTTAAAATGTGAAGTTACCTGTTACCTCTTGAACTTGGCAAAATAAATTACTCATAGTTTGCAGTCAACTTCTAAACAGTATTGTCATCATCTGGGGGGGAAAGAAGAAATTCTGGGATTATGAAGTTAATTCATTGGAAAATAATGGTATGTGTCCTTTAATATTTAAACAAACATGATCTTGGCTACTCCTCTATTCTATATAATTCCAAAAAGTATTAAGCAAAAATAAATTCAACCTCCTGATACTATTGCATCCAAGAGATGTCTTTATTTCCTATGAAGTCTATTCTCTTCATCTTAGGGACACTGTAATATAGAAAAAGAAAGTACAAACACAGACCTAGAATCAAATCTTAGCACCAGATGACCTTGTTAAAAGTTAACCCTTCTAAGCCTTAGTTCGCTCATCAGCAATAATATTACCTGCCTCACAAAGTTATTGTCAGAATTCAATGAGATAATAGAAATAATTTACTCAGTATGAAGCCTGGAACATGTATGTATTAATAAATGCTAGTAGTAGTACCCATTTTAATGCTCTGAAATAGATTATTTAGCTTTGATCTCCAGGACAGTGAGTGTCATGACGTCATAATCACACACACACACACACACACACACGCACACACACACACACACCGTTCTCAGTAATACAGCCACCACGTGCCACTGATTTCTCTTTCTCATGGTGCATACTATAGTTCCCTGGCATGGTGCCTTGTCTTGTCTCCTAGGTTTCCAGGCAGGATTATACTGAAGAATTTGTGGTTTTTAGGTTCTTCCAAGTGACAAGGTCTACGTTAGAACCAACAGACACCATTAAGATGCTTGTCGGTAAAACATCTCATAATGAAAATTCCCAGTCCAGTTTTCACAAATAGACTAGCAAAAGCAAATGAAAGCAGATGTACATATCTTCTTCGAAGACAGCCCAGTCACTGTCACATGGGTTGACAGTGAGTAGCATCAGTAGGTGACTGAGAGACAAGAGGACCGATCTTGTCTGATAATAACTCTGCATTTCTAACAACAGCTCAACAACGATTTGTCTCTTGTTAGATTGTGCCCTTTAATGCAGTATATGGTTGCTAGAAAGTGCTTCTTCCTCTGCCCCCCAACTTCTTCTTCTAAGCATGAATTCCCTCCTTACACAGACAGCTCAAAAGTCATGACTGAGTCCACCCTGAGTCAAAATGTCCAGGCTTTTTGTCTGAAAGAAAAAATCCATTTCAATCTATTCTATGAAAATTTTATAGATCCAAAATTACTATTTTAAATTGAATTTTGTGCTTTTGAACACTTTGTTTGTTTATACTATTGCATCTTTCCTAAATGGAGACTCTTTTGTATTTAAAGTTATAGTACCAAAATTTAATTTTAAAAATAAAGATTAAGGAAATTTTTTAAAAATCTAGTAAAAGGAAAACCTACATTGGAATTAGTCCAACAGAATGCCCTGCAGAATTGTTTGGGTATCTCAAAACTTGGCTCTGCTCTGCTTATGGCCAAGGAAAAGCTTATGAAGTACAGTTGAAATCCTATAGACAGTTTGCAGATTTCCATTATATTGATGTAAAAAATGGCCAGCGCTGACCAGTGAATGCCTTCCTCTCAGGAAGCAGCCTTACATAGGAACCTATAAATACCCTTTAATAGTGTCTGTGTCCTAGAGGGAACAAAAGGGCCAGAGGGTGGCGTGGCCCCTGCCCAGCAGCGGGAGAGTCTGGTCAAGCTCACAGGAAAGGGTGAGACCCTGCCTGCAGCCAGCAGCCAGCAGCCAGCTGCCAGCAGGTGACCTCACCCAGCATGGCTCCGGCCTTTCAACTTTTTCATTAAAAGAGTCATTTTTCACAGCGACATCCAGGCCAGCTCTCTCAGGTGGGCGGGGTCAGCAGTGGATGGGCGGGGCGGGGGCTCACACTTGCCCCAAGGGCAGCGACTCGGCACCGCCCAGCTGGGCGAGTACGCTGTCTGGGCCCCTGTGCGCTTGCGCAGAGCTAGGCCAGTTTGAAAGTGGACTGGACAAGCAGCTCTCACTGGAGAGCAATGTGGAGGGTGCAAGAGCGGCAGGTGCACCCCAGACAACACTTCACCATGCAGTAAATTCCATAATTACAGGTCACAGAGTGGGCGTCCCTTTGAAGTGAGAGACTTGCTTGTTGTTCCTGCAGCGGATACAATTTGGCTGCGATATCAAATGCAGATAGTAAAAATTTAATTAACAAATCAAAGCCTTTATCTGTAGGTTTTAGAACTGTGGCCAACAGTTTTCTTCTATCTCAAGAGCTCCAGTCAGAGCTAAAGAGAAGAAAGCAATGCCTTTGTACTGCAGAAGACATACAACTTTTCCTGATGATTGCTCTCACAGATAACACTCCCTATTAACTGCCTGCTGGTTCAAGAAGAGGCTTTCAGGCTCCTCTGCAAAGAGGTTGCATTTTTTTAAAGCCCTTTGACATTTTGCTCTGGTTAACCCTTTGTCTTCAGGGCCCAGCAAGCCAGGGTGTGAAAGATGGTGCAACTCTCCTGTGGGACTATGTAGACAGGCAATACACCTGTCCAAAACATAATCAGCCCAGAACTTCTTATTAGGCTCTTATTGTGAACTTAGTCTCAGGAGAAACATTGAGATAAAGTAATATTAATTATTGACAGGTAACAATTTACTTTTGTACCAGCCTTTCAACAAATTCATGAGGGAAATAGCTGAAGCTGCCATCCACCACAGCTGCAAATGGGGAAGCAGAGAGTCCAAAAGATAAAGAATGCATTCTGCCTCCTAGTCCAGACAGAACCCTCATGAACAACGCAAAAGAAAATGATGCATAGCAATATGAAATTAACATATAATTAAAACATCAGAATCCAAATTTGTAGGTGTATGTATTATACACATAACATATATGCATATAGTAAAATTATCAAGCTATAATAGTTGAGTGTGATTAAAGGTATTTTTATTTTCATATTTTGTGTTTTGCTCTAGCTGTAGGTTTTTTTAATTAAGATGTTTTAAATGCATAATAATAAATTGCTACAGCAGTCAATTGAGCTATGGAAGACAGAGATCAAGTGGCCTCAGCGGCTGGCTCCCAGTGCTGATCAACACGTGGTTATGGTTTAACTGGACTAGACAGGGTCGAACTGAGTGGAAAAGAGGAGAAGTAGAATTCACTCAGGATGCACACAGAGTATATGAAGTGGGTCTGAAAGAAGAATTCAGAAGAGAAGCAGGGACTCAAAGGCCCCTGCTGACCAGAGGAAATTTAGAAATTTGCCCTCATATTACTCCCTTTGCCTGTGTCCAAATAATGAGCTTAACCTGGAGGATCCTAACCATTCTCGTCTAGTTCATCAGCTGTAATGTTCCTCTTGTTGGTTCTGTAATTTGGAGAAGAGTGAACCTGGTGAGGAAGCCTGACATAGGAAAGAAGAGGCCACTGAGACTTGAGCATGGGAGCAGGGCAAATGTATTCATTTGATAGCAAGTATTTCTCACAGGTTATGTCTAAAAGAAGCTAAAACTCAGATTGATTTAGACAATTTTGTGGCACTAATATATTTGGATGGGAGTAGGAGAAATATAGGCAGGCAATGGAGGAAGGAATAAAATTAGTCAAAGTTAAAATGGCCAATTCAGGAGCCGCATGGTGTAGTCACCTTTATTATTGCATGGAAGCAGACTCCTCACCTTCGTGTTCCAAGTCTGGGAATGTTTCACCACTACCAATCCATCTTGGGCAGCTTGTCTCTTGCAAGGAAGTGCCTGACTACAGTACTTGAGGCTGCCAGAGGATCCTCTCTTGGGAAAGGTCAGCCCCTCATTTACCATCCATCCCCTCAGGAGGTTTCCATGCCAACCACTAGAATGTTCCATTTCAGAGAATAAATATGCTCTAAGATGCATCTGACAATTAAAGCTATTTATTACTGTCATAATTTCTCTTTTAGGTGGTCATTATGTTAGAAAAACAAAAGAAAATACTTGTGATAGCCTCAAGATATGTTGCAAGGCATCAGAAAAACTATAAGAAGATGCCATTATGCTTAAAGCATTGCACAGTTTTCAAACATGTTTTTTTGTCCTATGATTAAAAGAGAAAGAATTTTTTAAAGGCTTCAAAACACAATAGCATTGTGGGTCTTAATTTATTTTTACAATTCACAGGGTCTGCAATGTATTAAACATGAGAGACTTCTCTTGTTGGTCTGTTTTTCATAAGCGTGCTTTGCTAATTCATCTGTACCTGCTTAATGACTGTGGCAGCTACAGAGAAGACCAGGGTTATGGAGTTCTTAAAGTTCACTCAGCTCAATACATGTTCACTTAGACATTTGATTAATGTGATCTGGTAAAAGGGAAGCTGGCATTTAGGCTATAAACCCTGAAGGGAGATGTCCAAAATCTCAAGTGTCCCTATTAATTTGTTAATGTAATTAATTAACCAATCACTAACTACTAACTGTAGTTACTATTTATTAGGCACTTACTATGTGCCCAGCACTGTAAGCTATTATTTAATCTCCACAACTTCCCTGAGAAGCAGGAACCATTATCCTCACTTTCCTAAGAGACAATAATTAACAGAGCTAAAATTTGACTACAGGACTGTTTTACTACATAACCCCTGCTCTGAACCAGTCCTATACTGCCAGCACACTATAGGGAAATCCACTGGGAAATATAACACCATATGTCTGTGGTCCCCACCTGCCTGCTATGAGTTATGAGATCTTTGTTCAGTAAGCTGTAGGTATAAACTTTCAGCTCCCTGTGATGGCATAGAAAGTAAGCGATGTAGCATTCAGGAGAGAGGTGGGTGGTGATCCTGTCTGCTGGAAGTACCAAGTTTCCAAGAAGAGGAAACTTGAACTGGCTCTTTGGTGATGGGCAACCCAGGCTAATGTTTTCATAAGTTATGAGTAGGTTAGATGTGAGAGGAGTCTGTCTTAAAACACCTTTACATGTTCTTGCAAAACTTAAGGAAGAAAGATTCATTTCCATGGCTATAATAGTATCTGAGTTGAAATCTACATTACCAAAGTCATGATAAAGTTAACTCCATACCCACCACAGCAGCTACCATTTATTGACTATTTACTCTGTGCCAGACACTCTAGTAGTAATTATTACTTATTAGGTCTTTCAATAACTCTAAGTCCTATCATATACCCATTTAACAGGTAGGGAAACTGAGGCTTATGAAAGTAAGTTGCTTGTGTTCACACAGCCACTAAATGGCAGAACTGGAATAGTACTAAGTCTCTAATGCCAGAATGTGCAAGTCAGCATTTGCCCACCCTGTCTCTCTTGGTTATTAATGGATAAAAGACATGGGTAAGGATTCAAAATGCTCCAAAAAGAGATTATGGCAAGATGCACTGTGCAAGGAAAGAAGCTTGCACTGGGGATCAGAAGTGATTCTGAAAACCGAAGCAAACCCATAGGCTGGAGAGAAAGTGAGATGAAATATGGCATCATTCAGAGGTGAAGAGTCTTCATTTCACTTTTTCACTCCAAGAGAAGTCCATCTGGCAAATAATCCTAGTCCAGGGACAAGGCTCAGGGTATGCGTGCGGGGGCCCAGATGACAACAGGTGATGCACACAACAGGAGCCTGAGTATTTGTCTCCCAAGGAGGCCCAGACCCTCAGCCTGAGAAAAATGAGTACCCACAGAATGGGATCCAGCTGGCGTGGGAAATTTGGGATTCCAAGTAAAAATACTGGCTTGACGTTTGTTACATGTTATTTCCCCTCTGGGAGGTATATGTATAGTAGAAGGGCCTGTGCCATAGATATCCTCATGGTCCAATACACTCATTAATGGAAAGCTGATGTGAGAATGTCACATCGCTCTATGATTAGCATTAGTTTGACTAACGTTGACAGCCTGAGCCAACTGCCGAGGCCTCCAGCACCTGCTGGCCAGACAGCCACTCCTCAGAGCAGCATTTCTCATCCTGGGGCTGTGACTCCAGGAAGAGATCAGCTCGCGCAGCACAGAGCTACCAAGAGGCTTCCTCCCCTCCAGTTTATTCTCTGCTGCCTCCATTTCTAGCTTCCTCTTCCTCCGACCCCCTCAGAAATGATGGCCAGCCTCAGAAATGATGAAAAATAATGGTCTCAGGGAAGAACCTGGGACAAAGAGTCAGAGGTCCCAAAGTTAGAGCCTAGGCTCAGCCCCAAACCAGCTATGTGATCCTGGGCAAATCACAATATACATAAAAACCCCCTTGAAGAACACTGTGAGCTACCAAAACAGTGAGAATTCACATATCCAGAAAAAGAAGGAAGCCACCAGAGAGGAGCCCTGAATTTGAGGGACACTTTTGCTCTTGGTCAGATACCAATTCCAAAAGCAAAGATAGTGTCTGGAAAGCCTCGCAGAGCTTTTTGCAACCTCATGATGCTCAGGGGTGAAACATGAAGTTCAGCCGCAGTGAAGAGAGGGGGCTCTGGGAAGCAGCCCAGGTTTTCTGTTCAAATCCTAAAAGGCTACACACAAGAAACAAGAGAAACAGCCCTCATAAGGACTGAAGCCCAGCTGGGCCCCTGAATATCTCAGTCCCTCACTGGATCAAGGTGATCAGCAACCCATCAGAATTAAAAGTACATCCTTCGGGAAAAAACAGTTCCAGGAAGGAACCCAGAGATGCAGGAAGACATAAAGAACCCTGAGTATGTGGGTAAACAAATAAATACTAATTTTATAATATAACAAATATGCCCCAAAGGGTTTTAAATATATGTAAATTAAACATGCATACAATAGCACAAAAGGAAGAAGATGTGTAAATGACATAGTTGTATCAGTACTTGACATTAAGCTTTTTGGTTGCAGTATAAATGCCTTCAGTGGACCTTTAGATTGCCCAGGCATCCATTTCAAAGACATCCATCTCAAATAAACATATTCCCAACTACCAGAAACAACTACTAGCAAACCAACTAGAGAAAATGCAGGCCACCCTTACCCATGAAATCTCCATTCAGAAAGCCCTGGGTAACTTAGATAACTGACCGCTTGAGTGACCCCAATTCTCCCTCCCCACTACCTAACTCTTACCCTTATGTTTTAAATTTGCTAATAAAAAGTGAACCCAAGAAACTTTAAGCACCCCACTTTGGACCCTAATAAAAGCAGAACCTCTGTGTTATCTTTATGGCTATGCACAGGTCATGGCTAGGATTCAGGGAGAAAACAGAAAATGTGCTATCATAGTGTCTAACACCTGGTCTGGAAAATGGAGTGGTTATTATCTTGCTCCTTCAAATATCCTCCTTTGGTTTCTCCCTTTTTTATTAAGCTCCAGCTGGCTAAGGAACTGTCTTAATGCATCCACTGGCAGGGCCGCCTCTCTGATCCCTGTTCTGTCCTTACTTCCCCAAGGAGACCCCTGCTTTAATCACTGCATGCTGCCTTCAAATCAAGCCAGATTTCTACCCTCGGCCTAAGGCCTCTAAAATACCAGGAGAGTTTTGACTGTGAGGTTTGGGTATGGAACTAAAATGGGTACAGAGCACTGAAGTCAGAAGAGTCTTGTCATACAGTGTAAAGCCTGATTAAGAGTAACCAGGCATCCAGCAAGAATGATGTTTTCCTACTCACTAAAGCTTACTCACTCTTTGGAGAGTTCCCTCTCTTTTATTCTACCATTGTTTCTGTTTCAATTTCACTCAAAAAAAGCATAAATAACATTCAAAATGTCCTAAGATGGAGGAAAACAGCCCTAAACCCTGGTCAACCTGGTTTTATGCTTTTTGGGAATGTGACATTGAAACAAGTTCTGTTCCCTAGATCAATACTTTATTACATTGAAATCTGCAGATGAAAGGGGTGGTTGCCTGCCAGGAAATCTGTGAAAACTATTTTCATCTTTGCTAAGAGGTAAAATATTTGTCTTTAATAAGCACGGTGCCTGAGACATAGCATGCTCATAAATAGCTAGTCCAAAAATGTACATACACACACTACTTCAATAAAAATAATGTGGGGGCTTACAAGTACCACTCTGATTCCTCCCCAGCCTGTGGTTGTTCATGGGGTAAAAGATAGCCACCTTTACTATTAAAAGTAAACTTCATAATAACTCTGCCTCTTCCAGAACCACAAGGGCTTGCTAGGAAACCTCCGTAACTCATTTATCATGGACACTCTTCTTCCAATATCCCTACGATAGCTGTAGCTGTTTCAGACAACATAGAGACAGCAGCTCACATCAGCATAGCTGTCAGTTTCCTGATGGAGGTAAATTGAACCTTAGGTCTCAGTCTGGGAGGCCTGGGGTGACCAGCGGGCCTGGGCATTGAGTGTGGCAGGCAGAGATTCTGGTTGCATTGAGTATCCTTGTGGAGGCCTCCTCCAGGGCCTTCCTGAGCTACTGCGTATCAATCATAGCACCATGTAAACACACACACATCCCAAATGTGATTGTCCAGCTGACAGGTCAGGATAAAGCAGTCTTCTGACCATAACTGCTAAACCACTTGGTTTGAGGAGCTCAGATTACAGGGACTGTGAAACCTGAGTAAAATCTGAAGACCCAGGACACTTTCACAGGCCAATCTCCCTTCTTCACTGCAGAGTTAATCGCAATGAAAGAAAACGTGTGTTGGCACCAGAAACAGTTATGTGACCCAGATACTATGGTCTCAGCTTTGCAGATCGTAGCTGGGGTGACACGAAAAGCCCAAGGGACAGAGGGAGCATAGACTATTAAAGATATTGAGAGAGAGATTTCACTGCCATGGAGCAATAAATAAACACAGTTCACTAAAGAATACATATATGTCTAGAATTCTTCAGGAGATGGCAAAGTCCCAAAGCACTTCTGGAAGTATTTTTGGCATTCAATGTCTGCCCTATCTGTGTGAACACATCATCCCTCTGGGAGAGGTTGGGGTGAATCTAATAAAGCCCTCCAATTCCCTGATTTATAGGTGGAGTGGCCTTCGAGTTGGCCCTTATCCACACCGAGAAATTAATCTTGTGATTTGTCATGCAATTGAGTGGAATGAGGGGGTACAATAAAATAAACCCCTAGCCAAACACACACATACTTACTGGAAGTATACTAACATAGACTCTTCCATAAACAGATCTTTGCTTGACACATATGTCACAATGGTGTTTATGTTTAGTCTTGGACCCAGGAAATTTTATGTGCAAGTTTCTGATTGAAAATGTGATATGAAAATTTTCAACATATAAAACACTATTAAAATATTCTCAAATTATACACAAGTCCTAAACCAAAAGTTGGTTATGAAGAGTTTAATTATCTTGCATTTTAAACATTATAAGATATAATTATATATTATCCATACAGATAGTTCTAGGATCAACCCAATGTACTCATGGGGTCACCAGGGAAGGGATTCTGGCCCTTGTCTACATACACAGTGAGATGGGCCATAAACCTCATGACAGCAGAGGCCTGAAGGGAGTAGAGCTGTGATTTCCTCCAAGTTTCAGGGAAAAAGCAGGCATAATTGTCAGGAATGGAATAGAACTAATAAAAGCACAAAAGGTACTTAGAGAAATTCTAAAATGTAAGTCCCAATTCTATTGTTCTGGGACAATGAAAAGCTGAGTCTTTCACCAGCATGGCAAACAGGAAGGCAATTGTCAGTACTGCCCCGGGACACTTAGCTGGGTCAGCCTACCACCCAGACACCCACACAGGCCAACACTTGTAGGGCCCTGTTTCACTCCATAGACAAATATTTTACTTCTTTTAGTGTGAGATATTTCCATCATAGTCAGCAGTAGTTTCTTTCTGATAAACTAATATGGGTATCATGCCCACATTTCTTGGTAGCAATCTTTCCATAGTAATGGTCTCTACACAGTACCCATGGCTCTGTTGTACTCTCACTTCTCTCCAGCTCCCTCCTTCCTTTCTGCTACTGCCTCCCCTGACCTGGTTCAAATTTCTGAGAAAGGCTAGACACAAGTCACCTGTGAACCATGGTTACAAAAATAAATAGTGCTTTAAAATACAAAAGTGTTTCAGAGCCATGGACAACAGGATTCAAGGTAGGGGGTGGCAAACCATAGCCATATGGTTGAGCCATTTAACTTGCCTTTATATGGTTAAATAGTGATAGAAAAATAGGAATAGATATAGATATATAAAGACAAGTTAAATACATATATAGTATGTATGTTTATATATATTCACACACCTATATAATACATACATTTTCTTACATTACCTCTGTGTCAACATTTGAATATTCAGCAACTCAGAACAACAAGTATCTGGCTTCTGTTTTCTGTGATGATTAAATCTAATCTTCATCATTTGTAACTTTAGTTAAAACTACAGTCTGTTCTTTCCTTAACAGAAAAACATCACTAGAATTTTTTCTTTTACTTAACTACAAATCTGAGTCAGAGAGAAATTTTCCTACAATGGACAACTGAGAAAGAATGGAAAGGAATCAAAGAAAAGGAAGATTTTGGTATGCACATTAGAAAATAGTTTTGTGAACATTTATAAGCATTAATCTGTGAGAGATGAAATACGATAGTCTGATATGTGTATATTTCCAAAGGGAAGGGGAAAAAAGGGTGGTCATGACCTTGGTCAAAAAGTTTCTCATATCTGCCATGAGGTGGTTCATCTGCTCAGGACTTGGGCAAAAGTAACAAAACTGATAATAAATAATGTTTGTTGAGTGCTTACCATTTGCCCAGAACTCTAGGGAGAACTTTTCCTATGATAACTCATGTAGGAAAAAATTGTGGAAGTTGTTTAAGTGGTCAGAAGAGATTACTGGACTTTTTTTCAATGGAATGCTGGACACTCCTCTGGAGATGTTTTGCTTTGATTAGACCAGCAATATTCAACCTTTTCCATGTCATGGCACACATAAACTAATTATTACAATTTTTCAGCACACAAAATATATATATATAGTTTTGGCCAATCTAACAAAAAATAGGTATCATTTTGATTCATTCACATTGGATAGCTATGGTTGCATTGACTCTTGTTAATTTTTATTAGATAATCTAAGATAAAAGAAGTCTGTGCTCCTGGCTAAATAGTCAAGTATTGCATGATTTTAAAATTCTTGCAGCACACCAGTATGCCTCTTGTGGCACACCCATGTGTTGTAGCACATAGGTTGAAAATTTCTGGACTAGACTACTTCACTACTCTGTAGACATAAAGGTTAGTTTGTAGAAAACTGAGAGTAATGCAAAGTGTACCCAGTGGTGTGCAGTTGTTTAATCCTTCTGTGAATACTAGAGAGTTTTACCAGCTTTACATCCATTTGTAAATTCATTTCATCACTCTTTATCTGATTCTAGATGTGTGTTTCTTGAGCCAGTTGTACCAACTAGTGTGAATCCTTCATTAATTGTTATGTGAAATCTTTGACCATGTACATTTTGAAATTATAAGTCGTGATTTTTTGTTTGTTTATTTTATTAACATGTGTGGCAGAAACATCGATTGGTTGCCTCTCACACACCCCCCACCTAAGGACCTGGTCTGCAACCCAGGCATGTGCCCTGACCAGGAATTGAATCTACGACCTTCCAATTTGCAGGCTGGTGCTCAATCCACTGAGCCACACCAGCCAGGTGGGTCATGATTTTATTTTCTTTTAAAATTTAGTCTTTAACACTCATCTAACCTTCATAATAATACTGTGAAGAATGGGAGTAGGTTTGATGGGGGCCTTTGAACAAATGGAAAAAGAAAGGCAGTAGACAACATACCGATATATAGACTCAAAGAAAGGGACTTTACTATTATTTTAGCCAAACTCCCTCTTAGTATATATAAGTAATTCTTCTTCAACATTTCTACATACATAAGTATTCAGTACACAGAAACTCACCACTTAGGAGGCAGTCCACTCCAGGGTTATAAAACTATATTGTTAGACTGATATTTCCTATATTGAAAGGAATTATCCCTCTTTGAAATGTGAAGCATCCTCCCATGAAAAAAGTCTACAAAACAGTTTTTTAGTGGAAGGCAAATATTTCACATAACCTCAGTCTTCTCTATAAGAAAATATATTTACTTATCTTCATTGGAGATGGTTTCCAGGACACCCCACCACCACCATTTTGTCCCTTCTGTGGCTCTTGAGTTCATAATGTCTCTCTAAAAACGTGGTACCTAGAATGGGAAACAACATCCTGACCCACCCAGACATTGTTCCTGTGACCTGAGCCCTAGAAGTGTGTAGGAAGTTAGTAAGTCCTCTGATTACAATTTGGGGTATGCCTGTGATTTGTTAGAAGTCCTTCATATAAATGAAGCTGGTGCCAGTTCTTTTCACTTTTTATGTATATTTACTATGGAGAGCAGGAGATTCTTTTTCATAAGTATACTTACTAATTTCTAGTTAGATTCATTAAACTATTTCTAAAGCTGTCAATAATCCCTTTCACTCCATTTTTATTAAAAAATCTTACTGTCTTCTCTTTATCTCAATATTACTTTATATTAACAAATTAACTATAATAATTAAAAATCTACTAAATTTTATCTTCGATTCAATACTCTGTAGTCAGATTATTTAAGCATGTGATAAAGAATTTATTCTGACACTAAACTAACAATCAATTAATATTTATGGCTACTCTTCATAGTTGTTTAGGAATTCATGATGGTGGAATCCACATTTCTGACAGTTCTTTAGAAAGAAAGCTAGCTAGTTGTGGGAACCCAGCATGGTGATAACAAAAATCCATGGCTCTCTAAGATATGAACAAAGCTACAGAAGATAATTCCATGGAAAGAAATATCCCAAACATCCCTGGGCCTATAATTAAAGTGATCAGCTACCCCCTTCTATAACTCTCTATCTTCCAGTCCCTGGCTAGTCAAGGCAGCCCTTGGAAGCCTACCCTGTAATCAGAATTAGGGAAAGAATAACAAAGCAGAGAACAGGAAACTGTGGATATCTTCTCTACCAGATGTCCCTCTACTCACTGAGGTTTCAAAAACACAGAGCTTTAAATCTGACTTCTTTCCTCACAGAGCTTAGCATACCCTCCCTGCTGAGCTCATTCATGGGCAAATAGACAGACCCTCCCTGAAGGTCACTAGCACAATGTGTTATTCTTGCTTTTCATACTATTGTTAATTATGCACATAGAGCACTCAAGCTCTAGCATATATTGCCAAAATAACTGCTGGGTAAAGGAAAATACAGTCAGTCCACTACTTTATTGATCTTTATGATACCTAAACACTGATTTTTTTAAACCACATGGACATCCTGTATAGACAGAGTCTTAATTCTTTAGTATAAACATATTGCCTATCATATAAGTTCTTCATGACATATAAAGGCCCCTTTGATATTGTATCACAATCATGGGGAAACAGATATTGAAAAAGTAGGCAATAGGCCAAACGTCACTATCAAGGTCAAGGATAAAATCAGATTTAAGAGTGAAAGTTTCCACTTCATTAGTCATTATTCCCCAGTGAGACTCCAGCACATCCTGTTAGATCTTGTTATGTCTACATTCAAAGTGAAGTTCTATCATTAGAAAGAAAGGAAGTCATCTGAGTAGTAAAGTAACATCACAGAATTCAATTATCTCGTTTGATTGTTTGGGTATAGAAATGTGGGTAACTTTTTCAATGTCAAGTAACACCTTCAATGTTTCCTTTTAGTTAAATCTGGCTAATTCTTTAAACCTAAAATGAGTTCTTGGTTCACTACAGATTTCATTCCCTTAAGAGAGCCTAGGGTAGGAAACGTTGACAGAACTCCTTGACCTTCTGCTCTGCACAATTTAACTTTCTTTTTCTGAGCACACAGCATTTGTGTGAATTACTGCACAAGTTCAGCTGATGTCGGAAACATTCCTTCATACATACAAGGGATCCTTGGGTAGGCACTGAGGATTTCATCTGAACAGAGAACCAAACTTGTACCACTTAATGCAATGATTTAGCAATAGGGTTAGAGCAATCATTTGGCTATTCTTATTTGTTAGAAAGGAAAATGTGGGGAAGCTGTGCATGTGACTTCTGTGGAGGAGGTAAATCCTTGGCCTACAGACAGTGCTCAAGAATGTGGGGAGAGCTCCCAGAAGACAAAGCTGTCTTCAGAACATGACTAGTCCAGGAGTTCACGAGAGCCAAAGACCAGGCCATCCAGTACCAGCCCTGCTGACAGAATAAACCATACTGCCTTGAAACACTTGGGAAAGGAGCTCCAGGGCACCCATGTGCACAGAATGGGCTGCTTAGAGCTAGCTGTGTCCGGGACTCTCAGATCAAAGATTGGTTTGGGCAAAAGGAAGTTTTGAATTTGACAGGATTTTCCTGGATATATTCAAAACAGGAATAATGTGACAAGCCAGGAGCAACAAACTCAACTGCATACAACTCCTAAGGGCAATGAGGTTGAATGCATGGGGGCCAAGAAAACCAGCAAGGATGAAAACTAGCCCTCAACACAGTAATCCCCAGAGCTTGTGGCTAGAGTTAGAAGTAAAAGGCAGGAGGAGGGGAGACAGCATAAAGTAAGCAAACGAATTCCTTGACATATGCCGTATGAGTTTTGACACTTTGATAGGAAGAATCTGTTACAGTGCTTAAAAGTTCCAAGCCTTGCCCTGCAGGGTATAGGGGGAAAGGAGCAAAGAGTTCAAAGTGAATAATTACCTGTTATTGATGTATTATATTTAAAGACTCTGGCTAAGGATTAAAGACACTCTCAAGGCTGTTAGCAGCCTGAAGTAAACAAGTCATGATTCAGAGGGGAGGAAAAGAAAAGAATTTCAGAAGGATTTCCTCCATCATTCTGGAACCCTCTGTAGGTAGGACAAAGTGCACATGTGTGCTTTACACGGAAGGACATATTTAAGACCAGGAAAAAATCATCAAACACGCCTGGAGCTTTGTGTTGGTCCCTAGAGTCCCCTGCTGTGAGCTTTTCTCTTTAAAGGACTTTGTCTTAGTCACCATTATATTCCTGGCACTATGAAGGATGGGCAGCCAGGTGGTGCATGATGAACTTGGTTAATTGGTTGGTTGGTTAGTTGAACTCAATTTCTTCTTTAAACTTTCAGAAAAAAAAAAGATTTTATCACTGAAGTAAATGGTGGCCCACCAAGCCCAGCACCATTTCCCTGGGTAGGTACAAGCTTAGAGAAAGGATGGTTTCTCCTCAGCAATCAGAGAGTAGCTCCCCGGAGGATGCACTTGATGAAGCCCTGTTTCTGTGCCTGTTTCCCCTTCTGTGGTATTGAATTCTATGATCTCTCAGCTGAGGACTATTATTCTAATGAAAAACACTTCCAGGAAATCAGTCCAAGACAGATTTAATTTGATGTGGAAAAGAATTTCAAATGCACATTATGTCCATCGGAAATTATGATGGGCTTTAGCTTTCAAGTACCAAGATCTGAAGATGCCACAGTGCTTTGATGGAAATGAGGAGTATTTCTTCTTTTATACTTTTTCATTTCTTTTAGGAAAAAATAAAGAAGACAAAGAAAAGCCATCCTCCCCTCAGGAAAAATATAGTTCTGATCAACATAATTACAACCCATGAATGGGCAGTGCCTGGCCACGCCCTGAAGCTATGAAGCCAAGTGTGGCTCCTGGAAACTCTCTGGAAGAGTCCAGCCTGCACAAACAAGGCACAGCTGGTCCCTGGGAGGTCATCCTCCTCAACCTACTCTCTCTTATGGCACTGCTCTGCTCAGGGACCTTCGGTCTTTCAGGCTCAAAACACATTCTCTGAGCTGAGAATCAAGGCCTCCCCAATATACCTTCACTTGCCCTTCCAAACCCAGCTCCTACACATCCCTCAACAAACCATACCCTGCATCCAAACTTGTGCAAAACCTGTTACCAGAAAACCCTTTAGCAAGGCTATGGCCAGCCTTTCTCTCTGCCCCTCCATAACAGGTGATAAAATCCCACATTTTTACAGCAAAAAGGGACTAACCACCTTTGTACTTGAGTTCCAAAATAATAATAATTTTAAAAATCTCTCTTATGTAAGAAGATGCCACTGTCTCTCATCTCTCAGCTTTTCAAGATCCAGCTCCAAACCCTCCTGTGTTTCCTTCCTTCTTAGGTGCTGGACTTTGAGTATCCACCATTAACTCAGGCATGACTCCTGAGCTAGAAACTTCATTCACACAGGTCTACAAATACACTAAGAACCACCATGATAAATGTCAACCCTCCACTTATATAATTTTTATTATGGTGAAATATATCTAACATAAAATTTCCTATTTATTTAACATTTTTTCAGTGTACTCTTTAGTGGCATTAATTATATTCACAATGTTGTACAACCATCACCACTACGTATTTCCAAAACATCTCATCATCCCACACAGAAACTCTGTATCCATTAAGCAATAACTCTTCACTCTCCCTTACCCCCATCCCCTCATAACGTCTAACATACTTTCTGTCTCTATGAATTTGCCTATTCTAGATATTTCAAATAAGTGAAATCATATATTTGTCCTTTTGTGTCTGGCTTATTTCACTTAGCATGTTTTCATGGTTTATCCATGTTATACATGGATACATGTTATACCATGTATCATATCTTATTTATTTTTAAGGTTGAATTATATTCCATGACATGTATATCCCACATTTTGTTTATTCATTCATCCATCACAGAGCACTTGAGTTGCTTCCACCCTTTAACTATTGTGAATAATGCTGGTATGAACATGGGTGTATGCATATCTGTTCAAGCCCCTGCTTTCCATTTTTTCAAGTATCTACCAAGGCCTGGGATTTCTGGGTCATCCTTTCATTTATATTTGATGGATGAATGAATGAATGGGAGTTTCCAGCAAAGACACAAATTTTGTGCAAAGGCACCAAGAAATAGGGCAGCCTGTGTAAGCCTGGGCTGCAGAAAGTTGTTTGGAATGGCTGCATTGGAGAATGCAAAGATGAAGCCCTAGGGGCAGGATCTCTCCTGAAACCCCACCATATCCACCACCTGAATGCATTTAATCAGAGCTTGATAAACTACTAGGAATATGTCAAAATGTGGCTGGTTCCCAAATTTTCCTCTTCCTTGACATCCAGGACAGTGGTCCCTCAAAGAAGCAAAATGTCCCATGGCTTGCTATTCCATAAAGAACTCACACTAAGGAGATTTATATTTTTCAGGAAAAAATTATTCTAATGTAGAAGACTGACCTTCAATATTTTATTTTAAATACCTGTTACCCATCTCCCAATCAACAGTGACACAAGTTACTGGGATGAAAAAATTTTGTGCATCATCTGTTTCACAGATGAACCCCATGATGGATAAGCTGACAAACACCATTAGCCAGGACAGAAAATAAGGGAAGGGAGGAGGTTTGGGGAAAATAGTGGCTTCATTTTCATAGAGTGGCTGAGAGGCAACCCACAGGGTTCAGTGGAGGCAGAGGTCAGGTCTCCAAAGAAAGGTCAGCCTTGAGAGAAAGGAGTGGGAGTCATGTCATATGAATGAGAATGTTCAGCTAGGGCTAGAGCTTCAGGAGAAAAGAGGACCAAGACTAGAAGTCTGAAAAAATTCCAATATGTAGGAGTTAAGTCACCAGAGAATTAGAATAACAGCAAAATTTCATAGTGGTCAAAAGAAGCAGTTCAAGGAGAGGGTGATCAACATTACCCAATACCACGGTCACAGTGCAAGTTAAAGATTCCCTTGGGCCTGACAACTGGTTGGACCAAGACATCTTAAAGCAGTTTCAGGAGAACAGTGGTCAAGATATCCATGTTTGAATAGTGAAGGGAAGTAATGACGTGAATTAAGAATGACTGCCACATTTGGTGACAGATGAAATACACGGTAGATACTCAATGTTTACTACATAAATATATTCAGAAATAAATGCTTGAGAAGAAGCAATTATAACTATCTATCACAGCTGAATATATGATGATCTTGTTAAGACAGTGAGATGGGCATACTTAAAATTGATGATCAGTTACAGAAAAGCCTTGAATTGTTTTAAATTGAATGAACACTATTTAATGATATAACTGTACAGTTATCCATGTTGGTAATGAATACAATAAATCAGATCATTAAATACTCTGGCTTTGATGATCTAGATAAATTAGAACTCATTCTAACTTAGGCAGAAGTTTATTTTTCTCACCTAGCAAAAGGCAAAGCCAATGGTCAAATACTTTGGATTATCTTAAATATTTATGAATATGGCTAATACCAAACAGAAAAGACAATGACAATAAAGAGATGAACTAGGATAACCATCTGAATTATGGGCTGGTCTGCTATAGAATATTAAACTCAGAACCCTCCTTCTACCCCTTAAATTGCCTTGAGAAGTGTGATGAACTCAACTCCACACATTGAGGTTGAGAGAAATAAAACAAAATGAAACCTCCTATATAAGATACAAATCCTCACATCCTTATATTCTACTTTAATTTAAAGAATGGCCCTTACTGATGACCTTGGAGTACTTCTGGAAACATGGGGTTAAAGCAGACAGAACCAGCATTGCACTGAGGGGTCCTGCATGTTTTTGTCATTTCAAAGAGGGGAGGGAACTAAGGAATAGACCCTCCAAACTCAGTGTCTTGGTTCCACGATTCTGTCTTCATAAAATACCATTTTTATCCTGTTACTTTAAGAAACCTGAAACACGAATTCGAAGGAATATATGCACCCCTATGTTCATAGCAGCATTATTTACAATAGCCATGATCTGAAAATAGCCCAAGTGCCTATGCCAGATGAGTGGATAAAAAAGCTGTGGTACATTTACATAATGGAATACTATGGGGGTGTAAAAAAGAAGGAAATCTTACCATTTGTGACAGCATGGGTGGACCTGGAGATTATTATGCTAAGTGAAAAAGCCAGTCAGAGAAAATCAGAGAAAGACATATGATTTCACTTAAATGTGGAGTGTAATGAACAAAATAGAAACAGAAGCATGGAAACATGGAACAGACTCACAACTGTCAGAAGGGAGGGGGTTGAGGGTCTGTATGAAAGTATGTGAGGAGATTAAGCAAAAATCATATACTGTATATGTAACACAGTCACACAGACTGTTGTGTGGTGATAGCCAGAGGGAAAGGGGGATAAGGGTAAATGGTCAAAGGGGGGAAATGGGAACAGAAAGAGACTTTGCTTGGGTGATGGGCACACAGTGCAGTACGTAGATGATGCTTTACTGAGTTGGACAGCTGCGACAGATATGGTTTTGAAAACCAATGTCACCCCAATAAAAATATAGCTTTATAGTCTTCAATGCATTTTTATATCCTTTTTATTAAAAAATTCAAACTTCTTGGGCTAGCATTCAAGATCCCCTAGATTCTGGCCTTACATGAATTCTCCAACCAAATTCACCTGCCTATTGTCCCCCAGAAACTCTTCCACAGTCCTGTTTCAGAGACTGGTCTCATGTGGTCCCCTCCCTGAAGGGTCTTTCTTTCACTACTGCCTTCATCCCTGTCCTTCCTGCTCACAGGGAGATATAAATCTATCTAGCTTAAGTTTCTTTAGGATGTGGGCTGAAAACCAAATTCCTTGCATTTCCCACAGTGTGTGATATAGTGCTATTTAAATAGGGGCTCAGGCAAAAAATGAATGAATTGAAGAGCAAATGCGTTAAACAGAATAAAACCCAAAGTTGAAATTATTTTTTTAAATAGAAGTATTCATTAGAATGCTTTTAACCTGCTCTCAAACTGCCTTACACAATAAAGAAATTTGTTAGTTCTTAGTATAACATGTAACCAGAAGCCCAGTGGGAGGAGGAATATATCAGGGCTGGGTGATAAGTGACTTAACACTGTTATCAGAATGCAACTATTTTTCCATCTCTCTTCCACCTTTCTGGCTTCATCCCAAGCAGATTGCCCTGTGGCTATGGGATAGCTGCCAGAAGCCGCTGGAGCCATATGTGCTTTTGTTCACATTAATAGTAGAGAGTACAACTCCCTACACATGAACCACCTCCAATCACCCAGCGGAGTGCCATGTGCCAACGAGTTTGCACTAAAGTCAGGTGTGAAATCAGCACCATTTAAGGCAAGTGGACTGCTCTGAATAGTTTTCCAACAAGACTAAATAAACTCCCTAACAAGTTTTGTTAGCAAGAGGAAGGGTGGTAGAAATTGACATTCAGTAGGCAATCAACAATGTCCACTATAGTAGGGCTAGACACTAAATAATGATGTGATTACATGCTTTTTCTCACTGAATCGCAATGAGGTAAGGTAGGCATGATTGTTTCCATTTTCTATAGGGGAAACTGAGGCACAACAATGCCTAGTAATTTGCTCTAGCTCACACAGGTTTTAATCAATCAAGCCAAGATTGAACATTGGGTTCCTAATAAATTTATGGCCAATGAAATGACCTAACTGGAAGGCTGCAGAAAAAATGCCACCCTAAATATAGTGCTCCTATTTACCAACCACAAGAGGCAAGAATTTCTACCATTAATCATTCCTTAAGCTCTGGCTGGTGTGGATCACTGGATTGAGCACCAGCTTGCAGATCAAAGAGTTGCTGGTTCGATTCCAAGTCAGGGCCCATGCCTGGGTTGTGGGCCAGGTCCCCAGTAGGGAGTGCGTGAGAGGCAACCACACATTGATGTTTCTCTCCCTGTCTTTCTCCCTCCCTTCTTCTCTATCTAAAAATAAATAAATAAAATAGTTTTTAATCATTCCTTAAAAGGGAACTTGACACCACCCCCTCCTGCACCTATCTATGAGTAAAAATATAAAAGTGGTACTTAGGAAGTATTGACATATGATCATGACATTCCTGAAATTAGGTAATCAATTTAGCAGTATAATAAATGGGAATTCCAGTGAAGACTAAAAAGGCCCAAGACACTACCCTAAGTACTTTTCATGTGTTTTATTATTACATATTCACAAAAACCTAATGAAGTAATATTATCCCCAACTTATAGATGAAGAAAGTGAAGCCCAGGGAAGTTCAGTACCTTGCCTAAGATTACCCAACAATTGGCAGGGCTAAGATTTGAACCCTTTCTCTTAAAAACTAACTCTTATCACCCCCATACATTAATAATTCTTATATCTTTTTTTAAATCAAAAACTAAGGAACTCACTCTTAACTTGCTATGGGAAAAAATAAGGCCAAATCCTTTTCTCCTGTCATCCTTTCAATATCTCCACTTTCCCATCTGTCCCAGGAAAAAAAAAGGAAGGGGCCAAATATATATATTCCCTCTAAACAAGGCAAATGTGTTGAAAAGTTTACTTTGGAGAATGCCCCAAAACATGCATTCTCAAAGAGGGCAAAATTCATTCCAGGGGCCAAAACCTCACATATTATAATGGTCTGTGGCCCTCCAAAGCTCAATGCTACTCAACAAAACCTTATTTCTCAGAATATCACTTATCTCACTAGAGAGATTTTAAATCTAGTCGAATTTTCCTCCTTTGAGAAATAATGGAGGAAAAGTTGAGATTCTGAAGGTAAGAATCCACCCAGAATTGAAACATGGTTGAGAATGCCACAGGGTCCACCAAGCAGTCCTTCCCCAAAGCTGCTCACTGTTGACTGCTAACCTGCTGCCGGATCTTTTCCAACACTCCTGATTCTTGCCAGAGCTTCCCAAACATGCCCTTCACATATACAGAAGTTTCTACATAAGTGTTCCAAAAAAGGAAAAACTGAGGACAGTCAATACATTTGGGGAATACTAAGTCAAATGCAGTTATAAGCTGCTCTCTTTGCTGGAGACTCCCCAGTCTCTAGCCAACCAGCAGGCACAGTATCTCTCTGAGAAGTTACCTTAAGTGCAGTTCAGAGCTTGGTTGTCTTGGAGCATCTTCTGAAAGGGCAGGCTTTTGGAAATGCAGTTTCAGACAATACTCACCAGCACCAGGGCCAGGCCAGCACAACATGGTGGGAGGCTGAGAATCTTCATTGATTGTATTTTCTTTCTTTCTAAATTCAGAAATGTTCTGATCCCACCAGACTGAACCTCAGAAAAAGCTACACAACAGAAGACAGAAACATGAAAATCTTCTGAGATTATAGACTTCCAGCCAAGACAGAGGTGTAGATAGAGGTACTCTGACTCCTTGCACATCCAAAAGAAGGACAAAAAAATTTAAAATAAAAAAATGACAAGAACTGCCAGAAAATCAAACTGTATGGAAGTCTGGCAACCAAGGAGTTAAAGAAGAAACATCCACTCAGACAGGTAGGAGGGGCAGAGATGGGCAGCTGGGGTGGAGAGAACTTGCAGCAAGGTAGCGGCTGGTAGATCTGGCAGTCCCACATTTGCATGAAGATAGACTGAGAGGAACAACTGGGGAGTGAAACAGACTGAGCTAGGGTTCCAGTGCAGGGAAATAATGCCTCAAAACCTCTGACTGAAAAAACCGGTGGGTGTTGAAGTGGCAGAAGAAACTGCCAGCCTTACAGGAGAATTCTTTGGAGAGACCCAAAATGTCCTGGAATGTGCACAAACCCACCCACCCAGGAATCAGCATCAGAAGGGTCCAATTTGCCTGTGGGTAGCAAAGGAAGTAACTGAAAGCTGAGAACTGATCAAGTGGCATTGTTCCCTTGGGACCCCTCCCCTACAAACAACACCATAACACAATCACATGGATTACCCCTCAAGTAAATACCTCAGCCTCCACCTCTTATATGTAATAGGCATACCAAGACAAAAAATGTGGCCCAAATGAAAGAACAGATCAAAGCTCCAGAAAAAATACAACTAAGTGATGAAGAGATGGCCAAACTATCAGATGCAGAATTCAAAATGCTGGTAATCAGGATGCTCACAGAAATGACTGAGTATGGTCACAAGATAGAGGAAGAAGTGAAGGCTATGAAAACTGAAATAAAGGAAAATGTACAGGGAACCAACAGTGAAGGGAAGGAAACCAGGACTCAAATCAATGGTTTGGACCAGAAGAAAGAAAGAAATATTCAACCAGAATGAAGAAATAAGAATTCAGAAAAATGAGGAGAGGCTTAGGAACCTTGGGAAAACTTTGAAAGTTCCAACATCTGAATCATAGTGGTACCAGAAGGAGAAGAAGAACAAAAAATTGAAAACTTATTTGAAAAAATAATGAAGGAGAACTCCCCTATCGGGAAAATCCCTTTAAGTCCAGGAAGCTCAGAGAGTCCCAAAAAGTTAGACCCAAAAAAGCACACACCAAGGCACATCATAATTACATTACTCAATATGAAAGATAAGGAGAGAATCTTAAAATAAGCAAGAGAAAAGGAGACAGTTACCTACAAAGGAGTGCCCATAAGACTGTCAGCTGATTTCTCACAGGAAATCTTGCAGACAAGAAGGGTCTGGAAAGAAATATTCCAAGTCATGAAAGGCAATGACTCACATCCAAGAATACTCTATCCAGCAAAATTATTATTTAGAATGGGAAGGCAGATAAAGTGTTTCCCACATAAGGTATGCTTAAAGAAGTTCATCATCACCAAGTCCTTATTATATGAAATGCTAAAGGAACTTATCTAAGAAAAAAAGAAGATCAACAATACAAACAGTAAAATGACAACAAACTCACAACTATCAACAATGGAACCTAAAAAAACAAAAATGAACTAAGCAAACAACAAGAACAGGAACAGAATCACAGAAATGGAGACATGGAGTGTTATCCATGGGGAGGGAGTGGGGGGATAATGGGGGAAAAGCTACAGGGAATAAGAAGCATAAATGGTAGGTACAAAATAGACAGGAGGCAGTTAAGAATAGTATCAGAACTGGAGAAGCCAAATAATTTATATGTATGACCCATTGACGTGAACTAAGGTTGGGGAATGATGGTGGGAGAGGGGGTACAGGGCAGATAGAAATAAAGAGGAGAAAAATGGGACAACTGTAATAGCATAATCAATAAAATATATATTTTTAAAAGAATGTAAAAACAGAAGGGGGAAAAATCGACACATTTTTGTGCCTGTGAGAGTCTACATAGGCATAAGCATTGCCCATCCACCCCTCCTCAAAAAACATACCCTACCTGCTATTATTATTAAAGGGATTTGGGAAAATGGTAATGAGTATATGAAAATGATTTATTTAGCTGGAGCAGTGGTTATGGACAAAAATGAAGAAAGAGAGGAGACAAGCGGAGCTCTGCTAAGAATTCCTCCTGCAAACGGAATCTGCTAAAGGAGATGAAGCAAAATGAAGACCAGGCTAAGTCACAAAGATCACACAGGAAATCCACAATGCCAAGAACTCAGCCCTGAGATCTGAGCCAGGGCACTTTCTGCCATCATATAGCTAGAGTTTATTTTAACAGCATACATTAAAGGAAAATACTCCACAACACTGAAAGTGCCCAATCGCCAGTAGCCTTTTTAAGGATTTCTGTGCAGCACATTTCATTTCCTCCATGCGGCAGGACCACCTTCTTTGTTCAAATTTCACCCACATGATCCTAATCCATGTTGCTAAGACTAGTGTTTCCTTCAGAGAGTCACTTGGCAAAGCTAAGGATCTTGGACACTGGCCAGGAACAAAGTGTTTCCAACCTGGAATTTTGGAGGAGGTGTATGGGCTTTGACTACCTCCTTTCCCCTTCTAAGCTGGGTGACTACTTTCTGCATGCAAGCATTTGGTTGGCCCTAGTTTGGTGCCCACCAGCATCCTTTGATGGCACACACATGCCTCCTGCATGGTTGATTACTTGATAGATTTTTGGTTTGTGATCTAAAGATAGCTGTACTGGACTTCTTATTGCCATGGATCTTAATCTCCTTTGTTTCAGAAATTGCACCCAAGGCTGCAAGAAATCCTATACAGTATATTGCTTTATGTAGCATTTTCCACTGATATCAAATCCAAAACTGAGTATCCATTTTTGGGACATGGAGCATTTTCATCAGAGATTTTTTTTGTGTGCTTTTAAAAAATAAAATTTCTCTAAACTTGTGCTTATGTGCAAGGACAAGGGATTTGAATGACGTTTCTTGTGATTATTCCACTTAATCAACAACCCCAAATGTAACCCCAGAGCGTCTTATGCATTTCTAAGCCATGTGTTTGCAATCGGCAGTTGCTCTTTGAGCACAGCCAGCATATGTTTTTTGCCTTTTGAATTCAATTTCAGCAACCTTGAGAAGGCACACATAGCTGGGCAGGAATTTGAATGGTATTAGCTTAATTTGGATTTTGTAGAAGCCAGATAGCTGTCCACCCATCTGTCTGCTCCAGGATGTCTGTCTGCATGTGCACAACAATTGCTCACTTAGTTCCAGGCCCTTTAGGGAACCAAAACGTTGACAGCCTGTGTGTCTGCCAGGGAAAAAGCCTGGGTGTGTTGAACACAATGAGTCCAGCGAGGGTTTGCTGAGTTCTGGCTTTTAATTAATCAGTGAAGCTTGATAAATTGCTCACTGCTTGCGCTATATCTTTCACGTCCTCAAACATCTGGGGGAAACTAGGAGGGAAATGTTCTACTCATCCCAAAGAGCCAGATGTGCCATCACACAGAAGGAATGTCCAGATTCCAGACATCTCCACTGCATTCCTCCAAGTGAGGTTTTCCTGCAGGCTTTTGAAAATCAGAGGAAGGACTGCCAACTGAGGCTTACTCAGTGTGGTGGAGAACACTTTCTGCCACTTCAAATTCTTTAGAAGAGGTGGGGATGTAAATAAAGGAGCAAACTCATTTTATTATAAGACTAAGGAATACTTTCTTTTTTAAACTACAACTCTATTTTTAAATAGACTTTATCACATAGTTGTGAATGTGTGAGAGTGTTTACCTAAGTATATGAGTATGTGTGTGTTGGCTACCAAGGTGGGACACCAGGGATTTCAAAAGGCTGCCAGTCATTATTACTTAAAAACTGTCTAGAAATACAGATCCAAACAGCACTTGTTAAACCAAAATCTTCACTTTCAGAACACAGGAACCAGAATTTCTAAAATGCAACCAGTTGGTTCTGCCATCAGAGCACCAAGTGGCATTTGGGAAGAGGAAGTAGGGAATATATAATACTAGTACTAGTACCAATACTGATACTAATACTGATACTAATACTAATACTTAGGACTGGTTAACTTTCATTGAACTTCCCAGCACCATTCTAAGAATTTGACGTACATCTGATTAAGCCTTTCTAAGAACCATATCACATAGATACTATAGTATTTAAATTTTTAGAATTGAGGAAATTGAAGTTCAGTCACAGAGCTGGTCTGAAGAGTTGGTTTTCATTGAATAACAAGCTCCTGCAAGACCACAGCCAATGTCATTCTCAGCACCCTTCCCCCGGCCCTGAAACTCTCCTGTTGATGAGCTATGTCAGAAGATTAATCCAGCTTCCTATCTAGCCCAACATATTTGTTTTACAGATGAAGAAACTTTGACCTGGAGAGTAAGTGGCTCTTCTAGAAACATCCAAATAAGAACTTAGATTTTCTGATTTTGTCAGAGTTCTTATAAAAGCATCATTCTTCTAGTTTAGTAACTAAGCTCTCTCCATGATTTAAACATTAAAAATCTCCTTGATCTGCAAAGAGAGCCAAATTTAATGGTATTCAATTAATTTTCTGAAAGTTCCTGGTTTAAAGATCTCTGGAACTTAATGATTAAAGTTTAAAGATTTCTGGTTTTATTCTTCCGGAATCCCATAGTGCATGTTTATAGGGTCCTGGGTTTGTTTGTTTTGGGTCCAGGTCAGAAATATTTCCAAATTCATATTAGGAGTCTACTTTTACTATCCAAGCTCTATGAACATATATTTAGGGGATAAAAAGTGGAAGGAAAAAATGGTTACCTTGTGGCATTTGGAGGCACCAGACATGTTTCAACAGTTTTCCCTGAGGCTCCCAACTCACATATTGCTTATTGCTAAATTTCAGTTAGCATGGGCCAATTGAGATTTAGATCTCCACAATCTGCCCACTATCTTACTCTGGAAGCCTCCTCTTTCCATCCCACACACAAGATTTTATTGTTGACATTATTCAATAACTTTCCTCAAACTTAGATAGCCAAAACCAGGTGTAGCGTTCCTACTGTTTGGTGAAGTGTGGCCACGAATCTATTTGGATTCACAATTGCCTCTCAGCCTAAAATTACACATTGAAGTTTTGAGTCACTAAGACAAAAACTTTACAGTTAAGACTTCTACTGTGATATGTGTCAGTGTGTGCCCACAGGGTGGCAAAGGTGGAAAAAGCATACAAGTCAGTCACCTTGTTCCTGCTGTGATCCATTAAAATGGCCAGATTTGCTGTCCTTTTTTAAAGAACTTGGTGACTTTCTCCTTTGCTCCCAAGTTCAGAGTATCAGTGATTCTTATTATAGAAATAAAACTTCACACAACTATGGGGACAGCTAGGGATATATGGATCCAAAAGAGAACATCACTAACTAGGCCTCCTAAGGCACTACACTAGAGGACAAGTCAGAATTTGTCAGAGTTGCTAGGGAACCAGGTAGCATGTCCATCTACCAAGGTGGGACAGCAGAGGAGAGCCAGTGCAGAAGTCCAAGAAAGGCAAACTTGAGCCACAACTGGCGAGTCAGGAAGATGAGCTTGATGTGGAGTGGGGCAGAACAAAGGTGAGCTGGACCCCACCACTGACTCTCTGACCAATCCTCACTGGAGAACAGAGAATAGCCTGGAAACCACACATATCTCTATATCCTTCTGTCACAACATCTAACCAGAACCTTCTTCAGAAGGTAATGGCTGCTGCTTTCTTTCCACCTTTCAAACATCATACGACTTACATAGTTCCCAATTAGCCAAGTTGATACAGTATAAAACCACCACAGCCCACCCCATTTTAGTTGGACATCTATGTATACCTTTGTAAACCATTTTAAATTCCCAAATACTTTAGAAACATTACATTTACACCTAATATGATGAGATTAAAGACATGCTAAGTCTCTCCCCACAGTAGTATACACAGTCTATGTTTACTTTATCCATCTTTGGGTGGCAACTTCACACAAAACCACTTATAAGTAAGACTAGTTTTCCCTTCTAGTCAACTGGTCATAGGGAATCCCCATTGATCCTGTAAGTGGAGGCTGAGAGGGAGGGGAAGCAATAGAGCAGAAGTAGGAGCCATGACTGTCTGAGACATGTGTTTATATGTGGTTTCAGAATCTGCTCAGGCCCAGTTCTATATATTTTACTTCCACCTAATGGCAGGATGCTATTCATGGACAACTTTATGGCTTGGTTGGTCAGAAAACAGCTAGTTCATGATAGGCAGCATTGTGTCCCATGGTCAAGGATTCAGTCTCTACTCTGTGTAGACACAGAGACTCAGAAAAGCCAGAAACTATTTCTGAAAAGAATCATTACCTACAGAATGGCATGGCTATGCTCCAAAACGCTAAAGACCTCTCTCTGATTCATTTGTAGGGGCTGCCAAAGTCCCAGGATAGCTCCTATGTGTCAGAGACACATCAAGAGTCATGAAATATATTCTATCACAAGGCCAATGTGACAGCACAGCTGGCACAGCCACCTACTGCCCAGCTTGCTATTGTTATACAAGCCACTCAAAACCACCAGCCTTTTGAGTCACTCAACAAATAGGTCAGCGTGACATAACCAAATGAAGTATATATGGCCTCCAAGATCCAAAAATGCCAATTAGACTTTGTTTCTTTTTTTTGTTCTTAGTGGAGGAAATAATAAATGCAGAAACTTACCTTTTTAAAAAATATGTTATTTCTTTTTAGTGCTCTCCAGAGGACTGATCACGTTACAGGGTGCAGCCAAGAGGGGGCCCCAAATAGGGATTTGGAATGGGGTCCAGAACTCAGGGTGTCCAGGAAATATTAGGATGTTCTCACCCCTCCCCCACACAGGTGTGGGTTGGGGGAAGGGACAAATGGAGCAGGGCCATTGAGAGTTGTTTTGCATAGCAACAGCTTTGTAGCTAACCTCTGGCATAGTCATTTAACATATCTCTAACCTTTAACTGGTTGCATAGATATGTTAAATAGCTGTGGCCATGCTCTGAGCCGGGGGAATGGAAGTAACTTCCCCCCAAGATGTAACAGGAGACAACTTGTGGGAGGCCGCTCTGTGTGGCGTGGGCCCAGCTCCAACTGGGAGATGAACAGGACCCATGCTCACGGATAGGTTTCCCATGGGGAATCAGGCCTGCAATGTACCTAGGCCACTGTGAGTCTTGCTTTTTGCTAAAACTCCCTCACCCTGAACTGAGGACATTTAATGCAAAGCAACTTTCTAAAAACCATGCTAAACCTTCCAAGGATAAGTATAACCAGTTCAACTACTTTTGCCTTTTCATTTGCAAATATCCCTCTTCTGTGATGTGATTACCAGTATCCTCTCCATTGTTTTCTTTATAAGGTAACCACCTAAAGCGAGCCTATGCATAGTTAATGAGGACCTTCTTGTAATGTGCCCAGTAAGACAATAAAAGCTCATTGGAGTGAGGGCCCAGGCTTTGGCTGCCCTTGAGAGAAAAGACATGCCATCCCTTTTCCTCCACAGGACTCAGTAGTCCGTGTGAATTTGTCTCACATTTCATCCATAATGATGTAGACCCCACCAGCCAGGGTCCACAGCAGCAACTCCCCCGAGTTACAGTGCCTGCATGAGAGCTTGGAGATGATTGGCTCCACGACATGAGACCACGCCTGCCCAGACTCACTATGGCAGCCCAGTAAAGCTGGAAGGATATGAGAGTGCTGGCAAGTGTAGCCAATTGTGGGAGGATTCAGAAATGGGGCTGCAGAGGAAGACTGGCACATGGATTTAAACCGAGATGCGGCAGCCATTAAGGAGAGAACCACGTGGTTTTAGCAGAGTGGAGACTCCCACAGCCATTGTGCAGAGAGGACCATGTGGCTGTGTCAGTGAAGAAGAGCCACATGGCTTTGCCAGAGTAGGGACCTCTGCAGCTTTAGAAGGGGGAACCACCACCCAGCTTTAGCAGAGATACCACTGACACAGCTGATGGTGCCTGGAACTGAGGGAGGCCTACCAACGAAGCACAGATTACTGGGATGAACTGGGGACTGCCTGAGCCATGGACTTCTCTTTCTTTTCCTGAGATACAGTACCCTAGACTGGGCAAAGGGGCAAGGAAGGACTGTGTGTGTTTGTGGGTGTTTTAAGGGATTTGGGGATTTTGATGAAGACATTATTTTAAGTCTGTACAGCATTAAATAAACATTTCCTTTCCTTTTCATGAATCTCTGGCATTAAGACATGTCTTTCCTATAAGGCAGTGGACATAATGAACCTGGGGGGTTCCTTTCGGTAATAGTATATTGCCTTTGCTCCCCCTTTTTTTCTATAACAATCAGAGCCTGGATTGCCTTGTTATTGAAGCACATCTCCCCATGTCCCTAGGGTGAAGTAGCAGCAGGAGGCAGGGCCAACTTGCCCCGTGATTGGCAAAGGACTGCTAATTATTTCCGTCACTTCTAGAAATACCAGCTAATTTTGAAATATTTAAATCAGAAAATAATTAAATATTATATTTACATAAACACACATGTAATGACCATATATTATATTATACACTATAATTATATAATATATAATAATTGATTGATTATATAATTAATATAATTGGTTATGTAATTATTGGTATGATTATATTAATATGTAATGTAATGATAATAAGCTATGTTTTATATCAACTAGGAAGCCATAGAAAATTCCTGTGAGCACATTATGCTAACAAAACAGATCATTTGAATTTTCCAGCCCAGTGGCCCTGGCTTCGCTTTGTCTGTACGTTCCTTCCTGGCAGTGAAGTTCTCTCTTTCTCCACCCTGCTCCCTCCCCACTTGACGATGGTTGTTTTCCTTCAAGTGCTCTGCTTGGGGTATTAATAACTTCATGGTGAGAAGAACATCTACCTATTCCTGGAAAACTATATATAAAGCAAAGGAAGCTAATCAAACACCTCAAAAAAGACACAAAGAAAACTTGCCCAAGCATTTTTCCACAAGACTATTGAAAGCTTTCCTGATGCTTCCTCTGGTGCCACATGGAACAAAGGCTGGCAGGGTGAGTTTTCTCCTGTTCGTGGAGACAGTGCATGAGAACACCAACCTTCACTCTTTTAGGTTTGTGTAGGAGAACGTTCTGCATGGCATGGGCCCAGCTCTGTCTCAGAGATGCACAGGACCCATGCCCATGGACAGGTTCTCCCATGGGAAATCAGGCCTGCAATGTACCTAGGCCACTGTGAGTCTTGCTTTTTGCTAAAACTCCATCACCCTGAATTGAGGACATTTACTGCAAAGTAACTCTTCCTAAAATCCATGCTAAACCTTCCAAGGATGAGTGTAGCCGGTTCAACCACTTTTGCCTTTTCATTTGCAAATATCCCTCTTCTGTGATATGATTAGCAGCATTGGCTCCTTTGTTTCCTGTAAAAGGTAACCACCTAAAGCAAACCTGTGAATAGTAAATGAGGACCAGAATGTAATGTGTGGAGAAACCCAATAAAGGCCTGTCAAGGCAGAGGCCACGGCTTTGGCTGCCCTTGAGAGAAAAGCCATGCTGTCCCTTTTCCTCTACCAGACTTGGTAGTCCATGTGAATGTCTCATTTCATCCAAAATGATGCAGACATTGCGGGCCAGTGTCTGCATCAGTTTGCTTTCAGGCAATGGCTATAAAGCAGAAGCAAGCACAGCCCCCCAGCTCAGTGCCGCCCTGAGGCCTCATGGATGGCGCTGGCAGGAACCCCACTTGTACCAGTAGAACGGAAGTACCAGAGGGAGTCTGGAGGGGATGGAGGAATCAGGTGACCTGGTCACTCTGCTGGCCAGCTGTATGTCGCGAATGTTGTTCCCTTCTCCTGGGCCTCAGTTGCCCCATGATCTCCCAATACTATTCAAGATCAAATGATGTGAAATATTGAAACAATCCAGCCTCCTGACAGAGATTAGCAAGACCGAGCTTCTGTTCTAGCTATTTAAGTCAAACTGGTGACATTTTTAGTAAAAACAGCCTCCATGATTTGTATACAAATCCAAAAGATGTACACAAATAGGGAGTTTGTGCTTATCCACAAATGTTTCACCCAGTGCCCTCCCCACAGGGTCCACCATGGCGAGGAACTGTCTCTGTTGCACTCCTTCCTCCTTAGCCTGTCACAGCTTTAATTTACCTCTGGAATACATTCCTGGTCACTACGTACCTTGTTTGAAATAGGATTGCCCCCTAAGAGCTAAACTATGACAGACACATTTAATGGACCCATCACAGAAACATGTCACCTTACACACAAGAATAACAGAAGCAATGTTGTGTGTTCCCCACATCACTTCCTTTTCCAGGAATGGAGGGAGATACCTTCTCAGCCTTCTTTAAAGTTGGGCTGCAATCACACACCTGAGTTCCCTTCACAAGTACGTGAGCAGAAGAGAAGCCCTGCCAGATCCAAGGCAGGCAGGAGCAGGTGTGTTCTCCAGGTTGCTCCCACTGTGAAGCTGGAAGTAGAGAAGGTGGCAGAGCTGACATTGAAATCATTGTGGGTCTCTGAGTCCCATTTGGAGAAGGCCCACTAAGAGAGACCCCTGATTACCTTGGATGATGGTATGAACAAGAAATAAACTTTTTGTGTTAAGCCACTGAGATGTCAGGGTTTATTAGTGCAGCAGAACCTACTCTGTTCTGAGGTTTTACAAGCCATTAATAAAATCACAGAGAATGAATGTTCCCAAAACTAAGGCAGCCCCTGCCCCTCCAAGCCCTATCCTGGAAGAAGGAGCTTTAGCCCTGGGACTTTTTCTGGCTCCCACTGGCAAAGCATTCCATGAGGTAGAAACTAATAAGGTTATTAAGTTACAAGTTTACCTACTTCCCTTTGTTCTTATTCATGGCTCACCAAAAAAATCTTCTGCATATGATTTGGCATCCAATGTAATTTTATTAACAGGAAGGGGATATCAAGTCAGAAGAATTTTGGTTAAAACTTTCCTGTGACAATGTTTAATTAAATACAATAAGTTATGGCTCTGGCACACTGGCAGCCCCTTGCAAGAGAAATGTACCTGCCATAAACCAGGCTAAGGGGCAGACATAGAGAACCATGCTCTAAATGGTGGTGTTCCCAAACCACAGTGTAACTGATGATTCACTCATTTACTAACTCATTCATTCAACAAATATGTATTGAGGATCTACTATGTGCCTATTACAGTCACTGAGGATGTGGCAGTGAAAAATCAAACTCCCTGTTCTCATGAATATTACATTCTAGAGGATGAAAGGCAGCTGATAAATAAGAAAATAGATAATGGCAACATATTAGGTGGAGATAAATATTCAGCAGAAAAATAAAGTAGGGTAAAGAGGATAAGGAGTGTGAAATGGTGTAGGAGAATTGCTATTTTCTGCATCTCAAGGGAAAGTTTTTCTGGTAAGATGACATTTAGCAGGTAACGGAAGAAACTAGGGAGATAGCTGTGTGGATATTTCCTGGAACAAAGGGAAAGTGTGGTTCAGAAGGGAAACAATGGTTGCAAAGATCTTGAGGTAGAGCAAGCTTATTTGGTTGAGAAACTGCAGGAATTCAGAGGGGCCCAGTGGGTGAAGGAAGGAAATAATAATAGGACTAAGATCAGGGGGCAGATTCCAGAACACACAAGCTCTTGTAAGCCATAGTGGATATTCTGGCTTTACTCTGAGGAGAATGGAAAGTCATCTAAAGGTTTGAAGCAGAAGAGTGGCATGCTCTGATTTAGATTTTAAAAGGGTAAATCTGCCTGCTCTGTTGAGAAGAGACAGTAGGAGAATGTGCATAAGCAAGGAGACATTAGGAAATTATTGCAGTAATTTGGGTGAGTGATAATGAAACAGTGACCTATGGCATGGTCAATCCAATGCTCTTAGGAATCTAAATCGGTTACAACAGGAGAATAAGGCAGAGAGCTTCAGGATCAGCTGCTGAGAACTCAAGAGCCAGAGAGCCACAGTGCACAAGGAGCCTGATCCTGGGACTCTTGACTCCAGACTGCCATCCTGACTGCCTGGTGCCAATAGCCTGATCTCTGGGAAACTGAAACTTATCTACCTAAATATGCAAAACCTGTCTCAATCAACTATACGAGTGAACCATTGCTGCATAACAAACCATCCCAAAACTCAATGACAAATGATACAACATAATTATTCCCAGACTCGAAGATCTGCAGGTCAGCTAGGGAAGCTCTGTTCCATGTGGTCATTTGGGACCCATGCTGATGACAAAGCAGTTCCCTGGAGACATTTTTTTTTCGATAGAGAAGTTGGAAGCTCCCAGAGGGGTAAGCAGAAACACGTAATGCTTCATATTAAGGTCAAGGCTCACTATCACTCTCTCCCACATTCTATTGCCAGAGATTGCCATTGGCCAAACCAACATCATCAGGACAGGAGAAGATACTCCTACTATACTGGGAAGAACAGCAGAGTCATATGGCAAAGGATATGGATACACAGAGGGTGAAAAATTTGGAATAACAATACAAACTACCACAAATTACCCATTAGGACCTGAGCCAGTGACCTCAAGTAGGATTTCTCAGATATGAGTATGCATAAGAATTGCCTCCAGAGCATGTCAAAACAGATTCCTGGGTCTGCACCCAGAGATTCAATAGGTCTGAGGTGGGGCCTAAGCATTTATATTTCTAACAAGCTCCCAGGTGAGGTTGACACTGACATTGACAGGGAATAAAGAACCAGTGCTGACCTACCGCCCCTCCTAGGGACTGAGTACCAGACCCATAGCATAGTAGGAAGAAACATTTTAATTTTCTAGAGAGCATCCAGTATCTCACAATGCTGGTGGGATATCTCCTTAGCCATGGAAGGAAGAATGTATTTGGACACATGTGAGGACAGAACTTGAGGGAGCCAATGCCTTGCCACCCTTTGACCTTGAGTAACCAAGAGCACACAACTTGGTCCAAATCCCTCAACTTCTCTCCCTGCCAAATAAGGATTATAACTTCTAAAAAGCGTTCTATAATCCTATATCCAATGTATGCAGGGAGATGGGGATGGCTAGGTAGGGGTAAGTACTGGAAGGAAAAGGCAGACAACTGTACTTGAAAGAAAAAGAAAGAAATAGACTTCCAGGAAGTTCAGGAAGCTCTGGGAGTCCCAAAGAAGTTGGATCCAAGGAAGCACACACCAAGGCACATCATAATTATATTACCTAAGATGAAAAATAAGGAAACAATCTTAAAAGCAGCAAAAGAAAAGGAGACAGTTACTTACAAAGGAATTTCCATAAGATTATCAGATGATTTCTCAAAAGAAACCTTGCAGGCAAGAAAGGGCTGAAAAGAAGTATTCAAAGTCATGAAAGGCCAGGAAGGACCTACATTCAAGATTACTCTATTCAGCGAAACTATCATTTAGAATGGGAAGGCAGATAAAGTGCTTCCCAGATAAGGTCAAGTTAAAGGAGTTCATCATCACCAAGCCCTTATTATATGAAATATTAAAGGGACTTATCTAAGAAAAAAAGAAGATCAAAAATAGGGATAGTAAAATGACAACAAACTCACAACTATCAACAACTGAACCTATAAAAATAAAAACTAAAACAAACTAAGCAAACAACTAGAACAGGAACAGAATCACAGAAATGGAGATCACCTGGAGGGTTATCAGCAGGGAGAATGGGGAAAAGGTTCAGGTAATAAGAAGCATAGATGGTAAATACAAAATAGATAGGAGGAGGTTAAGAATAGTACAGGAAATGTAGAAGCCGAAGAACTTGTATGTACAACCCATGGACATGGGCTAAGCGGGGAGAATTCAGGTAGGAGGGAGGATGCAAGGCAGAGGGGAATAAAGGGAGGGGGAGTGGGACAACTGTAATAGCATAATCAATAAAATATATTTTTTAAAAAAGAAGTGTAGGGTGGGACCAGCCATGAGTAATTCTTTAAGATTCTGGTGATTCCCATGTGCAGCCAGGACTGAAAGCTGCTGAGTGTCAGAGGATGGTCAGCTCTGCAGACAGCAGTGACACCTGCAAGACAGACACAGTGGTACTGATGAGTCATGAATGGACCAGCACTGCGTGGTCACTGCAGCTATTTAGAATCAACAAACAATCCGGAGAAATAAGAAATAGATTCTCCCAATATTTTTATCAAAACAAGGGATTCACTGTGATTGCATAAAACCTGGGTGCCTCACTAAACTTTAGTGAACCTCTTTTGTCATGAGTTACAAAGAAGCAAAAGGTCTTTGGAAGGACCCTTGGCTAATGAATGACCTGTCCACTGGCTACAAGAGTGCATTTGACAGTGGGGATGACCTAGTGGCCCCTTGAGGATGAGAGCCATGTGGGACAGGCCTGGCCCATCCCAGAGGGCAGCATATTACAATTGTGCCAGGAGAAAGGGGGAAGAGCGTGCAGAAAAAGCAGACAAGAAGAGAAAAAGGGAGACACAGAAGGGCAAGGAAGGAGAGGGAAAAGTGTGGAGGAGGGGAATTAAAGGTGAGACTGGCCTCTCAGAGGTGAATTTGCTTTCTTTCATTTGGCTAGGAATTTCTCCACATCTCCTTGGCCTCAAGGCCCCTCTCCAGCAGCTGCTAAGTAAGATCCCAAGCAGAGAACAGTTCTTTCTCCTTTCTTACTGTCCCTAAATGCTCTATGCATCTCCTTATTCCTCCAGGGACAGGAGGTCATGTCCTCCGAGCAGGGAACATGTGAAAGCCCATCTGTGGTCCAAAGTCCCAAGTGATAAACACCCAGTGGTTTAGGTAGAGGGGAAAACAATGCTGGTGGCTCGGGGCCATTCCTACCAAGATGATTTTGTTGGTTTCTTCTCACCCAGAGAGATAAGCACTGACCTTATAAAGTAGTAAAGACTTAGGTTCCCTGCACAAAATCAGCATCAATAGGCAGCAGAGCATCTCGACTTGATCAGATGCCTCTGTAGACTCCATAGCTGACACATATCTAGCAACCTAGAGCAGGAAGCTCATGTAACCGCCTGGAGGTCACTTTCAAAACCCAGCATTTGGAGACCCTTGGTGTGGCTAATTAGGTCCACATGCAGTGTCTCAGAGGTGGTGACAAATGGTTGGTGGGCACTGACTTATGGCCTGCGTCATACCATTGAAAAAATACTATATGACCATTTCTAGCTGTTTCTTTTACAGTGGATACTGCTGGCTGGCACAACAGATCACATCACATAGTGGGACTAAAGAAAGCACCCACCTTTTCCATGAGCCTGAAAAAAAGGAAGTAAGGAGGTTGAAGGGCTGGGAATCTGCTTGATCAGAGCAAAGCAGACATTTAGACTGAGCTTCTAATGAAAGGAATCTAGTGGAAACCCAGTCCAAAGTAAGCCACCAGCTCTGTATCGCTCCATCATGAACCACAGTGGGATTTTTTTCAGGGTGTCCACCAAACATACAGCTAGATGGTGTGTGTGGCCTTGCAGTAGCTTGTGACACTCATATTGTTTCACCTCATATATTTCAAGTGCTACATGCTTCAGGCAATTGTAAAGTGCTGCCTTCCATACCAGCACCTGTGTAGTTGTAGTGTCCATTCATTGACCAGGAGGGTCCAAATAAGGCAAATGTCAGGCTCAGTTCTGTTTGGACTCAACCTGCAGCAGCAGGCAAGGACAGTGAAAGGGAACAATGACTACCTGTTCAGTGGGGTTACAGCGAGAATCCAATGACATAAAATATGAGAAGCGCTTGCACCCCCTCCAAGCACATGGTAAGCCTGATGACTGTGAGTGAATCTATTACCTGCTTGCTCTCTTCCCATCTCTCAAGGCAGCTAGTCCCAGAACCCAATTCTCTTTTTAAGAAGAAGCTTGAGAAGAAAGCTTATTCTTGGCAGAATGTCCAGTTCTGGTGCAAAGAGGCTGGATCACAACTTTCCTTCCCTTGCCCACCGCCCTGTGGGTTCTGGGGGAGCCTTATGTACCTGAGAAAGGGGCCAACAGCCTCCTCAGCCACCAGATCCTGCCTTACATTAGCTGCAGAAACTCTGTCCATTCTGTATTTGGGAGAGTACAGGAAGTGTGGCTAAGGAGTGTCAAGCTATTGCCTGCTTGTTTGTTGACTTTGTTGTTTTTGGAGCAAAAGAAAAATTTCATGGCACGCTAATTTTTGTTTTCGGAGCTGAAAATATTAGGAATACTCTCCGTGGCCTCTGCCACATTCATCCATATTTGCCCCCTTTCTCTACCACCTCTCTGTTCTCACCTATTTCTTCTTCCCCTCTTCTACTTTGTTGTGTCTTTCTTTCCTTCTTTCCTTTTCCCCTCCTCCCACCCCTCCTCCTTCATCACACTCCACCGCCAGCCCATAGAACGACTCTGGTGGAGCAGAGAGATGACAGTTGGTAGTGGAGGTCAGGGTAGGAGAAAGAGAAGCATTCCAGCTCTCTTTTCTCCACCTCAGACCTGTGTTCAGGTATATTTGCATTAAGTTGAGCAATTTTATTTCATTATGTTGTGCATCTTTGGGAGAAAAGCCCCTTAAACTGAACTTGTGAACCTATTTTTAAAATTGTAAAGTGAAATGTACCTTGAGTAACTGAAAAAAATCAGGAAACCGGGTGACTATCTGTTATAAGAAGTAAACTAAAATCCACTAAAGCAGCACAAGGTGAAATATAACTGTCCTCATATCAGAGTAAATAAATCAGATTGGTAAATATTTACTAAGACCTTATTATTAGCAAAATATAAGGGGTCTTCAGAATTTTTGTCTGGATTTAGGTGTCCCTAAAGAACTGCTCAGCAGGGTAGCTCTAGGCAGAAAGAGAAAATGATGCTTTCTCTGGGGCCACACCCAACATCCACCCACTGAGGGCAATGGTCCACCTGGCTCACTCTCTACCACTCCTGGTTCAAAACAGTCAGAACTCCTCCCCCACCATGGGAGGGGCAACCAAAACCATATCTGGGCCCCAGTGTGAGCACACAGACTCTGGTTCTGAGAGGGTAGGATAGGTGTGAGCTAGCAGTCACTCTCACCTCATGATGCCCCACTCCAGGAAGCATTCCACCAGAGCCCTGGTCCCTCTCCCTTTTTTCCAGAACCTTTGAAGCCATTGCTCTCACCCTGTGTTCTCTTCCCGTCTACTCCCTTCCTTGTCTCAGCATTTTGCAAACCAACATATCCTGTGATTATCCTACCACCTGGGACGTCATTGTACCTACCTTCACAGGCAAAAATTGCTCCTCCCACCCAGGTAGTGGGCCTTTAAGAATATGAGTGATTTTCACTAGATCTTGTCTGCAAAATAAACTCCATGTTCCAGGGTGCTGACCTGGAGATTTCAACTCACAGCTCTCCCTACAAAATGTCAAACTTTTCCCAGAACACCTCTAAAATGAGATGAATTCAATATTGCACAGTAGATGTTTATGAATTCAGCTATTTTGAAATGGTAATGCAATGAGAATGAGTCTTTGAGAAATATATCCTGGTAGAAATTTCCATGCAAGATCCCAGTTGAGTCTGGTTTTTAAATCTTTTAAGAGGTTTAAAAATAACAAGTTCCATTCTTTCTGGCCATGGGAGTGGGGACAGGCTGTGAGAAAATGGTTTCTTTGACTTCAAGGTAGAACAGATTATTCCTGCCTACATGAGGATCTAGTTATGTTCACCCCTGCCTAGTGACTTCTGCAGATTCCTGTTGTACTGTCTAATGATACCAGAACCTGGCCTGGCTAGGAGGAGGACAGAGGCATACCTACAATACCTGTCACAGTGCCCTGGGTTGTCACACAGTTACAAAGTCATTACTTTCATTAAATGTTTAGAGAATGGTTTAGCTTTCAAAATATCAATCTATTTCCTTCCCAACCATGGTTAGAGATTAAGTGCAAATCCAGTGTTTTAATACAATAGCAATACTTTAATGGCTACATCAATAAAAATAACATTCTCATAACACTTTGCAGATTGTATGGCATTTAAACAAAAATCATGTTACTTTATCATCCAAAAGCCAGCAACATAGGATTCGCTATATCGCCAAAATTTTTATTTTATTTTATTTATTTATTTTTAGAGAGAAGGGAAGGGAAGAAGAAAGAGGAGAGAAACATCAATGTGTGGTTGCCTTTCTCATGCCCCCAACTGGGGACCTGGCCTGCAACCCAGGCACATGCCCTGACAGGGAATTGAACCAGTGACCCTTTGGTTCACAGGCCTGCACTAAATCCACTGAGCTACACAACCAGGGCCAACTTCCCCAAAATTTTGATCACTCATAGCAGATATAGAGACTGAGCAAGTTGTCAAGGTCAAACTGCTAGCAAAGGGAGTAGGGCTTGGACTTAAAGTGGGGTCTCCTGCCTCATCCCTCACTGTTCTTTGACCACAGCTATCTCCCATCAGGAGCTGCTGAGAAGTTATTGCATTCTTCTGTCTTACAGTAATGCCATGCTTGCAAAAAAGAGGAGAGCCTTTTTCCAAATTCTCCATAGCAGACACCCCAAAGTTTCCAGTTCCAGCAGTTGGAGATCTAATGCACATCTCACTTCTTCTTCACCTCCATCCTAGCCATTTCTTACTTCACCTCCATCCCAGAGCTACACACTTGCCTTCTGTTCAGTCACCTTTGGGACAGAGAATCGTGGGCTGCCTTCTTCCTCCTGGTCCTTCTCTTCTCTGAAACAGCTAACATATATGCGGCAGTCAGGGTGAAATGGAGCAGCAGAGTACATTGAGTGATGTGGAATGTGGGTTTATTACAGGAATGGCCCTCCCACTATCATGGCAGCTAGATGATGCCTTTGTGCTACCTCTGGGCCTGGTGCTTAGCTGGAAGTCAGCAGGGCCAACCCCCAGGAAGAGGAGAGGGATGTGAACTGGGGGATACTAGACACAGATGGGAATGATATCTGTCTCTCACTGCCTCTTCCAGCTGTGATGATGTGGGGTGACCAGCAGGCTAAACTGAAGATCAAGGAGGAGATTCCTGGGAAGCCAGCTCACTACAGGTCAGACTGACACCCCAACCAACAAGGTCAGAAGGCAGGTCAGGGACTCTAGGCTTGATCTGCAACAGGCCTGTCCTACTCCACCCTGCTGGGCATGAAACAGCCTCTACTTGTCCTTCTAATTTGCCCACATATTTCTTCTTTGGTGAATATATATATATGTGGGTGTGTGTATGAGGTCTGTCTAGAAAAAGTCCAATCATTGTTAATATCATGAGAACAATTTGTGCACAACATGAATGTAACCTGGCAGCCAAGGAAAGTGGACTGGAATGTGCATGCGTAAACAATGATGACTTCACTGGGTTAGTCAGTGGGGTCAGTAGACACTGTTGAATGAGTATGTGTACTGTGTGGCTGTCACAATCAAAATGACTGAGTGTGTAGAGCAACCATCTGCATCAAATTTTGCATTAAGCTTGAACATTCCTCCACAGAAACTATTTGAATGATTCAGAAGGCAGCAGCTATGGGCAACTGGTGAGAACTTCATCACAACAATGCACCTACTCATCCATCATGTATCATGCAGAGGTTTTTGGTGAAACATCAAATCACCCAGGTGACTCAGCCCCCCTACAGCCCAAATTTGGCACCTTGTGACTTCTGCCTTTTCCCCAAACTAAAATCACCCTTGAAAGGGTGGAGATTTCATACTATCAATGAGAGCCAGGAAAATATGACAGAGCAGCTAAATGGCAACTGGGAAAACTGTGTGAGGTCCCAAGGCACCTACTTTGAAGGGGACCAAGGCATCATTGTCCCATGTATAATGTTTCTTGTATCTTGTATCTTCTTCAGTAAATGTCTCTATTTTTCATATTACATAGCTAGGTACCTTCTGGACAGATTTTGTATATATATACTCGTATATATAATTTTTACCTCATCTATTCCTGTAAGTGGTTAGACTTGTCTTTGGACTTTTGGTAGGATCACCACAGTTTACTTCACATATATAGAGCCTAAAAGGAAAATGTGATTGAAGTAAAATTGACACCAGGCTTCAATTAAGGTCCAAGTCTGAATGCCAAAACCTATTTTGAAAAACTTCTTTAACATATTTTACCATGTCCTATTTCATACAAAATTTTATGCAACGTTTTAGAGACATATGAACAGAAATAAAATATCCCTGTTTCTTGCTCAATGAGCAAATCTTGCCCCAAAGCAAACTTATAATATTGATAAACTGAGATTCAGTTCTTGTCACTGATCTAGCAAACTGTGGACAGGCTTTCAAAGCAAATGGCTTTGTACTATTCTAAAGTGTGGCTTTAAATTATTAAACTAAAGTAACAATCTACCCCCTCCACAGTGTCAGTGAGTTCATCCCTCCCTGCACTAATAACACAGGGCTGTCTCATGCCCAGATCAAAGGCAGGGCCTCTCCTAAAAAGAAAACAAGCCATAAGCCATTTCACATGCTCCTTAAAGACTGGTGAACTGAATCTGGCAAGTCTTTCTTCCGTACACAAATGTGACACACAAATACAGTGATGAACAAAATCTGTTCATATGGGTGAAAATTGTCTGATCTCTGTTTTGAATAACAAAGGGAACCAAAAATCAGGAAATCGCCTAAGAGTGTGGTGGTTATTATTTCCATTAGTCAGTTGAAGTGTCCAAGCAGTCATAATTAATGGAGCTGAAGTTTTTCTGTGAGAGTGGGGGAATACATAATATCATCTTATCCCAGGAAACCCTTGCAAAATTCCATGTCTCATTAACAGGGCTTTCTTTTAAGTCCAGTATTCACCAAAACAATATTACTGGCATTGTAGAAAATTTCAGTAAATCATATTGGTCTATTTTTCTGCTTTACTCTATAGCACAGGCTTAGCACATGCTAAGTAAAAAATAGTAATGAATTAACTAATTAATTGTTTCATTGTTGATTCAACAGCTTGGAGGGCTTTTTTAAAAGAAGTAAACGTTACCTTTTGCAACAACATGGATGGACATGGAGAGTATTGTACTTAAGTGGAATAAGCCTGTCAGAAAAAGACAAATACCATATGATTTCACTTATGTGTGGAATCTAATGAACAAAATAAACAAAACAGAAACAGACTCAGATACAGAGAACAGACTGGCAGCTGTCAAAAGGGGTTGGAGAACTGGTAAAAAAGGTAAAGGAATTAAGAAAAAAAAAGAAACACCTTATATGATGAATATCAGAAGGAAAGGAGGCTAGGAGCTGTAGAAGAAGGTAAATGGGGGATAAATGGTGACATACGGAAACAACTTTGGGTGGTAAGCACACAAAACAATATACAGATAATATAGAACTGTACACTTGAAACCTACATAATTTTACTAACCAATGTCACCCCAATAAATTCAATAAAAGTTCTTTTACAAAAATCTTGAAGGGTTACAAATTCATGTTCTGTATGCAATAATTCCTTTTTAACACCATAAAAAGCAGAAGCTTTTTATAAGCAGAAGCTAGGTATAAGTTATTGGCTGGATCTCTAGAAACCTTAGAATATGTATCATAAGATTATTTTAAATAAATCCCTACTATGAATTTGTCTTCTTACCATTGGGTTTTTTTGTTGTTGTTGTTTGGTTGGTTGGTTTCTGGATAAAGGAATTCCTGCCAGAGGATATTCTGGTAAATTGATGGATTCCACTAACTTATCAATTCAACAAGTTGTTAATACCTCCTTTATTATAGACTCTGTGCTAGGCCATGAAAACCGTAAATATACAATTCAGCCTCTACCTTAAAAAAAGTATGGTTTAATCAATAATGTAGCAAAATAAACCAGAAATTACAAGACAGTAAGAGAAGTTGCTATGACAAACTTTTGAGTAGAGAAGGGGGCTACAATGGGATTAAGTTCTCATCACAAGAAAAAAAGAATTTGTATCTATGTGTTGTGAGGGATTTTAACCATACTTATTGTGGTGGTCATTTTGTAATATATACACATACCAAATCATTATGTTGTGCATCTGAAATATAATGTTATATATCAATTGTACCTCAATAAAATTGTCATGGTCCAAAAAGAAAGAATTCAATAATTTTTCTAATAAATCAGCACCAGTGGACATTGTTAAGTGGCGAGGGGGGCTGTCCTGCTGTGGTTTAGACACCTCACTCTGGCTAGGCCTGGAGGCTAGACAGTAAGTACAGGGAATGAAAACAGGGATGCCAAGGTTCTATCAGGCTTGGGGCAGGTGAGAAGAACAGTTAGAAGTTCATTTAGTAAAGAGAAGTTGTGGGATTCAGTATCTGATAGGCCTGGGAATGAGGGAGAGGGAGGATTCCAGCTGACCCTGATTTGGATGCAAGTGATAATGGCAAAATTAGCAGGGAGAGAAAAGTCAGTAAGAGAACCAAGCAAGATTCAGAAGCAAGAAGATGGAATGAACTAAGGGCAGACTGAGTTTGACATGTTAAAGAACATTCTATTGGAATTGTCCCACAGAAAGGCTCAGGCAGCTTTGAGGCTTATGTACATTTGAGCAAACGGGATGGGAGATCAGTCAGCAAGAATATACTGTGTGACAAGAATAGGACAAAGGATAGAACTCTGAGAAGCACCACCATTGAGGGGTTGTGGAGGCAACCAGCACATCAGAAGGATGGTAAAATGTCACAGGGAACAAGAAGAGAGGCTCCATGGAAGGAAAAGAGTTCCAGGAGCAAATGGTCCATAGCAGGGCCATCCAATCAAAATAAAATGCAAGCCATGGGTGTTCTAGTCACCACCTTACCATAGAACCTCACTTATAACTGGAATCTAATGAACAAAATAAACTAACAAGCAAAATAGAACCAGAGACATGGAAACCAGGAACAGACTGATAGGTGTAAGCGGGGAGGAGAGAGGGGAGGAATGGAGGAGAAAAGAGGAGGAGATTAGTCAAGGAACATGTATGAATGACTTGTAGACATGGATAACAGAGAGGGGATTGACTATGGGAGAGAACAGTGGGCTGGGTGGATAGGGGCAAAAAGGAAGAAAATTGGAACAACTGTAATAGAATAAATAATAAAAAATAAAGTAGGAAAAAGGTAAATCATGGTCAAACATGCCAGAGGAGATGGACTTACCAAACAAAGACATTAAGACAATTCTAACAAATATGATTCATATACTCAAGGATGTATAATAAAAAAAATAACCATAACAAGGAGTTCCCATATGATTATCAGCCAGTTTCTCAAAAGAAACTTTGCAGGCAAGAAGGGACTGGCAAGAAGTATTGAAAGTTATGAAAAGCAAGGACCTACAACCTGGATTACTCTATCCAGCAAAGCTATCATTTAGAATGGTAGGGCAGATAAAGTGCTTCCCCGGCAAGGTAAAGTTAAAGGAGTCCATCATTACTAAGCCATTATTACATGAAATGTTAAAGGGACTTATTTAAGAAAAGGAAGAAGATCAAAACTATGAACATTAAAATGGCAATAAATTTGCAAATATCAACACCTGAATCTATAAAAACAAACCAAGCAAGCAACCAAAACAGGAACAGAATCATAGATATGGAGATCACATGGAGGGTTATCAGCTGAGAACAGGAATAGGGAGAAAGGGAAAAGGTGAAGGGAGGGGTTAAGAAGCATAATTGGTAGGTACAAAACAGACAGGGCAATGTTAAGAATAGGATAGGAAATGGAAAATCCAAAGAACTTATATGCACAACCCATGGACATGAACTAAAGGGGTGGGGAGGATTGCTGGAGGGAAGGAGGGCACCAGGCAGAGGAACACAAAGGAGAAAAAATTGGGACAACTGTAATAGCATAATCATTATAATATATTTAAAAAATAAAAAAGTATTACCATAATAAAAGAAAAAAGTTTTAAGAAAATTAAAACAGATGAAATCAAATTTAATCATGTAGTGTATTTAACATCATATAGTCAAAATATTATGATTTCAAAAAGTAATCAATACAAAAATATTGAGAGATTTTACTTTTTGTTTTTCAAACCATGTCTTAGAATCCTGGTCTGTCTTATACATTTAAAACTCATCTCAATTCTTTGTAAATGTGTCCTCTGTTTTTAGATTTCATAAAATTTACAGGTGAAAAACTAGATTCACAGATGCAAGTTGCTGTAATCATAAGTTTTCAATCATGTATCTACTTTTAAATTTAAAGTAATTAACATGAAAAATTCAGTTGCTTGGTACACTACGACATTTCAAGTGTTCAATAACCCTCTATCCAGCTGGCCACCCTTCCAAACAGCACAGTGATGGCACAGAGCCACAGAATCAAATGATATAGACCAGCCAGTGAAGAAGGGCCAGAGACCACTGGACACAGCAGTGTGAGGAAGCAATGGTTTCAGTGGTTGTTGGTGGAACATAGCCTTACATAAGAGGATCAAAAGCTGAAAAAAAGTGAGGAAAAGTAGGCAAATTTAATTTCTTGGATATTGACTTTGTAAGGAAGCAAAGTGTGGTAGCCACAGTATTTGCAGAAACATGGGAGTATGGATTTTTTTGTTTGTTTGTAAGATAGAAGAGTGTTAGGAAATTGACATGCTCAGGAAAGAAACAGTACTGAGAGAGAGAGATTGCCATGTAGGATAGTTGATGTAATCATTGAGGCTTTATTTCTCTGGAATTAAAGCAACATGTGATAATGAAAGTCATAGCAATAAAGCTTCTTGAGTGCTTGCTTTTTATTAGTTGTATTTACTTCATGTATTATTACATTTAATCAACATGTAATTACAAAGTCATGGGTTATTTAGTAATTGTAAACAATTTAAACTAAAAATGCTCTTTTGCATATCATATTCTTTTTATTTTTTACTTTTATTGAGAAATGATTGACATACATCACTGTATTAGTTTAAGGCATTATGCACAGTGGTTTGATTTACATATATTGTGAAATGATTACTACAATAGGTTCAACTTACATCTATCTCTCTTTTCGTATAGACCAAATAAGAAGAAAAGAAGAAAGGCAAAAATTTTTTCTCCTTGTGATGAGAACTCAAGATTTACTCATATTAAGCTCCTCATACATCATACAGCAATGTTGGCTATAGTGATCATGTTATATACATTACATCCCAAGTACTTATTTATCTTATAACTGGAGGTGTGTACCTTTTGACCACCTTCTTCCAATTCTCTCACCCACTAATTCTGACGTCTGGTAACCACAACTCTGTTCTTTTTTTTTTATGGGTTTGGAGTTTGCTTGGTTGTGGGTTTTTTGGGGGAGGGGTGCTTTTTTTTAGATTCCACATATAAATGAGATTATATAATACTGTCTTTCTCTGACTTATTTCACTTAGCACAATGCCTTCAAGGTCCAACTATGCAGTCACAAATGCTAGAATTTCCCATTTTTATGGCTGAATAATATTCCTCTGTGTGTGTGTGTGTGTGTGTGTGTGTGTGTACATTCACTCACAACTTCTTAATCCATTTATCGATCAATTCATTTACATTTTTCCATGTCTTGGCTATTATAAATAATGCTGCTATGATATGGGGCTGCAGATATCTTTTTGAATTAGGGTTTGTGTTATCTTTAAGGGACATATTCCCAGAAGTGAAATTGCTGGATCATATGGTAGTTTTATTTTTAATTTTTTAAAAAGATTTTATTTATTTATTTTTAGAGAGGGAAGGGAGGGAGAAAGAGAGAGAGAGAGAGAAACATCAATGTGTGGTTGCTGGGAGTCATGGCCTGCAGCACAGGCTTGTACCCTGACTGGGAATTGAACCTGTGACATATTTTTAATTTTTTAAAGATCCTTCATACTGTTTTCCATAGCAGGTATACCAACTTACATTCCCATCAGCAGTGCACAGGGTCCCCTTTTTCTTCACATTCATGCCAGCATTTGCTATCTCTTCTCTTTTGGACGATGGCCATTATAACAGGAGTGAAGTAATATCTCAGTGTGGTTTTAATTTTCATTTTCCTAGTAACTAGTGTCATTGAGTACCTTTCAATGTACCTGTTAGCCCTTTGTATGTCTTCTTTGAAGAACTGTCTATTCAGATTCTTTGCCTGATTTTTTTTTAATTTGGGTTATTTATAGGGGATTTTTTTGGTATTAAGTTGTATGAGTTCTTGATATGTTTTAAATATTAATCCCTTACCAGATATATGGTTAAAAAATATTGTTTTTCCACCCTGTAGGTTATCTTTTCACTTTTTTTATTATTTCTTTTGCTGTGCAGAAGCATTTTGGTTTGGTGTAGTCCTGCTTTTATTTTTGATCTTGTTGCTTGTGTTTTTGGTGTCGTATCCAAAAAATCATTACCAAGACCCATGTTATGGAACTTTATTTCTATGTTTTCTTCTAGGAGTTTCATGATTTCAGGTCTTATATTTAAGTCTTTAATCCACATTGAGTTAATTTTTATATGTGGTGTAAGGTAGAAGTCCAGTTTCATTCTTTTACATGTGAATATTCAATTTTCACAGCATCATTTATCGAAAAGACTGCCTTTTCCCCATTGAATGTTCTTGGCTCCCTCATCAAATATCAGTTGATCATATATACTGGGGTTTATTTCTGTGGTTTCAATTCCGTTTTGTTGGTTCATTTTTTCTGTTTTTTATGCCTATACCATACTGTTTTGATGTCTATGGTTTTATGTACAGCTTGAAATCAGGAAGCGTAATGCTGCTTTGTTCTTCTTTCTGAGGATTTCTTTCTTTGGCATTTAGAGACTTTTGTGGTTTCACATAAATTTTGGGAGGGATTTTTTTTCTACTTCTGAAAAACTGCTATTGGAATATTGATAAAGATTGCATTGAATCTATAGATGACTTTCAGTAATACTAACATTTTAACAATATTAATTGCTCCAACACTTCAACATAAAATACCTTTCCTTTATTTCATGTTACTTGATTTTTTTCATCAGTGTTTTGTAGTTTTCAGAGATCTTTCACCCTCTTAGTTAAATTTATTCCTAAGTACATCATTGTTTTGGATACTATTGTAAATAAGATCAACTTATTTCTTTTTCAGAATTTTGTTGTTACAGAATAATAGATTTGGCTTTGAGAAGAAAGGCAAAGGCTGCAATTATCATTGTTAAACTGCAATTGCAACTAACCCATAATTGCAATCAAAACATTATCACAGAGGAATATGCTGGAACTTAAAGTTGACAAGAAACTCTTCACAGTTATGTTTAAATGATCTTTTGCATTGTGGGCTTGGCTTCCTTGTGTATATATAATTGATACAAAGTAGCTTCTGACACAGAAGCAACGTAGGAACAAACATGAAGAGGGCAGATCCTGAGCCTATTGTCCCATTGCAACTGCACCCACAGGGTTACAAATGCTTGACAAAAATGCTGCCTGCAAGTAGCTCTAGAAGACCGTTGCTCTCAGTGGGGCTAAGGATCTATCTCTGAAATCCCCTTATTTGTCTACTATTACCAAATTATGTGCAAAGTCCTGTGCAAGACCCCTCTATTGATGACTGGAAATCATGAGGAAAAATGATTTGTCTACCCAGAGGCAAACAGCTGCTCACATATGCAGAAAATATGTCTAGCCCACTTCAAAGACATTGTGCATGTCTTAACAACCAAAGGAAAGAATTCCATAAAGAAAGCCATAAATAAGTATTCAGTGGGGGGATGCATATTCAACATTTTTATTGTGCTTTTGAAAGACAGCTTTTTTCTTTCGCTGATCTTGAGCCAATAAAGCTCTTGACATAACTTATAAAAACTGAGTACTAAAAAATCTACATAAAAAGGTTTATCCATCTGGAATAGCAATCCTGATGCATGAGAAAGAAGGCACTGACCTCACCTGGTTTAGAGAATTTACTAGCCAGTTCCAAAAGTCCTGTGAGAGAGAGAGAGAGAGACATGCTACAGAAGAGCTGGCCACAGGGTAGGTACCAGAGAGAGAAACTCAGGTGAGAATTTTAATCCTAGGGTTTACCCAATCATAGTGCTGCTGGTTTGTTCCAATGGAGAAGATGGGCTTAGGGAATCAGCAGCGTCTGGTCATCCAAAAACCCTATTGGGACTCTGCAATCACAGCTAATTCTTATAAAACACTTTCCTAGTACTAAGCAAAGTTCTGCATACTTTGCATATTTACATATTTAAATTCCTTTATTCATAACAACCCTTACGATGAGGAAACAGAGGCACAGAAAGGGGCCTTACATTGATCATTCAGCTAGTCAGGTGCAGAGCTAGAATTTTAACCAGTACTGATTAGCTCCAAGTCTGCAAAGGACTGCTAATCCTAAATGTTTTACTTCAATTTGACTGTTCTTGCATTGAAATCTCAGTGAGCCCAGTGAGGAAAACTAACACAATTAAGAAGTCTCTCAGGTTTCCCAAACTAAATCTCATCCTCATCACCCTAGTAGATAATAGATGTTATTTTAAGGATCGAGACTTTATTGAATTGGAGCTAGATATTTCCCCAATCTGCATTTAAATAAAGTGCTTTTTGCTACCATTGCCAAAGACAGGTCTACTCAGATGGACAGTTGGTGGTGTTTAGTGGTTATTAGTCATATCTATCCCAGAGAATGTTGAAATAATGTAAGTCTCTTTATTAGTGAGGTTTTTGGGGGTTTTTTTTAAGATTTTATTTATTTATTTTTAGAGAGGGAAGGGAGGGAGAGAGAGAGAGAGAGAGAGAGAGAGAGAAACATCAATGTGCGGTTGCTGGGGGTCATGGCCTGCAACCCAGGCATGTACCCTATTAGTGAGGTTTTTAATGAAGGTTCTGGCTGCTTCCAGAAGGAGCCAGGAAACCAAGCATCTGTTGAGGACATCACAATGTCAGGGAGCTCAGCAGAGAGTGGTGGAAACAGGAGGCTGTGCTCACACCCCATCACTCCTGAAGATATGACTGACCTAATGGCTCCTCAGTGGCAGCTCTCAGAGTGGTGAGAGAGTGTCACCAAGGCAAATAAAAGAAGCTGAACTAGAGTCTCAGAGAATTGAAGAGCCCACTGAAAAATGTCTCTCCCAGAAGCAATCAGCTCTCTGAATTCAAGTTGGCAAATCCCAGGAAACACACCCATGGGAGAGCGAGGAAAAGTAGAGACTACACCAAATGTCAAAAACGACCCCTCAACCTCCCAGTTGAAACCAACTTCAGCCATGGAAGTGAACCAACTAAACTCTTAGTAGCCCAAGAAAGAGATGGGCCTGGATGACAGGGCCTTGCGCTGTTGGCCCCCCTCACTGCTGGGCAGGCTGGCAGGGGTTCCTGGCTGACTGCTGGACCTCACAGGTCATAGCAAACTTCTGGCATCTCAGGGGGCTTGGTCAGGCTCCTAATAATCATAAGAAGTACTGGTCAATTTCTTGTCCCTGTAGTTCTGGCCCAGTTTCAGCCACAAAAAAAGGACAGAAACCTTGAAAGTGGCTGAGATGCCTCCTTGCTTATTCTTAGGCAACACAACTTATAATGGCAGGACCTTTAAAATGATAAAGGAAAGGGAAGTGTTGTTTGTCAAGCACACACTGTGAGTCAGCTTTTGTCCACATTATCCCATTTAGTCCCTAAAGCCTTATAAGTCCAGGGCTGTTCTGGAACAAAATACAGAAAGGTGGAATGGTTTCAAGTTGTAAGGCACCTCTCTAAATCCAATCCAGTTGAGTCCAAAGTCTTAATTCAAAAAATATTGGTATTTTTATCAACTGAATTTTCAATAGTGAATCCTAGAACTTGAGATCTGGGAGATGTGTCAGAGACCATCTAGTTCAACCCTTTCATCTGCAGTGGAGGGAACAGAGTCTCAAGAGCTGAAGGCAGTGCCCAAAGTCAGAGTAACACTTGTTCACTTCTGTATTCACATACTGTTATAACAAATTATTACAAGCCTGGTGCCCTAAATTGATACCCATTTATTACTTTTTCCCTGGGTCAAAAGTTAGGGCAAGATGAGGCTCAGCTGATTCTCTGTTTAGGGTCCCACAGGACAAAATCAAGGTGTCAACAAGCTTGCTGGACCCTTCCAGAGGTCCTGGGAAGATTCCACTTCCAAGCATACTAAGTTTATTGGCAAAACTCAGGTCCTTGTGATTGTAGGGCTCAAGTCTTCATTACCTTGAAGTCTGCATGTGCCCTTTTCTCAGTTTGAATCTCTCCACTCTTCCTGCCCTGTCTCTCTGACTCCAGCTGGAGAAAGTTCTCTGCTTTTAGGTGCTCATATCATTCATTTGGGCTTACCTATACATTTCAGGAAAATCTTCCTATTGTAAGATTCTTAACCTTAATTACATCTGCAAATAACGTGGTCACAGGTCCAAATTAAGGCATGAACAACTTTGGGGTCCATGCTGCCTACCACATTATAGTTCTGACCAAAGCCAACCAAATCAAGCAGTTTGTTGGGAGACACAAGGCCTCATCCTTCAGGGAGGTCCTCAGACTGGAGGCTTGTATCAGCTGGAGTGACACCCCCCACTCCCTGCCACCCAGAGGAGAATGGGAGAACCATGGTGCACCCTGGTTTCCTTGGTCTTTGGGGCCTGTTGTGGTAGTGAGCCTTCATCATTTTGGGAGGGCTGCTGCAAATCCTCAGAACATTCAACAGACAGATGTGCAAATATGAACACCAAAAACCTATTGCAATATATTCATTTGTATGTTAATGAATTCAGTCATTCAATAAATATTTATGGAGAGCTTATTGCAAGAGGCAATGTGAAAAAGATTTGTGGACTTGTAGCAACTTTGAATTATTTATAAGGCAGCTCCCTTGACTAAAATGAATAACTGAATTGACCATATTTGGGCCTTTCCACGGGTCTACATTCATGTGGCCTGTGTACACTGAAAAGCCCCAAGGGAACTGGGTTTGGTGGCAAAGTGACCATACCTTCTCCACAGGTGGGTGGAGGTTGAGGTAAAGATGGCTGACCTCTGCAAGTGAGAGAGGACCTGTGATTGCTGGCACTGTTGTTCTTGTCCCAGCACCAAGTCTTTCTGTCCACGTACCCAGTATGAAGGTGCAAGCAGGAGGACAGTTGTCTAGCAGGACACATACAAGGCTCTTTGGTAAGGCCAACAAGCATATCCTGCTGAGAGGCATGTGTAGGGGACCACTGCTCATATTCTACCAGAAACTTTTGCTTCTACAGTTCAAAGCTATACACCCCCAGAGTATCAGCTCATCTCCTAATAGGCTGACATATGAAAATCTGAAATTATCAAAAAAGAAGTTACAGGATAACTATTCACTTTTCAAAAAGATCCAGCATTCATTATGAAACATCTTCAAATGGCAAACCATGTTTAAATGTGGTTCAATTTAATACCAGATTCAGACTTGTAAAGCTGGAAGTGGCTTGAAATCCAAACTTTTTACTTTAAAACAAGAAAAATGGGCCCAAAGAGGCAGAGTGACTTGCCCAGGAGTATAGCTAGTTGGTACAGGCAGGACTCAAACGCAGAACCTCTGAGCATGTGCCCTATCTCCATTACCCTGCTCTGCCTTTTACAGCAATACTTACAAATGGAAGTTTATAAATTATTAAATTGTGCACATGGATATATTATATGCCAAGTTTTATTAAACAAACACCTCACTTCATACACAAGCACAGGGAAGAAGAGAGTGGTGGCTGACTGCCAAAAGAGCTGGTTTCTAGTACCAGGTCTATAATTAACAAACTGTGTGACCCCAGGCAAGTTGTTCAGCCTTTCTGGGCTTCATTTCCCTTGTATGTAAAACTAACTAGAACTTAAAGCTTTTCCCATTTTCAATATCCATGACTAAATGCAAAAAGCCTTGTGGGATTAGCTACATGCCACATGCAAAATAGAAATATGGAAGGTTTGGGACTGGAAACTGCTGACTTCATTTGTTCTATGCAAGGAAGGCAGCTGAAGCAGAGATCTTCACAGCTTACATTAAGGGACACCCAGGTGGTGGTGAGATGCCCCTTCCCAGTCCAAAGAGGCACAGCGTGAGAGGTGCAGGAGTCCCTGGGTGGGAACAAAGGAAGTAGGTGGTTCAAATAAAATGTTAGAGAAAACAAGAGTCCACTCACCCCAGAGACCTCATTGCTATGACCACATCCCTATGGCTGCTGTACACTGGGCCCTGTGAGGCCTCTCAAATCACCAGAACCAGCTGTCAGCATAATTTCCAGTACCCTCCCATCCTCATCAAGGGTGCAGATGGATGGCAGCTGTGCTCAGGGCCGTTGCACTTTTTACCTGGCCCAAATTCTGAGACATGAGACAAGCAAAGTAGAGGCATACCTCAGAGTCCAGCCAGCCCAGCTCTGCCTTCCAGCAAACACCACCCTCAATGACTGAGAAAGCTCCCAATGTCTCTCTACTTGACCTTCACTTTAACTCCAGGAGATAGACAGATATTCTTCCCATTTTATAAATGAGAAACAGAGACTCAGTGAGGTGACCTGGCAGTCCTGCTCACAATCGCAGCCCCTCCCTGGGACAATGTCAGAGTCCACGTACAAGGGCCTGTCAGAATGCAGAGTTATGGCAGAGGCCCCACAAACATCAGAAGGCACAACGAGAGGGATCTAGGAAGACACCTGGTGCCCACCATTTACACACTGTGCATAATGAGAGAGGCCAAAAATACACAGAAGCTGACAATTTAGTGAGAAAACAAATCTAAGATACTCAAAACTCACAAAGGATGGTAACCAAGTCCTAGCTGGCTTAAGTGTGCTGGCTGAGGTGCAACAGAAGGTCAGAGAAGGGGGAAGGGTAGTAAAGACTCTGCATCCTTACCTGTTATCACTCACAATTGTAACACCATTTGCTTGGCAAAAGAAATATATGTATATATGGCCCCAGCTGGTGTGGCTCAGTGGATTGAGCACCAGCCTGCAAACCAAAAGACCACCAGTTAAATTCCCAGTCAGGACACATGCCAGGGTTGCAGGCCAGGTCCCTGGTGGGGGTGTGCAAGAATCAACCACACATTGCTGTTTCTCTCCTTCTCTTTGTACTTCCTTTCCCCTCTCTCTAAAAATAAAATAAAATAAAAATGTAACAAAAGAAATAGGTATGTTGAATCCCAAGACAGTAGTAATAAATGCTGTTCAATGACAAAAGTGTTTTTATTAATCAGAGCAATATTATGGTTTCTACTCTAATATTTACCCTCTATATATAAAAACAGGGCAAAGAAAGGGGGAAGATGGGACTTTTTATGATGATTTTTTCCCCCAGGTACTATTGTGGATTTCATTGCCAGTGGTGGGCTTGAAATTCCACAGCGCAGGTGGTTACTCTATTTCCCAGCAAAAGCGCTAAGCAAATAAAAAGGAAACCACCTTATTAAAAGCAGAAAATCTCTCAAAGTTAATAACCAAAATATTTAGAAAGTCAACCCCTTAAAGAAAGATTTAAGCATATTCAATGAATGGAAATTCCCATCAAAAGAACAAAGGTGCTCAACCCAGATGAGTCAGAATTTAAAGATAAGCAGGGAGTGGGAAGGGAGCCTGTGTTTATGAAGGAAAATCTCCAAGCACATTCCCCTGCCCTCCAGGAAACCAGTGTGGGGCCACTGGGGGTGTGTGGCCTCCTTGCACATTTGTCACATCCTAACTAAATGCAAAAGTGAGGTTTCCCTGTATGGTTATAACTGCAGCTATTAGTATGAGTCCAGGCCTGCCCATTCACATTTTGAGGAAACTGAGGACAAGTCCTATCCTGTGTGGCCTGGGATAGGATGTAATGCACAGAATTGCTGAACCAGCAGTAGCCTTGCAGGTTATCTGGCCTGTTCCATCATTTTACAGATAAGGAGACTGGAGGAAAGTGATAAGCCTGAGATCTCCCTGAGGCTTAGTGGCAGAGCTAAGACTAGGACTCAGATCTTTATGACTCCCAGTCCACAAAGGCACCTGGTATTTTTGACCATCAACAGAAAAGCCCAGTACAAGCACAGGCTTTGCTCAGTCCTGCTTTAGCCCCTCTATATCCATTCCATTTCCTTGCTATGTCCTCTGGCTCCCTCTCTCTTCTCTTCTTTCCACCCTCTCTCTCATGCACATGGCCTGGGGATGCCTGCCTCTTTCGCTAGACTGCTCCCTGTGTAGTACAAACTATTCTTGTTATATTAACAATGGCTGGACTTTTTTCAGACAGACCTAATATACTCATCTTTGAGACTACTTGATTGAAATCTGTGGTCATATCTTTATTATATACAAACTACTGAGAAGTATAGAAATTAAGAATGAGATACTACCATACTGAGTGAACTTTTCCGTGGGTAAGCTAGGGTTCCCCCAAGGCTATCCAATGGTGCTTCCAACTGCAAAGTATTTCCTGGTGCCCGTTGGGGCAGAAGGAATCTTGCCTAAGCAGCCTAGCTCTGGAGACAGGTTTTCATGGACTGTTAATATATTTTATGTAAAAAAGTTCTATAGAAAAATAAGTTTAGAGAATACTGAGTCAAACAGAGAATTTGGCTTGCCATATAATAAATGGTCAACTTTTATCCCTCACCCTGTCAATGACAAGAACCTTGGGGTAAATGGAGTTAGATCTCTTCTAGCTACAGGATTGGCTGGGAACAGAGCCCCTGATTATCCAAATCAATTTGTCCCATGCCAAGGGAAAGACTGGTTCTGGAATGCAACCTGAGCTATAAAAATGTACTGAAATCTCTGTGGCATTGTCATCCTTTCTCTTCTGTCTCTTCAACCCAATCACTAATCCCAAAGCTTAACAATTGGGTCTCTCTCTTATCAACTGAACACCTAGCTATACCATGTTTTGTAGCATCTGCAGATAAACCAAAAGATAGATGCTCTGCATATAGAGGAATCATCTCTCCTCCTTTCTTAAATGGACCAGATGAGGCATAGATTTAAAATTGGCTGTAGCAATATTCTTGTTGGAATATCTTTAGATAGTATGGTTCCTAAAGCACTTCATCAGTTCTTTGTGGGAATGAACCTGCATTCATTTTTTAGAATGTTCACTTTTCTAGAATATTTAGTATTTCTCCAGTGTCCCCCTGCCTTCCTCTCACTTACCCCTTCTTACCCACTCTTCCACGGCCTGCTATATGGAAATGTCTGCAGTGTGTTTTGTGTTGGCTAAAGGAGTAAATAAGTGAGAGGATGGTGACCTGAGGAAACTGGAAGACATTTCTTGTAGCAGCTCTTGCTCAGGTCCCTGACCTCAGAATATAAGGCCACCAGTTGAGGCAAATATCCACCCCAGCTGTAAATCTGTGTAGGCTTCAGCAAAGCCAGATCTGCAGCTGTCATTCCTCATTTTTAAGTTTTTCCCATTTTATGGCTGTTTTCCAAAGCATGAAGTAATTCTTAAAGTCTTAACATTAAGGTGCTCAAGTAAACTCTGGTTGGTCTTAGTATGGTGCCTGCTACTAAGCAAATGGGGTGGGGTGGAGCCAGTGAGACCAACTGTAGAAGTGGATGTATGCCAGAGAGAAGTCCAATGGTAGACTGATTTCAGAACAAAGAGCAAAACATTGATACCCTGCCCTCTAATCAGACTCCTCTCCTGCTCAGCTGTTTATGGATAGAGCATGAAACACCAGCTAGAGGACAAGGACATTGAGAGCAGGGGCTGTATTTCTATACCTGTGGGCACTGCCACACACAGTAGGAAACCAAGCAAGTTTGTTGAATAAATAAATATGAAGACTCCTTTGCACTTCTATGTTATAAGCTCAATATGAGCAGAGGCTAATGCAAGCTTAGTGATTCTTGTATTCCAGTGCCGAAAAGAATACTTATCTTGCCAAAACAGAGTGACAAGAACCAGATTTACCTTCTCATCTTAAAAAATTAAAATCCTGGACAATGTATAGAAAACAAGGTTTCTAGATACTGGACTACCAACAATACAAGATATCAATCCCTGAGAGGAGGAAAACAAACAAAATGAGCCTATGATCATCTCAGTTTATCACTGAGAGAGAATTCCAGGCTTCATGGCAGAAGAGGAAACTCGAATTGAACCCTACATAGTCTCACCAAGTTGAGGAGACAGTTGAAAATTCAGGGAAGCCAAGGTGGCTGGAGTTTACAGAGCATAAGAGCAGCCCACTGGCCAGAGTGGACAATGTCCCCATATACAGGCCATCAGATATAGTATCTCAGGAGTAAGGAAAATAAATTCTAGACCAGGGGCTACTCTGGTCCCACCAAACAAAGTTTAAAAGCAATACTCACAAGCATCAAATAGCTTCCAAGTAACTTAATCACACACCAGAACAAAGCCTAAAGTGACCTAAAGGAATACCAAAAACCCAGTGTCCTACAAAGTAAAACATATGATAGACTAAATTTCTAGCATCTAATCAAAAATTACCAGCCATGCAAATAAACAGGAAAATACAACCCATGAGAAAAAAGAAACATCAATCAATATACACAGACTTAGAAATGACCCAAATGATAGATTTGTAGACAAGAACATTAAAATAATAGTTATAACTATATTTCATATGTTTAAGAAGGTAGAAGGCCTAAATGTGTTAAGTAGAGTCATAGAAGATACAATAAAGATTCAAATCAAACTCCTAGACATGAAAAATAGAATGACAGAAATAAAAAAAGACATCGAGTGAAATTAACAGAACTGCAGAAAAACTGAACCCTAGTAATATAATCTCATCCAAAACATTGAATGAGAAAAAGACAAGAAAATTTCACTGAGCTGTGAAACTTAGAGGCTTAATATGTATGTAACTAGAATCTCCAATGGCAGGGGCAGAAAAACATTGAAGAAATAACAGCAACATTTTTTTCAGATTTTATGAAAACTCTATATCCACACAGTCAAAGACTTCGAAAAACTCCAAGCACAAGAAATATAAAGAAAACCACACCAAGGCACATCATAATCAAATTGCTTAAAACCAATAGTAAAGAGAAAAAAAGTCTTTCTTTTTTTAATAAGGGAAAGTTTGCTTAGAAGTTACACAAGTAGTAGAAAGGCCATTGAAGCTTAGGAGAAAAAGGGAATGAGATACACACCTGGAGGGACGAAACAGGGAAGAGAGGCATGGGTGTGCTCCTGGAGAGAGAGCACGCTCTGGGGAAAGAAAGGGGTGGGGGAAGGAATAGCATGCTCCTTAGCAATAGATGCCAAGGGAAAAGTCTTAAAAGCAGTCAGAGAAAATTGACACAGTATATACAGAGGAAAAAAGATTCAAATAACAGCAGCTTTCTCTTCAGAAACAAGGCAACTCAGAATACAGTGGTTCAACATCTTTAAAGTACCAAATTGGAAAAAAAAAAAAAAAAACTGTCAACCTGGAATTCTACATCTAGGGGAAAAAACTTTTAAAAATGAAGACAAAAATAGGCCTTTTCAGGCATATATAAAAGTTACACAGACTTATCCCCAGCAGATCCGCACCACAAGAAATGTTAAAGGAAATCCTTCAGACAGAAGAAAACTGACACCAGACGGAAATCTAGATATACACAGATGAAGGAAGAGCACACAAAACTGAAAGATAATCATAACATTTTATAAAAAATTTTTCAGCAGAAGCTGATGTTTTTCCCTCCTTTTCTCATATCCCAAACTAAGAAGGTTGCACACAGAACTTAAGAGATTTTGTGAAAATAGTAATCTACTAATATTATTGAATATCCAAAAAAATGTTCAGTGAGCCATCACTGATAACTCATTGGAAATATGATTAAATGTGCTGGGAAGGAGGGAGGGGCAACAACATAGTACAATATTAGAGCCAATATTCATTTACCATGTGAGCTGACTGTTGCCATGACATTTCCCCTTCACTTGCAAGAACTACCATGCCCTTCAAGAGTCAGCAGAAAGCCTGGCCTCCCTTCTGAAGACTGCTCATTCACCAGCCCCTCATCTCCTGGGTACAGAAGATAAGATGAGCCTTTACAATCTAGCTTTCAAAGATTGTGGTCTCCTTTCCAAGGTCTTATAGCAGGGGTATCAAACTCATCTTCACTGAAGGCCACATCAGCCTTGCTTGCAGTTGCCTTCAAAGGACCGACTGTAATTTTAGGACTGTATAAATGTGACTTAACAGTTAAGTGAGAGCTCAGTGCTGCTGCCAGGTAGAAACAAGGTGCCAGGTAGATAAAACCAGGTGGAGGGCCAGATTTGGTGGGCCTTGTGTTTGCCATCTGTCTTATAGGGTATTGGACTAACACCCTAAAGGGAACCCTTTACTGAATAAGTACAAGACCAACAGAAAGTTTCTAATGCCCACAGAAATGGTTTTGTTATCAAACAACAGTGGGGTTCAACTGCCTGCCACTGAACACAGGGATAAGACAAAGGTTGGTGAGGAAGGAAAAAGGTCTTTATTAAAATGCTGCACAATTTAGGGAAACTGAGGACCTCTAGACTCCAGTCCACCCCCACACAGACAAAACCCAGCTGCCCACAGAAGCAGAAACAGTATCCACAACCCCTGTTCCATCCATATCTGTCCTCTGGAGCACGAGGCTGCTAAGCAGACTGATCTCTGGCTTCAGGATCCCTCCCTGGAGTCCACACGGTTGGACCAGAATGGCCATCACCATGCCATGGCTTCCCATGCCAGGACACAGAACCACTCAAAACCGCTGCAGCCAGTTGTACAGGGTCTCTGGCAGCAAGGCCCAGTGCCCAAGGCTGTCCTAGCCCCTGAGCCAGCAAGAGCTCCAGCCTACATGTCTGTGCACAGATCCCAGAAGAAAAGGGCAAGTGAGGGGAGGAAGAAGTTGCGTGTTTCTCCCTACCCTCCGTTTAAATCTCCTAGTCCAAAATTTCGTGCTGTGGAGGGGTCCAGCTTCCCCAGCCAATCCCATCCTTTTTCCAGGTTTGACTGGTAGGTCAGCACCTCTCCCTGGTGCCATGTACCGGAAGTGAGTAGGAGCGCTTTTCCCTCCATCACTCAACCTCACCAGCCTGTACAGACTCCACACAGGGCCTGTGCTGCAGAGGGGCTGCTCCTCAACCCAGAGAAATCTGTTAAGTGCTGCACTGGCACCGTGGCTTCACCCCCACTGCCTCCAGCATTTCCTGTGAGTCCTCCCTCAACTGGCCGGCAATCTGGCCGGATCTCCCTGTATCAGTTTCATACCCTGTGCTAGGTTTACAACTGAGGACAGGCTCAGCACACTTCCTGATGGCAGCATTTAAATTAAATCATGCATAGTATATTCATATGCTATGCCCCAAATTTTACTCTAGGCTAAAGAAACCTGATCTGGCTTGAATATAATGAGCCATCATTAATGCCCTGTGTCCTCAGTGGTGTCCAGAATAACCATAACCCTCCAAGAAGTGACTTTCTTGGGCTATGCCACACAGAGTCAAGACAGACAAGCAATTTCATGACAAATTAGTCCAACAGTTATCTAGGAGTGTCAAAACAACAACAGAAATTCTTCTGGCATTAATTTTTTTACTTGTTACTAGTGATCATACTCCGTGGATCTTAGGTTTTACCTTTGCAGTGTAAAGGGTTCCCAGTCAAGACAACGGTGAGCTCCGTCAATGAAATACTTGCAATTTTGCACAACTAAAAATAATAATTTCCTGAAGTTTTCACATTTGAAATCTCTAGAGTAAATAAATAGTGGTAAGAGAAGTGTCTGAAGTGTTCTAAAGAATGATCTTCAGTCCCACCAGAGTGAGTCCTATCCCCTGGGGAACATAATCCCACCTCACATATCCAGGAGCTGGTTAGTTGAATATGTTGTGGGCTTTGAGTGTGCCTAGAGCAGGAAAAGGACCCTCAACAGGACAGAAAAGGGGCTGGCTGAGCTGACCATCCTCAGGCCAAATAAATGGGTTCTTTGTGGTGATTATTTTAATTAGATAATTTAATCAGTCTTGACCTGTTTTCTACACACAGACAGGAGCACACCCAGACTGCCACAGGGTGGGTGATCTTGAAAAGGTCTGATATTTCCACTCACTCCAGGATATAAAAATAAGGAAAAGCTAGGGAAAATTTTATTAATTCTTTTTTCCTTCATACAGTACCATTAAATTTTTTCCAGAGGACTAGAGAAGAACAGAATCCTTGGAACCAATTTTTTGAAAGGAAGTTATTCATTTTTCCTAATCTTCATAAAATGCAGTTTCTGCAGAAGACTCCTCCTCCTCCATCTCAGCGTCACCCTCTGTGACCTTCCTGGAGAAAGGGGAGAGAGAGAAGGAAAAATAAAGAAGGGAAGAGGAAGGGCAGAGGAGAAATACAAAGCAAAGTTAAGATGCTTTAGCTTTTAGGAAAGCATAACAAATAGGAAAAAAAACACTGCATATTTTAACAAGTTTCTTCTTTCTCTTCAGAGGCAACATAATACCCTTGTAGAAAAAGGGATCAAAGAAATATAGTCACAAGTCCAAATTATTTTTCAGGAAGACTTACTGTTTCTACTTATCCAAAACTCTTTTTACCTGAAGGTGGTCCCCATATTTGGCTTCCCTTTGTTCCTGTCTAGGGACATCTTCCTGGGCCCGGCACCCTCCCTCCTAGGCCCCTCCCCACTACTGTTCAAAAGGAGACAAGTGCATTACAGTGTCAACACTTCCCATTAATCTGGAAGGGTTCATTATTTTTTACCCAGGCGATCAAGGCCTTGAACTTTCATTTGCTTTCTTGCTACTTTAAACTCTGAAGTGTCTCTTACAAAATAAAGTCACTTCACAGATTTGTGTGCATAATCCCCTCCAAATTCTTTTCCCTTAGAACAGCTCCCACAAGGAGTCTGTGGAACAATCTGTTCCCTTAAAAAAATGCCAGATTCAATAGTTTTTTCTTCTATTTTTTTTATTTTAATCATTGTTCAAGTACAGTTTTTTCCCTTTTACTCCCATTAGATTCAGTAGTTTTTACATTCTGGATAGTAATCATTTGTGACTTCAATATATCATAATCATGTTCTTCCAGTTTGTGGCTTGATTTCACTTTATTTTTAGTAGTTTTTGATGAACCAAATTTCTAATTTTAATAGGAGCCAAATTTATCATTATTTTTTATGTATTGCTTGTACTTTTTTGTGTCTGGATGAAAAAAATTCTCACCCCCAAAAGGACATAATGATATGTTATTATAAAATTTTCTAGTGTCTTAATATTTGTAAATTTCATATTTAAATTTTTAATACAATTGTAATTAGTTTTTGTTATGGTATCAGGTAGGCCATAATTTTTTTTGTTTTCAAATGGATAATCATTTGTCCCAGCTGCTTTTATTGAACAGTCCATCCTTTTCTCACTCATATGCAATAAAATCTATGTCATTTATCAATTTTTTATATTATATATCTGTCCATAAAGAGAGGAGACTATATACACCCCAGAGAAATAGGTGTGAAAGAGAAAGAAGCATGTCTGTCTCCCTCTGCTATGTTAAGAGAAGTGATATGGACTTAGGCCACCCCAGTTGTGAATATAGTAACAATGCAACCTCAAATGCAGTGACAACACCACCCTTTGGGCAGAGTCTGATGCAGGGATCAGAATAAAGAATATAAAGCTTAGTGCTGATTCTGATGCAGCCAGTGGTGCCATGGTGGACCTTGCTATCATAATTGTTGGCTCTACACTGATTGACAATTCTCAACTAAGAAAATTTCATGAAATCCTCCTCCTTTTTCATTTTCCTGCCAAAAAGAAACCCATACAGAATCATAACAAACAGGATCTTGTTTCTCTGTTAAGTTCTAGGATTTGATTTGGAGATACGAATTTAATGCATTATCATCTTCACCATGTTCTAATCTATTCTTAAAAGTCATATTGAGTGACTTTGAGATGCCATCAACCCACTTAGAAACAAGGAGACTGGGACAATGTGGCTTCTGCCCTGGCAAGCAGATTTGGCAAAAAGACAGTGAGGTTCCTAGGTGAAAATATTTTTTAAATATATAATCTTTATTATATTTTTCCATTACCATTTAGTCCCCTTAAATTCCCTTCCCCCAACAATCACCACCCTGTTGATGCTTTCCCAAGAAGTTGAAATATCCAGAGAGAAACCTCTGGGGACAGGCTGGGGGAGGTGAAGACAGCATGGAGAGGAGGAGCTCCATCACTTCAAAGCCAGCTTTCCAACCCTGTGATGAAGGAAGTTCCATTCTTTCCCACATGGCTCTGCCTGGCTAAATATAAATCCATCTTGGTTTATATTATGCTGCCTCTAATTGAATCACATTTTTCATTTGTTTAATTCAGAAACAATAAGCCATCCCGAGCACTCCCCGGGAAGCCTGCCATGGCTGCAGTGGCTGCGTTCCCAGGCACATCCGGCTGGAGCCTGCCACCAACATCATTCCAGGAGCACTGGGAAAAGAGGGTGGGGGTTGGGGGTGCCCCGCTGTAGAGATAAGATGGACCAATTTTAAGAAACTCACTAACATAATTTGCAACACCAAGGAGACTAAGAGAAAACCTAATAATCACCACTAGATGTCCAAGAAGCTTTAAGAGCTTTACCCTTCATTTCTGACTTTTACCAAAAGCAGACTGTACTTCTATGATGTGACAAAATATCTACCTCAAAGCAAAAGCCAACATTAGCTCACCTCCAGTAATGGACTACTTGGGGCTCCTTCATGAAAGGGCAGGAATAAGACAAGTATGTCACCAGCACCCTGTTGTCTAGAATTCTGCTGGAAAATGTAAAAAGAGAATAAAGGGAGGGGAATTTTTAATAGTCATTATTTGTAAATGCTATGATTATATGCCAGAAAACTCAAGAGAGTCAATTAAAAACTAATAAAATTAGAATTAAGTAAAAACCTGGTCATAAATCAGTATCTAAAAAGCCACTAACTCAAGATGGTCTTGGTTTATAGTTTAGCCTAAAGACCTTTATTTCATTCATTTGGCAATTGCTACAGACCTACTGTGTGCTAGTAGGGATCTAGGTGCTCAAGATTCAGCAGAGGACAGAGTACAGTCCCTCTTCTCTCATGCAGCTCACTTTATTGGGGAGAAGGATAGAAAACAAAAGAATCAATAGATATGTAATATCCATGTGGTCAGATGTCTGTGGTGGAAAATAAGGCCAAATGAGGCAGCAAAAACAGGGGAAGGGCTGCTCTTTTTGAAGGAAAAACAGAGAAGTCCTCTGTGCAGAAGGGACCTTGGGTGAAATCCTAGAGGAAGAATTTCCAACAAGACACTGGAGAATATCCCACAGAGAGGACATCAGGGGCCCCTTTAATGGGGTCTGAAGAACAGTGTAGGGGGTAAGGGAAATGTCAACAGAAGATGAGGCCAGAGTTCACTTGGGGGAAAATCCTACAGGGCCCAGGAGGTCATGACAAGGACTGTGGCTTCTACTCTTTAGAGTGTTTTCAACACAGGAGAAGCATGATCTGACTTTCTTTTAAAACAGAGTAAGGTATAGGCCCTGGCTGGTGTGGCTCAGTTGGTTGGAACATTATCCTGTAACCAAAGGGTTGCAGGTTCAGTTCCTCATGGGGCACATACCTAGATTGCAGGTTGGATCCCTGGTCCAGGTACACATGATCCCCAGTCTGGGTGCATGCAAGAGGCAAACAATCAATGCTTCTCTTTCACATCAATATTTCTCTCTTTTCCTTCCTCTCTCCTTCACTTTCTATCCCTAAAAGCAATTTTTTTAAAATGTCCTCAGGTGAAGATTTTTGAAAAAGAAAAAGTAGGACATAGTGAGGTACCACTTCACACCCATTAGGATGGCTACTACCAAAAAACAAACAAACAAACAAACAAACAAACAAACAAACAAAAGTGTTGGCAAGGATTTCAAGAAATTGGAATCCTTAGGCACCATGGGTGGGAATGTAAAGTGTGCAGCCACTATGGAAAATAGTATGGGGGTTCCACAAACCATGAAAAATAAAATTACAATGTGATTCAGTGATTTTATTTCTGGGTATATACCTAAAAGAATTGAAAGCAGGGACTGGAAGAGATCATTGTACACCCATGTTCACAGCAGCATTATTCACACTTAGCCAAAGGGTATAAGAAAGCCAAGAGTCCATTGACAGATGAATGAATAAATAAAATGTGGCACACACACATACTGGATTATTAAGTCTTAAAAAAGATGGAAATTCTGACACGTGCTAAAACATGGACGAACCTTTAGAACATTATGCTAAGTGAAATAAGCCATTCATAAAAGGTCAAATGATTCCACTTACATGAGATGCCTAGAATGGCCAAATTTATAGATACAGAAAGAAAAATTGTGGTTGCTAGGGACTGGGGAGAACAGGGATATAGTGTTTAAGGCATACAGAGTTTCAGTTTTGCAAGATAAAAAGATTTTTGGAGATGGATGGTAAAGATGATTGCACAATAATGGAAATGTAATTAATACCATGGAATTGAACACTTAAAATAGTTAAGAAGGTAAATTTTATGTTCTATGTATTTTATCACAATTAAGAGGGAGTGAAAAAAGAAGCAGATTTGGGTTAAATAGTCTTTATTAAAGTGTTGTTTTATATATTATCTGGCTCAAGTGGACTCAACTGACAACCCTGTTCATTGATGCTCAAGTGTCTACAGTTGGCACCCCAAGTAAGCAGCCACCTGCAGAAGGCAGTGTGATAAGGTACAATTCCTTACAGAAACGTGGCATGCTGCACAGGCCAATACTGAAAGGTAAATTGTGCGCATCAGCTCTTTTCTGAAGCCAGGCACAGCTCACTGTCCTATTCAGAGCAAGCACCAGGCTGCCAGGTGTTTGAACAACAATTTAAATCTTTACGGCAATATGGGAAAATGGCAAAGGGAGGTCTCATTCATAACTCACAGCAGAATTTTTAATGATTCTCTGCTCTATGTCTTTCTCAGTGTGCCTCCCCCACACATGGGGTGGCAGCCTCCCTCAACCATTCCCTCCTATCAGATGCCAAAGAAAACTCTCTCTCGCCAGCCTGTTCTGGCTGTGCCTCCCTCCTTCCTCTCCAGCTGATCTGAATCTCACATACACTCAGCCCCCTTCTACCACAAACAGAGGCATGCCATCAAGTCTGGGCCATTTCTATTTCCCTCAACCCAGGAAAGCAGAACAAAGCCAGCAAAGACAGACCTCTCCTTTCCACACAGGGATCAAGGAGCTGTAAATACTCAGACATCCTCCCTTGTGTAAAGCATTACTGGGTGCGTTGTTTCATTTTCCTCAAGGTGATCGGAGTTTGGGAGGTGGCAAGCAAAATGTTTCAGAGATCATACAGGCTGAACTATGAGAATTATAATGATCACCATCCCCTAATATGGTCAAGAAATAGCCTCTAGGGCCACTTCATTTATACTAAGACAACATGAACCTTCAAAGCTACCCCATACGCCTCTGTTACTGAGCACTACACTGGACAGAGCCCCTTTGAGGTCGCCTGTCTCCAAGTCTCTCAATTTGACCTTTGACTTAAGAGAGCCCACTTTCTTCCCAAAGCCCCCTTATAGTACAACAAGCTCTTTGCAAACTAGATTGTACCATCAGACTATAGAAATGTCCTGTCCTTCCAGAACCACACATCCTTCAGATAACTGTGAAATAAAATCAAATACCAGAAAGCTATCTATTAAAATCCCATTAGTGCCAATGAAGGGTCCCATGTTTGTACTATTCTGCTTTCCAAAGAGATACATATGAGAGCCTTCTAAATTTGGGGAATTTGTGGACTCAGAAGCCAGGCTGCCCCTGCCCCTTGCCATCAGGATGTCTACTGTCTGGGCTAAATATGGAAGCTCAGGTGAGACCAGATCCCTTCCGAGCACCTCCTGTTAGGTCATTGCTGGTTCACATCATTGCAACATCTTCCAACTCAAGGCAAAGCCCTGAGTTTCTGTGGTTTTGGGTTTTCCATTTGATGTGGTTTTTTTGAAAATATAACTAATCCTTAAAGAGCATCTCTTATTTCAAACCACAGCTCAAGGCTATTTTCCAGGAAGAAGGGTAAACCCTGTTCTGAACTCTGTCTTCCCACTCTCATCTTACTGGCCAGTTAACTTAGTTTACTACCAAACAGAGCACTGGTGACAGAGTAGAGGAGGCAGAAGCTACTCAGAAAAAAAAAACTGTCCCTGTCACCCACTTCCTTTCCCAAGGCCCAGTCAGACCCCACCTCATGCAGTGGTCCTGGAGCCACATACTATGAGCTATCCCCTGCAGGGTGCCTCTCAGGCTGCACTCAGGCCTCACTGCACCAGCTACAAATGTTTTTCCCATTCGAACTCTGGGCTTCTACATTCTACTAAAGGGAGAGAGTAGCAGTCTCCAATAAAAGGAGAAAATAAAAAGCAATATTGGATGATGGCCAAGCAACAGCTGAAAGTTATCACTTTGAATTGTCACATCTCTCTGTCTTTGGGTATTTGTTCTAAAAAAAAACCCCACACATTTTCCCTGTAAAGTTTTTCCATACTGTTTCTCACAGCAAATGTGAAGATTAAACAGACAATAATTCTCAATTTAAAGTTTTCTTTTTCACATAGTCTCAGGAAGTGACTTTTCCAAATGTTGTATTTATGTGCAGTATAGTTTACAAACACTAACCCTACTTCCAAACCTACCCAATCTTCTTACTAGCCTAGTCAAAGCCACATCTAACCTGCCTCAGTGAATCATGACTCTGAATCCTCTTCATCAGGTTGCAGTTATATTAGGGTGAGCCTGAAAAATAGCAGAAGGTCTGGTGCTTGGATGCCACTCAGAAGGGGAGCCTCCAGCCAAAATCTATACTGATGCCATATTCCAAAATGAATGTTGTATGAGCATATGCCTGCCATGCATTAAGCAAGTACCAGATGTTGCATTGGGTTAGGCCCTTGATATTAGCTCATTTTATCTTCACAATACTTCTATGATATAGATTCTTCAGTTTTCATATAATCTCTGTATTTGGTTAGCAGAATGCTGTTTATGACCCATTCTACCTGCATGTCTGGATTGTGTTATTCCTGATATCTGAGCATCTTTGTTCCGATAGTGAGGTGGGGCTGATGGAGGGGACCCATCAAGACCTAAAGTGCAGGGGGAACTGAGGGAAAACTCGTCCTAAGAGATGAATGAACTGAGGTAAACACCTATGGCTGATAAGAAACAATCATACAGACATGGCTGGGTGACAATACACTGCCAAGAGCCTGACCCACACTCTGTTCTCCACTGAAGCCCTGTTGATACACATTTGGGGAAGGCCTGGGGCGGGGTGGGGGACAACAATTGAAGAACTGTTCTAAGATGTCCATGGGCCACAAACGCTGGAAGCAGTAGGGCCAGTGGGATTGGCTGCAGTGATGGCAGGAGCAGCCCTGGGGGGCCAGAACATGGGTGGTTCGCTGATAGCCACTGGTTCACTGTAAAGAAACATCAGCATGTCCATGGCCCTTAGCATCAGGCACTGTCAGACAATATTGGTATGTTCCAGATGTTACTGCCTACCCAGGAAGTTCCTCAGAGCAAAATTGAAGAGAAGAGGTTCAGAATTCATGCAAACACTTTGGCGAAAAGGAGCTGTGCCATCTACTTGAGTTGCCCAAACACTTTTCATAATGTTTCCTTGTCTTCACCAGGTTCCATTGAGACAAGGCCACTGGACACTGGAGTGCTGCAAATCTCACAGACACAGGTCTTCAGAGGGTCTGGCCTCACACACCTCATGGAGGCCTCTCATTTGAGCATTGGCTTCATGCACTCTAACCAGTCCTTTCACAGATCTTTGGATCAATTCCTCAAGAAATTCACTTTTTCTACTTTACATTTTATTTTCAATCCCAACCAAACTCAGGCTGAGTTCTCCAGGCTGTCTGCAAACTTGGCTGCTTCCAGCACCTGGTATCTGCAGGCTTAACATCAATGTTTTAATTTATGTTTAGGCTCAGTCATCTAGGTATCCTTTCTATATAACCAAAATCTCTCACATGTCACTTTGGATGATACCTTCCAAAAGTCTTTTCAAAATATAGTTTCATTTTTCACCTGATTAAAAAGATAACACATGCCTTCAAACAAGACAGGAAACAAGATAAAAGAAAGCAAAATTACATTAACAAATTTTTCAATGTTAAACCAGTATTTCTAGTCTCTGCCATGTCCACAGGTCAAAGGGAAGTAAAGCTGGTTTGGTTTGGTCTCAGTTCTGTTAGAAATTCTCTGTGTAGCAGACACACATAGGCAGCCCATGGGACACAGATGGGGCAACGTAGTCAGTTATACCATCTCTGCCACCAGTTGCCAAGCTGCCAGCACCAACTTTGACTTGGAGAATTGAGACCTGTACCTATAAAATATCTCTGCATACATTATCATAGCACTTGTGAAATGGGAGTTCTTAGCATTGCTATCACATCACCACCATCATTCCTATGCCAATAATCATTGACATGCTATTCTGATATCCATACTTCTCTTTAGATTTTCACATTTCAGATTTGAAGGCAATGCTCATCTTCATTGTCAGGCTACCTCCCAAAGAGTGTCTGACATATAAAGGTATAACACCGGTTTGTTCTTTGGCTACCTAAAATACTAGGTGCTGCATCTCCTTTCACATCTGTTGTTTTGACTCAGGAACAAAGTCAACAAATGAGGTACATATTGGAATGGAGTTTGCTGGAGGCTCTTGGGCTCCAGTTGCAGGTACCAAAGCTCATCTGCACAGAAAGGCTCTCTTCCCTAAGGTTTGGACAAAGAACTGTTCTCTTCATTGTTTATTATGAAGAGCCTGTAAAGATTCACATGGATTACTCAGCAGTGCCTGCAACTCTGTCCTGTGTTGATGGCTGAATGATACTAGTGTCATTGTTTTTAAAGCACGGTTCATAACATTGGCTAGAATCACTCAGGGCCAGTTAATCAGGAGGAAGAGGTGATAATGGCATCTTTATCATATATAGTTATGTGATAAGATGCAGACATAATGAGAACTCTTTTCTTCTGGAAAAGATTAGAGACATAAAATCCTGGCTTAGGAAGAAAGGACTCTTTGTCCTGCTGAAACAAAGTGACTGATGTCTTTATTTAGGCAGAACAGGAGCTAATGCTGTAGGATTGAACCCCCACCTGTGGGTTTGGGGGAGTTATTTTCCCCCATTTCCAGGGTTTGTGAAGCACCACTTAAAAGAATCTGAACTCTTTTTGAGCTGGCCTTCCTCCTGGGGGAAGCAGAGGCCCAAACTCAGAGATAGGACCAGGGGGCCAGGTCTTTCCAAGTACAGAGATGAGGCCAGAGGAATGCACCCAGAGTTACTTTCTTAGCACCCAGTTTGGGGGGGTGTGCAACATCAGTAGCTTTCCCAGACCAGCACATATCATCCAGAACTAGCTTTCTGCTGGTCCTCCTCCATGGAAACTGTTCTGGTTTCCCTCCCACAAGGATTTATCAAGTGGATACCATCAACCACATCACAGGAATAGGAAAAAAAAATCCAGAGCTTTGGAACTTTTAGCCAGGAAGAGCACATTTGTTCTTCTTCCACTCCTACATAAAGAGTTGTGTTGGGTGATTTCTCTCCTCTAAGCCATTGGCTGTTGTGAGAGTGGGGTAAAGTTGGGGGTTGGAAGACTGGGGACCTGCCAGTAACTCCTAGAAGAAAGTAATTTCCCATCTCTAAGCCTGTTTCTTCACCTGTGAATTTAGACAATTAGATGAAAGGTTGACCCTACATCCCTGAAGGCAAGGACTACATCCACTCGGTTGACACTGGATTGCCAGCACTTGCACACTGCTTTGGCCACGGCAGGACCTCAATAAAAATTGCTGAATGAAATAATGAATGCCTGAAGGAATGAAACAACCTCTAAAGGGCTCCTTTGGCTCTCAATTCTGTGATTCTTGCCAGATTTTTTCAAATCATTCAGCCTGAAAAATTTGTACTGAACCCAAACCCCAGCAATTTTGTTCACTGCACAATGAGTCCACAAGATCTGCCTAAATGCTTAGACCTCTGTGGGAAGTCCCAGAGAAAAACAAGCAAGACTAAGTCAAAGGGAAAGAGGGATCACATTTAACAACCTCTAATTTCTAGGCCCCATGTGATTGTGGCATGCTCTAGATATGGAGACAGAAAATGTGATGAAACTCACTTTTACCAATTAATCAGTTGCTTAAGCCCTCTGAGACTCAGTTTACCCATCTGTAAAGCTAGATAATGATATAATAATCACACAGTCACACAGCATTGTTTTGATGATTAAATGAGAAAATACTTGAGATATTTTTAGCAAACAGAATGCAATCACATTTCAATCTTGGCTTTTTTATAGGCCAATGGTTATTTTTAAGGCTGGTCTAAGTGGACAGGACATAAAAAGCAATTACCCATGCCTCTTTGAACTGTGACTGAACAGGACATCCTAGGAGCATGTCAGAGACTCTTCCAGTGCTCCCACTTTAGAATTTCTGAACATCAAACAAATCTTCCCGAATAACATAGTGATGTTTTTTTAGCTTACACAAATGAAGAACATGTGGATTCAATTTCATCACACATGTATACTACAGCTTCAGAGGAATATCCTAGGGAGGGAATGTGAGATTTAGAAAAATCCTAGGTTTAAAAAAAATACAAAAATTAAAAATAACAGAAAACTAATATTTAATGAGTACGTGGTATTGGCCAGATGCTTCATATACATCATTTCCCCTACTCCTCACAAAACCCTGTGGAATGAGGAGTGCTGTCCCTCATTTACAGTTCAGAGAGGGTGAGTTATTTACGGGACGTCAAAGAGTGTGCCAAAGCTGAGACTTGAATCCAAGGCTGACAGAGGCTAATGCTCTGTCGTCTTCTCTACCCCATCACACTTTGCAAGAATGCTTAGCAAAGAATGAGGTCACTACTGCCTTTCTGTACATAAAATGCCACCTTCCATCAGAAAATGTAGACTCTCCTGTATGGTCTTTGTAGACCTTAAAGACCTGGATATGGGTATGTTTCCTTAGTCTCTGCTGGGATAACTCATAAAATGGCCTCACTCAGAGAGTTAATGCCAGTGACCACCACACTAATGCTGAGGCAGAAACATGTGTCCAAATGCACTTGCTTATTTAGTAAATATTTATATGCCTCAGGCACTTGGCCACATCCCAGCCAGGCTCATGAAAATGCCATATTTAGAAGCTTTACATTGAAGCAGAAAATCTTTGATAAACACTGTGAAAATGACCATGACATTAACAAGGACTTTTTGGCCTTACTGGAAGAATCCAGATAGTTCTCTCACTCCTTTTCCAGGGGAACATTACCTGGCTGCCTTCCCATGAAAGGGAAAGAAACTGATCCCTCCTCCAACCTTGTCAGAGTTTTTCCAGCAAAACAGGCAACACATCTGTCAAGACAGTGTCCTAGCTGAGCCTTCGATGGGAGTGCACAAAGGAATGGACTCCTGCTGTCTGTTGCCAGGCCACAGATTCCTTAGATCCACAACCAGAGCTGGACACACAATCTGCACAGGTGTGTGAGAGGAGAAAGAAAGTGAATGGAAACTCCACGTAGTATGTCCATGGGCTTTTTACATAGCGGTAGGCTTTTTACATCACTTTCTACAGACAAAGAGGAAAAGGAGCCTATTGAAGGTCAAGACTTGTAGACACAGCTTCAGTTGACCCTGTGTGCCAGGACTGAGGTATACACTGTGCTTGACTGCCCTGAGGCTATTCACTCCTCTCTGTTAGGAAATGTTGTCTTATACACATACAAGCCTCATAGTTGCTTGATTACAAAAACTCACTATTAACCACAATGAGATACCACTTCACACCAGTCAGAATGGCCATCATAAACAAAGCAACAAACAACAAGTGTTGGAGAGGTTGTGGAGAAAAGGGGACCCTAGTGCACTGTTGGTGGGACTGCAGACTGGTACAAACACTATGGAAAGCAGTATGGAACTTCCTCAGAAAACTAAAAATGGATCTGCCTTTTGTCCCTGCAATTCCACTGCTGGGACTATATCCTAAGAACACTAAAACACCAATTGTTTGCACCCCAACACTTTGCACCCCAATGTTCATAGCTGCACAATTTACAATAGCTAGGTGCTGGAAGCAACCTAGATGCCCATCAGTAAATGAATGGATCAAAAAACTATGGTACATTTACACAATGGAATTCTATGCAGCAGAAAGAAAGAAGGAGCTCCTACCCTTTGCAACAGCATGGATGGAGCTGGAAAGCATTATGCTAAGCGAAACAAGCCAGGCAGTGAAAGACAAATACCATATGATCTCACCTTTAACAGGAACCTAAACAACAAAACAAAGAAACAAGCAAAATATAACCAAAGACACTGAAATAAGGTACAGACTGACAGGGACCAGAGGGGAGAGAAGAGGGAATTTCAGGGGAGAATGGGAAGGGTTTACAGGAACAAATTTAAAGGACACATGGACAAAAGCTAGGGGGAGGGTGGTAATGGAAGGGAAGTGGGGAGGGTTGGGTGGGTGGGCTGGAATGGGAGTAAAAGGGAGAAAACTGTACTTGAGCAATGATTAAAATAAATTTTTTTTAAAAAAAAAGAAAAAGAACTCACTATTAAATAGACCCAAGAGGAGTTTCCAAACAAATTGGTGATTTTAAAAACCTCCCAAGAGGAAGATTTCTCAGTGTTGACATTTTAATATTTCACTTTGCATAACATCTGAGGAAATAGTTTCTATTTGCATTTATAGTCTATAAAGTATTTTCATTTTCATTAGCCTCGTATAACCATCATCACAACTTTTGAGGTAGAAGCTGTTATTGTTGCTGTTACTATTCTCATGTTTAAGATGTGGAAAATGGTGCTAACAGAGGTTAAGATATTTGCTAACATCCCTGACTTTGGTGCTAAGATTGTAACACAAATCTTTTGGCCAAAATCCTACAATTTTTTTTCTGGATCTCTCTTGGCATTTCTCTCAACCCTTGGCCAACAGCTGGTTGCAGGTAGAACTGCATCTTCTATGGATGTGTTTCAGAGCTAATTATCAATACAGAATGGAAAATATATGAAGATTTTATTACTGAGCTTGTGGTGAACTTTTTTACAAAATAATGAATAGATGAAATTAAACAATATTAAAGACAACCATGTCTATTTCTGCCATTACCTTCCCATTATTTGTCCACATCATTGTAATCGTCCTGAATTTACAATTCTCTTATGTTCACACTACATATGTATTTGTGTCATTTTTATTGGCCACAAAATATTTCATTTTATTCATGTACCATAATTTACCAAATCATTTCTCCATCTGGGGCTTTCAAGTTATTTTTTCATTTTTTCTAAACAGAGTTATAAGGTACCTGGTTCACGAAGTCCTTTTCACATGTCTTCCTGGCTGTGTCTCTTCTGACAAGCTCAGTTAGCCACACAAGAAGAATTCTTGTTTGTACCTGAACTACTTACTGAAAATTAAGATTTTCAGAGCTCAGACCAACTGAAGCAGGATGCCTCTGGGAGTAGGAATGAGGAATCTCAACCTTAACAAGCTTCCTAGTGATTGCACATACCCTACAGTTTGAAAACTACAAGTTATTTATGTGAACCTAGATCCTATAGCCTTAGTGCTTTTCATTTGACTATCTGCATCTAGTTTATGTGTTTAAATTTGGCACACATTTATAAAGTGTCTCTTGTCCTCATGTGCTGAGTGGATAAGGACAGGACTAATTTTTGGTGAAAAGTTGAAGATAGACTTCATCTCAGCCTGAAGGGGAGGCCACTTTTGGTTCTTTAACAGGAGATTGAGTAGGAGTCCATTGAGGGTAAGGCTTTTGTTTGAGAATGTCCCTGGCACTTTTTCCAACTATCAATTACTATCAATTACAGCATAAACTCTGTTGTAAACACTGAGACCACCCAACAGAAAGACAACATGAAGCACCACTTTTGCAATCAGTTTGCCACTGTGTGTCTGAGTGTGTTATTAAATATAAAGGGTCTGCAAAAAAGAAATGGGATTTTCCCAAGATGGCCTCCGGAAGAACCCTAAAGAATGTTTCTGATGTTTCTTTATCAAAACATTCATTCAAATGAAACTTGGGAAATACTCCTTTGTGTAAAAGTCATACATCAAAAGGCTTTTTGGCATTTAGAGCGCAGCTATTGAAAAGGTACAACTGTGGCATTAAATCTGTTAGCTCTTGGGTTTGTAGGTGCAGATATAAGAGTGTACTCACTCAAATAGCTGTGCTCATCACTTTGTAGTATGAACCTGAGAAACCACTGCAATTTGAATTCTCAATGTCAAAGTTACCCTTGCTCTGTGCATGCAAAGTCAAAATTGGAGAGCTAGACTCCTTCAAGGTGATTTCCCTCATGGGCTAGTTGATGTGTGGCAGCAGTATTAGAATGTTATAAAGAAAAGCCTTCAGGCTTTAGAGTCAAGCAGACTTAGATCTGAATCCCAGCATGGCATGATCTTGTGTGGATCAGCTAACCAATCAGCTAATCTGGATCTGCTTCTTTTTATCCTATTTTATCAAAACCTATTAGTCCTGTGGTTCATTCACTCATCACCTTATTTCAGTAAAAAGTTATCTTAATAAAATGTTTACAGAAAGTACTAATGGATTGATGGTTTGCCCTTTCTAGTAAAACATATGGGTTCTAGAAGTAGCCTTAATGTCTTAAACCTGTGACTTTCAAAATAATGACCCCAGGTTTGGGGGCATGCTTTAAAGCTACAATTTCCCTCCTCTGCTCCTCCCACAACTGCTCAACTTTGACTTGTTTGTTTAGCAGAGCTCCACCTGCAGCCTTTATTTTAAAAAAGGAAAAAAGAAAAGCCCCACTGCTATGGTAGCCAGAATTCTAAAAAGTGGGCCTCCATCCCAGGATTCTGTGCCTAATCCCTGGAACCTGTGGGTATGATGAGTTATCACTCACTCCCATGATTAGATTATGTTACATGGCATAGTTGATCTTTAGGGTGATTATCCAGTGGCCCTTAAAAGTATAGCACTTTCTCTGGCTGATGGCAAAAGAAGAAGGTAGAGAGATTTGAAGTTGAAAGAGAATTCGACACACAGCTTTGCTGCTTTGACCATGGAAGGAGACATGATTATTAAGCACCAAAGATGTGCAAGGCATTTGCCCACACACCTCCATGAAGAATGACAACCCATTCCCCTTTCATAGTTGAAGAAAGAGAATTCAATAGAAATTAAGACATTCCAACATAGAAACAGATTCATAGACACAGAAAACAGACTAACAGCTGTTAGAGAGGAAGGGTGTTAAGGCACTGGGTTAAAAAAGCATAGGGATTAAGAAAAAAAAATCTCATTGACACAAACAATAGTATGGTGATTACCAGAGGGAAAGAGGGAAGGGGCTAGGCAGAAGAACATAAGGAAGGGATAAATGATGACAGAAGGAGACTTGACTTGTGGTGGTGAACACACAATGCAATGTACAGATGATGTGTTACAGAATTGTACACCTGAAACCTATATAATTTTAGTAATCAATGTCACCCCAATAAATGCAATACAATTATTTTAATTTCTCCAAAATCAAATAAGTATAACTCAGATTCAAAAACCTAGTTCTCTTATTATAATTAAATAACTAAAGGTGACCAACTCATTGAAATACTTTTCAAAAGTTAATTAGTCAGGTCACAGAAACAAAAATAGAAATGGCAAAAAAAAGATACTCAATCTCATTCAAAATTAATTATATGCAAATTAAGTAAATGTATATCTATTAACATAAATATAAAGGCTTAATAATACTAAATATTTATTAGGGTAAAATCTAGACATATTATTGATAGAAATGTGATTTAGAATATCCTTTTTGGTGTTCAATATGGGAGAACTTATCAAAATTTGAAATATATCAGCTTTTGACTCAGGAATTTCTTAGCTAGGAATTTGCCCTACAGATCCATTCACAAAGGTGTGCCCATATATCTGTATAATGATGGTCACTGCAGTGTTATCTGTAATAACAACAAAAAAAAAGAAAACAGCAATCTAAATGTACAATAGGGCATGTAAAAAATTATGATTTACTCATACAATAGAATACCTATACAAGAGTTAAAAAGAATGAAAACAATCAAGAAATGATATTCCATAAAAGAAGCAAAATGCAAATTAGCATATCATATTATCTGATTTGTGCAAATAATTTTAACACAGTATACATTGGATGATGATATGTGAATGCAAATTCCCTGGAAGAATCCACAAGAAATTATTGAGAATCATGTTCCTTTAGAGTGAAAGAGTAGAAAATAGGATGAATGTAAAGAGGATTTTTAACCTTTTTTCAAGTAAATATTAAAATATGCATATATGTGTATTCAAAATAGGTACATATTTTATTTTAAAGCATATTTACATGAGAGATTATATGGATATGTTTACTTGCTTAGATATTTATGAATATGGTTTGAAAGAAAATTAACCATGCACAATTCAGGGTCTATACTACAGCAGATTCTTGTTGCATAGGACAAGGAAGACATGAAAGAAAAGTGGTTAAGGAAAATGGAACAGCTCTAATGGAGCTGTTTTGTGCTGGGTAGTAGACAGAAAAGATGATGGTGTGATTTTATTTCCCTTGTTGTCTCTTTCACTATATGTATTTTAGTTATTTTCTTTAGTTATTATGTAACCAGAGATTATAATATTTGATTTTATAACAACTTAGCTCAGGTTAATACAAACACTTTAATTTCAATATTATACCAAAACCCTACATTTATAGCTCTGTTTCCTCCTCCCTCCTTTGTGCTGTTACTGTCATGCAAATTGGAACTTTATACAGGGTCTGTCTAGAGAATAGCCAACAATATAATATGAAAAATAGAGACATTTACTGAAGAAGATACAAGATACAAGAAACATTGTACATGGGACAGTGATGCCTCAGTACCCTTCAAAGTAGGCACTTTGGGACCTCACACAGTTCTCACAATCACCATCAACTGCCCCATCGTATTTTCCTGAATCTCATGGATGGTCTGAAATCTGTACCCTTTAAAAGGTGATTTAAGTTTTGGGAAAAGTCAGAATTGCAGGGCACTAAATCTGGGCTGTAGGTGGGCTGAGTCAGCTGGGTGATTTGCTGTTTCACCAAAAAACTCTGCATGAGACATGGTGCATGAGCAGGCACATTGTCATGATAAAGCTGTCAATCACCATTTGCCCATAGCTGCTGCCTTCAGAATCATCCAAATAGTTTCCATGGAGGAATTTTCAAGCTTAACACAAAATTTGATGCAAATTTGTTGCTTTACTCGTTCAGTCATTTTGAATGTGAGGGCCATGCAGTGTACATGACCACTCAACAGTATCCACCACCCCCACTGACAAATATAGCGAAGTCATGGTAGTTCACATATGTGCATTCCAGTCCACTCTACTTAGCTACCAGGTAACATCAATATCATGCAAACTGTTCTCATTATATTACCAATGGTTGGACTTTTTCAGGACAGACCTCGTACATTGTATGCCCATCTATACAGACTTATAATTGTTTGCTATGCAGTTGCCTTTTAAATCAAAGAGGTGAAAAAAAGGAGTTACAAACAAAAGTGTATTTATATCACCTTTTATATTTACCTATGTAGTTGTCTTTACCGGTTCTTTTTATGTCTTTTCTGTGAATTTGAATTGCTATCTAGGGTCCTTTTGTTTCAACTATTATGGACTCCCTTTTGTGTTGTGTAGGACACATATGCAAGTGATGAATTCTCTTCATTTTTGTTTATCTGGGAATGTTTTAATTTGTCTTTTATTTTAAAAGAATAGTTTTATTGAATACAGAATGTTTGATTGACAATGTTTTTCTTTCACCACTTCAAATATGTCATCCACTTAATTGTTCCCACACACAAAAAAAGATAATTATGTGACATGACAGAGCAGTTAGCAAATGTAATGGCAATGAACATATTGTAATATATAAGTCTATAAAATCAACACATTATATACCTTAAACTTACATGATGCTGTAATCAATTATATCTCAATAAAAATAAATTCTAAAAAATAAAATAATAATCAATCACTTATCCAACTCTCTTATAGCCTACATGGTTTCTGAAGAGAAATAAAACTCCTTTTCTTATTAATTATCTCTTGTGTTAATTAGTTCCTTCTCTTTTGCTGATTTCAAAATTCTCTTTTATACCTGGATCTAGAAGTGGCTCTCTGAGTTTATCTTAACTAGAAGAGTTTGTGGAGCTCCTTGTTTATTACATCAATTATTCCATCAAAATTGTCAAGTTTTGGGTCATTATTTCCTCAAATATTCTCCTGCCCCTTCCTCTCTCTTTTCATTATCTGGGACTTTTATTGTGTTTATGTTGGTCTACGTGATGGTGTCCAACAGGTCTCTTCACCTTTGCTTTTTTTTCTTCATTCTTTTTTTACTTTTTGCTCCTTAAACTGGATATCAATTGATCTATCTTGTAATTCACTCATTCTTCCTTCTGTCTACTCAAATTTCCTGTCAAAATTTTCTAATGAATGTTTCATTTCAGTTATTGAACTTTTCAACTCTATAATTTCCATCTGGGTATTTTAAAATAATTTCTATCTCTCTGTTGATAATATCCATTTGCTATGACATTACTCTTATGTTATGTTACTCTTATGTTATGTTATGACATTACTCTTATGTTTTTATTTAACTCTGTGCATGTTTAACATAGTTAATTTAAAGTCTTTGTCCAGGGGAGATCTAAGATGGTGTAGGAATAAGTAGAAACCACACTAACCTCATCCCAGGACCAATCTGGAATTACAACTAAATTGTAGAACAGTCATCCTCAATAACCAACTGAACACTAGCTAGAGAGAAACCTTATAACCACAGACAGAAAAAAGAAACCACTTCATCAAAATGAGACTAATGGGGAGCACGGAGAAGGCACAAGAGAGCTGGCTGGGCTCCCACAGATGGCAGCTGAAGTGCCAGAGGGATATTTCAGTGGCCAGGTAGTTCCCCTGAGAAGGATGTGGTTTAAACCTCAAGCTAGACTCCACAGCCTATAGCACCAGAGCCAGGAAAGGAACCCAGATAATATCCAGCTGTGAAACACAACAGGGTTTTTGTCTACCAGGGAGAGATGGCTGGAGACTCAGGGATTCTCTTAAAAAGCCAATGCACAAAATTTCATTTGTAGTCACTTAATCTCAGCTCCAACAGAGGGAGGGTAGAGTGAACTACAGATACTTGTGGAGAGTCTGGGATCAGTGGTTCTGTGGAGACAACTTAAGGGGCAGCCTCCAGGACTTCTGTACTGAGTCATTCCTCATACTGCAGGAACCATCTTTCTCAGAGAGAGCACTCCCCTACTAGTGGCATCACCCTGAGGGGAAGTAATAGCCCCACCCACAGAAATTACTCTGCCCCACTATGTGGAGTTTAAACCAGGGTGCTTATTACAGCTTGAAGCTATATCACTGATTAGTTTAACAACTAATGTGGATCTCTGCAAGCTCTGTAAGACTTCAGCTGACCCACTATAGGCCATGCTGTTAAAAGCCAACCTTGGTACACAGCCTGGTTCTTTCTGCACACCAACAGGCCCAACAGAGGAAGCCACATGTTGTGGATCTCTGATAGCTTCAAAAAGGTTGACCAGGGCCAGTCACTATCAACATCTGACAAAGGCCTACACCAGAACCTTTGAAGATCTACTTAATGCATAGAAACAAATACAAAGAAGCAGCCAAAATTGGAAGACAAAAAAAAAAAACAGAGCCCAAGCAAAAGAACAAGAAAATTCTCCAGAAGAGGAGCTAGATGATGTGGAGTTAAGCAATTTATCAGATAGGGAGTTTAGAGTAATGATTATAAGGATACTTAACAGCATGGAAAAAAGATATAGATGCCATAAGAAAGGACAATTCAGAAATACAGAATGAAATATCTGAAATAAATAGTTCATTGGCAGGAATAAATAGTAGGTTAAATGAAGTAGATGACTGAATCAGTATTTGGAGGAAAATATTTAAAAAATACCCAGGCAGAGCAGCAAAAGAAAAAGGAATTTTTAAAAAATGCAGAGAGGTTAAGACGTATTGGGGACAACATACAACATAACAACATATGTGTCATAGTAATACCAAAAGGAGAAGAGAGCAAGCAATTCATCAAGAACCTGCTTGAAGAAATAATGACCAAAAACTTCCCTAATCTGGTGCAGAGAAAAGACATACAAGTCCAGGAAGCTCAGAGAGTCCCAACTAATTGGACCTTGGAGGCTTACACAGAGACACATCACATTTAAAAGGACAAGGCTTAAAGAAAAGGAGAGAATTCTAAAAGCCACAAGAGAAAAGCAGGTAGTTACATACAAGAAAGAATTGTTACAGAACAGGTAGGGGGGCAATTTTTGGCCCACCCAGGGACACCAAAAACTGTTACAGAACACACCCACACACAGGGCCAAAGGGGGTATGGTATACTATTACCAAAAGGAACACCCCAGACTTCTTATGTCTGCCACCTTATAAGAAAGACATCTCTCAATGCCAGAGATTTGTGAAAAGGAAAGGAAATGTTTATTTAATGCTATACAGACTTAAAGTAGTGGCCTAATGTCTTCATCAAAATCCCAAAGTCCCTTAAAACACCCACAAACACACACAGTCCTTCCTTCCCCCCCTTTGCCCAGTCTGAGGTACTGTATCTCAGGAAAAGAAATAGAAGTCCGTGGCTCAGGCAGCCCCTAGTTCTTCCCAGTAATCCATCTCAGCTGGTAGGCCTCCCTCAGTTCCCGACACCATCAGCTGTGTTGCTAGGATCTCTGCTAAAGCCAGGTGGTGGTTTCCCCTTCTAAAGCTGTGGGGGTCCCCACTCTGGCAAAGCAATGTGGCTCTCTTTTCTATTGCTACAGCCACATGGTTCTCTGCACTGCCACAGTTGTGTAGTCCTCTCTGCACAATGGTGTGGGGGTCCCCATTCTGGCAAAGCCACGTGGTTCTCCCTCACATGGCTACAGCCACATGGTCCTGTCTCCTCAATGGCTGCTGAGTCTCGGTTTAAATCCCTGTGACAATCCTTCTCTGCAGCCCCATTTCCTACTCCTCCCACAATTGGCTACACTTGCCAGCACTCTCACATCCCTCCAGCTTTACTGGGCTGCCATCCTGAGTCTGGGCAGGCAAAGCCCCATGATGTGGAGCCAATCTTCTCTAAGCTCTCACACAGGCACTGTAACTAGGGGGAGTTGCCTCCCAGTTACTTCTTGAGGGGAAGTTACTTCCATCCCCCTGGCTCAGAGTGAGGCCACAGCTATTTAACATATCTATGCAACCAGTTAAAGGTTATAGATATGTTAAATGATCACACCAGAAGTTAGCTGCAAAGCTGTTGCTATGCAAAACAGCTCTCAATGGCCCTGCTCTATTTGCCCCTTCCCTCAGCTCTCACCTGTAGGGGAAGGGGTGAGGACATCCTAATATTTCCTGAACACCTTGAGTTCTGGACCCCATTCCAAATCCCTATTTGGGGCCCCCTCTTGGATGCACCCTGTTACAGAATCAATTAGACTGTCTTCTGATTTCTCAACAGCAACATTTCAGGCCAGATCACTAAAGGCTACTTTAATTGGCCAGGCTATCTTTTAAAATCAAAGGAAAAAGAAGGAGCTTCCCAGACATGAAAAAGCTAAAGGAGTTTGTTAACACCAAACCAGTACTGCAACAAATGTTAAAATGCTTGCCTGAAGAGGAGGGAAGGCGGGAAGGAAGGAAGGAAGGAAGGAAGGAAGGAAGGAAGGAAGGAAGGAAGGAAGGAAGGGAGGGAGGGAGGGAGGGAGGGAGGGAGGGAGGGAGGGAGGGAAGGGAGGGAGGGAGGGAGGGAGGGAGGAAGAAAGGGGGGGAGGGAGGGAGGGAAGGAAAGAAGGAAGGAAGGAGAGGAGGAGAAGGAGAAGAAGGGGAGGAGGAAGAAGAAGAAAATAGTCTAACAATAAAATGGCACTAATTACATATCTATCAATAATCATCTTAAATTTAAATGGCTTAAATGCTCCAACCAAAAGACATAGGGTAGCTGAATGGATAAGAAAACAACACCCACGTATTTGCCATCTCCAAGAGATGGATCTCAGGTAGAAAGATACACACAACCTAAAAGTAAAGGGATGGTAAAAGATATTTCATTCAAATATCAAGGAAAAAAAGCTAGAATCGCATTACTTACGCCCAACAAAACACACTTTAAAACCAAGGCTACCTTAAAAGACAAAAATGGACACTACAGAATGATAAAGGGAACAATCCAGCAAGAGGATGTAACTGTAGTAAACATTTACAAGCCCAAAAGAGGAGCACCTAAATATGTAAAGCAAATCTTGATGGACATATAAGGAGAGATTGACAGAAATACAGTCACAGTTAGGTATTTTAACACCCCATTGACTTCAATGGATAGATCTTCCAGGAAGAAAATCAACAAGACAGCAGCCTTAAATGACACTATAGATCAAATGAATTTAATTGATATCTACAGAGCATTTCACCCCAATGCAGCAGAATACAAATACTTTTCACGTGCACATGGAGCTTCTTCTAGGATAGACCACATGCTATGAGACAAAACTAGTCTCAATAAATTTAAGAAGATTGAAATCATACCAATCACCTTCTCAGACTGCAATGCCATGAAAGTAGAAATCAATACAATAAGAACACGGAAAAACATGCAGACACATGGAAACTAAATAACATGTTATTAAACAATAAGTGGGTCAACAATGAATTCAAGGAAGAAATCAAAAGATACCTGAAAACAAACTGAAATGAGGACACAACTATCCAAAATCTGTAGGACACTGGAAAAGCAATCCTAAAGGGAAATTCATAGCATTACATGCCTGTCTCCAAAAAAAGAAGAAAGAAGAAAGAAAGAAAGAAAGAAAGAAAGAAAGAAAGAAAGAAAGAAAGAAAGAAAGAAAGAAAGAAAGAAAGAAAGAAAGAGGAAGGGAGGGAAGAAGGAAGGGAGGGAAGAAGGAAGGGAGGGAAGAAGGAAGGGAGGGAAGAAGGAAGGGAGGGAGGGAAGAAGGAAGGGAGGGAGGAAGGAAGGAAAAAGCTCAAAATTAACAATCTAACTTTACTCTTAAAAGAACTTGAAAAAGAACAACAAACAAAGCCCAAAGTGAGTAGACAGAAGAAAATAATAAAGATCAGAGCAGAAATACATGAAATAGAGACTTTAAAAAGCACTAAAAAAGATCAATGAAACCAAGAGATGGTTCTTTGAAGAGTTAAACAAGGTTGACAAACCTTTTAGCAGACTCATCAAGGGAAAAAAAAGAGCTGACCCAAATAAATAAAATCAGAAATGAAAGAGGAGAAATAACAACTGACACAAAAGAAATACAAAAGATTGCAAAACAATCCAAACAAAAAGTTGGACAACCTGGACAAAATGGATAAATTACTAGAAACATACAATCTTCCAAAACTGAATCAGGAAGAATCAGAGAGTGTGAATAGACAGCCTACCTCTAGTGAAACTGAAGCAGTAATCACAAAACTCCCAACAAACAAAAGTCCCGGACTGGATGGCTTCACAGGTGAATTTTAGCAAACATTCTGGTAAGAACTAACACTCTCTTTCTCAAACTATTTCATAAATTCAAGCGGAGGGAAGGCCCCCAAACTCACTTTAATGAGGCCAGAATTATCCTAATTCCAAAACCAGATAAAGACACTACAAAGAAAGAAAATTGTAGGTCAGTATCCCTGATGAAAACAGATGCTAAAATCCTCAATGAAGTATTAGAAAACCGAATATAGCAATGCATCTCAAAGATCATATGTTATGATCAAGTGGAATTTATTCTGGGAATGCAAGGTTGGTAAAATATTTGCAAATCAATAAATAAGATTCACCACATAAACAAAATGAAACATGAAAACCATGTGATCATAACAATAGATGAAGATAAAGCTTTTGATAAAATCCAGCAGCCATTTACAATAAAAAAATCTCAGCAAAGTTGGGCTACAGGGAACATATCTAAATATAATAAAGGCCATTATGACTAACCCACTGCCTATATCACACTCAATGGGCAAAAACTACAAACATTCCCCTTAAGATTGGGAACAAGACAGGGGTGTTTTGTTCCCAAGACACCTCTCTTATTCAGCATAATACTGGACATCCTAGTCACAGTGATCACACAAGAAGAAGAAATAAAAGGCATCCAAATTAGAAAGAAAGAGTAAAACTATATCTATCTGCAGATGACATGATACTGTACATAGAGAACCCCAAATATCCCACCAAGAAACTACTAGAACTGATAAATGAATTCAGCAAAGTGGCAGAATACAAAATTAATATCCAAAAATCAGTTGTATTTTTATATGTCAATAATGAACTAACAGAAAGGGAAATTAAGAAAACAATCCCATTCACTATTTCTACAAAACAAATAAAATACTTAAGAATAAATTTTACCAAGGATATAAAAGGCCTGTACTAAGAAAATTATAAGACCCTGAAGAAAGAAATTGAAAGATACAAATAAGTGGAAGCACATATCACATTCAGGATAAGAAGAATTAACATCATTAAAATATCCATACTATCCAAACCAATCTATAGATTCAGTGCAATTCCTATCAAGATTCCTGTGATGTATTTCACAGAACTAGAACAAATAAATCAAAAATTTATATGGGACCACAAAAGGCCCCACATAGCAACAGCAATCCTGAGTAAGAAGAACAAAGTTAGAGGAATCACGCTACCTAATATCAAACTATACTATAAGGCCATAGTAATCAAAACAGCATGGTACTGGCATAAAAACACACACATAGATCAGTGGAACAGAATAGAGAGCCCAGAAATAAACCCACACCTTTACAGTCAATTAATTTTGACAGAGAAAGCAAGTATATACTATGAGCTAAAGACAGTTCATGCAATAAATGGTGTTGGGAAAATTGGACAAATACACACAGAATAGTGAAACTAGACCACCTTCTTATACCACCCACAAGAATAAATTCAAAATAGATCAAAGACTTAAATGTTAGACCCAAAACCATAAAAATCATAGAAGAAAACATAGGGAGCACAATCTTGTACATTGCTTATAGAAATTTTTTATTGGATATACTTCCTCAGATGAGGAAAACAAAGTAAAAAATAAATAAATGGGACTATATCAAACTAAAAGTTTTTTGCACAGCAAAAGAGATCATCAACAAAATTAAAAAGCCCACAGAATGGGAGAACATATTTGCCAATACATCTGATAGGGTGTTAATACCCAAAATTTATAAAGAACTTACAAAACTCAACACCAAAAAAAATGAACAACCCAATTTAAATATGGGCAAAGGACCTGAATAGATACTTATCCAAAAAGTACATACAGATAGCCAGTAGGTATATGCAAAGATGTTCAATGACACTAATCAGAGAAATGCAAATTAAAATCACATGAGATATAATCTCACACCTGTCAGAATGGCTATTATCAATAAATCAACATATAAGTTCGGGCAAGGATGTGGAGAAAGGGAACCCTCATGCACTGTTGGTGGGAATGTAGATTGGTACAGCCACTAAGGAAAGCAGTATGGAGGTACCTCAAAAAATTAAAAACGTGTCTGCTTTTGGCGCAGCTATCCCACTTCTGGGAATATATCCAAAGGAACCCAAAATACTAATTTGAAAGAATATAAGCACCCCTATGTCCATTGAAGTATTATTTACAATCAACAAGATATGGAAGTAGCCCAAGTGTCTATCAGTAGATGAGTGGATAAAACAACTATGAGACATTTACACAATGGAATACTACTTGACAATTAAAAAGAAGAAAATTTTAGCTTTTGTGACAGTATAGATAGACCTGGAGAATATTATGCTAAGTGAAATAAGCCAGTCAGAGAAAGACAAATACCCTATGATTTGACTCATATGTGGAATCTAATGAACAAACTGAACTAACAAGGAAAATGCAGACAGACTCATAGATGGAGAGCAGGATGACAGCTGGAGCAGGGGGAGATGGGGCATGGAGGGACTGAGCAAAAAGGAAAAAGGATCCATAGACATGGACAACAGTATAGTGATTACTGAGGGTAGGGGGTATAAGGAGACTAAATGGTAATGGAACAAAATACGATAAAGGTTAATTTTTTTTAAGTCTTTGGTAAGTTTAAAACCTGGCCTTCCTTAGAGATAGCTTCTATTAATTGGTTCTTTTTTCTCTTCCTATGGGCCATATTTGTCTTTTATTATTTTTTCATGTCTCATAATCTGTGTTGAAATTGTTTTATGTTATAATGCTTATATTATATTTTAAATAATATAGTGTGGCAACTCAGAAAATTAGATTCTGCCCCTTCCCAGAATTTTTGTTGCTGCTATTCACTGCTGTTGTTATCTGTTTGTTTAGTGACTTTTCTGAACTAATTCTATATGTTTTGTTGCATGTAGCAACTGCAGTCACAGCTAATAATTAGAAAGAGATTTCTTCTGTGCCTAGCACCAATAAGTCTCCCACGTCTTAGCCAAGGGTGCTGTGTGCCTCATTCAGGAACTTTAAAACTCTGTCTTACCCTCACTTCCCATTTGTACAGATTTTCAAAGTTAGTCAAAGATGAGAGCTTATGGTCTTGTCAAATCTTTCCTGAGAATGTGCAGAGCCCTGGGCATGCACACAGCCCTATACATGAACATGACATTCTAGAATCACAGGAATATGCTGGCATTTTTAAAATCCCCATATGGACATTTTATTCTATAGATTTGTCTTTTAAGCTTTTGGGGTAGCCTTTTGTTTGCCCCAACTGTTATCCAGTGCCTCAGGTAGCTGATATGTTCAACAATTCTCTCTCATAGTTTTTAACAAACACCCCTGGGGAAAAGGCTGTTTATAATTGACAAGCTCCCTGAGGTCTTCCAGCAAACCAGCAGATGGGTCAAATAATGACAATTCTCTCAAAATGGGCTTTGAAAAGAGCTCCAACCCTGTTCTGCCCCCTACAGAGGCTGCCAGGATCTTGGTTTTTACCATGATCACAGATTATTTGTTTTTAAGACTACTATGGGTGAGGGGTGGTAGTAAAAGCAGTGCAAGTTAAAACATCATAGCTCACTGCTCTGATGGAGATTCAGCTGCTTTTTTCTTGAGAAAACACTCCTTGGGATGCTGCAAGCCTTTGGTTCATTTTCAGAGTTCTTAAAAAGTTAATTCTGACCACTTTTGCCAATAGTCCCAGGTTTGGGGGCGGAGGGTTGTTTGTTTGTTTGTTTATGGAGAAAAGAAATTTTGGAGGTCCTTACTCCACCATTTTTACTGATATCACTCTATTTTATTACTTTTAATTAATTTAAATGTAAATAGACACCAGGGTTTAGTGGCTACTATATTGGATAGCATAAGTCTATAAAATACATTATGAAGTCAATTAGCTGAAATCAATTCAGAATGGGCTAAAATATGAGGAATAAGTTTTTTCTTTTACTTTAACTTGATTGAGGACTTAAACTTTTGAAACTTTCAGCTGCTCATCAATGCTCAGAGAGGTATAAATCCTATAGATAACCTCTAAAGAACTTAGCAAAGAATGTTCGTGTGCCCAGACTACCTAAAATCTGAAAGATCACCATCTTGGTCCAATCCTAAAACTAACGTGTAGGCCTGATTCTTATTGAGGTCATAAAATCTCCCAACTTTTTCTTTTCCTTCAGAACACTCTGAATAACTCCTGGTAGTATTTCCAGATTTGCAAACCACTAAGACCCTTGAATAAAACCTTGTCATTAATTCTACTAAAGGTTCCTGATTTATTTATATTCAGTCCTCAATGCAAATCTAGTAAACTTAAAATCACAAAAACAGAATGAACAAGTTGTTTTCAATAAAACTCAAAATTTTTACCTTAGAGAAAACCTTTCCAAATTGTTCAGAAATGTGATGAGGAAAGTAGGTATCTTTCCATAAATATTTAAGATGTGAAATGAGGCCTCTGAAGGAAGGCAGGCCTAAGGGCTCCTATGTTTTAAAATAGCACAGATGTCCATTAATTTATAGAGATTATTTTTTAAATAAAGGCTAGATCATGTTGCATATTAAGTTATTTAGCCAACTTACATCTTTCTAAACTAAATGTAGCATAAATAAAATGATGATAACTACAGTTATTGAGGAAATACTTGCCCTGTGTTTTGCAGCTTTGGCCTTTATATATATAATTCCCAAGGGATCCAGGGTCATTATCCCCATTTTGCAGATGAGGAAATTTGAAGAAGTGAGGCAGCTAGCCTAAAGCCACACAAAGTACATACAGAGTGAGGGCTGACACCCAAGGCCTGCCTATACCCATCCTCTTAACTTGTAAAGAGATATGCCATATTTTACAACATTTGTGATTCTCAAGTTTTTGTTTCATTCAGGTTCATTTTAAAGTCATTTTGCTTATTTGAAGCACATTTCCATTTTCCCCTCTAATATCACACCTAAGGACCAGGGAGTTGATGAGCCAAAAAGCAGCATATTGTCTCTAAATGCACTGACATTTATTTCATGGAAACTTGGACAGAATGGGGGAACAGCAGGACTACTCACATATTTTGTGTTTTCCTAATCTGGAAAGAGCAATTCTCCTACTCCAATAACTCTGTGGGTAGATTTAACAGAACTTTCCCAGTTTGGGCACTGAAAGTCCCACACCCCAGGCAAACATGACTGTTTCTCTCCCCATCTGTAGGTGTGTAAGGAAAGAGCAGACAATGCCCTAAGGTCAGCTGGAGGTAATGAAGCAATGTTACAGAACAACAGGGTGCGCCTACGGAGGCTAGGAGCAATATACTATTACCGAAAGGAACCCCCCCCCCAGGCTCATTATGTCCACTGCCTTACAGGAAAGGCATCTCTCAATGCCAGAGATTTGTGAAAAGGAAAGAAAATGTTTATTTAATGCTATACAGACTTAAAGTAGTGGCCTAATGTCTTCATCAAAATCCCAAAATCCCTTAAAACACCCACAAACACACACAGTCCTTCCTTCCCCCCTTTGCCCAGTCTGGGGTACTGTATCTCAGGAAAAGAAATAGAAGTCCGTGGCTCAGGCAGCCCCCATTTCTTCCCAGTAATCCGTCTCGGCTGGTGGCCTCCCTCAGTTCCCGGCACCATCAGCTGTGTCACCGGGATCTCTGCTAAAGCCGGGTGGTGGTTCCCCCTACTAATGCTGCAGGAATCCCCACTCTGGCAAAGCCACATTGTTCTCCCTCTGCAATGGCTGCAAGGAGGGGGGTCGCCACTCTGCCAAAGCTGAGTGGCAGTTCTCTGCTAAAGCCACATGGTGATTCTCTGCTACAGGGCTGTGGGAGTCCCCAACCTGCTAAAGACCAAGTGGTTCTCTCCTCCTCCACTGGCTGCTGCGTCTCAGTTTAAATCCTGAGCCAATCTTCCTCCGCAGACCCGTTTCCTACTCCGCCCACAATTGGCTACACTTGCCAGCACTCTCATATCCTTCCAGCTTTACTGGGCTGCCATCCTGAGTCTGGGCAGGCGTGGCCCCATGTTATGGAGCCAATTTTGTCCAAGCTCCCACGCAGGTGCTGTAACTTGGGGGACCTGCCCCCCAGTTACACCTTGGTGGGGAAGTTATTTCCATTCCCCTGGCTCAGGGCATGGCCACAGCTATTTAACATATCTATGTAACCAGTTAAAGGTTATAGATATGTCCAACGACCACACCAAAGGTTAGCTGCAAAGCTGTTGCTATACAAAACAGCTCTCAATGGCCCTGCTCCATTTGTCCCTTCCCCCAACCCACACCTGTGGGGGAAGGGGTGAGGACACCCTAGTATTTTCTGAACACCTTGAGTTCTGGACCCCATTCCAAATCCCTATTTGGGGTTCCCCCTCTTGGCTGTACCCTGTTACAGTGGGAGCAGTCGGAAACGAGCCAGAAGTGCTGGGCCAGGATTTAAACTAGGCACAGCAACCATGAGCTTGTCTCTGCCATGCATCTTGGGTAGGATTAAGGGGAGTTGACCATGAGGTTTTCAAGACAGCAGTGAGAAGGGAGAAGTAAGCAAGCAGCTATGTAGTTTATAGTGAGGAAGGAGGCCATGCGGCCTGGGCTAATAAGAAAGGAGATGCTGCTGCTGCTGTGATCATGCCTGCTCTAGCTGACTCCAGAGCTGCAAAGGACTTTCTTGCAAGATCCTGATGTGCTACACCTGGATTTTACCTGGACTTTTAAGACCTGTGTTTTCCTGAGTTTCACTATGATTCAGAGTAACACAGCACATGATTTTTTGGACTATACATGGAGGCTGAAGAAAATGTAGTCCAGATCCTGCACAGATAAAGACATGGGAGACTTTGGGGGCTGTGTTTTGGTTTGCAGCCTGGTGGGGAGCTTGGGAAATGCTGGGTCTCATGAGAAAGGAAGGCTCTGAGCTGAGGTGCTCTAAGCTCTCAAGGCTGGAATGTTATAAATAAAGAACTGTTTCTACCAACATTAATTGTTGGGTCATACACCAAAGTCCCACATGAATAGGCCCCAGTCTGCAGAGTAACAAGATTGCCAATGCTTTCCTCTCAGTCTTCCTTCATCTGGCTAACTCAAATATCTCCTTTGTATCCCAGCATACAGTTTGATTCCTCTGCGAAGACTTCCCAGAGCTGTCATTGTTTACCACATACACACTCACTCTCCTTTTTACAACACCTTCACATCATCTTACAATCACTTGCATGTTTGTCCTAACAGCTTTTGGGGACAGGGCCATCTATGCCTTGTTCACAGTTCTACCCCTGGCACCTAGCACACAAGTCCTAGCACATCACAGGTGCACATTAAACAGACCTGGAATGAACATTCTGTGGCCTGTATTCAGTTCAACCAAGTGTTCTTGACCTAAAACTTACAAGTAGCTATCATGTTAAACTTTTCAAGAAACCAGGTATCACTTTTATTCTTATTGGGATGTTTGTTTCTGTGCTTCTAGAAAAAAAAATAAAAGAGAAAGTGAATGAATAACTGAAGTGATCCCAATGGACTATCACAGAGATCTATAAAGTATGTGGATTATGCATTATTATTTCCATTTTATAGATAAGGAAAATGAATTGAGAGCCAAAATGTGAGAAAAAAGGAAGGGTATCCTCCACCTGACATTGGGAGACCGAGACACAGCTTCTAATGGGCACTCTCAACTACTAGCACGATCAGAAATCCAGGGGCAGCTGACACATGTAATGTCTAGCAGATTGAATGGAAAAAGTTGAGCCAGGTCTCATCACTTGCATTCCTTCTGGGATATCCTTCTGTTTTACCTCTTGTCCTATTATTGCTTATCCTCTGGGATGCAAGGAAGCCAAACAAAGTAGAGAGTAGATGAATTTAAAATATTTTAATGCCATTATTTTTCTAGTTTAATAGATTAAAAACATATAGGTTTGGTTTCAAACTAAGACACTGCAGTTTAGGATTAGAGATTTTGTTCTCCAACTCAGTTGAATGTTTTTTTTAATAATATCAGTTTCATTCATGGTTGAGTAACCAATGAATATTTTATTTCGGCTATGTTCAGTAATTAGCATAGCTCACTCCTTTATCAGTTCAGAGCTCACTTCATGCTAGTCCCTGAGAAAAATTGTAATTCCCTGCCCACCACACCACATTACTTTGACCCCAGGCTGGAGCACCTTGGGTGTTAACACACACAGAGCAACACCTGATCTCTGGCTAGAAGGGTGACATGGAGATCTTTTCATAAATTCAGCTCGGCCGGCCAAGGGGCTCCCAGACTCCCCAGATGCTGGTTGGTGGCAATCAGACCATGTAGCACGTGTTTCAGAAAGATAAATTGAAGCAGAATCAGAAGGAGGCAGGAAGTTTGTCCCAAGGTATTTACTACATTAGACAATCAAGAAAAACAGTGGCTTACTACTCCAAGTTACAACCTGCCAAATCAGCCCTGGCACAAGACCACCAAAGCTCTCTTTTCATCATCTTTTAAGAGGCTCAACACAAAGGAAATAAGTGACAATATGCTGATCAGAGAAACACCATCCTAGTAACTGTTTAGGACACCTTCTTCTCCAGGGAGTTTTTCCTGATTACCAAGGCAGAGATCAGGGACCCTTCTCCACGGTTCCTGTCCCTGTGTACAAAGAGAAGCACTTAGCTCTCCATTTTGTAAATTGCATGTTGCCATATCTGCCTCCCCAACCAGACTGTGAGCTTTGGGGCAGAGGATTTGTCTGAGTTACCTTTCTGTTCAAGCACCAACTCCTAGCAAGGACCTTACACATACCCCAGGTTCAATGATCTGTGTTTAGATCCTACCTACATATAAGCATCCTTCACTCATTAAACATTTGTTGAATTAAACCCAGAACAGCTATGGCCAGAACAGAAAGTGTGGTTTTTCACAGACCTTAACAACCAAACACTTTGAAAAAAATTCTTTATCCTTGACTTAATCATAGGATTTCTATTCACATGGTTTTGGTTTATTCAAAACTTTCTTCTTCCTTTTACCATTGATCATGCTATTGTCCTAAATCATCCACGATATCACTGGTAAGAAGAAGTCACGTGACAGCATCTCAACTATCAAGAGCACTCCTGGGACCTCCAAATTTTATTTTATTTTCCCAAACAAAGAGTTGTACTCATAATAAAGTATGTGAATTCAACAGATCACTTGCACTGCATACTTACTTATTCAAACTTGAGTGTGGTGATCCAGGGAGCAGCCACCCACCTGGAGTAGGGCCAGAGGGTGCCCCATTCTCCACTTAGTATATGTTTCCCTGTTCACAACACTTTTAGGCAAAACCATCAGATAAGATAAAGTTCGCATTATCAGCAAACTTCATTTTTATGTCACCTTCACCCATCCTTTACTTATATATTTGACAAATGTTTATTGAGCACCAACTAGGTGCCAGGTACTATACTAAATACCATAGGGGTACTAAGGCGAAATAAAACTAGGTTCCTTACCAAAGTGCCTACAGGACAAGATTGAATAAAAGAAATTCTTAAAATCATGGTATTAACATGGAAAAAAACGTTTTAAAAGATAGTAAAAGCAAGAACAGGTACTTGAGGAAGACCTATGCTCAAAGGGTGGTAGGAGGAAGAAGAATCTGAGAAGGAATAATGGGAGAGATGGAAGGAAGAGGAGAACACCCACCATAAACAGCCTGCTGGGGTCTGGTTTTGTTCCCTCATCCCACAGTCCTCATGCAAGATTCAAGAACACAGGGAAATTTGAGAAACAAGATGGCAGAAGAGTGATTGGTCCTGCTAACCTCCTTGCAGGACCAATCTGGAATTACAACTAAACTGTGGAGAAATCATCCAGAATAAACACTGAACAATAGGGAGAAATAAGCCTTATAACCATGGACAGACAGAAGAATTAGCCTTAGCACAATGTGACTGGTAGGGAGTACAGTGGAGACATGAGAGGTGTCGCTGGGTGCCCACAGGTGACAGCTGAAGCACCAGAGGGATATTGAAGTGGCCAGCTGGATCTTCGGGAGAAAGGTGAGGTTTAAACTCTAAGCTGGGATCCCTGACCTAGAGCACCAGAGCCCAAAAGGTATACAGATAACATTCAGCTGGAAAAGCAGCAGAGTTGCTCTCTGCCAGAGATGGACAGCTGGAGAGGCAAAGAGCCACTTAAATGGCCAACACATAAATTCTCATTTGCAGCCATTTACCCTGGGCTCCAGCAAATGTCAGGGGCAGAGTGGACTGAAGACACTTGAGAAGAGACTGGAGATGGAGGCATTGGGGAGAGAACTGAGAGAGGAGACATTGGGATCCTGGTGCTGAGCCAACTCCCAAATGGCAGCAGCCTTCCTGCTCAGGCAGATCACTCCCCTCCAAATGGAAGCCACCTGAGGGGAAACAATTGCCTCGACCCCAGGAGGGATTTTGCCCTGCCCTGTGCTGCTTAACCCTGACTACTGGGTACAGACTGACTAGATTAACAATTTAAAAAGTCAGCCACAGACATTAGATCCCTGGTAGTCTCCAACAGGCTGCCTAAGGTCAGACAGGACCACCCTCTGACATCACCAGAGGAGGATCCAGAAAAAAATTACAGTGGTAAATATTAGATGCTATTGTGATGCAATCCACCATGGTCTTCTCCATGATTTGTGATATTTTCTTTCCTGCATAGCCTTTTAACATTCATTTCTTGTACTTCAAGTTTGAGTATATTAAGTCACTAGATTTCATACTATAGTTTATTTCAAACTACTTAAGAGGGACACATTTTGCCCCTCCCTTCTCTTACCTCATTTTACCTTCTTCTTTCCTCTTATTATTTTCACTTTAAATTTTGTTTTCTCCCTTGCTACAACTTGTTTCCATTCTGCACTCTTACCATTTCTCCCCCATCCAGCTTCTCAAAACCAATTTTCTTGTCAATGATCATCTCACATTCTTTTTCCTGTTCATAAAATCCCCGTGATCTCTGTCCACCTTTAGCAATCTTTGCTCACTGGTTGTTTGTAGGGTAATTGTTGCATTTTTTCAATTTTATCTCTAAATCTTCACTACTTTTGTATTTCAAATCTCAAATTTTACTGTTCCCCTCTCCTACTCCTTTTCTCATCACAAATTTTAATTTTGCCCTGTCTGAAACTATTTTTCTTTTTTTCTCTTTTATCCTGCCCCATTTTCTTTTTTCTTTTTTCTTTTTATTTTCATCTCAAATTTTAATTTTTCCTTGTCTCAGCCTGATTTTTATTCACTACTCAGTATTCCCTCTCCCTCTATCATCTCAAAATCACTTCCTTTTTCTCTAGACATCAGTGAAGCTTTTCTTTCCTTTTCCCCTCTTATTCTCATCCCACCTGTATTAATTATAGCACATTTGTTGTTGATAGTGCTGTAGTGGATCTTTCTCTCCAATTTGGTTCCTATTATTTTTATTAATTATTTACTTTTCCTTTTTCTTTCTCTCCCTCACTTTATTTTATTTTCTGTTTAAACCTAATACTATAGGCTTCCCTTCTGTTACACCATTCTGCCTTCTACAACCTTTTTTTATTTATGATGTAAATTTTACTTTCTTTCTTTCCATTGCTCTGATTCCCTACTCTTATTGGTGCTCCTCCCTCCACCCTCTCAAAATCCTTTTTCTTTCAGTAGGTCATCTTATATTTGCTCTCCTTCCTTATAAGATTCTTACTCTCTTTACACTCTTGTTAATACTGGTTCATTTGCTATTGATAGAGTTATTTTTACAGGTGTGGGTTTGTTGCCTGGGCTTTGTGGTTTTGTTCTGGCAACACCTGCAACAGCATACAAGACTAGGTGGGTGAAGTGATGTTCAGTTAATCAGCTGGAGGGAAGGACCCACCAAAGAATGACCCAACAATAATCAAAGCTCAATTACATACAAAGAGCTAACATAAATGGCATAAAGGATATCCCAAAAACATCAAATTTAGGAGATCAAGGAGTCAACATCACTGACTCACATGAGTCTTCTACCATAGAAGTTCACATCACAAAGACAGGGAGTCAAAACAGATCAATTTAAGAAGCAGGAGCAAACAAGAAGAGTCATCAAAAAAATGGGAAGACAAAGAAACAACCCCCAACTGAAAGGAAAAGAGGAATCCCCAGAAAGAGTGCTAAATGACATACAGCCAAGTAAACTATCAGACAGTGAGTTCAAAACAATGGTTATAAGGAAGCTCAATGAGCTCAGTGAGAATTACAAAAAAACTACAGGGAAGCTAAAAGGAAGCTACAAGGAACTTACTGTGAGCTATACATCAGCATGAAAAAGGACACAAAAACTATCAACAAGAGCCAGGAAGAAATGAAGAATATAATTTCTGAATTAAAAAACACAGTAGAGAGAATCAAAAACAGACTAGATGAAGCAGAAGATCAAATCAGTGAGCTGAAGGACAAGACAGAAAAAAAATCCCAAAAGAGCAAGAAAAGGAAAAAACATTCAAAAAGGATAAAGAGGGGTTAAGAGAAATGCAGGACATGAAAGATAATACTATCCATATAATAGGAATACCAGAAGGAGAAAAAAAGGAGCAAGGGATAGAAAACCTCTTTTAAAAATTAATAATGAAAACTTCCCTTATTTGATGAAAGAAACATTCACACAAGTCCAGGAAGCAAAGAGGGTGCCAATCAAGATGAACCCAAAGAGGCCCCCTTGAAGACACATGATGATTAAAATGGCAAAATTCAAAGGCAAAGAGAGAATCTTAAAAGAAGAAACAGGAAGTGACATACAAGGGAGCTCTGATAAGGCTAACCGTTGATTCTCAACAAAAGCACTACAGGACAGAAGGGAATGGCAAGAAATATTGCAAGTAATAAAAAGCTAAGACCCTACAACCAAGACGACTCTACCCAGCATGGCTCTCATTTAAACTGGATGTTCAAATCAGGAGTTTCCCAGATGAAATAAAGCTAAAAGACTATATGTCCCCCAAACCAATATTGCAAGAGATGCTAAAGGGATTGTTTTAAGAACATGAAAAAAAAAAGAGAGAAAGAGAGGAACACAGGTACAAAGGGTGAAAATGGCAATGAATAAGAACCTATCAATAATAACCTTAAATGTAATTGGATTAAATGTTCCAATCAAAAGACATAGCATAGCTGAATGGATAAGAAAACATGACCTGCATGCATATATATGCAGCCACAAGAGAAGCACCTCAGAAAAAAGACCTACACAGACTAATAAAAGTGAAGGGTTGGAAAAAAATATTCTAAGCAAATGGACAGGAAAAAAAGCTGGGGTAGCCATACTTATATCAGACAATGGCCATAAAAAGAGACACAGAAGGACACTTCATAATGCTCAAGGGAAGAATTCATCAAGAAGACATAAACACAGGAGCACCCAAATACATAAGGAAAATCTTGGATGACTTCAAGGAAGAGATAAACAGCAACACACCTATACCAGGGGATTTTAACACCTCACTGACAACAATGGCTAGATCTTCCAAACAAAATATCAAGAAGAATATTGTGGCATTGAATGATGCACTAGATCAAATGGACATACTGATATATACATAATCTTTTATTCTCAAAGAAGCAAAATACATATTCTTTTCAAATGCACATGGAACATTTTCAAAGATAGATAACATGATAGGACACAAAACAAGCCTCAAAAAATCCAAGAAAATTAAAATCATATCAAGCTTGTTCTTGGACTACAAGGGCTTGAAACTAGAAAACAACCTCAAGGGAAAAACTCAATAATAGTCAAATTCATGGAGACTGAAGAGCATACTATTAAATGATGAATGGGTTAATAATGAGATCAAGGAAGAAATAAAATAGTTTCTGGGAACAAATAAAAATGAACTTACAACAGTCTAAAACCTATGGGACACAGCAAAGGCAGTCCTGAGAAGGAAGTTCATAGCAATACAGGCCTACTTAAAAAATATAGAAACATTTTAAATAAACAACCTAACACTATATGTACAAGAACAGGAGGAATAAAAACAAAGTCCAGAGTGAGTAGAAGGAAAGAAATAATCAAGATCAGAGCAATATTAAATGTCATAGAGACTAAAAGAAGAATTCAAAGGATCAATAAGTCCAAGAACTGATTCTTTGAAAAGACAAATAAAATCAACAAGCTTTTAGGCAGACTCATCAAGAAAAGAAGAGAGAGGACACAAAGAAATAAAATCAGAAATGAAAGAGGAGGAATTACAACTAATACCACAGAAATACAAAGGATTGTAAGAAATTACAATGAACAAAAATATGCCAAGAAATTTGAAAACATGGGTGAAATGAACAAATTTCTAGAAACATATAATCTCCCAAAATCAAACAAGAAAGAAGCAGAAAGCCTGAATAGACTGATAACAACTGGTGAAACTGAAGCACAAATCAAAAATTTCTGGCACACAAAAGTCCTGAATCAAAGAGCTTCACAGCAGAATTTTACAAAACATTTAAGGAAGAGCTAACCCCTATCCATCTCAAACTATTCCAAAAAATCCAGGAAGAGAGAAGACTCTCAAACTCTTTTTATAAGACCAGCATCATCCTAATCCCAAAACCAGATAAAGACACAACAAAGAAAGAAAATTATAGGCCAATATTGCTGATGAGCATACATACTAAAATCCTCAACAAAATATTGGCAAACCACATCCAGCAATACATTAAAAAGATCTTACACCATGATCAAGTGGTATTCATTCCAGGGATGCAAGGATGGTACAATGTTCACAAATCAATAAATGTAATACATCACATAAACAAAAAAAGACAAAAATTACATGATCATATCAATAGATGCTGGAAAAGCATTTGAAAAAATACAGGACCCATTTATCCATTTATGATAAAAACCCTCAGCAAAGTGGAAGTAGAGGAAGCATACCTCAACATAATAAAGGCTATATATGAGAAACCTACAGCCAACATCATACTCAATGGGCAAAAACTAAGATCATGAATAAGACAAGGGTGTCCACTTTCATCTATTCTACTTCTATTCAACACAGTATTGGAAGTTCTAGCCACGACAATCAGAAAAGAAAAAGAAATAAAAGGCATCCAAATTGGAAGGGAGGAAGTAAAACTCTCATTGTTTGCAGATGACATGATAGTACACATAGAAACCCATATAGTCTCCACGAAAAAAACACTTGACCTAATAAGTGTAATATGGTAAAACATCAGGATATGAAGTCAATATTCAGAAATCAAAGGTGTTTTTGTACACCAGCAACAAAATATCAGAAACAGAAATCAGGGGGGCAATCCCATTTGATATAGCAACAAGAAAAATAAAGGACCTAGGAATGAACCTAACCAAGGAGGCAAAAGATCCGTACTCATAAAACTACACAACACTCAAGAAAGAAATTAAGGAAGACACAAATAAATGGATGCATATACCATGTTCATGGATTGGAAGAATTAACATCATCAAAATGCCCACACTACCCAAAACAATTTATAAATTCAACACAATCCCTATTAAAATACCAATGACATATTTCACAGATATAGAAAAAAACATTTTAAAAATGTGTATGGAACCATAAACCACCCTGAATAGCCTCAGCAATTTTAAGAAAGAAGAACAAAGTAGGAGGGATCATAATACCTGATATCAAACTATATCACAAGGCCGCTGTAATCAAAACAGTCTGATGTTGGCAAAAGAATAGACACATAAATCAGTGGAACAGAATAGAGAGCCCAAAAATAAACCCATGTCTCTATGGTCAATTAATGTTCAACAAAGGGGGCAGGAGCATAAAGTGGAGTAAAAATAGCTTCTCCAACAAATGGTATCTGGACAACTACATGCAAAAAAAAAAAAATGAAAATCAAACACCAACTTACGCCATACACAAAAATAAATTCAAGATGGATAAAAGACTTAAATATGAGTCATGATACCATGAAAGTCCTAGAGGAGAACATAGGCAGGAAAATTTCAGATATTCCATGAAGCAATATTTTCACCACTATGTCCTCTAGAGCAAGGGATATAAAGAATAAAAAAATGGGACTACATCAAATTAAAAAGCTTCTGCATGGCTAAAGAAAACACCAGCAAAATGAAAAGGGAACCAACCATATGGAAAACATATTTGCAAATGATACCTCACACAGGGTTTCATCTCCAAAATCTATAAAGAACTCACACAACTCCACACCAGGAACGAAAACAATTCAATTTAAAAATGGGCGAAGGATGTGAACAGACACTTCTCTAAGGAGGACATACAGAGGGCCCAGACACATATGAAAGGATGCTCAGCAGAACTAGCCATCAGAGAGATGCAAATTAAAACCACAATAAGATAACACCTCACACCAGTCAGAATAGCCATCGTAAACAAAACAATAAACAACAAACGCGTGTGGCTCTGGAGAAAAGGGAACCCTAGTGCATTGTTGGTGGGAATACAGACTGGTGCAGACACTGTGGAAAACAGTATGGAATTTTCTCAAAAAACTAAAAATGGAACTGCCTTTTGACCCAGAAATTCTACTGCTGAGTTTTACCTTAAGAATCCTGAAACACCAATTCAAAAGAACCCATGCACCCCAATGTTCATAGCAGCATTATTTACAACAGCCAAGTGCTGGAAACAGCCCAAGTGCCCATCAGTAAATGAGTGGATCAAAAAAACTGTGGTACAGTTACACAATGGAATATTATACAGTAGAAAGAAAGAAGGAACTCCTACCCTTCATGACAGCATGGATGGAACTGGAGAGTATTATGCTAAGTAAAAGAAACTAGACAGTGAAAGACAAATACCATATGATCTCACCTACGAGTGGAACCTAATCAACAAAACAAATAAGTGAAAAAAAAAACAGAACCAGAGACATTGAAATAAACAACAAACTGACAGTGACCAGAGGTGAGGAGGAAGGGGGATAATGTGGGAAATAAGAGGAAGGGTCAAGTCAAGGCACATGTATAAAGGACCCATGGACAAAGACAATGGGGGTAGGGGAAGGATAGAATGTGGGTGGTAGGGGTGGGTAGGGCAGGGAAGAGTAATGGGGGAAAATGGGGACAACTCCAACTGAACGACAATAAAATTTTTTTTAAAGAACACAGGGAAATGAAGCTGGGCTGTGACTCCAAGAGCCAGTGCCCACAAGGAGCCCAACAGTCACTGTGAGAAAGTGCTGAAAGCCAGGTAGGAACTAGCTGCCCAGGAACCAGCTCATCATTTGAACTAACCAAGGGCCAATGTCTTGCAGAAAATAGTAAAATTAGCCCAGTATATGGTGGCTTATGCTATCTTACCTGGAGATTGCTTATAAACAATTTGACTAGGTTACCCTACATTAGCTGAAGTCCAGGCTGTGTCCAACAGGTATCCAATTTGTTACCATGACTCTATGTTATGGGTCAAAACTGTCAAAATTCTCAGGATCCCATCCCCCCAAAATACTCCCCACATTGTCCCTATATTTGTCTCCAACACCATATATCCAAACACCAGATCAGCTTTACCATCCAAATAAAAAGTATATATCTAATTTGACCAGTACACGTTACTCACACGGGTAATTTGTCTTGTTACCCAGACCAAGACAGGCAACACGATTTGTTAAGGCCAGTTCATGCCCTAAAGTCTCTCAGTATGCTGTCCTGACTCTAGTAGCTACTCATATCCCACATTTAAAATGCAGCTTTGATTCTTTTTATGACAGTTTTCTGCGTGGGTGTTGGAATTCAATTGAAATTGAAAGAATGAAAGAGACCAATGAGATATGAGAGAAGACAACCAAGGACAACAAAAAGCATTGGAGGGAGAGAAGGTACAACAAGCAACCTTCATAAAACCAGCAAATGGCTTTGAAGCATTCCTTGAGAGACCACAGATGCTTCGTCTCACATTTTTCTCATTTCTAAGCAATGGCCAGGAGTTTTTAGGACAATCTATTCTGTTTAACCCCCGCCAGTGGAAATTATTGAAAGTACTGTCTGGTTTCTTCCTCCTTCGTTTCAAGTATTTAAAACACATTATGTGTGTTCATTCTTATACAGGAATTCATAGTAGAATTTTCTTCACTTTATATCATGTCAAAATTTAAACACTGAAAGAAAAAGGACAGTTCATTGAAGAATGAGTAGTGCTAGCAATGCTAAGAGATCAAGAAGAGAATGGTTGGAGGGTGGGGGTTGTGAGATTCAAGGTCTGCCTGTGAAATCTAAGGGTAAAATCATGTCGTACATGCGCTAACTGAACCTCCAGCCAAGACAACTGTGAATCATTGTAAAGGCCTTCAGTTTCTGGGGCATTCACTGGGCCAGATTCCTGAAGGCAAGGGAACAAAGAGCTGAGCTGTTCTTTCTCATGTTTTTGTTGGATGCCCAAGTGTCTTTGAAAAAGGACGAGTATCTACTAGTAGATTAACATTAAGAAAAAATCAGGATTAGGGAGAGGAAAAATATCAAAGAGGCTGTGTAACTACAGTTCTGCAGTCGTTCCAAAGCTCAGCCTAACAAACTTTGGGCCACCAAGTGACTTCTGCTCCCTAACAGCATTAACAGTCACAGAGCAGAAGGGGAGACACACGTACTCTAGGACCAGCAGAGACCCCAAGGCTGCAGAAGCAGCATGGAGGCCTGCTCTGCCCTGGGTGCTGACCCATCCTCCAACCCTGCCCCTTCCAGTGTCGTTCAACCCAGTTAAGCCTGTTCAACAATTTCTTTCTGAAATAGTCTCTTTGATGCAGCTTCATTTGTGTTCAGTGACATGAAAGAGATACTGATGCTGATTATCAAAGGCATGTGCTCCAAACACCAAGCGGCTCACGCCTCAGGGATGTAACTTTATCTCTTCCTCTGACTTCAACATCCTCCCACTGTTGTGCTGGCTTGGGCTGTGCAGGGCCTGGTTGGATGGTTAGTAGCACAAGTTTTTCCCCCTACTAATTTCACAGCAGATATTAATCTGAATGGGGGGAACTTGAATTAATACCTTAAGCTTGTAGGTCACACTCAGGTGAACATGTTCCACCGAGCTAAACATCTCAGACACTGGGAGAAAGCTAATACCCAGGGCTCCTGAGGGAGCAGGTCTGGCTGCAGAATCCTCTCAGCATCGAAACTTCTTGCTCCACAGATCCCATCATGTGGGATGTCCCCATTATGCCAGCCCATGGAACTTTGGATCCATCATCTCCTCAGAACACAAGATCAGGCACCTTCCTATACTGGGTTAATTATTTTCTGTTTTAGATAATCAAGATATGAAATATCTGACCATAGGGGTGTTAGGTAAATCTGCATGGTTACAGTAGAATAGCATATGACCATTGAAAATTACATTTATAACAACATTCCATGACAGACAAAAATGTTCATCATATATCACTAAAGGAAAAAATGGAGTACAAAATGGTATGTGCAGAATGATTTTAGTTTTATAAAAATATTTGTTGGAAGCCCTGGCTGGCGTAGCTCAGTGGATTGAGTGCGGGCTGGGAACCAAAGTGTCCCAGGTTCGATTCCCAGCCAGGGTACATTCCTGGGTTGCAGGCCATAACCCCCAGCAACCGTACATTGATGTTTCTCTCATTCTCTCTCTCTCTCTCTCTCTCTCTCTCTCTCTCTCTCTTTCTCTCCCCCCCTTCCCTCCCTAAAAATAAATAAATAAAATCTTTAAAAAAATATTTGTTGGATAGTATGCAAGTCAAAATTCTTGCTATCTAGAAACACACATACACACACTCCAGAACATACACAATATGCTCTTCATTCAGCAACTTATCCATAAGGCTATTTCACTGTCTGTCATGCCCCGCCCCCCAGCCCGGGTTTTCCAGCATTAAATGTATCAGCAGGCCTATAAACAGGCCCAAATACTAAAGGCCATCTAGGCAGCCAGCTCCAGAAGTCTGAAGTCCCACTCACAGATTTACTACAATGGAAATGAATTTTGCAAAGAGCACTTTTCTCACCCTCATTAAACTAATATTCTATCTCAAGCCCTTGGAACAAAATATAGCCTCAGTATGTGTTGAGCAACTTTGTGTATAAAATAATAGTCAAGTGTAGAATTGGAGCCTAACAAAAAGCAAGGAAACTATGTGCCTTTCTCTTTTGTTGAGCTATAAAAATAACTTTGCCTTCCTAACCCTTACCAAACATAACTAGAGCCCAAAGCCTCTCCCCACCCCACAAACAGTGGCCCTGCCCACCACCCACACCCTTCACACAGACCAGGACCAAGGGCCATTCATATTTCCTCAGAGAGGCCCACCAGGTTGCTCCACCTCTCCCCTGTGCATTAACTCAACATCCAGTGCTCCTGATACAGCAGGAGAGCATTGCCCATAGCTACTTCACTCTGAGCCAGTGTAGCTAGAACAAAGACCACCCCGCTCCCCCATAACCTAAGGGTTCTGCCTACCTTCAAGTAACTCTTGGTTTACAACAGTGACTCACTGAGCTAGTGAAGGCCAAGCTTCACAGTGCTCAAGCCAGGCCCTCCTGCAGGCCCTCTCCGCCTGCCTCCTCTTTTCCCTGAGGCTGGGGAGGGGAGTTAGGGGGGAATTTGCTACCTTCTGCTACCCCCAAGTGGCCAAGGACAGAGGCCTAGGGTGGTGGGGGAGGCTTCCAAGTGCAGGTGTTGTCCTGCTTTCCCCCAACCTGTCCCCTCAGCAGTGTAGTAAATCTGATTCAAACTATTTGCATTCCCTTTAGGAGAACCATAATCCCAGTGGATGTTGGCTAGGTCACACACCTGCATGCATGTGTTCAGCTCCTGTAGGTTTTTCCTGATGAAGAAAACACAAAACTGCAAAGCAAGGGAACCAAGTTCTCATCCCAGTCTCTCATCTTGCTAACAGCCTGGGCCAGGTGACTTAGCTCCCTAGAACATTTTTTCATGAAAAGAACAGAAATGAAAACACATTTTCTACCTATTCAGAGGGGTGACATGAGAAAAGTGCTTTCCCCAAATAGGATTACCAGATAAAATACAAGATGCCCACTTAAGCTGGAATTTAGATAAACAACAAATAATTTTTTAGTATAATAAGCACATCTCAAATGTTTCATGGGACACATTTATAATAGAAACTTTTTCATCATTTATCTGAAGTTCAAATGTAACTGTGCATTTGGTTTTGCAATGTTTGGTTTGTTCATTTGTTTTGTTTTTTCAGGGTTTTTTCCCCTAAATCTGGCAACATTATCCCAAATGTCAGGCATTCCTACTTTTGCAGGAGTAGAACTTGTTAAACACCTTCTCCACAGTCTGCCTCCCAGCAACACTGTCACACAGGGTAACACAAAGCTGACAGTTTCTGATGGGAAGGAATAGAAGTGAACTTGGAACTTCCTGCTGGAGGATTCCTACATATGGGAGGTCTGTCGGCCCCACACCTCCTTCTGCTTGTGCTAAGGCACCTCAGGACAAGGGCACCAGCTGGCCTTGGGAGTTGCCTCTTATCTGATCCCAGCTAATATTTTTCTCAAAGTTGGAGATGAAAAATACTTTTAAGGCCACAACATCTCCCAGACATCTGTTATTCGTTTTCTTTGGTCTTGATTTTGTTTTAATCTTGTATAAGAGCTCAGGCACACATTTGACTATCTGATTTGGGTTCTAAGGCAATGGCATTTTGGAGTTGGTATTTTTCTCTAGATAAGAAAGATAATGCCTACATTTGCTTCCAAAGCCATCTGACACCCACTACTTCATTTCACTTTTATACATTGGGAGTCAGTGTAGTACAGAGCAAGGGACCTCAATCCTGGCCCACACCTTACCCCAGACCAAAGACATCAGCAGCTCTTGGTGTGGGGACCCTGGCATCAGTGTTTCCCAAGATCTCCAGATGATTTCCATGCTGACTTGGATGGAGATAAGTCCAAGACTCTCTCTAGTGAGGAAGGTAAGACCTGAGTCAAACGCCAAGATTGATGACAATCAAGTTGGGAAAAAATGGGCTATTTGTGAAGGATATGCATCTGTTCAGATTTTAGTATCCACACATGAATAGTTAAAAACTCCCAGGGAACAAGAAAAAAAAGGGAGAAAAATATTCTGGATGTCATCAACTTAAAACCTGAAACAATAACTAAGGAATATTATAGTACATCACACCATGCTCTATGTAGATTGTCATTTAACACTTCTGTATAATAATTATATGTTTCAGAGAAAAGAGTGGAGTAGACAACATAACCTAGAGACCATATTTTTAAAAAACAGATCTGAAAAACTTAAACACCACAGCAAACAATGCCCTCTGAAAGTGGTCAGAAAAATGGACTCCAAGGAATACATGGTTAGTGAGCTTACAAACAGAAGATGATGAGAAAAGAAAAGTTTAAGAAAGTAATTTTAAAGGTCTAGAATGAAGCAGAGACATTTTAGCAAGGATTTGCTATGATCAAGTATTCAAGCCTCATTGCCAGCCCCACACTCCAACCATTACTGTTTTCATCCAGGCTTAAGTGCAGGGCACCTGCTAAGTGCTAAATGGGATAACAGGAAATGTTCTTCTTTTGTGAGGAAAGTAACTTCTGGGAGGGTTCATGATACCTTGATAACAAGCTTCCCTTGCTCCTAATGTGGGCACAGAATTCTCTTACTTATCCATATTTAGGATTCAAAAGAGCAAACTTTTCAACCCACAAGGAAAGATGGGGTGTTAGGATATAAGATCCTAATGGTGGGAGAAGCCTGAGACCACTGAGCTCAACATTCCAGAACAAGCTTGCATCCTAGGGAGACACTGCATGTCAACAAAAGGAGTGTACCAGCAGGAACTGTCAGTACCCCAGGAAGGTCAGACTAGAAAACCCTCCCAGAATCTTATCCTAGAATACAAAAGGCCATGGCTCTCTGCACTCCCCTCATGGCCTGGCAGGAGACACTACTCACTGTGCCCATGAGTCCCTGGGGGTAGCATGGGATGTCTAAACCTACCTACCCCGGGGCCCAACTGTGCAAGGCCACCATAGAGTGAGGCTGGAAGAAGAAGGAGCCAACTTCCCGTGACATAGGGCAACTCAGCAGACAATGGGAAAAGCAAGGGCTGCTGACTCCCTCTCCCCAGGTCAATTCCAGATCTATCTCTTCCTCAGCATGTGACTTCAAGCAAATTGTTTAAGTTCCTACTTTCTTATCTGTAACATGGGGATAATGACAATCATTCTAGAAGCTTCCTGTTTGGATTGCACTGATATGCTCTTTCAGCAAGAGGAAGAAAAGCCCTATGTCACTATGGGACCTCCAAACAACCAAGAAAAAATAGGATAACACAGGATAAAAGTCAAAAATCTACAGTAATCAAGCAATCCAATGCAGAGACAAAGAGTGCCACTGACACCCAGAAACATCCCATCACGCATTCATCTGCCATCATGGGTTGGTGGTGCAGGTGACGTTTACTTGGGTGGGAGTAGGCAACGTCCAGTTTTCATGTTCCCCTGGCGAGTCTCAGAGGGTGGTACCAAATGGACATTTCATTCAATATAGCAATGACCTCACTTAAGAATCATCAATTGTTACAAGTGAAGCATTTAGAGAAATTACATCATTCAGAGATGATTATGGCTGAATAAAGGATTTCTTTTATGATGAAAGACAAAAATATTTTTGATGTTAGAAAAATCTTCCTCACACATATATACAGTAGAAAACTGCAAATGCTTCACAACATGAAAAGAATACCAAATGGGGAGGAATCAGGTCCTGTATATTTTCACCTTTCAGTTCCCCACACAAGAGGACCTCATTGTCAAAAAAAAAAAAAAAGGGGGAGCAAGAAAGAGACAAGACTTACAGATTTCAATCATATATTCAATCAACCTTGTTGGTTGGGATGTGGAATATTAGGAGGAGTGCTTTGTGACCTTGGGCCAGTGGATGCCTGAAATGAATGACCCAGATGAGTTTGTTGAGTTTCTTCCTTAACTAGTTTGATCTTTTTTTAACAGCATTTCTAATTTTTTAATTGTAGTATAATTTAGCATATTAATCATTTTTAAAGGTGCAGTTCAGTGGTATTAAGTACATAAGTACATTTATACTTTTGTGCAATCATCACCGCCATCCAGTTCCAGAATTCTTTTCACCTTGCAAAACTGAAACTCTATACTCATTAAACAATAATTTCCCATCCCCTCTCCCCTGCACCCATTAATCATGACAACAACTGTGAAGATGGCCGGGGGAAAAGAGCAATCAGTCTTTGCACACCCCATAGGAACACTCAAGGTCTGAGCACTTTCTCTACCAACATTAGCTCCCCGGTCTGGCTCTGCTATTAAATGATGATGTGACAAATGGGACATCATCAAAATAAAAAGCTTTTGTACAGCTAAAGAAAACAGTATCAAAATAAAAAGAGAACCAACTGTATGGGAAAACATATTTGCCAATGATACCTCAGACAAGGGTTTAATCTCCAAAATATATAAAGAACGTACACGACTCCACTCTAAGAAGACAAGTAACCCAATTAAAAAATGGGCAAAGGATTTGAACAGGCACTTCTCCAAGGAGGACATACAGAAGATCCAAAGACACATGAAACAATGTTCAATATCGCTAGCTATCAGAGAGATGCAGATTAAAACCACAATGAGATACCACTTCACACCAGTCAGAATGGCCATCATAAACAAAGCAACAAACAACAAGTGTTGGAGAGGTTGTGGAGAAAAGGGGACCCTAGTGCACTGTTGGTGGGACTGCAGACTGGTACAAACACTATGGAAAGCAGTATGGAACTTCCTCAGAAAACTAAAAATGGATCTGCCTTTTGACCCTGCAATTCCACTGCTGGGACTATATCCTAAGAACACTAAAACACCAATTGTTTGCACCCCAACACTTTGCACCCCAATGTTCATAGCTGCACAATTTACAATAGCTAGGTGCTGGAAGCAACCTAGATGCCCATCAGTAAATGAATGGATCAAAAAACTATGGTACATTTACACAATGGAATTCTATGCAGCAGAAAGAAAGAAAGAAGGAGCTCCTACCCTTTGCAACAGCATGGATGGAGCTGGAAAGCATTATGCTAAGCGAAACAAGCCAGGCAGTGAAAGACAAATACCATATGATCTCACCTTTAACAGGAACCTAAACAACCAAAACAAAGAAACAAGCAAAATATAACCAAAGACACTGAAATAGGGGACAGACTGACAGGGACCAGAGGGGAGAGAAGAGGGAATTTCAGGGGAGAATGGGAAGGGTTTACAGGAACAAATTTAAAGGGCACATGGGCAAAAGCTAGGGGGAGGGTGGTAATGAGAGGGAAGTGGGGAGGGTTGGGTGGGTGGGCTGGAATGGGAGTAAAAGGGAGAAAACTGTACTTGAACAATGATTAAAATAAAATTTTTAAAAAATTTTTGAAAATGATGTGACTTTCAACAAGTCACAAAACCTTTCTGGCTCCTTATTTTCCTTATCAACAATGTGGTAATGGTAATATGCACTCTATTTATTTCACAGAGTCAAAGTACCCAGGCTGGAAGTGGGAGGTTAATAGAATTTTGAGAAAGCCAATTACTGGTTTTCTGCTTGGGAATTTTCACTGGCAAATATCAGGGATACATGGAAACCATAAGTCACTCTTGAATATCCTCCATGCCATGTAAAAAGAGTAATATTTTGCAAATTTTGAGGCCCAAGTTTCACAAGGTCAGGTTCAGCCTATGCTTGTGCTGGAAGCTCCAGTACTTACCAGCTTGCCTTATTCTCTATTAAGAAAGCTTACCTGGAACCTGATACTAAATACTAAGTGCTGCAAAAACCTCCCCCACCCACTGTCTTCCTACCCATTCCCCACTACAACTTATTTACCCTACACTTCAGATCTTTGTTCTCTACTACACGGCCACACATCCTGAAGCACTGAAAGGAGACTGGACCTGTGCTGCTATATATGAATGAACTGTGGCCTACATGGTACAATCAAAGATAGAATCATCTGAAAAATTTTACACATAATGTTCTATTTCAAAGAGGCATTCTAACTTACAAATACAATCTAAACTATTTGTAGTTTAAACTTAATAAAAAGTAATTCATTTTCTTCAAAAGTTTTAACAAAACTATGAAAGGGGTACATTGAAATAGAAATCTGACTTTATTGGGTCAATGATCAATGAAATATACAAGTTTCCTACAGGATCCTGAAGAAGGAATCTAAAGGTGAAAATGTAAGGATTATTGGAAGAAAACACTTAAGACTTCCAAGTCCTAATTAAGTGCTGAGGATGCCAATTGATTTGCCCAGGCCACTGGCCAAAGACTTTATTCTCATAAACACTTTACCTACAACCACACATAAATTACACTACCACACCAAAACATATATGAGCTCTGACTCTGTGAGGTAGGTGGAGTGGATATAACTATTACCATTTTAAAGATGACCAAACTGAAACACCTAGGGGCCAAATGACTTGCCCAAAACTAGACAGTTAGCAGGAGGCAAAACTGGAATCAGACCTAGGCCTTCTGCCTCATTGTCAAACTCCATTACACATCTGTCTCTGGCTCGTTTGTATTTTCATAGAAAATTCCTGTAAAACCTGTTCAAAAAAGGAAAAGAAAAAAACAGGTACTCTTTTTAAAAGTTCAGGCTGGAGGAGATAAGCACAATATACATAGCTAGGTGAGTAAATGGGTAGGCAAGTAGGAAAAAACACATGTACATATATTCATAAACATTTGAGACAACTTAGATAACCAGCCACAATACACAAAGGGAAAATCAAGAATAAAATCAGAATCAAAATCAGTTGAACGGAGAAAATAAGTGGATGCCACCAATCACCAGGATGTGACAGATTTTGCCATTAGGAGCAAAATTTAGTCCTGAGTCCCCTGAAACAGTAGGGGATATACTTGTCACTGTTAGGTCAGTAGGATGTTCATTTGGAGAAAACAAACCATTCCCTGCCTTACATATTCTTAGAAAAAGGACTTTAGGTAACATGATAAAGTCTTCCACTGTACTATAAAATATCCAGGTTTGTTCTTCAAAATAACATTTCTATGTCAGCTGCCCTCTATAAAAGCTGAGGACATGACATTAAATCTTGATTTGTTGGAGGCTGTCCTGTGGGGAGCTAAGATAATGAGGTCCAGGTACATAGCTTTCAGATGATCTAACTCAGAGCTAAGGTGTATGTGGTCTTGTGCCCTGTTTTCTGTCTCTTAACATCTAATTCCCACAGACAGGAAGAGCTCTCAGTACATAGGTATCTGACACCCCATAAACATCCCAGCTGAAAAACTTCAGATGTACTAAAATCAGATACCGAGGAGTTTAAAGAGCAAGGCAGAAAAACAGGTGAAAATAAAGGGAGAGAATAACAAGGGCTGGAAATTGAAGATTCTAGATAAGACTATGTTTTTATAGTCCTTGTGAATTAATATAGACATTTTCCAAGTGCCAATTACATCAACTTCTTAAAGACTTTGATTCTTGTATCCATTTGGAAGTTTTTGCATTAATAGCACATTTAACTTCTGTGTCTCTGTTTAGTTGGTTTATCTTCCAAGGTGTCTAACAGTTATTGTCTATTCAAGGTTATTCTACTGAGCTCATTTCCATGCTTCAGCTGCCACCTGCCTGCTCACTCTGACATTTCTTCACTTAGTGGAAATAAATTTGCTTTTCAATTCCAGCTGAAATCCAGACCCATGGGTGTAGTCATTAAAAGAATTAATGAGGAAAGAAGATATGAATTGACTTGTGCTTGAATAAATGTATATTGAGTCCAACAAAGGTTTATTGAGCTCTATGTAGGCAAGAAACTGTGCTGGGTGTCAAGTTTTCAAGTGAATAAAGCATGTCCTACCCCCACAGTGAGCTTGAAATTTAAGAGAGAAGTGTGTGTTGTTGGTACAGAATCCTTAACAGGAAATCCAACCATTGAACAAACACATTATCACACTCTATGCTGTGTGTTATAATAGATGAATGGATGGAGTAGGGGACTAAAGAGTTTTTATTTGGATAGGTGATTTTTCAGAGAGACAGTGATTACCTACTTAACATCCATTCCACCACCCCAGTTGCTTGCTAACAGAATTCTGATTTTGTTCATGTATCCATCATAAGAGAAGGACTTACAGGAACAAATCCTGACTAGTTTAAACCTATCATGGTAATTCCATTTCTTTTGCCAGGATTGGTTTAGGCAAGGAAATGTGCTGAAATTCTGGCCAAGGAGATTTGAGAGGCAGTAAGCAGGAGGAAATCTAGGAAAGGCTTCCTAATTCTTAAAAAGAAATGCCTCTTTTCCTTTGGGTTTGATGACCTGGAACTGTCAGCCATCTTGTGATTGTGAGATATACTTGCCTAATGGCATTACGCAATTGATTACCTGGTACTTATATATGTGGGCATGGGTACTTATCTACAAAGCTGTGAGCTTCTTAAGAACATGCACTAGGTCTTACACATCACTTTTTTCATCCCACAGGATCTAGCATTGTATCTGGAACATAGAAGACACCATCTAAATGTCTTTGAATAAACCAATGTTTAGAAATTTTACTTACAACATTTGTTGTAATCATATTAGTATATATTATTTTACTACAAATTTAACAAACATATATTTCCAGTATATGAAAAATGTTCTGATTTGCAATTTTTCAAAATGCAACCCAAGCCTAATTATGATTTGTGCTATTTAATCTGGTAGCTCCTGTACACATGTGACTATTTAAATTAATTAAAATTAATTACAAATATAGTTCCTTGGTCATACTAGCTATATGAAGCTAGTAACTGCCATACTGAATAGCACAAATACAGAACATTTCCATCATCATAAAAAGGTCTATGGGACAGCATTGATCTAGAGCATGCACTGCCCATCTATGAATCTAGGCCAGTATTTGGCACTTAGTAGGCACTCAATAAATATTTGTTTAATTAATTAATTAATTTTATTGATCATTCTCAATATTATTAGAACAACCAAGATAAAATATGACAAGCCCTATGCTACCAGTGAAAGCAATAGAAGTAAATATTTAGCATATGGTAAAGCCAGTGCCCCACTGGTCTATAAAGATTCTGCTCTATATAGAAAGTCCCACAGATTACCTCACTGCCCAACTGCCTAAACACAAGGACTCACTCACTCACAAAATCAAGCCCAAGATGAACTGATGAACTCAGACTGCGCATCCATCACATCGCAGCCTCTGCTGGACAGGTTTGCTGTTTATAATATATTCCTTAATTTGAATCCATGGACTTGACTCTCCCAAAGGCAGCTGAGCCAATGTACTTTTCTGAGCTTATGTCCAAACTCCATTCTCCTTAATTTCATCAAGAAATTTCACTATGATTAGATATTTGAGATTATTCTTCAAGGCCCAAAGGGTTAAAATGACTTTCCTTGTCCTGCGGGAGCAAATACATGCAAGCATGAAAGCCAGCTCAGCCTTTTTTCAGTTTTGTGGCCTTGAGCAAATTGTTCAGCTTCTTCTGGTCTGTGTTTTTTTCATCTATACAACAAAATAACTGACAAAATTCTTTCAGAATTTGAGGGATCATTGTATATGAGCACACTTGGCTCTTCACTTCATGGGGCATGCCCGGCATTAATAGCTGGTCACCCGAAGCTGGCTCACAGAAAGTACTAGCAAATGTAGTCTTTTCCCTCCCCCTTCTCTGGCACAGAGTCTACCTGAAGTTCCTCATCATGCTCTCTCTCTCTTTTTTTAAGGAACTGTTACTTTTTTAATGATAAATTATGAACTTGAATCCACCAATCAAAAGAAGAAAAAATAACCTGAGTCTAAAGCGAAATCAGCCCCTGGCAACCAACAGTCTACTGACTGAGCAGAAACCTGGCCTGGAGCAACCCACAGTGAGCAGTGGCAATCTGTTGTTGTTAGCTCATCTTCAAATCTTCCACCATCTCGCCTTAGCAGTGGCTGGGCTCCCCCCACTAACTTGTCTCACTTCTGTTCTTTTCTTCCCTCTAGCACTAGACTCTCCCCACAGCATTCCCAAAAACCTTGGCTAAACTGATAATGATGCTTGTAAGGATAAAGTACCTAATAGGGATAAATTTAATACTGCAAATATGAGAACATGAGTCCCTACTTAATTCCATAGTAGGAGAATTTCAGACTTAAAATGAAGGTCTCACTGGACACAGCCCAAAGCTCATTGAGAGTCTTTGGAGAGGGGAGGAATTGTAGGTTTCCTGCCTAAGCGGTCCATACATGCTATAGCTGGTCCTAGTGACCAGGGCAGAGACAGAGCACAGATGTGTGGCCCCAGTTGTCTGACAGCTGCCATCACTAGGCAGAAGAACAAAGCCATGGAGCCTGACCACCTCTCCTCACCCTTCCCAAGTATACCTTCCCTCACCCTCCCATAACAAGCACCAGACCCCAGAAGAAGAAGCTCTACTAATGAGTGTCAAGCTGCAGACCACATTATCTGCAGCCCTGAGAACTGGAGAGGCAGAAGCATTTTTCCCTTAGTGGCAGGTGCCTGCTACAGCTAATCCCAGTGACAGAGTTGGAGATACAGAGGAGAGGCAGCTGAGGTCTGGCAGTCACCATTACTGAGAGGAGAACAAAGCCACAAATGCACCAGTCTGCCTCTCCCTCACCCGCCACCACCCATCAGTGGCTGCACTGCCAACAGCATCTGGTTGCAGGGGACTGCACTGGGATTCCCTGAGCTTGGAACCCTATCATCTGCCACATTCGCCCAAGAATGGTGGTGCCAGACCAAGGCAACCTGTTCACAGAAGAGATGCCTGTTGCCCCAGGGAATACAGGTCATTTTCCAATGCTGGGCAGAGATCCAAGAAACCAGTGCAGTGCAAGAAAAACCTGAAAAACAACCACCAAACAAAAATCCCAAAACCTTACACTTTAGTGCCACCTACTGGAAAATTTTTTAAAAAAAGACTTTTCAACCTACTAAATAGAGAAATATCATTCTTAAAAAAAAAATCTATCAAATATTATACAGAACCAAGGTAACAAGGTAGTTCAGAAACAACATTTTTAAATCTCCAGAAAATAAATGCAAAGACATGGAAATACATGATTTAAATGTCAGAATTTAAGATTGCAGTTCTGAAAAAACTCAATGAGATACAAGAAGACACAGATAGGCAGTTTAATGAACTAAGAAATAAAATTAATAAACAAAAGGAGTATTTTACCAAAGAATTTGAAACATTAAAAAAGAACCAAATAGAAATTCTGGAGCTGGAGAACTCAATAAAAGAGAAGAAGAATGAACTAGCAAGCTCAGGAAATAGAGATGACCAGGTAAAGGAAAGAATTAATGATATTGAAAATAGAAATCTAGAAATGACGCAGATGGAAGAAGAGAGAGATTTTGGAGTAAAAAAATAAAAGAACTCTACAAGAACTATTTGACTCCATTAGAAAAAGCAATATAAGAATAATGGGTATACCAGAAGAAGAGAAGGAGAAAGGAAGAGAGCCTATTCAAACAAGTAGTTGATGAGAACTTTCCAAACTCATTGAAAGAACTGGATCCTCAAATCTAAGAAGCAAACAGAACATCTAATTATCTAAATCCTAAAAACCTTCTCCAAGGCACATTATATGTCAAAAGTTAATGACAAAGAAAGAATTTCAAGGCAACTTAGGAAAAAAGACAATAACATATAAAGGAAACCCCATTGAATTATCATCAGATTTTTTCAGCAGAAATCCTACAACAGGAGAGATTGGAATCAAATATTCAAACTACTAACAGAGATAAATTATCAGCTAAGACTAATATATCCAGCAAAATTATCCTTTAGACATAAAAGAGAAATAAAGTATTTTCCTGACATACAAAAGCTAAGGGAATTTACTATCACAAGCCCTCCATTACAGGAAATACTGAAGGGGATTGTCCTGCTTGAAATAAAAATGAAAAGGTATAAAAAGACCAACAGAAGCAGGAAATTTCAATCTTTTTTCAGAAAAGGGTCTTACACACTGAAATATAGCATAAAGGTTAAAGAAAGTAAAAGCATTTTTAAAAAGAAAGTAGACATTAGCTACTGCAATTTGGGAATGAACTCACAGCACAAATAGGGATAATTTGTGACAACAAAAGCATATACTAAAGGTCTGAATTTGCAATGGGAGATGGAGGAATAATGCATTCAGAAGAAAAAGGACTACTGTATATATGAAAACTTCTCTTGCATAAATGTAATGGTAACCACAAAAAAATCATTCAGAACTGAGACACATAACATACAAAAGGATGAAACAGAGGGAAAATAATCATAGAATATCATGAAACTAAAACAAAAGACAAAAACATAAGGGAAAAGAAACAATGGAGACACAGAGCTACCAAAAACTAAAAGATACAATGGCTATAGGAAATCTTCATGCATCAATAATTACCTTCAATCTAAAGGGACAGCCCTGGCTGGTGTGTCTCAGTAGATTGATGACCAGCCAGTGAACCAAAGGGCCACTGGTTCGATTCCCAGTCAGGGCACATGCCTGGGTTGCAGGCCAGGTCCCCAGTAGGAGCCATGTGAGAGGCAACCACACATTGATATTTATCTCCCTCTCTTTCTCCCTCCCTTCCCCTCTCTAAGAATAAATAAGTAAAATCTTTAAAAATAGAAACTAAAACAACTTACTCACCAATAAAAAGAAACAGAATAGCAGATCAGATCAAAAAACAAAACCCAACCATATGCTGCCTTCGGGAGACAGATTTTCAGCTACAAGGACAAATATAGACTCAAGGTGAGAGGTTGGAAAATGGCCCAAACAAATGGCATCCAGAGAGAAACAGGTATAGTGATATTTATATCTGACAAAATATATTTTAAGATAAAAAAAGGTAAGGAGAGACAAAGGAAATTTTTAATGATAAAGGGTACATCTATGAAGAAAACATAACACATTAACATACATGCAGCAAATCAAGGAGCATCAAAATATATAAAGCAACTAATAACAGAGCTAAAGAGAGAAACCGACCAAAACACGAATAGAGTAGGAAACCTAAGTACACCCATTGATAGCTACAGATAGATCATCCAAACAAATAATCAATTAAAAAATATCAGTCTTAAATGACACATTAGACTAAATGGACACAATTGATATTTATAGAGCTTTTCATCCCAAAGCATAAAAATATACATTTTTCTCTAGTGCACATGGAACATTCTCAAAAATATACCATATGTTAGGACACAAAACTAACCTCAACAAATTTAAGATTAAAATCATACCAAGCATATTCTTCAAATATGTGCTCTTCTCTTATGCTCTTTTCAAAGCACAAGTCTTTGAAATTGGAAATCAACTGCAAAAGGTAAGTGGGGAAAACCACAAATATGTGGAGATTAAAGAACATGCTACCAAAAAATGACAGAGTCAAAAAGGAAATAAAAGCAAAGATCAAAATACAGATAGAAATAAGAATGACAATAAGACATCTTAAAATGTTTGCAGTACCTATCTCAATGAACAAAAAAAAATCCCAACTAAACAACCTAATATTAGATCTTAAAGAAGTAGAAAAAGAAGAACAAAAGCAGCCCAAAGTCAGCAAAAGGAAGGAAATAATAAAAATTAGAGCAGAATTAAATGAAACAGAACAAGGAGAGTTAAAAAAATTAATGCAACACAGAGCTAGTTCTTTGAAAAGATTAATAAAGTTGACAAACCTCTGGCTATACTCACTAAAGAAAAAAGAAAAAAGACTCAAATCAGAAACAAAAGAGGAGAATTACAACAGACACCACAGAAATACAAAGGATCATACAAAGGATCATAGTCTTTTTATGGAATACTATGCCACAAAATTCAATAACCTAGAAAAAATGGACAAGTTCTTAGACATGTAACCTCCCTAGACTGAATCATGAAAACTAGTATATCTAAATATACTGATTAACAGTAAGAAAATTGAAACAATCATCAAAAACCTCCCAAAAAATAGAAGTCCAGGACAAGCTGGCTTCACTGGTGAATTCTGTCAAATATTTAAAGAAGATTTAATACCTATTCTTCTCAAACTCTTCCAAAAAAAAAGTGAAGAAGAGGAAATACTTCCTAACACATTTTATGGGGTCCATATTATCTGGATACCAAAATGTGGCAAGGATAACACAAAAAAAGAAAACTACAGATCTATATTTCTGATGAATACAGACGCAAAAATTCTAAACAAAATACTAGCAAATTGAATACAACAATATATTAAAAAGATAATACATCACAATCAAGTAGGGGTCATTTCTGGCACACAAGGATGGTTTAACATATATAAATCAATTGATGTGATACACCACATTAACAAAATTAATGATAAAAATAAAATAGTCATATCAATAGATGAGCAAAAGCATTTCACAAGCTATAATATCCATTTGTGATTAAAACACTCAATAAAGTGGGTATAAAAGGAAAGTACCTCAACATAATAAAGTCCATATATGACAAATTCTCAGCTAATATACCTATCTCAATTGTGAAAACTGAAAGCTTTTCCTTTAAGATCAGGAACACGACAAGGATGCCCACTCTTACCACTGTTATGGAACACAGTACTGGAAGTCCTACCCAAAGTAATTAATTAATTAATTAGTTAGTTAATTAATAAAAGGCATCCAAATTCAACATGAAAAGTAAAATTGTCATTTTTTTGCAGATGACATTATTCTTTATGTAAAAAACCCTAAAACCAAAAACTCTTAGAAACAATAAATAAATACATTAAAGTTACAGAATACAAGATCAATGTACAAAAATCCATTGTATTCCTATACACAAACAATGAAATTTCAGAAAAATAAATGAAAGAAAAATTTCTTTTGTGATTGCAACAAAAAGAATAAACTACCTAGGCAACAAAGGAGGTAAAGGGCCTATGCACTGAAAACTTCAAGACATTATAGAAGACATTGAAGAAGACACAAAGAAATGGAGAGATATTCTGTGTTCATAGACTGGAAGAATCAAGATAGTTAAAATGGTCATGTTACCCAAAGCAATATATAAATTTAATGCAATCCCCATCAACATCCTAAAGGCATTTTGTAAAGAAATAGAGCCAAAAAGAGTCATCAGATTTTTATGGAATCACAAAAGTTCCCAAATAGCCAAAGGAATCCTGACAAAAAAGAACAAAGCTGGGGGTATAACACTCCCTGATATCAAATTATACTATGGAGCAACAATAATCAAAACAACATGGCATGTTTTGGTAGAGGTTTTTAAAACCTCTTCAATAAATGGTGCTGGGAAAATTGGAAAGCTACTTGGAAAAGAATGACCCTAGACTGCTATTTGTCACCATACATAAAATAATACCTCAAAATAGATCAAAGACCTAAATATAAGACCTAAAATAATAAATTATGTAAAAGAAAACATAGGTACTAAGCTTATGGACCTTGGTCTTAGAGAAAATTTTATGAATTTGACTTCAAAGGCAAGGGAAGTAAAAGCAAAAAATAAATAAATGGGACTATATCAAACTAAAAAGCTTCTGCACAGTAAAAGAAACCATCAACAAAACAAAGAGGCAACCAACCTAATGGGAGAACAATGCCTCTGATAAGGAGTTAACATTCAAAATACATAAAGAACTCATGCAACTCCACAACAAAATGCAAACAATCCAATTTAAAAAATGGCACAGAGAACCTGAACAGACTCTTTTTCCAAGAAGGCATACAAACAGCCATCAGATACATGAACACATGTTCAACTGCACCAGCTGTTAGGGAAATGCAAATCAAAACTACAATGAAACACCATGTCACATCTGTTGCAATGGCTCTTATCAACAAGATAAGCAATAACAAGTATTAGAGAGGTTGTGGAGAAAAGCAACCCTCATTCATTGCTAGTTGGAAAGGAAACTGATACAGCCACATTAAAAACAGTATGGATGCTCTTTAAAAAATTAAGAATAGAGCTACCATATGACCCAGCAACCCTCTTCTGGGGATCTACCAAAAAAAATGGAAAATATTTACTCATAAAAATATGTGCACCCTTATGTTCATTGCAGCATTATTCACAGTGGCCAAGACATGGAAACAACTTAAGTGTCCTTAAGTAGATGGTTAAATAAATAAGACATGGTACATACATACTATGTATTACTGGAATTACTACTCAGCCTCAAAAAAGATGAAATACTGCCATTTTCCACATCATGCTTAAATCTTGAGAATATTATGCTAAGCAAAGTAAGTCAGATGGAAAAAAACAAGAACTATATAATATCACTAATATGTGGGATATAAAACTGAAAGCAACAAATAAACAAACAAGAAAAACAAACAAACAAGAACTCAAATGCACAGCAGTATGATGTTTACCAGAGGGAAAAAGGGTTGGGGAAGGTAGTAAAGGGTAAAAGTAGTCAAATACAAGGACTGTCCTAAAAAATTCCACCCATTGTTAATATAGCGAGAACAGTTTGCACCACATCAATGTAACCTGGCAGCCAAAGAGAGTGGATTTGAATGTGCATGTGTGAACAATGACCACTTCACCATACTAGTCAGTGGGGATGGTAGTTGCTGTTGAGTGAGCATGTGTATTGTGCGGCCATTGCATTCACAATGACTGAACAAGAAGAGCAATGAATCTGCATCAAATTTTGTGTTAAGCTTGAACATTCCCATGTGAAAACTATTCAGATGATTCAGAAGGCCACAGATATGGGCAACTGAAGATTGGCAGCTTCATCATAACAACCTGCCCACTTATGCATCACATCTTGTGCAGTTTTTTGGTGAAATACAAAATCAGCCAAGTGACTCAGTCCTCCTACAGCCCAGATTTTGGCACCCTGTGACTTCTGGATTTTCCCAAAACTGAAGTCACCTTTGAAAGGGAAGAGATTTCAGACCACCAGTGAGATTCAGTAAAATATGATGGGGCAACTGGTGGTGAATGCAAGAACTGCGTGAGGTCCCAAGGTACCTACTTTAAAGGGACTGATGTGTCATTGTACAATGTTTCTTGTACGTTGTATCTTCTTCAATAAGTGTCTCTATTTTTCATGTTACATGGCTGGATACCTTCTGCACAGATCTCATATATAGTGACAGAATGAGATTTGACTTTAGGTGGTGAACACACAATACAATATACTGATAATGTATTATAGAATTATACATTTTAAACCTATTTAATTTTATTAAACAATGACACTCCAATAAATTAAATTTTCAAAAAGTGAAACTAAACAAATAAATTTAAAATAAAATAAAGGTCTCTGCTGATAAAGAAGGCCAATAATAAAGTGCTTCTTTAATCTCCTAATAATACATTTAGCCCTGGTTGGTGTAGCTCAGTGGATTGAGTGCGGCTGTGAACCAAAGCATCGCAGGTTCGATTCCCAGTCAGGGCACATGCCTGGGTTGCAGGCCATGGCCCCCAGCAACCGCACATTGGTGTTTCTCTCTCTCTCTCTCCCTCTCTCTCTCTCTCTCTCTCTCTCTCTCTCTCTCTCTCTCTCTCTCTTTCTCCCTCCCTTCCCTCTCTAAAAATAAAAATAAATAAAACCTTTAAAAAAAAACTTTAAAAAATACATTTAAAACATATGCTCTCTGGGGCAATATAAGAATGTGAGTAAACTGAATTCACTCTTGAGAAAACCACACAGCTATAGAACTAATGGTTCATGCAGCACAGTATGCTATTACCAGTCACAAAATTCAGCAATGTCATCCTTTATTTAGCCTTCTTGAATGTATTTATAGTAATACACGCTATAAAATATTATTTTATTAAGTATATTTAAACATTTTTCTTAGCACATAAAACACTTTCAGGCCTCTAGATTGAGCATTAATCAAATTTAAGCTTTTCAGGATTTTATGAATTTGATAATATCACCCTCTTCCACTTTTGTCATTTCACATTGAAAAAGTCTTAATGGTGGGCCAAGGTAGAGGCATATGTAGATACACTTTGCCTCCTCACACAACCAAAAAAAGGACAACAACTAATTATTTTAGCATACAAAAAATAACCAGACTGCCAGAAAATCAAACTGTATGGTAGTCCAACAACCAAGGAGTTAAAGAAGAATTTATCCGGACTGGTAGGAGGGGTAGTGATGGGCAGCCAGGTGGAGAGGACTCACAGCAAAGTGGCAGCTGGCGGAGCTGGCAGTCCCATATAGGCATGCAGATAAGCCAGGAGGAACAACTGGGGACCAAGAGAGACCACACAACCCAGGGTTCCAGCATGGGGAAATAAAGCCTCAAACACTCTGACTGAAACAACCTGAGGCAGTTGAGGCAGCTAGAGAAACTCTCAGCCTCACATTGAGAGATTGTTGGAGAGACCCACAGGTCCTAGAATGTACACAAACCCACCTACCTGGGAATCAGCACCAGAAGGGCCCAATTTGCTTGTGGGTAACAGGGGAAGTGACTGAAAGCCAGCCAAGGGCTGAGAAAAAGGCATTGTTCCCTCTCAGACCCCTCCCCCACATACAGCACCACAATGCAGCAAAGTGGGTTGCCCTGCCTTGGTAAATACCTAAGGCTCCACCCCTTATGTAACAGGTGAGCTGAGACAAAAAAAAAATATATGGCCCAAATGAAAAAACAGATCAAAGCTCCAAAAAATAGAAGTAAGTGATAAAGAGATAGCCAAAGTATCAGATGCAGAATTCAAAACACTGGTAATCAGGATGCTTACAGAAATGGTTGAGTATGGTCACAAAATAGAAGAAAAGGTGAAGGCTATGCAAATTGAAATAAAGGAAATATACAGGGAACCAACAGTGAAGGGAAGGAAACCAGGACTCAAATCAATGATGTGGAGCAGAAGGAAGAAAGAAACATTCAGCCATAACAGAATGAAGAAAAAGAATTTAAAAAAATGAGGACAGGCTTAGGAACCTCTGGAACAACTTCAAACGTTCCAACATCCAAATCATAGGGGTGCCAGAAAAAGGAGAGAAACAGAAAGAAATTGAAAACATATTTTACAAAATAATGAAGAAGAACTTCCCTAATCTGGCAAAGGAAATAGACTTCCAGGAAGTCAGGAAGCTCAGAGAGTCCCAAAGAAGTTGCACCCAAGGAAGCACACACCAAGGCACATCATCATTACATTACCCAAGATTAAAGAGAAGGAGAGGATCTTAAAAGCAGCAAGAGAAAAGGAGACAGTTACCTACAAAGGAGTTCCCATGACACTATCAGCTGATTTCTCAAAAGAAACCTTGCAGGTGATAAGGGACTGGAAAGAGGTATTCAAAGTCATGAAAGGCAAGTACCTACTACATCCAAGATTCCTCTGCTCAGCAAAGCTATCATTTAGAATGGGAGGGCAGATAAAGTGCTTCCCAGATAATGTCAAGTTAAAGGAATTCATCATCACCAAGCCCTTATTATATGAAATGTTAAAGGGAGTTAATCTAAGAAAAAGAAGATGATAAAAAATATGAACAGTAAAATGACAACAAACTCAAAACTATCAAAAACTGAACCTAGCACAGAAACACAAACTAAGCAAACAACTAGAACAGGAACAGAATCACAGAAATGGACATCACATGGAGGGTTATCAGTGGAGTGGGGGAAGAGGAGAATGGGGTAAAAGGTACAGGGACTAAGAAGCATACAAGAAGGTAGGTACAAATAGAAGCAGGAGGTTAGGAAGAGTATGGGAAATGAAGAAGCCAAGGAACTTATATGCATGATCCATGGACATGAACTAAGTGTGAGGAGGGAAATTCTGGTACCAGATGGAGGGGAATAAAAGGGAGAAAAAAATGAGACAACTGTAATAGCATAATCAATAAAATACATATTTTTTAAAGTCTTAATGGTATTTATTATTTGCTCATATCTGGGTCTTTGCCCATCAAAAAGTCCAAAATACATCCTAAATATTGGACCTCTTGAATATGTTAAAGCATTTTTAATATTTTTAAGATGAATCAGCTTTTGATTTTTCTTTTCACTTCAGGGATTGTTTCACCATTGACCACATCCTTTCTTCATGTTAGTGTAGCAAACATTTAACTTGAGTGCATTTGCATAATATGGAGCAGGCTTATAAGAAACAGAAATACTTAATCATTTCTGGAAAGTTCCTAGTTGTTTTTTTTTATATACTTATCTATTGATGCTTAACTTGATTAAGCCCTAGTGTTTCCAGGCTTAAAGAGATCTTGCTTTGAGTAATCTCCCTGAACACAACAGTTTCAAAAGCTTCTGGAATGCTTCTGAGGTGAGGACAGCTGTGCATTACATCAGCTGCAGGCAAACTCTTTATCATAGTCCAGGCAAATTATTTTGATTGATCAGTTTCAGCTCTTCCCTGAGATTAGAAACCAAAAAAATCACCATGCTTTGCCTTTTATTACTGTCACATTTGTAAGAATTCTTTGCTTTGCTCCTGTAAATACCTCTGTCCCACCAAAGTGAGAAATCATAGTGGTACTCTGCTTCCCTAGGCCGAGCACATGCATCTTCACACTTTAGTAACAGTGACCATTTTCCTGCCAATTAAGAAAGTGTTTTCCAATAAAAAACACACACATAAAAGTAAACATGGGCACTAAACCTGTGGACATTCATCTCAGAGAGGTTTTTGAGAACATGACCACAAAGAAAAAGTAAATAAAATAAATGTTAAATGAATAGCACTACATCAAACTAAAAAGCTTCTGCACAGCAAAAGAAATCATCGACAAAACAAAAAAACAACCAATTGAATGGATATTAGGTGCTAATATCCAAAAGATATCAAGAACTTAAAATAAAATAAACAATAAAATAAGCAATCCAATAAAAATGGGCAAAGGACTTAAATAGACACATCACCAACAAGTACATGAAAAGATCACCAGTTATAAGGGAAATGCAAAAACCACAATGAGTTACCACCTCACACCTGTTAGAATGGCTATTATCAATACTACAGGAAATAATATACATTGGAGAAGATGTGGAGAAAAGTGACCCCTTGCACAGCACTGGTGGAAATGAGAATTGGTGCAGCTAGTATAGGAAACAGTATGGAGGTTTCGCAAAAAAAAATTAAGAATACAGCTACAGTATGACCTAGGAATCCCTCTCTGAGTATCTATCCAAAAAATTATAAAACACTTATTCATAAGATATACATACCACTATATTCATTGCAGAATTATTCATAATATACAAGATATGGAAACAACCTGTCATTCGACAATGGTTGGCTAAAAAAGATGTGGTACATATATACAATGGAATACTATTGAGCCATAAAAAGATGAAATATGGTGTCACATGGGTACTAGACTTATTGAGGTGATTACTGTAAGTTATTTAAATGCCTAATCACTATGTTGTACACCTGAAACTAATATGTCAACTATAATTGAAAAATAATTTTTTCAAAAATGAAGTAATGTCATTTGTGACAATATGGATGGATCATGAAAGTGTCATGCTAAGTGAAATAAGTCAGATGCAAAAGGACAAGAACCATTCGAGTTCACTCATATATGGGATATAAAACAAAAAGCAAGAAATAAACAAATAAGCAAACTCATAGATACAACAAAATGCCATTGCAGTGTATTTGACCCCCTATACTCTCTTTGTCCTCTCCTTTACCTCCCTTCCCTTCTGGTAACAACCATTCTGGGAATGAACCCACAATTGAGTATACAGATGTTGTATTATAATGTTGTACACCTGAAATTTATATAATGTTTCTAACCAAAGTTATCCCAATAAATTTATTTTTAAAAAAAAAACAGAAACCATACAGTACATATCATTTTTTTAAGGAAAAAAGATTGGAAGGGGATGTGGGGGAGGGCAAAATGAGTAAAGCAGATCAATTATATGGTGATGGATGGAAACTGGAAGTTTGGTGGTGAGTACACTATAATGTATACAGATATTGAATTGTAATTGTTGTACACCTGAGACTCACATAGTGTTAGTAACCAATATTACCTTGGAAGGAAGTAAGGAAAGAAGGAAGGGAGGGAGGGAGAATGAGAGGGAGGAAAGGAAGAGAATTTCTCTTAACTACCCCAGCATTCAACAACAAACATTTATGGAATACTTTCTATATGTTAAACACTGCCAAATCCTGGTATATGAGATCTGTGCAGAAGGCATCCAGCCATGTAATGTGAAAAATAGAGACATTTATTGAAGAAGATACAACATACAAGAAACATTATAAATAGGGCAATGACATCTCAGTCCCCTTCAAAGTAAACACCTTGGCACCTCACACAGCTCTCCCCATCGCCATCAGCTGCCCCATTGTATTTTACTGAATTTCATCAATGGTCTGAAATCTCTTCCCTTTCAAAGGTGACTTCAGTTTTGGGAAAATCCAGAAGTCACAGGGCACCCAATCTGAGCTATAGGGGGACTGAGTCACCTGGGTGATTTGATATTTCACCAAAAAACTCTGCACAAGACATGATTCATAAGTGAACGTATTGTCATGATGAAGCTGCCAATCACCAGTTGCGCATAACTGCTGCCTTCTGAATCATCCAAATAGTTTCTGCAGAGGAATGTTCAAGCTTAATGCGAAATTTCCCTCAGAATCATTGCTCTTCTTGCTCAGTCATTTTGAATGTGGTGGCCACACAGTACATGTGGTCATTCAATGGCATCTACCACCCCCACTGACTTGTACAGTGAAGTTGTCATTGCTCATGCATGTGCATTCCAGTCCTCTCTCCTTGGCTGCCACATTACATCAATGTGGTACAAACTGTTCTTGTTATATTAACAGTGGCTAGACTTTTTCCAGATAGATCTCATATGTGTTTAGTCAAAGCAAGTGCTAGAATAAGACATACAAACAAATGATTATGGTAGTACATGGGTGCAATGACCAAAGAAGGGGCCAAGTGCCCCACAGCAGGGACACAAAACAGACAGCAACTACTCTGTCCTAACAACTTAGGGAGAACTGCAAAGAGATGGTGACCTTTGAGAAGGACCTCAAAGACCAATAGTAACTCCCCAGACAGAAAAGAAGGCATGGGACATTCTGACAAAAAGTGTCATTCACTGATTTAGACAGGTAATTACCAGCAAGTGTTCTGTATTTCAATATCACCCAACAGTCTCTGTACAGCCCCACCAAAAAGAAAGAAGAAAGAAAGAAGAAAGAAAGAAAGAAAGAAAGAAAGAAAGAAAGAAAGAAAGAAAGAAAGGAAGGAAGGAAGGAAGGAAGGAAGGAAGGAAGGAAGGAAGGAAGGAAGGAAGGAAGGAAGGAAGGAAGGAAGGAAGAAAGAAAGAAAGAAAGAAAGAAAGAAAGAAAGAAAGAAAGAAAGAAAGAAAGAAAGAAAGAAAGAAAGAAAGAAAGAAAGAAAGAAAGAAAGAAAGAAAGAAAGAAAGAAAGAAAGGAAGAAAGGGAGGGAGGGAGGGAGAGAGGGAGGAAGGATCTAGCAGTCCTTCCAGAAAGCTCTCTCCAGCAGAATTGTCTATAGAAATTCTCTGCTGAGTTACAAAATATAGATGTAGACACACAAGTCAGTTTCATTTTGGACATGTTAAGTATGAAATGTCTGCAGGGCCTGAAGGTGGAAACATCTAGCAAGAAGTTTAAAACTGGAGTCCAGAGCTCAGGAAAAATGGCAAAACAAGCATTAAGACTCCATGGTGGAAGCCACAGTTTGAACTCAGTCCAGGAGTGTGTGTGATAGAAGAGAAAAGGCCAAGGACAGAGGAGCAGACAGGAGAAATGGAGGCAACTCAAGGCAGTAATTATAGAAGTGGGAGCATTGTTCTTTCTGAAGAAACTCTATAGGTAAAAGTAGAGAGATATTCAAGAAGTCTCTTCAATAGATCAAAGAACAAAATTCCTTCCTCTCCCATGCCACCAAGGGACTGCTGCTTCATTGCTTTTCCATTTGGAAAGAGAAGTGACCCTTTCCTGCTTTCCATATCCTGAATTTTATCTTTTATTTTATATTCACTCTAACTCCCTCAACTGCTTTTTCTTTTACATTGTAAGATCTTTATAAATGAACTCAAAATAACTTGTAGAATGAGAAAGCTTATAAACAGAAATAAAGATCCAAAATATTACTTGATGGCATGTCTAAATTATTTTTCACTAAAGAAGAAACCTTCTATTTCTAAATGAATAAGTATTTCAATGTTTTTGGAACTTAGGCATTTATTTACAACATAACAGCATCTTCTCCAACAAAAGTTGGATCTCAGGCCATCTGAAAACATAGCAGCCAATCCCAAGGCACAAAACTCTTCTCTGTGGAGCTATTGTCTTCTTCATCCAAATTTCTGGAATGTTGTTGATGAAGATTGTCCAGGAGGTGAGCTACATAAGCAGGAATTTTAGCCAGAGTGATAAGAGAGGGGTGGCCACATTTTCCTTCACACACACTACTTGTGTTTGTTGTAACCTGTCATCATGGATAGGAAGTGAGGCCTGGGCTCCCCAGGGACACAAACAAGGTGGGCTAAGGAACTGTACCAGGATCCAGGGGTGAGGCAGAGCAAGGAGAACAGCACAGGGCACAGGGGTCATGAGAATTAAGCTTGTCCCCTTGATTCTGTGCTACCCACACATCCCTTATAGCCCAAATAACAATAGTCCAGCCACCATTGCACCCAACTGCAGGAAATGCCATCTTTCACCAAGTTTCCTCCCAAATAGCTTTGGGAAGTCCCAGGGAAGGTTTACATAGTCCACCAACCCAGGCTTCTGTCATGGGCCAGCTGTCTTGTCTCTAGGAGGATTTGCAGGCCAACTCCTGACATACCACAGAACTCTTCCAGCTACACCACACTTTCCGTACCCCTCCCCTCAGCACAGATGCAAGGTCCTCTTTCAGTTTCCCCTACTCTAAGATCCGGCTGTAACTTCTACAAAAATGTAATGAACACTTGGTAATAACAAAGAAGAATTACAAAATGGAAAAGAAAAATCTTGAAAGTAAAATCCACATACAACTATATATAGAGTCCTTGGGCCCAGAGTCCGTGTCTTCCAGACATGTCAGCTTACCTGGGACGGACTGTCCAGTTATCACTAGATGTGTCCTGAACTGATCATTATCAACTTGTTCTTTTCTTTCTTTGAGTGTTTCAAAGACAGAGATGAACTACATGGTTAATCCAATCACTAACCCATTCAGAAGTGCTTTTATCATAGTGACTCTCCCCAGAGCACCGGGTCTCTGCTTCCCCAAAGATCAAGAAGAGGGGAAAGATGTACCCTGTCCTAAACCAGCTTTACGGTCAGTGTAATAACATGTAAAATGCAATGCTGTCAGCCTATGCTACAAGACTGGTAAGTTCAAAAGGTCTTTTTAGAGAACAAGGTCATAAATGCACATTTTTCTTCCCTTAATAAGGCTCTAATAATATCAGATTATTGACAAATCAGAATAACCACTTACCAACTATTGGGCAAAATCCAAGCTGTTCACTTGAAGTCCCAAGCCAAGAGCCAACAAAGCCACTCTCACCAGATCTATCTTCCCCCTTGCCCCACACTGGGCAAGAAAGAAAGAAGGGGGTCAGCCAAGACCTCCCTCAGGGCCCATACCACTGAGATGCCAGCTGGCAGAGTATCACACAACTCTATGTGCCCTGTTACCACATTTAACTCAAGGGCACAGACCCTTACCCACTGTGTGTGGGAGACAAAGTTGTCTGTGTGTAGGGCAGTAATGCACCTGGTTCTGGCCCAGATCTGACAAGGCTTAGCTTGGTCACAGACAAGAGATGAATAGAACACCAGGAAAGTGTTCTTTGCCTCCATATGGCAGCAGGGTACCTTCTGAGGAACTATAGGACAGAACCAAAAGAACTTTTGAAGTCTTTTTCCCTCAAAGATGCAATTGCAAAAATTAATTCAGTCTTCCATCTAGAAAAACAGAAAAACTGCTGGAAGTTTAAACATACTAGTTTCTGTGTGCCCCAGATTCCAGCCATCAAGGCTTCCATAGCCCCACACACTCACAGCCCCTCACAGGTCCATCTGCTAGTTGTCAGTCACTGCTACTCTCTTGTTCACCACCCAGGAGAGGAATGTGCTCATAGAGGGGCCCACACTGACTAAACTCACCTAGGACACAGCACCTGCAATACAATGGTTCTGATCTAAGCCAGTGCCTTTGGAACCAGGAAAAAGTGGATTTGGTTCTCTGGGCTCTTGACTGATTTATTACATGACTTCAAGTCTGCGTCTCACTATATCCATCTGCTCCTCCTACTCTGGAACCTTAAAATTAAAGGGAAACCTGAAAGGCACTCAGTATTGAGCTATGGCATTTTCACATCCATCAAAGAAGAGCCTGTTAACCAAGAGGGTACTCTAAAGCTTCTATCACACAGCAACCCATCCATCCACCTCAACAAAAGCCTAGTGTTGACTTCAAGTCATAGTTTCAGAAGTGCTTGTCCCATTGGCTTCTGTTGTGCATCATCAAAAGGAATTCTAGATCTTGAGAAAAGGCTGCCTTTGTTCTTGTAAATTTCCAGTTTTATAACTTACCAGGGACCCACTGACCCCAAACAAAACTGCCATATCCTGTCATTGGTTTGCTATTTACACCATGAAAACCAAAGTCAGCAGAATGCACCAGTCCAAGGAGCCTCACAGACGATTGAGCAGGAAGGGTACAAGGGAATGGGAATTGAAGCTGTGTGGCAAAGAAAACGCACAGAGGACAAATCTGAGAGGAAACAGGCAACAGTTTTCCTGATGGAATGAGAGGTGATTATTCTCAAAGTGGTCTTTGCTGTTCTCATATTGTTTCCACAATAAAATCAGAAATGGGGTGGGAGGAGCTCATTGCACTTCAGCTGGACAGCTTGCATTATAGCCCTGGCTTCACTTCTGTGGTTTTTAGGATAAATCACTGAACTTCTTGGCACCAGATTTCCTCATCTGTGAAATAGGGATAGTGGTACACACTATTGTTTTTGACCCGCCAACCTCCATAACTCTTCTTTAGTAAGAGCATCCCAAATTCATTTTGGGGAATAGCCTCCCTCCACTCTGGCCCCACTGAGCCCTCTCCAGTGACCATATTGGCAGGACTCTGTTAGGGAAAGCAAGGTGGGTTGCTGACCCAGGATGGGCCTGTTAGACCCTCTCCCAACCCCTCAACTCCTAAGCATAAGGGCCCCAAAAATGGACACTGTGAACCAATTCATCTCCACCTGGTTCTTTAGCTGTTCCTTCAAATATGTGATACTTCTCTATGCTCCCCATAAATTTACTTCATGCTGAAATTAACCAAAATTGGTTCCTGTTGCTCGCCACCAAAGACTTCTAATTATATTGCATTTGATAATTGCCCTGGAAAATTCATAGATTATTCTGAGAACCAAATAGACTGTGGGTGTGAAAACATTTTACTAACCATAAAGCTCTGTATTGGATTTTGGCCTTGGTACAATGTAGAGTCAAACTCTCAGTGTGTGCACACTGGCAACACAAGTCCTGGGTACTGTGAAATTTCTGTCATGTTGGTAAAGTGGAATTTGGGAAACATTGTGCCAAGGAGACTCCCTTCAGGATGAGAACACTGTGTACCTGGCCAGGGAGGGTCAGTGTGTGCCCACTCCATGCAGGCAAGACTACAGGCTTCAAGAGCTAGATTTATAGCATACAAATTAGTTGGGATAAATTCTCCCTGCCTTCAGAGACCAACTATATAAACAAGGGAAGGAAATAATGTCAGCATGAGCTTTACAACCTAAAGCACCAGACATGGGCAGTATGATGCTAGAGATATAATTACTTTCATTGAGATGCTTTTTAAAATGCTCAGCAGTTTTGATGCTGATAATTGAGCCTGTTGCTTTTTTGGTTTTCCTTTGTAGCTCTTTCCATTCATGACATATGTACCCAGAATGCTAGGTTTGTTCTTTTAAAAGAAAGGGCTTGAGGTGAGAGTTCTGGGTGGGCCTAAAGCTAGCTTAAAACCAGCTGAAGGACTTTAATATATCATGTCAAAAGGAACATGCTTGTCCCAGGGGTTTCTGTTGAACAGCATAGAGAAGAATTTTAAATCTTAAGTGAAGGGCTACCTTGAGTGGACAGAAATAAGCCATCCTTGCCTCTTTAAGTCATTCCTGTATAGGAGAGACTTGCTGGAGAGGCATTGCCCTCTTCGGTTTGGTGTCTAGTGTGTGCAGAGTACCACACAACAGTTCCTGCTGACCAGCAGAACACAGACTGGAGAGAGAGGAGCCCTATGCAAAAAGGGCTTTAATCAAAGGTAGAGAAATGAAGTGTCCTAGGAGAGGCCGAGACACAGTTTTCTAGACATTTCAAAGAATGTGACAAAGGAGAAGACTGAGATGGGCGTTGCCTCCATGAGCAGAGCCCTATGGGTTGGTAGGACATGTTGAGATTGTGGGGATTGGGGAAGGGAATTTCAGCTGAGAGGAAAGTGTATAGAAGGGTGTGGCAGCTAAAAATATGAGGCTGGATTTAAGTGTGATAACGAGCAATAATAAGCAATAAAAAACAAGTTTCAAGCCCAGTTCTCTGTAGCAGCACTTCCTTAAACCAGACAGAAATCAACTGATACATCATTTTTGAGAGCCTGACATGTATATGCAGCACTGTGAAGTCTACAAAGGACAGAGGCACCTCAGGGATGACCTCTGACTTCCTGAGCCCTAGGTTCTAGCTAAGGAAGCAGGGCCAACATCTGCAGTACGTGAAGAAAAGGCCCCTCCAGCCCACTACCCATCCTCTGTGTACACAGCCTTCAGCAGCACCATCACCTGACTAGGGAGGGTCAGTGTGTGCCCACACTGAATGTTCCTAAGACTATCCTAAGAAAACATCCTGCTCACAAGCCAGACTTTCAGCTGCACCCACTGTTTTCTTCCTCTCCTCTCACGTTCTTCATGTCAGTGCCCCTGACCCTGAAAATAGGGACAGCTCTGCTTACTGTGCCCAAGAGAGCACATAGATACCCTTGTCCAAACGCCGTCCCCTAATACTCAAAGTCACCAATCCTTAGGGTGCCGGAGGAGTATAGAGATCAGACAGATATGGGAGACCCATTGTCACAACAGCCCTGTGCCCCTCATATCAAAAAATCCTCCCTGAAAAGAGCTTCTTTAGCTCTTTTCCCCTTCTCTTCTAGCCCCAAATTCACCCTCCATAAATAAGCCAGCCCAGCCTAGCCCAGAGAACAGATGCAACTGAAATTATGCCCTTCTTTACTGTTATCTCTTATCCTCACTCTCCGCCCCAGCATCAAAACAAAACAAACATCACACTTTCTTTAGCTAAACACAAAGGCACCATGCACATTCTCATAGTGATGTGTTCAGACAGATCACTACATCATTAACCTGCAAGTAGTCAAGATTGCAATTCCAAGTCAATCAAGCTATAATACAAAGGATGGATGGATAGATGACAGATAGATAGATAGATATTGTACATAAAAGAATAACTAAATATGTAAGGTAGAATAAGACAACTCCCAAAATATAAGTGGGTGGGTGGGTGGATGGATGGATGAATAGGTGAATGGATTGATAAATGGTTAGATGGAAGAATGCATGCCTGCTTGGGTGGATGCATGAATGTATAGGAGGGATAGACATGAGAACAACACGGGCAAAAGACAGTTTTTGTATGCATCAAAAAAGAGCTTTGTTCACTCCCCTTGACACTTTTCCAAAACTGTTTATCTATTTAACATTCCTTGGAAAGTCAGATGTAACAAAATGCATAAAATTGTAATTATCAGAAACTGTAGGTGCTCCGGAACATGGCGGCTCCCATGCTGGTCCCGGGCCGGGCTCTGCTGCGGGCGGCCGCTGAGCGGCTGGTGCAAGGAGGAATCCGGGTGCTGCTGCGGCTGCCACTTGAAGGACCCCCGGCCCAGAGCGCAACTTCAGCCTCTCTCACTGTCGGAGCACGGTTATCATGGAGCGCTGGTGGAAGGTGCCGCTGGCCAGGGAGGGACAGAAACCGCGCTTGCACCGGCGACACCGCGTCTACAAGCTGGTAGAGGACACGAAACACCGGCCCAATGAGAACCTAGAGCTCATCCTCATGCAGTCAGTAGAGGAGCTTGGAGTCCGGGATGACGTGGTTTCGGTGAAGAAATCTGTGGGCCGTAATCAACTGCTTCCTCAAGGACTGGCGGTATATGCATCTCCTGAAAACAAGAAGTTATTTGAAGAAGAGAAATTGCAAAGACAAGAAGGAAAATTAGAAAAGATCCAGACTAAAGCAGGTGAGGCGACAGTGAAATTTCTGAGAAGCTGTCACCTGGAGGTGGGGATGAAGAACAATGTCAAATGGGAGCTAAACCCTGAAATAGTTGCCCGCCACTTTCTCAAAAATCTGGGTGTTGTGGTAGCCCCACATGCATTAAAGTTACCAGAAGAGCCCATCACACGGTGGGGCGAGTATTGGTGTGAGGTGACGGTAAATGGCCTTGACACTGTAAGGGTACCCATGTCTGTGGTGAACTTTGAGAGGCCCAAGACCAAAAGATATAAGCACTGGTTAGCCCAGCAAGCTGCCAACAGAATGACCTCTACCAGCTCCCAGACAATCTGAACCTACCTGTTCTCCCTCAAAAGCAGCAAAGCAGAATCTGAGGCACAGTGGAGCAAAGATGGGCCAGCTCTGGCCGAATAATTGAATTCTAGAGAGCATGTGGGGACATTGGACAAAACTGTATATTCATGTTGAATTCATCATCTTGCCATCTTCGTCTTCTACTTTTATCATATCTAGCCTTGTTGGGGTAATCCTGCTCAAGAAGTACCAAGCTATAGATTCAATAAGCCGAATATTAATAGACTAAAACACTCCCGATCCTATTTCCTCTTCCTCCATTGAAATTCATTGGAACAAATGGAAGAGCTAGCTATTATCTTTAGTACTTGACTCATCCTTATCATCGAAAGTGAACGAACATTTATGTCTCAAGAAGAAATAAAGAGGTTGTATTCTTTTTAGGTGTTCTTTCTACTGTGCTTCAGTAGACTGGGGACAGGATATCCACATGGGATGTCCTCTTGAGCCACCAAGGTTTGCTACTAAAAAGGAAGACTAGGATACATTTGCAGGCTACAGTTGCTATGGGCAAGTTGCTCATGAGCTGTAATGTCTTTGGCCTTAAAACTTGCTCTCATTAGGTATATTGATATAAGTCATCAATATAAATATGCATAATGGCCCTGGCTGGTGTGGCTCAGTGGATTGTGTGCCAGCCTGTGAACTGAAGGATTGCTGGTTCGGTTCCCTGTTAGGGCAGTGCCTGGGTTTTGGGCTGGGTCCCTAGTTGGGAGCACGTAAGAGGCAACTGATTGATGTTTCTCTCCCTCTCTCCCTTCCCCTCTCTCTAACAATAAATAAATAATTTTTTTAAAAAGTGGAAGGAAAAAAAAGAAACTGTAATCACCATGTAAGGGAGGAATGTAAATAAGAGACAAGGAACAGACAAGTGTAAGGAGCAGGAACTGGAGAACCTATATGCAGTGATTACTTGGGCAAGAGAAAATGTCACAAAAAGCATCCTCCTTCCCCATTTCCAGATGAAACTGAGACACAAGGCATCCAACTGAGGTACTCCATGTGTTGGTGCCAGATAATGCCATGCAGAGCTGGTCATCTCCTGGCTATCAGACTCTGCTGATGCTTGCTGGGGCTCCACATGGCAGGAGGCAGCTAGCAAGGACCTTTAAAGAACACATGGGAGACGTGTGCAGCCTCATGCTGGTGCTTTCTAAAATGGAAATTCCAGATACAAACACCACTGGCTTTCAATGTGTTTGTGGTGCCTTTGCCTATCTGGGTAGAATATGGGAGACTCTGTGTCACCTACCTCAGTACGGACACTTTGAGCTTTGGAAGGTGTGCAGTGGATCTCAGGATTCCCTAAAATAGTCTAGATTTTGTCCTGAAAGGAACATTGAAGGTAACATAGTTCAACACTGTTATTATAGAAATGAGAAAACTGGTGCTGAAAAACTGATATGATTTATTGAATACTCACATTCTGTTGGCCCTGGGGATTGCAAAGTAGGCAGTGCATTTGGCAATAAAGAAGTAAGAATGTGTATGAAATTCTAATTTATGAATTCTTTTGAAGCTGCAGATGGGAAGAAAATGCAAGAGGGCTGTTTATCAAGTGCTGCTGCCCATGGCAACACAACAGTGTCTCTTGACTAATGAGGACTTTGGAGGAAGTTATCCATTTACTCTAACACATAGGTCATGTTCTGCCTTTAGTCTTCAGGCACAATTCTCTTTTGATTTTGCTACAAGGCCAGATGGCAGGATGTGGCTGGAGAAAGATTAAAATACAATTTTTACTCAAGGACAAAGAAGTTGTGAGCCTCTAAAAGCCCTCTCATTAAGGCCTTCTCTCTATCCCACCCCTATCATAAGTTACCTCCGATTATTTCAGTGTGTTTAGTACACACTCTGAAGTGCCAACAAAGCCCTGGGACAACTGTCTCGGGCATAACTTCCGACCCCAAGTTAATGAAGTGGAAAACAAATTTCACCTTAAACTGAAACACAATATTGGTAGATTTACTTTCCCTCAAGACCTCTACAAATTAAGCTCTGCTTGAGGATGTGGAGGGGACTCTGGGGCATGTGTGGCCTCTTGTTAGATGGAGTCCATGACCAGCTGAGTGAAACTGGTCATCGCCAGCCACATATGAAACAACTCTTTCTTGCAGCGTTTCAGGAGATAGTAAAGAAATGGAACAGTGAAAGCAAAAAGCTCCAAATGTGACATCTGGAGGCCTGTCCCTCCCTGATATTTGTATTTTCCTTTATGTTATGAGCAAATAACACAAAGAAAATGTATTACCATCAACATTCTTGTAATTAATTATCATTTTCAATATTATGATCAGCATTAGACTTATCTCTGCCCCACAAGAGAACAGAGTGTTTCCTTATGCCCATAAAAATAAAAAGCTGAAAGATTTGAGAACATAAAGATATATAAAATTGAGTTAAAATCAATGCTCAATGAGTAATTCCCTACAATACAACATGCATTGTGCTAAGTAGTGAGTATACAAAGATAATATGAAAGGTGATATGGAAATCAATGCTTAACCTTGCATAGTTGAAAAGGATAAGAGTTGGTGAATATAAAGTACTTGGTTCTCAACAACTGGAAGCGGCCAAGGTGCAGCCTTGCCCTTGAGAATGTCACAAACTAGACCCACTGTTTTCTTGGTCCTTGTGCAGCCTCCTTCCCATGTACACCTTTGGGAAAGGGCATTGCACACAGGGAGACCCAAGGCAGCAAGGCTATGTAGATCTCCTGAAGGACACTCAGCATCTGCACAGGACCCACATGGAGGGACTGACCAAGTCAGCTCTGCGTCTGCTGTCCCAATGCTGTGTGGAAGGTGAGAGTCCCCACAATGCACCTAGCCATCCAAGAAGTGGCATACCAGGTAACAGGAAGATGTTGCCTGAGCTGAGCTGGTGAGTGGCACAAAGTAGCCACCTGTGAGCCATAGGCCTGTCATTCTCATTGGGGTTAGTGAGCCATTCTCATTATGTAGCTGAAACTCATTTTAACCTCCCTAGCAATGTGGCTTCCAGTTAATTAGTCAGACACAACTATAGATCTTAGAACATCACACAGGCAAGAGTTTCAAAGTCTCTTCCTAGATAAAGAAACATCACTGCCTAACAAATGGTCATTTGTGTATAAACTCAAGTATATTTAACATTGACCTGGGCCTAACACAGAAGAGGTACTGGGCTAACTGTTCCACTGGCTAAAGGGTCACAATTGCTGTGGCTCAGGGAAAGCTACATATAACGCAAAATAACTACAATACCAGGTATGTGTCATAAGAAAAATACAAAAAAAAAAAAAACACTGAGAAAGAGTTCATACGGGAAGGAGCATTTCACATTGACTCAGAAGACCAGAGTAATTCCAGTTCTACCAGGATTTGATTTTTCATTCATTAAATCAGCAATGATACCCAAGCACATGGTGCGTGCCCACCAATGTGTTAGAGCACTGGATATTCATGCACATGGGGTCAGGGATAGAGAGGACCTAGGTCTGCACTGCTCATGTGGACATGCCATTTCTGGAAGAGGATCACCTGAACAAAAGATCTTCTATTGATGCTCCACTCTCAGACTCATCCCCTGATCCAAAATTTCCTTTAATTTCCTTTTTAGTCCAGACTTCAAAGCCATACTTTTTTTTTAACTTCTGCTGTTTAAAATTCCTTTTGGAAATACTGGGTGTGATAGCCTGAGCAGTTTCCCCTCCCCGCAATGTTGGGCCCCAGTCCTAGGAGCCCCTGAGCTGACAAAATCACCAGTTGTGGTTTCAAGCCATATTTGTACAGCCATCATTTTCCTTTCTCAGGTTTCTAGGTTCTGTTCTCATACACATGCCAGGCTTATGAAGTTGTGCAAAGCTTAGGAAGTAAATTCCTCTCTAAGAAAGTGATTTATAAAGTTGCAGTTGTGGGCCCGCACACTGTCAGAATAAATCTAACTCGGTGTTTCGCCAAGTTCTTCATCATTTACCTCTCCTTTATCCCTCTCCCTTCCTTGTCCAATCCACCCTAACACACACACACATGCACACACAGCACACACAAGGCCCATACCCTTCTGCTTCATTCCTATGTCGCAAGACTGTGGTAGGATTGCCCCTGGGGCTGCATTCCCACTTCTGTGGCCCCACTCACTGGCTAGCCAAATGCAGGTCCTGTGACCCAGCTGGAAACTCAGGCCTGAAATGTCAGCCTCAGAGGGACTCCACAGCAAGAGTCTTCAAATGGATGTTGTCCATGTGTTGGCCAAACTGACTAAAGTCAGCAGAGCCTCTCTGGAAGTCCCTGACTGTCCACATGGTTTTGTAAATAATCCCAAAGAAAGGTAGGTAATAAGCAAACCCTGTGTGTTACATTCACATGGCAGAAGCAGAGCCGGGTATCTCTCAGGCATCCCAACAACTGCCAGGAGCCACGGCACTATACACAGTGAAGTCCTTCTTAGGAAGGGTGCCTGTGCCTTTAACAGGACAGTGATGGCTCGGTGTGAGGACTGGTTATCTGATTTGGTCTGACAGTTCTTCCCAACATACAACACTGCCTACCTGTTTTAAACAGGGGAAGAGGTAAATGGTTATTGCCAAGGCAATTTTCTTCCTGTCCCTTCTTTTCTCAATGGAATTTACACTGCCTTCAGAGACGTCCCAGCACTGAATCTTGGTCTCTCTGCAAGAAGCCAAAGCAGGAGCATTACCCACAGAGTTGAAACAGCTTGAGTTCTGGCCCCAGATCAGAACCTTGGAGTGACTGGGTTTTCAATTCTATTGTTTGTTAGACTTCTTGAAGACTGCTTGAATTTCTCTTAGGTGTCAGCCAGAAAGGAAATGCTGGCATTCTGGTTTCCCAAATCATTTGTTAGTTCAGATGATGATTTGTCAATGCCTGCCTCTGGCTTTTCAGGTTTAAAGGAAAGGACAGAAATGTATTGAATTTTGGCTACATGTTCCCTACCAATTTTTTTATGTCCAACAAATGTTACAAATAGTTAATCATCTGCTGCCAGCAAGTAAACGCCTCCTTAAGAATAAATTGGACATGTTGAAGGAGGCACGAGCTAATGGCAGGTTTCTTGGTAGACAGGCCTCATGCTCACCAAAAGATTGCCTGGGTGAGTAAAGTGCCAAATTGGGATGTAGTCTCTGAGGAATAGGGAAGATTGTGTTCCCTCCGTGAGTTGGCCGAAGCAACTCTTTCGAAATTACCCAGGAGCATGGTTGCTCCTGACCTACTTATCAAATTACATTTAACCTATTAAAAATACAGATTTATCCATTTCAAAATCAAAAAATCTCATGGTCAGACAAAACTTTAAAGTCACCTATTTCAGTTTTCTGATGCTGATAAATAGGGTGGTTATGCAGTATTCCTGTAATGGGTTCCTCACTACCACCCAAAACCCAGACTCCCTTGAAGAACTCTGTGAGAGGTTTCTCTACACCAAGGCATACCCTCAGTGTCCTGGCCTAGCCAGGTGGGAACAGTACCCACTCAGTCCAGCGGCCTTTCTCATATCCAGTAACCCTTCAATTCTCTTTGCAAAGATATGTGCACCCACATCTCTCACCTATTTTGCATGCAACATAGTTTGAGGTGCCCAAATAGTGCCAAAAGGCTGCTCTCCTTTCAGAGCGCTCTCATTCCATTATGCCCCCTTCAAAAAGAGGTGGCCCCTTGGAGTGCCCCCGCATGCTCCATGGGTGATCCCACTAAGATGTTCACCCCTCTCCTTCTAAATACTATACTTTTATTAATATGGTGGTGGCTCATATTCTTGGCAGGCACAATATACCAGTACTAAATATTAACTTTGTTCTTAACCAACCTTTAGCCTGTTTTACTCCTGTTTCCCCTAAATCCCACTGCCCCACCCTATACTTCTGCAATTTGTTTCCTGGACCCAAGAGCTGAGCCTTTTGTTTGCTGGGTATTTTAATTTAAAAGTAGAGAGCTAAACCACAAATCACACTTAAGGCACAATCATTTATGTCCATTTAAAGTTGCTTCAGGACATACCACAAAAAAAATCCAACAGGAGAACAAGAACTGTCAAGTTAAAATGAAGCCCAGACCACATTTCATTTAGACAATGACTTCCCTATTAATTTTAGTCAATTATTAATTCAAGCCCCTTGATATCTGAGCAGCCTGAAAAAAAAAATGAAGCCATCTATCAAAGCAACTGCTTGGATGCAATGACAGCGGGGCCATCCTTTTCCCTTGCCCTGGAGAACAACCAGGGTGGCCAAAAGCAGAGGGGCCAGGCACACACCACTGCCACCCACAGGCCTCCTGGTCTCAGTGAGGTTGACAGAGAGCCAAGTATGTCACTGATCTCCCACACAGACCAACTCGCCTGCAGGCTCATATGCTGTGAATGGGCTCCCACCAAATTCCACCACCAGAGTACACCAACACTATCACTGGGTTTCCCACTATAAGTATTAAGATGTGCAAACTTCCTCTTTCCCACCTGCCCCCTGCCTGATTTCCAGTCTCTAAATTGCAATGATAGAAGGAGAGGGAAGGTAGTAAGGGGAAGACAAGGAAGGAAAAGAAGAGGCTAATCACAAATATAAATCCTGCACTTCTTAAAACATGGACAAAACTCTAAATGCTCTGACACTTTGTAGGAAAGCAAACTTGTAAGAGGGATAATATCCACTGACCTGCCCAGCTTGGGTAAGGGAATAAAGTCTCCCCTTCCAGCATACTGGCAGAAGGAGCTACCCATAGGACATGCAGGCCCCCAGTCAGAGGGTCAGATGCCCTGAACACAGAGAGGCAGGTAGGAGAATTATCTGAGAACACTCTAACTAATGTAAACCTGAGCTGTAGCCCTTTCTAGAGCAAACATGGTTCTCAATCACGGTCAGGGTGAACCAGAGTTCTTGCCTGCTAACTAGGGCTTATAAATTAATTGATCATCAGAGATTGTTCTTCCTGATGATCCTCCTTTCTCCTCCTTGATTCATAAATCACTTTTAATTACCAACCCTCCTTTGAACAAGTCTTCCTTTGAACCCACTTCTTTTGGTTAAAAGGAAAATCAAGCACAGTTAGAAGCACAGTTAGGGCTCTAATTCCTGAACCTTCCCATTACTTGTTGTTATTATTCTGATGTGGGGTCTTCATTGGCCAGAGGCACCAACTCCACTTACACACAGCTGGCAAATGAAAACAATATCAGAACATCTCTGTTACACAGCAGACTTTTATATGGTGATGTTTCATATTTTACTGCAGTTTCCTTTAGAAATGCTCAAAGCAACAACATCTGTTTCCTTTCATTGGGGTTTTTATGTTCTTCCTGCTCAAATGGAGAGGATAGAGTTCATTAATTCAGTATAGTAATAATTACATCCATATACATTTTCCTAGTTGTTGTTTTTTTTTTTTAAATATTGAAGATCCACTATCCTCTTCTCTCCTGCTTTCTTAGTTGAGAAGTGAAGGTGAGAAGAAAACTGGTAACCCTCAGGGTAAAATTCCAGAGGTCTTGTTGGCTCTAAGAAACTTGCTACAGGCTTTCCAAAAGTAAGTTGACATTCTGAGCCTGCCACTGTCAAAACCCTTGGGACTACAGCATAAGGTGCAATTGGCCAAACGCCATGAACAAAAGGAAAGTTAGACGTCCCCACATTTTATTTCTTGAAGAAAGTGAAAAATCTGTCACAGATAAGCAAGGGCAGGAGATGGGAGTAGAAGGTGGTGGGGCCAAGACATGAAAATACACATAAGTTTCAATTTCTTCCCAAAAGTATGGAATCCACTGAAATTTTAAAACAGAGGAGTGACTTGATGACATATGCATTTTTATTTATTTTTATTGTTGTTCACATACAGTTGTCTCCATTTTCACCCAACTACTCCCCCCCACCCCAGCCCATCCCTACTTCCCACCTTCCATCCTACCCCACTTTTTGGCTTTGTCCATGTGTCTTTTATACACGTTCCTTGACTTGACCTTTCCCCTTTTCCCCTGTTATCCCTTCTACCCTCCCTTCTTGTTACTGTCAGTGTGTTATTTCAATGTCTCTGGTTATATTTTGCTTCTTGTTTGTTTTATTGACTAGGTTCCACTTATAGGTGAGATCATATGGTATTTGTCTTTCACCCTGGCTTATTTCACTTAGCATAATGTTCTCCAGTTCCATCCATGCTGACCCAAAGGGTAGAGTTCCTTCTCTCTTTCTGCTGTATAGTATTCCATTGTGTAAATGTACCTAGATTTCTGGTCCACTCATTTACTGATGGGCACTGAAGTTGCTTCCAGTACTTAGCTATTGTAACTTGTGCTGCTATGAACATTGGGGTGCACACGTTCTTTAGAATTGGTGTTTCAGGATTCTTCGGGTATAATCCCAGCAATGGAACTGCCAGGTCAAGAGGCAGTTCCATTTTTAGTTTTATGAGGAAATTCCATACTGTTTTCCACAGTGGCTGCATCAGCCTGCATTCCCACCAAGTGTACTGGGGTTCCCTCTTCTCCACAGCCTTCCCAGAACTTGTTGTTTGTTGAGTTGGTTATGATGTCCATTCTGACAGGTGTGAAGTGGTATCTCATTGTGGTTTTAATTTGCATCTCTCTGATGGCTAGTGATGCTGAGCATCTTTTCATATGTCTCTGAGCCCTCTGTATGTCTTCCTTGGAGAAGTGTCCATTCAAGTCCTTTGCCCATTTTTTAATTGAGTTGTCTTCCTGGAGTTGAGTCATGTGAGTTCTTTATGAATTTTGGAAATCAATCTCTTGTCCAAGATATCTTTTGTAAATATATTTTCCCACATGGTTGGTTCCCTTTTCATTTTGCTGATGTTCCCTTTAGCTATGCAGAAGCTTTTTATTTTGATGAAGTCCCATTTGCTTATTCTTTTCTTTATGTCCTTTGCTCTAGGGGACATATCAGTGAAAATATTGCTGTGTGGAATAGTGGATTGAAAAATAGTAAGCCTTGATACAAAGTGACTTATGACTGGATGAAAAATGGCATGAGGATTAACCAAAGAACATTTATGCATGACCCATGGATGTGAACAAGAATATGGAGATTGACTGAGATGGGTGAGGGCACTGGACTGGATGCAGGTGGGCAAAGGGAGAAAAAGCAGCCACAACTATAACAGCATAAACAATTAAAAAATTAAAGAAATAAAGAAAAAGGAACTAGAAACAAGTCATGAGTTTTGGAGTCCTTATAAATGAATTTTATAACATATCAATAATTATAAATATAAATATACTTAATGTTATATGTAAATAGAATTTTATAAACATAAAGTACATTATAAGTTATACAATTCATAAAACATGTATTTATATGTAAATATAATTATGTTATATAAATTCATACATATCATATAATATATAAATATATCTTATATATCTGTAAATATATAATTACATTTTAAATAATATATGAAGTTATAGTTTATTATATAATTTATATTAAGTATGTTATAAACATACATTTAATACATTATTATTTTTATATATAGTTTGTATGAAAAATGCCCAACCATTTTTCATATAATGAGAACAGTTTGCACCACATTGATATAATGTAGCAGCCAAGGAGAGAGGACTGGAATGTGAGTGCGTGAACAATGATGACTTCACTCTACTAGTCAGTGGGGGTGGTAGATCCCATTAAGTAAGCATGTGTACTGTGTGGCTGTCTCATTCAAAATGACTGAGTGAGCAGAGCAATGAATCTGCAGCAAATTTTGCATTAAGCTTGAACATTCCTCTGTGAAAACTCTTCAAATGATTCTGAAGGCCACAGCTATAGAAAATTGGTGATTGGCATCTTCATCACAACAATGTACCTGCTCATGCATCACATCTCATTCAGAGTTTTTTTGGCGAAACATCAAATCACCCTGGTGACTCAGCCCTCCTACAGCCCAGATTGGGTACCCTATGACTTCTGGCTTTTACCCAAACTCAAATCACCTTTGAAAGGGAAGAGATTTCAAACCATCGATGAGATTCAGTACAATACAATGGGGCAGCTGATGGAGATTGAGAGAACTGTGTGAGGTCTCAAGGGGTCTACTTTGAAGTGGACTAAGGTGTCATTGTCCTATTTATAGTGTTTCTTGTATCTTGTATTTTCTTCAATAAATGTCTCTATTTTACATATTACATGGCTGGATACCTTCGGGACAAACCACAGTACACACACACAACACTGTACAAATTCTTGTCAGACAATGTGCTAAGTGCTTACACTCCCATCAACTTGTTATTATCCCCATTGTATAGATAAAGAAACTAAGGCAGGAAGTTCAGGGATGATTTCCCAAATCATCCAGACTCTGCCTGTATGCCTTGTAATGAGAACTGTGGAGAGGGAGGCCTTGGTGTCAGCTCTTGCTCCTCCTAACTGAGGAGCTGCCCCTATGGACAGCAGGTCTGGGCAGAGGCCCCAAACCACAAGCTTTTGTTGCATCCAGAGGTCCTGTGACACTCTACCTTAGTCCTCCCACAGTGGGTGGGGTTGTTGTCCTCTGCTGACTGTGCAGACAGGAGTTGGTTTTTCATACTCACCAAAGCATGCCCTCTGACGGGCCTGGGATCTTCATTGTTCCCAGCTTACACCAAGCTGAATCCTACCTCCTCACCCTTTTCCACCCTATGCACACGTACCCTTTGAACAACGTTCCCCTTCCTTCAACCAATCCAATTCCTACTATTCTTTCAGGCCAAGCTCAATCTCACCCTTCCCTAAAGCCTTACAATACTATTCCAGCTGACACACCTTATCAGAACCCCTGCTGTCCTCACTGCAGCCCTGCAAAGCTTGATTCTTCCCACTAGCATGCCATTGCTCCCAAACAGACTTTCAGTTCCTTGAGTGTAGTGACTGTGTCACACAGTTTCTATTATCTCAGGCTCTAACCCTTGTGTGGAGCACACAGTCAAACTTCAGCAGGTTCTGATGAACTGTTTGATAGGTTTTAATTAAGCAGTAACACCACCAGAAAAAAAAAAGAGAAACAACTAATTGCATTTGATAATGACACCAGGAAGGCTGGTTATTTGTCAGAAGTTTCATAAAATTTTAGCATATGCTTCTTTTGCATGGAACAACTTAATTAGTTTTCTCATGAAAGCATCTGGTGTATATTCTGGGCACTTATCAGGGGAGCAGTGACAGACTTTATAAGAAGTTAGTTCATTTACCATCATTATTAGCCAGTGACAGCAGTGACCTGAACCACCAGGCAGAAGGCACACACACTGCGCCAGCCTCATTGCCCTGCACTCCTGCAGTCAGAGCAAAATTGGAAGAAAGTGCTTTCTTATTTGTGTTCCTATCATTTATAACACTTGAGCTCCTAAGTATATACAACCTGTCATAGCCTAACAAGCCATGCCATAGAGAGTAAATTAAATTCTCCATTTTTCTTGCTCTCTCAGTTAACTAACTAAAAAGATTTCTTTGTTCTCATTTAAAATATTAGAGCAACAAAATAAAAAAATAAATGAGTGGAACAACAACCAACCATTGTAATAAGCTTCTGCACAGTAAAAGGAACCATCCAACCATCCATAAAATGAAAAGGCAACCTAAGAAATGAGAAAGTTCTTGCAAATCATATAAATGATAAGGAGTTAATATTCAAAATATTCAAGAACTCATACAACTCCAAAGCCTAATAATAATAATAATAATAATAATAATAATAATAATAATAATAATTTAGCCCTGACCAGTGTGGCTCAGTTGGTTGACTATCATCTCACAAAGTGAAGGGTCACCATTTTGACTTAGGTCAGGGCACATTCCCAGATTGCAAGCCTGGTCCCTGGTTGGGACACTCATGAGAGGCAACCCACCTATGTTTCTCTCACATGTCAATGTTTTTCTCTCTCTCTTTCTCCCTCCCTTCTCCTCTAAACATAAATAAAGAAAATCTAAAATAGTAATAGTAATAATAATCCAATTTAAAAAATGGGTAGAGGAACAAAATAGACATTTTCTCAAAGAACACATACAAATGGCCAACAGGTACAGCAGGTCCTCAAATAATGTAATTTTGTTCAATGTAATTGTATTATAATGTTGATAGTAAAAATATCAATTTCTGGTAGGGGCCACTGCCTGAGTGGAGTTTGAATGTTCTCCCCATGTCTGCATGAGTTTTCTCCAGGAACTCCAGTTTCCTTCCACACCCAAAGATGTGCATGTGAGATAAATAGGCTTATCTACATTGCCCAGTCTGAGTGTCGGGGGGTGTGTGTGTGCCTGCAATGGGAGGGTGTCCTGCCCAGGGTGAGTTTCTATCTTGTGCTCTCAGCTGCCAGATAGGCTCCAGCCACCCACAACCTGAACTGGTATCAGTGGGTCAGAAAAGAATTCTCTTACTTGTTTGTTTCATCTTTCTCAAATGTATGTATGGCTGACATTTATTTCAATATTAATAAATATTAAAAATTAAAAATTAATATTAATTTTAATATTAGAAGTGTTTGGAGTCATTATTTAGAACTTCAGTGATGTTTTGTTACCAGAAATATCCTGTAGGAACTTAATTCTTGTTTCTGTGAATTATTAGCCTTTGGTAAAATTGGTTTTGTTATATGTTGTTTCACTTTAATTCACTTCTGAGGACCTATTGGTAATGCTAAGTCAGGACTTACTGTACCTGAAAAGGTGCTCAACATCACTAATAATCAGGGCAATACAAATTAAAACCACAATGAGATATCACCTCACACCTGTCTGAATGGCTATCATCAATACATCAACAAACAACAAGTGCTGGAGAGTATGTGGAGGAAAGGGAACCCTTGTGCAATGTTGGTGGGAATGAAAATTAGTGCAGCCACTATGGAAAACAGTAAAATTTCCTAAAAAAATTAAAAATAGAACTACCGTATGACCCAGCAATTCCACTTCTGGGTGTTTATCCAAAACACTAATTAAAAAAGACATATGCACCCCTTTGTTATTGCAATGTTATTTACAATATAGCCAAGATATGCAAGCAACCTAAATGCCCATCAATAGATGAATGGATGAAGAAGTGGTACATATATACAATGGAACATTACTGAGCCATAAAAAAGAATGAAATCTTGCCATTTGCCACAACATGGATGGGCCTAGAAGATATTATTCTAAGTGAAATATGAAATAAGGTTAAGACAAATACCATATGATTTCACTTATATGTAAAACCTAAAATGCAAAATAAATGAACAAAACAGAAACAAACTCATACATACAGAGAACAATTTGATCATTGCCAGACAGGAAGGGGGTTTGGAGATAGGCGAAAAAAGGCAAAGGATTAAGCTGCACAGATTGCCAGTTATAAAAACAGTCACAGGAATGAAAAGTACAGAATATGGAATATAGTCAATAATATTGTAATAGCTATTTATGGTGTCAGATGGGTACTAGACTTATCAGGGTGAACACTTTATAAGTTATATAAATGTCTAATCACTATGTTGTATACCCAAAATTAATATAATGTTGTATATCAACTATAAATAGAAAATAAAAGATAAAAACAATTTTTAAAGAAACAGCTTTTCCTAGGTAAGAGCTCAACAATTTTTCCTCTGAAAGTCTTACCAGGGCTAGGTCTTTGCCTGCTCAGTTCTCAGAAAGAATTAGCCAGTCTGTGGTCCTAGTGAGCTACAGTACCAGAGCCACTTTCATTAACTACTACTTTCCTAGGCATGCTAGACTAGACCATATTTTTCCAACCACTTTATGCAATTCCTTACCTTGTTTCACTACTAAAATTACCTAATCCAGAAGGACAGACAGCTCTACTGATTGATGAGTAGTATTCCTTCTATCAGAGCTTCATAGGAAAGCACAAAGGTCACTAGTGATTTATGCCATCAGTACGTAAAGGGAGATTAAGGCACTACTGCCATAAATGTAACATCTTTATGGCTTCATCTTTCATTGTTTTCTTGGGGTTTTTTTGTTTGTAATTTTAAAAGCTTTATACATTTCCTGATTAGATGAAGTACATATCATCAATACATTAATAACACCTAAAAATACAAGAAAAAATTAAAACTTCAACTGAAAGTCCACTATCCTGAGATAAATAAATACTATATATAATTTGGCAATCATTGTTTCATACAAAACTTTATGCATACCCATATGCACATACCTAACCACACACAAGTAATGTTACCTAATCTAATCATATCATACATAATGGTATATGAAGGAAACATTTTAAAACATATCTCTGGGTGCCCTGACTGGTATGGTTCAGTGGGTTGGGTGTCATCCCATAGACCAAAAGGTTGCCAGTTTGATTCTTGGTCAGGGCATGTGCTTGGGTTGTGGGCCAGGTTCCTGGTTGAGGGTGTATGAGAGGCAACCAATTGATGTTTCTCTCACACATCAATATTTTCCTCCCTTCCTTTCTCTCTAGAAATTAGTTAATTAATTAGTTAAATACATATGGGTCTTATTTATTTACTGGGTTTTGTTTTGTTTGCCTCTTTCTCCCTTCTCCCTCCTTCATATGCCAATACTATAATTTTTTATTTTGTTGATTTTATAATGCATTCTAATATTTGAATAGTCAAGTCACATACATCCCCATTTTATTTTTTAAAAAATTTTGGCTGTTCTCATTTTGTTTTCTAAATACAATTATGGAAAAACTGACATTTTCATGACATTAAATCTTCCCATCATGGGATATCTTTCCATTTGCTCAGATTCTGTTGTTCTTTATATAGGTATTATATCTTTCATGTTAAATGTACTCATAATCATTTCATTGTGTAATTTTTACTACTATTGTGACTACTTCCCATTTTATTATTTTGCAAGGTTTTGCTATTAAGTAGACACACACACATGCAAGGTCTGTCCAGAAGATATCCAGCCATGTAATATGAAAAATAGAGACATTTATTGAAGATGATACAAGAAACAAGAAACCTTGTACGTAGGACAATGATGCCTTAGTCCCCTTTAAAGTAGGCAACTTGGGACCTCACACGTTTTTCCTAATCACCTGCCCCATCATATTTTTCTAAATCATCTGAATAGTTTCCACCAAGTAATGTTCAAGCTTAACACAAAATTAGATGCAGATTCGGTGCTCTACTCGCTCACTCATTTTGAATGTGACAGCCACACAAGTACACATGCTCACTCAACAGTGACTACTGCTCCCACTGACTAGAATACTGAAGTCGTCATTGTTCACACATGTGCATTCCAGTCCCCTCTTCTTGGCTGCCAGGTTACACTGATGTCATGCAAACCATTCTTATTATATTAACAATAGTTGGACTTTTCCCAGACAGATATGGTATATCTATCTTATTCAGTCATTTTACCAAATTGTCCTATAAATCCCATTTTTACTAGTGGTTCCTGTATTTTCTGGGTATGTGATTATTTTATCAGCAAAAACGTTTGTCCAATATTTATACTAATTATTTCCATTTTACATCCTATTGCATTACCTATATCCTCTAAAGTAGTGTTATTAAGTGTCAATAGTGGGTACAACTCTGCTTGTTTCTATTTGCAATTGAAATGGTCTAGGATTTTATTACTTAGAATTATACTTGTAATGAGATATGAGTAAGCAAAAGTATAAGCCAAGAACTCAGGTCAGCAAACCATGCTCTGTTGACTAAATTTGTCACCTGCTTTTGTAAATAAAGTTTTACTGGAACATATCCATGCTTGTTCACGTATGTATTTCCTATGGTTACTTTCTGCAACAATGGAAGTATGAAGTAATTGTGACAGAGACCATATGACCCATGTTGTCTAAAACATTTACTATCTGGCCCTTTGCTGTAAAAACTTTCCAAAAACCTCAGGTCAAAAGCGGTGGTGCTGTAGTAACAAACAACTCCAAAATCTCAGGAACTTGACACATTTATTTCTAACTCCCACAAGCCAGCTGTGGGTCTGGCCAACCTCTAGTCATGCTGTTCTCCACAAAATGACATAAAGTATGCTGTTTCAATCCTCTCTCTGCCATCACAACACAAAGCCTTCTGGACGGCCCTTACCCGGGGCCAAGGCAAGCACACAATGTTCTCATACTCTCTCACCCATGCTGCAGCACAGCCCATTAACAAACTACTCAAGTGACTCCACCACGTTCCCTGCAAAGGGTCTGGGAAATATAACCATCTGTATGCCAGGAACCAGATATTGGTGAGCATTATTAAGATCTACCAAACAAACTTTATTACATTTCAGTAATTTCTTTCCATTCCTATTAAAATATTTTTATCCTGTTGTTATATTTTCAACATCTAATGATATGTTCCTATGAGTTTTCTCCATAGGAAATGTAGTAAATTATACCCATAAACTTTCTGTGAGGAAATCATTCAACTGTTACTGCAATAAAGTCTATTTAGTTAAAGCCTAATTTTTATAACAGATGAATTATATATGTTATTTTGCAGCTATATTCACAAGTGAGATTAAGTGATTTATTTTCCCTTTCTGTACTATTTTTATCATAGTTTATGTCGGGTTGGATTCAATCCTGTTACTCAGTAGAATCACTGAAGACTGTTTTGCAAAATACTAATGTCCAGGTCCACCTCCAGAACAATTGAGTCATAATCTTTGAGTATGGAGTTCAAGCAGCAGTAATTTTTAAAACTCTCTGGTGACTCCATCTGTACAGAATGTACTAATGTTATGTTGATTTGTATATTCTTTGTATTCTAGAGTTCAAATTATTTAATGTTTCTCATATACAGTGTCTGGCTTTAAAATTAAAACCACCAAACATATTAGAAAACAAGAAAACCAACAAAAAGACAATTTATTTGGAGTCCAAAAAATTGAGCTATAAGGCATGGCATATAAAATAGCTATTCTTCATAGGTGCCAGGATAAAACTTTCAATTTGTTTCAAATAACTCAAAGCTACTTTAAAAGGAAATTTTAAAACTAAAAAATGCAACAAAGTTAAGAACTGTGTATAAGGGTCTAACTACAGATTAGATATAGCTAAAGAAAGAAACAATGAGGAGGAAGGTAGAAAATATTCAGGAACAAAGCACAGAAAGACAAAGGAAGCAAATCACAAAAGACAGGGTGAGATACATAGTGGATGCAATAAAGAAGTTTAATATAGAAATAACTGGAAACTCATTAGGGGAGAACAAGAATTTGGAGATAAGCTATATTAGAAGAGATAATAAAGGAAAATTATCCAAAACTGGTGAAAAATATCAAGTAACCAATTCAAAAAATCTTTCAAAACCCCAAAAGAATAGACAAACAAACCGACCCACACCTCACTGCATCATTGTGAAACTGGTAAAACCAAAGATGATGGAAATGTTTTAAAGAATCCTGAAGAAAATATACAAATTCCTGTAAAGGAATGATAAGTAAACCAATGGCTGACTTCTTATAAAAATGGTGAAAGCCAAAGACAATGGAGTGATATCTTTAAAGGACTGAAAAAAAAATTGCTGCAAACTGAGAATTGTATACTAGCAAAAAATATCCTTCCAGAATGTAGGTGAGCAGAATGTGGGTTGCAGGAAGGTCCCCAGTAAGCAGTGAGCAAGAGGCAACCACACATTGCTGTTTCTCTCCCTCTCTTTTTCCCCTCCCTTCACTTCTCTCTAAAAAATAAATAAATAAAATCTTTTTTTAAAAAAAGAATGTGGGTAAAATAATGACATTTTCAGACAAAGGTTTTAGAAGAAAAGGCTGCAGCAAAGGCAGGTTATGAAGCATCAGATTTCTTAGAAACACTTTTCAACACCATCACATGACGAACAATAAACTCTGATAGTGGACAGTCAACTTTTCCTTTCTCTAGTTCTGCCTGGTTTTGGAAGCAGAATGGATACTTTTAGTCAATTGTGAAACATAGGAAAGGTAACAGGAGAGCAGACTGAATGAGGAAGAGACTAGACTTCCTGCAAATATGGGCACATGGCAACGAAAGTGTTTTTATAAGAAAAGAAGTGTAATTACATTTACATCAGGGAAATGTATGTAAATTAGAAATGTAAAAAATTTAACCACAATATATTTAAATTAGAGTTGTTATTTTTTTTCATGCCACATAAAATCCAGCAGTAGACCAATTGACGTTAGTTCAGCAGCTCAACTCTGTCAGGATTGGGACTGCTGTGATTCTCTTAGTCTTTACTTCCTGGTCTCAAAATCTCTAATAGAGGTAAACCCAACCAAACTCACATTCCAATCTGGAAAAAAAGAAAAGAAAAGAACACAAGGAAAAAGTAGCAGAGGTCAAAATAAGAAAGTACTGAATAAAACATCCCAGAAATTTTTAGCAGTGTCCTATACAGCAAGAAAGAGGACTAAGCTGAAAGAGAAATAAAAAGCATCCATACAAATACAGAGGTTACATCCAGAAACAAAGACTGGGGTAGCAAGCTAAAGTGTGCTCCAGAAGAACAAAGGAAAGCAGGACTTTAAAGGCTCAGGTTACATGGGCAGTCAATTCTCAATCTGGTTGTTTCAGGTAAATGAAGGATTCTGGATAGGTTCATTGAGATTAGTTAATTTTAATATGTAAATGAGGATGCTGGTTGGCAAAATGGATTGGGTCTTTCATAGTAAGGAGTGTAGATGGTCTGGTTCCATGGTGAGGAAGAGATTAAGGTCCAGGCAAAGCTGAGAAGTTCAAAAGTTCATGGAGAAATATGTTTGGTGGAACATGTGTAAAAAAACTTTATGGCTTCCTGGCTCCATTTTAGTTCCCTTGACTTAATGACTCTTCCTTAGCAATTTCCATTCTCAGTTCCATTTACTTCTGATTGTTCAGAAGACTATCACATGACCCTCCACCCACAGGAAACGAAGAAATGTCTATTTTTAGTAATGTGTAACACTACCCCAAACAAAAGCAGAGTTCTGTCAGTAAGGGAAAAAAGGAGAATGTGTATTGGGTGGGCACGCAGTAATCTGCTTCTCCAGCCATACCAATTACACATGAAATCCATAATCCTAACTTTGTAAATATTGATTGTGATGTCTGCATGGATTTCCAAAATACCTTTATTTGGAGCAGTAAATGTCTTCTCAAAAGTTATGTTTTATTCTCTAAAAGTCTGTATATTGTTTTTTTGGTTTGTTTGCTTGTTACAGGCTGAATTTGTGGAACATAGAACAGAAAGACTGTTTTATTTTTATGATCAATAAAAAATGTTCTCTTAGAAGTCAAATAACATCATTAGATATGGTATGGTAAAGAGTAAGGAATAAAACTATTCCCCAAAAAGTTAAAATCAGAGTTTTTAATTTAAAATGTCCTGAGGCTTCATTCCTTTCTATTGAGGTAGGTCATGGAAATGTATTTATTCATTCTTAGCATAAACTACCCAATAATGCTAATGAACTCCACCTAGCCCTTCTCGCTCTCCGCCATAGCCTAATGCGAAGCAGGCATTCCCAGTGGCACTCCCGCCTTTGCTCTCCCTTCTAAGGCAGGCAGCTTTCAGCAGAATGAACCACTTCCGGAGAAGGCCAGTAATTCCCTTCTTCCTGGTAAACCATTCCAGGCAAAGGAGAAAAATGCCCCTTCAATTACAAGAGGGAAACACTGTCCTTCCCCTCCAGATGGGGGCCATGGTATCTGATTTCCTTACCTAAAGACTTTGCAGGCTCTTCCACCTGCCCAGGAACTATAAAGTGTGACAAGCCTGTTCTTTCAGGACAGAGACCAGGTTTCGATCCCTGACAATTAGTTTTTGATTATCAAGACACCCACTACAAAGACATCCATCATCTCAAATAAACACACTGCCAGCTACACAACTAGATAAAGAGCCAGGCCACCCCACCCATGAAGTTTCCCTTTCAGAAAGCCCTGGCTGACCTCGATAACTGACCACCTGAGTGACCCAGCTTATCCCTTCCCACACTTCAATTCCCACTTTTGTGTTTTAAATTCATCAATAAAGAGTGAACCCAAGAAACCCTAGTCACCCCACCCTTGACCCCAATAAAAGCAGAAGCGTAGTCTGCACACCCTCTCTCTCTACCTTCAATCTGGCTATGTGGCCCCAGGCCTGCCATGTACCCTCTGAGTGATGAGTAATAAACCTTGTTTTCCAAAGTTCCCTCATGGTTGTTGCTCAATGCATCTTGCCACAACATGGGGTCTGGCTGGGGAAATGCCTGGGGGCTGCCACAAGTAAGACAGCCCAGGTGAGTGCCCCAGGCATTCCTACCTGAGAGCATCAGTATGGATAGGCTGAGACCACACAAAACACTCTGCTACAGAGATATTTATAGCAAATCCTAAAGCATGCATTTAACCATCCCCTTTTAAAGCACGTCCCCTGTATTCTCCAGATTTATTGCTCTTGGGTGAAAGAAGACAAGTACTTGGCCCCTTAGTAGGACAAGAGGCCTGAAAAACAGGCTTACCCATTGAGAAGCATATTAGAATTTTCCTTAGTTTATAAAGGACCAGAGCTTATGAACTCAAGTCAGTTCTACTCTCTGCCCTTCACCATGACTAGACAGGGAGTTGGGGTTGGAGGAGAGGATGGAGGGTCAGACTACAGTCTGTATCAGAGAGGGGGGCTGGGCAGTGAGGGAACACAAGGCCAGAGGGCCCTAGGGCCCTCTGAAAGGCCACCTGAGAGCACAGGGCCACTTGGAACGACCCAGCAATCAGACAGCAGGACCTTTCCAGATCATGGGTGCTATGGACCTGGCTGATGTGGCACCTGTGAAGAGGGAGCTGATCCTCCAGAGGAAGAATCTGCAGAGCTTGGGAGAAGCCAAGAGGGCAGGTTCTCCCTGTGGGCACCAACTGAGCCTGACCACAGGAAATGGAAGGAGGACTGGGCAGCCGCCACACTGAAGCCCCAGGGCCCCTGTGGGAGGCCTTCACCCCACTACCACTGAGTCACACCCACAAACACACACACTCCATCAGAGTACAGTAGGTGACCAAAGACATAAAAAGAAACAAAACACAGCATTAGAAACAAAACACAGCATTACCTGAAGCTATTTTTTTTAATTATTGGATTAAGAATAAATTTAAAATGGAACAGAACTAAAAGCAAATTTCCCCTCATTTTGTGTCTACCAAGTGGAGGATGGTGAGAACTATCACTTTATTCATAACAAGGAAATTACACTTTCTCAGTCCTATGAGCCATGATACTGCTGGACTGACCCTACATAATGTTTGTAACCTGTACTGTGTAACACGATGCTATTAGTTTTCTGTGGCGGCTGTAATAAGCTACCACAAATTTAGTAGCTTAAAACAACACACACGTATTATCTCACAAGTCTGGAGGTCAGAAGTCCAAATGGATCATGCTGGATTAAGGTGAAGGTGCCCGTAACTGTGTCCCTTCTGGAGGGTCTACAGAGAATCTGCTTCTTTGCCTTTTCCAGACCCTGGACCAGGGGTGTCAAACTCATTTTCACCAGGGCCACATCAGCCTCGTAGTTGCCTTCGGAGAGCCCAATGTAATTTTAGGACTATATAAATGTAACTACTCCTTAACTAAGGGCAAGGAACTGGGCACTGCCACCAGGTAGAAACAAGGTGACTGACTGGCTGGGTCAGAGTGGGCAACTCTGCTCCACTGCCCTTTCCAAACAGAGACCTGAGATTCACCCAGAGACTCCTCAATGTGGAGGGCTGGATTTGGCCCACAGACCTTGTGTTTGCCACCTGTGTCCTAGACATTGCCACATTTCTCCACCTTCAAAGTCAGCAGCATTGGGCTATGACCTTCTCATGCTGCTGTCTGGCTAGTCCTCCATATTCTGGTTATAAGGACCTTGTGAAGACATTGGGCCCACCTAGACAGTCTTCCTATCTTAAAGTCAGCTGGTTAGTAACCTGAATTGCATCTGCCACCTTAACCCCCTTTTGCCAGGCACCATAACATACTCACAGCTTCCAGAGATCAGGAAGTGGACATCTTTGAGGACCAATATTCTGCCCACCTCACCTGCTAAACAGTTTCCTCCTCTGTGGGCTTTTTGGAAGGATTGTGTGAGCTAATAATGTAAGTTGACAGTAACAGAGCAGACATTCACTGAGAACTTGGGTGATTCTGCCCTCATTTCCCCCACATTACTGCTAACCTGTGCACTCACCTGTGCACTCACCCTTTCCTCCACCCCCATGGCTGTTTCTTGGCGCAGACTGGATGGCCTTTTTATCAGGTACAATTCAGCCACTCTAGAGTCAGGATTCTCGTCAAAGCTAACCATCATCTTAGTCCTTGGCTCTCAGCTAGGATAGGATGTTGAAGTACAGGTATGGTGTATATTAAGTGAGATTAATTCCAAAGCGGTGTGCACAAAACATAATGCGTACACAATACCTGCCTGAGAGCAAAGCCAGAAATCAATTGAATTTCAAAAGTAATAAAGTTAATAAGATTACTCTCATTAGAGTTCAAAAACAGAAAACTCAAAGACAATTATGTATTAACATGTTTAATGATAAAAATTTAGGAGTTTTTGCTTTATAAGTTACTGTTATTTTTCAGCCTTTATTCAAGTTTTGCTCTCCTCCCTTGGCCAGAGTTTCCATTGACAACTGACAGATAGGACAGACCATTTACATGTTAAAGGGGAGGGAGAGTAGAGGAATACAGAACCCAGAATTTAAGCATTTAAATCATTAATCTAAAAGTTATTCAACATTTGAATGAAGGACCATATACAAACAAACACATAATACTTTATGCAAATATAAGGCATTATAATAGAAATTAATGCCTACAACAAAAGTCACACAGAAAAAGGTAATAAAACAAAATGTATCTTTCTATAGTATCTTTTCACCAAAGATACTATAAGGATTAACTTACAGTCTTCCTATAATTACCCTAATTTTACAATGAAAAAACAAACTTTATATTAACTAATATCTTCTAAGGGAGGGAGGGAAATTTTACATCTATCTTTAGAATCAAGACACACACTTCCATCAGTTGGTGATTACAGTTTAAATTTAAAAACATAATAGTTTGATTTTGTTTGACATGCAGATTTTTTAAAGGAATTCACATGTCAGTATGACTGGGATAAGCCAACCTGGGTTTTCCCAGACCAGAAAACTTCAAGACATAAGACCACATTGCCATCTGGTGGCAGAATCAGATTTTGCAATGAATTCACTTGGAGAACTCACCAGCCTTTGATTTACTGTTTGAAAAGTGAAAAGTGCCCTGGCTGCTGTCGCTCAGCGGATTGAGCCCCAGCCTGCAAACAGAAAAAATGAAAAGTATGTTTTTTGAGTGGTTATCATTTAAGTTCAATAAAAATGAAAGGGTATGAGGAACAGGATGTTGGTGGTGCCAAATTAGAACAAAACGTTGAGTGCCAAATCCTTTTAGAAAATAACCCAATTTCTTCTGTGGAACAAAGCCCCTCCCCCAGTGACAACCTGGAATTCCAAGTGAGCTCACTCCACATGTCCCTAAATGCAGGCAACTACCAGCACTTCAAAGAACCCTCATTTGTTTACCTTAAAATTCAGCAGTGCCATTTAGCCAAAATAAAATCAGTGAGGCTTCGGAGGTTAGAAAATCAAGTACCATCATTAACCTAGTTTTAGAAAGCATAAAGAGTTCCAAGATAAGTGTTACTTCAATCCAATAAATGCTTGTGATTCCCTTTTCAAACACATCATGGTAGTTAAAATATTGGGGTTGAAATATTAAGGAGAATTTCATAAGATAAGCTAGTTTAGCACAAGAGCCACCATTCTATGGCCAAAGACAGAACAGCACCAAGCTACATCTTCAGTATGATGGTGGAATGGAAGACTTCCTGGGAATCCCCTGAAAGGTCTACCGTGAGGGGCATTCTTGGGGGTTAGTGAGTGATTTGGCCATTCCTCAGGAGAACAGAAGCTTTTTGAACTTGAAAAACTCAATAAAATTATTTCTATTTTAAACCAATACAATTTATAGCTAACTATAGTTGTTGTTGCATAAATCTGACCCAATTATCTAAATTAAGGCCACATATATTCCTCATAATTGGATTATGGAACCAAACACCAAGCCCCAAGGCTTTCCCTGGGGCTCACTCCCTAAATTCTCACAAGAACCACAGCGAGGGGCTAGCCGGTCAGTGCCCAGCTCCCCTTGACTTCACCTGTTGCCATGTTCTGGAAGAACAAGGCACACATGGAGTCCTGCCAGTTCTTCCCTAGGAAGCCAGGCCCTGCTTGCTGGTCTCTGAACCCCAACTCTGCTCCACTGCCCTTTCCAAACAGAAACCTAAGATTCACCCACAGACTCCTCAAAGTATAAAGGAAGAAGTATGAGAGTTTGCCTCAGGAAAACCACCAGCTTTTCATGATCTACTCTTCAAATTTGCATACTGGCAGCCATTTCCCCATGAATTTGCCCATGAAGTCTGGTGGCTGAGTTGAGAGGTTCTCACCTGAGCCACACACTCTTGAGGTAGGGAAGGGGAAACTCCCCATGTTTCTCTCACTGCTTGAGAGTGGGGTCAAACCAAAACACAGACATGTCCCCTTAGGCTGGGAGGACCCTCTAGGGGTCTGCCACCATCATCTCCCCTTGTGGGAAGAAACCAAGTTCCACAAAAGCATAGGCAGATCGCCCACCACCCAAGTTGTCCCTGCCCTTCTGTTCTTGAATCAGGGCCCAGAGAGTAAAGGGAAGTCCCTCCCTACACAAAGCCCAAGACTTGCCTCTTTCCAAATAACCACTTCCTACAATGACTAATATTGGGAGCATCAATATCTTTCCAGAAAAGTCTCAACCCAGTCTCCAAATTCTCAATAATTACTAAGAGGCCACCATTTCCTAAACTTAAGGTTATTAGGTCTTATACCTGCATGCTCACCTTGAATGAAAAACTAAAATGAAGAGGAATGACCAAGTACCTAATGGCCTCTGCATTTTTGAGGAACTTTCCTGGGGCTAAAACATTCCCTGTAAACCCAGAGAAGATTGGTACTTGCTAGATGGGGATGGTGAATGGAAGCAATAGAGTTAAAAGTATTGTCTAAGCAGGAATTATGATCGGGGCAGTGGAACCAAATCTCAATGATGAAAAAATGGTCAACTTTGTCTGTGGAAGAGTTAGGGTCAAAAAATTATGGCAGTTGGGAATATTTCTGCAACTAAGATGAAAGACTAGAAAGCCATGACTGCAAAGTAGTAAATCTGCAGTCAAGACTCCCGAGCTACTTCTATTCTGGCAGTGACAATCTTCAGGAAGACTGGTAGAGTAGGTGGCGGAGGTGGTGAGGAGGACAAAGCCAGTGAAGAAGGGAAGTGAAGAGCTAGAAACCCGCCCACTGAAGTCACAGGCAATCAGGAAACCCAGGTGGCAAGGAGGTCTGGGAGCCAGGAGCTGCCATGTTACATGAATGGGAAGAAACAATTTCATGACTAAAGAGCTGCGGTGCAGCAAGGAGGCAAGTGAAGTATGGGTGAAGTGCGTTAGAAATGAGCAGTAGTTTTTGCAAGAGAAAAGGAAATACTAATTCAGAATAGACACGAAAATGAGGAAGGAAACCAGCTCCTCCTCCTGGCTCTGCAGTTCCTTCTCCATTTGATGTCTTAGCTTCTGTCAGGACATTCTGGCCAAAGGCTATCCCTAGAAGGTGAAGATAGAGTAAGTTTGTTGATCACATATTGTGAATTCCAGATCTCTGTGCAAAGATTAGGAGGAGGACAAGGGTGAGAGATGGAGTCAAACTGAGGCAGTTTTCTTTTAACTAAAACCCATAGTAAGAATGCATTTTATATTGTTAACCCATGCACATGCATGATTGTATATGCTCTCTCTCTCACCCCCAAAAAAGATTCGGCATTGTTCTAGGCAGTGAACAACGCATAAAATCCTGCTCTTGTGGAATTTTCATGCTGGTGGAGCAGACAATAGAGTATATCACAAATTCAATGGAAGTGAGAGATGTAGGGGGAACAGGCATGGGAAGAGATTAGAGTGGAGGGTGGGACAGGTTTAGTTGTAGAGGCCCTGAAAGGCCTCGTGGAGAGAGATGAGGGGTAAGCCATATGGACACAGAAGAAAGAGCATTTGGACAGGCAACACCGGCCAAGTACAGTCTTTAAGAGTAGGATATGATGAAGCATTTCAAAAATATCCAAAGACAGGCAAGGAGTAAAGGGAGGAGCAGGAAATGAGTATAGAAAGGTCAGTGGGGGTGGGAAAGACTGTGGAGCCTTGTAAAACATTGTAACAAGTTCTCAACTTTTATTCACAATGAAATAGGAAGGCTTGCAAGTGTCAAAACTTTTGGCATCCCTGAGCCACATTGGAAGAGTTGCCTTGGACCACATATTGAATATACAAACACTGCACTGGCTGGTGTAACTCAGTGGATTGAGCATGGTTCTGCAAACCAAAGGCCACCGGTTTGGTTCCCAGGCAGGGCACATGCAGGTCACCAGTTGGGGGCACATGAGGGGCAACCACACATTGACGTTTCTCTCCCTCTCTATAGGAGACCATTCTGAGCAGCGTGGGCCCAGCTCCCACTCGGAAAGGCCAGTGGAAAGCGAGGTGTGGTACACAGGACCCATAACCATGGATGGGTTCTCCCGTGGGGAATCAGGCCTGCATTGTGCTTTTTGCTAAAACTCCCTAACCCTGAATTGAGGCAGCAAACGTTTACTGCATATCTTTCAAGTGACTTCCTAAAATCAATGTTAAACCTTCCAAGAATGAGTGTAACCAGTTCAACCTTTTCCCTTTGCATTTGCAAATCTCCTTCTTCTGTGATGTGATTAGCGGTATCCTCTCCTTTGTTTTCTGTAAAAGGTAACCACCTAAAGTGAACCTGTGCACAGTAAATGAGAACTGTCCTCAATGTAATGTGCCCAGAAAAGCAATAAAAGCTTGTTGAGGCAAGGGTCGGTGTGCTCTCCCCTTCAGAGAGTGGCCATGCCATCTCTTTTCCTCCACAGGACTCAGTAGTCCATGTGAATTTGTCTCGTATCTCATCTGCAACACCACAGACACTGCTTGCCAGTGTTCATATCACCTCTCTTTCCTTCCCTTCCCTTCTCTCTAAAAACAAATAAATAATATCTTTAAATACACAAACAGTAGTGAAAACTGATGAGCAAAGAAAAAGGTTTTAAGTAAATTTATTTGTATTGGACCACATTCATAGTCAGCCTGGGCCACAAGCAGCCCAAAAGCTGCAGGTTGGGCACCCCTGCTAGAGTATCGGGAGTGTAGAAAAGAGATTATCTGACTTCACAGGTACACTCTGATTCCCGGTCTAAGAACAAACTGAAGGAGGACAAGGGTGGAGTCAGGGAGATCTGACTATGAAAGACTGAAAGACTAAAAGACTATGGAGAATAAAAGGGAAATGAAGGGGACTCAGACCAGGGTAGTAGGAATGGAGGTGGTGCAAAGGAACTGGATTCTGGGAATATTTTGAAAGCAGAGCCAACAGAAGTGTTTAATAAGATTGGCTGTGGCATATGAAAAAGAATCAAGGACCACTCCAAGGTCTGTGGCCCAATCAACCAGAATGATGTCAATGGGGAAGACTTGGATGAAGCAAGCATGAGAGTGAGGACATATCTAGTTTGACATGTTGCATGGATGTCCAGGATGGTTGAGCCTATGTCTGGAATTCAGGAGATACCTGAGCTGGAAGTATCTGAACTGGAGAGGGGAGAGGAGCAAAGAGATTAAATCTTTCAGATGCATGAAGAAAGCCAAATCCCTACTTCCCATAGGAGACTTGAAAGACCTTCACAATTTGTCCCTTCCCAAGAGGTGGCAGCCTCAAGGGATGAAAAAAGAAAGTGTGGTATTCCCTTAGGAAGAAAGACAGCCAGAAAGGGTGAAGCATCTCCCTTCACCAATCTGTGATATACAAGGATCTAAAAGTTCCCACTGGGGACTCAGAAATTGGCCCTGACTTGAGAGGCAGCAGCCCTGCTGGGAGCGGTGGGGGGTGGGAGAGGGTGGACAAAAGTGGAGGGTGAGGAGATACTGGAGCAGGCACATGATGCAGAATGTTGCTGAGATTGAGGACCAGCAGCACTGTGAAATCTGAATCTTTGAGATGAGAGTAGGCAATGACTTGAAACTTGAGGTTAATTATGAGAGACTTAACTAACCTGAAACAGACTAAACCAGAAGGAAATGAGATGCATTTAAGGGGTAAAATTTTTTTTCTCTGGCTCTGACTGGGTCACATTTCTCTCTGAACCAGTGGGATGTACTAACTAGCTTAGATGCAGGTCATCTACTTTTCCCTGTGCTGGAAGTAAAGCCCAACCTGAAGACTGAGGAGAAAATGATGGTGCCTATGGTCAGCAACATAACCCTGCTGGAGGTTCACATCCTAATCCCTGAAACTCGTGAATATGTTACCTTACACAAAAGAGACGTTGTTGATGTGATTGAGTGAAGGGCCTTGAAATAGGGAGAGTATCATGGATTACCCAGGAGGGCCCAATGTAATCACAGGGTTATTAGAAGACAGGAGGCTCAGAGTGAGAGAAGATGTGATGCTGAAAGCAGAGGGCAGAGTGGTGTAGCTGCTGACTGGGGCCACCAGTCCTGGAATACAGGGGGCCTCTAGATGCTGGAAAAGGGAAGAAACAATTTCCCCTGGAGCCTCCAGAAGGAAGGCAGCCTTGCTCATAAGTTGAGCCTGGTAGTGATTTTGGACTTCTGACGTCCTCCCTAACTATAATAAATTCGTGTTGTTTTAGACACTAAATTTGTTACAGCAGCAATAGGAAACTAATACACTCAGTCCCCTGGAAGGAAATTGGGGTTCAACTACAAAAAGAGGGAATGAAGCCTGGTTGCAAAGGCAATAAATTATCTATATCCATCCTTCCTTGTTCAGTTCTTCTTCTGCTTGATAAGCAAAGTCTGTTGTGCACCTTTCCCTTCTCTCCACCCTCACTGTCCTCACTGACTGGAGAGAGGAGTCTTACAACCTGGTGAGGAAAATATTCATGAGCAGTCTCTCCCTAACTCCATACATTCCATCATGAGGACTCTCACCTGTGAGAGGCTTAGTTCTGCTTATATATTGATATCTACTTCACCTTTTAGAAGTTTCCAGATTGCTGGGTTTTTCCCTACAAAAATCAATGGAATCAAGTCCTTTCCCAAAGTAAGACTGACTTTGCTAGAGCTAGATGAGTTTTGAGTATCTAAGCAAATAAGGAAAGAGACTAGGTTGCTTTTGACATATTCCGCCTACCTGTTCTTATGCAGAAAGGAAGCTTAGTCCAAATGACAAAAGAGAAAAAAGTTATGTAAGTCCCAAATTAGCACAGTTCTATGCAAATATATTTGTAAAGTCACATATAAATTTTTATCACAATGCCTGGAGCCAATTTGGAGATAAGCACAACTTTTCACTAAAAAGCTCCAAATATATTCCACAAACCTTCAAAGATTTGTCAGAATAAAGTTAATCTGTTTTATCTAGTGAGAGATACTTGAACAGCTATCACTAGATTGCAAATAAACAAGCTCTGCTCTGTTTCTCAAAGGCAGAGCAGCAGCCTGTGCTTCCATAGGCACACTGAAGATGGGAGTGACTAATCTCTCCAAGATGCTCTACTACTATGTGACTCAAGAAAATACTCTCCTGATGTCTTTCAAATCTATTCTGGAGAAATGCATTGTGCTTGCAAACAGGTCTTGTGAAAACCAACTAGAGATGTCATGAATAAAGAGAGCTTAGTAGTTAAATTCATGAGACAGGATTCTACCTTTACAAGCCAAAACAATGCACATAGAATTTCAGCATTTCAAAGACTATTTTCTTACCTCTTCAAAATAATGGTAATATCACTGGGAGAATAAAAATCAATGTTTAGTACTCAGATGGTGTCAATCATGAGCCAGTCAGTGTTCAGCACTCTGTGTATATGAACTCACTTACTCAACCTTATGAGGTAGGGAGCAGTGCATTTTCTTTTTGAAATCCCCTTTTTAGAGATGAGGAAGCTAAGACACAACACTAAAGTTTGTCCAAGGTTGCATGGCAAAGTCAGCATTCTAACTCATTTATTTGGTTTACAAAAACATGCATGCTGATTTTGATACTATTATGTATTTATACTAAATATTATACATATTTGACACTCACCTAGGTTTTCAGTAAGCTGTTAATAAGTTGTTTCTCTGGAGAGTGGGATATTGGAATTTTTTTCTATAATTTCCAAGCCTCTGTAATCGTTATCTTCATATTCAGAAATATTTTTTTAAATTAAGCATATCACACTTAACACAGGCTGCTCATCTTGAAGAATATCCCCCTTCTTTAAATCTTAAAAGTATTTTTACATTTTCTAACTCAGTATCATCCATTACCATTAAACAGCTATTAAAATTAAATTCTTGCCATATTTTAATATGATTAAAGGACAGTAAAATTGCAATTTGAGTGTTTATTATGTACCAGGAACTATGCAAAGTTCTTTAAAATAGGTCTTAACAGTTTTTACCACCACCCTAGAAGGCTACAAAAGAGGAGTGTAAAATTCAGCATCACTGATGAGGAAGCTGCACTTTGGGGAGGTTCCATTATTTGTTCAAGGGCACACAACTTGTCAAGGGCAGAGCTGGAATCCAAATCCAAGTTCATCCATCCTCTGAAACTTACCCTGTATATACATCCTGCTACCTCTCTACAGGTTCTATTTTTGCAGTCAGATTATGCCTTCAGCTGCAAACTGTCTGGATACCTTGTTTTAATTTTTAACCCAAGTCACCAGACAACTGCCCCGTTTTCCACCTCATTTGTACATAAACAATAATTACTAACATTTGCAGAGCATCTGCTTTATGCCAACCTCTGCTCTAGGTGCTGAATTCTTCAATCCTCTTCACAACCAGCAAAGTAGGCAGAGTCTTGGAAGAGAAAGCTGGAGTGAAGTGAAATAAAATGTCTCAAGGTCCTAATAAAGTGATTGAAGCAAAATTACCACCTAGTGTCACTCCAGACCCCAGGCTCATAACCACTCGATATGCTTCCTTCCCAAGCTACTCGTGCTTAATATTTGAAACTGATGTTAAATACTCTTTATATAGCTATTACTCTAAGTTGTTTCAAGTCCAGCTATAAAGAGCCTGAATTTCAAAATACCTTAAAGTCTGGAGCCATATTGCAGCTACACCCCAACTTCCAGCCAGTATAATATGTAGTTAAGTTTTAGATATACTAGTTTTTCAGTATTTTTAAAGTATTTATAGATTTTAAAGAAGGGAGAAACATCGATAGGTTGCCTCCCACATGCACCCTGACCAGAGATTGAACCAGCAGACTATGTGCCCGGACAGGGAAACCCCCAATGTTTGGGTGTAGGGGGAAATGCTCCAACCAACTCTGCCACCCAGCCAGGGCTCAATATATTATTCTTAATGCCAAAATTTTGAAAAGCAGAAACAATTTAAACTCTCAGTGCTCAGAGTGACCCGAGTCCAAAGCTCTCATTGTTAATGAAATGACCACTTAGTCAATTTCAGTTATCACTCCCCTTTTTCCCTCAAAGGCAGCATGGCATGGTGTGAACAACCCAAGCTTGGGAGCAAGACTTGGCTCTACCACAGTAAGCCTGGGCAAATTTATTTCTCCCAAGTTCACCTCCTCGTTGAAAAGTTGGAAAGGTTGTTCTGATATATATAAATATGTGTATATATGTAAATGTCATGACATATAACAACAGGTAATCTGTAAAAGTAGCTTTTAGTGCTCCTCAAACATTATGCCTATGTTTCAATTGACCATTTTTGGACATTATGGGCTCAGTCATTCTGTTGACCAGGTATAGGTGTCTTAAGTATTTTTTTTTTTTTTGCCACCTAATAAGAGTCCCTTAGATTCCACTGCCCATAATTAAAATTTCAGTCTGGTATAATCACACTACACCTCCATTCACACTAGTGTCCAGTACAGGACAAGTACTCAGTATTAGTAACATGTGATGAGTATCTACATAAGAGTGACAAATTCAGATGAATACAGGGAATATGCAGGTAACTAAGAAGGCTACAACAAGAATTGATGAGAATTGTAGGTAAAAAACTGAGTAGTTTCTGTTGCCTTAAGAGTGCAAGTCTCGTGTTCCAAATCTTGAATTTTTCAAAAGTAGGAACTCCAAATTTTTACGACATTCTACATCTTCATCAAGAAAAACCACCTTCACACTGACACTCACAGTCCACAGCACATGCAGAAACACAAAGCAAGGGTGCACACTAACATGAAGATCTCAAGTGTATTCACACACCTTGTCTCTTCTCTTAGACTTTTTATTTCTACAAGTATTGTGTGCATATGTATATACACACATATACAGTCACACACAGCAAGTGGTTTTTAGTATTTGTCAGACCAATTACCCTTCAGCCAGCAGCCTTCATAACCCAGTCCTAGAACAAACCACCACCAGATTCGGCTTCAGCAGCAGTGGCAAGGGCCCTTGTTAGGTGCTGGTGTCATTTCAATTCTAGCTGGAAGCATCTGAAAACATCACTACTACAGCAGGTCCAAGCTGGTAAAGCAGAGGAGAAAATGGTCTATTAGTTCATGAAACAAAGATGAAGACACCCCAAAGGATATACCTGGAAGTATGGGGGCTTCCAAAACAGAATTTTAGATGAGGGTAGAGCTACAGAAATAAAATTCTGTGTAAAGGACATTTTAAAACATGCACAATTCACTATATACTATTTCATACATGTGTAGTAAAACAACGTAGAACAAGAATGGTACGCCTAAGTTTCAGATTGCAGTTTCACAAAGGAAAATATGATTGTGGAAGGGAATTAAGGGGACTTTAGTTATCATTATCTTTGATGAATGCTTCTTAAAAGAAACCAAAATATTCAAAGCAAATATAGAAAAATAAAATTTGTGAAAACTGGAGAAACCTTCACAATGAACTAGACAAAAATGCCGTCTGTGAGCACTACTGTCCATCTCATCTCACACAATTGAGGGATGTTGAACATTTAAACATACAACCTCATTTTCTATCGAGACATGCAGTGCAGGCTTCTGGAGTTAGGAGACTTAAGCATTATTGGGTGGAAAGAATGTTTACATATTTAAGTAGTTTAAACACTATTTGTTGGGAACACTTACACCATTTACTACCTCAACCAAATGCACAGATGTACTCTGTAGTGGTAGCTGTTCCCCTCATGATGCATATTGATACAAATATTGTAAGGATGAACACAAATTTTTCGCACTTTAAAGGTCATGCTGAAAAGCTTTCAGCACACATTCAAATACTTGTCCCTCTGAAATTCTCATTCCACCCAACACTTATCTTACAAAGGAACCACTTTATCCAATTAAAAACTAAGATTCCTATTAAGGCATTTCCTCATCGCATAATGTAGGACCTTGTTAAGAAACCATGACTTCATAAAACACATGTGAGTAAATCCCTCAGTCAACAAATTCAACAGGGAAGAGAGTGGTGGGTCTCAAAGTGCAAGAGAATTTTTCCCTCGGGGAGGGAATTCTTATTTAATAAATTAAACATAATCTCTAAACTTTTCAAAGAAAATCTGAATTTTACTTCAATTTCATAAAACTTGATGGCAAGTACAGAAAAGCATCCTAAGAAATACTTTGCAGCAAAACTTTGAGCCTCAACAGTGTAGCTTTAGTTGAATTTTTAAAGTGACATATTTGTATGAATTTAATTCAAAGTAGCTTGGCACACCTCACATATTTATCTACATACTATACATTTAAGGACTTACACTTTGGATTAAAATAGCACACAAAGAAAAAGGAGGTTTGCCCTCCAACACTATGTTATAACTCTTTATGTAATTCCTCACAAACCTCTACTTCTTGAGACAAAGAATGAACTGAACTAGGAATTCCTATTGCTCAGTAATGTGTAACAGTACTTACAATTTCAACCGTCTGTAACATTTTCTTTAGAGCTTCAGTGTAACTTCTAAAAATTTTTTTCCTTCAAGGTTCCTAAGTATATTATTTGACAACCTTTGTTCTTTGTAGAACCATAAACAGTATCAAGAATTTTGACCATAAATGATCAAAATTCCCATCTTTAAGGTGTACACAAACCACTTCCGGGACCTCCTTCATATAATATACTAATAAATTTGCTTAGTAATGTTTATGTTGATTTTGTTCAAGAGCTGTAATTGCTAATGGGCATTTTATTTCTTTTCACTTCTTCGAGATAATGGCAAGAAAAAATCTGAAAATTTAAGACCAAAAGTTTTCACAAAGAAATACCAGTAAGTACTGCCTTTAAAGTGAACTCAAAAGCATCACAAAACCACCTACCAGTTTTTTGGAGTCAGTGTTTGAATTGGTACCAGTCATTTCCTTTGCAAGGTAGATTACAATGGTTAAGAGCATGGGTTCCAGGATCAGACCACCGGGATCCAGCTTTAACTCCTGTCCGGTTACATAAAGCTATGCAAATCTGAGCATGTTTAACCTCTCTAAAGCTGTCTGCCAACTTACACCCCATACAATGGAGATAAAAAACAGTACCTATTTCATATAATCCAAAAGACTGAGTTGACAAAACTATTACCTAGCACATAGTTAATAAGCATCTTTAAGTCCATCTAATACTTTGAGAAATACATAATGGGTAAAATAAACTTCTCAGGTGGATGAAGATAATCACTTTGGGTGTTAGCCAACTGGTAAAGTTGAGTCCCATAAAATTTCTCAAATCATTTATTTGCATACAAACAGCTCAGCTTTGTTTACACTGTAAACTACAGGTTAAAAACCTGCCAGTATTGTAACAATCCTAACTTTACAAAGATGGCACTTGCATTAAGCAATACCTCAAGGTGATTCCTGCAACTTATTTGTAAAGATTAATATACAAGGAATTCAGAAAACACTGCTTCCCTATACTGGAGAACTTGCCTTGCTTAAACCTATTTTTTATCCGGCTTTGACATTTAAAAGCCCACAAATGCAGCTGTATGGCTGCAGATTATAATGGGTGGAACTTAAAACTGAATGACCGTGCCAGGTCTCCTTTCCAGATGAACTGTCATTATCAATACAGGTACTGTTTAAGCATCATTTCAGCTCATTACATGAGTTAATGTAATGCTACATTTGAATACCAATAAATAGTTATCTTAATAGTTCCCTACACCTTCTTTCAAGATGGGTGTTATATACAGACAGGAACAACTAAAAAATAAGAAACTGAGTTTTAAAACAAAAGAAATGTGGGTATGCACAACTAGATGTAGACTTATCTGGCCAATCAAGCTTTATATTATAAATAAAATGTCCATAATTTTATAGTGAAGAAAGTGATCATAAAAACAAAGCCAAGTATTTTACAGTCACTTATGCTTGGTTTTCAATAAACCAGAGAAATGATTAAATGAAACAAACAGGACACAAAGTTGTATGTAACTTATGATTATGCTTTAAAAGCATTGTAAGGAAATAAATGTCCATAGAAATTGATACTGCTGGATGTCAAGATTTGACATTGTTTTTTAAAACGTATTTTCCAAATTCTCTAAAATGCAAACATTATTATTTCTATAATCAGAAATGTAAAAAGATAAAATTTTCTTTAAGGAGGAACGCTCAAACTCCTTTGCATCAATCCCCAACAGGCTGGGCATTGACAAGAGGCCACTGCTCCTGCACCGCACTCTTCAGAAGCATGGCTTCTACCAACATTGTGTGCTACCAAATGAGGAACAAAAAACTAGCTGATCCCAATTTCCCACAAAAAAACATTTAATTTCTAGGTCGTTAAGCAAAAGACTTACCTGCCATCAGAACTCAAGTCCCAGTCAATAACTGACTAGTATTACTAGACACAACACAAACATATAAACCATTATAATCTGTTGAAATCACATTACTTTTGGTTTGTTTTTGGAAAGGAAAATGACACTTCACCAGATTTTTAATCAGTTTATTTATTCACGTAACAGTTTAATTTCCTCTGAAAGCTAGAAAATAAAGATCATTTACCTTATTTTTATTGTTTTTCCATACGGTAAACACTGATCTTTCCCTAACGCCCAGAAAGGTCATTTTTTAAAAATCTATGCACACACCAAATCACTGAATAGGAATGTGCAAAGCTCTAGGAAAACTATTACTTGATTGCTTTTAAAGTGGCAAAAGATCACAATTTGGGGTCATACTGTATAAGAACTCTTCTTTTTTACCATATTGATAAAACTTCTTTTTGAAGTGGCATGTTTTGAATGATTACAATTCAAAAGTAATTCCCACAGCAGATAATATCAATTTTAGCAAAAGTTCTGAGCAAGATACTTGAAGGAGAAATATTATTTTTTCTTTGACCAGAACTTCTGAATTAAGTACATTTTTCCAAGTGCCATTTTTTAAAAGGTAACACACTCAAGAGTACAATTCTTAAATTTGTTTCTTGTAAATAAAAGAATGGGCAGAGTTAAGGTACATTAATTATAGAAAGAATGAAGGAAGGTAGTGCATTTAACATCACATATGAACTTAAGGCCTTAGTTACTGGATTGTGATTTCAGTATTAGCAACAGTGTATTTCCCTCATGCTTACATACAAAAGTAAGCAGGCAGACAAAATTTTCTAAACATGTAAGAAATGAAGACAATTTAATCTATGTTATCAGTCAATACAGCTGAACTCTTAAAGTAACCATTGGTAATAAAATAATCTGATCACACTTCATACATTCATTAAAAAGAACAAATTAAAAGTCTCCTATACAATTAGAGCATTTCCTGATATGTAAAGCAGTTAAGCCCACACACCCTTTTCTTTGCAGGTGCTGCCCAGACTATACTCTATCTAAAATCCAGCCATTGCATAATGCATTTTGCAAAATGCCTATCTAAAAATACACTGTATTTCATAGTGTTTATTACCAATGTTAGGGGATGGGAGCATTTCTAGCCTAAACACTAAAAGAAAACATACACATGAGACTATTCAACAGTAGTGGTGTATAATACAAGTCTATGATAGAAAACCACATACTTTTATTAAATGGCATCTTAGGTTCATTATTTCAAGTCATCAACTAAATTAATACATTTTTTTTTCCTACAAAGTGACCAGAAAACACACCAAACCAAAGTCAGGAGAGCAGATTACTAGGTCTAGCCCTGCCTCACCTATCTATGAGATGCAAGGAAAGTTCTCTTTAACTCTCTCTCATAAAGGCCTTAGTTTCCTTAACTATAAACAAAGGGGTTGAACAAAATGATATCTAAGGAACATTCCCATGAAATGGGATTTTGGTAAATTTTTGAGAACTTAAATGTTTAAAAAAATGACAGCCATGAAATATCAAGCTTGATACTTATCACCAATAATGTAGATTATACAGAGCTTTAAGCCAAGGAATTACTGATTCTGCATTTATGGGGTAAAAATGCAAGACTCTTTCTAGCATGCTTTTCCAGTTATCAGAAAGGGAAGGAAATTTTACAATGACTGTAATTCATACAGCAGCAATGGAAACATTACCTGCAGTAGCATGCCAGTAATGGATGGGTGTTACTTGTGCTTGTTTTTAGTAACTTTTGCACAATAGCAAGAAGTTTTGTAGAAAATACTATATAGAGCCAATGACACAATAAATGTGATTAGACAAATCAAAATATACTTAAAATGAAAGGGCAAACAAAATACTTAGAGCATTTCACTCATTTATAAAATGTATACAGAGACATGGGCCTAACATACTTCACTGACCCACATCAAGTCCCAAAGTCCAATCTCCCTTTCAGATAGAAATGTATCTTTTACAAAACCAACACCTATTTTCAGGATCAAAATTCACTTGTACTCAGTTAAAAAAAAAAAAAAAAAAGAACATATTTTCTACGGTTCCAAAATTTTCTATGCTGATACACATGAAATAAATTCAAACCCTATAATGCACATTTACACTGAAAATGTTTCACGTGGTTAACAGAACTGCAAGGAATAAAGTCATTTCTCACAAAGATTCCCAAGGCTTGCTCAGTGATAAGAAATTTCCAGAATGGGAATTTACTTTGAGTGTCAAATTGGGCAGGAAAAACACCTACTTTTAACTATTATTATGAAATATTATAAAAGGAATTATTAATAAGCTCATTAAAAAGCACTTGACTAGAACAACCAAGAAGAATAAATCTTTCTTGGGACAATACTAAAAGGACCTGTTTAGAATGGGGTAAACGCAATACAGCCACAAGGCATACACATAAACTGACAAAAATTACAGCACTTTTATTCTCATCGAATTTGCTTATTTTATATTATCTTGAAGACAAACTGATTATCTTTCAAAATACGAAAAGTACAGTGAAACTGATCAGTTCCTTTCATTAATAGAATGAGAACTTTTACTTACAAATACTGTAAATCTGAAAGGGTTTTTCAATGTGAAATAAAATTATGCATTATAAGTTTCAAATTATCATGGAGTGGACTTTCTGTTATCCCCGTCTAATGACACGACAGACACAAGCTGTTGAGCAAGAATCTGTTAATAGTTTTATTTGTTTTAATGTTAAATACCATGGGACAGAACTGTAAGGATGAAAAACTCAGTCAACAACTGCCTCACAAGGGATAAGAAAAGTTCTGCCATATTAGCAAAGGTAAAGGAGAAAATTTACACTGTAAGAGGCACCATTTCCCCACAGAATACCCCTTGGCATTTCCTGAATGAGTGGGATTAGCAATCTAAATAAATCATTTCAAGAGGTAACAGCAACAGATAAAATTTAAAGGGATTATTAAAATAACATTTACAAGACTCTGAACAATTCTTGAACTCTTATTAAAACAACAAAGAAAGAACAACTCTTTATTTATGAATTTCATAAAGGACTGAATGTGCAACTGACATCTGCTAGTGATGATCTGGTAATATACAATTTGTCCAGTAGCCAAACAGTTTGTTTTTATTCTGTTTTCTAACCGTAAGAGATCATTAAAGGCAAAGCCTATATGACGCTGTACACACACACAAAAATGGTCACCGTGGGCCATACTACCAATGAAATGGTAGGTAAACACATCTTTTTCTGGTCAAGAGAAAATAAAAGAAATAGCACTCTGCATGCTTCACTCTACAAGATGAATTTCCCTAGAAAGAATCCAATGAAAATGGCTGCAATTACAACAAGAAGTGAAGGAAGAGGACTGGTGACATTATCTCTGAAGGACGCAGTTGAGGTTGATCCAGGTTTATCCGAGTGTGCTACCTTTCTGAGCCTTAAGCCTTCATCCTAGAAAAAATATATACGCACAAAAAAAGTTTTAAAAACAAATATGCATATAAGAATACCAAGCTAAAAATCAACAGAGAGAAAACAGCCTGGGGGTGTGAACAGGATTTACTGCTAACTGGAATAAGAAAACTTTCTAGGGCAATGCAAACATTCTAAAACTGGATTCCAGTGATGTGCACAATTCTGTAAATTTACTAAAAATCATTAAATTGTACCCTTACAATGAGTGACTTGACAGTGTAAATTATGCCACAATAATGCGGATTTTAGAAACTAGAGCTCAGAAATACACTCCTAAAAATCTGAAAAATCACATACGGCTGTATTTAAATAGATGAAAAAATTCCATTATTAAAATTAATACAACTAAAGAGTTCTGTGCATGTATGTATTTCCAAGGTGGCCCATAGTTTTTTTTACACCTACCCTAGCCCAATTAGCCAAAGACCAGAAATAAACCTGCAGTCTGACAGGTTCACTTACTCCCTGCAACCAGGGCACCAGCACAGCAGAGGCACAGGTAACTCACCAAGGGTAGAACAACTTTATAGGATTTGAAAGAAAGGGGAAGTTCAGGGTGAAATTTAAATAATGTAGTTTTTTGATATGCTCAAAGTAAAGCAGGAAAGCTGTGTGTAAAAGGGTCAGCACTGGATCTGAGCTGTAAACACTGAATAATTTCTTTGGAAAGTTCTAATTACAATAGATGTGGAGTGTTATATACATCAACACACCCATCCAAAGCTCCGTACCTAGACTCAACAGGGAGGCTGCTTTTCTATACCAAGCTGACTTTGATGCTCCAGACAAGAGTGGGTTGCTTCATTCTTACTGATATGATGGTTTCACACAGCAAAGTTTCTGACAGTCTATGATTTTAGGGGACAATGTTTCTCAGTAAAAAAAAGTAGTAGTCACTGAAGATGGGAGGTTGTTATGACACTTTATCAGTGGCAGTACGACCCTAGGGAAAATACCAATATCTGTATTTGTTACTTAGATTTGGCTTTATCTGTTTGTGTCCCATCATTTCAACCAGATGAATGGCAGGGCACATTTTTATCTCCTCACTACAAGCTAATTTTTACATTCTCATACTGACTCCTGTGTACCAAGAGGCTACCTGACAAAACACAGTTTTATTTGCATTACTAGATTTTCTGAGGGTTTGTGGGTCTTTTTGGTCTTATGCTAATTAATCCTGTGTGGTGAGAGCAATGATTCTCAATCCCAGCAAGAACTTTAAAATATGGTCCTGATGATTCTGATTCACTAGGTCTGGGCAGGGCCTAGCCAAGTACATTTTTAAATGGTTCTCTGGGAGATTAGGATATGGTCTGGATTAAGAACCACAGAGGCAGAGAAATATAAAAGGTTAGTGATCAGACATGCTCAAGAAAGTTAGTATGGCAACAAAATATGATGGGTCTTATGTATAAAATATTAAAAAGCTTGAAATGGATTCTGTAAGCCAATGGTCTTTTATCTTTTAAACAGCAGAATGTTTTTTCAAATAACATCTCCTAGAGAACATCAGCCTATTAAGAGTTACAACCAAAAATTAAGTCTCACTCACCTATCTCCTGGTTCACTCTTCCTATTTTCCAGCCCTGCCCTGCCTGTACCAACCATTCCTATCATTTCCACTTCTCCCCTCTCTGCCAAGAGATAAACAGTGGTTTCTGGAACAAATACACTGCGTATACTAAGGAACACATCTTTCAACAAAGAACACAACTTGTGCAAGTCCTAGAAGACAAATTAACAAAACTGCACGATGTGGAGTATGAAATGGAGATAATTTTTCCACTATTCAGATAGGTGCTGGAGGCAGAGGGTCCCTGGGGGCCACTAAGGAATATGAAGATAACCAGAAAAATTATTTCAGCACTGATCAATTCAAAATATAGTGCTTTTGATTCAGGGTGGTTCTTATGTACACTTAACAGACAGAATAACAAAATGTAGATTAAGTTCCATAACTTAGCTTGTTTTTGTATCATCCATCAATATTTTAATACCAAAACCTAAAACAAAGCCTTAAAAAAATTTAAAGGTACTCAGATCTTGAAATAATTACTTGTCAAAGGCTAATTAATAATAACCTCCATACATATTCAAATTACTCAATTCACCAATCCATTCATTTATTCATTTGAATATACACTAATGACTATGATACATATGTCTATGAATGCAAAAATGACTCCACACAGTCCTTGCCCCAGGAAAGTACTGTCCACTAGAGGGAGTACTCTACATCCACATCCAACAAGTAACAGACTTGGTGGAAACAAAGGAGACAGCATTCCTAAAGAATTTTTCTTTTGGTTTTGGAGGGAGAGCACCCTATAAAAGGTTATACTGAAAATATTACAATAAACAAGTACCAAGAAAAAAAAGTGCATGCATGTATGTGTTGTGAGGGTAGGGACAAGAATTCAAAGGCATTCCAGTCAGAGGGAAGAACTTAAGACAAAGCAAAAAGGCGGAGGAGGGATGGTAAAAAAAGAGACGCTTCTTCAGGAAACTATAGCCCAACACTGTCCAATACAAACATAGTATGAACTTTACAAATGTGAGCCACATATGTAATTTTAAATTTTCTAATGGCATATTAAAAAAGTGAAAAGAAACTGGCAAAATTAACCTTAATAATATATTCAATCCCATATAATCCCAAATAATACAAAAAATATGTACTTAACCATTTTTTTGATACTATGCCTAAGAAATCAGTGTATATTTTACACTCACAGCACATCTCAATCCAAAATACAGTCATATCTCAGTAATCATTACTTTCAGAACTCGTCAAACCCTATACTCTTCACATTTTAACAAGAAAAAAATGTTCCAGGACTTGGTGCTTGCTTCCCACTCGGCACCCATTTCTCACGATGAAAATTTTTAAACTCCACATCCTTCTTTTCAAAATTATTTAAAAGGTTTGACAATTTTCAATTTCAATAAGAATTTTTTTGATAGTGAATGTTATAGTCACCTGTGAACAATTTTAGCGGGACTAAATTCAGTTAATGTCAGTAGTAAATGTCAGTAGTTAGATAAAGAGGTCAATGTGTCATTTTCAGCACTCTACACAAATTAATGACTGTAACCTCATTTCAAGTGCTCGACAGCCCCAGGTGACTAGCGGTTGGCTCCTCTATAAGCAGCACCATTCTAGGCAGTTCGTATGACTAGGGCACAGAATGTGAAGGGTTCAAATAAGTTCAAGCAAGCAATACCTAGGAAAAGAACTTGCAGGCAATGAGAAGCCATGGTAAAACTGTTCAAAGAGGCTGGGAATACAGAGTAAAGGACAGGACATAATCAAACTGAAGAAAAGGAGAAAGAACTGCCCCAAAACTGATAGATAAAATGGCCTAACAACGGTCACATGTCCTATACCTTCATTTAAATCAACTTATTTTCAAAATATAACTTACTCTCAGGTGTCGATTTTCTTCTGACAGCTTCATTATTTCTCCCTGAAGTCTTTTACACTCTTCCATGAGTTTCCTTGTTTCAGTGTCATTAAGTGAAACACTATGTGGTTTTGGCATGGGTCCATCTTGTTTAGATGCATTCAGCGGAACAGCTTTGCTAGGTTCCATATCATTCTGTGTTACAAAGACAGAGAAAATTTTTTAACTGACTAAATCTCCTTACAGGTTTTAAACAAGAAAAAATTTAAACTCCACATCCTTCTTTTCAAAATAATTATTTAAAAGGTTTGACAATTTTCAATTTCAATAAGAATTTTTTTGATAGTGAATGTTATAGTCACCTGTGAACAATTTGAGGGACTAAATCAGTAAATGTCAGTAGTTAGATAAAGCAAATAAGCCCACTCCCTCCTCTACTCCCATAACCCTTTGCACTTACCTCTACCAAAGCACTTATCATATATCATAATAATGTATTTTTGATGTTCTTTCCTACAATACTTCAGAGGCTGGGAGAGCAAGAGTCATTTCTCTTTGTACTGACCCCTTAACCCAGCACTTTGACGAACAGTAGTTACTTAATGAAAGTATGCTGAATAACTGACGACAACCAAAATCCAAATACGAAGGTCATTTTCAGTGCTCTGATTCTGCAATTCAGATGAGGTTCTGGGAGGGTAGGGGGGATATTATTGTAATCATTCCAATAAAATTAGACTATCTAAGAAAAACATTTAAAAGAAAACCTAACTTCTATTAATGGGGGAAAAAATAACTAAAGGATATAAACCTTGAAAGGGAAATAATGAACATAAACCAAAAAAAAAAAAAAGAGAGAGAAGAGAATGGAATGGAGTTATTTCCATGATCTCAAACTCAAACACAAATGATTCCTTCAAATTACCCTTTGATTTAATTTATGAAATTCAATACGGAATCAAAGTACCCAGTTTTAAATCTATGAGCCCCCAAAATCTTAATTCTCACCAACATTCACCCATTTAAAACTAGTGGCAAAGGCATAAGATAAATACCTAAGGCAGTACACTTAAGTACTTCTGAGCCTCTGATCTAAAGTGCCTCCATATCCTTCAGTCCTGACATCATTTATCCCATCACATACAACCTAACAGTATTAGTGCGACAACTCATCTTTTTAATTAAATTTTGACTTGCTAAAAATTTAATTTTAGATAAAAAGATATAAATTGCTTTATTCAGATATAAACTTCTAACACAAATACTTCCAAATCAACTTTATGGCATTTCACAGTACTCATTGATGACATTTTAAACCAATTAGATACCGATCACACCATCCTACCTCCTAAATTTATATTAAGAGTAAATAGTTTGTTCAAAGTCAGTATTTTCTTATGAAAGGGAGGTAATTTTATTATTATGCCTAAATCCATCTAAAAATTAACGTTATGATGAGATTCTAATGTACAACACTATATAGTATTTGACCTGGATTTTTCTAATTTTCTTTAGAAGCTTCAGAGTTGTGAAAGGTTTTAAGAAGGCTACTTCAGCTCTGGTTGGAGTGGCTCAGTGGACTGAGTGCCAGCCTGAGAACCAAAGGGTCACTGATTCAATTCCCAGTCAAGACACATGCATGGGTTTCAGGCCCGGTCCCTAGTAGGGAACCCATGAGAGACAACCACATGTTGATGTCTCTCTCGACTTCTCCCTTCCTCTAAAAATAAAATCTTTAAAAAACGGCTACTTTAATTTTCTTATCTGAGTTTTTTCTCTTGCTCTCTTATTCTTTACCCTATCCTTCCCTATCCACAACCCATCCCATCTTCATTATTAAAAATCGGTTCCTGATACATTTTGCTTTCCACCAATATTCTTTCCCTTAATACTTAATAGCAACTATATTTCAAAATGATTTTTCAAGTGTGTTCAAATTCCAACCTAGAACAAGTCCAACTTCTGAAAATGAGGGTGCCATGTTGCCTTCCTCTGTAAAAAAGAAGGCAATAGTCAACAATACGGCAACTGAGGCATCTTTAGGTTTTGGTTAAGAATTGGGGAAAAAAAATATCATGCTCATACCAAAAAGTTGACTAAAAAAAATAGAAGGAAATAGGTGAGGCCAACAAGTAGAGAGAAAAAAAATAAAATGAGGAATTATCAAACTCTTCACAATTGGATTTTTATTTTTAAATAAATTCTTGAAATTCCAGAAAATTTAGAATTATGAGGAATTTATCTCTCATTATTTCATCAATCCAACACAACTATTATTTGTTATCTTCCAATATTTTTTTCATAAGCCCATTTTGTAAATTCCACATACATGTACATTTTAATCTTTCTTCAATTATATGCATATCTTTTTATTTTCATTTTAAATTACACAATATGCCATTAGATATTGTATTCCATGCTTTACTAAAATTACTTAAAGCATTTCATTCTTGTTAGACATTTGATGGGTAGATGACCACTCTGGGATTTAACATGCCAATGAATATCTTCTTACAGTGGCAGAATTAGATTTTTCTTTTTTATTGACATTTTCCTTAATGTGTTTATATCACTTTTATAACCAAAAGGAAAGGAAATGTCTTAACCAATTTGTGGAACATAAACACAAGACTAGGAATGCAAAAAGATAAAGTGAAGCTTAAACATATTTCAAAAGTGAGCCAAATTAAGTCATGAAACAAGTTACATGGAGTATAATTATATCTTGTACTTTTTAGGCCCCCTACAAACCAGTCAACATACGTAGAAAATGCGAAGAAATCTAATTTATTTATGCATATTTAAAGTATAATCATATATCCCTAACTTAGTTGGGGGTTAAAGGAAGTGGAGGGAGTAAGTCATTCATTTAGTAACAATCTGAAGGGCCTGATGAGAAACACTAAGGCTGCCGTGACTTTAAGTATAAACTTCCATTCAGGAGCTCCATTAGTGAGGTTTGGCTCCAGGAAAACAGCTTGTTCCTTGACAGTTGCTACAGACTGGTCCAGAAAGTGGAGACTGGTTGTTCTGAGAACCATGAAAAAAGCAAACTAAAGGGATTCAACAACATGCTGCAAGTTTTTGGAAACTGATGAATTTAGATAAACCATAAGGTCAAGGCTATGATATTAATAAAGAAAATATACCCTATGCTGCACTTACTCTACTGTCTTATATTAAGTAGTCCACCTACAGTAATCCCTCTCCATCCGAGTTGAATTTACTTCTGTATTCTTTTTTAATATCCTTCAGAATTTTAATTCCAATATTCTAACTAATTCTTATTAGGGGTAATTAGACAAAGACAGGGCAAGCGATTGGAACTAGGGAAAGGTAAAATACAAGGCAAAGTAGATTTTTGCAATGAAGTCTTAAGAAAGAGAAGCAAAAGGATGTAAATATGGGACTACACTCTTGTGACTATTATGAGTAAGGGGTATAAATATATAAAGGTTAAAGCCAAGAGCTATGGCATGAAATTGTTTGGAGGCATAATTAAGGCCTTATCCTGGGAAAACATACTGATAGTATTTGAATAATAAAATTACTGAAGATTTATTTTCACTCTAAACAACCAATTTATTCTGTTACTCTAGGATCATCAATAACTAACCAGACATTTACATAAAGCATCAGGTTTTAAGCCTTAGTATACAATGTCTCTGTAAAGGCAAATCAAAGTATAAGAAAATTATTCACACTGTGGGGTTCCTGAAGTTTTCAGTAAGCAAGAAATGGAAAAGGGAATCATACAGGAACCATTATATCACCTAAAAGTCGACACATACACACAGACACACACACGAAGACATTAATAAATTCAAATATAACCTAAGATCTTTAGGCTTTATACCACAAATTCTCCTACCCTGGGGCATTGTAAATAACTAACAATGACAGTTAAAGAGGGGTTACTATTATTTGTATTTGATGATAAAATATAAAATAGTAATCTCGCTTATCATACACACACACACACACTTCCCTGGAAAGCAATGTTTGCCAGCTGCTATAGGAATCCCATGTCTGCTAGTCTATTTGGATACTTAGATATGCTCCTAACTCCCTTTTTAGAGTATGCTCACAAAATTTCAGTGACAGGAAAAATTACAGCAATTTCATAGTAATGTCCAAACTTACATTTGTCCTGCCCACTATTGAGATTTTAAGTGTTAAATTTGTTTTGTTTTGTTTTAGGACAGTAAATAGTCTGTGTGTGTGGTTTTTAAGTGAATTGTGGTTCTGTAATTTTAAACATAACTGAAAATTTCAATTCTATTTACTTCACATAACATACTCACAATACCACCCATGTGGTAGATAACTACATTAACATAACCAGTAACACTAGTACACTCCTATGTCTGTTAACTCCCTAAAACAAACCTTCTGCTTCTCCTGTTTGTACACATTGAGTCCCCTGGGGTCATTCTTCATGTTATAACTGGCAGGAGTTGCAACTGTGTTGTTCATGTTGCTTACTGAAGTGACAGCTGGAGCAGTCCCTGGTGGAGTTATACCCTGAGGTGGTATGGGAAACACATTCTCAGATTCACACCAAACTCTGAGTTCTCCCTGCATGGTATCAGGAATGACTAACACAGAAATCATTAGGCTCTAAAACATTATCATTTTATTCTACAGAAAGGTGTTATACATAAGAAATAACAGTAATAAATAATAGCTATGTTAAAGCAAAAAGTATGAAATTTCTGAAATTTTTTTACATTTCCCAAACAAAATTAGCTATGATCAATTTGCATTTTGTTCACAAGCTTAAATGTATAAACCTTATTAAATTTATGCTAGCCTTATGTTATCTTAAAATGAATACCTTCTAATTTTGTGGTGCTAAATTTTTGTTATTAATCAATACTTGTCAATATCTGAAAAACAAGCACTTCATATTTTCTTACCTTTGATAATAATCTGAACAATTTTTAAATGACATTTTTCCCCCTTGAGGTTCAGAAACTACAGTGATGAATAAACCTCTCCAGTACTCAACAACACCCCTCCCGAAATATACACACACCTCCTCTTCCAGGACCAATGAACAAATTTCAGATGCACATAACATTCTAGTATATACCATTATCTCCATAGTTCTCCTACCTTCTCAAATTTCTCTAATATAGATAAAAATATTACAATAAAAGTTTAGAACTGACTCTGAAGTAATACTTATTGATATACATTATATATAAAAACTAAGAGAACTGTATCTTACTAATAATGTACTGTCCCCAATCTGTTCTTTGTCTCAATAGAAAATGTATATTTACTCATAAAAAGTCTTTATACTTAAGACCCCTGAAATGCTGTTCTTGATAGCCTACCTTTCTTTATTAAGACAAATTATTTTTTCCTAGAAAATATATTATTAACAGATATTATATGTATGGCATAAATGAAATCCAATACATTTTTAAAATTTGGAAAATGTCAAGTAAAACTGTAAGCCTCAAAAAAAATTGGGGTGTAATTGAACACAAAGAATTGAGTAAGTGATAAACATGATAAATGACTTAACTATAAATACATTCAATCCTGGAAGAAAAAAAAACACTACTACTAACTGGACATTAGATTTAATACAGAGTTGACAGTAACTAAAAGAACTTATAATTTAGAAAACCCCACTTGGTAAAATATAAAATAGTCAATGCTTTATTTAGTCCAACAACCCAAGGACCATAAAGAATGGCTCTCAGTATTAGCACTGACACAATTCAATTGAACTTTACGGACCATTAATTTAATGAAACATATCCATAATTTACTGAAGTATATCCACTCAAAGACCTGCTATTCCCTAGGACTAGGGAGACCACACATTTTATTGTGTTTAACAGCAGTATTAGTTAATACCTGTTATCTATGAATAATTATTAATAGTACCTCCTTTTATTCTAAAACAGAAGGGTCCCTGGATTCTTGGGTCACTCTATGATCCAAATTAGACAGCTATTTCCCCCCCAAAAAGCCCACATTCTAATGGTGTGGCAAATAAATTAGAATTGGTTTGTCACAAAAAATGACTTCTTTAAACTATAAAAATATCAATAAAAACATGGACTCAACCACTATACTTCTAAAGCTGTCAACTTTCTTATCCTACAAGATTGACCACAAAACTTCAATCTTTTTTTTTTATATATACAGGGTATTATCAAGGTCCTAAAACAACTCATGAAACTAATAAAATAGCATGCCCTTTCCCACTGTTTTTAGAACATGCAAATGCCCAATAATTAATAGCATACCTAAATAGATCCAGACCTTCGAACAGGTATACTTACATATTCTATTTAAATTCAATGACTATCTACTTGTTGGAAGGGGTGGGGCGGGGGGACGGGGGCAAGCAGTACACAGTAGGGTGGACAAGGAGCTACAGGCAGGGGTTTCAGAGTGGGCTGAGGTGCTGAACATAAACAACAACACTGTAAAGTACAAGACCTGCTCACTACACCAACTTTGAGAAGAAAGTATCAACAACTATGACTGCTACTCTCAATCTACTTTGGATACTAAATTATTCTAAGCTGACTACTAAAGATCATGAATTCTAATGGCCTTTTTAAATATACCATCCTGAGAGAGTTTTTTGTATATTAAACCTGAAGTTGTCAAAAACTAAACTGAATTTTATTTCAATTAACATACTTTTTAAAATGTACTAAGAAAAAAAACAAAAAAGATCAAAGGATCTCCAGTAATTCACAATACAGCAATCATACTATAAACCAAAAAAAAGTATTTTTAACATTTTTGTTAATATTGCATATTCAGAAATGCATTTTCCTTGAATAAGGGAGTATCACCTTTAATCAATTTATGCAGATCAGAATTCAGCTTTTATCAAAAACATTTTATCAATTTATCTGCAGGAAACTAACAAACTTTATCTAGACAAAAGACTATTCTGTAATGCCCTAATTTCTTAACTGACAATTTTAACTAAACTGAAGATAAACATACAGAAAAAGGGTATTAAGTAATTTTGGAATTTGATCTATGCTAGATAAATGCTAGGTGATTTCTAACTAAATTCTAGCTGTATACTACAAAGAAACCAGTATGTCAAAGATATTCCAGTTTTTAAGCAGTTTTATCAATTTCAACCGTAAACACTGAATTGGAAATGGCAAGACACAATTATCAACAGGGTCTAATTACCATATGAATGAATTATAAGAGATGTTTATATGCATTTTTATATATAAAAGGTTTCATCCTTAATTATAATAAACAAATAAAAACCTTATCATGTATTTCTTACTATTGTAAACTCCAGATTTGGCAATGTTAAGGTTTCATATTTCCTAAAAGGGATGAGTTGCAACATTAAACTGATGACTCGACAAAGTCACATAATGAACAACTCAGAACTGGGTCTGTGCCAGGGTGCACTCAATTTAAATACATTTCTCAGTAATTAAGATCTCTTATGGAACCTGCAGGTTAGTAGCAAGCAACAAAGGAATGAGCTTAACCAGTACCAATGTTTCCAAAAGTGATTTTACATTACATTAAATAAAAAAGAAATGCTGGGTTAAACAATACTTTCTTCATTCAGGGCCTATAAATGCAATGTGCTTCTTTACTGGAAGACCTAGTATTTGGAGTGTTTTTCCAAACTCATTTGACAACAGAACCCTTCCAACCCAACACACTCAGGGAAATGCTGCCTTAAAGAAACACAGCTGTGGTTCAGCCCTTCTTTTTAATATGTAACATGAATTAATTAAGGCCACTTCTAGCTGTATATAATATAGACCCATTTTTTGTACATTTGAATTATGTAAATCTCAAATACTAATATACTGAAATATTAAAAAGTCTTATGTGAAAAACTTGAAATGCAAAGTCTACACACTTTAAAATATCCATAAAGAATCATAACAGCAAAGCTAATATGCCACATGAGCTGATATAGCCAAACAGCACTGCAGCTGGTTCACATAGTACCTGTGCATTCTTTTCAGGGCCAGTGATGAATTTTAGACATTTTCAGTTATCCAAGACCTTTAAGAATATATCTCAACCACAAAATGCATCACTACCACAAGAATCAAAAGTACATACATCTTCCTATGTGATCATGACATGATTTTACCATTAAAATTTTACCATTTGAAGAAGTGCCTTCCAATGATAATCAAGGCCTTCATCTAATTATGGCCAATAAAATAGTTTGAAAAAAATTCTGAAGTCATTGTCTTATTACAGTGCCCAAATTAGGTTCTTGATACACCATCTCCACTGAAAGGAGCCAGAGATTCTTGAAGAAATCACTGATTCGAAGTCTAGGTTTGGAAACATCTTCTCATATTAGACATAAAAAAAATACTACCAAGGGTATGAGACTTCCATCAAGATGGCTCACCTTTTCACACACCACATCAAAATTACAACTAAAATACAGAACCACCATCACTGAGAACCAGCACAAATCGAGTTAAATGAAAGTCTGACAACTACAGAATTAAAGAAACCACATCCATCCAGACTGGTAGGAGGGGTGCAGATGCTGAAGGGGTTGGTCCCTCATACACGTGTGGTGGATAAAAGTTTGGGAGGGATATATCAGGCCCCCTAGCCCAAGGTTCCAAGGCCAGGAAGAAAAGTTCCCACAACTTCTGGCTGTAAAAACCAGTGGGGATTGAGTTGATGGAAGAAACTGTTGGAGCCCCAAACAGTTCCTCCTAAGAACCCACACAAGGACTCACCTACACAGGCAAACACCCTCTGAGCTTCAGCACGAGGGTAGCAGCTTGAAAAGCACCAGTGGTATACAGGGAGAAACTGAAGGGTCTCACATCAAGATAAGGAAAAGCCCTTGTCCCTTTTCTAAACCCTACTCACACAGATCCAGCAGGCTGGTGCTGTATCTGAGGCTCCATTGATCTGGCTAACACTGCATGACCTACCTAGAAGATCCCCAGAGACTCCGCCCCACCCAGCTTACAGGCCCATCCAAACTGTTAACCATGACTTTTCCATATGAATGGCTGGTCTTGGTTCATGCTTCACAACTTCCTAAATCCTATCAAACAAGCAACAGCTGGCCTCAGTGAGCCCCCAACCCCCAGCCCCCAAACCTCTTAAGTGGCCCCAGGCCTGACACTAGCAGCAGCCTTCCTAGATTCACAGTTTGGTGTTGCCAGGCAATCTCCAAGCCCAGCACAAGTAGCAGCCATCTCAGAATGCTCTATAGCTCATGCAGGGTGGCCCTGGGCAGAACACCAGTAGGGGCTGACCTTGGCCTGCACCACCCAGGAAACCCCAGACCATGTGCACCCAGTGGACAGCTACAGACCATGTTGGAGCTCCACCACTCTGCCCCTGCACAGCCAATCCTCTACAGAGGGTGGAGGTTGGTAGTCTGTGATCAGAGCCACTCTTTGCAGCTGACTGGCCTGGATAAATCCCTCCGATTGACCTGCCAACAGCAGGTCAACCTAGTCTCAACAACAAGAGGAGGATATACTCAGCCCACATGAAGGATGAACCTTGAGTACCCAGCTTGGGTGACAGGGAAGGCTGTGCCACTGAACCCTACAGGACACCTACTATATTAGGCGACGCTACCAAGACACGGAGTCAAAGCAGTTCTACCTAACACATAGAATCAAACACAGGGAGGCTGCCAAAATGACAAAACAAAGAAACATGGCCCAAATGAAAGAACAGATCAAAACTCCACAAAAAGAACTAAACAATGGAGATAAGCAATCTATCAGATGCAGAGTTCAAAACACTTGCTCAAGGAACTTAGTGAGTACCTCAATAGCATAAAAAAGATCCAGTCAGAAATGAAGGATACACTAATTGAAATAAAGAACAATTTACGAGCAAACAACAGTATAGGGCATGATGCCAAGAATCAAATCAATTATTTGGAATATAAGGAAGCAAAAAACAATGAATCAGAACAACGAGAAGAAAGAATCCAAAACAATAATGATAGTATAAGCAGCCTCTGGAACAACTTCAAGTGTGCCAACATTCACATCACAGTGATGCCACAAGGAGAAGAGAAAGAGCAAGAAATTGGAAATCTATGTGGAAAAATGGTGAAAGAAAACTTCCCTAATTTGGTGAAGGAAACAGGCATGGAGGTCCAGGAAGCACAGAGAGTCCCACAATTATGATGGATGCAAAGAGGCCCACTCCAAGACACATCATAATTAAAATGCTGAATGTTAAAGACAGAGAGAATCTTAAAGTAGCAAGAGAAAAAAAGTTAGTTACCTACAGGGGAGTTCCAATAAGACTTATCAGCTGATTTCTCAAAAGAAACTTTGCAGGCTAGAAAGGATTGGCAAGAAATATCCAAAGTCATGAAAAGCAAGGACCTACAGCCAAGACTGCTCTACCCAGCAAAGTGCTCATTTAGAGTGGAAGGGCAGATAAAGAGCTTCCCAGACAAGAAAAAGCTAATGGAGTTCCTTATCACCAAACCATTATTATATGAACTGTTACAGGGATTTCTTTAAGAAAAAGATTACAACTATTAACAATAAAATGGCAGAAAATATATTTATCAACAACGGAATCTAAAAAACAAACTAAGCAAACAAGAAGAACAGAGATAGAATCATGGATAAAGAGAACTTTGTGATGATTGCCAGATGGGAGGGGGCGGTGAGGGAAATGGATGAAGAGGTTAGGGGATTAAGAAGTACAAACAGGTAATTGCAGAGTAGCCATGGGGATGTAAAGTACAGTATAGGAAATGGAGTAGCCAAAGAACTTACATGCATGACCCGTGGACATGAACAATGGTGGACATGAACATTGCCTAACGGAGTGGGAGATGCTGGGTAGAAAGGGAGAAAAGGGGGAAAACTCAAGACAACTATAATAGCATAATCAATAAAATATAATTAAAAAAATTAACAGAGACTACTAAGGTCAACGGACTCATGAACCAATTTGATGAGGTTCCTACTAGCCAGTATGAGCAATAATGACAATAACTGCAAGGAACTGAAACATTGATATGTTTTGGCCATTGAGTTTATAATAATACAGAAGAAAAGACAGAGAGAGGGAGAAAGGCCTTGAAGGAGGAAGGGAGATTGACTCACTGAACATCATTTCAGAGGGACATTTATTACCAACTCACTTTTTAAAGCTTGTAACTAAAGAGAAAGACAGGCATTTATCTTGCCTTTATAAACTCTGCCACTAAATGAATAATCAAATATTAGATGGGCTCAAGTTTCTCTCTTCCCAAGTACTCTATTAATATATAAAAAAAAGCAAGGTTGATAGAATGTCACCATTATGCAACCTTAAATTAATTTCGACCCAACATTTTGGCTTGATAATTCTTTGTTGTAGGAGCTATTCCTCTGTATTGTTAGGACATTAAACAGCATCCCTGGCCTTTTTCCACTAGATGCCTACAGCAGCCCTCCTCTCTAGTTGTGACAACCAAAAATGTCTCCAGACATTAACAATGTCCCTGGGGTGGACAGCAGCAAATCACCCCTCGTTAAGAACCATTCATCTATCTACACACTGCACACCAATGGCTGCTAACTTCACAAAAACAAGAAGACAGTATGAGCCTTCTCAAGAGAATATATCCTACTTACAAAGCAGTCTTGCCTCTTCCTAACAGCAAAAATAAATCTCAATTAAATCAAGCCTCTAGATTCTAATATGGGAAATATAGAAATAGAAGTTTAATGACACCACAATGATGCAATCAGCAAAATCTAGTTTGTTTGGAACAATTCATAGGATAAACCCACTTTCTTTAAATTGTAAGAGAAAAACAGGAAATCTAGAGATTGAGAGATTTAAGAAATATCATCCAATAGCAGTACGTAGACTTTATTTTTACTTTAATTCCAACAAATAGCAAAAAAAAAAAAATTTAAATGCATGTGTAAGATTAACTTGAATGCTGCCTGGATTGTTTGGTATCAACAATATATTAAGCTTAAAGTCCTTATATTTGAATGATACATACTGAAATAGCAACTGTATCACATTGTGGATTTGCCTTAATGTGAGATGGAAAGTAGTGTGGTTTAGGTGAAATAAGATTAGTAAATTCATTAATCATAAACTGGTAATTGTTAAAGCTGATCACAGGTTCAGGGTACTACTTTTTTAAGAGCTTGAAGTTTTTCAAAATAAAATGTTAAGAAAAAAGCACTATCTTCAGCACATATTCCCTACAACTAGTCAATACTATACCTCAAATCCAAATAGATCAGTTAATGCAAATACATTCTGCAGCTAGTTCATCCAGGCTCAAAATCAGAGAATCTCTGGAGTACTTTGAAATTACTGAACAGACTTCAGGTTACTAATAATACCTGGTCTAAAAATTTTCCAGGGCCAAACTACTTCTGCTCATGTTCCATGGTGTGGGACTCTGGGGACTACATTTGGTATTTGTTCAAGCCCTTTAGATCCAAAACCACTTTCTTGGATTACCATGGGCTACACCTACATGTAAATATATCTGCTACTCTCCTCTATGATAAGGTAAAATGGCTAGGCTCAGCTATCATAGATATATCATTTCCATCAACTTCTGGTATGGTTTCCAAAGCAGAACTACTCTTGATCAGCAGTATTAAATATTTGGCTTCTAGCCCCTTGCAGACTATAATGTCAAATTGTCTCCTATCCAGAACATAACATAAGCTCAGATGAAAGATAGGTCTATAACTAAGTTTGATAAATGACTGTTAAAAAATGATGTAAGTACTGAAAAAATATCCAAACGTGTTTTTAAAATAAGTCAACCCTTATTCCACTGAAGTCCACTTTTCTGAATATAGCTGAAGATAACAAAAACACTATGTCAAAGAGATATCTGTACCCCCATATTTAAATAACCGCATTATCTGCAATAGCAAAGACACAGAAATAAACTAAGCAGTTGCAGACAGATGAATGGATAAAAAATGTGAGATACATACATATATATAACAGAATATTATTCAACCATACAAAAAAAAGAAGTAAATCTCGCATTTGCAACAATATGGATGGCCATGAGGACATTTTGCCAAGTGAAACAAGTCAAGACAGAAAGACATACTCTATGATCTCACTAATGTGAACTCTTAAAACTCAAAGAAAGAGAGTTCAGATTTGTGTTACCATAGGTGGGAGACAGGGAGAAGGAACTGGATGACAGTGGTCAAAAGATATACAAACTTCCAGTTATAAGTAAAAATTAGAGCTATAATGTACAATGATTGCAGTTAACACTATGGTGTACCTGAAAATTGTTAAGAAAGTAAATTCTAAGAGCTCTCATCATAAGGAAAAAATCCCTTTCTGTATTTGTATCAGATGATGGTGACTAAGCTTACTATGGCAATAGCTTCACAATATCATTGTGCAAAGGCAAATCATTATGCTTACATTTATCCTGTGCTGTATGTCAATTATATCTCAAAACTAGAAAAATAAAATAAAATTAGTCAACCCAGACAAGTGCTGTCACGTTTCTCAGTTTTAATAGTAACAGCTTTGAAAGCTCTTGGCTTCCTAACAGCCTAGGCAAAGAAAAAGTGAATTCTAAAAGGAAAGCATAAACATGTTAACCCTCATTTTCCAGTAAGAACCTATACATTCACATTTTTTGTTTTGAGCAAATCTCTCAAAATCTCTTTTAAAATGCACTTAAAAACGCAGTAAATAATTTGGTCAAGCCCTGACTGGTGTGGATCAGTGGTATGGGCATTGTCCTGCACACCGAAAGGTTGCTGGTTAGATTCCCAGTCAAGGCACATGCCTGAGTTGCACGAGAAAGGCAGTGTATGGATGTTTCTCCCGTGCACTGAAGTTTATCTTCCACTTTCTCCCTTCCCTCCCCTCTCTCTGAAAATAAATAAATAAAGTAAAATCTTAAAAAATAATAATGATAATGATTTGGTCAACACCTAATTACCATTCGGGATTTTTTTTGTTTCAGCTTATCCTGAAAGAGTAACACAATAATTAAGTTCATGTACATAATCTGCAAGTTTACTTTTCAACAGGGCAAAGAGCCTCCAGATCAAGGTGAGATTCCTGTCAATTTGTAGCCTGATAGTGACAAATAATTCTATTAATTCATATTATTTTATATATTAAGTCACCCCCCAAAAACCCTATTTACTTTTCAAGCCTACAACTAAAGATTCAAATTTGCATTTCAGAAGAGAACACAAAAGTGACCATAACCCATTCTATACATTCAAAGACTACTTTTTAAATTACACACATATATGCCTCAGTCCCCCAAATTATTTACCTCACACTAATCAAGAAGCAACATAACAACTGTTTACTAGGACTTCCCGCCAAGATGGAGGCATAGGTAGACACACTGTGCCTCCTCGCACAACCAAAAGGAGGACAACAATTTAAAAACAAAAATCAACCAGAATTGACAGAAAATCGAACTGTATGGAAGTCTGACAACCAAGGAGTTAAAGAAGACACATCCATCCAGTCCAGTAGGAGGGGCGGAGACAGGCAGAGAGGACTAGCAGCAAGGTGGTAGCTGGCAGACCCAGTGAGGCGGCAGAATGGGGAGCTGGGCAGGGCGTGCAAGGCTGCAGCTGGCCAGCAAGGCAGCAGTGGGTGGACCGGCGAGGTGGAGGCTGGTGGAGTAGGCAGTCCCACATTTGTGCACAGGTAAACCAGGAGAACAACTGCGGAGCCAGGCAGACTGCATAAGCCAGGGCCCCAGTGCAGGCAAATAAAGCCTCAAACCTCTGATTGAAAACACCTGTTGGGGTTGATGCAGCAGGAGAAACTGCCAACCTCACAGGAGACTTCACTGGAGAGATACACAGGGTCCTAGAACATACACGAACCCACCCACTCACGAATCAGCACCAGAAGGGCCTAATTTGCTTGTGGGAAGCAGGGGAAGTGACTGAAATCTGGCAGAGAGCGGAGCAAGCACCATTGTTCCCTCTTGGACCCCTTCCCCACGTAGTGTCAACCCAGTAACATGGGTTATCCCGCCTGGGTGAATACCAAAGGCTCCACCCCTCACTACATAACAGACACATCAAGACAAAAAAAAAAAAAAAAAAAAAATGGCCCGAACAAAACAACAGATCAAACACCAGAAAAAATACAACTAAGCAATGAAGAGATAGCCAACCTATCAAGTACACAGTTCAAAACACTGGTAATCAGGATGCTTACAGAATTGGTTGAATTTGGTTGCAAATTAGATGAAAAAATGAAGGCTACACTAAATGAAATAAAGGAAAATGTACAGGGAACCAATAGTGATGGGAAGGAAACTGGGACTCAAATCAATGGTGTGGACCAGAATGAAGAAGAAACATCCAACCAGAAAAGAATGAAGAAACAAGAATTCAAAAAAATGAGGAGGCTTAGGAACATCCAGGACATCTTTAAATGGTCCAACATCCAAATTATAGGGATCCTAGAAGGAGAAGAGGAAGAGCAACAAGTGGAAAAGTTATGTGAACAAATAATAAAGGAGAACTTCCCCAATCTGGCAAAGTAAATAGATTTCCAGGAGGTCCAGGAAGCTCAGAGAGTCCCAAAGAAGTTGGACCCAAGGAGGATAACACCAAGGCACATCATAATTACATTACCCAAGATTAAAATGAAGGAGAGAATCCTAGAAGCAGCAAGAGATAAGGAGACAGTTGCCTACAAAGGAGTTCCCATCCAACTGTCAGCTGATTTCTCAAAAGAGACCTTACAGGCAAGAAGGGGCTGCAAAGAAGTATTCAAAGTCATGAAAGGCAAGGACCTACATCCAAGATTGCTCTATCCAGTAAAGCTTTCATTTAGAATGGAAGGGCAGATAAAGTGTTTTCCAGATAAGGTCACGTTAAAGGAGTTCATCATCATCAAGCCCTTGTTATATGAAATGTTAAAGGGACTTATCTGAGAAAAAGGAGATAAAAAATATGAGCAGTAAAATGACAGCAAACTCACAATCATTAACAAACCACACCTAAAACAAAAACAAAAGCAAACTAAGCAAACAACTAGAACAGGAACAGAAACACAGAAATGAAAATCACAAGGAGAGTCATCAACAGGGGAGTGGGAGGGGAGAGAGGAGGAAAAGGTACAGATAATAAGTAGCATAGATGGTAGGTGGAAAATAAAAAGGGGAAAGGTAAGAATAGTATAGGAAATGTAGAAGCCAGGGAACTTACATGTATGACCCATGGACATGAACTAAAGGGGGGAAATGTGAGTGGGAGGGAGTGTGCAGGGCAGCAGGGAGTGAAGGGGGCGGAAATGGGACAACTGTAATAACATACCAAGAAAATATATTTTAAAACATTAAAAAAATAAAAAATGTAAAAAACAAAAAACTATTCACTAAAGAATAAAGTCAGATTAAGACAGCAAGATATTTATAATAAACAACTTACAATAAGGAGATAAAGAATGAAATCAGATAGATTTTGACCAAAATCAATACCAAGCAAAATACTCAGGAATAGCCAAATTTGAAATAAACTGCTTATCCATGTAAATTAAACCTTTTATCCTCAGACTGTTGATATACAATTGCCAAAAAATGGCATAAACCAAAAGGGTTTATGTCTGTTAATTTCATTATATTTATACTTACAAATGTATCATTCTAAAAAAGAACCTGAAATTGCTTAAGTGGCAATAATTTGGTAGAATTAAATAATTCTTCTCCACCATATAGCTTCTATCTAAAAGTACAGTCACACCCCAGCACTCATCAGCTTCAGAACTCCTTAAACCCTGTACTCATCACTTTTGACAAGAAAGAAGGTTTCAGCACTCAGCATTTGCTCACGACTCATCGATACTTGCTAGAAACTGTATGAGTCACAGTGCCACCCTGCAAGAGAAAATGCTTCATTGTTCAGTACTCATCAGTTTTGGCACACATCACGAGTTTCAGAACGAATTAACAAGTACCAACATACCACTGTATTTTTTTCTTGAACTAATGCTATTAAAATGAAAAGTGCACATTAAGTCTTGTTTTAAACTAAGCACTGAGTATTATAAAGTGGAATACCATTATTACACACCCTACAAAGTTTAAAACAAAAGGAAAATTAATCTCAAAGTAACTGAGAGGTTCTTAACAACTTCCATTTTTCTTATATTTCCTACTTACCAATTTATCATTTTCATTGGGCATTTCAAAAACACATCTCAATTTAGAATCCATTAATTCATCGGGTTTTGCCTCTTTCCACTAAAAACAAACAAAACCAAACTTGAGACAGAAGATATAACAAGTTTCACATGAAGGGACAACTAAAGAATTGGTACAGCTGCTAGGAGCAGGAAAGCTGCTGTCTTTGTCTCAGCCAAGATGCAACACTGCATTGCACTGTCTTGATCACCCTGCCACAAGTATGTGGCAATGCCACAGAACTTTCTATATAATCCTCCTAAAAAGAGCTACTATTGCTATCCATTAAAATGACACTGACATCTCTATAGAGATCACAGGACTTTCGTCTTAATAGCATTTCTAAATTGTTTCTAAGAAGTACTATTTCAAACTTCTTTCATTCTTGCAGTCTACATTATCTGTAATAAATAGATTTATGGATTTTTTAAAAAATTAGTTTTCTCAGTTGAGAACTAAACAAAACCCACAGTTTAAACAATATTTCTCAAAACAAATTCTGTTCAATTTCTGTACTTACCACAGCTTCCATATCTGAAATGTTTGGTGGGGCAAAAATTGTCTGTACCATAAACTTGTGTTTACTCTTTTCATTGGGATCATAGTCAAAAGGCTGTAGCATTACTAAATAAGAAAAAAAAAAAGGACACATTACACTGTATTCTGCATTTGTTTTCTTCTTATTTCTATCATCTGATTCACTAGTATGCAAGTCCAAAGAAAACCAGGAAGGGTTCAAGAAACCAAACACTGGCTTATTCACATTAAGGACTCAGAAACAACTTTATGTTTTCCAATTATCTTAAATATTTCCACCTTTCTGAAATGCTAACTCTTTAACAAGATACAAAATAAACAAATGAGTATTTAAAAAAGGTAAGTATCAATCCGATTTTCCCTTCTAGACTAATGTTTAGGAAAGTTTTCAAAACTTTGCCAACATTAACTATTTTCATGCCTGCAAGTTTGGATTAAAACTAATAAATTTTTTATTAAAACTAGTTATAAATTTAGGCTTTCTTTTAATAGAGACAATCCCTCTTAAAATTAGACAACTGGGTTATCTAAAGGAGAAATGCTAAGTAACTTAAAAACTCACTACATGTATTAGTGTTCTAACATAACTAATTTCAAAAAAACAGATTTTAAAGAAACACCCATTAGAAGAGTTTATCAATTTGTTTAAACATGATTCTAAGAAAACAAAATATACAAGGAAACCACATGGCTTCATGATTCCTAGAACTTTTCTAGCATCCAAATAATTACATTCAAATTTTTCTAAGTATTAGCCTATAAAAGAGGGTTTGTAGAGACTCCATGTGGTTTTAAATTATGTTAAATTACATAATATAAATCTAATAATAAACCAACAATTACATGCTAATATTTAGGTTATTTCTAAGATATACTTGCACATCAACACTTTCAGAAAGGGAAATGCAATTAAGTAAATGTGAGAAATATCAATTATTTAAGAAAGTATTATTTCCAAGCTATGTCTGAGAAGTCTATCAACTACTATCAACAGTTAAAAAAAATTTTTAAAGGGTCAAATATATAGCAGCAGAAAATGCACAGGATAAACACCCAAAATGAAAAAAAAAGGACAATAAGTTTCTATTAATACTGTTCACTAAGCAATCATTACAGGCTAGTCACTATGAACTAGGCAAAAAGAAAATTTTCAAATATGGTTGTGACTTTATGGCAGTTATACAAGGCTGCAAATAACAAGACAATCTTTATATTATATATATGTGTGTATATATATATAAAATAGAGAGAGAGAAAGAGCGCATCCACACACTAAAAGCAGAGGGGAAAAAATGAGTATGTAAGTACAGAAAGTCAATCAGGGAAAGCAGCTGGAGGAAGTGTAGTTTGAGCGACTCCTCATATGGAAAAGCACTACACTAAAAATTGGAAGAGCTAAGTTCTAGTTGGAGAAGAGGGATCTGAGGGCATGTTATGCAAATAATAGTGTATCTGAAGTCAGGTGCTCAGTATAAGGGGTTTATATGGCAGAAAGTACCTTGAAAAGTATACATTAAAAAACATTAATATAGTAAAATTTCAGCAATCTAGAACCCTCAAAGAAAAAGTCATTCTAAATAGTTTTACAGATTCCTAGTGATATAAATGCTTGCAACAAAAACTATTTTTTATTATTATTTATTTATTTATTTTTAGAGAGGGAAGGGAGGGAGAAAGAGAGAGAAACATCAATGTGCGGTTGCTGGAGGCCGTGGCCTGCAACCCAGGCATGTGCCCTGACTGAGAATCGAACCTGTGATGCTTTGGTTCGCAGCCCGTGCTCAATCCACTGAGCTACACCAGTCAGGACCAAAACCTATTTTTAACCACATGAATAGAAATAATTCTATTTTCTTCCAACTTAGCTTAAAGATTTAGAGAGCTACTTCCAGAATGCATGTATGCATTGTTTTATATTATTTCCTATTCATTTTCCCCAGGAACTGATGGCCTGAACAAACAAATAAGAAAGCATTCCTCCCAGGCCACCATACCACAAGACTCACTAAAAGCATCTTTTCTAGGTCCTCCTTGCTCTGAGTTTTTGACTATAGCACAGAGGGAGGATTTAGGGTCATCAAGAGGTTTGACTATAGTCTGTCCTCTACTGCCTTTGAGTCAGGTCCTACTTCTGAATACTCTCAATGGGTCTCCTCTAGGTTCTCACTCTTTATATATAATTTGCTATTTTTAACCTCTGTGGCCTTGAAAACCAGAAAACCGATATAGAATTATTGTATGCTTATCAAAAACACCATGTTTTGTTTTGTTTTTAAAGTACACATGTCCAAGCCATGTCCCCACAGATTCTGATCTGGGAGGGTCCACATGTGTTCCTGCTCTCTATGTTATTATGACACATGGTAAGAGTTAAGAACTACTGCTAGAAAATAAGAGTAAATGGTCTCTTGTGAGGCCTAAGAGGTTCTCCCATAAGAAAGAAATAGTCTCACACTGGGTTCCTATTTCTCAGATGTTGGATGATATCATTAGAAACTACTGTCTTGGGAAGTCTGAGGAAAGAAAGGAACATTTAATAGAAGGCATTAATTATGGCATCAGCACAGATTTCACAGCAAGAATAAGCAATCCATGCATGGAAGGAACCAAGTATACTCCCTGCACTACAAGTAAACACAAAAGGGAGTAATAGAAAATAGAAAATAATGTTTTCAAATGCAGGGCACTGTTTACAATGAAAAGCAGAAATACTCATCTAATTTGATATAATCAGCAGAAAGAGGCATTATATATTTTAAGCAAAAGATTTAAAATACTTCTATAGTTACACATAACATGTAACAATAGCTAGCAATCTGAATTAAGAATGAGCAATTACAAAAATAGTGTAATATTTCAAAGATAAAACAGTAAGGGCAGGGAATGTGGTAGTGAGCTGTAGAAATAAAGATACAAAATTTTAAATTGACAATTGCTTATAAATTGACCACATAACACCCCATCACACATAAGGGTGAGAAATTTTGTGCAACAATTTGAGCATATATCATATATAGTAAGAGAAAAGGACATCATTAAAGGCAAAGCCAGAATAACAAAAACTTGCCTCTCCCACCAGATAAAACCCTATTCATTAAAACCAAATAAAAAATAACCATAAAATGTCAAAACTCAAAACTGTGTAAATTCTGGATAAGATATGCTACCTGAAACAGTCACAGTTGACCCTGGGTCAATAATTCCACTGTTGGGTCTCACACAGTACCGACGAGGTGCTGTAGTCTTCACTTTGAAACATACTTTTCTATCCGATGGATTTCGCAACTTAAGATTTGTAGTGACTACATCTGTGAAGGGGCCTGTAAAGTTCAAAAACCCAAAACAGGAAAAAAAATTTAATTGGATTGTTTCACACACAGAACAGAATTCAAAATTAAATGTATATAACCTCAATTTTATTTGAAGTATATATTAAAGTCTTTGTACATAAATATACCAAATGACTAAGTACTTTTCTCCAAGTAGTAGACTTATAAATGAGTTTTATTTTCTTGTTCATTCCTTACCATATTTTTAAAAATTTCTACATGAGCATGTATTATTTCTATCAAATAAAAGTATTTTGAAAGTTTCAATTTATGATATAAATCTACAATTATATTCTTATAGTAGACCGGTACCACACTACTGAAAAAACCAGGATTTTCTAATGGTGTACAAACCAGTGCCAATCTTCAAATTCACTTTACTGAGCCAAATGTAAAATACTCTACATCTGACAGCAATGCTCTTGCTTCTCTCAGATTTGTTTCATTCTTTCACTTACATATGTTAAGTACTTCTTATGACCACTATGCCAAATACTCTAGATACAAAGTTCATTGGGGTTTTTATTTTTTAAGATTCTATTTATTCTTTTAGACAGAGAGGAAGAGAGGGACAGAAACATCTATGGGTTTCTGCCTCTCCCATTCCCCCACCCAGACACATAGCCCACAACACAGGCCTGTGCCCTGACCAGGAATTGTGCTTCCTCAAAAGACACCCACCTCTCTGAGACACACCAGTCAGAGCTAGATACAAAGTTTTAAAGTTTTGGTTCTACATCCTAGCAACACAAAAGAATCCATCCAAACAGGTGATCCAGTCCTGCCTGAATTAAATAAATCCTAACCCTTTTTTTTTAAAGGAGGGGAAAAGAAAGATTACAGCCATTTTTGCTCCTGGCTAATGAAAAGCCTAAAGAGATTTACAGATTAGACAATAAAACAAATACCTGTTAATTGAAAGAGCATAAACTTAAAAGTATGTGCCAATGAGAAGCAATAACCACACACCTCTAAACCAAAAACAATTTTAAATGGTTTTTAAACAATCAATCTTAAGTTACATTTTAAAAAGCCAGAAGACTGAAATCAAAGACAACTAATTATAAAGACTTTTTTTATTTAAATAAACAAGAGTAAGCATATCTTTTAAAACTATAAAACAAGCAGATCTGCCTAATGCAATGAGAGGAAAAGAAAGGAATTTCAAGTGCAAGCCCTTTAAAAGGTACTTATTTCATATCCTATGAAGAAAAATTATGAATATCCTATATTTGAAGTTTGAGTTATAAATTATTTTCCAAAAAATAAAGATCTAGAACCTGGATGAGAGGATGAAGATAGAAATGAGAGAACATTAGAAGAAACTATATAAAGGCAGAGGACCAGTTACAGAAAATAATTTAATGTGAAAATAGCCAATTAAATCAACAGGTATGTATGCCTTTTGTGGGGGGGAAAAGTATATATACAATATACAGGGGAAATACACATGGGGAAATATACAATATACATGAGGAAAAGTAGGTTTGAAGTTGTTTGTATGGAAAATAATACAATGATTAATAAATAGAAGAAAAAACTGGGTTTCCTGTATTCACAACAGTAAGCCTACTTTTGTCCGGCCCTATACAAATGACGTACTATCTTTTGAGCAGTTTGCTTTAATTAATTATACAGTCAAGTTAATCATTCAATTTGTATATTATTTTATACCCTTTGCTTCTTTAGTCCCGAATGCTTGCAATTTTTTTAATCAGCATTTGATTAACAGGCACATGTGAATAAAGGAGAAAATGCCAATCTGTCCATTTTGCCACACACATTCATAAAATGGTTGGCTGTTGATGCACTTTAAATTGCTGATAAAACGAGGAGTCTTAAAGGCATAGATTCCATTTCTTAACATTCTCCAAGTCCAAAAATTACTACAGATAACTAAGAATGTATAAATTTTTATAGGACTATCTCAACTAAGACTTTAACATGACAGAACAAACATTTCACAAAATTTTAATTTTGAACAATACTCTATTTCATAACAATTATGAAGAATTTTCAAATTTTAAATTCAATTTTTATAATTCTCAATTTTAAAGAAAAAAAACAATTATCCAAAATAAGGTAAAATAACTGATTTTTTAAACTAATTTAGAAATAAACATGTGTTAATTTCCATCAAACATATGAATTCTGGAATAGTACTTAACCCTGCAGTGGTCACGCTTCCAAATGGAGTGTGAGAGGTCATGTGGACAACATTGGTCATCCACTTAAAATATGGGTATTTAAATGAACAAATTTTTAAAACATTTTTTATTGATAATAATCTAAGTTAACTTCTGTGACAAAGTTGGACTTTGGACGAAAACTGACGATTATTTTGCACGGATGAGTATTGTCATCCACGCAACCACCTGAGGGTTAAACTTTATATTGCCTAGCAGGGCTTATAAATAAATCTTCAGTAATAGATTGTTGTCCTTCAAGTCATAAAAATGCAAACTACGTGTTAAGGATGAAGACAGTACTTCAAAGAAAAAAACTCCACCAATTTCAAACAAAATTCTTAATTGCATATGTTAGCCTTATCAGTAAAATGTAAAATTATCTATAATAAACCCATCTAACAAATGAATGATATTTTTTCTTCTTTGTGTCTCTCTAACCACACCTCTCAATAAGGGTTGCTAACAGCAGACAGTTCAGAGTCTCAGCCATTTTCTGGGTTAAAATGGAAAATTAGCAAGTACTGATAACCATCAATGTAAGAATAACCAGATTTAATAGCTATTAAGAGGTCTTGGAAATAAAGAAATTATCTGGTCCATTCTTATGGGTCATAGAACCCTTGGAGAATCTAATGAAAGTTATACAGTGCCCCAGAAAAAACATACCTAGGCAAATATTCACAATTTTACATGAAATCTTTTGGGGGTAGGGTGAGACAGGGAAACTAGGTGGGGGTGGGAGGGAGACCTGGACCCCTGAAGCCTGCAGATTAAAAAGACCTAATAAAATCTACCTTTACAAACCTTCAAAAACAGAGAAAAAGAAAAAATATGTAGTTTACTTGCTATGAAAAGATCCTAAACCCCAGGGTAATACTGTCCCTGTCAGGTATTTCTGCCTGCCATTTATGACTCAGTGGAAAAGAGGAACAAGATGTTAGGCATTCTGCAATGCCAAGGCAGATCCATTCACTAAAGTATTATGTCCTTATCCCACCAAATTTTCAAATTCTTGTCTAAAAATTCATACTGATGAAAAAATCTTTTTTCAAAAATTCATCTACTGTGTAAAGTGGGAAAAAAAAATGTTCTCTTTCCTCCAAAACTTTGAAAGGTGAGTTTACCATCACAAAAAGTTATTCTACCAACAGCAATTATTACTCATGTTACTTGAATCATGTAACTACAACGTATCTGTATCACTCGACATTTGTAGGTGACACATTCACATGATGCTACTTATATACATAAATATTTGTATCTTGCCCTTATTACAAAATGTGAAAGAAAACCTGCCAGCCCTCTATTTAGATTTAACTTTTTCTTGCCTTATTGAAGTGCAAACCTTTTCGTTTAAGTAGGTTACAAGCATCTGACTTCTTTACCTTCTAGTGTATGTGCCCAAACACTTACACAATAAAAAACACATTTAATTACAAATTTACTTACTTATTCATTTATGTTATAGTTAGGAAATTATATTAAAAATTGAATTATGTATGTTAGCAGGTAATTTTACATGTAAATTTCATCTTGGAATGGTGAAGAGAACATTACAAAATATAAAATATTAAAATGGCATATTGAGTCATACAGTGTTTAAAAATGCTGCATTATATTACTACTCTCTTGCTTTACTAATTGAATACTTATCCTCTCCAATGCATAGGTGGTTAAACCATTAAAAAAAAACCAAGTTAATAGTTATGAAAAACCAGGATTAAGTGTTAACTCAGCAGGGAAAGAAGGAGATAGTAACTGGGAGAGGGTACAGGAGGGTTTTGGAATGCTGTCCAAGTTCTGTTTCTTGTCCTGAATAGTGATTACATGAACATTACTTTTGATATTTCCTTAAACTGTACATATTTTTAATACAAAGTAAAGGGTTTTTTTTTTAGAAACAGTAATCCTAATGTAACATTTTAAAAGTAAAACAGTGCAAAGCAGAGAATTTTTTTTTCCAGTTTTATTGAAATAAAAAGCAGTTTGGGACTTCTAGTCAAGATGGAAGCATAGGCAAACACAGCTCACCTCCTCATACAACCATATCAAAATTACAACTATAGAACAATTATCATTCATAACCATCAGAAATCAAGCTGAATGGAAAACTCACTATTGAATTAAAGAAGAAACCACATCAAGACTGGTAGGAGGGCCATAGATGTGGAACAGACTGGTCTAACACCCATGTGTGGTGTATAAAAATTGGGAGGGATCTCTCAAGCATGAGGGGTTCCCAGCCCCACACCAGGTGCCCCCAACCCAGGGTTCCAGTGCCAAGAATAAGTTTCCCTAACTTCTGGCTATAAAAAGTCAGTGGGGATTGAGGCTGTGGGAGACAGAAACTTCTGGAGTCCCAGGCAGTTCTTCTTAAAGAGCTCACACACAGACTTACTTGGACTTACTCCCTTTGAGTTCCAGCACAGGGGCACATATTGAAAGGCATCAGGGCATCATAGACAAACAGGGAGGAACTGAATTGTCCAGCATCAGGGCCAGAGCTAAGGGGCAGCTTTCTTCCAAACAGATATGCTGGCAGAGGCAAATGTTCCTTTTCTGAGCCCTCCCCTCACCAGCCACAGAGATGACAGGCGGGCATCATAACTGAGACTCCATCAACCTGGCTATCTCTGTTTGCTCCACCCTGATGATTCCCTCAGACTCTGCCCCACCCAGCTTCTGAGCCCAAACAAGCTGTTTCCAGTGGCTTTTCCGTAACAATGACTTGTTTTGGCCCATGTTTTAGATTTACCTAAATTCACTCAAAGAAGCAGCATCAGGCTTCAGTGAGCCCTGTACCTCTCACTAAATTGCCCTAGTGCAGGCACTAGCATCAGCCAGCCTTTGTTCAGCTTGGCCTCTCCTGGGCACCTCCAAGGCCAGTATAAGGAGCAACCATCTGCAGATCACTTTGTAGCTTATGCTCTGTAGTTTATGCTGTGTGACCCTAACACACACACACACACACACAATGCAGGCAATGGCTGACCTTGGATGTGCCATCAGCAGTCAAGACTCAACTACAACAGGAGCATGTACAGACCCCACCCAGCTTGGGTGATAGGGTAGGCTGTGTCACTGGGCCTACAGGACACCTACTAGAGTAAGCCACACTACCAAGCCTGGGAAATGTAGCAGCTCTGCCTAATACATAGAAATAAACACAGGGAGACTGCCAAAATGAGGAGACAAAGATATATGGCCTAAATGAAAGAAGAGAACAAAACAAAATGGAGACAAGCAACCTACTAGATGCAGAGTTTAAAACACTGGTTATAAGGATACTCAATGAACTGAGTGACAACTTCAACAGCATGAAAAAGATCCAGTCAGAAATGAAGGATACACTAATTGAAATAAAGAAAAATTTATGGGGAATCAACAGTATAGTGGATGAAGCCAAGAATCACATCAGCAATCTGGAATATAAGGAAGCAAAAAGAAAACAACCAATCAGAAGAGCAAGAAGGACAAAGAATCAAAACAAATGAGGATAGTGTAAGGAGCCTCTGGGACAACTTCAAGCATACCAACACTCACATGATGGGGTTGCTGGAAGGAGAAGAGAAGAAGAGGAGGGGGAGGAGGGAGGAGGGAGGAGGGGGAGGAGGGAGGAGGGAGGGGGAGGAGGGGGAGGAGGGGAGGAGGGGGAGGAGGGAGGAGGGGGAGAGGAGAGGAGAGGAGAGGAGAGGAGAGGAGAGGAGAGGAGAGGAGAGGAGAGGAGAGGAGAGCAAGAAATGGAAATCTGTTTGAAGAAATAATGAAAGAAAACTTCCCTGACTTGATGAAGGAAGTAGACATGCAAGTCCAGGAAGCACCGAGTCTCAATTGAGATCAATTCATACAGGCCCAAACCAAAACAATCATAATTAAAATGCCAAAGGTGAAAGACAAAGAAAGAATCTTAAAAGCAGCAAGAGAAAAGCAATTACCTACAAGGGAGCTCCCATAAGAATGTCAGCTGATTTCTCAAATGAAGCTTTGCAGGCTAGAAGGGATTGGCAGAAATATTCGAAGTCATGAAAAGCAAGAACCTACAACAAAGAATACTCTACCCAGCAAAGGTATCACTAACAATCGAAGGACATATGAGGATCTTCCCAGACAAGAAAAAGCTAAAGGTGTTCATCACCACCAATTCAGTATTACATAAAATGTTGGGTCTTCTGTAAGAAAAAGATAAAAAAATATGAACAATAAAATGGCAATAAATAAGTATCAACAACTGGATCTAAAATAGCAGTTCCCAACCTTTTTGGCACCAGGGACAGATTTCGTGGAAGACATTTTTTCCACAGATGGAGGGGTGAGGTTGGAGTCTGGAGATGCAGCTCAGGTGGTAATGCAAGGGAAGTTTCACTGGCTTGCCCGCCGCTCACCTTCTGCTGTGCACCCAGTTCCTAACAGACCACAGACCCAGCACCTAGCCACAGACCAGTACCAGTCTGCAGGCTGGAGATTGGGGACCCCTGATGTAACAAACAAAATAAACAAGCAGAACAGAAATTAGAATCATTGATAAGAGAACATTTTTGATGGTTTCCAGATGACAGGGGAGTTTGGGAGATGGGCAAAAAAGGTGAGGGGATTAAGAAGTACAAATTGGTAGTTACAAGATAGTCATGAGGATGTAAAGTGCATCGTAGGGGATACTGTACCCAAAGAACATACACACATGACCCATTGAAAGTAGTGTGGGGATTGCCTGAAGGAGAGGAAGGGGTCTGGTTGGATATAGGCATAGAGGGGAAAACTGAGACACCGTACTAGCATAAACAATAAAAAACATAAAAGAAAAAAAAAGTAGCTTTGATGAGAAAGTGAACATTTGAAGCAACTTACATAGACAATAAATACTCATGTTTTCAGGATTTCTAAAACTCAATCCCTATAAAGAAAACCCTGTCATTTGTCCAATATAAATGTTTAGCTTAACATTAAACAATAAATGCAATTATTCATTTTAAGATTACCTGCTAGTATAATAGTCACCAATCACAAGTACCACCTGATACATATACTTATGTTAGAGATGAAATTTTGTTGTTTATATATATTAGTCCATAAAACACAAGAAAATTCCACATAATTAAAGTTACATCTATTTGCACTCCTTCACTGGGAGAAAAAAACTCTACACTCCAAATAATTCTGCCTTTTAATTAGATGGGTGTCCTCCTTTAGTCTACCTTTTAAAGGGTCGTAACATTTCCTGTCACCAAGTGTTCTGTCCTAACTTCACTACAGTTGTCACTGACAATAAGTCAAAATCCTACTCCTGGTCCCAAATTCTAACAATCAGACAACAATGTTAACATACACAAAGATGCCTTCTGTATAAAAAGGTTTGGACATAGGTTTGAAAAAACTTGGAACCAGAAATTTCAAAAAGGTAACAAAAGGTTAGTAAGTGTAGCTCACCTAGAAGGGATGTCCTAAGTGGGACTTTACTTGCCTCCTTTGCCTAAAAACGTATTTCTGGCATAAAGTGCCCTTTATATGCAAGCTGTCTGTATACCAAAAATTCAAGCATTTAGAGCAGTTGAGTTCCTACTAATGGTGGGACATTTACTGTCCAAAGTTCCCATGTTAAAGGAATCACATTCAACTAAATAGAACCACTGTGAATAAATAATTTGTAAATGGTTATCATCCATCCCTATTTTGATGTGAATTACCATTAAAGTTTTCTTGAAAAGCCAAGCTGAGTTTAGCTGCAAAGAAAACTGACTTGAGAGACAGAAGGAAAGAGACCAGTTGGCTTTTCTCCCAATATTTTGAAAAATCTCATATAGAGAAACTGAAATAATTGTACAGTGAATATCCACACATCCACTTACCTAAATTCTAAAATATTTTGATCTAATTACTTTGAGACAGAACATATCCATCTGTCTGTTCATCTTTCTATCTTATATTTGATGCATTCTAAAGTAAGATGAAGACATCAGGACACTCACTCCTAAAAATCTCAGCAGACACATCAACTTGAGCTCAGTATTTGCTTACTGTGAAGAGAATCAAATTTAATTCAGGATAAAAAGCGGTACATAGCATGCATGCAGCATTTCAGAAACAGAAAAGTTGTCTGAGATGCAGTTTAAGAATAAACAGGCAATGCCACATGAACATTTAATTCATGAACTCTATGACATCCATTTAGGCTAGCTACTCAGAGACCTGTTGGGAGATAATTCTCCACGGGAGATAATTCTCCACAGGTCTGTAGCATTTCTGAATGTTTTTTAAAAGGAGGCACTGGGAGCTTTTATCCAGACTATCTTTTTCAAGGATGTATTTAATAGTGAACAGTCTTGGAAGAGGTTGTCTTTCTTCTGAAAGGGTAAGTTTGTTTACTGTCCAGTATAACAAAGATAAGCTTCCTAGATGGGTAGGGAGGAAGGTCAGGCAGGTTTCCATGCAGCCCATTATGAAAGATTCTGATTCCTTACACTCAAAGTTTCTCACCTAGGATAAAACCCAACCCAATGGATAGAATCCACCCGAACCATGGGGACAAAGGAAACCAACACAACTATGAAGCTCATGCTACTTGCGGGGCCATGAATAATAACGTCCTTTGTCTCTAAACCCAGGAGTCTCATGTGTTCTACAAACACCCATAAAATTGTAGCAGGTTAAATTTTCAGATCCTTCAATTCCTTTTTTTAATTTTATGTATTTATTTTTAGAGAGAGGGGAAGGGAGGGAGAGATAAGGAGAGAAACACCAATGTGAGAGAGAAACATTGACTGGTTGCCTCTCGTACCTGCCCTAACCTGGAACCAAGCCTGCAACACAGCGCCCTGATCAGAATCGAAGTGGCAAACTTTTGCTTTGGCAGAACAATGCCCAACCAACTGAACAACAATGATCAGGGCAGATCCTTCAGTTCTTGACAAGGTCTTTCTGAGTTCTTGGTTATGAGATACAGACTGAGTTAGTGACCTCTGGATAATTAATACCAACAGGTACAATGCAGCAAATCTTTGAAGAGAAACATGGCCGCCTATACAGTTCACATAGTACATAATCTACACCTCTTTCATGGTACTTCTTGCTTTTACTATTTATGTACAAGTCTTACCTCACCCAACTAAACTATAAGCCCCTTGTGAAGAAATATTCAATTCATCCCTGAATGAACTAGAGTAATTAACACAGGCCTAAAGTAACTGCTAACACATTTGTTGAGTGAGAATACACACTGGAAAAACAGTTGAATAGTCATATGAATTCTTTTTAACCAATCAACAACAAGAAATATCAGAAGCACGCGTATTTTACTCAAACACGAAGGCCCTAGGTTTTCATAAATCATTTATTCCAACATAATGTGTTTACTCCTTTACCCTACTATAACTGAAATGGAATATATAAAAATCCTAATGAGGAAAGCTAGATGCTCAACTCAAATATACAAATATAGCTATAGCAATGCAGATGATGACTACTTCATTGTTTCCACAAGTCTTAGTAAATCAACAGCTGAATCACTGATTAAAACAGTTTTCCAGTTACATAAAGTTATGTTGCTAAATGGTAGCACGTTAACTTAAAATTCTGCATATGAAATATGCAGAATATCTACTAAGAATTTCCACAGTAATAGTACCATGACAGCAGCAGTAATATTTAAAAATAGTGGTAACAACAAGTTTTTACAATAGCTAGTTTTTATTGGGTACTCACCATGTACAAATAACTGCATGAATTAAGACATTTAACTCCCTCATAACAAGCCTATGAATGGAGATTTGTATTATGAATTATCCCCATTTTACAGATAAGTCAAACTCATCACAGAAGTTAAAACACTTGTTCAAGGTCATAAACCACAAAACAATTAAAATAGGAAGTCAACTAGGCCTGACTCCTGAGCCTGAACTCTCAAAAATTCTGTGCAGCTGGCTGGCGTAGCTCAGTGGATTGAGCACGGGCTGCAAACCCAAGTGTCGCAGGTTCGATTCCCAGTCAGGGCACATGCCTGGGTTGCAGTCCACGGTCCCCAGCAACCACACATTGATTGTTTCTCATTGATTGTTTCCCTCTCTCTCTTTCTCCCTCCCTTCCCTCTCTAAAAATAAATAAATAAAATCTTAAAAAAAAAATTCTGTGCGTATTTTACCCAAATACTTAGGTATACTTAGTTCCTAATTCATAAGCAGTCCAGATAGATTGCTGCTACATTAAAGCATGAAATTGCAGACAAATTAGCAACAGAAAAAGGATTTTTAAATAGTGTATTTCCCTTGGTCCCAAAGGTCAACAATGAATTTTTCCCAAAACAAGTATCAAAAACTATGAACATACTGTGTATGTTTACATCAAAGAAAGCCCTAAAATATTTTGAATACAAATTTTAAAAATGAAGTCACCTTAATTTATTTACCTTTTCTATGATATTTTCAAACACATTGAAACCTCAGACTCTAGATTACTTTTTAAAATCTAGATAGGATGAAAGAGATTAAGAGAGAAATTGGGAGAACTTGAAATAAACATTTTAGCACCACTTGAAGATCTAAAACTCTTGTTAGATTAGAAGCAATATTTATAATGTGAAAAAATGTAAGTTAGAAATTACAGGATATAAGTATGCAGAGTTATTATACACAGAAAATATCTAAAAACTATAGCGAATGTTAACAGTGATAGGTCAGTGGTAGGTAAACATTAAGTATTAATTTTATAATCAGGAGAGACTTTTAAATGTATATACATACTAGCTTAATTTGTTCATAAAATCTTTTAGTGGTGAAGTCCTAGGGGGAAAAAACAGAAAAGATTTGGAAAAATGTACTGGGTTGGCCAAAGAGTTCAGTTTTTTCCATACAAGGGCCCTAGTAGTGCTTAGTTGTCTTTAATTTCATTCAAAACAATTTTGTTAGACTGTACTGTCACAATTGTCACTCATTTTAAAAACATCAGAATTGGTGAATTTTTGTACAGCCATTGTAATACTTAAGATGAAAGAAAATATACATTTTAACACATTATCTTTATTGCTTCAAGAAAGGTAAAAATGCAACTGAAGCTCAAAAAACAGATTTGTGCAGTATATGGAAAAGGTGCTGTGACTGATCAAATGTGTCAAAAATGATTTGCTTGGTTCTACTGACATTTTGCCCAAGTAATTCTTTGCTGTGTGGCTGTTGTATGCATTATGCAAGATGTTTAGCAATACCCCTGGCCTCTACCCACTAGAAGCCAACAGTGGGAGATAGTCAATATATTCAAAATATCCAAATCAATAAAGTTATTGGTGAAAATGAAAACTATGTCTTTTATTTTACAGAAAAACCCATACAGAATTTTGGCCAACCCAGTATCTTCCAAGGATGTTGTTCAACAGGTTTCTAGCAGTGGGAACAGAATTCAAAACAAGACCAAACAACTCATCTTCCCCTGTAAGTTATAAGAATTAGTAAAATTTTGTCATAGAGAAAATAAACAAAAAATACTCTATGATGTCAAGGTACTCTATACCTTTAAAGGTACAGCATTCACTGCAATTGATGTCATATTACCCAAGTACTAGAATAAAAATATACATGTAAATATAAATATGCATGGATATAAATACATATGGAGGGATATATGGGCATATATAGCTACAAAATAAAAGTCAGTGAAAAATGTAAGTCCAAACTCTTATTATATTGCAAACTTATATTTTAAAGCCATCTCTAATGATTCTTTTTAAACTGATGTCTCTGTTTTTAAAAACAGTAACTGAATCAAATCACGTCCTTAAAAAACTGTAATACACATAGCTTAAACTTTTCATTCATTTAAATATAAATTTTGAAAATAGTATCAAATTTTCATAATCAGTCTGGCTATAGAGAACATTCCAAATGCCAGAGAAAAGCACATTAGTCAACAAAAGATGGTGTGGATATTTCTTCTATAAAAATTTAAGACATGGTCTAGATTATTTTCATTAAGTGAAATTATGTGCCACAATCATGAACACAGCTGCACAAACCATGAAGTCCAACCTTGTTGAAGCAAGGAAGAATAAAATCATACTTAAGACAGTGTAAAGACATAAGCACTCTCAATGACACAGGAAATGAAGTATGGCCTCACTAGAAGAAACTGCATGGAGGGAAACCAATTCCTAGGACCGCAAGATCTCTTGCCTGATTTTCTCTCCCTCTTCTCTCTCAACTAATTTGCTTCTGCTTGCACAAATCAATCACTGTTTCCAAGCCTATGTAACTTTAAAAGTCTAAAGCCTATCATATCCAACTACAGTTGTGCTTAAAGGGGAGACATCAAAATGTTGACTGGTCAGTTATCAATATATATACTGACTGGCCCTGGGTTACATGCCTAACACTGAGCCAATCAACAATGTCTGGGAGAGTAAGGGTCCTATAAATGTCTGCGGCTTAGACCTACTGACCCCTTTAAAAGTCTATGGGCAGGGTCCATTCTCAGAAAAACACTCCCAAATAAATCTACCATACTTCTCACAAGTGGCCAACAATAAGAGCTCAATGAAACATAATGTGTAGAGTTAGGATTTGTGAACTATTACAGAAAAATTATAAATTAGATTTACTTTCAGACAAACATAGTTTTCTACCATGTTTCTACCTTCATAGGCCTTGATTTGTGAGCTGTTAATATGTGGTTCTGAACATTAGACTTGTTTACTATTTACATTTATATATTTTCCATTATTAAGACTTCAGACTGTGTAAGGGGCTGTTATTAATGAAAAACAAGTTAGTACAGGAATGACAAATGAGATCAAAGGCATCAAGTGTAATAGCAAAATACTTTTTTTCTTATTACAAAAAACACTGAATGTTTCTGTTTGTTGTAAAAATCTTGGAAAACACATAAAAGTAAAAATATAAAAACATAAGATATCCAAATCCTAAATAGAAGTAATGTTACTAATATTATTTTCTTTTCAATTTTTCCTTGCACATATTATCATAAATGGGCTCATACTTATGCAATTTTTCAATGGAGGAACAAGGCTATCACCACCAATCAACTTAATATCACTAAAAGTGAGACCTGACATTATCCATACCTGATGTAACATAATCCTACCTATAAAGCATTTTTACAAAAAAAAAAAAAAAAGCTTGAAACCTGAATGAAATCAAGCCCTTAAATATAACTCCAAATTTACAAGAGATACATTCACATTATCAGAAATATCAGTAATACGGGACATTCTCCTGGACTACAACCTCATCTCTTTTCACCAAGTAAATGACATGATAAAAAAAAAAAAAGAGATAGAGCAAGGTACTGCTTAAGATTAAGAAGACTTGGATATAATGCACCAATTGAACAAGCCAACAAAAGAACACAAAGAGTACAATAGAACATTTTCAATAGAGTAAATGTTAGATATTAAAGAATTATTTTTGGTTTTATTAAGTGATAATGGTCTCTTGAATATATTTTTTTAACGTCCCTTTTTTGTTTATCAGAAATGCAAGCTCAAGTATTTAGGCTTGAAATATTATGATAGCCAGAATTCGTCTTAAAATACTGTAGCAAAAAAAAAAAGGAAATATGGCCCTGGGTGGTGTAGCTCAGTGGATTGAGCACGGGCTGCGAACTGAAGGGTCACTGGTTGATTCCCAGTCAGGACACATGCCTGGGTTTCAGGCCAGGTCCCCAGCAGGGGCCATGTGAGAGGCAACCACACACTGATGTTTCCCTCCCTTCTTAAAAAAGAAAAAAGCAAATATGCTAAAATGCTAATGTTAACATTACATATATAAAGTTGTTACATTTAAATGTATAGAGGTTCATTACAATGTTTTTATGAATGTTTTAAAGTTTTCATAAGAAGTTTTAAATTTTTTATCTGGTAATTTTAGTCATTTCAGTTATAATACACCCAATAAAACAAGCATTTGCAAATAACAGCCCCCTCTTACATTTAATGTTTTATAAGGATTTTTCTTTAATAGTTACACAAAATAATACCACATTTTGCTGTCTGTATACTACAATAAACCAGAAAACATTTAATTTTATTTTAAAACAACTTTCTCTGAAGGAAATCAAGATACATCCTAGATTAACTACTATCACCTCTGAAAGTTAGATAAGACTTCACTGAATGGTCAGTCAAGATAAGATACAAAAGCAACAAGAAAAAGAGAGGTCAGGAAGTGCCTCTGAAAAAATAAGAGGTCAAACAGACTAGACTTTCTTCAAAGACCACCTCTGCATGGTTAAGGAAGGCCTTCCCTAAAGGAAATTTAAAAGATACCTCAATACAGTAAACCAACAACAAAATTATAAACACGTAACAATAACAAAATATCAAACTTTAAAGAACTTAATCAAGGTTCCCCAATTCTTCATGATATTTTTCCACTTCAAAAAAAAATGTCTTCTTTTTATACTCACCTGTCATATATATTCACAGACCTTTAGGACCAAAACAACACCCAACATATCACCTAGTATTACCTGCTCACTTTAAAAATGAACAATGAAAAAAGTGAAGCACAAAAAACAAACAGTTCTTCTATGCCTAGTCAGCTCTTAACAAAACGCCCTACTATCTATCCCTTTTCTGGAACTACAAAATTTTTAAAACATAGCTACCTACAAAAGCACATGAAAAACTCTAGAAGACATCCAAGACTAAATATGGGAATTACAAGAGAAATGATCTGATGCAATCAATGTTCATTGGGCAATAATCCCATTCCAGATCCTGTTACTGCAGACTTAAAATAAATGAGTATATCCTCAAATAGTTTACAGTAGTTTGGGAAGATAAAAAATATGTAAGCATAAGTACTATGTAATGTGGTAAGTGCTGTCATTACAGGTAAACAAGCTTCCACAGTGGCATGAAGGAAGGCAATGACCAACTCAGACTGGGAAAATCAAACACTTCACAAGTGAGGCTTAAACTGGAAACTGCCTGACAGATGTGAGGAAGAACAATATTCTTAACAGAACATGCGCAAAGTATTCCAATAGCTTAAATTTGGGGGGAAATGGTTTCATATAACCAAAGCTATGAACAGAAGAGAAATGGAGAGGTAGGGAGTGGATTTTGGACTTAAAAATGTCAAGCACAGGGAGAGGGGAGGGAATTTCAGGGGAAGGGTTTGCAGGAACAAGTATAAAGGACACATGAACAAAAACAAAGGGGGGGTGGAAATGGGAGGGAGGTGGGAAGGGCTGGGGTGGGCTGGGAATGGAGTAAAAGACAGAAAACTGTACTTGAACAATTAAAATTAAAAAATGTAAAAAAAAAAAAAAGTCAACCACATAGCGGGAAATTATTGCAGGTTCTTTACCCAAGGGAACAACATTAACAGGTTTTCATTTTTCAACAGGTAGTCTAGCAACAGCGTGGAAGAGAGGACACTAGAGACTAAAGAGACCAGTTTGGTGACTAGTAGAGAAAAGATAAAAGATAATCATTTGACATAAATTATCCAAAGCCCAGATCTCTCCCTATAACCAAATGCCTACTAGCCAATTCACTAATATTTTGAAAGGACCTAAACATATCTAATGAAATCATGATCTTCTTCCTAACACTCTCCAACACACCCCCAAATAAAAGGAATGAATTTGGTCCTCATCCAGACATAATGTTTCTTCACTCAGTGCATACCACCACCATTCGTCCAGTTACCTCAGAAAGCTCAGTCTCCAAAATCTTAGTAAATCAGATCTAAGAGACTTTCTACTCTCAGTGCACAAATCTAATAGACTGCCAAGTCTCACTGGTTTGTACCTTTTTAACTTTTCATTATCTCCAACACCATTCTCTCAGTCCAAGTTGTCACCTCCTGCCTGGACTGCAGCAATGCCTAATTCATCTCTATTTCCCCCTCTAAAATTACTTCATATTGCTACCAGAATCATATGTGTGTTTAAATACCAAAGTGATATCACTCCATCCCCTTTACCTCTACCATTCAGCCCACTTAAAATCTTTCCTAGGTTAGGATAAAAACAGAACTCCTTACTTAACCTACTAAACCAACACCACACTCAACTTGGTTTTTCCACTCCTTCACACTGACGCTTTCAACCTTGTAAACACCAATTACATGAGATGTTATTTACCATGTTAAATTTTATGTTAAATAACATGTAAATGTGTAATGCTCCCTCCTGCCATGGGATCTTTCTACAACACTTTCCTTTTTTCCTCACCCAGATGAATTCTAGTCATTCTCAGGAAATCTTAGTCCAGTTGTGACAGTCTTCCCCAACCAGATCAAAGTCCACTATTTTATGTTCTCATAGCACTACATATCTCTTCATGGCTACATTTCCTTATTCTAATTATCTGATTAGTGTCCACCTCTCCCATTAGAACTAGCTCATGAAAAAATATTTTACTCAAAACTGTGGTTCCAACATATCTTCACCATACATTACATACAGCAAAAACTCAAATCTTTATTGTACAAGTGAATTAAAAACAAATTTAAAACTGGAGACAGGTTTAAGAGTTATCTCTGGGGTGCAGAAATATAGATTTTAATTATTAGATGTGTGGAGAATTTTTGGTCTGAGTATTATGATGCCCCTAAAAAATAAAAAAGGAGGGGGGTCAGGTAGGCTTGGGCAATAAAAAACTAGCCTGGTACATGATGAGTGTGAGATGTCTAAATAACATTCAAGTCCAGATAGTCGATAAATAATTAGTATGTATTCCAAAACTGGGTGTAAAGTCTGAATTAAGATACTGATTACAGTGTGTAATAACGTGTTTCTTCCTACCACAGGAAGAAAAAGAGTAGCCTTCAAAACAATGAGACTAAAGCAAAGTTCAGAGATAGAATTTAAACCAAATCAGAACCTCAGAAACATTAGCATTTTTTTAAAAGGCCAAAATGAGACAATACAGGAAACAAAGAAGAAAATTAGAAGACAACTTTATCTTAGAAGTCAAAAGAATTGAATTTTTAAAAAGGACTACCAATAATGTCAAGTGCCAAAGAGAGGCAGGTGAGATAAAAATTGGAAATGATCCGTGCAGTTAACAATCAATCAGTAAGTAGTATGGAGACAGTACTAGAGTGAACAGGAAGTGAGAGGATCTGGAGACACAGTGAATGTGGACTATTTTTCCAAGAAGCCTGACTGCAAAGAAAATGAAGGTCAGGGAAGAACATGTATTGTACCAGAAGGAGTTGAGGGTCAAAGAAGTATTTTGTTTGCTTGTAAAGTAAAAGACTTAGGTGTATTCACATGTTTAAAGGAAGAAGCCAATGGTTGAAGAGTGAGAAAATATCTGATTGAACATCGTCTAAATATGAATCATAAAGGTTCTTACCCTAACCAGCAAAAATAGTAAATTAACAAACTTGAATATGAGAAGGGTTTTTCTTTCTCAGGGAAGAAAATACAGATGTACAAATAAACAGGTGTTACAAATGGCAACAGCACATCATGGAAAGCCTTATATGGCATAGTAAAAAAATTAGGCTTTTATTCAGTGGGCAATCTAGAGCTACTCTATTTTGCCATGTATAATGCACAATTTTTGCCTAAATTTTTGAGAAAAAAATAAAGATGCACATTCTACATGGGTAGTATACGAGATACCTTGAATCAGTTCTTGCATTTTGTAATTATTTGTTACATAAAATTTCTTGTACCATAATATTTTTCAAAATAAATGCCAAAATTATTTTATAATACAAAAAAACAAGTATCTAAATATAAATGAATGAAAAAGTGAATTAAAAAATTAAAATGAAAGATTTTTTTCCTGAAAGTTTCAGCCAAAAACATGGGTGTGCAGTATACACAGAAGTACATTATACACAGCAAAATATGGTACTGTATTTGAAAGCTTTAAAGGAACAGAGTAATAAGATAATGTCTATTAGGGGAACAGGGGCAATCACCAGAGGGTTGAAGTAGCCATTGTGAAAAAGAAGCTGACCTGAAACACCTAAAAACGTGCCAGGTATCCAAGAGTAGAAGTACTCTGTATCTTCACTTGTCTTTTCTCTTAGTGATACGCAGCTATTCAAAGATGATCTGGCTGACACATCACAGGTCCCCTGGTTCCTCACACAGATTACTTTTCTTTACTGATTTGTTATTGTTATGGGCCACCCTCAAAACAATGGTTTTGGTCTATATTCCTCTTCCTCTGATCATTAAGGAAAATAATATATTAGCAATTTATTCTAGCATTTTCCATTCTTCACACTTTCCTCCAAAACTATGAATTGGTAGGAAAAATAAAACATTATGTAATACAAAAGAAGAAATTTTACAACAGTAAAAATTTTAGGGACAAAAATAGTCTCTCATGTAATAATAAATTTCCAATCTGAATTCAAGGTCAAATTACTGTCAGGATTTAAATAATAGAATTTGAAAATACCTACTGTTTCTTTACTAATGTAACAAAAGAGGTACTTCCCAATTCATTACCTTGTTATAAAAGCACTTTCATATATTAATGATAAATTATACAAAACAATCAATAAATTTGTTTGAGTAACACAATATTGAGGTATGCAGAAAATGAATTAAACCGGTATCTGCTTCTCCACAATTGTACTAAGTGCTGATAATTCACATCATCACTATTATGTTATGCATATAACAGGAAAAAAAATTCACTTCCCAATGTCAGAATGATTAAATAAGTCACTGTTGGGAGATACTCTATCACTGAAATGTAGAGTCAAAATAATTCAAAATGGAGATGACATTCTGCAAAACTATCCTTTAAAACAGACTTTTACTTAATTAAAAATTATAGGTGATTTAGGCCAAGTCTGAGTTAAATTACTTTTTATATCACCATACTAAGCATAAGGAGATTGTTGGTTCTAAATGAATTTCCTCACTTGTTGTTGAATTGTGCATTAGAATACTGAAAGAATTCCACCAAAGCAAACTATTGTACCTTTGACTAAAAGAACAACATTGAGGAGGAAGAAATCAAATGAAACCAAATGTCACCTCCTAATTCATCCTACCCCTCCATGTCCCCAATCCTCCCACTACCACATCTTTAAACAGAAGCACACAGTAAACCACTGGGTATCTAAGTATAAGCCATACATTCTCTCACATCAGTGGGAAAGCAAACCATCACCCCTTGACCAACGCCCTACACCACCCCTCAACTGAAAACTAGCTTCTTCCCAGAAAACTTCCTAAATGAAGGGGGGGAGAGAAAGGGCCTCCTTTCCTCCTACTCGTTTTGCCTCCATCTATATGCCTTCTGTCTCCCTCACTGGCCTCAGGGTTCTTCAAGGGCAAAGATATAACCTATTGCATTTTACTGTTGTTTAACTGTATGCTTTCTCCATTAAATCACAAACTATGAATCTTTTCTCCAACTTGCTTAGCACTGAATCCCAAAAATAAGCTGATACCTGTTAAATGAATTGCTCATTGTTTAATACTCTTACAATACTGGGACAGCACAAAGCTTTCATTAACTGTTCACTAAATAAATGACCCAACTGAACTTTTCAATCACTTTTCTAAGTCAATTTTGAATGGTAGTGGTTGATGTCCAAACTTTTAAAAATGCCCCTTGTGAATTACTTTCATCTATAACACTAGAACAACCAGTCCTACAATCATAGCTAGTAATTCTTCAATACCTGAAATAAGTGAAATACACGGAATAAGTCATTGCTGAGGGCTTTTGGTTGTTTAACATGCCTCTCTGCTATTACTAGTCTCTTACTATAGCAATATTACAACTTCTCTAGGAAGAAAGTTTCAAACTGGAAATTTCCTGGCCTAAAACTAGATTTAAAGGCTTTTAAATCCCTAATAGCAATACACACATGGTTACCCAGTAGAGGAAATTTCCTCTGTGAATTCAGCAGGTCAAAAAGTAAAAACAAAATAATTAAACTCTGGGAAGAATTTAATGATTTCCCAAAGACATTTTTTCTTTCAGCTAAAACTGTGTAAAATCATGCCATACATAAACTTAATACAATAAAATGCACTTAGTACCCTCAAAACATTTCATAGTCTTCAAACCAAATCCTCACCTAACCAGCAGCTCACTCACGTACATTTCCAAAGAGATACGTAAATGCACTAAATAGCTTACAAAATAAAGAAGTTATATATTACTCTCTCATAATACCAGAACACAATATTTAAATGCTTAAAGCTATTTAAAACTTTTCCTATGTAAAACAATTTAATACTTTTTCTTTTGGACTTGCTCTTGTTCAACAATAAAAATTTTTATTTTTTTTAAGCACTGGAATGGTTATACGTTTCACAAAAATTATTCTCATCATAGACACTGAAACTGAAATACGCGATACCGAATCCTCCAAATAGAGATTCGCTTTACACTTAACTGATTATAAGAAGAAATTTACTTTCTATTTAGAATCTCCATACGCTTTCATTACTCCTAAAAAGAAACCTGTCCAGTTCTATTCCCTAAAGAACCCTACATATTCCAAAGCAAATAAACCAAAGAACCCTGGGATGCCTCAGGATCACCAAAGTCAGGTAAGTTATCACAGGTATTGTTGCAAAATAAATTAACACTGCTCCAGAGCTGAGTGACACCTCACCAGCTTTTCCCGAGATTTGTTGGGAAACCACAGAAGTAAAGGCAGAAGCCACAAACACTGAAGATTTCGCGGCAAAAGAGCTAAATTCAAGGGCTAAACAAGAGCTAACAAACACTAGTTCTGCCCTTCCCGGAAGGTAAGCTGAAATGTATTGGAGGACCAGGGAGACGTCTCCTATTAACCTACCACTATCAATTCTGGAACTGACGCAGAGCTTTCCTGCCCGCCCGCGCGCTGGGGTCTCAGCAAACACAACCGGGTAAGTCACAACTAGAAGACTTCATGGACTTCTCCGCCTCCCTAGCTCTTGAAGTACTTGCCAGCGACCAACAAACCGGACAAAGAGGTAGGCAGCAACACCCAGGGAGAGGACCGCGGGCGGGCTCCACCCACTCCTTCCTCGGAGGCCGGAGGGTGCAGGCTGGGAGAGTAAACGTCTCTCAGAACCGCGTCCAAGGACCTTCGCGACGCTGCTCGCCTCTTCTCGCAACCCACTGCTTCTGACAGCCGGCGAGGGCGTTGGACGCACTAGCGCCAGTCTCAGAGCCCCCATTTCTAACACAGACCAGAGCACTCTCTAAGGTCACCTCGCACCCACGCCCTCCCAGACAACGCCCGTCGGCCTTCGGGGACCAAGGACAAGCGCCAGAAGCAGGCAGTAGAACCGGCAATAACGCGGACAGCACCAGGAGGCGCCCCCGCGGGACCGCAAGATGGCGGCGGCGGCAGGGCCGGGGCCCTCCGCCGCGGCCAGGCCAGTGCGCTCACCAAGGCGCAGGCCGGCAGAAGAGGAAAGAAGGCCCGACGCTGGGCAGGCCTTCCGAGGGCCGAAGAGCAGGCGGCCGCTGAAGAAGGAAAGTGCGGGGGTGTGGGGGAGGGGACACTCACTCAGGCCCCAGGTGCAGACATTCCCTCCACACCCGTCATCCACTCTAAATCGAGCCCTCAGCCCGTCCTATCCCAATCAGGCACTGCCTTCTTCCGGCCTACCTTTGAATTTGAGGTCTGTGGGAGGGTCGAGGACCAGGATCTGCTCGTGCTTCGCCATGGCCCCAGAAGTGGACGCCATCGGAGAGACAGCGCAGAGCGGGGGCGCGCCCGCTGCGGCGGTTTGCTGGCTGGGGACGAAGGAAGACAGCAGCGACGGCCCCCACAAACTCTGTGACCGGGACACTTCAAGGCTCCAGCACACAAATGCCTGCAGTTAAGGCGCGGGGCTGGTGAGACGCCTGCTAGGTCAGCAGCTCCGGGTCTCAACTGACTCAACCCCACACCAACCACCGCGGCCACGCGCACTGCGATCCACGGCGTCCCACGTGACGACTTCTGCGTGCCTACGTGCGCGCCCCTACAGCCGGGAGCCCCCAGTGCTCCTCCCGCCCAAGAATTCCGCTCTACGCGGAGCCGGCTAGTGCGCCTGCGCGCTCTTTGGCCTCACCGCCCCTGGGAGTACAGCTAGGTGTCAAGTGGACGAGTGTGGACGTGGGGGCGAAGTTAAGCCCCTTGGGACCCTTGCGCGCGTACCGCAGGGCAAAAGGGCACAATCACCGATCACGTCTTAGAGGCTAATAGTACGAAACTGGAGAACAAGTTATGGCCGGGCACCGCCATCTTCCGAAGGGGAATGCCAAATAAAAGGAAGGAGTAGTCCCACTCACTCACTACAACTCCCGGCATGCTCCGTACAGGGCGGAGATTCCGCCCAGGTCATGGTCCATTTGCGGCACTGCGCGATGCTTGCTGGGTATTGTAGTGTTTGTGGGAGGGGGATGAGAATGAGGTCTCTTGGTGGTAAATTGGGTGAGGTTTGCAGACTCCCTCTGAGCGTCTCGTTTGCGCTAAAAAAAAAAAAAATAGAAAATGTAGAAAACATGCCGGGATTTTTCTATTTGCTCTCTAATTCTATCTGTTCCTCTACTGGTAGAGATAAATTCTCTAGCGTATTCCAATCTTACCAGCCCTGCTTCCTGAATTTTCTCTAGTGATACAAAAGCTGATGAGGAAACACACCTCGTTTGAGAAGCAAACGCGTCGTTGGGGATACCTGACAAAACATTCGTATCAACCTAAAAATAAAAGTCAAAATCTACAGCGTTCAGTTGTAGTCTATTCTGAGTTCTGGTTAGTGAAAGACCCAAACCAAAACAGCTGCCAGGTTCACATATTCCAAATTAATTCCATCTGCATCACTTACAGTAGCATGTAGTCAAACTCAAACTAAGTCAAATGAGAAAAATGTCAAATGAGAAAAATCGCAGCAGCGAAGTTGCTGACAAGTCTTTAACCAATTGCCAAGATTCTCGGACACAAGAACATTAAATGAAATAAAGGAATGTGCTGTAGATAAACCTTTATAGTACTACCTGAATTTAAATCCCTAGAAGCGGCACGAAACAAAGCACAAATTGGTGCTGCTGCCATTGAGGAGCAGCCCGCTTTGTCCAGAAAATAGATGAGACAAATGGAACAGTAGTCTAGGCGTGGACACAAAGTCCAGGATTTCATATGCAATCCAGGTGTTAGAACCCATCTGGGAATAGCTCTCGGGAATAGCTAGCCTAGCATCCACAGAAGACTGTGCTTGCTATACATGACTGATGAATGTATCTTCAGCCATGAAAAACCTCAGAGGATAAGAGTGCTTAAATAACGTGAAAAGCATATTCCAAATTTACTTTGATTTCTTTTTATTCACAAAATTTCTTTTGAAATTTCAATTATTAAAATCAATAAAAATTGCATATTTATAAAAAAGGAACAAGATTTTTTATGTTTAGAGTTACTGTTATTCACCACGTATAATTCATACTTTTGCCCAAATATTTTAGGGAAAAATAAGAATGCGCATTATTCACGTGTGTAATGATTACATGCCATGGGTATAATAATCCCATGTATGATGCACACAAAAATGTGGGTGAGCATTATACATGGCCAAAATACAATAATCTCAAGTTTGGTTATCACTATTGTGTTAGTTGTATTTTTTACATTACAATTTATCCCCTTCATACCCTCTCCCTCATGGATCACACTGTGGTCCATGTCCATGAGTACTTTTTCCTTTTTGCTCGATCAAGTTGAGGTTGACATTCATGCCACAGGATGGTGTCCCACATATATTTATTTGTGAACTGACAAGCCTAAAACTGACACAAACTCCCTTTTTTCCCCTTGCCTAACAAATCTTATCCACGGGCAAGTTAGCCTTGGCTGAACTGGCTCCTCCACAGCTAAATGGACACTTCTCTTACTAGAAGCATAAGGGAATCCCCAGTCTGCAAACAACCAATTAGCAGGTACAGCATTCTCAGAAAGTCACCAGTCACTCTAGGGGACAATGGCTGCCCATTCACCCTGAGTTCAATATGAAGGTAAAATTGGATGTATTCCAGTTTCCCAGTCTATCATGAAGAAACCTCTGCTCATGTAAGTCATCATCTTTGGAATCAACTTTTTCTCTTCTCAATATTGCTTCAAAAATCATATAGGTAGAGTCTTAATATCTACATAAATTTAAATACGTAGTAGTCTAAGAATACATGAAATGTCTTTGGAATAATTCTCCTATTCAGTTTTAGAGCATTGCATTTGTAATGACTCAGAGCCCTCCTGAATCATCTACCCATCATTAAATAGTGCGCTATTTCAGTGGTTTGTGCTTCGGTATTTATTAAGACCTTCCGAATAACAGTTCAAAGAACTTTATAAACATCATCACGTGCTACTCAAAATAAAATTGTAACAGCAAGTGTTTCTTTTGTTTTTGTAATTATGTGTTATTGATTATGCTATACAGTTATCCCAATTTTCCCTCTTTGCCTCCCTCCACCCAGCAGCCCCCATTCCTTCAAGCAATCCCCACACCTTTGTTCATGTCCACGGGTCATGCGTGTAAGTTCTTTGGCTACTCCATTTCCTATACTGTACTTTACATCCCCATGGCTACTCTGCAATTACCTGTTTGTACTTCTTAATCCCCTAACCTCTTCATCCATTTCCCTCACCGCCCCCTTCCCATCTGGCAATCATCACAAAGTTCTCTTTATCCATGATTCTATCTCTGTTCTTCTTGTTTGCTTAGTTTGTTTTTTTAGATTCCGTTGTTGATAAATATATTTTCTGCCATTTTATTGTTAATAGTTGTAATCTTTTTCTTAAAGAAATCCCTGTAACAGTTCATATAATAATGGTTTGGTGATAAGGAACTCCATTAGCTTTTTCTTGTCTGGGAAGCTCTTTATCTGCCCTTCCACTCTAAATGAGCACTTTGCTGGGTAGAGCAGTCTTGGCTGTAGGTCCTTGCTTTTCATGACTTTGGATATTTCTTGCCAATCCTTTCTAGCCTGCAAAGTTTCTTTTGAGAAATCAGCTGATAAGTCTTATTGGAACTCCCCTGTAGGTAACTAACTTTTTTTCTCTTGCTACTTTAAGATTCTCTCTGTCTTTAACATTCAGCATTTTAATTATGATGTGTCTTGGAGTGGGCCTCTTTGCATCCATCATAATTGTGGGACTCTCTGTGCTTCCTGGACCTCCATGCCTGTTTCCTTCACCAAATTAGGGAAGTTTTCTTTCACCATTTTTTCCACATAGATTTCCAATTTCTTGCTCTTTCTCTTCTCCTTGTGGCATCACTGTGATGTGAATGTTGGCACACTTGAAGTTGTTCCAGAGGCTGCTTATACTATCATTATTGTTTTGGATTCTTTCTTCTCGTTGTTCTGATTCATTGTTTTTTGCTTCCTTATATTCCAAATAATTGATTTGATTCTTGGCATCATGCCCTATACTGTTGTTTGCTCGTAAATTGTTCTTTATTTCAATTAGTGTATCCTTCATTTCTGACTGGATCTTTTTTATGCTATTGAGGTACTCACTAAGTTCCTTGAGCAAGTGTTTTGAACTCTGCATCTGGTAGATTGCTTATCTCCATTGTTTAGTTCTTTTTGTGGAGTTTTGATCTGTTCTTTCATTTGGGCCATGTTTCTTTGTTTTGTCATTTTGGCAGCCTCCCTGTGTTTGATTCTATGTGTTAGGTAGAACTGCTTTGACTCCGTGTCTTGGTAGCGTCGCCTAATATAGTAGGTGTCCTGTAGGGTTCAGTGGCACAGCCTTCCCTGTCACCCAAGCTGGGTACTCAAGGTTCATCCTTCATGTGGGCTGAGTATATCCTCCTCTTGTTGTTGAGACTAGGTTGACCTGCTGTTGGCAGGTCAATCGGAGGGATTTATCCAGGCCAGTCAGCTGCAAAGAGTGGCTCTGATCACAGACTACCAACCTCCACCCTCTGTAGAGGATTGGCTGTGCAGGGGCAGAGTGGTGGAGCTCCAACATGGTCTGTAGCTGTCCACTGGGTGCACATGGTCTGGGGTTTCCTGGGTGGTGCAGGCCAAGGTCAGCCCCCTACTGGTGTTCTGCCCAGGGCCACCCTGCATGAGCTATAGAGCATTCTGAGATGGCTGCTACTTGTGCTGGGCTTGGAGATTGCCTGGCAACACCAAACTGTGAATCTAGGAAGGCTGCTGCTAGTGTCAGGCCTGGGGGCCACTTAAGAGGTTTGGGGGGCTGGGGGTTGGGGGCTCACTGAGGCCAGCTGTTGCTTGTTTGATAGGATTTAGGAAGTTGTGAAGCATGAACCAAGACCAGCCATTCATATGGAAAAGTCATGGTTAACAGTTTGGATGGGCCTGTAAACTGGGTGGGAGGAGTCTCAGGGGATATCCAGTGTGGGGCAAACAGCGTTAGCCAGGTTGGAGTCTCAGATATGGCATCCTCCTGCTAGCTCTGTGGCTCTGTGGGTGAGTTAGAAAGGGGACAATGGCCTCTGCCCACCATTCTGTCTGGGAAAAGGTTGTCTCCCAGTCCCAGCTTGCCAGACCTTTCAGTTCCTCCTTCAATTCCTCCTATGTATAGTGCCTTTCAAGCTGAAAGCTGGGTGCTGGAGCACAGAGGGAGTGAATCTGAGTAAGTCCATGTGTGGGTTCTTTTTTTTTGTTCTTTTTTTTTTATTTTAATCTTTGTTCAAGTACAGTTTTCTCCCTTCTACTCCCATTCCAGCTCACCCACCCAACCCTCCCCACTTCCCTCCCATTACCACCCTCCCCCTAGTTTTTGTCCATGTGTCCTTTAAATTTGTTCCTGTAAACCCTACCCATTCTCCCCTGAAATCCCCTCTTCTCTCCCCTCTGGTCACTATCAGTCTGTCCTCTATTTCAGTGACTTTGGTTATATTTTGTTAGTTTCTTTGTCTTGTTGTTTAGGTTCCTGTTAAAGGTGAGATTATATGGTATTTGTCTTTCACTGCCTGGCTTATTTCGCTTAGCATAATGCTTTCCAGCTCCATCCAAGCTGTTGCAAAGGGCAGGAGCTCCTTCTTTCTTTCTGCTGCATAGAATTCCATTGTGTAAATGTACCATAGTTTTTTGATCCACTCATTTACTAATGGGCATGTGTGGGTTCTTTAAGGGGAACTGCTTAGGACTCCCGAAGTTTCTACCACCAAACTCAATCCCCACCAGTTTTGCAGCCAGATATTATGAGGACTTATCTTCCTGGCACTTGAAACCTGGGCTAGGGGTTCTAGTGTAGGGCTGGGACTCCTAACTCCTGACATACCCCTCCTGAATTTTTATCTACCACACATGGTTGTGGGACCAGCCCATTCCATGTCTCTGTCCCTCCCACCAGTCTGGATGGATGTGGTTTCTTCAATTACCTCGTGTCAAACTTCCATTTAACTTGATTTCTGACAGTTCTGGGTGATGGTTGTTCTATATTTTAGTTGTAATTTTGACATGAATGTATGAGGAGGTAAGCCAGATTTACCTATGCCACCATCTTGACTTGAAGTCCATGTTACTTTTATTGTTAAGTATGAAAATGAAAACATTGGTGAGAGCATCTCATGTCAGTAGTAGAGCTAATCTATGGAGAGAAAGTTATCCAATTTTTCATTCTGTGCATTTTGCTCTTCCCTAAGCCACAATACAATGACAACCAAACATGATTAAGGCAACAATTTACAATGTAATTGACTTCTCTATATTGTTTAACAGTTAGGCTAAGACTATAGAAATATGAGGCCTAATGTCCATTGCTCTTTTTACATTGATTATTGCAGCATACAGAGGTCTCTTGAGGTATTAGCAAAAATACATATATACTCAAGCATATTTCTCCAGCTTCCAAGTTTTCCTAAGTCTAAAAGGTAGGAATGCCTTGAATATTACTTCGACCTACTTGAATTACTAATAATATTCAGCTCTGGACAGGTTATCTGTTACATGTTTGGCAAGGATAAAAAAAAAAACACCACTAGTTTCCAGTATACTAGGTAACAAAGTATATTATCTTCTTCTCCATAGTTACACATTTTAATCTTTGTTGTTGAGGTTCTCTATAATTATGAATATGTTTATGATCAATTCTCTGCATAATTCAATTTAGTAAATATTTAAAGAAGCATATTTTCCATAAATATTGATGCAGTAAAGGAGTATGAGCTTTGGTTCTAAACTGCTGGGTTCAAATCTTGTTCTCTACTACAGGGAACTGACTTCACTGCTCTGTACCCATCCTATGCCTGTCAACTGGGCAGGATAATATCTACATCCAAGATTTGTTATGAGAATTAAATGAGTTAACACACAGGAAGAGCTTAGAATAGTGCCTAGTTTCATGACTGTTACCTTATTAACAAACATTAAATGTTAAATTACTGCAATGTGCCCAGCACAATGGCAGGTGATATAGTGGTGAGCCAGTAGACATGGTTTTAGCCCTTACAAGCTTACATTCAAGCAGGAAAGACAAATATGAATGTTCCTGTGCAGCTAGGATTCCGTCCCTTCTTGAAATAAGTTCAACTAGTCAGTTACATTCATGTAATATTGGAAAGTTATAAATGAGATGGAAGAGGCCAGTTTTCTGTGCCTTCTGGCTGTTTTTCTGCAGAGGCAGGAGCACAGAGTCTTGAGGTTTTCTGCCCAGTATTCTAGTACCTATGTACTAGCTTCCTAGGTATCAAGAGACAGTTATTACAAAGTCAGCAGAAGCAGTGGCTGGCTCTTTTTTGATTCTAGTTTCCTGTTCCCTGGGTCAGAAGTAAAAGGTGCAGCCTCAAAGGCAGCAGCTGCCCTGATGGCACAGTTCAGTCTTGTCCTAGGAGTCATTCCTGGAGAACCTCATTTAGAGCCTGCTATTCCACCCCTCCCCCAAATTTTATAAGCACTTAATTTCCTTTATTGTGTTGCTTCCTGCTTCTGATATTAGGGTGCTACCAAGAGTCTGGTGTCAGGGAAGCCAAGAGTGGATCAAGAAGGAGGTCAATGGTGTAGAAATCTGCTGAATTATACTGTAAGATGAGGACTGGAAACCTTTCACCTGACACAGTAATTGGATGCTGGGACAAAACATATGGTAATAGAAACAGTCACACAGAGCTCTTTCTAAAAGATTTAAACATGTTAGAGGGTGATAGCCAACTGAAATATGCACAAGGTCAGCAAGTATCACAAGAATGCAATGCTTATATCAATGTGGTTATGTTCATTGTGCTTATTCTAGCACAGTTGTCAGACTTCTGTGAGAAATATAGATTCCAAGAGAAGGCAGATGGAAGCTTCACCAGATAAAATCAAGTCTGGAATAAGAAGAGTCAGAAAAATATACCCTGGGGTGGTTTGTTTTTATGGCCACTTAAAGTCGTTAAAACTATAAACTAATTGTCTTCGTATATGAAAAATAATTTGAATGTGTTTTCTCAATCTTTTATATTGTAAAAAGAACATGTGGTTATTGTAACAAATGACACATTCCAAAAGCAAAGTAATAAGTTTCCTTCTACACTTCCCTATTTCCACCCCAATGAGGGTAACCAATGTTAACCGCCTGGGTTTTGCATCACTCCCTAACTTTATCCATTCTTATAAAACTATAGCTAGTTTGTTTTGGGCTTTTTTTTCCAAGAACTCTCACATTACTACACAATTGCTTTATTCGCCAACTGTATATTGTGGATAACTGACCAGGTCAATTGGCATAGATCTAACTCAGTCTTCTAATAGCTGAATCCTTCTATGGTACCATTTGTTTCATATTGATTAACGTATAAATTGATCTAGGCTTTTATCACAACTAACAGCACTGCAATAAACATTCTTACCTTTTCCTTATCATAGGATGCATTTATTTCCACATGGATATTCCCAGTGGTAGAGCCAGTAAATCAAAGATATTTCCCCTATCACCCTGGTTGGTGTGGCTCAGTTGGTTGGAGTATCATCCCGGGCACATACCTAGGTTGCAAGTTCAATCCCTGGTCTGGGCATGTATGGGAGGTAACCAATTGATGCTTCTCTTCACACAGATCTTTCTCTCTCTCTTCCTTCTTCTCTGTCTAAAATCAATAAACATATTTTTAAAAGTTATTTCCCATTTCAAGACATATTGCATACTGTTTATCCAAAGGAGTGTTGCAGTTCACACTTCTATCAAGAATGTGTATGGTGTCCATCTCCCCTGTTCTCACCAAGTGTAGATCCCACCCCGTACCAACAGCAGAAGGGCCATATAGAAGTATCCTTAAATTGTTTGGGTCAATAAATTTGGCCTCCAAAACTGTACATTTTTATTGAGTCCATCTCTTTTAATCATTCCATTTTCCTTCTCTTGATTGACAAGATTAGAGCACTAAGCAACCAGGTTCTCTGTGGTTAATAATGTGCTTTTTTCACAAATACAGTTATTCTTAAAGGAAACAAAACAAGAAGAGATCTAAAGATGTCTATGGACACTAAATCCACCTTTGACACCTTAACTGACTTCTCATAGTTTCTGAACACACAGGCTCCTTTGTATAGCCCTAAGAAAACCTAGAGTAGATGAGGGTGAAAAGCACAGATTTTATCTCCCTTCATCTCACTTTAAAAGACTTATCCGCCAATGTTGTAGCATGCTGGCAAAGAAAAGTCACCCAAATATCAAGGTCTACCTCCAGAATTATAGCATCAATCCCCTGCTCTGGCTGGTTTCACCTTCTAGTTTTTCTCTAACACACCTCTAATACAGGCTGAACTCCAGGCTCCATCACTTTTTGCCCTGTTGTGCAGTTAAACTCTATATGTCTTTACCTATAAAATGACAACAATACAGTGTGTATTTGATATTGCCTATACAAGTACTAAATGATATAGTGTGAATAAAGTACTTAGCATACTGTTTGACAAATAGTAAGCTTTTAAAAATGATATCACAAAATTTCATATCTTTAAATACAAGCCATTTATGTGTAAATTTGTAGACACTTAAATGTCTTAATGAGATTCTTTGTAAACAGAAGATACTTTTCTAAGGTTTCCTTAAAATAAGGATTGGGTTTTTTGTGTTTGTTTTTTTTCCAGTTGTTGGTTGATAACCTTTTTTGACCCAAATCCTATGGTACAGGCTAGGGCAGACACAAAGAAGTCTAACACCTAATTTCAGTCCTAAAGAAGCTAATGGTCTAAATGGATTCAAACAAGCATATTTCAATGCATGATGTGCTTAAAAGAAGCAACTGAAGACTTATGGAAGACTTACAGAAACAAGAGTGATTGATTTCAAGGGAGCTGGGAAATGCTCTGTAGATATCTGACCATTTCAAGATCATGGCATTTTTTTATGGCAAGGTGTGTGTGCACGTGCGCGCACGCACACACACGCACACACACACACACACACACACACCCATTTGCCTCTCAAAGATTTACTACTGGAACATTTTGTTATTTCCATGGAGGAATTTTTGTTTGGTTTGGTTTGGTTAAGTACAAAAATATTTAATGTTCCCAGCAACATTATTCACAATAGCCAAAAGCTGGAAACAACCCAGGTGTCCATTTACAGATGCATAGAAAGAAAAATGTGGTTTATACATACAATAGAATATTATTCATCTTTAAAAAGAAAATTCAGACACCGGCTACAATATGAATGAATCTTGAAGGTCTTATGCTGCATAAAATAAGCCAGATGCAAACTTTTACTTCCTTACAGATAGGATGAAAATACTTGAACCCTTGAAAATACAGACACATTGCCTTTTTTTAATATTCCATTTATCTCCCCTCATCTCACTTTAAAAGACTCATCCACCAACGCTGTAGCATGCTAGCAAAGAAAAGTCACGCAAACGTCAAGGTCCAACTCTAGAGTTATAGCATAAATCCCCTCCTCTGGCTGGTTTCACCTTCTAGTTTTGTTCTAATACACCTGTAATTGCACTCTGGTCAGGGACAAAAGTCAACATTAGGACTGCTTCCTCACTAACAGAGGGTGATTTGACACAACTCAGACAAATAAATTGAGCACTTGGCAACCAAGATATAATCATTCCCATTTTAAATCTGGCTGGAGAGCAATGAGATCATAGATTTTGAATCATTGTAAAGCTAAAGAATGGAAATGAGCCCTGGCTGGTGTGGCTCAGTGGATTGAGTATTGGCATGCGAACCAAAGGGTCGCCAGTTCAATTTGCATCCAGGTCACAAGCTAGGTCCCTAGTGGAGGGCATGTGAGAAGCAACCACACATTGATGTTTCTATCCCTCTCTTTCTCCCTTTCCCTTCTGTCTAAAATAAATAAATAAAATATTTTTTAAAATTAAAAAAATGGAAATGAAATCACAATTCAGATGCAAGCCATGGATTTAATATGTATTCATTGTTAAGTTTCTATAGTTACATAAAAAGTGCAATCCAGATAATGTGTGCTTTAACAAGCATCAATCTTGCCAGTAAAGTTCACTATCAGAAAAAATACATAAAACTGAAATTAGACTGTGCTTATCAAGAAGACTTAGTAACTATGCAGTTTTGGAAATGAGTATATAAATTACAGAACTGTTTGGCAATGTAGTAAACATGGCTTGATCCCTGATTGGTATATTCTCTTTTATGAAACCATTGAGATGGAAGCCGAGTGTCACTGAAGTGCCTAAAGAATCACATTTTTATTATCTTTATTACAAATGGTCAGTGATTAACATGAGGCTATAATATAAACCCTTGACAGTAGGGACCTCATGTTGTTCACTGCTATATCTCCAGGGTCTAGAACAGGCCCTGGGATACAGAAGGTTTTTAATATATATTTATTGTTTTCTAATTTTTATTTTTAAATAATTTTTAGACTTACAAAAAAGTTGCAAAAAAAGTTGAGTTCCAGGGGTGTCCAACCTGCAGCCCATGGGCCACAGGATGCCTATGAATGTGGTGCAATACAAAATTGTAAATTTTCTTAAAACCTTTTTTTTTTTGCTCATCAGTTTTTGTTAGTGTTGTGTATTTAATGTGTGGCCCAAGACAACTCTTCTTCTCCCAGTGTGGCCTGGAGATGCCAAAAGTTTGGACACCCCTGCTTCCCTTGCTGTAACTTAACATCTTACATAACCATACAATTTTTTTAAAATTATATTTTATTGATTATGCTATTACAGTTGCCCTGATATTCCCCCTTTTTATTTTTTTATATGCCATACAACTTTTATTGAAAAACAGGAAAATAATGCTGATTCAACATTATTAACTAACCCATACGCCTTCTTAGAATTTCTCCAGTTTTTCTGCTAATGTCCTTTGATTTGCCCAGAATACAATCCAGGATCCCACCTTGCATTAGTTGCCATGTCTCCTTAGTCTCCTCCAACCTGTGACAGCTCCTCAGTCTGTTTTGTTTTTCATGACCTTGATATTTTTTAAGGGTATTAGCCAGTTATTTTGTACAATGCCTCTCATTTGGGGTTTATCTGATATTTTCTCCTGACTTGATTGGCATTACACATTTTTAGCAAGGATACTGTAGGAGTGATGTCTGGCCTTCCTCAGTGCACCTTTGAGATGTGTTAATATGTGAGGCTAATTTATTACTGACCATGATAACTGCTCATGTGGTTAAGGTGGTGTCTGCCAGTTTTCTACAATGTAAAGTTAACATTTTTATCTTTGTAATTAGTATCTTGTGACAAGATGCTTCAAGACTATGAAAATACTATTTCTAATCAGACTTTCACTCACTAGTTTTATCATCCATCAATGATTCTTGCCTGTAACAATTACAGAGGTGTTTGCCTAATAGTGATTGTCTATTTCTATCATTTCCTTACATTTATTCATTGGAATCTATGGTTTCAAAAAGACAGTTGTTACTTCTCCCCCGTTTATTTTTCACCTAAGTATGGACTCATGGAAATTTATTTTATTATATTCCAGTATCATTAGCTTTATTGTTGCTCACTTTCTATTTCACTTGACCATTGGGAGCTCCTTCATGTTGGCTCCTGTGTCCTTTCAAAGTACCTCCACATCATTTTTTGAGTACATCCTTACTTTACGTATCACAAGATGTTTCAGGACCATTCTACATTTTATTTGCTAGGTTAAAGACAGCCCTGGTCCTTTAATATAATAATGGTATTTATAATCCAAGATTAGCCACTAGATGTGCTCATGCTGCTGGAGTGTCATCACCTCTAGGCCCTTTCAGTGGACAAAGCTGGGAAATACATATAATGCATATAAAGTAATCTCAAAATTTCTAACCCACATCCTTGAAAAACAGATTTACTGACTAGAATACAACATTTGTGAACAGTTCATTTGTCTTTAACTTTATGGTATACAATCATAATACTGGTTTCCAAAGTTACTTGGGTTAGTGCTTTTGTTCTCCAACCCCTTCACTGCAGGTATATTATTCACTTGTAATACAATTCAAATCATTTTTATTGTCTGTAAAATTATTTTGCCCTTCTCCTTTGTTTTAATTAATTATTTGGGCAGTATGGGAAGCATTAACATGGTTTTAATCATTAAAAATACAAATTGTTTCCTTTGGCTCAAATGAGCAGATATATATTTTTATCAAACCTCATTTTTACTTAAAGGGTAGAATGTAATTTTTTTCTTTCTGCTTTTTTTTCACTTGGTATATGCTGGAAATCACTTTATATCAGTTCACAGACCATTTCTTCATTCTTTTTTACAGTTGTATAGTACTCCACCACGTGATGTTATTTAACTACAGTTGACCCTTGAATAATGCAAGAGTTAAGGGTACCAGCCCCTTGCACAACCAAAAATCCATGTATAGCTTTTGACTCCCCCAAAACTTAACTACCAGTAGCCCACTGTTGACTGGAAACCTAATCAATAACATAGTCGATTAACGCACATTTTGTATGGTATATGTATTATACACTGTATTCTTATAATAAAGTAAGCTAGAGCAAAGAAAGTTTTATTAAAAAAATCATGATGAAGAGAACAGACAGTACCTTTACAAATATATTTTAAAATATGCATATAAGTGGACCTTCTCAGTGCAAACTCCTGTTGTTCAAGGGTCAACTGTACTTTCCCATGTGTGAGCATTTAGGTTGTTTCCAATATTTTGCAAGAACTAACTAATGCTTCAATGAATAACTTTGTACATATGTATTTTCACATTGTTGGAGGTGTATGTAAAGGATAGATTCCTAACAGTGGGATTTTTAGGCCAAAAGGTAACTATATAGGTAGTTTTAATTATTGATAAATTCTCTTCCATTTTGATTTGTTTTTTCTCCAACAGAGCTATGTGTTTCAAAGACTACCCCATCAAAACAAGCATATTTTAGATTTCTTGTCCATATTCTAAACTCCACATACTATTTTATTAGTTTCAGACTTAGAAAGGACTTAGTCTTTTTGGCAGTGGCTTTAGATCAACATTTGACCACATTACTAGCTCCCTTCATCTCCTTTCCCTGCAGTTTTTCCTATGTCTTTGTTCACCACAAAGCCTTGCAGTGGGGTGAATGTGGCTGTAATACAACCACCCACCCATTTTCACCTTGCACCACATACTAAGTTGACATTTGCAAACCAAGCTTGAGCTCTTTTCTCCTCTTTCAGCTGGTTGTACAGAACCTCTACGTGGCCAAAGGTATGAGCTAGGGGAGAGGCACAGGGGCAACCACCATGGGAAATGTGGGTTTTGGGTTACCTGCTCATGTATGTAGTTTACTTGTGCTCTCTTTTCCTGTTTGGGCTCAATCCCAAATGTATCATTTCCATCTCATTATGAACTGCCCTGGGGTCTGTCTGACTTTATGACTTGGTTGTCCAACAGAAATTCTTATGACAGCTCCTAAGGAGCAACTCCAGATACATAGTCACTTCATGCCCCAGGAACACATCAGGATTTGTTCTTCAAAAGGTGTCAGATTCTCTGCTGCAGTTGATATGGTTATACTCTGAAATACCAGAGCTTGCTATCAACATTAACAAGGTGCTACTGCATCTTTTCCCACCACAGACACCTCCAATGCCATGGACTCCACTGGATTTCATGGGCTACATAGCAAGCCTCAAAGCTCCACTCAAAATTGGTAACCTTCCTTCTGTGTCATCTGAGTTGGAGCAGTATTCCCAGTGTGGAATGTGTTACATCCAGAAACCAAAGAGACCTCCCAGATACTGTTCTTTCTTCTTGTGGTAGAGGATGCAAGAGCAAGAATTTGGAGAAGATATCTCGGCACATGTATGATCACTGGACCTCTAAACACTTTTCTAAATTGGCAAGTTTCTGAATCTTCACTACCCTCCCAATCCCTCCAGTACACTAGCCTGTCCTACTATCCTGTTCAACCAGCATGATGCCATCAATGTAAATGGATCATGGTGACATACCACAGAATGTCCAGACAGTCCCAATTTCCTCATACTATAATATAATAGAAGATGGAAAAGTTCATTATGCCCTGGAGCAGAACAGTAAATGAAAATTTTCTGTTCAACATGAAATACAAATTCTCTTCAAAATGGAAAAGAACACATTTGCCAATTCAGTAGCCACAAATCATGTATAATAAGGCTCTGTTAATCTGCTTTATCAACAATGCTGCTCTGTTCAGCAGCTGCAATGGGACTACAGTTTGATTAAACTTGTGGTATTCTACCATCGGTTTCTGCAGGTGCCAGACCTGCTAGTCAAAAGGCGGCATGTTAGGAGGGACTATCACCTTGTGTCATTTCAGAATTTAATAGAGGCACTAATCACTATCATGTAATATTGCTTAAATTTACTATTTTGTCCTGGGAAGAAGAGATAGTTTAGAGGCTGGTGCCTCACCTTCTCCACTATAATAGCTCTTAACCACAAGCCAAGTACCCAAAAGGGTGTTAGTCTAACTGCTAATTATATACTCAAGGTCTAAGAAATGACCACTGAGTGCCTATATAAGGACCAACTATAATCCAGGCTTTAAGAATAATGCTAAGGTTGAAAAAGGAAGAGGAACATACACAATATGACATTTCAGATCTCAGCCTAGATTCTGTCCACAATCCTTGGAAAGTCAAGGTGTTCCCTTTTCCCCATCATATACTGATCCAAACAAATGGCCAGTGATCTCTTTGGGATTGTTTTGAGAGAATTACCACAGTATTTATTTGCAACAATGTTGCTGAATCCTTTCCTCGGGAGACTCTTCAGTCAACGGGTTCTGAATGTGAATGGTCTACCTCTGGAAACTGAGCAAGGGAACATGATTTTTCACTGGAACAACTCCCCTTGGCCTACAGCTCCTCTATTCCTGCATTCCTAAACATATGCTTTCTCCCCTTCAGGGTGAAATTCCAAATTATCTCTTACTTTAATCCTTAGAAATGCCCTCTGCTCAAAAACCATCTTACAGTCTCTTATTTTCCTCAAGCTTTTTATCTCCCTTTCAATGAATTTATTAATATTCATAGGCCATCTTTCATATGTGCCATACAATATTTGCCTCTTTGTTTAGAACACTGATGTAGAAGCTAAAGAAAGAGAAATACAACACAGTACACAATTGGTTTTTGCATGCAATACTGTATAGATTCTTTTAAAATAACCAACTTTCTATGCCACATTATCCTATGATAAATGAAAATAATTAAAATACCTGTGTGAATAATATTTTCATAATTGGGCAGAATATAAACTTCTTAGGCCATTAAAGCAAACATCATACTGAATATGCTTATTTCATATGCTGAAACACATTACTTTTAAGTATATCTTAACACTGACCTATCATTGTTTCTCTATATTTACACATTTTTTGCAAAAATATTTTATTCATGAATATGTTCATTTTCTGTGACTGCTGTAACAAATTACTAAAAACTATTCCTCAAAATAACAGGTACTCATTTTCCCACAGCCCTGGAGACCATCCATAAGTCTAAAATTAAGGTGTGGGCAGTGCTGTGCTCTCTCTGGAGGCTCTAGACCAGAATGTGTTCTTTGCTTCTTTCATCTTCTGGTGGCTGCTGGAAATCCTTGACTTGTAGCCCCTCTACCTCTGTCTTCTCCTGTGTGTGTGTGTGTGTGTGTGTGTGTGTGTGTGTGTGTTGAGTTTCCTTCCACCTCTCTTGGATATGGACACATGATAGCATTTTGAGTTCACCCAGCTAATCTAGGATAATCTTCTAATTTCAATAGCCCAAATTTAAGTACATCTGCAAAGACCCTTTTTCCAAATATAACTTTTACAGGTTCCTGGGGTTAGGAACAGAAATCTCTGGGGTAACCATTCAGCCCACTACAGTTGGTAGTAACAATCTTCACATCAGTTTAAGATCTTGCTTAAAATTATCTCTGACACTTCCAGCCAAGATGGGGGCATAGGTAAATACACTGTGCCTCCTTGTATAATCAAAGCAAGGACAACAAGACATTTAAAAACAAAAAACAATCAGAATTCCTGGAAAATCAAACTCTGTGGAAGTCTAACAACCAAGGAGTTAAAGAAGAAACATTCATTCAGAATGGTAGGAGGGTTGGAGACAGGCAGTCAGGATGGAGAGGACTCATGGCAAGGCAGTAGCTGGCAGACCTCGTGAGGCAGCAGCTGGCAGACCAGGGGTCCCACATTTGTGTGCAGATAAATCTGGTGGAACAGCTGGGGAGTGAGACAGACTGCACAATGCAGGGTTCCAGCATGGGGAAATAAAACCTCAAAACCTCTAACTGAAAAAAAGCTGTGGGGGTTGAAGCAGCAGGAGAAACTCCCAGCCTACAGGAGAGTTCCTTGGAGAGACCACAAGGTCCTAGAACATACACAAACCTACCCACCTGGGATTCAGCACCAGAAGGGCCCAATTTGCTTGTGGGTAACAGAGAGAGTGACTGAAAGCCAGCTGATGGCTCAGCAAGAGGCATTGTTCCGTCTCAGACCCCCCCCCCCGCCCCGCCACAGTGCCAAATGCAGCAAAGTGGGTTGCCCTGCCTTGGTGAATACCTAAGGCTCTGCCCCTTAGGTAACAAGTGAGCAGAGACAAAAATATGGCTCAAATAAAAGAACAGATCAAAGTTCCAGAAAAAATACAACTAAGCAAGGAAGAGATAGCCAAACTATCAGATGCAGAGTTCAAAACACTGGTAATCAGGATGCTCACAAAAATGGTTGAGTATGGTCACAAAATAGAAGAAAAAGTGAAGGCTATGAAAAGTGAAATAAAGGAAAATAAGCAGAGAACCAACAATTATGGGAAGGAAATGGGCTCAAATCAATAGTTTGGACCAGAAGGAAGAAAGAAACACTTAACTGGAACAGAATAAAAAAAAAAACAAGAATTCCAAAAAATGAAGAGAAGCTTAGGAACCTCCAGGACAATTTTAAACATTCCAACATCCAAATTGTAGGGGTGCTAGAAGGAGAAGAGGAACATCAAGAAATTGAAAACTTATCTGAAAACATAATGAAGGACATTCCCCAATCTGGCAAAGGAAATAGATTTCCAGGAAGTCCTGGAAGCCCAGAGAGTCACAAAGAAGTTGGACCCAAGGAAACACACACCAAGGCACACCATAATTACATTACCCAAAATTAAAGAGGAGGAGAAAATCTTAAAAGCAGCAAGAGAAAAGGAGAGAGTTACCCACAAAGGAGTTCCCATAAGACTATCAGCTGATTTCTCAAATGAAACCTTACAGGCAAGAAGGGGCTGGAAAAAAGCATTCAAAGTCTTGAAAGGCAAGGACCTACAACCTAGATTATTCTATCCAGCAAAGCTTTCATTTAGAATGGAAGGGCTGATAAAGTGCTTCCCAGATAAGGTCAAGTTAAAGGAGTTCATCATCACCTAGCCCTTATATGAAATGTTAAAGGAATTTATCTAAGGAAAAGGAATTTATCTAAGGAAAAGGAGAAGATCAAAATTATGAACAGTAAAATGACAACAAACTCACAACTATCAACAACCCAACCTAAAAACAAAAGCAAAAACAAACTAAGCAAACAACTAGAACAGGAACAGAATCACAGAAATGAAGATCACATGGAAGGTTTTCAGCGGGCAGTGTGAAGGGGAAAATAAGGGAAAAGACACAGAGACTAAGAAGCATAAATGGTAGGTACAAAATAGACAGGGGGAGGTTAAGAATCTTATAGGAAATGGAGAAGCCAAATAACTTATATGTACTACACATGGACATGAACTAAGGGAGGGAAATGCTGGTGGGAGGATGTACAGGGTGGAGGGAAATAAAAGTGGGAAAATGGGACAACTCTAATAGCATACTCGATAAAAATATATTTAAATAAATAAATAAATAAATAATAATCTCTGACAAATTACCCAACATAGAGAAATATAAGAGGTGCTTGCTTAATATTACTACCACTATTTGAAAATATTTTAAAAAATCAATCAGGTTATTTGCCTGATTCTAATTCTCTTATAAAAAATAGCTGAGGCACTGTGAAAAATAATATTTTACCTAAATTATGTGTATATTTGCCAGTAATTACTAAGCAAATCTAGCTATCTCTGTTTCTTAAATAATAGGGTTGAAAATTATCCAAAGATGAAGTGCAAAGTATACCAAAGCCAGACTCAGACTCAAATGCTCATTTTCCCCCCGCACATTAGTGAATATTGTTTTGACTTTTATGAAAAGATAGCAAACTTCATTATAAAATTAAATATCCTGTATTTATCCTGTATCCTGTAGTCCTGATGGACTTTTTAGCCACCCATCCTTTTAACTAGTTTACAGTGAGATTGGTAAGTATCATCTAATTACAGCTATCCACTTGCTAAAACTTTCTGATATAGTCCAATGATCTACTTAGGAAAGAAACAGCAAGGGTATTGCTAGGGTGGCACTCGAATGCTAAGATCTTTTTCATTCTGACCATGATCTTTGAAGTTAGGGGGACCAAACTCTGCCTCATACCTCTGCCCCCTTCATTCATAGTTGTCCAAGGTAACAACCTTCTCCTCTTCCAATATCTTCCTTCCATTCTCTCACCTCAGTCCATCTTGTCTCTACACCCAGTAACCATACTTTGACTTTTATACCACTGCTCACCCCTATAGTTTGGCAAGTTCTGCAGCACCCTCCCAATTTCATGGGTCTTATCCTAATGTTACAAGATGAGAGCCAGGCACAAAGCGGGTCTGCCTCCAGAAGGCCTGTAGTGTGTGGGTTCTTGACTTCATGCAAAAAAGATTTCATGATACAAGTGGGGACAGTGAAACTAAGGAAGGGCTTAGTATAGAAGAAGCAACAGGAGAGAACCTATGCAGGCCTGCTTTTGCTCACTGGAAAGTAAAAATAGCAGTGACTGAAGTGAGCCAAGTCAGAGCTACTGTTAGCTTACTAGAAAGTCATACAGAAAAGGGGCCTTGAACACAGATTCAGGTGATAAGCCTGGGATGAGCTGCCACTTCCTGCTGCTCCCCTGGTTGCAAGTCTCAAGGAGACCCTTTGAGTTTAGAAGGAAAATAAAAAGTTCATACCTGAGAACAGGCATAGGCATGCTCCCATGTGAGTCTGCACTGGTATTCTTTTTCTTTAGGGCTTTTATTTCTCTTCTGCAGGCAAAAGTCATACGGTCTGGCCCCAGCAGAACATTCACTAGCTTTCCAGGTGCATTTGTATGTGCCGATACATCAAAATGGACACATAAGGGAGTTTGGGATTTTTTGGTCGGCTTTACCGTTTTACTTTTACCTTGGGTCTGTCTGGCTCTAATTGGTTTTTTGTTTTTTGTTCCCTTGAATTCATCTGTTCTTGGGTTTGGCTGGCAAAAATGGCATTAATTGGGTCTCTATCCTCTAGATCCCTGACCAGAGTGATTTAAGCTACTTATTCTCTGGTCAGAAAGAAGAGGTACAAACCATCTGTTCTCAAGTGTTCTTGGTTAGGGAAGATAAGGTCTTGCAATTCACTAAACTGCCTGTAAATTGGTCAAATTGTTTGGCCTTGTTTAATTATCTTTTCTCAGTTTCCCCATTCCACTTGCCCAGGAATTTCTCTGTAGCTTCTTACTATCCTGCTTCATTCAGTGCTTTGTTTTCAGCTTTGTTGGGTTCTCTGCTATCTGATGAGAGAGGCCTCTACTCTCAGCCCTTAACATTCAGGAATTCCTCATTTCCCTGTTGGTCAGAGGAACTCCTATCCCTCCCAGAGAGGGGCATATCAATAAGTTTCACTTGAATTGTTGAAAAGGCATTTAATCTCTATCCAAGGGAATCATCTAGGTTTATCAAGATCTGGTATTTAAGCAAGTCAATAAATTATATTTGGTACCTATTTTTCTCTCAAACTCTCCCAAAAAATTGAAAAAGAGGCAGTACTTCCTAACACATTTTATGAGGTCAACATAACCCTGGTACAAAGATCTGACAAGGGTAACACACACACACACACATGCAAAACTACAGATCAATATCTCTCATGAATACAGATGCAAAAATCCTAAACAAAATACTAGCAAATCAAATAAAATAATACATTAAAAATATAATACTGTATTTTGTCATGTATAATGTACACCCATGTTTTTAGCCCAAACCTTCAGGAAAAATTTTTTTATTTTAATTTTTTAATTCAATTATTTATTTATTTATATTTAGATAGCTGTTTTTTGTAGTCTAAAAGAATTTTAGCATTTATTTTTTAACACGTTATGGTACAAAAAATTTCATGTAATAAATAATTACAAAACACAAGGACAGATACAAGGTATTTAAAGTACTATCCATGTATAATGAGCATCCTTATTTTTTCCTTCAAAAATTTAGGCAAAAAAGTGCACACTATACACAGCAAAATATGGTATCTCATGAACAAGTGAGGTTCATTCCAGAGGCACTAGGAGGGTTCACCATATGCAACTCAACCAATATAATACACCACATTAACAAAACAAATGGTAAAAATCATGTGATCTTATCAAAAGATGCAGAGAAGCATTTGATAAGGTACCAATATCCATTTGTGATTCAAACACTCAAAAAAGTGGGTATAGAAGGAAAGTACTGCAACATAATAAAGGCCATATATGACAAACTATCAGCCAACATCATACTCAGTGGTGAAAATTGAAAGTTTTTCCTCAATCATCAGGAAAAATACAATGATGCCCACTCTCACCACTTATTCAACATAGTTCTAAATGTCCTAGCCAGAGCAATCAGACAAGACAAAAAATAAATAAATAAAAGGCATTCAAATTGGAAAGAAAGATATAAAAGTGTCACTTTTTGCACCAAAGAACTATTAAAAACAATAAATAAATACAGTAAAGTTGCAGGACACAAAATCAGTGTACAAAAATCCACAGCTTTCCTACATTCTAATAATGAAACTTCAGGAAAAGAATGAAAAAATATTCTTTGTCATTGCAACAAAATATAATAAAATACCTAGGAATAAATATAACAAGGGATGTGAAGGAACTATATACTGAAAATTGCAAAGCATTTATTAAAAGAGATTTAAAAATACACAACAAAATTTAAAGATATTCCATGTTCATGGATTGGAAGAATCAACATAGTTATAATGGCTGTATTACCCAAAGCAATATAAAGATTTAATGCAGTCCCCATCAAAATTTCAATGTCATAAAAAAAATAGAACAGGGTGACTTCTAGTCAAGATGGGGGTGTAGGTAGACATGTTTCACCTCCTTGCACAGCCATAGAGAAGCAGAAAAAAAATAAAAACAAGAAGAGTCACCTACAATGGAAAGAGAAAGAAACAATCCCCAATCGAAAGGAAAGGAGAAATCCCTAGAAAGAGTACTAAATGAAATTGAGGCGAGCAACTATCAGACATTGAGTTCAAAATAATGATTATAAGGATGATCAATGAGCTCAGTAATAACTACAAAGAACTCCAGGAAATCTTTAAAGAACTTACTGTGAACTACACTAGCATGAAAAAGGACATAGAAAGTATCAATATGAGCCAGGAGGAAATGAAGAATACAAATCTGAAATGAAGAACACAGTAGAATGAATTAAAAGCAGGCTAGATGAAGCAAAGGATCAAATCAGTGAGCTGGAGGACAAGGTAGAAAAAAATTCCCAGACAGAGCAACAAAATGAAATAAAATTCCAAAAGAATCAAGAGGGTTTAAAGGAGTTGCAGGACAACATGAAACATAATAATATCCATATCATAGAAATACTAGAGGAAGAAGAGGAGCAAGGGGTAGAATACCTATTTGAAAAAGTTACAACAGAAAACTTCCCTAACTTGATGAATGGAAAAGTCACATGAGTTCAGGAAGCACACATGGTCCTAATCAAGATGAACCCGAAGAGGCCCACTCTGAGACACATCATAATTAAAATGGGTAAATTTAAAGGCAAAGAGATAATCTTAAAGGCACCAAGGGAGAAATAGCTAATAACATACAAGGAAGTGCCAATAAAGCTATCAACTGATTGCTTAACAGAACCACTACAAGCTAGAAGGGAATGGCAGGAAATATTCCAAGTAATGAAAAGCAAAGGCCTACAAGTAAGACAACTTTACCCCTCAAGACTCTCATTTAAAATAGGAGGTGACCTGGCTAGCGTAGCTCAGTGGATTGAGTGCGGGCTGTGAACCAAAGTGTTGCAGGTTCGATTCCCAGTCAGGCAACATACCTGGGTTGCAGGCCATGACCCCCAGTAACCACACATTGATGTTTCTCTCTCTCTCTTTCTCCCTCCCTTCCCTCTCTAAAAAGTAAATAAATAAAACCTTAAAAAAAAGACTTGGAAAATTTTAAAAAAAAAGGAAACAAACCAAAAAAACATTTTAAAATAGGAGGTGAAATAAGGTATTACCCAGAAAAAAAAAGCTAAAAGAATACATCTCCAACAAACCAGCATTGCAAGAGATGCTAAGTGAATGCTTTATGAAGATAAAGAAAAGTGGGGGGCAGTTGGCAGGAACACAGGTACAAAGGAGGGAAATGGCAATGAATAAGTACCTCTCAATAATAACCTTAAATGTAAATGAATTCAATGCTCCAGTCAAAAGACATAAGGTAGCTGAATGGGTAAGAAAACAGGACCCATATGTATGCTGTCTACAAGAGATTCACTTCATAACAAAAGACCTACACAAACTGAAAGTGAAGGGGTGGGAAAAAATATTCCAAGCAAATAAGCAGGCAAAAAAACCCTGAGGTAGCAATACTTATATCAGACCAAGTAGATTTCAAAACAAAGACCATAAAAAGAGACAAAGAAGAACACTACATAATACTTAAGGTAATAATCCATCAAGAAGCTATAACCCTTGTAAACATATATGTGCCCAATATAGGAGCATGCAAATATATAAGATAAATCTTGGAGGACTTCAAGAAACATATTGACAGCAACACACTCATACTAGGGGATTTTAACACACCATTTCAACAGTGGATAGATCTTCCAAGGAAAGAATCAACAAGGATATTGTGGCATTGAACAACACTCTAGATCAAATGGACTTAATTGATATATATACAACATTTCACACCACAGAAATAAAATATACATTCTTTGCAAATGCACATGGAACATTTTCAAAGATTGACCACATGGTAGGACACATAACAAACTCGAGAAATTCAAGAAAATTGAAATCATATCAAGCATCTTCTTGGATCATATTGGCCTAAAACTATAAACCAACCTCAAAGGGAAAACTCAGAAATATTCAAATTAATGGAAACTGAATAACATGCTATTAAATAATGAATGGGTTAACAGTGAGATAAAGGAAGAAATCAAAAAGTTTCTGAACACAAATGAAAATGAACACACAACAGCTCCAAACCAATGGGACACAGCAAAGGCTGTTTTGAGAGGGAAATTCATAACAATACATGCCTACCTAAAAAAGATAGAAAAATTTCAAACAACCTACCCTATAATGACAATAACTGGAGACACAACACAAACAAAGCCCAGAGCAAGTAGAAGGAAGAAAATAATCAAGATCAGAGCAGAATTAAATAATACAGAGAGTGAAAGAACAATGGAAAGGATCAATAAATCCAGAAGGTGGTCATTTGAAAAGCTTAACAAAGTCTATAACCAGATTCATCAAGAAAAAAAAGAGGATCCAAATAAATGACATCAGAAACAAAAGAGCAGAAATTACACTGATACCACAGAAATACAAAGAATTGTCAGAAATTACTATGAACAACTATATGCCAAGAAATTTGACAACCTGGGTAAAAAGGACAAATTTCTAGAAACATGTAATTTTCCAAAACTGAATCAAGAGGAAGCAGAAGACTGAATAGACGGATAACAACTAGTGACATTAAAGCAGTAATCAAAAATGCCTGGCACACAAAATCCCTGGACCAAACACCTTCATAGGTAAATTATACCAAACATTTAGGGAAGAGCTGACTCCTATCCTTTTTAAATGATTCCAAAAAAATTCAAGAAGAGCAAAGACTCACAAAATTCTTTTTATGAGGGCAGTATTACCCCAATTCCCAAACCAGGTAAAGACCCAAGAAAGAAACTATAGGCCAATATCACTGATGCACATAGACATTAAAACTCTCAACAAAATATTGGCAAACCAGATCCAGCAATGCATTAAAATGATAACACACCATGATCAAGTGGGATTCATCCTAGGGATGCAAGGATGGTATAATGTTTGCAAATCAATAAACATAATATACTAAATAGAGGAGGAATATGGCAGTGAGGTAGGAGGGAGCAGATTCCACCTCCCCCTACACACAGGAGAAAAACCTAGAGGATCTACAGAGTAACAGAGCAAACAGCCAACAGTACCCCAGCATATATGAAAATAGGAGACGAAAAATTGTAGCGGACTTTGAAAAACCAGATGGTAAGGAGAGTGCCTCAGAACAATAAGGTCCCAGGAACCAGCTCAGGGACCAGCAAGGCTGCAGCCCCAGGCTCAGCGCCTGCAGGGTCTGCCACAAGGTTCTTGGGAGAGAGCTGGGTAAACTGCTCCCTCCCCAGCCAAACAAGGTTTGACACTGGGAAAGACCTGGTTGCTTGAAGTCGCAGAGAGGGGAATAAGGACTAAGTGGCAAACACACAGGGACTGTGAGTACCAACGGAGTGTGTGGATATAAGGTTGAGGAGAGTTGAGCGTCATGCTGTGACAGGGCCTGATCCCAACAGTCCTCGGTCTGGCTGGAGAATTGGGCTGTACAAGAGTCCAGGCTGTTGTACAGAGTGGCAGGCTTCAGTAGGAGGAATTTCTCAAAAAGAAAAAGTGAAAAAAAAGAGACACTTTGGGGAATTCTCCTGCAGAAATAGCTCCAGCCTCCTCCCCACCCAGCTGGGCAGAGCTCCTGAGGTAGTGCAGAAGCCCTGCGTGCCCCATAGCACTGGGAAGGCTGTGTGCCTCAACCATGGGGCTGGAGGCAGCCTGGCCGAGCACTTGTGCCTGAAACTCAGGGAGAATGTGCTCTGTGGAAGGTCCAGAGCCCACAGCAGTAACCCTGGGGAAAGTGCACTCTGAGGAAAGCCTGGATCCCACACCCAAGGCCCCACAGAGAGGCACCAGGCTAGCTCTGGGGAGAGTGATGCTGACTGAGTGGAAGAAAAGCCCCTCAGCCTGCTTTTCTGGTTTTGCAGCGAGCAAAACCAGAAAAACTGGAGTGGCCAGTTTGAAAACAGCAAGAGGCCTTTTTTAAAAGTAATTTTTAAATCTTTATTATTTTTTCATCTCTCAATTCCCTTTTTCTCTCTCTCCTTCTTTCTTGTTTTATTCATTCTTCCTTTCTTTCCAATTTTATCTCTTCTTCCTTCCTTCTGCTTTTTAAAAAAAATACCCACAAGTGAGACAAAAAAACCTGGAACTGTGAAAACACCAGACTTGGACCCAAAGAAGGGCATACCAACAGCTGAGACAGTAAGACAAATTTCACTTTGCTGTTACAGAGAACATGCAAGTTATTGCATATTTGTATTTTTTCATTATTCTTACATATTTTATTTTAATAGTATTTTTGTGTTCCTCTTCTTTCTGTTTAGTCTTCTTTGCTTGGCTGGTTATCTTGCAGCATTTGACAGGTGTCCCCTGTTCTCTCTTGCATAGTGTATTGCTAATTTACTGTCCTTCACTTCACTTGTGTTCCATTAGCACACTACTCAGCATCCTATACTCCCTATTCTTGTTATCCAGATCATATAGATTCTGTCACATGATTGTTGCTCTAATATTATTGTAAATAGTAGCTGTTCCATACAATTGTAAATATTACACAACATCCCTCCCAGATCTTAGCCCACATCACAGGTACCTGAACTCTATTACTGTAGTGGTTAACTCTATTTCCTCACACACTACACCTATTTACTATCCTTTAGTCTCAACTTACCTCAGAATCTGACCTCCCACTGCCTCTCTGCTTTCTAGATCCAACTCACAATCCTTCCCTCCCCAACAAGAGTCTTATCTTCTTTCCATCTTTCTAAAAAGTGGCTAGTTGGGTGAGATATCACAGTTAACACTATATGTAGCCAAAAGATCTCCTATCTCTTCTCTACCAGCTGCTACTGTAAATATCATAGAATACTCTCTTGCTGTCTTAAACCTACAGGGATTGAAAGTGAAGGGCTGGAAAGAAATTTTCCAAGCAAACGTACAGGAAAAAATAGCTGGGATAGCAATACTCATATCAGACAAAAAAGACTTCAAAAAAAGGTCATAAGGAGAGACCCAGAAGGTCACTTCATAATACTCAAGGGAAGAATCCACCAAGAAGAAATACATATTGCAAATATATATGCACCCAACATAGGAGCACCCAAATACATAAAGAAAATCTTAGAGGACTCCAAGAAAGATATTGACAGCAACACAATTACAGTAGGGGATTTTAACACCCCACTGTCAAAAATGGACAGATCTTCCAAACAAAATATCAACAAAGATATTCTGGCATTGAACAATGCCCTAGATAAAATGAACTTAAGTGATATATATATAGAGTCCTTCATCCCAAAGAAGCTAAATACACATTCTTTTCAAATGCACATGGAACATTTTCAAAGATAGACCACATAATAGAACACAAAACAAGCCTCAACAAATTCAGGAAAATTGAAATCATACCAAGCACTTTCGCCGATCACAAGGGACTTAAACTAGAAATGAACCCCAAGGAATAAAACCCCCCAAAACTCAAAATCATGGAGATTGAGTAGCATGCTATTAATCAATGAATGGGTAAAGAGTGAAATTAGGGAAGAAATAAAAAGGTTTCTAGAAACAAATGAAAATGAACTCACAACAACCCAAAACTTATGGGACACAGCAAAGGCAGTTCTGAGAGGGAAGTTCATAGCAATACAGGCCTACCTGAAAAACACAGAGGCATTTCAAACAAACAACCTAACCCTATGCCTGCAAGAATTCGAAGAACAACAACAAAGACAGCCCAGAGCAAGTAGAAGGAAGGAAGTAACTAAGATCAGAGCAGAATTAAATGACATAGAGATTAAAAGCATAATTCTAAGGATCAATGAATCCAGGAGCTGGTTCTTTGAAAAGATAAACAAAATCGACAAGCCTTTAAGCCGGATCATCAAGAAAAAAAAAGAGAGGACCCACATAAACACAATCAGAAATGAAAGAGGAGAGGTTACAAGTGATATCACAGAAATACAAAAGATTGTAAAAAATTACTATGAAGAACTGTATGCCAAGAAATTTGAAAACCTAGGTGAAATGGACAAATTTCTAGAAAAATATAATCTTCCAAAACTCAGTGAAGAAGAAGCAGAAAGCCTGAACAGATCAATAACAGCAGATGAAATTGAAGCAGTAATAAAAAAACTCCTGACACACAAAAGCCCTGGACTGGATGGTTTCACAGGAGAATTCTACAAAGCATTTAAGGAAGAACTAACCCCTATCCTTCACAGAATATTCCCAAATATCCAAAATGATGGAAGACTCCCAAACTCTTTTTATGAAGCCACCATCATCCTAATCCCAAAACCAGCTAAAGACACAACAAAGGAAGAAAACCTCAAGCCAATATTGCTGATGGACATAGATGCTAAAATCCTCAACAAAATATTGGCAAACCGCATCCAACAATACATTAAAAAGACCATACACCATGACCAAGAGGGGTTCATCCCAGGTATGCAAGGATGGTACAATATTCACGGGTCAGTAAATGTAATACATCACATAAACAAAAGCAAAGACAAAAACCACATGATCATATCAATAGATGCAGAAAAAGCATTTGATAAGGTACAGCACCCATTTATGATAAAAACACTCAGCAAAGTGGGAACAGAGGGAGCATTCCTCAACATAACAAAGGCCATATATGAGAGATCTACAGCCAACATCATACTCAATGAGAAAAAACTAAAATCTTTTCCACTAAGATCAGGAACAAGACAAGGTTGTCCACTTTCACTTTTATTCAATATAGAATTGGAAGTTTTAGCTACAGTGATCCGACAAGAAAAGGAAATAAAAGGCATCCAAATCGGAAAGGAGGAAACAAAACTGTCATTGCTTGCAGATGACATGATAGTGTACATAGAAAACCCTAGAGACTCCGCCAAAAAACTGCTCAACCTAGTAAATGAATTTGGCAAAACAGCAGGGTACAAAGTCACTATTCAGAAATCAAAGGCATTTTTGTACACCAACAATGAAATAGCAGAAGCAGAAATCAAGAAAAAAATTCCATCTGATATAGCAAAAAGAAAAATAAAATACCTAGGAATAAACCTAACCAAGGAGGTAAAAGACCTGTATTCAGAAAACTACAAAACACTGAAGAAAGAAATCAAGGAAGACACAAACAAATGGAAACATATACCATGTTCATGGATAGGAAGAATTAAAATCATCAAAATGTCCATACTACCCAAAGCAATTTACAGACTCAATGCAATACCTATTAAAGTACCAATGGCATATTTCACAGACATAGAACAAACACTTCAAAAATTTATATGGAGCCATAAATGACCCCAAATAGCTGCTGAAATTTTGAGAAAGAAAAGCAAAGTAGGAGGGATCACAATACCTGAACCAAACTGTATAAGAAGGCCACAGTAATCAAAATAGCCTGGTACTGACATAAAAACAGGCACATGGACCAATGGAACAGAACAGAGAGCCCAGAAATAAACCCAAGTCTCTACGGTCAATTAATATTCAACAAAGGGGGCAGCAACATAAAATGGAGTAAAAATAGCCTCTTCAACAAATAGTGTTGTGAGAACTGGACAGCTACATGCAAAGAAAATGCAACTTGAGCACCAACTTACACCATACACAAAAATAAATTCAAGGTGGACAAAAGATTTAAATATAAGCCATGGCACTATTAAAGTCCTAGAGGAGAACATAGGCAGGAAAATATCAGACATTTCACACAGCAACATTTTTACTGATTTGTCCCCTAGATCAAGGGACATAAAAGAGAGAATAAACAAATGGGATCTCATCAAAATAAAAATCTTCTGCACAGCTAAAGAAAACAGTATTAAAATAAAAAGAGAACCAACAATACAGGAAAACATATTTGCCAATGATACCTCAGACAAGGGTTTAATCTCCAAAATATGTAAAGAACTTACATGACTCCACTCTAAGAAGATAAGCAACCCAATTAAAAAGTGGACAAAAGACTTGAACAGACACTTCTCCAAGGAGCACATACAGAGGATCCAGAGATACATGAAATGATGCTCAGTATTGCTAGCTATTAGAGAGATGCAAATTAAAACCACAATGAGATACCACTTCACACCAGTCAGAATGGCCATCATAATCAAAGCAACAAACAACAAGTGTTGGAGAGGTTGTGGAGAAAAGGGGACCCTAGTGCACTGTTGGTGGAACTGCAGACTGGTACAACCACTATGGAAAACAGTATGGAACTTCCTCAGAAAACTAAAAATGGATCTGCCTTTTGACCCAGCAATTCCACTGCTGGGACTCTATCCTAAGAATACTAAAACACCAATCCAAAAGAACCTATGCATCCCAATGTTCATAACAGAACAATTTACAATAGTTAGATGCTGGAAGCAACCAAGATGCCCATCAGTAAATGAATGGATCAAAAAACTATGGTACATTTACACAATGGAATTCTATGCAGCAGAAAGAAAGAAGGAGCTCCTACCCTGTGCAACAGTGTGGATGGAACTGGAAAGCATTATGCTAAGCGAAATAAGCCAGGTGGTGAAAGACAAATACCATATGATCTCACCTTTAATAGGAACCTAAACAACAAAACAAATAAGCAAAATATAACCAAAGACACTGAAATAGAGAACAGGCTGACAGTGACCAGAGAGGAGAGGGAAAGGAATTTCAGGGGAAAAGGGGAAGGGTTTACAGGAACAAGTATAAAGGACACATGGACAAAAACTAGGAGGGGTTTGGAAATGGGAGGGAGGTGGGGAGGACTGGGGGGTGGGCTAAGATGGGAGTAAAAGACAGAAAGCTGTACTTGAACAATTAAAAAAATAAAATTAAATTAAAAAATAATGTAGTAAATAAACAAAATGAAAGACAAAAGCCTCATAGTGGTATCAATAGATACTGTAAAAGCATTTAATAAAGTACAGCACCCATTTATGATAAAAACACTCAGCAAAGTGGGAGTAGAGGGAGCATACTTCAATGTAATAAAGGCCATATTTGAGAAACCTACAGGCCACATCATACTCAATGGGCAAAACGTAAAAGCTTGTTCCTTGTCAGGAACATGACAAGGATATCCACTTTCACCACTTCTATTCAACATAGTATTGGAAGTTCTACCCACAGTGATCAGACAAGAAAAAGAAATAAAAGGCATCCAAATTGGAAAGAGGAAATAAAACTGTTACTATTTGCAGATGACATGATAGTGTACATAGAAAACCCTATAGACTCAACCAAAAAACTACTGAATCTAATAAGTGAAGTTGGCAAAATAGTGAGATGCAAAGTCAATATTCAGAAATCAAAGGCATTTTTTACAGTGACATATCAGAAAGAGAAACTAAGAAAAAGTCCCATTTACTATAGCAACAAGACATAGCAGAAAGAGAAACTAAGAAGGGAAATCCCATTTACTACAGCAATAAGAGAAATAAAATACCTAGGAATAAACTTAACCAAGGAGGTAAAAGACCTGTACTCAGAAAACTGCAGAACGCTGAAGAAAGAAATTAAAGAACATACAAATAAATGGAAGCATATACCATGTTCATGGATTGGAAGAATTACATCATTAAAATCTCCATAACACTCAAAACAATGGATTCAATGCAATCTCTTTTAAAATACCAATGACATTATTCACAGATTTAGAACAAATATTTCAAAAATTTCTGTGGACCCAAAAACTACCCTGAATAGCCTCAGCACCTTGAGAAAGAAGAACAAAGTAGGAGTGATCACAATACTTGATATCAAACTATATTACAAAGCCACTATAATCAAAACAGTTTGGTACTGGCATAAGAACAGATACAGAGACCAATGGAAAGTAATAGAGAGCCCAGAAATAAACCCAAGTCTCTATTGCCAATTAATATTTGGCAAAGAGGTCAAAAGCATAAAATGGAGTAATATCAGCCTCTTCAACAAATGTAGCTGGGAGATCTGGAATGGTACATGCAAAATAATGAAACTCGACCAACTTACACCATACACCAGAATAAACTCAAAATGGATAAAGGACTTAAATGTAAGTTTAAGTTGTGATATCATAGAAGTCCTAGAGGAAAACATAGTAAAATTTCAGATATCCCACACAGCAATATTTTCACCAGTCTATCCATTGGTATTTTAAAATACCAGTGACATTATTCACAGGTTTAGAACAAATATTGCCCCTCTGTAGGGCAAGGGAAATAAAGGAAAGAATAAACAGATGGGACTACATCAAATTAAACAGATTTTGCATGGCTAAAACAACCATCAAAGTGAAAGGGAACGAACTGTATGGGAAAACATATTCGCCAATGATACCTCAGACAAGGGTTTGATCTCCAAAATATACAAAGAACTCATCTGACACAATGCCATGAAGACAAAAATATCCAGTTTAAAAATGGGCAAAGGACCTGAAGAGAAACTTCTCCAAGGAGGACATACAGAGGACTCAGAGGCATATGAAAGAATGCTCATCTTTGGCAGTCTTATCACACTCAATATCAAACTGCCATCTTTCAAGGACCTCAACACTTCCAGTATTCGAGATGACCACCAGCAGTTTCTGAACTGAACACTTGTATAACCAACTTTTATTTGTTCCACTACATTTATTTAGATATTTCATGAGCTCAGGATCAGTAGTTATAAGCAAGGTGTGTCTATATTTCTGCATTTGAGTAGAAGTTTCAGATAGATAAATGCCACACTGATATAAAATGCTGTTGATGCCAAAAGAAAAGAACTTGGTCAATTTTCAGTGCCACGCAGGGTCATGCCTTGCTCCAGACAGAGCAGCCGTGCCAGCCTAGGACCAAAAGTGGTACACCCACTGCAGACTGCAACCACAGAGCTCCTCAACAACTAGTTTCAAATTCTAGAAACTAATTTATTAGTTTTAATTAAAAACAGAGTAGTTTATACTTTCTTTTTAAGTATATTTTATTAATTATGCTATTATAATTATCCCATTTCCCCCCGACTCCGTCCTTCAATACACTTCCCTCCAGCATCCCTCCACCCACTTTGTTCATGTCCATGGGTGGACCCAAAATAGGGTACACGTAAGTTCTTTGGCTTCTGTATTTCCTATATGCTTCTTAACTTTCCCCCTGTCTATTTTGTACCTACTATTTATACCTCTTATTCCCTGTACCTTTTTCCCCATTCTCCCCACTCCCTCTCCCTGCTGATAAGCCTCCATATGATCTCCATTTCTGTCATTCTGCTCCTGTTCTAGTTGTTTGCTTAGTTTGTTTTTGTTTCTAGGTTCAGTTGTTGATAGTTGTGAGTTTGTTGTCATCTTACTGTTCATAATTTTGATCTTCTTTTTCTTAGATAAGTCCCTTTAACTTTTCATATAATAAGGGCTAGGTGATGATGAACTCCTTTCACTTGACCTTATCAGGGAAGTACTTTATCTGCCCTTCCATTCTAAATGATAGTTTTGCTGGATAGAGTAATCTTGGATGCAGGTCCTTGTCTTTCATGACTTTGAGTACTTCTTTCCAGCCCCTTCTTGCCTATAAGGTTTTATTTGAGAAATCAGCTGATAGTCTTATGGGAACTCCTTTGTGGGTAACTCCTTTTCTCTTGCTGCTTTTAAGATTGTCTCCTCCTCTTTAATCTTGGGTAATGTAATTATGGTGTGCCTTGGTGTGTGCTTCCTTGGGTCAACTTTTTGGGACTCTCTGAGCTTCCAGGACTTCCTGGAAATCTATTTCCTCTGCCAGATTGGGGAAGTTCTCCTTCATTATGTTTTCAAATAGGTTTTCAATTTCTTACTGTTCCTCTTATCTTTCTGGCACCCCTATGATTTGGATGTTGGAATGTTTAAAATTGTCCTAGAGGTTCCTAAGCCTTTCCTCACATTTTGGAATTCTTGTTTCTTTATTCTGTTCCAGTTAAACATTTACTTTTTCCTTCTGGTGCAAACTGTTGATTTGAGCCTATTTCCTTCCCATCACTATTGGTTCTCTGTTTATTTTCCTTTATTTCACTTTTCATTGCCTTCACTTTTTCTTCTATTTTGTGACCACACTCAACCATTTCTGTGAGCATCCTGATTACCAGTGTTTTGAACTCCGCATCTGATAATTTGGCTATCTCTTCCTTGGTTAGTTGTATTTTTTTCTGGAACTTTGATCTGTTCTTTAATTTGGGACTTTTTTTTTGGTCTGGGCATGCCTGCTATGTAGTGAGGGATGGAGCTTTAGTTATTCACCAGGGTGGGGCAACCCACTTTGTTGCATTGTGATGGTGTATGTGGGGGAGGAGTCTGAGAAGTAAGAATGCTGCTTGCTCAGCTGTCGGTGGACTTTCACTCACTTCCTCGGCTACCCATAAGCAAATTGGGCCCTGCTGGTGCTGATTCCTGTGTGTGTGGGCTTGTGGACATTCCAGGATCCTGTGGACCCCTCCAATGATCTCTCCTGTGAGGCTGGGAGTTTTTCCTGCTTCTTAATCTCCCAGAGTTTTTCAGTCAAAGGTTTTGAGGCTTTATTTCCCAGTGCTGGAACCCTGGGTTGCATGGTCTGTCTCACTCTCAGTTGTTCTTCTGGTTTATCCGCATGCAAATGTGGAACTGCCGGTCTGCCAGCTGCTGCCTCAGTCCTGCAGCTGCTGACTTGCTGTGAATCCTCTCTGCCCTGGCTACCATCTCCATCCCTCCTACCATACTGAATGAATGTTTCTTCTTTAACTCCTTGCTTGTCAGATTTCCATGTAGTTTAGTTTTCTATCAGTTCTGGTTGCTTTTTGTTTTCAAATTTGTTGTTGTCCTTTTGGTTGTGGAAGGAAATATAGTGTATCTATCTTTGCCTCCATCTTGGCTGGCAGTCTTTCTTTTTCTCTGGATGAGTCCGGTTAAAAGTATATCAGTCTTTTTTTTTTTGTTAGACTTCCGGCAAGATGGAGGCACAGGTGGACACACCGTAACTCCACACACAACCAAGATTAGAACAACAACAATTTAGAAGCAGAATAACACCCAGAACTGACAGAGAATTTATCTGAATGGAAGTCGAACAGCCAAGAAGTTGAAGTAGACCCGTTCATCCAGACCAGTAGGAGGGGCAGAGATGAGCAGCCGGGCGTGGGTCACAGCACATGGAGAATAGGGAGAACTGGGCACGTAAGGCAACCGGGAGCGTGTAAGGCATCCAGGGCGTGCAAGATCGCAGCAGGTGGACCCTGAGTATGCAAGCGGCAGCTGGCGGACCCAGTGAGGCGGTGATTGTGGACCAAGTGCACAACCCAGGATCCCAGGGACGGGACTGAGATCCCAGGAGAACGGAGCTACCACCACTGTTCCCTCCTGCCCGCACCCCCACATACAGCGTCACAATCTAGCGACTGGCGTGCCCAGCCCAGGTGAACACCTAAAGCTCCACCCCTCACCATAACAGGAGCGACCAGACCAAAAAAAAAAAAAAAAAAAAGAGAGAGAGAGACATGTCTCAAACAGAAGAACAGATCAATGCCCTAGGACTCATCCTTTTGAGCGACCAAGAGATAGCCAATTTATCAGATGCACAGTTCAAAACACTGGTGATCAGGAAGCTCACAGAATTGGTTGATTTTGGGCGCAAATTAGATGAAAAAAAATGCAGGTTACCATAAAAGAGATGAAGGAAGATGCACGGAGAACCAATAGTGATGGGAAGGAAACTGGGACTCAGAACAATAGAGTGGACCAGAAGAAAGAAAAAAACAACCAAACAGGAAAGAATGAAGAAATAAGAATTCAAAAAAATGAGGAGAAGCTTAGGAACCTCCAAGACATCTTTAAATGTTCCAACATCCGAATTATAGGGGTACCAGAAGGGGAAGAGGAAAAGCAACAGATTGAACACATATTTGAACAAATAATAAAGGAGAACTTCCCCATTCTGGCAAAAGAAATAGACTTCCAGGAAATCCAGGAAGCTCACAGAGCTCCAAAGAAGTTGGACCCAAGAAGGAACACACCAAGGCACATCATAATTACATTAACCAAGGTAAAAATGAAGGAGAGAATCCTAGAAGCAGCAAGAGATAAGGGGACAGTAACCTACAAAGGAGTTCCCATCAGACTGTCAGCTGATTTCTCAAAAGAGACCTTACAGGCAAGAAGGGGCTGGAAAGAAGTATTCCAAGTCATGAAAGACAAGGAACTATATCCCAGATTACTGTATCCAGCAAAGCTTTCATTTAGAATGGAAGGGCAGATAAAGGACTTCTCAGATAAGGTCAAGTTAAAGGAGTTCATCATCACCTAGCCCTTATTTTATGGAATGTTAAAGGGACTTATCTAAGAAAAGAAGATCCAGAAAAAACATGTATAGTAAAAGGACATCAAACTCACAATTATTAACAACCACACCTAAAGCAAAACCAAAAGAATCTAAGCAAACAACTAGAACAGGAACAGAACCACAGAAATGGAGATCACATGGAGGGTTAGCAATAGGGGAGTGGGAGGAGGAGAGAGGGGGAAAAGGTACAGAGAATAAGTAGCATAGACTGTAGGTTGAAAATAGATAAGGGGAGGGTAAGAATAGTATGGGAAATATAGAAGCTAAAGAACTTATAAGTATGACACATGGACATGACTAAAGGGGGGATATGGGTGGGAGAGGGTGTACAGGGTGGAGGGGAGTGAAGGGGGGAAATGGAACAACTGTAAAAGCATAATCAATAAAATATATTTTAAAAAGTATATCAGTCTTGTATATCTTTTCAAAGAAACAGCTTTTATATTCTTTGGTCTTTTGCATCTCTTTTTAGGCTCTTTCATTTATTTCTACTGTGATCTTAATTATTTCCTTCCTTCTACTTACATTGGGCTTTTTTGTTGTCCTTTTTTCCAAGTTCCTTTAAGTGTGAAGTTAGATTATTTGAGCTTTTCCTTGCTTTTTGAGATAGTCCTGTAATGCTATGAATTTCCCTCTTACGATTGTTTTCCCAGTGTCCCACAGACTTTGGATTGTTGTGTCCTCCTTTTCATTTGTTTCAAGATATCTTTGACTTCTTCCTTGTTCTCATTTTTGACCCATTCATTGTTTAATAACAGGCTATCTAGCTGCCATGTCTTCGTATGTTTTTCATGTTCTTCTTGTGATTTGATTTCTAGTTTCATAGCATTGTGGTCTAAGAAGATGCTTGATATTATTTCAATATTCTTAAGTTTATTGAAACTTGTTTTGTGTCCTAGCATATAATCTATCCTATAAAACATTCCATGTGCACTTGAAATGTATCTACATTCTACTGCATTGGGGTGAAATGCTCTGAAGATATCAAATAAATCCATTTGATCTGGTGTGTCATTTAAGGCCACTGTCTCCTTGTTGATTTTCTGCCTGGAATATCTATCCATTGAAGTCAATAGGGTATTAAAATACCCAACTGTGAATGTATTTCTGACAATCTCTCCTTTTATGTCCCTCAAGTTTGCTTCACATATTTAGGTGCTCCTATGTTTGGTGTGTAAATGTTTGATAAGGTTATATGCTCTTGTTGAATTGTTCCCTTTATCATTATATATAGTGTCCTTCTTTGTCTCCTACTATTGCCTTGGTTTTAAAGTCTATTTTGTTGGACATAAGTACTGCTACCCCATCTTTTTTTCTTTTCCATTTGTATAAAATATCTTTTTCCATCTCTTTACTTTTAGTCTGTGTTTATCGTTTGATCTGAGATGGGTATCTTGGAAGCAGCCCATATATGGGTCTTCTTTGCTTATCCATTCAGCTACCCTCTCTCTTTTTGTTGGAACATTTAAGTCATATACATTTAAATTTATTATTGATAGATATCTATGTAGTGCCATTTTATTGTTAGACTGTTTTCCTCTGGGATTTTCCCCCCTTTCTCTTTTTTTTTTTCTGCTTCTTAAAGCAAGGCCTTTAACATTTGTTGCAGTATTGGTTTGATGGTAACAAGTTCCTTTAGTTTTTTCTCGTCTTTGAAGCTTCTTATTTCTCCTTTGACTTTAAATGATCGCCTTGCTGGGTAAAGTAGCCTTGGTTGCAGGTCCTTGCTTTTCATCACCTTGAATATTTCATGCCACTCCCTTGTGGTCTGAAGTGTTTCTGATGAGAAATCAGATGACAGTCTCAGTGGTGCTCCCTGGTAGATAACTACCTTCTTTTCTCTTGTGGCTGTTAGGATCCTCTCCTTATCTTTAAGCATTGTCACTTTAAGTATGATGTGTCTTGGTGTGGGCCTCTTTGGGTCCAACTTGTTTGAGACTCTGAGTTTCCTGGATTTGTATGTCTTTTTCCTTCACAAGATCAGGGAAGTTTTAGTTATTATTTCTTCAAATAGGTTTTCAATCCCTTGCTCATTCCTTCTTCTGGTATTCCCATGATGTGGATATTTTTACACTTCATGTCCTAGATGTTTCTTAAGCTCTCCTCATATTTTTAAATTATTTTTTCTTTTTGCTGCTCTGTCTAGTTGTTTTTTCTACTGTCTTCTAAAACACTGATTCAATCCTCTGCTTCATCTAACTTACTGTTTATTCCTTCCAGTGTATTATTTATCTCAGATATTGCATTCCTTATTTCTAAATGGTCTTTTTTTATGGTTTCTATGTATTTTTTCATGCTGTTGAGTATCCTTATAATCATTACTCTAAACTACCTAATAAATCACTTGCTTTCACTTCATCTAGTTCCTCTGGAGAATTCTCTTGTTCTTTCATTTGGGGTGTATATCTTTTTTAAAAATATATTTTATTGATTATGCTATTACAGTTGTCCCATTTTCCCCCCTTTATTCCCCTCCACCCTGCACAGCCCCTCCCACCCTCATTCCCCCCCTTTAGTTCAAGTCCACGGGTCATACATATAAGTTCTTTGGCTTCTACATTTCAGATACTATTCTTAACCTCCCCCTGTCTATTTTGTACCTACCATTTATGCTCCTTATTCCCTGTACCTTTTTGCCCATTTTACCCCTTCCACTCCCCCACTTACAACTCTCCATGTTATCTCCATTTCTGTGATTCTGCTCCTGTTCTAGTTGTTTGCTTAGTTTTTTTTTTTTTGTTAAGGTTCAGTTGTTAATAATTGTGAGTTTGCTGTCATTTTACTGTTCATATTTTTTTTATCCTTTTTCTTAGGTAAATCCCTTTAACATTTCATACAATAAGGGCTTGGCAATGATGAACTCCTTTAACTTGGCCTTATCAGGGAAGTACTTTATCTGCCATTCTATTCTAAGTGATAGCTTTGCTGGATAGAGTAATCTTGGATGCAGGTCCTTGCCTTTCATGACTTTGAGTACTTCTTTCCAGCCCCTTCTTGCCTGTAAGGTTTTATTTGAGAAATCAGCTGATAGTCTTATAGGAACTCCTTTGTGGGTAACTCTTTCCTTTTCTCTTGCTGCTTTTAAGATTGTCTCCTCCTCTTTAATCTTGGGTAATGTAATTATGGTGTGCCTTGGTGTGTGCTTCTTTGGGTCAACTTTTTGGGACTCTCTGACCTTCCAGGACTTCCTGGAAATCTATTTCCTCTGCCAGATTGGGGAAGTTCTCCTGCATTATGTTTTCAAATAAGTTTTCAATTTCTTGTTGTTCCTCTTCTCTTTCTGTCATGCCTATGATTTGTATGTTAGAACACTTAAAGTTTTCCCAGAGGTTCCCAAGCCTTTCTTCATTTTTTTGAATTCTTGTTTGATCATTCTGTTCTGGTTGAATATTTCTTTCTACCTTCTGGTCCAAACTGTTGATTCGAGTCCCGGTTTCCTTCCTGTCACTGTTGGTTTCCTGTATATTTTGCCTTATTTCACTTTGGGTAGCCTTCATTTGTTCCTTCGTTTTGCAACTGAGCTCAGTCAGTCCTGTGAGCATCCTGATTGCTCGTGTTTTGAACTGTGCTTCTGATAGGTTGGCTATCTCTTTCTCGCTTGGTTGTATTTTTCTGGAGTTTTTATCTGTTCTTTCATTTGGGACATTTTTTTTCTCTTAGTACACCTGTAACATGGTAAGGGGTGGAGCCTTAGGTATTCACCAAGTTGGGGCAACCCACTTTGCTGCATTGTGATGCTGTATGTGGGGGAGGGGTCCGAGAGGTAACAGTGCTGCTTGCTCTGCTCTCTGCTGGTTTTCAGTCACTCCTGGCACTACCCACAATCAAATTGGGCTATTCTAGAGTTGATTCCCAGGTGGGTGGGTTTCTGTACATGCTAGGACCCTTTGGGTCTCTTCAATGAACTCTCCTATGAGGTTGAGAGTTTCTCCCACTGCCACCTCAGCCCCCACAGGTGTTTTCACTCAGAGCTTTGAGGCTTTATTTCTCTGCACTGGATCCCTGGGTTGTGCAGTCTGTCTTGCTCCCCAGTTGTCCCTCCCAGTTTATCTGCACACAAATGTGGGGCCACCCAGTCCAGCCAGGTGCCTTGTCGCAAGTCCTCTCCACCCAGCTGCCCATCTCTGCCTTTTCTACCAGTCTGGATAAATGTTTCTTCTTTAACTCCTTGCTTGTTGGACTTCCATACAGTTTTATTTTCTGTCAGTTCTGGTTGTTTTTTATTTTTAAATTTGTTGTTGTCCTGCTTTTGGTTGTGTGAGGAGGCACAGTGTGTCTACCTATACCTCCATCTTGGCTGGAAATCCAGGGTCTATTTCTTTTTCTTCCCATTTTGGCTGCTGCTTTGTATTTTCTGCCTTATATGTTAAACTAATCAGCTATTAAAGTGATCAGTTGTAAATCTAATCTATCTGTAATGAGCAATCAGTCTTGAGCACCACAGGGTGGGGCCAAATAATTCCTATGGTTCAGGCTATTACTTCCCCTCAGGCTGATGACATTCCAAGAGAAGCGCTCTGCCTTAGAGGGATGGCTCCAATATTTGGGGGAATGACTCAGCACATGGATCCTGGTGTTTTTTCCTTCAGTTCTATCCCCAGAGCCACCAAACCCAGACTCTCCTCAAGCATCTGTAGTCCACTCTGCCCTCCTTTTGCCAGCACCCAGGGTAAGTGGCTGCAAATGAAATTTTGTGCTTTGGCCCTTTAAAAGTCTCTCTGCTTCCCCAGCTATCTCTCCCTGGCCTACAGACCCCCTGATGCTTTTCACAGTTGGTTGTTATCTGAATTCCTTTCTGGTTCCGGTGCTATACACTGGGGAGCCCAGCTTGGGGTTTAGACCCCACACTTCTCAGGGGGAACTCCCCCAACCACTGAAATATCCCTCCAGAACTTCCACTGACACCAGTGGGAGCCCCGCCAGCCCTCTTGCCTCTCCTCTGAACTCCCAGTCATGTTGTGCTGAAGTGTTTTCTTCTGTCTGCCCATGGTTATAAGGCTTCTCTTCAGCTAGTGTTCAGTTAGTTATTCAGGATGACTTCTCTACAATGTAGTTGTAATTCCAGTTGGTCCTGGGAGGAGGTTGGTGTAGCTTTCACTTGCTCCTCCACCATCTTGGGTCCCTTGTTCTTTACTTCAATTAGTGTATGCTTCATCTCTGACTGGGTCTTTTTTATGCTGGTGAGGTCCACAGTAAATTATTTGAGCATCCTTGTAACCAGGGTTTCAACTCTGCATCTGATAGGTTGCTTATTTCCACTTTGTTTAGTTCTTTTTCTGAAGTTTTGATCTGTTCTTTCATATGGGCCTTGTTTCTTTGTCTCCTTACTTTGGCAGCTTCCCTGTGTTTGTTTCTACATATTAGGTAGAGCTGCTATGACTCCCTGTCTTGGTAGCATAGTATAATGCAGTAGACATCCTCTAGGGTCCAGTGGCACAGCCTCCTCTATCACCCAAGCTGGCTACTCGAGGTGTACCCTTCATGTGGGTTGAGTATACCCTCCTCTTATAGTTGAGCCTTGATTGCTTTTGGAAAATCAATGGGAGAAATTTACCCAGGCCAGTCAGCTGCAAAGATTGGCTCAGATCATCAACCTCTGCCCTCTGTGGAGGGTCACCTATGCAGGAGCCAGGTGGTATTGCTTGTGGTCTGTAGCTGCCCACTGGGTGCATATGGTCTGGGTTTCCTGAGTGGTGCAAGCCAAGGTTAGCCCCCATCAGTGTTCTGTCCAGGGCCACCCTGCCCGAACTATAAAGCATTCTGAGATGGATGCTACTTGTACTGGGCTTGGAGATTTCTAGGTAAAGCCGAGCTGTGAATCTAGGCTGGCTGCTGTTAGTGCTGGGCTTGGGGCCACTTAAGAGGTATGAGAGCTTACTGAGGCCAGCTGTTGCATGTTTGATAAGATTTTGGAAGTTGTGAAGCATAAGCCAAGATCAGCCATTCATATGGAAAAGTCACAGTTTTCAGCTTGGCTGAGGCCATAAGTTGGGCAGGAAGAGCCTCATGGGATCTTCAGGTTTGGGCAAACAGTGTTAGCTAGGTTGATGGAGTCTCAGATGTGACATCTACCTGACAGATCTTTGGCTCTGTTGGGGCAGTTTCAGAAAAGGGACAGCAGCCTCTCTCTGACATTCCGTCTGGGAGAAAGCTGTCCCCCAACTCTAACCTTTATGCCACACACTTCAGTTCCTCCTTGTATGCCACTGGTACCTTTCAAACTGCTACACCAGTGCTGGAGCTCAGAGGGAGTGAGTCTGAGTAAGTCCGTGTGTGGTTTCTTTAAGGCCAGCTGCTTGAGACTCCAGAAGTTTCTTCTACTGACTCAATTTCTGCTGGTTTTGCAGCCAGAATTTATGGTGATTTTTCTCCTGGCACTGGAACCCTGGGGGAAGGTCTGGTGTGGGGCTGGGGCCTCCTCATTCTTAAGATATTCCTTCTGAATTTTTTTCCAGTAATAATGTAGATGTAGGACTAGCACATTCTACCTCTTTACCACTCCCAGTTTGGATGGATGTGGTTTCTTTAATTTCATAGTTATCAGACTTCAATTCAACTTGATTTCTACTGGTTCTGAGTAATGGTTGTTCTATATTTTAGTAATTTTGATGTGATTGTGTGAGGAGGCAAACTGTGTTTACCTATGCTGACATCTTGACTGGAAGATGGCTCTTAATTACCTTTCAATTAACACTTGTTCTTATCTACTCTTGGGAATGACTTTCAATAAATTTTTAAGTATTTAGTAAAGTTCTCTCAATAATCTCATTGAGATGTGGGTTTGTGATTATATTATGTCTGCTAAATGAAGTGAAAAGAATCAATATCTTTCAAGTTTTTTCTCTAATGGGAAACTTGAACTGTTTCTCACTTTATTCATAACTTCTTTTTGTATACTTCTCAGAACTTTTACATTTAGTTTTAATAATCCTCACCATTCTTCTTAGGAATGTTGTTAGATATTTTATTTTTTGCCACTGTTGTGAATGAGACCTTTTCCCATAATGATTCCCAATTATTTGCCACTGAATCAAAAGGAAACTATTGATTTTTTGGCTATTACTCTGTATACTGTCACTTTGTTGAGCTTTCTTATCAATAGATACAAGGTTTTCCATTGACTTTTATTAAGGTTTTAGTTAGATTATCATCATTCACAGTCAAGTTGATTATTTGGAATCTTCCTTCTCATTAGAAATGCTTATTTCATCTTCATGTTACATATTAGAGGTCAAAACAATTGCTTGGTTTATTTAAGTGCATGATTTGTCTTAAATGGCAAAATAGAATGTTTATATTCAAGCTTTCTGCCAGAGACTAAATGTAATTTGACCTGGCTACCATTTGACTGTTATCCCCAAAATCAAGAGAAATGTTGCTTATGGTGTGCAGTTTAAAGGACATGAATTAATTCTCTGGTAGTTTATCTATCCTTAGATCAAAATAGATAGATCATCAGAGAACCACACTGTTTGCTCCACATTTTCCTGACCCAACAGAATTCCCTTTGCAAAGTTTTGCTTTGTCTTCCTCCCTCGATTTGTATCAGGGATAGTATAAAATCACCTGAAAAATCCATTACAATTATTTTAAAGGATTTTTTTAGGCCATTGTGCATGTCATCATTTAGTAACTTCAATTTAAAGAAAAACCTGTAATAGAAATGTCTTCAATACTACAGTCCCAGAAAAAAAATGGTGTAATTATTCATGTTAGATTTCAGGGACCCTAGTCCTTAAAATTATACAAGCTAAAGTGTTGTGTGGCTCACTAAGTTGTCCACATGGGGCTCTGAGAGCAGAAGGTTTGGATTAATTTATTGAAATCTGGGCCTAAATGTCTAAGCAGATAATTTTATATCAAAACTAGGCTTGTTCCTTATGGAAAATAGGAAAATTGAAAAAGTCAAAGGAAGGTTTCTTTACAAAGCAAAGCAAACAATAGCTGTCTGAATCATTAGTAAAAGTACATATGCATATGAAAATACAAAAACAACAGACATACTGAATCTAGAATCCTCTAATGGGAAAGTGCTTTATGATCACAGCTTTGGCTTCTATGAATGATTATTACCAGGAATAGCCCTATAAAAATTTCTTCCAAATATATTATAAAAAATATTGTCAAGAATGCTATCCATTGTTCAATGTCTCAAACTTAAGGTCTCAGATAAAAAATTCCATTCAGGAGCCTAGTTACAGGAAAGCTTTGATTTCCTTTTTCAATGTTTGCTCCTTTACAGTGTTAACTTTGTTTCCTTTTTCTTCCTCCACCTTCTCATTGCTAAAAAGCTCAGAACAAAACTTGTCACTTAATTGGAGCAATGATATGAGCCCTCAGTGTTGACTTATTATTTATTTTCATGTTTCTAATTTTCTCTTATTAGATGATTATCTTTATCATTAATCATTCCAAATCTTTTGGGAAAAAAGGCCAAGTATGTATGATGTTTTGTTTGCTGCTGTTAGATGGCTGTTTTTAATGGCTCAAATAAGGTCTATGACCAAGATAGTAAGGACAGTCAGGAAAGACACATGTTGGACACGTTGCTGGAGCAGTCCCACTCCTGCAGTTAACTGAAGACAGGGCTGGCAACTCAGCTGGATAATTGAAGAAGCCAGCCAGGTTCCTCATGGAGAATGCATGCCACTCTAATGGAGGCAGCTGTCACTCAGCTCTTAAGATTAGACTAATTGAGATAATGCAAACTTGGGTTACCATATTGTACAATTTTTCAAGAAAACCTAAAATGCAATATATTAAAGGTAATCCTGATTTTTGAAATGTTGGCAACTAGTTCAAATTCTTTAAAACATTCTGAACCAGCAGAAGATAGAATAGTGGTTGACAAGGAAAAGGGGAAAATAAGGAGTTGTTTTTTCATGGGTATAAAGTTATGGTTATAAAAGATGAATAAGCTCTAGAGATTTGCTGTACAGCATAGTGCCTACAGTTAAAAAATACAGTATTGTACACTTAAAAACTTGTTAAGAGGTTAGATCTCATATTGAGGACTCTTACCACACACAGAAAGGAAAAGGACACACAGGGAAATTTGTAAAGGTGATGAGTATGTTAATTACCTTGATTATGATAATGATATTATGGGTATGAACACATGTCCAAAATCATCAGATTGTATACATTGAGTATATGCAGATATATATATATATTTAAATATATATACTTAAACCCAAAAACCCTAGTAACCTTCCCTTTACAACAATTTTGCTTTCCATGGTTTCAGTTACCCCTGGTTAACTGTGGTCTGAAAATATTAAGTGGAATATTGAAGAAGTAAACAATTCACAAACTTTAAATTGCAAAACCTTAATTCATTAAGTTTTAATTGTTTTAAGTAGCTTGATGAAATCATGTGTCATCTGACTCCAACTTGCCCAGGACATGAATCATCCTTTGTCCAGCACTTCTACACTTTATATGGTCCCTGTGCATTTGTCACTGAGTTATCAGATTGGTTATCAGATTGGGACTTGGTTATCAGATTGACTATCATGCTATCACAGTGCTTGTGTTCAAGTAAACTTTATTTCACTTGATAACAGCCCCAAAGCACATGAGTAATTATACTGGCAATCAGTATGTCAAAAAGAAGCCTTTATGTGAAAAGGCATGTATGTATAGAAAAAACACAGTATACAGAGGGTTCATTGCTATCTGCAGTTTTAGGCATTCACTGGACAGACCAAGCCACCATCTATGGACCATACCAGGGCCTTGGGCTCTGAGACATCTGGGAACAGATGTCAGGAACCTAGTTACCAAGGAGACAAAATAGGAACTTTGCCACCAGGGAACTGATGTCATAATGGTGCCAAGGAGCACAGTGACTTAAACCTCAATAATAAAGCTCTTAGCCTGAGAAAATCAAGAGTTTTTGAGCTCTGTCTCAGATTTTGTGAGCATTTATTAGGAAAAAGGGACCTAGACTTGAAATCTGGAACCGTAGCCTTGATCTCAGGGTTGCCACCAATGAATCAGGTTGTCAGGCCCATGGGACTTCCTGAATCCTCCATAGCACTCCCCACATAAGGTTAGATATGATATGTGAATCTTTCAGATTCTTTATTTATAAAAATATCAGAAACCCAAAATATATGTGAACATGAGAACTTTCCATTTTTAAATTATGTACTTCTAGAGAACTGTCTAAATTTCCAACATCTCTGCTGACAAAAATTGAGCTGAATTTTCAATTTTCAAGGGTGAGGAAAAAAAATCAAGATAAAAAAAATAGGGGACAGCTGGAATCCAATCTCCACCAAAGGAAATTCTAATATCATACTTTTCTACCAAGAAAAATATGGTCATAATATACTTGAGTGCTTTGACTTCTTTTTGAAATGGGCACAGTTAACATCTATAATTTATAAGTAAGTACCATTTGGACATGCAATTTTGTTATACCTCTTTTTTATAAACAAAAAGTCACAAGCTGACTCTTTGCAACGCTTTCAGAATGCACTACTTTAATTCTTCAATGATCGTTTTGAGTTTTTCCTCAAGGGCGCCACAAAATTCACCCACCTTTTCTTCTTTTTTGTAAAACTGAAAGGTTGGAATGCCAATGATCTCACAGTCTTTCACCACCTCCTCACACTCATCAATATCCACTTCCAGGAACACTACATCCTCATGCTTCACAGACAGGGAATGGAAAAGGGGCCTGATGGTCCTGCAGGGTCCACACCACATGGCTGAGAAGTCCACAGCCACTAGCTTCTCTCCAGCCTCCTTGAGCGCCAACTCAAAATCCTCTTTGTTCAGGATCACTTTCACCATGTTGACCTCCAAGAGCTCCAGTGTTTCTTCTGCTGGGATGTCACCTTCTACTGGCTGAATGGTTTCTTCTGAGGATTCGATGGTTTCACCCTCCTTGGGCTGGACGGTTTCTTCTGGAGGTTTGGAGGTGTCACTCTGCCTTGGTGAAATGTTTTTTTCTGAGGAGTCAGAAATGTCACCCTCCTTGGGTGAAATGAATTTTTCTGAGAGCTTGGGGGTATTGCCCTGCTTTGGTTGGATGTTTTCTTCTGGAGATTTGGAGGTGTAATCCTGCTCGGGTGAAATGTTTTTTTCTGAGTTGGAGATGTCACCCTCCTTGGGTGAAATGAATTTTGCTGAGAGCTTGGGGGTATTGCCCTGCTTTGACTGGACAGTTTCTTCTGAGGATTTAGGGCTATCACCCTGTTTAGGTGAAATGGTTTTTCCCGAGAGATTGGGGGTTTTGTCTTGCTTTGGCTGGATGGTTTTGGCTGAGGAAATGGGTGTGTCAGCCTGCTTGAGCAGGATGGTTTTTTCTGAGAAATTGAGGGTGTCATCCTGCTTGAGCAGGACGTTGCTTTCTGAGGAACTGGGGGTGTCAACCTGCTCGGACGGGATGGCTTTTGCTGAGGACTTGGAGGTGTCAGCCTGCTTGGGCAGGATGTTTTTTGCCGAGGATGTGGGGGTGTCAACTTGCTTGGATGGAATGTTTTCTTCTGAGAAATTAGGGGTTTTACCTTCTTTAGACAAGATGGTTTTTCCTGAGGACCTGAGGATGTCATCCTGCTTGAGTGGGATGGTTTTGGTTGGGGAATTGGAGATATCATCCTGCTTGGATTGGATGTTTTTTTCTGAGGAATTAGCAGTGTTACCCTTTTTATGGAAGATGTTGTTTTCTGAGGAATTAAAGGTGTTATCTTCTTTAGGCAAGATGGTTTTTCCTGGGGAACTGCATGTGTCACCCTGCTTTGGTGGGATGATTTTTGTTGAGGTATTGGGGGTATCACCTTCCTTGGGTTGCATGACGTTTGCTGAGGAACTGGAGATGTCACTACCCTGCTCAGGGAGGAACGTGTCCTCTGGCTGTGGAACTTTGGACTCCTCTGCAGGTGTGTGTTGTTTGTTGCTGACGTCATGGGCAAAGGCCTTTTCCTGGGTGAGGGCTGGATCCAAGAACTCTGGGACCAAGAGAATCACATGGCTGGACAGAGCCTGTGATAGTGGACTCTCTGAACAAAAAAGCAAATAAAGTAAAATGCAAAAGAAGAAACAAAAAAATCTCTGATCATATATTTCACAGAAGACTTGTGTCATTCTTAGAGCTCACAAATGTAGTCTTATGAATGAACGTGATTAATTTAAATAATCACATTCAACAAAAGGCCAAGCATCATGTAAACACATGTATCCTTTATGTAGGGTTTTTTTTAAGATTTTATTTATTTATTTTTAGAGAGGGAAGGGAGGGAGAAAGAGAGAGAGAGAGAAACATCAATGTGTGGTTGCTGGGGGCCATGGCCTGCAATCCAGGCATGTGCCCTGACTGGGAATTGAACCTGTGATGCTTTGGTTCACAGCCCGCACCTTTATGCAGGTTTTTTAAAATTACACTTTTCTCAGCTTAGTCCTACACTACTGCCTACTCCCTAAGAACATAGGTCCCTTAAGGCAACACTTTTCCCTCCCTCTTACCATTAGTATCACCTTCATGTGTTTCTGCTTGTTTTTCTGGCCTCATTTTCGGTTCTTCTGGGGTTCCAGCTTTATCACTTTCCATTTCTGGTTCTTTTGCCTACATTCACTCCTACTTCATAAATGCCTCACAGTGAAGACAAAGCCATACCCTCCAACTTTTTCCAACCTACCCAGCCTAACATCATATAGGGAATAACATCTTACATTCGAGTAGTACTTACAGATGGTTTTCCCTCTCTGTACTCACAACAGTAATATTTGAGAATTTCATGACAGCCTTGATTATGGTGACCATCCTGTCCTTGAAGGCTTGCCTAGTGCCTGATATACACTCATAGGCAGTATTTCCTACAACACAACAAACTACTGAGGTAAGTACCATTATGATCCTTCACTTTACAAGTGAGAAATTTGAGCCTTAGAGAAGTTGTATAACTCACTCAAGGTCACAAAGCTGGTATGTGGGGCAGGTTCCAAACTCTCACTCTGAATACTACACTGTGCTATACTGTTTGCCAAATGTCCTGTCCAGGATGGGTAACTTGAAACCAATTTTCCTGCAATCTCCCTCTAGGATTCTCCAGCTCCAGCTTTCACTTTACAACTTACCCACTGTAACCATCTACTAAGCGACTCCTCCTAATCACATTGACCTCCTCTGCAGAGTCCTGCCTAACTAACAAATGCCTTGTTTGAGCTATTTGGATGGGAGTAGATTGTGATACAGAAGGATTCCCTAACTCTGAGGAAGAAATGAAAACCTAACCCTTTCCATCTTAATAGATGAGGAACCAAGAGAACAGATACATGTGTCCTGGCCTCCCTTCTGCAGACTGAAACTTTAGAATGGATGCAGGTTAGATATTTTCTGAGGAAAGCTGAAAATATCACTCTCTGGAGTAAGTTCCTGGCCCCACTGCCTGCCGGGCACATGCCAGGGCTCTGGAAGTCCTGCATTCTCCAGAGTGGGGCTGTGAGTGTTCTAAGAAGGTCAGAGAACCAGGAGAATATATTTTGAATATTTTCCATGTCAAAACAGTTTTGTTTATAGCAAGAAACAGCAAACTTCCACAGCAAACTTTGCTGTAAAGGGCTAGAGAGCAACCATTTTAGACTTTGCAGATTACATGGTCTCTATTACATTACTCAGCTCTAATGTTGCAGCATGCAAGCAGCTGCTGTGGGTTGAATTGTGTCTTCCAAATTTCTTATGCTGCACTTTTAACCACCTATACAGATAAAAAAGGACTTTGATTTTATCCATGATATTAAATTTCCTTTTGCTTCATTAAATATATATATATATATCACACATATTTAGAAATAAAATGTTAACACTTGTTAATTTTGGGTGGTGAACATACCTACATGGATTTGTTGCATTAATCTTTGAAATGTTTTATATTTATAAGACTTTGTGGAAAACACCAGCTAGGAGTTATACATTCTGATGTGGGATGATAAGCAACTGGACAGGGACTGTGGTAGGCTGTGGGGATGATGTCCCTTGTGCAGATGACTCATGTTACAGTGATATATGTCAACTCCTTGAGAACAGGCAGCTCTGAAGGAATTTAACTAGAAGGTTTAACTACAGTTCTATGTGGGTCAAATTGTGTGTTTGTGAAATGACAGAATATTATTTAAAAAGAGAAGCATTTATCACAGAGAATCACTCTTCATTAAGAATAATTATGTAATCAGATCAACATAGCATAGTGTGTATTTATCTCTGAAATACAAGAATGCTTATGTTCAATGAAAGCCTTCATTTCAGTAATTATGCTAAGTGTAAGATTATCTACACTTCATATTTCTATCCTATTTTTTCTTATTGATATGACTGCTGTTTCAGTATTTTTGACTAAAGTGGTTAGAAAACAACTGGTTGTGTAAGTCATTGAACAGGCCTGGACTCAGTTTCTCTCGGGTTTTACTTGGTTTACTCACCATATCCTACTTTCCTTTAGAACATTCCCCAAATCTGAAAGATGTTGTTGTGGGCTCAAATAAAACAAATAAAGCCATAGATCCATTTAAATGTCTATTAGAGGATTATTTTTTAACCTAGTTTCTCAGTTTAATAATAACAAATGCTGGAAAAAAACTCCTAAAACATTCTAGGTGCTTTGAATGTCAAGGTGGATTGGTGAATTGCTTGCTATTCCTTCTGTTTCCCTGGATTTTCCAAATTTTCAAAAGTTGACATTTTCATAGAATGTTATGGAAAACAAGATGGAGATTCCTAAAAAAAAAATTAAACATAGAACTACCATATAACCCAGCATTTCCACTTTGGCTATTTGTTTTTAAAAATTAAAACAATAATTAGAAATGATATATGCAACCTTGTGTTCATTATTGCATCATATATAAAGCCAAGATGTGGAAAAAACCTAGGTATCCATCAAAAGATGAATTAATAAAGGATATGTGATATTTACATATGGTGAAATATTATATATAAAAGAGAATGGATAAAGATATGATATATATACATATATATGGTATGTGTGTGTGTGTATATATATATCTTGAGACAACATAGATGGTCCTAGAGGGTATTTTGTTAAGTGAAATAGTCAAATAGAGAAAGACAAATACCGTATGATTTCACTTATATGTGGAATCTAAAAACAAACAAACAACAAACAAAACAGAGCAGAAACACTCATAGATACAGAGAACAAACTGATGATTACCAGAGGGGAGAGGGTAGGAGGTTGGCAGAAAAGAGGAAGGAGAATAAAAATAAAAATAGACATTTATATTGGAAAGGACATTATTTTTAAAAATACTGAGTAGATGTGTTTCTACCTCTAAATGACTCATCATGAAGGGGATTTGATGTGATTAATCAGAGTTTATCCATGGTACACATCTTGTGCCTTTGTACCTGGCTCTCTGAGTTCATTATCCTGTGCATTCCTCATTAGTTCTGGACACAGTGGTACCTGTGTTTTGCTCAAAGGAAGGTGTATTATTGACTCTACTCAGTTCCTTTGTTCTAATATTTAACCCCCAACATTTTTGTGGTTGGAAAGATTTCTAGTATAATATTTAAAGCTCTCCTATGTAAATATTTACTGGAAAATTCCATTTGGAGCTGCTTTGGTAAGATCCAGGTTACTTGTAAATTTGATGATGTTTTAATATTAATAGGTGCTACAAAACTTTTAAAATGCACATGAGCCCTCCTAGTGCAAGAACATTGCTCTCTGCACATGGTTCCTGGAATTTCCCATTGCCCACCTTCTAAAGGAATCCAGATTAGTGTGTTAGAGTGTACCTGCCTTCAGAACAAATGGCACCCACAGCAGAGTAGAACAGATCATTTGGTCTCATTGAACATCTCTCAGTGCACTAATTGTAGCTTTGATGTTTGGAGTCATGACACTGAACTTCCTGGGAAGAGCCCAAGATCATTTTTACCATAAGCATGGCATTCAGTGGGTACTTATAAAAGGATAGCTAAAGGCATGAATGGATTACACCAGGTACAGTGGGAAACAATTGAAGATGTACATGAAAACACTTCCTTTAAAATATATTTTTGCTAAAATTATCATTATTAGCATTTGGAAGACCATCATCCCCACACTAACCCCAAAATAAAGAAATAAGAGAAAGGTAAAAACACAAAAACAAAAAAACTATTCCCATAAGATTCTTCCAAACCTTCCATACCAAGTACAAAGTCAGAATATTAAAAACAAATGTTTAAACCAAAAAGGAGTGAAATGTCACATACCCACCTGGCCCCTTTTGTCAACACCACACATTAAGTGAAATGATGTCATATGGCATAGATCTTTCCTTCCCAGTCCTAGTACAAGTTCCTTGAGAGTAAGGGATATTCCATTGGCATCTCCAGTCTTTAACTGGGTGTGCAACACACTTGACACTCAAGAAAAACTTGCACCGTAAGACTGAAATGCCATGTGAGTTTTTCTTTTTTCCCCACCCTCCACAAATTACCTTTCTGGTCTTCTGCTACAGTACTGACTTTAACTTATAGGCTAACCTGCTATGCCAAAGTCTATGATGATTAGAAGAGGGGCTGTTATTCCCTGGGGGATCTGGGAAAGCTCCTAGGAGTATGTCCCACCCTTAGGAAACTGGTGTGCTGCCAAGCAGAAAGGAGCAAATGGTGATGTCCTTCCTAATGGAGAGAGAGCAACCAGGAGGTAGAAGGTGTCAGGAGCATCGGCCATGACCAATGACAGGCAGAAGCAGAGGCTGGGCTCAGATGAGAGGGATATTTCACCACCAGTTACAGAATTGAAATTTAACCTGCAATAAGTTGTCACAGAAAGTTTTAAGGAAGTGACATGATGTGATATAGACATTAGCAGATTCACTGTTGATAGATTTAAAGGCAAACCATAAATTCAAAGAGATCTGTTAAGAAACTATCACAATAGTTGAGAGAAAACATAGTAAAAGCCTAAACTAGGACAGCTGAAAGAGGGTTAGAAAGTTCAAGAAATTCCAGAAATAGATTTTACATAATTTGATAAATGCTTGGGAGGAGATCAAACTGACTCTCAAATGCGAAGCCTGAGTCACTGACAGAATGCAATGCATGATATGCACAGGTAACAAGATGGAGTAGGGTTTGTGTTCCCAGAAGGGACATTGGTACCTGAAGCAGGCAGCTGGGAAGCAAGGTCTGATATCTGGAAAGAAGTCAGGTTGGACCAAAATTTGGAAGCCAGAGGAAATAAATGAAATCATAAAATTAGATCAGAAGGAAGGGGTATAAATTTAGCAGGACCAGGAGTATGAATTTGCAGGGAGTACTTACATTTAAGCAAATAAGAAATCTAAATGCACAGTGAAAAAAGTGAGGGGGAACCATGGCCCAGAAATGAGAAAAGGAGCATCAGGAGAGAGAGGCCAACAGCCTCAAATGCCCACGAGGAAGTGGGGAGAGTGAGAAGAGAGGTCAGTAGGGCAGTTAGATAAGTCATGGATAATTTTTGAAACAGCAATGAAGCATAGCGGCCAAATTCCAGTGAGGAGTGAGTAAGAAATCAAAGACGTAGAAGATCAAGATTCCCTTTTGAAAATGTCATTAGTGTGAAAGGAAGAGAGGGTAGATTGATGGGGAAAGGGAGATGGATTGCAATTGATCAAAAGTAGGGATTTATGCACATATATAAGTTGAGAAATGGAAAACTGTGCAAGGGGAATTGTAAGATGTAAGAGAAAAATTAAAAGGTTGGCATGTGCTTCAGAAGTGAGTTGGGATCCTATCCCAAATGACCAGGAAAGGAGAGAATAGGTACAAATTCAAAGAAAACTCGAGGTGAGGGAGAGCACAGGAAGCTGGCTGCTATCAGGTCATGCAGGCCCACTTGGGGAAACTCCTTTTGGTACTGGATTCTCAGAAGCAAATTCAAGTCCTCAGGCCCTACAAAGTCCAAATTGCCAGACCCTGATGCTGAAGTCATTTCAAAAAGCCAGTTAAGTCAGGGCTGAGCAATGGTATCAACATCAAGGTCAGGGTTATGGAAAAGATAAATCAAGCTCCTGAGCAGTAAGTTTCCAGAAAGTCACTGCAGCAGTTTAGGATCAGATAATGGTTCAGTGAAACCAGCAAATCTAGTTATTGGAGTGATTCAGCTCTTCCAGCCAGAGCTAGTTAACCCTTACCTCCCCAGCTAACACTTCCTTCTGAGATTCAAGAAAGATAGCATGGGCCTCAGCATAAGTAGTGTTGCCCTGTTTGCTAACAGTATGAAATTGAGAAAGTTAAGCTCTCCATGCTCCTTCTATGCAAATGAGAATAATTGTGCATCCTTCTCAGATTGTTTTGTGAATAAAATGAGATACAATTTAAAAGTGTATAGCTCATGGGAAGTATTCAATGAACGAGAATTTCCTTTTCTTCATTCCTTTATATTTACAGTACATATAATGAGAGTTAAGAAAGGAGAAAATAGAAGCATTTGGAACAGCACTGGCATATTGCACATGTTCAATAAATGCTAATTATCATCATGATGATTATGCAGCCATTTAAAAGAATAAAGTACATCTGTAGGTTCTGATACATATGGAAAGAGCGCCAAAATATATTGATTGAAAAAGCCAGAACACATTGCAGAGTGTTGCCAGGGGTGGTTGGGAGTGCAGTGGGGGATAGAATGAGTGAAGGACATCAAAAGGTACATATTTCCAGCTATAAAATAAGTAATTTCTGGGTATCAATGTACAGCATCATGACTAGAGTTAATTCTGTATTGTATGTTATTTGAAAGTTGCTAGGTAAATTTTAAAAGTTCTCATCAAACAGACACCAAAAAACTTCATAACTGTGAGGTTATGGATATTAATCAAACTTGTTGTGATGACCATTTTGCAATATGTACAAATATCTAATGATTACATTGTATACCTGAAACTGTTACGTCAATTATACCTCAATACATTTTTAATTTTTTTTAATTAAAAAAATACTTGTAACTAACATTTTAATTTGGACTTTCTCACTGGTCCATGGTCTTGGGTAATTTATTTAAGCCCTTGTCTCTGTTTTCTCATCTGTAAAAAGGAGATATAATGGTATCTGCTTCACATAGGATGGTGTGAAAATAAAGAATTGATATGATGTAAAACACCTAGGACAGTACCTGGCACATAGCAAGTCACTATATTTGTGTCAGCTATTATTGTTTTTGAGTATTTATTCTATGCAGCAGGGTAAGAAGTGCTTTCTGTAGACTGAAACCCTGACAGCCCACTCAAGAGGCATGGTAAGTGTTGCTGTTCATGTAAACAGCGCCCCCCGTGGTTGCCTGGAGCTCCCCAACAGAAAGGCCTCTTCAAGAGAGTGTTCTCATTTAATCTTCATGACACACCTGCAAGGCAGATAGCTATGGGTCCACAACAGCTGGGTCCACAGTAGCTATGTGACAATTGCAGGCAGATGTTTTCAGAATTCAGAATTTTGTTTGGATTTTATTAAAATAATATAGTGCATCTATTACAGAACATCCAGCAGAGTCACTGCTGGTGGGGTAAATAATGACTATAAATAACATCACATCAGTTCAGGTCTGGTCTTACTGCCAAATGACTTCGTATGGAATGCAGAAAAAAATCTCTCCACTTATAAAACTTTTTGGATTCCTGCATTGGGATCAGTGTGAAAATTATTTATCTGCTGCATTTACATAGCAGGAAACTGAAGCTTGGAGAGATTGATCTGCCAAACATCCCACTGCCAGCAAATTACAGAGGTTGGAGTCAAACTCAGGTGGTCTGATGCTATATTTCTTGATCTTAATTTCTACACTACAATGCTTCCCAAGGAAATAAAAATAAGAAAGTGGCAACAGAAGGACAGGAAAAAAAGAACTCTTCTCAAGTCCAGGACAAAAGTTGAAGCCTATGGTATAATTATAATCACTAGGTTCTCTGCGCCAGTGCCTTACACAATGATTTCATTTAATCTTGATTTCTACCTTGTAATGTAGATACTATCTCTGTTTGTCAGAAGGAAATTAAGGCTAAGAGAAAGTAAGTTACTTGTTCAGGATCTTATGGTCAGCAAGGGGCAAGCTGATTCCCAAAGGCCCATTCCTACCCTTGTGGTCACAGTGCCTCCCCCAGTCAAGCTTCCCTTTGTGCCCTTGAAGGAACATCTCCTTCTTCCTGCCATTCTTATTTCTCTTGTCTTTTTCATTATCTTTATTTCCTCTGTAAGCTTAGAAATTGCACACCTCTGGTAGAACATTGAGGGCTAGTTCAGCACCAACTCATAGTAGCCCTCCACAGATACTGGATGGATGGATGATTTTATGAAGACAGCTGTGATAAGGTTCTTACACAAACTCCCGAGTTTTCAGCCCTGCCTCCCCAATACCACTTCCCACCTTCCTAAGTGGATAGGAGGCTAGACCAGAATGACCATCTGTAACAGTTTGCCTGGGACTATCTGATTTACTACTGTTGTCCCAGCTTGATGTTAAAAGCAACCATTTCACTCTCAGAAGTGCCCCAGTTTGGGTAAAACTAGGTGTGACTAAATTTGGCTTTCCATGTTAGACAGAATGGGGGCTCAAGGTAAAAATTATTACAGAAAATAGAAAGAGATACATTTTTGTACCTTTGAATTTTATAGCCAGTAACACTTATAACACTGTGATTTTTAATGTCACAGTATTCCATTTTAAGGATGTTCTATAATTTATTTAACTTAGCATAGGGCGTTTGGATTATTCTAACTTTTCATACTTTAAATGATACTGGGACAAACACATTAGTCTACACATCACTAATTAATTAAACCTGTTTAAGCCAGCTACCACATCATGAGGGCACTTTCTAGAAAGCTTGTACTATTTACATTCTGACCAGTACAGATGAGAGTGCCCATATTCAGTATAACTGCTAATGTGTGGTATTGTCTATTTGGTTTTAATAAATGCTGGAAAGGAGGGGGAAGATAGCTTCATTACCAGAAGTACCAGAAGCCCATTGAACTACATGTTGCTGGCTATCTCAGAACTTTAGAGAAGACATTCTTGGAGATGGATACTCTTAGTTTTAGGATGAGGTCTCCCTCCTCCCCTAAACAGTAGGGCTTGTTCTCAGGAGCATCCTTACTTAAGTAGGAAGTATTATTCAAATTGCCACACAGAGTAATCACCCTTAAAATGCAAAAGTAAGGCATATTCTCTTACAAAACCAGAATACTGGGTCTTGGTGATGGTGGATTTGGTGATTTTTTTTCTTGTTTGATTATATATGGAAAGCAGCTTCCCAGAATGAGCCTTGGGTAGACTCACATGCTGAGGACACTAGGCACTGTTTTCCTCCCTCTCCACATCCTTTTCCCCATACTCGTCCATACACCAAATGAAGCTCTGTATGGAAGGAAAGCCTAAGATCCACAAGTGCAAATGAGAAAGGATGTGTGTGATGGCGGGCAGATATGGGTAGCTGAGATGAAGGGATGAGAATGGAAACCTCATAAAAGGTACTGAGTACGTTAAATTAGCAGTTAGCCTTATGAAGTCCTTCTAGCATATCTAGGAAGTCAGACTAATCCTTCACTGGGTATTTATATCCTATCTCTCTTAAAAACATTAATATAGCTAAATATACACTAATTAAACTCATACTTAAAAAATTACCAAATGTTATCATTTTGCCCTACTGGCTTCAGATTTTTATATCTTGAAATAAATAAAAATTACTGATAGTTAAATGCTCTGTGTTCCTCTCCTGATCCTATTTACTTCCCTCCCTCCCTCCCCAGAGGTAAGCACTATTATGAAGCTGAGAGCGTACATTATTGTTTTGTGTAAGTTTATATGGTTTTGTACTTCTACTTGCTTTCCTCACTCAGCCGCGCCACAGCTGTTGCTCAGGCTGTGCACAGCACAGCTGCTGAGGGCTCCATTCACACAGATCACTATGAGCAGCCCCCTTGGGGATGTGCAGTGTGTTAGCACCTGCACTTCACATTCTGTTTCAAGATACATGTTGATGCATAATGGATCTTGAATTAGTTTTACTTATCCTATCATTTTTACCATGAGGCTATGCCACATTTTATTTATTGATTTCCTTAGGGGAAGATGTTTTGCTATTGCACAGTGCCAGTGAATATCTTTATGAATATCTTCCTTTTTACAGATACATAAGTTTCTCTGGGGAATAACCATTCTTTATTCTGATGTGATTGTAATTTTTAAAAATTATGCTACTAAACATTGTAATAAGAAAAAGACAAACATGGTAAAACTTAAAATATTTATTAGTATGAATCAGTGTTATTAAACCAAAAATAACAGATAAAACTGGGCAATGTTGAGGGCAGTGCTTTACTATAGAATGAATACAAGGTGGACAGATCCTAATTGTCTACAGCAATGTCTTCTCTATGTGAGAACTGGGTCCAGCCCAGACAGAAGGCCTTTATAAAAACATGAGAAAAGGGAGGGGTTTACACAACAGAGCACTGACATTGGATCACTGGGTCTGGTTTCAACAATGACGGTTAAAAGAATAAACAAGATACTTAACAGGTCTGAATACAGCTCAGAGCCTTTTGTTTATAAGCTAATGCAATGCAGCCATCACATGCCATATTCCTCAAAAAATGAATTCAGTTCTCATTGGGGCACAGCCCTTTGGTTGGCTAAGGGTTAGTTTCAAGTCTTCAACCTTCTATAGACTACAAGGTAACATCATATTCAGCATCCTAGTGTACTATTTTCAATGGTGAAATGGCAAGTCAATTATATACCTACATAAAATACTTGTATGACTCCACTGCTTTCCATTGGAAAATAATCCCAATGAGAACCCATGCCTGTATTATATAACACACAGTCGTGAGCCAAACTCAGCCAGTGAAATGGATTATATGTTGATGAAACAAATATGAAATAATATTTACACATATACACATTATATCACACATGAAAGAAAAAAAATAGAGAAAAAGGAGCAGTTTTGGAAAATTATGTGAAGAATGTTATATTATATGAAACTACTTGTCATTTTGGAGCAATAGTAATTACCAGGCATTTACATAATATTACTTAGTTATAGTTCAATTATTAAATAGCCAGAAAGTAATCATAAGGCAGAATTAAAGAAGAAAAGAAAGCCTGAGCAAAGCTTGAGCATCTACCTTCAGAGATGACTCCACATTTCTGCAAAGGCTTCTGTGCCAAGTGTTGCTACTTTGTTCCAAGTAGTGATCGTGTGTGTGTGTGTGTGTGTGTGTGTGTGTGTGTGTGTGTACACACCTGACTGGCTTGAACAGTTAAAACAGTACAGAAAGGTGAAGCAGTACCCTCATGTGCCTCTGAAATAAAACCGTGACCCCATTCATGGGTAGCTTGCTGCATGAGGATGAGATGAGCCATTTTATGCAAAATGCAACCACTATAGGCCCAGTTCAAAGCTGAGAGGCTGTCTAGAGATAAAGCCAGGTTGTCAGGGATAAGTGAATGAGGGAAGGTTCCAAAAAGGCCTGCATGCAACCTGGAAAGAGGTCATTTCAATTTTCATTCTAATTTTTTTAACATTCAAAAGAGGCATGAAAATTGCTTGGCCTGCAAGCACAATCATGTTAACCAGTAATGTTCACAATGTGGAAAAAATCCTTAAAAGCCCTGCAAAGGCTCTGCCAACTCATTCAAATGGCACTTGCTAACATTTTTTGAGGTACCTGACTGGGAGAACTAAGAGGCACTTTTGAACCAAAAATAAGTGTTTCCAACCTTCACATTCCAGGATTGTCAAACTACTCTTGCAAGCTGGGTGAAGAACATCAAGTAGACAGCATATTTTTGACTTTAAAAACAATCCTTAATTTTGTGATTTCCACCTGTTGTCTTGATTACCATCCACATAAACAAGTGTAAACTTGGCCCTGGTCTCTCAAGGACTCTTCCTCTTTGTTGAAGGTGGTACTCAGTGTCTCTATGCATCAGAGCACGGAAGACACAGACATGACAAGTCTGTGAAGAAGCAGCCCACACTGAGCTACTCAAAGTTCAAGGTCTTTAATCTGTTCATGACCTCTCACCTGGCTTTTACATTGCAGGTTTTCAATAAATGTTTGCTGGCCCTTGAACATTCATGAAAAGAAGGTATACAGGCTGGACCATGCTACATGGTTAACTATTTCTGAGGCTATTATTTTTACAGTTTCCTAGCTCCCACAAAAGGCCCTGATCTGAACATCTTTCAACAATCGCCTTGCAGTATAAGCCCTAATAGGAAACCAACTGCTTCTTGATCCCAGGTTTTTATGAAAGTTAGAATGGTAACTGAATTTGAATTTGGAATGGAAATAGCTTTTCTTCTTCTTCATGCTTTTTCTCCCTTTTCTGCCTTTGGATTCAGACATCTCTTATTAATTGAGCAGACAGGAAACCTTAAAAGGAAGGTTTTTATCAAAGCCTGTTCTTTGTTCTTAGTTAATTCGTATTCCAGCATTGGGCCCCTATTAAGGCCAAATATCTACCTCCCCAAGCTTGGCATCCTCTAAAATGCTTTCTCCAATTTTGCAGTTGGGGCCTACAATCTTAAGGTGCTGGTACTTCCCTTGGCTGGCTTTCCTTTATTAATTGCAATTATTAGAGGTCTGCCCTATGATATAGACTCAAATGTCCTCCAGTTAATCCCCCCCAGATATGATGCTGACATACTCTGTTAATAAAATAATACTCTGTGAGTTAATCCTCTCTAAAAGAGTAGGAATTTATTGTCAGGGAGGTGATGTGTTCCAAGTAGTCTCTGGAGTAATATGTACATCCCACATCTGTTGCTGCTTATACAGTAACCACTTAAATGGTTCTTCCAAAGCAGGCCCCCCAACCCCAAAATTACATGCAATATTTTACTCAGATTTGATTTGTTTGTTTATATGTGACTAAAACTTAGGAAAATGTTCATCAAGTAGAAGTCAGAGATGTAGGTGACAGTTTCTAATCCATCTTTCTCTACTTTTATAACAGCTCAAGTCTACAGCTTGAGTGATGATCCAATTATACTCCACTGAATGGTAAAGTAAATAAAATTAAGTTAACCTTTTAGTGAAAGCTGGTTAGGTAACAAAGGCAATGGCACTGAAGAAGTTACTTGAATTTGGCTAGGGAACACAGGAAATCAGAGTGGAACACCACTTTTAGAATCTCACACACACGGTAAATCAGTAAGATTTGTGTACACATTGAGAATATTTTAAGGTTTTTTAACAAAAACTCAACTATACTTATTATATAAATCTGTTCTCTTCTGTGTGCATTTTATGCAAAAAAGACTAGGTGGTGGATTTTTCCAAAGTTTTCTCAAATCCTTTTGGGACCTTTCCTGCCCTATGCCCTGCAGGTCTTTCAGGATGCCAAGCCAGTGTGCTCACTTCTCTCTAAGTGAGGTGCCAGGCCACCGAGAAGGGGGTCCTTCAGCAGTGCATGGGGAGGTGGCTCTGGCTTCTTCAAGTACAGTGGGCCATGGGCCCTGGTCAGCAGCACCGTCGGCTGGCTGGTGCGGTGGGCTTCCCAAGTTTGATTGCTCCATTATTTCCATTTTCATGGGAGTCCAAGGGTGGGATTTGGCGACCTGAAACAAAAAGGAGGTCAACATTGAGTTCTCTTTTCCCTGTTGACACCACACACAGATTGTGACTGTGCCTCACTTAATGTTTGTGTTATGTGGAAAGTAGAGGGGCTTTAGGTATAACTCTCTCACCATCTCCTTCCCTCCCTTCCTTACGCTGTTGCTCTGCATGAAGTCAAGCTCATGTTTAGAACATTAAGAAGAAGTACAATCAGCTTCTTGGTGATACGGATTTCCTTAGACTTGGAGCCTCTTGCTTTTGAGTGAGAGTTTCCACCCATCTTCTCAGCACAAACACCAACCCACCGATCCTCCCCACCTTCCCATAGATCCATCCCACTGGACCGAACTACTCCAGGCACCAGGACTTCAACAGGGAATACTTGTCTTTTCTGCTACTTAAAATAGAACTGGACTGGGAATTGTAATCTTCCTCATAATGTCATTTATTAACACTTAGCTTGGTATTCCTCATCCTGCCAATGTACTTGGAGCATTAACTAAAAAAGCCCTAAGTAATCTTATCATCCACAAGTAATCTTATTTTTTTTAATTTAATTTAAAATATTATCCTATAGTCTTTGTAAACAAACACAAAATAAAATTTAAAAGGTAATGGAGGAGGATAGGGAGGTGATAACTAAAAGATATGGAGGTTTTGTTTTTACATAATAAAGATATTCTAAAACTGACTGCTGATGGGTGTACAGATCTGTAACTAGACTAAAAACCATTCAATTATGTACTTTAAATGGGTGAAATGTATGGTATGTGAGTTTTTAAAAGTATATTGTTATTGAGATGTAATTGACATATAACATTACGTACATTAAATTGATCATTTATATACTGCAATATAATTATCCATAGTGTTAGCTATGCCTCTATGATATTGCAAAATTATTGTTTCTTTTTTGTCATGGGAACAATTAAGATCAAGTTTCTTAGCAACTGTGAAATTTATAATATAGGAGTGTTATCTATAATCATATATGTGAGTTTTATTTCAAAAAGATATCCTTAGAAAAGGCAATGGAATCTGGAAATCGCAAATATTTATTTAGAATAGTTTCCAAAAATTTTCACAGGCAACATCCTCACTTAACCCTGTGAAGTAGGTGAAATGGTTATCATCATTATCATTGTACTATGCCTCAGAAAACTTAGATTATATGCTAAAGGTCACAACAATAATCAGTGGCACAGATGGTTCTTTGTAACCTACATCTTGATTTTTCTGATGGATCTCAAAGCCTTCTTCCCACTCTACCTCATTATTTCCCTATGCTACTTTTCTTTCCACCATGAAAAAGGCATGAAAGCCAGCTCTAAATAAGGATTTTTAAAAATCAGCTAATTAGCTTATTAGTTTACTAAGTAACCAGCAGTTAGAAATGGAAAGGAAATTAGTTCCAAAGACAAAGCCTTTCAGTACAACTGGATGTTATCTCAGGACCATAAAGAGAGTCAAAATCCCTGGTAGAAGCACATTTCTACAAGCAGCAGAAATAGTTCATTTCAAAGGTATTAATGCATTGTGTAGATAGGGTGGGTGGTGTGGCCATTCATCAAAGCTCAAGTATAAAAATTAACATCATTGGCAATTATCCAAAATTCAAAATGTATTGCTCTTCATCTAATTATGGATCAGATGGAAGGGTTGTAAAAATTTCTGCAGCTTCTGCTTTTACCACTTCATATTGCCAACAAAGCTATATAAAGCTTTTGCAGCCCTGACTGATGGGGCTCAGTTGGTTGAATGTCATCCTGCAAAATGAAAAGTTGCCAGTTTGATTCCTGGTCAGGACACTTGCCCTGGTGGCAGGCCTGGTCTCAGGCTGGGGGCATGCGAGAAGCAACCAATTGATGTCTCTCTCACACATCAATGTTTCTCTCCCTCTTTCTTCCACCTTTACCCTCTCTCTAAAAATAAATAAACTATTAAAAAAAAAGCTTTTGCAGGCCATTCTCGAAAAAGTTCACTCCTAATCCAGAAGCAAATAAGAATGTTAAGTATGTATTTTTCTCTTCTGGACATGCTGTGTTCTTTAACTTGTTATAATTAAAAGGAAGTAAACAAGATGCTTTTTCTACTTTGTCAACCTTAAGGGTTAAATACAGGAGAAAGTTCCCAATGACCTCAAATACTCTGAATTTATTTAAGTCTTGCCAAGTCAAGTGTTATTTACTCCTTGAAAAGAGGTGTTTTGGAGGGATGATAGTGTCAAGATACATCATTACTTAAGTTATTTAAATCAATAATACTTTAGGTGCCTCCTGAGTGTGTTAGGTACTGCAATAGGAACTTTTATTTTTGCATCTGAAATACTTTTTAGACAAAATTATAATTCTGATTGGTGCCAGCTACTGCCCTAGTTAAAAAATACAAGTATTGTTTAGTGATCAGTATTTTCAGCAATATCAAAATCAATATCTATACTAATATCAACTTCATGTTATCCTCACGTTATTAACTCTAAAGTTAACAAAACAGCATTAAGCTTTTAGTCCTCCTAAACATGGCTTATTCTACATGCCTTGTGTAATAAGTTTTGTCCTATGAAGACTATCCCAAATATTTTAAAAATTTATTTATGAGATATTCATTAAAATCACAAGAGGAGAATGAAAATCTGAAAACAAGAAATGTACAAAGAAAATGAAAATGTTAGGGCGGCCTGTCAGTACACTTCCTTGCTCTCGCCTTCTTCTTCTTCCCTGCCTCTCACTTCTCTCTTGAGCAGACAATAAGCAAGACAATGTTTGGGATGCAAGATTAAGTTAAGACCTGAGTCATACCTCAAGGAGACTCCCTTCTTATTCATTTTAAACTTCAAACAATGTTTTTGAATCAGCTGTTGAACCTAGCTTGTTAGAGGCAGCAGGTTCTGTTTATCTTCAGAATATCTGAAATCTCACTTATTAGGACAAAACGTTCCTCAAAAACAGAATCACTGCAGTTTTCTCAGACTTCATTTTTGCTCATCTGGTAGAAAGAATTTTGAAATCTGAGAGTCAGTGTCCCAGTTAAGTGAACTCAGTCAAGTTATTTAGTACCTCCAAGACCTTCTTCCATCACCTATAAAAAGAATGGGACAAAGTAACTTGATAACTACCTCACGATATAGATGTATGGCTATTACTAATATGGAAAGAACTAATGACAATGAACAGAGTCATGGCTCTAGGCACTGCTCAAGTGATGTCTGCATGGGGAGAACTCATGCATAGTGGCTCCCTGTGGTTGACACTCAGGGTTCAGTTACTAGGATTGAGATCTGCCTTGCTCCTTATACAGAACACTCATCATGAGAGGCACCCACATACCCCAGCTTCAGTGAGTGAAAGGAGGTGCTTCCACTTTAAGGCTAAAAGAGAGGAAATCCATGTCATAACAATGAGGCAAGAACCTTAAAAAGAGAAGGAAGCAAACAGCATTGTGAAAACACAAGAGCTCAGAATCTTATGGTCTGAGTTATTTGGAACTTACTGAAAGGTTAAATGTACTTAGACAAAAGAACAGTTCTAGAAAATGACCATAGCATTTTGTACCAAGGCGATCACCTTGGAACACTGTTGAATTAGTATTAATTACACAGGACATAGACTAGGACAAAAATATACATACAAACATCTGAAAAGGCTCCAAGCATCATCTGAATGTTTCTGCTTTTACAGAATGTTCTCTGAGTACACAATCTTCATAACATGTCATCTTTGAGTATAAATCCTAGGCCAGGGTGTTTATTTTAATTAGGTTTGGATTGTGTAAGGTTCTGTTTAGGAAGAGTTAAAAGACTCTTTTTGGAAGTTCAGTTTTCCTGAAAGTTGACAGCCTAGAGGAAAAGCAGGTTTTATAAATGATTCCTCAGGAATGCAGTATGTGAAAGAACAAAGTCCAAGCCTATAAATTTTATCACAGCTCTAGACTAGAGGCTGTAATGCCTTTATATACAACGAAAATAAAACATCATGCTTAGCTGCAGTTGTCCTCTTTCCATGTGTGGTGGACTGGCCATTTCCAGCAAGGGCTTGAAGTCCTCCCTGCCCATTTCTTCTCTCTCTTCATTCCACCTCCAGTATGTACTTGGCTCAGCTATCTTTTGTTGAGTTTTAATGGTGCTGGTAGTTGCTGTGTAACTTCCATTTCTTAATCTTGACTTTCTGAATCATTCAGATTAGTAAATTGACCAAATTTATTGAGACTTGGCAGTATTTCTTCTTGATAATGACCCTCAAGCATCAACATTTAGAGAAGGGGGTCTCTACAGAACACTGCAATGGCTCACAATCATGGGACATTGTCCTAAGAATACAGAATGGGGGCACAGAAGACATGCATGACATTTGGGGTCACTCTCTGTAACTATCCTCCTGCTGCAGTAAAGAGGACCATATTGGAATTACTAGATGACCTTGAATATTAGAGTGTAGAGTCTAACATTCTATACAGAACAAGAATGGCTTAGGAGACAGGAAGTGAATCTAGTCAGAAGGCCTACAAAAAGTCCAGGCCAGGGATACTGAGAGCCTTAAAATGGAAAAGTCCCTGGCAAGCATTCATCTTACTGTCTCCATAGTTTTGCGTTTCCCCGAATGTCATATAGAAGAAATCATACAGTATGTGGCCTTTTCAGATTGTCTTCTTTCACTTTGTAACATGCATTTAAACCTCTATCATGTCTTTTTGTGCCTGAGATATCATTTGTTTTTATCACTGAGTAATATTCCACTTTATGGATATATCCCTTTCATTGATTTAAAAATCCATGCCCAAGGATATGTTCATTGATTTTGGAGAGAGAGACAAACATCTATGCGAGAGCGAAACATCGTTTGGTTGCCTCCCATACGTGTTCTGACCAGGGATTGAACCCACAACCTAGTTATGTGCCCTGACTGGAAAATGAACCTGTAATAGGTTCATTTATTAACAGACTGAGTAATCTGTCTGGCCAGGGCTCCCTTTCATGTTTTAATTTAATATTTGGAAATTATAAGACACAAAAATCATGTCACAAGGAAAAATCTAACAAACTAGACTTCATCAAAATTGAAAACTTTTGCTCTTCTAAAGACATTGTCAAGGAAATTAAGACAAGCCACAGCCTGGAAAAAAAATCTGAAATACAAATACCTAACAAAGACATATATCCAAAATACATAAGTAACCTTTAGAACTCAACAATAAGAAAACAAATAACTCAGTACAAAATAGTCTAAATTTGAATAGACACTTTACCAAAGAAGACACAATGATTGCAAATAAGCAAATGAAAAGGCACTGAACATTACTAGTCATTAGGAAAAGAAACACTAAAACCACAAGTAGACACCACTATATTCCTATTAGAATTGTTACAATTTTATCAACTGACCATACCAAATGTTAGCAAGGACATGGAGCAACTGGAGCTCTCCTATATTTGGGGTGGAAATGTAAAATGCTAAAATCACTTTGGAAAACAGTCTGGCAGTCTCTTAAAAAGTTAAACATTACCTATCAGATAAGCCAGCCATTCCAGTTGTAAGTATTTATTCACACAAAACTTCAGTGAATGCTCATAGCAATCTTACTTGTAATTGCCAAAAACTGAAAAGTGACTCAAATGTTAGGGAAATGGATTAACAAATCATGGTTTACACATGTAACAGAATACCACTCAGCAATGAAAAGGAATTCAGCAAAATCCATATGTTAAATTCTGTAGGACAATTGATCTAATTTCTTATAAACAAATTGTATGAGAGAAATAAAGATATCAGCTAATCTCTGTGTATGGAACTTAACTTGTATCCTGATTCAAACAATTGGATTATCAATGTAAAATGCCAACAAAGAAGCCATTTATGACAATTATGAGATAACTGAAATCTGAACACTGGACATTTGATGATGTTAATATGATTATGGCATTATGATTATTAATGTGATAATGTAATTGTTGTTATGTGAAAAAGGCTACATACTGAAAATATTTACAGATGAAATGTCTGAGATTCCCTTCAAAATAATACAGGTGGGGGGTGGGGCGGGTCTGAGGTAGTGATGAAACCAACTTGGTTATGAATACATGATAGTTCACTATAGTACTCAGTTTGCTGGTGTATATGTTTAAAATTTTCCAGAACAAAGTCCTTTTTTAAAGTTCCCTATAATCTCATTACTGTGAAAAACCATTGTTAACATTTTAATGTGTATATATCTTGCCAATCTTTACCCAGAAGAATATATTATTTACTAGTATATATTATATGGCTCACAATTTATGAAATCAGGATATAATACAAACTATTCTATAACTTTTGTTTCACACTCAACAATTTATCTTTTTATGTCAGTAAATACAGATTTACATCATCATTTTAATCACTAGTTTATATTATTAGCGTAGCAGGATTTTTAAAAAACTATTTCCCAACTTTTAGACAGTTGAGTCATTTCCTGTTTTTCACCATGACGAATAATGTTACTGTTTAAACTACTGTTTGCAAGGAGAAGTGAGAAGTGATATGGACTAGAAGTTGAATGCATGGGCTCCAAAGACTGAATGCCTTCCTTCTAATATGGGTCGGGCCCTCTCACTTACTAGCTATGTGACCTAGAGCAAGTTACAAACTTCTCCATGCCCCGATTTCCTCATATGTAAACTAGGGATGATACTGGCACCTATTACATAGGATAAATGGTTCATTAATGAGCTAATATATATTTAAGCAACAACAGCACAGAATAAGAGCTTGCTATATGTTAACATAAAATTAGCAAGTGTTTTGTTTTGTTTTTAAGTTTCTTTAACCTGCTCCAGACCAAAAGTAACTACTTAGAGAATTTCAAAAATCCAGTGGACTTAAAATAGCTAACACTCTGTACAACAAGTGACTATGGAGCAAGACATGCTTACTGCCTGAGTCTGTACTCCCTCTTCTTCACATTAACATCCTATTTTAATTTTTCCAAATCAACATGCATATACCTCTAATTATATTCACTTTAATAAACACTTATCATCTTGTTCTCAAACAATAACAGACAACAAACCTAGTTTAATGTCTACAATGTCTCCAGGTGTGATTTTCAGAAGAAGGCCTGGTACTTTGTTCTCTACAGTCAGCATCCAAATTCATTGGAGTGAAGCACAGCTGTGTGGCCGAGGTACCTATAATCTCATTATTCTAGTGACTGCAATCCATTTTTCTAGTGAGCCTGCAGCCCCACCTCTTTCAGCCCTCAGGGAGGGTTTTTTAAAGGTATCTGAGTTGAATAATTAAAATGTGTGTTCCTTACATTCCAGAATCCAGTCTGCCAGGCTCATAACCAATCCAGCCCCAGAAGAACTTGCTCCTGTGCCAATCTTCCTCATCCCATGAAAGGGAACCCTGAGAGTGCAGGTCAGTGTCACTCATCCTCACCTGTCATTTCTTCTTTTTTAAAAATTATTTATTTATTTATTTATTTATTTTTAATCATTGTTCAAATACAGTTTTCTCCTTTTTACTCCCAATCCATTCCCCCCTCAAATCCCTCCCCACTTCCCTCCCATTACCACCCTCCCCTTAGTTTATGACCATGTGTCCTTTAAGTTTGTTCCTGTGAACCCTTCACACTGTCCCCTTAAATTCCTTCTACTCTCCCCTGTGGTCACTGTCAGCCTGTCCTCTATTTCAGTGTCTTTGGTTACATTTTCTTTGTTTCTTTGTTTTGTTATTTAGGTTCCTGTTAAAGGTGAGATCATATGGTATTGGTCTTTCACTGCCTGGCTTGTTTCGCTTAGCATAATGTTTTCCAGCTCCATCCACGCTGTTGCATAGGGTAGGAACTCCTTCTTTCTTTCTGCTGCATAGAATTCCATTGTGTAAATGTACCATAGTTTTTTTTTTGATCCATTCATTTACTGATGGGCATCTTGGTTGCTTCCAGCATCTAGCTATTGTAAATTGTGCTGCTATGAACATTGGGATGCATAGGTTCTTTTGAATTGGTGTTTTAGTATTCTTAGGATAGAGTCCCAGCAGTGGAATTGCAGGGTCAAAAGGCAGATCCATTTTTAGTTTTCTGAGGAAGTTCCACACTTGCTTTCCATAGTGGTTGTACCAGTCTGCAGTCCCACCAGCAGTGCACTAGGGATCCCTTTTCTCCACAACCTCTCCAACACTTGTTTGTTGCTTTGTTTATGATGGCCATTCTGTCTGGTGTGAAGTGGTATCTCATTGTGGTTTTAATTTGCATCTCTCTGATAGCTAGCGATATTGAGCATCATTTCATGTGTCTTTGGATTTTCTGTATGTGCTCCTTGGAGAAGTGTCTGTTCAAGTCCTTTGCCCACTTTTTAATTGGATTCCTTGTCTTCTTAGAGTACAGTCTTGTAAGTTCTTTATATATTTTGGAGATTAAACGCTTGTCTGAGGTATCATTGGCAAATATGTTTTCCCGCACTGTTGGTTCTCTTTTAATTTTGATACTGTTTTCTTTAGCTGTGCAGAAGCTTTTAATTTTGATGAGGTCCCATTTGTTTATTCTTTCCTTTATGTCCCTTGCTCTAGGGGACAAGTCAGTAAAAAAGTTTCTTTGTGAAATATCTGAGCTTTTCCTACCTACATTCTCCTCTAGGATTTTAATGGTGTCACCTTTTATATTTAAGTCTTTTACCCACCTTGAATTTGTTTTTGTACATGGTGTAAGTTGGTGCTCAAGTTTCATTTTTTTGCATGTGGCTGTCCAGTTCTCCCAACACCATTTGTTGAAGAGGCTATTTTTACTCCATTTTATGTTGCTGCCTCCTTTGTCAAATATTAATTGACCATAGAGACTTGGGCTTATTTCTGAGCTCTCTGTTCTGTTCCATTGGTCCATGTGCCTGTTTTTATGCCAGTACCAGGCTGTTTTGATTACAGTGGCCTTGTAGTATAGTTTAGTGTCGGGTATTGTGATCCCTCCTACTTTACTCTTCTTTCTCAAAAATTGCAGCAGCTATTCGGGGTCGTTTATAATTCCATATAAATTTTTGAAGTGTTTGTTCTATGTCTGTGAAATATGCCATTGGTACTTTAATAGGAATTGCATTGAATGTGTAAATTGCTTTGGGTAGTATGGACATTTTGATAATATTAATTCTCCCAATCCATGAACACGGTATATGTTTCCATTTGTTTGTGTCTTCCTTGATTTCTTTCCTGAGTGTTATATAGTTTTCTGAATACAGGTCTTTTACCTCTTTGGTTAGGTTTATTCCTAGATATTTTATTTTTTCTTTTTGCTATTTCAAATGGAATTTTTTCCTTGATCTCTGTTTCTGCTGTTTCATTGTTGGTGTACAGAAATGCCTTTGATTTCTGGATATTGATTTTGTATCCTGCTGTTTTGCCAAATTCATTTATTAGGTTAAGCAGTTTTTTGACAGAGTCTATAGGATTTTCTATGTATACTATCATGTCATCTGCAAACAGTGACAGTTTCGTTTCCTCCTTTCCGATTTGGATGCCTTTTATTTCTTTTTCTTGTCTGATTGCTGTGGCTAAAAATTCCAGTACTATATTGAACAGAAGTGGTGAAAGTAGACAGCCTTGCCTTGTTCCTGATCTTAGTGGAAAAGATTTTAATTTTTGCCCATTGAGTATGATGCTGGCTGTAGGTCTCTCATATATGGTCTTTATTATGTTGAGGAATGTTCCCTCTATTCCCACTTTGCCGAGTGTTTTTATCATGAATGGGTGCTGTACCTTGTCAAATGTTTTTTCTGCATCAATTGATATAATCATGTGGTTTTTGTCTTTGCTTTTGTTTATGTGATGTATTACATTTAGTGTCTTGCGAATATTGAACCATCCTTGCATCCCTGGAGTGAATCCCACTTGGTCATGGTGTATGATCTTTTTAATGTATTGTTGGAAGCGGTTTACCAGTGTTTTGTTGAGGATTTTAGCGTCAATGTTCATCAGTGATATTGGCCTGAAGTTTTCTTTGTTTGTTGTGTCTTTATCTGGTTTTGGAATTAGGATGATGTTGGCCTCATAAAAAGAGTTTGGGAGACTCCCATCTTTTTGGATTTTTTGGAATAGTTTGTGAAGGATAGGAGTTAGCTCTTCCTTAAATGCTTTGTAGAATTCTCCTGTGAAACTATCTGGTCCAGGGCTTTTGTGTGCTGGGAGTTTTTTTGATTACTGCTTCAATTTCTTTTGTTATTATTGGTCTGTTAAGGCTTTCTGCTTCTTTTTCATTGAGTTTTGGAAGATTATATTTTTCTAGAAATTTGTCCATTTCACCTAGGTTTTCAAATTTCTTGGCATACAGTTCTTTGTAGTAATTTCTTACAATCCTTTGTATTTCTGTGGTATCTGTTGTAATCTCTCCTCTTTCATTTCTGATTGTGTTTATTTGGGTCTTCTCTCTTTTTTTCTTGATGAGTCTGCTTAAGGGCTTGTCGATTTTGTTTATCTTTTCAAAGAACCAGCTCTTGGATTCATTGATCCTTAGAATTGTGCTTTTAGTCTCTATATCATTTAATTCTGCTCTGATCTTGGTTATTTCCTTCCTTCTGCTTGCTCTGGGCTGTCTTTGTTGTTGTTCCTCGAGTTCTTGTAGACGTAGGGTTAGGTTGTTTGTTTGGAAAGTTTCTAACCTTTTTAGGTGGGCCTGTATCGCTATGAACTTCCCTCTCAGGACTGCCTTGGCTGTGTCCCATAAGTTTTGGGTTGTAGTGAGTTCGTTTTCATTTGTTTCCAGAAACCTTTTGATTTCTTCCCTAATATCATTCTTGACCCATTCATTGTTTAATAGCATGCTATTTAATCTCCATGATTTTGAGTGTTTTTGGTTTTTTTTCCTTCGGGTTGGTTTCTAGCTTCAGTCCCTTGTGGTCTGAGAAAATGCTTGGTATGATTTCAATTTTCTTGAAATTCTTGAGGCTTGTTTTGTGTCCTATCATGTGGTCTATCTTTGAGAATGTTCCATGCACATTTGAAAAGAATGTATATTTAGCTTCTTTTGGATGGAGGGCTCGGTAGATATCAGTAAAATCCATTTCATCAAGGGTATTGTTCAATGCCACAATATCTTTGTTGATATTTTGTTTAGAAGATCTGTCCATTTTTGATAGTGGGGTGTTAAAATCTCCCACTATAATTGTGTTGCTGTCCATATCTTTCTTGAAGTCCTCTAAGATTTTCTTGATGTATTTCGGGTGCTCCTATGTTGGGTGCATATATATTTACAATATTTATGTTTTCTTGATGGATTCTTCCCTTGAGTATTATGAAGTGACCTTCTGGGTCTCTCTTTATGGACCTTTTTTGGAAGTCTATTTTGTCTGATATGAGTATTGCTACCCCGGCTTTTTTTTCCTGTCCATTTGCTTGGAATATTTGTTTCCAGCCCTTCACTTTCAGCCTGTGTAGGTCTTTTTATCCTGAGGTGGGTCTCTTGTAGACAGCAGATATGTGGGTCATTTTTTCTTATCCATTCAGCTATTCTATGTCTTTTGATTGGAGCATTTAATCCATTTACATTTAAGGTTATTATTGATAGGTACTTATTCATTGTCTTTTATGTACATGTGTTCCTCTCTCTCTCTCTCTTCCCTCCCTTCCTTAAAGCAGTCCCTTTAGCATCTCTTGCATAGCTGGTTTGGTCGAGGCATATTCTTTTAGACTTCTTTTGTCTGGGAAGCTTCTTATTTGGCCTTCTATCTTGATCGAGAGCCTTGCTGGATATAGAAGCCTTGGTTGCAGACCTCTGGTTCTCATTACCTGGAGTATTTCTTGCCATTCTCTTCTGGCTTGAAGTGTTTCCATTGAGAAGACAGCTGTTAGCCTTATTGGGGCTCCCTTGTATGTTACTTCCTTTTTCTCCCTTGCTGCCTTTAAGATTCTCTCTTTGTCTTGAAATTTTGCCATTTTAATTATGATGTGTCTTGAGGTGGGCCTCTTTGGGTTCCTCTTGATTGGGACTCTCTGTGTTTCCTGGATTTGTGTGACTTTTTCTCTCATCAAATTAGGGAAGTTCTCCTTCATTACTTGTTCAACTAGGTTTTCGATCCCTTACTCTTCTTCTTCTCCTTCTGGTATCCCTATTATACGTATATTATAATGTTTCATATTGTCTTGCATTTCTCTTAATCCCTCTTCATTCTTTCTGAGCCTCTTTTCCTTTTCTTGCTCTTTCTGGATGTTTTCTACTTTGTCCTCCAGCTCGCTAATCCGATCTTCTGCTTCATCGATCCTGCTTTTCATTCCTTCTACTGTGTTCTTCAGTTAAGAAATTGTATTCTTCATTTCCTCTTGACCTTTGTTGAGAGTTTCTATTTCCTTTTTCATGTTTATATAGTTTGCAGTGAGATTGATGTAGTTTCCCTCTAATTTCTGAAAACTCAATGTGAGTTCATTGAACTTCCTGGTAATCATTGTTTTGAACTCACTGTCTGATAGTTGAGTTGCCTCTATTTCATTTAGCATTTTTTCCTGGGGCTTCCTCATTTCCCTTCAGTTGGGGGGTTGTTTCTTTGTTTTCTCATTGTTCGTGCATTTCTTCTTTTTTCTTCTTGTTTGTTAATTTGATCTGTTCTGATTCCCTGTAATTATGGTGTGAACTTCTATGGTAGAATATTTGTGAGATTCAGTGGTGCAATCTCCTTCGTGTATCTTGGTGTTCACAGCTTCCCCCTACTCTCAATGCCTGTTGACACCGCTTCTGCTCCCAGAATCCATCAGCCACAGTTTAAGAATATTCATCATCCTTTGTGAAAATGTATTTTCCTCTTTTAAGATGAAGTTTAGATTTGAATTCTGGCTGTCCGTTGGCAGCACCAAGCTTCTACAGGTAGTAGACTGTGGCGCTAAGATTCAAACCTGTGTCTGCTGTCCACTTCCACGCTCCAGGCAGTGAAAAATGAGCAGAGGAAAGACAGCGGGTTAGGTACAGAAGGTGAGCAGGGAGGAGGGCCCCAGGTGCCTAGCAATGGACAAAACCCTCACCTGCCATTTCTAACCCAATACACAGTGTTATTGATTCTACTTCCAAGATTTCTGAAATTCATATCCACTTCTCTCTACCCTAGTCCAAGCCACCCCTCTGCTAGACAACTACAACAGAATCCTAAATGGGTGAGCCTTTTCCAAGTTTTCCTCCTCCCACTACACTCTCCAAGGGTGATCTTTGGTCAGGATAAATTGAATACCATTCATGCTTAAAACTCTTGAGGGGCTTCCAGTTGCTTTCAGGGTATCACTCTCTCCTTTCCATTTCAAGGTTGTGAGAAGACCTGCCTCAGTCTCTAAGCTCATCTCCCAGGATTGTCCCTTAACCCCCACCATGCAGCCTATCAGCTTCCCTTCTCTTCCTTAAATGCACCACACCACTTCCTGTCTCAATTACAGTGTTCATTCAGCCTGACAGCCCTTCCAGAGCTCTGCCCAACTGTCCTCTTCTCATTTTTCAGGTCCCACTTAAAATCATTTTCTCAGGGAGATCTCCCCACTCAAACTAAAGTCCCCATTTGTCACCATCCCCACAGTCCTTATTTTTTTTGCTTTGTAGAATTTATTACAATGTGTAATTATATACCTATTTGACCCTGTGCCCACGGTCTGTCTCCCCACTCGCTGTCAGTTTGTTTTGTTCACCATGACGTGCCCAGTGTCTAGCATGGAACCTGACCCATAAAAGAGCAGAGGATATATTTGTTGAACAAACAAATAAAGGGATACTAAGGCCTCTCCAATCAGATGGTATTGTGTAAACTTAAGTCCCCATAGAGAAGTGATTACATTTCATTTGATCCAGTGAACCCACTGAAACAGTATCTCCAGAACATCATGAGATGAAGTTGAATGTCCAAATTCAAAACCCTGAATTTGGCGCTATTCTACTTACTAGTCTCAGCATTATGGGGAACATGATGGAATAAGATATGCTCCCAGAGAACGTACAGTCTCACCAGGAGAACAGATGTATATCTGAAACACTTGGAGAATAATTTCAAGAAAGAATATGCTCCAGTGTAAAAATGATGCAGCACACCATAAATAACCTCAAATTAAAGGCAGGAACCATGGGTGAGAGTTGGGGGACATGAAGACTTCATGAAGGGAGAAGATTTGAACTAGACCTTGAAGGAATTTAGGTTTGCCGGGAAGAAGGGAGGGGCATCACATACAGGGTCTGAGAGAGCTACTGTATGACGGAGGAAATGAAGGCAAAGCCTGCCAAGCAAAGTCTGACATGAAATTTGGTACCTGCCTTTCAAGTGACAATTACAGAGACAGGCAGAGAGAACAGTGTCATAAGGAAGACCATCAGGATTTTGGCTTTTGATTTTTAACACTTTAATAAGTAAACAGCAGCAGAATATCCTTTGTGTTTTCCTACACCAATTTAAAAACTCAAGTGTACAATAATTTTCTCGACCAAGAATTCTTCTTATATCTTAACTCAAAGAGGAAACCTTTAATCTTCAAAGGTATAGGAACCCAAGAAAGAAAAATGAACAATACTGGATGCAAATGCATCAAAAAGAATTACCCCCAGGCAGTGGGGTCAAGTAGGCCCCAAAACGTGATTTAGAAAAGGGTGCCTTAGAAAAGGGTGCCGGAGGAGCACCACTCCCAGGACACACACGTGGTGAGGACTGTGCACAGACCACCCAAAGCAGGGCAGCACCTAGATCCTTTCCATGGTGGCTTCAGCCTTTGAGAATTGATAATATTTTGGTAGACAATTTCCAATTAGAAAATATATTAACTGATTTTCAGAAAACACAGTTGATTCATTTCTGGTTTATGAACACTCTAGAAATGTAAAAACATTTGTCTATTCAAATAAATATGAATTAATTTTGTTTAAGCATCTCTTTATAAGAGGACTTTTATTCTTATTGCTCATTTTTGTTTTCTTATTGCATCTTTTCTCCCAGGCACATTTACATCTGGAACACTGCTTTGGGAAGCATAGATGTCAGCAATCTCTCATTCTGTTTTGAGCTCAGAGAGAAGCACATGTAATACAAGTAGAAACAGGGAAAAAGAAAATAAATGAAGTGTCTGTTGCTATATATTTAGGTGTACTTGGTAACTGTGCTTTAAATTCCTGTAGTTAGTAAAATGACAACAAACTCAACTATCAACGAAGGAGCCTAAAAATAAAAAAAAAACAACAATCAAAACAAATACTAAGCAAACAACTAGAACAGGAACAGAATCAGAGAAATGATATCACATGGAAGGTTTTCAGTGGGGAGGGGGAGGGGAAGAAGTGGGGGAAAGGTAGCAGGAATAAGAAGCATAATTGGTAGGCATAAAATAGATGGGGAGAGGTTAAGAATGGTATAGGAAACAGAGAATTCAAAGAACTTATATATATAACTCATGGACATGAACTAAGGGGGGAATGCTGGAGGGTTGGGGTGCAGGGTGGAGGGGGATAAAGGGGGAAAATTGGGAAAACTGTAATAGCATAATTAATAAAATATACTTAAAAAAGAAAGTTACAGGCAAACAGCAATTATAAAAACAGAATAAAGAATAAATGATGTTGTAAGGGAAAACAATAAAATAAAATACATTAACCTGTAGTTAGACTATAACACCTGATTCAGAAGAAAAGGGTAAAGAGGCTGGAGGGCACCAGCACTTGCAGAATATACAGGGTCTGGCAGAAGTAACATCTGCTTGAGTGTGGTTGGTAGGGTAATATAATGTGAATGTAATAATTTACAGTTTCAATTTGAACATTTCACCTAAAATGTCACATGGTGTGCTTGATGTGATATTGTTGTTACAGAATTACATGCTTATGACTTTGCAATAAAAGATTTTGTAATAAAAGGGGTGTTATTTGTGCTGCACCCTGTATATGGAGAAAGATTTTGCCTCAGGCTGTGTATTTACAGACTTCTTTGCAAAGACACAACCAAAGAATAATGGGAAAGAAACAGTTGTTTATTTGACATGGGAGACAAGGTGATATGGCTATTCTACAGCTTCTATAGGCATTAGTTATTTGAAGCTATAATTCTCCAGTGATTTAAGTAGAACACTTGTTTTTCTTAAATGAATTAACCAGGAGGACCTCAGGAATTCCTCAGTTAAAACCCCCGTCCCTTTGAGCCATAAAACCTCATATGCATGAATGCATTTATACTGGCTGAACCACACAAAGAAATATCTCCCAAATTAAGGTATCAATTCTTGATGTTTAGGTTTGTTTTCTTCTTTGAGGTCCTTATTTCACTTGGTATTAACAAGTTACATAAGCCTCACGTTGAATGTCAGGTATACTCACTCCTTTGCTGAGCAGTGCGGTCTGCATTGTCTGCCTCCCAGGGACTAGAGCAGGGGAAAGAGTGCTAGAATGTACAGGGAGCTGCACAAAGGAAAGCTGTGGATGTCACAGTCATCAGGAGCTATCTAGCTTCATTAATTAAAAGCATTAATAAAAACAAAATATTTAATACCTGCACAATTAGCCTAGCCTACCAGAAAAGCCAAATGCCACCAGAAAAATGAGTCTGACCTCAGGAAATAGGAGGTTAATGGAATGAGTTCAAGCCAACCCTCTCAGATGTCACCTAGAGTTACACAGTGATGGAGGGCAGCTGAGCAGTATCTTCCCACAGAGCACTGCACCCATGGCCCACTTTTTGGGAAGGAATGGGAGTCTGGGAATATGGGGCTTCTAACATAAAATCACAGCCCTAGCCCTCCATAGTTCAACCACTCAGATAAATGATCTTGGAGAACATGATTCTGTTGACAGTGTGAAATGACAGCAAGAGAATGAATCCTTCTGAAGGAGACAGGAAGAAAAGGTGATGCAGAACCAGTGAAAAAAGGATGGGGCTGCATTCTTTCATGCATTTCTGTGGTGCAAGTAACCCAGTCAGGGTTCCTCATCTTCAGTGAATTCTCCATCAAGCCAAAAGAAACAAACAAAATATTCCCTGATGTGGGTTCTCAGAGTCTGAAGTAATGAACCAAAACCAGTTAAAAGGAAACAAAATCCGTTTTGGGAAGTAATGGCCCCTCTGACTTTGAGAGCACCGCCAACAATGACCTCAGAGAGATCAAACTATCAGTTTTCCTTCTGGAATTCCCTTCTGGAACTGTCTGGAGCCAAGATATTTGAGAACAACTGCCAACTGTTCAGGAGTTCAACTTTTCCCAAGGTGACCCTTAGGAGAAGTTTTGTGAGGTCCCAGCACCTCACAAAACAGTTATACTTCTTGCAAAGTCCCCAGTTATGCTCCAAAGGTATCTCAGGACACAGTTTCCCAAGATCACTGCCAGCAGGTAGCTCTCTGGGGGCACTCAGAACAGAACATCATTACCAGAGAAGTTGTGGAGGTGAAATCTGGTCCAGCAGCTGTGACAGAGCTCTTAGATAAAGATTATTCATGTGGAGCCGGCATAAAGAAAAGGAAGCATAACATTACCCAGAACTGGAGATGGAGAAGTGAGCCATCACCTTCTATTAATTAGCTGATCAGAAATAAGGAAAATATTTACAAATCAACTCTCCACCCAATTCCCAATTTCAGGTCATGTGGGATGCAGACACTATTTTGTTGGTGATCATCAAGCAAAAGAAAATAACTAAAAGGTTCTCTTATTTTTCTAGAGTCATTCAGTTAAATGGGTGACTTTAGTATCCTATACCTCCTCACTGTCTATTTTATTTCTTCTCCCCTCAACATACTAATATATGAGGGAAAGCAGAGTTTGTCATCCCAAAACATATCTTTTGAGATATCAGTCTTTTTAAGCTGGCTATTTTTTAAGAAAAGAAAGACTAAAGAAAAACCTTTAACCTTCCCCTAACTGCCTAAAAGGATTTAAATAGATGGCATCCCTTCTAGGAAGGGAGCTGTCATTACAGATAACTATAGTTTCATATAAACCAGCACGATAGACAGGGAGGAACATAGCAAGGCCCATTTTATCTGTCATCTCTTCTTTGTGGACTATCGTTAAGATGGCCCAGCAAACATTTATTTATCAGTCATTTGTTTTTCCATCACCATGTGGATTGCCTTCTTCCCCTTTGAATTCCCAAACCACAACCCATCCCCCCTTCTCCTTAGTTCAAGATGGCACATAAGCTTCAATTGCCAATTCTGTCCTGGGGTCCCATATTTTTATGAAGCCCTCGTAAGTACATAAGTAATCAATTTGGTCATTTTCTCTTGTTAATCTGTCTTATGTCATTTTGATTAATCTAGCCAGAAGAACTTAGATGGGTAAAACAAAAATTAATTTTTCTAGCCCCACACATAAAATGCTATAGAATAATTTTTTAATTAAAGTTTTAGTAAAGTAAATTTTATTTTGCAACAGAGTTATTTCATTTTGACTCACAAAACATACAATTACCAGGTAAAAGAACAGAAGTATGGAAATTTAGAATTGGGAGACACAAGATGGGTCAGTGCTGACAAGCACATGCTTGTAGGTTTTATATCCACATCATCACCAAGGAAATCCACAAATTCACGCCAAGGAAAAGCTCTACTTCAGAGTTCGATAATTTCATCCATTGATTCTCAGAGGCATAAAAAATGTAAGCTAAGCTAAAAACACAATTCTAGGTACTTACTGATTCCTTGAAAGAGCTCTTCAATATTAATAGCATTTTTTGCACTTGTCTCAACCACAATGGCACCTATGGATTCAGCATATTCCTTCGCATCCTTCAAGGGAACTTCCCTGAAAAAGGGGCCAAACCCAGACAGAAATGAATGCTCATTTGTAAAATATAAATAACCCCAGCAGACCAAACAAAAAGCTCATGTGGAGACAGCTCCTTTATTTTCCAGAAGAATATCAACTCCATAGCTCAGAAAGTATTAAGAATCTAGTTTGGAAGAGACGTGTTAAAGTTGAAAACCTGGTCTCTGGCATCCATGGATGCAAGAGGTGCATATGTAAAATACTGTCCCAGTCACACAGAATTAAAGAATTCCAGAACAGTAGGAAAAATCATTATGTATACATTCCAGCTTTCTGAGGTAGGGCTGATTTCAAATATTTTCCCCATAATAATGACTCAATAGTTTACAAAACATATGTGTGCTTCTGTGTATGCATTTCTATAAGAGTCTACTATATCATTTTTCACAAATCAGAGAAAAATATGTGGCATTAGAGAGTTCTGAAATGAACATGTTATAGCTACAACAGCTATGATGCAGTTTGACATATTTGGACTTTGACCTTTAAACAGCTGTTCCTGCAAAGCTTTTAGGACATGAATCCCATTTAAATAAACAATCTAAAATGACATTTATTGATCTACTTTTCATGTAAAGATACTGTAGTGTAGCCAAATGTTAAAAAGTCACAGTTTCTATTCTCCAGAAGTTTTATTAATTTATTCAACAAATATTCGTTGAGCAGATATTGTATGCCAATCTTTCTCATAAGTGCTAGAGAAAACACGAGTCCTTGCCTTCTGGAGTCTACATCTGAGAGCACAGTCACTCTAATCTACAACATTGTAACACCTGTAGTATGTAGGTAAGCAGTAGAGGGGTAGAAAGTGATGCATTTTGATCAGTGGAACCGAAGAAGATGAATTGGAGGGGGTCATCTGAAGAGGGGCCATGCAGGGCAGGGAGAACACAGGTGAGGATTGTGATGCAAGGGCCTGACGAAGGTCCATGGTGAGGAGTGCCCTCATCCCAAGAGAGTATTAAAAGTCAATTCTGCACCTATCCCTGCCTTGGGTGTAATGGTGGATTTACAAATGAATGATACAGTGTATGAGAGAGTCCAGCAGGAATTGCAGCAGATGGGCAGGAAAGCATACGGTGGACAATGAACTGTGACAGGGTCCACTAGAAAGGCTCCACATTCTAGGAAAACACAGTGCACAAAATGGACTAGAGTGGGGCTGTGGGAGGATCTGGGAGTTTCTCTAATGCTGTGGGTGAGAGAGAACTTAATGCTGGACTCAGAGGGCTGTAGGAAAACAAAAAGGGAAGATGGAAAATCAGAACTGGGAGGGGCAGGTGAAGAGACTATCTTTCTATCTTTGTCCCCTTCCTCCACACCTGCCAAATTCCCTATGAATGGTTACAACTTGTTTAAAGAGCTACTGGGAAAATTCTACCTTGGCATTTAAATTCTCTACTACCCCAAATCATGTGAGAGGAGAATGTTTCAGTTACTTGCTGGAAAAGGGCCTAACTAGAGCCTACCATATTAAATAAAGTTGACAGTCCCAGGATTCCACACCAGAGAAAAGAGGCCTCCTAAGCGATGCCAGCTGGAACCGGTATTCATAACCCTTCTTACCAAAGACATACTGGGAAAAATTATGCTGCTGAATCTGCCTTCTACATTGTTTCTTACAAAGAAGCCTGGACTCTTGAAGGTATTTTTTTTAAATCTTAAGATTTTTGGTGTCAATAAATTTTACGTTTGAAACATTCCAGAAAAGAGCTTTTCTATGTTCAGTTTGGCATGTTACCCCATTTTTTAATTTCTTCCTGGCAGTCTTTGTCAAACCACAAATAGAAGGGTGGTGCTCACCTCTGCCTAAATATGGGACAGATAAAACATGTTGTGGCCTACTCATCTTCACCTGGGGGCAGGGCACAACCGGGAATCAAGGAAGCTTCCGACACCCCTCAGGTAAGAGGAGGTTACATACACAGTTAAATACTTCCGTAGCTTCCCTCTCATCAGTCCCATTGTGGCATGAAGAGGAATGGAAGAGGTTTTGCCAGATTAAAGTAAAAACAAAGTCACTTGCAACACTATCTATGCTGAGGATAGTAGTAAACCAGATGGGCTGATTATCTCAGAGTCTACAGTGCTGGACCTTGAAATGGAGAGTTAAGAAAAGTGTGTCCTCAGGCTTGTCCCACATTTAGAAACAGGTCTGGTTAGATTAATGACTTGCCCAAGATGACAAAGGGAATTGGGGTTGGAGGCAGGGTTGAACTCAAAGCTTCTGGCTCTACCTACTTTGCTCTTGTCAGGCCATGACAACACAACCACCAGCTGCCACCCACCCTCCAGAGGCCATTCTTTCAATCTTTGTAGATAAGGAATATATGCGTTCAAAATATCCTCAAACCGTGATATGCTGGAGTTGAGGGTGGAAGAAGGGGAGGGGCATATCCCATCCTCCTGAAGAACAGGTTGTTACTTTAAGAGTCTGGAGGGCCAGTGAAAGTCCCTCTAGTATGAACTGAGATTAGAAGGACCAACCACTATAGTCTGCCAAAAAACGTTCTCACTACTGTGGTATAAGAAATATGCATGTGGCCTTGGTTCCTGGTTCTTGGCACAGGGCTCGTGAAACCCACGGAGTTTCCTAAGTTATAGGTGTGTCTTCTTTTATTCATTGAGAGCCCCATTAAACCAAACCTGAGTCTCTGATAGAGAGGGGCCCCTGGACAGTTTCAGTGTAGAGCTGGTCACCTGAGCAAACAACCACAGGATTAGAGGATTGAACTTACAGCCCCACTCCCCAACCTTTAGGGAAGTGGAGGAAGGCTGGATATTTAATTAATCATGCATAACTAAGTAATGAAGCCTCAATAAACACTCGTAAACACAAGGCTTGGAGAGCTTCAGATTGGTGAAGGTGCTGGGAGGGCAGCATGTGCAACAAGGGCATGGAAGCTCCACAGCCCTGCCACATACTTTGCCCTGTGAACCTCTTCCACCTGGCTAACCCTGACTTGTATCTTTTATAGGAAAATTGTAATCACAAGTCTAGTAGTATTGGAACACCCAAATTTGCAGTCTGTTGGGCAGAAAAGTGAGAGTAACTTGCAGATTCCCAAGACTGGCGGCTGGCATCTGAAGTGAGGGGCAGTCTTGTAGGTCTGAGTCCTTAATTTGTGGGGTCTATGCTCATTTAGGGTAGTTAGCATCAGAATGTAATTAAACTGCAGGACACCTTACTGTTATCAGAAAATTGTTGCTAGAACAAACTGTGGAACCACAATATGAAAGACCCTTAGAAAGGTGAGAATGTACTTCATCAGAACTCTTGCGGACATATAAAAGAGCAACCTGGGAACTCCTTCAGTTGCATTTCAGGAGAGGCCCATTGCAGAGACCCAAGAGGCTGGAAGGTGGCATTCACTGGCGTTCTGTAACTAGGAGCACATGAGACTATGGCATCCAATGACTTTCGTTCATTTTTTTCAGCAACTATTTATCAAGTGTCTACCAAATGCTGGACACTGTGCTAGTCATCGAGGTAGGTAAACTGAAACTTGCCAAGGTATAAACACAGTTGATTTTAATGGAAAAGACTATTTGTAGACTTTTTAGACTAAACTATGTATAGAACGTCAGGATTCCCAGAAATCACTCAGAATAATTACTGCAAACTAGTCAGGAAGTATAAACTTGAATTTCTTCTCCCTTCACCCCCACCATGTTCCCCCCTTGCACTGCTGTTCCTTCACCCTCATTCACATTCTGTCTGACCCTTAAATGTCGGCATTATCCAAGGTTTCTTTCTTGACTATCTGAGGCCTACCCACACTCAAAGCAGCAGGGACTGGCAAGCTATAGGGAGGCCAAGTGGTCAGGATGGAGGGTGGGATTCAGGGCAGTGGCTGGATTCCCTCTGGAACCAAGAGAAGACACAAATGGTAGGAGAAGTGGGAAAGTTGGAGTCCATGGGGCAGGCAGAGGCCTCCTTACTAAGGAGACACTGACTGCAAGGACGAGAAGAAACCAGAGTGAGGGTCAAAATCAAAAGCAAAACTGTTAGGATCAGGGAGGGGCGACTGCCTCCAACAGTGGACACTGTGCAGTAGAGCATTTTATGGACTCACTTGTGCATGGTCTGTGGTAACAGGCTCAGGGGGCTGGAGACACTACCTTTTCTCTTCCATATCTAGACATTATCTCCCTGTTGAGCTAGATGGTCATCACTACTTGAACAGCAAATGAACTTCACAATTGTAACTTGTCAGAACCTGATTGTCAGAGTGGCCCACAGATTGGCCACTCTTTCCATAAACCTTCTACTGCTTAAGGCAGAAATCATGGAGGTGCCTAAGTGCTTCCCCTCTCTCAACCCTCAACACTAAGTAATGAAGCTTGCCTGCCCTGGCAACCTCTCCTCTACTGATCCTGCCTCCCACTTCATTTGTTACAAAGATTTCTGTAGTTGCCTTGTTGTATATTGGATTAATATGATTTCACATACATTTGTTCATGACTTAAATGAAATTTTTTTAATTCACTTGCTTATGACAAAAAAGCTGTTTGACAGAAGAATGAAGTAAGTCCTGCCAAGATGTCATTGCTCTACCTCTGTGGTCACTGATAAACATATGGAAGCAACTATGGCCAAAGGGACATTTAGACTACAAATATGAAAATTTTGTGAGGACTATTTGAGATGGGGCATTCACTCCTATCTTGGTGAGGCACTCATCCTATCCTGGGGTGACCAGGCAGCAACCCTGGGAAAAGGATTAGCTTGCCTATCAACACTGGTATCTTCATTCCCTAGCAAAATCCTCTGGCAACAGGAGACTTTTCCTTTTGCACTGGCAGCTGGAAATCTGGAAATTAGGCACTTGGTCACTGACTCTGCCAAGTGCCTCCTTGGACTTTATTCCTTCATCTCCCCTTTGCCTGAACAATAGTATGATTAATCTGTCATTTGTTTGGAGTGTGTTGTTGTTTTTTATTTGACTCATTAAGATATATTAGCCTGTCAAATTATTCTAATTCCCATAGCAAATCTGTGCTAAATAAATTGCTGGCAAGATCAACTCAGTTTCTGGGCATGGCACTTATGTTGCCTCCCCACAACAAAAACTAAACATGCTTCTCTAAGCCTCCTGCAATCTACTATCTACATGTCCACCATAGGGATCTTTCAAAACTGAAAATCTGTAAAGTATTCATGTGAACAGAATTCTCCCATGTCTTACAATCGCCTCAGGATAAAACCCAACACCTTAGCGGGACAAGGCTTCATGTCTTATACCCTCTGTTCACACTCAAAGCTACAGCCATTCCAAGCAAATGGCCATTCTGGGAACTTGCTGTGCTTATGTCTATTTCTGGGTCATGCACCTGTTTCTGGGTCTTTTTCCTCTGTCCACCACTCCCCATTCAGTTGATGCTCTCCCACTGGTGGCTTCCTGGAAAGCTCAGTCCAGCAAACCCTCCATCCAGAAAAGATGCTCCTTCCCCTCTTCCCTTAACATTCATGCACATTCAAGCATAATACTATCATCCTTGTGAACTTGTGTGGCTCAAAAATAGGCTGTGGACTTCCTGATATCAGGATCGTTGTTTTTGTTTTAGTGTGTTGGGATCATAACAGTGCCCGGCACCTAGGAGGCAATCAATGAGTATTTGTTAACTGAGTGACAAAATTACCCCAAGTTGCCTTCAGCAGAGAAGAGGATTCAAGTAAAGAAGGTGCCATGTGGACTTACAGGACAGTGTGGGGAGTATTGAGAGTGTCAACTGAAAAAGTCCTAGAGGCAGAGGCTTACCCACCTTTCCAAATGGGTGGGGAGGGAGGCCTAGGGGTGCAAGCAACATGAAAGAGAGAGTCTCCTGCTAGACCAAAGCTCTGATGTTAATCAGCTTATATCTCAGCACAGTCCACACATCAGCCTGTTGTGTGTCTCAGATGCACAGCATGAACTGGCCACAGGACTTAGAGGCTCTCAGCAGGGCAGGGAGGTTAGGAAACAACATCCTGTGGGCCCCAGACTTTTCAACAGGGTGTGCTGCCCTAGAAGGGTCCTTGTTTTGTTGTTCATGGGTGGAATTTGGCAATGTGGCAGCTGACTCATTCTCACATTCTAATTCCAGGGCTATTTAATTCTTGATCTTCCTCCACTGATGGAAGGGACACAGGGGGACAAGTACTCCAAGTGTCATTCCTGATGCCTACCTGTGAGGGAGAAGAATCAAACCAGCAGGTTAATGTGGAACAATACCCTATCCCCCCTAGGAGTTCATTGGGAACGTTCAGTTCCATGGGATCCTTTTGAAAGTCAGTGAAGACAGATGACTTCCACTGAGCCCACCTGTGCAGAAGGTATGTTCTAGCCATGGGTTTTAGTTCAGAATCTTTCACAGATGGCCTAGGAAGTAGCTGGTGTAAGAAAAGTAGATCATGTGTGCTACTAGAGAAGTAAAAGTATTTTCTTCTTTAACAGACAGCCCCTTAATGGTCACTTTCCTCAGGTCTTATGCTTCTCAATCTATCAGATGGGATGAATGCTTTATAAGAATTTTAAATGTTAAGTTGATACTATAAAGTGCTCAAAACAATACCTGGCACATACTGAGTGCTATATCAGTATCCCTTTAATAAATCTTTACAAAGCTGTATCAGCAAGGATGGTGAAATGGCACCATTCTTAAAAAATGCCAAAAAGATTGAGGATATGATGCAAACAGGGGAAACAAGTAAATAGGAGGCTCAACCTACTTCAGAGTTTGAAGGCCTTTCATAGGTTTACCTGACTCAGCCCCTTCATTTCATGACCCAGGAAGGCTCCCAGTGTCATTATTACTGTTCTGTAGATGAATGCGGGAACACAGGCTACTACAGCCAGTTTGTTAAATACATTAATTTCCATAAATCACACCAAGAGAAAAACTGCAACATATTTTAAAGTCCTCTCTCCACAAGAAAAACCTGACATTAATTCTGAGTAACTTTTATTTAAAGATGGTGAGCAATTTTTCATGAGCCATGAATATTTCTTGTTCTGTGTGACATTCTTGTGCAGTTTCTCTGCCACTTTGGTTTGAGTTGTTTGAATTTTTTAAAATCTATTGGAAAGTGCATATTAAAGAACCTAGCTTTTTGTAATATATTTTCCAAATTTCTTTCAACTTATCATTTTATTTAATCTTGTTTGTGGCACTTTTGCTGCACAAAAGATTTTTATAAGTCAGAATTATTGATTATTTATCTGACTTCTGAGTTTTGTGTCATGATTAAACAGTTCATTGAAATTCCAAGATTAGTTTTAAAATTCACTCCCTTTTTCTAAGTTTTATGGCTTTTCATTTACATTTAAATACTGGTTCATTTTGAATCTATATTTCCCTATGACCAGCTAATTACCCATAACTTATTTATTGAATTATCCCTTTTTTACAGTTCTTTTAAAGACCATCTTTATCATATACTATATTTTCCTGTGTATTTCAGTCTATTTTGTCTCTGCTTTGTTCATTGATTGTCTGTCTAGTTCTGTGACAATGCTATATGGTTTTGTTACTAAATCATTAAAATGTATTTCCATATCTGCTGGGATTAGTCCTTCCAATACTATTTTTGCCTGTTTTATTTTTCTAGATGAATTTTAGGATCATTTCGTAAACCCTTTTTAAAATGTTATTTTGATAATTTGACTGGAATCTCAGTGCATTCATGGTTTAATTTAGAGCAAACTGACATTCTTAAAATGCTGAGCTTTCCTATCTAAGGAATAAGTACACATTTTCATTTAAGTCTTCTTTTGTGTCCTACCATAGAGTTGTAAAGTTTTATCTGTTATAGCTCTTGCTCACTTATTGTTAAATTCATTCTTTGGAATTAAAACACTTCAAAATTTTAAAAATGACACACACACCAAAAAAGTTGACTACTAGGTATTTAAATTGGTGTTGCTACTATAAAGAGAGTTTTAACATCTAGTTGACTTTTTAATTGTTTATTCTTGTATATAGGTGAAAAACAGTTATTCAGCAGATAATCTTTCCTAATCCTGCCTGCAATTAAAGAAATTCACATGAAAATAAAGATCACATTTCCATGTGTCAGATTGGCCAAAGATAAAAATGTCTAGGACTTCCAGCAAAGATGGAGGCATAGATGGATAGACTTTGTCTCCTTGCACAACCAAAGGACAATAACAATTAAACAAAAAATAACCAGAATTACCAGAAAGTCAAACTGTATGAAAGTCTAACAAACAAGGAGTTAAAGAAGAAACATTGATCCGGACCAGGAGGAGGGGTGGAGATGGGCAGCTGCAGCAAGGTGATGTCTGGAGGACTGGGGCAGGTGAGACTGAAGCTGGCAGACTGGGCAGTCCCACATTTGTGTGTGGGTAAACTGGGAGGAACAACTGGGGAGTGAGACAGACTATACAACCCAGGGTTCTCAAGTGGAAAATGAAGCCTCAAAACCTCTAAATGAAAAAAACCTGTGGGGGTTGTGGGGCAGGAGAAATTCCCAGCCTCACAGGAGAATTCATTGGAGAACACCACAGGGTTCTAGAACATACACAAACTTACCCACCTGAGATTCAGCACCTGAAGGGCCCAATTGCTTGTGGGTAACAGAAGAATTGACTAAAAGTCTGTTCAGAAATGAGCAAGCGGCATTGTTCTCTCTCTGACCCTTCCCCCCCACACAGCACCACAACACAGCCACGAGGGTTGCCCTGCCCTGGCAAATACCTAAGACTCCACCCCTTACTAATCAAGAGGCAAGCCAAGACAAAAATACATGGCTGAAATAAAAGAGCAAATCAAAGCTCCAGAAAAAAATACAACTAAGCAAAAAAGAGATAGCCAACCTATAAGATGCAGAGTTCAAAACACTGTTAATCAGGATGCTCTCAGAAATGGCTGAGTATGGTTGCAAAATAGAGGAAAAAGTAAAGGCTATGCAAAGTGAAATAAAGGAAAATATATAGGGAACCAACAGTGAAGGGAAGGAAATTGGGATTCAAATCAATGGTTTGGACCAGAAGGAAGAAATAAACAAACATTCAACCAGAACAGAATGAAGAAACAAGAATTCAAAAAAATAAGGAGAGGCTTAGGAACCTCCGGGAAAACTTTAAACACTCCTATAGCCGAATCATATCTGAATCATAGGGGTGCCAGAAGGAGAAGAGGAAGAGCGAGAAATTGAAAACTTATTTGAAAACATAATGGAGAACTTCCCTGAGCTAGCAAAGGAAATAGATTTCCAGAAAGTCCAGGAAGCTCAGAAAATCCCAAAGAAGTTGGACCCAAGGAAGCACACACCAAAACACACCATAATTACATTACACAAGATTACAGCTAAGGGGAGAGTCTTAAAAGCAGCAAGAGAAAAGGAGACAGTTGCCTACAAAGGACTTCCCATTAGACTATCAGCTGATTTCTCAAAAGAAACCTTTCAGGCAAGAAGGGGCTGGAAAGAAGTATTCCAAGTCATGAAAGGCAAGGACCTACATCCAAGATTGCTCTATCCAACAAAGCTATCATTTAGAATGGAAGGGCAGATAAAGTACCTCTCAGATAAGGTCAAGTTAAAGGAGTTCATTATCACTAAGCCTTTATTATATGAAATGTTAAAGGGATTTACCTAAGGAAAAGAAGATCAAAAATACAAACAGTAAAATGACAACAAACTCATAGCTATCAATAACCAAACCTAAAAAAAAAATGAACTAAGCAAACAACTAGAACAGGAACAGACTCACAGAAATAGAGTTCACATGGAGAGTTATCAGCAGGGAGAGGGAGAAGGAAGAATGGGGAAAAGGTACAGGGAATAAGAAGCATAAATGGTAGGTACAAAATAGACAGGGGGAGGTTAAGAATAGTATGGAAAATGGATAAGCCAAAGAACTTATATGTATGATCTATGGACATGAACTAAGGTTGGGGGCAATGCTGGTGGAAAGGGGGGTGTAGGGAGGAAGGAAATAAAGGGGAGAAAAAAATTGGGACAACTATAATAGCATAATTAACAAAATATATTTTTAAAATGTTTTACATTTGCAATGTTAATGTGGAGAGAGAGAGATATGCTCATGCATTGCTGATAGGATAATCACGTGATTCCAGAAAGGTCATGGTTAACTTCAGAACAACCAAGAAGTTTTCAGGTATCACCCTGAGTAAACTAAGAAGTTTTCAGGTAACACCCTGGCTGGTGTGGCTCTGTGTATTGAGTGCTAGCTTGTGAACAGAAAGGACACAGGTTTGCCTCCCAGTCAGGGCACATGCCTGGGTTGCTGGCCAAGTTAGGTCCCCAATAGGGGGCACATAAGAGGCAAGCACACATTATGTTTCCCTTTTTCTCCTTTCCTTCCCCTCAGTCTAAAATAAATAAATAAAATCTTTAAAAAGAGAAGTTTTCTGGTATTTTATAGTGGATGCACAAAAGTCCTCACTTTCCCAGAAAATTAAACACATAAGTTTTTTAAAAAATCCTTTGATGCTAAAAGCAAAGAGACAAAATGAGGACAAACATGCAAGATTCCTGCACTCCTCTCTGTCACATAACAATCCTAACCTAGACTTCTCTATGTATCATCAGAAAACACCCCATGAATCTTTTAGGATATCATTCTCAGGTGTGTTCTACAGATACCTATTCCAGTGATCATATGGGGCTTGTTAGAAATAAAGGTCCCTGTGTCCCAGACCTACTGAACCAAAATGTCTACTGGGCAAGTCCCACAAATATGCATTTTAGCAACTTACCAACAGCTTCTTATGCATTCTACAGATTGAGGATAAGTCTTTCAGTGGGGTAGCCTGAGACTGATGCTTTGGCAGTCTATTCATAATCTGACACTATGAAGTCCAGAGTTTAGAAATATGTATTACAATGACTATACCTAGGACATGATGAAATATACAGTCATACACAATATAATGATGTTTCAGTCAATGACAGACTGCATATATGATGGTGGTCCCTTAAGATTATAATGGAGCTGAAAAACTTATATCACCTAGTGATGTTGTGGCTGTTGTAACATCAGAGCACAAAGAGTACAAAAATCAACAAGGCCATGGTTGAGGCGGCAAATAAGATAACGATGACACTGAGGAGCTTCTAGAGACAGTTCCTGAGGAACTGATAAATGAAGAGTTGTTAGAACTGGAACAGGAATGTATAGCTGAAGAAGAGGGGAGATAAAATAAAACAGTGGGAGATGAAAAAGAATAAAAACCTCCAAGAAAATTCACAGTGAAAGGTTTAGCAGAAGCTTTTGCAGATAGCAACAAGCTTCTTAAAAGTCCCCCCCCCCAACACTAAAAAATGTTCATTAATAGAGAAGACTATTCAGGATGCACTATCTGCTTACAAGCAAATCTATGATGGAACGAAGAAACAAGCCAAACCAACCACCATGGAAATATTTCTGAAAAGAGTGACACCTCTTCAGGCAAGTCTTTCAGGAGGGATTCCTAAAGAAAGCATTGTTATCATAGGTGATAACAGCTCCACATTATTGCCCCTGAAGATCTTCCAGTGGGATACGATGTAGAAGAGAAAGCAGTGATATTGATGATCCTGACTCTGCAGGCCTAGGAGAATGTGTGTTTGTCTCAGTTTTTAACAACAACAAGTTTAAAATGTAAAAAAATCAATAAATAATTTTAAAAATAGAAAAAGCTTATAGAATAAGGATATATAGAAAGAAAACATTTATACAGCTATACAATGTGTTTGTGTTTTAAGGTAAGTGCTATTGTAAAAATCAAAAGGTTTTAATTTTAAGTTCGTAAAGTAAAAATGTTACAGTAAACAGGTTAATTTATTATTGAAGAAAAAATTTTAACTTTTAATAAAATCTTAATAAAATTTTAAAATTTTAATAAACTTAGTGTAGCCTAAGTGCACAGTATTTATAAAGTCTAAGCAGCACACAGTAATGTCCCTGGCCTTCACATTCACTCACCACTCACTCACTCACTGACTCCCGCAGAACAACTTCCAGTCCTGCACACTCTGTTCAAGGTAAGGGCTCTATCCAGATAATTTTTTATTTTTTATACCTTTTCTATGTTTAGACAGATACTTAACATTGTGTTACAACTTCCTACAGTATTCAGCACAGTAACATGCTGTACAGATTTGTTGCCTAGGAGCAATAGGCTGTACCACATAGCCTTGGTATGCAGTAGGCTACACCAGCTAAGTTTGTGTAGTGCACTCTATGATGATGTTGACATGAGAATGAAATTCATCAATGATGCATTTCTCAGAACATATCCCCATTGTTAAGTAACACATAACTATAAGTTTTTCAGGCATAATTTTACAAATTACAAAAATAGAACAAAAGAACAGTGGTCTCAAGAGCTCTTCCCAAACAAAATCTTTGGTGGCTCAGGTAGGTTTTAGTTGTGTACATTATATTTCTAAAACACCTTAACAGCAATAACAAAAGCATTTTATATTATTCCAAACTCCTGAAATGCAACAGTTAACATTTCATTTTAAAATGTTTGCCCTGTATTTTTACTCTGCTCCAGCCACAGCCCCTTTCCAAGGTCAAACTTAAACAACCACCTAAGCAGGCCATCAGTAAGTAGCAAGCCAACATGAGCAGGAAACAGCTGTCAAATGTCTAGTGGAATTATTTTTTGTCAAAACCATCCCACATGTTTAAGGTATTCTAGCCAAAAGCAATGGAAACCATTCACAACATTCCATCAGAATCTAGCAGAGGAAGTCTGCAGGCTGTTTGCAAAGGCTGTGGTGTGCCATGAGGCAGTCTCAGTCTTCTCTACTCCCTCAGACAGCTGCCGAAATGAATAATCAGGGCTTGTTGTGCTCCCATTAGCTCATATTTTGTCTAAATATCCAAGATATTTGTGTAACACACAGATGAAGCCCTGTTTTAGCAATAATTAAAGCAACAAAATCTCTTCAAAATCCCACTCCTTTCACATCTTTGGATTGGTTTACCTGTAAGGTGGAATTAAAACTAAAATGAACTTTTTAAGAAAAGGTAAAAAACCCAAAGAATAATTATCACCATCACAGTTAATTTCTGGTTGGACAATAACATTTTACAATGATTAGTTAAAGCTCTTGATATGTGTACCCTGGGAAGACTTTTTTTCCCACGGGGCCTTGCCTGCTTATTAATGTGTGCCAATAATTGCCATTCACCTGCGGCCAAATTCCTGGTGTCAAGTTCTAACAAGCAGTGTCAGGTTTGCACACTTAAATGGATTGTTTCTTAGGAAAAGGGTCAGAATTGATATTGAATGAGGACTGAACAGAAAACGTAGGTTCTCTAGGGGAACCTGGTCATTCTTTGGTTTCTTAATAACACTCCTCCAGACAGAAATTTAGGCAAGTCCTGAAGAGGCCAGAGAGAACCACTGGAAAGAATTATTAGCTCCAAATCCTCTGAGTAGAATTAAATCAGCTGTCATTTTTTCTTGGTAGTTCAGAAATTATTCTCCAACATAAAATGGAGTAACAATAGCCTCTTCAACAAATGGTGTTGGGAGAACTGCACAACTACGTGCAAAAAAAATGAAACTAGAACACCAACTTACACCTTATACAAAAATAAATTCAGGGTGGGTAAAAGACTTAAATATAAACCAAGACACCATTAAAGTCCTAGAGGAGAATGTAGGTAGAAAAACCTCAGATATTTCAAGCAGAAACTTTTTTACTGACATGTCCCCTAGAGCAAGGGACATAAAGGAAAGAATAAACAAATGGGACTCATCAAAATAAAAAGCTTCTGCACAGCTAAAGAAAACAGTATCAAAATAAAAAGAGAACCAACTGTATGAGAAAACATATTTGCTAATAATACCTCAGACAAGGGTTTAATCTCCAAAATATATAAAGAACTTACATGACTCCACTCTAAGAAGACAAGCAACCCAATTAAAAAATGGGCAAAGGACTTGAACAGACACTTCTCCAAGGAGCACATACAGAGGATCCAAAGACACATGAAACGATGCTCAATATCGCTAGCTATCAGAGAGATGCAAATTAAAACCACAATGAGATACCACTTCACACCAGACAGAATGGCCATCATAAACAAAGCAACAAACAACAAGTGTTGGAGAGGCTGTGGAGAAAAGGGATCCCTAGTGCACTGCTGGTGGGACTGCAGACTGGTACAACCACTATGGAGAGCAGTGTGGAACTTCCTCAGAAAACTAAAAATGGATCTGCCTTTTGACACTGCAATTCCACTGCTGGGACTCTATCCTAAGAACACTAAAACACCAATTCAAAACAACCTTTGCACCCCAATGTTCATAGCAGCACAATTTACAATAGCTAGGTGCTGGAAGCAACCTAGATGCCCATCAGTCAACGAATGGATCAAAAAACTATGGTACATTTACACAATAGAATTCTATGCAGCGGCAAGAAAGAAGGAGTTCCTACCCTTTGCAACAGCATGGATGGAGCTGGAAAGCATTATGCTAGGCAAAATAAGCCAGGCAGTAAAAGACAAATACCATATGATCTCACCTTTAACAAGAACCTAAACAACAAAACAAAGAAACAAGCAAAATATAGTCAAAGACACTGAAATAGAGGACAGGCTGACAGTGACCAGAGATAAGAGGGAATTTCAGGGGAGAATGGGAAGGCTTTACAGGAACAAACTTAAAGGACACATGGACAAAAACTAGGGGGAGGGTGGTAATGGGAGGGAAGTGGGGAGGGATGGGTGGGTGGGCTGGAATGGGAGTAAAAGGGAGAAAACTGTACTTGAACAATGATTAAAATAAAATTTAAAAAAAGGAAATTATTCTCCCTCGTGGATCCTGTTCACTCTTCTTATGCAAACAATATATTAATCATTGAGATTACTTTTGTAATTCTTAATAGAAGTTACATTTTGAAACTCTGAAACTTTGGGCAGCATGTAAAGTGAAACGGAAAAGATTACTGTATCTATAAAAAGCCTCCAGGAACAAAAGCTTACCATTCTTCTTAGTTATACATTAATTGACAGCTTTTTAAAACATTCCTCCTCTATACATGAAAGCTTAGAATGAGTCATGTGGCTCTAGATTAGAATCAGGCCATCCACAGGAATTTATGTTTATCTTAATCTAGATACAGATGGAGAGATATAGAAATAACTACAGATATACGTGTACACTCAAGTTAGCATACATATACCTCTGTTCACTGAAAAGTTCTATAACCAATGACACCTTAGTAGCAACAAGCACACCCAGCCCAGATCTTAGTTTCTAAACACTGTTGTCCAATGAAAGGAACGGATTGCTTGAAGACATGGCTGATTCTAAGGCTGTGTCCTACAATATACAAGGTGAGCCTGGAACATCTTGTACCAAAAAGTAAGGAAGCACTCAAAAGCCAAAGTGGCGGGCATATGTTAAAGGAACATAGGAGCCAACAGAGTTGCCAGTGGCCAAAGTTACAACAATTTGAGCAGCAATTTAAATAACATTGCACTGCATTAAAAACCAAAGTATAAAATAAATATACATGAATCCATACCTATATAAATAAGTGACTAAATGAAGAGACTAAATAAAGGGGCAAAAAGACAAATTTCACCTGCAGAAGAATGCCAAATAACTTATTTAGATGCTCCTCCCTCAAAGCGATGGAGCACAATACCCATCCCCTGAGTGTGGGCTGTGCCAGAGACATTCTTCCAAGGAGCACAGCAAGGAAAGGGAGTGAGAAGTGACTTTACAGTAGAGAAACCTGACAACCACTACCTCAACCAGGTGGTCAAGATCAATAGCATCAGCGGAAAGCTGTGTTGGTAATATGAACCCTTAATGTGTTTAAATATATATGATAAGATAAAGTAATAAAATAGCACTTTACTTCAGTGGTCTTCCTCCCAAAACCACATAACCCCAGTCTAATCAAGAAAAACACATCAGACAAACCTTAATTGAGAGATATTATCAAAAGTATCTACCTACCACTCCTTAAAATTATTAAAGTCATCAAAAAAAAAAAAGGAAGTCTGAGTAACTGTCACAGCCCAGAGGAGCCTGAAGAGACCTGACATTTAAATATAATGTAATATTCTGGATGGGATCCTAAAACAACAGCAACAACATTAAAAAACAGAACATTAGGGAAAAACTAATGAAATCTGAGTAAACTATGGACTTTAGTTAATAATAAAACATTAATAAAGTTCCTTAATTGTGACAAAGTTACCATAATAATGTAAGAAGTTATCAATAGGATAAAATAAGTGTGGGATATATGGGAACTCTCTATACTATCTTTCCAACTTTTCTGTAAATATAAAGTTATTCTAAAATTAGCTTACTTAACTATTTTTTAAAAATAAACCATTAAAATGAACACCCCCCCCCCTCAACACAGACACCCTCACCACATGGAGACATGGGCCTGAACACCCACTGACCTCCAGCAGACCACAGCACACATGTCCACATCCAAGCCACCCACTCTTCTGAAACTTCTCTGGGGCCAAAAAAAACACAATTGGTTAAAAAGATTCTAGATGATATCATAAATCCAGTACATTTATCAAAACTTATAAAAAAGCTGAAATAATTAGGGCAGTATAGTACTGGTATAAGGATGCATAAGTATGCAGACAGAACAGAGAGCTCTGGAAACAGGCGCATGCACATGGGACACATGCAATATGACAGACATGGCACCACACGTCAGTGGGAAAGAACGGACATTACAGGCAACAACGCTGAGACAACTGAATGGCTATATAGGAAAAATTACACAGCATATATTTTAAAAATCAACTCAAGTGACTTAAAGACAGATAAGAAAACAAAACTGTAAAGCTTTAAAAATACGATCAAAATAGGGACATATCTTCATTATCTTGGGGTGTGAAAAGATTTCTTAAATAAGACCATTCCTTCTCCTTCTCTTCCCCCCACCAAAAAAAAGCATAAAGGAAAAAATGAATACATTCTACTACATAGAAATTAAAGATTTCTGATGATAAAAAGGCAATATAAAGTGAAAAGATGAGATAGAAATTTGAAGAAGATATTGCATATCTTGCAGAAAATATAACCAAAGAATAGCATTAAATATACATATTTTAAAATAGAAAAAGTGGCAAAGACTTAAACAGACTCTTCACATAAGACAAAACTTACTTGACTGCCCAATAAATACATAAAAAGATGCAAAATTTATTAGTAACCAAAAAAGTGCAAACTGAAATTACTATCAGGTATCACTCCATACCCTAACATCTTACAGCACTAAGACTTGGTGAAACAGGAAGTCTCAGGTACCACTAGTATCCACTTTGGAACACACTGGCATTACGGAGCAAAACTGCCCATGTGCACACCTTGTGACTCAGCAATTAAACTCACATCCACCAGAATCTAGTGAAATGCTTACACACAGCAGGCACTAACAGATGTATAAGCATGTTCAGGAAGCAATGTTCATAATAGTACCAAACTAGAAATAACTCCAATATCCATCAACAGTGAGATGGACAAATCAATTGTGAACAGTGCACAGCCATGAAAATGTACAAAATAAAGCCAACAGTCATTGGCAATTTCCCAGGTGTGTTGAATGCAACCGACAAGTCATCATATAATACACACAGGTTTATTCCACTTATATATAGTTCAAAAACAGGCACACTTGAATCTGTCACTTAGAAATGCAAACATTGTGGTAAAGTATAAAGGAAACAAAATGATTATCACAAAAGTCAGAGTAGTAGTTGCTTCTGGGTGGAAAGAAAGGGACAAGGATACAACTGGGGAGGGAAGCTCACTCAGTTATATAGCTGTTCATTTTATTCTTTTTTTAAAGTTTTTTAAAAAGATTTTATTTATTTATTTTTAGAGAGGGAAGGGAGGGAGATAGAGAGAGAGAAACATCAATGTGCGGTTGCTGGGGGTTATGGCCTGCAACCCAGGCATGTACCCTGGCTGGGAATCGAACCTGCGACACTTTGGTTCGCAGCCCACGTTCAATCCACTGAGCTATGCCAGCTAGGGCCATTTTATTCTTTAAAATTCATAGTATTCTTTAAAATATACACACACATTTTATAGATTCCTCATTATAACTGAGAAAGAGAGATTCCAGATGCCCTTGTTGGCTCTCTGGGGAGCTCAGTCTGCAGTTCCTGGCCTCCTGCTTGACAACAGCAAGCAGACACAGGCTCAGCCACCTGAACAGCATAGAAGGTAGAAATACTGGAAGGCATGGCACATTTTGGAACACAAAATACACATTTTAACAACACAGCCTCTGCTCAGCCTCCTCATCTCATGTAAAGAAAATTCTGGGTGCATTTTAACATGGGCCATGATATTTCCAGACTGTTTAGTTGCTTTTTATGTTCATTGCCTTTTGTGCTCTTTGATTTTAGTATTTAGAATAAGTTGGGTTTTTATTATCCAGTATCTCAAGTTCTCTTATTTGGTTTGCATAATTTTAAAGAACTTCTATATCCACTTTTGGCCTACTATAACACTGGAATGAGTTTGAGTCAATTGTAAGAAATGAAAGCAATTTATGTGTTCTTAGTAAAAGTATTTCCAAATATTTTTTTAATCTATTAAAGAACTCAACTTTATCCAAAATTTGAAACAACAGATGTGTGGTGATTTCTCACTTGGCTGGTGTGTATTTCAAGAAGCCATAGAAGGGAGATTTAGGTTGCAAAGTCCAGCTCCCACCCGTTTCTGGCTGTAGATTACACAGGAAATTGCATGAATTCTTACTTGCTCAAGAGTGCAGAATGCTCCTAACAGCTTACCTGGTGGTTGGCAAATAGATTTCATTTCTTTAACTGGTGGTGACTACATGGAGCATTCATTGTGTTAAGAAGGAGCCTCAGGCCACAACAGACTCAGGAAAAGTCAGTGCCATTGAGACAGGCCAGTAAGCCATGACAAGTGCAATAGGGGAACTGAGACAGATAGCTGAACAAACTGGACAAGCAATTTACAGCCAGACACAAAATGTTACCTCCCTAGAGATAACATACAGCCCTCAGCTGTATTTCAGCTCCAGGCCCAGAAAAGCAACAAAACTAGGTGGGTGAAGCCAGGACCAGCTATGACTTAATGACCTCCTACCCTGGTACTGACCCTGTGAGTGAGGGAGGAACATGACCCTGAAAGAGCACACCTGGAAAATTGATGAATATTCTGCTGAAGCCCTCCCCTGAGACCTCCCTTAAGATTCCCCACCTGCAAAAGAGAGATAAAAACTCAACACAAAAGACCCAGTGCTCCCCTCTAGCTCTTCTTCCTTTTCTTCCCCTACTTCTTCCCCCACAGGCAGGCATCTCCTAAGCTCCCAGAGAGCTAAGGCAGCCCAGGCTAGGGTCTCCTGTTGTTTCTTCTATGCTAAGCCCTTCCTTATTTCACTGTCCTCAGCTTTAATAAACATACCCTCAGAGTCACCTGGACCCATGTTGTGAAATCTTTCCTACATGAAGTCAAGAACCCACACACTACGAGCTGGCCCTAGGCATACCCACTCAGCGCCAGGCCCCCTGTTCTGTACCACCATGACTGATGGGCAATAGTGCCACAGGTTTGAGGGATGGAGAAGCAGAAGGCAAGAGCATCCGGTGTTTGCCATCCTGGCCCAGCACATCAAGCCCAAACCACTCTGTATACTTTTAAGCCATTCATAAACTATCCTTTTACATTCTAGCTATCTTTTCCTCCATTCCCCAGGGAAAGTCATCAGGAAGATACTCTTGATGACTCTTCACCCATAACTATGTCAAACTCCCTCCCATCTCCATGCCTTTGTTCATTATCTCCCTTCCTGGAATTTCTTTTCACATGACTCATCCTTAACAGCCCAGCTTGCAACACATTTCATCCCAGAGTAAGCCTTTCCAAATCACTCTAAATAACTACAAACTTTCCCTTTCCTGAATTCCTTTGTCCTTTTTGCACCATGACTTTTGGAATTCTATTAAATGCAGTCTCGTATTGCTCATTAGATATTTTCTTCCCACGGGTAATACTCATGGCTCTCCAAACAGAAGTAAATAGCTCAAAGGAAAATATTTTCTCTTTTTGTGTACTTCCCATAGTGCTTTCTTCACACAAAAGAACTACCAAAAATTAATTTCTAATTGAATGAGTGAAAACAAATAGGGCAATTTTCCTTCCTTCTGTCCCACTCTAGCTTCACTTCTCCCCTCAGATGCTCCTTTCCAGGGATACAACCTCTATTCCAGGAAAAATTGTAACTCACCAGCAGCACATCCACCAATCTCTCTCACCATTTCTTTTGAGATAGCAGAAGGATTTATATAAGACCTTAGAGACCATGAGTCCAGTCCTCAGAAGAGGAGAGGACACAGAGTCCCTGATTACCTACAGGTTTGTATATGCAGGGGACAGGAGAAACCTTGGGGAGAGAGTGCCAGTGACAGAAGATCCTTACCCTGGACATTACCTACCACCTCTGAATAGAAGGTTCCCTCACTCCTAAACCCCTCATTTCCACTATCACTTTTGTTAGGTAACTTCCCGCTACCATTTGCAAGATAATATTAATCAGGCCTGAGAGCTTTTCTTCCATTAGCACTTCTACACGATCCCTCTAAGTCCCTTACTAATTTGTTCACAGCCCTGGAGATGCCAGTAAGTGGTGGAATTCCAAGGAAAAGCCAACCAGAGACCCTTGAGCTTGAAAAGCAAGTCAAATTAGAATACATTGGAGGGAAGCCAATGTCCAAATGATCAAGCACATCAGGAAGACTTTCAATTTGGAGAGATCAAATTACTGCTTCAGAATCCTGCCACAATTTCGGTTTTCCATGAGGTCTGAAGGGTGAGAGGGAAGCCCAGGCAGGTGTGGCCTGCAGAGACCTACACAGATCCCCAGATAGGTTCCAGGACTTTCTCCTTCTTCCCTACAAATTCCTTTCACCTAAGGCAATGCTTTTCCAAGTATGGCCAGTGGACAACTTACAGAAGAAAGCACTTTTTAAAATGCTTATGCCTCCAACCTACAGCTGCCTGGCTGCCTATTGAATCAAAATTTCTGGAGCTGCAACCTGGCATCTGAATTTTTAACAAGTGCTTTACATGATTTTTACATTGATGGAACTTTTAAAACTACTGGAGCAAGGTGACCTGTTTCATGTTTTTCTTTTCAAGAATTCTTTGCCCCAATTCTTTCACCAGGCCCAAGAAAAGGCCATGCAGTCTCTTGCTGGGCTCCTCAGACTTTCTCTGAAGAAAGTGTCTGTTTATCTAAACCCCAGGTCAAACCTGTCCTTAGAGCCACTGGAATTAGCCCCATGCCACTCGCTACTTATTCAGAAACTTGGTGACCCACCACAGACTCATGTCAGCTTGTCCTGAGATCTGAGTTAGGCTACACGCACCATTTACTCTCTCCACTCCAAGATGCCCATGCTCTTCAAGTCAGCTGTTGCTCAGGTCCTGCACAATCACTCCAGTCGAGGTTCTCATACTTTCTTCCAACCCTATACATCACTAAAATGTCCCCAACTTTGCAATCCTTACCTCAGCATCAGCAGATGGTAGACAGAAGGGGATAACCCTGTTTTCCAGGCCCCATCAGGAATGGAACACTCTCCTCAAAAGCTGTTACCAGAGCTTCTCTTCTTCAGTGGGGAGGGAGAGGAGCCACAGGAAAGTAGGGAAATGACATTTGCTGAGCACCTACTGTATTCAAGCTCAGGAGAGCCATCTCACATACAGTAGCACCAATTCCAGTTTGCTTCCTTACCTCAGATTTAAGAGACTATACATTACTCCAACAATTTGGGCACAGGGAGATTTCTGTCTAGAATTCTTCAAGATACCTAGGAAAATCTTTCATAAAGATTAGAAGTATAAAAAAAAAATCAAAAGTAGAAATCTTGAATCCACTCAACCAGATGCCTCTGAAAGCTTTTCATTCTGGATAGTGTGGTCAAACCTTTATACTATCTTCTGGAACATCATGAATATGAAACACACCATCCTGAGGAAGGGGCATCTCCTCCGAGAGGCTCTTCCACACACAAATGCCTCAAGTCGGCTAAGTCAAGTTCAGGGAGTTAATTCCATTTAAATTCCAGTACCCTCTCAAAATATACCAGGCAAACAAAGCTCCTCTTAAGGATTTACAAGTTTACAGAACCAAAGTCTATTAGATGAGACTGGTCCCACTACACACACAAACACACAGCTCAATCAAATCTAGATATAGTTCCTCTCCAATGCTCAGTAAAAAATATAGTATCTGACAATTACAGGAGAGCAAAGTGTTTTAGGATTAGAGTAAAAGAAGGCCAAGTTCTAAATAAGGTCTGGAGTGTAGAGATTTGGCTAACTCCCCAGAAATAAATCATTCCAACAGACAGAATCTGGAGCAGCCAGATTGGTTGACCAAGAATCTGATTCCACTGCCATGGAAAGGTGTCAGTAAGCAGATGCCCATTATGGTCACAGGTCCTATCATTTAACAGACTATTCTTACCTAATGGGAAAAGTTTACACCCTGGGCAGGGACCAATCCATCAGGCTTCTCTTGTCCTCTTTTCTAAATGGGAGTTTTTAATATAGTTACCTGATTTTACTTTTGTATATTACATGTTCTGGGGATGAGCTCATCATTTGGCCCAGTGTGTTTACTAAAATTTATTTAATCATATATATATAGATATATCTATATATATCTATCTATATATATATGTGTGTGTGTGTGTGTGTGTGTGTGTGTGTGTGTGTATATAACATGCATATATATTGCAAATACATATATATCCATATATATGCCACTTTTAATATTTAGTTTTTATTCTTATCTTAATAAGCTTTTTGTTAATTGAACTTTTTATTGAGGCAAGTGTAGATTCACATGTAGATATAAGAAATAATAGCAATAGATTCCTTGTAAACTTTTCCCAGGTTCCCCAAATGGCAACATTTTGCAAATCTGTAGTATAATATGATAAAGGGTTAATACCCCAAATTTATAAAGAACTTCTGGACCTCAACAGCAAAAAACCCCCACAAACAATGAAATTAAAAATGGGCAAAGGACCTGAATAGACACTTCTCCAAAGAGGATGTACAGAGGGCCAATAGACATATGAAAAGATGCTCAATGTCTCTAATCATCAGACAAACAAAAATAAAAACCACAGTGAGATATCACCTGTCAGAATGGCTATCACCAATAAATCAAGGAAGAAAAAGTGCTGGTGAGGATATGGAGAAAGGGGAACACTTCTGCACTCTTGGTAAGAATGCAGATTGGTGTAGCCACTGTGGAGAGCAGTTTCCTCAACAAATTAAAGATGGAACTGCCTTGGGAGTTCCAGCCAAGATGGAGGCATAGGTAGAAACCCTTCACTTCCTCACACAACCAAAAGGAAGATAATAACCAATCTAAAATCAATAAACAACCAAAATCACCAGAAAATCAAACTGCATGGAACTCAGACAACCAAGGAATTAAAGAAAAATCTACCAGAACAACCAGACTAGTAGCGCTGCACAGCAGCAAGGAAGTTTGCCCTGACCAGGTGAATACCTAAGACCCCGCCCACTTACAACCTATCAGTTGCACCAAGACAAAGAAATATGGCCCAAATGAAAGAACACAGCAAAACCTCAGAAAGAGAATTAAGTGATGAGGAGACTGCCAACCTATCTGATGAAGAATTTAAAGTCCTGGTAATCAAAATGCTCACAGAACTGATTGAGCACGGTCGAAAAATAAAAGAACAAATGAAAGATACCCAAAATGGAGTAAAGCAAAATATTCAGGGAACCAACAGTGACAAGGAGGAAACCAGGATTAAAAGCAATGATTTGGAACAAAAGGAAGAAATAAACATCCAATTGGATCAGAATGAAGAAACAATCCAAACAAATGAAGAAAGGCTGAGGATTCTTTGGGACAACCTGAAACATTCCAATATACAAATTATAGGGGTGCCAGAAGAAGAACACTAGCAAGAAACTGAAAACTTATTTAAAAAAATAATGAAGGAAAACTTCCCCAATCTGGTGAAGGAAATAGACTTCCAGGAAGTCCAGGAAGCTCAGAGAGTCCCAAAGAAGTTGGACCCAAAGAGGAACACACCAAGGCACATCATCATTAAGTTACCCAAGATTAAAGACAAAGGCAAAATCCTAAAAGCAGCAAGAGATAAGGAGACAGTCACCTACAAAGGCACTCTCATAAGGCTATCAGCTGATTTCTCAAAAGAAACCTTACAGGCAAGAAGGGGCTGGAAAGAAGTATTTGAAGTCAGGAAAGGCAAGGAACTATATCCAAGATTCCTCTATCCAGCAAAGCTATCATTTACAATGGAAGGGCAGATAATGTACTTCCCAGATAAGGTCAAGTTAAAGGAGTTCATCATCACCAAGCCCTTACTCTATGAAATGTTAAAGGCACTTATCTAAGAAAAAGATCAACAATATGAACAATAAAATGACAACAAACTCACAACTATCAACAAATGAAACTAAGAGAAAAGAAAAACAAAAACTAAGCAAGCAACCAGAACAGGAACAGAATCAGAGAAATGGACATCACACAGAGGGAGTTCAGTGGGGAGGGGGAAGGGAGGAATAGGGAGGAAAAGGTACAGGGAAGAAGAAGCATAATTAGTAGGCATAAAATAGATGGGGAGAGATAAAAAATGGTACAGGAAACAGAGGACACAAAGAACATATACATACAACCCATGGACATGAACTAAGGGGGGTGGAATGCTGGAAGGTTGGGTGGGGCAAGGGGAGGGAAGATAAAGGGGGGGATTGGGAAAACTGTAATAGCATAATCAATAAAAAATACTTTAAAAAAAATGGAACTGCCTTGACCCAGCAATTTCACTTCTGGGAATCTATCCAAAGAAACCAGAAACACTAATTTGAAATGATATATGTATCCCTAAATTCATTGCAGCATTATTTACAATCACCAAGATTTGGAAGTGGCCCAAGTGTCCATCAGGTGAATGGATAACACAACTCTGGCACACTTGCACAACAACATACTACTCAGTCATAAAATAAGAGAGAATTTTACCCTTTGCAACAGCATGGATGGGCCTGGAGAACATTATGCTAAGTGAAATAAGTCAGTCAGAGAAAGACAAATACCATATGATTTCACTTATATGTGGAATCTAATGATCAAACTGAACTAACAAGCAAAATAAAGACAGACTCATAGGTAGAAAGCAGGCTGACAGCTCAGGGAGGGGGTAGTTAGAGGGTGGAGGGATTGAGCAAAAATGAGAAAGGACTCATGAACACAGACAACAGTGTGGTGATTTCAGTGGGGAAGAGAGTGGGTGGAGGTGGAAGAATGCGTAAGGGGGATAAATGGTGATGGAAAAAATACAATTTTAAAAAATCTACAATATAGAGATTTCTGGTCAAGACAGAGGCATAGGTAAACCTGCCTTGCCTCCTTGCACAGCTGTAACAAAAAATACAGCTAGGGTAAAAAACAAGTATCACCCAGAATTGTGAGAATATCAAGCTGTGTGGAAGTCTGACAACCAAGGATTTAAAGAAGCCACATTCATCCAGACAGGTAGGAGGGGCTGAAACATGGAGACATGTGGAGTAGTGTGGAATGGCACAGAGAGGTGCAGAGATGGGAATGGGTAGTCCCACATCCACTTTCGGTGTATAAAAATTGGGAGAGATAACTCAAAAGCGATGGACCCAGCTCCACACCAGACACCAAGCCCAGCATTCTAGCACCAGGAAGATAAGTTCCCATAACTTCTGACTGTAAAAACCAGTGGGGGTTGGAGCAATGGAAGAAACTGTGGGATTCAAAAGATTCCTCTTAAAGGGCCCACAAAGAACTTAGGACTCACACAGACCCATCCTGTCTGGGATTTAGCACTAGGGCAAGAGCTGAAAGGGCACAAGTGGCATACAGGGAGAAAGTGAAGTCACTGGCAACAGGGAAAGTGCCAGGAGACAGCTTCCTCCCAGACAAAACTCCAGAGGTCAGGCAGCAGCATTGTACCCTCTCTGAGCCCTCTCCCACACAGAACAGCAGAGCACTGACATGGGTTGCCCCACCCTGGTGGTCACCTAAGGCTCTGCACATACAATTTAACAGGTGCACTTTTCTACAATAGGCCACACTACTAACATAGGGAGTCAAAGCAGCTCTATCTAATACACAGAAACAAACACAGGGAGGTTCAAAATTAAACACAAAGAAATATGACCCAAATGAAAGAACAGAACTCCAGAAAGAGAAATAAATGAAATGGAGATAAGCAATGTACCAGATGCACAGTTCAAAACACTGGTTATCAGGATGCTCCAGGAATTCATTGGGTACTTCTATCAGCATAAAAAGACCCAGGCAAAAATGAAGGTTGAATTAAGTGAAATAAATAAAAATCTACAGGGAAGCAACAGTGCGGGGTATGAGGCCAAGAATCAAATCAATTATATGGAACACAAGGAAGGAAAAAGCATTTAATCAAAAAAGCAAGAAGAAAAAAGAATTTGAAAAAATGAGGATGGGCTACGTAGCCTCTTAGATGTCTCCAAATGTACCAACATCCCAATCATAAGGGTGCCAGAAGGAGAAGAGGAAGAGCAAGAAATTTAAAACTTATTTGATAAAATAATGAAAGAAAACTTCCCTATTTTGGTGAAGGAAATAGACATACAAGTTCAGGAAGCACAGAGTGTCCCAAACAAGACCATACCAAGTCACATCATAATTAAAATGTCAAAGGTTAAAGATAAAGAGAGAATCTTAAACGCAGCAAGAGAAAAGCAGAGAGTAAACTACAAAGGAGTTCCCATGAGAATATCAGCTAATTTCTCAAAGGAAACTTTGCAGGCAAGAAAGAGCTAGAAAGAAATACACAAAGTGATGAAAAGCAAGGACCTATAACCGAAATTACTCTATCCAGCAAAGCTATCATTTAGAATGCAAGGGCAGATAAAGTGCTTCCCAGACAAGGTAAAACTAAAGGCGTTCATCATTACCAAGCCATTAGTATATGAAATGTTAAAGAGAATTATATAAGAAAAAGAAGATCAAAATGATGAACATTCAAATGGCAATAAATTCACAACTATTAATAATTGAACCCAGCCCTGGCTGGTGTAGCTCAGTGGACTGAGCGCGGGCTGCGAACCAAAGTGTCGCAGATTTGATTCCCAGCCAGGGTACATGCCTGGGTTGCAGGCTATAACCCCCAGCAACCGCACATTGATGTTTCTCTCTCTCTATCTCCCTCCCTTCCCACTCTGAAAATAAATAAATAAAATCTTAAAAAAAAAAGAACTTCATGTTTAAAAATAAAATAATTGAACCCAAATAACAAACTAATCAAACAAGCAGAACAGGAACAGAGTTATAGATATGGAGATCATTTGGAGGGCTATCAGTTGGAAGGGAGAAGAGAAGTAATGGGAGGGGGAAAGGTACAGGGATTAAGAAGCACAAATTGGTAGGTAGAAAATAGACAGGGGGATGTTAAGAGCAATATAGGAAATGGAGAAGCCAAAGATTTTATATGCATGATCCATGGACATGAACTAAGGGGAGATTCCTGGAGGGAATGGGGTTATCAGGTGGAGGGGGGCAAATGAGATAAAATTGAGACAACTGTAATAGGATAATCAATAAAATATATTTTTAAAAAGCCCATAGTATAATGTCACAAACAGGATATTCCCTTGATTTACCCTATATTACTTAGATTCCCCCAATTTTACCGGTACTCTGTGTGTTTTTGTGTGTGTATGAAGTTCATCTGTGTAGGTTCACATGTCCACTGCCACAGAGAGGATACTGAACAGTTCCAATACAGCAAGGATCTCTTGTGTTGCCCTTTTATATCCACACCCACTTTCCTCCCTCCCCGCTGCCCACATCAACCCTAACCATCATCTCTAGCAACCACTAGTTTATCCTCTGTTTCTAAAATGTTTTCATTTCAAAGTGACATATAAATGGAATCACACACTATGAAACCTGTGGGGTTGTCTTTATTGACTCAGCATAATTTCCCTGCAGGTTCACCAAGTTGCATGCACTAGTAGTATGTTTTTCTTTCTCGCTGAGTAATATTCCATTGCATGGATACACCAGAGTTTGTTTAGCCATTTACCTTTTGAAGGACATCTAGGCTAATTCTAGTTTGGGGCAATTACAAACAAACTTCCTATAAATATTCATGTGCAAGTTTTGTGTAAACCTAAGTTTTCATTTCTGTGGGATAAATGTCCAACAGTGCAATTACCAGGCCACACGATAATTGCAATTTAGAGTTTCTTTTAAGTTGCTGTTTCCCAAAGTGGCTGCACCATTTTACATTCACACCAGCATTGTGTGAATGATGCAGTTTCTCCCCAGTCTCACATGTTTGTTGATGGTTTCTAATATAATTCCATTGTAATGTTAAAACATGCTTTGTACACTTTTAATTATTTTAAATTTATTGGGGCTTCCTGTATGGCTTAGTATTTGGTCTTCCCTGGAGATGTTCCATGTGAGCCCAAGACTAATACGTTTTTAAGTTTTTTTTACTTGCTATTCTCCTTTTAAAATAAAGAGACAGAGACAGAGAGACAGAAAAAGCAGGTCTAAGGTCGAGGGCATTTCGCAAACAACTACAGTCATGTACTGCTTAACAACAGGGGTAAGTTCTGAGAAATGTGTCATTAGGTGATTTCATCACTGTGTGAACATCACAGAGTACCCTATACAAACTTAGATGGTAAAGCCTACTACACAGCTAAGTTATTGCAATAGTCTGCTGCTCCTAGGTACAATGCTGTACAGCACACTACTGTATAAAACAGCATGAGATTAATTCAAGCACAAGAGAAAATTATATGAAATTGGGAGTAACTGTAAATGTGCATGATATTTCTTTGTAGGATGATGGAAATGTTCTAAAATTAGATGTAATGATGACTGTACAACATCATAAATATGTTAAAATTTATTGACCTACATACTTAAAACACATGGATTTTATGGTTTATAAAATATCTCAATAAAATATAACAAAATTTTAATTTATATAATAATAAATGTTAAAAATTTTTAAGTTTACTAGTACCTTATTGACTTAATTAGAGGTTTGAAGGAGAATTGCAAAGGGAATCATTTCTTCCCACATGATTCAATAACAGGGAGCATCTAAAATAACTTTCAAGTATAACAAAACATATGCATTCCACACCTTAAACTACAACCGCAGGATCCTGAGAAGTCATATTCAAACCTCACTGAGGCCAAACTAGAGGAGAAAGGGAATCACCCAGAGAATCAGAACTTGTGTGATGTGAGAGTGGCCCCATGATGTCACCACCAGGTGTAGTAGCTGGATGTGGTCTTGAATTGTTTACCATTGGGGATCAAGGGGCTGTGAGTGAATTTATGGTTGGAGGTGAGATGGATGAATTATGCATTATTAAAATTGTATATACAGGAACTGGCTAGCACAAAGAATGCCCATGGAGGAGAACACTGTACCAGTGCATAAAAGGTGAATTTCACTCTGAGAAAGAGTGTCTTTAAGGTGCCAGTAGCCAAGGCACCATGTCACAGACATGTTTTGTTTGTCCAGGCTGTACTTTACTAGGAAGTGACCATCTTCCAAACTAGCCACCCTCCCATTCTCATGGTTATGGTGGGAAAAGTGATTTTGCACTACCCAACTCCCTTCCCATGGCCGCACATGCCTTGTCATGATGTGGGAAATCCTCCCATGGCAATTGAGACCAGAAACAGAGAGTGCCAGAGACTAAAGCTGGAACATGTGACACACCAGAGCCAAAGGCAGCCTATTTTTTACCATGAGGATACCAGTACTTTCCAATAAATTCCTTTTTGTTTCTTGAAATTCATTTCAAATGGATTTCATTTCCATGTAACTAAGTTCAAGTTTAAATAATTTTCTGTTTAGATTCTAGTCCATCAGCTCTCCCACAATACACAAGGCTCAGTCTACCAAAAGTCACACCTTTTACCACAATTCAGTGGTGTCAGATGATAGCATCTTCTCTTCAGCAAAGGCTCTCTAGACCCACCCATGCCAGCAATTCTGCTGGGAATACTAGGAGAGTACACGGTTTTAGGATTACAGTAAAGAAAGTAGGGATCTGCACTAAGTCTGGGAAGTTTAAAGATTTGTCCAGCCCCCACAAAAACAAATGATTAAGTGGTGTTGATAGTTGTTACTATAAACCAACTGATACAATGTGATATGAAGCTTTGGAAAAAAAAGAGCAATTTGTCAAAGGCCATGTTAAGAGCTTTTGTAAGTCTATTTCATTGTTAATTAACTTTAGTTTAATTGTACTTGGATTAGCAAAATCTGAAGCATGATGTCATTGTCTTTATGAAAATCAACTACTGGAATTGCTGAGAATTAAATTAACTAGGGGAATGGTGACAACACAAATTCTCTATTTTCCTTTATAACATTTTTATTGAGTTGCACAATAGCTTATGAGACTAGATATAGTTATCATCAAATCTCTAGCCCATGTGGACTGCATCTCTACAAATCTCTCTCCAGGTAAAGGAATTCAACAATCAAGTGTTTCTGGAACAAGCCCAAGTATTTACATATGATGAATCATATTCAGATATTAGAGTAAAACAATGAGATTATATAGACCTGATTACAACCCTAAGTTAAATCTAGGAATAAAACAGTGATGTATGGAAAATGTTAAGAAGTTAACTCTCCTTACCACATGAAAGTGTTACTAAAATGGTGATGTAGTTATAATGACAATAATAACAGCAAAGGTAACAATAAAAATAATAAAACCATGTAGCCCAAAGACATTTAGTGTAAGGGATGTAACTGTGCTGTTTATATGAAATTTGATTTTAATATTCATCAATGTGTGGCCCATCGAATTTGTGTTTTCCTACTATTTTCTTTTAATTCTATTCTGGTTGAATAAATAACACCTTGACCACCACAAGTGAATGACTATTAATTAAATTATTACACTGAGAACAATAGAGGCATGACAACTTTTTACACATAGACATTGAGGGATAAAGAATATTAAACACACACAAAAATTGTAAATTAATCTTACCTAATATCTGAGAGATCGCATTTGTTTCCAGCGATAGCCATTACAATGTTTTCTGGGCCATGTTCTTTCAGTTCTTTCACCCATTTCTTTAGGGTATGGAATGAGTCCTAAACCCAAAGTATAAATCAAGCATTGGAAACATTATGCATATAACCGTGTATATTTCATACATAATCCTATGTATTTCAACCAAACAAAAATACAAATACAATACAATTTAATGGAGGCAAATCATTTTCAGGACGCTCGCATAGATGAACATACTTCCCTTATTCGGCACAAATTTTAATATTAGCTAAATTATACTTAGCCTACAAAATGTTCTCTTCTCTAAAACTGAAACCTGATAAAGTTAAGAAAATCATATTAGTAATTTTCTCCTATAAATAGCATTAAAAGTATAGACTTATGCAGATCATGCACCACAGAAATGTACACTTGAAACTAATGTCACCCCAATAAATTTAATAAAAATAAATTTCTGCAAAAAAATACAAACAAAAAATAAAACTGAAAGCAAATAAAACAACCACTACCACCAAACTCTCATAGATGTGGACAACAGTATGGTGGTTACCAGAGGGAAGAGACGTGAGAGGGCAGTAAAGGGAAAAGGAGGCAAAATATGGTTACAGGAGATTTTACTTTGAGTGGTAAACACACAATGCAATATACAGTTGACGTACCACAGAACTGTGTACTTGAAACCTATATAATTTTATTACTAATGTCACCCCCCAAGTTTAATATTAGTAATAGTTCCTTTAAAATAAAAGAAACAATAGCATTTTTAAAAAAAAGATAGCCTTGACTTAACATGAAAAAGGACTATAAGTCTTAAGACTAAGACAATGTTCATGCTTACCTAAGGAAAGAAAAAGGAAAACACAGACACACACACTTTAGAGTCTGTTTTCCTTTCTGTCCTTTACTCGCAATCTTTCTCCAGGAAACAAGCCAAGGTACAATAGATACCACATTTAGGTAAAAGTAGTCAGGAATTCATGAATGGTAACTGTGATGAATCATTGAACTAGCAGTCCTGTGAACTGAGTCAGACTCCAAGAGCAGGAAAAAACATCAGCAAACCACAGCAGTCATTCCTTGGTATCCTAGATGCTCAATGTGATAACTCAAAATATATTTATATTACATGTACACAAATATACTATACATACATGAACATTTTCCTTGGCATTTTATGAAATGTGAGTGAAACACTAATAGAAGATAAGCATTTTATAATTATAAAGCATGAAGAACTTAAAAATAATTTTCCTTTTCCTATAAAGCTGACATTCTGGAGAACAATATTAGAACACATGACCTTGCCTCCACAAACAGTCAATTTTAAAATGAATGTTCATTGTTTTTTTAATTTAATTTAGTAGATAAATCTGAAATGCTTCCTTATGTATAAATGCAATAAACTCAATATATACTGTCCATTATCCCCAACCACCACATTATGAATCCTCATTTCAGGATACTGTCAAGATTCAAACAGTGAAATCTCTATTTTGGTCTTTCTAAGACAGAATCACCATGAATGGCATCTCAATTCTAAAGGGAACATTCTTACCTGTTTGGTAATATCATACACAATGACAGCTGCAGCAGATCCACGATAGTACATGGGAGCCAGTGAATGAAACTGTTTAGGAACAATAAATAGTTTTAGGCCAAAGTGAACACATTTTATGCAATCCCAAATTAAATATAACACTTTATCTTACAATCATCTTTATAAGATCCCTGAATTCCCTGTAGAGTTTTCCCAGGGCTCATATCAGATATACATTTTTCTCCTTGACTACACATATGTTATGGTTTATAGACCATGGAATTCACTCTTGGGCAAAGGCCAAAAATAAATTTTATTTCAAATGTTAATATCCTATGAATTGTCTTTTCTCTACAGCTCATCACTTTTTTAATATGGTTGACCCAGGGCAATCTTATTACACAGGAATAAGAAAAAGACATTTGCCAAGGGGAAGAAAAGAGGAGGCTGGCATGGGTCACAAGACTGTCCCTCACTGAGACACTAATGAGGAATATTGCAGCAAGGGCACCTGGGCAACAGTGCTGGGGTCTGGATGGCTGCATCCCTGTGTGGCGTGATGAATCATGACAGTGAGTAGCTTCACTCCAGAATGTGGACAAAGCAAGTCTCACTGGTCACTAGAATATTTATCCCTAAACAGGATAATTATTTTGAGGGTACACACAGATTTTACATGTATTTTGAAGAATGTGTCTTTGAATCTATTTGAATATCTTCCAATATATTTGGAGAATATATTGTGGAGGGGTTTTCAAAGTCATTAAGAAAAAGACAATTCAGCTCGACAGAAAAATGGACAAAGGATATACATATAGATAAATCACAGAGGAAGAGACACAAATTGCCAATTAATATTTTTAAACATGTGCAATTAAAATAAAATTAAAATAAAATAAAAGCAATAATGAAACATTTATTAATATGTTAAATATTTTAAAAATGTAACGTATCCAGTCAGTGTGGATTTGGGAAGGGAGTCACTCTCATCAGCTACAAGGTAAAGTATTTTAAGACCTTCTTATAAAAAGACGCTCAACATCACTTATCCTCAGGAAAATGCAAATCAAAACCACGAGTAATCACCTCATATCTATTAGGATGGCAATTACTTAAAAAAAATGTAACAAGTGTTAGTGAGGATGTGGACAAAAGGAAACTCTTGTATACTGTTGGTGGAAATGCAAATTGGTACAGTCATTATTGAAAACAGTATGGAAGTTCTTCAAAAAAACCCCACTACAAATAGAACTACCATATGATCCAGCAATTTGCCTTTGTATTCAAAGAATTCAATTTCATTTCAAAAGAAATGAAATCAGTACCTCAAAGAGGTATCTGTTTTCCACTCCCATGGTTGTTGCTGTATTCTTTACAATGGACAAGATATGGAAAGAACCAAAGTGTCCATTGATGAATGAATGGATTTTTAAATATGTGATACACACACACACACACAAGACTTTTTTGGAAAATGCCTAGCCATTATTAATATAACAAGAATTGTTTGCACAACATCAATGTAACCTGGCAGCCAAGGAGAGTGGACTGGTATGCACATACATGAACAATGATGACTTTACTGTACTAGTCAGTGGGGGCAGTAGATGCTGTTGAGGGAGCATGTGTACTGTGTGGCCATCACATTCAAAATTACTGAGTGAGTAGAGCAATGAATCTCCATCAAATTTTGTGTTAGGCTTGAACATTCCTCTGCAAAAACTATTTGGATGATTCATAAGACTGCAGCTATGAGCAACTGGTGACTGGCACCTTCATCACAACACACCAGCTCACATATCACATCTCATGCAGAGTTTTTTAATGAAACATCAAATCACCCAGGTGACTCAGCCCAGATTCGGTGCCCTGAGACTTCTGGCTTTTCCCAAAACTTAAATCACCTTTGAAAGGGAAGAGAGTTCAGCGTGTTGATGAAATTCAGGAAAATATGATGGGGCAGTTGATGGCAATTGGGAGAACTGTGTGAGGTCCCAAGGTACCTACTTTAAAGGGGACTGAGGTGTCATTGTCCTATGTGCAATGTTTCTTGTATCTTGTGTCTTCTTCATTAAATTTCTCTATTTTTCATATTACAAGGCTGGATACCTTTTGGACAGATCACGCACACACACACACACACACACACACACAATGGAATATTATCCATCCTTATAAAAGGAGTGCCTGTCATTTGCAACAACATGGATGAACATGGAGGACATCATGCTAAGTGAAATAAACCAGATACAGAAAGAAAAAAAACTTCATGTTTTCACTTATATATGGAATCTAAAAAGTCAAATATATAGATGGAAGTAGAGAGTAGAATAGTGGTTATGAGGAGCTGAGGGGGCTGGGAGGATAGATGATCACCAAAAGGGACAAAGTTGCAGTTATGTGAGATGAGTAAATTCTAGAAATGAAATGTACAGTATGATGACTATGGTTGATAATTGTTAAATCTGACAATTTGCCAAGAAAATAGATTTTAGGTGCTTTTACCACTGAAAAACGTAAGATGTGTTCATTACATTGACGGTAGTAATGATTTCATTATGTACACATACAGCAAATCATCATGTTGTATACCTGAAATATATATAATTTTTACTTTAAAAAAAAGAACTTCTTTCAAAGCCAATGTCAGTACTATATAGCAAAAGTTTCTGTTTGTAAACCATTTGAACGATCAATCCCACTAATGAGAACATGTACTGAGTGATCTTCACAAACACAAAGACACTAATCTCTGTTGCACATGGGAGCAAATATTTAAAATGAACCTAAAGGTTAATCATAGAGAATTCATGAATGATTATATATATATGTATGTATGTATTCCACAACAGTTAAAATGATGATGAGGATTTTTATTTATAGGAAAAGGTATCCTTGACTTGAAAAGAAAAACAAAACAAAACTCCAAGTAGCCTATTAGCATAGTATGACTTAAGGTAAAATGTGTGTGTGTGTGTGTGTGTGTGTAGGTATAACATAATATTTCTCAAAATGTTAACAGTGGGATTTCTAGTGATTTGTACATTTTTCTTATAAGAATCTGAACAGTACAAAATTTTACAATTATTTTTAAATAAAATGATTTTTAAGTTTAAAAAAAAGCAGCCATTTTTTATTGGGGAGTAAGGGAGGGGACAGAGAGGGAAGGAAGAACTATGAATCCTGAAGCTTTTCCAGCAAACAACAAAACCAAAACTTATTTACTTTTATCTCCCACCCAAAACTCATCAGGGACTAAGTACTTGCTAAACTGAAATGATCCTATTTGGAAATCTGATGCACATCAGTTCTCAAGGTTTCCCTTTTAATCCCCTAAAGAATGCTAGTGTGGCTCTCACAGAGTAGAAGGAATCAGGCAACTCTTGCCCAACTCCATGCCCTCTTGCAAGTTGCCACCTTAAACAGAAATTGCCCTGGTACTTCTGTGGTTTTCAGGCTGGATGGAGCTCAGGACGAATTCAGGGGCTCCCAGCCAAAAGGCCTGGGCCACTTGCCATGGCTCACCAGAGGACAGCAAGCCTTTTACTATGAGTGCCTTTCCATGGTCATTGGCTGCCCAACACTGTGTTTGTTATAATATTAGGCACCAATAAAACTATTTTATTTTACATTTTTTTTTCATTTCATTTCATTTTTTATCCTCACCCGAGGACTTTTTTTTTTTATTGCTTTTAGAGAGAGGAAGGGGGAGAAAGAGAGAGGGAAATATCGATGTGAGACAGAAACATTGACTGGTTGCTTCTCGTAGCTTCCCGGACTGTGGATTGAACCTGCAACCTACCTACATATGTTCCCTAACCAGGAATCACACCCACAGCCTTTTGGTATATGTCAACCAACTGAACCACATTGGCCAGGGCTCAATAAAACTATTTTATTAGACAAGATCGGGTGTGTTCAGGGTGGTATGGCCAGAGACTCAATAAAACTATTTTAATCCATCCTTTGGCAATTCACTCCACATGTAGAAAACAAAATAAAAATTTCTGCCCAAACAGAGAAAAAAAGTAATGTATTTTCGAAAGATTCCTGCTTTGCTAATGGCAGGAAGTGCATATAAAGTATCCTTTTAAAGCCCAATCACATAAAATGTCCATTTTTAAAAAATAACCTCAGGAAAAAAAAATAACCTCAGGTAAGAATAGTCCTTTTTAAACACACCAAATAAGAGAGTCAGTACAAAATGCATATCTCAAAAATCAAGGTACTTGTGGACTCAAGAACATAAGGAACAAACTGTGGATATCCTCTAAGACAGAATGCATTTTCAGCTATAACACCATGAACTGAAATGGTCACTGATGTGCAGGTCTAATGAATTATTGAATAGATCTTTGTATATAATGCATTACTTGTTCTTTCCTTCCTTCAAATGGAATCATTTTGAAATAAATCTGTTGGTGAAGCCACTTAAACGACTTTATTGCCACAGACTTGGGAGTTTTAATGAGTTAAAAGTTCACATCTCAGTGCTAAAACCCAATAATGCATTGACCAAAGGATAATATTTGTGGAGGACAAAAGGATAAATCACTTCCAGCCTATAATATGCATTCATGTTCCCACATAAGTATAAAGCAAAAGCACCACGATCAGCCTCAATACTGAACATGACATAATTCAATTTCCATGAGGGCAGAAGACTGACAAAGCACTCCCATAAAAGATTTCTTCTAGAAGCAAAGTTCACCATCATGGGAAGGTGATACGATATTTTTAAACCTCACCTTGAAAGATCATTTGAAAATTACCAAGAACCAATGCCAGTCAAAATCCTTTCTTCCCTAACTATCCAACAGAACATCTGTAATACCAAATAAAAGTGTTCAGATAACTCTCAGATAACATTTAATTTTTTAGAAGCACAGGAATTGTGAAAAGTCAATTTATCCCCTCAAAATAAATGGCTGTTTGTGTCCTTTTCTGTATGTCTAAGTATGTGTGAATACTTGTTTTTCTATTACTGTCTACAGGATAAGAGAGAAGGGAACTGCCTTTGAGCTTCTTAGTCTCCTCAGCTTTGACAGATGGATGTTAATAACTCTGTCCCCACTTCCAACAACTGGTAGAAGCAACTGGACAATGCATTTTGAGAGTATTGAAAATGTTCATATGCTTTGATTCAACAATTACACTTCTGAAGGGAATAATCAGAGATGATCACAAAGTAACCAGAATTCATTCTAGAATGATCAGTAATGCCGTAAAGTTGAAACCAGCCTCAAGGTCTAACCATCATGGACTGAAAACATAAATTTCGCCCTGGCTGGTATAGCTCAGTGGATTGCGTGCCAGCCTCTGAACCAAAGGGTCACCCATTCGATTTCAGTCAGGGTACATGCCTGAGTTGCAGGCCAGGTCCACAGTGGGGGGCATGTGAGGGATAACCACACATTGATGTTTGTCTCCTTCCCCTCCTCTCTCTCTAAAAATAAAGAAATAAAATATTTTTTAAAAACCATAAATTTGGCTTAGCCATATAATGGACTATTAGACAGCAATTAAACTCAAGTTTTTGAAAAATATGAAATGGCACATGAGGCAAGGTGGCCTAGTTTGGTACTTTCCAAAGGTCTTCTGCAGAACTCTGTGCTCTTGAGGTGCGTTTTGGAAAAAAAAAAAAAAGCTTTCTTAGCCAAATAAATTTGAGAAACACTACAGGTAATAATGCTCCCCTGCAGGCTTACAAAGTATTGTTAGTAGTCTCTGAAAAAGACTCTGAAACAGACCCTTGAAGACTCTGACAAATGTCTACAGTAAAAACTATTTTAGTTTTAACTCAAATTGCTAATTTATTTTTTAAGCTAGGGAACTATGTGCTCGGAACCAACCACAGGGACATAGTACGAAGATCTAGACTCAAGGCGGAATCTGGAAACCTGTGCCTGGCTCTACACCGTTTTCCATCCTTTGTAAAATGGAGGCAGTGGTGAGGATGGGGTCAGTGGTGATAGCTAAGGTTCTTCCAGCTCTGTGATGACACTCATGGCCAAGGTAAGACAGGGTCTGGATGGACCCTCCTTCCCTTGCCATGATCCTGATTCTTGAGTGCCTTACTTGCAACACAAACCTCCCTCCTTCCTATCCCACACTATTGTGTTTGTGCATGCTCAGCACACAGCAGAAAGTATTGTTCTGAGAAATCTCCTAATCCTTCAGACCACCCAGTCTGCTTCAGGAAAAATTCCTTAAATGCAGGTTTGTGGCTACATAAATTCCACAGCAGCAAAACTCAACATGTCAAGATTGAGCGGTAGTGGAAAATACACGAAGTTTCCAAACAAGGACAGGTTCCAGCTGGGCTTGGCCTCCCCAGATGAGAATTATCCAGGCCTGAAGTCTCTGGCATCAGGTCCAGGAACTTGCAGGCATTGGGTCTGTATTATAATTTTTCAGAGAATGCTCTGTCTCTGGTGAGTGCTTCAAAGCAGCCCTGGGAGCCAGTGCTGGTCGGTCCCAGGTGCCAGCACACAATCAGAAATGTTCACCCTTCCACTGAATGCTGGGGCCATGGACAGTCAAGTGCAGAAGCCAAAACATATCCCGAGGTTCCATTCGGATTCAAACAAAGAGGAAAGTGGTAGAGAAAATTCCTGACATTCCCAACATTCTCAGCTGGCAAAGTTGAATGGAAAAACTCTTACTGAATGTTCTCTCTGTGTCCTTCAGAAGTACGTCCCTGACCACAGACTCTCCCCACAGAAAAACAGAGGGGCTGTTTCATATGCCTACTCAGATAACTTTTTAAAAGTTGTTTTTAAAGATTTTATTTACTTATTTTTAGAGAGGGGAAGGGAGGGAGAAAAAAAGGGAGGGAAACATCAATATTTGGTTGCCTCTTGTACACCCCTCACTGGGGACCTGGCCTGCAACCCAGGCATGTGCCCTAGACTGGGAATACAAACTGGCGACCCTTTGGTTCATAGGCTGGCGTTCAATCCACTGAGCCACACCAGCCAGGGCTCCCTACTCAGATATCTTAAAACCCAATAGTATGTAAAGTTGAATACAAAAGTGGCTGGGAGACCAGAGTATACCAAACTATTAACAGTGGTTATTTCTGAACACTGCCCATTAAAGGCAGACCACCATCTGTTTTATTATTTCTGAATTTTTTAAATTTTAACAGGATATATTACCTTTGCAATGAGAAAGGATCCCTTTTCCTTCTTATTACTTTTTCCTTTTTACTACTTTTTTTCTTTTGATGTGCCAATTAATGTCAAAGAACTTCCTCAGCATTCAAGAATCAAAGGGGTGAAACCAAGTCCCAGGAGGGGATGGGATTTAGAGGTGACCTGACATGCATTTGACTCCTTATGGACAAGGTGCTATGCAAACTTTCTGTAGGAGCAAACGATCCAACAAAATCCAAACTTTTTTTTTTCCATAAAAAAGGTTTTGCAGGATAGGGCTTAGTGTTTTTTAAAAGATAAGGTAATGAACTGGTATATTTTGAAGCTTAGAATAATGTATAAGATTCAAGGTTCTAAAAATGCTATAGAAACTCATTTTTCCTACCCATGAATACCAACTGCAGGAAACCTCTGCTCCAATTCCTCTGTTGACAAGCAAAGGAAATTTCCTTGAAGTCCAGAACTATGACCCACCCCATCCCACAGCCGCTATTTTGTGCATTTAGAGGAAATGCCACTAAGGTCCGCTATTTCTCTCCCTCTCTCTACTCTGCTCAGGTTGGTTTAGTCTCCCCTATCCTTAGCTCTTCTGTTCCCAGTAAAAGTCCATCTTCCAGATGAGTCTCCCTGCAGAACGGGGCAATAGGCAAACATCACTTGGGACCATGCCCAAAAAGGGGAGACCCAGGGTCTGAGAGTGTCGCCCCCTGCCATGACAGGGCCTGAGCCAGCACTCCTCAGCCACCTTTCCCTCCTTTCCCAAGCCCAGGCCATCTTTCCTCAACTGTTTGTCCAGAAGTTTAATTGCAGTGGCCTCTACGCTGGTCACACAGCAGCCCAAGAGATCCTATTTTTAACAGCTGGCTTACAATATTTATATACATAGACCATCAAATCTATTTTTAGCATTTTATTATGGAAATTTTCAAATATATACACAAGAAAAGGGCACAGTATTATAATGTACTTTCATTTTCTCATCTCCTAGCCTCAAGATCGTCCCTAACACATGGTTCCTGGTATGTCCCTCCCCCTCCTCAATTCTCACCCTATCTCTACCACTGGAGTCTTCTGAAGCAAACTCTTAACATCATAATGTGTAAACTATAAAGCAGAGTAACTTTTTTCTTCAAATATAAGTCCAATGTGTCACTTTCCATTCAAAATCCTTCTAACTAAGCATGAAATCCAAACTCTGTACTACAGGTCTAAGGCTCTAGGCACTTGAGCACTAGGCTCTTCTTGTCTCCAGTTCCTGGCCTGCTTCCTGTCACAAGCAGCCACACATAGCCCAAAGACCTTCACACATACTCTCCCCCAGCCGGCCTCCCCTCCACTAGACATCCACAAGACTTACTCCTTCACTTTATTCACCCATTCTCAACTGTCACCTCTTCCAAGAACCCTTCCCTGACCCCCTATGTAGGCCACAACAGGGACTCAAATATTTAATAGCTGAACCCATGTGATGAATCAATAATCCTGTGAAGGCAGGTAGACAATAGGGTTGTTCTCATTTTACAGATGAGAAAATAGGCTCAGGATGATTGAGCAAATTGCCCACACACATATAGCTCTTAAATGATAGAACTAGACCTTGAACACAGGTATTCTGACTACAAATTCCATGCTTTGTCCACCCCTCAGCTACTTCTCTGAAATGAAACATTGCTTAAGTTGATGAAATTAAGATACAGCTTATGCTAAATTTATTCATTCATTCTATAAGTATCTATTGAACACTTGATACATGACAGGTACTGTTCTCAGCAATGGGAGGACAAGATTTGTCAGGTAGAATGATAGCCTCCAAAGATTCCACATCCTAATCCCTGGAGCCTATGAATATACTATGGTACATGGCAAAGGGAAATTAAGGTTGCAGATGGAGTTAAGGTTGCTAACCAACTGATCTTCAGATGGGAAGATTATCCTGGATTGTCTGGTTGGGCCCAATGTCAACCCAACGGTCCTTAATAAGTGGAAAAGGGAGGCAAGAGAATCAGAGGGATCTGAAGATGCTGTGCTGCTGGCTTTGAAGATGGAGGAAGGGGCCACTAACTAAGGGAAACAAGCAATCTCTAAAAGAGGTAAAGAAACCAACTCTTCACAGAGCCTGCAGAATGGAACACAGCCCTGCTTGTAGTTTATATTGGCAAAGTAAGACACATTTTGGACTCCTTATCTTCAGAACTGTGAGAGAGGGAATCTACTAAACATATGGTCATCTGTTACAGCAGCTACAGGAAACAAATAGAAAAGGGGAAGAAGACAAGATCCCTGGCCTCAAAAAGTGAATATTTTCTTGGAGTGAAGGAAGATGAAGTCAGACCCTCTTCAAAGGGGATGCTCTAGATATGTGTTTCCAAACAGCAAAGTCTGTGCTCTGAGGACACTACAGCTGTTCCTGTTTGGACATGTTCTTCTCAGGAGCATGCTCTTTTGGTAATTACGTGAAGTCCAGGTGCCTAATTTCCTTGTCAAGAATGAGATGCATAGACTCCATAGGCCCTTTTGTCTACATACTAACCAGATTTAGGAAATTAACTGTATATAAGAAAAACGAAGAAGAGAAGCACAAAGTGCTTCTTAGATCCTTAATAAATGCAACCTTAACCTCCTTCCCAACGCCTGTCTCCAACTCTGCTGCTGTAATCTTTGCCACGGGTCCTCTCACAGTCAGCAGAATGGAACTTGGCCTCAACTGAAATGCACAGGCAGTGCCTCACTTAGGGCAACCCAGACTAAAATACACACCAGTCAAATGTCATGGCAAACTTGTGAAGAATCATCTAAGAGTCACCTTCCCTCCTAGAACCTGCCTGTCTCTGAGGAAGGCACACAAGGAGGAGGAGGAGGAGGGGAAGATGCCTACCAGGGAATAGAGGAAAACAGTGGGGTCTGCTGTGACACAGAGAATGCAGAAGGGGACAGGGGCTGGGTCTACATTCATCCTTGCCTCTAAAGATCAACTCACAGCTGAGATTTTCCTCCCCACTGTTTCTGTCTCCCACTTCCCATTCCCTTTCCTTCACTTCCCACCTCATTGGCCAAGTACAAAAATGTTTCAAGTGTTTCCCAAAGGACTTACTAAATTGATCCTAACATGTGAACATGTCCCTCCTCCTTCTCTCCTGTCTGTGATACTATAACATCCAAGAGTGCAATTCTGCACCTTAGCTCCTAGTTTCCTAAATGACATCAACACCTCCAAACAGTACAACTCCAGGGATATATTCCAGCAAAGGTGCTGCAGCTTTGCCCACACAGCTGCCAGCAGATGCCCCTCCTCAAATATTACTGTCATGCTTTCCTTCCACAGTTTCAGTTGCCAATTTTCAACATCACAGCACCTCCTCAGCTGTACCACTTTAACTGAAGATGGTTCTTGAGGCCTCTTCTAAAAGACAATGATATGGCATAGCCCTATCGATAGCAGTTGATCTCATTTTTAATAGCATACACCCAACTACAAGCTTCTAATATTTCCTTACTGTGGGGGCAGGGGTTGGGGAAATGGAGAGAGGGGATATTTTTCTCATCAAGATCTCAATTTGTACTAGTTAAAGGTGCTATTCTCTTTGGAAGGAGGGTGGGAAGCAAAATCATATATTTTCTCTCTCACTGAAGAGAGGTTCTTAGGAAAATCATTCTCTAGTGGGTTTGTGGAGAAGGTGCCATAGGGTGAAGCATTCCCCTTCAACAGTGGGTTAAGAGCCAGATTCTGAATGTGTGCCATTCGCTGGTGGTATTTGGAGCTGAGCCTGCTATTTCCAGTGGCTGCAGGGCAAATGGAGAAGAAAACAAAGAGCAGCTCATTCTGAGCTTGTAAGAGGCCCCATTCTTCAAGGATTCCTGCAAGCAAAACTTTCTCTGACTTGAGCAACAGCCTATGAATAGTGAACCACTTTCTTAACCATAGACACTAGAGCCCTGAAGAAAGATGAGAGGGAGAGGGAGAGGGGGAGGGAGAAGAGAGAGAGAGTTTCTTTTGATGTTAAAGCCTGACATTGGTCTTCGATATATGACAGCTTTGGTTCTCTTTTCTTTCTCAGGGACCCATTCAGACCCAGTATTTATGCCACAGCTTTGCTCACCTGCATCCTGGCCCTCTGAGCACAGGTTGTCCAATCACCTAACCTTTCCAATTATGGTAGATGGGTAGGTGCTTACAAAATTAAGCCAGTGCAGGCAAACAAGCAGCCTGGTTAAACAGCACACAGTGCTCAGATTTCATGGTTGCACACATAAACTGTCAGCTCCTGGAGAGCATGTGCATGACTCTTCCTTCTTCAAGTGTCCAGGGTTTAAGGATGACCTCTGACAGAAGGAAAAAGTAAAGGTTAAAGAAACCTGGGTGGTGCAATTAGAGATGTTTATTTATTATATTGTGAGTTTTTCTGGAACACTTGAAATATCTCACAGGTGAAAAAAAAGTTTGTGCACTCACTAAGGAAGAGACCATAATAAGCCTTTTGAATCAATGAGTTTCAGAATATTATCTCATTACCTTTAGTAGTATGTATTAAGGTATGTATTGTGTCTGGTCCTGAGTTAGATAACACTGCTGAAAAAAACAATCAGCTTCAAATAGTACTATTTTGAAGATAGACTTCTTTTTTTCAAAAAAAAACATAATTTAGTCAAATATAAATTTCAAGGCTAATAGTGGTTTGACAAATTTCAAGTGATAACTTTGCAAATATAACCTTGTTTGTGGTTCTATGTGAGTTTACTAGAGGGAGCACCTTTAAATTGAGAAGATTTAATACTTTATTCAGAATTTTTCTTTGGGCACCACTTTGAGGTCAAGGCTGAATTTCCAATCTACACATAACCTCCAAAGAAAGGAAAGACAGCATACAACTTGCTTATCAGTTTTAATTTAAATAGGGAGTAAATAACCTCAAATTCATCTAGAATCCCTATCAAAATCTTAGCTGCATTTTTTTTGTAAAAGTTTACAAGCTGATCCTAAAAATCATGTGGAAATATAAAAGACCCAAAATAGCCAAAACAATCTTGAAAAAAAAATTGGAGGACTCACCTCTCAATTTCGAAACTTTTAAAAAGTTACAGTAATCAGGGCAATGTGGTACTGGCATAAGGATAAAATTTTAGATCGAAGGAATAGAACTGAGAGTCCAGAATTAAACTCTCATGCTTGTGGCCAATTCATTTTCAACAAAGGTACAAAGACAACTAATTGGGCAAAGAATATATTTTTAACACATTGTATTGGACAACTTGTTTTGTATGATATTGACATGCAAAGAATGAAGTTGAATCCCTTCCTTACAAGATATACAAAAATTAATAACAAATGCATTATAGAGCTAAAACTACAAAATTCATAAAACATATAAGAGTAAATCTTTGTGATTTTGAGTTAGGCAAAGACAAGTGTTGGCAAGAGTGTGGAAAAACTGGAACCTCAAACATTGCTGGTAGGAATATAAAATGGTGCAGCCACTTTGGAAAATACTTTGGCAGGTTCTCAAAATGCTTAACTTAGTATTACCATATAACCCATTAATTTCACTCCTAGATATGTAACTAAGAGATTTTTTCAAAATATGCATCTATACAAAACTTATACATGAATGTTCATAAAACATCACTATTCATAATAGCCAAAAAGTGGAAACAACCCAAATATCTGTCAACTAGCGAGTGGATAAACAAAATGTTGCACATTCATACAACTGAACACTAATCAGCCATAAAAAGGAAGAGAACACTGACCCATGTCACAACAGAGATGAACCTTGACAACACTATGCTAAGTGAAAAAAGCTAGTCACAAAAAACCACAGACTATAATTCTATTTAAATGTAATGTCCAGATTAGGCAAATCTAGACACTGAAATTAGCATAGGACTAAAGGACTCTATTTTTGAGTCTGTATATGTGTTCTCCAATTTCATCTTTCAAAAGCATAAAATGAGTTTGATTTCAGCAATCAACCTAGTCAACTTCAGATGTATTTGTAGAGTAGTGAAGAGTTTCTATGCTAATAATGGAACCATCAATTCACCTTCATGTAATTTATGACTGTGGTCCATTTAAAATCCATACTTTATAAAAGCATCCATTATGACTCAGGCAGTCTGTTAGGTAAAATAGGCAATAACAGCTATAACACTGACTTCAAACAAATGATACAAAAAAACCCAAAATGATGTTAATATTTTTTCATGTTAGATTCTTAAAACAATGGTGCTCTGATGGATCAAACCAAGAGAATGAAGCCTGACATTCTTCCAAGACACTGACTGTTAAATTGTGTTATCCTATGGATTGTGATTGTGTCCTAAAGCAGAAATAGAGTGATTTGGAAGCACTCATCTAGAAAATGAAGGTTGTATTTCCTATTGTGATAGGAAAAAATTTAATAGCAATAGGGATATACCTGATCCCAATATAGTAGAAAAACAAAGAAGAATGGGAAAAGGAAACTCAATGGAAAAGAATAACGTGTTGATGCATTAGGATATAGGTTTCTCTTGTCTCCCCACACAAACCCTGCTGGATGGAAGATGGGAAGACAGAGCTGTGCAGATCGATTTCTTTCTCTCCTTGGAGACCTCTGAGCTAAGGTTCCTGCATATGTCCTTCTGACCTGCTGCTGCTGCTCTTCCTCACAGCTCAGCATGAAACAAAAACCAGCACAACAACTCATCTGAAGAGGACCGGATGAAAAATCTCAAAAGCCCACACTCTCCCCTTCTCAACAATCTTCTTGGTAGCAAGAAACTAACTGCACAAACCTTATAGATGTTGACCTTTAAATAATCAGATTCAACCATCAATTGAAAATGATTAACTTTTTAAAATGTTTTTTACAGAGGCACCCTAAGGATTACCATTTGCCATTGAAAGAATCAAAGGATACCCATCATATATAGTTGAATGAAAATTAAGACAGCAAGTCAAGAATGAATGCTCTCTTACACAAAGAAAGGAAAGAAGAGGGTAATAATTTTACATTTCTAGTACTCAGAGGGGAAATATAATTTTTCAAGAGTATAAATTGTACAACAAATGTAATATATATAATTCATACTGGGCGGTAGGTAGGACATTAACCATAATGCCATGTATGCTAGGCAGAACTTGGTTCAGTCAGTCCACAAATAAACAAATATTAACTAATTAACACATGCAAAGCACTGTGCTGAGCATTATCCTCCTTGGAGAATACAGATCTACATCTTTATATTGTCAAATCATAAATCCAAAGAGATTTAGTTTGTTTAAAATTATAAAAACTAAGGAGAACAGTAGCACATTTCTACAAAGATAAGGAAGGATAATAAAAAGCACTGGACTCCAACAATTAATGAGACAGAGCAAATAGCAATAGGCACAAGCAACAGTGGGGAATTTATTTTTAGCTCAAACATTAGGCAACATCATTACAAGCACGATTAAGTCCAGCAATAAGCTGCCAAAACAAATGAAAAATTGCCATCAGTGGGGAGATGCAAGACTGCACCATGGGACGCAAGACAAGGACAGCCTGAGGATAACAGGCCTTCGAGGGTTAGAGAGATTGGATGTCAACAAAGGCCATGTAGATAAGGCTCACACTCTCTCCACAAATCTAGATTCTAAAAACAATCACCTGAAATTATCATCCAAAATTCAATTACTCTTCCTTGAAGCAATGCTATGGAGTCATGTCTTATACATATAATACTAATAATTATAACAATATATAACACTAATCATACATATTATACTAATATATATATAATACAGCAATATAGTCAAAGATGTCTATAACCTGTAATTGACAAATTTTAGAAAAAAATTATAGTAATTAGAAATACCATCATATACAAATTTTTCTATTGCTATTTTTGCTTTGAGATGGTAAGTGGGCCAAACTGCAAACCATAATGGTCACTTTAGCGTACCAAATTTCATCAGAAGCCATCAACCTCTTGAATATTATATGAGAATAGGTAGGTAAATATAAAATACTCTGTTTAGATCACGCAGAAATCTCTCCACTAGAGCACTGTATTGTCAAATGAAAACTGGAGGTTATAAAGAATCATGACCTCATTAACATGTGATTATCAACACACAGAATGAGATACCTGAAAATGGTCACCTAATGTCAATAGTGGAAATATCTGGGTAGTGAAATTTTGGATATGTTTACTTTCAATTTCATGGCTTAGAGTGTTTTTTCTATGAGAACTAAACTATAAAGTTCAAGACCCAGACTACTGAATTCAAATATCAGCTTTATACCTTATTGACTATGTGATCTTGAGCAAGTTACTTAACCTCTATGCATCTGTGACCTCCCCTGACCTCAGAGTGCTATGAGAGGACAAGAGTGTTAGTACAGAGAAGGCACCCAGAGCAGTACATGGAACACAGCAGGCCCTCAGGCCACACCAGCCAGGAGTAGAAGCAGCAGTACTGCTAATATTAAGCCAGCTATTTGTAAAACTGACTTATTATGCTCACAAATAGTGGCTGCAAAAGTTACTATTGCATGGCCAAAAGTAAAAAGGGGAACAAGAAAACACCACTGTAAGTTTAAATAACAACCAAAAAAAGAAGAGGTCCCCAAGTAGACATTTTTTCCTTGAATCTGTCCCCTTCATTTCAGGAGTCTGCATGCAAAGCTGGCTAACAAAGTTGAAGGGGTGCTTCAGACAGTAGCTTCATGTATGCAAGTCTGTTCTCTTAATTTAGCAGCAAAAAAGAAGACATTTTAATGAGGTTAGCATTTGTAGGCCATATTTGTCCTAATTTAAAAAAAGAAAGAAATTTTTGAAATGCTTTAATCTATGAATGCTGGAAAGTTAGTTTTAAATGAGGATTTATATGAAATGAAAATATGTAAATATACACTTGATTTGTTAGGAGCTGGTAATGAAAATAATGGGTTATCCTGAACCCTGGATTCTCTACCTTTGAAGGGGAGAGATAATAAACTGAATAGGTAAATGAATTAAATAGTATATTAGAAGGTGGTAAGAGCTAGAGAGGGAGGAAAAAGGAGGAAGCATTAACATTTTAAATGGGGTAGAAAGAGAAGGTGACCTATGGGCTTGGATCTGATGAGGGAAAGTTTAGCGAATTCTAATCCATAATTATTTGCTCTAATGAAAGTTTTAATCAGTCTGACAGCTCTCAGTTAAGACAAGGTATTGGTTATCCCTGTGCTTTCTTTATTCCGACCACTCCTTTCACCTTTGATAATATACACTCTAGTTATTACACAGATTCCCTGTCATAAGCAGGTTGTTGGTATTCATTATTTCACTTCTTTTAATAAATGTCTTTTTTATTTTATTTTAATTGCTGTTCAAGTACAGTTTTCTGCCTCTCACTCCTATCCCAACCCACCCCCAAGCCCTTCCCACTTCCCTCCCATTTCCACCCCCCCCCTACTTTTTGTCCATGTGTCCTTTATACTTGTTCCTGTAAACCCTTCCCCTTTCCCCTGAAATTCCCTCCCCTCTCCCCTCTGGTCACTGTCAGCCTGTTCTCTATTTCAGTGTCTTTGGTTATATTTTTCTTGTTTGTTTGTTTTGTTGTTTAGGTTCCTGTTAAAGGTTAGATCACATGGTATTTGTCTTTCATCACCTGGCTTATTTCACTTTTTAAAATCTAAACACATCAACTTCTTAAATAAATAATCTCCATAAATATTTTCAGCAAATAAAAGAATTAAGAATAAGAAAGAAGTCATCCTTGAACAGACACTTCTCCAGGGAGGCCATACAGAGGGCCCAGAGACATATGAAAAGATGCTCAGTATCACTAGCCATCAGAGAGATGCAAATTAAAGCCACAATGAGATACCACTTCACACCAGTCAGAATGGCCATCATAAACAAATCAACAAACAGGTGTTGGAAAGGTTGTGGAGAAAAGGGAACCATAGGGCACTGCTGGTGGGAACGCAGACTGGTGCAGCCACTATGGAGAACAGTATGGAATTTCCTCAGAAAACTAAAAATGGAACTGTCTTCTGACCCAGCAAGTCCACTGCTCAGATTAAATCCTAAGAACACTGAAACACCAATCCAAAAGAAGCTATGCACCCCAATGTTCATAGCAGCACAATTTACAATAGCCAAGTGCTGGAAGCAACCTAAGTGCCCATCAGTACATGAGTGAATCAAAAATCTATGGTACATTTACACAATGGAATACTACACAGCAGAGAGAAAGAAAGAGCTCCTACCCTTTGCAACAGCATGAATGGAAGTAGAGAGCATTATGCTAAGTGAAATAAGCCAGGCAGTTAGGGACAAATACCATATGATCTCACCTTTAACTGGAACATAATCAACAAAAGAAAAAAGCAAACAAAATATAACCAGAGACACTGAAATTAAGAACAATCTGACATTAACCAAAGGGGAAGGGGATGGGGATAGTGGGAAGAAGGGTTTTCAGGAACAACTATAAAGGACACATGGACAAAACCAAGGGGAAGGATGGAAACAAGAGAGGGAGGTGGGTTTGGCTGGGGTAGGGGGAAAATGCAGACAACTGTAACTGAATAACAATAATTTAAAAAGAAAGAAAGAAAGAAGTCATCTACTGTTTCCGGCAGCCCAAAATCCATTCCCCTATTTTTTAGTAAGAGAACCTAGATTTTCTTTGGGGAACCAAGCCTACCTGACTTTCAACTATTGTGATTCAGGTGGAGCTGACAACTCTAGGGTAAGTGTTTTACTTGGCACAACCAGTAGGAGTGCCAAATTCCCCAAACTCTGTACAGCATCAAGTTCAAGAGTGAGTTCCTGACCAAAATTACCATAGGGAACCCTCAGGTGCCAAGATACAGGGTGTGACTTGGGGGAAAAAGTGCTTTCCTTCATTAGCTTGCTAAAGTAGCAGGATTCAAGCCTACAGTTGCTTATAAGGACATCATTGCCACCCTTGGTGAAGGGAAAGAGAGGGTCTGCCTAATGAAGCCAAATGGAGGTAAGCAAGCAAAGAAAAGGAATAGAGTTGGGTATCTTTGACAATGTGTTTGGAGGACTTGAACTCAGCCCTGCCTTACATGTGCACCCTCTTACATTTTTCTCATTGCTAAAGGGTACATTTCTTGCCTTGGCTGGTGTGTGTCAGTTGGTTGGGCACTGTCCCACAAAGCAAAAGGTCTTGGTTTGATTCCTGGTCAGGGCACATGCCTGGGTTGCTGGCCAAACCCAGGTTGGGGTGCATGCAAGAGGCAACCAATCAGTGTTTCCCTCACACATCAATGTTTCTCCCCCTATCTTTCTTCCCCCTTTACCCTTTCTCTAAAAATAAAATATTTTAAGAGTACATTTCCTTTTTTTGCTTAAATCATTTCAAGGTGGGTTTCTATCATTTGTATCACTAGAGTCTTGACAAAAACAAAGAAACCTGTAGAAAGCGATTTCAGTATTCTCCTTAGAAAGCCAACAACAACATATCCTTACCCGTTCTTGACCAGCAGTATCCCAGATAAGGAACTTATGAAGTTCATTTCCACAAGGCACAGTTTTGGTCATAAAAGATGCCCTGAAAAACAGAATAAACATCTCCACATTACCAATTATTCCCTACAATCTTTACAAAGACTTCTGTTTCAAACAAGTTAATATTATGCCTCAGCAGGACACCAAAACCTCCCAGCATTGTCCTTGTCCTTGGGGGTCCACTAGGAGGAAGAAAAAAGGGCTGTTAGAGTTCTGTCACCCAAAAGAAAATATTCTGCATTTTCTGTTAGTCCAACTGGAGGTTTAGAAGGGGAAAAAGGCAAAGAATATATTCAAAACACTTTTCAAAAACATTTGTCTTCAATTATTCTAAGATAATATGCCGAAGATCAGGAAATAAAACAAAACCATAGATTTAAACACTTATTATTATGACAATTAAGAGTGAAAAGAACAGCTGGTATTTGGGCATTTTGGGCAGTTTGGGCTCTGCAATGGCACAAAGAGAAAATTGCCTTACATTTTTACCTATGCTATGAATCCAACACTAGCAGCAATGAAAATACTACCTAATTCTCATCCCACTTGCATAAATGAAGGGATAAAGATTGATAGCTTAACAAAATTATGCTTTCTCAGCAAAAAAAAAGGATGAATTTGAAATTCTTAGTAGATAATGAAACACTTGACATTTAATTTTGTGCATATTTCCTCTTAGGCTTTTTCTTTGTGCTCATGAAAGATGTAAAAATCTAATACAAGAAATGTTTAATACCTTTGACTTTTTGTGTGTGTAAGATAAAGCTTCCTATTGATTAAAAAATAGTAAGCATCCCCAATAGCGGGATAACCAGAAATGAGAAACCTCCTGATGTGATGGAATAAGAAGTACATACATCTCCTATGCTGCATTCTGGCCAAAAACTGTTAATCTGAATTTAACATGAGGAAACAATGGGCAAATCTAGAATATAGAACATTCTATCAGGCAACTGGCCTGAATGCTTCAAATAAGTCAATGTCATGAAAAGCAAGCAAACAAAAGGAAGGGAGCTTGTTCTAGAATCTAGATTAAGGGGCAAAAAGCAACAAAACAACCAAATGTACTCACTATATGGACCTTGCCTGGATCCTGAATTAGGAGGAAAACAGCTTTAAAAGACATTTCGAGGACAATTGGAGAAATTTAAATTTAGACTATAAGCCATATATTATCTTTGAATTAAAATTAATTTCCTAGGTATAAGTAATGTTCTGATTCTTAGGTAAGAGTATGTTCTTATTCTTAGGAGATGCATACTAGAATTTTTAGGGGTAAAGTGTTGGGATGTGTTCCTTCAATTTCATATGGCCCAGCCAGTCCACTCAGGCCAGCACAGAGTCCAGCACTATACCCACTCAGCATTCACCCCAGTAATATTTCCTCAACTTCTACTTTACCCTAAGACAAACTACAGAAGTCCCAAAGAGAAAGGTATATATCCCTGCAATTCTTGCACTATTCCCACAACATACATACACACACCAAAGTTAATAGAGGGTTCTAATTATCAATGTATGATTGCACTAAATGGATATTCTAAGTACTTTTCTTAATGTGATATGACTAAATATTAGCAAAGCCACATCTGTCCCATGACATTTCATTTCTTTAAAAGTACTCAAAATATATATCCCAGACCACTGATAAGAGCAAATACATTCCAAAAATGGAAATGGAAATGGAAAAAGTGCTCAAAATATACATCCCAGACTACTGATAAGAGTAACTATATTCCAAAACTGGAAATGGAATTATTTCTTATTATTTTATTTTCATTATAAAAGCAATATATGTATAATATTTCACAAAAGGGGAATTCAAAAAATGAAAAGAAGAAAATAAAGATCAGTTGTCCACTTAATCACCTAGCCATAATCATTATAATCATTACCAATAAGTTGGTATACATCCTTCCAAATTATTTTTTACAACTTTTACCCCCAACATTGATCATTCACTACATAAATTTTGTTTCTCATCTATTTTATATATCATGGACATCTTCCCATTTCTATAAATATAGATGAACATCATTATCTAAAATGACTATTACACACCATGTTATAAATTTATTCATTTACCCAACTGATAGACATTAGTCACCTGTTTTCATTATTATGAAAATAATTAAATGAATATCATTGTACCTAAATCTGTGGGTCTTTGTACAACAATTTCTTTGGAGTTAATTCTTAGAAGCAGACGTCTTCTACTTTGCTACAGTCACCAAACTATGGATTGTACCAACCTGCAAATCCATGGCAGTGTATGAGACCACCCTCTCCACAATTAATACAAATCCTTCAAATCTTTTCCAATATGACAGGTAGAAAATATATCTTCAGTCTTATTTTTGTTGTGTTTATTAAAAGCCTGAAAATCATTTTAGTGTTTATTGTTCCTTGTATTTTTCTTTTGTATAATCTTCATGACATCGGCATGCTTTTCAGTTGGGGTGTTCATTCCTTTCTTATGCACTTTTTTAGTATTTTATACTAAACTGTTGTAATAGCATACTTTAAAAAAATTGGGGGGGAGATTCAAGATGGTGGCAGAGTAGGTGGAAGTTACACTCACCTCCTCCAAGTACCAAACCGGAATTATCACTAAAATATAGAGCAATCAACGTGAATAACCAACTGAAGACTAGCTGAAGAGATGTCTTATAATTAAGGATTTACAGAAGAAGCCACACCAAGACTAGCAGGAATGGCAAGGATGTGAAAACAGCCAGCTCTGCTCCAATGGGCAGTAGCAGAGATTATGGAGGGACATGTCAGCTACAAAGGTTCCTCCTGACAAGTGTGAGGTCTCAGTCTCAAGCTGGGCTCCCCAGGCCAGAGCACCAGAGCCAGGAAAAGGTGCCCATGTAACACTTAGCTGTGAAAATCAGTGGGGATTCTCTCCACCAGGGAGAAAAGGGGGTCTGCTAGAGATGCAGGCACCCTCTTACAGGGCCAATGCACAAAATCTCATTTGTAGCCATCCACCCAGCAGAGGGAAGGCAAAGCAGACTAGAGTCATGCAAGGAGAAACTGGTGTTTGTGGCTTTGGAAAGACAGTTGACTGGGACTCCTGTGCTGACTCATTCTCTCATGACTCAGATACCATTTTTCTTACGTGGAGAACTAACCTCCACATGGCATCAGCCTAGAGGAAAGGAATAGCCCCACCTTCTAAACTCCCTGTCACCCTCACTCTGTGGAGCTCACAGCCAGCTGAGGAGTCAGATGCCTGAACTAGGGTGTTAAAGGTCTCAGCAGACTCAGGGGGTGTCAGTGACTAAGTTGTATGGCTTTGGGGTAAGGGCCATTACCCCCACTTTCCCATGAACCTGACTGACATCTCCTACTCACAGGCAATTCACTAGCACCACCTTCTGGGTTCCCAGAGGCACCCCTACCCTCTACTCTGGGTGGCTCTGCCATGCCGCAATCTGGGTAGAATACAGGACAGAGTTTTGTGGCTCTGAAATGGGGCCACACTTCCCACCTTCCCCCAATCCTGACTGGCACTCCCTCCTCTCCCAGTTCCCAGTGGCCTCACCCTGTTGATATTAGGCTCCTGGCAGACTTTGGGACAGACTAAGTTGTATGGCCCCAGGACAAGAGAAATTTTCCTTCACATGTCCGACCAAGTGCAGAGCCTTCTCTTCACACAGCCAAATCTTGGTCTGGTAGGGCCTGATAAACTCTGCTGGTCTCATCCTGATGACTCCCTGAGTCTCCGCCCTACCACACGAGGTATGCAAGCACCCAGTGGGTGGCAGCTAGACTTGTTATCCCCTAGGATATTTGCTGAGTGATCTCAGACCCAGCTTTGGAGACCACACTCCCCTACCTGGTGACTCACTGAAAACCTATCTCATGCAACTCAAGTACAGCCAGAGGCTCCATCAGTGACTGAACCTAACAAGTATTCAGATAATGGACCCAGGCAGAGGCAGATATCAGGGTTCCATGGGAATTTTGCTGAACTGCTCCAGGGCCTGGTGCTAGTAAAAGCCAGCTTTGGTGCACAACTTGATCCTTCTGGCACACAACCAGGTCCAGCAGAGGCAGCCACAAGCTGTAAATCATTTTGTACCTCCAAACAGGTTGTCCAGGGCCAATCATAGGCAGCATCTGATATTGGTCTGCACCAGAGTCCCTCCCAAGAGGCCCTAGAGCCAACACACCCAACAACCAGCTTCAGAAAATATCAGAGCACCCTGGCTGGTGTGGCTTAGTGGACTGAGTGCTGGACTGAACCAAGAGATCACTGGTTCAATTCCCAGTCAGGGCACATGCCTGAGTTGCAGGCCAGGTCCCAGGTTGGGTGCGTGCAAGAGGCAACTGATGGATATATCTCTTGTGCATTTGTGTTTATCTCCTTTTCTTTCTCCCTCTCTCCCCATCTCTCTCTAAAAATAAATAAATAAATCTTTAAAAGAAAAAGAAAAAATTCATCAGAGCAAGATCCATTTAGCTTCACAAATGACAGATCCAAAGGAAGATCTCAGCAGAAACCACATACCCTGCTGATGCCTCAGAATTTGCCATTCTGCTCTCATATATTGTTATCAGGGTTGATTCTCATAGTCAGCCAGCCTGAGGGTCTACCAAACATAAACAGACCAATAGCAATCAAGATTCACTTAAAACAGGAGGGCCCACATAACTCACACAGGATCGTTCCAGGGGCACTGAGCCCAGGTAATCAAGGAGAATGCAGCAGTGTGCAGCAGTGTGCAGCAACGGGTCCCACAGGACACCCTACCAAGTCTGGGAGTCATAGCAGATCTATATAATACATAGAAACACAAAGAGGAAGCCAAAATGGGGAAACAAAGAAATAGGGCCAAAATGAAACAAATCTCCAGTAAAAGAGCTAAATGATATAGGGGCAAACAATTTACCAGATATAGAGTTTTTAAAACAATGGTTATAGCCCTGACCAGTGTGGCTCAGTAAGTCAGGCATCATCCCACAAAGTGTAAGGTCACAAGTTCAATTTCCAGTCAAGGCATATGCCCTGGTTGCAGGTTTAGTCCCAGGTCAGGGTGCATTCAAGAAGCAACCAATTGGTGTTTCTCTCTCACATTCATGTATTTCTCCCTCTATTTCTCCCTTCATTTCCCTCTCTCTAAAAATAAACAAATAAAATCTTATTAAAAAATAGTTATATAAAAATGTTCAAGGATTTTAGTGAGAACTACAAGGAACTTAGGGAAAACTACAAGAAACTTAGTGAGATGTACAATAATATGAAAAGGGACATAGAAACCATAAAAAGAACCAGTTAGAAATGACAAATACAATATCTGAAAAAAGAATACAGTAGAAGGAATAATCAGTAGGTTTGATGAAGCAGAGGATTGAATCAGCAATTTGGAAGACAAGGTAGCAGAATACATCCAATCAGATCAGGAAAATGAAAAAGAATTTTTAAAAGTGAGGATAGTTTAAAGTTCCTTTGGGACAACATGAAGCAAACTTTAACATCTGGATCACAGGGGTACCAAATGAGGAGAGAGTGAACAAGGGATCAAGAACCTATTTGAAGAAATAACAACTGAAAACTGCCATTACCTGATGAATGAAAATGACTTACAACATCAGAAAATGCAGGGTCTAAAACATAATGAACACAAAGAGGTCCATACCAAGACACATCATAATTAAAATGGCAAAGGTTAAAGATAAAAAGAGAATCTCAAAAGCATCATGAGAAAGTCAGTTACCTACAAAGGAGCTCCCGTAAGACTGTCAACTGATTTATCAACAGATACATTTCAGACCAGAAAGGGTTAGCATGAAATACTCAGTGATAAAAAGCAAGGTAGTACAACCAAGACTACTTAACCCAGCAAGGCAATGATTTAAAAACTGAAGAAGAAATAAAGAGTTTCCCAGACAAGGAAAAGCTAAAGGAGTTAATTACCAACAAACCAGTATTACAAAAAAATGTTAAAGGTTCTTCTTTAAGAAGAAGAATAAATAAAAACAAAAAAAACATAGTTATAAAGAATAAAATGGCAATAAATATGTACCTATAAATAATCAATTTAAATGTAAACGGCTTTGAACCTGCCAAGATGGAGGATAGGTAGATACTCTTTGCTTCCTTGCACAGCCAAGAGAAGGCTAACAATCAATTTTAAAAAAAGCAAAAAACAGAACTGCCAGAAAATCAAACTGTATGGAAGTCCGACAAAAAAGGAGTTAAATAAGAAACCTTCATCCAGATTGGTAGGAGCGGAGGAGACGGTAAACTGGTGGAGATAGGGTGCAAGACAAGGCAGTGGCTGGTGGTTGAGGCGGTCCCACATTTATGTGCAGATAAGCCAGGAAGAACAACTGGGGAGCAAGACAAACCGCACAACCCAGGGCTCAAGCGGGAACCTAAAGCCTCAAAGCCTCTGACTGTAGAAACCTATGGGGGTTGCAGCAGTGGAAGAAACACCCAGTCACACAAGAGAGACTGTTGGAGAGGCCCACAAGGTCCTAGAATGTACATAAGCCTACCCACACAGGAATCAGCACCTGAAAGAGCATAATCCACTTGTGGGAAGTGAGGGAAGTGATAAAAACTGTGGTGAGAGAAAAGTAAGCTAGCACTCGGCATTGTTCCCTCTCTGACCCTTCCTGCACAGACAGAGCCAGAACAGAGCAACATGGGTTGCCCCACCCTGGCAAATACCTAAGGCTCCACACCTTACAACATAGCAGGTGCACCAAGACGAAGAGATATGGCCCAAATACTCCAGAAAAAGAACTAAGCAACAAGGAGATACACAACCTATCAGATGCAGAGTTCAAAACACTGGTAATCAGGACACTCACAGAAATGGTTGAGTAGTATGGTCACAAAACAAGGGAAAAAATGAAGGAAGGCTATACCAAGTGAAATAAAGGAAAATATACAGCGAACCAACAGTGAAGGGAAGGAAACCGGGACTCAAATCAATGATTTGGAATGAAAGGAAGAAATAAACATCCAATTAGAACAGAATGAAGAAATAAGAATTCAAAAAAATGAGGAGAGGCAGAGGAACCTCTGGGACAATTTTGAACATTCCAATATCTGAATTATAGGGGTGCCAGAAGGAGAAGAGGAACAGCAAGAATTTGAAAACTTTCCCAATCTGGCAAAGGAAATAGACTTCCAGAAAGTCCAGGAAGCTCAGAGAATCCCAAAGAAGTTGGACTCAACAAGAAACACACCAAGGCACATCATAATTAAATTACCAAAGATTATAGATAAGGAGAGAATCTTAAAAGCAGCAAGAGAAAAGGAGACAGTTACCTATGAAAGAGTTCCCACAAGACTGTCAGCTGATTTCTCAAAAGAAACCTTACAGGCAAGAAGGGGCTGGAAAGAAGTATTCCAAGTCATGAAAGGCAAGGACCTACATCCAAGATCATTCTATCCAGCAAAGCTATCATTGAGAAAGGGAAAGCAGATAATGTGTTTCCCAGAGAAGGTCAAGTTAAAGGAGTTCATCATCACCTAGCCCTTATTATATGAAATGTTAAAGGCACTTATCTAAGAAAAAGGAGAAGATCAAAACTATGACTAGTAAAATGACAATAAACTCACAACTATCAACAACTGAACCTAAAAAAACAAAAACAAAAAGTCCCCGTTTGTAAGTTCTTACAGGGGAACTCTTATGCGCTGTTGGCGGGAATGCAAATTGGTGCAGCCATTGTGGAAACCAGTATGGAGGTACCTCAAAAAATTTAAAACGAAACTGCTTTATGTCCCAGTCATCCCACTTCTGAGAATATATCTGAAGAAACCCAAAACACTAATTTGAAAGAATATATGCACCCTTATGTACATTGCAGTATTATTTACAATAGCCAAGATTTGGAAGCAGCCTGAGGGCCCATCAGTAGATGGATAAAAGTCTGTGGTACATTTCACAATAGAATACTACTTGGCTATAAAAAGGAAGGAAATCTTACTTTTTGCAGCAGCATGGATGGACCTGGAGAGCATTATGCTAAGTGGAATAAGCCAGTCAGAGGAAGAAAAACATCATATGATTTCACTTATATGTGGAATCTAATGAACAAAATAAACTAACAAACAAAGAGAAACAGACTCATAGATACAAAGAATGGACTGACAAAGCGTCAGAGGAGAAGGGATAGGGGGTCAGGGTGAAAAAGGTGAAGGGATTAAGCAAAAAAATAACACAAAAAACCATAGATACACAACAGTATGGTGATTACCAGGGGAAAAGGTGGCGGGAGTTAGAAAAAGGTAAAGGGGGGATAAGCGGTGATAAAAGGATACTTGATTTGAGGTGGTGATCATACAATATAATACACAAATGATGTAATGTAGAACTGTATCATTTAAACCTATATGATTTTATTAACCAATGTCTCCCCTCAGTAAATTCAGTTAAATATATATATGTATATATATATACATTTGCAGTTTAATATTTGCCCTTTAACTTTGCTTATGGAATTTTTTCCATAAATACCTTTTAAACATTTATATAGGCAGCTGTATCAATATTTTTGTTTTTGTGTTTTTATTTTTCTTTTTACTTTGATGTAAGGCAAATTTTCATTCATACCTCAGTCTATTCTAGGCCAGTCATCCCCAACCTTTTGGGCACCAGGGACTGGTTTTGTGGAAGACAATTTTCCCATAGATGGGGGTCAGGGGAAGAGTGGAGCTCAGGCAGTACTGCAAACAAAGCTTGGCTGGCTTGCTCTCCAGCTGCTCACCTCCCACTATGCAGCCTGGTCCTAACAGGCCACAGACCAGTACCAGCCCACGGCCCAGGTGTTGGGGACCCCTGTTCTAGGCAACAGAATAAATGATACATCAATCCTACCATTTTTAATTTCTCAGACTTTAAAAGAAAAGTTCTCAGAAAACCAAGTTCGTATCTTTAAAATCTTAGAATCATAGACTTTTAGAGCTGGAAAAACATGAAATATCCAGGCCAACCACTTCACTTTACAGATATATAGCAGTGGGGACTTTTGAGACCCAAATGACTAAACTGACCCTGGTCAAAGAAGAACTCAAAGGCAGAGTCAGGAAAGCATGCAGAGTCCCTCACTGCCAGTCTGTGTGGAATGAACACTTAGAGAGTCCCTCAGTTTCCTCATATGTGAAATAGATCTAATATCTACTCTACACGACCAGAAGGCTGCGGTAGAATCAAATGAGGAAATGAAATCTGTGAAATTTCCTTTTGGTAACAGTAAGGCTGTGAGGAACAGCTTTAGTAATAGTAATAATGCATAGCATTTATACTTGTACGTATATACCCATATACAAGTACATACATGCATATGTACACACATATACACGTATGTACCATTCTCTATTCCAGATTTCTTGCCACTAGGAGAAAGACTATCAATATTTGGAATGAAGATTGGTCATTAATCTTTTGGTTGTTTGGGAGTTTTTTCAGCCTCTTTGCTAGCTTTCAATCTTAAGAAGCCCAAGTCTTTTCTTCTCTATAGATTTCCTTCCAGAGTGGTAGTGGAGGAGCATCGGCAATGCTGAACTGACTTCATTACCAGTGGGAACGAAAATCTGGCAGAGAAGTAACCCAATTTCCTTGTGAAAGTTAAAATAGAAAGGGAAATACACACACATATATATGTTCAAGATGTCAACACAATCTGCTTCAATAGCAGAGCCAAGATTTTTCAGGGTGAGTCACAGGAGATGATAAGAATTAACTCTTCAATACTAAGACAATAACATTTTACAACCTGTGGCCTGTTCCCTATGATAAGGTGATCTCAGTGGGAAGAACAAGAGTGGACTTTAAACGTGGACTAACTTGGTTTGAGTCACAGGTTTATTGTTCACCTAAACAAATCACCTAGCTGTTCTGCCACGTGGGGCCAGCAGGGTTACTGAGAAAAAGCTTTTGCACCAGGGACATGAACTGAAATGTCTATGGGACCAAACAGGACATGTAAACAAGCAGAGTGGACTTGGCATAAAAGTAATACTGATAAAAATAATTGTAGTAGTAGTAACAATAATGGCAGTGGGGAAGACATGGAACAGAGAGGACTCGTCCACCCACAGGGAGTGCCTATGTCTCAGGTGCACCCAGCTTCCGCCATGTAAGCATGTGCTCTACACCTACTGATTTTGTAAGGGAAGCCAGAAATGCAGGTTTATTATATAAAAATCTTCTGATTCTTCATTATTGGCTTAAAATTTCTGAAGCAGGCTAAATAAAAACACTTCTATAAGCCAGACTGCCAGCCCACCAAATCTACTAGCTGAGATATGAACACAATCTTTTCTAAAAGTACTCCATTTATGCTATCTTCCAAGAAATCTGTTTGTTCCTGCTAGATTTATTTTTCTGAAATTGTGGTTTGGAAACATTTTCTCCAAATCTCAGAAGACAGGAAAATTTTTGAGCAATTTTAAAATTGGGAAAATAAACTATGTCAGGAAAAAACAACAGATAAGAATGGTAGAGCTGAGCTTAATCTTGACTCCAGAAAAAAGTGAGGAATGATGTAGGCAGAAAGCATAATGGCGCATAATTTAATGTTACAATTGTGTTTATGAAGAAATTTTCAGGTGTAAGAAATGTTTAAGTTAAAGTTTCCAAGAAAAAATTCAAAATCATGTATGCAAAAAAATTCTAAATCATACCTAAAGCTAGTGAGTATATAGAAAAATAAGGACAACCTTTCTGACAATTTGGCAATATCTATCAAAAACTTCAACTATGTTCTTATTCTTTGACTAAATCACCCCATTACTATCAATTTAATTCAATGAAATAAAAAGAGGTGCATGCAAGCATTTATGCCCATGGATATATATCATAACACTATTTATAATATTTTTAAATATTTTAAACTACCTAAATGCCTTAAATGAAAAATAGAGCCATTAAAAATCATTGTTTTTAAAAACACTTAATGGCATAGAATTTATAATATAATGTTGAATGAAAAATATGTTTCATATATATATAGGAAAAAGACTGGAAGAAAATATACTAAATTTATACTTATATGTAACAGTTACATTTAACACTTTTATATGTTTACCATATTTGTAATAGGAGCATTCATTGTCTTTTTATTTAAAAAATCATTAAAAAGGAATTGAGGTGTATTATTTTTTAAAAATTTAAGTTTAAAAAGTAGACAATGAAAGTCCCTCTTCTAGAAACACACTTCAGAATTAATCACTCTTACGGGTTTTACCTTTTTTATCAAGAAACACAAAGTGGTAAATCAAGGAGAAAAAACGTGCATCACAGAGAAGAGCGAAGAGAATTTCTTCGATAAAACTGTCCCCAATCTACAGAAGTGCCTATGTTGGAAGACATTTCTTCATTGGTCTCTTGCAAGCAGAGGCAGTGTCTTTTTCCCAGACTGTGTATTCAAGGATGTCTCTATAGAAAATAGTCTTGGAAGGGAGAGGGAATGTCTTACTCTGGAGCAAAGCACAGACATGCCTACTGTCTATTATAAATGATTTGGGTTCCTTTCAAACCCAGAAACTCCTAACTTAGAGTTTCTTTTCTGTTACACAAGCTACTGCATGGAAGGCATCACTTGACCCTGTTCACATCACCCTATGGGAAATTGGTGCTTAGGGAAGCAATGTAAAATAATACTCTAGCTACTGCTATTTCCCTTGTCTCTGATCCTGGAGACCTGTGTCTTCTACCAGTGTTTCAAGGAAAGTTAACTTGTTGGCCTACAGACCCTTCATTCAGTTCCTGACACATATTTTTGTGAACATGTTTCTTTAAACCACTTTTTAACCATAAAATGTGTTGGTTTTTCTTACTTCCACCACTCCAACCACTGGCCTATCAACCAACTATTCTTGAGCATCTGCTTATGCTGTCATGAATTTTCTCTTACAACCAATAAAGACAACTGCTTGTCACCAATTCTACAGAATTCCTAAAATACATACATGCACTGTTCCTCTTCTGAGGGATATGAAACCTTACTCTCTTCAAGGATCATGCTATCTTTAGGGAGAAAAATAAGTGAGGCCAAGCTCTAACATAGTGAAAAATCAAGCACCTAGAAAACGTATAGCAAAAGCACATCTGGCAAAAGAATCCATAGTAAAAGGGAAAATGGAATAAAAAAGTACCTACACTCCAAGGTCAGAGTCCCAGAAGTGAAAAATCCACCCCTATCTCCCCAAGCATTACAATGGAAATGCTGACATTCAATTAGCTCAGAAAAGGAAAATCAATCTCTCCCATAGACTGCACAGATAGCTCTGCCATGTGAGTGGACAGCATTTCCAGGTTTACTGGCAGATAAGTTACAGCAGAGCCTTTGGGGATTTGTCCTGGGTCTCATCTTCCATCTGGAAAGAAAGCTGGTGTGATTTTGAGAATAATGCTCTTTGAGATTAAGGAAATGACCTTAGGCTGCAGCATAACAATAGTTAGCTAGGAAAAATCATTGACAAGGACAGGAAGCCCAGACATACAACTTAAAACTGACTGAATTTCTGTCTAAGTCTTTATCATTGGAATTAATTCTCACTGGCTAGGATGAAACCACTTGAAGGCCCAAGCACAAAGTCACCTCTCTGAGCTCTTTGAAAGAAAAAAATGTGGAAGAGAAGAACACACGGACACTTACCCAATGGTCGGGCTAATGTTGTGGTCAAAGTGATCCTGGACAAATCGACATACAATGCTTGATTTCCCAACCCCAGTGTCCTGAAAAAGAATGAGAACAGAACCATAAGACGAAGAGTACCAATTATGACCTAGTATAAACACAGAAACAGAGGACAGGAGAAGTAATTTATGGTTAATAGTTGGGGGGTGATACATTGTCTTCTATTTCTTACCAGTACTTTCTACAATGAAATTGTATTCTTTCATAGAAAGAAAAGTATGGTAAAAATAAGTATTAGAAATATGTTCCACAATAATAAACTAGAACAAGTATGTCCACAGTACATGTATTTCCAGAAATTTGGAAATTTTTAGAGTAGTCTAAAGAAGTATAGCAACACTGTTTTGGTAGAGATAAAATTGATTTTGTTCAAAACCTTAGCACTCAAAAAATGTGTAATCTATTTTTCTAGGTATCACCTTGTAAGACCCATGAATTCTAACTTCTCTATTTCTAACATTTTCTCTTTAGAATCTGATGTCTGCATAATAATCTCATTTTGCTTAATTATATGAAGGTCTCATCTCAGCTCTTTCTCTGTCAAATAATTCTTTAAAGCTAATTAGGATAAAGGTCCAGTTACACATTGGAAATCAAACACATGTGTTTCTATCCACTCCCTTCCAAAACCCTTGCAAAATGGTTTAAGGAATAAAATATGCAAATATACAAGGTCAAAGAGAAGAGATAACACCAGACAAATGATGCCAACCAAAAGAACTTGTCCAAATGGTCACTGAGAAAGAAGAGCTGGAGCCTTAAGTGCCTGCAGGGAGGAAAGCCAATGAGAAGCAAGTCAGTTTGTGTCACAGCATCCTGAACACATCAAGAACTGAAAGAGCAGGCTGAAATCAGGGTTAGTGAAAGGTTCATACAAACATATCCCTAGTGTTCCAGGCCACATAACCAGGGGACAGACCCTCCTAAACTCCAGAAGATGGGAAGTTGACTCTCCAGGAAACCTGCACCAGATAGGGGTTGGGCTTGGGAACTTCACATACAGTTTGGGGAGCACCCAATGCTATTCCCCTGCCCTGTGCAAGCCCAGACAGAAGAGGCAAGGATTCACACCTGGGCCAGAGGAAAAGCTCTGCAGATCCTGATCCTTGGAGTCTCCCAACTAAAGGCCATGTGTGCGCCAGTCAACAAGCTTCTGTGCAAACAGAATGTTTGGTACACATTTTAATGTTGTAAAAAGCAACAGCTAAGAAATACCACACATTTATACCCACAATAAAAAAGCAGGACACTCATTTAGAAAGTAAGACTGAACTTACTCTCAGAAATTAAAGACATAATGGTAGAAATGGAAATTTCAAAGGAAGAGTTGCAAAATAAAGTTGGGAGATTGTCCAAAAAGGAGAATAAAGGAGAATAAAACAGTTGGCAATAACTTCTCTTCTGAGAAGGGTGGCAAGGCCAGAGGATGCAACATTTGCAGACTATCAGTATAGAAGTCCTTGCCAGAATGTGTTTATCTGAAAGGATCATGGAGATATTTTGAGATACATAAGTTAAAGGGAAATGAGACATGTTTAGCCCAAAAAGAAAAAAATGGTCATACAGCTTTCTTATACTAAAGGTATAACTTTTATAGCCTAAATATCAAGGAGAAAATGTTGAAACTAAGAGAAATGTGTTTTTCTTTAGACAGTGAAATATGAAATGAGATTTGAAATGCCAATTGACAAACTGAATTATTTTTACTTCTTGCTCCTATGTTTTGGGGAAAATTTCAGCAAACCTGGCAGGTAAAGGGCATTCGCTGGTAATGTTCATCAGAAAATCATTCTCCAGAAGGTCTCCCATGCCAATGAGAGAGGCCTTTACGGGCTCTGAGCCATAACAAAACAACTGCACCAAAAGCTGTTTACCTGAAGAGTGCAGATCGATGTGCAGAGTTCAGAAAGGAGATGACAGAATTAAAACTTCAGCTCCTCAGATTCCAAATCAATGTTGCTATTTCTGAGCTGCACCCTCAATATGGATTCTGGCTAATGCTCCCCACAGTCCCCCAAACCACAATACAGTTCCTTTCACCTCAGTTGCTTTTTTTTTAAGATTTTATTTATTTATTTTTAGAGAGGGAAGGGAGAGAGAGAGAGAGAAACATCAATGTGTGGTTGCTGGGGGTCATGGCCCACAACCCAAGCATGTACCCTGACTGGGAATCGAACCTGCGACACTTTGGTTCGCAGCCCGCACTCAATCCACTGAGCTATGCCATCCAGGGCTCACCTCAGTTGCTTTTAAAACTCCCCGTGGATGAGCAGATCCTGACCTTCCTTTGGTCCACACAACCCCAAGGAACTAGAACTGTGCTGCCCTGCTTTTGAAGACAAAACAAACAAACAAACAAACAAACAAACAAACCTGCTCTTTTATCAAGTGAAACATTTTCTGCAAACTGTCGCATTGGCAAGGTGGGGACCTCTCCCCAACACAGACCACACTAATTATTTTTATGTTTCCACACTCATGGGTGCAACCCCACCCCAACACAGACAGCTTTCAAATTTATTATCCCACAAAAAATGCTAAATGATTAAATCTTTGGCCTCTGCACCCACTGAAGCCATTCCCACAATGATTTCATTAGTGGGAAGACAGATTAATGCGAGGGTCTCTCTTGTTTCTCTCCAAACCTCTCAGTCATAGTTTAGGAATTCTCTTTCTCAGGGCTCTTCTGTGCAACCATTCCTCACTGGTCCAGCAAGCAATCACCAAGTGCTGCCTTCCACATGCCAACAGTAGGTGAGTCCTGACCAACGGGAGATAACACGACCCCTCCCCTGGCTTCCTACTCTCACATCCCAGGGTTCTGAGACATAATAAAACAACACCACCAAAAGCCATTTATCTGCAATGTGCAGACTGATGTGCAGAGTTCAGAGAGCTCCACAACCACGAAAGGTGTGTTAACAGAGGTAAGTATCTGCACACAGTGGTAACAGGGTTGCTCTGCCTATGGCTGGCTAATCCACCACCCAGAGCTCAGGAGACAAATCCTTAGATCCCAAACTTTGTTCCTTTTTGGCCTTCCTTGGTGTCCTTCCAGCTTACACCAGGCTCACCCTACTTCCAAGCTGAGAAAACCCCCCCTCTGAAATGCCTGTAGTTCGTCCCAGATGGGAGAGGCCCTTCCCCCTGGAAGCAACATTGCACTTATTCTCTGTGGGTGGCTATTCGTGTACAAGGCCTTAGCTGCATCGTGTGTCTTCACAGTCAGGACTGCTCTAGGAAGCACATTTTGGAGTCTATCCATTCACTCTATTCAAGGGCTCTGCTCAAAACAACTGACTCGAAATCCCAAAAATAGCCCAATGGCTCCCGCAAAGGTGACCCCCAAAATGCCCTTGAAGATGAAAAATTCAAAAGCCATCTTATTCATCTCTACTCATCATCTTCAACAAATAACTCAAGCTAAAACGCCAGCTTTTCTGAATAGTTAAAGCAGTAATCCTGCTCAGATTTGAATTTAACAATTAGTTCTTCCAGCAAATACACTTTTTTTTTTTTACATTTTAATTCTCACCATTTCTCTCTTACTCACTTATACATTTATAGGAAAAAAAGCACAGGGCAAAAGCATAGGCAAACTTTTAGTTTGCTTTAGAAAAGAAAATATAAAGAAGAGCTTCAAATAATGTCTGGCCAGCGTCTTTGGGACAGCTCGAGAAATGACCTCCAGAGCCTCCTTCTCCCTGGACCACTGCTGTTCCCCAGCTGGCCACAAGGGGAAGGCCCTGCTCCAGGACTGCAGAAGAGAGCCTGAAGCCAGGACACTAGGCAATTTTCATGACTCACTCAGCTTTATGAGGTTCGTTTTCCTGAAGGAACCTCATCAGATGGTGACACACGCAAGAGGAAAATGCTCGTGAGTCATGCACCACACAGGAATGCATAAAGGTTTAAAGGAGGAAAAGAGAAGAAAGCCTACTGGGTGACTAAAGGAGTCTGTGAAGAAAAAGAAAAGATGAGAAGAGGATCATGGCTGTCTACCATTCTTTAGAAGCCACTTTATTTTTAGTGGACTTATGGCAATGGAAGGAAACTCAGTTATGCATGTATTTTTCTATTCTATAAGAATATCATAGCCCATCTTGTCCAATCTCCTAGTTTTGCAAAAGAGGAAGCTGTGTGACTTCCTCAAGGTCACACAGCGGGCTAGTAGAGTAAAAACCAAGTTTTCTGAGTCCCAGTGAAAATCTCTTAAGGTTCTGACCAAGTTAATTCTCCTCCCTGCCAAATGTATGGTTCCTCAAAAGAAAAAGTCCATCTTCTAGAACTCACAAAGAATACTTTTATTACTGCTTTCTAGTTTTACTTTCCATAGTAGCAGCATGTGTTCTCAACATATAGCTGCTGGGATTTTTTTCCCCTTTTTTTGCCTATAATGTAGAGGACATACTACCACTACTGGGGAGGTAGTAGAATAAAACCAATTCTGATTCCACAAAACAGGAATAAAGTTTGGTAAAATCCTCCCTCTGAGATAACCAGTGTTTAATTGTGTTCTCTTCTATAAAGTTGATGTCAGATGCATTCTGAGGACCAGCAATTGGTCACATCTACTTACTGGGAACTGGATCTCTCACAGTATTCCTCCCATACACATTATTATTTGGGCTATTAATAACAATTCTCTGAGAACAGCCACTTTTTCTGACATGACAATCTCTGCTTTTGGCTGCTGCCACGTAAAACTCTAAGCATCACCTGGCTCATTCCTGGGCCACTGCAACAGGCTTCTGGTAGGAATTCCCACCTCTCAAAATAAAGAATGGTAAACTTGGGCAGACCTATCATTGCCACCTAACCCTCTGATGGAAGATGTCACTAAGCAGTTCAGAACATGCTCTTTTATTGAACCTGAAAAAAGCCTCAAAATCTTTCCAACCAGCTTTGCAGAGAATCACTGCAACTCAGTCAAGGTGGGTTCTCAGAACAAATGGCTGTCCTCTCCCATGGCTGACTGTTCCCAAAAGTCAGCACATTCCTACCTACTCCTCCACTCTAACCTCACTGCATGCTGCTCTGCGGCTGCTCTGGACATCTTTATAGGTGGTAAGGTTGTGAGAGAAACTAGTAATATACATTCTTGATCGCATTATAAATCAATATGCTTCTTATGAAAAGGAAATTATAAATCGTAACAAGAAGACACACAGACACAGGAATTCCATTAGTAAGACTAATTAAAAGAAAGGGAAAAATGAGCACAGAAGAGTTCATTGAAGTATTATTTATAAAAATAAGAAGTGGCCTAAAAATAACTATAGATAAATAAACTGTGCCATAAACAGTAATCTTTTAAGCTTGCATTTCACAACCAGAATGTGAAAGAGGCAGAACACAATTTGTCAATAACATGAGTCATGGAAATGATAAATCCAGCACCTGGCCTAGGAGTCAGAGAGAACTGATGTAGCAAGAAGTTTTGCATTTATGTATTTATTTCATTCAGACATCAATTTACTTGTTTAGATTTTAAACTTTGCATACTTCTAAAAAGTCTTAAGTGTCTTACACTTAATAAGAATTAAATTCAGAATTTAGGACTGTAGAGGTCAGCCAGACCTTGTAGGTAGAGAGAAACAAGATAAGGGGTTAAAGAGTTAGAACCATGGAATGGCAAATGGTTTAATCTTCTGACCTCAAAAGTGAGGGAAGCCAAGTGCACCGCAAAGTCTGAACCAGTGGAGTAAAGGTCTTGTCAAGGGCACTGGACACAGCCACCACCCCCATCCCCTTGCACATGATGGCCTTGTATGGAGACAAACTCTAGGCAGATGCAGAGGAGTACCTGTTAACTTGGAGCAGAGCCATGCATACCTGGGAATTTGTTCCACTTTGGGGAAGATGGAGGAGAAATCTGGAGGAAGTGTGTGCTATTGCAGAAGAGAGGAGGAGGTCATGAGGGAAAGAATTTCCATTTCCTATACCTGCAGGATGCTGCAACCCAGGACTTCATCACCAACCACATCCTATGTCAGAAGGCCAGGTCCCAGACATCCAGGCCAGTAAAACCGAGGATCTTTATGACTTTGATTAAAATTAACTTTAAATCCTAGCTTTAAGAGTCACCTCTCTCTAAATACATATACAAATATATACACACACCCCTCAGAGACCTAGCCTTTTCCCAGGATAACCAGCAATGCCCAAGGCAGCAGAAAACAGCAGCCCAGATCTGACTAATGGTCACACAGTCTAGGCTAAAGACAGCATTTTGACCTAAATTATGTTTCAGTTCCTGGGCCCTAAGGCGGAGTGACCACCCTGGCTACTTCTGAAACCAGTTAGAGGAACATCAGAACAGACTTCAGAACTGTCCTCAGGACCTGAAGAAATGATTTATTACTTTCACATCACCTCCAACCAATCAGCTCCCAGCATGACTCAGAACCCCCTAACCTACAGTGTCTTGTAATTTTGCCTCCTATAATCTGTAAACTACACTACATTGGGTAGTTCAGGCTTTTGAGCATTAGCTTCCCATTCTCCTGGGTGGCACTATTCATAATAAAATACCCAATCTTTCTCCACTGAAAATCTCCGTGTTTAGTGTTTGGCTCTGCTAATGCTGGGTGGACAAACTCTTTCTGTTCTATTACACCATTGCTCTTCAATGGCACCACCAGCCCAAAACCTGGGTCCACCCAGAACAGAAAACAAAAAAGAAGTCAACAAAAAGGAATATGCCTCTGTCAGGCTCAGGAATCAAATCTGGGAAGTTCTGCAGTATGCATTTAGAGGTTTCAAAGAAATCCCACAGAAATGCAGCACAAATTCCATATGAACTCACCAAGCTTTTTTTTAAAGTTCTAGCCAAGGGGAAGAAGGCATTCACCACCCTTTCATTTCTCTGCAGTGGAATTATAACAAAGCAACCATGGAAAATCCCAATCACACACACCCTTTACAAAAGTCAAAGGTCACTGCTTCTGATAAAACTAAATTGACTGACCTGAGGACTCAAGATCAGACACAGAACATCACCCCCAGAGCTTCCACTGTGCTCCCTGGAGATCTCTGATGTGTCACTCTAACTCTGTGTCTATAACTTCCTGCCCACAGGAGGACTGAAACACTTTGTTCCTGGATACCATTCATGGATATACTGAAGTTATAGACGCAATGAGTCTCTTGGCCCCTGAGCCCTAAATAAAGTCTTGCTGGTATAAAATAATTCCCATGCATCCCTGGTGCTTTTTATCAGATTCTTTAACAGTGAAGAGGATTCAATATTTGTAAGTCACAGGAATCACTACCAAAAAAGTGCCATAAAAGCAAAAAACATCATTAAACTCAAGTCAATAATATGCTTGTTGTATTACCATACATTCTATCAGATTTCATCTGGTGGTGGTGTGACCTTTATCCAAGCAAAGTATATCTCAGCCTTCACACACTATGTTCTAGGAAAAAGTGATCTAACAATGCAGGAAAATCCAAATATAGGCCTCTTACTGTATTTAGGAAACTATACCACAAATTATTTGGTAGAAACACAATATAAATAATAAGCTTTTGAGCATTCCCAGAAACAACTCCACAATTCCTCTTGTCACAGTAATTTTGAAACATGTCAATGATGTATATTATAACAAATATCTTAAATCCATTTACAAAGGGGAACTAACTACATATATGACAAAAATAGAATTGAACTGTCTCACTGAAAAATGTGGGATCTGCCCCAAGTCTGAGAGTTATTAAGATTTTGTGTTCTTTACCTCATGGGAAAAAACATAGCTTATATGCTAATTTTAAGCATATAAGTGGCATTAATGAATTTAAGCATTTACATTAATGCCACATGGGCATTAGTGAACATAGCTTAGAAATTCCACATCCCTCTAGTCTAAATGTATATAAAAATAATCTGGAGACTTCTAGTCAAGACAGAGGTATAGGTAGACAGGCTTCACCTCCTCACACAACCGTAGGAAGAATTACAAACAGATCTCAAAACCAATTAATACCCAGAACCATCAGAAAGTTGAGCTGTATGGAAGTCTGATAACCAAGGATTTAAAGAAACTACATTCATCCAGAAGGGTGGTAGGGGTAGGGTTTCGGAGACAGGTGGAGAGGTGGGGCAGCATGGAAAGGTGGCAGCAGCAGCAGCAGAATGAGAGGAGGGATACCCTCGGGAGCAAGAGATCCGAGCCCCAAAGCCAGACTGCATAGCCCAGGGTTCCAGTACTGGGAAGATAAATACCTGTTACCTCCCAATTTCTAATTGGCTGTAAAAACCAGCAGAGGTTGGGATGGCAGAAGAAGCTACCAGATATTCACCACTTAAAGGGCCAGCACAACTTTAGGATGTACACAAACCCACACACTCTGGGATTCAACACCAGAAGAGCAGCTGGAAAGGGCACCAGTCACACACAGGAAGGGGGTGAAGTGACTGGAAATGGGGTGACTGCCAGGCAAACTGCCAGAAGCTAGGCAGTGGCATTGTCCCCCTCAGAACCCTTCCCACACAGCCACAAAGTGGTGAAGTGAGTTGCCCTGCCCTGGCAATTACATAAGGCTCTGCTCCACACAGTTTACAGGTGCCTTTTCTACATAGGCCATGCTACTAAGACAGGTGGTCAAAATAGCTCTACCTAATACACAGAAACAAGCACAGGGAGGCTGCTAAATTGAGGAAACAAAGAAAAATGGCCCAAATGAAAGAATGGCACAAAACCCCAGGAAAAGAACTAAGTGATAGCCAGAGATAGAACAGAGATAGCCAACCTATCAAATGCAGAGTTCAAAGCACTGGTTATCAGATGCTCAGAGAACTCCTTGAGTATGGCAAAACTTTCAAAAAGAAATAAAGGTCACACTAAGTGAAATAAAGAATAAGCCACAGGACACCAACAGAGAAAGGAAGGAAGCTGGGATTCAAACCAATGATTTGGAACACAAGGAAGAGATAAACATTCAACCAGAACAAAAAGAAGAAACAAGAACTCAAAAAAACAAGCATAAGCTGAGGAACCTCTGAGACATCTCCAGATGTGCCAACATCCAAATCATAGAGATGCCAAAAGGAGAAGAGCAAGAAATTCAAAACCTACTTGAAAAATAATGAAAGAAACTTCATAAATTTGGTGAAGGAAATAAACATACAAGTTCAGGAAGCAGAGAGTCCCAAACAAGTTGGACCAGAAGAGAACCACACCAAGACACATCATAATTAAAATGCCAAAGGTTAATGATAAAGACAAAATCTTAAAAGCAGTAAGAGAAAAGAAGAAAGTTACCTACAAAGGAGTGCCCATAAGACTATCAATGAATTTCTCAAAAGAAACTCTGCAGGCTAGAAGGGACTGGCAAGAAGTATTCAAAGTGATGAAAAGCAAGGACCTACAACCTAGATTACTCTATCCAGCAAAGCTATCATTTACAATAGAAGGGCAGATAAAGTGTTTCCCAGAGAGGTAAAGCTAAAGGAGTTCATCATCACCAAGCCATTATTACAGGAAATGTTAAAGGGACTTATTTAAGAAAAAAAAGACCAAAACCATGATCATTAAAATGGCAACACATTCACAACTATCAACAACTGAATCTAAACAAACAAAAACAAAACTAAGCAAATAACCAGAACAGGAACAGAATCATAGATATGGAGATCATTTGGAGCATTTTCAGCTGGGAGGGGGAAGGGAAAGAATGGGGAAATGGTACAGGGATTAAGAAGCATAATTGGTAGGAACAAAATAGGGGGAAAATAAGAATAGCAGAGGAAAAGAGAAGCCAAAGAACTTACACATGTGACCTATGGACATGAACTAAAGGGGCGATTGCTGGAGAAAAAGGGGGATACCAGGCAGAGAAGGACAAAGGGGGATAAAAATGGGGCAAAAAAAATAGCATAATCAATAAAATATACTTTAAAAAACTGGGCACAAATTTAAAAAAGTAATCTGAAGTCCACATACAGAGAACTAAGGTTCAAAAATGATCAGGAGAGATGCGGGGGCAGAAATCCTACTAGAGAATATAAAGAAACAAGCAGAAATGAGAGCATGAAAGCACCAGAAAGAGATGATTAGATGCTTCAAAAGGAAACATAGATACATATCTCACTTTATTCACTCAATTCTCACCATAGCCCTTTGTAAAAGGGAACTATGGTCTTAATGTGTATGTGAATTGCCTGCAGTCCTATAAACTAGTAAAAGCATAATGAAGGTTCAGACTTCCCTTTCCCCATACCCAGCATTCTGTTCACCCACCAAAACCTCTCTCTCCAGAGAACAGGCATCCACCTGCACATTCGTTTATTTATTCAGTGTCTGTACAGTCAGCAATGTGAAAGGACAAGCGATGAGAAGATAAAGTCTTGATTCCTGCAGTCAGGACACTTACACATCAGACTTAAGCTTTAAAGGAATCAGGCAGGAGGTTAGAGTGATGGAGACTGAGGTCACTGAACAGGTAATCATCAATACATGAACTGGATGGCTGATGGCTGTGTTCCAAAAGTGCATTGTTGGCTAATCATTTGAAATTTGGATATGCATTTTTCCTTTGAAATAACACTGTGAATAAATAATGATGACTTCCCAAACTTAGACTAAGCTGTACTCTACAAGGAAGAATTCAACACCCGTGTATAGTGTTGTTTCCGTAGGAAATTTACTCTCATTTCAAACTGGGAATTTCAGGCAGTAGGAATCAGACTCCTAGGCCTTCAGTACAATGTAGACATTCCAGCAGAATGTCCCTGGATAGTAAGATCCTGGGGCAGCAAATTGTCTTGTGGATTTGGACTCCAGTAATATTATCAATAGTAGAAACTTTTCAGAGGAGCAAGAGTGAGCAAAATAGTAATGAGCAATGACAAAAGCTGCTGTTTACTGAGCACATAAAAAGTTCCAGCCACCCAGCTAGGCATTTTATACAGAAAAGCATCAGCTATTACTCTTCGGGGATTGCGTCTGCTCCATTATATCTCTTCTACCCTTCTGGGACTCCAATTATCCCTACATTAATCTTTCTCACCTTATCATACATATATATATCTTTTATATTCTTTTTTCATTTTTCATCTTTTTGTCTGAGTTTCAGTTTGGAAATTTTCTTCTGAACTATTTTCTAGGTTTTTTTCTACAATTGTATCTAATGTGAGAGTAATCTCATTTGTTGATTTCCTAATACCAGTTATTATATTTCTCCTATTATAAAATTTTCATTTTATAGTTTTCAATTGCTTGCCAAATTTTGACATCATGACTTATAGTTCCTTAAACATATTAAACATACATATTTTAAAGCCCATGTCTGATAATTCCATTTTCTAGAGCCTCTGTGGGTCTGTTTCTACTGTCCATGAAGAGGTTTTCAGTCATATTGGCTTGTCTCCTAATATACTTGGTTGTGTCTAATTAAGTCTTAGAAGCATCATTTTGGAGGAGGAAACCTGAGCAATTTGTCTAAGGACATGGGTGTCAAAGCTAAGACTCCACTCAAGATCTTCTCTGACTCTTAGATGAATATTTAAAAAGAAGAAATGGCCTTGCTTCTAGGGCATCGTCCATCCCCCAACCCCCAAAATTATGCAAGTAAGAAAACAATTACAATATTAAAAAATACCATTGCCTTCTACTATTGTAAAATTATTCCACATTTGGCAGATCTGGTAGATTACAAAGTTCATTATTTCAGCCATGGAGCACTCTGGCCCCAATGGTGGGGTGGCTTTTTGGCTGTGCTGATGTCAAAGAAATGTCCTAGGAGCTAAAGTCCCTGACGTATCTATCAGGAATAAGAAAAAATGAGTGCCAGAGGCTCCATCCCTTTTGTCTCCACAGTTCTTAAAGAAATCCTTATGGTCACCATCTCTCCTCCTGCCTTAATTCTCAGATAAGTTAAAAAAGAAAAAGAAGAAGGAAAATATTTCTTAAATGAAGAAAAGGAAGATTCATGTCATTCACTTCCATTATTCTTCTAAGAGCTCTCTGCATTTTCAGAGAGCAGTTTGTCCCAATGTGCAAACTCTGTGCAGCTAAGCAGACAATTCAGTTTATGTAATGAGTCCAAGTAGGTGTGACTTACTGTTTTAAAAAAATTAACATTGTTTTTTACTTAAATCATATTTCCTACCAAAGGAACTAACTGTGCTTATGCCACCTTTCTTTCCTCACAAGTATTGCATGTGTGGGCTCTTGGATGGGTAAGAAGGGTCACTAGACAAATGACAGAGACACAGGCTCCCCTTGTCCTAGAGAGAAAACCCACTGACTCCATGAGTTACCCGACCAACATAGGCACCAAGCACCAAATGCTGGATTCATTATGTTCTGTACTTTTTTAAATAAAACCCTCAATAATCACTGTTCCTAAGTTGCAGATTTGGCAAGGATAAATAATTATCATAATTGCAGTAGGCAGTTTCTAAAATGGTTCTCGATGATTGCCTGTATGTGGCCTGGACCTAACAACTTGCTCCTAAAAAACAGAATATGGTAAAAGTGGTAAGTGTCACTCCCAAGGTTAGGTCATAAAATACTGTGAATGCCCTTTTCCCCACACTTCCGCTTGCCCCCTCTCACTGGCTTGCTCTAATGAAGCAAGCAGCCATGCATGGGGAACCAGGAGGCAAGGAACTAAGAGAGGCTCCAGCCAATAGCCAGCAAGCCTCAGTGCACATCTACAACAGGTTTCCAGCCACTGCTTCCTGCCAGCAACCACCAAGGGAGTTGCAAGCATACCCTACCCCAGTTCCATTAATGGGTGATAGTAGCCCCAGCTGACACCTGATTGTTGGCTTCTAAGAGATCCTAAGCTGGAGAACCCATAAAGCTATGCCCATAAAACCATGAGATAATAAGTTCATTTTGTTTTAAGCTGTTATAAATTATATACATAATTTATTTATTTATTTGAGACATAATTGACATACGATAAGTATAAAATTATATTAGTTTCAGGTGTACAGCATAATAATTCTAAGCCAGTAAATTTTAGGGCAACTTGTTACACAACAACAAATAAGTATTACAGATGTAATGGATAATATTTATTGTAAAGCGCTGACTATGAACCAATTTTATTTCATCAATACAACAACCCTAGTAAAGTAAGGTTATCCCCATTTTGCAGAATGGGAAAATAAGGCTGAGGGCAGGTCAGCAGTGTGGGAGGTTGGCCTTCAAATAGGGCAGAGTTGTAGAGGACTCAGAAGGCTCTGCCCTGAGTGCAGGAATTCTGAATATTCCTACAGGAGTTCACTCTCAGGTCCATGAGAAAGGAAAGATAATACATTGCTTTAACTGAAAAAAGAAAAAAAAACTATTTAGAGTGATTTAAGCACTGAGGATAAACCTAAAGGCAGTGAATGAGCTTGCTGAAATAGATACAGCATAAAGCAGTAATTTAGTCTTAAGGGTAAACCGTTAGAGAAAATATCACAGCATCCAGGAACAGAAAACAAAGAACTGGAGACTTCAGAATTTGCTATTAAGATCTCATCATAGACATTTCAGAGTTGCTTTGAGTAACTATTCACACAGCTCCCTGTGAAAACATTCATTGGAAACATTCATCTTCATTTGGTATCATTTACACACACTGTGAGGAAACAGGGAACCCAACTTGAGGGAATGGGCTGTTTTGGTTCTTCCTACCTCTCCTCCTCCCCTCACACACCAGGCATGAGCCTTAGGAACCAGGACAGGACATTTCAGAGGGAATGTAGGAATGTTCTCCCATCGAGCAGTTGGACCATGGCCAGGATGGTGGTGCCTGAACCTGGAAATGTGGAGAACATATTGGGGAGCTTGGTTCCTCATCTCTTGGCTTTAGATAATAATATTAACACACCTCAAAAGATTATTTTAAAGAACAACTCATTAAATTGACCCTAAATCTCAGTGGAAAAAAAGGTGGAATAGCAAAGTCTTAGAAGAAAGACAAGGCCAACAACAACCCAACAATTTACCTGCCCTCATACTACTGTAAATATGTGTATTGAGACCACCATAGGCTAATGCTCCCCTTCTCACCATTATCTTCTCCTCCAGCCAGGGGGCTTCCAAGCAGATACAATCCTGATAAGTGACACATCAACACATCAACACATCAGAGCCACAGCACCCAAAGACCACGAAGCATTTGCCCCTTATTAGAAACCAATGCCACTGCTGTTATTTCTATACCACCATAAACAGTGTGAACCAAAAAAGAGCTATGTAAACAAACTTAACAAGCTCAGTGATCAAAAGTAACAGGATGATCCAATCATAAATTCCTAACTGAGCAAGTTGTGGTGGGTAGTTCCACCCTAGTAAAAGTTTCATCTTTGCCTTAAGAGAACCCCTCCATTGTTCTTGTGATCTAAGACAGCATACCTTTGAAATGCCAGAGTAATCTTTTTCAGACCCCTCAGATATAGAGCCGCTCTCACAGGAGCACACGCACCATATGCCTCCTTATTACCTTGTTTGTCCCCATACCATCTCTATTGACTGTAAATGCTAAACGTTAGCTATCCTGCACCACCCATGTAAAAAAAGTACATTTTTCTTTTTATACTATCCTAGAGATTTCTCCTCTTTGCTTTCTCCCCCCTCCTTAATATACCACCAGTGGATTTCATGTATCTTCCTTACATTTTCTCCTTTGATTTAAGTGATAAAACAAACTGCAACTTACATTCTCCAAGGCATTTTCTCAGTCCATTGAGATCTTGCTTCCAGGTATGTCCTCAGTTTGGATCTAATAAACTCTTTAAATTTTTTTTCTGTAGATTTGGATCTCCTTGCATGGACAACAGGCAAAAGCACTTTCCATTCAAGTGTGAGGCAAGAGCACTGGGACTAAAACAAGGCAGCAACATCTCACTCCCACCTCTCCTCTGTCTCCACCAGACATCTGATCTCACACAACCATACTGCTCTTTAGTTCTGTTGCCACATCTCTAGGATGAGACTCAGAAACATATCATAGACATCAGACATCGAATATCCCCCTAAACTATATGTAAACCTTTGATAGGCAAGTTTTTCTGGTGAGAAGGTCCTTCATCAGAGTCTCAGTGTAACCTATGACCTAAATATTTTTAATGACTTCTGAAAACACAGATGCTTCTGAGGCCCTTCCATTCTAAGAAGCTGAGGGGACATATTTCATGTGTCCTTCCTGATCTCTGGATGCCTATGAACACTGGGAAAGACAAAGCTACCACTGCTTATCCATCTCAAATCTGCATACTGCCTGATCTCTAAGATTATAAGCTCTGCTTCATCTTCCACTGCCCTACTTCATGTCCCCACCCACCAGGGCCATCTGGCAAATTCTGAAGATGTTGTAAGTTACACTGTCTTGAGGTTCTGCCCTCCATGCTGCACTCTCAGAACAGAGGTGCCAGCAGTGGTGGTCACTGGTCATCCTTCCAGGGACAGAGGCAAGGGAATAAATGAACCATCGACATACACACAGGTACACACAGTATAGCTTAGAATTTGGAATCAGAACAGCCAGACCACTTATCACTTGTCTGACATCAGAAAGGGAAGAAAATTACTTTTTGGTAAGTCCCAGCAGAATCATATGTCCCTCCCACCACAGAACTCCTAGCCCAGTGAAGAATAGACAAGTAAACTGGAGGGTACCATATACCATGATGAGTGATATAATGGGGAAACAAAGGGACATCTAATCCATATTTGAGAGATCAGGGGAAGTTTCATGGAGTTAGGGGAATTAAATCTAAAACTGGAAGTACGAATTAGCCAGGCAAGGTGGAGAGAAGGATTAGAGAATGGAGGAAAACAAGAAAGCAGGGAGAATTCCAGCAACATGACAAGCAGAGGCCATGGAGAGAGGAGAAAAGCAAAGAGGCCTCCCATGAACATGTGGATTGAGGGGCCTGGGACTGGCAGATGCCCCTTCTGCTCCTTCCATTGATACCGCTCTGACTAGAAGGAATTATCCTTAAAGAGGCTCCCTAACTCAAGGCTTTATCTCCCCACTTCTAACATTCCTACATATGTCCCTGCAGGGAATCTGAAGCACATGTATACACATATGCACATGCACCACACACAGGCACATTTGCATATGTGCACACACAAGCACAGACACACCCTCCACAGACTTCATTCCACTGGCCCGCTGTTCACTGTCCTGGATTATTTTCTTGTCCATCTGGCTAAAGCAGGGATGATATTTCCCAGGAGCCCTTTTCTCTGTAGAGTCCTGAATTACAGTTGGCCAAAAGAGAAATCTGTGGGAAGTCAAGACCAGCCATTAATTTCAAGGTCTTCAGCACACAGGTAGGATAAGCTCCCAGCAGTACCCACTTGCATGCCTGCCTCTTCTCCTGACAGCAGCCACAGGCCTCCCTCTAGATGTAGTTAGAGGCAATGGCTGTGCAGAAGCAGTGGCTGCCCACAGACATGGGTCCCAGCCCCTCTACAGGCCACTCACTGCTGGTCATGCTGGCTTCTCAGAGCTTCCAGGAAAGGCCCCATTGGATCACCATGGTGGTGCTTTTCTGATTAGAGGCATGTCCTCTGATCTTTGAGTTCCTTCTAGTCCTTCTCTGCCCCAGCCACCCATACTGGAATTAAGCGCAATTACTGTAACAAATCCCTTTCACATCACTCAGTAGTTCTGCCTCCCTGACCGAATTCTATATAACATTTCCCACCAGGGAAAAGCAACCTGGAAACAAAAAAGGAGGAGTATGCAAATGAATGTGCCAGAGAAAGAGGTAAGCCAGGCAGTACAATGTCAGGATGGTTTAACTGTGAGCACAAGACTGGCAATCAATCAGAACAGCCCAGAACACCCACCATCAAGGCCAAAGACATTTCTCAATTATTCTGTTAGTGAGTTTGGACTTGGTCCTGAGAGCTGTGCCAACCAAGGAAATCCTCCCCGTTATGGAACTGTAAGAGGACTTGAGGGAAATCAAAAGAGGAAACAGAGCCAGTTAGAAGGCTGCTCTTCCATTCGTTATGTGCTGATTGAGCACCAACCATGTGCCAAGCATTCTCATACATGATAGCCACCAATGTCTATCATGTTGGCACTGAGACACCAATAAGACCTGAGCTTACACTTTATGACCAATTCCATAGGACAGACTGAAGGAACAGTTCATATACCCCAACTAAACTTGAAGAGTTAGTATCCTCAGAGCACTCACTAATACGAATTAATACTCACAGCTTTACAGACTGCCAAGGCGAGATCTTGTGTATGTAGTTAACTCTCATGATCCTTTAATTAAAATACTAGATGATAGTGATATAATTTAATCAGATGAGACATACGCACACTTGGGGGTCATATAGAGAAGAGCAAGCAGTTAGTACATGCAGTCACATTATTTATAAGCTGGGGATATTACAGTCTGTTCACAACTTATCAACCTTCCTTACTATATTACTGTTCCAGTTAGATAATAGTTTTTACCCATGATTATTAGAAATCATCTTATACTTATTAAAGTAAAAGATATCAAGGCCTAGTCTTGATATCACACTAGTATCAGAAAAGAGGCTTGCAAGAAAAGGAGGGAATATATCAAAGGAAGGAGAATTGCACCACAGAATGGGAGAAAAACCATCCCAATGCTATCATGTGGGCCTGCCTTCCTCGTGTTTTAGAGTTCCTACAGTCATCCAGAACTTATGCAAGTAATGAAAAGACTTTGCAAAATAAAAATAAAAGTCATCAATGAATTTCCAACTCCAGGAAAATTACTACCATCCTCCTTTTCAATCTATGCTCTTTGGAAATAAATGCTAAAATATTTCACTTAATTTAAGAAATCTGACCAGGAAACACAAGGCTGCCCTACATCATACTACTCAACATTACAGGCTCTGAGTAGAGGTCAGCAGAGCAGAAGCCCCCACTCAGGTCCATAGCCCAAGTCTCCAAGGTCAAAGATTAGACATCCTCATTTTTCACCATCCAAAGGAGAGAAATTGGCTGTGCCTGCTGGGGCTACACATGAAGACAGACTCAGATGTGGACAAATTTCCCTGAATCGGTGTACTGCTGACATAAGAAGCCATGAAGATATGCTCTCTGATTGCTAAACAGCATCCTCAATTGCCTCCCCACCGTCCCCATGCCAGCTAAAGACCAGCTGAATATCAGAGGAAAGCAAGTGACTGCAGATGTATTCTTCACCGTTATGCTAGATATTAAATTACAGAGCCAACCTCAAGTTATTAATGTTAAGGCACAACCTTGGTCTAAAAAAAATCTGCCACCCTCCGAGCATATAAAACTAATCTGAAACCTTGCCAGAAAGGAATAAATTCCTACAGACAGAGGTTAAGCTCAAGGGCAGTGAAGTGAACCTAGCCGAAAAAAATAAATGCATGGGTCCAGTTAGGTTGAAATTACAACAAAAATGGCTTCTAAGGAAAAATTAAAGGGAAGGAATGAAGACATCAAGGCAAAATGGAGTTTCTGAGTTTCCAAGTTCCAAATCACAATCGTCAATGAGCTATTAAGTATACTAATCATGTTATTCATGATGATGTATTTCTCTTCCACTCACTGAATATATCCTGTGTGCCTACATCATCCAAAGCACTGTTAGGTGCTAGAGATTGAATAGGATATCTCTCATCTTCTAAGTGCATAAAATATACACACAGGAACAATATAAAGAGCCAGACCTCAAAGCCTAACAGCCTAGAGAAGTGCACTTTTGTCTTGAATTCATCTTCATGACACAGAGATAAACAGCCATGTACTTCACCCAGGGGCAATGTCTCTCCCACCCTAGGATGCGACTCTTCTGGCCTAAGGGTGATTTCCTTTGCACCTCACAATTCCCTTTGCATGATGCTAGAACATGCCCTTCATCAAAAGTTCATACAAAACTAAAACAATAGCCTTTCTTTACCTTAACCTTCATTCTAAAGGCTTTATGGCTTATAAAGCACATTCTTGTTCAGTATTGCATTTGATATTCACAGTGACTCTGAAATATTATTATTCCCATTTTATAGAGGGAGAACTTGAGGCCCAGTGCAATTCACAGTCATACTGCTCACAGAAATAGGGCAGAGCCATTCCAAGCCTCTGTCTCCTAGTACTTTCTTTCCTCATCACTAAAAGATCTTCATTGTACATCTTAAGTCCTGTGAAGTCAACAAAACCTAGAACCTCAGCATGGGATCACGAGGGCCTTCAAATGCCAGGGAGGAAAAAGTCCAGAGCTAAGAAATCTCAAAGTGAATTAACAGGCAATGTACAACTTGTAAATAAACAACTTATGCTAACTTTGATATTAAAAAATAATTTTATACAGATAAGTATAGACAACTAGGTAACAACCGCACAGCACTGACCACATTCCTCCTCATGACGTTATGAAAGTGTAACACAATGAGTTTGAAATTCAGGTACTGACACCCTGAAATTCTGCTTGTGGAAACTTTGAGGTCTGTGGGTATAAATCTCTTTAATAAGTTTATTTTAGGGTCAGGAAATAAAATGTGTAGTTTATGCTTCTCACAATAGAAATCATCCTTTGTATGAGTCACTGAATATTCCCAGAGATGTTGTGGGTAAACAACCTATATACAGTGTAAACATTCCATAAAGTAATTGTCTCTAGATAGCTTTGACTGCACATCCCTGAATGCAGAAAAAGTTCACACATATCCTCTAATATATGTATACTTGTTTATAGTGGTATTCATGTATGACTGTATTCAGATACTGTACAACATATAAAACATGTACAGAAATAGAAATTTTAAAAGAATGATATCGTAGTTGAAATCTTCTCAATATTGTGATACCAAAGTGGAGCAATCACTGGATGTTGAAGCTAGTGGAAGCTGCAACTGCTCCCTGTACCTCTGGATTCCATGCAGGCTGTTTTCACAGAGGCTCTGTTCTCAAAGAGCCTGGCAGATGTTGCAGATACACTTATAATTACCACACACAAGCACTGGGGGGAAAGATTCTCCCAGTGTCCTTCCACACAGAGGCTGGGAAACATGCAGAGATGAAGCACCCGGAAGCTAGAACGGTACCATGAGAAGTGAGGCTGGAGACAGCCACCCTGTCACCCCTGCCAAGGGAAAAAGGAAGCAGCTGTGCAGAATACAGCACTCCAGGACTGCTAGTGATCCTAGTATATCCTCTTCTTCCTGAGGCCCAGCTGCATTCTTGCTGCTGGACTCCATAGGACACTCTATAGTTTTTCTTTCTTTAATTGGGTCTCAGGGCATGTTGGAACCTTCTGATGTCCAGTAGCAGCACAGCAGCTGGCTGCCCTAACTGCAGCTTGACCCCCAGAAGGAAATATCCCTAGGGATTCTGTAGATGAACCCTGGTCATATTACTTATCACCACCCCCTTTCCACTGGGCTTCTTCCCTTTGCCATCACACCACCACACTATTTTTTTTACAGCATTAACATACTCAAGTTGGTTTCTGCAACAAGTATTGGTCTGTCTGTCTCTGACCACAGCATTGGGAGCACACACTCACCTGAGCATATTTCATCTGCACCATGGGCCATGGTCATGTATTGTTCTGTGTGCACTCAGAATCTAAGTCAGAAAACTACGTGCTGTGCACCCCTGATTTGTGAAAGAATGTTATTTCTATATACTAGCTTTACAAAAAATACACAATTAACTTAATTTTAAACACACACAAAAAATTAGTGTCCAAGAAAGATGATTACTCGCTCCAAGAGTGAAGCCATCATTCCAGTTTGGAACCATTTGTCTGTTGATGTTTTGACTCAAGGGAGCAACGATACACTGCCCCCACCTCCCCCGCCAAATTCTCTCTCAGGCAGTCAGGGACACTGCAGTTAGATTGAAGCTACAAACCCAAAGGTTTACAAGTAATAATTTGGTCAGATGAACCAAAGGAAGTATGTTTCTTCACTTGGTGGTTTGGACAACTTCAGGGGTCAAAAAAGAGATTACAGACCTTCTCTGAACTCAGGGTGCAAACTTCTGCTTTGCTGTGATCTGACCATATGACCTTAGCTGTTAATTACAAACTTTGGCTTCCCACCCATAAATCTGGTGGCTTACTCAGACTGGCACTAAATACTTTCCCAAGTGTCTCATGCGTATTAAAACATGCTGGTAAATGTGCCTACAGTCCCCTGTTTTATGTGCCTGTCCCTCTCCCCAAAATAGGATTAGTATATGTAAGAATGCATTCCCAGAGTCCCAGCATGCCAAGCCTGCGCTCTTACCACAAGACAGGATCCTTTTCTGTTAAATGGATCTAAATGGCAAACTGTATCTGTGGCAGCCAGAAACACAGGGTCAGCCAGAACACAGACGGCAGCAGCATCCTGCCATTCTGCTGACCAAAGGAAAAAAATTTTGGAGCTTGCATTTTCTATTATGTTCAATCTTGACTCTAGACCCAAACCAGCTAGCTGTTTATGCTCCCTCAAAATAGTAGCAACAAGGCTGGCTAACATCACTGTGCTATCCATTTTATTCCTTCTCCACAAAAGCCAAGACACACATTCCTAATATACAACTGTTCTTGCTCACACACGTTTCCAAAACATCCCCTCCTTTGATAAGATGCCACAGATTCACAAAGCATCCCAACTCTCTACCCTCTGACCAGTCCATACCAAATTGGTTTGTTAGCAAGGTGACCAGCTCAATCTGGAGTTAGTTTTGGGAGAAACAATGATGTAGTGTGAAGAACAGGAAGAAAGAGACAGCAAAGGACCCACTAGCTCAAGAACCAGGAAATTCTTCAGCTTAGCCTTTTATTCTGGGACCATTGCTGTGCCTGGCAGAGATGGGCGGCGGGGGGAGGTGAGGGGAGAGGGAGGGAGGAGGAAGAGGAGACAAAGAATATCTTAGTGATTCTCATCGGTGTGGCATCTCAGAGGAACCAGCAGGATTTGCCTCCCCTATAGAAAATAATAGTCTAATGATTTCTTTTTGCATACACATCAAGCTATAAAAATTATAGACACTCTTGCTTTCCAAGTAAATAAATCAAGATCTGATAGTCATTCTTGGGAACAATTTTGCAAACCTTAACCACAATTGTTTTACTCATCTTAGTTACTCTCTCTCTTTTTAATTGGAAGAGGACAACATAAAATAACTTCAATAAAAGGCACTTGAAGAGATCATGGCCCGGAACACTGTAAACAATGACCCCCAGTTCTCCCACAAACCCACTGCTTACAGTAGCACAATGTTGTCAGAGGGTGGGTTTGGTGTCAGACAACATGGAATTTAAATTTCTTACTGGGTCTTTCTGTGTTTCAGTTCCCTCATCAGCAAAACAGGAGTAATAATAGGGCCTATCTCATAGGACTATTGTGAAGAGTAAATGAGATTATATGGCCACAGATTTTGGAACAGTGCTGTCCCAGTGCAAATGTTCAATAAATGACAATTGCTGTCATGATGACTGTGCAGCTATTTAAAAGAATAAAGTACATCTGTAAGTACAGGTACATACGGAAAAAGCTCCAAAATATACTGACTGAAAAGCCATATGCAAATCTGTAATGACTCTTTAGTTTAAAAAAAAATCTGTGTGTGAACACACAGCATGAAACATTGCTTTAAAAAAAATCACAACAGCATATTAATAGTGATTATAGAGAAGCTTTCACTTTTCATTCTGTACCTTTCTGTATCATTTGAATTTTGTAATCTTATACAAAGTACTCCTTACATTTATTTTTAAATATGAAGAGATGTGATCTAGGTAGAGGGATTAGGGTACAAATTTTGACTTCTTTAAAAGTTTCTCTATATAAATGTAACATACCAACATTTTCTCCCATACTCCTAGGATCAAAATTTAGAAAGACCATCACCTAAATCAGATTCTTGCCTCTGTGAAGTATGCCACAAGTAACTGGTGTTAATCAGAATTAGCAAAGCCTCTGAGGTGGAATTTTAGGCAACTCACTGGAAATTGTGCATAATTCTGGGAACTCCTGGGTGTGCTTCCCGTGAATGTTATCGACCATAGGCGTGATATGTGTCATGTGTTTTTGGTGGGAAAATATTAATACTGATGATCTACACCCACTCTCTCCTGGAAGCTAATGACTCACATTTAAACAATCCCAAACATGTAAATTGTCTACACTTGTTTGTTTTTACTGAAATGCAATTTGCATGACACAAAATTAACTGTTTTGAGTGAACTCAGTGGCACTTAGTACATTCACAATGTTGTGCGACCACCACCTCTATCTAGTTCCAAAACATTTTCTTCATCCCCAAGTAAGTCCATACTCATTAAGCAATTATTCCCCATTCTCCCCTCCCCATAACTCCTGGCAATAACAAATCTACTTTTACCCTATGGATTTACCTATTATGGAAATGTCATATAAATGGAATCATACAATATGTGACCTTTTGTGATCAGCTTCTTTTCATTCAGCATGATGTTTTCAAGGTTCATCCACATTGTTCATCCTTATCTGGATACTAGACACTTATCAGACATTTGATTGCAAATATTTCCTTCCATTCTGTAAGTTGTCTTTTTACTTTCTTAATATCCTCCTTTGATACACATAAGTTTTTCATTTGGATGAAGTCCAATTTATGCATTTTTTTCTTTTCTTGCTCATCCTTTTGTTGTAATATCTAAAAGCCATTTGCCATATCTAAGGTCATGAACCATTAACCCTATGTTTTTCATTAGGAGTTGAATATATTTAGCTCATATATAGGTCATTGATCCATTTTGAGTTGATTTTTATATATAGCATGAAGTAAGAGTTTAATTTAAACATGTGGATACCCAGTTGTCCAATGTCATTTGTTGAAGAGACTATATTTTTCTTGGTACTCATGTCAAAAATCAATTGACCATAGCCATATGTATGGGTTTATTTCTGGGATCTGAATTCTATTCTGTGATCTATATGTCTATTCTTATGCTACTGTTTTACCACACTGTTTTCATTACTGTAGCTTTGTATTAAGTTTTAAAATTGGAAGTAGGAGCCCTCCAACTTTGTTCTTTTTCAAAAATAATCCTTTTAGCCCTGATCAGTGTGGCTTAGTTGGTTGGGTGTCATCCCTCAAGGCAAAAGGTCACCAGTTAGATTCTAGGTCAGGGCACTTGCCTAGGTCGCAGGTTCGGTCCCCAGTCGGTGCATGTATAAGAGACAACCAGTCAATGTTTCTCATATCAGTGTTTCTCTCCCTCTCTTTCTTTCTTCCTTCCTTTCCCTCCACATACATACATACATACATACACACATACATACCTTTTAAAAATAAGAATAATTTGCTGGGGGAAGGGAGTATAAGGGGGCTAAAAGGTAAAGTAAAATATTACAATAAATATTAAATAAAATATAAACAAAAAAGAAAAATAAGTAAATACAAATACCTAAAACTCAGTATAAATAAGAAAGGTATGGCATGAAAGTAAAATATATTTTAAAAATAAAACTAAATGCACATTCTGACCTTGATTATATCTCTTGCAAATATTGTCAAGTAGAAGGAAAGATGAATAATCATATCCTCAATCCAAAAATAATAATCCTTTTAGTATGCTGTTAAATTCAGTTTGCTACTATTTTGTTAAGGATTTTTGCAGCAATATCATAAGGAACCTTAGTTTGTGGATTTTTTATTTTTTGTCTTATAGTGTCTTTGACTTTGGTATCAGGGCAATGCTAGATTCATAAAATAAGTTAGGAATTATTCCTTCCTCTTGTATATTTTGAAAGAATTTGAGAAAGACTAATGTATTTTCCTTTAAATGTTTAATAGAATTTATCAATAAAGCCATCTGGTCCAGTTCATAGCAGCATTATTTACAATAGGCAAGACATGAACACAACTAAGTGCCCATTAATAGGTAAACAAGTGGCAAACTAAGCAAACAACTAGAACAGGAACAGAACCAGAGAAATGGAGGTCACATAGAGGGTTTTCAGCAGGCAGGGGGAGGGGGAAGAATGGGGACAAAAGGTACAGGGGATAAGAAGCATAAATGGTAGGTACAAAATAGACAGAGGAAGGTTAAGCATAGTATAGGAAATGGAGTAGCCAAAGAACTTATATGTATGACCCATGGACATGAACTAAGTGAGGGGAATGCTGGTGGGAGGGTTGGTGCAGGGCAGAGGGGAATAAAGGGGGGAAAAATGGGACAACTGTAAGAGCATAATCAATAAAATATATTAAAAAATAAAATAAAGGAGTCTCATACGGCTCATATCAAAAGAAAATAAAACAAGTTGTGTGTATGTGTGTCTATATATATATGCACACATAATGTCTGTACATACACACATACATATATACACATATATGCATACTCATACATAATGAAATATTATTCAGCTGTAAAAAATGAGGAAATCCTGTCATTTGTAATAACACAGTAGTCCTTAAGGGCACTATGCTAAGTGAAATAAGTCAAACAGAAAATGAATACAGTATGATCTCACTTATATGTAGAATCTAAAAAAAACAAGATGAAAGAGATTAGATGGTGGTTACCAGAGGCAGGGCATAGGGAGAGAACTGGAGGAAGGTCAAAAGGCATAACCTTCCAGTTACAAGGCAAGTAATTACCAGGGATATAATGTAAAACATGCCACAGTTAACACTGCTATATAATATACAGGCAAGTTGTTAAGAGATTAAATCCTAAGAGTTGTCATCACAAAATTTCTTTCTTTTTTTTCTTTATATTGTACCTATATGAGATGATGAATGCTAACTACACCTATTGCAGTAATCATTTCATAATATATGTAAGTGAAACCATTCTGTTTATACCTTAAAATTATACAATAATGTATATCAATTATATCTCAATAAAATGAGGGGTGGGGTAGACATCTGGTCCTGAATTTTTCTTTGTTAGAAAGTTTTCTATAACTGATTCAATGTCTTTGTTATTCAGACTTTCTGTTTCTTCTTGGGACTATTATGGTAGTTGACACTTCCAGGAAACTGTCCATTTAATCTAGGTTATCTAACTTCTGGGCATAAAATTGTTTATAGTATTCTGTTAGAATCTATTTCATTTTTGTAAAGTCAGTAGTAATGTCCCCACTTTCAATTACTGATATTTTAGTTGTTTCCATCTTCTCTCTTATTTCTTCACAATCTAGCAAAAAGTTTGTCAAGTTTGTTGATCCTCAAAGAACCAAATTTTGTTCTCATTGATTTTTCCCTATTGTTTTTCTATTCTCTATATCACTAAAATCAGGTTATTGATTTGAAATCTTCTTTTTAATCTACAGCCTCAAATTTCCCTTTGGCAGCATCCCCTAAGTTTTGGTATGTTGTGTTTTTCATTTTCATTCACCTCAAATTATTTTCTAAATTCCATTTCATTTCTTCTTTGACTCATTGGTTGTTTATGAGTCTACATTCATTTTTACTGTATTAAGAGAAAAACTTCTAATGTCCCAAACCCCTTAGCATTAATGACTTCTTCCACCTTTTGCATCAAAATTCCTCTTACTAGGGTCCATTGTTATTACTGGTTAGCTAGGAAGCATGGCACCTTTGTTATTTTTCATAGAAACCATAAAATGTTATGTTAAAGAACAATTATCAAAGGTAAAATCTGACTTTCATACAGATATAAAACAAATATGTGTTCAAAGATTTTATTATTAATAAGGGAATAAGTACGGTGTTACAAGCTTAAAGGAAAAGTCAGAGAAGCACAAATGTATATGGATTAAAGGAATGATCTCATTAAAGGTTAAAATGAATTTACAAATAGACAGCAAAGTGACTTTTTTTTCATAAAGGAGGTGGGGAATATTAAACAAAAAAACTTCATGGCTGAAAGTCTTTCTAGAAGAAAGGGACTACTGGGCCATGGCTAGCAAGAAAAGGAGACCACGTCCTGGGGTTTGAAATCTCAACCACCAGCAGCAGCACCAGATGGACAAGGCAACACGTCTGCTGTCCTGGGGCCAACGGACTTCTCTTACACACCAAGTGGAGGAAAGACAGATGTAAGTTGTTTCAAAAGGATTTACGCTGGCTGTAGATAAATGGGGTGGGAAAAGTGGGAGTGGGACTAATTCTGGGATTGGCGCAGAGTCCATAAGGAAGAAGAGTTTGTTCCTGTGGACTGGTTGTGAGCAACAGTCTGGAAAGTTGCTTTGTAAACAAGAAGTGGAGGCTCCTGGGGTCTCATGGCACCTGGCTATTCCCTCATTGTCTAATAGAGGGGTGGCTATTCCCTCATTGACCCTCTATTAGACAATGAGGGAATAGCCACCTGGAAGTTAATTCAAAGTTCCAAAACACACTCAGGACTGTGAGCAGTCTTGTTAGCTGACCAGTTATTAATAGGCTCTTCAGTCTCTTTCTCTTACTCTCCAGCCTGCTATAATTTAATTTAGAACATCTCAGAATTTTTCTCTGCCACTACAACCACACTGATAGATTTTTTCCCATATCTATAGGCAGTAATTATTTTGCATTACTACCAGTTACCTACAACTTTCAAAAATATAAAATAGACCAAAGGCAAGAAAAGGCTAAAACCAATACCTTGGAAGGGTGTTCTCTACATGACACACAGTTTTTTTTTTTAATATAGACACCAGTAATTTTTTCTGCCTATTACAAATTTCCTCACAACATTGTTATCGAACAGACCTGCATTGGGGGGAGGTACAGCAGGTGGTACAATATACTGTTACTGAATGGACCCCCTTTCTCCCCAGGTCTCCCTGTACTAGGTTCACCTTGCCAGACACCAGGGAATTATAGCTCTCCATTCCAGAGATTGATGAAAAGGAAAGGAATTATTTATTCAAAAGTTATACAGACTTAATGACTTAATGTCTTCATTAAAATCCCAAAGTCCCTTAAAACACCCACAAACACACACAGTCCTCCCTCCCCACCTTTGCCCGGTCAAGGGTACTGTATCTCAGGAAAAGAAATACAAGTCTATGGCTCAGATAGCCCCCAGTTCTTTCCAGTAATCCCCGCTAGGCTGGCAGGCATCTCCAGTTCTCTCAATCCAAACCCGTGTGGCATCTTCTCATGGCTAACCGGCAAGAGTCCTTTCACCCCTTTCCTCCTTGCAGTGTCTCTCCTGAATTCTTCCAAACTGCTAAGAGATATCTGTATTGCTGCTACATCTTGCTTTCCAGCTTCCTAAGGTGTGTGACAAAGGGAGCCCCAAAGCCCCGTGCTTCCCCCTTGCATGACTGCCGCACCTGCGTTTAAATCCTAGCGCCAATCTTCTGCATCCCTGTTACCGACTCCTCCCACAATCGGCTACACCTGCCAGCATTCCCATATTTCTCCAGATTTTCTGGGCTGCCATAGTAAGTCTGGGCAGGTGTGGTCCTGTGGCATGGAGCCAGTCATCTCCAAGCTCTCATGCAGGCACTGAAATCAGGGGGAGTTGCCTCCCAGTTACATCCTGGGTGGAAGTCACTCCTGTCTCCCTGGCTCAAAGCACAGTCACAGCTATTTAACATATCCATGACACCAGCCAAAAGTTATAGATATGTTAAATGGCCATTCTAGAGGTTATTTGCAAACCTGTTGCTATGCAGAACAGCTCTCAATGGCCATGCTCCCTGTGTCCCATCCCCCAGTTCAGATTTGTGGGGGCAAAGAGATCCTATATTTTTAATATTTCCTGGACACCCTGAGTTCTGGACCCCATTACAAATCCCTCTTTGAGGGGTGAGGTTCTGGCTGCACCCTGTTACCATATGACAAAGTATGTGAAAGCTAAAGGAGTAGATGAGAAAAGGAATCAGCAGAGACAACACCACAATTAAATAAAAATAAGAATTAAAAATGGGAAAAGATTAATGGGCTTCAGGTTACCATCAGGCCCCACAACTTCAGTGCAGTTAGGAGGTGGCCTGGTGGGAGGAGAAGGAAGGACCCACAGTGAGGTGAGTCCGCTGTCCCACAGGCATGGCCACATCGTGCCACGGGGGGTCCACAGTGGTGGGACCTTTGGGCTAACATCCAGATCTCTCTGCAAAATGAGACCAAGGCCTGAAAGAAAGGGGCCCAGCTTTTCTCAAAAATGGCACCAAAAGCAAAGAAGGAAGCCCCTGCCCCTCCCAAAGCCAAACCTAAAGCAAAGGCTTTGAAGGCAAAGAAAGCAGTGCGGAAAGGCGCGCACGCGCACACACACACACACACACACACACACACACACAAACTCCATATGTCACCCACCTTCAGATTGCTGAAAACACTGAGGCTCTGAAGGCAGTCCATCTATCCTCGGAAAAGCACCCCCAAGAGAAACAAACTTGACCGCAATGCCATCAGCAGGTTCTCCCTAACTACTGAGTCAGCCATGAATAAGACAGAGGACAATACACTTGTGTTCATGGGGGGTGTCAAGCCAACAAGCACCAGATCAAAGAGGCTGTGAAGAAGGTCTGTGACACTGACGTTGACAGCACCCTGATCAGCCCTGAGAGAGAGAAGGCACATTTTCGACCGGATCCCAACTATGATACTTTGGACATTGCCAGCAAAATTGGGATCATCTAAATGAGTCCAGCTGGCTAATTCTAAATATAAAAAATTTACACTGTGGGGAAAAAAAAGGTGGGGGTGAAGGGCAAAAGCATCAGACACAGGACAAATAAACCAATTTGGGCTGCAACGTGGCAAAACCTGGTACTGGTCACTGCTTCCCAGAGGGGGATGTGGTGGACTCAGCATGCCAGGGATGACTAACACAACCTGTTTTGCATGTAGACTGGAAAGGGAGGTTTCCTGGAGCCCAGGAACAGTCAAAACCCAGGCCTTTCCTGAAACCCACTCAGGGTCCAATTTGGCATCTCTCTGAAGGCTCAGAAAAGAATCAGCTAGGGCACTGCCTTCCTAACCATCAGCCCTACTATGAACTAGCCCTTCTATAAACATAGAAAAAAAATAGTAATTTTCAAATACTTTCCAGATAGGCACTACATAAACATTCAGGTTTTATTATATGACTTGAAGCAATACTTCATTTTCAACTGAATTGAGATATACAATATAATTTAGATATGACATCTATCCTGTTTATTTTTTGTAACAAACATATTGTTTTATAGCTTTTGAGCACATGAAAGTTATTTGTATATCTGTTAATCATTCTCCTCATATGCTAGTAATGCCTGTACAGGGAAAGTCGCCACACAGAACTTAAAAAAAACATACACAAAATTCAAGGAAAATAAATTATTTCAAGCAAAACTATTTCCATCAAAACTAAGTGGAGGGGCTGAATTATTACAGCTTTGTCCCTGGTCTTCATTTTGCTCTGTAAGCATTGCAGACTGGTTACAATTGCTTTCTAATGGGCATTTTTTTCCATCCACTTTTTTTAAGTGTACAATTTAATAGCTTTTAATTTGTGTTCAGAACTATGCAACCATCACCACAATCAAGAACATTTTCATTACCCCAAAGAGAAACCCCTCGCCCCTTAGCTGTCAGCTTCAAACTGCTACCCTTTCCCTCAGCCCTAGGTCCATCCACGTTTGTGAATAAAAACATATCTTTTATTAGAAGATTAAAAGCTATGAAGAAAACATTGAGTATGTCCTTAGCATACACACTTGCACAGCTAAGGGTTGGCGCCACACTCCCTTCCAGCTGCTTTAACAGGATTTGGCTGTTTCTCTGCCGCATTAGCATTTCTTTACTCTTCCTGCCCAGACAAATGGGATGTTGTTCATGACAGGAACTTCCCAGAAGACCCATCAGCCCTTCGATGGGAAGTATCAACAGGCAGTTTATGCCCTAGGATTCTTTGAAACCCACACAAACCTCTCCTTTCTGTTTCCACCAATCCTGCACCACGATGTCATGAATCTTACCCAACTCCAACCAGGTTCCTGCTCTGAAAGCCCTCCTTAAATCAAACTCGTAATCCTCAATCATCAGACCTTGCCTCCCCCTACCAAGACTCTGCCAACACTTTTGCTTTGCTAAGTAGTAAGTAATGTCTTATCCACAGGATGTTGGTGAGGTCTGAGGACAATTCTGGACAGGACAGAGGGCAGGAAGCCTGAGTTCCCACTGGCCATAGGCCTGGAAACCACTAACTTACTTTCCCTGTCTGCCCCAGGGGCCCCTGTATCTTTAGGAAACCTGTGGGCACTAAATGAGGGAGAGGTTAGGTTCATAAAAGACAAAGGAGGCTTGTGGAAGCTGAGGTTAGAATTTCCAAATGTAATACCCCCCAAAAGGCTATCTCGGGGTTCGTGTAGAAAGTAACCACACCTGAGAGAGCTAACAGGCCCCTGTCACTTCGCAAGGCTGGAGGAGCTGTAGGGACCACCAATATGCAGTCAAGCAGATGGTAACTTAAATAAAGCACATATGGATGCTGTAGGGAACCTAGGTGGGAGGCAGTGGTCTCCACTCCTAACAGTCCTTGAAAGCCACCAAAGCACTCTGGACAGCTGCCTGTGTGCATGAGTGTGAGGCAGGCTAGGGAAGGGGTGCTGGCACATGCACATGTGCACAATAGTAGTGGTGGAAGGAAGGAATGCAACTTTCTAGGTGGCCTGCCCTAGGGGTGTAAATCCTTGCTAGGTGCCATTCCCAGTAAAGCTTCATCAGTTCTCACCCCACCAGTTCTTGCCTTGCCTCTTTGACACTTATCGCTGCACCCCATTCTGGACCTTGTTTGCCAAAACCCAGGGTTGCCACTGACTACCTACTCAACCTCAAGCACAAAATGCCCCAGCAGGAGTAACCCCTGCCTCAAAGCAGTACCTGCCAGGGGCTTGCCAAAGTTCAACATCTTGCAGTACAGGCCAGGAGGAACACATATGCACTGCAGTGAGGGCTGCCGCTCACTACCACCTCAAAGCCTCCTCAAGGCCATGCACTGCCACTGCAGACCCCTGTGAGACAGCTTGCATATGTCATGTCCCAAGGAGACCTGGTTTGTTGTTTACACCCCTCATTATAGCATTGGTATGAAAAAGCCAGAAAATGAGTGATGACAGTGAGTTACCACAGGGTGGGTGAACATTAGCCCATCAACAGAATTTTAAAATCTGCATTTGGAGAAGTAAAAAAAACTTTTACTGTAAAGTGATGTATTACTAGTGTAATAATGCAAATTAAATCAAGCTTCTGAGAAACTCAACTTGTTTTTCTAGAAATGTTAGAAAAGTAGAACACTTCTACAGTTTTTTCTTGAAAGGAAGAACAAATTGACTTTTATTGAGAACTTATCATATTACAGGCATAGTTCTTAATGTTCTCATGTTACTTGTGCTAACTATAACAATACCTCTACGAGATAGATATCATTACCAACATTTTACAAGTCTAAGGCTCAGCAATCCAACTTAAGGACACATGAATAGCAAGTGACAGGGTCAAGATTCAGTCATTCATTTGGTCTAACTGGAATCTCCACACTCTTCCCATGACCCAGTCTTGCTTCTCTCTTCTTAGAGTCCAGAGTCTAAGAGAAGAATCAATTCAAATCTATGGTCAAGGCATTGCTGGTCTGGCAATGTCCTCATTGGAACATAAACGGTGCTCATGAGAGAAGCTATTGTAGATCTAGGATACCCACTCTCCCCTCCATCCATTAGAAAAAGAACCCCAAGTTTAACTGGTACAGGTGGCCATGGGACTCAGTTCTGGCAAACAGGAGAGAAGCATAGGCTATGTGTTGGCCACATAAGCCACCAAACCAGCCCTGAAACAGCTACCAGGACTGATAAAGGAGAAAGAAATTAGTTCTCTCCCACTCAAACCACTGTATTTGAGATTTCTTGTTTCAATAGCTAAGCCTGTACTCTAATAAATACAGATCTAAGAAACTTAAAAGCCTATGTATTCCTCTCTAAATAGGCTAAGAGTTATCCTTCTAGCATCTTCATTCTAATTACCTGCTTAGCACACCACTTCGGAAGGTATATACAGGTACATTCACCCTGGACCCCGTGTCTGAATTCTCACAAATTCTAGGTCCAACTTTACAAGATTACTTGTATTGTATGACACTATACCAGACATCACAATCCATTTCTTTAAACCCATATTTTCCCCAATGTCCTTATTTGGGAAATGTCACCCACCCACATTTAGGTATTGGGCAGGCAGTCTGTCTGCCACCACGGTTTCCCAGTGGCCCAGGCTGGCATTACCTCATTTGAACTGAAGCTATGCTCACTGTCCTGTCAGGTTGCACTTGGCCTTTAGCAGCTGCATCTGGTTTCACACACAAATGGCCAGTGGGGTTGCCACGGCAGCAAGCATCATTTAAATACTGGCAGGCTGGGTACCTGCCAGGACCAAGTTGTTGGTAATCCTGTCTTGTTAGTTAGTGTTAAGGCAGACAAAACACTTTTTATGACCATTAAGCAACAAGAGCTTTAAAAAAAACAAAAAGCAGAAGGGGGTGGGGTGTCTGTTGGAACCTTTGACCTATTTCGAGACCCCAGCTTAGATGCCTTATGAAATGCAATATTTCGGCCCCTCCACATATAACCTACCATCATTACCCGGGATTATATAACAGCTATAGGAAAATTTGTTCTAGCCTGCCATTTCTGTCTCCACGATAACCTATTACCAATCCAAGATTGATTTGCTGTGCCATCTGCTGCTATCCATGACCAGAATAATAAGCACAAGCAATTCACTTTGGCCATGACATTTTAGTGAAGAGCTGCAGTAGAAGATGACATACATTTGCTCATTAGTAGTAGCACATAATTAACAGCATTATTTATCTACCCAACAACAAACAGTATAATGAAAACACTGTTTCACAAAGAGAAACCAGCATCATCCTCTATATATTGAATTATGAATGCTATACTCTACCACCACTCATTCTCTACTACAATATAAATATACTTTATGTTACATAGATATATTTATATATTATATACTGTATACATTATATTACACCTTATATAAGACAACTCTGTGTGTATGTGTGAGATCACCTATTACAGAGGCATGACTAAGGCTAATCTTAAATTGAAACAGATGGAATCACCAGCTATGCTGACAAAAAGAATGCTACAGAATTAAACTGACATATGAAACTGTGTTTTTATGGCATTTGATTGGAATTTTTATAGGCTTGACCTTGTCGCAGGAGCAGAATCCATTATCAACAGAAAGTCATAAAACTGAGAGTGTCACCTTGGCACACTATTCTAAACTTATTAACTGATCCTAGGCTAGACACATAAATCTATTGATCCATTCTTACAATTGGTACACCAAACATTTATAAGTGCAAGTAGCTAATACACTGTAATATTTATGTGAAAGAGTAAACTAGAAATACCATAGATTTAAGAACAAAAATAATGAGGCTTACGCCTGCCATCCAACAATATCTCAAAACACTGCCACCAAAACCTTTTTAGTATTAGGGGAGAATTTGGCAATTCACCATATATTCTAATGTAAATTATACACAATTTTCAAAGCAAATCTGTTACCACCATAGTCTAAAGTCTTTGTAAAAACTGGAAACATAACCCTCTTAAGACTTTCCTTGACTTTGGAAAATGTAATTATTAACAAACATTTGCTAAATTAACTTTGGGTGCCTGATACCATATTAACACAACCAGCAAATATTTACAAAGAAAATTCCCAGGATGAATGCCACTATTTTGGTGTGCTGAGTCATCAGGAAATTTATAAATAAATGACAAATGAAGAAGAGGAAACTAGGAGGGTAGGAACACCCCTCCGCAGTAACAGAGAAGGCTCCCACACCACTGCCTCCAGCATCACATCATTGAGTGTCACCTACGAGGAGGCCCTGAGTCAGCTCTGGTCCTGTATGGTCCCGACAAGACAAAAGAACTCGTGTTAAAGATCAGTAACAACAGTGGGTAGCATGTTTCTAGAACATCAGTTCTTGATTTAGGAACTAGATACTAGAATCAAAATAAAATGTTTTAATAATGGTAGAGATGTTATTTACTTTCTACATCAAGATGGTAAAGAGTGTGAAAAAATGCCCCCTTTAAAAAGAAGACATACAGCCCTGGCCAGTGTGGCTGAGTTGGTTGGAGCATCGTCCCATAGCCAAAAGGTTGCAGGTTTGATTCCTTGTCAGGGCATGAACAGGAGGCGGCCAATCAATGTTTCCCTCTCACATCGATGTTTCTCTCCCATCCTCTCTCCCTCCCTCTCTCTCAAAAGCAATGAGGAAGAGTCCTTGGGTGAGCATAAAAATAAAATAAGATAAAATTTTTAAAAAGACATAAATTTTGAGAGAATAAAATCACACACAACATGTCTGGAACATGATGCTGAGGTGAAAAGGCCTTTCGATCACTTAGCAAGTCCCTCCCTGCATGTAGCTTAAGGATACAGTAATTTGGTCCTAGGGCAAAGCAACTCAAAGCAGTTGCCACCCCAGGGAGATTTCAGTCACCAAAGTCAAGGAATACATCTCAACACCTCTTCTGACTTAGGAACCCTGTCATCCTCTGGCTATATCCATCATCTCTTCCACACTGGTCACACAAAAGGCAGGTCTACAGGGGGCTACATGGTCTTCAGGCCCTGAGCCCTACATGTCTTTGCCTTGGCAGTCGGTTAGGTCTCTATGGACTGACTGGGTCCACAGAGCCAAGTGGGAGCCAGGACCAGGTCAAGGAGCCTTGTGGTCAGGGTCAGGTTTCTCAGAAATGCGTCCTCCATGGGGAGTTTTCTGGGTCTCCTTTGTACATCTTATCTATGGTCCTTCCTCCCCCCCCACTGCCTCTCCTTTCCTATGCTCATGACTTTCACTTAGTGTGAGCTCTACCTCCACTACTGCAGACTGCCTACCCAAGTTGCTCCAAACAGATCACCACACTTGTGTCCTGGCCCAGTTCAAAGTGACACATTTAAGCAGAAAGGAATTTATAGAAAAGATATTCACATAGAAACAAAAAGACACACAATAGACACAACAGAATGGTTAGAACTGGATAGAGGCCAGGAGCGAAGTAAAGAAATAAAAATGAATTAAAGCTAAAAAATAAGAGAGAGGATGTATAATACATGGAGCTGGAATAATAATGTGCCATGAACTGAGAATTATGATTCATTTAACTATCCATACCTGAAAAACACAAATACAGGGTAAAATGAGAGCCGTAACTCTGGTTAACTCACGAGATTTTCAGAAAAATCTGCAGAGATGCGCTGGGAAAATAGTCAATGACCACAGCCAAAATTACACTAAGATGTCAGGCTGGCTACATAAGTCTGCTGGGTACTGCTCGCCCAGGCCTGCCTGCCTGCCACTGTCTCAGCTCAACCCAGACAGTGTGGGGTATCCCACCTCCTCAGGGCCTGGCTGCTAGGCAAAGTCCGTGGTGTGGGCCTCTGATTATGGAACCTGGTCCTGCACTTGGAACCAAGCAACCAAAGAGGTATTTGGCCTTTTTAGCTTCTATTTAGAAGCCAGGATCTGTTTCTGTACTAAATTAATACTATAAGGAATTTCTTAAAATAGGAGACAAATATCTACACTTTTCTTTCATCTTATTTTGCAGTTTGTATAACTCAGACCTGGGTCTGTGCCCAACTCAGGACAAAACTCAATTTAGTTCAAATGAGAAGCTGCTCCTTCTCGGACACTTTTTAGGTTCTCAGAGAAGCTTCTCTACATTTGATCCGGAGACTAACCTAAGGCTGTCTTCCATCCCATGATTTTTGAGGATTATAGGCAACAAAAGTGTTAACATTCCAGATAAAATAAAGTTCTGTTAATTCAGAGAGCAATGAGCACCTTTCCTACATGTGAAACTTCACCACTGACAAGCGTGAATTCACATGCATGACAGTGCAACTGCATGGTGAAATACGTCAGGTTCTACTTTAGAGCTAAGGAACATACAAGCTCACTATGATCAGTTCTCCACCATTACAAAAGAGAGTTTCATAGCAAAAATAAATAAATAAATAAAGTCACTATCTTAATAAATAGTAAACAACTAAAACGGAAGAAAACCCCAACCCAAAACTTTAAGTGTGGCAGACCTAAGCTGTGAAATTGTTACAGATGTGCACTTAAAGTAGACCCTTCCTGATTTCTTTTTCTGATTTCAAACATTCAGACTTCACCTCACAAATCTGAACACACACATGCAGTTTAAGCGTACTTAAGAAAAGAATGTTTCGAAATTCCTTCAACACTTCCTTTCAACATCCAGTAACCTAACTCTTCTAAGTGCTTACTTAACATGGGAAAGACATAGCAACGACTCCTAGTTGAAGCTGAAAAGGCAGATGAGGGCCAGGGCTGCTTTCTTCCTCTGGAGCTCCTTGAAGGTACCTGGCAGACATCTTGCACCCTAGAAAAATGGTCTTTCTTCTCCCTCCACCACTAACCAGAAATCTGCCCATGTAAAATGCTATCTTGGGCTTCAGAAAATATGTAGCGAGCATGTGTGCCCTTACAACGTGGTCGCCCAACTTTGTTTAAACATCTCCTGAAACAAAGAATTCAAAGGTCATCCTCTAAATTCCTTCAGCCAGTCTTGAAATGTCACCACTAAAGTTGCTCTCATCCAGATGGGCTCTATCCCACAGAACATCACAGCCCTGAGTGGGCACAATGCCCCAGGTAAAATCGATGGTTCAGGAACCAGCTTCCAGTAACCAAACCTGAAAGTAGAGTGGCCTTGGCCACTATCATCTTCAAGGCTCACCCTGAGCTTACTCACAACCTGAGTAGCTAGCTTTGACCACACTCCCTGGTGAAGCACGTCACCTCCTCCTGCACTTATACAGGAGGCAGCTGGCACAGTGGTTGAACAGCATAGCCAGTGGAGTTCACAGGCCTGGAGGTGAACACTGGTTCTGCCACTGATGGGCTGCGGGGTCCTGGCAAGATGAACTTCTCAAGGCTTCCATTCCAAGTATACCATGATGACATTAAGACCTGCAGCTCATTAGGCCGGTTAAGAGGATACGGAGAGACAATCTGCCCAAAGTCTGGAATGGACAGAGTTTGATAGATACTTCTATTTATTTTCTACATTTGGTTTGAGGGACTTGAGTTCATCACCTGTTGGGAACCGCCCTGATTGGTATCAGAAGCTGAAACTCCCGCCTAGGCTAAGGCTAAGGGAACGCCCTTGGAACCGTAAGCCAGCAAGGAGACAAAAGCTTATCTTCCTGGCAGGAATGCTGCTTCTGCTGCTTTATTCATGACTGAACCCCAAAAAGCTTGGTCGGTTAGCCAAAGACGGGTAAGATTCCCCACGGGGGAACGACCTAAGACAGGCACGATCACTTTGGGAGGCCCCCCAAAAGAAGGACTTGGGGGGCTGCAGCAAAAAGGGGGTGATGGACCCTCGCTCCTCGGCTTTGACATAGCCTGAGTTCTCAGCATCTGGGAAAAAACCTCCTTGTCTCCCAGTTGCCTTAGTTCCCTTGCTCCACCTATGCCTGAAACAATGACAGGGTGGTGCAGCTCAGTACTGAGAAGTGCAGATTCCCCGGGGTGATCAGGCCTAAGAAAGAACATGTAAATTACTGTGAAACCTTCTTTGTTTAGAATGCTCTCAGTTGAATGAGAAGGGTCTTAGGAGGAAGTTATTTTGTTCCTCAGTCTTACAGCTCTTTGACCCCCAACTCAATAGACCGGCAGAGTTCTTTGTTTTCTATGGTTCCTTACTTCCTCCTAATGAGTACTGTACTTTACCTGAATTATTATGCAGAATGAGCCCAATAAAAGCAGGTATGGACGGTAAATCAGCGCACTCCCCACTAAGGGGGGGTGGCCATTTCGTCCCTACTTCCCCACAGAAACTAGTCTGTCTCTGTGCATGTGTGTTTTCTCGCGTGTTTATCGGCGAGCCATCCACAGCGTTCCGTGGTCACTGCTGGCCGGTGACCCACGCGCAACAATCACCCTCCTTCCTTACCCCTCAGTCCTACAGGTCCCTCACTACATGGCAATCCCATTAAATAGAACATATTCCTTCCCCTCCACATTTTTAGACACGTCTCTCCTTCAGTTAAGGAGAACTAGACCCAGGGTGGCAAAATTCACCTACTTTTGTCAACAAAAGTATAAGAAACAGAAATTTATTTTTAAATAATATGTTTTTTAAAAATAATTTCACTTCACCAATCTCCCCTCCATTCCCCCAAAATATGCTTCTCTAGACTCTTCTTTTTAATAGCTACCACCTCAAACTTCAAGGCCCTAATTTATCTGTTAGAACACAAGAAGATTATAGCATGAGGCTTTCTCCAACCATGGGCCAGAGTCTAAGAGTGATGGGGAGACCAGCTGCAGAGTCTGGGAGTTGAGCCTGAGGACACAAGGATCTGACCAGTGGATCAGGGAATAGAGGCAGGGAGCTAGGAGGCAGGCAGCAGCCCATGAACCCAGGGGTTCTGTCCACACCTACCTTTGGGCAACTCCTGGAAGTAAGGAGGACCCAGGAAAATGGGGTGAGACTTGAGGTTGGGGTTGGGACACCAAACAAAGAGTAAGAGTCAGGGTTCTAGGCTGAGCAATTAAGTATAATGAAGAGGAGAGCCTGTGCCTCTAGAAACAATATTGACACTGGAGAATGGGACAATTCTGGGCACAGGAAGTGCTGTATTCCTGGAAGCAGCCAGACCCCAGTCTGGCTGGCAACAGCAATGCTAGATAGAGCACTGGAGTGTGGGCCACAATTTCACTCACCAGAGCATATGCTCTTCTAGTCCACACACTACATGCACTAGAAAGTACTGCTCATTATTTAGAGAGATAAACCAAAGCTCTGGGATCATTTTAAATGCACGGTGTTACATGTTAAGCTCCATTTATCCTAATTTGCAATTCCCACTGATGTAGCAATGCCTGGACTAACTCCAATGGAAGTGATCTCACATATACTGAAGTGGAAAAAATAAAGACTTATAGCATAGAATACCCAAGTGCTACAGATGGTAGAAACAGTAACTCATGGCTCTCTTTGCTTTTTTTTGTTGTTTTTACCACCAGTCAAAACACATAAGCCATCATACTTCAAAGCCAGGTACCACTCCAACTCAGTTCACAACATCCCTCTTTCCCTTTAAGTTACCCTCAAATTTTTCACTCATGAGAGTGTCTTCCAGCAATGACTCAATTAATTCAATATATGCAATGTTCCAGTCTATTATTCTTGATAACATGAGCACTGTCATAGCCAATCAAAACTCACTATATTCTCATCACTTAGCAAAACTCTTGCATGTTATAGTGGTTCAATAAATATTTGTTGAATGAGTAAACCAGTTAACTAGCTCTGACTTGCAGCCCCTGGCATTCAAGGCACCTACACTGTTCAGCTCCCACAAGCCAACTCCTTTATGCAATTTCTAAATTTGCCTGAGGCTGATTGATTCAGCATTCAATGGTACTTTTAATAGAACAATACAGAGTCCGAAAATAGACCCACATACACATGGGAGTTGCATTTATGACAAAAATAGCATATCAGATCAATAAATAATGATGAATTAATCAATAGATGGCATTAAAACAATTACCAAGACATTTGGAGTTAAAAAAGAAAAAACAAAATCCTTTCCTGACTCTTTATACCAAAATAAGTTCCACATGATTTAAAATGTTTTTTTTTAAAAAGGCATGATGAAAGTACTGGAGCAAAATATAAATATAGGCAAAACTTATAATATTAGAGTGTGCAAGAACTTTCAAAGCAAAACACAAAATCACAAAGAGAAACAAAAGATATGTTTGATTAAATAAGGATTTTAAAATATTGGTAAGATTTTAATTTTTTAATATACCTTATTGATTATGCTATTACAGTTGTCCCATTTCCCCTCTTTATTCTCCTCTGCCCTGCATACCCCATCCCACCAGCATTCCCTTCATTTTAGTTCATGTCCATGTGTCATACATATAAGTTCTTTGGCTTCTACATTTCCCATACTATTCTTAACCTCCCCCTGTCTATTTTCTACCTACCATCTATGCTACTTATTCCCTGTACCTTTCCCCCTCTCCATCTCCCACTCTCCAGCTGATCTCCATGTCATCCTCCATGTGACCTCCATTTCTGTGATTGTTTCTGTTCTAGTTGTTTGCTTAGTTTACTTTGTTTTTGTTTTTGCTCTTTAGGTGTCATTAATAATTGTGAGTTTGCTGTCATTTTACTGTACATGGTTTTTATCTTCTTTTTCTTAGACAAGTCCCTTTAACATTTCATATAAGGGCTTGGTGATGATGAACTCCTTTAACTTGACCTTATCTGAGAAGCACTTTATCTGCCCTTCCATTCTAAATGATAGCGTTGCTGGATAGAGCAATCTCGGATGTAGGTCCTTGCCTTTCATGACTTTGAATACTTCTTTCCAGCCCCTTCTTGCCTATACGCTTTCTTTGGAAAAATCAGCTGATTGTCTTATGGGAACTCCTTTGTAGGCAACTGTCTTCTTTTCTCTTGCTGCTTTTAAGATTCTCTCCTTATAGCTAATCTTGGGTAACTTGATTATGATGTGCCTTGGTGTGTTCCTCCTTGGGTCCAATTTCTTTGGGATCCTCTGGGCTTCCTAGACTTCCTGAAAGTCTATTTCCTTTGCCAGGTTGGAGAAGCTTTACTTCATTTTTTCAAATAAGTTTTCAATTTTTTGCTCTTCGTATTCTCCTTCTGGCACCCCTATGATTCGGATATTGGAACGTTTAAAGTTGTTCTGGAGGTTCCTAAGCCTCTCCTCATTTTTTTAAATTCTTGTTTCTTCATTCTGTTCTGGTTGAATGTTTATTTCTTCTTTCTGGTCCAAACTGTTGGTTTGAGTCCTGGTTTCCTTCCCATCACTGTTAGTTCCCTGTATATTTTCTTTTATTTCACTTTTCATAGCCTTCATTTTTTCCTCTATTTTGGGACCATACTCAACCAATTCTGCAAGCATCCTGATTACCAGTGTTCTCAACTCTGCATCTGATAAGTTGGCTATCTCTTTTTGGCTTAGTTGTATTTTTTCTGGAGCTTTGATCTGTTCTTTCATTTGGGCAATATATTTTTTTTGTCTCTGCACACCTGCTACATAATAAGAGGTGGAGCCTTAGGTATTTGACAGGGTGGGGCAACCCACGTTGCAGCATTGTGGTGCTGTTGGTGGGAGGCAGAAAGGTCTGAGAGGGAACAATACCGCTTGCTCAGCTCTCCGCAGACTTTCGGTCACTTCCCCCACTACCCACAAGCAAACTGGGCCCTTCAGGTGCTGATTCTCAGATGAGTGGGTTTATATGCATTCTAGTACCCTGTGGGTCACTCTAATGAACTCTCCTGTGACAATGGGAATTTCCCCCACTCCTTCAACCCTAACATTTTTTTCTCAGTCAGAGGTTTTGAGGCTTTATTTCCCTGCACCAGAATGCTGGGTTGTGTGGTCTGACTTGCTCCCCAGTTGTTCCTCCCGGTTCATCCACACACAAATGTGGGACTGCCCCCTCCACCAGCTGCCGCCTCACCCATCCTGGTCCTTCAGCTCTTGCCTTTCTGAGAGTCCTCTTCACCCAGCTGCCCATCTCCACCCTTCCTACTGCTGTGGGTGAATATTTCTTCTTTTACTCCGTGGCTGTCTGATTTCCATACAGTTCGATTTTCTGTCAGTTCTGGTTGGTTTTTGTTTTTAAATTTGTTGTTGTCCTTCTTTTGGTTGTGCAAGGATGTACAGTGTGTCTACATCTTGGCTGGAAGTCTGAATATTGGTATGATTTTTAAAAGTACAATAAACAAACTATAACAGAAACAACAAGCTGAGGGAAAATATGTGTTACGCAAATGATAAAGGGTTTGGTTTCTTAATATACAAAGAGTTCTCAGAAACCAGTAAGAAAAACAAGACTTTTTAAAAATGGGTAAATGATGTGAATAGGTAGGTAACAGAAAAAATAGTCAATAAATATATGCAAAGATACCCAGTCATTCATAATTAAAGATAAGAAAATCAGAACTGGTTATCACTTTTAACCTATAATCTAAGTAAAGATAAATGTTTGATAATATTCTGTGTTGGTAAAAATGTAAAAAATTATATCCTCAAACCCTGAAAGGAAATGTAAATTAATACAATATTGGAGGCTAATTTTGCATTAACTTTTTAAAAACAAAAAATTTAATATATCTCTGACCCAACATTTTATTTCTAGAAATTATCTTGCAGACAAACTTCACACACATGCATTAAGCTTGAGGTACAAGAATTTTTACTGCAGAATTGTTTGTAATATTAAACATTTATCCTTAGAGCACAATTAAGTAAATCGTGATATATTGTTGTGATAGAATACTATATGACTTTTAAAATAAATTAGGTAAATTGATACATACTAACAAGAAAATATATTAAAGGTTTACCTTTAGGTGAAAAAGGCAAGAAAGTAACATATGTTAGATGATATCTAGAAAGAAATGAGTAGAGGAAGGTGGTCTCTTACTTTTCATTTGTACCTTTCTGTACCATTTTTATTCTTTATAAGTATTGTATGTATTAAGTCTAGTCATTAAAAAGAACTTCGAAGTTTTCCTCATAGAAAGATTTTCTTCAATAAAAATGGAAGCAATATTTTCAATATTTGAAAGAACTGTTTTCAAATGCCCATCAACACTTTAAAAAGGCTTATTTATCTACAACTAATATGCTTCTTAGATTAATTAAATGACTAAAATAGTCCTCTAATGACATCACTTTCCAAACTCTTTTACATACCAGCACACCCACAGCATTATATTATTTTTACAGCATTGGCCACTGGTGGCTGCAGGCTGCCCTGCCACAGCAGCCAAGGCCAGACCAACATGCGAGTCTCTGCACCCTCAGGACCCAAAAGCAGCCCCAGCCCACTAAATAAAGGGCTCCTGTTCTAGGTATTTCTATCAAACAACACCGCTTTAATATAATTAGTTCAAAATAACAAAGATTCTACACTAAGTATATGTTACAGTTTTATGGTGTTAGAAGTCAGGAGGAGAATGGGCTACTTTTTTCCTATATATTTATTTATTTATTTATTTGAAAGAGGAAAAGAGAGGGTTTCTGGGAGGCTGGTAATACTTTGTTTCTGGATCTAGGCACTTACATAGGTCTGTTCAATTTGTAAAAATCCATTGTGCACTATATTGAAGATGTGTACTTACTTGGTTATGTGTATTATATTGGTTGGCCAAAAAGTCTGTTTAGTTTTTTCGATAAAATAAAAGATATTTTCATTTTCACTAATAGCTTTATTGATTTGGATATTTTGAGTATGTCAGCTACCTTCCGTGTGATATAACATCGATTGTTCTCAATTAATGTCTCAATTTGATCACTATCAACTTCAACTCGTCTACCTAACTGGGGAGCATTGTCCAGTGAGAAATCTCAGGCACAAAACTTCACAAACCACTTTTGACCTATTCAGTCAGTCCCAGCACCTTCTCCATACACTGCACAAATCTTTTTTGTCTGTGTTTCAGTTGTGTTTTTATCTTTCTTTAAATAATAAAACATAATATGCTGAGAATTTCCATATTTTCTTCCATTTTCAATATTAAAATGGCTACACAAAAACTCACCAATTTTGATAAGTTTTTAAAAATGTACACTGATACAACAGTTGTCACAATGCAATTTAACCACATTGTTTCAAATGAAGTTAAAGACAACTAAGCTCGACTAGAGTCATCTTACAGAAAAAATCAAAATAACTTTTTGGCCAACCCATACTTCAATATAAAATGTAGAGGATGTTAAAAATTTGGTCAAATTAGTGAAAATAATGAACCTCTACAGCATCACATAGTAAATCAAAAGCTGCTGGTTAGCACTTAGGCCTTGCCAGGTCCCCTAGGAAAGCAGGTTAAAGAAAAATGTCAAAGCTGGAGACCATCTTGTAGAAGATATCTGTTTAAACTTTTCTAAGCCCAAGGTCATCAGGATGTAGAATTGTTTGGGGTGAAACAGGTCAGAGAATTTTTTGAACATGCTATGCCAGGCAGGTTCTCTATTGAAGAGTTATAGATGCAAACTGTCAGCAGTTTGTGAAGGAGGAAACCGGGCCCTGTTGTTCGTGACTTGCACAGTAATCCACATCTGCCTGCCCATAGGCTTGTCCTCTCTCACTGTGCTACACTGGCAGGATGCCTGTCCAGTTGAGATTAACACTTGTAACGGCAGACCTAGAAACTTCCAAAATCTAACAGGCCACCACAATCCAGCAGGCTGGCCTTCCTGATTGATCACAATTCACAAACTGACATTTGCTAAACTGAAATACAGCACTTCACATGGATCCTATAAAGGAGTAAAGAGACAAAAAGACTAATGAAAGGACTGCTTTTTGGACACACAAACTGGGAAATGGGAAAAGCCAAAAAGCCTCAGCACAAGGATGCTCCTCACACACAGGATTTGAGATCTTGAGCAAAGCTTTAACATTGCTAAGCCTCAGCCTCTCACACATGCAAATAGGCACAAAATGCCTGCCACATAAGGTTTGAGGATTAAATGAAACAAAATCTGGACAGCACACTGTAAACTGTAAAATGCTAAACATATACAGGGTATTGTTATTTGCTTGCAATTGCTGTCATGCATTAGTGTTATAATGGATGTATTATTAGGGCCTTCTTATTGTCACAAACATCCAACCTTCCCCAGTATAGCACTTTTCCTCTTCATGTCTAATATATTCCCAGAACTGAGAAACAGTCATCTTACTTCACAAGAAAACCTGTGCAGGACCCTGACATTCTGGGAATTTTCCTTTTTCTCCCATGGAAATACTACATACCTGGTTCAAATTATTCAATCAGATTATTAAATTATTATTAATACAAGACCTTTTATGTTTTTAAAATCCTCCCCTATTGATCCAGTGGTGCCCTCGCTACTACATGCCATTGTGAACAAGTAATTTATGACTAACACCAAGTTTGCCACGCAGCAAAGAAGTTACATACATTGGGTCTTGCAGCCCTACAAAGCCAGCTCTAATCCTCAAAGTATCATCTATTAGCAGTGAGTCTTTGTGCATGTTACTCAACTGCTTGAGCTTCCGTTTCCTTATCAGTAAGATGGCAATAACAGAACTCACCATTTATTCAGTAGAGGCAATAAAAGATGAACACAAATCCTTGCCATTCCTTCCATTCAGATGTAAAGTCTAATTCTCCTGCCTTTACTTCTGGGCTGGCCTTATTTGCTTGATTGATAAAATGTGGCAGAAATAACATTCTGGGATCTATGAGAGTGGGTCACAAGAAGCTTTTTAGCTTCCACCCATGGTTCTTAGAACACTTGCTGTAGAAACAGCCAGCCACCACGCACCAAGTCTGACTGCCCTGAGACTCCATACTGTGAAGAGGCCCAAGCTAAATGTGTGGAGAGGCCACATGGAAATTAATACCTGGTTAGTCCCAGCTGATACAGCCATACCAGACCAAGCACCAGACATACAAGTGAGGAAGCCTTCAGATGGCTCCAGCCCAGACACCATCTGACTGACACAACACGAGAAACCCCAAGCAAGAACAACCCATCTGAATCCAGTCAACTCACAGCACTGAAAAGAACAATAAATTGTTATTTTAAACCACTAAATCTGTGGTGCTTTGTTACACAGCAATAGATAACGGAAACACTCAGCATAATGTTGGCACATGTCAACTGCTATAATTACAGTGGTACTCATAAACTAGAATGATTTCCAGATCTTTTGTATGGTGACATCCTTCTTAAAGAAAGGCACTCTGAAGGGCTTGCTTGATTGGAAAAGAATAGAGTAAGTTTTGGCTTTGATTCCAGGACTATACACCAATCCTTCTCAACTATTACTGATGTCGTGATTAGGCATAGGGACAATTACTAACTTTTATAGTGCTTATAAGTTTTTAATTATGTTTTTCTTGTACCCATTGGTATTTTTTAATGAGGAGGATGTCAAGGACATATGAAGAAGACACATTTCCCTCACACTCCACTCATAAGCAAGAACAAAGATATGCCCATTTGGTTGTGACACAATAGTTATGATGAACAAATAAAAAGCACAGGGCCCCCACAAGTGAAATGTGCAATAATACAATTCATGTTAATAGCAGCAACATATGCAGAAGAGTAAATTATATCAATTATAATTTTAACAATATTTTAAAATATTTATATTTTATTGTACAATATTATATAGTAGGTTATCTTACAAAGATTAACCTATATAGTGGAGGTCTAGAAATAACACAACTCAAAAATAAAAGAAATAACACAACACATCCTTATATTTTATTTACTTTTTTAAACACTAAGGTTTATTTTATTTTTTAAGTTTAACACTTACTTTATTGTATTTTTTCCATTACCATTTAGTCCCCATATATCCCCTTCCCCCAGCAATCACCAAACTGTTGTCCATATCCATGAGTCCTTTTTCCTTTTCCTTCAATATGTCCATCCCCTAACCCCACCACAGTAGTCATCTGCCCTCCATCTATGAGTCTGTCTCTGTTTTGCTTCTTCAGTGTGTTCATTAGATTCCCCATATGGGTGAAATTGTATGGTACTTGTCTTTCTCTGACTGGTTTATGTTACTCAGCATGATGTTCTCCAGGTCCATACTGTTGCAAAGGGCAAAATTTTCTGCTATTTTAACAGCCGAATAGTATTCTATTATGTAAATGTCCCATAACTGTTCTATCCACTCATCTCCTGATGGACAGTTGGACTACTTGTATATCTTGGCAATTGTAAATAACACTACAATGAACACAGGGTTGCTTATGTTATTTCAAATTAGTGCTTTGGGTTCCTTTGGATATATTCCCAGCAGTGGGATCACTGGGTCAAAACGCAGATCCATTTTAAATATTTTGATATCCCCATACTGCTTTCCACAGTGGCTGTACTAATCTGCATTCCTACCAGCAGTGCAAATAGTTCCCCTTTCTTCCACATCCTTGCAAGCACTTGTCTGTTGATTTATTGATGATAGCCATTCTGACAGGTGTGAGATGGTATCTCATGTGGTTTTAATTGGCACTTCTCTGGTGATTAGTCATGTTGAACATCTTTTCATATGTCTATTGGCCATCGCATGTCCTGCAAAGCCATCTGGCATGGGGCTTTTGTTTGTTGGAAGTCTTTTGAGTACTGCTTCAATTTCATTAGGTATAATCTGTCTACTCAGATTTTCTGATTCTTTTTTATTTATTTTTCAAAAATTGTATGTTTCTAGGAATTTATCCATTTTATCCAGATTGTCCAGTTTGTTGACATATAATTGTTCATAATATTTTCATACAATCCTTTAAATTTCTTTGGTGTCAGTTGTTATTTCTCCTCTTTCATTGCTCATTTTATTTATCTGTGTCCTTTCTTTTTTTCTTGATGAGTCTGGTTAAAGGTTCATCAATTTTTTAATACATTTTATTGATTTTGCTATTATAGTTGTCCCATTTTCCCCTCTTCACTCCCCTCTGCCCTGCACACCCTCTCCCACCCACATTCCCCCCCTTTAGTTCACGTGCATGGGTCATACATATAAGTTCTTTGGCTTCTACATTTCCTATACTATTCTTACCCTCCCCCTGTCTATTTTCTACCTACCATCTATGCTCCTTATTCCCCATACCTTTTCCCCCCTCCCTTCCCCTCCCACTCCCCTGTTGATAACCTTCCATGTGATCTCCATTTCTGTGGTTCTGTTCCTGTTCTAGCTGTTTGCTTAGTTTGTTTTTGTTTTTGTTTTAGGTGTGGTTGTTAAAAATTGTGAGTTTGCTGTCATTTTACTATACATGTTTTTTATCTTCATTTTCTTAGATAAATCCCTTTAACATTTCATGTAATAAGGGCTTGGTGATGATGAACTCTTTTAACTTGACCTTATCTGGGAAGCACTTTATCTGCCCTTCCATTCTAAATGATAGCTTTGCTGGATTGAGCAATCTTGGATGTAGGTCCTTGCCTTTCATGATTTGGAATACTTCTTTCCAGCCCCCTCTTGCTGGTAGGTCTCTTTTGAGAAATCAGCTGACAGTCTGATGTAGTTACCTCCTTTGTAGGTAACTGTCCCTTTTCTCTTGCTACTTCTAGGATTCTCTCCTTCATTTTAATCTTAAGTAATGTAATTATGATGTGCCTTGGTGTGCTCCTCTTTGGGTCCAACTTCTTTGGGACTCCCTGTGCTTCCTGGACTTCCTAGAAGTCTATTTCCTTTGCTAGCTTGGGGAAGTTCTCCTTTATTATTTGTTCAAATAATTTTTCCACTTGTTGCTCTTCCTCTTCTCCTGCTGGTACCCCTATAATTCAGATATTGGAACATTTAAAGATGTCCCGGAGGTTCCTAAGCCTCTCCTCATTTTTTTGAATTCTTGTTTCTTCATTCTTTTCTGGTTGGATGTTTCTTTCTTCCTTCTAGTTCACACCATTGATTTGAGTCCCAATTTCCTTCCCATCACTACTGGCTCCCTGTACATTTTTCTTTATTTCACTTAGCATAGCCTTCATTTTTTATCTAATTTGCAACCAAATTCGACCAATTCTGTGAGCATTCTGATTACCAGTGTTTTGAACTGTGCATCTGATAGGTTGGCTATCTCTTCATTGTTTAGTTGTATTTTTTTCCTGGAGCTTTGATCTGTTTTTTCATTTGGGCCATTTTTTTGTCTTGATGTGCCTGTTATGTAGTGAGAGGTGGAGCCTTAGGTATTCACCCGGGCCAGGTAATCCAAGTTGCTGGGTTGTGACGCCACATGAAGGGAGGGGGTCCGAGAGGGAACAATGGCACTTGCTCTACTCTCTGCTGGATTTCAGCCATTTCCCCCACTTCCCGCAAGCAAATTGGGCCCTTCTGGTGCTGATTCCTGGGTGGGTGGGTTTGTGTACATTCTAGGACCCTGTGGGTCTCTCCAACAAACTCTCTTATAAGGCTGGGAGTTTCTCCTGCTGCCACCTCAACCTCCACAGGTGTTTTCAATCAGTGGTTTGAGGCTTTATTTCCCCGAGCTGGGGCCCTGGGTTGCACAATTCGTCCCACTCCCCAGTTGTTTCTCCCAGTTTATCTGAGTGCAAATGTGGGACTGCCCACTCCACCAGCCGCCACCTTGCCGGCCAGCTGCATCCTTGCGTGCTCTGGTCCACAATTCACCGCCTCACTGGGTCGTCAGTCACCACCTTGCCCATCCCAGTCCTCCAGCCACCACCTTGCTATGAGTCCTCTCCACCTAGCTGCATGTCTCCACCCCTCCTACCAGTCTGGATGAGTATGTCTTCTTTAACTCCTTGGTTGTAGGACTTCCATACAGTTCGATTTTCTGTCAGTTCTGGTTGTTTTTTGTTTTTAAATTGTTGTGGTCCTCCTTTTGGTTGTGCGATAAGGCACAGCATGTCTACCTACACCTCCACCTTGGCTGGAAGTCCTCCAAAGGTTTGTCAATCATGTTTATCTTTTCAAAGAAATAGCTCTTGGATTCATTGATCTTTTGTATCATTTTTTCTAGACTCTATTTCATTTATTTCTGCTCTGATCTTTATTATTCCCTTCCTTCTACTCCAGGCTTTGTTTGCTGTTGTTGTTTTTTTTAAACATTTTTTTAATTGATGTTCAAGTACAGTTTTCTGCCTTTTCCCCCCAGCCCTCCTTACCTCCCTCCCCTGTTTCCACCCCATGTTGTTATTGTCCATGTGTCCTTTATATTTGTTCCTGCAAACCCTTCACCCTTTCCCCCTATAATCCCCTCTGTACTCCCCCCTCTGGTCACTGTCAGCCTGTTCTCAATTTCAGTGTCTTTGGTTATATTTTGCTTGTTTGTTCATTTTGTTGATTAGGTTCCTGTTATAGGTGAGATCATATGGTATTTGTCTTTCACCATCTGGCTTACTTCACTTAGCATAATGCTCTCCAGTTTGATCCATGCTGTCACAAAGGGTAGGAGCTCCTTCTTTCTTTCTGCTGCATAGAATTCCATTGTGTAAATGTACCATAGTTTTTTGATCCATTCATTTACTGATGGGCACTTAGGTTGCTTCCAGCGCTGTTCTTTTTCAAGTTCCTTTAAGTATGTACTTAGATTGTTTATTTGAGCTTTTTTTGTTTGTTTTTTCTAGATAAGCTTGTAATGCTATGAATTTCCCTCTTAGGATTGCTTTCCCAGTGTCCCACAGATTTTGGTTTGTTGTTTTCTCATTTTCATTTGTTTCAAGATATCTTTTGATTTCTTTCTTGACCTTGTTGTTGACCCATTCATTGTTTAATAACATGTTATTTAGCTTCCATGTCTTTGCATGTTTTTCAGTGTTCTTCTTGTGATTGATTTCTACTTTCATAGCATTGTCATCCAAGAAGATGTTTGATATGATTTCAATTTTCTTAAATTAATTGAGACTTGCTTTGTGTCCCAACATGTGGTCTATCCTAGAAAATGTTCCATGTGCACAAAAGTATATATATTCTGCTGCTTTGGGGTGTAATGCTTGAAGATATCAATGAAATCTTTTTGACCTAGTGTGTTATTTAAGGCCACTGTCTCCTTGTTGATTTTCTGCCTGGAAGATTTATACATTGAAGTCAATGGGGTGTTAAGATGCCCAACTGTGAATGTATTTTGTCAATCTCTTCTTTTATCTCCATCAATATTTGCTTCACATATTTAGGTGCTCCTATGTTGGGTGCATAAACATTTACTAGAGTTATATCCTCATATTGGATTTTTCCCTTTATCATTATGTAGTATCCTTGTTTGTCTCCTATTATAGCCTTTGTTTTAAAGTCTATTTTGTCAGATATAAGTACTGCTACCCCAGCTTTTTTTCTTTTCCATTTGCATGAAATATCTTTTTTCAACCATTAATTTTTAGTCTGTGTATATCTTTTGATTTTTGATGGGTCTCTTGGAGGCAGCATATACATGGGTCTTGTTTTCTTATCCACTCAGCTACCCTTACATCTTTTGGTCAGAGTATTTAAGCCATTTACATTTAAGGTGATTATTAGTAGATATGTATTTAGTACCATTTTATTGTTAGATTGTTTTCCTCCTTTTTTTCTTTCCCTTTTTTGTCATCTTCTTCTTAATGTAAGCTCTTTAACAGCTGTTGCATACTGCTTTGGTGTTAATGAGCTCCTTTAGCTTTTTCTTGTCTGGGAAGCTCCTTATTACTCCTTCAATTTTAAATGACAGCCTTGCTGGGTAAAGTAACTTGGTTGCAGGTCCTTGCTTTTCATCACCTTGAATATTTCACACCACTCCCTTCTAGGCCTGAAATGTTTCTGCTGAGAAAGCTGATGCAAGTCTAATTGGTACTCCCTTGTAGGTAATTACCTTCTTGGATTCTCTCCTTGTCTTTAAGTCTTGTCATTTTAATTATGATGTGTCTTGGTGTAGGCCTCTTGGAGTCCAACTTATTTGGGACTCTGAGCTTTCTGGACTTGTATGTCTTTTTCCTTCACCAGATTAGGGAAGTTTTCAGTCATTATTTCTACAAAGAGATTCTTGATCTCTTGCTCACTCTTTTCTCCTTCCCATGATGCTGATGTTGCTACATCTTATGTTGTCCAAAATGTTTCTTAAGGTCTCCTTGTTGTTGTTGTTTTTTAATTCTTTTTTCTTCTTGCTGCTCTGCCTAGGTGTTTTTTCCTGCCTTGTCTTCCAAAGCACTGATTCAGTCCTCTGCTTCAATGAACCTACTGTTTACCCCTTCTAGTGTATTATTCATCTCAGATATTACATTCTTCATTTCTGACTGGTCCTTTTTTATAGTTCCTATCTCTTTTTCATGCTGTTGAGTACCCTTATAATCATTGCTGTAAACTCTCTATCTCGTAAATTGCTTGCCTCCATTTTGTCTAGGTCTTCTGGAGAATTCTCTTGTTCTTTCATTTGGGGCCTATTTCTTTGTCTTCCCATTTTGGCTGCTTCTTTGTATTTTCTGCCTTAGATGTTAAACTAATCAGCTGCCAAAATGAGCAGTTGTTAATACTCTAATCAAGCTGTAATTAATAGTCTGCTTTAAGCACCACAGGATGGGGCACAGTATTCCTTTGGGTGGGGCTATTGCTTCCCCTCATGCTGATGCCACTTGGAAAGGAGTACTTTGCCTGACAAAGATGGCTTCTGTAGTATGAGGAATGACTCAGCACATGAATCCTGGTATCTGTTCTTTTGGTTCTCTCCCAAGAGCCACAAGCCCACGCTCTCCTCATGTGTCTCTAGTCCACTCTGCCCTCCCTCTGCCAAAGCCCAGGGTAAGTGGCTGCAAACGAAATTTGGTGTACTGGCATTTGGTGAAGAGGCTGTCTGCATCTTCAGGCATCTCTCCTGTCAGGGAGCAACCTGGCTGCTTTACAGAGCTGCAGGTTATCTGGGTTTCTTTCTAGTTCTGGTGCCGTAGGCTGGGGAGCCCAGCTTTCAGTTTAGACCCCATACTTCTCAGGGGGAGCCACTGAAATATTCCTCTAGAACATCACCTGCCACCAGTGGGAACCTCGCCAGCCCTCTCATGCCTTCTCTGTATTCCCTACCAGTCACATTGTGGTGAAGTGGTATCTGCTATCTGTCCATGGTCATAAGGCTTCACTCCAGCTAGTGTTCTTTTGGTTGTTCCAGATGATTTCTCTACAATTTAGTTGTAATTCCAGATTGGTCCTGGGAGAAGGTTAGTGTAGTTTCCACCTACTCCTCTGCTATTTTGGATCAACCCACAACTCATCTTTTTAAGTAGAAAGAACTCATCTTTCTTTTTTAAAAAAAATTACATGCCATATTTATTAATAGTTCCTTTTAAACTGAATTGTATTGGAAGATCTTGAAATAACTGAGTTCATGAACCACATGCTTCAATAAATAATGTCTTCATGAGACGGGCATTTTATAAAAAACAAATGCATAATTTGCTTTATTTTCACATATATTGAAGTTTCAACAGAATCTATGTATATCCACAGAGATTTATAGGGTTCTCAAGATTGTCCATTAGATGTGTCACATCAGAAAAAGCAGTAAGTCTGTAGAACCAGGGCTTGCTACTCTTGGAATAGCATCTCAGGCTACCACTCAGCATAGTTCAGAATATACCTCCACATTCCACCTGGTGGTGCCCAGGGACCAATGATCAAGTGCAGCCTTCCTTTCCAGAGTCCTGTAAACAGTGACACATCATTAGGGAACAAAAGCCTCCATTAGCCATGGCTGACCTGAGTGGTTGCAGCAGTGTTTCTCAGATCAGTTTAAGACTCTACAGGATTGTTTAAAGGTAAAAGCAGTCCAAGGACTCCAATGTAGACTTTAATTATTGTGTAAATATGTACAGATACTGAAAATTTACATGAACTGTTTATGCTGTTGTAAAACAACAAAATAAAGAGAAATGTATTAATTAAATGCAAACTAAACTATAAATCCAATAACATTCAAGTTAGCAATAGACTAATATGATGGGTAATGCTGCTCTGCTAAACTGAAACAGCTCTGGGCTGTCTTGGATTCTGAGGCCAGCATGCTCTGTCACCACATCTCATGTGATGGTTTAATTCCCTCACACTCCACTCACAATCTGTGGGCAAAGTTTCCATTTCTACCTTTGAAATAGTCCAGGTGGGACCCTAAACAGCCCAAGAGTGACCCCACTCACCACCTAGGCTGCTGCACTCTGGGGAAAGTCATCGTGACTTGGCCTCCCACCAGGCCAATGGCAGCAGCAGTCCTCTGCTAGCTCTCTCCCTTTGCATACATACTCCTGTGATCACAGTCCACCCTTCGCATGGCTGCTAGGGAGATCCTCATAAAAGTTTAAGTCAGATCCTGTCACTGCTCCATATGAAAATCTCCAATGGTTTCTGCACTGGATTCCCAGGATATTTCACAATTCCCACACTGAACCACAAGACCCCATGTCAACAGGCCCCAAATCTCCTCCTCTCTTCCCAATGGTCACTCTGCTCCAGCCACACTAGCCTGTCTGCAGGTGCTCAAACTCCCAGGCAAGCCCTTTCCTCCCAGTGGGGGACCCCACTGTTGAGAAAGCACAAATATAAATATTGAGTGTATGTATGTGTGTGCATCTCTCTTTTGAATTGTTTTTCTCTTTAGAGGTCTCTGGTAGGTGTTTTATCTCATTTCCTGTCTGAAACCACTCCCTTTATACTGCAATTAACGTCCCAATTTTGCTTTCTAGTTTGCTTATTGATCTGTTTATTGTGGTTTTAATTTTTTAATTTTTATTGTATTGGCGTAACATTGGTTAATAAAATTATATAGGTTTTAGGTGTACAATTCTATAATACATCTGTATATTGAATGTGTGCTCACTACCCAAAGTCAAGTCTCCTTCATCATTATTTATCACCCTTTACTCTCTTCTACCTTCCTCCTAGCCCCTTTCCCTCTAGGTACTTATCATACTGTTAAGTTGGGTTGGTTTTTGTGGTTTTGGTCTTTTTGCTTAATTCCTTCACCTTTTTCACCAGCACCTAATGTTCCCCCACCTCTGACAGTTGTCAGTCTGTTTTCTGTATCTATGAATCTGTTTCTATTTGATTTGTTAGTTTATCTTGTTCATTAGATTCTACATATAAGTTAAATCATATGGTATTTGTCTTCTCTAAGTGGCTTATTTCACTTACCATAATACTCTCCAGGTCCATCCCTGCTACTGCAAAAAATAAGATTTCCTTATTTTTAATAACCAAGTAGTATTCCACTGTGTAAATGTACCACAGCTCTTTTTTTATCCAATCATCTACTGATGGGTACTTGGGCTGCTTCCAAATCTTGACTATTGTAAATAATGCTGTAATGAACATAGGAGTGCATATATTCTTTCATTAGTGTTTTGGGTTTCTTTGTGTATATTCCTAGCAGTAGAATCACTGAGGCATGAGGCAGTAATGTTTAATTTTTTTAGGAAACTTCATACTGTTTTTCACAATGGCTGTACCAATCTACACTTTCACCAATAGTACACAAGAGTTTGCTTTTCTCTATATCCTCTCCAATATTTGTTGTTTGCTGATTTATTGTAAAATGATATATCATTATGATTTTAATTTGCATTTCTCTGATAGTTAGTGATGAGCATCTTTTCTTATGTCTGTTTGACAGTTGTATTTCCTCCTTAGAGAAGTGTCTTTTCAGGTCTCTTGACCATTTCCATTTGGATTGTTTGTTTTTTTGGTGTTGAGATGTGTAAGTTCTTTGTAAATTTTGGACATTAACCTCTTAACAGATGTATCATTGGTAAATATGTTCTCCCATTCAGTGGGTTGTTTTCATTCATTGGTGATTTCCTTTGCTATGACAATACTTTTTAGTTTGATGTACTCCCATTTGTTTATTTTTTTCTTTTGTTTCCCATGCCAGAGGAGACATATCAGAAAAAATATTGCTATGAGTGATATCTGGGATTTTACTGCCTATATGTTCTTTCTGGAATTTTTTTGTTTTCAAGTCTTACATTTAAGTCTTTAATCTATTTTAAGTTTATTCTTGTTTACAGTTTAAAAAGATGGTCTAATTTCATTTTTGCACATCTGTCCAATCTTCCCACCATTTATTGAATGGACTATCTTCAGCCCATTGCAGGGTATTGCCTCCTTTATTGAATATTTTTAAGATTATTTTATTTTATTTTATTTTATTTTATTTTATTTTATTATTTTTAGAAAGAGGAGAAGAGAGGGAGCAAGAGAGGGAGAGAAACATCAATGTGCCAGGGAAACAGCAATCGGTTGCCTCTTGCATGCCCACAACCCAAGCACGTGCCCTGACTGGGAATTGAACCAGCCACCTTTGTTCGCAGGCCAGTACTCAATCCACTGAGCCACACCAGCCAGGAGTTCCTCTGTTGAATATTAATTGATTATATAGACTGGGTTTATCTCTGGGCTCTCAATTCTGTTTCATTGATCTGTATGTCTGTTTTTTGCCAGCCCAATGCTGTTTTGATTACTATGGCCTAGTAATATAGTTTGATATCAGGTAGCATGATTTCTCCAACTTTGTCCTTCTTTCTCAAGATTGCTGTAGCTACTCCAGGTCTTTCATGGTTCCATAAATTGTTGGAATATTTGTTCTAGTTCTGTGAAATATGCCATTGGTATTTTTATAGGAATTGTGTTGACTTTATAGATAGCTTTTGGGTAGTATGGACATTTTAATGATGTTAAGTTCTTCCTGTCCATGAACACAGTATATGCTTCCACTCATTTGTATCTTCTTTCAATTTCTTTCTTCAGTGTCTTATAATTTTGTGAGTACAACGCTTTTACCTCTTTGGTTAAATTTATCCCAAGGTATTTTGTGATGCAATTTTAAATGGGATTGTTTTCTTAGGTTCCCTTTCTGGTAGTTCATTGTTAGTACATAAAAAGGCAACTGATTTCTTAATATTTACTTTGTATCCTGCAACTTTATCAGGATAAATTCATTTATCACGTCTAGTGGTGTTTTGGCAGAATCTTTTTCTCTATATACAGTATAATATCATCTGCAAATAAAGGCAGTTTTACTTCTTTCTTTCCAATTGGGATGCCTTTTACTTCATCTTCTCCTCTGACTGCTGTGGTTCCAGTACTATCTTGAATAAGAGTGGTGAAAGCAGACATCCTTGTCTTATTTCCAATCTTAAAGAAAAAGCTTATAGTTTTTGCCCATTCAGAATGGTGTTGGCTGTAGGGTTGTTATGTATGTTGACATATGCTCCCTCTATTCCCACTTTGCTGAGTGTTTTTATCACAAATTGGTGCTGGATTTTATCAAATGCTTTTTCTGCATCTACTGATATGATCATGTGGTTTATATCCTTCATTTCATTTATGTAATGTATGCTATTTATTAATTTGCAGATATTGTACCAACCTTGCATCCCCAGAATAAATCCCAGTTCATCATGGTGTATTACCTATCGAATGTATTGCTGGATCTGGTTTGCTAATATTTTGTTTGGGCATTTTACCATCTATGTTCACCAGGGATAGTGACCTATAATTTTCTTTCTTTGTAATGTCTTTATCTGGTCTTGGAATTAGGATAATACTGGGCTTATAAATGAGCTTGGGAGTCTTCCATCCTCTTGAAATTTTTTTGACTAGGCTAAGTGGCTTTATAAGAGAAAGCCAGGATTACTAAGGACTTAAGAGTTGGCATTGGTGCCATTCTTGTCAAAGTTGGGTACAACATTAACAAAATGCCAGTTGTACTGCCTCCTTTGTTTAGTCTGATCAGCCTTCTTCTCTTTCTCCTATTTGGCCACATTGGAGGGTTTGACTTTCCCAGCACAGGCCAGGGAACCACAGACTTTATCTCCAAACATGCGGACAACTACTTCCACAGTGGTCAAAAACTCCACCTCACATTTGCTCAGGGTAGCCTCATCCTCTAGAGGCATGCCTGCCAGAAGCACAATTTGATCTTCTGGAGCAATATCCTCCAGCAAGGCTACATGAGCCTTGATCTACCAACAGTCTCTCCACCAGTCAGCTCAAGGGTATATAGCTCCTGGGCACAGACAAAAAGCTGTATGTCAGTGACTGAACTGCTTTCCTCTTGAATTTTATGGAAATATTTGAGGATAGGTGTTAGTTCTTCTTTGAACATTTGGTAAAATTCACCTGTGAAGCCGTATGTTCCAGGAACTTTATTTGTGGTAAGTTTTTTTTACTGTTTCATTTTCACTAGTTGTAATTGCTCCATTCTGATTCTTCCTGGTTCAGTTTTGGAAAATTACATGTTTCTAGGAATTTATCCACTTAGTTCAGATCTTCCAATTTGTTGGCACATAGTTGTATATAATAGTTTCTTACAATCCTTTGCATTTCTTTGGTGTCAGTTATTAGTTTTTCTCTTTCCTTTCTTATTTCATTTGGGTCCTCTCCCTTTTTTTCTTGATGAGGCTGGTTAAAGGTTTGTCGATCTTGTTTATCTTTTTTTAAAAAAAGCAGTTCTTGGTTTTATTGCTTTTTTGTGTTGTTGGTTTTTTTAATATAAATTTACATTTCATCCTGCTATGATCTTTATTATTTCCTTTCAACTACTCACTTTGGCCTTTGTTTGTTATTCTTTTGCTAGTTGCTTTAAATGTAAAGTTATATTGTTTATTTGAGGTTTTTCTTGTTTCTTGAGGTAGTCCTCTAATGCTCTGAATTTCCCTGTTAGGTCTGCTTTCCCAGTGTCCCATAGATTTTGGATTGTTGTGTTCTCATTTTCATTTGTCTTAAAGGTATCTTTTGATTTCTTCCTGGACCTCAATGTTTAGTAACATGTTACTTAGCCTCCATGTGTTTGTGTGTTTTTCCATTTTTTCCTTGTGACTGATTTCTAGTTTCATACCATTGTGATCAGAAAAGATGCTTGATATTATTTCAATCTTTTAAATTTATTGAGACTTGTTTTGTGGCCTAATGTATGGTCTCTCCTAGAAAATGTTCCATGTGCACTTGAAAAGAATGTATATTCTGCTGCTTTGGGATGAAATGTTCCCAAGATTTCAATTAAATCCATCTGGTCTAGTGTATCATTTAAGGCCTCTGATTCCTTATAGATTTTATGTCTGAAATATCTATCCATTGATGTCAATGGGGTGTTAAAATCCCCTACTATGATTGTATTTCTGTCAATCTCTCCCTTTACATCCACCCAGATTTGCTTTATATATTTAGATGCTCCCATGTTAGGTGCATATATGTTTACAAGGGTTATATCCTCTTCTTGAATTAATCCCTTTATCATTATGTAGTATCCTTCTTTATCTCTTATTATAGATTTTGCTTTAAAGTCTATTTTGTCAGATATGATTGCTACCCCAGTCTTTTTCCCTCCCCATTTGCATGAAATACCTTTTCTATCTCTTCACTTTTCATCTGTGTGTATCTTTCACTTTGAGGTGGGGTTTCTTGTAGACAACATATATATCAACCTTGTTTTCTTACCCATTCAACTACCCTATGTCTTTTGATTGGAGAATTTAAGCCATTTGCATTTAAAGAAATTATTTATAGGAATATATTTATTGACATTTTATTCTTTATAACTATGCTACTCTTGTTATTGTTGTTGTTGTTTGTCTTCTTAAAGAAGACCCTCTAACATTTTTTGTAATACTGGTTTGGTGGTAATGAACTCCTTTAGCTTTTTCTTATTTGGAAATCTCTGTTTCTCCTTCAATTTTCAATAAATAGCCTTGCTGGGTAAAGTATTCTTGGTTGTAGGTCCATGCTTTTCATCACTTTGAAGTATTTCATGCCAATCCCTTCTCGCCTGAAGTGTTTCTGTTGACAAATAAGCTAACAATCTTATGAAAGCTCCTTTGTAGGTAACTAATTGTCTTTCTCTTGCTGCTTTTAAGATTATCTCTTTGTCCTTAACCTTTAATTGTGATGTTTCTTTTTTTTAAGAGTTTATTCATTTACTTTTAGAGGGAGGGGAAGCGAAGGAGAGAGAGGGAGAGAAACATCAATGTGTGGCTGCTTCTCACGTGCCCCCTGCTAGGGACCTGGCCTGCAACCCAGGCATGTGCCCTGACTGGAAATTGAACTGCAGCCGTTTGGTTAGCAGGCCTGTGCTCAATCCACTGAGCTACACCAGCCAGGGCTAATTGTGATGTTTCTTGATGTGGGTCTCTTTGGGTTTATCTTATTTGGGACTCTAGACTTCCTGAACTTTTTTGTCTCTTTTTTTCTTTCACCAAGTTAGGGAAGCTTTCAGTGATTCTTTTTTCTCTTCTTTAATTTTTATTTTTGATTTTAGAGAGAGGAGAATGGAGGGAAAAGAGAGAGAAACACTGATGTGAAAGAGAAACATCAACTGGCCACCTTCCATACGCACCTTGATCTGGGACCAAACCCACAAGCCAGGCTTTCCTTTTACTGGGAATCAAACCAGCAACCTTTCAGTTTGTGGGAAGATGCCCAACCAACTGACCCACACCAGTGGGGCTTTAGTGGTTATATCTTCAAATAGGTTCTTGATCCCTCACTCTCTCTCTTCTCCTTCTGGTAACCTTATGATGCAGATGTTGTTACACATCACATTGTCCCAAAGGACCTTTAAACTATCCTCATTTTTTAAATTTTTTTTTGTTCCTCTGGTTGGATGTTTTTTGCTATCTTGTCCTCCAGATCACTGATTCAATCCTCTGCTTCATCCAACCTAATGTTTATTACTTCTAGTGTATTCTTCATTTCAGATATTGTATTCTTCATTTCTGATTGGTTCTTTGTTATGGTTTCTATGTCCTTTTTTATATCTGTTGTAATTCTCACTAAATTCCTTGTAGTTCTAAGTTTCTTGAGCATCCTCATAACCATTACTTTTAACTCTATATCTGGTAAATTTTTTGCCTCTATTTCTTTTAGCTCTTTCTCTGGAGATTTCTCCTCTTCTTTCATTTGGTGTATGTTTCTTTGTCTCCCCATTTTGGCTGCCTCTTTGTGTTTGTTTTTATGTTTTAGGTAGATCTGCTATGACTCCCAGTCTTGTTAAGGTAGCCTTTGTAGTAGTTGTCTTGTGAAACCCAGTAACACAGTCTCCTTGATTCCCTCCTCTGGTTGCTCCAGGAATGTCCCTTGTGTGGGTTATGTGGGACTTCCTGTTGTAATTGAGTCTTGATTTCTATTGGCCTATTCATGCTTCAGGTAGACTCCAGGCTGGCTGACTGTGAAGATAAACTCTGACCACAATGTATGAGCTGCTGTGAAGGTGCTGACCTCACAAAGTAGAATTCACCTCAGTAGGGTCTGATGCCTGCCGAGATCTCCCTTTGGATATGAAGCTAATTGGATCTTGCTCTGATGTTGTCTGAAGCTGGCCACTGGGTGTGTTGGTTCTGGGACCTCTTGGGAGGGACTCCGTTGCAGACCAATATCAGACATTGCCTGTGATTGGCCCCAAGTAACCTGTTTGGAGCTACAAAGCAATCTACAGTCTTATGGCTGCCTCTTCTGGGCCTGGATGTGCATAAGAAGGACTAAGCTGTGCACCAAGGCAGGGTTTTACAAGCACTGTGCCAGGATCAAGTCAGCAAAAGTCCCAAGGAAACCTAATATATGCCTCTGCTTGCATCCACTTGCTGGCTGCCTGTTAGACTGTCACTGAAAGAGTCACTGGCAGTACTAGAGTTGCATGAGGTAGGTTCTCAGTGAGTCACCAGGTAGTGGCAAGTGGTGTTCATCATGCTGATATAGGTTCAAACTCGGTGCAAATGCTGGATCTGAGACCACTCAGGAAATGTCCCAGGGTATACCAAGTCTAGCTGCCACCTGCTACGTACTTAAAGACTTTTGTGGTGGGGCAGGGCCTCAGACAGTCATTAAGGTGAGGCCAGAAGAGTTTATCAGGCCCAAACAGACCAAGATTTGCCCAAGTTAAGGGACAGCACTGCATTACTAGAGTGCGTAAGGGAGAAATAAAATATTATGTTTGTCTTTGCTCACAGATCTTCTCAGTGAGGCCTTTCTCAAGCCCCTATTTAAAGTCACAACCTCCCAACCAGCACTCATAAGCCCCTCCCTGCTTTCTTTCTCTATAGCACTTGTCACCATCCATCTGTCATATTAGGTATTTATGCCTATTGCCTCTACTAGAATGTCAGCTCCATGAGGTCTAGAATTATGTTTTGTCACCTGCTATTGCCCAACCCTAGAGGTGCTTGGTAAATATCTGTGGCATGTGTTATGGAATCACCTGGTGTTCATATGGTCCCAGTGCATTATTTATGTACAAACTCTGCTTCAGTTCTTTTCTCATTAGTTGCTTTTAATGGGCTTTAAAGTTGTGACACAGAGTTTTGTTATAGGATGATCACCTGGAAGATCCAGGATGTCATTTTATTTATTTTTTAAAGAACAGCATTGAAATGAACAGGCAGAGAAAACATGCAGATCCCACAGTACAGATCAGCCGACCCATACCTTTCTTAGATCCCATTTTGAGAAATACTAGATTAAAAAATGGTGAGAAAGCAGTAGTACCCACAAATGAAGAGGTCACAGACCATATCCCAAACAGAAATAGCTACCATCCCACAGTGGAATAGAGAGCCCAAGTAATGACCTGCATAAACGAAAGCACAGCACTACCTGATAGGCCATTCAAAGTCTTTGTCCCACTGATGACACCTGTCATTTCACTATCCTAGGGTATAAACTTTCACATTTGAAGGCCCTTACAATCAGATCCAAGTTTACATTCCACTTTCATTATCAGTTATATCCACTGACAACCAAACGAAGCTCTACCCACCAAACATCTCCTTGGGCCCTGTGGTAATTTTTTATGGGTTTTATATTAATTACCCCAGTAATGCATGCACACTAAATAAACCAACAGAGAAGCAAAAGAGAAAAGTAAGTTATTTATAAGCACAAATCAGCCCCTGCCCCACCTGGACAACCACTTTGACATTTGAGTCTTTTCAGAACCCATCTGTACATAACGTAAATAGAGCCACTCCATCCCTTCCTGAACATTTCCCTCTTCTGAAATCAAACTAGTCATTAGGCATTCTCAGGATGCATACACAAGCCCTCCTTAGTCACTCCCAAATTCCATCAGACCTTATCTTAGGAACATTTGGCAATTGTCATATAATATCCCACCCAGTTGTCTGGTGTTGTTACTTAACCTTTCCCATGTATGCCCTAGCAGACCAAGTACCCTGCTGGACTATATATCTCCAAGACAGAGTCCCTCCTTTATGGGAGACTGTGAGCCTACCACATGGCAGCCACATATCCCTAATCATCCCTCACAGCACAGGAACCACTAGTTAAATCTTCACTTACTCTATACAGACCCATTTTGTTGTTTTTAGAACAGAAAATGCTTGCATTACTCTTCTGGTGGGGTCACTGGCAGCAGGAGGAAAGTCCCTGTGTGGAGCTCATCATACTCCCTGATCCATGAGGGGGAACCAGTGAAAAGCAGAAACAGAAACATTTTCCTCTCAGAACTAAGCCCTGGGTGCCTCTTTAAAAGGAGGACAAGCTGATGAATCATCCATGAGAAGGGAAGAAAATAAGAAAACAAATTAAAATTGTGGAAGAAAATGATCCTACAGGGAAGAACAGACATCTCAGAAGAAATGCGGCAGGATGGTAAGCTCAATGTTACTCATAAAATTTAAAAGGCAGTTGTCTGAATGTAAAACAAAATATAGGGAAAGAAGAAGAGCTATAGGCAGGTGAGCCATGAGGTAAAGGAGGGCAGGCAAGATGATTTCTTCACACCTGCAGGAGTTCGAACTAACCAGAGGAAAATGAGATATCAGCAAGCTGGTACAATTATCCAATATATATGTTATTATAAAGAAAGGATGCTAAAGGCATCACCCTATATCCCTCATGTTTGTGATCTCAAACAAAAATCAACATTTATCATTTTATTAGTCATTTCCCCTGCTTCATAATTAGATTCAAAATTAAAATACTTTATAATGAAAAAATAGCCTTTTAGAAGTTTGTTATGAAAAAGTTTAGAAAATATTTGAGCTGCTAAAATGAAACATGTCTAAAATGAAACATGTAGTATAATGCTATGAGATCTTTTTTAAAAAAGACTTTCTTAATTAAGCTTAAGCCTGCTATAAATATAAATACCCTGGCTAATAATCTAACTGAGGGCGGGGGGGGAACCAGAACAGTTCACTCTTTCCCTCCTCCAGCAAAGGGCAAGTATTATGTGATACAGAGAGTGTGTGTGTGTATCTCCCTCCCTCCCTCTCTCTGTCTCTCTCCTTATCTTCTGCTCTCTGTCTCTCCCCTTCTCCTCTCTCTCTGTCTTTCTGTCTCTCTCTCCCTCCCCTGTACTTCCAGGAGAGTCTTTGATGGAGGCATTTTTTTTTAGAGCTACACAATCTATTTTCAGACCCTAATTAGTATAGATTCCATGAAGACAGAAAGCAAATAATACTGGAGCATTCAGAAATCTTTTTCTTCTAGATAAACAAATACCACTGATACAAAGGGATCTGGCTCTCCAGTATCTTGTTCAAGAAGAGAAAATGGGAGGAAAATTATTTCTCCTAGGTTCTGCTTGCTCTCTTACAGGGCCTATTCAATCTTCTGATAACCCAAGTCTTCTAGGAGAATCTAGGGGAACTAAAAGTAGCCTAGGCTACCTTCTGGGTTAAATTCTGAGCAAGGAGAAGCCAACTTTATGACCTCCAGTGAAGTCAAAGAAGGCCTGAGGCATCAGGAGTAATGAAATACATCAGAAAAAGACTCACCAAAATAGAAGAGAGAAACTTCCACAGGAGAGATTCCTAAATCTCTAAGGAGAGATTCCACAGAGAAACTCACTCAGTGACACTGATGTTAAATACCGCTTTCCTTTTTTGGTTTCTGCTGACAAAGTTAGGCAACAAGGAAAACAACTCCAGCTTTGGTCGGTATGGCTCACTTGGTTGGAGCACTGTCCCATACACCAAAATGTTGGGGGTTAGATTCCCCGTCAGGACACATACCTAGGTTGTGGGTACAATCATGTATGGGGAGCAACTGATCAATGTTTTTCCCTCACATCAGTGTTGCTCTCTCCCTCCCTTTTTCTCTCTATAAAATCAATAAACATATTGAAAAAAAAGAAAGAAAGACAACTCTGGCTCCTTAGGACATACGTGACTCTCAGCAGCTCAGAAATCATGCCATGGAACTGAAGATGCAGAATCAAAGTCAGCCCCTGGGTAAATGTGAGGTGATGCTTCCATCCGGGCCCTAACAGAGACTGATCACACCTGATCACCCACCACCCAACCAAACTGCTCCCTACCTCCCAGAGGCCCTGTACCCCTCTCTCAGCTCTGTCATGTCTTCTTTACATATAAAACCTTCAGACAGGCTATATAATTCATTTCCCCCAGTTTCCTGCTAAAATGTAACTTTTACAAGGTCAAAGCCCTTTGTCTATTTTGTTCAGACATGCCACTGCCTGGCACTTGTAAAAGCTAAGAGTTATTTTCTGAATGAGTGCCACAGAAGTAAATGCAACAGAATATTTTAATATTATACATGAGCACATAAAAAAGTAAGACCATTCAACACCACTTATGTTGTCTTTTCACCAAAATGCTTAACCCGAAGAAGCAATGAGGAAGCAATCAGACTAAGATCTTGGGACTTTCTACAAAATAACTGGCCTGGATACTGCAAAAATACCAATGTCATGGTGGAGGAAAAAAAGGAGAGGAATTGTTTTAGGTGAGAGACATGACAAACCAAGAAAATACATGATCTCTGACTGGACCTAAATTTTTTTATATACCTGTTAAGGACATTTGGGGACAATTGAAAAATATGTTGTATCGGTGTGAGTTAATACTATTACAGTTGTGTAGGAAAGTGTCCTTTTCCCTAAAAGATACATACTGAAGTATTTAGGGGTGAAGTGTAATGATGTCTGCAATTTACTTTCAGATGGTACAGAAAAGAATTTATTAGTATTTACATACATTAGAGAGAGATAGAAAGAGAAAACAAGAGTGGCAAAATGTTATCCCTACTGAATAGAGGTGAGAGGTCTACAAACATTCACTATACTATTCTTTCAACTGTTTTGTAAGTTTGAAATTTTTTAAATAAAGCATGGGGAGTTAAAAAGAAAAGAACTCATGCCAGAGGGACAGTGGGATCAATAGGAAAGCAATCAGCCCTGTAGTAGGAGGGCTGTGCTCCTGGCCTCCCTGCATTCTCCACCACATCAGCCCTCCAGAAAACACCTGAGATCTGGAGTCCCACCTGTTCTCTCCCATGCCGGGGTCCATGCCCACCTTTCCCCCTTTGAGACATGTTCAGATCCTTCCCACTGCAAGAAACCTTCCAAGATTGCTCCCTTCCCAGCACCCACTATATTTCATTTAAACTCCACCGTCTCCTACTGCACCTTCAGCAACCCACACATCACGAAAGCCATGGATACTAATTCCTGTGCACATGCTTCCCCTTCCTGCCCAACCAGGAGCCTCTCCATCACAAGCAAGGACCAGAATCCCACTCTCCCTACTTTCTATCTCCAGCAGAGCATGCATAGCACCTTATCCACAGCAAGTACTCAAAACAGACCTTGATTAAAAACTTTCTGTCTTTCACCTGTCCTTGTGTCTAATAAGAGGGAAGACAATATCATCATCACACTGTTACTTCTGTCATGCATGATTCTGTGGTAAGTGTTATCACAGGAATACAGGCCAGGTAGTCTAGCTTATTGGTAGTGTGTCCACATCCTGGAAAAGGCTCAGCACTCTTTGAAGACAGGCATCACAGCTGTCCCATCTATTTCAACCACCCACAGCTCCCAGCATGAAAGAAGCATTCAATAAATGGTGAGTGGTTGAGTGAATGAATGTTCATTCCATTTTCAAACACATATTATAAATTATAAAAACTAAAGATAATTGAAAGTATAATAGTTGCACAGACCTGCAAGCACTGAAATTAACATGTTAGACACAAGTAAATTTGAAGACCTTTTCTCATTCATGGACTCAAAATCTTTTTATGTCCTAGCACCTTAAAATATAAAGTTTTTTTATTTTCTGATGGCTATTGCCTTGGATCAAACCTAAGGAATACAACACATTCCTTAAGACACTGAATCAGGGCAAAGTTATGGAGAGCTATCGGTCTGACAGCTATAGACAAAGGAATGGAGAGGGACCACAAGCACTTTGAAAATGCTCCACAAATGATTCTGATACACACCCCAGAGAAGCTTTAGCTCTGAAATCAGAGGGAGAGCTATATTGATACTGATACTGAACAAAAGAGAACAAAGGGACCCTGGAGCATTCCATCAGCCTGGCTCAGGGTGACTATATGCTGGGCACTGCTGGGCAGACATCCCATTATGTCCTTTTTTTTTTTTTTTTACAAACACATGACACAAAGCCCCTACACTCAATATAATGTTATGTAAAATATGTAGAGAGATACTGTCTTCTTTTGAAAATATAAAATAAATAAACAAGACATGAAAATAAGCAAGTTTCCATTAAATACATAAAAAAAATTTAAAAGAAAGCTTTGCTTTCCATATCATTGAAGAAGGAAATTATCATTTAAACTATATTCAAGTTTATTAAACAAATTTCAAAAAGTATTATAGCCCTGGTGGGTGTGGTTCAGTTGGTTGGAGCATCTTCCCATAAACTAAAAGGGTGCATATTCAATTCCTGCTCATGGCACATGCCTAGGTTGCGGGTTCAGTCTCTGGTTGGGGTGCATATGAGAGGCAACTCTTCAGTGTTTGTCTCTTACATTGATGTTTCTCTCCCTCCCTTCCCTTTTCTCTAAAATCAATAAGCATGTCCTTGGATGAGGATAAAAAAAACTATTATAAAATGTTTAACTTTCATCAGCTTCAAGGTTTATGTTGCCCCCAAAATTTTGCGTGTAACTGAACTTTCAAATCTGCTAACACCTTCTGACTGATTTCATTCTGGATTCTAAGATGTCAATTTCTTTCAAATTTTGTTTGCTTCTCATTTTTCTTGTTTCTTCTTGAGAATGGCTAATGAAAATATCACCAATATTATAAGGTATCATTAAGCAGTCATCATCTACAAGCATGATGTCCTCACCAGCATCTTCTAAATTTTGGAGTTGTTTCTTTTTCACAACCATTTCTTCCTCCTTCTCTGTGATTCTATTTGTATTCCATGGAGATCTGTTTATCTTTTGTTCATTTTCAAAAGTAGCATTGCCATCTTCTGCAGTAAGGCCTGTATCATTTACATCTATTCTCTACCCAGCACCACCAACGCTGAACCACACTTTCCAAAAGGGGTTCGATTTAATAGAGGAACCAGGTGTGGTTAAAAAAAAATAATAATAATACATTATATTTCTAGCCTTTCTGCACACCCTCTCACCCTTAAGAAAAATGCGAGTTTCTGAGAAAGAAAAAAAAAGTGTGTACGTAAACAGAATCTCAGACTTGGAAAGCAAATGTGATGGTTGCCTAGCCTAGTACTGCCCATACTATGCATTCATTCTTTCCACAATGACTCTAACAAGCTCATCTAACCTTATTGAAGATGTACAGTAACAAGGAGCTCACTACTGCACAAAGCAGTCCATTTGAGGTTCCATAGCTCTCATTGATCTGCCTTACTGTGAGTAGAAGTCTGCCCTCAAGAACTACATGGCCCTTACCTGTGCATAGTTATCTGAAGCCCCCACTGCTTCACCAAAGATGAAGCAGTGGGGGCCACACCAAAGCCCAGGTATGTGAATTCTTACCATACAGACTCCAAGAAGGCCAAAAGAGAGGAATCACCAAACTCCTTATCAGAAGCAGAGATGTCTTCAGTTTCTCTTAACCATGCCACTCAGCTGTTGAGGAAGTGGCAGAAATCTCTAAAATGTCGTCAAGACAACCAAAGTCCAAATATAAATCTCTGAGATTCCACTCAGAAGCAGTTTTTAAGTGTATGCACATACACACCCAGAGGAAATAATAAAAGATCCTCTCCTCCTCCTCCTTTTTTCTTCTTCCTTCTCTCCTCCTCCTTTTCCTCTCTCTTCTCTTTCTCTTCTCTTTTTTGCCATGGGGTAATATGTGTTAAAAATGCATACTGGGAAGCTTTCTACCTCTGAGGTTGGAACAGCTGCTATCTCAATATTGTTTTTGTCAAATTTTTTTAACACACTTACCTGTTTTTAAGCTATATGTTTTATAATACTAGTTGAGATTACAGAGTGGGACAATTGGCACTCTATTGGCAAGAAGGAGACTCATGGGGTCCTAGATGTCCATCAAGGACCCCTGTCAAACACACCTTCCTGTATGGCTAGCTTGCATGGATGGCCCGATTTATCCCAAGAAAGGTCACTCACAAAGGCTTTGGGATAAACATGGGGAAGTACAGCCACAGTAAAAATCAGAGCAAAGAATTTATAACAGGGAGCCTAAAGAAACCCAATGTGCTTGAGTCCTTGGTTTTTCCAACAGCACAAAGCATTCAGAGAATGTTCCACAGACTGTGGTCAATTCCATCTGGGAGACTTGTCAAAAGAAATAAGATCAGACATACCCTAAAATCAGGGCTCTGAAAGGCACAGGTACAAGTAAAAAAAAGACATGCCATCTGGTCCACTCTTACTCCCACCTGCTGCAAATGACCTCCCCACCCCACCACCCCCCCCCAGCCCCGCCCCTCGCCCCTGTCAGGTACCTCCGACCCTACAATGGGAGCAAAATACTACAGCTAAGAGATAAAAGTCTGCTTTGCCAATGCCTGAAACAACCTTGGGAAGCACATCTGCAAGTAATTACTAAGCAATCAGGGTTAAAGATGGCACAAAAAAGATAGCTCCTCAACCTCTCCAGTGAGACAGTAAGAGTCTAGTTAAGAGGCCCGCATTTTCCATCACCTTCTCAAGGGGGCCCAACAGAGAGTGATCCCAACAGAGGGTGTGGCTTCTATGGTCTCTGTCCTACTGAGACTTCAGGGAGGTGTGGCAGTGGCTAAAAAACAGGAAGCTTGGTGCTAGCCATATGCAAGGCTTCACAGACCTCCTGACACAAAGAGCAAAGGCGCTTGGGGTTCCTGTTAAATGTATGAAAGGACTTTGGACTTTCAAAAGTCCAGCCACTACCCACAGAGTTCTCTCTCAAACCAAGAGAACAAATCCAAACCAATTACTTACAATGGCTTGACCTTACCCAAATGCTCTCTCACTTAAAGCACTACCTTATTTGAGAATACAAGTAGCAGTTGAGAATACAGCCTGTCACACACATCTTACCCAGGACAGGACCAGTGAAACTGGAGGGCTTAACAAATATAAGGTCAGTGGCCTTTCAAATAAGATATCCTCTGACCTAAGTAAGAATAAAATCTAGAGCCACTCTCAAAAACAAAACAAAACAAAAAAAGGCCATGAATGTGATGTGATATGAATGGCACTTCAAAGCTTCTGTTTGCCCAGAAACATCTTCCTGCTCTTTGTTGACACTATTCTCCTTTTCCAAGCTCAGACTTCTTACACCAACAGAGTGACTGCAAAGAACCAGCAAACAAGGGTGAGGCATTATGTCCAGGAAGCCACTAAGAGTGTGTTTCATTCTCAGAGATAAGAAAAAAAGAAATAAAGGGATTTCCTCCAGCTTTCTCATCTCCCAGGCCTGCTAGTTGTCACCCTGGAATCAGAGGTTAGCTGGAAGTGATACCATATATCTAAGGAGATCATTTGGTATAGTCCTCTGCCTTAAAAGGAAAGATGTTATTATGTCCACTTTACAGATGAGGTGGCCAAGGTACTTGTCCAAAACTGCTAGTGAGTGGAAAAGAATGAGAACCCAGGTTTGCTGCTTCCAGGTGCAGGGCTCTTCCCACCTGATCCATTTTCTTGTAGAAGGATATAGAGACTGATCAAGCAGTGAACTTGATAATAATTCATGTAATGGGGCAGGGTCTATGCCACCTAAGTAGATGACAATGGAGAAAACATGGAGGGGAGCAAAGGGCAAAATATCTCCTACTTCATTTATTCCCAATGCCAATCCTGACACACACAACCCATGTTAAAGTTGCTTCTCGATTCTCTGATAGAACATTCCTTCTAAGTCTTTTGGGGCCGTCTATGAGTCTGAAATGACTCTTCACCAGGAAAACATGGGATTCCTGGAACTGATGTCTGGACTATAGTACAGAGACCAGGCAGTGAAACCCATCCCTGCAACAACGATAAGGTCAACAGGGGAAGACCAGAGCAGCATCCTATTCAGATCCCAACTGTGGCTGAGCCCACCAAAGGTTAGGAACACTAGGGGAGTTGTGCAGGAGTGACAAGCAGTTTGCTAGATGCCCTGGAATTCTAGGAGAACCAGAAAGTCCAGTGGAAATAGGAGTTCTGGCAAAGGAACAACTATGGGAGATGGTGATGCACACAGTCCTGTCAAAAGTTCCAGACAAGCCTAAAGGGAGCCTGGACACTCCATTGATCTGCTACAATTCAACCCTAACCTAGAATCATTTCCTTTTCATACACTTCCTGTACATCCATCTTGACAGACCAGTTAGCATATCTTTGAGACAAGTAAGAACAAGTCTACCCTCCTAGCTGCTCTTTTTCTAGGAAATGGTTTACTAGGGATCAGATTTGCAGGGGGCAGTACAACTAGGTATCAATGCCAAAGGCTGCTGAAAACACAGCTTAAAACTAACTCTTTCAAAAGAAGTAATTCTAGACTTTGATGTTGGTCCTCCCCCCCCCCCCAAAAAAAAAGACAAATGGCCTTTAACATTCTCTAAACTCCCTGGGGTTGTTTTCAAAGGGCTGCCCCGTCATCTGACAGGTCTGCCAGAACCCAAGGCTTGGGTGTTTGTTTCTGTCTTGGTTCCTGGCTTCTTTCACGTTTCTCCAGGATAAGTAAGAAAGCCCAGTTTGAAAGGGGAACTGGTGATAGAGAAGGACTTTCTCATCCTGCTTTTATCCCGGGCACAAAAGTTTTCTAGGTGCAACACTCTACAGTACTTTTTCACCTCCCTGCCCGTCATCCCCTCGAGCTTTCCTACCCCCGATAGGCCTTCCTTTTTAAAAAGTGAATAAACCAATTGCTCCTAGGAGGCAAAAGAGAACCTGGCGCCTCGGCCGAGTAACTTCAAGTTTCCGCTGGAAGGAAATTATCAAAGGAGAAGGAGAAAGCCCTTCACCACCAGAGGGGCCGCAGCCGGGACCAGGACCAGCCGCGATCTTCTAGTTTCAGCAGAGGGGCTCAGCGCCGGGCCCCAGCTCCGGCCCGGGCCCTGCCCCCAGCGCAGCGAAACCTGAGCAAATCCCGGGAAACGGACTGACTGGAGGTGGAAGGAGTCTAGAAAGTTCGGCAACAGGCTCGACCTGGACCTCAGCAGGGCTAGGGAAGAGGGAAAGCGGGGAGACGGGACACAGGGACAGAGGGGCGCACGGGCCAAGGGGAAGTGAGGAAGGAGAGCTGCAGGGTACCCATGGGTGCAGAAACTACGGGGGCGCACGGACTAGGGGAGCGCCGCGAACCAGGGAGGCGCACGGACGGTTGGGGACGGTTGGGGCGAGGGGAGGTGGACGCGGGAGTAAAGGAGGGCGCAGGGACCAAGGGGATCCAGGAGTTCGCCGGGACAAAAAGGGGCTCAAGGACTGAGGGGCCGCAGGGGATGAGGGGGGGCAGGGGCTGTAGGAGGCGCACGGACGAGGTGGGCGCAAGAAAGGGTGTCCCCAGCGGACGGCGGCACAGGACTCACCCCGAGAAGACACACTTTGAGCTCTCGTATCGCCATCATGTGCTCGGGGCCGGACGGGGCAGGGGCTCAGCATCCTCCGGGGCCCGGCCGCGTCGTGCCCACGCCAAGCCAGCGTCCTCCAGTCTCCGCCTTTTCCTCGCGGCACCCGCTGGCGGAACCGCCACCGCTGCTATTTCTAGGCCTCCAGCCCTGCCGCGGTCGGTCACGTGGCTGCTGGCCGGCTCCTCCCGGGGCTCCGGATCTGACCTCCTTGGGCCCCAGCTCCCAGGAACGCCCCCGGGGCCACGTCAGCCGCCCCAGGACCTGGGGTGAGGGCACTGCCCCTTACCTCAGACCAGCTCAGCAACTAGACCCGCTTCTACTAATCCCCCTCTGGCATCTGCCTCTCCAGCCCCGACCGGTGCAATGCCCGGGGGCTGGGAGGAAGACTTGGCCCCACAACGGGCTTCATCACTGACTATTCCATTCCTCATCTGAAAAGTGGGTGCTGTCAGCCCAGGTCATTTGTATGGGAGCATTTGGGAGTCTGTGTGTCTGTCCCATCGTTAAATGGCATTATTCATAGGTTCCCCCGCGGAGATGAAGCCAAGCAAGAGACGATTGTGAGGATTAGAAGGAGGGGTTTACCCCATGTAGCCTTTTACTCTCAGCCCTGAGTTCATTTTTCCATATGTAGTTGAAAATGGTGCTATTCTATTCCCCCTCCCCCCAGGCAAAACAGACTTGTCGGGGTCAGAAAAGGAAACATGCATTCCAGAGAGGAAGCTGCCGTGCTCAGTATAGACAATGCTACAACTTGCCCGGGTTCTGAAGGCAGGACACCCAGCCTTCAGAAATCTGGCTGGAAATGCACAGCTCCCGGCAGACCTTCCGCATCCTTCCTTAACCCGGAAATAAGAAGAAGTTCTTGCCGGAGACAGTCGAAGGAGGCCTGTGGATCTACCACCTTTTTTTCTCTGTGCCTGGCCCAGTGTGCCTCATCTACTCAGAGGACTTCGTTTGTTGCTGCTATAGAGATGTCAGCCTTTTGGGCATATCTAACTAACCAAAATAGTTCACTATTTGCCAATGGAAATGGCATTTCCATTGGAAATAATAATATGATTTTTTTTTAAAAAAAACAAACAAAATAAAAAAATCTTCATGACCTATCCCAAATTCTCAGGCCTCTCTCCAAAGTTGCCAGCTTTGATCAAGGACAGTTCTATTCCCCCAGTAAACAACCCACCTTGATTATTTGGCTTTGTTCCCATTGAAGCCTGGTTAGTTAGCAACCCAGCTAGCCCCGTACAATGGGGACTTCTGAGTCATGACCTCCAGGGAGAAAATCCTAGAAGCCAGAGTCAAAACAGGCCACAAAACAAACAATTGGCAATTAAATTCCCCAGAGCAACAGGGGCTTCCCCTTGATTGGTGCAGACTCACTCACGTAAATCTGGACTGAACTGTTTAAAAAGTAGCCTTGGACAAGATATAGGTCCCATTCAACATGAAGATTATTGTATCAGTATCAGTCCTTGGTTTAGCATCCAAAGCTAGGACAGTCTTCTATGTGGGCAGAGAGAAAAGAGGCCTGTCCAGAATTACCCAGCTCTGGTAACAATATCTCACTGTCCTCAGATTTGCTGGGGAGACAGCAAGTGCTACACAGTTGCAGAGACAGCATGGTAAAGCAACTCCTTCACCAAGGGCTTCAACAGCCTCCCCTAGTATCTAGGTCATTCCTGGCAGTATGACCTGAATCTCCACATAGAAGCACTTTCCTTTGGCCTTTCTTCTCACTCCTCAAAAGCTGGTTAAACCAGTGTGGAAGCCTTTTCTATTGTCTACATCCTAGGGAATAAGAGGGAATTCATAAATTGCTATTAGTGGCTGAGGACAGGACCATCCCCAGATAAAAATAAGCCAACAAAATTTCTATTCCATTCCCTTACTCTTCTTCAAGATTCTTCTCATACCACTCTCTTCAACATTAACCTAATTGTCTGGGATACTTGTGTTGTTTCTAGGCCTTCATGAAATAATCCTTACCAGGCACCCACACACACCCCAAAAAACACCTTAGTCCATTTGTCCTTCTCCCCACCCCTACCCCTATTAAAAATCATCTTATTTGTGTCTCATTCTGATCAAACCACATGCTCTGTTTTACCAAGTGCCCATCCTATGTCAACTGGACCACCTTCATGGGTTTATACTCTCTCCTTAGCCAGGTCACCCTTGGGGACTTAAAAACTAGCCTCATGGAAAACCGGGTCTGCATGATCAACCCAAGGTGACACATTGGTTCCCACCAGGAAGGAGGGAGGAGGACTGCTGTGAGACATATTTGAGAGAGACAGATCCTGGGTAGCTCTCAACTTTGTAAAGCCATAATGTTTTCTGTGAATGCTATATTATACTCTATGATTACTGTAGTGAGGGCCTGTCCTGCCTCCTCTGGAATTTTCTGAAAATATGAAGAGGTTCTAATATAACTTAAGCAGGGATTTAAAAAATCAATGGTACATAACTGAAAATTTATCAAATGAAATAATAGAACATGTAAGTTTTCCTTACGAGGTCATTGTACTAATTCAGACTTCTGTTTTTCTGCTGCTTTAAAGTCTTCAATGGTGCCATACAAGAAAACCAAACTCTTCAGTATATCCTGCTGAAGCTAGCCTCTTCTCTGCCCATCAGGTGAAACCCCATCACTTTTCAAAGACCTACTCAAATTTCATCTTCTTAGAAAATTCTACCCCTGAGCTTTCCTCTACTCTGCTCCCACTTTTCTTAACTTTACTAAAGATAAAAAAGTAATTACCAACTAAATCTCTTTTTCAAGAAGTCAGAATCTAAACAGATACATGAACATAATTATCTACCTATATGAAAGGTACCCATAGATTGGGAAAGGATCATCTCTGTATCACCAGGGTTTTTTAGTGACAAAAAATTTTTTTAAAAAAGAAAAGTAACCCTTGGCTGGCATAGCTCAATGGATTGAACGCAGGCCTGCGAACCAAAGGGTTGCCAGTTCAATTCCCAGTCGGGCACATGCCTGGGTTGCAGGCCAGATCCCCAGTAGAGGGTATGTGAGAGGCAACCACATATTGATGTTTCTCTTCTCTCTCCTTCCCCTCTTTCTAAGTAAAAGTAAATGAATGAGCTCTTTAAAAATCAAGAAGAAAAGCAACTAGAAGTGAAACTTTTTATCTCAATCTACCTAGAACTTTTCTAGAAAGACCTTTGGACTTATATGCCATTTAAACAAACCTACAATTTTGTGGGTCTCTGTCTGGGAGACCACAGAGTTATCTTCCTGATATGGCCTAAGATCCAGGAGTTATCCCCCTAATAGGATGGCAAGGCTGTTGACACTCCTCATCCTAGGCCTCCATCTGAAATACCCATTCAGAAGGTTCTGAATGGGTATTTCTCTCAAAAGAATAGGATAATTCACCAACAAGTATTTAGTGAAAGTCTACCAACTGACCGCAAAGTGTCTGGAAAACCATCCCATTCTTTTTTTAAAATCTACCAAAAGCCATAACAGCAATAAATCTGATCCTGTTTTTTTGAGCCAGTAAATCCTTTTTGGGACTATAACATGTAAACAAACATAAAAAAGTGAATAATTATAGAGCTTGCCTCTTTATGCTCAAACATGCACCCAAAGAAACAAAGAAATACATTAGAAAAACATTTTAAAAACCAAACCAACAAACCTCCCCTGAGATAAATGGAGGATAACAACAGCAACATTAACGGGGAGAAATAACAAAGATCATTCAACATTTCAGGAACAATTAAGCAAACTATGGTATCTTTTCAAAGGTACACTTAATGGTGCACAGTGGTGTATATCACTTGGGTATTAAATGAAGTGTGTGTACTACGTAGAGTTATAGAGAAGTTTGTAGTAAGTTAGTTTCTGTGAGAATAATATGACACAGACTGCAAGCTGATCTCAGCAATCAGTGGTGAGTCATCTGGTCTGCTCAACAACCAGTTAAGGAAAAATTAAAACATTTATAAACTCTGCTTTTAATAATAATATCTTTTCTATGGAACTTTAGTGTCTCCAATATCAGTTAAATGGCCTTTTAATATTTCTCATCTTCTGAACAACTTCCTTACTCCCTTCCTTTTCTCCTTCCTCTTCTCCCTAAATTCTATACACGTTCTAACTAGCATGTGCTGTCATCTCTTATTTGTAGCACTGCCCTTTAAACACATTTTGAGGAGCTGAATCTGGGACATACCTGGTTTAGAGAGGGATCTGAGGGATTTAAGAAAGCAGAGGTTAGAGGACCCCACAATTTGCCCACAGACTTGAAGAAGGAGAAAGCAGCCTGAGGGATTCTGAGTTGCTAGCATAAAACAATAAACTTAACTTCCATGGCTGAAAGTCTTTCTAGAAGAAAGGGACTACTGGGCCATGGCTAGCAAGAAAAGGAGACCACGCCCTAGGGTATGAAGTCTCAACCACCACCAGCAGCACCAGATGGACAAGGCAACACATCTGCTGTCCTGGGGCCAACGGACTTCTCTTACACACCAAGTGGAGGAAAGACAGATGTAAGTTGTTTCAAAAGGATTTACGCTGGCTGTAGATAAAGGGGGAGGGAAAAGTGGGAGTGGGACTAATTCTGGGATAGGCGCAGAGTCCATAAGGAAGAAGAGTTTGTTCCTGTGGACTGGTTGTGAGCAACAGTCTGGAAAGTTGCTTTGTAAACAAGAAGTGGAGGCTCTTGGGGTCCCATGGCATCTGGCTATTCCCTCTATTAGACAATGAGGGAATAGCCACCTGGAAGTTAATTCAAAGTTCCAACACACACTCAGTACTGTGAGCAGTCTTGGTAGCTGACCCCCAGTTATTAACAGCCTATTCTGTCTCTTTCTTTCACTCTCCAGGCTGCTATAATTTAATTTACAACATCTCAGTAATTTTCTCTTGTCTCTAGGGAGAACTAAGAACAGAAGGAGCCTCCATTTGTAGGGAGGAGATCATTCTCAGCCACCAGGGAATGAAGCAGTATGGTGGAGAGCGTGGGAGGTAAGTAAGTACAAATCCCTCTATAAATCACTGTCTTCCATTGGCCACTCTAGTTGTCTTCATCTTCATGTGACAAGGACAGTAACATCTTTTAGAAGCATAGGAGCAACAGCTAGAGAAGTGGGTGAGTTGTTAGCACTCCGGACAGAGGGACAGGAGCAGAGTAGGGTGGGCACCCGCCTTTCTCATTTTCTCCATCATCACCTGAATGCAAGTACTCAGAAGTATTTGAGAAAAAACAGATTGTCCTCACTTAAAACAAGGGAAGCATCTGTTAGGCTTTCACAAAGGATTGGTGTCAGGTGACAATTTTCTAGATACACCTTTTTCCAAGTCTCAACACTGGGCACCATGACAAACTTCTCATTTAACTGGCCTCTTCATGGACACTCCTGCCTATCAGCCTCTACAGTCTTTCCAGCCCCTGGCTGAACTGAAAAGACTGAGTTAAAAGAAGATATTAAGACATATGTTAACATCTCCCACAAAATGTGGATGAATGAATTCAGCTGGGAGACCACCTCCAATAAGCCATAAACAATAATGTAACACAGTCAGTCTTACTGGGAAATGAAATTTGCAATGATGCAGACCAAAGACAACCCAACCCAGTTTCAGTTCTTAGACCATCAGTACCTTGATTTTCCTAGCTGGTCATATAAATTTCACTGGAATTCCTTAGAGTAATACTATGGAGATTAGGATATATTTTTTCTTAAAAGTGGTTATGTTTAGCATTTTTATACTTTAATATTATTTGTTATCAAACTAGAAAACTGATTTTAAAAACAATTCTTATATCTTCAAGAATTTCTTTTAATTATTTACACATTCATTCAGCAAATAGCAGATAATGACTTCTGTGCTTGACACTGGGAATGGGACCAAATGAAGTAGATGGCACCTGCTGGCATGGAGCCTACATTGGAAACAGGCAAACAAGTAAACAGGCAACTATAATATGCTGTTAAATGTCTGAAGATTAGTATATTTGCTTCATTTTTCTTACTCTTTTGGTTAAGAAAATGAATATAACTTCCAGAGTTAGCAAACCTTGAATATAAGATGGTTAGAATTTGAACCTAGTCAACCAGGAGGTGAGTGTGTGTGTGAGAGAGAAAGAGACAGAGGCAGAAACAGAGAGAGTTCTTTGTTCTGCCTGAATTCCCAAGACTGCCTTAGGCTAGGAAGAGCCTAGTGCTATTTCCTAATTCCAAGTGCCTCTCAGGAGATCTAAGTACAGTTAAGTCCTCATGTACTGTCCACAACAGGTTCTTGAAACTGAAACTTTAAACAAATGATGTGTAACAAAACCAAGTTTATTCCAGTTCAGGGTTGTGTGTGGCTGGAACCCACCCTGGACAGGACCCCCTTCCATCACAGGGCTACTTACACCCACACCCCTAAACTCACTCAGACCAGGCCAAGTCACACACTAATCCACTTAATGTGTGTATCTTTGGGACATGTGAGGAAACTAGATGTCTCCAGAGAAAACCCACACAGATATGGGGAAAATGTCCAAGCTGCATATAGACAGTAGCCTGGATGGGAATAAATTTTTTTATCATCGAAGTTATAACAAAACAATGTTGAACAAACTAACATTATTTGAGAACTTACTCTACCTAACTTAGTGGTAAATTGGGTTGCCTTAAGCTTCCAATGACATTGGAATTCTTGCAAATTTTGTTTCCATTGTTGCTATTATTATTATTAAACAGTTATTCTCGGTGCTATTCATTGCCTTGCTTGACTTACCTATATGACGGAACATATTATAAATCATCTATAATCCAGTCCTTAGCACAGCACATATCCTGCACTCTGAAAATGTTTGTGTGAGTGGATGAGAGAGTTACTGTCAGCACAACAGATGATCTTAAGTGTGGTATGGTAGAAAGAACACTTTAGCATCAGATGAAACTAAGTTTAAATCTAGGCTTCTTCATTCTCAGTTTGTGTGAATTTAAGGAAGTTTCTGAATCTTTTCAACATGCAGTATCATACTTTGTCAAAGGTCACTAGCAAACCTACATGACTAACCATCCCAGTTTGCATGGGACTTTCCAGGTTGTAGCGCTGAATGTCCTGCATGCTGGGACACATCCAGATAAACAGCACCATTTGGTAACCCTATTCCTTCCCTAAGCACATAGAACTGTTTCTGGTTACTACTGCCCCCTTAAAAAGGAATTGGTAACTTCTAAACAACATAATTTCCTTCCTTAGTTTTTCAGCTCTGAATGTGGAAAGACTCTAGAATTAGGAAACAGCATCAATATTTTATACGTAGCTATAAACATCTGAATTACCTATTGTCACTCACTGTCTTACATTCATTTCACAGGGAAGGCTTAAGTTTGTAAATTATAACGTCAGCTAAGTAACAACTGTTTCACTGAATGACATACCAGGTTTTTCGAAAGAAATGGGAAACAAGAAAAGATTACTCAAGTTCCCCAGTTTTCTGGTGAGGCCACCTTTCCTGCTTTTGGTCTTTTGGTGGTTCACAATCTATTCTAACTTTCTCTCTCATCTTTATCTCTCTCTCTCTCTCCCTCTCTCTCCCTCTCTCTCCCTCTCTCTCCATCTCCATCTCCTTCTCTATCTCTATATTTATCTCTATCTCTATCTCTCTTTCCCTTTTTCTTGCATTTCTGATCCCTACCACACACACACACACACACACACACACACACGCACACACACCTTGAATGTTATATTCTTCTACTGAAATGAACCTTTTCTTCAGAACCAACCCATTATAACTTTAGCAAACAGAATTTTAAGGCAAAATTCTATGGGTAAACATGTCTGGGAAGTTTGACTTTCTTCCAAATAATCATTCTCTTAGCCCAAATGCACCTCTCGAGTTTCAGGCTGTGGAAACTCTTTCGGTTTTATCAGTGGTTGTTCAAAATTGGTGTACCAAGATTATCCAGTGGTAGCTATGGAGAGGCTAAAGATGGAGAGACCCTGGTTATATTTCTTTTAAATGAAGGTAGGCAGAAATTACTATGAGAAAGACAGTAGATTTGAACACAGGAAAGTTAACACCTACTTTATGGAGTAATTATTATAAACTTGATTTTTAAAAGTTATAATCTAGAATAACATTTGGCATAAATATAGTTCAGTTAATGATATCAATATAGAAATTGATATATTAAAAAAGGAAAAACTAGAATCTCAGAAAAAATGAGCAGACACTCTTCTAAGATTAGGTATGAATCAAAGATCTCCCCTCTTACCAATTCCTTTCCAACATGGAATTGGAAGTCCTTACTAATGCAAAGAAACAAGAAAAGGAAATTAAAAGGTATACAGATTAAGAAGAGATAAAACTGTCTTTGGTGGTAGGTGATATGATTGTCTATGAAGAAAATCATAAAGAATTGACAATAATAAAACCTGAAACCAATAAGTGATGATGGCAAAGTTGAAGCATACAAGGTTAATATACAAAAGCCAATTACTCATGAATGCAAGGTCTGTCCAGGAAAAGTCCAGCCATTATTAATATAACAAGAACAGTTTGTGCGACATTGATGTAACCTGGCAGCCAAGGACAGTGGACTGGAATATGCATGTGTTTACAATGATGACTTTACTGTGCAAGTCAGTGGGGGCACTAGACACCATTAAGGGAGCATGTGTACTGTGTCATTGTCACATTCAAAATGACTGAGCAAGTAAAGCAACAAATCTGCATCAAATTTTACATTAAGCTTGAACATTCCTCCTCAGAAGCTATTTGGATGATTCAGAAGGCCAGAGCTATAGGCAACTGGTGATTGATAGCTTCATTACAACAATCCACCCACTCATGCAGAGTTTTTGGCAAAATGTCAAATCATCCAGGTGACTTAGCCCCCTACAGCCCAGATTTGGCACTCTGTGATTTCTGGCTTTTCCCAAAACTAAAATCACTTTTGAAAGAGAACAGATTTTAGACTGTATATAAGTTTCAGGAAGATACAGCTGATGGGCAGCTGATGGCAATTGGGAGAACAGTGTGAGGTCCCAAGGTGCTTACTTCAAAGGGGACTGAGGCATCATTGTCCTACACACAGTGTTTCTCGTACCTTGTGTCTTCTTCAATAAACATCTCTATTTTCCATATTACATGGGTGGATACCTTCTGGACAGACCTCACATTAGCAATGAACAAGTGGAGTCTGAAATTAATAATACAATTCTATTTATATTAGCGTCCTCCAAAAATGAAATACTTAGGTATAAATCTCACAGAGCAGGTGAGATCTGTATGAGGAAAGCTCAAAACTCTGATAAACAAAATCAAGGAAATAAATAAATGAGAAATAGTTCATGTTCATCAATAAGAAGACTACATAGTGTCAAGATGTCAGTTCTTTTCAACCAGATCTATATATTCAACATAATTCCAATCAAAATCCCACCAAGTTATTTGGTGGATATTGACAAAATGATTCTAAAATTCACATGTGGAGGCAAAAGACCCAGAATAAACAACACAATAGTGAAGGAGAATAACAAATACCAAGGACCATGATTGTTGGATCATATGGTACTATTCATACCTGTTAGAATGGCCAAAATCTGGTACACTAACAACACCAAATATTGGTAAGGATATGGAACATCAGAAGCTCTAATTCACTGCTGGTGAGAATGCAAAATGGCACAGCCACTTTGTAGGACAGTTTGGGAGTTTCCTATACAACTAAACATACTCTTGCCGTATGATCCAAAATCACACTTTATAGTATTTATCCAAAGGAATTGAAAACTTACATTCACACAATAACCTGCACATGGATGTTTATAGCAGCTTTACTTAAAATTGCCAACATGTAAAATAACATTGAATGTCAACTATAATTGAAATTTTTAAAATAATAAATGCCAAAACTTGGAAGCAACCAAGATGTCCTTCAGTAGGCAAATACTTAAATAAACTGTAGTACATCCAGACAATGAAATACTATTTTGTGCTAAAAAGAAATGAGCTATTAAGCCATAAAAGATATGGAGGAACTTTAAATACACATTACTAAGTGTGAGAAGCCAATCTGAAAGGGCACATACTATATGATTCCAACTATATGGCATTCTAGAAAAGATAAAACTATAGGGTCTATAAAAAGACAATGGTTGCCAGGGGTTAGGAATCAGGGAGAAAAGATAACTAGGTGAACCACAGAAGGTTTTTAGGGCAGTGTATGATACTATAATGATATATGCATGTCATTATGCATTTGTCCAAACTGTAGAACGTACAACATAAAGGCTGAACCCTAATGTGAACTACAGACAGGGTGATTCTGATATGTTACTGTAGGTTACCTCTGGTGAGGGATTTTTATAATGGGAGAAGTTATGCATAGCCTCTATAGGAGCAAAGGGTATATGGGAAATCTCTGTACCTTGGTGAATCTCTAAACTTTGCTGTGAATCTAAAGTGGCTCTAGAAAAATAAAGTCTTTAAAAAAAAATGAACAGATACAATCAGAAATTTCATGAGTAGGAAACAAATGTATGAAGAGAGTATCAGTTTCACAGTAAAAGTACAGGTTAAATCATCAAAAAACAATTTCTGTTTATCAAATTAGCAAAGTTGTAAAACCTAACTTGGCATGCTCCTGTGTCTGGGGTAGAAATGGGGAATCTCAGGCTGGTCATATGTGTGTTATATCCTCATAGTCATTCTGTCAGAGGTACCTTCACATGTATTTTCTCTGATGCAACATTATTTTATTTTTTTATTGTCCGTGAGTAAATTTATTCTCTACCAAGCTTATTTTCAGGTTCTGGTGAAAAGGGGCATGAAGAATCTGAAAACTCTGTGCTTATTGCCAAATATAGTTTTTCATATAGAGGGTAAGGAGGGGAAGAAAAGGAACCTAGAAGAATTAGGTCTAAATAACTGGTAATATGTTCTTTTGAATACGAAATCTGGAAGGGAGAATGACTTTTAATAATGAGAGTGATCACTGGGTGTTAATTGCCAGCTAGGTACTGCTCACCACCCTGCCAAGTAGCTTTTATCAATTATGTCACTGTCTTCCTGCCTACAAGAAGGTGCTATTGTTCTTAAAATGGAGGCATAGAGGTCTCTGCAAAGGTTTGTCTTTATGGGCCACTGCCAGGACTGAAGCCCAGACACTGTAACTGTTCAGTGAGCAATTTAACTACTACATGGCGTGATTACTTGGTTTTTAGTTTGAGGCATTGGCAAGAATATGCAAAAATGATGAGTGGAATGATGAATGGAAAATAAAATGTCAGAGCTGGATGTAAAGAATCAGGAGTTAGCTGCAAAATGGAAAGAGTCAGTGCTGGATAATATAATTAGTCCAGATCCTATTTCTCCCTATTGACTGGAAGCTCCTAGGCATCCAGCACTGTATCCTGATATTTTGGTATTCTGCACAAGGCCAAGGAGTCTCTCCCAAAGAGTAAAAATAATAAATATTTGTGGAACTTACGAGATCATGTCAATGAAACACAACATTTCCCACTCAACTGTATTATTCTTAATGTGCTAGAGTTCTTACATAACAATAATACTTGTGATGATTAATTTTATGTGTCAACTTAGCTAGGCCATAGTACCCGGGTATTTGATCAAACATTATTCTAGATGTTTCTGTGAAGGTATTTTTAGATGAGATTAACATTTAAATCCGTAGATATTTACTTCTAGCCAAGACGGAGGTGTAGTTAATATGGCTTGCCTCCTTGCATAACCACAGCCAAAATTATAACTAAATTATGAAGAAACTATCACTGAGAATCATCAGAAAATCAACCAATATGGAAGTCCAATAACCATTGAATTAAGGAATCACATTTATTTAGACGGGTAGGAGGGGCAGAGTTGTGGAGACACGGAATGGATGGTCCCACACCCATGTGTGGTGGATAAAAAACAGGAGTGATGTCTCAGGTGCAAGGGATCCCAACCCCACACCAGACCACCCAGCTCAGGGTTCCAGTGACAGTAAGATAAGTCCTCATAACTTCTGGGTGTAAAAACCAGTGGGGGTTGGGACAACCAAAGAAACCTCAGGATTCTCAGGAATCTCCTCTTAAAAGGCCCACAACATTCTTAGGACTTATGCAGACTCACTCCCTCTGTGCTCTAGCACCAGGGCAGCAGCTGATGGACACCCGTAACATATGAGAGAAACTGAAGTGTCTGGCATCAGGGCAAGTGCTAGGGGACAGATTCCACTTGGACAAAACTCCAGAGGCCAGTCAGCAGCCATTGTCCCTTTCCTGAGAACCTCACCCACACAGAGCCACATATAGGTGACACCATATCTGAGACTCCATCAAACTGATTCACACAGGTTGTCCCAACCTGGTGCTTACCTAAGGCTCTGCCCCATCCAACTTATGGGTGCATTTTTCCATAATAGGCCACACTACTAAGACAGGGAGTCAAAGAAGCTTTACCTAATACATAGAAACAAACACAGGGAGGCTACCAAAATGAGGGGACAAAGAAATATGGCCCAAATGAAAGAACAGAACAAAACTCCAGAAAAAAAAAAACTAAACTAAATGGAGATAAGCAGTCTATCAGATGCAGAGTTCAAAACACTGATTATTAGGATGCTCAAGGAACCCACTGGGTACTTCAAAAGCATAAAAAAGATGCAGGCAGAGAAATAAAGAAAAATTTACAGGGAATCAGGAGTGGAGTGGATGAAGCCAAGAATCAAATCAATGAGGTGGAACATAAGGAAGAAAAAATATTCAATCAGAAAAACAAGAAGGAAAAATAATCCAAAAAAATGAGGATAGAGTAAAGAGCCTCCAGGACACCTTCAAATGTACCAACATTCACATTAGAGGGGTGCCAGAAGGAGAAGACAAAGAACAAGAAATTGAAAACCTAGTTGAAAAATAATGAAAGAAAACTTCCCTAATTTAATGAAGGAAATAGACATACAAGTCTAGGAAGCACAAAGTCCCAAAGTAGTTGGACCCAAAGAGGACCATGCCAAGACACATAATATTAAAATCCCAAAGGATAAAGATAAGGAGAGAATCTTAAAAACAGCAAGAGAAAGGCAGATAGTTACCTACAAAGGAGTTCCATAAGACTGTCAACTGATTTCTCAAAAGAAAGTTTGCTGGCAAGGAGGGACTGGCAAGAAGTATTCAAAGTGATGAAAAGCAGGGACCTACAACCTGGATGACTCTATTTAGCAAAGCTATCATTTATAATAGAAGGGCAGATAAAGTGCTTCTCAGGGAAAGGAAAGCTAAAGGAATTCACCATCACCAAGCCATTATTATAAGAACTGTTAAAGGGACTTATTTAAGAAAAAGAAGAAGGTCATAACCATGAACTTAAAAAGGCAGTAAATTCACAACTGTCGACAATAGAATCTAAAAAACAAACTAAACAAACAAGCAGAACAAAAACAGAATCATAGATATGGAAATCATTTGGATGGTTACCATTTGGGAGAAGGAAGGGAGAAAATGGGGGGAAGGTGCAGATATTAAGAAGTACAAATTCATAAGTACAGGATAAACAAAGGATGTTAAGAACAGTATAGGAAATGGAGTAGCCAAAGAACTTACATGCATGACCCATGGACATGAACTAAGCGGGTAGGGAAATTGCTGGAGGAAATGTAGGTACTGGGTGGACAGGGACAAAGGAGAAAAATTGGGACAACTGCAATAGCATAATCAATAAATATATTAATTTGATAAATCAATATATTGAGTATGCTATTAATTATATTTAAAATATTTTAAAATAAAAATGTATTAAAATAAAAATATATTGATTATGCTCTTAAATATATTAAAATAAATCAGTAGATTTTAAAAAAGATTTTATTTATTTATTTTTAGAGAGGGAAGGGAGGGAGAGAAAGAGAGAGAGAGAAACATCAATGTGTGGTTGCTGGGGGTTATGGCCTGCAACCCAGGCATGTACCCTGGCTGGGAATCGAACCTGGGACACTTTGGTTCTCAGCCTGCCCTCAATCTACTGAGCTATGCCAGCCAGGGCTAGAATATAATTCTTTAGGGAAACCAAGACTAAATGAGAGGTTAACCTAAAATATTAGCTGCTCAGTAATGAAACCAGGATTGAAAGTCACATTTTTTCTAGACCCAAATCATGTGCTTTTAAATATGCTTCAAGGAATAATGAGTTAATAAGGACTAATAAGTTTCAGGACTTTCAATGATCCAGTGGAAAAAGTATTCACTATGCATTTATACATAATAAATAGGTGTGCATATATGGTATGTATATATACAATATACACATATGTAGTTCTCTTATGCATAAAAAAATAAACAGGTTGACTTGGATTTTTCTACATAAGGGAGAGAGCATAACTAAATGCATTGGGATTGATGGCCAGTCTCTAACCCCAAGATGCCCGAAAGGTATCCCATATCTTAGTCTCTCAACAATGCATCTTTGGAGAACTAACCCTCTCCTTTAGAAGACAAAAAATTAGTGAATCCAAGTCACTCCAAAAAAGCTCAAAGTTGCTTCAATTTCCTCCATTTCAGAGAGGTGGCGAAGAGCTGCTGTGATGACCATGCCAACACCCACAGTGAAAGAAAAGGGAGGTGGCACAGAGTCACAGTTTACTTTTGAGGAGCATGGTCAGGTGGCCATGGAAACTCTCAACGGAGACAGCATTTATAATTCAGATGTTAAGCCTGGAGAGTCTAGGCTGGATCCCTCTTATAGTATCTGTTTTAGAAGAATAGACATGCTAACATTAATCCAAGAGACAGAAGGACTTAGAGTGTCCATGGCTGCAGTTATCCCCAAGACCAGATCACCTCTGCTCTTGCCTAAATTTGGTGGCAAGAGCCAAAATATATTCCCCCTTGTGGCTTATGTCAGGGAATATTCCACTTGCAAGCAAAGACCCATAACCAGTACATACATCACTCTGAACTGTCATAATAGCCAGTGGAATAACTGGGAACATTTTGTGATGAAAAAATTAAATTTCAGATACCTCAAGTAATTTATTTAAGATCAAATATTTTGTGAATGGCAGGCAGGATTTGAACTAAAGTCCTGCGAAGGTGAAGCACTTTTCACTAGATTACATCATTAAATAAGTTATATATTCAACAACTCTATGAACAAAAAGTTGGTGTTTACTGAAAAAATATATAAATTATAATGTGCTTTTGTCTCACTTCTAAATTATTATTAAAGGAACAAAGACACTTATTGAGTACCTGCCACATGCCAAATGCTTTCAATATGTGAGATCATTATCCCTCCTATCAAACCAGTGAACCACCCCATGTTATAGATGAGAATACTGAGATTCAGAAAGTGTAATGGGTAATTGTCCATAGTCACACAGTAAATAGCAGAAGTAGGATACAGATAATTTCTTCTGATGAAAATTCTGATGTTCCCTTTATTAAATCCTTCTTGCTAGTATGAAATTTCATTGTTTGACCCTAATTCTACAAATCAAGACACTAACAGTCATCTAGTGACCTCTCTCCAGGGAGGGAAGAGAGCTTTGGAGAAACTAACCAGCCCCATGGACAACTTTCCATGTTCAACCCTGTTTCAGTAGTGGAAAAATATCACCAAGCAATTACCTAAAATATCTAAGCAATTACCTAAAGCTCAGCTGAGAGCTACTCGTGACTTTAGTATTCATCAACAATGGATTTTCAAAAACCAGAGTGAGCATCCAGGCAAATAAATAATTTTATTTATATGTTATAATTATCTCAGCTAAAAAAGTTTATCTTGATAAGAATCAAGTAGAACACAGTCTGAAGGCCCCCGTGTTTTCTCTCATGACCCATTAAATATTCTAGACTGTTTCCAAAATATTTTTATCTTTCCATGACCACTAATTAAGTTTCTTTTTGACAACAAAATTACATTCCAGTTTAAAGCACCCACATTTAAAATGTGTGACAAGTTTTTATAAACAGGTTCCTTCACTCTTGTAATAGCCCATGGACTCACACTCTTTTGGGCACTGAAGGGGTAGAGAAAGAGGTTTACTTCTTCCTTTTGCAGGACTCCAAAAACTATTTATCTTTTTCTTTTTAAATAAAGTTTTAATGCATGCAGTAAAACTGACAAAGCATAAAGTGAACAGTTTAATGAATCATCACAAATTGAGCATACCAACACCCAGATCAGGAAATAGCAGAACCTTACAATCATCCCAACCTCAGTCCTCCTCCAAGTCACTACCTCTCTCCAAAGTTAATGATATCCTGGCTTTCAGTGCAATAGGTGGATTTTTCCTGCTTTTAAATTTTGTATAAATAGAATCATAAAGTTCTATGTATCAATCCTTTGGTATATATCTAATAGTGAAATTGCTAGGTCTTAAGATATGAATATATTCAGCTTTAGTTGACACCACCAATCAGTTTTCCAAGTTGGTTGCATGAAGTAGAGTATGAGCATTCTAGTTGCCCTCAATCCTTACCCACACTTGGTATTTTCATCCTTTTCAAGAACGTTAGCCATTTTGGTGGGTGTGTAGTAGTATTTTACTGTGGTTTTAATCTGTATTTCTCTGGTAACTAATGAGGTTGAGCCTCTTTCCTTATGCTTTGTAACCATTTGGATATTCTCTTCCATTCAGCATTAAATAAAGTAAATCCTCAAAATCTTGGTCCTAGATATTCTCATGTCAGTCTTATATTCTCTATTTCAATAAGTAATCTTTATTCACAGCTTGAATTATCTGCAAGTTTGCTCTCACTTCTTCATTCACTTAGTATACATTTACTCAACTCCTACTAAGTATAATTCTAGACACTGGGAGACAGTGATGAACAAAAGCAAACTTGGAATATACGAAGAACTCTTAGCACTCAACAATAAGAAAATGAACAAGCCAACTTAAAAACGGGTAAAAGACGAACAATACTACTCAGCCATAAAAAAGAAAACTTTACCCTTTGTGACAGTATGGATGGGCCTAGAGAACATTATGCTATGTAAAATAAGGCAGTCAGAGAAAGACAAATTACATATGACTTCACTCATATGTGAAATCTAATGAACTGAACTAAAAAGCAAAATAGAGATAAATAGAGAGCAAGATGACAGCTTATAGTGGGGGAATTTAGGGAGTGGGGGATTGAGCAAAAATGAAAAAAGACTCATGGACATGGACAACAGTGGGGTGATTGCAGGGTAGGGGGAGTGGGGTGTATAAGGGGATTAAATGGTAATGGAAAAATACAACAAAAAATGTTTTTAATTAAAAAAATAGAGCCCTGGCTGGCATAGCTCAGTGGGCTGAGCGCAGGCTGCAAACCAAAGCATTGCAGGTTCGATTCCCAGTCAGGGCACATGCTTGGATTGCAGGCCACAGCCCCCAGCAACCGCACATTGATGTTTCTCTCTCTCTCTCTCTCTCTCTCTCTCTCTCTCCCCCCTCTCCACCCATTCCCTCTCTAAAAATAAACAAATAAAATCTATCAAAATAAAAAAATAAAAGGCAAAAAATATGAGTAAAAGACTTGAACAGACACCTCACCAAAGAACATTTACAGATGACAAATAGGCATATAAAAAGATTCTCAAATTCATACATTATGGAACTGCAAATTAAAACAACAATGAGATACCAGGGCATGCTCTTTAGAACAGCTGAAATCCAAAACATTATCAATACCAAATGCTGGAGAGAATGTAGAACAACAGGAACTCTCATTCAGTGCTCTCATTCAGGAACTCTCATTTTTGCACTCTCATGGGAGTGCAAAATTGTACAGCCACTTTGGAAGACAGTCTGATGGTTTCTTTCAGAACTGAGAACATAGTTTTACCATATGATCCAGCAATTGTGCTGCTTAATATTTACCTAAAAGAGTTGAAAATCTATGTCCATACAAAAATCTTCATAAAAGTATTTACAGTAGCTTTATGTGGTGGATCCTGGCCTGTAGGATCTGTGTACGATGTGGTTGCTAGAGAACAAATACACATGAACTACGGAAGTCCTGTGGAGAAAAAGAGATGGCATGGCCACTCTCAGAGAGAGAGAAGGCAAGAGGGCAAGAGGGCCAGAGCCCTCCAGTCCCTGCCTGGACAGGCTTTTATTGCTTCTCTGGGTACATTACATGGAGGGTAGTCCTCATTTGCTATGCACAGGTTCACTGCAGAGGATTACCTTTTACAGATAACAAAAGAAAGAATGTTGCTAATTACTTCAAAGAGAAGGATGTTGCAGACCAAGGGGAAAAGTGGTTGAATCGGTCACACTCCATACTTGGGAGGTTTAGCTCACATTTTAGAAAGTTGCAGTAGGCACTTGCTGCCTCAATTCAGGGTGAGGGAGTTTTAGCAAAAGCAAGTCTCATAGCAGTCTAGGTACAATGAAGTTCTGATTCCCCACAAGAAAACCACTCCATGGGTGTTGTCCTGTGTGCCACTCACTTCCCACTGGTTTTCCACATGGAGGCTGAGCTACATTTCCACACCACGTGAAATGGTTCCCTACAGCTTTATCCATAATTGCCCAAACTTGGAAACAACCAAAATGTTCTTCAGTAAGTGAATGGATAAATAAACCCTAGTACATCTAGACAATGGAATATTATTCAGCACTAAAGAGAAATAAGCTACCAAACTTTAAAAAAGACATGGAAGAACCTTAAATGTACAGTATTAAATGGAAGAAGCAAATCTAAAAAGGTCTCATATTGTATAATGTCAACTATATGACATTCTAGAAAAGAAAAAACTATGGAGACATTAAAAATATCAGTGGTTTCTGGGGCTGGAAGAGGGAGACATGAACAAGTAGAACATATGGAGTTTTGGGGGCATTGAAACTATTCTGTATGATACTGTAGTGGTGGATGTGTCATTATACATTTGTCAAAATCCCCAAAATATACAACACAAAGAGTGAACCCTAATGTAAACTACCAACATTAGGTGTTAATTCATCAATGTAACAAATGTGCCATCCAGGTGCAGGAGGTTGAAGAGGGAAAGGTTATGTGTATGCTGGGTGGAGGCAACATATGAGAACTCTCTGTACTTTCTGTACTTTTTTGTGAACCTAAAACTGCTCTAAAAAAGTAAATTCTATCTAATAAAAAAAGAAAAGACTTGGTCCCATTCTTATATTCTAGTAACATAGACAGCTGTTATTGTGTGCAAATAAATGTAAATCTGTAATTGGCAATTGCTCCAAGTGCCACTCCACAGGGGTGAAGTATATGGTGGCGTAACTGTCTACATTGGCATGGGGTCAGGAACTGTAACCCTGAGGAGATGACAACTGATCTGGAGTCTAAGGGAAAGTAGAGGATCACTAAGCAAATGGGAGAGGAAGGAGGATTTGGGCAAATGGAGCAACACGTGCAAAGGCGCTCGAGCATGGCACTTTTGAGGAAGTAACAGGCCAGGGCAGCCAGAGAACAAAGTAGACACAGATGATTTCAAAATCATCTTCAGTCTCGACCTTTCTTCTGGGCTCCAGACTCTTATATCTTAATACCTACCTGATATTTGAACCTTGACTATCTCTTGGACCCCTAAAACTTGACATGAACTTTCTCTCTTTATGCTTGTTCTAATGCAATGATTAGAACCGTCCCCTACACCCCTTGTCAAATATCTGTCTCTCTTACCTTCCTGACATTTCTCAAAGTTGTTTGCTTCTCTCCACCTCTACTGCCACCACTTTCATGTGGGCCAAAACAGTCTCCTGTCAAGATTACTGCAGTGGTACCCCGATGGGTCTCCCCACAGACACTTCTTATCCTCCTCAAAACATTTTCCACACTGTAATCAGAATGGTTTTTCAAAACTGAAACCTGATTACATTATCTCCCTTGATTAAAATCCAACCATGGGTTTCTAATACTCTTGGGAAACATGTGTAACCTGGTCTAACACGCTGGGCATGGTCTAGTTCTTGCCTACACATGCTGCCCCATGCTGAACTGCTCTCTCTCTTTTTCTGCACTTCAGTCCCACGGGGCTTATTTCAGATTCCTAAATGAGCCATGCTTCCTGCCACCTTTGCACATTTCCTTTCTTCCTCTGGGAGGTTTCCCCCTTCTTTTTGCCTGTAAGCACTTACATATCTTCCAAATCTTAGTTCAAACATCCTCACACCAAGAAGCTTTCCCAAACTCCAGAGCAGATCAAGTCCCAGTCTCTGCTCTCCTCTCTTTGACTGCCTTTCCTCCATAACACTTAGCACAATTATTTGTGTCATTCTGATAAATAGTTCTGTTCTTCAAGAGATAGAAATCTCAGTGAATATAGAAAATGTTTTTGTTTTTAAATGTATACTTCTAGCATAGTTCTAGGTAATAGACATATAATTGATTTTTTGAGCAAATAATGAGTGCCTTTGTTGCTATCTTATTTATCTTCTTAGTTTTGGGTAAATGCCCTCTCATTAGAGGGCTCACCTTACAAAGGAATAGAGGGTCTTCCTCAGCAGTGTAGTACCATGTGAAGGTTACCATGTAGCCCTACTTTCCCTAAAATAAGGTCTGTCAGTTTGCCGTGGCATTTTAGATTCCCACTATTAAATTCATTTCCGTTAGTTGAAGCCAGCAGAACTGTGCTATCCAGTAGCCACCAACCACATGTGGCTATTGAGGAATGTGAAATGTGGCTAGTCCATATTGAGGTGTGTGTACAAGTGTGAAATACATAAAATTCTGAAGACTTGAAAAAAATAATTCAGACTATCTCATTAATTTTTTATTGATTACATGTCAAAATGATAATGCAATGGATATAGTGGATTAAATAAAATACATTGTTGAAATGAATTTAACCTGTTTCTTTTTAGTTTTTCAAATGTACTACTAGGTCATTTTAAATTACATATGAGGTTCACATTACATTTTTATTGGACAACACTTCTCTAACACATAACTTTGAAAACATAAATCTCTTACATCACTAACATCCTCTAAGCAATTAGCATGGATTTTTTTTTTTAAATAACCCAGGGTCACACTGAAGTAAAACAGATGTGGGAGAAACTTTGTGTCATGTGATAGGAACCAACTCAGGATCTAACTTAGGTCAGAAAACTTGGTAGCTAGGGGAAGATAATGATTGAACAGCTTCAGAGTTGTCTCATAAATCAAGATGGGGAATGCATCTTGGAATCAGGAAGGACTGGACTTGGGAGAGCAAAGTCATCTAGACCCTCCTTTTGCTTTTGCGGGCACATCTCTTTCATTCTTCTTTCAGTCTGCAGGCTAGGCTCCTCTGCCTGTCCTGTCCCCATGACAGGACCTGACCATCCTACTGTCCCCAAAACTTACCTATTACGGTGATAGCCACACACAGAGGTGGCACCTCTACTTTCCCTGTACTGCAACTTGGCTGTGCTGAGAGAAGACATACTCTAGAATGGGACACTTACAGCAGAGGGCCCCAGGAACTGGAAACAATGAGAGGGGAAGTCCCAAAATACAACATGAAGGGGACAGTTTGCCTACTTAACAGCTTCTGTCTCAGTTTGAATCAGGTCGTCACAGGAAAAACTAGGGAGAACCAATTTCTCTGGACATAGTTGAGAAATAAGAAATTTGCTATGGCACTTTAGATTCCTGGTGTTGAAGTCATTTCCGTTAGTTAAACCCACCAGAACTATGCTGCTCGGTAGCCAGAGAAAGGCCTCTAAAAAAATCCAGAGCAAACCAGTGAGAACCCAGAATCACAATCAGTACAAAACAGGGAAGAGAACTGATGTGTCTGACTGGCCTTCACTACTTTTGAAGAAATGAAACAGATCAAGAACACATAAACAAAACAAAATAAAACAAAAAAAGAACCCATAAACAAGAGAGGTGAAATAGTTAAATATGGCTCCTAAGTCTTTCTTTTCCAGGAACTGACATAAATTCTGTTTGTCTGCCTACATGGAGTTGTGGTTAGGAACACATTTCTGAGGAATTGGTTTGGTTTCAACGTTTTCCAGCATCTGGTAAAAACAGAACTATGAAAGTTCGGTAGTCACAGACTTTTGTTTGGTTTTTAAAACAGGAACATTTTGAAATACTGAATATGTTATTCTTTCATTTCACTATTTTATTTAAGGAGGTACTCTTTAAGTAAAGTCAATTTTTTTGCCAATAACATAAACACTTTAACTAGTCTTCCTTTTTGCTCAAAAACTGTTTCCAGGTATCACAGTTTTACAGGGAGGGAAGAAGGAAAGAAAGGAAGGAGAGAGAACACATCACAAAGATGAAATTTGAGACAGTTAGGCATGTTCTTCCTGAATGTTCTACATGATCACCAAATCCCTTTTCTTCCTTTGTCTGTGGAGATCTTTCCACAGAGTGCTACAAACTGGGAGACATTAGAATTTATCTGGAGCAACTATTTGCATATGATTTCAATATATTTAAATAATGTATACATCCAGATGCTTTATTTATGCATAAAAGTACCTTACTATGTATGCTTTTTCATGTTCTTATTAGCATATAGATCTAATATCATTTTATTTACTGGGTTCAGAGAGACATATAGAAATTAATAAGGGGTTTCTAGATTTCTGCTTCTAGCCAAGACAAAATAACACAAACCAGATTTATGTTACTGCCTGAAACATCCCCCCCAAAAAAAGGTGAATAAAAAAAGTTTTTAAGGTAACAAAGGACAGTTATCCCTTTGAGACGAGATGCAAAGAGGGTGAGTGAGCCTTCTGATTGCCCCATCTGGTGGCCTTGAGACAATTTCCAGACTGCAGTGTGGAGAGGGAACACAGGCAAAGTCTAGTAGACTTCCTGAGCTGTGGAGATCAAAATGAGGCCTGGATTTAATTTGATCAGACAGTGGAGCAATTAATTTTTTTTCAATAAAGTACTGTTGAAAACAATAGAGCAATCGATTGGGAATCAGTAGAGGCTAAGCACCGGTTGTGATTCCAACAGAGGCAGACAGCTTAACAGAAAGATCAAGAAAAGAAACAGTCAAACAAACTCTGCTAAAATCACTGTCATCCCAGGGTGATTGTATACATGACCAAGGCTGCACACTCTGAAGAATGACCTCAGAAGCTGCACACTGTGGGGAAAACAGACTTCACTAAAATAGTACAACCAAACCAGTAGACAAATAAATAAGCAAACAGCAGTAAGCCTGGAGGAAGAGAGGCAAAGTGAAGAATGGGTATCCAGAGTTGTTACAATGTCTAAAAAGTCCATTTATTTCTATTAAAAATTACAATATGTGAAAAGAAACAGTGATGTATGAATCATGCACAGGGAGAAAAAAGCAAACAGAAACTACCTATGAGAAGACCCAGATGTCACAATTAGCAGACAAAAACTTCACAGCTGCCATTCAAGAACATTGCTTTCAGATCCCTCAACTGATTCCAATGGAAGTAGAGCTGAAGGCTGTTTAAGATACTACTTATAATGTGGGAGGCACAACAGGCCTGGATAGTTTCCAAGGCCTAAAAAAGGAGATTCCAATGTGGGAAATTTTAGGTTCTTTTATAGATGATTGGCTCCTCAAATGCCATCCATCCCACATTCATCTCAGGAGAAAATTGAATGATTAGGATAAATCACTCTTTATAATTACTTAAGTGATGTCTACTCTTATGATTCACTAATAAGGGCACCATCACTCTAAAAAAAACTGATGTATTTTAGCTCAAGTCACTTTCTCAGAGTACATCGGATTAAAATGTTTCAACAATCAATGTACTACAGGGCCAAGTGACCAGCCAGGAAAGACAGGTACTCATTCTGTTCATTCTAGTCTTTGTTCTGTCACAAGCAAGCATGAGGTTCCCTCTGGAACAAAGGGACTGCACCTCATCCTTCCATGACAATGGAGATTTATTGCAGGAGCAGGCATGATTTTCCACCATCTAACAGCAATGTCTGGCACATATTTGGATCTTAATATACATGAACTGAGAAAGAATCCTGATTGTGTTCTGTAATTAATTAGTGTATTGCACAAATATTTTATCAGGTTATAATTTCCATCTCAGTGTGGTAATTAGCAAATAAATCTTCATAGATATATCCATGTAAAAAAAGGAAGAAAGTTGAGTAATGTCTAATTACTGAAAAAAGTTATCAACCAGAATTCTATATTCAGTAATAATATATTTTTAAAATAAACTTGAAATAAAGACACCTTTAGACATAAAAAAGCTAGGATATCATCACTTGCATGTTTGCAGCACAAGCAATGTTAAAGCATGTCCTTCAAGCAGAAAATGATATCACATAGGCAAGAAGTTTGTTAAACTGCAGATTCCTGGACTCTAATCCAAAAATTTTTGTCTACAGTTCTGTAGTACAGCTTAAAAATATGTCTTTTATTTTTCTAATTTTATGTATTTGTTTTAATATATAGAAACTACAACAATGTGATAGAAAACATTAATAGTACCAAAGTGTTCATAATCATTGAAGCTGGTTAATGGATACATGGGGTTATAATATACCATTCTATTTTTTAATACAATTTTCCCTAATAAAAAGATTTTTAAGGTTAAAAAAAGAAATTACCATATTTTGTCATGTATAATGCGCACTTTTTTCCTGAATTTTGAGGGGAAAACAAGGATGTGCATTATACACAGCAAAAATACAGTAATACCAGGTAGACGTTTGTATCTACAGAAAGGAATGAAGAGCACTAGATATGGTTTGTTATATAAATAATTAATTATGTAACTTTTTCTTACAGTTTAAATATATTTTAGAGATAACTGACTTCAAATGAATATAAGAACAATGTACTGCAGGAATATAATATACATAAAAGCAAAATGTATGACAACAATGGCTCAGAGGTTGAGAGGGAAGAAGCAGAAGTATATAATTGTAATACTATACATGCAGTGGTATAATATCATATGAAGGTAAATTGTGATAAGTTAAAGAAGTATACCAGAAACCCAGGACTTATGGTCAAGATGGAGGCATAGGTAGATACACTTTGTCTTCTTGCACAACCAAGTGGACAACAAATTTAAAAACAAAAAAATAACCAGAATTGCCAGAAAATCAAACTGTATGAAAGTCTGACAACCAAAAAGTTAAAGAAGAAATATTCATCCAGACTGGTAGAAGGGGTGGAATGGGCAGCTGGAGTGGAGAGGATGGGTGGCAAGGTATCAGGTAGAGGACTGGGCAGGTGAGATGGTGGCTAGCGGTCCCACATTTGCATGTAGATAAATTGGGAGGAAGAACTGGGGAGCAAGACCAACTGTACAACCCAGAGTTCCAGCATGGGGAAATATAGCGCAAAACCTCTGACTGTAAAAACTTCTGAGAGTTGCAGTGGCATGAGAAACTATCAGCCTCATAGGAGAGTTCATTGGAGAGACCCACTGGGTCTGATGATGTACACAAACCTACCCACCCAAAAATCAGCCCCAGAAGTGCCCAGTTAGCTTGTGGGTAGTGGAGGAAGTGACAGAAAGCTGGACAAGAGCCGAGAAAGCAGCACTGTTCCCTCTTGGACCCTTCCCCACATACAGTGTTACAAATCAGCAAAACGGGTTGCCCTGCCCTGGTGAATACCTAAGGCTCCACCCCTAACAACATAACAGGTGTACCAAGACAAAGAAATATGGACCAAAGGAAAGAAGAGATCAAAGCTCCAGAAAAAAGAACTAAGTGATGAAAAGATAGCCAACCTATCTGATACAGAGTACAAAACACTAGTAATCAGGATGCTCACAGAATTGGTTGAATATGGTCACAAAATAGAGGTAAAAATGAAGGCTATGCTAAGTGAAATAAAGGAAAATGTACAGGGAACCAACAGTGACAGGAAGGAAACCAGGACTCAAATCAAAGATTTGGAATAGAAGGAAGAAATAAATATTCAACCAGAACAGAATGGACAAACAAGAATTTTGAAAAATGAGGAGAGGCTTAGGAACCTCTAGGACAACTTTAAACACCCCAAAATCTGAATCATAGGGGTGCCAGAAGAAAAAGAGCAACAGCAAGAAATTGAAAATTTATTTGAAAAAATGAAGTAAAACTTCCCCAACCTGGCAAAGGAAATAGACTTCCAGGAAGTCCAGGAATCCCAGAGGGTCCCAAAGAAATTGGACCCAAGTAGGAACACACCAAGGCACATCATAATCAAGTTACCCAAGATTAACTATAAGGAGAAAATCTTAAAAGCAGCAAGAGAAAAGAAGACAGTTGCCTACAAAGGAGTTCCCATAAGACAATCAGCTGATTTCTCCAAAGAAACCTTACAGGCAAGAAGGGGCTAGAAAGAAGTATTCCAAGTCATGAAAGGCAAGGGCCTACATTCAAGATTACTCCATCCAGCAAAGCTATCATTTAGAATGGAAGAGCAGATAAAGTGCTTCCCAGATAAGGTCAAGTTAAAGGAGTTCATCATCAAGTCCTTATTCTATGAAATGCTAAAGGGAGTTATCTAAGAAAAATAAGATCAAAACTGTGAACAGTAAAATGACAACAAACACAACTATTAGCAACTGAACTTGAACAACAAAAATAAACTAAGCAAATGATTAGAACAGGAACAGAATCACAGAAATGGAGATCACATGGATTGTTATCAGCTGGGAAGGGGAGAAGGGAGGATGGGGGAAAAGATACAGGGAATAAGAAGCATAAATGGTAGGTAGAAAATAGATAGAGGGAGGTTAAGAATAGTATGGGAAGTGGAGAAGCCAAGGAACTTATGCGTATAACCCATGGACATTATGTGTACAACCCAGGGTACATTAACTAAGGAAGGGGAATGCTGGTGGGAGGGAGGGTATGGGGCAGATGGGGATAAAGGGAAGGAAAAAATGGGACAATTGTAATAACATAATCAATAAAATAGCCCTGGCTGGTGTAGCCCAGTGGATTGAGCGTGGGCTGCGAACCAAAGTGTCGCAGGTTCGATTCCCAGTCAGGGCATATGCTTGGGTTGCAGGCCATGACCCCCAGCAACCACACATTGATGTTTCTCTCTTTCTCCCTCCCTTCCTTCTCTAAAAATAAATAAATAAAATCTTTTAAAAAATCAATAAAATATACTTTAAGAAATGGAGTATACCATGAACCCTAAGGCATTTACTTCAATGATACAAGAATTATAGGTAATAATCCAACAATGGGGATAAAATGAAATCACAAAAGTACTCAGTTAATCAAAGGAAAGCAGAAGGGGGGAAGAAACAAAGAGGAATAAATCAAATAGAAAACAAATAGCAAGATTGTAAATTTAATCAAACATTTCAATAATCACATTAAACATGAGTAGCCTACATACCCTAATCCAAAGACAGAGATTTTCAGATTGGATAAAAAACAATATTTAGCCCTGACCAGTGGGGCTGAATTGGTTGGATGTTGTCCCACAAAGTAAAAGATCACTGGTTTGATTCCTGGTCAGGGTACATGCCTAGGTTGTGGGTTTGGTCACTGGTCAAGGTGCATATGAGAGGCAACTGATCAATGTTTCTCTTTCACATCAATGTTTCTCTCCCTCTCTTTCTCCCTTCCTTCCCTTCTAAATAAATAAAATTTAACTATACACTGCTTATCACAAACACACTTTAAATATAAAAACATGCAAAGTTAAAAGTGAAATAATAAAAAGCATGTATTCTATGCTAGTCAAAAGTTAAATGGAGTAGCTACATTAATATTAGACAAAGTAAATTTCAGAGCAAAGAATATTACTGTGGATAAATAAGGCCATTTCATAATGATAAAGTGGTCAAGTCGTAAAGAGGATGGAATAATCTTAAATGTTTGGACACATGATAACAGAGCTGAAGGATACTGAAATAAAAACTGATAGAATTATAAGGAGAAACAGAGATTCCAAGAACCCTTTCTCAGTTATTTGTAGAACAAGTAAACAGAATATCAGTAAGGATATGGAAGACTTGAAAAACACAATCAACCAATTATATACATTTAACTCATCCCAGGCTTCCTCCAAGTAATAATATATCACATTCATTCCCAATAAAAATTATTGGTAAATTGGGAATAGAAGGATATGTCTTCAATCTAATGAAGAGAATCTATAAAAACCTAAAACTAGCATCATACTCAGTGGTGAAAGACTGAAGTCTTTTCCCTTAAGACTATGGACAAAACAAGGATTTCTGTTTTTACAACTTCTATTTGACAACTATATTGAGAATTCAAACCAATGCAATAAAGAAAAAATATAAAATAAAAATAAACATAGCCAGATTAAAAAGGAAGAAGTAAAACTCTTTCACGGATGATTTGATTGTCCATGTAGCACTATGAGTAAGTTTAGCAAGGTTGAAAGACACAAGATCAATGTTTTTTAAAATTCTATTTTCTGTACTAGCCACAACCAGAGATTTTTTAAGAATACCATTTACAATAACATCAAAAATTATAAGATTTTTAAGGATAAATATGACAAAGAATGTGCAAAATCTGTACATTGAAAACAATAAAACATTGCTAAGAGAACTTAAACAAGACCTAAATAAATGGAGAGATATACTGTGTTAATTGGCTGGAAACTCAATATTGTTAAGATGTCAATCCTTTCCAAATTGATTCATAGAGTCAACATGATCACAATCAAAATCCCAGCAGATTTATTTTTGTAGAAACTGACAAGATGATTCTAAAATTCACATGGAAATACAAAGAACTTAAGTAGCCAAGCCAATTTTAAGAAAAAGAAAGTTGAAAGTCTAATGCTACTTGATTTGAAGACTTCTTTTATAGCTATGGCAATCAAAACAGTATGATATTGGCATAAAGATAAATAGTTCTGTAAAACAAAATAAAGTCCAGAAATAGACCCACACATATATGAACAACTGATATTTGACAAAGATACAAAGGCAATTCAGAAAATATATTTTTTCAACAAATGGTATTGAAATCATCAGATATCTATTTTTTTAAAAAATGAACTTTGTTTCATACCTCACACCATATGCAAAAATTTACTTAAAATGAATCAAAGACCTAAATGTAAACCCACAAATTGTTAAACTTCTTAAAAAAGTAGAAAATAATTTTTGTGACCTTGAGTTAATTAAAGGTTTTTGATACAACACCAAAAGCATGATATACTAAAAGGGTTGGTATAGATTTTTTTCAAAATTAAAAACTCCTACTCTTCAAAAGACACTATTAAGCAAATGAAAATACAAGCCACAGACTAGGGGAAAATATTTGCAAAGCAAGTATCTGATAAATGACTTGTATGTAGCATATATAAACAACTTGCAAGCCCTGGCCTGGTGGCCCAGTTGGTTGAAACTCTGTTCTGTATACCAAAATGTTGCAGGTTCAATCCTTGGGTGAGGATTAAAAAAAAAAAAAAAGGACTCTCAAAACTCAATAATAAGAAAACAAACAATTATAGAATGGGCAAAAGATCTGAATGAACAGTCACCAAATCAGATCTGAATAGAAAATAAGCACATGAAAAAAATATTCAACATTATCACACATTAGGAAAATGCAAATTAAAGCCCCCCAAAGATACCATTTTCCACCTATTAGAATGACAATAATTAAGACTTACTCCAAATGAAGATGTGGAACGACTGGAACCCTCATACACTGCTGAGAATATAAAATGATACAACCCCTTTGGAAAAGAGTTTTTGCAGCTTTTTAAACATTTAAACGTTCATCTGTCATATGATATAGATATTCCACTTTAGATGTTTACCAAGAAGAATGAAAACATTTGTTCCTAGCACTTTATCTGTAATTACCCCAAACTAGAAACAATCCAAAGGCTATCAACAAGTGAGTCAATAAACAAGTTGTGGTTTTGATGTTATGATTTAGAATAATAAATATATATTTGATCTTTGTCCCTGTTTCTGGCACAGAATCCCTAAAACCCTTTGAATTTCCTAAGTGCTAAGAGCCATAAAGGAGAAAGGAGACTCTTCTGTTATTCATAACAAGCTCTTTTTAACTACACCTGAGTGTACATTAGTGAGATGATTTTTGAAAAGCTCCTAGTATAACTAATGAACCAGATGAGGCTGGTTGCCAGGGACCCAACCATGTGATTAGAAGGTCGGAACTTTCAGCCCTCTCCCTGATTTGGGGGCTGGGGTATGTTGGAAGTTGACTTAATCATCAATGGCCAGTATTTTAACCAAGCATGCTTATATAATGAAGCCTTCATTAGAGAGAGAGAGAAATCCTCCAAGCTTCTAGGTTGATGAACAATAGGAGGGTGGTATGCCAAGAGAGGATATGGAAGCCCTGTGCTCCTTCCCTATTCGTTGCCCTATGCATTTCTTCCATCTGCATGTTCACTTGTAGCCTTTGAAATAGACTTTGTAATAAATTGGCAACAGTAAGTAAAGCGTTTCCTTAAGTTTTGTGAGCCCTTTTAGCAAATGGACAAACTTGAGAAGAGAGTCATGGGAAACTCTGATTTACAGCTGGTGGGTCAGAAGCACAGGTAACAACTTAGACTTGCAACTGGCATCTGAAGTGGAGGCAGTTTTGTGGGACTGGACCCTTCACCTGTGGAATCTGACACTATATCTACATAGATAGTGTCAGAGTTGAATTAAATTGTAGGACCACCAGTTGGTGTCAGAAAATTACTTGGTGTGGGTAAAACATCCACACATTTCAACATGTCAGAGGGAAGTCATATTGAGGGTATAAAAGTCTGCAAGTAGAACTGTGAGGAGATACAGGAGAGATTTTCCTATTCAGTGGTATATCCCGGCAAATCTGCTGCTCACCCCCTTTCCCTTCCACCCCAAAATAAGCAGCCAAGATTGATTATCCATCCCACATAAACATGGGAGATAGGCACTGCCCATTTATGTCATAAATCAGTTGCAAGGTGTTGTGGAGTTTCATTTATGTGGAAAAAGAGAATATTCAAACATCATCAGGGTGAGCCATACTGAGTAACCAGCTTAAGGAGCAGAAGTCAAAAGCTATTTTAAGTCTTCCTTAAGCTATCTTAAGTCTTTTTTGTACCATTTCAGGATAGGATCTATATCCCTTTCTAGAATCAGACATTCTCCTTTTCAGCTGGAATTTATTTTTCCCACATATTTTCAATAGACCTTGACCTTATCTATTATTTTTAAAGAAGGAAAACTCCCCAGGGCTCGAAAATCCTCCTGATCCTTTGCCCAGTCAGGGGATGGCAAATGCTCTCTGTCAAATGAATATTCAAAGGTCACCAGTACTACCCCAAGGTAGAAAATCCTGTCTCCTTGATGTTGAAATTCTCACACCGACCTGATGCTGGAGGGTGGAAGGAGTAGAGGAAATGGACCAGGGTTTAATTTATTTAAAACTTTGGTTAAAAATAGGTTTGTTACTTTGAATTGTTTTACAAGAAATCACGAAGATGTTGTGCAGTGGTGGAAGCAAAGAGGTACACAGAGGGGGCTTGAAGTGCCCGATAATCTGCATAGCATCTTCCCAGCGATTAACCCACAGTGTTAGTTTTTGTATGGAAAATGGACCTTTTACTCGATATTGTATAAGTTGAATAAAATCTATGCCATCTTAAATGATATGCAAATAAATATGATATCTAAGTAAAAACTGTGGGTTGACTATGAAACGCTACTCTGATTTCTGCCAGATTACTACCTCTAACCATTTCTTAGGCAAAAATGCTGCAGCCAGCCCATTTTGTTCCATGATATAAGTTAAAACTACCCCAAATTTTACAATCCAACATTGCTTTATTTTCTTTACTGTCTAATTCTAGGTTCCCACGAACACCATGATCATTGACATATTGAAAATTTGGGGTATCCAGCTATCTTTTAAGTTTTAAAATTTTAAAGCTACTGTTACTAAATATATCAGTTACTAAACACTTTATGTGCTATTTCCTTTAATACAATAATAGTATCTACCATTGCTATGATTGCCCTGGTTTTATAGATGAGGAAATTAAATAGTATGAGAAGAGCAGAGGCTGGGAGATCTGGGGGGGCGGGGGGGATGCCAGAACCACCCCCTTCTGCAAACTCCTCAGTGTCCTTGGGCAGTTCACCAGGCTCTTTGTTGGCAAAGGGGTGGGGCTAGCCTTTCTGAATGGTTTCTAATATCTAACATTAGATAGCAGAAAAAGATGATCAAAAATATGGACAGTAAAATACAACAAACTCACAACTATCAACAACTTAACCTAAATAAAAACAAAAAAACTAAACAAACAATTAAAACAGGAACAGAATCACAGAAATGAAGATCACATGGAGGGTTATTGGCAGGGAGGCAGAGGGGGAGAATGGGAGAAAAGGCAAAGGGAATACAAAGCATAAATGGTAGGTAGAAAATGGACAGGGGGAGGTTAAGAATAGTATAAGAAATGGCCAAGCCAAGGAATATACATGAATGACCCATGGACAAGAACTAAGGAAGGGGAATGCTGGTGGGAGAGGGGTGCAGGATGGAAATGAACACAGCAGAGGAAAAAACAGGACAACTGTTACAGCATAATCAATAAAATATATATTTTTTAATTTTTTTAAAGATTTCTTTATTTATTTTTAGAGAAGGAATGGAGGGAGAAAGAGAGAGAGAGAGAGAGAGAAACATCAATGTGCAGTTGCTGGGGGTCATGGTCTGCAACCCAGGCATGTTCCCTGACTGGGAATCAAACCTGCAACACTTTGGTTCACAGCCTGTGCTCAATCCACTGAGCTATGCCAGCCAGGAATAAAATATATTTTATAAAATGATAACAGCCCTTGTAGGTCTACTATGCTCATAGTAAGCAGTGGGAAGGAAGCATCCGTGTTACAGAAACTTAAAGATGAAAAAGTTATCTTTTGTTGCTTTATGAACTGCTCCAGTAGAAAGTTTTATTTCTGGATTACATCCATTTACTATACAAAAAATAAATGATTAAATTGTTTGAGGAAGTACACACTGAAAATAGCATGAAATTTATGTAGAGGTGAGACATGACATTTTTGGTGAAATGGTTCTTAGTATCTAATTACTTTCCTGGGTTGCAAGAGGACCATGTGACTTGTTAATTCTAAGGCCTCTTAGTTCACTAACACATGGTTTTTAGAGATGATGTTAGGTCTGAAGACACCAGTGTGAGCATGCTACGACTAAGCCATCTCAGGGCAATACATATAAATTATTAACTCCAATTCTAAGAACTCTGTTATTATTGAAGACAGAGAGTCCATAACTAGGGAAATCATCCAAGAGATGGTGCATGGAGTTAGAGAAAAGGCAGGGCCTGCCAATCAGGTTTAAAATTTCCAGGAAAATGACCTGTCCAGGTGTCTCAGTTGGTTGGAGCATTGGCTGTACACCAAAAAAGGCTGGGGGTTCCATTCCTGCTCAGGGCACATACCTAGGTTGCTGGTTCAATCCCTGGCCACGATGCGGTCACGAGCAGTCAATCAACATCTCTCTCTCACATCAAAGTTTTTCTCTCTCTCCCTTCCTCTTTCTCTAAAATCAATTTTTAAAAAATATAAAAAATTTTAGAAAAACATTTCTGTAAATCTGATAGTATTTATATACTGGAATATTTTTATTTTCCTATAAAAAGGATTTTTATTTTCCTCTTGTCTAGTATCTAACTCAGAACATAGCAGACATTAAAAATTAGTCAGCAAATGAATTTTTAAAATATTTTTCCTTTAATATCTAAACAGATATTTCTCATATGTGATCATTTCTTCATTTTTTTCCTAAGGAGAAAAAGGGAAGAAATTATAAAGTCAAAAGCAAAAATGAACAAATCAGAAAATATAAAATAGTACATTTGATAGACAAATCCAAGAGCTCTGAAAGAAACACAATTAGTGGGCAGATGTAAGCATAAGAGGCAATTCAATACCATTTTATTAAAAAAAGGAAGGATCCCTGCCTGGTGTGGCTCAATGGATTGAGTGCTGGTCTGCAAACCAAAGGGTCACTGGTTCAATTCCCAGTCAGGACACATGCCTGGGTTGCAGGCCAGGTCCCCAGAAGGGAGTGCACAAGAGGGAACCACACATTAATGTTTCTCTCTCTCTCTTTCTCTCTCCCTTCCCCTCTGTCTAAAAATAAATAAAATCATTTTTTAAAAGAAAAAGAAAGAGGAAGGAAATGTACACCATTAATCTGTGAGATTTGCATGAAAAAAATTTAATGTGTATGGAATAATTTTCTAAGAAAACATAAATGGCCAAAACTGGTATAACCAATAAAAACATTAACAGGATTATTTATTTTTAAAAGTGTATTTTCTTGATTATGCTATTACAGTTGTCCCAGTTTTTTTCTACTTTTTATCCTCCTCCTACCTGCACTACCCACCACCCTCCAGCATCTACCCCCTCCTTAGTTCATGTCTATGGGTCATGCATGTAAGTTCTTTGGCTTCCCCATTTCCTATACTATTCTTAACCTTTCCCTGTCTATTTTGTGCCTAACTATTATGCTTCTTATTCCCTGTACATTTCCCCCCATACTCCTCTTCCCCCTCCCCACTGATAAACCTCCATGTGATCTCCATTTCTGTGATTTTGTTCCTGTTCCAGTTCTTCACTTAGTATTTGTTTTTGTTGTTCAAGTTCAGTTTTTGATAGTTGTGAGTTTGTTGTCATTTTACTGCACAAAGTTTTGATCTTCTCCTTTTTCTTAGATAACTCCCTTTGGCATTTCATATAATAAGGGCTTGGTGATGATGAACTCCTTTAACTTGACCTTATCTGGGAAGCACTTTATCTGCTCTTCCATTCTAAATGATAGCTTTGCTAGATAGAGTAATCCCGGATGTAGGTCTTTGCCTTTCATGACTTGGAATACTTCTTTCCAGCCCCTTCTTGTCTGTAAGGTTTCTTTGGAAAAATCAGCTGACAGTCTGGTGGGAACTCCTTTGTATGCAACTGTCTTCTTTTCTTTTGCTGCTTTGAACATTCTCTCCTTATTGCTAATCTTGGGTAACTTGATTATGATGTGCCTTGGTGTGTTCCTCCTTGGAACCAATTTCTTTGGGACTCTCTGGGCTTCCTGGACTTTCTGGAAGTCTATTTCCTTTGCCAGGTTTGGGAAGTTTTCCTTCGTTATTTTTTCAAGTTAGTTTTCAATTTCTTGCTCTTTCTCTTCTCCTTCCAGCACCCCCATGATTTGAATATTGGAACGTATAAGTTGTCCCATAGGTTTCTAAGCCTCTCCTCACTGTTTTGAATTCTTCTGTCTTCATTCTGTTCCAGTTGGGTGCTTCTTTTTTCCTTTTGTTCCAAATCATTGATTTGAGTCCCAGTCTCCTCTTCACTGTTGGTTCCCTGTATATTTTCCTTTATTTCACTTTGTGTAGCCTTCATTTCTCCCTTCATTTTGCAACTGAGCTCAATCAATTCTGTGAGCACCCTGATTACCAGTGTTTTGAACTCTGTATCAGATAGGTTGTCTATCTCCTTGTTTCTCAGTTCTTTTTCTGAAGTTTTTATCTGTTCACAGTGTTGACAAAAAAATAAGGAAGATAAACATAACACTCAACAACTCATTGGATACCACTGGAAAAAATAAACAAGTTGTTGGAGAATTATATGCAGAAAAGATAGTTTAATCCCAAGCTTGGGGGAAGCAGAAAACACCACAATTCATTTTATGAAGGTACCCTAATCCTAATATGAAAACTTGACAAAACAGCACAAAAAGCAGATTACCATCAAATATCATTTATGAAAAGAACAAAACAATAATAAAATGTTAACAAGTAGACAGTAGTTACAATAAAAGACTAACGTCAATTTTTCTTAGAAAATCCTGCCACATTTTGACATTATAAAAACAATTTTCCCATGGTTTATTCCAGTGTCCCTTTTTCTGAGTTCAGGTTTTATAATTGTTTATTTCCTGTCCCCTCTTCACCTAAGTTGACCTTTATTTATTCCTTAAGCTTAGTATATGACATATGTTACTTAGTTTTCTTTTTCTTTAAAAAAATTTTTAAAATTGTTTATGCTATTACAGTTGTCCTAATTTTTCCCCTTTGTCTCCTTTCTCTCAGTCAATCCCCACACCATTGTTCACATCCATGGGTGATGTATATATATGTTCTATATCTAATCCCTTCACCCTGTTCCAACCAGCCTCAACCTCCTTCCTCCCCTCTCACAGCTGTCAGTTTATTCCTTGTTTCTGTGCCTCTGATTCTATTTTGCTCATTAGTTTATTTTGTTCCCCAGATTCCAGTTATCAGTGAGATCATATGGCATTTGTCTTTCATTTCCTGGCTTATTTCACTTAGCATAATACTCTCCAGTTCTATTCATGCTGTCAAAAAAAAAAAAAAAGCAGAAATTCCTTCTTTTTACCTCTGCATAGTTTTCCATGGTGTAAATATGCCACAGTTTTTTGATCCACTCATCTGCTGATGGGCACTTAGACTGTTTCCAGCACTTGGCTATTGGAAATAGTGCTGTTATGAATATAGCAGTGCTGAAGTTCTTTTGAATTGGTGATTCATCATTCTTACAGTGTATTCCCAGTAGTGGAATTGCTGGATCAAGAGGTGGTTCCATTTTTAACTTTTTGAGGAAATTCTATACTATTTTCCACAGTGGTTTCACCAGTCTGCATTCCCACCAACAGTGCACTAGGGCTCCCTTTTCAGCACATCCTCACCAACACTTATTTTTTGTTGATTTATTAGTGACAGCCATTTTGGCAAGTGTGATGTTGTATCTCACTGTGGTTTTAATTTGCATCTCTCTGATGGCTAGCGATGTTGAACATTTTCTCATATGTATATGGACCATCTGTATATCCTCCTTGGAGAATTATCTATTCAGATCTTTGTCAATTTTTTAATTGTATTGTTTGTTTTCCTAGTGTTGAGTCATATGAGTTATTTATATATTTTGGAGAGTGAATCCTTTTCCAATGTATCTTTGGCAAATGTATTCTCCCATACAGTGGGTTCCCTTTTCATTTTGCTGCCGTTTTCTTTAGCTGTGCAGAAGCTTTTTAATTTGATATAGTCAAATTTGCTTATTCTTTCTTTTGCTTCCCTTGCCCTAGGAGATATATTGGCAAAAATATTGCTACACAAAATAACTGAAATTTTATTGCCTATGTTTTCCTCTGGAATTTTTATAGTATTTAAGTATCTTTATCCATTTTGAGTTTATTCTAGTGTATGGTGTAAGTTGGTGGCCTAGTTTCATTTTTTGCAAATACTAGTCCAATTCTCCCAATACCATTTATTGAAAAGACTATCGTTACTCCATTGTATGCTCTTGACTCTTTTGTCAAATATTAATTGACCATAAAGGCATGAGTTTATTTCTGGGCTCTCTCTTCTATTCCACTGATTTTTGTGTCTGTTCTTATGCCAGCCAGTACCATACTGTTTTGATTACAGTGTCCTTGTAGTATACTTTGATATTAGGTATTGTGATTCCTCCAACTTTGTTCTTCTTTCTCAAAATTGCCAAGGCTATTTTGGGTCTTTTTAGTTCCATATATATTTTTGGAATATTTGTTCTAGATCTGCCATTGGTATTTTAATAGGAATTGCATTGAATCTGTAGATTGCTGTGGGTAGTATGGACATTTTAATGACATTAATGCTTTCAACCCATGAACACAGTATATTCTTACACTTATTTGTATCTTCCTCAATTTCTTTCTTCAGTGTCCTATAGTTTCCCAAATATAAATCTTTCATCTCTTTGGTTAAATTTATTCCTATACCTCATGTTTTTGTTGCAATAGTAAGTGGGCTTGTTTTCTTAGTTTCTCTTTCTTATAGTTCATTATTGGTGTATAGAAATGCCATTGATTTCTGAGTATTGATTTTGTATCCTGCCACTATGCCAAATTTATTTATTAGGTCTAGTAGTTTAATCAGAAATGGAAGAGGAGAAATAACAACAGATACCACAGAAATGCAAAAGATTATAAGAAAATACTATAAAAAACTATATGCCAAGAAATTGGACAACCTTGGATGGATAGATAAATTTCTAGAGTCATACCATCTCCCAAAAGTGAATCAGGAAGAAACAGAACACCTGAATAGACCAATAATAACTAATGAAATTGAGGCAGCAATAAAAAAAACTCCCAGCAAACAAAAGTCCTGGACCAGATGGCTTCACAGGCAAATTTTACCTGTCATTCAAAGAAGAACACCTATCCTTCTCAAACTATTCCAAAAAAAATTCAAGAGGAAGGAAGGCTTTCAAGCTTCTTTTACAAGGCCAGTAGTATCCTAATTCCCAAACCAGGTAAACTATGGTGCATTTACACAATGGAATTCTACACAGCAGGAAAAAAAGAAGGAGCTCCTACTCTTTGCAACAGCATGGATGCAACTGGAGAACCTTATGCTAAGTGAAATAAGCCAAGCAGTGAAAGACAAATACCATATAATCTCACCTTTAACTGGAACCTAACCAACAAAATGAACAAGCAAGCAAAAGACAAACAAAGATACTGAAATTGAGAATAGGCTGACAGTGACCAGAGAGGGGAGGGGAGGGGATAATGGGGGGGAAAGGGTAAAGGGTTTACAGGAAAAATTATAAAGGACACATGGACAATAACAAGATGGGGAGGGAGGTGGGGAGGGTTGGAGTGGGGTGGGATGGGTGGTGGGAAAAGGCAGAAAACTATACTTGAACAACAACAACAACAAAGAGGTAAAGACCCAGCAAAAATAAAACTACAGGCCAATATCCCTGATGAACATTGGTGCTAAATCTTCAACAAAATACTAGCAAACTGGATCCAGCAATACATTAAAAAGATCATACACCATGATCAAGTGGGATTTATCCCTAGAATGCAAGGTTGGTACAATATTTGCAAATCAATAAATATGATACATCACATAAACAAAATGAAAAATAAAAATAACATGATCATATCAATAGACCTAGAAAAAGCATTTGATAAAATTTGATAAAATCTAGCACCCATTTATGATTAAAAAAAAACCTCTCTCAAAGTGGGATCAGACCTCAACATAATAAAGGTCATATACGAAAAACCTGCTGCCAACATCATATTCAATGGGCAAAAGCTAAAAGCATTTCCCTTAAGATCAGGAACAAGACAAGGTATCTGCTTTCACTGCTCTTACTCAACATAGTACTGGAAGTCCTAGACACAGTGATCAGACAAGAAGAAGAAATACAAGGCATCCAAATCAGAAAGGAGAAAGTAAAATTATCATTATTTGCAGATGACATGATATTGTATATAGAAAAACCCTATAGGCTCCAGCAAAAAAACTACTAGACCTAATAACTGTTACCTAGATTTCTCAATGTCATTTATATTGTGAAAATATACAAGTATGCATGAAAGTAGATTTTACATGCAGAATAGAACTTCATGATGTACATCTTTAACAATTATAAATATTTGACCAATCTTATTTTATCTGCACCCCTCCCATATTCCTCTTTCTATTCAAATATATTATAGCCACTTTAGAAAACAGTATTTCATCATAGATACTTTGATGTGTATCTCTAAGAGATGAAAATTCTTTTTTTAAGTATAACCACAGTGTATCTTCTCTTTTAAAAAGCTACTTTAATGTTATTAAATACAGAGTCAACATTTAATTTCCTCTGATTACCTTACAAATCAAATATCTTTTTACAATCAGTTTGTTCAAGTCAGGATTCAAACTAGGTCCAGGCAATGTTTTTGACAGATAAGTCTCAAGCCTCCTTGAGTCTTTAACAGTTTACCTCTCCTCTTTTTTTATTCCTGTCATTTGTTTGTTGATGGTGTTGGGATAGTTTTCCTGTAGTATTTCTCACAATCTGATTTTAGTTGATTGAATCCTTATTGGTCATTAATATGCCCCATATTTCTTCCAAATATTTCCTATTGCATGTCATGAAGAAGTGCCATCAGGTCTGGTTGTCTGACTCTTAGTCACCTCAAGATTGATGATTGAGTGGTTCAAGTGTGGTCCACATAAACATCCAGTAAAATGTTCCCCATCAACTATTCGCCTACTGGTTTTAAGGCCATTCTTCATTGCCAGTCTCTATTATTTCATTAGAGGAGGCACGAGGGGACTTTCTAAATCTATCTCCAACCCTGCACCACAATCATTAACTTTGATTCTTCTAGAACTTTTCCCATCAATGATTTGTTGAGTCTTAGTGTTGTTAAATGAGTTGTGATAAATATTTGAACCTTTTCCTTCTCAATTTTAGAAAAAGTGAGTTGGTGCCTATATCAAACTTAGGGCTATCTCACTTCTTGTTCCCTGTTTCCTGTCTCCTTTTTACCTAGGTCGACCTTTCTTTATCTTTTAGAGGAATTACTTGGGAAAGTTTGTTGGTCAAAGTCCCCACCATTTGGTTTCATAGCACCTACTACTTCTACAGTAGTGAAGAATTCTTTTGTTTGCAAATAACAGAACTCAATTTCAGAAAGCTTAACAAAAACATATAATTTATTGGGGACATTGGTTATTGAAGAATTAAAGGGAGAATTTACCCAAAAAGAGAAGAAGTCAGGAAACTCTGAGCACCTCAGCAACTGGCATCTTTGGACTTTCTTAGAGTGACACAACTTACTCCCAGAACCTGGGTGCAGGAGTTCAGCCTGCTATACAGTTAAAGAGAACAGTCCCCACAGGAGGCTGTCCTTACTTCTAACAACAACTGAAAGTTTTGGAGGGTTCCAAAACCACCCTAAATTTTTGTAATACTGATGGTTATGATTTACTATAGAGAAAAGAAACACAGTACAACAAGCCAACAGCAGCAGCATATTGAGGAAGAGTCCAGTAGGGTCCAAACATGGAGCTTCTGTCTGGTCATCCTCTTCATATTTTTTTTATGGATGGCATTAACAGCTTCCAGCCATGATGTGACCATATGCAGAGAGTACTGCCAACAAGGGAAGATAACCAGAACCTTTGGTGTCTAGCATTTTTATCGGAGTTTGATCACATATTACCCACATGTGTAAAAGATTTCTAGCCCCTCCACCCCGGGGCTAGAAATCTTTTATTTCTAGTCCCCTCTAGAAGCAAAACTGGTATCATGAGCCCAAAGCTTCCATCATAAATCATATATTAGACTGTCCAGTGGTCAAATCTCCCAGACAAAGGCACTCCCATCAGGCAAGACATTCTGGGGGTCTAGAGATCACATCACAATAGCAGAGGGTAAAGGCCATACCTCTGTTTGGGTTAATTTTTCACTGCATCTTAAGTCTCTGCATTCTAAGTTTAAAATTACACAAGAAGCAGAAAATGGCCCAGTTTATGCAAAATCACTTAGTTCAAATGTGGCCACTAGGAAGAGGACCTTGAGAAAGAGCCTTCTATATTTTATATACACACCTCAGCCCCCATCCATTTAGAGATGCTCCTGTCTAACACAGCTGAACTAACTACCTATGCACTCCTCCTTCCTGAAAAACATATAACCCAATTAAACTCAGCAGTTGCTCCCTGACCAGGGTGGCTCCGCTGGGCAGTTTTTCTGAAAGCTAAGGTTTGCCAATTCAATTTCTAGTCAGGGTACATGGTTGGGTTGCAGCCCAGGATGCATAGGAAAGGCAACCGATCAATATTTCTCTCCCTCTCTTTAACCCTTTCTGCTGCTGTCACTAAAAATAAATAAATAAAATCTTCTTTAAAAAAATAAATATAAAAAAAACTCAGCAGCTGTGTGCAAGTCATTTCATGTAGCCACATTCCTCAAGGCCAGGGCCACAGGCCAGACCCATGCTTCTCTAGTTCTGTTGAGATCCTGTTTCAGTGTCCTGCACCTTAGAGACATTGGTACATTAGGCAACAATATCACATCCAATATCAAGTAGAAGAAAAATAAAATTTAAAAGTACAAATTATTATCACTTTTACAAAAGAGAAGGAGTATGTTCATTAGTTCATTCTGGCAATTAGCAATAAAATACAGATGGAAACATTCCACTTATTTTCCTGCAACTGGTTATGAGGTTGGGCTGGTGTCATGGGTTGAATTGTGTCCCCTCAGAAAGATATATTAAAGTCCTAACCCTCAGTACCTCAGAATGCGACCAGATTTAGAAATAGTGTCTTCACAGAGGTAACCAAATTAAAATGAGTTCATTAGGGTTGGCCCTAATCCAATATGACTTATAAAAAAGGGGAAATTTTGGGCACAGAGACAGATATGCACAAAGAGAAAATGGTGTGAAGAGACACAGGGAGAAAACAGCCATCTACAAGCCAAGGAGAGAAACCTGGAACAAGCTCACCTTTAACATCTTCAGAGAGAGCACAGTCTTTTGACACCTTGATCTCATACTTGTGGCCTTCAGAATTGTGATGCAAGCAATATCCGCTGTTCTAAGTCATCCAGCTCATGGAACTGTGCTATGACAGCCTTGGCAAACTAATACAAATTGTATTCATGACTTTCCTTTTCCACAGTGGTGTCTTTCTTCCTTGGGTTATTTCCCACCCTTAGCTCATTGGGTTACTTTTCTGGGTTAGGAAATCCAAACCTTACTTAGCATCTAGATTCTCAGTCAAAACTGTAATGCCTTCAGGCATAAAAATCCTGAAAAGAAAATCCTGTAGCCATTTCATCTTCTAACTCAAAGCATTCAGCATTGTGTCCTTGTTGCAATCTTCACTTTGACTATTTAGACAAATGATGGTTAAGGATTTACCACCTAATTCCAGAGAGGCAAGTTAGTTTTCTTTGAAAGGAGGGTCCTCACCCTAACTGGTGTGGCTCTATTGGGCATTGCCCTACAAGCCAAAAAGTCACTGGTTCAATTCCCAGTCAGGACACATGCCTGAGTTTCAGGCCAGGTCCCTGGTATGGGGCATGAAAGAGGCAACCAATAGATGTTTATCTTGCACATCCATATTTCTCACCCTCTATTTCTCCCTCCCTTCCTCTTTCTCTAAAAATAAATAAATAAAATCTTTTTAAAAATCTGACCATTAGCCTGTTGATAAGTAAAGACTGGTATCCTAAAGGAAAAAGAGGGGGAGAGAGAATGAGAGAGAGAGAGAGAGACTGAGAGACCAAAGTCTTGATGTGAATTAACCAAATTTGCACCTAATTGTTTGCCAAATTGAGGTTAGAAGTCAGATCTCCAGACAGCGTCCAGTGTTCTATTTGTTTTGTCAACTCTTATTATTCTATAAGCATACACTTTATGTAACTGTACATTGTATGAGTTGTTATGCATATATCCTTATATTTCTTGACAGGAGCAAAAGTAAAATTAACAAGAACTTTATATAAGATATATATTTAGGGAAGCAAAAACACATTGTGGAAGTAATAAATATAAAATAATGTTTAAATTTTGATCATTGATAAAATTTTTCAAATAAAGATGACATATTTATAACAATAATAATAATAATTTACATGTATATAGTGATTTAAGTTAAGAGTATTCATGATTATTGTGTCAATGAAATGATCTAATGTTTCCCCAGGCCTGGAAACTTTAGAAGCTGGCCATGGTTCACAGCATGGCCTCACCTGGACACCTCCAAGCACAGTACAAATAGCAGTTATCTACAGATTGCTTTATAGCTTATGCTGTGTGACTCCAGACAGAACACAGATCATGGCTGACCTTGGATGTGCCAACAACAATCAAGGCTCAACTATAACACCTTGAGTACCCAGCTTGGGTGATGGGGAGGCTGTGCCACTGGCTCTACAGGACACCTACTACATTAGGCCACCCTACCAAACCTGGGAGACATAACAGCTCTACCTAATAACATAAAAATAAACACAGGAGGTTGCCAAAATGAAAAGACATAGAAACATGGCTGAAATGAAAGAATACAACAAAAATCCAGAAAAATAACTAAATAAAATGGAGACAAGCAAGCTACTGGATGCAGAGTCTAAAACACCGGTTATAAGGATGCTCAAGGAACTTAGTGAGAACCTCAACAGCATAAAAAATTCCAGTCAGAAGCAAAGGATACCCTAGTTAAAATAAAGAACAATTTACAGAGAATCATCAGTAGAGTGGATGAAGCTGAGAATTAAATCAGCAATTTGGAATATAAGGAAGCAAAAACAACCAATCAGAACAACTAGAAGAAAAAAGAATCCCCCCCAAATAAGGGCAGTATAAAGAGTCTCTGGCACAATTCAAGTATACCAAGATTTGCATGATGACAGTACCAGAAGGAGAAAAAAGAGCAAGAAATTGAAAAGCTATTTGGAAAAACAATGACAGAAAACTTCCCTAACTTGGTGAAGGAAATAGACATATAAGTCCAGGAAGCACAGAGTTTCAAACAAGATGAACCCAAAGAGGACCACACCAAGACACATCATAATTAAAATAATAAAGGTTAAAGAAATGGGAGAAACTTAAAAGCAACAAGAGGAAAGCAGTTAGTCACCTCCAAGGGCACCCCCATAAGACTGTCAGCTGATTTCTCAAAAGAAACTTTGCAGGCTAGAAGGGATTGACAAGAAAAATTCAAACTGTGCTGTGATTGGTGTGGCTCAGTGGATTGAGTACTGGCCTGTGAACCAAAAGTTCACTGGTTCAATTCCCAGTCAGTGCACCTGCCTGGGTTGCAAGTCAGGTCCCCAGTAGGGAGCATGCCTGGGGCAACTGATCCATGTATCTCTTGCACAATGATGTTTCTCTCTCTTTCTCCTTCCCCACCCCTCTTGCTAAAGATAAGTAAAATCTTTTAAAAGTATACATATAAAAGAAATATTCAAACTAATGAAAAGCAAGGACTTACAACCAATATTACTCTACCTAGCAAAGCTATCATTTAGAATTGAAAGATAAAGATCTTCCCAGACAAGAAAAAGCTGAGCCCATCAAACCAAATCAATATTATATGAAATGTTAAAGAAGATAAAAATATGAACAGTAAAATGACAATTAATGCATCTACCAATAATTGAATTTAAAAATCAAAATAAACAAACAAGCAGAACAGAGACAGAATCATACATACAGAGAATGTTCTTATGGTTGTCCAATGGAAGGGGGGTTGGGGAGATAAGCTAAAGAGGGAGGTATTAAGAAGTACAAATCCTTACAGGATTATCACAAGGATGTAAAGTACAGTGTAGCAAATAGGGTAGCCAAAGAGCATATATGCATGACCCATAGACATAGAGAATGGTGTGGGGATTGCCTGAGGGAGTGGGGAGCTGGGTGGAGAGGGGCTAAAGGGGAAAAATTGGAACAACTTTAATAGCATAATCAATAAAATATTATTTAAAAAAATATTGCAATAACTATGCATGTTGTCTGATGGTACTGGAAATATCAGGGGGAACACTTTGTAAATGTATAATTGCCCAGCCACTATGCTATACACCTGAAACTAATACAAAATATATATTGAAAGTAAACAGTTATTGATAAATAATTTTTAAAAAGAAGTGAAAATGGCAGCAAAGGAGATTTGAAATCAATGGGAAGAATTTCTTGACTCTGAGGGCAAGGGGGTTAAAATAAATAAATACATGTTCTGAAGTTTAATATAAAAGAGTAGGCAAGCATTCAGAAGTCTTTTTTTAACACTTTTTTATTTTAATTGTTGTTGAAGTACAGTTTTCTGTCTTTTACTCCTATCCCAGTCCACCCCCCTAGTACTCCCTACCTCCCTCCCATCAGAAGTCTTTGTTGATCAGGACAAGTACCCTACGAATACTTTTTTAATGCATTGCACACATAGTACTACAAACACACTACTGCTAACAATCAGGTTGCATCAGTCAGTTTTATATCTAAGGCCTCCAGGATTCAGTGCTAGACTTAGAAGACAGTCTTGTGACCAAAAAAAAAAAAAAAAAAAAGGAAAAACGGGGTAAACATCTACATGTGCTTCTACAAACACAAATTTTTTTATGGATGCAAGATCGAGTGCTAACAGGAGTTATTGCAGTGAATATGAAGGATAAAGAGGAGCATGAGAAAAACTTGTACTTTTTCTCTTACATCTTTCTCAATTGTTTGAACTTCTAAACATGAATATGTATTAGTTTTATAATTTCACAAAAAGTTTTCTCCATTGATGGATGAATAGGTAAACAAAATTTTATATATATACAAATATATATGTACAATGGAGTATTACTCAACCTGAAAAAGGATATTCTGACACATGCTAACAACATGGATGGACCTTGAAGATATTATGTTCAGTGAAATAAGCCGGTCACACACACACAAATATGGTACTACATAATTACACTTAGATGAGGTACCTAGAGTGGTCAAATTTAGAGACATAAAGTACAATGGTAGTTATCAGGGCTGCCAAAGAGGAAATGGAACATTGTTGTTTGATGGATACAAAGTTTCAGTTTGAGAAGGTGAAAAAGTTCCAGAGATGGATGGTGGTCATGGTTGTACAACACTGTGAACGTCCTTAAAATAGTTAACATGGCAAATTTTATAGGATTGACCAAAAGTTCACTTAGTTTTTTCTTTACAATGGCTCTAGTAGTGCTTAGTTGTCTTTAACTTCCTTCAAAACAATTTTGTTAGATTGTATTGGGACAGCTGTCACATGACCATGCATTAAAAAAAAACTGCTCAAAATTGGTGAATTTCTGTGTAGCCATTTTAATATTGAAGATGAAAGAAAACTTGCAACATTTTTAGTATATTGTGCTTTATTATTTCAAGAAAGGTTAAAATGCAACTGAAATCAAAGAAAAAGATTTGTGTGGTATATGGAGAAGGCACTATGACTGCTAGAATGTATCAAAACTGGTTTGCAAAGTTTCTTGGTACTATTGACATTTTGGCCAAGTAATTCTTTGCTGTGGGGCTGTCTTATACATTGGAAGATGTTTAGCAGCGCCTCTGGCCTCTACCCACTAGAAGCCAATAGCAGGAGATAAACAACATACTCAAGATATCCAAATCAATAAAGCAATTGGTGAAAATGAAAAATGTGTCTTTTATTTTATGGAAAAAACTAAACAGACATTTTGGCCAACCAAAAAGTTTATGTATTATGTACTGTATCACAATTTTTTAAAAAATAACTTATTTATTTATTTATTTATTTATTTATTTATTTATTTATTTTCAGAGAGGAAGAAGAGAGGGGGAAAGAGAGAAAAAGAAACACTGATGGACCCCAAGTGAGAACCACCTAGCTAAGTCCAGTCAACTCCCAGATTAATGAGAGATGATAATAAAATGATTTTAATTATTTAAACTATTGAATTTGGGGTGATTTATTATGCACCAATAGATCACCAGAACACTTTACAATAAGTTTTAAAATAGCCCTTCATTTTTTCTTGTAACTGTCATTACTTTTTTCATCTATTCATTCTTTCCACAAATTTTAGAATTATTTCCTTCCATTCCTACTTCCTTCTAGTTTCTTTTCTTAGAATCTATTATTACAGTTGTAACCACATCTATATAGAATCCTATTCTTTTTAAATAATACCTTTAAAACTTTTTTCTATAGCTTCATAATTATATTTACTTAAATTCTATCTCTATTATTGGAGATTTAAGTTATCTTTTTCTCAATTTAAATACTTCTATAACAAATATCTTCATGTATATGTTTTCAAATAGGGGATTACCTCTTTAGTATAATTTTTCTGAGGTGAAAATTATTGGGTAAAAGAAGTAAGAGCATTTTTAGGGGTTTTGGTACAGCATGCCAAGTTGCTTTCCAAAAAAGTTATTACAATTTACACTCCCCACCAGTAATGTATATAGATAACACCACAGTTACTATGAAACTGCCTGTTATATTTTGTATATTTCAATTGGCAAACTTTTTTTGTATTTTGGTTTGATTTGTACTTCTTTGATTACTAGTGATGTTGGACATTTTACCATCTGTGAATTACAGATATTCTATTCATGTCCTTTATTAATTTATTGGAATCTTTTTTCTACTAACTTTGTGAGGTATGTTTATTTGTTTTTTGTTTATTTGTTTAGGAATTAACAGTCAACTTTATTGGGCTCAAACCAGGAGTCCATGAGCCTTGAGGACCTCTGTGTATCTGTCAATTTTCTTCTCCACATTCTTTTGGACTTGTTTCCTAGTCTCAGAAGCTGGGTATTTTTTTTTCTCCCAGTAATGGATCTTGGCCTTCCTCTTCCTCTTCTCCAGAGGGATTTTAACTACCTGGTACTTCCAGCCAACTTTGTGAGCCAGGCGCCCATAGGTAGGCAAACTTCTGTGTAGGCTTCAGACATTCAGCCTTGAGGGCAGGAGGAACCATCATTCATTTTTTCTTGTTGAAAGGCAGTGGGATCCCTTACCCTGCCTGGAGTGGCTCAGTAGATTGAGTACTGGCCTGTGAACCTAAAGGTCATCTGTTCAATTCCCAGTCAAGGCACATGCCTGGGTTGTGAGCCTGGTCCGTAGTTGGGGGTTTGTGAGATGCAACCAACTGATGTTTCTCTCACACATCAGTGTTTCCCTTCCTCTCTTTCTCCATCCCTCCTCCTCTCTAAAAATAAATAAACTAAAACAAAACAAAATTGAGGCACAGAATCCCATCCACAGGCCTCACCAGGTCTTGTGGGGCAGCATGCCAAAAGATGTGCCTGGGGACTCGGAAGTGGTAAGTCCCGTGGGATCAACTGGTATTCATCAAGGCCAGGTACTTCAACTTGTTTTTGTACAAAATGCCAGAAATGTTGATGTCCTCACAGCACAACTATTACTTTCCAACCCAACAAGTACCTGCTTGGCCACAATAGTTGCCTTGTGGCCAGGACATGGCCTTAGCCATTGAGCAGTAGGACCTGCCCATATGCCATCTTTAGCAGGCACCTGGGAAAGCCTGACTTGGTGAGTTCTTGAGTGTTTAGCTCTTGATAGTGAATGCTATGGAGTACCACCCAGAACCCCGTTGAAGATGGGAGCCTCCATTTTTCCACTGCCAGGGAGCCTAGCTGCTAACAGTTTGCAACTGCTTCCCTCTCTGGTTTTCAGAGAAGGGAGTGCATTGCCTGCAGTTAGACTCCCTCTGTGGCCCACCCAAGGATGAGTGCAGTGGAGACCAGCTTCCTTGCCTTAATTTGAGACAAGTCTTAAGGACTGATTGAGGCTTCAGCTGCTGCTGCTACATCACCACTTAGCTTCGCCCTCTACCCAGGCCTGCCACCCTCACTCCCTCACGGGTGCTGTTTCTAGAACCCTTCCTAATAAATTTTTCCCCAGCTTTACTGAGGTATAACTAATGAATAAAATTTTAAGATATGTATTTTTTTATATATGTATATATTGTGAAAGGATTCCCCCATTGAGTTAATTAACACATCTCATCTCACCTCAAATATTTATCTCTCTTTCTTTGGATGAGAACATTTCAGTTCTACTCTTTTAGCAAATTTTAATTATACAGTACAGTGTTATTAACTATGGTCATCATGTTACACATTTATATCCTCAGACTTTATTCATCTTATATCTGAAAGTTTATACGTTTTTACCAACTTCTTCCTATTTCCCCATCCTCCAGTCCCTTTCCTACTCTCCATTTCTGAGTTTGACTTATTTCTTTTTAATTCCACCCACAAGTGATACTATGCAATGTTTGGCTTTCTCTGTCTGGTTTTCATTTGGTATGATTACCTCCAGTTTCATCCATGTTCTTGCAAATGACAGAATTTCCTTCTTTTGATGCTGATATCCTATTGTGTGTGTATACAATATTTCTTTCATCCAATCATCCATTGACAGACAGAACTAAAAAAAGTTCCAGTGTACAAAGCTTCATCTGAGCCTGTTGCCAGGAAACCTGATTTATTTCTCATTGACCTGTGATTATTTCCCATTCTTTTTCTAATCCTTCTTCTTTTTTTCTGCCTTTTTTCTTATTTGCAGATGCTGAATTTCAAAATATCATACAGTCACATCTATCTTTTTTCTATTTAATTTCTTGTAAACTTAAAAGGCCCCCTCAAATATTGTACATACACCAGAGGTTTGATTAACATTCAGTTCTATTTACTTCTACTCTTTCTATGGCTGCCATTTTTTTTCTTCTGATTCTGATGAACTTCATTTTTAGTAAAGGATTTGAAACAAATGAGTAAGTGCTGTTTGTTGACAGCACTTTTGTTGACTGCTGTTTGTTGACAAACAGCACTCTTCTTCCCTTTACTTGCAATGCCTCTGTCATGTTTTAAATGGAGGCTGTGTTCTTTCCATGTCTGCAGCTGTAGGAAGACTGCTGATGAACCTTTGCTTAGAAATGATTTACGATGCTATCAACAATTTCCTCCCTGTGCATGGGCTTCTCAAGTGTTCTTGCCCAGTTGATGAAAAATTAGCCAAGTCCCATGCTGCTCCCCTTTGGCACAGTCCAGCATATTACCATGTTTAAGAAAAAGACTGAATCCCAACATTGACTCTCCTTTACCTTCCAAGAAACTTAGCCCTACACTAATGAACTGGCAACTTTTTCCCCAAATACCAAATGAAACTTTGAATTCAATACAGATGTCCATGTTTATTGCCAAATTGCCAAGAAATATTTACAATTACACTTCTTAATTAAACCAAATATTATAAATGGGGGGAGTATTAAGGATTTTATTGTCCAATAAGCATACTTTTGTGTGTATTGCCAAGTGAGGGTAGTATTCCCTTTTAATACATAGTCAGCATTCATGTTTTTGCCAAGTGAGCATGAGGCTTATTTCAAAAGATCCCAGTGTATTTTGTGCCAACCGGGAAGCTGTTGTTCAGATTGGTCTGCAGAGCCTTAGCCAATGGGTATGGTTTTACTTGTGTGTTTTTTCCTCCTGAAAGTTCATGGGAAACCTTATAACTTTTTCCAAACCAGAATTTCTTAACATAACTGAATGAAATTCTCAGGTTCAACACTTAGATGTGGTGTAAACAGCCCCTGTAACCAAGCAAGGAGCCATAACATTCAGAACTTAGTCTTCCACAATGCACCTGAGTATCCCACAAACTGTGTCCTGAGTGTTCCTGCGTTAATCAGCATGTGGGGGAAACATCTAGTGCATTCAATCACATCATACAGGACTCAAGCAAGTGAAGAATCTCCAGTATTAAAACATATGTGGTACATAGTTTTGGAGGCATTGGAGAGAGGGTGATAAAACTATTCTCATAAATGCATCCCTTTGTTCATACTAGAGAGCCCCACCTCACTGCCCAGACTTCCCTTATTAGAAATTCACCAGGTAAGCACACTTTCTTTCCATGAGCCCCTCAATTCCATTTGTCCTTTTAATTCCTTTTCTTCTCCCAGAATCCAACCTTCCTATTCCTTTGTAGCACACTTACCCCCAAGATGTTAGCAGATCCCACACCTCCTCTGATGTCAGAGGTTTTCCCAGCTCCCTCCATGAATTGTAAATCAAAGCTATTCTCATCTTTGCATATATCTGCTGCTAAGTGGAGGGGAAGTACAAACAGAGGAGCCTGAGATTAGATGGGGTGGGAAAGAAGGAGTTTGGGGTGATTCTCCACTTCCCAGATATAGTTTGTCTTTTTGCACTCTTTTGGTTGTGTTCAAGTATATTTATTTTTAATTAAACATAGCTCTGACAGAAAGATTTAATCTCTTTATCATTGTCTTTTTTGGGTTTTCATATGGACTCAAATCTCCATCCCAACCCCTGCTCACATGTGTGAGTTTACGATGAAAAAGGAGTACTGGTTCCACTCTGACCTTGAATTACATGACAAAGCCTTGTCTATCAGTTCAGCCTTGGCAGGAGCAAGGCCAAAGGACCTTTCTGTAATTCCTGAGTAATTTAACCACAAAATCTTGATACCATCTATATATTTCCACTGGAAGACATATTCTCACTTCTTCCCACCTCATCATTTGCTCCCCTCTTCAACTACTGTTTAAGGGTGTAGAGTGAAGAAATCAGAGCAGCTGACTCTGGCCCACAGATGTCTTTAGGTAGCCACTGTATCCAATTTGAGAAGTGAGTAAAGGCCACAATCATAGATTACCCAAGAGACCTTGATTGAAATGCTATCACAACTTTCTGGAAAAGTTTCAACATGCTTTTGGCAATCCTGTTGAAGAGTAAAGTACCACACAATGTACTTGACAAAGGCATGGCTAAGATCACCATTACATCAAGCATTCTTCAAGACTCAGTAAAACTACCCTACTGACCCTTGGCTTACTTATTGACACATGCAAAATATCATGTCTTATGTATCTAACGTTGGAGAACCTCATGGACCTGATCTCCTTGCATGTTTGCCTAAGGGGTAAACTCAGCATGAGGGCCTGAAGCCAGTGCCTTATTTCCCCCAGGAGACTGTCCAAGACCCTGGAAATAGACTGCTGAAAGGCAGGATAAAGCAGCTACATGTTTCAGTGGTTCCTCACACTGGCGGAAGTCCATTTATGCTGCTGTGAATGTTTATCCCCACAAAAAAATTACCACGTCTGTCAATAGCATCCTGTGGTGGAGACTGCTAGTAGTCAATCACGCTTATTTCCATATTAGTAGAGTTTAAACTGAGCACATAGCTGCCCAGCTAGAAACTACATTTCCCAGATACCCATGAGGTTAGGTGTGACCAAGTGAGTAACTTACTACTAGACTAAGCAATGAGCAACTTCCTCCTCATTGCTTGAAAGGAAATGCAATGAGGAAGTTGCTTGTCTTGAACTTCTGCTTTTTGTTTTTGACCTCAAGCTGTAAAACCAAAGTGCCAAAATTTGACCAGCCATTTGAACAGGTCATAGTTTGACCAAGACTGTGATCTAATGCCAAGGTCTTAGAATTTTTTGTGTCATGTAGCCTGTTAAAATTCTGATGACATATATTGATCCTTTCTCAGAAAAATATTTTCAAGTGCATAAAATAAAATGTACCACAAAACACCCACTAGAGTGGATAAACTCTAAAAGACAAATAATCCCTAATATTTGGGAGAATGTAGAGCAACTGGAGCTCTTATACATTGCTTGTTAGCAAGAGTATAATCTCATTCAAATACTTTGGAAAACAGTTTGGCAGTATCTATTATAGCTAAACATAGATTTACCCTATGACCCAGCAATTCCACCCATAGGTTTATAGCCAACAGAAATGAGTGCATATGTATACCCAAGATACATCTGAGAAAGTATGTAGTAGTTTTATTTGTAATAGTCAAAAACAGGAAATAACTCATGTCCATCGATAGTAAAATAGATCAATCAGTTGTTACTACCCAACAATAAAGGGAAGGGATTAACAATATGCATAAAAACTTGGATGAATCTCACAGACATTATACTTGCTGAAAGAAGACAACACAAAAGTATACACACTTAACTAGATTTATTGTGGTAATCAGTTTGTAATATATACAAATATTGAACCATTATGTTATATACCTGAAACTATTATATATGTATGTCAATTATTTCTCAATAAAAAATAATATGCCCTGGCTGGCGTGGCTCAGTTGGCTGGAGCATAGTCACTAGACCAAAATGTCATGGATTTGATTCTCAGTCAGGGCACATACCCACGTTGCAGGTACAATCCCTGGTCAGAGCACAACTGATAAGACAGCCAATTGATATTTCTCTCTCACACTGATGTTTCTTTCCCTCTCTCTCTCTTCCTCCCTCTCTCTCTAAAAGCAATGAAAAAAAAATCCTCCAGTGAGGGTTAAAAAATAATAACATTTTTTAAAATAATATTTTGCCTTGACTGGTGTGGCTTAGTTGGTTGGGTGTCATCCCACAAAGCAAAACAAAGCAAAGCATTGTGGGTTAGATTCATGGTCAGGGCACATGCCTGGGTTAGGTTCTCTATCAGGTTGCATGTGAGAGGCAGGTGATTTATGTTTCTCTCTCACTTTGATGTTTCTCTCCCTTTCTTTCTCCCTCCTTCCCCCTCTCTCTAAAAAACATAAAAATAAAAATAAAATAATATTTTAAGGTTGAGGGGAGAAATGAATAGGCAGAGCAAATAGGATTTTTAAAGCACTGAAAATACCTTCTATGATATTATGATATAGCTATATGTCATTATACATTTGTCCAAACCCTAAACTGCACAGCACATCTAAACTACAGACTGACTTTGGGTGATTATGATGAGTCAATGTAGGTTCATCCTTGGTACAAAAGGTATAATTTTGAAGTGAGATTGGTAATGGGGAAACTATGCATGTGTGGGAACAGGGGGTATACGGGAAAATCCCTGTACTGCCCTTTGAATTTTGTTATATGCTTAAAAGTGCTCTGAAAAATAAAGTCTGTTGTTTTTTTTAAAAAGTATATACACTATATGATAGAATGTACATGGATGTCAAGAACAGATAACACCACTGCTGATAACAGAAGTCTAAATAATAATTACCTTTGCAAGAGAGGTACCACGAAGAACTAGGAAAGACCACAAAGAAACTTTGTAGGGTGATGAAAAAGTTCTGTATTTTGATGGCATTAAAAAGTATAATTTCACCTAGCTGTAACACTTAAAATTTGTGTGTATTTTATTCACCTGACTGTGTATGTATTATGACTCAGTAAAATAGAATATACAAATAAAAAATAAAATTCTTAAAATTATAAAAAAATTTTGAAATACATTGTTAAAATATTTCAAATGTTATATTTTTTTCCTGTCTATTGAATTTATTGGACTGACACTGGTTAACAAAATTATACAGGTTTCAGGTGTACAATTCTACAACACATCATCTGTACACTATATTGTGTGTTTACCACCCCAAGTCAAGTCTCCACTCCATCATTATGTACCCTGCCATATCCTCCTTCAATCTCCCCAGCCCCCCTTATCCAGGCAATCACCTTGCTAATGTCTGTGTCCATGAGTTCTTTCTTGCTTTTGTTTCTTTTCTGCCATGGCCCCACTCTCCACACCCAGCCCACCCCTGACAGCTGTCAGTCTGCTATCTGTGAGTCTATTTTCCTATTAGCTCATTTAGTTCATTAGATTCCACATATGAGTGAAATCATATGGTGCTTGTCTTTCTCTGCCTGGCTTATTTCATTTAGCATAATATTCTTCATGTCCATCCATTATGTCACAAAGGGTAAAGTTTCCTTCTTTTTTATAGCTGAGTAGTATTCCATTGTGTAAATGTATGAATTTTTTTTTATCCACTCATCTACTGATGGATACTTAGGCTGCTTCCAAATCTTGGCTATTTATTACAAATGTTTTAAAAGCTAATTTGTGATGTTGTAATATATAAGGTCTGTCCAGAAGGTATCCAGTCATGTAATATGAAAAAATATAGACATTTAAAAGTAGAAGACATGAGAAACATTGTACCCAGGACCAGGATGTCTCAGTCCCCTTCAAAGTAGGTATCTTGGGACCTCACACAATTCTCCTAATCACCATCAGCTGCCCATCATATTTTCCTGAATCTCATCAGTGTCCTGAAGTCTCTCCTTTTTCAAAGATGATTTTATTTGTAGAAAAGCCGGAAGTCACAGGGTGCCAAATCTGGGCTGTAGAGGGCTGAGTCACCTGGATGATTCAATATTTTACAAAAAAAGTGCTGTATGAGACATGATGCATGAGTGGGTGGGCTGTTGTGATGAAGCTACCAATCACCAGTTGCCCATAGCTGCAGCCTTCTGAATCACCCAAATAGTTTCTGTAGAGGAATGTTCAAGCTTACCGCAAAATTTGATGCAGATTCATTGCTCTATTTGCTCAGTCATTTTGAATGTGGTGGCCACACAGTACACATGCTCATTCAACAGTGTCTACGGCCTTTGCTGACTAGTACAGTGAAGTCATCATTATTCACACATGCATATTCCATGTGTAAATTCCATACTCCTTGGCTGCCAGGTTACACTGATGTCACACAAACTGTTCTCATTATATTAACAATGGCTGGACTTTTTCCAGACAGACCTCATCTATGCTTCTTCAGTGATATATCAAATAATAATAATTTATTAGCAGGTCTAATAAATACCATAATTCAAAGTAATGATGAATATAGCTGATATTTAAAGATAATTAAAAATTATATAAAGTATCTGTTATTTGTTTTGGTGATAAATTCACAAGTACTGCTAATAGTACTGTGGTTCATGGCCTATATCATAATTAAAGAAAATGTTAAATATGAAATAGAGATATAATTTTTTCCTATTAAAATTTATGGAGCCTCTGAACTCTATCCATAGGATCTTTGGGGGTCTAAGAACAGATGTTAAGAAGCCCTGAGGGATGGCGGAGCAACAATATGGAGTACCTGGGTCACACAATGACCACATGGAGCAGAGTGTATCAGCCTAGTGCATTTCTCTCAGGGCTATTAAGTGGGAGTGAAATAAACTTCTATTTTTAATGAGTTATCCTGTTTTAGGTCTCTTTATTATAGCAGGTTAGACTTTACCCTAAACAATGCAGACCACTACTAGGTGAATTCATAAACTTATGATCCTCTTTCACCAAATCCAAGTTGGGAACTGCTTCTCAGACCCTGGTAATTTGGGAATCAGCTGCCTGTTGAAATCCCCTATTTGATTATCCTCTCTGAGAAGCAACATTTACCATGTGAGACCCTTACTGTTTATCCGCTCCCTTCCCTTTTCATTCTTTCACCCATCTCAGTCTCCAGGCATGAATTCAGAAGTGAGACTATGTTAAAGAGCTCTGGCTTAAAATTACAATGTCAACTCTGAATGTCTAAAATTACGTAAAAATAAAAAGATAAACTATATACAATCTGAAAAATTATAATCTCTGGTGCTTAGATCAGGTGGCTCAGACATACAGCTCCACTATTTGACAGTGTAGCCAAATCCTGGGTTCTAAATTTGTGAATCACCATCTTCAGCAATGGGGATTATCACCAGCCAAATGGGGACTGCCACCTAAGAGCTCTGGGTAAAAACTCAAAAACACACATTCACAAACACACACACACATTGATTAAAACTGTGCTCAGCATCCAATCCAATCCCATCCAATTGATAAGGAGGAAATTTTCTCCCTGATAAGATTTAGAACTAAGTAAAAAATGTTTAAGAAAATCAAATCTGCAACACTTAATAAATGTTTTATATTTTATGTTATGGGACTTACACGTTTGAATTTTATATACTTCCAAAGCTTTAAATTAATTATGTTATTAGAGTCAGAGAAGTTAGCATACTGATTCAAATTTCACATGTATAATTATTTGAGTTGTAGTTATTTAGTTGAAATCTCACTATGCTTTTCTACTATTTGAATACTGAAGAAAACGTAAGTTTAATTTTTCAAGTTTTATTAGCTATTTGAGAACTTAAGAAAATTTTGTTTCATTAAAGTTTGAAGTACTTCTAAATATCAAGTGTATTTTCATTATACGAACAACTTGAAATATTTAAGGGAATTTAATTTGTAAAAGCTCCTCTAACGTAATGGCTAAAATGTGTCAAATTATTAATTAGAGTAAAATATGAGTCAAATGTAAATGTTTAAGAAAGAACTAGATGTTTACAAAGCTTAATCAATTGCCATTAATTTTTAACATCAAAGTAAACCCCTGAAAGATCAACAAAATATCTTATTTAACTAAGACACAATTTATAATGACTAACTGCCCAGACACACCTATTTGTGAGATTCTCACACTGGGCTGGTTCTCAGAGTCTTATTTAAAATGTGGATCGCTCAGCCTCTACTCCAAACTGAATCAGAAATTGGGGTGAAGTCTGGGAGCCATGGACTTCCTCTTCCTGTACGAGGGATAAGAAAACTTCTAGTGCACAGATGTCTATTTAATATTCATTTCATTCATCACCATGGTTTCACTGAGGAACTTAAAATGTTTTGGATATACTATTTGATTCATGCTAATGTCTGAAAATGTGGCAATCATACTCCAGGTGTGATGGGCTTACAAATGTCTCCATGGCAATGATTCACTCCATGGTGTCCTTGGTGAGGTTTATAAGGACCCTCAAATATATTTAAAATTCTAAATTATTTTGATTTTGAGCAGATACACATAAAGAATTGTTTTCTCAAAATAACTCTCTACACCTTTTTCAGGAGTACTATAAAAAAGGAGAGGCCAAAAGAAAATAGGAAGAAAGGTAATAGTAATAATCAGTCCTTCTCATGAGAGCTTATTTTATGTGGCAATGAATTAGAATATTAAGATCGAATATATAAAACTGAATCACATAGCCTACATATTTTTTAATCTGACACTTATTTGTCAAAGTTCATATTGTATTATTTTCTTTTAATATATTTTATTGATTATGCTTTACAGCTGTCCCATTTTTTTCTCCCCTTTATTCCCCTCTGCCCTGCATACCCCCTCCCACCAGCACTCCCCAACCTTAGTTCATGTCCATGAGTTGTACATATAAATTCTTTGGCTTTTCTCCATTTCCCATACTATTCTTAATCTACCCCTGTCTATTTTGTACCTACCATTTACGCAACTTATTCTCTGTACCTTTTCCCCCATTTCCCGCCCCCATGTGATCTGCATTTCTGTGATTCTGTTCCAGTTCTACTTGTTTGCTCAGTTTGTTTTTGTTTTTCTTTAAGTCTCAGCTGTTGATAGTTGTGAGTTTGTTGTCATTTTACTGTTCATAGTTTTGATCTTCTTTTTCTTAGATAAGTCCCTTTAGCATTTCACATAATAGGGGCTTGGTGATGATGAAGTCCTTTAACTTGACCTTATCTGAGAAGCACTTTCTCTGGCCTTCCATTCTAAATCTTGGATGTAGGTCTTTGCCTTTCATGACTTGGAATACTTCTTTCCAGCCCCTTGTTGCCTGTAAGGTTTCTTTTGAGAAATCAGCCAATAGTCTCATGGCAACTACTTTGCAGGTAACTGTCTCCTTTTCTTTTGCTGATTTTAAGGTTCTCTCCTTATCTTTCATCTTGGGTAATGTAATTATGATGTGTCTTGGTGTGTGTTTCCTTGGTTCCAACTTCTTTGGAACTGTCTAAGCTTCCTGGACTTCCTAGAAGTCTATTTCCTTTGCCAAATTAGGGAAGTTCTCCTTCATTATTTTTTCAAATAAAGTTTTCAGTTTCTTGATCTTTCTCTTCTCCTTTTGACATCCCTATGATTCGTATGTTGGAACATTTAAAGTTGTCCTGGAGGTTCCTAAACCTTTCATTTTTTAAAATTCTTGTTTCTTCATTCTGTTCTGGTTGAATGTTTATTTCTTCCTTCTGCTCCAAACTGTTGATTTCAGTCCCAGTTTCTTTCCTGACACTGTTGGTTCCCTGTATATTCTCCTTTATTTCACTTTTCATAGCCTTCACTTCTTCCTCTATTTTGTAACCATACGCAACCATTTCTGTAAGCATCCTGATTACCAGTGTTTTGAACTGTGCATCTGATAAGTTGGCTATCTCTTTGTTGCTTAGTTTTATTTTTGGAACTTTGATCTGTTCTTCCATTTGGGCCATATTTCTTTGTCTCAGCACACTTGCTATGTTGTAAGCAGCAGAGCCTTAGATATCTGCCAGGCAGGGTGCAGCAACCCACTTTGCTGAGTTGTAGTGCTGTATGTGGGGGAGGGGTCTGAAAGGGAACAATGCCACTTGCTCAGCTCTCAGCCAGCTTTCAGTCACCTCCTCCACTACCCACAAACAAATTGGGTCCATCTGGTGCTAATTTTCAGGTGAGTAGGTTTGTGTACATTCTAGGACACTGTGGGTCTGTCCAATGAACTCCCCTGTGAGGCTGAGAGCTTTTCTCACCACTACAACCCTCACAGGTTTTTACAGTCAGAGGTTTTGAGGCTTCATTTCCCCATGCTGGAACCCTGCATTGTGCTATTTGTCTTGCTCCCCAATTGTTCCTCCTAGTTTATCTGCACACAGACGTGGGAACACCAGCTCTGTCAGCAGTCGTCTCACCCACTGCACCAGCCATCATCTTGCTGCGAGTCCTCTCTGCCCTGGCTGCCTGTCTCTGCCCCTCTTACCAGTCTGGATGATGTTTGTTATTTAACTACTTGGTTGTTGGACTTCCATACAGTTCAATTTTCTGGCAGTTCTGGTTATTTTTTGTTTTTAAATTTGTTGTTGTCCTTTTGGTTGTGCGAGGAGGCAAAGTGTATGTACCTACACCTCCATCTTGGCCAGAAGTCCCCCAGATTTTATTATTTAATACATAAAATGATTCATTGTTCAACTAGACATTACTTCTATGCATTTAAAATGTATAAATCATCACAATATGCTTTTTGGAGGGAACACATTTCTCTCTCTCTATATATAGAACATACAGCTTACTCAGATGTCTGATCATGGGAGAATTGACAAAATGCTTTTGAATTAAACTGCCAGTCTTAATTGGGAGAATGCCTCATAATCAACTACACAACTTAAAAAGTTGTACCATCAATTGTTCCTTCAAAAATGTCACAAAGTAAATGACAGTTTTTCCCTATTGTTAAGATTTTGGTTAATTTAAAAATGGAATTGTTAAACATAGAGGCACCCTACACATTCCAAACTCAGTACCCAAACAGTAATGAACATATATTTATTGATTGCTTGCCCAAGGATTGGTAGAATCTACTCATTCGAAAAAGCCAAATGAACAGATTATAAATGGTCACTGAGTTGTTTCCAAGGGACCATGAAATAGCCCTAAGCAGCATGTCAAACCCACATTTTAAAATCTGATCAACGTCCCTGCCTCTGCCCTGTTCTATTTGATCCATCCTCTCAGAGTATATTTCTGCACGGGTGTCTGCTTTCTTTTGGGATTGTCCTGGGGAGGACCTTCTGTCTTCTGCACACTCAAACATTTCTGACTGCAGCACTTATGAGGCTGTATATACCTCTGTGGAATGTTTGACAGAACTCAGTGGTATGAAAGTTAAATACAGTGACCAGCTTCACTGGACAGTAGGCTCTGTGAAGTCAGTGCCCACAAGATGATTCACCTTGTCCTGTCATTCTCCTCAGTCCCCACTGCGCTGACTCTTAGAGCAGTATTTATTATGTTTGTTGACTGAAAATGAATGGAATTAATGAATATATACAGCATGAGCAGGGGCATGGGAAGAAGTACTTGGATAATCTGTGTGTCATTGTTTCTTTGGCCAGCAATGGGGACCACCAGTGCTGGAATATAGCTTGTCTCATGAGTTTTTACCTCATATCAGGATCTGAGGGGAGGGACTCACCCTCTTATGGCCCCATTGCCACATATGGGAGAACTTTTAGGAGGATGTACCACCTCTTTAAGTTTTCCCTGAGCATATGAAGTAGATTATTCTAAATACAGGTTTAATCTTAATCTTCACTGTGTTACTTTTCTTCTCTTTCTTTTACAATACTTATCTTGCTTATGATTTTGAAACAAAGGACTTTCATCCTTCTATTATTATAGGGCTCTAGTCTTGTAACACATAAGTGACATTGACTTTCTTGTTACAAGCAAGTATTCTTCTAAAAGAATTATGGATTATTTCCAGTGGTGACTTGGGAAGAAAATAGGGTGGGTTCTTTCTGGCCCCTCAAAGATCTGCTTCTGGCTCTGGTTTCTAATACTACCTATATATCTTTATAAACTCACCTAGCATCCTGAGGTTTCATTTTCTTCAACTATAAGATAAGCTGGAAAAAAGTAGATGGTCTCTAGGTTTCCTTGTAGCTTCAAAATTCTCTTCTTTGTCTATGGGTCTGCTGCACCCATCACAGTGCTAGACACTAAGATGACTGAGGTTGGACTGTTGGACACTGAGGTCATATCCCTGGGGTGCATGCCCTCATGCAGCACAGCTGGTGCCCTGGGGCTGAGCAGAGACAAACTCCAGGGTTGTGCTGGGCCAACAGCTATAAATGATAAGTGTATGCCATTTATTCCATTATCTAAAAGGCAGCATCATAAGAACCAGAAGTCTACTTGAAATCACCAGGTGCCCTTCCTGGAAATGTGGAGTTTATAGAGAAGCTGAGTGAAAAATCAGTGGTGTTGTGAGCATGAGTGATTCAATTGCCAATTTGTTTAGACAAATTTAACAGAACAGAATCTTGGTCATCTGTATGGTTTTTATAAAATCAAGTACGTTCCCTCATTGGGTAGCTCAGTTCATTAGAGTATCATACCAATACTCCAAGGTTGTGGGTTTGAACCCAAGCCAGGGCATATACAAGAATGAACCAATAAATGCATAAATAAATGGAACAACAAATTGATGTCTGTCCATCTCTCTCTCTTTCCTTTTCTCTCTCTAAAATCAATTTTAAAATTATTTTAAAACCAAGCACTGTAAGCACTTGGTTTTATTCTTGGGATATTCTTGGGATAACTTTTGTCCTGAATCCCCTTAAAGTGATATTTAATCTCTAATATGGTATATAACAGGCAGATTAATCCCCCCCCAAAAAATGTCCAATTCCTAATCCCTGAAAACTGTATATTTCAGGTTACATGGCAAAGAAGAATTAAGGTTATAGATGTTTTTAAGATGAATAATCAGTTGCCCTTAAAGAGTTTTTTCTGGATTACGCAGGTGGGCCCAGTATAATCACAGGAGTCTTTTAAAGTAGAAGAAGGAGGCACGAGAGCTCAGAGGATACTATGCTGCTGGCTTTGAAGATAGAGGAAGTGAACATGAGGCAATAAATGCAGGCTGTCTCCAAAAGCTGGAAAAGGCAAGGAAACTGATTATCCCCTAAAGCCTCTGGGTAAATATAGCTCTACTGACACCTTGACTTTAACTCAGACCCATTTCATACTTCTGCCCTCCAGGACTGTAAAAGAATACAGTTCTAGAGTTTTCTTCTTGTCTGAGTTTCGCAGACAAGAAAAAAACTAAAGGAGTTCAGCATCAATAAACTATTATTATATTTAATGTTAAAGGGACTTATTTAAGAAAAGAAGATCAAAACTATGAACAGTATGGCAAAAAATACTTACCTGCGACAATTTAATCTAAAAAACAAACTAAGCAAACAAGAACAACAGAGACAGAATCATGGATACAGAGAGTATTTTGATGGTTTTCAGAGAGTAGAGGATGTGGAGAAATGGGTGAAGAGGTAAGGGGATTAAGAAGTACAACTAGGTAGTTACAGAACAGCCATGGGGATGTAAAGTACAGTATAGGAAATGGAATAGCCAAAGGACTTGTCCCATATGATCAATGGACATGAACAAATGTGTGGGGATTGCCTGAGGAAGTAGATGGTGCTGGGTGGAGGGGGACCAAGGAGGAAAAATTGGGAAGACTATCATAGTATAATCAATAAAATATATATATATATATATTTTTTAAAAAAGAGTCATTCTGTGGGAACAAAGGTAGGACTTGGTGATGTGTGTTAGGAAGACACTAGTGAGGTCAGTCTTAGTGTCAGGTAGTATAGGACCACTTCAAAGGACACATTTGATGTTTGTTTAATTACAGAATAAATGCTTTTATTTATCTGGTCATTTTTAAATTTTTACTATGAAAAACCTCAGACGAATATAGTAAAAAGAGAGAATTTTATTTTTACCCTCAATTACTTGTCCCCGGGAAAACAATTCTCAGACATCATATCATTTCATCTGTAAATATTTCAGCATTTGGAAGCCCTGGCTGGCATAGCTCAGTGGATTGAGCGCGGGCTGGGAACCAAAGTGTCCCAGGTTCGATTCCCAGCTAGGGTACATTACTGGGTTGCAGGCCATAACCCCCAGCAACCGCACATTGATGTTTCTCTCCCTCTCTCTCTCTCCCCCAATCCCTTCCCTCCCTAAAAATAAATAAATAAAATCTTTAAAAAAAAATTTCAGCATTTGTCTCTAAAAAGTAAGGACTCTACCTGACCAGTTTTATAAAATAAATATTTTATTTATTTATTTTTAGAGAGAGGGGAAGTGAGGGAGAAAGATAGGGAGAGAAACATCAGTGTGTGATTGCCTCTCATCCTTCCCATACTGAGGACCTGGCCACAACCCTGGCTTGCACCTTGACTGATCCAGTTTCAATTCCAGCACTCAACCCACTGATCCACACCAGCCAGGGCTCTACCTGACCAGTTTTTAATACAAATACCCATGCACACTGGCCAGGTGGCACAGTTGTTTGGAGCATTTTCCCATATACCAGAAGGTTGTGGGATCAATCCCTAGTCAGGGCACGTACCTAGATTGCAGTTTTGAACCCCCAGTCAGGGCACATACAGGAGGCAACTGATCAATGTCTCTCTGTCTCATCTCTCTCTCTCAAAATTAACAGACTTGGGTGAGGATTAAAAAATAAATGAAAATAAAAAATAAAAAATAAAAATACCCATGCTTAGTTGTTTTGTCTCTCTTGCCAAGTCTTCTTCTCCAGCCCTTGCTCTCCTAGCAGTCTGTTTGAGTTAAGCTTTATTCTTTAAAAACAGTGTAATTGGCTAGCAGCTGGGGAATCTGTGAACCACCCCTGACAGCCATACTCATATGAACACTATTGTGCATTAAATTTTACAATTTATGAAGAACTTAGACATATATACACCTGTCATCTCCAGAACACATTATATTCTGGCCAACACTGGCAACATTTCTTGCAGTCCCTTCTTTTTTTCACATATAAAAACAGGTGAACTAGACTCATAGGCAGGAAAGTGGGGTTTTGCAGAACTATTTGGAATAAGTACATCACGATTTCCAGATGACTCACCCCTCCATATTATTAAACACTTGTGGTGAGCCAGAGGTTGGGCTAGGTATATGAGACATGTTGTTTCATTGAAACTGTCCTCTGAAGTTGGTAGTTTCCCCCTCTTTACAAATGAGAAACTTTAGGATCAAAAAGGTGGAATCACTTTCCCAACTTTCAGGTCATTCCAGGTTGATTCCAGGATCAACCCTGGAATATTCTGGAATACCAGTCCATGTCATCTGGCTCCTTTGTGTTATGATCGACTACATCAGGCCTCCTCCAATCCCAGCCTTTCTTCCCTCACCTTTACTGTCACCCTTTCCTTTCCCTCTACCTCAGCGGCAGCAAAGCACTTGGCTACTGGAAGTCTAGTCCCTCCACCCCCTAATACAAAACACTTTTCCATGTTTTAGTAAAGAACAGAGAATAAACAGATTCCAGATTCCCAAACATTCAAATATCAGATTTCAATTTTTCAGAAAGTTAATGAAGCTTAAAACTACAGGGTGTTTCACTTGCTGAGGCTCTTGCAAGGCCCTGGAAAGCGTTCCACCAGTATGCCCACACAGATTCACATTTTTGTAAAATTGGCAAAAGTGAGTGATTTTTTAATTCTTTTTCCTTAATAGAGCCTCCAAAGTTATGTTAGCTCCCATAATCTGGATCTTCCCTTGCACATCTCCCGCATCACAGAAGTCTTCACTGTTCTTATGTGTTAGCTTAAGACCTGAAGGAACTGCAGCCAGAAAGGGGCCCTGATCCCAAGATGGGGCAGCAGGAATTAATGAGCCTAGTTTCAAACTTTTGGCTGGCATGATTTTTCCCATAGGAATCCTGGCATAATATCTATGTGTCATTGAAAGAATATATATATATAATGTTCCTCAGGTAACATTGTGTATTAACTGAGCTTTGGTGGACAGACCAGGAAGACCAAAGACCAGATAGAATACTGTTTCTATGCAAAATATGTCCCAAATATCAATGGTCAACTTGAAAAAAGTTGTCGATGCACCACTGATGGAAATGATTTTAATCAACTCCAAATGTACAGATTCTGCCCATTCTTCAAGGCTCAGTCAAATATCTGCTTTGTGAGCCTTCCTGGAATGACTCTAGGCTGAGTTATCTGTTCATGTTCTGAAATTCCACACGTATCTCTACCTCTCTTGGGTCACATACCACCTTCTTCCTTGAATTATAGTTATTTGTGTACATAACTTAGCTTGTCTACTGTACTACAAAGTCAATGACAAGGTCCCTTTCTTCTTCAGCTTGAAATTCACTTAGCACCTAAACAAAACAGTCCATAAACACTCACTGGTTGAGTGAATGAATAAATTGGTGATTGAGTGAATGAAATTTGTTAGGGGTCCATCTCTTTTCAACTTCTAAATCACATTACAATTTTTCCTTCAGAACTTAATTTTATAACATATTCCTTGTGATAGCTCTTGATTTGTTCACATTTTCTCCCCAAGAAGAAATTAAACTTCTTTAAGAAGGAATCATGACCTCCATTTTTTTTATATTCCTCAGTAATGAACACTAGGGTTTGTGCAGAGTAGAAGCTTAGTAAATATTGGTTGGTACTTTAGAATATGCAGGATCACACAATTATTAAATTTAAGTAGGCCTTGATGTATCAGTCATTTATTCACTCTCAGGAAAAATGAGCTACCAGAAATTTGGTACTAATCAGCATAACCGAAAGTATTCCCATTCTATCTAAATATCGTTACTATCAGGTCTGCAGCAAGGTTGCCCTGGAACCCCTTGAACTGCTGACAATAAGAGAGTAGTAACTCCTTTAACGAAAATGAAATCGAAAGTGAAAAAAAGTAAATAAAATCCCATATCAAGAAACTAAAAAAGCAAAAGAGTACTTATATTGGCCTATATCATTATCTTAGATTGGACACTTTTCTTTTTTTTCCTTAAAGAGAATTGGTATTTTATTTGAAAGGATTGAGTTTTCATCCCCATAGGTGTAGTGGAGAGTTGTTGACAGAATTAATTTCCTTTTCATGCCTTGTAAATCTTAAACAACACAGGGAGTCCTTGCCTGAGGCTCCTCCTAGTACACTTTGAACAAGGACAGATGTGAGTCAGGGATAGTTATAGCCTCAAGATAAGGGCACACAGGGCTTGTGACCAAAGGGCTGAATCACTTTGTCTCTAAGCCATTACCAGAACATTCTCTTCCTTTAAAGTGGTCTGAAACAAAGTGGCACTTTTTAAAGAGAGAAATTCCATGCATGCTCCAGGTAAGAGCTAGATAAACAAATATCCAGTTCAGGTTGTATTATAGTGTTCCAGGGGTTACACTTAGCGACCCATAGGAGGGTCTCTATGAACTCAAATCAGAACAAGAAACCCAGAATCAGTGCCACAGAGAGAGTGTTAGCACGCAGCTTGTCCATATCAAAACAAATCGGTGTGTGTGCCCCATCACGACAGGCTTACCCTTAGGTCAGAACCGCCATCTTGTCACCTCAGTTCATATATGAGGAAAGTCGGGCCCAGAAAACATAAGTGCATCGCTCAAGATCTTGCTTGATTGTTCACAGAAAAAAAAAAAAAAGATCTTGCTCGAACCCTGGAAATGCTAGAGAAAGGCAAGAGGATATGGGAACGAAGGATAGGTGATGGGTGAGGGAATTAGAGCTCCACCTAAATTCTGTATATTTTAAGTTTGCCTTTTCCATCACCCTAGTCATATTTCTAGTGATTAAAGCTATTCAAGTTTTGTAATTAGACAGATTTGATGACAATCTTCTCACTCTTGCTAACTTTGAAAACTTGGACAAGCTACTTCAGCTCTTTAAAGCTCAATTTTCTCATCAATTTTTTGAACATGCTTTTTTAAAAGATTTTATTTATTTTTTATTATTTTTAGAGAGGGAAGGGATGGGGGGAGAGAGAGAGAGAGAGAAACATCAATATGTGGTTGCTCAGGTCATGGCCTGCAACCCAGGCATGTACCCTGACTGGGAATCAAACCTGCGACACTTTGGTTCACAGCCTGTGCTCAATCCTGAGCTATGCCAGCCAGGGCTTCATCAATTTTCTATAATTAGAGGAAGTACTTCTTTATAGTATAGTACTATCAGCACTAAATGTAATAGGCATAGAGACTAATTTATAATAAACACCCAGTAAATGATATTTCTATCTCATTATATCCAAATGATAGTCCAAATTGGGATTATACATCCTATAGCATCCACCTTTCTCTATTTTTTTTTATCTAGTCTTTAGCCTGGAGTAATTTTTGGTTCCAGGATATCAAGAAGTAGTGGAGAGCCCAGAATCATCTCTTTCTTTGCATTAGCACAATTGTCCTTTGTGGGAGCCACAAGGGGACTGAAACAGCTGTCGCTGTCGTGACTTCCCCTTCACTTCCAACCTTCAGTTCTCCAGCCCATTTACTGCTCATTACCATTTCTGAATTGCTTCAAGTTTGACTTTCGGATAAGAGATAGGGGAGCAACATTGTTGCTCATTCATATTATTTGCCCTAGAATCAAATTTCACAGGATAGCAACACATGGCATAGGCCAATGGCCTTCAGTACTGCTCCAACAGACTGGAATTTTCTTGAGCACACAGTGCCAAGCATTTTTGTTCTCCTGGCCGGAAAGGAGTAAATGAGGCACACGTGATATCCAGCAACGTAATTATCCTTGGTACCCAAGTTCAGTGGACTCTTGCAGCCTTTTCTGTTATTGATGCATTTGGAGCAGCAAAAAACTGATAAAATTGTGCAAAGAACCATTCTCAACCAGGGTTTAAAAGAAACAAAGATCACAAACAAGTGCAATAGGCTTTTTTAAAAAAAAAAAATTTAACAGGGAGGACAAATCAGATAAGTGTGAATGCCAAATAGTATCACACATTTTAAAGGGACAAGAATCGATATACTTTTGTGGATGGTATGAATGGCTTGGTTTTGGTGTCCTAGGTTACACCATGTTGGTGCCAGCCTATCACTGTAAATGCCTAAGTTTTATTTAACAGAAATTGAGAATGTGGTATCTTGCCTAATTTTTTATGTTATTTGAAAGAATCTCATATTAGAAACTTCCATTTTTGAACATTCTATTAGATGGGTATCTTGAAATTACCTAGGTAACTACAAGCAAGTATAGTTCCGACATTGTTGGACCCGAATTCTGGAAGCAGAGGTTGGGAGTTGAACAGCTAGAAACAATGGTCATTTGTGAAAGAGAGAGCACTGATAGCTAGCTTGGTATCTATAACAGGAGACAAAATCATGTTGACCAATAAGGTTTCAAACCTTTATTTAGTGAAATGAATTGTTAGGAAACAGAGTAGGTTTTTAGGAGACTATGCATCCATCATATCAGAGTCACACCAAACATTTAGCATAAAAGGAAATATGAGAAGGGAACTGCAAAGGACAAGAGATTTCCTCAAATACCTGTGGCATTTTGTAAGTATAAACATAATAATGAATTCTGATATTCTATTCTAAAATTGTTTTAACTTTTTAAAGACAACCTCATTGACTTACAGTGGATACATAATTCTGTGAGTGATTTATTCATCTTCGGAATGCACTTTCCCAAACAACTATCAGTTTACAGGCAAGATAGTGGTATGTCTGCCTAGCAAATAATGTTTGCCATATTAATTACAGGCACATTTGCTTTATGGATGCACTGCTGAACATGTAGCATATACAGAATTTTTACCTTTACAAAAGGACAGCATCTTAACACTACAAGGTTGGCTTTCTTAGAAGAGGGAGAGAAAGGGTTTCAATCTCTTCATTAAAAAGTTTTAATAGATTTGATTTTATTTAAAATATAAACACAAGAGGACTACTTGTAATAGAATTTTATCTGATTCATGAAATTTGACTTTTCAAATCTTCTATATACAAATTTGAAATCCCTTATGATAAGTAAAAGTAGCACTTGGAGAGTGTGGAAAATATGCCAGGCATTTTTGCTGAGAATCTTAATACATTGTTTCATTTAATTTTCAGCATAAGTCTATGAGATAGGTGGTTAGGAGCTGCTCCAGAGAATGTGTTGTTGTACTGCTTCTGGGTGTTATCAAAGATAAGGCACTTGTTTATATCAATGTCTGTTACCCCCAAAAATAAAATTAGGGCATGGAAATTCTTTTCTCAGAGAATATTACTTTATCAGTGCTAAATCATTTGTATCTTGGGTTATTTTATAACAAATATAGTAGTGTAAAATTTTATCCAAGGAAGGACCCACACAGGAGTTTTTCTAGTCAAAATGCAAATTTTGGTGTATCGTCTTTTTGTAAATCTTGGTATATTTTTTGTATTATCTGGTATATAACTTGAATGACAGGTAGTATGAGTTAAATACATTCATAATAGGCCTTAACATACAATTGAGGATCATTAAACTATTCCTATAGGTTTTCCGCTTACTTATTTTTAAAATTACATTTCTCGCTGTTGTTATATTTGCTCAAATGATAATATTCTATCAGAATCCAATAGCATGACCATGAATGTATATAAAATTTCTTGATCACGTTTTCTACTAAATATATGATCTTGACTTTGGAAGGACTGATGAAAGAGAAATCTAATAGGTTTGTGAAAATTATCCCTGAATCCCTGAAGTACTTGTGCTTATTCTTCATCCCTTAGGTCATTTTTATATAAGTGTGTAAACATACAGGTGAATACCCTAGCAACCGCAGAGAGCCAGCATGTCAGCAGAAAGTCACCCAACAGCATTCCACAGCCCTGACTCTTCCTGGGCCTGGGGAGCTCCAGCACTGCTTTTCTCTTTCATAAATGTGGAAACAGATTATTTCTAATGTAAATAGGAATAAAATGTATTGCAGGGTGGGGGAGAAATGCACTAAATACAAACTCTACAGCTTTCATAGGATTTGATTCCTCTATAGTTGTAAGGCCAGAATTGATTACGGATATTTCTGAATTGTCCAAATTGGAAAAAGTCATCACTAAGGAAAAGAAACATAGGACATCTAGTAACTAATAGGTTGATCCCTAAATTCAGTTAATTCCTGCTGAGGTACTGAAACGACAGTTTTAATATATCCTTTGTAAGGTATTTATGTTTTTATTGAGAATGCTGAAAAGTTAAAAATCCCTTCAAGATTAAAAGTAATTACCCCCCACCCCCAAGGGTGGCACTTCAGGCATTTTATGCTCTTAGATGACAGGGAAATATTTTGAGAAAGGCAGTCCCAAGCCCCATACAGTTGCCAACTAGTAAGCCCCAGGACTTGCTTCACTGACAATTCTCACTAGAAACAGTTGAATGATTTCAATGTCTGGCATGTCATTTCATCCATATGAAAGATTCCACACAGAATATTTTTGAGCACGATCTTCATGTTTTACTTAACAATTGCTATGTCAATAAACCTGATTTCCAAATGTCCAGGGAAAAAGTAAAATGTTTCAACTTAAACTGAAATGGCATTTCTTCTATGCATGTGGACTGATGCTAGATTTTATCATAGAATGTATACATATGATATCCGGATCACACTTCACTAATTACACTTTTGATATCTGCTCAGTTCCACCATCATGGGCTCATTCATTAGTATTTCCTGAGTGCCCAGCCTCTGCCAGGTACTGCCCGAGTCACCAGGCCGACAGCAGTAAAGGAACAGGGAGACCCTTGTTTCATGAGTCCTACATTCTCATGATCATGGAAGATAATAAATTTACTGTATGCTGTTTGAGAGTAAGTTTAGATAGCCCATTCTAGGAAAGATATCAATTACATTTAGGTGTATTTTTCAACCCCCTAAATATTTATTGCAGGTTGGAAAGCTATGACATCAAATGACTCAGACTGGCACCAATAGCAAGTCACTTTTGTGTAACTGCACAGAATCCTACAGAGCAAAACGCTAGTTACCTTACTATTCAATCATTTATTAAACACTCTGATAATTAATTTTACACATTAACTTTGATAGACCACAGTACTCAGACAGTTGGTCAAGCATTGTTCTAGATGTTGCTGTGAAGGTAATTTTTTAGATGATATTAACATTTAAATCAATAGTAAGTAAAGCAGATTACCCTCCAAAGTGTGGGTAGGCCTCATCTAACCAGCAGAAAATCTTTACAGAACACAGACTGAAGTCTCCCAGAGAGGAGGGAATTTTACCAGCAGACTGCCTTCAAACTCAAAATGCATTATGTCTTCCCTGGGTCTCCAGCCTGCCAGTGCTGGAAATTTGGGACTTGCCAGTCTCCACAATCACTAATTCCTTAAAATAAATCAATCTCTCTCTCTGTCTCCTTCTCCCTGTCTCTGTCTATCTCTCTATGTCTCTGTGTCTCTCTGTTTCTGTCTCTTTCTCTCTATATTTATTTATTTGTATTCGATGATGGATGAGTAAGTACCTGGCAACCACAAAGGATAATATATTAAAACTGTTACTCTAGTACTTCAGCAAGAATCAACTCAATCTAGCAATCAACTCATATAGAACTGAGGAGATATCCTATGCATATACACATTTATGTATGTGCTTATATGCATGCATCCTATTGGTTCTGTTTTTCTGGCAAACCCTGATTAATATAAGCACCTACCTCACTTTGAGAGATGATGAACCTCCTTACAATCCAGAGTTTATTTCAAGACTTTAAAAAGCCATGTGTACAAACAAGAAGGAGCAAAACTTGTGAGCTTTGCCAATTTATCAAGCATTTTCATGTACATATTATTAAATCTTCATGAAACTTTGAATCTATTGTTATCACCAATTTATAAATGAGTCTCTACTCAAAATTTAAATGACTTGCACAAGTTCATACAGCTCATACATAAAAAAAGCATATTCTTTAAACGCAAATTTGAAATCTAACGTTTTAATCTTTTATTTTGCAAAAATTGAAAATCAGAAAAGTACAAAGAAAAATATAATGTAAGCTACCCATTACCTAGATTTAACAATTAATATTCAATATGATTTCTTTTTCTTTTTCTTTTTTTGGAAAATTTTTTATTATAGACATGTCTTTTCATCTTTAAATATGTAGACTGTATCTCTGAAAAATATGTACATAACACTAAACCTAATTTGCATCAGTAAATACCCAACCTATGTTCAAATTTCCCCAATTGCACCAAAATTGACTTTGACAGCTGGTTTATTCAGACCAAACTTTAATTGAGGTTCTGCCTAACAATTAGTTGTTTTAAATTTTTTTCTTGTAATCTAGAGCAGTACTCCTCTCCTCTCCTTTTATTCTTGACAATGACTTGAGGTGACCTGCTGTCCTCTTTAACTTCCACTTTCAAGCATTCTGTTTTCTTGAAATGCTATTTAGCTTGTTCCTCTCTCCCGTGTATTTCCAGTAACCTGGAAGTTACATGTTAAAACTTGATTATATTCAGGTTAAATATGTTCTCACTCTACTACATCACCCTGATTTCTCTGCAGAGAAATTTTATCCATAATATTTAACCATTAGGTTTGTCAGTGACTTTTTTTGTTTTGGGAAGACTACTCATTTCCTAATCACTTATGTATAAAGGAATAAGCCTCTATGTATAAGAACGTAAAGAAAGTGCTACTAATGTGCCAGCAAAAAGAACTTTGGCCCTTTTTCCAAATAGTCATGGTGATCTGCGGCACTGCAGGCCCAGGTTTTGGCTGGGCTCCTTCAGTTACTGACAGCAGCTTGGGGTAAAGAAGCACCTGTGGCCACCACATAGTTGCAGGGACCCTATACAGCATGTCCTAGAATAACATTGTTCTGTCTGACATTTTTTTTCGTTATAATGTTGATAAGGAAAAAATAAAAGATTACTGTCTGGGGCCACCGTCTGGGTAGGATCTGCATGTCTGCGTGATGCAGGGAGGTGAGTTTGTGTGTCCACAGTGTCTTCCAGGAATGGTGGTGTGGGTGTCAGTGTGCCTTACAACGGAAGGGTGTCCCGTCTAGGGTGAGTCTCTCCTCCCATCCTGAGCTGCTGGGTCATGCTCTGGCCACCCATGACCCTGGAATAAGTGGATTAGAAAGTCTTTATTTTATTTATTTGTATTAATCTTTCTTAAGTGTATTAAGTATAAGCTCACATTTATTTCATGTTTAATATTAGAAATGTTTTGGGTTTTTATTTAGAAGTTTGGTGTTTTGGTGGCCAGAAATAATCCGTAGGATTTACCATAGGCTAATTTACCACAGGCTAATTGATTGTTTACATCAATCAGCCTATGGTAAAATTGGTTTTAAATTATACATTGTTTCACTTAATGTCCCAGTTTCCGAGAACTTATGAACAACATTAAGTGAGAACTTACTATGTAAGGATGAAACCTGAGGTCTGGCTTTATTAAAACTATTCTCCAATCAGCTGACTTGACTATCTTTTCTTTCAATACAAAGGTGTCTTCTATGCAACAATCATACAATGTTATGTGAAATTTGAAAATCTCTCAAAACACCACCCCTTCTATTTCTAAACTTTTTCATCACAGTGTAATATGTATAAGTATTCAATCAAAAAACAGAAATTTGAAGGGAAGCAATTGTTATTTAATGCAAATGTGTGAGAGTTGTGAATGCTTTGTCTATGTCAGAGGTCCCCGAGGGTAGCCTCTAGTCCAGCAGCACTGGGATTCATCAGAAATAAACGTTCTCAGGCTCCTGAATCAGAGACTCTTGGGTGAGGCCCAGCAATCTGTGCTTTGAAAAGCCATCCAGGGTATTCAGAAGCAGGCTGGTTTGAGAAGCACTGGTAGAAGTATCATGCAACACGCTCAGCAGGCAGCTAAGCTTCCTACCTAGGAGGTCAGTTGAATTCTTGGTAAACTAAAGGTCAATTATGTCATCTTCTCAAGATGATATTTGTAGAAAGACATTATGTCCTTAAGTAAACATCATTGCAGTAGTCAACAAATACAATTTAAATAAACATGCTGTAGAAATCTTTATACATGTTCCTGTCCTACTCCTCTGGACTAAGACAGACCTGGTAGAATGGCCAGTAAGAGAGTGGCCCGCAGACCCAGGGCTGGATGCAGAAACAGGAGCCCACAAGCAGCGATCATGCCGGATCATTGCATGGCCAGACCTACAGACAAACTCCAGATGTGGTCTTTCGGTAGAATTTTCACGGTAGACTGTGACTACAAGCTAGTGGTGATGGGTTAACAGATACTATACTTTGCCATGTATGAGGCACACTCACATTTTTGGTCCAAACTTTCAGGAAAAAAATCTTTCCTTTTAATTTTTTAATTCAACTATTTATTTATTTATTTATTTATTTATTTATATTTAGAAACAAAACTGATTATCGTATTCCAGGGTATTATTTTGCACATGGATATTATTGGTTTCTAGAGTTATGCTTTTAGTGCATAAGCATAAATAAAAGAATTAAAAACATTTATATAGATACAGAATTAGTACTACCCATGTGTAATGCACATCCTTATTTTCCCCTCAAAAATTTGGGCAAAAAGGTGCATATGATACATGGCAAAATATGGTATGTCTTTACAGGCAATCTGTTCATGCTGCTAAACTGTTTCCCTAGAGGCATACCAAGAGGCAGGGAAAGAAGTCAGGCCCTCAGTGAATCCCATTAAGCCACTTTCAGTTAGCTTACATGGAAATGGTTATGTGAAATAAAAGGGAAAAAATCACATTCAAAATATATGTGCAAATGGGTCCACATATATTAAATACACATTGAAAGTAAATTTGAGATTATAACAATTATTTAAAATTCAAAATTATAAGGTTCCTTTTCTCATCAATGTTGCCTATGTACCTACTGAGTCAGAAGGGTTGGGTGTCTGAAGCCCAGAAGGGCTGGGTTTCAGCCCAGACTCTGCCACAGACTACCCAGCTGGCCGGCCTAACCTAAGTGTCTACCCTTTCAAAGCTTCAGGCCTATCACTGGTGAATTGGAACTCACACCTGCCCTTTGATCTCACAAGACTGTATTGACTAATAATGAAAATAACTTATGAAAGGACTCTAGAAACTGTAAAATGAAAAAAAAGAATTAATTTAATGGGTACTTGGCAGTTCTGGACTCAAGCAATCATATTCATTAAATGTCCTCTGTAGGTAGTGCCTAGTAGTAGCTGAGGAGAAAGTGGAACATCAGCCAAACTAGTCTCACAGAATGTAACCCCCTGTGTCCTAGATAGCACTACAACACTGACACCATTACCAGGGAGATAGCAGAAACAGAAGCATGTGAATATAAAAACTATCATTTATTGAGCACTTACTGTGTATCAGGTGCCAGGTAGCTTTTCATAAATCAGGTCATTTAATTACCACAACAACTTTAATAACAGTCACTTTCCCCTTTTACACCTGAGTAAAGCTGACCAGTGGCACGATAAGTGGGGAGCTGTGATTAGAATGGGTCTGTACCATTTCTAGTGGCACAGTTTTACTCCTTTAAGTCAGCCCTATGTGCCCACACACCATGCCATCCTCTGAAAAAATAGAGATATGATCTCAGCATTTTCAAGGTGGCCTTCAGGGCCTTTCTTATTCTTGTCTTACTGATCTGAATCTAGCTTGGAGTCTTCAGTTACTTTAGTCTCCTTTGTTCAGAAATGTCAGGTGACTATGACTCCAAAAAAATGCCTAACTTTTTGATGCAGGTACAGCTCTCTGTTGACATTTGAGCTTGTAATATCGAGGGAAGCTGAAAGGTTAGTGTTTTCAATGTCTTGTTTGTTGGGAGAGGCAAAAAGATGCAACACTTCCCCCTTATGAAATCAGGCAATGCTTTCCTGGAGGACTTACCAATTCCAGCTGCACCTTAGGTACTAAATAGTATGGTCAACAAGACCTGAGGCTAATTACATATGGTCTTTCAGCTTCAGTTTCCTTATCTGTCAAATGGGATCAACCATAGTCGTTACCTCATTGACTGCTCTTTGAAATACAGTTGTTCTGAGTTTCAGTGGAATCTCATGATAAAGGTGCAGGCGGAGGTAACAAATACACAGCATTCCAGCCAGGTTTCAAGGACTGTTCTCACTATATTCCATTGTTCTAGGATTAAGAAAAAATCACACAGTGAAGTAATACATTGACATATACCACAGACGTGATTGAATTTGTTACCATTTCAGTCTATCATTTCCCATCTAGCCCCAAAATAACTCCATCACTTGATTCAATCAAGGCCCATTTGGTCTTCATATTTGCATGTGGCCCAGTTTTTCACTTTGGGAGCCCCATCCTTGAAGGCTCTTGTGTGGAACCCCCAAGACATCTCTTGGATCACCTGAAGTGGCATTAAGTACATTCACATTGCTGTGCAAACATCATCACCATCCATCTCCAGAACTTTTTCATCTTCCTAAATGAAACTCTGTACCCATTAGACACTAACTCTTCATTTTCCCCTCCCCTAGCCCCTGGTGACCACCATTCTATTTTCTCTCTTTATGAATTTGACTAATCTGGGTAACTAATGTAACTGAAATGATATAATAGCTGTGCTTTTGTGACTGGCTTATTTCACTAAGCACAATGTCTTCAAGGTTCATTCATTTTGTAGCATGTATCAGAATTTCTTTTCAAGGCTGTATAATATTCCATTGTGTGTGTGTGTGTGTGTGTGTGTGTGTGTGTATGTATATATATACATACATATATATATAACACAGTTTGCTTATCTCTTTATCAGTGGATATTTGGACTGCTTCTACATTTTGGCTATTGTGAATAATGATGCTATAAATATGGGTGTGCATACGTCTGAGTTTCTATTTTCAATTATTTTGGGTATATAACCAGAAATAGAATTGCTGGATTATAATGCTAATTTTATATTTAACTTTTTGAGGATCCACTGTACTGTTTTCCATGGTGGTGAACATTTTACATTTACACCAACGATGTATGAGGATGGCAATTTCTCCACATCCTTGCCAATGCTTGTTATTTTCTTTCTTCTTCTTTTTTAAAAATCATATCCATCCTAATGGGTGTGAAGTAGTATCTTATTGTGGTTTTAATTTGCATTTCCCTAATAACTAGTGATATTGAGCACCTTTTCAAGTGCTTGCTGGCCACTTGGATATCTTCTATGGAGAAATGTCTATTCAAGTCCTTTGCCCACTAAGTATATAAAATAATTTTTACTGTCATTAAGGAAACTCATTTCTTATCATTCTTTAATATATATAAAAATATTTTTATCTTATCACAAGACTAGTGTCCTTTATCAGCCCACATTGATTTAGGAGATGTTGAGGAAAAATATAAAGAAGCTATAAATACATCATGTAACATACATATACACATCATACTTATTAATGACATGCATTTGAGCAACACGCTGAATATATGCCAAGTTACCACATCTTATAAACCATATTTAGCCAAACCTGGGAGATCTCAAAATTCAGTTAAAGCTCAAGTAGAAATTTAATATCACAGATTACACTTCTGGATATAGAAATAAATGGCATGTTGTCAAAAATTTAATTAGAGTTATAATTTTACCCTTAAATTCTCTAGTGATCAATATTTTAAAGTTTAACGTTATTGTGCAGGAACAAAATTTGTCAATCTTGTTCATCTGTGAAATCACTTTTGTAGTCATTCTACTGTTCATTCACTGGACTAAACTGTCACTGGCACATTGAACAATGGCACTAATCTTTTGTACATAACAAAATAATTCAGGAAAATGGTTTCAGGACCCTATTTCCTTGAAAGAATTGTGCACTTAGAAAATATCAAAAATACCTATGTCTTCACCCTGACCAGTTTGGCTCAGCTCGTCAGGCATTGTCCCACAAAGTGAAAGGTCGCCAGTTCAATTCCTGGCCAGGGCACATGCCTAGGTTGTGGGTTCGTTTTTAGTTCAGGGCATGCACGTGCAGGAAGCAGCTGATCAATGTTTCTCCCTCACATTGATGTTTCTCTCTCTCTCTTTTTCCTCCCCCCTATAAATAAATAAATACTGTAAATAAATGGTGTTTTTTTAAAAAAAAAAAACACCTCTTTTCAATTACAGAAAATGGTTGGCAGACCATAGAAAACATTTTTACAAGCTTTTCCTCCTACTTTTCCTCCCACCTTCTACATTCTTTTAGCTGAGTTAATAATCAAATTAACAGAGACATTAACAGGAGAAAATGTCCAAAGTTTATTATGGATGTACATGCAGGGATGTGGAGTCATAAAATATGAAACCCCAAAATGTACTGGGCAGTTGAGGTTTATACATCATTGTAGACAGGAGTGAGGAGGCAGGGGTGTGAGATTTCAAAGAAAATAGGTCATTTACAGGTAGTTGAGGAAGAGCTGAACACATGCGAAAGGCAAATTTTTGCTAGGCAAACCAGAAACAATGGGACACAAGCAGTAATCTAGTTAGCAGGCCCTGTTGGAGCCTTCCTATCTATCATGCTTCATTTATATTGGGCTATGCTGAATGTGCTAAGATTTCCTTCCTGGAGCAGGTCTTTCCAACAGAATCTCTTGGACAGGAAAAGGGGGTGGGTCAAAAGTTCTTTCCCATTCTTTTGTTTCTTAATAAACCACTTTAAGTCAATATCCCAAAAGGCAGTTTTAGGGTGGCAAAACTTTGATCCCCTTCACTTTTAATGTTGAGTGTCTGTGGGAACAAATCTATAAGAAATTGTTTTCCTGTAAGTGTTCCTACGGCATCAATTTTTAAGTTTATTAGAAGGAACAAAAGATAATTTGGGTACCTACTTTTTCTCCATGAGCTCTTTTTTTCCCTACTGTTTTTACACTGTGGCATATCTATTCAGATTAAAAATAGTTCAGTGTGGATTTTTTGTATGTTGTTTAGGACCTTTTTTCTCCTTGTGAAATTGAGATGGCAAGAGTTCTTAAATAGGTCTTTTTTTTCAAAAGATTCTTAGCTCAAAGGATATTTTTTAGAACTTAAAATCAAATGCAGTTATTATAGATTATTTTCTTGTTTTGAGTCATAAAGTTAATATAAATGTGCAAAGAATAACAGACTCCTTTTTAACATTGGTAGCATTTCAAATATAATTTTCTATAAAACAATTTGAAGTTTTTTTTATATAGCCCATTCCTCGTTTTGCTTCCTTCCCCATTCCAATAATCAACCAGAAATGCATCCTTCTTATCTACTTTTTATCATTTTTACATATACATATTTTTACAAAAGTTGTTCTATTGTTCTATTATTTCAAGTACTATTCTAAGACCTACTTTTTCACATTTAACATTCAATACCTGTGATCTTTATATATACACATAGATCTAGTTCATTTTTAAAAATACCTTAATTACACTCTGTCATGTAAATATGTTTTATTTATTTATTTTGGTGGCTGTTTAAGTTCCTTTATATTTGCTGTTTTAAACAATGTTTTTAGTGAGGATTCATGAACGTATCTCCTTGTGCACATATACAAGAATAGTTTTAGGCCATGTATCCAGAAGTGAACTGCTGGGGAGTTGTCAAATTTTTAAATTAATAGGTATCTAAGAGATCATCTGACACTATGAATTCACTTATGTGAGGCTCAATTAAACCAGTATGTGGCAAGGCTAAAAGTAAATGTCAAGCCTCTGGATCTTATTTCTGTGCTCTTATTTCTTATTGTTTTATAGAAAATTATATTTGACTCTAAGAAATAAAATAAAAAGAGGTGCTTGTGCATTTATTCTCAATATGCCCCATGGAAGTATGCTCTTATACCTAATTAAATGATCCCATAATGTGATTGACTAGGCATTTTCATGAGGTTGCAAGAACACAGGACTGGAAATCAGAAGACTTCTGCTGTGCTCTGTGTTCAATATTTTGTGGCCACTGTACACCTTACTTAACTTTCCTTTATCCACCTCTTCCTTGGACCTTTCTTTGGCCCAACAAACTTCCCATTTAACATCTCCAGCTGGCTATCTTACAGGAATATCAGTTTTAACAAATCCAGCATTGAACTTTTGTTCTATTATACTCCCTCTTGCACTCCCCCAGTCCTTTCCTTCTCAATAAATAACATCTTGATATGAAATAGCTCAAGACAAAACCTGAGTGTAATTCTTGTTTGTGCACATGTGTGTTTGTGAGTTTGATATTTTTCCTTATTTTTTAAACTTTTTTAAGTTTTCAATTATACTTGACATTCAAATATTATATTAGTTTTAGGTATACAGCATAGTGGTTAGACCTTTCTATATAACTCAGGAAGTGATTCCCCCCGTGATAAGTCTAATATCTCCCTGACACCATAAATAGTTATTATATTATTGACTATGCTGAACTTTATATTCCCATAACTATCTTGCAACTACCAATGGATACTTCTTAATCCCTTTACCTTTTTCACTCACCCTCCCAACCCTCCACCCACCTGGCAACCATCAGTTTGTTCTCTGTGTCTGTTTCTGTTTTATTACCTTTTTTAGACTCCACATATCAGTGATATCATATGGTGTTTGTCTTTCGCTGTCTGATTAATTTCACTTAGCATAATACCTCTAAGTCCATCCATGTCACCAAAAATGGTAAGATTTCATTCTTTTTTATGGCCAGGTAATATTCTATTGTATATATGTACCACATCTTCTTTATCCAATCATCTACAATGAACGTTTAGGTTACTTCCATATCTTAGCTCTTGTAAATATTTCTGCAATGAACATAGGGATACATATATTTTTTTCAAATTAGTGTTTTGTATTTCTTCAGATACATACTCAGAGGTGGGATTACTAGGTCACATGTTAGCTTTATTTTTAACTTTTTGAGGAACAATTTGCAATCCCACCAACAGTACATGTGGGTTTCCTTTTTTCCACATCCTTGCCAACACTCATTTTTATTGATGATAGTCATTCTGACAGATGTAAGATGATATCTCATGAGGTTTTTTTTAATCCTCACCTAATTTATTGCTTTTAGAAAGAGAGGAAGGGGGAGGGAGGAGAAAGAGAGAGAGATGACAGAAAAACATTGATTGGATGCAGCCCGACTGGGAATGGAACTGGCAACCTAGGTATATGCCCTGACTGGGAATCAAACACAAAAACCTTTGGTGTATGGCACAATGCTCCAACAAACTTAGCCACCCAGCTAGGACCTCATATGGTTTTAATTTGCATTTCTCTGGTGATTAGTGATGTTATTTTTTCATATGTCTATTGGCCATGGGTATGCACTCCCTTGAAAATGTGTATTTAAGTTTTCTGATCATTTTTTAATTGGACTGTTTTATTCTGTGTTTTTTTTTCACAGTGAGTTGTATGAGTTCTTTATAAATTTTGTATATTAACCCCTTATCAAATGTAGCATTGGCAAATACATATGTTCTACCGTTCAACAGGTAGTCTTTTCATTTTGTTGAAGGTTTCCTTTGCTGTGCCAAAACTTAAGTTTGATGTAGTCCGATTTGTGTTATTTATTCTTTCATTTCCCTTGCTCTAGGAGATAGATCCAAATAATAATATTACTACACAATGTCAGAGTTTACTGCCTATGCTTTCTTCCTGAAGTTTTGGTTTTGAATCTTACATTTAAGTCTTTAATCCATTTTGAGTTTATTCTTGTATATGGTGTAAGAAAATGGTCTAGTTTTATTTTTTTTTAATGTATCTATCCAGTTTTCCCAACACTATTTATTGAAGGGACTCTTTACCCCCTTCTATCCTCCTTTGCTATAGGCTAATTGAACATATAAGTATGGGTTTATTTCTTGGCTTTTTATTCTTTTCCATTGATTTATGTGTCTGTTTTTATGCCAGAACCATGCTTATGCCAGAACCATGCTGCTTTGATTATTGCAGACTTGTAGTATAGTTTGATATCAGGTAGTGTGATGGCTCCAACTTTGTCCTTCTTTCTCAAGATTGCTGTAGCTATTGGGGTCTTTTGTGGTTCCATATAAATTGCAGGATTATTTCTCTTAGTTCTCTGAAAAAATGCCATTGGTATTTTGATAGGGATTGTGTTAAGTCTGTAGATTGCTTTGGATAGTATGAACGTTTTAACAATATTAATTCTTTCTAACCATTAGCATGACATAAGCATCCATTTATTTGTATCATTTTCAATTTTTGTCCTCAAATCTTACAATTTTATGAGAACAGGTCTCAGCTCCTTGGTTAAATTTACTCCAAAGTATTTTACTTTTTCTTTTCTTTATTATAGAATTATATATGTAATTATATTGATATAATTATATTATAAATGATATTGTTTTCTTAATTTCTCTTTCTGATAGTTAATATTGGTATATAAAATGCAACCAATTTCTAAATATTAATTTTGTATCCTACTTTGCTGAATTCATTTATCAGTTTTATTTGTGTGTGTGTGTGTGTGTGTGCGCATGCACACATGGACTCTTTGGGGTTCTCTATATACAGTATCATGCCATCTGAAAATAATGACAGATTTGCTTCTTCCTCTTAAATTTGGATGTCTTTTTTTTCTTGTCTGCTGTAGCTATGACAAGATTAGTTTCTTTTCCTTTCTTCTTTTTTTTCCCATTGAAACATCAATCAATTGCCTCTCACATGCCCTCTTCCAGATCCTCTCACAGGGGATCTGAAAGAGGGTCTGGATAGGGGGGATAAATGGTAATGGAGAAAAAAATAAATAAAAACAAAATAAAATTCTTTTTTAAATAGCAGTTTTCACAATATTTATTATTATTGCAGCATTTACTCTGATAATTATAAATTTATGTAGAACTTATATAAATTATAAATTTATGTTAATTATAAATTTATAAATTTATTATAAATAAATTATAAATTTATGTAGAACTTCTGTCTGTAGACAGAATTTCAACACAGGAAGCATATTAAGGAGATTGCCTCTTAAGTTACATTTAGAATGCTTAATTATATTTCAAAGGGTATCTTCAGATAATAACAAATCCATACTGTTTATTTCTATTATTGAGACTGTCACACTGATTAGATGCTATGAGAACCTGTGCACACATATGATCACTGAGCAGCAAAGTCTCAGTGATGCTAGAATGATACTGAAATAAACAATGGGCTGTTTGGCCTTCCAAAGGCTAAAATCAAAGCTAGAATTAAGTAGCAAATTTGGGCTGAGCACCAAAGCTAAAGTCAAGTACCATTACATCACTAATATATTAATTATTTCTTTCTAAAACAGCAGGAAGATAGAAATGAAAACTCTGTGAGTGTGGGGATTCAGGTCCATCTGAAGTGCCATTAAATTAGGGGGGGGGGCAGGGCACTGCCATTTCCATTTTCTGAAGAACAGTGACAGCTGAAGAGAAAGAATTCAAAGGCAAAGTTATTTGGAAGTCAGCTGATCTACTAACATTACTCTTTATATCAGTAATTTGGGATGCTCAGAATAGATGATTATTTAATACATTCTCTGTTGAGTTGACTTATTTGAATTTTTCCACATACCAGCCACTGTCTTGTTACTTTTCAAATATTAACTCCTTCAATTCTCACAAGAATACATGAGAAAGGCACTTCTATTTTATTATTTCTATTTCACAACTATGGAAACCAAATTAGAAAGAGGTGAAGTAATTATTCAAAATCCATAGATATATAGTGGCAAAGCCTGGGATGCAGAGCCCAGGCCCTACTGATTCCACCTCATGGCCTGGGTACCTGTGAACTGAGGAAGATGGCGGCAGTGTCTCATGATTGGCATTAGTATTTTCTCTCAAGTTTCAGGCTTGGAAACCTTTCCCAGTGGTTTTTGTCCAAGAAGCTTGGAGGTGCAGGGAGAGACTGAGATTCCTAAATTTGCTGTGGAGGGGAGGAAGGTTGAAGACTTAAAGGGGAGGGGATAAGTAAAGGGTAACAGAGAAACAGTAAGTAAGAATATAAGAGTGTGTACTGGCTTCCCTAATTTGCCTTGGGAAAGGCAAAGTTTACCTCACTCATTGAACAATATCTTGTTTCAAGAAGCAAAGCAAAAGAATTATTAAATAATCAATTAATTAAGTCAAGTAAACATTTTTTCTTCATCCTCCTCTCCCTCCTCCTTCTTTCTCCTTTTCCCTCCCCTCCCCCTCTACTCTGACTTTTGTCAAAATATTTCACATCTTTGGACTTTGGTTTCTTTTATTTTTAAAATGCAAATATCAATACTTACTTTACAGGGTTGTTTTAGGGATTAAATTGGAAATACACAAAAGCACTTAGCATAATGCCTGGTACATAGGTCTCAAAATGTTTCAAAATGAACCACATTACCATTGAGAGCAACTGGGTGAAAGGTACACAGAACCTCCTTGTACATTTTTTTGCAGCTTCCTGTGAATTTGTAATTATTTCAAAATAAAAAGTTAAAAAATGTATTAGCTATCTTGTGTGTGAATTGTATTGTGCTAATATAATTGTGCTAATATTTTTCTTGCCAAATGGAGGAATTAAGGACCAGGAACACAGTTTTGTTACAGAGGAATACACAAAAAGATGAAATTAGGACAGAAGCATTTTCTTCTTAGTTATAGAACCATAAGGCAGCATTAATGTGAAAGGACCTTAGAATCAAGACATAATTTAATCACCAAGTTTATCTGGGTCTGAATGTGTGGTTTGCTTATGTTTTTTCTCCTGGTTTAACTTGGTTCATCCATTCAGATTCAGAATAATAAGCATTTCCTCAGCACATACTCTATATACTGCCAACAACATCTGGGTAGCCTCTTCCACATTGCTTTGGATATGATTGCAACTAATACTTTCTGCATTAAGGGAAAGGTATTAAGAAAATTAACACTGCCATTGTAATCCATTTAACCCTTAACTGTTTTCACATCTTAATTTTTTTAAAAAATAAAATTAAAATGCACGCAACAAATTGTATAGGATGTCTTACCTCTGCTTAAACAACTACAAAATTGCTCAGTGGAGAATCCTTTTAGCTCTGCTAACCTGGATTACAGTGAAAAAGCACTAGAGTACTTACATGGTGCTGCATAAGAAACAGAGGATTTATTTTCCTTTATACTTGGTTTACAGTGGTGGTCCTAACAGGATGCACTATTGTGCTCAGAATATGCTAAGAAACTTGCAGCCTTGGCTGAAAGTGGAACAGAACTTAAACTCTGTTGCATGGTATGGGCCACTTTCAACTCCTGTAAATGGAGAAAGAACAGCCTGAATAGGAATAACTCTGGATGGAGCTCAGTTCTGTAGCTTTTGTTCCTTTCCTTTTTTTTCCTCTCCTTCCTTCCTTCTCTAACCCTTCTCTTTCTTCCCTTATTTCCCCCTCCCTTTCTCTTTCTAGGATGGTATCAGAAAATGCATGTTTAACTGAAGTCAATAAAAAGGGATCTAGTGTTTTTGAAAAATAAAGCCAAATTACGAAAGCTCTAGAAGAGGCTAAGATTTCACATTTCAGAATCTTGACATGGAGCTAGAAGAAGTGTAGAATGGAAAGATAAGACAAATTTCACACATATATTTACTTCTATAAAATTTACCCCAAAATATATAGAGGGTTTAGATAAGAGATTGGTAATAAATATATTTTAAAAGAGGAAAACATTTGTTTTTTACTTGGGGGTGACAGTCTGTGAGGGACATCTCATGAACCTGTCCTAAAAAAAAAACACCGAAGTAAATGAATGTTAAAAATTTGTTTAAAAAGCATTTGTATCATATTTCTTCATTTTCAGATTGATTTTTTACTATTGAAAACAATAACTGATAATCTGCCTTCTATGTACTTTCAGCTTCAGGAATGATCGTTCTGAAGAAAAAAGTAAATGGTTCCATTACCAATATAAACAGTAATAAATGGGATAGCATCAAGCAATGCCAGGTAGGTTATACTTATTAGCAATAATTTTCCCATGATATTTATTATGTTTGTGTTTAAAGAACAAATTAATTAATTTCCAAGTTTTTTCGGCTACTAATGAAAATTTTCACTATCATTTGAAAGGGGACTTATTCTGAAAAATTCAGGCCTTACTAGACACATAATTGGATAATACTTTTTTAAAAATTGACTTATGACACTCCCTCTATTTTACACATTTCAGGGGCAGACAGGTTAAGAATTCAGACATCATGTTGTAGTCTGACCACTAAATAACACATTGTGCCTCCGGTTTACCCACAGGCTATATTGTAAGTGAAACTGGAGTAAGGGTACATAGAATAATTATTGCTATTCTTTGTTTAAATATCATTTTTTATAATGAGGGAACAGAGTGCATTTCATAAATACTGGTTTAAACACCATTAATACTATCATTGAGAAAGGAGAGGGAGAGAAAATCAAAAGTAAAAAACGTGAATTCATGCTGAATCATGAATGAAGATACCCTCACTGAAATGTCTGCAAAAACTAGTTTGGTTAATGCAGATAAGATGATAACCACATTGCATAAATCCTGAACAATGTATAGTACAAAGTTATACAGGGCCTCCACCTTTGCTGCCTTCCCAGAGAATAATGAGATAAAACCTAAGGGGGCCTAGCTATCAAAGGCAGTCAGTCATTCTGTGTCCCAGGGTAGCATTTGGTATATAACCTCTATTTATTTTATCATGATCACTGAGAATTATACTGGGTACATCCTTCAGGCAGTTTTGTCTTTATATGTAGCTGAAGAATAGTTGGCCCTCTAAATTTTATGTTGTTTAGAGATCATTAGTTAGTGTTGAGCCAAATCCTCTTCCCTCCTCCTTGGACCCAGAACTGCTAAAGTGGTAGGTGTCAACAAGTATCACAGCAGGGCAAAGCTGTCACAGATTGAATCAATTGGAGCTGGTTTCTGTTGATGATTTGTGAATTTCTAACTCCTTGTTATTTTGATAGTTGGTGTCAGCTGAATTCATATAAGGGCATTCTGCAAGGGAAAAAGAGAAATACATGATAATTTAGACTTTAGTTTTTATTCTGTATTTGAGAACATTAGACACACACCTGGAATTATAGGCTGTATTTCAATTTTTATTATGCTCAAAAGTTTAATACTTAGTATACAATGTGTTCCATATCTGACTGGCAAGTTTTTATTACAGGGGATTATGAATTTCAGGGGATCTGATTCTTCAGATTGATCCTTCCTTGGTTAATACCACATGCAGAAAGGAAGAACAAGCTGATTAACTATTTAGAATTCCCCCTCTTCCCCAACAGACCAGACTCCCAATGTAGCATCAATTAAACAAGTCTTAGTTTTGTTCTCCACTTTATCGCTTTGGAGGCTTTGCGTAGAATTGCAGGTGGAGATAGGACAGTGTGAAACGGGATAAAAAATAACTTTAGCCTCCACTTTGCACTTAGGAGCCTCAGTAATCACGCACATGTTTAAAAAAAGGGTAAAAAAAATCTGTGATAAAGAATTCAGTTGAGCACCTCAAGTATTACCAAAATTATTTAACTAAAGGAAAAAAACTAATCATAGGCACGCTTCATTGAACACTTCCCAGATATTAAGTACTATGCTAGGCTATTTACATTCCTCATTAATTCCAAAAATCCCAAGAGGCAGTTATATTTTATTTCACAAATGGGTCACCTGCCTACTAAGTAAATGGCAGAATTTAGATCCGAACCCAGGCCTCCCAACGCCCTTGCTGGGGGATTTTTGCTTTGTTAGCTCCGGATTAGAAGGGCATAGGGGTAATAACCTGGGTCTAAGATTTAAAGGTGCTGGGCGTGAAAGCCGGCTGAACAAAGATAATTTTCTCACTCGAAAACCAAGCAGCCGGACCCTGGGCTTTGTTACTAGCTACTTCTCTACCGGCCTCGGGTGCGCGGGAAGGCGGTGCTTCCTCCGCCAGGAGGGTGGAAACTCGGCATCCGCTGGGCCTCGAATCGCCGCCTCCGACGTACGTGCAGTTCAGGGGAGGGGGTGAGGGATAGCGAACTGTACCCCCGCAGAGAAGGGCTGAGGCCGACGAGGTGGTGGGCGAGGCCGGTGACCCAATAAAGCGAGTTGGGCCGCGGGAGGCCCTGCCCGGCTCCGTTTCCCAGCAAAGCCCCAGGGTCCCGGGCCGGCGGCAGCTTCCGCGCCTCCGTCGCTGCTCTCGGCTTGAGGGCGCCTCTGGCCGAGGGTGTGAGCGCGCGCCGCCGGGCCCAGCTGGGAGCGACGTAGGCGGGAGGGAGCACCAGCCGCCCCGGAGCGGACAGGCGAGGCGGGGGCGAGGCCAGGAGCCCAAGGCGGCCGCCTATCCACGTTGCCCGGGAGCCGCTCCACCAGCGGCCCAGTCCGCGGCCCTCGGCCCGCCCCGCGCGCGCGTCCGCGCGCGCGTCCGCCGGCCCATCCCTCCTCCTCGCCACCCCTCCCGCGCGCGTCCACCGGCTTCCCGGCTCGCGCCGCTCCATGTAGCCCCGGATCCCCGGGAGACCGAGGAGGAGGGGGTGACCACAAGATGGCGGGTACGTGGCCCCCTGTTATCCTGGCGGCGCGACGGCGGTGGCGCCTCCCCGCGTCCGCCGGACCGCCCTGAGTGGAGTCGAGACCGGCACGGGGTCCCTGCGCGGGGAGGCCACCCGGGGCAGGGACGGAGGGTGGGTGGCGGGGGCAGCCGGTCGCGGGGGCGCTGACCGGGCCTTTCTTTTCTCCCCTCGGCGCAGACCTCTCGCTGCTCCAAGAGGACCTGCAGGAGGACACGGACGGATGTGAGTGCGCCCGCCCAGCTGTCCTTGTCGTCCGCAGCTTGCGGAGAGCGGCCGGGAAGGGAGGGGAGGCGGGCGGTGGCGGCCTGGGCCCAGCCTGGAGTGGGGACGGGCTCGGCGAGGCGTGGTCCTGGGCCGGCCAGGGTTGCCGTTTTGAGGGAAAATTGAGCTTTCTGGAGGAAACGGTGTGCCCCGGTTCCGATGGTGGAAAGAGATGCCCTGTGTAATGCTTCGAATTGGGTTTTGCCCCATCGCCCACCCGTCTCACTACCCCCAAATCTCCGGCGGGCTCGAGAACTGCCCAGCCGTCCGTGTTGGAAGAAGAAACTAGTAGGCAGAAATTTGATTTAGGAACTTGGGGTGTGTTTTTCTCCTTTAAGTGTCTTCCGGGGGCCTCCTCCATCCCCTCAACCCTCCTGGGGAAGGAAGAAGCTATAAGGAAGGAAGGTGTTTTTTTTCTTGTAGTAGCTCGCAAGTGTTCCTCAGCGGCCAGCTGTAGGGCAGCCTGGTCCCTGCTAGCCGCCTGAGTTCAGTTTCCTCCCCTTCTGATTGTTTGGAGATCACTTACCTGTAACTTCACTTTAGCTCTTAGCAGTTTTTACATTGCTCCCTGTTCATTTTACTTGTGGATTACGGGAAGGTTAGAAGGCGTGGCCTTGGCAGGAGTTATTAAATCTGGAGAGCCTACTTCTTTAATGCAAATATTCACAAATTACCCAGACCACTTTAAATATTACAATTTTAGCTTAATTCTTTGAGACATTGAAGTTTTAAAAGAGTTGATACTTTTGTTTAAACAAAAACTTTGACATTGTTTACAGAATAGTGTCACAAAGGAATTGTTCATTTCATATGTGTTCTTTTAGCATCAAAAGGTAATTTGGAAATTGTTCTGATTTGAAATGATAACCATGATAGAATTTCTGGTGTATTTAGAGGAAAGCCTGCCCGATGCTGAGGTTTACTGTGCCTAATACCTATGTAAGTAATTCAGACATGGCTACAGTTTGAAATTGCTCTTTTAAATATTATGTGATTCTTAGTATTGTCTGTTTTTGTTTCCCTTGCCCAAATTAAGCTTAATTTTTAAATTCCTGGGTGTTTTGAGTGAAATAAGGGGAATTTACTATTTAGAAGTATTCTATGAAAAGAGTCATTTTTTTGAAAGTAATGTAACCATATGCAAACTTATCTTTTTGTTAAGTATGTTTTTTTAAGTAAAAAGTTCTTTTAAAGGGAGTACTCATGTAATGAAGGACAGTTTTTATTCCATGTCATGTTTTACCGCAGTCTGCTAATCTGCCTACTAGTAAAGTAAAATATTTAAGGCTGCTATTGATTTCTTGCAAAGTTAGGTTTAAAGAGGTGGCTCTGTTTGTTATCCCAAAACAGGCTCCTCATTCTTGTATTTTGCTTCAAGACTTTATAAATAAAAGATATATTCATTCAGCAGGTGTTTAGAAATGTCTGGAGTAAGAACTTCTTTGTATTAATTTTTTTCACTTGGGTGCCATGCACTCTTAAAGGATGTGCTGCGATATCACTTTTGTTGCTTCTGACCTTTAAGGGAACATAGTCTAGAGGGGAAAGCATATCTGTGAAGAACTCAACAATGATTTATTCATGAGCCTCAAGACTTCTGCTTGGTTCAGAGGATAGAGCTGTGCAAAGGATAATCACAATCCATGCCCTCTAGTGGTTTATAAGCAATTTTAATGTCGAGTGTAGTAGTAAGTATCAGAGGCATTATAGCACAGTAGTTAGTAGACAGGACTCTGGAACCAGATTGTTTTGTTCCAGTCTTGGCATTGTCACTTTGGACAGACTCCTGTAATTCAACCTGTCTATGCCAATGATTTGTTATTTGTAAATTGATATGTAAATATTACATACCTTACTGAGTTGTTCAGGGCCTTACGTAGAAGAATGCATAAAAAGCACTTAGAATAGCACCTGGTAAATAGTGACTATTATGTGTTTGTTGTTTACATGAATAAAGTGTAAGGGAAGCTTGAAAGAAAGAGCAGAGAGCCCTGGCCTGGTGGCTCAGTTGATTGGAGCATTGTCCCCATGAGCCAAGGTTGCAGATTCCATCCCTGGTCAGGGCACATACAGGAAGCAACCAGGGGGTGCATGGATAAGTGAAGCAACCAGCTGATGCTTCCCTCTCCCAAGGAAGGGAGGAAGGGAGGAAGGGAGGAAGGGAGGAAAATGCAGGGAAGGAGATACTGATGTTGAGCATTACACTACAGAATTACTATATAATTATAAAAGTTTCTAATGCTTGCAGTTAACTTTTTATAGGTTGTTAGTTCCCATTGTGTGTGTGTGTTTTTTAAATATTTAACTTATTTTTAGACAGAGGGGAAAGGAAGGAAGAGAGGGAAAGACACATTGTGTGTGGTTGCCTTTCCCACACCCCCTGCTGGGGACCTGGCCCACAATGCAGGCATGTGTCCTGACTGGGAATTGAACCTGCGAATCCACTGAGTCATACCAGCTAGGTCCTCATTGTGTTTTAATTTAGATAAAAGTTATACATTTGAAGGCACAAATAGTTTATTTGCATATGTATAATTTTGTTGATTTAGAATAATTTAGAATAATTGTTTATTTTTGTTTTTTTTTATAGGTGATAGTTTTTGTAGATGATACTGTCACCCCTGGGAAACTTTCCCCTTATCTTTTTAGTTCTTCTGGCTGGTTAAATAAGAAACAACATACACAGATTAACAGGAGAAAATAAAATTTTATTATATGCACATGGGTAATTTACATAAACATAAAAATTCCAAAGACAGTGAGACAAAATGAGGTATAGATGTCATTTTGGAGAAAAGAGGGCAGAAAGAGGAGGCAGGTCTGGATTTCTAAAGGGAAATAGTCAACTCACAAGTTAGCTAACAGAGTGGTACACATTCTTGCTGCCTATCAGAAACAATGAAATAGAGGGAAATTTAGGGCACAGGTGTTTTTTTTCATGGATCCTTCCTGTATACCACTGTTAATTCATATGTGCTAAAGTGTTTATCCTAAGGTTCCCTTCCTGAAGCATGTTTTTCCATTGAATCCCTTTAAGAAGGAAAGGGGGAGATAAAACCAGACAAACAAAAAAACACTGCCTGAGTTTGTTGGGCTTTAATTGTTCATAGCTTGAAATAATCTGCATGCCAGGATGGCACATCCCAAGGAGAGCTCCCTACTCTGACAATACCTTTACCCAGAATACTCAGAAACAAGGGGTCTTTGAACATATGGCCAGTTGAAGAACCACTTGCCTTCTATTGTGAAAAGAGAAAAAATGAGAGAGACATTTGCCAATGGTGCCTAGGTTGAGGGCAAGTTGTTTGGTAAGGGAATTAAAAAGCTTGTCACATCCTGGAGAAGCTGAAGAAGGTAGAGAACCAGAGATGTCAGCAAGAATGGACCTTGGGCTCCCCTTACATCTCCACTGTATCTTATGTACCCAGTTTTCTGTCTCAGGCAATGCTGGTATGCAGGCTGGCCTCCAGAGTAATTGTGCACCAGGTCCTGCCACTTTATCCAAGCTAGGTCTAAGTTGGCCTTGGAGATGTAAAGAAATTATTTTCTAGCCAAGCTTTAGAATCTCAATTGCTTTTCCTAAATGCAGAACCTAGACTAAGGCAGAAGAGAGGGTAGATACTATTGTACAGGTAATCTGCAGCTGTGGAGACTGAGAGAGGACCTAGTGTCTAGATTTTGGTGTGTGTGTGGGGGGAATTGCCAGACCTTGGTAAGGGTCTCGGTTCTTTTGTTATGATTTGTTTTGTTTTAAACCCTAAAGTCTATAGAGCAATAGGTAGGGGAAAGGGTTAATTAAAAACTGACTTGACTGATATGCCTGAGGAAAAGAAACAAAATCCTAGTGTGTAAAAAATGGTGCATTGTACAGGGTAGGGCAGAAGTAGGTTTGCAGTTATGAGTATGAAACACAGTTTATTCTTGTATTAATATTTATTAATTATTGTATTATTTTCCATATGAACAACTGAACCTACTTTAGCCCCATCCTGTATGTACATATCAAAAGATCATAAAGGTAAGTAAATAAAATCATTATTAGGTACTATTACAATTAACTTGAAGAAAATAATGCGATGAAAAACATGTTTTAGTTTAAAAGTGATACTATGTCATGAAACACACTTTGAATTTCAAAGTGAAAGCAAGCCAGTGATTCCATTTGAATAGGTGACTTCAGAGTTGGGTAAGCCCTTTATTTTCCTTGAATAATGGGAGGCAATGCAAAAAGGACAAATAGACTTTGAGAGAAAGATACTTTACATTTCTATTGTCGGTTTTCCACAGACTCAATTTTGATTTACATTTAAGGTAATAGGTTTTCTAAAAGATGTAAAATAGGCTTAAGATACAATAAGATTTAATGAGTTAATGCTTGTAAAAATAATTTCATTGAAGGAGTTTGATTAAAGTTCACATTTTTATGAAAAGAACACATTGAAGATTATTTTAAAAGAATGATTGTATAACACTTTATAGTAGCTTTCATAAACAGATTATTCTTCATGGCAGCCTTCTGATGTGTAGGCTGTGGTATTCTGAAATTAATAAATAAGTCAACTGGTACACAAAAGAACTAAATTATTTTCTCAGGGAAAACTCCTAAGTACCAGCCAGAATCTTAAGCTAGGCCTCCTAATTGTGAATATTGTATTTTAAATATTGTCTATTCTTAAATTGCCCAGTTTATAACATTGAGCAGCCCAAGTTTCTTGTAATAGGTAATTTGTTTGAACCATGCTTAAAATAATCCTTGAAGATTAGTATGCTGCATATGGTTTAATTTATTCTAGGTAGAGATAATTAGAATGGAGCTTGAATATATTATAGCTTATTTAATATTTATGTTTACTTTTCTTTTTGGAGCTGTATTATGGCATATGCCATGACACAGAATGTTCCATACTTGTTTAAGTTTCGGAATCTTTTTACATGGATCCAGAACTAATTGGGTGTAACTACCTAAACTGCACTCCTTTCAAGGAGTATCTGGGCCTTCCAACTATTTTTAAACACTAAAACTGGTTTTGATAAACTTCCTTAAGTCCTCACCACCTTGGGAAGTACAAGCCAGGGAGGGAATCAGTGAAAGACCGTAGGAAGGTGTTCTTGGAAGTCATGGTATTTATAGATTTTGTTAAATGAGTATTTGGAAGAGTGAGGCTTGGGACTTGGTAGCATGTTTTAATACTACCAACAAGACTGGGCAGGACAAATCTTTATTTAGATAGAAGATAATTGATATCCTAGAAAAGAGTGCCTAAAATGGTTTTAGTGGTACCAACATGTGTATAGAATCAGGTAATGATGCCTTAAGTGACAATTTCCCATGTAGAATTTTTTTTAAAAAAGGAAGATGTTAGGAACCATCCTGCCTGGTTTCAGGAGCTGTAAACCCCCATGGCTAAGGCTGAGTGAGTAACCTTCAGACCATAAGCCACTAAGGAGACAAAGCTTATCTCCTTGGCAGAAGCACCACTTCTGCTCCTTTTTCTATAACTGGCCCCCAATGCTTGATCAGTTAGCCCATGATGGGTAAGATTCCCCTAGAGGGGAACAACCTATGACACGGACGATCACATGGAGGCCCCAGGGAAGGACTTGGGGGCTATGGAGAAAGGGGGTGTTGGACCTTCGCTCCTCAGCTTTGACAAAGCCTGAGTCCTCATTCTGCCTGCGAGTAGTCTCTTAATTTCTTGGCTATCTTGCCTCCTCTGCCTGACTTAATCCTGAAACTATGACAGAGGGCTGTGCGGCCCTGTGCTGGAGAGGGCTGGCTCCCCTGGTGATCAGGCCCGAGAAAGAATATATAAAATCCTATGAAATCTGCTTTGCTAAGAATGCTGTTAATTAAATGATAAAGGCCCAAGCAGGAAATGAGTTTGTTTCCCAAAGTTTTATAGCTTCTTAGCTAACAGACCCTGACTCAGAATAAGCCCTCGTAGTTCTTTGTGTGCTATTGTTTGATCCTTACTGCCTGACAATGATTAATGAACTTGACCTGTATTCCTGTGCAAATTGATTCCAATAAAAATCTGTGAAGGGAAGGATTGGCACACTCTCCCCTAGAGAGAGTGGCCAGGATGCTCCGAGGCACCCTCCCCTTGAGAGGGTAGCTGTGCCGTCCCCTTTCCTCCACAGGACTCACTAGTCTGTGTGAATGTATCTCATGTCTCATGCATAACGCCGTGGACACTGCGGGCCAGTATCTGTGTCAGGAAAAGGCAGGGGAAACCCTTTGTAAATAAATATATGTGTTGGCTGCCTGGGATTGTAGCTGCACACACACAAAAATAACCCCCCCTAAATACATAGGATTTTGCTTGTTTTTCCTACCTATGAAAGATACACAGCTCTTGTTTAGGTGAAGTTCATTAGTCTGCTATATTTGGTCACTGGTTTGTTATTTTATTTCTGGTCCTTTTACCTCAGTTGCTCTTCTCGTCAAAACAAAAAAAATTATGTTTATTAAACTTTTACTTCACTGCTACATTTGCCTTATATTTTGGAATTTTGGATTTTTCTTTCTTGATAGCAAACAGATTTTGCCATCAGCTACATGATATGGTGGGCATTCCCTAAACTTAAATTAGGTTGTTGTTTTGCTTTTAGCTTGGATCTGAAAAGAAACCTAATTTAATAGTTTGGGAAGAAGAGTGAGGGGGCACATCTATGGAATTTTGACTTAAGGAAGTTGAAAGGCCTGCATTCCCTATGTGGTAGGCAGTTGACACGAGCAGAGCAAGAAAGACTGGGTAGAGAAGGTCACGAGGGTGGAAAGCCATAGGCGCGTTGCAAAGGGGAAAACTGGGAAAACGAAGGACCTCATTCCCAGGATAACTGTCCTCCCCTAGTGGGTGCTGGGGTACAAGTCATTCAGGTTAGACCCCAGACACTCTTAGAGGGGGAACAAACAAGGGTGATGAAGAATAGGCCTTGTGCATTAAGCCCCCAGAACAATGAGGTTCTGACAGGCATCAGATACATCCAGGCCTCAGTTGTGTTTAAGCTCTAGGCTCAAAAAAGCAGCAAAACCAGAGAAGTGGTGTCACAGCTGCCTCAGGACTAGCTGCATTGACTGATGACCCCCTGGCCTGGTGCCAGCCAATCAGTGGAGAACACAACCATGACAAGACAATCTGGAAAACATCAATATTTTATTGGGATCCTCCCTTGAGACCTCCCCTAAAATCTCCACCCTTGAAAGCCTTTAGGACAGAGGACCCAGTGTACTCAGGGAGAGCATGCCCATACTCCCCCCCTTCCCTTCTTCCTCCCTGTAAGTGTGTAACCTTTACCTCTCTCCCTCCTAACCTCCAAGGGCCTTTTTTTTTCCCCTCTGCAACTTGTTTCCTGAGAGCCCATTTCTTCTATAGCTCACTTCTTTACCTTTGTGACTTTCTAAATAAACTTTCTCCTATAGTTTGAGTCTTAGCTCTGAATCCATTTTTAGTTAGAACTTAAGTACCAAGGTTGCTCAACTGGGGTCCAGTCTAACTCGACTGGTCTAACACCTGGTTCCATTTTCATTTTCACTGCCCCCAACATCTATAACTTCTAAGAAGCTGTACAGATCTTTCAGCTGGCTCACCACCTTAGGTTCCCCCTCTCCAAAATCATCCCCTGACTCTCCCAAGTCAAGTGTTAGCTCCTTATCTGCCTAGATTTAGGAGCAGACTTGTTCTCAGGCCTAATTGAGATCAGTGTAGTTGGTATTTGAGCATTAACCATGTTATAATTATGCAATATGCATGTATCCCGATACAGTTTTATGTAGGGGAAAGAGCACTGGGCTTCGTAAAATCTTCAGACCAGGCTTCAAATTCTGACCCTTGCCATTTATTTACTCTATAATCTTTGAAATGTTTATGGGCTATTGGATTGTTTCCAGTTTGTGGCTATTATAATAATCCTGCTATGAGCATTCATGTACAAGTCTTCATGGATGTATACATTCTTTCTCTTGGGTATATATCTAGGAGTGCAATGGCTATTTATCTTTTTAAGAAACTGCAAGACTGTTTTTCCAAATGGTTAAACCATTTTACACTCCCATCAGCAGTGTATAAGAGGTCCAGGTGCCCTACACCATCATCAGCACTTGGTATGGGCAGTATTCATTTTAGCCATTTTATTAAGAGTGTGATTTTTTTTCCTGTAGTTTGAATTTGCATTTATTTAATGATTAATACTGCTCATCTTTTCATGTGCTTGTTTACCATCTGTATATCTTATTTGGTGAAGTGTTTAAAACTTTTGGCCATTTTTTATTGGGTGGTTTTCCTGTTAAGTTTTGAGGGTTCCTTATATATTCCATATACAAGTCTATTCTCAGATATGTGATTTGCAAATATTTTCCAGCCTGTGACTTGTCTTTGTATCGTCTTTACAGTGTATTTCAAAGTGCAGAAGTTCTGAATTTGATGTTGTACTTAATTATTTTTCACAGATACCCTTTATCAGATTGAGAAAGTTCCCTGAATTAACTGAGAACTACCTTGAACTTTGGAATGGATGTTGGATTTTATCAATGCTTTATCTATGATGTTTTTGTGTTCTGGTTTTTTAATAGGATGAATTACATTGATTTTTAAAAGTAAATATTTTTACTTCTTTTAGTGGGAAATTTCAGATATACACAAAAGCTAATAAGCAATATATGCCCACCAGTTAACTTCATCTTTCATCTTTCCTTTTCTAACATCTGAACTTATGGGGGTGCATGGAGGGTGTAGCTGTAGTACTTTAAAGATGTCCCAGGTATCATTTTGGTTTAACTACAAATATTTCACAGCGATGTCCTTTAAGTGTGAAGTTACAGTCTCTAAATAGAAGGACATCTAAGGTTATGGTAAGGTATGGTAACTTATGAAATTTTAAATGATTAAATTCTGGACGTCCGGCCAAGACGGAGGTGTAGGTGGGTACACTTTGCCTCCTTGCACAACCAAAAGAGGGACAATGACAAATTTAAATACAGAAATAACCAGAACTGCCAGAAAATCGAACTGTATGGAAGTCTGACAACCAGGGAGTTAAAGAAGAAACATCCATGTAGACCAGTTGGAGGGGCGGAGATGGGCAACCAGTGCTGAGAGGACTCTCGGCAAGGTGGCGGCTGGTGGAGCAGGTGGTTCCACATTCGTGTGCAGATAAACTGGGAGGAACAACTAGGGAATGAGACAGACCACGTAACCCAGGATTCTAGCATGGGGAAATAAAGCATCAAACCTCTGATTGAAAAAACCTGTGAGGGTTGCAGTGGTGGGGGGAACTCCCAGCCTCACAAGAGGGTTAATTGGAGAGGATCACAGGGTTCTAGAACATACACAAACCCACCCATCTGGGAATCAGCACCAGAAGGACCCAATTTGCATGTGGGTAGTGGAGGAAGTGACTGGAAGCTAGCCGAGAGCTGACCAAGCAGCATTGTTCCCCCTTTAGGTGCCTCCCCCCAAATACAGGTCACAAGGCAGCAACGTGGTTTGACCCACCCTGGTGAGTACCTAAGGCTCCACCCCTTACAAAGTAACAGGCACACTGAGACAAAAAAGATGGCCCAAACGAAAGAACAGATCAAAGCTCCAGAAAAAATACAGCTAAGCAACAAAGAGATAGCCAACTTATCAGATGCAGAGTTCAAAACACAGGTAATCAGGATGCTCTCAGAAATGGTTGAGTGTGGTCACAAAATAGAGGAAGAAGTAAAGGCTATGGAACATGAAATAAAGGAAAATGTACAGGGAGCCAACACTGACAGAGGAAACTGGGACTCAAATCAACTGTTTGGATGAGGAGGAAGAAATAAGTATTCAATCAGAACATAAAGAAGAAACTAGAATTTAAAAAAAAAATGAGGAGAGGCTTAGGAACCTCTGGGACAACTTTAAACTTCCAACATCTGAACATAGGGCTGCCAGAAGGAAGAGAGGAACAGCAAGAAATTGAAAACTTATTTGAAAAAATAATGAAGGAGAACTTCCTTAATCTGGTAAAGGAAATAGACTTCCAGGAAGTCCAGGAAGCTTAGATAGCCCCAAGGAAGTTTGACTCAAGGAAGCACACACCAAGGCATATCATATTACATACATTACCTAAATTGAAAGATAGGCAGAGAATCTTAAAAGCAGCAAGAGAAACGGAGACCATTACCTACAAAGGAGTCCCCATCAGACTGTCAGCTGATTTCTCAAAACAAATCTTGGAGGCAGGAAGGGGCTGGAAAGTATTCCAAGCCATGAAAGGCAAGGACCTACATCCAAGATTGCTCTATCCAGCAAAGCTATCATTTAGAATGGAAGGACAGAGAAAGTGCTTCCAGATGAGGTCAAGTTAAAGGAGTTTATCATCACCAAGCCCTTATTCTATGAAGTGTTAAAGGGACTTAATCTAAGAAAAAGAAGTTAAAAAATTTGAACAGTAAAAATGTCAACAAACACAACTATCAACAACTAAATCTAAAAAACAAAAGCTAGGTAAACAACTAGAACAAGAACAATCAGAAATGGAGATCACATGGAGGGTTATCATTGGGAAGGGGTTTGGGGAGAATGGAGAGAAAGGTACAGGGAATAAGAAGCATAAATGGTAGATACAAAATAGACAGAGGGAGGTTAAGAATTGTATAGGAAATGGAGAAGCCAAAGAACTTAAATGTATGACCCACGGACACGAACTAAGGTGGGGGAATGCCAGTGGGGGGGGGGCAGTGCAGGGTGGAGGGAAATAACAGGGAGAAAGAAATGAGACAACTGTGACAGCATAATCAATAACATATGTTTAAAAATGATTAAATTCTTTTTTTTTTTAAAGACTTATTTTTGGAGAGAGGGGAAGGGAGTGAGAAAGAGAGGGAGAGAAACATCAATGTTTGGTTGCCTCTTACATTCCCCCTACTGGGGATCTAGCCTACAACCCAGGCATGTGCCCTGACTGAGAATGGAACCTGCCACTCTTTGGTTTGCAGGCTAGCGCTCAGTACACTGAACCACACCAGCCAGGGCTAAATTCGTTAGATGTTTGCCTTGCTGGTTCTATTGTAATAAAGTACATCTTTTTGATTAATAAACCCACTTTCATTTTAATCATATTGATTACCAGATTAAGAGAAATAACATCTTGCTTATTTTTATCTTGCTTAAAGTACATTTCACCCATTTGAGTGAGCTTTACTGATAACAAAGGAATATTGGTAAACAAAAGCTTAATTTTATATTTTAATTGGTTTGTTACATCATCTATAGCAGGGGTGTAAGATTCATTTTCACCAAGGGCCACATCAGCCTCGCAGTTGCTTTTAGAGGGCTAAATGTAATTTCAACTGCTTAACAGTTAAGGAGTAGTTACCTTTACGCAGTCCTAAAATTATTTCGGCCCTTTGAAGTCAACTGCGAGACTGATGTGGCCCCTGGTCAGAATGAGTTTGATACCTCTGATCTATAGGATCACATAAACTTAAAGTTTGAGTTGTTCTATACTTCTGATGAGCCAGTTATCTCAGAATTAGTGAAGTCAAGAGCTAGAGGACAGATTATATATTCATCTTCTCATTTTAAGCATGAGGAAGTTTAGGCCCAAGGTGTCACGAATATAAAGGTGGAATGGTGGTAGAGGCTAGAGTACAACTCAGACCTTGTAGGTTTTAATATTCTTTTCCTAGGTATCATCTAACATAGCTTTTTAATTTGTTGCAAAAGGAAGATGGGAGAAATTTCTAGATTTAAAATTCTTTTAATTATCATAGTGTATATTAGACATTGTGCTGTAACATTATTTCTAATATTCCCCTGAGGTATATAGTCCCACAAATTTATAAAAATGGTACTTGATGAGGCTTATTTACTGATTAATTTGGTTGGTTACCTAACTTGAAGGTGGTAGGTTAAATTAAACCTGACATAATATTTATTATTTTATTTACTGATTACTTGTTATTGTGCTCTCACTGCCTTCCAATTTTGGCCTCCCTAGATTTATAACTTAGGTCATTTAACCTCCTAAACTTGCCGGGGATAGAAAGGTAATAGCATGCTGTTTAATGATTTCGTAGCTAAAATACTTTCTGTCCTCTGTAGGGCCCTGTCTGTTATGATGATGTTAGAAGCTGAATACAAAGTCTATCCAGAATGCATCCAGCCATGTAATAAAAATAGAGACATTTATTGAAGAATATGGAAGATACAAGAAACATTGTGCATAGGCCCTGGCTAGTGTGGCTCAGTGGATTGAGCACCCACCTATGAATCAAAGGGTCGCTGATTCAGTTCTTAGTCAGGGCACATGCCTGAGTTGTGGGCCAGGTCCCCAATAGCAGGTGTGCGAGAGGCAACCACATACTGATGTTTCTCTCCCTCTCTTCCTCCCTTCTCCTCTCTTTAAAAATAAGTAAAGTCTCTTTTATTTTTAAATATATTTTATTGATTATGCTATTACAGTTGTCCCTTTAACCCCTTTGTTCTCTTCCACCCTACACACCCTCTCCCACCCACATTCCCCCCTCTTTAGTTCATGTCCATGTGTCATAAGTTCTATAGCTTCTACATTTCCCATACTATTCTTGCCCTTCCCCTATTTTCTACCTACCATCTATGCTACTTATTCTCTGTACCTTTTCCCCCTGCTCCTCCTCCTCCCCTGTTGATAACCCTTCATGTGATCCCCATTTCTGTGGTTCTCTTCTCGTTCTAGTTTGCTTAGTTTGCTTTTGTTTTTGTTTTCATTTTAGGTGTGGTTGTTAATAATTGAGTTTGCTGTCATTTTACTATACATGTTTTTTATCTTCTTTTTCTTAGATAAGTCCCTTTAACATTTCATAGAATAAGGGCTTGGTGATGATGAACTCCTTTAACTTGACCTTATCTGAAAAGCACTTTATCTGCCCTTCCATTCTAAATGAAAGCTTTGCTGGATAGAGCAATCTTGGATGTAGGTCCTTGCCTTTCATGACTTGGAATACTTCTTTCCAGCCCCCTCTTGCCTGTAAGGTCTCTTTTGAGAAATCAGCTGACAGTTTGATGGGAACTCCTTTGTAGGCAACTGTCTCCTTATCTCTTGCTGCTTCTAGGATTCTCTCCTTCATTTTTACCTTGGCTAATGTAATTAGGATGTGCCTTGGTGTGTTCCTCCTTGGGTCCAACTTCTTTGGGACTCTCTGAGCTTCCTGGACTTCCTGGAAGTCTATTTCCTTTGCCAGATTGGGGAAATTCTCATTTAGTGTGTGTTCAAATAACTTTTCCACTTGCTGCTCTTCCTCTTCCCCTTCTGGTACCCCTCTAATTCAGGCATATTGGAACGTTTAGAGATGTCCTGGAGGTTCCTAAGCCTCTCATTTTTTTGAATTCTTATTTCTTCATTCTTTTCTGTTTAGTTGTTTCTTTCTTTCTTCTGGTCCACTGCATTGATTGGAGTCCCAGTTTCCTTCCCATCACTGTTGGTTCCCTGTGCATTTTTCTTCATTTCACTTAGCATAGCCTTCATTTTTTCATCTAATTTGTGACCATATACAACCAGTTCTCTCAGCATCCTGATTACCAGTGCTTTGAACTGTACATCTGATAGGTTGGCTATCTACTTGGTCACTTAGTTGTATTTGCTGTGGAGTTTTGATCTGTTCTTCTGTTTGGGCCTTTTTTTTTTTTTGTCATAACAGGTGACGCCCCTGTTATGTATGAGGGGCGGAGCCTTCTGTGTTCACCAGGGCGGGGCAACCCAGTCACTGGGTTGTGACGCTCTATGTGGGGACGGGGTCCAAGAGGGAAAAATGGCGCTTGCTCCACTCTCCACCAGACTTCAGTCCCTTCTGCCGCTTCCCCCAGGCAAACTGGGCCTTTCTGGGGCTAATTCCTTTGTGGGTGGGCTTGTGCACATTCTAGGACCCTGTGGGTCTCTCCAATGAACTCGTCTGTGAGCCTGGGAGTCTCTCCCTGTGCCTCAACCCTCACAGGTGTTTTCAATCAGTGCCCCAAGGCTCTATTTCCCGGTCCTGGGACCCTGGTTTGCATGTAGTGCCTTGCTTCACAGTCGCTGCCTTGCTGGGTCTGCCTGTTCCCACCCTGAGCCCAGGGTCTGCCAGCCACTGCCTGTGTGCCCAGGGTCCGCCCGCTGTGGTCTTGCACGCCTGGGATGCCTTATGTGCCCAGTCCCACCACTCTTTGTGCTGGGACCCCTCTCCGCCAGGTTGCCCAACTCCACCCCTCCTACTAGTCTGGATGAACGTGTCTATTTTAACTCCTTGGTTGTCCGACTTCCATGCAGTTCAGTTTTCTGTCAGTTTTGGTGGTTCTGTTTCTAAATTGTTCTTGTCCCTATCTTGGTTGTGCGAGGAGGCACAGTGTGTCTACTTACACCTCCATCTTGTCTGGCAGTCCCCAAATAAAGTCTTTTAAAAACAATGGAAAAAAAAAAGGGACATTGTACATAGGACAGTGATACCTCAGTTCTCTTCAAAGTAGGCACCTTGGGACCTCACACAGTTCTCCCAATCATCATCAGCTGCTCCGTCATACTTCCTGAATGTCATTAATGATCTGAAGTCTCTTTCCTTTCAAAGGCGATTTTAATTTTGGGAAAAGCCAGAAGTCGGGGACCAAATCCGGGCTGTAGGGGGACTGAGTCACTTGGGTGATTTGATATTTTGCCAAAAACCTGTACATGAGTGGGTGCCTTGTTGCGATGAAGCTGCCAATCACTAGTTGCCCAAAGCTGCAGTCTTCTGAATCATCCAAATAGTTTCTGCAGAGGAATGTTTTGAGTTTAATGTAAAACCTGATGCAGATTCATTGTCCTACTTGCTCAGTCACTTTGAATGTGACAGTCACACAGTACAGATGCTCATTCATTGGTGTCATCTGCCCCCACTGACTAGTACAGTGAAGTTGTCATTGTTCATGCATGTGCAATCCAGTCCACTTTTCTTGGCTGCCAGGTTACATCAATATCATGCAAACTGTTCTTGCCATATTAATAGTGGCTGGACTTTTTCCAGACAGACCTTGTATACTCTTTTCTTTCAGATTATTCTTGCCTCAACTTAATTGTGAGATTAAACACGCTATAGGACAAGTTTATACTTATTAGTAAATGATTATTTGTAGGGATTTAATAAACACAATATATTTGAAGGAAAGATTTCTGAAAACATTGTTACAAAGTACAAATTGAAAGTTCACATACCTGTTTGCTTGAGGCTATAAGGTCCTTCAAATTTATTTTTCTCTTTGTATTAATTTTTGTCCCCAAGCAATGATTTAATTGCATTTCTGCTATATCACTAGTTCAAGGGTTCAAAAATTTCTGTAAAGGGTTGAAAAATTTCTGTAAAAATTTCTGTAAATTTACAATAGGTTTTGTGGGTCACATCCTCTCTGTTGCACCTACTCAGATCTGCCATTTGTAGGGTGAATGCAGTGATAGACAATACATAAATGAATGAGTACAGTTGTCTTGCAATAAAACTTTGTTTACAAAAACAGATTTGGGCCAGTTTAACCTGCTGGCCATAGTTTACTGACTCCTCACTATAGTGTAAGTTCAAGGTCTAATAACATTTTTATTCTTTACCCATTGCACAGTGCCCAGCAAACAGCAAGCCTTTACTATATACTTTTGCTGAGATGAATCTTGATTTTTCTGGCCACACTAAATAAGGCCATAAACCTAATTTACAGTCAAATAATGGAATAACTTATTTTAAATTAGACTTTGAAAACTTCCAGAACTACACAAAACATTCAGCCATTGTTGGCATTTTGCCAGTTTGCTCTATTTTTCCCTCAGTTATACACACACACACACACACAAAATGTAATGTATACATTATTCTGAATCTGAACTTCTTCACTGCACCTTCTGAGAATAAGTGGTAGAGATCATGATCTTTTAGTCCGTGTCTCCTAAAAGCAAGGTCATACTCTCACAGTCACTAATTTAATGTAGAAAAGGTAACATCGGTACCATTGAACTATGTAATGTATAGTTTATCTTCAGTATTTGACTGTTTGTCCAGTAATACTCTTTATAGGAGCTGTTTTTCTAACTCAAGACTTTGGCACTGCATTTAGTTGTCATGTCTTTAATTTGGAACAGTTCTCAGCCTTTATCTTTCACGATACTGATATTTTGAAGAGTCAGTTTGGTTTTGTCTGTTTCCTCATGTTTTGATTCAGATTATGCTTTTTTTTTTTTTTTGGACAGGAATACTGCATAAGTAATACTGTGATACTATCAGTGCTGCTTCAAGATGCACCTGATGTCGGTTGTCTGTTATTGGTGGTGGTAATTTTAACTGCTTTGTGAAGGTGATGTCTTCCAGATTTTTATACTTCAAAATTCTGTTCATTTCCTTTTGTAATTAGTAAGGGGAATAAATAATTTGACACTGGGGAATAGCCCATTCCCAAAATAAACTTCTGTCCAGCAGTGTTAGAATGTGTTGTTGTTGGTTCTTACCTGGTTGGCATTCTGCTTTATAGAAGATGTTGTCCTCTCTATTCATATTTTGCTAAAATATTATTTTAGTGTCTCAAGTCTTTATAAAATGATTAAATCTCTATGGTGTATCAGTGTATCTCACTGTCTTTCATTTTCTAAGATGTACAGACTTGGGAAACAAAATAAAATGTGGCAAGTTTAATATGGCCTGAGCAGTATCAAGGGAAAAATTGAAGGGAAGATCAGATTATCAGCATTTTTCTGCTGTAGAGGATATTTATTATTAGAGGCTTGGTGTGGAATAGAAGGTTGTTTTGATCACACTTGGTAAAAAGTTAGGTTGTATAAATAAATCAGTTTTCTTTGGTGTGGTACTTCTTAAAGTTATTAACATGCTAATGTTGTGAATACCTTGGAGGAGAATAAAGCACAGTTAAAACGCCCTTATCCCTGAAGCATCTCTAGGGACTCCCTTTTCATTAACAGATATTAATGAATTTGCATTCTTCAAGAGAAGCCTTAAACTGGTTTTTAGGTAATAAAAAAGATTAGCAAGACAGTCTTTGTCTTCAAAGAAATTTATCCCTTTTAAGGGGAGGGAAGTAGAAGAGAATGAAAAAAAGAAAAAATAACTCAAACACTGTAATTATTGACAGAGTATAAGCAAGGGACTACAGGGGTATCTTAATTAGAAAGAATAGAAAATGCTTCCTTGATGGTTTTGTAAATAGGTAAATTTAAACTGAGATGATGATAAAAGGGGCAGAAATGGGACAGATGAACTCACTTAATACAACAGAGTAGTAGGGCACATGGCAGAGAATGGGTCCCAGCATGGGCTACATGCAGTGGAGGAGAATAAATTGGGGATAGATCATGGAGACTTTTGAGTTACAGCCTTAGAAAGTTGCACTCTAATTCATATTGCCTGGAGGTGTCGGGGTGGGGGTCGAGGGAGAGAGAGGAGGAAGGGCAGGGAATGTATTGCAGAGACTAGTACTTAATGAAGGTAGAAATACTTCTGATATGTAAACTGGATTGAATGAGGAGAGACTGGAGTAGGTTGATTGAGGCAGTTGTAACAGTCTAGGGCAGTGGTCTTCACACTTAATTCCTATATACCTCCTAAAATAATTTTGAAAACTGTCTGATGCATTTTAACATTAAAGTTACTTTAGAGAAATGATACTGTTGTATCACTTTAAAAAATAGACTCTAAATACCATAGCACTTTATACCCATTATCATCCAATTAAAAAAATTCAATAATATACTCTTTAAATTGGGAATTTTATATAGTTCTTTTTTTCTTGATCTCTTTTCATTTTCTGTAAGAATTTTACAATATATCTTTATGCTTAAAAGTTTTAACTATTACCTTATGACATTTCTTTGTACCAAAAACATGTATATAAAGAGAAATTGAAAGTTTTAATTTTCTGTGGCCACAAAACATCATTTTGGTTTCTGTTATTAATATTCAGTTGATCGATCAGAATATATTACAAATGATAAACACTTTGTAAACAAAAATTTTATTGAATAATGCGGCTAAAAAATAACAGGGCTAAAAAAAGTTAATACTTCTTCTACCTTCTAAGTTATTCTAGCTGTGCTAATCAAATTAACAGAGACAGGAGAAAATAGCATAAGCATGAAAATTTCAAAGACAATAAGGAAAGATTGGTATAAATGACATTTCTGGAAAAAGGAGTAAGGGTGGGGCAGGGTGTTAGAAGTGAGAACGGGCAATTTACTAGTGCTTGAAGAAGAACCAGCCAGACTGAACTGGAAAATTCTTGCTGGACAGCTCTGAAACCGTGCGACTTGGGGATTGTGTGTGTGGGGGCGGGGGGGGGGGTGGTATTTAGCTCACAGGCCCCAGCTTAAAGCCCTCTTATTTTACCATACTTACCTCAAATTAGGCTAAGGTGAACTTCCTAAATCTTCTTGAAGCTCTTTTTTTTTCTGAATCTCTTGGGTAGGAAAGGGGGAAGTGTCAGAGGTTCTTTCTGCTTCTTGTTTTTCTTAATAAACAGCTTAAAATCAGTATCCACAAAAGAGAAAACCTTAGTTCCCTTCAAGAAGCATTAATTAATGAAATGGATAGGGCTTTAACAAATAATTAAGTATTTGTGGATGACTGTAATTTATTGCTAGAATGAGGCAACATTTAGCATCAATTCCTTTTTTTATCTTAAGGTCTATAAGCACTGAGAGATTCTCTTGACATAAATAAGTTGATTGAGTATTGTTAGCAATGCCACTTATTTCCTTGAATTTCCTCCAACTTATGTACCCAAAATTTTCAGTCTTTTGAAAGCAACAGATTGAAAATACCTCAACTTGTAAAAATATTTAGCTTTAGAGAGCTGATTTCTCCAAGGCCCCCTTTTGTTTGGCAATACATGCTTTTTTGTCTTGTTGCTTTTCATCAGTGTATCCCTTTGTGTCAAGTGCATCACAGGTAGCCTTGAGATACTGTTCTTTGTCTGATGGGAGGCAGAAGTTGTGATCCAAATCCCCAGGCACATTTTTGGGGTGGACAACTGGAATATCCCTTAAAGTTAGACATAGGATTTATTTTCAGGAAAATCTTTGTCTACCTCAGGGGGTTTGAATACCCCAATTTGCTCTAAGCAAAAGATATCAGAGCCTCTGAATTAGGATGTTGGGAAATGAGAGGTGAGAACACAGAATACTTATAAAAGTAGAATTTATAGTTCTTAGCATCTAGTTAGATATGGGGACAAGAAAGGTATGGTAAAGTAACAAAACTTCATGTTTGAGAATTCAGGGTTAGTGAGGAGAAAGATGGTAATTGAAAAGTCATGAGGAAGAGATCATTTTTATAAGATCAGTTTAAGATTCTGTGAAGTATCTGAAACTGTGGATCTGGTGATCAGAGCAGAAGATCTTTGGGGGGGCCATCTGCATATCATAAATTATTATTGAAGCTGCAGATTATCAAGGAGAAGGAGGGGTGTACGTGTGATGCATGTATATGAGGACAAAAGTAGAGGGAAAGATAGCTTCATTCACTCTGTGCTATCTATTTTATATAAAAGGGTCAGAAAGAAGTAAGAATAGTCTGGAAAGGTAGAAAAATACTCAGGATTGTGTCAGAGAACACAAGAAAAGAGAATTTGAGAGGACACTGTTGGGGTAGGGAGAGTTGGTTTTGTCACATGTAAAGAGGTTGAGACAGTAGGTCTAAGCAGGGCCCCTCGATTTTGGCATATTATTGCTAATCTTTGAGAAGAGATTCCCAAGAGTGAAAAATAGGACAGATTATATTTGTGTTGATGGAGAGGTGAAAGGCTATGAGACGAACTATATATACCTTTGAGAAGTTTACTGAAAAAGTCATTTTAGAGAAAAGCAGCTGAAGTTCCAGATTCATTGTGTCAGGAAGACACCCATGTAGTCAGAATTGCCCTTAATCACTTTTATCAACATGTTGTTCATAAGTATGATCTTCATGGTTTTACATACAAGTGTAACAGTCAGATTTTTCTTCCACCATTGTAACTGTCATTTATTGTTTTTGTAGTTTATTCCTAGATGAGGTGGTTGGTGTTAGGCCATGTTGTTGGAAAATATAGGTAGTAAGATGCTCTATTTTGAGAAGCATGCAAGAACAGCTGTGGCACCTTTTAGTCTCCTCCCTAATGCCCGTAAGCATATGTGTATGGTCATGCAGTAGAATGGTGATCAGGTACACCACTAAACTATTCTCTTCCTTGCTTTCATTTCCCTTGTTGCTGGCACTTTTTCCCCTATAGAGCACATCAAAAGCATGTGTGATAGTAAGGAAGGACTGGAGGCTGATGATTTGAATTAGAATAGGGATTTGAAACATATTCTGAGAGAATTGAAAGATTTAACAATAGTAGATTTAAATTTATTACTGAGTCAGCATGAAGTTAGCATGAACTTATAGTATATGAAGCATTGTTAAGAAAAGAGGCTTACTTCACAGTATTGATGCAGGTAGAACTAGAACCATCTCCACTGAGTTAGAATGGTGTACTCTTGAGACTAGGTTTCTCTGTACCTTCCCTCCTCTGTTCTCTGACAACTAAGGGTGGGATAATTAGAAGGAGAGTGAAATGTGGCCTCAGAATGCTGTGTAAAGACAGAGACTAAAACCATCATGATCTTTGCTTTTTCTTACTTTTCAAAAAGAAATGATGGTTTTAATTAATAATTGATACTTTTAATTGGATTTTATTACCTCATAGTTGAATAAGTCTATACACTTCGTGGAATTGTCTGTTGCTTAAAGGAGGTAATTGTGGAATTTAACTAAGTTATTTCTTAGAATCTCAAATGCTATTTCTAACTACTGGGTGGTAATGTGATTTCTCTAGCCAGGCAAGAGGATTTTACAAAATATAATAACATTACTATTTAAAATGAGAAGGCTACATTAATTTTGCTTGGTCACATTCCCCTACTGCTCCTGCTTCAAGTCTGTGTGAACACTATTCCCCACCTGTACTAAATTACTTGTAAGTTTGCTAAATATAACATGGTTTTTTGGATTTCTTTGCTTATAATACCCTCTTCTTGCCATCTGTCCTACTTGGCATACTCCTGTATTTTTCAAGAATTGGCACAGTGAGATTAACAATAACTAGCAATAAAATAGAAAAATTATAACCATATACTCTAATAAAAGCTGTGAATGTAGGGGTCTCATTTTTTTTTCTCAGAACATCTTACTGTACTGTACTCATCCTTGTGGTGATGTGAGATGTTACAAGGCCTGCGTGCTGAAATGAAGTGAGGTGAATTGTGGGGTAGTGTTAGGCTACTATTGCCTTGATGCTAAGGAATAGATAGATTGGACAAAGGGATAACTCATTTTCCAGGCAGGCGGGAAGGAGCAGGACGGTAAGAGATATCCTGCTCATTTTAATTTTTAAAATTCAAAAATTAAATTTTTAATTTAATTAAATTTAATTAAATTTTTAATTTTTAAAATTCAATTTTATTTATTCTTTGCCTTAAGAAAGAAATTTGTTATACTTACCCAAGGACGTTTTTTCATTGTTTTTAGAGAGAGAAGATGGGGGAAAGAGAGAGAAACATCGATGTAGGAGAGAAACATTGATCAGTTGCCTCCCGTATGCGCCCAGACCGGGGATTGTTCACACCCGGACTGGGGAACAAACCTGAGACCTTAGGTACGTGCCCTGACTGGGAATTGAACCTGCAACCCTTCGGTTATGGGACGATGCTCCAACTAACTGAGCCACACCAGCCAGGGCTATTGCCTTTCTAGCTATCCTTTCTTGCATGTTTTAGAGATTACTCCTAAGGATTGTAATTTGCATCTTTAATTTATTGTAATCTATTTAAAGTTAATGTAAACTTTGCATAGCTATAGAATTTTTATAATAGTATATAGCTACATTTACTCCCTCTATGCCATCTATTTTATATGAGGATATTATTGACTATACCATCACTTATGTTATATGCTGTAGAATTTTTTTATTAGTGGTGATAATTTTTTATTGATTATATTTTGTTTTTGTCTTCGTAATCTGTGGCAGGAATTTGTAGGGTGTGACTGGGTAAGACTTAAGTGTACAGTATTTTTGTAGCCTCCACAAAGATGAAAGTAGAGCCTTATTAGTCTAATCAAGAATTGTTGAGGAAATATTGAATTTGGAGAGGATGACTGAGGCCAGAGTGATTCCACAGGTACTGACAGATGGCATAGTGATACTGGGAAGTAGAAATGAACCTTTGTTGCTAGTGCCTCTGCCAGAATGTAATACTTCCTTTTGTATAGAAATAATTGTCAGCCGTGATTGATAGTGGTGACAAAAGTTGAGTCAAAATACGATTTTGTTACCCTCTAGGAGTATGTTTCTCAAATATGATTATTCAACAATCTTGCATTTGATTGTTGAAGCTATAGATTATCAAGCAGGGGAAAGATGTGTGTATGATGCATGTATGAGGTGAGGGTATTTTTAAAAAATGAATGCTCCTGAGCCTCACTCCAAGTGTGTGTGTATATATATATATATATAAGTGTCTACATATGAGATCTGGGAACCTGCATTTTACAGGTAAGTGCTCCAAGCTAGTCTTAAACTCAGTTATGTTTGGCAGTCACTGCTCTAGGAGTCTTCCCCACAGCCACTTAATTTCCATAGATCAGAATTAATATTATTAATGTTTCTCTTTAAGATTAACAATTGTGAGTCAAGACTGAAATAGTTTGGTCATAGACATAGAATTCTAGAGCCTGTATAAGGTACCTTTGAAGTCATGCCAGGTCTACAGTCTTAAGTTGCAGAGGAGAAAACTGAGGCCAAATGAGAGTGATTTTCATAACTGGTTCATAATTAAGGTACTTGGCGATGAATTGCAGATCAGAATAACCTGTATAAAATTTATCTGTAGTATGTTTAAGTAATTATTTCATGTTAGGTGTTATTTTTAATCCAATTTGACACTCTGCTATTTAATTGGGCTATTTGGACCCTTTGCATGGAAAGGGATTCTTAGTGTGTTTGGGTTTAAATCACTCATCTTATTATTTTTGTTCTGTTGGTTCCTTCATCCTCTTTTTCTGCTTTATTTTGGATTGAGTATTTTTTTAATGACTTTATTTTATGGCTCTTATTGGCTTACTAGCTCTATGTCTTGGGTTGGTTTTTTGATGTTTAATGGTTGCTACAGAGTTTATAATTAGTATATACTATCTTTAACTTATTATAGTCTACCTTCAAGTAATATGTATCTTTTCACATACAGTGTAAGAACCTCAGGACAGTATACTTTGCTTTTTTCCTGCCTTTGTGCTAGTATAATCATACATTTTACTTCTGCATATGTTGTCTCTTGGTACATTTTTTTATCTTTTTATTTTATAGTACATTTTTTTCTTTAAACAAGAAGGCTTTTATATTTATCCAATATTTACCATTTCTGATATCCTTCATTTCTTTGTTGTAAATCCAGATTTCTGCCTGGTATAATTTTCTTTTTGCTTGGACTGCCTTTAATCTTACAGTGCAGGTCTGCTGGTGATATCTGTCAGCATTTATATGTATGAAAAAGTCTTTATTTCACCTTTGTATTTGAAAGATATGAATTTCAAATATATTTGAAAGATTTGTACTTACAGAGTATAGAATTGGAGGTTGACATTTTTTTTTCCTTCAGTCTTCTGGCTTGTATTGTTTCTGATGAGAAGTTTGCTTTAATTCTTACCTTTCTGTTCTGTATATTAGGTTTTTCTCTGCATTGCAGAATTAACTGTCAGTGTTTGACATTTTATTTATTTACAAGTTAGGTTCTGATTGAATATGTAAGTACTCAGGTTTGTGTGATCACTCTTTTCTGTGTCCACCCCATACTGAGTTTCTACATCTTCTGACTCCTGTGCTTCTAGAGGCAATTTAGAACATATCTGTAAAAAAAAAAAAACAGAGGAAGCATCCTTCAGTTGTCATAGCTTCTGAATTGATTCTAAGATTTTCCTGTGATTCTTTATACCACTCCAGATTCATTAAGAGCAGTTTTACTTATGCTGCTTCAGACAGGCAAGGGGTACTTTTTAGTTTCAGAGTGTTATAAGGAGTATTTCTGATGTCTCTGATAGTTGGTGTGGATGACTACAGCTCAGAGTCTGATGTGATTATTATACCTTCAGCCCTGGACTTTGTCTCACAAGATGAAATGTTGACGCCACTGGGGAGATTGGACAAGTATGCTGCAAGTGAGAACGTATATAACAGGTATGTGCATATTCTCATTAAAGTGGAAATGGAAGGATGGTTTTTATTACATTAATTTCAAGAGGGAAAATAAAATTACCCGATTTAAAGTAGGTATTATTAACGTGTACAGTCTGAGTCACCAAGCTCTTATAATAGTCACAGCCACAGCCTCTTTTATAGTTATTTTCTCTTTGATCCTACTAACAATATAGCACTCTTTTTTTTTTTTCCTTTTTGGCAAAAAACAAAAAAAAACATTGCTTCTTTGCTGTTAGGCATAATTTTGATATTGTGTAAAGTGATCACTGAGGAGTACATTACTCTTTCAGCAAATAATGTTGTGTACCTACTATGTGCCAGGTGGTGGTCAAGAGAACTGTGACATAGAGTGGCTAAGAGATAACACTCTTCCTAATGCATCGTTTCTCCAGTGGTCACAAGACTACCTATATCAGACTTTTCTGGGAAATCTGAAAATCTTTGTTTATGTTTTTTGAGTATAGATATATAACATTCACCTAGTAAAAATATGTAAAGATGTTTTTTATAATAAAGAAGAGTAAATTTTTCCATTATTACAATTGAAGATTACTGAAATGAAATTTCATTGACCTTATAAATTTGTTAAATCAGTAAAGATGAAAAATATTTCAGTGAACATTCAGATTCTTCTTGTTAAAATAAAATCCATACTGGCATTTGTCACCTAGGAAATTAGAGGCTTTAATATATGTTATAAAATGTATAAGAAAACATTTTCTTTAAAACTGTATAGATTCTGCCTTCTGAAATTATGAATATTAAGTATTGATGCCACTGAACCCTATATAATTTTTTTTGTGTGTGTAGACAAATGGTGGCCCGGAGTTTGCTGGATACATTGAGGGAAGTCTGCGATGATGAAAGAGATTGTATTGCTGTTTTGGAAAGAATTAGCAGATTAGCTGATGATTCAGGTATATGTTTATGCAGAGAAAGTTTTCTTTTACAAAATTTGTTTTTAAAACTAATGAAACACTTACTGTGATAAGAAATTTAATAAAATTTTTCCTAAGTAAGTTATCAAACCCATTAGTAAACAAGAAAGTAAAATCTTATTATTAAAATCCAAACATTTTATGGTAGGCCCATGTGGTTTAATTTTGGAAATTTCTCAGTAGAAAAATCTTAACAAGCCCTGGCTAAGTATCTCAGTTGGTTAGAGCATCATCTCAATATGCCAAGGTTTTGGGTTTGGTCCTTGGTCAGCGCACATACAAGAATCATCTGCTCTGGCCACAGTGGCTCGGTCGGTTGGTTGGGTGTCATCCAGCAAAGCAAAAGCTCTCCAGTTCCATTCTAGGTCATGTCACATGCCTGGTTTGTGGGTTTGCTCTACCTGGGCAACTGCGAGGGGCAACTGATTGATGTTTCTCTCTCATATTGGTGTTTCTTTCCCTCTCTTTTTCCCTCTCTGTAAAAATAAATACATATTTTAAAATAGAATCAACCAATGAATGCATAAATAAGTGGAATGACTCGATGTTTCTCTCTGTCTCTCCCTCTTCCTCTCTGTGTTGAATAAATAAAAACAATTTTTTAAAAGAAAAATTTTAACATTGTCTTGCATCCTGCATGCGAATATTTTAGGCTTAATAAAAACTTTAAAAATAATTTTGAATAAATTAAAAGGGATGGCTTGAGCTATAAATTTTTTAAGCATATGTAAAATCTTTTTGTATGCTTTCCCACTTGCAAAAAATGTTAATCACTCACTGTAAAACCAAAGCTGTGTATCTCCAAAGTGAAATAGGAGGGTCTGCTTAAAAAAGAGGTAAACTTGATTTGAGGCATGAAACAGTTAAGTTTTTCTAAAAATATTTTTATTGTGGTAAAATGTGCATAAAATTTACCATTTTAACCTAACATTAAGTTTTAAGCAAAGTTTTAGAATTCACTTTAGGAACAATTCAAAAATAAATAAATTTTTTTTTCTTAGAAACTATTAAAATGCATTATCTTTCAATTTCTAATGAACTTCTGGGCATGTCAGCCAGTCTTTTAATTTATAGTTGAGCTCATCTTTTAGTTAGCTGTTCATTATATGGGAATATCTTTTTACTATTGACATACCTTATTTTTTTAAGGTAGAAAAATTATTTGTAACTTTACTAATAACCTTTGTCATTCTGACGATCTGTGTACATAATTGGTCATGTATATGCTTGTTCCAGAACAGTTTTAGGAGAGTCTCATCAACTGTAATTTGTACTTATAATTTATATTTTGATTTGGCATGAATACATTTTAAGTTTTTGGTAATGTTGCATCCCATTGTGATTACTTATTTCTTAGTAGAGACATAGATATTCTTGAAAGAGAAATATGTATTTACCATATTTCACCATGTGTAATGCACTCTTTTTTGCCCAATTTCTGAGGGAAAAATAAGGATGCACATTATATATGGGTAGTACTAATTCTATGTCTGTGTAAATATTTTTAATTCTTTTATTTATGCTTATGCATTAAAAGTGTAACTCTAGAAAGCAATAATGATATCTCTATGCATAATACCCTAGAATACAATAATTGTTTTTTTATATAAATAAAAAAATTGAATTAAAAAAATTAAAACGAAAGATTTTTTCCCTGAAAGTTTGGGGTAAAAACATGTGTGCGCATTGTGCATGGGAGCACATTATATGTGGCAAATATGATGTTTTCTTTTACCTGTTTATCAATCATAGTGCTGGTTTTTATAAATATATATGTGTGTATATTTTTAAGAAATGTTCTCGCCCTGACTGGCGTAGCTCAGTGGATTGAGTGCGGGCTGGGAACCAAAGTGTCCCAGGTTCGATTCCCAGCCAGGGTACATTCCTGGGGTTGCAGGCCAGAACCCCCAGCAACCGCACATTGATGTCTCTCTCTCTCTCTCTCCCTCTCTCCCTTCCCTCTCTAAAAATAAATAAATAAATCTTAAAAAAGAAATGTTCTCAAGTTGTCAAGTTTAATGGTAAATGTCTTATTGACATTTATACTTACATTCACTCAGTTAACATGAAACTGTAGAGCAGTTACTAAAATGAATAAGATTCCTGTCATTAAATTAACAGTTTAATGATTGCAATCAACAATAATTTATAAACAATAATTGTTTATAGTTTATAAACAGTAAATTATAATGGGGGCTGGATTCAGAAAGTTAATGACACTTGAGTTGGATTTGACAGAATGATGCGGTATAGAGAGGGGAACTTATACTCAGGAAAGTAAAAGATAAATTTAGAGGTGTGAGGAGTTCAAGGTGTTGGCCCATTTGGTCCACAGTGAATCTACTGAGTCTATAGTTTAGAAAAAAAATGAGGCTGTTATATAATGAGGTAGTTGAAGCCTAGATTGTAAAGGTTTATACTATGCTCTGTTAGGAAGTTTGCATTTCTTATGGTTAAGAATAATAATGCAGCAGTATGGATTGACTTGATATAAAAAAAGGGTGCCAAGAAGACTAGTTGGGAGAATAGTAATTTTTATGAGTTGTTTGAGAGAAATTAAAGTGCTAGGGAATGGATTTCAAAGCCACTGTGATAGTTGAGAAGAGTGAAGAGAGGAAATTGACCCTAAGATTTCCAGCTTGGTAGGCTGGGTTGGTTGTGATGTTTGAAGATGATAAAGACATTAAAAAATAAACAATTTTAAAGATAATGCATATACTCCCATCTTCCTAAAAAAATAAGGAGCTTAGCATAATTAAACCTTTGTTCTACCTTATTTTTATCAACTTTTTATCTTGCTATTCCCCTAAACTTAGCATTCATATTTTTACAATTTTTATATAGTAAATGTTTGTTTAGATTTCCTACTAAATTTTCTAATTTTTCCCCTCATTAGTACATTTTTCATCTGACTACTTTTTGGTTTAAGTTCCTCTTTCTAAAAAGACATAGTAATGAAGTTCTGACATAACATTCTTTTTCTTTTGTCTCAAAATGATTTTATTTCACTATTACTTTTTTAAATATATTTTATTTATTGTGCTGTTACAGTTGTCCCAATTTTTCCCCCTTTACCCCCTTGTACCCAGCAACCCCACACCCTCAGGTAGTCCCCACACCTTTGTTCATGTCCACGGGTTATGTGTATAAGTTTTTTGGCTACTCCATTTCCTATACTGTACTTTACACTCTCGTGGCTATTCTGTAACTACGTATTTATACTTTTTAATCCCCTCACCTCTTCACCCTGGCAAACATCAAAACACTCTCAGTATCCATGATTCTGTCCCTGTTCCTCTTGTTTGCTTAGTTTGTTTTTTAGATTCAGTTGTAGATATGTATTTATTGCCATTTTACTGTTCATAGTTTTGATATTCTTTTCTTAAATAAGTCCCTTTAACATTTCACATAATAATAGTTTATTGATGATGAGCTCCTTCAATTTTTTTTTGTCTGGGAAGCTCTTTATCTGTACTTCAATTCTAAATGATAGCTTTTATCATTTAGGTAGAGCAATCTTGGCTGTAGGTCCCTGCTTTTTCATGACTGAATATTTCTTGCCAGTCCCTTCTAGCCTGCAAGGTTTCTTTTGAGAAATCAGCTGACAGTCTTATGGGAACTCTCCTGTAGGTAATAGACTGCTTTTCTCTTGCTGCTTTTAAGATTCTCTCTTTGTCTTTAACCTTTGGCATTTTAACTATGATGTGTCTTGGAGTAAACCTCTTTGCATGCAACTTGTTTGGGACTCTCTGTGCTTCCTGGGCTTGCATGTTTACTTCCTTCACTAAATTAGGGAAGTTCTCTTTCATTAATTTTTCAAATAGATTTCCAATTTCTTGCTCTTTCTCTTCTTTTGGCACCCCTGTGATTCAAATGATGGAGTGCTTGAAGTTGTCCCAGAGACTGCTTCCACTATCCTTGTTTTGTTTTTTTTTTATTCTTTTTTCTTCTTGTTGTTCTCATTGGTTGTTTTTTGCATCCTTATGTTTAAAATTGTTGATTGGATTCTCAGCTTCACCCACTCTCCTGTTGTTTACCTGTAAATTGCTCTTTATTTCAATTAGTGTATCCTTCATTTCTGACTGGATCTATTTTATGTCGTTGATGGTCTCACAAAGTTCCTTGGATATCCTTACAGTGTTTTGAACTCTGCATCTGATAGATTGCTTATCTCCATTTCATTTAGCACTTTTTTGGAGATGTGTTCTGTTCTTTCAATTGGGCCATGTTTCTCTGTCTCCTCATTTTGGCAGCCTCCCTGTGTTTGTTTCTATGTATTATGTAGAGCTGCTTTGACTCCATGTCTTGGTAGTGTGGCCTAATGTAGTAGGTGTCTTATAGGGACTGGTGGCACAACCTCCCCTATCACCCAGGCTGGATACTTGAGTTGTGCCCTCTGCATGGGCTGAGTACCCCCTCCTCTTCTACTTGAGCTTTTATTGCTGTTGGCAGATCAATGGGTGGGATTTATCCAGGCCAGTTAGCTGCAAGGACTGGCTATAACTATTCACCACCAACCTCTGCCTTCCGTGGAGGATCAGGTGTGCGAAGGCAGGCTGGTGGTGCTCTGATGTGGTCTGTAGCTGTCCACTGGGTACACAGGTTCTATGGTTAACAGGTAGTGTAGACCAAGGTCAGCCCCAACACAGCCCCTGTGTTTTGCCCAGGGCCACCCTGCTAGAGCTATAAAGTAATTTGAGGTGGCTGCTACTTGTGCTAGGCTTGGAGATTTCCCAGTGAAGTCAAGCTGTGAATCTAGGCTGGCTGCTGTTGTGCTGGTCCTGTGACCACTAAGCAAGTGGTCCAGGGGATTGGGGGCTCAGTGAAGCTGGCTGTTGCTTGTTTGAAATGATTTACAAAGTTGTGAAGCTTGAGCCAAGAACAGCCATTCATATGGAAAAGTCACAGTTAATAGTTTTGGTGGGTCAGCAAGTTGGATGGGATGGAGTCTCAGGGGATCTCCTGGACAGGGCAAATAGTATAGCCAGGTTGATGGAGTCTCAGATTTGGCATCCACTTGCCACCTATGTGGCTATGTGGTGGGGAGAGTTCAGGAAAGTTACAGTGGCCTTTCTTCCTTTCTTTCTGGGAGAAAGCTGTCCCTCTAGCTGCTGCTCTAATGCTGGAGCTCAGAGGGAATGAATCTAAAAATCTCTGTGTGAATTCTTTAAGAGAAACTGCTTGGGACTGCAGAAGTTTCTTTCACTGACTCAATCTCTGCAGCCAGAAGTTATGGGGACATCCTCCTGGCACTGGAACCCTGACCTGAGGGGGGCCTGGTGTGGGGCTGCAACTCCTTGCTCCCTCCTGAATTTTTATCTGCCATATGTGGGTGTAGGAGCAGCATGTTCTGTATCTCTGCCTCTCCTAGCAATCTGGATGGATGTGGTTTCTTTAATTATGTAGTCGTCAGACTTCCATCCAACTTGATTTCTAAGAATTCTGAGTGATAATTGTTCCATATTTTAGTTGTAATTTTGATGTGGTTGTGTGAGGAGGTGAGCCATGTTCACATGTGCCGCCATCTTGACTGGAGGAGTCCTGAATATCACCATTCCTCTTAAATTGTCACTTAGTAAAGTGTCAAAATCTAGTTGTTAGTTTTAATACTATCACATTCTCATCTCCTGTTATTACTATTGAGAAGCCTGTTGTTTAGTTTGGTCTTCATAGGTAATACTGTTTCTTTCCTGATTGCTTTTAAGACTTCTTATCCTTGGCATTGTTCAGTTTTACTGTTATGTATTTAGGTACAGCTTTATTTTTATTCTACTCAGGACTTTGCCCTGCTTCTTGAATTTGAGGATTCTTATTTTTCATCAGGGGAAATTTTCAACCTTCAACATTTTGAATATAGCCTCTCTTCCATCTCATATTCTTTTTTTTTAAGTTGATTTTTAAGTACATATTTTGTATATTGGTTCCAAATATAGAACTCTTGTTATATAAGTGCTGTTTTTCCATGGTTGTTCTGTGTTCTTACTTTCTAGTCCTTTATCGCCCATCTGCATTTTGGTCATTTCTCTCAGCATAGTATATCTGCTACCAAAGCCTAACCTGTAATTTGACTGTTGAATATTTCATTGCCATTATCTCCATTTTTCACTTTTAGGAATCTTAAGTGCTTTGTTTTCATTTCCTCTTGTTTTTCCTTCCCTATTATTTTATTCCTTTTCGGTATATTTTCTTTTATTATATCTTTAGAATGTTTAAAATTCTAAAGATCAGCAGCTGAAATTCTTGGTCTTATAATTCTGTTGTGTTTTAACTCTTTTGCTACTGAAGGATCATTTCCTGGTAATTTTTTTATAGTTTTGCATTGTGAGCTCATCTTGTGTGGGTCTTCATAGGTTTTAGTGTCAGTTCAGCCTCCTTAAGTGGTTTGGAGTTGTCTATCAGGTTCAGGGTTAGCAACTAGGAGTGATTTTATGTTAATTTCTTGTGTTCCTATTTTTATAATTGTTTGGGAGGAAAGCAGAGAGGAGAGAGGCATTCTCAAACTATCCTGGGGACACATCATACATATTAACTTAAGGTAACTTTAATAATATCAGTAATAGGTGCCAGAGTTCTCTAATGAGGTCTGAGGTAATGAATTGTGTTGATAAGCCATCATGTCTGTGTGTGTGTCAGTCACTTGTATTTCTTCTGTGAATTGCCTGTTTGTATCCTTATTTTCTTTTATTTATTTGAACAATAGATTCTTTGTATATTTAGTTATTAATACTTTATTGTGCATGTGTTTTCTTCAAGGTGATTGATCTTTTAAAAAACTTTTGGAACTTTAATTCACCTAGTATTAATGTGTGGTGCGCAATATAGGAATCTTGTCTTTTTTTCTGACATAACTAGCTGATTTTTCTACCATTACTTAGGTTCCTTTTTAAACCTAGAGATTTGAAATGCCATATTTGTGACATTTGAATATGCCATATATACTTTGGTCTTTTCAGATCTTAAAAAAATTATTGCTCTCTTTTAATATTCACATACCCTTTTTAGTCTTAATTTAGTCTAACTATAAATCCTCCATTCATTGACTAAACTCAGATCAGAAGCCAGTCCTTATGGCTTGTCCTAGGAGGTTATTCAATAGTAGAGTTTATAGATCATACAATATTATAGTTAATGTGACTTGGATATTTAATCTCTAGCATATTGTGGCACAATGTAAGTGATGAATAGACTCATTCAGTCATTATCAGAAATGACTGCATACTAAGTATATACTATGAAGATAAAAGCTTGGGATGGGGTAAGGTCCTCTAAATGATGGGGTTAACCTATGTATGATTGTGAAAAGAATCACAGAGTTAGAGAACATCTTGTAAGCCCTTATTAAACTGAGGATGAAAGTCCTAGTCTCAAGCCTAGGCAAAGATTTTGTTATTGGAGAGAATGTTTGCTCACATTTCTGTTATTTCAATAGAACCAACTGTGAGAGCAGAGCTGATGGAACAGGTGCCTCATATTGCATTGTTTTGTCAAGAAAACCGGCCTTCAATCCCATATGCTTTTTCCAAATACTTACTACCTATTGTGGTTAGATATCTCGCAGATCAGAATAATCAGGTAAGAGTGCCACTGACATGTTCTTAATGGAAATCTATGTGATATGATGTATGTAGAATGGCATACCCTAGGTAGTCTCATTTGAATGTTTTCTTTATTTTGTTTGACATTGTTATTCTGTTTTTCAAAAGTCCATTTGTCTTGGACAAAATGTGTTGAGAGTTTGGCAAATCTAGGAGGTCTCTGTAATGCCATTGTAGACAGTGCCTCATAGCTGCATCCTAACCTGGCTCCCTCGTAGATGTCCCTCAAAAGGTTACTTTGTGAGACATTTTACAAGATGGCTTCTTTGTTATACTTATGTTATACCACAATCTATCACATTCTATCTTTGTAATACTCAAAGAAAATAGCCACACATTTTTATTTGCATGGTTTTACCAGTTGATAGGAGAAGTCTTCATTTTTGTGAAAGTCAGGTAATCGAGTTGTGCTGTATTATGTATATACTTTGTTTATACTATTAATCTTTTCACAGGTAAGAAAAACAAGTCAGGCAGCTTTGCTGGCTCTGTTGGAGCAAGAGTTAATTGAGCGATTTGATGTGGAGACCAAGGTGTGCCCGGTCCTCATAGAGCTCACTGCCCCAGATAGCAATGATGATGTGAAAACAGAAGCTGTGGCTGTAAGTAGAATGTGATTTTTCAGTTTAGGTAAAAATTAGTCACTACATTGACTAATAAGAGATGCTCAATAAATGTTATGCTACATTATGTCTCGTAGGATTTCTACATATTAGATTTCAAAGTAGCCGCACATTTTTTAATTTGAAATAAATGACTGGCTAGAAAGAGGCATTGGCTCACAGGGCAAAGTTATATATTCTATGGGCCCTCTGTTGTGCTAAACAACTGGAAATTAGATGAGTCTATCACTGAGCTCTGAAAAGCAAGATATATAGAAAGAGAATGAGCAAATGTGAACTTACTATTATGTCAAAATGGAAAAATAAGATGGGAGAAATAACCAGTGAAGATAAAAAACAACTGCATTGAAGGAAGAAACATTTGAACACCTTCAATTGCTCCCAGTTTTCTAGGCATTGTGCAAGGACAGTAGGAAAAAACAGTAATACTTGGCTCTTGCTGTTAACACTATGTTCTTTAGGGGATAGTCCGGCAAGTAATTTTATTATGATATGATACATGATATAAGTTATGATTATTAACAACATACAGATTAATTCATAATGCACATGATAGTCAGGTATAATAGTCTAATTTCTGGGGTTTTTTTTATATAGTTAGCAAATAGTTTTATAGAGAGCCATCAAAAATAAAGCATGGGAGACTTCCAGCTAAGATAGAGGTATAGGTAGATATACTTTGCCTCGTTGCACAACCAAAGGAAGGACAACAACAAATTTAAAACAAAAAATAACCAGAACTGCCAGAAAATTGAACTGTATGGAAGTCTGACAATCAAGGGGTTAAAGAAGAAACATTCATCTACATGGGTTAGGAGGGGTGGAGATGGGCAGCCGGTGTAGGGAGGACTCAAGGCAGGGCGGCAGCTGGAGGACTGCGAGGTCCCACATTTGCATGCAGATAAACTGGGAGGAACACCTGGGGAGCAAGAAAGACTGTGCAACCAAGGAATCCAGCACAGGGAAATAAAGCCTGAACACCTCTGACTGTAAAACTGTGGGGGTTGCAGCAGTGGGGGACCTCCCAGCCTCATAAGAGAGTTTGTTGGAGAGACCTACAGGATCTTGGAATGTACACAAAACCACCCACACGGGAATTACCACCAGAAGGGCCCACTTTGCTCATGGGTAGCAGGGGAAGGGACTGAGCTAAGCAAGAGCCAAGCAAGTGGCATTGTTCCCTCTGGACCCCTTCCCCATGTACAACACCACAACATAGCCATGTGAGTTGCCTTGCTCTGGCATATACCTAATGCCCCACACCTTACTACATAACAGGCACGCTGAGACAAAAAAAAATATGGCCCAAATGAAAGAATAGCTCAAAGTTCCAAAATTAGAACTAAGCAATGAAGAGATAGCCAACCTATCAGAGGCAGAGTTCAAAACACTGATAATCAGGATGCTCACAGAAATGGTTGTGTGGTCACAAAATAGAGGAAGAAGTAAAGTCTATGTAAAGTGAAATGAAGGGAAATATAGCAAAGGGAAGGAAACCAGGACTCAGATCAATGGTTTGGAGTAAAAGGAAGAAATAAACATTCAACCAGAACAGAATGAAGAAATAAGAATTCAGAAAAATGAGGAGAGGCTTAAGAACCTCTGGGAGAACTTTAAACATTCTAACATCCGAATCATAGGGGTGTCAGGAGAAGAGGAAGAGCAAAAAATTGAAAACTTATTTGAAAAAAATAATGAAGGAGAACTTTCCTAATCTGGCAAAGGAAATAGACTTCCAGGAAAGCCAGGAAGCTCAGAGAGTCCCAAAGAGGTTGGACCCAAGGAAGCACACACCAAGGCACATAATTACGTTACACAAGATGAAAGATAAGGAGAGAATCTTAAAAGCAATGAGAGCAAAGGAGACAGTTACCTACAAAGGAGTTCCCGTAAGACTATCGACTGATTTCTCAAAAGAAACCTTAGAGTCAAAAAGGGGCTGGAAAGAAGTATTTGACATCGTGAAAGGCAAGAACCTCCATCCAAGATTCCTCTATCCAGCAAAGCTTTCATTTAAAATGGATGGACAGATAAAGTGCTTCCCAGATAAGGTCAAGTTAAAGGACTTCATCATCACCAAGCTCTTATTACATGAAATGTTAAAGGGACTTATCTAAGAAAAAGAAGATAAAAAATATGTATAGTAAAATGACAGCAAACTCACAATTATTGACAACCACACCTAAAATGAAAACAAAAACAAACTAAGCAAACAACTAGAACAGGAACAGAACCACAGAAATGGAGATCACATGGAAGGTTAGCAACAGGGGAGTGGGAGGAGGAGACGGGGGGAAAGGTACAGAGAATAAGTAGCATAGATGGTTGGTAGAAAATAGACAGGGGGAGGGCAAGAATAGTATGGGAAATGTACAAGCTAAAGAACTTACGACACATGGACATGAACTAAATGGGGGGGATGTGGGTGGGAGAGTGTGTGCAGGGTGGAGGGGAGAAATGGGACAACTGTAATAGCATAATCAATAAAATATGTTAAAAATAAGGCATGAATTAGAATGTATAGTACTATCTGTTGGAGTTTACATCTATAGTTCCTGAGTTCAGATAGCAGTAATTCTGTTAATAAATGAGAAAACTAATAAAAACCATTTGAAAATTTATTCAAGTCTGTTTGGATATTGAGACTTTACTATTTTAGCATAAATATAATTGTATCTTTGTTGAAATAAAAAATAAAACTAAAATTTTCTAATAGTTCTAAATCATTAATAGGATTGATTTATTCATCTTTCTAGCCCATTTCCCTTGGCAGTTTCTTGATTTCGTTATTTTATTTTTATATACTCAGGTACAAGTAAATAATAAGTTTTCTTTTTTCTACCGAAACCATTTTTATTGAAGTGTAATTACATAATATGAAAGTAACCATTTAAAGTATACAATTAAGTAACATTTAGTATTTTTACAATATTGTACAATGGCCACCTCTGCCAAATTGTAAAACATAGATTTTTTTTATTTTTAAATTTCACAAGTTCCTCATTAAGGGAAGTAAGTTTTGGCATCAGTGTTGGTTTATATTGAGCAGAGTTTAACTTGCTGTTACAATTTTTGATGGGATTTAACAATAGTAAAACATAATTATAGTAAAAAGACTATATCTAGCATTAGTATGAAACCTGTGATTTTCTTACAATTGTATATGTTTATTTTGTCAGGATTTGCTTTCCCTGACTTCCCAGTTGTTCTCTACCTGGGGACTAATTTATTCTAATACATTTAATTATGGTAGATCAGTAATACAGTAGCACTTTGGATCTTTAACCCAGGGGTTGGAAATTCTTAGAAACTGTACAGGGTCAAAAAATAAAACTGGCTTTGGGGTTTAGGAGATGTAGGTGTTATCCCCCAGTTCTGAGGAGCCTGGGATTTTGATAGGGACTGTGCTGCATTTATAGATCAGGGAGGGAATAAGTGCCAGCTTGACCATCCATGAGCATGGTAGGTCTCTCCGTTTATTTAAGTCTGTTACTTATCAGTGTTTTGTAGTTTTCAGTAGAAATTATGTATGTTTTGTTAGGTTTCATGGTTTTTAATATAGTTGTGAATAACTTTTTAAATGTTTCTACTTGTTCATTGCTGATTTACAGAAATGCATTTGATTTTTATACTCTGACATAGGTCTTGCAAACTTCCTAAACTGACTTATTTATTCTAGTGCCTTTTTTGTAGATTCCTTGAGATTTTCTATGCAGACAATCAAGTCATATATGACTAGAGGATTCTTTCCAATCTGTATGCCTTTTACTTGTCATATTTACACAGCTGGAAGTAGCTGGAATAGATAAATGATGACAAATTATCAGATTTCTTTCTAAGCATCTGTGGAGGATTTCTTTTTATACCAACTATGGGGCCAGTTGATTTAAATAACATTGGTCTGGTTTTTAAACAGTTCATCCTCACTTTGCATTAACTGAAACATTTGCATGGTGGAACTGTGTCTTTGCCTTTCTTGGAACCCAGGCTTTGCAGAGAGTAGGGACATGGTTCCGGTGTGCACAAGTTTCATTTATTTAAAGTAGTACTTTGTAAGTAAGGACTGCCTCTATAGTCCTTTCTTAGCAATACAGACAAACCCAGATCCTTCTTAGATAATCATTCCTTTTTAAACTGTCAGCATTCATTTTATTACTGGGAAAATGTAGGGGTTTTTGCTTTTAAAGTTATCAGGTAAAATGATTTTACCTGATAACTTTAGTTAAAGATTGGAACTATAGACAAAAATAAAATTTTAAGAATTTTTTTCTGGGTTCAGTACACATTGAGTAATTATTGGTTGATTTTTTAAATTTTTAAAAAAATTTTAATTATTGTTCAAGTACAGTTTGCTGCCTTTTACTCCCATCCCAGCCCACCCCTCCCAGCCTTTCCCACCTCCCTCTCATTTCCACCCCCCTTGTTTTTGTTCATGTGTCCTTTATACTTGTTCCTGTAAACCCTTCCCCTTTTCCCCTGAAATTCCCTTCCCTCTCCCCTCTGGTCACTGTCACCCTGTTCTCTATTGGTTGATTTTATTGGTGGTATTAATGTCTGTTTTTCTGTCTTCAACTCAGATAATAAGATGAATAATTTTACTAATGTATGTGATATAATGATACCATATCATCTTTTAATATTCTTAAGTTACATACTTCTAATAAGTTAGGAAACTTACCTGGAAAAGTTTTCATTGTGTTTTTGTTCTTATTTTAGATAATGTGCAAAATGGCTCCCATGGTTGGAAAAGACATTACAGAGCGTCTTATCCTCCCGAGGTTTTGTGAGATGTGCTGTGATTGCAGAATGTTTCATGTTCGAAAGGTATTTAGTCTTTTCATTTGTTTGAGAATTCATGTTTCTAGTGGTTATACATTATATGTGAATTTTTAAAGAAAATTTTACTTATTTGTATTTTAGACAGAGGGGAAGGATGGGAAAAATAGAGGGAGAAAAACATCAGTGTGTAGTTGGCTCTTGCACACCCCTAACTGGGGACCTGGCCTGCAACTCAGGCATGTGCCCTGACTAGGAATCAAACTGGAGACCTTTTGGTTCACAGGCCAGTGCTCAATCCACTGAGCCACACCAGCCAGGGTAATATGTGAAATTTAAAAGGTTATTTTTTAAAGAACTTTATGTCTAATATTTTGAAATTTCAATGATGCTTTTGTTGTTAGGTCTGTGCTGCCAATTTTGGCGATATTTGCAGTGTAGTTGGCCAGCAAGCTACTGAGGAAATGTTGGTAAGTACTATAGAAACAAGAGTAGTAAAGGAGTAAACAATGCATTATAAAATAGTACATAAAGTTTAATATGCATACATTTACTCCCAGATTTTATTAACACAATTTAACAAATGTAGACCAGAAAGATAATAGGACTTTGAGTTGGAGTTTAAATTTCTGTAATCTGAACTGTATTTTGATAGTTTTTACCTCCCCCATTTTTATGAAACAAATCAATTCTTATTTATTCAAGTTAATGTTTATTAGCAACCCTCAAGTCTTTCAGTGACAAATCCACAGCAGGTTATTTTTAAATGGCTAATTCATAGAATGTATGTGCTTGACATACAAGTCAACATACTTTAAGAGCTTCTAAAACCATCTGTTTTGCAAAATAAGTTTAGGTACAAGCTCTTGGATAATAAGATTTGAGCTATATTTGTTAGGAGTGTTTTTGTTTTTCATAGCCAATAGTATTGTGAATTAGGTTAATTTATTTTAAATTGTCAAGCATTAATACTAAACAGGTCTTCTAAATTTTGTTGAAATTTCATACTTTAAAACATTGTAAAAGTAGAAAATGACATGCATACCTCAAAAATACTGCAAGTTTGGTTCCAGACTCATACAATAAAGTAAAAACCACAATAAAGAGAGAGTCATATGAATTTTTTGGTGTCCTAGTGCTTATAGAAGTTATGTTTAAACTATACTGTAGTCTATTAAGTATGTATTAGCATTATACCCACAATAAACAATATACATACTTAATTAAAAAATACTTTATTGCTAAAAAATGCTAACCATCATCTGAGCCTGTTGAAAAAATGGCGCCAATAGATTTGCTTGATGCAGGGTTGCCACAAGCATTAATTTTGAAAAAAAAAAATGCAGTATCTGTGAATTGCTGTAAAGCAAAGCATAATAAAGCTAGTTGTGCCTGTACTGAAACTCACTCTCTCTGCCTAATAAAACACTATCTTTGCATAGCTTCCCAGGTTTTTCCAACTTTGTTCCGATAACGTATGGGGAGTCCGAAAAGCTTGTGCTGAATGCTTCATGGCGGTTTCATGTGCAACGTGCCAAGAAATACGGCGGACTAAATTATCAGCACTATTTATTAATTTGATCAGTGATCCTTCACGTTGGGTAGGAGTTTGTTTAATTATCATTTTTTTAAAGCTAGTACATTTTACAGCAAACGTGATTTGGATTTCATAATTTAAGAAATAATTTATAATTTAAGGCATGTTATTAATACTTCTAGGAGTAGACAGTGGGCAGCTATTAACTTTTTTAAAACTGGAAGAAGTTTCTTTACAAATGAAAAACATGTTCATTCCATTGCTATGATTTAGTATATTGATTTTCAGATTTTAAATAACCTTCAATCTCTTGGAGGTCTCACTTGGTCATAGTGTAATACTTCTTTATATGTTGCTGGATTTTGCTAGTATTTTAAGAATTTTTGTATTTTTATATATATATGAGGAAATGGTCTGTGGTTTTCTTTGATGGCTTTTTTTATTATTTTTGCTTGGTTTTGCTCTCAGTGTAATAATGGCCTCATAAAACAAGTTGAGATTCACTCCTTCTCTTCTATGTTTTGGGAGAATTTGTAAAGAACTGGTAATAATTCTCCTTTAACTGTTTAGTGGAATTCAGGAGTTAATCCCTCTGGACCTGGACTTTTCTTTGTCGGTGTTGTCTTTTTCATTACTGCTTTCACTCGTCATTTATTATATAGGTCTATCTAGATTGTCTGTTTCTTCCAAGTACTTTGTCTTCTCTCTCTCTTCTCCTGATATTCCCATTATACAGAAAATATACTCCCCGGCTGGCGTAGCTCAGTGGATTGAGCGCGGGCTGCGAACCAAAGTGTCGCAGGTTTGATTCCCAGTCAGGGTACATGCCTGGGTTGCAGGCCATGACCCCGAGCAACCACACATTGATGTTTCTCTCTCTCTCTCTCTCTCTGTCTCCCTCCCTTCCCTCTCTAAAAATAAATAAATAAAATCTTTAAAAAAAAAAAAAGAAAATATATTGGTGTGCTTAAATGGTATCTCACATTTTGAGGCTGTATTTATTTTTCCTCATGCACTTTTTTTTTTGTTTTTCGTCTTGTATAAGTCATATTTATATACCTTGAGTTCATTGATTTTTTTTTCTGCCAGTTCAGATCTGTTATGAATTCATGTAGTTAATTTTTTATTTCAGCTATTACTTTTCAACTCCAGAATTTCTATTTGGTTCTCTGCTTTTATTTCTGTATCTTTATTAATTTTCTTTATTTGCTATGACATTGTCCTCATATCTTTACTTCTTTAATCATGCTTTCCTTTAGTTCTGTGAACAATTTGTGATGGCTACTTCAAAGTTTTTTGGTGTGGTTAAGTCCAACACCTTACTATTCTCTCACATAGTTTGTGTTACCTAATATTTTTTCCAGTGTATGAATCATACTTTTCTGTTCCTTTTCATGCCTTGTAATTTTTTGTTGGAAACTGAGATTTTAGCTAATGTAGTAAATTTGGGTACTGGTACCCATCTCCCGTGCTTGTTATTTGTTTAGTGACTGGTAGAATACTTCAGTGGACTCTCATTTCCCCCTTCCAGGAGGCACAGCATTGGGTATGCCCACAATCACCCATGGATAAGAGCATTTTAGTAGGAGTGGGAGGTTCACCAGCTTGAGGTACTCTTGGCTTGTCTCTCCTGGCCTCATCAGCTGGGGCATGGGTTGTTGGAGCCTCAGGATTTTGGGCCACATCTGGTATAGCTTCTATTCCACTAATGGGCCTTGGGTGAAAAAAGGGAGCCTCCACCACTCCATTGCACTTTCCCAGGACCTGGCCTCAGCAACAGGTAGCTGAGGACAGAAGGAGAAATACTGAAAGCCTTCTTAGCAGGGATCTTGGGGAGAGGGAGCCCACTGTATGCTTACAGCAGTCTGGATGGAAGTTCTACCTCCCTGAGCTAGTCTTGGTTCAGATACCACAGACACTGAACTTTTGTGGGTTTTCTTGACTTACGTATTCATTAATTTGTTGTTTGCCCTTAGGACCTTTTCCAGAGGTGTTGAATGGTGGGGTTTTTTCCCATTTTACTGGTGAGTGTGGGTCAGTGGAGCTCTTATGCTCTCTTGCAGAAGTTGATCTCAGGATCTCACCATATTCATTTTCTTTTTTTTTTTTTTAAGATTTTATTTATTTATTTTTAGAGGGAGAGGAAAGAAGGTAGAAAGAGAGGGAGAGAAACGTCATTGTGTGGTTGCCTCTTGTACGCCCCTCACTGGGGACCTGGTCCACAACTCAGGCATGTGCCCTGACTGGGAATTGAACTGGTGACCCTTTTGGTTCACAAGCCAGTGCTAAATCCACTTTGCCACACCAGCCAGGGCTCACCATACTCATTTTCAAAATAAAATCGACGTAAAGGAAGACTTTTGAGCCTTAGTACTATTCTAATGTTTTTCTGTTATCTTTGATAAGATTATTGGAAAGACTGTGTAGCTTATTTGAAGTTTTCATTTTGAAGTTTTAACTACTTTGTCATAGTTTTGGCGGAGCAATATGCAGTATTTATTATTAATTGAGGAATAGGTTTGTAGTAAAATGAAGGATTCCCATTGCTTCTCAGCCTTTTGGCCAAGATCAGGTGTAAAATGAAGGATTCCTTAAAGGTATATTTATATATACCTCACTTGTTTGAGGTATATATAAATGTTACACCTATTTGAGACGAGCTCAGAGTTTTAACAGTATTCAGAGTAGACTAAACTCATGCATATAATTTTAAAAGTTATGCCGTTAGGGAAATATAAAGAGGGGGAATCTGTAAGTTAACTCGTATGCACTGTTTTTGTTTTTGTTTTTGCTATCGTGTGTATAATTCTAGCCTTTTTAAAAAATCACTTGAATCATTTTGTAACTGCTTCTTCAAACAGGTAAATATCAATAATAGGTGAACTTTACATGTATTTACCTTTGTAAAATTTACATATAGCATGTAATCCTCATTTTAAAACTTAGGAAAGGTATTTTATGTCTGAAAGGTATAATCTCAGAGAAATTGGTTTATAGTTTTTCTCATCATAATTGCTTTTGTTAGATTATATCCACCCTTTTACTTCATATAAATGTCTCCTTTCTAAATGTGTTTGTAATCTTGATTACAAACATAATATGAAGTAAAATTCTATAACATTTTCAGCTTTACTACTTGAGACATTCATTGATAACAATAATATATGCCTCCAGGTTTTTGTGAAATATAGTTTAAGTTGATATTATATTTCTGATGAATATGTATGTAGTTCTCGTACATCTGACTTGCTTCTTTGTAGTGAATAAATTAGTCTTTCCTACCTGAAAACATTACATTGATTTATGTCATTTTGTGGACTTTATTGCTTTATATTTGCAGTTTGACATCTTTTTTGTTCCTGAGACCACAACAGGACTTTCTTTAGTTTTATTTTATGTAAATATTTTATAGGATCTCATTTTCATACTCTCATGGTTTAACTATTCAAGCCAGGATAAAAATATTGAACAAAAAAATAGTTTATAAAGAACTTTACATTTTAGCTGAATAACAACTTATAGTTCTGAATCTAGGTTTCTTTTAGAGAAACTTTAATATCTTAAATGCTTTACTATCTTCCATTCAGTATATGGAAAGTAGATTATTAATAGTCCTGTATTTTTATGTTTTATGACCGTTCTTTTCTTTCTAGGTTCGCCAAGCAGCTTTTCAGTCTCTGGGACCTTTCATATCTACTTTTGCTAATCCGTCTAGCTCAGGCCAATATTTTAAAGAAGAAAACAAAAGCTCAGAAGATACATCAGTAGAAGACAAAAATAGGTATAATTTTTTACAACTTTGCTTTCCAGTTTTACTGCTTTACTGCTGTTTTTTTCATTTTCACTGTTTTATAATGTGTTCTTTTTGAACAGTTTACTATTTCTTTTGATTTACAAATTGGTAAATATTTTTATAGTTCTGTTTTAAATACATTTGTTAAACATTGTTTCGGTTGGTTGTGTAGTAAATGATTAGATGAAGGCACACAATACACATTTAGCTTGATGCCAGGCACATAGAGCACTGTAAAATAAAATGGTAGATCAATAACAGGTTAAAAGAAGTTTACTTAATAAATTTACCTAGTAAATCATCTGGTGACACCTAGAATATATGAGGTAATGATTATGCAATTTAAAGGGTTTGGGTTTTTAAGGATTAAAACCTAATTTAGGAATATGTTTTAGTACATCGTCCATTTCTTACTATTATTTTTCCTTCCTGTCAGTTATTTAATTATGGATCTTGGAGTGTCTGCTACAGTGATGATGGTAATCTCAGTTGAGGAGGAAAGTGTTTAAATGATTAGCACTAAAGTAGTGTGCTTACTAACTGGAATATCAGTTTTAACTATGTTAGTCTAATAGGGCCACAGGTTTTAATTTAGAAGACAACTCTCATTTTAATTTTTAAGTGATTTTGCATTTAAAAAATTTGAGTTTTAGGTTTTAAAATTTATTGTAATACATACTTGGGAAAAAAACAATTCAAACCTTAGTGCATGGGAAATAAGCACAAACTTTTGCAAGTGTGCACTTGAAATTGAATACCTGTTTTTGAAACAGTCCCTACTATAATGCTTGAGTTACCATAGTGTCTTGTCCCTCCCTTGTCATGATGCTAATGGACATTTTCTTCTGTAGGTCTTGATACTGTGATATTTGCTTTCTTGGTGTTTTGATTTGGCAGTTCTTCCTTTCTTCTCTGCTGCCTTGTTTTACCTTTTTGCCCGTTCTCCTACTGTCCTGCTGAATAGCCAAACAAACCTGAGGTACTGTTTTTTGTAAAGGAAGAAAAATCGCTCTAAACCTGCCTTCCTAGCAAGCACAGTCTGTCAGTTCTTTTGAAAAACAGCTGCTGCAAGAAATTTGACAAAAATACAGACTGGGGGGCGGAGGAGGTATTACTTGTTTTTCATTTTCAAAGTTAACGTATCATTTCACTACCTAACTGTACAAAGGCTATGATGTAACTTTTATTTGTTTTTAAATCTGGAGCTAGTCTAGCAAAGTGAAAATAAAAATTTACAGAGAATTGCATAGGACAGGGTAAGCAAACTTTGTGTAACAGGCCAAATAATTTTTTTAAATTTTCAGTCTCTGTCACAACTACTCAACTCTGCCTTTGCAGTGTGTAGCAGCCACAGACAGTATATAAACAGATGGGCTTGGCTGTGTTCCAGTAAAACTTTACTGGCAAGAATAGTTGGTGTGGCTGTCAGGGCCAGTAGTTTTGCTGACTGCCGGTCTGTGTAGGACATTATTGGAAGAACTGTTTACATCTTTTAGCTATAAATCTTAATTTATCTTCCACTGTAATGAGGTACATCTTAATATCAAGTCAATACTATTTGTAGCATTGGATTTTCACTAGATTATTTGACTTTACTGAATTGTGTTAATTGCATAGGGGAGGGAAGGGAAGGTTCCTGGCTAAGGAAGGAGTTGTGTTAAACATTGTTAAGGGCTTCTGTGTAGTTTTACTTTCTAGCTTCAAAAAGAATCATCCTATAAATATTACTACTCTTACAAGCATTATTTTGCCCTCTCTTAAATATTGCACTGGCTTTTGTTTTAAGCTGTGCTAAAACTGTTGTTTTGTTCTTTAAGATTGATTAAGCACAAATTAATTGAGCACCTACTAAGAACCAGCTACTGTAGATAGAAGTAGGAAACTTGGTTCCTATTATCAAGGTCCTCTCAGTTTCTTAGAATTCAGATTTCTCAGATATGTTACTATGTAAGCCAGTTTTTGGCAACATATTTCCATTGCTGCTTATTTATTATATATTGTTTTATCTAATCCTGGAAACATTTAATATCATTTAATATGCTTTGAATCATTTACTGATTATAAACATCTGACTTTATATTCAAAATTTATCTTTCACTTCAGATTAGACTATTAATGGTTCTTTGAAGGTGTTAATAAAGATTACTTTCAGAAGCAGGGTTAAATATTCAAATATGCATTTCTCAATTTTGCCAAACCAACAATTACATTGTACTCTGAACACATTATTCGTTTGATTCTTCCTGCTTTCTGTTAGGGAACCCTGCTGTTCCATTTATACCTCATTTAACAAAGTCACTGTCAGTGTGTTTGCTGTCTCTAAACTCACTACCTCCAAGATCTTTCCCTGTGTTTCTTAGGGAAAGATTACATCTTGGCTGTCAGGAGGACTAGAATAAGAACACTAATTTTTAATCATATCTTTTCAGTTGTGTGTTTATGTATATCTACAGCAGACTACACGTCCATGCAGTGTAGTAAACTAGTGTTTTATCTTTGTGTACCCTACCACCTTCACTGGGCCTGGCACATGGTTGGCATTATATAAATCTTGAATGAATTATTATAAGGAAATATGTTTAATTTCAAAAGCCTTGAATTACTGAGCCACTTATACTAGTTTTTGTTCATTTAGCTTAATACCAACTACGTGAAAGTAAAATTGTTACTGGTACAAATTCAGAAGTATTTCACTGATGTTAAAACTTTCTTTAGTTAATTCACAGTACTTGAAAGATGTATCTTGGATAGTATTCATTGCATTTATCTTAGGATACAGTGCTTCTGTGAGCAGCTATTCTATAGGTCATTTTCTTCTTGAAATACATATACAAGTACTTACTTTTTGGCTCACTGTCTCTAGTCAGGAACTCTAAAGATTAATTATAAACTAAAAGAAACTTAAGGTTCTTTTGAGAGAAATCTCTGGCTTATCCTCTGGTGCTCTTGTTCCCTATGATATCTTAGAAGATAATTCTCACTATGCAGATCATGTCTCCTCAATTTTCAAAACAATTTTTGTGTAATGATATTTGGAAGTCTGACAATTAAGAATATCAGAATTTTTGCATTTAGCAGTCCAGGGGGTGGGGAGGAATCAGTATTTAGAGAATTTATGTATATATTTTTTTAAGATTTTATTTATTTATTTTTAGAGAGGGAAGGGAGGGAGATAGAGAGAGAGAGAGAGAAACATCAATGTGTGGTTGCTGGGGGTCATGGCCTGCAACCCATGCATGTGCCCTGACTGGGAATCGAACCTGCGACACTTTGGTTCGCAGCCCGCGCTCAATCCACTGAGCTACGCCAGCCAGGGCTGAGAATTTATATTTTTGACAGTTTGAAACAACTGTCATTCATACATGTATAATTCTCCCCAGAATTTAATACTGGGGAATTTTTTTGTCTCTTTAAAACTGTACTAGGAGTTTTAAGTTTGAACAAACTATTGATTTTACATTAGTCAAATAGAATGACTTGGCCATTATTTTTTCTGCTAGGAATATTAAAAGTTAATGTTAATTAATTTTAATATTAAAATTTAATCTGAATGTTAAGGTGAATATAGGGATCAGGAAACTTGAGGCTCTTGGAATAGTTTTATATACTGAATGATATAAATGAAGCTTTCTAAAATTCATCAGGTAATAGATGAGGCCTTATAAGTTTTATTCATTTGCTCCACACTCCCACAAAACAATTCCTTGTTACTATAATTTTTAAAATTCAGTTTGCATGATACAGAAAAACTGCAAAAATAACAGAAAGCATCCCATACACTCTTTATCTAGGTTCTCCAAATGTCAACATTTACCATATTTGCTTTATTATTCTTTTTTTCCTGAATTCTTTGAGAGTAAGTTTTAGACACAATCATCTTCTTTCTACTTATTAAAATGTTTGACTGTATTTCCTCAAAACATAGACATTAATATATAACCAAATAGTCTAATTACATAATTAAGAAATTAACATAGATACAATATTATTGTCTAGTCTAAAGACTATATTCAGATTTTACCAATTATTACACTAGTGTTTTGTAAAACAAAAGAAAAAAAGATCTTTTAATAAGAACAACACAATTGGAAAATATGTAATTCATACACATAGAAGATACTTGTTTTGCATAATAGCACTAGCTTAAAGAACTATTTTGGAAAGGAAAAGGATCTTACAGGTTATCTAGGACAATTGCTATTTTTATGAATAAGGAATAAATGTGGAAATCTGTAAGTCCCTAAAATGTGGGTATTTTGTTTATGTAGTGCCAATCCTAGGATAAGAATCTAAGACTTCTAAGATTTTTTTTTACAGTTTTAACAGTTTTTTACAGTTGTAACAATTTTATTATGTGTACATACTACATATCTTACAGTTATAAGAATGGAAGGGCAATGCCAGAATCTAAAATGCCATCACTATGTGGCATGTTTTCAGATGACTTAATAAATATTTTTATCTGTATTTAAAAACTTTTTTAATAGATTTTATTTTTATTTATTTTTAGAGAGGGAAGGGAGGGAGATAGAGAGAAACATCAATGTGCGGTTGCTGGGGGTCATGGCCTGCAACCCAGGCATGTGCTTTGACTGGGAATTGAACCTGCGACACTTTGGTTTGCAGCCTGTGCTCAATCCACTGAGCTACGCCAGCCAGGGCTATTTAAAAACTTTTAAAAAATAATTACCATGTTTCTAAAAAGTATTTCTGAAAATAATGTGAACATTACTATTATTACTACAGATTAAGACTAATCAGAGGAAAGTTGATAATTTCATGAGAACATATGAGGTCTGTCTGGAAAAAAGTCCAGGTGTTGTTAATATAATGAGAAGAGTTTGTGCGACATCAATGTAACGTGGCAGCCAAGGAGAGTGGACTGGGAATGTGAGTGCATGAACAATGATGACTTTACTAGTCAGTGGGGGCGGTAGATGCCATTGAGTGAGCATGTGCACCGTGTGACTGTCACATTCAAAATGACTGAGCGAGTAGGACAACGATTCTGTATCAGATTTTGCATTAAGCTTGAACATTCCTCCTTGGAAACTATTTAGAAGATTCAGAAGGTTGCAGCTATGGGCAACTGGTGATTGGCAGCTTCATCACGACAGCATACCCATGGAGTTTATTGGTGAAATCACCTAGGTGACTCAGCCCACCTACAGCTCAGTTGTGGTACCCTGTGAGTTCTGGCTTTTCCCAAAACTAAAATTGCCTTTGAAAAGGAAGAGATTTCAGATTGTAGATAAGATTCAGGAAAATATGGCAGGGCAGCTGATGTCAATTGGAAGAACCATGTGAGATTCCAGGGTGCCTCCTTTGAAAGCATCTGAGGTGTCATGTCCTATGTACAATGTTTCTTATGTCTTATATCTTCTTCAGTAAATGGCTCAATTTTTCATATTACATGGCTGGATACCTTCTGGACAGATCTCGTGTATGTTATTTAATATATAAGGGATATTGCATAGGTGTTAATGTCATTTCCATTTTTGCACAAGGCCTCCTATTTAATAATCTCTTATTGTGTATATGTAAAGGCACATAGTATTTCAAGGGAGCATCTTTATTTATTTTTACAGAATATATTTATTTATTTTTAGAGAGAGGGGAAGGAGGGGGAAAGAAAGGAAGAGAAACATCGATGTGTGAGAGAAACATCAGTCAGCTGCCTTTGCACACCCCCAACGGGGGACCTGGTTCACAACCCAGGCATACCCTGACCGGAAATCAAACTGGTGATCTTTCAGTTCACAGGCGGGTGCTCAGTCCCCTGAGCCACACTAGCCAGGGCTCAAGGGGATTAAACCCATCAAATACAGTTTTTCTCCCACACTCACCTTACAAATTTGCCTACATATTCCTCCTTAACTTCTCTTTTATGTGTCTTGAAAGAGGTGTCTCTTCATATGTCTACCTGTGTTCTTCAGCCGATAATCTTTTTCCATTATCAGTTATTTTATCAGTCTCCTGTTTCTCTAGTACCTTCTTCCTCTCTTATAATCCTCTTTCACCAAGCCTAAAAATATACTCATCTTTACTATCCTTTTATATAAGGAAAATGCCTTCACTCTTTGTTATTGTATGTGACTGTTGTGTTTCCCTTCATTTACATTTCTTGCCTTACATATAAGCCCTACACATGTCCCCTGAGTTCATGACCTTTAAATCTGTGTCTGGTATTGGATCAATTTCCCATGGACATCACCACCACCTTCGACATAGATACCTAATTCAGCGTATCCAAACTGGAACTCATTAGCTTTCTCACTAAATTGTTCTTGCATTTTTCACTGTTAGTTGGTGCTACCAGCATCTAATCGATTGCTCTAGTCAGAAATCTGGATATCTTCCCAGATTCCTCTCTTTGTTTCCCCAGCATGCAGTAAGTGAACAAACCTTACTGGGTTTACCGATATTTGAATGTGTTTACTTCTGTAGTCCCAAAGATACTGCCTTCATTTGGAAAGCCATCACTGTCTTTCACCTGCTTTTCTGTTTCCTGGATCTTGTCTCACCTCCATCCAATTTTCTTTGCGGCTTCCACAATGGTCTTTCAAAAATAACACATCTAAAAATGTAAGTCTCTTAATTCCTACATTATTTCCAATAGCCCATAGGATAATTCCAGAGGTATTTAGTATGGAATACAGTGATTTCTGCAGTTTTTCATTCTTGTCATCCATCATTTCCTCCTCTTAGCCATGGTAAACTCATTGCTGTTTTCTAAATGTTACACCTTCTCTTATCACCCTTGCCATTGCATATTCTGTTTCTTCTTTCTGAAAATTTTTGTTCCCTTAGCCTCATACACATTTATTGGTTCTTCTAAACACAAATCTATATTAGTTCCGCTAAAGCCTTTTAATTTCAACTCCCGTCTCTACCTCCTGTGTTCATTGTGCATACTTCTGCATTTACCATTCTGTCTGGTAGTTATTTGCTTATAAGTGTTTTTTATTTGCTTCTAATTTCTAATCTCACAAGCAAGATCTACAGCTCACACTCACATATGAATCCTTAATACCCATTTCCTGGTTCCTAGTACGTGCTCAATACATATTTGTTAAATGAGTCTAATGAAATGTAGGCGATAAACATTTACATAATGGATGGCAGTGATCAGTGGTCTTTAGGAACATGTGCTATCTGTCCTTATCAAGTAAGTCATAACTCCATAAGGGAGTAGAGCTAGAAAGCTAAAAGAACTGGAAGAAATAAAAATAAGACACTTGAGTGGATTCTTACATATTTTGTGACATAGGAAATAAGATCTTTTGTGATGCTGTATAGAGGGTTTTTTTGTTTTTCTTTTTTATGTAAGCAAGTAGGTTTTAATTCTTAGCTTTTCAACATGTCATCGGAGCAGAGTGGCAGTACCAAAATCCTAAAAATCATAACTTTAAAAATGCGTCTGTCTTAAAATGCATTATAGGATTTTATCTTCCTACTGTTTTTTAGTTCTTTATTAAATTACTGAAATTGCCATGGTATTGTAGAATCCCAGAGTTCTTAAATGTTATCTTCACCAACTAATATCAGTGCTTTAATATCTGGACTTAGGCTTAACAGATGTTTACATCTCTGAACATAGAACAACTGATGGGAAAAAAAGCATTATCAATAATTTACATAAATGACCGAATATGTATGGATAATTTATAATTTTTAATATTTAGCTTATCTAAATGCTTTATGTAGTATTTGTCATTGATTTTTTTCAGTAATTTTTATACTTTCATTTTTCTCCCCCAAATGAAACCATAAAAGGATCAGAGATCAAGAAGTCCCAGAGGATGTACAAATCAGGCCAGAGGATATTCCTTCAGATCCCAATATCAGTAATTCCAGTGTCAATCTGGAAAACACTATGGAAGATCATGCCAACACTACTAGGAAGTCTCCAGGTGAAATAAATGTTCCAATGGACAGTTCTTTACTTTGTACTTTGTCCTCAGACTCTCATCAGGAAGCAGCTAGTAATGAGAATGATAAAAAACCTGGTAACTACAAATCTACATTACGGCCAGAGGTTGGCGCCAGTTCACAACAGTCTGCTCTCTTAGATCAGGAATTATACAACTCCTTCCATTTCTGGAGGACTCCTCTTCCTGAAATAGATCTAGATATAGAGCTTGAGCAGAGCTCTGGGAATATACTCAACCCAGAGAGACCAGAAGAAACACCTGAAATAACCATACCAGGTTCTTCAAACATCACTATGGCCACCAGAAAGGAGCTTGAAGAAATGATAGAAAATCTGGAGCCACATATTGATGATCCAGATGTTAGAGGTATGAAAAATTCAGTCAAGTTCTTTTTGCTAAAGTTGATATAAAATGTTATTTTCTGACCTCCCCCCCAGAAAAACTGCCTTATTAAATATAAATTTAATGCCTTGTCTTGATAAATATATGACTTTTAGGAAATACAACTTAGATAAGCTCATCACTATGTTCCTAACTGTCGAATGCATAGGATTGTTGATTTACAAATCTCTGAAATTTTCACAGTCATTCAAACAGTGTTTCACATTTACAATTTTAATCTTGTCATGGTTTAACTATTTTGCTCTGGGTCTTTTCAGCTCTTTTATGAAACAGCAGTGGATGCAGTGTTTTTCAAGGAAGGACCACAGTTTACTAATAGGCAAAAGAAACCAATTTTCTTGTGGAATATGATGTGTTTTAAGAGCCATAGAAGCCCGTAAGGGTTGATTAGATTACTTTTCAGTTCTGACTCTTTTCCATTGGGTTGCACATGTGTATTACTTAGATTCTTTAATTTTGAATGACAGCCTGAAAGAAAGTTGTTCTGTGTTCAAATCAAAACTTGCCTTTTATTAGGTGTAATGTGTTGTAGTGTGTGGGAAATGAGGTGTCCTGAAGCAGTCCCCATTGTTCTGCTGGCTAGGGCTTGGAGAGTGGTTAAAATCCCGGGGCCAGGACCTGATACAGATATTATCTTTCTGCTCCTTTGAGGACTAAGGTCTTCTTAATGACTCTTTCATAACTTTATTCAGTGAAATCTGAGATACTATTTGGAACAAAAATAATTTGACACATTTTATAATTAGAAGTCTTTACAACTAATACCACTTTGTAGAAATTTTTTTTGGCCTTGTTCTAAACGCTAAAATTTATAAACTGTTGGTTTGCTCAGTGTTGGTAAATACCCATTTTTAAAGCAGATAAAGATTACTTCCAGCCAAGATGGAGCTGTAGGTGGGTACACTTTGCCCCCTTGCACAACCGAAAGAACGACAACAACAAATTTAAAAAGAAAAAATAACCAGAACTGCCAGAAAATCAAACTGTATGGAAGTCCGACAACCAAGGAGTTAAAGAAGAAATATTCATCCAGACCAGTGGGAGGAGTGGAGACGGGCAGCTGAGGTGGAGGACTCAAGGCAAGGTGGCTGCTGGCAAAGCAGGTGGTCCCACATTTGCATGCAGATAAACTGGAAGGAACAACTGGGGAGTGAGACAGACCATGCAATCCAGGTTCCAGTGAGTGGAAATAAAGCCTCAAAACCTCTGACTGATTCAGAACATGTGGGAGTTGCAGTGATGGGAGGAACTCCCAGCCTCACAGGAGAGTTCTTTGGAGAGGCTCATAGGGTCCTAGAATATATACAAACCCACCCACCCAGGAATCAGCACCAGAAGGGCCCATTTGCTTGTAGTGGCAGAGGAAGTGACTGTAAGCAGCAGAGAGCTGAGCTAGTGGCATTGTTCCCTCTCAAACCTCTCCCCCACATACAGCACCACAAGGCAGCAGCGTGGGTTACACCACCCTGGCGAATACCTAAGGCTCTGGTCCCTTACTATATAACAGGCATGCCAAGTCAAAACAACAACAACAACAACAAAAAAAAAAACAGCCCAAGTGAAAGAACAGATCAAAGCTCCAGAAAAAATACACCTTAAGCAATGAAGAAATAGCCAACCCATCAGATGCAGAGTTCAAAACAATGGTAATTAGGATGCTCACAGAAATGGTTGAGTATGGTCCCAAAATAGAGGAAGTGGAGGCTATGAAAAGTGAAATAAAGGAAAATGTGCAGGGAACCAACAGTGACGGGAAGGAAACCAGGACTCAAATCAACAGTTTGGAGCAGAAGGAAGAAATAAACATTCAACTGGAACAGAATGAAGAAACAGGAATTCAAAAAAAACGAGGAGAGGCTTAGGAACCTTCAGGACAACTTTAAACGTTCCAACATCCGAATCGTAGGGGTGCAAGAAGGAGAAGAGGAAGAACAAGAAATCGAAAACTTATTTGAAAAAATAATGAAGAACTTCCCTAATCTGGCAAAGGAAATAGACTTGAGGAAGTTCAGGAAGCTCAGAGAGTCCCAAAGAAGCTGTATCCAAGGAAGCACACACCAAGGCACATCATAATTATATTACCCAAGATTAAAGATAAGGAGAGAATCTTAGAAGCAATGAGAGCAAAGGAAACAGTTACCTACAAAGGAGTTCCCATAAGACTATCAGCTGATTTCTCAAAAGAGACCTTACAGGCAAGAAGGGGCTGGAAAGAAGTATTCCAAGTCATGAAAGGCAAGGACCTACATCCAAGATTACTTGATCCAACAAAGCTATCATTCAGAATGGAAGGGCAGATAAAGTGCTTCCCAGATAAGGTCAGGTTAAAGGAGTTCATCATCACCAAGCCCTTGTTCTAAGAAATGTTAAAGGGACTTACCTAAGAAAAAGAAGGTGTTAAAAAATACAATAAGTAAAATGACAACAAACTCAAAACTATGAACAACTGAACTTAAAACAGACAAAAACAAACTAAGCAAACAACTAGAACAGGAACAGATCCACAGAAATGAAGATCACATGGAAGGTTATCAAGTGGGGATGGGGGAGGGAGAGGGAAGAATTCGGGGAAAGGTATAGAGAATAAGTAGCATAAATGGTAGGTACAAAACAGACAGGGGGAGGTTAAGAGTAGTATAGGAAATGGAGAAGCCAAAGAACTTATATGTGTGAACTATGGACATGAACTAAGGTGGTGGAATGATGGTGGGAGGGGGCTGCAGGGCGGAGGGGAATGAAGGGGAGAAAAAAATGAGACAACGGAATAGCATAATCAATAAAATATATTTCAAAAGAAAATAAAAACCCATTGTTTTAAAAAGCTAAATACAAAATACAGTAGATAAAATGATAAACTTCAATATCCCTCTAAAACATATAAAAGCTTGTGTTCAGACTTTGAAAACTGTATTAATGTCAGTTAAATTAGCAGTTTTCTTTACTTGGCTTTAATTTATCATGATTTTTAAAAAATTTCCTGTTACAATTTTATATTTGGAGAAAAATGATTTGATTAAAGGCAAATTACATATTGTTTTTTTTTAAGATTTTATTTATTTACTTTTAGAGAGGGAAGCGAGGGAGATAGAGAGAGAGAAACATCAATGTGCGGTTGCTGGGGGCCATGGCCTGCAACCCAGGCATGTACCCTGACTGGGAATCGAACCTGCGACACTTTGGTTTGCAGCCCACACTCAATCCACTGAGCTACGCCAGCCAGGGCTAAATTACATATTCTTGATTGTTGAAAGTTAATTTAACTGACAGATGGTCAGTTTCTTTTTTTTTTTAAGGTTTATTGGGGCATAATCAGTAAAATTTAGCCTACAAGGACAGTTCTGTGAGATCTGACAAACATACAGTTGTGGGTAACCACCACCACAGTCAAGATACAGAATAGTTCCATCACCCCAGAGCATTCCCTTTTCCTCTTTATAGTCAATCCTTTCTTCCCTGCTCAGCTTCTAGCAACCTGTTTTACGTCCGCATGATCTTGCTTGCTGCGGAATACCACATACATAGAATCAAGCAATGACAAACCTTTTTGTGAGTCTGATTTCTGTCACTTAGCACTGTGTATTTCAGATTTATCCTTGTTTTATGTATCATTAGTTCATTCTTTTTTATTATATTCTGAAACAAGGGCAACAGTAGAGGAGTGAATATTTTCAGTAGCAGATCCTATTTTTTATCTCTCATGGTAGATTTCTTTTTTTAATCCTCATCCAAGGACACACTTACGATTTTAGAGAGGAGAAGGGAGGGAGAGAAATATCGATGTGGGAGAGAAACACTGATAAGTTGCCTCTCGTATGTGCCCCTACTGGGGACCAAACCCTCAACCTAGGCATGTGCCCTGACCAGGAATCAAACCCATGACCCTTTGGTTTACAGATGACACTTGAGCCAATAGAGCCACATCAGCCAAGGTTTATCGTAGGTTAATTTTTATGATAACCTTAGAGTTTCACTTTCTTTGTTTATTCCTCAGTTGTGGCTTCTGTCATTTATTTATTTTGTACCCTACTGAACCAGCATTTTCATTTTATGACAACTTGATGATGTAGCAAGTACTGAGGTTTTTGTTTTGTTTGACAAATTAGAATATTCATCAAAATCTTGCCTTTGGCCCTGGCTGGCATAGCTCAGTGGATTGAGCACAGGCTGCGAACCAGGCAGGTTCAGGGCACATGCCTAGGTTGCAGGCCATGGCCCCCAGCAACCGCACATTGATGTTTCTCTCTCCCTTCCCTCTCTAAAAATAAATAAATAAAATCTTAAAAAAAATAGTCTTTAAAAAAAAATCTTGCCTTTGTAGTCTCTCCATCCCTCCACTCTCTGTCACCCCAGGATGAGGAGAATTGAGAGACAGAATTACATTTAAAACTAAAGATGTTCATAGGTGAGGATAGTCAAATTTTTTTAAAGATTTTATTTATTTATGTTGAGAGAAGGGAAGGGATGGAGAAAGAAGGAGAGAAATGTCAGTGTGCTACAGAAACATTGATGGGTTGCCTCTCTCATGCTCTGAACTGGGGACCTGGCCCACAACCCTAGGCATGTACCCTGACTGGGAATCGAACCGGTGACCTTTTGGTTTGTGGGATGATGCCCAACTCACTAAACCACAGCAGTCAGGATGAGGATAGTCAATTCTTCATAAACTTTTGTCTTTACAATTTTTAGCTTTTTGTTTAAATGTTATTATTATTTATAAACTTAAGTTCTATTCAGTTTATCAAACTTCAGTAACTTTCATACTTTGTTTTTCTTACATTTTAATTTTATGGGAAAAAGCTTTAAACCTGTTCTGGGAGTACCTTTTAGTTCCCTGACACACAGTAGGCACTTAAAAAGTACTGAAATATTGAATAACTAATTTTTTAAAATAAATAAGCTAAAAGTGACATGTATAGTTTGCTGTTTAAAGATTTACAGTCCTGGCTGGTGTGGCTCGGTTGGGCATCATCTACAAACCTAAAAGGTCATGGGTTTGATACCTCTCGGGGCACATGGCTGAATTGTAGGATCAGTCCCCTTTGGGGCATATACAAAAGGCAACCAATTGATGTTTCTCTCTCATATCAATGTTTCTTTCCCTCCCTTTCTCCCTCCCTTCTTCTCTCTAAACCCTCTCTCCTTTCCTCTTTCTCTAAAAGCAATGAAAAAATGTCCTCCAGTGAGGACAAAAAAATAATAAAAATAAAAAGGCCTACATGTACATGTAAGTTTCAGTATATGACTTTGCATTTTCAGAAGATGGCTACTAATACTATGTTTGACTGAAAGTTGTATTGTAAAATTATAACAACACAATTGTTATAAAATTATAACAATTGGGAGATTTCAACACAAAGATTCCATTGTGAGTTAAATCACTTCTCTTTCTAATTTACCTCTTAAACCTGCTGTTTTTTATTTGTCATGTTGTTTCTGTCCATTACGATGGCTTTTATAACATATCCATTGATTGACTGATTTATCATTACTTATCGAGCACCTCTATGTGCCTGAACTGATACTCTCCTGTATACTAAATATGTAGCAGCAACAAACTAGACAAAAATCCCAGCCTCACAGAGCACAGAAGGGTGAGACAGCCTATTAACTGCCTGCTTTTTGAGTGTTCTGCAGTGAAACGTTGCTGGGCAGTGTTGGGGATATTCTGCTTAGATTACAGAATTCTTAAGCATTTGATTTTTATTGAAACCTGAGGGCATGTTTAATCCTTGTTAATTCCATAGTTAATCAAAAATTTACTATGCTTTAATTTTCTGTAGTTGTTAGATGGTGTTTTGAGTTTTTAGAGGCATACACCTTAGTTTTAGATGCTTTTTCTTTTCTAATCTGCAATTGTGGGTGGTCATTTTCTTCAAATTGTCAGGAAATGTCTACCTTTTTGAAAGGTAGAACTCTAAGGCAAAACAGAAACTAAATTTTGATCAGGGACCAAACTAGTTACATTGCGAGTATAAATTTTTTCTTGACAGTTGGGCAGTAAGATCTGAGAGGCACTGCCCAGAGAAACCCTTGCAAGGCAAACTTCAGCTTTTGTAGGCCTTGGGGCTACCTGTTCTTTTCCTCGTCACTGATGGGTGGCACATATCATGGAGGGGAAAGCAAGACTTGGGGTTTTTTAAAATTTTAAGGCAGCCTTTGTTTCACAGTTTAACTCTTGCCTTCCTTGCATTGATTTTTTGTGTGTGTGAAATTTGGCCAAAAACTTTTAAGTTGTTTTCCAGACTATAATGAAATACTCCTTTTTAGAAAAATAAAGCCCTTTCTGAGTTAGAAATAGATACTACATGAAAGGCCAAAAGGGAAGTGGTAAAATATGAAGAAGGTGTAAGAGATCCTCTTTTCCAAAATACTTCGGGAATGTGCAGTTTTTCTGTCTTTGTCCAGGACAGTTTCAGATCCCTGGCATTTAGGATTGCCAGCTGAGTCAGGGATGGGTTTGAGCAGTGCCCACATAGGATGGGTGGTGCCAGCTTGCTTCACCACAGCTAGGTTCATAGATTACAAAAGGAAAAATGGCCCAAGCTCACGAAATACAGATTTCTTTTCCAGTTTAGGCTCAGTGGAAGAATTGGGCCCTTTTGACAGTCATGGTCAGAAAAATCCTATTGTTCACTGACTAAAATTAATAAAGTGTAGGAAATTTGTGACTAAACCACCAGTGAAGTTTGTGGGAAAGTTAGAGATTATAAAGGTCTAGTTCTGCTGTACCAGCTGCTTCAGGGAAGGGATAAAACTCAGTTTCAAGATGGACCCTATTTCTGAGAACAAATTACTACAGTTATGTTTTTTCACAAACCTGTGGTTAAATGAGCTCTGGTTCCTGGGATTACAGTTAGATTGCAAGAAAGTCGAGATCTTTATAAAGATCCAATTGTTTAGTTTTTTAAAAATTTGTTGTGGTGGTATATCCTACTAAAATATCAGCATTAGCCAAGGGTTAGATTCCACCTCATTCTCTGATGGAGAATGTAAGTATCATGTTTCCTGAGGAATCAGCATTAGTCTGTATCTTCATGATCTTTATATCAATTTTTTGAAGAAACTAATTTCAAAGTGTTACTCATTTAAACTTTTATGAATCTACAAACCTGAAGATGAAACTTCATATAGTTCATTTAGAGATAAATGATCTATATGAGGCATTTTCTGTGAAAGACTGATTTATTAGTTACTTCCTAGGGAATACCATCAAGATGTATTACGGATATCTGTCTCTCTCTCTCCCTCTCTCTCTCACTCTCTCTTTCTCTCTCTCTCTCCCTCTCTTAGACACACCTCCCCCCATGAATTTTATGTGGGACAAAACATTTTAACCTTTATGTATTGTACAGTGTACTTTAATACTATTTTTATTTTGTTTTGGAAACTTAAAATTTGATTCCAGAAAGGGGAGCTAATGTAATGAAAAAGATTAGAACACAGTGCAGCTGAAATTCTCAAAAGAATGAGTATTTTTTTCATGAGTAACTTCATGATTAAACACCTCAGTTTGCATACTTAATTTAGCAAATAATGACCTAATAAACCAGAACCTCATCATATATGTTTCCTGTAACCCTATTGCCAGGTACTCCATATACTTAGACTAGAGTTTTATAAATGTGTCAGTATAGTAGTAGGTTATCTTAATTAAATGGGTACTCTGCTTTAGGGACACACTTTCTAATCTTTGTACTAAATAAATTCAAAGTTAAAATTTTATAAATTGTTATATTTTTGAGTATCCAGGTGGATTGTTACCTGAATTAATGCTAACAGTATTTTTTGTTAAATTTCTCATTTGTGGGGGAAGGAAGAATGGCTTGCCTCAGTTTTGAGTCACTTTTATAAAGAGGAGTAACTCAAAACATAGACAGTGCTACTTGCCAGATTTAAGAACTTGGTAAGTTGTCAGTTTGGTTTGCTGCAAGCAACACAAGTGCTCATTTGGGATCCCTGTGTTTGGGACAAGTCACTGATTTCATTTTCAAAAAGAATTAGAAAGAGAAAATAAACTGGAAAAAAGATATTAGATGTTTAAATGTTAACTGCAACAAAAATCTTTGTAATTACGATTGTTTTATGTTGGCAGGGTTTGTAAAGTGACTGCTCTTCTGCTAAAATAGCTTAGTAAGTAAGTCTTATAAGTTTAATTCATACACTACCAAAACATAGTTAACTCACACTGAAATTGACTCCTTTTAATAAACTGGAGGTACCTCCAAAACTAGCTAGCATTTCTCTTTTCATACTAACGCAGAATAATGTACAGTAGTGTATAAATATTTTTAATCTCATGGAAGCATATTAGTTTTCTACTTTTTTTCTCTTGAAGAACTAATGATTTACTATGGTAGAGTTTATTTTCCAGCTTTTTGGTGGCAGTGTCAAAAAGTATACATTTCATTGATAATATGTAATGCAAATGGAGAAGAAACTTTGAAGCATATTGTAATTCTTCCACTTATTATCCTTTCCTTATTCTGCCTATAGCACAAGTGGATGTGCTGTCTGCTGCACTGCGCGCTTCCAGTCTGGATGCTCGCGAAGACGCCAGTGATGTGGAGAAGAAAAGTGATGTGCAAGATGATCTGGGCGTCAGTGAGCTGCCAAACTGTAAAATAAATCATGATGCCTCCGTGCCTTTAATCAGCGATGCTGTTGAGGTAACAGACTCAGTCAAGTGTTTATCAAGTGAGAGCAGTTTAAAACAGAAGTGTTTCACTGGGGATTAATTGTAGCTAATCACTTTCTAGTTAGTACATTCTGTTTGTTGCTGATTTTCTCAGATCTCCCTTTTGCGTAAAGTAAAAGTAATTGTCACCACGTCCTATCTTTTTGACGTTAGTATCATGTTCAGTGCTTGGAAAAGTAAATCCTAATCCTGTCTACATGACCATTTTAGTTAGTAGCCTCAATGTTAATGTAGCTCACTGCAGTGAAATAGTCTTACTGGAAACAAAGCCCTTTATCAAGAATAATTAACTTTTTCCTTTTCTTTTTGGAGAGGTGCTTTGTTTCTGATCGGACCATTTCACTGCAGCAAGCAACACAGTATTCTGAGCAGAAGATCGGGACTTGAGGCCATGTTGCGGAGGGCCAGTGGCATTATCTGGACTCTGGAGTGTGAGGGTGGGTACTGTTACTAGCATCATCTTCACTATATACTTGGAGCTGTTCTGTATGATCCTTAAATTCCTACCACATTTCCACCAAGCCAGCATCATTTGTTAATCAGTATTTCTGACCCCTTGTTTCAATAAACAGGGAGAAGGAATACACCACTGAATGCCAGAATCCAATGGTCACAGATCAGAGTAGCTTGAACGAAAAGCTCAGGAAAGAATGCCTACAAGCATATATTGGGGATGGCAAGAGGGTTTTTAGACCTTTAGTGGATTTCTGTTCTGTTTTTTCTTGGTGACATCTAGTATATTAGAAATTTTGTATAATGGTGATTCAGAATGAAACCCTGACCACTAATTATCATTGGAGATTTGAATACTATGATATCTCTGCATTTTGGAAGGTGTTTTATTTTGGTTTTTTTTTATGTTAAAAAGGTACATTTGTGAAATGAGGAATAGCCAAGACTAGCAACAGTAGGAGAATAATTACATATGACATCCCAAGGCTTTTAAAACAGTTGACCGAAAGCACCCCCTCTCTGTGTACTATTTTATAAATAAACTAATTTTAGATATTTGGGCCATTTCAAATTTAGTTCCAAATTTTTAATTATTTTTATTCTGAAGTTCTTTTTCATACACATGACATCCTATTCAGCAAGTTTAAGGCAAGGGAAGTTCTTATGAGGCCTTATGTGTATTTATAAACTTTTAAAAGCATGAAGAATTTATATGTATTTGTATCTTTGGCAGCCTCAAAAGGTAAGTAACTTAGTAAGGTAGTTTAAATGAAGGAAATTTGTTAGATGGCTCAATTTTTTAAGTAAATATGTTTTCCTAACAGAATATGGAGACCACCCTTCGCTATATTCATAATGACTCAGACTTGAGCACCAGTAGCAGTTTCAGCCCTGATGAGGAAAGGAGATCTAAAGTGCAAGTAAGTGACCAAAACTGCTTTATTTGGTGTGGCTGTTGTTAATTCCTCTTTTAAAGCAATTTCTCACTGAATTTTGTCCTTTTTTATAATGAGTCTTAAAAATTAAGACTCTGGCTGGTGTGACTCAGTGGATTAAGTGCTGGTCTGCAAATCCAAAGGTCACTGGTTCCTAGTCAGGGCACATGCCTGAGTTGAGGGCCAGGTCCCCAGTTGGGGGTGTGCGAGAAGCAACCACACATTGATGGTTCTCTCCCGCTCCTTTTTCCCTCCCTTTCCCTCTCTCTAAAAATAAATAAAATGTTTAAAATAAATTAAGACTAGTATATCATGCTTTCAACAAGGAAATTCAAATAGTAGAATAAAATAGCAAAAAATGTTCCTCTTTTCACACCTGTTATCCCATTCTTTTTATTCAGAATAACTACAGATCATAGTTTCTTCTGTGTATCTTCATAAATTTATTGTGAATATATAAAACTTATTGTAGGTATATGTGTACCCCTTTTTGTTTTTCAAAGACAAATTTTTGCCCTGCCTAGGAGAGCTTTCCATATGAGCACATAAGGCTTCCCTCCCAACAGCAGCACGGCATCCACATGTCCTACTCAAGTAGAACTGTTACAGAACAAAGGGGGGGCGGGCCTGGGAAGATATACTATTATTGAAAGAAGCCCCCAGGTCCGTTATGTCCACCGCCAGAGGAAAGATGTCTCTCAATGCCAGAAATTCGTGAAAAGGAAAGGAAATGTTTATTTAATGCTCTACAAACTTAAAGTAGTAACCTAATGTCTTTATCAAAAGACATTATCAAATCCTAAAGTCCCTTTAAAACACCCACAAACAGACACAGTCCTTCCTTCCCCCTTTGCCCAGTCCAGAGTACCGTATCTCAGGAAAGGAAATAGAAGTCCATGGCTCAGGCAGTCCTCTGGTTATTCCATTAGTACTCTGTCTTGACTGGGAGACCTCCCTGGGTTCCTGGCACCCTCAGCTGTGTCGCTGGGATCTATGCTAAAATCAGGTGGTGGTTCCCCCTTCTAAAGCTGCGGGGGTCCCCACTCTTCCCCACAGGCAAAGGCACGTGGTCCTCTCTCCCAGGGCCACGGGAGTCCCCACTCAGCCAAAACCGCGTGCTTCTCTCCTCAATGGCTGCCGTGTCTAGGTTTAAATCCCCGCACCAATCTTCCTTTGCAGCCCCATTTCCAACTCCTCCTACACTCAGGCACACTTGCCCTCAATCTGCTGTCTTCTCCAGCTTTTCTGGTCACCATTGTGGGTCTGGGCAGGTGTGACCCCATGTCATGGAGCCAATCTTCTCCGAGCTCCCACGCAGGTGCTGTAACTCGGGGGACCTGCCCCCCAGTCACATCTTGGGGGGAAGTCCTTTTCCATCCCCCTGACCTAGAGCTATTTAGCATATCTAAGTAACCAGCCAAAGGCTGTAGGTATGTTAAATGACCATGCCATGGATTAGCTGCAAAGCTGCCCTGCATGTTCTTGCTCTGTGTGCCCCTTCCCCCAACTCACACCTGTGGGGGAAGGGGTGAAGACATCTTAAAATCTCATGGATACCTTGAGTTCTGGACCCCATTTTAAATGCCCATTTGGGGTCCCCCCTCTTGGCTGCACCCTGTAACAGAAGGTGCCAGAACTCCAGTAGTTCCTTACATGCCAGTGGGTTTAGTTTTGTTGTCATATTGCAAGCAGTGTTACATTCATCGTGATGATGCATGTTATTTGCTTCTGGGACTATATCTTACTATAAGTGGATTTCCTAGGTCAAATGATATATGCTCTTTATTTTCATTGCTTCTATTTATTAAAAATGGGATTATAGTCTTGAAAATGTTCATAGTTTTTTAAAATATGCTTTCACCACTTACACTGGACACATAGTTTCAAGTCAGTACATACAGATCGTCTCATTCTAATACATGTTGCTAACAGTGCACAAAAGTACCTGTAACCATATTCACTAAGTTAATCAACTTTCTTAATCTTTGCTAACATTGAAAGGTACTGGTCATATATTTTTTTAATCCTCACCTGAGAATATGTTTATTGATTTAGAGGAAGGGAGAAAGAGAGAAATATCGATATAAAAGAGAAACATTGATCAGTTGCCTCCTATACACACCCCAACTGGGGACCAAACCCACAACCTTTTGGTGTACAGGACAGTGCTCCTGGCCTGGGACTGGCTGTATTTTAATGTGTCTTTTAAATTTAAAAATCAATTATAATTGTCCTTTAAGCTGTTTTCTGTTTTAAGATCTTATTCATTGTTTTTCTCTTAGAGTTATTTTTATTTATATATGCATTTCCCTTCAGCATGTTTTTCTTTTCAGTTATTAGGTAACTGAAAATTTCAGATTGGGTTTTCTCTGCTATTTCAGATGCTATGTTAAACTCATACATTTAAAAATAAGTTTACCTAGTTTATATCTACACTGTTCAAATTGCATCACTGCCCTGTCTCTCTCATCATAGGACGTTGTGCCTCAGGCTCTATTAGATCAGTACTTGTCTATGACTGACCCCTCTCGTGCACAGACAGTGGACACTGAAATTGCTAAGCACTGTGCGTATAGCCTCCCAGGCGTGGCCCTGACCCTCGGCAGGCAGAACTGGCACTGCCTAAGAGAGACTTATGAGACTCTGGCATCAGACATGCAGGTAAGTAAAACAGTCAAGGAATTAACAAGGATGCTCAGATAGAAGCACAATGTTTTGCCTTTCAGTACCTAATAGAATTTCTGTTCATGTTCTAGCAAGTTCCAAAGAGCTGTCTTTTTACATAGTCCAAGTTCCACAATTTTGCAATTTCTTTTTTATCTAAAATACTAAAAATGATCACACTTGACATGTCTAAGTTCCTAATTTACAAATGTGCTATTGTCTAAAATTAGTTCTTAAGAATATAGGATTTAGTTTTCTCCCTAGAAACAGTGTTATAAATGCTTCTACTATTTTAAAACCTTCATAGAACTGTAGTATTATTATTGGCACAACTGAGTTTTGAGCTTGTGAGTGACTCTGTGCAGGTGGGAGAAAGTTAATGGGGGTGTGTGGGTTTGCTCCTCCCTGTACTGCACACCATCGCACCCTCTTTATTCCAAAAGAGCACAGAATATGAAACATTGACCCTCGATCATTTGTCTGGATATCTGTGACTTTTGTCGTTCTTTTCCTAAGCTTTGTTGATTTAATTTCCTCTGCCACTAGGTGTAATTTCCTTATACCAAACTTTTGCCTGCCTTCCACAAAACCTATTCCTTCAGTGAAATCCATCTCAGTTTTTAAGAAAGCAGTCTAGTTAGACTGATTTGTACTGAGAAATGAATGATTTTCCCTGAGTTTCCAAGGAGTCAGTGCTGTTAACTCAGCAAGTTAAAAGTAAAAAGCAACCTTGCAAGACCATAGTTGACATTCATCCTCTGACCTGTGAGGCTAGGAAACCAGGGTCTGGGCAGAGTGAATTTATCCCATGCTGACACACTTCTGTGGTAGGATTGGGCTTGTTTATATGTAGACTAATTCTTAAGAATGTTGGATTTTGTTTCTCCCTAGAAAGGCCCAGTTCCCATGGAGTGCTTTATGTTTTTTATTAGTAGTTTTTCATCCTTATCCCACAGAATTCTGAGTTCTTGTGAGGCAAGTGCCGTGGGCTCTGGTGAACAGGAAAGCTCCGGGTGGACAGGCTTCAGGCCTCCTATCTCCTCCCCTCCATCAAAACATCCCTGCCTTTATCTGTTTAACATTCTGACCATGGATATAAATTTTTTTTCAAGAACTGGTTCTAGCCCTGGCTGGTGTGGCTCAGTGGATTGAGCCGCCGGCCTCTGAACCAAAGGGTCACTGGTTCGATTCCCCATCAGGGCACATGCCTACGTTGCAGGCCAGGTCCCCCATTGGGGGGCATGTGAAAAGCAACCACACATTGATGTTTCTCTCCATCTCTTTGTCCTTCCCTTACATTCTCTAAAACATAAGTAAATAAAATCTTTTAATTAAAAAAAAAGGACTGGTTCTATATTTGTGGTGGTGTAAAACCTTTGCTCTAAGCAATTTCTCAGCAGATGAAGTTTTAAACTAGGTAACAGTAAAAAATTTTAAACTGAAGTAACATGAAGAAAAAGATGTTTTTAAATTAGTTTCCTGTAAATGCAAGGCATTTCTTTTTATTATTATTGTTTTTTAATCCTTACCCAAGGTTATGTGAGGTTGTTTCATTGATTTTAGAGAGCAGGGTGGGGGGAGGGAGAAAGAGGAGAGAGAAAGAACCATTGATATGACAGAGAAACATTGATTGGTTGGTTGCCTCCCCTACACACCTCGACTGCGGATTGACGCTCCAACTGACTGAGCTGCCCGGCCAGGGTGAGGCATTTCTTCATAGTTCTTTTTCCAGGGCAGTCCACAAAGGACTTTTCTATTCTTGTATTTCTTTAATTGCCAATTCCTTAAAAACTAGTTTTGTTATTTTTCTAAATCTGTAGTAGGCTGCACAGGAATTGGAAGGGGAATAGTAACAAGAGGATGATACTAGTCAGGCTTTGGTCAGTGTGGGACATCAGTAAATCAGGCATCCACTGTTCAGAAAACTATAAAAAACTATGGCATAATAATTTCCAAACTTTTTTCTTCATAAATGAAAAGAAGATAATACAATTGTGCAGGGATTTAAATATTTTTTTGCCAGTTTTTGATGCATAGTAGGTACTTAAAACTTAGTATTTTTTATTACTATTTTTTTTTAGATTAATAGCATTGAAATGTTAATCAGTCATTATATACAGTCCCCCCCTTATCTATAGGGGCTATAATCCAAGACCCCCAGTGGATGCCTGAAAACATAGCTAGTACCAAACCCTGAAAATACAGCTTTTTCCTATGTGTATATACCTAGGATTAAGTCTAATTTATAAATTAAGCACAGTAAGTGATTAATAACTAATAAAATAGAACAATTAAAACAATATACTCTAGTGAAAGTTATTTGAATGTGATTTCTCTTTCCTAGCAAACTGGCATGAATTTCTTTCTCCCTCACAATTTCATGGATAGAAGATTCATTCTTACTATAGATCTTAGCAGCTTCAGCATATGATTTTTTTTTTGTCCTTATTAAGTCAATAACTTTTACTTTAGCATGTCCACATTGCCAGCATCACTGCTCTTGTGCTTTGGCACCATTATTAAGTAAAATGCTGACTACTTGAACACAAGCACTGCAATACCACAATAATCAATATATGATAATCAACATGACTTTTACTAATGGGCTGGGGGCACACTCAGCAGGGGAGGCTGACAAAGGGATGGATGATTCATGTCCCGGGTGGGATGCAGTGGGATGGCAGCATTCATCACACTGCTTAGAATGGTACTCAATTTAAAACTTAGGCATTGTTTATATCTGGCATTTTCTACTTAATATTTTAGGACCACAGTTGACCAGAGGAACTGAGACCTTGGAAAGCAAAACTGCACATAATAGGGAACTACTATATTGTCTAAAAGTTAAAGTACTTTGTATTTAGATTACTAATGCAATTATTTTTATTTCTGCAGTGGAAAGTTCGAAGAACTTTAGCCTTCTCCATCCATGAGCTTGCAGTGATTCTTGGAGATCAGCTGACAGCTGCCGACCTGGTTCCAATTTTTAATGGCTTTTTAAAAGACCTCGATGAGGTCAGGATAGGTGTCCTTAAACACTTGCATGATTTTCTGAAGCTTCTTCATATTGATAAAAGAAGAGAATATCTTTATCAACTTCAGGAGTTTTTGGTGACAGATAATAGTAGAAATTGGCGTTTTCGAGCTGAATTGGCTGAGTAAGTTCTAACAGTTTATTAGAATATGTTTGATTTTTTTTTCAGCCCTGGCTGGCATAGCTCAGTGGATTGACCTCGGGCTGCAAACCAAAGTGTCGCAGGTTCGATTCCCAGTCAGGGTACATACCTGGGTTGCAGGCCATGGCCCCCAGCAACTACACATTGATGTTTCTTTCTCTCTCTCTCTATCTCCCTTCCTTCCTTCTCTAAAAATAAATAAATAAAATCTTTTAAAAAACCTTATTAAAAACTGCTAGCAGTTAAGTTTAGTATCAGGGATATTATAAAAAAAAAGAATATGTTTGGAGGGACATATATTTACCTCATCTTTACCATTCCCTATATTTGTTCATTATATTTTGTAGATCCAAGTTTCTTTCTGGTATCCTATTCCTTTAATATTTCTTTGCAGTGAATTCTCTTAACTTTTTTTTAACTCTATTTCTTTTTTAAAAAATTTGTGGTAAAATACACATAACCAAAGTTACAATTGATGATGTTTAGTATATCCACAATATTATATGACCATTTAGCCCTATATCAATCTAGAACATTTCATCATCTCAAAAGAAATCCTTTACCCCTCTCTGCCCCCAGTTCCTGGCGGTCATTAATCTACTCTCAGTCTCTGGATTTGCCTATTCTGAGCATTTTATTTATTTTTTAAAAAAATAATATTTTATTGATTATGCTATTACAGTTGTCCTGAGCTTCCCCTTTTTGCCCCCTTAAACCCAGCACATCCTACCCCCTCAGGCAGTGCCCTCACCATTGTTCATGTCCATGAGTCATGTATAAGTTCTTTGGCAACTCCATTTCCTATACTGTACTTTACATCCCCATGGTTATTCTGTACTTCTTAATCCCCTCACCTCTTCACCCATTCTCCCCCTCGCCCCTCAAATCTGGCAGCCATCTGATAACTTCTTTTCTCTTGCCGCCTTTAGGAATCTATCTTTATCTTTAACCTCTGGCATTTTGATTATGATGTGTCTTGGAGTGGGCCTCTTTGCATCTATCATTGGGACTTGCTGCACTTCCTGGACTTGCATGTCTATTTCCTTTGCCAAAATAGGGAAGTTTTCTTTTATTATTTTTTCAGATAGATTTCGAATTTCTTGCTCTTTCTCTTCTTCTGCCATCCCTATGAGGTGAATGTTGCACTTCTGGAAGTTGTCCCAGATGCTGTTTATACTATCTACTTTTTTTTGGATTATTTTTTCTTCTTGTTGTTCTGAGAGGTGGTTTTTGCTTCCTTATGTTCCAAATCATTGATTTGATTCTTGGCTTCATCCACTCTCCTGTTGTTTCATTGTAAATTGTTCTTTATTTCAGTTAGTATATCTTTCATTTCTGATTGGGTCTTTTTTATGCTGCTGAGGTCCTCACTAAGTTCCTTGAACATCCTTATAAACAGTATTTTGAACTTTGCATCTAATAGATTGCTGATCTCTATTTCGTTTAGCTCTTTTTTCTGAAGTTTTTATCTGTTCTTTCATTTGAGCCGTGTTTCTTTGTCTCCCATTTTGGCAGCCTCCCTGTGTTTGCTTCTGTGTATTAGGTAGAGCTGCTTTGACTCCATGTCTTGGTAGTGTGGCCTAATGTAGTAGGTGTCTTGTAGGGTCCAGTGACACAGCCTCCCCTATCACCCAAGCTGGGTACCTGAAGTGCACCATCCACATGGGCTGAGTACATCCTCCTCTTGTAGTTGAGCCTTAGTTGCTGTTGGCAGATCAGCAGGAGGGATGGCCAGTCAGCTGCAAGGACTGGCTGTGACCACTGACTACCAACCTCAGCTCTCCAAGGAGGATCAGCTGTGCAGGGACAGGGTGGTGGTGCTCTAACATGGTCTGTAGCTGTCTACTGGGTTCGCTGGCCCTGGGTTTCCTGGGTGGTACATGATCCCCCCACACACACACCTGTGTTTTGCCTGGGGCACCCTGCCTGAGCTGTAAAGCAATCTGAGATGGCTGCTACTTGTGCTGGGCTTGGAGATTCCAGAGGAGGCCAAGTTGTGAATCTAAGCTGGTTGACACTAGGGCTCACTGAAGCCAGCTGTTGTTTGTTTGATAGGATTTAGGAGCCAAGACCAGCCATTCTTATGGAAAAGCAGCTTGGGTGGGCCCTAAATTTGGATGGGACAGAGCCTCTGGGGATCTCCCAGGTGGGTCAAACAGTGTTAGCCAGGTTGATGGAGTTTCAGATACAGCAACAGTTTACTGGCTCTGTGTGGGGAGGGTTTAACAATGGGACAATGGCCACTGCTTGCCTTTATCCCAGACACTTCATTCTCTCCCTGTGTACCACTGGTGCCTTTCAAGCTGCTAGCAGGTGCTAGAGCTCAGAGGGAGTGAGTATGAGTAAGTGAGGCTGTGTGCGGGTTCCCAAGAGCAACTGCTTGGGGCTCCAGAAGTTTCTTCCACTGACTCAATCCCCACTGGTTCTTGCAGCCAGAAGTTGTGGGGACTTATCTTCCTGGCACTGGGGGTCCTGGTGTGGGTCTGGGACTCCTTGCTCTGAGATATCTGTCCCGAATTTTTATCCACATTAGTGTAGGATCAGCACATTCGGTGTCTGCTCCCCTCCTACCAGCCTGGATGGATGTGGTTTCTTTAATTCCATAATTGTCAGATTTCTATTCAGCTTGATTACTGACATTCCTGAATGATGGTGGTTTTGTATTTTAGTTGTAATTTTGATGTGGTTGTGCGAAGAGATGAGCATGTGTGCCTACATTGCCATCTTGATCAGTAGTATCATAAGCATTTTATATAAAGGGAATTATAATGTGACTTTGTGTCTGGCTTCATTTAGCACAATGTTTTTAAGATTTATTCATGTTATATGTAGTATCTTTCAACACTTTATTGCTTTCTATTGAAGAATACTTTATTGCATTAATATACCAGTTTTTAAAATCCATTGTTCCATTGATGGGTCTTTGGGTTGTTTCTATCTTTTAACTGTTATGAGTATGGTGCCCTGAACATTCATGTACAAGTTTTTATTTGCACACCTGTTTTCAGTTTGAGGTAAATTTGCTGTGTCGTTGGTAATTCTTTGTTTAATTTGTTGAGGAACTGCCGAAGTATTTTCCACAGTGGCCATATAGAATTGCAGGCCAACAGTTTTTCTTTCAGTACATTAAAGATGTCCCTGCACTGAGTTCTAGCATGCCTTATTTCTGACTAGAAATGGACATACCTCTTCTCCATTAGTGTGGAGGGTTGAGGCCATCTAGCCTGGACTGAGCTGGATTTGGGATCATTGTTGTTGTGGTTACCTTTAGTGCCCCATAAGCTGTGAGCTTGTGTCTGTGGGCTGCCTCTGCCTCTTGCTGAGGGTAAGGGTGAAAGCTGGAGTGCTGCTGGGCCTTTTCATGTGTTAATAGTCCACCCTCAGCTTTCAGCTGCTCCTGCCTTCTGGGGAACACATGGCTCTTTTCTCTTGCCTCTCCCCTCTCTGTAGACTGTTTACAATGAGATAGACCTGTTCTGGGGTATGAGGGAATTGCTTTTATTTTGGTTCAGCTTCAGATTTTCGAGGCCCAGTGTGCCTGGGCTTTCTCAGAATTCTTGCTCCTGCTCAGCAGGAGAAGAATTCTGCTTTGTATCAATGTAGGGTCTTAGCTTGAGAAGCTTTGCTGCTCTTCTCCTTGGAAGAGTTTTTTCTTCTCTTCTACCTGCAGCTACAGTTTGTCTCCACTAGTAGCTTAAGGCTCTGCTTTGTATGAGAGAAGAGTCCAGGGGGTTGCATGGGGTTTCACGCCTGTCCCCAATATCCATCATTCATTTTCTGCCTATTAAGAGACCTCTCCAGTTTCCTTTCCTGACCCCTGACTTTCTCATGGACACCCAGGAGACGTCAGTGAGAAAGTTTGCAGTGTCAGTAAATAGAGTCATTAAGTGTACATTTCTCTTTGAGGATTTCTGTTTATGTATGTATGCAGGTGCCTTTGTCATTGCTACATTATCTATTTTGATGGTTATAATAGCAGTCACCCCTTATCCTTGAAGGACATGTTCTAAGACCCACAGTGGATACCTGAACCTTTAACTGAGCAAACGGGGGCTCAGCCACTTGGTGCCTCCAATCTACATGACCCAACAATTAGTGTTGAAGGAAATAGTTTTTTATTAACAGGGTTTCAACCTTGGGGGTACTGAGAGCACTCCTGCTCAGAGGCCTTCTCTCCCATAAGACTTAGAACTCTCCTTGCTCCCCAAAAAACTACAAGCTAAAACCCTGCCCAGAAATTCCCCATGTCCTTATCTACCAGTCACAGAAACAGATCTTCATCTTCTCTGGAATGTGCTCTTGCGAGTTTCAGAGTTGCCATCCTCTCAGATCAGCTCTCTCCATCAGGATCTGGGGTAGACTGCTCCCCATCTCCATGTAGGAGTTCAGGAAACCATGTGCTGTGTTACACTGTCCCAGCATGGGACCCCACCTCCAGGAGTGGGCTCCCATCCTCTGTGGGGTCTCAGTCCCTGGTGGGCCCCACAGCTCCTGATCCCACAAGTGCTTCTCTCCCTGCAGGTTCAGGGCCAAAAGCCCAGGACATCCAAATGCTGAAAGCCCAGGAGGAGAGAGAGCTTACACCAAGCTCTAAAGCCCCTTACCAAAAGTCCCCATACCAAGAGAGTGCCTTCTCTGTATGTCAGAGGTGGGAGTCTACAACTCTGCATCCCTGGTCACAGTCCAGCTCCAGGCATCTCTCATGTGTCTGTGCTTGGCCTGGCGGGTTCTCACAGCTCCGTCAGCTCTGCCGCTGTCTTCTCCAGGCAGACCTCATGGCTGACTCCTGTGCAGTCTTCCTCCTCCTCCTCCTCCTTACATCTTTCCCTTCTCTGACCTTCATCCCACCCTAATTCAAATGCGCAGTGGAACTTCCTATGTGACCTCACATCCTGCTCTTCCTATGGAGTGTTACTGTCCGCCATTTTTGTCAGCTCCCCAGTGTCTGACCCTCTTTTGGCTGCCATCTTTAGTCAGGGCAAGAGTTCCCAGTGATGCACAGGCATCCAGGGTGGGCATGTTCCTCGCCTGCTGTATCAGGAGTCACTGCACATTCTCTCAGTCACATATGCAGTGCACCCTGGGCAGTAGCCTTATTCCCTTTAGGAAGGCACATGGCTATTAATTTTGCCTTGACAGTCCAATGTGGCTTAAAACACCATACCTTCCACTGTTCTCTTCCCCCAGTCCGTCCTGTAGGATTATCCGGGACCCATGCTCTTCACCCCATTACAAAACCACAGATAGTACCAAACCTTATATGTGCACTGTGTTTCCTCCTATATATCCATATCTATGATAAAGTTTAAGTTATAAATTAGGCAATTTCCCAGTTAGATTTGTCCTTATTATAGATCTTAATGTTAGCAGTTGGCTTTTTTTTTTAATTAAGTCAAGAATTTTCACCTTTTCATTTAAAGGAAGCACTTAATGCTTCTCTTTGGCATATCAAGATTGCCAGTATTACTATTCTTGTGCTTTGGGACCATTATTAAGTACATTTAGGGTTACTTGGACACAACAAGCTCCGTTGGTTGATCTGCTAGTCAGCTACCAAGTGACTGACAGATAGGTAGCATGTGCAGTGTGGAGATGCTAGACAAAGGGATATTTCAGTCCCAGGCAGGAAGGAATGGGATGGCTCAAGATTTTATCACACTACTCCGAACAGTGTACAATTTAAAACTTATGAATTGCTTATTTCTGGAATTTTCCATTTAATAGTTTTGGACCATGATTATGGCTGGTATCCAAGACCATGACCACAGTTCACTTCCTGCTGTTTATAGATGTAAATAATCTCAAACATAAAATCTGAAAGGCAATAGTCTCATTCATATTCAAGTGATTTCTTCATGAGCATTGTTGCATCTTCTCAAATGAGCCTGGTGGATGCTTAGTCTTCAGTTCTCATCAGCAATAATAGAAACAGTTGTTAGAGGACCACTCACTTATCTTACCCCTAGTAAATGTATCATTCCCTTAGAAGCCGCTTAGAGCCTCAATAAGTACACATTAGGCTACCTTAAACTGCTAGAACTTTCTTATTTAGATAACTGATTATAGACGAAGGTTTCTCAGCACAGTCTAAGCTATGGGGGAAAATGTGTTTCATGTTAGGAAATGCTTTGCTCTGTCTCTGTCCCTGTGGACACACATACAGAGACCAAAGGTAATGCCATGCACGAGACACCAGGTGAATCACCAGTCTTTGCATGTGTTCATCTTACAAATAGTAACCAGTATTACAGATTATTCAGATGATCATCCTATTTTCATGTTTTTTAAAATTTTAACTATTGTTCTAATTTATTTTTGTAGACAGCTGATTCTACTTCTAGAATTATATAGTCCCAGAGATGTGTATGACTATTTACGCCCCATTGCTCTGAATCTGTGTGCAGATAAAGTTTCTTCTGTTCGTTGGATTTCTTATAAGTTGGTATGTGTTAAAACTTTTACAATTTTAGATCAGCACAGTATTTAATATCAGGAAATGAAGATATTTGTCACTTCTCCATATTCACTCTCCTAGGTTAGTGAGATGGTAAAGAAGCTGCACATGGCAACACCGCCAACATTCGGAGTAGACCTCATCCATGAGCTTGTGGAAAATTTTGGTAGATGTCCCAAGTGGTCTGGTCGTCAGGCCTTTGTCTTTGTCTGCCAGGTAAGCAGAGACATAGCCATTTGTGGCACATTTTTGTATGTAGACCTAGGTTTACTCCTTACCTCTCTCAACACCCTCTTTCTTATTCTTAAAGGACAGAACTTTGCCACCTGATTGTTTATAGGATTCCATTTCTCAGTTGGGTATCTCCCTGGTTCACCAAGTCCTCTGTGTAGCCCATTGAGCTCCTTATAAAGCTGGTGCATCCACAGCAGTCCCCTAGAGCAGTGGTCCCCAACCTTTTTGACACTAGGGACTAGTTTTGTGGAAGACAATTTTTCCATGGACCAGGTTAGGGGGGAAGGTTTGGGGATGATTCTAGTCATTACATTCAAGCTTATCTCCTGCTGTGCAGCCTGGTTCCTAACAGGCCAGGACATTGGGGACCCCTGCTCTAGAGGGCACTCGGGGTCTGGACCATAGTACAGGTGTGAAAATGAATGTGATCAGGAACACGTGAGGTCTCGGTGGAGCAGTTTAAAAACTGTATCTTAGTGGGGACTTAATTATGACTTAATTATGACATTTTTGCTTTGAGTTCCCAAGTGCCTGGAATATTGGTTTGAAAAGCAGTAACTAAAATCTGTAGCAATTATGTTGTTACTAAAAGACTTTGTTAGCTAGTATTATGGCTTACTTAAACTGAATTGGCAAATCTAAAGTAGTTACTTTTCCCCAGACTGTCATTGAAGATGATTGCCTTCCCATGGACCAGTTTGCTGTGCACCTGATGCCGCATTTGCTAACCTTAGCAAATGATAGGGTTCCAAACGTTCGAGTGCTGCTTGCAAAGACCTTAAGACAGACTCTACTAGAAAAAGGTAGGTATACGACTCATTCAGGAAAAGTGTCTGTGGCAGGAAGAAGATTTGGAGACTATTGAATAGATGAGAATCTAAGCAGTATGATATGTAAATAGAAAGAATATGATAGAAGAATATATTGTAAGTTGTTCACAGTGGTTCTTTCTGTGAGAGGACACAGAAGATTGAAGGGTGAAGAAGGGGACTTTTAATTATTGCCCTTCTGTTCTTGGTGAATCTTTTTATGATTTAAATCTTACTAGTTTGAAAATTGGGCATTCACTTATGACTATGAAAAATTACTGCTCCTGGAGCACTCCTGCACCCCTTGGCCAGGAGGTGTGTTTGTGTTTCCTTCTCTTCATTCATTAGGCAGAAAACAAATGTTCCATGTGATTTGCTTTGATGCAGATTATAAGCTCCTCAAGAGTCAGGTGGTTTTATTTATTGTAATCCCCTCAAATGCTTAGTATCATTTGAATCTATGAACTCATGAATGAATCACAGAAAGACGTCTTTAATGGACCTCAAAGGATTTGAGTGAATGGTTTTTGTTTTTCCTCCTTTAGAACTCATTTTTTTAAAAACAGCGATTACAATAAAATGGCTAGAGAAGACTCTGGTTCCATGTGTGTTTGGTATTTGGAAGTGTTCTTCCTTTTACTGAGCTAATTAATAGCTAGTGCAGGTTTTAATGTATTTATTAGTTTCCATGCCATTGAACATTATGAGATATAGTCAGTCAAGATACATCTTTCTTATATTTGGGAATCTTTTTGACATAACATCAATTTGAGTTACTGTTTATAATTCAGCATAGCTGTGTTTTCACTTGTAGAAAAATCATTTTATCATACTTACAACTTTGTGTTCTTGTTAACAAAACTGAGGTGTTAGACTGTTTGTAATCTCACTTCTGTCTTCCAGACTATTTCCTAACCTCTGCCAGCTGTCATCAGGAAGCTGTAGAACAAACCATCATGGCTCTTCAGATGGATCGTGACAGTGATGTCAAGTACTTTGCAAGCATCCACCCTGCCAGTACCAAAATCTCTGAAGATGCCATGAGCACAGCTTCCTCAACCTACTAGAAAGTGTAAACCTCGGTGTCTTTCCTGCTTCCTAAGAAGCCGAGGTTCGACACGTGTTGCACACGTGTGTGAGCTAGGACGCTTTGGGGAGGAAGAGAGACCTTCCTCTCTTGCAGGCTTAATTGCAGATGCAAGTTGCCTACATCGACACCAGGGATTTTAACAGTCAAGAAAAGTACAGTAAACACTATTATCTTATCTTGACTTTAAGGGAAAATAATTTCTCAGAGGATTATAATTGTCACCGAGGCCTTAAATCTTCTGTCTTCCTGACTGAGTGAAACTTGAATTGGCAGAGCATTTTCCTTATGGAAGGGATGAGATTCCCAGAGACCTGGGTTGCTTTCTCCTGGTTTTATTTAATGACTTATAGATGGAATTATAGCCAGAAGGTGGCTGTGAGCCAGGATATGAATGAGACATTCAGTATTAGCCCTCGCTGTTCCCATGCAGGCAAGGACCTGTGCGGTTCTGTGTTTAGCCGCCCATCCAGCCCTAAGTGTGAATAGTTTTGATATGTATTAACAGAAAAGGAGATTTTAAAAATTTCTCCTAAGGGCTTGATGCTAACACTAAAGTAGAACATGATTTTAACTCATAAATGCAGCATATTGCTGTACACATTTACAGAACATTTGCTGAGTTATCTATATGTCCTGAATTTTTTGTTTTCATGCTGGTCATGACCTGAATGAAATTAGCACATATACTGTATGTCAGGTGTTTTTAACTTGATCATGATCAGCTCTGAGGTGCAACTTTTTCTTCACATACTGTACATATCTGTGACCACTCTTAGGAGTGTTGCAGTCTTTAATCATGCTGTTTAAACTGTTGTGGCACAAGTTCTCTTGTCCAATAAAATTTATTAAGATCTGTATAGAGAGATATATACACTTTTGATTGTTTTATAGCTATCTGCGAATAAATGCAATTTGTGACCTGTATTACTGACTTAGTATAAAATGGGAAAACTAGATTAAAATTTTCTCTTTTGACTAGTTTAGTAATTTCTTTGAAATCTGCACATGCCCCCTGGGCAGGGTTCTGCTCTTGGCAGGTGGCAGTTCTGGGTGCTGTGCTCCCCAAGGCTGATCCAGGTGTGGCTTGTCCTCTGTCAGGTGTGTTACAAGCTGTGGCAGCGGAATTCTGAGGATAGCGAGGGCTGTTGAATCCTGTCTAACATGAGGCTTTTGTTACCCAAGTTCTTCCAAGGGAAAAGATGGGCTTCCAGAGGCAGTTACAAAAGTAAACCAATCTAGAAAACTGATGATTCAGCAGTATTTGAAATCTCCCAGGAGGCAGAAACAAACAATTTGTACTCAAACTATTAACTTCGCAATAGAAAAATTAAGAGTGGCAATAATTATGTCCCCATTGGGATTTTAATACTGGCAGATAATCTTAGATCTTCTGAGATATCTTTGGATTTTTTAATAACCAAGGTAAGGAGGAAAACTGCATTTTTCTCAGCCCATGTACTTGGTCATTGCCAGGTGTCCTTCCTCTCCTCCCTCCGTACCCTCCCACACACAGGCTCCTTCCTCACCATCCTGCCTGACTCCTAGCTCATGGGATGCTAAATGTTCTCTGCCACCCTTGTCTGAGAAACATGTTGCAAGCTTTTGTGAGCTTTCAAAGTGTCCCCCACTGAATTTACCTGGCCAGCCAACTTCCTATTTGACTACTCAGTGGAGTGGCCCAACTGTCACCTCCTTTGCCAACTCAGGGATATTTCTCTGGTGCCAGACCATGGTGGTTTTTCAAGCCTTCAAACTCTGAATTAGACAAGCGCGCCAAGTTCCTGACAGCACCACCAGGTTAGTGCCCTAAGCTGCCCAAGCTGCCAGCATATCGTCAGGAGACACTGTTCTGGGCAATTCTCAGTCTGCTGGGCAGGCACTGGGTATACTGCTAATTACTGATTCTTCTTAGACCTCTTAAGTCCAAGTCCCAGTTTCTATGGGGATGAGCATTTCTCATCCCCCATTCCTCAGTGCACTGCAAGCTGAGTATGCCGAAGAAAACATCCAGAATCTCGTGTCCCTTCCAGTGTCAGCTTTCCAGGGGAACATGGAATGCCTGAAACACCAGGCATGTGTGCTTAGTGTATTGGGGGGCATTGGAGCGATGCTGCAAGGAGGGGTGGCAAGGTTTTAAACTGACCATCTGTAGGAAAGAGTGCTGTGTCCCAGGTTCTAGGCCACATGACCATTTCCATGCATGGTAACATTTCTGTAAATCCCAGAGAAGCAGTGAGTAAAGGAGGAAAAGGACCCAACAACTCAGCCAGGCAAATGGTCTCTTTAAAATCAATAATCCTGACAAACTGGAGGAAAAGTTGGGTCTAGAAATAAATGAGTAAGCAAGACTGTGGTTTTGTATTTTTTAATTTCTGCCATAAGCCTTTATAAACTCGCGCTAGATGTAGAACGTCTACTAGAGCAGAGCCACTGGTAAGCGCTGGCCACCTGGGAGAGGTGTCAGCGGGAGGAATGGGGCTGGCTGGGTTTTCCGCACCCAAAAGCACCTTGCACCAGAGCCCATGTGTGGATGGACACACTGGGACCTCCACGTGGAGGGTGGCCAGGCCCTTCATGGTTTTTAAGCAACCTGGATAGGTCAGGGCCTACACAGTTCATGTATCTCCTTGTCACTAGAAAACCAGATTGCATTTTAGGTAATGGTGGGAAAGGAGGCCCAACTCTCAAATCCCTCCATCAGAACCTCCAAACTGAGGTAATTTTGTGACCCCTTAAATAGGAATGTTTCTACACAATAGACATTTTGACTTAAAAATTCCAGCAGTGATGTTTTTGAACAAGTTTCTGTGAACTCCATTAAGTCACTTTCTGAATCCATCTTCTATAGAGACTAAACTAGTTTTATACTTTTACGGAAATTATTTGCCTTAAGAATTCATTTTCTAGAAAACTTGACAAATGTTCCATTCAATGGTCAGATTTTAGTCTATGTGACATTTTATACTGCTGTTGTAGGTTTACTTCTACCAAGCTCTATTTATCTTTTACACCAAATGTTGCTGATTTAAATTTGGCAAGATCTGTTATTTAGGGTTTTTAGTAGGTAATTTTAGCATATGAATCTTTCACACTGATAAGGCTTTTAAAAAAAAAAGATTTTATTCATTTTTAGAAAGGAGAAGAGGGAGAGAAACATCAATCAAATGGTTCTCACATGTACCCCAACTGGGGACCAAATCTGTAACCCAGGCATATGCCCTGACCAGGAATTGAACTGGTGACCTTTTGTTTTGTGGGATGACTCCCAACCAACTGAGCCACACCAGTCATGGCCCATTATTTTGTATCTTCAACAGCACAATAAAGATTGTTAAGCATTTAATATTTGCATTTTTCCCCTAAGTTGCAAACAAATGCTTTAAGATGCATTGTCAACTACGCACACAGTGGCCACTGTGATAGTTGGTCATGACCCCAGCAGCTGTGATGGCAGCACCAGCTGGTGAACCCAAATCCTAGGAATATACGGCAACAGATTTCCTGCAGATGCCAGAAGCAGTGAGGGCTGGCCAGGTACAACAGGGTCTTAGAATTAGTGTAGCTGTCTGCTCCAGCTGCCCAGACTACTTACTCCATTTGGCTCACCATCTTTAATAGAGAACTACAGTTTGTGACCAAATCACAGGCAGCCCACAAATATCAGCATCAGAACATGTATGTGCATGCATGTGCTTAGTGAGTAATCCACACATTTTTACATTTGGGGCAATGAGCCAAATCTGGTTCTAAATCCTTCCTGGCTTCTTTTGTCTCTCTCAAGCAATAACAACTGATGTGTACAGTACTATGAATCATTTAACCTTTTGTAGTAGGCATTATTAGCCCACTTGATAGCTGAGAAACTATGTCAGCATTACCAGACCTAAAAAATAGAGAAAAACCAGAAAAAGGTTTTGTTGAGCTTACTGCTATGAGCAAAAGGGCTCATAAATCAAATCCTCCTCTTCTCCAAAACCTCAGGATCCTCAAATGTGGATTGCATGGGACATTCTTGTACTTAGGTGCTAGTCACTGTTGGTCTGAAATTCAAATAGAACAAGGTGTCTCTCTCTATACACATAATGACCCCACAGTAATAAGATTAGCCTAAGTCAACAGATTGAACCCAGGGGGCTGTCTGTACACTACTCCTTGGGTCTCTTCACCCCTGGAGGAGCTGCCCTCAGGTCGTGCCTGTTTGGGCCGCCATACCCACTGAGGCCAATTTAATGTTTCATTCCAGAAAACCTACCATTCCCTCTCTACTACTGGCTCCCTGCTTATGAAGGCTGACAGCAGAGGTCACTGGCACAATCTGAATAACAGTAAATAGTGTATTTTTTTAATCCCCCTGTGAAACTAAAAAATTATTGGTGCAACCTTTTCAGAAAGCTACACACACCCTCCCAAAGAGATGGCTCTTGCTTTCTCTAATTGTAGCTGGACTTATCATCAGTTCTTGCCCTTTATTGGAGCTGTGGCACTCTAGTTCAGAGGAGATCACACTGCTTCATTCCCTCTTGGTCTCGGGTGTGTGGTGACAATGTAGGCAATAACAACCACCTACAAGTTATACCACTGCTTTGAGCCTCAGTTTCCTGTTGTGAAAACAACCCAGTAGGTCCAATATCACCAAGCAAAGACATACAATCAGTCCCAGCTCTCCTAGAAACTGAATCCAGTCACTCAGGAATCATCAGATCAGCATTAGGTAAGTAATCTGCCTGACAGATCCCTGGTCAGGAAAGCCACACTGCAATAACCATCCTGCTTTTTTGCCAAGCTGGACCGGCTGACTTGTGCATCAAGCTAGAAGGGCAAAACTCACTTTCCATTGGAACCAGGTCATCACACACGGAAGCAGCTGCAGACCCAGTGAGCTGGGTTGTACAAACATGCACCTTCAGTGGCAAGCACTGGCTGAAGTGGGGGAGGGGGAGGGCGCTGCTGCAAACCCTACTAGCCAGTGAGTGGGTACAACTCTGCCTGGGTGAGGAACACAAAGTGAGTTAAAACATTTTTTTCACTTTAGGATGTAAAGAAATATCAAACTAACACCCTGACAACCATTGGGCACTTAATTCAAAGGAAACAGGTATAAAAAAAATGGGAAGCATTTTTTTCTCAAATGGCTGTTGAATTTATTTGCTTGATCAGTAACAGTTCTGGCAAAAATTAGTTAACCAACACTGAGACAACTGTAATGAAATACTAAATTTTAAAAATCCATGACACCTTGATAGAAATTAGTTTACACAAACAAAAAGAAACCTCCAACATTGCCAGCAAATATAAAATGAAGGTAATATGACCAACGGGACAGCAAGAAGGCTTTTATACATTTATATTTGACACCTGACCATATTTTCAGTCACCATAATATCTCTCCAGGTTTAAAAAAATAGTATGCTGATTTCTATAACAAAGCTTTTTTTGGTACAAAAATCAAATAATGGCCAACAAGTCACAACAGTGCAATAGGTAAAGGATAAAAAACCGCATCAAATAGGTGCTGAAAATAAATACTAAGGAGGAGAGGACAGAGCCCTCAAGGGGGTGGGGGGATTTGTTTCCATCACCTTGACCGTGTCTTCACAGCCACGAGAGCTGACCTACCTCACAGGTGCCATCTATTCGGGCAAAACAAAGTGTGATTCAACAAAGGTGCCGGAGACTTGGCCTCCCAGACCCCTGAGGTCACCGGGAAAGTGGCAAAGCAAGAAAATGGGGTTGGGGGTCACAGCTATCATTAAAAGGAAAAGTTTTTCCTATTGCTCAATCTTGTCAATTCAAAGTCCATCAGCAGGTTCACTGAGATGATGTGGATAATGAGAACTTTTGCTCAACATGATAATATGGCTTATTCAGGCAAAGAGACATTTACATTCTAGCCCAAGCAAGCAATTTGAGTCATTCTGTTTTTAATGGAAGGTCAGTCACATAGAAGACTTCTGGTTTGAGAAACAGATCCTTTTTGTGGGTTCCTTAGGTCAAGGCAGTTACCTTGGACCAACCTAGTAAAAAACATTTGCTAATCAATAGCAATGAGAACCTGGAGGACCCAGAAGGAGCAAGGTGGCCCCTCCACACTGGATGGGGCTGCTCCAGGGCTGGCAGGCCAGTCCAGTTCTGTGACCAACTTGGCCACCCTGGTGACTCAGGCTCAAGAACTGTGTCTTAGGACTGTCAAAGGAGAGGGTGACAAGCGTGAGTAAAGGTAACCCCCATAAGAGCCATTCTGGCCAGTCAGGAAATATGAGGCAGCTCCCCATGATATAATCTGCACCAAAAAGGTATAAAAGGCACAAGCAAGAGTGACTAGGTAAGCAGTGACCCTGGAGGGTGAGACTGTGGGGCGAGCCACAAGGCAGGAAGAGTATTTTTACCTTGTTTGGTTCCTCCCCTTGAATGAGAGAAAGAGATCCTGATTCCGCCATAATAAAAAAGCAAAGATGATTTTTGGTTTAAAAAGAAGCCACTCAAGGGTTAAAATAGTTACTTTAACAAAGAAAATTAATCTTCAAATAAGCTATCTGGAAAACTCATCTGTCTCCTACAAGCCCACAATTCATCCACTGCTTTCTCCTCCCCTGTAACCTGAGCCTGATGCGGAGAAGTCAAATGTGTGAAAGACAAGAGTCTCTAAGAAAAGGTATCTTTACAGAATGTACAGCAGAGAGTTGTGCACTCTGATTCTCGGGTTTACAGTAAGATGCACAGGTCTTGTTAGGTCTGGAGGACTCCAGGACCCACAGGATGCTCAGATGGGCGTCTCCTTCCTGTCTCTGCTCGGGGATGGCTTGGCCTGCTCTTTGCCTGCCTTTGGCTGCTCTTTAGCTGCTTTTGTCTCCGGGGCACTGTCTCTAGGCAGCTGGACAGCACCCCCACGCCTTTCCGGCTCCTCTTCGTCCTGTGCCTGCGGCTCAGACTTGGCGCGTTGCAGCTGGAGCAGACGGAGCTGCACACGCAGCTCAATGATGGCCTCTCGCTCTTCATGGATTGCTTGATTCAAATGATTGTTCTTTATCTTGAGGAAGGACACAAAAGACCTATTGTCACTCAAGAAGGTCAAAAATGACAGTGATTTGGGAGCAGAGAACAGTTAGCAAGGGTATCTATCCTACATAAGAATTTTTGTTTTAGTTAATTGAGTTGCAGAGTGGAAGACATGAACGTGAATATACAACAGAGGCAAATAAAAACTCAAGTATAAACTCTGTTCCTCAATGCAAAAGAGTAAGCATATCTGGAAAACACAAACATACCAATAGAAAACAATTTGAATAAATTAAGGGTTCTAGTGTCTAAAATAGATTTAACGTTTTGAACTGGCTCCTGAACAGCCCTTAAATAAGGGGAAGATAAAAGGGACTTAAGTAACAATTAGAGGGGGAAATTAGAGACAGGACAAGAGCCCAGATATTTCCCAAAAGTGATGTCCTTTGTCTTTTGTGAAAAGCATTACTTTAAATCTGAACTGTGTGCTACTTAGTGAAAGCACAGAAAACTACTACTATCACTAAATTATCTACACTAGTTCAGCCAAGTTGAGGTAACTCAAAACAGCTAATCCCCAAACCCCCACAGACCTTGCTCTGTGGCAGGCTGCTGGCTGCACAGTGCACCTTCCCTCTTCATGTGGCATTTCCCAGCCTCCACTACAGCTAGCTATGTCCACGCGACTAAGCCTTTGCTAACAGGGTAAGAGTAGAAGCACTGGATTCCACTTGTGTATGTTGCCCTTGACAACTGGCATTCCTTGATTCCTTTTCTCCTTCCTGATGACTAAGAGTGCACAAGACTTAGAGCAGCCACTTTAGACTCCAAGTGGAAAAACCCTGTATGGAGAAAGGCAGACATGGATGTCTGCTAGGTGAGAGGTATAACTGTCTTGGTTCAAACCATGCGAGTATTATCTCTGTATACCAAGTACTATAATTCTGTTATGTGTTTTCCTACTTAGCATTTTAAAATGATCTGTAAATTGTTAAGAAAGCAAATTAAAGTGCCAATGTGAAAGCTTTCTAAAGAATGGAAGCTACCTGGTGGCCTAGGTCTCAACCTCTGCTCTGCTGATCCCACCACACCCCTGGTTATAGTGAGTTTCTTGACCTTGAGCCTCGGTGGGCAGCCTCTATGAACTCTGTCCACAAGTTCTAAGGAGAAGACTTTTGTGGGTGGCGGTTTTTGTAAGGAATTCATCTAATTTTCTATGAAGTGGGTAGCTCTGGTTTGCTGGAGCAGCAGAATGCACCTCAGCAAGGGAAACAAAGCTGTTTCACTGTTCTTAAATTTCTTTCTAAGAAGAAAATGGCCTCTCTCTCTTAACCCTTAGGCAAAACATCTGGAGACAATGTTTTATTTGGGGTAAGAAGCAAAAAACTCTGATCAAAATCATTTAATTTTGTTTTCTTTTAACCACACAGCTGTCTCCCAATTTTCTAGTGCTGAATTTACTCTCATCTGCTACTTTACAAGTTAAGGACCAAGAGAAAACTTTGTCCCTTATTTCTCCCAGGGAGAGATTCAGGTGGTTTTTCATTCTTGCACTAGCATTTCTTTTTTCTGTTCATTTTCTCTGGGAACACAGACCAGATCATTCAAAGTTGCACAAACAGGCCCAGTCAGGTAAGACTCACCTTAAGCGGAAGAGAAAGGTCTGTGTGGAACACTGCAGTCGGAGAAAGTCACCACACCTTAGGAACAGCCTGACAAGGTCACAGCCAGCCAGCAGTCAGTTTGTACCTTGTATGCTCTTTAGTAAAACCCACCTGTACTCAGCCTCCTCAGCTACCAAGGAAGAGAAAAATTCTAAGGGGAAAATAATAGTCGCTATAACTTCCTAGAAGTTAGTGTGATTTTTGGTTATTTCCCCCAAAACTCACTTCTAGCTCTTCATTCTGCCTCTGTAAATCTTCCAAGATGATCTGAAGCTCTTCTTCATCTTCACTCTCGCTTTCGCTGTCGGAGGAGTATTCCTCAGTTTCACTCCGGCCATGCTGCTGACGACTGAGGGTAAGAGATCAAAATAAACGTTACAAATAACTACAGAAAATAGTGTTTGTCTGTTACCTTCCTTCTTTTAGATTTACTGGATTTTCACAAGTCTACTTAATATAACACCATTAGTAACACTTCGGAAAGTTAGGATGATTAATTTTGCATGCCTAATTCTTTTATGTGAAAGTCTGCAAGCTGAAACCATTATGCATGTATTTAAGTAAACATTTTTGGAAATTTTGAAACTCTTGCCTTTCCTTTACCTCTGAATTTCGGCAATCTCAGCTCTGAGGCGTTCGATCTCTTCTTTTTCTGAGGCAATCTGTCGGCGCAGAAATTGCTCCATGGCTAGAAGTTCCTCCTGTTCAGTCAGAATCTCATTCTCCTAAAAGAACGATCATGGTGAACACCTTTGAGAGTATGAGTTAAGGAAATGTCACTTTTAGGGCGTCTTCTATGTTAACTTGGACTCTTTAGCCCCATACACATAACACACAAGTAATGAGAAAGCTCGTACTGCACAACCAAAAAAAATCTTGTTTCTTTACTGTCAAGAAAAGCCTCCATTGAGAAAAAGTAAACTAAGTTATTTGGGAGGAACGACTAGATTTTTCTCAAGATAGAAATGTCACTTAGGAGTCCATGTTCCCATTTTGCAAAGGCTCCTATGGAGCAAGCACTCTGGGCACAAAAGCCAAAGTTCAAGTTTTTGCTTCCCAGTCCTTTCTGAATACCCTCTCACTTTTCAATAAAGGGAGATAACTGTTTCTTGTATTATTAAGGAATTTTAGCACTTATTTTTAACATATTATGGTATAAGAAATTTTATGTACCAGTAACAAATTTATGATGTTTATGCATCATGGAAGATAGATATGGAATTAGTACTACCCACGTATAATGCACGCCCTTATTTTTTTTCTTTAAAAATTTGGGCAAAAAAGTGCACATTATACATAGCAAAATATAGTACTTACATGTTCCTGCTAGGCAAAATAAAGTACTTTACAGAACTGACAGAAAAGGAATGACACTTAACAGGCTTTAAGTACCTCACACACGAGTCTGGAGGCACGGACTATGTTGTCAGAGCCCAGACATTCATTCCTTACTGGTTAAACTCTGGTAATGTCTAGAACAGACTAAAGTTGACTTGAGAAATTCAAAAAGGGAGAAAGGAGCTCATTTTCAGCTCTAGTACTGGAATAGATTACTCAAGAGCTATCTGTCAAATCAACGAATGAAAAATAAAACAATTCATCAACAACAGATTTTCACCTGCAAAGAATAAAATTAAAGTATCTCATGATATCTAATGAGGTGGGAAGATGTGGTTTGCCCAGATAAGTGTTACTTGTTTTATGTTAATGAGATTGGGTTTCAATAAATTTTTATTAATACTTATAATTAACATAAATGTTAATAACATTCTATAATAAATATTATTAAAGGACATGTTTTAAATATTTATTAAAGTCTAATCTCATGAATATGAAACAAGTAACACTAATCTGTGAATTAAAGAAAATACTTACAACCCAGAGATTAAGTAAAGCATCAGTCATTCAGTAGAAAGTAGGTCTTTTGCTGCAGCAACATGAGTGGGAGCAAGGACCCGGATTTGGGAGCAAAGGACAAGGACTATGATTTTATTTATTTATTTTTAGAGAGGGGAGGAGGGAGAGAGAGAGAGAGAGAGAGAGAGAGAGAGAGAGAGAGAAACATCAATGTGCGGTTGCTGGGGGCTCTGGCCTGCAACCCAGGAATGTACCCTGGCTGGGAATCGAACCTGGGACACTTTGATTCCCAGCCTGCGCTCAATCCACTGAGCTATGCCAGCCAGGGAGGACAAGGACTTTTTTAAGAAAATGGCAGACAAACTGGACATGGGGGAAATCTCGAGCTTTGACGAGGCCAAGCTGAAAGATGGAGACGCAGGAGAAGAACACTCTGCCGACCAAAGAGACCACTGAGCAGAAGTAAAGTGAAATTTCTTAAGGGCCTGGAGGATTCTCCACCCCCATCATCTTTGGGACCCCAGTCCTGATGTGGAGAAAAAGCTACCTGCAAAATGGACATGAGCGACAAACTGCACTGTGAACCCAGACATTCCGCACCCCTGCCATCAGCCTGTGGCTCTGAGGGGAGCCCTCCCCATTCGAACTACCAAATTTTCCAGTTTGTCCTGGGATATTATAGAAAATTGTTTGTATGATTAATAAAACATGCCTCGTGGCATGAAAAAAAAAGTAGTTTCTCCAGCTGAACATTTAAGCAAACAGATCTGTATGAACAGATTCATACAGAATCACAAAAGGCATCCGTAGCCAAAGCAATCTTTAAAAAATGAACAAAGTTGGAGGCATCACATTACCTGATTTCAAAATATACTACATAGCTATAATAATCAAAACAGTATGGTGCTAGCATATAGCCAGAACTATAGAACTAATGGAGCAGAATAGAGAGGAATAAACCCACACATTTATGATCAATTGATCTTTGACTAAGATGCCATGAACACATAGTGGAAAAAGAACAGCCTCTTCAAGAAATAATGCTGGGACTTCTGGTCAAGATGGTGGCATAGGTAGACATGGCTCATCTCCTCTCATAACCACATCAAAAATACAGAACAACCATCATTCAGAACTGCCAGGAATCAAGTTGAATGGAAGTCTGTCAACTATGGAATTAAAGAAACCACATCCATCCAGACAGGTAGGAAGGGCTGAGACACGGAACGGGGTGGGACAACATCCATGAGTGGTGGATAAAAATTCAGAAGGGATATATTGGGAGAAAGGGGCCCCAGCCCCATACCAGCACCCCCAGACCAGGGTTCTAGTGCCAGGAAGATAAGTCACCATAACTTCTGGCTGCAAGAGCCAGTGAGGATTGAGTCAGAGAAAGAAACTTCTGGAGCCCCAAGCAGTTCCCCTTAAAGAACCCACACATGGACTTAGACTCATTCCCTTTGAGCTTCAGCACTGGGGTAGCACCCTGAAAGGCACTGATGACATACAAAGAGGAATTAACATGTCTGGCATCAAGCCAGGAGCTGGGGGAAATCACTCTCCCAGATATAAAGGCGAGCAGAGGCCATTATCCCTTTTCTGAGCTCTACACTGACAGAGACACAAGGCCAGCAGGAGGATGCCATATGTGAGACTCCATCAACCTGGCTTAACTGTCTGCCCTGCCTTGGAGATCCCCTGAGACTCCGTCCCACCCAACTTACGGCCCACCCAAAATGTAAACCATGACTTTTCCATCTAAATGGCTGGTCTTGGCTTATGCTTCACAACTTCCCAAATCCTATCAAACAAGCAACAGCTGGCCCCCAGCCCTGGTACATCTTTCTAAGTGGCCCCAGGTCTGGCACTAGCAGCAGTGAAGCTAGATTCACAGCTTAGCTCTGCCTGAGAATCTTATACACAAGTCTCAGGCACCTCATATTGCTTATAGCTGAGGCAGGGTGGCCCTGAGCGAAACACAGATGGGGGCTGACCTTACCCTGTACCACCCAGGAAATACCATATCCTGCACAAGCAGTGAACATATACAGACCATGTCAGAGCACCACCATCCTGTCCCTGCACAGCTCATCTTCCACAGAGGGCAAAGGTTGGTGGTCAATGGTCATAGCCAGTCTTGCAGCTGATGGTCCTGGGTAAATCCCTCCCACTGATCTGCTAACAGCAACCAAGGCTCAACTACAAAAGAGGGTGTACTCAGCCCACACAAAGGGCGCACCTCAAGTACCCAGCATGGATGATAGGGGAGGCTGTGTCAATGGACCTGACAGGACACCTATTACATAAGGGCACACACAGCAGCTCTGCCTAACACATAGAAACAAACACAGGAAGGCTGCTAAAATGGGAGACAAAGAAACATGGCCCAAATGAAAGAACAGATTAAAGATCCAGAAAGAGAAGTAAGAAAATGGAGATAAGCAATCTATCAGATGCAGAGCTCAAAACACTGGTTATAAGTACTCTCAAGGAACTTAGTGAGAAACTCAACAGTGTAAAAGAGACCTAATCAGAAATGAAGGATACACTAACTGAAAAAAGAATAATTTACAGGGAAACAACAATAAAGTAGATGAAGCTGAGAATCAAATCAATGATCAGGAACATAAGGGAGCATAATACAACCAATTAGAACAAGACAAAAAATTTCAAAAGAATGCTAATAGTTGTCCCTCTGGGACAACTTCAAGAGTGCCAATTTTCACATCATAGGGGTGGCAGAAGGAGAAGAGAAAGAGCAAGAAATTGGAAGTTTATTTGAAAAAATAAGGAAAGAGAGACTTCCAGCCAAGATGGAGGTGTAGGTAGATACACTTTGCATCCTTGCACAACCAAAAGAAGGACAATAAATTTAAAAACAAAAAATAACCACAACAGCCAGAAAATTGAACTGTATGTAAGTCTGACAACAAAGGAGTTAAAGAAGAAACATTCATCCAGACCAATAGAAAGGGTGGAAATGGGTAGCTGGAGCAGATAGGACTCATGGCAACGTGGCAGCTGAAGGACCAAGGTGGGTGAGGTGCTGGCTGGTAGACCAAAAGCTCCCACATTTGCCTACAGATGAACCAGGAACAAGAACTGGGGAGCAAGACAAACCACACAACCCAGGGGTCCATCACAGGGAAATAAGCATCAAAACCTCTGGCTGTAAAAAATCTGTGGGGATTGCAGTGGTGGGAGAAACTCTGAGCCTCACAAGAGAGTTCACTGGAGAGACCCACAGGGTCATAGAACATACACAAACTCACCCACCGAGGAATCAGCACCAGAAGGGCCCAATTCACTTGTGGTAAGCAGGGGAAGTGACTGAAAACCAACCAAGAGCCAAGTGAGGGTCACTGTTCCCTCTTGGAACCTTCCCACACATATAGCACCACACAGCAATGACCTGGGTAGCCCCACCCTGGCTAATACCTAAGGCTCTGCCTCTTACTATGTAACAGGCACACTGAGATGAAAAAAATATGGCCCAAATGAAAGAACAGATCAAAACTCCAAAATTAGAACTAAGCAATGAAGAGATAGCCAACCTAGCAGATGCACAGTTCAAAACACTGGTAATCAGAATGCTCACAGAAATGGTTGAGTATGATCACAAAATAGAGGAAGAAGTGAAGGCTATGAAAAGTGAAATAAAGGAAAATGTACAGGGAACCAACAGTGATGGGAAGGAAACCAGGACTCAAATCAATGATTTGGAGTAAAAGGAAGAAATAAACATTCAACCAGAACAGAATGAAGAAACAAGAATTCAAAAAAAAATGAGGTGAGACTTAGGAACCTCCAGAACAACTTTAAAGTTTCCAGCATCTGAATCATAGGGGTGCCTGAAGGAGAAGAGCAACAGCAAGAAATTGAAAACTTATTTGAAAAAATAATGGAGAACTTCCCCAATTTGGCAAAGGAAACAGACTTCCAGGAAATCCAGGAAGCTCAAAGGGTCCCAAAGAAGCTGCACCCAAGGAGGAACACAGCAAGGCACATTATAATTACATTACCCAAGATTAAAATGAAGGAGAGAATCTTAGAAGCAGCAAGAGAAAAGGAGACAGTTACCTACAAAAGAGTTCCCATCAGACTGTCAGCTGATTTCACAAAAGAGATCTTACAGACAAGAAGGGGTTGGAAAGGAGTATTCAAAGTCATGAAAGGCAAGGACCTACATCCAAGATTACTCGATCCAGCAAAGCTATCATTTAGAATGGAAGGCTCAGGTGAAGCACTTCCCAGATAAGGTCAAGTTAAAGGAGTTCATTATCACCAAGTCCTTATTCTATGTAATGTTAAAGGGACTTATCTAAGAAAAGATGATTAAAAATATGAATAGTAAAATGACAACAAACTCACAACTATCATAACTGAACCTAAAACAAAAACAAAAACAAAAACAAACTAAAGAAATAACTAGAACAGGAACAGAATCACAAAAATGGAGACAACAGGTAGGGGTTATCAGCGGGGAGTGGGAGAATGGGGGAAAAGGTACAGGGAATAAGAAGCATAAATAGTAGGTACAAAATAGACAGGGGGAGGTTAAGAATAGTATAGGAAATGGAGAAGCCAAAGATCTTATATGTGCAACTCATGGACATGAACTAAGATGGGGGGAATGCTGGTAGGAGTGAGGGTACAGGGCAGAGGGGAATAAAGTAGAGAAAAAAGAATGGAACAACTGTAATAGCATAATCAATAAAATATATTAAAAAAAAATAAGGAAATAAAACTTCCCTAATTTTGTGAAAGAATTAGAATGCAACTCCAGGAAGCATAGAGTCCCAAGTAAGATGGATACAAAGAGGTTCACTCCAAGACACGTCATAATTAAAAGGCTAAATGTTAAAAATAAAGAGAGAATCTTAAAAGCAGCTTGAGAAAAGTAGAGAGTTACCTACAAAGGAATTCCCCTAAGACTGTCAACTTATTTCTCAAAAGAAACTTTGCAGGCTAGAAGGGACTACAAGAAATATTCAAAGTCATGAAAAGCAGGGACTTACAACAGAGATTGCTCTACCCAACAAAGCTATGATTTAGAATTGAAGGGCAGGTAAAGAGCTTCCCAGACAAGAAAAAACTAAAGCAGTTCATCACCAAATAATTATTATGTGAAATGATAAAGGGACTTATTTGAGAAAAAGAAGATCAAAACTATGAACAATAAAATGGCAATGAATACATATCTATCAACAATTGAATATAAAAAACAAACTAAGCAAGTAAGAAGAACAGAGACAGAATCATGGATATGGAGAGCATTTGAATGGTTGCCAGATTGGGGGGGTTGATGGCAGAATGGGTGAAGCGGCGAGGGGATTAAGAAGTACAAACAGTAGTTGCAGAATAGCCATGGAATGTAACATACTGTACAGGAAACAGAGTAGCCCAAGAACTTATACACGTGACCCATGGGCATGAACAATGATGGAAGGGAGCAAATGAGGAGATATGGCACAACTGTAACAGTATAATCAATAAAATATAATTCAAAAAAGTGATGTCGGTAAACTGATTTCCCACGTTCAAAAGAATGAAATTGGACATTTATCTCACTCCAAAAAAATAAAAAATAATAACACAAAATGGTTTAAAATTTTAAATATAAGACCTGAAACCATAAAACTATTAAAAGAAAACCTAGGAAAAAGTTGACGCTGATGTGAGCAAAAAATATTTTTAGATATACCTCCTAAAACACAGACAACAAAAGCAAAAATAGACAAATGGAACTGCATCAAATTTTCTTCATAGCAAAGGAAACAATCAACAGGTGAAAACACAACTAACGGAATAGAATGTATTTGAAAACCATACTTCCCGGCTGGCATAGCTCAGTGGATTGAGCCCAGGCTGCAAACCAAAGCATTGCAGGTTCGATTCCCAGTCAGGGCACATGCCTGGGTTGCAGGCCACGGCCCCCAGCAACCGCACATTGATGTTTCTCTCTCTCTTTCTCCCTCCCTTCCCTCTCTAAAAGTAAATAAATAAAAATCTTTAAAAAAAAAAAAAAGAAAGAAAAGAAAACCATACTTGTCCTGGCTAGCATAGCTCAGTAGGCTGAGCGCAGGTCTGTGAACCAAAGGGTCGCCAGTTCAGATCCCAATCTGGGCACACACCTGGGTTGCAGCCCAGGTCCCCGGTAAAGGGCACACGAGAGACAACCACACACTGATGTTTTCTCCCTATCGTTCTCTTTCCCTTCCCCTCTCACTAAAAATGAGTAAAATCTTTTAAAAAAACCATACTTGTGATAAGGGATTAATATCCAAAATATTTTGACATTATTTTGGATATTAATAATATAAGTAACTCAAACAACCCTACATCAAGAAAACAACCCAATTGAAAAATGGGCAATGGACCTAACAGACATCTCAAAAGACATACAAATGGCAACAGATATGTGAAAAGATGTTCAGTATCACTCATCATCAGGAAAATACAAATCGAAACCCCAATGAGATATCACCTTATGCTTGTTAGCATGGCTACTATCAAAAAACATAAGATAGTAAGTGTTGACAAGGATGTAGAAAAAAGGAACCCTTATACACTGTTGGTGGAATGTAAGTTGGTACAGCCATTATGAAAAACAATAAGGAAATTCCTCAAAAAATAAAAATAGAACAGTCATATTCCAATAATCCCATTTCTGAATATATATGCAAAGGAAATGAAAACAGGATATTGAAGAGATATGTGCACTCCATGTTCATTGTAGCAACACTCACAAGGGTCAAAAATTAAAAAACCCAATCATCAACAGATGAACGGATAAAGATGTGGTGCGTACACATGTATACACACATAGAGGAATATTATTCAACCATGGAAGGAAGGAAATTCTGCCATTTATAACAACATGGATGAACCTGAAGGACATCATGCTAAGTAAAATAAGCCAGACAGAGAAAGACAAATATTGTATGATCTCACTTGTATATGGAATCTAAAAGTCAAATTCAAAGAAATAGTTACTAGGGGTGGAGGGGTGGGGGAAATGGGAAGGTGCTGGCCAAAAGATACAAGTTGCAGTTATGTAAGATGAGTAAGTACAGAGACCTAATGCACAGGCATAATGACTACAGTTAATAATACAGAACTGAATACTGAAAACATACTAAGAGTAGATTTCAAGTGTTCTCACCACAAAAGAAAAGTAAACTATGGGAAGAGATAATAGTAATTAACCTGACTGTAGTAATCATCTCACTATGTATTATCAGATTTACACCTTAAGTATATACAGTTTTTATCTTTTTAAAAAAAGCTTGCAAAATAGAGAAAAAGAGTTTAGCTTACCTGGGCAAGGAGAATATTTATAACTTCTTCATTTTCATTCATTTCTTCTTTGGAAACATCCTCTTTTGAAAGACTGGCTATCTCTTGTGCAATCTTGGTTTCACACTCCTGTCAAATAAGACAAGTGAAAAATAACTGGTCAGCCTATATATAACAAATATTCAACAAATTCACATCATTACCATTTGATAAGTTTCCTACTTGTTTCCTAGAATTAAAAAAATAACATTTAACAGTTGGATGAACCATCTAGATAGATGGGCATTTGTTAACTGGACTTGGAAAATAACACGCAGATCTTAACTTGTGGCCATAGTATGAAAAATGTGCAATTCTGGTTAATGTGCTCACCATTTCCATAACCCTTCCACACAAATTGCCTTCTATGATACTTTTTTTGGTGGGAAAGAGGGTTGATTTTAAGCATACACTAGTTTTAACAAATGTATACAGTCGAGTACCCATAACCACAATCATGATACAGATTGTTTCTATCATCACACAAAATACCCTGGGGCTCCTCCACTATCTGCTGGCCCCTGGCAACCACTGATCTGCTCTCCATTGCTACAGTTTTGCCTTTTCCTGAGTTTCATATAAATTTAATCAATCAGTAAGTAGTCTTTTTTGTCTGTTTTTCATTTAGCATAATGCTTTTACAACCCATCTATTTTGTTGTTTGTAGCAGTAGTATGCTGAGTAATATGCCATGATGTCAATGTACCACAACTGTTTATCCAATCACAGGTGATAAACATTTGGGTCCTTTCCAGTTTTGAGCTATTATCACTAGGGCTGTTGTAACATTCTGTATATGCTCTGTGTGGGTATATGCTTTCTTAAATACCTAGGAGTAGGTTTGCTGGGTTATATGGTTACCATATGTTCACCTATAAGATGCTGCTACACTGTTTTCTAAAATTACTGTACTATTTTTCATTACCAAGTACACTATGAGTATCAGTTACTCCACATTCTTGTCAACACATGGTACTTTTAATCTTACCCATTCTAGTTGGTGTGCAGTGCTACCTCATTGTGATTTTAATTTCTATTTCCTTAATAATTAATAATGTTGAGCATTTTTGACATGCTTGTGATCTGTACATCATCTTTGTTCAAAGGTACAAATTGTTGAAATTTTTGCATTTTTAAAAGTGAATTGTTATTTTAATAAATGTACCACTTTGGGGACAGACACTATGCACGCATTCTGGGGAGGGGCATATGCAAACTCTCTGTGCCTTCTCAATTTTGCTGTGAACCTGAAACTACTCTAGAAAAAATAAGGTCTAAAAAAATGAACTGTTTTATCTTCTTAAGTTGTAAATATATTTTTAAATATATTCTAGTTCAAGTACTCTGTCGGTATTGTGTTTTTTGCAAACATTTTGACACAAATTCTGGCCTGCATATTCATTTTCTTAACAGTCTTTTTTTTTTTTTTCCTCAGGTGAGGATTTTTTTATTATTATTATTAATCATTGTTCATGTACAGTTTTCTCCTTTTTACTCCCAATCCAGTTCCCCCTCCCACCCGCCCCCCTTCCCTCCCATTACCACCCTCCCCTTAGTCTATGACCATGTGTCCTTTAAGTTTGTTCCTGTGAACCCTTCCCACTGTCCCCTTAAATTCCCTCTTCTCTCCCCTCCGGTCACCATCAGCCTGTCCTCTATTTCAGTGTCTTTGGTTACATTTTGCTTGTTTCTTTGTTTTGTTATTTAGGTTCCTGTTAAAGGTGAGATCATATGGTATTTGTCTTTCACTGCCTGGCTTGTTTCGCTTAGCATAATGTTTTCCAGCTCCATCCACGCTGTTGCATAGGGTAGGGAGCTCCTTCTTTCTTTCTGCTGCATAGAATTCCATCGTGTAAATGTACCATAGTTTTTTGATCCATTCATTTACTGATGGGCATCTAGGTTGCTTCCAGCATCTAGCTATTGTAAATTGTGCTGCTATGAACATTGGGATGCATAGGTTCTTTTGAATTGGTGTTTTAGTATTCTTAGGATAGAGTCCCAGTAGTGGAATTGCAGGGTCACAAGGCAGATCCATTTTTAGTTTTCTGAGGAAGTTCCATATTGCTTTCCATAGTGGTTGTACCAGTCTGCAGTCCCACCAACAGTGCACTAGGGTCCCCTTTTCTCCACAACCTCTCCAACACTTGTTGTTTGTTGCTTTGTTTATGATGGCCATTCTGTCTGGTGTGAAGTGGTATCTCATTGTGGTTTTAATTTGCATCTCTCTGATAGCTAGCGATATTGAACATCGTTTCATGTGTCTTTGGATCCTCTGTATGTCCTCCTTGGAGAAGTGTCTATTCAAGTCCTTTGCCCATTTTTTTAATTGGATTCCTTGTCTTCTTAGAGTACAGTCGTGTAAGTTCTCTATATATTTTGGAGATTAGACCCTTGTCTGAGGTGTCATTGGCAAATATGTTTTCCCATACAGTTGGTTCTCTTTTAATTTTCATACTGTTTTCTTTAGCTGTGCAGAAGCTTTTAATTTTGATGAGGTCCCATTTGTTTATTCTTTCCTTTATGTCCCTTGCTCTAGGGGACACGTCATTAAAAAAGTCTCTTCGTGAAATATCTGAGATTTTCTTACCTACGTTCTCCTCTAGGACTTTAATGGTGTCATGTTTTATATTTAAGTCTTTTATCCACCTTGAATTTATTTTTTGTATATGGTGTAAGTTGGTGCTCAAGTTTCATTTTTTTTGCACGTGGCTGTCCAGTTCTCCCAACACCATTTGTTGAAGAGGCTATTTTTATTCCATTTTATGTTGCTGCCTCCTTTGTCAAATATTAATTGACCATAGAGACTTGGGCTTATTTCTGGGCTCTCTGTTCTGTTCCATTGGTCTATGTGCCTGTTTTTATGCCAGTACCAGGCTGTTTTGATTACAGTAGCCTTGTAATATAGTTTAGTGTTGGGTATTGTGATCCCTCCTACTTTACTCTTCTTTCTCAATATTGCAGCAGCTATTCGGGGTCGTTTATAATTCCATATAAATTTTTTGAAGTGTTTGTTCTATGTCTGTGAAATATGCCATTGGTACTTTAATAGGAATTGCATTGAATGTGTAAATTGCTTTGGGTAGTATGGACATTTTGATGATATTAATTCTTCCAATCCATGAACACGGTATATGTTTCCATTTGTTTGTGTCTTCCTTGATTTCTTTCTTCAGTGTTGTGTAGTTTTTCTGAATACAGGTCTTTTACCTCTTTGGTTAGGTTTATTCCTAGATATTTTATTTTTTCTTTTTGCTATTTCAAATGGGATTTTTTCCTTGATCTCTGCTTCTGCAGTTTCATTGTTGGTGTACAGAAATGCCTTTGATTTCTGGATATTGACTTTGTATCCCGCTATTTTGCCAAATTCATTTATTAGGTCAAGCAGTTTTTTGGTAGAGTCAATAGGATTTTCTATGTATACTATCATGTCATCTGCAAACAGTGATAGTTTTGTTTCCTCCTTTCCGATTTGGATGCCTTTTATTTCTTTTTTCTTGTCTGATTGCTGTGGCTAAAACTTCCAGTACTATATTGAATAGAAGTGGTGAAAGTGGACAGCCTTGTCTTGTTCCTGATCTTAATGGAAAAGGTTTTAATTTTTTGCCCATTGAGAATGATGTTGGCTGAAGGTCTCTCATATATGGCCTTTATTATGTTGAGGGAATGCTCCCTCTATTCCCACTTTGCCGAGTGTTTTTTATCATGAATGGGTGCTGTACCTTATCAAATGCTTTTTCTGCATCAATTGATATGATCATGTGGTTTTTGTCTTTGCTTTTGTTTATGTGATGTATTACATTTACTGACTTGCGAATATTGAACCATCCTTGCATCCCTGGAATGAATCCCACTTGGTCATGGTGTATAATCTTTTTAATGTATTGTTGGATGCGGTTTGCCAGTATTTTGTTGAGGATTTTAGCGTCCATGTTCATCAGTGATATTGGCCTGAAGTTTTCTTTTCTTTGTTGTGTCTTTATTTGGTTTTGGAATTAGGATGATGTTGGCCTCATAAAAAGAGTTTGGGAGACTCCCATCTTTTTGGATTTTTTGGAATAGTCTGTGAAGGATAGGGGTTAGCTCTTCCTTAAATGCTTTGTAGAATTCTCCTGTGAAACCATCTGGTCCCGGGCTTTTTGTGTGTTGGGAGTTTTTTGATTACTGCTTCAATTTCTTTTGTTGTTATTGGTCTGTTCAGACTTTCTGCTTCTTTTTCATTGAGTTTTGGAAGATTATATTTTTCTAGAAAGTTGTCCATTTCATCTAGGTTTTCAAATTTTTTTGGCATACAGTTCTTCGTAGTAATTTCTTACAATCCTTTGTATTTCTGTGGTATCTGTTGTAATCTCTCCTCTTTCATTTCTGATTGTGTTTATTTGGGTCTTCTCTTTTTTTTCTTGATGAGTCTGCTTAAAGGCTTGTCTATTTTGTTTATCTTTTCAAAGAACCAGCTCTTGGATTCATTGATCCTTAGAATTGTGCTTTTAGTCTCTATATCATTTAATTCTGCTCTGATCTTGGTTATTTCCTTCCTTCTGCTTGCTCTGGGCTGTCTTTGTTGTTGTTCCTCGAGTTCTTGTAGACGTAGGGTTAGGTTGTTTGTTTGGAAAGTTTCTAACCTTTTTAGGTGGGCCTGTATCGCTATGAACTTCCCTCTCAGGACTGCCTTGGCTGTGTCCCATAAGTTTTGGGTTGTAGTGAGTTCGTTTTCATTTGTTTCCAGAAACCTTTTGATTTCTTCCCTAATATCATTCTTGACCCATTCATTGTTTAATAGCATGCTATTTAATCTCCATGATTTTGAGTGTTTTTGGTTTTTTTTCCTTCGGGGTTGGTTTCTAGCTTCAGTCCCTTGTGGTCTGAGAAAATGCTTGGTATGATTTCAATTTTCTTGAAATTCTTGAGGCTTGTTTTGTGTCCTATCATGTGGTCTATCTTTGAGAATGTTCCATGCACATTTGAAAAGAATGTATATTTAGCTTCTTTTGGATGGAGGGCTCGGTAGATATCAGTAAAATCCATTTCATCAAGGGTATTGTTCAATGCCACAATATCTTTGTTGATATTTTGTTTAGAAGATCTGTCCATTTTTGATAGTGGGGTGTTAAAATCTCCCACTATAATTGTGTTGCTGTCCATATCTTTCTTGAAGTCCTCTAAGATTTTCTTGATGTATTTCGGTGCTCCTATGTTGGGTGCATATATATTTACAATATTTATGTTTTCTTGATGGATTCTTCCCTTGAGTATTATGAAGTGACCTTCTGGGTCTCTCTTTATGGACCTTTTTTGGAAGTCTATTTTGTCTGATATGAGTATTGCTACCCCAGCTTTTTTTTTCCTGACTATTTGCTTGGAAGATTTGTTTCCAGCCCTTCACTTTCAGCCTGTGTAGGTCTTTTTATCCTGAGGTGGGTCTCTTGTAGACAGCAGATATGTGGGTCATTTTTTTCTTATCCAATCAGCTATTCTATGTCTTTTGATTGGAGCATTTAATCCATTTACGTTTAAGGTTATTATTGATAGGTACTTATTCATTGTCTTTTATGTATGTGTGTTCCCCCCCCCCCTCTCTCTCTCTCTGTCTCTTTCTTCTCTCCTCCTTAAAGCAGTCCTTTTAGAATCTCTTGCAGAGCTGGTTTGGTCGAGGTGTATTCTTTTAGACTTCTTTTGTCTGGGAAGCTTCTTATTTGGTCTTCAATCTTGATCGAGAGCCTTGCTGGATATAGTAGCCTTGGTTGCAGACCTCTGGTTCTCATTACCTGAAGTATTTCCTGCCATTCTCTTCTGGCTTGAAGTGTTTCCATTGAGAAGTCAGCTGTTAGCCTTATTGGGGCTCCCTTGTATGTTATTTCCTTCTTCTCCCTTGCTGCCTTTAAGATTCTCTCTTTGTCTTGAAATTTTGTCATTTTAATTATGATGTGCCTTGGGGTGGGTCTCTTTGGGTTCCTCTTGATTGGGACTCTCTGTGTTTCCTGGATTTGTGTGACTTTTTTCTCTCATCAAATTAGGGAAGTTCTCCTTCATTACTTGTTCAACTAGGTTTTCGATCCCTTGCTCTTCTTCTTCACCTTCTGGTATCCCTATTATACGGATATTATTACGTTTCATATTGTCTTGCATTTCTCTTAATCCCTCCTCATTCTTTCTGAGCCTCTTTTCCTTTTCTTGCTCTTTCTGGATGCTGTTTTCTACTTTGTCCTCCAGCTCGCTAATCCGATCTTCTGCTTCATCAATCCTGCTTTTCATTCCTTCTACTGTGTTCTTCAGTTCAGAAATTGTATTCTTCATTTCCTCTTGACCTTTTGTTTGAGAGTTTCTATTTCCTTTTTCATGTTTATGTAGTTTGCAGTGAGATTGATGTAGTTTCCCTCTAATTTCTGAAAGCTCATTGTGAGTTCATTGAACTTCCTGGTAATCATTGTTTTGAACTCACTATCTGATAGTTGGGTTGCCTCTATTTCATTTAGCATTTTTCCTGAGGCTTCCTCGTTTCCCTTCAGTTGGGGGGTTGTTTCTTTGTTTTTCTCATTGTTCGTGGGTTTCTTCTTTGTTCTTCTTGTTTGTTAATTTGAACTGTTCTGGTTCCCTGTATTTATGGTGTGAACTTCTGTGGTAGAATTTTTTGTGTGTTTCAGTGGTGCAATCTCCTTCGTGTATCCTGGTGGTCACAGCTTCCCCCTACTCTTTTTTGGGATCAGTTGGAGGAGTAAGGCAAAATGGTTTAAAACAGCAAGATAGTATACTATGATATTTACTTTAGCAGCCAGTAGAGAAGAGATGGGTTATCCTTTGGCTCCTTATAGTGTAGCTGTGATCCTCCACCCCCCTATCCACGTTTTAGAAAGGATGGAAAGAGGGTAAGACTCTTATTGGGGGACGAGAGGATTGTTAGTTGGATCTAGAAAGCTGTGAGGCTGTGGGAGGTCAGCTTCTAAGGTAGGGTTGGACTAAAGATTAGTATATAGGAGTAGTGAGTAAAAGAATAGAGACAACCCCCCACAATAGTATAGTTCAGAAAATTGCAAAGTGGGCTGAGATCAGGTAGGGGTATTGAGAAGCATTTACAATTGTATAGACTAGGTCTTACTAGCAGTAATAGTAAAGTGACAGTCTTGTGGCAGAATCGATGAGGTCTAGATAACAAGAATAAAGAGTATAGAACCTTGAGAAGTGTATTAATGGAACGCAGATGAAGGATAGTAACTTATCAACATCTTGTGACTGAGATACCAGGGAGGGAACCTATCAAATGACAGTATAACCAGCCAAGCAAAGAAGATTATACAGAAAGAAAAAAGAGTACCAAAATATTATTAAAATAAAAAAATGTCGTAAAAGTGAGAAAAAGATAATACAAATTTACAGTAACTTGCAAGATTAAAACAAAAGGAAAGAAAAGCAGAAGATGTGGTGCAGGAGAGCTAAATTTGGAGTGGAAAGAATAATATTAGGTTGAATGGAAGAGAAACATAAGGGATTGCGATATAAAAAATAATGAGAATTGAAAAAAAAGTCACATAAAACACAAGATAAAATCAGTCAACCAACAACAGCCAGAGAAACCAATAAAAAACCAAACAAAACCAAAAAACTAACAAACAAACAAACAACAAACAAACAAAAAAACCTCTTGTTGGTTTCTAACTGGCCAGACCAGTTTTTCTGATCTTGCTAGCTTCAGCTGGCTGAGGGGCCTTTGAAATGCTTCTCTCTCTCACAACCAGAACTCAGCAAGTCTGTCAGGTACCCAGGGCGCTCCAAGACACACTGGTGCGAGAGAGTGTCTTCCCGATGAAGGTGCGGGAGCCCAGCCGTTTCCAGCTCCGTGTTCCCCGCCAAACGGCTCTCCGACGGAATGTTGGCATCTTTCCCGGCTCTCCGGTCGGGCTGGCTGGAAATCTCTGGGCCACCACTGAAGGAGCGCGCCAAGCCCCTCGTCCCTCCTGGGATCGCAGCGCGCGATTCCTGCCTCCCTATGGGGCGCGAGCCGAGCGCGGCCGGCTTGTGCTCACTACCGCTCTGCACTTCCACCAGGCTAAAGATGCCCCTGGTCCTGTTGGCTAGAGGCTCTCACTTCTCGGCCTCTGGGCGGGATTTCATATTCCCTGGGCGATTTTTTCTCAGTCCAACTGGCCAATCTGTTCCTTCTAGCAACCCGTTCTCCCCTGGAGTTGCTCACCCCCGTATTCGGGGGAGGGAGGGAGCAGCAACTTCCCTCTCCCGGGATCCCTGGGGCAGAGCCCGGAGCACCGGGCGGGCCTGGGGTCTGCGCACCCCCGACCTCTTTTGTCCTGTATCCTTCTTACCGTCTGGTTTTCCAGTGAGTGCAATAATTTCTGATGTCCTGCTTTCAAAAGTGATTCGGCAATCCAGCCCTCTTGCTCTGCCTCTCCACCGATCCGCGAGTTTCCCCCCTCTTCACAGAAGCCGAGAAAAACGCTGCCTACAGTAAGGCCGCCATCTTCCTCCACCCTTAACAGTCTTCTGAAGAGCATATTTTAAAATTTTGATGAACTGTAACTTATCAAATTTTTCTCTTATAGTTCCATTTAAGCTATCATTGCCTAAGCAAAAGTCAGTAAGATCTTCTGTATCTTCCCCTGGAAGTTTTCTTTAGGTCTTTGTGTATGATTCATTCTGAGTTAATTTTAATATCTATTGTATGAAAGAGTTAAGGTTCTTCTTTTGCATAAAGATATTGAATGGTTCCAGCACCATATATTGAAGAGAAAATCCTTCTCCCACTGAAGTGTCCTCACACCTTTGTTAAAAATTAATTGCCCTGATTTCTGGCAAGATGGAGGAATAGGTGGACGCACCGTGCCTCCTCGCACAACCAAGATTAGAACAACAATAATTTACAGACAGAATATCACTCAGAACTGAGAGGATTTATCTGAATGGAAGTCGGACAGCCAGGAAGTTGAAGTAGACCCGTATATCCAGACCAGTAGGAGATGACGAGCCAGGCGGGCGCGGGGCTGGCATGGGTCGGCGGCGCGCGGAGGTCAGGGAAAATTTGGCACGAAATCGGCGCGACAGCCATCTGGGGCGCAAGAACGCAGCGGTGATCCCTGAGTACGCAAGCTGCGGCTGGTGGACCCTGTGGGGCAGCGATTGTGGACCAGGGCAGAGCTCACAGCCCAGGATCCCAAGGAAGGGCCTGAGCCCAGGAGAACGGAACTACTGCCATGTCCCCTCCCGCTCCCGCCCCCACCCACACATATAACGTCACAATCTAGCGACCAGGGTGCCCAGCCCCGGTGAACACCTAAGGCTCCGCCCCCCACCGTAACAAGAGCGACCAGAGACAGGGAAAGACATAAGACATGTTTCCAACATAACTGATCAGTCCCCCAGGACTCATCCTTTTGAGCGACCAAGAAATAGCCAATCTATCAGATGCACAGTTCAAAACCCTGGTGATCAGAAAGCTCACGGAATTGGTTGATTTTGGGTGCAATTTAGATGAAAGGATGCAGGTTACCATAAAAGAGATGCAGGAAGATACGCGGAGGAGACCCAATAGTGAAAGGAAGGAATCTGAGTCTCAAAACAATACAGTGGACCAGAAGGAAGATAGAATCAACCAAGCAGGAAAACATGATGAAATAAGAATTCAAAAAAATCGAGGAAAAGCTTAAGAGCATCCAGGACACCTTTAAACATCCCAACATCCGAATTATAGGGGTACCAGAACAGGAAGGAGAAAAGCAACAGATGGAGCATGTATTTGAACAAATAATAAAGGAGAACTTCCCCAATCTGGCAAAGGGAACAGTCTTCCAAGAAATCCAGGAAGCTCAGAGAGCCCCAAAGAAGTTGGACCCAGGAAGAAACACACCAAGGCACATCATAATTACATTAGACAAGGTAAAAACGAAGGAGAGAATCCTAGAAGCAGCAAGACATAAGGGGACAGTAACCTACAAAGGAGTTCCCATCAGACTGTCAGCTGATTTCTCCAAAGAGACCTTACAGGCAAGAAGGGGCTGGAAAGAAATATTCCAAGTCATGAAAGACAAGGACCTACATCCCAGATTGCTCTATCCAGCAAAGCTATCATTTAGAATGGAAGGGAAGATAAAGTGCTTTTCAGATAAGGTCAAGTTAAAGGAGTTCATCATCACCAAGCCCTTATTTTATGAAATGCTAAAGGGACTTATCTAAGAAAAGAAGATAAAGAAAAGACATGTATAGTAAAAGGACAGCAGACTCACAATTATTAACAACCACACCTAAAGCAAGACCAAAAGAAACTAAGTAAACAACTAGAACAGGAACAGAACCACAGAAATGGAGGGCACATGGAGGGCTAGCAGCAGGGGGGGTGGGAGGAGGAGAGGGGGGAAAAGGTATAGAGAATAAGTAGCATAGAATGTAGGTTGAAGGTAGATAGAGGGAGGGCAAGAATAGTACGGGAAATGTAGAAGCTAAAGAACTCGTGAGAATGACACATGGACATGAACTAAAGGGGGGGGAACGTGGGTGGGAGAGGGGGTACAGGGTGGAGGGGAGAGAAGGGGGGAAATGGGACAACTGTAATAGCATAATCAATAAAATACATTAAAAAAATTAATTGCCCTTATACACGTGAGTCTATTTATGATATTCTATTCAGTACGTCTATCTTTGATTAGTGTGGCTTTGTAGTAAGTCTTAACAATCAGGTAGTGTGACTCTACCAGAGCTGTTCTTTTTCAAAATTGTTTAGGCTACCCTAGGTCATTTGTATTTCCACATAAATTTTAGAAGGACTTATTAATTTCTACAAAACCCACCTGTTTATATTTTGATTGGGACTGAATCCACTTATCAGTTTGAGAAAACCTAACATCTTAATAATATTGAGATATATTGCTTCATGTTATTTACATCTTGTTTTTTTCTTTTTAGATTCAATGTTTAATTGTTTACTGTTAATATATAGAAATGTAATAGGCTTTTGTATATCTGTTTTGTACCATACAACCTTGCTAAATTCAGTGATTAGTTTTTTATAGATTCCTTAGAATTTTATATGGGGTAGCCCCATAAAAAAGTGGAATTTATTTATGAAAAACTGTGTATTTATTCTTACATGTTTAAACTTCAGTCACCTTCAAAGTACTCTCCATTTGATGCAATACACCTATCGAGACATTTTTCCAGTGCTCAAAACAGTTTTTGAACTTGTCTATTTTGATGCCTTTTAGTGCTCCTGTCATTTTTTGTTTCAGCTCTTCCACATCGGCAAAACATTTCCCTTTGATTTTTCACCAGGGTAAAGAAAAAAAAGTCCCTCAGGGTGAGATCGGGTGAATAGGGAGGGTGGGCCATAAGGGTCATGCCATTTTTTGTTCAAAAACTGCTGAACACTCAGCAGCACAGTGTGGGCAGGTGCAATCATAAATCACCCATCATGAAACAGGCAAATGTATTAAAAAGAGTCTTTAAAAAAGTCATGAAGCCAAACACAGCCTCTCACAACAAGGCCAACTGGTACACTGATATAGACGGGTCCCTAGAACACTCACCTAGGAGGGAAGCCTGTACTACAAGGGGCCCACACTCCAGAAGATAATTCTGGGGGTTTTTGTGTCTTCCCTAGTATATAGGTGATGATGTCATATACATAGACTTATTTCTCTTTAACCTGTACGCCTTTTTTTTTTCTTGCTTCATTACACTGACCTAAACAAACCTCCAGTACAACATTGGGTACAAGTGGTAAAAGCAGAAATCTTTGCCTTGTACACTCAATCTTAGGGAAAAAGCATTTAGATTTTTGCCATTAAGTACATCAGTTATAGAATTTTTCACAGATGCACCCTTTATCAGGCTGAAAAAATTGTTTGCTGAGAGTTTTTATCATGAATGTTGAACTCTGCCAAATGTTTTTCTGTTGACATGATTATGTGTGTTTTCTTATTTTTAATCTGTTAATGTAATGAATTACTTACTTCTATCTTTAAAAGTCATTCATTCCTCAAAATTGAAAACCACTTAACAGAACCTTGGAGTATTTTGTGAATTAAAGATCAGGTATGGAAAGATAATATCAAGAAAACTGATAATGGTAAACCATCCCTTTCTGTTTTTTTATATCAAATTCCTTTATCCAAGAAAGATCCAGAAGCAAGAGAAATAAAAGCCAAGGCTGTATTAGTCTTGTCCTAGGTAGAGACCATTCATTTAAAGACACAGGCAATGCTACCTGGTTAACAGTAACAACCATGAGGCCTGGCTGGTCAGTCTAAAACCTGATTCTAGGTTGAATCATGAGGGGAGTAATAATCATCATAACAACAGTAATGATAATAATAATAATAATAATAATAATAATAATAATAATAATAATAAAAAACAGGCACTGGAAGCAAAATACACAGAGAGCTTCTGCTAGTCTGCTAGTCCTAGAGTACATGTGTAAAAATCTCATCAATGTTTCCTGCTTTAAAATTACAGTTGGCATTCATTATTATTTCATATTCTTTTCAGGTGTAAAGTTAGATGATTATATAATTTACAAAATGTTCCCCTGATAATTTTAAGTACCCACCTGACACAATACATAGTTATCACAATATTACTGACTATATTCCCTATGCTGCACTTTACATCCCTATGACAGTTCTGTAACTACCAATCTGTACTTCTTAATCCCTTCACTTTTCACCCATCCCCCATCTTCTCTTCTCTCTGGTAAGCATCAGTCTGTTGTCTACATCTATGAGTCTGTTTCTGTTTTGTTTGTTCATGTATTTTGTTCTTTAGACTCCACATTAAGCGAAATTATTGAATGTTTCTTTTCTGACAAAGCTATCTTCCACATCATTATAAACCTCTAACCTCAAAGCAACAAAAGTACTTAAGTAGTCTTTGACTTTTAACATGATCACGATGGCAACCCACCACCAATCACACTCTCCCTGTCTGATATAAGCTAACTGATGTTCCATGGAAGGGCTACTTGGATCCTGCCACAGAATCTGCATGTGGGTTGCAAGAGGGTCCAGAGATTTGGAGTCTTAGCCTTATGTGAGGCTGGGAAACTCCATCCCAGAGCCAGGCAACATATACTAAACTATGAGGGAGATCAAAAGTCTGATTCATGTACCCCAAACTTAATCAAAAGTCATATGCTACTCTTCCTATTGCTAGGTAAAGAAAATCCCTCTTGACCTTAGCACTACCATGTACTTCCAAAGAGCTGACTCAAATTCCTCAGCAGTCTCTGAAATGTATCACTCTCCAACAGCTTCTCATACTTAGAAAGATGTTTACAGGTACAACCAACCAGGAAGTGACAACACACCTTTTAGTAATATAATTTGTTTAAATGAAACGTTTCTTTGATACTAAGCTGAAGAACCAATAATCCAGAACTAGGAACATCTAAACAAACAAATTTCCCACCAGGGACCTCTACTTCAAGAGACATGTATATACTGTATTTTTTTAAAGAAATAATGTGAAAGAGTATATAAGATTCCAGCACATTCTCTTTATATTTTATTATAAATATGATGTACCAAAATAATAAATTTACTCACTTGTCTTTTAGCTTCTCTCAGTTTTCTTTTGAGTGCTGTCAAAATTCTTTGTACTTCCCATAATCTTTCTTCTTTAGATAAATCCTTTATTCCGCCCTGCAGATCTCGATGTAAACAATTCAAAAGAAACTCCTAAAACACAATAAACCACACACTTCTGATCATTCATATCTTATCATCTTAAAATAAAACCATGTAATTTATAAAGATGTAGAATCAACTATTTGTCAATTATCATTAAAAGAATGAAATAACAGCACAAGTTATTTTTTAAGGATTTAACTAAAAAAAAATTCTTATTTGTTTTACCTAGTCATTGGGTTCTCATTAATTTACATTAGAAAACAGTAGTTAATTTACATCCCTTTTCCCAACACATGATCAACTAAGGAATGGGAGCTCAGAGCAAGTGAAAAGAAAAAAAAAAAAAAACGCAAGCAGGGATTTAATAACATGTCTGCAAATAAAAGATGTAACAATAATCAAATGTAAGTAAATTTCTTATTCAGTCTTGAATTTCTTACTCAGCTTGCCAAATACACATACAACCAAATGACAGTTTTGTTGTGTGAGGGTTTTTTTCCTATCAGAGTAGCAAGCGGGAAAGCACAGGATTTGGGGTCAAATCCTAGTTCTATAGCTTAGTAACCATGTGCATCAGAATAAGTTATTTAAAATATCAGTATTCTTATCCATAAAACATGGTCAATAATAGCAACCTTGTGTGGATAAGCTAATGTTTTTGGACTGCTTACAACATGCCTGGCACCATGATGAGCATCTTTAATGCATTATCTCATTTATTGTAATCTTCATGTCAAACCTATGAGAGGGCCCAATTTAAAATGGGATCACTAAGGCTTAAGGAGGTTAAGCAATTTGCCTAAAATCAGTCAGTTGGAAACAGCAAGAATTTAAAGCCAGGTTTTTTTTATTTCAAAAGCTATGCTCTCTCCATGATATGCTGACTTAATTGGTATGTAACATGAGCCCAACAGAGCTCCAGACATATGTTAAAAAGTACTCAGTGAACAAGAGTTCATCTTCATCACCACCATCATCAGTCTCCAAACAGGTCAGAGCAAAAGTAGGCTCTTTAGGGCTAAAGCACAGGCTGAGCTCACACACCTGTCTTCTGATCTCTTCCTTGATGCTTTCCTGGGTCTCTGGCAGTGTGGGCATAGTGGCCATGTTAGACCAGCGAAGAGGTTTTGTCACTTGCTTTAATATTACATTTCCAAAGAGATCTTGCACATGTGTGAAAAACACATACAGGACACGATTGCTAATCTAAGGAAAAAAAAAAACATTTGCAAGAAAACTATTATTTCATTTAATTTGTGTCTATTGCATAGTATATCCTTTAATCCTAGACACATGAATGAAAGTTTTCTTCAGTAGTGACTATACCTGCTTTGCTAACTAGCAAACAATTTAGAAAAGAGAATGAAAAAATTTGAGTTAAGTCTTGTACTTAAGCACCATAAGGAACAGGAAAGAAAAGGATACAGAAGCTGATGACCATCAATTTTTTCCTTCTTAACACTGTATTAACTGATTTTTTAAAAAATCTTATGTCTTTTTTCAGGTTATTTTGAGACCTTTTAACACACACACAACTTGGTCTGTTGAAGAATATGAAGGCAGTAAGAGCACTTGCAGTTGTAAAGCTGGGCTGAGAGTCTGAGACCTTACTCCAGAAACAAAACTTTCTGGGTACATGTCCATAGCCAGTGTTTAAATATTAAGTTCATATGCCAAATCAGGACATTAAGTTGGCTGAAAAGCTAATAAAATAAATTACTTTCTACCTAAAACTTACTCTTACAACACACTTGAATATTCTATGATACTATCATCCCTATTAGAGTTATTTACCAAATTCTGAAACCATGACTAAAACATAAAAATCATCTCATTTTTTTTGCCATTTATGTTTAGCCCATATAATATCAGTAGCTAAACTAAAACAAAAACAAAAACAAACAAACAAAAAAAGCAAAATGCGCTCTACATGAAGGCCAAGTGAGCAGCAATAAATGAAGGCCAAGTATCTCTGTTATAAAGAGATACCAATTAACAGTAATGTCTTTTCAGATTAAGATTCTACAACATGTTTCTCTAGGATCTATTTTTATGAATGGAATCCTCAGATTAAATCTCTAATCAAATAAATGTTAAGTCTCGTTGTGCCTGAATCTGATGCGTGTGTGATATAACTAAGCAATAATACTATTTGAAGAAATAGTTGAGATCTTTGGAATTCTATAGATGAACTATGTAATGGCAGGTACCACAGGCTCCTCTTCTACTGATGACAGATCACTATTATCAGGAACTGGTTTATAAACCCATACCAAACACTATAAAATATTCACATTATTATAGCTACAAGCCAACAGGCAAGTATGTTCATCATCTTCTATGTTGACACTGTCCATACTGTGAAAAAGAAAAAAACACTATTCAGGCTGAACCATTATCTACTTTTGCTGGTTAATTGCTCTGGGTGCAACTAAGCAATGAAAGTGTTCCCCGCCAGTCCCCAAGGCCAGCATCAGAGGGTACATGTACCTGAACAGTTGGGCTGAGCACTATAGAAATGTTCTGTATATTCATTTTTGTTTCCAGCTCCTTTGAGATAACATGGTCCATGTGCACAATCAGCCAGGAAATCAGAAGATAGTTACATTCTGGCAGTTCTTTCAGTAAGCGTTGGAATTCCTGCACTTTCTCACTCTCTGTGCTCCTTCCACAAGCCTCTTCAAAGCGAGGCATAAGCTCTTTGGTAAGCAGATTTTCCGGAAGGTCTCGCAAATACTGCTTCAGCAAACTGGCTACGGTGTTAGGCTCATATTCTTCCAAATTTGGAGACTCCTCTCTGTCATAGGCTGCCTTCAGCTCATCCACCTTTGATTTAATTCCTTAAAACATTCAGAGAGAGAGAATATCGAGGAAAAAAAAATCAAACAGCTTTCTTCACCCTTGTACTTACCCCTGGGGAGAGATCTGGAAAAAGCCAATCTGACAACAACAAACCTCTAGTTACAGAGTATTTATCTGTACAATTCGTCTGTAAACAAGATAATAATGAAACACTGTAATTTGAGGAGGATGAATTTAACCAAAAGCTAAATGATAATGGAAAATTCAATATTCAAAACAAAAGTCATAGCAACCATTAAAACATTAGGCAAATATGCCAATCAACTCTGTGAAAAAAATTTTTTAACTTTAAAGATAGGTAGGTAAAAATTCAGGGAAACACTAAACTACAATCTAAGCATAAAGTCTTGTTCTACATGGGCAGCCAACTGCTTTTTCTAACTAGTCACAAAACTGAAAACATAAAAACAACCCAGTATATTATATATATTAAGCATGCTTCAAAAAATTGTGGGTAATTACTTTTTTATAAGTAAAAATTGTATCGCAAATGCAAACAGTGAGTTTGCTATCTAAACAAACTCTTTGAAAATTATTCTCCCTTAAATAATCCCAATCTAATTTCTATTTTCAAGTTTGAATTCTTTACATATTTTCTTAATCTGGAACAGAGCTAGAACAAAAAAAAGTAAAATTTGAGTTTTTTAAAAATCAAATTGTTTTGCTTTTCTTACTGGATAGAATGAAACACTGACACACAAAATAAATGTTTTTCAAACATTATATAATTGTTAAGTCTTTAGTCCAATCTGCATTTCAGTGACATAATTTGGTGATAGTGACCACTCCTCAGAGTACAAAGCAGCCTTCTGTTGTTTTTAATACTTAAAACTTTAGGCCAATTATTAGAAATAAGCAACAAGTTAAGGCTTAGAGATTGTAATGGCAAATGAGAAAACACCGAAGTGTCGTCTGATTGGAACAGCATCTCACACTGCATAACACTGGCATCTGGGATTTGGCACACCTCATCTTATGTGAAAGCCTTTTAATGGCATTCTAATTAATGTATGACTTATCTAGCAGTGACAAAATCAGCATTCCAAAGATGAAAATAATATGAATCTCATTTTTGTATCCTTATTTTGAGGGAGAAAAGCTAGAAAATAATTCCCATTTTCTTATTATGATGAGTAAAACACAGTGAGTGATAACTCTAAGTGAAATTCTTGACAAAGACTTCCTTTCTCTCTCTCTCACATATATTTTACACATTTAATTTCTCCCCCAAAAGTGCAGTTTTCACCCAGAAAATTGCACAAGTAAACAATTAGAATGCATTTGGTTTGCTGTTACCCTGGAACTGTTATCAAAATGATTTCCTTTGAAAAACTGGACACTTCAAATAAAGCATCTCTGGTAGAGAAAGAGCATATGCAAAATGATATAAATATATGTTTAAATTTTAAAACTGGAACTTATATATGAATAAGTAAGACCCAAAAATCTCCAGCAGAAAACAATATTACTAGCATTCAAAAAAAGCCACAACAGCAAGCTCTGCGGTCCACAGTGTGCTGGGATGCAGCTTGCCATCAGAGCAAAAATGATAAGTAACAAACTGATCAGAGCAGGAGTTCAACCCCAAGAGTGGATAGGAAACAGCTCAGTTTGAATGCTGTGCCTCATAAATAAAGAAGAGGAGTTCCACAATTCTGACTTTCCAAAAGGTACAAACATCAAAAATAGCTCAAATACAAAAGAATTCTTTGAGCAAAGTTGTAGAATTCTTCACAGAAACTCACCTAAACCAAATTTTCTTCATGCCTACCAAACCCATGTAAGAGAAGCAGCTTATGTTAGTATTATTTAATCTCCTTTAAAGATCAATTCATCATAAAATAATCTTAAAAAATTTCGAATTCATTTAAATATTTATTTTTATGTTACTAAGGATTTAAAGTAAATCAAATTCAATTTCTAATTTATTTTCTATAAAATAGTACCATTTGAGCCAAAATACTCTTAAATGATAATGTTATCTATAGGATTATATAAAGGGTTTCCCCCATTATCAAAATGTCTGCTCTTTCTCAACAAAACTTATTCTTCGTAAAGATTTTATTTACTTATTTTTAGAGACAGGAGGGAGGGAGAAAAAAAGGGAGAGAAACATCAATGTGTGGTTGCCTCTCGCATGCCCCCAACTGGGGACCTGGTCTGCAACTTAGGCATGTGCCCTGACTGGGAATTGAACCAGTAGTAACCTTCTGGTTCACAGGCACCAGCACTCAATCCACTGAGACACACCAGCCAGGGCTCAATAAAACTCAAATATCAACTCTCTCTTGTAGAAATGTATACAAACCAATTAAATGGAAACACAGTCTAATTTCTTTGTAAATTCTAAATGTGTATTACTAACTCATGAAAATATGTGACTAACAATAAATTTTATAAAATAAATCTCTAGTACCAAGAAATTGAGTCACAGGAATGTAGTGGCTTGAACACATGTTGCCACAGGTCAGGATTTGCATATTATACCAACACAAGTCATAGTGCTTTATATGACATTCTTTTACTTCAAGTAGTATACATTTTGCTTGATTTCAGACACCCAATATGAATTATATTCTTGCCAACTATGAAATTTTAATTTCATACATATGCAACAGAGAAAGATGGAAAATCAATTTCACTGACAGCTGCACATGCTGACAGAAGCATTAACATTTGAGGCCTAACTATTTAGCAAAGAATATTTCATGTCCCTTAACTAACTCAGTAAATACATTATATCATTGTGCCAATAAATGTCTCTTGGCCAAGAAGCATCCTCAGCCCAGATTTCCTACCTTCTCCCACTCAACTCCCTCACAACACTGAGCCCGTAATCAGAGAAGGAAGGTAAGAAGAATAAGGCAGGGTCTGAGTGCACCCATGCTTCTTCCCACACCAGGTTGCTGCAAACTGTGCTCAACTCATACGTAAATCCTCCTAATAAAAAGGAGTATCATAAAAAAATCGAACTGCCAACACACACATACACACACAGTTCAAATGGAAGATTCAAGGAAATGAATAAGCCTTAGGACCCATGTCATAATTTTCCTCACAAGTTATTATTTGTCCTTTCTTTGAGAAACAGATGCAATACAGACAAGGTATCATAGAATGGTACACTTGAAACCTATATAATTTTATTAACCAATGACATCCCAATAAATTAAAAAATAGACAAACACAAAAGAATGGAAGTTGATTTTTAAAAGCCATCAAGTCCACGTCCCCAATACCTGAAACTCTGTAGATGCCTTCACACTTCATGCCATACTTCTCTACATAATCTACACATTCACGGAAAACTGCCGGCAGTAGAATACCATCATACATCATGGTTCTCTCTGCTGCATCAGCCAAAGGAATTCCAAAAATGGGTTTGAGATTTGGAACATCAACCTGAGGCACCTCTGGCTCCTGAATTGGCTTCTTCTTTTTCTTCTTTTCCTTCCACTGTTTAACAACATCAGCTGCTGTCAAGTCTTTTGACTTCTTCTCTTTATGTTTTTCTTCTTTGTGCTTTTCTTCTTTATGTTTTTCCTCCTTGGGTTTCTCTTTTATTTTAAAATCCTTCTCTTTCTTTTTAGAAAAGCTGGGCTTCTTGAAAACATGGATTCCCTTGGATCTCTTCATTTTGGAAGGACTTTCAGCTTCATCGCCAGAGCTATCCTCCTGAAAGGCAGCATAGCCTTCAGCTGTGAAAGAAATGTGGGGAGTGTAAGTTATATGTTTGTTTAATGTCAAACTGTTCATATGCTTTTTAAGTATAGGACAAAAATGCTAGCTGGCACCAGACACCTAGCTTTTCACATTATGCCCAACCCCTCTTTAGTACTCACTCCCAGCAAAAAAATGGGTTTCCTCTCTGCTGAAAGATGTTGCAGTGACATCTTCTCCTGACCACAAGAGGGCAACACAGACAGAGCTGCTTTGGGTTAATTTTATATGTGTTTAAGTGGAATTTTGGCAAACCAAGTATTCCAAATACACAAGTTCTATACAAAGGGCTAATAGGAAGAATCAATAACTCTATAAGATAGAGCATTCTTTCATCATCTGAACTTACTTAGCTTACATTTTTTTCCTCCTTTGTCCCTGTGATTTGAGTCCATTTCAAACCAGGACAGGAACTATGTGACTGTTTTAGACGTTTTTTCATTGCCTTTAGAGCAGGGGTGTCAAACTCATCTTCACCAGGGGCTGTATCAGCCTTGTGATTGCCTTCAAAGGGCTGAATGTAATTTCAACTTCTAACAGTTACGGAGTAGTTACATTTATACAGTCCTAAAATTACATTTGGCCCTTTGAAGGCAACTGTGAGGCTGACATGGCCCCCAGTGAAAATGAGTTTTACACCTCTGCTTTAGAGAGAGAAGAAGGGAGAGAAAGAAACATCGATAAGTTGCCTCTTGCATGCCCCTAACTGGGGACCTGGCCTGCAACCTAGGCATGTGCTGTGACCAGGAATTGAACCAGCAACCTTTTGGTTCATAGGCTAGCATTCAATCCACTGAGCCACACCAGCCAGGACTATTAATAGCAGAAATCTTAAGGGCATACATACTACCATGATGAATAGCAACTTGAGTTCTCAGACACTGCTGGTGGGAGTGTAAGCTGATACAACCACTCTGGGAAGCTGTTTGTGAGATCTACTAATGCTGAATGAAATAAGCATAGCCTGTGAGTGAGCAGTTCTACTCCCAGGCATATACACAGGACAAATGCATAATCATGTCAATGATGTTTATAGAAGCACTCTTCATGACAGTCACAAACTGAAAACAACTCAAATGACCAGTAACAGTTGAATGGACAAATATAGTATTTCTAATATATTAAAGCAATGAAAATGAACAAGATACTACAGCATGAAAAAACATGGGTGAATCTAACAAACAAAAGATTGTACAAAAGAAACTAGACATAAAAAAACTGTTTCTATTTACATAAATGCAAAACTACACAAGATCAAGCTACGTTGAGAAAATTATACCTCTGGGAGGGGTGGGAGATTCCTTGTGTAAGATCTATAAAGAGAATTTCTAAGTGGTCATAAAGGTCCATTTCCAGATCCTTGCAGTAGTTACATAGGAGCATAGTTTTTGTGATAACTCATCAAGCTGTACACAATCTGTGTGTGCATTCTATCTGCCTCAAAAATAAATTAACTTAAAAATACCATGAAATTCAACTTCTGACCATGATGGATATATAGGTAGATACACTTTGTATCCTCGCACAACCAAAAGAAGGACAACAACAAATTTAAAAGCCAAAAACAACCAAAACTGTGAGAAAATAAAACTGTATGGAAGTCCGACAACAAAGGAGTTAAAGAAGACACACTCATCCAGACCAGTAGGAGGGGCGAGACCCATAGACAGGGCAGAGAGGACACACGGCAAGACAGTGGCTGGCAGACCCAGAGGTCCCACATTTGCATGTGGATGAATCCAGAGGAGCAACTGGGGAGTGAAACAGACCACACAACCCAGAAACTCCAGGACAACTTTAAACATTTCAACATCTGAATCATAGGAGGCCAGAAGGAGAAGAGGAACAACAAGAAATTGAAAACTTATTTGAAAAAATAATGAAGGAAAACTTCCCCAATTTGGCAAAGGAAATAGACTTCCAGGAAGTCCAAGAAGCTCAGAGAGTCCAAAAAAAGTTGGACTCAAAGAAGCGCATCATAGCACACCAAGGCACATCGTAATTACATTACCCAAGACTAAAGAGAAGGAGAGAATCTTAAAAGCAGCAAGAGCAAAGGAGAGTTACCTACAAAGGAGTTCCCATTAGACTATCAGCTGATTTCTCAAAAGAAACCTTACAGGCAAGAATAGGCTAGAAAGAAGTATTCCAAGTCATGAAAGGCAAAGACCTACATTCAAGATTGCTCTATCCAGCAAAGCTATCATTTAGAATGTAAGGGCAGAGAAAGTGCTTCCTAGATAAGGTCAAGTTAAAGGAGTTCATCATCACCAAGCGCTTATTCTATGAAATGTTAAAGGGATTTATCTAAGAAAAAGATCAAAATACAAACAGTAAAATGACAGCAAACTCACAACTATCAACAACTCAACCTAAAAACAAAAACCAAAACAAAAGACAAAACAAACTAAGCAATTAGATCAGGAACAGAATCACAGAAATGGAGATCACATGGAGGACAGGGACAGGGAGCAGGGAGAATGGGGGAAAGGTACAGGGAATAAGAAGCATAAATGGTAGGTACAAAATAGACAGGGGGAGGTTAAGAATAGTATAGGAAATGGAAAATCCAAAGAACTTATATGCACAACCCATGGACATGAACTAAACAGGGGAAATGCTTGTTGGAGGACAGTGCAGGGTGGAAGGGAATAAAGGGGAGGAAAAACTGAGACAACTGTAACAGTATAAGCAATAAAATATACTTAATACCGCCCTGGCTGGCATAGCTCAGTGGATTGGGCGCGGGCTGAGGGCCAGGGTGTCGCAGGTTCGATTCCCAGCCAGGGCATATGCCTGGGTTGCGGGCCATGACCCCCAGCAACCGCACGTTGATGTTTCTCTCTCTCTCACTCTCTCTCCCTCCCTCCCTCCCTTCCCTCTCTAAAAAATAAATAAATAAAATATTTTAAAAATATATATATATACTTAATACCATGAAATTTTAAAAAAAAAGGAACACTTAAATAACTCACCTGGTTTGCTTTTACTGTACTAAAGACAAATGCTTAAAACAATTCATCCTACCTCCCAAATATGGACTATAAATGAATGCCTTGTGGCATTTCCTTACGACAAATTAATAACTACTATATTTTGTCATGTACAATGCACACCCACATTTTTGGCCCAAATTTTCAGGAAAAAACTTCTACTTCAATCTTGTAATTCAATTTATTTATTTATTTATACTTAGAAACAAAACTATCACATTCCAGGGTATTATTTTGCATACAGATATTGTTATTGCTTTCTAGAGTTACACTTTTAATGCATAAGCATAAATAAAAAAATTAAAAACATTTATATAGATACAGAATTAGTACTGCCCATGTTTAATGTGCAACCTTATTTTTCCCTCAAAATTTGGGCAAAAACATGTGCGTTATACAGAGCAAAATATGGTACTTTTTTCATAGATCCAATAATGTGTACCCCAACTGCCTGTACACCCTAGCAAAAAAGTAAAATTCTATAAGGACAAAATTTCAATATCTACTTTTTACACATTATTTAAATGACTACTTTAAGAAACTTCCACCAGAAAAGTTTACCATTTGTGGAAGTTCAGCTTTTTTGCTTTTTTTTTTTTTTTTGGTTGTTGTTGAAAGCAAGACCCAAAAATATAACTCTAGTATACAAAAATTGAGACCTTGAAAAATAAAGAACAAAAAATGTCAAACAAGGAGTCTTTGGACATATTTCCAAAAGATAGCAGGCACATGTGATTAGAGTAGATGTTTACCTAAAATATATCAAAACCAGAGAGAAAAATGCCACTTACTCCTTTTTTCCTTTTTCTTAAATTTTCCTTTTTTCTTCCCATAGTCTTTTTCATCATCAGACACTATATCGGGAGGCTCATGGAGGCTGTCATGAGGAGGTGAGGGCTCACCCGTGCGGTACAATCCAGGGAATTTAGTAGGGCTGATTTCCTCAGAGCTAGGGGTTCTGGTAAGACCACTGCCATGCTCCACTCTGCGATGTTCACTGGGGCTGCTGCTGGGGGGCAGGAAGCACTCCGTCATTCTGCTTCCCTGAAGAAAGTGCCGAGGGCGTCTCTGTTACCTATCCATTACACCTGCACACAGAGAAAAAAGATCATCGGAGTCATCAAATGCCAACCAAAACACAAAGCACTACACACACGCAGCACAGCAATGAATCTTGCAATTACAAATCAAAAGTATTTTTCCTTAGCCCCCTTTAAAAAGATGCTTTCATTTTATCATCTCGAGTTACATTCCATGAATCATACATTAGTTCTCACTAGTTGGAAACCCTGGCATCTTCAAATATTAGAAAAATAAACCAAATGAAAATCAGAGTTAGAGTACTCAAAGTAGAACAGAATTCCTTTAAAAGAAAAAAACTTACTATTGTAAAAGGCTTCATTTTGATTGCTATACAACTTAAAATATTAGTTTTTTCTTTAAGCCATGACCAAGCAACTACAAATAATAAATTACAAAGACTATATAACTATACATAAATAGTTCAGTATCGCAGTTAAAATTTATAATACAGTTTAAATGATAGATTTAATGACTGACACAATTACCGATCATTAACTGTAGTTCTGTGTTGCAAACAATTAGTCATGTGTTGGTAACTATTTCATTTTGCACTTCAATTACCTCATTTAATCAATTGTAAAATACACACAAATAGTTTCACTAGAATGAACATGACAAAAGACAAAGGGTTATAAAAAGCTGAGGTTTGTTTTCATTTTTTCTTCTTTAGATGGAAGATATATATATATATATATATAAAAAATACTATAATAAAAATACCATGTTCGTAAGTTACCTGCATTAGTTCTCATGATATTCAACTGAAATACTACTGGAATCATGTATTTCTCTTTGCACTCACTTTTTAGGTTATTTTGCAATTTTAAAAACCCACAAGCCATAAATAAAAACTGATATGATCATAAATATAATCAAAAGACAATACAAAAAAAATTTTGCAAACTGTGACAGAACTAATTTTTTTAGAAAACACTTTCAAATCAATTAAAATATAAACAAATCAAGAGACCTATACAAAGGACATGAACAAGAAGCTCACAGAAAAATGATATCTATACAAAACAATGTTAAATTACAGCTATAATTTTTAAAATATAAATTAAAACCTTAAGTTACCATTTTTTAACTTAAGAACAAAGAACAAAATAATGTATACTATCCAGTGTTGGTAAGGATATGAGCGAACAGGGACTCATGAGAATACCTACTAGTGGAAGAAATTAGCACAATCTTTTTTTTAAAAAGCAATGGTAAAGTACTATCTATCAAAATTTTAAATGTACTCTGACCAAGGAATTTTCTTCTTAGAAACTTATCTTTCAAATATACTTTTATAAGAGTTTAAAAATGCATACATTAAAATATTCATTTCAGCATTGTAAAAGCAAAAACAAAATAAATGACAACTATGGACCCTGAGAAAGAAGATCCCTACTAAGATTAACTGGGCTTAAATTTTAAAAAACAGAGTATAGTGGGTATTTCTCCACAGGGGCCTTTCACACAAATTGCACTTTTTGAGAAGCCTGCAGTACTCACTATCTGCCTCCCACACAGAACTGCCTGCCTGCACTGTGTTTCTGCCATCTGAGACAGCCCTTATAAATGAGATCCTGGAATCCTATTTCAAGCAATAGAACTGAGGCTTTCCCCATCCAATAGAAGGTGTGCACCTGTATCCCCCATCAGTGTTGTCATCAACCAAACCATGCTTTTTGGAGTCCTCATTTGCATGAAGACTGATTAATCAGGGACCAGGGGTGGGGACTTCTATCTAAGCCAGCTCCCCCCTGACTCAGGGGAGCCCACTTTCCCTTTCCACTGAAAACTTAAGACTGCTTTCTGGTGACATTTCACCAGAGCACAGAAGAGCAAGCACAGTAAGACACAGCAGAGCAGACAGGCGCCCAGTAGAACAAAGCAGAGTTGTCTAACAGGACCACCTTACAGCCATGCTGCTTCATAAATGAGCTGTAACACTACTGAGCTGTTTGCACTGAATAAAGTTGCCTTCACACTGCACCCAGATTGGGGATTCCTGTTGGCATTAAACTGGTGTCAATAACCATCAGTTGATAGGATCAATAGATCAGTTACATAAATTTACGATCTACTCAGGGTTGTCAAACTTGCAGCCTCCAGGCCACATGCAGCCCAACACAAAATCATAAATTTACTTAAAAAACCTTACGAGATTTTTTTGTGATTACATTTTGCAATGCATTTAATGTGTGGCCCAAGACAACTCTTCTTCCAGTGTGGCTCAGAGGTGCCAGAAGGTTGGACACCCCTGTTAGAAATAATACCACACACACAATTTCTGAAAGCATATGAGAAATAGTTAACCGCTGTTAACTTTTGGAAGTGGTAACTGGGGAGAAGGAGAGTTATTTTTTTTATTTCCATTTTATCCCTTAAAGTTTAAACCTTACTATGTCCACGTATTATTTTTATTATCATTTTTTAAATAATAAAGCAGGCCATTCCCTGACTGGCGTAGTTCACTTGGTCGGGTGTCATGCCACAAAGAGAAAGGTTGTCTGTCCAATTCCTGGTCAGGGCACATGCCTGGGTTGTGGGTTTGGTCCCTGGCTGGGGCGCATATAGGAGGCAACTGATCAGTATTTCTTTCTCACATTGATGTTTCTTTTCCTCTCTTTCTCATTCCCTTCTCCTCTCTCTAAAAATAAATAAAGCTTTAAAAAGTGAACAGGCCATTTTTTTAACCTTATAAAAATCATGTTGTTTTAAAAATCATGTTTTTGACAATGTATAATAATGTGGGAAAAAGCAACTTCATGTACAGCACACTATCAATTTTTAAGTATACAGATATATGTAAAAAATCCTAATAAAAAGCATAAATAACCATTACCTCTGAACTCTAAGATTATAAGTAATTAACTTTTCTTTGTACTTTTCTGCAGAATCCACAAGCATCAAGTATATTTCTTCTATTTTTCTTGATGGACCCTGACTTTTGCCTATCATTAAAAAAAAGCACATTCTGTTTTTCCTATAATTGAAGGCATCCTAAGTTTTGACAATCATAGGATTTGAGAGTTTGGAGGGAACTTGAGTCCAACCAGCATTAACAATTACACATTACAGGTGAGAAAACTAAGCTCCAAAGACTGAGGAAACAAAAACACAGCTGCGCTGAAGGAGCAGTTTTACACTACAGAAATAAAACACTCACAGGCATCCTATCCACAATGATCTATTCTGTTTTATGCTTCTCTGACTTTGCTGTGGAACCCAGCCCTTCTTCCAGTGTTTTTGCATAATTAATTCATACTCATCCTTTAACATTAAGCCTGCAAAGAGGCACAAAGAAGCTTTTGGGGATAAATGGAGAAGTTCTAGATTTGGAATGTGGTGGTGGTTACATAAACATATATATATTTACTAAAAATCACTGAATTATATATTTAATTAGGTAAATCTTATAGTATGTAAATTATGCCTCAATAAAGCTGTAAAAAAAAAAAAAAAGATTAAGTACCAGCAACACTTTCTCCAGGAAGCCTCATTCATGACCCACACCGTCCAGTGTAAGCCACAGATATCCCTTTTCCGTCCTCCCAGAATCTCCTGGACACACCTCTACACTACATGTACCATGCCATGATTTAAATACCTACACCTGTGTCTGTCTTGCCTCATAATCTGTGAGCTTCAGCATTAAACACAACACAGGGCATACAGAAAGTACTTTATTTTTTATATATATAAAATATTTATTTTGGGGGGGAGGGAGAAAGAGAGGGAGAGAAACATCAATGTGAGAGAGAAATATTGATCAGTTGCCTCTTGCATGCACTCCAACCAGAGACAGAACCTGCAACCCAGGCATATGACCTCACCAGGAACTGAACTGGTGACCTTCTGCTTTGCAGGATGTCACCCAACCAACTGGGCCACACCGGTCAGGGCTCAAATATTTATTTAACCAACTAATTATAGTCTTTTCTGTGTTCTCAACATGTTGCATACTGCTGATGAGACAAAGATAAGAAATGAACCTGGCTCTTAACCTTAAACTTTAATTAAGGAAACAAAAGAAAGGAACCCAAATTTGAGTTCCTGTGGCTTCATGAACTTTCATATACATTAAGTAACCTAAGTGCATTCTGTGAGAAAACTAGTATTTTCCCATTTTTATAAACTAAGGCTCAGAGACTGAAGTAACTTACCCTAAGTCACACATCAAGAAAGAGGTAAAAATGGGACATTTGACTGGAAACACACTCTTTCCACTAAGCTGCCCTTTATGTATATACATACAAAAGGGAGTAAGTATATTTATGCCAGGAGGAACATCAAAGTTAAAGACTCAAGCAGAGAGAATGGGGGCTTATTATGAGAATGGCAAGAAGACTGGTCTAATCAGATCAGTTTCTGCAAAGGAGCAATGGAAAAGACATTGAAAGACAAGATGGACTCTGAACTGAATACCAACTAAACTCCAAGCTAAGGAGTTTGGACTTGATGTGGGAGTCATCACCAATCCCAAAGCCAGAAAGTGACAAAACTGGGACTAAAAGGGGTAAGGGCAGGAATATGAACAACAAAATACCAGATGAATTTTGATCATTCCCTCCTCTGTGTCCCCACAGCATTTTGTAAGTTACATGCACATGCATATGTCCTCCTATTCCCTAAAACCATTATTCAGTTTCCACACTAGACTAATGGAGCTCTGTTTATAAAGCACTTAGTAAATTATCTTGCAAAACCTATTCTAAACCCCCTCTGTATGTCCTCCTTGGAGAACTGTCCGTTCAAGTCTTTTGCTCATTTTTTAATTGGGTTTTTGTCTTCCTGGAGTGGAGTCACGTGAGTTCTTTATATGCAAATGAGTGGCTCAAAAAATTATGATACATTTACACAATGGAATTCTATGCAGCAGAGAGAAAGAAGGAGCTCCTACCCTTTGCGACAGCATGGATGGAACTGGACAGCATTACACTAATTGAAATAAGCTAGACGGTTAGGGACAAATACCATATGATCTCACCTTTAACTGGAACATAGTCAACAAAAGAAAAAAGTAAACAAAACATAACCAGAGACATTGAAATTAAGAACAATCTAACAATAGCCAGAGGAGAGGAGGGAAGGGAAAGAGGGGAGAAGGGTTTTCACAAACTACTATAAAGGACACATGGACAAAACCAAGGGGGAGGGTGGAAGCAAGGGCGGGAGGTGGGTTTGGCTGAGGTGGAGGGGGAGTGGTGGGAAGAAAATGCAGACAACTGTAATTGAACAACAATAAATTTAAAAAATTAGTCTAAAGAAATTTGTTTACTTGCTTAATCTATAGTTAGGAATAAACAGATGAAGGGGGAGCAGCTAAAAGCAGACACAGAGGAGTGAAAGCCTGAATGTAGGATGACTTACTAAGAAACAACAATGTGTTTGCATTAGGACATACTGTTTTGAGCACTGGGGAGCTATAGAAAGCCTTTACTGAATAGAAGTGCCAAAGAGAAAGGCCTCATATGGTTCATTGTAAATTTAAGCATAAACAGCCAAAGGTAAGAAAATAAACAACGAAAATTAGAAATTCCTACTTCTGAGACAAGAGGAGAACTGCTGTAAATATTTCTACATTTTGAAGAAAGAATATTTATCCCTATTCTTCCTTGTAAGTACAACTAAAAATCCTGGGTATCAGATTTTTTTTATTATTTTATTTTTTAATATATTTTATTGATTATGCTATTACAGTTGTCCGATTTTCTCCCCTTCACTCTCCTCCACCCTGCACACCCTCTCCCACCCACATTCCCCCCCTTTAGTTCATGTCCATGGATAGTACATGTAAGTTCTTTGGCTTCTACATTTCCTATAGCATTCTTAATCTCCCCGTCTGTTCTCTATCTACCATCTGTGCTACTTATTCTCTGTACCCTTTCCCGTCTCTCCCCCTGCCCCCCTGTTGCTAAGCCTCCATGTGATCTCTATTTCTGTGGTTCTATTCCTGTTCTAGTTGTTTGCTTAGTTTGCTTTTGTTTTAGTTTTAGGTGTGGTTGTTAATAATTGTGAGTTTGCTGTCATTTTACTGTACATTGTTTTTTTCTTCTTTTTCTTAAATCCCTTTAACATTTCATAGAACAAGGGCTTGGTGATGATGAACTCCTTTAACTTGACCTTATCTGTGCTTTATCAGCCCTTCATTCTAAATGAAAGCTTTGCTGGATAGAGCAATTTGGGATGTAGGTCCTTGCCTTTCATGACTTGGAATACTTCTTTCCAGCCCCTTCTAGCCTGTAAGGTCTCTTTTGAGAAATCAGCTGACAGTCAGATGGGAACTCCTTTGTAGGTAACTGTCTCCTTATCTCTTGCTGCTCCTAGGATTCTCTCCTTCATTTTAATCTTGGGTAATGTAATTATGATGTGCCTTGGTGTGTTCCTCCTTGGGTTCAACTTCTTTGGGACTCTGAGCTTCCTGGATTTCCTGAAAGTCTATTTCCTTTGCCAGATTAGGGAAGTTCTCCTTTATTATTTGTTCAAATAACTTTTCTACTTGTTGCTCTTCCTCTTCTCCTTCCTGGGTATCAGATTTTTAAAAAAACAAAACAATGAGAAAACCAGACTGACAGGTAGAGAGAAAAAGGCAGACAGGTTAGTGACCTTACAATTCAAAGAACACAGTTGTGACTTCTCTGAGTTTTCTTTTTGCTTCTGCATCACAAAGTTCAGGAAGCTAGACACCCAGATGGGTACAGATAAAGCTACAACAACAATAACAAAAGCCTGCTCCCTCCAAGACAAAACTTTTAGATACTAATGGTATACTCCAGCCAAACACCACAAGAAAATCTATGGCCTCATCCCCACTTGTACCAGTAAGTAGCAGTCTAGATTTGCACCCTCATGAGGTATCCCAAAATCCCACTTAGCGGGTGGGAGGTTGTGTCTGGGAAGGCCAAGTAGGGAGCTGGTATTTTCACATCTGCTATATAGTATTAAGTCCCCTTCTCATACAGGGGTATCAGTGGAGACTACATGGAGAACGTGGACTTCCACCCCCAGCCAGAAGTAAGGAGGCACCCCATTCCTTTCCTGCTGGGTGGTCTGAGGAGGCCTAGGGCAGAGTCAGGATTTCACCATCACCCAGTGGTAATAAGGCCACCCCCACCTCAGTGTCAGTGCCCCCACCTCAATGTCAGTGGAGACCACATGATGAGCCAGAAACAAAAGAGGAAAAGAAAAACCTCCGAAGAAAAGATCAATTACATACAAACAAATCACAATATAGTAAAATTGAAACCAACAATTGCATTACATTAAATGCAATGAATTAAGCATTCCAATTAAAAAGCACAGATAATTGTACTGAATGAAAAAGCAAGATTCAGCTATGTTGTTTACAAGAGACATGCTTTAAATATAAATACTATACAGAAAAATTAAAAGCAAATGAAAAGATATACCACACAAACATATATAATAAGAAAGTTCACTATAATAACAGACAAAACAGACTTCAAGACAACCAGTGTCAGAAATAAATATTTTGCCCTGGCTGGTGTAGCTCAGTGGATTGAGCTTGGGCCTGTGAAGCAAAGGGTCGCCAGTTCGATTCCCAATCAGGGCACATGCCTGGGTTTCAGGCCAGGTCCCCAGTACGGGGGGTGCATAAGAGGCAATCACACACTGATGTTTCTCTCCCTCTCATTCCCCTTCCCTTCCCCTTTCTCTAAAAATGAATTAAAAAAAAAGAAATGAGTATTCTCACAATCATACAGACATAATTTACACATGTACATGCCTAATAACAGCTTCCACTACATGAAGCAAAATTGACAGAAGTAAATAAAGACAAATCCAATTATTATTACAGTACTCCTTTCTCAGTAAACAACAGAGCAGTCAGACAAATATAGGCAAAAATACATCAGCTCACACACTTAAAACAGACCATAAAAAATGGATAAATTAGTTTTCATCATAATTTAAAATTTCTCCTCTTTGAAAGAAATCTAAATTTGGAAAATTAAATGGCAAGCCACATACTTGATAAAAATATCTGTAATAAACATAGCTGACAACACATTTTTTCAGAAAAAAAATGTGTATTGGTGTATATCACTGATTTATAAGATACATATTATTGGTAGAAATCAGGCATTTCCATGGGATCATGAGGAAAGATTTCCAAAGACCCATGCACAGCAGATTGTCGTGTGGTATGGTTTATTCAGGTGGCGATCGAAGCTGCCCCCTAGGTTTCCAATTTCCCATCTCTGTCCATCCCACCATGGAAAAAGTCCACCCTTGTCCTCTTCAATGCCAAAGCAAAGCCAGTATCCAGAGATTCTGCTTCATATTAAAGCTTATGTCTTTAGGGCCCACACAGTTGCTGTGGGCCCTGATAGCTTCTAGACCCACATGGTCATGTGCTTCCAAGCAAAACAGAACACACAAACAAATGCGGCAAGTGCAGGTCATGATCGAGAGAGAGAGAGAGAGAGGGAGGGAGAATTTGAGAAAGAAAGATCCTTTGTTTCCCTGGGATTATTATTAGCTTGGGCTTGGAAAAGACAGAAGCTTTTTCAAACTGGCCAATGAGTTTCCCAAGTTTTCATGAGTTTTTGATAGGTTTACACTCCCTAGACTGACAGACCTCTATGGTCTAGCACCTGACCTGGCTCCATTTTTACTTCTATTGTACATAAACCCACCTTCCCTGTTCCCACCTGGCAATCTAGTACTGGAGGGGATTAGAGAGAAGTGTTTATCTCCTTGGCAAAGCAATCCTTTAATCCCCTGGGGTGAGAAGTTGTAGATTCCTGATGAAGCAAACAGGCTCATGCTCCCCAGTTTTATTAAGCTCAATGTCCAGTTCCCTTTGCTCCCCTTTCTTTTATTAATATCTAGCTAAATACTGACGGTAACACATATAACATATATGTAAAAAATATATATCTTATGAATCAGTAAAACAACCTAAAAAATAGTCAAAACGATATGAATGAACACTTCACCCAAGAAAACATACGAATAGTCAAAAAGCACATGAAAACAATGCTCACTATTATTACTTTTTAGGGAAATGCAAATTAAAAGAAAAATATACACACCTACTACAATTACTAAAATTAAAGAAGCCCTAGCCAAGTAGGTAAGTTGGTTAGAGCATCATCCCAATAAGCCAAGGTTGTGGATTTGATTCCCAGTCAGGACACATATAAGAATCACCCAATAAATACATTCACAAGTAGAAAAACAAACTGATGTCACTCTCTCTCAATTCAATAAATATTAGTAAAAATAAAATTTTTTAAATGTTTTTAAAAAGCACTGACAATGCCAAGTGTTGGTAGGGATGTGGAGCAACTGATACTCTCATCTGTTGTTGGTAGGAATGTAAAACAGCACAACCACTTTTGAAAAGTGCTTAAGTTTATTATATAATTAAATACACATATCACCTAACAATTACACTCCCAGGTATTTACTCAAGAGAAATGAAAATCTAAATCTACACAAAGACTTGTCAATAAAAGTTTATAGTATCTTGCAACTTCCGGCCAAGATGGAGATGTAGATATGTTGCGGAAAAGTCACTCACACGTGGGGAAGATGATGAAGCACAAACTTTATTACCGGGGGGCGGGGGGGGGCCCTCAGGGCTAATTCCAAATCCTGAGCCCAATCCAGGCTCGTCACAGTTCCTTTAAATACTTGCTACAAGGCAAAGAGGGGAGGGGGATTCATCTGCTAAAGCAAGGGAGCATACAGAGGCAGAAGCAAAACGAAGGTCAGCATTTCGGCCTTGAGATAACATTGCCTAGCAACGTCTGCTAGCCAGCTCCTTACCTAAAAATAACTTTTACTCAGCTTTTGTCCTGATAAAACTTGCAGGTGTTACAGAGAGCAGAGAGCACCTTTATGAGACTTTCTTTTCCTGCCACAGATAGACACACTATGCCTCCTCGCATAACCAAACAATTTTAAAACAAAAAACAACCAGAACCAACAGAAAATCAAACTGTATGAAAGTCCAACAACCAAGGAGTTAAAGAAGAAACACTCATCCAGACCAGTCGGAGGGGCGGAGATGGGCAGCCGGGGGAGACGGGCAGCCAGGCGGAGAGGACTCACAGCAAGGCTGCAGCTGGCGGACACAGTAAGGCTGTGACTGGTGGAGGGGGCTATCCCACATTTGCACACAGATAAACCAGGTGAAACTGGGGAGCAAGACAGACTACGCAACCCAGGGCCCCAGCACGGGGAAATAAAGCCTCAAACCTGTGATTGAAAACACCAATGGGTGTTGAGGTGGCAGTGGGAGAAACTCCCAGCCTCACAAAAGAGTTCATTGGAGAGACCCACAGGGCAGAATGTACACAAGCCCACCCACCTGGAAATCAGCACCTGAAGGGCCCAGTTTGATTGTGGGTAGCACAGGAAGTGACTGAAAACCCACACAGTGGAGCAAGTGCCATTGTTCCCTCTCAGACTCCTCCCCCACATACAGTGTCACAATGCAGCAACGTGGGTTGCCCTACCTTGGTGAGCACCTAAAGCTCTGCCCCTTACTACATAACAGGTGCATTGAGACAAAAAAATGGCCCAAATGAAAGAACAGATCAAAGCTCCAGAAAAAATACAACTAAGCGATGAAGAGATAGCCAACCTAGCAGATGCACAGTTCAAAACATTGGTAATCAGGATGCTCACAGTACTGCCTGAATTTGGTCGCAAATTAGATAAAAAATGAAGGCTACCCTAAGTGAAATAAAAGAAAATGTACAGGGAATCAATAGTGATGGCAAGGAAACTGGGACTCAAATCAATGGAGTGGACCAGAAGGAAGAAAGAAACATCCAATCAGAAAAGAATGAAGAAACAAGAATTCAAAAAAATGAGGAGAGGCTTAGGAACCTCCAGGACATCTTTAAACATTCCAACATCCAAATTATAGGGGTACCAGAAGGAGAAGAGCAACAGCAAGAAATTGAAAACTTATTTGAACAAATAATAAAGGAGAACCTCCCCAATCTGGTGAAGGAAATAGACTTCCAGGAAGTCCGGGAAGCCCAGAGAGCCCCACAGAAGTTGGACCCAAGGAGGAATACACCAAGGCACATCATAATTATATTAGCCAAGATTAAAATGAAGGAGAGAATCCTAGAAGCAGCAAGAGATAAAGAGACAGTTACCTACAAAGGAGTTCCCATCTGACTGTCAGCTGATTTCTCAAAAGAGACCTTACAGGCAAGAAGAGGCTGGAAAGAAGTATTTCAAGTCATGAAAGGCAAGGACCTACATCCAAGATTGCTCTATCCAACAAAGCTACCATTTAGAATGGAAGGGCAGATAAAGTGCTTCCCAGATAAGGTCAAGTCAAAGGAGTTTATCATCACCAAGCCCTTATTCTATGAAATGTTAAAGGGATTTATCTAAGAAAAAGATAAAAAACATGTACAGTAAAATGACAGCAAACTCACAATTATTAACAACCATACCTAAAACAAAGACAAAACAAACTAAGCAAACAACTAGAACAGGAACAGAACCACAGAAATAGAGATCACATGGATGGTTAACAACAGGGGAGTGGCAGGGGGAGAGAAGGGGAAAAGGTACAGAGTATAAGTAGCATAGATAGTAGGTAGAAAATAGACAGGGGGAGGGTAAGAATAGTATGGGAAATGCAGAAGCTAAAGAATATATAAATATGACACATGGACATGAACTAGAGGGGGGGAATGTGGGTGGGAGAGTGTGTGTAGGGTGGGAGAGGGTGTGCAGGGTGGAGGGGAGTGAAGGGGAGAAAATTGAACAACTGTAATAGCATAATCAATGAAATATATTTCAAAAAGATTATAGTATCTTTATTCACAATAGACAAAAACTGGAAATAATCCAAATATCTGTTAATAAGCAAAGAGCATAAATTATATTATATCCTAACAATGGAATATTGCTCAGCAATAAAGTGGACACAACAACATAGATGAATCTCAAATACAATAATGAGAAAAAAAAACCAGACAGCTTAAATTCACACTATACAAGTCCATGTATATGGATTTCCAGAACAAGCAAAAATAATCTGTACAAAGCCAATCAGTGGTACATGTGGCCAGCTAGGAAAGCAAACGCAAAGGGGCATTAGAGAAACTTGGGCATGACAAAATGTTGTCTATCATGACTGTGGTGGTGGTTTCCTAGGTATACACAATTGTCAAAACACAAAGAACTATACTTTCTACTGGGTGTATTTTATAGTATGTAAATTATACATCAATAAGGTTAAATAAAACCCTTTTGAAAGAAATTGACAAGCTGACACTAAATCTTTTAGAAATGCAAAGAACTTAGGACAGCTACAACCATCTTGAAAAAGAACAGTTATTAAAGCTAAAGTAATGAAGATAGTTTGGTAATGAAGTAAGGACAGATGGATTAATGGGGCAAAACAATATTCAGAAAGAGACCTACATGTATATAGTCAGTTGACTGTCAACAATGCTCCCAAAGGAATTCATGCAAGAAAGAAGTCTTCAACAAATGGTGCTGAATGACCATGTGGGGGTGGCAGGGAGCTCAGCCTTCTCCATCACATCATACACAAAATGTAATGCATGTTAAATCATAAACCTAAAACTTGAAGCTAAAAACCACAAAACTTCTAAAATATAACATTTTTTGAGAACTTGTGGAAAAATTTTTCCAGATAGGACCAGAAAGCTCTATCTACAAAATGAAAACTTGACAAACTGGACTTTATCAAAAGTAAAAACTTCTGCTCATCAAAACACATTATTAAGAAAATGAATAGTCAAGCAAAAGGCCTGGAGAACACATCTGAGATATATTTATCTTCAGAATACAGTCAAACCTCAGTTCTCGAACATTTCCCACCTTGAACAATTCAGTTCTCAACCAAGTTATTCATGGACAAAACATCACAGCTGTAGAACAAAACTGACGTTTTTGACTCAACAACCCTTTCATGCTGATACCTGGGGGGAAAAATGATTCAGTTCTTGAAAAAAATCACTTCTCGAACAGCCTTCTGGAAGGAATTAAGAACAGAAGAAATCCTATAATTCAATGATAAAAAGACAAATAATCCAAAATAATAACGGCCAAAAGAGCAAACAACTTACAAAAGCAAATATACAACTGGTCAATAAGCCCGTGAAGAAAAGCTCTGCATCACTAAATATCAAACAAATGCTAATTAAGACCACAATGAACTATCACTACATACCATCTAGACTGGCTAAAATTTAAACAGAAAGAAAATTCCTAAAGTTGGTGAAGATGTGAGGCACTATGAAGTTTAATATATCGCTGGTGGGAATATAAAGCTTAACCACTTAGGACAAGTGTTAAGCATTATCTTTTAGTTAAACCCTTATACATATGATCCACCAATTTCACTCCTGATTTATTTACCCAAAATAAGTGGAAACATATTCACAAAAAAAAATTATAATCAGACTAACTTGATTCATAACAGCTAAAAACTAGAAACACATTTCCATCAAGAAACTGCATAAACAAGCTGCAATATATTCATCCAATGGAATATCAGCATTTTTAAAAGGAACAAATTACTCATACACACATCAAAACAGATGAATTTTAAGATAGCACACCCAGACACAATAAATTACACAATGTATGATCCCATTTATAGGGTGTCTAACCCACAGCCCAGGATGGCTATGAATGCAGCCCAATATAGTCATAAATTTACTTAAAACATTATAAGGGTTTTTTGTTTTTGTTTTTGTTTGTGTATTTAATGTGTGGCTCAAGACAACTCTCCTTCCAGTGTGGCCCAGAGACGCCAAAAGACTGGACACCCCTGATTTTGTATAAACTTCTAGAACAGGCAAACTCATCTCTGTCAAACAATTTAAAACTGTGGCTGTGGGAGTGTGGGGAAGAGGCAGGAATTGAGTACAAAGTAGCAAGAGAGAACTTTCTGCTTGATTGGGCTAGCAGGCTATCCCATGCGGGCTATATGTATATATTCATTTGTTAAAATTTCTTAAACTGTACATTTCAATGAATATAAATTATATCTCACAAATCTCTGGGAAGGGGAAAAAAGCCATGGATGCTATACAGAGATGATGGATCATGAGCCATTAAAAAAAAACACAAACGTTCCTTTTCAAATGTTGCTACTTTTGCTTTTACCATCAATATCCCCACCAACCCCTATACCCAAAATCACTACAATGAGAACGCCTATTTTTAATCTTTCTCAAATGAAAGCCTCTGACTGGTTCCTGTGAATAAGATTAATTTCTCTCCAGAAAGAAAGTGAAGGTTAAAAAATGTTACTTTTGCAACATCTAACAAATAGTATTAAGTTAAACATGTAAAGCAAAAAACCACATGTCTAAAATTTTACTTTATGACAAACAAATTATACCTTTGAGAATGAATAATATTTCAATTCAAAATAAGTTATGACTGTTACAACTGAGGTAAAACAAACCAAAGGGAGACTTATAATACTTGAATCAAACTTAACTACCATGGTTTAAAAACATTCACTTCTCCAAAGAACTAGAAAAATATATTGTTCTTAAAATAGTTTTCCCCTCATGTGCCAGTATTAATCAGTACATATAGTAAGAATCAACTGCCCATGTAAAAGGACTAAGTAATATAAGAAAAAATGATAGCTAAATTAAACTCTCCTGAAATGAGCTTTTGAAAATAACTCTAATGGTTTATTAAACTTGACAATATCTACACAGAAAAAGGCCTATTCCTGCAAACTGGTTTATAAGTTAAGCAAATTAATTATTTTATAAATGTTCTTTATTAATAACTACCAGGCTAAAATTCACCAGAAGCAGTTTTTCCTAATTCTTACAGCTTTTTAAATCATCTGTAAATTAAAAGTCTCTAATCTAAAACTCTACGAGGGAATCCAAATACAGCTCATTATTACCTATTGAACACTACAAGTATAAACCTACAATTTGAGAGTGACAAATTTTGTAAGCAGTATTTGTGTATACATTTTTCTTTACTTTTTATTTTTTAATCATTTTTTACTTTTCAATTACAGCTGACATACAATATTAGTTCCAGATGTACTCCCCAGTGATCAGATGTTATATGACTTTATAAGTGATCAATCCAATAAACCTCAGAACCATCTGATGTCATACATAATTATTACAATATTATTGACTATATTCTCTATGCTATACTTTACATGACTTATTCTGTAACAACCAGTTTGTACTTCTTAATCTCTTCACCTTTTTTACCCATCCCTACAACACCCTCCCATCTGGCAACCATAAAAATATTCTCCATATCAACACTAATCAATTTAACAATAACCCACAACCTTCAGACCAACTATTCTCTGTATCTATGAATGTTTGTTCTTCTTGTTTATTGTTTTTTTAGATTTAATTGCTGACAAACACATATTTATTGCTATTTTGGTGTTCATGTTTTTATCCTTTTTCTTCTTCTACTTCTTAAACAAGGCCTTTTAACATTTCATATAATACAGGTTTGGTGCTGATGAACTCCTTAAGCTTTCTCTTGTCTGGGAAGATCTTCATCTGTCCTTCAATTCTAAATGATAGCTTTGCCGAAAAAGCTATCATTTAGCACTATCATTTATCATGTTTCAGCACTCAGCACTTGCTCAGGGCTCATCACACTTGCTAGAGCAATCTTGGTTGTATGTCCATGTTGTTCATCACTTGAAATATTTCTTGCTGATCCCTTTTGGCATACAAAATTTCTGTCGAGAAATCAGCTAACAATCTTCTGGGAACTCCCCTGTAGGTAGGTAACTAACTGCTTTTCTCTTGCTGCTTTTAAGATTCTTCATCTTTAACCTTTGGCATTTTAATTATGATGTGTCTTGGTGTGGGCCTCTTTGGGTTCATGTTTGGGACCCTCTGCTCTTCCTGGACTTGTATGTCTATTTCCTTCACCAGGTTAGGAAAGTTTTGTCATTATTTTTTCAAACAGGTTTTCAATTTCTTGCTTTCTCTCTTCTCCTTCCAGTACCCGCATGAAAAGAATGTTGGTACACTTGAAGTTGTCCCAGAGGCTTCTTGCACTATTCTCTCTCTCTCTTTTTGGGGGGGATTCTTCTTTCTTTTTTGCTGTTCTGATTGGGTATATTTTGCTTCCTTATATTCCAAATTGCTGATTTGATTCTCAGCTTCATCTACTCTACTACTGATTTTCTGAAAATTATTCTTCATTTCAGTTTGTGTGTCCTTAATTTCTGACTGGTTCTTGTTTATGGTTTCTATGTCCTCTTTTATGCTTTTGAAGTTCTCTGTAAGTTCCTTGAGCATCCTTATAACCACTGTTTTGAACTCTGTATTGTTTGCATCCCTCCATTTCATTTAGTTCTGTTTCTGGAGATTTATCCTGTTCTTGCATTTGGAACCTATTTATTTGTCTCTGCATTTTGGCTGCCTTCCTAGGTTTGTTTCTATGTACAGTCATACCTTGGTACTTATCAGCTACAGAACTCATCAAACCCTGTATTTGTTGTATTTAGACAAGAAAAAAAATGTTTCAGCACTCAGCACTTGCTCAGGGCTCGTCACACTTGCTAGAACTTGCACAAGTCACAGCACCTTACAAGAGAAAATGCTTCATAGGTACTAGTCAGTTTCAGCAATTGCCACAAGTTCTGGAACAAATTAGCAATAAGTACCACGGTACCACTGTATTGTGTACAGCTGCTACATCTCCCAGGTTTGGCAGACTGGCCTCGTGTAGGTGTTGTAGGTCCCAGTGGCACATCCTCCCTGGTCACCCAAGTTGGGTACTCCAGGTGCACCCCTGTGAGCTCTGTGCACTGCCCTGCTGTAGATGAGCCTTGACTGCTGTTGGAGTCAATGGGAGGGGTTAACAGCCAGGCCAGTCAGCTATTAGGACCAGCTGCAACTATAGCATAGGAGCTGCTGTGCTGGAGCTGACCCTACTGAGTAGGACTTCCTTTTGAGGCTTTTGTGTTCACCAAGTCTGTCCCTTGAGTGTGTGGCCTGTGATGGTGGTAGGGTTATTATCTAGCATTGTCTGAAGCTGTCTTCCAGGTCCACTGGCTCTGGGGCCTCCTGAGAGGTGCAAGGTCAGCTACCACCTGTGCTCTGTTTGTAGCCACCTGGTATTAGCTACAGAGTGATCTGCAGATACCTGCTACATGTGCTAGGCTTGGAGGTGCCCAGGAGAGGCCAAGCTGAAACCAAGATTGGCTGCCACTAGTGCCGAGATTGAGGCAACTTAGCAAGAGGTATGGGTTATGCAGAGGCTAAACGCAGCTTATTTGAGAGATTTTAGGCAAGTCTGAAGAATGAGTCACGTCAGACCATTTGTATGGAAATGCCACAGGAAACAGCTTTGGGTGGGCCTGAAAGTTGGGTGTGGCAGGTTGTCAGAGAATCACCAGGGCAGGGCAGAACAGTATGAGCCAGGCTGATGGAGACTCAGATATGGTGCCCATCTGCCAACTCTATGGAGGGAAGGCTCATCAAAGGAACTGTGGTCTCTGCCAGTACTTCTGTCTGGGAGAAAGCTGCCCCAGAGTTCTTGATCAGATGCCAGACAATTCAGTTCCTCCCCATGTGTCTTGGTGCCTTTTGAGCTGCTGTCCCAGAGCTGGAGCTCAGAGGGTGAGTCCAATTCCATGTGAAGACCCTTTAAGAGGAACTCCCTGGGACTCCAGCCCTCCATCTCAGCCTCAATTCTGTTTTTTACAGCCCCATGTTGTGGGGACTTCTCGTCCAGCACTAGAACCCTGGTCTTAGGGGCCTAGTATGGGGCTGGGACTCCTCACTCCTCAGTCAGGACCTCTGCAGCCAAGATATCCCTCTCTATCTGACACTTGTAGGTGTAGAACCAGGCAGTACTTTGTCTCTTCCCCTCCTCACAGTCTGGATGTGGCTTCTTTAATTCCCTAGTTGTAGGACTTCCTTTCAGGCAAATTTCAGGTGGTTATGAATGGTGGTTGTTTTGTAGTTCAACTGTAATTCTGATATGGTTGTACAGTACATTTTTATTCTTAAAATGATGTGGAGAGAATTTTTCTAAGAATTAAAGGACAAGACTGTCCAAATCATAAGGAACTACTAGGCACCCTACAGAGAAAATGAAAAGACCCAGACCAAAGCATATCATGAGGTTTCAGAGCACAGAGGAATAAAAAGACAATAATAAAAGATTCCTGCTGGGTAAGGGACAAGGTAAACAACTTACATATAAAGAAGCAGGACCAAATTACCAACAGAAACACTGGAAATTTAAAGACAATAAAGAATACCTTCAAAGTTTTAAAACAAAATTAGTTACAATAACCATTCAAGCATATAGGCAGGATAGAGGCATTTCCAGATACACAGTAGCAAGGAATGTAGTTCCCATACATTTTATCAAGGATCCTGAGGACTTGAGATGCAACCCTGGAGAGCAGCAAAGGAAGCCCCAGAAAAAGCAGGCCTGTCACCAACATGTGACACATTTCACACTGACACTGAAGAAAGAACTCCGGAGGGCAATGGGTATTGCAGGCACATTTGACCATGTGGAAAAGAACAGTAAGATGTAGTAAGAAACTACTGGGGCTTTTGGAATAAACTTGTCACAAGAACAAACTAAAAATGCAAGAAAAAAAATGAGCTAACCATTAACTCTATGAAAAAGAAAAAGGCAGATGAGAAAATGAAGTTATAGTCTACTGCCTGGCTCAACATTACACAATATCTGTCTAATCGTCATAATGAAAACAAGAAATACTGATTTTAATCAAACAATGTGCTCCACATGATTATATCAAAGGACTGAAGCAGGAAACTGGGAGAAGGGTATGAAAGACCTAAATCCTCCTCTATTATAATACCTAGTTAATAGATAACATCTAAAATACTATATTAAAAATTAGTTAAAAAATAGTTTAAGTATATTATTTAGAAATAAGGAGATAAATACCACAAGAAATAAATGAAAGAAAAGAAACTAAGACTGAGAGAGATACAAGAATGAGGCAAGAAATAGCATTTTTCATTTTAAGTCTTCTAGTACCGTGTTGGGGGTCCCCAAGACCACCCCCAGGCTGGGTAATTCACTAGGACTCACATAATTCAGTATATACTCATACTCATGGCTAAGATTTAATACAGTAAAGGGACACAAAGCAAAAACAACAAAGAAAAACAAAGGCACATGGGGCAAAGTAGAGGAAATCAGGCTTAACTTTCCAAGAGTGCTCTCATAGTGAAGTCACAGGGATGAGAAGAATTTTCCAGCAACAGAAACATGTGTGAAGTGTTGTGTGCTGGGTGGCTCCTTAGACTCAGAGGCCAAGGTCCTTGTGAATCCTGATCATGCAGACATGCTCTGTCTAGCATGTACCAAAATTCCAAACTCCCAGGAAAAAGCATATATTCAGCATAAACCACACTATCTTTATAAACGGTTTAGGCACAGTGAGCCACTCTTACACATTTAGGAAAGGTTTTGTACTGTATACTGTAAGGAACTTTAGCAGTCAAGTTCCCAGATGCCAGCCAAGGACCAATCTTACAGGGTTCTAAAGAAAGCTATTTCAGGACTGCTATAGTATCTCTGCACAAATACTATTTGATCTCTTAAACTATCCTTATGAATTACTCTGATAAAGTTTTAAAACATGAAAAATAAAATCACATCTCACAACATCATTGCAAATCTTATTTTAAAAACAAATAAAAAGAAATAGAGAGCTTTCTCTTAAACGAGTAGCAATATCCAAAAAAAATTTTTTTTTAAGGTGACAAAGTGAAATGGGAGAGAAATAATCCCTCTGACAAAGCAGACTGGGTCTAAAGGGTTTCATATGATCAATGGTGAAATCTTTCCCAAATAACTGTTTGAGGTTTATGGCCTGTACCCAATAAATGCAATCACATTTACAGGCTTGACAGTAATTTCTGATGCACATCCCCACAGACAAATGTCATCCAAATTATTTGTTACATAATTAGTCCTTTCAAATCCACTAAAATTTGTTTAAAGCTATGCTTTAATAGAAATGTTACTCTTAATTTGGGTTGTTTCTATTCTGTACCCTTCTTATGTATCATCAGATTTAATCTTTTAGTTTCTCCCTTAGTATCATCAGATTTAACCTTTTAGTTTCTCCCCTACTCCCAGGTGCTTATCTGAACTTTTCATTAGAATCCCATACATCACTCACAGAAATTCACTGAATGCCACAGTGAATTAATGTTTTCTGCTCAGCTTCCCAACGTTCTCAGTGTCACTGATTAAAACATGCCTAAGACGTGTTTAAAATCAGTTTAAAAATGAAATTCTAAGTTCATTACAATGAATATGAATAACTTTATAATGCTGACAATAACTATTACATGGTTAATAACAACAAAACAAAAAATTAATATATTATTTAGGAGACTGACATAATACAATAAGTAAATTGAACCTCCAGATGAGAGTGAAATCTAAAGAGCACAGATTACTTTGTACATCCATCATTTAAACTGCAAATTTAACTCTGAGAATTAGAACATCAGGCACTGGAAAATGAGCAGCCAAAAGATACTGAGCCTAACAGACAAATAATTCTACAGTCAGTCTACAAGGTGGGAAAGGCTGGGAAGGACAAAATTTAGTTCTACAAAAAGCTGCCCAAATCAAAGGTTTAGTATCAGGGGGAAAAAAACCCACATTGGACTCTTGCCTTTAAACAAAATCAAAAGTGTTATCACTAGTAGCCATTCTAATACAGAGGACAAAACAGAAGTTTTCTTATAAAAAAAGATAAATATGTTTTGGTACCTATCAGTGAAACAGAACATTTTTACAGAGATGAGATATCCCCTGGTGGGGGGCAGGACTCTTTCCTACCACATTTCACAATCATATGATCTATCCTCAACTAAATCTTAAATTAGAAATGAACTTGTAGGAGGGACCAACAAACTTTATTTAATAGTAACTTTTGTAAAAGCACACCATTGGTTACAATAGAAACTGGCTAAAAGTATCCAGTCCATGATTCCAAAACACTGCACAGAGATACCCAGAGCATAAACACATACAAGAGCCATGGAGTTATCTTATATTTGAGGGAAACAGTGTAGAATAGTCTCCCCCTTATCCACAATTTCACTTTTTGCAGTGTCAGTTACCCAGAATAAACTGTGGTCCAAAACTATTAAATGGAAAATTCCAGAAATAAACAATTCCTAAGTTTTAAGATGTGCATCATTCTGAGTGTATGATAAAATCTAGTGCCATCTGGCTATGTCCTGCCCAGGACATGAATCATCCCACTGTCCACTGTCTCCAAGCTGTGTACACTTTCCACCTGTTAGTTACTTAGTCACCATCTCGGTCATCAGATTGATATCGCAGCATTTATGTTCAAGTAGCCCTTATTTTACTTAAAAATGGCCCCAAAGCAGTGATGTTGACAATTTGGATATGGCAAAGAAAGCTGTAAAATAAGAACTTTTAAGGGTAAAGGTGAAAGCCTTGACTTAAGGAAAGAAAAAAATTGTAGGCTGAAGTTGCTAAGATCACTGTAAGAAGGAATCTTCTATATATTAAATTGTAAAGAAGGAAAAAGAAATTCATGCTAGTTTTGCTGTTGCACCTCAAACTGCAAAAGTTATGACCACAGTGAGTGATAAATGCTTAGTTAAGATGGGAAAGGCATTCAACTTGTCGGTAGAAAACATCAACAAAAAATATATTCTGGATGATAGCAACATGTGCCAGGAAGCAAAGAGCCCATACAAAGACTTCAGCAAGGTATCCCCTGAAACAAGTGACCATATTCACATAACTTTTATTGTTCTATCTTATCATTAGTTATTGTTAATCTCTTACTAATTTATAAATTAAAATTTATCATAGGAATGTATGTACAGGAAAAAAACATATATATAGGGTTAGTTACAATAGGCAGTTGCAGGTATCCACTGGGGGGTCTTGAAATATATCCAGAGAATAAAGAGGAACTACTATACTCAACATCTGTCAGACCCCATACAAACCACCAGCTAAAAGTTCGGTTTTAACATTTGATTGCATTACATTCCTTTCAATGACATAAGTTTGTGAAGCTGGGTTTTCTGTGGTAGTCATGATTAAAAAAGCAAGTGCCATGTAAAAATCAATGTGGAACAAGAACAAGGGTGGTGATGTCCAATCTGACTGCAAAGCACTCAAATCTTTGCAGTGTCCAGCAGACACACAAAAACTATTAGTTATTTAAAAGTAAAATAAAAACATTATTATGTATATTACAGTTTTCCTGATTTTTCCCTCTTTATCCCCATCCACCCACTCCCTCAGGCAATCCTCAAACTATTGTTCATGTCACGGGTCATGTGTGTAAATTCTTTGGCTACTCTGTTTCCTATACTGTACTTTACATTGCTATGGCTATTTGGTAACTACCCATTTGCACTTCTTAATCCCCTCACCCCTTTACCCATTCCCTTCTGGCAACCATCAAAACCCTCACCGTACCCATGATTCTGTCTCTGTTCTTATTTGCTTAGTTTGTTTTTTAGATTCAACTGATGATATGTATTCATTGATATGATATTCATTGCTATATTGTTGTTCATAGCTTTGATCTTCTTTTTAAGTCAGTCCCTTTAATATTTCATATAATAATTACTTGGTGATGATGAACTGCTTTAGATTTTTCTTGTCTGGGAAACTCTTTATCTGTCCTTTGTTCTAAATAATATCTTTGCTGGGTAGAGCAATCTTAGCTGTAGGTTCCTGATTTTCATGACTTTGAAAATTTCTTGCCAATCCTTTCTAGCCTGCAAAATTTCTTTTGAGAAATTAGCTGACAGTCTTATGGGAATTCCCCTGTAGGTAACTAAGTGCTTTTCTCTTGCTGCTTTTAAGATTCTCTATTTATCTTATTTGGCATTTTAATTATGATGTGTATTGGAGTGAGTCTCTTTGCTTTCATCTTGTTTGGGACTCTGTGCTTCCTGGACTTGCATGTCTCTTTCCTTCACCAAATTAGGTAAGATCTCCTTCATTATTTTTTCGAATCTATGCAGTGTCCACCAGATACACACAAACCATTAATTTTAGTTATTTAAAAGTAAAATTAAAACATTATTAGTATAATAATGTGATTTTCTAAATAAACTTTCTCGTATAGTTTGAAAAAAAAAAAGAAGAAATGAAAGACTGTCACCACTTAATGAGCAATTTAAAAACGGATACCAGCAATAATTATCAAAGGTTGCTAATATCACACACACAAAAAGAAAACCTAGACGCATAAAGAGCCTTGCAATAATAAATAAAAAACCTTAATCTGATTTTGCCTCAAATCTATAAGACATACAATTTAGTTTCTTTAGTTAATACTCTGCAAAAAAAGAGACGGTAAAGAAAGAGATTGGGAAAGTAAACAGAAAAATTAAGAGAATTAAGACCAGAAATGTGAAGACAAACCACAGACTGGGAAAAAATATTTATAAAAGGCATATCTGAGAAAGGACTGTTGTTATCCAAAAATGTACAAGGAGTGCTTAACACTCAACAATGAGAATCAAACCAATTTAAAAATGGGCAAAAGACTAAAACTCACCAAAAGAGATACATGAAAGGTAAAATAGCATATGAAAAAATGCTCCACATTAGGGAATTGCAAATTAAAACAATGAACCTGAAAACTCTACAGCTTTTAAAAATTATTTTTCTTAAAATCTTATTACAATGTATGGTAGCAAACATTAACTAGACTTGTGATCATTTTGCAATGTACAAATATCAGATTATAATGTTATACACCTGAAACTAATGTTTGATGTCAATAACAGCGCAATATTTAAAAAACTTTTAAACATTTAAAAAAAGAGAGATACCAATACATACCTATTAGAATGGCCAAAATCCAAAACACCGACAACACCAAATGCTGACAAGATTGTGGAGCAATAGGAACTCTCACTCATTGCTGTGGGAATGCAAAACAGCCACTTTGGAAGACTTTTGACAGTTTCTTGCAGAACTATGATCCAATAATTGCACTCCTTGGTATTTGCCTAAATGAATTGAGAACTTACATATGTATACGTATGTATACATATATACAAACCTGGCCCTGGCTGGGTGGGTCAGTTGGTTGGAGTGTCACCCTGTACACCAAAAGGCTGCACACAACTAGGCTGTAGGTTTGATTCTCAACTTGGGCCCTTACAGGAGGCAACCAATCAATGTTTCTCACGTTGATGTTTCTCTCTCTCTCCCTCTTCCTCTTGCTCTAAAATCAATAAACATGTCCTCAGGTGAGGATTTTTTTAAACCTGCACATGATGATTATAGCAGTTAATTTATAGAATTATGCATATTTACAATTGTCAAAACTTGGAAGTAACTAAGATGTCCTTGAGTAGGTTAATGGCCAAACAAACTGTGATACTTCATGACAATGGAATATTATTCAACACCAAAAAGAAATGAATTATCAAACCATTAAAAGACAAAGAGGAACTGTGGACCAAACAAAATAAATAAAGGGAGGGGAGGTTCTATGGAAAGTAACCTCCCAGGGTGATCTGATCATAAAGTCCTAACTGAGCAGGTCATAGTAGGTAGTCATGCCCAGGCATATAACTTGCTTACTAAAAGGCTTATCTTTGCATTAAGCAAACCCTGTCCACTGTTTCTGTGCATCTAGGTTAACACACCCATAAAATAACCATACTTAACCCCATTATCTTGTTAACTATCCTATAACCCAATCCTCACTTCCTTTCTCCTCCCTCCATATAATCTTATGTTTCCTTCCTAATTTCAAATGCATAAAAGAAGTTGCAAAACTGTTATTCTCCTGAGCATTTGAGATCATGCAAGCTGGCATATGTCATCAAATCAGCCGAAATAAACTCTTACAAAATTCTCTACAGGTATGGATGTTTCTTATGTCAACAAAACCTTAAAGGTATATTACCAAGTGAAAGAAGACAATCTAAAAAGGCCACATACTGCCCAGGTCATTGTGGCTCAGTTGGTTGGAGCACTGTCCTGTAGTTGAAGGGTTGTAGGTTCGATCCTCGGTCCAGGTGTGTACAGGAGGCAACCAATAAATGGATTCTCTCTCACACTGATGTTTCTCCCTCTCCCTTCCTCTCTATAAGCAATGATAAAAAAAATAAAACAGCCACATACTGTATGGCTCCAGCTATATCACATTCTGGAAACAGTTACAAGATCAATGGTTGCTGAGGTTGGCAAGGAGGAAGAAGGGATGAACAGGCAGTGAAAACACTCTGTGTGATACCATAATGATAGAGAGATGTCATTAAACATTTGACTAAACCCAGAATGTACAACACTAAAAGTGAACTGTGATGTAACCTATGCTCAATTGAAACAAATGTTCCACTCTGGTGGAAAAAGTTGATAATGGGGGATGCTGTGCATGGGGATGAGTGAACAGAGTAGATGGGAAATCTCTATACCTTCAGCTCAATTTTACTATGACCCTAAAAATGCTCTAAAAATAGTCTTTTTTAAAAGATTTCTCGTATTTTTGGCTTTAACAATACTGAAAATAAATGCATACAGAAAGAAAGCAGGCAAACATAAATACATGCCCAATAATTATCTCAATAGCATGCCCATAACTACTACCCAAGTCAAAATTTAAACATTTATTTCTAGTATATAAGACTTCCTTCTGTCCTCAGCCCACCATTACCCTTTCTCCTTGTTAAAACATTTCTCATTTTTAACACTATGGTTGAGTTGCCTCTTTTAAAACGTTTTAAACGTGTCATTTTTCCTGGGTTTGGCTATATATGTATATTTAAAATATAATTACACACTTATGCATAAAACAACATTATATGTGTTACGGTATTAAGAGTTCCAATCTGCAAAGATAATGTAATGATTTTACTTTTATGTACCTTAAAATATAAAAAAGTAAAAATGGATAAAACTAAAATAAGAAATAGGTCATTTGACAATCATATTTCAAGATTTTAACAAGCATCTGTCAATAACAGGTAATACACACACACACACACACACACACACACCAATGTTTATTTATTTATTTATTTCTAGAGAGGGGCAGGGAGGATGAAAGAGAGGGAGAGAAACATCAATGTGTGGTTGCCTCTTGCACACTCTCCACTGGGGACCCAGCCCACAATCCAACCATGGGCCCTAGACTGGGAATTGAACCAGAGACCCTTTGGTTCACAGGCCGGCACTCAGTCCACTGAGCCACACCAGCCAGGGCTCAACCACATTTAAAAAATAAAGTCTTAATTAAAAACAAAGTAATCTGAAGACAACTTGAGGAAACAAAAATCTAATCTCAGAATATGCTTATTTTCTTAAAATGCTAATCTAACCTGAAAAATTTAAAATAGTATCTTCTGCTTTTCAATTGTTTGTTACAATTAATAGTGCGATAACAAAATGTACTTCAGTAAGCTTTCTCTTCAGTTTCATGTTCATACTTTCTTTTCCCATAATTTTCCTAAGCAGAAAGTCAAAGTTTTGGTTCTTTGAAGGAACTATGTAATTGCTAATACCTTAAAGTAATAGCTTCAATTTATGAATTTCCTTTTAAAAACTTTCTTCTGCCTGGCTGGCGTAGCTCAGTGGATTGGGCGCGGGCTGCGAACCAAAGCATCGCAGGTTCGATTCCCAGTCAGGGCACATGCCTGGGTTGCAAAAGCCATGACCCCCAGCAACAGCACATTGATGTTGCTCTCTTTCTCTCTATCTCCCTCCCTTCCCTGTCTAAAAATAAATAAATAAAATCTTTAAGAAAAAAAGAAAACTTTCTTCCTAGTAAGGAGTAGGGGAGCTTTTTTACCTCATCTCCTTCCTCCTTTTTATCTCAAGATAGTAGTTCCTTATCCAAATATATTTACCTAATGACACCTAACACTGGTAAGTAGGGGAAAGATCTCAACTTAGAAAATCCCTGTCACACAAAAACATTGTTTTTATAACAAACATACCCATTTTTAAACAATGGCAATACTATGTAGTTTTAACGTCAACCTGCCATGATCTCTGGCTCTTATTTTTTGGTGCTTTTGAATTCATTTAACCTTCAATTGATAATGCTTCATTACATCATGGTATCAACTCTGAAAGCAATTCCAAAGGAGTTCTATTATTTTTTTAATAACCTTTTATGCAGAAGCTTTATGTTTAAGTCCTGGCTGGTGTGGCTCAGTGGGTGGGGCATCATCCCACAAACCGAAAGGTCACCTGTTCAATTCCTGATCAGGACATATACCTGGGTTGCAGGCCAAGTCCCGGGATAGGGTCATGTGAGAGGTAACCAATCAATATTTCTTTAGCACATAGATGTTTCTCTCCCTCTTTCTCTCTTCCTTCCCCTCTCTCTAAAAATAAATAAATAAAACCTTTTTAAAAACAGTTTCACATTTAAATATCTGTACAAACCTTCCAGGTGATCAGTTTAAAAGACTTCACTCAAATATGAAGAAACAAGCCTAAAGCCTGGTACATCCTAAGTGTTCAATAAATACTGATTCCCTCACTCCACATATTACATTACGGCTACTTTGAAAAGAATGTATACATGTTTATATGTATATAAGATATATATACTTATATGTCATTTATATCTATATATACCATACATATCTATATATATCTTTGTTCATATGTATATAAAGCATCTCTGGAAAAACACACAAAAAATATTAGGTTGTTAAACCTTCAGCACCATCTTTGATAGCTAAGGAAAACAATATTATTTCTGTCTCCTCCAGGCCATCATCCCTCTGTAAAGAAACTGGGAAATATCCTGATGGAGAGAGAATTGGATAAACATTCTAGAGCAGCGGTGTCCAACCCACAGCCCTTTAGCTGCCTGTGGCCAAGGATGGCTCTGAATACAATCCATCACAAAATTGTAAATTTACCTAAAACATTACTTAGTTTCATTACTAAATTTTATTACTTGTTATGTATGTTTTCTGTATTAGTGGTCACAAACTTGGGATCTGTTCAATGATTGTAAAAGATTATTGAAAGGGCCACTGCATAACTAGGTTATCATGTGAGGACTTTTTTGCTTATCTGTGATGGCGGATATCATGAAAATTATGCACGGACCTTTTTTTTGCTTATCAGTTTTCGTTAGTGTTCATGTATTTAATGTGTGGCCCAAAACAATTCTTCTTCCAGGGTGGCCCAAAGATGCCAAAAGTTTGGATACCCCTGTTCTAGAGTCTGATAGATGGTTGTGGTTCAAATCTTAGCTCTGTCTATAACATAGTTGCGAGTTTTAACCAAGTGCCATCCATCATCTTTCATAGACTAGGTTTCTTTATCTGTAAAACAGAATATTGACATCTGACAAGGTATTGCCAAGATTAAGTAAAATGATATTCCTGATATACAGTAGGTACTAAGTAGTAATAAAAACTGGTAGTCAATATTTAATTGTGCTATTAACTATACAAAAGCAAGAGTATAAAAATATCTGGACAAAGCTTGAGTTTTTCTAAATTATATCACTGCATCCCCATGTAAGCATGATAAAGGAAGAATTTTACTGCTGTTTCTTTCCTTGAAAAGACCTTCAGAAAATCTTAAGCACATCTTAAAAACACCACAAATAAATTTTAAAAGCCAAGAAAAAATCCTGAAAAAAATACTAGCACTAGACAGGACAAATATTTTACAAAATTCATTTTAGAAAAAGAAAAGCACAGAATGGTACAGAATATGAAACACAAGCAACAAAAGAAAATATTTTAAAAAATGAAAGCATAGAAAATTAATGAAATGTTCTTTTCCATCCACCAATTTTCTAAAGATGTGATAACCAATATTGAGGAGAGTGTGAAGAGACACCCTCACACACTATGGGTAAAAGTGTAAACTGGTACATTTAAAAGGGCAATTTTGCAACACCTTATCAAAAATTAATATTCTGACATAGCAATGCCACTATTAAACTTTATGCACCAAAAGTGAACACAGATGTAGGTAAAAGGATGCTTATTCCAACACAGTTTTTAACAGCCAAAAACCTTTTATTCTGCTGCATCACTATAAGCACCTAAAATTCTTTAAAAATAAAGCACAAAGAAAGAGAAAATATTGTCCTAGCTTGGTGCTACCTATAAGAAATTTAATTACAGTAGCTTAAAAATAAATGTAGTAATAAATAAGTAGATGAAGTGACGTTGGCAAAATGTTGGCATCAGGAACCCCAAAAGTCCACCCCTCCATAAAAGCTTTAAGCAATCCAGGGAGTGCTAAATCATACAGCTTTGTGGCATTCAACTTACTCTGGTCCTACCCTAGGCTCCCAGATTAGTGGTGGTCTTAAAAGTAACAGCCCACTTTCCCAGTACTGGTACAGAACTCCCCCAGAACTTAACCCCCTATGTGGAGTAACAAATGTCTGATGAAACATTTACAGACAAATGTGTTCACTGCTGCTACCTAAAGCAATAGACTGAACAAACAGCTGGGGCATACACTGAACAAAAACATTGAGAGGAATGGCTGAACAATGAAATGTCTGGAGAAATAAGGACCTTGAACAGCTTCAACAAAGTCCTGGGAATCTAAGGGTAACACTGTGCCCAGAGCTGTGCACATGCTCAGAAATTTTGCCACAGAAAGAAAAAGAATTTTTGGTTGATGGGGTTTCTCTCCCCACTACCGGCCCCAACCCAATACTTGGGCTATGTCATCCTACTGCTTTCTGTTCTCTATAGTTTCTGATGAGAAGTCAGCTGTCAATGATATTACAGATCCCTTGTAGGTGATGAGCCACTTCTCTAATCCTACTTGAGAAGGCCCTATACTCTTACCTCTGGATGACCCTGACCTCTGCACAAACAGGAAATAAAGGCTAAGACAGTTGTCAAGTGGCTGAGTGGTAAAGGTAATTCAAAGTCAACTTTATAGATTCAATACAAACCTTATAAAATGTCAACAGCCTTTTTTGCAGAAATGAGAAAAGCTGATTCTCACGATGCTGAAAAGATGTTCTACATCATCAGCCACGAAGGAAAAGCAAATCAAACCCACAGTGAGATACCAATTCACACCAACTAGGAGTTAAAATTTTAAAAACCAGGAAACACTAAGTGTTGGTAAGGATGCAGAGAAACTAGAATCCTTACACTGAACAGTGAAACAGTTCAGCTGCTTTTAAAAACAGTTTCATAGTTCCACAAAATGTTAAACTAAGAGTTACCATACAATCCAGCAATTCTACACCTAGGTCTGTACTCGGAAGCAATGAAAATACATACCCACACAAAAACTTTTGCACATGAATACTCACACAAGCATTATTCATAACAGCCATAAAGTAGAAACAACTTAAATGTTCATCAATTGATGGACATAGAAAATATGGTATAGTTGAACAACAAAATAACATTCAGTAATAGAAAGGAATGAGATTTCCAGTCAAGATGGTGGCATAGGCACACATGGCTCCCTGCTTTGCAAAACCACACCAAAATTACAACTAAAATATAGAACAACCATCACCCAAGAACATCAGAAATACACCTGAATGGAAGTCTGACAACTATGAAATCAAATTGAATAGAAGTCTGACAACTATGGCACTAAAGATCCACCTCCATGCAGGAAGGGTGCAGACGTGGAATGGACTAGTCCCACAACGACATGGATAAAAATTCAGGAGGGATATCTCAGGAGCGAGGCATCCCAGACCCAAACCAGGCCCTCCAGACCAGGATTCCAGTGCCAGGAAGGTAAGTCCCCACAACTTCTGGCTGCAAAAACAAGCTGGCATTGAGTCGGTGGAAGAAACTGCTAGAGCCCCAAGCAGTTCCTTTTAAAGATACTACATACAGACTCACTCCTTCTGAGCTCCAGCACTGGGGTAGCAGCTTGAAATGCATCAATTATATACAGGAGGAAACTGAAGTTTCTGAAATCAAGGCGAGCAGATGCTATGGTCTCTTTGCTAAACCCTTCCCCCAACAGGGCCAGTAAGCTGTTGCTATATCTGAGACTCCATCAACCTGGCTAACACTTTGACCCACCTGGGAGATCCCCAGAGGTTCTGCCGCATCCAACTTACAGGCCCAAACACGCTACTTTTCCAAGAATAGCCTGGTCTTGGCTCCTAAATCCTATCAAAAAAAACAACAACAGCTGGCTTCAATGAACCCCAGTAGCAACCAGCCTAGATTCACAGCTTGGCTTCCCCCGGAAATCTCCAAGCTCAGCACAAGTAGCAGCCATTTCAGATTGTTTTATAGCTCAGGCAGGGTGCCCCAGGCAAAACACAGCTGGGGGCTGACCTTGGCCTGTACCACCCAGAAAACCTAAGGGTCAGCGCATCCAGTGGATAGCTACAGACCATGTTGGAGCACCACCACCCTGGCCCTGTGCAGGTGATCCTCCATGGAGGTTGGAGGTTGGTGGTCAGTGGTCACAGCCAGTCCTTGTAGCTAACTGGCCTGGGTAAATCCCCCCCATTGATCTGCCAACAGCAACCAAGGCTCAGCTACAAGAGGAGGGTATACACAGCCCACACTAAGGGTGCTCACTGAGTACTAAGCTTGGGTGATAGGTGAGGCAGTGCCATTGGACTCTACAGAACACCCACTACATTAGGGCACACTACCAAGACATGGAGTCTAATACATAGAAACCAACACAGGGAGGCTGCCAAAATGAGAAGACAAAGAAATATGGCCCAAATGAAAGAACAGACCAAAATCCCAGAAAAAGAGCTAAATGAAATGGAGATAAGCAATCTAACAGATGCAGAGTTCAAAACACTACTTATAAGGATGCTCAAGGAACTTAATGAGGAACCTCAGCTGCATAAAAAAGATCCAGTCAGAAATGAAGGATTCACTAGTTGAAATAAAGAACAATTTACAGGGAAACAACAGGAGAGTGGATGAAGCTGAGAATCAAATCAATGATTTAGAACGTAAGGAAACAAAAAACAACCAATCAGCACAACAAGAAGAAAAAAGAATCCAAAAAATGGGGATAGTATGTATAAACAGCCTCGGAGGCAACTTCAAGAGGTCCAACACTTGCCTCATAGGGGTGCCAGAAAGAGAAGAGAAAGAGAAAGAAATTGGAAATCTATTTGAAAAAAATAATAAAAGAAAACTTCCTTAATTTGGTGAAGGAAATAGACATGCAAGTCCAGGAAGCACAGAAAGTCTCACAATTATGATGGATGCAAAGAGGCCCACTCCAAGACACATCATAATTAAAATGCTGAAGGTTAAAGATAAAGAGAGAATCTTACAAGCATTAAAATAAGTTAGTTACCAGATGATTGCCAGATTGGAGTTGGAAGTAGGAGAATGAGTGCAGAGGTGAGGGGATTAAGAAGTACAAACAGGTAGTTACAGAATAGCCCTGGGGATGTAAAGTACAGTATAGGAAACAGAGTAGCCAAAGAACTTGACTCATGGACATGAACAATGGTGGGAGGATTCCCTGAGGGAGTTGGGGGCACTGGTTAGAGGGAGACAAAGGGGAAAAATCAGGACAATTATAATATAATCACAAGACATAATTTTTTTAGAAAGGAATTATGTCCTGCTATATGCTACAGTATGGATGAACCTTGAAAACTTTATGTTTAGGAAGTCAGTCAGAAATGATCATGTATTTGATTCCATTTATATGGACTGGGCAACTCCACAGAGACAGAAAGTATTGAATAAATTAGTTGCTACTAGTGGGTGGGAGCAGAGGGAATGGTGAGTGACTGATAATGAGTAAGAGGTTTCTCTCTCGGAGTAATGAAAATGTTTTAAAATTTATCATGGAGATGGTTGCACAACTCAGTAAATATACTAAAAAACCACTGAATTGTAAACTTTAAAAAGATGAATTTCATGTTACATTCATTATATCTCAACAAAGCTGTCATAAGTAAAAAAGCAGTCTTGAGTCTGCCATGTTAATAAAAATGCCTCCTTTACCCCTTAATTACCGTTAGTACCTTCTTCTAGTCTTCCCTTCACAGCTAAAATTCATTCATTCTTGAAGTAGTCTACATTTGCTTGCTCTGCTCTGTGACCTCCAATTACTCCTCAATTCAATGAAACCTCACTTCTTTCCCAATTGTAGCATTAAGTAGAATGCTACAAACTGCTGTTATCAAATTCAAAGGATTCTTAATAATCCTTGTTTTATTAAAGTTTTCAAAGCACTTGAAGTATAGCTTTCTCTTTTTATTTTTATTTTTTCTGGACTCAGTTATGGAATATAGCTTCCTTCTGAAATGATCCCATTTGGGCTTCTGTGACATTTTCTCATGGTTTCTCTATATCTCAAAACACTTGGGAATTTCCTTTTCCAGTTCTTCCTGTTTGGCTTTAAATTTGTTGTTGTCCATGTCCTATTTCCAGAACTATTCTCCATCAGTAAACTCTTCTTATGTAGTGTTTCCTAAATCAAAGGCTTTGGCTACCACCTATAACACGTATAACCTAATGACTCTTTATCAAGACGTCTCTCATACTCCAAACCCACACACCCACCTATGCAGCAGTTGTTTCCACCTGGATGTTTGGCAGATAACTTCCACTCAATATATCCAAAAGCAAAATACAAGGGGAGACCCCCCAAAAAGGAATTATCTTCTGTAGGGCAGGCCCTTTGTAGTACAGGCTTCCTCCTCTAGGTGAGTGTTCTAGCAACCCATCTGCATCAGTGCACCAGCTGGCCTTGTGAGAGGCTGTGTTCGGCTTCAGTGATTTTTTTTTTTTAAGACACTTTCAATGTGTTTGCCCATTTCATAATGGGTGATTTACGACTACACCTGCCCACACCCCCCCCCCAAGTGTTCCGGCAGTTTTTAAACAAAAAAAGCAGCACACTGGTGCCCCACCCTCCCTATTCACCCAATCTCATCCCAAGCAACTTTTTTGTTTCCTGGAGGAAAAAAAGTCCTCCAAGAGAAACATTTTGACAATGTAGAAGAGGTAAAACAAAAAACAGCAGAAGCACTAAAAGGCATCAGAATCCACGAGTTCAAAAACTGTTCTGAGCATGGAAAAGTCTCAATAGATGTACTGCAACAAATGGAGAGTACTTTGAATGTGCCTGAAGTCTAAACATGTCAGAAAAAATACACAATTTTTTTATTAATGAATTTCAGGTTTTTCTGGTCCCTTTTTATACTATCCTCCCCAAATTAGGACCTCTTCCAGAATTCCATCTCAGTATACTTTACCATTGTTTATTCAATTACCCAAATTAAAATACAGGTCATCTTATTCTATTATTTCTCACTCCCCAAATCCAACTGTTACTGAATCCTATGTATTCTACCTGGTTTGCCAAAAAATCCATATGGTTTTTTTGGTAAAACAAAAAAAACACTTTATTTTAAAAATAAAATAAATAATAAAAATAAATAAAAACATTTTTTATTTTCACCAGTAACATTATTGATTTGGATATTTTAAGTAGGTTGGTAATCTCCCACATGGTATAACACTAATTGTTCTCAATGTCTTGATTTGATCGCTATCAACTTCAACTGGTCTACCCGACCATGGAGCATCATCCACTGAGAAATCTCTAGCATGAAAACCTCACAAACCATTTTTGATACATTCCATCAGTCACAGCACCTTCTCCATACACTGTACAAATCTTTTTTTTTTTTGCATTTCAGTTGCATTTTTACCTTTCTTGATATAATAAAGCACAATATGCTGAAAATGTTGCATATTTTCTTTCATCTCCAATATTAAAATGGTCACACAAAAATTCACCAATTGTGATGTTTTTTTAAATGCATGCTGATGTGACAGCTGCCACAATACAATCTAACCAAGTTGTTTCATATCAAATTAAAGACAACTAAGTTCTACTAGAGCTATATTACCGAAAAAAAAAACCAAACAAACTTTTTGGCCAGCCCAACACCTTTTAGTATTAGCCTATTCCTCCGTGTCTCCACTGACACTACCTTTATTTAGGCCCTTATCTGTCACCTCAATGATGATAAAAACTCCTAACCAGTCTTTCTGCCTTCTGCCTTATCTTCCCTCTATCCTTTCTGAAATGTATACAGCACAATAAAACTTCATCATGAGCCTCTCCTGATTAAAACCATAAACTTTATTATCATCTATAGAAAAAAAAAAAACCTCTTGAACCCTTAGAATGGCATGCAGTACTTGAGGATCTATCTGTGCAACCTCATCTGCAACTTACCATAAATCCAATGCTAATAATAAACCCAATGCTACAGCTGTAGAGAGCAACTTCCCATTCTCAAAAATATACCAGGCTGTCTCTCATCATGTCCAAGTTTCCCTGTCTTAGATTCCTTTCTTTCCATTTTCTTCCTCAGTCTTGCCTAAGCCTTCTCTTAGTTTAAGGACATAAAATATAAAGAACTTAATATAATGCTTACCACATAGCAGGGAGTAAATGGATAGGGATGGCTTAGGCCTCCCTTGTTTTATCTGTCTCCAGACATTTGCTTACAAGATGAAGTTGAAATCACTTCCACAGTAGATACAACTATCCATAATTTGGTCTCTGCCTACCTCCTGTTTCATGTCTTGCCACCACCCTATTCTCTCACTAGCTATACTTGCAGATCCTACAACTCATTATGCACAAGTTTAGACTCCTGTGTTTTGCTCACACTGTTCCTTCTATCTAAATGCCCATCCTTCCTATTCCTATATACCTATCACTTTCATCCCCTCCTGTGTATATTTTTTCTTACCACTGCCCCTTTCCTCAGTCTCTCTCTCTTCTCTCTCTTCTCTTAAGAAACTGACCATTACCTCCTTCTTTCCATACTCACTGTTATCCCCTTACTTTCTCCAATCAAAGCCATCTTAAAACATACTGTACTAGTCAACAATTCAAGTAAGAGATAAGTCTTACCACCCTGAAAGCAGGGACACTACCTTATCCATATGTTAAGTCCTCTTCACCTAGCACAGTACCTGCTACACAGTAATTTCTCCATAACACACATTTTCCCTTATTCTCTCCACATATACTAACTTAAGTTTCTACTGGGATTTTTCTTTTGAAAAAGAACACACTCTTGGATTACATTCAGGGCCCAATCTCTCCTGGCCAACCAAACAACTGTGCAAATACAACTGTACAAATTAAAGTTAATATGTATTTTCTGATACCACTTCTACTTTTCTAAATTAGGAAAGAAATGGTCCCTGAAAGATCTAAAGTGAGAAATGCTATTTTGAAGAAAGAGCATTTAAAGTTATGTCACACTGCTTGAAGATACTTTGTTTAAATAATTCTCAACATTTAACTATTATATTAGCCTACCCCACTTAAATCTATGGGTCACATTGAAGAGTGGGAACCACACCACTAACTTCCTTCCAACTAATACAGCTTACAGCAATTACTCCTCTTCATAAAAATACTCAGAAAGTAATGATCAAATCACTATGATAACTCAAAAGACAAAAAGTGAGGTTACCTTTCTGATTCACAGTCCCACTGAGAAGTGCTGCCTTCATTATCACCAAACCAAAAGGGTCCATTCCTTATCACCACTTAAATGTTTTATAATTAACTGGGAAGCATGATGGAATGCTACTCAAAGTATTCCAGCATTACACATATACACTCCACAAACCAAAAATTCAGTGAAAGCTTTTCTAATGAGGTTTGATGGTGTGTTAACTCAACGTAACGTCCAAGCGACTGTACCTCTTTTACACGCACATTCAAGCTACCTATAATTAACATTTTAATTATCTTCAAGAATTACCTATTAGGCCCTAGGGAAATAATGATGCTTGATCAAGAAAGCTCTGTAGTAATGAATCCCCAAACTTGAAACAGCGTAATTACTTCAGGTAAAACTAAGGTGTGTAATATTTGTAAAACCTGTTTCACTCTCATAACGATACATCAAAAAAAAAAAAAAGCTGACCTCAATAACAGCATTTTTGCACACGTACACTAGTAAATGAGTTGTGATAGTAATTCTCAATCGCAGATCTGTCCATCCATTCCCACTGAAACCTGAACTAAGGACCGCAGCACCCAAAGGAGCCCCATTGCTTACAAGCCAGCAGTGGGAAACATCAAGAGCCTTTTCATAGACCACTGAACAAGAACTGGAAACGGGTCGATATTCTGGGTTCGATTAGAAAACAGTATGATTATATAAATGACCGAGTTCCCTCACTTCCATTCCTTAGTGCCCAAGAGCTGCCCTGAGGCCTGGAGCTTCTAAGGGGGGAGGGGTTCGGTTCCTGACTCTCCTCCAGACCCCAAGTGCACCTAATTACAAATGCAGCCGCCTTGAGTGAGGCCCAGCAAGCTTGTGGGAGGAACGCACAGCAAAGGACGGCGAAAACAGAGGAAAAGCCTCCCCGGAAAGAACCCGCACCTAGGGGCGGCCACGCCCCCCACCCCCAACTCCAGCCCCGCGAGCCTCGAGCGTCCAGCCCCGCAGACTGCCTGACAGACACCGCTGCAAGGCGGGTGAGGAGAAGACTCCCCGGGCATGGAACGAAGGCATCACTGAGACCCCCGCACACCAACGCTGCCCCTCACTAACCTGTGCCCGCCGCTGCGCGACCGCCCACCCCAGCTCAGCCACCGCCTCCTCGCGCTCACGCTGCCGCTGCAGCCTCCGTAGCTGCCTCCTGCACTGCACCCCTGGCCGGCCTCGGGTGCCCCATTCTCACCCCGCCCCAACGTCCGCCTGTTTACAGTGATTGGAACGGAACAAAACGAGCCAACCCAGAGCGCAAGCGCATTCCCTCCTCCCGACGCAGCCGGCTTCCTAGGTCCTCCACTCGGTACAGACCGCTAAGGTTGATGAGGGCAAATGCCGGGTGCTCTCGCGCGGGGTACGCTGGGAGATGTAGTTCTTGGAAACCCAGCGCCCAGTCTGCGGGAGGGCTCTCTGTGAAGGAAACACACTACAACATCCAGGAAGAACCGGGCCTCCTGAGGCCCAGAAGTTACTTGAGGAGACTGAGGAAGCGCGAGAGAGAACGGACCGCTCTGCAAACGCCTGCGCAGTTTCCGTTCTAGGAGGACCGTGTGGGACGTACCCTACCCGCAGCGAACATCCAAACCCACACACACCCAATTCTGTAGCAGATGTTTCATAGATAACCTACACTCAGTATTATCTGAAAGCAAAAGTCTGTTCGCCGCCAAGTGTGGATCTCTTCGATAAGTGTGTCTCAGTATACTTTACCATTGTTTATTCAATTACCCAAATTAAAATCCAAGTCATCTTGTTCCATTATTTCTCACTCTTCCCGAATATCAGCGAAAATGGTTTGGGGACACCGTCTGCAGTGAGAAAGGAAATACCATTCCTCTTGACGCTCTAGCCAGTCCCTGCCCCAGCTACCGAAGTTGAGACCTTTTGTGCTAGCGGGCTTCAATCAACCTAACCAGTTAAACTAGCCTAGGAGGCCGGCCCAGCCCATAACTGGTGGGACATCTTCCGGGTTTCAGGCTGGGTAGGGCGTCTTTGGCTTGAAGGCCAGGACTCCTGCTCTCGGGATTTGGGTTAAAGGAAGCGCTTTGGGCCTCTGAGGAAACACTTATAGGATGGTCTGGACCATCTTCAGAATTCCTAAAATCGGAATTGACAGCGTTTGTTTTTTGCGGGATAGCAGGACTGCCACCTTCTGCCACCTTCTTTGGTTCAGAGAAACACCTGAATTAGTACGTAGAACTGCTCAGTGCGTATTTAGCTTGCAAAGAGAAATGGAGTTCCTCCAGAAATCCTTCACAAATATTTAAAGCAGAAATTTTCAACTGGTGTACCACGAGAATTTTTTAAACATGCAATACCTGACTATTTAGTCAGGGGCCCAATAATAGCCATCCGGTGTGAATGAATCAAAATTATACCACTTTTTGTCAGGTCAGCAAAAAAATATATTTTGGGGTGTGCCTCAGAATTTTAGTAATTAGTTTATGTGTGCCATGAGAGGAAAAAGGCTGAAAATGGCTGGAAATCAGGGGTCTTTTGAAGTGTCTTGTTTTATAAAATTTGGCAGCTTATTCGTGGGAAAAACGATTTGGGATAGATAATCTTTACCAATCCTTCCATGATTTGGGGTAGATGGTCCTTCCCAATCCCTTTCACACCTAAATTCATTACTCTCTTTAGAACTTCATTAAATATTTGGATTGACTTCTGTAATCCATCTTGCACTGTACCACTCAGATCAGCTTCCCTCAAATCTGACAATAGGTCTCTCCCTTGTACTCTGCATTTTCTACCCAGTGAAGTTCAGCCCCCTCAGCCTGACATTCAAGAGCCTCCCACAATTGGATACCAAGATGGTCTGTGGTAGCCACTGTTTTCTGACTGCTTGAAAAGCTTTCCTATTTTCCCTCTAGCAACAAAATAGTGTCCTCTGACTACTAAAAAAAAATTTTTAAAAATGGGTGCATTACCATGACAACTACAATGCTCTTTACCTCTGGCAACACTGCTTGGGCCAAAAGGTAGGCACTGACTCAAGTTGGAGCATTTTTGAGCTCTTGCTTGAAATTGCTGTATGGACATAGACATGAAAGGAGAAAGAGCTTTTTACTGAGGTAATTGCTGCTGGCCATGTTCTTCACAACATAAAGAGGCCTGTCTACAGGGAGGAATAAATGGGGTAGATGTGATGATGGGGCTGGAAATGGACAGAAACCAAGAGTTGGTAGCATGAAAACTGGTTTCAGTTTCAAAGGCCATGGTTTTTATAACTCTTCTTTAGATGCTTTGAGCACATGAGCCTAGTTGGGTAAGCTGATACATTTATTTATTTATTTATTATTATTTAGGACTAATTTGTGTGGTTATAGAACATATTTGTTGGTTGCCTCCTGAACATTCATTCCTCCCATTGAAGCTATGCAGCATAACTATACACTTTAGTGGCTGAGAGTTTCAGAGATGGTCATGTAACCTAATCAGAACCAATGAGCCCCACAGAGACTTGAGTTGAGGCTTGTAGTAAACGGTGGCATCCTTGCTTTTCTGGTATGGTGTAAGTACATGATACCTGAAAATGTGGCAACCATTTTGCTCCTACAAGAGGAAAGGCTGAAGCGAATGGGTTTAAGGGAAAGGCACCAGTAGAGAGACTGAAGATGAAGTCCATACTGACAAATGAATGCTGGAAAAGACAAGAACCTTGTATTTGGTGGCAACATTAGACCTGCGCTATCAGACCTCACCTCTTTGACCTATAGACTAATGTGTACGCTGTTTAGAATTGTGAGCCATGAATATCCCGTATTAAGACGGTTTGTATTAGGGGTTTTCTGTGACTCAAAACTCTCAAAGTCCTAACTAATTCAATTGAGTTTCTTTTACATGACATTGATAGGTCCTGACTAATCCAAGTTCCTACTTAAAAATAAACTGTGGAAGAGACTTTTAGATGGCTATATGACATGGTTAACAATTCATGTACACCAGTAATTTTCAACTGCTGTGCTGCAAGAGGCACACTGGTGTGCTGCCAGAATTGTTAAAATATGCAATACCTAACTATTCATTCAGGGGTACTGATCTCTTTTCCCTTAGACTGTCAAATAAATATGTGACGACAGCCAACACAATTATCCTTTGGTGTGAATGAACCAAAATTATACCTTTTTATGTCAGATAGGCAAAAAATATGTATTGTTTTTGGTGTGCTTCAGAATGTTGGTGATTAGTTTATGTGTGCCATGAGATGGAAAAGTTTGAAAATTCCTGCTCTACACACAAGATTCAAGTGTTTTACAAAATTTCAAGTGGCTAATGTGACATTAGCTAAAGCAAGTCACATGGCAAGCCCCAGGATGCAGAAATAGACTCTATAAAGAATTTGTGGTCATTTATTTGTAATTTATGACAAGAACTCGTGAATCTCCCTGGCTCCTGAAGGAATGATTTGTTTATTCTCCAAGGATCTGTAAATTACCACAAAGTGACACCTTTTGCTGAACCAGCTGTCTCAGGTAGTTGGCATGTTCTAAAGGTGAACTTCACAAGCATGTTCACCATTTCCTTTTTTTCCCCACCATTGCTGACTACTTATAGAATGCCTGGCATAATAGATGTTTAATAAATTTTTGTGCAATAAGGCTATTAAAACTCTTTTAGTAGCAAGTAACAGATTCAATTCAATTTTGCATAAATGAAAAAGGAGAATTTATTGGCGCAATAACCAAGAAGACCAAGATACTGTCTCCAGACACAGGTGGTTCTTGGGCCTCAAATGCATCATTGGGATTCTCTCTTACCATCTTTTGGTTCTTCTTTGTCTATGTTGGCTTCATTTTCTGGTAGGCCCTCTCTATGTGGTAACAAACCCACCACTAACTTTATATTCCTGGATGATGTACTTTGCAACTGTATATGTCTTCTTCCTCTTGCTTGAAACAATAATGTCTACTATTCTTGGACTGACTATTCTGTAACAAGCACTGTACATTTAATTTAAATATATATTTATTTTCAATTAAATAAATATTTATTTCACATAGTGGTTAGATCATGGATTCTAGAGCCAGTCTGTCTGGATATAACCTTATATTATACAAATCTCAGATTATACCAAATAATTTACAGTTAATACTAGAATGCAGTTTATACTTACATTTCAATTATGATCATGTCTGGATGTTCTTTGCAATCATTCAAATTAATAATGAAGCTATACCAAATGATGTGATTCAAAGTTTGGTGGAGTGAGGGGGTCCTGTAAAATGATTTATTTTGTGTGTATATACTTCTGCCAAATTCTTTCTTCTTTCTCTTTCTTGTTGAAGTTGAGATAGCATTATCTCTAAAACATCCCCATTCCTCCTGAGTTTTTGCTATAGTTCATCAAACCCCCTCCTCAAAAGAAAGGTTGGTAAACCTTTGTGGTAGTTGAGCTCACTCAATTTGTAGATTTTCTTTTTCTAGCACCACTACTGACTAAATATAGAAGAAAAATAGAATGGATTATCATGTTGACTGATTTCTTGAAAGTAAATTAATACTGTTCTCCCTCAATCCATTCTAATCCTAAAAATGTTCCACAATTAAATAAACTATAAATCTGATTCAGATAAAATTTTACTTTGCAGTCATCCATATAGTATAACAAAGTTATTTCCATATCCATCATATGTTCTAAAGACAATGCTTTGTTTAATCATTTAGGAGAGAATAGTAAAATTTATGTCATAAATTTAAATTATAACATTTTCTTTAAAAAATTATTATATTCTGATTACAGTGATTAGAACAGTCTGATTAGAATAGTCATACACTAGAAAGAGTAAGAAAGAAAAAAATTAAAGAACAAATAAAGTAGTCATTATGTTGTTGAGGCTTATCTAGTTATTAAATATATATCTGAATCTCTTACTTAAATAACTTTTCTAACTAGAAACCTTGTTCATTAGTAACCAAAAACAGAAAAGTAAAATTGTGGGAAAATTTTGAAGAACTATTAGGAATTAAACATGTATTTTTGAAAGGCTAATAGTTGAAACATCTGAAAATAATGAGAGATTTAATAGGTTAATATTTAAAATCTATAATTAATATAAAGTATACAAACAAGATGTGTTACCAAGGAGCTGATCTAGATTTAAAAAGTTAGGACATACAATGCCAATATAATTTTTTCAATCATTTTATACTATTTTAAAATGTCTTATTTTACTAACATTGCTTAATATATCTTCTCCCTTTCACTTTAAAATTTCTATCATGAGAGAGATTAAAGATGGTGGAGGAGTAAGTGAAAGCTTCACTAAACTCCTCTCAGGACCAATCTGGATTTACAAATAAATTCTAGAGAAATCATCCTGAATAATCAACTGAAGAATAGCTGGAGAGAAGCCTTACAACCACAGACAGACAAAAGAAATCACTTCACCACAGTAATACTGACAGGAAGTGAGGAAGAGGCATGAGAGGTCTGTATGGGCTTCCACAGGCAGCAGCTAAAGTTCCAGAGGGATATTTCAGTGATCAGAAGATTCAACCCAAAAGTGTGGGGTCTAAACCCCAAGCTGAGCTCCCCAACATACAGTACCAGAGCCAGAAAAGAAGCCAGTTAACATCCAGTTGTGAAAAGCAGCAGGGTTTCTGTCTTTGAGGGAGAAAAGGCTGTAGACTCAGAGAGTCTCTTAAAGGTCAACACACCAAATTTTGTTTGCAGCCACTTTCTCTGCTCCAGGAGAGGGAGGGCAGAGTGGACTATACATGCTTGAAAAGAGTCTGGGAGTGGTGGCTTTGCATAGAGAAGTAAAGGAACAGCCACCAGTTTCCCTGTGCTGAGTCATTCCTCATACTGCAGATGCCATCTTACTCAGAGAGAGCACTCCTCTCCCAGTAGCATCAGTCTGAGGGGAAGCAATAGCCCTGTCCATAACAATTACCATCCCCCACCCTATGGAGCTTAAGCCCAGCTGCTGATTACAGCTTGAGGCTATATCATTGATTAGTTTAACAATTACTGTGGATCTTTAGGCACTCTCTGAGACTTCAGCTGACCCTCCCCAGAGCCTGGGGCTGATAAAAGCTGACCATGGTGCATAGCCTGGTTATTACTGCACACATACAAGCTTGGGAGAGACCAAGCAGAGGGAGCCACATGTTGTGGATGGTGATAGCTCCAAACAGGTTGAACAGGGACAGTCACAAGCAGTGTCTGACAAAGGCCTACAACAGAGTCTTTGCAAATCTACCTAATACATAGAAATAAATACAAAGAAGCAGTCAAAATGGGAAGACAAAGAAAGGCCCCAATGAAAGAATGAGAGAATTACCAGAAACCTAGGTGGAATGGAGGCAAGAAATTTTTCAGATACAGTGGTTAGAGTAATGATTATAAGGATACTCAACAGCATGAAAAAAGACAAAGAAATATAAAAAAGGACCAGTTAGAAATAAATAATGCAATATCTGAAATAAATAATACACTAGAAGGAATAAACAGTAGGTTAGATGAAGCAGAGAATCAAATCAGTGATTTGGAAGACAAGGTAGAAAAAAACACTCAGGCAGAACAGCAAAATGGAAAACAAATTTTAAAAAATGAGCAAACCATAAGACACATTTTGAACAACATGCAGCATATCAACATCCACATCATAGAAATAGCAAAAGCAGAAGAGAGTGAGCAAGGGATCTAGAACCTATTTGAAGAAATAATAACCAAAAACTTTCCTAACATGGTGAAGGAAAAAGAAACAAGTCTAGGAAACTCAGAGAGTTCCAAACAAGTTGGACTCAAAGAGGCCTATCCTGAGACACATCACAATTAAAATGGCAAGGCTTAAAAACAAGGAGAGAATCCTAGAAGTTGCAAAAGAAAAGCAGGTAGTTACATGCAAGAGAGCTCCAATTAGACTGTCACCTGATTTCTCAACAGAAACCATTCAGACCAGAAGGGAGTAGTGTGAAATATTCAAGATGATGAAAAGCAAGGACCTACAACCAAGGCTGAATTACCCAGCAAGGTTATCTTTTAAAATTGAAGGAGAAATAAGGAGCTTCCCAGGCAAGAAAAAGCTAAAGGAGCTTTTTTAACACCAAACCAGTACTGCAACAAATATTAAAGGGCTTGCTTGAAGGAAAAGAATAAAAGTAGAAAGAAAAAAAGCAGAGGAAAATAGTCTAACAATAAAATGGCACTACTTATGTATCTATCAATAATCACCTTAACTGTACATGGCTTAAATGCTCCAGCCAAAAGACATAGCAGAACTGACTGGATAAAAAAATAAGACCCATACATATGCTTTCTCCAAGAACACATCTGAGATCGAAAGATACACACAGTCTAAAACTAAAGGTATAGAACAAGATATTTCATGTAAATGGAAAAGAAAAAAGGTGGTATAGCAGTACTTATACCCTACAAAATAGACTTTAAAAGCAAGGGTATAGTAAGACACAAGGCAAGGGCACTACATAATGATAAAGGGAATAATCCAACAAGAGGATATAACCCTAGTAAACATTTACATACACAACATAAGAGCAACTAAATATGTGAAGCAAATTTTCACGGACATAAAGGGAGAGATCAACAGAAATACAGTCACAGCTGGGGATTTTAACACCCCATTGACTTCAGTGGATAGATCTTCCAGGCAGAAAATCAACAAGGAGACAGCAGCCTTAAACAACACACTAGAGCAAATGAATTTAATGGATCTCTATCAAGCATTTCATCACAAAGCAGTAGAATATACATACTTTTCAAGTGCATATAGAACATCTTCTAGGGTAGACCACATGTTAGGACACAAAACAAGTCTCAGTAAATTTAAGAAAATTAAAATCATATCAAGCATCTTCTTGGACCACAATGCTATGAAACTAAAACTCAATCACAAGAACACTGAAAAACATGCAAAAACATGGAAGCTAAATAGCATGTTATGAAACAATGAGTGGGCCACTAATGAGATCAAGGAAGAAATCAAAAGATATCTTGAAAAAAATGAAAATGAGCACACAACAATCCAATATCTGTGGGAAATGGGGAAAGAAATCCTAAGAGGGAAATTCATAGCATTACAGTCCTATCTCAAAAACCAAGAAAAGGCTCTAGAAAACAATCTAAGTTTACACTTAAATGAACTTGAAAAAAAATCAAACAAAGCCCAAAGTGAGTAGAAGGAAGAAACTAATAGAGATCCAAGAAGAAATAAATAAAATAGAGTCTAAAAAAAAATCAATGAAACTAAGAGCTTGTCTTTGAAAAGATAAAAATGATTTACATACCTTTAACCAGACTCATCAAGAAAAAAGAGAAAGGAACCAAGTAAAATCAAAATGAAAGAGGAGAAATAACAACTGACACAATAGAAATACAAAGGATTGTAAGTAAATATTAAGAACAACTATATGCCAACAAACTGGACAACCTAGACAAAATGGATAAATTTCTAGAAACATACATTCTTCCTAAACTAAATCAGGAAGAATCAGAGAATCTAAATAGATAGATTACATCTAGTGAAATTGAAGCAGTAATAAAAAAAACTCCCAACAAACAAAAGTCCTGGACTGGATGGCTTCACAGATGAATTTTACCAAACATTCCAAGAAGGCCTAAAACCTCTCCTTCTCAAACTATTTCATAAAATTCAAGAGGAGGTAAAGCTCCCAATCTCATTTTATGAGGCCAGCATTATCCTAATTCTGAAACCAGGTAAAGACACTACAAAAAAAGAAAATCATAGGCCAGTATCCCTAATGAAAATAGATGCTAAAATCTTCAACAAAATACTAGAAAACTGAATACAGCAATGCATCAGAAAGTTCATACACCATGATGAAATGAGATTTATTCCAGGAATGCAAGGATGATACAACATCCACAAATCAATAAATGTGATTCACAACTTAAATAAAATGAAGGATAAAAATCACATGATCATATCAATAGATACAGAAAAATTATTGGATGAAATCAGCACCCACTTATGATAAAAACTCTTGGCAAAGTGGGAATAGAGGGAATATGCTTAAACATAACAAAGGTATATATGACAAGCTCATGGCCAGCACCATATTCAATGGACAAAAATTAGAAGTGTTCCCCTTAATATCGAGAACAAAACAAGGATGTCCACTTTCACCTCTTATTCAACATAGTATTGGAAGTCTGCCACAGCAGTCAGACAAGAAGAAGAAATAAAAGGCATCCAATTTGGAAACAAAGAGGTAAAAGTGCCATTATTTTCAGATGACATGATACTGTACATAGAGAAACTCAAAGATTCCACCAAGAAACTACTAGAGCTGATAAATGAATTCGTTAAAGTAGCAGGATACAAAATTAATATGCAGAAGTCAGTTGCATTTTTATATGCCAATAATGAACTAACAAAAATTAAGAAAACAATCACATTCACAATTGCTTTAAAAACAATAACATACCTAGGAATAAACCTAGCCAAGGATATAAAAGACCTGAACTGGGAAAATTATAAGACACAGAATAAATTGAAGAAGATACAAGTAAGTGGAAGCACATACCATGGTCATGGATAGGAAGAATTAACATCATTAAAATGTCCTTAACCCAAAGAAATTTATAGACTCAACTCAATTCTTATCAAGATTCAATGACATATTTCACAGATCCAGAACAAATATTTAAAAAATATATGTGGAACAACAAAACACCCTGCATAGCAACAGACATCCTGAAAAGGAAGAACGAAGTCAGTGGAACCACACTACCTAATATTGAACTATACTCTAGTTCATAGGCCATAGTAATCAAAACAGCATGCTACTGGCATAAAAACAGACACACAGATCAATGGAACAGAATAGAGAGCCCAGAAATAAACCCACACCTTTATAGTCAATTAATATTTGACAGAGGAAGCAAACTCATACAATCAGCTAAAGATAGCTTATTCAATAGATAGTGTTCGGAAAACTGGACAGATGCATGCAGAAAATTCAAATTAGGCCACCTTCTTACACCACGCACAAGAATAAATTCCAAATGGATCAAAGACTTAAATATTAGACCCCAAACCATAAAAGTCCTAGAAGTAAACTTAGGCAGCAAAATCTCAGATATTGCTTTTAGCAATATTTAATCGGATATATCTCTCCACACAAGGGAAAGAAAAGAGAAAAACAAACAAATGGGACTAAGTCAAACTAAAAAGGTTTTGCACATCAAGGGAAATCATCAACAAAATAAAAGTACAACCCACAGAATGGGAGAACATATTCTCTGATACATCTGATAAGGGGTTAATACCCAAAATTTATAAAGAACTTATAATACTCAACACCAAAAATAATAATAATAATTAAAAACTGGGCAACGGACCTGAATAGACACTTCTCCAAAGAGCACATTCAGTTGGCCAATAGACATATGAAAAGATGCTCAACGTCACTAATCATCAGAGAAATGCAAATAACAACGACAATGAGATACCATTTCACACCTGTCAGAATGACTATCATTAATAAATCAACAAACAACAAGCGCTGACAAGGATGTGGAGAAAGGGGAACACTTTTGCACTGTTGGTGGGAAGTCAGCCACTGTGGAAAGCAGTATGGAGATACCTCAAACAATTAAAAATGGATCTGCATTTTGACCCAGCAATTTCACTTCTGGGAATATATTTGAAGGAACCTAAGCATACCTATGTTCAATGCAGTGTTATTTACAATAGCCATGATATGGAAGCAACCCAAATGTCCAATAGTAAATGAGCAGACAAAACAACTATGGGACATTTACACAATGGAACACTACAGCTATAGAAAAAAAGAAAAGTTTACCATTTGTGACAGTATGGATGGACATGGAGAGTATTATGCTAAGTGAAATAAGCCAGTCACAGAAAGACAAATACCATATGATTGCACTCATATGTGGAATCTAATGAACAAAGTGAACTAACAAGGAAAATAAGGACAGATTAATAAATGGAGAGCAGAATGACAGCTGGGGGATGGGGTTTAGGTTAGGGAATAGAGGGATTAAACAACAAGGAAAAGGGACTTATGGACATGGACAACAGTGTGGTGATTGCTGGAGGGAGGAGGGTTTTGGAGGACTAAATGGTAATGGAAAAAAATACAATAAAGATTAAATCAAAATAGTAAAAAATAGAAAATAAAAAAATATTTTGAGCTGTTAAAAACTAAAATTTCTACTATGAAAACAAGAATTAATTTACCTCATGGTTGAAATAGTGGACATTTCAGTTATTATATTTATCTTATTATTGAATGAAATATATATCCTCATGAAATACTTCTCTTTTTTATCTTGAAAGGTTCTGGGAATTTTGATGCATTGATGAGCTTATCACTTTTACTACCTACAGAATGTTTTACTTTGCAGATATAAAAGTTATGACTGCTTGGCTGTGAATCTTCCAGTGTATTACTTTTAGTATTATTTTTTCTGTCAGAGAAACTTATTAATGAAAAGTTGACTTGACTACCAAAAGTTTCTACTGCTATCCTGTAGTCCATTCCAACCCTTCATGAAGGGTAGTTTTATGAACAGTTTTACAGAGAGCAGATATGAACAAAGAATTCCCAGACATATAAGAAAATAAGCAACACAGACTGAAGATGGTGGCAAGGTAGGTGAGAGTGAATTCCACTTCCCCCTACACACAGGTGAAAAACCCAGCTGATCTACAGAGAAACAGAGAAAACAGCCAACAGTACCCCAGCATATATGAAGATAGGAGGACAATTTTTGTCCTCTACAAAAATTGTAGAGGACATTGACAAAACAAACGGCAGAAGCTGTGAACACCAGGATACCTGCTAGAAGAAGAAACCCACCAACAAAGGAACTACCAACAGATAACAACAGAAGAAAGTGAATGAGGGAGTGGAAGCCACACTAACTCAACCAGGACCTATCTGGAAATACAACTAAATAATGGAGAAATTACTCAGAACAAACAACTGAACAAGAGTAAGAGAGAATCCTCAAAACCTTGTACACATGCAAGAACCAGCTTCAACACAACCTGCCCACACCTGCACAACAAAATACAAGAGGTGGTGGACAGAGTGACCCTCAGTTAACCAGCTGGTGGGAGGGAACCACCAAAGAAAGACCCACCAACAATCAAAACCCAAAGACAAATACAGAGCCAACATAAACAACAGCCTAAGACCAGTAAGCTCAGGAGATCATGAAGATGGCACCACTGAATCTCACAGGTATTCTAACATAGAAGTTCACATCATAAACCCAGGGATTCAGAACAGATCAATTTAAGAAGCAGAGGCTACCAAGAAGAGTCTCACAAACAATGGGAAGACAAAGAAATAATACCCAAATGAAAGGAAAGGAGGAAGTCTCAGAAAGAATGCTAAATGAAATAGAGGCAAGTCAACCAGCAGATACTGAGTTCAAAGCAATTGTTATAAGGAAACTCAAAGAGCTCACAGAGAATTACCAAAAACTACAGAGAAACTATAATGAACTCACTGCAAACTACATCAACATGAAAAAGGAAATAGAAACTATCAATAAGGGCCAAGAGGAAATGAAGAATACAATTTCTGAACTTAAGAACACAGTAGAAAGAATCAAAAGTAGGATTGATGAAGCAGAGGATTGGATCAGTGAGCTGGAGGACAAAGTAGAAAAAAAACAGAATGAGAGAGACAAGGAAAAGAGGCTCAGAAAGAATGAAGAGGGGTTAAAGGAAATGCAGGACAACATGAAACATAATAATATCTGTATAATAGGGAAAAAAGAAGAAAGAAGAAGAAGAAAGAAGGAGAAAAGAAGAAGAAGGAGGAGGAGGAGGAGAAGGAGGGGGTGGAGGAAGAGGGAGAGCAAGGGATAGAAAACCTGTTTGAAAAAGTAATGATGGAAAACTTCCTTAATTTGATGAGAGAAAAAGTCACACAAATCCAAGAAACACAGAGTCCCAATCAAGAGGAACCCAAAGAGGCCCACTTCAAGACATATCATAATTAAAATGGCAAAACTCCAAGACAAAGACAAAATCTTAAAGGCAGCAAGGGAAAACCAGGAAGTAACATATGAGGGCATCCCCATAAGACTAGCAGGTGACTTCTTAATGGAAACACTCCAAGCCAGAAGGGAATGGCAAGAAATATTCCAAGTAATGAAAACCAGAGGCCTACAACCAAGACTACTTTATCCAGTAAGGCTCTCAATTTACATGGAAGGCCAAATAAAGAGCTTCCCACACAAAAGAAACCTCAAAGAATATACCTTCTCCAAACAAGCTTTGCAGATGCTAACGGGTTTGCTTTAAGAACAGGAATAAAAACAATGAAAGAGAAAGGAGCACAGGTATGAAAAAATGTCAATGAATAAGTACCTATAAATAATAACCTTAAATGTAAATGAATTAAATGGCCCAACCAAAAGACAGAATAGCAGGATGGATAAGAAAACATGGCCCACACATATGCTACCTACAGGAGACACACCTCAGAACAAAAGACCCACACAGACTGAAAGTGAAGGGCTGGAAACAAATATTCCAAGCAAATGGACAGGCAAAAATATCTGGGGTAGCAATACTCATATCAGCCAGAATAGACTTCAAAAAAAGAACCATAAAAAGATACCCAGAAGGTCACTTCATAATACTCAAGGGAAGAATCCATCAAGAAGACATAAACATAGTAAATATATATATGCACTTAACATAGGAGTGCCCCACAAATATATCTTGTAGGACTTCAAGAAAGTTATTGACAGCAACACAATTATACTAGGAGATTTTAACACCCCACTGTCAAAAATGGACAGATCTTCTAAACAAAATATCAACAAAAATATTGTGGCATTGAACAATGCTGTAGAGGAAATGGACTTAACTGATATATATAGAGCCTTTCATCCCAAAGAAGCAAAATACACAATCTTTTCAAACACACATGGAACATTTTCGAAGATAGACCACATGATAGGACACAAAGCAAGCCTCAACAAATTCAAGAAAATTGAAATTATACCAAGCATTTTCTCTGACCACAAAGGACTGAAACTACAAACCAACCCCAAGGGAAGAAACCCGAAACACTCAAAATCATGGAGATTGAATAGCATGCTGTTAAATAATGAATGGATCAAGAATGAAATTAGAGAAGAAATCAAAAGGTTTCTGGAAACAAATGAAAATGAACTCACAACAACCCAAAACTTATGGGACACAGCCAAGGGAGTCCTGAGAAGGAAGTTCATAGCAATACAGGCCTACCTAAAAATGATAGAAACATTTCAAACAAACAACCTAACCCTACGTCTACAAGAACTCAAGGAACAACAACAAAGACACCCCAGAGCAAGTAGAAGGAAGGAAATAACCAAAATCAGAACAGAATTAAATGACATAGAGACTAAAAGCACAGTTTTAAGGATCAATGAATCCAGGAGCTGGCTCTTTGAAAAGATAAACAAAATCGACAAGCCTTTAAGCAGGCTCATCAAGAAAAAAGAGAGGGAACCCAAATAAACACAATATGAAATGAAAGAGGAGAGATTACAACTGACACCACAGAAATACAAAGGATTGTAAAAAATTACTATGAAGAACTTTATGCCAAGAAATTTGAAAACCTAGGTGAAATGGACAAATTTCTAGAAAACTATAATCTTTCAAAACTCAATAAAAAAGAAACACAAAGCCTGAACAGACCAATAATAGCAGAAGAAATTGAAGCAGTAATCAAAAAAGTCCTGACACACAAAAGTCCGAGTCTGGATGGTTTCACAGGAGAATCTACAAAGCATTTAAGGAAGAGCTAACCCCTATCCTTCACAGACTATTCCAAAAAATCCAGAATGATGGAAGACTCCCAAACTCTTTTTATGAAGCCAACATCATCCTAATCCCAAATCCAGATAAAGACACAACAAACAAAGAAAACTTCAGGCCAATATCATTGATGAACATAGACGCTAAAATCCTCAACAAAATATTGGCAAACCACATCCAACAATACATTAAAAAGATCATACACCATGACCAAGTGGGATTCATTCCAGGGATGCAAAGATGGTTCAATATTCGCAAATCAGTAAACGTAATACACCACATAAACAAAAGCAAAGACAAAAATCACATGATCATATCAATAGATGTGGAAAAAGCATTTGATGAGGTATAACACCCATTTATGATAAAAACACTCAGCAAAGTGGGAATAGAGGGAGCATTCCTCAACATAATAAAGGCCATAGATGAGAGATCTACAGCCAACATCATACTCAATGGGCAAAAACTAAAATCTTTTCCACTAAGATCAAGAACAAGACAAGATTGTTCACTTTCACCACTTCTATTCAATATAGTATTGGAAGTTGGAGCCACAGAGATCAGACAAGAAAAGGAAATAAAAGGCATCCATATCAGAAAGGAGGAAACAAAACTGTCATTGTTTGCAGATGACATGATAGTGTACATAGAAAATCCTATAGATTCTTCTAGAAACCTGCTTGACCTAATAAACAAATTTGGCAAAACAACGGGATACAAAGTCAATATCCAGAAATCAAAGGCATTTTTGTATACCAACAATGAAACAGCAGAAATACAAATCAGGAAAAAGATTCTATTCCATATAGCAAAAAGAAAAATAAAATACCTAGGAATAAACCTAACCAAGGAGGTAAAAGACCTATATGCACAAAACTACACAACACTGAAGAAAGAAATTAAGGAAGATACAAACAAATGGAAACATATACGGTATTCACGGATTGGAAGAATTAACATCATCAAAATGTCCATACTACCCAAAGCAATTTACAGATTCAATGCAATACCTATTAAAGTACCAACGGCATATTTCACAGACATAGAACAAACATTTCAAAAATTTATATGGAATTATAAATGACACCAAATAGCTGCTGCAATTTTGAGAAAGAAGAGCAAAGTAGGAGAGACCACAATATCTGATACCAAACTGTATTATGAGGCCACTGTAATCAAAACAGCCAGGTACTGGCATAAAAACAGGCACATGGACCAATGGAACAGAACAGAGAACCCAGAAATAAACCCAAGTCTCTACAGTCAGTTAATATTTGACAAAGGGGAAAAACAACATAAAATGGAGTAAAGTCTCTTCAACAAATGGTGTTGGGAGAACTGGACAGCTACATGCAAAAAAATGAAACTCGAGCACCAACTTACACCATACACAAAAATACATTCAAGGTGGATAAAAGATTTAAATTTAAGCCATCACTATTAAAGCCCTAGAGGAGAACGTAGGAAAATCTCAGATATTTCATGCAGCAACATTTTTACTGATACATCCCCCAGAGCAAGGGACATAAAGGAAAGAATAAACAAATGGGATCTCATCAAAATAAAAATCTTCTGCACAGCTAAAGAAAACAGTATTAAAATAAAAAGAGAACCAACTGTATGGGAAAACATATTTGCCAATGATACCTCAGACAAGGGTTTAATCTCCAAAATATATAAAGAACTTACACAACTCCATTCTAAAAGACAAGCAACCCAATTAAAAAAATGGGCAAAGGACTTGAATAGACACTTCTTCAAGGAGGACATACAGAGGATCTAGAGACACATAAAAAGATGCTCAATATCGCTAGCTATCAGAGAGATGCAAATTAAAACCACATTGGGATACCACTTTACACCAGTCAGAATGACCATCATAATCAAAGCAACAAACAACAAGTGTTGGAGAGGTTATGGGGAAAAGAGGACCCTAGTGCACTGTTGGTGGGACTGCAGACTGGTACAACCACTATGGAAAGCAGTATGGAACTTCCTCAGAAAACTAAAAATGGATCTGCCTTTTGACCCTGCAATTCCACTGCTGGCTCTTTATTCTAAGAACCCTGAAACACCAATCCAAAAGAACCTATGCACCCCAATGTTCATAGCAGCACAATTTACAATAGCTAGGTAAATTGTGGAAGCAACCTAGATGCCCATCAGTAAATGAATGGATCAAAAAACTATGGTATATTTACACAATGGAATTCTATGCAATAAAAAGAAAGAAGGAGCTCCTACCCTTTGCAACAGCATTGATGCAACTGGAAAGCATTATGCTAAGCAAAATAAGCCAGGCAGTGAAAGACAAATACCATATGATCTCACCTTTAACAGGAACCTAAACAACAAGACAAAGAAACAAGCAAAATATAACCAAAGACACTGAAATAGAGAACAGACTGACAGTGTTCAGAGGGGAGAGGAGAGGGAATTTCAGGGGAATTTCAGGGGAAAAGGGGAAGGGTTTACAGGAACAAGTATAAAGGACACATGGATAAAAAAAACTAGGGGAGGGTGGAAATGGGAGGGAGGAGGGGAGGACTGGGTGGGTGGGCTGGGATGGGAGTAAAAGATAGAAAATTGTACTGCAACAACAATTAAAATAAAATTTAAAAAAAGAAAAGAAAAACGGGCCTTTCAGACAACATTTAGTCACCTTCTGCCTACAACTCTCAGGCTTTAAACATCTCTTTCTCTCTCTGTTGCTTCCTTCCTTCCTTCCTTCCTTCCTTCCTTCCTTCCTTCCTTCCTTCCTTCCTTCCCTCCTCCCTTCCTTCTTTCCTTCCTCCCTCCCTTCCTCCCTCCCTCCCTCCCTCCCTCCATGGATTTCTTTCTTTTTTTAGGGATTGCTGGATCAAAAGGCAGACTAATTTTTAATTTTTTGATTTAACTCCATACTGCTTTCCACAGTGGCTGCCACAAGGCTGCATTCCCACCAACAATGCAAAAGTGTTCCCCATTCTCCATATCCTCACCAGCACTTGTTTGTTGATTAAACAAACAAGTTGGTAGCCTTTGATGCTTACCATTCTGACAGGTGTGAGATGGTATCTCATTGTGGTAATTTGCATTTCTCTGTTGATTAATGACATTAAGCACATTCTCATTTGTCTATTGTCCATCTGTATGTCCTCTTTGGGGAAGTGTCTCCTCATGTCCTTTACCCATTTTTTAATTGGGTTGTTTGTTTTCTTGGTGTTGAGTTTTGTAAGTACTTTATAAATTTTGGATATTAACACCTTGCCGATCTATCGGCAAATATGTGCTCCCATTCTGTGGGTTGTTCTTTATTTTGTTGATGATTTCCTGGGCTGTGCAAAAACTTTTTAATTTGATCTAGTCCTATTTATTTTTTTTCTTTTGTTTCCCTCGAATGGGAAGACATTTCCTATTAAATATTACTAAAAACAGTGTCTGAGATTTTGCTGCCTAGGTTTTCTTGTAGGATTTTTATGGTTTGGGGTCTAACATTTAATTCTTTGATCCATTTGGAATTTATTCTTGTGTGTGGTGTAGGAAGGTGGCCTAATTTGAATTTTCTGCATGTATCTGTCCAGTTTTCCCAACATTATCTATTGAATAAACTATCTTTAGCTCATTGTATGAGTTTGCTTCCTCTGTCAAACATTAATTGACTATAAAGGTGTGGGTTTATTTCTGGGTTCTATTCTGTTCCATTGATCTATATGTTTGTTTTTATGCCAGTACCATGCTGTTTTGATTACTATGGCATTGTAGTATAGTTTGATATTAGGTGGTTTGGTTCCTCCAACTTTGTTCTTCTTTCTGAGGATGGCTATAGCTATGCAGGGCCTTCTGTGGTTCCACATAAATTTTTGAAATATTTGTTCTAGTTCTGTGAAATGCATCATTGAAATCTTGATAGGGATTGTGTGGAATCTATAAATTGCTTTGCATAGTAGGGGTATTTTAATGGTGTTAATTCTTCCTATCCATGAACACGGTATGTGCTTCCACTCATTTGTATCTTTTTCAGTTTCTTTCTTCAGTGTCTTGTAGTTTCCTGAGCACAGGCCTCCATAGCGGCTGCAGCCTGGAGATACATTAGTGTCACTGCAGCCTTGGACCTAAACACCCTAAGTAGGGAGCCCCAGGACCTTTCAGGTGTTGTGGAACATTGTTGTCCCTCAGTCCCTCCTTGGCTTGTTGCTTGCACAGCTGCATGGTGGGTTCTACCTCTGACCATTGCTGACCTTGGCCAAGCTCCCTACTGTTCTCTGTGCTACAGGGATGTGATGAGCACTGCTCCATCACTGCTTTAGAGGGCCTTGCCAGGAGCTCCTATGGTTGAACACTCAACAGGGATTTTCTAAGAAATGTCTATTGTACCTGATCTCTAGCTGTTCACTCTTGGTTGCCGGGAGCCTCCTTAATTTGCTTTGTCTAAGGACATGCACAGCCTCTGAGGACAGCTTTTCTATCATTCCTGCTTCACATTTTGGTTGAGAGGCTTTGTTACAGAGAGATTTCCGTGCCATGATACTGTCACCACCTGGCATGCACTTTACTCTGGTGCTCAATTGATGTTTGTTCCTGTCCTTTCCCCTTCATAATTTCTCTGGGGTCATCTAGAAGATTGGAGAAAATAAAGAAATCAGAAGGCTATAATGCTGGCATTATTCCAGGGCAATGTATCTTAGATGAGTGGCAGGAAAAAATGTGTTAAATGTTGCTCACTTCTCACAGTGTCTGCACCTGGAGTTACCTGATGGTCACATGAGTTATACAGTTGTCAAAACTGACCAGGCTGAACATTAAGACCTATGCATTTGGTCATATGTTCATTATGTCCTAAATTTTTTTCAAGAAAAATTAAACCAGATCTTGTGGCTGTGTCATGTGTGTGAGCCCTGTGCCTGGGAGGCACTGGCTGCTGTGTGGGGAGGAGGCTGGAGACTCAGCCAAAGGGGAGCTCTGGCCTCTCAGCACCTGTGTCTGGCAGAGCCGGTGAGAAACAGACAATTCTTCCCTGCTGCCAAGATCATCAAGCATTTTGGCTGGGCCTTTGTGCATACACCGAGATAGGGGGAGCCATACACAAAGCAGAGACTATGGCGTTGAATCAGATTGATAAGGAACTTAGTGATTTGGCCATTGACCCTCCAGCACAATGTACTATAGGTCCAGCTGGAGACGATATGTTTCATTGGGAAGCCACAACTATGGAACCTGGTGACAGTCCACATCAAAGCAGTGTATTCTTTTTGACAATTCATTTTCCTACAGACTACCCCTTCAAACCACCTAAGACTGCATTTACAAGAATTTATCATCCAATATTAACTGTAATGGCAGCTTTTGTCTCAATAGTCTAAGATGACAGTGATCCCCTCTTTACTGTTTCTAAAGTTTTTCTATCCATTTGTACACTGCCATGTGATCCAAACCTAGATACCCCCTAGTGCCAGAGACTGCACGGATCTATAAAACAGACAGAGATAAGTACAACAGAACATCTCGGGAATGGACTCAGAAGTATGCCATGTATTGCTACCTTTCAGTCAGAATAACCTGCATTATAACCAGAATAAACTTTAAACTGCTGTTCCTTTTTTATTTTCTTATCTGGCTACTCCCCTATCAGACCTCATATTTTTTTATTTTATTTTTTGTTTACCTTCCTCCATTCATTCACATGCTCATCTGAGAAGGCATAAGTTCTTCCAGATTTGGACAGTAACTGCTTTTAGAAACTGTAGTTACAAGAGAGAAGTTGCTCACGATTCAGAATTTTTAAAAAATGGAGCATGTGTATTATGTGGCCAGTGTCTTCACTCTAACTTGGTTATGAGACCAACACCATTCCTCACTGCCCTAACACGCTGAAGAAGTCACCTGAGGGGGAGGGAGATGAATGCTCAGTTGTCACATCAAAGGAAGCAGCATTGTTCTAGCAGCACCATTCTTGTTTGCTTTCCACTGTTAGAGATCTGAGGTTACATGATATACTTTATGCTCATAACTGATGTGGCTGGAGAATTGGTATTGAATTTATAGAATCAACAGAACAGGAAATATGACGTATTTTATGCATGTCAATAAAGGAATGACCTTCTTGTGCCACAGAGAATGGAAATTGGAAGTCAAACACCCTTTGAATTCCAAAATAGGATCCCAAACATTTTGTAACTTTCATTTAAATTGTTAGGAGACTTGGAGTTATCAGTTAATCTATCTCCCAATACACTGTTTAGTAGAGCACTGAATAAAAGACGCAGGTTGTCAATGAGCGAGTGATCAACTAATAGCTCCGCTAGTAATTGACTTATTTTTCTTCAATAAAGCCACATAAACCAATTAATTACCCAGATTAATCCGTATTGGAAACAATCTTTTGTAAATGCAAAGCTGTTTTAGTATATACTGTTGTTGAGATTTGCTTCATTGTTTAGTATCAAATGATGATGTAAAGTTCAAAAGACTGAATATTTGGCCATGTTCAGTTAAAAGTGCCCACTCTGTTACAGGTTGATACATTAATTGACTTGATGTATACAACATTAAGAGACTATGCAGGTCATGTAGCTTTAGTATGCTGCTCATGATAGCAGCAACCCTGGAGTTCATAGATGGACTTGGGGCCCAGCAGTCTGGAACACATATATGGAGTTTAGGAAATGTATTTTCCAGATGCAACCCCTGTCTAACTACATTTTTTTCTTTACCTTGTATACTTGACAGCTGAAAAACCATAACATGGGAATAATAATGGGTTTAAATTTCAAAATAAAGCACTGTTTTAGTGTGGGAGTGTCCTAGGCTGTGTCAAAGTGACTTTTAACTATGTGGGATACTAAGTACCCAGTGAAAAGGATTTGCTCAGCCATTTACATTAATGAGCATTGAAATGCAACAGATATCATTTCAGGAGATTTAACATGAATGAAGTCAATGCTATTGGGGGAAAAAATTAAACCAGAGAACAATACCACATCTTACATTATAACATTAGGAGATAGTGCAAATAAATTAGCCCTTCTCATGTGCTCTCTGCCTTGGGCCTTGGGGCCATGCATTCCTTTCCTCCCACCTCTGCCTCTCCCATCTCTCATTACTCTGAAGTGTATGTAGCTTGCCAGCTGGCCCTTCTGCCTCTGGTCCTTGCACCTTCAATCCATCATCCTCATGGCCTGCCAAATGACCTCTGTGAAATGCAAATACTTCCATATTACTCCTCACTTACAATCTTCATTTCTTATCTGCTAGTTAGAAGATAAAATCCAAGTTCTTCGTGGTGTAAAAGCTGTGGTCCATGAACTGGCTACAGCCACCTCCCTAGCTTCTGCTCTCACTGTTGCCTGACCCCCATTTCATGCTCCAGAAATATAAACTCTTTTAATTCCCTACCACCCACTTTTCCCCTTGCTGGAAATGCCCTCTCCCAAATTACTAAATTAAAATTGGTGCCAAAGCAAACAACATACTTCCAAAACAGTGGTCAAGTTTTATACATTCTCATTACATAGGGACATTTACCCAGTTTTGTGTTTGAACCAGCTGTGATGTGAACATAGAGCACTGGGCTGGGGGCCACAGGCTATCACTGAAACCCTGGCTTTGCCCTTACTGACCACATGACTTTGGTCTGGTGACTGAGGATGTCTGAATCTCACTTTCTTTCATGTAAAACAAAGGTTACAAATATTCACCCGAAAGAGGAGGAGCACATAAACTGTTGGATATAAGGGAGCCTCATACACTCTTTACCATGGCACAAATGCATTCTAAGCTTAAGGTGACTGTACACAGTGAGTAGAGAGGAGAAGAGTCCATTCTGGGACCTTGGCTATGTTTTGCTAGAAGGGAGCTGTTTGAGAATGTCTTGAACCCCAGGAAGAATTTTCTAAGGCCAGCTGTGGCATGTAAAGCACTATTGGCTGCTCCATCGAACACCATAAGGATTCTTTCTCCAAAGGCATATTTAAGAGCATGCAGTGTCTGCCCTCAATTATCGTTAATGTTAATGTGTCTAACACAGGCAAAATGAGCTCCAACACAACAGGCTGGGGAAGAACATAGGAGACACAGTGGACAGAGTGCTGGATGCACGAGAACCAGACTCTGATTCCTTTTCCACTACCAGCTTGACCGCCATAGTCTCAATTCTTTCACCTCCCAGGACTTGACTAAATTTGTGCTAAGGGCCCTTCTAGTTCTTACATTCTATGTATGGCCAAGACAGAGTGGTATAAATGGGTAATTAAAAAATTTAGTAGTGAGTAACCTCCATCTTAAGTAGCTCCAGGATCAATTAAGCCACAAATATTAATTGATCTACATTGAGCTCAGTATATAGTCCAGTCTTACTACTTTCACCAGCGTTGCCATCAATGATACATGAATCAGTCTATTTGGATGCCAATTTCTAGAAGAAATCTCCTTTTAAATTATATTGTATTGATTATAATATTGCAGCTGTCCCAGTTTTTCCCCCTTGTCCCCCTCTACCCACAACCCCACACCCTCAGGCAATCCCCACATCTTTGGTCATGTCCATGAGTCATGCATATAAATTCTTTGGTTACTCCCTTTCCTATACTGTACTCTATATTACCATGGATATTCTATAACTACCTATTTGTACTTCTTAATCCCCTCACTTCTTCATCCATTCCTTCACATCCCCTCCCATCTGCAAAAATCAAAACACTCTCCATATCCATGATTCTGTCTCTGTTCTGCTTGTTTGCTTAGTTTGCTTTTTAGATTCAATTGTTGATAGATATGTACTTATTGCCATTTTATTGTTCATAGTTTTGGTCTTCTTTTTCTTAAATAAGTCCCTTTAACATTTCACATAATGGTTTGGTAATGATGAACTCCTTTAGTTTTTTTCCTCTCTGGGAAGCTATTTATCTGCTCTTCTACTCTAAATGATTTCTTTGCTGGATAGAGCAATCTTCACTATAGGTCCCTAGTTTTCCTTACTTTGAATATTTCTTGCAAATCTCTTCTAGCCTGAAAAGTTTCTTTTGAGAAATCAGCTGACAAAGTTATGGAAACTCCCATGTAGGTAACTAAGTGCTTTTCTCTTGCTGCTTTTAAGATTCTCTCTTTATCTTTAACCTTTGACCTTTTGATTATAATATATCTTGGAGTGGGCCTCTTTGCATCCATCATGTTTAGGACTCTCTGTGCTTCCTGGACTTCCCTGTCTATTTCTTTCACCAAATTAAGGAAGATTTCTTCATTATTTTGTTCAAATAGATTTCCAATTTTTTGCTCTTTCTTTTCTTGGCTACCACTACAATGTGAATGTTGGTATGCTTGAAATTGTCCCAAAGGCTCCTTATACTATCCTTTTTCTTTTCATATTTTTTCTTTCTTCTTGTTCTGATTGGTTGTTTTTTGCTTCCTTATGATCCACATCATTGATTTTATTATTAGCTTCATCCACTCTACTGTTGCTCCTCTGTAAATTTTTCTTTATTTCAAATAGTGTATCTTTCATTTCTGACTGGATCTTTTTTATGCTGTTGAGGTCCTCACTAAATTCCTTGAGTATCCTTATAACCAATGTTTTGAACTCTGCATATAGTAGGTTGCTTATCTTCATTTTGTTTAGTTCTTTTGCTGTAGGTTTTTTTCTGTTCTTTATAAGACATGTTTTTTTGTCTCCTCATATTGGCAACCACCCTGTGTTTGTTTCTGTGTATTAGGTAGAACTGCTACAGAGCTGCTATATCTGTGCTTGGTAGAGTGGCCTATGTAGTAGGTGTCCTGTGGGGTCCAGTGGCAGAGTCTCCTCATTCATCTGAATTGTGTACTCCAGGTATACCCCCAATGTAGGCTGTGTACAGCCCTTTGTTGTAGTTGAGCCTTGATACGATTGGCATCTCAAAGGGAGGGATTTACCCCCAGGCCCATTGACTGTAAGAGCTGTCTATAATCACTGAGGAGGATCAGCTATGCTGGGGCCAACCCCATAGAGAAGGACTTACCTCAGTAGGGTTCTGTTGCCTACTAAGACTGCCTCTTGAGTGTGTCTCTTGTGGAGCTGGTTTTGTTGTGCTTTGACATGGTCTGAAGCTATTCTTGGGGCAAAGAGATCTCAAAGATGGCAGCCTAGGTAAACACAGCTCGCCTCCTTACACAATGACATCAAAATTACAACTAAACAGTAGAACAACCATTACTCAGAACTGACCCAAACTGAGCTGAATGGAGGTTCTGCAACCACAGAATTGGATGACACCACATCATCTACACTGGTAGGTGTGGCACAGACATGGAGATGCTAAGACACATTTTGGGCTGGTTCCACACCCATGTGTGGTGAATAAAAATCAGGAGGGATATCCTGGGAGGGATGGATCCCAGCCCTACACCAAGTCCCCCACCCAGGGTTCTTGTATCAGGATGATAAGTCCCCATGGCTTCTGGCTGTAAAAACTAGTGGACATTGAGTCAGTGGAAGAGACTGCTGGATTGCCAGGCATTCCTCTTACAGGGCCCACACATGAACTTACCCAGACTCACTCTAGCTGGCTCCAGCACTGGAGCAGCAACTTGAAAGACACCAGTGGCATGTGGGAAGGAACCAAAGTGTTGGGGACCAGGATGAGTTGGGAGACAGCTTTCTATAAGACAGAACTGCTAGCAGAAGCCATTGCCTCTCTTCTGAACCGCCCCCGCACAGAGTCACAGAGTGTGGCAGCCACCATATTTGAGACTCCACCAACCTGGCTCACAATGTTTGCCCCACCCTGGTGATTCCCCAAGACTCCTCCCCACCCAACTTACAGGCCCACCCATGTTCTTAACAGTGACTTTTCCATACTAATGACTTGTCTTGGCTCATGCTTCTGATCTTCCTAAACCCTCTCAGATAAGCAGAAGCTGGTGTCAGCAAGCTCTGGTAACTTGCTAAGTGGCCCCAGGCCTGTCATTAAGAGCAGCTGGCCTTGCTTCACAGCCTGGCCCTGCTAGGGCACTTCCAAGAACAGCACAAGAAATGTCCAGCTACACATCACTTTATAGCTTATATCAAGTGGCCCCAGACAGAACACAGGCTGACATCAGAGTACTCCTTAAAAAGCCCTGCTCTGTGGAGAGGGCCCCTGCACAGCAGATCTTCCATGGAGGTGGAGTTTGGTGGTCAGTGGTCACAGCCAGTCCTTGCAGCTGAGTAGCCTGGGTAAATCCCTTCCATTGACCTGCCAATAGCAATCAAAGTTCAACTACAAGAGGAGAGTGTACTGAGCCCACATGGATGGTGCACTTCGGATACCCACTTAGGTGATAGGGGAGGCCATGTCACTGGACCCTACAGGACCCCTACTACATTAGGCCATGCTACCAAGACAGGGAGTCAAAGCAGCTCTATCTATTACATAGAAAAAAACATAGGAAGGCAATCATAATGAAGGATAAAGAAACATGGCCCAAATGAAAGAACAGAATAAAACTCCAAAAAAGAACTCAACAAAATGGAGATAAACAATCTATCAAATGCAAAGTTCAAAACACTGTTTATAAGGATGCTTAAGAAACTTAGGACTTCAATGGCATAAAAAAGATTCAGTTAGAAATGAAGGATACACTAACTGAAATAAAGAACAATTTTCAGAAAATGAACAGTAGAGGGAAGGAAGCTGAGAATCAAGTAAATTATTTTGAACCTAAGAAAGAAAGAAAAAAAGAAAAACAATCAGAACAGCAAGTAGAAAATAAATTTAAAAAACAAGGATAGCATAAAGAGCCTCTTGGACAACGTCAAGTGTACCAATATTTGCATCATAGGGGTGCCAGAAGGAGAAGAGAAAGAGCAAGCAACTGGAAATCTATTTGAAAAAAATAGTGAAAGAAAACTTCCCTAATTTGGTGAAGAAAATAGACATGCAAGTCCAGGAAGCACAGAGATTCCCAAACAAGATGGTTGCAAAGAGGTCCACACCAAGACACATAATAATCAAAATGTCAAAGGTTAAAGATAAAGAGAGAATCTTAAAAGCAGCAAGTGAAAATCACTTAGTTACCTACATGGGAGTTCCCATAACTTTGTCAGCTGATTTCTCAAAAGAAACTTTACAAGCTGGAAGGGATTAGAAAGAAATAATCAAAGTGATGAGAAACAAGGAACTACCACCACGATTACTCTACCCAGCAAAGCTATCATTTAGAATTAAAGGGCAGATAAAGAGTTTCCCAGACAAGAAAAAGCTAAAGGAGTGCATCATCACCAAACCAGTATTATATGAAATGTTAAAGATACTTACAAAAAAGAAGATCAAAACTATGAACAATAAAATGGTGATAAATACATATCTATTAATAACCGAATCTAAAAAACAAACTAAGCAAACAAGCAGAACAGAGACAGAATTATGAATATGGAGAATGGTTTAATGGCTGCCAGATGAGAGTGGGGAATGAGGGAATAGGTGAAAAGGTGAAGGGATTAAGAAGCACAAATTGGTAGTTACAGAATAGTCATGAGTATGTAGAATACCATATAGGAAATGCAGAAGCCAAAGAACTTATAGGCATGACCCATGAACATGAACAAAGATGTGTGGATTGCCTGAGGGAGGGAGGTGTGCTGAGTGGAGGGGGGCAATGGGGGAAAAATTGGGACAATTGTAATACATAATCAATGAAATATAATTTTTAAAAAGTAGTTGACTCTTTTATTATTACTTATTATTGTGTTATTTCCCATATGATCAACTGTGATCTTACTATTGCCTAACTCTGTATCAGGTTAAATAAAATATATTATTAACATTTTTTGAAAAATCTGTCCACTTGGTGCGCTGACTCTAGGGCCTCCTGAAAGGTTTAAGCTAAGGTCTGCTGCCACCTGTGTTCTGCCTGGGGCCACCCAGCATGAGCTACAAAGCAATCTGCAGATGACTGCTGATTATACTGGGCTTGGAGTTGCCCAAGCGACACCAAGGTGTGAACCAAGGCTTGCTGCTGCTAGTGCTGAGCTCCTGAAGTCACTTAGTAAGAGATACAGGCTGTCCTGAGGCCAGATATTATATGTTTGAGAGATTTTAGTTAAGTCTGAATCATGAGTCAAGACAGGCCATTTGTATGAAAAATCCATTGGAAACAGCTTTGTTGGGTCCCAAAGTTGGTGGGTTGGGAGGTCTCAGAGAATCACTAGGGTAGAATGAACCATGTGAGCCAGGTTGATAGAGACTCAGTTATGGCACCAGTCTGCCAGCTTTGTATGGAAGAGCTCAGAAAAGGAACAATGGCCTCTGCCAGCACTTCTGTCTGGGAGAAAGCTGCCTCTCTAGCTCTCAGCCATGCCAGACAAATAAGTTCCTCCCCATATGTCTCTGGTGACTTTCAAGCTGCTCTTCTAATGATGGATCTCAGAGGGAGCAAGTTGGAGTAAGGCCTTGTGTGGACTCTTTAAGAGGAAATGCCTGGGACTCCAGAAGGCTCCATATCCCTCAGCCTCTATACTCACTGGTTTTTACAGCCAGAAGTTATGGAGACTTCTCTTCCTGCCATTGGAACCCTGCACTGGGAGGCCTGGCTGAGACCCCTCTCTCATCAAGGGGGGAACCTCCACAGGAGATATCCCTCCTGATTTTTGTCTGCCACATGTGATGTGGGGCCAGCCCATTCTGCATCTCTGCCACCACACCTCCATCCCTCCTACCCCCTACTACCCCCTCCTACCAGTCTCTATGTGGCTTCATTTTTTAAAATATAATCTATATTTTTAAATATTTTATTTATTTATTTTTAGACAGAGAAGAAGGGATGGAGAAAGAGAGGGAGAGAAACATCAATGTGTGGTTGCCTCTCACACACCCTGACTGGGAATCGAACCAGTGACCCATTGGTTCCCGGGCTGGCCCTCAATCCACAGAGCCACACCAGCCAGGACTCTATGTGGCTTCTTTAAGTTGCTAGTTGTAGGACTTCCATTCAGCTTGATTTTCAGGTGGTTCTGAATGATGTTTTTTTCTGTGGTTTAGTTGTATTTTTGTTGTCCTTAGACATCTCATATCATTACAAGAAAAAGGGTGAGTACAATATAATAAAATAGTTTGAGAGAGACCACATTCATCTAACTTTTACTACAATATATTGTTATAATCATTCTTTTTTATTAGTCGTTATTGTTAATTGCTTACTGTTCCTAATTTATAAATTAATATTTATCATAGTTATATATATATATATATGGGAAAAAACATTTTGTACAGTGTCTGGTACTATATCCACTGAGAGTCTTTGAACATACCCCTGTTGATAGGGGGAGCCTACTGCAGTTAGAAACTAGTTATAATCACTACCTCTGAGGAGCTGGACTTGACTGGAGGGAAACAAAGGGAAGATCGTGACTTAGTAACTTTTCTGCCTTTGAATTTGTACTTCCTGTTTATATCAGCTATTCTCTAAAATAATCACTGAAGTATTTACTGAAGAAATAACATGGTATCTTGGACTTGCTTTTAAATACTCCAGTGGTGATTGGGGGAATGAAGCAGAATCAGCCATGTACTGATAATTGTTGAAGGTAGATGATGGCTACGTGGGGTTCCTTGTACTGGTCTCTTTACTTTTGGATATGCTTGAAATGTTCTGTCAGGAAAATTTTAAATATAAACATTTTGATTTGTTGAAAAAGCACACACAAAATAAAACCATATATTGCAAAATTTTGCCTTATTTCTTCTTTTCCTTGAAAATATTGTTGCTATAATAGAAACAAAAAGAAATTTCTGTAAGATCAATTAGTTAAATTATTCCAAGAGAAATTAGAATGAGTGAGAAACCAGGAAGGAGACTGGAGTCAAATGTTGGTGCCTGCTATGGATGGCTGTTTGTGTCACCTGAGAGTGAATATGTTGAAATCCTAATGCTTCATATGATTGGTATGTTAGAAGGTGAGGCCTTTGTGAGGTAATTAGATTTAGATGAAGTCATGAGGGTGGGGCCCCTATGATGACACTAGTGTTCTTATAAGAAGAGGAAGAGACCACATTTTCTCCCTCCCCTCACCACCACCATGTGGTACTGCAAGAAGCCAGGAAAAAGGCATTCACCAGATACAGAACTTGCTAGTACCTTGATCTTGGACTTTCAGGCTCTGGAAATGTGAAAAATAAATGCTTATTTTTTAAGCCCCCCAGTCTGTTATTTTGTTATAGCAGCCAAAGCTGACTAAAACAAACAGAATTCTGATGAGACAAACATGTTTTCAGGCATTCATACAAAAAAGCAATTATTAATGCCTATTTGAGAACAGTGGGTTTGAACCTAATACTGATTTTCCTTTGAAAGACCATGTCCTTCACGATTTGACATACTTGAGAAAGTAGGAAATCTAGACTCTGGGCCTCCTTTTCCTCTTATTTCCCTCACTTACCCTTTCCAGATATTTCTAGATTTCCTTTGCTGCTCTCTAAATCAGTGATCCTCAACCATGGGAGCAAGATTCTGTTTTAGGAATGAGATCTATCAGATTCCTTTAGAAAACAAACATAAAAATGCAGAGCACGCTGTGATGGCATAAATCACAAATGGAGATAAGCCTCAGCCAGTGTGGACCACTCCCCATGGAGCATAATGTCCTGGGCTCATTGATTGCCTGTTTGTTATTTTTAAGTCCAACGTGACTAACACCAGTGGACTGTGGAGGCCAGAGAACTGTGTGCCCTGGTGAACTTTGTGCACCAGAGAATTGAGAAGAGGTGTGCTGTTTCCATCCAGCTGGTGGTCAAGGCTGAATTTGCCTGTCTACATTCAGGGTCACATACTACAATCCAATGGCTTCTTTAAATTTGGTAAACTTCTGTTGGCACTTTGGGAACATTTTACTTCCTCAAAAAGACTCCACATCCCCAGGAAGCACTATACATTTTTGTATACCAAATGAAAGACACACAGAATAGTGACTCTGATTATCATAGGTAGCCAAAGATGTCCAAGGCCAAATACCAAAATGTGGGGGAAGGCAACAAATTGCTATTATTCTATACCAGTCTCAAACTGTGGAAGCTTGAGAAACCATTGGTCTAGCATTCTTTCTTGTTGCTGTGGGTCAAGAAAAAGAAACTCCATTCAACAGCTGGAAAATTACTGAAAACATGGATAATGACAAATGGTCAAAAAACAATTCTTGGAAGTAAGAGTACAAAAGAGGTTTTGAGAAGCTCCCTTGTTTAATAGTATGATCCATTTCAGAATTCAAGTGGCTCTCATGTAGGTTTACATGATGAACAAAGAATCTGTGAAGCAACACATTAAAATCATGTTCAAAGCAAAATCACATTTAGATGATGGACACTGGAACATTGCTCTAAACACAGGCCAGTCCTTGGAATCTAATGAAAACCAAGGAATGCAGAACAGCATGGGTACTTAGAAAAAATGGGACCAATGGCAAGATGGTAACTTCAGGAAAGCAAATCTTCCTCTTTTAGATGCTTCCACCTCTAAGTACACTGTGCGCATTTTGCATTCTTAGCCCAGAGAATTTGGCTGTCCCTATGGAACCGTCATGGACCACTATTAGAACCAGAAGTCCCTCATGCCAGGGTGTGAAGGTATACTATCCAGTACATCCTTAAAATGGTATTCTGTGTCAGGTCTCATTTGTCTTAACTCTCCATGTAAGTAGAATATAAACATAGTCACATTTGGAGGCGTCTCATACTATTTATAACAACATTAAAAGTGGACGTATTTGCTAATCAATGCTTCAGGGGTTTTTTGTTGTGGTTTTATTAAATTGATGTTATTCACAAGAAAGTTTGTTTTACTACATTTGATTTTATTGAATTATCTGGTGCAAGCTCAATATTTACTTTCTAGGTTAATACTCCGTAAGTAATCTTTTTCATGTTTTATTTAAATGGTCCTATGTTAACAAAGAGTAATGATAAAAATATGCTATGCAGAGCACTTTTACCTAGCTAATGGTTTCAGCAGCAAGTTTGTGTCCCATTTTACATGCAAAGTTTCTTATTTTCAGCTACTATGTATAGTTTCCCCCTTAATCCACATCACCTATTTGTGAAAACTAGAAAACTAATCGTATTTCAATATTTTATTCTTATGGTGGAGATATTTTCACTTGCTGTTTTTGAAAAATTAAGATAAAATTGAACATTCTAAAAAGTGAATATAGAATACAGAGACGTCTTTGTATGTGATATTAGTTGATCTTGCATCACTTATAACCTCCTTGAACACTTTTAGCGAGGTTTCATTTGGGAACAGATTCTGACCACTGCTGAGCTTTATAGAATTTCACAAGTAAGACTAAACTGATGTGGGTGCTTTTCTTATATATTTGTTTTATTTTTATTTTTTAATTTTATTTTTCAATTACAGTTTACATTTAATATTATTTTTATTAGTTTCAAGTGTACTAATTATATTAGTGATAAAATATTGAGCTAATATTAGTGGTAAATGATATAACTTATTAACTGATCTCCCCAATAATTCAAGTACCTACCTGGCACAATACACAGTTATCACAATATTATTGACTGTATTTCCTGTGCTGCACTTTACATCCCTGTGACCATTTTGTAACTGTCAATTTGTACTTCTGAATCATTTCATGTTATTCAGTCAGATCATAAACCCCTTTCCCTCTCGCAACCATCAATATCTTCTATGTGTTTGTGAGTCTGTTTCTTCTTTGTTTATTTTCTTTTTTAGATTCCACATATATGTGAAAATCATCTGGTATTTGTCTTTCTCCGTATGACTTATTTCACTTAGCATATCCTTTGGTTTCATCCATGTACTTGCAAATGATAAGATTTCATTCATTTTTATGGTAAAGTAATATTCCATTGTATATACTCATATATTCTTATATATATGTGAACGCACACCTACACACATAACACAGAATTTTTTATTCGCTCATCTATTAATGGACATGTGAGTTGCTTCCATATCTTGGCTATTATAAGTAATGCTGCCATGAACATAGGGGTGTATATATTATTCCAAATTAGTGTTTTGGGTTTCTTCAAATATATTCCCAGAAGTGGAATTGCTGAGTCATAAGACAATTTCACTTTTACTTTTATGGAGAGCCTCCATCCTGTTTTCCATAGTGGCTGCACCAACCTGCATTCCACCAAGAGTGCCTGAGGGTTCCCTTTTCTCCACATTCTGGCCAACCAAAACTTATTGTTGATTTACTGATGATAACCAATCCAACAGATGTCAGATGATATCTTATTGTGGTTTTAATTTGTTTTTCTCTGATGATTAGTGACATTAAACATATTTTCATATGTCTATTGGCCATCTGTATGTCTTTTTTGGAGAAGTGTCTATTCATGTCCTCTCTCTATTTTTTAAATTAGATTGTTTGTTTTTGGGATGTTGAGTTGTATGAGTTCACCATAAAATGTAGATATTAACCTTTTATTACATGTATCATTGACAATCTTCTTCCATTCAGTAGATTGTCTTTTCATTTAGCTGATGGTTTCCTTTACTGTGCAAAAACTTTAGTTTCATGTAGTCCCATTAGTTTTCCCTTTTGTTTCCCTTGTCCAACAAGATATATCAGAAAATTGCTAAAAGAATGCCAAACTTTACTGCCATGGTTTTTCTAGTAGTTTTATGGTTTCAAGTCTTACATTTAAATCTTTAATCCAGTTTGTATTTATTCTTGTATATGGTGTAAGAAGGTGGTCTAGTTTTATATTTTTGCATGTATCTGTCCAATTTTGAATAGTTATCTTTACCCTATTGTGTCCTTGACATCTTTGTCATATATTACTTGACCACAAAAGTCTGAGTTTATTCCTGGGATCTGTATTCTATATTTATCTATGCATCTCTTTTTATTCCAGTACCATGCTATTTTGATTATTATAGCCTTGTAGTATAGTTTGAGATCAGGTAGTGTGATACCTCCAACTTTGTTGTTCTTTCTCTATTACTGTGGTTATTCAGGATCTTTTGTTGTTCCATAATTTTTTGTATTATTTGTTCCAGTTCTGTGAAGAAAAAACTATTGATATTTTAATAGGGATTGCATTGAATCTATAGACTGCTTAGGGTATTATGGACATTTTAACAATGTTAATTCTTCCTATATAAGCACAATATACAAGGTCAATCTGGAAAAAGTCCAGCCATTGTTAATATAACAAGAATGGTTTGTGTGACATCGATGTAACCCGGCAGCCAAAGAGAGTGGACTTGAATGTGCATGTGTGAACAATGACGAGTTCACTGTTCTAGTCAGTGGGGGCAGTTGATGCCATTGAGTGAGCGTGTGAACTGTGTGGCTGTCTCATTCAAAATGACTGAGAGAGTAGAGCAATTAATCTGCATCAAATTTTGCATTAAGCTTGAACATTCCTCCAGGGAAACTATTTGGATGATTCAGAAGGCTGCAACTATGGGCAGCTGGTGATTGGCAGCTTCATCATGACAATTTGCCCTCTCATGCATCACATCTCATGCAGAGTTTTTTTTTTTTTGTGAAATATCAAATCACTCTGGTGACTCAGCCATCCTACAGCCTAGATTTGGTACCCTGTGACTTCTGGCTTTTCCCAAAACTAAAATCACCTTTGAAAGGGAAGAGATTTCAGACCATCAGTGACATTCAGGAAAATATGACAGGGAAGCTGATGGTGATTGGAAGAACTGTGTGAGGTCCCAAGGTGCCTACTTTGAAGGGAAGTGAGGCATCATTGTCCCATGTACAATGTTTCTTGTATCTTCTTCAATAAATGTCTCTATTTTTCATATCACATGGATGGATACTTTCTGGATAGGCCTCATGTGCTTCCATTTATTTGTATCTTCTTCCATGTCTTATAATTTGCTGAGTACAGGTCTTTTACCTCTTTGGTTAAATTTATTCATAGCTATATTTTTGATGCAATTGTAAATGGGACTGTTTTCTTACTTTCCCATTCTGAGAGCACACTATTGGTGTATAAAAATTCAGCTCACTTCTGAATATTTATCATGTATCCTGCTACTTTATTGAATTTATTTATCATTTCTAGTACTCTTGGTGAAATTAAAGATTCTCTGTACAGTTTGGGTGGAATCTCTGTACAGTATCATGTTATCTGAAAATAATGACAGTTTTACTACCTCTCCAACTTGGGTGCCTTTTATTTCTTCTCTTGTCTAATTGCTTTGTCTAGAACTTCTAGTACTACATTGAGTAAGAGTGGTGAGAGTAGACATTCCTGTCTTGTTCCTGCTCATTAGGAAAACACTTTATCTTTTCCTTCTTAAGTATGATGCTAGCTATTGGTTTGTCATATATAGCCTTTAATAGATTGAGAAATCGTCCCTCTCTTAACACTTTATTGAAAGTTTTTACCATAAATGGGTATTGGATATTTTCTCAATTTTTTCTGCATCTATAGATATGATCACATGATTTTTATCCTTCATTTTATTTATATGGTGCATCACATTGATTGATTTATAGATATTGTATCAGCTTTGCCTCCAAGGAATAAATCCCACTTGATCATAATGTATGGTCTTTTGAAAGCATTGCTGAGTTTGGTTTGCTAATTATTTGTTGAGATTTTTTTCCATTTGTGTTTAGAGTGTATACTTCAAGGAATTTATCCATTTCTTCCAGATTGTCCAGTTTGATGGCATAGAAATTTTTGTAGAATTTTGTTATTTTCTTTGTATTCCTTCATGTCATTTGTCACTTCCCAGCTTTAATTTCTTTCTTTAAGTATATTTTATTGACTATGCTGTTACAGTTGTCCCATTTTTTTCCCTTTGTCCCCCTTCATTTAATACCCCCCTTTGCTACAGGAATTCCTCCACCCTTAGTTCATGTCCATGTGTTGTGCATGCAAGTTCTTTGGCTTCTCCCTTTCCTATACTATACTTAACATACCCTCGTCTATTTTATTACTATCAGTTATGCTTCTTGACCCCACACCATTGCTTCCTCTCTCCCTATCCCCTCTCCTAGCAGATAAGCCTCCATGTGATCTCCATTTCTGTGATTCTGTTCCTGTTCTGGTTGTTTGCTTAGTTTGTTTTTAGATTCACTTGTTGATAGTTGTGAGTTTGTTGTCATTTTAATGTTCATAGTTTTATCTTCTTTTTCTTAAATGAATCCACTTAGCATTTCATGTAATAATGGCTTGGTGATGATGAACTCCTTTAGCTTTACCTTGTTTGGGAAGCACTTTATTGGTCCTGCATTCTAAATGATTGCTTTGCTGGATAAAGCAATCTTGGTCCTTGCTTTTCATCACTTTGAATACTTCTTGTCAGTCCCTTCTTGCCTACAAAATTTCTTTTGAGAAATCAACTGACAGTCTTATGGGAACTCCTTGGTAGGTAACTCTCTTTTTTTTTCTTACTGCTTTTAAGATTCTCTCTTTATCTTTAACCTTCAGCATTTTAATTATGATGTGTCTTGGTGTGGTCCTCTTTGGGTCCAATTTGACTGGGATTCTCTGTGCTTCCTGGACTCGCATGTCTATTTCCTTCACCAAATTAAGGAAGTTTTCTTTTATTATTTTTTCAGATAGATTTCCAATTTCTTTCTCTTTCTCTTCTCTTTCTGGCACCCCTATGATGCAAATGTTGGACCTCTTGAAGTTGTCCCCGAGGCTGTTTATACATACTATCCTCATTTTTTTTGGATTCTTTTTTCTTCTTGTTGTGCTGATTGGTTGTTTTTTGTTTCCTTATGTTCCAAATCATTGATTTGATTCTCAGCTTCATCCACTCTCCTGTTGTTTCCCTGTAAAGTGTTCTTTATTTCAACTAGTGAATCCTTCATTTCTGACTGGATCTTTTTTTATGCAGCTGAGGTTCCTCATTAAGTTCCTTGAGCATCCTTATAAGTAGTGTTTTGAACTCTGCATCTGATAGATTGCTTATCTCCATTTCATTTAGCTTTTTTTCTGGCGTTTTGATCTGTCTTTTCATTTTGGCCATGTTTCTTTGTCTCCTCTTTTTGGCAGCCTCTTTGTGTTTGTTTCTATGTATTAGGTAGAGCTGCTTTGACTCCATGTCTTGGTAGTGTTCCCTAATGTAGTAGGTGTCCTGCAGGGTCCAATGGCACTGCCTCACCTATCACCCAAGGAGAGTATTCAAGGTGCAGCCTTCATGTGGGCTGAGTACCTCCTCCTCTTGTAGTTGAGCTTTCGTTGCTCTTAGCAGATCAATGGAAGAGATGTATCCAGGCCAGTCACCTGCAAGGGTTGGCTGTGACCACTTACCACCAACCTCCATCCTCCAAGGAGGGTCAGCTGTGCAGGGACAGCATGGCAGTGCTCCAAAGTGTTCTGTAGCTGTCCACTAAGTGCACTGGTTCTGAGGTTTCCTGGGTTGTGAAGGCCAAGGTTAGCCCCATCCTGCGTTTTGCTCATTGCAACCCTCCCTGAGCTACAAAGCAATCAGACAAGGGTGCTACTGTGCTGGGCTTGGAGATTCCCAGGGGTAGCCAAGCTGTGAAACTAATCTGGCTGCTGCTAGTGCCTAGCCAGGAGCTCACTGAGGCCAACTGTTGCTTGTTTGATAGGATTTAGGAACTTGTGAAACATGAGCCAAGACCAGTTATTCATATGGAAAAGCCACTTGAATGGGCACATAATTTAGGTGTAGCAGAGCCTTTGGGGATCTCAAAGGTGGAGCAAACAGTGTCAGCCATTTTGATGGAGTCTCAGACATGGCACCAGCTTACCAGCTCTGTGGGGAGAGGTTTAGCAAAGGGACAATGACCCCTGCTCGCCTTGATTACAGACACTTCCATTTCTTCCTGTATAACACTGGTGCCTTTCAAGCTGCCACCCTGGTGCTGGAGATTGGAGGGAGTGAGTTTGAGTAGGTGAGCCCAAACCAAGTTGAGTAGGTTTTTAAGAGGAACTGCTTGGGGCTCCACAAGTTTCTTTCACCAACTCAATCTCCACTGTTTTTTGTAGCCAGAATTTGTGGGGATTTATTTTCCTGGCACTGGAATACTGAGCTGGGGGACCTGCTGTGGGGCTGGGACTCCTTGCCCCTGAGATGTCCCTCCAGAGTTTTTATCCACCATTCGTGGGTGAGAGACCAGGCCATTCCATGTCTGTGCCCCTCCTACCAGTCTCGATGGATGTAGTTTAATTTTGTAGTTGTCAGACTTCCATTCAACTTGATTTCTCATGGTTCTGAGTGATGGTTGTTCTATATGTTAGTTGTAATTTTGATGTGGTTGTGCAAAGGGGCAAGCCATGTCTGCCTACACTGCCATCTTGACCAGAACTCCAGTTTTATTTCTGATTTTATGTATTTAGGTCTTCTCTCTTTTTTTCTTAATGAGCCTGATTAATGCTTCATCACTCTTGTTTATCTTTCCAAAAAGTCAGCTCTTGGTTTCATTGATCTTTTGTATTTATTTTTAGATTCTATTTCATTAATTTTCACTTTGATCTTTATTATTTCATTTCTACTCAGTTTAGGTTTTGTTGTTCTTTTTCTAGTTCCTTTAGGTGTAAGTTTAGGTTGTTTAGTTGATATTTATTTCTTGATGTGAGCCTGTAACATTGTAAGCTTCCTTTTTGGACCGTGCCCCATAGATTTTGGGTTGTTGTGTATTCATTTTCATTTGTCAAGATATATTTTGATTTATTCCTTGATCTCATTGTTAACTCATTGATAAGTTGTATGTTATTAAGCTTCCATGTGTTTGTGTGTTTTTTGTTTGTTTTTTTTTTCTTGCAATTGATTTTTAGTTATATACCATTGTGGTCAGAGAAGATGCTTGATACAGTTTCAGTCTTCTTATATTTATTGAGAATTGTTTTGTGGCTTAACATGTGGTCTATCCTGGAAAATGTTCCATGTGCCCTTTAAATGTTCTGTGGTGTTGGGGTGAAATGCTCTAAAAATATCAGTTAAATCCATCCAATCTAATGTGTCATAAGGCCACTGTTTTCATGTTGATTTTCTGTCTTGAAAGTCTATCCATTGATGTTAATGGGATATTAAAGTCCCCTCTTAAGACTGTATTACTGTTCATCTCTCCCTTTATGTCCATCAAGATTGTTAAAATATATTTAGGTGCTCCTGTGTTGAGTGCATAAATATTTGCAAGGGTAAATCCTCTTTTTGGATTAATTCTTTATCATTATGTAATGTCTCTCTTTGTCTCTTGTTATAGCTTTTGTTTTAAAGTCTATTTTGTCTGATATAAATATTGCTATTCCCATTTTTTTTGGCTACCATTTGTATGAAGTATCTTTTTTCATCCCATTACTTTCAGCCTGTGTGTGTCTTTCCAATGAAGTGGGTTTCTTGCTTTCCTTATATATTTACATATTTGAAGTGATTTGGAAGTAGGCTGCCACATAAACTTAACTATCTGGGCACAAATACCACCATGTTTGAGAAAGCCCTGTGCAGGCAGCATCTCCCTTACCTTGTTTTGCACTATTTTTCATGATGTCTTTACTTCAGAAATTATCCCTGGCCCTTAAAAAGTAGGCAAATAGAAAATTTATACATAAATCCACAACTCATTTAATCAACCAAGCCTCTATTTTTTAATTTTTGTTATTGCACAAATAAAACATGAATTCATGCTCATTTAAAAAAAATTCAACAATACAGAAATACATAGAGTGAGAGTGACAGCTCCACACACCCTCTTCCCATCTTATTCACCTCCCACGGATCCTTCAAGCTTCTCTCAGAGTATTTATAAATTAGACAGACAGATAATCCTTCACCCTAGGCCTGCCCCTACACTCCTAGAAAAACTGGTTCAGCCTTCTACTCTTTACCCACCCGAATCACAAAACCAAAAGTATTTTATTCTGAGCATTTCCTAGAGTGGAAAAGTAGATGCAATTTTGCAAAGTAAAGGGGTCCAGTAGATACCTCCAGAAGAAATGGGACACATCCTAAATATTTCTGTGCAGTGGAATGGTCAGTTTAGAAAATGTGCGTGGAGGTGGTTCACATGTGGGCTAGAAGAGGGGAACTTTTGAATAGGTGATGAGATTCTGAGGAGAGTCATTTTAAACAAAGGTGGGGACACCAATGGGTCACACCCACCCAGGGAACAGCCCCACTCTTAGGGCCAACATTTTTGAATTCAGGAGAAGTTGTAAGTTAGCAGAAACTTGAATTCTTCTATGCCTCAATTTCCTTCTATAGCTGGGTCCATCCTATAACATCTTGGGTGGCAGGTAGACTTTGAGAGACCCAAAATGACTCTAACTGGGTCCTCTGGCAGGCTTTGGAGACAGGCTGATGGCAATGCTGGGGGCACAGAGAGAACCACACTAAGCTGAGAACATTCCCAGGCAAGGTATGTTCAAAGGAAAGTTTAGGACCTCAGCTCTTCTTGAGGTTGGGAGGAATCTCTCTCTCTCTCACACACACACACACACACACACACACACACACACACATCATGAAAGAAGGCTCCCATACAAGGGTGTGTATGTGTGTGATTCCATTTTATTCCATTTATTGTTTAAAACCATGCATACACATACATTTTTTAAAAAACATGAATAAAATCATATTGAATTTATTTTCCTGTCACTTGCTTTTTTTCACTTATAATGCATTATTCTATTGTATATCAGTATATGTACAGCCATCTCATTATTTTGTACATATACTGCCTATCTTTTAAAATTAGAAGGTGGTTGTGCTCTTTTAGTTTTGTTGTTGATTTAAGATTAGGGGGCTGGCAATGAGAGAATGACTTGGAGAGGGCTGGAGAGAGACTGGCCACCCACCTGGGCTTGAGGTGACTTGTCCAGAAGAAGCCTTAATATTAACCAGAATGTGTCCTAAGGATGTTGTGGGCCACCACATATTACTTGGCCTCAGCCTTTCCATCTCTGGAAAGGAGGGGTGGAAAAAGTTGGAGAAAAATCCCCAAATTTGAACCTTATGAAAGTATCTCAATTTCATCTTAGATTTCCATAGCACAAGACTGTCATACCTTCAAAAACACTTTTAAAGTATATTTTATTGATTATGCTATTACAGTTTTCCCAATTTCCCCCCTGTATACTCCCTCTGCCCTGCTCCCCCAACCCTCCAGCATCCTCCCTTAGTTTATGTTCATGGGTTGTACGTATAAGTTCTTTGACTTTTCTATTTCCTATACTATTCTTAACCTCTCCCCATCTATTTTATGCCTACCAATTATGCTTCTTATTCCCCGTACCTTGCCCCCGATATTCTCCTCTGCCCCCTCTCCACTGAAATCCCTCCATGTGATGTCCATTTCTATGATTTTATTCCTGTTCTAGTTGTTTGCTTAGTATTTTGTTGTTGTTGTTGTTGTTGGGGTCTTTTTAGGTTCAGTTGTTCATAGTTGTGAGTTTCTTATTTTACTGTTCATATTTTTGATCTTTAATTTCTTAGATAAGTCCCTTTAACATTTCATAGAATAAGGGCTTGGTGATGATGCACTCCTTTAACTTGACCTTATCTGGGAAACACATTATCTGCCCTCCCATTCTAAATGATAGCTTTGCTGGATAGAGTAATCTTGGATGTAGGTCCTTGCCTTTCATGACTTGGAATACTTTCCAGCCCCTTCTTGCGTGTAAGGTCTCTTTTGAGAAATCAGCTGACAGTCAGATGGGAACTCCTTCGTAGGCAACTGTCTCCTTATCTCTTGCTGCTTTTAAGATTCTCTTTTCACCTTTAATCTTGAGTAACTTAATGATGGTGTGCCTTGGTGTGTTCCTCTTTGGGTTGAACTTCTTTGGGACTCTCTGGGCTTCCTGGACTTCCTGGAAGTCTATTTCCTTTGCCAGATTGGGGAAGCTTTCCTTCCTTGTTTGTTCAGATAAGTTTTCAATTTCTTGTTTTTGTTCTTCTCCTTCTGGTACCCCTATAATTTGGATATTGGAATGTTTCAAGTTATTCCAGAAGTTCCTAAGGCTCTCTTCATTTTTTTTAATTCTTATTTCTTCATTCTGATCCAGTTGGATGTTTATTTCTCCCTTTTGTTCCAAATCATTGCTTTGAGTCCCAGTTTCCTTCCCTTCACTGTTGGGTCCCTCAATATTTTGCTTCATTTCATTTTGGGTAGTCTTCATTTGTTCTTTCATTTTTTGACCAAGCTCAATCAGTTCTGTGAGCATCTTGATTACCAATGTTTTGAATTCCATATCAGATAGGTTAGCTATCTCCTCATCGCTTGTCTCTTTCTCTAGAGTTTTGTTCTGTTCATTAATTTGGACCATATTTCTTTGTCTCAGTGTACCTTTTAAGTTGTAAGGGGGCAGGGCCTTAGGTATTCAACAGAGCAGGGCAACCCTCCTTGCTGAGCTGTGGTGCTGCCTGTGGGGAGGTGGGGTGGTGAGAGAGGGGACAATGCAGCTCATTTGCTCAGCTGTAGCCCCACTTTTCAACAAACTCTCCTGGGAGACTGGGAGTTTCTCCTACCATGGGAACCCCTGCTGTAGTCCACAGTCAGCTCTGAGTCTCATTTTCCTGTTCAGCCAGCCCCACCCACACAGTCTGCCCCCTTGCTGCGGGTTCTTTCTGTCCCTCTATCTGCCTGTCTCCCTCCACAGAGGGATGGTTTGGTTGATTGTTTCTTTAATTCCTTGGGTGTCAGAGTTTCATGCCATTTGATTTTCTGGCACTTCTGGTTGTTCATTGTTCTTAGATTGGTTGTTATCCTCCTTTTGGTTGTGCGAGGAAGCGAAGGGTTTCTACCTATACCTCCATATTGGCTGGAACTCCAAAACTACTTTAATGATATTGAATGGCTTTCCTTTTATTTATTTTCCTCCTTTTTGAGAGAATCAAAAACAAACTTCAAATCTTTAGAATGTCAACTTCATCTGGTTTCAATATGTATTGAAACCTTTTATATGTATTGAAGCTTTTATATGTATTACCAAGAAAGAAATTCCCATAAACAAATGTATAAATGAATGTTATGAAAGGGAAAAAATTTAAAAATATTGCTTCAAATGTCAGTAGTCAGCATATTCTTGAAATATGATTATAGTCTTTGAAAGTCATGTTCCTTAAAATTAATTACCCCAGAATCATAGTTGAACTTTTATTTCATAGAATGTTCAAACATCCCAAATTTAACATTAACTCGTAATTTGTTTTCCATAAGAATGGCACTGAATCTTCTTAGTAGTTAGCTTGCATAAGTTAATTAAATGGGACAACACCGTCACCACTGGGGCAGGACTCAGGGCAGGACTCAGGGCAGGGAGCCAAGCACATGTGCCTGTTGTTGGGCCTGCCTCCCAGCTTGGAGCTTCTCCAGGGCAGTTCTGTTTTCCCGGCCCCAGAATTTACTTGTTTTAACAATTGCTGAGGTGACAGAGGACACCTATGAACCTTAGATTGAAAGTGGAGTTTGGAATCATCCTTGTTAGTGCAGAGGGGATACCTCTTGGCAAAAATGACAGTTTTTAAATTGTAAAACTGTATTGCCAAATTCTCATCACCAATGCAGGTGTAAGAGAGCACTTGTGTCAATGGCCCATCCCAGAGTCTGAGGGAGAAAATGGTGGGGGGAAGTAAGAGGCCTTGAAATTCTAGAGCAGCATTTCCCACTGCTGTTGAGGGAGCCCCTGATGAGTCCTGGGTGATCTCAAAGCAGTGACTTCATAAATCAGAAGGGTAAAGGGGTTCACTTTGTTAGAAGGTAGAATGGTCACTGTTTTTGTTTCAATTTAAAAAATAGTACATTAATTACTTTTTTAAAAGTTTAGCTTTAAAACAAAATTTGAGACACATAAAATGCATGCCTTTCCAAGGAGCAGATCAGATGAGACAGCTCACATATCAGTTACTTGAGGAGGTCATTATTCAATAGACACAGTTGACTCATTGGATGGGGTGGACCATTATGTAATTTTCATTCTTTTATTCTTAGTTCTGTATCATTTAATTTAGTCTATATAAAGTGTGGAACCAGGGTGAAAAGGAAACCCACTGAATGGAAGAAAATATTTGTAAATCACATATCTAATAAGGGATTAATATCCAGAATATATAAAAGAACTTCTAAAACTCAATAACAAACAACCAGATTAAAGTGAGCAAAGGTCTTAAATAGACATTTCTCCAAAGAAGGTAGTCAAATATTTTCCACTAGATCTGTAACATGTCTTTATCTGACACAAGTTTTACCTTGCACATAAAACTTTCTGGTTCTTTAAAAATCAATGTAAAAAGAGAAAATATAGTAAAAATAATCCAACTTGGCTTTTTACTTGTGGAGAAAAAAGTCTTCTATTCACAATGTATTATTTCTGAACAAATAATACCAAATATCAGTTTGAAACCTTCTCTGTCTCTTCATTTAGAAGCTAAAGAGAAAAATTATAAAACTAAACCAACTGTTCATTTTCTAACCCAAAACTGCAAGCCCTTAAGACAGCTGCTTTGGTCTATTTTTGATGCCATAGTGTAGAAACATTTCAATCTACATTTTTTTCTCACTTAAAATTTTATCAATATACTTGATGTAAATTACGTTAAAAAAAGTCATGAAGGAGAGGAGGATTTGTGGAGATAATCATTACATCTCTCTCAACCCAGGCCAGCTCTCATATGCACTTGTCTATCTTTTGTTCCTTTGGTACTTTTCTTCATAATTCTAAATAATGTCTTCATATCACTACTTCTAGGCCAGAAAGGTATTATCTAACAGCTCCTTGCTTCAAAAAATGACTTTAACCCACACTGTTGCCCTTCTCTTCACAGTTTTGGGTATTTTATTTTTAGTTATTCTTTTTAAAACCTTTGTACCTTGAAATAATACACTTAGACCTCAATTTCTCGCCCAATTATTAATAATTTCATACAATATTCCTTGCCTCTCCAGGATGTAACATTAGATTTCTCTAGCCTTCACCTCTCAACTTAGGTTTTTAAGTCTTCAGTGGATTGTGTGCAGATTAATTTTCTAAGTCAAAACCCATTAAACAATATGTATATTATTTTCTCTATGTAGGTATTATTAACTGCATAGATATTTTTTTTAATGCCAGGATTCTATTTCCCTCTGTACATGGTCAATGTCAGCACTCCAGTGTCACCTGAAAGAAATGTTCCTAGAACGGTCAGCAAAAAAAAATTTCTAATACTCTACCAATTGCTCAAAATCATGCTACCTTCTAGATTGCTTCCATGACTATCTTGCACAACTGTCTGCTTTTCCCAAAGTTTGTAAGTGCATTTCTTTTATCTTGTCAAAAAGAAAAAGAGACAAACCCTCTTCTTAATAAGCTGCTGGGTCAGTTTTAATCTTTCTGGTATCCCATATCTTCCTTTTCCTTGGCTTTCCACTCATCTCCCTAAAATATATCCACAAGAACTTTCTTAAAAGGAATATGCATGAGGTACATATAAAAATTTTTGTATATGTCCAAATATCTTCATTTTGCTTTCTCATTTAATTGATGACAGGTTGACTATAAACAGCATTTTAAAATTAAAAATCATTTTAAGCCCTGGCTGATGTAGCTCAGTAGATTGAGCGTAGACTGCAAACCAAAGGGTCACTGGTTTGATTTCCAGTCAGGGCACATGCCTGGGTTGCAGGCCAGGTCCCCAGAGGGGACCATGTGAAAAGCAACCACATATTGCTATTTTCTCTCTCTTTCTCCCTCCCTTCCCTTTTATTTAAAAATAAATAAATAAAATCTTTTTAAAAATCTAAAATCATGGAAATTTTTTAAAAAATAAATTAAAAATCATTTTAAAGTAAAAGTAGGGGTATTTTGTCACTTTCTGCTTAAAAAAATTTTGTTGATTTTGACCTTTTCCTTTTTGTTGCTTATTTTCTTTTTCTAAAAAATATTTTATTGTTGTTCAATTATAGTTGTCTGTATTTTCTCCCCACCCCTCCCCCCACTCCCTCGAAACCCACCTCCCTCCCTTCCTTCCACCCTCCCCCTTAGTTTAGTCCATGTGTCCTTTATAGTAGTTCCTGAAAACCCTTCTCCCCTCTGTCCCCTCCCCCCCACCCTCTGGCTATTGTTAGATTGTTCTTATTTTCAATGGCTCTGGTTATATTTCGTTTGCTTTTTTCTTTTGTTGATTATGTTCCAGTTAAAGGTGAGATCATATGGTATTTGTCCCTCACTGCCTGGTTTATTTCACTTAGCATAATGCTCTCCAGTTCCATCCATGCTGTCGCAAAGTGTATAAGCTCCTTCTTTCTCTGCTGCATAAAATTCCATTGTGTAAATGTACCATAGTTTTTTGATCCACTCATTTGCTGAAGGGCCCTTAGGTTGCTTCTAGCACTTGGCTATTGTAAATTGTGTTGCTATGAACATTGGGTGCATAGGTTCTTTTGGATTGGTGTTTCAGGGCTCTTAGGGTAGGTATAATCCCAGCAGCAGAATTGCTGGATCAAAAGGCAGTTCCATTTTTAGTTTTCTGAAGAAATTCCATACTGTTTTCCACAGTGGCTGCACCAGTCTGCATTTCCACTAACAGTGCACTAGGATTCCCTTTTATCAGCATCCTCTCCAACACTTGTTTGTTGATTTGTTTATGTTAGCCATTCTGACCAGTGTGAAGTGGTATCTCATTGTGGTTTTAATTTGCATCTCTCTGATAGCTAGTGATAGTGAGCATCTTTTCATGTGTCTCTGGGCCCTTTGTATGTCCTCCTTGGAGAAGTGTCTGTTCAAGTCTTTCGCCCATTTTTTAATTGTTTTTTTTTGTCTTCTGGAGTGGAGTCATATGAGTTCTTTATATATTTTAGAGATCAAGCCCTTCTTCAAGGTGTGATTGGCAAATATGCTTTCCCATATAGTTGGCTCTCTTCATTTGAATGCTGTTTTCTTTAGCCATGCAGAAGCTTTTTAATTTGATGAGGTCCATTTGTTTATTCTTTCCTTTATGTCCTTTGCTTTAGGGGACATATTCATGAAGATGTTGCTGAGTGGAATGTCTGAGATTTTCCTGACAATGTTTTCCTTTAGGACTTTTATGGTGGTATGACTTATATTTAAGTATTTTATCCACCTTGAATTTACTGTTGTGTATGGTGTAAGTTGGTGATCAGGTTTCATTTTTTTTCCATGTAGCTGTCCAGTTCTCCCAACACCATTTGTAGAAGAAGCTATTTTTGCTCCATTTTATGCTTCTTCCCCCTTTGTCAAATATTAACTGACCATAGAGACTTGGGTTTATTTCTGAGCTCTCTGTTCTATTCCATTAGTCTATGTGCCTCTTTTCATGCCTGTACCAGGCTGTTTTGATTACTGTGGACTTGTAATACAGTTTGATATCAGGTATTGTGATCTCTCCTCCTTTGTTCTCCCTCAAAGTTGCTGCAGCTATTCAGGTTGTTTATTGTTCCATATAAATTTCTGAAATGTGAAATGCAGACTTTCAGCCAAGATGAAGGCATAGGTAGACACACTGTGCCTCCTCACACAACCAAAATAAGGACAACAATTTAGAAACAAAATAACAACCAGAACTGACAGAAAATTGAACTGTATGGAAGTCCGACAACCAAGGAATTAAAATGTACACATTCATCCAGACTGGTAGGCGGGGCAGAGTCTGACAGCCAGGCAGAGAGGGGTTCCAGCACAAAAAGTGGTGGCACCAGGCGCACAAGTCACCCGAGGTGTGCAAAATGGCAACAGTTGGACCCTGGGCGCACAGGTGGTGGCTGGCAGACCCTGGGCTCAGGGTAGCAATGGGCAGACCCAGCAAGGCGGCAATTGTGAAGCGCGGCACTGGGTGCAAGGCAGTTCCCTGACCATGCGGTCCCACATTCACACACAGATAAACCAGATGAAACTGGGGAGCGAGACAGACCAAGAGTCCCAGGGTCCCAGCACTGGGACATAAAGCCTGAAGTCACCAATTTAAAACACCTGTGGGGGTTGAGGCACAGGGAGAGACTCCCAACCTCACAAGAGAATTTGTTGCAGACAAATTCTAGAGGGTTCTAGAGGGAACCACAGGGTTTTAGAACATACACAAGCCCACCCACATGAGAATCAGCACCAGAAAGGCCCAGTGTGCTTGGGAGAAGCGGCAGAAAGAACTAAAAGCCAACAGAGAGCAGAGCAAGCACAATTTTCTCCTCTCGGACTTCACCCCCACATACAACCCCCACTTACAGTGTTGCCCCGCCCTGGTGAACACCTAAGGCTCCACCCCTCATATGTAACAAGGGCAACAACACACACACACACACACACACACACACACACACACACACACACAAAGGCCCAAACAGAAAAACAGATCAAAGCTTCACAGCAAATACAACTGAGTGATCAAGAGATAGCCAACCTATCAGATGCACAGTTCAAAGCACTGGTGATCAGGATGTTCACAGAATTGGTTGACTTTGGTCACAAATTAGATGAAAAAATGAAGGATATGCTAAGTGAAATGAAGAAAAATGCACAGGGACCCAATAGTGATGGGAAGAAAACTGGAACTCAAATCAATGGAGAGGACCAGAAGGAAGAAAGAAACAACAGAAAAGAATGAAGAAATAAGAATTGAAAAAAAAAATCAGAGGCTTAGGAACCTCCAGGACATCTTTAAATGTTCCAACATCTGAATTATAGGGGTACCAGAAGGGGAAGAGGAAGAGCAACAAGTGGAAAAGTTATTTGAACAAATAATAAATGAGAACTTCCCCAATCTGGCAAAGGAAATAGACTTCCAGGAAGTCCAGGAAGCTCAGAGAGTCCCAAAGAAGTTGGACCCAAGGAGGAACACACCAAGGCACATCATAATTACATTAGCCAAGATAAAAATGAAGGAGAGAATCCTAAAAGCAGCAAGAGATAAGGAGACAGTTGCCTACAAAGGAGTTCCCATCAGAGTGTCAGCTGATTTCTCAAAAGAGACCTTACAGGCAAGAAGGGGCTGGAAAGAAGTATTCCAAGTCATGAAAGGCAAGGACCAAGATTGCTCTATCCAGCAAAGCTTTCATTTAGAATGGAAGGGCAGAGAAAGTGCTTCTCAGATAAGGTCAAGTTAAAGGAGTGCATCATCACCAAGCCCTTATTCTGTGAAATGTTAGAGGGACTTATCTAAGAAAAAGAAGATAAAAAAAACATGTATAGTAAAATGACAGCAAACTCACAATTATTAACAGCCACACCTAAAAAAAAAAAACAAACTAAGCAAACAACTAGGAACAGGAACAGAATCACAGAATTGAATATCACATGGAACATTATCAACAAGGGAGTGGGAGGAGGAGGGAGGGGGAAAAGGTACAGAGAATAAGTAGCATAGATGGTAAGTAGAAAATAGGGGGAGGTCAAGAATAGTATGGGAAATGTAGAAGCTAAAGAACTTATGACACATGGACGTGAACTAAAGTGGGGGAGTGTGGGTGGGAGAGGGTGTGCAGGGTAGAAGGGAATGAAGGCAGGGAATGGGACAACTGTAATTGCATAATCAGTAAAATATAATTTTAAAAAATTTTCTGAAATGTTTGCTCTACATCTGTGAGAGATGTCATGGGTACTTTAATAGGGACTGCATTGAATCTATAAATTGCTTTGGGTAGTATGGGCATTTTGATGATGTTAATTCTTCCAATCCGCAAGCATGGTACATGCTTCCATTTGTTTGTGTCTTCCTTAATTTCTTTCTTCAGTGTTGTGTAGTTTTCTGAGTAGAGGTCTTTTACCTTCTTGGTTAGGTTTATTCCTAGGTACTTTATTTTTCTTGTTGCTATATCAAATGAGATTTTTTTCTTGATTTCTATTTCTGATGTTTCATTGTTGGTATACAAAAATGCTTTTAATTTCTGAGTATTGACTTTGTATCTGGCTGTTTAGCCAAATTCATTTATTAGGTCTAGTAGTTTTTTGGTGGCATCTATAGGATTTTCTATGTATACTATCATGTCATCTGAAAACAGTGACAGTTTTATTTCCTCCTTTCCAATTTAGATGCCTTTTATTTCTTCTTTTGTCTGATTGCTGTGGCAACAACTTCCAGTACTATGTTGAATAAGAGTGTTGAAAGTGGACATCCTCGTCTTGCTCCTGATCTTAGTGGGAAAGCTCCAGGTTTTTTGTCCATTGAGTATGATATTGGCTGTAGGTCTCTTATATATGGTATTTATTATTTTGAGGAATGCTCCCTCTATTCCCACTTTGCTGAGTGTTTTTATCATAAATGGGTGCTGTACCTTATCAAATGTTTTTTCCATATCTATTGATATGATCATGTGATTTTTGTCTTTCATTTTGTTTATGTGGTGTATTATGTTTATTGATTTGTGAATATTGTACCATCCTTGCATATCTGGGATGAAACCCACTTGGTCATGGTGTATGATCTTTTTAATATATTGTTGGATGTGGTTTGCCGGTATTTTGTTTAGGATTTTAGCATCTATATTCATCAGTGATATTGGCTTGAAGTTTTCCTTTTTATGTCTTTATCTGTTTTGGGGATTAGGATGATGTTGGCTTCATAAAAAGACTTTGGGAGTCTTTCATCTTTTTGAATTTTTTGAAATAATCTGTGGAGGATGGGGGTTAGCTCTCCCTTGAATGCTTTGTAAAATTCTCCTTTGAAACCACCTGGTCCAGGGCTTTTGTGTGTTGGAAGCTTTTTAATCACTGTTTCAATTTCATCAGGTGTTGTTGGTCTGTTCAGGCTTTCTGCTTCTTCTTTATTGAGTTTTGGAAGATTATATTTTTCTAGAAATTTGTCCATTTCACCTAGGTTTTCAAATTTCTTGGCATATAGTTCTTGGTAGTAATTTCTCACAATCCTTTGTATTTCTGTGGTATCAGTTGTAATCTTTCTTCTTTCATTTCTGATTTTGTTTATTTGGGTCCCCTCTCTTTTTTTCTTGATGACTCTGCTTAAAGGCTTGTTGATTTTATTTATATTTTCAAAGAACCAGCTCCTGGATTCATTGATCCTTAGAATTATGCTTTTAGTCTCTATGTCATTTAATTCCGCTCTGATCTTGGTTATTTCCTTCCTTCTGCTTGCTGTGGGCTGTCTTTGTTGTTGTTCCTCCAGTTCTTGTAGACATAGGGTTATGTTGTTTGTTTGAAATGTTTCTATCTTTTTTAGGTAGGCCTGTATCACTCTGAACTTCCCTCTCAAGACTGCCTTTGCTGTATCTCATAAGTTTTGGGTTGTTGTGAGTTCATTTTCATTTGTTTCCAGGAACTTTTTGTTTTCTTCCCTAATCTCATTCTTGACCCATTCATTGTTTAATTGCATGCTATTCAATCTCCATGATTTTGAGTGTTTTGGGTCTTTTTCCTTGAATTTAGTTTCTAGTTTCAGTCCCTTGTGGTCAGAAAAAAAATACTTGATATCATTTCAATTTTCTTGAATTTGTTGAGGTTTGTTTTTTGTCCTATCATGTGGTCTATCTTTGAAAATGTTCCATGTGTGTTTGAAAAGAATGTGTATTTAGCTTCTTTGGGATGAAAGGCTCTATGTATATAACTTAAGTCCATTTCATCTAGGGCATTATTCAATGCCAGAATATCTTTGTTGATATTTTGTTTGGAAGATCTGTTCATTTTTGACAGTGGGGTGTTAAAATCTCCTAGTATATTTGTGTTGCTGTCAATATCTTTCTTAAAGTCCTCTAAGATTTTCTTTATGTATTTGGGTGTTCCTATGTTGAGTGCATATATATTTACAATGTTTATATCTTCTTAGTGGATTCTTCCCTTGAGTATTATGAAGTGACCTTCTGGGTATCTTTTTATGGCCCTTTTTTGAAGTCTATTTTGTTTGATATGAGTATTGCTACCCTGGCTTTTTTATCCCCCTGTCCATTTGCTTGGAAAATTTCTTTCCAGCCCTTCACTTTTAGTCTGTGTAGATCTTTTGTCCTGAGGTGGGTCTCTTGTAGGCAGCATATGTGTGGGTCATGCTTTCTTATCCATTCAGCTATTCAATGTCTTTTGATTGGAGCATTTAATCCATTTATGTTTAAGGTTATTACTGATAGGTACTTATTCATTGCCATTTTCGTTCCTGTGTTCCTCTTTGTCTCTCTCTCTTTTCCTTCCTTTCCTTAAAGCAGGCCCTTCAGCATCTCTTGCAGAGCTGGTTTGGTGGAGGTGTATTCTTTTACACTTCTGTTGTCTGAGAAGCTTCTTATTTGGCCTTCTATCTTGATTGAGAGCCTTGCTGGGTAAAGTAGCCTTAGTTGCAGACCTCTGGTTCTCATTACTTGGAATATTTCTTGCCATTCTCTTCTGGCTTGAAGCATTTCCATTGAGAAGTCAGCTGTTACCCTTATTGGGGCTCCCTTGTATGTTATTTCCTGTTTCTCTCTTGCTGCTTTTAAGATTCTCTCTTTGTCTTGGTATTTTGCCATTTTAATTATGATATGTCTTGAAGTGGCTCTCTTTGGGTTCCCCTTGATTAGAACTCTCTGTGTTTCCTGGAATTTTGTGACTTTTTCTCTCATCAAATTAAGGAAGTTTTCCATCATTACTTTTTGAAATAGGTTTTCTATCCCTTGCTCTTCTTTTCCTCCTCGTATCTCTATTATACAGATATTATTGTGTTTCATATTGTCTTGCATTTCTTTTAATCCCTCTTCATCCTTTCTGAGCCTCTTTTCCTTTTCTTGCTCTTTCTGGGTGTTTTCTTCTACGTTGTCCTCTGGCTTGCTGATCCGATATTCTGCTTCATCAATGCTGTTTTTCATTCCTTCTACTGTGTTCTTCAGTTCAGAAATTGTATTCTTCATTTCCTCTTGGCCCTTGTTGATAGTTTCTGCTTCCTTTTTCATGTTGATATAGTTTGCAGTGAGTTCATTGTAGCTTCCCTGTAGTTTCTGGTAGCTCATTGTACGCTCATTGAGCTTCCTGACAATCATTGCTTTGAACTCAATATCTGACAGTTGAGTTGCCACTATTTCATTTAGCATTCTTTCTGAGGCTTCCTCCTTTCCTTTTATTTGGGGATCGTTTCTTTGTCTTCCCATTGTTTGTGAGACTCTTCTTGTTAGCCTCAGCTTCTTAAATTGATCTGTTCTGACTCCCTGGGTTTATGGTGTGAATTTCTGTGATAGAATACCAGTGAGTTTCAGTGGTGAAGTCTCATTGATTTCCCAAGCTCACTGGTCTCGGGCTGTCATTTAAGTTGGCTCTGTGTTTGTCTTTGGGTTTTGATTGTTGTTGGGTCTTTCTTTGGTGGTTCCTTCCCACCAGCTGGTTAAATGAGGGTTACTCTATCCACCACCTCTTGTATTTTGTTGTGCTGGTGAGGGAAGGTTGTGTTGAAGCTGGTTCTTCCATGTGTATAAGGTTTTAAGGATTCTCTCTTGCTCTTGTTAAGTTGTTTGTACTGGGTAGTGTCTTTACTGTTTAGTTGTATTTCCAGATAGGTTCTGGATTGAGGTTTGTGTGGTTACCACTCCCTCCTTCATCTTCTTCTGTTGTTACCTGTTGGTGGTTCCTTTGTTGTTGGGTTTCCTCTCTCAGTGGGTATCCTGGTGTTCACCTCTTCCACCTACTCTTTTTTGTGATCAGTTGGAGGGGGAAGGCAAAATAGTTTAAGACAGCAACAGAGTATTCTATGGTATTTACAGAAGCAGCCAGTAGAGAAGAGATAGGAGATCCTTTGGCTATGTATAGTGTTAACCGTGATCTTCCACCCAGCTAGCTGATTTTTTAGAAAGGATGGAAAGAAGATAAGACTCTTGTTGGGGAAGGAAGGATTGTGAGTTGGATCTATAAAGCAGTGAGGTTGTGGGAGGTCAGATTCTGAGGTAAGGTGAGAGTAAAGGATAGTAAATAGGTGTAGTGTTTGAGAGAATAGAGTTAACCACTACAGTAATAGAGTTCAGGAAACTGTGAAGTGGGCTAAGATCTGGGAGGAGTGTTGTAAAGAATTTACAATTGCATGGAACAGCAATTATTTACAATAATATTAGAGCAAGAATCATATGACAGAATCTATGAGATCTAGATAACAAGAACAGGGAGTATAGAACCTTGAGTAGTGTGCTAATGGGACACAGGTGAGGTGAAGGACAGTAAATTAGTAATACAGTATGGAAAGAGATATCAGGGGAAACCTGTCAAGTGATATAATATAACCAGCCTAGCAAAGCAGACTATACAGAAAGAAGAGGAATACAAAAATACTATTTTAAAAAGATGTAAGAATAATGGAAAAATAATAATAATACAAATATGCAATAACTTGCAGGTTCTCTGTAATAGCAGAGTGAAATTTGTCTCACCGTCGCAGCTGTTGTGATGCCCCTTCTTTGGGTTCAACTCTCGTCTTTTCACAGTTCCAGTTTTTTGTCTCACTTGTAGGTATTTTTTAAGAAAAGGCAGACGAAGGAAGGAAGAAGAGATAAAATTGGAGGAAAGAAAGGAGGAAGAAATAAAACAAGAAAGCAGGAAAGAGAGGAAAAAGAAACTGAAAGAGAATAAAAATAATGAAAATTTAAAAATTAAGAATAGTTAAACAAATAGAATAAAATGAAAAAGCCTCTTGGTTTCAAAGTGGCCAAACCGGGTTTTCTGGCCTTGCTGACTGCGACAGGCTGAGGGGTGATTGGTATGGCTTTTCTTCCTTCCTGATCTGCACTCAGTCAGCTTCTCGCACTATCTGGGGAGCTATTGTGGCACCTCTCCCCTGTGCCCTGGGTGTGGGAACCAGGCCTTTCCCCAGGGTTACCACTGTGGGCTGGGGTGCGGGGGTGCGAGCCCTCGGCCAGACTGCCTCACCCTTCCCAGTGCTATGGGGGATACGTAGGGTCCTCCGCATAAGCACAACCTTCCGTGCAACCTTGGGATCGCTGCCTGGCTGGATGGCAGGGAGGTTGGAGCGATTGCTGTAAGGGAATTCCCCAAACAGTGTCTGTCTTTTCACTCCTTCTTCTTGAGAAATTCCTCCTACTCAAGCCTGCTGCTCCATATAGTGGCCTGGCTTCTCCCACAGCCCAACTCTCCAGCCAGACCAGTGGCCATAGGGGTCAGGACCCATTGCGCAACCCAACCCCGCTAGTGTCCACACATTTCGAGGGTGTTCACAGCCCCTGTGTGTTTGCTAGCAACTGGGTTCCTCCTTGTTTGGATGGGGAGGGAGCAGTTGCCCTGGCTTTCTCCCAAGGACTCTGTGGCAAACCCGGCAGAGGGCGCTGGTTCTGGGGCTGCAGCCCCCTCCCAGACCCCGCACTGGTCCCTGGGACCCTACTGTGTTGCAGCACTCCTCTCACCGTATGGTTTTTTGGTTCCACCACAATTCTTGGTCCCTTATTTTCATATATGTTGAGGTATGTTGGTTGCTTGCTCTTTTACTCTGTAGATGGGCCAGGATTTTCTCCCACGTGTAGGGAGAAGTGAAATCTGCTCCCTCCTACCCCGACACCATCTTCCTTCCTCTGTCTGAAAGGCCCTTTTTCTTAACAGCCTGTGAGATGGCTCAATTGCCTGATGACATTCAGTTGAGTTATACCAGAGTGCTCAGAGTTTGTTTCATTTTTTTATCTTGATGACAGATTTGGTATCTTTAAAATGTCATGGAACAAACAGAACTATAAGTTATGCTTCATACTTGTTGGGCTTGTTTTATGTTCTTTTGACAGTTCCAATAGGTTCCTGCTATTAAAAAGTTGGTTTTGGACTGAGAAAGAGAGAACAATTGCCAGAGTTCACCGGGCACCTACTGGAAGGGCAATAAATACCCAAGGGCTGGAGGTGGAGAGGCCCCAAGGAAAGCAGACTTAGAAAGAATTTCATGCAAATTTGTGGTGGGTTTCTGTGGCTGATGATATTTTTTTAGTAGGATGGCAGCAAATCGGACTTTCTTTGTGATGACAGCTATTCAGAAGTGTGGGTATCTTGCAGGAAATTCTCTAAAGTGTTAGTGACATATAGGAGAATCCTCATAATGCATTGTCAAGTTGAAAAGTAAATAGCATTTCAGTCTGATCCAGTTTCTTAAGAAAAAGTACATAGATTTGTTTAGAGAAAACAAGACTAGCAGAACATTGTATTACTTAGGATGTGGGGCTATATAAAACAGACTAAAATTTCTCCAGAGAAAAATAGAGATTCATTGCAAGGAAACACCTGCACAAGGATACAGGAACCATCAGGATTGATGATTATCCTGGTGTTCTGGAATCAAGTCAGGTCTAGAGGCCCCTGCAAGTACGAGGAGCCTGTCCTCCCGAGGGTTCCCTTTGCCATTGTAATGGACCAGCTTCCTCACATTGCCCTCTCTGTCTTTCTTTCTCAGAGCTGCTACTTGGATTTTTTGTCCCTTCACTGTTTCAGCTTGCACAGGACCCATCAGGGCTGCGCGGGTCCTCCTAATGTGACTCTTTCAGTGAAGTCTCTGCTGCTAGCCACCAGTCAACAGCTTCTGGTTCTAATACCCAGGAGAGAATATCCATGGCCCATCTTGTGTGCCTCCAGCCTCATTATTAGCCCAGCCAATGAAAATTAGCCTGCTTTGGCATCCCTGTGCTCCCTGATCCAATTAGCAAGGTGAACATAGGTTACTGTGACTTATCCCCTTAATGCTGTGGCCAGTGGGGCAGTTTAAGGTGTAATCAACATGAGTAACAACATGTGAACCTAACTAAAATGGAAATGATAAAGGATGTGGTTCTACACTGGTGACATGGCACTGCCCTGGAATGCAGTCATCAGTGACAAGCTGCAGGTGGTGGATGCTCCTGCCCACATCTGGCAGAACCTGCAGTGATGCTGCTTCTGGCTGCTATCTCTCTGCTTCAAGTTTGGGCTTCAAAAAATGCAGCAAAGAACCCCAGCTCTGACCTGCCAGGCCTGTCTGCTCAGTACTCTTGCTTCCCAACAGACAAATCTTAATTTAAAAATGATTCAATTATGGGTTGTTGCTTTTCCCATCCATTTTATGAACCTATTATTATCAGGAAAATCAAGCATTAAATGAAAAATAAGTTTCTCTTTTCCTCTACTCTCAGTGAATGTTTATTTTTTCTTTTTGTCTTGATACCAAAGAGGGAAAAAGAGTGGCAAAGTCTTTTGATGAGAAGACATGGATGTTTGGTGACTGGAGGGCAGAGTGCCTGAGTGAGCACCCCTCATGTCACTCACCAGCACCTCTTGGTAGCAACAGGGGAAAGTAGCTGCTGTTTAATTCTGTCTCCAGAATTACTGAACATCTGCATCTGTCAAATTTCATTCAAAATTCCTAGTCAGTAAGAGACTGTGTTCTTTCAAGAGGAGAGATCCTTTTCTGAAGTGTGAGCAGCCTGGCATTCTGCTGCCATCCTAAGAATTACTTGAGAGTCTGTGCTCTGGGGCTCTTCTAAAACAAACTCTTTGTTCCAAGTTCTGGTCTTGTGTAAAAAGGTCCCTCAGAGGAAATCTGGTGTGTCTATTCAGAACAACTTACAAAAGGGGAGAGTTGTAAATACTCTGAAAGACAAGGTTTGCTTTAATAAATTAACAATTACCTTAAAATGATTACACACTCATGTCCCTCCTCCTTACCCAGGGAGTGCTGGGTCCTGCCAAATGGACTGAGTTCTTTATAAAATTGCCAACAGCAAGGAAATTCCATGTCAAGAATGTAAAGGACATCCCACTTTGGGGGCAGGAGGAACAGGGGAGGTAGCACACTGTGGAAGGCCAGAGTTTCAAAGATTACAAATGCAACCAACAGGTGAAACTATTGATTAATGTGTTTTATGTGATCCCAAATGCATTCTTGTTAAAGGTCATTCGTGTGGAATTTTAAAATGAAGGTTTGGAGTTTCTTACTGGTGTTTTCATAGGTTCTGATTAGTTTAAGGAAGTGGACCACAGCTGTTTCAATAAATGTATAAACTGAATTTATACTCTTGAGCTCTGTAATGACAAAGTAAATCCCACAGTAGTACAAGGTGCAAACCACAGGACTATCCATCCTAAAATCTTATCACTCAAATCTTAGATCCTATGTGGAAACTATTTATTAGAATTTGATAAGTGAATATATGTAACTGTCCATCAAAGACATGACTAGATTCACAGTGTAGGATCAGTTATGATCAAACACCCAGTGAGCATTTTGTCCCCATTATATGTTAACATTTTTATTAGAGACTGTGGGTATATAGTAACATTTATGGAGTGCTGCAAAATTGATTTCTTAAAAAAATTTCTGTTCATGTCTTTTTAAAATTTAAATTTTAGTTACTTATTTATTGAAAAGTAATACATCCTCACAGCTCACAATTCAAAATTATAAAAGGATAAAAAGTCTCTGAGGCAGTCAGTATTTTCATTTTCTTGTGAATCTTTCCATATATTTTGTTTGCATACAAGAAAATATGTACACGATTTTTCCTCTGTCTTAAAAATTGTAGATTATTATACATAGCTTTATACCTTGCTTTTTTCTGTTAATAACATACCTTAGAGGACTTCTGGTCAAAATGGAAGGGTAAGTAGACATGCTTCGCTTCCTTGCACAACCACAAGAAGGAAGTACAACTAAATCTCAAAACAACACCCAGAATTGTCAGAAAATCAAACTGTATGGAAATCCAATAACCAAGGATTTAAAGAAGGAATATTCATCCAGATGGGTAGGAAAGGCAGAGACAGGGAGATAGGGTGGAGAGGTGAGGAGACATGGTGTGGCATTGAACAGCAGTGTGGGCACAGGTAGCTCCACATTCATGTGCAGGAGATAAAAATTGGGAGGGACACCTTGGGAATGAGTGATCCCAGCCCTAGTCCAGACTGCCCAGCCCAGGATTCCAGCATCAGGATGATAACCCTCCATAACTTCTGCCTGTAAAAACCAGTGGATGTTGGGGCAGCAGAAGAAACTGTTGGGTTTTCAGGAAACTTTGCTTAAAGGACTATATGGTCATAAAAAATAGCAAACTCACCCACTCTGGGATTCGACACCAGAGCAACAGCTGGAAAGGTGCCAGTGGCATATGGAAAGTAGGCAAAGTAAATGGAAATGGGACTGGTGTCAGGCAACCCCCTAGAAGCCAGACAGCAGCACAATCCCCTCTTCCAGCCCTACCCCCTACACAGAGCCACAAAGTGGTGAAGTGGGCTGCACCATCCTGACGATTACCTGAAGCTCTACCCCACATAATTTACAGGTGCCTTTTACAGGGAGTCAAAGCAGCTCTATGTAATACACAGAACAAACACAGGGAGGCTGCCAAATTGAGGAGACAAAGAAATATGGCCCAAATGAAAGAACAGATCAAAACTCCAGAAAAAGAACTAAATGAAATGGAGATAGCCAACCTATCAGATGCAGAGTTCAAAACACTGATGATCAGGATGCTCAAAGAACTTACGGAGTATGGCAACAGCATAAAGAAAGAAGTGAAGATTACACTAAGTGAAGTAAAAATCTATAGAGAACCAACAGTGAAGGGAAGGAAGCTGGGATTCAAATCAACAATTTGGGAAATAAGGAAGAAATAAGAATTCAATCAGAACAGAAAGAAGAAACAAGAATAAAAAATAAAAAAACCATGGATAGTATAAGAAGACTGTGGGACATCTTCAAATGTGTCAACATCTGAATCATAGGGATGCCAGAAGGAGAAGAGAAAGAGCAAGAAATCAAAAACTTATTTGAAAAAGTAATGAAAGAAAACTTCTCTAATTTAGTGAAGGAAATAGACATACAAGTCCAGGAAGCACAGAGTCCCAAGCAAGTTGGATACAAAGAGGACCACACCAAGACACATCATAATTAAAATGCCAAAGGTAAAAGGTAAGGACAGAATCCTAAAAGCAGCAAGAGAAAAGAAGAAAGTTACCTACAAAAAGAGTTCCTATAAGACTATCAACTGGTTTCTCAAAAGAAACTTTGCAGGCAAGAGGCAACTGGCAAGAAGTATTCATAGTGATGAAAAGTAAGGACCTATAACCTAGATTACTCTATCCAGCAAAGCTATCATTTAGAATGGAAGGTCAAATAAAGTGCTTCCCAAACAAGGTAAAGCTAAAGGAGTTCATTATCACTAAGCCTTTATTATATAAAATGTTAAAGGGACTTATTTAAGAAAAAGAAGATCAAAAGTATGAACATTAAAAAGGCAACAAATTCACAACTATCAACAACTGAATCTAAAAAAAAAAAAAAAAAAAACAACTAAGCAAACAACCAGAACAGGAAGAGAATCATAGGTATGGAGATAATTTGGAGGGTTTTCAGCCTGGATGGGGAACAGAGGGAATGGGGGAAAAGATGCAGGGATTAAAAAGCATAGTTGGTGGGTACAAAATAGACAGGGAGATGTTGAGAATAATACAGGAAATGGAGAAGCCAAAGAACTTATATGCATGACCCATGGACATGAACTAAGGGGAGGCATTGCTGGAGCTAAGGGGGGTATTGGGTAGAGGGGGACAAAGGGGAAAAAATTAGCACAACTGTGATAGCGTAATCAAAAATATATACTTAAAAATAAAAAATAAAAAACGTAAAAGGTATCTTAGAGATTATCCATTATTTTTTATAGTATTGCATTACAAGAATGTCCCATAATTTATCAGCTACCACTGTTGGACATGTAGGTCCAATATTTTGCATTATAAACAATGCTGAGTGGATACCCTTGTACCACATGTATAAATTCTATCTGTAGGATAAACTGCTAGACATGAAATAGCTGACAATGCCTATGTGCCAAATGGACCCCTCCCCTCTAAAGATGTTGTGAAAAACTGCATTCCCATAAATGATGTATGACTGGTTTTCCATGATCTCTTCAATATTAAGTGTTGTATGGCTTTTTAAACACTGTACTAAAACAATATAAATGGAACTACTATCATAAAAATAACTTCATAAAAATGAAGTAGGAGCTGCTATCCTAGAGGAACTACATTGCATACCTTTGGAATGTTAAAAGTGGGCAAAGTAATCTTTGCCCAAACAAAGTGGCCCTAACACAATGCTGTTTTCCACACAACTCTATGAAAAGATAACAAGAAAGTGGATACTATGAGTAATGGACTGAAAATGAAAAATATTCTTTAGTTAACAGTTAACATCACTGTTAGCTTATTTGCACCTATAGATATGTCTTCCTTGTATTGTTGTAATTTTTCCCTTTCATTAATTTGTTCCTCTTCATTGATGTAATTGTTCTTCTTTCCTTTTTCATATATATGTCTTGCCTTGCCTCCTAATTGGAACACTATTTGGATTTCTGCCTCAATCAGTGCTTCACAAAGAACAATAAATGCTTGTTGTCTCTTCAATTATTTTCAGATTAACACTGTGAATTTTACAGATGAAAAATGCTGACCATTGCCAATTTGATAGATGAATATGCTACTTCCATGTTTTTATTTTGTGTTCATATCCTAATTTTCATTTCTTAAACTTTGAGAGAGGTTGAGAATCTTTATAGTCATTGGCATTTCCTGTTTCTTTGAATAGTCTGTTTATATACTTTCAACTATTTTTTTAATCAAGCTGTTATCCTTTTTATTACTGACTTCTCAAAAAAATCTTCCCATTTTATGTCTTTTCATTGTTTATGATGTCTTTTAAAAAATTTCCAAATTCAAATTTTGGCTTTGTAGTAAAATATATCACTCTTCACTGGCTTTAAAAGTTTTTAATTCTAAATTAGAAAGACCTCCCTTACTCTAAGATTTAAACATTAACTCTATTGGATGAAATTTTGTAAATTTTTTTTGTATTTAAATCTTTGATTGATATGGAATTGCTTTGTTATAAGATGTGAGGCATTATTCATTTTATTCTTTTTTAGATGGCTAGTACTATGGATTAAATGTTTGTGTTCTCCCCGAAGTTCATATGTTGAAGCTTTAATCCTCAATGTGCTAGTCTTTGGAGATGGAGCCTTTGGGAGGTAATTGGGTAATTGGGTTTATATGAGGTCATGTTAGTAGAGCCCCAATGATGAGACAGATGTCCTTATAAAAGAAAGAGACAGAGCCCTGGCCAAGTGACTCAGTTGGTTGGGGCATCATCCTGTACATCAAAAGGACTATGTGTTCAATTCCTGGTCAGGGAACATACCTATATTGTGTTCCCCAACTGGGGATCAAACCCACAGGAGGTAACTGATGGTACCTCCAGCAGGAGGTAACTGATGGACATTCCTCTCTCTCTCCTCCTCTGCCCCCCTAAAATCAATAAATATATCCTTGGGTGAGGATTTAAAAAAAAAGACAGAAAACCTCTTTCTCTGTGTGTACACACCAAGCAAAGACCATGTGAGCACTTAATCGGGAAGAGGGCCCTCACCAAAAACTTGGCCATACTGACATCCTGACCTCAGACTTTCCAACCTCCAGAACTGTGAGAAAATAAATGTTTGCTGTTTGTGCCATCCAATCTATGGCATTTGTAATGGCAGCCCAAACTGACTAAGGCAGTTAGTTATCCAATTGTTCCCATATTTAACAATTCCCTACTGGCATGTAAGACCACATTATACTTCACATTTTATGCATTTGGAACTATTTTCAGAACTATGCCATAGATATGTCTGTTAATATACCAGTACTACCCTGCTTTAATTACAGTATCACTTATGTTTTAAAATCCAAAACCTGATTTTAAATGTACTTTCTAAGAAATTTAGTATTGGAACAAGCAACAGAAATAGATTCTAAAGAAAGATCAAGCATTTAACTGGAAGGTTGCTGGGGTAACTCCCTGAATCAAAGGTATTAAATTGGGAAGGGCAGTATGTATGTCAACTCTAGAGCATATTACTGGTAGAACTTCTCTTCAAAGAGGTGCCTGGGTTTCTGGATGTCTATCTTCAACTTTCAAATTCTTGAGCTAGAGATAGGCTGTCCTCCCTGAGGTCAGGGGTCTTGATGGCAGCTGTGACTGGATGCCTGCTAATTACGACACAGAAGAGGCCACTGAGTGGCCATAGTGAGAAGGAAGTTACCCCAGGTAATGTCTACCAGAAATTTGAATTCTTGACACTATTCTTCTTTGAATCCTCAGCCTTACTAACATATACATTTTTATATTGAAAAGTAAGTGTTCAAAGCTCTCTCCCCAGTAATTTGCAGACTGGAAAAAAATTCCTGATGAAAACCAGTGAGAAATGCTGAAAAAACATAACCAATCTTTTAAAAAATATAAAGCTAAGTTTATGAAAATTAAGGCAGTTCTCCATATCAAAAAATAAAAACGTGGTGCTGAAGCTAAAAGCCAGATTGGCACAGTTGTTACTCCTGTCCTGGGGGTGTTGGCTAATCTCAGTAACCAAGAGACTAGAACCTTATTGGGCAAGAAGATAGTGGATGAAGTATAGGCCCGCACAACACAGGGATTACAGCACAGAGGCCCTCTCCATTGCCCAGGAAGCCGAGACCCGTTCAAGAGTTTCTAAAAAATATGGGCTGGAAAACAACCTCCTTCTGACAATGGGAGAACAAAAGACAAAAGAACAACTCTACATTGTTCTGGGCTCTGGATGGAGCATATGTCTCCCCGGGAATACTTGATCATGAGCAAACCTTCATGCTGCTCTGTAATTCAAATGTCTTCTACTGATGTGTATACTTAACTCCTGTAAACCAAGAAATTCACATCAAAGTTTTCTGGGTTAGTAATCTCCAGGAGTAGCTGCAGATGCAAATAAAAATCTTTCCGGAAAGTATATATTCACAATCCAGGCCTCTTAGGAATGGCACAAAGGCATGCTGAATGCAAGCTCACACTCCAAAAGTTTAAAACATATGCAAAATAGACCACCATGAGTGAACTAGACATTGAAGTTTAACCACTGAAATTAAACACATCGGAATGCTACTCTGGCAAAACCTTTAACTAAAGAAAGAACTCAAAGTTGTGTCACTAGTTAGTCAAAGTCATCTTGAGATAACCCAAATCCTAAAAGGTGTATGACCTTTGGCCCTGGCCCAGAGGCTCAGTTATTTGGAGTGTTGCCCTATACACCAAAAGATTGTGAGTTTGATCCCCATTGGGGGTGTATATGGGAGGCAACTGATTGATGTTTCTCTTACATTAATGTTTCCCTCTCTCTTCTCCCTTCCTCTCTAAAATCAATAAGCATATCCTCGTGTGAGGATTAAAAAAAAGTTGTATGACTTTTGGAACATGAAAAGATTCAAGATTCTGTCAGGTTATATGTTCTTGAGAGTTTTTCCTAAAGAGATTCCATACTTGAAGATGTCAGCAGAGGGTACATAGAGAATAAGACAAAAACATAATAACCAGAGATATGCAAAGTCCAATTTTTTATTAATCTCAATGGGATGTGCAGACTTCTCTGAAAACTTGGGAAGATGAAGGTAATGTGTGTAATTTGGACCTAAAGGACCTGGGTTATGGGACTACTTGTTGAGAACACTTTTTCTCTGACGCTAATGTTTCCTTTCCGGGCAGGATATAATTTAGTACACATCTGGGCTTTTCTCTGCCCTATATATTTATTACCACCATCCCCACCCCTCACACCCTGGGTAGGGGACAGAGTTGTAACTTGATTAGCAAATGTGGGAAGATTGGGCATGCTTTTCCCCTTGGTAGTCAGTTGTCCATAAGGAAAACACATTTCATCCCGCTCCTCCAGGGGCAGGCCCTGCTTTAGGCCATGTGTTGTTGTTTTTTGTTTGTTTTTTGGTGGTAGTGGTGGGGAATGTCTGGCTAAATCTTGGCTCAAGTCTTGCCATCTAATCTGGCCTCTATTCATTTTCAATTGGTGTCATTGGTTCTCTGGTATCCATTTCTACTGAAGTCATAAGAAATCATAGTTAATTATCTTGCTTAATAGAAACCTGTTTTTCAACCTTGGAATGATTTGGAGGATCTAGAATAATGAAGGCTAACTAAGCTGAGACCTTTGTGAGTGAGTCAGTGAAACGGGTGAGGGGAGGGTGCAGAGGGAAAAGTGTCCCAGGCTGGTGAAACAGCATTTACAGGGGGACTGGTGCAGCCCAGTGGGACTGCAGTGGGACTGTGAGGTGAAGAGGTCTCAGGCAGGCCCGGCAGTCTCGGCAGGACCAAAGAGTGGGGCCCTAAGAGACGTGCTAAGGAGTTGCAGATTTATAATATGATGCATTGTCATTCATTCATCCATAAAACAGTTTGTGCCTGCCATCTTAGGGTGCTGAGGAACTGTGTTTAAGGTAGTGATAAACAGGAGAAACAAGGTCCCTACCTTTATGCTAGTAGAGAAGAGATAAGTAACCCATAAATACTTTTGCAGACTTACCTGCTGTTAAACAAATAAAACAGGGTAGTAGGATTGGGGTGATGAAGGAAGGGGTTGCTATTTTAGAAATGGTGATGGAAATATTTGAGCTGAGATCTGAATGAGAACAAGAAGCCAAAATTTGCATAAAAAACAGACATAGCAAAGGAAACAACTTATGTAAAACCCAAAGGTGGAATGAACTTGGAGAGCTGTGGAAGGGTTCAGCCAATAGCAAGGAGACTGAAGAGAGCTAGAGAGAATGTGTATGGTTGACGTGGCCCAGGTTGATGAAGCTTGGAATAGAGTTGCCATTCCACAAACCCAGGGATGCAGCATTTCACACCTCATTATTTTCTTTAAATCTAATAATATCTAACTCTAAGCCCCATCCCATCAAATGTCTGCCATGAGACAGTCTCTGCCACCTATCTTGCTTGGGTCTCACATGATCCTGGAGGCAAGTTTGGGAGGCCTGGGACAATAAGGGCTGAGCTGAGCTGCTAATATTCTTAAATTGAAACCTCTAAGAAAAGGCAGCTGCAGGCTGGGAAGCCAGGGCTTGTTGTGAACTGCCAAGCAAGTCTTAGACCTCTAGCCTCTTCTAAGGCATGTTGAGGCTGGGGCAGTCTCTGGGCCCAAGAGTTAGTGGTACTGTCCCCTGCCCCCATCCAAATCCCCTAGAGCAGGTGAGACTTCTGGAAAACTTCTGGAAAAGGCAGGTTGTCTGCGTTGCTCTACTTCTTTCTGGGTAACTCAAACCCTCGGAGGCAAAGGAGCAAAAAGACCTTGCTATTTGCTCAAACTGAAACGGGTTGGGGCAGTGATTGCCTGCACATGTGTGTTAAAACATCCCACTCGGCTGCAGCATGGAGTATAGAAGTTAGGAGGGTCAGCAATGCAATTTTTGTCCTAAAGATATTTCAGTGGTGACTATGTCTAACTGCAGTGGCTACGTTCAATCAAGTGAGGGAATTTCTGTGCCCATGACTGGTGGGGCTTCTGCAATTCTCCAGGCTCTGAGTCCCAGGACCAGTGTGGGAGGGCAGAAATCTTTTCTTTTTGCTGCTGTTCTAAGAATTCTCATCTCAAAAGAATTATTGCTGACTCCATCCTTGCAGCACAGACTTCAAAGTAAACAAATGTGAAATAAATTAATTTTTTTATTGGAAAGATCTAAAAGATCTGAGTCATAACTCCTAATACTCACAGCTAAGGGCATGTCTGCTGCCTTAGGAAACCAAAACATGCTAACTGTGGAGCAGCCTGACAAGGCCAAGTGCACCAGAGCTGGCAGCTGTCCAGTCTCTGCTGACTGTTCAAGCTTAGAGATAGTCCCTCTCAACTCTGCATCTCCAGGTTAACCTTCTCTGCTTCTCAGCTCCACATAAAAACTGCCATGGACATCTTCAGCAAAAAACAAAAACAAAAACAAAAACCTTTTCTTATCAAATGTACTCTTTCTTAAAACTAATTCTACACCCCCAAATTTGTCAGATCTGTCATTCCCTTAAGTCACTCAAACTGGTAATCTGCCTTTTTTAATTTTCTGCTCTCTAGATCCCCCATCTGTCATGCTGTCAAAATATAGATTCTGTAAAATTACGCTGATTTTTACCATGAGTGTACAGCCTCTAGGTCTCAATTCTAAAAATATCCTACAAGAATTACTACAGGAGAAATGAGAGTTATTTTCCTACGCTGACCTTTCTGTAATTCCTTCCAACCACCAGATAGTTCTTGTAAGGCTGGTTGGCATCACAAGACCCTTGGAGCAAGGAGAATAGTTAATTATTTCATTTCAAAGGTTCCCCCACATTGGAATAAAATGTATTTTGAAAAAGAGAGCAAACTGTTATAGATCCTTTGTTTCAACAGAATCCGTAGGGACATCCAAAGAGAATGGGACATGCTTTGGCTGATCCCTTAAACATTAACTTTAGCCCTGGCTGGTGTGGCTCAGTGGGTTGAGTGCTGGCCTGCTAACCAAAGGCTGTTGGTTTGCTTCCCAGTCAGGACAAATGCCTGGTTGTGGGCCAGTCCCCAGTTGGGGGTGTGTGAGAGGCAACTGGTCAATGAAAGGAAACAAATCAAGGTTTCTCTCTCACATTGCAGTTCCTCTACCTCTCTTTCTCCCTCCCTTTCCCTTTCCCTAAAAGTAAATAAATAAAATCTTTAAAAATTAACTTCACTAGACAGATATGTCAAACCTGTTCTGATGTTCTTTGCTGAAGTTAATAAACAACATAATGCATTCATTTCAATTTTTTATTAAAATACTTTTTTGTTTACAGGGACAACCAAAGAAAAAATACAGAAATTTATATGTTGTAGATCATGTAAAATACAATAAACATAGGCTCAGGGGAATGCATAATGGATTTAAAAATATTCAAAGAAGCTTCCATAAAAACAAACTTTAAATATGTTTATATATTTACCTCATTTTTCCAGAAGTTTCATTTCTTTTCTCCATTTTAATGCTACCGTGATTTATAAATAATTGTTCAAATATTTTAACATCTCTTCAATTTGTTTTTGAAACCTTAGAAATTATATTTCTAAATGAAGGTCTCTCCTTTATAGCATTCTATGTAAACAGAAAATATTTTATTTGAATTACCACTTGATTTGGTGCCACTATAGTTTCAGTAATAATCAGATACTACTAGGGGGACAGGTGGGGACAGAAAAACCTTCTAGCAAGGACATGTTGTACTATAGGAAACAACCTTTTATATACTGCTTTTATAATACCTAGTGATTTAAAATTTAGTGTTTAAAATCTAGTTATAAAAAAGGTAAGAACATACTTTTTGATTAAAAACAATTTTTTAAATCAGAACTTCTACATAGAAGTAAATTGTGCTTAGAATGGTAATAAAAGGTCTAAATTTTAGTGGAGCTATACTGACTTCCCAAATGTTATACTTTTAATTTGAAAACATACTGATAGTCAAAATCGAAAATGGAATCTTTCAGGTGAACTCTGTCTTTCAACACCTTTATACACCAGAAAAATTAAGCACTACACTTAGGGATAATTTCTAGTGGGAGAAACAAAGGTAAGAAAAATCAGCTAAAACATAATATGATTCAAGAAATTATCCTCCCAATGTAGGGCGAAGAAGATATATTCCATTTGAAAATTTAGTAATGAAGACCTAAAAAAGGCAACAAATGCAGTTTTAAAAAGTTTGTTGCTGTATTTAAGGAAACATTAAGCATGTTGTCAATAAACACAGAAGTATTCCTCTATTCACAGGTAAATATAAAATTACTTTGAAAAACTGCAAAGTTGAAATGAATCAGCTGGCTACAGATTCTCAAGTTGAAGAAAACCTTCACCTTCATTGGTATTAATGAAGAACAGGAGCTAAAATGTTTTCAAGGTGCTTTTAAACAGAGGCATTCTAGGTAAAAGTAAGAAAAGGATATCCCAATGTTTTCCAATTAAAAAAATACATCCAAAAGCTAAATTTCAACTTTACAAAAAGCTAAAGTACCTTGAATATTCACTGGGTTTATCTGAAAGAGCAGAAAGGTATTAAGGCTTCAAACTTTATCATGGTTAATCATAATATTACATATGATCTTATAATTACTGTTCAGATAATGAATAAAAGTGTCGAAGACTATTATCCATGTTTATGTACTAAAATATTTCGACATACAAAGAGGTATTCCTAAAAAGTTACATGTAATTCAAATATGTCCTATTTGAGAAATTAATAATTTTATGAAGTTAAGTCTGTAATATAAATATGTTTAGATGCTTGAGGATTGCAATTTTATTACTATGAAGGGCACATAGTATCTAAGCTTATTTTTATTGAAACATTATATAAAAAGTTGACAAAATATTCTGTAGTGTATTTGAAGTTAACATCTTGAAAAAAGATTTTTTTGGTTTCATAATCTTAACCTCCTAATGTATAACTATACTTGTTTAATAAGAACATATGATCTAGATATAAACCTAAAAGAAAGATTACAAGATAACAAAATAATTAATGTAAATAGTTTTTAGTTTGTTTCCCATTAGAATCTCCAGCATTTTCAACCTCCCCGGTCCATACCATGCATTCTCTTCTTTAGCCCCTCCCATCACTCATCCACAACAGAACAGAACATGGTTGTGTGTACAGAGGCTGAGCAGGCTCACTCTTTGTCTGAGCTCAGCTTCACCTTTCAGCTCTACCATTTCTGTACAAGGGACAAACTTTCCTTGCTCCCTACATGGAGTCTGACCTAGCATTCATTTGCCATTCCTAGTGCCCTTTAAGTTGGTAACTTAAGTCAGAGAAATGCTTTAACTTCCTAACTATTTATACTAGCAGCACATTTAACAGTCTCATAAGTATGCCCTGAAATTCTTGATACAGACTCTTCATTACTACCTACATCAGCACTTTGGGCAGGGAGACAGAAGAGAAGAAGGAACTTTCCTTAAAGTTTTCCCTAAAGTATTTGTATTATAGGATGAATTCTATGTTCAAATTTTAAATTGTAAAACATAGTAAGCATTTACTTTCTAAAGACAACATTAAAAGTTTTGAAATTAAGCTTTTTATGCTGATTTTAATGAGTTTCAGGGTAACATATTTAAATATCTACCCTATTTATAGAACAGATAAGCAATACAAGGCACAGTGGAAAATGGCATGCAACTATGACAACTCAGTGTCCTAGGAGTAGTGCATGAAGAAATCATAACTTATGTTAGCATGCTCTAATGCTTCCAAAACAAAATGCTTTTGGAATGTTAGAAGAAAATGACATCAGGTTTTATGTTAGAAACCTCAGAACTTTCAAAGTGTTCTCTGTGTAAATGCTTCTCATACAACCAAAGCTGTACATGTGTAAAGAGGAAAGGGCTTATTGGTAGTGGACAGTAAAATCAGTATGATCAGTAATCATAATTTAATACATTGCTGGATTTGACATATTTTAAAGGTAACTCAGCACAAATTCTTTACATCTTCTTAACCTGCTGGCATTCTGATTCAACCAGCTCAGAAAATAGCTTTTCATACTTCTTTTTTTCTTTTTACTCAATTGCTTTGGTTTCTATTTCTTCGCCTTCTCTAAAACATGCAGTTCATACATTTGACAGTTTTACTACCATAGTCAATACATTCCGGGCCAATACACTCGCAGCAGGCATTATGGAACCAGCGGTATTTGGATGCCCCCATGGACTCACAGGATATTTTACACTGATGTATGGACATGCAGTCATCGAAATAAACCACAGTACACATGTGTTCTGAAAAATAAAAAATTAAGATTTCAAAGCAAGAAATAAGAAAAATATGAAATACTTTAGTACTTAACTAAATATTATTAACAGTTATTGTATCTTAGCTCTCTTATTGCTCGTCTGCACAGAACAATGGATGAAGTACAGGAAAAAAGATCACATTTGTTAAGTAGATTGGGAAGGAAGCCAGAGTTTCCCACTCCAGCTGAAGAATGCAAAGGGCTTACTTAGTCACTTTACAGACCTCAGACTCTGATCTGAAAGTTAGCCTGAGCTCTACAACATTTGCCATGTGTCAGAGTTGTGCTTTTTAAACTGGACATTTCTGATAAGATGTCCTGTGAAGAGAGAGTCTGCTAGCTAAACGAAGTTTGAAAAATACTGTGCTAAAGTTATTCAGAGAATTTACAATAAAATAAAATAAACTTAAGTAATTCAAATGATGCTAAATGACTAGCAATCTTGGCATTAGCTACTAGGAAATACTCACTATTATTCATAATAATTTCTAGTCCTAGTTTCCAAGCAACCACTTTTGATTGTTTCAATTTTAAGTTCTCCTGGTGGTTAACCCCATATGACTAAAGAGGGATACCTGAAGATAGGGTACCTGAAGTAATGGACAATAAAAACCATTAATAGAGAGTATATGATTAATGGCTAAGTTATTTTACAGAACCATTTATAGAACTGATAATCACCAAGGGTCTGGATAGTAAGGGAAAGCTTAATGAAAAAAACTTGACTTGTTTTAGGAAGAATTAAGAGCAAAGCTACCAGGTAATAAAATACAAAATGTCACAAGGAGATGGGTGTAGTGTGCACAGGAATGGAGTGGAGGCAAGCCTGGCTACAGTGGATGGGTAGCATCAGAAGACAGCAGAACCACCACTGGGTATAGAAGATGGGATCTGGTTAAAGAGGGAAACTGAGGCGGCTACCACAGCACTATATCAGGGGTTAACAGAGAACAGGACAGGGGAGCATTTAAATCTCTCAGTGACTGGTACTTACCAAACTTACTTCATTATTTATTCAACTAGTATTTATTAAACATTTCCTAGGGAATGGCCATTAGGGACTCAAAGAGTAATCTGAGAATTCAAGGAACTAAGTAGAAAATGGTAGACCTATGAGTGAGCAGACAACAAATCAAACTGTAGATGTGGGAGAAGGAGTAGGAAGTGGCTACCTGTACCTGGGGGAAGGGGCATGTAGGCAAGGTGTCACAGAGGAGAACCTTTAGTTCTATCTTGAAGGATAGTTTATGTTTCCAGGAATTAGCTTCCTAGCTATTATTTCATGAATTTAAATCATCTTTGAGAAAATGTTATGGATTATTATTTAATATCTGTTATATTGATTATTTACATTATAATCATGGGGAGCAAGACACATTCCATTCACTTATGACATTTTTTAAGATCTAGAATTTGTCTTATAAAGTACTTTAACTTAAAAGTTAATAAGAATTCTTACTTTGAATATGATTAACAACAGCTATTTTGCTTTTCCATTGATAGCCAAGGGTTATACTATTTTAGACAGGTAGGATTGAAATGAAGACCACAACAAAAAGCCAAATTTTAAAAAAAGCACACATTGTACTGTTTTATGCATAAATCACCTCATATTTTAAGAAATAACCGTAATTTTTATATTTGCTTTATTCTTCCACAATAAAACTGTGTAGAGCCTTTTATTTTTAAAAAATCAGACTTTAAAAGTTACATGCCTTTTATGTTCCAAAATTAAGGTATGACCTATCCTCACTAATAAATGTTCTCTAATATATTTCTCAAAGTTATATATGTTGTTCTCTCATTTAGTTTCCCTCCTGACCAACAGTACTCATTTGCAGGGAACTTAGTGTGGTTAGTTTACCTGGAAGTCAGATGTCTGTAATACTGACTTGCTTATAAGGAAATTTAGCTAATAACCTGGCATCATGTGTGATACTATTATCACAAAGCTATTATAAAAACCCAATTTCCAAGGCTACTTTGAATATTACCTAATGGTGAGCAATACTAATACTGCATTACATAAGCAGTACTGTTGCCATCTTTTGAAAAAGACAATTAAAGTCTAATACAAATACTGAGACCATATATCTATCTTCCAATATAGCTTTTATCACTAAAAATATGAAGGAGTTGTGACAATATGTTTGACATGCCTCCTTATCTACTCAGGGACTTGGGGTTATTGATGTTTAGAATTTACTTAAGGTTACACAAACTCAAAACCAAAAAGCTGCTCTAAAAAGGTAATCATAATATAGGTTTCACAGACCACTTAGAAAGTGAGGGGGCAGGACAGAAAAAGTCAATTGTTGGCAATTACCTTTGTCACTGGAATAAGGTGAATGAACATTATTGCTGGGAACAGACACATTTTGGTGGTGTGGTTGGTTTACAGTCTCTAAAAATGAAACTAGATTCTCATGATGGGAAAGTTCTTCTGCAACAGGGAAGGAAACGATGTTCCAATTCAACTGAGTGTCTCCTTCTGTGAGTGCCCGGAAGAGAGAAGGGATTGGCTCATGAAGCTCCTCCACCGTGCTCTTTGAAGTTGGAGGCGTATCACTATAATTTCGAGGATTACACATACCTAGGGGTTGGAGGAGCAAAGAGAATAAGTTTATTCTTCTCACTGTAAGTTATTGTTAATTATTGCCCTATAATCAAAGCTCCAACATATTAAAATTATGTGACATCTAGCATTATACATATTTTTCTACCATTTTTTGCTGACTGGGCCTAGAAGTGATAACACTTCAGCAGCCTCAAGCACACTGAGTGTCCATGTGTTGTACCTAGCCTCCACTAAGAGGAACTAGAGGTCCTTGGGGAAAAGAGAGATTCTAGGGATGGATCAGGGAATGTACATAATGACCCTTTTTATGCCAGAAAGTACAGAGTGGTGGGATATATCGAGAAAACACAGGAGACAAACTGAAGGGGCTCCCCCACTGGTCAAATCAATAATTTAAAAGTAAAATAAATAATAGTAATGGATCACCACTTTGCGAATAAAATAGAAACTGATAAGTCCTTATGTTATAAATTAATGAGCTGGTACATACATGGAGGAAAATGGAAAGCTCTATCTTTTACTAGCGTGCCAACAGATAAATGTCAAAGGGGTGAAGGAAATAGAAAATTGCCATTTGGCACCCATCATAGAGGTGTGTGATTCAGATGAAATTGTCAGTGCATAGTAAGGCTAGTGGGTGGAGGTTTGATGAAGAACATATTGATGTACTCTTGGAAAACTCTCTATAAAATACTAATGTGGAAAAATCTGGCAGACACCAGTGCGATCACAAGATCAAGGTTAACACCACCAGGGACGTACTGCATAGATTCATTTCAGTTATGTTGTTGCCAAGAAAGTATGACTTAAGTATGATCATCAGTCAACCTTAGGCGGATCAAAGTTGAGGGTCATCCTATATAATGTAAGGTTTTTAGTCATTAAACTGTCGAGGGAAAGACAAATAGACTGTTTCAGATTGATTGAGTGTGAACAGACAGGTTAACTAAATGGATAGGATCCTGAACCAGAAAGAAACAAGAGATACTGTTGAGACAGTTGGCAAAATATAAATGGGGTTTGTGGATTGGGTGGCAATGCTGGTGGCTTTCTGACTTAGAGGGCTATATGCTACTTATGTAGGAGAATGTCCTTGTTGTTAGAAAATACAGACTGGGGTGTTTAGTAGTGATAAGACGTCATCTGTAAACTCTTGGAGAGTTTTCCAAGAGTACATCAATATGTTCATCATCTGCCTTCTAAATGTTCAAAAGAGAAGAATGATTATGGAGGTGTGTGCCCATACATGTATGTGTGTGTGAGTGTGTGTGTGTACAAGGAAAGGAAGAGAGCCAGGGTTACTAAACAGTGGAGCAAATTCATTAATGTTAAGAACTGGGGAACTGAGGTGAGAGGATAAGGAAGTCTTTTTACTCTTCTGGCAAACTTTCTCTACATTTGAAATTTTTCAAAAGGAATTCTTTTAAAATATATTTTTATAAAGAGAAAATGGCAGAAAAGAATTAGAGATAATGACCACAGAAAACTTTTTTGAAAAGGCTTGCTATAAAAGGGAGAGCTGAAGAAATGTTTAATTAGCCCCAGCTTTCAAGCTTTCCTAGCTGACACTATGTTGAGAAAAGAGCTACCCCAAAGAACCATGCCCAAAATGCAGGCTTATGAGCTAATTAAATGATTATTATTGTCTTAAACTACTATGTTTTGGGGTAGGTTGTTTAGTAGCAATAACAACTGGGATAGAGTTGTCTGGAATCTCTTTTGTGAACATTATACTTTTTTTAAAAATTGATTTAAGAAAAAGAGAGAGATGTGAGAGAGAAACATCGACTGGTTGCCTTCCTATACGCCCCAACCAGGGACTGAACTTTCAACCTAGGTATGTGCCCTGACCGGGAATCAAACACACAACTTTTTAGTGTATGGGACAATGTTCCAAACAACTCACTCACTTGGCCAGGGCAAGAACATTATACTGTTAAAGGCTAAATTATACTTTTATTTTTTAAAAGATTTTATATTTAGAGAGAGGGGAAGGAAGGGAGAAAGAGAGGGAGAAAAACATTGATGTGTGAGAGAAACATAGATTGGTTATCTCTTGCACGCCCCAATGGGGAACCTGGCCCTCAACCCAGGCACATGCCCCAGCTGGAAACTGAACCAACGATCTTTCGGTTTGTAGGCCAGCACTCAATCCATTGAGCCACACCAGTGAGGACTAAATTATACTTTTAAAGGCTACTGAGTATAAGGTGAAGTTTTTCTTCTTTTCCAGATTAAAAGTTTGAAAAATTAGATGAAATTTATGAATTCCTATATTATACAAATTTAAGGAGAAGGAAAAACCATGTCATGATGTCATGTGTTTTCCACATATTTTAATTTTAAGGAACATGACCAGAGCTGAGAATAACAAGGTTGTCCTTGATCTTTTTTCCAATATGCCTGAACTTTTATGATTTAGATTGTGTGACAAAGTCATGGGTTAAATTATCAAATATGACTCCTTTGTTCACAAGAGGAAACAGGCCCAGATAAGTGAAATGATTTACCCCATGTAATATAATCTAGGATTAGAGCTAAGATTATGATTCAGTCTGGTTTCATGCCCACTTCTCTAATAATAATTCTAATAATACTTGGAATATGTTTATACAAATGTACATAATATATTCTTCTGTCAGATTCTATAGTGAGTGAAAATTAGTAAACAGAGATGAAAAAATAACTGAGTTCAATAGTTGGAAAAGCTAAAAGAGACTCTAGAGCTCATTACAGGAGATTTCATTATATTTTTTAAAAATCTCTTTCAGAGTTTTGTGCCTTTAATAAACTTAGGTCAAAAACATTTATAATTTAAATCTCAATACACTGCATTAAAACCAGTAAGCATGACTGAATGCTTGCTAGATCATATTTTTCTATGGAACCATTACAAAATTTCCATCTATCTTCCCTGTTTAATTAGCATTATGTTCAAAGAAATAATCACAAAAGGCTCTTCCTAGGCAATGCTGATCTGACACTGCAATTCCTGCCTAAAGCACTCTTCTAATTCTGTATTCTTTCAAGCTTGGTAAACTATGAAATTTGATCTTACAATGATGTGTGAGGGTTATCCTGTTGGGGGCAGGAGTAACTTTTTGAAATTTCTGTAAATTCTTCAGTTGTCCATATTCACTATGTACAACAGATCAATTTCTGTGGAGAGTTACTAACCACCCATAGTTTAAGTCAGTTGATAAAACTTTTCTGGGAAGCATCTCACTGTTGTCCTAAAGTTTGTCATTGTTGAAGAGCTTTTCTTTAGTTGACTAGATAGTTTAGTTTTGGTGCGCTCCTTTCTTTTCATGATTAGTGTATTACTGTAACAGGGTGCTAAGCTAGAGGTCCCCAAAACCTCCACTAACTAGGCTTGAGGGAAGGGGAAGTAGAGCAGGGCCATTGAGAGTTACTTTGTGCATCTAGAGAACTTGGCCAGTGTTTTAGTAATGTTAATGTTAATTTTAGTGATGTTAATAACTGTGCCTGCTGCCCTGTCCTCTGGAGCCAGGGAGATGAGTGTGATTCTGACCTGTGATGCAGCCTGGAGACAGCACCCTGCAGTCCCCCCCAGTCCCCCCACTATGGGAGAGGCTTGGAGGAGGTTCTCCTACCTCACAGGCCACACCTGCCACACCTGCCAGGACTAAAAATGGCAGCCAAGAAAGGCAGAAGAGACTAGAATACTGGCAGGCAGGAGAAATTTTCTCCCTTTGTGGGAGAAATTGGGAGATGGGCTTACAGAGAAAGATACGCCCCCGGATTTAAACCCAAGCACAGGGCAGCCATGCTACCTTGGCCCTGTGGTTTGAAAGGATGCAGCAGGACCCCCACCGGCCCACCAAGAGGAGGGGCCATGTGGTTTCGAATAAGAACAAGAGCCTAGCCTAGCATGGATGACTGGGAGAAGCCGGAACATTAAAATGGATATCTGCCTAGCTAAGTTACAGGCTTCTATTTCTTCTCCTGAGAGACGGTACCTCTGACAGGCTGGTTTGGCAAGGGGAGGCAGGGCTGTGTATGTTTGTGGGTGTTTCTTTTGTTTTTAAGGGAGTGGGAGTTAATGGCAGAATTCCGCCATTGTTCTAAATCTGTCTAACTTTTGAGTAAATAGTTCCTTTCCTTTTCATAAGACTCTGGCATTGGGAAACACAGGCTTTTCTGGTGGTAGGCAATACAACCCAGAGTGGTACTATTTCACTTTGTGGCACTACATCAAAATTTAAATACTAATTATACAAAAAATTTTAAAGAAACTGACTGCACATGACAGCCAGAAAGGCCAAATATGAGGAAACAAATGGTAATATTTAAAAAGGCAACTATTTCAAATCCTTTCAGTGCATAGCTTTCCAATACTATTTTCTTTCACCAAGCCAGAATCTAGTACTATCATGCTTTTGATTTACAAATACTAAACACAAACAATTTTTCTGATCTATGCTTAATTCTTTTGTATATCTGACCTGTTGTCATCATACATTTGAAAACCAAGAATATGTTAAAGTATTAAATAGAATTTACTCAATGAAACTGCATTGTAGTGTAGAAATTAAGAGTATGGGGTGAAAGTTACTCTTTTCTTAAACGAATGTGCATGGTTAAGCAACAAACAGTCCAGAAGAGCTTATAATGAAAAGCAAAATTCCTTTCCATTCCTCCCACCCCCAATTCTACTCCCCACACCCAGCTACTTTAAAAGTCTGTTCTTAAGTTTCTCTGGTGGTTACCTCTATAAGAATTTAAATAAAAATAATTGATTTACAAGTAGCAGTAGAAACACTTTTACACATTATATATTAATTCTCTTAAATGAAAAAAATGAAGATTAAGTTCATTTATACTAACCCCCCATATTTCTAATAATCATATTATTCTAATATTATAATTTGTTTCCTTTACAATCTTAAATAAACTTCTAATTTTTATTCCACTCCTCTTAATTCTCACAGCACATAAAGATAGTGGCATCTTTCCCACTTCTTTCCTTTATCGTCAACTTTTCCTAACTTTTGCATTGACAAACTTGATAACTAACTACATTCTGTTGCCTTTACACAATGAAATCTTCTTGACTTACTATATGTTGATTCTAAAAGTTGGAACCAGTAAACAGCAGTTATCTTAACATGATCCTGTGAATACTGTTCTCTATAGAACAGCTGTATGATAGGATTTCCTTGTCCAATGTCATTACCAGAGGAAAATATTTCTAATTTCAATATAACATGAACTTTTCCTTGAACTCCACAAAATATTGAAAACCATACTACATTTCATACAGCATTACTTATGAAGTCTTCTTGCCAAAAATATTAAACCTTAATTAAGCCTTTATAATTAGCTTCAAATTGCTAGAAATACAGAGGGATAGAGGGGCAAGTTAAATGATACCCCAAGGAAGCAGTCAAATCCTTAATGTGAGATACCCTGAAGGAAAACTGATACTGTTTCTTCAACATACCAAATCGCATGAGGAAAAAAAATGCGGGTCATTCTGGATTAAAGGAAGAATAAAAGACACAAAAACCAGATACAATACAAGGACCTAATTTGGATCAAGTTAAATAAAGCAACTATAAAAACACATTTTGGAGACATCTAGAAAAACTTGATCATAAACTGAATGTTAGATTATGCCAAAAAAATTACTGTTAATTTTGTTAGGTGTCATTAATGGCACAGTGATTAAAAATGTAAATGTCTGCCCTGGCTGGGTGGCTCAGTTGATTAGAGTGTCCACCCTGTATACCAAAAGCTTGCTGGTTCAATGCCTGATTGGGGCATGTACAGGAGGCAACTGATGGATGTTTCTTTTTCACATGGGTGTTTCTCTCCCCTTTCCTCTCTCTCTAAAATCAACTTTAAAAAACTCCTTGAGTGATGACTTTAAAAGAAGTAAATGTTCTATTTTCTTTAGAGGTTGATATTGAAGAATGTAGGGATAAAAGTATATTTACTATCTGTAATTTGTTTTTAAGTACTTCTGTGCAAAGAAAAAAAAGAAAAAAAGGGGATAAATGAAACAACTGTGGCATATCCTCAATAATTGTGGAATCCAGTGATAGGTATATATGAATTCATATGCTATTCTCTCCACTTCTTTGTATATATGAAATTTTCCTAATAGCAAATCAAGTGCCATATTTAATTCCATATTCATGGACTAATATTTCTTGGAAATTTTTTTCTTGTGGACCACAGATAAGCTTATAGCAAATCTTTTGTTTTTAAGATTTTATTTACTTTTAGAGAGGGAAGGGAGGGAGAAAGAGAGAGAGAGAGAAACATCAATGTGCGGTTGCTGGGGGCCGTGGCCTGCAACACAGGCATGTGCCCTGATTGGGAATCAAACCTGCGATGCTATGGTTTGCAGCCTGTGCTCAATCCACTGAGCTACGCCAGCCAGGGCACTTATAGCAAATCTTGAAAACTTACTCTCCTTGTCAGTTATAGGATTGATATCCTATGGAACACATTTTCTTCTCAGATCTCACTTACTGTTTCAGTCAGACTAGTTGTCTCCAAGGCCTCTCTATTATTTATAGTTTTAATTTTGTGTATATTATGTTTTGTTATCTTGGAAAAACCTTTCTGGATGGGGCAAGACTGCTCCTCCTAGGGTTAGCCAATTTTTGGAGCTAGGAAAGGGCACAGCTGGTAGCAAAGTGATTAATCCAGATCCATACCTCCTCTATCAGCCCATACACCCCAGGAGGTCATATTCCTCTTCCTTAATCATCCCAGGACCAGACACAAGGCAACTAGAGACACCTTTATAGGCCCAAAGCCCGTGGGAATTATTCAAACTAGATAGTTCTAAACTGTTCACTATGCCTGCCTTACCTTTCCTGTGGAAATCCCATTGAAGGCTTCAGCCTAGACTTTCCTCTTGTTCCTATCTTCTGCTACTTGACCAGAACCTGGTGCTTTTCTTGTGACCCTGTATGGCATGCCCCCACCCCCTGCCCTGAGACCTCTGAATTTAATGAACTTTGTATTCTGAGCCTCTTCTATGTCTCCTCTATGGCCACAGCTGACTGACCTTATATACAGCAACAGAGAACAGCCTCCTGTGTAGTTATTACAGTGTAATTGTCTTCCACTCAACTCCTGGTTAAAGCTATCCCTTCAATGAATGTTTTTCTCTTTCTTGGTCTTCTGTCTGCTCTATCTTGTTTGAATGATTATCGATTACACCTTTAAAATATGGTTGTGAGAAGTCACTTTGAGTTCCTGCTGTCTAAACATGTTTTTATTTTACATTCCCATTCTTGATCAATAACTTGTCAGGTCAAAGTAATTTTCCAACTGACCACTTAATACACAGGCCTAGCAACACTGATAAGAAAGAAGTCTGATGGCACTGATTCTTTTTTTCTTTCCTTACTTCACCTCACATGTCTAAGCAGTCACCATGTTTTACAGTTTTTAATCACCTTATTATTTCTCTACTGTTATTGCCTTAGTTTAAGACCTGTTTTTATTTTATTTTCCAATTGTAGTTTACATTCAATATTATTCTGTACCAGTTTCAGATATACAGCATGATGATTAGACTATAAAATAATTTACAGAGTGACCCCCCAATATTTCAAGTAGCAACCTGGCTCCAAACATAGTTATTATGATATTATTGACTATATTAACTATGCTGTAATTTACAACTCTGTGACTCTTCTGAAACTACCAGTTTGTACATCTTAATCCTGTCTCCCTTTTTACCCAATTCCCCAACCCCTCTCTTCATCTGTCAACCATCAGTATCTGTTTCTATTTTGTTTTTTTCAGATTTCACATAGAAGTGAAATCATACAGTATTTGTCTTTCTCTATCTGACTTATTTCACTTAGCATAATACCCTCTAGGTCCATTCATGCTGTCATAAAAGCTAAGATTTTATTCTTTTATACAGCTGAGTCCATTGTGTAAAATGTATCATAGCTTTTTTATACACTCATCTATTGATGGGTATCTGGGTTGCTTCCATTTCTTGGCCATTGTAAATAACCCTGAATGAACATAGGGGTGCATATATTTTCTTTGAATCAGTGTTTTGGGTTTCTTTGGATATATTTCCAGAAGTGGAATTGCTGGATCATAAGGCAATTCCATTTTAAATTTTTTTAGTAACTTCCACGTTGTTTTCCATAATGGCTGCTCCAATTGGTATTTCCACCAACAGTGCACTAGGGTTTGGTCCCCTTTACTCCACATCTTTGCCAACACATGTGGTTTGTGACTTATTGATGACAGCCATTCTGACAGGTGTGATGTGGTATGTCATTGTGGTTTTAATTTGCATTTCTCTAATGATTAGTGACATTGAGGAACTTTTCATTCTGTTACTGCCATCTGTATGTCTTCTTTGGAGAAATGTCTATTCAGGTTTTCTGCCCACTTTTTAATTGGGTTGGTTTTTTTTTTTTTGGTGTTGTCTGAGTTCTTTATAAATTTTGGATATTAATCCCTCATGACAATTTGATTCTTATTCTTTGTACATGATCTCTGTGGTTCTTTCTAAAATCTTTTAGAATATTTTTTAACAAGGCAGTTGTAAAATTTTATGAGGATGTGTCTAGATGTAGGTCTTTTTTCACTAATCTTGCTCAGCATTTTGTAGACTCGTGGTTTTCTTCTCAGCTTTGGAAATTTTTCTTCTACTTTTTTCTTTGATAATTTCTTTCCTCCTATTTTTATTCCTTTCTGCAATACTGATTTTTTCTAATATATTTTCCATCTACTTTTTTGCTCTATATTCTATTACATTCCAAAGTTATTTTCAGCCCCTTTTGATCATTTTTTCCCACTAAATTTTAAATTTACAAATGCATTCTGCTGTTTTTCATAATATAGATATGTTTTCTCAAATTTCTCTAAAATATAACAGTTTCCTTAAAGATTTATCTCCTAGAGATTTTCTCCACAATATTTTACTTTGTTTTTTTCTTTCCAGGTACTGTGTTTTCCTTGCATGACTGGACACACCTCCCTCCTCTGCAATACCTGACTAAGGAGCCCTTGACTCCTTAGTACCAACAACACACAAATGGCTCTAGTCCTTTCCAGTTAATTCCTTCAATTTCTCTAGAGAGAATCTCTCCATTCCCCACCCCCGCCCCAGATTATGCAGAACTTTTTCTGAAGAATGAGGGAGAGGGTAGGGTAGCAAGTCATGCAGCTGTTCTATAGACAGGTCTTCAAATCATCCTGCTATTTTCAGATCTATTTCTCACTCTCATACCCCACAGACGCCAAAGATGAGCATGGAGACACTTTGGGGGTTTAGTTGGGAAGGTCACTCCTAATCCTACCATAACCCACCCTTTTTTGCAAATTATTTTAATGTTTCTTCCAATCTGTTTACTAAATAGCAAACTTCTCCAGCTTTCTTTTTAGGTAGTTCTCCAATTATAATTCCTCCCTTTCTCTTTGTTGTTAGAGTTTACTTCCAGTTGTATTCCTTTATTTCATTTTATTGAAGTCTTAAGAGCAAGGGAGAAAATGTGTGAACTTAAACTACTATGTTGAACCAGACAGAAGTCAGTTACTTTAAGAAGTTGGAAAATGTAATGAATTTCTCCCTCTCTCTCCCTCCCTCCCACTCCCTCCCTCTCTATCTTCCACCCCCAGATTCTTGTATCCAACTTCCTACAGGCATCTCCACTTGACAACCTTATACACCCCTGAAAGTCAACTATTCCAATCATCTTCCCCAACATACGTGGGCCTTATAACTGCATTCTCTCTATTGGTCCCAAAATGTCACCAAGTCTGGTCAAGTATAACCTAAATATTTTTCAAACGAAGGCACATTTCTTCATCTCAGCTACCAACTTAGACAAACCTCCATAAAATATTGACTGGACTTGGAAACGACATACTGTATTTTGGTGGATTTTAAACTGTATCTTTCATAAACTCCAGCTACTTTAAAATGCATGTTACTGAATTCTGCCATCTCTTATCCCTCCTTTTAGCAATTATTTTTGTCTATTCAGTCATTCCTCCCTCACTTACTAATAACTTCAGTACCTGGATCACCATTTCATTTCTACCACTACACCCACTGTCATTCTTAACAACTTCAATATTTACAGTGAAGATCCACCTTGGCCTTTTGTTTCTAGACCTCCTTAGTGATGACAATTTTAAAATCTACCCCACTTCAGTCACCCAACTCATACATCAATCATTAATTCCCCTTTTCTCATATCCTACATACAGTTCAGACCAAACTCTGACAATTTACCTCCAAAGTATTTCCGAATATGAGTTGCACCATTTTCACTGCTATCAATAATCCTAATCTAACATAACATCATCTTTTAAATTGAACTACTGCAACTGCCTAACTGATCCCTGCCTTGTCTCTTCATATCCTAAAGCCCACCTTCCATGAAGAAGTCAGAATGACCATTTAAATATGTAACTCAGATATCACCACTCTTCAGTGGGTTTCCATTACACCTAGGATGCAATCCAAACTCCTTCCCATGGCTGCCAAGAACTGGGCCTCGCCAGCCTCTCTCACTCATCTCTTCATTCCCCTTGTTCATAGCATCTGGCCACGCTGATCTTCTTTCCATGCTTCAAACTTGGACCATTAGCCATTGTATTTAAAACACTTATATTCTGGTATTAAGTGGTTTGCATCAATATATTGTTGTTGTTTGTTAAAGCTACTAAATCCTAGAGATTGCTGAGATAAACTCTTGTTAACTCTTCGAAAAGTTAGAACTTCCCAGTGCTGACACAAGAAACAAAAATTCTTTGATATGTGTGATACACGTTTTTTCTAAATAAAGCAAAAAAGACCAAATATTATTAAAGGATGCCTCCAATCTAAGTAAAAATGAAATTATTCTAAAGGTATCTTGGAGTTTATTATACTTTTCATACCATAAAAACTGAAAAATATGAACTCCTTCACTGGAAGGTATGAGAAACTTTTGGGGGGACATAAGAAAGGTAGACATTTTGTTATATATTCCATCCTGTATTATGTGACTTTATTGCATGTAAGTAATAATTTTAGTTTTTAAATTATATTTTAAAGAAGAAGACATATGTTAATAGTAGTAGATACTGGAGGTACTTCTTTTCTAGATTTTTCTAAAATTCAACATAATACTCTCACTTAAACAGCCTACTTAGATATGCAAAATCATTACATCATTAGTTTTCTTTAAAATATTGAATATATTAATACCATAGATATTTAAAAAAAAGAATCCATTTGAACGACAGTTTCTAAAGTGTAGTCTATAAACTCCTTGGAGTCTCCAAGATCCTTACAAGGGTCTCAAACAAGGGTTTGAACAGTCAAAATAATTTTCAGAAGACTTTTTTTGTTTGTTTTACTGTTCTAACATTTGCACTGATGGTATAAAAGCAATGATGGGTAAAATACTTGGTGCCTTAGATCAACTCAAGGCAGTGCCACCAAACTGTTACTAGTAGTCATTGTCTTCACCACCAAACAACAGTTTTTAAGAAGAGAGGGGGCAGTTTCAACTTAATAAAATGCTAAGGTAGCATTAACAATCATTAGTTGCAATAAATGGGGACTGTGGAACACATGACTTTTTAATATCTGTGTGATGAACTGGGAAGTATGAAGAAAAAACCTGCTGCATACTTAAGCACAATGCTTGTACCAAGGAAATCACTTACCCAGTTGTAAGCTGAACTAACCAGTTTTCCCTTAGAACAGTTTTTATATAAAATAGCTACCAAACTATTATTATGAAGAGTTGTTTCTCTGACAGACATTTTATTGAAAATGAATGAAGTGAGCATGTTACCTCAAGGATACACCTCACAGTATTTGTTGTTGATAATAAAATGCAAGTTTTCAAGCAAAAATTAGAATTTTGGAAAAGTTATATGAGCCACCATGACTTGACAGTTTCCCAATACTTAAGTACTTTTCTGATGAGATTAGTGTAAAGTTAATTCATGTGACTTTTGGGATATTATATAATGAATGTGACTATATCTGGAAAATTTGCATATTTCAGAGAAATCATAATTTCCAATGACCAATGCATGATGTTATAAAATTATGCATGGGTGGAAGTTATTCCAAAGTTCAGGGCAGACCAATTGATTTCAATTTAACAGAGTTCTGAAGAGTTTCATAATCTGCTTCTATATTCTACTTTGCAACTAACATTTAAAAAATTACCACTTGTCCATTGTGGGTGTAGTATCAAAGAAGAATATTCACAATTATCTGAAAGGCTATTAAAAATACTCGTCTTTTCCAATAACACAGCTGTGTGAAGTTGGAATTTCTCTGTATACTTCAGTCATTGCAACAGATTACTAAAGACTGAATTTTTCAGAGTATAAAAGGGTCTTGAGGTTAAAAGAAAAGTTTGAAAACAGCTGCATTAGAAGAGAATGTAGGACTTCAGCCAAGATGGAGGCATAGGTGGACACACCGTACCTCCACGCACAACCAAGACTGGAACAACAACAATTTAGAGGCAGAATAACATCCAGAACTGATAGAAAATTTATCTGAATGGAAGTCGGACAGCCAAGAAGTTGAAATAGACCCATTCATCCAGACCGGTAGGAGGGGCGGAGATGAACAGACAGGAGCGGGTCATGGTGTAGAGAGCAGAGAGTTGGGTGCAAAGGCATCCGGGGGCACATAAGGCATTTGGGACATGCAAGACTGCAGCAGATGGACCCTGAGTACACAAGTGGCAGCGGCAGACCCAGTGAGGTGGCGATTGTGGAGCAGGGCAGAGCGCACAACCCAGGAACCCAGAGAAGGGACTGAGGTCCCACGGAGAAAGGAGAAACCGCCATTGTTCCCTCTCGACCCTGCCCCCACATACAATGTCACAATCTAGTGACTGGGGTGCCCAGCCCTGGTGAACACCTAAGGCTCCGCTCCTCAACGTAACAGGAGCAACCAAACCAAAAAAAAAAAAAAAAAAAAGAGAGCGAGAAAGAGAGAGATGGTTCAAACAGAAGAACAAATCAGTGCCCCAGAACTCATCTTTTTAAGCGACCGAGAGACAGCTAACCTATGAGATACACAGTTCAAAACACTGGTGATCAGGAAACTCACAGAATTGGTTGGTTTTGGTTGCAAATTAGATGAAAAAATGAAGGTTACCATAAAAGAAATGAAGGAAAATGCACAGGGAACCAACAGTGATGGGAAGGAAACTGGGACTCATATCAATGGAGTGGACCAGAAGGAAGAAAGAAACAATCAAATAGGAAGGAATGGAGAAATAAGAATTCAAAAAAATGAGGAGAGGCTTAGGAACCTCTAGGACATCTTTAAACGTTCCAACATCCGAATTATAGGGGTACCAGAATGGGAAGGGGAAAAGCAACAAATTGAGCACGTATTTGAACAAATAATAAAGGAGAACTTCCCCATTCTGGCAAAGGGAACAGTCTTCCAAGAAATCCAAGAAGCTCAGAGAGCCCCAAAGAAGTTGGACCCAAGAAGAAACACACCAAGGCACATCATAATTACATTAGCCAAGGTAAAAACGAAGGAGAGAATCCTAGAAGCAGCAAGAGATAAAGGGACAGTCACCTACAAAGGAGTTCCCATCAGACTGTCAGCTGATTTCTCCAAAGAGACCTTACAGGCAAGAAGGGGCTGGAAAGAAATATTCCAAGTCATGAAAGACAAGGACCTACATCCCAGATTGCTCTATCCAGCAAAGCTCTCATTTAGAATGGAAGGGAAGATAAAGTGCTTTTCAGATAAGGTCAAGTTAAAGGAGTTCATCATCACCAAGCCCTTATTTTATGAAATGTTAAAGGGACTTATCTAAGAAAAGAAGAAAAAAAAAACATGTATAGTAAAAGGACAGCAAACTCACAATTATTAACAACCACACCTAAAGCAAGACCAAAAGAAACTAAGCAAACAACTAGAACAGGAACAGAACCACAGAAAGGAAGATCACATGGAGGGTTAGCAACAGGGGAGTGGGAGGAGGAGAGAGGGAGAAAAGGTACAGAGAATAAGTAGCATAGATTGTAGGTTGAAAATAGACAGGGGGAGGGCAAGAATAGTATGAGAAATGTAGAAGCTAAAGAACTTACAAGTATGACATGGACATGAACTAAAGGGGGCAAATGTGGGTGGGAGAGGGTGTACAGGGTGGAGGGGAGTGAAGGGGAGAAATGGGACAACTGTAATAGCATAATCAATAAAATATACTTAAAAAAAAGAAGAGAATATAAGCCTTTGTAGCTAGATCCCTAAGGCAGAATGTACCCTACAATTATCCTGAAAAGGCAATGGGATGCAGAGCATGTAATCAAACAGACTTCATTTTGAGAGTGGTACTAAACAGAAGTTTTCAGCTCTCTCAGCATAAATACAGGGAGTAAATCAGAACTTCCAGTGTGTATATATCATTTTTAAAAGAACCAAATTAATACTATAATTGTCTTTTTTCTGGAAAAAACAGTAACTTTTATTGGTTTTAAACTACAAATTAATCAAAAAAAGAAAGAAGGAAGGAGGGAACAATTTGTGTGATGCTATGTGGGAGACAGAGAGATGTAAAAAGGATGACACTAAGACAAATAATACCTGAAAGTGAGAAATTAGAACAAGCCATTTTCTAGAGCAGCTTTCCTTAATCTGTTAAAACCCATGCCCTCTTTCCATAAACACAAAAAATCTTACTACCATCTGTCTCTCATGAGTTGTTACAGTTATACAATGCCTCTCAATGCAGACCCAATGTTAATGCCAAGTGCTGTAGGGTAGAGGCAATTTTATGAAGGGCCTGAACAATGTATTCTATGTATGCAGTTCTCAGATGGTCTGGTTAAATCCAAAGAGAAAATTTAGAGTTCACAGAATATAGCTTTGTCCCAATCCCAATTATCTTTATATAGATCATGTATCATCAGTAGTTGTGAATATCTATTTATTAAATCCAATATCATTTACTAACTTAAGAGTGATAGTTATAATGACTAAAAATAAAAGCTATTATGTTGCATGACTTTAAAATGACACCATCTTCACCTTCTTCACAAGAAGCTGAGTAACATATGACATATATCATACAAGAAGCCATATAACATAATGGGTCATAGAGCATGGATTGGAAAGCCAGAATATCTCTCTGGCTTGAATCCTAGCTTTCCCCCAGACTTGCTGTCTCACCTTAGGGAGGTCATTTAAATTTAAACTCTGTGGTTTCAGATTCCTCTTCTGCAAAACAGATGAAGAATTATACTACCCTTCCACATGTTAGGTTTGTTAAAAGGACTACATGAATTAATATATGAAAAGTGCTTGACACATAAAAGATGTTATGTAAGCATTAGTATTATTTTCACAAAATATTACTTGACTGACTAATCTAATTTGGAAATTATTACAGTGACATTTTAAAGAATTAAACAATTGTTTCACTACACAAAATTCTGTAGTGAGTCACATGGTATATATGGAATGCATAATATAAGAAGTTAGGATCTTTTTTTCTTCAAAATATCTTTAAAGAAGGATCAAGATACAAATGCTAACAATTAATTCATTCAACAGTAGAGTCTCATCTGAGTTCCTACTTTTATAGTACCATTACTACTGTTCTCTGTTTTAATGCACTGATAAACATTTTAAACTTAATTTCTTTGTTTTGATGATGATAAATCTTTATTGAAAAATGTAAGGGACATAAAGATATTAAAAAGAAAGTGGTACCTTGCTTATGTGTAGAAAGATTCAATATTAAAACTGTATCAGCTTCCCACAAATTTACCTGTACATTTAGTGTACTCCCAATAAAAATCCTAAGAAACTTTCCTTCAAATAAATCTTTTTATTTTTACCATAAGATACTTGGGTAGTAATTTTTCATATAGGGTCATATTGTCCATGCTATTTTTCCCTCTAATCTATTTTTAATAGACTTTTTAATAATAGTTTTATAGAAAAATTAAAAAGATAGTAGAGTCCTTCTATACTCCCTCATCTACATTACCCTATTATTAACGTCTTACATAGTATGGTATACTTATTACAATTAATGAATCACCATTATTATTATTAACTAAAGTCCACACTTTGGATTTCTATAGTATTCACCTAATGTCCTTTTTCCATTCCAGGATTCCATATAGGATGCCACCGTGCATTTAGTCATCATGTCTCTTTAGGCTCCTCTTGGCTGGGGCAATTTCTCAAGCTTTCCTAGTTTTTGATGACCTTGACAGTTCTAAGTAGTACTGGTCAGGTATTTTGTAGGATACCCCACTTTCAGAATCTGTCCATTTTTCTCATTACAGAATGTAGGTTATAGGTTATTGGGGGGAAACCACAGAAGTGAAGTGCTGTTTCCATCATATCACATCAAGGGTACATTCTATCAAAAAGATTTATGACTGTTGATATTGATCTGAAACACCTGGTTGAAATAGTACATGTCAGATTTCTTCACTGCAAAGTTATACTCTCCCCCGACCCTCCTTTCCATACTGTCCCCTTAGAAGGAAGTTAGTATGAGCAACCCATACTTAAGGAGTATGGAGTTATGCTCCCCCTCCTTGAGGGTAAAGTATCTACAAAATTTAATTTCTAATTCTTATTCATGGGAGATTTGTCTCTTCTCTTCCAATAACTAATTTATTTAATCATTTATTTATATCAGTATAGACTCATGAATATTTATTCCAGGGGTATCAAACTCATTTTCACTAGGGGCCACATCAGCCTCGCTGTTGCCCTCAAAGGGCTGAATGTAATTTCAACACCTTGACTGTGAAGGAGTAGTTACATTTATACAGTCCTAAAATTACATCCAGCCCTTTTTAGGCAACTGTGAGGCTGATGTGGCGCCTGGTGAAAATGAGTTTGACACCCTGATTTATTCTATACTCTGGATTATAATCTAATATTACTTTATTTTGTTTCTTAATTTTCCCAGCTTTGGCCACTGGGAGCTCTTTCAGTCAGTTCCTGTGTAAATCACACACACACACACACACACATCAATATGGGTAATTTTTGTTTCTTATCAATACACCAGTTTTAAAAGTAAGCTTGGACAAGAAAAGACATATATACGAATGGAACAGAATAGAACCCAAGAAATGAACCCAAGTCTCTCTGGTCAATTAATATTTGACAAAGGGGGCAAATGTATAAAATGGAGTAAAAATAGCCTCTTCAACAAATGGTGTTGGGAGATCTGGACAGCTACATGCAAACAAATGAAACTTGATCACCAACTTACACCATACACAAAAATAAATTCAAGGTAGATAAAAGACTTAAATATAAGTCATGAAACCATAAAAGTCCTAGAGGAGAACACTGGCAGGAAAATCTCAGACATTTCATGTAGCGATATTTTCACTGATATGTGTAAGGGACATAAAGGAAAGAATAAACCAATGGGACCTCATCATATTAAAAAAGCCTCTGCATGGCTAAAGAAAACAGCATTAAAATTAAAAGAGAACCAACTATATAGGAAAACATATTTGCCAATGATACCTCAGATACCTTTATCATTATGTCAGCTGATTTCTCAAAAGAAACCTTACAGGCAAAGAAGGAACTGGAAAGAAGTATTCAAAGTCATGAAAGGCAAGGACCTACATCCAAGATTACTTTATTCAGCAAAGCTATCATTTAGAATGGAAGGGCAGAGAAAGTGCTTCTCAGATAAGATCAAGTTAAAGGAGGTCACCATCACCAAGCCTATTATATAAATGTTAAAGGGACTTATCTAAGAAAAAGAAGATAAAGAATACAAACAATAAAATGACAACAAAGTCACAACTATCAACAACTGAACCAAAAACAGAAACAAATTAAACAACTAGAACCAGAACAGAATCACAGAAATGGAGAGCACATGGAGGGTTATCAGTGGGGAAGAGGGAGGAGGGAGAATGGGGGGAAAAGGTCCAGGGAATAAGAAGCATAAATGGTAGGTACAAAATAGACAGGAGGAGATTAAGAATAGTACAGGAAATGGAGAAGCCAAAGAACTTGTATGTATGACCCATATACAAGAACTAAGGGAGGGGGGAATCTGGAGGGGGCATGCAGGGTACAGCGGGAGAAAGGAAGAAAAAAAATGGGACAACTATAATAGCACAATCAATAAAACATACTGAAAAAATGAAGTCAGTGTTCTTTTTGTTTACTATATTAATAATTTTTTTGATTATTAGTTTCCCAAAACTAAGCCTGGTTGGGAAGTCCTTTACAAATAACACATGCAAACCCACAGGGAAGAAAAAAATCTTCTTATCAACTCTAGTATGTGTGTATGTATATTTGAAATTAATATAATACACTCCAGCAGAAGAAAGGGTCCTAACCCTAAGATATTGAAACAGCATGGTATTGCCCTGGCCAGGTGCCTTGTTGGGAACTGCCCTGACTGGTATCAGAGGCTGAAACCCCCACCTAGCTAAGGCTAAGGGAATGCCCTTGGAACTGTAAGCCAGCAAGGAGATAAAAGCTTATCTTCCTGGCAGGAATGCTGCTTCTGCTGCTTTATTCATAACTGAACCCCCAAAAAGCTTGGTCGGTTAGCCAGAGACGGGTAAGATTCCCCACGGGGGAACGACCTAAGCCAGGCACGATCACTTTGGGAGGCCCCCCCAAAAGAAGGACTTGGGGGGCTGCAGCAAAAGGGGGTGATGGACCCTCGCTCCTTGGCTTTGACATAGCCTGAGTTCTCAGCGTCTGGAAGAAAATCTCCTTATCTCTCGGTTACTTAGTTCCCTTGCTCCACCTAAGCCTGAAACAATGACAGGGTGGTGCAGCTCGGTACTGAGAAGTGCGGATTCCCCAGGGTGATCAGGCCTAAGAAAGAACATGTAAATTACTGTGAAACCTTCTTTGTTTAGAATGCTCTCAGTTGAATGAGAAGGGTCTTAGGAGGAAGTTATTTTGTTCCTCAGTCTTACAGCTCTTTGACCCCCCAACTCAATAGACCGGCAGAGTTCTTTGTTTTCTATAGTTCCTTACTTCCCCTAATGAGTACTGTACTTTACCTGAATTATTATGCAAAATGAGCCTAATAAAAGCAGGTATGGATGGTAAATCAGCGCGCTCCCCACTAGGGGGGGTGGCCATTTCGTCCCCTACTTCCCCACAGAAACTAGTCTGTCTCTGTGCATGTGGTGTTTTTTCTCGCGTGTTTATCGGCGAGCCATCCACAGCGTTCCGTGGTCACTGCTGGCCGGTGACCCACGCGCAACAGCGGCTCAGTTGGTTGGAGCTTTGTCCCAGACACCAAAAGGCTGCAGGTTCAATTTCTAGCCAGGGCACATACCTAGGTTGTGGATTCATCCTGGGTTGGAGTGCATACAGGAGGCAATGGATTGTTCTCCCCGGCCATGGCCCCAACCCCTCTTTCTTCCTTTCTCTCTAAAGTCAATAAATGTATCCTAGGGTGAGGGTTTAAAAATACTCCTATGGCTTAAATAATAAATAAATAAATAATAAAACAGTGTGATATTGATGCATAAATAGGCACAGCAACAACCAGAATAACCAAAAATAAAGCAAAGTGCATATGATAAAGGTGGTATATCAAATGTATGGGGGGAAAACAGGCTTTTGAATAATCATTTTTGGACTTTATAAATAATATTTAAATAAATAGTAGTAGTTGTTTGAAAAAGAAAAAATTGGATACAGGGTTTGCACATAAACCAGAATAAATTTCAAATGTATTAGAGAGCTATAAGTAAAACAAACAAACAAACAAATAAATTCATACAAGTACCATCTGAGAGTGAGGGAGTATACTATGATTCAAAAACCTGTAAGTAGTCAAAGAAAACACCAATGTGTCTTTTTCCTTCACCATATTAGGGAAGTTTTTGGTCATTATTTCTTCAATTAGGTTCTTGTTCCCTTGCTCATTCTCAATTTTCCTTTTGGTATTCCCATGATGTGGATGTTATTATGCTGCATGTTGTCCAAGATATTTCTTCAGCTCCACTCATTTTTAAAATTTTCTCTCTCTCTCTCTTTCTTTCTTTTTTTTTTTTGCTGCTTGGCTTGGGTGTTTATTTTCTACCTTGTTTTCCAAATCACTGATTTGATCCTCTGCTTCATCTAACCTACTGTTTATCCCTTCCAACCAATAAAGTTGACTACATAAAATAAAAAACTTTCCAGGACCAAAAATAACAAAGCAAGGTTAAAACACAAATGAGAAAAGTGTGTAACTAATAATACAGATATTGGGGTTATATCCCATATATATATATATTTTAAAATTCTAAATAATGAATAAAACAATAATCCAGTAGAAAATGGGCACAAGACATGAACAAACAATTCACCAAAAAGCAAATATAAAAAAATAGTAGTCCTTAAACCTACAAATGGAGTCACAGTCTCACTGGTAACAAGAGAAATAAAAATTAAAATGATCATTTCTTACGTGTTAGATTAACAAAACCCCCAAAGTTTGGTAATGACAACAAAGTTTGACAGCATAATTTCCTGATAATGTTGTTGGGATGAGGCACTCTGCTACATTGCATTGGTGGGAAGGCAAATGACATCATCCTTTTGAAGGAGGATTTGACAAAAAAAAATATCTATTCATATTATATGGAATTGACTTTCTACACAAGGTTTTCTGTTATAGTGTTATTTGTAATAGTAAAAGATTGGAAATAACCCAAATGTCCCCCTATGGACATATGGGTACATAAAGCGTTATAGCCAAAAACAGGGTTCTCTATGTAACTACCAAAGAAAAAGATATTAATATGGAAGAAATTCTAGGACATTCAATTAAGGGGAAAAAAAGACAAAGAAAAAAAAGCATGCCATTTAAGGCTGCTATCTCCTTGTTGATTTTCTGCCTGGAAATCTACCCATTGAAGTCAATGGAGTGTTAAAGTCTCCTAGTATGATTGTATTTCTGTTGAACTCTCCCTTTATGTCCATCAAGATTTGCTTCACATATTTAGGTGCTCTTGTGTTGGGTATAAAAATGTTTATTAGGGTTATATCCTCTTGTTGGATTGTTCCCTTTATCATTATGCACTGTCCTTCTTTGTCTCTTATTATAGCCTTGCTTTTCAAGTGTGTTTTATCAGTATAAGTACAGCTACCTCACTTTTTTCTTTCCATTTGCATGAAATATCTTTTCCCATCTTTTACTTTTAGTGTCTGTGTATTTTTCCATCTAAGATGTGTCTCTTGGAGGTACCATACATCTGAGTCTTGTTTTCTTATCCATTCAGCTATCCTATGTCTTTTGGCTGGAGCATTTAAGCCATTTACATTTAAGGTGATGATTGATAGATATGTAATTAGTGCCATCTTATTTTCAGACTATTTTCCTCTGTTTTCCCCTCCTGCACCCCACCCCGCCATCCTCCAAACAAGCCCTTTAACACATTTGTTACAACACTGGTTTGGTGTTAACAAACTCCTCTAGCCTTTTCTTGTCTGGGAAGCCCCTTATTTCTCCTTCAATTTTACATGATTGCCTTGCTGGGTAATGTAGCCTTCATTGTAGGTCCTTGCTTTTCATCACCTTGAATATTTCATGCCACTCCCTGCTGGCCTGAAATGTTTCTGTTGAATAAATGGATGACAATCTAATTGGTGCTTCCTTGTATGTAACTACCTGCTATTCTCTTGTGGCTTTTAGGATTCTCTTCTTATCTTTAAGCCTTGTCATTTTAATTATGATGTGTCTTGGTGTGGGCCTCTTTGGGTCCAACTTGTTTGGGACTCTCTGAGCTTCCTGGACTTGTGTGTCTTTTTCCTTCACTATATTAGGGAAGTTTTTGGTCATTATTTCTTCAAATAGGTTCTTGTTCCCTTGCTCATTCTCTTTTCCTTCTGGTATTCCCATGATGTGGATGTTGTTGTGCTTCATGTTGTCCAAGATGTTTTTTCAACTCCCCTCACTTTTTAAATTCTTTTTTTTTTTCTGCTCAGCTTGGGTATTTATTTTCTACCTTGTCTTCCAAACCACTGATTTGATCCTCTGCTTCATCTAATCTACTGTTTATCCCTTCCAATGTACTATTTATTTCATATATTGCATTCTTTCTTTCTAACTGGTCCTTTTTTATGGTTTCTGTGTCTTTTTTCATACTGTTTAGTATCTTTATAATCATTACTCTAAACTCTCCATTTGAAAAATTACTTGCTCTATTTTATCTAATTCTTGTTCTGGAGAATTCTCTTGTTCTTTCATTTGGGGTCTCTTTCTCTGTCTTCCCGTTTTGGCTGCCTCTTTGTGTCTATGTATGAGGTAGATCTGCAAGACTCTCGTGAAGGTCTAAGTCAAACCCTGCTTGTGACTGGCCCTGGACAACCTGTTTGGAGGTATCAGTGATCCAGAGCTTGTCGTTCCCTCTGCTGGGCTTGTTTGTGAACAGAATAAAGCAGGCTATACAACAAAGCTGGCTTTTACCAGCACCAGGCCTGGGAGAAGGTAGCAAAATTCTCAGAGCTCCCAGAGATCCTCCTCTGCCTGCAGGCTTTCTGTTAAGCTTAAAGAGTGCAGGCCTTCCACCTGTATTGCTCAGCAGCTGGGCTTAAGTATCATAGGGTGCGGCAGAGTAATTCCTATGGGTGGGGCTACTGCTTCCCCTCAGGCTGAGGCCACTTGGAGGGGATGGCTCTGCCTGAGAATGACAGTGTCTGCAGTATGAGTAATAACTCAGTACAAAGTGCTGGCAGCTGTTCTTTCAGTTGTCTCCCCACAGCCACCAGCCCCAGGCTCTCCTCTCAGGTCTCTAGTCCACTCTGCCCTCTCTCTGCCAGAGCCCAGGGTAAGTGGCTGCAAATGAAATTTTGTGTGTTATCTCCTTAAGAAGCTCTCTCTGTTGTAGACAGAGACCCTGCAGCTTTTCACAGCCGTGTATCATTTGGGTTCCTCCTCTGGTTCTGGTGCTGTAGGCTGGGAAGCCCAGCTTGAGGTTTAGAGCCCACACTTCTCAAGAGGAACCCCCAGCCATTGAAATATCCCTCTGGAACTTCAGCTGCTGCCCATGGGAGCCCACTCAGTCCTCTTGCACCTCCTGTGTACTATCTAGCAGTCACATTGTGGTGATGTGGCTTCTTCCATCTGTGCATGGTTATAAAGCTTCTCTCCAGCTAGTGTTCAGTTAGTTATTTTGGATGATTTTTCTATAATTTAGTTGTAATTCCAGTTTGATCCTGGGAGGAGGTTAGTGTAGCTTCCATTTACTCTTCCACCATCACTGACAATAGCAGTAGTCATCTGTGAAGGCTAAAGCCACCAGGTAAAAGACAGAGGAAGCCCTGACCAGTGTGACTCAGTTCGGGCATTGTCCCACAAAACAAAAAGCCGCCAGTTTGAATCCCCATCAGGGCACATGCCTGGGTTGAGGGTTTGAGGTGCATACAATAGATAACTGATCAGTTTCTTTCTCACATCGATGTTTCTCTCCCTCTTTTTCTCCCTCCCTTCCCCTTTCTCTAAAAATAAATAAAATCTTTTTTTTTTTTTAAAAGACTGGGAGGGAACTTATCACCAAGGGATCATATTTTCACCATCTGAACCCACTGATCAAACCTAGCATCACCAAAAGCAGGGCCACTAGATATTATTATTGTGTACACTGTACCACTGTACCCCAGCTCCCCAAAACTGAACCTGAATCTAATCAGCCTTTAGCTCTAACTTCCAGTGTATATGAAAGAGAAAATAAAGTAACGAGTTAAATAAGCACAGGAAACAATCAGCCAAATCCAGGATGTGGTATATTATCCATTATAACTCACTCATTTCTTCAACATTTCAATGCAATTTTAAAAGGCAGTGAGGGGAAGAGGAATTATTTTAGAATAAAATAAACTTAAAAAATGTAACAACCAAATTCAGTAAGTAGACTTTGTGGGAATTTTAATTTGACTAAAATAACTATAAACAACATTTAGTCAATTAGGGCAATCTGAATATGGACTGGGTATTAAATATTAAAGAAGTATTGTAATTATTTTAGGTGTGGTAATGACACTGTACTATATAAGAAAATTTACTCTTTGTTGTTGTTGTTGAGTTGCATAACTTAGGAACTTTGGAGGTTTAGTGAAATTATTTATAACACTCCAACAAAAAATAAGGAAGAGGCCAGACAGACTGATGAATGCATGAAACAAGTATGGCTATTGAAGATGGGGAGCAGGTATAGGGCAGTTCACTGAACTCTCCATTTTGTATATATTTGGAAAAGTAAAAACAAAACAAACTAAAAAAACCCAAACTTTATGTGAAGGTCAGTGCCAACAGTAGCCAGCACTTGTAGTATGACTGACCGAGCAGTTGAAAATAGTGAACACTGTGATTTCACAATTCTAAGAAATATGTTGATAAGAACACACATGCAGGGCTTGAAAGCTGTCACTAATAATGTACACTATGCAAACTACCGAAGCAGAAAACTGGTCGCTGTGACTTACAATGGAGTTGATAATAACAAGGAAAAAGGACAGCTTACTAAGAACCCTCTGGCACAAATGCCAGAGGGAAGAAGGAAGAGGGGAGCCTGTAGCTAAGATGAAGAAGATGGAGATGAAGGTGGAGCAGGTGTTTGAGATGAAGGTCACAGAAAAAGTTCAGAAACTGAAGGACTCTAAAGCTGAGCTCCAACAGCATCATAAGCAAATGAAAAAGAAATTGGGGGCACAAAACAAAGAACTAGAGGAAAAACATCATCAGTTTGAACATAAGAAAGCCAACTGGGAAGCCCAACAATGTAGTTTTGAACAGCAGAATCCTTCAAGAACCATGGAAAGGAAGAAGAAAGGGAAGATTTTTAAATCCTCTACTGACCATCAGTTACATATTAGTTGCCAATATGCCAGTTTGGAAATCAGTGTTTGTTGGATCCATTAGACCAATTTGTACCAGTTTTATCCTTAGTGATGAATTTAACAGCATGACACCCCAAAATATTATTTTTTGTTCTTGATGGAGATTAAGATGCCTTGAATTGTCCAGGGTGTTGTGTACTTAGAAACTAACAGCTCTAAGTGCCTTTCCTACCCTTCCTTCCTTCCTTCCTTCCTTCCTTCCTCCCTTCCTCCCTTCCTCCCTTCCTCCCTTCCTTTCTGTTAAATAGATGTCTTCAATTTAATGCAAGAAAACATTTTACTATTGTACAATCATGTAGTGGTGGCTTGACTGCTTACAGGGTATTCCAAAATAAAAGGACTCTGAAAGGTTTTTTACTGCGGATAAATTGCCATAATATGATACAAACTATGTTTCTCTATGATAATTATAATACGAAGGTTCCACCCAGCGCAGCTTTTTGACACTTCCATTGTATAAAAATACACGTGGAAAAAAGAATGTGTATGCTACCATGAACCTAAAGCTTTTTTGTAACAGCCTTTATTTTGGTTGTTTGTACATTGTTTTGGATTCTTTAAATAAATACTATTCTCATTTATTGCCCTCTTTAACTTAGCTATTTTCCATATATTGGCCCTGCTAAAATAGAATATAGCATCTAAAGGGAACTTTCTTTTAATTCTCTTTTTACACTGTATGGTAAGTAGCAAGGGGAAAATACACTTATACATCATTTCTAGGCAAAACTGTGGAGCTAACAACCAACCTCTTTCTACCTATGTGCAGTCTCTTTATTTTATTGGAAATGGGAATTATGGCCTCTTGAAAAGAAAAAAAGTCACCATTCTGCTGTTAGCTGTATTCATATATTGCATCTCTATATTTTTTGTTTGTATAGTAAAAAATTCATATAACAAACAATGTTGTGATGTAAAGTGTGGTTAGAGATCTCGGTTCCCAAAACCATAGGACAGCAGGGATGAAAATGAACTACAGTGGTTACTCTTACCTTAAGAAAAAGTCTGGAAAAAGAAACTAATTTTCTTATATAAGGCAGCTGGAAGAGAAAGCTTGCTAGACAAAATATGAGCCAAAAGTCCAAAGAATGAGACAGGAATGGAATGCTGAACTCTAATTTCGGTCCTCTCAGAGGTCTGGGTACCACCCATGAAAAGTATTGGGAGTATTTCAACCTGAAAGAGAGGAGTGGCCACACGTTTACAAAGGACATCAAAAAAGCCTAATGTGGAAGAGAACTGCTTACAATATGGCTGAAAGAGTACTGCTGTACAAAAACCCTGAAACATCAATATTTTGTCCTAGAAAGTAAAAAGATTAATTTAAAGTGAAAGATAAAGTGATATTATAAACTCTCTGGAAGTTTAAAATGTATTAAATCCTCAAAGGTAAATAATTTTTAACATGGGAACTAGCCCGGAAAAACACAAGTTGCTTCTAAAACTGTAGAGATATGAACATGAATAATTATTCCTTCTCAGTAGAAGAATCACAGACTTCCCTTCTTAGAAGAAGCTGAATGGCACTGTTACCCTTGTGTGGTGGTTAAAACACACATACATTCACACACATTATTTTAGGCAATGCTAAAAGTGCATTTGTGTTTGTGGCATCCATGTTAAATTAAATGCTTGTATATGTACATTAGGGGTTAATATGCTTACTTTCTTTTTTACTTTCATTGTACATAAAATTAACTTACATTTAATGATGTAAAATAATTCAAACCTTCTTTTAATTGACCTGCCATAATTTTTAAAAAGTTATAGCCATCAAAACCACAGCATAAACTGTTTATCTTGGGAGAATAATACATTTCTAGTATTATAAAACACTTCTATGTGCTGGAGTACCTTCTATGTGCTAGACACTATACTAGCTACTAGAAATACCAAGATGAATCCAAGATAATAGAGAAAAAAACATTTCTGTCCCAGTTCTCTCAAAATTTCACTACAAAACAAGGAGGAAAAACAAACTGAAACACCAACTCCGCCTTGGAAGACCTAAGAGCTAAATGTAACTGACTCAGCAGTCTCCTCCCAGGCAGACGTAACCACAGAACTCTGGGAAGACTCAGGGGGTGGAGACACCATATATTGCAGATGCAAGCTTATTTTAAGGATGGTTATGCCTCCACATCTCTGTTTCTCTTCTCCCACAACTATAGGAGATGAGAGGGTTATTCTTTAAAGAAATTAAACCAAAGAGGCCCTGGGCTAGAAACAGCAAAAATTGCAGAATGAAGATGAGGATGAAAAGGAGAGTAAATGACATCATGCTGACATCAACCCCTTGGAATCCCAGAACATTAGCAGCCAGCCAAACTACCCCAGCCCCACCCTAGGCAAGAAACTCAAAGATTCTTCTCTGAAAAAGTTGTGCAACCCCAAAAGGTAAGATCTATAGGTAGTGAGATAGAGGACTCTTCAGTGAAAAAGCCAGGTTGTCCTCCAATCCTCTGAGAATGAGGCAAACTAGATTCCATGCTCTGTCTATAAGCAAAGGACTTCTAGACAGCATTAGAGTGACTATTACGTATGAATGGATGGCCCAGATCACTAGACATTTGAGGAAATGGAAGCAGTGCAAAGAGTAGAAGGAAAAACTGTTAACAATCAAACTCTGATTATCAGTCCCAGGAAGAAAGGAAAGACATCTATAACACAACAACAGTATTGGGGGGCAGGGAGGGAGGTGTAGTAGGGAGGACACATGGAGACTTGACTTGGGGTGGTGAACATACAATACAGTGTACAGATGATGTGTTGTGGAATTGTGTACCTGAAACCTATATAATTTTGTTCACCATTGTCACCTTAATACATTTAACAAAAAGAAGGAAAAAAAGAACAGTATGTCCCCAGCAAAGGGACAATCACAGAAGGGCTCTTGGAAATTAAAACTGAAAAGGCAAAATTTTAAACATTAATACAGAGCCTGAAAGATAAAGAAATCTCAGTACATATAATCCAATACAAAAAAACCCAGATAATATGATTATTCATTTAATAAATCAGTGTTTACACTATTGTATTCCAAACAAGTATACGATACTAATTTATTCAATGGATTGTCAAATTATTGCTTTAATTAGAAGTAGTGATAAAACTGCACTGGAGAGGTAAGAGATAAGAGAGTTAAACCATCATCTACCATAATAAGAAGTTAACTAATAGTTTCTAACATCAAAGAAACATGAGAGTAACATAAGGATATTATTTAGAATTATGTGAGTAATACAATACCAAAGAGATGAAAGTGGTTGTCACTGGCACAGATTAAAGGATTGGAAAGAAGAGACATAACACAGGATTGTTTTAGCACTATGGGCATATATCTAAAGTATGGACATATATTCCACTTTGATAAAAACAGATTAATTTTAAAAGATCAATATGATACCACCCCTGTTTTTAAGTTTATACTCTATTAGAAGAGACATGCAAAGCAATAATTGTAGTAGCACGTACTACATGATGTAACAGGAGCAATGTGAATAGCACAGAGGATACTATCTCTGTCAAATGAGAAAGGTCTCTGAGACAAGGAGACACTTGAACTTTAGTTTTAGGGGTGAAAAAGAATTAACTGGTCAGAGAGAGGATGATGAGTATTTCACCCAGCTATAGTCTAAGTTTTCCTTCTAAAACACAAATGATAGCATTCTATAAACACACTTTTGAAACTTGCTATTTTTTTCACTTCATACATTGTAGAGACTTTCTTCAAAAAGCCCTTAAAAATAATTTTTAGTTTCTCAAGCTTGTTTTACTGAAGTCTCATATAAAGGAAGATAATCTATTTTTAATATGCTAAATACCCATTTTTATTCACAACTATAATATATCCTTCTTATAAAAAATTAAATAGTATAAAAAATTAGAAATAAAAGATTTAAAAATCCCTTTGTTCCTCCTCACAACTTCCCAAGGATAAGCCCTTTTATTTTCCTCCTAGGCCATTTTCTATAAAAGTGGTAATACACATTTACAGAGTGGGGCAAAAGTAGATTTATGGTTGTAAGTACACAAAACAGACTTGATTCTTGTATTATTATTTATTAATTCTTGCATTATTTTCTATTCGAACAACTGTAAACCTAGTTTTGCTCCACCCTGTATGTAAATGCCATTAAATATAAGCAAATGTAATATAAAATGCTTTATACACCTATTATATCTTAGGCACACACTAGACTATACACAAAGAATACATTTATAATCTTTATTTTTATCCTCATCAGAGGATATGTTTATTTATTTTAGAGAGAAAGGAAGGATGAGAGGGAGGAAAGAAGGGAGAGGGGAAGAGAGAGAGAGGTAAAGAGGGAGGAGAGGGAGAGAGAGAGAGAGAGAGAGAGAGAGATTAGTAAATTGTTTCCCAGGTACATATGCTGACTAGGGGATCAAACAATCTAGGTATGTGCCCTAACCAGGAATCAAACCCACAATATTTTGGTGTACAGGATGACACCAAATAACTGAAACACTGGCCAGGGTACATATATGCTTTAAAGTCTCTTACAGTCAAGGACTTTGTGATAAGAAATATTAAGAAACTTTACAGCATGTCACCTTACCAACACAATCACAGCACTCATCCCAAAGGGTCCCAAGACACAGCATACACTCCTTGCAGCAGGAACAATTTCCTTCTCCAGGTCGGCACTGGCAGAGTTCCTAAAAATAAGACAGATGTTCAAACTTAAAATTCCAAATAACTATATTTAAAATTGTTAATTTTTTGCAGTAAAAAACATTTGCATTTATAGTAATTTACTCTTCATTCATTTTTTAATTAAGAATCATTAATTGTTATAGGAATGTAAATACCCACCATGTCAAGTACATTTGTATTTTCTTTTTTTTTTTAAAGTATATTTTATTACCCTGGCTCGTATAGCTCAGTGGACTGAAAAAGGGGGCCTGAGAACCAAAGGGTTGCAAGTTCAATTCCCAGTCAGGGCACAAGCTTGGGTTGTAGGCCAGGTCCCCAGTAGGGGGTGTGCAAGAGGCAACCACACAGTGATGTTTCGCTCCCTCTCTTTCTCCTTCCTTTTCCCTCTAAAAATAAAGAAAATCTTTTTTGAAATACAGTATACTTTATTGATTATGCTATTACAGTTGTCCCATTTGTTTTCTCCCCTTTATTTCCTTCCACCCTGCTCTCCCCCTACCACCAGCATTCTCACCCCTTAGTTCATATCCATGTGTCATACATGTAAGTTCTTTGGCATTATTTCCTATAGTATTCTTAACCTCCCCCTGTCTATTTTGTACCTATCCTTTATGCTTCTTTTTCCCTGTACCTTTCCCCCCATTTTCCCCCTTCCCTCTCCTGCTGATAACCTTCCATGTGATCTCTATTTCTGTGGTTCTGTTCCTGTTCTACTTGTTTTTGTAATTTGCTTTGGTTTCTGTCTTTGTTTTAGGTTCACTTGTTGATAGTTATGAGTTTGTTGTCATTTTACTGTCCATATTTTTTATCACCTTTTTTTTCTTAGATAAGTTCCTTTAACATTTCATAGAATAAGGGGCTTGGTGATGATGAACTCCTTTAACTTGACCTTACCTGGGAAGCACTTTATCTGCCCTTCCATTCTAAATGATAGTTTTGCTGGACAGAGTAATCTTGGATGTACGTCCTTCCCTTTCATGACTTCAAATACTTCTCTCCAGCCCCTTCTTGCCTGCAAGGTTTGAGAAATCAGCTGACAGTCTGATGGGAACTCCTTTGTACGTAACTCTCTCCTTTTCTCTTGATGCTTCTAAGATTCTTTCATCTTCAATCTTGGGTAATGTAATTATGATGTGCATTGGTGTGTGCTTCCTTGGGTTCAACTTCTTTGGGACCCTCTGAGCTTCCTGGACTTCCTGGAAATCTAGTTCCTTTGCCAGATTGGGGAAGTTCTCCTTCATTATTTTTTCAAATAAGATTTCAATTTCTTTCTTTTCCTCTTCTCCTTCTGGCACCCCTGTAATTCAGATGTTGGAATATTTAAAGATATCCTGGAAGTTCCTAAGCCTCTCCTCATTTTCCTGAATTCTTGTTTCTTCATTCTCTTCTGATTGAATGTTTATTTCTTCCTTCTGCTCCAAATCATTGATTTGAGTCCTGGTTTCCTTCCCTTCACTGTTGGTTCCCTGTATATTTTTCTTTATTTCACTTTGCATAGCCTTCACTTTTTCCTCTATTTTGTGACCATACCCAACCATTTCTGTGAGCATCCTGATGACCAGTGTTTTGAACAGTATATCTGATAGGTTGGCTATCTGTTCATGGCTTAGTTCTATTTTTGGAGTTCTTTCATTTGGGCCATATTTCTTTGTCTCAGCACACTTGTTATGTTGTAAGTGGCAGAGCCTTAGGTATTCTCTATGGCCGGGCAACCCCCATTGCTGCTATGTGAAAAAAGGGAACAATGCCACTTGTGGGCTCTCTGCTGGCTTTCAGTCACTTCCCCCTGCTACTCACAAGCAAATCTGGCCCTTCTGGTGCTGATTCCCAGATGGGTGGTTTGTGTACATTCTAGGACCCTGTGAGTCTCTACAGTGAACTCTCTTGTGAGGGTGGGAGTTTCTCCTGCTGCTACAACCCCCACAGGTTCTTATAGCCAGAGGTTTTGAGGCTTTATTTCCCCACAATGGAATCCTGGGTTGTGCAGTCTGTTTAGCTCCCCAGTTGTTCCTTCCATTTATCTGCCTGCAAATGTGGGACCACCTGCTCCCCCAGCTGCTGCCTTGCCCACCCTGGCCCTCCAACAGCTGCAGTGCTCAGGAGCCTCTCCACCCCAGCTGCCCATCTCTGTCCCTCCTACCAATCTGGATCAATGTTTCTTCTTTAACTCCTTGGTTGTTGGACTTCCATACAGTTCAATTTTCTGGCAGTTCTGGTTGTTTTTTGTTTTAAATTTGTTGTTGTCCTTCTTTTGGTTATGCAAGAAGGCAAAGTGTATCTACCTACACTCCATCTTGGCCAGAAGTACTGTATTTTCTTTTGGACACATTCAGTGAACACATTTTGGATTTACCTTATTTTGAAATATTTATACAGTAAAACATTTTACTTTATAACCAATAACTTTAGTCCCATACACTACCTTAAAAAGTTATTTAATACAAGCACAAAATCTGCTTTTCAGCTATTAGTTTCATTGTTCAAATTAATTTAAATGAATAGCCAACTTGACATAGGAGCTATGGTTTCTCAATGTATAGAGTGTGAACAAAAGCATCCTATAAAAACTGTTATTTTTGCCCTGGCCAGATTGCTCAGCTGGTTGGAACGTCATCCCGTGCATGAAAAGACTGTGAGTTTGATCCCTAGTCAGGGTACATACTGAGGTTGCAGGTTCAATCTCTGATAGGGGTGCATACTGAAGGCAACTGGTTGATACTTCTTTTATATTGATGTTTGTCTCTCTGTCTCTCTGTCCCCTCACTTCTTCCTCTCTAAAGATCACCCTGTATGCAAGGGTGAAGATCACCCTATCTGGAAATAGATTGTATCTCTTGATCAGAGGAATGGCAATGTTACACTGACAAGAGAGTGAACACAGTGAGGGGAAATACCTGCTGTCTTCTTTGTAAACAGTGTATCACACCATGCATACTGTTTTAGTATGTTGTATATCAATAAATAGCAGTTCTTTTTCTATTTTTTTAAACCTCACCTGAGAATATGTTTATTGATTTTAGAGAGAGAGGAAGGGAAGGAAGAAGGGAGGAGGGGGAGGAAAGGAGAGAAAAAGAGACAGAGAGAGAGGTAACATCAAATCTGCTCTGAGTATAGCCCTCAAAGAGTATTGAATGCTTCCACTCTTTCTCCTAGAACTTTGCCCAGCTGCCATATGTAACCTGGGAGAAGGCTAGGTTGGCAAGTTGGTCAACCTGAATCCATCCTAGCTCATCCAGCCTCTAACTAACCAGTAGCTGACAACAGAAACAGGAATGGGCCCAGAAGAACCACTCTGCTGATAACAGGTCCAAATTGCCAACCCACAGAAATAAGAGCCAAATAAATGGTTATTATTTTAAGCCACTAAACTCTGAGGTGGTTTGTTACTTAATGAAAGCTAATTAACACAACTTGCTTTATAAATGAAGATTCAAGGTAATTCCGTTAGCCTTTAACACCCGACAGCCACTCCCAAATAGACACAACTTAAAAGGGAAATTCTGTAGCTGCCATTGCCTACTTGGCTTTCCCTGGGTTATGAGGTAGCACATAATATTTACTCCTATTAAATTCATCTTATTACATTTCTAAACTACTGGAGTTACTTCATCATTCTAATATGACCTATTTTTTGCTACTGATATTTAATCACACTTATAATAAAAACTAATATGTAATTCCTAATTTTTTCTTCTCCAAAACTCCCCTAGCTGTTACACAGCACTGGAAGAATGAACACTTGTGCTATTTTCTAACTAATTTGTTAGTTTGATATCAATGTGTATCTGTAGAGTCAGGCTGTTTTTCACATAATGCAGACTATAGGTAACTGCTAGGCCTGTCAGAAAGAGAGGGACTAAAAGGGCAGAGACTTCCTGATTACAGATGCTTCATCATAAAACTGGTGATGCTTGATTCAGACAAGCTCAAACGTACTTGTAAATCTATTGTAGAAAAACAGTCACCAAAGGTACACTTTGTGACTTCTTTCTCCATGAAAACCTGCCTTTAGTATGAGAGAACATTTTCTGAGAACACATTTTTTAAAAAACACCATCAAGAGTTAAGGATATGGATTCTTTTGGTTTTTAGTTTTATAAAGTTTGCCACTTAGTCACAAGAAATAAAGCTCCTTTTAAATTTTGATACACATTTTACATAGAAAATATCCTTTTACTATCTTAGTTGCTTATATTTACATTATCTATTTAACTCAGGAGAAACGAATTAGAGAAGTAACACATTTATTCAAGAATCCATTTCTCCTTTTCCCCATCTACCAAAGCTTCCAAAAATGGTAGCCTGTTAAATGAATGAATGTATACGATGCTAAATAATTTTTAAATAAATGTCAACTTAATGTCTTCTATTAAAGAAACTGAGTTTTTTAAGCATTCATTTTGCCTTTTGTCAGGTATTTGTGAGGTGTTTTAAATTGAAATGAAAAGGTGAGTGATATCCCAAGATCACTGCTAAGTATTGGAAGGTTAAAACTATGACTACTTAAAAATTGCCTGAACTTGTCTGGATTACCCAGCCCTCAAGACTCAATCTATTTCACTCCCTCTTAATAAATGTCTGTACTTTTACATGTCAGTGCAACAAAATAATGTACAGTAGTAATATACTTATAGATTATAATATGCTGGTAGAATACAAAGTGAGAGGCTATAGAAAGCTGAAACATGAGGGAAATGACTTAAAGATAAACTTCATTACTAATCTGTTAAAAAGACTCCTAAAACTGGATGAATGCCAAGTAACAATATGCTAGCTAATATTTTTTATTTCCATCTTATCACAGAAAAGACTGAAAAATCTTTGTCTTAATAAAACAAATTTAATCACATAAATTAAGAAGTTTTATAATGATTAAGTGTCAGGACATATGAAAATAAAATCTCTATTCTTCATAACTCATGTCAGTATTCTTTATTTCATTTTATTGATTATACTATTATAGTAGTCCCATTTTCCCCCCTTCACTTCCCTTCACCCTGCACACCCTCTCCCACCCACATTTCCCGCCTTTAGTTCATGTCCATGTGTCATAAGTTCTTTAGCTTCTACATTTCCCATACTATTCTTGATCTCCCCCTGTCTATTTTATACCAACCATGTATGCTCCTTATTCTCTGTACCTTTTCCCCCAATCTCCTCCTCCCACTCCCCTGTTGCTAACCCTCCATGTGATCTTCCTTTCTGTGGTTCTGTTCCTGTTCTAGTTGTTTGCTTAGTTTCTTTTGTTTTTGTTTTGTTAATAATTGTGAGTTTGCTGTCATTTTACTGTCCATATTTTTTATCTTCTTTTTCTTAGTTAAGTACATTTACCATTTCATATAATAAGGGCTTAGTGATGATGAACTCCTTTAACTTGACCTTATCTGAGAAGTCCTTTATCTGCCCTTCCATTCTAAATGAAAGCTTTGCTGGATAGAGCAATCTGGGATGTAGGTCCTTGCCTTTCATGACTTGGAATACTTCTTTCCAGCCTCTTCTTGCCTGTAAGATCTCTTTTGAGAAATCAGCTGACACTCTGATGGGAACTCCTTTGTAGGCAACTGTCTCCTTATCTCTTGCTGCTTCTAGGATTCTCTCCTTCATTTTAATCTTGGCTAATGTAATTAGGATGTGCCTTGGTGTGTTTCTTCTTGGGTCCAACTTCTTTGGGACTCTCTGGGCTTCCAGGACTTCCTGGAAGTCTATTTCCTTTGCCAGATTGGGGAAGTTCTCCTTCATTATTTGTTCAAATAACTTTTCCACTTGTTGCTCTTCCTCTTCCCCTTCTGGTACCCCTATAATTCGGATGTTGGAACGTTCAAAGATGTCCTGGAGGTTCCCAAGCCTCTCTTCATTTTTTTGAATTCTTGTTTCTTCATTCTTTTCTGTTTCTTTTTTTTCTTTCTTATGGTCTATTCCATTGATTTAAGTCCCAGTTTTCTTCCCATCACTATTGGTTCCCTGTGCATTTTCCTCCATTTCACTTAGTGTAGCTTCATTTTTTCATCTAATTTGTGGCCCAAATCAACCAATTCAGTGAGCAACCTGATCACCAGTGCTTTGAACTGTGCATCTGATAGGTTGGCTATCTCTTCGTCGCTTAAAAGTATTTGCTCTGGGGCTTTGAGCTGTTCTTCTGTTTGGGCCATTTTTTTTTTTGTCCTGTCTAGTCTGTTACGTATAAGGGGCAGAGCCTCAGGTGTTCACCAGGGTGGGCAACCCAGTCGCTGGGTTGTGTCACTGTATGTGGGGGAGGGGTCTGAGAGGGTACAATGGTGCTTGCTCTACTCTCTCTGGGATTTCAGTCCCTTCTGTTACTTCCCATAAGTAAATTGGGCCCTTCTGGTGCTGATTCCCGTGTGGGTGGGTTTGTGTATGTTCTAGGACCCTGTGGGTCTCTCCAACGAACTCACCTGTGAGGCTGGGAGTCTCTCCCTGTCCCTCAACCTGCACAGGTATTTTCAATCGGTGTTTTGAGGCTGTATTTCCCCATGCTGGGGCCCTGGGTTGTGTGGTCTGTCTCACTCCTCAGTTTCACCTGCTTTGTCTTTGAAAGAATGTGGGACCACTTGGTCAGCCAGCCACCCTGCGCGCCTCACTTGGTCTGCCCACTGCTACCCTTCACCTGGGGTCTGCCTGCTGCCACCTGCGCACTCCTGGTCTGTCAGCCGCTGCTTTGCGCACCGGGGTTCGCAAACTACCGCTTTTTTTTTTTTTTTTTGCTGCAACCCCTCTCTGGAAGGCACCCAACTCCACCTGGTCACGCAACTCTGCCCCTCCTACTGGACTGGATGAATGTGTGTAACTCCTTGGTTATCGGACTTCTGTACAGTTCAATTTTCTGTCAGTTCTGTTTTGTTTTGTTTTGTTTTTGTTTCTAAGTTTTTGTTGTCCTTAATTTGGTTGAGCGAGGAGGCACAGTGTGTCTACCTATGCCTCCATCTTGGCTGGAAGTCCTCATGTCAATATTCTTTATAGGAGATTGGGAAGTAAGGAAAATGAGATCCTTACACCAACCTTTTAGTCTACATTTGTGCCTTTTCAATTTTCAAAAATACTAGGTTGGCCAAAAAGTTTGTTTAGTTTTTTCCATACAATGGCTCTATAGTGCTTAGTTGTCTTTAACTTCATTCAAAAAAATTTTGTTAGACTGTATTGTGACAGCTGTCATATCAGCATGCATTAAAAAAAATCAAAATTGGTGAATTTTGTGCAGCCATTTTAATATTTAAGATGGAAGAAGATATACATGTTCAGCATATTATGCTTTATTATTTCAAGTATAGTAAATATGCAACTGAAACGCAAAAAGAAGATTTGTGCAGTGTATGGAGAAGGTGCTGTGACTGATCAAACATGTCAAAAGTGGTCTGTGAAGTTTTTTGGTACTATTGACATTTTGGGCAAATAATTCCCTGCTGTTGGGCTGTCTTATGCATTAGAAAATGTTTAGCAGCCCCTCTGGCCTCTATCCACTAGAAGGCAGTAGTGGGAGACAGCTGACATACTCAAAATATCCAAATCAATAAAGTTACTGGTGAAAATGAAAAATGTGTCTTTTATTTACAGGAAAAACTAAATGAACTTTTTGGCTAACCCAATACACTTTTCACTTTTCAGGAGAAAATTCCAGGCAAATTTAATATATGACATTTAGGATCTCAAAAACCTAACTATAAATCAAGAGAGCAAAAATATCCCTGGCTGGTGTGGCTCAGTTGTTTGGAGTGTCATCCCATAAATCAAAGGGTCTCGGGTTCAATTCCTGGTCTGAGAAGGCAACCAGTCGATGTTTCCCTCTCTCATCAATGCTCTTCTTTCTCTCTGTCAAAGAGGGCTTTCTCTTTGTGTGTGTGCGTCTCTCTCTCTCTGACAAGCAATGAAAAATGTCTTCTGGTGAGGATTAAAAAAAAGGAACAAAAGTATATGGTAATCATTTGCTTTATGACTATTGTTAAGTCAAGAAATACATAAAAACAATGAATTTCCATATGTAAATTATTATGAATAACAGCCATGTGTAGCTCTTCAAGTTAATTTATGTTTTCAATCTATGTCTTTTAAAATCACACTATTGAATAAAATTTGGTCATAAACATATTTGGAAGTGTATACTTTAATTTTCTTGACAGCAAGTAAACTGTGGTTAGGATTTATGTTTCCAAATATAAAACACATTACTACAGTGCTTTGAATCTAAGTATTGGAAATACAGAAGAAAACAAAACATCTTAAAATGCAACTCTCTGCAATGAATCAAGGATTGCAGAAATAATTACTCCATTTAAAAGAGTTAAGCGGAATCTCCAGGACACTTAAAAAGAAATCTTACCACTAGTTGGTTTAGTCATGAGGTTATAAATGAATCTTCAGTAACCAGAAAGAGGCTAGAGTCAAGATAAAATAAATGCCTTTAAAAATTTCAGATATGCATTTGAACGATAAAAGACTTTGAAAAATATTTACTACATACAGTACAAGGAAAAAAACTCTCGAATTCTTCCCACTTTGGTAAATTCCTATACATTTGTAACAAAATAATGATTTTATACTCTCCTGCACTATAAGCAATTCCCTATTGTAAAAATCTGTCATCATAATTTAATAGCTGCATAATAGTACATTCTATCTACCAAAATTTAGAAATAGACTTTAAGTTCCTCACCCTTTCATAACCTGTCCACATTCTCATTTTTTATCACTTCCTTCAAAAACTTTTCTTTTCCACCTTACTATTATTTCAAAGTCTCCACTTATTAAATAGAAAATGTGGTTGAGATACAGAACTTTCTGTTTGGAAAAATTTGGCTATTTACGTACTTTACTAACTTTACTATGACTAAACTTGAATACTGCTCAGTTGAATGGAATCATGTGATCACAACCAAACACGAAGGTTACAGAATTCCAAAAAAGACTGATTCAATGATTCTATTTATTTACTGCACCACCTCCCAAAGTTTCTAAGAGAGTTCTATTCATCACTAACAGGCATCATGCTAAGTGCTTTATATGCATTATCTTGAATCTCATAGAGCCTGAACAATATAGTTATTTCATTTTTCAAGTAAGATTAGGAAATTTTACATCATTCAATTAATAAGTAGCTGAGGTTTGACCCCAGTTTTGGTTTGCTATGCTTGCTGTTTAAACACTAGAATAAGATATAGGAAACTTATTTCTTATTAATTTAGCATTTCAATAATTATAGTTATTACTTTTTCTTAGAGAGAATGAGTCTACAATTAAAGTTACCTAATCCTTTAGGTTGTTTAATTAGAGGCATTATATCTTTTACTCTTAGTATCTGAACAATTAGAACTGCTCTTGCTCAAGTTTAATCATTGTTTGTAAAGGTAAAATAAGTATCATTGGCCAAGAGTTGCAAAGCCAGTGAGTTGGAATTTAATGATTAATTCTTTTGTTGCTTTAGTCAGTTAATTACCTTATCATCTGCTTCCCCAGTCTGCAAGCCTCAGAGAAAGTGTTGGTGTTACTCATGGTACAGATTAAAAGGCTGAGAAGGAGTGGGTTACTTATTTGTCTGAGTTCATACAACTGGGGCTCTGACATCAGGTCTTCTGACTCAAGACTGTTCCTATTACCACTGCTCTTACATGTGAGAGCCAGAGTAATAATGAAATAAGGCACCTGTTCTCTGTGTGAAGGACTATGCTAAATGTTCCTTAAAAGCTGGTAATCATGTTGTTCAATAATTTTATGATGGAAAAATAAAAATTTTATATTAAATGGAAAACAAATTTATACATTTGGGCTATCTCATATCGACTAACAAGGGTATCTAGAGAGAATTTGGAAAATTCCTTTAAAAGCTTATATAAAATGAAAACTGGCAAAATGAAAAGTTTTGAGGAAGACTCTACTTATTTAAAATGAATTTTACTACATTTGTATTAGGGAAAATCTTGAAAGTAACATAGAATTTCAAATTTTTGAATTCCAAAAGACAGAGGTTTTACATAATCATTCAATTAACTTTAATAGAAAATCTTATTCTCTATACAACTAAGGTTCTGGTGAGATCTTAATCCTCTATACAAAATAAATGATGGTTATCATTCATGTAAGACTAAGACCAGACTTTAAGAGTAAAAACTTATTTTATGAATTTCCAAATTTCCAGGCTAGAAATGGAAACTAATAACTTGAGGAAGAATCTAATATATATCCTGATGTTCGGTTACTGATAAATATTTCCATTCTTTATTGCCAAGAGCTGAGAGATTGCTTAGCATGGCTCTTAAAACAGGGAAACATCATTACGGAGAACACCATAGTCTAGTAGACAGCAAATGGCTGGAACTTACAGGATCTGGATTCAAGCTGTAGCATATAACACCGAGTCTCAGTTTCTCAGTCATAAACATGGGGTGAATGCTGGATTTACCCTTATAGACTTCGGCATCCAAGTAAGATGATGGCTATCAAAATACTTTGGTGACTCGGCAATCCCCCTCATAGATAGGGATGAAACATGTCCACACAAAGACCCATATGTGAAAGTATATAGCAACTTTAATGATAATCACCAAAACCTGAAAACACTCCAATGGTCATCAGCTAGTAAATAGATAAAAAAAATTGTGGTACAGCCACACAATAGAATATTACTCATTAATATAAAGGAAAAAAACTACCTGAAACATGTAATAACTTGGATGAATTTCAAAAGTATTATACCTGGTTGAAAGAAATCAGATAGAAACAAAAGGCTACATTCTATACAATTCTGTTTACATAATAATCTAAAAAAGTTGAAACTATAGGGACAAAAATCAACTCAGTGGTAGCCAGGCAGTAGGGCTGTGGAGGGAGCTAATTTTGACTACTAGAGAGCAAAAGGAAATTTTTAAGGGAAAAGAAAATATTCCCTATTTTGCCACATGAGCATATGTTTATTAAAAATCACAGAACTGTATACCAAAAAAGAGCAAATTGTATGTAATTATACCTCAATAAATATGATAAAAATGCATTGCAGTATCACAGAATACTTTATGTTTGAAAGACCAGTATGGTACACTGCAGTCCATAAATTTATTATTTTAATAAACCAGAATAGAATAATATAAAGCACTATATAAATGCAAGCTGGTATTAAAGAAAGCAATACAGAAAGTAGTTCTTCTAACTCTGAAAATATATTTCTCTATTTTATTTTTAAGCTAAAACTAAATTTCTTGAAACTAACATAAATACTTTTTCTTTTTTTACAGAGAAGTATAAAATATTGCTAGTCAAAAAGGCAGAATACGCTATGACCAGTGTAGTTCAGTTGGTTGTATGCTGTCCTGCAAAAGCAAACAGTCACAGGTTCAATTCTCCATCAGGGCACATGCCTAGCTTGTGGGGATCCCCAGTTGGGGCATGTATAAGAGGCAACTGATCGATGTTTCTCTCTCACACTGATGTTCCTTTCCATCTTTCTCCCTCCCTTCCCCTCTCTCTAAAAATAAATAAAACTCCATTAAAAATGCAGAATACAAAAGTTGGATATATAATATAGTTGTTAAAAATCACCTTAACATAGAATAAAAACCTAGAAAGGACTATATCAAAATACTAACGGGAGTCTGTGTTTGTAAATACAACTATGAATGATTCACTTTCCTTTTTCTACTTCTATGCATTTGGTGAATTTTTTAATATGAAGTATTTTTATAATCGTAAATAAACACTTAATTTATTTGGGTAGTATGACTGAAGATCCAGTTCAATGTTTATACAATTATTTTTAAAAAACACTCAGAACAGAAAGTGAGGTTGTTAAATATTAAATTAAGCAAGCTCTAAGTAATTATGTCTTTTTAAATTGAATTTATTGGGTCACATTAGTTCACAAAACCATACAGATTTCAAGCATACAACTCAACAGGACATAATCTGTACACTGCATTCTGTATCTATCGTACCTGTAATATCTTGATCTAAAAAAAAAAAACACCAAAAAGGACTCAGGGACATGGACACCAGTGTGGTGACTGCTGGGGGGAATAGGGTATAAGGGGACTAAATGGTAATGGAAAAATATATAATAAAGATTAAATAAAAAATAAATAAATAAAATAAAATAACTTTTAAAAGTTTAAAAAGCCTCAAGAATGTAAACACAAAGCTAATTAAGTAAATGCCTATTGCATAAGCATCAGTAATCAACAAAGCATTAGATTGTACCTAAGCTGATATTACTTGCACAACTTTTTCTTAGATCAAATGGGCATTTAAAAACAAATATATAAAACAAAACATCTCCCAATTATTAGGCTTTATTCAAAAGAATAAGCATAACTATATTATATTAGGTTATAACAAACTTATTTCGACAAATACTCTTTAAGGAGGACATCAGACAAACTTAAATCTGGAATAAAATATCTTAGTGAACCTTATCATCATGTTGTTCTTTATAAACTCCAACTGATTGGTAAACTTCTGCTGTGAAAATATCAACTTAAGTGAAACACTTGAGAAAAGTAGTGCTCTCTTTTTTACTAAATAAATCAGCATACAAGTTCATATATATACATGAACTACCAAAATATGTCAAATGTCACCCATTTCTTATATAAACCTAGTAATAAAAATTTAATCCAAACTACTTTAAAAGTTTTCTGACAAATTTTTTGAAAAGAATTGTGCTGGAGTAAGGTGGTGGGGGTAGGTGTAGATGAGACTGGACTGGCCATTTGTTGATCACTGTTGAAGCTGACTGATAGGGTAATGGGGATTATTTTACTATTTATTCTTTCTATTTTATATAGGGCAATGGGGATTATTTTACTATTTATTCTTTCTATTTTATATTTGAAAGTTTCTCCCTATTTTATATTTGAAAATTTCCATCTTTTCACATAAAATCCTCATATTTGTTTTAATATAGTAATTCTACAAGTGAAATAGCCAGTGAAAATAAATTTTAGTATTCACTTACAAAATTTAGCAGCTATTCTAAATGCATTAAACATCTGAAAAGAAACAATGACTTATTCTCTTAAATTGCATCAGGCCTAACTCATTACTTTTGGACATTAATTTCAAAGACTTTCATGAGGTGTTAACTGAAGCAAAACAGGACAAAAATGAGTTCAAGCCACAACTTTTAACAGCAGGGAAATAGCATGAAGAAGAAAATCACTACAGGAAAATAAGGTAATGTTTGTAAGAGGAAAGAGGAAACATTGTGTATTTTAAATGAAAATGTTACTAGTATTAGTAACAAACCAAGATAATTGTAGCAAGAAGCTAATGTAGAATTTAATTAGCACTAATTAAGGAAGGAAAAAGGAAGAGAAAGTTAATATTTTTTAGTTTATTGTGATAAAGTCCTGAAGTTATGTGAACTATTTATATTTTTAACTCAAGACAAAATACACTTTAATAATCAGAATTATTAATAAGAAACTACTGTGAAATTCCAACTTATTTCAGAAAATCTAAGATCTGATTAATAGTTAAATTAATTTTTAGAATAAAAAAGCAGAATGTCAATTTAGTACATAAAGGGACTAAATAGATAATCAGATAACTAGAAAGGGTTAAAATAATGCATCAATGATCTCTGAACCTAAATTTGAATATTTTCATGAAATATAATATTTGCATTATCCTAAATATGACCATAAATATTAGCCAAAGTACTCACAAGTCAATAAGGGTTTTTTAAGTTCATAATACAAAATGGGTCTTGAGATTTCTGGGGTAAAAACATAATAATGATCCAAATTTTAAGAGTTCTTTTCACACAGCAAAAGAAAAAACTAGAAAGAGCTTGTTAAAAGCAAAACCTATATTACCATTTTTTCCCCTGAAATAGGACAGCTAAACCACTCATTATATGAGCAAGGAAATACACCAAGATGACAATGTTACTTTCTTGATGTTTAAAGTTAGATTTCTTTCCTGTCAGAAGAGCAAAATAAATATTTATATAGGAACCACCCTTATTTGTAGCAACTTGAAAGAGTGGCAGGAGTGACTGTGCTGACTTGTGGACACGCTGGTAAAAAATATTTACATAACTATGAGCCTCTAGGGAATTTTTTTTTATATTTAGTTATTTCACAAGTTGCAGAGAGCTCAATATAAACAAATGTTCTAACTGATCCTCACAGTACATCATTTCAACATTTGTTTTGTTTAAACCAAAACAAAATAACAAAAAGAACCTAAATTCCCTCTAAGAGGAAAGTAATATCTTTCTGTAAACTTTAATAGCATTGCCTTTCTTAAAGTACTTCTCTCCAACATTCAGTTCTATACATGTTCTTCTGTAAGTTGAAGGAGAAAAGCTAGTATTGTCATCTAAAATGTCAGTGTCATGTACTTTGTTGAATGTGAAAGCAGAATTTTAATAATGTATTATGTGCAATGGAAGGCAAAGCCCTGGCAATTCTTAACATTTCAGAGCATCAAACACTATGAGAACCTCCTGAAAGATATGGACTTTTTTTCCTTTTTTATATTGTACATATGCAATTTTGATTATAATTTTAAGGATACAATAAGCCTTTAAGTCTTCAAAGGACCCTCACTTAACAATTCCTGGAACATGTTACATCAACAGCCTATTTGTTCTCCAACTGAAGAAAATGGAAATAAAAGAGGGCATTAAAGTTCAAGTTTCTATCAGACCAATTAGACTATCCTACGCACTAGAGCAAAAAGACAAGAATGAAGGATTGACTGTCCACCCACCCACTCCAACCACAGCAAGAAAACCAGCCAATCAAAACAAAAAACTTCTCTTCAGGTAAATGATCAGCCTTAGAGCAGGGCTTCCCTGCTCAAGTGAAATCCTCTAGTCTGTGTATGTCAGTCCTGTCCCGATATACAGTCATACAACCATGCTTTGAATACCTCATTCTTAACTACAATGGGCAACTAAGTAATACTAATACTATACATTTGAGGAAGGCCTGCCACATGAAGAGACATAAATTAAAAGAAAAAATAATCTTGACAGAAAGACATATCCAAGTAACAGAATACACTTTCAATAAATATCCTCAGAAATAGGTGAGAAAATAGTGCACTTAAAAACAAGTGAGAACATTAACATAAAAAAATTAACAAGCAGAAAATAGTGCTCTTAAAAATTTAAAGTTATTGCTAAAATTAAAAAATTCAATACAAAGATTCAAAGGTAAAGTCAAGGAAATCTCTCAGAAAGCATAAGAAGATAAAAACAGATTTAAGGTCTACATCACTATATAGAAGCAAAGAATAATCTGAAAATGAAATTAAGAAAACAATTCCATTTACAGTAACACAAAAAAATACCTGTGAATAAATTTAACAAAAGAAGTATAGGGCCTGTACACTGAAAACTACAAAATACTGTTGAAAAAAATAAGATCTAAATAAAAGGAAAGATATTTCATGGTTATGAATCAGCAGAGTTAATACTTTGAAGATAACAATACTTCCCAAATTGATCTGATTCTATGCAATCCCAATCAAAATCCTACCTGGCAATGTCAAAGGCACAATCCATGAAATAAAAAACAGATAAGCTAGACTTCATCAAAATTAAAAACTTCTGTTCTACAAAAGACAACTTAAGAGATGCAAAGACAAGCCATAGATTGGAAGAACATATTTGCAAAAGCATACCTGATAAAGAACTGTGAATCAAAATATACCAAAAAACTCTTAAAACTCAACAGTAAAAAAACAAACAGATTAAAATTTAAAAATGGACTAGAGATATAAACAGACACCTCACCAAACATGATAAATAGATGGTAAATACAGCATATGGGAAAAAATGCTCAATTTCATGCCATTAGGGAATTGCAAATTAACACAAAGACATACTAATATATACCTATTAAAATGGTTAAAATTCAAGAGATCCAAGATGGCGGAAGAGTTAAGTAGAAGCTACATTAACCTCCTCACAGGACCAAGCTGGAATTACAACTAAATTGTAGGGAAATCATCCTGAATAACCAACTTAACACAAGCTAAAGAGAAGCCTTATAACCACAGGCAGACAGAAGAAACCACTTCACCACAATGAGACGGGTAGGGAGTGCGCAGGAGGTGCAACAGGGCTGACTGGGTTCCCATGGGTGGCAGCTGAAGTTAACTGAGGGGTGTATCAGTGGCAGGGGGATTCCCCCTAAGAAGTGTGGGGTCTAAACCCCAAGCTGGGCTTCCCAGCCTACGGCACCAGAGCTGGAAAGGAACCCGGATAACATCCAGTGGTGAAAGGCAACAGGGTTTCTGTCAGCCAGGGAGAGATGACTGACATTCAGAGAAACTAATAAAGGGCCAACACACCAAATTTCGTTTGCAGCCACTTACCTGGGCTCTGGCAGAGGGAGGGCAGAGTGGACTAGAGATACTTGAGGAGAGTCTGGAGTTAGTAGCTCTGGAGATAGAACTAAAGGAATAGCCACCAGGATCCCTAGAGTGAGTCATTCTCCATACTGCTGGAGCCATCTTGCTCAGGCAGAGCACTCCTCTCTGATTGCATCAGCCAGAAGAGAAGCAATATCCCCACACCCAGAAATTGCTCTGACCCACCTTGTGAAGCTTAAACCCCACTGCTAAAGGCCTGATTAGTTTAAAAGCTGATTAGTTGATGGCTGATGAGATTAATAACTAAGGTGGAAAATACAAAGAGGCAGCCAAAATAGGAAGACAAAGAAACAGACCCCAAGTGAAAAAACAAGAGAATTATCCAGAAGACCTGGATGAAATGAAGGCAAGCAATTTATCAGATAGTTTACAGCAATGATTATAAGGATACTCAACAGCATGAAAAAAGACACAGAAACCATAAAAAAGGACCAGTCAGAAAGAAAGAATGCAATATATGAAATAAATAGTACATTGGAAGGGATAAACAGTAGGTTAGATGAAGCAGAGGATCAAACCAGTGATTTGGAAAACAAGGTAGAAAATAAACACCCAAGCTGAGCAGCAAAAAAAGAAGAATTTAAAAAGTGAGGGGAGTTGAAGAAACATGTTGGACAACATGCAGCACAACAACACCCACATCATGGGAATACCAGAAGAAAAGAATGAGCAAGGGAACAAGAACCTATTGAAGAAATGATGGAAAACCTCCCTTATATGGTGAAGGAAAAACACACACAAGTCCAAGAAGCTCAGAGGGTCCCAAATAAATTGAACCCAAAGTGGCCCACACCAAGGCTCATCATAATTAAAAAGCAAGGCTTAAAGACAAGAGAATCCTAAAGCCTGCAAGTGAAAAGCAGGTAAAGGAAGCACCAAATTAGACTGTCATTCGATTACTCAACAGAAACATTTCAGGCCAGGAGGGTGTGGCATGAAATATTCCAGATTATGAAAAGAAAGGACCTACAACCAAGGCTTCATTACCCAGTGAGGCTATCATTTAAAAACTGAAGGAGAAAAAAGAAGCTTCCCAGACAAGAAAAAACTAAGGGAAGCTGTTAACACCAAACCAGTACTGCAACAAATGTTAAAGGGCTTGCTAGGTGGAGGAAGTGGGGAGCGGGAAGGGAAAACATAGGAAAATAGTCTAGTCTGAAAATAAAATGACACTAAATACGTATCTATCAATAATCACCTTAAATGTAAATGGCTTAAATGCTCCAACCAAAAGACATAGTATACTTAAATGGTTAAGAAAACAAGACCCATATATATGCTACCTCCGAGAGAAATATCTTAGATTGAAAAATACACAGATGACTAAAAGTAAAGGGATGGGAAAAGATATTTCATGAAAATCGAAAGGAAAAAAATGTGTGGTAGTAGTACTTACACTGACAAAACACACTTGAAAAGCAACACTATAATAATAAACAAAGAAGGACACTGCATAATGATAAAGGGAACAATCCAACAAGAGGATATAACCCTAGTACACATTTTTGCACCCAACACAGGAGTAGCTAAATATGTGGGGCAAATCTTGATGAACATAAAGAGAGGGATCAACAGAAATACAGTCATAGTAGGGGACTTTAACACCCCATTGTCTTCAATGGACAGATTCCTAGGCAGAAAATCAACAAGACAGCAGCCTTAAACAACACACTAGAGCAAATGGATAATGGATATCTTTAGAGCATTTTACCCCAAAGCAGCAGAATATACATACTTTTCAAGTGCATATAGAACATTTTCTAGGATAGACCACATGTTAGGACACAAAACAAGTCTCAATAAATTTAAGAAAACTAAAATCATATCAAGCATCTTCTCTGACCACAATGCTATGAACCTAGAAATCAATCACAGGAAGACCACTGAAAAACATGCAAAGACATGGAAGCTAAATAGAATGTCATTAAACAATGAATGGGTCAAGAATGAGATCAAGGAAGAAATCAGAAGATACCTTGAAAAAAATGAAAATGAGCACACAACAGTCCAAAATCTGTGAGACACTAGGAAAGCACTCCTAAGAGGGAAATTCATAGCATTAAAGGCCTATCTCAGAAAATAAGAAAAAGCTCAAATAACCAATCTAACTATATACACTTAAAGGAACTTGAAAAAAAAATTAAAGCCTAAAATGAGTAGAAGGAAGAAAATAATAGAAAGCCAAGAAGAAATAAATGAAACAGAGACTAAAAAACAATACCAAAAAAATCAATGAAACCAAGAGCTTGTCTTTGAAAAGATAAAGATTGACATACCTTTAACCAGACTCATCAAGAAAAAAGACCCAAGTAAAGTCAAAATGAAAAAGGAGAAATAACAACTGACACAATAGAAATACAAAGTATTGCAAGTAAATATGAAGAACAATTATATGCCAACAAACTGGACAACCTAGACAAAATGGATAAATTCCTAGAAACATACAATCTTCCAAAACTAAATCAAAAAGAATTGGAAAATCTGGACAGATTATACCTTGTGAAACTGAAGCAGTCATCAAAAAACTCCCAACAAACAAAAGCCCTGGACTGGATGGCTTCACAGGTGAATTTTACCAAACATTCCAAGAAGACCTAAACCTCTCCTTCTCAAACTATTTCATAAAATTCAAGAGGAGGTAATGCTCCCAATCTCATTTTATGAGGCCAGCATCATCCTACTTCCAAAACCAGATAAAGACACTACAAAGAAAGAAAATCACAGTATCCCTGATGAAAACAGATGGTAAAATCTTCAACAAAATATTAGCAAACCAAATACAGCAATGCATCAAAAAGATCATACACCATGATCAAGTGGCATTTATTCTGGGATGCAAGGGTGGTACAACATTGACAAATCAATAAATATGATTTACCACAAAAAAAAATGAAGGATAAAAGCCACATGATCATATCAAGATTCAGAAAAATCATTTGATAAAATCCAACACCTATTTACTATTAAAAACTCTCAGCAAAGTGGGAACAGAGGGAACATACCTAAACATAATAAAGGCCACATATGCAAACCTACTCCCAGCATCACACTCAATGGGCAAGAACTACAAGCGTTCCTCTTATGATCAGGAACAACACAGGGATGTCTGCTTTTACATCTCTTATTCAACACAGTACTAGAAGTTGTGGCCGCAACAATCAGACCAAAAAAAAAGCAATAAAAGGCATCCAAATTGGAAAAGAAGAGGTAAAACTGTCTTCATTTGCAGATGACACGATACTGTACATAGAGAATCCCAAAGATTCCACCAAGAAACTACTAGAACTGATAAATAAACTCATTAAAGTACTAGGATACAAAATTAATATCCAGAAATCAGTTTTCTTTTTATATGCCAATAAGGAACTAACAGAAAGCGAAATTAAGAAAATAATCACATTCACAATAGCTTCAAAAAGAATACCTAGGAATAAACCTACCCAAGGATGTAAAAGACCTGTACATGGAAAATTATAAGACACTGAAGAAAGAAACTGAGGAAGATACAAATAAGTGGAAGCACATACCATGTTCGTGGACAGGAAGAATTTACATCATTAAAATTACCATACTATCCAAAGCAATCTATAGAGTCAATATAACTCCTATCAAGATTCCAATGACGACCCTGGCTGGCGTAGCTCAGTGGATTGAGCACAGGCTGTGAACCAAAGTGTTGCAGGTTTGATTCCCAGTCAGGGTACATGCCTGGGTTGCAGGCCACGACCCCCAGCAACCGCACATTGATGTTTCTCTCTCTCTATCTCCTTCCCTTCCCTCTCTAAAAATAAAGAAATAAAATCTTTAAAAAAAAAGATTCCAATGACATATTTCATAGAACTAGAACAAATATTTTAAAAATTTAAATGGAACCACAAAAGACCGCAAATACCAACAGTGATCTTGAGAAAGAACAATGTTGGAGGAATCACACTAATATCAAACTATACTATAAGGCCATAATAATCAAAATAGCATGATACTGGCATGGAAACAGACATCTACATCAATGGAACAGAATAGAGAGCCCAGAAATAAAACCACACCTTTATAGTCAATTAATATTTGACAGAGAAAGCAAGCTCAGACAATAAGCTAAAGATAGCTTATTCAATAAATGGTGTTGGGAAAACTGGACAGATACGTTCAGAAAAATGAAACTAGATCAATTTTTTCTACCACACACAAGAATAAATTCAAAATGGATCAAAGATTTAAATGTTAGATGTAAAGGGTTAAAAATCCTAGAAGAAAACATAGAAAAATCTCAGACATTGCTCATAGCAACTTTTTATCAGATATATTGCCAGAGGCAAGGGAAACAAAAGAAAAAATAAACAAATGGGTCTACATCAAACTAAAAAGTTTTTGCACAGCCCAGGAAATCATCAACAAAATCAAAAAACAACCCACAGAATGGGAGCACATATTTGCTGCTATATCTGATAAGGAGCTAATATCCAAAATTTATAAAGTACTTACAAAAGTCAACACCAAAAAAAAAAACCCAATTAAAAAATGAGCAAAGGACCTGAAGAGACACTTCCCCAAAGATGACATACAGATGGCTAATAGACATATGAAAAAATGCTCAATGTCACTAATCATCAGAGAAATGCAAATTACACCACAGTGAGATACCATCTCACACCTGTCAGAATGACTATCCTCAATAAATCAACAAAAAACAACTGCTGGCAAAGATGTAGAGAAAGGGGAACGCTTCTGCACTGTTTGTGGGAATGCAGATTGGTGCAATCATTGTGAAATGCAGTATGGAGAGACCTCAAAAAATTAAAAATGGATATGCCTTTTGATCCAATAATCCCACCTCTGGGAATTTATCCAAATAAACCCAAAACACTAATTCAAAAGAACAATAGCACCCCTGTGTTAATTGCAATGTTATTAACAATCACTAAGATATGGAAGTAGCCCAAGTGGATGAGTGGATAAAATAACTATGGAGCATTTATACAATGGAATACTATTCGGCTATAAAAAAGAAAATTTTACCCTTTGCAACAGCATGGTTTGACCTAGGGAACATTATGCTAAGTGAATTAAGCCAGACAGAGAAAGACAAATACCATATGATTTCACTCATATGTGGAATCTAATGAACTAAACTAAAAAAGAAAATGGTCACAGACTCATAAATGGAGAGCAGGATAACAACAAGTGGAGTGGGGAGGATAGAGGGTGGAGGGATTGTACAAAAAGGATAAAGAGTCATGGACATGGACAACAGTCTGGTGATTGCTGGGGGCAGAGGGATTTAAGGGGACTAAATGGTAATGGATAAAAATATACAAAAGATTAAATCAAAAAAATTAAAAAATGTTTAAAATTCCAAACTCTGACAATATCAAATGTTGATGAGGATGTGGAGCAACAGGAACTCTCATCCTTGCTGGTGGGAATAGAAAATGTTATGGCCAGCACAGAAAGTAGTTTAGAAGTTTCTTACAGAAGTAAATACACTTTTAGCATATGATCCAGAAATTGTTCTCCTTGATATTTATCAAAATGAGTATAGAATTTATGTCCACACAAAAGCCTGCACATGGATGTTTTTAGCAGATTTTTAGTTGCCAAAACTTAGAAGCAAGAGATGTCTCTTAATAGGTGAATGGATAAACAAATTGTGGTACATTCATTACATGGAATATAAATCAGCAATAAAAAGAAATAAGCTATCATGCCAAATAAAGCTATGGAGTAAATGTAAATGCATATTGCTAAGTGAAAGAATCCAGCCTGGAAGGGCTACATACTACATAAGTGGAAATAGCAAAACTACAGACCATATTAAAAAAAAAGAGTGGTTCTAAAGGGATTGGCCAGGGTTTGGTCAGAAGAGGAAGGTGGAAGGAAGCACAGGGGATTTTTAGAGCAATGAAACGATTCTATGTCACACTGTAATGTCAGATACATGACATTATGCATGTGTCAAAACCCATAAAACTGTACAAGACAAACAGTGAACTCTAATGTAAACTGTGGGCTTCAGTTAATAATAGTGTCAATATTTGTTTATCAATTGCAACAAATGTACCAACTAATGCAAGATGTTAATAATAGAGGAAACGCACACTTCAGTGTATTTAGGGGAAAGAAGAACATGGAATCTTTCTGCACCTTCTGCTCAGTTTTTCCGTCAACCTAAATAAAAGTACTCCAAAAAGTAAAATCTATTCTTGAAAAAAATTCTTAGCTGAATTTAATTGGAGAAATTGACAAGATGATCCTAAAATTAATACAGTAGAAGAAGGTACCCAAAATAGTCAAAACAATCTTGAAAAAGAACAAAATTGGAAAATTCATACTTCCTGATATCAAAACATACCACAAAGCTACAATAATCAAGACAATGTGGTACTGGTATAAAGACAAACATATAGATCAATGGACTAAAACTGAAAATCCAGAAATGAACTCTAACATTAAAAATCAAATTATTTTCAACAAGGGTGCCAAGATAATTCAATGAGGGAAACAGTATTTTTAACAAGTGGTGCTGGGACAACTGAATATCTACATACAAAAGAATAAAGTTGGAACCCTACTTCACACCATATGCAAAAATCAATTTGAAATAAAGTGGTCAAATATAAAATTCTTAGAAGAAAATATGCAAGTAGATCTTTGTGACCTTGAGTTAGGCAATGGTTTCTTAGCTATACCCCAAATGCATAAGTGACCAAACAAAAGATAAATTAGGTTAAGTGAACTTTCGTGTTGGAAATGATACCATCAAGAAAGTAAAAAGAGAACCCACAGAATGTGAGAAATTACTTGCAAGTCACATATCTAATAAGGGACTTCTACCCAGAATATATAAAGAATTCCTATAACTCAACAATAAATAGACAAAAAAGCCAATTAAAACATGGCCATAGGTTCTGAATAGACATTTTCTCAAAGATATACAAATGGCCAATAAGCAAATAAAAAGATGGTCAACACCCTGGCTGGTGTAGCTCAGTGGACTGAGCTCAGGCCTGTGAACCAAGGGGTCACTAGTTCAATTGCCAGTCTAGGGCACATATCTGGGCTGCAGGCCAGGTTCCCCGTAAGGGGTGCGCGAGACACAACCACACATTGATGTTTTTCTCCCTCTCTTTCTCCTTCCTTTCCTCTCTCTCTAAAAATAAATTTAAAAAATGTTAAGATAAAATAAAATAAAAAGATGCTCAACATAATTAGTCACTAGAAATGCAAATCAAAACCACTTCGTAACCATTAAGATGGCTATAGTAAAAAAGATAATAACAAGTGCTGGTGGGAATGAAGAGAAATTGTGACCCTTACAGACTGGTGGTAGGAGTACATGAAGCACCTTCAAAAAATACTTTAGTCCCAGTCCTCAAAACATTAAACATAAAAAACATGACCCAGACATTCCATTCCTAGGTATACACCTAAAGGAATAAAAACATATATCCACACAAAAACTTATACAGAAATATTCACAGCAGCACTATTCATCATAGCAAAATAGTAAAAACAATCCAAATACCCACTGACTGATGAATGGATAAATTAAATGATGTATATATCCATGCAGTAGAAAATTACTTGACTATAAAAAAATGAAGTATCAATACATACTAAAACCTGCATGAATCTTGAAAACATTATGCTCAACAACAGAAGCCATAGGTAAAAGATAACATAGTATATGATTCCATTCATGTTAATGCACAGAATAGGCATATAAAGACATGGAAAGTAGATTAGTGGTTGCCTAGGGGTGAGGAGGAAGATGAGGAATGACTGCTAATGGGCAAGTGTGTTTTTTTAGGGTGATGAAAATGTTCTAAAATTAGATTGTGGTGATGGTTGCATAACTCTCTCAATACACTAAAAGTTATTGAATTGTACATTTAAATCAGTGAAATTTATGGTATTAGATACTCAGTAAACTTAATTTTAAAAAATCTAAGACACAGAGCATCCATCATAGACTCACACTAATCAGAGTTCCAGTAAGAAAAAAGGACATCATATATATGTACATATACACATATATTACATATATACAGATAAATATATATACACACACATATATAATAAAGGGGATGGTCTAGTTTTCAGCTCAAAATAAAACCACTCCTCTCAGAAAAAATTCAGCCCTGACCAGTGTGGCTCAGTTGGCTGGACTTCATCCTGCAAAGTGAAACATCGCTGGTTAGATTTCCAGTCAGAGCACGTGCCTGGGTAGCAGGTTCAGTCCCTGACCAATACATACAAGAGGCAGCCTGTCCATGTTTCTTTCTCACATCAATGTTTCTCCCCCTTTCTCCTTCCATTCACCTCACTCTATAAATAAATAAATAAATAAATAAATAAATTAATTAAATAAAAAAAGATTCACAGGTGGCCAACACAAAGCCTAACAAAAAAGACCCACACCAGGTTTGTTCACAGTCCAGGTGTGGGCATGTGCAGCCCTCGGTCCTGACACATACAGGAGGCAACTGATTAATGCATTGATGTTTCTCGCTCTCCCTTCTTCTCTCTCTAAAAGCAATGAAACAAAATGTCCTTGGGTGAGGATAAAACAAAACAAAACAAAACAAAAAACCCACACCAAAGATAAGGAGATAAAACTAGAAGTTTCCAGAGAGATGATAGAAAGAAACTCACGAAGTCACCTACCGAGAATAAAAAACAGATTGTCATCAGACTTCTTACCAGCAACACGGATTGCCAGTAGTATGAAGACATTTGAGAAGTGTCTTCAAAGTTCCCAAGGAAAAGATTTTAACATGGAATTCTATATTCAGGCAAATCACCATTTAAAATGAAATGAAAACAAACAAACAAAAAAAACATTTTCAAGATATGCAGAACCCAGAAAGTTTATTTCTAATATTGCCTTTCTTAGACGATACTTTAGGGCATGTTACAACAAACATGAATAAATTAGAAAGAACAAGATACAGAATCAAAGAAATAGTGAATCAATTTAGGAAAGTAACAATGGGAATGCACTATACCACAGCTTGAATCAGACCCAGAGAACAATCAGTTAAGTCTGGAAACAAGACTGAAGGCTCCATTGAGGAGGAAAGAGATTAAGAATTTAAAGGAGCATAAGGTATTAGACTGATGATGCAAAATCAAGAAAAACAATTAGAAACTCAAGAAAAACAAAGTCACTCAGGAAAGGAAATGTAATCAGCATCCTATGTGACTATACAGTCAATAATATATAATTATTACTATATAAACATGGTTTATTGGTTATTCAGTTTTAGAATATAGAATATACCTGTATATAAAGCATGAAAGGTTCAAATATATTTACAAAATGGAGAAGTAAGGTTAATAATATATACTGGTAGAGTACTTATGTGCTAGGAACTAATAACCAATACAGTAGGTTGGGTTATATGCCTACTTTACAAATGAAGAAACTGAGTCACTGAAAGACTAACTTGCCAAAGTTGATACAGTTGGCAGAGTAGCTTAGCTAATGGGGATAAGTCACTGAAAGATTAACTAACTTGCCCACGTTTTCATACAGCTAGCTCTTGCTTGGTTACCTTTTTAGTTTCTACAATACAGTTAAACCTTTCTGCTCTCTTCTAGCAACCAGAAACACTATCTCTTGATTTGTGATCTAAGAGGAAAATATTAGTAACCCTACTCTTCCCTTTTAAATGTTTATTTATTTATTTATTTATTTACCTTAGTAGACAGACTATAAATTTCGTCTGTTTGAAGAAAAACCGTGTATTTCTTTACACATCTAGAAAAGGGAGAGATCCAAACAGTCTTGGAGATTAAGTGAATCAATCATTGATTGCCACACTTCACATCGTAGAAAGCAACAAAATCAGTTTCCTTGTATTTGTGAATACTAACCTCAGAATTTTCTGCTTTTGCTGTGACTTTGATGGACAGTGGCAATGGGTTATAACCTGTAATTCTACTTTTATATTGTTAAGCTTGACAAGAATCTATGTTTTGATGGGCAGAAAGTGTTATGGGTAAGACCATGAACTCTGGAACAAGATTAATTAACTTACCCAAGTTCATATAGCTAGCTCTTTTTTTTTTAAGATTTTATTTATTTATTTTTGGAGAGGGAAGGGAGGGACAAAGAGAGAGAGAGAAACATCAATGTGCGGTTGCTGGGGGCCATGGCCTGCAACCCAGGTATGTGCCCTGACTGGGAATCAAACCTGCGATGCTTTGGTTCGCAGCCCCTGCCCAATCCACTGAGCTATGCCAGCCAGGATAGCTAGCTTTTTTGATGATGTTGTTGATTCAGAAGGCCACAGCCCTGGTTGGTGTGGTTCAGTGGATTGAGCATCAGCCTGCGAACTGAAAGGTTGTTGGTTCGATTCCCAGTCAAGGCACATGCTTGGGATGCAGGCCAGGTCCCCAGTTGGGGTTGTGCAAGAGGCAACCAGTCCATATTTCTCTTGCACATCAATGTTTCTCTCCCTCTCTTTCTCCCTTCTTCCCCTCTCTCTAAAAATAAATAAAGTCATTTTTAAAAATAGAAAGCCACAGTTATGGGCAACTAGTGACTGGCAGCTTCATCACAACACGCCTGCTCATACATTACATCTCACACAGTTTTTTGATGAAACATCAAATCACCCAGGTGACTCAGCAGCCCTACTGCCCAGATTTGGAGCCCTCTGACTTATGGCTTTTCCCAAAACTAAAATCATCTTTGAAAGGGAAGAGATTTCAGACTGTTGATGAGATTCAGGAAAATACAACAGGGAAGCTGATGGCAACTGGGAGAACTGTGTGAGGTCCCAACGTGCCTACTTTGAAGGGGACTGAGGCATCATTGTCCTATATACAATGTTTCTTGTATCTTGTATATTCTTCAATAAATGTCTCTGCTTTTCATATTACATGGCGGGATATGTTCTGGATAGACCGCATACCTCAGAAGCCAATTTTCCAAACTCAGATGACAACTTGCCTACAACCCTGTGAGAAACCCTGAGTCAAAACCACCCAGCTCAACTATACAAAGACTCCCAACCCTAAGAAACCACTTGAAATAATGTCTACTGAATTAAGGTGCTACATTTGGGGGCAACATCTTACATATAATAGACAACTAATATATTATATGTAGACTACGATTTATCTATTATTTGACTAAATTTTTTGCTAAATATGGTTTTGAGTTTCTTTGCTATGTAAACTAGATTATACAAGAGAAACCCTTTAATTCATCTAAACAGAGTGTTTATCACATTTTATGGCATGTTTATAAAGCTGGTATTATTTTCAGTACTGAACTTCTTAAATCTTTTTTGTATTCAAGAGAACTATGAATGCAAAAACCCTGACCACTGTATCGTAGATTAGTACCTCAGGTGCTCACCTAATATACTGTATTTTATATTAATATGTATATATGTATACACACACACTCTATAAGGTCTGGCACAAATAATGCCCTTTTTAATTACAAAATCTTTTATTACAAAGTCATAAGCATGTAATTCTATAACATAAAAATATCACACTCAAGCACACCATATAATATTTTAGGCAAAATTTAAATTTAAACTATAAATTATTACACCCATATTATTGTCCTACAAACCACACTCAAGCAGGCATTACCTCTGTGGGACTCTGTACATCTGTATACATGTGCTCTATATCTGCTGTACAACATATTTTAATATTAATAAAAAGAACTCTTAGTCCTACCTGAATGAGGCATTTGCTCACATCACTAGCACAGAGTGCTTTGTTACAACTCAGTGACACAGGGATCCATGTCAGGAACACGATGAAGGCTAGAGTAAGCATAACAACAGAATGTGACTTCATGTTTCTTCAAAGACAATCAGTAACTCCCAGGAAGCTAAAAAATAAATAAGTAAGTAAGTAAGTAAGTAAATGAAATAAAAACCCCAAGGGTAAGCACTAGGGTACAAACAAATATAAAAAATGAAAAACAAAACATGAAAAAAACCTACAGTTTTACACAGTAATGTTTTGTTGGCCATATTCAAAGATCTAGAACACTGAAATTTCTGAGACTACCTAGAAATGGTGACTGTGAAAATTAAAGTGAATATACATGTATGTATGTACATATACATATGTCATCGGTAACCTGAGAGTACATCAAACAAATAACTACTTCCAATACTGCACTGCTACTATTCAGTTTTAGTTTTAAGCCCATTGTTCAATTATATGCCTATATAAAAAAAACATTAATATTGTATTATAATTTAACAATCTTTTAATTCTTAGAATTAAAACAAAATTTTTAAATGGAAACTATTCTAGTAATGAAGACTATCTCAGTGTGCCCTAACATGATTAGAATGAAGCAGCTCAAAGAGGAGCTGACAGTCATTCCTTAAATAATTTAGCAAACAACAAAGAGGATAGTAAATTACTAACTGCATTGTGAACTCCAAAGTTCTTAAAGTTGTTAAAATGTGAAGCTCTTCTTTTGATTCTATACCACGGGTACCATAGATTCTTCAGAGTTATTAAGAAGATATTACAGTTTTAAAAGAAAAAGAAAAAGACCAGCACAAATTCTGACAGTGGTGAGCACCCCCCCAAATAGAACCAATGAAAATAAATAACTACTGATATGAGGGTTAAAAGGGGCGTTCATGGGGCCTTTATAATTACTGTAAACGTTTATACTATTACGAAGTACAATAAAGCAAAAACAATAGGTGAAAAGAATAAAGGGCTTTGTACCCAGTGTGACTCAATTTTGGTAAGAGAAAGCCCTGGTGATTGCTACTGAGACCGTTAGTAATCCAGTTATCTGATTTATTTAACAAAACATTACCAAGTCGACTGATTTTTGGAGCCACCAGTACATATTTGTGGAGGCCAAGGAAAGTATTTAAAAACCGATTTTTCCAGAACTAGTTTTCATCTCACAACTACCAAGAAGAGGATTCCACCCCCGACCGGCTCCGCCACACCGCCCCATCTCTTACGGCTGTCTTCATCCTACTGCCAAAATCTTACTGGAAAAATATTCAATAAACCGGGGATGGTACAAAGCAAGTAGCATGATTATTTAAGGGGCTTCTTGATTTTTTTCTCAGTTAAGAACAATACCCCATCAAAACTGTTTTCATGCACCCTGACCAGTTTCTCAGGCTCTGGCGACCTGTGTGTGGTCCCCGAGGGAGACAACAGCCTTTGTGCCTCTGTACCGAGCCCCTGCTGCCCAGTGGGGAGGCAGAGGCCACCGCGGCTCTACACCCCGAGCTTACCGACGAGCTGCAGAGCAGGACAAGGCCAGGAATGCCCGGCACTAGCAATACAGGAGTGGGGGCCGGAGAGGTGTCGCCAGCTCGTGGAGCCAGGGCCGCCCTAGTCTGCGTCCCAAGCCCAGCACCCAACGGCGGTGGCACCCCACTTTGTCCTCCGCGTAGGCGGGGCTCAGGCCGCGCGGGAGCTCCGTTTCTCTCCGCTCCCAAGTAACCCGCGCGGGCCACGGCCTCCGGAGGCCGGAGCTCTGGACCAGACCCTCCCGGCCGCAGACGCTACACCCAGCCCGCTTCCGTTCACCAAGCGCTGCGGCCACGCTTGGCTGCCTGGCCCAGGTTCCCCAGCCCGGGTGCGCCGCTGAGAAGTGCGAGCTAGGCAGGCCGCGCCTCCGCGCAGTCCCTCAGCGCAGCGCCAGCGAGCTTCGGCCACCTTAAAGAGACAAGACCGCCTGCCCGCAGCCTTCCCCACCACGGCCTCCCGCTCACCACTCCTCCTACTCCCTCCGCCCTTCCTCAGCTCCCCCGCTGCCGCTGCAGCTCCTGCCAGGAGGCGTCTCTCACTACTGCAGAGGTCCTACCAGCATAGGCCCCTGGCTTCGTTCCCTCCTGCGGCCCCGCGGGGCCCACGGAACCGCCCCTAGCCACCAGGGCCCGGTCTTGGCCCAAGCAGCAGGTGGCCCCGACCCCCAGGAACATACCCATCTTGGCATGACCGCGAGATTTCTCTGGGCTTCTGCAAGACCTTACCATCAGGTCCATTATCTGGGTTTATCATGTGCTAGTCATGGAACTGAGAATATGACGTTCAAGAGCTCATTGAATCCGCACAACAACCCTGTAAGGGAGCTGTTTTACCTCCTCTTACAGGAATGCAAGACTGAGGTGCTGAATGGTCGAGTAGCTTAACCCAGTAGAGTGGATACTTGAACCCAACATCAGAGACAAGATTTGTTAAAATACAGGTTTCTGGGATCTACATCAGACCGACTAAATAAGGATTTCCAAGGATAGAGCCTTCTTTCAGCAGTTCACTAAAATTTGCTGCACCCTGTGCCTAGCACTGTGGTTAGCATTGGAAATAGAAAAGAGGCACGCCATAGGAGCTGGCCCAGAAAGAGCTTACTGGCCTGTGGACAGGATGGACAGGCAGCTAGACAAATGGCTACAGCACGCCCCTCCAAGCCTCTGTAGGAGAGGGCTGTGGAGCATGCAGGATGCCAGCAGTCATTTCAGCCTGTATTAAAAAAAAATGAATTTATTCCACCAAGAGGTAGCATTTAGATAAAGGCAATGGAGACCTGCACTCGGTTCCTTCCCACAACCTTGGGAATTTTATATTTAAAAAGAACCCAGTGATTAGGTTGGAGCCCATTGGGCCAGATGATCCAAAAGGTATTTTCCCTTTAGAAATGGTGACCTAGTGCTAAAGTCTTAAGATAGAAGTCTTAAATGCCTTATATTTCCTTTATTGATTTGAAGAAAGCAGAAGGAAAGAGTTGCTTGGTGAGGAGGTGGATTGCATTATTTTTATTAGCCCATTTTTGTACAGTAAGTAAATAAGTCTATATTTTAGAAATCATCCCTGAAAACTATCCTAAAGAAATAATTAAGAGTGTACCCAAATTAACTTTAAGGATCTTATTCTAGGCATTACTTACTGGTTGAATGAATTATGTCACTGTAGTGCAGTGGACTAAATCAGCTATTAAAAAATAATATTGTAGATCAGAGGTTCTCAGACTTTGGTTTTAGGACTCACTTATGCACTTGAAAATTACTGAGGACTCCAATGAAGTTTTGTTTATGTGTGCTACAACAATCAAAACTTTTGAAATTAAATCTGAGAGATTTAAAAAATATTTATTCATTATTTAAAACAGACTCCATTATGTGGTACCACAAATAACATTTTATGAAAAATAAGTATATATTCCAAAAAAAATAGAAGAATGGAATTGTTTTACATTTTTGTTATTATTTATTTTGTTGTTTTTTAAGTATTTTTTATTGATGATGCTATCAGTTTTCTCAATTTTCCCCTTCCACTCTGCTCCCGCAACCCTCCAGCATTCCCCGCCTTAGTTCATGTCCATGGGTTGTACTTACAAGTTCTTTGAGTCCTCTGTTTCCTATACCATTTTTTATCTTTCCCCATCTATTTTATGCCTACTAACTATGCTTCTTCTTCCCTGTACCTTTTTCCCCCTATTCCTCCCTTCCCCCTCCCCACTGAACTCCCTCCATGTGATGTCCATTTCTCTAATTCTGCTCTTGTTCGGGCTATTTGCTTAGTTTTTGTTTTTATTCTTTTCCTTTTCTTTTAGGTTCATTTGTTGATAGTTACAAGTTTGTTGTTATTTTATTGTTCATATTTGTTATCTTTTTTTTCTTAGATAAGCCCCTTTAACGTTTCCTGTAGTAAGGGCTTGGTGGTGATGAACTCCTTTAACTTGACCCTATCTGGGAAGCACTTTATCTGTCCTTCTATTCTAAATGATAGTTTTGCTGGATAGAGTAATCTTGGATGTAGGCCCTTGCCTTTCATGACTTCAAATACTTCTTTCCAGCCCTTCTTGCCTTCAAGATTTCTTTTGAGAAATCAGTTGATAGCCTTATGGGAACTCCTTAGTAGGTAACTGTCTCCTTTCTTCTTGCTGCTTTTAGGATTCTTTGTCTTTAATCTTGGGTAACTTGATGATGTGCTTTGGTGTGTTCCTCTTTGGGTCTAACTTCTTTGGGACTTTCTGGGCTTCCTGGACGTCCTAGAAGTCTATTTCCTTTGCCAGATTGGCGAAGTTTTCCTTCATTATTTGTTCTAATAAGTTTTCAGTTTCTTGCTGTTGCTCTTCTTCTCCTGGCACCCCTATAATTCGGATATTGGAATGTTTCAGGTTGTCCCAGAGAATCCTCAGCCTCTCTTCATTTTTTTGGATTCTTGTTTCTTTGTTCTGATCCTGTTGGATGTTTATTTCTTCTTTTTGTTCCAAATTGTTGCTTTTGAATCCTGGTTTCCTTCTTGTCACTGTTGGTTCCCCGAATATTTTGCTGTATTCCATTTTGGGTATCTTTCATTTGTTCTTTCATTTTTCAACCAAGCTCAATCAGTTCTGTGATCATTTTGATTACCAGGGCTTTAAATTCTCCAGCAGTTAGGTTTGCAATGTCCTCATCGCTTAGTTCTGAGTTTTTGCTGTGTTCTTTCATTTGGACCATATTTCTTTGGCTTGGCTCACCTGATATGTTGTAAGGGGCAGGGCCTTAGGTGTTCAATAGGCGGGCAACTCTCTTTGCTGCGCTGCCTGTGGGGGAGGGGTGGGAGAGGGAACAATGCAGCTCGCCTGCTCCTCTCTAGCACTTTCCAACAGACTCTTGAGTCAAACTGGAAGTATCTCCCACTGCAGCAACCCCAGCCATAGCCCACAGTCAGCTCTGAGTCTCAGTTTTCCCCTTAAGTCAGTCTCTCCCATGCAGCCCCTCAAAGCTCAACAGTCAGCCCCACCCCTCAGCCACTTTGCTGTGGTTTTTCTGAGTCGCCTGCCCCTCAGGGTCCACCCTACCAGTCTGGTTATTTTGGTTGATTTTTTTTTTCTTTAATTCCTTGGTTGTTGGAGTTCCATACAGTCTTATTTTCTGGTGCTTCTGTTTGTTTATTGATTTTAGATTGGTTGTTATCCTCCTTTTGGTTGTGAGTGGAAGTGAAGGGTTTCTACCTATGCGTCCATCGTAGCCGGAACTCCTATTTTTTTTTGATAATCAAAATTTTATTTTATTTTTTAAAGTATATTTTATTGATTATGCTGTTACAGTTGTCCCACTTGTTTCTCCCCTTTATTCCTCTCCATGCTGCACCCTTCCCCCCAACACCACCCAGCATTCCCACTCCTTAGTTCATGTCTATGGGTCGTACATATAAGTTCTTTGGCTTCATCTCCTATACTACTCTTAGTCTCCCCCTGTCTATTTTGTACCTACCACTTATGCTTCTTATTCCCTGTACCTTTCCCCCCATTCTCTCTCCTCCCCCTCCCCCATGAAGGGCTGATAACCCTCCATGTGATCTCCATTTCTGTGGTTCTGTTCTTGTTCTAGTCATTTGAGTAGTTTGTTTTTGTTTTTGTTTTAGGTTCAGTTGTTGATAGTTTTGAGTCTGTTGTCATTTTACTGTTCATATTTTTGATGATCTTCTTTTTCTTAGAAGAGTCCCTTTAACATTTCATATAATGAGGGCTTGATGGTGAACTCCTTTAACTTTACCTTTTCTGGGAAGCACTTTCTCTGCCCTTCCATTTTAAATGATAGTTTTGCTGGATAGAGTAATTTGGGATGTAGGTCCTTCCCTTTCATGACTTCAAATACTTTTTTCCAGCCCCTTCTTGCTTGTAAGTTTTCTTTTGAGAAATACAACCAGGGAGTACACTTTACCTGGTGTTGCACTTTAAACTCTTCCCAATTTGTTGTCCAACTTACAAGAGTTTTCTGAACTAGAGTAGGCAAATAGGGCCATCCCCAAGTACAATGGCCAGTCCAGTTTCCCGGCAGGTAAGGCCACCCATGTGAGCTACACATCCAGAGGACTCTAGTAGGAAATGCAGCCCATGCATCATCCCGTGCTTCCCAGAAATGCTCTAGAGTCTGAGCCTGACACAGACCTATTGGAGTCCTGCCCACCTGGGTTTATCATTCAGGTTATCAATGCAAACGGGAGCTGGTCCAGCCAGCTCCATGGCTTCAGCTGTGAGCCACTCCGAGCCATCCAATATGGAGTAGCCAACTACCGGCAGGGGCCAGTCATACCACTGCTTTGCCCCAGTGTAGATGTCAGTCCAGCTTGTATTCCACAAGGGATGCTCACTGTTCCACTGGTTCTGAAGCCAAAGCCAATTTGAGATGGAAGCAGGAGAGATGTGCCATGGGGGGAATGTGCTCAGGGGGATTTCAGTGCAGATCCAGCATGCTGATTGGTTAGCCCCTGAGGCACAGGTATGAATCCAGTCCACTAAGGTATTATTTTGCACCTTAGGGGCAAAAAGACAGAGTAGTTATAGGCACCAGTAAGGGCAAGTCATGACCCTCAGGCAATATACAAACAAGCTTCTGGTCAGCCAATAAGACAGTGGCTGGCAGAGGGGTCTTCCTGGGCATGAACACCATACCTTTGGTACCTAGACTGGGGGTTTGGCATCTACCTGCAATAACAGGGGAGAACTCATAATGGGCCATAGGGAAATTACAAAGTGCCATGAAGAAGCATTTCATGATGTGCTGGCCCTAAATATGTCACCTTTGTAACTGGAGGCCACGACCCAATCATCCATGGCACTACTTGTACATTTCTCTCTACCCGTTGGTTTCAAGGGGCAACAAGAGCCACCAAACCCATGCGAGGGGCTTTTATTTCCCAAGGCCACATCCAAGTGACTGTTTGCCCTCACTTCAGGCCCTCCAGAGCAGGCAAGAGAATATTCCCTTGTTTTCGCCTGGTTTCAACAAAGCATCCTTAGTCTGTACCTGCAGATGAATTGGAGCTGCAGTCTGGTAGAGCAATGCTTCTACTGGGGCTGGACCTCCCTCTGACTCCTCTCATTTAGAGTCCAGAGGACAGTCCATAAGCATTTTTGTCTAACCCCTCAGTGCATAGGTGGCAGCTGCAGCTCACAGGCCCTGTTTTAAGAGACCATTGTACTGTTCAATCATTCCAGCAGCTTGGGGATGATAGGCTACATGGAATTTCCAGTCAATCTGCAAGTCTCAAGTCCATTGTTGTACCAAGGCCACAGTAAAATGCATCTCCTGATCACTTTCAATGATTAAGGGTTGCTCATAAGCAGCACATAACCACTCCCGTGCAGCAATTACTGCTTTCTGACCTGGGTGCCATGTGGGGATAAGCAACTAAAAGTCCTGTGGCTGTGTCTATACCTATAATAGCATACTTACATCCCTCTGAACTAGGTAGGGACCTGATTATATCCACCTACCACTGGGTCAGGGATATCTGTACCCTCACCACCTGTCCAGTAGTTCCCACAGGCCTTTAGGGATGCTTTTGTGAGCAGACAACACAGGTCTCACAGCTTCTTGTAGTTCTGCTAAAGTGACAGTTAACCCCTAAGTTTTGATGGTGGACCACATGGTCTTTTGCCTAGCATGTAAGAGGCAATGGTGTAGCCACTGCACTATTTCCCATCCCGAAGGACTGGCAGGTACTGTTTCTAGCCACCGCACCTTGTCTAGAGGATCAGCCTCATATTCCCAGGAGAAGCAAGAGGTGCATGCCCAGTAACATGATATACAGTGATTTGTTCCTGGTGGCCTAATTGCCAGAGATCTTACCATAAGGCCTGTCCTCACAATGACCTATGCAAAACCCTCCATTTTTCTGTATGCTGTGTAGAAATCCATAATGTTAACCCCTGGTACACCACTGAACAATCTGTGCAAATTGTCAGGGGAGGTGCCTCATTGGTAGCCAAGAGCCATATGGCTTGGAGTTCCACCCACTAGCTACTCTGTCCCTCACCAGTGTCAAACCAGATTGTGTCTGGCTCTGACTGAATTGCCACCGCAGTCCACACAGCAGGCTGGCCCCTGCTGGACCCATCAGTGTACCATGCATCTGAAGGAATAGGTGCCTGCCCTTTGTGGAAGGGGCTTGCTTCCATTTCTTCTACAGGGACAGGAGCAGTAGACTTCTCATTACATAAATAACTGAACCTAATACTTCCTGTAGCTCAGCCCACAAAGAGCTAGTGGACAAAGTACTCCTTTGTTGCAGATAAGTCCCCTACTTAGCCAATGTGGACGTCTGAGCTATCCCACTACAAGACTTGGCCATCTAGTCCCAGACTCGCCCTGCAATGGGATACATGGTCCTAAGTGTCATGGGGACAGTTCCTGTTATGGCCTCTGTGGCCAACAGGGTAGCATATACTGAAGACAACTGCTTTTCAATCAGGGATTTCCATACCTCTGTTCCCTTCCATAGTTGGGACCAGAACCCAAGTTTTGACACAGCTGCTGCCACAAACCCCATCCAAAACCTTCCTGTATCACATACACATGTAGCTCACAGGGTCTAGCAGGATCCGGAGCATGCAAAGCCTGGGCGCACTTAATGATGCACTTTACTCTTTGAAACGCTTGTTCCGAGGTCAGGGTCCAATCCCAGTTCACTCCCTTTTTCACCAAAGAATACAAGAGACAGAAGACCTGGGCTAGATAGGGCACAAATGCTCTCCAGTGCCCCAACAGGCCCAAAAGTGTCTGGAGCTGTTTCACAGTGCTAGGGGTCTGATATGCCTGAGGCTTATCTATCACCACACCAGGGATGACTTTTGTCTTACCTGACCAAACAACCCCCAAGAATTTGACAGACAATCCAGGCCCTTGCAGCTTACTTTTGTTGACTGCCCAACCACATGACTTCATGTGTGACAGGACTTGAATCACTACCTTCTCTCTCTCAAGAGAATCACTACTTAGCAAAATGTCATCAATGTAATGGAACAGACGCACCTCTGAAGGCCGTGGCTATTTAGCCAGGCCCTCTGCCACAAGCCTGTGTCAGGCTGTGCAAGTACCCTTGAGGGAGCATTGTAAAGGTCCACTGCCAGCCTTTCTACATGAAGGCAAACTAATCCTGGCTCTCCAGAGCAAGGTCAATGGAGAAAAAAAGGTATTTGCTAGGTAGCTACAAAGTGGTAAGTTCCCAGCTCACTAGTTAACCGGTCCATCAAGTCCATCACAGAAGGGACTGCTGTATGTAGTGGAGGAATGACCTTATAATCAGCTCCCAGTGATCGAGTGTCATTCTCCATGTACCATCTTGTTTTTTACTGGCCACACAGGAAAGTTCAAAGGACTGTGGAAAGCCCTGATTATGCCCACCTTCCTCAACTACCCTATAGTTGCTGTAATTTCCTCATGTCCTCTGGCAACCGGTATTGTTTCACTGCCGTTACCCGTTGTGGGAGTGGCAATTGCACAGGGGGTGGTCAGCACATCCCAGCAAAATAGCTTTTACCACTCGCACCCGCAGGTGAAACTCTCGGGCTGTCATGTATAGCCACAAACCCTGCAGGATGTCAGTACCCAGGATATACTCAGGAATGGGGGAGACATAGACTGTATTTATCCATGGGGCAGGGTGGGGGGGGGGGGAAGCAAACACCTGATACCCAGAGAAAGCTGCACAGCCTTCACCCTTACACTTTGTCCCCCATAACCATCAATAGAGACCTCAGGCCCCAGAAACTTCTCAGGATTTCCATGTAAGAGAATACATTCAGCTCCTGTATCCACAAGAGCTAGGACTCACTGGACTTTTGCAGGGGACCAGTGAATAGCCAATTCAACATGCAGTCTCCGGTCCCTACCTGTCCTGTGAAGACAGGTCCTTTGGCCTTGTCCCTAGCCAAAAGTTCAAAGGATATCTCATCCCTCATCTGGGGAGACTGACACAGCCAGATGATCATCTAGCAGGACCGAATGGGCTTCTCGGGGCTCTTGGGGTGCACCCCTGGATTTCCCCATTAGTTTCTTCTTCTTCTGGGGCCACAGGAAGCATTGGACAGCTCACAGCTGCTTCCGGAGCCCTAACAGGTACACCTTCGGCTTTCTGTCAATCTTAGTGCAATTGACTCCAGCCACTAAATGATCTGATCATATTTGTGTTGTCATCACGCGCACAGGGACACTGTTTGCCCAGGGAACAGAGGGACTCTGAGAGAATGCGCAAACAGCTTTCCGTTGGCAGAGAGACTCCACATCTCCCGGACTAGCCACCATCATTGCGACGTCATTTACATGATACCCGACTAACTGCCCCAGAATTGCCATCAGTGAGCCAAAAGAGGTGGAGGGGAGTGTGCTGGAGCACAAGATCCCTCATTCCAGCTGTAAAACATTCATCATCGGGGCTCTGTGTGTTGGGTTTGAGCATGGCCTGGTGATGCCCAGCTCCCCCCACATTTGCACTAAGTCTGCAGAGAACTGCCACTTTCTCGCCATATCTGGCTCATCACCCGCATTCACCCAGACAGCCACCATTACCCACTCCATCAAAGAATGTGAGCCCTGCCCCGCACTGTGCTTCCAGCTATTCTTCAGCGGCCTGGCTCAGGGAGGGGTGTGTCGTAATGGATGCTAACTTTTCCATCTCAGCGTCAGAAAACATGATGCTGTCCACCACTAGATCCCACAGGTGCAAGAGCCATGCAGCTAAGAGTTCCCCAGGTGGCTGGTGAAACTGATTCAGAGATCCACCAGTTCAGCCTGAGTGTAAGAACTATAAGTGGTATGTTGTACCACCTGAATGGGACCAACAATCTATGGCCTGGGGAGCCATAGATTGTTGGGACTTCATTTTTTGTTTCACTACCAGGTGGCCTACCCAGAACATGGTTCTACATTGACATTATGTCCCTCTGACTCCGACTTGTCCTCTGCAACAGAAGACGGGATCTGCGTTGCTGCTCCGCTTCTGGCAGGTCTTCTTCCAGAGCATCAGTTTGGGCTTCCAGGGCTCTTGTCCTTAGAGCTCGCATAGTTTAGCTGCATCACAAAGCGTGGTCTCTCAGGATACAAAGCTGAAAGGAACACCCAGACCACAGTCCGAGGCGCACCAGCCCTGGGCCGCTCCAGGGTCTCCCCAACACGCTATAGGGCATTCTTTATCGTGTGCCACTAACATCTGGCCACTCCCTTGGTGGGGCCCATGAGGCCAGGAGGCTCGCCACTGGGTGCCACGTCCTGTTACCAGACTACCTATGGAGGCTCCCCTCAGGAGACTGGGGAGGCTTCTCCATTTTCATACCATGTGAGTCCTGCTGACCCTCCAATTGTGTTGCAGACATTCAAGGCCTGGCAGGTCTAATCTAGATTCAGGGAGATGGGAGAAAATGTGAGGAGCTGTGGGGTCTCTTGATGTGCCTTTATTCATGGGTGGGTGAGCTATGAGTGCTGCAAGCTGTATGTCTCTCTACTGAGAAGCCCCTACTTGGTTAAGTACTAGAGTCAAACAAAGCTGGCAAAAAGCAAAAAATAAATAAATAAAATTATATAATACAGGATGGTTCTGTGCATGTAAGCCCACTTCATGTTATGGGAACCATTTATCTGGCAGTCCTAGTCTCAAGGCTATGAGAACACTACCTATCAGGCCCATTCAAGGTTATGGGAAACTGCTTCTCTTGGTTACCCAGACACTTGGGTGAGGAAGCCAGACTGCTTCCATCTACCCTACCTATACATTCACTTTTTCCTCTATTTTGCAACCACACTCAACCATTTCTATGAACATCCTGATTACCAATGTTTTGAACTCTGCATATAAGAGGTTGGCTATCTCTTCATCTCTTCATTGTATTTTTTTTCTGGAGCTTTGATCAGTTCTTTCATTTGGGCCATATTTCTTTGTCTCAGTGCACCTATTACATTGAAAGGTGGGGGGAGCCTTAGGTATTTGCCAGGGCAGGGATACCCACTTTCCTGCATTGTGGTGCTGTATATGGGGGAGGGGTCCAAGAGGGAACAATGTGGCTTGCTTGGCTCTCAGCCAGCTTTCAGTCATTCCCTCGATATCCATGAGCAAACTGGAATCTTCTTGTGTTGATTCCCTGGTGGGTGGGTTTGTGTACATTCTTAGGACCCTGTGTGTCTCTCCAGTGAACTCTCCTGTGAGGCTGGGAGTTTCTCCTTCTGCTACAACCCCCACAGGTTTTTACAGCCACAGGTTTTGAGGCTTTCTTTTCCCTGTCCTGGAACCCTGGGTTGTGCATTCTGTCTTGTTCCCCAGTTGTTCCTCCTGGTTTATCCACAGGCAAATGTGGGACTACCTGGTCTGCCAGCCACATCCTCGCCTGCCTGATCCTCCAGCCACCACCTTGTTGTGTGTCTTCTCCATTCTGGCTGCCTTCTCCACCCCTCCTACCAATCTGAATAAATATTTATTCTTTAACTCCTTGGTTGTCAACTTCCATGCAGTTTGATCTTCTGGAAGTTCTTGTTATTTTCTGTTTTAAAATTTATTGTTGTCTTTGTTTTGGTTGAGTGAGGAGGTGAAGTGTACCTATCTATGCCCCCGTCTTAGCTGGAAGTCACATTTTTGCTATTTTCTTTGATGTCAAACTTAATACAGTGTCCAGCAGAAGTAATGCCTGCTTGAATGTTGTTGGTAGAGTAATAATATGGGTGTAATAATTTATGGTTTTAATTTTAATATTTTACCTAAAATGTCATATGGTGTGCTTGAGTGTAATATTGTTATGTTACAGAATTACATGCTTATGATTTTGTAATAAAAGATTTTGTAAGGAAAAAAAGGCCATTATTTGTGCCAGACCCTGTAGCAGGCAGCTGGATTTTCATACCTGTTTCTGTGTTCAAACTCTTGCAGTATCACATATGTAGCCTCTCGGAAACTATTTCATACTTGTTGTGAGAGAAGAATGAAAAAGGCAAATAATGTGTTGCAAGTAAAATAAAAGTTCTTTTGAGCTCATTAGCACCCTGAAAAGTTTTTGAGACTCCCAGCATCCCCAGATCATATTTTGGGAACTAGCATTGCAGAACTAGTGCTGTATTCCAAAACAGCTAAATATGAAGGTTAAAAAAAAAAAACGAAGGTAGTTTTAAATTAGCACATTCACTCCGAAGTCCATTCATCTCTTTCAGTGGCCCAAAGATCAATCACAGGTTCTGCTTAGCTACATAATGAAGAGTCAAACACACTGCACCACTGACATCACGGGACAGTTGCATATAAATCTAGACTTTTGACACTGGGCTTCGGCTTCTCTTTCTCATAGGTTATCATCCTAATCCGGCAGTAACAGTATTCCCAGACTCAGGGCACAGGGGCTGCAGAAGGTCAGCAGACCACAGGGGAAATATGCAGATACCCACACAGCCCCACCCACTCCTGCTGGAAGAAAATGCTTTTCCAATATTTGATTGCAACCTGCTTTTTTTCCACTTAGCATATCAAGACAATATTTTCATTTCAGTATATGTAGATCTTTTTTGATGTTACACAAACCCCCAAAGACCAAACTGTTCTATTTTTAACTTTCATATCTGCACATTCTTCTTTTCACTAAATTTTTACTATTTGTATGGTTACATAAACTCTACCCACTCTGTAAACCCTATTTAAATGTCACTCTATTTAAATATAAAATACCATCTTCCACAACTCAACACAGTGCCTGACACGATAAGTGATTAATCAATGCTCATTGAATAAATTGATTATATTAAGTACTTCCCCAGCTAAAGTCCCCAACTGATTCTGAGCTTCTAAAGCATTTATTTGCACTAATTTTCACTGTTAGTGTACATATTGTTCGTTTCCTCAACTCATTGTGGAAGTGGAGTTGTTTCATTAATGCATAATTTCATTGTGTTCAGGGAGGGATTCTTAGACTTTTTATAGATTCACAAAGATTAAAACTCCTAGTTTTACCTGTATTGGCCAAGATGACAACAGTAATGAAGAGGTGAATCAATTAGTGAAAAAGAAAAGGCTGCAGAGAGTTAAGAGCTTAATAGTTAGCTTAAGAGACTAAGAAAACAGAAATCAGTGGTGTTGGATTAATTGGAACGGCTTCCCACAAGCTTATGAGTGGTATGAAGGGGAGGTGGGACTTGAAGGGGCAGAGAAGAGGAAGACGAGGGTAGAGGTGAAGAGGGGTGAGTGATGGTGAATGGCTGCTGAGAGAAAGTGTGTCCCAGCAGCAGACCACCCAGGACAACCATAGTCACTGAGGGATGGAGCACACCACTGTGACAAGAAAGTGTTTAAAGTACTCAGGGATCTTAATGCAGTGTGTGTGTGTGTGTGTGTGTGTGTGTGTGTAAAATCCATGTAAAATATACCATTCTAATCATTTTAAAGTGTGCAATTCAGTGGCATTTAGTACAGTCATAATGTTTAGCAATGATCACAGCTGTCAAACTCTAGGAGATTTTTATCACCCCAAAGAAAACCTAGTACCCATTAAGCAGTCAAACACACCCACCCCCACTGCTTGGCAATCACTAGTCTATTTCCTGTCTCTATGGATTTGTCTATTCTGGACATTTTATATAAATATATTCACACAATATGTTACATTTTCTTATAGCATCTATCAAAACTTCATTATAGCTGAATAGTATTTCATGGCATAATATATCACAGGGGGTACAACTCTGTGATCAGACACTTGTATAACTTACAAAGTGATCACCATGATAAATCTAGCACCCATCTGATATACATAGATATTACAGTATTATTTACTGTGTTCCCTATGCTGTACTTTACATCCCCATGACTATTCCATAACTACTGATTTGTACTTCTTAATTCCTGCACCTTTTTCATCTATCCCCATAATACACCTCTCATCTGGCAACTGTCAAAGTGTTCTCTGTATCTATGAGTCTGTTTCTGTTTTGCTTACTCATTTATTTTGTTTTTTAGGTTCCACATATCAGTGAAATCACCTGGCATTTGTCTTTGCTTGACTTACTTCACATAGCATAATACCCTCTAGGTCCATTCATGTTGTCTTAGATGGCAATATTTCATTCTTTTTCATGGCTGAATCATTCCATTGTATATATGCACCACTTCCCTATTCATTCATTTATTAATGGACACTTAGATTGCTTCCATTTCTTGGCTATCATAGATACTGCTGCAATGAATATATGGATATATAGGTCTTTTCAACTTATTGTTTCAGGTTTCTTTGGAAAAATGCCCATAAATGGAATTGCTGAGTCCTTCTTTGTCTCTTGTTATAACTTTTGTTTTAAAGTCTATTTTGTCTGGTATAAATAATGCTACCTGGGGTTTTATTTTTCTGTTTTTATTTTCATGCAATATTTTTTCCATCCTTTAACTTTCAGTTGGTGTGTGTCTGTCAGTATGAAGTGAATCTCTTGTAGACAGTATATGTAAAAATCTTGTTTAGTATTTCATATGTCTCTTGATTGGAGCATTAAGTCCATCTGCATTTAAGGTAATTGTTGATAGATATGTAGCTATTGCCATTTTATTATTCATATTTTTATCTTTTATTTTCTTCTTTTAAAGAAGTCTCTCTAACATTTCTTATAATACTGGTTTGATACTGCTGAACTCCTTTAGCTTTTTCTTGTCTAGAAAGCTCTTTATCTAAATTTTGATTCTAAAAAATATCCTTGGTGGGTATAATAATCTTCGTTGTAGGACCTTGCTTTGAATCACTTTGAATGTTGCATGCCAATCTCTTCTGGACTGAAAACTTCTGTTGAGAAATCAGCTGGCTTTCTTATGGGAGCTCCCTTGAGGTAACCAACTGCCCTTCTCTTTTTGCGTTTAAGATTCTCTGTCTTTAACCTTTTACATTTTAATTATGATGTGTCTTGGTGTGTGCCTCTTTGGTTTCATCTTGTTTAGGATTCTCTGCACTTCCTGGACTTAATGTCTTTCCTTTACCAGGTTAGGGAAATTTTTTGTCATTATTTTTTCAAATAGGTTTTCAATTTATTTTTTTTTAAGATTTTATTTATTTATTTATTTATTTATTTATTTTAGAGAGGGAAGGGAGGGAGAAAGAGAGAGAGAGAGAAACATCAATGTGCGGTTGCTGGGGGTCATGGCCTGCAACCCAGGCATGTACCCTGACTGGGAATCGAACCTGCGAACTTTGGTTCGCAGCCCAAGCTCAATCCACTAGGCTACGCCAGCCAGAGCGGTTTTCAATTTCTTGCTCTCTCTCTCTTTTCTTTCTGGCACCCAATGACGCACATGTTGTCATGTTTGATGTTGTACTAGAGGCTCCTTATCCTATCCTCAGGTTTTGGATTATTTTTCTTTTAGCTGTTCTGATTTGGTGTTTTCTTTTTTATATTCCAAATCTCTGATTTGATTATCTGCTTCACCTACTCCACTATTGATTCCTTGTAATATATTCTTCATTTCAGTTAGTGTATTGCTTATTTCTGACTGGTTCATTTTATGGTTTTTATGTCCTTTTTTATGTTGTTGAAATTCTCTCTACATTCACATAGACTTCCTCTAAGTTCATTGAGCATCTTTACAACCAGTATTTTAACCTCTGCATCTGGTAGATTGCTCATCTCCATTTTTTTTAGTTTTTTTTCTGGAGGGTTTTTTTCCCCCATTTGGGACATGTTTGTTTTTCTCCTCATTTTGGCTGCCTCTCTGTGTTTGTTTCTAGGTATTAGATAGAGCTGCTATATCTATCAGTCTTGGTAGAGTGGCTATATGTAGTAAGTGTCCTGTAAGGACACATTGGCACAGCCTCCCCAGTCACCCAAGCTGTGTGCTCCAGGTGTACCCTCATCGCCGGTGTGGGCTGGGCGTACACTTTCATTGTAGTTGAGCCATGATTGCTGCCAGCCCCTCAAAGGGAGAGACTAACCTCCAAACTGATTATCTATGAGAACTGGCTGCAACCACTGTGGAGGATCTGTTCTTCAGGGGCTGTCCCCACAAAGCAAAACTCACTTTGAGGAACTCAGGTACCCTCCAAGGCCTCCCCTTGTGTGGGTCACTTGTGGAGGTGCTTGGGTGGTGCATTGTCAAGGTCTGAAGCTTGCTATCAGGTGTGTTGGCTCTGAGGCCTCTTGTGATGTGCAGGCCAAGGTCAGCTGACAACTATTTTCTGCCTGGGGCCACCTAGCATGAGCTGCAAAGCAATCTGCAGATAGCTGCTACTTGTGCTGGACTTGAAGGTGCCCAGGAGAGGCCAAGCTATAAACCAAGTCTGGCTGCCACTAGGCCTGGCCTAAGACCACTTAGCAACAGGTACAGAGCATGCTGAGGCCAGATGCTGCTGGTTTGAGAGGTTTTAGGAAAATCAGCAGCATGAGCCAAGACAGGTTGTTTGTATGGAAAAGTCACACTGAAAAAGGCTTGGGTGGGCTCACAAGTTGGGTGGGGTGGGTTATCATGGAATCACCAAGGCAGGGTGGAATGATGTAAACCAGGTTGATGGAGACTCAGATATGGCACCCTTCTGCTAGCTCTGTGGGTAGAAGGCTCAGCAAATAACTATGGCCTCTGCAGGCATTTCTGTTTGGAAAAATATCTGCCCTTTCAGCACTCGTCCTGAAGCCAGAAAATTCAGCTCCTCCCTGTATGTCCCTGGCATCTTTCAAGCTGCTGCCCTAGTGCTGGAGTTCAGAGCAACTGAGTCCTAGTAAGTCCATGCATGGACCCTTAAGAGGAATATGTCACTCATCTACAATCTTCACTGGCTTTTATAGCCAGAAATTATGGAGACTTTTCTTCCTGGCACTGGAACCCTGGGCTGGGGGGCCTGGTGTGGGGCTAGGCCACTTTGCTCCTCAGGAAGGAATGTCTGCAGCTAAAATAGCCCTCTGCTGCTAAGATAGCAGCTAAAAATCCTGATTTTTAACCACTGCATGTGCTGGTGGCACTAGCCTCTTTCTATCTCTGCCCCTCCTACAAGTCTCAACACAGATTCTTCTTTATACTCTTAGTTATGGGACTTCTTTCTATTCAACTAAATTTCAGGTAGTCCTGAATGATGGTTGTTCTGTAGTTTAGTTGTAATTTTGATCAGTTATGGGAGGTTCCGAGTACCAAATTTACCTATGCCTCCATTTTGACCAGAAGCCCTGACCTATTTATTTTTCTGTAATGCCTATTTATTTTTATTCATATTTTTATGCCTTTCTTTTTCACGAGGCATTGGAAGAAACTTAAACATATACAAACAATGCAGCAAGAGTCAAAATAACACTTAGGGAATTTAAAAGGTGGGAGGATAAAGTCAACAAAACAAGAACACTGTGTACAGAGTGGTACCAAAACTACTCATCAAGACTAAGGTAACAAATTGATTCTATGCATTCTAGCATTGAAGGCAAAGAAATAAAACACTATCCATCAAAATGTCTACAGTATTTGGAGGATAAAAACAAACTAGAAGTATTGCTTTTCCTAATGCTAATGCTTGAGATAAATTTATTTCAGATCATCCCATGAAAAAAATTGAATGATTCAAGAGAAATAAGAGGTCTGTCTGGAAAAAGTCCAGCCATTGTTAATATAACAAGAACAGGTTGTGTGATATCAATGTAACCTGGCAGCCAAGGACAGTGGACTGGAATGTGCATGTGTGAACTATGATGACTTCACTGTACCTGACAGTAGGGGTGGTAGAGGCCATTGAGTGATCATGTGTACTTTGTGGCCATCGCATTCAAAATGACCAAACAAGTAGAGCATGGAATCAGCATCAAATTTTGTGTTAAGCTCAAACATTTCTCTGCAGAAAATATTCAGATGATTCAGAAGGCTGCAGCTATGGGCAACTGGTGGTTGGTACCTTCATCACAACAGTGCGCCCACTCATGCATCATGTCTCATGCAGAGTTTTTTGGTGAAACATCAAATCACCCAGGTGACTCAGCCCCTCTACAACCCAGATCTGGCACCCTGTGACTTCTGGCTTTCCCCAAAACTAAAATCATTTTTGAAAGGGACGAGATTTCAGTCCATCAGTGAGATTCAGGAAAATATGGCAGGGCAGCTGATGGTGACTGGGAGAACTGTGTGAGGTTCCAACGTGTCCACTTCAAAGGGGACTGAAGCATCATTGTCTTTTGTATGATGTTTCTTGTGCCTTGTATCTTCTTCAATAAATGTCTCTATTTTTCATATTACATGGCTAGATACCTTCTGGACAGACCTCATGTGTATTTGACAAATAGGTTGAGGATATATTACTTGCCAAACATTTGGTTAGGTACTGGCTATAGCTAGATATGTGATTCTGGACAAGTAATCTAATGTCTCCATGCTTCATTTTCCTTACCTGTAAAAAAGGAGATAATAATAGTAAGTATTTGATTGTTTTGAGGACAAAGTAGACTTCAAGAAATGTCAGCTATCACCATGATGATGATAAAGATCATGCCAATAAAGGAAATTCTATATGACCTTAGGAGCTTACAATTTAGTGAGCATTTTGGGGTAGGAAGGAGACAGACAATAAACAAATTAAGTCTATTAATTACAAAATGGGACAAGTTTACCCTGGATGGTGTGACTCAGATCATAGTTCTCCAGTCCAGGTGCGTATGGGAGGCAACCAATAGATGCTTCTCTCTCACATCGATGTTTCTATATTTCCCTTCCTCTCTCTCTAAAAAGCAATGGGAAAAAAAAGAGTCCATGGGTTAGGATTTAAAACATTAAAAAAAAATTGTCAAGCTCTTTAAAAAAAAATTAAAAGTGTTTTGGGAGAGAGAATAAAAGAGAGACCCTCACTAAGATCAGATAGTAGGGTGGATCTCTATGTGGAGGTACATTTAAGCCAGAACCAGTCACTTGCAGAGTGAGGGAAGGGCATTGTAGGCAGAGGGAACAGCATGTGTTGAATTTCTAAGATGAGAAAGTGTGGCGGACTCCGGTTAGCAGAGTCTGCCTATTGTGGCTGAAAGAGAAAATAAATGCACAGGCAACAGCAATCCTGTGGAGAAAAGGGGGACGGCACGACTACTCTCTCAAGGGGAGAGTGTCTATGAATGCCTCGGCCACTCTCTCAAGCAGAGAGTACCCTGACCCTTGCCTAGATAGGCTTTCATTGTTTTTCTCAGGTCTTAAATCAGAGAAAGATTTATTATCTATTACATAGAATATTGTTGTCTACATTTTAGGTGCAATCAAGAAAATGGGGAATTTTCTTGATTCCCCTCAACATGCAGAGGGGGATGGCGGTGAGCTGATGAGCTCTGTCCTTGAGAAAATTCACACAAGCTTTGGAAATTACCTTGAAGATAGACAATACACATTTGCTGTTTTAGACCAGGGTGATGGAGTTTTAGCAAGAGCAAGCCATAACAGTCAGCACGCATTTTCTAGGCCTGATTCCCATGGGAAAACTTGGTTTGAAGGTCTGGCTCCTGCCCACCACTTCACTTCTGTAGGTTTTCCATACAGAGCTGAGTCACATTTGCCAGACTGAAACAAACAGGTCCCCTACAAGAAAGGAAACATGGTTAAAAGTCAGGCAAGAGGTACCAGATGGTGCAGGCTTTAGAAGCCCTGGTAAGGGTTCTCCGTGGAAAACTGCTACACTTAGAATGTAGTAAAGGTGGTGTAATTCATCCTGGGCCTGAAGACCTCAGGGCACAGCGATGGTGCTGGTGTGAGTCCCAGAGTCTGAAGGCCCAAGATGCAGAAGCACTGACGTCTGAGGGCAGAAGATCAATGTCCATCTCAGTGGGGGGGGAGAGGGAGAGAGAGAAGGAGAATTTATACCTTCTCTGCTTCTTTGTTCTATTCAGGCCCCCAACAGATTGGTGAATCTTCTTTACTGAGTCCTGAGTCAAATGCTAATCTCTTCTGGAAACAGCCTCACTAACACACCCAGATATGATGTTTTACCAGCTATTTGGGCATCCCTTAGCCCAGTCCAGTTGACACATAAAATAACCATTACAGGAACCTAATCAACAAAACAAACAAACAAGCAAAACATAACCAAGGACACTTGAAATTGAGAACAGGGTGACAGTGACCAGAGGGGAGAGAGAAGGGAATTTCAGGGGAAAAGGGAAAGGGTTTGCAGGAACAAGTATAAAGGACACATGGACAATAACAAGGGGCGGGGGTGGAAATGGGAGGGAGGTGGGGAGGGCTGGGGGTGGGTTGGGATAGGGTAAAAGGCATAAAACTATAATTGAACAATAATTTAAAAAAATAACCATTACAGGGGTATAGTCTTTTTATGAGCCCAAAATAATATGGCCCAGATGATCCAATTCTCTACATTTGTCTACTTTCTAAAGGTCAGTTCTTTAGCTCATTTCAGGTTATTTTCTTAAAATCTCAGCTCTACACAGGGAAAAAAATGAAAAAGGCAATGGAATGAATATGAGCTAGAGGCAAAGCTGCAAGACAGCTACTTGTTCTCACCTCCTTGTACCTTGTTATAGGTGTCACAAATATGACCCTAATTTTTATGTGTGGGTCAGGGCTCTGGTGATCTGCACTTACAGCTAATGAACCTTCTGAATGTTTGCCTGGGAACTGTGGGCTTGTGGTTATGCTCCTGATTACAGCAACGTGATACTGAACATTTTATCATCACAAAATGTAGGTGTAATTGTTTGGATTCAATCCAATGCTTGCATACACTTACTAACATTAGTTGCAACTACAATTTAATGGAAATGATAGGAGTGGCTTTGAAGTGATTCTAGTGAAAGCACAAACACCAGCATCACCTGAAATGTTGGGGAGACCGGTCAGGAGTTCATAAGTGTGTGAGGAGCATTGAGGGTGCTCACACAATTATCTAAACAACAATATAACAATATCAGGGAGAGAACTGAAAGGCTCTTCAGAGGCCACATGTGCAGGAGAGGTTGGAGGTTAGTAGGGATGCTGGAGGATGTTATGGCAAATACAGGTGTGGGAATCAGGCCTCCCAGTGTTGGAGCATTCATCCAACACACATTCATGGAGCACCAACTCTGTGTCTAGCATAGGTGAGGCACAAAAGATAGAAGAGCAAGACCAAAAAGAGCTAGAGCTATGAACAGCTATTAATGAATAACAGGGGAAAGAATGTGACAATGTCTCCAACAAAGGTGTGAAGGTGGTGTTATGGAAATGAACAGGCCCACAAACTCTAACTCTAAAATCTAAAAATTTCTATTAGAGTCATACCAATACTTGGCCTTTTTATTTATTTATTTTTTACTTCAAATTAAGAATATCCCATTATAATCTTCCCTTTGGGCTGAGCCTGAGGGTAGTTACTGCCCTCCAACATCTACTGACTATATTTCTTTATATCTGTAATCTTAAGTAACTGTATAGACCAGTATATAGGTATGAAAATATGGAGACATTATATCCCATACTGGGAATGTATTATTCATAAATAATATAGTCCAGTGCCTGGCACAAAATGGTGTGCAAGTATTTTAATCAGCTAATAGCTCTACAAATAGACACATGAAACTTTCCCAAATTGGAAGATAATTTAAGACCCCTTTCCAGTTCAAATCAAATCTCGGTGACAATATAGAACTTTTTAGAATTTTAATATGAGTTAGGTATAAATACCTCTCTGCCCAAGTAGGATCTAACTGTATCTTTCTTCACCTTACACAATCACCTTAAAAGCTTTCCTTGCTTGTATGTCCCATATTTTAGTTACCATTGCTGCATAAAAAACCACCCCCAAACTCAGTGGTTTGAAACAATGATAATCATTTTGTTATCTCATATGTTTTGTGGGTCAGGAATTCAGGAAGGGCCCAGCTGGTTGATGCCTATTTTGGGTTCTCTCATGCAGGTGCCTCAGATGGAGATTGGAGTCAGAAGAAGGGAGGGGTGATGAAGAACCCAAGCAGCTGGGGCTGGGTATTGTTCTTGCTTCAGGTAGTCTTGAGTCTTCTCATGTGGTGGCTTGTGTGAGGCAGCTTGGGCTTCCTTGAAACATGGTGGCCTCAGGATACCTCAGGACAGCCTCAGGGCTGCTTACAGGGTAGCTAAGGTCTCCAAGTGAGTGTTCTAAGAGAACCAGATGGCAGGTATATCCCCTTTTGTGACCTAACCTCAGAAGTCACATAGCATTACTTCCACTGTGGATGAAAGAAGTGTTGTTGTAAGAACAGAGTATGTAATAGGAGATGATGCTGTGGCTTTCAAAAATATAGTCTACCATATCCTGTACTGCTAAGATTCTTTTAACAGGTTCTTTTGTATTTGTTTTTGTTCTGTGTAATTCAGCTTAGAGGTAACAAAACTTGCTGACAAAACTTGCTTTTGAGTTGTCTGTTCTGGGTTGGCTAGATTTCATGATAATAATAAATGAGCTTGTTCCCAAAACTATTCTGTTCAATATAGTTTCAAGGGATCTTACTAGATTTTCCCTGAAAAAGTTAGGTAAAAAAGGGATGAAATGGCTTTCTTTGTTGTGGAACTTTTCAGAGCCTTTAATAAATTAACGAACATTATATATCTTAGCAGATAAATATCTTCTATATAGAACACCAATGGAGTGCTTACGGAATATGAGTTCAAGCACCACTGGTCATAAATTACTCTTAGAGGCTCAGGTGGACTCAACTGTAATCTAAGATAAGTATCTTTGTGAGTTCTGGCCAAGAGAGAGGTGTAGGTAGAAACCCTTTGCTTTCTCACACAATTAAAGGAGGATAACAACCAATCTAAAATCAATAAACAATCCAAAGTGCCAGAACATCAAACTGCATGAAACTCCAACAATGAAGGAATTAAAGAAACAGTCAGCCAGATCAACCAGACCAGTAAGATGGCAGTCGGAGAGAACCCATGGCAAGGTGGCAGACCGAGCAGGTGGAGCTGACTTAAGGGGAAACTGAGACTCAGAGCTGACTGTGGACTACAGCAGTTGCCACGATGGGAGAAACTGTGTCTCACAAGAGATTTCAGTGGAGCTAGAGCTGAGCAGGTGAGCTGCATGTTCCCTCTCTGGCTGCTCCCCCACAGGCAGCACCAAAGCACAACAAGGAGGGTTGCCCTGCCTGGTGAATACCTGAAGCCCCACTCCCTTACAACTTAACCAGTGCACCGAGACAAAAAAATAGGGCCCAAATGAAAGAACACAGCAAAATATCAGAAAGAGAGCTAAGCGGTGAGGAGATAGACAACCTATCTGATGAAGGGTACAAAACACTGGTAATCATGATGCTCACAGAACTGATGGAGCTCAGTCAAGAAATGAAGCAACAAATGAAGTTCACCCAAAGCAAAATAAAGCAAAATATACAGGGAACCAACAGTGATTCCATTTTCATGAAATCTCTTTTCCCACCCAGTCTGTGTGTATCTTTTGATCTCAAGTGAGTTTCTTGCAGACAACATATGTAAGGGTCTTGTTTTGTTATTCATATGTTTTTAAGTATATTTTATTGATTATGCTATTACAGTTTTCCCAATTTCCCCCCCATTTATCACCCCTCTGCCCTGCACCCCACAACCCTCCAGCATTCCCCCCGCCTTAGTTCGTGTCCATGGGTTGTACATATAAGTTCTTCGACATCTCTGTTTCCTATACTATTCTTAACGTCTCTCCATCTATTTTATGCCCACTAATTATGCTTCTTCTTCCCTGTAACTTTCCCTCCCATTCCTCCCCTCCCCCTCCCCACTGAAAACCCTCCATGTGATGTCCATTCCTCTATTTTGTTTCTGTTCTAGTTGTTTGCTTAGTTTTTTGTTTTCATTGTTTTTCTTTTTTTAGGTTCATTTGTTGATAGTTGTGAGCTCATTGTCATTTTATTGTTCATATTTTTTATCTTCTTTTTCTTACATAAATCCCTTTAAGATTTCATAGAATAAGGGCTTGGTGAACTCTTTTAACCATACCTTATCTGGGAAACACTTTACCTGCCCTTCCATTCTAAATGATAGCTTTGCTGGATAGAGTAATCTTGGATGTAGGTCCTTGCCTTTCATGACTTCAAATACTTCTTTCCAGCCCTTCTTGCCTGCAAGGTTTCTTTTGAAAAATCAGCTGATAGTCTAATGGGCACTCCTTTGCAGGTAACTGTCTCCTTTCTCTTGTTGCTTTTAAGATTCTCTCTTTATCTTTAATATTGAGTAACTTAATGAGGATGTGCCTTGGAATGTTCTGCTTTGGGTCCAACTTCTTTGGGACTCTCTGGGCTTCCTGGATTTCCTGGAAGTCTATTTCCTTTGCCACATTGGGGAAGTTTTCCTTTATTATTTGTTCTAGTAAGTTTTCAATTTCTTGATGTTGTTTTTCTCCTGGCACCCATATGATTTGAATATTGGAATGTTTAAAGTTGTCCCAGAGTTTCCTAAGCCTGTCTTCATTTTTTTTAATTCTTGCTTCTTCATTCTGTACCAGTTGCATGTTTATTTCTTCCTTTTCTTCTAAACTATTGCTTTGAGTCCTGGTTTCCTTCCCATCACTGTTGGTTCCCTGTATATTTTGCTTTATTTTGCTTTGGGTGAACTTCATTTGTTGCTTCATTTCTTGACTGAGCTCCATCAGTTCTGTGAGCATCATGATTACCAGTGTTTTGTACCCTTCATCAGATAGGTTGTCTATCTCCTCACCGCTTAGCTCTCTTTCTGATGTTTTGCTGTGTTCTTTCATTTGGGCCCTATTTCTTTGTCTCGGTGCACTGGTTAAGTTGTAAGGGAGTGGGGCTTCAGGTATTTATCTGGTTGGGGCAACCCTTTTTCTTGCATTGTGGCACTGCCTGTGGTGGAGAGGGCAGAGAGGGGACAATGCAGTTCGCTTGCTCCTCTCTAGCCCCACTTTCCATGTTTTTAGATTGGTTTTAATCCTTCTTTTGGTTGTGTGAGGAAAGAAAGCATTTTTATGTATGCCTCCATCTTGGCCAGAACCTGTTATTCATATGTTTTTGATTGCAGCATTTAATTCACATGCATTAAAAGTAATTGTTGGTAGATATGTAGTTATCACCATTTTATTATTCATAGTATTTATCTTTTTTATTTCTTTTTTCTCACTCCAAATTTTAAAGTGTATAATATAAATTAAGATATAAACAGATGTTTTCCAAGTCTGAATTCCCACACCATCTACAAAATGTCCTCTTTTCAAACTTATATTAGCTGTTAATTATGTGCTTCAGTTCCTTTCATGTCCCATGCTCTGGTTTTATTTTTTATTTTTATTTTTAAGTATTTTTTCAATTATGTTAACATACAATATTATATTATTTTGGGTGTACAACTGAGTGATTAGACATTATATAACTTATTAAGTGATCATCCCAATAAATCTAGTACCAACAGACACTATAGTTATAACAATTATTGACTATATATCCCCTATGCTGTAATTTACATCCCTGTGACTGTTCTATAACTACTAATTTGTATTTTTTAATCCATTCAATGTTTTCACACATTCCCTGCCCCCTTGTGGCAACCTTCAAAATGTTCTCTCTGTTCCTGACTTCTGGTCAAGATAGAGGTATAGATAAACACATTTTGCCTCCTCACACAACTACAGCAAAAATTACATTTAGTATATAAAACAAATATCACCAAGATTCATCAGAAAATTGAGCTGTATGGAAGTCTGACAACCAAGGATTTAAAGAAGCCACATTCATCCAGGCAGGTAGGAGGGGCAGAAATGAAGAGCTCTGTGGAGAGGCACAGAGACGTAGAGAGACAAGAAGAGGCATGGAGACATGCAGTGGCATGGGGAGTTACAGAGATGTGGAACAGGTAGTCTCACATTCACACATGATGGATAAAAATTGGGAGGGATACTTGCAGAGCAGGGATCCCAGGCCCATACCAGACCACCCAACCCAGGGTTCCAGTGCAAGGAAGATAAGTTCCATAAGTTTTGGCTGTAAAAACCAGTGGGTGTTGGGTGGCAGAAGAAACTGCAGGATTCTCAGGGGACTCCTCTCAAAAGGCTCATAATGGTCTTAGGACTTACACAGACCCACACCTTCCGGGATTCAGCACCAAGGCAAACAGCCGAAAGGACACCAGTAGTGTACAGGGAAAACTGAAGTGACTGGCAACAAGGCAAGTGCCAGGCGACAGTGTTCTCTTGGGCAAAACTCCAGAGGCCAGGCAGTGGCATTGTCCCCTCTCTGAGACCCGCCCCCCCGCTTAGAGAACCACAGAGTGGTGACACATGTGGCCCTGCCCTGGCAATTAACTAAGGCTCCACACCATACAACAGGTGTGCTTTTCTAGAATAGGCCATGTTACTAAGATAGGGAGTCAAACAGCTCTACATAATACACAAAAACAAACACATGGAAGCTGCCAAATTGAGGAGAAAAAGGAATATGCCCCAAATGAAAGAACAGAACAAAACTCCAAGAAAAGGACTAAACAAAAAAGAGATAAGCAACCAATAAGATGCAGAGTTCAAAACACTGGTTATCAAGATGCTCAAAGAACTCACTGGGTACTGGGACAGCATGAAAAAGACCCAGCAGAAATGAAGGTTACATTAGGTGAAATAAAGAAAAATCTACAGGGACCCAATAGTGAAGGGGATGAAGCCAAGAAACAAATCAATGGTTTGGAATGTTAGGAAGAAAAAAAACACTCAATCAGAAAAGCAAGAAGAAAAAATTTCAAACAGCAGCAACAACAAAAACCCCAAGGATAGACTAAGGATCCTCTGGGACATCTCCAAACACACCAACATCTGATTCATAGTGGTGCCAGAGGAGAAGAGGAAGAGCAAGAAATTGAAAACTTATTTGAAAAAAAAATAATGATGAAAAACTTCCCTAATTTAGTGAAAGAAATAGACATACAAGTCCAGGAATCACAGAAAGTCCAAACAAGATGGATGCAAAGGAACCACACCAAGATGCATCATAATTAAAATGCCAAAGATTAAAGATAAAGAGAGAATCTTAAAAGCAGCAAGAGAAAAGCAGAGTTACCTACAAAAGAGTTCCCATAAGACAGCTGATTTCTCAAAAGAAACTTTACAGGCTAGAAGAGACTGGCAAGAAGTATTCAAAGTAAAGAAAAACAAGGTCCTACAAGATAGATTATTCCATCCAGCAAAGGTACCATTTAGAATGGAAGAGCAGATAAAGTGCTTCCCAGATGAGGTAAAACTAAAGGAGTTCACCATCACCAAGTCATTAAGATATGAAATTGCTGGGAAACACCCTGATTGGTTTCAGAAGCTATAACCCCCCATGGCTAAGGCTGAGTGAGAGATTTTGGGACCATAAGCCACTGAGACAAAGCTTATATCCCTGGCAGTGGTGCTGTCTCTGTCCCCGTTACTTCACTCTGCTTGGTCCCGAGCCTGACCAGTTAGCCAATAATGGGTAAGATTCCTCAAGGGAGGGATGACCTAAGACAGGCAAGGTCACAAAGGGGCCCCCAAGGACTTGGGGGGCAATAGAAAAAGGGGGTGATGGATTGTCGCCACTTAGCTTTGACATAGCCTGAATCCTCATTCTGTCTGTGAGAAGTCTCCTAATCTCTTGGCTGCCTTACTTCCCCTGCCTGACTTAAGCCTGAAACAATGACAGAGGGTGGTGCAGCCCTGTGCTGAAAAGGGTGGGTTCCCCAGGGTGATCAGGCCTAAGAAAGAATACATAAACTCCTGTGAAACACTGCAGCTTTTCAAATTGCTCCCTTGGTGCTGTAGCTCAGATAGAGTGAGTCTGAGTAAGTCCTTGTGTGGGTTCTTTAAGTGGAACTGCTTGGGAATCCATAAGTTTCTTCTACCAACTCAATTACCACTGGTTTTTGCAGCCAGATGTTGGGGAGTTACTTCCTGACATTGGGTCCTTGGGCAGGACTCCTCGCTCCTAAGTTATACCACCAAATTTGTATTTGCCACATGTAGATGTGGGACCAGCCCATCTGTGTCTCTGCCCCTCCCACCAGTCTAGATGGATCTGGTGTCTTTAATTCCATGGTTGTTGGACTTCCACTCAACTCAGTTTTTGATGATTCTAAGTGATGGTTGTTGTATAGTTCAGTTGTAGTTTGGTGTGGTTGTGTGAGTAGGCCAGCCATGTTTACCTATACCACCATCTTGATTGGGAGACTTCTTTTCTTCTTGCTGTTCTAATTAGGTGTTTTATTTCTCCCTTATCTTCCAAATATCTGATTTGATGATCTGTTTCATCTACTCCACTGTTGATTCCCTATAATGGATTCTTCATTTCAGTTAATGTATTCTCTATTTCTGACTGGTTCTTTTTTATGTTTTCTAACTCCATTTTTATGTTTCCAATATCTTTGTTGAATTTCCTACTAAGTTCATCTAGTCTTTCCCTAAGTTCATTGAACACCTTTGTAACCAGAATTTTGAACTCAGCATCTGGTAGATTGGTTGTCTTCATTTAATTTAGTTATTTTTCTTTTTTCCTGTTCTTTCATTTGAGATATGTTTCTTTGTCTCCTCATTTTGGCTGCCTCGTGTTTGTTTCTATATTAGAATGTTATGTCTCCAGGCACGGTGGTTTTATGCAGTAGGTATTTGGTAGGGTCCCATGGCACAGCCTCCCCAAACACCCAAGGTGAGCACTATAGCATGACCCCCCCATGTGGGCTCTGTGTAACCTTTTGTTATAATTGTGTTTTAATTGCTATTGGTATGGAAATAGGAGGGAAGAACCTCTAGCTGTTTACCTGGAAGGACTGCCTGAAATCACCACCGAATATTAGCTGTGCAGGGGGCCTTGTTCATGGAGCAGGACTTACTTCAACAGGGCACTGGTACCTTTTGAGTCCACCCCATGTGTGTGTCACTTGTGGAGGCATTTGGGTGGTGCTTTGTTGTGGTCTCGTGCTTTCCAGTGGGTGTGCTGACTCTGGGCATTTCTGGAGGTAGGGGCTGGGGCAGTCACCATTTGTATTTCAACTGGGTCACTTGGCAGAGATAAAAAGTGATCTACAGATGGCTGGTATTGTGCTGGTCTTGGAAGTGCCAGGAGAGACCAAGCCGCAAACCAAAGCCATCTGCTGCTAGTGCCAGACCTGGAGCCACTTAGCAAGAGATACAGGGCAAGCCAAGGCCAGGTGCTACTTGTTTGAGAGTCTAGGAATGTATGAAGCATGAGCCAAGACAGGTTCTTTGTATGGAAAAGCCACTAAAAATGGCTTCAGTTTGGCCCACAAGTTGAGTGGTATGGGGTCTCAGGGAATCACAGGATGGAGCAAACAGCATTAGCCCTGTTGATGAAGACTCATATATGGAGCTCGCCTGCTGAGTCTACAGGGGGAGGTATCAGAAAAGGAACAATGGCCTCTTCCAGCAATTCTGTCTGGGATAAAGCTGCCCCTATAACTCTCACCCCAATGCCAGACAACTCGGTTCCTCCCAGTATGTCCCTGGTGCCCCAACACTGTAACTCAGTGAATGAGTCCAAATAATTCCAGGCTCTGGACATTTAAGAACACCATCCCTCCAGCAACACTGTCTCACTCAGCAATAATCCCCATTGGTTTTTACAGTCAGAGTCAAGGGGACTTCTCTTCCTAGTACTGGAGCCCTGGGCTGTGGAAGCCTGTTGTGGGCCTGGGACCACTCACTCCTTAGGGGGAATCTCCATGGCCAAGATCTACTTCCTAATGTTTTTAATGCCACATGTGTGTAAGACCACCCTATTCCCCATCTTCACCCTGCTCTTACCAATCTGGATGTGGCTTCTTCTTTATATTCTTAGTTGTATGAATTGTGTTCAGCTACATTATAGGCAGTTCCAAATAAAGGGTGTTATGAAGTTTAGTTGTACTTTTGATGTTGTGGGAGGATTCAAGTACTACACTTACCTATACTGCCATCTTTAGTCTTTTCTTCTTTCTTTCTTCTTCTCCTTCTCCTTCTTCTTCAAGAACATGCTTTAACATTTTTTGTAATACTGGTTTGACAGGAATGAACTCCTTTAGCATTTTCTTGTCTGGGAAGCTATTTATCTGTCCTTTAATTCTAAATAACAGCTTTGCTGAATAGAGTAATCTTAGTTGTAGGTCCTTACTTTGCATCACATTGAAAATTTCGTGCCAGTCCCTTCTGAACTGCAAAGTTTCTGTTGAGAAATCAGCTGACAGTCTTATGAGATCTTGCTTAAAGGTAACTAATTGCTTTTCTCTTGCTGATTTCAAGATTCTTTCTTTCTCTTTAACCTTTGGCATTTTAATTTTTATGTGTCTTGGTGTGGGCCTCTTTGGGTTTATCTTTGTTTTTATTTTTTATTCCCCCCTCTTTATTGAATTTATTGGTGTGATACAAGTTAAAAATTATACAGGTTTCAGGTGTACATTTCTACAACACATCATCTGTACACTGTGTTGTATATTCAACACCCCAAGTCAAGTCTCTGTCCATTACCATTTGTTCCCCCTATAACATCCTCCACCTCTCTACCCTCCCACCAAGCAATCATCCCACTGTTATCAGTTTCCATGAATTTTTTTTTCTATTTTGCTCAGTCTCTCCATCCACCCATCACCTCACCCCCCAACAGCTGTCAGCCAACTCTCTATGAGACTGTCACTCTTTTGTTTGTTAGTTAATTTTATTCATTAGATTCCACATATGAGTGAAATCATATAATTGTTTTTCTCTGACTGGCTTATTTCACTTAGCATAATGCTCTCCAGGTTCATCCATGCTGTCGCTATGGGTAAGATTTCCTTCTTTTTAATGGCAGAATGGTATTCCACTATATAAATGTGTGACAGAATTTTTATCCACCATTATACTGATGGGCACTTGGTCTGCTTCCAAATTTCAGCTATTATAAATAATGCTGCCATAAACTTAAGGGAGCATATTCTTTTAAATTAGTGTTTCAGGTTTCTTTGGACAAACTCCCAGAAGTGGAATCATAGGGTCATAAGACAATTCCATTATTAATTTTTAAATTTTTATTTGTTTTTAGGGAGGGAGGAAGAGAGGGAGAAATAGATGGAGAGAAACATTGATATGTGAGAGAAACATTGATTGGTTGCCTCTTGCACACCCCCAACAGGACCTGGCCTGCAACCCAGGAACATGCCCTGACAATCAATTGAACCAATGACCCCTTCAATTTGCAGGATGATGCCCATTCCACTAAACCAAACTAGCCAGGGCTATTTTGAATTTTTTGAGGTAACTTCATATTGCATTTCACAGAGGCTGCACTAATCTCCATTCTCACCAATAGTGCACAAGGGCCCCCTTTTCTCTACATCCTTGCCAACACTTGTTGTTTATTGATTTATTAATGATAGACATTCTGACAGATGTGAGGTGATATCTCTTGTGGTTTTAAATTGCATTTTCTGATGATTAGTGATGTTGAGCATCTTTTCATTTGCTTATTGGTTATCTGTATGTCCTATTTGGAAAAGTGTCTATTCAGATCCTTTGCCCATTTTTCATTTGGATTGTTTGGGGTTTTGGGGGGGGTTGAGTTTTATAAGTCCTTTATATATTTTCAATATTAACCCCTTATCAGATATGTCATTAGCAAATATGTTCTCCCATTCCATGGGTTCTTATGTTGTTTATAGTTTCCTTTGCTGTGCAAATACTTTTCCTTTTAATGTCATGTCATTTGTTTATTTTTTCCTTTGTTTCCCTTGCCTGAGAAGATATATCAGAACAAATATTGCTACAACAAACGTTCAAAATTTCATTGCCTATGTTTTCTTCTAGAATTTTTATAGTTTTGAGTGCATGTTTAAATCTTTACTTCATTTTGAGTTTATTCTTGTGTATGTTGTAAGGTTGCCTAGTTTAATTTTTTGCACGTATGTTTCTAATATTCTCAACACAATTTATGGAATACACTGTCTTTACCCCATTGTATGCTTTTGGCTCCTTTGTCAAATATTAATCGACTATAAAGGCATGGGTTTGTTTCTGGACTCTCTATTCTGTTCCATTGATTTGTATGTTGTTTTTATGCCAGTACCATGGTGTTTTAATTCATATGGCTTTGTAGTATAGTTTGATAGTTTGATAGGAAGCATGATTCCTCCAACTTTGTTCTTTCTTAAGATTGCTGTTGCTATTTGGGGTCCTTAGTGCTTCCATATACATTTTTGGTATATTTGTTGTAGTTCTGTGAAATGTGCCATTGGTCTCATAGTAGGAATTGCATTAAATCTACAGATTGCTTTGGGTAGTATGGAAATTTTAATGATGTTAATTCTTCCTATTCATGAACACAGTATATATACTTCCACTTATTTGTATCTTCTTTAAATTCTTTATCCAGTATCTTTAATTTCCTGAGTACAGTTCTTCTACATCCATGGTTAAATTTATTCCTAGGTATTTTTTTTCTGGAGCAATTGTAAATGGGATTGTCTTCTTAGTGTCTCTTTCTGATATTCATTGTTTGTATACAAATGCAAATGATATCTGGATATTGATATTGTATCCTGCTACTTTAATGAATTCAGTTATCCTCTTCAGTATTCTTTTGGTGGAATCTTTAGGGTCCTTTATATACAGTATTGTGCAATTTCCAAAGAATAACAGTTTTACTTTTTTTCTAATTTGGATGCCTTTTGTTTTTTCTTTTTCTTTTTCCATTTACAAAAGGATTTATTTATTTTAAAAAATATATTTTATTGATTATGCTATTACAGCTGTCCCATTAACCCCCCCTTCATTCCCCTCCACCCAGCACACTCTTTCCCACCCACATTCCACTCTTTAGTTCATGTCCATGTGTCGTAAGTTCTTTAGCTTCTACATGTCCTATACTATTCTTGCCCTCCATTTTCTACCTACCATCTATGCTACTTATTCTCTGTAGCTTTTCCCCATCTCTCCTCCTCCCACTCCTCTGTTGCTAACCCTCCATGTGATCTCCATTTCTGTGGTTCTGTTCCTGTTCTAGTTGTTTGCTTTGTTTGTTTTTGTTTTAGGTGTGGTTGTTAATAATTGTGAGTTTGCTGTCATTTCACTGTCCATATTTTTTATCTTCTTTTTCTTAGATAAGTCCCTTTAAGATTTCATATAATAAGGGGTTAGTGGTGATGAACTCCTTTAACTTGACCTTATCTGAGAAGCACTTTCTCTGCCCTTCCATTCTAAATGAAAGCTTTGCTGGATAGAGCCATTTTGGATGGAGGTCCTTGCCTTTCATGACCTGGAATATTTCTTTCTAGCCCTTCTTGCCTGTAAGGTCTCTTTTGAGAAATCAGCTGACAGTCTGGTGTGAACTCCTTTGTAGGTAACTGTTTTCTTATCTCTTGCTGCTTCTAGGATTCTCTCCTTCATTTTTACCTTGGCTAATGTAGTTATGATGTGCCTTGGTGTGTTCCTCCTTGGGTTCAACTTCTTTGGGACTCTGAGCTTCCTGGACTTCCTGGAAGTCTACTTCCTTTGCCAGATTGGGGAAGTTTTCCTTTATTATTTGTTTAAATAACTTTTTCACTTGTTGCTCTTCCTTTTCCCCTTCTGGTACCCCTCTAATTCAGATGTTCAAACGTTCAAAGATATCCTGGAGGTTCCTAAGCCTCTCCTAATTTTTTTGAATTGTTTCTTCCTTCTTTTCTGTTTGGTTGTTTCTTTCTTCCTTCTGATCCACTCCCTTGATTTGAGTTCCAGTTTTCTTCCTATCACTATTGAATCCCTGTGCATTTTCCTTCATTTCATTTAGTGTAGCTTTCATTTTTTTCATCTAATTTGTGGCTAAAATCAACCAATTCTGTGAGTATCCTGATCACCAGTGCTTTGAACTGTGCATCTGATAGGTTGGCTATCTTTTTGTTGCTTAGTTGTATTTGCTCTGAGCTTTAATCTGTTCTTCCATTTGGGCCTTCTTTCTTTTTTTTTTTTTTTGCTTGTCTTGCCTGCTATGTATGAGGATGTGGAGCCTTAGGTGTTCACCAGGGCAGGGCAACCCAGCTGCTGGGTTGTGATGCTATATGTGGGGGCAGGGTATGAGAAGGAGCAATGGCGCTTGCTCTGCTCTCTGTAGGACTTCAGTCCCTTCCAGCGCTTCCCCCAAGCAAACTGGGCCTTTCTGGTGTTAATTCCCATGTGGGTGGGCTTGTGCACATTTTAGAACCCTGTGGGTCTCTCCAAGGAACTCGCCTGTGAGGCTGGGAGTCTCTCCCTGCACCTCAACCCCTACAGGTGTTTTCAATCCATGCCCTGAGGCTCTATTTCCCAGAGCTGGGACCCTAGTTTGCATGCACTGCCTTGCTTCACATTCTTGGCCTTGCTGGGTCTGCCTGTTGCCACTCCTCGCCTCCACCCAGTGCCCTGGGTCTGCCAGCTGTGGTCTTGCGTGCCTAGGTTGCCTATGCGCCGGGTCCCACTGCTCTTTGTGTCTCGACCCCTCTCCACCCAGCTGCCTGACTCTGCGCCTCCTATGGGTCTGGATGAACGTGTCTATTTTAACTCCTTGGTTGTCTGACTTCCATACAGTTCAATTTTCTGTCAGTTCTGGTAGTTATTCTGTTTCTGAATTGTTGTTGTTCCTATCTTGGTTGTTCGAGGAGGTGCAGTGTGTGTACCTACACTTCCATCTTGGCCAGAAGTCCTATTTTTTCTTCCTGTCTGCTTGCTGCGGGTAGGATTTCCAGTACTGTGTTAAATAAGAATGGTGAAAGCAGACATCCTTGTCTTGTTCTTGTTCTTATGGAAAACTTCTGTAATTTTTATGCATTGACTTTATGTTGGCTGTGGGTTTGGCCTATATGGTCTTTATTATGTTGAGGTATTCTCCCTCTATTCCCATTTTGCTGGGAGTTTTTATCATATATTGGTGCTGGATTTTATCAAGTGGTTTTTCTGATTCTGTTGATGTAACCATGTGTTTTTATTGTACATTTTATTTATGTGGTGTATATTTACTGATTTGTGGATATTGTACAAATTTTGCATCACTGAAATAGGTTCAACTTGATTGTGGTTTCTGATCTTTTTAATGTATTTCTGCATTGTTTGCTAATATGTTTTTGAGGATTTTCACATCTATGTTCAACAAGGATATTGGCCTATAATTTTCTTTCTTTGTTGTGTGCTGAGACCAGCATGGAGTGGGGGGTTCTTGGGTAGGGTTGATGGGAGGTGAAGAAAAGACACAACACAGATAGTTTAAGGAAAAGAGGGGGCCAGGTGGGACACTGTCCTCTGATGGAGAGGAAATGAGCCCTGAACATGGTAACCACGTTTATTTGAAAGGGGTAGGTTAGATAAAGCTCAAGAATGTTTTGCAAATTTAGGAAGATGCTGCAGGCACAGATTGTTCTGTTCCCAGGCCATCTAACTGATACATATGTCTACTGCAAAAGTTACAGCCCATACAGCTGAAGCGTGCATTATCTATCTTCTGTTTCACCCCTGTGGGTCCCAGCTGTTATTGCTGCTGGCTTGATCCACCTTGCAGATACAAGCAGTCAAGTACAACTTTGTTAAACGCTCAACCTTGGCTATGATGCCAGTCATCACTGTTCCCCACAGTAGTGTCTCTATATGGTTTTGGAATTAAGATAATGCTGAATTGTAAAATGAGCCTTGGAATTTTCCTCCTCTTCAATTTTGGAAATAATTACAGAAGGATAGATGTTAGTTCTGTGAATGTTTGGTTAAATTCACCTGTGAAGCTAACTGGTTCAGGGCTTTTATTTGTTTGGAGTTTTTTAAATTATTGCTTCAATTTCACTAGTTGTATTCTGCCTATTCAGATTCCCTGATTCTTCCTGATTCATTTTAGAAGATTGTTTGTTTCTAGGAATTTACCCACATCTTCCAGGTTGTACAGTTTGATGGCATATTTTTTTGTAATATTTTCCTACAATCTTTTGTACAGTATTTCTTTGGTGTCAGTTTTTACTTCTCCTCTTTCATTTCTGATTGTATTTTTGGGTCCTCTCACTTTTTTTCTTGATGAGTCTGGCTAATGTTTTGCCAATTTTATCTATCTTTTCAAAGATCCAGCCCTTGGTTTCCTTGATATTTAAGTACAGATTTTTTAGACTCCACTTTGTTTATTTCTGCTCTAATCCTTGTTATTTTCTTCTTTCTACTCACTCTGCACTTTGTGGTTCATTTTTAAGTTCCTTTAAATATAAAGTTAATTCATTTCAAATTTTTCTTGTTTCTTGAAATAGGCTTGTAACAATATGAATTTCCTTCTTAGGACTGCTGTCACTGTGTTCCACAGATTTTGGATAGTTGTGTTCTCATTTTCATTCATTGTCTAATAACATGTCATTTAGCCTCCATGTCTTTGTGTTATTTTTAATTTTTTTCTTGTGATTGATTTCTAGTTTCATACCATTATGGTCTGAGAAGGTTAATATATTTTCAATCTTTTATATTTATTGAGACTTGTTTTGCATCCTAATATATGGTCTATCATAGAAAATGATTTATATGCACTTGAAAAAAGTGTATATTCTGCTTCTTTGGGATGAAATGCTCTGATGATATGAATTAAATCCATCTGATCTAGTGTGTTGTTCAAGGTTGCCATTTCTTGGTTGATTTTCTCTCTGGAAGATTTGTTTATTGAAGTCAATGGGGTGTTAATTAAAATCCCCTATTATGACTATATTACTGTCCATATCTCCCTTTATGTCCATCAAGATTTTCTTTACATATTTAGGTGCTCCTGTGTTGTGTGCATAAATGTTTACTAGGGTTATATCCTCTGGTTGGATTACTCCTTTTGTCATTGTGTTGTCTTTCCTTGTCTCTTACTATAGCCTGTTTTAAAGTATATTGTTTCAGAAATATGTATTGCTACCCCAGATTTTCTTTTCCATTTGTGTAAAGTATCTTTTCTTATCCCTTTATTTTGTATGAATCTTTCTTTCTGAGGTGGGTCTCTTTTAGACAGTACATGGAATCAGAGGAGAGACTCCAAAAACCTGGAAGTTGTTTTTTATAAAAAATTGTGTATTTTTCTTACATATTTAAACTTCAGTCACCTTCAAAGTACTGTCTTTTTGATGCAATCCAGGGGTGTCAAACACATTTTCACCGGGGGCCACATCAGCCTCGCAGTTGCATTCAAAGGGCCCAATGTAATTTTAGGACTATATGAATGTAACTACTCCTTAACAGTTAAGCAAGTGCGTGGCACTGCTGCCAGGTAGAAACAAGGTGCCAGGCCAGATAAAACAAGGTGGAGGGCTGTATTTGGCCCACGGGCCTTGTGTTTGCCACCTGTGCAATACACTTAGCAAGACTTTTTCCCACTGCTCAAAACAGCTTTTTGACTCTTCAATTTTGATGCCTTTTTGTGCTTCTGCTGTTTTTTGTTTCAACCTTCCATATCAGCGAAATGTTTCTCTTTGTGGGCTTTTTTCATATGGGGAAACAAAAAAAAGTCACTCAGGCAAGACAGGGTGGATAGAGTATGGGGAATGGGTGTCGTGCTGTTTTTGGTCAAAAACTGCTGAACACTCAGCACTGTTTGGGCAGTGTGCTTGTAAATCACCCATTATGAAATGGGCAAAGGTATTAAAGAGTCTTCATAAAAAATTCACGGAAACTGAATGCAGCCTCTCACAACAAATGCCAGCTTGTACACTGATACAGATAGATTCCTAAAACACACACATAATGGGGGAAACCTGTACTACAAGAGGTCCACTCCCCTGTTTTTTTGGGAGGTCCCCCCTTGTATATGGGTCTTGTTCTCTTATCTATTCTGCTACTCTATGTCTTTTGATAGAAGCATTTAACATTTGCCTTTAAAGTGATTATTGTTAGGTATGTATTTATTGTCATTTTATTCTTTTAAAAATATTTTTAAATTTATTTTTTAGAGAGAGGGGGAGAGAGAAAGATAGGGAGGGAAACATTGATGTGTGAGAGAAACATTGATCGGTAGCATTCCACACATCCCCAACTGCAGACCTGGACCACAACTCAGGCATGTGCCCTGACTGGGAATAAACCCAGTGACGTTTTGGTTTGCAGGCTGGTGCTCAATCCACTGAGCCACAGCAGCCAAGGCTATTGTCATTTTATTTTAACTACATCCCTCTCCTCTTCTTCTTTTCCTCTTTCTCCTCCTCCTTCTTTTTCTTCTCTTTCTCCCTATCTCCTCCTCCATCTTTTTAATCTAGCAGGCCCTTTAACATTTCTTGTAATACTGGTTTTATGGTAACAAATTTCTTTAGTTTTTTCTTGTCTGAAAAGCTCTTTACTTCCCAATTTTAAGGGATAGTCTTGCTGGGTAAAGTACTCTTGGTTGAAGGTCTTTGCTTTTCATCACTTTGAATATTTCATGCCAATCTCTTCTGACCTGAAATGTTTCTGTTGAGAAATCATCTGACAGTCTTATGGGAACTCCCTTGTAGGTAACTGTCTTTCTCTTGCAGCTTTTAAGATTCTCTCTTTTTCTTTAACTTTCGTCATTTTAATTATGATGTGTCTTGGTGTGTACCTCTTTGGTCATTTTTGGGGGGGACTCTTGGGACTCTCTGTGCTTCCTTGACTTGTATGTCTGTTTCCTTCACCAGGTTATGGAAGTTTTCGGTCATCAAATAGGTTCTGGATGTCTTGCTTTCTCTCCTCTCCTCTGATACTCCTAAGATGTAAATGTTATGCTTCATGTTGTTCCAAAAGTCCTTTAAACTGTCCTTTTTAAAAATTCTTTTTTTTTCTTTTTGCCATTTGGTTTGGGTGTGTTTTTCTACCTTGTCTTCCAAATCACTGATTCAGTCCTCTGCTTCATTTAACCTACTGTTTATTTCTTCCAGTGTATTCTTCCTTTCAGGTATTGTATTTTTAACTTCTGACTGGTCCTTTTTTATGGTTTCTATGTCTTTTTTTCATGCTGTTGAACATCCTTATAACCATTACTTTGAACTCTGTATCTGATAAATTGCTAGCTTCCATTTCATTTAGCTCTTTTCTTTTTTTTTTTTTAGATTTCTCCTGTTCTTTCATTTGGAGACTGTTTCTTTGTCTCCTCCTTTTGGCTGCCCCTTTGTATCTGTTTCTATGTTTTAAATAGATCTGCTGTGACACCCTTGTGAGGTGGCCTTATGTAGTAGGTGTCCTGTGGGGTCCAGTGGTGCAGTATCCTTGATCACCTAAGCTGGTGCTCCAGGAATGTCCCTTGTGTGGGTTATGTAGATCTTCTTGTTATAATTGAGTCTTGATTGTTATTGGCCCTTTGGTACCCTCAGGCTATCTGTGTGTGAGGCTCAACCCTGACCATGGCATGCAAGCTGCTATCCAGGTGCCAACCAGACAAAACAGAATTCACCTCAGCATGGTTTGGTGCCTGCCAAATTATTTCTTTGGTTATGTTGCTTGTGAAGGTTATTGGATCATGCTCTGATGTTTTCTGAAGCTGCTATTGGGTGTATTGGTTCTGGGCCTCTTTGGAGGAATTCTGTAGCATGCTAAGGTAAGACATTGCCTGTGATGGATGTTTAGCAACCTGTTTGGATCTACAAGTGATACTGTGGCTGCCTACACAGGGCCAGGGTTCATGTGGAAAGGATCAAGCTATGCACTAAGACTGGTTTTTATAAGCACTGGGCCTAGGGGTTAGGTCAGCAAAAGTTTCAAGATCCTTATTGGCCTGCCTCTGTTTGCTGGTTGCTTGATAACCTCAGTCACTTAAATAGCCTCTGGCAGGGCATAAACTCCACAGGATTGGCCAAGAGAGGTATCAGAGGACAAGGCTATTGCTTTCCCCCAGGCTTATGCCACACCCAAGTGGAGTGCTCAACCCAAGAAAGATAGGGTCTGCAGTATGTGAGAATGATGAAGGCACAGGGATCCTCACCAATGTCCCTTCAGCTCATTCCCCAGAGCCACAAACACCAGACTCACACATCTCTAGCCTGCTCTGCCCTCCTTCTGCAGGAGCCCAAAGGGAGTGGCTGTGAACAAAATTTTGTGTGTTGTCTCTTTAAGAGGGTGGCTCTATCTCTAGTAGACTCCAGTCTCTCTCTCATGGGGAGACCTTGTTGCTTTCACAGCCAGATGTTATGTGGCTCTGCTGCTCTGGGCTGGGGAGCCTAACTTGGGGTTTAGACATCATGCCTCTTAGGGAAGACCCCACCCCCACAGCTGAGAAACCTGTAGGAGCAGGGCCAGCCCTTCTTACAGTCTTGATGTGTCTTTCATGCAAATCCTTGGTTATAAGACTTCCCTTCAGTTAGTCTTCATTTGGTTACTCAGGATAATTATTTTATAATTTTGTTGTAATTCCAGTTTGATCTGGGGAGGAGGTGAGTGTAGCTTTCACCTATTCTACCATCATCTTGGATCTCCTGGGTTCATCTTGTTCAGGACTCTGAGCTTCCTGGACTTGTGTGTCTTTTTCCTTCATTGGGATAGGAAAATTTTCTGTCATTAGCTCTTCAAATAGGTTCTCAATCCCCCTTCTCTTTCTTCTCCTGCTGGTATGCCTATGATGTAAATGTTATTGCATGTGACATTGTCCCAGAAGTCCCTTAAATTATCCTCATTTTAAATAATTCTTTCTTGGGGGAGGGTGGGCTGGGATGGGAGTAAAAGGCAGAAAACTGTACTCAAACAACAATTAAAATAAAAAATTAAAAAAACTAAAACAAAATAAATCTTTCTTCTCTTTGTTGCTCCAGTTGGGTGTTTTCTGGTATCTTGTCATCCAAATTTCTGATTTGAACATGTGGTCTATCTAATCTGGTGTTGATTTTTGTCAGTGTGTTATTTATTTCAGTTACACATTCTTCATTTCTGTCTGGTTCCTTTTTATGGTTTCTATGTTTTCATTAATGCTGCTGAGGTTCTCAACAAGTTATTTGAGCATCCATATAACCAGTGCTTTGAACTCTGTTTCTGGTAGTTTTTTTGCCTTCATTTCATATTGTTGTTTTTCTGGATATTTCTCCGTTTCTTTCATTTGGAATGTGTTTTTGTATCCCTCTTTTGGCTTCTTTTCTATGTTTATTTCCAAGTACTAGGTAATCTGCTATGTTATATTCTTGGTAAGATGGTCTTAAGTAGTAGGTGTCCTGTAGGGCCTAGTGGTGCAGCCTCTGTGGTCACCCTAAACAGGCAGTTCAGGTGTGCTCTTTCCTATTGTGGTTAAGGCTTGGTTGCTTTTGGCACCTCAATGAGAGGGATTGATCCTGAGACCAATAGGCTACCATGACAGGCTGTGGCCACAGCATAGGAGCCACTGTCCAGGGGCGAATCCCATGAGCAGAACTTGCTTCAGCAGGGCTCTGGTGCTTGCTGAGTCTGCACCTTAAGTGTGTTGCTTGTGGAGCTGGTTGGGTGATGTCTGAAGCTGTCCACCAGGTACGCTCACTCTGGGGCTTCCCTGGAACTGCAGGTCAGGTTCAACCCCCGACTATGCCCTGCCTAGTGCCACCTGGCATGAGCTACAAACTTATCTGAAGATGGCTGCTACCTGTGTTAAGCTTGGAGTTTTTCAGGAGAGGTCAAGCTGCAAACTGAGTCCAGCTTCTGGTGGTGCTGGGCCTTGGGCTACTTAATAAGAGGCACAGAGCATGCAAAGGTCAGATGTTGCTTATTTGGGGTTTTTGAACCTTTGAGACAATTTAGGAAAGTCCACAGCATAAGCCAAGCCAGGCCTTTTAGTATGGAAAAAGCCACTGGAAGTGGCCTTAGGTGGGCCCAGAAGTTGGGTGGGACAGGGTCTCAGGCAATCCCCAGGGCAAGGCAAATGGTGTTAGCTAGGCTGATGGAGACTCAGATACGGTGCTGTTCATGGGGAGCACTCAGCAAAGGAACAATGGCTTCTGCCAGCACTGTCTGGGAGACAGCTGCCCCTCTAGCTATCACCCCAAAGCCACACAATTCAGTTCCTCCCTGTTTGTCTCTGACACCTTGAGCTGATGCCCCATGCTGAAGGTCAGATTGAGTGATTCCGAGTGTGTGGGCCCTTTAAGAGAAATTACCTGGACTTCCACCTAAGATGGAGGTGTAGGTAGACATGCTTCACCTCCTTGCACAACCATAAGAAGGATCACAACTACCTTCAAAATGAAAAAGAACCAACACTGCCAGAAAATAGAACTGTATGGAAGTCAGACAACCAATGATTTAAAGAAGAAATATTCATCCAAATGGGTAGGAGGGGCAGAGGTGGGGAGCGGGAGTGGAGAGGACTCAGTGTGGCCATGGCGGTGGTGAGGAAGTGGCAGCAGAGGCTGGCAAAACAGGCAGTCCCACATTCACATGTGGTGAATAAAAACTGGGAGGGACACCTGGCGAGTGAGCAATTGCAACAGCAGGCCATACCGTGCAGCCCAGGGTTCCTGAGCCAGGAAAATAAAGCCTTCTAACTTCTGGATGTAAAAACCAGTGAGGTTTGGGGTGGTGGAAGAAACTGGTGGTCTCTCAGGAGAGTCTGTTTAAAGGATCACCACCATCCTAGAACATATGCAAACCTACCAACTCTGGGATTCACCACCAGGGCAGCAGCCAGAAGGGTGCCAGTCACATAACTGGAAGTGGGGCAAGTGACTAGAAATGGGTGAGAGCCGAGCAAGTGGCATTGTTTCCTCTCTGACCTTTCTTCCACATGTATGTGCAGTATCACAAAGTGGCAAAGCTGGTTGCCCTATCTTGGCCAATACCCCAGGCTCTGCCCCTTACAACATAACAGGTGTGCCATGACAGGGAGTCAAAGCAGCTGTACCTAATACACAGAAACAAACACAGGGAGGATACCAATTGAGGAGACAAAGAAATACTGCCCAAATGAAAGAATATGCCAAAACTCTAGAAAAAGCCCTGGCTGGTGTGGCTCAGTGGATTAAGCGCTGGCCTGTGACCCAAAGGGTCACTGGCTCAATACCCAGCCAGGGCACATGCCTGGATTGTAGGCCAAGTCCCCAGTAGGGGGTGCTCAAGAGGCAACCACACAATGATGTTTCTCTCCCTTTCACCCTCCCTTCCCCTCTCTGAAAATATATAAATAAAATCTTTAAAAAACAAAAAAACTCCAGAAAAAGCACTGAGTGAAATGTAGATAGCCAACCTATGCAGAGTTCAAAACACTGGTGATAAGGATGCTCAGAGAACTCACCAAAAGCACTCAGAGTAAAAGTATAACGGAGGAAATGAAAGCTACACTAAGTGAAATAAAGAAAAATCCACAGGGAACCAACAACGAAGGGAAGGAACTCAGGGTTCAAATCAATGATTTGGAATGGAAGGAAGAAATAAACAGTCAACCAGTACAGAATGAAGAAACAAGAATTTAAAAAAAAAACAAGGAGAGAATAAGACGACTCTGGGACAGCTCCAAACCTGCCAACATTGGAATCATAGAGATGCCAGAAAGAGAAGAAGAACAAGAAATTGAAACTTTACTTGAAAAAATAATGAAAGAAAACTTCCATAATTTGGCAAAGGAAATAGCCATACAAGTCCAGGAAGCACAGAGAGTTCCAAACAAGTTGGACCCAAAGAGGACCACACCAAGACACATCATATTAAAATGCCAATGGTTAAAGATAAAGAGAGAATCTCAAAAGCAGCAAGAGAAAAGAGAGTTACCTACAAAGGAGTTCCCCTAAGACTATCAGCTGATTTCTCAAAAGAAGCTTTGCAGGCAAGAAGGGACTGGCAAGAGAAATATTCAAAGGGATGAAAAGCAAGAACTACAACAAGAAAAGCAAGGAGCTTACAGCCAAGATGACTATCCAGCAAAGCTGTCATTTAGAATGGAAGGGCAGAAAGAGTGCTTCCCAGACAAGGTAAAACTAAAGGAATTCATCATCACTAAGCCCTTACTATGTGAAATGTTAAAGGGGCTTATCTAAGAAAAAGATCAAAACTATGAACAATAAAATGACAACAAACTCGACTATCAACAACTGAATATAAAAAATGAAAACAAAAACAAACTAAGCAAACAGGAACAGAATCATAGAAATAGAGATCATCACATGGAGGGTTATCAGTGGGTAGGGGGAAAGGAGAAACGGGGGGAAAGGTGCAGGGATTAAGAAGTACAAATTGGTAGGTACAAAATAGACAGGGGGACATTAAGAAAAGCACAGGATATGGAGAAGCCAAAGAACTTACATACATGACCCATGGACATGAACTAAGGGGGGCGGGAATGCTGGAGGGAAAGGGGGGTATGGGCTGTAATGTGGGAAAAGGGGAAAAACTGGGACAACTGAATAGCATAATACTTACAATACAAATACTTAAAAATAAAAAGAGGAACTGCCTGGGACTCCAGAAGACCTCCATCTCATTCAGTGGCAACCCTTCCTGGTTTTTACAGCTAACAATTATGGAGACTTCTCTCTTGGCCCTGAAACCCTGGGCTGGGAGACCCGTTGTGGAGCTGGGACTCCTTGCTCCTCAGGGAGGAATTTCTGCAGTTGAGATATCCCTCCTGATTTTTAACTGCCATATGTGGATGTGGGACCAGCCTGCTCTGCATCTCCACCCCTCCTGTCAGTCTTGATGTGACTTCTTTTTATATCCTTAGTTATAGGACTTTACAAAAAATACTGATTTTAAAAAGAGAGAGGGGAAAGGAGAGAGAGAAACTTTGATTTGTCATTCCACATGTTTATGCATTCATTAGTTGCTTCTTGTATGTGTGCTCTGATTGAAGATTGAACCCCCAAGCTTGGCTTATTAGGAGGATGCTCTAACCAACTGAGCTACCTGGTTAGGGCCTTTAGTTATAGGGCTTCTGTTCAGCAAGATTTTTTTCTATTTTTTTTTATTTTAATCATTGTTCCAGTACAGTTTTCTCCCTTTTACTCCCATTCCAGTCCACCCACCCAACCCTCCCCACTTCCCTCCCATTACCACCCTCCCCCTAGTTTTTGTCCATGTGTCCTTTAAATTTGTTTCTGTAAACCCTACCCATTCTCCCCTAAAATTCCCTCTTCTCTCCCCTCTGGTCACTGTCAGTCTGTCCTCTATTTCAATGTCTTTGGTTATATTTTGCTTGCTTCTTTGTTTTGTTGTTTAGGTTCCTGTTAAAGGTGAGACCATATAGTATTTGTCTTTCACTGCCTGGCTTATTTCACTTAGCATAATGCTTTCCAGCTCCATCCAAGCTGTTGCAAAGGGTAGGAGCTCCTTCTTTCTTTCTGCTGCATAGAATTCCACTGTGTAAATGTACCATAGTTTTTTGATCCATTCATTTACTGGTGGGCATCTAGGTTGCTTCCAGCACCTAGCTATTGTAAATTGTGCTGCTATGAACATTGGGGTGCAAAGGTTCTTTTGTATTGGTGTTTTAGTGTTCTTAGGATAAAGTCCCAGCAGTGGAATTGCTGGGTCAAAAGGCAGATCCATTTTTAGTTTTCTGAGAAAGTTCCATACTGCTTTCCATAGTGGTTGTACCAGTCTGCAGTCCCACCAACAGTGCATTAGGGTCCCCTTTTCTCCACAACCTCTCCAACACTTGTTGTTTGTTGCTTTGATTATGATGGTCATTCTGACTGGTGTGAAGTGGTATCTCATTGTTGTTTTAATTTGCATCTCTCTGATAGCTAGCGATATTGAACATCGTTTCATGTGTCTTTGGATCTTCTGTATGTCCTCCTTGGAGAAGTGTCTGTTCAAGTCCTTTGCCCATTTTTTAATTGGGTTGCTTGTGTTCTTAGAGTGGAGTTGTGTAAGTTCTTTATATATTTTGGAGATTAAACCCTTGTCTGAGGTATCATTGGCAAATATGTTTTCCCATACAGTTGGTTCTCTTTTTATTTTTATACTGTTTTATTTAGTTGTGCAAAAGCTTTTAATTTTGATGAGGTCCCATTTGTTTATTCTTTCTTTTATATCCCTTGCTCTAGAAGACAAGTCAGTAAAAAAGTTTCTGCGTGAAATATCTGAGATTTTCCTACCTACATTCTCTTCTAGGACTTTAATGGCACCACGGTTTATATTTAAGTCTTTTATCCACCTTGAATTTATTTTTGTATATGGTGTAAGTTGGTGCTCGAGTTTCATTTTTTTGCATGTAGCTGTCCAGTTCTCCAAACACCATTTGTTGAAGAGGCTATTTTTATTCCATTTTATGTTGCTGCTTCCTTTGTCAAATATTAATTGACTGTAGAGACTTCGGTTTATTTCTGGGTTCTCTGTTCTGTTCCATTGGTCCATGTGTCTGTTTTTATGCCAATACCAGGCTGTTTTGATTACAGTGGCCTTGTAGTATAGTTTAGTGTCAGGAATTGTGATTCCTCCTACTTTACTTTTCTTTCTCAAAATTGCAGCAGCTATTCAGGGTTGTTTATGGTTCCATATAAATTTTTGAAGTATTTGTTCTATGTCTGTGAAATAAGCCATTGGTACTTTAATAGGTATTGCATTGAATGTATAAATTGCTTGGGTAGTATGGACATTTTGATGATATTAATTCTTCCAATCCATGAACACGGTATATGTTTCCATTTATTTGTGTCTTCCTTGATTTCTTTCCTCAGTGTTATGTAGTTTTCTGAATTTAGGTCTTTTACCTCTTTGGTTAGGTTTATTCCTAGATATTTTATTTTTCTTTTTGCTATTTCAAATGGGATTTTTTTTCTTGATTTCTGCTTCTGCTGTTTCATTGTTGGTGTACAGAAATGCTTTTGATTTCTGGATATTGACTTTGTATCCTGCTGTTTTGTCAAATTCATTTATTAGGTGAAGCAGTTTTTTGGTGAAGTCTATAGGATTTTCTATGTACACTACTATGTCATCTGCAAACAGTGACAGTTTTGTTTCCTCCTTTTCGATTTGGATGCCTTTTATTTCTTTTTCTTGTCTGATTGCTGTGGCTAAAACTTCCAGTACTATATTGAATAGAAGTGGTGAAAGTGGACAGCCTTGTCTTGTTCCTGATCTTAGTGGAAAAGATTTTAGTTTTTGCCTATTGAGTATGATGTTGGCTGTAGGTCTCTCATATATGGCTTTATTATGTTGAGGAATGCTCCCTCTATTCCCAGTTTGCCGAGTGTTTTTATCGTGAATGGGTGCTGTACCTTATCAAATGCTTTTTCTGCATCTATTGATATGATCATGTGTTTTTTGTCTTTGCTTTTGTTTATGTGATGTATTACATTTACTGATTTGCAAATATTGTACCATCCTTGCATCCCTGGAGTGAATCCCACTTGGTCATGGGGTATGATCTTTTTAATGTACTATTGGATGTGGTTTGCCAGTATTTTGTTGAGGATTTTAGCATCAATGTTCATCAGCGATATTGGCCTGAAGTTTGCTTTCTTTGTTGTGTCTTTATTTGGTTTTGGAATTAGGATGATGTTGGCCTCATAAAAAGAGTTCGGGAGTCTTCCATCTTTTTGGATTTTTTGAAATAGTCTGTGAAGGATAGGAGTTAGCTCTTCCTTAAATGCTTTGTAGAATTCTCCTGTGAAACCATTTGGTCCAGGGCTTTTTTGATTACTGCTTCAATTTCTTTTGCTGTTATTGGTTTGTTCAGGCTTTCTGCTTCCTTTTCATTGAGTTTTGGAAGATTATATTTTTCTAGAAATTTGTCCATTTCATCTAGGTTTTCAAATTTCTTGGCATACAGTTCTTCGTAGTAATTTCTTACAATGCTTTGTATTTCTGTGGTATCAGTTGTAATCTCTCCTCTTTTATTTCTGATTGTGCTTATTTGGGTTTTCTCTCTTGTTTTCTTGATGAGTGTGCTTAAAGGCTTGTCGATTTTGTTTATCTTTTCAAAGAACCAGCTCTTGGATTCATTGATGCTTAGAATTGTGCTTTTAGTCTCTATGTCATTTAATTCTGCTCTGATCTTGGTAATTTCCTTCCTTCTGCTTGCTCTGGGCTGTCTTTGTTGTTGTTCCTTGAGTTCTTGTAGACGTAGGGTTAGGTTGTTTGTTTGAAATGTTTCTAACTTTTTTAGGTGGGCCTGTATCACTATGAACTTCCCTCTCAGGACTGCCTTGGCTCTGTCCCATAAGTTTTGGGTTGTTGTGAGTTCGTTTTCATTTGTTTCCAGAAATCTTTTGATTTCTTCCCTAATCTCATTCTTGACCCATTCATTGTTTAATAGCATGCTATTTAATCTCCATGATTTTGAGTGTTTGGGGTTTTTTTTCCTTGGGGTTGGTTTCTAGTTTCAGTGCCTTGTGATCTGAGAAAATGCTTGGTATGATTTCAATTTTTTTGAAATTGTTGAGGCTTGTTTTGTGTCCTATCATGTGGTCTGTCTTTGAAAATGTTCTGTGTACATTTGAAAAGAATGTGTATTTAGCTTCTTTGGGATGGAGGGCTCTATATATATCAGTTAAGTCCTTTTCATCTAGGGTATTGTTCAATGCCACAATATCTTTGTTGATATTTTGTTTGGAAGATCTGTCCATTTTTGATAGTGGGGTGCTAAAATCCCCCACAATAATTGTGTTGCTGTCAATATCTTTCTTGAAGTCCTCTAAGACTTTCTTTATGTATTTGGGTGCTCCTATGTTGGGTGCATATATATTTACAATATTTATGTCTTCTTGGTGGTTCTTCACTTGGGTATTATGAAGTGACCTTCTGGGTCTCTCTTTATGGACCTTTTATGGAAGTCTATTTTGTCAGCTATGAGTATTGCTACCCCGGCTTTTTTTTCCTGTCCATTTGCTTGGAAAATTTGTTTCCAGCCCTTCACTTTCAGCCTGTGTAGGTCTTTTATCCTGAGGTGGGTCTCTTGTAGGCAGCATATGTGTGGGTCATGTTTTCTTATCCATTCAGCTATTCTATGTCTTTTGATTGGAGCATTTAATCCATTTATGTTTTAGGTTATTATTGATAAGTACTTATTCATTGCCTTTTATGTACGTGTGTTCCTCCCTTCCTCCCTTTCTCTCTCTCTCTCTTTTCCTTTCTTTCCTTAGAGCAGTCCCTTTAGCATCTCTTGCAGAGCTGGTTTGGTGGAGGTGTATTCTTTTAGACTTCTGTTGTCTGTGAAGCTTCTTATTTGGCTTTCTATCTTGATTGAGAGCCTTGCTGGGTAAAGTAGCCTTAGTTGCAGACCTCTGGTTCTCATTACTTGGAATATTTCTTGCCATTCTCTTCTGGCTTGGAGTGTTTCCATTGAGAAGTGAGTTGTTAGCCTTATTGGGGCTCCCTTGTATGTTATTTCCTGTTTCTCCCTTGCTGCCTTTAATATTCTCTCTTTGTCTTGAAATTTTGCCATTTTAATTATGATGTGTCTTGAGGTGGGCCTCTTTGGGTTCCTCTTGATTGGGACTCTCTGTGTTTCCTGGATTTGTGTGACTTTTTCTCTCATCAAATTAGGGAAGTTTTCCATCATTACTTTTTGAAATAAATTTTCTATCCCTTGCTCTTCTTCTTCTCCTTCTGTATCCCTATTATACAGGCATTATTACGTTTCATAATGTCTTGCATTTTTCTTAATCCCTCTTCATTCTTTCTGAGCCTCTTTCCTTTTCTTGCTCTTTCTGGTTTTTTTCTTGTACTTTGTCCTCTAGCTTGCTGATCCGATCTTCTGCTTCATCGATCCTGCTTTTCATTCCTTCTAGTGTGTTCTTCCATTCAGAAATTGTATTCTTCATTTCCTCTTGGCCCTTGTTGATAGTTTCTATTTCCTTTTTCATGTTGATGTAGTTTTCAGTGAGTTCATTGTAGCTTCCCTGTAGTTTCTGGTAGCTCATTGTACGCTCATTGAGCTTCCTGACAATCATTGCTTTGAGCTCAATATCTGATAGTTGAATTGCCTCTATTTCATTTAGCATTCTTTCTGAGGCTTTCTCCTTTCCTTTCATTTGGGGATTGTTTCTTTGTCTTCCCATTGTTTGTGAAACTCTTCTTGTTAGCCTCAGCTTCTTAAATTGATCTGTTCTGGCTCTCTGGGTTTGTGGTGTGAACTTCTTTAGTAGAATAGCAGTGAGTTTCAGTGATGCAGTCTCCTTGATCTCCCAAGCTCACTGGTCTTGGGCTGTCATTTAAGTTGGCTTTGTGTTTGCCTTTGGGTTTTGATTGTTGTTGGGTCTTTCTTTGGTGGTTCCTTCCCACCAGCTGGTTAAATGAGGGTCACTCTGTCCACAACCTCTTGTTTTGTTGTGCAGGTGAGGGCAGGTTGTGTTGAAGCTGGTTCTTCCGTGTGTATAAGGTTTAAAGAATTCTCTCTTGCTCTTGTTTAGTTGTTTGTATTGGGTACTGTCTCTACTGTTTAGTTGTTTTTTTCCAGATAGGTCCTGGATTGAGGTTTGTGTGGTTACCACTCTCTCCTTCACCTTCTTCTGTTATCTGTTAGTGGTTCCTTTGTTGTTGGTTTTCCTCTTCCAGTGGGTATCCTGGTGTTCACCGCCTCCACTTATTCTTTTTTGTCATCAGTTGGAGGGGGAAGGCAAAATAGTTTAAGACAGCAACAGAGTATTCTATATTTACAGTAGCAGCAAGTAGAAAAGAGATAGGAGATCCTTTGACTATGTATAGTGTTAACTGTGATCTTCCACCCAGCTAGCTGATTTTTAGAAAGGATGGAAAGAAGATAAGACTCTTGTTGGGGAAGGAAGGATTGTGAGTTGGATCTAGAAACCAGGGAGGTTGTGGGAGGTCAGATTCTGAGGTCAGGTGAGAGTAAAGGATAGTAAATAGGTGTAGTGTTTGAGAGAATAGAGTTAACCACTACAGTAATGGAGTTCAGGAAACTTTGAAATGGGCTAAGATCTGGGAGGGGTGTTGTGAAGTAATTACAATTGCATGGAACAGCAATTATTTACAATAACATTAGGGCAACAATCATATGACAGAATCTATGAGATCTAGGTAACAAGAATAGGGAGTACAGAACCTCGAGTAGTGTGCTAATGGGACACAGGTGAGTTAAAGGACAGTAGACTAGCAATACATTATGGAAAGAGATATCAGGGGAAAGGTGTCAGGTCATACACTATATCCAGCCTAGCAAAGCAGACTATACAAAAAAAAAGAGGGATACAAAAATACTATTAAAAAAAGATGTAAGAATACTGGAATAATAATAATAATAATAATAATAATAATAATAATAATAATAATAATAATAATAATAATACAAATATGCAATAACTTGCAGGTTCTCTGTAATAGCAGAGTGAAATTTATCTCACTGTACCAGTTGTTGTGATGCCCCTTCTTTGGGTTCAACTTTGGTCTTTTCACAGATCCAGGATTTTGTCTCATTTATAGATATTTAGAAAAAATTAAAAAAAATTGAAAAGGCAGACGAAGGAAGGAAGAAGAGATGAAATTGGAGGAAAGAAAGGAGGAAGGAATAAAACAAAAAATCAGGAGAGGAAAAAGATATCAAAAGAGAATAAAAACAATAAAAATTAAAAAATTAAGAATTGTTAAAAAAATGGAATCAAGTTAAAAAGTCTCTTGGTTTCAAAGTGGCCCAACCAGTTTTTCTGCTCTTGCTGGCTGCACCAGGTTGAGGGGTGATTGGTTTGGCTTTTCTTCCTTGGTCAGTGGTGCTTGCCCTGGCTCCCACACCGTCTGGGAAGCTAACGTGCCTCCTCAGCCTTGCGCCCTGGGTGTGGGAATCAGGTCTTTCCCCAGGGTTACTGCTGTGGACTGGGGTGCGGGGATGCTCTCCCTGCATGTGTGCCCTTGGCTGGGTGGCAGGGAGGCTGGAGCGATTGATCACTTTAGGAGAATTCCCCAAACAGTGTCTGTCTATTCACTCCTTCCTCTTTAGAAATTCCTCCTGTTCAAGCCTGCCGCTCCACACAGTGGCCTGGCTTCTCCTGCAGCCAAACTCTCCAGGTAGACCAGTGACTGTGGGGATCAGGGCCCACTGCGCGACCCAGCCTCTCCGGTGTCCACAGCCTCCTAAGGTGCTCACAGCCCTTGTGTGTTTGCTAGCACCTGGATTCCTCCCAGTGCCGCTCAGACCTTGTTTGGCTGGGGAGGGAGCAGTTGTCCCAGCTCTCTCCCAGACTCTGTGGCAAACCCAGCAGTGGGCACTTGGCCTGGGGCTGCAGCCCCTGTACCACACGCTAGTCCCTGGGACCCTACCTTGTTGCAGCACTCTTCTTAAGAGTCCAGTTTTTCGGTTCTGCCACAATCCTTGGTCCCCTATTTTCACATATGCTGAAGTATGTTGGTTGCTTGCTTCTCTGCTCCATAGATCAGTCAGGATTTTCTCCCCTGAGCAGAGGGAAGCTGAATCTGCTCCTTCCTACTCCGATGCCATCTTAGCCTGTTCAGCAAGATTTCAGGTGTTTCTGAATGATGGCTGTTTGGTAGTTTAGTTGTGACTTTGATGTGGTTGTGGGAGGATGGCAGCACTGTGTTTACTTCTGCCACTGTCTTCACCAAAACTTATACCTCTTTAGTTTAAGTACAACTCCCACTACCCAAAGCATGTTGCTGAGTCTCTTTTTCCTTTCCAGAAAACTAAACTTTTGTATTTATGAAGTATTTTAATTGGGGCAATTTCACAAGTAGTTTAAAAAAGCATTTTGAGATGGCTGGTTAAAAATAGGTTACAGTAACGTTATATAGCAAACGTTGCTTATATTAATGTTCAAAACGATAGAATTCACCTCTAATCCTTTTTCAGTAAAACCTAAATGTGTAGATATTCATACATTTCTTAAATTCTTATGGAAGTATATAATGACCAAAAAAATATCATGCATACAGGGACACTGCATTTCTTCCCCAGGGCCCTTTCTCTGGTTCTTAAATGAATGACCCCAGGATGTCTCTAAATTTAAAAATCTTGCTTCCAACTTTTCTTCATCCTCACCCAAGGACATGCTCATTGATCTTGGAGAGGAAGGGAGAGAAATGTTGATGTCAGAGAAAACGTTGATCAGTTGCCTCTTGCATGTGCCCTGACTGGAGTGGGGTGCAACAAGCAACCCAGGCATGTGACCTGACTGGGAGTAGAACAAGCCACCTTTTGGTTTACAGGACAATGCCCCAACTGAGCCACAGCAGCCAGGGCAGGTACCAACTTTTAAAATATATGTTTGCATTGGTGTCTACTAAGTCCTTTTAGCAAAGTTAAGGTATGCCTAAGTACTTCTTTCTATAATACTCAGGTTTTGAGGACACAGTACATGAGGATACCTAGTGAGTGTTGAATATTGGGGTGGCCAAAAAGTTTCTTTAGTTTTTTCTGTATGATGGCTCTAGTAGTGTGTAGTTGTCCTTAACTTCATTCAAAACAATTTTGTTAGACTATATTATGACAGCCATATCAGCATGCATTTAAAAAACATCAAAATTGGTCAATTTTTGTGCAGCCATTTTAATATTGAAGATGGAAGAAGATACACAAAATTTTGGTATATTATGCTTTATTATTTGAAAACACAACTGAAATGCAAAGAAATGAGATTCGTACAGTGTATGGAGAAGGTGCTGTGACTAATTGAGTGTATCAAAAGTGGTTTGTAAAGTTTCTTGGTATCATTGACATTTTGACCAGATAATTCTTTGTCTTATGCATTGGAAAATGTTTAGCAGCACTCTTGACCTCTATCCACTAGAGGCCAATAGTGGGAGACAGCCAGCATACTCAAAATATTCAAATCAATGAAATTATTGGTGAAAATAAAAAATGTGTCTTTTACATTATGGAAAAAATTAAATGGAGTCTTTGGCCAACCCAATACATGTTGTGTTTTTTTTACTGATTTTGTCTTCATTTCATATTTGCAGAAATCAAGACCTTATCTAATTAAGCTCCTTCTTCTCTGATCAATTCTTTACTTAGATTCTTTCAGTGTATAGTTCTTTCATTAAGTAGATAAACATTTACTGAGTACCTACTATGATCCTGATACATATAAGACAAAGAGGGCACAGGTAAAAAAGTGTGCAGTAAAATAGATGGAGGTGCATGTTGAAACAGTCAACACAATAAAATGCCAGCTGGAAGTAGTGTGTATTTTAGCTCTGGTTCTATGTCCTCAAATATGTGTCTGATCTCTATCCTGGCTCTGGTCCTCAGTCACCACTTGACATACTGCTCCTAACTGCCAACACCATGTTCTGAGCCTGCTCCCCCTCACTGGCGTGGCCAACGTTCAGAATGCTTGAAACAAGGATTGGTGGGTAACTCAGGGTAGGTAATAACAGGTAGAGGGCCAGCTTTAGGTAAAGTGAGCTTCAGAGGCCCTGGCAGACCTTAAATAAAGTGCCACAGAAACCAGTTGGTATCAGTCAGATTGGTCCCAGGGTCTTGGTCTCCTACTAGCTGTGTAATTGTGGGTAACTCAGTGATCTTTTCCAAGCCTGGTAGTTCACACATGAAAGGATATAATTAACAGCCCTTTCCTAATAGCACTGTTATCAGGGTTAGTTGAACCAGTAAAACATATATGTGTGATATCATGCCTGGCACAGTCAACACAACCATTCTTCCTGTTCACTTTAGAATTATTGGTGTTCTCCATTCTATTTCCTTCACTGTCACCATGATTTCTCTCTTCTTCAGGTAACTCAGGACACAGGCATTTGCCAGCCTCCCTATCTAAATTAACTTTCTGAAAAGAACTTTGTAAGTTCATTTATACCAAGTTATGCAGTATCCAATGTGTTTCACCTTCAGGGGTATTTGCTTTCACCTCATGTAGAAAAACTTAAGCCAAAGGAACACCTGGCTAAGTGTAGAATTCCAGGACTTTGGAAGCAGATGAGAGCTTGATTCTTTTTATAAGGCCATTCTTAGGACCTGTGAGCTGTCTGTAATGCCTCTTTATGAGGCCTGGTGGGACATGAGGTCCAGGAGGGCCAGCAATGGAATGTCTTTGATTTCTTTGGTGGCCTCCTGATCCGCTAACAGCTTGGTATCTACAGAGAAATAAGCATAAATACATAGATTGACTTACCACTCAACACTACATAGAATTGTGGAATTCACGTGCAATTCATGACTAATGATGATAGCATTATTTTTCATACAGATGCTTTACTGAACAAAGTAGAAATTACAACTATATCAAATAAATCATCCTGACCTATAGAATGATTGATATGACCTGGTCCCCTTAGGATGAAACTGGTATTGAACAAGACTTCACAGTGATGATGTAAAACTGTAGTAACAGTTTTGTTTTGGCTGGTATGACTCAGTGGATTGAGTGCTGGCTTGTGAACAGAAAGGTTGCAGGTTCGATTCCCAGTCAGGGTACATGCCTGGGTTGTGGGCCAGATCCCTAGTTAGGGGTATGAGAGGCAACCTATTGATATCTCTCACATTGATGTTTCTCTCTCTCCTTCTGCTCCTCTCTCTATAAATAAATAAAATCTTTAAAAAAAAACAACTGTAATAGTCTGTTTAACCATTATCCCCAGACCCTACCACTGCCAACCAGCTATGCCAAAGGATTGAATTTCCCATTCTGATAATTACAAAGCAATGAAGCCATGACTAATAAAGATGTATAAAAGATGGTCTTTGCAAATTCTTTTTATCTATCCAGATGAATTATAAATATACTAATTAAAAACAACTGAAAGAACTCTGAAACAGTGATTATCAAGAATAAAAAGCATTACTATTTTTGTTTTATGGGGGGTATAATTTACATGTAAGTTCAACTTGATGGGTTTTGACAAATGTATTATACAGTGGTTTGACCACAACCACAATCATATTTCCATTATCCCAGTTTCCTTCCCCTAAACCCTCATCCCTGTCAGTACTTATCTGCTTTCTATCACTATAGTGTTGACTTTTTTAGAGTATATAAATGATATGTTACACTGTCTTTTGCGTTTGATATCTTTTGTTGACTATACTGATTTTGAGATTCATCCATGTTGTTCCATGTATTGGTAATGCATTTGTGTTAGTGGTATTCTATGGTATGAATATACCAGTTTGTTTATTCATCAGTTGATGGACTTTTGGGTTCATTGTAGTTTTGAGCTATTATTAATAAAGTTGCTATGAAGGTTGATAGCAAATTCTTATGTTAGCATTGTTTTCTTTTCTTTTAGGAAAATACCTAAGAGTGGAATTGCTAGTAAGTACACATATTTACAGTAAGTGGGTTTTTTTATGAGAGAGAGGGGAAGAGAGGGAGCAAGAGAGGGAGAGAAATATCGCCCCAAGTGTGGACCTGGCCCACAACCCAGGCATGTGCCCTGACTGGGAATTGAACCAGTGACCTCTCTGTTTGAAGGCCAGCGCTCAATCCACTGAGCTACAACAGCCAGGGCCAGTAAGTGTATTTTTATACACTATAAGAAAGCACCAAATGGATATCCAAAATGGCAATCACTTTGAATTACCAGCAATGGAAGAGTTCTAGGTGCTCAATACTCATGCCAATATTTGGTATTTTAAATGTTCATCTTAGCTGTTCTAGTTGGTATATACTGGTTTTAGTTTGTATTTCCTAGTGACTAATAACACTGAGCATCTTTTAATGTGCCTTTTTTTGCCATTCATATATCTTTTTTTTAAGATTTTATTTATTTTTAGAGACGGGAAGGGAAGGTGAGATAGAGAAAAAAACATTAATGTGTCATTGCCTCTCACTCACCCCTCACTGGGGACCTGGCCCTCAACCTACGCATGTGCCCTGACTGGGAATTGAACTGGTAACCCTTTGGTTTGCAGGCCAGCACTCAATCACTGAGCTACACTAGCCAGGGCTTATATTTCTTCTATAGTAAAAACATCTGTTAAAATTGTTTTTTTTGTGTGTGTGTTAGAATTGAAAAATTTATTATCTGTATTCTAGAATCAAATATTTTATCAGATATGTTTGGAACCAATCCTTTCTCCCACTCTGTGGCTTACATTTTCATTTTAACAGTGTCTTTTGAAGAACGAAAGTTTTAAATCGAACTTTTGAAGTCCAATTTATTAAGTATTTTTCTATTATGGGTTTGTACTTTTTCTATCCTAATTAAGGAACTGTTGCCTATTCTGAATGTTACTGAGACATGAATATGTTCAAAAGGAATGTTAGTCTGTAGTTTACTTGTAATGTTTTTTCTGATGTTTGTTTTTTTTTTTGAATAAGTACTTCTGTGGAGACTTTGTATCTCCATTTTAGGTACAGAGAAGACTTCGATCCCAAGAAGCCACTAAGAAAATGAACTGCAAGATATTTTAGCCAATTAAACTTCACATAAGCTTTCCCAAAGGTTATTAGCTCTTGTTAACAATCTTTCTACTCTTAATGTTTAAAAGATTTTTAAAAAATTATGCAAATACTTTCTTTAAAATATAAAACTATCTCATGAGTTTCAAATAGGAAATTTCCTCTATATAAAATTTTGTGATTTTATGTGTTAGGGTATCAAAGAGAATTAAAAATATTGCTCATGTGTTAGATAACTAAGAAAATTAGATATTTAGCACTGAACCCAATTTCTAGAATAATGTATAATTCTTAATAAGTCCATTAAAATGAGCTTCATGGGGTCTTTGCTTGACATTTTTGCAGTTATGAAGTCTGCAGCATGTCTAACATTTAAAATTAATTTTTGAGACCTTATTACTAAACAGACTTGAAATTTGAAAGACTAATTCTTCAGATGCTGTTTGTTTCCCCAACAAAACCATTTCTGCAAATTTGCTAGCTGCCCAAGTAAATATTAGTGTTTGGCACAGAGTAATATAGAAATGGAAAAAAATTTAGCACACATTTCACTCTTATTTTTTCTATAAAAATATAACTCTTTATTAAATAACATGCACAAATACCAACTAGTCATTTATTAAACAGATATGATTTAGAACAAGATTTAAAGAAATACAAATCCTTAGGTACAATTTAGTATCTTGTTCATGATATTTGAATAGTTAAAAAAAAATCACTGATTAAACTAATCATCCTTCATTTTTTTTTCAGAATCCTAAACTTTTTAGGCATATACTCCATTCCAAGTTTTTTTCTAGCATTTCAGAGCTTCAGAATATCTTCAATATCAAAAGCCCTTAATTACTTACTTAAGGACAAATTCCCACTGAAAAGGCATTCACTTTTCTTTCAAGCTATCCTGATCGTCTCTGAGTCACTTTACAAAGGAAATCTGTAGAAGCACAATCATGGCAGAGAGGCTCCAGCAACTTGAGGTACCACAAAAGAGGGTGAGAACTGTGGTTAATACTAAAAAAAGCTGGAATGACTAAAACATGCCAGATTCCTGCTTGCTTGCTTTTTCTCCTTTGCAGCCTGTTGTGTTTGACTAAACTGATTCCCCCTACCCTCCAGGTTGGACCATCAGCAAAAAATGCTGTATAAACATACCCTTCTCATATTTTCTGTGATTTCAATGCTCAAATATTTTTTTTACTTTTAAGCAAAGTATAAACAAAATTTGCATTGTTTTTCATATTAAAAAGTATTGCTTTTATAAATTAGGTTTAATGTTTCCAGCCTTAATAAACTTAACTTCCACAAAACCAGTGCTTCAAAATCTACCCTGCCTTTCTTGGCCCCAATTATCCAATAAAAAAGGCCAAAATCTCCCATCTAAATTTCTAAATACTACCACATACAACCTTTATATTAAAATTCTTGCACTGTGTAATTTTTACACGTGCTTCTTTATTGCGCATGCCAAGTACAACATGAATTTAAATATAAATTGATGTGGAAATTAAAAAATCCCTAAGCTTAAAATGTACCTTTGCACTCAAAAATTTTAATTTTTACATTTTTTCCCATCAGCTGGAATTTCCAACTTGCAAGCTGAATTTAAAACACTTTATGCCTCATATATTCTTTTTACTTTTCGCTATCAGATTAAAGAATACCCAGTATTATTTTATAATTCAAGAAAATATTGTGGAAAGTTCTATAAATTTTATCTCGTATACTTATAATTAATTATACATATAACCTAAATTTTCCTTTCAAAATGTTTAATTAGTTTAGCAGCAGATTTCAGATCAAAACTGTTACTAAAAATTTAGTCTGTATCATGTTATAGGAGAAACTGAACTTTTTCTAAGTGTATTGCTAATTATTTTATTTAAAACAGCATACCAAATCTTAATTATAAAATTCTAAAAATTATGGTTTGCATGTTGATTCTAGGAAAAAAATACAACATATTAATGAATTTTTCATGAACATTTTAGAGATCAATCAGAATATACCCATTTCTTTTTTGACTACCAAATATCTTTTTCTTCATTAGGGTACTCAGTTTTTATTTTAAAAGTGCAAAGGTTATTATTAAGCTTAAAACATTACACTTTAGCAATGTAAAAAAGTTTTACAATGATTTAACATGACCAATAAAATTTATTCAACATATTTTACATATATTCACAGATTCATACTTGAGTATTAAAATAGACATTTACAATTTCAGAATTTTCATTCAAAGGCATTTGGGGGGGAGGAGAGAATAGGCCCTACTGTGAGATGAAAAAAAAAAGAGCTGTTTCTTAGTATGATTAATTCTAAATAATATGTCCAACATAGTAAGTCACAGGTACTATTCCAAGAGACTAGTTATGAAACACCTTACTACTTCAGGTTATCGCTTATGAAGAGAGTTAAATTATAGGAAGCATGCAATACAACTAAGTCACAACCTTTACAGTTATGGTGATGAAAACAAGCTAACTCAAACACATGCATGCCTTATTTAAAAGGTTTGTTACCTGAATACTCTACTGCTACACCCCATACAAACTACAACTTTGGTCCAATAAAACATTAGACAAAACAGTTTTACAATTATTTCTTTGTACATGTTTTAACTATCAATTCCTTTGTATACATCATGACTATTAATTACAAGATTTACACCTGCACAGTATGTATAAAATAAGTTATTAAAAAGGAAGACAATATTAAACTTTTGAAAAGAAAACTGTACAATTAATTTACAGATATAATAAACTGAAGAAATTTTGTGCCAAGTTTTTCTTCCACATTAGAAACTATTTGGTCGGAACTGAACCTTTTAGTTTACTGATATATTTTAATAAAACTTGAAAAGAGATTTGCATACTAGTGGTTATCTTGTTACTTAGAGTGCTAACAACTTCCAGCGCTGTTAGTAGATTCTCAACTTTTTAAACATCAACCACAGCCTGCCAACATGCTCCAATGCAGTCTTTCCCTTTCACCAATAATAAATAGTAATTTTCAATTAGAAACTGGAACTAAGATCCAAAATAATTCTTTTCTTTTTTTTTTATAAAATGACAGTGTTTACTACATTAACCAAACTTTAGTTGAACTTTACCAACAATTGTAAAGGCATAATATTAATATTTTTGTCAAAAGGCAGTATTCCACAGTATAACACCCTTGAGCCTTATCAGTTTAAGATGACACAACAGGAAGTAATGGCTGCTATATAGGAGTCAATTCAAAGTCATCATTAACATCAACAAGGGGAACATAAAATTCCTGGATTTCATAAATGCTGATAGACTTATAGGTTGCAGGATCAAGTTCCTGGAGTTTGAGCTGCCATTCTAATCTCTGAACGGCATTTAAAGCTGCAGCTTCATGTTGTTGCCTCATTAAAAGACAGGTCTATTTAAAAGAAAAGTTAATCAGTTATTCTTATTAAATTTGCTTCATTTCAAAATTAGTTTTATCCACAGTTTCTTTAGTAATTAAGATCAATATATTAGAGGTATAAAAAGTTTTTGAGTTACACATTCATTTGTTTTACCCTATCTGTATCCATATGCCAACTATTTCTGGGTCTGCAACGTCATCTTTATCTTATCTCACAGACTTTAATTTAAAACTGTTGGTTCAAATAGTGAAATTCCAAATTAACCAAAGAATAAAGAAAATCTAAGGGAAAAGTGATTTTAAAGCACTGGAAATCTAAAACCAATGATTTTCTTTCTAGATTATTTGAAAAATATATTCCTTCTCTTAATGATTTCCCATCCTTCCATTTGGTAAACTATAACCAGGCTTGTATATTGGACAATAAACATGAAGATCCCCATTAGAAACTTCTTTTTCTATACTATCCTGAAAAATATGACATAATTTTTATTTTTCTTTATATTCCAGTTGTGGCGTGGTGTGAAGCTTCATGACTAACCAGTATTTTCTTTCCTAATCATTCCTCTCTAATATGGCTGCAGTATCTGTTTATGAAGGCGGAAGCATCCATTTAAACTGAACTTCTCAAACATACATACCTTTAATTTGTCAAATTTATCATCCACATCTTGTAACCAAGACATGAACTGTCTTGCATTAAAGCGATCCCTCACAGAAGTTTTACTGTCATCAGACTGGAAGAAAACATTAAAAATAGTTGAATATAATAAAATACAATAACCCACTTTAAAATCTACATGCCATTATATCTTTTTATGGTATATCCCATTTTAAAGAATTATGGAAATATATTTTGAAAAAGGATAACATAAAATCTGAGTATTAAAAAAATTATAAAGCATTTATTTCCATACTGATAGGTTATTAGAATTCTTAGGATGCTGGGTTTAGTTATTAATTAAATAGAATCCTACTGCTTTGTGAGTCAAAGAGGTTTCTCAAAAAGACATGTGTATCAAGTATTATGCCTATGATATTCTTTTTAAAATGTAATGTATTTCAATATTTAATTTAATATTAAAGTTTACCATTAACATTAATGTAGGGAGAAAAAGTGTTAAATACACAGTCTTTCAGGAAGGCATTTTATTTTTAGGACCAATATTTTAGAATGCTCGTAACAAAATCTTGTATCAACTTTTTTTTCAAAGTGATGCCATTTTTATTTATTTTTAAGTATTTTATTGATTATGTTATTATGGTTTTCCCAATTTTTTTCTCCCCTTTATTCCCCCTCCACCCTATACCCCGCTGCCCTCCAGCATTACCCCCGCCCCGTTCATGTCCATGGGCTGTACATGTAAGTTCTTTGGCTTCTGTTTCCTATACCATTCTTATATCAACTTTTAAGAATACTTATGTACCCCAATGTTTATAGCAGCACTTTTGCAATAGCCAAATGCTGGAAGCAGCCTATGTGACTATCAGTAGATGAATGGATTAAAAAACTGTGGTTCTTCTACACAAGGGAATATTACGCTAAGTGAAATAAGCTATTCGGTGAAAGAAAAATACCGTATCACTTATAAAAGGCATCTAATGAGTAAAATAAACTAATAGCAAAACAGAACCAGAGACGCGGAAACAGGGAACAGACTGACAGAGGAAAGGGGTGGGGAAACGGTGGAAAGAAGGGGAAGGGAGCAATCAAAGAACATGTATGAATGACCCATGGACATGGGCATGGATAACAGGGTGGGGATGGACTGTGGGAGACAAGTTTGGGGTGGGACGTAGGAGGGCAAAGGGGAAAAACTGGGACAACTGTAACAGAATAAACAAGAATATAAAAAACAATGTGAGTTTTGGAATTAAAATAGGCTAGATTCAACTGTCAGCTTTGTATCTTACTGTGTAATCTTGAACTAATTATGTACTCTCAATTTTCAGTTCTGTAAAATGGGATAAAAATATCTCTTTTAATCTTGTTTTGAGAATTTAAGAGTCTTTGAATGCTTGGGCATACAGGAAGCACTCAATCTAATAAACATTTGCTATACTCATTACTACTACTCTTACTACCAGTGTTATCAAAGAGACAGGCAGACATCAGATTGCATCACACTAACATTTTAGCCATTATCACTTCTTCCTTGTTCCTCAAGTAACATGTTTTCACTACTTACATTTTATTGTTGAATATTTCTTAATATTACAAGTAATTTTGAAAATAAAGAAATACGGTAAGAGAGTAAGATAGTAATAATCCAAGCCCTGACCCAGGAAAGATAGATTTATTTTTTTCCCCTTAGTTCCTTACAAGCTATTCTCATACAAAACAAGCCTGCTTCTCATTTGAGAGACCTTCTACTATAAAGCCAGCTATAAAAGGATGGGTAACAGTTCCATAGTTCTCCTCAAGACAATTAAAATGTATTCTGCCTCTTAATTATTAGGGTGATTTATTTTAATTAATTTAATTATTAGGACTGATCCTGTTTTCCAGTGATTCATTCTGAGGGTTTATTGGGAAAATTCACTTATTTTTGAAAGTTTCTTTATAACTCATCTAGGCTTATAGGTTTCTCAATTCTGCTGCATTTTGTTCATTACCAGTATATGTTTTCAGCAGAAATGTCTTAATATTCTGGTCCAGTGGCTTTCCATCTCTACATACGGCTCTCCCATAGATTTGTTTTTATTTTTACATGTCTTTTGTCATTTCAATGAGTTTTGGGAGGAAGAAAAAATAAACAGCTGTGTTTACTCAACCATTCTGAACTAGAAATCTTTAAGAGACTTTCCTTATGGTTTGATTTCTATTGTTCTAAAATTGATTCATTACTCTGTAATTGCATGAAACTTAAGAAGACCTCAAGATATCACAAGGTCTAGTCCAGCCTTTAGGAAGAAAGTTAAATTGCCTATTTCATTTATTAAAAAACCATTCATTCTTCCCTTTCAAATCTTTAAAGTTGTAAATTATGTAAAGTCCTTTCCACTGTCTATTTTCTTAGTCAAATAATTCTCTCTTAAGATCTACTTACTCATTTTAACGGCCATTTTTACCCCTGAATGATCTTATATAAAGCTGTTGGTGGCTGAAGAAAGTTTGAAATCTACTGAAAACATATTCTCACCCAAGAACATGTTTATTGATTTTAGAGAGGGAAAGGAAGGGAGAGCGAGAATCAATGTGAGAGCGAAACATCAACCTGTTGCCTCCTGTACACGCACCCATTTGGGGATGGAACCTGCAACCTTTTGGTGTAAGGAATGACGTTCCAACCAACTGAGCCACCCAGCCGAGGCTGATCACATTTTGTTTTTAAACAGATGAGAAAAATAAAACCCAGAGATAATTCAGTAATTTTCTCTGTAATACACTGGGGTTGGCTAAAAAGCCTGTTTAGTTTTTCCCATAAGATAAAAAGACACATTTTTCATTTTCACCAATAACTTGATTGATTTGGATATTCTGAGTATGTTGGCCACCTCCCACTATTGGCTTCTAGTGGGTAGAGGGCAGGGGTGCTTTTAAACATCTTTTAATGCATAAGGTGGCCCCACAGCAAAAGATTATTTGGCCAAAATATCAACAGTACCAAGAAACTCTGCAAATCATTTTTAACATGTTTGATCAGTCATAGCATCTTCTCCATATACTGCACAAATCTTTTTTTGCATTTCAGTTGCATTTTTACATTTCTTGAGATAAAGCACAATATGCCAAACATGTTGTGTATCCTTTTCCATCTTCAATTATTAAAAATGGCTGCAGAAAAACTTACCATTTCTGCTAAATTTTTTAAAAAAGATTTTATATATTTATTTATTTTTAGACAGAGGGGAAGAGAGGGAGAAAGAGAGGGAGAGAAGCACCAATGTGTGTTTATCTCTCACATGCCCCCCACCAGGGACCTGGCCTGCAACCCAGGCATGTACCTCGACTGGGAACTGAACTGGCAACCCCTTGGTTCTCAGGGCAGCACTCAATCCATTGAGCCACACCAGCCAGGGCCATTTCTGCTAAATTTTTTTTTAAAATGTATACCGATATGACAGCTGTCACAATGCAATCTAGAAGAATTGTTTTGAATGAAGTTGAAGATAACTAAGTACTACTGGAGCCAATGTATGGAAAAAACTAAATGAACTTTTTGGCCATCCCAGTACTTTTTATACCTTGTGTTTCCAGTTTGTCCTATTTAAAACAGCATTTCCTACTCCTTTTTTGTGATAATCCTTCATCGTCCAAGTTTATACTTTTTTTAAATCATTATATTCTCTTATGACCAATGAATTTCATTCTGGTTTATGAGTAAAAAAAAAATTTTGACAACTGGTAATGCCTATATTCTGAATTTATGTAATTTACATGTGGCAGTAAGCTTTGTTGAAGATACCACTACAGCTTTTTAATTAGAGTAAGTCCTTGGCCAAAATTTTGTGCTATGTTGTTTGTTTTATTATAATGCTGAGGAGATACCATAGAAACTTAACTCTTGTTTATATCAATGAGCCTATGGTAACACTAGTTTCATTACATATTGTTTTGCTTAAAGTTGTAGAATCTACCAACTATGTTAAATGAGGACTTACTGTGTCTTAATTTATTCCAGTGACATCCAAGATCAAACAAAATCATGGCCCTATTGTGGCACGGTCACAACCTAGAAGTTCAATATGCCTATATTATTTTCCTGCTTACAGTACCTTTCCAATTGCTTGAAGGCCAGAACTGAATGTATAAATATCCATTATATACAATTACAAGTTATGTACAGGGGCACTATCCTAAACACATATGTGTTTTGTAATCATCTGCTTTTATTTATAATGGTGTAGATATTTACACATGATCTAGGCATAAGCACATTTACAGTTGTGAGTATAAAAAACACAGAATTTATTCTTACCTATTTTTCCATAAGAACTGTAAACCTAATTTTGCATACCCCTGTATATATAAACCTTTATATTATAAACATTATTATTAGACCTTATATTACATTAGAGGACTTTAGAAAATGGAGGATCAGGTGATTTGGGAGTAGTCTGGTCTCAAAGAGTTGTTTTTCTCCTTTGAGCTTTACTGATTGTTGAATTCAAGTTTCCTCAATGGAAATAGATTATAAAAAATCCTAAATTGTATTTAGGATATTCTAACTATAGTGAGCATTGTACCTGAGCATCCAGCGGCACACTGTAGACTTCTGCGTCCAGTAAAACAGTGCATGCACTAAATGGCAGTGTTTGATTTGCCAATGTTCTTGCAGCTCTGTAATGAACTCGTAGAACTTCCTGTTCATTGGATACAATGAGTTTTTCCTAGAGGAACAAAGAATTTAAAAAACATCAATTCTTCAACTATTTGTTCTCAAATAAAATAAAAAGCACTTAAAATGTGCTAAAGAACCTGAACCTCAGAATAGTTTTTTCTTCATAGTAAGCCTGAGAATTTTGAGAACTCCTAGTGTTCTAAAGTGTAAGTAAATTCTTTCCAAAACCGTCTCTTTTTAAAAATTCTTTTAAAGTGTACAACAGTGACTTTTAGCAGATTTACGAAGATGCTCAATCACCAGTAATTCCAGACCATTTCTGTCACTCCAAAAGGAAACCCCATACCAATTAGCACAGCCACATCTCATTTCCCTTTCTTTCCCTGGTAACTAAAACTCTATTCTTTATTTCTATGAATTTTATCTATTCTGAACATTTCATATAAATGGAATCATATATGTGGTCTTTAGTGACTGGCTTCTTTTACGTCACATGTTTTCCAAGTTTATCTGTGTTTGTAGCACCTATCAGTACATCATTCCTTCTTATGGCTGAATGATATTCCACTGTATGAGTATACCACATATTATTTATCCATTCATCTGTTGTTGGTCTTCTGGATGGTTTCCAACTTTGGGCTATCATGAATAAAGCTATGAATATTGGCTATGAATATTCATGCTCAAGTTTTTGTTTGGATATATGTTTTTTACCTCTCTTTTAAGTAAATAACTAGAAGTGCTAGGATATATGGTAATTCTATGTTTAACTTGTTGAAGAACCACCAAACTGTTTTCAGTAGCAGTTGCATAATTTTATATTCCCACCAGCAATGTATGAATGTTTCATTTTTTCCCACCTACTTACCATCACTAATTATGTCTTTTTAAATTACAGCCATTCTAATGGGTGTGAAGTAGCATGTCATTGTAGTGCTAACTTCTTTTTTATAGTGAATATTTTCATGAATAAGCACACTGTATCTGATGCTATTTGTAAACCCTTGGCATAGTACACTCCTTCCTTAATGTGTTAGGTGGGGTCCAAAAACTTCTAATTATGTAACATGCAGTCACCCCCACCCTATCAAAAGGTTAATAGAAATGATCCAGGCAATCTTCTGTCTTTAGCAGACTGCAAATTCTAGGGTCCATCTGCAGTTCCCAACCCATACTGGTCCTGGTTACAGACTTGTGCTATCTGGTGGTAACTGTCCTTTTTTGGCTTAAACATCAATAAGGACAATTTTGGGACCCGTGGCTGGTTAGAACTTCAAGAACAGAGGTAGTAACTCTAGGAATCCCTGTTATATGACATTCATCATTTTGTTGGCTCTGTCTGGGGAGGCTGGTCTCAGAGAATACTATGGGTGTGGTTGGTCTTCTCTGCACCATGTTCCCTATTCTCCCATTAACTGACAAGAACTTGATCCATCTTCAGTTGGTGAATGTGGCCACGTTACTTCCAAATAAGTATTGTTGTAGAGTTTTACTGTATGTGCAATTTAGTAAAAACAAGGAAACATAGTCCTATTTAATCTCTTGTAAATTCTTATGTGATAAATGATACTCAAAAGAGAAGTCAGTCTGACATGATTTTTAAATTTAAGTACAAGTTTAAGGTAGGACTTAAAGTGATAAATATCCTAAAACTTGATCAGAGGCTGAGAAATGAACAGGTGGAAGTCTTCCTAAAAAGTTGGTTGAAGTCCAGTAGACATTAAAAGCAATAACCAAAAATCCCTTAATACCATATGATAAATAAATTTATGTTTCAAGTCAAGCCCCTTTCCCTAAAATAACTGAGATATACTGTTTTAATACTAGCCTAAATACAATATTATACTTGAGATCATCATTTAATGTTGTATCTTTGAACATCTAGAGCACAGCCTCTCAAACAATACCTTCTGAGAATGGGTTATGTGAATCCCCTCTTAGTTTTTTGGGAGGCAGAATGGGGCAGGGGGGTAGGTGAGGTAACGGCCAGGGGCTCTGGCTGCAAGTTGTGTTCATTCACTGAGTACAGCATTGAAATGTTATCATTTTCTATGAGAAAAATAACCCTAGAATAGCAATTCTTAACCTGGGGTTCCTCACACTGCCAGAAGTTTATGGACAAAATAGGGGGAAGGTCATCTGTATATCTGGAGTAGAAAAAACTGTGTCTTTGCATTAAACTCCAACTGGTATTTTTTTCAATTATGAATGTATGCCATAAACTACAGTAATATCAGAAGTATCTGTAACTTTCATCTGTATCTATAATGAACAGGAATCAAATATTTTCAATTCATATTATAGCTTTTGCAGATATTGCTCCTATATTCCCATACTAATTTCTTCTTTGAAATTCTAATAATTAGGCCTGCTGCTTCATGACACATGATGGCAGTTTTCTGTGTAAACTGTGCAACATGGCTGGACAACTAAGAAATTCTGCAGCTAGAAGTTTATTTAGCCAACAAATGGTAAAGCTGTTTGTTTTCACATTAGTCAGACATTTAAGTTGCTTTGTAGTATTGTGAAATTCTAATTGCTTGTTTGTCAGTATGTAGAAGGATGTGTCATTTTTCCTATTTATTGTGGTTCTGCAAACTGCACAGTTCAAATGACGATTCTTTATTTTTATTGTTTCCATTTCTTCCCTCTTTGCCTGCCTCCACCCAGCACCCACCCACCTTCCCTCAGGGCATCACCATACTGTTGTCTATGGGTTAATACATACATATTCTTTAGCTAATCCCTTCTCTTTCTTTCATCCAATACAATGGGTTTCGTTTTCATTTTGTTGACAGATTCTTTTGCTGCACAGAAGCTTTTTAGTTTGATGTAGTCCCATTTGTTAATTTTTTCCCTTTATTTCCATTGCCCTAGAAGGTATATCAGCAAAAATATTTCTATGAGAGATGCCTGAGATTTTACTGCCTATGTTTTATTCTAGGATTTTTATGGTGTCTCGACTTTACACCTAAATTTTTTATTTATTTTGAGTTTATTCTTGTGTATGGTATAAGTTGGTGGTCTACTTTCATTTTTTGCATTTATCTGTCCAATTTTCCCAAAGTCATTTACTGAAGAGACTGTCTTTACTCCATTGTATGCTCTTGCTTCCTTTGTCAAATATGGACTATAAAGGTGTGGGTTGATTTCTGTGCTCTTTGTTCCATTCCATTGATCTATATGCCTGTTCTTATGCCATTACCAAGCTGGTTTTATTACAATGGCCGTGCAGTAGAGTTTGACATTAGGTTTTGTGATCCCCTCCAACTATATTCTTCCTCAAGATTTTTGAGGCTATTTGGAGTCTTGTTTTGGTTCCAAATACATTTTTGGAGTATTTGTTCTAGATCTGTTAAATATGCCATTGGTATTTTAATAGGAATTGCAGTGAATCTATAGATTGCTTTGGGTAACATGGACATTTTAATGATGTTAATTCTTCCAATCCATGAACACAGTGTATGCTTCCACTTATTTCTATCTTCCTCAATTTCTTTTTCAATGTCCTATAATTTTTCAAGTATAGGTTAAATTTATTCCTAGGTATCTTTTTTGCTGTTGTTGCAATTATAAATGTGACTGTTGTTTTAGTTTCTCTTTCTGGTACTTTTGTTACTGCTGTATAGAAATGCCATCAATTTCTGAATATTAATTTTGTATGTGGCTAGGATTCCCAGTACTATGCTGAGTAAGAGTGGTAAAAGCAGACATCTCTGTTTTGTTCTTGATTTTAAGGGAAACACTTGTAGTTTTTACCCACTGAATAATATAGTTGGGAGTAGGTTGTCATATATGGCCTTTATTGTGTTGAGGTATGTTTCTTCTATTCCCACTTTGCTGAGAGTTTTTATTATAAATGGGTGCTGGATTTTTTCAAATAATTTTTCTGCATCTATTGATATGATCATGTGGTTTTTATCCCTCATTTTATTTATGTGGTATATCGTGTTTATCAATTTGTGGACATTGTACCAACCTTGTATTCCTGGAATAAATTCTACTTGATCATAGTGTAGGATTTTTTAAATATATTGCTTTGTCTGGTTTGCTAATATTTTGTTGAAGATTTTAGCATCAACATTCATCAAGGATAATGGCCTATAATTTTCTTTCTTTGTAGTGTCTTTACCTGATTTTGGAATTAGGATGATATTGGCCTTGTGAAATGAGGTTGGTAGTTTTCCTTTCTCTTGAATTTTTTGGAGTAGTTTGAGAATAGATGTTAGTTCTTTTTGAATGTGTGGTTAAATTCACCTATGAAGCCATCCAGTCCAGGACTTTTATTTGTTTGGAGTTTATTATAACCATGATTTCATTAGTTGCAATCTGTTTTTCAGATTCTCTCATTCTTCCTGATTCAGTTTGGAAGATTGTATGTTTCTAGGAATTTACCCATTTCTTCCAGATTTTTCAATTTGTTGGCATATTCATAACATTTTCTTATAATCCTTTGTATTTCTTTGGTGTCAGCTGTTACTTCTCCTTTTTCATTTAAAATTGTATTTATTAGGGTCCTCTCTCTTTTTTTTCTTGATGAGTCTGGTTAAATGTCAATCTTGTCCGGCTCTTGGTTTTACTGATCTTTTGTATTTTTTTTCAGACTCTATTTTGTTTATTTCTGCTCTGATCTTTATTGAGTCCTTCCTTCTAGTCATTTAGGGCTTTGTTTGTTTTTTTTTAAATGACAATTCTTAACTGTCTGTATACATGCTTGATAGTTAAAAACAGCTATTGATATGTGATGTGACCTAACTTGTTGCTAACACATTGCTCAATGACATGGGCCATGCACAGTGTTGCAAATTCTGTATCAGTGCTTCTTTTATTTATTTGTTCTCATTGTAAAGCTATAAATCACTTTATTCATTTAAAAACATTATTCTGAGAAAAGGTTTTATATTTACCAGATTGTTATAAGAGTCCACGGCACAGAAAAGATTAAGAACCTCTGCCTTAGGGAATCAATCATGTATGAATCAAAGAAGTGGTAGACAAGGTTTTATGTAAGTATGTCATATCACATTTCCAGAAATCTCTAACCCTCCCCAAAGATTAAGAAGGTGTTGTACTTTTGTCAATCCAAAGTGAAATAACTTTTATGATTTTTATAAATGTGGAAGTTTTTTTTCCTGTCATTTCATAGCAAGACTAACCACTGAAAACTGGAATACTAAAATACGGACCAGTAAACACAGTTTTTGTATTTTGCACTAAAGTAGCTGGCACTTAGCAACAATTCTAAAATGTGGAAATCCTAATGTCTAACTAGGAATTCACTGTTCAAGAGCTCTGTAAATTCAACAAATGGTAAGAAATTATTAGAGATTTTTATACATCAAAAAATAACATTTTTGATGTATAAAAAATACTGAACATAAATGGTAACATGGGAGCAGTTATGCTGAAAACAGGCTTAAAAATTCTCCATGTTACCACATAAGCACAAGGTAACAAACCATTTTCTCCCAAACTGATTTTAAATTAGAAAAATTCACAAAAAACCGTAGACCTTTGTAATCTATTGTTATTTTTTAGCACAAATGTAAATGTAAACATTTCTTACCCTTTCAATGCTGTGTTGCAAACGTAGTTTCATCCTTACAACTTCCTGTTGCCGAAACAGCTCTTTGAGTGGATCTGACAGTGAAGGTGGTGGTGTAATCTAATTTAAAATATATGTAGTTAAAAGTATTAGGTTTTATTTACAACAATGGGCTACATTATAAATATTAACCCTTTTAGTGTATAAAAGATATAAATTCTGATGTGCTCTGAATTAAATTATAGTAAAATTATACAATTAACTTTTCAGTCAATTTAACTGTTTGAAACACTGAATATTCTCCTAGCCCCAGAAGTATCTACATCTCCCTCCCCCATCTTAGCTTATAATTATTTTCAGCATTATCAGGACAATGTGTGTTTTGAATTACAATGATATATATATGTATCATTTATTTATATATATATATATATATGTGTGTGTTTTGATTTGTGTCCTGTAAACTTCTTTAAATTTATTAGGAGTAAAAGTAGAATTTGGTGCTATTGTTGTAGTTTTTATCTTTTTTATTGCGTTTTTTTAAAAAATGAGAGCCTCCTGGGTGCCCAGACCAAGGACTGAACCTGCAACCTATGCATGTGCCCTGATCTAGAATAAAACCAACTGATGTTCCAACAAACTGAGCCACACCAGCCAGGGTTGTTGTTATTGTAGTTTTGCAAAGTTATACAGGCTTCCTTTAAGCAGCTGTGTGTTTCTCTACTTTAGTAATTCTCATTAAAAACAAACAAAAACCTCCCTACTACATCCAAACATAGTACTTAGCTCTGCTTTTACCTATTTCTGAAATGATACTTGATACAACTAAATTCTAATTTAATTGCTGCAATGGAATTAAACTAGTGTTACATCATCTTTGCAGGAATAAGAAAAGGTGATAGTAAACACAGGCACACAAAACATATACACAATGTGTGTGTCATGTTGTATATACAAATATACATATGTATCAATAAGCACATAGTGCTAAAAGACAACCTAATATGGCTTATTAGAAATTGTCTTTAGTGAAATAATTTGTACAAAGTTCTAATTTTAATTTGTTTTTTTTAAAAAATTTTTATTTATTTATTTTTTAGAGAGGGGGAAGGGAGAAAGAGAAGGAGAGAAACATTAACGAGAGAGAGAAACATTTATTGGTTGCCTCTCATACAGGCCCCAATGAGGGACTGAACTTGCAATTCAGCTAATGCACCCTAACTGGAAATCAGACTGGCAACCCTTTGCTTTGCAAGACGATGCCCAACCAACTGTGCCACACTCATAAGGGCTTAAAAGTGTTTTTATAGTGTTAACCTGTTTCTAGCCTATGATACAATATATTTCATTTAAAATTTCTTAACCTTTAAGGAGTAATAAGGAAAACAAGAAAATTAGCATATATTCTTTGAATCATTAACAAATTATTTTGCTCAAAGAATGACAAATTTACTTACAACTCTATTCTTTTAAATCTACTACTGTTGCTTATTACTAGTTGGGTAATATAAAAGTCTGTCTTTTAAGATTTAAAAGACACTAGTATCAGGTATATTCTGTGGATGTGAGACTAAAAAACCATCCGTCTTCAAACTTTTTGATCTTCTCTGAACTGGGCTTTAAAGAAGGAACATGTGCAAGGGCATGATGTGAAATGGCATATAACACAGCCTTAGGCCATCATGTACGTACAGTAAAGTAGTAACTCAGCCAAGCCTAGAAAAGTATGGAAGTACCTTGTATGCAATGATGGGGATTTTGGTATGTAGAAAATTGGGAGTCTCTAAAGATGTTTCACTGGGTAGTCACAAAGTCAGATCTGTATCTTTTATAAGGAACCCAGATAATAAGGCCAGCTTGACAGAAGGGACTAAACTAGAATCCATGACAGCTTTTCAGAACATCTGTTTTGCTTATTTCTGACACCCATTGGCACAATTCTTAGCACATAGTTATGAATTATTTACATATGCAATATTTTGAATATTTGATTATGCAATATTCAAATATGTGAGTAAACAGTTTGAGTCAATGAGGTCCTTGTGTGGCAGTGGTAGGAAAGAGAAGAGGAATGAAAGTGAGGTGAATCAACACAACCTAGTGACTGATATGATGGAAGGGCACAGGGGAAGAGGTGAAGGTTGAATTTTGGGTCCTCAGTCTGGGAAATTAGTAGATAATGATACTAACTAAAGCAGAGGGCAAAAACACATTTGAGATAAGAAAAACTAGTTTGGTATTAGACACAATGATTTTAAAGATATTGTGGGACATTCAGTTGCAGAAACAGCTACAAACACAGTTATGGAAATCGGTAGTGTATTCATGGCTGAAGATAAACTTGGGATTTATTCTACAAGAGTCAGTGCCTTAACCCTTCATTAGATTATACCTGAGAGGTAGAAGGAGACACATAAATAGTTAATTACATATATTATAGGTGAGGTATAAGGAAGACACAAGCAATTCTGCTTTGATAAGATTTCAGAGGTGACATCACAGCTGAAACAAAGGCATAAAAAGAGGATAAAAAAGGGGGCCTGGTGAGAGCAACATTTCAGTTAGGGAGAACAACAACTGCCAAAGTACCAAAAGTAGTAAATGAGATTTCCACAGAAGAGTTCAGTCTGGTGAATACACTGGGTGAGTTTGGAAGGAGTAGTGAGAAAATAAAGCCAGAAGGGTAGATTGGTGTCAGAATATGAATGGTTATGCTATGCTTAAATATGGATTTTAAGCTGTAGGCAACAGGAAGTCAGCTAATCACAGCTGAGATCTTTAAATAAGAAAACAGCTTTTTATTGGTTTTAAAGGGATATAAATGTAACAATAGAAGAGGGTGCTCCAGCAGAAAGAGACTAGGAGAAAAAAGAAGTGAACAAGTTTCTATAATGTTCTAAATGAGAGATAATGATGAAGGCCCTAAACCAAGGCAGAGGTTAAGGGCCCTCAGATTCTGTACAAATTCTGGAGAAAGTTCTAAGATAGAATGGTTAGAATTTGGTTACTAATAGGTTTCTACTTTGTGAGTAAAGATTTGTTTTTGAGGAAGAGAGAAATCATTCCTTATAGCCTGTGTGAAATCTGAGGAATGTCATGATGTATGGTCAAATACTCCCACACCCCAATTCAGGAATGAAGCACTGATCCCCCACTCTTTGGAGTGTTGGCTGACAGGTCTAGTAGGAGCTCCTCTCTAAGAATTACCTTTCAGGGAAGAGAGTTGGCATGACCAAGGTCATGTTTCTTGTCTGGGTGCAGGCTATTTATCAGAAATGCCATCCTACTCCAGAGTTCCTGTGGCTTCACCTGAGGTCACAGTTGCAATTGCATTTCAGTTCAACCTCTTGATCTGCCCAGTTATGCTTCCCTCACACACAGGTATTGTCCCTGATAGCACTTACAAATAACTCTCTCACACACAATTCCAGAGTTAGCTTCCTAAAGAACCATACCTATTATATGACAGGTATCTGAAAGTCATTTAGGTAAGGGATGCCCAGGATGCACCTATATGTGATTCTGGAGATCACAAGAGATGGTATATAGCTAGATAAGGAATTTTGGGGACTAATTGGCACAAGAAAAACTGCCGAAACCACAGTATTAAGATCGATCATACTGACATAAAGTTGAATGAAGAATTAATTCCTAGAGAACTCTGATGTTTAAAGGGTGGGTAAAAGAATCATTAAAAGAGAGATAGGATTAGCCAGTGAGGCCAGTGAATTAGAAAAGAGCACCATCAAGAAAGACCAGGGCAGGAGTGGGGAAAGGAAATTTTATGAATACCAAGATGGTCACAATATCAAATGGAACTAAGATCAAGTACAAAGAAAAAGAAAGAGGCCAATGAATCTGGCATTTACAAGCTTACTGTTGACCACAGCCAATGCATAACAGTCATGGGATGAATAGGAAGTGATTACAGGAAACATAAGGAACAGACTCCAAGAGTGCAGCAGTGAAGGAAACAGAGAGGGTGAGCTTGATGAACTGACAGTCAAGGGGTAACTTTTTCTCCCCAGGATGAAGGAGACCCAAATATGTACAAAGTGGGGGGATGAAGGCCAATGGAGAGGAAAAATTGAAAATATACTAAGAAATGTTTTAATAGAGGAAGGTTCCAGAGAAGATGGACAGAAAGGGATAAAAAACACACACACACACAAAGGAATTACTCGTTAAAGAAACAAAAACATAATCTGTCCCTTTAGGACAAAAGGGAAAGTTAAGGAAAAACAAAATATTGTAGACCAGTGTTGTTCAATAAGGTAGTCACTAACCACATATATGGCTCCTGAGCACTTACTAAAATGTAGCTAGTTTAAATTGAGATGTACTGCAAGCACACCAGATTTCAAATACTTAGTACAAAGAAAAAGAACACAAAATGTCTCAATAACTTTTCTATACTGATTATATTTTGAAATAGTATTATGAATACATTTGGCTGAATAAAATGTTAAAATTAACATACTTGCTTTTTACTTTTTAAAATGTGGCTACTAGAAAATTTAAAACACTCCTTATGTGACTTGCAGTATATATCTATTGGGCAGCATTGCAGATGTATTACCAAGGTTACTTACCGTGGGAATACAAATCTTGCTTAAGGGGTTTCCATCCAGGAGATAAGATCCATTAAATGTCACGTATTCATCATAATACTGAGGTGCTTGAGGAATAACACTACATAACAATTTGCGCTTTTCTTCAATTTTTTTTCTTATGTGCAAGAATTCAAAATATGGATTTGCTCTCTCTGAACTGTATGGCTGAATCTCATCTAGTTTCAGAGAATCTACAATGGCTGCCAAAGACTGCTGAGTTTTCTCTTTTGCTTGTAGTAAGGAGGGACTCACTTGCACAGGCTGAGGCACACGTGACACTTTCCTTTTTCGTGGATGGTGAATTTGAGGATCATCATCTTCAGTTAATCTTATTCTTCCTCTAGGAGATGAAGATTCACTATCTTTTTCTGGTAATAGTGTACAGCTACCAAGAATCTGTTTGCTTTGATTTGCCATTGTATTTGCTTTGTTTCTAGTCATCCTCTGAGGGATCTGGTTTTCAGTTTTATCATCCTCAGCATTTTCTTCTAATTCTACTTTAACTAATTGAGCGTATTTATGCATTTCTGGTTGAGATGGTTGTTGTGAATGGTTTTCTAAACTGGATAAAGTGCTTTGCTGTGATTCTTCATCTTCGAGGGAAAGCAAACACTTTTCACTTTCAGGACATAATTTTGGAGTATCTTGTTCATTTAGGTTTCCTTTTGGTATTCCTGCATTCATTTCGCATAAATCAGAATCACACTTACCATTCAAATGAGCTAAAACCAAACTCCCCAGTTTGCTTTCTTTTTCATGTGAAATAACCTGAATATCAGAAGTGCTATTTTCAACCTCATGGCTACTGGAAGACTTGTACATTAGTTTGCTAAATGAATACTGTGTATTTAGCTGGGAAGAAGAATCACTCGTGTTCAAGTCCTTTTCTAATGGTAATACAGGCAAAGCACTAGCCTTCTCACAATTTGGTGATGCTTCTTGAATAGTGCTTTCAGAGTACACTGTAACAAAGGCATCTGTCTTTTGAACATCTGTTAAGGTGAAAATATTCTCCATATCCTTTGTAGATTCATTATCAGTATCTAAAACAGGACTGATAATTTGAACTGTATTTTTCTGTTGTAAAATACCTGGCTCTTGATTGGCAACATATGACAAAGATGTATGTTTTGAAATAGATTCAGCATCTGAAAGTGATTGGCTATAGAAAGAGCCAGGTTGCTGTAAAGGCAGAAAGGATGCTGCATCCTGAGCACAAGAGTTTACTGACAATTCAGTCTGGTGCAGGGATAATAAATCAGTATTCCGCTCTTTCAATATTTTTTCAGAATTACAAAACAGCTGAACAGAAGAATCTTGATCGGGTGTACTAGAATTTGGGCCAATAAAGTCATTGGTGCTTACTGATTCCAGTCTATCAATAGGTATCTCCCATGATTTGTTTTGGATCACACCAACCTGATTAGATGGCTCTAAATGAACAGGACTGTCCATCAAAGTGCCCACTGGAGCAGTACTCTTGATAACATTTACATCAGCTAAAATATATTTGCTGTTTATAGATCTAGTTGGAGAGGATGCAAAACTGGAATGTATGTTAGACACATTTGAAAGTTCTCTTTCAGGCACATTTGAAGATACTTCAGGTTTGGGAGAAGGACAAGTATCTCTTGGCACAACTAAGCCACCTTGATTGCTTTCTTCTGGTGTTGTTTGAAATGGTTTTGTATGTTCACAAATGACAGATGGCATGCTGCATCTTCGAACTTCCACAGTTGGTCTCCCCTCACTTGTAACTACTTTAACATCTTCTACAGAAGATGATCGGAGATGGGATGTTGTAAGTCTGCTTGTATATGGTGGTTTAATCCGCTCTGGCAGTTCAGCCAGGCTATCCAAGTCCTTTTCATGAAGTGCAGGAGATTTGGCAATTGGCAAAAAAGGTGACTGGGAAAAGGACATTTGGGAATCTGAACCCTCTAACATAAAGTCAGAGTCATATTCTACTGGAGGTCTTGGGGTAGTCACTGTAGTATGACAGGAATCCTCTGAGCTAGCAACAGAAATCATGGATACAGATCTGGAGCTGAGACCTGGCTTTTCACTTTCTGATCTAGGAGATCTGTTTAAGCTATTATCTGAGACAAAAGATGACTTCCCTAAATTCATTACATTTTTGGTGTCAACAGATTGTGATCGGCTACTTACAGCATCTTTAGATTGTTTCTCCTTGGTATAAGCATCAGTCAACTCTGAACTCTTTGACCTAGTAAGTTCTTTATTTTTGGACTCAGCTAGTGTATGCTTTGTTTTTTCTTTATCTTTTACTTTAAGTTCTAAACAATTACGGTTTTTCAATCGTTCCTTTTCTTTTTGCTTTATTTTTTCCTTATGTTTTTTGTGCCACTGCTCTATTTCTAAGTCTTTAAGGCTTAGCATTCGTTCAAAACTTGTCTGCATTAAATCATCATTCACTAACCTCTTTTCTTTAGGTCGAATATCTTTTGATGCTGGTAATGACTTAGGTTTGGGTTTATCTGCTTCAGATTTTAGTTTGAATAAACTATTTAGTTGAATCTTATCCTTATGTTTATCTCGTTCTTTGTATCTGTCTATATCTTTATCTTTCTTATCTTTTTCTTTTCCATCAGGAGTTTTCAAAGGTTCATCTTTTGTTTTTTCTTTAAGGGATAAAGCTTTTTCATATTGTGCTTTACTACCATCTGCTACACTTGACTTCTTCTCTTCCTGGAAGTGTTTCGAGTTAGATATGTTCACACTTTCTTTATCTCTAGATTTCTCCTTTTTATCTACCTCCCTGTCTTTGTTTTTGCTTTTTTCTGATTTAGTGTAGTCACTATTATCTGACTGTTTGTTTTTTTTTTCCATCAAGTGCTTTTCTTTGCTTTCTGCTAGATGCCTGTCTTTTTCAGATTTTTCTTTGTCATGTTTTCTATCCATCTTTTCTCTACTTTTATCTCTATCATCCATTTTTTTAATAGTAATATTTTTTATCTTCTCACTTTCTTTATGACATTTCTCTGTATGATGTGAATATAGCTTGTCTTTTTCTTTTATCCTGTCAACACATTCACTAAGATCTAATTTGTCTTTTTCTGACTTATGCTCATGTTTTATCTTTTTCTCTTTTTCAGAATTTTTTCTTTCAGTTTTCTCAATGTCCTTTTCTTTACTTTGAAATCGTTTGTCAGATTTTTCCTTACTCTCTTTTATGTGCTTTTCTTGTTTCTCAATTTCTATTTCCTTTTCCATTGAATGAGATTCCTCACTGGCACTTATACCTAAAGAACTGAATTCTGCTTCTTTGTCTATAGGTACATTCTCTCTTTCTTCTTTTAAATCTTTTACTTTTTCTTCCCTAAAGGATTTCTCACTTTCTTTTTTAATCTTTTCTCGTTCTTCTTTAAAGTTCTTCTCTTTTGAGACATGCTTTTCCTTGGTTGATTTATCATCTTTTAGGTTTTTTTCCAACTTCAACTTCTTTCCTAATGTTAGGGAGTCATGTTCTATATTCAAAAACATATCTTCAGTTTCATCACTTTTAAAAAAATTCTCTTTCCAAAATTCTCTATCAAATTCTACACTCCGCTGCAGCTCTTTAGTACCATCCCTATTTTTGTATTTTTCCTTTTCACCTTCAATTTCCTTTTTATGTTTTTCTTTTTCCCTTTCCTTATGTTTCAATTTATGCTTTTTTAATGTTTTGCCTTCTTTATCCATTTTTTTCAGTGTACAATCTGAATTTTCAAATGTCGAACTATGATCTTCATCCTTTATTTTAGCATTTGATTTTTCACCAAATTCTAAGTGGAAATCCTTCTGATGCTTGTTTTTTTCCTTATGCTTACAAGATTTTACACTTGAGCTTTCTGGCAAGAATTCTGACTCTGTATTATCATATCGAACAAGATCAGGCTGTAATGACATTTCAGAGCTTCCTGGTGATAAACATGTTTTGGTGTGTTCTTGTTTTACTGGTGTTGACTGCTTTTCACTTAGTCCACAAGAATGTTTGGGAGATTTACCACTGGAAATATGAAATAAATGTAATGAAGTATCATCTTTAGGGCTAAAAGATTTCCTAAAATTTCCTTCCTCTCTGGTCTTTTCTGAACAATCTGCTGTTGTATTAACTGTCAAGTTTGTTACTCTGGTATTTTCTTTCCCCTCTTTTTCTTGCTTCAGCTCTTGGTTCTCTTTATTTTTGTTCTGGTTCTTTAATTTTCTTTTAACTTTGCCTTTCTGTTTGTGTTCATTAGAAACGCCGTATTCCTTTTTGGTTTGTATATCGGAATTTGACATTTCAGGGACAGAGCATGGAGTAGGAAGAGGCTTTTTGTTCTGAAGAATTTCTTCATCTGAACTTTCAGAACTTGAATATAGAACCCTAGATGGCTTTTGTTTTTTACTTTTAAATGATTTAGGATAAAAAGCTTTGTCCTGTTTTGCAAATAAACTATTCTTTTCTACTTCAGATTCACTCTCTTTTCGTAGCTCTTTCCTAAGAATATGCCTATCATCAATCATTTTATTTATTTCTTCTTCATCATCATCTTTGAATTCATACTCATCAAGGGCAGATGGAAGAGGTGCTTTGGAAATCACTTGTTTACTTTCGCAGATGAGAGAGTCTTTCTCTGTCTCAGAATCAATATTTTCATCGACACTGGAAGGATTTACAGATTGAGCCTCTTCAGAATCTAGAATAAGAAAAGGAAATCTGTTGTTGGTTGAAAGATAACTGTCAGAAAAATAAGACTGAGAAAAATATAGCATATAAATATAAATATTTCAAATAATTAAAAAAATTTCAGATTTATAGGTGAATAATGCAATAGAAATACATCTGCTACAGTGTCACGGAAAAATTTTATGGAGAATCTGCTTCAGCATGGGCTTTCCTCATACCTCTAAAAGCACATGATACACTGAATTTACAATACATGTATCAGAAATATATAATATAAATATGCATACTATAAAGCAGAAGTCCATAAACCAGGGGAATGGGTTTCAGGGAAAACACTGGCTACTCATGTTATATAAAATTTTACATACAGGTACTTTTCGCTCTGGAGAAGATATTTAACTTAAGATTCTTTGATGCAAAAAAATTAAGAAACACTAATTTAAGAGATTTAATTATATAAATATCACAGACTGTTTTACAGTTCAGGTTTTTAATTAAAAGGACTAAGTTATCAAGTGATTGCAATAGAAGACAGTAACTTAAATACAAGTGAATGGTTTTGACTATACAAGAAATGATTATCTAGTTAAAAAAATGAGAAAAATCAAAAGAAATGTATCCCCTGTGAGATCTGTCATTCTGTGCCATATATCCATGTCGCTGGCTTTATTTTTTCATTGTAATTTGTTCATTAGAGTCCACATATGAGTGAGATCATTTGTCTTTTTCTGACTGGCTTATTTCACTTAGCACCATAATCTCCAAGTCCATTCATGCTGTTGCATGAGAAGAGTCCCTCCTTTTTTATAGCCATGTAGTATTCCATATATGGAGGGGGATGGGGGAACTGGAAGAGATAGCTAAAAAACATATATGCACAGCCCATGGACACAGACAACAATGTGCTAAACACCAAGGGGGGGGGCGGGGCGGAAAGGGAGACATCTGTAATAGTGTCAACAATGAAAAAATATATTACTTTATAATTACATAATCAAGATTATGACAGATGAACAGATATGCAAATTTGATAAAAATTATTCCTTAGTTTTCTTATCTGTACTAATGCAGACTTGATCATAATATATATTTTGGTACAATAAAGGAAATAATAGGCTGAACTCCTACACTGTTTTTAAATATATGAAAATTAAGTACATGAAAAATTAACTGCATTCAAACTGCTACATGAATAATAGCCAAAGAACAGCTACATTCTATTTCATGATACCATTTTAAACTATTTTTAATCTTCGCTGAGGACATACTTATCTATTTTAGAGAGAAAGGACTGGAGAGAGGGAGAGAAACATTGATGTGAGGGAGAAACACTGATAGGCTGCCTCTTGTATGTGCCCTGACCAGGGACCAAACATATAACCTAGGCATGTGCCCTGACCAGAAATCAAATCTGTGACACTCAAACCAAATGAGCCACGCTGACCAGGGCGTGTGATATCATTTCTAAGAAAAAGGTTTTTATTCTTCCTAGGTAGGCACCCTTTCTTAGCTAAACTGTATTTTGCATGCATGGGCCTCTAACTGAAAAGAAAACCCAGGCCTTTAACTAAAGGAAAACTGAGGCCTCTGACCAAGGGAGGGTGGAACCAAAAATCATTACCAATATGATACTTCATTTGCTAAGTATTTAACTTTAAAATTATAAATTTATTTTAATACATTAAGTTTCCTCTAAAGTGATCTAGCTCTCAAATATTCTCTTCACACAAAAATTCAAATTCCAAAGTATTTTGGAGTGTCTGTAAGGTACTGGGCACTGTAGAGGAGCTCTAGAGAGATCATGATCTTACTTTTGAAGAAGATGTGATAATTTTAAGATAGTATTATTACTAAATACCAAAGACTGGTATAGTTACAATAGCACATGGTATAAAAAATTTTTTTGAAATTATAACTGCTTATAAAAAATATAACTCTTCATTCCCAACTATGCAATACATAATATCAAATTACAAAACTTTATGTAGCAAAAAGAACTACTTGGGAAGTATTTATTTTGGTCCTCGATTAAATGAATACAATAATATGAACTTATAACAGCAGGTATTATTTTCTCTGTTAACATCTTATTTATAATTTGTTCTCAAGGACTTTTCTACTTGTAGTATTCAAGGATTTAATTATGTTTATAAATAATTATTCTATTTATATTGTTTCTCATCAAATGATTAATTTTATTAGAAAATGGAAATAATTTTTTCCTTTGCATATCCCATCAAATTAGTTCTACACTTAGCATCAGTCTTGAATATTTATGATGCTCCACCAGGCACACAATGCTAGGGAATAGGGGACACTAAGATGAAAAAACTAGTCCTGCCTCTTACCAGTTACATACTAAGTCCAAAGGGTGCATTTGGGGAAGTCTTTTTGGGAGAACTGAAGAAGAGAAGCAGGCTTCTCAAAGAAGTAGCACTGAAACTAAGGCATGAAGAATATACAGAAATTTCAGGTAAGATTTAAGGGCATGAAACTATTATATAATAAAGCAGGTCATATCACAGCATGTATATCACTTCATGCATTTTTCTTTTCACTTAAGACCACAGACTTGTTTTCGAAGTTATATTTTCATTACTATTACTATTTTTATTTTCACCCGAGGGCATTTTTTTTTCATCGCTGAGAGAGAGAGAGAGAGAGAGAGAGAGAGAGAGAGAGAGAGAGAGAGAGAGGGAGAGAAAGGGAGAGAGAGAGAGAGAAAGGGATACAGAAACATCAATGTGAGAGAGAAGCATCAACTGGTTGCCTCCCATACATGCCTGGACCAGGGATAGAACCTGCAAATTAGGTATGTGCCCTGACCATTAGTAATTGAACCTGCAACCTTGTGATTATGGAGGGGATGATGCTCCAACCAACTGAGCCACACCGGCCAGGGCTCTTCATTCCTATTTTGAAGAGCTGCAGGTTACATTGAGTGGATATGTAATCATTTATACTGATCTTCTACTGAGGAGATATTCAGATTGCTTCCAATTATCTAATATCATAGATATTTAATAATGTAGAAAAATTTATATAGAATTATGAGGGGCAAAACAAGATCGGCCATAAGATGAAAATTATTAAAATAGCAGTAAGTATATATAGGCTCATAATACTATTATTTCTACTTAGTTCTATAATAAAAGTAAAAACACTAATAATTTACTTATAATTTTTAATCTATTTTAAAATGTTTTAAATAATGAATATATTCTGCAATGTACAGAATAAAACAAATCAAAACCTTATACTTTTATTATATTTACTTTAAAAAATAATTTTGCTCTAGCTACTGTAGCTTAATTAGTTGGAGTTTTGTCTGGTAACTGAAAGGTTGTGGGTTCGATTCCCAGTACGGATGAGTAGAATCCCTGTTTCAAGTCCAGGCACATAAAATTCCCAGTCTGGGCGTGTTGGATCCCCTGTCTAGGCATGTTCAACAGGAAATCAATACATGCTTCTCTCTGGCACCAATGTTTCTTCCCCTTCCTCTCTCTCTAAAAGAAATGAAAAAATGTCCTTGGTTGATGATAAAAAATTATAATTTTCTGAACAAAATTAGATAACATGTAAACATTTTCAAAAAGACATTATATATAAACATGTATCCTTTCATTAAACATTTTAAATTAGTTAATGGTAGTCTCTACAACAAAAACCAAAAATACCAGCTACTTTCATTTTCAGAACATTTTTACCCAACAGAAGGTGTTACACTCAGATATAATGAAGATGACAGTTGTGCCACACTTCGTAACAGGTATAATTAAGTCAAATAAACATATATTAAATTCATACTGCAATTATATGCTGACATTAGGATCCTCTGACTCTGAACTTTTCATACTTAGTAACTATCAGTATGGTATAATGGAAAAGTACACAGGTTCTGCCATTAACGGTAGGTTCAAATCTTTGCTCTGACACTTAACAGGTCAGTAATCTGTTATGAGGTATTAATTTACAGGGCTATTTTGAGGATTAATGAACTAATTAATGTAATGTGCCTATCATATCCTGGCACGTATCATGCATATGACAATTATTAACTCATTGCCTAGACAAAAAAGAGAAAAGTATTACCATTAAATTACATTATTTAAATAAAATGTGTTTATTAGCCCAGGGTGGTGTGGTTTAGTAGATTGCCAGCCTGCAAATCAAAGGGTCGCCAGTTCAATTCTCAGTCAGGGCACATGCCTGGGTTGCAGCCAGGTCCCCAGTAGGGGATGCATGAGAGGCAACCACACATTTATGTTTCTCTTTTCTTTCTCCCTCCCTTTCTCTGAAAATAAATAAATAAAACCTTTAAAAAAATGTGTTTATCAACAAATACTGCCATATTCAATAAAGCACATGTTAATTAAAAAAGGCAAAGCCTAATTCCAGAATTTTTCATATTTGCTTAACTCTGTACAAGATTAAAGACAACTCCGTGCACTTTACTTATTACAGGGTTACAATGGAGGTAGGTGGTCCCTTAGGATGAGGGCAGTGAAAATCACCAGTCTTTCAAGTAAATGTAGAACATATGCAGATATATACTTTTCATGGAGGGGACAGAGGAGTGCAATGAGGGGAAAGAAGAAATAGAATGAAAATAAGACAATTTTTTTATATTAGTGTCTGGTGGAATTTATAGTTTTACAGATAAAAGCACTAGTCATAATTGGCAACCACTTACATAAAATACTATTTAGTATTCATCAAAGAAGGGAGAAGGAAAATGCAAGTAGGGACGCAATTACATAAACTGTACTTCATTTGTCAATTGCAATTTAATACCATTATATAATAGTTTAAATAAAAATGTTTCCACAACTTAAAGAAAACTATCCTCAGTGAAAGCTTAAAATAAATACCATGTTTGTGCAAGTCTATAAACTGTCTTATTTATCTTTGTATGCACATTATATACTGAGAATACTATGTAATAATGTTAATAACAAATTTCTCCATGACTACACAGTTAAAAGGTGGCAGAGTGAGGTCTTTAAGCCCTAGTATATGTGACTCCAGAATATGTACTCAAAACCATCATGCTATATACTTCTCAGTACATCAAAGGCACTGAATATAGTCAAGATGAACTACATAAACAATATAATGAAGTCATAATTTGTGATCATTCCATAAGCAGTCAATGAATACTTTCTATTTCTATGTTTATTTCATGATTAAGTATATTGAAAAAACAACTCAGATACAAAATTGAGGATTTAAAAGAAAATATTATTAAATGAGGTTTACTGTTAATTTACATGTAAAAATTTTTTAATAAAAAAGAAAAAGTAACATAATGCTTTAAACATACCCACCTGAGGTTCAAGTTGAATTTCAAATATAAACTTGCTATTTGTCTATTCTTTGCTTGATCTTGAAATAGTCACATCTTATATATACAATATCTTGATTTATATAGTCCATAAATACATGAAATTAGATTAAAAATACCTCATTTATGATTATTAAGTAATGCAATTTATTAAAAAACAAACAAGAAGTCCAGGAAGGGGAAAACAGGTTAAAGGTGGTTGAACTATATAAATTTCCAGTGATAAGATGAAAAAGTTCTGAGGATGTAATGTACAGCATCATGACTACAATTAACAATACTGTATCGGATATTTGGAAGTTGCTAACAGTAAATTTTAAAAGTTCTCACCTCACACACACAAAACTATAACTATGTGAGGTGAGAGATGAGCCAACTACCCTTACTGCGGTAATCATTTTGCAATACATATATACATTTATACATTAAATCATTACACTGTATGCTTTAAACTTATATAATATTATATGTTAATTATGCTTTAAGGTTTGAAAATAAAGGGAAAAAACCATGCTTTAACTACTTTAAATGACTATGAACCAGTGAACTTGATTAACTTTTCCAACTTTATAATGGTAAATACAAATGACATTTTAAAAAATTTAATCTTTATTGTATTTTTTCCATTACCATTTGACTTTTTTTAAATTTAAAGATTATAAGGCTGCAATGGCATATAAAGTATGGTTCTGAACATTGCATCTTAAATAACTGGATGTGTGTACTGTGATAACTTTCAGATTTCTACTATTTTTAAAGCTAATATTTACTAAGTGCTTATTCTATGCCAGCACGTATGCTATGTGCATCCATATATTAATTCATTTAGCTTTTATTTACTACACCTCCATGAAGTATGTAACTATAATCCCTATTTTGGAACCTGGGCACATGCAGGTTAACTTATTCATGATAAGAGATCCAGGGATTGAATCTAGAAAGTATAGGAGTACAAAACCTGAGCTCTTATGAATAAGACAGCCATTCAAAAAACAGGAGTGGAAGCAGTAATTTAAGATTTGATTTCCATTGTCAAATATCTACAATATTGAAAGCCTTTTGTGTGTGTAATGTACTCAACCAGATTTAAGTAATCTTTTAAAACTCGATATATTGAATACTAATAAAAATCTTTACAGTTGGAATTATGTTTATATGCCACTGTCATTCAGAGACAGGCTAGTGCATAAAAATGTTCTAAGCTATACTACTTTTGTAATCTTTATTCATTAAGATTTTGTTTCATTTATTTTCAAATAGCATTTTAAAAAATAAAATAGTTCATGTTAGAAAACCAGGAAAATATAGAGATGGGTAAGAAAAAAAATCCACCTACAAAATAATCCCACCGCCCACAGATTCATAATTTGTAATTTATTTAAAGTATTACATTTGATTTTCTTTAAATTTAACTAACTTAAAAATGACAAAATAAACAGAATTTCTGAAGTTCAGATCTGTTCTCTTGGTTCTTCCAAGCAAACAGTACTACAGCACTTCAGAAATTATGCTTATACTCCATGAGCAGCCCAAATCCATGACACATTTTAGCCTGCTTCAAACAGTGGTGCAAAAAAACAGGTTTACAATAGTTGTGAGTATTCATAACAGTTTATTCTTGTGTTGTTATTTATTAATTACTGTATCATTTTCCATACTAACAACTGTAAACCTACTTTTGGCCCACTCTATATATTTAGCCTGTGGGTTGTTCATATAGTTAATTTTCCCAAGAGTTTTTGCCTTTCCTCTTATTCATCAGATTAGACAATATGCCTTCATATCATTAGTGCCATGACAGTGAACTCTCATAATCTAATTCATGTAATATACTTGTTATTTACTCTTTTCTCAATTACATTTTTCACCAAGTTCCCTGACATTTTTTTCTAAAATATGCCAACTACTCATTGTCATTAATCTGGAACTTTTCATTAAAATTCTAAGTTAATTTTCATCTATTCCTCCTAGACATTTTGTATCATGAAAAATATGCTAGTTGAATTTTTTTCTAGAAAGAGAAAGTATGTCCAAAATGTCCAAGGATGTTTGTGTTTAGCCATTACACTTGAATAATAGTTGGAAATGGCATTCTAGGTTCAGAGTAATTTTTCATAAAATGCTGTAGTTTTAGTTCCACTAGTCTTCTAACAACATATTTAAGAATGAGAAATCTAATGACTTCTCGGCCTTTTGGCTAAGATCAGATGAAGAATGAGAAATCTGATGTGCTTCTTTTCTTTGGTGGTAAAGTGTCTCCTGATTCTGGGAGCTTGTAGGATTTTTAAAAATCTTTATCTTTGAAGTTGTGATGTTATCTAAATGTGAGTTTTTTTCCTTTTTTTTTCCCCTAACATTCCCCTTTGATCTACGAACACAAGTCTTTCCTCAGTTAAAAGTACACCTTCTAGCCCTAGCTGGCGCAGCTCAGTGGATTGAGTGCGGGCTGCGAACCAAAGTGTCGCAGGTTCGATTCCCAGTCAGGGTACATGCCTGGGTTGCAGGCCATGACCCCCAGCAACCGCACATTGATGTTTCTCTCTTTCTCGCTCCCTTCCCTCTTTAAAAATAAATAAATAAAATTAAAAAAAAAAAACCCAAAACACCTTTTTCAGTTAAGAATATTTTCTTCACAACATTTACTTTTTTTTAAGATGAATATTATATATCCTGGGTATGATTTCATGTTTTTTTAAAAATTATTTTTCTCATATTTCCAATTTTTAAAATAAAAAAAAATGGTTTTATATTTTGCCTTTCTCTTAGACCTCTCAGGTCTTCAGCAATGTCCAGTGTATTCTTTAGTCTTATGTAGAATATTTACTTTCAGTAGTGATAAATACTAATTTCAAGAACTTTCCTCGTATAATTTTTCACAGTAGCCTTTTGTTGTTACAGTTAGTAGATCGACTGCCCACCAAGAATCTCCAAGAATACGGAGAATAACTTACCCTTCTGCTTCCTATATTATTTACATTCTCCAGGATCAATGGTTCTGTTTGTTCATCTTGATTTTCAGTTGGTTTTCCTCAAACCTCTGGATTTCTTTTCGTATGGGTAATGGGAAAAACTTGTTTCTGCAGCATTTTGTGGAGAATCTTTTAAACAGGCTCCCCCCTTGTGTGAGAAGGCTGTTCACAGTGATCTGTGGTTCTCTCTAATCTCAGCCTTTTGCTGGAGACTGCTCCCTAAACAACCTCCTAGTTTCAGAGAGTCTCTGGGTTTCATTGGGATGAATATTTAACAATGGTCGCAGGCATCTTTTCTATCTTAGGTTGTTCCTTTGCTCTGCAATAATTTACTAACCACAGCTAATATATTTAAGAATTATGTAAGTATAATGTTTGTTACCTAGCCAAAGAAGTAATATTAGAGAAAGACACCTGTATTTTAGAAAACACACCATTACAGCTTTCATATCCCTAAACTGATTGAGAAATATAGCTTAGAGACAGGGAAATATAATATTAGATAATTTTATATAGTCTCATCTAAATCTCCACTTCTATACCTAAATTTTTCTAAGTAAAGGTTAGGTATTTTAATTCTACTTTATAAGAAAAGAGTGGCTATACATCTATTTGGAAATAAGAATGACGTATTAAAACATCTTTTCACTGTTCTATATTACTAGATATAGATAAGAGAATTAAAGTTTATTTAGGGGTGAGCTGGGAAGGGAAGACAATATAGTAAGTTAAAAATACTAAGTCTAAAAGGCAAATCTGCATAAAGAGAAGAATCAAGTACCACAACACCCCATATACTCCCTCAATTAGTTAGTACACTGCCTTTTTACTAAAATGTCAATAATATAGAAACTGGTTTTATAAAGTATAAATTAATCAAGATATTTCCCCCTCTGAAAATACTGATATCACTACAAAAATTTTGATGTCACTAAAGGAAACTGACAAAATCACCCAGTCTTAGCTATTCCATCATAAATATATATATTACATGGAGGTCCTTTTAACCATGACTAGATAAAACATTTTTCTGCAGACAGGATGATATAGCTAAGGCCGAACTCATTTATATGTGTGCATATATAATTTTTTTAATTCAAAGGTCTTTTTAAGGGTTCTGCCCAAATATACTCTTTATAGCATTTTAGTCTTAAATATTCAGCAATATCTCAACTACTATAATTATGTGACAGACTCACTTTAAGTTGTTAGGCACTGGTAGATTCAATTTTTAAGGAAAATCATCAAGCTGACATGTCTAAACAAAAAATCTACTGGTTTTTGTATTTGCAATACATATTTTGGGCAAATGCACCAGAAATTCCTTGACTACTATATTTACATGAATTTCAAAGACAGATATTTAGCAGACTACTATTTTATTTAACATAAAATTTAAAGACTTATAGTATATTAATTTGCAGACATCCAAAGAACATCTCAGCAGCAACCAAAATTTCCCATTTATTTTTCTGATATATAAGCCAGTAAAAAATGTAGAACTATGTAATTTTTACAGGTACTGCTGAAGGGTGAATGCTTACAATATATGGTAATTTAGATATTCATAACTTCTTTCTCTTTTCCACTTAGCAAAATTTGACATAGACATTTTTCTTTGTAAAACACTCCACCTAGAGTTAAAAATTCTTAAGCTTTAGAACTAGGTTGATATAATTAATCCACATAAAACACATGATAAAACCTAATTTAAAAGTACTGACTTTCAAATAAAGTGAATTGTATAGGTTTTGTTTAAGATTCAGGTAAAAGTAGCTGGTGATATTTAGAAAAAAGTTTGAAAAATTAAAATTCATAAGTCTCTGTAAAGTGCTTATGTCTCAAAGCAGAGGAGAAAAAGCAGAGCATGCAACACTATACTAGAATTTCTGGTCATTGAATAAAAGAGTATCTCACTGCGTACCCATGCTGTATGCTCAGCTCTCTGCACGTAATTGAAACCTAAGTGCCTTTTCATTTCTTCTAAGCACTGATACTACAGGGATATGTGAAAAATAAAAAGTGCTAAAAAGCAAAGAAGGTACTTGCTGCTATTCAACAAGTTCAGAAATAGATTTAATCAAACAGGTTGCTAAGAACCTTGGTTAAATAAAATAAGGTTCTTGGGTAATAAATGAATTATAATTTCCCATACTAAGCCTAACCTGTTACCTAACATGTATGCTGGAAATTACTTAGAAATGCCATTTGGAAAGCAACAAGATAAAATATTCTTTACAAGTTAAATGGAGTAAATCTTTAATTATAGATACATACTAATATACAAATTCCTTCCTCTAAAACATGTTCTATCAAGTCTAAATTCCTAATGATCAAATATGATACAGATCTTAACACTCTAAAAACACCCTATGTAACTTCTTCCTGTAGTTTTTATACTTCTAAGATTAAATGATTTGCTCTAAAACTTCTTAAGGTAATGACGTTTCTTACTCCTTATGGTTAAATTGTTCATACCACATAATCCATTTAATATAAATTTCTGGTATATTTTTAAATTCTTTTGATCTCCTAATTTATTAACTGCTATTAATTCCATATATGCATGCATCAACAATCATATTTCAGAACTCCTAAAATATGAAACTGAGGAAATGAATTTCACAAATTATAGTATTTAGAGTAATTACAACTTACTATTTTAATATTAAGAAAATAAGGCTTCAAAATACTGGTCATTTTGTGTATTTTATGACACAGAAATGCACTCACTAAATACCAGTGGGTAACAATATATCTGTCTTTTTAAAAGTTTCCTTATCTGTTTTATAATGGACTCTAAAAGTAACTTGTCTATTTATTACAATAGAGCATATGAATATTTCCTTGCTTAAGTTTCAGTATGCAAGTAAGGAAAATTTATAACAGCTGCTTAATACACAAGGCCAGATTACTATTAGTCAAAGTAAGATTACAAAACGTGAATAATTCTGACAATGACTGGCATTTTCAATTCTGACCACTGGGAACTCTGTTTAAGTAATAAAATCAGTGTCTGTAAACTTGTAACAGAATCTCTACTCTGTCAATTAATGAATGTCTGGAAGTATGGGAGGCCACTAAGTGACACAGAGTTACCCACATCTCTACTACCATAATTATGCTTTATGCACATGATCTGGCTCTTTGAATGACTGAGTTGTCAGCAAAATAGCAATAAGCAATTATTTGTAGCAAACACTAATATTGGATGGAATTTCTATATAGGAAAGTAATGTGGAATAAAACTATGGGAAAAGAGCAGAAGCTGGGGTGGGGGCAGGAAGACTCAAGAATAATGCAAATTTCAAAGTGCCACATATCTGTATACAAATAAGCTGTACTAACCAAAACATACATTCCTGCAACAATATCATAAATGTCTGATATGCATAACATAAAACTGCCACTCAGTGTAGTCCATGACCTGAGGCCAGTCTGCAAATTGTTTATTACTAATCTGTGATGAAATAGAGAGCTTGTACCAGAAATGGGAATCAATTATGTGACTAGCACATTGAGTTCAGCTGATGTTTTTTTCATAGCAGCTGCACCTTTTCAATGAAGGAAGCAGTACAAGCTCCTTATCTTTAGAATCAGCAATAGCTTGTTGAACAGCGGTTGAGAAACACTGTCATAAAGCACAATGCCTAATGGAATAAATTACATTTAAATTCTACATATATAACAGTCTTTTATTACTCCAAATTTATTAAGTTCAGAAATTCATAGCATTGGTTATATATCCTCTAACTTTCCAACACTTAAAGTGTATCTGTCACATGGATGACATGATATGCCAGATGGGCAACAATGCTATCAGGCTTTACAAATATAAACGTCTGTGGGCAGTTAATTCTCTACTAAATTTTAACATCTTGCGAATTTAGATTGGATGGTATTTGATAAGGTTAAGTCTACAAGGACCTCATGTAAATTAAGCAATAAATTTGGGTATTTTCATCAGTCTTTTTCAGTAACTTCAAAATCTTTGCATGATACTTACTGATAATTTTTGCCTCATTCCTTGAAGGACTTTGATCAAGCAATAATTCAGGCACTTTCACCATGTAGAAAATAAATATTCTGAAAAACCAATACATAGCTGATGAACACATGAAACAATCAAAATCAATGAAAATCAAAAAAGGTTCTAGGAGATGTGTTCCACTCTAATTAAATATGCCAGTGTTCCATGCTAATTCAACATGTAAGTTCAAAGATATCTTTCTTCTTCCATGGGAAAAATCTGCTGTAGCATATCTAAAAGAAAGTTTTATAACAAAGCTGATTTTTACAGCTACTGTTTTCTGAAGAGACCAGAATCACAGATTTGTAGCTGTAATAAATGGGAAATTATCATACCATATAAATTTTTTTTTCAAATCTTATAATCTTGCTTTCTTATGGAATCCAATGTAATTTCAGCTATTATAATCCTGATTTAACATAGCACAAAGACATTCAAATGACTTCCAGCTTGTAATTGGTAGATGGATTTATAAGTACTTTGAAAGTAGAAATGACAGGGGTTAGTAGATGATTATGTTAATATCTTTGTTTTCTTAACAGGCTGTATCTCCAGTGTGTAAGTAATGACTAATACATACTGGATTCTCAAAAACAGTCACTAGATAATTGAGCTGAAGAAAAAGGAGGAAGAGGAATTTAAGATGACAACCCAGTATGTAATATATGTGTAGCTGATTGATGTTACCATTAATTGAGAAGGGAAAAACAAGAGGAATTTAAATGAAGAAAAAAGAAGTTCCATTCTGGTACACTGATTTCTGTGGGAATTCTAAGTGGTAATAGTCAGAGAACGGCTAACTATATAGGTTTAAAGCTTAAGAGAAAGGTTTGGAATAAAAAGGTATTTGGAAGACTTCACCATGGTAGATAGAACTGTAAGTGTGGGTTGACTTTAGATGGAAGAATATGTGGAATGAGAAGAGGGTCTAGAAAGTGAAATCCTTGGAAAAACCAACACAGAGGATATGGGAAGGGAATGAAGACAAAATGCAGATGGGATTCTAGAAGGAAACTTCTAGAAGGATTCTAGAAGAAACAACCTGGGAAGCTAAATAAAAACCAGAGAATTATGTCCCAGAAACAGAGACAGAAGAATTTTAAGAAGCTGGCCAACACTGTCAAATTCTACAGAGAGACTGAAAATAGAGTTTAGGGATTTGGTGGTTAGAAGATCACGTTTGATATAATAATGTTAGTAAACAGACTCAATGGAGTGCACTTTAAGTGCACTACAATGCACCTGAAGGTTAGTTGAGAAGGGAAGGGCATATGGGACTAAATAAACAGGGATGCAAGATAAGAGAAGATTTTGCTGAGTCTTTTATATTTATGTGTATAAAAATGTTATCACATAACCGTGTCCCACTCCCTTCCCTCCACCCAAATCATCCTCTTCTCTGCTAATCACACCCCATCCCTACATATACCTTATTAGTAGCCCAGTATACATGCTTCCGGATTTTTCTATACTTACAAAATTTTACACAAATATATGTACATATATGAACATACATATTGGTTTTTAAAACATTGGTCGTTTTATAAAAATGACATGATTATTCATCTTGATTTTTCTAACTCAACAATATCTTATGAAAATACTTCCAAGTAATTGGTACAGCATTAGGATATTTGTTTCATAGTTGTACAGCAGTATATGGTGTGGCTACATACCTTAATTTATGCAACCAATCCCCTGTATAACTATGTATTTATGCTTTTACCACTCAAAACAGTGCTATAAATAAACACTGTATTCCCAGAAGCGTGACTGCTAGATCAAGGTGCATAATTATCTTCAAAAACATTTTTATAATAAACTTTGAACTTATACATAAGTAGACAGAATGTTAAACTGAACCCCCACATATCCATTACTCAGATCTAATAGCCATCAATCTTTGGCCAATCCATACCCTCTATTCATTCTACTCTTGAATCATTTTGAAGCACATTCCATTCACATTATTTTATCTAGAAATATTTCAGTATGTATCTCCAAAAAACGAGAACTCTTGTGTTTGGCCAGCTGTTGTCAGACTGTTTTTCAAACAGACCGTAATTTTTTAAGTATACCACCAGAAGTATAAGTCATGTATTAAACACATACTTAATTTTTTTAGTCTTGCCTACTTTTTAAAGTTTGATATGACTGTTACAGTGTTTTAATTATTTCCAACAGGTTCTTTTTTTCCATTTCCATATAGTTTATTCTCTTGAAATACCAAAGCCATTAGGATTTCCCACAGTACAGATTTTGCTTGGTTCAGTTCGGCATGTTCCTCTCACCTTGGTATTTCCTAAAAATGCCAGCTGGATCCTGAGGACTGAAGAATGGTAGTGTATTCTTCATCAGGAAGCATTCACTGCTTTTCTCTCTCTCCCTTTTTAAAATTTAATGTTAGCAACTGTTGATGCTGAACTCTTACTTATATTAACTAATGGGACTGCAAAATGGTCAATTTTTTTACCTGCATTAATCTTACTAAAAAACACCTCACCTATAATGAGGTTACCCAGTGATAGAATTCATGTAAGAAAAGTAAGATAATTTATTTTTCTCTCTTTTGTTGGTCTAATTTTTAAGATAAATTGATTCTCTGGTGATAGATTAATTAAAAAATTATCACCATGTACTCAAATATTTAAAACACATTTAATGGGTTTCAAATCTTCATAATTAATAGCCTCATTGAAGCTCAAACTATGCCATCTTTGGCTAGGGGGAAACTGATCTAAGTTGTCTCCTAAGGCCTTTTGACAAAATCTTTTATTAGTCTATCATAGCTTTATTGAAATCCGCAGTGACAAGATGTTCTAAGCTCATCTTATATACTTCCTATCCCAGATTTAGAATTTTTTCCTAAGAAACTGTTGGGAACTGCCCTGCCTGGTATCAGAAGCTGTAACCCCCGCCTAGGCTAAGGCTAAGGGAACACCCTTGGAACCGTAAGCCAACAAGGAGACAAAAGCTTATCTCCCTGGCAGGAAGGCTGCTTTTGCTGCTTCATTCATAACTGAACCCCAAAGCTTGGTTGGTTAGCCAAAGATGGGTAAGATTCCCAAGGGGGGAACGACCTAAGACAGGCACGATCACCTGGAAGGCCCTCCAAAGAAGGACTCTGGGGGCTACAGCAAAAGGGGGTGATGGACCCCCTTCTCCTCTGCTTTGACATAGCCTGAGTTCTCATTGTCTGGGAGAAAATCTCCTTATCTCTTGGTTGCCTTAGTTCCCTTGCTCCACCTAAGCCTGAAACAATGACAGGGTGGTGCAGCTCTGTGCTAAAAAGGGCGGATTCCCCGGGTGATCAGGCCTAAGAAAGAACATGTAAATTACTGTAAAACTTTCTTTGTTTAGAGTGCTCTCAGTTGAATGAGAAGGGTCCAAGGAGGAAGTTAGTTTGTTCCTCAAAGTTTTACAGCTCTTTGACCCTGACTCAAAATAGACCCGCAGAGTTCCTTGTTATCTATTGTGCCTTACTTCCCCCTAATGAGTACTGTACTTTACCTGAATTATTATGCAAAATGAGCCCAATAAAAGCAGGTTTGGATGGTAAATCAGGGCGCTCCCCACTAGAGGGGGTGGCCATTCCATCCCTACTTCTCCACAAAAACTAGTCTGTCTTTGTGCATGTTTTTTCTCGCGTGTTTTCGACAAGCCATCCACAGCGTTCCGTGATCACTGCTGGCCGGTGACCCATGCATCAAGAAGCCTTGGTTTTCTTTTAGTAAAAAATATATTAAGATTGTAACTGGGTACTAAGAATAATAATTGCTACATTTCTGGTCATTGCTTTTAGATCTTTCAATAGACAAAGCAAGGCAATTTTATTTGTACAGATTTTAAATTTTATTTGGAAATACTTTTAAACTCATAAAAATTAGAAAGATAAAAACTACTAAAACTATGTATTCTTTATCCAGGTCACCTATTGTTCACGGTTCATTTACTCTCTTGCTTTATAATGTGCTTTCTCTATATATACATGTGTATATATTTTTTCCTGGACTATGAGAGTAAATTACATCATCACGGCTTTTTACCCCTATATACATCACTATTCCCTAAGAGATAAGGATATTCTCTTGTTACCACAGTACAGCTGTCAACCTCAAAATTTACAATGATACAACACTAATTTACTGTCCATATCCCTTGTTATTAATAATCATTTTTTCCCCTCCAGTGCAGGAACCAGTCAAGGAGCAGGTATTGCCTTTCGTTTATTATCTCTTTAGATAGTCTGGAACATTTCTACTGCCTTTATTTGTTTTTCATGACATTGGAATATCTTAACCTTTTGTTGTTTTTAGAAAGGAAGAAAATGAGCATTCTTTGTGATTATCCATTCTCAGCCAGAATGTTACGAAAATGATATATTCTTTTCATGATATCATATCTAAAGGCACATGATGTGCACCTGTCTCTCCTTTGATGATGTTAATTTTGATGACAGTTCAGGTGCTTCTGAATTTCTCTACAATAGAACCTTTGGTTTTTATCCTTTCCTCTCTTATAATGTGAAAAGGCAAGGTACATATCCTGTTCTTGATCAAAAATTTCTCCCTAGACTTATTGGCTATTAGTGATAATCTTCATTTACCATGAAGGATGTAAATGATTAAGTAGGGGCAGGAATTGACTGACTAAGAAGGGGAAGTATAAGAAACTTTCTGGATCAAAAGAGATAATCTGTATCTTGATAAGGGTGGATTATATAGATCCATAAACTTCCCAAAACTCATAGAATGTTTTATTAAGGAAGTATTAATTCCCCAAATAGAGATATTACCTAAAAAGCGACACACAAAAATTGAATCTAGTTAATGAAATCCATGCTTAAGTACTTAGAGAGGTCAGCAACTTATTTGGAGATGCACAAAAAAAAATACGATGGATTAGTGGGTAGACAGACATAATAAATAAAATATCTGGCCAACATGGAGGCATAGGTAGACACACTGTACCTCCTCGCACAACCAAAAGGAGGACAACAAATTCAAAAACAAAAAACAACCAGAATTGCCAGAAAATTGAACTGTATGGAAGTCCAACAACCAAGGGGTTAAGAAGAAACATTCATCCAGACCAGTAGGAGGGGCCGAGACAGACAGCCAGGTGGAGAGGACATGTGGCAAGGCAGCTGCTGGCAGACCTGGTGAGGCAGCAGCTGGCAGAATGGGCAGTCCCACATTCACATGCAGATAAACCAGGAGGAACAACTGGGGAGTGAGATAGACCTCAAAACTGAGGGCTCTAGCGTGGGGAAATAAAGCCTCAAAACCTCTGACTGAAAACACCTGTGGGGGTTGAAGCGGCAGCAGGAGAAACTCCCAGCCTCACAGGAGAGTTCTTTGGAGTGACCCACAGGGTCCCACAATGTACACAAACATACCCACCCAGGAATCAGCACCAAAAGGGCCCAATCTGATCGTGGGTAGCAGGGGAAATGACTGAAAGCTGGCAGAGAGTGGAGCAAGTGGCACTGTTCTCTCTTGGAGCCCTCCCGCACATATAGCATCACAACAAATCACGTGTGTTGCCCAGCTTTGGTGAACACCTAAGGCTCCACCCCCTTACTACATAACAGGTGCTCCAAGACCAAAAAAACAACAAAAAAAGGCACAAATAAAAGAATAGATCAAAGCTCCAGAAAAAAATACAACTAAGCAATGAAGAGATAGCCAAACTATCAGACGTACAATTCAAATCACTGGTTTATCAAGATGCTCCAGGAACTCACTGGGTACTTCAACAGTATAAAAAAGACCCAGGCAGCAATGAAGGTTGCATTATGTGAAATAAAGAAAAATCTACAGGGAATCAACAGTGAAGGGAAGGAAACCCAGGGCTTAAATATAATGGTCTGGAACAGAAGGAAGAAAGAAACATTTGACCAGAACAGAATGCAGAAATAAGAATTCAAAAAAATGAGGAGAGGCTTAGGAATCTTCAGGAAACTTGATACATTCCAACATCTGAACCACAGGGGTGCCAGAAGGAGGAGAGGAAGACCAAGAAATTGAAAACTTATTTGAAAAAATAATGAAGGAGAATTTGCCCAATCTGGCAAAGGAAATAGACTTCCAGGAAGTCTGGGAAGCTCAGAGTCTCAAAGAATTTGACCCAAGGAGGAACACACCAAGGCACATCATCATTAAGTTACCCAAGATTAAAGATAAAGAGAGAATCCTAAAAGCAGCAAGAGAAAAGGAGACAGTTACCTACAACAAAGGAGTGCCCATAAGCCTATCAGCTGATTTCTGAAAAGAAACCTTGCAGGAAATAAGGGTCTGGAAAAAAGTACTCCAAGTCATGAAAGGCAAGGGCCTACATCCAAGATTACTCTATCCAGGAAACTTTTCATTTAGAATGGAAGGGCAGATAAAGTGCTTCCCAGGTAAGGTCAAGTTAAAGGAGTTCATTGTCACCAAGCCATTATTATATGAAATGTTAAAGGGACTTATCGAAGAAAAAGAAGATAAAAATATGAACAGTAAAATGACAACAAACTCACTGCTATTAACCAAACCTAAAAACAAAAACAGAACAAAACAAAAAAGCAAAAACAAAAAAACCCTAAGCAAACAAGTAGAACAGAAACAGAATCACAGAACTGGAGATCACAAGGAGGGTTCTTTAGTGGGGGAGTGGGATGGGAAGAGAGGGAAAAAAGGTACAGAGATTAAGTAGCATAAATGGTAGGTAGAAAATAGGGGGAGGTTAAAAATAGTATAGGAAATGTAGAAGCCAAAGAACTTACATGTATGACCCACGGACATGAACTAAAGGCGGGGGGGAATGAGGGTGGGAGGGGGTGTGCAGGGTGGAGGGGAATGAAGGGGGCAGAATGGGACAACTGTATTAAAAAAAAGAAATACAGTAAAAAGTTAACAACTATATAATGTATATATACAGGTACAGATTAGTCACTGTACAGTTCTTTGAACTTTGCAGTATGCTTGAATTCTCATAATATAACACTGGGATTTTTCACTCCTGTGCAAGAAAGGAAATCATCAACAAAATAAAAGTCAATCTACTGAGTGGGAGAAAATATCTACAAATTATATGTATATGCAAAGGAATTAATATCTAAAATATATAAATAATTCACACAACTCTAACAGCAAACAAATAATTCAACTGAAAAATGTGCAGAGGATTTCAATGGCTGAGAGGCAGAGAATTTCAGTAAGACATTTTTTCAAAGAGGACACAGAAATTTCCAAAAAGGTACATGAAAAGATGCTCTACATCATTAATTGGAAATGCAAATCAAAACCACAATCAGATATTATCTCACAACTGTTAGAATGGCTAGTATCAAAAGGACAAGAAATAACAAGTGTTGGCCAAGAATGTGGGGGGAAAAAAAGAAACTTTGTGCACTGGGTCAGAATGTGACCTGGTATAGCCACTATGGAAAACAGCATAAAGGTTCCTCAAAAAATTAAAAACAAAACTATCACATGATTCAGCAATTCTATTTCTGGGTATTTACCTGAAGAAAACAAAAACTAATTTAAAAAGATATAGCCCCCTCATGCTCAAGACAACCTAAGTATCCAATGATGAATGAATAGATAAAGATGTGGTGTATATACACAACAGAACACTATTTTGTTAAATCAAAAATAAAGTTCTGCCATTTGCAAGAGCATGGATAGTCCTAGAAGATATTATGCTCTGTCAAATAAATCATATAGAGAAAGACGAATACTGTATAATCAATCTAACTTATATGTGAAATCTAAAAACAAAAAACAAGCTCACAGTTAAAGAGAACAGGTTGTTTGCTAGAATTGAAGGCAGTGGAGGTGAGCAAAACGGGTGAGGGCATCCAAGGTACAAACTTAAATATAAAATAAGTAAGTTATGGGAAAGGAATCTACAGCATGGTGACTACATTGCATATTTAAAGGATACTAAGAGAACAGCTCTTAGAAGTCCTTATTGTAAGAAAAAAATTTAACTATACATAATGATGGATGTTAACTAAACTTATTATGGTGATCATTTCACAGCATATACAAATATGGAATCATTATGCTATATACCTGAAACTAATATAACCTTATATGCCAACTGGACCTCAATTAAGAAAAAAAGTATAGGTGTTCTATACTATAGACCTTTTTTGCCTCAGAACTATAGATGTTGTTCTACTGCCTTCTGGCAATGACTGAGGTTAATTTAGTTATAGTTAAATTTTTATTCCCTTATGTATAACAATATATTATTACTTAACTGTTTCTAGGAATTCTTTAAGATTTTTTGGAGATATGGTCCATTATAAGACTTACTAAATTATTTTCATTGATTTTTATCTTAAACATGGTGAATCCTAAACTATACATAAAATATTTTCCTCAATACAAGGAAGTTTTTCTGTTATATTTCAAACTGTATATGGCCTCTTTCTTGTTTTTTCTTTAATTCTGACTACGCCAAAAGTTTTCTGAAATATTCTTTTGGTCCCTCCCTTTTAAAAATTCTGTTTGTAAAATTGTGCTGCTACCTTGCAACAATTATCAGAGTTCAACCACCTGAATGACAAAAGTAAAAATGTAAAGATGATTCATTAATGCCAGGAAAAGACAGGAAGGGTTTGGTTAATAGCTGTCTAATTTATAACAGAATGAAAATAGAAGAGCAGTGGTGGTAGCTATTAATGGGGACAGGTTCTGCAGTGGGCTTCAATGTAACACCAGCAATTTATACGGAAGAAAATCATGAAAATAGGGCAATGGCACCATGACTCCATATACACAGAGGATGTGGTTACTAAATTCACCATTCTTATTAGATAGCTAGCATTATTCTAAGGTACTCAAACATTTTGTGTATTATGAAGTAGAATTAGAATGTTCTACTGAACATCATGTCAAACAGCTGAATATAAATGATCTGAAACGAACCTGTGTAACTCTCATCATCATCAGATAAAGGCACCTCTCTTTTTAGCAGTAATTCCAACTCCTCTGTTTCTGCTACATCCACTGGACGCTCTCCATGTTTATTAGCTTGAAATGGATTCCCACCATGACGAAGTAATAGTTTCACTATCTGCAACATTAAACAATAGGAAGATTTAGTCCCTTAGAGATTGCATCATTTCAACCATTCTCTTGGTAACAAACATCCTTCTGCCTCACCTATATTCTGCCACCATTCCTTCGAGTGTCTCCTTTAAATCATGATTATTGTCTTCAAGTTCCATTTTCATTGTTCTCGCCGACCTGATGATCTTACCTACTACAAATAAATTTCCTCCTTGAAATTTAAGCTGGGCTATTTTAGCCCTAAACCTCATCAGTTTCTTCCCTTTTCATCACACATTCTAACAAATTATTTAATGAGAACCTATTAACAAGTAGTGCTCCAAGTTCTGTGAATAAATCAATAAACAAGAATAACATGTTTCCTGGCCTCTTAAAATGTATACAGTTGACCCTTGAACAATGTAGGAATTACGGGTGCCAACTCCTTCTGCAGTTGATAATCCATGTATAAATTCAGAGTCCCCCGAAACTTGAATACTAATTGCCTACTGTTGACCTTACAGATAATGGACAATTAACACACATTTGCATATTATATACTGTATTCTTACAATAAAGAAAGCTAGAAAAAACTTTATTCAGAAAATCATAAGGATCAGTCAAGATGGCAGCGTAGGTAAATGCAGTACTTTCATCCTCCCACAACCACATCAAAATTACAACTACATTACAGACCAACCATCATTCAGAGCTACCTAAAATCTAGCTGAATGGAAGTCCTACAACTTAGGATTTAAAGAAGCCACACTGAGACTTGCAGAAGAGGAGACGCAGGATATGCTGGTCCCACACCCACAGGTGGCAGATAAAAACCAGGAGAAATATCTGGGCTGTAGAGGTCTCCCAAAAAGTGAGGGGTCCGAGTCCCACAACAGGCTCCCCAGCCTAGGGTTCCAGTACTAGAAACAGAAGTCTCCACAACTGCTGGCTATAAAAACCAGCAAGGATTGTGGCTGAGACTGAGGGCTACAGGAGCCCAGGCACTTTTCTTAAAGGGCCCACACAGGGACTTATTTTTACTTGGACTCAATCTGAGGTCCTGTACTGGGGTAGCACCTCAATAGGCACCAGGAACATATGGAGAAGAACAAAACTGTCTGGCATCAGGCTGAAAACTAGAGAGGCAGCATTCTCCCTGACTGGAGTGCTGGCAGAGCCACTGCTCCTTTTTAAAAATTTAAAAAATGTTGTTAAAGTTTATTTTATTGATTATGCTATTTTTCCCAATTTTTCCCACTTTATCCACCCTCCGCCCCATACCCCCCAACCCTCCAGAATACCCCCTGCTTAGTTCATGTACATGGATTGTGCATATAAGTTCTTTGACTTCCCTATTTCCCATACCATTTTTGATTTTCCCCTGTTTACTTTGTGCCTCCCAATTATTCTTCACCCCTGTACATTTCCCCCCCTATTCCCCCCTTTACCCTCCCCACTGAAATCCCTCCATATGTTGTCCATTCATGATTCTGTTCCAGTTCTAGTTGTTTGCTTAGTTTTTGTTTTCATTGCTTTTCTTTTCTTTTAGGTTTATTTGTTGATAGTTGTGAGTTTGTTGTCATTTTACTGTTCATATTTTTTTTATCATTTTTCTTAGATAAGTCCCTTTAACATTTTATATAATAATGGCTTGGTGATGACTAATTCCTTTACCTTGACCTTATCTGGGAAGCACTTTACTTGCCTTTTCATTCTACATGATAGCTTTGATGGATAGACTAATCTTGGATGTAGGTCCTTGCCTTTCATGACTTGGAATACTTCTTTCCAGCCCCTCCTTGCCTGCAAGGTTTCTTCTGAGAAACAGTCTAATGGGCACTCCTTTGTAGGTAACTGTCTCCTTTTCTCTTGCTGCTTTTAAGATTCTATCTTTATCTCTAATCTTGGGTAACTTAATGATGATATGCCTTGGTGTGTTCCTCTTTGGATCCAACTTCTTTTGGGCTCTGAGCTTCCCAGACTTCCTGGAAGTCTATTTCTTTTGCCAGATTGGGGACATTCTCCTTCATTATTTGTTCAAATAAGTTTTCAATTCCTTGCTGTTGTTCTTCTCTTTCTGGCACACCTATAATTCGGATATTAGAACGTTTCAGGTTGTCCCAGAGGTTCCTAAGTCTTTCTTCACTTTTTAGAATTCTTGTTTCTTTGTTCTGATCCAGTTGGATATTTATTTCTTCCTTTTGTTCCAAATCATTGCTTGAATCCTGGTTTCCTTCCTGTCACTGCTGGTTCCCTGAATATTTTGCTTTGTTTCATTTTGGGTATCTTTCATTTGATTTTTCATTTTTTTGGCCAAGCTCAATCAGTTCTGTGAGCATTTTGATTACCAGGGCTTTAAATTCTCCATCAGATAGGCTGGTTATCTCCTCATCACTTAGTTCTCTTTCTGAAGTTTTGCTCTGTTCTTTCATTTGGGCCCTATTTCTTTGTCCTGGCGCACCTGTTAATTTGTAAGGATGAGGCCTTAGGTATCACAAGGGCAGGGCAACCCTCCTTGCTGTGCTGTGGTGCTGCCTGTGGGGGAGGGGCCAGAGAGGGAACAGTGCAGCTCACCTCCTTGGCTGTAGCCCACTTTTCACTGAACTCTCCTGTGAGACTGGCAGTTTCTCTCACTGAGGCAACTGCCGTAGTCCACAGTGAGCTCCAAGTCTCAATTTCCCAATCGGCAAGTCCCACCCATCAGTCTGTGACCTTCCCGCAGCCAGCCTTGTCTGCACAGTTCATTGCCTCGCTGTGGCTTTTCTCATCTGGCCTCGCCCATTCTATGGGTTCTTACCAGTCTAGCTGTTCTGGTTGACTTTTTCTTTAATTTCTTGGTTGTTGGAGTCCCATGTAGTTTGATTTTCTGGCGTTCTGGTTGTTTATTGATTTTAGATTGGTTGTTATCCTCCTTTTGGTTGTACAAGGAAGTGAAGGGTTTCTATCTACGCCTACGTCTTGGCTGGAACTCTCCCCATTGCTCCTTTTCTGAGGCTCCCCCACAAGAGCTGGCAGGTGGGTGCCATATCTGAATCTCAATCAACCTGGACCACACTCTTCACCTTGCCCTAATGATACCCTGAGACCTCGCCCCACCATACTTGTGGCCCAGCCAAGCTGTTTCAAGTGGCTTTTTCATACCAATGGCCTGTCCTGGCTCATGCTTCAGACTTTCTTAAAATCTCTCAAACAAGCAGCATCTGCCTTTGGGGAACTCCATACTTCTTCCTAAGTGACCTCAGGCTTAGCACTAGGAGCAACTAGCATCCGTTTGCAGCTTAACCTCTCCTGAGCAATTCCAAGCCCAAGACAAGTACCAGCCATTGGATCCTTTGTACCTCATGCTGAACCTCCAGGGAGGCCCCAGGGGAAGTATAACAAGTGGAAAGCTTTAAACCATGTAGAAGTACCATCCAACCACCTTCACAAGGGATATATTCAAGGGCAAACTCAGGCCTTAGCCAGTGTGGCTCAAGTTGGCTGGGTGCTGTCCTGAGAATGGAAAGGTTGAAGGTTCAATTCCTGGTCAGGTGGCTGACCTTGGATGTGCTAACATCAATCAAGGCTCAACCACAAAAGGATGGCATACACAGCCCACATGGTGGTGAGGGGTCATTATCTGAAGTGACATTTCAGGTAAATGGGGAGGCTGTGCCACTGGACCCTACAGGACATCTACTACATTAGCCTACTCTACCAAGCTTGTGAGATGAGCAGCTCTAGCTACTATGTTAAATGAGAAGACAAAGACACATGTCCGAAATGACCTCTGGGATAACTTCAAACGTATCCACATTCACATCATAGGGGTACCAGAAGGGGAAAAGAGTGTGTAAGAAATTGAAAACCTATTTGAAACAATATCGATGAAAAACTTCCCTACCTGGTGAAAGGAACAGATACACAAGTATAGGAAGCACAAAGAGTCCCAAACAAGACGAACCCAAAAAAGCCCACACCAAGACACATCATAATTAAAATGCCAAAGATTAAAGACAAATAATCTTAAAAGGAGAAAGAGAAAAGCAGTTAGTTACCTACAAGGCAGCTCCCAGAAGAGTGTCAGCTGATTTCTCAACAGAAACTTTGTGGGCCAGCAGGGATTGACAAAAAAATATTTAAAGTGATGAACAGCAAGAACCTGCAACCAAATTACTCTACACAGCAAAGATATGGTTTAGAATTGAAGGACATATAGAGTGCTTCCTAGACAAGAAAAAGCTAAAGGAGTTCATCACTACAAAATCAGTATTACATAAAGTGTTAAAGGGTCTTCCTTATGAAGAAAAATAAAATGCCAATAAATATATATTTATCAACAATTGAATCTAAAAAAACAAAATAAATGAACAAGGGTAACAGAAATAGACTCAAAGATAAAGAACACTTTGTCAGTTGCTAGACACGAGGGGGATTGGTGGGATGGATGGAAAAGGTGAAGGGACTAAGAAAAACAAATTAGTAGTTACAGAATAGTCATGGGGATGTAAAGTACAGCACAGGGAATATAGTCTGTAATATTCTAATAACTATACAGTATGATTTCAGATGGGTACAAAATTTATCAGGATGATCACAATAAGTTATATAATATCTAATCACTGGGGTATACACCTGAAACTAAGAATAAATGCATTTACTATATTATTTTTTAAAAAAATCTCTGTGTAGGCTAAGTGGACATGGGTAGTTTAAACCCATGTTTTAAGGTTTAACTCTATTTTCTAGAGGGAGTGTCAAAAGAAGTATTTCCCTTCTACTTAAGGCTAATAGTACTATCAATGCTCTTTTCTTTTCCCCATCTCTCAGGGATTTAAACTATCATAAACTGACATGGATTTACTTACGACTAATGAAACAAACTTCAAGGCCCCTCACTTTCATAGTCTCTTCACAAGGCCTTATATGTAATGTTGTATTCATTACTACAAAATTGTTCTTAAAGGTATCCTCTCCTCTCCCACCAAATTATGTAAGCTCTGGACTCCATAAAGCCAGGATCTGCCTGGTTAGTCATTTCATTTCATTTATGTGTTACTCCTTATCCTCTTCCTTTCTATATTTTCAGCCTCTTTTTGGTTGGTTCTGTTCTAGAAGCCAGTATTTCCAGTTTATGTTTATTTCATATAAAAAAATAACTGCAAGAGCCCTGACTGGTGTGGCTCAGCAGACTGAGCGTTGGTCTGCGAAACAAAGGGTCACCAGTTCAATTCCCAGTCAGGGCACATGCCTGGGTTGCAGGCCAGGTGCCCAGTAGGGGGCACACAAGAAGGAACCACACACTGATGTTTCCCTCTCTTTTTCCTTCCCTTACCCTCTCTAAAAATAAATATTTTTTAAAAATAATGGCAAGAAATGAAACATGGATAGAACAAAAAACCGTTTAAACCTGTATTCCTCTCCTCTATTTCCTTTACAGTCAAGCTCTTTGATAATCTCACTCACTGTTTGAATGTGGTAACAATTATCCATTCATTAACTTTCCTCCTCTTGCTCTTTCTGAACCCTCTTTCTGAGCGCCAAGCCCAAATATCCCACTGTTCATCGGAAACATTCAACTGAACATAACTGTATTTCAATACAATATCTGAAGCAAATATATATATTTGCTGGTCTGAGAGTTCATTCAACTTGCACCCTTTTCTCTCATCTATTTCCATTCTCAGTGACAAGCACCTGTAACCGAAGCCAGAAAGCTGGCAGTCATCACTGCTTATTATTTTACACTCATAGGTGATCAAGTGTTACTATTTATGCTTCCTTACCATCTCTTCTTGTATTGAACTTCTATTTCCATTGACATTAGTGTGTTCTATCATATGTAAATTCATACTATGATAATATTAACAAAATTATCACCTTACTCTACACCATAAACTTCATGTTGGATCAAGTCTTTGTCTTTACATTCCCAACACATACCTGTGGTACTTAGAAAATAGAGGCATACCTTGTTTTATTACACATTGCTTTATTGTGTTTTGCCAATACTGTGTTTTTTTTAAGAAACTGAAGGACTGTGACAATCCTGACTTGAGTAGATCTACCAGAGCTATTTTTCCAACATTTTCTCACATTGTGTCTCTGTGTCACATTTTGGTAATTCTCACAATATTTCAAATTTTTTCATCATTATTATATTTATTATAGTGTTCTGTGACCAGTGATTTTTGATGTTCTTACTAACTGTTTTGGGTAGCTACAAACCATGTCCAGTAAATGGTGGTCTTAATTGATAAATGTTGTATGTATTCTAACTGCTCCACTAACCAGTTATTTCCTGTTTCTCTCCCTTTCCTCAGACCTCCCTATTCCCTGAGACACAACAATATTGAGATTAGGCTAACTGATATTCCTACAATGACCTCTAAGTGTTCAAATGAAAGTTGCACATATTTCACTTTAAATCAAAAGCCAGGAATTAAGTTAGTGAGGAAGGCATGTTGAAAGCCCAGAAAGCTAGACCTCTTGGGTCAAACAGTTAGCCACGTTGTGAATGCAAAGAAAAGGTTCTTGAAGGAAATTAAAAGTGCTATTCCAGTGAACACATAAATGGTAAGTGAAACATCCTTATTACTGGCATGGAGAAGGTTTCAGTGATCCCAACAGGCAATTAAACCAGCCACTACATATCCTTAAGCCAAAGCCTAATCCAGAGAAGGGCCCTAACTCTACTCAATTCTACGAAGGCTGAGAGGTAAGGAAGTTGCAAAATGTACTTGTGTCCATATCCTTAATTAACATACTGTGGACAAAAAATGGAGGGTTCTATAGAAGGTAACCTCAGAGAGTGATCTGATCATAATTTCCTAACTGGGCAGACCATGGTGGGTAGTCATACCCTGGGCATATAATTTTACTAAAAGGCTTATCTCTGACTTAAGCAAGCATAGGTCCACTGTTTCTGTGCAACTAGGTTAACAAACCTTTGAAATAACCTCCTTTTGGGCCCCTCTTTCTAAAGAAAGTGCATAATCTTACCTATCCTGTAATCCAATCTTGCTTTCTCTCACCTTCATGCAATCTTCCTTCCTTCCTTAACCTCAAATACATAAAACACACACACACACACACCAAAAAACCTGTAAACTTAGATTTTTCTCAGTCTGTTGAGATCTTGCTCCCAGGTATCCTACTTGACTCAAATAATCTCTTTAAAAAATTCTTCACTGTTTGGACATTTTTTTTTTTTATGGCAGTGACAGCTTGCTGCTGCCTTATTTTTCAGATTTTAGGCATTGTCTTGGAATGGAAGATGTGAATTCCAATCTCTTTCACTAATTCCCATCCTCTCCTCTCCCATACACATACACTTTCCTTCCTTCTCTCTTTCTAATATATTATATTGGAAGTTATATTAACTTTTTGTTTATGACTAATGTAAATGTTGAGCCAAGTAATATACTATGACTAAATTTCCATTCTTACACAACTTTATTTTCCCCCCCAGAGTTAAATATCTTAATTTTTCATCTTAGTTTTCTCCACAGTCATATTTAATTCATCCCACATTCTGCTACAAGTATAGACCTCTTCAGTTCAATATATGTACTATTACTTTGTATTAGAGACTCCTTTCTCCAAGCCTTCTAACTTGCTGTAAAATGGACTGGTTGCTCTCTAGATTTGTCCCCCATTTGTCACATCAGCATCTTCCTTTATGCTATCATCCCAGGAATAACCTTCCCTCAATTTTGTATTGGATTCTTTATATCCTATGTTCTTTCTTGGTTTATTACTCCATTTTGGTGAAATCATCAACTCCAGGAGATTCCTGAGAGAGTACATATTTTGAGATGTTTTCGTGTCACAAAATATCTTTATTCTATTCTCACTTGATTAGTACTTAGTCTGGATACCGAATAATTTTTCCTGCAATTTTAAAGGTATCAGTCCATTATCTTCTAGCTTATAGTGTTACTGGAAGTCTGATGCCATTATATTTGTTATCTTCATGTGCAATTTGCTTTTTTTTCTCTGTAAGCTTGAGGCAAATATCTGTCCCTATTTTCCTACAGTTCCAACATAATGTATCTTGGTCTTTTTTTTTTTTTTACATCCATTCTGCTGAGGACCCTTGTCCTTCAGTTCTGGAAAAGTTTCTGGTTTATTTGATAATGAATGCCCTCTCTATGTTTTCACCGTTCTATCTTCTAAGAAAAAAAGGATCTCCTTAATTAGCCTTCTTTTTCCTCATTTTCCCTCTTCCACCTTTGTCTTTTTTCCCCCCTAGTTTCTGGGAGAGTTCCTCAACTTTACATTTAATTCTCAATACTCCATTTTTAACTTCTGCTATCATATATTAATTTCTAAAAGCTATATAATAAAATCACTGTTCTTGTTTAACTCTGCAGAGGTCATGGTGAAAAACATTACAGTGTAGTTCACTTGTGTTTGAGAGATACATTCATTATTAGTATGTGCTGAAATGTGAAAAAGAATTAAAAATAAAAACACTGCAGATTTGCATTTATTATATTTACATAATAAAATACAGGATTTTTTCTTTTCATTTACAATCTAGAAATTACTAAAGAAAAATAAAAACAATAAAAAATTTTCTTTTCAAATAACAAACATGGATATTGCTAAAAATACAATAAAAAAATGTCTTTAACATTAAATTAATCAGAATCTTCAATAGCTGACTTTGCAAAACATTTTGTAACAGTGATCACAAACAATATTGCTGTGCTCGAGGCATACTTTTCACAACACTTGCAAAAATATTTTGAGAAGCAACTTGTTTTGGATGCATAGCACCTAACGCATCTTTTTCCTGCTCGCTGAGAGAGACATTTTCAACAGCAAATGAAATGAACGCCCTCCCCCCCCCGCCGCCCCAGACTTCGAAGTTAACAACAACAAAAAATCAAAAACAATATACCAACACTGACTTCAGAGTTTGCAGTATCTCTCGGATACAATTTATTAACAAATACCACACACCATTACGAAACACATGTTATAACCTGACTGCTTAAATGTTATGGCTTAAGATTAGTCATGTACAAATGTGGAGCAGTCATAACCTTGAACCTATGCACCCGATATACCTAACAGTATTTTTAAAAAGATGGTTCTTGTTTCATGGCTACAATAAACTCTCTTATTTCTTTGGGGAAGTTAATGGGTTGTTGTTGTTTTTTTGTAAGTTCCACTTGGTATTATGTCCTGCAAATTCCTACTATTCTATTTGCTTGTTTTGGTCTTTTCCTTCCACATTAGAGACTTTTCTCAAATGTCAGATGATCACTGGCTGTTCACATTTAAAAGTAAGGCAATAAGAGATATACTGGAAGGTTTGCAGGCATGGGCAGAATTTGTAGAGATGGATTTCATGCCAGTGCAATATGACTGGGTCATTTCATCAGACTTCCACCCACCCTCTTTTGTCTAGTTCAATTTCCCGTGGAGAAATCTTTTAACTCATGCCAACAATAAGCTTTACTGCCAGCACTGTGGTTGCTAGCTACAAGAAGGCTGGATCTTATCTAATTAATATACACTTAATCCTCACTCTCAACTGCTGTGGTATATCAACCCAGAATATATGAGTTATATTTGCCAGTAAATAAACCTCCAATCATATGCCAGGGTGGGAGAGGTGCAATTATCTGGCTGCGTAGGAATAAGAAGGGGATATGAGGGTCAAAAAGACTCTGATCCTTTTGTTTTCAGTCTCATGTATGTGTGTATGTGTGTGTGTACATAAATTTAATCTTTATTGCATTTTTCCCATTTCTCTTTATACTCTCCCCCTGCAATCACCACACTGTTGTCCATGAATCCCTTTTCCTTTTTGCTCAATCCCTCCATCCCCTAACCTCCCCTCCCCAAAACAGGAACTTGCAGAAGTACTCAGGGCCATCAATTCCATTTAGTTTTCTGTGATTCTGTGTTGGAATGGCTTTAGTTTCAATTTTCTTGGGTTTTCTAAATCAGGAGTTGGCAAATTTGGTTTACAAGCCAAATCTCGCTTGCCAACTAAAAATAGTTTTTATATTCTTTTAAAATACTTTAAGAAGAGCTGATGAAAGAGAACTACAGAAAAGAGAAAGAGAGGAGGAGGTGGTATGTGGCCTGCAAAGCTTAAAATATTTAGTATCCAGTCCTTAACAGAAAAGGTGTGCTAAACCCTATTCTAGGTCAGTAACCACTCACTCCTCTAATTTCCATCTTCCAAAATATTGATTTTCTTGTTTCTTCTGCTCTTAGTCCTTGTGGGTCTATGTCCCTTTAAAATCTTGCTATTTTAGGGGCTAGGGTAAAAAAATTAGTTATTATAAATAATACTAACTTAGTTATTATAAATAATACTGTAGTGGACATCTATGTTAAAAATTTTCCATTTTTAGGCTTATTTCCTTAAGCTAAAGATCTTGAATGAGAAAGCACAATAAAGGATCTTTAAAAACTGCTGAAAGCTTCCTCTACCTATCAGGAAATAATAAAAAAATAATTATTAATATTACTATGATCATTCAGGAACAGTTGGTTCATTCAAATAAGGTTATTTATTCTAAATTCTAGAAAGAATTTAAAGTAACTTAAAGTTGCTCAAAACAGAGCATGCAACAAACTCAGAAGTCGATAATAAAAATGATGAGACAAGAAGAAAATAAAGACAGGTATCTAAAATACAACTAGGAATGAAACTATTATAAAAATGTTTCTCATGAACTACTATGCACTTGAAAAAGATGGGCCAAAGATAAGGTTCTTAGTAAACTATGTTAATCCTTTCTTACTCTAAATAGTTTATAACAGGCTACAGAACTGCTCTTTCTGCTTCTCCTATCTTAGAAATGTTTTATGGATGGCTGAAGTTGTATGAGTATTCTGAGTGAAAGAAGTCCAATTCTTTGGTAGAGACTCATAATTTATTATACAGATAAATACAAATGAGGGTTTTGGTGGTTCTCATTTTTTCTCCTCCTGAGGCACAAGTAAAAGAAAAAGAAAAAAAAAAAGTAGCCTCAATAGCTCTGAGTCAGACTCCTACTCTCCTAGGCTGGTTGGTAGAGGAAAACCAAAGGTTTCTTGAAAATAGCATGTCAGTCTCCCTCTAGAAAGACACTGGAAATAGTGTTTGAATCCCTGCAAGAATATGACCGTAAAGATAAACTTTTGGAAATATTTTGCAACTATGTGCATATTTAAAAACTTGTATTCATAGAAACACATCTCCTTACTCACAAGGCAGGATTCTTTAACATTACATTAAGAAATCAGGAAATCTTTATATATCACACTTAAAACTAGTCACCCTTGCTGGTGTAGTTCAGTGGATTGAGCGGGGGACTGTGAACCAAAGGATCGCCTGTTCGATTCCCAGTCAGGGCACATGCCTGGGCTGCAGGCCAGGTGCCCAGTAGGGGCACATATGAGGCAACCACACACTAACATTTCTCTTTTCTCCCTCCCTTTCCCCCTCTCTAAAAATACATAAATAAAATCTAAAAAAAAAAAAAGAAAGAAAAAAAAGAAAACTAGTCATCTTTGACAAACTATCAATAATGATGATGGGGAGGAATACACTGTATATAAAATAACACAGCCAAAAAATATATCAGTTTCAGGTAAGTTCAGTGGAAAAGGAAATGTGCCCTATATATTGTCAGGTCTTGTGGATTAAGACTTTGACATTCTATCCTTAGTCAGTTATCTATCTATTCAGCCATCCATCTATTCAGCCAGCCATGCATAGGTTCAGCCTTGTACCTATGCATGCATTCACGTAGAATCGATTAAGTGCTTCTTATTTGACGAGCAGTTCCAGGGGTCATTAACACAGAATAATACAAAGAGCTTATATGCCTGGTACTCACAGAACAGTGCAAGAAACAGACAAGTACATCAATAAAAAATAATGTAGTAAGTGCAATAATTTAGATATGTATGAACTGCCAAGGGAGCAGAAAAGACTGGTCCAATGGTAAGCAAGGACAAGTTTAGGAAACGTAACATTTATAGGCTATTTTTCTTCAAAATGGAAACTCTGAGAACCATGAAAAATAATTTTTGGAAAAATGTAAATGATGAAAACATTTTCAGTTTCCAAAATATTTAGGTATACTTGAAAGAGAGCAATATAAATGTAGCCTTTTAATCTTTTACCTGACACTTTCATTAAAAATTTAGATTTCAAGGTGTTAACATGCACAGCATGTTCTTTTTCTTCAAAATATACCCTTTAGATAGGTGTTATTTATTATATAAATTAAAGATGAGATAATGGTTCAAAGGAGAAAAGTATTTTGTTCAACATCACATAGTTAGTAAAATGGCCAGGCCAGAATCAAATTCCTATCTATCTTCACTACAGATTCCATTCCCCCCCCAAAAGGCAGAGAATGCTGCTAAAGAGAGAAGAAAAGGGGGATTTTTCAGTCATCTTGTCCAGACATACTACAGAGAAGCCCACCAGTCAAAAAGCTGCATAAAACACAGATCTTGTCAATCAGTATTTTTTAAGAACCTCATTCAAATATGAGCAAACAGAAGTTAGCGGATCTCTAATTTGAAAAATAAAACAAACCACAGCAGTAATATACAGGATCTTGGAGAAATCCATGACCATGCCAGAAAGTAGAACGATTTAATTAATATCCTCAGAGTTAAGATGGGCACCAGGAAATTGGAAATCTCATGGACAGACTGAGAATTCCACATGGGATTAATGGTAGAGATATCCCAGGACAGTTCTCTAGAGCCTACAGATCTAGAGAGCAACTAGGCCCGATTAGAGCAGGATACGAGATATCTTGTACACAAGGATACGAGAAATCACAAAGATATTTCTCAAAAACAGTGAACTAATCAATAATGATATTAAACACAGTGATCGGTTTATGATTTAGAGGCATTTTAGAGTTACATCATAGAGTAAGGAAGAACAAAAAGAGATGCATAGAAATTAAATAAAAAATAAGAGTGAGGCAGTATATTAACCCAGGTAATAAAGATCAAAAAAGGAAATACACTTATGGTATACTCTGTGAAACTCCAAGCAGCAATATTTAATAAAACCATTGCAGGAGATCAATAAATAATGACTAAAAACTAAAAAGCAACATAGCTTGCATCTTGTTAGAAATAAAGAAGTAACTACTAGAAGAAACACCTACATATCAGCTGATTTTGGTTAAAGGTATTGAGAAATGGGGAGGCATGGAATAGAGTCTTGCAGTTGCCCTTATAAACCGAGTAGTACTTTTTGACTTTCTAAACTATATGCAATTATTTTTTTACTAAAAGTAAAAATTAAGAGAAAATCTACTTACTATTTGAAAAAACAAAATCTCGATTTAGAACTATTGCTAATAGTGTTCCAGGTAGATCTGCTCTGGCTGTAAGCAGATTACAGCAATGAAATTAAACATTAAACACACTTAAAACATGTGCTTCATTACAACTAAGAATGGTTTAGCTTTGCTATTAACCTGCCAGAGATTTAAAATGCAAATAGAATTTAAAACTCAGGTGGTTCAGAATATTACAGATACCATTAACTTATAAGCATGTTTGATTATAATGTTTTTATTAATATAAACATAAACCATCTGAATATGTTAAATAATGTCAGCTAAAATGCAGGAATAAATGTTATATATACAGGGATCATTAAATATTAACAAGCCTAAGAAAAGATAGGCAGCATGACACTGTAAAATTTTAACTGTTAACTAAAATCCACTTTAATACTACATCTAGTTCTCTGACAGCATGGCCTGGAAATAAAAATTGTGCCAGATTGAATTAACTATCAAACTAAATAAATTTTAGGTAAAGATAATGCTAAATATGACTATGACAGGAATTAGCAGTTCAGAGGCAGATAAAACAAAAAATAAAATACAGGTGAGCTGATCAGGCAGAGTGAAATATGATAGGAGACAGCATGACTATGAAGTAAACTAAATTACTCTGGGCTGAGTCTGTATTTTGAAAATGCATATTACTGCTTTTTCTATTGTACTTACATCTCTATGTCCACTACTAGCAGAATCATGGAGTGGAGTATCATCATCTAATCCTTGTGTGTTAACATCTGCTCCAGCGGCTATAAGTATCTTAGCGACATCGTAATATCCAACATTGCAAGCTTCATGCAGCGGTGTCCAACCTAAAGTTAGAATACTAATTTAACCATAAGGTTCTCTTGCACTAAATCAATATATATAAATGCTTTTATATTCTAAACCATGTGTGACATATAATTCTAAATGCATATAGCACAGAAGGAAAAAGAAATAACAGACAATACATACATACCTAGGAACACCACTAATCTTACAGAAGGTTTATTCATGGTAATATTTTATTTCCACTCAGGCTAAATTGTTTGACAAAAATATTAAACATTTAAGCTTATAAATATAAACTTGCTATAATTTATAATCATGTCAACTATGGGAAAAGAATAGAAAAAGGAGGCAAAATATTACTAAGCTTGTAAGGGCCTTTCATTCAGTAAACAAAACCTCCTTTGTTTTAAGGGCTGTTATCTGTTAAGTCTATACAATCTTTTCCCACCTTAATATTTATTATTTTAACTAAAAATTAGAAAATAAAAAATACACAGGAGAATATAAGCATTACCCAAAACCGAACACCTAAATATAATTTAAATAATTTTGCATAAATCCTACTAGATTATCTCCCTCTCATTTTTATAATTTTAAAACAAAACTGGGAATGTTGTTTAATCTGCTTCTTTTACTTACTACAATGAAAATAATCTCCATGTCATTACAGTTTTCTACAACATAGTATTGCAGTGACTATCTTTTTTCTTTAAGTTTATTTTATTATATTTTTCCCAATTTCCCCACTTTATTCACCCTCCATCCTGCACCCCCCAACCCTCCAGCATTCCCCCTGCTTTAGTTCATGTCCATATAGTTCTTTGAGTTCTGTTTCCCATACCATTTTTGATTTCTCCCTGTTTATTTTATGCCAACCAATTATGCTTCTTCTTCCCTGTACATTTCCTCCCCTATTCCCCCTTTCTCCTCCCCACTGAAATCCCTCCATATGTTGTCCATTCATGATTCTGTTCCAGTTCTAGATGTTTGCTTAGTTTTTGTTTTCATTGCTTTTCTTTTCTTTTAGGTTTATTTGTTGATAGTTGTGAGTTTGTTGTCATTTTACTGTTCATATTTTTTTTTATCATTTTTTCTTAGATAAGTCCCTTTAACATTTTATATAATAATGGCTTGGTGATGACTAATTCCTTTACCTTGACCTTATCTGGGAAGCACTTTACTTGCCTTTTCATTCTACATGATAGCTTTGATGGATAGACTAATCTTGGATGTAGGTCCTTGCCTTTCATGACTTGGAATACTTCTTTCCAGCCCCTCCTTGCCTGCAAGGTTTCTTCTGAGAAACAGTCTAATGGGCACTCCTTTGTAGGTAACTGTCTCCTTTTCTCTTGCTGCTTTTAAGATTCTATCTTTATCTCTAATCTTGGGTAACTTAATGATGATATGCCTTGGTGTGTTCCTCTTTGGATCCAACTTCTTTTGGGCTCTGAGCTTCCCAGACTTCCTGGAAGTCTATTTCTTTTGCCAGATTGGGGACATTCTCCTTCATTATTTGTTCAAATAAGTTTTCAATTCCTTGCTGTTGTTCTTCTCTTTCTGGCACACCTATAATTCGGATATTAGAACGTTTCAGGTTGTCCCAGAGGTTCCTAAGTCTTTCTTCACTTTTTTAGAATTCTTGTTTCTTTGTTCTGATCCAGTTGGATATTTATTTCTTCCTTTTGTTCCAAATCATTGCTTGAATCCTGGTTTCCTTCCTGTCACTGCTGGTTCCCTGAATATTTTGCTTTGTTTCATTTTTGGGTATCTTTCATTTGATTTTTTCATTTTTTTTGGCCAAGCTCAATCAGTTCTGTGAGCATTTTGATTACCAGGGCTTTAAATTCTCCATCAGATAGGCTGGTTATCTCCTCATCACTTAGTTCTCTTTCTGAAGTTTTGCTCTGTTCTTTCATTTGGGCCCTATTTCTTTGTCCTGGCGCACCTGTTAATTTGTAAGGATGAGGCCTTAGGTATCACAAGGGCAGGGCAACCCTCCTTGCTGTGCTGTGGTGCTGCCTGTGGGGGAGGGGCCAGAGAGGGAACAGTGCAGCTCACCTCCTTGGCTGTAGCCCACTTTCCAATGTGAGACAGGGAGTTTCTCTCACTGCAGCAACTGCCACAGTCCACAGTGAGCCTCAGTTTCTCCTTCAGCCAGCCCTGTCCCCAGGGTCTGCTGCCTCATTGTCGTTTTTTACACTTGGCACTGCTTGACCACAGGTTCTTTCCAGTCTGGTCGACGTTTTCTTTAATTTCTTGGCTGTCAGAATTCCATGCAGTTTGATTTTCTGGCACTTCTGGTATCATGTTTGTTAAGTTTCAGATTGGTGGTTATCCTTGTTTTGGTTGTGCAAGGAAGTGAAGGGTTTCTACTTAGGCTTCCATCCTGGCCGGAACTCTCTCTCATAATTTATTTAAAGAAGCTTCTGTTAGTGGTCATTTAAATTATTTTAAATTTTTAAATATTAGTAACAGTGCTGCAACAAGTATCCTTACAATTAAATCTTTATGCATATTTATCATTAAACATTTAAGAGAGATGCTTAGAAGTGGCTTGTTAGATTAAAGGAAAAGTAAAATCTTTTTGGTTTTTGAGAGATAAGATCAAGTTTAAGTCATTCTTTAATACTCATCCTGTAGCAGTGGTCCCCAACCTTTCGGTACCAGGGACCAGTTTCGTGGAGGACAATCTTTCCATGGACCAGGCAAGCACTAGGGGGACAGTTTTGGGGTGATTCAAGTGCATTGCATTCAAGCTCATCTCCTGCTGTGGGGCCTGGTTCCTAACAGGCCTGGACCGGTACTGGTCTTGGGGGTTGGGGAGCCCTACATATCACCCTTTCCCCAATTTACACACAGTAGAGAAATAAATTCCAAGTTTATCTAGTAGGGGGATGTGTAAAAGCTAAACAGAAACAAAATTTGGAAACATTAAACATAGGGGTATGGTTTTATGATATAAGGGCAAAAAGGGCTGCCTTAAATAGAATACCAAAGAACCCATAAATAAAACCAATAACTGATATTACTGTATTAAAAACTTTAGTACAATAAGAATGTAATGAAAATTCAAACATAGCCATAGACAGTAAAAATATTTATATATTTGATACTTAAAACCTATTAAAAGGGCTCTTACATATTAATAACACTACAAAACCATAAGAAAAATGGGCAAAGAACTGGATCTGGCAATTGACAGAATACATATACTTTTAATATGCACAAGAAGATATATTCACTGATACCACTAAGACAATCCAAATTAAAGATCTTTTTTTTCCAACTGTCAGATTGCTAATAATTAAAATTATAATATCCAGTTTTAGTGAAGATGTAAGAAAAGAGCTCTTTCATATAAGAGCTTCTGAAGGTAGAGAAAATTGATAAAAAGATTGTTTTGGGAGGTCACATGCCTGTATTTCAAAAAATTTTTAAATATGCATTCCCTTTGATTTAGCAGTTTTCCTTCTAACTGAAATCCTTCCATAGCTATACATATACAGAGATATTTCTACAAGAGTGTTCACTAAAGTACTGTCTATGGAATCTATACTATAAGACAGTTTACAGCTATTAAAATGAATGAAGTAGAACTACCTTTATGCCCTGACAGAAATATCTGTAAGGCATTAAGTTAAAAAAATCAGGCTGTATAACTAAAGGCTGACAGATACAGATGGAGTGATTTGATTTTTTTTTTAAAAACCCCAACGTGTAAGTAAATGTTCATTTTACATATATATGAGATAACGGAAATGCATGAAAAGAATTAACTGCCAAATTGTTAACAATAGTTCTGTAGAAAGAAACTGTGGGGACGGAATGTGTGGTATCATAGTATGTGAAACAAAAGGGAAATTCTGTATTGTTCTCTGCATAATTTTACTGTTAGAATTACTTACTAAGAATGTATTGGTACGGTATTTGAGTAATTAAAACACTACCACATCTCCTGTATAGCTATTCATGTTCAAGTTAATAAAAGTTCTTGAAAGACTTAAGAATGAATAAGCTACTTTGAAAACATTATATAACTCTAATTCACCTAAAATAAAACCTAAATTGGATAAAAATAGTATAAACCTATCAACTAAAAACTAAATTTAATATTTAAAAATGTGAGTAATTACTGACATGGAATTGTAGCAGAGATCAAGGTTTTATGTACACAATCCAAAATAGTTTTGTAATAAAGGACAGTTTAGAACTCTTTTGTTTCAGCAAGAAGAACAAACTAAAACTGTGGATTAAATTATAACCCAAATCTATTTAGATAAATTTTAAATTTTAGTTCCTTAGTTTTAGTATTTAATTACTAACCTTACCTGCAAAATCTTTCACATTCACATTTGCCCCTAGACTTATTAATTCTTTGACTTGTTTCACATCTCCTCGAATAGCTGCCATGTGTAAAGGAGTTTCACCACGTTCATTTCGTTTATTAACTTTATCTTTTTGTCGAGATGAGGAACTGGGAGTTTTCTTTTGGGCTGGTGTTGTTTGTGATGAATGATTTGGTGTGGAATCTATAAGAAGAAAGAAAGTTAGGAATATCTTCCCACCCTAACAATCTAAAACTTGACCCAAATACATGGAGTAGATCTTCCTTTAGGGTTATCATGAGCCATGTTGCATGAGCCAATTTAGAAAAAAATGTTTTATTCTGTTTATTCATAAAACTGGCTTAAAATAATTAATAAAGTATCAGTTATACACCCTATAAGTACTTGTTCAATGAATAATTTGATAAATTGCAAAAAAAATGTATTTTTCATGGCTACTATTCTAAGACCTAGATGAAATGACATTGAAAACTAGAGTCACACCTCTGCCTCAAAGTACTGGAGTTGTACTATGATATTAAGTGCAAATTAAGGTAGCGAATGATTTTAATATGAAAAGGAAATTTAAGAACTACAAAAAATAAAGTCTGGAAAAGGCCTTTAAAAAGTGAGTGATGAGAAAAAATGTGCTTTGCTGTGATTCCCAGTTCTTGATTTTTGTTTTGAGTTTCTATATCAAAAACAAGAATGGTAAATTAGGAGATGTCCAATGTCCTCTCATCCCCATTTCATAACTACTAGAGAAAGACAAAATAAAAAAAATGCTTTCTTATCAGTTAAGGATTCAAGACACATGTACAATGTTAATAATTCTGAAATGTACAACTATTTAAAAGAAACAACTACTCTAAGAGGGAAAAAAGTCTGTGGGAAAAAATTTTCTAGTGTAACTAGAGCCCTAAAGTAATAAACATCATCCTTTCCTCAGTAAGAAAAAAGTTTAAGGTTTACCTTTTGAATTTTGAAGTATATTGTGTAATTATCCATTTCCTATCTATGACTTTCTATAATGTATTCTCTGTATACATTAGAGCAAACACCTTTTCTATCTTATTCATCACTCTATCTTGATGTCTTAGAAGACTTTTTGGTACATAGTGGCACTCATGCAGTATTTGTCAAATGAATAAATAAGTTTTATTATAATCTTTATAATCATATTATTTAAGAATATGAGCTACTGAACTTCTTAAAAACAAAATAACATACTTGTAAATTCACAAAATGTGCAAGGAATTCATACAAAATTTTCTTAGCCACACCAAAACAACATTCATACACACAAAACAAAACTATCCATAATGGCAATGAGGTTAAACATAATAAAAACATGGGAAATTAATTATGAAATAGATAAAACAATGAACCCTAAAGTCTGTTTATAGGCTGACAAATAGTTTGATATTTCAAAGACTTTCCACTTTAATTCTACATATATATTCTGACTAAGATGTACTCTTAACTAAAAAGAACCATCTGCAGAACAGCTATTATAATATTCTTATTTACATTTAAAAACCAAACTATAACAGCCCTGGCTGGTGTGACTCAGTGGACTAAGTGCCAACATGCAAACTGAAATGTCACTGATTTCGATTCCCAGTTAGGGCACATGCCTGGGTTGTGGACCAGGTTCCCAGTTGGGGGCATGTGAGAGGTAACCCATCAATTTTTCATGTTTGTCTCATACATCAATGTTTCTCTCCCTTTCTTTCCCCCTCCCTCCCCCCTCTCTAAATAAATAAATAAATAAATAAGATCTTTAAAAAAAGAGAATAACATTCTTTAAAAAAAATAGTAATAACTATGTCAGCCCAGTTGTCTGGGTTTTATCTACCTTTTTAGCTCCTTTACCTGAATTAGCATGTTGGTCTGTTTGTTCCCTGTTTGTTTTGGTCCTGCTGGTAAGCCACTGCCAATTATTTTTTCAGGGTACAATACATGAATAATCACATACATGCTTCCTTAATTGGAAGTGTGAAATAAAACATGGGATAAATGTACATAATATACTGCAGATATTTTTCTTTTTATAATTATCTACATCTTAAACAATAATTAATAAAATAACAATAAAACACAGACTAAACTCCTGCTTGTAAAAGTCATAATACGATGAGCTTATTAGTCTACCAGCAGGGTGCTAGTAAACTGAAAAGTAAACTATAAACCTAGAAGAAGCTTTATAGAAATTGGGGCCAAAAAAAATTCTTTGGTGAGGTAAAAGCACACAGTTTGGCAACAAATTTCTCAAGCTGACTGACCAGTTTTTAAATTGTTCATTTTAGTTGGCAAATATTACTATGTGTCCACTAGATACAAAGATTCCTGCTCTTGTACACATTTCTCATCTAGTGGAGGATATAAACAATAAACAATTGTAACACAAATGAATGTAAAGTTACAAACTTATGCTATGAGAAATTCTGACTACCATCTATCAAGGAAGAATAAAAATTTAAAGTAGTTAAAAATAACTGTTAAGATAAGGCTGGAGTCAGGGAAAAAAAGAGTAAACATGAACTCAGTGATGGTAAATATCACCTGGACTGTTGTCTCTTGCTGTCATCTGCATAAGAAGTGCCATCTGCTTTCGCTCTGAGAGTGGGTAACCAAAAAGAATGCTAACTGGTGTGGACTTCTTATTTCCAGCTTCCTTTTTTGTTTTCTTCTTTTCTGGACCTTCTTTCTCTGAAATTATTAAGTATGTAAGAATTTTAAACAAATGTACGCACTCACAAGCAAAACATTAAGATGACTTCTTAAAAATAGATGTGTATACATATATGAAAAACATGTACATGAAACTGCAATAGACAAAAGAGCACATTTATTATATTATAAAATTAATTTTCTTCCTGAATGTGTTAAAAAATTAATTCTATTGTTTTCAGAAAACTAGTAACATTTGGAAATTTACTCCCAGTAAAATTTTTGTTTTAATAATTTTTCTATTAACATATAACTTCATTAACCACATTTCAAATATTCCTTAGTGTTACATCTTTGAAACTTTTTTCATTCATTATAATTTTATTCTCTTTATTGTTGCTAAGACTATATAGCAATATTCCTTCAAATTACTTTCCTAATTCCACTAATGATTTATGCAATCTTCTAAGATACATGTATAAGACATGTTTCAACATAGAATAATTATTGATAAAAAGACTGAATCCCTTTATTCCAGTCATAGGAAAGTTGAACAAGAACTATTAATTGAAGCTAAAATGAACAAATTAAAGACGTGTGTGTGTGTGTGTGTGTGTGTGTGTGTGTGTGTGTGTGTGTGTGTGTATGGTGGTTAACAGAGATCTTGCAAAAATTAAAAAATGTCTGAAGATTTTTCCAAGTGATTGGATCTGTTCTAAGTCAGCTCTCAGACTTAGCTATTTGGGAAATACTTTGGCAATGCAGCCAGCATTCCCCATTAAGTGAGAGGAAATTAAGATGGAACTGGATTCCTCAGGTCAAAAATATACAAATATCTGTTTTTCCTTTAAGACTTCTCTGGGAGTTAATTCAGGTGGCTCTATAAGAGCTAATGCAGAAAGTCAGCCTATTAACTATTTAGGCATATATTTCTTGGGAAACCCTATACAAATATCTGGGATTTACTAATCTAGGTTTGAGGGTTCTGCAAAGAGGGTCTACAAAAGTAAATAAGTAAGTAAAATTTAAAAATAAATGTACAACAGAAAAAATCAGTGGAAGAAAAACCTTAGTTGTCAATACTGTGGTGTTTTTTAGGTAGATGTGTCCAGTAGCTTAATCTACTCTAGGAGATAAGTATTTATTAATCTAGCAAGTTTCAAGGAAGCAATAAAAGTTTGATATTAAATACTATTAAATATTATTATTTACATCATAAGAACTTAAAGTAGTAATTCTTGTAGTGCACCACTTAATTAGAATATACTGGCATCCCAATGACCTAGAAAAATTAGATTTCCTAATATTTAAAACACCTCTGCCCATAAACCACTCAAAATTCAACCACTCCTGAATTGTCCCTTTGGTTGATATTTGATTTTACATAACAAAAACAAAAAAAAATTTCAAGATGTAAGTCAGTCTTTATTAAGAGTTCTAGCTCTGGCTGGCGTAGCTTAGTGGATTGAGCATGGGCTGCGAACCAAAGTATCGATCCCCAGTCAGGGCACATGCCTGGGTTGCAGGCCACGTCCCCAGTGGGGGCCACCACACATTGATGTTTCTCTCTCTTTCTCCCTCCCTTCCCCTCTCTAAAAATAAATAAATAAAATCTTTTAAAAAAAGAGTTTTCATACATTATCTTTATTTTCCTCATTTCATTATCGTTAATGACCCAATTTAGTACAAATCCAGTTTCAGCAAGGTTTCACCTAACTTACTAAATTTCTCATAAAGCCCTAAACAAGTCTTTTGGATAAGGCTATATTTTTCTGAAACATATACTTTTTCCTAATAATGTTCTGTTCACTTTGGTTCTCTTGTATTTAATAAAGAACCCAAACTGTTGTTGTTTTAATGGTTTTCCATCTGAATAACAAATCTTTAAATATTATGAAAGTACTTTTCACCTAAAAATAAAACATTTAACAGTGTGAAAATTTTGTAGAAAATAGAAAAGATGTATTAAAGAACAAAGTAAAATCTAGTGATTAGAGGAAGTGAAATAACTAAAAAATACATAGTATCTATCCTTAAAAATAATTTCTAAAATACTGGTAAAAGTTTTGTCTTTTATTTTCTCATTTGCAAAACAATTTATATTTTTGGTTTTAATTGCATTTCAATACAATGTTTTAAAAAGAATATGCTCTAAAGTGATATATGCTCAATTAACAAAAAAAGTGAGACACTTATAAATTCATTATTAGAATTCCATGCTGACAAATAATCAAAGATATAATTACATTTTGAAAAGGAAAAAACTGGATATACTCCAAAGAGTCAAGCTAAAATTCAAATTAGATATTAGCATCCAATCCAAATTCAATTTTTTTCTTTGAGTGACTTTAGTCATTCTCTGATTTCATGTTTTACATGAGATAAGAAAAGAAGGTAAGTAAATAGTAAGGTGTGTAAGATAGGTTTGAGATAATTAGATACCATTATTCAAAATTAAAAGTATTAGAGTAACATGTCCCAAAGTGTGCTTTTTACAGTTTAAAGTATTCAACAAAACTCCGGCTATTTTGGATCTACCTTGCAAATAATTTGTTTCCTGTGACCTATTTAAGTAAAAAAGTGATCATACACTACATATTTGAAAGAATTAGGTACTTCTCAAGTTTTAGTAACCAAAATATATATTTATATGTCTAAATAACTGGTCAGTATTTTAAAACTTAAACACAGGAATACTGACACATGTACTCATTTAAAGCACAGTCTAATACAGACTTGAAATTGCACTCAGCCACCCTGCAGATATTTTTTAATTCAAATGATTCACTTACAACTAAAGAAAAACAGAGAAATGGACTATTCAACAATCCAATGTTCTTTAATTAAAGGTTCAGAGAATCTTCAGAAATATAGAGATGTCTTGGTCTTATCATCTTCAAAACAATGCTTTCTTTTCAGGTCTTGTCAGAATAAACACTAAGCTCAACACTGTTACATCCCAATTAAGTGTAGAGTATATTAAAGAAAAGAGACAAAACTTTTTCTTGGGGAACTGGTTCATAAATTTATCAGTGTCTCAAAAACTAAAGAATATGACATTTTCCCAGAAAGCAGTCAATGTGTAAGGCATCATCTCAAATACAGATGAACATAGTTAAGAAAAATAATTTGAGAAAAAAATGTTGCCATTATTCTTTGGTTCTAAAGTATCTAAACAAATCTCTTACAGTTGGGTGCTTATTTTATCTTCTGATTTCCAGCAAAGATATTCAGATCATGAATGGCTTCATCACACATAGCTCTTTGAGGTACACCCTGGCACTTAAAGAGTCCCATTTTAAACCTAATGCTGTATAAATATGACCCCCAGCCCCAAATTTTGATAACCAAGTACTATTATCTTATCATCTCAATTAACAGTGTTAGGATAATTTTAAGAATAACTAGTTGGTTCTATACCCCTACAAATTTATAAAATGAAGTATATCAGAAACAGAAGGTTTATTTCAGATGTTATAACTGAATGTCATATGCTGAAAAGCAGACACTTAGATACTAGGAACTAAGTAATATTTTACATTAAAAACCTTCAAAGTTAAGAATATAAGTCCATTTTAAAAAAGACAACACATTTCACTAATTAGCTGTCACATACTAGAAAATACATTTAATTTTTATTTTAAAATGTTAGCATTTACCATATTTTGCCACGTATAACGCACATTTTTGCCCAAAATTTTTGAGGGGAAAATAAGGGTGCACATTATACATGGGTATGAGTTCATATTATGCATATAATAATCCCATGTATAGTGTGCACAAAAACATGAGTGTGCATTATACATGGCAAAATATGGTATATTTTTGCTTGTATTCTTCTATCTGGAGCAATTATGAAGCATAATACCTGGTGCCATAGCCAAATAGAGAGGTTCCAATACAGTTAACGGTAATGGTATTTCTCCAGGAAATCTAATATTTTAACCCACTTTTAATTTCAACATAGGCAGCAAAGTCAACTGACTAAAGAGTTCAACTTGAAATGTGTTTTTTGAAAGAAAACCATGCATAATTAAAGGGTCAGATGACACTGTCTATCAAAATCAATAATATACTTGGTATACCATGTGAAGGGTATACAGCTAAGAGACTAAGCACCTTGGGTATCTTACTACAGGGGTTACTACAAGGGGTTGACTTGCACATTATTTTCTACACAAATGGTGCCCTGATGTTGTACTGTACAACATTTGAGTGTCAGTTATACAGTAATTCTGCTTATAATGTTCACACATAGCATGTTTTGGATGGGATACACTGATAGCTCAACAAAAGCTAGAAAATTTGGTTATCATTATTTAGTTCACTTATTCAGCCAAAAACATCTATATACTGGTTGGAAAGAAGTTATTTGTAGTACCATAATTAACTGCAATGTCACAGAAACCACTGGCTAAACAGGAGCCCCTAATAATCTAATTACCTGAGTATGTCCTGTAAGAAGATATAAGTCTCTCCCCCCAATTTTCACTTGTATGTCCTGGATCTGAATCTACAGAATGAGAAGAGACAGGAGAAAAGAAAAAAGCACACGAAGGGAAATGCAGAATTCAACAAACCAACATTTTTCAAAAGACCACTAGTTAGTCAATGATAACGCACTATTTTTCCAAAAGGTTATTTTTTTAGGGTAAAGCCAAAAGTACATATAAAATCAGGTTTGGCCATACCTAAGATTTTAGTTTCTTCAACTAGAATATTGAAATTAAGAAAGTCAACTATGCATTCTTCAATAGATATTACTGATGCTATTTTTAAAACATATCATGGCCTTTGAGGTTATATAGTTTTTCAAACTGTGAATAATGATAAAAGATGCAGTCCTCTACCACTGTTTTTCTGTTTAGAATTCATCTTTAGAAAACTTGAATAATGGACTTTAATCACCTTTTTTGTTTTAAGAGGGCCAAAACTACTCAGAAGAACACTCTGGACTACGGTATCATTGTAGACTACCAAACTTTCTATAAATTATACACATTTCAAATAGTATAAAATGCTACACTGACTACTACTAAAGACCTCTTAGAAAGAGCAGCCTAAATCAGAATGTTTACCAGCTAATGTAAAAATATGGAATTCTGCCTAACAATTCATGAGAGACAAACAGAATTATGTAGAATTAACTTTTGGCAATATGGCTGGAGCAGATATTTTTACTTATAAACAATGTGCCAATTTAACTCATAATAATATTATTCTGATATTCATTCTCAACATATTGACACATACTTTTTTTCCAGTATCACTATTATGGACATTAAATATGAATTCAGTTAGGTGTAAGACAACAAAAGTGTTAAAAGAAACAAGTAACTCCTAAATGCAGCATTTGAAAATGTTAAAGATAAGCCTAAATAAAAGTTTACTGAAAAGGCTCACTCAATTGAAAGTGAAATCATTAACAAAGTAACATTTAGGCGAATTCTAAAGCAAGTGGGTACATGGATTGAATGACAAACCTTTCAATGAACACTTATATTTCAAAAGTGAACACATTAAATTTGCAACTAAAATAATTCCATGAAGAATATTTAAAATTTTATTTAAAAACAAGCAAAAATTTGAAATGGCCTCCATACGTCATATAGGGGGGAAAAAAGGTGACAACCAGGAAGTTGTGCCAACAAATAGAGTTAAATGGATTACCAAAGTAGATCATATTACTGTGACAGATTAAAGCATATGAATAAACTGAACATTCATTAACATAGGAGGCAGTATAACAGTTTATCCAAATCTTCCTTTCAAAGTAATCAACCCATCCTCATTCCACACACCCCTTAACTTTTATTCAAATAACTATGTTCACATTTGGGGCATCTAAATTGTATTCTATAAAAACTTAATTGAGGAGCTTAAAAATTAAAAGCTTCCATATCCCAACCCTTTCCACAAGCCACTTCCTTCTATGCTATACTGTGACTAAACTATAATGTAACTATTGCTACCTGTTGAGGTTTTTGTAAAACTCTTACGTGCTAAACAGAGTGACTATCTCTCCCTCATATGTTCTTTATAGTAAGTTGAGAATAAGAAAAAAAATAATAGCAAGAAGGATTTAAAAGGTTTGCGCTATATGTCAGAAAAATTTTTTAATGGCCCTGGCTGGTGTGGCTTAGTGGATTGAGCACTGCACTGTGAACCAGAGGGTCGCCAGTCCAATTCCCAGGCAGGGCATGAGCCTGGGTTGTGGGCCAGGTCGCCGGTGGGGGGGTACATGAGAAGCAACCACACATTGATGTATCTCTCTTTCTCCCTCCTTTCCCCTCTCTCTAAAAATAAGTAAATAAAATCTTTTAAAAAATTTGTAATAAGTAATCATGGGGGAGGGACGGGAGTAAATCTGTAATAAATAACCTCCGTGAAAATCACCAAAAGGTGATTAAGAGAAGCACTGATTTAATCTACTACTTTAATATAGTTATCAAAAAAACTATATTAGTCTTACTTTAAAAAGTTCCTCTCTGTAAATCTGCTTGACTCACAGTAAATAGAACAAATCCTTTAATGGCATCTAAAGCTTAAGGAAAATAAAACTTCTAAGGCTGGCAGGCAGAGAAAATTTAGTTTAAAATATTTGAACATGCTCTGCGACTGCCACCATAGACTTTGGGAACACATACTATGTATCTCTTTGGATTTCTCATATCACATTATCTACATATGCCAAAAATAAATTAATAAGCAAATAAATGTTTTCTAAGAGAAAACAAGTATTTATAAAAGTAAAGAATGTTGTATCTAATTATTTAAATAATACTACTCATGAGTAGTAGTATTGATGAAGTCAATACTACTCATTTACTTCTACAGGACAGAGATCTATCAAAAACTAAAGAAAAACATGTGGCCCAATGTTGTTTGAGGTAAAAGAACATTCATATACTGCTGGATACTTTGTAACTATAATTATTTTGGAGAAACATCAGAGAAATGTTTATTTCTTTAACACTGCAACCCTTCTCTTAGGAATGAAAAGAAATAAAAAATTCAGGGTATAATAAAAATACAATGTGTAAAAATGCTTTTGATGACATTACTCATAACAAAATAACTGCAAATTTAGTTTAGAGGCTAAGAAGAGATTCATTCATGTCTAGCCTCTAGATAGCTGTTCAGTACTTTTATGCCAACGAATTGTGGCTTTCCCTTGGATGCCATTAAATTAGGAAAAAAGGAAAATATGATTTTATGACTGGTTGTACAGAAAAAAATTGCTTAGGTACAAACATCAGTTATTAGTTACTGTGCTAAAAACTTTATACTATACAGTGGCAGCACTCTAAGGCACCTACCTACCCAATATTCATTCTCTCCTTCTTACCAGAAATACTCCAATTTTAAATAGGATGACGATCTGCCCAGCTAAAAAAGAATTTGGCTTTTCAGATCTCCCAGTAACAGGGTAGCCTAGCCAATGAGATGGAGGCAGAAGTTCCTAGGAAAGTTGTTTCATCAGTAAAATAGGTGAAGTCTCGCTGGGAGAAAAAAACACTTTTTGCTTTTGGTCCTTGCTCTCCTATTTTCTGCGCAGGAAGAAGCAGATGATTTGTGATTATAAGGCAAAATGCCAAAAACAAAGCCTATATACAAGCTAAGGGCGGCAGAGCAGAATGATGAAAAGCACGTAGTCCCTGATGGCATTATTGAACTTTATAAGCATAGCAGTTCACACTAGGGTATTTCAAAATAAAGACTAAGAATGGCTCATTTCACTGGTGGCATTACTGCTGATTTTGGGACTAGTGAGCCTTCCTTGGGCAATATGAACATCTTTTAAAAAATAGTAATGACTGTGTTTTATAAAAATACATTCATTATTTAAAAAATTCAAGCCATACAGAAGTATACAAAGAAAGTAACAAATAACCCCAAATCCTGGAAATAAAATATTAACATCTGGTGAGCATCATTCCAAGTGTCCCTTTAATATATATAAAGTCAAAGCAACTAGAAGAAAGAGAGAAATTTATATAAGAATTGGAAAATCTATACACGCACTATTTTAAAATAAAAAGCTGTAAGATTACTTTAATCCAATATAAAAAGAAAAAAAACTAAATGAATTGCTTCTTTTCTATATCATATACTAAAATATAAACACACATATAAAAGAATAAGAAAAAAATGAAAAATTTAAGCATTTATTAAAAAAAATAAACTATGTATTTCAGTGTGAATCCTTTTGTATGAGGCCCATATAACACACTCACTACGTTTAGACTTAGTTCTACAATGAAACAGACTTTTAAACAGTCTTCTTTTAATATGTGTATTAATATCTGTCCTGTATGCACATACAAACATACAGAATATGACTAACACAACCAAACATACTTATTATTCTATAACCTATTTTTCAGTTTATCTAGTATAAACATCTTTCCATACTGCATATTCTCTTATAATATTTTTAAGGATAAAACCAGATTTCTTCATTGGATTTACCATAATTTAACAAATCTTATATTAGTTGACAATATGTTCCTGGTTTTTCTTTTTGCTATTATAAACAATGTTAACATGAATATACCTAAAGATAATTTTTACTCATCAATAATTATATGTGTAGACCAAACACCAAACAATATTAATAAATTTTTAGATTTTGATATGTGTTGTCAGATTTACCTCCACCAATATACTCCAATAATTTAAACCTACTAAATAAAGCAAGTTCCTATTTCCAACCAGGGACCACTTGGTATGGTTTAGGCCAACAACAGTTTTGTCAACCATTATATGCTGTATTTCCATGATTACCTACTGATTTTTTTTATATGTTTCTTTTCCTACTGTAATTTTGTTATTCTGAACTACTGTTTGCACCTTTTGTCCACTTTCCCATTTTTGTATTTTTCTCTTCACATTTAAGAGGTTTTTAAATACTAAATATATCATGACAAGGGTTGTTATATATTTTTCCCTCTGTATCTTTATCCTTATAATTTTAGCTAATAGTTTAAATTATAGTACACTGCACAGAATGTCAAATATGGGATTTGATGCTATAATTATATTTTATATGAGGATTATCACTTACTAGTCCTCTGCATTCTACTTTATTTAAAAAAAAAAATAACAGTAAGACAGCTGGATTGTAAATAAGACATTTTGCTTTGGGCCTGGGGAAATTCTTAATGCTGTGTGTGTGTGCATGCGCATGCACATGTGGGCAAAAACTAAATCTTTCATTTATTATTTTCTAAAATTTGTAAATTTAGCCTATGGAAAAATTAATATATATGTTTAAATCTATCAATCTCTTCTTCAGCACTAGCACATAACATTTCCTAAAGAAAAATAAGAGTCTGGTAAGAAACAGTCTTGGAGAGAGAGCTGCAACATTCCTCTAAAATTCAATTAAGTGGACAAACTGTAGGAGGGGAAAAATACATAATCCAATTAATAAAATATGAATTCAATTATGTTTATTTAGTGCCTAAAGTTCCTATCTTCCTAAGTAACATTATCCCCTTTATTTGATTCTAAATAAAGGTCAAGTAAGCCACCTGATCTATTAAAAAAGGTTCTCATGGGAAGTTTATCATTTTGAAACCTTATTTATTTCTAAAAATATGTTGACAGTGTTTGAATTTATCTAACTTCCTTCTTCAAACTACTACTAGAAATATTACTGTCACTGAAAAACAAAATCTGATTCTTTAAGCACTTTAAAAATGACAAACAAAAGGACCTCCAGGGAGAAAATACGAAATAAGTAAATATAAAAGTACAAAAGCACCTTCTGAGCTAAGTGACCTACTAACAGCTTCAGAACACTGTTTAAGAATAAGGAAAATCACACTTCAGGAAAAGAAAAAAAAAACCAACATTCTAAATCTCTAGCAAAAGTTAATGTAACTAAAACTGGGCAAATCATATAAGTTCTTAATTACTCCAAAAAGAGTGATTTTCAAGATTTAAAATATAATGAGTGTTTAAGAACGGTTTTTAATTTCTACTTCAAGCTAAGACACCTACCTACCTACACCTACCTACTTTTAAAAATGCATACTAAAAATTAGCCCTGGCTGGCATAGCTCAGTGGATTGAGCGCAGGCTGCGAACCAAAGTGTCGCAGGTTTGATTCCCAGTCAGGGCACATGCCTGGGTCGCAGGCCACGGCCCCCAGCAACTGCACGTTGATGTTTCTCTCTTTCTCTCTCTCTCTCTTTCTCCCTCCCTTCCCTCTCTAAAAATAAATAAATAAAATATTTTTTAAAATGTATACTAAAAATTAAATATTTTCTAAAGCTATGTTAGATTTCAGAATCAAAATCATTTACATATTGATGATTAGGATGGCTATAAAGCTATAAGTAGGATATACCGTTATCTCTGTATATACACTCAAATTGAAACACGAATTTTCTGTTAGTGAAACTAAAACATTCTTAAGAATAGCTCATATTTAAAATTTCAAGCAAGGGATAAAACAATTATGATAAATATGTAACATTCAAGTATGTACTAGTTTCAAGAAATAATTAGCTCAGGGGTAAAACACAACCTAGTAACTTATCAGTGGTAATAAGGTTCTAATCCATTCTGAGATTGACTGATGTCAAGTATCATTTCTGACATATAAGAGTTTTGAGGAAAAAAGTTATATGAATTAGGCAGTTAGTTTCAATAATCCCCCTTTTTCTGGGGCGGGGGGGGGGTTCATATTTCTGATTCATTTCTGAATCTAAAATGCCTAAACTTTTTTCTCTGGTTGGTTCAATAGTGTGTCACAAAAACTCAACTTTTTCTCAAATCTAACATACCCTATGCTCCCTATTTCATTATTATTAAATGCTCCTCAAAAAATTAAGTCTGAAAGTAATAGATTTGTAATAAACAGTGAGAGAGTAAGAAAAAAAGCAAACTGTTTACAATTTTTGATTAAGAAATCATGCTTAGTGTTAACTCTGTGAATTTCTGCCTCAAAATGGTAAATCTGAGATATTGACATACAAAAATTTTTCTATTGGGGTGAAAGAGGAATAATATGAAGAAAACCACAGTAAAAGATGATTAAGATTTTACAGAAAAAAAACAAAACAAAAACAAATTATTCTACCTGTGTCTGAATCTCGTTCTTCATTTCTTGATGGGCTAATGGTAAAAGGAAGTTTACGTTTCATGGATGATTTCTCTTTCATCTCCTTGCCCACATCACTTCGATCAATTTTTGGAGTTCTGCTATAAGATGCAATCTTGTCTTTACTCTAGTAAAAAATCAAATATGATAAAATTATAACAATATTAGCTAAGTACAGGACTTCCAGTCAAGAAGTAGGCATGGGTAAATGTAGTCCACCTACTTAACAAAATTACAGCTAAACTACAAAATAAGTATCACTCACAACTGTCAGAATATTGAGCTGTATGGAAGTCTAACAACTAAGGAATTAAAGATACCACATTCATCCAGACAGGTAGGAGGAATGGAGGGGCAGAGATGCAGAACAGGCTGGTCCCAATCCCACATGTGGTGAATGTAAAATAGAGGGACATCTAGGTAGCAAGCGATCCCAGCCCCACACCAGACTACCTAGCCCAGGGTTCCAGTGCCAGGAAGATAAATCCTATTAACCTCTGGCTGTAAAAACCAGGGGTGGGGGGTTGGGTCAGCAGAAGAAACTGCTGGATTCTCAGGTGTTTCCTCTTGTAGGGCCCCACACAAGGACTTGGACTCATTTCCTCTGGGCTCCAGCACTGGGGCAGCACTTTGAAGGGCACCAGGGGCATACAGGGAGGAACTGAAGTGTACAGCATCAGGGCAAGAGCTGGGGGATAGCTTCCTCCCAGTCAGAACTGCAGAAAGTGGCCACTGTACATTTTCTGAGCCCTGCCCCACACAGAGCCACAGTGTGGTGGCATCATATCTGAGTCTCCATCAACCTGGCTCAAATGGTAAGCCCTGCCCCGACAATTACCTAAAGTTTCACTCAATCCAAATTATGGTCCCACCCAAGCTGGTAATAGTGGCTTTTCCATATGAAGGGCTGGGCTAGGCAGTCTTCAGACCTTAAATCCACTCAAACACCCAACTGCTAAGCCCAGACCCATACCTCTCATTGGGTGGCTCCAGGCATGGCACTAACAAAAGTCATCTGCAGATCACTTTATAGCTTAAGCCAAGGGGCCCCAGTGGAAGCTGACCTTGGCCTGCACAGCCTAGGGAACACCAGAGCCTGTGCACCCAGCAGATAGTTACGGGCCTCACTGGAGAACCACCTAACCACCTTCAAAAACCACAGAAGGAGTTGTTGCTAGCCGGTCACAGCTACTTCTACTAGCTGCCTGGACTGGGTATATCTATCCTACTGACCTGCTGACAGTAATTAAGACTCATCTACAAGAGGAAGGAGTACTCAGACCACACAGATGACACAACTTGAGTACCTAGCTTGGAGAATAGGGAAGGTCATGTCACTGGACCCCACAGGACACCTAGTACATTAGGCCACACTACCAAGACAGGGAATCATAGTAGCTCTACCAAATACATAGAAACAAACACAGGGAAGCTGCCAAATGAGGAGACAAAGAAACATGGCCCAAACGAAAGAATAGATCAAAACTCCAAATAAACAACTAAACAAAATGGAAGTAAGCAATCTATCAGATGCAGAGTTCAAAACACTGGTGTGATCAGGATACTCAACGAACTCAGTGAGGACCTCAACAGCAGAAAAAAAGATCCAGTAAAAATGAGGTATACACTAATTGAAATAACAATTTACAGGATATCAACAGCAAAGTGGATGAAGCCGAGAATCAGATAAATGATTTGGAACATAAAAAAGAAAAAGACATCCAAACAGTACAGCAAGGAGAAAAAATCCAAAATATCAGGGATAGTGTAAGCCTCTGGGACAACTTCAAGCATTCCAACATTCACATCATAGAGTTGCCAGAAGAAGAGAAAGAGCAAGAAATTGGAAACCTATTTGAAAAAAATAATCAAAGAAAACTTCCCTAATTAGGTGAAGGAAATAGGCATACAAGTTGAGAGAGCACAGAGAATCCCAAACAAGATGGATTCAAAGAGGACCACACCAAGATGCATCATAATTAAAAGGCCAAATGTTAAAGATAAAGAGAGAATCTTAAAAGCAGCAAGAGAAAAACAGTTAGTAACCTACAGGAGAGTTCCCACAGGACTGTCAGCTAATTTCTCAGAAGAAATTTTGCAGGCTAGAAGGGATCAGCAAGAAGTATTCAATGTTACAACCTAGATTACTCTATCCAGCAAAGCTATCTTTTAGAATTGAAAAGTAGATAAAGTGCATCCAGATTAGGTAAAGCTAAAGCAGTTCATCATCACCAAACCATTATTATATGAAATTTTAAAAGGAATTATTTAAGAAAAAGAGGATCAAAACTATGACCTTTAAAATGGCAATAAAGAGGACTACCAGCCAAGGTGGAGGCATAGGTAGACACACCGAGCCTCCTCACACAACTAAAAGGACAACAACAAGCTTAAAAACACAAAACAACCAGAACTAACAGAAAAATTGAACTGTATGGAAGTCCCACAACCAAGAAGTTAAAGAAGAAACACTCATCCAGACCAGTAGGAAGGGCAGAGATGGCAGCTGGGCAGAGAGGATTCTTGATGGGGCAGGAGCTGGGGGACAGGGTCAGGCAAGGCTTGGCTGGCAGACCTGGCGGTCCCACATTCACAGGTAGGTAAACTGGGAGGAACAACTGGGGAGCAAGACAGACTGCACAACCTGGATTGAAGCGTAGGGAAATAAAGCCTCAAAGACTCTGACTAAAAACACCTGTGGGGGTTGAGGTAGCAGTGGGAGATACTCTCAGCCTCACAGGAGAGTTTGTTGAAGAGACCCACAGGGTCCCATAATGTACACAAACCCATCTACTTGGGAAGCAGTACTAGAAGGGCCCAAATGGATTGTGGGTAGCAGGGGATATGACTGAAAGCCAGCAGAGAGCAAAGAAAGCAGCACTGTTCCCTCTCAGGCCCCTCCCCCACATATAATGTCACAACGCAGTCACATGGGTTGCCCTGCCCTGGTAAACACCTAAGGCTCCAACCCTTACTATGTAATAGGCATGCCAAAAGAAAAAAAATGGCCCAAATGAAAGAACAGATCAAAGCTCCAGAAAAAATACAACTAAGTGATGAAGGAAAAGCCAAACTATTGGATGTACAGTTCAAACCACTGGTAATCAGGATGTTCACAGAACTGATTGAGCTTGGTCACAAAATGAAGGAACAAATGAAGGCTGCCCAAAGTGAAATAAAGCAAAATATATAGGGAACCAACAGTGATGGGAAGGAAACCAGGACTCAAATCAATGATTTGGAGCCGAAGGAAGAAAGAAACATTCAACCAGAACAGAATGAAGAAACAAGAATTCAAAAAGATGAGGAAAGGCTTAGGAACCTCCAGAACATCTTTAAACATTCCAAATCTGAATCACAGGGGTGCCAGAAGGAGAAGAGGAAGAGCAAGAAACAGAAAACTTATTTGAAAAAATAATGAAGGAGAACTTCCCTAATCTGGCAAAGGAAATAGACTTTCAGGAAGTCCAGGAAACTCAGAGAGGCCCAAAGAAGTTGGACCTAAGGAGGAACACACCAAGGCACATCAGAATTACATTACCCAACATTAAAGATAAGGAGAGAATCTTAAAAGCAGCAGGAGAAAAGGAGAGAGTTACCTACAAAGGAGTTCCCATCAGACTGTCAGCTGATTTCTCAAAAGAAACCTTACAGGCAAGAATAGGCTAGAAAGAAGTATTCCAAGTCATGAGAGGCAAGGACCTACATCCAAGATGACTCTATCCAGCAAAGCTATCCTTTATAATAGAAGGGCAGATAAAGTGCCTCCCAGATAAGCTCAAGTTACAGGAGTTCATTATCACCTAGCCCTTATTATATGAAATGTTAAAAGGACTTATTTAAGAAAAAGATAAAAAATATGAACAGTAAAATGACAACAAACTCACAATTATTAACAACCAAACCTTAAAACAAACAAACAAACAAAAAACATAAACTAAGCAAACAACTGGAACAGGAACAGAATCACAGAAATGGAGATCACATGCAGGGTTACCAGTTCGGGAGAGGGAGAAAAGGTACAGAGAATAAGTAGCATAAATGGTATATAGAAAATAGACAGGGGGAAGTTAAAAACAGTATAGGAATTGTAGAAGCCAAAGAATTTATATGTACAATCCATGGACATGAACTAAAGGAAGGGGATGTGGGTGGGAGGGGGTGTGCAGGGCAGAGGGGAATTAAGGGGAAAAAATGGGTTAACTGTAATAGCATAATCAATAAAACATTTTAAAAATGGCAATAAATACATAACTATGAACAGAGTTGAATCTAAAAACAAACTAAGCAAACACGCAGAAAAGAACCACAGATACAGAGAACATCAGGATGGTGGCCAGTGGAGAGGAGGCATGGGGGAATAGGAGAAATGGTAAAAAGATTAAGAAGTAGAAATTGGTAGTTACAGAATAGGCACAGCGATGTTAAGATCAGGTATAGGAAATGGAGTTACCAAAGAATTTACGTGTATGAGCCATGAACATAACAAAGGAGGGGGAGATCCCTGAAGAAAGCGTGGGATGCTCGTGAACGGGGGAAAAAGGAAGAATTGGGACAACTATAATAATTTAAAAAGAAAATAAAAATAGCAATATTTGCCCCCCAAACCAAACAATTTTAGCTGAGCAATACAGTATTAAGAAATATTTTATAAAGTGAATTTTCAAACACGCAAAAAAGTAGAGATTATAAGCCATCACTGCCTTCAATGTGTAAGACCAATTTCAACAATTATAATTTTTCTAACTTGTTTCATTCATACTTCCCTACTTTTACTTAATAACATAATTTTAAAATAATAAAACAAAGTATCTTGACTATAACAGAAGTCTATGTCTAAGTGTAACAGAGATGTTATTACCAATGAACAAATACAAATCTGAAAAAGTGACTCTGGGTTGAATTAAACAGAGTGTGTTTTATTAATATGCTGTGCCCATTCATTCAGGTAAAGTATTCTACCCTGATGGTCTATAATAATTATCAAGGCCACTCTTACAATCCAACATCCAAATTGGTACAGCGCATCTAAACTGGGCTATGACGATGACTCCTTTGTGAAAAACAGACTAGACAGTAAGAACTAAGCCACATCACCTTATCAGGAGAGCTTACAAGAACAGTTTTCAAACAACAATAGACATCACAATTGCAGAGATTCTCAGAAGCAAATCAGGAATAAACTCAATTCGCACAAGACACTAGCTTTCAACCTGAGATGGAAAATAAACTAAAAAAAGAAGAGGGGGAAAAAACAGCATAAAAAATAAAAATACTGTATTTTTTAAAGTAAAATTTATCAATAAGATCAAAAGGTAATTCTGAAATAGCAATAGAATAAAACTTTTAGTGAGTCTAATCATAAAAATGAGGAGAGAAAAATAAAAACTAGGATTGAGTCCTAAATATAATTCCAGAGATACAAAGTACTGTATTCATTTTCATACCACTAAAAATTAAGGTCTGAAAAAATGGATTTATTTTTTAGAAAACATGTATTTCTAAAAACTAGTTTATAAAAGAAATATTCAAGGAAGATATTTTCTATTTCATGTAAACAATGGTATAGCATAAAAGATAAGAAGCTACCCAATTCATTTTTTAAGTCTAGAATAAAACTGATACATAAGAGTCCAAAACAGAAATTATATACTAAATTGATTATGAAATAAATGCAAACATAAACTACCCTAAATAAAGTGTGAAATCAAACTTACTCTTAGAAAGATATATCATGGTCAAGCAGAATTCATCCCAAGAATGTAAGAGTAGTTCACTATTAGAAAATCTTACAATTCACTGCATCAAAATAGTAAAGAAAAGCCTATGATGATCTTAACAGATTACAGTATCATCTGAATAGACTACATTAATTCTTGGTAAATCTATTAGCACATTATGAGGAGAATGTGACTCCCTTATATCTTAACTAGTCAAGATCGCTGAAGAATAAAAGTTTACTTTATAACTGGAAGTAAATAGTATTAGAATCCTCTTAACCCGTTTTTTTAAACTTCTGCCAATGAAATGGAGCTTCACAGACATGCAATTTATTCATAAGGTTGCTATAAAAATGTGTGTTTATTATTCAGGTATGATAAGGCCAACAGATCAAGAGACCACTCATTGTGGGACAGTTTGTTCTTCACAGTTCCCAAAGGGAGCATATGCCATATTATGCAGGGCCACATGGGGAAGCACCAAGGTAGATCAGGAGGCAAAAGGAGAGGAAGGAAATGTGGACAAAAGCTCTTACTGTAGTTTCAGCAGGCTGTAAAGGTACCATACAGTTTCTCTAGTTATCTGATACCTGGCTCTGGGGTAATAATTAGGGCAGGGGGAGAGTGGCCCAGAGTGTAAGAACTGAATCAAGTTGGTGGTTGGGGATGGAGTCTGGATTGGTTGGTTTACATATGAAAGGCACGGTCACAAATGAGTTGTTTACTACCTCTAGGTTGACTGACCCTGGGAGGGGCAGTCTCCCCAGAATCAGCAAGGCCCCAGACGGCAAAACATCAGAAATAAAAAGGCATGATTAATACTAACAAAATTCTAGAGATTTGCCTTAGAAATATGAATCTTTATTATTAATAAGAGAACCTGAGAAAAATAAGATGCCCCTTCTCCCTTTCAGTAAAAATACTGTTCAATGCCAGACAACAAGTTAAAAGAAATCAGTTTGGTAACATGTTAAATGGAAAATGTTCACAAGAATATACTGATCATGCTCTGCTGTGTAATATGGTCATTAGTATTAATATTCATAACTGCAACCAACCTGTCCTGTTCTCTGTAAAATAAAACTGTCTTTAGAAGTGTTATTTAAACTAAGGGTTTTGTGAAATTCTTCATACTTTAAAAATTATTTTCAAATCTGTGGAAAAAAACTTTCACAAAATAGTTATTTCTGATTGTCTAGAAATTTCTATATTACCAAATGATATATATACTCTATCAATTCAAGAAAGACTCAGTGGCACATTCTTCTTCCGTATTTTGTCTTTTTCATTTAGTATTATTTTTAAAAAGATTTTATTTATTTATTTTTAGAGAGAAGGGAAGGGAGGGAGAGGAGAGAGAGAAACATTGATATGCAAGAGAAACACTGATTGACTGCCTCTCACATGCCCAGCTGGAGGCCTGGCCCACAGCCCAGGCATGTGGCCTGAAAATTGAACAGGTGACCTTTGTGTTTGTGGGACAAGGCCCAACCCACTGTGTCACACCAGTCAGGGCTAGTATTATTTTTTGAATAACCTACAACACCATTCAGACACAGTAATGAATGGCAACACCAGAATGACCTTTTATCACTACTCCTATTACACAACATACCAGTAGCCTTTACCAACTCAGTGGGAAATTTACCTAGAAAAAAATATGCACATGTAAATAGAAAACTCTTCAAGAACGTAAACTCAAATGTTAATGGTTAACTGGGGGTAATGGCATTTCAAGTATGTTGGGGGACAATCCTCCATGGCTCTTTTGCCATTTCTGAACATTTTGCAAGCAGAGGTACTAAACTCCCTTTGTTCTGGAGTATCTTTTCAAGGATATCTGTATAGAGTATAGCCTTGGAGGATACAATGTCTCTCTCTGGAGCAAAGGGAAGATCTATCTACTATTCAGTAAAATAAATACTTTCTCTCTTAGGGGGAAAGGTCAGGTAGATTTACTGTCCACTGTAAAAGACTTGGGGTTCCTTTACTATAACACAACCCATTGTATATGCAGTTGTCACCTGGCTCTCTTTGCCTCTATTTGTGAATAATGGAGCTCAGGGAACAAGCACAAATGTTTATACATTGCTATTGCTATGAGAAATAAACTAGCCTTTATATATGTTCTAGAAGTCTCAGGTCTTCTTCCAGAATCCATGAAATTGATTAGACTGCAAGTAGGGTAAAGTAAAATCTCAGACCCTTCATGGTTTCTGACAAGGCAATTTCTATTTTTATTATTCTTACATGTATTTTCTAACTTTTTACAATGAACGTGTATTATATGTGAAGAATAAAAAATGTTCCGATTATCACTTGGATAGGAGATAATGAAGAACAGCTACTTGGAAGGTTAAATGATTGACATAGACTTTCTCACTTTATGAATGTAACTCAGGTTTTAAATTACCAAAGGTTTTAATGAAAGGTCTTGTTTGGCAAATTGTAAATACGAATTTATTGCTAAAAAACTGCAGTGGAAAAATTTCTAAAGTAAAACCAATGGGGGAAAAATCCCACAGACTGGTGGTGAAAGGATAAAATACTTGAAGAATTGTAAATCATTTCGAAAATTTATTGAATCTTTTCTTTTGTGAGTAGATATTTTTGATGAACATCTAACTACTAAAACATAGGATGAGGTAATGAAGGCACTTTACATAAAAAGTATATTGCTATAGAATGAGATTATTTAAAATTATGCTCTATTTAAACACATTTAAAAATTAAATTTAGTTCAGGTTATTGTATTAATTTAGGATCTCGTAACAGCAAGTCTGTGCCATATTAAACTGTAAATAAGTCTCTTTTACATAACAGAACCAATTACATATTCATTTCTAAAACGTTTATGAAGAAAAAACACAACAGAAGCTAAAGGCTGGCTTCAAGGCCAATTGCTCACTAAAAAAAAAGACAATCATGAGAATAAGTTTTGTAAATGTACAGGTGAATAATATGGTCATACCTTCTTCTAACCTCCCTTCTAACTTCATTTTGTAAGAAGCAGCAATAACATCATCTACATGCAGAAAATTTGGAATGGAAATTATGGCCCTTCCTCTTTTAAGGTCCAAATAAGAAGTCAAGTATCTATTTCAAACTGAAGAAAATTTCAAGCTGCTTGAAAAATCCCAGAACATGGCAGTAGGCACCATGCCTATTGCCTCAAAAGAGCTGTGACTCTCATCCAAAGAAACACTGATCTTCAAAAAATACTGAATCATTCAACAGGCTGAGACAGACCAGTTACATAAATCCCTCTATGTAAGGCAAACCTAACAAATGAAGAATCTAATAGTTTCTATTCTTCCTATTCATTTTATAAGTCCAGTAATTAATAAGTTTTCTTAACTTACCTAAACCATGTTTTTAATAGAAATATGTTAGTAGAAAGTGCTTTTTGTTCTTATCTCCGAACTTTTAAGAAATCACTTTTGGACTTCTGGCCAAGATGGAGGCATAGGTAGACACACTGTGCCTCCATGCACAACCAAAGTAAGGACAACAACAATTTAGAAACAATATAACAACCAGAACTGACAGAAAATTGAACCATAGAGAAGTCCAACAACTAAGGAGTTAAAATAGACACATTTATCCAGACTGGTAGGAGGGGTGGAGTTGGCAGCCGGGCAGAGAGGGGTCAAGGCAAAAAAAGCAGTGGTTTGCAGACCCCAGGCACACAAGGCAGCAGCTGACAGACCCTTGGTGTGCAAGATGGCATCTGGTGGACCCTGGGCATGCAGGCTGCAGTTGGCAGACCCTGGGCACAAGGTGGCAGCAGGCAGACCCGGTGTGGCAGCGATCGTGGAGTGGGGTGTAGCACACAAGGCAGCTGACCAGGCGGTCCCACATTTACACACAGATAAACCAGGTGAAACTGGGGAGTGAGGCAGACTGCGCAACCGAGGGTCCCAGTCGGGGAAATAAAGCCTCAAAACACCGATTGAAAACACCTGGGGGGTTGAAGTGCCAGGGGAGACTCCCAGCCTCACAGGAGAGTTCATTAAGAAACCCACAGGGTCCTAGAATCAGCACCAGAATCGCCCAGTTTGCTTGGGGGAAGTGGAGAAAGGGACTGAAATCCGACAGAGAGCAGAGCAAATGCCACTATTCCCTCTTGGACCCCTGCCCCACATACAGCGTCATGTCCCAGCAACTGGGTTGCTCTAGTGAACACCTAAAACTCTGCCCCTCATATGTAACAGGTGCATCAAGACAAAAAAAAAAAAGGCCCAAATGGAAGAACAGATCAAAGATCCTGAACAAATACAACTAAGCGACAAAAAGATAGCTAACCTATCAGATGCACAGTTCAAAGCACTGGTGATCAGGGTGTTCACAGAACTGGTTGAATTTGGTCACAAATTAGATGAAAAAATGAAGGCTACACTAAGTGAAATGAAGGAAAATGCACAGGGAATGAATAGTGATGGGAAGAAAACTGGGACTAAAATCAATGGAGTGGACCAAAAGGAAGAAAGAAACAACCAAACAGAAAAGAATGAAGAAATAAGAACTCAAAAAAATGAGGAGAGGCTTAGGAACCTCCAGGACATCTTTAAATGTTCCAACATCTGAATCATAGGGGTACCAGAAGGGGAAGAGGAAGAGCAAGAAACTAAAAACTTATTTGAAAAAAATAATGAAGGAGAACTTCCCTAATCTGACAAAGGAAATAGATTTCTAGAAAGTCCAGGAAGCTTAGAGAGGCCCAAAAAAGTTGGACCCAAGGGGGAACACATCAAGGCATACCATAATTACATTACCCAAGATTAAAATGAAGGAGAGAATTCTAGAAGCAGCCAGAGAAAAGGAGAGAGTTACCTACAAAGGAGTTCCCATCAGACTGTCAGCTGATTTCTCAAAAGAGATCTTACAGGCAAGAAGCGACTGGAAAGAAGTATTGCAAGTCATGAAAGGCAAGGACCTACATCCAAGACTGCTCTATCCAGCAAAGCTTTCATTTAGAATGGAAGGGCAGAGAAAGTGCTTCTCAGATAAGGTCAAGTTAAAGGAGTTCATCATCACCAAGCCCTTATTATATGAAATGTTAAAGGGACTTATCTAAGAAAAGGAGGATAAAAAACATGTATAGTAAAATGACAGCAAACTCACAATTATTAACAACCACACCTAAAACAAAAACAAAAACTAAGGAAACAACTAGAACAGGAACAGAACCACAGAAATGGAGATCACATGGAGGGGTAGCAACAGGGGAGTGGGAGGAGGAGAGAGGGGGAAAAGGTATAGAGAAAAAGTAGCATAGATGGTAGGCAGAAAATAGGGGGAGGGCAAGAACAGTATGGGAAATGTAGAAGCTAAAGAACTTATGACACATGGACATGAACTAAAGGGGGGAATGTGGGTGGGAGAGGGTGTGAAGGGTGGAGGGGAATGAAAGGGGGGGAATGGGACAACTGTAACAGTATAATCAATAAAGTATATTAAAAAAATAAAAGACATCACTTTTATGCCAGCAATAAGCAGGGCACTACTTACATAAAGTAACAGCTTTCACAAGATATATACATAGTACCCAACAAGAATAAATGCTTCAACAAGTTTAGCCTTATAAATTTAAGCCCAAAAAGTATCATCAAGCAGCCCAGGTATAATTTCACAGATGCAAACTTCACTATAGTAAAACATTTAGAAATAAGTTTTTTTCTCCTCAAATCCAATACTGTGTTCTGTCTCCACAACTCTACTGAGGTTCCTTTTACTAATGCCATTTTAAGGGGTCTCAGCTGATGGCATTCAATAGCCTTATCGTTCCTATTAACCTCTGTGGCACTAGCCTTACAGACTCCCTCAGTCACTGTTCTCTGTGTAAGCTCCCCTGGTTTTCTCTCTGCCATCCTCAACTCCCCATCTCTTGACTCCTAAAATATTTGAATTTTTCAGATTATACACTCCTCCATTCTTGCCCCACCTTTGGGTGACCTCTCCATCCCTATAGGTTACTCTTTCATAAATCCTCAGATGCTTATTTCACTCTAGTTTTCAAGTACCAGATTCCTCTCTTAATGCTGACTAACACTTCTACTTGGATGTTCTGATGGCCAACTCACTGCAACAAGCGCACACTAAATACTCTTCTCAAACAACTGGTTCCTTTCCTGAATTCCCTCTCAGGAAATAATAATCCAATCAACCTCAGAGTGGAACCAAACTTTTTCTGTATCACAAGTAAGTTTTAGTCATTCAATGTATTTTAGATCTGCCAGCTTTTCTCCATACCCACACTGCCTTTTGCTTATATTTTTTAACATGCCAGCTGGCTTCTACTATGGCCCTTCCCTTCTGGCTCACTGGTTACAGGATCAATTCCATGATCCTTAGCAAGACACAAAAGACCTTAATTAACTGGCCCCTGTCTAATAATGCTCATCTCCTATCCTCCATCCTGTATAAAGTGCTTATATCCAATCTTTATATGCATTACTGTACAGATTCACATCTTTTTTACATCTTTTCCATGGACTACCCTATAATTTCACTTTCCTGCTGGTCACACACTTTTTCATCCTTCAGAATACAGATTAAATATATTTTCTACTATAAGACTATCCCTGAACCTCTTAAAATTGATTGCTTCTCTCCTTTTTGTCCCACCTCTGTATACTTAATACGTTGTTGGTACAAATCAGGCTCTTCCATGGGATCGTGAAGAAAGCATTATAAGGACACACAAAAGGGAGATTGTAATGTAGCAAAGTTTATTTGAGTAGAAATCTACCTCTTGGTTTCCCATGTCTCATCTACCTCTGTCCCTATGGAAAAAGTCCAATTGTGTCTTCAGCAAGGTGAAAACAAAGGCTGATGTCCAGAGTTAGTGTCACATTAAAGCTTAGTCAAGTGTAGCACCCAGCTAGTTTAGCTTGTGTTCCAGGCTACAATCACTGCTGTGCTGAGATATTCAGGCTCCTGCCTGAGCCTGTATGTGTCTACACAGCCACTGACCATGCAGCTACTAAAACCACAAGGCTATGGAGAGAGAACACGCAAGTGCATGAGGTTGAGTGTGGGTCACACGTAAAAGGGAGAGCTCTGGGTTTCACCTCGGTTTTAATCAGGAGCTCTTTGTTCAAAATAACCAATTAACTTTCCACACTTTCATGGAATAAGTCTACCCCTTTGTTACATTAATAGGCCTCTATGGTAAAGCACGTTCCCCTGTACACACCAACAATCCAGTAGTGGAGAGGGCTGACAGTACTCCTGGTGAGATTTCCTGTGCTCTGAGGTCGGTGGCAGTCCCTTGGAGTGTATGAATGAGTCTATAAATACTATAGTTTCCTGGCTAAGCAATCAGGCGTATGCTCCCCAGTTTATTCAACTCAGTGTCTAATTCCCTTTGCTTTCTTTATTAATAACTAGTTAATGAGATATGGTAGCAAATACTTTCATTAGTATATTTCTTACAACAGTTCATAAATTCTCAAAGTATGGTTCCTGAGATCATTTAAAGTCAGAAACATGCTCATAATAAACCTAAGATGTATCTTTTTCTCCCATTCTCTCAAGAATGTGTACTTGAGGTTTCTAGAGACTGCATGACAAGTGATTGCCAAACATACTAAATACAGAACCAGATGAGAATCTGGCTATCTTCTGTGAAGCCAGACATGAAAAGATTTTTGAAAAACCAATGACACTTTTCTCACTAATATTTTCTGTCTTGGAATACAGGCACACCTCATTTTTTAAAAAAGATTTATTTATTTTTAAAGAAAGGGAAACAGGAGGGAGAGGAACATTGATTGGTTGCCTCTCATATGCACCCCAACTAGCAAACAAACCCACAACCCGAGCATGTGCCTTGACTAGGAATCAAACCAAAGACCTTTTGCTTTGTAGAATGATGCCCAACTAAATGAGCCACACTGGTCAGGGCCAGACATACCTCATTTTATCGCACTTTGCAGATAGTTTTTTCATCAACCTAGAGGCAAACCCTCTACCAGCAAAAAGAACATGACTCACTGAAGGCTCTGATAATGGTCAGCATTTTTTAGCAGTAGTTTTTAATTAAGGTATGTACATTATTGTTGTTTTTTGGATATAATGCTATGGCACAGTTAACAGACTATAGCATAGTATAAATGTAACTTTTAAATACACTAGGATAACAAAAAAAATTGAGTGACTTGCTTTATGTGAAATTTGCTTTACTGCAGTGGTCTGGCCAAACCCAAAGTAGCAGCTCTAAGGTATGCCTGTGTATAGTTGTTTTCAGAAAAATATATTATGTGTGTTAATATGTAATAGTTTTACTATTTTTAAAATAAAAATAAACATTTAGAATTTTTCAGCTTAAATTTCTAATACTATAAATATCAACAGATATACCCCGACACAAAAAAAACTCCTTGGGATCCTCAATTATATTGAAGAGAATCAAGAGGCCCTGAGAATAAAACATTTCAGAGAGACTGGTAATCAGTTAAGAGTCTTCATATAGTTTAGACCATGCCCTCCCTAATCACTTCTTGTTTTATTTCAAGGGTTATAGAAGAGGCACATGACACAACAGGAATCCCATGTAAGATTTGTTAGATAAAATAAGTAAATTGGATTTAATTAACTGGATTAATGAAATCCCTCTCCTGAAGATCTGTCACATTACAATATATTTGGAGAAACTTTTATGGTGAAATGGAGATACTGCAACTTAACTCCCCTAAAAACAACTATAAATCTGGAGAAATGGTCAAAACATCCATTTTAAGACTCTAGAAACTAGGCCCTGGCTGGCGTGGCTCAGTGGATTGAGTGCGGGCTGCGAACCAGTGTCGCAAGTTCGATTCCCAGTCAGGGTACATGTCTGGGTTGCAGGCCATGACCCCCAGTAACCACACATTGATGTTTCTCTCTCTCTCCTTCTCCTTCCCTTCCCTCTCTAAAAATAAGTAAATAAATAAAATCTTAAAAAAAAAGACTCTAGAAACTGAACAAAAGTAAAAAGCACTTTTTTCCCCAAGGAAAACTACTGAACTACATATAAGAACAGTGAGTATCTCTGGTATTCTGTGTGGGGTGACTCTTATTACCTGGCCAGTGCTCAGTTTATAAGAAGTGATATACTAGGGTGGGTGTGGTGATGAAAACCAGCATCTTTACTGTCAGAGTGCTGCCCTGAATTGGTGTGCAGGGCCAAAATCCCCAACCCAACCACACAGTTGATAAAGATAGCAAAATGGCTAGAAAAGAAATGGAGGGGGTTAAAAGGAGATCTAGTACACTAAGGTTATAGCCCCATTGCAGGGTGGTGGATAAACCAGAAATTTTACAGGAAGATAGCAGAAATGGGATGGGAGATGTATGGGGCACTAATAGCATTGCCACATATGCCTGGCTGACAGGGAAGCTATATAAATGTACAGGAAAGAGTTAAAAAGTGATAGGCTCTCTATATATCTCTCACTGACTGGGAGGCTGCATGCATGCCTAGGAGAAATCTAAACATCGTTGGTTGACTAGGAAGCTAGACACACAAAAAAGGTAAGATCTGAGGGAGGCTATACACACGCAAAGGCAAGATCAAAGTGAGTCAAAGAGAAAGAATATGCCAGGGAAGATGTGAAAAATGCCTGAACATTAAATATACTCCTCAACACACATCCAAGCCACTCAACAGAGGTGAAAGAAAGTCACTTGTTCAGATAGCAGTGTAGGTAAATGTGGTACTTGTGTCCTCCCACATCAAAACTACAATTAAACTACAGAATAACCAACATTTAGAACTGCCTAAAATCTAGCTGAACAAAAGTCCTCCAACTAAGGATATTAAAAAAAAGCCACATCCAGATTGGCAGGAAGGGCAGAGCCTATAGAACAATAAAAATCAAAAGGGGTATCTTGGCTGTGAAGGTCCCCTGAGGAGTGAGGAGTCCCAGACCACACCAGGATCCCCAGCCCAGAGTTCCAGTGCCAGAAAGGGAGTAACTTCTGGCTGTAAAAACCAGCAGGGATTGTGGGTGAGTGAGACTAAGTGCTCCTAGAGTCCCAGGTCCTCCTAAAGGATCCATGCACAAACATACTTAGACCCATTCCTTCTGAACTCCAGCAATGGGGCAGAAGCTCAAAAGACACCAAGGACATGGGGAGAAACTGAATTGTCTGGCATCAGGGTGAGTGCTGGAAGGGCAGCTTTCTCCCATACAAAAGAACTAGCAGAGTTCTGAGACTTCCTCCACTGAGATGGCAGGTGGGCACCATATCTGAGTTGCCACTGGACTGGCTCACACTGTTCACCCCACCATGGTAATTACCTGAGACCTCACCCCACCCACCTTGCAGGTCCACCTAAGCTGTTCCATACAAATGGCCTGTCTGTCTTGGCTCATGCTTCAGACTTTCCCAAAATCTCTCAAACAAGCAGCATCTGGTTTTGTGGAGCTTAGTATCTATTGCTAAGTGACCCTAGCCCTGGCACTAGCAGTGGCTGGCCTTGGTTTGCAGCTTGGCCTCTCAAGGGCTCTTCTAAGCCCTACACAAGTAGCCACGATCAGCAGATCACTTTGTAGCTCATGTTGAGTAGACTCGGGCAGAACACATACAGGTGGTGGCTGACCATGACCTGCATCTCCAGAAGGTCCCAGCACCACCATATCTGGTGAACAGCTTCAGACCACAATGAAGCACAACCCAACAACCTCCACAAAGGACACTATCAAGAGGTAAACTCAGGTGGCATCAGAGCCCCGCTGAACTAAGTTTTATTTTGTAGGATTGGCCCCTGCACAGCTGATCCTCCTCAGTGGTAGAAGTCAGTCCTTGCAGCCCAAAATACTGGGCATATCACTCCCACTGGCATGCTAATAGGAATAAGGGCTCAACTAAAACAGGAGGTGTACACAGCCCACACAGAAGGGGAAGTACACCTGAAGTGCCCAGTTTGGGTGAATGGAGAGGCTGTGCCACTGAACCCTGCAGGTTAGCTACTACAGTAGGCCACTCTACCAAGCCTGGGAGAGGCAGCAGCTCTAGCTAATACACAGAAACAAAACTGGGAGGCTACCAAAATGAGGAGACAAAGAAAATGTCCCAAATGAAAAACAGAACAAACATCCAGAAAAAGAACTAAAATACAATGGAGATGGCAATCTATTAGATGCAGAGTTCAAACACTGGTTACAAAAATGCTCAATGAACTTACAGGAAGAGTAGATAAACTTAGCAAGGCCTTTAACAATATAAAAAAAGGCATGGAAACCTTAAAAAAAAAAACCTGTCAGAAATGAAGGATATGCTAACTGAAATGAAGAATAATTTACAGAGAATCAAAGAGTAGCTGAAACAGAGAATCAAATCAGTAACTTCAAATATAAGGAAACAAAAAACACCCAATCAGAACAGAAAAAAAAATTGAGGACAGTGTAAAGAGTCTCTGTGACAACTTAAAGCATACTAATATTTGCAGCATGGAGTACCAGAAGGAGGAGAGAGAGCATGAGAAATTAAAAACATATTTGAAAAAATAATGATGGAAAACTTCCCTAACGTGGTGAAGGAAATGACATGCAAGTCCAGGAAGTGTAGAGAGTCCCAAACAACATGAACCCAAAGAGTCCCACACCAAGACACATCATAATTAAAACACCAAAGGTTTAAGGCAGAGAATCTTAAAAGCAGGAAGAAAAAAGCAGTTTCCTCTTACAACCTCTTACCTACAGAGAAGCTCCCATAACACTGTCACTTACCAAGGCAGTCTTGCCAGAAGGGACTGGCAAGAAATATTCAAAGTAATGGAAAGCAAGGGCCTACAACCAAGGTTACTCTATCCAGCAAAGGTATCATTTAGAATTGAAGGACTTACATGTACAAATGGCTTCCCAGACAAGAAAAAGCTAAAGGAGTTTATCACCTCCAAACCAGTAAGTATTATGTGAAATGTTAAAGGGTTTGCATAAGGAGAAGAAAAAGAGACAAAATATATGAACAGCAAAATGGCAGTTAATACATACCTATCAATAACAAGCTAAAACAGAAAATTACCAAATGAGCAGAACAGAAACAAACTCAGATACAGAGTACGTTTTGACATTTGCTAGATGGGAGGGAGTTTGCAGTGGTGGGTGAAAAAGATGAAGGATTTAAGAAGTACAAATTAGTTGTTACAGAATGGACATAGGGATGTAAAGTACAGTGCAGGGACTACATGTAACAATATTCTAACACCATGTTTTGCTGTGTATAATGTGCACTTTTACCCAAATTTTTAAGGGGAAAAACAAGGATGAGCATTATCCATGGCTAGTACTAATTCTTTATCTATATAAATGTCTTTAGTTCTTTTATTTATGCTTATGTGTCAAAAGTGTAACTCTAAGAAGTAAAAATGATATCCATATGTTCAAAAATAAATCCTAAATTCCTTTATAATACAAAAAAGTATCTATAAATAAATAAAAAATTAAATTAAAAAATTAAAATAAAAGATTTTTTCCTGAAACTTTGGGCCAAAAATGTGGGTGCACGTTTTACATGGGAGTGCATTATACACGGCAAAATACAGTAAGTATTTATGATGTCAGATGGGTATGAGATTTATCAGGATGATCATTTTGTTAAGTTATATGCCTAACTACAAGTGTGTACACCTTAAACTAATAGAATATTTTATGCCAACTATAATGAAAACTAAAAAATAACTTATAATAAAAAGGAAGGTGAAAGAAAGTCTTACTGGCTCATGATGTTTGTTAAGTACAACCTCTGACCTATCAATGGCTGCTGTCTTATCTATGCAGACACAGGCACAACCCCAAGGAAGGAAGACCAAAACAAGAGAGACATAAAAATCGACATCTGTGTCATGACAAATACCACCAGTATGCTCCTGACATTTTACTAAAAACAAATCAAAACAAAAAACCCTATCAACAATGATAACTTTCAGGTGGGAACTAATGCGATTTAATGTAGCTGCTACAATATATGACCTAAATTGACCAGTTTTCAATAAAAATTGAGACATACAAAAAAACAGGAAACATATATTCAACAGAAACTTCTCTGAGTGAGCCCAGATATTAGACTGAGGACTAGAAAGAAAATACTTTTTAATGAATTATATATGACAACGATGGTATCAAATAGAGAATATCACTTTAAAAAATTACGAAAAGTCAAATGAAAACACTGGATTTGAAAATAGCAACTGAAAATGTACTAGGTATGTTCAACAGCAGATGTGAGGTGGCCAAAAAGATAAATTAAACATCCCAAATTACATTAAAAAAAAATCATTAAGGGAAAAATCCAGGAAGCTCAACAAACCTCACATAAAATAAGGAATCCTAAACAAATCACAGTCAACTATTTAAAGACAAAAGAGAACAGCAATAAAAATAAATTTTTTTAGGACAAGGACACAATGTAATTAACAGTCAACTTCTCATCAGAAACAGTTAAAGGTAAAAAAGAAGTGGAATAATATATTCAGTCAAATAAAAGAAAAATGTCAACTAAGAATTCTAGTATCTAACAAAACTAACCTTCGCAAATAGTCACAAAAGACCACCTATTGCTAACTTCACTTATATGAAATATCCAGAAGAGGCAAGTCTATGTATAGAAAAAGTAGACTGGTGGCTGCCCATGCCCAGGGCTGTAAAATTTGGATACAGAATGAGGAGTGACTGCTAATAGGTACACAGTGCTTTTCAGGTAAAAATATTCTGAAATCGATAGTAGTGATGACTGAACAACTCTATAAATAAACTAAAAACTAATGAATTCTACATTTTGAATAAGTTGTATGCTATGTGAATTAGGGTTCAATAAAGTTATTTTTTTAAATGGCAAAGTCAAGATATTCCTAGATCAATGAAGACAGAGAAATCATGGATGAAGATCTGTCGTAGAGTAAATACTAAGGAAAATTCTTAAGACTCTAAGGAAATAACACCAGACAATAACTTGAATCCAGAAGAAGAAATTAAGAGTGCCAAAAGTGGTTTGTAGGTAAAAACAAAGAAATTCACAAAAATATTTTTCTTTTCTTCTCTTATTTCTTTAAAAGATTGTATAAAACAATACTTATACCATTCTATTGTTACATTAATTAACAAATGTAGATTTGGTCTATATTACATAGGGAAGGAAATAGAGCTATATTGGAGCAAAGTTGCTATTTTCACTGGACTTACATCAATATTAGTCTATAGTAAAAAGATGCATATTATAACACCTCAATCAACATTTTAAGATTATAATTCAAGAAGCACTCTTTTAGAAACATCACAGAAATTCAAATATTACACTGGAAAATATTTTTAAAAGGCAGCATAATTGAGAAACAAAAAGATGCAAAACAAAAATGAAGAACAAAAGAGCAGATATAAGTCCAACCTTATGAATAATTACATTAAATGTGAGTAGATTAAACACTACAATCAAAACACAGAGACTGCCAGTGCAATCAGAAAGAAAAAGAAATAAAAGTATCCATACTTGAAAAGATGTAAAATTATCTTATCTGAAGATGATATCCTCCCAGATGTAGAAAATCCGAAGGAATCAACAAAGGATATTTTTGACTTATAGCCAAGATGGAGACATAGGTAGACACACTGTGCCTCCTTGCACAACCAAAAGAAGGACAACAACAAATTTAAAAACAAAAATTAACCAGAACTGACAGAATAGAATTGTATGGAAGTCCGACAACCAAGGAGTTAAAGAAGAAACATTCATCCAGACCAGTAGGAGGGGCAGAGATGGGCAGCTGGGCAGAGAGGACTTGCAGTAAGGCAGCAGCTGGAGGACCAGAGCAAGCAAGGAAGCGGCTGGCAGACCAGCTAGGCCTCGGCCTGTGGGCTGAGTGGCCCCACATATGCATACAGATAAACTGGGAGGAACAACTGGGGAGCGAAATAGACTGCACAACCCTGGGTTCCAGCGTAGGGAAATACAGCCTCAAAGACTCTGACTAAAAACACCTGTGGGGGTTGAGGCAGTAGTGGGAGATACTCCCAGCCTCACAAGAGTTTGCTGAAGAGACCCACAGGGTCCCAGAATGTACACAAACCCACCCACCCGGGAAGCAGTACCAGAAGAGCCCAACTGGGTTATGGGTAGCAGAGGAAATGACTGAAAGCTGGCAGAGAGCAGAGAAAGCAGCACTGTCCCCTCTCGGGCCCCTCCCCCACATATAGTGTCACAACACAGCAATGACGGTTGCCCCGCCTTGGTGAAACAACACCTAAGGCTCCAACCCTTACTATATAACAGGTGCACCAAGACCAAAAAAAAAAAAAAAAAAAAAGGCCCAAATGAAAGAACAGATCAAAGCTCCAGAAAAAATACAACTAAGCGATAGAAAGCCAACATATCACATGCATAGTTCAAAACACTGGTAATCATAGAATTGGTTGAATATGGTTGCAAATTAGAAGAAAAAAATGAAGGTTAACCTAAGTGACATAAAGGAAAATGTACAGGAAACCAACAGTAATGGGAACAAAACCAGGACTCAAATCAACACTGTGGACCAGAAGAAGAAAGAAACATTCAACCAGAACAGAATGAAGAAATAAAAATTCAAAAAAATGAAGAGAGGCTTAACCTCCAGGACATCTTCAAACATTCCAAATCTGACTCATCGGGGTGCCAGAAAAAAAAGAGGAACAAGAAATTGAAAACATAATGAAGGAGAACTTCCCCAATCTGGCAAAAGGAAATAGACTTTCAGGAAGTCCAGAAAGCTCAGAGAGTCCCAAAGAAGTTGACCCAAGGAGGAACACACCAAGGCACATCAGAATTACATTACCCAAGATTAAAGATAAGAAGAGAATCTTAAAAGCAGCAAGAGGAAAGGAGAAAGTTACCTACAAAGGAGTTCCTATCAGACTGTCAGCTGATTTCTCAAAAGAAACCTTTCAGGCAAGAAGGGGCTGGAAAGAAGTATTCAAAGTCATGAAAGGGAAGGAACTACATCCAAGATTGCTCTATCCAGCAAAGCTTTCACTTAGAATGGAAGGGCAGATGAAGTGCTTCTCAGATAAGGTCAAGTTAAAGGAATTCATCATCACCAAGCCCTTATATGAAAGGTTAAAAGGACTTATTGAAGAAAAAGATAAAAAACATGAACAGTAATATGACAACAAACTCACAGTTATTAACAACCGAACCTAAAAACAAAAACAAACTAAGCAAAAGACTAGAACAGGAACAGGTTCACAGAAATGGGGATGACATGGAGGGTTACCAGGGGGGAGGGCAAGAGAGGGGGAAAAGGTATAGAGAATAAGCAGAATAAATGGTACACAGAAAATAGACAGGGGGAGGTTAAGAATAGTATAGGAAATATAGAAGCCAAAGAACTTATATGTATGACCCATGGACATGAACTAAAGGAGGGGGGAGGGGGTCTGCAGGGTGGAAGGGAATAAAGGGGGGGGCAATGGGACAACTGTAATAGCATAATCAATAAAATATATTTAAATTTTTTAAAAAAAGGAATCAATGAAGTTTTATAACCAATAAATGATTTCAGTAAAGTCATTGGATATAACATCACTATATAAAAATCAACTGTATTTCTATATACTAGCCATGAAAAACCCAAAATGAAATGATCTACAATAGCATCCAAGAGAATAAAATATGAATGACTTAATAAATGAAGTACAAAATCTAAATAAATGGAGAGATTATTCTGTAGGGACAGATTGGAAGACACTGTTAAGATGGTAGTATTATTCAAGTGATATACAGAATCAATGTACAGATTCACTAATACCCCTATTAAAATCCCAGCAGGCTTTTTTTTTAATGTGCAGAAAACTGATAAACTAATCCTAAAATTTATATGAAAATGCAAAGGATCCTGAATAGCAAAAACAACATTTTGAAAAGAAAGTTGGAAACTTACAATTCCTGATTTTGAAAGCAGATTTCGGGTTGTCTGAGAGTTGGGGGGTGGGAATGAACTCACTGTAAATGGGCATGAAAATCTTTTAGCAATGATGGTAATGGTCAAAACTGGATTGTGATGATAGTTGCACAACTCTTTTCCCCAATTCCAAGAAGACAATGAATCTTAAATGTAATCATATACCTTTCTTCCATATGGTTTTTCTACCATATTGCTGTCACTGTCAGAATTTTCACTCTGAACTGGTTTTGTGAACCCAGATTTGGGCATCTTATAGCTCTTCAGCTAGCTTCTTCTTTTAATCAGTCTTCTCATCCTGGATCTGTAAAGAATGGATATATAAGGGTTACTTGTATACCTCTGCAATAAAACCTACTTAACGTTTATGCAATTTAGTGTCATTTGCAAGTTTGATTTGGTTTTCTCTATGTCCTCATTAAGATTATTTTCTCAGAGAGGCTGTCTTAGCCTAAACTAAGTTTTCATTGAAGAATTTGAGCTTCTAATTAGAGCTGTCTTGTTCAAGCCCATTCAACTTGTCATTGAAGAGAAAAAAAGAGAACTACTGTACCTTTATGTTTCTTCCCACCTTCTCTAGCCTAATTTCAATCTCTAGTTTTCTGAGTGGTTAGAAGCAGCTGAGTGAAAGCAGTGGCAAAGGTTTTGTCATTCTAGCATGGCTGCAGAGATATAAACTGATAGATTCTCTGGTAGTTCTGTATCAGTCTGGCAGTTATTTCTGAAGGTCCTACTAAGAACCTGATAGGTTTCATAGGTTAATTTTATAACATCTAATTCTATTTTCAATTCACTTAAGTTAAATTAATTAAACCCTTCTTACCTAAAATCCCCAGAGTGATTTTCCTTCACCAAACTCCCAGGCATCATCAGGTATTTATTCACTTTATCAATCTATTCATTGACTCAATCATTATTATTCTGTACTGTAATTATTATCACTTCATGTATCATTATCTTTCCAATTTTTTCAACCTTCTGCCTCCTGCTCTGCAAGCTGGTTTAACAGGGCAAGGATCCTCTTAGAGCCTATGCTTATGTATAAGCTTGAGAAAGCCAGAAAAAATTCCAAGGGATTTTACACATAAAAGGGAAAGCCATGAAGTTAGACCTGTGTTGCTATATGATGACCTATTAGCCACAGGTGGTTGTTGAAAGTTAAAGTAATTGGTTGTTGAAAGTTAAAGTAATTAAAATTAAATTAAGCCCTGGCTGGCGTAGCTCAGTGGATTGAGCGCAGGCTACGAACCAAAGGATCGCAGGTTCGATTCCCAGTCAGGGCACATGCCTGGGTTGCAGGCCACGGCCCCCAGCAACCGCACATTGATGTTTCTCTCTCTCTCCCCCTTCCCTCTCTAAAAATAAATAAATAAAATCTTTAAAAAAAATTAAGTAGCTAATACTATGGAGTGCACACGTACAATGTTTCTATTATTGCAGAAAGTTCTATTGCTCAAAACTGGACTAGACTGAGGCTGCTGGCCAATGGGACCATGAATTGGGCCACAACAAGCAGAATGACTGATACGCTATAAATTTCCTGTAAATGGAAGCATAGGTCTAAGTAAAATTTTCTGTGTTCTTCAAATTGTTCTAGTGATGCTTTAAAATTTGTTTGATTTTTAATAGAAATAAAACCAAATTCTTAAGTAAACTGAATTAATGTGTAAATTATCTAAACTAGATTAAATTAATCTGGATATAGCCGATTAGAGTATATACCAACACAAAAAACTGCCATAGCTCAAATAGTTCAAATATTTCATTTTTATAGAGGAGGAAAGAAACTTTTTGACACTACACACAAGAGACAGAATTTACCTTCAGGTCATTTAACTGTTTGAACTATTACTGTATACACAGAATCATTTAAACATACCATTGTCCTCAAAGCTAGTACCTCTGTGTAATTCTTACAGTTACTAATAATATAAACAGAAAAATTATGACTCAAAAGCAAAACTGACCTACATATCAATAGGCCTTAGTCTAGATGAGACTGACGATAAAGCACTACCTCCTTTGCAGACTAAGCAAAGTTACTGGTGAACAAAGGAATGACATGAACATTCAGAAAATTATACATGGCAATAATATTTTAGCAGACTGTATGTTAAAGGAAAAGGTTTATATTAGTTTCCAATGAATTTATTTAGACAATTTCAGCACTAAAAATCAAAATCAAAATTAGGTCCCAAAGATATTACGTCAATCAACAAATATGAAACATTTTTACACATAGGTTCTTGGACCATGATATCTACTATAAACACTAGAGCAACCATTATACAAACTATACAAAGGGATAATAAACATCACGTCAGGTAAATTGAAATACTTTTAAATGTACAAATAACCCAACAGAAGGCAGGCAAAGAAAAATTGAGAAATAAAAAACAAAAGGAACAGACAAAACAGTATGAAAATAGTAGGCATAATCCAGAAATATCAATAACTACATGGAATGAGGATGGTTTAAACATGCCAATTAAAGGACAGATTTTTAGGAGGGAAAAATGATAACACTATATGCTACTAACAAGAAATTCACTTCAAATATAAGAATATTGATGGTTACCCCTGCTTGGCTGAGTCCCCAGGTCTAGGTAGAACTTGCTGGGCTGCCACCCTCCTGTCCACACCAGGTCCCACACCTGTGCCTGCTTTGCACTCTCTTTGCTTGGTCCATAGTGTCTGCATCACCTGCCTTCCTGCCTTTACCTCCTTTCCTCCCCACCCCAGACTTGTGGGGGCTCAGCCCCCAGCCTGTGAGCTCCTTAGAGGGCAGGCCTTCAATAAATGTAAAGTGCTGCTGCCCCCGCCCCACCAAAAAAAAGAATATAGGTGGTCAAAAGTAAAAGAATAAAAAAGAGATGCCATTAAAAAGTAATAAAAGGAAAACTGGAATAACTATCAATATAAAACAAAATAGATCTCAGCAAAGAGGATGTTGCATATTGCATACTGATAAAAGGGTCAGTTTACCAACTGAGTATGCAACTAGCAACAGAGCTTCAAAATGCAGGAAGCAAAAAATGACAAAACTGACAGGAAAAATAGACAAATTCATAATTACAGCTGGAGGTTTCAACTACTTTTTCAATTAAAATAGGAAATCAACAAGGATATAAAAAAACTGGAAAAAAATAGTGCCATTCATTCAAATGGAATGGACCTACTTGACATTTATAGAGACATCTGCCCAACAGCAGCTGAATACTCATTTCTTTTCAAGGACACATAGAATATAGAACAATACAGGTGACATCATGGGCCATAAATAAATGCAATACATTTAAAATAATTAAAATTAAAATCATAAAAAGTTTGTTCTCACACAATAAAAAGTTAAACCAGAACCAATTATAAAAAGGTAACAGGGATATGTGTAGTATATCCAAATTTAAAACATAATGAAAAATCAATGAAATTAAAAAGTGGTTCTTAAAAGATCAATTAAATTAAAATTTACATATCCCTAGCCAGACTTATTAGAAATAAGAGAAGACCTACATAACCGAAATCAACAATAAAAGAGGAAGAATCATTACAGATGCTATAAACACAAAGTATAACAAGAAAATATTATCAACAGTTTTATACAAATAAAGTCAACAATTTAAATAAAATTCTTTAAAAGGCACACACTACCAAAGCTCATTGAAGAAAACAATCTCAGTAACTCGATATTTACTAGATATTGATTTCATATTTGAAAACAAAATGACTTCAATGGTCAATTCTACAAAACATGTAAGGAAGAAATAATGGCAATTCTACACAAACCCTCCTGAAATAGGAAAGAGGCAGAAATATTTTATGAGGCCATCAATACCCTGATGTCAAAATCAGAATAAGTCTTTTATAAAAGAACTACAAAATAAAATACTTTATGATCAAATACACAAAAATCCTCAAATCAAGGATTTTTAAATATTACCAAGTCAAATTCAGCTATACATAAAAAAGATAGTAAGTACATCATGACCAACTGGGATTTATCCCAGGAACTCAAGGGCAGCTTAATGTTTTAGAATTAATCTAAGTAATTCACTGTATTAGCAGACTAAAAACAACCACCACCAAAAAATGGTCAGCTTAACAGATACAGAAAAAGCATTTGATAAAATTTTAATACTCACTAATGATAAACAACTCTCAGGAAATTAATACAGAACAGAACTTGAATACCTTCTTTCTCTTGAGATCAATAATGAAGCAAGGATGTCAGCTCTCATCAGTTTTCCCACCCACAGCTCTAATGAGCTACAACTGACAAACACAACTTGTATATATTTAAGGTGTATAATGTGTTGCTTGGATATGCATATATTGTGAAATGATTACCACAATCAAGCTAATTAACACTGTATCACCTCACAGTTAGCATTTTCTGTGTGTGGTGGAAATACGTAACATCTACTCTCTTAGCAAATATGAAGTATACAAGACAGTACTATTAACTACAGTCACCATTCTGTACACTTACTCACCTTGTAACTGAAAGTTGGTTACCAGCTTTCTCCCCACTTCCCACATCTCCAGCTCCTGAACCATTTCACTCTCTCTGCTTCTGTGAGTTCAGTGCTTTCAGATTCCACATATAAGTGAGATCTACAATATTTGTTTTTCTGTATCTGGCTTACTTCATTTAGCATAATGTCCTCCAGGCTCACCTATTTTGTCACAAATGCTAGGATTTTCTTTTTATAGGTGAATAATATCCCTATATATATCACATTTTCTTTATCTACTCATCCATCAACAGACACCTAAAAGTGGGATTGCTGGATCAGATGGCAGTTTTATTTTTAATTTTTTGAGAAACCTCCCAACTGTTTTCCAAATTAGCTGCACCAATTTACATTTCCAGAAATAGTGTCCATTAAACCCTTTTTGCCACACCCTCACTGACACTTGCTATCTTTTATCTTTTTGATTGTAAGTCACACTAACTGGCAGGAGGTTATATTTCATTATGGTTTTGATTAGAATGTCTCTGATTAGTGATGTTGAGCACCTTTCATATACTTGACTATTGTATATCTTCTTTGGGAAAATAGGTCCTTTGCCCATTTATTTAAAAATATATTTTACTGATTATGCTATTGCAATTGTCCCAATTTTTCCCGTTTGTTCCCCTTAGCCCAGTAGCCCCCTTTCCTCTAGCAACTCATCCCTCTTGGTTCATGTACATGGGTCCTGCATGTAAGTTTTTTGGCTTCTCCATTTCCTATGCTATTCTTAACCTTCCCCTGTCTATTTTGTACCTACCAATTATGCTTCTTAATCCCTGTACCATTTCCCCCACTCTCCCCCTTTACCCTCCCACTGATAACCTCCATGTGATCTCCAGGTAAACCAAAAGGACAATGGTTCAATCCCAGTCAGTGAACATGCCTGGATTGTATGCTGGCCCCCACCCCACCTCCTTCAGGACACGTGCAAGAAGCAACTGATAAACCTATTTCTCTCTTACATCAATGTCTTTCTCCCTCTCTCCTTTCCCCTCTCTTCGAGATGAGAATGTCCTTGGAAGCAAAATTTTAAAATTTGATGGAAGCAAAATTTTTTAATTTAGTGACATCTTGGAGACATTAATTTAAGAGACAGAGAAAGGGCCCCAGGGAAGACATGCAGTGTCCCTGTATGCATGATATTGTTTTGGTCATTATGTACTTCCATGAGAATTTAAGAAATGTATGAATATCTACACATTTAGGTTTTACTGAAAAAGGATTAGAGGTGAATTCTATCGTTTTGAACATTAATATAAGCAATGTTTGCTATGTACCATTGCTGTAACCTATTTTTAACCAGCCATCTCAAAATGCTTTTTTAAACTACTTGTGAAATTGCCCCAATTAAAATACTTCAGAAATACAAAAGTTTAGTTTTCTGGAAAGGAAAAAGAGACTCAGCAACATGCTTTGGGTAGTGGGAGTTGTACTTAAACTAAAGAGGTAGAAGTTTTAGTGAAGACGGTGGCAGAAGTAAACACAGTGCTGCCATCCTCCAACAACCACATCAAAGTCACAACTAAACTACCAAACAGCCATCATTCAGAACCACCTGAAATTTTTCTGAACAGAAGCCCTATAACTAAAGGCCCTGGCCAGGTAGCTCAGTTGGTTAGAGCATCCTCCTAATAAGCCAAGCTTGGGGGTTCAATCTCCAATCAGAGCACACATACAAGAAGCAACTAATGAATGCATAAACATGTGGAATGACAAATCAAAGTTTTTCTCTCTCTCTCTCCTTTCCCCTCTCTCTTTTTAAAATCAGTATTTTTTGTAAAGGCCTATAACTAAGGATATAAAAAGAAGTCACATCAAGACTGACAGGAGGGGTGGAGATGCAGAACAGGCTGGTCCCACATCCACATGTGGCAGTTAAAAATCAGGAGGGATATCTCAACTGCAGAAATTCCTCCCTGAGGAGCAAGGAGTCCCAGCTCCACAACGGGTCTCCCAGCCCAGGGTTTCAGGGCCAGAGAGAAGTCTCCATAATTGTTAGCTGTAAAAACCAGGAAGGGTTGCCACTGAATGAGATGGAGGTCTTCTGGAGTCCCAGGCAGTTCCTCTTTTTATTTTTAAGTATTTGTATTGTAAGTATTATGCTATTCAGTTGTCCCAGTTTTTCCCCTTTTCCCACATTACAGCCCATACCCCCTTTCCCTCCAGCATTCCCGCCCCCCTTAGTTCATGTCCATGGGTCATGTATGTAAGTTCTTTGGCTTCTCCATATCCTGTGCTTTTCTTAATGTCCCCCTGTCTATTTTGTACCTACCAATTTGTACTCCTTAATCCCTGCACCTTTCCCCCGGTTTCCCCTTTCCCCCTACCCACTGATAACCCTCCATGTGATGATCTCTATTTCTATGATTCTGTTCCTGTTTGCTTAGTTTGTTTTTGTTTTCATTTTTTATATTCAGTTGTTGATAGTCGAGTTTGTTGTCATTTTATTGTTCATAGTTTTGATCTTTTTCTTAGATAAGCCCCTTTAACATTTCACATAGTAAGGGCTTAGTGATGATGAATTCCTTTAGTTTTACCTTGTCTGGGAAGCACTCTTTCTGCCCTTCCATTCTAAATGACAGCTTTGCTGGATAGTCATCTTGGCTGTAAGCTCCTTGCTTTTCTTGTTGTAGTTCTTGCTTTTCATCCCTTTGAATATTTCTCTTGCCAGTCCCTTCTTGCCTGCAAAGCTTCTTTTGAGAAATCAGCTGATAGTCTTAGGGGAACTCCTTTGTAGGTAACTCTCTTTTCTCTTGCTGCTTTTGAGATTCTCTCTTTATCTTTAACCATTGGCATTTTAATATGATGTGTCTTGGTGTGGTCCTCTTTGGGTCCAACTTGTTTGGGACTCCCTGTGCTTCCTGGACTTGTATGGCTATTTCCTTTGCCAAATTATGGAAGTTTTCTTTCATTATTTTTATCAAATAAAGTTTCAATTTCTTGTTCTTCTTCTCTTTCTGGCATCTCTATGATTCAGATGTTGGCAGGTTTGGAGCTGTCCCAGAGTCGTCTTATTCTCTCGTGTTTTTTTAAAATTCTTGTTTCTTCATTCTGTACTGGTTGACTGTTTATTTCTTCCTTCCATTCCAAATCATTGATTTGAACCCTGAGTTCCTTCCTTTCGTTGTTGGTTCCCTGTGGATTTTTCTTTATTTCACTTAGTGTAGTCTTCATTTCTTCCCTTAAGTGTTTGCCATACTCAGTGACATCTCTAAGCATCCTTATCACCAGTGCTTTGAACTCTACATCTGATTGGCTATCTCCATTTTGCTTAGTTGTTTTTCTTAAGTTTTGATCTGTTCTTTCACTTGGGCCATATTTTTTTGTCTTCTCAATTTGGCACCTCCCCATGTTTGTATTAGGTAGAGCTGCTTTGACTCCAGGTCTTGGTGCACTTGCTATGTTATAAAGGGCAGAAGCTTAGGTGGAACAACCTATGTTGCTGTGTTGTACTGTATGTGGGGGAGGGTCAGAGAGGGAACAAGCTTGCTCACCACTTGCCCCATTTCCCATCACTTCCCCCACTTCCCATATGAGACTGGTCCCTTCTAGCTGCTTCCCTGGTGCTGAATCCCAGAGTGGGTGGGTTTGCGAACATTCAGAGCCATATGGTACCTTTAAAGGAACTCTTGAGAGACTGGCAGTTTCTTCAGGTGACCCAATGTTCACTGGTTTTTATGGTCAGAAGTTATGGGGCTTTATTTTCCTGGCGCTGGAACCCTGGGCTGTGCTGTCTGGCCTGGAGCTGGGATGGATTGCTGCCCAGGTGGCCTTTCCTGTTTCTTCTGCTGCAAGTGAATGTGGGACTGCCCATTCCGCCAACTGCCACACCATGAAGTCTTCCCTGCCCCAGCCCCCCGTCTCCACTCCTCCTTAACATCTGGATGAATATTTTTTCTTTAAATCCTTGGTTGTTGGATTACCATAGTTTCATTTTCTGGTGGTGGCTGTATTTTGTTTTGAGGTTATTTGCGAACCTTCTTATGGTTGTGGGAAGAGGTGATGCATGTCTATCTCTCCCTCCATCTTAGCCAGAAGTCCTGGACCACTTAACTTTTTACTCCAGTGATTCATATACATGGCTGAACCCTTTGGCCATTTTTAAAATCAGGTTATTTATTTTTTGCTACTAAGTTGTATAATTTCCTTACACATTGGGTTGGCCAAACATCCCATCGTTTTTTCCACAGGATGGCTCTAATAGTGTTGTTTTCTTTAACTTCATTTGAAACAATTTTGTTAGATTGTATTGTAACAGCTGTTATATCAGTGTGCATTAAAAAAAATCCCAATTGGTAAATTTTTGTTTAGCCATTTTAATATTGAAGATGGAAGAACATACACATTTTTGGTGTATTATGCTTCATGATTTCAAGAAGGGTAAAATACAACTGAAATGTAAAAATATATTTGTGCAGTATATGGAGAAAGTGCCCTGACTGATCAAACAGTTCAAAAGTGGTTTGTGAAGTTTATTGGTACTATTGATATTTTCGCCAAATAATTCTTTTTCCCTAGGGTTGTCCTATGCTTTAGAAGATGTTTAGCACCACTCCTGGCCTCTACCCACTGGAAGCCAACAGCAAAACATACCTGACATACTCAAAATATCCAAATCAATACCGTTATTGGTGAAAATGAAAAATATGTCTTTTATGTTACAGAAAAAGCATAACGGACTTTTTGGCCAACCCAATATTTTGGATGCTAACCCATTATGAGATGATAGCTTGAAAATATTTTCTCCCATACATTGCCTTTTCATTTTGTTGTTTCCTTTTCTCTGCAAGAGAGTTTTAATTTGATGTAGCCCCACTTGTTTTTGCTTTTGTGGCCTGTGCTTTTGGTGTCATATCCATAAAATTACTGTCAAGATCAATGTCAAAAAGCTTTTCCCCTATGTTTTCATGTAAGAATTCTACCATTTCACATTTTACATTTAAGCCTTTCATCCATTTTGAGGTAACTTTTGTGTATAGTCTAAGGGTCCAATTTCATTGTTTTCTATGAGCATATGCAGTTTTCCCAATGCCACATATAGAAAAGACTATCCTTTACCCATTTTGTGTTTTTGGTGCCCTTGCCGAAGATTATTTACTTGACTCAGTGTATGGAGGGTTCATTTCTGGGCTGTTTCTTGGGGGAAGGGGCGCCGTGCCGGTGGGGGGGGTGGAGCGGGGCTGTGTGTGTGTTTTAAAGATTTTATTTATTTTTAGATAGGGGAAGAGAGGGAAAAAGAGAGGAGAGAAACATCAATGTGTGCTTGCCTCTCTACTGGGGAATCTGGCCTTCAACCCAGGCAGTGCCCTAGACTGTGAATTGGACTAGCAACACTTTGGTTCACAGGCTAGCAATCAATCCACTGAGCCACAACAGCCAGGGCTCTTGTGTCTGTTTTTATGTCAGTACCATACTGACTATGACCATAGCTTTGTAATATAATTAATCTGGACGTGTGACTGGTCCAGCTTTGTTCCTTTTTTCTCAGGATTGCTTTGGCTCTTTGAGGTCTGTTGTCTTTCCATATAAATTTTAGCATTGTTTTTTTTAATTCTGTGAAAAATGCCGTAATTTTGATAGAGATTACACTGAATTTGTCTATTGTTTTGGGTAATATGGACATTTTATTATTAATTCTTCACTGTCCAATAAGGAGGACATCTTTCCATTTATTTGTGTCTTCAATTTCTGTCATCAATATATTATACTTTTCAGTGTACAGATCTTTCGCCTCATTGGTGATATTTCTTAAGTATTTAAATTTTTTTGATGTCATTTTAAATGGATTTTTTTTAAACTTCTTTTTCAGAGACTTCATTGTCAGTGTATAGAAATGCAACTGCTTTCGGTATGTTGATTTTTTTATCTGGCAACTTTACTGAATTCATTTATTATTTCTAACTTTTTTGTGTGTGCAGTCTTTAGGATTTTTTATACATATATAAAATCATGTCATCTGCAAATGGACTATTTAACTTCTTCCTTTCTGATTTAGATATCTTTTCTTTATTTCCTAACCTAATTGCAATTTTATCTTTGTGTCAGATCATAGACTGTACTTACACAAACCTAAATGGTATAGCCTAATACAATCTAGGTTGTATGGTATGGTGGCCTATTACTCCCAGGCTGTGAACCTATACAGCACATTACTGAATGCTGTAAGCAACTGTAACACAATGGATTTTTGTATATCTAAACATAGAAAAATGATATAAAAATACAGTACAAGAGATAAAAAATGATACACACTTATGACTGTAGCCTGCGGGCCTGGAAGTTGCTCTGCTAAGTGACTGGTGAATGAATGTGAAGGCCTAGTACTTACTGCACACTACTGTAGACTTTATAAACACCATTCCACAAGCCTTTCCTGCTTTCTTCTGACAGAGTCAGAAATAGAACACCGAAGCTGTCAATGCTCCTCCATGAAAAAAAAAAAATACAGGCTGGACTGAGTGGATACTATCAAGGAGAAACTTGCTGAGTATAAAGCACATATAATAGCATGACAGTGATTTATCAGAAGGGAGTGGAAGGTAGCCTGAGGATCAGTAGAAATAAGAACAGGAAGGAGAAATAAAGGAACAAGGGATTGTCATGGTAACATGGTTTGGGTACTGCCTTCTGGACCATTGGTCAGATTAAGGAACTTGTGGTATTTATTTTATAAAAAGTGTATAATATGGAGAAGGATGTAGAACTGAGGCCTCGATATTTTGATTCCAGAAATTTGTTTTTGGTTCTATTGACCCTATCTGGTATTGAATTGATTGAAGAAATAAAACTTAGCGATCCTTTATATTATTACAACCTGAAAATATTTCTGAAGTACAGGCAGAGACTGGCTCTATGCTACCACAGAAAGCTTTTTACTCAAGGTAGTGGCACTTCATACTTGTTAAAGTAGCTCCTGTGAACCTGTGTCCTTATAGAGGACCTTAGCTCAACAAATAATTTTTAGCAATGTAGTCTTAAATTTTTTTCAATTGCAGTTTACATTTAATATTATTTTGTATTTCACATGGATAGCATAGTGGTTATTTTACATAAAAACAGAGCACCAGGAAAGTCTCTGCCCATTGGCCAAGATCATGGTAAGAGGCTATTCTTTTCTTTACTTTTTTTTTTAAACAGCAATGTGTGGTTGCCCCTCACACAACCTCACCAGGATCCTGGCCCACAACCAAGGCATGTGTCCGACTGGGAATTGAACCAGCAACCCTTTGGTTTGCAGGCCAGCGCTCAATCCACTGAGCTACACCAGCCAGGGCAGGAAACAATTCTTAACACCAAGTATGCCAAAAGCTAGAAATATGAATGGATAGGGCCATAGTGTGTCAAGAGTTAGGAAGATGAATAGCTAGGGCCTGATTCCGTGAAAGCTAGAAAGATGAATGGATGGAGCCAAAAGCTAGTAAGATCATTGGATCAGGGAAAAAATAAGCCATCCCTTACCTATCCCTGTAAGAACTGCAGCTTTGAGCAGAAAGATAAGATGGTCTTTGAGATAAAAGTCCACCATTTTCCCACGTTGTGCAGCATGGGAATAAACCTCTTTCCTTTTGTACCTGCACCTGCCTTACAAATTTGGCTTTTGTGGCAGCAGGCAGTTGAACCTCTGTTTTGTTCAGTAACAGTCAGTCATATTTTACTAAGTGATTCTCCAGATATTTCAAGTACCCACCTGATGCCATACATAGTTATAATATTATTGACTATAGTCCCTATGCTGTACTTTACATCCCCGTGACTATTTCTGAAGGCCATCAAGCTAGATCTGGGAGGGCAGTAGCACCCTTTGAATATGTTACACTGGGGAAAGGCTGTGATGAAACAGGTCAATAATGGCTGATTGATTGGAATGTAATCTGAGCATACAAAATTCAAGTGCTATGAGTGAGAGGGAACCTGTTGCCAAGACCCAAAGACACTGTTCCTATTAGAGTGAGAGAGAGGAGAGGAGAAAGAAAAAAAAAATCCTCCTAAACCACAGATCCTTCCATTTCTTACAGGAAATTCAGCTCCATTGTAATCTTAAGGGACCACCATTATATATGCGGTCCACCATTGACCAAAATGTCATTAGGCAATGCATGGCTGTACTATGTTAAATACAAGTGGTGAGAGTGAGCAGTCTTGTCTTGTTCCTCATTTTAGACAAAAAGCTAAAGTTTTCACTTGTATATGATTTTAACCATGAGCTTGCTATACATGTCCTTTATTATAATAAATAAAATACATTCCTTCTCTACCTACTTTGTCTTTATCATTAAAATATGCTGAATTTTGTTAAATGCTTTTTCTGCATCTATGAAGATGGTCTCACCACTTCTATTCAGAACTGTACTTACTGGTGGCCCTAACAGGTTCTATAAGGCAAAAAAAGAAAAAAGAAATAAAAGGTCTATAGCTTCAGAAGGAAGAAGTAAAATAGGCATAATTTCCAGATGACACAATTGTCTATGCAGGCAGAGGCAAGGTTTCTACAAAGAAGCTACTAGAACTTATAAGTAAGCATAGGAAGCACACTGGATACACAGTCAATATGAAAACTAATTTTATTTATCTATATTATCAACAAAAAGTTGCAATTAAAAATACAGCTTACAATAGCATCAAAATGATTAAATTCAACAAAGTATGTGTAAGACCATGTAATGACCAATACAAGACACTGAAAACTAAAGAAGACCTAAATAAATGGAGAGATATAGTACATTTACAGATTAGAAGACTCAATATTAAGATGACAATTCTTCCAAATTGATCTATAAATTCAATACAATCCCAGACAAAATCCCAGGATGTCTTTATAGAAAATGACAAACTTCTTTTAGAATGTGTATGAAAATGCTAAGGACCTAGAAAGGTCCTTAGGACTACAAAAGTCCAAATAATTTGGGGGAAAAAATTCATAGGCTCACATTACCTGACAGAAGGTTAAACATTCTAGTCTCTGTTCAGAGGTACCAAGTTAGTATATACAAGTAAATCAAAAGCTCTAGTGTAAAATAAACATTATTTGTATGAAGATGTTGTATACATGCCATTTATTTTTTAGTATCAATATAAACACTTCATTAGTAAACAATTATAAACACAAATAAAGATGCTTCTTAACTCAGTCAAAATTACAGTAAAAACTTTAAAAAAATTTTTATCATAGCAAGGAGTAAAAAATGAGTAAATATTTCTGGTTAGCCAATATTATCTTAAAATGCTCCATATAGTCAGTCTTTTCTCTCACTATTCCTCCTTCCTACATGCTACTTTCAATAACAGAATTTTCACAGTTCTTTTATGGTCACAGAATCTGTACTTAATACCAGTTAATTCACATTATTTGACTATTAGTAAAGAAAATCTAATCTGTAACAAATTTATTAAGCAAATACATGATAATGTTCCTTGAAGTCCTGGGGGGAAAAATTTCCTGGAACACTTGTTAAAATACAGATTTAGACTCAGAAGGTATAAAGTTGACCCAATAATTTGTACTTTTAATAAATATCCCAGTGGTTATCATTAGGAATGTTTGAAAAACAACTTGAATTAGGGACTATTTTATATTATAAAATATCTCATTAGAAAAAGATCCACTAAGGCTAATTGAAAATAGGGGATTTCTCTACCATATTAAACCATATGCATACACAACATGAACCCATGTGGATATACAGGGTATAATCTTACTTTAAAAGCATCATGTTAGATAGCATGAGAGTCTCGTTTAAAAAAACTTACTCTCATTTCCTCTTTTTATAGGATGGTATCAATTGGGAAAGCGTTTTAGTTTACAAGAAGATTGAACCTGAAGTGCATTTAGGCACTGGCACCATATTTAGTTTGCTCCTTTATTGATTGCTAGTTATGCCATAAATGCTTGATAGCTTTTAGATTAATCTGTTTCCTCTGAGAAGTACTGGAGCAATTATTAGTTTCTTGTCACTGCCTCTTAATTACAAACCTTTAAACTAGCTTCTCTGGATGTCTATTTTCTCTTCTATTCTAGACAGAAAATTTGTTTTCTTTTACTGCCCTCTGTAGATTTTTAAATTGAAAATATCCTCAGCAGAAGCTCGCAAACCACTATTTACGTTTCTTTCTTTTAGATAAGTAGAAAATGATTTAAGTTTTATACAACTTTTTACATTTAAGTAAGACTTTAGAGTATTTTCCAAAGCCTCCTTTGCTGGGACTTCTAGAAACTGCTTTTGGTGGGGGCTGGGAGGCAAGGGGGGTTGGCCAGAGATAATAATCACACAACGGAAAGAAACCTACTGTATCTCAAATCTCTTGACCTCCCTCCATCTGCCTTACCCAAGACTTCTTTCCAGTAGGAAAAAAAATCATTCTAAAGCAAACTTTCTTGGATTATATACACATCTGCTTTAGCAAAAGGAGTAAAACCAACTCATTTTGGGGACATAAGGCATACTTCATTTTTGGGAACATAATGCATGCATGCCTAGTAAGTCCAGTTTTTGCAAATTTGCCAAAAACTGTTGATAAAACTGTATATCACTATCCACAATGTAAAGTTTAACCAAACAGTGTAACAAATTTAATAAGCAGCAGTGTAATAACTAAGTTGTATAATAGTTAATTAGTAAATTGATTCTTCAAAAAAACATTAGTAAATTGCTCTTTTTTATGAATTACCTTACATCCTAAACCTAACAATTTGGAGAAATTTTGTCTTCTAAGCCAAGAGGACAAAATTGTCCCTAGGAAGAGGCCAAACTTCGCTTCTAAAAGCTGCTCAAGAAGGAATTCACTGGCTTGCCTGTGGGGGAAAACTACTCAACATGACAAAAGGAAAAAGGGATTAAGGGGGGAAAAAATCCAAGGAAGACTCCTGGTAGACTATGTGAAAAACAGGAAAAACAAGAAAAACACATCTGTAGTTGGCAGTATGGCTAAAGAAGAACTGTGGAAAACAAATAGATAATAGCATTTGTAAAGTTGTATGCTATCGCATGTAGATTACACTTGTAAAAGTGAAATCTATAAAAGTGCTCCTCTAACAAAGAAATGTCTGTATTTTGATATCTTTATATAGGTTTTTTTTTGTTTGTTTGTTTTTAAAGCATTTAGTGAGCCCTAGATGCTCAGAATCAATGTTTTAAGACACTATTTTATTCTGTTTGCTCTGGTCACTCCATCTTCCAACTCCAAACTTCCAAACATTTTAAGTTTGACTTAAAAATTCTTTATAGGGATATCACAAAACACTAGGATTTGTTTTTAGTTTCCATCTACAAAACAAGTATAGAGCAAACTCAGTTTGTCAGAAAATCTTTCCCAACTAAGTTATCAGATATACTTAGCTTTACCACAGATCCCTGGCCACTTGGCAATTAGTACTCATGCTGTACAAGTGCATTTTTGACAAGGTTAACAGGGACAGGAAGAGGGGTAGCTTTCCTCTGATAAGGCTAAAATATGTAGACGTTTAAAAAAATCAGAAGCAACAGAATAAATAAGGTAGCATCGAGTTATAGCCCAAGATATAAATATCTGTGTGTCCATAGTAACATAAATGATTGAACAAATTTAAAAAAATGGGAGACAAATTTTCCATGAAACAGAATTCCAGGTAGTTATATAGATCCTGCTCCCAAGGAGGTGGAGCATAACTCCCCACTCTAGATGTGGGCTGGCACAGAATTATTTCCTTCTAAAGAAAAGAATATGGGTGGGGGGGGGTTAACTTGAAAACCTGACAAACACTATCTCAGCAAGGTGATCAAAGTATAACACTGATAAATCATGTTGACAATATGTACCCTTGACAAGATGTGATGAAAAAGCATTTCAACTCTGTGATCTTTCTCTCCAAAACATGTAATAACCTTAGTCTAATCACAAGAAAAACTTAAGACAAATTTCAATTGTGGAGAAAAACACCTGGCCTTAAAACTGTCAAGGTCATTAAAAACAAGAAAAGTCTGAGAAATTATCACAACCATGAGCTGTTTTGTTTTGTTTTGTTTTAAATTCTCATCCGAGAATATATTTACTGATTTTAGAGAGAAAGGAAGCGGGGGGGAGAGAAAGAGGGAGAAACATCGATGAGTTGCTTCCCATATCACCCCTACCGAGACTGAACCATAACCTAGGAATGTACCCTGACCCAGGGGTTTAACCTTCAACCTTTTGGTGTACAGGACAATGTTCCAACTAACTGAACATCTGGTTAGGCCAAAGCCAAGACATGGTTAAGGAGCCATGATGACTAAATGTTAAGTGTCATCCTAGACAGGATCCTAAAAAAATCCTAGAACAGAAAAATGACATTAGGTAAAAACTTAGAAATCTGAATAAGCAGTTAAGATATTAACATTGGTGTATCCACTATGACAAATGTACCACGCTAATGCAAAACACTGACAACAGAGAAAACTGTGTAGATACATGGAAACTCTGTGTACTATCTTTTCAATTTTTCTATGTATATAAAATTATTTTAAAGTAAAAACATTATTTTGAAAAAGTTCCCCAGCTAATTTTAATGATTTGAGAATGAGAAAGCAACATTTCCCTGTACCTTCCTCACAGAAAAACATCTATATACCTCCTATTCAGTTAATTTCATGCTCTTTTTTTGTCACCTATAGCCTTTATCTCTACCTCCAATCTTGCTCCCATCATGGTTTTCTTTAAGGTTCATGTCTATAGCTCATCTCACATCTGATCTGTTCGGTTTTTGACTTCTATCAAAAACTTTGTTACTCCACTTTAGCCACTTATTCTCCATTTTTCCTCCTCAGAATTTTGTTAGTATCCCTTGACATTTTTCTACTGTGGTCATCCTCATTTTCCAATTGATTTGTAAAAGAAAAATAAACTATGATTCACTTTTGTTGCATATACCTTTATATGTATTTAAATAGTGGTTAAATACATCTGCTATAGAATTTACCATTTTAAAAACTTTTATTGATATATATTTGACATGTACCATTATATTAGTTTCAGGTGTATAATGTAAATTATTCTTATTTGTATATATTGCAAATTATCACCACAGTAAGTTTAGTTAGCATCTCTTACCTTACATAGTTATAAATTTTTTTCTTGTGATGAGAACTTTTAAGATTCACTCAGCTACTTTCAAATATGCAACACAGTATTAACCAGTTACCATATGTACATTATATCCCCATGACTTACATTCCCCCCAGTTTAAAAAAAATCCTTTGACCCCTCTAACTCATTTCTACGCTCCCCCCAACCCCTCCCTCTAGCAACCACCAATCTGTTCTCTATCTATTAACTTTTTTTTAAAGATTTCATTCATTTATTTTTAGAGAGGGAAGGGAGGGGGAAAGAGAGAGAGAGAAACATCAATGTGCAGTTGCTGGGGGCCATGGCCTGTAACCCAGGCATGTCCCCTGACTGGGAATCAAACCTGCAATGCTTTGGTTTGCAGTCCGTGCTCAATCCACTGAGCTACGCCAGCCAGGGCTTATCTATTATCTTTTTTAAAGAAAGAAATATAAGATCTCACATACATGAGAGCTCATATGGCAACTGTCTTTCTCTGGCTGACTTACTTCACTTAGCATGATGTCTTCAAGGTCCATCCATGTTGTTGCAAATAGAGATTTCTTTCTTTTTTATTCCTAAATATTATTCTATTCTCACTGTGTGTACACACAGTGGGGCAAAAGTAGGTTAACATTTGTCAGTACATGAAAAAGTTTATTCTTGTATTATTTATTATGATTTTTCCTATGAACAACTATAAACCTACTTTTGCCCCACCTTGTATACCACTTCTTTATCTACTGATGGACACTTAGGTTGTTTCCATATTTTGGCTATTGCAAATAATGCTGCAATGAACTTAGGGGTACATATATCTTTTCAAGTTAAAATTTGTGTTTTCTTTGGATAAATACCTGTCACAGGATGCAGCCAAGAGGGGGGACCCCAAATGGGCATTTGAAATGGGGTCTAGAACTCAAAGTGTCCGGGAGATTTTAAGATATCTTCACCCCTTCCCCCACAGGTATGAGTTGGAGGAAGGGGCACATGGAGCAAGAACATGCAGGGCTGTTTTGTACAGCAACAGCTTTGCTGCTAATCCATGGCATGGTCATTTAACATACCTATAGCCTTTAGCTGGTTGTTTAGATATGCTAAATAGCTATGGCCATGCTCTGGGCCAGGGGGATGGAAAGGACCCCCCCTCAAGATGTGACTGGGGGGCAGGTCCCCCAAGTTGCAGTGCCTGCATGGGAGCTAGGAGAAGACTGGCTTCATAACATGGGGCCACACCTGTCCAGACCCATGATGGTAGCCAGAAAAGCTGGAAAGGATGGGAGATTGAGGGCAAGTGTGGCCAAGTGTGGGAGGAGCTGGAAATGGGGCTACAGAGGAAGATTGGCTCGGGGATTTAAACACAAACTCGGCAGCCATTGGAGAGAAAACCACATGGTTTTGGCTGAGTGGGGACTCCTGTGACCCTGGGAGAGAGGACCACGCGGCTGGAGCAGTGGAAAGAGAACCTCGTGCCTTTGCCAGAGTGGGGACCCCCACAGCATTAGTAGGGGGAACCACCACCCGGCTTTAGCAGAGACCCCAGCGACACAGCTGAGGGTGCCGAGAACCTCGGGAGGTCTCCCAGCCAAGATGGATTACTGGGAAGAACCTGGGACTGCCTGAGCCACAGACTTCTATTTCCTTCCCTAAGATACGGTACCCCAGACTGGGCAAAGGGGTAAGGAAGGACTGTGTATGTTTGTGGGTGTTTTAAGGGACTTTAGGATTTTGATGAAAACATTAGGTCACTACTTTAAGTTTGTATAGCATTAAATAAACCTTTCCTTTCCTTTTCACAAATCTCTGGCATTGAGAGACATCTTTCCTATAGATGGTGGACATAACGGACCTGAGGGCTCCTTTCGGTAATAGTATATCGTCCCAGGCCCCCCTTGTTGTTCTGTAACATACCCAGAAGTGGAATTGCTAGATGATATAGTAGTTCTACTTTTAACTTTTTGAGGACCTTTCATACTGTTTTCTATAGTGAATGCATCAATTTACATTCCCACCAATTTTCTCTACTTCCTTGCCAACATATTATTTCTTTTTGATAACAGCCATGATACCTCATTATGGTTTTGATTTGCATTTCCATGATGACTAATAATGTTGAGCATCTATTTGCGTACTTTTTGGCAATTTGTATGCCTTGTTTTGAAAAACGTTTTCAGATCTAATGCCCATTTCTAAATTTGGTTGTTTGCTTTTGCTACTGAATTGTGTGAGTCCTTTACATATCCTGGATATTAACCATTTATCAGATATATGATTTGCAATTATTTTCTCCCATGCAGTATGTTGCCTTTTCATATTGATGGTTTCCTTTGTTGTGTAGAAGCTTTTTAATCTGTTGTAGTCCCACTGTTGAACTTTCATTTTATTGCCAGATTCAAAAAATCATCACCAAGAATGATGTCAAGGAGCTTACTTTACTACCTGTTTTCTTCAAGGAGATTTAAGGTTTCAGGTCTTATGTTCAAGTGTTTTAAATACATTTTGATTTAACTTTTGTATATGGTATAAGACAGTGGTTGAATTTCATTCTTTTGCTTGTTGCTGTCCACTTTTCTCAAAAGCAATTTCTGAAGAGACTGTCCTTACCCCATTATACATTCTTGGCTCGTCTGTTGTAAATAAATTGACCATATATGCACAGGTTTATTTCTGGGCTCTCTAGTCTGTTCCACTGATCTATGTCCTTGTTTTAATGCCAATACCATATTGCTGTAGTTACTACAACTTTGTAAAAATAGTTAGATATCAGGGAGCATGATGCCTCCAGCTTTGATGTTCTTTCTCAAGATTCTTTTGGTAGCCTGGCTTGGTAGGTTCAATTGGTTAGAGAATTGTCCCAATACACCAAGGATGCAGGTTTAATCTCCAGTCAGTGTACATATGAGAGGCAACCAATGAATGCATTAGTGAGTGGAACAACAAAATTGATATTTTCTCTCTCCCTTCCTCTCCCTAAAATCAATAAATAAAATAATTTTTTTTTAATGATTGCTTTGGCTACTTGGGGTCACATCGTGGTTTCATACAAATTTCAAGATTATTTCTTCTATTTCTATAAAATGCTCTTGGAATTTTGATAGGAATTGCACTGTATCTGTAGATTCCTTTGGGCAGTATAGACTTTTAACAATATTGATTATTCCAGTTCATAAGTGTAAAATATCTTTCCTTTTCTTTGTGTCTTCAATTGGTTTCATTAATATCTTACATTTTTCAATATACAGATCTTTCACCTCCTCAGTTAAATTTATTTCTAGGTAATTTATTCCTTTAGATGCAATTATAAATGGGACTGTTTTCTTAATTTCTGATAGCTTGTTATTAGTATATGGAAATACACTGATTTTTGTGTATTGATTTTGTATTGTGTAACTTTATTGAATTTATTAGTTCTAACAGTTTTTGGATGGAATCTTGAGGGTTTTCTGTATATGAATATGATGTCATCTGCAAACAGTGATAGTTTACATCTTTCTAATTTGGATGCTGTTTATTTCTTTTTCTTGCATAACTGCACTGGCTAGAACTTCTAGTACTATGATGAATAAAAGGGCTAAGAGTGGGCATCCTGGTCTTGTTGATGATTTTAGAGGAAAGGCTTCAGCTTTTCACTGTAGATTGTGATGCTATTGGCGAGCTTGTCATATATGGCCTTTATCATGTTGAGGTACATTCACTCTATACCCTCTTTGTTGAAGTTTTATAATAATGTTAAATTTCATCAAATGCTTTTTCTGCTTCTATTGAGATGATTGTATGATTTTTTAGCCTTCATTTTATTAATGTAGTATATCACAATGAAATGAAAATGTTGAACTATCCTTGCATCCATGTAAAAAATCCCATTCAATCATGGTATATGATCCTTTTAATGTATTGTTGAATTGGGTTTGCTAATGTTTGTTGAGAATTTTTGCATTTATGTGCATCAGGGATATTCATCAGTAATTTTCTTTTCTGATAGTGTCCTTGTCTGGTTTTGTTATCAGGATAAAGCTAGTATCATAAAATGATTTTGAGAAGAGTTCCCTCTGGTTATGTATTTTAGGGAAGAGTTTGAGAAGGATTGGTATTAATTTTTCTTAGTTTGTTAAAATCCAGTGAACCTGTCTGTTCTAAATTGACTTAGTTATTTTTATAACTAGAACTTTGTACCTTTTGAATCCCTTCATCCTTTTTGCCTACATCCCCACCACAGCAACCATCAATCTATTCTCTGTATCTATAAGCTTGATGTTTTTGTTTTGTTTTTGATATCACATATAAGTGAGATCAGGCAGTAGATGTCTTTCCTAGCCTGATTTATTTTACTTAGCATAATGACTCAAGGTTCACCCACAGTGTTGCAAATGGCAAGATTTCATTCTCTTGTCTATGGTTTTATAAAAATAACAATCATACAGTATGATTTTTCTTACAACACAGTGATTAGACATTTCCATAACTGATAAAGTGATTGCCATGATAAATCTAGTACCCACCTGACACCAGTTATTATGATACACTGACTATATGCCCTGACTATATGATTTATATGGCTGTGACTATTTCGTAACTACCAATTTCTAATTCTTAACGAATTTTCCTGTTACACTCCTTCCTCCAATCCCACTATTATCTGATAATTGTCAAAATGTTCTTTGTACTCTGAGTTTGTTTCTGTTTTGTTTGTTCATTTATTTATTTTAAATTCTACATATAAGTGAAATCATGTGGCATCTGTCTTTGTCTGACTTATTTCACTCAGCACAATATTCTCTAGGTCTATCCATGTTGTTGCAGATGGCAAGATTTCATTCTTCTTTTATGACTGAGTCATATTCCATTTTATATATGCACTATTTCTTCATCCATTCATCTACTGATGGACATTTAGGTTGCTACCATATCTTGGCTATTGTAAATGAACATATAAATGCAGATCTCTTTCTGAAATAGTGTTCTGGGTTTCTTCAATAAATACACAAAAGTGAAATTGCAGGGTCCTTCTTCATGTCTTGCATATATAACCTTTGTTTTAAAGTCTATATTGTCATACTCTGGCTTTTAATTTTGTTTCCATTTTCATGAAATCCTTTTTTCTATCTTTTTACTTTCAGTCTGTGTCTTTTGACCTGTAGTGAGTCTCAAGCATATGTAAGGGTCTTGATTTGTTATCCATTCAGCCACTGTAGGTGTTACAGCATTTAATCCATTTACATTTAAAGTAATTGCTGATAGATATGTAGTTATTTCCATTTTATTGTTCATATATATTCTTTCTCTTTCTTCTAAAGACAACACTTTAACATTATTTTAATAATACTGGTTTGGGAGTGATGAACTCCTTTAACTTTTTCTTGTCTGGGAGGCTCTTTGTCTATCCTTCTATTTTAAATGATAGTTTTGCTAGGTAGAGTAATCTTGGTTGTAGGTCCTTGCCTTGCATCACTTTGAATATTTCTCACCAAACCTTTCTGGCCTGCAAAGTTTCTGTTGAGAAATTAGCTGACAGTCTTATGGGAGCTTCCTTGAAGGAAATTTAGCTGCTTTTTTTCTTGCTGCTTTTAAGGTTCTTTGTCTTCCATCTTTGGCATTTTAATTATGAGGTGTCGCGGTGCAGGCCTCTGGATTCATCTTGTTTGGGACTCTGCACTTCTTAGGCTGGAATGTCTATTTCCTTTACCAGGTTATAAAAATTTTCCTATAATTACTGCTTCAAACAGGTGTTCAATTCCATGCTCTTTCTCTTCTTCTGGAAGTCTTATGATGTGAATGCTGGTAAGCTTGATGCTATCCCAGAGGCTCCTTAAACTATCCTAATTATTTTGGATTCCTTTTTTCTTTCTGTTGTTCTGATTGGGTGTTTTCTGTTACTGTACCTTCCAAATCACTGATTCACTTTTCTGCCTCATCTAATCTACTGTTCATTACCAGTAAATGAAATTCTTCATTTCAGTTAGGGTATCCTTCATACCTCATTGGTTCTTTTTTATGGCTTCTATGTGCCATTTTAACCGTTTGAAGTTCTCACTAATTCCTTGAGCACCCTTATAACCATTGCTTTGAACTCTCTATCTGGAAGATTGTCTCCATTTCATTTAGTTCTTTTTCTGGAGATTTACCCTGTTCTTTCATTTGAGACACGTTTCTTTGTCTCCTCATTTTCATTGTATCCCTGCATTTGTTTCTATGTATTAGGTAGAGCTGTTACAACTCCTGGTCTTGGTAGAGTGGCCTTATGTAGTAGGTGTTCTGTGGAGACCAGTGGTGAAATCTCCCTGATCACCTGAGCTGGGTGCTCCAGATGTGTCCTTGTGTGGTCTGTATGTGCCCTTCTATTGTACCTGAGCCTTTATAGCTGTTTGGGCGGACTAATACCCTCCTCCAAGCTGATTGGTTTAAGGACTGCCTGTGACTACAGGGGATGATCTGTTGTTTGGGGGCTAAACCTATGTAGCACAACTGGCTTTAGCAGGGCTCTTATGCCTGCTGAGACTGTTGAGTGTGTTGTTTGTGGAGGCAGTTGGGTGGTACTCTTGTGTAGTCTGAAGCTGGCCACCAGGTGTGTTCTGGGGTCTCCTAGAATGTGAAGGCCAAGGTCAGCAGCTGTCTGTAACCTGTCTAGGGCCACCTGGTATGAGGTACAAAGTGATCTACAGATAGTTGCCACCTGTCATGGGTTTGGAGGTGCCTGGGAGAGAGTAAGCTGTGAATTGAAGCCTGCTGCCACTAGTGCTGGAGTTGGGGCTGCTTAGCAAGAGATAGGGGCATTCCTAGACCAGAGGCTACTTGTTTGGGGTTTGTGATTCTTTGAGAGAATTTAGGAAAGTCTGCAGCATGAGCCAAGACAGGATGCTTGTATAAAAAATGCAAAAGAAGAAGCCTGAGTAGGCTGGCACAGTGGGTGGGAAAGCATCTCAGAGAATCGCTGGGATAAGGCAGGCAATATTAGCCAGGCTGAAAGAAACTCAAGATATGGTGCCAACAAGCTCCTATAGAATGACAGCTCAGTAAAGGAACAACAGCTTCTGCTAGCACTTCTGTCTGGCAGAAAGCTGCCCCTCCAGCCCTTGTTCTGGAGCCAGACAATTTAGTTTCTTCCTGTATGTCCCTGGCACTTTTTAAGCTGCTGCCCCCGTGTAAGATCTCAGGACAAGTAAGTCCATGTGGGCCCTTTAAAAGGAATGCTTCGGACTCAAGCAAACCTCACTCAGCCACAATCCTGGATAGTTTTTGCAGCCAAAAATTACAGGTGCTTCTCTTCCCAGTACTGGGCCCCTGGTCTGTGGAGCCTAATGTAATGCTGGGACCCCTCAACTCCTCAAGGGGGACATCTGCAGCCACAATATCCCTTTAACCACCACTCTTGAGTTTGGGACTGCCTGTTTCATGTCTGTATCCCTCCTACCACTCTCAACATGGCTCCTCTTCTGTATATCCTTAGTTATAGCATCTGTTTGCTGGATTTTAGGTGGTTCTGAATGATGGTTGTTCTGTAGGTTAGCTGTAGTTTTGAAGTGGTCTTAGAAAGAGGCTAGTGTAACCATGCAGAAACTCCATTTCTTTAAGATGACTCTGGTTTCTGTCCACTCTCTTGCTTAATCATTAAGTCCTCAAGACAGCAGATTCTGGTCAGCATCAAACTGCCTTAAGAACAAAACCTCAGATCTGCTGATCGCAGAACAGTTTTGATCAAGTGAAAGATAACATCTTTACTTCAGTTGTGTAACCAGACAGAACAATGCCAAGACTGACATTAGAACCTGATACAATGATCAACTGCTTCCTACCCCCGCCCAACCAATCAGTGGAGACCTTTCTAAAACATGGTATCAAAGCTAAAAGTAATTTTTTAAGTTCTAAATAAAATTTAAAAGTAGAAGTGCAAATATGATAAACAGAAATCAGAGGACAAGTGAAAACATTTGTAATACATATAAAAGATAACTAATAATCAGTTATAACAAATCAATAAAAAAGACAATTTACCATACACAAAAAATTAGAAGACATGAAGAGGCAGTTCAAAGAATGAGTAATACAGATGTTGAGTAAACCTATGAAAGTATTCAATCTCAGTCCTAATTTTAAAAATATAAAATAACGGGATGACTTTTTACTTAAAAGACTGACAAAACTTAAGGCTGTTTTGGTAAAACCAGAGTAGTCATACATTGCTGATGGTGATAAATTTAGCAAAGCCATTTAAATATAAATAAACAACCCTGAACAGGTAGCTCGGGTGGTTAGAGTGTTGTTTTGATGTGCCAAGGTTGTGGGTTTGACTCCCCAGTCAGGGCACATATAAGAATCAACCAATGAATGCATCAATAAGTGGAACAACAAATCCATGTTTCTCTCTCTTTCCCTTCCTCTAATACCAAAAAATTAAAAAAAAAAAAAAAAACACGAAGAAAATACACAAATACATCCACTAAAATGTTATTTGTATGCCCAAAACACTAAGGGGGAAATCTAAATATCCATTTATAAAAATCTGGCTTAAAAAGTATAATAAATTATTATGCTGAAAATTATACAAATGATAAAATAAGCCTTTAAAAGATGCTCCATTTTTCTTAACCTCTTCTCTTCCGCAGAATTTACAAAAGTTGTGAGTGCTTCAGGACTTAATCCTGGAACCCTTTCTATTCTCTCACATACTCCGTAAGTGATCTAATTAGTGCCGTGGCACTAAAGTTTAAACACAACTTTAAGTGCCACTGACTTCCAAATCTGCATCTCCAGTCCTTATTTAAAACACCATATTTGTACTTCCACTTGCTTATCTGATATCTTCACAAGAATGTCTAATAGGCATATACACCAAAAAAAAGACCAGAGAAAATTCTTGATTTTTCCTGTCAAACCTCCTCCACACCCACCCATTTCAATAAATGTCACCACCATCCATCATCACTTAATCCAAAAATTCAGAAATGTTGACTCAAGCTCTGAAACATATCCCAAATTAAATTCATGTCTTTCCATCTCAATTGCTGCCCATCATTTCTGAATCTCAAACCACCATTATCACTTAAATAGGCTACTACATACACACACACCCCAACTCCTCCCTTCCTCTTACTCTATTACACCCTCCCCCCAACTTACCTTCTATAGTGAGTAGTCAGAATGATCTTTTAAAACTAAAAAGTCCTGGGCAGGTGGCTCAATAGGTTGGAGCATTGTCCTGTGCATCAAAAGGTTGAGGGTTCAATTTCCAGTCAGGGCACATATAGGAGGTAACTTATCAATGTTTCTCTCCCACATTGATATCTGTGTCTGTCTTATCTGTCTGTCTCATCAATAAACATATCCTTGGGAGAAGATTTAAAAAAACTAAATATCAGGTGATACTACTTAAAAAAATAAATCAATTAAACATGATATTGCTGCCCTGCTTAATTTATTAGTTTCTCCATGAACTTGAATAAAGTCTAAACTCACACTAAACCACCTATATGAAGCAGAATTAATGGGATATACATATGAATATTGTCTTAGAGCATTTAAAAACCTCAGAGATGAGATTAATAATATGCTAATGTGCAATAGGACTAAACAAAGCAAACAAAAAATACAATATGAAATCATAGTAATTCAAATAAACAACTCTTCAGATTAGATATATAATGGAATGGAAAAGCCAAAGAACAAATTAGTGACCTACAAAAGTCAGGTCAAGGATAGGTGCACAAGGCATTAGAAAGTGGCACAAAAAGAAAAATAAAAATACTAAAGTTAAAAGAAAAGGAGAAGTTAGATGTGACAAGAAACCACATAATAGAATCGGCAGAAAGGAAAAAAAAAAAGGAAGACAACGAAATACTTGAAAAACTGACCAATAATTCACCAAAATGGAGGAAAGATAAAAGATATCAAATTAAAGTATCCAGAATAAATCTTGGTAAAACAGATTTTCAACAAATGATTCCAAGTGCCAAATGTAACAATAAGGGAACTATATCCAGCCAAACACATTATAAACTGTAAAAGGCAAAAGAAAAAAATTCAGAATGTTTTAGAGAGGAACAGTAGGTCACACACACGGGAAAAAAAAAACCTGATATCAGAACTTCTAAAAGGCAATATGATGCAAGAAACAATGCAGTATATTTTCAAAATGTTTAAGGAAAAGAATTTCAAACAAGTATTCCCCTCTGCCTTGCACGCCCCCCCAGCATTCCCTCACCTTAGTTCATGTCCACGTGTCTTACATGTAAGTTCTTTGGCTTCTCCATTTACCATATTATTCTTAACCTCCCCATCTATTTTGTACCTACCACTTATGCTTCTTATTCCCTGTACCATTTCCCTCATTCTTCTCCCTCCTGCTACTTGCTGATAACCCTCCATGTAATCTCCATTTCTGCGATTCTGTTCCTGCTCTAGTTGTTTCCTTAGTTTGTGGGATTTTTTTATGTTCAGTTGTTGATAGTTGTGAATTTGTTGCCCTTTTACTGTTCATAGTTTTGATTACATTCTTTTTCTTAGATAAGTCCCTTTAACATTTCATATAATAAGGGCTTGGTGATTATTAACTACTTTACCTTTTCTGAGAAGCACTTTTTCTGCTCTTCCATTCTAAATGAAAGCTTTGCTGGATAGAGCAATCTTGGATGTAGGTCCTTGCCTTTCATGACTTGGAATACTTCTTTCCAGCTCCTTCTTGCCTATAAGGTTTCTTTGGAAAAATCAGCTGATAGTCTAATGGAAACTCCTTTGTAGGTAACTGTCTCCTTTTGCTGCTTTTAAGATTCTCTCTTTATCTGTAATCTTGGATAACTTAATTATGACGTGCCTTGGTGTGTGCTCCCTTGGGTGCAAATTCTTTGGGACTCACAGCCTCCCGGAACTCCTAAAGTCTATTTCCTTTGTCAGAGTGGGGAAGTTATCCTTCATTATGTTTTCAAATAAGTTTTCCTTTTCTTGCTCTTCCTTCTTCTCCTTCCAGCACCCCTATAATTCGGACGTTGGGATGTTTAAAGTTCTCTTGGAGGTTCCTAAGCCTCTCCTCATTTTTTCTGAATTCTTCTGTCTGCTCTGGTTGAATGTTTATTTCTTCTTCTGTTCCAAAGCATTGATTTGCATCCCAGTTTCCTTCCCGTCACTGTTGGTTCCCTGTATATTTTTCTTTAGTTCACTTTGCATAGTCTTCACTTTTTCTACTATTTGGCAACCATACTCAACCATTTCTGTAAGCATCCTAATTACCATTGTTTTGAACTCTGCATGGTCACTTCGTTCTTTTTCTGGAGTCTTGATCTGTTCCTTCATTTGGGCCATATTTCTTTGTTTTGGCACACCTGTTACATTTCAAGGGGTGGAGCCCCTGGTATCTGCCAGGGCGAGGAAACCCACATTGCTGTGTTGTAGTGCTGTACGTGGGGGAGGAGTCAGAGAAGGGAACAAAGCTGCTTGCTCTGCTCTCAGCCAGCTTTCAGTCACTTCTCCTGCTACCCACAAGCAACTTGGGCCCTTCTGGTGCTGATTACCAGGGTTGGTGGGTTTGTGTATGTTCTAGGACCTTGTGGGTCTTTCCAACAAACTCTCCTGTGAGGCTTGGAGTTTCACCCACCCCTGCAACCCCCATAGGTTTTTACAGCCAGAGTTTTTGAGTGCTGAAGAGTTTTCCAGTGTTGGAACCATTGGTTGAGCAGTCTCTCTTGCTCCCCAGTTGTTCCTCCTGGTTTATCCACACCCAAAGGTATGACCACCAGCTGCTGCCTTGCCCACCTGGTCCTCCAGCTGCCACCTTACCACATTTCCTCTCTGCCCCATCTTCCTGTCTCTTCCCCTCCTACCTATCTGGATAAATGTTTCTTCTTTAACTCCTTGGTTATTGGACTTCCATACAGTTCAATTTTCTGGCAGTTGTGGTTGTTTTTTGTTTTTCTTTTCTTTTTTTTTTTTTTGTACTTTTGGTTGTGCGAGGAGGCAATGTATATCTACCTACGCCTCCATCTTAGCCACAAGTCCAAAAATAAGCTATCATTTAAAAGTGAGGGTTAATTGCCCTGGCTGGTATAGCTCATTGGATTCAGTGCAGGCTGCAAACCAAAGCATCACCAGTTCGATTCCCAGTCAAGGCACATGCCTGAGTTGCAGGCTGGTTTCCCAGTGGGGGACCATGTCAGAGGCAAACACACATTGATGTTTCTCTCCCTCTCTTTCTCCCTCCCTTCCCCTCTCTCTGAAAATAAATACATAAAATCTTTAAAAAAGGATTAATTAATGATAATTTCAGGCGTAAGAAAGGCTTTAAAATGTTTATATATAAACACTCTGTTTGAGAATTGCTTTTAAGTAGGTACTCAAGAATTGAAATCGTTTTGGTCAAGGTGATGGGGAATACCTGAAGCCTCCCACACCTCATCAAAATTAGAACTAAATCATATAACAACCATCATTCAAAATACCTGAAATCTAGCTGAATGGATAACCTATAACAAAGGATATAAAGAAGAAACTATGTCAACATGGAAGATGGGAAAGAGATGCAGAACAGGCTGGTCTCATACCTTGTATGCAGAGGTCCCCCTAGGGAACAAGGGGTCCCATCTCTACATCAGAACCCCCAGCTAAAGGTTCCAGTCCCAGAAGAGAACTCCCCATAACTTCTGATTGTAAAAATCAGGGGAGACTGTGGCTGAATGAGGCAGAGATTTCCTAGACACCGAGGCATTCATCTTAAAAGGCCTGAGTACTGACTTACTCAGACTCACTTGCTCTGAGCTCCAGGGCTGGGGCAGCAGCTCGAAAGACACTAGGAACAAATGGGGAGAAACTGAATTGTCTGGCTGCAGGGTGAGGGTTGGAAGAGCAGCTTTCTCTGAGACACAAGTACAGGCAGAAGCCACTTTTTGTTTGCTGAGCTCTTCCCCTACAGAGGCTGATAACAAGTGCCATATCTGAGGCTAACACTGTTCATCCCACCCAGGTGATTCCCTGAGACCCGGCTGGCCCCAATGTGAGTACGCCGGATTGTTTCCAGTGGCTTTTCCATAAAAAACCTGTCTTGGTTCAAGCTGTGGACTAAAATCACTCAAACAAGCAGTATCTGGCCTCTGTGTACCCCATAACTCTTCCTAAGTGGCCAGAGACCTAGCAGTAGTGGCAGCCAGCCTCAAATTGCAGCGTGGCCTCGCCTAGGCACCTTCAAGCACAGCAAAAGTAGCAGCTATTTGCAATGGCTCTGTAGCTCATTCAAAATGGCCCTGGGGTAGGGCACATGTAGTGTTTAACCTTGTACCTCCCAGAGGGCCATAGAGCCAGTGCACCAGATGGACAGCCTCAGACCACGCTAGATTATAACCCAACCACCTTTATGAACAATACATTCAATGGGCAGACTCAGCACGTATCTAAGCACAGCTGAAGTGAGTCTTATTCCATGGGGTTGGCACCTGCACAGCAGCTCCTGTGCTGTAGTTACAGCCTATCTTCCTGGGCGCCAGTCACTCCCATTTATGTGCCAACAGCAATAAAGGCTCAACTACAACAGGACAGTGCACAGAGCCCACAAAGGGGGTGCGTCTGAAGCCCCCAGCTCAGCGACCAGGGAGGCTGTGTCACTGAGCCCCTACAGGGCATCTACTACATAAGGCTACTACACCAAGTGAAGGAGACATCGCAGCTGTACCTAATACATAGAAATAAACACACAGAAGCAGCCAAAATGAGACAACAAAGGAAAATCTCCCAAATGAAAGTGCAGAACTTCAGGAAAAGAATGAAATGGATAAAAGCAATCTACTACATAGAATTCAAAATAATGCTGTAAGAATGCTAAAAAAATTTAGTGAGAAATAAAACAACTTAAAAAAGTTGAAAACATTAACAATGAAGCAGTGAGACATGAAGAGTACATTAACTAAATGGAGAATTACAGAAAATAAACAGTAAATGAAGCAGATAATCAAATTAGCAATCCAGAAGATAAGTAAGTAGAAAACATGTAATCAGCAAGAATTTGAAAACATAATGACAGAGACCTTTCCTACTTGGTGATGGCAATAAGACATACAAGTCCAGGAAGCAGACTGTCCTCAGCAAGATGAATCCAAAGAGGCCCACAACAAGACACATCATAATTAAAATGCCAAGATTAAAGACCAAGAGACCATTTTAAAGCAGCAAAAGAAATGCAGTTAGTTACCTACAAGAGAGCTACAAAAAGTTTGTCAGTTGATTTCTTAACAGAAGTTTTGCAGGCCAGAAGAGATTGGCAAGAAATATTTAAAGTAATGCTACAAGGAGCTTCAACCAAGTAAAGCTATCATTTAGAACTGAAGGACTGATACAGAGTTTCCCAGGCAAGAAAAAGCTAAAGGAGTTTACCACCACCAAACAAGTATAACAAGAATTGTTAAAGGCACTTCTTCAAGAAGAAAAAAATATAAATAAAATGGCAATAGCTACATACCATCAATTACTTTTTAAAATTTTATTTATTGATTTTTAGAGAGAGAAAGAGAAAGGGGAGAAGGAAGAAGGGAGGGAGAGGGAGAAATGGTTTTGTTGTTCCACTTATTGATGCATTCACTGGTTGATTCTTGTGTGTGCTCTGACCAGGCATCAAACCTGCAACCTTGGCGCACTGGGATAATGTTGTATCCAACTGGGCTAGCCAGACAGGGCCAATAATTACTTTAAATGCAGATGGGTTAAATGCTCGAATCAAAAATCATGCAGTGACTTAATGGATAACAAAATGAGACCCTTATACATGCTCTCTATAAGAGATTTCAGATCAAAAGACACACACAGACTGAAAGTAAAAGGATGGAAAAAAAAGATTTCATGAAAATGGAAACAAATCAAAAGCTAGGGTAGCAATACATACAACAGACAAAACAGACCCCCCCCCCCCCCCAAAAAAAAAGGCTATAATATGAGACAAAGAAAGATCCAGCAGTTCGACTTCTGGCTATATATCCAAAGAAACCTAAAACACTAAATCAAAAAGACATATACATCCATATGTTTATTGCAGCATTACTTATAAGAGCAAATATATGGAAGTATCCTAAGTATGTATGAATAGATAAATAGATGAATAAGAAGCAAAGTATATATACAACAGAATATGACTCAGCCATAAAAAAAAGAATGAAATCTTACCATCTATAAGAAAATGGATGGACCTAGACTGTACTGTGCTAAATGAATTAAGTCAGAGAAAATTACCAGATGATTTCACTTACACATGGAACCTAAAAAACAAATAAGCAGAAAAGGAACAGATTCATAGATACAGAGAACATTTTGGCTGTTGCCACATGAGAGAGGGTTTGGGGTTGGATGGTAAGGTGAAGGGATTTAGAAGTACAAATTAATAGTTACAGAATACTCATGGGAATGTCAAGTATAACATGGAGAATATAGTCAGTAATATTGTAATAACCACATATGGTTTCAGATGGATTCTACGTTTGTCAGGGTGATGACTTCGTAAGTTAATGCAATATTGAACATCAAGTGTAATTAAAAAATAAAAAGACAAAAAAGCAAAAAAAAGAAATATATGAGGATAATATGTGATGGATGGGAGTAAGAGTGAATGATGAACTTAATAAAGTATATTTCATATAAAAAAGTAAAAAAAGAATGGATAGACACTTGAGAAACACCCCTAACAATCCCAAACTAATATTCTACAGAACATCGACATACCTGCTGGGAAACTGAGGGGTAAAGGGATGGGGTGAAGGAGACTACAGATAAATGAGAAAGTCATTAAGGTACTTTTCTTTGGAGGAATACACACACACACACACACACACACATATACACATATATGTATATACACAAACATATATACATATATATGAGATATGTCCGGAAAAAGTGCAAACACAGTTAATATAATGAAACCGGTTTTTGCGACATCAATGTAACCTAGCAGCCAAGGGGAGTGGACTGGAATGCATTTGCATGAACAATGATGACTTCACTGGACTAGTCAGTGGGAGCAGTAGATGTTGTTCAGAGAGCACGTCACATTCCAAATGACTGAGTGAGTAGAGCAATGGATCTGCATCAAATTTGTGTTAGGCCTGAACATTCCTCCACAGAAACTATTCAGATGATTCAGAAGGCATCTGGGACAATGAATGAGTGCAGCTCAAATAAAAGTATGGCACAAATACTTCAAAGATGATTGAGAATCTGTTGAAAGTAATCCACATTATGGAAGGCCTGCAACAAGCAGAATACCTGAAAATGCCGAAATGTCTACGGGCTGCACTGAACAAAGATCAGTGACTGACAGTGCAAGAACTAGAAACTAATACAGGAATTCCCAAAACTGTATCCAACATTTTGATGCAGGATCTTGGTATGAAACATGTCATGGCAAAATTCATTCCCTGGCTTCTATTACCACAGCAGAAGGAACATCGTTCTGCTGTTGCTAATGAGATTCAAACTGCTACCAATGAACCAGATTTCGTCAGAGATCATAATTGGAGATGAATTGTGGGTCTACCACTACGATCTGGAAACAAAGGCTCAGTCATTGTCCCAGTTGAAGTTACCTGGTTCTCTACCCACAAAGAAGGTGTGGTAAAGTCACAGCAAAATCGCAGCAAGATCAAAACCATGTTGGGAGAGGCAAGATAACAGAGGAGTGAATGGAAGCCACACTAACCTCCTCCCAGGACCAATGTGGCATTCCAAGTAAATTGAGGAGAAATCACCTAGAACAACACCTGGAACAAACAACTAAACAATAGCAAGAGAGAAGACTTATAACCTCAGACACACAGCAGAATGATGTTCGGCTAAACCTGGCTGCACCTGCATATCATACAAGATGTGATGGGCAGAGTGACCTTCACTCAACCAGTTGGAGGGAAGGACCCACCAAAGAACAACCCAACAACAATCAAATTCAACTACATCCAGAGAGCCAACATCAATGGCATAAAGGGCATGCCAAGAGCATCTAGTTCAAGAGATCAAGGAAACTACACCCTGAATCTCACAGGTCTATTACCATAGAAACTCACATCTCAACAAGCTCAGGGAGTCAAATCAGATCAATTTAAGAAGCAGAGACAAACAAGAGTCATCTCACAAATAATGGGAAGACAAAGAAACAACTCCTGAACAAAAGGGAAGGAGGAATCCTCAGAAAGAATACTAAACAAAACAGAGGCAAGCCAACTCTCAGATAGAGTTCAAAACAATGGTTGCAAGGAAACTCAATGAGCTCACTGAGAATTACCAAAAACTACAGGGAAACTACAAGGAACTTACTACAAACTATATCAACATGAAAAAGGTCATAGAAACTATCAACAAGGGCCAAGAGGAAATGAAGAATACAATTTCTGAACTGAAGAACACAGTAGAAGAAATCAAAGGAGGCTCGATGAAGCAGGGGATCAAATTAGTGAGCAGGAGGACAAGGTAGAAAAAAACTCCCAGAAAGAGCAAGAAAGGAAAAAAAGACTCAAAAAGAATAAACAGGGGTTAAGGGACCTGCAGAACAACATAAAACATAGCAATATCAGTATCACAGTCATACCAGAAGGAGAAGAAGAAAAGCCAGGAATAGAAAATCTGATTGTAAAAGTAATGATGGAAAACTTCCCTAATTTGATGAGAGAAAAAGTCACAGAAACCCAGGAAGCACAAAGGGTCCCAATCAAGATAACCCAAAGAGGCCCACTCCAAGACACATTAACTAAAAGGGCAAAATTCAAATACAAAGAGAGAATCTTAAAGGTAGCAAGGAAGAAACAGGAACTAACATACAAAAGGGAGCTCCGATAAGGCTAGCAACTGACTTCTGAAGGGAAACACTACAGGCCAGAAGGGTATGGCAAGATATATTCTAAGTAATAAAAAGCAAAGCCCTGCAAGAGTAGCAAAGGTACTCTAGCAAAGGTAGAGTAGCAAAGACTACTCTACCTAGCAAGGCTCTCGATTAAAATGGATGGGAAAATAAGAAGTTTCTCTGACAAAAGAAGGCTCAAAGAATTCACCTCCACCAAACCAGCGCTGCAACATGCTAAAGGGACTGCTTTGAAAAGAGGAAGAAGAAGAGTGAGAGAGAGAGAACACAGGTACCAAGGGGGTAAAATGGCAATGAATAAGTACCTATCAATAATAACCTTAAATGTAAATGGATTAAATGCTCCAATCAAAAGACACAGGGTAGTTGAATGGGTAAGAAAACATGACCCATACATATGCTGCCTACAAGAGGCCCACCTCAGAACAAAAGACATACACAGACTGAAAGTGAAAAAAATATTCCAAGCAGAACCATCTTGCTCCTACCCCTGGCAGATTCTCTCATCCAGGTCACTGGGATGACAAGAATTCCAAGTGGACCCTCACTGACCATGCTGTCTCGAGTGATACTTCCCACTGCTGCTGCAGCAGGCCCTTGTCTAAAGAATGCAGCCCTTCTTGGGCCAGGGGCATGGCAGGCAACAAGGATCTTCCACACTAGATAGCCAAGTCTTGCCCCTGTACCACCTCTTCAAGAATATGGAGGAAAAGTTCACCACGGGCTGATCCCTGAGGAATTCTTCCAGTCCCTTTATCCTAAAACCAGTGTAAGAGGACCCTATGTGCTCAGAACCGTGCTTATCCTATATTTCCTGTTCAAAGAAATATACATGGTCACTCCAGAGACCATTTTTGCTGTATCAACCATAGGGCTGCTTGTCTTTATGGTTAAAAATACAGCATCTCTACTGGGAAGTTTGTTGATAAACTCAATGAGCAAAAAATCCCCCAACCAGAAGTAAAGCAGGCTTCCATCAAGGATATCCAGGATGCAATTGATCTGGAGAAGTCCCAGCAGGCACTGGTTCAAAAGTGCCATTATCTTTTCAATGTCCAGAGGAATAACATTGCTATGGCTTTGGAGGTCACTTACCGGGAAAGGTTTTATAGAGTGCACCAGGAAGTAAAGAATTGCCTAGATTATCACATCTCAGTGCAGAACATGATGATGTGTCAGAAGGAGCAAGAGCACATGATAAATTGGGTGGAGAAGCCCGTGGTGCAGAGCATCTCCACACAGCAAGAAAAGGAGACAATTGCCAAGTGCACTGCAGATCTAAAGCTACTTCCAAAGAAGGCCCAAGAACAGCCAGTTATGTAAATGAATTGATCTAGATTAACACAGCTGGAAACACTTGACTGAGTAGAAGCCAGGCTGTGACAAAAGCTTCCTGTGTCACCTTCTACTGGAGTCCAGCTCACCCCACCTAAAAATGAAAAGCACAAGTTCCATCCAATGGCAGAATTAAAACAGTCTGTTGGCCAGGAACATGTTTCTTGTCCTTCTTGCTCCACATTTTCAATTGTCCGATGATCACTTTTGAATAAGCAGTGTGCTTGGAATAACATTTGTTGCCTGACGAAAGACTAACGAGTTATCATTTATATTTGTAATTAATTCTATCATCTTTACAATAAAGTGACAGTTGAACAAGTAAAAAAAATATATATTCCAAGCAAATGGACAAGAAAAAAAGCCACTTTAGCAATACTTATGACAAAACATACGTCAAAACAAGGGTCATAAAAAGACACACAGAAAGACACTTCATAATACTTAAGGAAAGAATCCATCAAAAACACATAAACATTGTAAACATATATGCACACAACATAGGAGCACCCAAATAAGGGAGCATCTTGGAGGACTTCAGGAAAGATACAGACAGCAATACACTTATCCTAGGGGATTTTATTACCCCACTGTCAACAATGGATAGATCTTCCAAACAAAATATCAACAAGGATAGCGTGGCATTGAACAATGTCCTAGATCAAATGGACTTAACTGATATATATAGAAGCTTTCATCCCAGAGAAGCAAAATGCACATTCTTTTCAAATGCACATGGAACATTTACAAACATAGACCACATGGTAGGACACAAAATAAACTCAAGAAATTCAAGAAAATTGAAATCATATCAAACATTTTCTCAAGGGTCTGAAACTAGAAACCAACCTCAAGGAAAAATACCAAAAACAAAAATAAACAAACAAAACACTCAAATCCATAGAGATTGAATAGCATGCTATTATTAAACAATGAACGGTTAAGAATGAGACCAAGAAAGAAATCAAAGTTTATGGAAACAAATGAAATGAACTCACAATAGTCCAAAAACTATGGGACACAGCAAAGGCAGTCCTGAGAGGGAAGTTTACAGCGATACAGGCCTACCTAAAAAAGATAGAAACATTTCAAATAAACAAGCTAACCTTACATCTACAAGAACTGGAGGAACAACAACAAAGCCCAGAGTAAGTAGAAGGAAGGAAATAACCAAGATCAGAGTAGAATTAAATGACACAGCGACTAAAAGAACAATGCTACATATCAATAAATCCAGGAGTTGGTTCTTTGAAACAAAATTGAGAAGCCTTTAAGCAGGTTCATCAAGAAAAAAAAGACCCAAATTAAAAAAGAAATCAGAAATGAAACAGATTACAACTGATACTACAGAAATACAAAGGACTGTAAGGAATTACTACAAAGAAATATGTCAAGAAATTTGAAAACCAGATGAAATAGACAGATATCTAGAACATATAACCTTTCAAAACTGAATAAAGAAAAAGCAGAAAGCCTGAACAGATGGATAACAGCTGATGAAATCAAAACTGTAATCAAAAAACTCCTGGCACAAATGGATGTAACTGTAGTTGAACAACAATTTTAAAAAAAAAGGAAAAACAAATACCAAAACAAAAACAACCCCCAAAAAACCCAAACTCCTGGCACACAAAAGCCCTGGATCGAACAGGTTCACAGGAGAATTTTACAAAACATTTAAGGAAGAGCTAACCCCTATCCTTCACAGTCTATTCTAAAAAGTCCAAGAAGAGGGAAGATTCCCAAACTCTTTTTTATGAAGCCAGTATCATCCTAATCCTGAAACAGATAAAGACACAACAAAGAAAGAAAACTATAGGCCAATATAGCAGATGAACACAGACCCTAAAATCCTCAACAAAATATTGGCAAACCGCATCCAGTAATACATTAAAAAGAGTACACACCAAAATCAAGTGGGATTCTTACCAGGATGCGGTAAGAACCAAGGATGTACAATATTCAAAAATTAATAAACGGAATACATCACATTAAAAAAAGTAAAAAACAAAAATCACATGATCCTATCAACAGATGCAGAGAAAACATTTGATAAGGTATGGCACCCATGTATGATAAAAAACACTCAGCAAAGTGAGAGTAGAGGGAGCATACCTCAATACAAGCCATATAAGAGAAACCTACAGCCAACATCACACTCAACAGGAAAAAACTAAAAGCTTTTCCCCTAAAATTAGGAACAAGACAAGGATGTCTGCTTTCACCACTTCTATTTAACATAGTATTGGAAGTCCTAGCCACAGCAATTAGACAATAAAAAGAAATAAAAGGCATCCAAATTGGAAAGGAGGAAACAAAACTGTGTTTGCAGATGACATAATACTGTACATAAAAAGTTCTATAGGCTTCTCCAAAAAACAACTCGACCTAATAAGTGAATTTGGCAAGACAGCGGGATACAAAGTCAATATTCAGAAGTTGAAGGCATTTTTGTATACCAGCAATAAAATATCAGAAACAGAAATCAGGAAAAAAATCCCATTTGATAGACCAAAAAGAAAAATAAAGTATTAGGAATAAACCTAACCAAGGAGGTAAAAGACCTATACTCAGAAAACTACACAACACTGAAGAAAGAAATTAAGAAAGACAGAAATGAAAGCATATACCGTGTTCATGGACTGGAAGAATTAACATCATCAAAAATGTCCACAGTACCCAAAGCAATTTACAGATTCAAATCAATTCTTATTAAAATACCAATGACATATTTCACAGATATAGAACAAACATTTCAAAAATTTATATGGAGCCATAAATGACCCTGAATAGCTGCAGCAATTCTGAGAAAGAAGAACAAAGTAGGAGGAATCACAATACCTGACATCAAACTACATTATAAGGCCACAGTAATCAAAACAGTCTGGTACTGGCATAAGAATAGATACATTGATCAGTGGAACAGAATAGACAGCTCAGATATAAATCCAAGTCTCTATGGTCAACTAATATTTGACAAAGGGGACAGAAGCATAGAGTGGAGTAAAAATAGCCTCTTCAACAAATGGTGTTGCGAGAGCTGGACAGCTACATGCAAAAAAAAATGAAACTGAATCATCAACTTACACCATACACAAAAATAAACTCAAGATGGATAAAAGACTTAAATATAAGTCACAACACCATAAAAGTCCTAGAGGAGAATGTATGCAGGAAAATCTCAGATATTCCATGCAGCAATATTTTCACCAATACGTCCCCTACAGCAAGGGACATGAAAGAATAAACAAATGGGACCTCATCAAAATAAAAAGTTTCTGCACAGCTAAAGAAAGCATCAGCAAAATGAAAAGGGAACCAGCTGTATGGGAAAATATATTTTCTAATGATATCTTGGACAAGGGTTTGATCTCTAAAATATACAAAAAACTCACACAACTCCACTCCATGAAGGCGAACAACTCCATTAAAAAATGGGCAAAGGATCTGAACAGACACTTCTCCAAGGAGGACATACAGAGGATTCAGAGACACATGAAAAGATGCTCAGCATCACTAGCCATCAGAGAGCTGCAAATTAAAACCACAATGAGATACCACTTCACACTGGTCAGAATGGACATCATAACCAAATCAACAAACAACAAGTGTTGGAGAGGTTGTGGAGAAAAGGAAACCCTAGTGCACTGCTGGCAGGAATGCAGACTGGTATAGCCACTGTGGACAACAGTATGGAATTTCCTCAGAAAACTAAAAATGGAACTGCCTTTTGACCTGGCAATTTCACTGCTGGAATTATACCTAAGAATGTTGAAACACCAATCCAAAAGAACCTATGCACCCCAAATGTTCATAGCAGCACAATTTACAATAGCCAAGCATTGGAAACAACCTAACTGCACATCAGTAAATGAGCTGATCAACAAACTATGGTACATTTACACAATGAATACTTCACAGCAGAAAGAAAAAAGGAGCTCTTAACCTTGCGATAGCATGGATGGATCTGGAGAGCATTATGCTGATGAAATAAGCCAGGCAGTGAAAGACAAACACTGTATGATCTCACCTATCAACCTAATCAACCAAACAAACAATAAAGCAAAATATAATTAGAGACACTGAAATTAAGAAGAAACTGAAATTAAGAAGTAACCAGAGGGGAGCTGTAAGAGGATAATGGGGGGGAAAAGGGGGCAGGGTCATCAAGGAAATTGTATAAAGCACAGATGGACTAAGCCAAAAGGGGTTAGGATTGAGGGTGAGAGGTAGGGATGGCTGGGGTGGGGCGATTAGTGGGGGTAAAATGGATACAACTGTACTTGAACAACAATAAAAAAAAAGAGGAAAAAATAAAATGGTGGAATCTCTTAAATAGGAAAAAAAATGTAAACGGTGTTTTTGATTGGAAAGGTGTTGTCCATCATGAGTATACCCCTCCAGGCCAAACAATAAATAAGGAGCACTACACTGAATGTTCTTCATAGGTTGAGAGATGTAACACAATGAAAATAGCTGCAGCTATGGGCAACTGGTGATCTACAGATTCATCACAACAATGCACCCACTCATGCATCACATCTCTTGCATTGTTTTTTGGTGAAACATCAAATCATCCAGGTTACTCAGGTCCCCTACAGGTCAGATTTGGCAGCCTGTGACTTCTGGCTTTTCCCAAAACTAAAATCACCTTTGAAAGGAAAGAGATTTCAGTGCATCAGTGAGATTCAGAAAAATACTGCAGGTCAGCTGATGGCAACTGGGAGAACTGTGTGAGGTCCAAATGGGCCCACTTTGAAGGGGACTGAGGTGTCATTGTCCTATGTATAATGTATCTTGTATCTTCTTTATAAATGTCTCTCTTTTTCATAGTGCATGGCTGAATACTTTCTGGACAGACCTAGTATGTATATACGCAAAAGCATATACCATATTTTTTCGGACTACACCCCCCCAAATTTGGGAGGAAAGGGGGTGCATCTTAGAGTTCGAATGTAGCTTACCTGGCTCACTGTTGGGGGGCAGCAGCCTATGTTATTTATGTTATTAAATATCTTACCACATTTTTTGCTCAAAAATTTTTTCCCTATTTTCCTACTCTAGAACCTAGGCACGTCTTATGGCCTGGTGCATCTTACAGTCCAAAAAATTCAGTACATAAATATGTATATACACACACATATACTTAAAATTAATAAACTGACTATGGATAGCAAACAGAATATCAATATTCTAATATATGTTATTATAATAAATTAAGGTGGATTGAAGTCAATCAAAATATAAGAGTGTTTAAGCAGGATAAAAATAAATTCAACATACTTTGTAAAAGAGAGCACAAAAAGATATTAAAAGATTGAAAATAAAAGGATAGGAAAAAGTTATATCAGGAAATATAGGCCCTGGCTGGTGTAGCTCAGTGGATTGAGCACGGGCTGCGAACCAAAGTGTCGCAGGTTCGATTCCCAATCAGGGTATATTCCTGGGCTGCAGGCCATGACCCCCAGCAACCGCACATTGATGTTTCCCTCTCTTTCTCCCTCCCTTCCCTCTCTAAAAAATAAATAAAATCTTAAAAAAAAAAAAGAAATATAAACACAGATTGGTAGATGAACTACTTTTTTTTTTTAAGGCCCTATTCATGAATAGTTCAGATCCTTCCTGGTCTAGGCTTAGCTCCCTGACATTCCTGGGCCTATAGATTCCAATACTGCATCAAAGCTCACTAAGCAGTATCTATTTTCCTTTAAGGAGAGGGCTTCAATTTCTGTTTACTATTATGATTTAGTTTTTCTTATCTAAAAAATGGCACCTGCAGGTTCATCTTTCAGGCTCTGAAGCTCAGCTGTGTATTTTTAAAATGTTTTATTTTTATCTATCATTTCTACATATTTGAAAAAAGGAGCTCACTCAGTCTGCCATTTTGTCCAGAAGTCCCCAGAACATGCACTTTAGATTAAATACATCTGAAAACAAAGTCCAAGTTAATTTCTTCACCTGAAATTATAAAGCGCAGGTATTAAGGATATGAGAACTAAAATGATGTCTTAGCACAGTTCTTGGTGCATATAATAAAGAAATTCAAATACTGCCCTATAAACTTACCAATTATACATTCTACTTAAAGAAAGTAAAGGCAAAACCATAAGGATGGAATGGGAATTCCTAACATTTTCCCTGTATCAGCTTTCATTCAGCTGCAGCTGCTGTGAGAGTAAAAATGCATTCTCCAAAATTGTTGAGAATACAGGCAACTAATAAAGGATCAAATCACAGCAACAAAATTCAATGATCCTTATGAGTTACTATAAAATAACTGGTTATTAATAGAACAGAATTATTCTATTCTGACATATACCACTGACTTTTTGGTTAACCTTCATCACTTCTCAGTATTTCCATTTCCTCTTAAAAGTAAAGTTAGGCTAGATGACACTGAAGATCTCTTATCCTTCTAATTCTGATTCCAGAATAAGAGGTTTAAAAAATTTCACTCCAAATTCTTTCTTTCTATGCATGTAAAAATGACAGCTTAGCTTAGGCTGGTGTGGCTCAGTGGACTGAGTGCTGGCCTACAAACCAAAACGTCACCAGTTTGATTCCCAGTCAGGACACACACTTGGGTTGTGGGCCAGGTCCCTATCTGGGGGTGTACGAGAGGCAACAGATCAATACAACCTTCGCACATCATTGTTTATCTCCCTCTCTTTTCCCCTCCCCTTTCCCCCCTAAAAATAAACAAATAAAATCTTTTTTTAATCAAAGATTAATTTAAAAACAAAACAAAACAAAAAAAATGGTAACTTAAATGATTAAACAATTATGACATCCTTACTACTGTTTCCCCCAGGCAAAAAAGAATAAACCATTAGAATAAAGAATAAATCAAAATAAATACTAAGTGTTTCCTAGTTAAACAAACACCAAACGGCTTAATTTCCTGTTTTATTTTCAATTTTCACCCAAAAATGCTTGAATTTTAGAGAGAGAGGAAGAGACAAATATTGATGTGAGAGACAAACACTGAGCCCCGATCAATAACTGAACCTGCAACCTTATGGTGCACAGTACAATGTTCCAACCAACTGAGATACCTGGGCAGGGATCTTCATATTTTAAAGTAGTTTTACAATATAATGGAGAGGCCCTGGTAAGATAGCTCAGTTGATTAGTTCAAGCATCGTCCCAATGTGCCAGCGTTGTGTGTACAATACCTAGTCAGGACACACATAGGAGTCAACCAATGAATGTATAAATGAGTAGAGCAACAAAATTGATGTTTCTCTCTCTCTCAAATCAGTAAAAAAATAAAATGGGAAAGGCCTCAAAATAAAAGGCCATGCTTCTGGGATATTAACTACTTAAACCATTCAAGATTGGATATTAACTACTTAAACCATTCAAGATTTTTCATTTGGACTATGAAAAAGGATCATGCTTTCTTTATTATACCTTCCCAAGTAAGCAATGGTTGATTTCACCACAATATTTTCTGTCAGCAATTCCGTAACATTTTCCTCATAAGAATATGATGGTTGTAATTCCAGACCAAGGAATTATTTGGTTGGCCAAAAGTCCATTTAGTTTTTTATGTAAAATAAAAGACACACTTTTCATTTTCACTAGTAACTTCACTCAGTTGGGTATTTTGAGGATGCCAGCTATCTCTCACATGATATAACATTGATTGTTCTCAATTAATGTCTGTATTTGATTGCTATCAACTTCAACTGTTCTACCTAGCCATGGAGCATTGTTTTATGAGAAATGTCCAGTACAAAACTTCGTGAACCATTTTTGACATGTTTGATCAGTCACAGCATCTTCTCCATACACTGCCCAAATCTTTTCTTTTGTATTTCAGTTGTTACCTGTCTTGAAATAATAAAGAATAATGTGCAAAAATGTTGCATATTTTCTTCCATCTTCAATATTTAAAGGACTGCACAAAAATTCACCAATTTAGTAAGTTTTTTAAATGCACACTGATATGACAGCTGTCACAATACAATCTTATGAAATACAATCTTATGAAATAGTTTTGAATGAAGTTAAAGACAACTAAGCACCACTAGAGCCATCTTATAGAAAAAAGAAAAAAACAACAAAACTTTTGGTCAACACAATAGTATCATAAAATCACAAATTTAACCAACGCATGCCAAGGATGAAGACAAGCACCCACATCCTTTAAAATAAACTGTCCTCAACAATATCCTTAAACACTCTTAAAGAATACTTACGGTTTATTTTATATAATCCTATATTAACTTTTTTAATGAACATGCATTGTATAATCTTCAAATAAAAAGTTAAAAATAATAATAGGTTGACTTACACTTGATTTGCTCTGGAGGACTACAATTCTCTGGGTAGAAGCCAAGGGGAAAGAATAATAAGATGGCAAGTGAGAAACTGCTTCAGACAGAGGTAAAGCAAAGGAGGTAAAAAGGTGTTTTATGTTTTTAAACCCAACCACCAGAATAGAAAAGGAAGCAAATATTCAGAACAGAGGTTCAATACAATAAAGACAGGCTGCACTCTGGATTGGGGTTGCTAAAATACATTTTAGAAATCTGAGCATGGCAGATAATTCAGAAGACTATACAAAGTAAACACACTATAAATGGTTAACTTGGTTTGGTTATATGAGCTTATCACCTTCAAAATTTCACAAAGGTAAAGCTATGATATAAAATAGAGTAATAGTTAAATAGCTCAACTGCTTGAAATATATATAAACAACCAATATCTAATAAACCTAGCCAAGTCTAAGGCAAAATATATTAGGCAGAATTCAGCAAAATAAAAAATGAACTGGAACACCTGAGTTCTTATAACTCTTTCTAATAAACTCTTTAGGTTTCAGTTTCTTCGTTTTAAAATGAAGTCCAAGCCCTGGCTGGTGTAGCTCAGTGGATTGAGCGCGGGCTGCGAACCAAAGTGTCGCAGGTTTAATTCCCAGTCAGGCCACATGCCTGGGTTGCAGGCCATGACCCGGAGCAACCACACATTGATATTTCTCTCTCTCCCCCGCCCCTTCCCTCTCTAAAAATAAATAAATAAAATCTTAAAAAAAAAAAAAAAAAGAAGTCCACTCCAGCTCTAAAATTCACAATTCTTTATCTCTTCCTCTCTTTCCTTAATATAAACATATTATCAAATAAGCATTGATCTAGAGGAACTGATTCTCCTAACTTCAAAAAAATGAATTGTTAAAATATTTAATATTAGGAATTTCCTTTAGCTATCAAACCCCAGTTTGCTCACGTAATTATTCAACCATTTAACATTTACTAAGCATTTTATGCCAAGCAATAGAACTAAAGATAAACAGGACACAATTCTAGCTTAAAGGGAATTTACAGTTTTTAAGCAGCAAAAGACAAGTTAATTACTATATGCAATAATAAATGCTACAGAAATATGATAGTACTAGCACAAAGGGACCACCCAATTCGGATGCTGTATATCAGGGCTACGGTTGGGACATTTCCAGAAGAGGTTAATACTGAAACAGTCTTAAGGATGACTGTGAGGCAGGTAGACATAGATGGAACAGATATAGATGAGGCTGCAGAAGAAAAAGCATGAGCACAGGTGTGAACACACAAACCCCACAAGAAAGCAGGCCACATTGAAGGGATAGCAAAAATTGAAAAACAGTGCAGCAGAAAACAAAATTAGCAAGGGGTCACATCATGGAGCACCTTGTCATCATGTTGTTTGACCTTGATGAAAAACAAGCAAGGCTTTAAAAAAAAAAAAGTAGTAACATAATTTGAGTAGAAAGATGCCCCTGCTGAAACTTTGAAAAGCAAACTAAAGAGGAATTAGCAGTAGATGAGAGAGAAGACCACGCAAAGTATAATAACCAGACTGTAAGGCAGAAAGAAATAGTAGCAAATAAGCAAGGAGGCTAGAGTAATACCCAAATTTCTGGCTCCAGCAACAACAACAAAAAAAATGCTTTGAAAATCACTTAAAAGAAGCAATTTGCATTTAATTGTTGTATTTATCTTCTAATAGTAATAACTAAACAATACCTCAAATTTAAAAAAAAATTAAATCCTCATTACTTCATTAGTTAATGTTAACAAAAGAGATTAGTGGTCAAAAGATTTTTTTTGACACTGTCAAACAACTGGAACACAAAAGACCACATTCTAATGACATTTAGAGTTTTAAAAGAAATTACGTAATATAGGCAATTGTGTTCACGGCGATCTATTTGCCCAGGGTATTTAATATATACCTCTATTAATACCTACATTTATTTATATAATTGTTAAGATAGATGTATAAAATATTCATCTGCAATTGGGACAGCTGACATAAATGTCTTCTAAGGTTCTAAGATTCTAAAAACGAGTTGCTGAGTTTACTGATTTTCTCCTAGTTCTTCAAGGTTCTACACTGTGCATCTTCCATAGACCAGCAGAGGGCTGCAACAGCTCAGAGAAAATGGGTAGGCAGCTTTGCTTGCATCCCTGGTGTTGGGAGCTGAAAAAATGACCAATCCTGAAGGCAAAAATCTAAGATCCACTACACATGCACTAAGCAGTCAACAGATTTTAAAAGGGGTCAGGAGTAATCTCCCAAATCCTGAAAACTAGAAACACCATAATTAAGTATTCTGCCACCAGGTCCTTTCTCTTCTTTCAAAATGGCAAAGTGTATGGAGACCAAATAAAATCTCATTAATATAGGGTAATCAGGAGAAAAGATCAGTCAAAATGAGTTAGCATTTCTCCATTTCCTTTCAGACCCACTGCTCCACACAGTGCTGCTACCAGACTAATCTTTCTAAAATAATTATTTCATTAGGTTAATCTTACATCTATCCTATATAAATTCTCTTCTGCACTATGCAATGTTTTAGTGTGACTTTCCTTTGCCTGGATACTAAAGGAGATTTCTACCTCATATATACAATCTTAATTTTCAACTTCCCCTAAGTCAGACTGCTGTTACCGTTATGTACAATATACACAGTTAAAAATGAAAGCATCATTGAGGTAAATTTTGAAGAAAGAAACAAACTTACAGAGGTCTAGAGAAAGGGAAAAGCCACTATTGGAAAAAAAGTTTATGCAAAGACAGGAAGACAGGAAGACAGGAATCCCCCTGGGGGAGTTAGGAAACCGATGAAGGAAAGGAATATAGGGGGTTTCAGTTGAATTTGTAATTTTTCTTATCCTCTGTGGAAGACATTTTTTCATTTAGACAGAAAGAGACAGACACATCGGCTCTCATATGCTTCCAGACCTTGGACAAAATGCACAACCTAGGTATGACCCCTCACCTGGAATCAAACCCCCCAAAACTTTCGGTCCAAGGGATAACATTCCAACTAACCAAGCCACACCAGCCAGGGCTGAATTTCTAATGTTTAATTATTAACTGCTGATAGGTACCCTCATTTTGCTGTTTTCTATACCTTTTAAATTATGTGAAATATTTCAAAATAAAAAGGTTTTGATATTGTAACTTTGCTTCCTCCCCTGTCCTCAAAAGACAAGCAGTTGATCTTTCAACATATACCTCAGGTGCCATTCTAAGTACTACTCATAATTTAATGTCAAATAATGTCCTAACTTACTTTTACTGCTTTCATTAAAAAATGATCAGCACGTAGGTTAGCCTTAGATATAAGGACAGGACTTTTAGGACGTGAGGGCAATCTGGATGTGACATGTTACCCCACTGATCACCAGGGTGGAAAGGACTTTTAATTGCTTACATAATTGGGCATAGTTTTAATACTGGCACATGTTAATATAAGAGATTTGGGATAAAGATCACCATATAAAAAGCCGGAATAGTTTATCATAATCACTGCTTTTGCAATATAAGCCCATGTTCCTGAAAAACACCTTTATCTATACCCAAACTCTTAATGAAGTTATGAGGTAGCTGAAATCATTCCTCTATGACAGAGCAATACTAATGTATTATTTATAATCTGTATACCACACCATACCATTCCCACTCAGACCCAACAATAGTTTTGGTTATAACACTACTTCAATTATAACCCAAATTGTGGCTTGCACATGACTTCACACCAGAGTTGAATTGTTTGGACTTTATTTAAGTCCTGATCTGCTACCTCACTTTTTCAGTATCGCTCTCACTTTCCAACATAAAGCTACTATATTACACACAAGAATTCAGGATAACTGCATGTATCACGGCATTTAAACACACACACACACACACACACACACACACACTTCTAAACTGGCTGAAGGTAGCAGTATGCATATTCAGTAGCTCTTTGGACCAGGGCAATTTAGAATTATAAACTGTTTCTTGCCGAAGAATGCTGAGGAGAATAAAGAGAAATATGGTAATAAGGGACCAGCACAGAGTTACTTCACTGTATTCTAATAGTTGTGAAAAAGTAACAAGAAAAGGGTGGTGCTGTGAAATTTCCAACTCCAATGGGAAAGAATATGAGCATTATTTGGTTTTACTTTTAAAATAAAACACATCCTAATATATAATCACGCGAATGTTATGAACTGGAAAAAAAGGTAAATCCCAGTGATAGGACCAATATTAAACAGCTTTATCTATTAAAGGAAATATAGTATAAAAGATAATGCCTAAAAACCTAAGTTTGGGACTATTTAAGAATGGAATAGTTCTACATCAAAAATTGAAAATAAATTTCCAAGTCACTGATTCTTAGTCTTTTTTGGACCGACCTGTTTCACAGCCTGAAAGCTATAGGTCCTTTCTCCTGACTATAGATTTACTAAAGAATCTGCAATATAATTTCAGTGTTTACAGAATCTCTCCCTAATTATGGATCTTTAAGTAATTATCTTTCTGCTAAAGACATACAAGAAGATAATGTCTTTTTTCAGATATGTGTTCAGCATTGGGACCTAATACACCTTATAATCTAAGAACCTTTTCAATGATCTTGCCTCCTAACTGAATTCCATACAACATCTAGAATTATTTCCTTTAAAATATAGTGTTACATAACTCCGCATTTTGGAAATTCATATTTATTATGCCCCTTATCCTAATAATCATAGCCTTTCTCATATGCTACCCATCTTTTCTCCCTTACTCCTAAGTCCATCCTTTTTATGCCAGTCAGACCATTCTCCTGTCATTGACATTCTCGGTCATTCAATACACAGACCTTTTACAGTGTGATGGAATTGGGTTGCAACAGTGAACAAAACAGACATGATCCATGTCCTTGCAGGGCTTACAATGTTCCTTTCCAAACCAACTAGAAATCTGAACAATTAAAGAATAATAATGTTGTCTTATTTCACATGTCTATGTTTTGTTCACTGAGTTGAAACACCTAAAAAGACAGTCTATAACATTGTCTTTACTATATTGTCCCACATACCTACCTCAAAAATGCTAACTGGAGTGCTGTTCATAGAAGCAATTAAAATCTGTTAACTAATTATGAAATGTTTAATATCTTCTTTATTATATCCATAACACTTATCCACTGTGGCAAAACTTGAAAATTCAGAAGTAAAAAGATAAAAATTCCAGTTAGCTTCAAATTCAACATCCAGAGATAATCTATCACACAAAGTCAGACTGGATCATTCAAGAGTTTTCACTCTTTGTAAAAATCCATAATACAAATAAATTTTTCCTCCCCCCAAAGGCTCAAAAATAATCAATCATTTTACCCTGCCCTTTTCTATTACTATCATCAACCCCTTCAAATGTATAGTTCTGTAAGTAGGCAATACAGTCATCATTTTAAAACTGAATCTCATCTGTAAAATAGAAATAAACTTCACAAGGTTACCCTGTGCAGTTCCTTTCCATAGAACCTGCTTTTTCTGTCCCCACTCCAAAAAAAATATCCAAAAGTAGAACCCCTTTATTATATAATTTTAATTTTAACAGTAAACATGTATTAACTTTATAATTTAAAGACCCTAATAAATGTTTTAAAAATTCTTTAAATTCTTGATTGCCACTTCTAGAAATTTTGAGTAAGAAACTAAGACAGAAAAACAACCAAAGGATATCAAGTGTCAATTTACAGAACAGAAAGTGCAAATGATTACTTCCCCATGCATACCACATTAATGACCCACATTCATACCAAAAGATAAAAGCTTTAACATGTAATATAATTTACATGCCATATATATTACCTAAAAGTAATATAAATTTAATAACATGAATTTAAATTGTTAACCAACAATAAATAGGTAATGGATTTATTTTCATTTATTTGCAAAAGCAAGAGAGCACTAGCACCTAAAGAGGAAGGAGTCACGAAGGGGTAAAAACAAAGGAAAGGAAGAATGAGTAAGCCAGTTTGCTGTCAAATATTCCTGTTCACTTTCAATAACATGAGGATAAACAGAAACTTGATAAATAAGGATTATTTTCCTGTTCCACAGCAGCTTAAAGAGAATACTCCTCTTCATTTTTATGAGTCCTGGAAGGCAGAGATAATTTCTGAGGGTTGAATTACCAGTACCGGGTGAGCAACTGAACTATAAATCTACTAATAAATTGGGGCTGATCTTAAGAAAAAATTTCTCTCAAAATAATACTTACATTTATATAATACTTAAAAATTCCAAGTTAGTTCTTGTGTAATCATATCTATAGTTGGAGATATAACAGTGACAACTTTTTGAAATATTTTAATAACTAGATATGTAAGATATCTACTGTCATATTAAAATAACATATATAAAAGTATCTAACAGTACCTAGAGTAAAGAAGCTCAATAAAAGTCCTTTTCCTTAATCGCCAAGTAACTTCCAAATAGTCAAAATTAAATTCTGGTAATGAAGATTTACTTTAACTGAGAGGTTGCAAAACTTTAAAATAGAACTTCAAAATAGACGCTAAGGCTTTATACCTAGTTGTAATACTTTTGTGCAAATTATGGCATAAAACATTCTGTAAAATTTTAATTGTCTCTTCTGTCTTTAACATTATTAATCTTCACCACTCATTAGTAATATCACATCGTAAAGAATGGTTTTAGTGTCTAGTTCTACCCTGCTTAAGTTTCAGAAGCAGAATAGAATAAAAAGAAAATGGAGTACAATGTGCCTTTGGTGGAAGAAAAAATAAAAGTACAAGTGTTTCTTTCCTCTTCTTTTAGATTTGCTAATGCTTCTTTCAAGAATGAATTTCAAAAGTCTAGTATTACTCCAGAGAATTTTAACCTGTATCTTATCCATGGTTCAATAACATCAGATTTGCTGATCTCAGAATAGCTGAGAAATTCAAAGGAAATCAGATGTACAAAGTACTTCATAAACTACAAAGCACTATAATTTTTAATATACTATCTTGTTCTTGTTTTTTGTTTTAAATATTTTTAAAGATTTTTATTTATTTATTTTTAGAGAGAGGAGAAGGGAGGTAGAAAGAGAGGGAGAGAAACATCGATGTGTGAGATATATACCTCACACGCCCCCCAAATGGGGATCTGGCCTGAGAACCAGGCATGAGCCCTGATGGGGAATAGAACCTGCGACCCTTTGGGTTCCCAGGCCAGCACTCAATCCACTGAATCACATCAGCAAGGGCTAACATCTTATCCTGAGTCAATATAGCTAATTCTAGGAAAAGAGCCACACACACATAGTTTTTGTTTTCTATTAGAAGTTAAAATATCAAAAAACTCCCATGTAGGAGGAAAAACAGACTGAAATCTGAGAAACTACAAAGCTCTAACAACTCTTTCAAACAATATGGTAGTATTGATCAATAATATCTGTGATATTTCCCCCAATTATGGCCCAAATACAAACTGATAACCAGAAAAGTAACTACATATTTTGAAATAATTTTACTGTAATAAAAAAATGTTAAAGAGGTTGGCCAAAGATGACAAAATTTTTAAATGCCAAAAAAAGTAAATGATTTCTACCCCATAACTTGTGGCTTCAAAATTTACCTCTTTCACTTATGTCAATTTGGAAGCATTTCTGTGTATAAACTTAATTTTCTAAAAACTTAAGTTTGAATTTCTTAAAAATTTGGAAGGGCTCACTAATCAAAAAATGTAGTCTTAGATGCTATCTTCTAATCTGGACAAACTCAAGTTTATTATTGCTGTATCTATTCCTTTATAAAAGTCCTAAATGAGTTTGATGAATTATCTTGCTCTTCAGTCACTGTGATTAAAGTATGTTTCTTTAAAACAGCAATATCAATATCAAAGTGAAGTTTGTTAGAACAGCCTCTTGTAATGTTAACTATAGTCCTTCAGTAGATGTTGAGAATAATTTGCTTCTGACAACTCACATAAAGAAAACAACCCAACAACCATATTGTAATCTCATAGGCTTGCTAGCCTATCTTCTACAATTCTAATAAGGTATTTGTTTTTCTTTTCTTTTTGCTTTCTTGACCAAGAAAGTATAAGGTAGAATAGCTGATCCCCACGAATTCCTAAATTTAAGGAACACTGCCTTAAACTTTTCAAAATCAGCTAACTCTTAAGAGACAGAACACAGAGAAGTGATTAAAAATAGGGAACATAATCTGTCACGTTTTTAGGTCCATGAGTATCTACACATCACATAAATATGTTCAAAGCCTCATTTTCCTTAGCCATGTTAGAATAATAATAGTATCTGTTTTACAAGGTTATAAAAATTATCTGAAATATTTCACTTAAACTTTGAACACAGATATGTTACATATTCTAAATGCTCAACATGTTTATCATAAACTTTAGCTTCAAGTTTACAAATAATATGTGTAATACTAAAATATTGACATATGGTTTCCAGTATTATTGATTTAAAGCACTAGAAGTAAAGGTCTTCAAAATTAACAGAAGCCAATGAACAAAACTGTCTCAATATTTCTATGTATTTTAGATCTACAAGATAACCTTAACATGAACTATTCAAAGCTAAGTTTATAAAGGAAAATTATCTCCTGTTACTGCCATATCTGGAAACTAGTAACAGACAAAATTACACTGCAACTAAGACACTTTCACTATTACTTTTTAAAAAACCACTGCTAAACGGATTATGCATGCATGAGTGTATAGGAGAATGTTTTTAAATGCTGTATGAAGAAACTTCATATTCTCTCCAGAGGAAGTCAGGCTCTAACAACTGCAATTTTTAAAATGTTCCATAAGAGGCTTTACTAAGATTAGAAACTAAGTGGGGATCAGAAAATATATCTACAGGGAGTTATAATCTGTAAAACAGCAGGTGCTGAAAACAAAGCTAAAGCTAAGCATAAGCAAAAACCAAGGGATCCTGACATCTTTTTACAAAAAAAGAACAGTATTCGTTTTAAAAACAATATTACACTTACATTTGATGGCTCAGTTAGTCGGAGCATCTGTACACCAAAAGGTTGTCGGCCGGGGAGTTATGGGAGGCAACCATCCCATGTTTCTCTCTCAGGTTGATGCTTCTCTCTACCACCCCCCAACCACTTTCTCTAAAATCAATAAACATATCCTTGGATGAGGATTAAAAATAATAATAACATCACCCCTTTTTGTAAGTATAAAAGTTTATAGTCATGTGTAATCCATCTGTTCCTTCCAATGTCCCTGTAAATTATGTAGGATAATATTTTTTTTTAGATTAAAAAGGCAAGGTTCTGAAAGTTAAAGTGATTTGTTAAAACCACAGTTAGGAAGTGACAACTCAAGAATTTAAACCCAGAGCTTCCACTTACATTTTAATGTTCTTTCCACTACTACTTAAAGAAGAGGTAAATTAGCATCTTCACAGCAAGAAATCTCTAGCCCCAAACCACAGCGTGTTTTAACTAGTTATGCTGACATCATTAAGTCATTTCACTTTATTAGGCCTTTATTTTCACATCTGTAAAATGAAGGTAACAGACTAGATAATTTGATGTCCCTGCTAGTGCTAAAGATAAATCTTGAGGACTGTACTCTAAGGCATTTTATAAATACATGTTGATGTTAGTTTTGGCAACAAGTTCCTAATCAGAAAGGAGTGTCCACAGCTCTTAAGCAACCCATTACAATTACTGGACAAATTCTTCATACCTGTCATAGATGTTTCTTCAGTATTATCAAGTTTATATACAGAAAGCAGTCTAAGCCTCTCATGGACTATGACAGAAATAATTAACACCACTAATCATTCTCTTTTTAGACTGAAATGATGCTTTTAAAACATAAAAGTTTAAAGAAAATTTAACTGCTATCAACTTATCCCAAGAAATTTAATATTTTTTTACTATTATTCTTCTTATTCTTTAGAATAAAAGCCTCTTTTCCAATGAAGTGTTTTCCAAATATCCTTACTAACTACCATTTCTCCAATCTATCTCGGAATAATCAGCCACATTTTCAACCAATTCGATATGGAAAAAAGTAATATGAAAGTATCTTAATGAAAAATGTTGTCCTTTTGAAGTCATTTCACTGGTTAGGCACTCCCACCCCCCACCCCCCACCAAAAAAAAAGCCTTTTGACCCCTTTCTGATCTTAAAGAACTAAAAGCAGAGACTGCACAACATATATTCCCCTAAGTTCCTTCCTTATCTGAATATATTGTCTCTACTTTTCTTCAAATATTCTTCATGAAATACACACCCAGAGATTTCCACTATCCCAGCTCTACTTGTTCATAAAAACCATTCTAGCAACAACTATGGAAATCAGAGATTAAGAACATTAAGGGCATCCTATCACTTTTTTTTTAACTTTTCCTTACATGAGTACCTCTTAACTTAGTTTTTACTTCATTTAACATCCTGCCTGTCCCTAAAATACAATACATACCCTGAATAGTTAAGCTTGCTTGACCTTAGTCAAACCATATGCCGATCTTCAGAAATGTAGTTAGCGCTTGTGTGAACTATCAAAGATTTTTAAGTAGTCTCTTCTTGTCTATAATCTCCTGAGAAAACATTTCAAATTTTAAAATGTTTTTGCATTTAGCCCAAATTAAAGACATTCCCTAACAACATAATTAGTTAACATAGCAACTTGATCTTATACAGTTGACACTACCTCATTTTTGTTTTTAAGCTGCTTGGCACCAACAGATCGTATGTTCTGCCAGTTCTTAACTGATCTCCAGGAAAGCCTTTTTATAATGATTAAAGAAACTAACACAGATCAGTGCCCAACGTTTATAACAGCCTACTTGAGCATATGTTTTTAATAAACAGTCAATTTCTTTAAAAATAGCTACTTTGTTAGTTCATCTTCCTTTATAATTCACATAAACGTTTTTAAAATAAAAAAATATATAGATGGTTGAGAACACAGTTTCACTCCACCTTCAGGATTAGCGATAGTAATTCCAAAGCGTTACAGATCACTGGATCTGCAACCCATTTCACCCGCGGGTGTCCACTGGAAATGACAACGTCGATGACTACACTGCTTAAAATGTTGCTTATGGTTTCAACTGGTGTAATAGTGTTAACTTCCCATCTTAATCTGTTTCTTACTGTTGTTATTAAAACAGCTGTCAGCTGGGCTTCGGTAACCTCTTTGTACAACCGTTTATTTAACGCTTTGAGATCCTTCAGGCTACGTCACTCCATATTACATCTCAAAATAAGATTTAAGAACCTGAGGTACTCTAAAGGTCTAAGAACATCATTTGAATAAGCACTCAAAGAATGATGAAGAGAACCAACTGCCCAATGCGACAAGAACAGATTACACTGGCGTTTAAGACAGGACTGCAGCGTGGCCGCTCTCCCTTCCCGAGACTATTAGAGTGACAATTTTCCTTCTCTCTTTCATCCACCTCTTCCCCGACCCCCAGTACCTCAAATGCTCCCTCAGGGAGGGGCCGCGGAGGCTTTCCGCTGGCAGGCTGGCGAGCGCGCACGGTGAGCTGGGCGCGTACCACCCCCGCCCCGACCCGCCCCGCCGGGTCGGGCGGCGGCAAGCCGACGGCGCCCTCTCGGGCCGCCGCGCACATTCGCACGCACACGCTCCTCCCGGCCCCGCCATGTTCCGAGAGACGGCGGCAGCCCAGTACCGAGAGCGAGGACCGGTGGCTTGGAGAGTCCAGCTCCGGCCCAGCCCCGCCCCGCGTGGCACCCCTAACCCCTTTGGCAGCTGCCAGCTGCGCTGCGGCCCCTCGGCACTCCTGGAGGGGAGGCGGCAGGCGGGGCGGACCCGCGCCGGGGCCACAAACGGCTTGTCACCGTCAGCCGGGCGACTTCACAGGCCAGGCTAGGCGGCGCAGAGAGGAACGAGGTGGGCAGGTCGCGTCCCTTACCTTGTTCTGGGGAGGGAAGGCCGGCAGCAGGGAAGAACTGAGAGGTCTCCTCTTGGGCACCAGAGACTGGGCTCGAAACCGCGCCCCTTCTTCCTCCAGGCTTTGTCGCCACGCCCCCCTCACCCTCACGGACTTGAGGCTCGGTCGACGCAGGAAGCTTTATCCCCTGAACGCGTGCTTAGGTATTGCTGTCGCTGTCGTTGTCTTCGTCGCTGCTGCAACCGCCACTACCACCACCGACGCCGGGCTTAAAAACATCTCCGGTCTCGGTCTGTCTCTCACCACAGCCTCCTAGCTCGCAGGGCAGCGTCGCCCGGCAATTGGCTGCGGTACGGCCACGTGACTCCGCGGGCACGGGACACGCGGCGTGACCGCCCCACCCCTTCCGCCGGCCCCTCCCCGCCGCTCCGCCTCTCTTTCAGCTCGACGCCAGCCACGGGGCGGGGAAGTCGGAAGGTACCAAGTGGGAGGTGGGGGAGGTGCAGTCCGGAACTGCACCCGGAGTTGCTTGTCCTTCTCCCTCACCCCACCCAGTTGTCACTGCTTCCCCTCCACTGTCACCAGCCCTAGAGGGGAGAAATTGGAGCAAGGAAGCAGCACAGGAGTCGCTGACGCTGCTCGGCCAGCGGAATCTGCAGTAGCTTTTTGTGGCGATCAGGTCAATGGATAGCACTGCAAACTTCTGGAAATGGCGGCGGTATCGAAGAAAAATAGAGTCTGCATGGGGTATTCACAGTATTTTTATAGGGACGGATGGGCGGGTTTATAGGCTCGATGCTGCTACTTCGGTTTGAAGCAAAGGAGGAGCGTCTACCGCTCTACTTGTGGCTACTACCCCCGGCTGGCTCCGGTGCGTCCGGAGAGGCGGGGATCAGCACACCGCCCTTCCCCGAGCCGCAAGGCGCTTGCGCCGCAGCACCTGTGCGGGAGCCCTAGGGGCCCCTACGTGTGCTGGTGGCTCAGAGGGCGGGCTTCTTGCATACTTTCGCTTGCTCCAGATGGGTGTGTGAAGCTGTCTGGAAAGAACTGGAACGTGCACTTAGGGCAGGGACAGCACAGACTTGATAATAACGCTCTCTCTCATTCACATCTTCCAATGACATTTTAATACAAATTTAAGTGAATTTTTTCAACATCCAAGTTGGTATTTCAGAGAGAACATAGCAGGTACCAGAGAAAAGTGCGTAAGGAAAATTTTGCATCTCCCAGCAGCGGGTCCTCACTTCCTTCTGAATACTTTCTGTTTACATTGAGGTTAGTCTGTTACAATTTGTACATGTTTTCATTTAACATCAAAGGGGTTACGTAATTGGAGAGAAACCATTTTATCCCAACTACCTTCTGGACACTTTGTTTACATCGAGGTTTAATCCTCGAAAATTTGTGCCATGTCTTATTTTAACCACCAAAGGGATTATAATTGGAGTGAAACCACCTTCCTCATCATTAATAATGGCCTCTACGCAGCAGAACCCACTTGTGACTTAATGAGTACAGTTACAAATTTTGTCACCACAGACAATGTAACATTTCAAACTTGACAAAGAAAGCTAAATCCCAACAAGTAACTATATTAAAGCATAAACCTGCATTAAGTAACAGTATTTTTTCGTTTTCCAGTTCCCTATTTTCCTACTCTAAAACATAGGTCCAAAATAATACTGAGAGCAACTTGTAGCCACAGGTGGAAAACTATTAAATTTGATTCGGATACTTATGGCACAACAGACAAAGAAAAAAACAATTACTAAAAATTTAACTCTGCTTAAATCATTAAGTTGTTTCTCATTTAAGTAACTGGCATAGAACTTGACTAGTATGGATGGCAATGGCAATAGCTATTTGTATAGTACTAAGTACCTAACACCAAAATTGAAAGGTAGCTAATATTGAATTTGAATTAACTATGGCTTATGGCAATAGCTATATGTTCAACTTTCTTAAAACCACTGAATACATGAAAGACTCAGGCAACCATGATCCAAGTCACTGTGCTGACTACACTCAACAGGACACTACCTATAAGTGTTATTTGTGGAAATCAAATTGCAAAAAAAATTTTTTCATGAAGCTCACATTAAGGTTATATGTGGCAAGTTATAAATCAGCAACTATTTATTTGAAAGGTCCAAAAAAAACTTAAGGTAAATTTCCTTTGCAATGTGAAGCCAGATACATAAATCAATAAATTCTTATTAGAGATATGGATAGAGGTCTCAAAAGCCTGAAAAAAACTAGTTTATATCCACAAGCAAGTTGATTAGGATGCTGCTGACACGGCTTTTAATTGTATAGCCTGGTCTTCCATTAGTTCAAGTCCTAGAATCCATCTTCAGCAAGTGGATGAAATGTCTGTCTTCCTAACATTACCAGGAGGTCAAGGATCCCAAGCATTAAATATTATTCTTAACCCAAGTTAAATTTCATCACATTTACTTAGGGTTATTACTAGAAGACACATAAAACGTGTGTTATTTGATAACTGAGCTAGAACCCATTAGGCAAAATTTACTCTCCATCTTAGATATTCACACCTTTAGAATCAACAACTCATGTTTTACTACAGTAAGTCTAGTTAGATCATTTTAAAGAAACTGCCATTATTTCAGGAAGGTGAATGTAATAAATGAAAAATATAATCTCAGAACATAGTTTATTATATGACTTAATCTATACAGATGTAAGGTCTTTGCAGTGAATACTCTGACAACTATTATCACGTGCTCTTAAGAATTATCTGGAGCAATGGCCCCTTCATTACAAAGCAAGCAATTCTGAGGATTCAGTAGCTTTTCCCCTAGTAACTTTAAGTATCAGCTCAAAAACAAAACAATCACCAAATAGGCATTAAATTCTTTGCCAATAGGAAGGATGAAAAATTGGTTTCTTGGTTTATTTCTGCCATTAAATGGCAATAAGTAAATTTTGTCTCCAAATATACCTTTTTAAAAAACAGCCCCATTAAGAACTGAGAAGAAATGAGGGAGTGAGTGGTGATAAACACATAGGCCAGGATATAGTTGTCATCTCCTGCTGTTAGAAATTTCAAGGAAATTTTAATCTGTATTCACTTACAGTTTGGAACCATCTTGGATCATTATAATGAAATTTTACCTGTCATGTATTTTTAAAAGGTATTCAGAGCACCATCATTAAAAGCAGTGTTTTAATGTTAAATATGACAGAATTCTCAAGAAAAATGGGCAAAATTTTTTTAAAGGACTCAAATGATCTAGATACAACTATCTTGACTCCTTACTTATACCTATAATCCACTTGCGATATCAGTTACCAGTTGGATATACAGTAACAATTGAGTGCTATAAATATAAAAATACTTAAAGGGTACACTGACATATATAAGGTTTATAGAAAGATCATGTTAACTTAAGACTTGGCTATGGCTAAAGATGGAAAAGCAAAATGTATTTGAAATTTCAATTTTTATGGCACAATAACTTAGTATTACTGATAAAAATGACCTGGCAATTGAAAACAGGGGCATTGGAGTTACTATTAACTAGATTATGGAATAATGTCTTCATAGTTAGCCATAGATAGCTGAAGATCTTAAAATGGAGCTCTGATGTTTTGACATGGTACTTACAGAGGTGCAAGTTGCTAGGTTACCACCAAGGTGTACAAAGGCTGAAATGAACAAATAATATTAAAAATGTATGTATAGAAGATTGATATTTTATTTTCAAGTGACATATTTACAATCCAATATAAATTAAAGGCCTCCTTGCACACCAAACCCAGGTCCTTTGGGTGGTTCAGTCAAAGAGGTGAGACCCCCAGCTGGCTCACAAGAAAACCGTCCACTCCTGAAAAGAAAAGCAAGTAACATTAAATTGACTATTAATGATTACCATTTATAAATTTTTACTTAAAGAAATTATAATTGTTACCTTACAACAGCCCAGTTAAATAACTATTTTCCCCCCAGGAAGTAGCATAGATTATTTAACACAAACATTTCAACTGCTACAAGATTTTTCTCTTCTTAAACAAGAAAACTGACATAGTGAATATCAAAACTCACTATAATTATAAAAACAATGCTAAAACTAGTTTCCATTTATTGAGCAGTGTATATACCTTATTAGCTCATTTAATCTCAACAATGCCATGAGACAAGTGACACTGGCTTTATTTCACACACACAGAAACCAAGTCTCAGGGGACTCATCAACTGCCTAAGGATCAGAGCTTAACTACAGGAAAATAACCCAACTCACAAGACATTTTTTAAAATTGCGTTTTAATAAAACAGCTACTACATTTATTATTCTTGTATTTGAATTTTATTTAGATTGCAATTTGCCACAGTGAACAGAAGGGAATACACACTTATATTCTATATTTGAAAGTAAACAGAAACTGGAAGATTTGGGAAGATGTCCCTTAGAAACAGTAAAGACAAAACCTATTTGTACTTATGTTTTTAAAGACCATATTCATTTTTCCAAAAACAGGAACCAGATCAAGGTTTCTAACACAGACACAAAGAAAAGAAGACTATGTCCTTATATAGGAATCTATGAAGAGAAGCAACACAGAGTTGATTCACAGAGAAAAACTTCTCTGTTTTGTGTCACCCACACACATACTTTCCCAGGTGATCACTCAACCTCTGCCCTGTCTAACAGCCTAGCTCAGCACCTATTCTGACTTCACCCTTCCTATTCCCTAACTTTGTTAAATTGCTTTATTCCTCCTACAGGTTTTAGCTGAAGAATTGGTTCACTTTACATCTTTTTATGCCCTCTGTCTTTGCCCTTCACATTCCATCATCAATCTTTTAAGTTGCTTTTTAGAGTCCTAGAAAATGATTTTTTTGCCAAGAGGACAGGAAAGTAACCCACATAATCATTTATTAGATATTTCTAGCTATTACATTATATAATGCAAGTAACAAAGTAGAAAATTGTAACAAAGAATGCCTAGAGTAAGAAATTACTTAACATATTTGCATTATAGGTCACAATAAAAACCAGATAAAAAAAACAGACAGCGTGTACTATATGTCAGAGCCTGAAATTGTTGTAGGGTAAGTGGGAAAGTGACATTCAACTTCAATAAAAAATAATATTTGGCTTTGTAATTTTTAAATAAGTAGTAACAGGCATACCTGCTATTCTTTGACTGCCAATGAAATAATGAAATTAATTTATTGTGAAGACCCTTTCTTCTCCTCTTTCATAGGTTCCCTCTTATGGTTTAAGCTCAGCTACCCTCTTTACCCAACACGAAGGGCCAATTTAAGATTATAAAAACCAAAGTTCCTGGAACAATAAATGGAAGAATTAACTATGTACACTCCCTGAACTCTTCACAGGATTATAGAATTTTATATAAGAAAGTTATTTTAAGAATAACCTGGACCAGCTTCCTAAAGTTTGTTCCATGAAATGACAACCCCAAGACATACTTGGGGGAGAAAAAAAGAGTTCCAGGGGTCTGTTATATCTGCCTGTAAACTTTCTCCTTTCCCCACCATTCACAAAATGCACATTAAAATATTACAAAAGCTGTAAAATCTCCTAGGAAAGCCTATAAACTTCATTTAATTTACTAGTCACGTAATTTTTCCCCTCATTTATCTGTAAACATGCTTCACAACACAAATACAGCAGCAATGATCTGGCCCTATCCATTCATCTGACAGCTACAATTTACACTAGGGTTTCCACATAATAAAGTAAAATAAAATTTCCCTGTTAATTTATGATTAAAATGCTATCTGTTCTCACAACCTGTTCTCACCACCACAAAAGGTAAATCTGGTTTTTTAGCCATTCCAACACTATTTGTACATTCATCATTTTAACCTGATTGCAGTCTAGAAAACTTGGTTTTCTATACAATATTTTTTGTTAGTTCTATTTATTTTATTTTATCAAATTTATTGGGGTGACATTGCTTAATAAGATCATATAGGTTTCAAGTGTACATTTCTTTTTTATTAAGTATATTTTATTGATTTTGCTATTATAGTTTTCCCAATATTTTTGTCCCCTTTATCCCCCGCCTCTGCCCAGCCCCCACCAACTCTCCAGCATTTCCCCTCCTCTTAGTTCATATTCATGGGTTGTAATATAAGTTCTGTGACTGTTGTTTCCTATACCATTCTTAACCTCTACCTGTCTACTATTTTATGCTTCTTATTCCCTGGACCTTAACCCAGATCTTTCTGCTCCTCCTCCCCACTGACAACCCTCCATGTGATCTCCATTCCTTTGGTTCCGTTCCTGTTCTAATTGTTTGCTTAGTTTTTGTTTTTGAGGTTCAGTTGTTGATAGTTGGGATTTTGCTGTCATTTTACTGTTCATAGGTTTGATCTGCTTCTTTTTCTTAGATAAGTCCCTTTAACTTCATAGAATAAGGGATTGGTGATGATGAACTCCTTTAACCTGATCTTATCTGGGAAGCACTTTATCTGCCCTTCCATTCTAAATGATAGCTTTGCTGGATAGAGTAATCTTGGATGTAGGTCCTTGCCTTTCATGACTTCAAATACTTCTTTCCAGCCACTTCTTATCTGCAAGGTTGCTTTTGAGAAATCAGCTGACAGTCTTATGGGTACTCCTTTGACAGTAACTCTCTCCTTTTCTCTTGCTGCTTTTAAGATTCTCTCCTTATCTTTCATCTTGGCTAATTTAATGATGATGTGCCTTGGTGTTCCTCTTTTGGTCCAACTTCTTTGGGACTCTCTGAGCTTCCTGGACTTCCTGGAAGTCTGTTTGCTTCACCAGATTGGGGAAGTTTTCCTTCATTATTTTTTCAAATAACTTTTCAATTTCCTGCTGTTGTTCTTCTCCTTCTGGCACCCCTATGATTCAGATATTGGAATGTTTCAGGTTGTCCCAGAGATCCCTCAGGTTGTACCAGAAATCCCTCTTCATGTTTTTGAATTCTTGTTTCTTCATTCTATTCCAGTTGGATGTTTAGTTCTTCCTTTTGTTCCAAATCACTGATTTGAGTTCTGGTTTCCTTCCTGTCACTGTTGGTTCTCCATACATTTCCTTTATTCACTTTTCATAGCCTTCATTTTTTCCTTCTAATTTGCGATGATATTCAACCAATTCTGTGAGCATCCTGATTACCAGTGTTTTGAATTCCAGTCAGATAGGTTGGCTATCTCCCCATCACTTAGCTCTTTTTCTGGAGTTTTTCTCTCTTCTTTCATTTGGGCCATATTTCTTTGTCTCAGTGCACCTGTTAAGTTGTAGGGGGGCAGGGCCTTAGGTATTTGCCAGGGCAGGGCAACCCTCTTTGCTGTGTTGTGACACCGTCTGTGGGGAAGGGGTCAGAGGGAAAAATGCAGCTTGCCTGCTGGGTTCTCGCCCACTTTCCAACAAACTCTCATGTGAGACTGGGAGTTTTTCCCACCACGGTGACCCCTACCATAGTCCACAGTCAGTTGTGAGTCTCTGTTTCTCGTTCAGCCAGCCCTGCCCGCATGGTCTGCCTTGCTGCGGGTTCTCTATGTAGGCCTGTCTGCATGTCTCCTTCCTACCGGTCTGGTTGGTCTGGCTGACGGTTTCTTTTAATTCCTTGGCTGTTGGAGTTCAATGCAGTTTGATTTTCTGACACTTCTGGTTGTTTATTGTTTTTATATTGGTTGTTATCCTCCTTTTGGTTGTGCAAGGAAGCAAAGGGTTTCTACCTACATCTCCATCTTTGCAGGAACCCTAAGAGGAAGACTCTTTAATAAATGGCATTGGGAAAACTGGATAGACACATGCAAAAGAATGAAACTTGTATACTTTCTTGTGGGAGGGCTCCGCCTGCAGAGACCCCCCCAGCTAACATGGATGAAAATAAGTCTACCAAGACATGATCTGCTTAGGGAAGAAAAGTGGCCAAGTTTTCAAAGTAGAAGGGCTAATTTAAGATGTCTTTATAAAACTAAACATGAAGAAATTGGATTCAAAATTACTTTAGCTAATGGATACTAAAAAGCATCCATATGTTAATTAGTAATTTGAAAACAAGTTTAGAAGTTATTTTCAGTACTTTAATTGAAAATAAGAACAACCTCAGTATACAAATATTTGTTTATTAATGTTAAAATAAGAAAGAGTATTATTTTACCATCAGCTTTCTATTTAGCTATCATTTACCAAAAATTAAAAAGCAGTTTTGAACAGCACAGAGGCATCATTTTTTACTAATTATTTTGCCAGGGTAGACCTCATAGTGGTACTCAGAAAATAGTTACTACTGAAACATTACTCAAAAATTCACAATGAGCATCTCTCTCAAATAAGTAAGCAGAGAGCTTTGGCATAAAAAAACTTGTAATTTGGTACTGTAATTTTCATCACACTATCTCTTATTATCATATATATCCAAGACATTAACTTTGAGAAAGAGTTAGAGGAAGAACTTCAAGAAAGAGTGTAAGGTCTTTTTTTCACATGCTGGGAAGACATTCTAGAATTACCATGTCCAAATACAACCTTTCATAGCCAACATCATACTAAATGGGCAAAAACTACAAGTGTTTCCCTTAGAACCAGCCACAAGACAGGAATGTCCCATCACCATTCTTATTCAACATACTACTGAAAGTTCTAGCCACAACAATCAGACAAGACATAAAAGGCATCCAAATTGGAAAGGAAGACGTAAAACTGTCCTTTTTGCACATAACATAATATTGTACAAAGAAAACACTAAAGACTCCACCAAAAAGCTACTAGAGCTAATAAATGAATTCAACAAAGTAGCATGACACAAATATATTTCAGAAATCGGTGGCATTTTTATACACCAATAATGAAGTATCAGAAAGAGAAACTAAGAACACAATCTCATTTATTACTGTAACAACAACAAAAAAGACTAAATAAGATACATAGAAATAAATTTAACCTAAGAAGTAAAACACCTATACTTGGGAAACTATAGGACACCGAAAAAAGAAATTGAGGAAGATACTAGTAAGTGGAAACATATACTGTGTTCATAGATTGGAAGAATTAACATCTTTAAAATGTCCATACTACCCGAAGCAATCTATAGATTCAATGCAACTCTCCACAGATCTAGAAAAAAATATTCCAAAAATGTATATGGAAACAAAAAAGACTCCAAATAGCCTCAGCAATCTTTTTTTATTTAATCTTTATTGTATTTTTTCCCATTAACATTGGTCCCGTATACTCTTATCCACAATCAGTGTTGTACATGTTCATGAGTCCTTTTCCTTCTTGCTCAATCCCTCCACACCATAACCACCCCCCCACTAGCTGTCATCTGCTCTCTGTCTACAGGTCTGTCACTGCTTTGCTTGTTTGTTCAGTTTGCTCATTAGATCACACTCATATGGAATCTACTCATATGGAAATAGATTTCCGTATGAGTGAAATCACATGGTATTTTTCTTTCTCTGACTAGCTTATTTCACTTGGCATAATGTTCTCCAGGTCCACCTATACTGTTGCAAAGGGTAAAATTTTCTTCTTTTGTACAGTCAAGTAGAATTTCATTGTATAAACGTCCCATAGTTCTTTTATCCACTCATCTATTGATGGACACAGACTGCTTCCATATCTTGGTGTCTGTAAATAACGCTTCAATGAACATAAGGGTGCTTATGTTCTTTTGAATTAGTGTTTTGAGCTCCTTCAGATATATTCTCAGAAGTGGGACCACTAGGTCAAAAGGCAGATCCATTTTTAATTTTTTGAGGTTTCCCCATACTGCTTTCCACAGTGGCTGCATCAGTCTGCATTCCTGCTAACAGTGCAAAAGGGTTCCCCTTTCTCCACATTCTCACCAGCACTTGTTCTTTCTTGATTTACTGATGATAGCCATTCTGACAGGTGTGAGATGATATCTCATTGTGGTTTTAATTTGCATTTCTCTGATGATTAGTGACATTGAGCATCTTTTCATATTTCTATTGGCCATCTGTATGTCCTATTTGGAGAAGTGTCTATTCAGGTCCTTTGCCCATTTTTTAATTGGGCTGTTTGTTTCTGTGGTGTTGAGTTTTCTAAGTACTCTAAAAATTCTGGATATTAACTCCTTATCAGAGGTATTGGCGAATATGTTCTCCATTCTGTGGTTTGTCTTTTTATTTTTTTGATTTCCTTTGCTGTGCAAAAACTTTTTAGTTTGATGTAGGACCATTTGTTTATTTTTTCTTTTATTTCCCTTGCCTGGGAAGATATGTCCAATAAAAAATTTCTACGAGCAATGTCCAAGATTTGGCTGCCTATATCTTCTTCCAGGATTTTTATAGTTTTGGGTCTAACATTGAAGTCTTTGATCTATTTAGAATTTATTCTTGTGTGTGATATAAGCAGGTGGTCTAATTTCATTTTACTGCACATATCTGTCCAATTTTCCCAACACCATTTATTGAAAAAGCTGTCTTTAACCTATTGTATATGTTTGCTTCCTCTGTCAAATATTAATTGACTATAATAAAGGTGTGGGCTTATTTCTGGGCTCTCTATTCTGTTCCATTAATCTATGTCTGTGTTTATGCCCATATCAGGCTGTATTGATTACTATGGCATTGTAGTATAGTTAGATATTAGGTAGCTTGATTCCTCCAACACTGTCCTTCTTTCTCAGGCTCGCTGTTGCCTTTTGTGGTTCCAAATAAATTTCTGAAGTACTACTTCTAGTTCTGTGAAATATGTCCTTAGAATCTTGATAGGAATTACGTTGCATTTTAAGATTGCTTTCAGTTGTATGAACATTTTAATGACATTAATTCTTCCTATCCATTAACATGTTATATGTTTCCACTTATTTGTATCTTTTTCAATTTCTTTCTTCAGTGTCTTATAATATTCTAGTTATACATGCTTGGTTAGGTTTATTCCAAAGTATTTTATTCTTTTTAAAGCAATTGTGAATGGGATTGCTTTTTCATTTCCCTTTCTGTTAGTTCATTATTAGGTGGAGCAATCTGTTTTTTTCATTTTATTTTATTTTTTAACATATTTTATTGATTATGCTCTTACAGTTGTCCCATTCCACCTCCCTTTATTTCCCTCCACCCTGCACCACGCCTCCCACCTGCATTCCCCCTCCTTAGTTCATGTCCACAGGTTGTACATATAAGTTCTTTGGCTTCTCCATTTCCCATGCTATTTTCAACCTCACCCTGTCTATTTTGTACCTACCATTTAGACTTCTTATTCCCTGTATCTTTGTCCCCTTTCTCCCCTTCTCCTTCCCTACTGATAACCCTCCACGTAATCTCCATTTCTGTAAACCTGTTACTGTTCTAGTTATTTGCTTAGTTCATTTTTTTGTTGTTGTTTTAGGTTCATTTGTTGATAGTTGTTATTTTACTGTTCATATTTTTGATCTGCTTCTTTTTCTTAGATAAGTCCCTTTAACATTTCATAGAATAAGGGATTGGTGATGATGAACTCCTTTAACTTGACCTTATCTGAGAAGCACTTTCTCTGCCCTTCCATTCTAAATGAAAGCTTTGCTGGATAGAGCAATCTTGGATGTAGGTCCTTGCCTTTCATGACTTCAAATACTTCTTTCCAGCCCCTTCTTGCCTATAAGGTTTCTTTTCAGAAATCAACTGATAGTCTAATGGGAACTCCTTTGTAGGTAACTCTCTGCTTTTCTCTCACTTCTTTTAAGATTCTTTCCTTATCTTTCATCTTGGCTAATTTAATGATGATGTGCCTTGGTATGTTCCTCCTTGGATCCAACTTCTTTGGGACTCTGAGCTTCCTGGACTTCCTGGAAATCTATTTCCTTCACCAGATTAGGGAAGTTCTCCTTCATTACTAGTTCAAATAAGTTTTCCATTTCTGGCTCTTCTTCTCCTCCTTCTGGCACCCTTATGATTCAGATGTTGGAACATTTAAACTTGTCCTGGAGTTTTCTAAGCCTCTCTTCATTTTTTTGAATTTTTATTTCTTCATTCTTTTCTGGTTGAATGTTTATTCCTCCCTTCTGGTCCAAACCATTGGTTTGAGTCCCGGTTTCCATCCCATCACTGTTGGTTCCCTGTATATTTTCCTTTATTTCACTTTTCATAGTCTTCAATTTTACCTCTATTTTGTGAACATACTCAACCATTTCTGTGAGCATCCTGATTACCAATGTTTGAACTATGCATCTAATGGGTTGGCTATCTCTTCATCCCTTAATTGTACTTTATCTGGAGCTTTGATCTGTTCTTTCACTTGGGCTATTTTTCTTTTTTTTGGGGGGGTCTCAGCACACTGGTCTGGATGAATGTTTCTTTAACTCTTTGGTCGTCAGATTACCATACAGTTCGATTTTCTGGCAGTTCTGGTTGTTTTTTGTTTTTAGATTTGTTGTTGTCCTTCTTTTGGTTGTGCAAGGAGGCACAATGCATCTACCTACACCTCCATCTTGGCCGGAAGAGCCTCAGCAATCTTGAGAAAAAGAACAAAGTTGTAGGAATCACAATACCTGATATCAAACTATACTACAAGGCTACTGTATTCAAAACAGCCTGGTAATGGCATAAGAACAGACATATAGATCAACTGAACAGAACCCAGAAATGGTTGATGGGAAAGTTGGACAGGTATATGCAAAAAAAATGAAACCACACCACCAATTATACCATACACCAGAAAAAAATCAAAATGGATAGAAGACTTAAATGTAAGTAGCAAAACCATAAAAATCCTAGAAGAAAACGTAGGTTCTAAAATCTCAGACATCTCTCACTGCAATATTTTTCCTGATACATCTCATAGGGCAAGGGAAATAAAGGAAAAAAATAGACAAAAGGGACTATATCAAACTAACAAGCTTCTGCACAGTAAAAGAAACCACAAACAAAACAAAAAGGGAACCTACTGTATGGGATAACATATCCTATTGTATGGGATAACATATTTGCCAATGATGTATCTAATAAGCAGTTAATTTACAAAATATATTAAAAAGTTGCACACCCCAACACCAGGAAGACAAATAATCCATTGAAAAAAATAGTCAAAGGACCTGAATAGACACTTCTCCACAGAGGACATACAGAAGGCCAGAAAACATATGAAAATATCAGAGATGCAAGTTAAACCCACAGTGAGATATCACCTCACACTTGCCAGAATGGCTACCATCAATAAAGCAACAAACAACAAGCGATGGTGAGGACGTAGAGAAAAGGGAACCCTAGTGCATTATTGGTGGTAATGCAGACCAGTGGAAGCCACTGTGGAGAACAATATAGTTTCCTCAAAAAATTAAAAATGGAACTTCCTTTTGACCCAGCAATCCCACTTCTGGATATATATCCTAAGAATCCTAATCATCAATTCAAAAGAATATATACACCCATTTATGTTTATACAACATTATTTATAATACAAGTGCCCATCAACAGATGAATGGATAAAAAAGCTGTGGTACATTTATACAATGGAATACTACAAGGCTGTAAAAAAGAAGGAATCTCACATTTTGCAACAGCATGGATGGACCTGGAGATTATTATGCTAAATGAAATAAGCCCGTCACAGAAAGACAAATACCATGTGATCTCACTTATATGTGGAATCTAATGAATGAAAAAATATATAGTGGCAAACAAAACAGAAACAAAGGCATGGATACATAGAATAGACTGACAGCTGTCAGGCAAGGGGGGCAGGCGGGGAGGTGAGGACTGGGTGAAAGAAGGTGAAGGGATCAGCCAAAGAACTCACATGCATAACCCATAGACACAGACAACAGTGGGGTATTGGCCAGAGGGAAGGTGGGGGCAGGCTAGATAGAGATGGGCAAAAGATGGGGTAGGGGGAGGGAGGTAAGGGGAACATCTACAATAGGGTCAAAAATAAAAATAAAGTAAAATGTACAACCTTTACATATACTATTGGTAGACCTTCTGCAACTATTGAAAAATAAGATTTATATCTGCTTATTAAGAGTTGATAAGTTGAAAATAAAAGAAGTTCAGAAACCAATAGTTCTAAAGTCTCTGGCTCAGACCTAGAACATTATAAAAACAATCTCAGTGAAGAACTATCTACAATTACTGATTATCAACATTCCTTCTATAATTAGATGTTGAAAATGCTTAACTGTGGTGCTCAGTTACTCTTTATTAATGTTAAAATACAATGTTATCATATCTCATATATTGAACACAACAGATTTCACCCCTGGTAATCTCATGCAGACTTATGGCTTTCAATACCATCTATAACAACTGATGAATCCCTAATTCATATTACCAATCTTAATCTGTCCCCTAAATTTCAGGCTTATATATATCTTTAGCATTCTACCATGGATGTTTAGTAGACATCTCAAACTTAACATGTACAAAAAATGACTCTTCTTCCCTAAACCTGCTGTACCCCACATGTTCCCCATGTTAGTTAAAGGAACCATGGAGGTACTCAGACCAAAAAGCTAGACATCACTCATAATTCCTCTGCTCCACAACATCCACTAAATTTTCAAATATTCTCCACTCAGCAACTAGGACAGTAATTTTAACAAGATCACTCTATCCTTCCTTACTGGAAAGATTCCAACAACAGCTTTTTACTATATTTAGGATTCAACTCAAATTACTTATCTGCACACCTATCTACCTCACTGAGCCTTTCCACCACTTTCCTTTTTATCACTTCACTGCAACCATATTGTCATCTTGTGTTTCCTCCAGGGACTTACTCCATCTTCTTCCCCTTTCCTGGGACATTGTTACTCCAATTCTTTACATGGTTTCTTTGGGTTTATCATTCAGGTCATGGCTCAAATGTCACCACCACAGAGAGACCCCTCCTGACTAAATTTGCCCCCAATCATTCTTGAACCCCTAATTCTGCTTTGTCTTAGCATTAATACTCAGATATTATATTAGCTGTCTATCTCCATTATTAGAATATAAAATATCTGACCATTTTACCTTGTTTATAATTACATGCAGAACCTAAAATAGTGCCTGGCATGGAGCATGCACCCAGAAATGTTTGTGAAATAAATGAACAGTGAGGACATGGAACAAAGCAGACAAAGAAGCAATGTGGGACAGAATATTAATGTTGGATTAACACTGTAATTGGTAGAAGGGAAGAAGGTTCTAAGAAGCAAAATTATGACTACAGAATTATAAACACCAAGAAAAGGTAACATCTAAAGAAACCAAGTAGATTTTATGAAGAAATCTGCACTTCACATATTAAAACAAAGTACCCAGTCCTGACTGGGTAGCTGAATTGGTTGGAGTGTCATCCCAATACACCAAGGTTGCGGATTTGATCCCTGGTCAGGGCACATACAAGAATCAACCAATGAATGCATAAATAAGTGGAACAACAAACCGATGTTTTTCTCTCTCTCTCATTCTCTCTCTCTAAAAAAAATCAATTGATCAAAAAAAGTACCCCAAAGTTGAAAGAAGTTATAGATTTGAGTATAAATACAAGCGCAGCATAACATCTGAGTCCTAAAAACAAGCTGAAGTTTGTGGAAGATACAGACTTTTCTGGGGGTTTTGGGGGGAGGGTAAGATAGCTGCTTTTGAAGCAGGGGTAAGAGACAGGACCAGTGGCTAAGAAAGATACTGTAATGTTCAAAGGGATTCACTTTGGTAGCCTCCAAAACGGAGAATGATTCTTCACATAGAAATGTTTTACCCCAAAAAACATAAGCATAGCCCAAGAAAGTGAAGAACTTGGAAGAAAATTCCAAACCAATTTAAATAAATTCAATTTGAATGTTAAAAGAAGTATATGTTTCTTAGAATAGAATAGAATAGTCAATAGGGGCCAGCTTGCCTTTACTAAACTTAAGTTATCCTGAACTGACCTCTTTTTCTTATTAGGTAGGGTTATTAGTCTGCCGGAACAAGTTAGTACTTCTAGAGTACAGATTATAGAACCAGTCATTCCCTCTGACTTAGCAATCCAACTGCAGGGTTTTTTGTTATTTGTAACAAAAAGTAGGAAAATACATTTTAAAACGGGAATAAAGAACATATCAGCCTTGGCTGCTGTGGCTCAGTGGATTGAGTGCTGGCCTATGAACTGAAAGGTTGCTGGTTCTATTCCCAGTCAGGACACAAGCTTGAGTTGTGGGCCAGGTCCCCAGTTTAGGGCATGCAAAAGGCAACTGATTGATGTTTCTTTCAAACATCAATACTTCTCTTCCTCTCTTTCTCTCTCTCCTTTCCCCTCTCTCTAAAAATAAATAAATAAAATCTTAAAACACACACACATATCACAGATCTTTCAATACATTAGAATACTATATGGACATTAAAACCTACAAATATGTTGAATGAAAGAAATTTTATAATATAAGCAGAAAGAAATACTTACAAAAGGATTACAACTGTATTAACCATACTAATATTTACTAGTATTAAGAAGTGATGTGAACAAATAGATATGGAATAGAGGTTTATTTAGCAGCAAAGGCTCAGGTTCATAATTGAAAGAAAAGTACTGGTAATTAGTATAACACAAACGCAGGATAGGAGCAAACTAGGTAAACTGTGCTTAAGTTGAAAAAGATCTATGCATAACTGATTATACATGCAATTAATGGTGTAATATATCTGAGGCCAGAGTTGATGTAATTAGGCTTCATTATTACAAGCATAATGTCTGGAAAAAGGAGACAGTCCTATAATGCTCTGCATACTGTTTGGCATATGGCGTGCGCACGCGCGCATGTGTGTGTGTGTGTGTGTGTGTGTGTATCAAACAAACCATGTAATTACTTTGTATCACATTAAGAACGTCACTAGTCAACTAGAAAAACCTGAGAGGAGAGAGACCAAACTCTCTAATACAAGGAAAAACAATGAAACAACTGTGGATATTAAATCTGAGAAAAGGATATGGGGAAGACAAGATAGCTATTTTAAGTGACTAAAGAGCCATCTGTCATGTGGAAGATGTATAAAAATTACCTTCTACAGGGAATAAGTAGCATAGATGGCAGATACAAAATAGACAGGGGAAGGTTAAGAATAGTATAGGAAATGGAGAAGCCAAAGAACTTATATGTATGACCCATGGACATGAACTAAGGGCTCGGGGAATGCAGGTGGGAGGGGCTGTGCAGGGCAGAGGGGATTAAAGGTGAGGGGATGGGACGACTATAATAGCATAATCAATAAAATATATTAAAAACCCCACAAATATTAGTAACACCCAGTTGAGTAAACAACATAAATATAATGATTTTTATACATATTAAACATAAATACACATACAATTTACCTTCTGTTAATTCAAAAGGTAAAATAGGACCGTTAGATATTAGGAGACAGACTTGGAGTCAATCTTTTGGCAATGTGAACTTTTAAATAATAAATTAGATTTCTTTGTAGTAAATTTCCCTTCTCTATAAACATTCAAGTAGATACTAGATGACTATCTGATAGGGTTTTAGAGGAGGAAAAAAATTCTTACTTTAGATGATGGGTTGGTATAGATACTATCCAAAGTTCCTAACAACTTTTGTGAACGTGGGATATGAAGTTTTATTGTTTTCTTTTTAAGATTTATTTATTTTTAGAAAGAGGGGAAGGGAAGGAGAGAGCGAGGGAGAGAAACACAGATGTAAAAGAGAAACATTGACCAGTTGCCTCTCCTACGTGCACCTACGGGGCACCGAACCTGCAACTAGGCATGTGTCCTGACTAGGAATGGAACTGGCAACATTTGGCTTTATGAGATGAAGCCCAGTCAACTGGGCCACACCAGTAAGGGTAGGAGTATAAAGTTTTAGAAACTAAGTTTATGTGAAAGAGTCATTCAGGCTAAAGCTTTAAAATTTATTATATAAAAATAAAAGCATACCTTGGCCCAGGTTTTGGAGTTTTGCCAGCCTTGAGCTCATCAATAATTTCTTCAATATCCTTAGGTGTCAGATCCTCCTACAAAAAAATATTAGAATTATTTTCTACTACTGAAAGCTGTATAAATCCCTAACATCACTTAGTTTATTGTTTGTCTCTCTCAATTTACAAGTTAGTTATCAAGGTAGGAGCAACTAAATAACTTCTATATATCATATAGTACATACTGCTAAATGCAATATGCAATAAGAGCTGCTGCAGAAGAGGCAATACAGACTAGTGCTTTGAAGTATGATAGTTCTGTATTTCAGTCCTCACTCCATCACTTACTAGTTAGTAATATTAGACAAGTTACTCAGCCTCCCAAGTCCTTCTTCAATTGTAAACATACTTGAGAATTCAATGAGAAAATATATAAAACAGAACAGTGCCATGGCAGATGCTCAACAAATGCTATGCCACTGAAGAAACACTGAGATGGCAAATAGTAATTAGAACCAGCAAGCATAGTAACTTAAAAGTATATGACCTAAATATCTACTATCCCAGTGATATCTTCTTTCTTTCCCAGGTGAAATTCAGTTTCAAAATTCACTTAATTTTCAAAGAGAAAGTTAAAAAAAAAACAAACCCTTATTTTTGACACATTTATTTTGATGACCCTAACCCTCCAAACTCCATTTCAACTAAAACTGCTCTATATTTTATATACTGCACCTGTGTAAAAATTTTTTTAAAGATTTTATTTATTTATTTTTAGAAAGGGAAGGGAGGGAGATAGAGATAGAGATAGAGATAGAGAGAGAGAGAGAGAGAAACATCAATGTGCGGTTGCTGGGGGCCATGGCCTGCAACCCAGGCATGTGCCCTGACTGGAAATCGAACCTGCGATGCTTGGTTCACAGCCTGTGCTCAATCCACTGAGCTACGCCAGCCAGGCCCCTGTGTAAAATTTTTAACTCAAGAAAGGGTTCTGTTATTTTAAATAACAAATACAACTGAAATATTTGTACTTGTATGCCTAGCTGCTACAACCCAAGTTTAATCAAAAGACAGTCAAAACAGAATGGCAAAATTAAACTAAGAGAAAAATGCCTAAACTACATTATATCCCCTCTCTCCCTTCAAAACTGTTAAGTATTTAACAAAATGTTTTGTAGTACCCTAGTACTATGCTAGGGAAATCATGATTCAATACTGTATCTCCAGTACCTGATCACATAAAAGCTTTAATATTGGTTGAATTAAACGTTTATGAAAAGAAAAAGTTGCTTTGAAACTTAATGGTTTAACAGATGTTCAGAACTTCATAGCTAGAATAAATCTTTAAACTCATGTAATGACTTTATGCCTCCCCCCAAATCTTTATTATGAGAACTTATAAAGCTAACATGAGTAACCATATTCCTACCCAGACTGAACAATTTTTAAATTGCCCTATTTACATTATGTACCCATATGCTCTTTTTTGTGTTGCACCATTTGAAAGCAAGTTGTAGACATAATACTGCACCCCTAGTACTTCTGGTGGCCATCTCCTAAGAATAAAAAATTTTTCTTAAATAGCAATGCCATTACCACACCTAATTAACTAATAATAATTCCTTAATAAAAATCAAATGTCAAGTCCATACTCAATTCTATCTAACCATCCTCAAAATGTGGTAACTGTTTTCTCCCCCAAGTAGGATCCAATCAAAGTTTGTATGACTGCTGCATTTTTCCACTGAATTGAGATACATAAAAATAACTGCCTTGCCAAAGACTATACCACTACTAACTGGAAGAATCTTAGCTCTTGGAATCCATGGGCTACCATATTTAGCTTTATATCACTTCATATAAAGTTTTGACTGTCTAATTCCTCCTTAAATCAAGATCCTCATTATTATGAATAAATTGCAGAACTATAAGAAAAGGTACAGTTGTTGCCTTATGTTTAAAGGGCTTTTTTTTAAAGCATGGGAAATAGACAAAAAATTTAAATTACTGATCATTAAAATAAAGAAAATCACTACAGGAAATGAAAACACCCTAGAAATCTAAAAGGCCAAAGAAATCAAATTTCACCTTCATTAAAAAAAGTTATAGATATCCATTTCAGGCATTATGGCAAAATAGCTATCCTGATTGAACTTCCTGTTGTAACAACTGCAAATGCTTTTAAATTTCATCAATATACTGGCAAAAAGAAATACCCAGAAACCAAAAACTCAAAGAAAACCCAAGTAGAGAAGTGGAACACCAAGCAAACTTAGCTTTAGGGTTTCATAGTCTAGAACAGTGATTTTCAACTGGTATGCTACAAGAATTTTTAAAACATGCATAACTGCCTATTTAATCAGGGACACTGGCCTCTTTTCCCTTAAATTGTCAAATAAAAAAATGACAACAGCCAATACAACAGCTGTCTAGTGTGAATGAATCAAAATTATAACTCCCTGGCCAGATGCTCAGTTGGAACATCATCCTGTACACCAAAAGGTTGTAGGTTTGATTTCTAGTCAGGGCACAGACCTAGATTGAGGGTTTGATCCACAGTTGGGGTGTGTATGGGAGACAACTGATCAATGTTTCTCTCTCTCTCTCTCTCTCTCTCTCTCTCTCTCTCTCAAATAAATAAAAACATATCCTCAAGTGAGGATTTAAAAAATATATACCTTTTTAAATTTTTTTGTCAGCTCGGTAAAAAATATAATTTTTGTTGTGCTGCAGAATTTTTAGTAATTAGCTTGTGTGCCATGAGATGAAAAAGGTTGAAAATTGCTGGTCTAGAGTGGCAAGGGACAAAGCCCCAGGTCACAAAAGACATGCAAACCACATGAAGTTAAAACCCCAAAAAGCTGGTAACTAGAAATTAAACCATCCCTTAAAAAACTGCTAGCCTAGAACTTTACAACATTTGTGGGGCTAAGGGGAAGGTATGAGGGACTCTCTTTTGGGTCAGTAGCATTTCCAGGACTTCTAGACAGTAGCAAAGCAAATCTCTTTTTGAAGAATACACCTTTAATACTAGCCTCAAAGAATTTCCACAAACAAATTTTTAAGAAGTATGAGCTAACAAGATATAAATAAAAACCATGATATCATTAGACTAGGAGGCAATTAAAAAAAGAGATAAATAGACTACACACTTGGGTATTATGGGTATTATGTCTAAGGTCAAAATGCAAATTTAAAAATATTTAGAACTAAATGTTGAAACTATTACTTACCAAAACTTATGAAAAATGGCCCTGGCTAAGTGGCTCAGTTCGTTGGAGCATCATCCCCAAAACCAGAAGGTTGTGGGTTCGATTCCCAGTTGGGGCACATACCCAGGTTGTGGGTACCCAACTGATGTTTCTGTCTCTGTCTCTCTGTCTCTCTGTCTCTCTCCCCCCAACACCTCCCAAATCAGTAAACATATCTTCGGGTGAGGATTTAAAAAAATAAAATAAAATAAAAAGAAACTTGTGGTATCTGGCTAAAACAGTACTGAAAAAGAGGTATGATACTATCTCTGTAAAATTGTCAGAAAAACTAATATAGAATTACATGTTAGTATGGCTGTATACATATATGTAAAAAGTTGAAAAACATGTAAAGGAAGAATATACACTAAATATATGATAGTGGAATGAATAGTGGAATGAACCTCTTGGAATGAATAGAAATAATTGGCCTTTGGGTAGAAATGAGAACAGTTTACTTGCATCTATCGCTTATCTCTACAAATAAAAATAAGAATAAAAATAATTTACTGAAGTGTGGAAAATGTTATTATCTGTTAAGTCCTGGTGGTTCTTTTCTGTATTTATTGGTGTGGCCAAAAAGATTGTTTTTTCTGTAAGGTGGCTCTAGTTAGTACTTAGTTGTCTTGAACTTCATTCAAAACAATTTTGTTAGGTTGTATTGTGACAGCTGTCATATTGGCATGCACTTAAAGAAAAAAACAGGTAAATTATCATGTAGCCATTTTAATGTTGAAAACTAAAGAACATATGCAACATTTTCAGCATATTATGCTTTATTATTTCAAGAAAGGCAAAAATGCAACTGAAACGCAAAAAAAGATTTGTGTGGCATATGGAGAAGGCGCCGTGACTGATTAAATACTGTCAGAAGTGGTTTGTGGAGTTTCATGCTAGAGATTTTTCACTGGACAATGCTCCACAGGTGGGTAAACCAGCTGAAGTTGATAGCTATTAAATCAAGACATTAATTAACAATCAACATTACACATGTAGGAGATAGGAGACATACTCAAAATACACAAATGAATAAAGTTATTGGTGAAATGAAGAATGTGTTTTATTTTACAGAAAAACTGTACAGACTTTTTGGCCAATCTAATATATGTCAATTACTAAATTTTTCATAATTTAAAAGTTTTACAAATATATCATCTCCTAGGGCTAAATGCAAAAATTTTTAAAAATAAATTTTTCAAAGCCATCTGGTGGACAATTCTGTAGAAGCTAAAACTGGCATATTTTCCCCAGGCTGGTATGACGCATTGGTTTGAACGACAGCCTATGAATTAAAAGATTGCAGGTTTGATTCCCAGTCAAGGCACATGCCTCGGTTGCAGGCCAGGTTGCTGGTTGGGGGTTGTGAGAGAGCAACCAAATGATGTTTCTCTCGCACATCAATGTAGCTCTCCCTCTCTTTTTCCCTCCCTCCCTTCCCCTCTCTATAAAAATAAAGAACTAAAATCTTTAAAATTGGCATATTTTTATGAAAGGTTTTATATTCTTTGATTTTTGAAAATCAAAGAACAGAATACCAAGAAACAAAAACAAAAACAAAAAAGCCTCTGGGTATTTATGTCAACAGTTTCTTCTAAATGAGTAATTCACAAACCAACATTTACAGGATGGGAAAACAAGTATTTTAAATATGACATCATACAACTTTAATTTATATTTAGTGAAATACTCACATAGTAGTTGTCATTTATTTGAACCATTGGTGCATTTACACAGGCCCCTAAACATTCCACCTCTATAACAGTGAAAAGTTTGTCAGGTGTAGTCTCCCCAACCTTTATTCCTAAAAATATAAATGATCAGTGTAAGGACCAGATTATATTTTAATAGCAATATGATTTTAAAAAGAAAAAAGAAAACAAACCAACAACATATTATGGTGGTATACAAAAAACATTTATGAGCACTTAATTTCTTAAAGAAAACAACCCTGTATAATTTTACTAGAACATTCAAGGATTTCTTAAGTGAACTCATTCCTTTAAAAACAATCAAATTTCAGGGGACTCCTACTCCTCTCCAGGGTATGTTGTATATCAGACTGCACAATTTTCATTTTGACTGTGATAATGAACAACCTACTAAAATCATTTATACTATCAGACTGACAAAGGCTCAGAACACTGCTAATGTCAATCATTAAGAATGTGAAGAAAACAATTACTCTGATATCTTAAGGGAAGGCATTTTGGCAAAAGAAAGTAAAATCTGACACAGCAATTCTACTTCCTATAAACAATCTCATTATATAATAGGATAAGTATTCAAAGATAAGTATACACAAAACTGCAGAATAACTTGTTATAATAGAAAAATGAAACATACATATTACACTGTAGTCAAGGTGCAAAAGCAAATTCAGGCATATTACATTTATGTATTTAATAATGAAAAACCTAAACAATATAAAATCTAAAATTAATATACTCAACTTTTATCAGAATTTTATCTTGGGGGGGGGATTATGGTTTATAGTCTTCAGGTTTCTGTTTTACATACTTCAATACTCCCCAACTATATTTACAACATGCAAGTACTTCACATTATATTTAGTAACAGAAATATTTTTTAAAAAACATTTTACTTTATTTGCTACATATAAGTGCAACAATGGAAGTTTTATGTAGAAAAAAATAAAATCCCATTTCAAACTTTCCTTCCTGAAGTATTCTTACTATTCTCATATTCAATTTGTCCCAAGGCTAGTATGAAAGAACAAAAGGACAATATAGTCACTTTTTTACATAGCACATGCTATCACAATGAAACTTAATTTCCTAAACAATGAGAACTTTAAAATTCCTACAAGCTTTTCCAGCATACTTAATGATTACAAAAGAAAAGGTGAAAATTCAGCTTGAGGCTGAAAACCTTTATTTATGAAGAAATAAAGGTAGATAAACAGGATGACAAAAGTTTACTCATGAAGTACAGATCCAGTAAGATAACAAAAGTTGGAAAAGTCAGGTAGAAATAGGTCAACTCTAGAAAGACAATTATAATTTTCATAAAAGTTTATAAATATAATGCATCCCATACCAAGCTTTTTCTGAATGGCTTCCAGTATGCTGTCTGAGTTTCGAAGCATGCAAGGTGTAGTAGTGCAGACCTGAATGTGATACTTTCCAACTGGCTTTCGATTATACATTGTATAAAAAGTTGCCACTTCATAGACTCTCATTGGAGGTACTTGTAAAACTTCTGCAACCTAAAAATATTAGGAAATTTTTAAATAACTAATTATAAGGTTTAATAATTGAGCTTTAGGTATGTTGTAAAATGCATATTTCAGTATTGCTTAAATATGGTAAAAACAGAAAAGTTCTTCAAAAGCAGAAAATATACCTGTACGTGGAATGTGCAAAGTATAAATCCTTTAATTTTTGCAGACACCTTACACTTAAAAAAAAACAAAAAAAAAACTATACAGAGCCCAGAGGCTAATGGTGACCCCAGTCCTCATCTCTGCAAAACAATCCTTTTCCTCCAAATCTTTAAATCTTTCACTATTAAGAATTTCTATTTTGCCCTGGCTGGCATAGCTCAGTGGATTGAGTGCGGGCTGCGAACCAAAGTGTTGCAGGTTCGATTCCCAACCAGGGCACATGCCTGGTTTGCAGGCCGCGGCCCCCAGCAACCCCACATTGATGTTTCTCCCTCTCTCCCTCTCCCCCTCTCTCCCTCTCCCTCCCTCCCTCCCTCCCTCCCTCTCTTTCTCTCCCCCCTCTCTTTCTCTCTCCCCCCTCCCTTCCCTCTCTAAAAAATAAATAAATAAATCTTTAAAAAAAAGAATTTCTATTTTGATAATTTCAACTCATTATTTTGTAATTTAAAATTTCTAAATGGCAAAAACTTGGTGACCAAACTCTAAAACATTGTTTTTCAACCTTTCACCAATTTTTCAAAAAAACCTTGATGTTACTGGTGATGTAAAATGTATGTAAATGGTATGGCAATAGAAAAACAGTTGAGAATAAAGGCTTACCTACTAGCCACTATTGGTTTACATATCTACACACACATGCCTCTCCTGTACAATCCACGCATTACTATTTCCTATGAATCTTACAGACTAGTAGTACTTCCCAACCTTTCACATCAAGGTATTTACAGAAAATACTTGTTTTGATATATTGGGCAGGGGATGTGGGGGTGTGAGGTATTCAGGACCAAGGGACTCACTATCTAAGCACAACTCTCTCGGGCAGGGCAAGTCTGTTAGTGTACAAGGCATTTTTTAGCAGTTAGGTCTGGTCCACACACAGTCTATCATGACTAATCCTGGCTACAACTTTCTCAGTGATCTAATATTACTAATCTATCAAGTCTTCGGATTTGCTGTCTGGCATTCTTTTTTTTTTCAAATATATTTTAAAGATTTTATTTATTTGTTTTTAGAAAGAGGGGAAGGGAGAGAGAAAGACAGGGAGAGAAACAGTGATCAGTTGCCTCTTGCATGCCCCCAAGTGGGGGCCTGGCCTGCAACCCAGGCATGTGCCTTGACTAGGAACCAAACCAGCAACCATTTGGTTCCCAAGTCGGCACTCAATCCACTGAGCCACACCAAGCAGGGCTGCCATCTGGCATTCTTAAAAATAACATATGTATCCTTGTTTTGACATAAAAGAAGAGCTCACTAAATGACATTTTAGATGGCATATATGTTGAACTTTCTCATATGAGGGATTCTAAAGGAAAAGTATTCTCAAAACATTTAATCACAGCTCACCTGTGATTTATTTGGTGCTACTAAACTAGGTATGTACTTCTAAATCTGGGAAGCTGTCTCAAAATATACCTGCTGGAACCTGAAAATATACATACTGGAGCCCTACCACTGGAAGTAAGGCTTTGAACCATAGTAATGCTTAAGGAACTAATATATGAGTTTCTGGATTTTGCTTATTGTAAGGTTGGGCTTTTCTAATGTTACTGTCTCTCAAAGAGACAGTAACATTAAGTCTCAAATGTAAAGCGGAAAGAATCTTGATTGCATTCCGTATATGCTATTTCCTGCTTTTCACGCATAAACATCCAATTCAAAATAGAACAGGACAATATTTTTTAAATGTTCTCATATTAGTTTCTCATTTATTTTATTTTGCTCTGCTAAACTTACCTCTCAGCAAGACTTCCAAAAAGTCTGTCATTATTAAAAACATGTTTTTGCAAAAAGTATCTATAATTTAAAAAATACCACAATAATTATTTAGAAAGTTGGCTACTGTTATATGGAAAACAATGTGTAACCCCAAAGAAATGTGATTTATTTAAAAAAAAAACACCTGTCTATGTTTACTAAGTATAGTGCTAACCAAGCTTGCTTTATAACACTTTTTCATAGTTGAAAAAATACTAGGGGTTCACAACAGTATTAGGGTACTGTACAAAGCAAGTAAGAGATCAGTGAACTAAATCTAAAATCTGCATTTGAGATTCTATTAGATAAATCGAGGACATTCCTATTCTCCAAGAAAGATGATAGTGGTCTACCCTAATAGACCAAATAAAATTTAGAAAGTAAAAAAGAAGAATGAAGTAGAACACAAGCTCTGCAGAGTCAGTCAAGTAGAAACCATGTTGCATTGAAAATAGTTCCTAGCTCTTATCAGTTAGAAATTGTAATGTAACATTTGGAAAAGATTTTCACTGCAGATGAGGAAGTATGTCCAGAGAAAAATCAAGACTTCTTAGCTCAAAGTCAAATATGTTTTCCATTATATCACATTGGTTTATTAGTTTTTTGACTCTCATAAGAATCAGATAATATACAGTTTTGTATAGTACTTTGTAAATAATGTATACACTGTAACATAGTACCACACAACTGTAGTTATATTAATAGAATGAGTAAACTTGATATTGGAATAGTGCTGAAAATATGACTAAAAAATGCATTTTAAATATGACTAGACTAACTTAAATTAATCATCCATAGCACTTCTGTAGGTTGTTGATTCCAAGGTGCCACACTCAAGTGTAATATACCATGTTTTACATTTTCAGAGACTGGACTAGTACATGCAAAAAAATGAAAATGAACCACCAACTTATACCATACACCAAAATAAACTCAAAATGGATAAAGGATTTAAATATAAGTCAGGATGCCATAAAAATCCTAGTGGAAAACACATACAGTAAAATTCCATATTATCTCACAATGCAGTATTTTTGCCAATATATCTCCTAGGGCAAGGGATATAAGGGAAAAAATAAACAAAGGGGACTACGTCAAAATTAAAAAGCTTCTACATGGCTAAAGAAACCATAAACAAATGAAAAGGAATGACTGTATGGAAGAACATATTTGCCAACAATGTATCAGACGAGGGCTTAATCTCCAAAATATATAAAGAACTCATATGACTAAACACCAGGAAGAAACAATCCAATTAAAAAAAGGCAAAGGACCTGAATAGACACTTCTCCTAGGAGGACATCAGATGGCCCATAGACATATGAAAAGATGCTCAACATCACTAGCCATCAGAGATGCAAATTAAAACTACAATAAGGTATCACCTCACACCTGTCAGAATGACCATCATTAATAATCAAGGGCTGGTGAGGATGTGGAGAAAAGGGAACCCGTTCTCCACTGTTAGTGCCCTGTTGGTGGGAATGCAGACTGGTGCAGGCACTGTGGAAAACAGTAGGCAATTTCCTCAAAAAATTAAAAATGGAACCGCCTTCTGACCCAGCGATTCCACTGCTGGGAATATATCTTAAGGCTCCCAAAACACCAAGTCAAAAGAATTTTTGCACCCCTATGTTCACAGTAGCACAATTTACAATAGCCAAGATTTGGAAATAGCCTAAGTGCCCATCAGCAGATTAGTGGACCAAAAAACTTGTGGTACATTTACATAATAGAATATTATGCAGCAAAAAAAAAAAAAAAAAAAAAGAAGGAACTCCTGCCTTTTGCAATAACATGGATGGAACTGGAGACTACTGTGCTAAGTGAAATAAGTCAGCTGGTGAAAGACAAATATTATATGATCTCACTCAGAAAAGGAATATAATGAACAAAATAAACTAATGTGCAAAACAGAACCAGAGGCATGGAAACATGGAATAGACTAACAGCTATAAGAGGGGTGGGGAAAAGTAGGGACTGATGGAAAGAAGTGAAGGGATTAACCAAAGAACTTACATAAAGGACCCATGGACATGGACAACGGTATGGGGATAGACTATGGAAGTGGGGGTGGGCTGGGTCAGGGAAAGTGAAGGGGGAAAATGGGATATCTGTGATAGAATAAACAATAAAAAATAAGAATAAAAACTCTACCTTTTCAGTTCTCAGCATTACTAAGGGAACCAACAAAAACACAAATATAATTTGGGGAAATATATAAATGATTAAAGGTCTTCAAACTCTTATATTTTGACATTAATGACTGTCAGAGACATTTCTATACAAGGAAGTTACTATCCACAATCTCACCTCTTTTGATCGAAGGCAACAATAAAGTCAGTACCTTGTTCATAGCAGAGATGGGCAGCCATCCATTCTGCCTTTGAGCTATATCCAGGACTGGAAGCACAGCTGCTGCTTTATGCCCTTCCGGATAGTTTTTTACAATTGCTTCTATTCTCTGTATCAAAGAAAAAGCACCTGTTTTTATATACCTGAAGATACTAAATATTTTGTATATTAATTATAATGTTAATTTCATCATACCTTATAGTTTTCTGGTGTGAAATCAAATGGAGTATCTGGGTTATTCTCAGGAGTATCTCTGTGCTAATCAAAAGAAAAAAAATTTCAAAATTATTAAAATTCCTCAAAAGTGTGAATAACTTTGCACATTACTATTACTGATTATTTAATCTCTTCACTTTATTTTCAACAGATACAAATCTATCTATCCCTGTACCAAAAAGAATGTCTAAGGCAGTCAGAGAAAGACAAATAGCACATGATATCACTTATAAGAACAATCTAATGAATAAAATAACTGAGTAAACAAAATAGAACCAGAGGCATAGAATCACAATAGGCTGACAGCAGTAAGAGAGGAGAGGGGAGAGGGCACTGTTTGAAAGAAGGTGAAGGGATTAGTCAAGGAACATATATGAAGGACCCATGGACATGGACAATGGGGTGGAGACTGACTATGGAAGTAGGGGGTGGGCTGGGCAGAGGGATTGAAGGGGGAAATAATTGGAACCATTGTAAAACATAAAAATAAATAAAAATTTTTTTAAAAGAATGACTAAACCAACTATTAAATACACATGTAATGAATATGATTACCAAAGTAATGTTAGCAGAATCCAAAATTTTAGAAAATTTTAGAAATCACTATTTAATGTTTAAGAGAAGTAGCTTTAGGACCAAAAAAAAAACAAACAGTTATCCAATTTAATTAGAGAATAAGGTCTTCTAATGTAATTACCAAAACATTACGAATTATTGGAAGCCTTATAAAGACAGAATTTTGAGTGTGAACATATGTGCATTTTTCCAAGAGAGGGTATCAAATTGTCAAAGGGACTCACTACCTTAGGTAAGGTGCAAAAACACCATCTCTTCCCCATGTAATAGAAACTAGTCAATAGCTAGTTTTCCATAACAGAAACTAGCCAACAGTAAGAAGCTTTATTTTTTCTCCATAAAAGATCAAGCCCTCTTTAAAAACTCACAAGAAATGGCACATCAACAGGAAATCTTATGAGTCACAATGAGATGAACACTTACAATGATTAATGTTTTGTATGTAAGGTGAACACAACTGAATCTCTTAATGTTAACACTCAGTTTCTCTTCAAGGACATAGAAGAGGAAAAATGAAAACTTTGGACAATGATCTCAAACATTGCATACTTAATGTTTTTAGACAAAGATGATAAAATATAAAGCAGGAATTTAATTATCAATAGTATGCCAATTAGGACTGACCCTGGAAATAATTCAGTTTACAAAACTATACCACTAACTCTAAATCACACAAGTCCAGTAAACCACCGTTAAACAATATGAGAGTAACACCTGAAAACTGTATCTTTGTCAGAGAAGGGGGCTAAATTATCTTTTCCTTTCTGAATTGTACAACTAAGGAGGGGAGGTCATTGACCTTTACCTATAGTTAAACCCTGGAAACCAAAAATACAAAGGCTGACTGCCAGTATATTCTCTCTACTACTAAAATCTCTAAGTTTCTAACTAGTGCCATTTTGGGATTCCCCAAGTTGCAGCCTCAGAATCTTCAGTGAACCAAGGTCTAAGCTTTAAGAACTCAAAGTGTGAAAACAGGTTAGGGCTCACTCACAGTAATTTCACCAAATAATCTAAATTCTTATTCCCAGAGTTGCCCTGGTACCAACTTAAACTTGAGAGGTGCAGCTGGAGCCACACATCTTTTGAAAAGTAGTGAATTTACAATTAGCTATATTTAAATTCCCACTATGGCCAGGATATACCAAAGACATGGCTATTTAAGATACTTTGGATTATTACAACAGATTTACCCAAATTTTCAAGTCTTTTCATTGTGAAGAAATCTAGTAACTTACCACAAATAAGGCTCCTCCAGCTCCATTTTGCACAGCTGTCTTATGCAAATTCCTTGTATGTCTTCCCTAAAATTTTAAGATGATTTAGTAAATCACAAGCCTTAAGAAATTTTTCCTATGGTAATACTTTAAGATTCATAACTAAAAACAATAGAATCAATTTATAGAAGTAAAAGATCTTAAGAGACATGGTCTACCAACCTACACCGCACCCATTTTATTTTTAGAGAGGTATAAAAAAATGGAGACCCAAAGGTAAGGTTACTAACTTGCCTAAGGTCACATATAAGAGTAAGTGGAAGAACCAGGATCAAAACCAGATCTTGAGTTCTGTATTCTTTCTACAACACTCCACTGGAATACATTTGTAAGAGTTAACATATCATTAACTTACTGGCTTTTCACTTTTGTCTGAATCAAGTTGGATGCCAGCTTTCATTTAGTGTGGACATCCATAAACATGTTTTCATTTTGTGCAAATGAGTCACAGTCTACTTTATCTTCCTTTTTCTTTACTTAGTTCAGAAACTTCTGCCATACAAACAGTTTCAGAATGCTGCTTATGATGGATGCTATGCAGACTGACCATACTCAATTGTTTTGGAAGAAATCCATTTGATCACCCTCTCCGTTGCATTTCATTCCTCTTTGCTCTGTTGCTCCTTCCATCATTTCTACCTTCTCCACTCCCCATCCCCACAGAAAAGTAATTCATTTATTGTTCAGAAATCCTCTGATTTCAGAGGTGTATTAATAACAGATGGTAGAACACTGGATTAAACCAAGCATGGAACTGGAGAAGAGTTGAATTCAAAAAGAAGCCAAACATAACAGAAATAAAGTGATACAACACAATCATATATTTATCAGTTGCCTAGGTCTAAATAGTATTTCAGCTAAAGAAGTAAGTTTACATAGAGCATTCGCTTTAACTAACAAAACAAGGCCCAGGCACAGAATGGTAGATATAATAAAATATGGGAGTAATAAGTATCAGCATTAGGATAATGTAGAAGGAGAGCATTCAATTGACTAGTGGTACACAGGGGGCTTCAACCATTTAGGTTTTGTTTCTCTCTTAGGCATCAAGTGGATACACAGTGTTCATTATATTTTTTGTGTCAGAGATATATGATAATTTTTTTAAAATGCAACACATATCAAGTGATGATATGACATTTTATGTTGTTATACTTTTATTCAATTTCTCCCAAATTGTTTCAGGGTTAATCTCTGAATTAATATAAGGTTATGCCTATATCCCTGATTTGCCTGTCCAGAACCTGTATAAAAATAAACATAAAACTAAGGCCATAATTCCCAAATAACATTATAATAACATCAGCATAAAGCTTTGAAAGATGAACAGAAACTAACATTTGTAAGACAGTTCCTACAACCACCTTATCTGAGACGATATACATACACACATATTTTAAATCAAATAACAATTTTTACTGAGTAACAGTGAGTTACTTAACTAAATTATACGAGAAAACAGAGGATTTCATAATCAAGTAAGGAAGGATTAATTTAAGAGTAGGGAAAGTATCCAGTCCTCTCTTTTCTTGTTCTAACCCAACATTTTCTGCTTACTTTGCTGGCTTTTTATGTGCTCCCTCAGGTTAGGTTTTTTCAGGATTGAGTTCTATTCTATGTTCTGTACTCTACAGTTCTTTGCCACTGATAGCTTATCTGTTTTCATCTATTAACTCTACACTGATGACTCCAGAATCTTAAACACATTTGATTACAAAAAGTCAACAGCTTGAGGTCATGAATACATATAAATTTGTGAAAAAAAATGAGTAAATGTAAACAAAAATGTCACAAAATTCAAACAGTTAAACTTACCAGTAATTAAAAACATGCAACTTTAAATGTGTTAACATTTTCCAGCTATCAAATTAGCAAAGAGGTTTTTTAAAAGATAACATTCAGTTCTGTTGTGTATATGGAGAGGTGGGCAGGCTTATACATTAGGTAAAAATTGATCGTCTTTTAAGAAAGCAAATTGGCATCATGTACAGACAGACCAAAGAAAGTTTCTATCTTTTAACTTAATTTTACTTTTAGAAATTTATCCTAAAGAATAGTAGAAAAAAAGCCCTGACTGGTATGGCTTGGATGGCAGCCCATTGAACTCTTGGCCAAGGCACATACCTGGGTTGTGGGGCAGGTCCCGGTTGCATAGTTGGGGATGCCTGAGAGGCAACCAATCAATATTTCTCTCCCTCTCTTTCTCCCCTCTTCCCCCCTTTCTAAAAATAATAAATAAGCCCTGGCTGGCGTAGCTCAGTGGATTGAGCGCGGGCTGGGAACCAAAGTGTCCCAGGTTCGATTCCCAGCCAGGGTACATTCCTGGGTTGCAGGCCATAACCCCCAGCAACCGCACATTGATGTTTCTCTCTCTCTCTCTATCTCCCTCCCTCCCCTCTCTAAAAATAAATAAATAAAATATTTAAAAAAAATAAAATAAAAAATTAAAAAAAATAATAATAATAATAAATAAAATCTTTAAAAAAAAGAATACTAGAAAATGAGTACAATGATTTATATAAAAATGCTTTCTCTAATGTCTGTTATAGCAAAATACAAGCAACTAAAAAGCCCAACATAGGGAAGTTTTAAATAAATATTGAGAATTCCAACAAAAATCTTATTTCCTAAAAATAATGACACAGAAAATTAATAACATTAAAAAAATTCATCAGGTACTGCCCTGGCTGGTGTGGCTCAGTGGATTGAGCGGTGGACTGTGAAGCAAAGGGTCCACAGTTCAATTACTAGAAGGGGCACATGCCTGGGTTTCAGGCCAGGTCCCCAGTAGGGGGTGCACAAGAGGCAACCACACATTGATGTTTTTCTCCCTTTCTTTCTGCATGCCTTTCCATCTCTAAAAATAAATAAATAAAATCTTTGAAAAAACATTCATCAGGTACAAAACAAAACTTATCACCTCCACTGTTAATCCTCTATCTCCTTCCAATTTCCCTGTGCACCAAATTAAATACAACCAATCTCAAAACAGCTTAAATATTTGATCCTTTCCTTACTATTCTGTCACATACTTTTATTTAAAATTTTAAAAAAAAGAGGCTTGAAAATTGGTCTTTAGGCCTATGTAGTTACATATTGGAAAATTTACTGAGGCACACTCTGGCTGACCTGTAATTTAGTACATGCACATGACCTTACATACACAGACACTTCTACCCCGCAAAAAGTGTTTTAAAGTCCAAACTATTGAAGACAGACGACTATTGTTTGCGAACAGTTATGAAAAAGCATGTTATCGGAAAAAAAAAAACATGAAAGTTTCAGGTTAATTTTTTTGAAGATCTGTATATAGCCCATCACTATGGCACTAACATATAACCTTGCACAAGTCACAATTTTTTAAGCCTCAATTTCTATACCTGTAAAACTGGGATATTTACTTATTGGAGTGTTTTGAGGTTCAAATAATGAAGTTTCTCTTAAAGTACTATACAATCTGTTAAACCATTACCCTATCTTCTTAGCTGACATGTGGATAAAATATTTAAGAACTTAGAAGTGGAAGATTTAAACAACTGCATTTTTAAGAATTAAAACAATTTAAAAATCACACTTTGTTCTAGATCAGTGAAATATGCCATTGGTACAGACATTTTAAAGAGGCTAATTCTTCCAATCCATGGACAAAGTATATGCTTCCATTTATTTGTATCTTCCTCCATTTCTTTCTTCAGTGTTCTATAGTTTTCCAAGTACAGGTCTTTCACCTCCTTGGTTAAATTTATTCCTAAGTACTTTCTTTTTCTTGTTGCTATAGTAAACGGGATTTTTTTCCTAGTTTCTCTTTCTGATAGTTCATTGTTGGTGTACAAAAATGCCATCAATTTCTGAATAGTGACTTTATATCCCATTACTTTGCCAAATTCACTTATTAGGTCAAGTAGTGAAATAAGCCAGTCAGTGAAGACAAATGCTATATAATCTCACTTATAAATCTAATGAGCAAAATAAACTAAAGAGCAAAATAGAACCAGAGACATGGAAACATGGAACAGACTGACAGAGGCCAGAGGGGATGGGGAAGGGGGTAATGGTGAAAAAAGGGGAGAGGGACTAGTCAAAGAACATGTATGAACAACCCATGGAAATGGACAATAGTGTGGGGAGTGACCGTGGGATTGGTGCAGGAGGGCAATGGGGGAAAAACTGGGACAACTGAAATAGAATAACAATAAAAAAATAAATAAAACTTAAAAAAGAATAAATTACATCTGTTTGTAAAGCAACCCCCCCCCAAAAAAATCAGGCTTTCTTAATATAGTCTAACAAAGAGTCATTCTCAACAGGCACAAAAAGAACAAATTACTGAGTTTCTTGCATTTGCACATTATTTTTTTTCCTTCTACCACTCAGACAAGGCTCTTTCCCTCTTACCCTCTCAAAAGAGAGAGAGCAATGCACATTATTTTTTGTTATTTATACCCACATAAGACTGCTGATTTTTCTCACGAAAGTATATTTTAAATAGTTGAAAAATACCATCTCCTTCCTCCCCACTGAGATTAACATACAAATTTCTTTTTTACTTAAAGTGGGAAAGGAGAAAGCAGTAATGTTGATAAGACCATTTTCCACAGGTCTCAGGTCTCCGCATATCTTCTGACCAGGGACACTAAACACTAACAGTTTTTTGTTTCAGACTATCATTTCAAGGGTTTTTGTAGAGAATGTCTCCCTCTGGGGCAAAGGTTACAGCTGTGGTTGGACTCCTCAGTGGAAGGATAACATTCATCTGGGCTGCTCCATGTCACTCCCATGGGATTTGAAGGTAAAGGGGAACCAACATGAACATGAAGCTCATGCTGCCTCTGAATAATAAAGTCCTGTGTCTCTGACCCAAGAGTCTCAGCCAACAACCACAAAACTGAGGCACATTAACTTGTCTGCTTGCAAGTAGAGTAAAATCTCAGAGCCTTGACAGTTCTTGACAAGAAGGTCAAATCTACAAACACCCCAGTCTCCATGTTGTGCTGATTTTTCAAAATATAGAAAATAATTATAATATAAAGAATAGTATATAAAGAATAAAGGAATAAATAATATGAATATAGAAATATTATAAAAGAAAACCGTAGCTATCCCAGGAGAGGGGGACCAAGGATCTAGAGTGGGAGGGACATCTACTCAGAATATATGCAACATACATTAATAAATTTACCTTTATCTTATTCTTTACTCCTAATATATAACATATATTTTATATTTACTATAATATATATCCTTGCATACTGTTTGAATAATTTGCCATGTATGTGTATCACATTTCAATTTTTAAAATAAAAATCCTTGGTTCTCTTCCTCTCTTACCATCACCACTCTATTTCGGACATTATTTCAGGTCTGTGCATTACTCTAACAGTTTTCTAGCTAACCCTTCGCCAATCCAAATCATTCTAACGTCACCAAACTAATCTTTAAAATACTTTCCTGTTGATGGTGTATGTGATGTTGAAAAGGACCAATACCAAATAGAACTGTCAATCTCACTGTTTCTAAGAACTACATTTTCACATTCTAATACCTCAGAAATTGGTTTCCATCACTTATCTAAGATTCCATAAATAAAGACAATTCAGCACAGTGGTTAAAAAGTGGCTCCAGAGCCACTTTCCTCATTTGTGAAATTGGAATAATAATAGTACATACTTCATAGGACTATTGTGAGGATTAAAAGAGAGAATCCATGTAAAGTGCTTAGTGATGCTACCTTGCAGGTAGTATGTACTATATTAGCTATAATTACATGTTAGCTATTATTAACTATTAGAAGTACTATGTGTCAGGCACTAAACTTTATATACACTATTTATCCTTATAACTTTCATGAAATTATATCCAGAAGATAGAAATTCAAACAGATTATGAACACTCATAAAGGTCACATCACTAATTAGTGCCAGAACTCATCTTAGATCTTAGTAGTACTAACAAAAAAAGCCATGACCTTATTATTAGCCCCTTGAATGTAATTTGATGTTGTCAGAGCTTTAAAACAACAATTTTCAACTGGTGTGCTGTAAGAATTTTTAAAACATGTAATACCTATTTATTTAGTCAGGGACACTTGAGCTCTTTTCCCTCAGATTGTCATATTTTTAAAGAAATAACAGCAGTCAACACAACAATAGCCACTCAGTATGAATGCCCTGTCTTAAGCCATAAATATATAGGTCACATAACAGAGCTGCATCTTATTGGTCATGTTGAATAAGGTTGCATCTGATTGGTTAATTCTTGGTACCAGAAATCCTTTATTACAACCATAGGCACTTGATTTTCTAAAAAGTCACTTTGGCGCTGGCTGGTGTGGTTCAGTGGATTGAAGGCCAGCCTGTGAAATAAAGAAATCGCCAGTTCGATTTCAGGTCAGGGCACATGCCTGGGTTGAAGGTTGGGGGTGTGCAAGAGGCAACCACACACTGATGTTTCTCTCCCTCTCTTTCTCCCTCCCTCCTCCTGTCTAAAAATAAAATCTTTCTTTAAAAAAGTCACTTTGGAGCAAAAATGGTAGATAATTACTATTTTTTTGTAAATCAATAAAATTTATAACTATTTTTTGTCAGATCAGCAAAAAATGTATTTTTTGGTGTGCTACACTATTCTGGTAATTAGTTTATGTGTGCCACAAGAAGAAAAAGGTTAAAAATCACTGCTTTAGAAGGACAGGTCTAGGAAAACAATGGGTTTAATTAAGAAAACCAAACATACTTATATAGGCAAACAGATTAGAAATGAAAAACCCTTCCTCCTTTGGTTTACTATGTTCCTATTTAGACAGAGAAGGATGCATGTATATGCTATATATAAATCAAGCTATTTATTGTTTTTTATTTTTTTAATATACAGAAAATGCCACTCTTCTGTTCCTATAGAAAATCTAAATATATATACACTGCTTAGCATTTCAGCAACTGAATTTCAATGACTGAAGTTGACTTCTTCAAAATAACAAAAAAAGGGCTCAAATAATTTGCTTATACAGAGCCCAGCAGAAGTAATGCCTGCTTGAGTGTGGCTGGCAGGGTAATAATATGGGTGTAATAATTTATAGTTTTAATTTGAACATTTCATCTAAAATGTCATATGTTGTGCTTGACTGTGATATTTTTGTTACAGAATTACATGCTTATGATTTTATAATAAGATTTTATAGTAAAAAGGGGTGTTATTTGTGCCACTGTACAACAAAAGAAGCAATCAGAATGAGAGTAAACTGATAAAATATTAGCCCTCATTTTTAACAAGTTAGCACATGACTATTTCAAAGTTTCCTGTTTTGGATTATTTTTAGGAACTTCATCTACTTTATATCCATTATAATAACCGTGTCAGACATTTTCTTTTTCTTTTTTTTTGTTTTGTTTTGTTTTGTTTTTTAATTTTAATTTTTATTTTAATTTATTGATTATGCTATTACATTTGTCCCATTTCCCCCCTCCCCTCCCCTCCACCCTGTACCCCCTCTCCCACCCACGTTTCCCCCCTTAGTTCACTTCCATGTGCCATTCTTATGAGTTCTTTAGCTTCTACCTTTCCCGTACTATTCTTGCCCTCCCCCTATCTATTTTCAACCTACATTCTATGCTACTTATTCTCTATACCTTTCCCCCCTCCCCTCCTCCCATCCCCCCTGTTGCTAGCCCTCCATGTGCCCTCCATTTCTGTGGTTCTGTTCCTGTTCTAGTTGTTTACTTAGTTTCTTTTGGTTTTGCTTTAGGTGTGGTTGTTAATAATTGTGAGTTTGCTGTCCTTTTACTATACATGTCTTTTCTTTATCTTCTTTTCTTAGATAAGTCCCTTTAGCATTTCATAAAATAAGGGCTTGGTGATGATGAACTCCTTTAATTTGACCTTATCTGAAAAGCACTTTATCTTCCCTTCCATTCTAAATGAGAGCTTTGCTGGATAGAGCAATCTGGGATGTAGGTCCTTGTCTTTCATGACTTGGAATATTTCTTTCCAGCCCCTTCTTGCCTGTAAGGTCTCTTTGGAGAAATCAGCTGACAGTCTGATGGGAACTCCTTTGTAGGTGACTGTCCCCTTATATCTTGCTGCTTCTAGGATTCTCTCCTTCGCTTTTTACCTTGGCTAATGTAATTATGATGTGCCTTGGTGTGTTCCTCCTTGGGTCCAACTTCTTTGGGGGCTCTCTGAGCTTCTTGGATTTCTTGGAAGACTGTTTCCTTTGCCAGATTGGGGAAGTTCTCCTTTATTATTTGTTCAAATAACTTTTCCACTTGTTGCTCCTCCCCTTCTGGTACCCCCTATAATTCGAATGTTGGAACGTTTAAAGGTGTCCTGGATGCTCCCAAGGCTCTCCTCGATTTTTTGAATTCTTATTTCATCATGCTTTCCTGCTTGGTTGATTCTATCTTCCTTCTGGTCCACTGTATTGTTTTGAGACTCAGATTCCTTCCTTTCTCTATTGGCTCTCCTCCGCGTATCTTCCTGCATCTCTTTTATGGTAACCTGCATCCTTTCATCTAAATTGCGCCCAAAATCAACCAATTCCGTGAGCTTTCTAATCACCAGCGTTTTGAACTGTGCATCTGATAGATTGGCTATTTCTTGGTCACTCAAAAGGATGAGTCCTGGGGGGACTGATCTGCTCTGTTGCACACATGTCTTATGTCTTTCCCTGTCTCTCTCCTCGGTCTGGTCGCTCTTGTTACGGTGGGGGGCGGAGCCTTAGGTGTTAACCGGGGCTGGGCGCCCCAGTCGCTAGATTGTGACGTTATATGTGGGGGCAAGGGGGAATCAATGGCCGCAGTTCAGTTCTCCTGGGCCCAGACCTTTCCCCGGGCTCCTGGGCTGCAAGCTCTGCCCTGGTCCACAATCGCTGCCCCACTGGGTCCGGCAGCCGCAGCTTGCGTACTCAGGGTCCACCGCTGCGTTCCTGCGCCCCGGATGGCTGTCACGCCGATTCCGCGCCAAATTTCCCCCGACCTCCGTGCGCTGCCGACCCGCGCCAGCCCCACGCCCACTTGGCTCGTTGTCTCCTACCAGTCTGGATGTACGGGTCTACTTCAACTTCTTGGCTGTCCGACTTCCATTCAGATGAATCCCCTGTCGGTTCTGGGTGTTATGCTGACCGTATTTTATTGTTGTTCTAATCTTGGTTGTGCGAGGAGGTACGGTGCGTCCACCTATTCCTCCATCTTGCCGGAAGTCGAGACATTTTCAATAAAGAAATAAGATATTACACTTCCAGTCAAGATGGAGGCATATGTAAATGCACCTCAGCAAAAATTACAACTAGACTACAAAACAAATTATCACCCAGAACTGTCAAAAAATTGAGTTGTATGGAGCTTCAAAACCAAGGATTTAAAGAAGCCACATTCATCTAGACGAGTAGAAGGGGTGGAGAGGTGAAAGGCAGAGGCATGGAGAGGTGAGAGACAGAGGCATGGAGATGTGGAGAGGCACAGAGACAGAGAAATAGCAGTCCCACATCCCTGTGTGGTAGATAAAAATTGGGAAGGATACCTTGGGAATGAGGGATCCCAGCCCCAGATGAGACCACCCAGCCCAGGGTTCCTGCACCAAAAAGATAAATCCCCATACGTTCTGGCTATAAAAACCAGCAGGGATTAGGGTGGCAGAAGAAATTGTGGGATTCTCAGGAGACTCCTACTAAAGGGTCCACAACGGACTTAGGACTTTGGCAGACTCAGACCTTCTATGATATTCAGAACCAGGGCAACAGCTGGAAGAGCACTAGGGTCATATGGGGAGAAATCTAGAAAAGAAAGAAAAAGAAAGAAAGGGAAAGGAAGGAAGGAGGGAGGGAGGGAGGGAGGGAGGGAGGGAAGGAGGGAAGGAAGGAAGGAAGGAAGGAAGGAAGGAAGGAAGGAAGGAAGGAAGGAAGGAAGGAAGGATCTGTCTGTCTACAGGGAACCAATAGTGGACAGTGGAGGGAATAAAGCTGAGAATCAAATCAATAAGTTGAAACATAAGGAAGAAAGTAGTATTCAATCAGAACAACAAGAAGAAAAAAGAATTAAAAAAAAACAAAGATAGGCTAAGGAACCTCTGGGACATCTTTAAACATACCAACATCTGACTCGTAGGGGTGCCATAAGGAGAAAGGGAAAAGCAAGAAATTGAAACCTTATTGAAAAAATAATGGAAGAAAGCTTCCCTAATTTGGTGAAGGAAATAGAAATACAAGTCCAGGAAGCACAAACCAGACAGACACAAGAAGACCACACCAAGACACATCATAATTAAAATGCCAAAGATTAAAGATGAAGAGAGAATCTTAAAAGAAACAAGAGAAAAGCAAATAGTTACCCACAAAGCAGTTCCCATAAGACTATCAGTTGATTCCTCAAAAGACTGCAGGCTAGGAGGGACTGGCAAGAAGTATTCAAAGTGATGAAAAGCAAGGACCTAATACCTACATTACTCTACCCAGCAAAGCTATCATTTAGAATGGAAGGGCAGATAAAGTTCTTCCAGACAAGGTAAAACTAAAGGAGTTCACCATCACCAAACCTTTAATATACGAAATGTTAAAGGGAATTGCATAATAAAAAGACTATTATCAGAACAATGAACATTAAAATGGCAATAAATTCACAACTATCAACAACTGAATCTAAAAAACAAACTAAGCAAACTAGCAGAACTGGAACAGAATCATAGATATGGAGATCATTTGGCTGGTTATCAGTTGGGAGGAGGAAGGGAGAGAATGGGGGAAACGGTGCAAGGATTAATAAGTACAAATTGGTAAATACAAAATAGACGGGGATGTTAAGAAGTATAGGAAATGGAGTAGCCAAAGAACTTATATGCATAACTCATGGACATGAACTAATGGGAGGAATGCTGGAGGGAATGGGGGTATGAGGTGGAGTGGCGCAAAGGGGAAAATATTGGAACTGTAACAGCATAATCAATAAAATATATTTTTAAAAAATAAAAAGAATAGGAAAAAAGACAAAAAAGAAATGATATTAAGTTTGAATTAACATCTTTATGCTACTTAATGATCCATTTGAATTCAGTTTCACTTTGGAATAAAGAGACATTCCAGGAACATGAATAAAACAATTTAACTAGAAAAGGATAAAATCATGTTCTACTACTGACTACTATTTCTATCATAAATATTTTAATATCTTTATTTTACTGTAACAGCACATTAAATTGATGTTAGTAAAGACTAGATCACTTTTCTGGGTTGCAAATCATGGTTCAGAACCTTAACTTACAAAAAAATTTTCCAAAATTTCTCCCAAGACACATATTTTTAATGCCCTGATAAATTTATTAGCCACCTTAGATACGTAATTCCACAGTTTAATCGCAAATGACTGCTTCTCTACAGAAAGAATTCATAAATTTGTCATCTACAAACAGGTAGGTTCTATACCATTTTACCTCTGAAATTATCATGTAAGTTTGCCTACTATATTGATTCCCAAGGACACCTATTAAAACTCTTTTTTTCTATGCAGAGAAATGGTATGTGATGATTTATTTTGTTTCCTATCTTTATGTCGATTTGCTATTCATGACAATTTTTTTTTAAATTATGCCTCAACTCGCTTAAAAAAAGATGTAACAATATATTTCTTTCAACCCCATGGTAATTCAATATTAGATAGTCATTACAGACCAGTGGCCTAAACCATGATCATGAAAAACATCCCAGGGTCCCCTTCTCTCTCTCACTTACGCTCTCTCAATTTAGTCAGTCACCAAGTCTTACCCATTCTAACTAAACAATTTTTAAATTCTGTTTTTTCTACTACTTCATGTTTCTTGAGATTATCCCAAGTTCAAACACTTTCATTTCTCTCCTGTATTACTGCCATAACCTTCTAAATGGTCTCCTGCCTTCCAATCTCACCTTTCGCCACATTTCCAGAGATTTTTGGTAGCAGTGGTGGGCATCAATTTAATTATGCTACTCACCTACTTAAAATCATTCATTGACTACAGAATAAAATCTAAACTCTGTGGTATGAGATACAAGGCCTTTGTGACTTTGTCCAGCCTCATCTTCCACAATAGGTCATTCCTTGTCCATACTGCCATGCTCTTTAATGTCACTGTCCTTTTACATAAGAGCTTCCTATACCTCCTACACTAGGTCACCATATACCTCCCTCATCCATCATGACCAACGTTAACCTCCTCCTCTTACCCCTCTAAAGCCCCTGAACCACCATCTCTTTTCCCTAAGCAAAGTGAAATCACTTTATAGCACCTATTCAATTTAAATCTTCACCACACATACCAATCTCCCTCAGTAAACTGGAGCAATTTCAGAAAGGTAGGTTAAAAAGTTTTAAAAAACAGGACTTGCAAACAAACCCAATTTAGGCTCATACTATGTAATTCTGGGCATATTTGCCTGGGTTATCTTTAGATGTCTCACCCGAAAATGGGATAACATCTAGCAAAGTATCCCACACATAAAGCCACTTTCCCTTTCCCTCCGTAAGGCAAAGCAAAAAGTGTATACAAACATGGTCCTCAATGTTTATTGAATGAAAGAAGTTTCCTACCACTGATTTATAACATGCTTCCTGACCCAATTCCAAAAATGGTAAGTCAAGGTTTCGCAATGGAAAAGCAGACTGACATGGTCAATGAACCTATAGTTTATTACACAATGTACTGGTCTGGTACTAAATAGTGCCCAAAGAGGAGGTAAGTTCCACTGTTTATATCTTTGAAATGGAGACTGACTTCACACCTCCAATATAAAGATTTGAATTTGTAGTGTGCCAATAATGGCCTACCAAAACTCACTGAACAGACTTAAAAATTTATCCATTTTCTCTTTCCCCTAAACTGCTTAAGGCTGTAGCAGGCAGAATAATGATGCCCCAAAGATACCCATGTCCTAATTCTGGGAAGCTGTGAATATGTTAATATATACAGCAAAAGAGAAGTATGTTTGCAGATGGAATTAAGATTGCTAATCAGTTGACCTTAAAATAGGAAGATTATTCTGGATTATCACAGCCTAAGGTAGTCTCAGGACCCTTAAAATCTGGAAGAGGGAACAAAGTCAGAGAAGGATATGTGACAAATGGTGGAAGCAAGGTCAGAGTGATGTGATTGATGTGATGTGATGTGATGTGATGTGATGTGAAGTGCTGTGGGAGCCTGACGCCCTTGGTGGCTTTGAAAAGAAGGAGGCCGTGATCCAACAAATACAGACAGCTTCTAGAAGCTGGAAAAGCCAAGAAACAGATTCTCCCCTACAGCCTCCAGAAATATAGCTTTGTCAACACCTGAATTTTAGACCAGTTGGACCTATAGCAGACTTTTAACCTACAGAATCATAAAACAGTAAATTTGTTTTATGTCACCAAACTTGTAATTTGTTACAGCAATAAAAGAAAACTAATACAACTGCCTTTTTTTTTTTTAATTTTGAGAAGTCCGTTAGAGTCTTTAAGGCAAAATGTAGATACCCTGGGGCATTGCAAAATCAGGTTTAAAAATCTCTAATGGAATGAGAGAAACATTTAAACATTTGAATGTTTCATTCAAAACTTGGAATTTAGAAAAAACAATGCTACCACAGAAGTTTCAACTTCTAGTATAGCTGATGGAGTAGATACTATCCATCTAAATCACTTATGTTATTTTAAAATCTGGAAAAAATATTTTAATAAATAAAAGAACAAAAAGCTTTCTGAAGGCATTAGAGAAAAACCAAATGCACGCAGGCACAGGAGGGGTGCCTATACTTAGAAGAAGCCAAAGAAGTATTTTGGAGGTTTTCTTCCCTTACATCTTTTAGCCTGAAGGCAGGCCCCAGTCAATCGGGTGCTGGGCAACTAAAACCCTAACAGAAAACCTGCAACCTTAATGGCTTGAAGAACCACAGGTGAGTTTGGGACAACTGCACACATGGGAAAGTGGGAAATCCCAGAAAAGGAAGAGCAAGAGAGTAGAAGCCCCAAATTCTGTGGATGACCCCAAACCATGCATGCACATGAGGCAAACTCCAAGCAGTTCTGCTAAAAGAACTGAACCAATATTTCAGTTGCTTCCCACAAGGGAGTTGGGTAGCAGTTTGAGTTCAGTTATGTTAACTGCCTACAACTCCTTGGAAGAACTAACAAAATCTAAAACTTCTAAAACATACCATTCACAACATCCAGGATATAACCCAAAATTACTCAACATACAAAACAAAATAAACAAAAACAACCCATTTCCAAGAAAAAGGACAATCAACAGAGATTACCAAACAATTTCAAAGCTGCTACAACCACACTTAAGGTCATATTAAGATATGACTTAAGGTCCTATCTTAAAGAAAAAATCATCAATGACTGAAATGATAAAGAGAAACTATAAAAATGAAACATAAAAATTCTAAAACTGAAAACACAATCCTTGAAAATGCCACCACAACCCTCTCATCCCTGCTAAACTAAGTAGTGGCTTAGAAGAGAGGAGGTAGCTGCACAGTGATGCCAACATTATAAAGTCAATGGCAGTTACTAAAGGAAAGAAGAAAGTCTCTTCTGACTACTGATCCATAATTCATAACTTTTAGGTAATTCTTGACAATCACTCAATAAGGTATTACAGCACTTTACAGAAAGAAAAATGAGGGTCAAAGAGATTAAGAAATATGCTCAAGGTCACACAATTAGTTTTTTCCAAACACTTCTAGATACAGTACTAAGTTCTTGATAATTTTTAAGCTACGATGAGCTCAAAAGCCTGTGGCTGAAGAAAATAACAGCTAGCTAATAAAGCAAAAATTGTAAGACAATAAGCAATTTCTTTGAAAATGTAAATGGTTTCTTTAAAGTTTTCTCCTTTAGGAAAGCAATTTTATTAGGGACCTCTTTATTCACTTTTCCTGTGTTTTCCTAGGTCATCTGACACCCCACTATTTGTAAAAGTAGAGGAAGGGTCTAATTATGTAAGTTACAGAACATATAATGGAATGCTGTGCAGCAGCATTAAAAATGACAGTATAGAAATGTTTACTGATGAGGAAAGCTGATCGAAATGTACTATGGGGAAAAAAAGGCTACAAAACAGTGAAAAAATATCATCTGATTTTTAAAAATTTTGTGAGGTCTGTTAATTGCACTTCAAAATGTTAAACATGTTGGTAATTTCCAAATTGATGAGACAATGGGTGATTTTCATTTTTTGAGTTTATTTTATTTGTTGTTCTTAATGTTATGTTTTTCCTACAATATATTATTTGTGTAAAAGCTTGTAAATCACACCATCATGCTGTATACCTTAAAATTCTATAGTGATGTCAATTATTTCTCAATAAAATTGAAAGTAAAAAAATTAAACATATTCATCAACTCAACAAATACTTATTGGGTATATATTATATACCAGGTAATGATTGTTAAAAAAAAAGAGAGAAAGTTGCAGAAACTTGATAAAAATGTTCTTCTACTAACTGAGGTTATTGTTCTTTTTCACTGTTAACATTACTTTTCAATTTATACCCTTTAACCTCCTTCCTCAAAAACAGAAGAAACTAAAATCTATTTATACTCTAATTTTACCCTTTCTACTAGTAAACAAGGCCTGATCCTCATATGCCCTCACCTGTGGCTCTGCAAGAGCCTCTAATCTATTTAGTCTTCCTGCCTCTGGCTCCCATCAAACTAATCTTCCTTCAGTTCCATCCAGTGATCTACACAATACAGAAAACTGACCATGTCCCTCTGCTCCTCTAAAACCTCTCACTGACTCTTCACCGCCTCTAAGGTAAAGTCAAATTTTTAGTATGGCATGCAACAGTTTCAAGATCTGGGCCCAGCGCACCTCTCTCATTTCATCTTGGAACTCTTTACCTGTAACAACCGAGTCCAGCAACACTGCTTGTGGCTTTTCATAGCAAGAACCTTTTCCTTGCCAACTATCAAGTCTTTTCTTATGTTATTTTTTCCACCTAGAATACCCTCTCCCCATCCATCTGACCCCATTCCCCAATCTGTTACTATTGCCTGCATGAAAAATCTCACACCACCTTCAGACCAAATTGGATGACCTTATTCATACCACTAACACTGCTTTTACACTGTATATTGACCTTAATCTAAAGTTCCTTTTATACGAGACTATTAACTCCACAAGAACAGGGAATGTCTAAATCTGATTATGTAATATAAGAAATAACAATACCAACCTCATCAACAAGATTTAGAATTTAAATATTTAACACAATGCTTAGCACTTAGTCTCTAAATGTTACCTATAGTTACTATCCACACTGTTATATGGATACCTTGTACATGACCCACAGTAGAACCTCAAACGTTTATTAGAAGAGTAACCTGTGCAAAATGGAAATGTTCCCATTTTACAACTGAGGAAACTAAGTGAGAAAAATAACAGTCAAAGTCGAAAAGATAGAAAAGGCGGTTAAGTCACCATCCAAACTCAGGTGTAATTCTGAAGCCCTGAACTTATTCTCTACTACTATGAACTATCTATATCCCTTTCTCCTGAGAACTGACTCAACCTTTCTATTTTACTCCAAGGACAAAAAGGCTTCTTTCTTTCCAGTAAATGCCGTTATACTCGTCATGTCTGTAATCTGCATTTTTAAGTCAACTTGAGTGTTTCAACCTGAGATTCAATTTCCTTGCCTTAATATGAGATGTACTTGGATCTCAAAAAAACCATTCAAACTCTAAAATCCTGCTGTGCAGTACTTGTGGTGCTGTTCTCTTACGTAGTTCGTTCGTTACGATTATTTACCGAACTTTTCTGATATTCAAGGCACAAATGCAGTAAATGAAACATTGCGGTCACCCTTTCCTTGGCCTAAGGAAACGCTCCTAAAATAATCAAGCCAGAGCCTACAATTCCAGAGTTCTCTCCAGAATGCTGCAATCTGTCAACAACAAGGTCAAGGGGGTTGACATGCAAGCTGCCTCCTTCGGGAGCAGGGCCAAAGGAAACAGATCTGGCCGATCCAGGCACTGGAGTGAAACTGGATAAAACAGAAGAACAGCAAGATGCCCCTTCTTCCTCATCTCCGTGACAAAGTTAGGCGTAATCTCCCCAGCCCTATACAGGAGGCCACGCACCCTCCGCAGTTAAATTTACCGACCCTCCCTCAGAGGTCCTAGCTTGCGGTGGAGCTGCAGCAACCTCTCTCGGGAGAGGGCAAAGGCCGCAATGTCCTTGCCGCTGTCTGGAGGCCTGTCCAAAGCCCGGGGCTTTCGTGCGCTCACAATAAAAGGAGACAAGGAGAGAGGGAGAAGGGCGGAGGCAGCGCCGGGGCTCCTTCTGAGCCTCCTTACCCACTGGGCGGTGAGGCCAGCCGCCCGGGCCCGGAGTGCGGCAGAGAAGAACATGGTGGGAAAAACTGTTGGTATTTCCCGGCGGCGCCAGTCAAGGATCCCCAGAGCGCCTAGGACGCACGACGTGCGCGGCCCTGAGCCAGGCCGGACGCGTCAGAAGCCGCAGCCTACGCAGAGGCAGCGGGGGCGCGCGAGGGTTCGCGAAGGACGCTGGGGCCCAGGGGGTGGGCATTTCCCGGGGAGAGGGGAGGGGCGAGGCCCAACTGGGGCCCAAAAAGGTCTTGTGTTGCCGGCTTCAATGGTGTCTCATCCTTGAAAGGAAGCGGTCTTGAGCGGCATCCTGGGCTCTTGGGGATTGAAACACGGACCTGGATTTATGGGGTGAGATTCCCTTGTGGAGAGCCTTATAAGGATTTAATCACTTCCTTTTTTATTGTGGTTACTTTAAGAAATATTCCGTTTCAACCCCCTATAAATTATATTTTACGGATTGCAGAATTGAAGATACGGAAGGTTTCCACCGACCTCCAATTGCCTTGGTTCCCATTCTTTTGCTTTAAGGATGTGTACCGACTTATTTAGGGGTGAAATAATATATCTAGAGTCTGCTTCAGAGTAATGGAGAGTGGGCGTTATAAATGAAACGGTATTGGCTAAGAGTGGTTGACTGTTGGAGGCCGTGCAGTAGTTCTCCTTACTGTTCTCAGTACCTTCGTACATGTTAGAAATTTTCCACAATTAAAAAAAAAAAACCTCTTCCTTCTTGATGTTTGTTTGGTCATCTCTGGAAATTTCAACAAGTATTTATTCAGTAACTTATATAATATGGACAGCAATGTTTCCTGCTTTGTGTGGAGGGTTTGCCAGGCTGTTCTTACACAACTAAAACCAAAACATATCACCAATTAAACACATACAAACTTACAACTTAGTGATTCTAACTGATATGGCATGAATTCTTTTAATCTGGTATGCGTGTTGTCTTTATATTCTATTAGGGCCTTCTCTAATCTCCTAGTCTAGAGTAGTCTTCATGATAGCTTCCCTAAATGTGCCTGCCCCACTTTCATTACCACATTTACCTCATGATTATAACCTCCAGAGGTGTGGAAACCTGCTCTCCCCAACCTGTGCAGTTCAACAATTGACAATGTACCTGGCATATGGAAGGCACTGAATATTTATTGACTGAATGAAAAGCTTGTACATGGTGCAAGTATTTAGCATCTCTAAAAGGGTCGTGTGTTTCAGGTTGCATTTATGCTTATATGTATGTGTATCAATGAGTGTGCTTTTTGCTACAAGTAACAGGAGACCTAACTAAAGTAGATTAAACATTATTGGATTCATTATCTCACGTGAAAAGAATTCCAGAGGTAGAGCAGTTCCAAGATTAGGTAATTCAGTTGCTCAAGAATGTCCTCAAAACCTGAGTGTCTTCCATCTTTCTACTCCACCATACTCAGCTGTGACTCACAAGATAAAGCAGTTCCAAGTATTATATGCAGATGATGACTTTTCAGGAAGAAAAGAAATTATTACCTCTCCAGTGTCCTAGATGTTCCTTCAGCAGACTTCTTTGCCTCATTGGCATCTATCAAGATAGTTAGGAGAACAAGCTCTTGAATCAAACTGCTGGTTCAGATTCTAGCTCTACTGCTTTCTACCTATGTGACTTTAGGCAAGTTAGTCTTTCTGGGCTTCACTTTACTAATAGTACATACCCTCTTCATAGGTTTATTATGGGAGTGAAATGAGTTAATACCTATAAAGTCCTTTTAAAAGTACCTAGCAAAGTCAGTGGTCAGTAAATATTAGGTTGGGGTCTTCCACAGTAGACTAACATCTTTGGAATTCACAGTCCATAGACAAAGTACATGCCTCATTAGTGCCCAAGGAGAAGTAAGAACTTAGCAGGTGTCCCCAATTTCTGTTATGTAGAAGCAGAAACAGTGCAAAGAGTAATGTTTAAATAGCCTGTTAACACTTTCTCGAATATGATACAGGAAGTATTGAACTAAAAAGTTCATTTAGTTTTTTTCCATATGATGGCTCTAGCAATGCTTGGTTGTCTTTAACTTAGTTCGAAACAACTTTGTTACAGTGTGTTGTGACAGCTGTCATATCAGCATGCATTTTTCTAAAAATTTATCAAAATTGGTGAATTTTTGTGCAGCCATTTTAATATTGAAGATGGAAGGAAAAAATTCAACAATTTTTGCATATTATGCTTTATTATTTCAAAAAAGGTAAAAACGCAACTGAAAAGCAAAAAAAAAACAAACCAAGATTGTACAATGTGTGGAGAAGGTGCTGTGACTGATCGAATGTGTCAAAAGTGGTTTGCAAAGTTTCTTGGTACTATTGGCATTTTGGCCAAATACCATATTTTTTGGACTATAAGACACACTTCCCCCCACCAAATTTGGGAGGAAAATTGGAGTGAGAAAAATGGGGGTGCATCTTATAGTCTGAATGTAGTTTACCTGGCTCGCTGTGGGGGCAGGTGGGGGCCTATGTTATTTATGTTATTAAATATTTTACCACATTTTTTACTTCGAAATTTTTTTTCCTCTTTTCCTCCTCTAAAACCTAGGTGCATCTTATGGTCCAGTGCTTCTTACTGTATGAAAAATTGGGTAATTCTTTGCTGTGGGGCTGTCTTATGCATTGAAAGATGTTTAGCAGCACCTTGGTCTCTACCCACTAGAAGCCAATAGCAGGAAATAGCCAACATACTCAAAATATCCAAATCAATAAAGTTATTGGTGAAAATGAAAAATGTGTCTTTTTACTTTATGGAAAAAAACTAAACAGACTTTTTGGCCAACCCAATAAAATGCTTTCAATTCAATGGTTATTCAACTACCAATACATGTGGCACCACTCTATTTACAGGTCCAAAAGATTTGTTAATGTCTAGCATGACTTTTGCCTATCCTTGACCCAATAATTATTTCAAATGAAAATGTCAGAATTAATATCTCTCACACCCAGTAATGTGAGTTCATTTCTAGAATTACTCTACTTATGAATAACATAATGCACAATCAACTATTCTTCCCAGAGTCCTTAGGATAGAAATGTGGGTACTGTTTAGAAAATTCCTGTTCTTCTTCCCACTCTCAAATCCATTGTTTCTGGGCATAGACCAACATGAATATCAGTTACTCCATTCACTCTATAGGCTTGATTGAAATTGACTTGATTCTATACGTGTAATGAACATTATGGCTGCCTAATAGGTATATTTCAGTGTTCTAAATGAGTGCTGCTAATATAAGCCCAGAGAAGTTGGCCCTAATTATAATGGTCATCTCTTTAAAATTTTTGTGTGTGTTGTTGTGGGGGGCAAGGACTGGGAGTTACAGGAACTAGACTAATGACCTAATGTGGGAATTTTGGCTCTACCGTGCCTCATTTCTTTTCCATTTAAGCCATCACAAATAGGCACTATTGAGGACATGCTATAATGAAAACCATGAACTTTATAGTAAGAGGGAGTTGGATTTGAATACTTTTTAAAAAATTTTATCCTAATTGTTGTTCAAGTACAGTTTTCTGTCCTTTACTCCCATCTCTCCCCACCTCCCTCTGAATACTTTTTTTAACTTGATTTTTTCACTCAATCTTTTATTTTTTTAATCTATTTTATTAATCGTGCTATTACAGTTGAACCATTCCTCCCCCTTATTCCCCTCCACCCTGCAACCCCCTCCCACCCACGTTCCCCCCCACACACACATACCCTTCCTTAAGTTCATATCCGTGGGTCCTACATTTAAGTTCTTTGGCTTCTGCATTTCCTATACTATTATTAACCTCTCCATGTCTATTTTGTACCTACTATTTATGCTTCCATAAACCTTTTCCCCCATTCTCCCCCCACTGATAACCATCCAGGAGATTTCCATTTCTGTGATTCTGTTCCTGTTCTAGTTGTTTACTTAGTTTGTTTTTATTTTTGTTTTTTTTAGGTTCAGTTGTTGATAGTCGTGAGTTTGTCATTTTACTGTTAGTCGTTTTTGATCTTTTTCTTAGCTAAGTCCCTTTAACATTTCATAGAATAAGGGCTTGGTGATGATGAACTCCTTTCACTTGACCTTATCTGGAAAGCACTTTATCTGACTGTCCATTCTAAATGATAGTTTTGCTGGATAGAATAATCCTGGGTGTAGGTCATTGCCTTTCATGACTTGGAATACTTCTTTACAGTCCCTCTTTCCTGTAAGGTTTCTTTTGAGAAACCAGCTGACAGTCTGATGGGTACTCCTTTGTAGATAACTTTCTCCTTTTCTCTTGCTGCTTTTAAGATTCTCTCCTTCACTTTAATCTTGGCTAATGTAATTCTGATGTGCCTTGGTGTGTGTGTGTTTTGGGTCCAACTTCTTTGGGACTCTCTGAGCTTCCTGGACTTCCTGGAAGTCTATTTCCTTCTCCAGATTGGGGAAGTTCTCCTTCATTATTTGTTCAAATAAGTTTTCAATTTCTTGCTCTTCCTTTTCTCTTTCTGCCACCCCTATGATTCAGATGTTGGAATGTTCAAAGTTGTCCCAGAGGTTCTTAAGCTTCTCCTAATTTTTTTTGAATTCTTGTTTCTTCATTCTTTTCTGGTTGAATGTTTATTTCTTTCTTCTGGTCCAAACTGTTGTTTGAGTCCCAGTTTCCTTCCCTTCCCTGTTGGTTCCCTGTACATTTTCCTTTATCTCACTTTTCATAGCCTTCACTTTTTCCTCTATTTTGTGACCATACTTAACTACTTCTGTGAGCATCCTAATTACCAGTGTTTTGAACTCTGTATCTGATAAGTTGGCTATCTCATCATTGCTTAGTTGTATTGGTTCTGAAGCTTTAATTTGTTCTTTCATTTGGGCCATATTTTTTTTTTGTCTCAGTGTACTTGTTACATAGTAAGGGGCAGAGCCTTAGGTATATGCCATGGTAGGGCAACCCACATCACTGTGTAGGCGTGCTGTATGTGGGGGAGGGGTCCAAGAGGGAACAGTGGCACTTGCTGGGCTCTCAGCTGGCCTTGAGTCACTTCCTTTTCTACCCACAAGCATATTGGGCCCTTATGGTGTTGATTCCCAAGGGGAGAGGGGTAGTTTTGTGTACCTTCTAGGACCCTGTGGATCTCTCCAGTGAAGACTCCTGTGAGGCTTTGAGTTTCTCCTGCCACTGCAACCCCCACAGGTTTTTTCAGTCAGAGGTTTTGAGGCCTTATTTCACCACACTGGAATCCTGGGTTGCGTGGTCTGTCTCACTCCCCAGATGTTCCTCCCAGTTTATCTGCGCGCGAATGTGAGACCACCCACTCCCCCAGGGGTCACCTTGCCAGGTCTGCCAGCTACCACCTTGCCCACCCAGGTTCTCCAATCACCACCTTGCTGCAAGTCCTCTCTACCTGGCTGCCATCTCTGCCCCTCCTACCAATCTGGATGAATGTTTCTTCTATAACTCCTTGGTTGTTGAACTTCCACACAGTTCAATTTTCTGGCAGTTCTGGTTGTTGTTTTAAATTTATTGTTGTCCTTTTGGTTGTACAAGGAGGCACAGTGTATCTATCTACACCTCCATCTTGGCTGGAAGTCTCTGGGTTTGAAATCTGACCTCATTACTTGCTAGATTCTGTAAAACTTTGGTCCTCAGTTTCTGAAAGTACAATTAAAGCATTAAATCATTCAGTTTATGGAAAATAATTAACATGGTTCCTGCACACAGTTCTTTTCAGAATCAAACAAGGTGATCCACTTCATCTGCAGAACACTTTAGTCAGGTATTCTAAATTATAGTTATATCCTAGGCCACATCCTACTTACGAAAGCAGCCTCAGGGAGATCATGGTGTGCTCTGCCTCTTCTATGCATGCTCTAACAATACTGACTGGCCTGCATTGCCGGATTTTCTAATCAGTAATATGAAATGCAGGCCCAACCTTGCTCTGAGGGAATAGAAGAACTAAGAGCCAGTAGTTATAAAATCAAAACTCAAAGTAAGGGGAAAAAAGGATGAAGTTACCACTGGATGAGTAAGAGAAAGTTTTGGGGTAGGGCAAAAAGTGCTTGGAACAAGAGTATGCAATGCAGAGTGATATAGTCTCAGTGGCACGCTGAAGTATTAGATCCATTTCATGCTATTTCACACTGAAATGAGGGGGGATGGAAGGGTAAGGAATAACTTCAAGATCCTTCCAAATCCTTCTCAAGTTAATCTTGGATATGTGGGTTGAAAAGGTGAAATGAAAATCAAAAGGCCAATAACTTAACTGTACAGACTTCAAGAACAAACTTTAAAAAAATAATAAGCAGAACATCACTTAAGCCATGATCAGATTCAGGTCACTTGTGACTTAATTACTGTGGGACTAAATCCTAGTAGCTGCCATGGCTCAACTGAACTTTTCTCTCAGAATTTGGTCAGTGCTTTCCTACCAAGTAACCAAAGTAACTAAACGACAATGAATATAATTTTTGCCTAACAGATTGGCAACATTTTAATATTTATAATCACTAATATTGATGATCGTTGTAAGATTAACCTCTAAGTAAGGTTAATTTGGCAGTATGTATGCAGTTTGTTAATATGCATGCTATTTTTTTTAAGATTTTATTTATTTTTAGAGAGGGAAGGGAGGGAGATAGAGAGAGAAGCATCAGTGTGTGGTTGCTGGGGGTCATGGCCTGCAACCCAGGCATGTACCCTGACTGGGAATTGAACCTGTGACATTGTGGTTTCACAGCCCGTGCTCAATCCACTGAGCTACGCCAGCCAGGGCCAATATGCATACTATTTTTCCCGACAAAAATTTTACTTCTGTGAATTTATCCCAAGGAAATAACTGGAAAAATACAAAGTTGCGTGTCTAAATGTGTTCATCACAGTGTTATTCATCCTGAAATCCTGGAAGCCCTGTATGATCAACAATAGAGAAATGATTGAATGAATTACAGTACAGCCATACAATGGGATGCTGCTCTGCAGATTTAAAAATAACGAAGATTGGTATTTATCATAAAGGAAAAATGACCATATATTAAATTTAAAAATTTTTACAGGTACAATTTACATGTATTACAAAAATTAGGCATGTATAATATGACCACACTTTTTGTGTGTGCATAGAAAAAAATATGGGAAGGTACACATTGAAATGTTAATAAGAGTTCTTTCTGGATGATGGGATCAAAGGTAATTTTTACTTTTTTCTCCATACCTTTTGTATTGCTTGAATTTATTTCAATAATGTGTTATTTTATTAAAAGATGAAATAAAGCTGTGTTTATTTTGAGAAATAGCCTAATAAAGGAAAAATAAAAGTGAGAAATTAATACATAATTCTCTTCTAAACTGATTTATTTTAAATAGATGAAAACTTCTTCATAGTGTACTTTCTTTTGCTGCTATTAATTTTTATTTCAGTTTTTAATTTAGGGCACCAGTGAGTGTGGGCTGGGAGGAGGGAAGTAGGCCAATTCTTAGGCCTTTGGGCAGTTTTAATTCTAGGCATAAGAAACAACTCAGGACTCCCTCTCACAAAGTTCCTCCTAAAATCTCTGTGCATATCTGAATTCATGTCTTCCATGACCAATTACAAAAAGATTCAAACAAAATTTCTTTAAATAGACAATTATCCTCACTCATATAAACAAACTATTCCTTAACTAAGAAAATTATATTGCATCTCAGTAGTTCACTTGCTTCATATACTTGCATGGTATGGTATAAATAGTGTAAGCTGTATAATGAGAGAGTGATCAGAGTGGGGTGAAATTGGTCAGAAAAGACTTTCACTCCTTCATGTACTGTACAAATATATTTTCAGCTCCTATTATGTGCTAGGCAATAGGGGACTGGAGATACAAAGGGACAAGTCTTGGGACAAGGGTCTTAAGGTCTGGGCAGTTCTAAATATTATTACTAAATATTATTCATGCTAAATATTAAAATGCAGCACAGTATTTTGCACACCACTTACGACCTTGACAGGAACTCAATAGGATAAATGTAGCCTACTGCAAAGAAGAAATCAACATGTAACTGACCAAATAGTGGTCAATGGCTAAGACACCCTTCTGAGAGATAGAGCCTGTCTCCTTTCCTTGCTGCAAGTAAATGAAACTACCTGTAACAACTGCGTCTTGTTCTTGAATGGAGCACCTCTAAGAGATAGTAACACCTTCTTGGGAAGATGTTACAAACTGCAGAAAAACAATTATAATGCAGAGTGTTATACGCAAGATGAAATTGGAACTTAGAGGAAGGAGCCAAAGTCTTGCTGGAAGCATTAGTGTTAGGCTGACACTTGAAGGCTACATAGGAATTTGCCATAAATAGGGTTTCTAGGAGGTACATTTTCCTCTGGAAGAAGTGAAAGGTAAGTATTGTTAGAGATCAACTAAAAGATTGAGGTAAAAAAAAAACAACCCTTTTAAACTGATTCTGCTAATATAAAAAAATGAGAGGTACTGGCCAGGTAGCTCAGTTGTTTAGAATATTGTCTTGATACCCCAAAGTTGCAGTTCAATCCTGGTCAGGACACATACAAGAAGCAACCAGTGAATGCATAAGTGGAACAACAACACTCTGTCTCTCACCCTCTCTCCCTCTTTCCCTCCCTTCCTCTCTCTCAAATCAATAAATAAAAAATTTTAAAAATGGTTACAGGAGCCATTTTCCCTATTCCTCTGGGGCCCACTTCCTACCAAGTAATTTCAGTAAATAGTAACAAAGGCGCTTGGTGGTACTGGGGCCTCTTTGGTCCTTCACAGAAGCAAGATGCCTTTGGCAGTGACTTGCACACTGTTGTGTGTTGGTATTGAGAAGGTATGTATTAGAATTTTTCAGCCAGCTATGAAGTGGCTGTGTATTAGGGAGGTAGAAAGATAGGAATCATTGTAAGGATTCTGAGATAGTCTGATAAGATGAGTCTTGGTATCAACATTTTAGAGTTAGAAAAATTTTAAAAAAGATCTGGCCCAATTTACTCAACAGATTTTTTTTTAAGTTACTGAGATCTCCAATATCTCAATAACTGCCTTCTTTAATAATACATTATTAAATCAACTGTTCTGTGTAATAATGCTCTAGTATATCTCTGCAAAACTTAATGGGAAGATTCATTTTGTTCTTCTGGATAGGAGAGAAGTAACACTGTTTCCTAGCTCTAGCTCATGTGTTTCTCATGTTTATATAGTTAAAGGTCAAAAGCTGACTAAGAACAGATGAGTCCTTTCCATTTGCATCATTTTTCAACTTTTCAAAGGACTTAAAATAAACTGTCATTTTTCCATTATTTACTTAAGGGATCTGTTTTTACATAATTTGTAGCTCCTGGGCACCCCCCTATCATTCTTATGAAGTATACAATCTGATTCTTACTCATCTATCAACAACTAAGAAATGTCAGTATTAATATGCATGATTTAAATCACCCAAAATAGAACAAGACAACTGAATTGGCCATTAATATTTGTAACTTTTCCAAATATCTTACATGTATGGAATCAGGAAATCACTTCCTTGAAATAGAGGAAATGATAGAGATGGAAATAGAGAAAGAAAAGGAGAAAGAAAGCAAGGGGTGGGGGTGGGGAAAAAAAAGGAAAATAAGAGGATGTATTTCAGTTCTGAAACCAAGGATTAATTTTTCTGACTCAAAACAAAACAAAACAAACAAACAAAAACTCTTTCCTAACCAGCATTTCATCTGAGGTAATAACACCACATTTTTAAAACCTACTTCAATCCTAGACTTGTAAGGGCTTGCAAAAATTTATAGCTGACCTTATGTAGAGAAGGATTTGCACTAATTTTCACATAGATTTACTTCTCTGTTGAACTTCAACTCAGAATCTCTGTGAGATGCCACTTGCCAGGGTATATGCAGCACCTACATCCTCATTAGTCAACCTTGCTAGATAAACCTACATTCTAAATTCTACTTGCCAATGCCTGTGATATACAACTCATTCTGACAGTAATGATTTTACTGGATACAGTTTCTTTTGTCCGTCTTAAGGTTTTATCAGGTTAGCATTTTGAAAGGTACTGAAAAATGAAGTTACACAGCCAATATGAGAACTTTAAAAAAGGCTTCAAAGCCTTTTTGACTTTTGTTTGATATTCCTGTAATAGCAAAACTTCCTCTTTTCCTGACCACTTTCTAAATTGGCATAATATTTTGTTAAATGTGTAACCCAAGAGAAAAAAAGTCCTATGAGGGACAGACATTTTCATTCACTAAACCATTCCTCAATCCACTCAATGTTTGCCAAGTTCCTTTCATGTATCCAGGATGGGGACCAAGAGTTGAAATGTCAAGATAAAGGATACAGTCCTGTCCTCAGCGAACTCACAGTCTAGCTATTAGAACACGACTGCATTCTCAAGTAGATCTGTCTGCTAATGAGAATGGAATGTACAACCTCAAAGTCTCTTATTATATGATCTGCCCCCTCTGAAATCTAATGTACTTTTTGCTGTGATGCAGTTTTACAAATTGCCCTGTTTTCTTAGGAATACTTAACCTTCAAAATAATAACCATTGATACCTATTATAATCAGGTGTTAAGAACATTGTAGCAGGCACACTAGTAAGATGCCCTTAATGATCCCCACTTCCTTGTATTCATGGCCTTATGTAGTCTTCTCCTTCTAAGTGTGGGCTGGACCTAGTGACTTGACCCTAACCAATAGAATATGGCAAAGGTGATGAGATGTCACCTCTGTGATTACCATATTTTGCTATGTATAATGTACTCCCTTGCATAATGTGCTCCTGTGGTTTTGTGCTCATTATACACAGGATTATTATACTCATGGTATGTATTCATTATACCCATGTATAATGCACATCCTTACTTTTCCCTAAAAAAATTGGGCACATAAGTGTGCATTATACACTGCAAAATACAGTAAGTTGGAAAAGACTGTCTTCTGTCTCTATTGCCTTCTTGGATTCCATGCTTTGTTGAAGCAAACTGCTGTGGTGAAGAGGCCCACCAAGCAGGAGGTTGGCCTCAGGCCAACAGCAGTCTAGGAACTGAAGCCCTCAGCTTATCTGTCCATGAGGAACTTAATCCTGCCTATGACCATGACAGCTTGGAAGCAGATCCTTCAGAAGAGACTCAAGCCTTGGTCAAGATCTTGATTTCTACCTTGTAAAAGTCTCTGAGAGAGAAGACCTAGTTAAGCTGTGCCCCGGTTTGTGACTCAAAGAAATGGTGAAATAGTAAAGTATTTTGTTTTAAGCTATTAAGTTTTGAGGTAATTTGTTATGTGGTGATAGATAACCTATATGGAAATTATCCTTGTTCTTAAGGAGTTAACAGTATAGTTGGAGTCAGACAGAATACTAACTACAGCTTAGTGTTAAAAGTAGTGTCATCTTCAGTAACTTGGAAGAAGTTTAAATAAGGGATGCAAGTCTGTGATGCTGACATTTTAATTCTAGTCCTGAGCTGACTTCATTCCCATCCTTATAGATTTTCCAGCTGGAAGGGTTCTTATGCAACTCACCCCTTTAGTTCTTACCCTGTACTCCTTCAAAGAAGAATAATGATACAAGTTGTAATTTTACAGCTAGACTACCTGTTCCTCAAGGGTAGGAAGAGTATTTTATTAGTGCTCCTTCAGAGTCCTTAGTTCATGCCCTTTCATATGAGGAGAGGACTCAACTAAATATGAATGATGAACTATATTCTCACAATTAGTAAAAGAGTAAAAAACACAGGAAACACCTCAGAGTTTCCTGAAAGACCTGAGAATTCTGGTGCATGTGCCAGAGATGGGGTGGGGAGGGAGCTCCACAGCAGTCCTACTTGGGCTGTGATATATAATTCATGGGCCAAATGTAAGAAACCTTGGGAGACTTCTACAGGCAGTATTCACTGTGACATGCTTAGTTCCTCTGGATGCTTTCCAGAATCACTGAAACAACATTGTTCAAAGTGTTATTTTTACTGACTGTATCAGAGGCTGTCTGTGCTCTGTCTATAACCCCTAAGTATTCACCATAACAATATATGCCAGAGTAACCAACTGTAAACACCCACAACTTTCCACTTGAGGGCTTCAGCCCAAAGTACAGGGTGCAGGCCTTAGCCAATGACCATGAGAATGGGAGGAAAAATCCCCAAGTTTCCTTTCCTTTCTTTAGTGGGATGACTCAGAGATATGTTCTATGCTGTCATCCATAGTTCCTCAGTGACATTGAACCCCAGGTACTCACAGGGGAAACCCACTCAACATTTCCTTGGGTCATCCCCAAAATAAACTTTCACTGAAATCTTTAAGCTGGCTTCTGGAGAAACCCAACTTATGATGCTGGTGAACGAATAAACAAAGATAGGAGGCTTAAGTCAGAGTCTTATTGAATTGGTTCTGCTGAAGTTGTCCTGCTTGGTGCCTCAAGAAAGAACTAGACATAGCTTGTTGATGTGGAATCCAATGGAGAAGGCTGGGGAAGAGGGGCAAGATTTGTAGGTGAACTTGCTCACTGGGGCGGGGTGAACTATGGGGGCTCAGATCCTGTTGCTGGTGCTGAAAGAAAATTAGGTTCTGGGGTTTTATGCAAAGGGATGAAACAAGAGATCATAGTTTCTGTCAGCAGTTGGCTTCCGAGATCCAGCCTGCAGTAGTCTAGAACCCTCTCAGAGAAGGGAGCATGGTGATGGCAGGTTCAGGTTGTGTTTGGATATCCAGGCAGCCAGGCAGTGAGAGGGAACAGTGTCAACACAGAGCTAGATGTGGGGGCTCAGTCAGGGTCAGCGGGAGCCTTCCATTCACAGAGGATGAGCTGCCAAAACAAATCAGGGCCCCAGTCCTAGAGGCTTTGATACTGACCATGAAGCAAAACATGAACTCAGGCAACAGGAACAAAAAAGAAGTGAGTTTAAGACTGGGCCATGAAGACAGTATGAAAAGCATGGGCTTTGGAATCGAAGCATTTTTGGTTTGAATCTCACCTTCCTAACTTTCCAGAACTGTAACTTTGGGCAAGTTGTTTAGCCTCTGAATTCAGTTTTCTCATTGGTAGAATGGGGGAAATGGTTCTTCCCTCACAAAAGTTGTGCAAGGATTTTAATGATAACATGTAAAGTGAGAGTACAAGTACAAGGTAAGTGTATTACTGCTATGACTGAGGAAGCGGGGGCAGCCCTAAGAGGCCACGCTTTCCACTGGAACCAGAACTTGCTTTGGAAACAGAAGGTAATAGTGTTCTAAGAAACATGAGTGATCAAGGAGCTCTGTCATATCAGCCAACCACTTTTGCTGAAAATGATGCATTCCAGGCAGAGAAAAGAGGCAGCAACATGACTGAGGTCATGACTAGGGTTGTTAAAGAGGCTGGCACATCCTGAGAACAACTGTGTGTCTGTGTAGAAGTGGGGGCATAGGGGGGAAGGATAGAAGAAAAGCTGTAGGGGCCTTCAGGGTGTCAGACCATGTATTCCCTACTAGGGACTCAGCACTAAGTCAAGGGCGATGAGTTGGAGAGGTTCAGATGCTTCCTGCCTAAGGTCCTAGGAACTGGTCAAGGTTAAGGGTAGCGATGAAGTCCAGATTGTGCTCCAGCAATGGGGACAGGAAGATTGGAAGAGCAATGGATCAGGAACAGCTTGACCAGATTTCAATTCTGAGATACCTAATCTGCCAGCACCCATGCACCTGGAGCCATAATGATCTTCTGGGACAGGGTGATAGGCAAGTGTTAAACTTTTGGTAAGGCTCAGGTACTAACCAATTAAAATGGACACTGGCCAGTATGCCAGATGGGTGTCAGGGCCTGATGATTATCAGCTTTGTCTCCAGGGTCTGTCAATAGCACTGCAAGTGCATACTATGAGTACCCCAGCTAGTAATTAATACATAGAACTTGTAGAATGTTCTATTTTCAAGACATACTTATCAGACTAAATTTGTATTAACTAGGCCTGTTAAAAAGAAGAGGAGGTTACAAAAAAAACATAGGAGTCTTCTGAGAAATGTAGCTTTTTAAATTTTTGATACATAGGCTTGTATCAAACATCAAACGGTTTATCCTTATACTGACCTAGACATCTACATGGGAAAAACACCAAATTGTACTTTACTCAAAAGAAAACTGCTTGCCTTATCTTTGGGTTGATTGATAACTTTTTTAATGATTCAGACTTCCCAATAATTTTTTAGAATATTGACAAAAATAGTTGCTAACAGTTATAAATCAACACAGAGCTTGGCTTCCTTCAGCAAAGCTGGGGGGAAGATTTGTGATCCCACCAAGCCCTACCTCCACCTGAACAATCCAGCAAGATCCCAGAGGTTTGGTTGTACTCTCACTTTGGTCTCTTGAACTTCTAAAGCTCTTCCAGGTCTTGCACGGTAAAAGCCAAAAATGTGGTGGTTCCCATGCCTGCAACTGGGTCCGGCTATAATCACCCAAAACAGCCAGAAAGGTCAATATCTGTGGAAGTCCAAATATTTATTTTTAAATAAATCACATTTTTTCTGGTTTAATCAAAAAGCTTTGATCAAGTTTGGTTTCAAATCATAGGCAAATATAGTAATCTGTGAAAGATTTAGCGAAGTACTTTTTTTCTATTTCCAGCTTTATAACATAGCCACGGATTTACTTAGACTAAAGCTGATTTTAAGAGCCCCCAAAAGTTCAACACAAAGGATAAGGTTAACTAGAGCAATGTACACTGATGAAGAGTCTGAAACAGGCTGAGCAGATGCCTCAAGACAATGCCCTCTTTCTTCATCATGTGTGTTCCTCACACTGAGAGAACCGGGTGTACTTTGGCTGTGTGCAGATATGTTCAGGGGCAGGTGTTTTGTTTTTTTTGGGGGGGGAGATATTTTTCGACTGGTTTAATCAATCCCACATCCAATCTGAGTTTTTCTTCAAAATGCTTTCAATTTCTTTTCTCAATATAATTTTCATCAGTCTCAGAGCTGCCTTTTCCTCCAATGCTGTGGATGTCTATTTCAGAATGTCTTACAGTATCTTGTGGTATTTATGAGTGAGGTGGGTCACACTGGGCACACTTTGGGCGATATCACCTAGAATCATGTAAGCATCCAGTGGTGTTTTACCTACATCATGATTATAAATAGAAATTGAGGCTGGAGCACTGCATCATCCTATTAGTGCTAAATGCAGTCCCATCCAAGGGCACTGCAGGTCCTTCCCCTGCAGATCAGACGCTCTGTGACTCTGGATGGCTGGCTGAACCTCTGACCAATGAAAATGAGAATCTGAGTATACTACTTTCATATTTTACACCATGCTTTATATGCATTTTTAATAACAGTAATAAAATATTCAGATAAAATTTAGGTTCATTTTGTTCCTCTCCTCAACTGCCTTTCTCTACTTTTCTCCCAGGAGACAGCCCTTGTTAGTATCCTCCAGTACATGATTCTACTTATTATGTATGTGTGTGTGTATATATATATATCCATCTTCAATATATAGTGTTTTTTAAATTTAAAGTAAATTTGTATCATACTGTTTTAACATTTCTGTAACCCATTTTTTTCTCCCAATGGTACCTTTGTGTGTGTGTGATCTATGTTAACAATGCTAATATACAGAGACCTAGAACTTTTTTTAAAACTCCTATTTTAATGTCCTTGGGAATATAATATCCTTTATTTTTCATTCCCCCTCTGATGGATTTTAGATTATTCCCAATTTTTTGTAACTGTCTCCTGTGCACATATTTGCAAGTTTCTCTAGAAGAGGACTTTCTAGACCATGAGGAATATACATTTTTATTTTTATTGTGTTGTTAATTTGATATCAAATAGTTGTATTTATTTTCACTTTATGCAAGTTCCTAGGTTCTGCATCTATTCCCATATTGCATATTGTCAGGTTAAACATTTTATAGATAATCAGAGGGATATAAAATGGTATCTAATTTTAATTTGTATTTCTCTAAGTACAGCCAGGAGCATATATTTGTGAATTTGGTTTTCACAAATTTTGCTTTGTGAATTTGTGGCTATTTAGTTTTCCTTTTATATTCCTTATTTTGCCTTTTTTAAAATTAGGGGTTTGGTTCTGTTGCTTATTAATCTAAATTCTTGTGTATCTTAGATACTTAATACATATTACAAATATCTTCTCCTCACCTGTGGCTTTTTAATCAAATTTTCAAGTTAAGCTTTAATTTTGGTGTTGTTTAAACATTATAAGCAAATTTATAAATCTTGCCATTTACGGTTTGTGCTCTTTTTGTCTTGTTTTGAGAAATTCTGTTTAAGTCAAGGTCATGAAGATAATCTGTATATTCCCTTCTAACAGTGTAAAAGTTTTGCTTCACATATTTTGGTTTTTATTCTTTCTGTAACTTATCTGTGAATAGAGTGTTATGTAAGAATCTCCTTTTATTTACTTACATATAGAAAGCCAATTTTTTGAATACTGTAATTTTTACAATAGAAATAAATTTCTGGTTATATAAACAATTCATGGTCATTATTAAAATTCAAGCAATTATTTAAAATATTAAGAAATACATTAAATGTCACCTGAAACCCTAGGGCTCTGAGATAGTCACCTCTGCTACTTTTAACATCATTTGTTGATAGTCTCTCCATTCTCCACTTGTTTATAGTATCACCTTTTTAATACAAGGAGCATACTTTTCTAGCATTCAGGCAAACTTAGAGAATTAATATTAAATCTAGGTATAATTGATAGAATTTGAAGTATCGACTTAAAGGACTTTCAAGTTAGAGTACCTCATGTGTTTGCCTGATTTCATTAAGCAGTGTCAATAAGTGAAAGAATAAGATGGGGCATTATGTGAGAAGTCAGGACCTCCCAGGAATGGCCAGTTCTTCCATGGGGTGGGAAGTGTGTGAACTAAGTGTTGCACACGTATGAAACAGGCATAGTTCTCTTATGTTCACATCCAGCATGCCAGGTTCATCTTGCTAAATGTTTTCAAATTAAGACAATTAGCATTTCCTCTAACAAATAACTTATCTTTAATTTTTTCACAGAAAGATGCAAGGAAAAACAGTCAACTGCAGTTTGAAAATAAATGGAAAATTCCAGAAATAAACAATTAATAAGTTTTAAATTATGTGCCATGCTGAGGATGGTGATGAAATCAGCGAGTGTCACACAGGCCAGGTCGTGACTCGATCCCAGCATCCTTCATCTCTGTGCTGTGTACATTCCTTGCTGTTACTCACTTAGTAGCTGTCTTGGTTATCAGATTGACTGTCACTATATCATAGAGCTTGTGTCCAAGTAACCCTTATTTTATCTAAAAGTGGCCCAAAGTGCAAGACTAGTGATGCCAGCAATTCAGATATGCCAACGAGAAGCTGTAAAGTGCTTCCTTTAAGTGGAAAGGTGAATACAGTACAATAAAACAGTTTGAGAGCAAGACAACATTCATATAACTTTTATTACAGTATTGTTATAATTGTTCTATCTTATTATCATTGCTACTTTCTTCCTGTGCCTAATTTATAAATTAAGCTTTATTGTAGGTATGTAAGTGTGGGAAAAAACTGTGTATACTGGGTTCATTACTATCCAAAGTTTCAGGCATCCATGGGGTGGGGATTGGAGCATATCCTCTGTGAGTGAGGGGAGACTACTGTCCCTGCACCACTGTATATTTCAGGTGCTATGGAAAAAAGTCATATTTTCATATTTCATAAAATAGTATCATATTTTACTACCACTGAGAAACAGGTGATTCATACACCAGTATTATCCTGTCATTATCTTAATACTTGCTATTCTTCATGAAATTCATATATAAATTCCTCCTGGGTACATTAAGTATATATTTGATTTGTGGATTAAAAAAATCACTAATACCACATATAAGGCATGTTTATCAACATATAAGATAGAAAGTCTTTCTGTTTTTTGCCCTTAGCTGATATCAAATGAACACTGATGAAGTTCTCAGCTTTTATGTAGACATTGTAACAATGTATATATGGCATGAGTTTTTATGAATGTGTTCAGTCATTACTAATCTCTGTTCCAAAGTGGTTTAAAGTGTTTTAAATAATTAGAATATTCAGTGTAGATTTCAGCCATAAATTGCAGAACTATATGAAGAGATTTGGAAGAGCTACGTAAAGATTAAGTCTCCAATCCCAAATATAACCATGTTAGAGAGGTTAAAAATACTTCTCTTATTATTTTGTCTTGTCTCAGCTCTGCATCTTCACCTTCTGCCACAATCTAAAACAAAATTGGCAGAAAGCAACAGCCCAAAGCACAGCCAGTGTGTTAGCAGAACGGGATTCCCAGTGCTCATGACAGGAGTTTGTGTAGACCCGGGGGAATCAGAATGACTTCTTTTCAAGGCATGCACAATTTAGCCAGATACCGACAAGCCCAGGTTCTTCCTTACCACACTACTTTAATACTAAGGAAGCATTTGCTGCTCAATTTGAAATTAACCCATGCTTCTAAACTGTTCCACTGGTGTAACATTGCAGTTTTGTAAAGCTGTTTCCCTTGAAGACACTCCTAAAGAGAAAAGAGGAAATTGCCTATATGTATGTTTCTGAGACAACTTCAAGGGGTTTTTAACAGGCAAAAAATTTCCAGTGTGTGGTTTTTTTTGTCTCATCTGAAAGACACTGTGGTTTTCAACTAGCCTGGTGCAGTTACTACAGTCATTTTACATGACCTCTTTTTTTTAAACAGGCATAAGGCAAGGCTGAGCTCATATTTTCATGAAAGCCACTGTGCCATCTAAGCAGAACTAACACTGTTAGAACAGCATGCAAATTGTAATTTAAAAAAAATCCATAAGCCAGCAGTTTCTTTTGACCACAGTGGTTTTTTTCCTCCTGCTCATTTTGCTGAAACAGCAGCATTGGTGTACACTGCAAGGCTTTAGCTTTCTGCTCTAGTTTGCTGTTCTGATGAGAATTGTGCATTTGAGGATGTTTTGTTTCACGTGTTAAGTGTATATAGCCAGCTGGATTTTTAATTTTCTAAAGATATAAACTCCTCCCTTGCTTACTCATTTTTTTCTCTTCCATAGGATTCAATATGGCCATCTATTGTGGGTGCCCTATTACTGTATGTTGAGTGACTATGTGGTTGAATAAATGAGTGACTGAACAAACATTTTCAGTCTCTCATTTTCCAAACTAAACAATGCAAATTATATGGGATCCATTTCCATTACAGAGGAGAATCTTTAGCAATGCACAAACAAAAAGAAGAGAATTAGAACCCCCAAAAGAGGCAGGAGCTAGAGTTCATAGTCCCATAATAGTTTAGATTATGTAGAGGCATCTATGTAGTAGGGTATATATGTTGTGTGTGTATATATATACAATATGCATATATATTTAACAATACCCATATTTATGTAATTATTTATGTATTTCAATGTATTATATAATACATATAGGCATGCATATATGTTTTTGTGTTTCTCACTGTGTGTATATATTTATTTTAATTTGCAGCAGTTACTTTTTTAAGATTTATTTATTTATTTTTAGAGAGAGGGGAAGAGAGGGAGAAAGAGAGGGAGAGAAACATTGCTTCAATGCCTCTTGCATGTCCCCAGCTGGCCACAACCCAGGCATGTGCCCTGACCAGAAATCAAACCGGCAACTTTTTGGTTCGCAAGCCAGCACTCAAGCCACTGAGCCACACCAGCCAGTGTCAAAGTTACTCTTTGACACTGAACTACCTTTATTTAGAAAAGTACCTTGATTATCTACTGTGGATGGGAAGTAAGGCTATTGGCCATGGATGGAAAATATAAGGAAGTAAAGTCACAGCTAAACCAATTGGAATCTAAACATCAACAGGAATTTGGGAATGGGGTTACAACAATCAGGAAAGTAGAAGGGAGAGAGATTAAAGATAGAGAAATGGAATTCCACAACACTTAGCTTGGGAAAGTTGATTTTGGGGAAATCAAAGGAAAGAGGCTGAATTCCATGCCTGGGTTGGCCCAGAAGAAAGACAACAGTGGACATGGACCCCAAGGGAGATGTGAGCTCAGCAAGAACAGAATTTTGGAACTAGAAGTAAATACAAGTCTGTAAAATCTCAAGAATTAATAAGTAAATTTGGAGAGATCATTAGACTTCTCACAGAGATTGGGAAAAAAGACTCAAGCAAATTTTAGTGAAATCTTGAAAAGTGCTGCTACCTCACGTTATGTGTCTGGGTTCCTTAAAACCAGGCTTAGGGTAAGTTATTGAGAAGCCCTCTGTTCAATCCAACAATTCACTCTCATGTATGATCTGCTTAAATCTCAGAGTTAACAATAGATATTTGAACTGTGGAGACCACATTAGAAACTTTAGTCCTGATTCTGGTGCCAAATCTGAGCAGGTGCAGCACTCCACACAGAACACCCCTGATTCGGGTCCCATGCCCCCTAGTCCTCTCCAAAACAATATGCGGGGGTGGGGCGGGATACATCACCGAGAGGCAAACTAAAAAGACATCTGGTTAATCTAAGTGTTCACAGACTGATGTTAAAATCTTTTTACCTTTTTCCCCCAGGGCTGTATCAGTTAATATATTAAAATACCAATGAATTGTATACTTCTATGATACAGATGGTTATTGTTCTGGTTTTACAAATAAGAGGACTTTGACATAAGCTTGCTCAGCACCAGCAGAACAGGATTCTGCTTGAGGAATTATTTCCTGAGTTGGGGTTGGTTCACTGGATGCCATTGTCCTCCTCTACAAAGGGTTTATTGTAAAATGTTTACAATTGCACTTTTAGGAAGAGTTCAATGTCTATTTCTATCTTGGTGAAAATGTGGGTGAATCTATACAAGTGGTGGTAGAGTTCTCTGGCAGAAGGGAAAGAGGAATTAACACTTGCCATGTTCTTACCATGAGTCCAGCACTAGGACTTCTCACCTACATTATCTACACTTGCTTAAAGTTAAGGCAGAAGTGACAAACTTTCTGGGGTGATGTAATGTTCTATAACTTAATAGGATGGTGCACAAGGATACATATTTGTCAAAAGGCATGAAATATTTAACTTTTGACATAGGTGCTAGAGTGTTTAGATGTAAAATGTCCTTATGTCTAAACTTACTTTGAAACACATCCAAAACCCAAATGGATTGGTGGATGGATAGAGGGATGATTAGATGGACTGATATGTGGTAAAGCAAGTATAGCATGATGTTAGTTGTAGAATTTAGGTATAGATACACAAGTATTCATGACATAATTCATTCAACTTTTCTGTATGTTTGAAATTTTTCATAACTAAATATTAAGGGAAAAAGTGATACAATTAGCTTCTACTAATCTGTTATAGAAAACCTGTATTTGAGTACTCCAAAAGCAAATGTCCCAGTAAGGCTAGTTTTATAGCTATGTGGGTAAAAGTTCCTCCTTGAAAGTAAATGAGGATGCTAGCTACTTCTAGTTGAAGTTGCATTTCTCATATGTTGCGCTCTTTTCTTTGAACTACTGCCAAGTGCTTTTCCAAGACACAGGGTACGGTTCTGGTCTTACTGGCCTCTTAGCGGCATATGCATCCTTGGCCACTTCCTCCTCAGGAAGCATCTCTTCTATGCCTGGTTAGACGCCACACTCTCCTGGTTTTCCTCCTGCCTTTCTGGTGCTTCCTTCTGCAGCTTTTTTTACTATTTCCTTCTCCTTTATCTACTTTTAAATGTTGAAGTTTCTTTGGGCTGTGTTCTGGGCCTTTTTTCTTTTCCTTTGTCCTGAAGTGGTCTCATCAGTTTCATTGTATTTTAGTACCATTTCTAGGATGATCTTTCTCAAAGCCATGGCTCCAGCCTAGTCCTCTCTTTTCAACAATGAACCCTTAAATCCAAATGCTTTCTTTGAATCTCCACTTGAATGTTTCCCATGCTTCTCATCCCTAATAAGTGCACATCTGAATTCCTGATCACACCCCATCCAGTCACTAGGCCTGCTCCTCTTGTTTTCCAAATTTCAGTAGATGACAGCCCCACATTCTTTTTGCTCACCCCCTACATGCTATTCAACCCGGAGTTGGATATTTCTCTTTCCCTTCACCTCCCTGCCACCACCCTACTGCAGCGGCCCTCTGTTCCCCAACTACAGTAGGTGCCCCTGAGCTGGTGTCCCACTGGGAGTCTTACTCCACTCTAATCAATCAAAACTGCTGATGTCATCTTTTAAAAGCATAGAGATTCCATATATTATTTACTTAAAACTCATCAATGGCTTATCACTGTTGTTAGGATAAAAGACAAAATTCTTACTATGGACTACAATGTCCCAGTGCTAGGGCCCCTGCCTGCATCTCTTTCCTTTCTCTTGCCACCTCTCTTTGCTCACTCTACTGGGGCCACAGGAACTTCAGTCCCTCTAACAAGTGAATCAAAGCATTTTCCTACCTCAGGGTCTTTGTATAGTACAGTCCTTCTTGGAACATTCCTACAAACCTTCCTGGCAAAGCCCTACTCATTCAACTCAAATAATGCTTCTTTAGAGAAACTTCCTGACACATCTCTCCCTCTAAATTATATCTCCCTCTGTTATTGACTGTTATATAGCCTTTACACCTGTCTTATAGTGGAATTAGTGATTACATGTTTGTCTGTGTGCTTATTTTGTCAGTGTCTGTCTATGCTGCTAGACCCGAAACTCCATGTGGGCTGGAAGCTTGTCTGCTGTGCTCACCTCTGCATATGCAGCATCTGACACAAGTTCCTGGTACTTCAGAGGTGGCTGATACATACTTATCTGTTGAATGAGCACATGGCTATACCTCAGGGAGTTGCAGTTTGAAAGGTGATGGACAGTATCACAAATCAATATGGCATCAAGATTCAAGATCATTAGGACCTGTATAGTCCACCCCACAGGTGTCAGGAAGAAGCTATTCAACATTGGATGTGAGCATGATGGGCCCACGCAGCCTATTATGAATCATTCCTGTCTCTTTCCAGCTCACCCTTCACATGTAGGTGAAAAAACAAAAAGCAAGAAGGAGCAACCAATACTTTAAATGTCTGCTAAAAAAACTTCCTCTTCCTCATTTACCTGCAGGGAACATTTGTGGGCACAATCTTCAAGTACCAAAAATGAAAGACAAATAGCTGGGACTCAGAATCACACAGTTTGTCCTTCTCTGGCCCTGTGACTCATTAGGTGTATGACCTTATGTAGAAACTTTTCTCTTAGAACCTTGATATGCCCCACCTGTGTCATACACCTACTAAAAGTATAAAATGAGCAAGTGAAAGTGATTCCTAAACTCTAATCCTACAGACCACCACATGGATGTGGGTTACTGTGCAGCTTCAAGAATAGTAAAACATTAGATATATATCGATTTTGCCTTTTTTAACAAATAAAGGTGCTATTGCCAGCTGTCTTACTAATTGTTTTACAATAAGAATAATGAACAACTTGCTATTCTTTCCACTTTAAGAAAGATAGTTAATTACCCATAAGAACACAGTGGAAACTACTTACATTAAGAAATTTTATTTCCTAAATCAGCAATTCATATTCAAAATTAACCTACACAGCACTTGAATTGTGTGAGCATTCAACTGACCTGTTAGTAATAACTTTCTAGATTATGCTGCACTAAAATGCACATTTTCTCTAATTACATATTATTTTTATAACAAAATATCTTTATTTTTCTGTTTGTTAAAGTATTTACTAGCCCTGGCTGGCGTAGCTCAGTGGATTGAGTGCGGGCTGGGAACCAAAGTGTCCCAGGTTCGATTCCCAGCCAGGGTACATGCATGGGTTGCAGGCCATGACCCCCAGCAACCGCACATTGATGTTTCTCTCTCTCTCTCTATCTCCCTCCCTTCCCTCTCTAAAAATAAATAAATAAAATCTTAAAAAAAAGAACCACTTAAAAAAAAAGTATTTACTGATAAAAATTCAAATGATGTACAAGTATAATAAGTAGCAAGAGACAATCATTCAAAAATATCTTCACTTTACCTACATCAAAAATAAGTAAGACTTGCAAGTATTGATAAATATAAATAAGTCTTATGAACAGGCATCACTTGATGACAATTTTTAAAAATATTTATTTATTTTTAGAAAGCAAGGAGGGAGAAAGAGAGGGAGAGAAACACCAATGCTCAAGAGATACATTGATTGGTTGCCTCTTGCATGCCCCTAACTGGGGACCTGGCCTGCAACTCACGCATGTGTCCTGACTGGGAATCAAACTGGCAACTTTTTTGGTCTGTAGGCCAGTGGTCAGCCCACACCAGCTAGAGCATTTGATGAGAATTTAAAAAATCTCTCATACATAGAATTATTTCAAAAGACTGATTCCATATTTCAAAAAGCATACATTTTTATTTATTTTACATTTTCAACTACTAGCTATTAGTTCTTTCAGGGAAAATGGCTTCCCAGTGTATATTTGAGAAAACTGTTGTTTTCAGTTAAACAATAAGAACTAAAATGTCTATTAAATATTTCCATCAACTTTACGATATGTAGAACAACTAAGAGAGAGACAAATTGTTAGCAGTGAGAAATGATGCAAGGACCCATGGTATTTCTTAAATGTTACATGGAAGAGGCAAGAAATAAAAGCTTAATGGCATATGCTGAATTTTCAGATTATTAGTAAGTACAGACATTATGATGGCTTTGACTTTTTACAGCATCAGTTCATCTGTACTGCCACAAGGAAATAGTCAAGAATATTACTAATTTTAAATGCCAGCCAGTCAACAAGAATAAAGCTGAAATTCTGGGATGGTCTAAAACAAGTCAGAAACATGCCAGGAGTATTGAGTAACTGTTCAGGCTAAATTCATGTGAATTACTGGATAACCCTGGGTTTCTAAATTGTTCTGCAGCATAGATCAACCTACCTGTTTTAAACACAGATAAGGAAAGAGCTACTCCTGTTCTATATTGCCATCTAGTGGTCAATGATATCCATCCACTTTGGTGCATTTGCTTCAGAGAGAGACTTGTTAGCAAGTGAGCTGATGAATATTATTTGAGACACAGAAGATGAACTCACCTTTGAGTTTTAGTTTCTTTTTGGACTTTAAAATGTTTATTTAGTGAAGCAAATCTGGTGTTTTACTTTTTAAAATATTTTAGTTATTTTTAGAGAGAGGAGAAAGAGAGGGAGAGAAACATTGCTGTGAGAAGCATGGATCTATTGCTTCTCCCACATGTTGACCTAACCAGGGAAAGAACCCGCAGCCCAAGCATGTGCCCTGACTGGGAATTGAACCCGCAGCCTTTTGAGTTACCAGATGATGCTCAACCTGTCAGGGTGCAAATTAGGTATTTCATTATCTTTAATCAATCTGTAGGAAAAAAATAAGCAACATTTATAAGTAGCATGTCTTCCTCTTTTCAAGAATTAAAAATGCATAAGGTTGTTAATTTTCCACTGAGTGGCCATTGATAATTAATTTTTTAAATCTCTTTCTCTTTTCCCCCTTTTGCTCTTTCTACTTATTTCACATGTCTTCCATATCACCTTTACTTTACTGTGTAATTTAAAGCAAAAAAGAATTCAAGGTTCCTTGCAATCAATGTATTTCAAACATATGGATCCTGACATCAATACAATGGGTTGTGACTGTACTAAAAAAAAGAAAAGATCTTTTTTGCACTTTTTGAGGAGTCTTTATACTGTTTTCCACTGCAGAATGCCACTTACAAGATATATAAAATAGACACACGAAAGCTCCTGCTGATGGCCAGGAGCTGAGGGGAAGGAGAAATAGGAAGATGTTCAATGGGTGCAAAGTTTGTTACACAACATGAAAGAGTTCTAGAAATCTGCTGAACCACCTTGTGCCTATAGTTAACAACACTGTATTGTACACTTGAAAATTCATTAAGAGGGAAGATCTCATGTTAAGTATTCTTACCACAATAATAAAAATAAAGAATCATTAAAGAAAACCATGAACAACAGAAAAGACTAGATTAGAATCTAAAATGTTCAAATGCTCCCAAGTGTGGAATGGATATTATTCTGTGAAACTTATGGTACACGTATGTGTGTTTGTGTGTACTAGGACATGATGTAAAGAGCTTTTCATCTTCTGGGTCAGGTCAACAACGTTAAAAAGACTTTAGTGTTCTAAACAATTAAACTAAAGCTAAAAATCTATGTTTTATTTCAAATGAATTAGGTTTCCTTGTATGTAAACATGCTCTCTTTATTTACAAAAGGCCATTTAAGATGCCCTCAAGGAGTAAATAGGACACCATTAGAGGTGTGTAAGTTGGCTCTCTACTCTGGTCAGCCCAGCCTATTCTTTTCTGTTTGGTGTAAGGATAGGGTAGGACTGATCCCAAAGCTTTATCGGATAAGGCACATATTTGGAGCAGGACAGTCCTGGTTTTGAATCTCAACACAGAAACTTCTAGCTGTATGTTAGTCTTTCTGAGTCTCAGCATCCGAAACTGAAAGTGAAGCTAATAATTCTTACTTCATGGAGTTGTTGTCAGAAACAAATGTGTAAGTAGATAATGGACCCATCGCATGGTAGGCACACAAACTAAGTAGCTACTAGAAACAGCAGGGGTTGCCAGTTTACTGATATCATTTTAAATAGGTCTTGTTTTCTTTCATTGCCCTAGATTTCTCTCTGTTGGAATTGCAAGTATCCCTAAAACAATTTAAAACCTGTGAATTAGCTTGAACCCCAATAAGGGTTTTTTCTTCTTCAGGGCAGTCCAGTGAGAGCCTTAGCTCTTCGCTCAGTTATTCTGCTTGTATCTGTTTCATTTATGGCAAGTCTCAGTGGAAGTGTTTTCCTTACTTCTATAATGCCTTCTATATTTCACAGAACCTGTGTCTCTTATGGTTTTTCCTTCTCAAGGGATGGTGCCACCCTAGGGGACTTACTGCCTAAAGATAACAATAGTATTTTGTGTCAGTAGAGCAGGTCCCAGGAGAAGAGTAACATATGAATTGACATATAACATTATATTAGTTTCAGGTGTATAACATAATGGTTTGATATTTTTATATGTTGCTAATGATCACTACAATAAGTCTAGTTCACATCCACCACCACATAGTTACAATTTTTTACTTGTAATGAGAACTTTAAAGCTCTACTTTCTTAGCAAGTCTCAAATATGCAATATAGTATTGTTGACTATAGTGATCATGCTGTGCCTTACATCCCCAGGACTTATTTATTTTATAACTGGGAGTTCATAATTTTTGACTCCCTTCATCTATTTCATCCCCCACCCCCCACCTCTGGCAACCACCGATCTGTTCTCTGTATCTGTGTCCAGCTCCATTGCATCCTTCTCACTGGTTTGGTTTCTCCTCAATGCTTTTTGCTTCTTCCTTCTTCCTTCCCCAACCTGCTGCAACCTTATCCCAGAGGAAACTGAACTGGCAAACTATTGCTAAGACAATGACAATAAATGCCAATGGTTATTATGAAATGTTGCATCTTCAAAGCACCAGAGAGGGAGTTCTTAAGTTAAAGTTAATGTTTTCCCTAAGTTAAAGCTAAAATTTTATATCCTTTAAAACCTGTGCATTGTGAAGGACATGGGAGAAAATCAAGAAATTTGGGGAAGAGGAGGGTTCTCAACACTCTCAAATCATACCATGTAAGCAACTACCTGAGCTTGATACTGTTCTGTATTGGAGTGCTAAATTTTCACATCTATTTGAAATTTGGATGTAACATGGCCAGTGTAATGAGTGGCTCCATGAGTGGTCCATTATCCTTTTTTAGGTTAACAGTCTTTTCAAACCACAGGGGCTGGTTATTACTTTCTAACTCCCAAGGTAATATTATCTGCTCAACTGTCAGTAATCACCTTTGCCCCTTAGTTTGTACCTGCCTTCAGAGTCATAGAAGGCAGGGAGAGATTAGGTGCAAAAAGGGCCCTCATGGTGAGGACAGGGGGAGGGGAGGAGAAGAAAATAAGGGACAGGAGGAAAAGGGCAAGTAGTGGGAGAGAACAGAGTGCTAGAAGACCTCTTTCCTCTCATTGTTTGTTTTTTAAAGGAAATGTTTGTCTATGCACACCATTCATAGTGTATGAGGTGTTTTTAGCTGGTACATGGTTGAACATTTTAAAATGTCATAGTTGCTGACTGTCAGCTCCCAAAGACCACCAGAAAAACCTGTTGAGTGTGCAAAGTGGTTTATTAGACTTACTGCAAAAATTAGTTGTGCCTCAGAAAGAAAGTTCAAGGAAGAATATTTATAGGGTTTTGAGGTCTGGGATCAAATGCTTGAAGGTGTGTCTTCCAAGGCAGAGGATGGATTGGGGTTGGGCACAGTTTATGACATAATGGTTCAAGATTGGAGGACACAGCAAGGCAAGGTTCTGGGGAGCAAACAGCTGTCTGATTACAATTGGCTCAGCTCAGCAAACTAAATAAAGTCATTTGCAGAAATCTCCTGAAACAAACAATAAAGTTACTTATTGGTGTATGATCGTATCTTCTTGGGCAAGAATCTCCTGAAACAAAAAGTTGTATCATGTTGACACCAATGGGCTCAATTCTCATAATGATGTGTTTAGTTATGTGTATTTAAAAATATATCACTAGCACCTCAAACTACTAATCTTGAAAATGATATTTTTAGGACAACACAGAGGTAAGTTAAGTTTAAAGTTAAAAGCTGAGCTGTTTCGCAGAAAAACAATGAATGCATGAATGCTATAGGTGGTACTCAACCATGACAAAAATTGTGTCTACAGTACGTAGAAGACTGCAGTGTGAAAAATACCGTTCAAAACTGAGAATGTTCTAATACAGACCAGACCAGAAGACAGTCCTCTTGATGGGGAAGATGTGTAATTCATACATGAATAATCAGAGAGAGCCAAGGGAAGGGAGTGGGTTGGCAAGAGCTGGTCACCTGAGTTGTGAGGAACAGGGGAGCCCCTGTGTTTAGTGTCATCTCTGTTGTGCAAATGAGCTAAAGACTAGAAAAGTCCCCCAGGCTGGAAACTCTGACTTAGAGGTGGGTCTTTTGGGGCTTGAGCTTTCAAACAGGAAGCTGCAGCTGCTATTGGAAGATCCTATGCAAGGCAGATGGTTTCCCCAATTGTCACACCTGCCATTGTGGTCACCAGGATCCATGGCCCCAGATGCCAACTGAACAGTATAATAAAGAGGGGCCAAGTCTTGTTTAAGGGCAAACCAATCATAAAGGTTTGGTGATGAATATTTTGGATAACTGAAAAGGATAGAAAAAACGGCAAGAGCAGTTTCTGGTTTTCTAGGAGCCAAAGCCATAGCAACTTCTGGGTTGGGGTTGTTAAAGGGGAAGAGGAACACATAACAATCAATTCAGACCATAGTTAGTTTGAATTTGGCAAGAGGAACCTTTTGAGCCAAATAGAGAGGGTCTTTTCTTAGGCAGAAAACCGAGAGACCAGGGCAGAATTCTGCAGGACGTGCTGTCCTCGGGACATGAAATAAAACTTGGTCCTGCACTAGAGGGGTAATGGGGTGGGAGGAGAGCAGTCATGAAGAACCAGGTCCTGCAAGTTGCTGAGGCTCTCACTATTGTGCTCATCAGTCATGCCAACTTGAATTATACTGGGACCTAAATCTGAGGGGCTTTACCACCATTCTACTCAAATCAAATTAGGTAGTCCTCACTCCAGAGCAAAACCAGAACTAGGAAAGGAGCCTTTCTAAAAAGTAACCCAATTACCTTTCCTCCAAGATGAGGAACAAATATATCCAGAACTCTACAAGTCGACATTCCTAATGATTTCTTGTGACCGCTGCGGTTTTGCTCACTGCCTTGTTACTCCTTGTCAGCTTCCCAGACCAATGTTGCTTGGTTTAGTAACACCAGCCTCCCCAGTCACCCTTATTATCAGCAGGTTACTTAAAGAATTGTCCATTCAAAAAACAACAACAGCAACAAAAAACAAAGCAAAAATCAGGCCGTGGCCTTATCAAAACCAAAGAAGCATCCAGGCAATAAAGTAGAAGACTAACCAAGATGAGGACATTAGAATGTTTACAAAACAAACAATTACAAAGGTAAAATGTCAGCAAATTTTCCCACCAGCAGGGATCCTGGTAATGTCTGCACAGACAACAAGAGAGCAACCTCTCCAGTTTCAGCAACCACTGGGTTTATGTTTATTTCCTGGTTTTTACTGTTCTGGCTATATTAATTAAAAGAAGAAATAGCAAGCCACATAGCTAGAACCCCAACCAAAGAAATAAAAAATATATACTAAGTGCATTTCCCTTCCATTTTTATTCATTTGGATGCTGATGCTAGACTTCTAAGTGTTGTGATTTAAAAAGAAATTTTATGTCCTTCTTGTTTATATCTAGATTGAGAAGAAGATAACTTTTTTCTTTCTCATGTGACTGTCTTTGAAAATGTACAGGATGAAGTTCCTCAAAAATAAAATTTTTACCTTTAAAGGGGAAAAAACGTGTCCCACCACACAATACTCAGGTCACCTCAGACAAGGTGCTCACCCTCCCTGAGCCTGAGGTTTGCGTGTGTGCCGACTTCGTGGCGGTGTTATGCGGATCAGTGGCAGAGCATGTAAGAATATTTGGCACATTGGCAGTACTTGTCACATATTAACTGTTCACTGTTGAGTTTTATTAACCTGAAGGGGATCTTTTGCTTCCCATGGGCTCAGGAGAAGAGAAAGGCAGACCGAAGGGTGTGTGGGGACAGTGGAAGGGGACACAGGCAAAGCTCCATGTCCTGTGGAAAAAGAAATGATATTGTCTTTATCACTTATATTCTCCTGTGGAAAACAAAGACACCCCCCCCAATTAAAGCCTCAATAAAAAACAACAAAACACATGAACTTCTAGGCATGTAAGACAAAAGGAAAATGATTATTTTAAAAGTTGATTTTGTGACCCTGGGCCTACAGAGAAAGCTTCCATTTGATGGCTTATTTGGGCCCATATTGATTAAAGAAAGAGAAATCATCAAAAGAAGCTGAAAAATGGGATGACTGAAAGGATGTGAGAAAGCCACACAGACCATGCTATGGAGTGTGTATGTAAATTAAGTGACATTCCATGAAAGGTATAGATTTTAAAAAGTTATGTAGGTCCATACGATTATAATTGTGTGAAACATATACCCACATTAATAATATAAAAAATAATTTGGCATAATTAGATACATTGTTCAGTAAAGTTTTAAAGATACTTAAACTCAATGTAAAAAGTACACAAAGCACTATGAACTAATTTAAAAATCATTTTTGTTGATTTAACATTGCTTTAGCTGATTCCCATCACCTTTGACAAGTAAATTGTCCCTTATTTTGCTATTACTTATAAAGGCAATGGCTGGTACATTTATAATCACAACTAGAACAAAACCACCAGAATGCCTTGGGTGGGATAGTATATGCTGGGTATGCCAAATCAGGACATGCAGGATGTCAGAGGGACTTCTCTGGGGGTCCTTATTTTTAAAATGATTCACATCTGGCTCTCCTCAACCTAGTTTTTCTTTATCACTGTAGAATACTTTACACTTCTCTAAATGTGGCCTTAAACCTGCTATGTTATAATTTCCTGTTGATATATCTTTCTCTTGTCCTTAGACTGCAAACTGAAAAGGCAATGATAAATACTTGCTGAATTAGTGAAGTTGACAATCATTTATTGGATGCCTAATATGGCAGGCACTGTTCCAGGCATTGGGAATACAGCAATGAGCATAGTGGAGAAATAATTCCTGACTTCACAGAGCTTTCATTCTAACAGGAAGAAACAGATAATAACAAGAAAATAAACATCTGTAGCGTGTCAAATGGTGATAAGTACTATGGATAAAAGGAAAGAAGAGGTGTGGGGGTGCTGGGCAGGGGATGAGCAGACACTTGTGGACATTTGGGAAGGATCAGGGCAGAGGAAATAGCCGTGCAAGAGCCCCACCTAGGGTGCACCATCTGTGTTCTGGGAGCAGATAGGGGGCCAGAGTGATTGGAGAGGAGGCAGTCAGGAGCATAGTCAGAAATAAGATCAGAGAGGGAAGCAGGAGTTACAGATTATATAGAACCTGGAAGGTCACTGTAAGGACTCTCTAAAATTCTGAATGAGTTGGGAGTCAACGGGAAGTTTTGAGCAGAGGAAAAATATGATCTGGCTTTTCATGTTGAAAGGGTCACTTTGGCTCCTGGATTTAGAATTAACAGGAGGAAGCAGAGACTTAAGTAGCAAAACAGTTAGCAGGCAATTATAATAATCCAGGCAAGACATTATGGTGGCTTTACAATGGAGGGAGTGCACAGGTTAGGATCTGGATTCACTGAGCAGGCTGTGAAATGAGAGATTAGGTAGATGGATGAATAGATGGATAGATAGATAGATAGATAGATAGATAGATAAATAGATAATGGCAAGCATGACTCTAAACTGTTGGCTTGAGCCACTAGGAGGATGGAGTTGCTCTCTGCAATGCAGAGAACCACAGGAGGAGCAGGTGTGAGGGATGGGGAAGACCAGAACCTTGGTTTTGAACATATGAAGTTTGAGTTGCTTATTGGACATATTTATTTTTTATGTTGAAATCTTCATCCAAATTGGAGACTAGGTGATGTGTCTTTTTCGGTATCACAATCTAACACGAACTGAGAGTTTATGTAATAGTCTGGCAAGAACTGAAACTGTGGAAAGGTTGGGGGGGTATGTTTGAGTGTTTTTGTTCAAACATAGGAAGACAGTTTTATATCCTACAATCTCATTTTCCTTCAGCAATGAATACAACACAATGCAGTCTTCAATAGCCAGCCTGGGGCTATCAGCACTTGGTGGTGTGGGATTTTGGATTATGGTAATTTTGAGTGGAAACGTCTAATTATCAAATGTATGCGAGCCTGTTGGGAGAAGCAGTCTGCCATGTGCCCTCACTGTCCCAGCATGCTCCTGTCTTCTGATACAGAGCAGTTTCTCTAGTCACAGAGGTTATTAAGTAGGTCACATTGGAGGGAAAGTGGCTTGTTTGCTGCCTGCTCAAGTGCTGGGCCCTTGACCTTGGGTTCCTCTCCTGTAAGGCAACCCACTCTACATGCAGGTGTCACCTGAGACCCACACATCAGTGCTGTGTTATGTGCTGGCCAGGGAAACTTTTGCAAATGTGCTGATGTTGCTGGCTGTGCTGTTAGTAATAAAGGCTTTTGTCTCTGACCTAGGAGTCTTGTGTCTTCTGCCAGCACTCACAGAACAGTAATGGGATAACTTGTTACAGTGTAAGTTGGGTAAATTTCAGAACTTTCACATTTCTTGACAGGCTTCATCTCTCTCAAAGGAGTGGCCTAAAACCCCATTCTGGGATGGAGAAATAGTTGAGTGGAATGTGAAGGAGATCAGATCAGATGCCCAGGACGAGTGAGTAAGGACTCTATTTCCTCCTGGAGACTTTGCTTCTAAATGAAGTACTTGGTGGGGCAAAGTGAAGAAAACTGATTCCTGTACAAGAATCTGAAGGGCCTAAGCTAATTTTCAGTTTGTTCACTCCTTTACTCACCGTATAGTGGTTATTGCGAGTCATTTCTATAATTCCTTAGGATTGAGTAAAGGATGAAGATAGGAGGAAAGGTCGTTTTCAGCCTAAAGCTAGAAGATAATAACTGCTGAAATGAAGAAAATCATAGTCCACTTTTGCCTAGTGATAGACAGGTAGCCAGGTCACACACACAAAAAAATGCAGGACATGTATTCTTACAAAAAGAATCCATTTGCATTTATTTTTAAGAAAGTTAAGACTGGTTAGGCCACTGAACTGCTTGACCTTCCCCATTCATTTTCATTATTACAGAGTCCACCTCCCTCCTTTGTGGAACTGATGCTCAGGCACCCATGGCAATTTTTGGGAAAAGTACAGAGACCTAGGAAAGTTACTGTAGTAATTGTCTCAAGGAACACCAAAATGTGACATCATTTCAGCAAGTGTCAACCTTTCAAAAAATGTACAGTGCTAATTTATTGCATGAATTCATGCAGTACTTCAAATCTAATCTTTAAATTATGTACACTGTAATCTCTCTTCCTTTCATCGGAGCTCAACTTTTTGAACTGATACCAATGATGACGAATGGAGGGAAAGCGTGATGCTACTTGTGTGGAACCATCAACACCAAGAGCACACAAATTAATCAGTATCAAAGCCATTGGTTTGACTGAGATATAGTGTGATTTCATTTTCCCACCAATAATTTCCTTGGTGGTTTATCTGATGCTGACATCCCGCCCCCACCCACCTCTGTCCCCTAGCTTCTCCAGCCCTTTTGGCTGGCCAAAACCTGTACTTAGAGAGATGGGAAAGAGTTGGAGAGGCACACTATGACAAACTGCTCCTAAGTAAGCAGGTGTTGATCTAGATAAGTCTATGCTCATGTTTTTTTTTCCCTAAGAAAGGAGGAAACACTTCAATCCAGAGCTTCTCTTTACCCTCTGAACTCAATACTTTTGTTTTATATAATATGTTGACTGAATGAAAAAATCTTTATCTTCTCCCATATGAAATAGTCTACCTCTTTCAATTTGCAAAATTTCTTATTTACTTCAATTACTCATGTTCCAGGTGTTTAAGTAAAAGGATAGGCATAATGTCTCAAAGGAAATCTAGATCACTGCTGTCCAAACTAGACTAATTATTCCCATGTTCTTTTGCTATTATGACATACAATAACGGCAAAAAAAAATACAGTAATTGCAACAGTTTTTGAATCAGGTCTCCTGCAATAGAATTGGTGAATGAATGGAAGTTTCCCCATTGTTTACAAAATGAAGAACACTAATACAAATGTTTTTGTTTCTACAGCAGGGATTTTGTGGGTAATCATTATCTGCCTGAATCCAAAGATAGAAAGGTAATTATGTTCTTCCCCAGGGAATTGTTTGTTGAGAAAAATACTATTGGGTGTGTTGTGGAGAAGCAGCATTAGGGTAAGAAAGGAAAGAATTACCACTTTTCAAGTATATTTTTACAAAGTGTTCTAAGAAGGGTTGGACTGCTGGGTGAGGAAGGAAATATTTGCACAGGGGAGTTTAGAGTAGAGAGATGGCCCTTCAGATTCTGAACCTTTTCTGTGGGTTCTAGACCTTCTCTAGGTTCTGGGATTGGATAACTCGACTGGGAAAAATATTTCAGGGAACCTGGATGACAGAGAGTCAGCTCTCATCAATAGGACTCTATTTGGACATTCCTGGACATGGGATCTTCAGACACCAGCCACATGTAACTACTGAGCATTCACAGTGTGAGTAGTTAGAATTGAGATGTGTAGTTAAGTGTAAAATATACTGGGTGTTCAAAGATTTTGTACTAAAAATGATTATAAACCATCTCATTAATTTTTACAATAATGACATATTGAACCAATATTTTGGATATATTGGGTTAAATAAAATATATTATTAAAATTAACTTCATCTGTTTTATTTTACTTTTAAAAATGCGGCCACTAGAAAATTTTAAATTAAATGTATATCTATTGGAATGCTCTAGAAATTCAGAACAATGGAATGACTGCATGTCAGAAGAAAAGAAAAAATACAGAGGAAAAAACTAAACATGTTGACTTTTCTTCCTTCTTTAGGTATGGAAGGATTTAGTGAAGAAAAACATCTTTTGTCTTAGAATTTGAGAGGGAGGAAGGCTATTAGAAATAATCTAGTCAGATATTTCTCAAACTAGAGAGTTTAGAGAACTTTGAAAGTGATCTGTAGATGCAAAATGTCTGCAGACCCCAGCTTCAGAATCCAGCAAGCTTGTTTTGCAGATTAGGAAAAGCAAGGCTGAGGGAAACTACTGGACTTCAGGGTGCCTGGCTAGGTGGTGGAGACCCGTGACTGGAAACTGAGTCCAGTCTACCCAGTCTATTCTCTGGCACCCTACTGAAGTGTGTGTGTGTGTGTGTGTGTGTGTGTGTGTGTGTGTGTTTCATATAACACTAAGAAATTCCATTCCTTTTTATGGAAGAAAACATGTAAGTATATGTAGAAAAGTGGCATGTGTTTCTACAGCAAAAGGAGAATATCAGGATAGACTCAAGGATATTCAAATGTATGTCAAATGCAGTTCACTTCCTTTCGCTTAACTGCTGTGACATTTCCATATGTCCCTTTTTATCCCAAATATCCCTAAAACCCTCATTTGGATTTTATACTCTATTTTATGCCATGATGAGCCTTTTAAAAATCTTATTTTGATATCTCCCTTTTTGGATTCACACATAAGCTGAGGGCATTATATTTCCTTTCCAGAATTATCTCCTCTTCAAATTCACAAGTTTTCTCTTCAAAATATATACTCTCTACCTACTTACTCCAAGTTTTTTCTTTAGGACTCCTGGAAGTGAAATATGTGTCATGGAGCAGCAGTGTGTATGAATTCCCTGCAGCTAAGAGGCTGGCCCCGATAGTGTGCTTTGATAAACTCAGGGCTTCCTTCTATAGTAGTACAATGTTTCCTTAAAAAATAGGACATTCCTGGAATGTACCTATTCCACATCCAGACTTCCTATACTTTTTCTCGTGCTTGGTGTAGATGAAACCCTGTAGTGAGTATCTGGCAGCGTCTGCCATAACATTTCCTTGTCTTAGGAAGTCCAGCCTTTTGCTCAAGTTTTTGGCCCCTGCTATTATGAAATAGGCTTTAATGATTGAATAAGAAAAAACTCTCCACTTCTTCTCTTTTCCCACTCAGAATCCTTTAGAATTATTAAATATAATTAGAACTGTTAGTAGTTTTAAGTGAATCTGAACAAAGCCACTTTATGTCTACTATTAAAACAAATTAAATTTCAAAATCTCTGTGATTACTTTAGAGAAGAAAGATATGAGAAAATATTTTCTTTTAGAGAAGAAAGATATGAGAAAATATTTAAAGAATTGACTCATGCCAGATAAATGTTTGTGTTCATTTGATGACTAACAGTATTCTCCCGGCTATTCAGTGTAACAATATAAAATTATTATATTGTGCAACCAAAAGATGGCAGTGCTCACTCTTCCTGTTTTTCCTTTTAGGACAAAATGGAAAGGTCATCTTGTTCTTATTCCATTTTTCATTTATTCACCACAAAACAAAAATAGTGAGTAAAAGTTACATAAGGAAAAAAATATGTTCCAAGCCTCTGTAGTACAACATGGGTAATTTGATACAGATACTTTTATAGCAAAAAATACAAGACATTTTCTTTTCTTTTATTGACTTGATTTACTTTTCTAAGAATGGCTGCTTGGTTCTATTTCTAAACACTTAAAACAGTGCCTTCAAAAACTCGCCATAATTAATTCCCAAATTATAGAGAATAAGTAGGTTTCAGTGAATGGTAGTTCATGTCTATACATAACAAGAAAATATTGAATAAAAATAAAATTCAGTGATAGTTCTAGTTCATCTCATAGAAACCTCTAGGCTCAGAGAGGAACACTAGAGTTATTTCTAAAGGAGAGTATGTTCAGGAAGAGCCATGGTATGACCTTGCCTGTTGAGACATTAACTCAGTAGAGAATAAAGGGAAGTGGGCAAACAAGAGTATGTTTAACATGGTGAGGGCAGCCAAAAATTATGCCATACATGTTGAGAATCCCAGTATTGGGAGGTCACCCATCCTGAGACTGCGAGTGACTTTAGATAGATTTCTTTGTTCTTTGAGATATCATAGGGCATTTGGAATTCTTAAAAAGCTTCGATACCCCATTTTTCTGAGAGCAGTTATTATTTGCACCAAAAGGTGGTGATCTTCATGGCAAATGAATATCTTCCTCCCTCCAGCCAGGGAGCCAACTTTTCAGGTATGAGATAATAACCTTGTTCAATATTTTATTCCTAACTCTGAGTTAAAACTAGTAGAGACTGTAGACTTCCAAGATTGTTTAGACCTAAAACATTAGTTGGCATTCTGGTTTTCATGGCCACAGGTCATTGCTCTATTAGCTTTATTATCAACCTTGGTAGGATGCAGCATAGTATGTTTCATCATATTCTGCCACTGTTGTCCAAATGCCAATTTTCCTAGTTTTTCATTCCCTTTGTTACCCCATGTCCTTGCTGCTATGCCTTCTCCCTGAGTTCCTCCTGCTGTGGAAGTTCCCAACACTTTCCACAGTGCTTGCTAGAATCCTGATTTCACTGTAAACTGACATCCTATCATTTATTTGGCTTTTAATATTTTATAAAATTGAAAAATCTTATTTAGTCCAATGTAATGAGTTATTTTCTCAGTGTTTTCTCACTGCTTTTATGATTGAGAAGTTGGTAGACCACTTTGAAAATCTCCTTACCCTTGTTCTAGAATAGTTTTTTTTCCACAATGGGTGGCTTGGGTAGTTTTAGAGCCAATAGAGACAAGAACTGTGAAATTCACAATAGCTACTTGAAGCTGCCATGTAAGCACTTAAATATCTACTAAGGTTTATCTAATAGATCTAAATGTTCATATGGTAAACAAGGCTATATGAAAGCATAGACCTACTTCATAAATAATATCTTTACTGTTTATAACATGCCTTCTTCTATATTAACTCACTTGAGTCTCACTGTGGTTTCATAAGATAGATATGGGCAGCCTTGTCCCCATTTCATAGATAAAGAAATTACAGTTTGGAGAAAAAAAGACATAGAACAAAGTCACTCATAATCTGTAGATTTGGAACACAATCCATGTGTTTTCATTTTTACATGCTATGTTGTATAAATTTACAAAACTAGACCAACTTTATTCGAGATTTTTTTTAAAAATTTGCATTTTTGTGTGCTGTTGGTGGGAATGTAGACTACAACTACACTTTAGGAGGGCAGTTTAGCATCATCTAATCAGAATTTGAACAAGTATATATCCCATGACTAAGTACTCTCACTTCACAGAATCTCTCCTTTATAGAAATACTAAGATGCATATATTAGCTACATATAATTAATCATAAAACCAGCAGTATTTACTTAACCCTTACTATGTGGAATACACTATTCAAGTTCTTTACATGTATTATAGTATCTTTCCAAGAACCCTAAGTGGTACATTTATTAAATCCTCATTTTTAAGGACAGAGCAATGAAGTCACTGAAAGGTTTATTGCCCAACATCACTGGAGCAAACAGTATTTTTCAGAAATGGCTGGAATAATATTTTCCATCACAGGTGCTATTCCAGAAACTTGCCATTTTCCCACCGGGAGACAGAGTGGATGTCCCTATGGGGAGACAAATCCCATAGGTCTGTCACATTTCTGAATGTCTTGTGAGCATAAGCACTGACAACTCTTGGAAGCCAGAGCAGAGGACAGATTTGTTTGCAATCCAGTCTAATAAAGTTAATGTCTCACTCTGTGGCAAAGGTCAGGTAGGTTGGTCTGTAGCTCAGGGTTCTTCATCTGTGACACAAACCCACTTGCCTGTGTAGCATCCACTTGGGATCCTTCACATCACCTCTGTGGGACTTGGTGGGAAAGGGTAACTGGCACAGACACAAAGCTCTAGCTGCATGCTGTGGCATGAGTAATAAAGTCCTTTGTGTGTGACTCAGAAGACTTGTGTTTTTGCCAACATGCATGACACAGTAATAGGCTAACATGCTGGCTTGTAATCAGGGTAAAAATTCAGTCTCTTCCTAGATCTCAAAAGTTTTTGTTACTGAACAGTAAGTTTGTTCATGCAGTGCTAGCAGAGCCATGCACTAAACACTGGGAGCTGCAGTGGAGAAATTCATCATTTTGTTTGCAGAGCATTAAGCAGGAAGAACGGGGAAAGCTTTGTCTCAAAAGCCAAAACTCCCCAATGCAGGGTTGGGGTAGGTTGTTGGGGGTTAGAGGAAAAAAAGTATGCAAAAGTGCTGGTGGGGCAAGTTTTAATTGGAGGGTATTGGGGCTTGGCCAGTTATGATAAGGTGGTCAAGTTCTGGTTATGTCCCACTCCTTTGGTTTCGAGCGCGCGCACGCGCGTGTGTGTGTGTGTGTGTGTGTGTGTGTGAGAGAGAGAAAGAGAGAGAGAGAGTGTTGATGTGTGTGTGAATTAATGGGGGGAGACTTTGGTACAGGGTACAGCTGGAGGTCAAATTTCTCTCCTCTACTCATGCTTCAGCTGCATGACTTGCGGTTTTGGTCTGTTTTCTCTGAAAAGCAACTCAGTGTTTTGTTAAATAGAATAGTACCATTTTGAGTTGGTCCTATGTATATTTTTTGGTGGTGAAGATAGCATTCTGACAGCCACAGTTTTCCGGAATAGGAATGGAAAAATCCCATCACCTCATCAGCTGGGCTACAACATGAGAAGACTTCCTGGGATTTGGTAGTGAGTGCTTTTGCCCAAATGGTGTTGGGTGGGGAGTAAGAGTCTCCTACTACCTTAGCTCTTAATGTTTAGAGGTTGAGTGGCAAGAACTGAAACATGGCTTACAAATGGTGCTTTGGTTATATCTCCCTCTCCTCCAGGAAGGAGGAGAAAGATGTTTGTAGGAGACCATTATGTGTGGCATGGGCCCAGCTCCCACTCAGAGATGCACAGGACCCATGACCACAGATAGGTTCTCCCATGGGGAATCGGGCCTGCAATGTACCTAGGCCGGTATGACTCTTGCTTTTTGCTAAAACTCCCTCACCCTGAATTGAGGACATTTACTGCAAAGTAACTTCCTAAAATTTATGCTAAACCTTTCCAAGGATGAGTGTAACTGGTAAACCACTTTTGCCTTTTCATTTGCAAATATCCCTTTTCTGTGATGTGATTAGCAGCATTGGCTCCTTTGTTTTCTGTAAAAGGTAACCACCTAAAACGAACCTATGCATAGTAAATGAGGACCGTCATATAATGGGCAGAGAAACCCAATAAAGGCCTGTCATGGTGGAGGCCACGGCTTTTGCTCCCCTTGAGAGAAAAGCCATGCTGTCTCTTTTCCTCCACCAGACTCTGTAGTCCATGTGAATGTCTCATTTCATCCATAATGACTCAAACACTGCAGGCCAGTGTCTGCATCAGTTGGCACCCATGAACAGAGACCCAGGGCTACAAACCATCATGGTCATGGACAACACACCAACTTGGTTGGAGTACGAGCACATTAGCCCAGGTAAGGGCCGAGGACCCCGAGTGCTTTTCAGGAATGTCATAAGGTTGTGTTGGATTTCAGAGGAAAAGGGTCTTTCTTCCTAGATCACCCTCTCCTGCTACCCTCTCTTGTGACCACTTTGCTGTGAGTCCTCAACCATGGGGAACCGGCTCTCTAAAGAACAAGAGCAATGTTTTAAGCTAGTTCAGCAGTTATGGGGCTGTTGAATGTCTCCAGATAAGGGATTTTTAGATTTGGAATTATGGAAGAGAAGGGACCGATGTGCACTATCTAGGTCCTTCTCGCGGTTTGCGCTAGCTGCCGAGTCTCACAGCCCGCCCGGTGAGCTCGGCCGAAGCACGGTTGTGCGCACACACGCACAGCACGGCTGTAGCCACCTGCCTGTGCATGCTCACAGTGAGTTGAGTCAGGGCTGCGTCTCTCTGCTGGTTCTCGACAGCAGCACAGAGGGGGAGATTGGTTTCCCTTGCCTCCCTTTCTCCCCGGTGCACACTGGGGGAGACCTTCCCCTCACCCAGCACCGGGTGCAGTCCTGGACACACTGGTGCACGCCTGTAGTCCCAGCTACTCGGGAGGCTGAGGCAGGAGGATCGCTTGAGCCCAGGAGTTCTGGGCTGTAGTGTGCTGTGCCGATGGGGTGTCTGCACTAAGTTCGGCATCAATATGGTGAGTTCCCGGGAGTGGGGGGCCACCAGGTTGCCTAAGGAGGGGTGAACTGGCCCAGGTTAGAAACAGAGCAGGTCAAAACTCCAATTTTAAAAAAGAGTAAATGTATTTGCCAGTAGAGAAAAAACTGTTTCTAAAAGTCATGAATGTGTTCATGAGTTTGTCAATCCTAAAGCATGCTATAAGTGGGATGGGGGTGTGACGTGTTAAAGAAGTATTAAGAATCCTCCTTGTATATGCCAGAGCCGTGACCTTTATTGTAAAAATGAAATTTAGGTGTACTGTTGCCCAGAGAGAACTAGCCCTTCTCCATGGAAGATTAAGTACCACTTTTTAACTCAGTACCTGTAAACACTAATTGTTTCCTTGGGGAAGAACTGGCTATTCTCCTGGAGGGAACGGTTTGTCAATCGAGTCACAAAAGGCCCTTGGCGTGTAACCATTTTTGTCTGAAATATATTTTTTCAGAGCACCTACCCCCCCCAATCTTTCCCACTTTCCTTGAAAACTCTGAACCTAGGAGCTACCAGGTCCTGAGAACAACTTGCTTCTTAAACTCATTGCAGCTTTCAGAAATAGCAGGGGACCTGTCTTTCCAAGCTAAGCAAAGCATTAAAGTGTATCCTGATTGCCAAGCCCTTAGCAAGGCACCCCCATCTACAGGAATCCTTGAAGACTAGGTTCTTAAATAATTTGGCAAACAGATGTCACTCATTAATGCTCCCTTTGGAAAATTCAAGTACATTCATATTTCTATTGATACTTACTCTGATGCCCTACATGCATCTGCTTTAACAGGAGAATCTGCTAAAAATATACAAGCACATTGGCTTGAGGCCTTTAGTCATTTAGGATGGCCTCAGCAAATTAAAACTGATAATAACCCTAAATACCTTGCCCATTCTACTCAGGTTTTTCTTCAGCATTGGAATATCCAACATAAAACAGGAATACCTTACAATCCGACAGGTCAGGCAATTGTAGAATGGGCTCATCATACTTTTAAAAATCTTCTTAAAAAACAAAAAAAGGGGGAGTCATGAGTCCTTCCCCTAAAATTTGATTTTATTAGCCATATTTACCTATAATTTTCTAAATTGTGATGAATCACTTTGCATTCCAATTAAGAAGCATTTTCAGAAGAAAGAGCCAAAGTCATCTTATCCTCAGGTTTTATATAGAGATTCGGTGAGAAATGGCTCTTGGCAAGGCCCTGTACATCTCTTAACCATCTTGTAACCGGCAGAGAAACCTAATAAAGACCTGTCACGGCACAGGCCACGGCTTTTGCTCCCCTTGAGGGAAAAGCCATGCTGTCCCTTTTCCTCCACCAGACTCTGTAGTCCATGTGAATGTCTCATTTCATCCATAATGACGTGGACACTGTGGGCCGGTGTCTGCATCAGATATTATCATGCCCTGTAATCCCAGCCAATAGATAATGTGGGTTGGCTGCTGACTCAAAGGGTTTCCAGTGCTAAAATAAATGGTGTCATCAATAAGAACACAGAGTTTTGGTGGGCCGAAAAAGTTACTTGGGTAAGCCTGAGAAGGCACCCAGTTGAAACCGAAAATTCGCTTGCTTACTGGCATTGAGCAACTGTCTCCTTTTGTGTCCCTCTGATCTCCCAGCTCCCTCCCTGTGGTCCTTGGCTGCTTTAAGGAGAAAAGTTATTCGAGGTAGGGCCAAGGTCTCCATGTCCCTAGGGAGAACAGAGCTGAACAGAAGTCATATACACCCATGTAAGGACTCTGGAGAACTTGGTGGCAGGGTGGGGAGTGCCTCAAACTTTTTTTAATCCTCACCTGAGGACATTTCATTTTTCATTGTTTTTTGGAGAGAGAGGAAAGGAGAGAGAGAAATGTTGATGTGAGAGAGAAGAATTGAGTGGTTGTCAGACCAGAGTTTATCCTTGCCCTGATCAATCCTACAATCTAAGTATGTCCCCTGACTGGGAATCGAACCTGCAACCATTCAGTTATGGGTTGACATTCCAAACAACTGAGTCACACCAGCCAGGTCAGTGCCTCAAAATTTTATGGCTCTGCTGAATACAGGCACCCAGGAGATCATCATACCTGGTCCTTTAGGGAGAAGGGCACTTGATTCAACTGATGGGATTTGGACAAAGAAAAGGAAGAGGAAAAGGAAAAGGAAGTGAGCATGAACTTGTAGATAGGACTTTTGGGCCAAGTCACTGTTCCATTATTGCATCTACATTTAAATGTACAGGAAGAATCTATGTGTTACACACTTGTATTTACCCATCCCATAAATACCATGAGGGATCCTCTTGATCTAGATGAAACATGGGGAAGAAGTTGTGGTAAGGCAAATTCCCCAATGCCCTAATTTGTCACCAATGAGTGAATCAAGATTTAATACAAGGATGTCTACCCTCTGATGTCCTAAGCTTTCACTAAATAGATTAATGTCCTGTTGGTTGAGAAGTGGGAAGACTCAGTCTCAATTGCCCTGACTGCCATGCTATCACCCTCCTGTCTGCAGGAGTGTCAAATAAACCCTAACAAAACTTAGGTTCTGCTCACAAAGAAAAATTTCTTGAGACTATAGATTCACAATGAGCAATCCCTCTATTGATTAAGAAAAAAAATTGCTGTCTATTTGGCTTCCAAGGCACCAGAAAGAAGGCTAGTATGTTAGAGACAGTATATCTCACTTTGGCAATCTGCTTGGTCCTTTACCTGGGCTGTGGCAGTCAGAATTCTCAGAGAACCCCATGATCTCCTTCCCCTGGTTTTATTCCCATGATTATATTATGTTACATGGTAAAGATGTTTCAGATATAATTGAGGTTGATAATCTACTGAACTTAATAATGGGGTAATTATCTGAGAGGACCTAACCTAACATAAGCCCTTACTGAAGCATTGAGGTTTCATGAGTTGCTAGCAGAAGAGGAAGCCAGAAACAGCAGAAGCAGAAGAATTTGATGCCATTTGCTGGCCTTGAAGATGGAGAGGGAAATGTTTGAAAATTGGAGATTGGCTTCTAAAACTGAGAGTGACCCTGATCCAATAACCAGCAAAGGAACAGGGACCTCAGCCACATAAAACCCTAAGCAGAGAACCCAGTCGAGCTCACCCAACCTCCTGATCTACAGAACAATGAGTTAATAAATGGGTGTTATTTTAAGCCACTAAGTTTGTGGTAGTTTGTTCTCCACCGATAGAAAACTAACCCACAAATTAGCATTCTGCATGGGGTCCAAGCTGACTTGCTGCATCAGAAGTTTTCCAGCAACTTTTTAAAAAGAAATGCCATTATATAAAATTAATTTTTAAAACAAAAATTGTAAAACACTGGCATCTACTTTTAAAATTTTAATTGTTGTTCAAGTACAGTTTTCTGCCTTTTTCTCCCATCCAGACCACCCGCCAGCCCTCCCCACCTCCTTCCCGTTTCCACTCCTCCCTTGTTATTGTCCATGTGTCCTTTATACTTGTTCCTACAAACCCTTCCCCTTTTCCCCTGAAATTCCTTCCCCTCTTTCCTCTGGTCACTGTCAACCTGTTCTCAATTTCACTGCCTTTGGTTATATTGTTCTTGTTTGTTTTGTTGATTAGATTCCTGTTAAAGGTGAGATCATATGGTATTTGTCTTTCACCACCTGGCTTATTTCTCTTAGCATAATGCTTTCCAGTTGTATCCATGCTGTTGCAAAGGGTAGGAGCTCTTTCTTTCTTTCTGCTGCATAGAATTCCATTGTGTAAATGTATCATAGTTTTTTGATCCATTCATTTACTGATGGATACCTAGGTTGCTTCTGAACCTTAGCTATTGTAAACTGTGCTGCTATGAACACTGGGGTGCATAGGTTCTTTTGGATTGGTGTTTTGGGGTTCTTAGGATATAATCCTAGCAGTGGAATTGCTGGGTCAAAAGGCAGATCCATTTTTAGTTTTCTGAGAAAATTCCATACTGTTTTCCATAGTGGTTGTACCAGTCTACAATTCCACTAACAGTGGCACCTACTTTTAAATCAATTAATACATGAAATATTTTTCTTTTGTGGAATACCCATGTAGAAACAATGTAAAGAAATGTAATGAGCATCTATAAAAATTATTTTTGTTGAATTCCCCCAAACTTTCTGCCTGCATATGTGAAATAAAATTAAATTTCTCAAACATTTTATATGCAGTGTTTTTTTAAAGTACCTGGTCTTCAGAAAGAACTTGGCTTAAAGTTTCAAATAAAAAAAAAGAACAACAAAGATAGCAGGATAACTTTGCAGTATTTTTAAACAGCACTTTTATATAGAATAATTTGAGTTAGTATGTAAGCAATTTGCCTGGTTGACCCACACCTGTCTTTAGGGAAATTTATACCCATTTCTGAAAAAAAAAAAAAGAAAAAAGAAAACAACAAACAACAACTCAATACGTCTACTTCAGTAAACTCAAAGCACTGTTAAAGAGACCAATGTGAATGGCACACAAAAATCACATTTGTGTAAATTATTAAGTGAATTCCTGAGCATGAAGTAGGCATGGGAAGATCCAGGCTTTAAGGGTTCACCCTTTGGAAGAACATCTTTAAATATTTTTTTAAACGCTTTAGCATCAGGTTCTTAAATTCTCGAGTCTGGGATTGTTTCTGGAGCTTACTAGCAAGGAGGGTAGGTGTCCTTGTTGAAGGCATGGAATACACGGTCCTCATTTGAGAATGACCATTTTGAGTGCTGTCACATCAGCCACTTCTACCTGCATCTATCTATCTGCCAGGTAGAGGTTTGTTTTACAATCATGGGGGACCTCGGACAACCTACAATCCTAATCACCTCTTTGAGAAGCAAATCTCTCTGGCAGATTGATTTTTCCAATTCAAATATCTGGCAAAGAGAGGCAAAGGGAAGCCCACCCTGAAGGGCCATGACAGATCCACTATTCCCCCTTGAAGGTCAGCAGAGGCCTCTACTGCAAATGAATTTCAATTGAACTTCTCCTTCTGCCCAATCCTGCTTATTTTTCCCTCTCATTGGTGGTGGTTCCCAATAGACTCTTTTTTTTTCCAGAGTGTTTTTTTTTTCTTTAGGGAGAGGGTCCTGAGGAAGAGATGGAACAGGGGAACTTGACCTGTGACATTAGGTGTGTATAACTTTTGTATCTAAACCCCAAATCACTATTTTTACTACTTTCATTTTTCAAGTACTGGTCTTAGTTTCAGTAATTGGGAGCAGTGCCTCAAAACTAAAAACTTAAGTGGGTGTCTGCTCTGAATATATTTTAAAATAGAAAAGGGCTGACCATAAGTCCATTGGCAGCGTTTGGTTCATCACACGATACATCACCATTGTCTACATGGGCTGGGTGGGGAGGAGGAGAACTAAGTTTTGAATTTTGCTGAGTGAGGACGTTGCTTGTGGGATAGAGAGGAACAGGTGGGAAGTCATAACAAGTTTCATGACATTGAGATCATTGTTCTAGAAACATTTGGGAAGCATCTTGACTGAGAGAGATGCAAATGAGAACAGAGTAACAATGCAGCTGCTGTCCTTCACACTAGGCAAGGTCGAGACAGGTGCTTCCTTTGCAAAGCCATCTAGTGACCTGGCTGCTAGGGCAGCAGTAGTAGTGCTCTACTGCAGGTTCTAGATGAAAAGCACTTCTCTGAATCTCATTCTTTGTTCCCCCAGTATTTTGAAAAAAATGCTTTTGAACTAAAATATTTGGGCTGGTAACCTTTGTTTGGTATGCAGTAAAGCAATGTCCTTTCACTCTTTTATCCCTCCTCCATGTAGAAAATCAATACTTTAATACTTGTGATTTGTGTGGAATTTAAAAAAGAGGGTATTATGTAGCTGTGGCCAAACAATTAGGTGAATGTGACTGTGTCACAAATATTAAACAGTTTCTTAGCTGTCTAGATAATTGACTTTTTATTAAATATTTTGCTTAAATAACTCATTTTAAATCAGAAAGTGGAAGAAATTGAAATGACCATACATCCATACAATTTGATATCAAGTTTTTGTTTCAATAGGCAGATTCATAAGTAAAGATGCTTTTAAGAGTTTTCTTGTAGGGGATAATAATAGTTATAATTACCATTTATGGAGGACTACTCTGTTTCAGGTACTTTGCTAAGCACTTTCATACATAATTTTATTTAAACCTTTATCAGACAGATGTTAAATTGGCATTTTACAGATACAAGTTTGGCAAATAAGACACCTTTGGTGCGGTGACTGAAGTGTTTATGTAACAGAGTATCTACCCTGTTTAATGTCAGCTGTATACCTTTGGGTTCAGCTTCTCTGGTGAGGAAGTAACCTACAAAGGTTTGACATTTTAAGCAACAGATCTGTGAAGAGGGAAAATGTGTTTAGGGTTCAGATTGATGATTTTTCTTTAAACATAGGTGTGCCAGATGCTTGTTTCTTTGAAATGGGAGTTAATGCGATTCTGCAGACACTTATTCAGCACCCACAGTGCTGACAGGCATAGTGATGCAATAAAGTCTTAAGAAGGTGCTTTAAATGCCCTGCTCTGGTCTTCAAAGGCCTGTTTGTTCTTTTTTTTTTTAAACACCTTTATTGAGCTATAATTCACAAGCCATACAATCCATCCATATAAAGCACACAAGTGATTTTTAGTGTATTCACAGGTATGTGTAACCATCACCACAGCCAAGTTTAGAACATATTTATCACCTCAAAAAAATTCTAATACCTATTACCTAGCACCCTCCTGACAATCTATCTACCCCCAGCTGGAAGCAACCATACATCTACTTTGGGTCTTCATAGATTTGCCTGATTTGGGCACTTCATACAGATGGAATTATATAATATGTAGTCTTTTATGACTGGCTTCCTTCACTTAACATGATATCTTCAAGGTTTGATCATGCTGTAGCTTGTATCAGTATTGCATTTCTTTATATGGTCCAATAATATGAGTATGCTACATTTTGTTTATCCATATTTCTGTAATTGGATATTTGGGCTGGGTTTTGGATACAATAAATAATGCTATTATAAACATTGATGTACATGTGTTTTTGTAGAATAATGTTTTTATTTTTCTTGGCTATATAACTAACAGTGGAAATTCTGGGTCATATGGTAACTTCATCTGTAACTTTTTGAAGAACTGCCTGTTTTCCACAGTGGCTGCAACATTTTTCACACCCATCAGCAATGTATTAGTGTTCTAATTTCTCTACATCCTTGCCAACATTTATTACTTTCCACTTTTTAAATTCTAACCATCATAGTGGTATGAAAAGGTGTCTCATTGCATTTCCCTGATTGCTGATGACTTGAAACATCTTTTCACATGCTTTTTGGCCATTTGTACATCTTTTTTTGGAGAAATGTCTATTTACATCCTTTGCCAATTTTTAAATCAAGTTGTTTGCTTTTTTGTTGTTGTTGTTTAGTTATAGTTCCTTATATATTCTAGATGTTAATCTCATATCAATATATAAAAATATATGGTCAGGTATATTTTCTATCATTCTTTGGGTTTCTTTTTCACACTGTTAATGGCATTCTTTGATGCACAAAAGTTTTCAATTAATGTAACCCAGTTTATCTATTTTTTCTTTTGTTGCCTGTGCTTTTATGTCATATCCAAATCAATGTCAAATCCATATCACAAAACTCTTCCCATTACCTTCTAAGAATTATATAGTTTTAGCCCTTGTATTTAGTAACTTGATACATCTTGAGTTAATTCTTGTATATAGTATGAGATAAGTGTCCAGCTTCATTCATTTGCATCTGGTCATCCAATTGTCTCATGATCATTTGTTGACAATACAAGGACACTCTTGTCAAAAATCAATTAACTATAAATGTATGGGTTTGTTTCTGGAATCTCAATTCTATCTCATTGTTCTATAAGTCTATCTTTATGCCAGTACCACACTTTCATGGCTGAAATTGCTCTTAGTAAGTTTTGAAACATGGAAGTGTGAGTCCTCCAACTTTATTCTGTTTCAAGATTCTTTTGGCTGCTTTGAGTCCTATGCATTACATGAGTTTGATGTATTCTTATTCTTTCCCACAGTGACATTCCTCCTCGTCCAGCTTGATCAAGAGAACTGTTTGCCAGAGTTCTAATGTTACTGCTCTTTTAATTTACACATGCCACAATCATTGTACAAATATGCAATGAGTGTAGCTGATCAGGTAGGCATTCCAACTTTTGCTATTGTGCAAGGACAGAGCCAGCCTCCTCACTTAAGCCTAGGTAACCTGTCTAGATTACCCACTCTCTCAGGTTGAGTTTCCCATTAGGATCCTTACTGTTCTTTCTTCCTAACTTTAATCATTTGGAATCCTTCAATCTATCAAAGTTGTTCTAACATTGAATCTAAAAAGGGAAAGTGTCTGAGCTTTTTTTCTTAGAAGGCACCATGATTTCTATGCAAATTTACCCACCGCCTTCTTGATGAACAACTTTGGAAACAAGTTGGTTTAATGCAAAAGGCAGTGTTTGGTCAATAATAGAGCCACCACAGTGATTTTAACTATAGCAATAAAAGTTTTTTCCAGACTGACTTAAAGACTTCACCTCTGTTATGGGCTAACTCGTCCCCAAAATTCATATGTTGAATCCCCTACCCCCATTGTGACTATATTCGGAGACAGGGCCTTTACAATAGGTATTTAAGGTAAAATGAGGTCGTATGGGTGGGCCCTAATCTGATAGGACTGGTGTTCTAAGAGGCAGAGAAAGAGACAATAGAACTCTCTCTTTCTCTTATGTGTGTACAAAGAAAAGGCTGTGTGAGGATCCAGAGAGAAGGTGCCTCCTGAAAGCTGAAGAGAGAGCCTCACCAAAAACCAACACTGATAGTGTCTTCATCTTGGACTTTATACCTCCAAAACTGTGAGAAAATAAATTTCCATTAACACAATACCACAGACTCATCTTAAGCCACCAAGTCTGTGGTATTGTGTTAAGGTGGCCCAATCAGACTAATACAAACTCTAAAAATAGACAACCAGAATACTTCTTAAGATCTACTTTCTCAGGCATCCTGCTGTACAATAGTGAGTCCTCCCTTCCCAGAGCACATCATTGTCATCCAAAGTCCATAGTTTACATTAGGGTTCACTCCTGGTGTTGCACATTTTGTGGGTTTGAATAAGTGTATAATGACATGTAACCATCATTATAGTATTATACAGAGTATTTTCACAGCCCTAAACAATTCTGTGCTCCTCTTATTCCTTTTCTCCCCCACCCCAGCTGCCCCCAGCCTTCATCAAACCTGATCTCTTTACTGTCTCCACCATTTTGCCTTTTCTAGAATGCTATATAGTTGAATCATACAATGCAGAAATTAGCCTTTTCAGATTAGCTTCTTTCACTTAGTAATATGCATTTAAGATTCCTCCATGTCTCTTTGTAGCTTGATAGCTCATTTCTTTATGATGCCGAATATGTACCACAGTTTATCCATTCACTCACTGAAGGACATCTTGGTTGCTTCTAAGTTTGAACAATTGTGAATAAATCTTCTCTAAACATTTGCACACACATATGGCTTTGTATGCATGATTTTTTTGAGGCTTCTTGTCTGGTGCATATTCCACCTTCTACCTTCTAGGTCATACAACACCTTTATTGCACATCTCCAAGGATACTCTTTCCTGGCACTGTATACTTTCTTGTGTTCAGTGACAACATGCTCATCCCTTTCTCAATGGAATGGCATCTTGAGGTCACATCCAGGTACTCCATCCAGAGGCAATACCTTGGTCTTCCTTACATACTAAAATGCAATGGGTTCTAGCTAGAGAGTTGGAGTCTTGTCCCAAGCCCAGCAAGGTTGCATATCCTCTCAGTAATATAGTAAATTTAGTAATTAATCATAATATTTTCTTTTTTCTGCCTGTAGCAATTAGATGTAAATGTGTATGTCCACTTTTGAAAAATGCATTAGATGTTATCATATAAATTTTGTATCAATTATATCTTTGACTTTTTTTTTGCCTCATTGCCATTTTAGGCCCATTATTTCACATTAAAAAAAATAAACACCTGTGCACAGGTTTTTGTGCAGTCATATCTAGGGTAAATACCAAGGAGCAAAACTGCTGGATCATATGGTAGGAGTATGTTTAGTTTTGTAACAAACTGCCAAACTGTCTTCTAAAGTGGCTGTACTATTTTTCATTCCTACCAGTAACAAGTAAGAATTCCTGTTGTTCCACATCCTTGTCAGCATTTGGTATTGTCATTGTTCTGGATTTTGGGCATTCTAATAAGTGGGTCATGGTAATTCATTGCTGTTTTGATTTGTATTTCTCTGATGACATATGATGTGAAGTATTTTTTCATATACTTACTTGCCATCTATGTATCATCTTTGATGAGATGTCTGTTAAGGTCTTTGTCCCATTTTTAAATTACGTTGTTTCTTTACTTATTACTGAGTTTTAAGAGTTCTTTATATATTTTGGATAATAGCCTCTAAACAGATTGTCTTTTGCAAATATTTTTTTCTATCACTCCATGGCTTTTCTTCTCATTCTCTTGACACTGTCCAGCTTATCAATTATTTCTTTCATGGACCATGCCTTTACTGTTGTAGCTAAAAAAAGTCATCCAAGGTCATCTAAGTTTTCTCCTGTTATCTTCTAGAAGATTTATGGTTTTATATTTTACATTTAGGTCTGTGATCCATTTTGAGTTAATTTTTGAGAGGGATGTAAGGTCTGTGTCTAGCTTCATTTATTTATTTATTTATTTTTGCATGTGGATGTCTAGTTGTTCTGGCATGATTTATTGAAAAGATTGTCTTTGCTCCATTGTACTGCCTTTTCTCATTTGTCAAAGATCAGTTGACTATACTTATGTATTGCTATTACTGTTTTGAACAAACTGTCATCTTTTAGATCAAATAAGAATGAGAAAAATAAAGTTTTTATATCACCTTCACTATTCCTTCTTCAATGGTCTTCCTTTCTTTATGTAGATCTGAGTTTCTGCCCTATGTCATTTTCTTTATCTCTAAAAAATTTCTTTTAACTTTTTTTTACAAGACAGGTCCACTGGCAACAAAATACCTCAATTTTTCTGTGTTTGAGAAAGTCTTTAGTTCTTCATTTTTGAAGGAAATTTTTTGCAGAGTACAGAATTCTAGGTTACTGGTTTTTTTGTTGTTGTTTTTTTAATATCTCAACACTTTAACTTTTACTCCTGTCCCTTCTTGCTTCTGTGGCTTCCTATCTTTGTTCTTCTACAGCTTAGCTGTCTTTTCCTTTGGCTTCTTTCAGGATTTTTTTTTTCTTTATCTTCAATTTTTTTAGTTAGAAAATTATGTGACCTGACGTAGGTTTTAAATTTTTATTAGTTTTAAATTCTGCTTAGTGTTCTCTGAACTTCTGGGTCTTTGATTCGATGTCCAGTATTAATATGGAGAAACTCTTGGTCATTAGGTTATTATTATTTTAAATATTTCTTCTGTTCTGCTCACTTTTTCCTCTCTTTCTGGTATTCCCAGAATGCATATGTTATACCTTTTGTAGTTGAATATTCTGTTCTGATTTTTTAATCTTTTTTTATTGTTTTTTGATTTTTGGAGGTTCTAGTAAGATAGCCTATAGCTCAGAGATCCTTTCCTCAGCCATGTCTAGTCCACTATAAGTCCATTAAAAGCATTTTTCATTTCTGTTACTGTGATTTTAATCTCTAGCACTTATTTTTGGTTCTTTCTTAGGATTTCTATCTCCCTGCTTACATTGTCTTTTTGTTCTTGCATGCTGTCTTTTTTATCCATTACAGCTCTTAGCATATTAATCATACTTATTTTAAATTTCTGATCTAGTAATTCCAACATCCTTGTTCTGTCTGGTTTACCAAGTTTTTTGGCCTGTTAGTGTGCCTTGTCATTTTTGTTGTTGTTAACTGGACATCATGTCCTGAGTAAAGATAACTGCTATAAGAAAGCCTCTACTAATGTAGTGCTGAGGTTGGGGGGTAAAGTGTTTCATAGTCATATGATTAGGTCTCAGTTTTTTAGGGAGCCTGTGCCTTTTGACTGCTAACTTTACAAGTGTTTCTCAAGTTTTCTGCCAACATTAGGTGGGACAGGATGTCTAGAGTTGGCTGGAGTTGGGAACACCTTTGAAGGTAAGGCTTTGGTTAACTAGTTTCTCCTGAAGGTGGGCCTTGTCAAGAAGAATGATGCAGACTTCCAGCCAAGATGGAGATGTAGGTAGACACACTGTGCCTCCTTGCACAACCAAAAGAAGGACAACAACAAATTTAAAAACAAAAAACAACCAGAAAATCTAACTGTATGGAAGTCTGACAACCAAGGAGTTAAAGGGGAAACATTCATCCAGACAAGTAGGAGGGGCAGAGATGAGCAGCTAGGCGCAGAGGACTTGTGGTAGGGCAGCAGCTGGAGGATCAGGGTGGGCAAAGCTGCAGCTGGCCAGCAAGGTGGAAGCTGGCAGACTCAGGGAAGTGATGGCTGGTGGAGTGGGCAGTCCCACATTCACATGCAGATAAACCAGGAGAAACAACTGGGGAGTGAGTCAGACCTTGAAACCCAGGGCTCCAGAGCAGGAAAATAAAACTTCAAATCTCTGATTGAAAAACACCTGGTTGGGGGGTGGGTGGTTGAGGCAGCAGCAGGAGAAACCCTCAGCCTCACAGGAGAGTTCACTGGAGAGACCCATAGGGTCCTAGAACATACACAAACCCACCAACCAGGGAATCAGCACCAGAAGAACCCAATTTGATTGTGGGTAGCAGGGGAAGTGACTGAAATCTGGCAGAGAGCAGGGCAAGCGCCATTGTTCCCTCTCAGATCCCTCCCCCACATACAGCATCACAATGCAGTCGCGTGGGTTGCCCTACCCTGGTGAATACCTAAGGCTCCACCCGTTACTATGTAATGGGCATGGAGACAAAAAAAAATGACCCAAATGAAAGAACAGATCAAAGCTCCAGAAAAAATACAACTAAGGGAAGAAGAGATAGCCAACCTATCAGATGCAAAGTTCAAAACACTGGTAATCAGAATGCTCACAGAATCATTGAATATGGTAGCAAATCAGAGGAAAAAATGAAGGTTATGAAAAGTGAAATAAAGGAAAATGTATGGGAACCAAGAGTGGTGAGAAGGAAACTGGGACTCAAATCAATGGTGTGGACCAGAAGGAAGAAAGAAACCTCCAACCAGAAAAGAATGAAGAAACAAGAATCCAAAAAACTGAGGAGAGGCTTAGGAACCTCCAGGACATCTTTAAATGTTCCAACATCTGAATCATAGAGGTACCAGAAGCAGAAGGGGAAGATCAAGAAATTGAAAAGTTATTTGAACAAATAATGAAGGAGAACTTCCCCAATCTGACAAAGAAAATAGACTTCCAGGGAATCCAGGAAGCTCAGAGAATCCCAAAGAAGTTGGACCCAAGAAGGAACACACTAAGGTACATCATAATTACATTAGCCAAGATTAAAATGAAGGAGAGAATCTTAGAAGCAGCAAGAGAAAATGAGACAGTTACCTACAAAGGAGTTCCCATCAGTCTGTCAGCTGATTTCTCAAAAGAGACCTTGCAGGCAAGAAGGAGTGGGAAAGAAGTATTCCAAGTCATGAAACTCAAGGACCTATATCCAAGATTGCTCTATCCAGCAAAGCTTTCATTTAGAATGGAAGGGCAGAGAAAGTGCTTCTCAGATAAGGTCAAGTTAAAAGAGTTCATCATCAACAAGCCCTTATTTTATGAAATGTTAAAGGGACTTATCCAGGAAAAAGAAGATAAAAAAATATGAACAGTAAAATGACAGCAAACTCACAATTATTAACAACCACACCTAAAACAAAAACAGAAAAACAAATGAAGCAAAAAACTAGAACAGGAGCAGAACCACAGAAATGGAGAACACATGGAAGATTATCAACAGGGGAGTGGGAGGAGAGAGAGAGGGAAAAGGTACGGAGAATAAGTAGCATAGACGGTAGGTAGAAAATAGATGGGGAGGTTAAGAATAGAATAGGAAACGTAGAAGACAAGAACTTATATGTATGACACATGGACATGAGCCAAAGGTGGGGAATGTGGGTGGGAGGGGGTGTGCAGGGTGAAGGAGAGTCAAGGGGGGAAAGTGGGGCAACTGTAATAGCATAATCAATAAAATACATTTTAAAAAAGAAGTACAAATAGGCAGTTACAGAATAGCCACGGGGATGTAAAGTACAGTATAGGAAATGGAGTAGCCAAAGATCTTACACACATGACCCATGGATATTAACAAAGATGTGGGGATTGCTTGAGTTAGTGGCAGCGGCTGGGTAGAAGGGGACAAAGGTGGAAAAACTGAGAAAACTGTAACAGCATAATTAATAAAATATAATAAAAAAGCAGATATGTGGGAGATGTTATATCTTTCTTCTTTTAAAAGATTTATTTATTTATTTATTTATTTATTTATTTATTTATTTAGATCTTCACCTGAGGACATGCTTATTGATTTTAGAGAGAGGGGAAAGGAGGGAGAGAAAGAAGGAGAGAAACACTGATGTGAGAAATATTGATCAGTTGCCTCTTGCACATGCCCTAACTGGGGACCAAGCCCACAACCTAGACATAGGTCCTGAAGGGAATCAAATCCATGACCTTTTGGTTTACAGGACAATGTTCCAACTAACTGAGCTACATTGGCCAGGGCATAATTCTTTCTCTTCAAAATAAAATTATTTTTAAAAAAGCAGAAAAAGCCAGGTAGTTTTTATCTGTTTGTTGTTGTTGTCTTTACTTTTTCCAGTGGATTAATAGCCCTTGATTTAAGGGGGGGCGGAAACCACATTGTATTCTAAAAGACAATTAGGGCTGAGTTATTTTTTTCCTTAACTAACTTAATTGGTGATATGGGGAGAAAAAAGTACCTTTCCTATACGCATCTTAGTTTCTTAGCTGAGTACTGTTGCCATGGGGTCAGGATATAGGAAAAGAATGAATGAATGAAACTTGAAATGGTAGAAAGACAATAAGTGAGTTGTTCTTCAGAAACTTGTGATTAAAATATATCTTAGATTTGTACATTTGGTTGTTAGTTTTTAACAAAACAAACAAACAACAAAAAGCAGTAGCAACAAAAAAGAACATTACTGAATTCCTAAATCACATAACTTCAGCTCAGATGACCTTTGATATGTGTGTGGTCCTTGCTTGTGATAATTACATACATTTCTCTGTAAAGGAGTGTGCCTGGGTGACACAACACCTGATATGATTGCAAATTAACATCCCTCAACCTCCTCATCTCCTACCCCTGAAGAAAATGGGATTTACCTGATGTGTATTCAAATACAGTGAATTAACTAGAAGACAAAAAGGGAATTTTGTGTACAAAGCTGTAGCTGGCATAATAAACATGTTTATTTTATCAATTTCTCTGTCCCACAATATTTCTTCTCTGTCAGGTCATGCTGTTTGTCTTAACTGAAGTAAATGGACAGTGGAAGGTCACTGAGCTGGTAAATTGGGTACTTTGGGGTTATAATTAAGACTTTATCACCACCACTGGGCAACTTATTTGAATATGACAGAGAAAAAATAATGACTTATAAATATTTACAATTTTCAGCTCCTATCTTCCAAGGAGGGGGGTTCCTTTATTCATCACAACTGGTGGAGTTTGTGTTTTGAAGATCAGCAAAAGGGTGGAGCTGTGAGAATTGGATGTTGCTGAGGGCTGTCAAAATTAATTTATATTTGAAAGGAATGAATGTAATAGTCCTCAAAAAGTAATAGGGTATCAGGGAGAGAGGGGTAAGGTAGAAAGCTAAAGTAAGCTGATTTGGGGAGAACAGAAATATAGAGGAGAGAATTTCTTCAAACCAACTTTACTGAAGTATCCTTCACTTACACTAAACACAGCCGTTATAAGTGTACTGTTTGATGAGTCCTGGCAATTGTACACAGCCATGTAACCATCGCTGTGATCAGGACACAGAACATTCCCAATATTCCAACAGTCCTGTTCTGCCTCATCTGTTTTCTGTCACTGAAGATTAGGTTTGTCTTTTCTAGAGTTTCATATTAATAGAACCATATAGTATGTACTCTTTTGCAGCTTTCTTGGTTCAGCATAATATTGTAGAATGTCACTGAAAATTCACCTTTGTCTTTATACTTTTGAGATTAATGTTTTGTCTCCTAGTTTCTTCATTTTTTTCTGTTTTATAATTACATAAATATTCCTAATGCCTATCTATTGGGAATATTTTTTATGAAGGCTAGCTCCCTCAGAGTTCATGATATCACTACAGAGATGAGTCAAAGTATTCATGTTTGTGTCAGGTTGTCAGGTCTCCAATTTCACTATTGAAACTCTCAGGTGCAAACAAAGTGGTCTGCAATTAAGTCAAAATTGCCTACTACTGTAACACCTTGGACTCCCTACTGGCTAATCCAATCTCTGTCCAGATACTTGTGGTAGTGGGCTGTCATGGGGAGTACAGCATGACAGTTCCATCAACTTCTATTTCCATCCACTTCTCAGGTCCAGCCTCTGCCTGAACTTTAGAATTAATTTCCAAGGTGGTAAGTGGTCACTGCCTGTGCCTACTCCTGGCTTCACTTGTGTCTTTCAGTTCTAATTTTCTATGATTCCTTGTGAAGACCAATGGGTAAGTTTTCATTTCTTTCTTTCAGCAGAAAGAAAGAAGCTCCTACCCTTTGTGACAACATTGATGGATCTGGAGAGCACTGTGTTAGTGAAATAAACCAGATGGTGAAAGCCATATACCATATGATGTCACCTATAAGTGGAACCTAATCAATAAAACAAACAGGCAAGCAAAATATAACCAGAGACATGGAAATAAAGAACAAACTGACAGTAACCAGAGGGGTGTGGGGGGGAGGAAATAATGGGGGGAAATAGGGGAAGGGCCATCAAGGAATGTGTATATAGGACACATAGACAAAGCCAAAGTGGGGTAGGATTGAGGGTGGGAGGTGGGGGTGGGTGGGGCAGGAGGAGTGGTGGGGGGGAAATGGAAACAACTGTACTTGAACAACAATAAAAAAAGAAAGAAAGGAAGGAAGGAAGGAAGGAAGAGAGGGAGGGAGGGAGGAAGGGAGGGAGGAAAAAAGAAAAGGAGAGAAAAGAAAAGAATCCCTTGCCCTGGCTGGTGTGGCTCAGTCGCTTGGGTGTCGTTCTGCAAAGAGAAAGATCACTGATTCAATTCCCAGTCAGGCCACATGTCTGGGTTGCACATTTGGTCCCCAGTAGGGCACATATGAGAGGCAGTTGATTAATGTTTCTCTCACACATAGATGTTTCTCCCCCTCTTTTTCTGTCTCCCTTCCCCTCTCTCTACAAATTAAGAAAATCTTAAAAAAGAAAACAATCCCATTTGCAATTGCATAAAAAAGAATAAAATACCCAGGAATAAATTCTACTAAGGTGAACAATCTGTATATGGTATGATATTGATGAAAAAATTAAAGAACACAAATAAATTGAAAGATATTCTATGCTCATAGATTGAAAAAATTAAGTATTAAAATGTCCATACTACCCAAAACAATTTGCAAATTCCTATTGAAATTCCAATGGTATTTTTCACAGAAATAGAAAAAAAATCTAAAACTTGTATGGAATACCAAAAGACCCCAATAGCCAAACAATCTTCAGAAAGAAAAGCAAAGCTAGAGGTGTTGCACTCCCTGATTTCAAGTCATATTACAGACCTATTGTAATAAAAACAGTATAGTAGTACTAGTATACAAACAGACACATAGATCAATGGAACAAATACAGAGCCAACAATAAACCCATGCATATATGGTCAATTCAACTGGGTGAAGAATACGCAACTGGAGAAAGGACAGTTGCTTTAATAAATGGTGTTGGGAAAAGTGGACAGCCACATGCAAAAGAATAAAGTACACCATTACAAGTCAATATACCTTCCCCATGAAGGATACCTTTAAAATGTGGATAATGAAATGTTCAGGAAACTGTTTGTTAGATAACAGAAGATGTCTCTATGTGTTCCAGAGTGACTTGCCATTCAGTTCTGCCATGAAACTACTCTCCTACACACTTTCTACAATGGAAGCTACTCAACAATGAATTGGGGTGCCTCATTCTCATTGGAAATATTCAGACACCCAATGAACAACCCACCGATTTTGGATGTTGAAGTGAAGATGCCTATGAGCAGAAGAGGTTTAGAAGCCATAACCATCAAGGGCTTTTAAAATTTAAACACTATGACTAAAAGAAGCTCTAGTTTTTCTGGATTGAAGCATAAAGCCCATGTCATAATCTCTCATCACAATGTATGCTAATGCTTTTGTTAACAGGTCATGGAACATGATGATCAAATGCTTGTACATGAATTTACTGGCTAATCTAGCATATGAAATCTAATTACTGTGAGCCATCAGGTGGAGAAAAATGATTATAATGAAGAGAAGACCTTAGGGAAAGGATTTTTCTGCTTGAATAAGTGAATGGCAAAATTAAATTACTTTTACTAAGGAAAGTGTATCAAATTCAAAAAAGAAGGAACCACAACAATGAGAAATGGACACTGGTTCCTAGTAGATGTTGTTTTTTTTTTCAATTTTTTAAAACCACAATCAGAAATACATTTTTCATTATGATTCAATACACATACATACACACATACTTAACTGTAACTAAAGTTTCACAAAACAACATTTACCCTTACTATAGGTAATGTACTCTAACATTTTCTATTCTATTCTAGTTTTTAATAATTAATTCTTTTATTGAAGTATAGCAAATACACTTACACATGATTATAAGTGTAGAGCCTGATATACTTTTGTGTAGTGAACACATTTGTTCTATTTTATTGTAATTATGTTTTTTGTGGTAAAATAGACATAATATGAAATTTACAAGTTTAACCATACAACTTTTTAAGCATACAATTCTGTGGCATTAAATACATTCACATTGTTACCATCACCACTAACCATCTCTAGAACATTTTTCAGCATCCCCAACTGAAATTCTGTACACCTTGAACAATAACCTCCCATTCCCCTCATCCTCCAGCTTTTGTAATTACCATTCTACTTTCTTTTGCTATGAATTTGACTACTCTAGGTACCTCATATAAGTGGATTCATACAGTGTTTGTCCTTTGTGTCCAGTTTATTTCATTTGACATAATGTCTTCTTGGTTTATCTGGGTCACAGCATGTGTCAGAATTTCCTTCATTTTTTTAAGGCTGAATAATATTCCACTGTGGGTGTTTACCACATTTTGTTTATCCACTTGGACACTTGGTTGCTTCCACCTTTTCAATATTGTGGATAATACTGCTATGAACCAGGTGTATAAATATCATTTAAAAAATGCTGTTTCCAAAACATTAAACTGATTTTCTTGACCTTGGAAAACACTGATGTGCTAGTTCACAAATTGAAATCAAATGTACTCTTTCCTTGAGGCAGATTAAGCTAACAGGGCACTCTCAGACTACTCATTTTCCTTTTATAAACTGAGGAGAGCCTTTAGTATGTGTCAGAGGGATGACATAGCAGAGTTTTCCCTTTAACAGTGGAAGTTGCCCAACAGTGAAATCTAATGCCTCCTGGAGAAAATTCCACTAATCTAGCCACTGCTCTGATGCATGCTAAACCTTTTATTGTCTCTTTCTGAACATGAGCTAGCTTGGTGGTCCAGCCAAATTTTTGGCACACTCAGGGTTGAGGTGTATCTGAATAGTTACAATACCTACCACTAGCCAGAAGACTAGCCAAATTGGACTTGCTTCAGAAACTTTGGAGAGGCCACAGACTGCTGTAAAATTGGTTTTTGCCTTGCTGTGGCTAACATATTGTATATCCTTTCAAAATGTCTTGTTAAGAGACACTGCTCCCCTTAGGCATCAGTCATCATTTTTACATAACAAATCACCTAAAAAATGAGTAGCTTTATACTCATTTTACACTTCACAACAGGTCTTTGAGTTGGCAATTGGGCTGTGTTAGCTTGACATTGTTGCTGTCTCTTCTGGGGTCACTCACAGGGCTGCAGTCATCTCTTAGCTCTAGTATGGCCTTCCTCACATTAGCTGGCTGTTGACTGTACCTCTCTCCACTGGCTATTGGTCTAGCTGCTTGCTGAAAAATAGCCTAGGCTTCTCCACATGGAAGATTCAAAGGAGAGAGAGAGGGAGAAGGAACTTCAGGGGCTTTGGAGGCTTAGGCTCAGAAGTCCTACAATATCATTTTCTCCACGTTTATTGGCCAAAGCCAGCCCAATTTCCAGAAGGGGAAAAAGAACTCCACCTCTTGACCAAAAGGGTCACAAAGTCACATTGTAAAGGAATGTACACACAGAGGTGGGAGGAATTCCCTTGATTACCTTTGCCAGCAATCTCCACAACCTACTATTGTTGCCAAAATGTAGGGTTTGACCCTACATCTCCACTTCTGATAATGTGCCCTGCAGATCCAACTGCTCAAATACAAAATGATGTATGTACAAGGTTATTCACTGCAGCACTCTTTATGATTAGAAACAACCCATATATCCATTAGTTGGAGACTGTACACCAACATGACAATAGGACAGTGTGCGGCTGTAAGAGGAATTAGGAAGCTCTTATGTTTTGACACAGAAATATCTCCAGAATATATTGTTGATAGACAAAAATAAAAGTACTGAAGAATGTGCACCATGTGTAAAATGTCTTAGTGCTGTTTTAAACTGCAATAATGTCAGAAGTAGAAATACTATAAACCTAAAAAAATGATTTGAAAACTTAATTGTGTCCATTTCTTTTTTAATCTATTTTATTGATTATGCTATTACAGTTGTCCCATTTTTTTCTCCCCTTTACTCCCCTCTGCCCTGCACCCACCCTCCCACAGCATTACCCCACTTTAGTTCATGTCCATGGGTCATACATATAAGCTCTTTGGCTTCTCCATTTCCCATACTATTCTAAGCTCCCCCTGTCTATTTCATGTTTACTATTTATGCTTCTTATTCCCTGTACCATTCCCCCCATTCTCCCGCTTCCCACTGATAACTCTCCGTGTGATCTCCATTTCTGTGATTCTGTTCCCGTTCTAGTTGTTTGCTAAGTTTGTTTTTTCAGGTTCAGTTGTTTGTCATTGTGAGTTTGTTGTCATTTTACTGTTCATAGTTTTGACCTTCTTTTTCTTAGATATGTGCCTTTAACATTTCATATAATAAGGGCTGGGTGATGATGAACTCCTTTAACTTGACCTTATCTGAGAAGCACTTTCTCTGACCATCCATTCTAACTGGATGAGTAATCTTGGCTAGAGTAATCTTGGATGTAGGTCCTTTCCTTTTATGCCTTCAAATACTTCTTTCCAGCCCCTTCTTCCCTGTAAGATTTCTTTTGAGAAATCAGCTGATAGTCTTATGGGAACTCCTTTCTAGGTAACTGTCTCCTTTTCTCCTGCTGCTTTTAAGGTTCTCTCCTTATCTTTCATCTTTGCTAATGTAATTATGATGTGCCTTGGTGTGTGCTTCCTTGGGTCCAACTTCTTTGGGATTCTCTGAGCTTCTTAGACTTCCTGGAAGTCTATTTCCTTTGCTGGATTGGGGAAGTTCTCCTTCATTATTTGTTCAAATAAGTTTTCAATTTCCTAGTCTTTCTCTTCTCCTTCTGGCCCCCCTAGGTTTTGGATGTTGGAACATTTGAAGTTGTCTCGGAGGTTCCTAAGCCTCTGCTCAATTTTTTTGAATTGTTATTTTTTCATTCTGTTCTGGCTGAATGTTTATTTCTTCCTTTTGTTCCAAACCATTGATTTGAGTCCTGGTTTCCTTCCTGTCACTGCTGGTTCCCTGCGTATTTTCCTTTTTCTTTTGTTCCATATTGTATTTTTTAACTGTTGTTCAAGTACAGTTGTCTGCCTTCTCCCCCCACCACTCCACCCAACTCCAGCCATCCCCATCTCCTTTCCCTGATCCCACCCTGCTTGGTTTTGTCCATGTGTCCTTTATAATTCCTGAAAACTCTTACTCCTTTACCCTTCTTCAACACAACCTGTCTGCACCTGCATAGCAGCATACAAGACATGGTGGGAAAAATGATCCTCAGGCAACTAGCTCAGGGAAGGACCCACCAAAGAAAGACCCAACAACAATCAAAACCCAAACACACCCAGAGAACGAACATAAATGACAGCCCAAGAACAGCAAGTTCAGGAGATCAAGGAGACCGCATCACTGAATCTCACAGGTCTCCTGCAATAGAAGTTCAAAACCTAGGGAGGGAGTCAAAACAGATCAATTTAAGAAGCAGAGGCTAACAAGAAGAGTCTCACAAACAATGGGTAGACAAAGAAACAAACCCCAAATGAAAGGAAAGGAGGAAGCCTCAGAAAGAATGCTAAGTGAAATAGGAGCAAATCAACTATTAGATATTGAGTTCAAAGCAATGGTTATAAGGAAGCTCAATGAGCTCACAGAGAATTACCAAAAACTACAGGGAAACTATGATGAAGTCATGGCAAACTATATCAGCATGAAAAAAGAAACAGAAACTATCAACAAGAACCAAGAGGAAATGAAGAATACAATTTCTGAATTGAAGAACACAGTAGAAGGAATCAAATCAGGCTGGATGAAGCAGAGGATCAAATCAGCAAGCTGGAGGACAGGGTAGAAAAAAACTCCCAGAAAGAGCAAGAAAAGGAAGAAAGACTCTGAAAGGACAAACTGGTGTTAAAGGAACTGAAGGACAACATGAAACGTAATAATATCCATACAATAGGGATACCAGAAGGAGAAGAAGAAGAGCAAGGGGTAGGAAACATATTTTTCTTTATTTCACTTTGCATAGCCTTTATTTTTTTCTCCATTTTGCAACCATACTCGACCATTTCTGTGAGCATCCTGATTACCAGTGTTTTGAACTTTGCATCTGATAGGTTGGCCATCTCTTCATTGCTTAGTTGTATTTTTTCTGGAGGTTTGATCTGTTTTTTCATTTGGGCCATATGTTTTTTTCTCAGCACACCCATAACATATAAGAGGTGGAGCCTTAGGTATTCACCAGGGTGGGGCAACCTGTGTTGCTGCATTGTGGTGCTGTATGTGGAGGAGGGATCTGAGAGGGAACAATGCTGCTTCCTGGGCTCTCAGCTGACCTTCAGTCACTTCCCCTGCTACCCACAAGCAAATTGGGCCCTTCTGATGCTGATTCCCAAGTAGGTTGGTTTGTGTACATTCTAGTACCCTGTGGGTCTCTCCAATGAATCTCCTGTCAGGCTTGGAGTTTCTCCTGCTACTGCAAGCCCCATAAGTTTTTTCAGTCAGAGGTTTTGAGGATTTATGTCCCCAAACTGGAAATCTGGGTTGCTCAGTCTATCTCCTTCCCCAGTTGTTCCTCCCAGTTTATCTGCACGCAAATGTGGGACCCTCCAGTCTGCCAGCTGCTGCCTTGGCCACCTGGTCCTCCAGCTGCCATCTTGCCTTGCATCCTCTCCGCCCCAGCTGACCGTCTCCACCCCTCCTATCAGTCTGGATGAATGTTTCTTTTTTAACTCCTTGGTTGTCAGACTTTCATACAGTTCAATTTTCTGGCAGTTCGCATTACTTTTTGTTTTTAAATTTCTTGTTGTCCTTCTTTTGCTGGTGTGAGGAGCCAAAGTGTATCTACCTATGCCTCCATCTTGGCCAGAAGTCCCCTAATTGTATCCATTTCTTAGTCACTTATTATAAATTTTGAAAAATAAATTTTCACTTTAGTGCTTTTGATTCAGTTAGCATTTATCTTCAACCAGAAATACTGAAACAAAATTAAAAGAAAATGTATTACTTAAAATTCACATAACTATAGAAGAGATTCAAATGATAAAACCTCCAAATGATGTTGTTTGTAAGTTTCTAGTATTTAGACTTCTGATATTATTAAAGCCTAAAAGTGTACCAAGACTTCTGGGACACCCTACGCAGAGTATGCTAACTTTTGTTTAAGAAAAGGGTAAGAATAAATTATATTAGTTTCCAGTTTTTTTCTCTAATGTATTACCACAAACTTAGTGGTGTAAAACAATACAATTTTTTTTTCTGCTAATTCTGGAGGTCAGTAGTCTAAAATGGATCAGCATGCTGTGTTCCTTCTGGAGGTTCTGGTAAAGAATCCATTTCTTTGCCTTTTCCAGATTCTGGATGCTGTCTGCACTCCCTGGCATTTAGGTCTATCCTCCATCTTCAAAACCAGTGATGTAGTATCCTTCAATCTCTGTCTTTTTTCTCTGTCTTTGACCCTTGCCCCTCCCTCCAGTAAGGACCCTTGTGATTAGATTGAGCTCACCTGGATAATCCAGTGTAATCTACCCATCTCAAGATCCTACCCATCTCAAGATCCTCCACTTACACAACCTGTAAAGCTCCTTTTGCCCTGTGAGGTAGTCTAGTGACAGGTCCTGAGGATTAATACATGAACATCTTTGGGGGGACCTAATTCAGACTACCATGTAAATATATTAATTTTTGTTTGCATTTGCATAAAGACACACTGGAAGAGTGTATAAGAAAGTAATAAAAATGGTTACCTCTGGGGTTGGTGGGGAATACGAACAGGGTAGAGGCTAGAAATCTTAGTGTAGATAATTTATATGGAATTGGTATCTGAATGTATGAATGTATTATCTATTCAAAATAAAATTAATACTAACTATTTAAAAGGTAGACCCTGTTAAGTTTTGGGTATTCCTAGCTAGAGATACCTAGATTATTGTAAACTCTAAACTTTCTGGAAATAAAAGCATACTTTTTCTAAAATGACTGAGTCAATTCTATAGGATCAGAATTGTATGAGTAGTTTACTTACATGCAATGCACTATACATTCTACAAACAACAAACTCCTAAATCTGTCTTCAATTCATTCTTGCTAAAGAATGGTTAGAAGCAATGTGACTAGAGGGATAGTTCTGGTCCAGCCTGGGTCTTTGGTGTGAGCCAGCCACACTGTCTCTTTCTGTGTGGGGATGGTTATTTTTTGTCTCATGGATTTTATGACAAGATGCAGTCAGTTCTTGGTCTTTGCTTGTGCACTCACCTCTTCTAGACAATTTGTATTTAAAGCTTTCTCACTGAAATGAACTGCACTAGCTCAGGTTTCAGGAATTGCAGGCCCCACTGAGATGGGAGGAGAGGGGATGGTTCCTCATGTCCCTTCAAGCACTTTAGTCCCTGGGGCTGCTGCTGGTGTTTGAGCATGGGTCAGCCCTGACTCATCAAGCACAGAAGAAAAAACTTCCACTGTTGGGAACTGCCCTGCCTGGTATCAGAAGCTGTAACCCCCACCAAGGCTAAGGCTGAGGGAGTAGCCTTGGACCGTAAGCCAACACGGAGACAAAAGCTTATCTCCCTGGCAGGAGTGCTGCTTCTGCTGCTTCATTCATAACTGAACCCCAAAGCTTGGCCGGTTAGCCAATGACGGGTAAGATTCCCCAAGGGAGGAATGATCTAAGACAGGCACGATCACGGGTGAGGGCCCTAAGAAAGGATTTTGGGGGCTACAGCAAAAGGGGGTGGTGGACCCTCACTCCTCGGCTGTGATATAGCCTAAGTCCACATCGTCTGGGAGAAAATCTCCTTATCCCTTGGCTGCCTTACTTCCCTTGCTCCACCTAAGCCTGAAACAATGACAGGGTGGTGCAGCTCTGTGCTGAAAAGGGCGGGTTCCCCAGGTGATCAGGCCTAAGAAAGAATATGTAAGATCCTGTGAAACCTGCTTTGTTTAGAATGCTCTCAGTTGAATGATAAGGGTCCAAGGAAGAAGTAAGTTTGTTCTTTGAAGTTTTACAGCTTTTTGACCCTGACTCAAAATAGGCTCTCAGACTTCCTTGTTATCTATTGTTTGATCCTTACTTCCTAGCAACGAGTAATGAGCTTTTACCTGAACTCTTATTCAAACGAAACCTATAAAAAGCCTCTTCAGAGGGGGAATGAGGCACTTTCCCCACCAGAGAGAGTGGCCATTCTGTTCCTACTTCCCCACAGGACCTGGTGGTCTCTGTGTATGTTTTTCTTGAGTGTCGATGAGCCATCCACAGCGTTCTGTGGTCACTGCCAGCAGTGATTGCTTCATTCCACTGAAGAGCATCTGCCAAGGCCACATGTTCAGGACTGCACTGTAATGCATCCAGCTCAGAGGCTCCCAGCTCATTTCTGAGGGAACCTAAGAGAGAGAAGGCAATTGGGGGAAAACTCAGAGTGCCAACTTAATTGAGCAGTGCCGCTGTTCTGGTCACATGTGATTTGGAAGGTTTCTCTCACTTTATGGCTGTTCCTTTCATGGAGACATGCCTGGAACCCCAGAGGCAGCTCTCACCTCCTTCTCTGAGCAGGAGCATGTTATATTTTTATCTTTCATTGCATCAGAGGGAACTGGGACTTTGAGGAGGAAAAAGATTGCTTATTGTTTAAGAGTAGCAGTCTATGAGGAGACTGCCTGTTTTCAGGAGATAACAAGTGAGGCACATCCTATGCTGAATAACAAGTCAATTCAGGGTCAGCCTTAAAGTGCTTCACAAGGGGGCCTGCTGGCCTGGCTGAGTTATAGCCAGGTCAGAGTGACTGGGGCTTCTAGCCGTACCTGTCATCTGAGTGGGAAGACTGCCTTATGTCCATCCTACCGGATGCTCCAGTTACTTCCTACCTCTCTGAGGCATAGGTGACCCTGTGAGATGGGAGTGGAGGAAAACAGACATCGCTTTATATAGGTGATGAGATATGGGCCGAGAGGGACAGTACCTGGGAAAGAGCCACCACTGAACAGGGCCCCTTGGGCTCTGAGGGCTGGCTGCCTGGAGCACTGGGCCTGCCACTGATAGTGTGTTAGCTGGGTATGCACTGTTTCATGGCTACAGAATGTCCCACTGGACCTTGCCAGTCCTCTTTCGAATACAAGTCATTAGTCTCGAGGTAAAAATGGGGTAAGGAGGTACAGATGGATAACTAAAGAACAGTGTTAAATGATTTATACCCCAACTGTGATTCTTTTTTTTTAAATTTTATTTATTTATTTTTAGAGAGGGAAGGGAAAGAGAGAGAGAGAGAGAGAGAGAGAGAGAGAGAGAGAGGGAGAGAAACATCAATGTGCGGTCTCTGGGGGTCATGGCCTGCAACCCAGGCATGTACCCTGGCTGGGAATCGAACCTTGGGACACTTTGGTTCCCAGCCCGTGCTCAATCCACTGAGCTACGCCAGCCAGGGCTGAATTGTGATTCTTATCAACAGTCCTCCATCTCATTGCTTAAGAAGTGATCTTTGGTTTGGATACAGCAGGCCTTTCTTGGAGGTGGATATGGAAGGGGTAGTTCAATGAGAAATTTGTATAATAAAAGGATAGCAAGAGAGGGGAGAGGAAAATTAGAGAAATTTCTAGTTCAGTGGGAGGAAGTCTGAGTGGGGAATGGTTTTGAAAGACTGGAGGTATTGGAGGTAAATTTGAATACCTGAAGAGGGGAGTGGGACTTTGGGGGCGAAAATGATATTAAAATGGGAGTTTTAGGGAAGTTTTCCATGTGTTATGAGGTGCAACTTCTCTTTATGTATCCATAAAAGCTCTTCCTTAAAGATCTACATTGCTTTGTAATGTGTTGGGATGTCATATGTGTTTCTATGTATATTTTAATACACAGAGTGATCCAGGGAGGCTTATTAGCCCAGTTGTGGAAGCCTTGGCCCAGGTTCCCCAGACAACAGTGCCACCTTACTGTATGGATGGGAGGCAGGCAGTCCTGGGCATGGAGAGAGAGCAAAGGACTGGGAGGCAGGGAAGGAGGGAAGCAAATACGAGGTGGTATGATTAAAGTCAGCCCTAGTCTCCACCCTAGTCTTGCCCCAGCTTTATGAGGAAGAAAGCAGTTGTGCATAAGATGTTCTGGGGAGGCTGGATGAAACCATGGCTCTTAGAATAGCCACATGGGGGGTAGGAAAATGAGAGAGCAATTTATCTGTCACTTCCATCCACCGCCTGACTCTCATGCTGAATGTGTACTCCATGAAGCATTAACCCTTCCATGTTTATGCATGTGTCACTAAGCTCCTGTGGCAGCCATGGGGCTGTTGGAGCCTCTAGGGGTCTCTTTGGCTCACCCCTGCATGTTGAGGCTGGGGCCCCTCCCAGAGTGGATGTTATGATGGCCATGCTGAAGCCAGGGAGGCTAGGCAGGAGGCAGTGTTGGATGGTGGAAACTGTGGCTGTTCCTGGAGCAAGAAGCTGGGGCTCAGGGATCAGGACAAATAAATCTGGGGAGGAACAACAACTGGGTGTGGTTCAGTGCCTTTATGCTAGTGGAAAAGTACATCTTCCCCAATGAATTGTATTTCTATTTGTTGATGAATGATCATAATTTACTGAATTTTGTTAGCACTAGATCTTTATTTTTATCTCCTAGAACCTTGTGCAGTATGCAACATGTGTAACTGTCCATGGCCTTGAACTGGCCTCATAGACCCAGGTCAAGAACAGGCTGGCACAGGAAGACCTTCATAAATTCCTTTCACATATATGGGAGCATTGACTGGTTGACACTGAACACAGATTTGGTGAAGGATTCTGGAAAGAGAATATCCAAGTGTGAGTAAATGCTTAATGAATGAGAGAGTGAGTGAATGAATGGATGGATGAATGGAATAGTCTAACAGAGACACTTTCTCTTTCCTGCTATGCACCCCCATCTCCCTCACTTCATTCCCGTTAGCTTCATTTTATATATTGAAGTTCAGTGTAATGTTTCATTTTTATAACAGATTCTCTTGCTTAGAAATATAAATTTGAACATTATTTCTCTAGCACACAGCAGAAATACAGTTAACATCAATGACTAGATTGGCTCAGACCTGCATGAGCAAAGCAGCAATATAGTGGGGCAGTTTGTGTGGAAGACACATTTGTAGGAGGTTGGACAGGCTGTCCACTTTTCCCCACTCAAGAGCATGGGTCTACAGTTAGTATATGCTGAGAACTTACTCCTATTGTAGATTCCTTCTTCCTTATAAACATCCTCTGGCTCAAAGCTGAGGACAAATGTACTATCATGAAATTACCTCATTGGTGTAGTTTTGAAGGTACATTTCTTTTAAAAAAAGAAAAAAAACCCCTAAGAATGAGGGTTTGTTTTGGAATCAATCAGATGACTGGAAGTGTCTATTCAATTCTTGTATGTAAGTAATTGTTTCTGGGCCCAGAGAAAAAAGATGCAAAGTTGTCAAAATAGAGCAGGCTCTTAATAGATCCACAACTGTGACTCAGTAATTTTCCATGCTGGGAGATGTGTTCCACCAAGCCTGTATTAACACAGGAAGAAAGGCAGTATTGATTTAGAAAACCTCGGACCTGAAACTACCTATGTTCATAAGCTTAAAAGATATTTATTTCTGTCTCAATTTGTTCCAAAGGTGATTTATGGAGTTACAAAGACTATAGCAAGAAGATCTAATGTTGAAGTAGAAGAGAAAAAATAAAAACAGGGATAAGGATATGAAATAGAGCCTGATGTTAACACAAAAATGTATAGTGATGGGAGTAAAAGATAGAAAATTGTACTGCAACAATTAAAATAAAATTTTTAAAAAATATGTAGTGGTAGGCCATACATTTGACTCTTAGCTTTTCTTTTTCTGGTAGATGAGAGAAACCTGATAAATTGATAAGACCATGCTAAAGAAGTGGGACAGGTGCTCAGGGGAAAAGGAAGGAGTTCTGATCTGTGCTTGTGTGGGCAGTAAATGGGGCAGTAGTGGAAGGTCAGTGCAGGGAATAGCAGCAAGACAGGAAGAAGCAGGAGGTGACAGAACACAGGCTCTTGTGCCCATGGAAATTTCCAGAAAGAGGCCACCAGGGTAAGGTACAATTAGGCCAATTCTAATTGGTCTGTTGTGGTAATGGGATGACTTAGGTCTGAGAGATCTGAGGGAAAGACACCAAAACAGTTTTGTCTAATGTTAATACCACCTATGTTATTATTTTGATATCTATATGGCTTATCCAATATTTCACATATCTTCTTATGACTTTTTACATGGATTAGCTAACATTACAAAATATTCTCAAAACTCCTCTTTTTTTTTGATGGGTAGCCTTATTGTAGGCACTTATATTATTTTCAACGAGCTTTGTGAATTTTTTAGGGGTGAGGTATGCAGTATTACTACACTGGAAAAAGCATTTTTTTAGAGCCAGAAAAATTTGGGTTTAAAATCCAGTTTCTCAACTAAATAGATATGTATAAGTGACTTTAACCAGAAAATGGAGATTATGTTCTCCACATTCCTCTTGTCCAGGGTATGCTTTGTAAGTGGTGGTTATTATTACTGAAAATTGTAATGTCCCTGTTACCTATTTTAAGGATCCAAGGTTGAAAATCATTAACCTATTTATGTTCTCCTATAGAATTAGGAGAGGGAATGCCACTAACTGGTGGAGGAGAAATTATCCACTTACAGCATTGTGGTTTAATTCAGTGCTTCCCAAACTTTTTGACCCAGAATATGAAATACATTCCACTGCCACCCTGTACACACATGCTGATCTGTAACTTAAGAAAAAAATCCTGAAACAGTGCTTGGATATTTTCTTTTCTTTTCCATTGCACTTAATTAAAAATGGCTGACCAAGACTCAGTAAATTGATTTTATGAGTGGGCCTCAACTCACAGCATGAAAAATACTGGTCTAAATAATAGCTTTGTTCTGAGTGCCAGCCAAGGTGAAGGTGTAGTTAGAAACACTTTGCTTCCTCGCACAACCAAAAGAAGGATAACAACCAATTTAAAATTAAAAACCCACCAGAACTGCCAAAATATCAAACTGCATGGAAGTCTGATAACAAAGGAGTTAAAGAAACATTCATTCAGACTTGTGGGGGTGCAGTGACAGGCAGCAGGTGGTGTGGGCGAGATCAGGGCTGGCTGAACTTGGACCTATTAGTTCCACATTTGTGCACTAATAAGTTGGGAGGAACAACTGGGGAATGAGACAGACTGAGAAACCCAGATTTTCAGCTTGAGAAACTAAGGACCCAGAACCTCTGGATATAAAATCCTATGGGGGTTGCGGCGGCAACAGAAACTCCCAGTCTCACAAGAGAGTTTGTTGGAGAGGCCCACAGGGTTCTAGCAAGTACACAAACCTGCCCACTCAGGAATCAGCACCTGAAACGGCACAATCTGCTTGTGGGAAGCTACAGAAAGTGGGGCAAGAGCCAAGCAAGCATCATTGTTCCATCTCTGACTCCACCGACCCCCCAACCACTGCCACTGACAATGCCACAATGCAGCCAAGAGGGTTGCCTCACCCTGGCAAATACCTAAGGCTCTGCCCCTTACAACATAACAGATGCACCCATACAAAGAAATATGGGCTAAATGAAAGATCAAAACTCCAGAAAAAGAACTAAGCAACAAGGAAATAGACAACCTATCAGATGCAGAGTTCCAAATACTGGTAATCAGGATCTTCACAGAAATTATTGAATTTGGTCACAAAATGAAAAAAATGAAGGTTACACAATGTGAAATAAAGGAAAATATACAGGGGACCAACAGTGAAGGGAAGGAAACTGGGACTCAAGTCAATGGTTTGGAACAAAAGGAAAAAATAAACATTCAACCAGAACAGAATAAAGAAAAAAGAATTCAAAAAAATGAGGAGACGCTGAGGAACCTCCTGGACAACTTTAAACATTCCAACATCTGAATCATAGGGCAACCAGAAGGAGAAGGGAAAGACTAAGAAATTGAAAACTTACTTGAGCAATTAATGAAGGAGAACTTCCCCAATCCAGCAAAGGAAATAGACTTCCAGGAAGTCCAGGAAGCTCAGAGAGTCCCAAAGAAGTTGGACCCAAGGAGGAACACACCAAGGCACATCATGATTACATTATCCAAGATGAAAGATAAGGGTGAGAATCTTAAAAGCAGAAGGAGAAAAGGAAACAGTTACCTAGAAAGGAGTTCCCATAAGACTATTGGCTGATTTCTCAAAAGAAACCTTAAAGACAAGAAGGGGCTGGAAAGAAGTATCCAAGTCATGAAAGGCAATAACCTACACACAAGATTCTCTATCCAGCTATCATTTAGAATGGATGGTCAGATAAAGGGCTTCTCAGATAAGGTCAAGTTAAAGGAGTTCATCATCACCCACCCCTTATTATATGAAATGTTAAAGGGACTTATTTAAGAAAAAGAAGAAGATAAAAACTATGAGCAGTAAAATGACAAAAAACAACTATAAACAACTGAACCTAAAAAACAAAAACAAAAAAATTAGAAGAGGAAGAGAATCACAGAAATGAAGATCACATGGAGGGTTATCAGCAGGGAAGAGGGGGAGAATGAGGGAAAAGGCACAGGGAATAAGAATCATAACAGGTAGGCATAAAATAGACAGGGGGAAGTTATGAATAGTATAGGAAATGGAGAAGCCAAAGAACCTATATGTACGATCCTTGGACATCAACTAAGTCGGGGGAATGCTGGAGGGTGGGAGGTTCAGGGTGAAGGAGGATAAAAGGGAGAAAAAAATTGGAACACTATAATAGCATAATCAATAAAATATACTTAAAAAATAAATAATAGCCTTCTTCTAAAATATGTGTAGTGCATATGGATTTAGTTCTACCACAACCTTCAGACCAAGATACAGTGATTACTTTTTTTCTAAAAATCAGAATAAATGAACTTCCAAGCTCTTGCTCTTTAGATATTGTTAAAAATTTAATTTTGGTCATCATGGTGGTTTTTTCCCCTGACCTTCTCAGAATCTGCAAAGGTCATGGAGTCTCATGCAGTCTAGTTTTTGAAAAGGCCCTTCTGTTCTTGTATCTGAGACCTTATAGTTCTTAAAGGATGGGGAGAACATGACTTTCATGACAAGCCAGCCCAGAACAGGCTTGCTGAGGCTGGTACCCTGGAACTTAGGGCACAACCACCTAGGTGTGCCATGCAGGTCGTTCCTCTGAGGTTCTGCTGAGGTTCTGCCTCCATGTGGGGTTTTGCAATGTAGTAGGTCCTTCCACTCCTGGGCTCACTATTACCTTCTTCCAGAACTAGGAAAGCTGTGGTCATGTCTGTCCTCTCACTATCCAAGCAATGTCAGAGCCTCCCCATCATCTGAGACTGAGATTCACTGCTGCTTATCTCTGCCTTGCAGTCCTAGAAGCCTGGATCCCCTGGAATCAAAACCTGTGTGCCTTGAATACCCACAGACAGGACTGCCAGGACAGAGCAGGCAGTGGAAAAAGCTATAATTTGGTATTTAAGATGATAGATTCCGGTCTGGAATTTGCTTCCTTAGTGTGGTCTTGCAGATGTTGTGTAGAATTCAGCACAGAGTGATGCTCAACAAATATTTGTGGAATGAATGATTTGGGGTAAGTGCTTTGACCTCCCTCTGTTTCAGTTTCCTCACACTTCTGCCTTCAGCTGAAGGTTAAGGTTAGCACAGATGGTTCATGAGACCCATTGTTCAGCCTGGATGTGCCAGGGAAAACAGAGTCAGAGCCCCTGGCTGCTCTCTATATCTAGAGTGGGAAAAGAAGGATGACTGAATGTAGTCACATTTGAAATATGTAAAAATTTGAAATATGTAAAAACTTTGAAATACCATTCCATTGCCATTTGACTTTTACCATTGTTGAGACATCTTCTCCAGTATGATTGCCATTCTTTGGTAAATAATCTGGTAGCTTTTAAGACTTTTTTCATTGTTTTTGATGATCTGCTATTTTGTTACAATATGTTTAGATGGGATTTTTTTTTTTTTCCTGCTCAGGTCCTGGTGTGTTCTTTTACTCTGAAGACAAGTTCCTTCTTCAATTCAGGAAAATGTTTAGCCTTTGACTTTTCAAATACTGCCCTCCCTCTGTTTTGCTTTGTTTTGTTTTTGCATTTCTTACCAGACGTGTGTTGAAGATTCTCATTTTATTTTGTATGTGCCTTCGCTTCTTTGATATGTTCATCCCTATGCTAGAGATTTTTCAAGCTTTACATTTAAATTCACTGCTTTTTTCTCTAGCTGGGTCTAATGTACTATTTTTTTCCACTCAGTATGCTTTTTTAAAAAATATATTTTATTTTTAGAGAGAGGGGAAAGAGAAAGGAGGGAGAGAAAGAAGGGAGAAGGAGAGAAACATCAATGTGTGGTTGCCTCTCATGCGGCCCCCACTGGGGACCTGGCCTGCAATCCAGGCATGTGCCCAGACTGGGAAATCGAACCAGTGACCCTTTGGTTCACAGACCCGTGCTCAATCCACTGAACTACACCAGCCAGGGCCTCAGTATGCTTTTAATTTCACTAATTGTATCTTTTATTTCCACAATTTATGTATGGTTCCCTTTTCTAAACACATGGTTTTTTCCTCATATTTTTACCTTGTATTGATACTTAACCTTTGGTTTCTATACTTTCTTTTATTTCTAAATATTTTAAACAAACTTATTTTATAAACTCTTTCTGCTATTCCATTTCTTTTAGTTTTGGGGAGTGCAACTTCTGTTTGTTGTTCCTTATGACCTTTTCTTTGTGAGTTCTATAAAAATTTTTTGTGTGAATTCAGTGAAGGTACCCAGGGTACTATGTATGGAGGAATGTCTGAGTGTGCTTGGGCTATCATATAAAATATCAGAGACTGGGTGATTTAAACAACAGAAATTTCTTTTCTCATGTAAATAAATGTGGAGGCAAGAAGCCCGGGAGCAGGATGTCAACAGGTTTGGTTTTTCCTGAGGACCCTTTCCTTGGCTGGCAGATGGTCGTTTTCTCACTGTGTCCTCACATGGCCTTTCCTCTGTGTGTTTACATACCTGCTGTCTCTTCTTCCTCTTGTTATAAAGACACCAGCACTGTTGGATCGGAACCACATCCTTATGACTCTCATTTTACCTTAATTACCTCTGTAAATGTCCTCTCCCCAAATACAGTCACAATGCAGGGCAGGGCTTCAATATAAGGATTACGGAGGGACACTCATTTCATAAGCAGGGGTAAAGAGTGTTTCTACAGAACAGTTTTGCATGGACCTTTGCTGTGTTTCTAATGAATTTTTGTATTAATGAAATTTTGAAAGAATTTTGTATTAATTTCTTAGCTTGAGGTTGTCTCACCATTATCTAAATTGTAAATTCAGATCTCACACCTCCATTTTGATATATTGAGGGTAGCTCTTTTTAGTCAGGGACCAGAGTAGATGGGAATCATATTGTTTCTTCCCCAAATAGGAAGAGTTTTTCTATTCATAAGTTTATGGAAGGGGATGGGATTTTGAGATTCTTGACATTGTGTAAAAGCCTCTTTTCCCATGGCCCCTGGGACCAACTCTCCTGTCTCAGTATATGTGTTAAAACTTCAACTCCCTGCTGATAAGACTTTTATTTCAGTATGATACCTCCTGTGCCATATGGCTTGAGCTCTTAATAACCACCCTAACTTTGGTTCCTTCTATTTTGGACCCCGATCCTAAATCTTGGAAGTTGAGCTATGCATTTAAATCTATTTTTAGCAGCTATATATATGTTTAAAGGAAGACCGTGGAGGAGGACAATGAATCTGTTCCATGTTTACTCAGCCCACTATATCGAGTGAACATCCTAATTCTGGAAAGACTGTCTGTCTTCACCAGCTCTCTGCTCCTGGCCAAAAACAGTCCTTCAGTTTCAAAGCTCATTTGCCCTCTTGTATAGCACACTACTTTTTGTTTCCTGAGAGACACCTTTAATTAAATCTTTGCTTATATAGTAGAAATTATTATGGGTGAATGGTCAAGTTTTTTGTGATTATAATTTTACATTTTATCTACTTTTCCTCCTCATGAAAATCTATCAGGATCTTTCATCCACTTACCTTTCATCTTTTTTCTTACATCAATTATCTTAAAATTACAAGCCCAGCAAAGATTACTGTCAGCAAGGGAAAGGATGTTATTCCCTCTGGAGCCATTAAAACATGGCTGATCATGTTTCTGTAAAAGAGAATGAAGAATACACCAAGCCTGCATATCTTCTGTGAGATGATTTTGTAAGTCAAAAGCATCTGAAATGTTTCAGTGAAGCACAGCTACAATGGACTGCAATGATCAAAAGCCAACCAAACTCCGTGGCTCACATTTCCTTTCTTTTCCAGGTGGACTCTCAGGGAGGTCTCAGGGAGGTCTCAGGGAGCTCTGTACCCAAGCAGCAGTGAGCTGGTCATGATGGAAAAGTCATGCCCAGTGGGATTTGCATAATAGATACTTTACATTAGAGGAAGAGATAGCACAATAATTGTAAAAATAGGAAAAAAGCCAAGAACTAATGGATTCCTTCACTGTGTTTTCAGCAAAACAGATAGTATTATGTTTTAAGAAATTTAATTTTGTGCAATTTAAAGATCTGATCTCAACAAATGAGATCTCCTATATTTTTTCTGTCTAATCAGTTCCTTTGGAGGAAAAAAAAATCAATTCCTTATGAGGAAAAAAGGAAAAGATGACCTCCCCCTGGCGTCTCCCTCCCCCAACACAAATTACTTAAACTGGAAAAGATTCATTTACAAACTCAGAAACATTCTACTTAAAAAAATCCTCACTGGAGGTTGTACTTATTGATTTTAGAGAAAGAGGAAGAGAGAGACAGAGGGAGAGAGAAAGAGAGAAAGAGAGAGAGAGAGAGAGAGAGAGAGAGAGAGAGAACATCGATGAGTTGCTTCCCATATGTATCTCAAACCTGCCACCTAGGTACGTGCCCTGACTGGAAATCAAACCCACAACCTTTTGGTGTACAGGACGACACTCCAACCAACTGAACCACCCAGCCAGGGCAGAAAGATTCTGCTTTTTAAAGACTTAGCATAACAAATATCATTTCCTTTCAGATGGAAAGCTGTTTCTGATTATAACTAGATGTCTTTAAATGTCTTCTGATTACAACTAGAAGTGACAAACCACTGCAGGTGGACTTAGATATCAGCATGGACTGTGCTTTTATAATGTTCTGTGCACTTAAGTTATTTTCTTGTGTCAGCTCCTTCCACAGAAGAATTGGAAAGAGTGGTTCTTCCCTATTTTACCGAACCTCTAAATCGACCCATGGTTTCCTACCACCCGTCACAGAACAGTGATAGGTTCATGTCAGCTTTTGATGACTAGAATCAACAGCAAAAGTCCTAGTTCTATCTCAGGTCTCCTATATCACCTTTACTTACCCACTCCAAGTTTACCTATATTTAAATAGTCTGACAAAAAAAAAATGAGTCAATCTATCCAACCCAAAAGAAGATATAATGAAGCAGAATTCCCTGAAATTTGAAAGCACCCAACATCAAACAGTGAATAGAAGCTGTCACAGAGGATTAGCAACTGTGAGTTTTAGGGGACTGGGTACTAATCTGTGATTTCTGAAGCTTTGGCTGTAACCAAAAGATAATACACACCTCACCCTACACTAGTTAAAATGCCTTCAAGCAGCACAGATACAGAGGCATCTGCAACATGAAGGCATCCAGCCATCTGGTATCATTCCTGATCCCAGAACACAACTTTCTGTGAGCTCCCTTGAAGCTAGGCAATCCTGCAACCTACCACAAAGGGTGAGGCTGAGAGAAAGAAGGGGCCAAAGGTTCTAGAGTGGTCTAAATACATCTGTGCACATAAAATTAATATTTTGAGCAACTTGTGTGTGTGGCAAGTTAATACTATGCTTTGTTTTCCTGAAGAAGAAAACCAAATATGTTACTGATCTGTATATATCTTATCTACCTTATCTATCTATCTTATCAATAAGCAACTTTGACCCCAAGTTGCTTATTTATATATTTTCAATCCATTTATGTATTCAGCCAATATATATGGAATGCCTATTTTATGTCATGCTCCATTCTAGGTGCTGGGGAGATAGGCATAGATATGAGATATTCAAATGAAATGCTATGAAGAAAAATAAAGCAAGATAAAGGGAATAGCAATAACAGGAAACATATCCCTAAGTGAAGGGGTGGCTTATATTTGGAAGAATATAATGTAGATTATCAATTTGCATAGTAGCTTTTAGAAAAATACTGTGATTTTTGATACACAACTGGTTTTTGTACTCAACTTTTGAAATCTATCATTCCAGTAATCATTCTACAAAAGAACCAGTTTTAAAAACAAACACACAGTTTTCAAGGATAATGTATATGTAAAGTTATATATTATGATAAAAACAAAACACTATTTTCAAAGATAATGTATTCATATAAAGGTATACATTAAGCGAATTATTAATTGATTATGTTCCAAGATGTCACAGGTTGGATTTTTCCAGAAACAGATGCTGAGATGGAGTTTGATGTGTAGGATATTTATTAGAGATCAACATCTGTGGAAAGGAGGCAAAGGATGTGGGATTTCTTTGAGGGAGAGGTCAAACTATAATGCAGGTCAACAATAGTTACTCTATGGAGAACTTTGGAGCAGAAACAGCCTGCTACAGTGGTCCCATGTTAGGCTGGATGGCTGAACCTTTGTCTCCTAGCATAATCGATTAGGGAATATGTGTCCCTAGGAAACGCATGCACTTGGGAAAATCAGCTCTCTGCAATTGAGGTAAGAGACATCTGGAGACTGTCTACTGACAGCTGGTATGAGACCTTCCTTGAAAGTGTGCAGACACTGTATTTCCATGTCCACCACACAAAGGTATCTATATACTTAAAGGTAAACAAGGAGAATACTTACAACACAATAACAGGCAAAAGGTCAAAACATTTAAGAGACAAAGACCTCAAGGAATCAATGAACAAAAAAATTAATGCCACAATTTTAAATACATACAAAGGATGTACCTGCTCCAAAAATTCACAAAATAGGTAATAAATATGAAAATGTTCAACTCACTTGAAATGACTTAAATAAAAATAATAAAACAATGAAATACCATTTTTATTATCAAATTGGGAAGGATAAAAAAGATAAACTTTAATAAGAGTGAAGACTGGGGAATGAGCTCTATTCAACTCTTGGTGGGAGTGTAAATTGATACAACATTTCAGAGAGACAATTTTGCAATATGCATGAAAAGCCTTAACATGTGCCTGATAAGCCAGCTGTACTAGTTATGCATTGTTGTGTAAAAAAATTACCCAAATCTTAGTCTCTTGAAACAATAAGCTTGCATTATTTCATGGTTCCTGTGAAATTTGAGACTGCCTTAGCTGTATTATCCCAGCTCAAGGTCTCTTGTGAGATTGCCGTTGAGATGTCAGCTGGGCTTGCAGTCATCCGATGGCTTGACTGGGCTAGGAGACCTGCTTCCACAATAGCTCATTTTCATGGCTATTGCCAGGGACCTTAGTTCCTCAATGGACAATGGCAGGAGGCCTTGGTTTTTCCATGTGAGCCATAAGGCTGCCTCAGTGTCATTGAGACACTGTAGTTAACTTCACTTGGGACAAGCGATCAAAGAGCAAGATGGAAGTCACGTCTTTCGTGTCATTTACCCCACATTGTGTTCATTAGAAGTGAGTCATGAAGTTCAGCTCACACTCAATGGAAAGAGAATCAAAGAATTTATGGACATATCTTAAAACTCTCCAGTTTGCCCAGTGACCACAAATTATTTGCACTCTTTCCAAAGGCAGAATACACTCAATCCCCTTTCAAGACCCCTCCAAAAATCTCATCCCTATAAAGCATCAGTCAAAATCCAGTATGCTGACATCTAATCAGTTCCAGATACAGGTGACGCTTCTCACATGTGGGTAGTCAATAAAATAGAGTTTCTCAGGCATAGTTTCTCTTGAGCTGAAAACATACGAAGTATGGAGATAAGTCCTATTTCTGGGAATGAATTCTCAAAACATAAGTTTCAAAAAGTTAAAAATATGACTATCATACAAATGTAAAATGAATTTGTGTTAAATATTTATTAATTAATGAGGGATCCAGGAACATGGTAAAACTGGTTCATAGGGCATTTTGAGTACCTGGGTATTGTAGGCATTTTGAAAAAAAGGATGTTTGAATATGATTTCTAGGTTTGAAATAAAACTGTATCATATCCTGCAGGGAAATAAGACCATAATCTTTGGGACAATCTTTTCTACTAGACAGAGATCTATAAGGTAACATATGACTTCATTCACAGTGTGTGGGTATATTCAAATAGTAAATACCAAAGGTAAACACAGGAAAACTCTCTAAAAAGTTCAGTTGTGCTTGTTAACAATGCCCAGCACCTTGTTGAAAGGACATGCATACTCTTCGGATTTCCTTAGAATAGAACAATTTTAAAGAAATTGTTATGTGGGGCACATAGGTTCAATTTCTTAGGATGTTTCTCATGACTCATTTTGCAAAGGACCATTTGGAACATGGCACCCAACCACATCTGCTAGGACATTTTTCCTAATTGGCTACCTGGGAACCCTTACCATATTCACTTTCTCTGGAATCCTCTCATCTAATCTAGGAGGTTAGAGACTAACCATCCAGTATCACCAATCTGTTTTTTTTTCTTTTTGTATCAATTATTTCCACAAAAATGAAGTGACTATAGCAGAATGATGAGCAGTGTGTGTGTGTGTGTGTGTGTGTGTGTGTGTGTGTGACATCCTATTTGCAGGTCTCTTTCTGTCTCTGAAGAAAAATGAATACTTTTGGATGTTTTCTCATCCACATCTGAGAGAAATGTTCTACCCATTGTTCAGAAAAAGAAAGGCTAAGGTTGATTCATTCTGTAAATATTTGTTGATTTTCAGTTTATTTTGGGCACTTTCTTGATGCTGAGAACACAAAATAAATAAGAAGGCCAATAGGAAGACTGATCATAACAATAGGAACAGCTCCCTACACCCTGACTATCGAAGTGTAGTGGTACCTGGACAAGCAGCATGGGTGCCACTTAGAAGCTTGGTAGAAACTCAGAATTTCTGGTCTTGTCCCAGACCCACTGGAAGAGAATCTTCGTTTTGACAAAATTCCCAGGTGATTTGTTTGCACTAACATTCAAATTTGAGGAGCACTGCTTTAGTCTTCTCTGACCCTACATATATTTCCTTTTTATCACTTCTCATTCAATAAGCAGAAGTGAATCTATATTGCAGTAATAGTAAAGCCTCCATCACTGGTCTATAGTCTTAAAGCTTATATTTAGATGGGTTAATACTAGAATATCTTACCACTTTATGAAAACAGTAACTTTCTCTTGCCTTCCCCAAGTTACTGAAAGAGAGCGGGAAGGTAGGAACAACCACAATGCAGTTATATGTTGGGGACCGCCCTGCCTGGTCTCAGGAAGCTGTAACCCCCCGTGACTTAGGTTGACTGAGAGACTTCCGGACCAGGAGCCACTAAGGAGACAAAACTTATTTCCCTGGCATGAATGCTGCCTGCTCTGTGCCTGATCTCCTAAGCTTGATCAGGTAGCCAATGATGGGTAAGATTTCCCACAGAGGGAATCGCCTAAGACAGGCATGATCACGTGGAGGCTTGTGCGAAGAGTCTCAGGGTTGTGGAAATGAAGGGGTGATGGACATCAATCCCTGCCCCCTCGGCTTTGTCAAAGCCCGAGTCCATGTTCTTAGATGTGAGAAATCCAAGTCTCCTGGCTGCCTTTGTCTTCTCTGTTAACTCAGGCCTGAGGAAATAGCAGGAGTGGTGCAGCCCAGACCAGAAACGGTGGACCCCCGGGGTAATCAGGCCTGGGACATAGAATATGCAAGATCCTGTGAGATCTGCTTGCTGGAGGATGTTATTAGATTAGAATTTGAAGGCACAGACAGGGAACCAAAACTAACCCTTTGAGCCCTATTAGACCTTTCAAATGATAAAATTCCAAGCTTTGCCCAGAATCACAGCAGGGGTTCTGTCTGCACCTTTGTAAATCACCTACTTCTTTTGATCTTTTCTGCCAGACTGTGAATCCACAAACTAAGTCGGTATTCTCAATAAAAATCTGCTTGGGAATGGATATGGGATGCTCTCCATTAGAGAGAGTGGCCATTCTGCCCCTATTTCCCCACAGGATCTGGTTGTCTCTGTGTATGTTTTTCTCGTGTTTCGACAAGCATCTGCAGCAGAGATGGATACTGCTGGCTGGTATCCGCCACAGTTATAGTTATTCTTCAAGCTTAATTTTCTACAGTTTTTAATAAAATCTGGGTAATTTTTTAAAAATATATATTTTATAAACCTTATTTTTTTAATAGCAGCTTTAGGTTCACAGCAAAATTAAGAGGAAGGTCCAGAGATTTCCCATACACTCCCTGCCCCCACACATATATATCCTCCCCCATTATCAATACCCCCCCCACACACACAGAGTGGTGCATGCGTTACATTTGAAGAACCTAAACTGACTCATCATTATCATCCAAAGTCCATAATTTGCATTAAAGTTTATTTTTGGTGGTGTTCATTCTACTGGTTTGGATGAATGTATGACATGTATCCACCATGATAGTTTCATATGGAGTATTTTCATTGGCCTAAAAATCCTCTATGCTCTGCCTACTAATCCCTCCCCACCCCCAATTATCGTATGTAGTGTGTAGCTTCTTCAGACTGGCTTGTTTCACTTAGAAATATTCATTTGTTTCCTCCATGTCTCTTTATGGCTCCTTTGCTCATTTTTAAATAATATCCCATTGTCTGGATGTACCACCGTTCATTAATTCATTTACCTATTGCAGGACATCTTGGTTGCTTCCAAGTTTTGTCAGTTATGAAAATAAAACTTCTTCTAAATATTTGTGTGCAAGTTTTTGTGTGGACATAAGTTTTCAATTCCCTTGGACAAATACTAAGGAATGTGATCATATGGTAAGTCTGCTTAGTTTTGTAAGAAACCTCTGAACTTCCTTCTACAGTGGCGGTGTTGTTTCTCACCCCCTCACCCTTCCCCAGCAGCGAGTGAGAGCTCCTGCTCCATATCCTCATCAGCACTTGGTGTTGTCAGTGTTTTGGATTTTGGCCATCCTAATATGTGTACTGGGTTAATTCTTTTTTTTTAGTTAATATTTTTTAAGTTCTCTTCTCATATAATTCAGAGTTCCTAATTGTGAGTTTTTGAGTAATGACAAATTAAAGAAATTAAACTGCTTCAATAGTAACCAGTTTCTGAGTACCACTACCCAGCCTATCCTGACCAAAATTAGTAAAAAAATTCATGCTTTCATGTGGTTTCATATTGCTTTTTAAATTATATTTGGTAAATGATAGTTAAAGACAAAATAATAAACCAAATAATAAGAAAATACTGCTAATATTTTTTAATAAAACCTTTTTATTTTGAAATAACTGAAGAGTCACAGGAGGTTGCAAAGAAAATACTATTTCTTAACTTTGACATCAATAAACAAATACTTTGTGGCAACATAATTTTAAATTCAAGTACTAAATTTTAAATTCAAGTACTAAAATAATTCTAAAGCTGCATATTAACTTACTAATTATTAGACAGAAGTTGCTATTGGTATAGATTAGATAAAACTAATTTTAAATCTGATTTGATTTACTAATTACATATGAAATATATATAATTTTATTAACCAATTTCACCCCAATAAATTCCATTGAAAAACTAATTTTAAATCTGATTTGAATTCTTCATATTTAGTTTTTAAAAAGATGCCTTAAACTTGGCAGAAATTTTAGGGGTGCAGTTGTAGCATTGAAACCATAAGAACACATTGTAAGGCACAGTTCTAGTGTGGCTGGGAGTTCTAGGGACTGGGGGTCTGCCTGAGGCAGGAGTAGGATGGGGAGACACAGGAGAAAACCTGTTAGAGGAGGTGACGCTGACCTGGGTCTTGAAGGACGGAAAGGATCTTTGGTTTTCTTTCTAGGCCTGCACAGGCAGTTGGGGATAAAATCCACGATTTTGGATTCTTGTTCCTCTTACTGACCTCAACACTGAACATAAAATTGTTGCATGTAGAACTTTAAAAGCATCTCTAGCATTCCTTGAAAAAAACTAACAATAACAAAAACTACTGTTTTCTAGATTATTTTTTCCCTAACTAGGGCTGTCTGTGAAGATGAAAAGAAGAGGAAATGCTAAAAATGACTTTCTCCAATTAGTGATAGCCAAATGCATATTCGAAGAAAGAAATAGTTTTGATGGCCCAAAGCAAAACTGTGATGCAAAATGAACTCCCAAGTGCAAGGAGTAATTAGAAACAGCCACAAAAATCAACTCAAGGGAACAACTGCTGAATGCACTGTTAGCAACGCATAGGGGACTGTGGAAAGGTGATTATAGCTTTCCACTTTGTGGAGCTGATAGATATGGAGGAACTGACTCTGAAAATGGAGGAATTACATCTGTTGTTTTTCACAAAGACCTAGGTGCTGGGTTCCTTCTTAAAAAGTAAAAAATTCTGGATGTTTTAAAGAAATTCCAAGTTGAGGGGGCTGCAGCAAGTGGTCAAAATTGCACATTTCATGAAGTCCAAAGACAAACAGTTGGGTTGCTCCTTCTCAGCTGGCAGAGATTTTGGTTTGGACTCCAGTATGTGGAAAAGAGCCGCCTGTGGGCTGCGGGCACAAGCTACTGCCAAAATCAGACTGCAAGTCTCATCACTCTGGGCTTTGACCCAACTGACCAGCTGGTTGTCCTGCTTTGGGAATTTGGGCTGCTACTTAGCCAGCTGGACAGGTGCTTCAGCCAGGCTGCCTTCCTGACCACCACTGGTAGCCAGATCCACCTCCACAGAAATGGGGGTGTGAGCCCCCATCTGACCTGAAGGGCAGCTCCTCAATGCTGCTGCCAATTTCCCCTTCTCCCTGCCTTACATGTTCATTTATGATTTCAAATAGTCAAGTTTCTCTTCCCTCTATTTTATTCTCAGTGCAAGTATTCAACCAGTGCGTACCTGATGGGAGTGCTGGTGGATAAAACACTGCATTCGTCAACAGCCAGTGCCTGCGCCCCTGAGCACCCACTCACTGCCAGTCACCTCTCCAGGGGCTCCCGAGCCTCCCCGGGAGTCCAAGGGGTGAAAGGTCATGCCTGGTATGGCAGGGACTTGAGGACTACAGGACTATCTGTCAGATGATTGGCCTGTGTCTGCCCCACATGGTTGTTCCGTGTTGAGAACTTAACCTCTGCCTTCATCTGTTACTTCTTTCTTTTCCTTTCTCCCACTGACCCTTACTTTCCTACCTACTCACCCCAAATTCTGCTTTTGGCAACCCTTCTTGCCCTTATCCCCCAAACATCCTTCCTTCCAGAAGGTGGAGTTAGCCCTTCTCCCTCCCACACTGACTGAAGGCTGCCTTCCCTGCTTCCTTCTGGGCAGGGGATGACAACACTCACCTCCCCAAGGAGGAATCTGATCTGGGATGTGCTGTTGGCCCACCTGTGGTGGAGGACCCTGGAACTGCCACAGAGATAGACTGTCACTCATGTTGCATGTGGTCAGACCGTCAAGGTTTCTGAGAATTAGTTTTTATTTTTTATGCCTCTGCTCAATCTGCTCAAGGATGCAGCACACACACTGACCTATTTACTCCCCGCCCCATCTGCTAATCAGTTTACAAAAAAAAAAAAAGAAAGAAAATGTAAACCAAGACTGTTTTCAGAAGGGTCTGCTTTCAGACTGCTATAGCTCTCTTCAAATGTCTGTGCAAATCATTAAAAGTTCCAAGTTGTTCTGACCCCAGGGATCCTTAGATCTACCTTTGGAAAATACAAACTCAGAACTTGTAATCTTTAGGTAATTAAAGCATTTGCAATTTCACAAGTGAAGTGAATGAATGAACATGCCTTACCTGAGTGGGTCTCCCATGTGTGAGGTTCTATGTGTGCAGAGACAGTGCAGCAGAGAACAATGTCCCTCATGGGGCTTGAGTTTCTGGTTTACAGAAAGAGGAAATGTAATCTAAAGGGGGTAATAGAGGGGTTGGAGGATGGCAGACAAAGATTGCATGAAGAAGACAGAAAAAATTGCTGATTGAGGATGCAGATTTCATTTCGTCTGGTGGACTCAAGGAACATATGCTGAGAGGAGAGCCTGGGGAGGGAGGGAGCCAACTCAGGTTAAGCCCCAGCTTTGGCTAGGTGACAGATGATCTCTGTTACCTTACTATGCCTCAGTTCTCTTCACTATCAGATGGAAGGAATCATATATACCTCATGAGACTGTCATGAGAATACATGAGACATGCTTATAAAGCCTCAGGCACATGGTCAGCATGGAACTAGCAGAAACCATCATGCAGCTGTCATGGATGGGGCAGCATTTGACCTGCCCTAAAGCCAGAGTGGAACACACATATGCACAAGGGCTGTTCCAGGTGGAGTTAGGAGTCAGAGATGAATGAGGCAAGGTTCTTGCTAGCAAAGAGCTTAAAAAGTAACAAAACCACTGTTTTTGAGGCAGAGAAGACTTAAGTGATGCCAATACTCAGTGATATTAAATTTTTATATTTCTCTTTCAATGCAGTAGCCTTGGAAACAACTACTAAGGAAGGCTTCTAATGAAAAAAGACAAAGCACACAGGTGTACATTGTGGCAAGGACTGTTGTCGACTCAATGTATGCAGAGAAATTTGCTCAGAGAAGGACATTTCTCCCCAGGGTGGCTAGGTGGCGATAGAAGCATGCAAAAGTAGTGAGAATCTTCCAGTCAGCTATTTTGTGCAACTGACAAACTGGTCCTGGGGCCTGCTCTGCTCAACAGCAGCAGGCACTTTCACCCTACCCCATACAGCCACACTCTTGTCCCTTCCTGCCTTCTCTCTTCAAATATTTCCTGAAGCACTAATATGCCCCAGGCCTGGAAAACTCTGTAGAGATACCATGTCTTAAACATATAACATTAATCTGTTAGGATGTCACATTTGAGAAATGCATATCTGTTAAGAGGTCCCATCTGAACTCTTGAAGCTCATATGCATCTAAACACTGTTCCAAGTTTGGGGAACAAACTTGGAAACTATGTGAGGGAGAAAACAACTCAATGGCCAAGTATGGGAAGAGTATATCTTCGCCACCAAACAGTTCTAGGTGCAGTTTCTAGGTGCAGCACGAACAGCTGCATGGCTTCAGACTTTACTTAATGTTTCTGAGCCTAACGTCAGCACATGTTAGTTCCTTACACTCTGCTCTCCAGGATAGGAAAAGAGCTGCATCATGCTACTGAGAAAGGAGGGAAGTGTCTGAGCCCCATAGTCCACGTGCTTGCTGGGGTGGATGGCTGGTGGACAGAAGGCACTATCTCTATGGGAACACACAGGCGATATCAATGAACTCAAATGCCGCCAAACACTTGAAACTCTAGGGTAGAAAATCAAGATAGTCTGAAATATGCTTATAACTAGGTGAGAACTGTTCAATCCAACAAGACATTTCTTGAATGCTCAATCCAGGTGGGGCACAGGGCCAGGGAAGAGAAGAATCATGACAAGCCAAGACAGGAAACTGGTCAAGTGCAGATGCTTCGTGAGCAATGGTGCAATACCTGGGCAAAGACAGTGAGAGAAGAGAAAGAGAAAAGAAACAACAGAGTATGGATGTCTGCTCCCTTGCTTCATATGGCCTTATATTAATAGTTTATATCAGCTGCTTTCTGGGTAATTGAGTTTGATGGCTCAGCCCAGAGTTGACTGACATGTGAGTTGAGATGTGCTCCCAGGGAGAATCTTGAACTTGATTTAATCACAGTGAACTTTTTATGTAGTATTTTATGAACTGCAAATACCTCAGATAACCTCAGTAATAGGTGTATTTGGAGAATGTGAAGTTTGCTATTAGAACAGGAGTGGCGAGTGTAAGAAGGGACTTGAGCTCAGGACTCTCACACTTGACTGCAGGTTCAGTTTTGCTTCTTATTACCCACAGAACTTTAGACAAGCACCTTATGACTTTTAAGACAGGGCATGTGGCATAGTTTTAGGATGTCCCTCAAGATTTCTGTCTCTGGTGTGCATGCCCTGAGTGTGGTAGCACCTGTGAATATGGTGGGACATCACACCTGTGATTACCTTACATTGTGTGGCAGAAGTAATCAAGATACCAAGTCAGTTGATATTGAATTAATAAAAAGGAGATGATGCTGGGTGGGCCTGACCTAATCAGGCAAGCTTTTGAAAAGAAGGTGTACAGGTAAGAGATAGAAGTCAGGAAGACTCTCCAGATGGGCTTGAAGAAGCAAATTGCCATGTTGTGGAGAAGACCGCAGGTCAGAGAATGACTGTAGTTGACAGCCAACAAAAATGTAGGGCCCGCAGTATGACAACCACAGGGAATGTTGGCTTAACATTTCCAGGGCAGGCTATCGGAGGAGGGTCAGTGGCAACAGCAGTGGACTTGGGAGACAATGTGGATGAGATGAAGTCACAGCCCAGCTGACACCCTGACTGCAGCCTGGGAAGCCCTAAACTGAGGACCCAGCAAGGCCGTGCTGGACTCCTGACCCACGAAAAGGTGTTGATTTAAGCTGCTAAATTTGTGGTAATTTGTTACACAGCAGTTGAAAACTAACTCAGAACTTGTATTACCTACTTTGTAGTGTTGTTATGAAGATTAGAAGAAAGGTATGTAAAGCACCTGGCATGTGGGAAACTACTAATAAATGGTAGTTTTTAGTCACATAATCCGTAATTATCCCATTTGTATTTTAGGGAAAATAAATCTCTTTTTTGAATGGATCTTGTATAATGCAAAGAATTGTTGAGAGGGTTGAGTAAAATGATGTGTGTAACATGCTCTAGGGCACAGTCTGGCATACATTGAACAGCAAATGATGATGATGAGGAGGAGGAGGAGGAGGAGGATGATGATGATGACGACGACGACAATGGTTACTTACAATGCTGATTTTTATCCTGGTGAAAATCAGGCATATTTCTCAGGACACAGATATTTTTCCTTAAAACCACTTTTGACTTGCTCACAAGTAGCTTTTCTTTCTGAAGTACTAGATACCATTACTGAATCATATACTAAGTAGACATGAACCTTAGATATAATCTGGTCCAACTTCCTCAGTTTACAAATAAAACAAAGCGACAAAAAAACCCGAACCTGAAGTAGGATTGTTCAATGCCAAAAAAGAAAATGAATAGCAGAATCAGGAATAGAATTCAGGTATCTTGATACAAAGCCATTTCCACAGAACCACATATTAATTTCTCTTCAGAAATTTTCCCTGTGGAAGACTCAGCATCATCATAGTTCACAAAGTACTCCCTTATAAAATTCACCCTGCACATAATTTATCAGTCATGAACATTTATTCCGAGCTGCCTCTCCTGAACAATTTATTATTGATCTTAATTCATTAAATTAATATTTATTGAGGACCCACTTTGTGCTACATTTGGAATCAAGCTTGTTAACCTTACAGCCATGACTCATTTTAAAATTATACCCCAAGTTCATTTTAGGTCTATTTGTTGTAACAACCCGGTAAGTGATGCTGCTGTGACTATTTTATGAGTGAGGAAGTCCGGACATACAGAGGTTCAGGGGCATGGGCCAAACAACTAGTAAGTGATGGGGTGGGAATCTGGCTACTGCTTTAAGTATATTTCTACTTTTTTTAAATTAGACTGCTTCTCTGAAGATAGTTTGGCATAGTAGTAATAATAATAATAATAATAATAATAATAACGAGTCAAGAATCCCTCTCTTCAGCCTCATCACTCACGGCCCTGCTGGATCTGGGCTGATGCGTCCTTCATTCTCAGGGCTGACAACACGAAAGCTCCCAGCACTAAAGATGAAGGATGAGGAAATGAATTTTACCTTCAGGAAAGAGGTCTTGTTGCAGGGCCTTTTAGAGGCTGTTTACTCTTGTCTGGAGATGCCTCTGGTATCTTCCCCTTCCCCTTCTGCCTGCAGCTGTTGAAGTTAGAAATCTTACCTACCCTCACCCCCCCCCCACCCCCCCCCCCCCCCCCCACCCCCCCCCCATCCCCTGCTGGGGTTGAGGTGGTCCTCACAGTGGGGCTGCCACCATCCCAGCTGCTCCCAATTTCATATGGAAATGGTGCCCCTGACTTTTTAGCTCCCTTTTTGTAATTCTCCCTTTTCCTTGGCAGACATCTCAGAAACTCAGTCAGACCCTGACAGTAGCTCAGATTCCAGTGATTCACAACCCCCCTTCCCCAGTAATGACCCTGTCTCTCCAGGGCTCAGGCAGGATCTAGCTGTAAGGAGGATTACACTCGTGAGCAGAGACAGGTGTTTCTTTGTGGTTCCCATATTTGTAGTGAGAATGATAGGGGATTCAAGACTTGGAAAATTTTAGCTTAAGGTAAAAGGTTATAAGTCTAGCAAGTAATGTGTATATTAAGCTTTTGTTTCAGAAACTACAGATAAGGCCCATCCTGGCTCTTGGGAAAAGCAGTCGACCTCCTGGAGCACTGGCTAGAGATTACCGCCTGGGGACATGTTGGAGGCATCCAGGCTTTTTGTGTGACCACTGCCCTCCCCCGACTTGGGAACAACTAACTGCCCAGAACAGGAATGCTGCAGCTTTCCTCACCTAATCCTCCCTGAATTTCAAAGCCCTCACCACACCTTGTTTGTCCTCTCCCACTGCCTTATAAAAGATTGGCCAGGAAAGAGAAGGGAAGATGGTTTGTTAGGGTATGAACCCGCCATCTTCTCTGATTGCCAGCCATCTGAATAAAGTGCCCACAAAAGATTCAATTGCTTATTGTCATTGCTTATAGGATTTTGTAATGACAGGCAGCCTGAACGCTGGTGTCTTTTCCAGTTACAAGAACAAAAAATGAACCCAAAGGGAAAGGCTACTGGACATGGGGACAGACTTCCAGCTTGAGTGGACCGTACAGCCCTGTGGTTTATAAACCTCTTTCTCCCACCACAGGGCCTGTCCTCAGGGGACACCCCATGCAAATCCTAGATTTATGAATCCAGACATGCAGGGACAGGAAGAGGGCAAGAGTGAGGACAATTGAAAGCTGTTGTCTGTTAAGTTGGGGTGGAAAACCTGTGCTTTAAGAACTGCACATTGAGAAACGCAAAGGGACTGAGTGCTTTCTGCATTGAGAACAACAGAGCAATGAAGACAGATCAGGCTGGAGGCAAAACCAACCAACAGACAAAATAACTCAACTAAAACGAGGTAGCTCAGGATCAGCACTGAGACAAGGTTAACACCAGAATCCAAGTGCAGTTGGATATTATCTCACTTTTCTGTGTGTATTAGGTTTGAGTTAACTGTGGCAAATGGCAGTTTATTCACTCCATTAGTTATTTTGAAATAATCCCCACATTGCTCTTTTTTAAAGTATACTTTATTGATTATGCTGTTATAGTTGTCCCAATTTTTTTCTCCCCTTTATCCCCTTCTTCTCTGCACCGTCCCCTTACCCTTCAGCATTTCCCACCAACCCACAGATCATGTCCATGGGTTGTACATGTACGTTCTCTGGCTTCTCCATTTCCCCTACTATTCTTAACCTTGCCCTGACTATTTTGTGCCCACCTATTCTGCTTCTTATTCCCTGTACTTCTTCCCTCATTCTCCCCTCTCCCCCTTCCTGCTGATAACCCTCCATGTGACCTAAATTTCTGTTATTCTGTTCCTGCTCTAGTTGTTTGTTTTTTATTTTGTTTTTCAGGTTTAGTTATTTATAGTTGTGTGTTTATTGTCATTTTACTGTTCATAGTTTTTGATTTTTTATTTCCTAGATAAGTCCTTTTAACATTTCATATAATAAAGCCTTGATGATGAGGAACTCCTTTAACTTCCCCATTGTCTGGGAAGCACTTTATCTGCCCTTCCATGCTAAATGAAAGCTTTGTTGGATAGAGTAATCTTGAATGCAGGTCCTTACCTTTCATGACTTCAAATACTTCTTTCCAGCCCTTCTTGCCTGTAAGGTTTCTTTTGAGAAATCAGCTGACAGTCTTATGGGCACTCCTTTGTAAGTAACTCTCTCCTTTCCTCCTGTTGCCCTTAAGATTCTCTTCTTATCTTTAATCTTGTGTAACTTAATTATAATGTACCTTGGTGTGCTCCTCCTTGGGTCCAATTTCTTTGGGACTCTCTGGGCTTCCTGGGCTTTCTAGAAGTCTATTTCCTTCACCAGATTGGGGAGTTTTCCTTCATTATTTGTTCAAATAAGTTTTTAATACCTTGCTCTTCCTCTTCTTCTTCTGGCACTCTCATGATTCAAATGTTAGAACATTTAAAGTTGTCCCAGAGGCTCCTAAGCCTCTCCTCATTTTTTTTGAATTCTTGTTCCTTCATTCTGTTCCAGTTGGATGCTTATTTTTTCCTTACATTCCAAATCATTGATCTGAGTCCCAGTTTCCTTATCTTCATTGTTGGTTCCCTATATATTTTCCTTTATTTCAGTTTGTGTAGCCTTCATTTCTTCCTTCATTTTGTGTCCGAGCTCAACCAATTCTGTGAGCATCCTGAATACCAGTGTTTTGAACTCTGCATCAGGTTTGACTATCTCCTCATTGCTTAGTTCTTTTTCTGGAGTTTTGGTCTGTTCTTTCATTTGGGCCATATTTCTTTGTCAGGGTGCACCTGTTACATGTAAGGGGGTGGGAACTTAGGCGTTCGCCAGGGCAGAGCAACCCTCTTTGCTGCGTTGTGGAGCTGTTTGTGAGTGAGGGGTCAGAGACGGATCAATGCCACTTGCTCTGCTCTCATCCCACTTTCCATCACTTCCCCCACTTCCCACAAGTGGTTTGTGTCCTTTAGGTGTTGATTTGCAGGTGGATGGGCTTGTGCTCATTTTAGGACCCTGTGGGTCTCTCCTATGTGCTCTCCTGTGAGGCTGGGAGTTTCTTCCATCACCACAATCCCCATAGATCTTTTCCTCAAACTGTGGTTTTGAGTCTTTAGTTTCCTACACTGAAATCCAGGTTTTCAGGGTCCATCTTGCTCTACTGTTGTTCCCCCAGGCTTGTCTGCCTGTGAGTGTGGGATTGCCTATGCTGTCCCCCAGTTGCTGCCTTGCCCATCCTGTCTGCCCTGCTGCCCATCTCTGCCCCTCCTACCAAATGGTTGAATGTTTCTGCAACTCTTTGGTTGTTGGACTTCTATGCAAATGTTTTTCTGGCAGTTCTGATTTTTCTGTGTTTTTAAATTGGTTGTTTTTCTTTTTTTGGTTGTGTGAGGAAGCAAAGCACTTCTGTCTGCACCCCCATTTTGGCACCTTCCTGCTTTTTTTCTATAACTTTATATAGGATTATTCTAGAATTTTTCTAGATTTCTGCCTGTAGGATTCTGTCTACTTCAATGATGTCTTACCTATTTATTCCCTCTACTCATATAGTGGTTTGTTGGTCTCAAAAGGTCCACATGCTTTCATTTTACAACCCTGTCACCAGCCCATGAGGTTGGAAACATAGGCATAATTATTGGTGATATTTTACAAATGAGTAGCCTGAGACTCAGAGGAGGTTACATATCTTTTCTAAGGTAACAAGCTAGTAAGAGTCAGTAGTGGGATTAGACCCAGGTCTGCTGAGGCTGTGCCCTCAGCCTTTCTCATTATGTTAGCCTGGTCTGGGCTGCTGTCGGCCATGTTTCAAACTCAGTGCCATGTATTAGGTGCTTAGTAAATATTATTTAAGGCTGATGTTCCCTGAAACTGAATGAAGTAATCATCCAGGTGAACAGTGTAAAAACAATTGAGCTAAAGTGACAAAAAAATAATCATTCAAGTTGATCAGAGAGGCTTGAGGGTATCATGTAAAGCATGAGAAAAGAAGACAAGATAAATTCTGAGGGTGAATGACCAAGGAGAGACTGGTAAAGGAAAAAAAAAAAAGCCTTACACTGCTATGTGTTTCTCACTTTTAAATAAATGATCTCCTTTGTTGAACATTTTAGAAAGAGTCTGAGGCTCTGCTAGAAATAAATAATAAAGATTTATTCAAGAGTCTTTGGAAACTGGAAACATAACTAGGCAATCAATACCCAGACTGTTCCAAAGAAAAAAGAAAAGCTGGATTCTTATAGTAAAAAGTGAATTTTTGAGAAGAATCAGTCCTGCTTTCTGGATCCAGCTTCAGGAAAGATCTGAGATGCTCATCTTCTCGATGACCAGTGGTCTGATTATAGGATGTCAGGTAATCTGGATACATAAACACTCTTCAGTCATTCAGGGGGAATCAGAGGGTTATCTGGAGATTTGATGCATAGCCAGGCATTGGCACAGGACTGGAAAGTTCAAAAGTTTGCATTCTAAGCTAGTTACAAAAGAATAGAATCATTTCCTCATATCTGAACCCACTTGATTTTAGTAATTTAGCAGCTTGACTATAATGACTCCATTTTATTTCTTTACTCTATTTCTCACCTTTATTCCTCACAACAAACTTGTAAGGTAGGTAGGTGCCACTAGAATCTGTATTTAATTGATGAAGATATTGCAGATCAGAGAGTTTAGTGCATTTTTTCCCTGTAACACAATTTAACTAGTAATTAGTAGAACTGGGATTTAAAGCAGCATTTCCTACTCTAAAGACAATTCTTTTAAGGACAAAGCCTAGATTGTTTCCCCCCCTGAGAATGCAAAGTAAGTCTAGGTCTTTCAGTTGTATCTAGTTTACTCTTTTACAGTAAAAATGCCCACCCTATTGTATTCTCCTTTTTTATAGTCAACTCTAGAGGGATATAGTAGCATACATGATAAATGAGTTCAAACCCCTGCTTTGCCACTTACCAGCTGTGTGAATTTAGGTAAATTACTTCCCCTCTCTGGGCCTTAGTTTTTTCATCTGTGAAACAGTGACAATAATGTCTCTGGCACAAAGAGGATCAAGTGAGATGTGTATAAAGTGCTCAGCCCAGAGTCTAGCACCTAGAAAACCTTCATTAAATGTCAGTTGTCACTGTGTTGTATAACAATGTATTTGTCTAGTGTTTGTCCCAGGCTGCTGGGACAGGACTTCTAAGTCCTTGGAATTTTCTGGATTATAGGAGCATCTTTGGTGGGCCCTTGGACCATGTCTGAGTTTATGGTAATGAGGTGACTCAGGATGGGGCCTGACCTCCCCACCTCTGAGAGGGCTCTAGAGATTGAGTTTACTCACTGGCCAATGATTTAATCAATCATGCCTATGTAATGAAACCCCAATAGATAGAATTTCTGGACACCTGAAGCTGCCCTGAGGTTAGTGAACACATTAATGTGTCAGGAGGTTGATGCATCTTTATTCCACAAGGAGAGGTCATGGAAGCTCTACATTCAGGACCCTCCCAGACCTCATGCTATGGGTCCACTCATTTGGCCATTCTTGATACAAATCTTTTATAATAAAACTGTAATATAAGTATAGCATTTTTTTTGAGTTCTGAGAATCATTCTAGTGAATTATCCAACAGGAGAGGGCACAGAAACCCAAATTTATAGCCAGTTGATCATACATGCAGGTAGCCTTGGGATCCCCAAACTTGTAGCTCTTGCCTGAAGTGAGGGCAGCCTTGATGGAGACTGTGCCCTTCACTTGTGGAGTATGGGTCACTCCATGTGTTAACAGCAAAATTGAATTGCTGTGTTACACATTCTTACCATTGGTTGGGGCATCATCTGATTGTCAGGAAAAGTTAGACAGTCACAGAATAAGAAATGCTTCCCAGAGGGCCAGATTCTGGGTCGGAGGGGCTGGGAAAAAGGCCATGTTCAGTCAGACAGTCAGAAACTCAAATCCCACAGTAACAAGTCCTCAGTCTTCTGTAGACTATGAAAGAAGGTTTCTTCATGTACATTTCCATGAATGGAAGTGAGAGGAGGGGCCAAGAGGGGGTAAGGAGTAACAGACTTGGTACCATATCCCATTGTAATTCTCCATTTTGTTTGTATGCAACTTTTACATATCTGAGGATATACTTTTTTCCTAGTATTAAAATAATAATAAAAATAAAAATATTCCAGACAATCCTGTAAAAGGCTTATTGAAAACTGACCCTATTTTGAACAATTCTTATTTTTCCTGGACATTTTCTCTGAGCTCTCTCATCTCAAAAGCAGATTTTTTTTTTCTGATGGCAAGCTCCACTTCCTGGATGCCTGCCAAATGCTCCCAGCTGTGCGCAGTTTCCAGTGAAGTCTCCTTTAGAAGCCTTGATCCTACCCTTGTGGTCCATAGGATGCTGTCTGTGTCAGTGCAAGGTGACATTGTGAGCCTGGCTTCCTTCCCACGGCAGTATCCTTTTCCCTTACTCATTCTTTTCACCGAGCTTCAGATCTACCCTCCAGAGCTTTTCAAAGCCTTCTGCTGTTTCCTGCAAAGACTTCTGTCTTTCCTCTCAATTCTGCCTTGAGACACAGAACTTATCTTATGGAGACTGTTGTACCAGAGTGTTCCTATGATGCGTAGAAATTGAGCTGTTGTTTCCTCTTCATGGTTTGTCTTGGAGAACAAGGAACAGCTGATGAGCCCATGAAGAAGAAATCACTGCCAAATGGTGTTATTTACTTCTGCAGTCCTCTAATTAAAAAGAGATTTTCCTTAAAGACTATGTTATTAAAAACTGACAAAATGTGAGTCCTAAAGCCAGACTCAGTTTCCTGAAAGTTTATTTCGCTGCTCGGGGCTGGGGCAAAGGTGGTCAGATATGGGGATGTCAGATCTCTGTCCCTGGATACAGATGCCCCAGTTCTATAGATGACCCCAGTCCTTAGGTACATACCAACTTGCCTGTTGTGACCTGAGCTTGCTTAGTGACCCGTTTGACAATAGCACGTTATGGCAAAAACCAGAGCAATGACCAGTTAGTTCTAAAGGAGAGTTTACAATTCTCTGCTCAAACAATCAAATGATACCCTTCAGGATCACCTTATTGGAGCAAAGACTTTTCTTCTTATCCTATATCCAACCTTTCCCTTGTAACTTGGTACGACTCACTGAACACACCTTTGACTGAGTGAAGCAGCTTTCCCTGGTCTGGCAAGCAATCAATGTGGCTTTGTTTTTCTAGGGCTGGCTGTTGTGGTACAGTTTCAAAGCTGTCTCTGCCATTGAATGAGACATGTAACTTTAGGTAACCTTACCAAACCTCCTCCTCACAAAGAGAGTAATAATAGTACTAGCCTCAGAGAATAATTTGAGGATAAAATAAGATAATCCACATAAGCACTTGACACAGTGCCTGGCACAGAGTAAGCATTTTATAACTGTTAGAGGGAAAAAATAGACAGAAATCCCTCTGTGATGATTTGAATTCCACACTTGGTTAGCTCTGGAATCAGCAAGTATGTGATGCTCAGTTATCCTCTGTGCCCTTTGATTCTCATAGCACCTTTCAGGAAATTCAGAGTGGGCACTATCACCATTATCTCATAGGTGAGGAAGTGAAGGCAATGAGACCTGATGGGTCTTACTGGAAGCCTCTTGACTGGTATTGCCAATGAAACACTACGGAACTTCACTTTTACACTCTACATTGGAAACTAGAATCTGGAAAACTGTAGGGCTAAAATGTGTGCATGAGTAGTACAGGGCTGATGCAGCAGGCATGGGTTGTGTAAACCCCACTGGCTTCCAGGAGATATAACTCTAAGCCCTTGGAATATCCTGCCCAATCAGTGTCTTTATTTGCCTGGGACATTGGGCCACACTAGAGTCTATGCTACAGAGTGATGTATGCTGGGACCTGGGCCATGCTGGAGAGGTTGGAATCTGAGTAGCTAAAGTTTGTCATGAAGTCGCCCCATGCCTACATGACTGATCCCTATAGCATCCCTGGACACCAAGGTTCATGTGAGCATCCCTAATTGGCATTTTCTATATATGATGACACATCATTCCCAGGAAAATGAAGTGCTCTCTCCAATAGAACTCCAATAGGTGTAAACAACAGGAAGCTCCCTCCTGGAACTCCCCTGGTCCCTGCCCTCTGGATTTTTCATTCCTTTGTGATTTTAATCTGTATCTTTTCATTGTCATAAACCATAACCATGAATACAATAGCTTTTCTGATTTCTGTGAGTCCTTCTAGTGAATCATTGAATCTAAGGGTGGTCTTGGGGGCCCCTGACACAGTGGGGAACCAAGGATCTGCTACCTCATATGGGGAGGAAAGTCCTGGCTTCCAGGACACTGTGTTTCTGTTTGAAACACCTCCTTCTGCTGCACTGATCTCCTTCATCCTTCCTTCCTTCCCTCCCCCTCCCCACTCTCCTCTGCCTCTCTCCCCACCATAGTGAGGTTGCCACTGCTACCCCAGTGTCAGGCTGGAAACAGGGGGTCTGACACACAGACCATTAGGGTGTGTTTCCTAGGGTGGCTTCCTTGGTTAAGACCGATCAGGTCTCATTGCCTTCACTTCCTCACCTGTGAGATAATGGTGATAGTACCCACTCTGAATTTCCTGAAAGGTGCTATGAGAATCAAAGGGCACAGAGGATAACTGAGCATCATATACTTGCCGATTCCAGAGCTAACCAAGTGTGGAATTCAAACCATCACAGAATGCCCACCTTTCCAAAACATGTTATGCTAGGTTGGAAAGACAGAAAGCCTACCTTTCTTCTAGTGTATTTGATTTCCCTTCAGAAAATGAACTCAGTTAAATCTGGAGGACATATTGGGTTGTCAAAAAAGTCCATTTAGTCTTTTTGCTAAAATATAAGACACATTTTTCATTTTCACCAATAACTTTATTGAGTTGGAAATTTTTAGCACACCGGCTATATCCTGCATGGTATAGCATTGATTGTTTTCAGTTAATGTCTTGATTTGATCACCATCAACTTCAACAAGCCCAACCATGGGACATCATCCAATGAAAAACCACCAGCACAAAACTTCGCAAGCCACTCCTGACACATTTGATCAGTCACAGAACCTTCTCCATACACTACAAAGATCTTTTTTTTTGGGTTTCAGTTGCATTTTTACCTTTCTTGATATAATAAAGTATAGTATGCTGAAAATGTTGCATATTTTTTCCATCTTCAATATTAAAATAGCTAAACAAAAATTCACTGATTTTGATAAGTTTTTATTTTAATGCATGCTGATATGACAGCTGTCATGATAGAATCTAACAAAATGGTCTCAAATGAAGTTAAAGACGCTAAGTGCTACTAGAGCCATCTTATAGAAAGAAACCAAACAAAATTTTTGGCCAACCCAATGCTATGTTTGATTGTTGAGTTCAATCCTGAACCAGGGCTGCAGGCATGGTTATTTGCTTCCTTGCTTGGTTGGGGTTGGGACACTGGGGTCTGACTATAAACGTATATAGAGGCTCCTATACCACTGGCATCTTGGCAACTCATATCAATATGATGCGAGAACTAACCTACAACCCCAAACTGTGAGACTTTTATCCTTGATCAATTTCACTCCTGCATAATAAGGTCTAGAAAAACAAGCTACATTGTCTGTGTGATTGGGATCCCATCCTTCAATTTCATTGGCAATAAAGAAGAGGGCAATAAGGATTGGAAAAGGGTTGGAAGGGCAGAATGGATGGCAGGGAAGAGGGAGGAAGTTGGGAACCACCACACAAGTTTGAAAAATTGCTTCTCAAACAGTCCATTTCAATTCACTATTTTGATACTAAATAAATGTGTTGTATTCTTGGTTTTGAACAAGTTCATTCTTTGGGAAGACATATTCCCCTCTTTCATTCCCATTTCCTTTTAAAAATACAAAACTTTTTCAGACAGCATCTTTTTTTTTATGTGATCCTGACACTTGTGGGAAGACTCTCCCTTCACTCTTTCTGACTGACTTCTGCCCTTTCTTTGAGCCTCAGCTTAGATGCCACTTCCTTCTGGAAACCACCGACAAACCTCCAGTCCAGGTTAGGTCACCCTCTGTGGTGGTGTTTTTGTATTTCATTTTTCCATTACACTTGACATTCAATATTATTTTATATTAATTTCAGGTATACAGCATAGTGATCAGACAATCATACACTTTACAAAGTGTCCCCCCCTGATATTTCCAGTACTCATCTGGCACCATTCATAGTCATTACAATATTACTGACTATATTCTCTATGCTGAATTTTATATTCCCATGGCTATTTTGTAACTACCAATCTGTGCTTCTTAATCTCTTCACCTTTTCCACCTGTCCCCCAACTCCCTGCCCATCTGGCAATCATCAATTTGTTCTCTGTATCTGAGTCTGTTTTGTTTGTTTGTTCTTTTTTAGATTCCACATATAAGTGAAATCACATGGCATTTATCTTTTTCTATCTAACTTATTTCACTTAGCATCCCAAGTGCCCATTAACATACAAATGGATAAAAAAGCTGCAGCACAGGGACTTCTGGTGAAGATGGAGTTGTAGGTAGACACACTGTGCCTCCTTGTACAACCAGAAAAAGGACAACAACAAATTAAAAAATTAAAAAACAGCCAGAACTGACAGAAAATTGAACTGTATGAAAGTCCAACAACCAAGTAGTTAAAGAAGAAACATTCATCCAGACCAGTAGGAGGGGCAGAGATGGGCAGCCAGGCAGAGAGGACTTGCGGCAAGGCAGCGGCTGGCAGGCAAGGCAGTCCCACATTCACATGCAGATAAACCAGGAGGAACAAATGGGGAGTGAGACAGACCTTGCAACCCAGAATTCCAGCACTGGGAAATAAAGCCTCAAATCTCTGATTGAAAACACCTGTAGGAGGTGAGGCAGTAGCAGGAGAAACTCCCAGCCTCACAGAAAAGTTCATTGGTGAGTCCCATAGAGTCCTAGAACATACACAACCCCACCCACCCAGGAATCAGAACCAGAAGGGACCAATTTGATTGTGGGCAGCAGAGGAAGTGACTGAAAACCTGCAGAGATTGGAGCAAGCGCCATTGTTCCCTCTCAGACCCCTCCCTCACATACAACATCACAACACAGCTATATGTGTTGCCCCACCCTGGTGAACACCTAAGGCTCTGCCCCTTACTACGTAGCAGGCACACTGAGACCAAAAAAAAAAAAAAAGCCCAAATGAAAGAACAGATCATAGCTCCAGAAAAAATACAATGAAGTGACAAAGAGCCAACGTATCAGATGCACAGTTCAAAACACTGGTAATCAGGAGGCTCACAGAATTGGTAGAATATGGTTGCAAATTAGAGGAAAAAATGAAGGCTATGCTAAGTGAAGTAAAAGAAAATGTACAGGGAACTAACAGTGTTGGGAGAAAATTGGAACTCAAATCAAAGATTTGAAGCAGAAGGAAGAAATAAACATTCAACCAAAACAGAATGAAGAAACAAGAATTCAAAATAATAAGGGGAGGCTGAGGAACCTCCAGGAAAACTTTAATCATTCCAACATCTGAATCATAGGGGTGCCAAAAGAGAAGAGGAAGACCAAGAAATTGAAAACATATTTGAACAAATAATGAAAGAAACTTCCCCAATCTGGCAAAGGAAATAGACTTCTGGGAAGTCCAGGAAGCTCAGAGAGTCCCAAAGAAGTTGGACCCAAGGAAGCACACACCAAGGCACATCAGAATTAAGTTACCGAAGATTAAAGATAGGGAGAAGATCTTAAAAGCAGCAAGAGAAAAGGAGAAAGTTACCTACAAAGGAGTGACCATAAGACTGTCAGCTGATTTCTCAAAAGAAACCTTGCAGGCAAGATGAGGCTGGAAAGAAGTATTCCAAGTCATGAAAGGCAAGGACCTACATCCAAGACAACTCTATCCAGCAAAGCTATCATTTAGCATGGAAGGGCAGAAGAAGTGCTTCCCAGGTAAGGTCAAGTGAAAGGAGTTCATCATCACCAAGCCCTTATTATATGAAATGTTAAAGGGACTTACCTAAGAAAAAGAAGATCAAAACTACAAAGAGTAAAATTACTACAAACCCACAACTAACAACAAGCAAACCTAAAAATAAAAAAACAAAGCCAAAACAAATTAAGCAAAAAACTAGAACAGGAACATAATCATAGAAATGGAGATCACATGGAGGGTTATTAGTGGGGAAGGTGAGGTGGGCAAAGGGAATAAGTAGCATTAACAGTAGGTACAAAACAGACAGGGGAAGGTTAAGAATAGTATAGGAAATGGAGAAGCCAAAGAATTTATGTGTATGACCCATGGACATGAACTAAGGGGTGGCTATGCAGGTGGGAGGGAAGGAAATAAAGGGGGGAAATGGGACAACTGTAATAGCATAATCAATAAAATAGATTAAAAAAACACACAGAAAGCATTTTGTTCAGTGCCTGGTTGAATAAAGTCTCAGTGGAGGTTAATCCCCTTAGTCCTTCACATTTCATGTCCATACTGTTTCCACCCGGAAGCCCTTTCTCTCCTCCCTCAGCACCCCATGAAATCTGTGACATTCTTTTCTAGAATATCCGTCTGCCTTGGCCCAGTTCCATTCTCTCCAGGCCTCCCTCTTTGCTGATGTCATTTGGAAAGGAGCTCCTAACACATATGCCAAGGGTTTCAATCCATATTTTAATGCACTGGGCTCTCTGGAGCATTTGGCTTTTAACAGGGATCAAGCTTTCGACCTAAGGATGAATCCTTAATGACAGTGCTTCAGACACTTGGGCAGAACCCTGGACAGTAACGATTGCACTTGACCCTCACTATGGACTTTAGATTCCACTGTGGGCCCCACTATCTACACTTCCTGGGCTGATTAATGTTGAAATAGAGAGAATAATCAGCGTGATAAACTGAACATGACTACGTCAGTTGTCTGGAACTGAGAGGTGACACATATATCTGACCAAACTGCTCAGAAGAAGTGATATTTCTGTGCTTGAAATGTTCATCTCACAAAAAGCCCTGGAATATGCTAATTAATGTAAGCAGAACAGAGACCTTTCTGCTAAAGAATGGTTGATACCACTAAGTGATCCAGTGAGATCATGTTCTGAAATGGATACTCTGAGGGGACTCGATATGCTACCCTTTTGGCTAGAACTTTCTGGGGTGGAAATACAATTCATCACAATACAGTTTGCTGGTATATGAAAGAAAAGTGAATTAGTTTCAACCAACAATTGAGGTACAGGCTCTAAAATGAATTTTTGTATTATTTTCTAATGTGGGAAGTTGTCTGATAGAGGTAGTTTATATACTAAAATATTGGAATTTCTGGGCATTTTGATGGATTACAGAGACAAGTAAAGTATATTAGAACATATGGTACCTGTCCTAGTGAAATTCCCTGCCAACACAGGAACCAAAAACAATTGAAATTTTTGGTGGGGTGAATTTGGAGACACTGCCAAAAGGTGGACTCTCCCTGCACCTACCCGTACTGCCTGCAGTATCTGGCCAAATGCTGTCAGGAGGTTTCTTGCTAAGTGGATGACACCATGCTATAGGGTTGGGTTTGCCTCACTGAGCATGCCTCAGACTTGACAAGGGACATAAGGTACTATTTGGCAAATGTCAACTCTCAGTTCAAAACCTAAAAATGAAATAAAGTGAATTTTAAACATTTATGCACAGATCAATTGAGAATATGGTTCCAAGCATGAGATTATGAAGCCATGAAGCTGTTTTCAGTGTGTTTTGCATATTCCCCTGATAATCTGCTTGTTCTAACTTGCAGTACAGCAGAGGAAGTGAAAGCATAATGCCTTTCAGCTCATACAAGTGGTACTGCAGATCAAATAGCCTTTCTCAGGTGGCTTTTAACCCTTAGCTCCTGACTGACTGATGAGAGTAAGGCCACACAACTAAAGTCTGGACAAGAAAATATCCTAAGAGCATTTATGAATATAACATAGACAGCCTCTTTGCCTTTAGTTTTACCTTCAAGTGGCCATTGGCTATATTGGTCAGGAAAAGCTAGGTTATGTGGCAGAACAAAAATCCTTCAACAAGGGTATACTTCTTAGTCATGGTCTATATCCAACACAGGTCAGCCGGTGTGGAGAAGTAATCTGTTCCACACAGTCACTCAGGAACTCAGAGTAACAGAGGCTTTGCTGTCTATAACGTGGCTGGTGGCCTAGGCAAGATAGGGTCCTGCAAAGAGAGTGCACATCTGTGGTTCAGGCCAGAAGTACACATCACTTCTGCTTGCAGTCAATTGGCTAGGACTAGGCATACCACACCATTGAATGACAGGGAGGTTTGACATGTAGTCTTTTAAGTACCTGAAGGGGAGGAGACAGGGAAGTGAGCACTAGCAATGCCTATCAGATTTCATAATTTCATTCATTCATTCACTCATTCATTCACCTAATGAACCTGTACTAAATGCAATTTTAGGCTCCATAAAGGGTACAGTCATGCATAAAATACATTCCCCTTCAAAATCAGGAGACATCATAGCTCAGGCTGGGAAAGGTGAGGTCTGAGACTTTGATCAACCATATTCAAATAATTACATCATTTGGAATATCTCTTCCCTAAAAGATGGAAAATGATTGCCCAGAGGAAGGGCAGATCAGATAGTGCCTGACATGCAAATGCAGGGATTACAAATGACCCCCACCATCAAGGGTTTGGGAACCTCCCTCACCCTATCTGCAGGATCACCACTTCTGGGTCCTAGAAAGCAGGAGGTAGTGTTCAGGGAAACTTTAGAAGAAAATGTGGAAACAAGAATATGTGGTTGATGACTTATAGCTGATTGTGAGGCAGGGCTGGATCTGTCTGTCACAGTGGCTTCTCTTAACACTGTCCCAAGAATTTTTTTTATTTAAGTTATATCTGCAATTTAGTTTATTCGAGACCCAACGTGGTTATTGAACAACTTCTTTTAAAAATCTACATACTTCCCAGAGGATTCTGAAAGTTATAGTTATTGAGTGTGTGTCCATTCAATCAGGTATTTTTCTTTTCTATCACCTAGCTGAAGCCGGGGTCAGGGGGCATTTGATTGAGTGTCAAGGACAAACTGGGTTAAAGGGCTTGGGGCACCACTAGTAAAAATGGGGATGTTGGGGAACAAACACACTAATCCAGGGAAAGGTTCAGGCCCTTATCTAGGGCTCACTGCTCTAGGACACTGGGGAGGTGAGGGACAATATTTCAATGGGTTCCTGCTCTGTGACAGTCATTTGCTAGGAATTTCACATACATTCAGCACATTTTATCCTCTCCCTGGATATGGGTTAATTGCTGTTATCTCCATTTTACAGGAGAGCAGACTAGGTTAAAAGATAATAAGGAATTTGTTCAAAGGGCTGGCAAGTGTCAGAGTAAGAAATGAAGGCTCCATGCTTTTTCCCTGATGCCACTTTCCTTTAGGTCATTAACATCTCCCTCACTCCTTCAGTGGTGGCCTCCTGGTGTCCAGAGAGGACTCAGGAAAGGCCTAGAAGGACCATAGTTATTTCTAGTCAAGTAAGACTTGATGTGCCAGCTCAGAAATCTCCCTTCTATATTTGATTCCTTTTCTATGGCAAAAAGAACACTGATCTCCAAGTTGTTTACTTTCAAATGCATTTGGGGAAAAAAAAGCATCTAACTGATCATGGAAACCTGCTCATATAAATAACCTCTTTAAAGATAGCCAGGTAGTCTTAAGGGGTTATTTTTTTTTTAATTTCATTTATTTATTTTTAGAGGGAGGGGACAGGAGGGAGAAAGAGAGACAGAAAAACATCAGTGTGTGGTTACCTCTCACGTGGCCCCACTGGAGACCTGGCCCTCAACCCAGGCAGGTGCCCTGACCGGGAATTGAAGTGGCAACCTTTTTATTCTCAGCCTGCACTCAATCCACTGAGCCACACCAGCCAGGGTTTAAGGTGTTATTGTAATACACAGTTCTATGATGTATGACTGCTAAAAATGTCACTCTTTAATTTCAACTAATTTCTTGGGATAAAAAATTTGGAGTCTGACTCAATGAGTATTCCAACCCTCACCTTTCCTGCATTTGACAAATACCATATACTTTTCTATGATAGATTTATCTGGTTCACATCTTCCCCATGTGATCTATTGAAATTAGCTAGGAGTGGGTTTTGGTTTCTAAAATGAAGTATCTTCATCCTAAATTCTGCAATAACACAGAGTGTTATAATGAATAGGATCATTTTTTTCTTCTTAGTTTTCAGGTAAAACTCCTGTGTTCACCTGGGTTCCTTCTTGAGCTGAATCTGCCACTAATCACCAATGAATTGATGGGGATATCTTTTAACTTGTCTGTGTTTCAGGCAGTCTGAATCTCTGCCTGAAAAATAAGTGTGATGAACTGTAGGATTTGTAAGTTTTTCAGCACCCTGGAATTCTAGAATCTGCAAACAGTGGGATTACTGAGAAAACCAGTACAGGGTCAATGTAAAGTTTGGGGTCGTTTAAATTAGAAGATGCCGAGTTCTGACCAACTTTCTGCTGTCTGTGTGGACATCTGGCATGCTATTTTCCTTTTGGCACCTGTTCTGGTGTGTGATCTAGACAGAATAATTTCTCAGAGCAATAGAATGGCTGTCTTGGTTCTCCAGGGACTTGGAAGGTAACAGAAACAGGTGCAGGAAGCAAATAAACCATTTAATGTTGTCATGGCCTGTTGTCTGGCAGGACTTGACCATCATCATGTAGCCTATTAAATTATCCTTCCTAGGGAAAGAGAGAGGGAGTCACAAGAAGGTGACATGCTAGCAACTTCCTGTCGAAGAAGAGGGTCAACAAAAGACTCCTTTCATGAAGGTCCAAGAACTTCAGGTTTAAGGTGAGGATAAGAATTTGTTGTTGCTGACTTTTCTATACCCACACTTCAGTGCTTTTGCCTTGAAACCCTGGAAACCTTCTTGTTCAAACACAAAACACCCTATGCTACATGAAATTTACTTGTTTTTCCATGACTCTTTTTCTTTGGTGAATTCAGGCTGTTTTGAGATACCCAACTATGACTTTCTTAAGTCAATTCGATAGTAATCATCATGATCATGATCATCATTATCATCACAAGTTAAACTAATTATTTGTCATTATACAAACAAAACCACCTATTGCATGAATGACAGACCACTTCTACTTTTTAGCTGAGAGCCCAAAATGGACACCTGCATTTGTAAGGTCAGAAAAATAATGTTTTCCTCTACCCTTCTCTGTTCTTGAGTGAGACCACCTGTAGTAAAAAAGATTAACGTGAGAAAAACAAAGAAAAGTTCGATAACAACTTGATCTCCTGTGCACATGGGAGATACTCAAGAAAACTGAGTAACTTCCTGAAATGGCCCAAGCCACCACCTAAAATATCACTTCCAGCTAAAGATATAAGATGAAGTCAGAGGGTATGGAGCCAGTTTTGGAGGTATTCGGGCAAAGCACAGAAAAAAAGGTATGATTTTTATGCAGATTTAGTCAGTGCTTTCTCCACTGATGTGAGGCTCTGAAGAGTTGGTCTTCTTTCTCTTCCTGGTACAGACAGGGAGATGCCCTTGCAAAGGGAAATTTCCTTTATAAATGTAAATGTCTTTTACAAAAGGGTAACATCTACTGGGTTTTCAGAGCTTCTTCTGTGTCAGCAGTTTCTTAAAAATAACCAGCTCAAAATAACCCTTATCCAAGGAGGCATATTCTGGGGTGGAAATTCTGCTCCTCTTTGCCTTCTTCCAGCTTTTGACAGGTATTAAAAGAGGGAGCGAACAAACAGGAAAGTAGTTGGTGTCCCATACATGTGGCTGTGGTTCAACAGTTTGACACTAACTACAGATAATTACAAGTTATGATTCTCATTACAACTGTATTCTTCAGATTGCAAGATATTTTGCTTTTTTGTTGCTTTCCTTTGTGGATGAAAAAGGGACAACATAGTAAACCTGACAAGCTCAGGGGAGGCCTGCGTGGCAGCCTTACAAACTCAGAGACCTGCAGTAACCTCAGAGAATGGTCTATAATTAAAACTTCCTAACTAAAAGTGAGTCACAGCAGGTAGTCACGTCCTAGGCTAGTATCTTCCTTGACAAAGGTGAATATTTACCTTAACTGAGGCTGTCTATTGTCACTTTAGAATCTATGATAACATATCTTTAGAATGCTAGAGTAATCCCCTTTTATCCAGGCCCCTCAGGACACAACCTCCTACCAGGTGAGTGTCAGGTAAGAGGTGTGTAATGTGGTAAATTATTCCATACCAGTATTATCCATATCTATTTTGTATTGACAGTAGTCTTCCCAAAGAGACCACCAGAAACACTTGTTGATCAAGCAAAGCTAAGTGTGTTAGACATACAGCAGGCAAGGATAACACCACACTATCAGTCTTGTTGTGCCTCAAAATGAGGAAATTAGAAACTAGGGTATTATGGAGAGTGTTATAACTTGGATTGAGTGATTTTAAGGTGTGTCTTGCAAAGTAAGGAATAGGATAAGACTGGGCAAAGTTCAAGGCATAATAGCTTTGAATCTTTTCTATGCTGAGTCTTTGCTGATACACATCCCCAAAGCCACGAGAAGAGATGGGACAGCTCCCCAAGGGCACCAGTGGTCTTATGGGGGAGGGACCTCTGGACATATGCCAGTGAGTAAGTACTAGACCTCACCAGGGAAGGGTGGGCCACCTCTTGGGCCCAGAGGGTCGAGGGCACTGTAGAATCATCATCCTCAGGGCTGTCCATCAAAATGTCCCTGTCCCACATTTCAAGATCCCAGGTTTTCTACACCAGGGCCCTGGCCTTTGCGGAACAGACCTGCCTTGGCTGAGCCTTGAAAACTCTCTGGAGCTCCTGGACTCTAACAATGTGATCTTTAGTCTGCATCTGGGCTGTCTGTCCTTTCTCTGTGAGAGATAAAGGCCCCTTTGTAAACCATCACAGAGACTCTTTGTTAACCAGCCTCAGTTGTTCATTATTCTTCTGGGTATTAAACCGACTTAGCAGCATCCAACCCATGCTGCTCTTTTATAGGCATTTTTAAAAATAATTTTATTAATTTATTTTTAGACAGAGGGGAAGGGAGGGAAAAAGGGAGGAAGAGAAACTTCCTGTGTAGTTGCCTCTTGAACGCCCTCTACTGGGGACTTGGCCAGCAACCCAGCACATGCCCTGACTGGGAATTGAACGAGTGACCCTTTGGTTAGCAGGCCAGCACTCAGTCCACTAAGCTACACCAGCCAGGGCTCTTGTAGTCATTTCTGACCTGTATATTTTTAAAGATTTTATTTATTTATTTTTAGAGAGGGAAGGGAGGGAGAAAGAGAGAAAGAGAAACATCAATGTGTGGTTGCTGGGGGCCGTGGCCTGCAACCCAGGTATGTGGCCTTACTGGAAATCGAACCTGTGATGCTTTGGTTCACAGTCTGTGCTCAATCCACTGAGCTACGCCAGCCAGGTTGACCCGCATTTTTAAAATGCCTGCATCGTGGCACCTGCCACAGCATTCCCTCCACCAGAACATTTTCTAGGGCACTACTGGTGAAATCTTAAGCAACTGAGCCACTTCCTTACAACAGGGGCTCTCAGTGCCCCCACCTGTCAACGAAGATGGCTAGCATCTCATCTGCTGGGAGGTGGTCAGGCCAGTCCCACATCCCCATCTTACTGCCTGTTTTCTCTAACCACTCCCATCCCTGCTTGTGTTACTCTGGGTCCCAAAAAAGCAGATGCAATGACAGGGTTAATTGTGCAAGAAATTTATTAAGAGAAAGGCCTGTGAGAGGTAACGGGGAGAGCTGAGAGAGGAAGAAAGAGCCATCAGACTGCAATGCAGGTCTGGGCACAAGTGGAAGGAAATGTATATGGAAGCTTCCAGACTATTTTGAAGTTTTCAGGGATATTCAGACAAGCTGCTGCAAATCCTGAACTAGGGCTGCCCGTTAGACTCCCAGGAAGGGCCTGCTGCGCTCAGTCTGTCAATCGTGGGCAGGCAGCAGATCTTAAAAACTAAGGCCTTGGTGCAAACTCAGCAGTGGATCTCAGAGCTTGGCACCTGAGTCTCTCACAACTGATTGATTGATGTTTCTCTTTCACATCAGTATTTCTCCTTCCCTCTCTCTCTAAAATCAGTAAACATATCCTCCGGTGAGTATTTAAAAAAACTGTGCATTACTAAATCAGCAGAACTACTCTCTAAGCAAGACCTCATCTCCTGCACTTTGCTTGCTCACCTCCCTCTCCTGGAGGGCTCCCTGTGCTCACCTTGTCTCCTAGTGCAGTGGCCTCTGCTTCCTCCACTCTATCAGCTCTCCTTTCTTTACCTTCCTCTAGCCAGCTTGGCTTTCACACAACAAACTCCCTAGCTCTTTTTTTCTTTTTGTTGTACCCATCTGGCAAAACCCCAGTCATAGATGAGACAAAATATATACAGTATTATAAAATAAAAATATTAATTATGAACTTAAAATATTATACATATTCCCTCTACTCTGGTCATTTTACACACCAGAGCCCCTTGGTCCCACCATGCACTGGGATCATCATGTTCTATGGGACCACAGAGCTGCCTCATGCTCTTATGTATCTCTCTGGCCACCTCTGTTGCTCGCTCTTCAAACATCATCTCTCCTCAGACTCAGACGCTCACTCCTCTTCTGCCCTTTTGGCAGATGACTGAGCATCCCACTTCACAGAGAAAAATAGAAGCCACCAGATGGACATGACCTTCTCTGTCTGCTATCATCTCTGCAAACCTCCTTGAAACTTCACTATTCTATTCTTTCTGCAGAGAGAACCCGGTCTTCCTCCAAGCACGGGGCCACTCCCTACCTGTGCTGTAGGTGCCACCTGCCCCACTCCATCTCAGAAACCTCACACTCTTGGTCATTCTTTCTTTTTTCTTTGCATTATTCCTTTTATCTTCAACTCCTCCCTCCCAAAGGACTCTTTCTACTCAGTTTTTAAATATCTGCAAACCAAACCAATCCAAGTCAGAATAAAAGAAAGGAAACCCTCTTTTTTTCTCACTCCTCAAAGCTGCTGCTGCTGCTTGTATCTCTTCCCGCCTCTTCACAGTCAGTTTTCTCAGAAGTCCTGATTATTTTTGCTGGCTTCATTTCCTTCCTTTGTGTTCAGTCTTTAATGCTCCAATTCCATGAATGCACTGGTTCAGCTCTTGCTTGGGCAGCCAGTGATCACTACATTCAAGAAATGCTTTTCAGTTTTCATCGCACTTGTTGTCTCAGCATCATCCGACACCACTAACCTAACCACCCCCTCCCTGCCTTCTGTGCAAGATACAGTGGGTTGGCTCCTGCCACATTCATTCCACTCCCCTCTTTGCATACCTTCCTGGCAGAGGGTAGAGAGCTAAAAACATTTTCCATATTCCCTTGCCACTGTTTCCAGATGAGATTTAGATTTCACCAATCAGGCGCCCTCTCAGAGGAGTGCCATTTGAAACTGAGACAAATGGTAGACAGGTGGGGCTTGAGGCATCTGCTGTATTGGTGGCCCTGTGGTGGAGGCAGGAAGGTGCTGAGGCCAGCAGCTGGGTGTGGCTCCCCATGGCTGTCCCTGGCTGTGTGGACACTAGCTCCTTTGGAGGACTAACTTTGCAGTGTGGGTTTGGGAACTATTTCTGAAAGTTCAGCCTAGATAGGGTTTGTTTCCTTGACTTTTTTTAGTTGCCTATGACTTAAAAAAATTTTTTTTAAATATTCACTTGAGGACATGTTTATTGATTTTAGAAAGAAAGGAAAGGAGAGGGAGATGGAGATGGAGACAGAGAAAGAGAAAGAGAAATATCGATGTGAGAGAGAAACATTGATCCAGTGCCTCCCACAAATACCCTGACTGGAGATCAAACCCACAACCTAGTATTTGCCCTGACTGGGATGCAAACCTGCAACATTTTGGTGTATGGGATGATCCTCCAACTGAGCCATCTGACTAGAGCTGCCTATGATTTATAATAAATCTCTCTTATTTATATTAGCTACATGGATTCTGTTGTCTGAGACTAAAAACATTGCCAAAATAATGAGTTTCTTTTTTTTTAACTGATGAATCATTTATTTGAACAAGACAAAAATATCTTCACATTGTTTCCTTTTATACAGAAAGTTAATAATTTCAGATATATTAGGGTCTTTTCTCTTTTCAACACAATTCATTTCAGTTGGGTCCCAGGGACTGTTTCTCATTTTAGGATTCACATTTAAGTAACACATGTGCACCCACAACAGCCACAAGAGCATACTTGACCTCTGTATAATCATTCATTATTATGATGACCATAGTAACTTATGGTTAACAACCTTCTGGCTCTTCACACCATGTCCTTATTTTTAAGTCAGTTCTGGCCTTGTTTGTACAAGTCTCTCTCATCAGCTGCATTATTATCTCCTTCTGTCAGAAAAGTGATGTCTTTACTATCTTGTCCAGCTCTCATAGAGTCTTCCTGGCAATTTGTTAAGAACAGAGGTCTACCCTGTAAAAGACTGGCTCCACACTGCCACCAAGTACCCCATCAGCTCTGCTACCAGGGAAGGCCACCATCACTATTCTCATCTTCCTTGTGCCTCCTGGGTCCTCCTCCTGTTTGCATCTGGCCAACCCAGGCAGCAATTCCGGGGGCTCCATTATAGGCTCCTTTGTCTTCTTGCCCTCCCCCCTCTCTTGACACCCTTATCTATGCCCACACTGCTCTGAGACCCTGCATTAAATGATGCCTGGTTGACATGTCCAGTCAACCCCCCTTTTTGTATATAACCAATGTGTTAGCTTTCATTGTACTATAACAAATTACCACAAATCTAGTGAGTTAAAGCAAAGTCCACTTATTATCTCACAGTTCTGTGGGTTAGAAATGCCAGTACAGTGTGGCTCAGCAGGACCTTCTCCTTATAAGGGAAGGCTGAAATCAAGGAGCAGCTGGGTAACATTCCTTTTAAAGGCTTGTGTGATGAACCCATTCCAGCTTGTTTGAGTTGTTGGTAGAATTTAGGTCCTTGAGGTTGTAGTGCTGAGGTTTCTGTTTCCTTGCTGGCTGCCAGCCGGGAGCCTCTCTCAGTTCCTTATGGCCTCCTGCATTCTTTGCTGCATGTTGCTCTCTCCCTCTTCAAACCAGCACCAGTGTGTTTAGAACTTCTTATGCCTCAAATCTCTGGCTTCTTCTTTAGCCTCTTTTTTCTGTTGGACAAATTTACTGCTTTTTCCTTTTTCTTTTTGCTTTTTTTAACTGAGTTAAAATACATATAACATGAAATTCCTCATTTTAAATTACACAATTCAGTGGTTTTTAGTATAGTCACAATATTGTGCAACCATCACCACTGTCCAATTCCAGAACATTTCTATCAACCCAAAAGGGAGCCAGGTACCTGTTAGCAGTCACTTCCAATTCTTCTCTCTCCCTGTTCCCTGGCACCCTCTAATTTGCTTTCTGTCTCTATGGGTTTGCTTATTTTGGACATTTCATATAAATGGAATTGTGCAGTGTGTAGTCCTTTGTGCCTGGCTTCTTTCATCTAGTGGGTTTCACCCATGTTGTACCACATATTAGCTCTCCACTCTTTTTTATGGCTGAATAATATTCCATTGTATGAATGTACCACAATTTGTTTATTTGTTCATCAGTGATGGATATTTCAGTTACTATGAATAATAATGCTACTCTGAATATTTGTGCACAAGGTTTTGTATAAATGTATGTTTTCATTTCTCTTGGGTATATGCCTAGGAGTAGAACTACTAGGTTATATGGTAACTTCATGTTTAACTTTTTCTGTAGCTGCCAAAATGTTCTCCACAGTAGTTGTACCATTTTACACTTTTTTCTGGTGATGTGTAAGAATTCCAGTTTCTCTACATCCTCACCAAAACTTGTTATCTCTCCCCGCCGCCCCTTAATATAGTCATTCTAGTGCTATTTCATTGTGGATTTAATTTGCATTTCCCTAAAGACTAATGATGTTGAACATGTTTTAATATCATTATTGATCTTTGGAGAAATGTCAATTTAAATCCTTTTCCCCATTTTTAATTGAATTTTTGTCTTTTTTATCACTGAGTTATAAGAGTTCTTTACATATTCAGGATACTAGACCCTTGTCAGGCATATGGTTTGTAAATATTTTTCCCATTATTTTCACTTCCTTAATAGGGTTTTAACTTCGACTAAATTCATTTAATCTTTTTCTTGGTTGCTTATGTTTTTGTATGTCATATTTAAGAAATCTTTCTGCTTGTAGGATTCAATGTGATTATGTTGGGTTCACATAGATCATCTAAGACTATTCCTTAAGGCTCCTAATCAGATCTGCAAAGTCCCTTTTTCCATGTAAGGCAATGTATTCATAGAGTGTGAACATCTTTGGAGCAGGGGTGCATTCTACCTACCACAACCAGCTCCTTAACATCTTTCAGGTGTCTCAAGCCCTTCAGATTCAACACACCCACAGTCTGTCCTCTCCTGGTGTTCATTATCCTAGTGAAGATATTATCTATCCATTTCAAAAGACAAAGCATTCAAAGACATCCTTGAAATCCCCTCCTTTCTTACTTTCTACACCTTGTTCATTGCCAAGTACTGTGATTTGTACTTCCTGAATTTCACATGTATCTATGCGTTTTCTCTGCTTCTACAAATATTATCTACTTCTTGCTAGTTTTTTGACTTCTTATAAACAACAGATGTTACTGTAAGTGTAATGTATCTCCAAAGCCTTCAGAAGTGTGCTTGATACATAGTTAGCTTTCAGTATGTGTTAACTACCACACTGCTGCTGTTGTTAGTTCAAGAAGAGACAAAATTTCTCGACACTGCCTGTGAGCCCCTGTGTAGTTTGGTCCTGCCCTCTCTCTCAGACTTCATCTGGCAGTGTCCCCCTTGCTCTCTGTGCTCACCTTGCTTGCCTTGCTCCAAGTCCTTACACTTTCTGTGCTTCTTCCCATCCTGTGACCTCAGCCTGGACTATACTTCTCTTTCCTCTTCTTCACCTGGTAAACTCTTATGCTCTTTAAGTCTTGGTGTAAATGCAACTTCCTCTGAGAATTTCTCCCTTTTTCCCTTGACTAGGCCAACTGCCTTAGGTATACATGGCATGGTGTACAGGTCCTTGTCACAGCTGTACTTTTACATGTGTTTGTGTAATTATCTGATTTATGACATTCTCCCTCACTAGACTTGAAGCTCACCAAATAGTTCTTGTCATCTAGTACAGGGCATGGCATGAACTAGTTGCTCAGTAAGTATTTGTGGAATAAGTATATGGTCTTACAGGATTCAAAAACATTGGGCCTATGGAGTGATCATTTGGCCTACTCTTTTCTGATGTACAAATAAATGAAGAGCACTAAAGTGAAAACAAGCAAAGGCTATTTAGTCAGAATTTGCAAGAAAGTCAGCCACCATTACTCCTTTTGTCAGAGACTCAATAGCAGTCAGAGGAGTGAAAAAGCTTCCTAGTGAAATAAAGGGGAGGCTTCAAGGTGTGCCCTGACTGGAGGCTGTGGGCATGGAAAGCTATAGGCAGGCTAACTAGAAGCAGAGCATCCTACGTAACTGGTTAGGGCTGCACAATTCACTTTCTCTGGTTGGTCCTATGGTGGAATCAGGCACAGAAATAGCTGTCAGTTATTAAGTCCTAGCCATTTTAGGCCTAAAGTTGTTACAGAGAGGTTGTTGTTTGGCTTCCTGGGCTGTTTACTAGAGATAGTGATATCAGCTCTTATAAGTCTAACCTTATAGTAGGTAGTATGTTTGCTTCCTGGGCTGGTTGTTATACGTAATGGGTTGTTTCCTGGCTAGTTGCTACAGATATTGCCCAGAGCTCTATTTTTATATATGGTTTGGCCATTATCCATTTGCATATTTAGTCTTTCATTCATATATTCAGAAAAGAGGATTTAGAAGTGTTAAGAGATTTGCCCAAGTTCACACAGCTTGTTAAAAACATCGACCTGGTAATGTATACCTTACCCTCCTACCCCTCCTACTCACAGAGAAGGCAGTCAATGCCTGTGATGCAGATGATAAATTTTTGTCCTGTAATGTATGAACCAAAGACTGAGGTTCTTTTAAAATATTTTTAAGGGGATTAAAGAAGTATAAAATAATTTGTGAGTTGAGGATGATAATATGGCATTTAATCTTACAATGATGAAAAGCTCCATATCTTCCCTTGCTAAGTAAGTTAGCTTTCATTTTCTCTTGCTGTGATTGTGTGGGGTTCTGATTACTCATTTAAATGAGGTTTTCATTAAAGTACTTAAGACTTGAGCTGGTGGATTCAGAGGGCAGTGGTGGCATGTATGACTCTCAGGAAAATAATTGTGTCAGACATGGGAACAGAGAACTATAATTTGTAGACCTAGGAAAGGATCATTTTTAACTTCAGGGTATTTCCCAAGGAAGGTCTTGTCTGGAATTAGGTTGACTGAAAGATCAGTATATTGAAAATCTCAATCCCTGCAGTTTTCATCAGAATACTGGCTTTTCAATAGGCCCTGTGGAGTGGGTCCCCTGAGTGAGTCTCATCACTGAACACATCTGCAGTCTGTTATCAGGAGTGGTAATGGTGTGGTGGAAAGAGACTCTTGAGTTCTCCCTTCAAGAGCATGCTGGGACATGGTCAAGCCACCACTGGTGACTTCAGCCTGAAATGGCTTGTAATGATGTTTTCCTGATGAGAATTCCATGTATTTACAGTGTTTCTTAGACCTTCCTAGGATAGTTCAATTGCTTAAAGTTATTATTACACCCTGACCAGTGTAAACCCATTTACTTATCGCAGCTTAAAGAATCCAGCTACTTCACCCTTGATGAATGTGCCCAAATAAAAATGTGTCTTTGCATATTTAAACCCAGCAAGTTATTAACTGAACAGATATAAGCTCAGTTTTTTAGTGTTGTTATGTTAACATTGTAAACAAACATTTCACTAATTTTGATTTAGTGCCTTTGATGAAACTGCTGAGGTCACCAATTCAACGTATATAGTAAAGTGAAAAAATCCTTAATTTGATTTCACTAGGTTGATGTATGTTGTGATTTAGGGTGAGGATGAGGTCAAATTTATATTTGAACTATATGTGGGGGAGGGATTACTTAAGCAAGTAGTGGAGTGACTGTGGAATTAAATGTTTCTGTAAGGTGTTACTTTCATGCATCACAAAAGTATTCTTTTGTGCACGAGTAATTGTGCTAACTGTAAATCATTTTATCTACACATTACAGCAGGTTCCCTCCATTATGCAGCATTGTTAGCCAAGTCCAAGTTATTGTTCATACTGGAAAAGCATAAATCTGCCTTTCATTAGAAAAGAAAAAGAAAAACAATATAGAGCAAAGACCACACTCTGCAGCTCCAAAATAAAATAAAAGTTGTAAGAAGCATGTATTCTTACATTTGTGTTCTTCAAAGATAAGCTGAGGCATGCTAAACATTTTTTAGAGTTTGTTTGAGCAAAAGTCTGTTTGAATGGGGCAGCACTAAACCAGAATTGGTTAGCACTCTGCCAATAGGAGTCAGGGGAAAGATGTAGAGAAAGTGTTGAAACAAACTAAGGAGATTATTGATTGGCCACAGCTTAAAGCCTAGGGGGCTGTTTGTGACTGGTTGTCCCTAGTGTTTTGACTTTGTAAACTTGAGGCATTTATAGGCTTAGATCATGGTTTGCTTAGATAGGCTGCTATGGTCTTAGAGCCACCCCAGTGTAATGGCCTCCTTCTTTGATTAATTTAACAGTGTCGAGGTCCAGTTTGCAGCTTCAGATTTGACCTCTGATGTGCCCAATAGGGAATACAATTGCATCCACCCCCTCTCAGAGCTCCTCAAGCTGCTTTAGGCTCACACCAGTGGCAATAGCTTCAATCAGGGTTGGCTCACTCACTTCTTCCTAAAGGCTAATTATGGAAGGAGGAAAGTTGCAAGGAGAAAGTTTGAAGTAGAATCATCCTCCATTTCTGTAGCTGAGTATTATACTTGTCTGTAGGTCAAATGTTTTGGACAAACATAGGGCCCAGAATATGCTTCTGAATGACACAGAGTTTAGAGTCTTGCCATTGGGTCTGAACATTGCTTGACTCACCTTCAGTGTAGGTTGCTCCCCAGAGAAGGTCCACACACATGTCTTGAGGAGATCAAGTAATTGCCATACATAGACTGGATGCCTGCCAGTTCCCAGTCTGACTCTGTGTACCTTCACTCTACAGAAGAGGAAGGCTTCCAAGGATGGCACTGCCTCCTTGCTCTCTGCCTTCCAAAGTAATATGGAACAGAAAGAGTTCATCCACCCAGCCCTCGCAGAGCCAAGCACTAAGCACCAAGAATTGTAGTGGAGAAATACTGGCTACTTTACTAATGAATAGTGTCATCCAGGAGAATGCAAAGTTAATGCTCAAAAGCCTGAATTCCCTGATGGTGTGTAGGGTACAGGTTATATAGGATGAAATCACAAGATACCATAGGTTAGGAGATTGTTCTGGGACTGATTGGTTGGAGGTGGGGTAAATTATTTTTTCAAATCTTGGATAGTCCTGAGGTAAATTATTTTTTCAAATCTTGTTCTAGTGTCCCTCTGTCTGGTCTCATGGGAAAGTAGTCTGGGAGTCACTCCACCTTAGGGCTCAGGAGCTGGAACATAATTTAGGTCAAGATGTTATCTTTAACTTGTCAGCAGTTCAGATGCTGTGGCCATTAGTCAGGTCCAGGCCACTGTCCTCAGCTGCCTCAGGGGTTTGCTGATTATGGAGTGGGGGAAGGCTAGGTCTCTGAGGGGTATAAAGAAAGATGATTTCTAGAGCTAGGATTTAAAGCTAAATTTAAAATCATAAGGACCCTCAGTTTCAGAAGTTCTTTTCCTTTACCAGCATGCTCTTCTCCTCTGTTCCCTGTGCTAGAGTCTTCCACACCCAGAAGAAATCTCAGAACCCTAGCCTGGTCCTGTGTCTTTCAAATTCTGCTGCTTCAGGTGTTTACAGAAGTTCAAAGGCTTGTTTCTTAGCTTAGGAGACTGCTGAGATCTGCAACCACACTTATTTGTAGAGTTTGTATCTTTGGCTTTCTTACCTTGTAATAAATTTATTTTCTCTAACACTTGCTACTCAAAGTGTTTTCATAAATGAACAGTATTGGCCTGTTTAGCCCCAGAGTGTGTTAGAAATATGAAGTGTCAAACATCACCCAATCAGAATTCCTGGGTGACTCATATGCACATCAAAGTTCCAGAAACTTTGCTCTAAACAACCAGATGAGGCCATGTTCCATATGACATGGCAGAGACATGAGGCAGGAAACAGATCAAGGCAGGATTTCTAAACCTGGACTTTTGGCCAAGATGGAGGTGTAGTAGATACACTGTACCTCCTCACACAACCAAAAGAGGGACAAGAACAAATTTGAAAACAAAAAACAGCCAGAACTGACAGAAAATTGAACTGTATGGAGGTCCAACAAGCAAGGAGTTAAAAAGAAACATTCATCCAGACTGATAGGAGGGGCAAAGATGGGCAACCAGAGCAGAGAGGACCCGCTGCAAGGCGGTGGCTGAAAGACCAGGGTGGGTGAGACTGCAGCTGGTGGACTGGGTGAGGTATTGGCTGGTAGAATGGGTGGTGCCACATTTGTGTGTAGATAAACTGGCAGGAAAAACTAGGCAGCAAGACAGACCACAAAACACAGGGTTCCAGCACAGGGAAAAAAAGCCTCAAAGCCTCTGACTGAAGAAACCTGTGGGGGTTGCAGCAGTGGGAGAAACTGCCAGCCTCACAGGAGAATTCACTGGAGAGCCACGGGGTCCGAGAACGTGTACACCCCACTCACCAGGGAATCAGCACCAGAAAGGCCCAATTTCCTTGTGGGTAACAGGGGAAGTCACTGAAAGCTGGCCCCAAATCAAGCAAGTGGCATTGTTCCCTCTCAGACCCCTCCCCCACATACAGCACCACAAAGCAGAGACTTGGGTTGCACCACCATGGCCAATACCTAAGGCTTCACCCTTTACTACATAACATGCATGCTGAGACAAAAAACATGGCCCTAATGAAAGAATAAATCAAAGCTACAGAAAAAAATACAACTAAGTGACAAAGAGATAGCCAACCTATCAGATGCACAGTTCAAAACACTGATAGTCAGGAAGCTCACAGAAATGGTTGAGTACTCTTGCAAAATAGAGAAAAAGGTGAAAGCTATCAAAAGTGAAATAAAGGGAACCAACAGTGAAGAGAAGGAAATGGGGACTCAAATCAATGGTTTGGAGAAGAAGGAAGAAATAAACATTCAACCAGAACAGAATAAAGAAACAAGAATACATAAAAATGAGGAGAGGCTGAGGAATCTCCAGGAAAACTTTAATCATTCCAACATCTGAATCATAGGGGTGCCAAAAGAGAAGAGGAAGACCAAGAAATTGAAAACATATTTGAACAAATAATGAAAGAGAACTTCCCCAATCTGGCAAAGGAAATAGACTTCTGGGAAGTCCAGGAAGCTCAGAGAGTCCCAAAGAAGTTGGACCCAAGGAAGCACACACCAAGGCACATCAGAATTAAGTTACCGAAGATTAAAGATAGGGAGAAGATCTTAAAAGCAGCAAGAGAAAAGGAGAAAGTTACCTACAAAGGAGTGCCCATAAGACTGTCAGCTGATTTCTCAAAAGAAACCTTGCAGGCAAGGAGAGGCTGGAAAGAAGTATTCCAAGTCATGAAAGGCAAGGACCTACATCCAAGACAACTCTATCCAGCAAAGCTATCATTTAGCATGGAAGGGCAGAAGTAGTGCTTCCCAGGTAAGATCAAGTGAAAGGAGTTCATCATCACCAAGCCCTTATTCTATGAAATGTTAAAGGGACATTTCTAAGAAAAAGAAGAAGATCAAAACTATGAACAGTAAAGTGACTACAAACCCACAACTATCAACAAGCAAACCTAAAAACAAAAACAAAAACAAACTAAGCAAAGAACTAGAACAGGAACATAATCACAGAAATGGAGATCACATGGAGGGTTATTAGCAGGGAAGGGAAGGTGAGCAATGGGAGAAAAGGTACAGGGAATATGTAGCATTAATGGTAGGTACAAAATAGACAGGGGGAGGTTAAAAATAGTATAAGAAATTTAGAAGCCAAATAACTTATATGTATGATCCATGGACATGGACTAAGTGGGGGGGAATGCAGGGTGGAGGGGAATAAAGCAGGGGAAATGGGGCAACTGTAGTAGCATATGTAGTATATTCCATAAAACATATGTATATATAAAAAGAATTTCTAAACCTGCACCCTTTAAAGAAACCACATCCCACCTGTTCCTGAATTGCACTCAGTAAAGCCAAGGACTTCAGCCTCAAGAATCTAGACCCATCTTTGGGTAGTGAATTTGCTGGGTGGGACAAAAACAGACTTCAATACTCTCATGTTGAAACATTTCTCGGAATTAGTCCCTAATCTGCAAATGTTTGACCCAGCAGGCATTTAAGTCTGACAAGCATCTGTGCGGCCTGCCCAGTGTCTATAGCACACCCTTCCGTGTGATCCTGGCCCTAGTGGAACTGGTTTACAATTCTGTGTGGCCTCTGGGACTGATAGAAATGCAAATTATTTCCTTTTTGGTAGAGGTTTCAGTTTACTTTCTTCCCTCACTGCGCAAAACCAGTTTTGCCTCATTTTGCATATTAACTCCATTTACCTGATCTATAAATTTCTTCTTTAGAATCTCTTTTGTACTAGCTATCAGATTTGCTTTTCTCATGAGCTAAGTAAAATCTTTATGATGGGTTCATTTTTTATGTTAACGAGAATCATGATTCTACCTTTTTTTAAAAACTTATCTTTCAACAGTGAATACCTTTCTTCTACTGTTCCAATTTATAGCAGGCTTTTTTGACCTCCGCATGATTGACATTTTGAGCCAGACCATTCTTTGCCATGGGGCTGTCCTGTGCAGTGTAGGTTGTGAGAAGCATCCCTGGCCTCTGCCCATTAGATGTTTGTAGCACTTCCTTCCCCCACAGTCATGGCAACTAAAAATGTCTCCTGGTATTGTTAAATGTCCCCTGAGAGGCAAAATCATCCCCACCCCCAGCCCCAGTTGAGAACCACTGGTTTATTGTTAGTAAACACACATCTTATCACTATTAAGGTAACAGAAAGCACAGTTAGAGTAGAAGTAATGTTATTCTCTCTCTTTTTCCTGTTGTAGGAAGGATGAGTAAGTGCTGGGAATTTCATGTTTCAGATATTATGAAAGGTCATGAGAGCTTTGGGAAAAATAAACATCACTGAAATACAAACCGGAAGCCAAAAATTTGTTGTCTTTGGCAGAAAGCCTTCGATTTAAGGGCAACTTGGAGGTTTCAGTCCTGAGATATCGAGGAACTGGCTGGGGGAGGCCATCACCTGCCAAGAAAAGGTATTTGCTTTGGGTTTACTCAGCATTAAAGAGACTGAGTACCTGAGGCAATTCACTTGAGCTGCTTCTATCCTCGGAGAGGCCCACAGATAATAGGTCAATTCACCATTCATTCCCTCACTCACTCACTTGCTCATTCATTCATTCATTCATTCACTGACCATACAATATTGACCAGAAGTTGTGTGCGCTGCGTGAGGAGAGAGGAGAGATGCTAGAATACCTTCCCTTTCTCCCATTAATCTGCTAGTAAAATGGAGATGTGGTCATCAAAGCCATGATAGTAGTTTCTATTTTTTGAGTACTATATACACATTGTAGACATCTTATATATTTTATGCTCATAATAACTGTAGGTGTAGGAATGATTGTTTCCAAAATGAGGAAACTGAGGAAGATTAAGACCCAAAGTGACACAACTTCTGGCAGAGCTGGGCGTGAAATGCAGCCTGTGTCAGGTCCACTCTGTAGACAGACCATGCTGGCTCCCTCTCTGCCACCCTCTGCTAAGTGTAGTAACAGACAGACAGACCTACCTACACTAGGGACCAGAAAAGGCAGGCTAAAAGAGGACAGCTTCTCAAAGGAGGTGACATTTGAGCTTAGCCTTGAAGCATGACCAGTGCTGGCATGTTCATGTGTGCTTGTTCCCATTCATCAAACATTTATGTGCTGTCCATGTGGCTCAAGGACTCTGCACTGTGAATTTAAAACTAGGCTCCACCTCTCTCAGGTTCTTAACATTTAAAAGACTATTTCATGCCCTCCTTTATTTTAGGTGTAAGTTGTATAACCAAGGTTACCCCAGTTCTCCAAGTCTCCAGAATCAGCTGCATGACTACAAGGAATGCATTCCCCCTTTTGTGTATCTGAGAATCCCCAGTGGTGGGATGGATGCTAACATGTCCTGCCTGCACTGTGGGGTCAACGGACATGGCCCTTCCCCCTCCCTTGACTGAGGGCTGGTCAGACAGTCACTAGTCAGAAGGCATGCGTATGGTTTTGGGAATGAATTGTAACTCCCTCCTAATCTTTTTTGGGGAACAGCTTCTTGTCCTGTGACTGCTTCTTGACCTTTTACACACTGAGGTAATGTAGTTTAGAGTCACACATAGGACATGTGTGTCCTCTGTCTGGGATCCCTTATAATGAGCCTCAGACTGGAGGAGGTGCGGTCTCCCTCTCATTGACCTACTGCAGTCTGTGCACTCCCCTGTAATGTGAGTAATAAATAGCATATCCACATTGGCTAGCTCACTCAGTGGTTTTTTTGGAATATCATGAACACTTAAGCAGCTCCCGTTTGAGGACCCCTGTGCTACATGTGCCTATGACCTCTTACCTGGAACTCCTGCCCCACCTTTCCTGCATTACCTCTGATGCTCACCATCTCTCTTCGTGAAGCCTTGCCTTACCATGAGGACACACCCTCCCTCTGCTCCCGGAGGGCAGGAACACATCTGTCCAGAGCCGCAGTGCTTCCCAGGACTGTTGAATGTGTGTAAGGGAGGGGCGGGGTGAAGGATTTCTGTACAGCACAGAAAGCAACATGAGGTCAAGTTTCAGAATTATTACCATGTTTATGCCCCCCATTTAATTGTGGAATTTGATCATCAGTGCTCTTACACTTTCTTGTCTTTAGTCAGAATTAGACTAAGAATAAGAAAGACTAAAACTGCTTATTAACCAGTGAGAGCTGCTTGGTTGTGCACAGTGCTCATCTCAGTGATAAACCAGACTCCTCTCCCAAGGGATCATGTTCCTTCTCATGGGTGCAGGGGAAACTTTAAAAATATTAATTTATATTTTACAAAATTTGTAACCATTGCCACTGATGGTTACTTTATATTTTGGTTTTTTTTTTTTAAATTGTAGTAAAACTATGCATAGCTTAAAATTTACCATTTTAATCATTTTAAGTGTACAATTCAGTAACATTAAATACATTCACACTGTTGTCCAAGCGAGACCACTCTTCCTCTATAGAACTTTTTGTTCTCCCAAACCATTAAACACTCCTCTGTGCCCATTAAACGCTAACTCCCCATTCTCTCTTCCCCTCAACTCCTGGGAACCATTTTACTTCTATCTCTAAAAATTTGACTAATCTAGGTCCCTAGACAAAAGTGGAATCATTCCAATTTTGTGATTGCCTTATTTCACTTAGCATAATGTCTTCAAAGTTCATTCATGTTATAGCATGTGTCAGAATTTCCTTCCTTGTTAGTTCTGAGTTATATTCCATTGTATGGGTATACTGCATTTTCCATTTATCCATTCATAGACATTTGTGTTGTTTGCTGCATTGAACAGTGGTGTACTGATACCACTATCTGAGTCCCTGTTTTTAGTTCTTTGGGGTATGTCTACCTGGAGTAGAATTGCTGAGTCATATGATAATTTTTTGTTCAGCTTTTTGAAGAACAACCATACTGCTTTCCATGGTAGCTGCACCATTTCAAATCTCCACCAGCAGTGCATGAGAATTTCCATTTCTCCACATCCTCACTAATACTTGTTTTCTGTCTTTTTAAAAATAGCCATTCAAATAGATACAAAGTAGTACCTCATTGCAGTTTTGACTTGCATTTCCCTAATGATTAGTGATGATGAACACCTTTTCATGTGCTTAATGGATTTATGTAGATCTTTGGAGGAATGTTATTCAAGTTCTTTGCTCATTTTTAAATCACGTTGTTTGTTTTCTGTTGTTGAGTTGTAGAAATTCTTTATATATTCTGGAAAATAATACCTTGTCAGATATGTGATTTACAAATAAATATTTTCCCTCATCCTGTGGGTTGTTTTTTACTCTTTCAATTGTGTCCTTTAAGATACAAAGGTTTTTAATTTTTTAAAAAATATTTTATTTATTTTTAGAGAGGGAAGGGAGGGAGGGAGAGAGAGAGAGAGAGAGAGAGAGAGAGAGAGAGAGAGAGAGAGAGAGAGAGAGAGAGAGAGAGAGAGAGAGAGAGAGAAACATCAATGTGCAGTTGCTGGGGGTTATAGCCTGCAACCCAGGCATGTGCCCTGGCTGAGAACTGAACCTGCGACACTTTGGTTTGCAGCCCGCGCTCAATCCACTGAGCTATGCCAGCCAGGGCTTAGGTTTTTAATTTTTGATGGAATCCAGTTTATCTATTTTTGTTTGTTTTTTCATGTAGCCATTTTTATTTTTTAAATATATTTTATTGATTATGCTATTACAGTTGTCCCATTTTCTTCCCTTTATACTCCTCTGCCCTTTACAACCCCTCCCACCTGCATTCCCCACCTCCCTTAGTTCATATCCATGGGTTGTACATATAAGTTCTTTAGCTTCTACATTTCCCATACTATTCTTAACCTCCCCCTGTCTATTTTGTACCTATTATTTATGCTTCTTATTGTCTGTACCTTTGCCCCCACTCCTGCTGATAACCCTCCATGTGATCTCCATTTCTGTGATTATGTTCCTATTCTAGGTCTTTGCTTAGTTTGTTTTTGGTTTTGTTTCTTTAAGCTTTGGTTATTGATAGTTGTGAGTTTGTAGTAATTTTACTCTTTGTAGTTTTGATCTTCTTCTTTTTCTTAGAAATGTCCCTTTAACATTTCATAGAATAAGGGCTTGGTGATGATGAACTCCTTTAACTTGATCTTACCTGGGAAGCACTACTTCTGCCCTTCCATGCTAAATGATAGCTTTGCTGGATAGAGTTGTCTTGGATGTAGGTCCTTGCCTTTCATGACTTGGAATACTTCTTTTCAGCCTCTCCTTGCCTGCAAGGTTTCTTTTGAGAAATCAGCTGACAGTCTTATGGGCACTCCTTTGTAGGTAACTTTCTCCTTTTCTCTTGCTGCTTTTAAGATCTTCTCCCTATCTTTAATCTTCGGTAACTTAATTCTGATGTGCCTTGGTGTGTGCTTCCTTGGGTCCAACTTCTTTGGGACTCTCTGAGCTTCCTGGACTTCCCAGAAGTCTATTTCCTTTGCCAGATTGGGGAAGTTCTCTTTCATTATTTGTTCAAATATGTTTTCAATTTCTTGGTCTTCCTCTTCTCTTTTGGCACCCCTATGATTCAGATGTTGGAATGATTAAAGTTTTCCTGGAGGTTCCTCAGCCTCTCCTCATTTTTATGTATTCTTGTTTCTTTATTCTGTTCTGGTTGAATGTTTATTTCTTCCTTCTTCTCCAAACCATTGATTTGAGTCCCCATTTCCTTTTCTTCACTGTTGGTTCCCTTTATTTCACTTTTGAAATAGCCTTCACCTTTTTCTCTATTTTGCAAGAGTACTCAACCATTTCTGTGAGCTTCCTGACTATCAGTGTTTTGAACTGTGCATCTGATAGGTTGGCTATCTCTTTGTCACTTAGTTGTATTTTTTTCTGTAGCTTTGATTTATTCTTTCATTAGGGCCATGTTTTTTGTCTCAGCATGCATGTTATGTAGTAAGGGGAAGAGCCTTAGGTATTGGCCAGGGTAGGGCCACACAAATCGCTGCTTTGTGATGCTGCTTTGTGGTGCTGTATGTGGGGGAGGGGTCCAAGAAGGAGCAGTGCAGCTTGTTCAGCTCTCTGCCACTACCCACAAGAAAACTGGGCCCTTCTGGTGCTGATTCCTGGGTGGGTGGGTGGGTTTGTGTATATTCTAGCACCCTTTGGGTCCCTCCAACGAACTCTGCTGTGAGGCTGAGAGTTTCACTCATCACCTCAACCTCCTCAGGATTTCCAGTCAGAGATTTTGAGGTTTTATTTCCCTGTGATGGAACCCTGGGTTGTGCAGTCCATCTGGCTCCCCAGTTATTCCTCCCGGTTTATCCTCATGCAAATGTGCAACTGCCCATTCCACCAGCTGCCGCTCACTACAGTCCTCCAGCCACTGTCTGGCCGTGAGTCCTCTCAGACCCAGCTGCCTGCCTCTGCCTCTCCTACTGGTCTGGATGAATGTTCTTTTTTATCCTCTTGGTTGTCAGACTTCCATACGGTTCAATTTTCTGTCACTTCTGGTTGTTTTTTGTTTTTAAATTTGTTGTTGTCCTTCTTTTGGTTGTGTGAGGAGCACAGTGTATCTACCTATGCCTCCATCTTGACTGGAAGTATGTTCTTTATTTTTGTTTTGTTGCATGTACTTTTGGATTCTTATCCATGAAATCACTGCCCAATCTAATATGAAGCTCTTCCACGTGAAATTTTTCTAAGGGCTTTATAGTTATAGCTGTTATTCTAGGTCTTTGGTCTATTTTGGGTTAGTTTTTGTATATGGTTCAAGGTAAAGGTCCAACTTTATTCTTTTGTGTGTGTATATTCAGTTTTTCCAGCACCATTTGTTGAAAGGACTGTCCTTCCCTGACTTAATAGTCTTGGCACTCTTGTCGAAAATTATTTCATTATATATATACAAGGATTTATTTCTAGGTTCTTATTTGATTCTGTTGTTTGATACATCTTTCTTTATGCCACTACCACACTACTTTTATTATTTATTGCAGCTCTGTAGTAAGTTTTGAAATCAGGAAGTATGAATACTCCAAATTTGCCCTTTTTTTTTTTGAAGACTTTTTGGCTATTCAGAGTCCCTTGAAATTCCACTGCTGATTTTAATGGCATAATTCCTACAGTACATTCTCGTATTCAAAAGTTTTGCTTCTTTTTGATGCTTGAATTCTTTTTACTTAATCATCTGACCAGCATTCTACATCATTGTTTTTGATTCCTTATGCTTTTGATTAACAGAAAAATTTCACATACCCTAAAGATTATATTATACCTTCTTGGTTGAGAATTATTGCTTTCTGTTTATCTCTAGAGTCTAGTGTGGTTTTTTTTGTGTTATTATTTTTATTTCTATCTTGAAAATATTTTTCTGATTTAAAAATAAAAATTATAATAATAAATATGCATTTTAAAATGACACCCCCTTCATTATGACTCAGTGATATAGTGATTCTCCAACCCTCCCCCATTAAGAATTGCTGACCTGCAAGGACAAGATGGACCCCGTTGTGGCAGCATTTCCTGTCAGAATATTCTTCCATGTTGGTCAACCATCTTTGGGTACTACACTTAAATCACAGTGTTTTGCCTCCTCAGCTAAGAGCTGGCAATGGGGTACTTTTTAAGAAACATGTAGACTGCGCAGAGACAGCTGCAATTGAAAAGCTGCTATGAACACTGAGAAAGATTCTCTCCTTGACCAAATTCTGATCAGGCTTCTCTAAGTTCTTTTTCAACCAGGCCTTGACTTTTGGGCTTCTGTGTTTATCTCTGCATTGTCTGGTTTTAACAAGAACTCTTCTAAGCCAGTTTAGCCAGAATCCCCCACCCTTGATATCTGATTAAATGGTACTGACAGTGTTCCTCCTCCCCCAACACCATCCCCTGCCAAGTGATAGCTGACTACCCTGGCCTGCCTTCAGCAAGGATCCTGTTAGGTCAGTTTAGCTAGAATCCCCCCTTACACAGTAATTTTCCATCTGCTGATCCCCTACTCTGTTCCTTGCTATAAATTCCCACTTTTCTCTGTTGTATTTGAAGTTGAGCCCAATCTTTCCACTACAAAAGCCCATTGCATCAGGCCTTACATCTATTTCTACAGTTTCCTGAATAGTGAAATAAATGAAATCAGGCAATCATGAAATTGGAATGATTGTACTTATGTTCTTTAACAAGAGTCATGAATAAATTTTTTTAATAGTGCCTTTTCATGAGAAGGTGTGGAAGGTGTTTCTGTCAGCCTCCATCATCAAGAAAAGTTGTGCTTCTTATAAATATTGAATTTGTTTTAGCTTCCGGAAGAAATAAATATCTTGCAATATGGCATTTTTTCCCAATCAAGTGTCTTGAGATGCATGATATGTATGTTTTGTGTTATTTATTTTCATACCTCTTGTTTTTCTGACATCAATTCTCTCAAACATTTATTCACCCTTAAATATTATATGTATTTTCTGGTAAGTTGCCTCAAATCTTTATGGAATATAGGTAATATAAACAACTTTTTAAAAATAGATTGAGCCCTGGCTGATGTGGCTCAGTGGATTGAGTGCTAGCTGGAAAACCAAAGAGTTGTCAGTTTGATTACCTGTCAGGGCACATGCCTGGATTGAGGGTCAGGTCCCCAGTAGGGGATGCACAAGAGGCAACCACACATGGATGTTTCTCTCCCTCTCTTTCTCCCTCCCTTCCCCTCTCTAAAAATAAATAAATAAAATCTTCAAAAAAAATAGATTGAATTGTTGCCATCTTCAATGAAACTTACTCTCACTTTTGCCCCAAGAGCCACACCAAACCCATCCAATTCTGCATCAGTTTGAAATGTGGTTATATATCAACCCTAAGCTTTTCTGGGTTGAATCTTACTGAGTAAAACTTTTAATCTATAAATAAGGATAGCTTAACTTCCAAAAATTATTTCATATGGATCCACTTGTCAGAGGGGTTGATTGAGGGACCTATTAAGTATTTCTAATCTTGTAAGTACATAAGTAGCTTCCCCACCCCCACCCAGCCCTGTACGTGTTTGAACACTAAATTAGTTAATGTTACTGGATCTGCCTTTTATTTCCTCAGTATGGTGTTTGTTTGGAGAGAATCTTGAGGCATTTGAGATCTTACAATACAACATAAAAACAAAACATTTGCAAGACTGTCAGTGTTTTAAAAAAGAACAAAACAACCAAACACAACTGCGGTCTTTGGCTAACTTTCTAGAGAGAAGAAAACGAGCCATCTGCCGGTAACAGGCTGCTTTGGGGATGGCTGATCACAGGGCCGAATGAAACCTTCATAGTAATTAGTGGCAGCACCAGAATAGAAACTTCAGCAGTGCTTTTCCTGTTGTTATGGTGACAGCTCCCCAAACAGCCCACCCCTCCCTTTCAAGACACTCAGCACTTTCTGTGGCCTTCCATCTGGTGTGCATTCTTGTCAAGTGCAGTGAAATTAAATTGACTGCTCATTTGTCACCCTGGCATTGTGTGTGAGTTGGGTTGTGAGGAGGAGGAGGACAGGGATTAGAAGAAATGGGGTCTGGGGGAAGACCCTTCAGCAGGAGGGACAGGACAGCAGTGAGGGCATCAGCCCAGATACCAGTCAAGGGGTTGAAAACTTGATGACAACTGATAGCACCCGAGTGACAATGAATTAGAGCTGGCTTAGGGACCTTAGTATGCCAAGGTGCTGAGACCCTTGATTTAGCAAGACATCAGCCACACTCACTCTCTATTTTGAAGTTGCTGAGTAATTTCCATGGGTTCTTTAGCAGTTGTGAAGTGTAGGAAATTCTTGTTGACCTGCTTAAAATCCGAGAATTTGGCCAAGAGAGTCTGGTTTGCCATTCAAAGATGGTAAAGTAGAAAGTGGGCTGCTTAGTTTTCTTAGGGGTTTGTTCATTTTGGAGCAGGATGTTAAAGACATTGATTTGATTACCAACACTGTCTGCTGCTATCAATAGCACCATCTTCCCAGAGGCCCCCAGGGGCTGCACACTGAGGGACCTGCTTAGGGTGTATCTTCTCTCTCATGGTACCAGGAATTACAGAGATGGCACGCTGAAGTGCTTTAGACATGTGTGCAGAACATGGTTTGCCTGTGGTATAAAATCTCTACCACAGATATTTGGATGTTTCATTCTCTTAAAAGTTTTCCCCTGTATTGTGCTGCCTTATGGACAGGAGCATTTATGTAGTGCATAGAGTTGATACCATTTGTCTGGTCTTCTTAGTGAACAGATTCCCTGAGATTTCTGGGTAGAGGCTGAGCCGATAAGAGTAAGAGACTGCTCACGGGGAGCACATGCTCTTGAGCCACACCTGTCCCTGCACGAGTGAATCACAGCCACCACAAACTGGGTCTGCCAGATTGATGACTGGTGTCTCCCATGCCAAGCTTTTGTGATGTTCAAAGCCAACTTTGAGGTCCCTGTACTCAGTGCAAACATTTTTACTTTAATATTTTCTTTGTTGTGAGCCAGGCTCTCTCATTCATCACACAAACGTATTTCTAAGGGCACGTTTTTAGTGTGACATTCTAAAACAGATCCTGTTTGGGGTTGATAATCTTCAGTTAGGCTCGGTACAGTCCTGTGAAATGGAATCATTTGGGGTGGCAACTCACTGAATTGTAGACTGTGAGAGCTGGGAGGTGTTAGGAGTCAACCAGTTGTATTTGGCAGAAAAGCTAACTCAGGTCAGTGAGCTGTTGCATAGCGCAGAGCTGGGCTGAGTTGGGGTGGTTTCTCCCATCCCTCTGCAGTCTGATTTCATTGGGGTGTTTGCACAGGTTGGGTGAGGGGGACTGAAAAGAGAGAAGGTATGGCGACTTCTGGTCTGGTCAGAAAGATGAGAGGCAGGATCATGTCCCAGCTGGGGAGCATTCTGCTGCTGTGGGAAGCACGTGTGGGATCAAGGGGTGCCCTGAGACTGTGGGTGTGCTGTGCCCTGTGGACTCTGACTTCCTGGCTCCAGTCGTCTGCTTGCCCCTTGCTGACTCTGTGTCCCTGGGAAAATTACTTGAACTCTGTGACTTTCATTTTCTCAGTTGCAAATTGGGATTAAGAATACCTTCTTAGGAACGTTGCTGTGAAGATTCAGAAAGATAACACAGAGAGAGTCTGGGCATATTGCCCGGCACAGAGTAACTGCACAGTACCATTAGTTTATTCTCTTTATTCAAGCAAATCCCCATCGCTCCTTCCTGCCCAATTCTTTCCTCACTTCTTAGACCTTAAGCTTCCCCTTCAGGCTCTCAGTAAACAGGCTGTATGCCTCTCCCTGCCAGGCAGCTGTTCAGGTTCCAATGGCAGATGGCCAGTCCTCATGCCATTAACATCTGACAGTCTTTGTGAACAGTAATAGCTCAGGCCTGTCTTGACGGGCACGACCCACAGCCTCAGACCCATGGTTTCTGTTGGCAGTTTCTGGCACCCTAGCGGCAGGATCAGCCTCACCCCTGGGGAAAAAGATAGCCTCCTGGAGGCAGACAGCCAACGTGGGTTCATGGAGCCTCTCCTGCAGACTGCCTTACGGTCCTTGTGGAGGCCTCCAGTCTTAAGCCTGCTTACCTTTATTTTTCTAGATAAATTCACTCAACAAACATGTGCCCAGTGCTAGGCTCAGTGCTGAAGACACAAACTGAGTTAGATGAGTCCCAGTCCTTGAGTTGCCTATCATCTAGTAAGCTGAATGCCTAGACAAGGTGGGGAAGACAACCAGCCATGAAAATTCTGTGGTGTTATCAGAGAGGGAAAGGTAACACCTGCCACATTTTCAGGACCAACTCCACTTCCAGCACTATTCCTACAAGATCTTATATCATATACTCCTCACCACATGACTCTGTTGTAGGTACAATTACCCTCACTTTACAGATGAAGAAAATAAGACCTGGAGAGCTTCACTACCTAATAAGTTCACCCAGCCCATCTGTGTGTGGTCAGAGTTGCAATTTACATTCTACACTCAAGACGTGCAAAATCAAGGCTCCTCTGCCACCTGTGACCAAGCTCATCTCATACTGGATGAGATTCCCACTGATAGCAGCATCCCCTTAAACATGTTCCTTACATGTAGCTCTACTTCTTTCAGCCCTTTTCAGTTTAAAACAGTGATTTTGAAGTTCAACTCTCTACTGAGGCTCTTTTCTTTATCCTTCTCTTCCTTCCTAACATGAAACTGTGTTTAAGCAGGAGCTCATATTTCCTCCTGACACGCTGTTGTCCACTGGCTCCCACTGGCTGAGAGTGATCCCTCAGCCCTGGTATCTGGGTGATGGCCTGGGGTCTCTGCTGGTCCCACCTCTTTGGGATGACCCTTTGGGAGCCACACAGACCCCAGTGCTGGTGTGTCTGCAGCTAACCTGATGTTCTGCTCCTTGTGTTGGTTTCTCAGCATCGTCAGAGTCTAGGGTCTCTACAACTCACCTCTACTCCTCAATCTTGTGCCCCCACACTATTTCCCAGCTGACTTTATCTCACCTCAGCTCCAGCTGGTGCAGCAGGCCTTCCACGTATTGGATTTGACCTGATCCAATCCCAGGGGTGGTGAGCAATCTGCTCTCCTGCTATGGTCAGCTCCCCTTCATCTGGGAGCTTCATTAATTCCATGATAGGCCACAGCTCCCTGCAAGCCTCCCCCAGAAGTCACCTAGGACTATCTAGACCCCAAACTATCTAGTTCAAGTTGGCCATCCCCAACTATTGATCAGTTATAAGGGGAGTTTTTGGAATTTAGAAAGCCCTTTTTCTCACCACACCTGAATTGTTTGACTGTTATCTCACTATGTGACTCTAGTTAAACTCAACCTGAGGCTCAAAGCACATCAAGGATTTCTGTAGTTTAGGCAGCACCTGCTCAGCCATCTTAGTTGAGTAAAAACTCTCACGGCCCAGTTTCAAAAGTGGAAAGGCTGCAGGAAACAAGCCTGCACAGTGATGAGGGAGAAAAACCTTAGGGAACATGTCAGAGAAAGTGTGACCTCAACAGACAGCAGAGGCAGGCTTTGTATCCTGCCTTCATGTGCTGTTTTTATTGTGCTGTGGTGCCCCTCACTATGCATGACTGCCCTGGGAACACAAAGGGCCAGGGGTGTGGGGGACACACTGGAAAAAGTAGCTTCCAGCCTAATCTTAAAGATAGAGTTAATCAAATCAATGATCAATGGGAAAGTGTTGGTGGTAACGGAAGCAGCACCGGAAATGGAAGTGTGAGAACACAGAACAATGTGCAGAACTGTATATATTCATTTTCTCTTTCAATACGTGGTTTGTGAGCAGGCACAATTGCCAGGCCTGGCAGAGTATTGGGGATAGAATGACAGTAGTATCACAGCTTAAAATCTACTGAGTTTCTCCTTCCCATCTGTGGGGCTGCTGGGCGACCCTGCGGATGGTGGTGTGGTGTTCGCTATGAGGAACACAGGAGGATGGGGGGCATGGGGAAGATGGTTAGTTCTGTGTAGATAAGCTGAATCTGAGATGTTAGTGGACAATAACACAGACATGCCTACCACATTTCTGACAAAATGGAGCTGGGTCAGTGTCTCAGTTATCTTTTGCTGATTAACAAACCTCCCTTCAACTCAGTAGGTTAAAACAACCACCATTTCTTTATTTGAGTTATTTAGCTAGGTGGTTCTGCTCCTTGTGTTGTCAGCTGTGACTGCAGTCATTCAGTGGGGGAGTGATCTGATGGTTCACTTCTATGAGGCCTTAGAGGGGATGGTTGGCAGTCTGTACTCAGCTGAGGGGCTGGGGTAGCCAGGCCCCCTTCTTGGTCTCTTCCTTTCTCTCTCCATACAGACTTGAAGCTTCTCTCTTTCCACATGGTATCTCCACATAGTCTCACTGAGTGGTCTTTTCAACAAGGCAGACAGATTCCTCACATGACAGTGCAAGGTTCCTAAATGTGTCTGATCCAAGGGACAAGGAGCAGGCACTGCCAGGCCTCTCAAAGGTTAGGCCTGGCATTTCTACCACATTTCTCCTGGTTGATATGAGTCACAGGCCAGCCCAGATTTGGTGTGGGAGGGGACTCTGCAAGTCCCAAATTTAGAAGTGTGGTTCAACTGCAGAAGTGTAGTCATCTTTGCAGACTATTCTGATACTGCATAAATGCAAGGAAATGTGGAATGGGTTGTAACAATATTTTATTTTCAGGCCTGACACTATATATACATATTCATATTACATTACATTTTGGGGGATCATATTAGGCAGTAGGCACTGCCTTTTAACTTTTCTTTCATTCAGCAATGTATTCCAAACATTCCCTCAAGTAATTCAATATTCTTCAACAAAAATACTTTAAAATGTATTTTGGTATACAGTGGAATACACAGATTTTAATTTGTATAACTCAGTGCATTTACGTGTCTACCTGCATAGTGTCCCCCTGTGCCACACCCACCTATGACCACATACCTCCTATGTCAAGTTATAGAACACTTCCAGGACCTCAGAGACTCCCTTGCACCACTTCTCCATCCATATTAGTCCCTCCATCTCTCACTGAGGTAACCAACTTGACTTCTAACTCAGTTAACTTTGCCTGTTTTTGAACTTCATCTAAATGAATTATATAATACCTACTCCTTTGGGTCTGGCTTCCTTTGCTCATCAAATTCTGTTAGATTGACCCATATTGTCACTTTAAACTGTAGTTCACTCTCTGTGTCTCATATTGTAGTATTCTCTTGTATGAGCAAACCACTTTTATCTGTTCTACTCTTAATGGAATTTAGGTTGCTTATAGAAGTGTTTTCATTATTCGTATGAATGTTCTATAACTAATTTAATCAATCCCCTTTTGCTGGATGTTGAGTTTGTTTATTTTCATTCATTTGCAAATGAAAGAAATCACAGTACGAACGAGTACTGTGATAAATATCCTGGAAGACAAACCCTTATGCACATTATTTTATCTTTGTGTACATTTTTGTTCATTATTTTCTAAATTTTGAAACTATTTCAAACATATAAAAATATAGGAAAAATATAACACACATTTAAGTATGTACTGCCAACATTAGATTGATACTAACAGTTTATATTATATATGCTTCAGATTTCTTTTTTATTTTATTTTAAAATTATTTTTTATTTTTCAATTACAGTTGACATACAATATTATATTAGTTTCGGGGGTATACCTCAGTGGTTAAACATTATATATCTTACTAAGTGATCATGCCAATAAATCTCATACCCAGACACCATACATAGTTATTATAATATTATTGACTATATCCCCTATACTGTAGTTTATATCTCCATTACTATTCTGTAACTACCAATTTGTACTTCTTAATCCTTCCCCCTTTTTTACCCATTCCCCCCAACTCTCCTCTGATCTGGTAACCATCAATTGTTCTCTGTATCTATGAGTCTATTCCTGACCTGCTTGCTCATTTATTTTGTTTCTTGTCTTCAATTGTAGATAGATGTATATTTATTGCCATTTATATTGCTCATAGTTTTGATCTTTTTTCTTCTTCTTCTTCTTAAAGAATACCCTTTAACATTTCTAGTAATCCTGGTTTTGTGGTGATGAACTCCTTTATCTTTTTCTTGTCTGGGAGGCTCTTCATAGGTCCTTTGATTCTAAATGATAGTTTTGCAGGGCAGAGTAATCTTGGTTGTAAGTCCTTGCTTTTCACCACTTTGAATATTTCTTGCCATCCTTTCTGGCATGCACAGTTTCTATTGAGAAATCAGCTGACAGTATTATGGGAGCTCCCTTGTAGGTAACTGACTGCTTATCTCTTGCTGCTTTTATGATTCTCTTTTTGTCTTTAACCTTTGGCATTTTAATTATGATGTGCCTTGGTGTGGGCCTCTTTGGGTTCACCTTGTTTGGGACTCTCTGTGATTCCTGGACTTGTATGTATATTTCCTTCACCTGGCTAGGGAATTTTTCTGTCATTATTTCAAATAGGTTTCCAATTTCTTGCTCTCTCTCTTCTCTTTCTGGCAGCCCCATGATATGAATATTTATACACTTGAAATTGTCCCAGAGACTCCTTACATTATCTTCATTTTTTAAACTTTTTTTCCTTCTTGTTGTTCTGATTGGGTGTTTTTGCTACCTTATATTCCAAATCACTGATTTGATTCTCAGCTTCATCTACTCTATTGTGGATTCCCTGTAAATTATTCATTCATTTCAGGTAGTGTAAACTTCATTTCTGACTGGTCCTTTTTTATGGTTTCCATGTCCTTTTTTAGGCTGCTGAAGTTCTCACTAAGTTAATTGAATACCCTTATAACCAGTGTTTTGAACTTTGCACCTAGTACATTGCTTGTCTCCATTTTGTTTATTTCTTTTTCTGGAATTTTGTTCTGTTCTGTAGGGTTCACTGACACAGCCTCCCTGTTCACCTGAGCTGTACACTTTAGGTGTGGCTCACTGCCACCCCACACATACACATGTTGGTGGTGTACACCCTCCTGTTGTAGTTGAGCTTTGATTGCTGTTGACACCTCAATGGGAAGAATTTAATTCCAGACCAGTTGGCTGTGAGGACTGGCTATGACAACTGTGGAGGATCAGCTGTGCAGGGGCCAACCCTACATAGCAGGACTTACTTCAGAAGGGCTCAGGTGCCTTCTGAGTCCTTCCCTTGAGTGTACCATTTGTGGAGGTGGTTGGGTGGTGCTTTAATGCAGTCTGAAGCTGTCCAGAAGGTGCACTGGCTCTGGGGCCTCCCACAGTTGCAGGTCAAATTCAGCCAGTATTCTGCTTGGGGCCACCCAGCATGAGCTACAGAACAATTTTCAGTTGGCTTTTGTGTGTCTGGGCTTGGAAGTGCCCAGGAGAGGCCAAGCTGTGAATCAAAGGTGGCTGCCACTAGTGCTGGGCTTGGGTCCATTTACTAAGAGGTATAGTGCATGCGAAGCCAGGTGCTGTTTGTTTGAGATATTTTAATTAAGCCTGAAGCATGAGTCAAGACAGGCCATTTAAATGGAAAAGCCTCTGAAAGCAGCTTAGATGGGGCCACAAATTGTGCAGGGTAGGGTCTCTGGGAATCACCAGGGTGGGGCGAACAGTGATAGCTAGGTTGATGGAAACTCAGATATGGTGCCTGCCTGCTGGCTCTTTGGGGGGAGTCTCAGACTCCAAAGAGGGGGACAAAGAAAAAGTAACAATGGCCTTTGCCAGCACTTCTGTCTGGAAGAAAGCTGTCCCTCCAGCTCTCACCCTGAAGCCAGACCTTTCAGTTTCTCCTCTATGTCCCAGGTGCCTTTCAGGCTGCTGCCCCAGTGCTGGAGCTCAGAAAGAGTGAGACCAAGTAAGTCTGAGCACAGCCCCTTTAAGAGAACAGCCTGAGACTCCAGAAGCCCTCCATCTCACTAAGCCACAATCCCTGCTGGTTTTTACAGCCAGAAGGTACTGGGACTTCTCTGCCTGGCACTGAAACTCTGGGCTAGAGGCCTGGCATGGGTCTGGAACCATGGGCTTGCTTCACAGCCCAGATATATTTCCTGTTTTTTACCCACCATATATGGGTATGGGAGCAGCCCGTTCTGTGTCCCTACCCCTCTTGCCACTTTTGTTGTGGCTTCTTATATCCTTGATTGTAGGACTTCCCTTCAGCTAGATTTCAGGTGGTTCTGAATGATGGTTGTTCTGTAGTTTAGTTGTAATTTTGAAGTGGTTGTGGGACAATGAGGGTCCAGATTTCTTTAAAAAGAAGAAGAAATAAAAGATTAAAGGTGTAGCTAAAACCTCATTCTCAAACATTTCATCCTCTCCAGAAGGGTCAATACTTGAAAGTTGCAGTATATTATACTTTTGATCATTTCTGTGTTTTTGTACATTAACTAAACTTTGTTTATAGTGTGTTTAAATAAGTTATATAAATGAAGTCAGTGATATATATATGTGTATGTATATGTATATGCATATGTATATATATATATATATCTTTCCCACTTTCTTAAAATTACATTTTTGAGATTTATTCATGTTCATAAATGTTTATCTAGTTTGGGAGTCAGCAAACTCTGGAAAAGATCAGATGATAAAGACTTTTGGCTTTGTTGGCCATTACAGTATCTCTCACAACTGTTCATTGTAGTAAGAAAGCAGCCATGGACAACATGTAAACACATGGATGTGGCCCTGTTCCAATAAAACTGACCCAGTTCATTCATATTAACTGCTGAATGCATTGTATAAATTAACCACTTTGTTAATTTGTTGTCTTCTGAGGGAGAGTTAGGTTTTCACTTTTTATTATTTCAAAGAAAGCTGGAATGAACATTCTGTATATGTCCCTGTGTATATGTGAGAATTTTTAAAGGGTAGCTACCTGGAAGTGGAATTGATGTTCTCTTTCTCTTTAATAGAAGACAAAATCCTTTTTTTTTGCATGTTTTTATTTTAATTGTTGTTCACGTACAGTTTTCTGCCCTTTACCCCCATCCAAGCCCACCCCCCAGCCCTCAGAAAACAAAATCCTTGTTTGCTTCCAGTGGACTATAGAGGCAAGGATGTATGCCCCTCTTTCAGATGGATGCTTATGTTCATATAGCTCTAATCTCTGTCTTTTGTGACACGGGTGGGTGCCATGGACAGGATGAGAAAAGATGGGCTCATTCTGAGATCCTTAATAGGTTTCACTAATGTCTTCACTATAGGAACCTTCCTGATTGCTGAAAATTTGAACAAGATATTTCAGAAAAATAGGTAAAGGGTTCTGAATCTCTTCTGAGTAATACTTTAATAGTCCTCTACACTCATCTAGCACATTATAGTTTTATCCCACACATGTGTGTTATTCCAATTTGAACTCACAATAACCTTGCAAAGAAGGCAAGAAATCTTTCACAGATGTAGAAACTCACGGTCAGGGAAATTAGGTGCATTATACAAGATAAGTATCAAATGTGTCAAAATACACTACCACAGTTTGTAGCATACACACACACTCACATACAAAAACAAGGGAGACTATTTGGCAAGAGCTTTGATCTTACAGAATATTATAACAACCCTATTGAAGAAGATGATATTGTATAACCATTTTCCTATAAGGAAACTTAGGCATAGGGAGGTGGAATAATTGCCTCAAGATCACACAGATAGTGTGTGGCAGAGTCAAGATTCTAGTCTAAGTCTGTCTGACTCTGAAGATGGAGATTTCCTCAACATCTTACTGCCTCAGTATGTAGTGATTTTCATAAGTTGTAAACATAGATGTTAAATACTTGAATAAATAAATGTTATTAAATTCTTCAGATACTTTCACCAACAAGTTAGTTCATCAATGTCATTTCCAAAATAAGTTACCATGATGCTGTATTTGTCTTTGATAGGAAAAATGAGGATAGTGAATGCACATACATAGTATTTTAAAAACTCAAGTTTTCTGGTATTCCAAAAAGTGATGTGATGTCTGAGTATTGGTCGTGATTCTCTAGTATGGAATATAAGAGAATCCAAATAGATATGCCCTAAAGTCCCTTCTACTGGCTCTTAGAAATTTAAAGGCTACATAGGATTTCTTAGAGAACAAAAGCTTCAAACCACTAACTACTTCAGCTTGAATCTAGAGTAAGCCCAGAAGTAAAGTTGCTTTGGTTAGTTTACATTATTTCCTGAACAGGTTTCTCATACTTGGCTAGCCCACAGGCAACTCAAGTGAATTTCTGCTATTACAATTACATGAAGATCTTTACATTGTTAACCAAAGCTAAGGCGTGAATATTCTCAACATATTGTACAAGTTAGCTAATTATACTATACTGAGAGAATGGGTTGGTACCCTGTCACGTCTTCAGGACCTTGGAGAAAGACTGCACCTGACATGTAACATGTGACAATGTTACCAAATATTTAATTCTTAGGGGAAAGAAGAACTTTTCATGATCAGTTACTACTCTGTCACTGTATTCTGCTACACACTTAAATTTTGTGTATTGTAGGTTTTAGGGTCATCTATGGATATGAATGAACATATTCAGTAGCACAAAAAGTAAGGCATGGTTTATATTATTAAACACATTATATTGTTAATATAATGCCTTTTTGAGGGTTTGTGATAAGAATCATTCTACATATCTCCAATGATAAATAACGACAAAATGAGAGGAACTTTGTAAAGATGCTTTTCATACTGTGATTATCACTAACCACTCACTAAATATGTGACCATGTGTTTATGTAGGAGATTTTGTCTTCTCTTTTGTGCTTTTTCAGTTTATGTTTGGTCCCTGAACTACGTTTTCTTGGTACTTGGGCAGACACATCAGCCAATTTGAAGTTGGACCAATTTCTGTAAACTGACAATTTTTCTTGATACAAATACCAAACAAACAGCCTTTGAGTTGCAAGAGGACACAGAATGGATGCTGGCCATTTTTCAGCTCCAATGACTCACATTTCCTTTTATAAAATGAGTCAAAATTTCTGCTTCAAAGAGTAGTTGCAAGAGATAAATGAGCTATGTGTAAAAGAACTTCACAAATACATAGCACTGAACAATTGTACCACTTCACCAGTTGCTATTATTATCCCTCAAGACATCTTGGGGTAGAGCATTACCAGCCTTATTGTCTACTGGTAAAGTCTATATCTTCTCAATGTTTCAAGAGATATTAGAAATTTTATTCTTAGTACTGAGATTAATTAAGGTACAGCTTTATTTTCCCATCTTATCACAATACCGGGCATAATATTTCAACTATAACTAACTTATAAAAAATGCCCGATTACGCATAAGTGAACATACATCATTATGCTGTCTACTTTACTATTGTAAAATAGTTGTCAGTTACAATCAGATGAGCCTGTGCACTAAAGTTATTTAATGCTGTTGCCACAGAAAATGTGTCTCTAAAAATGGGTGAATGTCCATATGCATATTAGTAAAATAAGAAACATTTATCTTGTGACAACATTGGTTTTCACTAGCTTTATTTCCATTACATAAGTGCCAGGCAGGCATTTTTTGTCCTTGAAGAATGTTAAGGACTTGTTACCTCATTAACAGAGAGAAAGTCTTCTAATTAAATGCCAGATATGGTCTGAAGTCCTTGATGCCAACTCAACTTCTTAATTTAAAAATGTCTAATTTGTATATTCTTTTGATATAGTTTATGAGTAATGATACAAAATTCAGGAGGCTCTAAGGATTTATAATAAAACATCCCCTTTTCCTCCCCACCCTCCAGCTATTCAGGTCCCCTTCTTGGAAGCAGATTTCTTTTGTACATTCCACAGACATTTTATGCATATACAGACATATATTTACATTAATAGCTATCTTCCCCTTTTACCCTGTTATGGAATGAATTATTACCCACCCCCCAAATTCATATGTTGAAACCCCAGCCCCCAGGATATGACAACATTTGAAGGTAGGACTTTTAAAGAGGTGGTTAAGGTAAAATGAGGTCATATAGGTAGGCCCTAATCCATAGTAACTGGTGTCCTTGTAAGAAGAGGTGATTAGGACACAGAAGGGAGGACATGTGAAGTCAGAAGGAGACCTACAAGCCAACAAGTGGGTGGGGTGTAGAGGAAACCAACCCAGCCAACACTTTGATCTTGGTGTTCTAACCTCCAGGCCCTGGTGTACAGGTACCTTCTCCCAGTCATTCAAGGGAACGCCCATCTAGGAACTCCTGTGAGTCATTATGCAGGTGTAATTAAGTTTTCTAATCAGTTCCTGTCAAGATAAGGAGATTATCTGGGAATGGTGGGAGAGTGGGGGTTAGCTGACCACATAAACCCTTTAAGAGCAGAGAGTTTTCTGCTTCTGGTCACAGAAGGGGAAGTCAGAAACTTGACACTTATGAATCATTTGATGCACCCTTGCTGACTTGAAGATGGAGGGGGCCATGTGGCAAGAATGTGGGTGACATCTAGATGCTGAGAGCACCTCCCAGCTGACAGCCAGCAAGGAAGCCAGGGCTTCTGTTCCACAATCAAAAGGAATTGAATTCTGCCAGCAGCTAGAATGAGTTTGGAGGTGAATTTTTCTCCATAGCCGTTAGACGAGAACTCAGTTTGGCCAACAACATGATTTTGCTCTTATGATTCCTTGAGCAGGGAACTCAGCCATGCTGTGCAAAACTTCTGACCCAAAACTGTGTGCTAATAAATGAGCATTGCTTTAAGCAGTTGTGTTTGTGCCAGTTTGTTATGTATGCAACAATAGAAAACCAGTGTGGGGTGGGCAATGAAATAGGAGAGTCTCAGGATAAGCTCCTCCCCATCAATACAAACTGCATTTGAGTGGGCTGGTAGCATCTGCTTCTGGAAGGAAGTGGAGTGAGGGAATTGTGACTAAAACTGAAAACTCATAGAACCTGATTAAATTTGTCTGAGGCGAGACTCTTTTTTCAGAGACAGAATGGGGTCTCAAGTTAAAAATTAGTAAAATGAAGTTATATTTTTATATTTCTGAGTCTATACTATGTGAAATGTATACTCACTACTATTTTCTTTTCATTAAAAGTGTTTAAGAATTTCCTTACCCTACAGTTTCCACGTGATAATAATACGTTTAGTTTGGTTTGTTGCAGACTATTCACATGCTAAGAAGTATTTCCCCAAGGGAGCCAATCTTCCTTGAAACGTGGATTAAAAGATTTTAAGAGAACACGTACTAATTGCAACATATTGATCTTCATGGATTCTGATTCAAATAAGCTTTTAAGAAAAAAATTATGTGATAATGGAGAGATCTGAAGTCTAATTAAATATTTTATGTTAAGGGATTATTGTTAATTTTCAAAGGTATGATAATGGATATACACATGTGTATAGGTATATATATACATAATGAAAGGTTTATAGGTAAAATAACATGTCTGTGATTTGCTTCCAAATAATCTTGGGTGGGAGTGGGGGACTAGTAGGTTTATAGCAGACACAAGTTTGGCCATGAGTTCATGACTCTTGAATCTGGGGTGATTGGCTCTAAGAAGTTCATTATATTTGTTTGTTATGACAAACACTTATTCTTACTTATTTGTGTATTTGAAAATTTTCATTAAGAACCAAAGAAGCCCACTTTGACTCCATTCTGGTTGTGATGACAAGTGGCCTTTCCTTCACCTCCCTTCATTCCTCTCAAAGTGTCTTGTTAGAATTTCTACTGCTCTTCTTTTATATCATTTCTCTCTCTTCTATTTCTGAACTCCATAATTTTTCTAATTTCCCAGTGAAGAAGAAACTTGAAATTCATATATGCTGTGACTGAAAATCTTGTTGCTGAAAGGGTGTACAGAAATAGCCTGAGGAGTAGAATTTTTCCCGAGAAAAGCAGCTGGGGAAAGATTTCTGCTTTATTTTTCTCAAAATAAGGTTATCTAACATATATCTGAGAACAGAATAGTGAGTCACATTTCATTTTCCTGTTAACTGCACTTGATCTAAGAAATAGAAGTAAAAATAATTTTTTAAACAAGAAATTTATCAACAAGACACTTGACTTGAAGGGAAAACTATCTAGGATTCATTTCTTTTAGAGTAATTTATCCCTACCTAAAGACAAATTGCCCTACAGGTAATAGCTATATACAAAAAGTTGTAAAATTGTTCTTGGTTTTACAATGATGAATGAAGAACATTAAAATTCTCCAATGGAACAAGGTGTGCAAGAATTTTTATGTTGTTCTTTTCTTGTTAAACAGTGAGAGCAAAATAACTTACTGGAATAAAAAGATAAGCAGTAAATGAGCATGCCACTAATGGACAACGGGGATATCTTCACAGAAGCAGTACTTATTTCCATCCCATCTTTACTCATTGTTGGCAAAAACATACCCTTGACCATTTAGTAAAAAAAAAAAATCAATATGCTTGTGCACATACACCAATTGTTCTCTATATGACAAAGGAATAGTGAAAAGGAAAATGAAAGAGTAAAGAAAACTATACTATAGTAGTCAGGATGTGGTGAAACCAATTTGTGGTTTTCTCATTGAAAATGCCTTCTTGACGTGGAGGAACAGAGTTCTAGAGTAATGTCATAGGTTCCCATTTTAGTAGGCATCTCCTGTCTGCTCTAGAACACATAATTGTATCTCCATCCTCCATTTGCAACCATTGTTGATTGGTTACCTGTCAGTCAATTGGTGGAATCTTATCTACCTCATTGACAAACCCTGTCATTCACAACAGACTTTCATTAGTTTACTTAGCGTACGCATCTTAATCTTAAACTGCTCCACAAACCATCCTACCCCACCACCCTCAAATTGACATGATCATGGTTCTCAGTTTGGAAACCTAGGCTTTTTGGCCATGGCAAGCCCTGGAGTCTCTCAGCTGCCACCTCAGAAAGGAAGTACCAGGTTGTCATCAAACCAATACACAGCAGCACCAGGAGCAGCAGTGGAAGGTGACAGTGGTCAAAAGCATTTCCTAAAACAAACAAAAAAAAGTCCCTCGAAAATGTAAATTTAATTTGTTGGAACCTATTAGACCAGGGCACGGAAAGATCTTTATTATGGGATTGATTTACAGTTGATTAATTGCAAAATAACTAGGCCTCAACCAAAGAGGTCTGAAACTCCCAGGTAACTGAAATACTTGTGGAAGATAAAGCTCTTAGAGATGAAGGGCTTTTCAACACAGCCAAAAGAACAAGAACTGCCCATTTACAATAGCATCAAAAACAAACAATAAAATATTTGGGAATGAATTAACAGAAGAAGTACAGAACTTAAACTCAGGAATCTATAAAATATTGTTGAAAGAAATTAAGGAAGACAAATAAATGGAAAGATAGCTCAGGTTCATGAATCAGAAGACAGTATTACCAAGATGGAACACTCCCCAAAGTGATCCACAGAGTCCTTCACTTCTGTCCCCATCAGAATTCCAGCTGCTGAGTACTTTGCAAATATTGACAAGATGGCCTTGTCTTCAGGAGCTCCTCTCTTGGAACTTTGTCTTCATGAGCTCCTTCCTTGGAACTTCTTTATGGACTGTTGAGCTTCCTCACAGCATGGTGACTGAGCTCCAATCAGAAGGAGCATCCCAAGAGACAGGAAGTGAAACTGTTGGTTTGTTAGGACCTGGGTCTAGCAACTAGTACCATTACTTTTGTTGCATCTTATGGGTCAAGCAGTCACAGAGCCTAGATTCAAGAGTGGGGGACATAGACCTCAACTCTTGAAAGAAGTGTTGAAATTTGGATGGCATGTTTTATAACTGCCACACCCCATAGTAATTTCCAGAGCTGAGATGTGAATCCGGGTATGTCTGAATCATAGAATTCAAAGTCTTAAAAATTCTGCTTTGCATGGATTGAGCGCGAGCTGCGAACCAAAGTGTCGCAGGTTCGATTCCCAGTCAGGGTACATGCCTGGGTTGCAGGCCATGACCCCCAGCAACCACACATTGATGTTTCTCTCTCTCTCCCTTCCACCCTTCCCTCTCTAAAAATAAATAAATAAAATCTTAAAAGAAAATTCTGCTTTGCATTTCAGATAGGAGTGAGAGATCCTGGGATGGAATAGTGGGAAAGTTATTTAAAATATTTTTAGTTGTATTAGAGGAATGGTGGTTATTGTTATATTATCCTGCTCATAATCATGATCATTAAAAAATATTTGCATTATGTATGGAAAATTTCAATGATGTAATTTTAATGCTGAGTTTCTGGAGGTGGGAAGGTAACATATTAGAAATGAAGCTATTGAAAGAATAAACAGGAGAAAGGCTTACTTCCCTGTAACAACAGGCCTGAAGATGGGACTCACTATGAGCAGGAAGACTCCTATGTTTCAGTTTCATTACAGAAGAGCAGTGTCTTCATCGTGGGCATGTCTTCACTCAACCCCAAGTTATGCAACTGGGCTTTAATCCTGGGCTATGATGGAAACACTCAAAAGCCCATTATTATACTTGACAGATGGGGCATGTGGCAGCACGATTTGAACCTGGTAGCACATCAAAATGGGAAGTTAAGTCTTCATTCAGCTGTTGGTTTTAAGATGCAAATAAAATCCAGCCCTTTCCCATTATATTCATTGTTCCTCAAAGTTCTATGCAAAGGCTAGGAAAATTCCTGCCATTGCTGACCTTTGCTTTGGGGATCTTGGATCTGCTACAGCTAGAGATGAAGATTTACATAAATCACAGCAGGTAAAAGATGGGCTTATGTGAATGCAATGTGGTACATAGGATCTTGTGTATGGTAGTCAAGTGTCACTACTAAAATGATACACTGGGTAGGTCCAGGGGTACGTTATTTTCCTGTGGTATCATTAATGGAGAAAAGAGTCATTTTTGGTAACTATTGAGGTTATTTTCCAGAATAAGTCATCCTGACTGGGATACCCAAAAGCTGCTGCTCTCCTGGCCCACACTGGGATGACCCCACAGGCAGCATGGCATAGGCAGTACCTGCCTGTGTGCTGCCTCTGGGGTCCTGGTCCTCAGTGTGGTCCACTTACAGTGCCCTGTGAAGGTAAGTCACAGGAGTGGCCTGTAGCCTTGGCAGAAGGATGACTGCTTAGCCAGTTCTATTCAAGGAACAGGCAAGAAAATCATTTTGAGAGTAAATCTTTGTCTCCTTAGGACTAGGAAGGATGAGGAATCTGGCATAAGACAGAAGGGTCAGAGGGCCCACAGAAGTTTTCCTTTCCACTGTTCCCTATCCTTGAGTGCACAGGGAACTCCCAAGAACATTCTCAGAATTTTTGCCTGGTGGGGCTGCTGAGCACTTTGCTGCTTGTGCACCGGCTGGAGCCCTTCCACTTCTAATGGATCAGAAGCCATTAAGCACCAATGATCGCAGACCAGGATGCAGCCCAGCTCCTCCCTGGGTGAGTAAGGAGACGGATGTCAGGGCAGGAACACTCACTGACTGCCTTTCCAAGATGTAGTCCTATCTGCATGAGATGTCTTTTATCGGGAGACTTTAATCAGGAGCAGAGACATCAAAAGTTGAAGAAGAAAAGGAAGCAGGACAGAATTTGAGGCTGACAATTTGACATCAGTGACAATCTGAGGTAGCACACTTGGAAAAGCAGCTGAGGGAGTTAAGAGAAGAAAGCTGGGGGGACTGGGACACTTGGAAGAGCAAATTTTGGTTTGGTTTGGTTTGGTTTGTAGCAGTTAATATCTGGGGAAGTCAGGTCCCGAAGTAAAGGCCTCAAGTCTCACCTTCTCTCTGTGGCCTTTGCCTTCCTGGCTTCATCTCCAGTCAGCCCAGCAATGTCTGGGTCAGCTCCCACTAGGCAGAGAGCATTGCAGCAGCAGCCTTATCCCCCTATCCAAGGGATTTAAAGATCAAAGATTTGGGGGGTAAGGACGCCTATAGGTTACATAATAAAAAATTTTGTTATTGAGATAAACTACACATAACAAAATTTACTGCTTTAGCCATTTTTAAATGCACAATTCATGTCATTAAATACATTCACATTCACTCCCACCCATCTATCTCCACAACTTTTTCATCTTCTCAACCTGAAACTCTTGTATCCATTAAACAATGAGTTTCTATTCCCCTCTGCCCCAGCCCTTGGGTACCATCTTTCTACTTTCTGTCTCGATGAATTTGACCTCTCTAGGTACTTCATATAATCTTTGTCCTTTGTGATTTTCACTTACCGTGATGTCTTCAAGTTTCACCCATGTTGTAGAATGTGTCAGAATTTCCTTCCTTATATGTTTACATAATAGTGTTTCATTCTATGTTTATATCACATTTTGTTTATTCAGTCATCCCAATTAAAATTTAATGTGTTTCTACCTTCTGGCTAATGTGATTAATGTTGCTATGACCATGAGTGTACAAATATCTTTTTTGAGTCCCTGTTTTCAATTCTTGCAGGTACATACCAAGACATAGAATTGCTGGATAATATGATGATTCTACGCTTAATTTTTTGAGGACCTGCTATACTGTTTTCCCCAGTGGCTTCATGTTCCATCCCAATAGCAAGGCACCAGGATTCAAACTTCTCTACATCCTTGCCAACACCTGTTATTTTCCAGGTTTTTGTTGTTGTTGATGCTTTTGTTTTTTACTTTTTGTGGCAGCTATCCTAGAGTATGAAGTTGTATCTGACTGGGTTTTGACTTGCATTTCCTTAATGATTCATCATGTTGAGCATCTTTTCAGGTGCTTAATGGCCTCTGTATATCTTCTTTGGAAAAATGTCTATTCAAGTTCTTTGCCCATCCTTTTTTATTTTTTGTTATTTGTTTGTTTGTTTGTTTTAATCCTCATCCAAAGACAAGAGTATTATTGATTTTTAGAGACTGGGGAAGGGAGGGAGAGACAGAGGGAGAGAAGCATTAATTGGTGGCCTCTCGTAGTTGCTCTGACTGGGGACCAAACCTGAAACCTAGGCATGTTTCCTGACAGTGAGTTGAACCCATGAGCTTTCAGTTTATGAGAGAATGCTCCAACCAACTGAGCCACGTTGGCCAGGACTCTGCCTGTTTTTAAAAACTGGTTATTCTTTTTTTGGGTCTTTGAGTTGTCATTCATTATATATTCTGGGACTTAATCCTTTAACAAATAAATGATTCACAAATATTTTCTCCCATTTGCGAGCTGTCTTCCACTCTGTTGATAGTGTCCTTTGATGCACAAGGTTAAATTTGATGCAGTCCAATCTCTCTATTATTTCTCTTGTTGCCTGTACTTTTGGTGTCATATCCAAGAAATCATTGCCAAATCCAATCTAACAAAGTTTTTCCCTCCCCCCCCCATACTTTCTTCTAAAAGTTTAATACTTTTAGCACTTAGGTTTAGGTCTTTAATCCATTTTGAGTTATTTTTTTTATGTATGGTATAAGGTAAGTAAGGGTCCAATTTCATTTTTTTGCTGGTGAATATCCGGTTTTTCCATCACTGTTGTAAAGACTGTCTTTCCCCCACTGGATGATAGTAGCCATTCTTTTCTGACTTTGGTAGATTTTGGTCCCCTAAACCCTTCACATTCCATGTAGCTCTAGCTAGATATAAGTATCCCTGTTGCAAGTCTGACTCTGCTTTTATCCTTTGGGTTCTGTGGCCCACTGCCTGTGTTCACAGGAAACAAGTGGAGTGTGGACTTACACAGGACTGAGGTTGTCTGGTCAGCATACATAGTGAGATTTGTACAAAATCAAAATTAGCCTTGTAAATCCTTATATTACCCCCAAATTACATTATGATACCTCTCAGTGAGTCCTTCATGTCTGGTTTCATCATCTTTGTTGGAACTGACTGCTCTTTGGGGGTAGGGGGTTGAGCATCAGATGTAGTAATTGGCCTGCATGTAGGAGTCATTTTTACGAAAACTATGAATCTATATCAACAAAATCACTTCAGGATGGCATGATGCTCAGTAGGTGTGCTGCCCCAGACACAGAGGTTGTCCATGGGGACAGCAGAGCCCCAGCTCCAACTCACTGCTCATTCCAGGGTGCATACCAGTGAGGTGATAAGGTGAGAACGTATACTACTGGCACTAGGACACTGTGTTTCACTCTGCAGATCACAAAAGGCTTAAACTTGCATAAGTTGAAAGGCATATAGGATGGTTCCATTGTGACCCATAGGCATCTGGGCAGCTGGCTTGCTTGCGGGTTTCAAAATCACTCCAGGTCTACCTTTGCCCTGCTCTGCTTTTGGTCCTGTTAGCTGGGAGTACCTTTTCCTTCTAACCTCAGTGTGACTTTGGCCTTGGCTGTACTGCTGGACTGATTGCTGTTTGTGACTTGGCTTCTTGATGGCTGGAACTCTTTGGTTCTTGGATTGTTCTTTGTTGAAGCTTGGTTTACTTTTGGATTTATGTCTCAGATTAGATTGCTAGACTATGGGGCTCAGGTTCACAACCGAAGGGCCTGTCCTGCCCCTGACCTTGTGTGTTCCTGTCCACTGCCTAGCAGAGGCTTTTTCTCTAGTGGACATGCCACACTGTCCAGTGGAGAATGAGATCAGACCCTGGAGGGCTCCTAGTCTTCTGGAATGTGCTCACCAGGTTGCCCCTGGTTACAGCTTGGAATCTTTAGTTAGAACTGGGCTACTCTTTCTCTCGGACAGCCTAAGAGAGAAAGAGAATTTTCCATATCATTTCTGAGATACCCCTGGGACCTAGGTGGTCACCATGGACTTGGAGCCACCTCATCTCTTCTCTGGATGCTTCATAACTGTGAGTCTCTGAAAAAAAATGTCTTCTCAATTTTAATTTCCCTTTGCTGCTGACTTACCTCGGTGTGCCACTAGTTAAAGGTCACAGCTGGCTCTTCAGGAAAGATTCTTAGGTCCTGCACCCAGGGAGTGATTAGCCTTTCCCAGTGCTAGTCACTGTGTTGAGGTTTTCTGGGATGACTGGATCACTCCTTAAGCAATTCTGAGGGAGAGATCTTCCATGGCCCTCTCCTTACTGGTTCACAAGAGGGAATCAAGCCCAACAAATCAAGTCATAACAGTATTTTTCACACTGAGAGGTCAGAACCACTTCCACCAATGCTCTGAGGGTGGACCTTCTATCCCACACATGTCCACCTCTGGAGCTGGTAGGGAGCTAATGGCACAGCTGGCTGACACAGAGGCTCCCACTCACGAGTGAGCAGAGCTGAGGTGTCTGTCATCCTTGCCCATCTCCAGCATCCACAGACTTCCTGATGGAGTTTACAAGCAGCACATGAATTGCCATTTCTTGAACCCCTTCATATGTCATCTTTGTGCTACATACTTTGCCTACATAATGGACAAATGATAAGCATCTTTATAACCCATGGAGGGAAAGCATTAAAATCTCCAGTATATGATTGGTGGAAATAGAGAGCCAGAAAGGTCTTCAAGCAGCTTGCCCAGGGCATAGTGTGGGTGGCCACAAACTCTGTCCTGCCTGGTTCCAAAGCTCTTATTTTTAACACTCTGCCACACAAATGCACAGAAAATTCTGAAGTAGATAAATCTCATCTGTGTTGCTTTCAGCTTTTTTTCCCTCCCCCTGTATTGAATCCATAAAGCCACAACTCACTACAATACCTCACTTTGTCTTGGGCTTTCGAGTGGAATTCTAAACTACAGTTTATTGTCTAATTTATTTCCTAATTCAGGAATAATTGGCCCTGCAGGCATCCCAGGAGGCTTAGCACTGGGCTGGGTAACTCATATCATAAAATGGCTGCAGTGTTACTAGGAGATGATAGTTCCATATGTATTCCCTTTTACTGAAATGTTTGCGCTTGAACAAGCTCTAGCTCAGAGGACTTGGTATGAATTTGTAGCAATCCGGGAATGGAAAATATTTTTTGATAGGTCTTGTCAGTATCTTTCTAATCTCAAGTGACACAGCAGGAGCCACTGTAAATGGGTGGTGACTGCAACACTAACCAGCCCCCTAGCAAGGAGAGAAAAAAGGCTCCATCTCCTCCCTGACTCTCTTACTCTAAGTGCTGTGATGAGACAGAACTTTGTGGTCAGCACTCTAAGTACTTTAGTGGGATATATGAGCTCAGAGACATTGAAATCACCTTCTAGGAGCCAGACAGAAAGGCAAAATGACAGAGCAGTAGAAAACCAGCATGGAGCAGACAGACAGGGTTTAAATTTGAGATTTTCTTTTCTTTTTAAAATATATTTTATTGATTATGCTATTACAGTTGTACCACTTTTTTCTACTCTTTATTCCCCTCTTCCCTGCACCGCCCTCCCACCAGCATTTCTCCAACTTAGTTCATGTCCATGGGTTGTACATATAAGGTCTTTGGCTTCTGCATTTCCCATACTATTCTTAACCTTCCCCTATCTATTTTGTACCTACCATTTATGCTTCTTATTGCTTGTACCTTTGCCCCCTTTCTCCCCCTACCCATCCCCACTGATAACCCTCCATATGATCTCCATTTCTGTGAATCTGTTCCTGCTCTAGTTGTTTGCATAGTTTGTTTTTGTTTTTGTTTTTTTAGGTTTAGTTGTTGGTAGTTGTGAGTTTGTTATCATTTTATTGTTCATATTTTTGATGTTCTTCTTTTCCTTAGATAAGCCCCTTTAACATTTCATATAATAAGGGCTTGGTGATGATGAACTCCTTTAACTTGACCTTATCTGGGAAGCACTTCTTCTGCCCTTTCACTCTAAATGATAGCTTTGATGGATAGAGTAATCTTGGATATAGGTCCTTGTCTTTCATGACTTGGAATACTTCTTTCCAGCCCCTTCTTGCCTCCAAGGCTTCTTTTGAGAAATCAGCTGACAGTCTTATGGGAATTCCTTTGTAGGTAAGTGTCTCTTTTTCTCTTGTTGCTTTTAAGATTCTCTCCTTATCTTTAACCTTGGCTAATGTAATTATGATGTGCCTTGGTGTGTGCTTCCTTGGGTCCAACTTCTTTTGGATTCTCTGGGCTTCCTGGACTTCCTGGAAGTCTATTTCCTTTGCCAGATTGGCTTCATTGTTGACATAAGTTTTCAGTTTTTTAGTCTTCCTTTTTTCCTTCTGGAACCCTTATGATTTAGATGTTGGAACATTTAAACTTGTCCAAGAGGTTCCTAAGCCTCTTCTCATTTTTTTGAATTCTTGTTTCTTCATTCTGTTCTAGTTGAATGTTCATTTCTTCTGGTCCAAGTCACTGATTTGAGTCCCAGTTTCCTTTACATCATTGTTGGTTCCCTGTACTTTTCCCTTTATTGCATTTTGCATAGCCTTCACTTCTTCCTCTATTTTGTGACCATACTCAACCATTTCTGTAAGCATCCTGATTACCAATGTTTTGAACTCTTCATCTAAGTTAGCTATCTCTTCATCACTTAGTTGTATTTTTTTCTGGAGCTTTGATCTGTTCTTTCATTTGAGCCATTTTATCTTTTCGTTTTGGTGCACCTATTACATAGCAAGTGGCAGAGCCTTAGGGATTTTCAAAGGTGGGGCAACTAGTGTCACTGAGTTGTGGCACTGTATGTGGGGAAGGGGTTCAAGAGGGAACAATGCCCCTTCCTCAGTTCTCGCTGGTCTTCACTACCCACAAGCAAATTGGGCCCTTCTGGTGTTGATTCCTGGGTGGGTGGTTTTGTGTATGTTCTAGAACCCTGTGGGTCTCTCCAATGAACTCTCCTGTGAGGCTGCAAGTTTTTCCTGCTGCTGCAACCCCCACAGGTTTTTTTCAGTTAGAGTGTTTGAGGCTTTATTTCCCCATGCTGGAGCCCTGGGTTGCATGGTCTGTCTTGCTCCCTAGTTGTTCCTCCCAGTTTATCTGCATGCAAATGTGGGACCACCAATCCACTGCCTCGTCCTCCCTGGCCCACCTTGCCATGAGTCCTCTCCACCCCAGCTGCCCATCTCTGTCCCTCCTGCCGGTCTGGATGAATGTTTCTTAATTCCTTGGTTGTCAGACTTCTATACAGTTTGATTTTCTGTCAGTTCTTGTTATTTTTTATTTTTAAATTTGTTGTCCTTCTTTTGGTTGTGTGAGGAGGCAAAGTATATCTACCTACACCTCCATCTTGGCTGTAAGTCTCCAATATCTGAGATTTTCCATAAGACCAATGCAGCCATCACCCTTCCTATGTCTTAGTTTCATGAAAAAGGGATAATAATACTGAACTTGTAGGTCTGCAAGAATTAAGGGAGTGCTCCATGTGACTAGTTGCATATCCTGAAAGAGCTCTCAACAAATGACATTGCAAAAAAGTGCAAAATACTATTGAGCTGTACACTTAAAATGATTAAGATTGTAAAGTTTATGTTACATATATGCTATAGATTGAATATTTGAGACGTCCCCCCAAAATTCATATGTTCAAGCCCTAATCTTCAGTGCAATGGTATTTGTAGATGGGGTTTTTGGGAGCTGATTTGGTCATGATAGTGAGGACCTTATGATGAGGTTAGAGCCCTTATAAGAAGGGACAGAAGAGAGCTCATTTCCTCACTTGGCTCTTCTCTGTGTGAGGACACAGTGAAAAGACTTCCTTTGCAAACCAGAAAGAGAGCCTCACCAGACACTGACTGAATCTACTGCACTTTGATCTTAGACATGCCAACCTTCAGAGCTGTAAGAAATAATTGTCTGTTGCATATTTGTTGTAGCAGCCCAAATGGGCTAAGACAATATATTTTATCACAATTTTTTAAAAGTACAAAATGACACAGTGCTGACCCTCTGGATTCCTTTCCTTATTCTTCCTAGATTAAGTAATTCATTGGGGATGGCACTTGGCTCCTTCTCTCACATTTTAGCCAGACATCACGTGTGTGGAGCAGTGATTTAGGACTTATCTAGTCTGGGCCTTATTACCAACCTATCTCACGAAGGCCCAAAGTGACAATGCTGACACAGATCACAGCAGAGTTGATACAAGGCATGAGAATAAGCCCTTTGTGGGCATTGCCATGGAAGGAGGCAGTTCCTGGGCTTGTCTGCCCAAACTTACACCAAGACTTATACTGAGCAAATCTGTCAACCAGGAAGGGTTTCCACTATCACTGCCATCGTGGGATCCAATGGACTGGCAGTAGGAGTGAGCCCATCATCATTAGGTGAGATCACACGAGAATTCCCAGGATACAGCTGGTAGAGAGAGTACTCCAGGGCCAGCAGCCTCTCTTTTACCAGTGGTTTCAGTTACACTTGCCTCCTGGTAAAGAATGGACATGAGCCATAGCTGGACATGGTACCAGAAGCCACTGGACAAGTGACTCTGGCTGAGCCACAGTGGCGCTCGCTCACTTCATCCTCAAAAAAGAAAAAGGGATTTTCAAAGAAAGAATGGAAATGGTATCTTCTCCAGATGGATGGAGGTCCTCTCTGGAGCACAGAACCTGGGAACTGGACAGCAAGGTCTTAGGGACATGATGGGGAAAGCAGTCACAAGCCATCTCCTTGTTGAAGGCATCTGGAAGGCACAGAGGCAATATAGCAGATGCAAAAGTGCCAGCAAGAAAGAGCTACAGGACTTCAAGGGACTTCAGTGCTTTTGTGACAACATGATGGCAGGCTGGAAGCAAGCACAGAAAGTCCAAAACACCACTGACTCAGGGAAGCCCCCAGTTTGGTGTGATTGCAGTAAAACAGGGCTTTCATTTCCACCATCAGTGAATTATTTAAGAAGTTATTTCCAACATGTAGCAACATGAAGAAATCTCAAAAACATTGTGTTGAATGGAAGAAGGTAGACAAAAATAGTACCTGTGGTCTGATTCCATTTATATGAAGTTTAAGAAGAGACCAATCAAGGGTGGTAGAAATCTGAGCAGTTATACTCTGGTTAGGGACAGAGGCTGTTGGTGGGGAGTGGCTGGAAAGAGAACTAGGGAACATTCTGGAGTGGTAGAAATGTTCTTTATCTTTATTGGGTGATCAAGTTACTTGGGTGTAAAACTCAATAAGTTTAAGTAAAACTTAAAATCTATGCATTTTACTGATTTAAATTATACCCCAATAAAGTAAGTAATAAGCACACATGATTATGTCCAAGTATACAAAGCATTGTGCTAGGTTTCTATAACTACAAGCATAAATCAACAACAACCAGCACTAGGGAAGCATGAAGCAGATAACAGTATTGACAATATAAAAGATACAATCCCTAAAGGACATAGTACAAAATAGCTAGTGATAATATCCCTCAGAGAGGTAGGTACAAAGTGGCATCAGAGGTCAGAGGAAGGAGAATGATTTCTAGTTAGAAAAACTGTGTTGGGCTTCAGAGAGGAGGCAGCATTTGATCTGGACCTTGAAGGAGTTGGTCAAGGTAGGGGCAACAGCAGAATCAAGGTGGAATGAGAGTATGGTAGGAAGCAGCAAGTAGTTCCATTTGGCTGAGACGGAGATCATGGGAGGAGAACGATTTGAAAAAGGTTAGAAAGCAGGTCTTGAGTGTCAAGAGTCTGGATTTTATTGGTAGTCATTCAAGATGTTTTGAGCAGTTGATACTGGTGTATGATACAGGTTAGACTCAGGAGAGGGAGTCTGGAGGGTGGAGCCTGATGTTTAGAGTCATTTAGTGTCTTGCTACCCAAAGAGTGACCTACAACCAGCAGCACAAGCATCATCTGGGAGCTTGTTAGAGAGGCAAACTATCTAGTCAATCAGAACTTGTGAGCCACGATCTGCATTTTAACAAGATCCCTGGGTAATTCTTGTACACACTGAAGTTTAAAAAACATGGGTCTGCAGTTAGTGGAATAGTGGTCTTGTGTGAGGACAGAGAGCTCTGAATCAATCCTGTGTTACCCAAAATCCTGAGTAGAAGAGAGAATGCAAGTAGATAATGGATCTTTATGTGTTGTTTGATGTGACTGCAAGAACTTTTCCTTTATGAAGACTGAGGAAGAGCAAACAAAATCTCAGGGTAAGGAAAGGGTAAAAAATCCAAAGCAGAAAGGTAGTAACTCCTCCATTTCACACCGGATCTTAGAATGAAGGCCTCTGTGCATTAGTAATGGTGGGATCAATATTCTTGTACTACGGTGAGTGGAAGCCAGGATTATTTCATTTGAATAATTTATTATCCTCCAGCATTAGAAATTGAAGACTTGCCAACTATTGAGTTCTTCAAAAGGCTGTGGTCTCTTTCTTTCTTTTCCTGGGTGCCATATGCTTTGTCAGACTTTGTCAAGATAACTCCAGTTTGTTTGTTTGTTTGTTTTTAAAGCTCTTTGTCTTTTTTTGAATTCTTCTGCATTGAACTGCACTTGGTCAGTACTATAATCTTGACTTGTTAATGATAAAGAAGGCAGAGGCAAGAAAAAGATAGGCTTAGCCCACTCAAAGACCTACTCCCTTTTCCTTCCTTCCCAGTAGTTCAGCTTCACTGGTGATCATACATTACCTTCCCAGTGAGTGATGGAGAAATTACAGAAAAGATAGAAAAGAGGACCATTAAGAGCACACTAAGAACATATTGAGGATGTAGGGATCCACATTTTCTATCCAACCCAAACTCACTGGGAATATTTGGGAGATGATAGTTATGTTCTCCTTGACCCCAAACCTGACATCAGTTCTCAGGGAATGCCTGACAGTTCCAAAATAAGTCATAAATCTATATAACCATAACATGCAATGCTGAGTACAGACTCCCAGGTTATTATTCTGGTGAGTACTAGGAGGGGTGTTTTAATGGCTGGATCTGGGTAAAACACAAACTCAAGTACCATGGTGAAAACAACATGCCGACAGGCAGAACACCTTGCCTGGGCATGGGGATCAGTCCTACTTGTCTCATTCAACCTTGTACCAGCTAGATGACTCTGATGAATTATTTATTGATTCGAATATCTATTCCTCTTTTGCACAAAGTAGATAAAACAATACCATATCTTTGGGATTTGGGGAGAACCATTGAGATGGTATTCTACAGCAACATTAACACCAGAACTTACTGACAAATTCCAGTCCTGGAAGAGTATCTCTGTAGCCTGTGAGGCCTTCAATTAAGTGCCATAAGGAAGCTTTTTTCCTTGTACCAAGAAGCAATAGGCTCCCATCAACTTGAAGAGTGATTTGGAAGCATTGAATAAAGAAAATGGAAATGGACTTTATTTTGAGTGTCTCTTTAGGGAACTATTCTGTTCCATGACCCTGCCCATCAAACATCACTGTCTTTAGGGCACTAAGAATACTAAACCTAGAGTTGGCTCAGGAAGACCTGTTTTCATGGGGATGGCAGAACCTAGACCCCAACCTCCAACCTCTCAGGAGGCTCCTACAGCAGCTCTCACAGGCTGTGAATAGTACAAGAGATGTCTGTGGTCTTCATCACAGTATTCCTGTCAGGTTAGACCCTCCTCAGGGAAGAGGGAAAAGGGGATTAAAAGTCTCTTCTACCTCCTAGTGTGGTAAGTTAATAACCTAAATAACCTTTACAAATCTTTTAAAAGTCAAGATTCCAGGACTTGAATCTTGAACTCTTTCAGATTTACTGGTCTACATTAGAAGGTGCAAAGAATATCTCCAAGCGTCAGAAAAAGAAAAAAAATCTTTTCAACAATAAGTCATTCAAAAGCAGTTACATTCTTTTGGAAAATATCAGCCATATAATTTGAAGAGGAATAAGATTGACCTAGAAAGATTAATTTCCTCACTCATGTGGTCACACTTTTGCTTGTGAATTTATAATGCACCCCCCCACCACCAGATTCCTTTTCTGAATGTATTTATTCATCCAGTCAGTAAAAGTTTATGAAGTGCCTATCTTTGCCAGTACTGTGCCTGTGGGGTGACAATAGAAGGAAGAGAGACCTACAGTTCCTGCCCTCATTAGTGCTTACCCTGCAGGACCTCAGGCCCTTATAGCCCTTCCAAAACTCTAGAGTCCACCCTTTGCCTGATCAGAAGAAATTTAAAGCACTCTAATACTTTGATGACTCACCAGATCATCTTTGCTGTCAGCCCTGTTCTAACTTTGAATGCTGGCTGGAGCGTGCTTTCCCTCTCTGCAGGTAGCAAAGGAGAGACAGCCTGGTGGTGGATGAGCCCTGGGACCTGACAGGCCAGCTTCAAACTTGGCTCAGCCCCTCACCATCTGCAAGGTGGGACTTCGGATGAGTTACAGAAATCCTCTTAATTTAGTGTCTTGACTGTGAAATGGGTTTGTTGGGAGGCTTAAAAAGCCTGACTTTTGGGAAGTGCTCTGTTCAGGGCCTCACACAGTGAGTATCCCATAAGTGAGGGCTGCTGTTGTTCTCAATCCCCTCACCCTTAGTTAGCTGGTCCCATAATTCAGGTGCTTGAGACTTTGCCCTAGTACTTTGGGCTAAGATCTTAACATCTTGCCTGATGTACTTGACAGAAAATTTCCCCACCGATATACATTATGAAAGGGTCAGACATAAAGAAAAGCTGAAGGAATTTTATGGTGACCACTCATTTACCAACCACCTACACTTTGCTATTATATTAGTATTTTACTTTCCGAGGGACTTCCAGCCAAGATGCAGGTGTAGGCAGACACACTGTTCCTCCTTACACAACCAAAATAAGGACAACAACAATTTAGAAACAAAATAACAACCAGAACTGATAGAAAATCGAACTGTATAGAAGTCTGACAACCAAGGAGTTAAAATAGACATATTCATCCAGACTGATAAACCAGGCAAAACTGGGGAGCAAGACAGACTGTACAACCCAGGGTCCCAGCAATGGGAAATAAAGCCTCAAATCACTGACTGAAAACACCTGTGGGGTTTGAGGCACAGGGAGATACTCCTAGCCTCACAAGAGAGTTCGCTGGAGAGACCCAAAGGGTCCTAGAATGTAGAAAAGCCCACCCACATGGGAATCAGCACCAGAAGGGCCCAGTTTGCTTGGGGGAAGTGGCAGAAGGGACTGAAATCTGTCATAGAGCGGGGTAAGCACCACTGTTTCCTCTGGGACCCCACCCTCACATATAACGTCACAACCTAGCAACTGGGTTGCCTGCCCTGGAGAACATCTAAGGCTCCACCTTTCATACCTAACAGGCGTGACAAGACAAAAATAATGGCCCAAATGGAAGAACAGATCAAAGATCCAGAACAAATACAACTAAGCAATGAAGAGATAGCCAACATATCAGATGCACAGTTCAAAGCACTGGTGATCAGAATGCTCACAGAATTGGTTGATTTTGGTCGCAAATTAGATGAAAAAATGAAGGCTACACTAAGTGAAATGAAGGAAAATGCATAGGGAACCAATAGTGATGGGAAGAAAACTGAGACTCATATCAAAGGAGTGGACCAGAAGGAAGAAAGAAACATTCAACCAGAAAAGAAGAAAGAAACAAGAATTCAAAAAACTGAGGAGAGGCTTAGGAAAGCTTTTTTCTGAAGAAAAGCTTTCCTTTCTCTATTGTATTGCTTTGGAATTTTTATTGAAAAAAATCACATGAACTGTGGGTTCTGGCCAAGATAAAATAGGAGGCACCAGTGTTACCACTGAGCCATAAAATACTAGAAACTTGGACAAGATCTATAAAACAATGGTTTCGGCATTGGACAAACAGCAGCACAGGAAGTTCATCCCTGAAAGAGGAGAGACCCTGCCACAGCTTCAGTGGATGGCCTGGAGAGTCTCTAAGCTACAGCACAGGGAGGGGGACCCAAGCAGGGCCAGGTGGACCCCCTGAAGTGAGGAGTCAGAGCAGAGGATTCACAGAGGTCAAGGCAGCTTGAATTTCCAAGGCAGAAATCCAGAGAGGGGAGAGCTGCAGGGGGACAGGAAAGTGGGTCAGGCAGTGAGCAGGGCTGGGAGGCCGGCCCATGCCGTTGGTGGTGAGCTGGGTTTGGGTGTGTGGTTGCTCTGGGTGCCCTCAGGGCACTGCAGTGCCTTTTTACTCCCTCCAGCTGTGGGCTGTGTCACCACTTGTGCCCATGTGGGACCTGTGGTGTTGGCCTGTTGGCCTGTCAGGGTTGTGCAGGGTGATGGGGATTCTCGGTTCTTCTGGTCCTTCCCAGTTAGGCAGGATGCCTGGCCTGGCCCCAGTATTTCTTGTGATGCTGGTAGAGGCCACAGAAGAGAGCTCGTGTGCGAGTATAGACCATGCCTCTTGCGTCTGGGGCTCCTGGTTGCTGGAGCCCCAGACACATTTACTGGTAAATGGTTGTATTTAGCCTGCATGTAAGAATTTGTTTACATTTTAGCTGTTGTCATCCTACCTGCTTTTCATGACAGCCACGCGTTCCTCCACTTCCTCCAACCGTCAGTCAGCAGAGGGACCGTCTTTCCGCAGAGGGGCTCGTCACTCTTTGGAGTTATGTTCACTTTATGGACTCGTGGCCTCAATTCTCTGATGGGTTCAAAAAAAGTAATGATTTTTTAAAGAGTGTCTGGCTTTTTCTTGTTAATATGGGAGCCACATTACCTTGCTGAGTGAAGGGGGGCTCTGTCTTGGTCGTTTTCCCAAACATGTGCTGAGTGCCGCGCTTGCCAGGCTCCGCACATGCAGAGGAGATAAAACATGGGCTTTGCTGTCTTCTAGCTGGGCATGTAAAGCATCAGGCAAGTGACAGTGACAACCAGATGTGTTCATGGCCAGTGTGCATGACAATTGCTGGAACCGGAGAGGAGCCAGCACCAGGGCCTGTCGCAGCAGCCTCGGGAAGTTAAGCTTATGCCAATGTCTCCTCTCACAGAGGAGCAGCAATTTCCACGTGGACAAAGGAGATGAGGACAAAAAAATAATCACCACTGCTGTTATCACCATGGGCTATAAAAGCATGGCTGTGCTTGTGGGGTCCTAGCCCTGATCCCCAAATTTGCTCCCTGACAGTCAGTCACTGCCTCAGAGCCCAGGCCTCTCTGAGCTAACACCCACTTATTCCAATGTTCTACCACACAGCCCCGGCACACAAACAGAAGCATAGGCAAGCAAGCGGGTCTCCCTGGGCTCCCGCAGTGCCCTTTACAGCTCTGTTACAGACTCCTGCCTTGCGGCACGATCCTGTGTCTTTCTCACCAGCCCCGCCGGGTGGTTAGCCCATCTGCATTCTCAGCACCCAGCCCATGCCTGTTTGGTACGAGCTCTGAAAGTGCTGGATGAACTGAAATAAAATAACGGTTCTGTGACATCAGGGTGGTCAGACCACTCTCCGACTCTCAGGGCCAAACTGTACTCCCACCAAAAAGTAGGGTCTCTGGGAGGTTAATGTACAGACACTGGAGTCAGTTTGTTTATTTATTTTTAACTGAAGAGAGGGGATTGTCTTATTCCAGGCTGCCATTGCCTCCTGGAATTGGCAAGTCTGGTGGTTTCTAAATGTTACCTTTTAGTGAGCTAAATTATTCATTCATTCTTCTAACCCAGTGACATTTTGATTGCTGCATTCACTGTTTAAATTTTGAATGATCTCAGCTTTTACTTGAGCCCGTCTCGACACAGTGATAACTTCAACAGGAGGGTAAGGAATCACTTGTTCTGCAACACTGGTTTCAACTGTAATTTTACAGAGCAAGTAACTTACGCTTAAACTGAGGGAACAAGGAAGGCATCTGTTTTCAAATGCAACATTCTTTCCCATGGGAAAGCCTTTCAAATGTGTTTTGTTTCTGCCTTTTGCTTTTGCCTGCCTCCTTGCCTCTCACCAGCAAAAGAAAGTCATAATTTTTCCAAAACATAGCTCAGTCTTGGGAACATGGAAGAGAAAGATGACTTGAAATATAAAACACTAAATCTTTTAACTAGTAGTTAACTGTGGAACAGTTTTGATTATCAGATGAAAATGTAAGGAGCAATTTCTCTATGTATGCACAGGTCAGTATTTACTCAGATGTTTAAAATAAGTCAAACAACACGTACTAGTAATGACACGCATCCAGAGTTTGGCTGCAGTGCTGAGGGAGAAGTGGCGTTGAGCCGTGGGGAGGGAAGTGGCTACGGAGAAACCACTGCAAACCTGGCTCCTGAGGGTGAGAGCGAGCTGGCGGGACGACCTTTCAGAGGAAAACAGCCCGTGCCAGGGTGCTGGGTCAGCTGCCATGGCCAATTTAATCTGCCCAACTGTAACTAAATGCCTACTTTTTAATATCTTTCATTTTATGTACCCTGTATTTTTTCCCTTTGTTGTTAAATAAAAGCACCCCCACCACCTAGACCATGCACTCTTTCCAGATTATAGGTTCACGTTGTTGTCTCCTTCCCTAACTACATTCTCCGTCCCGTTTCTGTGTGACTCCTGTGCCTTTGTGGCTTGGCTTCACATGCCTCCCACGATGCTCCTGAAATCCCACCCTTGCTGTCATGTGGCCCCTCTGTCCCTGCTGCCTGCTGTGTGTAGTGGGTCAGCAGTTGGAAAGCTCCTTCTGAAGGTGAAAGTGGCCAAATCTGAAAATGATTGGTCAATTAGGAAGTAAATGCACAAACCTCTGTTTACATTTTTATCACGTATGTACATTTAACAAATGCTTTCTGAATACCTACTACTAAAATGGATGTCAAATCAGAGGTGAGTTGATAAGCCATACTACAATGCGTTCAGTATTAGACGTAAGAATAAAGTGCTATGGGACTCCAGGGAGCTTCCTTTTAGGGAGGCCTTGGAAAGTTTCACAAGTCACGATTAGAGGCAGATCCAGGCTTGGAGGGGTCTGAAGGTTATACAATTTGGGTGTCCCTTTAAGAAAAAGTGCCTTAATGCTGTTATCTTACAAAAACAACACATGTCCATTATGAACAAATTGCTAGAACCCCACCCTTACAAGGCCTGAAGCTTAAATTTCATTGGCTTCACAGTAAATCTGCCTCTGAAGATGAGATTGAGTTGGGTCTGAAGTTGTGGAGGGGATCTCCAGACACAGAAAGGAGTAGCCCAGCTGGCAAAGCTATTGGTGTTTGCAAGGGCTGAAGACGTGAAAACGACATGCATCACTGCGCTGACTGACTGCACAGGGTTGACTGGTGGGGGATGACACCAGAGAAATGGTCCTGAGGTCAGACTGAAGATGGTCTTGGTACACTGAGAAGATGAGACTGTATTCTCCATATATCATATGCTCATGAGAGTTTTACACAAAGGAATAATAGGACCAGATTCGTTCTTAAAGACAATTCTTCTAGAGAAGGGTGAATAATAGCTTTTCAAAGGAAGTGCCTAAAATTTTTAATGACCGATATCATCTATTATTGAGTCTCGAATTACTATACAGAAGTTTCTTTAAATGAATTAGCTCTCTCTGTTTCCATATAGATAGATCTTGAAAACATACAATTAATTAGATAGAGTTGCAGAACATTGGAACAGTATAACACCATTTATGCAATAAAAGTATAAACCCTACAGAATCATACCACATTCTGCTTATGGATACACACACCAGAGGCTCTTGGAGCAGTGATCCAGCATTTGCTAATTAAGCGCTCGGGGCAATGTGCCTCGAACAACAAGGATCAGTAATTTATATAATATTTAAATGTTAACTATTCATTTTAAATAGTGGCTACATGAGTATTTTTATATTATTCTTTATCATGTATCTATATTTTGTTCTTCTGAAAGAAAAGAAACAGTTTGCTTTGAGATGTAAGCAGAGGATACTTTAAGATTTTTTTCTTTCCTGTTACTGATATTAGCTTGATATGTAAATTTACAATTCTCACATTAAGAAGAAAAAAGATCCCTGGCTGGTGTAGCTCAGTGGATTGAGTGCAGGTCCGGGAACCAAAGGGCTGCCGGTTCGATTCCCAGTAAGGGCACAGTGTGTTTTTGTGTGTATCCCTTAATTTAATGTTATGATTACACATGATCTTTCTACTTTTGCCTTTTAACCTTGGTACTAGCTTCACTGTTGGTTGATTCACTGCTTTTATTTTGTTTGCCTTTGTCAGTGAGTAATTTTTTCATTGCAATGTATTCTTACTTATATTTTTTAAATAATTTTAAAATATTTTTATAGAGAGGGGAAGGGAAGGAGAAAGAGGGAGAGAAACATCAATGTGTGATTGACTCTTGCACTCTCCCAACTAGGGACCTGGCCTGCAACCCAGGCATGTGTCCTGACTGGGAATCAAACCAGTGACCCTTTGGTTTGCAGGCCCACGCTCAATCCACTGAGCCACACCGGCAAGGGCCTTGCTTATATTTTTTAAGTTCTTTTTCTTCTTCTTAAAGAAGTCCCTATAACATTACTTATAATGCAGGTTTGGTGATAATAAACTCCTTCAGCTTTTTCTTGTCTGGAGTAAAAGGCTCTTTTTTAATTGCTGTCTTAGTCTCAGATTAGACCTGGACCTCACTTACTTTGGAATCTGTATTTAGATTTGCATGAGAACATTTCCAGGTTCTGATCCATCTCAGCTGGCCAAGCCTCACCTGTTTGCTTTCCTAACCCTAACATTGAGCAGATGAGAGCTAATGGGCCTGAGAGGCAATGGGATCCAGCTGGGGGAGGAGAGAATCAGGTAGAATGAGGTCCCTGCCGGAGGCACCAGCCCAGATGTGGCCTGTGGAGTCAGGCGGGCAGCCAGACCCAGAACACAGTCCCTTGACGGAGCTGCTTAGACAGTTGCCTTTTAACAAAACAGTTTATATGGAAGACAGAGGTTTGGTTTTCATCTTTATAGTAAGAACAAAGTTGCTCTCTCCTTCTCTTTCCAAATCAGCAATTCCTTCTATTATTTAGTAAAGAATATAGGAAGTGAATCCCATTCTATTTGGCTATTTTATCAACAGATGCTGCATTATAACTCTTGGGTCTATTCTCTGTCAATTATAGCAACACAACACATAAAACTTCTTTATTTTTCTTGTTTTATATATTTTTTCCCAGACTACCTTCAATCTTGAAAGAACAAATGGGTCACCTATTAAGCTGGACAAATTACCAAAATGCTGCACCAAAACAGAGTGTTGTTTTTCTAATGCTGAGTTGGTGAAGGCTTTGAGGGAAGAGGTCAGATTTGCTTATCGTCTGAGACCCAGCAAGAGTTTGGGATTTGTTTGCTCAACTTCTGCTTATTGTGATCAATGTCTCCATTACTGAAGAGATCAAAAGGGAAGTAGCAGAGAAGGCTCCTGATTCCTAAAGGTACATTTACATCTTGTGACACAATTAGATGAAATAATTATAGAATAAACTTTGGTTGATGGGCCTTGCAGCTAGAATTCATCAGTGGCCTCAGAATCTTCCAAGATCTCCACCCTAATTCCTTCAGCCTGCCTTTGTGGCTTCATTGTCCACATTGTTAATGATCCATCCACAAGATAAGCCTCACCTACAATATGCCAGTGACCTTCACCTTGACTGCCTTTTAACCACCTATTCCTGGCGTCACTGTCTCTGTTGTGTTATCATCCAGGAATGCTCCATCTCTGAGATCTCAGGCATCTCTGAGATCTCAGGCTTTAGTGTTTCACTCAGGTCATGTGCAGAGTCTGCTAGAAAGCTCTCAGTTGCCAGTGGATGGCACAGCTATTCCGAATAAAGCCTATATTTTCTAGTCTCCCAACTAGATGTGGCGATGTGACTAAGTACTAGTTCGATGGGATGTAAGCAGAAGGGATACATGGCAACTTCTGAAAACTATCCTTACAGGAAGGAGGCAATCCATTCTTTAGTCCTCTCTCCTTCTTGCTGGGTGGAATGAACATGTGATGACTGGGGCTGGACCCGCCATGAATTAGAATCTATCACACTGAGGGTGACAGAGCTACATTATGTGACAGAAGCAACTGGATTCTTTATGATGGTGGCCTTCATCGCTGCACTGCATGGCTTGTTTTCATGGGAGAGAAATAAGCTCCAGTCTTGTTTAAGGCACTATTCTCTTGAGGTTTCTGTCTTTCATAGCCAGTCTCAATCCTAATACAGGATGTGCCTGAAGTAGGTTTACAGTTGTGAGCATGTGAAACAGAGTTTATTCTTATATTAATTGTTGTATTATTTCCCATAAGAACAACTGTAAAACTACTTTTGCTCCACCCTGTATTTATAGCTCTCATTTCCCCATTATTTTTGCATTTCAACCTCAAGAACTCATCCTGTTTCTTCCAGATTATCTCTTGGTATTATTTCTTTTGCTATTCATACTCCCTGTTCAGACTCCATAGTCCATGAAATATATATCATGAAGTGACTCAGTTACATGGTGAATTATTAATTTCTAGGCTACACAGAAATTATTTTGCTGTACTTGCATCTATGCAATGAAGAATCTTTTTGCAAATCAGATTCCAAAGGGAAGCACTGCTTCTCTTATAACTGCAGCTACAGCCCAGAGGACAACAATTTTACCAAGACCACTGGTCCTGAGAGGGAGCAGTGACACCAAGCAGAACACTTGGGGTGGGGAGATGTGTGCAGCATTGTAGGCAGCACCTACTAGAGCCCACTGAAGGGACGTGTGCCTATTCAAGGAGATCAATGGATAAAGACAGTTCTTTTAGTAGTTGCCTCAGCAGAAGGCTCTAGGAATCTGAGAGCTGGCAGCCCAGGCAGAGAAGCACTACAGAGAGTGAGATGAAACTAGACTGCCCCCAGCCACACTGGTTGGGAGGCATCTCCACTTCCTTAATGAGAAGGAGGCTGTGATCTACAGCTAGTGTCTATGATTCACTCATCAACTCTAATATAGATGCTATGTTGTAATACTTCTTAATTTAAGCGTGAGTTCAATCAGACCCAATAAGTCCTTTTGCCATCTTCATAAAGTTCTGAATTAAAGAAATTAGCTAGATATTTTTAAATAATATCTTAAAAATTATTTAGAAAGGTCCTGAGTCAAGAGTCTCATCCCAAAGATGAGTAAATTGAGACAATGATATTTTGTGGGGTTCATTTTTGTTTGCATTTGCTATCCCCAAGGTGGAATTACACTCACTCTCATAGTGACCTCTGCTAGAATGAAATACCTTTCTCTTGGATGCTGAGGAGCTCCTCGAAACAAGATCTCTACTTATCTCCATATCCCTGGATAAGAAACTAGACTGTCATAGATGGTTAATAAATACAGTGGTACCTTGGTACTTGTTGTTAATGTGTTCTAATGAATGGCAAGCAAATGACGATTGATGAAGCATTTTCTCTTGCAAGGTGGAATTGTGACTCATACAAGTTTTAGCAAGTGTGACAAGTGGCAAGCAAGCACCAAGTGCTGAAACATTTTGTCTCATCAAAATGCAACACGTACCAAGTTTGATGAGTTCTAAAGCCTGTGAGTACCGAGGTGCCACTATATTTGTTGATTGACTGCCTGAGTGAAAGAGGTTTGACCATAGTATGAATATGTAATTAGACTTCACACTGAAAACATAATCACATAATAATAATCCAGTTGACTTGGATTTATTGAAAAGGGATACTATGCATAGACATTATAAAATGAATGCACAATGTAATTCTTGAGGTAATTTAGTAAGAGCATGTGATCAGAAGTTGAAAGGAGAGTAGAATTATTGTTAAACTTGTGTTCCGTGTAGAATTGTATTAAGACTAACAGAATGACACTAGAGACCTGTGTGACTTGTATTCACTGCTGTCTCTTTTTTACCTCATGCATTTGAGAAAGAGTAAGTGGTTGAAATAGCATGGCTTCTTCTACTCCAGGAGATCCTGGTGTACCGTCCATGAATAGGAATACCTTGGAGGGAGGAGAAGGGTTTTTCTACCTGCTTAGCTTAGGGCCCCACCTAGCCGGTGCTATGATTTCCTGAGAGATGGGCTGGCTCAGTCAGGAAGGAAGTGTGGTTTTGGGGTGATGTGGTCTCTAGATGGCATCTTAGGTAAGGGGTGGCTGCTAATGCCCAGGTGGAGGTGGTTACCAACCAACTCTTCCCCTGTGGAAGCCATGGGTCTATTATCAGAGAGGGCTTTTCCGAAAGTATCTTCTTACAAGTCACATTCGTTTATTATTCATATAACTTTTCTTGCTATAACTTTGTCCTTTCTTTTCCTGCAAAATCATCCCTTTTTCTGAGCTGGGAGGAGACACAGAGGGAACTCTTTATAACCAGTGCCTGGCAGGAACAAGAGTATAAAATGAATGGAGGACGGACAGACGGGTAAACGGAGAGACGATTAGACAAACAGGGAGAAATAAGTTCCCATAAGAGTGTCAGCTGATTTCTCAACAAAAACTTTGCAGGCCAGAAGGCATTGGCAAGAAATATTCAAAGTGTTGGAAAGCAAAGACCTACAGCCAACATTACTCTAGTCAGCAAAGTTATCATTTAGAATGGAAGGACAGATAAAGAGCTTCCCAGACAAGAAAAAGCTAAAGGAGTTCATCACCATCAAACCAGTAATATAATACTGTTTGGTGGTAATGTTAAAGGGTCTTCTTTAGAAGAAGAAGATCAAAAGTATAAACAATAAAATAGCAATAAATGCATATTCATCAACCATTAGACCTAAAAATCAAAATAAGTGAACAAGTAGAAGAGAAACAGAATTATAGATACAAGAAGGTTTTGATGGTTGCCAGCTGGGAGGGGTTGGGAGGATGAGAAAAAAAGGTGAAGGTGTTAAGAAGTACAAATTAGTTGTTACAAAATAGTCATGGGGATGTAAAATCCAGAATAGGGAATAGTCAAAAATAATCTAATAACTATATGTTTGGCGTCAGATGAGTGTGAGATTTGTGGGGATAACCAAGTAAGTCATGTGAAGTCTAATCACTGGGGTGTACACCTGAAACTGATATAATAATGTATGTCAAAGAGAATTGAAAATAAAACATGATTTAAAATAATAACAAATATAATTAATAATGTTAATTTTTAGTGTATTGATTATTATTGGTTGGTATTAATTATTAATAATATTTTAATAAAAACTAAACCAGGAATTGAGGCAGAGACATAGAACATCCCTTTATTTCTGGCTTGGCTGGCAAGATAAGGCACCTAGAGTTATCAAAATCCAACTGGAGATGAAAACACACTCCAGTCCAAGCCCTGCTTATTTGTTTTCCAGTAACTATAAATTTCATGATGGCTTAACCTGCATGATGGATAAAAGAATAGACATTGGAGGGTAGTGATCAAGACAGGAAAACATACATATGTATTATATTTTCTGGGAGATTTTGAGATATAGCTTATTCATGTGGATCACCCATTTTTGGCAAAATGGCATCTTACAACAACACAATATTTGATGAATGTTAGCACATCAACGCTCTCGGCCCCCGGCTACCGCAAACACTGGCATATCTCTGCCCTTGGCCACCCTCAGAGTCTCTTGCAATGGCTCCGATTGAAACCAGCTTTGATTGCAACCTTGTGTATGCCAGCATTTCCAGGTTGCTCCACAGTAAATTTCAATATGTATTGATACTTTAGTGAGTGCCTGGCTGAGCAGTTTTTCAGTGTGATGGTCTGGTAACAAAGCTGTCAGCTCTGTGAGGGCAGGTACCTGCTCTGTCCTGGCTGAGGCCATACATGCAGCCCATAGCAGAGAGCCAACTACATGCTAGAGGTCAAATATTTGCTGAATGACTGAATGGAAATGACCACTGTGGGGAGGCTGGGATGGGACTCGTCTTGTTGGGACTCAGGGAGGTAGGTGTCTGTTTAGAGGCCTTTGGGTACGCACACCATCTGTGGGGTGTAAGCAGTCTTACTTGAAGATGACCACAGAGGGTTCAACTTTTCATCTCCTCTGTGACATCACTGCTGAGCCACCAGCAGAGCCGCCACACCTTCCTGTGTCCCATGACACTCAGCTCTGTTCCTGTCCTGTCTAGAATACTATTCCACACACATTTGTGTGTTTATGTGTCTCCTTCCCTTGAGGGTAGGAACCAGGTTTCATTTGACTCTTGTCCAGAGTCTAGCAGAGTGGTCCAGAGGAGTGGGTACTCACTATGTGTTTGCTGAGTGAATGGACAAATGGAACACAGAACCGCACTTTACAGATGTCCCCAAATGGTGCAGCAGTGGGGAACAGATTACCAAAGGTGTGTTTCCAGAGCTCTTCAGAAATGCTGTTGGGGGATTTCTGCACTGAGCCAGGGGCAGAGGATAAATGGTGCAGAAGTACCATGTTCCAGCAGCTAGCTGTGGGCATGGCAGGATCTGAACCTCTAGCTCCACCCTTACCACCTATAAATGACCTAAGCTTTGTTTTCTCCTCCCTAAGAAGCCTAGCATTGTTGCATTAAATGAGAAAATACCTGACATATGTTCAAGTGTTCAGTAAATTATTGTTATCATGTGTATTATTAATTAAAATTCTTGTACAACTTAGATCCAGCCAATAATTGTGGAGCCTAAGTGGAGAGAGTACAGATTGGAGGCAGAGGGGAGATGTGAGGTTTATGACACCTCCCTCTTTCTGTCAGCCCCTTCCTTCTTCCTCTGCAATAGCTCAGGGTCTGCTTCAGTGTCTCCTGGAGATCCCTTCAGGGGAATCTGAGGGTGGTCAGGGGCCTTTGAGAGGCTCCCAGGAAGAGCAAGTCATGGCTTGGGGAGCAGCCAAGTGGCCAGAAGACCTGAACAAGGGAGAGTTGTGGACAAGGTTGGGAAAGAGAGACTAATGGGAAGCATGCACTATATTCAGACCCACAAATCCTAGATGTATTAAAGGAATGGTGTGTGTAAAAGCATTTTGTGAAGCCATGAATACATACACAAACTGTAGGTATTGGAATTTCAATGTGCTTATTATTCTGCTACTTGTAAGTTTATGCTAAGTAGTGTGTCTTTCAGGTTACTTGCTTAGTTTCTATTCCTTACATTTTAATGTACTCCTAAACACACATTCATACACACAGAGGAAAAGAGAGTACTGGATCCAACAAGCTTTCTGGAGGGTCTAGTAATTCATGCAGGGTACTGTGAGGTTGCATACAAGGAAGAGACCCCCTGCCTTCATGGCTCACAACTAGGTTCCTGCAAAGTCACAGTGCATTAATTTATGGTCCACGAAGGCCAGGGAGAAATTCCCTTAGCTTTTGTCTCACTGCAACGGGCAGAGAAGAACTAGGCTGAGGAAGCTAGAAACATAAACCAGTCCTCCTTAGCGAGTGCACAGCAGCCTGCTGGGCGGCCCACCTGCCCTGGTATGCCAGGGGTGCAATCCTGCCCCAGGAAAGGAAATAAGTGATTTCAAATGCAGAGGAGGAAGCAGTGTTCTGACTCCACAGCACATGCCCCATTGCTGTATTGCCCACTTGCAGCAGTTATCTAAAGCCCATATTACATTTTTTTAAAAAATGCTAGAGTAATGTGCTCACCACATGCTGCTGCTAAGGCTCCTAAGAGTGAGGTCTTCGATGTTGCCAGGCAACGAGGCAGCGCACCCGGCATTCCCAGAGCCAGCCAAGTGCTTGGGCCAGCGCCAGCGCCGCTGCCACCGTCCAGCCTCAGCCCTCGCCTTGACCGCCACAGGAGCGGTTCGCTACCCATCTGGTCTCCCAGGCAGTGAGTTAATACTGGATGGAACTTCCAAACCAGTCACTGGCTGCTTTGTGGGGCATCTGTGCCTTAAGTAGAGTCCCAAATTTCATTTTAAACAGGTCTGTTTAGTTCTGGCTCCTCCCCTAAGTGGGTCAGGATAAACTGAGGCAAGATCTTTAGCGACTCTGAGAATTCAATTCAATTTGGACTTGGCTTTTGAGGACACAGAGTTCTCAGGGGGAAGATGTTACTGCCTTGTTATTTGGGGGATTTTTGCTTTAATCAGTATGGTCTGAGATTGGTCTCCTTCAGGACAGAGGTGGAGACAACAAGTAAGAAGTGACTGAAGAGGTCTCCTTTGAGGAAAGTATACATTCCGGTATACAAAAGTAATTCAAAATAATTTTGGATCTCTCTTGGAAAATCCCAAAGGAATATTACATGCATAACGAAGGCAGTACTCTTTGAAGTTGTCTTGCTCACTCTCTTCCCTCGCCATTGGAGAAACCTTAAGTGCCCATCAAGACTCTTACTACACAGGTCAGTGTGAGCTTTTCCTAGACCATCTCCCAGGCAGAATTAATCTCTTTTATGTGCTCATTCTACAGTTACATGTACTATTATAATACTTATCATATTGTATTATCATGTGCTAGTCATTATTCTTAACAGACATTAGCTTATTTAATCATCACTTACCTATTAGGTAATTACTATTCTTATTTTTATTTTGCACAGGAGAAAACTGAGTCTCAGAGGGCATGGGTAACTTTCACCAGGGTATTAGGTTAGAAAGCAGTGGAGCAAGGTCTGAACTCAAATAGTTGGATGCCCTTGACCAGGTCATGGGTCTTGTGGGAGGAAATATGTCATATTTATGCTTGCATTCCCACAGGTCTATCTTAGTGCCTGGTCATTAGGAGTGTTTTTTTAGGTGAATGAGCACAGTATTCAAATCTATTGATGAACCATAACTTTTTTATTCTATTTCCAAATTTCAACTGTATAGTTGGGGCTGTGATGATTGTATTTTACAAATAACATAATTTCATTGGAGTTAGTTGGGGTGAACTCCTGTAAGTGAAATGACTCAAGGAGCATAAATAAACAGTTCAATAGATAATTGTTTATTGCTTAATCACTTTCCAGAAATTTGGAATTTAGAATTTTTAATTCCACCAGCTATTTTTACATGTACCTTCATTATAGTATCTTCGGTACTTTGTTTTTATTTGAATCAGTTAAAATTGTATTCATAGGGGACCAATGAAGGCCCAGGGTTGATGAAAGATGAGTGATGAATTAGTTCCAGGATTGCCATGGGGGTGATGAGGTTTGGATTCCTGGAGCCCTATTGAAGTTTAGCAGCTTACTGGGAACTTACAGAAGCTTCTACCTTTGAAACAGAGTGGGCCCTTTCAATATAATAGAGAAAACTTGGCCTAGGAAAAACTAAAATGACATTCTTATGTGCCTATTCCATTCTTTTTTTTATTTTAAATATCTTCACTGAGTTAAAATTGACATACAATAAACTGCACACATTTAAAGTCTACAGTTTGATAAGTTTTGATACATGCAAGCATCCCCCAGTTAAGATAATAACATATTCATCACCCCCAAAAGATTCCTAGTATTCCTTTGTAATCCCTCCCACCACCACAAACATACTGAACTGTCTGTGATTAGAGATCAGGTTGCTGTGTCTATAGTTTTATAAAGATGAAATAATAAAGTATGAACATTTTTACAACATAGTGATTAGACATTTATATAACTTACAAAGTGATTGCCCCAATGAATCTAGTAGCCACCCACCTAATGCCATGCATGGTTATTACAATATTATTGACTATGCTGCACTTTACATACCCACGACTCTTCTGTAACTACCAACTTGTAGTTCTTAATCCCTTGACCTTTCCACCCCTCCCCCAATGCCTCCCATCTAGCAAACATTAAAATGCTCATTGTATCATTGAGAAATGTATCATGAGTTCATTTCTGTTTTGTTTGTCCATTTTTTTAGATTCCACATAATAAGTGAACTCATATGGCATTTATCTGTCTCTGTCTGACTTACATATTTCACTCTGCACAATACTCTCTAGGTCTATTCATATTGTTGCAGATGGCAAGATTTCATTTTTGTATGGCTGAGTCATATTTGATTGTATATGTGTACCAATTATTTATCCACTCATCTATTGATAGACATGTAGGTTGCTTCCATATCTTAGCTATTGTAGATAATGCTGCAATGAACATAGAAATGCACATGTCTTTTTAAATTAGTGTTTGGGTTTCTTCAATAAATATGCAGAGGTGGGATTGCCGGGTCCTTCTTTGCCTCTTGTTATAGCCTTTGTTTTAAAGTCCATTTTGTCTGACATGTATCGCTACCCCAGCTTTTAAAAAAACTCCATTTTCATGAAATCTCCTTTTCCATCCCTTTACTTTTAGTCTCTGTGTGCCTTTTGATCTGAAGTGAGTATTGTATAGACAACATATGTAATGGCATTGTTTTATTATCCTTCTAGTCACTCTGTGTCTTTGAATGGAACAGTTAAGCCATTTTCATTTAAAATAATTGTTGATAGATACACAGTTATTGCCACTTTATTATTCATATGTTTTACCTCCTCCTTCTTTTTCTCCTTCTCCTCCACCTCTTCCTCCTTCTTCTCCTGGAAGACCCTTTAACATATCTTGTAATACTGATTTGGTAGTGATGAAATCACTTAGCTTTTTCTTCTCTAGGAAGATCTTTATTTGTCCTTAGATTCTAAATAACAGCTTTGTTGGGTAGCATAATCTTTGTTGTAGGTCCTTGCTTTTCATCACTCTGATATATTTTGTGCCAGTCCCTTTTGACCTTCAAAGTTTCTGTTGAGAAATCAACTGACGATCTTATGGGAGCTCTCTTGTAGGTAATTGACTGCTTTTCTCTTGTTGCTTTTAAAATTCGTTCTTTGTCTTTAACCTTTAGCATTTTAATTCTGATGTGTCTTGGTGTGGGACTTCTTTGGGTTCATCTTGTTTGGGACTCTCTGCACTTCCTGGACTTGTGTGTCCATTGCCTTTGCCAGGTTAGGAAAGTTTTCTGTCATTATTATTTCAAATAGGCTGTCAATTTCTTGCTCTTTCTCTTCTGCTTCTGGTATTCCTATGATGTGGATATTTATACAGTTAATGTTTTCCCAGAGTCCCCTTAAACTATGCCCAAATGGGGGAATATTTTTTCTTTTTGCTATCAAATTAGATGTTTTCTGCTATCTTATATTCCAAATCACTGATTCTATCCCGTTTTACTTATTCTAGTATTGATTCCCTGTAATTCTTCATTTCAGTTATTGTATTCTTTATTTCTGATTTTTTAATGGTTTCTATGTCCTTTTTATGCTGCTGAAATTTTCACTAAGCTTCTTGGGCATCCTTATAACCACTGTTTTGTATCAGGTAGATTGCTTGCCTCTATTTCACTTAGTTCTTATTCTGGAGTTGTCACCTGTTCATTCATTTGGGCTATGTTTATTTGTCTCCCCATTTTTTACTACCTCCCTGTGTTTGTTTCTATGCACTAGGTACAGCTATTATATCTCCTGGTCTTTGTGGAGTGGACTTATGTAGTCGGTGTCCTGTGGTGCAGTCTCCCTGGTCACTTGAGCTGGTTGCTTCAGATATGTTCTTTGTGTGGGTTAGGTGTACCTTCCTGTTGTAGTTGCACTTTGATTGCTGTTTGGAGGGATTGACTCTCAGGCTGACTGGTTTTAAGGCCTGGTGGTGACTACAGTGGAGAAGCTGTTGTGCCAGGTTTAGCCCTATGTAGCAGGATTTGCTTTAGTGGAGCTCTGGTGCCTGCTGAGTATACCTTTTGAGTGCATCATTTGTGGAAGTGGTTGAATGGTACTCTGGTGTGAACTGAAGCTGCCCATTTATTGTGTTGGTTCTGGGTCCGCTTGGTAGGTACAGGTCAAGGTCAGCTGCTATCTGTGCCCTCACAGAAGGCCAGCTGGCATGAGCTACAAAGTGATCTCAAGATGGCTGCCATTTGTCCTGGGCTTGGAGGTGCTTGAGAGAGGCTAAGCTGAAAATGTCCAGCTGCCACTAGTGCTGGAGTTAGGGCTGCCTAATAAAAGGTATAGGGCATGCTGAGGCCAGATGCTGCTTGTTTGGGGTTTGTGAACCTTTGAGAGATTTTTTCTTTGTTTTTTTTTAAGATTTTATTTATTTATTTTTAGAGAGGGAAGGAGGGATAAAGAGAGAGAAAGAGAGAGAGAGAGGGAGAGAGAGAGAGAGAGAGAGAAACATCAATGTGTGGTTGCTGGGGGCCGTGGTCTGCAACCCAGGAATGTTCCCTGACTGGGAATTGAACCTGTGATGCTTTGGTTCACAGGCCAAGCTCAATCCACTGAGCTATGCCAGACAGGGCAGATATTTTCTTTTTCTTCTTTTTTTCTTTTCTTTTTTTTTAGAAATAGAATTTATATTTTTTCTTTTCTTTTTTTTAAATATATTTTATTGATTATGCTATTACAGTTGTCCCATTTCCCCCCTTCTCTCCCGTCCACCCTGTACCCCCTCTCCCACCCTCGTTTCCCTCCTTTAGTTCATGTCCATGTGTCATACTTATGAGTTCTTTAGCTTCTACATTTCCCGTACTATTCTTGCCCTCCTCCTATCTATTTTCAACCTACATTCTATGCTACTTATTCTCTATACCTTTTTCCCCTCTCTCCTCCTCCCACGCCCCTGCTGCTAGCTCTCCATGTGCCCTCCATTTCTGTGGTTCTGTTCCTGTTCTAGTTGTTTACTTAGTTTCTTTTGGTTTTGCTTTAGGTGTGGTTGTTAATAATTGTGAGTTTGCTGTCCTTTTACTATACATGTCTTTTCTTTATCTTCTTTTCTTAGATAAGTCCCTTTAGCATTTCATAAAATAAGGGCTTGGTGATGATGAACTCCTTTAACTTGACCTTATCTGAAAAGCACTTTATCTTCCCTTCCATTCTAAATGAGAGCTTTGCTGGATAGAGCAATCTGGGATGTAGGTCCTTGTCTTTCATGACTTGGAATATTTCTTTCCAGCCCCTTCTTGCCTGTAAGGTCTCTTTGGAGAAATCAGCTGACAGTCTGATGGGAACTCCTTTGTAGGTGACTGTCCCTTTATCTCTTGCTGCTTCTAGGATTCTCTCCTTCGTTTTTACCTTGGCTAATGTAATTATGATGTGCCTTGGTGTGTTTCTTCTTGGGTCCAACTTCTTTGGGGGCTCTCTGAGCTTCTTGGATTTCTTGGAAGACTGTTCCCTTTGCCAGAATGGGGAAGTTCTCCTTTATTATTTGTTCAAAATATGTGCTCAATTTGTTGCTTTTTCCCCTTCCCCTTCTGGTACCCCTATAATTCGGATGTTGGAACGTTTAAAGGTGTCCTGGATGCTCTTAAGCTTTTCCTCGATTTTTTGAATTCTTATTTCATCATGCTTTCCTGCTTGGTTGATTCTATCTTCCTTCTGGTCCACTGTATTGTTTTGAGACTCAGATTCCTTCCTTTCACTATTGGCTCTCCTCCGTGTATCTTCCTGCATCTCTTTTATGGTAACCTGCATCCTTTCATCTAAATTGTGCCCAAAATCAACCAATTCCGTGAGCTTTCTGATCACCAGTGTTTTGAACTGTGCATCTGATAGATTGGCTATTTCTTGGTCGCTCAAAAGGATGAGTTCTGGGGGACTGATGTGTTCTGTTGGAAACATGTCTTTCTCTGTCTCTCCTTTTTCTTTCGCAGTCTGGTCGCTCTTGTTACGGTGGGGGGCGGAGCCTTAGGTGTTCACCGGGGCTGGGCACCCCAGTCGCTAGATTGTGATGTTATATGTGGGGGCGGGGGCGGGAGCGGGGACAGGAGGGAACAGTGACGGTAGTTCCGTTCTCCTGGGCTCAGACCCTTCTCTGGGATCCTGGGCTGCGAGCTCTGCCCTGGTCCACAATCGCTGCCTCACTGGGTCTGCCAGCCACAGCTTGCGTACTCAGGGATCACCGCTGCGTTCTTGCGCCCTGGATGGCTGTCGCGCCGTTTTCGCGCCAAATTTTCCCCGACCTCCGCGCGCCTGCCCGGCTCGTCCTCTCCTACCAGTCTGGATATATGGGTCTACTTCAACTTCTTGGCTGTCCGACTTCCATTCAGATAAATCCTCTATCAGTTCTGAGTGTTATTCTGTCTGTAAATTATTGTTGTTCTAATCTTGGTTGTGCGAGGAGATACAGTGCGTCCACCTATTCCTCCATCTTGCCGGAAGTCCCAGATTTTTTCTTAAAAGTCTGCTGCATGAGCCAAGACAGGACATTTATACAGAAAAGCCACTGGAAACAACTTGAGTGAGCCTTTGTGTTGGGTGGGGCAAGGTCTCAAAGTCACCAGTGTAAAACGTGCTAGCCAGGTTGAAAGAATATCAGACATGGTGCCAACCTGAAGCTGCAGGGGCACAGCTCAGCAAAGGAATAATGACTTCTGCAAGCACTTCTGTCTGGAAGAAAGCTGCTCCATTAGCCCTTGCCCTGAAGCCAGATGATTCAGTTCCTCCCTGTATGTCCCTGGCACCCAGTTTGAGTGAGTCTGTCAGCAAGTTCATGTGTGGGCTCATTAAAAGGAATGCTTAAGACTCCAGCAGCCCTCCAGCTCACTCAGCTGCAATCCCTGCTGGTTTTCACAGCTAGAAGTTATGGGGACTTCTTTCCCTAGCATTGAGGCCCTGGTCTGGAGTGTGGGGCTGGGATCACTTACTCTTCAGGAGGGAATTTCACAGCTGCAGTATCCTTTTAATTTTAATCTGCCACACATGGGAGTGGGACCAGCGAGTTCCTTGTCTCTGCCCCTCCTACCAGTCTTAATGTTTTTTTTTCTGTATATCCTTAGTTATGGGACTTCTGTTCAGCTATATTTCAGGTTTTTCTTATGATGGTTGTTCTGTAGTTTAGTTGTAATTTTGAAGTAGTCTTGGGAGAAGGTAAGTACCATGTTTACCTACTCCACCACCTTGACTGAAAGTCCTATCCCATTATTTCAGATTAGGTTGTGCAGCACCTATAAATGTACCTCACCAGCCCTCCCACATCATTTCCATGTCCAGGGCTCCCAGTTTTCCTCCTATAAATTCAACTTTAAAGAACAGGAACCCACTTTTACTAAATTACAAATGACTGAAAATAGCTTGCAAGGGCTGACTTCCTTTTAAAGAAGGATCAGATCTTAAAAACAAACAAAAACAGGAATGAGAATCTTGCTGTGTGATTTTGTAGCCTGAAGGAAAGGAGCGTAGAGGGGAGACCAGTTCTTCCTGGCCCCAGGTCACTGACAAGACTTCTGGCCCAGCCTGAGAGGTAGCAGATGAATAAATAAGGGATTAGTTCAGTTTTTATATAAACAACTGGGGTAGATTCTGGAGTTTGGAAGTGGAGCCCATGGAATCCTGAGCAGCAGTTTCTAAAACCCAGTTCTCAATAAGCAGAATGTGGCAAGCCTGCGGGCAGTGATGCTAATAATAATGGCACAAGAACTGTCTGAGTCACCACCATGGCTTCTCAGGGGCAACCCAACAGCCTTTTATGGAGAAGCCTTCCAATCTTGCCCCTTCTTGTCCTACATCACAGCAGTCTGCTAAAAAGCAACACCCTCACCTAATATGTTCCAATGGCTTTTTTTTTTTTTTTGCCCACCTGGCATAAAATTCAAACTCTGTCCTATGGACAATGAGGCTTCTCCCAAGTTCCCTGGTCTCTCCCCACTAACCCTCTCCCCTTGCTCAGGCTACAGGGACCTTCTTTTGCTTCCTGGAACACACCAGGCTCATGACCATCTCCTCATCTCCCTGACTGACAGCTAGTTCTTGTTCAATCCTCAATTCCAGTGGTGTCTTCCCAGGGAAGGCTTTCATTTACTCTCCATCACATTTGCATTTGTTCATTATGTGTTTCTCATTGTTGGAATGAAAAATTAAAAACAGGGCCAAAATGGAGTCACTTGTGCTAAGCCCATATCAACAAACCAAGACTTAGTACCTAAACTAAGTACAGACTCAGCTTCTCCCAGAAATGTAACCTTTAACCTATAAACCTGGAATTGCCTAGTCAGCAATAGTGAGGTCATTTGTAATAGGCCCCTTCCATTCCCCTTAGGAGGGTGAGCTTGCCAGAAACAATTCATTCCCTGCTACACATTTCCTTTTTCTGCCCCCTTTCTGTCTAAAAACCTTCCATTTTGCACAGTCTTTTGGAGTTTCTTTCTGTTTGCTTGATGGGATGCTGCCCTATTCATGATTTCATAAAGACAATTAAATCTTCAGGTTTACTCAGTTGAATTTTTGTATTTTAACACTAGAATATAAACTCTAGGGAAGCTGGGAGTTTGTATTTTCTGCTCATCTCTGGTGTCCACAACTCCTAGTATAGTATTTTGTACACTGTAGGTACATAGTAAACCTTAATCTTTGTAAGCCTGGGAAGTAGGTATTATTGTTGCTATTTTTCAAATGAGTCTTAGTGAAATGGCCCAAGGTGGCATTGCTTTAACTATTCAAACCAGAATTCAAATTCAGGCTTTTCCACTCTCAGTGCCACACTGATTCAAGTGACCTAGACTATGTTAAAGACCAGTGTCATCAAATTCATTTAAATAGACAACTTGCTTATGAGTCAGCCTGATTTCTTGCTATACTGGTTTCCAGTGCATGTTACACTCAAAGAGTGATGCCAAAAGGACTAAATGCAAATCAAAGAAAAGCATGACAGGTATAATATGTACTGGGGGCTTCTTGAAACAACTATGTGGAGAGTTAAAGATGCCAGGGTGCCTTGATGATATAAATTGATTGATGCACACATCAATCAATTCTTTGTGATTATTCATTGTGAATTGCCTTATTTTGGAGAATGCTCAAGGCTGTTTAAGATAACCAATAAATACATTTCCATCAACTGATGAACAAAATGTAGTATGTCCATAAAATGGAATATTATTAAATCAAAAGGAATAAGGTCCTGATACATGCTACAATATGGATGAACCTCAAAAACGTTATGCCCAATGAAAGAAGCCCAAAGGCCACATATTGTGTGATTCCATCTATATAAAATATCCTGAAAAGGCAGATCCATAAAAACGAACATAGATTCGTGGGTGCCAAGAGCTGGGTGAAGTGACTGCCAGAGAATGGGGAGCTTAATGCACATGTCCTTTTAGGGTGATGAAAACATTCTGGAACTAAGCAATGATGATGATTGAACAACATTGTGAATGTACTAAATCCCACTAAAATGTATGCTTTAAATTGTTAAAATGGTAAATTTTATTTTATTGTATTTTATCACCATTTAAAAAATCAATGAATTAGAAAATAGAAAATGATAGTTGTACTCAGTTACTTTTTGAACAAACTAAATACACATAACTCTGACAAGCTTTGTTTTAAAAAGGGTGAAACACAAATGTACTAAATAAAAATTAGAATTATGATATGCATGTTTTTTAAAAGACACGTAATATTGAAAGTCTTAATGTAACATGGTACCTTCTTATAAGGAGAAGAAAGGAAGTGGAGGAATATGGCAGCTGTCACCCAGAATGACTACAGTTTGATGAGAAAAGTCTGGGGCTGTTGGTGCTGGCCATGACCCAGTGGGCAGGGCATGCCCAGCATGCAAGAGCTGTTAGCCGTGGCTGAGGAACCTGCTTCTGCCTCCTTGTTTAGGACATAAAAGCCAATGGCACGTTAACACTGGCTCCTGGAGACATAAACAGGAACTTTCTGCAGGTTGTCTGCTATGTAGCTGTTCTCCTTCAGAGCCCTGCGTCTCCCACTTAGCTGCCTCAGCATTCACTTGGACAGGAACGAAGAAAAGTGCTTTCATTCTACCATCTTGCCTTTACAAAAGTTAAGTGGTTCCACAATAAATGGATTAAGAATACAATACTCAACTATTAGAAAATTGAATGGTCAGAGAAGTTTCAAAATGGCTTCCAAGGCACTGACACCACGTGATGTGGCTTTGCTCACTGCAGGACCTGCTCCCCACCCAGGTCCCCCTCACTGTCCAGGGCAGATGTTCTTGTTACGGCCTCCTCTCATCTCTGCTCCTACTCTTCTCCCACAGAACCACCTCTCCTGCCTTCACATTTAAATCCTGCTCTTCCTTCAAGATCCAGCTCAAGCCCTTTAATTTGAGATGTACATCACACTTTTTTTTTTGTACTTTGTTTTTGTGCCTCAGAACTCCATTTCCCCCAATTAGATAGCAAGTTCTCTCTGATGATGGGAACCTCTCCTCATAAATGAAGGGTGCCCCAGACATAAGCAGCTTTCATGGTCTTCCAAGGACCCTTTCCCCTCTATTCTAACAGCTCCCTGGTTTTCCTTTGCTGAGCTAATCCATCAATGGTGGGCCCAGGCAGACTTGTGAACTAAAGCAGACCCAGGACACTCATCAGTCCTGGGGCTCCTGTGGGTAAGAGAAGCTCTTGGTAAGAGACCCTCTGTCTCTAGATCTAAACTTGTAGGAGCCACTGGGGACCGTCACTGTCAACTCTTGGGATTCTTGTCTGAGAATAAATCTACACAGAGGAGAGCAGAGCCAGTACACAGAGTAGAGTCCTGATGGCTTTGTTTGAAGGCTCTGGATTGTAACTGCCCTCGACACCAAAGCTTTTTTAATTATGAATGCCAACAACTTTCCTTCTTGCTGCTGGCTGGTGGCTTCCAGCTGAAAAAATATTATTTTACCTCTCAGCATTTACCCTGGGTGCAGGGTAGGCGCGCACACACACACACAAAATGTGTCAACTTAATCATTTGTTTGCAGCTATGTCTAGGATGGTTAAGTAGAATATTTACTTTTTGTGTTAAAATGTTATGGTGGTAAAACATATTTACCATTTTAACCATTTTAAGTGTAGAGGTCAGTGGTATAAATTACATTGTCATGCAACCATCACTAGCCATTTTGAGAACATTTTCATCATTCCAAACAGAAATCTGTACCCGTTAAACACTAACTCCCATTCTTCCCTCTTGCTGTCTCCTGGTAACCATTATTTTATTGGACTGGCCAAAGAGTTTATTTGGTTTCTTCCATAATATGGCTCTAGTAGCGTTTAGTTGTCTTTAACCTCATTTGAAACAATTTTGTTAGATTGTATTGTGACAGCTGTCATATCAATGTTCATTAAAAAAAAAACCACATCAAAATTGGTGAATTTTTGTGTAGCCACTTTAATATTAAAGATGGAAGAAAATATGCAACATTTTCAGCATATTATACTGTATTATTTCAAGAAAGGTAAAAATGCAACTGAAATGTAAAAAAAAGAAAAGATTTGTGCAGTGTGTGGAGAAGGTGCTGTGACTGATTGGATGTGTCAAAAGGGTGATGTGGACACTGGCCCACAGTATCCGCGATGTTATGGATGAGAGAAAATAAATTCACATGGACTACTGAGTCCTGTGGAGGAAAAGGGACAGTGTGACTTCTCTCTCAAGGGGAGAGTGCCCTGACTCCTGCCTTGAGCTTTTATTGGATTCAATTTGCATAGGAATACACGGTGTATATGTAAAGCTCATTAATCACTATCAGGCAGTAAGGATCAAATAATAGATAACAAAGAACTCTGAGGGTGAGGGCCTATTTTGAGTCAGGGTCAGATAGTTAAATGGCCATAAAACTTTGGGGAACAAACTCACTTCCTGCTTGGACACTTATCATTTAATTGAGAGCATTCTAAACAAAGCAGGTTTCACAGGATTTTACATATTCTTTCTTAGGCTTGATTACCCTAGGGAACTCACCCTTTTCCAGCAAAGGGCTGTACCCACCAATGGCATTGTTTCAGGCTTAAGTCAGGCAGAGGAAGTAAGGCAGCCAACAGGTTAGGAGACTTCTCGCAGACAGAATGAGGACTCAGGCTATGTCAAAGCCAAGGGGCGAGGGTCCATCACTCCTTTTCTGTAGCCCCCAAAGTCCTTCCCTGGGGACTTCTGTGATCATGCCTGTCTTAGGTTGTCCCTCCCTTAAGGAATCTTACCCGTCATTGGCTAACTGATCAAGCATTGGGGGCCAGGCAGGGTAAAGTAAAAGAGGCAGAGGTGGTGTCCCTGCCAGGGAGACAAGCTTTTGTCTCCTTAGTGGCTTATGGTCTGAAGGTCGCTCACTTAGCCTTAGCCATGGAGGGTGGGTGGGTGGGTGGGTGGGGGTTACAGCTCCAGAAACCAGGCAGGGCAGTTCCCAACAAAAGGGGTTTGTGAAATTTTGTGCTGGAGATTTCTTGCAGGATGATCTTCCACGGTCAGATAGACCAGTTGAAGTTGACAGCAATCAAATCAAGACATTAAATGAGAAAAATCAATGTTATACCATGAAGGAGATAGCTGATATACTCAAAATATCCAAATCAATAAAGTTATTGGTAAAAATGAAAAAAGTATCTTTTACTTTATGAAAAAAACTAAATTGACTTTTTGGCCAACCCAATACTTAATCTATGAAATTGACTACTCTAGGTCCCACATAATGGGACAAAAGTAGGTTTATAGTTGTGAGTACATGAAACTGTTTATTCTTGTATCATTATTTATTATTGTATTATTTTCCATATGAATAACAGTAAACCCATTTTTGCCCCAGCCTGTGTAAGTGGGATCTTACAATATTTGTTATATTTGTGAATTGCTTATTTCACTTAGCATAATGTTCTCATGGTTCACCCATGTTGTGGCATATGTCAGAATTTTTCCTAAGGCTGAATAATATTCACTTAAAGTACAGACCACATTTTATTTACCCATTCATCCATCAATGAACACTGGGGTTGATTACACTCTATTATAAAAAATGCTGCTGTGAACATGGGTGTACAAATGTATGTTCAAGTTGCACCTTTTAATTCCTCTGGGCCTATGACCCAGGAGTAGTAGAATTCTGGATCACACAGTAATTCTTTTTAACTTTTTAAGGAACCATCACACTGCTCTCCACAACAGGTACACCACTCTACATTCCCACCAACAGTGCACCGGGGTTCCAATGTTTCTACATCCTTGTCAATAATTGCTTTCCCTTTTTTGGAAAATATTCAAAGATGAAACTTTGATAATGCTGGGAATAGAACTTATTCTATTAGCCTGTCTAGACAAGAAGAAAATTGTTGAGTTAATGAAACATTAAAGCCAGGAGATTTGGCCAAAAGGAGTCCTTTGCGTGCTCTTGGCAGCATCATGCCTTTGTAGACTCCTACTCTATCACTCGCATCTCAGTGCCGGGGACAGAAATGCCTGGTCTAGAGTTCCTGGCCACTTCTTTCCCAAAGAGGGGAGAGGGACAGGGGCTGGGCACACTTTGACTGTGGATAGCCAGTTCCCTCACCCCCTCACACCCACCCGTTTTGGCTTTTTCAACAATGAAGTTACCTTTTCAGCCCCTCACCCCCTCACACCCACCCGTTTTGGCTTTTTCAACAATGAAGTTACCTTTTCAGCTATCTCTGGACACTCTTGGAGTACAGGGAAACCGCATCATCATCACGCACTCAGCGTATGCCCTGTTATAGATATGTCAGCAGCTGCTGCCTTTTTACAGGAGCTCCCTTTTCACGAGATTCCCCCAGTTATGTGCAACTTTCTTCTGGAGCCCTTAGGAAAAGGTGGAGAGCATGGGAAACACACAAGACCTGGGTACAGGCTGCCATGTTGTAAAGGCTTTATTTCCACTTCATCACTGTCTCATACAGACTCCGATGCACCATTCTTTGTTTCAATTTGGTATGCTCATGATTTTTGTAGTATTTTTCCTTAAACAGAAAATTTTGAGTAAACACTGCATATTGCCATTTCATCTTTTAACAATAATTTAAAAATGCCATTGCTGTTATATCATCAACGCAAGAAGATAACAGAAGTACAGTACAAGGGAATTCACAATGTATCACAATGGGACAGACGACTCACTTAGGTGATGCGGAGACCATAGTAGCAGTATGTACATGCACCCCAGTGCTTCGAATCCGAAGACGTGCAAGTCGAGTAGAGTGTATGGATTATACAAGAACCTGGCGAGCCCCGCTGAGGACTCTCCCTTCTCCAGGATGCTGACATGTCTCCCTCCAGGCTACAGGATCTCTGCCTTGTCTACTGGCCTCATGGCTTCTTCACTACACAGAGTTCACAGAATCAGTCTGAAGTTTTCAGAAATTCTTAAAAACCAAAAACACTGACAAAATAAAATTAACTTAAAACACTCTAATTCAATATGGAAATAAACCCAACCAAAATGTAACAGTGCATATTTAACAGAGAGGCAGTCAGTATTGAGAGCGAGGGTGTTCAGAGTCTCTTAAAATGTGTACCTTTAAAACTCTTTTTTTTAAATTTATATCTTATTTACTCTTTTAATATTCTACGTGTAAAAAAGATGGAGACAAAAATAGTCTTCTGAGCTCTGAAAAAAATTAAGTTATTACAGGCACATTTACTGTTTCATTCTAGAAACATCTCAGGTTCACAGGTTGAACATTCAGCAGCTGTGTTTTTCTTTAAAACATTCTTTGACCTTGGGAAAACTAGATCTCTCCTTTTGGGCCGAGTTTTGTTGATGATGATGGTGTGGTTATGCAAATTACAGTGAATTATTCCGTGATAATCCATGCAAACTTGCATCATGTCACAGGTGTGACTCCTCCCCAGGTGGCTCTTCGTCGCCAAGCTCCTCCAAGGAGGTCGGGTCTTCGAGTGACTGCGTCGGGGAGGCAGTAGGGGAAGGTGGGGCCCAACGGGATGGAGGGCGACGGTTTGCTGGTCTCTCGGGCCTGGAGAAGCAGGGTTCTAGGGATGGAGCTAGTGTGGAACAAGGTAGTTCCTTCAAAGCCAGAAAGAAGACAAGGTTACTCAGACTGACATTTCCTCCAGGGCAGCAGTGTCAAACTCATTTTCACCAGGGGCTGCATCAATCTCGCAGTTGCCTTCAAAGGGTTGAAATAATTTTAGGACTGTATAAATGTAACTACTCCTTAACTGTTAAGGAGTTGAAATTACATTCAGCCCTTTGAAGGCACCCGCGAGGCTGATGTGGCCCCCAGTGAAAATGAGTTTGATACCCCTGCTCTAAGGGGTGATTTCCCCCAAACACATTTCTCAACAGACTCAAGCTAATGCAACATTCAGGGGTAACTTCTGAATGTTAATTTATATTTTGCTAATGAAGAATAACTTAAAATGCTAAGTAAAGAATTCAACATGAATGATCAGTGATGACAGTAATGGGAAGATGTCATATCAGGTTAAAAACATGACAAAGCTATGAGATGGGTGTGTTAACAGAGGGCGGTCTGAATTTGGGCAGGAGCATATAGAAGGTGGGGAAAAAGCCACAGGCCCCATGTGGTCTACGCAGGCTGAGTGGTCATATTCTGATCCAGCTGATCCATCATTTGGGCCCCCCTGAATGATCTACTTAATGACAGTGACCAGTCCCCAAGAGGACAGCCTCCCTATGCCTTGGTCTGTTGAGGACCCATGATTTCATCCAGCTGTATTAGAAATGAGACCCACCTTAAAACAAACTGCTACTGTCTATTCCAAATTGACTGGCAGGGGGTTAAACTCACACAACATGAGAAAGTGCTGCTAGCAGAAATTTTGGTTTAGGTCTAGTTCTCTTTAATGACTCTTCCTTGCAGCAGCACTTAAAGGAGTGAAAGCAGAGTGTGCTTGTGCCTTCATGTGGCAGGCATCCCACACCTCCTGAGATCAGGTAAGTCAAGACCCCCTCCACCACCTCCAATACTTTTCGAGGTCCGCTGCTCCTTTTCTGGACTGAAAAAATGTCGAGCTACTTGTCCTTATTTTCCAAGACATGAAACAAGGACACCCAAACTTGGAATTTGCTGGCACTGAGAAATGTGAAAAGCTGTGTCATGAGGAAATGGTGAGTTCTACAGGATGGAATGCATCTTTGACCAAATGACAGCCAGACAACGAAAAGCTGAGACAATAAACCACCCCAATGAAGGATGACAGAGTGAAGACTCTCAGGGCCAGGCAGGCAGGAAGTCAGAGGATTTAAAGAGAGCTCACAAGCGACTGCAAAGATCAGAATGAAGAACATTTTGTCAGCTGAGCAAGGGAGTGACACAGGGAAGAGACAGTTGAAGGACGATGTGACAATGTGACAAGGAAGATGGAAGGCGGAACAGGACAGTGATGGAAGGAGCTAATGCCTCCCTGTGGGGTCAGCAGAGATGGAGCATTAAAAGGGGAGACCACTTCTTAATATTCCCTGCCTCTTTTGTGGTCGGCACTTTATATGACAACGGGGAAGTCCCAATGAGCACAGCACCTATGCTAATGAGGACCATGAGACCGGAGACACGTCACCTGTGAAAGCACTGCAGGGCTGAAATAGCTGGAATATGAACTAACATGGGGGGTGAGCTGTGTCCTCACCTCACCTGCTTTGTTTTTTGGTGTCACTGCTCCTGGTATTGGTTGTGTGTGAGTGCGTGTTGTTTGTGCTGTGTGCAAGTATGTGTGTGACAGAAAGGCTGCTACAGGTTGACTGGACACCACTGCAGCCAATGTCCACTGGCTGATGCTGGATGAGAATGGGCTTCCCATTAGTTCTGTGCCACCTCTTTACTAGTACCTGTTTGGGAACTTCTATAGGAAGAAGTGTCGTGGGACCATACCAGCACATGCAAGCAACCCACGGTGTCCTGTCCTGAGAGGACACTGTCGTGGGCTATGTGGGTATGTGCTCCTTGGAGCACCTCTTTCGTCTTTGAGACAACTGTACTTTGGTACTCAGAACCTCAAGTTGAGATCAGTGAATGAGGTGGGTGGGTAATTATATCCTTGATTAAAAACAAAGCTCCTATTTTCTCTCATGTGCCTTGATTTGGTCTCTGAAGTCAATTCTGAGAGTATTTCTTTAGAGCAGAAAAAATATGAGCAGGTGATTTTGCTGTTTATCAGTTAACAAATACTTATTTGGCGATCACTTGGAAGGACAAGGTGTATTTGCTTTTACTTGCTTCAGTGTGGTTGTTGAAAAAGGAAAGAAACCTCACTGTGTTATGGTCACACCTGATACAGCATGTGGTATTAACATGTGTCACCAAATACCGGTAGCAGGTCCAGGCTGAGTGGACAAACACTTGGCTCTAAGATCCCCACAGGCTAGAAGTCTGTGCCAGAGGCAGCCCCTCTTGGGCCAATGTCTCTTCACCCCTCTGAAAGCATCTGGCCGCAGACTGCACAGGACAGCAGAGACCTCAGCAGGATCTCCATGACCCAAGCCTTTCTATGCACTGAGTGGTCAACACTTGGCAGAAGGGATTGTCCAGGCCATCTATCTGTCCCTGCAGATGCAAGTGTGCGTGGCTGCCTTACAGAGCAGATCTAGCTGGGATGATCCTGCCTTGTTTCTGAGTGTCAGGTGCCAACCCCAAATCACACAAATGACCTCTCCAGACAGTTTGGAAAGAAGGACGAAAGCACTTACGGCATGAAGCAGGCAGGGCTAGAGTCCCCAGGGGGCAGTTAGTAAGACAGTTTGGTTCTGGACAGAACAGACAGAGAAAGAAAAGAAAAGCAAGTAGGTTGAAACGTATCTTTGAAAAAATAGTAAAAGTTTAACGTCAACAAGCCAGGTGCCTGCTCCCGGGACAGCTGTCAGGAGTGTGAGCTCCCGCAGAAGCAGCATGCGCGTTCTCGGGACACACAGACTCGCCTCCTTGTCCAGAGGGAGGAGGAGCCCTCATGGTGGAACAGCAACAGACCTCTCCCTTTTGATTTCTACACTTCCCTGAGTTGCTCTTTGGCTTCTAACATTTCAAACGCACTTTGGCGCATGGAGAGACAAGTCGCAGGCCTCCTGTATTTGAAACAGCATGGAACAACCAGTTTGTTTTAGTCACGATGATCAAGTGACTGCTGCTCATACTAAAAATTTCTCCCCCCGTTTTCAACTTAGACATGGGAGAAAAGAAAAGAATTACACTTCCAGATTATTCTCTTTTCACACGAGAAGTCCTTCTCAGAGCTTCTCTCTGCATCGCTGCATTGGTGCTGTGGCTTCAAGAGAAAAAGAATAGTAGCCTGTTGGGTGACGGGGGACGTGCTGCTGTGCAGGGTCCCAGCCAGGATCCCTGTGTCACCCATCCAGATGCCCAAGTGAGCACCCAGGGAAGGGGTCCACGACAGGACAGCCACAGGATGCTGGGAAGTCAGAATTACTTCCGGTGATTTGGGAATGAGATCCCAGAACTACCACATAATTTATGGAGTGGTGAGAAGGGCTCTTCAAGGGGCCTAATACAGTATGTCAACTCAAACAAGGAATAAACCTACTGGAATCTAGAACAAGCAAAATTCCAACAAAAAACTGAAAAAGAGCCCATGACATTGAAACATGGCCCCTGAAACTGTGCTCGCTTCAAAATGGTCAATTAGCTCCCGTGGTAGCAAACATACCAAGTGAGAAGAAAATCTAAATACTTTATAGAGAACCAAAGGAGGTGGGCACAGCTTTGTACTGATAAAACCATTTCCATACCTTAGAACTGAACCTTTTTCTTTATATTATCATAAACTGCTTGGAGCATTTAATTCAAATAACTTTTTGGTTCCTAACAATTAATTGCTACTTAGTCTTTAATACAAATGGATATTCCAGACACAGCCAGTTAATGTTTTGGGACAAGCCCTGATCTCCACGGGTTGCTCTGGAGCTCTGAAATGCAGGCATTCACACACAGACCCTCCACAGCAGCGAGTCACTTACCCGAGGGCCCGCAGAAGACACCATCTGTCACCCGGGGAACACTCAACCACAGTACTTGTTCTTCTCAGAGCATGCACACCACTTTATCACAAAGACTCGCATCTTGGAACATGTGGTCATGCACTGTCAAGGTTAGGTTGAACCACATGGCACTGCCACTTCTGTACGTCACTGGCAACTTCACATGGTTTAACCTACTTCAGATTTGAACACTGTATTTTGAGTTAAATACCACTTGGTGGGTTAGACTGGGAACCTGACCATCATGGTCCCCCTGAGGAACGTGGGGCAGGATGTAGTACACCTTTTCCTCTTCTCACTCACGAAGCCCAGGCCATGCGAGTGGGAAAGCAGGGGGCGTACTTCTCTCCTCCTCCCCAAACCTTGCCATCCGCTGGGCTGCCCTGCCTCAAGAAATGCTGTGGCTGTCTGGCTTCTACTGTGTGGACTCTGTTCATCAGGCTACTGGGGAGTCGGGGCTCCCCTCAAGTCTACACGTGACCACTCCCGAAGACGGGGGGCCGGGACTAGCTTCAGTGCTATGTGAACTGTGAGGCCAGCATCATCACTCCTTTCACCCCCAGCACTGCCATCGGGAGTTGTATTTTGTTCATTCTCAAGTGGAAATGGGGACTGTTTTTAAAGTGGTGTGGTACAAATACACCACGTGTGTATGTACACCAGAACAGAGTTCAAGGTTGACTGATTTGAGAAGACTGTTAATAGTTACAACAATAATCACATAACGTGATGATGTGATGTGTCAGTGGGGTGGTCACATTGTATTAAGGCAGCGTTTCAACAGTATTTTCGAATTGAAGCCAATGCTGGAACCCAGTCGTTGTAGCTCCTCGTGAGAGATGCTCTCAAACCTACTCTCCAAGCCCTCTCCAGTACACCTCTCCTGTTGTCGCCTGTACAGACCTGGAGCATTCCCACAGCCCCAGCATGACTCACCCATACTTTACATATGTGCACCCCTAGGATGGATTCACCCAGAAAAATGGCAAATTGTGACCCCCTAGTGAAAAGCCCAGATAAACAGATGAGCATCCATCACTTAGACCAGAGAATCTGAATCACTTTTAAAAAGTAGCTCAGGGTTTGTTTCTGCCTGTTCCATTCTCCCATAAACCCAGCATCTCCCCAGCTCACAAGAACCTATATTATGGACCAGAATTCTTGAAATGAAATGACTTAGTACAGTCCCAGGTTTAAACTTGTTTTCCCAACGTGTGAATGGAAGAGCTGGAAGGGTGAAGGTGTAGAGTACTCAGCTTTTATTACCTCAATGGACCCTGGCTCGGCTTTGACTGTTTCTCCCATGTGGCTGTCACTGTTAAGACTTGGAAGGCTGTGCGGGGCTTGCCTCCTCTCCTCCTTTAAGGCATGCTCCAATAGCTTCTTGTTGAGGATCCGGGCTACACTCTCAGTAAATGTGTAGCCAGGGGGAGCAGACAAGTCCTGCCTCACAGGCGTGCCCTCTCCCCCTTCCTCCCTACAGGTCTCTGAGCCAACCCCAATAGGGCTGGGTGACTGTCCCCGGGAATTGGGGCTGGTGTCCTGGCCTGGGCCCAGCTCTGTCCGGGGTTCTGCTGAACGAGACCGACTCCCAGCCCGCGTCCCTTTTTGGAAAGGGTCCTGCACCACCGGGCTGTGGTCAATGATGTTGAAGAGGCTGGAGAGGCCATCGTTGATGGCAGTGTGCACAGGGCTCTCCCGTGTGGTGGTGGAGCGGGCCCAGGCTGACTCACTGCACCCCTTCTGGGCCAGCCCTGGCGAGGTCCTGTTATTTGGCTGGTCAGCTTTGGGGAGGGGCTTCCTCTGCAGCTTAGGAGACCCATACTTGGGGGAGCAGCATGTGCGTTCAAACTTGGCCTGCACCTTCTCGATGGCGGGGGCCACCTGCCTGTTCCTGAGGCCGCGGGATGGAGATGACGCAGGTGTGGCACCACCCCCTGCCTTTGGTGTCAGACACTTGTGGGGGCTGCTGGTGATGGCACTGACACGCAGGGCTTCGGTCTGTAGGCCGACGCTGATGGTCTGGACAGTCTGCGTCCCAGTCGTCCGGGACACGTTGGTCTGACAGGCCATGTCCTTGACTGGGGGTTCCGGGGAACTAGAGCAGATGGCATTCCTGACAGAGAAGGCCACCTCCTTCATGTCATCACTCATGTTCTTGGACATCTCCAGGCTGTGCAGTGGGGAGGTGAAACCCAGGGGGGTGCAGAGGGTGCTATCGAGGGGGTGCAGCCCTCCCTCCATGTAGTCTCGGGGGTGCCTGGAAGGGGGACAAGGCCACTTGCTAAGCATGTGTTCTGAGGGGCCCCCCTTCGTGTCTCCTGCGCCCCCTCTGGCTCTGCTTGTAGAAAACGGGCCCTCAGTCTCCAGCCGGCCCACGCCCTCAGCACCTGCCGCCATGATGCTATCCACCCTGCGGACTGCAGGCGGGCTGTGTAGCACCCGCACCCCGGACGGCTCAGTGCGGACGTGGCTTCGCAGGGGCTGCTTCTGGCAGTGCTCTGGGCTGGTCATGGTGTCTGTGGTCATGGTGACACTCGTGGTGAGGTACCAAGAGGAGTCAGGGAAAGGCTCAGCACTGGCCTTGCTCTCTGCCCGCACCTCCTCAGTCCTGTCTGCCCAGGAGCCTGGGAGTCTTGTGTCCCAGCTCTTGCTGTTGAACTCCTCGATGTACTTCAGATCATCAGGGGACAGGGGTGGAGTGATGTCCTCCTTGCTGCTGGCAGTAGGCAAGCCTTTCTCTGGCAGGAAGGGAGAGATGTCCATCAGGCGCTGGAACTCAGACATGGAAGACACGGACACGGCCCTGGGAGAAGTGGAGAGAAGACGTGTCAGCTGCCTGCCAGCCAGGGAGCCCGCTGGCCTGCGACCTCGACCCAGCACAGCACGTGTGGCCTGCCCACCAGAGCAGTGCCTGTTTTGGGTCAGTCTCTGCCAGAACTATTAGAATATTCTCAAGCTGCTCGGTGTTCACTCCTGAGCTGACTCTATAGATGTTTAATGGGCTTTTTATGGCTCTGGAATTGTTCCAGGAGCTTTGTATTGGTCAGAAGGTAATGCAACCAACCCTCAACACTGTGGGAACTAATGGAAGGATGGGCAATTGGGCAGGCACAGCTAAGCTCCTAATCCGCTTTGGATGTTTCATTTTAGCCCGTGGAGCTCCACAGTAAGAAGGGAAACCTGGCTGTGGGCTTGCTCTGCACCTGTGTTCTACTGACTGGTGTCTTCAGCTCCCAACTGCCTGGGAGTTCCCTGAATTCCAAGCGTTGTGTCAGGTGCCCATGCTACCGACATGAACACACCACAGTCCCAATCCAAAACCAGCTAGTGGTATTGGGGGTGGGGTAGATACCACAACAAAATAACTATCATCTGAAGTTTTTTTCACCCATTAGTTTCATTCTCTATTGACTTGAAGTACTAATAATCTCCAAGGGCCAAATGGAAGATGTAATGAAGTTGGCAAATAAATTTCCAAATACCATTTCAAACAGAAATTCCATCTGGCCCTGCCCACATCCACCAGCAGGACTCAGCTCTCCTCTGCCATTTCTGTTTCCTCTTTTACAGTCAAGCCTTCCCTTCATTCTTGCTCCTCCTGGATGTTTGGGGCAAAAGGAAGATGCACGCAAACACGCACACACAATGGAGGGTGAAGAAGACAGGTGGGGTGAAGAAGACAGGTGAGCTGAAGCAACAATCAGTTATGGGTAAGTTCCTGCCTGACAGACATGGATTTGGATGTAGATTTTTTTCAATGTATCAGCACTTTAATTCAACATATTTCTATTTGGCATGAATTTACTGACTGCCTCCTACAGGCTGGGGCAGGTGCTAAGATAGGGGGTTGCCGAAGTGTTCAGGCAGCTTGCCAGCCCACCCAGGGCAAAGAAGTGGTGGCCAGGGAGGAGGCTTGGGGCTGACTCTGCCTGCTGGCTCAGGCCCTGGACCCTCTCACCTGGAATCCCTCCGGACTGGGTGGTGGGGAGGTGAGGTGGATGCAGACTCACTCACTGTCTCTGCAACTAGAATATTTTCTCATAGGACACACTAATATCCACCTACCTCCAGACAGAGGCTTGAGTATATAGGTCTCTAGACTAGCCCCAGCCCTGGGTCTCTGACGAAGTCCATGGGCCTCTCCACTGTAGGACCAATTAATGATGGTGAGACCAGAACTGGGGTCTGTGTACCACATGGACTGGCCCACAGAACCAGCAAAGCTCTCTGTGGCTTTGCCCTCACCGCAGGGTACATGCTCTTGTGATCCTTGTCACTGGGTAAAAGACCAGGCTAAAATGCCACCATTAGGCTTTCCACCCTGTTATTACTTACTGAAAGCAAAAGTCAGTGGTATTTTTTTTGTCAGAAACAATCTACCAATGGTCTAACATCTGCTGAATAACAGAAAGCTGCCTATAAGAAGTGCTGGAAATAAATATCTAGGTTGATTTGTGACTAGGTCTTAAGCTTCAGAATACTGGGGCTGGGAGTGCTCTGCAGATGCTGCAGTCCTGACCCTCCCATACTTTCTGGATGCAGCTCATCTTACCCCCACTTCTGCCCATGGAGGAGCTACTCACTGAGTCAAATCACTGGCACCCATGCGGGGACTTTGCCTTTAGGGCTTGGATAGACCGTGCAACAGAGACCATGTAGACAGAGAAAGGAAGGCATTAACCTTAGTAGAATCCAGTGAAACAAAACAATAACTACAAAAACCAGGATACATTTGGAAAAGGTGCAGGCATGTCAAGATGCAGAGAAGAAAGTATGGAGGGAGCACACGACACTGCTAGAAGTGAGAGGGAAAGGGAATGGTGGGGAGGACACATGCACTTTCTTACTTTGAACATTTGGGTACTGTTTAAATTTTATAAGCATGGATTCATTTTGAACTTAACAGAAACAATTAAGATCAAAATAATAAAAAGCTACAGTGCACAGAGGTCTGCTAAGAGAGGAAGAAAGTAGGCAGATGTAATGATACCTACACATTGTTTACTGTTTATTCTGTGCCAGGAATTGCTTTATGTGTAACACACATGGGCTGTAAAAACAATCTAAATATTTCCTGTTCACAGATGAGAAAACTTAGGCAAAAAGCAGTTACAAAACTCAGCCATGGTCACATGGCTAGTGAGAGGCCAAAGCAGGTTTGAACCCAGACCATTTGGCTCTTGAGCCTGAGCTCTCAAGGGCTGCCCTGTACCATCTGAGAAGGAGAGACAGGACAGAGTGTGAAGGACAGAAATGTCCCAGGGGCAGTTCTAGGTTTTGGGTTAATCTGATAAAGGGGTAAAAAGGAAGGGGACAGAAATTCCTGAACATGAAGTTCATGGAAAAACCAGAGGTGAGGAGATTTGGAAACACCAAATGGCCCAGGGGAGAGTCGTTATGTAGTGGAAATGATACATGTTCATCTGTGAAGAAAAAGACTGTGTTGGGCTGGGGGTGGGGGGGGAGGGTTGTTACGAGAAATCTATGTTCCCCTCAGCTATGTATTTTTAATGTTTACATTAAAACAAATTTGCTTCTATGTGTCTTTTCAGAAATGTCCTCTTACACATATGTCCCAAAATATGTGATCACTAACATCAACATCAACTACTGTATATCTACACTTTGAAGATTATTGCCAGGAAATATTTAATAAATCCTACCAACAGAGCTTTCAAATGTCCAGGACCATGTCTCACAGCCTATCAAGAGGGAGTTTTCCCAGACTTGAAGTTAGAGGACAGGGGTTCCCACAGACTTTTCGAACACCACCCAACACAACCATCCCTTTGTATGTACAATATACAACTGGACCTGCAAAAGTTCCACTCTAACACCAGCACACAGACACAGCACACCTCTGGCCTTTTTGTTGTTAACAATAAGAAATACCTTATTTATTAAATTAAAAACAATAAAGCAAGTACTTATTCAGAAGTCTTATTTTAAGTCATTTTGAAGAGAGTATTACAACAGGCCACAGTGACAAGCTAAGATTTTAAGACAAGAGGATTTTATTTCAGATGTCTACTGTTTTCATCAGTCTCACTTACCTTTGAAGATTTCCCTTGTGATTTTCTTCTTCCTGGAAAGAAGACATAAGTTCGTCTGAATCAGTGAATGTTGGTTGCCCAGGAGCTTTCACTGTGCTAAGTGATATATTTTCTCTCCTGCCCTAGGAAAACACCACCGAAAACGCCCACAGAGTCAAGTTTGGTCCAGGGTGCTACTGCCCCTCAGCCTTTGGAGTAGAGTAATAAAATCATAACCCATAGTGTGACGAGTTGTTGGAGCTTCAGCAGTCCAGGGAGGAACCCACGTGAGAAAACTGGTGATAAACTGTGTGTAAACTTTGTCATGGAGGAAGAAGCGGTGCTCCTGTGCTTCCTCAAAGGACTTCACTGACTCCGTGAATTTCAAATCTGGCTTTGTAATGACCTGGGTCTGCCTGTGTGCACGCATTGTGTGAGTGTGTGCATGTACATGAGAAGAGGGAAGGTGGGAGACAAGAAGATGAGGACGAAAGAGTAAGTTAGGAGGCTGTTATCCTTTGGTCTAAGCCTCTCTATAGAATTTGGTTTGATATTCTTAAGCTTGAATACCCCCTTAATTTTAAACATCGCGATTTGGAATCAGAGACAAAGTTACAGTGACTTCTGCTCAAGAAGAATGAGAGCTGCGCTGACAGAGAACCTTAACATAGGCCGACTTGAGAACACACCCTCGAGCTGACGAGCTGACGTGGACCTGAAGAAGGAACAAGGGTCCTAGCAAGCCCTGGATAAGGGAGATTTATTTGTTGGCAGGGTAAACAGCCTGGTGTGCTTCCCCCAGTGAGCATGGCCTGCCATGCAGATCAGACAGGGTCCAGGCCCCTGCAGAGCAGCACCAGGACAGTCTCCCGACCCAGGGCTGCCTCTGAGCTGCTATGAAATTGGACTATGTGAGACTGTCGACAGATCAAACATGGTGGCATGTTGGTGATGTCATATCAACTTGGTTTATCTATTGCTAACAAGAGGGCACCTGACCTCGCTGACATGTGACTGAGTATAATTTCCCCACATTTCAACAATACTATTGATGTGAACTCTCCTCAGTCTATTCAGTGCTTGGGACAGGTTAAATGTCAGGAACGGCAATTGTTAAATGGACTTACAGGTAATGATTCCTAAAATCAATTTTTAAAACCCAGTTTTAAAAAGGGCTTAACCAGACCTTAGCTTGTCTACCTGCTCATAGACTTTATGTGAGTTTTCTAAGTGCTGGGTCATTTTCCCTTTGTGCAGAATAAAGTGTTTATGGTATGCCATTGTGTAGTGACATTTGCAGTTTCCAAACATCAGGTATTTTCTTTAAAACAAACATTTTTTGTTGTCATTAATCAGTTTTCTAGAATCAGAAGACTGTGCTATGAACTTAAGTTAAGTTGAAAATCTACAATTTCCTCCTATGTGTTTCACTGGATATGCCATTTGTGAGGCCTTTTTGTTTACACAGGACATGAGCCCTGTATTTCCAAACCTGAGACAAAGTGGCAAAGTAAAACTGACCACAGCACAAGCTAGGAGTTTGGGGTGAGGGCCTGCAAGCAAAGCTCTTGGCACTGTGAAACTTTCATTTTTACTTAAGCCCCGGAGCCTGCCTGCCACGTGGCAGGGTTTCCTGACAACCCCTGGGTCTTACAGTGGTTAACTGCATCCCGAAACCCAGGCCAACCTCAGGGAGGCAGTTCCTGAACTCCCTCTGGGAGCCGTGGGCTGGAGGCTCCTCTGGCTCTTCCTCCAAAGACAGGGCATCCAAGTAGAGGTTCTCCCGGGCTGAACACCTGTCCGACTCCTTCAGCTTGAAGAGCGGCCGGTCTTCAAAAGGGGTGGAGTCCGAGTCGGAGCAGGGCCACATCCCCATAGGCCGAGGCATGCAGGGGCTTCCCGGGGGCGCAAAGGAGCGGCTGCCGCCTTCTTTTTGATCACAGAGGAAATTTCCACCTCTCTGGGGACTGTTTTCTTTCTGCAACTTGAGGGTTTAAAAATCAAAACAAGTAGTCTCACTTTTCTGTCTATCACTCTCCTAAGACCATATAGTCTGTCCGCAATTTGGAATTACAGATGAGTCCTTCTGCAAATCCACAGGTCACGCCTCAAAGACCTTGAGACATAAATATTATTTAAGTTCTGACCTTGATTTCAAAATGTTAACCCAACATTACAAATGCTGTACAAAAAAAAAATCACACTTTTGTTTGGACTGAAAATCTGCATTAACCACATTAACCACATACAGGTCAACTCCTCCTGACAAGAATCTATGTTATTGTATATAACTTGGTGTACTGTGTTCACAGGAAACTATACATTTATTTTTTAAGAAAACCTAACATTAAACAACATACTTAGAACTTTTTTTTTTGGTAATTACTTTCCAAATGTAAGGTATACTCAGTGGAAAACCATCAATGACAGCAAACTTCTGAGGGTGAATTTTGGTTTTCTTAACCAGCCGAGTTTTCTAGTAACAGAGTATTATTTCCAGTTCATGTGGAAAGAGTCTTTTATATAAGCCAAGTGACCAAACTTTTTGAACCACTGGGTGCCAGAAACAACTTAGACTTTGCTTAAGAGGACTGAAACTTAGCTCTAAGGTAGTTAAGACCCGGAATGATTGACAATAAACATAAGACACACATGTTTAAGTCATACTTTTGTTTTGCCTGACTTGGGAAGCTCCAGAAGCACTGGTGGGGAAAACACAGGACCACTTGCAGTTCGGAAGACGAGAACTGGAACCACTGTTGTGGCTTGCAGGTTTGCTCTCAGGAATAAGGTCCCCAACTCTTCTCAGCTCAGTCTCCTCATCTATCAGTAGGGATAGTATCCTGCCCTCCCAGGTCAAGAAGGGGCCCCAGGGCCCAGCCCCTAGTGAAGCACACTGTTTGTCAGTGGAACCATTACTGACTTCCCTCGGGCCTGCCCTCTGGGGCTGGGGCACACTGACAACCACCGTGCCTGTTTACAGCACGGGGATCTTATGGAGGATGGTCAGGAAGGATGTCAATGTGAAATTGAGGCAGGAGGTAGTCAGGAAGGAAGCTCCAGAGGCCCCGCAGGGCTGAGGTAGAAAACACCTATACATGACAAAGACCCCCTAAGACGGGTTGTTCCTGTTTTCTGGGATAACTCTGAATCATAGAATGCGCCTGCGCACTACCCCGATTCATTATAATATCATTATAATGAAATAACATTGTGGGACTCCCTTCTCCAGTAGCCAATCAAGAAAGTCATGGGAAACCACACATGTGCAGTAGCTTTGAAATCCAACTCCTTGTACCTGCGCAGGAAAAGCCCGCCAAAGACTAGCAGGGGGGCTTCTGCCCCTATAAGAATAGAATCCCCCAGCCCACGTGCCCTTTTTTTCCTCTGCTCAGAGCTGGCTCACTCCCGTGTCCTGTGGTATGTACTATCACTTAATAAACCTCCCCTCTTTCTTTATGCTATAAACTTTGTGTGTTCGGTTCAATTCTTTGTCCTCGATCACTAAGAACCTGGTTACCTGTGCACACCTGTGCACACCTGTGACAAAGTCACAGGGACAGTTGGGGAAATGTAGGGAGAGAAGGTGCTCTCGCTCCTCTCCTTGGAGGGGCCGTAGCAGAAGTCCTAACGGGTGGCATCCCCTCTACCCTGCCAAGCTTTCCTCACCAAGCTTTTGTCACTGCCTCCCCGTCGAACATGCACAGGAAGCACAGTTGAGGCCTGAGGACACTTCCATCTGCACAGCCTTCATGGGGTCTCTACTGATCAACAGGCTCAGCACTTCCCATGGTGGCTGCTCTTTTGAATAAGTAAATTATCTGAGTGATTAAAGTGACACTTGGATTTGTCCTGAAGGGGTGGCAAGAGATAGATTTTCAATCCTTAAGTGCTGGGACAGTACCAGGAAGCCCTAAAACTCCCTTAGAAGCACATTTATTTAAGAAAGCATCTTTTCTAAACTACACTATTGTGCCCCAATTTCAGCCTTCATTCACAAATTGGCTATAAGTATAGCCTGCGTACCACCAAAGGACTTGCTTATTTTTAGTAATTTCTGAGGTGGTGGAACAGAAGTCTTAGAGTATTATCTTCATTTTATGAGGCGGAGGAAGACTGAAGCCACCAGAGCTTCCGTGTCAGAGTCTGAGGCAGCGTCACACCTGCATTAGGGAAGAAACACATCCCTCTGGGGTGTCCACTCTGCTGCCTCTGCTCTCTGCCCCTCCCTCCCCATGACAGTTCTTCCCAGCTCTCTTAAAGATGCAAAATGCTTTCTTTAATTAAAAAAATTAAAAGGAAAGCTTTCTATTATGGTTATCTTATGCATGTCAGCGCAATTTAGTTTCAACACATGATCATCTCCAAGCTATTTGGGTAAGAAATTAAAATGCAAGAATCACAACTGAAACTGCAAATGTGCACTGAGGGTGTGTGTGAAGAGGGGGAAGAATGACTAGAGAGGAGAGCTATGAGCAAGCAGCTCTAACTCAGTGAAGTGGAATTTCAAAAATAAACCCGCAGCCAGGAGCAAGAAGCACTAAAGCTGGTGTTAGGTTTCCTAAAAATGAGCTGGAATGGTTTGAGCTGGAAGTATCTGATGCTAAGATGCCTCTGGGGTGTTGTAATAGAATAATGGGTCCTTAAAAGGCTAGGGTTTCCTAGGAGAGCCATTTCAAACCAGGCACCAGCAAATCCTGTACTTAGAACCCTGCAGTAGAGCAACTTGTAATACAAATAGAAAATTTAAAAGATTTGCATTTCAAATGATACAGGAAACAATAAGCCATGAAGAATGTCATCTCATCTCAACTGGTCAAAAGAAGAAAAAAAGATCACTTTGTGAGTGGCTTTTAAAAGAAGAGCCTTTCTGCCCTGGCTGGTGTGGCTCAGTGGATTGAGCATGGGTTCAATTCCCAATCAGGGCACACGCCTGGGTTGCAAGGTGTGTGAGATGCAGCCAACTGATGTTTCTCTCTCACGCCAATGTTTCTCTCCCTCTTTCACCCTTCCTTCTCCTCTCTCTGAAAATAAATAAATCTTAAAAAAAAAATAAAAGAAGGGCCTTTCATGTTGTAGAGACACCTGATCTAAGGAATTTACTGGGAGGAGAATGAACTTTCCTTTAGCTATTTAGAGCTGGAACTCCTGTACCAGCATCATGTTAATTGGGAATTTAATAGTTCTAAGGAGAGAAGCATTGTGACTCCATAAACGTTAACAGTCACCCAGTCAAGTTTGAATTGAGTCAGGAAAGGCTGGTAAGATAGATTTGTGTTGTATGACCTTAACCACACTCCCAGATTCGTCCATCATGTAAAAATGTCTCTCTCATGGGCACAGAACTTATGTAGGAATTCAATGACACCAAGCAAGTATGGAACATGTGTTCTGAAAGTGGAAAATGGATTTAGTGTTACTTCTTTTAGCATTTATATTAGGTTATCCAAGTCAAGGTTATACGGCTTACCAAGTAGTCAAATATCAGGAGGATACACTATGAAGAATGTTCATTCTTGTTTACCTCTTACTAAAAGTTACATGAGTGAGCGATCCAGTTACTGATAAACTAAATCAACACACACACACACACACACACACACACACGTCATCCAGTTGCCTCTTTCAGGGAATGTTTATAACTGCTGTACCTAATTGTCAGGATTGGGCAGTGAGATTTGTAAAATCTTTTTTTAAAATCTTGAATATTTTGGGGAAAAGGCCAGTCACAACTGCATACCTGAAGCATCATTTACTGGCAACAAACCCTCTTCTAAAAAGAGCAGTGAAGTCATTGCACAAAGCCTGTGGGATCCACTACACACACAGATTCCAGAAACAGATGAGTGCCCAGAACCCACCACACTCAAAGACGTCAGCCTTGAAGACTGATGTTCTGGGCTGTCAGCACTAGAACTGTGGCAGTATTGGCAACCTGGACGTGGGGTTCAGTTCCCGCCCCTTTTCTCTTTCTAAAATATATTTTTAATATGAGACGAGTGCTCATCCTTTGGTCATTAACTATTTGAAAGCTGACTATCAATTTTTTCTTTAGTAAAAATTCCTCATTCCCAAAAGTAAAATAAAACCCTGAAAGACTTGCTTAACTTATATCCAAGGTGTGACTTCCAAAATGAAGCTATAGAAGACCAACAAGCCTACAGCAAACAGGCAAAAGGGACCCAGAAGAGCAGGGATCCGGATGGCCTTGCTGGGGTACAGGAGTGTGAGAGACCCTGGAGGGAAGGCCAAGAGGGAAGTTCCCTGGTAACAAGGTGCCCAGGGTTAGTGACACTACTGATTGGCTACAGCTGGCTACAGTAAATCTGTGACCATTCTTAGGAACACACGCCACTTTGCTCCTACAATTTCCACTGACCCCTTCAATAGAGCACAAGCACAAGGGGACTTAATACAGAAGATCCTCCTCAAGTGCTGGCATTTCTAGGTTGAACAGGAAGTGGACAACTTTCCTTAGATAGAATTTGTGGATGTTTGAAATGAGCCATATCAAATATCAATAAGGTGACTCAGTTGTGTGAGTAATCCAACCTAGGAGGAACTTCAGCTCCTTCCTATCTGCAGTGCACTTCCTTCTTCTCGAGACTTTCTGAGCTAAAGGCTCCAGGTCTTTTTCAGTTTGTCTTCCCTTCCTCACCGCTACAGTATGCAGAAATCAACCTTTGCCGCTGTACCTGCATAACACAGGTACCATATGTCTAGGGATGACTGAGCACATTTTTTAAAGGCTCCCATATAAATGCAGGCAGTATGAGTGTTTGTAATAAATAATGAGGTTATTTTTCCTGAACTCAGTTTCTTATTGATTTAATACATTTCCTTGAGGCCTCATGAATTTGTGAGTATGACAAGCTGAAATAAAATGTATGCCATGTAAAAATCCGACCAGGGAGGAATTCCAAACCTCATCAATTTAACGTAAAAATGTAATCTGTGCATCACTCAGGCACAGCCACAACTACGCAATCTGTCCTAAGGCTGATGCGACACAGAGAATGATGATCTGGGTGGCGGAAAAACAACTCCCCCGCTCCTCCTAAATTAATCTGAGTTTCTGAATCATTTGTTTAGCTAAAGGTGATGAGCCACCAGCTACTTCCCCTGACTATGGTCCTGTCTAATTACAGCTCAGTAATATGCACAGCAGGTGCAAACAGCCTGGCTTCCAATTTAATCCAGCAATTTCCTTACTAATGGACAATAATTCCATTCAGGTTGGAGCAGTCACAGTGACCACATCGTTAGTGGGAAACTTAAAAAGTTAACTTGCTTGTTTGCAGAAATCACTTTATAAGACTTGAAATAACCTCATCTTTCAAGTTTGGAGTTTACATTCCTTTAAAAAGTTACCTCCCAGAACATACACACACCACACATATACACACACAGGGAATTTACCTACAAATTTTGCAAAGAAAAGATCTGTGTAATGAAAGAGCTGAGCCCATGTTTCCAATATTAAAAATTCTATTTTTTTCTTTTCTTTCTCTTCCTCTGGAAGCCCACAAAACATTCTGACATAGTGAGGACCTCTAAGCAATCTGACTGTTTTTCCTTCTACATGCTCTGAGTTCCAAGTGAATTTAGCTGTCCCCACTCTCTTCTCTGGTGTCTGGGTGCTTCCTTACCTGTTCTATTTTCCACAAGAGCTCCTTCTTTTGCCGCTCCCACTCCTGTCGATCTCTGTCCAGGCGGTCAAGAAGTTCCACCTTCTCCCGGTTCCAGTTCTTCTCACTGTGATGGATCTGCCAGCGCAGGTCCATGACCAGGCCATGACTGTCAGCAAGCAGCTTCTGGTGGATTTCCCTCTCTTTCTTGAATGCCCCTTTGCTGTCAGTGGTAGAGTCCAGTTCTCCCAAGTTTTTCTCAGTTTTCTCTTCCAGCTGTCAAGGAGAAAAAAATGTAAGAACTTAGTCCCTGTCAAGTCTCACATTAGTAAGAGAAGAAAATGCCAGAATGTTAATGTATTATCCCTGGAAACATGTTTAAACCAAGATCTGAGCAATCCCATGGCAGACTCCATTTTCATTTTTATTATTTTTATTTTTTAAAGACTTTGTTTATTTATTTATAGAGAGAAGGGAAAGGCAAAGAGAGGGAGAGAAATATCAATGTGGGAAAGAAACATCAACTGGTTGCCTCTTGTATGCCCCCAACTTGGGACCTGGCCCACAACCCAGGCATGTGCTGACTCAAATCAGTGACCCTTTAGCTCACAGGCTGGCACTCAATCCACTGAGCCATACCAGCCAGGGCACAATTTTCATTTTTAAAGTTCTAATTATGAACACTTGACAGAGTCACACAGAATGTCCAAGTTCTCATAGTCTGCCTCTCAGCTCTACTTCCCTACTGAGTCACCGCCACCTCTTACATGCCCTTCTGTAAAGCTACTTGAGGATAGGTAAGTGTCTGTCTTATATTCTTAGCCCCAACATGGAACCTAGTGATGAGTCAGTGATAGAACTTAGGCATCTACAATATATATTTGTTAAACATACAGGAGGTTAAGTATCAAATACAAACAAACAAGATTCCAATCTAAAAATATAATATTCAAACTTCTTAAAACCAAAGAGGAAGCCTTACAGGCAGAGAAAAAAGACACATACAGAGATACAGAGGCACACAGATATGAATGACAACAGACCTCTCCTTAGAAATTATGCAAGTCAGGTGACAATGGAGTAGTATCTCTAAAATGCTGAAGGGGGTACATGGCAACCTTAATAAAATTACATACTCAGTAAAAATACCTTTCAAAAATAAAGGAAAACAGTATTTTTTAGTAAATAAAAATTGAGAAATAAAATCATTGCCAGCAGGCCTGCACTTCAAGAAATGATAGAGAAACTGTTCAGGCAGAAGGAATATGATATCAACAGATGCTCTTTTACACACACACACAAAATGAAAAACACTGAAAATGACATAAATAAATACAATGTAAAACTCATTTGTCTCTACTTTCAATTGCTTTAGAAAAATCACTGAGTTTACGAAGCAAAAATAGTTGCAAAGTACTGTGTATTTATAGTACATGTAGAAGTATACGGTATGACAGCAATAGCAGAAGACAGGCAGAAGGAACTGGATGTGTACTACTGTTGGAGAACATAAGAAATTTTAGTTAAAGATTACTGTACATATGATGTATCTTTTTCCTATTCTAGTTCAGCAGATCCCATGGACCCATGTTAATCCATTCAATCCTATTGGTTTCTAATCCATTCTCTACCTTGAATCCAAAGTAACTTTTTAAAAAGCAAACCAAAATGCTTTAATGCCATGATAAAAATGAGAATTATCATTTCAATTTTTTGAACATTCTTTTGTCTCTGTAGGTGCAGCTCCACAGACATGGCATGCTCCCTTCTTCATGATATTCCTTTTCTGTCTGAAATATCCTTTCCCTCCTTTTCCATGTACCCACTCCTATTCATCCTCTGAGATTCATTCTAAGCAGGACTTTCACAAACAATCCTCCCTAAATCCTTGAGCTGAGGTTTGTGCCCTGCATGTCTCCACTCACCAACAGCACTGTGGACAGGCCTGGCAGGGTACTTCCCACACTATTAAGAATTACAGGACTTGTCTGGGTCTCCCATGGAACTGCAAACCTGGTCAAGAAATACCTTACTTATTGCTGGATCCTTGGCATTTAGAATAAGGTCTGACTTAGGAGTCAGTTGAAAGAGTCACAGATTTGGGAATTGACTCAACATGGCCTTCACTGAGAGAAAATACTTGAATGTTGGTAGAATTCACCTGTTCTGCTTTCAAGTGGAAGAGGGTAAAGATGCGATTATTATAAATGAACCAGTATCCACCCACATTCATTGCTTCCTGGGCTGCAAATGTTTAAGAAACTTCTTAAATGATTTGGGCAGAAGATGAATCTTATCTATAACCACCTGCCTTCTAGGCTTCAAGTCCTAGCATCATTTCCTGGTGTTTAATGACTTTCCCTGAGGCTTTATTTGTAGCAAACATGTGGGTGGATGCAAGGTTTCTCCAAAACATTAAGATGAAGTGTTTTGAAACTGGACGGCATCAAAGATTTTGCCTCCGTTCTTTAGCTACACTTAAGGTCTTTGGAAATATTTAGGTTTTTTTTCTCCCATAACCATATTTTTAATTGGTCTGAAAGCAGCTCATCAAAGAGTGTTTTTACTCATTTCTCCTCTGCTGCTGACTGTTCAGGATGTGTCCTAACATAAACGGAGACTCTAGAAAGAGTCTGCTGCCAGGCAGTAGGCAGGACTAGTAACTGGGTCACTGGCTTTGTCATCTGACTAGCCTCGCCTGGCACTTTGGTTTTCCTGTGCTTTGCAGCGTCCTCTGCAAAGACTGTGTCTCTGCTCTTCCCAGGGCTATGAACCTGACACCACTGCTCACCTGAGCCAGGTGGCAATGCAGGTGGACATGTAGGTATCAGGAGAGCTGTTTTCCTTGGACATGACAACTCCTTTCATCTTTTATTAAGACCATTTGGAAGATGTCTCCTTTCTGGGAAGTTTTTTTTTCTCCCCATGCAGGACTGACCCAATTGACATAAAATTTTAATTACTTTATGGTTTGTCTCAAAAGAGGGCCTAGAGAATAGATTATCAAAGATGCAGAGACCTGTCCTCCCTTACCACAATCAAGTGGCTGGAAGAAACCTGGAGAAACAATCTGAGTAGGTGGACACTATGTAGGAAGTGACAGCGCTTTTAAGATTTCTAGGGAGAAAATGTTTCTGAAAATGTAGAAAAGAATGTTTCTGGCCAGGTCTGATCTTAACCACCATGCCAGGGTCTAAAAACTCCCTGCAGGTTCTGCTGTTTGGATCATGAAGGCAGGAACCCACTCTCCCCTCCACAGAGCACTCAAGGCTCTGTGGCCTGAGACCAGCCACTTCTACTGGGCCTCCATGTCTTCTAGGGTGAATAGGATACTGAGGCTGATTAGGTTTCTGGGTCATGTCACGGGAAGTCTACCACTCTTTCCAGTATTTGGAGAAACCTAAAGGAAAGCGTGTATTTACCTTTTTCAGAAATAACTAAACTACAATCTGCATTTGCTTAGCTCCTGTCTGAATTACGTCAGTGCACTCTGATTACCACCTCATACTGCAGTCCTTTGATGGGGCTAAACACAACCTTGCTCAATGTGGAACGGAAAAATTAATGCTACCTCTAAAGTGCTGACCATTTTTAATATTTGGGAGAAGAAATATGAGGGGAATAAAGGTGCCTTGGAAAGGTTGGGAACTTGAAGAAGAGATAGCAGGCAGCTGCTCCTGGTTTTCTCCTCAGAGCCTCTTTATCTCAGAGGAGAGTCACTGTGGATCGGAGTAACTCTGCCTCCTCTCCACCTGTCCTGGGGGAGACAGGCTGGGGGGTCAGGTACCTGTTCCAGGCGGCACTTGAGCACGGCCCACTCCACGTCCCAGGCAGCCTTGTCGCTGGCGTACTGCTGCTGCAGCCGCAGCCGGGCATGCTCGTCTTCCCGCAGCTCCGAGCGCAAGTCCTCCAGCAAGGTCTTCAGTGCGCTGAACAGCCGCTGGTTTTCCACCACCTATGGGAATATGGGTGTAGGCTCTGCCACTGCAGGTAAGGGCATTCTTTTGGTCAGAAGAGAAAACAAGGTGGTGCTAGGCTGTTTCCAAGATGCCACTGGCAATGGGCGTGGAGCCAGGAGGTACCCCTGCCTGCCATCAAGCCCCTGGGGCTGGGACTGCTAAAGGTTTGTTGGAATAGGAGGGAGGCCAGGACTTGGGCTGGTGCTAGGGGAACCTGAAGCAGAAGAGAAGAAGGTGCAGGAAGCTACAGGGAGCCCTGGAGGCCAGGGCTGCCAAGACAACACTCTGTGTGACTTCAGATGTCAAAAGTTCTGGCTAGGGATGCAGACAGAACAAAATACAAACCCGCACCTGTGTGTGCTGTTGTTTGAATGACGGCTATTGCAATACAGGGAATGCATAGAGGCCTTGTGTTTCTTGGGAACATAGGCTGGCCATCCTCTGACTTGTAGCTACTCAGAGGTCATATATATGACAAATGTAGCCATGGGGTCAGGGAAACTTTTAAGATTTAATTAATGAAAGCCAAAAGAAAATACTTAACTGTTTATAAAGGCTTCCCCATGGCCTTCTGAGATGGAATCACTGCTCCTCCTTTCTGCTCCACTAACAGCACAAATAACCATGTGCATGTTTATCTTGCCCCTCCCCCACAGTACGTGCCTGGGGAGAGACACGGCTGACGTATTCCAACCTTTCCAGGGTTTTGCATGATGTGCTTATACCCAACTTAGAAGATTTTATATTTTCTACGACCTGTTCCGCCCCTTGAAGGCACATTTCAAAACCATTATTGCTCTCTTAGTACATTTTAGCATGGGCATTTTATGGGCACCTGGATAATAATAACCCCATGGCCCATCTCTTTCAACTGTACAGAAAACACAAAGGTGCATGGGGAGGCCTTAGGGCAATCTTATTTGGTATATTTATAAGACAAGAGGAATAAAAGCTATCTTGGTCCCGCTGGATGCAGGAAGTCTCTACTACAGAAGGGCAAGCCCCCTATTCTCAGGTGGAATCCCCCTACTTGGAAAACCAAGATGAGTGCCTTTCTGCCCCCTAGCTTGAGACCTACATACACATCACTTCCCCTCCATCACATGGAGAGTCAGCTGAACCATCACTAGATGGTTAAAACCATCTAGTTAGCCCTCTGAACACACACATGTACATACACAAAGATGGCCAACAAATCTGGGAAAAAATGATTAAGATATGTTTGGATTTAAATACAGTTGAATTAGAAAAGAAATTCTTTAACATGAACAGATTACTGAAAACTTCATAGTTGCCCCCCTAATTTACATGAATAGTTCTAGTATTAGATACAGCAGACTTCTGAATGAGTAGAAAGGCCTGCTTGTTAGCCATTTGGTTTATTGCTCACTGGTTTTTCCTCACCTTGAACACCAAGTTTTACTTTAATAGCTCTGAGGTAAAAAGCTTATAAAAGTACAATTCAGTTAACATTTGCAAAGCTCAGAAGACAGAGAACCTTCTAGAAATCCTACATTCTTTCCAACCACCTGAATATAAACAAATTACCTCTATATTCAAAGAGATGCTTTTGAATGTGTGAAGTTACTGTAAATACAGAACAATTTCTATAAACTCTACATCGAAAGTATCTAAAAGTTATTTAAGTACTGGTGAGTGAGGTGTTACAACAGTCTTTTCAGAAATATGCATCATTCTAAGTTTAGAATTTGATGAAAAATTATGTATATTTTATGGTAGATTTCTTTGGTATTCTCATCTTTGGATTTTAGAGTTTGAATATATTACTATGTCAAAGCATTTTGAGCATAAAATAATAATAACTTTGATTCAGTTTTTGGAGTAATCATCTAATTTTCACTGAAGAAAAAGCAAAAACCCATATAATAAATTCTTATGTGTAATACATAGCTCCCTGTGAACCCCAAGTCACACCTGTGGCCAGCCTGTGGGCTTCTTAATCCTGCAACGAGGGGCTCTGACATTAGGAGCAGCACTTTGTGCTTCTTGAAAGCAGAGGTTCATGTGATAGTCCTTTTGCAGATTGAAAATTTGGAAGTACATACTCTGGAAGTAACTACTTTTTGGCATTAGCAGATATCAGATTAAAGAAATTAAGCTTTAATGTTTTCATGCACATCTGGGTCAGAGTAATCAACATAATGTTCTATTCTATCAGTATATTAATCATCATGAAATGAGCTCAGAATTACTTTGGGGTAAAGGTGGCCAAGACAGCAAGAGAGTTCAGAGAACCCATGCCATCAATACTTGTCACACTATAATCACCTGGGAGTAGCATGTGGCATGACCAGATGCCACACTAGCTCTCTGCACTGGTGCACGACAGCAGGAACTGAAGCCTAAGTAAAGATTTCTGAAGGCCCTGAAGGAGCCATTGCTGGGCATGACCCTTCTAAATGACTTTCACATATAAAACCCCCAGTAATGACAACTAATATTGTTTCCAATGAGCCAGGGGGTACACTAAATCACTTATCTACACGACCTTGCATTTCATATCAGTCCTGGGGATGTACTGCTACGTTCTCCGTGTTACAGAGGAGGAACTGCGGTGTGCAGACTGCTGAGGTCTCACTGCTAGGAAGTGCAGGGCCCAGACTGCAATCCAGGTCTGTCCTTCCAAGGCTGAACAATCCAAGCCAGGATATTTGAATTCTGACATCATACCCTGCCTAGGCCATTATTATTATTATTTTAACTTGGCCTTAGAGAAGCCATCTAATTTCTGTGAAATGAATTTCCATCCCTATATCAAGGGAAATAATAATACTGAGCCACCCTAAAAAAAAATACCTAAAAGTTACTTCTCTCCCTTTTCCTCCAGTGTTGGCCTGTATTGGGCTATGTTTTAGGTAAAAAGACTACCCAAATCAAGTCAAGAATGCAACCGTGACTCTGGTCCACTTAAAGACATTTAGGTGAGTCTTCCTGGATACAGAGCTTCTGAATCTTCTGTGTCAGGGGCCCAGCCACGCAACCCTTCCTTTAGCTTCTGATCTGTTAGACATAGGTCCATCTCAATGAAAAAGACCAACTTTTCAATCTCTTCAATATCAGCTGGTCGGTTTCCTCACAAAGACGCAGGATAAAATGGCTCTACTATTTCTTCTCCCCAGTCTAAGGGCATTTCAGTCCTTCCGAGCTCACCTCTTTTGGGTGAGGCTTTAAATAATCCCAAAATTGTGCTATAAAGTGTTAAACTTTACAACAGGTTCAGGGTTGGGTTTCAGCCAAAAGGACTGTTATCCAAGTATACAATAAATATTATTAATAGAAAGTGAAAAGGAGGTTTGTAGAAAAGGCAATGCACCAAGCTATTTGTAATACAATGCCAGCAATTTTACAAAGTCATTCTTGCCTAAGATTTCTAAAACCTGTGTATCACAATTCTGTGAAAGAGTGAATTACCGGGACTTCTGGCAAGATGGAGGAATAGGTGGACGCACTGTATCTCCTCACACAACCAAGATTAGAACAACAATAATTTACAGACAGAATAACACTCAGAACTGATAGAGGATTTATCTGAATGGAAGTCGGACAGCCAAGAAGTTGAAGTAGACCCATATATCCAGACTGGTAGGAGAAGACGAGCCCGGCGGGCGCTCGGAGGTCGGGGAAAATTTGGCACGAAATCGGCGCGACAGCCATCCAGGGCGCAAGAACGCAGCGGTGATCCCTGAGTACACAAGCTGCGGCTGGCGGACCCAGTGAGGCAGGGATTGTGGACCAGGGCAGAGCTCGCAGCCCAGGATCCCAGAGAGGGGTCTGAGCCCAGGAGAACGGAACTACCGTCACTGTTCCCTCCTGTCCCCGCTCCCGCCCCCGCCCCCACATATAACATCACAATCTTAGCGACTGGGGTGCCCAGCCCCGGTGAACACCTAAGGCTCCGCCCCCCACCGTAACAAGAGCGACCAGACTGCGAAAGAAAAAGGAGAGACAGAGAAAGACATGTTTCCAACAGAACACATCAGTCCCCCAGAACTCATCCTTTTGAGCGACCAAGAAATAGCCAATCTATCAGATGCACAGTTCAAAACACTGGTGATCAGAAAGCTCACGGAATTGGTTGATTTTGGGCACAATTTAGATGAAAGGATGCAGGTTACCATAAAAGAGATGCAGGAAGATACACGGAGGAGAGCCAATAGTGAAAGGAAGGAATCTGAGTCTCAAAACAATACAGTGGACCAGAAGGAAGATAGAATCAACCAAGCAGGAAAGCATGATGAAATAAGAATTCAAAAAATCGAGGAAAAGCTTAAGAGCATCCAGGACACCTTTAAACGTTCCAACATCCGAATTATAGGGGGTACCAGAAGGGGAAGGGGAAAAGCAACAAATTGAGCACGTATTTGAACAAATAATAAAGGAGAACTTCCCCATTCTGGCAAAGGGAACAGTCTTCCAAGAAATCCAAGAAGCTCAGAGAGCCCCCAAAGAAGTTGGACCCAAGAAGAAACACACCAAGGCACATCATAATTACATTAGCCAAGGTAAAAACGAAGGAGAGAATCCTAGAAGCAGCAAGAGATAAAGGGACAGTCACCTACAAAGGAGTTCCCATCAGACTGTCAGCTGATTTCTCCAAAGAGACCTTACAGGCAAGAAGGGGCTGGAAAGAAATATTCCAAGTCATGAAAGACAAGGACCTACATCCCAGATTGCTCTATCCAGCAAAGCTCTCATTTAGAATGGAAGGGAAGATAAAGTGCTTTTCAGATAAGGTCAAGTTAAAGGAGTTCATCATCACCAAGCCCTTATTTTATGAAATGCTAAAGGGACTTATCTAAGAAAAGAAGATAAAGAAAAGACATGTATAGTAAAAGGACAGCAAATTCACAATTATTAACAACCACACCTAAAGCAAAACCAAAAGAAACTAAGTAAACAACTAGAACAGGAACAGAACCACAGAAATGGAGGGCTAGCAGCAGGGGGGTGGGAGGAGGAGAGAGGGGGGAAAAGGTATAGAGAATAAGTAGCATAGAATGTAGGTTGAAAATAGATAGGAGGAGGGCAAGAATAGTACGGGAAATGTAGAAGCTAAAGAACTCATAAGTATGACACATGGACATGAACTAAAGGGGGGAAACGTGGGTGGGAGAGGGGGTACAGGGTGGACGGGAGAGAAGGGGGGAATGGGACAACTGTAATAGCATAATCAATAAAATATGTTAAAAAAAAAGAGTGAATTACCATCAACTACTTTGCTTGCATCAGAGCCATTAACTTTGGAAATGGTTTTAGATTAAAGCCATTTAGTTTACCTGCTGCTATAGGCTGACCCACAAAAGGCCTTCCTGAAATAGAGGTTATGGCCTCCACTTCTGATCCATTTAGGCTGTTAGACATAGGCAGGGAGTTCTGGAGTGCTCTGGTAGCTGCTCCTGGCCTCCAATACACAATGCATAGTTCTCATCTGATACATACAAAGAGGGGGAGCTCCTACAGCATTTTTCAGCGGGGGTCCCAAGACAAGTCCTTTTCTGAGATTAGCCAAGAAGGATACATTTACACATCCAGCAACATTTAACTAAACACGCCATTTATCATTCTTACCTTGTTACATTCAGATTAATTTTAAGATTCTTTTCTAAAACCACTATCCCCCCACAGGTAAAAGACAAGTCATTGAAGACTAGCCATGAAAATATGACCTCTGATGGAGGTTTACAGAGATGACAGACTCATTTATGCACAGAAATCATTTTTCTTCTGGCTGAGAATATACCAGCTAATCCAGGCCACATGGGCTCTGTGCCTGCAGGCCACCATAACTTTCACTGAGGGCTTCCCAATACAGGTCTATGAAAGAACTGATGGACATATATTGAATACATTATAAACCCAGAGATACCAGCCAAAGGCTTCAAAGAAACCAGGGCAAGTCTGATGAAAACCAAGGGGCCAGATAGGAAGAAATCACTTAAAGGCAACATTCAGAGTTTGTTATGCACTTGGAAGTAATGTCATAAGCGGACCACCATGGGATTGAGGTGGAAAGTCCTTTCCTTAAATCCCCTTTAGTACTTGTGACTTTTCATCTCTAGCAGGTGCTATTTCCACAGTAACAGAAACAAACAAACAAACAAAAATACACAGCAAAGTTTCAAAATCATAAGCTCTGGTCTGGTTCATTTTATATAGAGCTGCATGTCTCCCAGGTAAGGATATAAAGTTGCAAAGTCTGAAGAATAAACCACAGTATAACATACAAATTTGAAATGTAAAAGCTATTAAGGCTCAAGAGGGAAGTTTTATTAATCTCCCCCATGCCCCCCCAAAAAAAAACCTAAAAAGGAAAACGTCAGGGCATGACATTCAGCCCTTGTCTGGGAGAGGTGCTCCTCTGTAAGTTCTGCAAAGCAGAAAGGTGGGCGGTCAGAAAGTGGCTGCCGGGCACCCAGGTGAGTCCAAGTCTAAGAGGTCCAGGGAGCTGAAGGCACTTGGACTACAGGAAAAAGGCTGATCTGACTTGGCGTAGTCCCAAAGGCCTAAGCTTCAGATGGCTGGATCCACGACAAAGGCCCAGGGGAGCAGAACCTACTCAGTCCCAATGCTGGATCCTAAGCGAGACTCTTCAGTGACCAAGCCCAGTTAAAGACTAATATGAAACAAAATTTCTGTAGATTTTGCTCTGGATTTTAAATTAGATTCTTTACATTTATGCTTAGATGCTTTAATGACTATTACGTCACATCTCTGAATGAAAAAGTAATTTCTCTTTTAAAAAAATTAATCCAATTCTAGGAAGACTAGCTGTTAGAACCACAGGGTCATAATTCTGGCACTATCAATCACCTTGTTTGGTTTTATTGTTGTTTTTTTAACTTGATTTCAGGAATTACAAATGAATATGAAATGCATACACAGACTTAACAGTGCTGGTCTCAAAAGCCTAACATAGTGGCAAGTGGCAAGCATCTTGGAGCTCAATGAGAACTATGTAACATGCCCCTGCATATTTCCAGCCTCTGCTCTTCCAAGAGGCAAACTGAAAGTGCTTCCTGTTCTCAAGGACAATTGGGTCATTGCTGCTAAATGGTATAACTAAAGATCAGTCAACAGGGAGCATTCACAGAGCCAAACATTTTCTAACCTGATGATTTTCATGAACTATTTCCAAGGTTGACTCAATACATTTAAAATTTTTTGTATTTCATTGGACATGATAAAGGTTACCATTTACTGTGTTAAACTGTGAGAATGTTCAATATGACACAAAGCAAAGATCAAGGCCTGGGAAATTTTGTTACTTGTGAGTTTATCCTTGGGAAAGAAGCTGGGCCATGTTTCTCATTCTGCTTATCACTTGGGAGGTTCTCAGAGTTTCTAAAAGGGTGTGTAGTTCTATTCAGCAGCTCTGTAAGACACCCAGGCTACCTAGCTAATTAGTCCTCAGACCACTAAAGGGCAGGCAAGCCTTCTAACTGAGACTGTTCACTCTCAGGGAACCAGCTGTCGCTCACAGTAGAGCTCACTAATCTTCTGCCCTTGGACGGATGGCATTGTGCACTTAATTACTATGGAGAGATGGGTCCATTAAAGGCAGAACTAATTCTGCCCGTCTGGCCTCTACCCTGTGAGCCCATTCATACGCCTCTGCTGCACACTGTGCAAAGTGAAGCCTCCTGGACCCATCTCAGCTTTAAGGGGAAGATCTAATAAATTAGCACTGGAAGAGGAGGAAAACACAGATGATATTAAAATACACTGAATGTGAGGTTCCAGCTGAGTGACTCTACATTATTTTCCACCCCAAGGGTAAAATTTTCCATGACTATGGTTTAGAAAACCAGATGTATTACATTTTTTGTCTTTTCCAAAACATTTGGACACTTGTGTGAGAAACACCCAATGCATGATCTTAGTGCAGCAGGTTTTTGACTGAGTAGACATCAAGGAATACTGTTTGGGTTAATTACAGATACTTTACAGTACTAATTGCCAACACCTCTCTTTAAAAAAATTAATAAAACTGGGATAGCCATAGTGCTGTGCTGTAGGGAAGAGAGACAAACTTAGAAGTTCTGGGGCAAGGTTCTCTCTATCAGAGGCCGCTGCTTGGCGGGGCGGGGGGGCCGGGGGGCCCGGGGGGGGCGCGGCAGAGGTTGGGGCGGGGGCACGCTGCTGCCACCACATCTGACCAGGAGGCAAAGCCTTCAACTGAGGACTTGGGGGATAAGAAGTAAGAAACGTATATTAAACTCAGTCACTGGACAGGATAACAGTGAGATTCACTGAAAGAGAAAATAATGACACATCTCAGGAAAATGGAAAAACCATATGGTCAGAGACAGGGAGTTACAATGAACTGACTCAGGTTTCTCTTTGAAGGTGCCAGAGAACTGCTGATAATCGCATTCCAAAAAAATTGAAAGGAGGAAGGAGATGTGACTAAAGTTTATCAGGAACAAACAGGAGTTGGTTCAGTGGTTTACATAGTCTTTTCAGTTTTTCTTTTCCCTCAATACTTTTTATTTTTAAAAATAGTTCTTCTGTAATGTGGTGTTCAAAATGGAATTGAAAACTGGCACCCCATTTCTTTAAAACATCTGGCAATTAGAATTCCACCGCCCATTTTTCATTATTGTTTTCATTGTGCTGATTTTTGGTGACCAAACCCCAGCCACCTTCACATTGCCCTCTCCTTTCGAAATACATGGTGCACAGAGAGGCCACCTTTTTCCAGGACTGTGAACCTTCAGGCTTGTGAAAAATAAGGTCGACCAACGCAAGTGCTCATAATAACTTTCTGATTGGCCCTGAAATTCTAGTATAGGATTGCTTCACTCCTGGACTACAACTTTCAGTGGGAGATGCAGGTTTTCCAGAGAACTTAATTTACAGCTACTTTTAAAACCTGAGGGCCTGAATCAAAAGAAGAGGAATATAAGGCTGGAGTCAAGATGGCAGATAAAGTAAGAGCAAAGACTAACACCAACAATGGCTTCAATAAAGAGAAAGCATTTTAAGACTAAAGAAAAATCTTGTCAGAAGGTTCCAGAAAAGTTCTAATTTTTGTTAGCAGTTGATAAAGTTATTTATGTAGAAGTATATACAATAGAACACTTCTTTTTTATTTTATTTGTACTTTTTGGCCTGGGACATGGATTTTAAATGGACATTGTACCAGGTTCATTAAAATAAACAAAACATTTGTTAAAAAAACAAAACAAAACACTGGCAGAGCCTGGTGTATCTCTCCACACCATGGCCCTCTCCTTTCTTGGAGAGTGAATGAAAACTTTATTCTCTACACTTCCTTCTCTTTGTGAATTCATTCACAGTCTGTATCACCAACCACCTAAACACTCATCCTGTATCCTATATAATAAAACTGTAATCTTAAGTGTAAAAAAAAAAGTAAAAAAAAAAAAAACTGGCAGATTTTAAAGGATTATTTTGCAAAGTACCATTTTATTTTCTAAGTCATTGTTGGAAAACTCATTCTACCAGCTAAATTCTCCCCATGGACTCTGGCATTATGACGAACTTCCTAGTAATGTAATGAAAAGTCCTTTGAAAATTCCTTTTTCTTGAGTCATATGAGTCAGTGAAAATGAAGGGTGGATGGGTGCACAGAAAACAGCTCTTCAGTGTGACCACTTAAAGCTGCTTGTTCGCATGAAAGACTTCTCCATTCTATCTTGGTAAAAACAAAAATGCACTTGACATAGTACAAACTGGTTTTGAATTATCAAAAATGTTTGCTATTTAGTAATCTAGCAAATGATGCACATATTTTGTTTTCATGTACTCGGCAATATAAATAAAATTAAATCTGAGCCTCTTTTTCCTTTGAATGAGGCCTTCCATGTTTGAGAAAGTCTTGTATTACTGCATATATTTTGGGGACACAGATATCTAATAGTTTTCATTTTGGGGGATTAAAGATTTTTCTTTTTCCTGTTTCAAATATTTTTTACACTTTTTGATATATAGTATTTGATCTTCTTACCAGAAAATTAATTTTGAGTTTTGGAGCCTTTATTCAAACTACTTTTTAAAAAAAGATTTTATTTATTTTTAGAGAGAGGGGAAGAGAGGGAGAAAGAGATGGAAAGAAATATCAATTGGTTGCCTTTCATGTAGCCCCCAGTTGGGGACCTGGCCCACAACCCAGGCATGTGCCCTGACTAGGAATCGAACCAGTGACCTTTTGGTTTGCAGGCTAGCACTCAACCCACTGTGCCACACCAACCAGGGCTCAAACTACTTTTAAATGAGTGGTTTATTGTTAGTGTTTTTTATAACATGTTTTTTCTTTACCCTTTTATTTCTTTTTCATATATATATATATATATATATATATATATATATATATGTATGTATGAAATATATGTGAAAAAGAAAACTTATATGAAAACTTTATACATATATAAAATTTACAACCCAGATTATTGCCCTGTCATTCATAAAAAATGTTCTGGCACCAAAACTAATGGCAAATGTTAAGGGTAATAGAAAACTAGAGCAAAGAGCCATTCAGCTTCAGCCTTTACATACCATGAATAAATCATTAAAACACCACATGAAGAAGTTTACATGGTGACTATTCGCCCTTCAGTACTGTGGACTTTCAACATTTTGTTGCCTTTACAGTGAACCAGAATAAAAATATTCATCTACCATTAATGTTATGTGCTGATATTTTTTTTTGATGGTAACATTCTATCTTTATGACACTACTACAACCACATTGGCTTTACCATCTCGGTTTTACAGTTAATAAAGATAATGGAGTGCCACATCTTTATTGATGTAATGTGTTAAGCATTATATGCTAATAGAATCTAATTTGTTTCAGGTGAAAAATATTCTTTCAGTTTCCATTTTGAATGTGTTTGGATTAAACAAACTACTAATGTCTGCAGGAGAAAAATCTCAGCTCCTCAGTTGTGAACATCTTGTTTGGATGTGGAGAGAAAGCAGAGAGTAAGGGGAAACACACAATTTCCCCCAGGCCTGTGCTCAGACATCACCACTTTTCCTCATCTGCATCTGGGCCCAAGTGCTGCTCAGTGACAACCCTTTCCCACTGACCCTCTGAGGCTCTGGGCTGAGGGAGGGGCTGCAGCTGTGGAGTCCTGTGTAGAGGGGTGCCCCAACTGGTTTGTGGTGGAGCCCCTGCAGCCGTGCCCACCCTCCCAGAGCGACTGCTGTACCTGCGGTCCCCGGGCTCTGCCCCCCACCCCAGAGCCAGGGTCCAGGCCTTGGGGCTCAGCTCCAAGGCTGACCTGTGGAACCCTCAGAGAAGCAACACAGAGTCAAAAAAGCCTCAGAACTGGAAGGCTGGGAATGAGCAAGCTTTAGCACTGGGTGCCTCCAAAGGTCTCCATACTCCAAACCCACCACTGTTGCTGTTTTGTATAAAACTGCAAAAAATCTGGGTGGTATCAATAGCATTTTTTGGTTTATGAAGAAGGTCAATCTGCTTAATAATTAATAAATGTGGCCTTTGGCTACACTAGTAATTATGTAATATTTACACTGAAATCCCACCTCTCTTTAATACTTTAATTTTTTTAAGCATCATCAAATATTTTTATTTGAGGCATTATGTTTCAATTGGCCCCAAAAGAACCTGAAACACTTGGGGTCAGTTTTTAAAAAATACTTGTTCTTTTCTCCTTAAGCATTATGTTACCAAATTAGTGACCTTGCCAAGTGCCCATTTAGCTGAACGTTAACAAAGGGGCCCTGTACTTTCTTTTCCTGCCACGATGAGAGCAGCACTCAGTCCTCTCTCTTCCCTGGAAGGATGGTCAAACTTTCAAGGCCTCAGACCATTCTACAAAACGCTTGTTTTCCTCTTTCTGTGGCAAGTTCGCTGGCCTTGAGGGGACACAGTTGATCTGATCTTACTACGGTTCTTATTTACACATGTAAGCCAAATAAACGAATGGGCTGACATTATGGTGAAAGCCTTAATGAAGTGATTTCTAGCAAAAATACAGCAACAGGAAACCCCCGGCAGCCAGAGAAGTTTTCTGCTCTCCAGAACACAGCCTCTCCTGACAAAAGATGACACAGACATAGATTAGGATCTTCTCTCCCAGGTGTGGGTAGAATGGGGGCTGGGACCTTGCACCCACCTGCCTGTGGAGCTGTCCCCCGTCTGCGGGCTGCAGTCGGGATCCATGGTCACTGATCCGCATGGGGGAGAGTGGAGAACGCTCCCCTCCTGAAGAGCCACAGCCTGGACCATCGTCCTCCAGGTCTGCGGCATCCCCTTGTAGGTCCCCCTGGACTCCAAGCTCACCAAGCCTGGGGTGCAGCTCTGGGTGCTCACTCTGAAAACAACAGGAGATGATGATCACAGCTTTACCCAAATCCTTCTGCTGTGCAGTCTGATTTTTACAGTTTGAGGATAATTATCAACCCTTCGCTTCTCAGGCCTTTCCCCGAATATGCTCATTTTGGCCATTTCACCCATTGGCCACTTTCTCCAATTAAATCATATACAGGAGAAAATACAGTTTACTAGAAAGATTAGAAATTTTACTATCTATAAATTATTATTGCTTATACTTATACTTTTATAAATTAGAGGAGGAACTCCAAAGTATTTATCAACATGAAAATTTACAACTATTTCTAGGTTTCGATTAATGTTGATTTTCTATGTCATAGATATTTGGAAGCAGGTGGAATTAGTTTTTGAAGACTTTCTTCACCCTGAGGAAAGAGAATCACCACATCTTCCCATTCATGGGATGACTTAAAATTATACACATTGTTTACCAGAGTGAAACACAGACGAAAGGTCTTTGGGGACTAGAAGGAAGCCAATATTCGGAATGGTGTGAAGCAGCTGACTGAGTAGCCAGCAGGATGGACACACCCAACACCAGGATTCCAGCCCTGTGCTCACGGGAGAGCAAGGCCAGGGAAGAGCCGGTGGAGGTCGAGGTCACTCTGACTTAATCAGTAAAATCCATCTGAGAACAAATAACTCTGTTCTGGTTCTGTTCTGCACCTAGGAATTGAGGCACGCTCTCCTTTAGGAGAGCATACAAAAATTTCAAAAGCAGCAAGAAAGTGACCTGTCTGGAGCTTGGAAAAGACCCTTACAAAACTGCACTGGCAGAATGGGCTCTGACATAGGAACAAAAACGGAAATGAAAGGAGGGAGGAAGCACTTAGAGCAAGGTTTTACCAACTAGCAAGGTAGAAGGAGATGGTCAAGGATCTCAGGGTGATCACTCTAATGAATTCATAAATCAGCAACAAAAGAGACAGCAGCAACACTGCTGCAGAGCACACTGTGGACCCACACACTCTTAAAACAAGGCCTAGGGACAGCAGAGGACCCTTGGTGTGATACATAACTGGACAACCCACTGCATTTCCATCACCTGGGGTGGGCACGACAAAATAATCTGAACTAACAGAACATGATGTTGTGTGCAGGAGAAAGGGGATGGCAGTGTCTGGAGGTCAAGAACAAAACCGATGCAAATAAAATTAACTCTCCAAGTGGAGGTACCTCAGTGAAATCCTCTCCTTCTTCCTCCATCTGTTTCCCTTGTCGCCAGTGCTTCAGCAACCACCTGAGTTTGACGTAAAAAAGGAAAATGTTCTGCTTCAAGGACCGGAGCTCTTGCTGCATCAGATTCTTCTCGTCACTCCAGGTTCGCTCATGGAGGGTGTTCTGCAAGGCCAGGCTGTGCATTTCCAGTTCTTTCCACCTCAAGGTGTAGAGGTGCTCCTCCTCCATCTTGAACAGGAGAAAAGACAGTGTGATGAGCAGCCATCCCAATTTGCCACCCAAACCAAACCAAGAGTCTTTGCAAACTGCCATTCAATCCATATCATTTTGTATATTGTACATGAAACACAGAAACCATCAAACATTCAGTAAACTCTTTGAGATGTTCACTATTTATAAAACCTCATGAGTTTTTTGATTTGGAAGAAAGTGCTATTCCAAGGTAAGGTATTATAATCATTTGTCAAAGTCAAACCTCTCATGGTGTTTTCAGATGTTTCTAAACACGTTTTGGAAAATTATTCCTTGCATGTATGGCTATAGCTGACTTGAATACAGAATCCATTTGCCCTCTGACCCTGCGCTTGCACACAAAAACACACTGCAGTTGTAATGAGGGAAGAAGTATTTAGAAATCCTTTCCCTTGACTTCCTGGCCCCCCATTCCCCTCAGCCCCTGACAGAAAGAGAACAGCAAGCTGAAGATGAGGCTGACAGAGAGCCTGACAGCGAGAGCTGGGGGCCGGCAGCACTCTTTCCGCGCGTGCAGTGCTGCACTGCATGCCGGGGCAGCAAACAGGACAGTCAGTCTGTGACCTCCATCCCCTGCCACGCGTAAGATTTCACATTTCAATTACATGTGGCTAACTCTTACGGAAATAAAAGCAGTGCTGAAAGAGAAATGTTTATCCATCTCTACAATAGATTCCTGCTTTTTCAACACAGATCTAAGCAAAAGGGTATGAAGAAAAAACTTAATTTACAGACAAGAACACAAAAATATTATCTATAGTAGCTAAAGTGGGACGAAAAAAGGATTAGATTGCCAGCATTATCATTATCAGCTGTCCTCTCCTAATTTAACACACCCCTTCTTCGGGCCACACACCGAGGCAGTGGGTTTTGTTTTGCTTTCGTCAAGTACTACATCACTGCTCAGAAACTGTGGGAACAGGCTAACACGGCCTGAGGGCGACAAACGTGAGGGACGTGCTGAAGGCCAGTGAAGAGCGACAGGCAGCTCTGGGAAGGTGCCTGGGTCTGTACAATGACTTGTGCATCACTGTTCTAATACCAGATTTTGCTTGCACTTCTGGCTGATTTAGTTTAGCACCTCAGCAGCCCTCGGAGTCCACCACTGGCTCTCTACCCAGTCTGGACACGAGAACGGCACAGAGTAGGTAAGGTGGGCAGCCTAGTACACTGGAAATCCAATGTTCCCAACTTACTGCATGTTGTCTTAGGCCATCAACTGCCTCTGGTCAAGTTTCAGCTTCCTCAGCCGCGAAATGATTAATAGGGAACACTATGCAGAGCGCCTCACTTATGGCAGGTTCTCCAGAGGTGCTAGGTTATGAGTGGAAACACAGCACTGCAGGGACTCTTAGTCCTTTCACTTGCAGCCCCTAGAAATGCTCCTTCTTGACTCGCTCTCTCTGACCTCTCCACTGCCCTGCCACCTCTGCCCGCTCCAGGACTCCAAGCACTTTCCAAGACTCAGAGCCAGTCCTCTGCCCTGCACTGTGTTAGGGGACACCTTTCTTTCCCCTCTGAACAAGTCTGGATGACATTTTACCACCTCCAACCAAGGTCTGGGGGCTTCTTCCACACACTCCCTTATCCTGAGTAGAAGTACTAGAAAAACCCGGGCCCCTGACATTTGGCTATCAGCATCACTGGGATAAGCTCATTTTCAAACATGATTTTTGGTGCAATGAAAAAAAGAACAAAATAGTTAATTACTTATCTTTCGAGTAACAAAATTATTTTCCTTTTGTAGTAACATGTGACACATGAGCTATAAATGAAATGTTTAAAAGGGGAGTGCATCTGACAGTAAACACTGGTAAAGCACTTTTAGATACTGGCATTCACCTTTGTTTTCCCCAAGTACAAGGTGCAGAAGGTGCTCCCTTAGTCAGGTCTGACCTATTTAGATGAGCGTGGCCACAGACAAGGAGGGGCTTCTGGGTTAAGTCCTGGGACACCTCACTCTGCACAGGATGTGCATGTCAGAGCACTGCGGTACACTGGTCACGATCAACTATTTTGTTTTGTTTTTTAAATATAAGTATCTTCCCCAATAAGTTAAATAAAAAATAAATAAGTAAAAATACAAGTATCTTTTGAGAACAAATACAAGGGGAAAAAGGCAGCAAGGACAATTCTGAGACTGGATATCTGTTCGAGACCTAATTAAGTTTGAGGTGGCAGGGACTGGAGAGTCTGCGGGGAAGCCCCGGGCAATGAGCGCGGTGTCTGCTAATCCCTTCTACCAGGCACACGGGGAAAGGATTTAATGGAGAAAGGATAATTAGCCAGTAACAATTTGTTCTAAAATAGCTAGAAGAGCTACTAATAAGGTCACAGCTCAATTAATGGAAGTTTTCTGAAGACGATTTAGGGTGACCTCTCCCCCACTGCCTGCTGCCCGCTCCAGGACCCCAAGCACTTCCCAAGGCTCACAGCCAGTCCTCTGCTCTGGGGTCTGTTAGCGGACACCTCAACAAAAGTTGTCGGATACACATTCATGCGCAGTTGCATGTAGGGCCCTTATTTTATTTTACTTTGCTGGGTTTGGCTGCACGAAAATTTAAATTAGATATTAAGAACTTCCTGAGGCCACACTGTAAATATTAAAAAGCATGTTTCAGAACAGAAAAGTAGACATTTATCTGTATAAGGTGTCCAACGGAGTGCTTGACTGGATGACTTTTCCATATGCCCTTCAGCCCCATGAGTCCAGAGCCTGTGCACAACAGACAGGGTTCCTTTAAAGCATATCTGCCATCTCTGTCAAGGGCTCTGCAGTCAGAGATGCGGTTGTGCTAAAATCCATGTGACATATTTACCTTTTGGATCTTGTTTGTAAATTTCTCTGTCTCTTCTTGATGCAGTCTGGTCGCCTGTGCAAGCTGACCCTGCAGCTCTTCTAGCGATACACTCTGTTCAGGTAAAACAGGGGGGCCCCTGAGCTGATCAGTGGGATAAAGGAAGGGGTTTAGTGGACGTGAGAACTCTGCCTGAAGTGAAGACATGGGACAGACATCTGCACAAGTCAGGACACACAAGGAGCAACACAATATGTGCGGGCGCTGCAGCAGTGGAGTGACTCTGGGGCAACTCCCGTGAGGTTCTCGCCCTGTGACCTTGCGCCACCTGGGAAGGACAGCTCCACCTGCCTTCATCTCTCACCTAGGAGACGAGGTGGGTAAGTGGGGCCTATCACCTGAAGGGCTTCGACCACCACAGTCACCACAAACCAGGCTGAGAAGAGAGCCAGGGTACACCAGAGGAGTCTTTGCTACCACGGTAGCTTCTAGAGCATTTTATAAAATACTGGGGGCCATCAGAGCTGGTGACTATGATGGAGTCAAGCATGACCACCTCACACACAGTCAGCTTCTTAGATTCAATGCCCAAGTTCACACATGGTTAAGTTGCACAATTAATTTGTTTGTATACTTTCTTATTAGAGATTTTCCTGCCTTCCTTTTCTCCTGGCAGTCCCATCCTGGATGCTCAGAGTAACTGGGGTTGGGGCTCCTTCAATTAACAGACACATCATTTCGGGCCTCTCCACTGCACACAATCCATGCCTAAGAGGAATCACACAGAGACCTGCTAGTTATATTTTAGGTTGAAAAGGTTAGGTTAAAAATAGTGAAAGGAATCTTTTAAAACTTTTATTGGTGAAGTCTGTCCTTTTATGCCTTTTATATCCAAATGGCAATGATAGAAGAGTTAGACTACTACTTTTGAAATACATTTTTTAGAGATAGAAACAGTTATATTAAAAAACCTTAAGACATCACTAAAATTGAAGCCTAAGATTTTGCCTACTGGCCTATGCTACCTGAAGACAGGTGATACATAAAGCTAGGAATTAGAGTGGATTGTTGCAATAAAAACTGGTATCACTTCACTAGTTCATTCTGATTACCTTTAACCAATCTGTTATTTCTCATTGAGGATACTGTTTGCTCTTCCTAATCTGATGTCACCTGAGTTGTCATGATTGAAAATCATACCGCAGGATCAATTCAGAAAATTCAAGGGTAAATCACTTCCCTATGCCCAAGAGATGACCAAAAGAGAGCTCACAAAAAGGATCCAGACAGAGAAAATCAGAGATGCTGGGGGTCCCAGCTTTGGGACAACATTTTAAAAAATTTAAGCTCACCCTATTTTGAAGAAACTCAAGAACTATTGAGAACATTAATGCTTCTGTGATTAGCTAGTTATTACAGATTATTAGTATAGTCTTTTATGTTTCCTAGGTAGGGCTTCAGGTTCTCTTTGAAGAAAGCACTTCTCTACACATTGAGTTTACTCCGAAGACGAATTTCTCATTTCTAAAAGTTCAATCTTACTGTTTTTCAGTATGCATGGTTCTTTACAACTCACTCTTTTCTCTTGTGTGCTTGTCTTTTCTAGTCTTTAACACATGCATTTTCTAGTCTCTTTTTGATAATCCTAGAGTCTGAAGACCTTAGCATTGAATCCTGCCATTGGGCATTGGTTGGCTTCTGCACCAGGTGTGTGTTTTTGGCTTGGATGTCAGCAGTTTTGCATTGTGAGGTCATCTTCAACGGGGAGTTAGCTATGATCTCAGATGTGACCTAGGCTGAGAATGTGCCTCCAGATGGGCTCTGTGTTCACAAAAAACAGCAACAGAATCTTTGGCAATCCCTGGACCTTCAGGTAACATCGATTCAAAGCCTGATCCTGGCAAAGCTGGCTGTCCTTGAAGTTACTTGGAGCAGACTCCACACTGGTGGACAAGCTCCCATTAACTCCCTCTGCCAGGAGGCAGATGTTTCTCCAGCTTGGCCTTTCACAATGTGCAGCACTTCGAGGATCCTGGTTCATATTCTAAAAAAGCATTATTTTAGCCCTGGCTGGCCTAGCTCAGTGGATTGAGTGCGGACTGCAAACCAAAGTGTCACAGGTTTGATTCCCAGTCAGGGTACATGCCTGGGTTGCAGGCCATGATGCCCAGCAACCGCACATTGACGTTTCTCTCTCTCTCTCTCTCTCTCTCTCTCTCTCTCTCTCTCTCTCTCTCTTTCTCCCTCCATTTCCTCTCTAAAAAAATTAATAAACAAAATCTTAAAAAAAACACAAACCCACAACTTTAAAAAAAAAGCATTATTTTATTATGATATTACAGTTATCCCAATGTTTCTCCCTTTGCCCCACCCCCCTCCACACAGTAACTCCAATTCCCTCTGGCAATCCCCCACCCTTAGGTTCATGTCCATGGGTCATGCATATAAGTTCTTTGGCTACTACATTTCCTATACTGTTCTTAACATCCCCTCCACCCCAGCTATTCTGTACCTACTAATTTGTACTTCTTAATCCCTATACCTTTTACCCCATTTTCCCTCTTTACCTCCCAACTGATAACCATCCAAATAATCTCCATATCTATAATTTTGTTTCTGTTCTGCTTATTAGCTCAGTTTGTTTTTTAAATTGTTGATAGTTATGAATATATTGCCATTTTAATGTTCATAGTTTTGGTCTTTTTTTAAATAAGCTCCTTTAACATTTCATATAATAATTGCTTGGTGATGATGAACTCCTTTAGCTTTACCTTGTTTGGGAAGCATTTTATCTGCCCTTCTATTCTAAATGGCTTTGCTGGATAGAGTAATCTAGGTTGAAGGTCTTTGCTTCTCATCACTTTGAATATTTCTTGCCACTCCCTTCTTGCCTGCAAAATTTCTTTTGAGAAATCAGCTGGCAGTCCTGCGGGAACTCCTTTGTAGGTAACTCTGCTTTTCTTTTGCTGCTTTTAAGATTCTCTCTTAAATCTTTGGCATTTTAATCATGTGTCTTGGTGTGGTCCTCTTGCATCCATCTTCTTTGGGATTCTCTGTGCTTCCTGGACTTCTATGTCTATTTCCTTTACCAAATTAGGGAGTTTTCTTTCATTATCTTTTTCAAATAGATTTCAAATTTCTTGGTCTTCCTCTTCCCTTTCCAGCACCCCTATGATTCAAAGGTTGGTACGTTTGAAGTTGTCCCAGAGGCTCCTTACCCTACCCTTGTGTTTCAGGATTCTTTTTTCTTCTTGCTGTTCTGGTTTTGTTTGTTTGTTTGTTTGTTGTTGTTGTTGCTTGTGTTGCAAATCATTGATTTGATTCTTGGCTTCATACACTCTGCTGTTGTTTCCCTGTCAATTTTTCTTTATTTCACTGAGTGTAACCTTTACTTCTGCCTGGGTCTTTTTATGTTGCTGAAGTACTCAATGAGTTACTTAGCATCCTAATAACCAGTGTTTTGAACTTTGTATCTGATAGATTGCTTATCTCCATTTCATCTAGTTCTTCTTCTGGAGTTTTTGTCTGTTCTTTCTTTAGCTCCATTTCCTTGTCTCCTCATTTTGGCAGCCTTCCTGTGTTTGTTTCTATGTATTAGACAGAGCTGCTTTGACTCCCTGTCTTAGTAGCATGGCCTAATGTAGAAAAGTGCAACCAGAAGTTGGATAGGCAGAACCTTAGACAATTACCAGGGCAGGGCAACCTGTGTGAACCAGACTGATGGAGTCTCAGATATGGTGTTGCTGCTCTGTGGCCCTGTGTGGGGAGGGCTCAGGAAAGGAACAATGGCTGCTACCTGACCTCTGGAGTTTTATCCAGGAGGAAGCTGTCCTCTGGAACTCACCCTGATGCCAGACACTTCAGTTTCTCCCCATATGCAACTGGTGCCCTTCAAGCTGCAGCCCTGGTGCTGGAGCCCAGAGGGAGTGAGTCTGCGTAAGTCCCAAGTCCGTTATGGACTTTAAGAGGAGATGCTTAGAATCCTGCAGTTTCTTCTGCCACCCCAACCTTCACTGGTTTTTACAGCCAGAAGTTTTGGGGACTTATCTTCCTGGCACTGGAGCCCTGGGCTATGGTGCCTGGTGTGGGGCAAGGATCTCTCACTCCCGAGGTATCCTTCCTGATTTTTGTCCAATATAGGTGGGTGTGGGACCACCTATTCTGTGTCTCTGTGTCTCTGCCCCTCCTACCTGTCTGGATGAATGTGACTTCTTTAATTACTTGGTTGTCGGATTTCCATACCGATTCATTTTCTGATGATTCTTGGCGATAGTTGTTTTGTAGTTTAGTTATAATTTTTGCTGTGTTTATGCAAGAAGGCAAACCATGTTTACCTATGCCTCCATCTTGACTGGAAGTCCTGGTTCATTTCTTTCCCTGCCCATGTTGGGCCGAAGGCCCTGTCTCCTGTTCTCTTAGAGCTATTAAAATACAAGACTCAGGGGTACCAATTCTGGCAACTATCTCCTCAACCTAAGCATCTAAACGCCACCAACTCTGCTGTGGTTTTCAATTCTGAAATAAATTTCAACCCGTGGAGATGTTTCTAATTTCATTGGGAATTCAGCTATATATATCTTAAGGGACATTTTATATTTTATGTAGGATTTTCTTCAACAAATCTTTATTAAGCACCTATTGTGCTAGACACTATACTGGGGATACAGCAGTAAGCAAAGTTGCCCCAAATCCCTGCCTTCATGAGGATTCCCTTCTGGCACTTCAGTTGTTTTGCACAGGAGTATTTTCAGGTTACCCCAGACACTCAGTTACCTGTTACTCTATACATTTCAAATGTAAAAATCCTCCATGTTTGTAACACATCTGGTAGTAACCCAAAATTCCCTGTTAAATGTAAAATGGGCATCCTAATAAAATTCAGCTTTTACCCTGGCTGGCGTAGCTCAGTGGATTGAGCTCGGGCTACAAACCAAAGTGTTGCAGGTTCGATTCCCAGTCAGGGTACATGCCTGGGTTGCAGGCCATGACCCCCAGCAACCACACATTGATGTTTCTCTCTCTCTATCTCCTTCCCTTCCCTCTCTAAAAATAAAGAAACAAAATCTCTAAAAAAAATTCAGCTTTTTAAGAAAAGCAAAAATCTATTAATTTAGTTTGTATTTATTACACTAAACTATTCAGTTTGGTTTTACTCTTAATAAATAATTATATAAACCATTTTAAATTTTAAAGAGACATGTGTCTTGTACTTCAGGCATCACTGGATTAAAAATCTCTTCCTCTGTCTGCACCACGCCTTTGAAGGATCAGAGAAAAGCCTACTGACATTCTGTGGGATCACTCCTCTGGGGCCCCTGGTTTACCTGCAGTGGCTCCCGTGGGGTCTGTGGATACTGGTCAACAACAGAACTTTTATTCCTCCTCATCTATTAGAAGTTTTACCTTCCTTTACTGTTCATTTTTGCTGACAGAATATTAAAACTATAAACAGCTAAGTGCCCCTAGTCAGGACGCCGTCACTCCAGTGTTACAAAAACAAAATACAAACAGGCTACGTACGGCCAAAGGTTTTGTCCAGAATCATTCTATTGCCACACAGCCACACACAGTCACGTACATCTCAAGTTTTCACATAACACATAGATTTCCTCCAGAAAACAAATACTTCCCTTTGTTACCAGGTTCCCAAAGATTTTATTCTAAAATCATCCTTTGCCCACTTACTTAAGATTCTGATTATACATCAAACAAATTCATCTTGACATCTCTAGGAAGACAGTTTACTGAAACATACCATCCGTACCTGATTCTGAGGCTACAGGGACCTATTAATGTTAACATCACAACCACCTTCCCTGGTCACATTCTGAAGCCCTCCACCCATGCTTTCCCCTCATGGCTGGGTCCCACACTGACTTCCACTGCTAATTTCCTGGACAACTTCAGAGAAAGGGCCTTATAAATTATGCACTTCCTACACTTAAGAAGAGAACTACATTATCTCATTCCACAAAAGAAAGGGATGCTTTTCATGATAGCCACTCTAACACCTAACAATGCTACTTACACATTAGGACTCTACTCAACTCTTTCACCATGACTTCATATTCTGGTGGGTTCCATTTTGTTCAGGCCAGTTTTGTTACTGCTTCTTTCAAAAGTAGTATATGATGTCAACACATGTGTGCACATACTTGGCATAGAACCACACACACATCATTTTACCATGGCTGGTATGTCACAGCTGAGGCATAAGTGTTCACAAATGCTCTGTGAGCTTCGTCGATTAAAGGATAAAGGGGGAGTGAGGGAAGAGAGCCCTTTGAGATTTCTGATGCAGAAACTCAATCCTCTGGGAACAGGCCTGGTTTCATTTGTATTTGAAATCTGACCAGTGCCCTTCTTGGCTACTTCTCATTAAGAACTATTTTTAAGGTGCCCTGCACATTCCAAACCACATATTCTATACATTACTCTCTCTTAAATGGAAATCTCTCATGGTGGTAAGGTCAGGGAAGAATCTGGTGCAGGAATCTGCTAGTATCAACTGAGATGAACAGGCACCAGGAATACTTTCCCTCTGAAATTTTCTTTTCTGTGTTTGCATTAATGGATCTGTTAGTGTTAGTGAATTCTGACTTCAGCTTTCTCTGCACGTGACTGTTTTAAGAGGGCCGGGTGTGGGGCATACCATTCCCTTCCCGCACTTAGTGCACGCGCCATCTGAGAGGCAGGCCTTCCTCTTCACAGATTTGTTATTTGCTAAAATACTACAGTGTAAGAACATAGATTTTATTTTTCTCCTTTTGTACTTATCGCTGTTACTGGTACTATGAATACAAGTAGTAATTTAACCTGCCCAAAATATCTAAATTCCCCCAAAAAAGAACTTATCTTCCCCTCCTTTCCCCAAATATGAAAATCTATATGGCAAAAAAAAATCACAAAAGGTATTTCACAAATGGAACTTGAGAAATTGATCCTTGTTTAAAACCTCAGCTGAACTTTAGAAAGTCATTTCTTCTTTTAAGCCACTGTTACTAGGTGTCCTATCGGGCCCCACCCCCCACCCCAAGGCACTAAGAGCGAAGAGCTGGAGGAGGTTTGCGTGTGACAGTAGTTGGCTTGTGCAGACGATGGTGGTAATTTCAAGGGCAATGCAAGAGGGAGTAAAGAAATATGCTACCGGTACACACAGCTTTAGTCTCGGCCTCATTCTAAATGAAAGTGCCCTGTTTGCCTTTCCCCCAATTACCCTGATGCCTTCCACAGGAGCAGCTTCTCAGACAGGCCGCCAGGAGCTTCATGGACCATTTCCATCACGGCCTCATAGGAAAGCAGTTATAAGCAATGAATTTTGGGACGTTTTCATTAAAAGCCTTTTAGGAGTTCTCCCTAGAACTGTCCTCATGCCATTCTTTAACCCAGTGCAATTCTCAAAGGCCAAACCAAGCTGCCTGTCAGAGGAACACAGTGGTCTCCCCAGACCCAGACACCGCAAGGGTCCACATTCAACTCCTCAAAATACAAGAAAAAACTATAAAGCTATCAAAGTGATCCTAAAGTAAATGTTATCTTCAAAGAATACTTTTAAATATAATATGCTTAAATACATAACTGAGTTTTCTCTTCTGTGTGAATTGCCTTAGTGAATAAAAAGTCACAACAAATGATGTTTAACTTCTGATTCATACTATTTTCCCTTCAAGGAAATGATGATTCCTAGACCCTGCCTTTCACTGTGATTTTTTTAATGTTCTCATTAAAATATATAAAAGGAAAACTGGACAGGTATTTAAAAAGAAGAAATATGCAATAGCAACATCACCAGCCAAGCGATTAGCTCCCTGAGTGACCCGTGTTTAGAAATATCCCCAAGGAGATGGAGCTCTCGTTGGAGTGTCTGGGGAGGGTGTCAGCGCCTCCCAGTCCCTGCAGTACTGGGCAGCAGGTGGAGAGAGGACTAACCAGGCCTGAGCAGGATGTTCTAGACCCAGTTCTACCACCAACACCCTGGGGAGCGGACTGGCCAGCCCTCCACTCAGGCTTCGTTTTTCTCATTCTCAGAAGGAAGCAATGAGTCCAAAGATCTGACATTCCCTTCTGAGCTACATTGTCTGATGATCCTGACTTGCCATGTGGTACCAACTAACTCTGCTAATCTCCATCCTTTGGAGATGATCTTTCCTAGAACATTGTTTGATTCAATGAATTATTGCAGCGCATGTATGGATGTGGCAAACAATGGGAAGACTTATCAGTGCCCTAGCACCACACAACCCTTTATCAGAGTTTAACTAAACAGGGTTGTGTGTGATACGCCTTGAATGGTGGCACATTCAGGAAGGGAGCTGCAGTTCTCCTCAAATAGTATATGGAAGAGAAGAGGGCTGCCATGTTCAGCCAAGCTGTGCTCCTGGTAGTGGATAAGGGGAGCCCCAGTAACGAACGAAAAAGGGCGACAGCGGGCAGGGCAAACTGGCCCCACAGCCAGGGCAGCTGTGATACTCCTTCCTGTCTGCAGTCTTCAATGGTGGGACATATTACCTAACTCTCATCATTTATTAATCATACTTGATGTTCAGGTGGCATTTAGCACATTTTAGTGCACTTTTTCAGTGAATAGCTCATTAGGTCTGAGAATCATCCATGTATAACCACAGGAAGCAAGCAGACCATTTTACAGATGTGGAAACTGAGGCTGACACTTCTCTGAGAAAGAGCTAGTCAAGGGCACAGTGGGGCTAGAGCCCAGCCAGAGTCCTGATGCCATGCCAGGATTGATTCCAGCATGATGGCTCTACTGGACATTACTAGTGCTGCCATGTGAATTGAAAGCTGGGAAATGTGTCTTCCTAAGCCTGGTCTTGGAGACAGATCATTCGATCCATTTGAAATGTACAGAACTGTGAGTTTTCTACTGTCCAAGCAACCAGCACTCTCAGATGAAGACCCTGTGTGGGGCACGGGTTTATCACAGGCGCTTATGGTGAAAGTTCCATAGAGTGGCAAGAAACACTAATCACTGAACCCGTATCTGGGGAAAACCCCAAATACATAGCATTCCATTTTACTAGGTAAGGATGGTGGGATTGTACAGGATGTCTCTGAAAACTGTTTATGTTTTACTTAAGCTTTTCAGAGGCAGCTTTCATGCTACTGTGTGCCCAGTCAACGAGGGCAGAGATGTGACATACTCTTACAGGACAAGAGACAAGCCCCAGATTGAAGATATCTGAACTCATGTCTGGGTGAGGCTAGCTGCCCCGCTGCCTACCTCTGACAGTGGGACTTGCAGCCTAAACAAGGCATTTGGTGCAAGCTGAGCGAAAGGCCCACGGGCTCTGCCTTGAGTCCCCTATGCCGCTTACTTTCTCGTCAAATACATGACTTTCTTGTAGAGGGAGCTTCTGTTTGCTTCCAAGTGTGAGAGCCCCACCCTCCACTCTGCCTTTTGGGAGCCACTAGGAAGCTTCAGAGTTGAATGGTAACATCCCCCACCAGGACTAATAAATTAAGATTTGTTACCCAGATATTTTCTCATGTGGAATATGTTGCTCTAACCCTACGATAACCTGCCTTGACCAGCAGTATCAGTCAGGGACTTACTCCTTAGCAACACCTGTCTTTCTGTCCTGGGTGGAACTATTTGCATGGAGGACCTTTCGCTGCCAGGACTGCTAACAACTGTTCCATACAATGAAGTGTCTGTGGGGGCTAAGGGCTCTGTTGACAAGGGGTTACTATGACAACATGGGAGCCTGCTGAAGAGCCCAGGTCAGGAGTGCATTCCTTAACTCTCCTACTGGCCAGAGTGCTGACACTAACCCTGATGCGACACATGAGGCACAGGGGAAGAGGTTTCCTCCAGACTAGCAAAAACAGTGCTTGGTTTATCTCTTTCTTTATTGTTTGACAAGAAGGCAGGTGATGGTCACAAATCAGTCTCTTGAGTCTTGTGTTCAGGTGCCTCTGGGCCCTGACACAGGTCTATGGGTAGGATGATGCCTGTCTGACAAGGGGTGCTGGCAGTTGCCTGAATTCACTCTGTATAGACCCTCCCATTCTGGCTGCATGCGGTGGATTTGCTTCTGGTTACATCCCCCTGGTTCCATACTCTCCTACCATGTTCCCTAAAGGCCCTAGACTCAGGAAATGTCACACAGCCAACTACACAGCAAGGAGAGGGGTGGAAGGGCAAGGGGGGTGGCCGGTGGGACCAGCCAGCTTGCTGACCTCTAGACTGAAACAGCTCTGGCCTCCCGGCCTGCAGCTCCTGGCATCCCCGTCAGCTCGACGGTGCAGCTCCCGCACAGCTCGGAGGGGCAGGTGCTCCCGCTCAGTCCCTCGCTCCTGGCCCAGCTGCCACTCCATCTGATCTCTCAGTTTGGACTGTTAGGTGCATGGAGGGATTTGGTTGTTTTTTTAAATTTTTAAATAAAACACCAAGGACCACAGGGTGGGGGTGGGGTGGGGAGGGAGGATAAAGAAAACAAAAATGGGTAAGGTAGAGGACTGAGAACACTACCAGATGAAGAAAAGCATGAATAGAAAAACCAACTTAAACACAGTGGCATAAGAGAGTGAAGAGAACAGAACCAAAATGAGGATGAGCAAAACGATGGGCTGAAAGATCTGAAAAGCAAAAAAGAGAGAAGAGGGGAAGAATGCAAAACATTGGTTATGAGGCGCATGCAATGGGGATGCATGAGTCACAGACGCAACCGCAAGCACGCTACCCCTGAAGGATACGGAAACAAGGCTCCTCCATCCTGGCTTGTGGTCGAGCAGCCAAAGCCATAATCCAGGGCAGCAGCTGGGTCATGCACCCAAGGGCGATGCACAGGAGAGCGGTCCTGGGATGGCTACTCCACTCCACCCTCACCCCCAGCTCAGGGAGGGTGGGGGGAGCAAGCTGGCAGCGAGGTTTTCCATCAAAACCATCCTTCTCTCAGAACCGTGCTCCTCTCCCCCATTCTGGCTCATCTTCCAGTGGGAGTGGCGGGCCTGGCTGCCTAGGGCCTTTCACAACTGCACTGTGTCCCTTCGGCAATAAACCCAGGTAGGGTTGCAAATGCTCCTGAGTGAGTCTGCTAATTCTCCTGACTGTGAAATGAGTTTGCACTTTGTTTTAAACTCCTCTTTGCTTCTTCATCAGGATAGCCGGTCGTTTGAGACACCAAAAAAGGAGAAAGGATGGACTGCGTCGATCCCTATCGCTTCCATTGGGATTAGCCTCGTGTCATGAGGGAGGACCTCTAAGCCAAGAGCAACGATGCAGTTAAAAATAAGAGAGGAAAAAGGAAAAACAAACAGAAATAAAAGAGAACTTAAAAAAAAAAAAAACCCAACCAAGAGAAAGGATTTGGTTGACACTTGAGGCTTTAGTACAATGCAGGTTTGAAATCATAACCAAGCAGCCGTGAGCAGAATGAGTTCAAGTGCAGCAATGCCAGCAAGAAGGAGGAAGAGCAAAACTGAGCAGGGAGGCAGAGCCAAGAGCCCCCTTACCTGCAAGTCTGGGACCAGCTCCTTCCCCAGGTTCCCGACGGGGGAGTCCCGGGACACGGAGGTCACAGTAGAGAGGAAGCTGGAAGACTCTGTGAGGTGGGGCAAGGGGGAAAAGCCTTCCAGGCGCTCCCTTAGGCCATCCCCAATCTGGTTCACCTGCTCCAGGAAGGTCTGGAGCTCTTTCCGGAAAGCCTTCATCCTGGCATTGATGGTCCCCAGCAACTGGGGCTCCTTCTTGCCCCCCTCTCCCTGAACACCAGGCCCTGGTGAGGCCAGGTCGTCCACAAAGCCATTGGTGTCCATGATGAGGCTCTCCATGGTCCGTTCTAGCCGCTCGGCCTCATGCTTTATGCTCACCAAGCATTCAGAGTCCTCCCTGGCCCTTAGGACCTCGGCCGGACATGGCTCGCTGGCCTCTGACGGCTTTCCACTGCTGAAGCCTGATGTCTTTTCGAACACCTCTTCTGAGTCACTTTCACCGCCAATGGGGCCCTCCCTCTTGGGCTGAGGTAGGCGGCCTTCCTCCCCATCGCTCTCCTTCTTGCCTGTGTCACTGTCAGCGTCGCTGTCCCGGGGACTGGGGGCACGCAGGCCTAGGTGGGCGGCCAGGTCGTAGCGCTGGACATTGGACAGCAGCACCCGGTTCTCATATTGTAGCTTCAGCACCTTCCCACTCAGTTCGCTGATCTGCAGCTGGGCAGACTTTAGCTCCTCCTGCAGGGGAACCCCACCACCCGTGCCCTTGCCTCCACCTTCCGCCAGCCACCCAGGCTCCGGCCGTGGTTCAAACTTGAACTTGCTTAGCTCATGAGTCAGCTGCCGGTTGTGGTCTTCGATCTCAGATATGGACCTTCGAAGCAGCTCTGCTTCCTCCTCCACAAACTGCAGGTGTCGGCGGAGCTCTGATGAGGACTCCAGGGAGTCACCGAAGGGTGAGGTAGGAATGCCTGGGATGTGATCCCGGCCTGGGCCCTCCTGCTCATCCTGGCCCCGCATGTCCTCCATCTCCGCTTTGAGGCCTCGGTTCTCCACTTCCAGCTCCACGATCTTTCGGCCCAAGATGTTGGCTTCTTCCTCCACCAACTTCAGCCGCAGCTTCAGCTCGGCCTCCCTAGTGCTGGGAGGCCCGCCAGCTTCCCCTGTGGGCAGAGGGCTGTCCACATCACCATACAGGGCCTTATATTTCTGGAGCTCCTGCTCCAGCTCATCCTTCTCCCTCCCCAGCTTGGCCATCTTTTTGCGCATCAGGGAACCTTCCTCCTTGGCAAACTGAAGCTGGCACTTCAAATCGGCACTGTCATCCTGCCAGGAAAGAACAGCCCAAGAGTAGGGTTATTTGAAAATACCAAATGTTCATGTTTATGATGATCTCCCTTGCACCTCGCCCCCAACACACATACAAACACAAAACACCTATCTCTTTGTCAGTGTGTCAGTTACAGTAGAAGGGGCCAAAACAAAGCCAAGGGGGGCTGGGGCCTTCACAGAGGGGATGTGGCCAAGGCCTGCAGTCTGCTGTTTTGTCACAAAAACAAAAGAAACTAAATAATTAGTTTGGAAGAAACGTGCACATGAAAACCTTCATAGAGATGAGTGAAGAGTGAGAAAATGAAATGAGACTCAACAGCCGCTGGTGATGCGGTGATCCCTCGTTACCTTGTGGACCAATCTGACTAATCACCAGCATCAGAGGGAGAGAGTAAGACCCCTTGCTAAGCCTGGTGCAGGCAGACGGGCTTCAGTAGCCACTTTTACCTGTTGCCACTCACTCCCCTCCTTGGTGCGGACCTCCCTCATCCCAAGTGGTCAGCAACACACAGGTATTTCCAGGAGGGGAGGCCAGGTGACATCAAATCAGTGCCAGGCTTCCCACTGACCTGCTGAGAACCTGAGACATAGCAATTCACTTCTCCCCCTCCCCTGGGCTCTCTATCCCCTGTGTATCACAAAGATGACACAAGGACAAAACTATGAGATGACAGGCATGGGGGTGCTTTGGGATTCAGGGTGTGGAGTAAGTATCAAGCCTTGACAGTTAGTATGAATTGGTTACTGCAAATCTGAACACCTGGGTTACTCACAACCTTCCTCCATGCAAGTGCAACTTCAGAGCCCTGGGTTACGTTCCGCTCCCTTTAGTTGCTATAACACAGCAGGAAAGTAAACTCAGAAACCCAAGGCAAGGAGGGAAGTGTTTCAAAACCTGAAAAGTGGTTCTTGTTGGAATACCAGAGGATTCTGGAGGGTCACCAAAACAGACTTTCTGCTACTAAATGCCCACACTGTTTGGCTGGGGTCAAGAGGACACTTGCTAGCCAACTGGAAAGTTGACTCCGCCTTCCCAGTGCAGGTCTCAAAGCCTTGAAGCTACATGAACTCTGATTTGGGCTTGCACAAAGGTTTTCTATCCTATTCAGTGAATAGGTAAAATGACAACTGGCATAAATCACTCCTCTTTGACTGGCTATCAGAAGTTTCAAAGGGCTATCATGGGGACAAAGACTTCAGCACACAGAGAACTCAACAGCAAGCTTGAGAGCAGTCAAACCCATCAGCCTCAGGGGAAGGGGAGTCATCAAACTGATGTCTGGAACAAGTCAAACCCCAGGAGGAGAATGAGTTCTTCTAGATCAGTTTGTGCCTAGTAGAGTTGACACAGCCTTTACACTCACTCTATGCCATGTTTTTGCCACAATCTCAGAAAAATATAGAAGAACCTAAACCTTTCTTCATGACCCCCAACTTTCATCCTTCCACCCACCCAGAGCCCTCTTCCCTGTACCATAAATCCTTTTTAAAAAGTGATGTGACGGTGCAGACTCGAAGAAAAAATCCAAGGCCAACTATGAGCCAGTGCTGCATGGAAAGCAGGTCCTGGTGCTATCTGGGGATCTTCTGAGGGACAGTGCTCCCCCTGCCATCCTCTTAGCAGGGGACGAATCAGTTCTCCAGGCCTGGGGTCAAACATGCCACCCTGAGTCCCACTTCTGCCCCTTCTGTCCCTGGCACCATGGGCTGATCCAGAGCCCTGATGAATCATCTCATTATGTCTAAAGTAGGATCCTCACTCAATCACAAGGTTGTTTTGAAGGGCAAATGGAATAATGTACAGCAGGGTGGTTTGTATGATAAATCTTCATACTCTATCATCCTGAAATTAACTTTCTGCTTTGTCTGAAACACAATTAATATTAGGGGAAGAAGCCAGTAACTTTGCTTTCTTTTTCCACTCCTGTGCATCAGAGAGCAATATATGAACATCACGGGGAACAGAGTATGGTCTTTGTATTCTAAGAACTTATCCCATTAAGAGCTTGGGTTTTAGGGGGTTAAACATAAAAAGGGTTTCTGTGACTAACTGGAAACTAAAGCTGTCTGCCAAGTCACACTGGGCAAAAGGGGCTATCACCTCTGCTCAGGTGATGATATACCTATGCCTACACAGAACAGATGGGCTGTAAAAGGCATATATTGTAATTAGTACTAATTCTAATGGAAAAGCATGCTATTTGTTGATTCATTAATTCTTTCAGTAAATACTGAGTACCTACTATGCACCAGAAAATGGCATTTTACTTTTAAATGACTTCAGCTGCATAAAAGTTGCTAAAGTAAAACATTCAAAAGCACCTTTCCAATTCTGTGTTAAACCTAGATTCCCAAGAAATCAATGGATACAGACTGTCAATACTTTGTAAATGGACTAGTTTGGGAGTAAAAAGCCTGGGACAGGAAGACAAGGCAGTGCCCTTAGCGCCATCACTACACTGATAGCCAGTGTTCATCCTTTGTCCAAAGTCACCTAAGTAATCCTATCTCCACCCTGAAGCAGAGAAATTCATCTTTGTACCTGAGGATGGCGGCAGAGGTCATGGAAGACTATGTCGCTAGCCACAAGGGAACTCCATCCTCTGCCCACCTCTGTCCTGGGCAGACCTAGAGGCGGGCAAGGCCACCTGTTATGATCAACAGCCTGACCTTGCTTCCATGGAAACTTGCCTTGATACTGGAGGCCAGGTTGAGAAAGGGTGAATGAGGGGCTGAATTACCTACTCAGTTCAGGGAGCTTTTATTTCAAACCAAGATCAGGAAGTCTCAGGCGATCCCTTCTTCCCCCAGAAGTGGAACTAAGAAGTTGAGGAAGTGGGTAGGATCTCTGAGAGACACATGGAATCCACGCCTTGCACAGGGTTCTGAAATGCTTCGTTGAAAGTGCTTCGAGTGGAAAAATCCTAAAAAACCCTAAAATTGCCTTGATTTCTGGAAACCTTGAACCCTGCACCATCGCCCTTCTATCCACCCTCCCCAGAAGTCTGACTGAAAACCAGAACCATTCTCCTCCAACTCCTTGAATCTAAATCTGGGTTAGTTTAAGAAGCAAGATTCTATGACAGACTCTAATGAGGGTCCAATTCCAAATTACCTGAGGGCTGATAAAATATCCAAAAAGTCTTCTTGTTCCTTAAAGAAAGAACTATACACATAGCAGGAATTTTGATGTATGATTAAAGCATGCTGTCATTTCTACTAAACACCCATGCGTTATTAAGCCTGCCACCAAGAATAAAGCAGGTTTTGAAAAAATGACGATTTGTGAAGCCAAGGGAGTGTGTGCATTTGAAGAAGGGGCCAGCCTTGAAGCAGCTGGAGAAGGTGCTGTGCCTTCAGAGGCCGGCGTGAGGGACGAGGAGGCCAGGCGAGCTGGCCTCAGTCTGTTCTGGGGGTGGGAAGTTACTCCTTCTAACAAGATGGAGAGTCACAGCCTCAGCCAAAGCAGCGGGAGGCTGGCTACCCATCTTATCTTGTAACCACAGACTTTCTACCACTCTGCCAAAACTCTGAGGGAAGGGTCTAGGCTGAATCCTAAGCTGAAGGACATCAAGCTCTGGGTTCAAGAGATCATCAGATAGCTGGCTCCAGGAATGCAGTATGAAAGCAGAAAGTTGAGTCAAACTTTCCACATGGCACTGTCCCTGTGGCAAGCAGAGAAGGCAAGCACGGCATGAGGAAGAACACACACAGGACCACCACCACCACCACAAGCCAGAAGGGCCTTGTCAAGCAACAAAAATATATCACTACAGGTATATATTCTTTGGCTTGCAAGTCTGATGTGTAGCCAGCACCCCAAGCGCTGACTGCTTATGTTCCTACCTTGCGCCGGGGTGCCAGTTTCCTTTGGGTTTTGGTTGCAGACCTGCAGTTCCCAGGGCGCTCCGTTCCACCACTCTGCTGGACAGAAACTCCTTTCTCAATGACACTGCAGGCTTTGGGGGGACTGAACACATTCCCGGTGCCCACAGCTCCTCAAACACTCCTGAGGGGCAGCAGTAGCTATTCTCAGCCTGAGTTACCCACAGGTGCCATACTGTCCCTTCCAGAATGGGGTGGCAGTTACCCTTTTAAGGAAAAGATCTTCCCTGGTCAAGAGCCAGTACACCGAAACATACTGGAAGGCCAAGAGGGCTGGCTCAAGCACCCAGCAGTGAGAAGGCAGATTTAAATTCTCCCGTTATTAGTGAATGCCAGCGTGACACTAGGGAGCAGAGGAGGTGGAAGGGGACAGTTAATCTTTGGCATTCCTGCTGTTCACATGGCCTGGCCCTCCTTGAAGGGTCCTCTGGGGATCCGTGAGTTCGGAGAATGGAGAAACCCGAAGGAATCAAGGTGGAGTTCACAGGGCTGGGCCAGCAGAGTTCTCAGTTACCTGCACTCACCATGTCTCTCTAATTACTACTTGCTTGGGGAGCTTGGGGACCTGATATCCCAATAATGTCATTGTTCTCTCCAACACCTAATACTGGCAGAGATTTTTTTTTTAATAGAAGAAAGCGATCCAGTAAAGCATATATCAGAAAAGTTAAGAAAATCCTGAACAACACATATCATGTACATAGAAAGGGCTATGCTTTCACCATCTTTCGGTGAGAACATTTTACTTTCATTTAGGACATGTAGGATACTGATCATCTCGCACATATAAAAAAAACAACGCTCAAAACAGTGTGTTATGAATGACCTACCACTACAGAATTGTACTTGTTTACTGTCCGAATAACTGTGAAGGCCAAAGCACTTTTACCAGTATGGGTTACTGCCAGAGCCCTGAACTGTACCAAATTATGTCTCACACAAAGCCAGTCTGTGCTCTTTGTTGAAGGAATCACCACCGTATTGGTTCAAGAAACAAAAAAAAGGAGGAGTTGTTTGCAAAGAAAAGTTTCACCATGGAGGTTTTGAACGAGTTTAAGTTTTTTGGCAGGTAATGCTTCTTTGAATATTTTAAAGGCAACATTAACATTTTTAAAGAAAATTCAAAATGAGATGATTGCCTTTTAAGGAGCTGTAACATTAGAAAGAAACTTTTGCTTACCTGGTTAAAGGTTTTCTTTTCTTTGTACATTTCCCGACTGCCTCTTCTTTTCAGGGAACTCTGAAATAGATCCAAGGGACATTCTGTTACAGAAGAGTCACAGTGGAACCTTCCCTGGGCAACCTCTGCCCTACTGGGAGGAGACACGCACTCGTTTTTTGGGCCTCCAAAAGGGCCTCCTTTTTTCCCCAACGGAATCAGGAAACCACTCAGAGTCAACGTTTCAATACAGCTAAATAGGTTGGTGAGGTCTTTGAATCCTAAAAGAATTTAAATCTTAATTTTTATATTTCAGGTATTCCTCAGTTACTCCCTTTCATAAAAAAGGAGGATGGTTTAAATAAAATGTATCAGTGAAGGGAAGACAAGAGGAGGAGGAAAAGATTAAAAGTTTTGGAAATAAACATGTAATATTTCTGGGGCTGTCTTATCTTTCTAATTATGTTTTGTTTGGGCTAATATCAAAATTATTTGATGTTTCCTGAGTGCCTACAAGTAAATGGCCAGATTAAAAAAAATGGTAGGAGGGAGAAAAGTGGGGAGAGGGGATCGTTTACAGAAAAAAACATTCTCCATGAGTAACCCACTCTAATTCATGATTAAGTCTACCTCTTAAGGATCTAAGAGAATTCATAATTTAGTCATTTGTGGTGTGGCCTTGGCCATGTCCTTCAGTGGGCTGGGTCCCTACCTAGCTTTATATACAGTACAGTGTACCTTTGCCTGCTACAGGCAAGAAATGTGTCTGAAACATAAACATAACTGTAAATAAAAGGGACAAGGGGTGTCTGAAATGGCATAACATGGAGGCACACAGTTTCTGCCACAGTAAAGTATGAAGACAGAAAGAACTAATTGGAAGAAGAGCGAGAAACATCCTTGAGGAAGACATAAGAATTTGAAACCTGAGAGAAATCATGTAATCCTGAGACCAGTTGGAAGAAAGCAGTTTGGAAAGTTAAGGTGGCTGGCTATGTTTCAGACCTTGGCAATCCTGTGAATGGAAGAGATTCTCCCTGACGGCCAAACCCCTCACCCTCGCCCCCCATGGCTCTGCTGCTTTGCCCTAACTGAAGCAGGGACCTGGGTCCTCTGGGAACTCAACTTGAGGTGGACTCAGAGCCCTCCCTGCTTCATTCCTTTGCTGCAACCCACGTACCAAAACAGCTGGGAAAGGAGGCTCTTATGCAAGTCACTTATATAACAGTCAGACCTTACGCTAATTAACTTAGTTCTGTTTACATTTAAGTGTCTCCCACAGAAGACTAGGCCATGCCACTTACTGAATGAACTTCAAGGTGCAGAAATAAAATTCTAGTCTCCCTGAGCCTCTAAAAGGCTGGAGGCCTGAGAGGAGAAAAAGGTCATTGAGAGAAGGGATGAAAAGGTTATAGAATCAGCATCAGTGTGGGCATCCCTGGTCAACCCAAAGGATGTGGAAGCTTGTCACTGATGCCTCTGCAGAAGTGGCTTTGTTTCCTTTAGGGTTTTTGGTAAAGGCCTCTTTTTGGTCACACCACAAAGAGAATCAATCTTGTCTGACAAGTTAAGTTAAGCAAGTCTTAAAGGCTTGAGTTTTCCCAGAATAAGTAGGTTTTCCAAGATTCTTCCCACTGTAGTGGAGTTTCTCTGATTAGAGTGAGCTGAGTGAGGTGAACACTCTGATGACTCACTACAGGGAAGAGTTATAATAAAGAAGCAGGGAGAGAGACTGTTCCCAAAGCTTCAACCTCAGGGATGTAATTCCGGGACTGTGTCAGCAATCAAGGCAGAGAGTACAGTGAACCTGCCTTCTGTGAACCCCACATTGTGTCACATTCTCCCAAAGAACAGAAAACATTCTGCTCACGATGCAAGAAAGTGGTCTAAAAGTGGGATGACAGCTAAGAGTAGACAGAGAAGTTCCTGAAAACTGATGCAGATTCGTGGGTGGCTGCATCCTGGGTGGGAGGAAGGAGCACAGGCTGGGCGCACCCTCCTGATGGGAGGGAGCCAGTGGTGTGCCAGTGCGCAGACTCCCCCCACCCAGCTGAGGGGTCTCTTCCCCTTGCTGAGCTCTGCACACAGTGGCCTCTGAGTCCTGCGATCCTTCTGGCAAATCGCAGAGTAGGCAACACAGATCCCAGTCACAGTGGCAACTATGAGGAAAAGCAATGCAAGAATTAAGGTTAACCAGAGATTTGAAGGACCTACACAAAAGAAACAGTGAAACTTTGGTGATAAACATAAAGCAATGCTTGATGGTATCTGCTGGGAAGACATCATGTTATAAAGATGTCACATTTCTCCAAAATCATTTTATAATATGATAACATTTTAGCTAAAGTCCTCTTTGTCTCCATATATGCATATATAACATATAATGTGTATAATGTGCTATAGGTGTACATACACACACAAAGTATTTGTGTCTATAAGGATATCCATATATACACAAACACCTTTTGTTTATTCATGAGGGAGGTAAGCTGACAGAAGGACTTGACAAAATGATTCAAAAATTCATCTAGAACAGGGCTGGCAAACTATGGTCCTCAGGACAATTAACCCACAGCCTGTTCTATAACTAGGTTTTTCCTACACACAGCCTCCTTTACTATTGCCTGTGGCATCTTCCACTCTAAGAGCAGAATTGAGCTGTGACAAACCATATGGTCTGCAGTGACTAAAATATTTACTATCTGGCCCTTTTCAGAAAGTTTGCTGACCTCTGAGCTAGAAAAATAGATTGGTAAAAAACAGCCAAAAACACTTTAAAAGGAAGGATGATGACGGTAGGTTGTACTATTAGGTATAAAAATATAATATGATGGTTTGGTGCTGGTACAAGAGTAGACAGATCAATGGAATAAAATGAAGCTCAGAAACAAATGGGAAAGTTTATAAGATGTTAACAATTGATACAGGCAGCATTTTAAAACAGTGGAGGGAAAGAATGGTAATTTGGCTTAGGTTGGGAAAACAACGGTCTAACAGGGAAAAAATAGTGAGATCCCTACCATGTATCAAAAATCTCCAGATGAATTTAAAAAATATAGATTTAAGATATCATAAATAAACTAGAAAGAAAAGTGATGGGTTTCTATTTGTTCTTGGGGCATGGCCTTTATAAACACAGAAACAAAAGCCAAAGCATCTAATAAAAATATTGCTAAAATGGATTGGCAAGATTTTTAATTTTTATATATCAAAAGAAACCATTTGCAGTATTAACATATTGTTTGCGGGTAGTTTTTATCGTGCGCTCTACTACCAGTCAACGTAAAACGTATAAATATGTTTCCCGCATACAATGTGTTAAAAAGCAAATGACAAAAATGGTAAAAAATGGAAAAAAAGACAGACAAAAGAGTAATATTTTGCAAGCAATAGGAAAACCACTTTCATAAGAAAATAAACAAATGGCCAATAAACACACAATTAGCCATTAAAATGAGAAGATACCATTTTTTCACTTAGAGATTTACAGACTAAAAGAAGTATGACCCCAAGTGTCAGCATGTGTCCACGGAGGTGGGTGTTTCCACACAGATCAGTAAGAGTGGAGGGTCCTGCAGTATTTCAGGTGGGCAAGACAGCCTCACAAATGTATATATTGTGACCCAGTAGTTCCACCTCTGGGAATACATCCTAAGGAAAAATGCAGAAATATATGCAAACATTTATGGGTAAGAATGCTCATCACAGTACCTTTCACAATAGTAAATAAAGACTGTGAAAGTTATTAAAATGATGTTTTTGAAGAATACTTCAAGATTCAGGAAACACAATACATTAAAAGAAAAATATATAATAGCATATATTTTGTGACTTCAATTTATAGCTAATAAAATCTAAATATGTATGTTTTACCTGTGTTTGTTAGAAAAGTAGACTGTAGAAATATGTATTAAAATGTTAATAGTGATCATCTTCAGGTGATAGAATTAAAGGTGATTTCAATTTTTGTGGATTTTCATGGTCTCCAAAGTATCTACTATAAATACAATTTCTTTTGCAAAACAAAAACAAAACAGAAGAAAGCAGGCTGTTAAAATCTGTACTTTAAAGAGGTGAGAGAAAAAGAGGCCGCCACTGATCTCCCGTGTTGGACTGCAGTGGAGCTGCATCAGAAATTATCTGCCAACTTCTTGTGCTTTTTTCCACCATTAGAAATTATTTTCATTAGCCTGGTCCTTGAGATATAAACTATCACGGTTGTTTAAAATGACCAAGAAGCCCCCTAAGGGTTGAGGGAACAGGCCAGGTGCCCCCACTGCACTGCAGGTCCAGGGCATATGGCTCCCTCACCAAGTTCTAGGCAGTGCTGAGGCCCCTAGCCTGGGGTGCAGTCTCCTCCCCGGCTCACCAGCATAGTGGCCAAGGAACCCTGGGTGTAGGGCAACTTGTATGAACACTATTCATGAGCAGTTCATTCCTCTGGGTGACTCAGAGATCCAGTGGATAGTCTCTTACAAGAAACAATTAAGGGAAAGGGAAAAATGCAGACTATCAAATAAATGAAACCTAGCACGAGGATGTGACCGCTTTTTAATTCTACTCTTTCTTTTTAGTCTGGCCAACTGCCAGAAAATCAACTCTAAATTCCTATGAAAAAGGAAAAACGTTAGATTTCTGAATCCAAATTGAATCCATCTAAGTCTGATGCATTTGCTGAGTATTAAATGATTAAATAAAATATGAAGTTAGGCAATTATTTGGACTTCTTTGTCAATTCTTAATGTTTCCTATTTTAAGTTAGTTTCTTCCAACTGATCTCAGAAAACAAACAGGCTCTCGATTGCTAAAGTATCTTCAGAGACAGACTCTGGGCTTAAAATTCAGATTGGTAATAAAAGGAGGCCAATATAAATTAGGATGCTGTAAACTGTAAGTCTATATGGAAAAGAGAATACCAATATAGGTAGATGATTTTCAGAATTCTTACAGATTCTTACTATTTAGAAAGATGTCTGGATTTCTTGGCTTGATTTATAATACAGTTATAAAATCAGAATAAGAAAACAATAGTCCATAAGTCTCCTTCCTTTTAGGAGGAAGTTATCAAGATTCTTTTACCCATATTAAAGTTTTCATTTGAGTGTTACAAGATATAGAGAGTAAGAACTATCAGCTTCTCCTTCAGCTAGAAGCACCAAGTCTTGGCTGGAAGATGCCCCCTGCCCTTACCTGTTCTCAACTTGCCCCCAAAACAGCTCCTAGGGAGACTAGATCCCTTCATGGCATGGAATCACAGCCCTCTGCCAAAATCGGCTGCACCAGTTATACTGCAGGACCCAGTAAACATAAACTCCCCTTGGATTCCATGGAAAACCCTCCATGGCAACATAGTAAGGACCTCAACAGCATAAAAAAGATCCAGTCAGAAATGAAGCGTATCCTAACTGAAATAAAGAACAATTTATAGGGAAACAATAATAGAGTAGATGAAGCTGATAATCAAATCAATTATTTGGACATAAGGAAGCAAAAAATAAACAATCAGAATAACAAGAAGATAAAAATAAGGATACTATAAACAGCCTCTGGGAGAACTTCAAAAGGCCCAACAGTCACATCATAGGGGTGATAGAAGGAGAAGAGAAACAGCAAGAAACTGGAAATCTGAAAAAGTAGTGAAAGAAAATGTCCCTAATTTGGTGAAGGAAACAGACATGCAAGTCCAGGAAGCATACAGAGTCCCAAACAAGATGGACCCAAAAAGGCCCACTCCAAGAAACATCATAATTAAAATGCCAAAGTTTAAAGATAAAGAGAGAATCATAAAAGCAGCAAGAGAAAACAAGTTAGTTACCTACAGGGAAGTTTCCATAAGAATGTCAGCTAATTTCTCAAAAGAAGCTGCGAGCTAGAAAGAATTGGCAAGAAATATTCACAGTCATGAAAAGCAGGGACCTATAGCCAAGACTGCTCTACCCAGAAAAGCTATCATTTAGAATTGAAGGGCAGATAAAGAGCCTCTCAGACAAGAAAAAACTAAAGGAGTTCATCATCACCAAACCAGTATTAAATGAAATCTTAAAGGGACTTATTTATGAAAAAGAAGAAGATTGAAGCTATGAACAACAAAATGGCAATAAATGCACATCTATCAACAACTGAATCTAAAAAAACAGCCCTGGCTGGTGTGGCTCAATGGACTGAGTGCTGGCCTGCAAGCCAGAGGGTTGCCAGCTTAGTTCCCAGTCAGGGCACACACCTGGGTTGTGGGCCAGGTCAGGTCCCTAGTAGGGGCCGTGTGAGAGGCAACCACACATTGACATTTCTCTCCCTCCCTTCTCCTATGTCTAAAATAAATAAATAACATCTTAAAAAAACAAAAAAAAAAAACAAAAAAAACTAAGCATACAGAATCACGGATCTAGAGTGTTTCAATGGTTGCCAGATAGGAATGGGTGAAGAGGTGAGGGGATTAAGAAGTACAAATAGGTAGGTACAGAATAGCCATGGGGGTGTAAAGCACAGTATAGGAAATGGACTAGCCAAAGAACTTGTATGACCTATGGTCATGAACAATGGTGGGGGGATTGCCTGAAGGAGTGGGCGGTGCATGGTGGAGGGCAAAGGGGTAAAAATCAGGACAACTGTAATAGCATAATAAATAAAATACAATAAAAAATAAAAATAAAACCTCCATGACCATAAAGGGAAAGAGACCCTCTCTCTTTGGCCCTGCTTGGGAGGATAATATGATATTAACTATTGATACCATTTGTTGGGCACTTACATGTGCCAGGCACAATGCTGAACTCTTTCTCTGCATGTCTAATTTAACTTAATTCTCACGAGAACCCTGAGAGGCATATACTATTATCACTAACAGACAAGAAAACACAGAACTTAGGTAATGTTTCAAGGTGCCCCAGACCTGGAGATGGGGCACCACCCTGACTCTGACTCCAACCCTTGCCTCTGACCTCAGGCCTCTTACAACCCAATCTCCCAATAAGGGCTGTTTTTCTCTGTTTTCTCAAGGCTTCTAAACCCCTCAATTGCTGAGTTTTCTCATCCAAAGCATCTCTCCTTTCTTTAGAGAAAGAGCATGAAGAACTATTCTAGAAATTGTTGCAAATTGCTCTGCTCACAAGATACCTCATGGTTGTGGAATACTTGTTGGCACTCTAATTGTTTCTGAAAGGATCTGAGCTGCAGAGAGCAAAAGTCCTTATTTGGAAAAGGTATAAAACTATTATCAGAGACAAAATACCACAAAGTAAATGAAAAGAGGAGGAGAATTATATTGAGACTCTTAGGCTGAAGAAAGTTACAGCCATAAAAGTCAGAGCTGGATTGGGATTTCAGGCAGCCAAGACCAAGAGAGGGAAGGCCAGAGCCACACTGGCCAGGCTGTGCGGCCCACCTGGAACAAACAGAGACGGCCAGCACACCCAGCCTGCCAACGGCACTTTCTCCTGGGAAAGGACATGATAATAAAAATGACAGGTCGTGGCACATTGAGGAATGGGATACAATGTGGGCTACTTGGTTCATTTTAAACCTTAGAGACATGTATTTTGAGGCCCAATGACTGCAAAATTGCTGGCTAAAACATGCTACAATACAGTAGCTTCAACCAAATGTGATAAAATAAATGAAACTGAAGATGATAAAATAAAACTGAAGTTACCCTTAATATGCAGAAAAAAGTAGAAAATCATAACCATCTCAAAACCATAATGACTACACCAGAAACTAAACATCCTTCTCCCACATTGTAGGAGTTCCCATCTTCATGTGCACCTCCGTGTAGGCACTCAGCCACGCCACCAAGCATTATATGAAATATGAAATTAGAACCCACATTTCAGAAGTCTCTGCTGACTCACTTAGTAGGTGAGCAATAAGTTGATATAATACTGTGTGGCCATTAAAAAGTATGATTCCTGAAAATTTTAAGTGACATGAGTTAATTTTTTATTAAATGCCAATATTTTATACACACACACACGCAAAAAAAATGTTGCCCCCTTTCCCCCCCCGCAAAAAAAAAATCCATCACTCATTGTTTTTCAGGTACATGAAACATGAGAAGATATTTAGTACTTGTTTGTTTGTTTAGCTTTCAAACAAAAGAACATACGGAAAAGTTCTGAATTACTTGTGATACAACTTCCTAATAATCTTCCATCATACCCCTTGAACCTTCTATTTGATTTTCCATAATGTTCTAAATCAGAGTGTACTATATTATTATTAAAATCTCTATTAAAATCTCTGCATACATTTGTCAAAACTCAGTAAATCTAAGATATTCACATTTCAGTACATATAAATTAACTCAAAAAAGTGTCTGCAAAAATTAAGATTGAGTTAATGTGTACAGAAAAAAGTGAATTGGTGTCTGCAATTTACTTTCAATGTGTCGAAAAATAAGATGGGTTAATAGAGAGGCGGATGGATAATAGATATATGATAAATCAAATATGGTAAAATGTAGAATGTAGGTGATGAATATATAGGTATTTATTATAAAATTCTTTAAGTTTCACTGTATTTGAAAATTGTCATAATGTTGGAAAGAATAACATCATGCAGATAATGTTTCTGACTATGCAGAAAATAGTTGATATAATACTGTATAGCCATTAGAAATTATGATCACTGAAAATTTTAAATGACATGAGTAAGTTTTTATTAAATGCCAATCTTTGAAATGCAAGATAAAAGATGTAAATATAATCTTACCAAGATTAAATATTTTTGTCTTTGAAATGTTTGGAAGCAAAAACACTAAATGTAAGCAGTCTTGTCAATAAGCAGTAGAATTATGGGTAACTTCATGTTTTTCTTTACAGACTTTTTGCATTTCTCTGAAATAGTAAAAATTAATATATATTATCTTTTTCAAATAAAAAAAGATGTTATATTTTAAGGACAACAGAATTGAACAACAGAATCTAACGCAAATGTCCCCACTAAACATAACGCTGTGTTGCCTTTGCCTGGCCTCCCCTGGAAGCAGTGGATGAGACTGATCTTGGGCCCTCAAACATGGCAGAAATGAACAGGAAACTGAACTGCAGGGGTAACCCTAAGGCAGGATTAGCTCTGTGCTGCTGGGGATCATCAGATACATCTTCCAACAGAGGGCAAAGAAGGGTCTAATGGACATTTGGGGACAGCAAATGGGTCCAAGATTCTAATCACCAGGCTGAATGCTTCCTCTCGAAGAGGTTCTTCTAACCAGGCAGAGGCTGACTTGCTGACCCGCGTCTGCTGAGAGCCCTGTTACCTGAAGCCACCACTAGACTCCATTGATCATCCACCAAAACGCTCTGAAATCTCAAAAGCATCACTGGTTGGCATTCTGCATAAAGCCATTCCCATCTCTTGGATAAATCTTCAACAATTCCCTCCAAACTGTGACAATTTGGATTACCAACAACAAGGCACACTCTAAGTGACTTAAGGGGAAAGTGGGGATGCTTGCCCATGGTTGAGCGATTCCCATGGAGCAGAAGCTCTCTCAACTGTCTAACAGCCTCCACCACCATTCAGGGAACTGCAAGGTGATTCAATTAAGCAAGTCCAGTAACTGAACTGTAGGGCAAGCAAGGGGCAGGATGCTGCCTGCTTGAGTAGCCTGAGAAACCCCTAGAGGCTGAGAGCTGCTGGGACACTGTGGTAGGGGCTGGGAAATAAAGATGCTTCCAGTAGAAGGTAAGGTGGGCCCAAAAGCACAACAATACTGTCTTGGGCTAAGGATGGGCACCCACCAGAGTGGAGGGAGGGAATCCCCCACCAAGCTCAGTCCTGCCCAGCCCTGCCTGCTGGCCTGAGGACCCCAGGCAAGACTTCAGCTAGGAGAGGCTTTCTGTGGAAGAATGAAAACAGCCCTGGGTTTAGGTGAATAAAAGCAAGGAAGCCAGTTCTATCATCTGTGATCCTGTCTTTTGTGAACACACAGGGTAAGAAGCATGATGCCCTAAACCATGCCTATTTCTGCTAGCATATTATGTTTGTGAGCCAGCACATCCCAGGCAATGTTAAAGCACCCAGATCACGAGTATACTGCAGCCCCTCAACAGCTCAACAGCTAAAGCAGAGTGGTCACCAAGAAATCCTGAGGTTGCCTTGGCTGATATGGCTCAGTGGATTGAGCGCCAGCCTGACAACCAAAGAAATCTGAGCAGCTGCCTCCCCGCCCTCTGACACACACATGGACACGAGAGTTGTTTCTCTTCCCCAGAGACTCCGACAGCTCCTTCTCTGCTCGGGATGGAACACTGTGGATCAAGATCATGGGACAGAACTTCACTGCTAATGAAGGTGTTCATTCCTATTAGGTGTCTCTTCATTGTGTGGCCCTGCCAAAATGCAAGGCTGTAGTGCTCATTGATGTACTTTTCTTATGTACGAAATGTGCTTTGTGGTGTTATTGCCACATCAGTATCATTTTTTGTCTTCTAAATGACACCAAATCTATAACCAGTTTCACATATGAAATGCTGGTCTGAGAAAATGCAGATGTTGTTAGATGTTTATGTGCAAGCTGTAACAATTTAGAAAAACTCACTGAGGTATATAGAAGGACAAGGGTGTTCTTTATTCAAACTCATGGCAGCACTTATTAGGATGGCTCCTCCCCAGGCTGCAGGCAAATCTATTTATGTAATCAAGCTGGATTCTAAAGGTTCCAGAATTGACAGAGTAAAGGAGGCTTAATAAGGAAGGAAGCCCCCTCCGCTTGAAAGCTTTATCTACCCAGCTTCCTCCCCTGACGCACCTTCTGTGGCTGTGGCTGTTCCCCACTGAGACAAATTGCTCATCTCTGACAAGCCAGCATGCCTACTTCTGAGCCATCATCTGTCCAATGATGAAAGCAGATGCCCCAGGTCCCTTCCAATCCTTTGATTCTCTCATTCTACTGTTCAAAGACATCACTCCCACCCAAAGCACATTGGGTTTGGGAAGAGCGATGCATCCCCCAGAGAAACAGTGGGAAGAGGGAAGAATACCCTACGAGGTGTATATAGTACCTTGCTATTTGCATTTTCCAGGATGGGCAATAGGAATCATGGTCCCTCATTGACCAGAAGCAAAGTGAGGCTTGCAAAGGTATTTGATGCCGCCAAGGAGATGCAGGGAAGAAGTCCTGCCTCACTTTGGAGTGGTCCACTCAACCACACCACAGCTGCCTCTGAGGCACAGTGATGAGGCTACAGAGAACACAGAGACATGTTGCATTTGTTCAGTCAGTCATCTCTTACTCTTGGGTTCACCAGAGTGCTGTATGTGCCCTTGCATGGCTGCACCATGTTTTCATACTTTTCACACCTCCATCTCTTTCACAGGTTTCCAGAAGGAAAGTCGACAGCCAGAGACCAGTCCCTTCCACTCTCATCTCTCTTGGTTCCACCTTACTCAGGTGCACACGCCTGGTTGCTGCAAACATTTGCTTGGGGATGCAAAAGGGCTTCAGAACAGTAAACTTGTATTCAAAGAAGCCCTTTGAAGAGTCAAGTAGCAAGTACCTGCAAACAGGAAAATGCCAGTGGACAGGCTTTTTTCCTCCCGCCTGCTGTCCACTGACGTTTTCTGCTCTCCACAGGGCTCATGCTTCATGCCAACATTAGTGTTCTGTCCATACATCTCTGTGCTCCACTATTTTCCTTTGACTCTTGTTTTGGGCTATTTTCATCAAGATTAATAGCACCTGAGATCTCTCAGAGTTGAAGTGTAATTTCACCTGGTTTTTAAAAACCTTCACAGTACGGCTTTAGAAAACGTTTGAAAATTTGAATTATAACTTTTTTGCATGAAATAATAAACTTTATTCCAAAACTGAACCAACATCATGAATTTTTCAGTTTCCTGTCAAGAATGTGGGAGTAAGCCACATGTGTAAAAAGGAAAGGTAAATTAGGAACAAGGGCATTCATGCCCAAATCCAGGCATATCACTCATGGCCTGTGACCTTGCACTAGGCCCTTGAGCTCCTGGTGCCTTAGTTTTCTTATTTAAAAATGTAGATAATATTAATATCTACTTTATATAAAGGGTTCTTGTAAGAACTAAATGCAGTACAGAATTACTATATGCTTAACAAATGACAGCCATAAAAAGCAAAGGTTAGCCTGCTAAACAGTTATAATTCCTTCCTTGGTTAATATTTTCAAATGCTAACCATCCCTCCCTTTTTGCAAATTGAGAGTAAGAGCCATTATTAATCATTTTAGCTTTCTTCTCTCTCTAGGGAAAAAAAAACAACATTGTTTACAGAAATGTCTTTTAACTCTGTGTGGAAAATGTGTGTTTGGAATGTAAACTTTTACATCTATATGGTTTCTGGATATTCTTTTCTGAATATGGAATGGAATTTGGATAATTTATAACTCCAAATTCATATCACAGGTCAAATAAAACCTATTGTGAAAATATCTTACTCTTATCTGTTAATTCGCAGAAGAAATTTTAATTTTAAAAAATTCTCTCTCACATTAAGTGAGCATTATTTCTATCATTTCAGGGAGATAAGTAGGTCAGATTTTCCACAAAGCAATTAAATATGCCAACAGCCAATGGCAAAAAGGGACTTCACACACAACGTTTAGAATGAGTCAAACTGTGGGTGACAGTACCTGCCCTCCCCCACAGCAGATCCCAGTTATCCAAGGAGAGGCACTCTCTTTGTGACTGACAAGGTTTTTCTTTAACACATTAACATAAAGTGAACAATAAGGTTGGGGGAGAGTGGCTGAACAGAAGGATAAGTAAAAGCCTGAAGCAGAGGGAAAGGATGTAAAGAGAAAAGAGATCATGAAACCTCTTCCCCACAACAGCTTCTGTCTGGTTTTAGATGGAAATGCAGAAGCACCCAGAGTGTGAAATGAACATGCGAAAGACCTCATCTCTTGGGTCATAACATCAGTCAGGCAAGCAAATACATGAAATCTCGTGCAGATATAAACCAACATCCAGGTGGAAAAAAATGAGAAAAGAGTTAGTTATGTACTTTTCAGGCCTTTGGACAAGCGGGAGCCATGTGTCCGGGCTTGGCCCCACTGGGAGCCCCTCTGGCTGGCCTTGTGGCTGTGCTGGGAGAACCCGCTGTGAAGGGATTCTTTTCTGAAGACATTGTTTTTCCTCCTTTATTTCTAACGCCCTGATAATTCTTGGGCTTTGGTTCTCTGTTTTCTTCCACATGACTGAAAACAGACACAAGGTCTTGTCACAAGGTCCCCTTCACTCTGGGCAGATATTGCATTTTGTTAGAAATTAGGACATTCAGAATGGGCTTAATTGTGAATCAACATTCCAGGGAAGAGAGGTTCTCGATGCAGTTAGCAGGTTAGTTCAGGCTACACAATGTACAGAAGACTCTAGCTACTGAAAATTAACTGAGAATGAAATGACAGAGAAAGAATACACAGAAACTGAGCTGTGAAGCAGGAGAGAGGCCACCCTTCGAGAAGGGGCAGGATGTGCACGTCCCCTCCCCTCACCTCCCATGCTGTCCTGTCTTCTCACGTTTCTCTCCCACCCCTCTGCCTCCTGTAGAGCCTCTACCTCATGCATCTGTAACCCACATGCAGGGTCCCCACTTCTCCTTCTCATCACACCCTGTACCCCATCTGCTGATACCTTCTCATTCCTCAGTTTCACCTGCTATCAACATCACTCCTGTCTCCCCCCCACCCCGGGAGGGTGAGGGGAGCCTCAAGGTGGGGAGGGTCCCTGGCAGCCCCCTCATCTGTCCTCTAGAAGCCATTAAAAGGAAAGAAAATCTGATAATGGATGAGCACTGAAAACATTATACTATGTGAAATAAGCCAGACCAGAAATAAAAGGACAAATATTTTTATTCCATTTATATGAGATACCTAGATTAGGCAAATTCATAGAGACAGAAAGTAGAATAGAGGTTACTGTGGACTAGGAGAGAACAAGAGTCACTGTTTAATGGATGCAGAATTTCTGTTTGGGATGATGAAAAAGTTTTAGAAATAGATAATAGTCATGGTTGTACAACATTGCAAGTGTATCCAATGCCAGTGAATTATATATTTAAAAAGGATTAAAATGACAAATGTTATGTCATGTATATATATAACTAATTATATCCCAAATAGTCTATTTTAAGAGCCATAACAGAAAGAGCCATCACCCAAAACAAAACTCTGTGGACGAGTTTTATAGCTTATATTTTGGGCGACTCTGTAAGAATCCGTGATTTATCTCACTTTCCATGTGTAAAACATTATACATTCTTTCTCTCCTTTTATGGCCAAGAAGCCAAGATTATCAAGTATAGTTTTTAATCTGTAGCATACACATCCAGATAGATTCAAACTGTTTATAAATGTTTTGAAGGCAGCTTTTAAACAGTGACCAAAGCTTTATCAGGTTTTTTTCTCCAAAGGCCTTCCATTTTTTTTTAATGGAAGACCTTTTATATTTAAAGGAATATTTTATATTTTATATTTATAAAATATAAAATATTTTATATTTTATTATGCCTCTAATGGTAGTTTCTTTTCTATTGATGTTTTGAGTCAGTATATTTTAACCAACTATTACATGCATGGTTTCTTTATAAGAAGTAAGTAATTTCTCTCAGTGATCATAACTTATTTGTGGAAAAAAATTTAGCCCTGGCTGGTGTGGCTCATTGGATTGAGCACCAGCCTGTGAACCAAAAGGGTTGCTGGTTCAATTCTCAGTCAGGGCACATGCCTGGGTTTCGTACCAGGTCCCCAGTAAGGGGCACATGAGAGGCAGCCACACATTAATGTTTCTGTCCCTCTCTTTCTCCCTTCCTTTCCCCCTGTCTAAAAATTAATTAATTAAAATTTTAAATTTACCAGAAAATAGTAGTGAGAGAAATTTTGGTTTTTCATAGAGGTGTAAAATAAAAAAACTTGTTGGAAGCAATGCAGGAATACCTTCTACAGTGTTTTATATTTGCTTTTTTTGTACATACACACATCAATACATTGCTTGTTATTAAAGAACTGGAAGAAAAAGAATGAAGTAGTAAAGGAAGGTAGAAAGAATGGGAGTAAGGCAAGAGAAAAGTAAAAAAGGAAAAGTTCCCAGACTTACATTCCATTCTTAGATATAGCTCTAGCTGACTATCTACCTTAGCCTCTGTGTCAGCTGAGAAGCCAAGGCCCTAACACTTGCTTTCTAATTAGTTAGGAGGGCAGACCTGATGAGATGACTGTATGCCCACCGAAGGATCATCGTCAAGAACATCAAGTGAGTCAGCACATACGCTGCCTACATTCTGCATCTGATAACTTACTCCATTATAAGCAAATATTTTATCGTCAAAATCTTTCTTATAACACCACTATGATATGATTATTCCCATTTTATATGCAAGCAAACAGACTCAAGGAATGTAACTTGTCCATCACCAAAAGCAGGATTTGAACCCAGTCCTTCTTCACTCGCAGCCTGAGTCTCTCCACCAAACTGTGTTGCCTCTAGGGTCAGGGAGTTTGGGAGAAACCAGATCAGACCACACTAGGCTGCTTGCCTCCATGCTGACTGCTCTCCTGTTCCAGGTGGATGGATCTGTGAGGTGAGCCTACGTCCCAGGGAAGTATGCAACAGGAATAATGAATGATATGCTGTTTGGTATTCTGTAAATTCCAAAAAAGAAAATAGCATACCTTGTCCTGCCACAGTCACTTCATGATTATCCATCCTTTATAATGGAAGACAGGTCTCCACCCTACAATGTACCTAGGAAGTGGAGTACACCCAATCCTCCAGGACTCTGAGGCCTACAAGCATAAGCCCAGCTCTTCAGGGTCCCCCAGAGAAACCTGAGACCCTGAACCGTGCAACCGCACTCTTGGTCAGGACACCCACAGCTCACTGAGGCATCTCCCATTCTACTTCTTCAAGTATGAGACCCTGCAGACCCAGCTCTAGCATTTTCTGAGTTGTTGGTGGGCACAGAAAACCTATTATAATAACAGTTCATAATTTATGAACATTTGTACTCTTCTCTAGAAATATATGCCAATTACTTGCTTCTCTAAAAGTCCTGGGCCTGAGAGAACAACCTCCTTTTAATAAGGGCCTCACCATGGTTCTGCTTTTTAAACATCTTTTCTTTGCAGGAGATTGCCTCCACATTGTTTGCAACAAATGAGAACTTCTTCGATTTCTGCATTAGAAGGGTCTCAAAGGTCTTTGGAGGGGAAGCAGTCTCACAGGGAAGTGAGAACACAGAAAAAACCTTTCTCCTGTGTCTTTCTGGTTGTTTGGAAGAAACTGTAACTTCAACCTCAAGCAGTCAGTGTTCAGCAGCCTTGAGATCAGCAGTATCTTTTCAGAATCCCTCCCAAACTGGCTGGATCAAATATTATCCAGGATGGATAAAAGTATTGTGCTCCAGGAATAATCTTGAAAACATGCCACAATTGTTTTCTGCCTTAAGAAGCAGCATTCACTTTTAGACCTTAAGCCACACAGATGCACTTTACAGAAAAGTATGCTTGGTGGCCTGTCAGACACTATTGCTGAGTTTGAAACCACATTTTGTATGTGTGATCTGCTACTTAGGTCTTTTCCACTCAAAGGCAACTTTCTTCCAATTTCCCCTCCCCAACAATATGCTCCTATCTGTTCCTCTACTATCCTGGACTGACATTCTGGAGGAGGTATTTCAACTGTACTTTACTAACAAGTAGCGGGAAAAAAATGAGAAATCTTTGAAAGAAATCTAATGTTGTTATAGTCATCCCTTTTCATCTGTTTTGAAAACTCTGTATCTGGTTTCACCAGGTATCAGCACAATTTGCAATAATAGGGTTTTGCTTCCTTGTGCCACTTATTATTACCTATCAATTATTTGATCACAAACACTTAATAACTAATAATTCTCAGGTCATCGAGGTCCCTGAGGTCTCATTGAGATGAGAGTGTGCCCAAATACGTAATAAGCATCAACGATTTTCAGGAAAACTTTAACAGCACAAAATGACACAATGTAAGACAAGACTCTTACGGATTTATCAAGTCATGTGAGTTTACCTAGTATCCTAAGGCAGAAGTGCCAAGCTCATCACAGATCAGATTAATCAACCTGATGAATTTAGCCACTGTCTTTATTTTATTCTTATTTTTAATTTTTGTAGTAATGTAAAATGATTTTAATTCTTTAATTTAGATGCCAAAAATCAAAATAATTATGATTTTTTAAATTTTCTAAAAAGTAATGACATTTATTTGACTTCTATTGTTTATGAAAATTTATTTTTATTTTTTCATTTTTTTTTAGATTTTATTTATTTTTAAAGAGGGAAGGAAGGGAGAAAGAGAGAGAGAGAGAGAGAGAGAGAGAAAGAAACATCAATATGCAGTTGCTGGGGACTGTGACCTGCAACCCAGGCATCTGCCCTGACTGGGAATCGAACCTGCGATGCTTTGGTTTGCAGCCTGCGCTCAATCCACTGAGCTATGCCAGCCAGGGCTATTTTTTTTTCATTTTTAAATCATTTTTATTTTTCAATTACAGTTAACATACATTACTATATTAGTTTCAGGTATACCCCTTGGGTTTAGGCATTTGATAACTAAGTGATCATCCTGATAAATCTTGCACTCATCTGACACCATACATCATTATTAGAATATTGATTATACTCCCTATGCTGTACTTTACATCCCCGTGATTATTCTATAACAACCGATGTATACATCTTAGTCCCTATCTACTGCCTTTAATTACCATATTTTGCCAGGTATAATGCATACTTTCTTGCTCAAATTTTTGAGGGAAAATAGGATGCACATTAAACACGGGTATAATGATTACATACCACGGATACAATAACGGGTACAATAATCCTGGGTGCACATTATACACAGCAAATACAATAGCTCAAATCCTATGGATTACAGAAACTCAGGTAATGGGCACTGCAGCAATCTGGGTATATAGAAGAAAATTATCTCCATCTAGAAAATGTGAAATGAACCACAAATAGGTAACTGGAAAAATCCCTCTGGTGATGTTTGACATAATTCCTGAGGGAAGGATTAGCAAGGTGAGTGCTACCATCTAGTTTATGAGTCATTATTGAGAACAGTTCCTTTTATCTTTCTTGAATAAAAAGCTGATAGATCAATCTTTAAAACCTTATTTAGCTAAATCCAGTTACAAAATCAGTTAAAGGAAGACTATCTATATCAAAAGAACATGCACATTTTATTAACACCAGCAACAGTTAAAAGACAATGATATGCCCTGGCTGGTGGCCAGCTGGTTGGAGTGGTGTTCTATACACCAAAAGGCTTCGGGTTCAATTCTCGGTCAGGGTATGTGTGAGACACAACTGACTGGTGCTTCTCTCTTACACAGATTTCTCTTTCTCTCTCTCTCTCTTTCTCCCTTCTGCTCTCTAAAATCAATAAAACATATCCTTGGGTGAGGATTTTAAAATAAGACAATGTGGTATTTAATACAGTAAGAAAATAGTTTTTTAAAAAGAACTATAAAACTTTATCAGATCACCTTTATTAGAAGACAGTATTCCTCAAAATCCAAATGATCTTCTTTTTCTATACATGTACCTCCAAACATACTTTTGTGTTTACATACTTGTGCTTCTGCAATGTCACGTGGGTTAGAACGTTAAGGTGTAACTCTCTGTCACACAGCCCGCTGTGGACTTCTGATGGGGGTTATTTGCACCTAATATATTCACAGATCTCCTTGCTCCCTGGTCTTCTTAGTTTTGTTCCTGATCAGTATTTCATGTGAACCACCTGTTGCAAAGTCTGCTGGGGGTTTTCTTGGTCACTAGGACACACATCTTTAGTTTCTACAGTGGCCGCTTATCAGGCCTCCTCAGGAAAAGAGGAGTTCCATGTGATTTCCAGGGAACTGAAACTCTTCTCTGTAGAAGCTAAAACTTAAAACAATAAATAAATGGAGTTAACCATTATAGATGACTATGAAATTCTAGACTTCATAGAGCTCAGAACCTAGTCAGAGAGCACCATGGAGGCCCACAAGACTCAACAGAGGAAAAGCCAGTATTTCTAATTCCCAGTTAGTTTTTTAAAAAATATACTGTGCTTTTCTCCTACCTTCTTAAATGGATTTATAGGATACAGGTCAACCCTGACTTCTTGCTTGGGGCTCTATTACCAGCCTTCAGGGGACTCTCCTGAGGCCTCTCCAGCTAGCTGCCCATTCAGGCATCATTAGGGCATTAGTGGCACTTCTCTGCTCTGTTCCAACCTGATCCTCTGGTATCAAATCAGTTTGGGGCTACAGTAGTGGATGACTAAAGCCATTAGAAGTAGGTAAAAATCTAGGTCACTATCAGGGAGAAAGGCTCTTAGAGGGCACCTCATGCAATCAATGTATCACTTGGGATTCATGACAGCTCCTTTGGGTCTTCAGATCCCTTTTTAAACCACTCTGGGATTTATGACCATGTTCTAGTTGCTTAAGGCTGACAATACCTGAATTCCAGATAAATACACACTCCCATCTTTCTTACTGTATCTTCTCTTTCTCCTTTCCCTATAAAATGTCTAAATTTTTCTTTTGTCTTTTTACTTCATTAAATTATACAGGGTCTGGCACAAATAATGCCCCTTTTTATTACATAAAAATCTTCTATCACAAAATCATAAGCGCGTAATTCTGTAACATAACAATATTGTAGTCAAGTACACCATATGACATTTTAGGTGAAATGTTCAAATCGGTGTCCATTTCATGCAAGATATTCACATATCCTACCAACCATACTCAATGGTGTTACTTCTGTTGGACTCTGAATTTTATTGTTTATGCTGCTACAGTTGTACAAGATTTTCCTCCTTTCTCTCCCTCTATCCAGCCCCCATACTCCCTCAGGCAATTTCCACACTGTTGTCCATGTTCATAGATCCTGCATATATGTTCTTTGACTACTCTTTTCCCTATGCTATACATTCCCATGACTATTCTGTAACTACCAATTTGTACTTCTTAATCCTGTCTCCTTTTTCATGTATCCCCCTGGTCCACCTCCCATCTGGCAATCATCAAAATATTCTCTATATCTGTGAGTCTGTTCCTGTTCTACTTTCTTGTTTGTTTTGTTTTTTAGATTCAACAGTTGATAGATATGTATTTATTGCCATTTTATTGTTCATATTTTTTATCTTCTTAAAGAAGACCTTTTAACATTTCATATAATATTGGTTTGGTGACAATGAACTCCTTTAGCCTTTTCTTGTCTGGGAAGCTCTTTATCTGCCTTTCTATTCTAAATGAGAACTTTGCTGGGTAAAGTAATCTTGCTGTAGGTCCTTGCTTTTCATGACTTTGAATAGTTCTTGTGAATCCCTCCTAGCCTGCAAAATTTCTTTTGAGAAATCAGCTCACAATCTTATGGGCTCATGCATGTATGTAACTAGCTGCTTTTTCTTGCTGCTTTTAGGGTTCTCTCTTTGTATTTAACCTTTGGCTTTTTAATTATGATGTGTCTTGAAGTGGGCCTCTTTAGGTCCATATTGTTTGGGACTCTCTGTGCTTCCTGGACTTGCATGTCTATTTCCTTCACCAAGTTAGGGAAATTTTCTTTCATTATTTTTTCATATAGGTTTCCAACTTCCTTCCTACACTGCTATAATATAAATGTTAGTATGCTTGAAGTTGGCCCAGAGACTCATCATACTATCCTTATTTTTGTTTTGGATTCTTTTTTCTTCTTGCTCTTTTGATTGGGTGTTTTTTCTTCCTTAAAATCCAAATTGTTGATATGATTCTTAGCTTTATCCACTCTACTGTCAATTCCTTGTAAATTGTTCTTTATTTCAATTACTATATCCTTCATTTGTGACTGGATCTTTTTTATGCTGTTGATGTTTTCATTAAATTCACTGAGCATCCTTATAACCAGTGTTCTGAACTATGCATCTAGTAGATTGCTTGTCTCCATTTTGTTTAGTTCTTCTTCTGGAGTTTTGTTGTTCTTTCATTTGAGACATATATATTTGTCTCCTTTCTTTGACAGCCTCCCTATGTTTGTTTCTATGTATTAGGTAGAGCTGCTACATCTAACGTAGTAGGTGTCCTGTAGGGTCCTGGGGCACAGCGTCTCCTCATACCCAAGCTCTGGGTACTCAAGGTGCACCCACTCTGTGGGCTGTGAATAGCCTCCTCATGTAGCTGAGCCTTGATTGCTATTAGCACATCCAAGGTCAGCCACTGCCTTTGTTCTGTCTGGAGTCACACTGCATGAGCTACAAAGCAATCTGCAGATGGCTGCTATTTGTGCTGGGCTTGGAGGTGCTCAGGTGAGTCCAAACTATAATCCAAGGCTGGCTGCTGCTAGTGCCAGGTATGGACCAACTTAGCAAGAGGCACAGGGCACGCTGAGGCCAGATGCTACTTTTTGATAAAATTTAGGATAAGCTGAGGCATGGGCCAAGACAAGCCATTTATATAGAAAAGCCACTAAAAACAGATTGGGTGGACCTGAAAGTTAGGTGAAGTGGGGCCTCACCAGGGTGAGGCACAAGGAATTACCAGGGTGAGGCAAACAGTGTGAGCCAAGCTGACTGAGTCTCATATATGGCTCCGCCAGATGGCTCTGTTGGGGGAGGGCTCAGAAAAGGAACAATGGCCTCTGCCAGTACTTCCACCCGGGAGAAAGCTGCCCACAAGCTCTTGCCCTGATGCTGGACAATTCAGCTCCTCCCTATATGTCTCTGATGCCTTTCAACCTGCTGCCATAGCACTGGAGCTCAGAGGGAGTAAGTTCAAGTAAGTCTGTGTGGGGGCCTTTAAGAGGAACTGCCTGGGACTCCAGGAGTTTCTATCTTCCACAGCCTCAATCCTCACTGGTTTTTACAGCTGGAAGTTATGGAGACTAATCTTCCTGGCACTAGAACCCTGGGCTGGGGGAACTGGTGTGAGGCTGGGACCCCCTTGCTCCCAATTTTTATCTGCCACATGTGGGTGTGAAACCACCCCCTTCTGCATCTCCACTCCTCATACCAGTCTCAGTGTGGTTTCTTCTTAAATTCTGTAGTTGTAGGACCTCCATTCAGCTCCATTTCTGATGGTTCTGAATGATGGTTGATTTACAGATTAGTTGTAATTCTGATGTGGTTGTATGAGGAGGCAAGCCATGTTTACCTACACTGCCTTCTTGACCAGAAGTCCCTAAATTTTTCTTTTCTCCAAAAAGTTTGGTTCTATCTTTCAACATTCCTGAAACTCTATCTAAGTGAGAATTTGAATCTCTTGCCTTTGACATATGCAACTCTTCTTCATGGCTAGCTAAGGATGAAACCTCACACTGTTTTATATGTAAATATGACACAGGCCAGAAGTCACCAAATCACCTTACAACCTCTAGAAAGGCCTGCAACCTTATAAAAGAGACCACAGCACTCATGTGCTAAAGCTCAGCGTCCTACTCCTCTGAAAGAGACTCCACCTTCACACCATGCCTACGTATCCTCATCTTGAATACAAGTCTAACAAAATAATTACAATAATCATATCTGTGTGATGTTTTATAACTTGCAATATAACCTCTCTATCAAGCCCTGTTTCGTGCACAACTCCCTGTGAGCAAAACTTCTGTGGACTTTGCAGACTGTATTCAACCACGGAGGTGATGGTTTGTCTTTCAAAAGTGGCATAGACATTAAAAATAGTCATGACCCATCACAAAATAGGTCAGGTTATCCTGTGGGCCCCAGAGAGATGTCCTGGAATCTCAGAAGCTGAGCTGGCTTCAGGAGAATTTTCTGGGACGGAGCTGGTCCCAGGGAAAGTGAGGAGAAGAGTGCGAGGCACCCTCAAAGTGTCCTTGGTATAAGAAAGCCTTGTTTGGTTATCACTTTGACAAAGAGTGACAATCGCCTATGCTGCAATGTCAAGACTAGATAATTATCTCACCACTATCACCACCACTCTGTAAATTTGAGCCTGATGAGGGATGATAATCAAGGATTAAACAACTTTTTTTTACACTGATGTAGTAGTTTTCATCTCAAATATGCCCTGGTTTACAAAAAACAACAACAACCAAAAAGCAACTGTGACCTTGGTGTCAGAAGGCCTGAGTCCTGGCCCTCACCCTGTCACTTGCTATGTGACCTCAGGCAAGTGCCTTGGGATTCCTGAGCCACCCTCCTGTGGGTAGAAGGAGTGCAGGTGGGGAGTGAGACTCAGAAGCACTTGGCATTCTTCAAAAATGCTCTGTTGTTATACTGCCATCTCAACAGAAAAGTTACCTAGGGATTTGAAAGTAATGTTTTCAGTGATTTCAAGTTAAGTGCTACCCCCACACCCAAAGAGGAGCAAACAAGAACTGGTTAAGCAGCCAGGCTGCTCACAGCTCAGTGCACTTTGACAGTGTCACGTGGAAAGGATTAAAGCCAGTGCAGCACCCAGGAGACATTTCCAGGTGAGCTCCAATTTGCTTATGGGAAGCGGGGGAAGTGACTAAAAGTCAGTAGAGAGCCAAGCAAGCTGCACTGTTCCCTCTCTTAACCCTCCCCCACAGACAGTGCCACAATGCAGCAAAGTGGGTTGCCCTGCCCTCAGAAATGTCGATAGCCCCACCCCTTACAACATAACAGGTGAGCCAAGACAAAAAAATATGGTCCAAATGAAAGAACACATCAAAGCTCCAAAAACAGAACTAAGCAATGAAGAGATCACCGACCTTTCAGATGCAGAGTTCAAAACACTGGTCATGAGGATGTTCACAGAAATGGTTGACTATGGCCACAAAAATAGAGGAAGAAGTGAAGGCTATGAAAAGTGAAATAAAGCAAAATATGCAGAGAACCAAGAGAGAAGGGAGGGAAACTGGGACTCAAGTCGATGATTTGGAGCAAAAGGAAGAAATAAACATTCAACCGGAACAGAATGAAGAAACAAAAATTCAAAAAAATGAGAGGCTTAGGAACCTCTGGGACAACTTCAAACGTTCCAACATCTGAATCCTAGGGGTGCCAGAAGGAGAAGAGGAAGAGCAAGAAGTTGAAAACTTATTTGAACAAATAACGAAGGAGAACTTCCCCAGTCTGGCAAAGGAAACAGACTCTAGGAAGTCCAGGAAGCTCGGAGATTCCCAAAGAAGTTGGACCCAAGGAAGCACACACCAAGGCACATCAGAATTAAGTTACCTAGGATTAAAGAAAAGAGAGCCTTAAAATCACAAGAGAAAAGGAGACAGTTACCTACAAAGGAATTCCCATAAGACTATCAGCTGATTGCTCAAAAGAAAACTTGAAGGCAGGAACAGGCTGTAAAGAAGTATTTAAAGTCAAAAAAAAGCAAGAACCTACGTTCAAGAGTCCTCTATCCACCAAAGCTATCACTTAGGATGGAAGGGGAGATAAAGTGTTTCCCAGACAAGGTCAAGTGAAAGTTCATCATTACCAAGCCCTTATTATATGAAATTTTAAAAGGACTTATCTAAGAAAAAGGAGATAAAAAATATGAACAGTAAAATGACAACAAATTCACAACTATCAACAATCGAACCTCAAAAACAAAACAAAAACCCTAAGCAAACAACTAGAACAGGAACAGAACCACAGAAATGGAGATCACATGGAGGGTTATCAGCAGGGAGGGGGAGAGGGGAGAATGAGGGAAAAGGTACAGGGAATAAGAAGTATAAATGGTAGGTACAAAATAGACAGGGGGAGGCTAAGAATAGTATAGGAAATGGAGAAGCCAAACAACTTACATGTACGACCCATGGGCAGGAACTAAGGGGAGGGGAATGCTGGTGAGAGGGGGTGTGCAGGGCAGAGAATAAAGGGGAGAAAAAGAATGGGACAGCTGTAATAGAACAATCAATAAAATATATTTGAAAAAAGGAAAAACATGTAACTGTTCTTAATAGAAATGTTACAAAATGATTTGGTCTTTTTCTTCTGCCAATATTGAACTTTCATTCTCAAGCAATTGATAGATTTACTCTAGTGTTCTCATGCTAGCCTGTCTCATCATTCTAATATGTTATAAAACCAAAGGCACTGACAGAATTATCTGCTTCCTCCTTATTTCCAACACCACTTGGTAGAATATTATGCACAAAGGGAGAAAATTTTTCAAGTGATTGTTATCGTATGGTCTCTGTAGAAAAAGCAATAGAAATTTCAAATAGTTTGAAATAAGAGTATCTAATTTAAGTTTGAAATGTATAATATAATTATATGTTATGAAATGGTAATTTATTAGACACAAAGTTTAATACTCCTCTCAGATTTTTACCCATGCATTGTACCATTTATATTTTTATATCCTTAGGGGATGGTCTCCATGGGTCTCTCCCATTCCTACATATCTTGCTGGGTGTGCCATGGACACAGGCTCAGGTCAGTCCTTACCTGGACCATTTCTCAGGGCTGTTTGCAGTAAGCAAGCTTGAAGACTGAGGTAGCATCTCCCTCTTCAGCAAAGGGCATGTGTGCTTATGGACCCCGGCTCAGTATCCCCCAGCTGTGACACAGAACCACGGTGTGCACAGCATCCATCTGCACCCACTGGGTCCTGCTCCTTGGACTTGGGGACAAGGGAAACCTGACTAAGCTGATGCTGACTGCTGTGCCAACAAATGAAGTCCTTTGTCTTGGACCCAGGAGTCCCACAACTTCTGTCAACATCTCTAAAACAGGCTAGCTTGTTATCCTGTAAGTAAGGTAAAATCAAATCCCATATCTGTCAATACCTGATTTCAAATAATGATTGAGTGTCTCCACCTGACTGCAGAGTTGAGTCAAAAGAAAACAACTGGATTCAAAGGTCCTGCCTATGACAATAGAATTTAGCATTGTATACTTTAAAAAGTGATTTTAACCTTTTTTGAAAAACATATCACCCACCTTGAGTTCTTTTATGTCCAGTTCTGAGTGTGCACAAAGATTCTATCTGTGACCCAGCCAGGCACCCTCACTGCCTGACCAGGGTGTTGGCTTATTTGCTTCTACTTCCATCTCTTTATGAGGCACTGTGGCTCTGCTGAAGGCAACTGGTTTTGTGGTCTGAGAGTTGATCACTTTTAAATACAGAAAAATTCAAGTGTAACCAGCTTCTGCCTTTGGTCCAGCTCCACCCTTTCTCCCTGCAGTAGCAGGTCAGAATGGCCATGTCAGGTTCACTCATTTCACTGTTTGCCCTCCATATTCTCTGAGGCTTTTCACGTCCCAGTTGTCTGAAGCCCGGTACTTATGCATCAGTATGGTTTACTGTTTGCTGTATGAAGCCCAGGGCCTCCCCACCTCATCCCTCTTGGAGGGCAGGGGCTACGTGGCTGCTTGAACAGCAAGAGGGCTCCCAGTCACAACTCCATGACTCTCTTGATGAGAGAATCAATCCGTTTATTATTTCTAGTTCTCATTTGCAACAATATTTTTCAACCTTCTTCTACTGGGTTTGGAAAAGTGGGAAAGCAGAAAGTAGGATTACAAACAGTTACTCCAGGAACCACAGAACTGCTCTGTGTGTCTGGCATAAAAAGTAAAGCACACCTCAGATGGAAATATTTTCCCTCTTGGTTTAATATGCTATTCCATATAGCTTCTGAGACAAAGAGCCACACCAGACCTTTCTTAAACTTTCCTCCAAACCAAACCTGGAAAAAAAAGTAAGAGTTGCTAAAGAGAGCCATTCAACTTAACAGAAATTTTTTCTATTTAAAAGCTAACAACTATCAGCTCTCTTTCAGTTATTATGCAACTAGTATGTGGAAGCTTAAATATGAAAACAGAAAAGTTTAATAAGTTTGCAAAACTACTATTCAGTGCATCTAATATGAAGATAGTCCTTATAAAGTCATCAACATCATACATCTTACTCAAAACATTATTTAGACATTCCCACTTAAAACATTAGATGTTTAATTTTAGGTCATTCTGCAAGTCCACCCTGACCCTCATCCTCTTCTCCCCACATCAGCTCTCTCCACTTATCATCAAGACATCCCAGATTCAAAGCATAAGAGTCCTCTCAACCTCTCCCCACCACTTCCTTTTGGTCTTACAGATTCATCAATAAAAACTCCACTCAAGACATCTCCACGTTTATTGTTCTTCCTCATTTCCAGCACCACGACATTAACCTAGGTCCTCAACACCTCATGCCCAAGTTAATGAAACAATTTTCTAATGAGAATATCATTGACTCCTTTTTTATCACTTTAAATATTTTTTAAATTTTCAATTACAGTTGACATACAATATTATATTAGTTTCAGGTGTAGAACCCAGTGATTAGACCTATATAACTTACTAAGTGATCACTCCTATAAATCTAGTACCCATCTGACACCATACATAATTATTAGAATATTATTGACTATATTCCCTATGCTGTACTTTACACCCCCACGACTATTCTACAACTACCAATTTGTACTTCTTGATCCACTGACTCCTTCTGTCCCAACTCAAAGCATGTCTAATCTAATTTAGTGTTCAACATGACCAAAAAAAAAGAAGACAATTTTTTATTGTGATGTTTGCCTCTTCCCAAAAAACCCAATGGCTCTCGGAGCCAGTAGCCAACCTCACTGTGCTTTCCCCATGTCTCGCCCAACACCCATCTTGCACTGGATCTGTAGGGTTCCAAACAATGAGAAAGTTTGCCCTGTGTTTCCTTGACCATTGAAAGGCAAGCAGCAAAACCACCCAATAACAAAAAGCAATTGTTTTTAGTGTTGATATACAAGAAATATGTCAACAACAACAATCTATTCTAGAAGGACTAGGATGGCCAACTCTTGAGAGCAGCCCAGAACAGTAGTAGCAGCATTATTTGTATCCCCAGAAGCAGACACAAAATATCACATTACACTCCTGGGTGGTTACTAGAAGAGATGTGTCCGCATACAAAACTTACAACAGAGAACCAAGCAGCTGGCAGAACACACTACTTGAGACTTCCTTTGACAGAACACACACGAGCTATGTCCAAACATGTTTAAAATTCCTTGTAAACATTCAAGTCAAAGTACAGAGTCAGCAGCAGCTCGAGCCTTACAAATCTCTTTTGCACAAGTATTTTTTCTCAAAATTCCAGACACACACAGTCCATGTGCTGAGAGATATGCACATGCAGCATGAAAACGCAGTCCACACCCACTTGCCCTGCTTTGGGTCTGGTGCTCAGAGAGCCCGCCTATTCACTCATCCTGGGACCCCAACCCCCCTGTGGAGACCCGCAGGAGAAATCTGGTTGAGGTGCACGCTGTGCGTGGTGATGTGGCACACCTGGCTGTGCAGCTGCTTGCCACGCTCCCCTGTAACTTGCTTCCAGTGCATGTCTAATATATCAACATATAAATAGAAGGCAGCTTTGCAGGCCTCAACCCCAGCAAAGCCAAAAGTGACTGTCTTGTGACTCCCTGAAATAAATTAAGTTTTACTGGAAAGTCACTTCACTGTAATAAAGATAAAACATTCTAATAAGCCAAGAACTACCTCAAGTCAGATGGATCATTTGATCATAATGACAATGCATTAAAAAAAATAGCATGATAATTATCTTGTTACAACTCCTCCCACACCAGAAAAGAAACTTTCTCAGGCCTTTTGCAGAGGAATGTCCTCTGGTTTTGCACATTTGCGGTCCAAGTTTGTATCTCCAAGAAGAGGCGGTGGCATTTTATAGTTCCTCTCTGCCCTCTGTCTGATTAGAAGATAGAAAATTCCTTCCTTCATCCAAGCAGCCAGGCGACCAGCACAAGCTGCACTGCTCCTGGGTGCCTGGACCTCTGCAGGGTGCAGGGACACAAAAGGCAGCCAGTGTGGCCCCACCCTTGAGGAGGGCAGACTCTGGGTTTAGGCTCTCTCCAGGCCAGTCTGGCTTTGATGGTCACACACATGGCCATCTGGCTGACAACTTTCATATTCCCTATGGCTTAACAGTAAGAAATTCAACATATATTTTTATGTTAACCTGTACCTACTCATAGAGCAAAGCTTTATCTCATGTAAGCATCAGAAGAAGCTTATAAAATAGGTGCTTTTATCTCTATAGTTGCAGGCACTGAAGTTCAAGTAACTCAGCACCCTGCCCGAGTTACATTGTTATGAAGTGACAGAAGACGATCTGAAGTCTGAACAATACCCACCTCAGGCTCTACAGCATGATACCCTGAGCTCCAGTGCCACCGCCAGGGAAGACACTGCTCTCACAGGTACCTAACAGGTGGCAAACTGTTTACCAGCTCACAGATCCATCACCATTGCACCTGCCTTAGTGCAGGCTGGCTTTTTTCCCAGATTACTGCAAGTCTCCTAAATGGCCTCTCCTAGCTTCACAGGACTGCCAGTTATCTTTCAAAGATGCATTCTGGTTGTGTCATCCCTTTTCCCTTTTTGAAGTCCTCCTGTGGTGCCCCACTGCCTTCAGAATAACACCTAACACACTGAACCCTGACACAGGATTCCTGCGGTGTGTCCTTTACCAGGCTGACCTGTCTGGTCCTATCCCTGTGCACTCCACACCAGCCCTGTGTGGTGGGCATGCTGCATGCCTGGCGGTCCCAGACTGCCTGACTCTCCACTTCTTGCTCCAGTGCTTCCCTGTTCCACTGTGACTGAATTACTGCTATGGTCTGAGGCTTGGGCGACTGCATTTGGGTGTGCATGGCACATCTGTTATCTTCTAATTGCTCTTCGATGCCTTCATGAAATGAGTTTGGAGATACTGCCCAGGGAAGAATGTCCCAGGGATGAAAAATGCTGCTGGCTGATCAAAAGCACCACCTTTTACTGCTGCCAAACAAATAAAGTAAGTGGCCAAATACCTCATAAGGTTATCTGAGGCAAGTCCAGGGTCTCCATTTATAACAGAACTAAAAGTAGAGATGAGGCATGCCATTGTGAGGGTGGTATCATGTGCTGCTAATGGTGCTACCAGAGGACACTTCATTTATCCTTCTGCGTGAAAGGACTGAGCCTGGTAGGTGACTGTGACAACCCCTGCGGAGCCCTGATCATCTGCAACATCTGGGTGTTACCTGCAAGGATCTGGTTTACAAACCATGTGGCTTCCCTGCTCAGAGCCTTGCACTTACTCTAGTGTTTCCATCCCAAAGACAGAAGTTCAGGGCTGACCCTGAACAAATGTAAAAAGAAACTTCTGAGAAACCTGTACTAACATGCTGATCCATTTCCCCAGTTCTAACAGAAATGTCTGTTATATATCTTACATGTATATTAAAACACACATGTAAGTCATAGCTCATACCTTAGGATCTGAAAAATGTGAATCACTGCTATTTTCTCATAGTTCTGAATTTTTATTCACCCTCAGTTATAAAATAAGTTTCCATCAACTAATTTAGTATTTTTTCTCTTGGTTATAAATGTTTGGTTTCATGGAGTTTGTTGGAATTTTTGTTTAGTATTTTCTTGAAATGGGGATTTATCTCACTCAATACCTATATTGTACAAAGTCACGCAATATTTCACTAATTGTCAGTAAAAAAAAAAAAAACAACCAGAAACCAGAGGGAATTTTAAAGAACTTGAGTAGAAATGTTTATAGCTCCAAAAATTATTTTTTATCAACTTAGTCTGAGCCAACAGCTAACCTACTAGTGATACCACGGAGGCCCTGTGTTCTCAGCTGGGAAGAGCGCAGGGCTGTGACCTGACTGCTTGGGCACGCTTGTGCCACAGGCCCTCCTCTTCCACAGGACTGGTTTCAGCTGCTTAGCTTTATTGCATGCAGCTGGTCACTCATTCATTCATGCTTACATGCATTCAACACTCGTTAGTGTTTTACTATGTGTTAAGTAATACCCCAGAATGATGGAGATAAAAACAAAGACAGTGCCTGCCAACCAATGAGCTTACGGTCTGGCAGAGATGTTGAGACCAATACCCTAATAAGAACAAAGAGAAGAATGTGATGAATGCACAAGCTCCCACAGGAGGGGGCACTCACTTCCAGCAGGTTCTTCCAAAGATCCTGGAGCCTCAGCAGGTAAGAACTGGAGGGGAGAGGGCCCTGCAGAGGCAGCAATCAAATGAGTTGCCCTGCAGCAAGAGCTGCAAGGTGTGTGTGGCAGGTGACTGAGAGCCATCAATAGGGCTCCTGGGAATGGGGTGGAAGATAAGGGTGGAAAGAGCTTCAGTCAAGGGGGCCTAATGCCAGGATAAAAAGTTTACTTCATTCACCAGAAAATGGGAGCCCTATGGTTTCAGGGATGGGGGGTAGAGGGGGTCCTTTAATAAGACCCACCTGGCAGCTTGTGCCAAACTCACTAGAGGAGCAGGACCAAGGCAGGGCTCAGACCCAGGACCACAGCCATTGTACGAGAGAATGGAATAACAGGGGCAGGAACAGGAGGCAGTGTGGTTATGAGGGTTTTGCTTTGGGAACTGAAGACCAATGGTACCACCAGCACAATGTGGAAGTGAGGCAGGGGCGCTCAGGTGTGTGCGTGTGCATGCGTGTGTGTGTGTATGTGGCAGACTTCCAACCAGCTCTCCTAGCCACCTGTCAGAGACCTCTCTCTCAGCAGGACTTCATGGTGTACCTGAGGGACAGGCAGCAAGGACCTGAGCCCCAGGGCAGTGCTCTCTCCAGGAGCACTTTAAGATAAATAAAATGAATTACTGAGAAAGGAAGTAGAAAATGCAAGCCCACTGATCCTGTGCTTGGATGTCATGGCAGGGTCAAATTCCCATAAGAATTTCAGAAGTCTTTCTCTCAATTTCTGTGCTTGCCTCAATGTTGTGGGTTCAACTGTGCCCGCCCCCCGCCCCTGAAAGAGATGTGTTCAAGCCCTAACCCCAAGTACCTTGGAATGTGCCCTTACTTGGAAATAGGGTCTTTCAGATTTAATTGAGTTCAAATGTGATCATCGGGAGTAGGGTGGGCCCCAATCCAATATGACTGCTGTCCTCATTACAAAAGAGACTTCGAGACAGACACACAGGGAAGCTGTCCTTGTGACAACAGCTGCAAGCCAAGGAATGCCAGGGCACACCAGAAATGAGGACAGAGGCATGGAATGGAACCTCCCCAGAGCCTGCAGAGTGAGCTTGGCCCTGCCGACACCTTGACTGCAGACTTCTGGACTCCAGACTGTGAGAACAGATTTCTGCTTCCTAAGCCACTCGGTTTGTGGCACCGTGATGGCAGCCCCCAAACCCAATACCTTGGTGATCCAACAATGTCCTAGGACCCACGTGGGAAGGTCTGCAGCTCTGGACCTGGTCATTCCAAATTCTGACCATCATCTCAGATTTCCACTGGGAAGAACCAGGCAGGCCATTATGGGGCACTCAGGAAGAATGACCGCTGTGATTATAAATGGGCCCCAGGCAACAAGGCCCAGTATGAGTGGAGAGAAGGGAACTGGCAAGTTCAGGTTCCCAAGCTAAATCTTAATCTGGCCCTGCTGTTCACTCAGCTTTTGTCTCCTTTCTCTGAGAACAGAAAAAAAATCCCCCTTTTTGCATTGGCATTGTAAATCTCACAAGGACAGTTTTCCCATGGGAAGCCAGGAGAAGTCAGTCCAATTAAGAAAAAAGTCCCATTTTAGGTACACCCAATCCTCAGGTATTTATTTGTTGCTGTTAGACATAATGAGATAATTATCTGGAGTACAGCCCCGCAAACCTTCCTTCTAGCCAGTGAAACCAGTTCAGACTTCCGAACTACAATGCTATAATAGGTTTGCATTGTTGTAAGGCACTAAGTCTGTGGTCATCTCTTACAGCTGCAGTCGGAAAGTACTACACCAGTCTGTGCTACTAAGATCTACTATGTTTGGGACTGGACCTGTACACTAGTAATGTAATATGTGATTACATTTGTCAATTTATTCATGCATGTTATATATGTGCCTGTGGATATGCAATTTTTAAAACCTGTTTAAGCCTTACTAAACTGCTAGAATATGTTCTATACTAAAGAACAGGAAGATGTCAATGAATCAAAGTTAGAGTATCTTCTCCAGTATGTCCACCGGGGCCCATCTGCCCTGAGTTTCCCCCTGAGCTTCCTCAGCTCTGGGATCCACCCAAAGTAGTTTAAAGTAGCTCATTCAATTTTCCCAAATGTTTTAAAGTAAAGTCATTCAAATTTCCCAAATGGATTTAAGTTAATAAAGCAAAGTACCTTTAACTGAGATTAATAAAAAAAATAATACTAAAACTTCTATTACTAACCCAAAAGGCACCACCTGAGGCATTCAAGTAAATGAGTAGCATATACATTTCGAAAATGCATACCATTACGGCTACTGTTGTACTTGCTCCCTGTAAATTCCAGGTTTTGTGGGCTTTGTTAAAGGAAACTGCATAAATTACCAACTCCTTCACTTGTTATCACATGCCCTGCATTTTTCATTTGGAAAAAAGGAATTCAGAAGTCCTAAGTATCATGTGTATAGATCTGGAATTTGCTTTAAAGTATTCAGTGTAGATGCAGCAGTGTCCAACCTTCGGCCCACAGGCCGCATGCAGCCCAGGATGGCTGTGAATGCAGCTCAAAACATTGAGATTTTGTTGTAATTATGTGTCACGATGTATTTAATGTTGGACACCCCTGGACTGCAGAAGAAGGGAAGAAGGACAGAGGAAGAAAAAGATCACACAGGAGTGGCGAAATGAAGATACCGTATTTTTAGGACTATGAGATGCAATGGACCATAAGACACACCTAGGTTTTAGAGGAGGAAATTAGAAAAAAAAATTTTGAAGCAAAAAATGTGGTAAAATATTTAATAACCTGTGACCCCGCTCCACCACCACCCACCCCCACAGAGAGCCAGGCAAGCAACATTCAAACTATAAGATGTGCCCCCTTTTTCTTCCCAAATTTGGGGTTGCATCTTATTAGTCCAAAAAATAGGTAGCTGTTGAAGCTGGGTGATGAGTAGTTGGAGGTTTGTTACATGGTTCTTTGAAATACTGTCCATATTAATAATTCTCTTTAATTAAAAGAAAATCAGGTATACTTCCTACCTGCCAATATACTCCCACCCAACTTGGGCTGTGTGTCCTGTCGAGACATGGCTTTTTGCCTCTGGAGCCAGTCGGGCTGGCCCAGAGCAGAGCAGTTTTCTGCCCTGCACTAGAGCTCCTAAGAAAACAGGGTGCAGCTCCACAGAGGGTCAGCTGGACAGGAGAAATGAAATCCACAGAGGGTCAGCTGGACAGGAGAAAGGAAAGCAGGCTCTTCTTTGACACAGCTTAACTGGTTTCCACAGCTTCCCTTAAGTGTCAGTCTCCCGCAGCTCAACGACGGGAACACAGGCCCCAGCTTCTGGCCACCTCAAGCCAGCTTGCTTCAAGAGTCGTTTAATTCTCCATTAACTTGATTTGGTAAGTTCCTGAACAGCCACCAAGTGCACTGAGAAATAAACTCCCAACAGCAAGCATATCACAATTTACTATGTCCATTAACTGATACACAAGTCTGTACTCCTTGGCACAAAAGTAAATCATTTCTGTTTTCTCATTTCCCCTCACATCCTTCCTAGTTTATTGTGCATTTAGTGGGCTCCTCTCACTTCCTGCAGTTTTCTGTTCTGCTGTTATGCCATTTATTTTTCCCATCCCATAATCTTTTACAACACAGTTTGTTATCACCATCTGTATAATTTCTACACACCTGACCAACCTCTCAAAGCAAAAATTCACCAAACCTTCCACTCATCCCACTTCAAATGTTCACCAAGACCAAGGGAAACCTGACCACACCCCTGAACCGTCCTGTGCCCTGGACTGTTCTGTGCAAAGGGAGAAGGCCTGGGGTTGCCTCATGAAGAGAACACTGCACCTATGGGGAGAAGACCTAAGAGGCAAGAGATCTGGTTTGATGTTTAATTCTCAATTCCATTTACCACATATAAGAGCAACTACTGTCCCAGGAGCCACCTTGACCCTATGCCTACAAAAATGACCACAGCTCCACCCTAAGGCAGCTTATAGTCAGTCAGAGCTACATGGCTTTCTCAATGAATTATCTAAGATTACTTTCATGTCTTCATCTCCTCGGGTATCTAACAAGGATGATAAAACAATCAGCACAGAGCACCATCCTGACATTATTTTGTTTCTCAGGAATTTCTCAAGCTTGAGTAGGTTCTCATAAATATCTCTGAATGTTTATGAATAAGAAAGCTCTAAAGGCTGAAATCTGTTTAGTGGAAGAATAATCCAGTTAAAGCTAAGTGAGTAAAAACAGCAAAACAGAACTATTTTTTTTACTAAACCAATTATTAAGACGTATCTGCCTCCAAACCCACTCAGCAGAACTGGCTCTAGGAGACATTAATATATTTTCCAAGGAAATAGCCAGTGTTATCATAATTTTGAGAAAAGAAATGTTATTCTCATCTCCTCTTTACAATCATAGATATTTGCAGCAATGCTCTGTGTACATCACTGAAACTAAACATGCACACAAACCTCCGTCTGACCAGGGGACTGTGACCAGTCAGAGCTGTCTCACCACACTGATGTTCTCCCTGAACTTGTCAGTTCTTGGATTACTCTGACCTCTCAATATAAGACAGATGCTGATGCTGACCTCTGGAATATATATCCTTAACAGCAAAGGGGGAAAAAACATCCCGAATAGGACAGGATCTCTAATATTGGGTCAGCCAAAAAGTCCATTTAGTTTTTTTCCATAAAATAAAGTACACACTTTTCATTTTCACCAATAACTTTATTGATTTGGCTATCTTGAGTATGTTGGCTATCTCCTGCTATTGGCTTCTAGTGGATAGAGGCCAGGGGTGCTGCTAAACATCTTCCAATGTATAAGACAGCCCCACAGCAAAGAATTATTTGGTCAAAATGTCAATAATACCAAGAAACTTCACAAACCACTTTTGACATGTTCGATGCACAATATTTTTTTGTGTCTCAGTTGTGTTTTTACCTTTCTTGAAATAATAAAACACAGTATGCTGAAAATGTTGCATATCTTCTTCCATCTTCAACATTAATATTAAAATGGTTACACAAATATTACCAGTTTGATAAGTTTTTTTAATGCACAGTGATATGACAGCTGTCACAATACAGTCTAACAAAATTGTTTCAAATGAAGTTAAAGACAACTAAGCACTACTAGAGGCACTGTATGGAAAAAACTACACTAACTTTTTGGCCAGACCAATAAATGCTGTGAGTGCGCTAACAAAAACTACACTCGTGTTTCTAGCAGGACTCCTTTCCATCACTGCCTGTTCCCCACTCTGTGCACCCGTGTCCACGCACAGGCACACACCCCGTCCTGCTGGAGGATGTGCTTCCTGGCAGAGCTGCCCCCTGCTTGCCCCTGATTGTTGCCCCCACCCCTCAGTTCCCCACATTTCAGGGAATATTTGAGGAGGAACATGACACACATTGAAACACACCAGTTTCAGGCTCCTGTGACCTTGTCTGTGAGTTAGGGGGACTCTCCCCCTCAGTACAGTATCTGCAGCTGGAGGTTTTAATTTGTGATTTCTCACTCCATCGGGCCTGGTTTGCTGGTGTGTTATAGCTGCTACAGAACAATTCAGGGGGGAAGTAAGACAAGAAGAACTCTTTGTGTCTCCTTTCTAACTCTCAAAGCAGTGTATTCTACTGTATATATGGACCAGGTCAGCCTAACCTGACTTTAAAAGGCAGTTCTTGGGTAAAACTGTGTATTGTATGGAAGCATGGGAGGGCAATCTCTGAAGAGACAACTCCACTTCCTACTTTGAAAGCAAACGAAACACCATACTTTCATTCTCTTCAAATTGTATAAGGTCAACCAGACCTCCCAAATCTCTCCCATGGTAGTTTTCTAATTATTTTTGTCTATTGACCAAACTATTAAAGACTATCACCTCAAAAATATGCTATAAATTGTTGGGGCTTTGCATTAAGAGTACCCATAAGAATAGCTTGGCAAGAGAAGACAAAAATCACCTGTGCTCATTCTTTCAGTTTTCTACTTCATGTAGATAAAACTGGGGATAAAAATACATTTGTAATACCTATAAATGCAAAGAGTTATTATTAGTATAGAGAGTCACTTAACTAAAATGACAATATTGCCTCTATAGCAAATGGTTAATGCGTAAAGTTATCTCTTAAAAACTCTGCTAGCAAGCTCAGAGAAGAGGCAGAAAATGGGCCCCTAAATGTTTCAGTCAGAGGGCTGCCCACTGTAGTACACAGCTACAGACAGAAGAGAAAGGAAAAGTCCACCAGTGTGGGAATGCGAGACCAGGAAAAATGTTTTTGGAGGGAAATGCTGTTAGTCATGAAATTATTGACTGAACTTATTTCTTGAAGAGTATTGAAGAAGAAGTAACAGAAGAGAAAAATATATTGATTCTTTTAGACCAATGCTCACTAGGAAGATTTACATGATGGCACCTTGGAGGGTCTGTGTTTAGTGGTTGTGGATTTTATTTCTAAAAGCTCTGACTGAGATCTTCTGCTACCAGTCTCTGCAACATCAGGTATGTCTGACAAACACTGCCAGGCAACGAGACCTGGACATCAGGCAAATATGAGGCAGGCTGAGCCACTATATTCAAAGTGACCCCAAACATAAGAAATTAGGAAAAATGCACTGAAAGTCCCATGAGGGATAACTAAATAGAAATTCACACCAAGACACACCGTAGTGAAACTACCATGGTAAAGAGAACATCTTAAAAGTCAGGTTACGGGCTAAGAATGACAATGAGGCTGGCAGCTGCTGCAGTGACAGCAGACACCAAGAATTAGTGCAACTGTCTCTTCAGTGCTGAGGCAAAGTACCTGTTCACCTAGAATTCTCTACCAAATTAAGTCACCATTGAAAGTCAGGACAAAATGAAGTTAATTTTTAGATATGCAAAGGCTCTGCTTGTGCTTGCTAAAATAACACTAAGTGATGCGTTCCAGCAGGAAGAAAAAAAAACCCAGTAAGAAAAGTGGTAAGTGAAGCTGGCAAATTTAAATTGAAAGCATGAATCAACATTTTTAAAAATGGGAGTTTAAGATGGGGGAGTCAGAGATGACACTAAATGACTGTCAGCAAGTCACGATGTCTTAAGGAGCTTATCTCATTGAGGAGAATGATAAATATACTTTTAGGTATGCTTGTTAAAATTTGCAAAGGCAATCAGTAAAATAAGAGAGAGAGAAGATATTGCTTCTAATTCCATAGAGAGAATTAAAAACAAGCCCAATATTTTAGAGAGAAGGCAGGAAGGTTAAAAAAGAAGCAAATAAACATGGTATCATGAAATGTAAAAGATAGTAGAACTAAGTCCAATTATAATTTCAATCACAATAACTCTAAGGAAATAAACTCACACATTAAGATAAACTCCAATTACCTTGCACACATACCCTCGGAAATTACTTGTTTAAGAGATGATATAGAAGAGTTAAAAACAAAGGAGTAGAAAAATTATACCAGCAAAACATATCTAAAAGCAAGCGGATGTAGCAGCATTGATACGACACTGACAGCGACAGCGAACAAGCTGGAGTAAAGGGCAAAGCATTCACAAGGATAAAGAATATATTTAATCACAGAAATATAGTACAATCTACCAAGTACAATCTACCAAGTTTTAACAATGACGAGTTTTTATGCACCTAATAATAATGCAGCAAAACACTTTCCCAGACCAAATTCACTTTCTTTATTTTGCTGAAATTTAGTTCAAAAAAGCAATAAAGAAAGTCAGCCCATTAGTTAGTGGATCCACTGATAGGATGAACCTGTTGGTTAGAGGGACCGTGACCTTGACTTAGTAGCAGTTTCTGTCCCGTAGGTGGCTATGAAGCCCTGTGCAGTCCCAATTCTTGCACATTTCTGAACGTCGTCAAGAGCTGTTCTTTCCCCTCCATGTATGTCAAGGAACTCAAACCCAACGCTCAGTAGTTAGCGTGAATCCCCTCAGTCATCCTCTCAGCTCTGGAGAACTTGAGGGAGACACCCCAGAAACCAGCTGTCATCCCATTAAGCACCAGATTGGCACCTTCCACGGTTTCCACTCACTTCACCTGCTGTCAATCAGGTTCTAAAGAGAGCTCCAAGAACACCCCCCTGACAGCCAGCCCGGGCCACCACGGCCACAGTGGATGCCTCATGCTGCTGGGTACTCTCCGTAAACATTCCAGAAGTCATTTAAACTAGCCCCAGTCTTTAAATACAGCTGGGAAGTGCCCTTATCACTTATTACCACTTTCTCAAAACATGTCCTTACAACTGTTTAAACTTCTCTGCCTCTGTTTAAATTCCTTACTAAATGTCAAAATGGAGCCTAAAGCAAGAACTAAGCAAAGCTTTTTTATAATGAATGTCAACCCCTCTACTAGGTTCAGTTTCATTTGTTTGTTGCTTTTAAGATGAAAGTAAAAGACCCAGAAAACGTCATGTGAATGCCCTGCCTTCCAGGACTTGACTACCTTGTAGACGCGAACATGAAGACTGACGACACAGGCAACAATCTGCACAGGTTATAGGAAAACTCCTAAAGAAGGCTACAGAGAGTTTTCCTTCATCTGACACAGCCACAGATACCGGGGGGACTATTTTTAAGTCCCCTCATGCTTCCTTAGTTACCTAACTCAAGTGGGAAATAGTTTGGACAAGCAACTTAACAGGGCTTATCCAAGGGAATTTTAAGAATATGTATATGCCACATTTCATTGATTTGAAGATACACATTCTCATATCTCTAAATTCAGGTACACACTATGATATATATTGGGTTGGCCAAAAAGTTGACTTGTTTTTCTTTTCTGTACGATGGCTCTAGTAGTGCTTAGTTATCCTTAACTTCATTTAAAATAATTTTGTTAGATTTTATTGTGACAACTGTCATATCACCATGCATTTAAAAAAAATCAAAATGGGTGAATTTTTGTGTAGCCATTTTAATATTGAAGATGGAAAAATGCAACATTTTCAGCATACTATGCTTTATTATTTCAAGAAAGGTAAAAATGCAACTGAAATGCAAAAAAAAAAGATTTGTGTAGTGTGTGGAGAAGGTGCTGTGACTGATTGAACATGGTTTTCAAAGTTTTGTGCTAGAGATTTCTCACGGGACGATGTTCCACAGTTGGGTAGACCAGTTGAGGTCGATAGTGATCAAACTGAGACATTGAGAACAATCGACGTTATACCATGCAGGAAACAGCCAGCATATTTAAAATATCCAAACCAATAGTTATTGGTGAAAATGAAAACTGTGTCTTTTCACATTTGGCCAAGCCAATAGCATGTTATAATTTAACTGGCATCATGTTTAATTTTCTCTTACTACCGTACCTTTCCACTGACGAGTCAATGGAATACGTTCATCAATGGAACAGCTATCCCCAGTCTGATTATGTGACACAGAATTAAAAAGTGAGCATGATTCAATTCTTTATCTTCCTTATTTTGCATTTACACAACCTAGAGATATAATAGTATATTCATTTATACATTTCATATGTAAACCCCTGAATTTCTCGCACTTCTATTTAGAAAAGGGAAAAGGAATTTTGATTTTTAAAAAATTAAGTCCTTACTCTGAACCTTATTAAAGGGACAGTTACCCACTGGTGTGAGGTCCATGTGCCATGAACTAGTTGTATGATCTCACTAAAACTCCATTCTCTCCACTGAAAATGGGTCTGCTCTGTCCAGCTAACTGGGTTGCTTTAAGTATGAGATAGGGTGAGACTCTTAGAGCACTGACTGTCCCTGGTAGCCAGCAAACCCTCAGTCATGGCTGTGAGGGGACCTCCCACTCATTCTGTTCACAAGGCTCCACTTTCTGCCTCTCCCTGTCATCCTCCACCACCCGTGCCACATATGTCCTCACTAGAGGAATTCCCAGAAATAAAGAGCAGAGTGAGGTGCCCAGGCTAGCACAACACCCTTTGCCCCTTCCACCTTCTTCCTGGCAATGTATTCTGCTACCTCAAGAGCAGTTGAAAACAATAAAATCCCAGCACTCTAGTTAATGTAGGTGATTTCAAAGTCCCAGAAGAGGCTCAGAGGCCACTTGGAGGCTGGGAGGAGAGACTGAGCACATAGCCACCCTTCATTCTAATGAAGGATTCCTGCCCCACTGGTGACTTACAGCACCAGAGCCACACACAATCAGCACAATCCACAAGAGCTTGAAGGGTACACTTTTGGTAAAAGGAAAAAAAATGGGGGAGGGAAAAAACTAGGGTGGCAGAGAGGGGAGAAGTGAATTTGATGAGTGGCAGGTTCAAGCTTATCTTAGACTGATGAAGGCCACTGTCATGTGCATGCTGGCATCTGGCCTTTGATGTGTTTTAGGAAAACTATAATGAATGGACTAGCAGTCACAGTTACTGCCCTACACAACTTCTGCTGGTACAAATATACACCTCAAGACTGTGAACTTACTGACTCACTAGAGCAATTACATGTTGTAAGCTCAATCTTCTGGGGCCTCTGCTTTAATGAAAAGAGGGCAATCCAAGGCCTCATCTTCTTCAAATACTGTTCTAGAAACTCTTATCCTACCCTTCATTAATATAATCAACCCATAGCACTGCTCCTGGGTGGGGAATATTTAGCTCCAGTTATGGAGAAGCTCCAGGCACACCGCCTGGTGGCAGTGGCTGCTGCTCGTTTAAAATTACAGAGAAACTTAGTAATACTTAGAAATACTAATGCCCAGGTCCCACCCACAGAGGTTCTGCTGTAACTGGCCTGGCTGTGGCCTGGGCATCAGGATTCTTAACAGCTCCCAAGGGCATCTACTGTACAGCCAGGGTGGAGTATCATGGGGCTAAAGGGTTCGGTCCTTGGCTCGCTTTTCTGCAATCCCTTTCACTAACTACCTAATAAAAGCGGAGGTGCAAGATGCACCTTGTCAAAACTTGCCCTAAGCACTGCTGTTCTCCAATCCTCCTGTAAGAAAGGCTCCCACCATCTACAGTCATCTCAAAGAGCACCTCTGAAGATGTTTTTTGCCAGAGTTTGAGAACAAAGGTGAAGGTGTGGTGCCTACCTTCTACCCACCTCATTGCAAAATTAGAAAATGTAGGCCCTCCAGAAAATAAAATAATTAACCAAGCTCTAGAATTCTAGGATTTGAACCCAGATATAGTAAGCAGGGAGATAAGACAGCTTGCCTAAGGTACTAGAGCAAACCCTGTGAAGCTCCTTCACAATCAAATCGAATCAAATCCTCCTTCAAGAGGAAAGAGCCAGACACCACTGTCAAGACTAAATCCAGCTCATCACCACCACATGCTCATCTGGTCAACCAGGATTCTTCTTCAAAAGTTCCAGGGAATGGGGCCGGGGGGAGGGGGGGGGGGGTGTGCAGTAGAGATGTCTTGCCAGCCTGCTATGTGTCCTACTCATCTCTCTCAGCCACTGGTGTTCAACTGCCTGCCCTACCTGGCATTTGGCAATGCCCACACATTTTTGATCATCACAAATGGGGGGGGGGGGGGGGTTGTTTCCTGCATCTAGTGAGTAAAGCCAGAGATGCAGTTACGCATTCTACAATGCATAGGACAGCCCCCAACTACAAATAATTATCCAGCCCAAAGTATTCAGAATACACAGGGTGAGAAACCCTGCTCTAAGCAGATTACTGTAAAGTGATTCCTGAAGCAATTCTATTGTGTGATGCTTCCATGAACATTGTATCATATCTGGGCCCTATCACTTAGGTGACCTCAGGTGTAACCTTGTTTAAAGATCAACCCACCCCACCCAAAAAAAAATCCTACACCAGAGAACTCTTAGAAACAAACAAGAAACTCTGTGTTACTTCAAAACTGAAAAGTAAAAGAATGGTCCGGCCAAGCCCCTCCACTGAATTAGTGAGCCAGAGGGAAAATTGTCTTTAACTCACACGAAAGAATGTTCCTGCAACTGTCCCCCAGTAGGAATGCTCAAAGCTCTTGATCATTAAAAGTATTTTAAATGCACATATTAGACCAAAGCAGACAGGCACTTGTTGTAAAAAATTATATCATCTTTAAATTGTAATGTTTCCTATGATTTATAAAAAATAATAATTGGAAGATTTTTCAGAAATGATTTTCACTCATTTATGAAAAAGTTATTACAAATCCCTGTGAGCAAATACAGATGACCAAGCATTCACAAGCCTCTTTGAGTCCCACTCCCAGCACAGTGGTTCCACAGCCCGGGAGGAACGCCTGGTGCCCTCACGTCCCACCACTGGTTCCCCATCTGCCCTCTCCATCTCCACGTCCTATCAGATTGCAGCCAGAAGAGACAAAACCACATGTGATGCGAAAACAACTGTCAAGGGTCTACTCCAACTGTTCAGAAATAAACACAAATATGTATTTGATAAATAAATACTGCTTTGCCTGGCAACCAGCTTACGTCAGCATCTAAAGATGAATAGTGTCTATATTCAAATGCCACTGTCTGATGTGTGTATCCCACATTTTCTACATTCCCTTGTTCCAGTAAAATTGCTGTGGGTCACAAGGAGCAATATGTGAGATGCTGGGAAACAAATGAGACCCCAACCATCCTACACAAACATTCTTTAAGAAAAAGAATTAACCAACCTGCACAAATAAACCCCGAAGGAAAGTGCCCTGGGAGAGCGCAGGGTCTCTTTCCCATCTGGGACTCCTCCCTGGTCAAAAGTTCACATGCAGCTAGATTGACTACTCAACAGGAAGACAGTCTATATGATTGTGTGTGTGTGTGTGTGTGTGTGTGTGTGTGTGTGTAAAACATGAAAACTGCTTATGTGGCTCATAATCATACTCTTCAATGTAGAATGGCTCTCATCTGAATCAGAGAAATATCAAGAAAGTATACTCAGGAAATACTCATGCAGTATTTTCTAAGCATTTCTATATTGCTGACTCTTGAGTCTTCATTTGAGGGTCTTACCTAAATCATATTATAACTTAATATATAATTTATATTATATAAATAACACTACTTATAGCATAAAGAATGTAAGAGATCCCAAGAATCAAATGTAAATTTTGAAAAGGGAAATTTTTTAAATTTATTTCCATAGTACAAGCTTAATGCAGATAACTGCCTAGTGAATAAACTAAATTATTCAGAAATATATGCTTGGTCTATATTTTAATTATTTTTTAAGAAAGCAACACAAACACTTTGCATTTCACTAAAATTCACAAAAGTCCCATTCTAGTGCTTAACGGCAGTAGATAAAATATTGGTTTTGCCATCTACACTATATAAGATTCCCATCTGCTAAGAAAGGTATGTAGAGGGAAGAGGAGAAATGGCTGGATCTTAAATTTCTGGAGAAAGTGAGTGTGGCCTCAAACTGACAGCTGCTCACACAGCGTTGCTGCTTTGAATGAGGCCACCCCAAAGGGTCCATCTTCTGCTTGAATTGTCACCTGAGCCCAGCTCACAGGGGACAATTGGGTGTGGCATGATCCCAGTGATGGACACTCTGAGCTTGGCTGAATGTTTAGAAGCTTTCCTTATCGCTAATACTGTGACTATCACATATGGAGAGGTTTTATGGCCCATGGTCATTGTTAAAATACTTGACCTAAAGTTGCATTACTGGCTTGTATTAACTGTCCTGGGGTAATCATTTACGGAATCACATATTCTTCACCAAGAGATCTGAAAATAATGTTATGGCCCTTTCTCAAGGAAAACTAAAGATGATAAAAACTTAACTCATTCAACACATATTCACTAATGCTTGATCAGGGGAAGGATCCATGGAAGGATCAAATGCAACTCTCAAACTGCCAACTAGAGTAGACACTGTACCAAGAAGGTATTTTAAAGAATTTTTAAAAAAATATTTAATTTGACTTACAGCCAAGATGGAGGCATAAGTAGACACACTGTGCCTCCTCGCGCAACCAAGATAGGGACAACAACAATTTAGAAACAGAATAAAAACCAGAACTGACAGAAAATTGATGTGAATGGAAGTCGGACAACCAAGAAGTTGAAACAGACACGTTCATCCAGACCCGTAGGAAGGGCGGAGCCAGGCAGCCAGGCGCGGGGTGTGGTGCGGAGAGCAGAGAGCATTGGAACAGGGCACATAAGGCATCTGGGGCGCAAAAGACTGCAGCAGGTAGACTCTGAGTGCGCAAGCGGCAGCTGATAGACCCCAGCCCAGGGGTGGCAAGGGGCAGACCCAGTGAGGCCGCAACAGTGGAACAAGGCACTGCGCGCAACCCAGGATCCCAGCGCTGGAAAATAAAGCCTCGGGACACTGACTGAGGACACCTGTGGGAGTTGAGGCGCACGGAGAGACACCCAGCCTCACAGGAGAGGTCCTTGGAGGGTCCCACGGTGTGCACAAGCCCACCCACATGGGAATTGGCACCAGAGGGGCCCAGTTTGCTCGGGGGAAGCAGCAGAAGGGACTGAGGTCCCACAGAGAACGGAGCAAGCACCATTGTTCCCTCTTGGCCCCGCCCCCACATACAACATCACAATCCAGTGACAGGGGTGCCCAGCCCTGGTGAACACCTAAGGCTCTGCCCCTCACCATAACAGGCACGACCAGACCAAAAAAAAAGAGAGCGAGAGCGAGAGATGGCCCCACAACCCATCCTTTTAAGTGACCAAGAGATAGCCAACCTATCAGATGCACAGTTCAAAACACTGGTGATCAGGAAGCTCACAAAACTGGCTGATTTTGGTCACAAATTAGATGAAAAAATGAAGGCTACAATAAGTGAAATGAAGAAAAATACACGGAACCAATAGTGATGGAAAGAAAGCTGGGTCTCACATCAATGGAGTGGACCAGAAGGAAGAAAGAAACAACCATACAGAAAAGAATGAACAAATAAGAATTCAAAAAAATGAGGAGAGGCTTAGGAACCTCCAGGACATCTTCAAATGTTCCAACATCTGAATTATGGGGGAATTATAGAGGTACCAGAAGAAGAGGAAAAGCAACAAGTGGAAAAGTTATTTGAACAAATAATAAAGGAGAACTTCCCCATTCTGGCAAAGGAAATAGACTTCCAGGAAGTCTGGGAAGCTCAGAGAGTCCCAAAGAAGTTGGACCCAAGAAGGAACACACCAAAGCACATCAGAATTCCATTAGCCAAGGTAAAAATGAAGGAGAGAATCTTAGAAGCAGCAAGAGATAAGGGGACAGTAACTACAAAGGAGTTCCCATCAGACTGTCAGCTGATTTCTCAAAAGAGACCTTACAGGCAAGAAGGAGCTGGAAAGAAGTATTCCAAATCATGAAAGGCAAGGACCTACAACCAAGATTGCTCTATCCAGCAAAGCTCTCATTCAGAATGGAAGGGCAGATAAAGTGCTTCCCAGATAAGGTCCAGTTAAAGGAGTTCATCATCACCAAGTCCTTATTTTATGAAATGTTAAAGGGACTTATCTAAGAAAAAGAAGATAAAAAAACATGTATAGTAAAATGACAGCAAACTCACAATTATTAACAACCACACCTAAAATAAAAAGAAAAAGAAATTAAGCAAACAACTAGAACAGGAACAAAACCACAGAAAGAGAGATCACATGGAGGGTTAGCAATAGGGGAGTGAGGAGGAGAGAGGGGTAAAAGGTACAAAGAATAAGTAGCATAGATGGTAGGTAGAAAATAGACCGGGGGAGGGTAAGAACAGTATGGGAAATGTAGAAGCTAAAGAACTTATGACACATGGACATGAACTAATGGGGGGGAATGTGGGTAGGAGAGGGTGTGCAGGGTGGAGGGGAGTGAAGGGGGAAATAGGACAACTGTAATAGCATAATCAATAAAATATATTAAAAAAGATTTTATTTATTTTCAGAGAGAGGGGGAAGAAAGGAAAAAGAGAGGGAAACATGTGCAAGATGCATCAGTTTCCTCTTGCACACCCCCAACTGGGGACCTGGCCCAGAGCCCAGGCATATCCCCCCTAACTGGGAATCGAACCCATGACCTTACAGTTCGCAGACCAGCACTCAATCCACTGAGCCACACCAGCCAGGGCAGTACTTTTGAGATTTATACAGAACTTCCATTCAAGATGGAGGCATAGGTAAACATGCCTCGCCTCTATGCACAACTATAGCAAAAAAATAAAACTGCACTGCCTTCTGGCCAAGATGGAAGCATAGGTAGATATACTTTGCCTCCTCAGACAATCAAAAGAAGAACAACAACAAATTCAAAAACAAGAAATAGCCAGAACTGCCAGAAAAATCAAACTATATGGAAGTCCAACAACCAAGGAGTTAAAGAAGAAACATTCATCCAGACTGGTAGGAGGGGCGGAGACAAGCAGCCAGGTCACAGAGGACATGTGGCAAGGCAGCCACTGGTGGATCCAGTGGTCCCACATTTGCGTGCAGATAAACTGGGAGGAACAACTGCAGAGTGAGACAGACAGCACAACCCAGGGATCCAGTACAGGGGAAATAAAGCCTCAAAACCTCTGACAGTAAATACCTGTGGGGGCTGCAGCTAGCAGCGGGAGAAACTCCCAGCCCTGCAGGAGAATTTGATGGAGAGATTCACAGGGTCCTAGAACATACACAAAACCATCCACCTGGGAATGAGCACCAGAAGGGCCCAATTTGCTTGAGGGTAATGGAGGAAATAACTGAAAGCCGCCTCTCAAGAGGGAGCAAGTGGCATCGTTCCCTCTCTGAGCCTTCCCCACATACAGTGCTACAACACAGCAAAGTGGGTTGCCCTGCCCTTGTGAATACATAAGGCTCCACCCCTTACAATGTAACAGGCACGTTGAGACAAAGAAATATGGTCAAAACTAAAGGACAGATCAAAGCTCCAAAAATAGAACTAAGCAGTGAAGAGATAGCCAACCTATCAGGTGCAGAGTTCAAAACACTGGTCATCAGGATGTTCACAGAAATGGTTCAGTACAGTCTCAAATTGGAGGAAAAAGTGAAAGCTGTGCAAAGGGAAAGGAAGAGAAATGCACAGGGAACCAACAGTGCAGGGAAGGAAACTGGGACTCAAATCAACAATCTGGAGCAGAAAGAAGAAATAAACATTCAAGCAGAACAGAATGAAGAAACAAGATTTTTAAAAATGAGGAGCGGCTTAGGAAACTCCGGGACAACTTTAAACACTCCAACATCTGAATCATAAAGGTGCCAGAAGGAGAAGAAGAAGAGCAAGAAATTGAAAACCTATTTGAACAAATAATGAAGGACAACTTCCCCAACCTGGCAAAGGATAGAGACTTCAAGGAAGTCCAGGAAGCTCAGAGAGTCCCAAAGAAGTTGGACCCAAGGAAGCACACACCAAAGTACATCAGAATTAAGTTACCCAAGATTAAAGAGAAGAAAAGAATCTTAAAAGCAGCAAGAGAAAAGGAGACAGTTACCTACAAAGGAATTCCCATAAGACTACCAGCTGATTTCTCAAAAGAGACCTTACAGGCAAGAAGGGGCTGGAAAGAAGTATTCAAAATCATGAAAGGCAAGGACCTACATCCAAGATGACTCTCTCAAGCAAAGCTATCATTTAGAATGGAAAGGCAGATAAGGTGCTTCCCAGATAAGGTCAAGTTAAAGGAGTTCATCATCATCAAGCCCTTATTATATGAAATGTTACAGGGACTTATCTAAGAAAAAGAAGATCAAAACTATGAACAGTAAAATGACAACAAAGTCACAACTATCAACAACTGAACCTAAAAAAAAACAAAAACAAAAACAAACTAAGCAAACAACTAAAACAGGAACAGAATCACAGAAATAGAGATCACATGGAGGGTTATCAATGGGGAGGACGGAGAATGGGAAAAAATGTACAAGGAATAAGAAGCATAAATAATAGGTATAAAATAGATAGGGGGTGTTAAGAACAGTATAGGAAGTGGAGTAGCCAAAGAACTTATATGCATGACCCATGGACATGAACTAAGTGGGAAAGGTGCACTGCTGAGGGAATAGGGGTATGGGGGGGGGGGGGTATGGGGGGAAAATTGTGACAACTATAACAGCATAATGAATAAAAGATTTAAAGACCTTAAAAGAAAATTTAGATAGCTAAGTAATCAAAGTTGTATTGATGGAGATCAATGGAATAAAACAGAGAACCCAGAAATAGACCTGCACAAATATGTCAACCTATTTCTGACAAAGGTGCAAAAGTACCTCTATGAAGGAAAAACAACAGCCTTTTCAACAAATGGTGCTGGAGCAATCAGACATCCATGGGTATTAAAAAAATAAACCTTAACCAAAGCCTCATGCCTCATACAAAAATGAAATCAAAATGAACCATGGATTTAAATGTAAAACATAAAACTATAAAGCTTTTATCCCCCCCAAAATAAAAGAAAATATTCATAATCTAGGGGTAGGCAAAGAGTTCTTAGAATTGATACCATAAAAAGAAATATGTATAAAATTGAACTTCATCAAAATTAAAAACACTTGTATTGAGAAACACTGCTAAAAGGATGAAAGACAAACTACAGTGTGGTAGAAACTATTTGCAACAGCAGAAAAAGACAAATACTGTATGATTCACCAATATGTGGAATCTAAATAAGTAAATAAACAAAACAAACCCACAGATACCCATAGATCCACAGATACATAGGGTCCGGCAGAAGTAAGGCTTGCTTGAATGTGGTTGGTAGGGTACGTGAATGTCTCACATGAGATGGACAGCAATTTGAACATTTCACCTAAAATCTCATATGGTGTGCTTGAGTGTGATATTGTTATGTTACAGAATTACATGTTTATGATTTTGTAATAAAAGATTTTGTAGAAGAACCGGGGCGTTATTTGTGCCAGACCTTGCAGAGGACAAGTTGACAGTTGCCAAAGGGGAAGGGGTAGGAGAATGAGAATTAAAAAAAAAAAACACAAGAAAAGAAAATTTAGAAAATAAATAAAAGCTAGACAAACTCATACAGGAAAAAAAGAAAGAACTCTCAAAACTCAACAGAAGTAAATACACTGACAGGTTGGCTCAGTTAGTTGTAGCATCAGCCCATATACCAAAAGGTTGCGGGTTCATCCCTGGTCAGGGCTCGTACAAAAGACATCCAATCAGTCTCTCTCTCTCTCTCTCTCTCTCTCTCTCTCTCAATATCAATGGAATTTAGAAAAACCTTCAACAACAGTGAAAAACAAACAAGCAATTCAATTAGAAAATGGACAAGAGACATTTCAGCAAATAAGATATACAGATAGCAAATATCCCATGAAAAGATGTTCAATGTCATTAGCCATTAGGGAAATGCAGATTAAAACCACAAGGAGATATCACCATTCAGAATGGCTACAATAAAAAACAGTGACACAAAATACTGGTGAGGATGCAGAGAAACTGGAGCACTCATGCATTACTGGTGGCACAGTTAAATGGCACAGCCACTCTGGAAAATAGTTTAGTACTTTTTCAAGAAAACAAAATATGCAACTACTACATGTATATGACCCAGGAACTGAGCTTCCAGGCATTTTACCCCAGAGAAATAAAGATTAACATTCCTATAAAAACCTGCATACAAACATTCACAGCAACTTTATTGGTAATTGTCCCAAATTGGAAACATCCCAGATATCCTTCAACCAATGAATGATTAAAGCCACTGTGGTACATCCATACCATGGAACACTACAGCAATAAAAAGGCACAATGTATATGCAGAACAACCTGGATGAAATCCCCACAGAATCCGAAAAGGTTACACATTGTGCGGTTCCATTTATTTAACATTCTTGAAATTACAAAGTCACAGAAGTGGAGAACACAGCAGTGGCTGCCAGGAGCAAAGGACATGGGTGGAGGCAGGAGGGAAGTGGGCATGACCATAAAAGGTCGCCATGAAGGATCCTTGTGATGATGTACCTGTTCTATAGCTTGACTGAATTAATGCCAATATCAGAGTTGTAATCAATATCATCAGAGAGTTTTACAAGATGTTATCATTGAGGGAAACTGGGTAAAGGGTACATGAGACCTCTATTATTTCTTACAACTGCATGCAAATCTGCAAGTACCTCAAAATAAAAAGTTTAATTAAAAATACTATACTAAGGCCCTCGCTGGTGTGGCTCAGTTGGTTAGAGTGTTGTTCTGTAAAATGATGGGCTGTGGGTTCAATTCCTGGCCAGGACACATACCTAGGTTGCGGGTTCTGTCCCTGGTCAGTGGTGCATGCAAGAGGCAACCGATCAATGTTTCTCCCTCACATCAATATTTCCCTCCCCTTCCCTCTTCCTCCCTGCACATTGATGTTTGTCTCTCTCTCTCTTCCTCACTTCCCCTCTCTTTAAAATCAATAAGCATGTCCTCAGGTGAGGATAAAAAAATACTATGCTAAGAAGTATATGTGGTGTATTTCCAATTTCATACAAAAAATTAGCTATATCTCTCTGGATGTTAGCATTACAGTAACTTTCTCTACAATTTTCTTTACTTTTCAAACTGCCTACAATGACCATGTAATGGTTTAATCACATGAAAATGTTTGTTCAGAGTTCAGAAAAGAGTTCTGCGGAAGGCTTCAATGAGGAGGTGGTATTTCAGGGAGACTCTTAAAGAATGGGCAGCATTTCAATAAAGTAGAGGTGGGAATCTAGGTACAATCCTGGTATGATATTGTGATTTATAACATATATACATATTTTTTTTATCTTTCAGACTAGCAAAATATATTTCAGATATATTTGGTCTTTGTCAACAGTTCCTGGCTCATAGCTCCCAAAACCCTTAGACTTTCCTGAGTTGATCAGAGTAATGGGAACATCTTTTATTATAATTCATCTTTTGTCCCCAGTTCCTAAAAAAGCTTCAGAGCCCAAAGGGGAAAAGGGTGTCTTGTTATTCATAAGCCCTTTCCACCACAACTGGGTTTGTGTTAATGAAAGTGACATTTGCAAATCACCTAAGGATGCAGGCTGGTTGCCAGGGAACTTAACCACAAACTGAGCTTTGGAACTTTTGGTCCTACATTCTGATTTCCAGGGAGGAGAGAGAAGCTAGAGGACGAATCAATCACCAATGGTCAACGAGTTAATCAGTCATGCCTACGTAATGAAACCTCCACAAAACCCCAAAAAGATGGGGTTCACAGAGCTTCCAGGTGGGAGAACCAGGACACTCCCACATGCCACCTTGCCAGGCCCCAAGCACAGAAGCTCCTTTGTTTGGGACCTTGCACTATGTATCTCTTCATTTGGCTGTGGATTCATATCCTTTAATATCCTTTGTGATAAATCAGTAATCTAGTGAGTGAATGGGTTTCCCTGAGTTCTGTGAGCCATTCTAGCCAATTAATTGAACCCAAGGAGTACATCATGGGAACTTCTGATTTATAGTCAGTTGATCAGAAGTATGGGTAATATCCTGGACTTGCGATTGGCATCCTGAGTTGGAGGGGGTCATTGGAACATCCAATCCATAGCGGTTGGTGAGAAGCACTTGTGGGTATCTGAGAATTGCTCATTAGTGTGGGGAAACCTACACACACTCTCTCTCTCTCTCTCTCACACACACACACACACACACACACACACACACACACACAGAGGGACTGAGTTCAGGAACCCTTTAATCTGGGGAGGGGGGATGACATGGGGTAAAAATGACAAGGATCGGAGTCTGATGGGAGGGTGCAGGGACGTGAGAGCTCCCATTTAGCGGAGTGGCACAGCAGGCTGGGAGGACCCACGCTCACTCTTCAAAGGTAAATCTTGGCCTTCTTCCTATAATTTTCTCTGTAGAGATGAAGGAAGACGCTTAATAAATACTTCTAAAAGTAGATATTAATTTTATAGAGAAGCATTAATGGATCAAAAAAAAAAAGATACAGGTGCCCTTTCTTGCCAACCCATAGCAGCGAGGAACATGGAACTGCTGGCAGCTTCCCCTAAAAGACACTCCGTTCAAGCTGGCTCTGCAAGTGCTTACCTCCAGTTCTGACCTGGTCACTGGCCGCTTCCAAGCCTACAAAGAAAGGAGGATGCAAGTCTAGAGCTAAGGGCTGGAGGAAAGAAGGAGAGAAACAGAGCTGCTGGGGTAGATAGAGTCCAGCTCTGCTGTAAATGGGCTACCTGACTTGAGGCCATACATGACCCAGGCAGCCGTTGGTTTCTTTGTGTAAGTGACGAAAAGGTTGGCTAACTCATCTCGAGCATTCTTCTGCCTCTAACACTCAGTGAGCTGAGGCCTCGGGCCCACATCCAGCCTCACATTAGAAGCCAGCTGTCAAATAAAGCTATTCCTTCTAACGTGCTTTCTTTTTCCTTGCCACTGTTTTCTCTTTTTTTTTTTTCAACATAAAAACCACAAAAAGTAGAAGTAAAATACTCCTTGAACAACAGAACATAACGAAATAGCATAACCTACGAAATGAAAGCATTTCAAAAACTTAACCTGGGCAAGCCCTTACCTCCTTGTGCTTCCACCACAGCTCACCATGAGGAAACGAAAAGCCCGCCCTGCACATCCAAAGAGGCCTAGTGAGGTTCAACCAAGCTGCGCCCCTGGGAGACCACTAGCACTCGCTGTAACTAGCCTATTACAAGACCTCAACATGATTCTCTATTCTCTCTTGATTTTGACAAGAAATGGCTCCAAAGGCAAAGTTCCAAAGGACCAGGACAGACTGCGCTAGGCTCTCGCTCCTCCTTTCCAGCAACAGTGTGAATCAGCCATTTAGTGCTATTTATGGTTTTTTAACTGAACACACAACTCCCTTTCTTCCCAGACACCAAAATTGCTCCATTTACAGCTTACATATGCAAAACTATGTATACCCAATCTTCCTGTAGTTGCTGCCCTGTTCCTCATCCTCCCCAGCCTCTGACCTCTGGATTTCCAGTTCTGGTATTTGTTCCTTGGTTAACACGGCTTCTAGTCCAATCTGCTCCCTGCCCGCCTAGTCTGGGCAGAAGTCACAAAGAACTGTTTCCCTCCATATCCCTGTGCAGACACATGTGTGTATGCGCACACACATACACACACACTCCTCTCATGTTTCAGTGTTTGGGGAAAAAAGACTTAACCAGACACCGCTGCATCTTTCTGCTCCTGCTCTCATCCCACTTTACCACATTTTGAACTCAGCAGGCCATGTAACTGGGATATCAGTCAGGGCACCAGATTTCTCCCCTTTCCTGTTCTCTAGCTGGTCACCTTGCCCCTCCCCATAAACTCATGACTAGCAAATAAAACCAGATGCTACTTATTCCTTCTGAGGTGTCCCAGAGAGCCCACCATGCTAACACAGCTGCCTTTGTCCCACATGACTTTCTGGTCCTACCATCCACTGTTGTCCAGGCCATGGAGGGCAGGGTGGGGGCGGGGCCATGTAGGGGAGGGTCCCTGACTGATTCCCTGACAGTAGGACTCCATCCAAAGATGGGGTACACTAGCTAACCCAACAAATCTTGTTCTTAAAGGGGAATCATAAACTCTGAAAACAAAGATAATATTATTTCATTAAAGTATAGCATAATAGCAATAAAACCATTTATTATGTTTGTACATCTATATTTCCAGACTTTATGACTGCTTGACAGTTTGAATGTAATGACATACAGAGAAAAGTGCTTGCCCACTGGTTGAGATAAAAGTAGAATGACTGTATTAATCTGTTTTGGATGCTGTAACAAAAATGCCATAGACTGAGTGGCTTATAGAACAAACATTTATTTCTTACAGTTCTGTAGGCTAAGAAAACTAAAATCAAGCTGCTGGTACATTCAGTGAGGATCCACTTCCTGATTCACAGACAGCCACCTTCTCTCATTGTGTCCTCACTCGCCTGAAAGCACAAGGGAGCTTTCTGAGGTCTCTTTTATAAGGGCATTAATTCCATTAATGGAGGTTCCACCTGCATTACCTAGTCAACTCCCAAAGGTCCCATCCCCAAACTGCACTGCACTGGGGATTAAGATTTACAATATGAATTGGGGCAGGAGAGCGGGAGGTTCACACAAACATTCAGTCTGTAGCAGACACCTAGAGAGAAAAAAGTGAGTAGCATCCAGAAGCAGAGAAGCCCTGAGAACCCTAAGGAAAGCAAAAAAGAACCCTAAGGAAAATGGGAGCTGGTAAGCAACATGGTGGAAGAAACTGACCAAGAAGGAGGAGCAAAGGTGCTAAGTCATGAACTGAAAGACAGCTGGGGTTACTCATAGCACTCCCAGCAGCTACTGGAGAGCTGCTGAGCCCTCAGGGGTCGCATCCCATTTGGCAGCCTAGGACACTGAGTCAGCATGAGCCCTCCCACAGTAAACAGCTAAAAATGCTAGGGAAAAGATAACAAGCAAAAATTTATACACAGCTAAATTCACACCAAAAAGGAAAAGTCCCCCGTGTCAGAAATGCATAAGACATTGAAAACCAGAGCAATTAGCACAAGAGTATATGTTAAGCATTTTGGGGTAGGAGGGAATGATGGAAGTTACCAGATGCAGAAACAGGCCCTCAGAGCAAGAAGTGTGACAAGAAGCTTTTGGGAATGCACCCCAACTGAAAGTAAACTAAAAATCACCCAGCAAGGGGAAAGAGTTAACTTCTCAGGTCACTGGGTGGTGGAAAACAAAATCTCCTTTGAAGTATAAAAATACCCTAAGCCTATGACACATGCAAGTTTGATTTCCCATTCACACAACCCATTTGGTGCACAACTTCATGAGCCAAAAATTAAGAGTTACATTTGGACCAATGATACTATCAAGGCCTCTTGAAAAGACCAATGCAAAAATCTCACTAGAAGGACATTCAACAAACTTCATGGAATCTCCACTAAGAAGAGCTCATAATAAAATCCACTCTGAGTGACAGTCAGCATCCATGACAAACAGAAGGATCAATAACATCAAGAATTGAAAATAATAAAACAAACTGAAAAGAGACTATGACTTGAAAATGTTTAAAATTTTTTAAAAAGATAAGGAAATAAGAAATATTATTAAAAAGAATAAGGACTTTTTTTAAATTCCAGAAATGAAAGGTAAACTCATGGAAATGAAAACTTAGTGGACAAATAAAACAGTATTTTTTTGTAAAAATGAAAATTAGTAACTTGGACAAGAAATGAGGAAATTATCCAGAAGACAGCACAGAGAGAGAAAAAGGCTTTGTTTAAAAAAAAAAAAAAAAAAGGTGAGGGAGGATGGGATAAGAATAGCCAATATAAGAAGATTCCACATACAATAATAGAAATTGTAAAGGAAATGCAGAAAATAAAGTAAAAACACTATTAAAAGTCATAATTTCCATAGTTTCACTATTGAACACTATTCAAAGAGTTAGGATTTCCCAGATTTCATAAAAGACACTCATATGGACAATAACTGTTGAGCAAAATAAAAATAAATCCAGATATAACTGATTAAAATCACAGAATAGTATATACAAAGAGAAAAGTAAACAGGAAATAGGCAGATTATCCACAAAAATGAGCATTATCTGACAACTGACCTTTTGATAGCAAAACAGAACCAAAAGATAATAGAAACATTAACTTCAACATGTTACAATTCTATGTCCAACTAAATAGCTGTCATGACTAAATATGAAATAAAAGCACTTTCAAACAACACCATTTACTGAAAAAAATCTACTAAACCATAATTAATAGATCAATGAGAAGGACTGAATTCAGAAAGAAGAAAGAACACTCATGAAGCAATGACAACAGATTGTAAGACATGCAAATGAATCTAAATAAGCAGTAATTATTAAATTAATTAACTTGGGGGAATGTTTTTCAAAAGAGAAAACTAAAATGATACTAAATAGCAATAGTATGAAAGATAGGAGTCAACTGGAACTGCAGCTTTCTAAGATACCTATATTATTCAGAAAAAAAAAAAGAAAGCTATACCAGGCAAACACTAACCAAAAGAAATTTGGTATAGATGATAAAAGCAAAGGAAACTTTATAGCAAAACGTATTACATGAAAATAAAGAGGTCATTACCAAAAAATAAAGGGAACAATTCATTACAAAGAACAGTTCTAAATCTGTATGCATTTATATTCAAATTATGTAAAGCAAAATTTGACAGATTACAAGAAAAAATGTAAATCAAAAAGATAATAGATGATTTTAACATAATTTTATTCCACCCAAATAGATATATTTAGTTACAAGAAGAAAATTTAAATGCAAAATGATGAGTGATTTTAACATAACTTCATCCCAAATAGATATATTTAGCAGACAAAACAAAGCTATAAAATATATAGAAAATTTGAATAGCATAATTAACAAATGATCTGATACATTTTTTCCAGATTGCAGCAGTCCACTAATGGACTATAAATCAAACTTATAAACACAGTAAGAAAGAAAAAACTGAATAGATGAGGGGAGGAGGGTGTAAGGGGACTAAATAGTAATGGAAAAAAATATAATAAAGATTATATACTCTAAAATAAATGAATTTAAAGTAGTTATTAATTTTTTAAACGCTGAATAGAATTGAAAATATCACAATGTATATACCATATAGCAAAGATAAGAATTATTTTTGTAAAACCTTTATATGAATATATTGAGTGATGATATAAAATGTACTTCTTGCTGTGGGTTAAAGTTTGAAAATTTTCAATCTAATGAATTTAAAGTCCTCAAAACTGGAGCACTCAAGAAATATTACAAACTGACCATTTATCAGGCACAAAAGACTCAACTAAACCCAGAGAATCAGTCCCATATCCTAACTGGTGATGAAAGGTGTCCCACAAGAACTATAACTGCTAGTTGGTTCCCAGAGGCTCCATTCAACAATGGGGGGGGATGGTAAAGGCAGTCAAAAGGTATGAACTTCCAGATACAAAATAAGTAAGTCATGAGCATGTAACTAACGTACAGCATGGTGACTGAAGTCAATAACACTGTATTGCATATGTGGAAGTTGCTAAAAGAGTAGATCTTAAAAGTTCTCACCAGCAAAACAAACATTTGTAACAATGTATGATGTTGGATATTACCTAGACTTATGGTGGTGGTCATTTTGCAATATATCTGAAAACTAGTATAATGTTAATGTTCATTCTACCTCACAAGAATAAAACAAAACACCAACCCTAGCTCCTTGGAGTGATCTAACACAAATCTCTGTGCCTTGCAAGTGCCAACTAAGTTGGTATTTATTATTTATGTCTAGCATGTAATAAGCACTCAAAAAATTTTGGTAGAAAAAATAAAATATTTTTGATAGAAAGAAATGTTGCTAAGTAGAAGCACTTGGGCAATCTTTGAGAAGTTGACACTGAGCCAAGGTTAACAATTTTTAACCTTTTGAGATATTCTGTCATAGACTTGAGTACTAGAATATATAACACCCCACCAACGCCCTCAAAAGGCAAAATTTTCTGAGCTTACACAAGTGGAGGGGTGTTTGGGTGCATGGACCATGGCATGAACAAGATAGGCACAGGAAGCAAGCAAGCAACCGGAAGGGAAAATTTAAATGGGCTAATATCACAGCCCTCTTTAATCACTCATCTGTCACTGGAGAAGTAACTTTTCCTAGACACTCCTCTATTAGTTCAAAGAGGATTACAGGTCATAGTCTCTTCTCATCTTTCTTAACAGCCTTTTATTTCACTCCAGGGTTTAGAGCCATGGTGTGGGAAACCCAGCTGGGAGACAGAGCTGGGCAGGCAGGAAAAGGTCCTCTGGTCATGCTAAAGAGTTAACCAGGGGTGTCCCACCCACAGCCCAAAAGCCACATGGAGCCCAGGACAGCTATGAATGTGGCCCAACACAAAATCATAAGTTTACTTAAAATATTACTCAGTTTTTTTACTTAGATATGTACATTTTCTATATTCGCAGTCACAAACTTGGGAACTGCTTAACAATTTTCAAAGATTATTGAAAGGGCCACTGCATAATTAGGTTATTATGTGAGGACTTTTTTGCTTATCTGTGATGGCGGGTATCACGAAAACTATGCATGGACCTTTTATCTGCTCATCAGTTTTCATTAGTGTTTGCATATTTAATGTGTGGCCCAAGACAACTCTTCTTCTTCCAGTGTGGGCCAGAGACACCAAAAGGTTGGATACCCCTGAAATTGGGAACCAGAGTGAGTCTGTCTAGTTTAAGCAGAGAGTAACATAGATTTGGGGGGACGTATAAGATAAAACAGAAAAGGAGAGACTAGAAGTAGTAAATGGCTTTAAGGTGGTGACTGCACAGTGTCAGCCCTCAAATACTCATTTGAGAGGACACTGATAAAATACAGGGACAGAATAAAGAAAGTAAAAGGCTTTAATTCATGTTAGAAGTAACCATTATAAAGTGTAAAATTCAATGGCATTTAGTACGTGCACAGTGTTGTGCAACCATCACCTCGATCTAGTCCCAAACATTTTCAATATTCAAAAGGAAACCCATACTCATTAAGCAGTCAGTCCCCCCTCTCTCTCCTCAGGCCCTGAAAACAACTAAACTTTTTTCTGCCTCCATGGATTTATGTAGTCTGGATTATTTCCTATAAATGAAAGCATACAATATGTCTGACTTCTTTTACTTAGCCTATTTTTGAGGTTCATCCATTTTATAGCATGTGTCAGTGAGAAAGGAAATTTCTAAGACTGCAAAATCAAGGAACAGTTGATCCTTAAGCACCGGCAGGTAACTGAGGGTGAGGAGCAAGAGATATTAAGATCGATCACAATCACAAGCTTGGGTGACTAAAAGGACAGTGACACCATGAACCCAACTGGGAAAGGGAAGAAGGCATGGGTGGAGGTGAGGGTGGTAAGTCTGCTTCCGACACAATGAGTTTGAAGTCCTGGGAGAAATCATCTTGGACAAGTCCACCGGCCAGCTGAAAACACTCTGCAGGTTAAGAGAGAGAAGCCCCCGCAGAGGCGACAGAGCTGAAAAGGCACAAAGATGTGCTGTTTGACTGTCTGAGGCCAAGAGGGGCATACATACATCTGCAGCTACTTCTGTCATGTAGAGGCATGTACGAACTGTGCTTGCCTTTCGCCGAAGTGATGCCTCCATTTACAAAACTCAAGAGGTGAACAATAACGAGCAAAGCTCAGGAAAAAGAAATATTATCCTCACCCTTGAGCAAAATTCATGGCGTATTTTGTTCTGGCTTTCATAAAAACAACCCATTCACTGAGACCACTGCTGGCATTTTCCAATAAATACCTCCTGCACCACTTTTGAACCTTATCATTAGGCTCCATCATTCTCTGCTTCCAGCACAGCCTGCCAGCGTCTGACCCTCCTCACACTCCTGTCAGTTTTATGATTCATTCAGAACAGTGATTTTCAACCTTTTTCATCTATTAAACACATGAGCTAATTACTAAAACTCTGCAGCACACCAACAAACACATTTTTGCCAATCTTACAAAAAAATAGGTATAATTTTGATTAATTTACAAAAAAATAGTGATTACCTATTCTTTTTGTTCCAAAATGACTTTTTAAAAACCTATCCTTGCATATAAGGATTTCTGGCACCAAGAATTATCCAGTCAGATGCAAACATAAGTGGTGTGACCAATGAGATGTAAGTCTCCTATATGACCTATATATTTATGGTTCCAGACAGGGCATTCACACCAACAGTGGTTGTTGTGTTGGCTCTTGTCATTGTTTTGGTTTTTTTTTTTTTGACAACCTAAGGGAAAAGAGGTCAGTGCCCCTAACTAAATAGTCAGGTACTGCATGTTTTCAAAATTCTTCTGGCACACCAGTTGAAAATCACTGGTTTAGAAGTTTGGTGTAAATATGCAGCCCCAGCCCTGACTAGTGTGGCTCAGTAGGGTGGGTGTCATCCCACAGACTGAAAGGTCATGGGTTCTCAATTAAAAAATGGGTAAAGGACTTGAACAGACACTTCTCCAAGGAGGACATACAGAAAATCCAAAGACACATGAAACGATGTTCAATATGGCTAGTTATCAGAGAGATGCAAATTAAAACCACAATGAGATGCCACTTCACACCAGACAGAATGGCCATCATAAACAAAGCAACAAACAACAAGTGTTGGAGAGGTTGTGGAGAAAAGGGGTCCCTAGTGCACTGTTGGTGGGACTGCAGACTGGTACAACCACTATGGAAAGCAGTATGGAACTTCCTCAGAAAACTAAAAATGGATCTGCCTTTTGACTCTGCAATTCCACTGCTGGGACTCTATCCTAAGAATACTGAAACACCAATCCAAAAGAACCTATGCATCCCAATGTTCATAGCAGCACAATTTACAATAGCTAGATGCTGGAAGCAACCTAGATGCCCATCAGTAAATGAATGGATCAAAAAACTGTGGTACATTTACACAATGGAATTCTATGCAGCAGAAAGAAAGAAGGAGTTCCTACCCCTTGCAACAGCATGGATGGAGCTGGAAAACATTATGCTTAGCGAAACAAGCCAGGCAGTGAAAGACAAATACCGTATGATCTCACCTTTAACAGGAACCTCAACAAAACAAAGAAACAAGCAAAATATAATCAAAGACACTAAAATAGAGGACAGGCTGACAGTGACCACAGGGGAGAGAAGAGGGAATTTCAGGGGACATTGGGAAGGGTTCACGGGAACAAACTTAAAGGACACATGGACAAAAACTAGGGGGAGGGTAGTAATGGGAGGGAAGTGGGGAGGGTTGGGGGGGCTGGATTGGGAGTAAAAGGGAGAAACTGTACTTGAACAATGATTAAAATAAAATTAAAAAAAAAAAAGAAAGGTCATGGGTTCAATTCCTGGTCAGGGCACATGCCTGGGTTGCAGGCCAGGTCCTTGGTTGGGGGTGTGCAAGAGGTAACTGATGTCTCTCTCACACATCAATGTTTCTCTCCCTCTCGTTCTCCCTCCCTTCCCTTCTCTTTAAACATAAATAAATAAAAATCTTTTTAAAAAATGCAGCCCCACCAGTCAGACTGTAACTCTGGAGATGAAACACTTCTTTTGTCCCCATTGAGCAATCCCTCCCTGAGTACCTTTCACCCACAAAGGCGGAGAGGGGCTGACCCCTCTACCTTCTCTCTTCATATCCACCCAAAGCTCACACCACAGCTCTGAAGAGCCTTGCCTCACACTCGCCTGGCTTGGAATGGCAAGAGCTATAGTAATCATTTCTTTCCTGGAAGAACTACTGCTCATGACTTGATGCCAAGTCTTGGAAAATCAATTTAAATGTGTGCAAAAGAATTTTTGCTTGCTTAAAATGTATGTATTTATTTACCTATGTGCATATAATCTATATATTTATATACACACATATATACATAACATTTATAAAACAAATTTCTAAGTTGTTTTCCATACCCTCAAGGTCAGGATCAAACCACAAGTTTTGAGGGTAAAAAAACCATTATGGCATACCTTCTAGTAAACTTAGACCAAAGGAAAAAGACAAAAGTAACTACTAGGAAAAAAGTACAGGGATAAGAGATCCACAATCAGAGGAGAAATTCCTCCAGTCTGGGAGTAAGTACATGTGTAAGCTAAAGGGCAAGGGTTACCCAGAATGAAAGAACACTGTCAGCATCTACGTCTCTGTGAAGCTCACCGAGTGCCCCAGACAAGCTGCAGACACCACAGAGCCACCTTCTCACTCTCCTTCACCTCCTCACCCAACGAGTCCCAACAATAACCTATATGCCAGGCGCTGTTCTAGGCACAGAGACACCAGTGAACCAGAAAAAAAACAAGACCCTCCCAGCCAACAGAGCTCAAGTTCTAGAGGAGCATTAGTGAGGGGGATATCAAAGATAAAAAAACAAGACTTTCAGATAAGTGGTGACAATATACCCGTAGTTTACCCAAATCCATGATGTATCAGATGAGAAGGCAGACAGGAATGGCCAGGGACTGGGACAACTTAAGATGTAAGTGTTGACGGGGGCTGGGTGAGGTGAGACATTGGCACAGACCAGACTGGGGGGGGGGGGGGGGCGCGGGAAGAAATCAGGTCGCAGCATTGGCTCCTTAATGTAATTTGTTTTGTTATCCATGTGCCCAACTATAAACACCTTGAGAGCTGGTCCTGGCGCCTAGAACAGGGCCTGAATTAAGTTGAATGGATGGACAGTTTGCTAACCAAGGTTGTTAGCAGGTAACATGCTGGCTTTAAGAATCATCTTTTATTTTTTAACCATCATTTTAAAGCCTTCAACAACAGTTTTTAATTTCATCAATATGTAATATATTTTGCAAGAAAATACTCAGCTTTAATCTTATTATAGAAGTCAACAACAAAATGGGATTTGCATTACTATATACAAGTGAGTATATATATTCATATACATACATATATATTCATATATATTCATGTATATTCATTTTCTAGACCACATTGCTAGGATACAAATTTTTTCAAATGTATATTGAAATCATATTTTTTCATGTATATTAAAATCACACAAGCTGAATAACAGATAGAGGCAGCATACACAGATCTGTTTACACAGCTTTAAAAACCATATTTCCCAGCTTGTTGGAAGAGAAGACTTTCAAGAAAAAAGCTACCACTTAATGTTGTATTCTAGTAATAATACACAACATTTGGACACATTAAAAAAATTAATGGCCATCCAGCAAGATGAAGGCATAGGTAGAAACACTTTGCCTCCTTGAACAATCAAAAGAAGGACAACAACAAATTTAAAAACAAAAAATAACCAAACTGCCAGACAATCAAACTATATGGAAGTCAACAACCAAGAAGTTAAAGAAGAAACATTCATCCATGCCAGTAGGAGGGGCAGAGATGGGCAGCCAGAGGGGAGAGGACTCACAGCAAGACAGCTGCTGGAGGACAGGGTGGGCAAGGCGGAGGCTGGCAAAGTGGGCAGTCCCACATGGGAGGAACAACTGAGGAGCGAGACAGACCACACAACCCAGGGTCCCAGCACAGGGAAATAAAGCCTCAAACCTCTGATTGAAAACACCTGTGGTGGTTGAGGCGGCAGCGAGAGAAACTCTCAGCCTCACAAGAGAGTTCATTGGGGAGACCCACAAGATCCTAGAATGTACACAAACCCACCCACCCAGGAATCAGCACCAGAAGGGCCCAATTTGCTTGTGGGTAGCAGGGGAAGTGGCTGAAAGCCAGCGGAGAGCTGAACAAGTGGCATTGTTCCTTCTCAGACCTGCCCCCACATACAGCACCACAACGCAGAGACATGGGTTGCCCCACCCTGGCAAATACCCAAGGCTCTGCCCACTACAACATAACAGGTGTGCTGAGACAAAAAAATATGGCCCAAATGAAAGAACAGATCAAAGATCCAAAAATAGAACTAAGCAATGAAGAGATAGCCAACCTATCAGATGCCAAGTTCAAAACAATGGTAATCAGGCCCTGGCCAGTGTGACTCAGTAGAGTGCGGGCCTGTAAACCAAAGTGTTGCCAGTTCAATTCCCAGTCAGGGCACATTCCTGGATTGCAGGCCAGGTCCCCAGTGGGGGCACACAAGAGGCAACCACACATTGATGTTTCTCTCCCTCTCTTTCCCTTCTCCTCTCTCTAAAAAGTAAATAAAATCTTTAAAATAAAAAAAAATTAACACTGGTAATCAGGATACTCACAGAAATGGTTGATTATAGTCACAAAATTTAGGAAGAAGTGAAGGCTATGAAAAATAAAATAAAAAATATATACAGGAACCAACAGTGAAAGGAAGGAAACCAGGACTCAAATCAACGATTTGGAGAAGGAAGAAATAAACATTCAACCAGAACAAAATGAAGAAACAAGAATTCAAGAATTCAAAAAAAATGAGGAGAGGCTTAGGAACCTCCAGGAAAACTTTAAATGTTACAACATATGAACCATAGGGGTGCCAGAAGGAGAAGAGGAAGAGCAAGAAATTGAAAACTTATTTGAACAAATAATGAAGGAGAACTTCCCCAACCTGGCAAAGGATAGAGACTTCAAGGAAGTCCAGGAAGCTCAGAGAGTCCCAAAGAAGTTGGACCCAAGGAAGCACACACCAAGGCACATCAGAATTAAGTTACTCAAGATTAAAGAGAAGGAAAGAATCTTAAAAGCAGCAAGAGAAAAGGAGACAGTTACCTACAAAGGAGTTCCCATAAGACTACCAGCTGATTTCTCAAAAGAAACCTTACAGGTAGGAAGGGACTGGAAAGAAGTATTCAAAGTCATGAAAGGCAAGGACCTACATCCAAGATGACTCTCTCAAGCAAAGCTATCATTTAGAATGGAAGGGCTGATAAGGTGCTTCCCAGATAAGGTCAAATTAACAGAGTTCCATCATCACTAAGCTCTTATTATATGAAATGTTAAGGGGACTTATCTAAGGGAAAGAAGAAGATCAAAACTATAAACAACAAAATGACAACAAACTCACAACCATCGACAACTGAACCTAAAAAAAACAAACTAAGCAAACAACTAGAACAGGAACAGAATCACAGAAATGCAGAACACATGGAGGGTTATCAGCAGGGAGGGTGCAGGGTAAGTAGAGGCAGTCTGGCTTCCTCACCCAGGTGTCTGGGTAGCTAAGCAAATCAGTGTTCCCACTGCCTTGAAGAGGCCTAATAACTAGTGTTCTCATAGCCTTGAGAGTGGGTCCAATAAACTGTTCCCATAACATGAAGTGGACTTGCATGCACAGAATTATGTTACGTTACATAATTTTTGGCGTCTTGCCAGCCTTGTTCCCCTCTAGTACTTAAACAGGTAGGGAGTCCCTGCTGGGGCCACGACGATGATGGGAAACACACGCAATGGGACAGGAGCCATGATGGGTGCCACACTCGGGAGCAAGGGCAATGACATGAGACATGCAGATAGACACGCAGCTTGCTGCATGTGTGGCTCGCCCACCCATGAGTAAAGGCATGCCAGGCATCTCAACGGCTCCGTGAATATTATTCCGTCTGTGTGAATACCATGGACCCACCCGGCCTTGAAGGGTTACAACACAGAGGGGGTGCAGGGAGAATGGGGGAAAAGGTCCAGGGAATAAGAAGCATAAATGCTAGGTGCAAAGTAGACAGGGGTAGATAAAGAACAGCATAGGAAATGGAGAAGTAAAAAAACTTATACATACAACCCATGGACATGAACTATGGAGGGCGGAATGCTGGTTGGAGGGAGCTGCAGGGCAGAAGGGAATAAAGGGGAGAAAAAAATGGGACAACTGTAGTAGCATAATCAATAAAATATATTAAAAACAAATTAGTGGCCAGCTCATCCTAATGGAAATTCTTAAAATAGCTTTAGACCAGAGTTCAACAAGCCTTTTCTATGATGGACCAGATAGCAAATATTTTAGGCTTTATAAGCACCATACAGTCTTTGTCATTTAGTCTTCCTTGTTTTTTTTAAGTTTATTCTGGGTGGTGGTGATTGCCTTACAATGCTATAAAAAAAATGTAAAAACCATTCTGACTTCCAGGCCACACATACAGAACGCAGTTTGCCCCAAACCTGTTCTAAACCATAATAATGGAACACTTGAAGTCCCAAGTTCCTCACAATTAAACCCAAAGGAGAAATCCCCAAACATTTCCAGATTACCTCTTTCAATCTCTCCAGCTCATTTTGTAGGGCCTGTTTGGATATTTCCACTTCAATCACCTGCTGTCGAAGGGTTTCATTTTCATCTTCAGCTTTAGCACGCTTTTCTTCCACAGCTTCAAGTTCATGGTGCAATCTGACAGATACATCTTTGGCTACCTACAGGGACAATCATCAGGATATGAAGCTTTCTGTGTGCCAAGGCTACATTCAAACAGCTTTTCAGATAGAATCATTGAATGATAATGGTATTACACCAGAGAGCAAAGACCTTAGAGCAAATATTAACAAACTTATTTTTAAAGGAGGGTACTAGTTTAAAATGTTATGTACACATTATGAGGAAGAATACAAGTTTTATATGGATTAAAATGCCACATTGGCCCCACTTGGCAAGGCTTGGTTGACTGGGCATTCTCCCTCAAGGCAAAAGGTCGCTGGTCCGATTTGCAGTCAGGGCTCATGCCTGGATTTTGGGTTCAGTTCCATTTTGGGGCACATGCAAGAGGCAACCAATTGATGTTTCTCTCTCCCTTTCTCCCGACCTTCCCCTCTCTCTGAATAAATAAATAAATCTTTTGTTAAAAAAAACTTTAAAAATATAAAATGCCACTTTGGATAGCCTTATTTCCTTATAGAATATCATCAAGAATGTTAATTCTGCTCAGGCGCAGATGCTTAAAGTGATAAATCTGAAATAATAGTAACAATAATAAAAACATATTTCACATGGACAACAGTGTAGTGATTGCTGGGGGGTGGGGGGCATAAGAGGACTAAATGGTAATGGAAAAAAATACAATAAAGATTAAGTTAAAAAAAACACACAAGTGTTTCTGTTCCAAAGGTAATACTAAACATATATGCTAAAAAAACAAAATAATTCCATAGTAGATATGTAATGTAGTCTAGTTTTAAATTGTCCTGTGTTAAAATTCTTGAATATTAAAGCAGTTAAATATTTTTACTTTCTAAAATGAAATGAGGTTTTGCAAAAGAAATATAAATCACCGTTATATCACACCGAATGACACTGTGTAAGTGGTTTATAAAGTTGATAGAACTACAAAGATTCTTTCCCTGCTACCACAATGAAAGGCTAAATGAGGTTTCATAGGGGCTCTCATAATAAGGCATCATGCATAATTCATCTCTAGATGAATGAGTTGATAATTGGGGCATGAGAGAAGCCATGATACCCATGGAGAGAGCAAATGGTTGAAAGTCTAGGATTTCTGCACCTCATTCCCACTTTCGTCGATGCTTCTCAAGATACTTCCAATAGTCAGTTATGATCCTATTTCTCCTTCAGTTAAATCAGCACTACACTAGTCTCACTTGGATTATGGTAATTTTAGGTTTTCTACGTCCTAGAAAGTAAAATAACAATAAAAATGTTAAGTGATTATAGTCAACTCTTAAAAGTGGTCTTTGACTATAACTGAATTGATAAGAGATTTTTAAAATACTTCAGATATTTAGGAGTTTCTATATATTTCTATACAATTGCCAAACCAATTGCCAGGTATTAATTATTTTTATTATAGATCTATTATTATTATTTTTCTTTCTTTTTTTTAAGTTTGAAGATTCCAGTTCATATGACAGATTTAAATCTTGGGGTATCTAAGACATGACTACACACAACCTATGAACCTTTGTTCATAAATTGTACAAAAAATGTTCATGCTAAACTCTGTTGAGAGAAAGAAAGAAACACAAACAGAACTCAGGACTCCATGGAAGTGGGGTACGAAGGCTGCAGTTTCAGATCTGTGACTGTATCGCAGCAGCTCCTTCTGGGAATGCACGTCCCATCAGCCCCATTCGCTCACCTTTAAGTCCTGTTCCAGACTTCGAATAAGCTCGCTGTCCACTTGACCAGTCTCTGCCACTTTCAGACTTTTTTGTTCGGCTTTCCTGAGGCGGTACTGCAGGATTCGGCAGTTTTTATTAGCACGGTCCAGTTCTCGCCGAAGCTCCTGCAGCTGGTAGACATCTTCCTCTAAATAACTGTCCCTCATCTCTTCCATTTCAGCCCGGAGTTCATCCAGCTCATCCTACACAAGACAGAGTAGATTTATAAGCCGAGTACATCCAAAAAAGCATGTCTCCCCTCCAACCCTGCTAAATGATACTAAATATTAACCATATGCACACTAACTCACTGGCTTATGGCCACCCCTGTGTGATATGGCACAGGGACCCCTGGAAATTCTTACATGGGAGAGTATCACCAGATGTCTGTTCAAATCTTATGGATTTAGAAACTAAAATCCAGCCTGGATTATTCTCTGTGGCCTATCAATGTTTATTCCATTTCCAACATTTCTTTCCTCATCACAATCATGAATGAAATATTTTACAGATAATTAAACCTTTAGATTCAAAGCAAACATTAAACCTGTCTCTAAGGCACCATCTACATTCAAGGGTGAGTCAGACTGACCCTGCCTTCAAAGCACGTAAACTTCTGTGAAGTCATAACTGTGAACTGCCCTGAAATTACAGCATACCTGCCAATGTCTCTAAAATTCTGGTCCACAATGCAAATCTCAGCACTGACGTTGTGAGATGTCTCAAAATTCTAAAGATAGAACCTTTTGTATTGTTTCAAATCACCCTTATATCACACACAGGGTTTGCTTTTTTTCATTCACCTGTCCTTATTTCCCACCTCCATTTTACTTTGCCAGCAATATGAGGCCCCTCTAGATACAAGAAAAACCCAGGTGCTGACCCTGGCTCGCCTCCTCCACTCCTCCCGTGCCACAGCCAATCCAGTGCTGCCAGCTCAATGTCAAAATACCTGTGAGTGCTCTCCTCCCAAGGACCATGCCCTCCACCCCTCTCAATGGCAGCTGTACAACAGGTAAGTTCATCACATGGGACCCCCTGTTTCCCCTCTCACCCTCTCTTCCTTCATAGTTCATTCTCTCCCCACAGAGTCCTTTTAATATGTAACTCAACCTCCTCCCATAGTCAAACCCTCCAGAGGCTTCCCATCACACCCAGAAGTTCTTCAAAGGCCTACCCAGGATCTCTGAGGTGCCCCCTTCTTCTCTGGTCCCACAGGGCAGAGGACTGCTCCAGGCCTTTCACATACCTCTGTACTTCATGCTCCTCCCAGCACTCTGCAAAACTCCTGTCTCATAATTTGAGGGGCACCATTCGCTGACCACCTCATCATCCCCCAACCCCAGTGGCTGTCATCCCTTGCTTGCTCTATTTTCTTCTACCTCTTATCACTGTCAATTTATCATCAGTCACCTACACTAAAGGGTAAGCTCCATGAGGGCAGACACTTTGAGTATCTTGTTCCTCTTTGCATTCACAGCACCCAGAGCAGTAGGAAGCCCACAGCAGGCCCTCAATAAATATTTGTGGAATGAACACATAACACTAGTCAACACAGAGAAAGCCCAAATCATAAAGATAACCAAAATCAAACATAACTGCCTTTTGCTTTGTTCCAGTCTTGTAGCCTACTTATTAAAAATTTTTTCCCAAGCTCCTAGACATGGCTACAATATGTGGGATATAAATTCCCCTGAAGCCCTGGCTAGGTGGCCTGGTTAGCTGGAGGGTCATACTGTACACCAAAAGGTTGTGGGTCCATTCCCAATCAGGACACTCTCTACATTGCGGGTTTGATCCCTGGTAGGGGCACGTAGAAGAGGCAAACCATCCATGTTTCTCTCACATCAATGTCTCTGTCTCTCTGTCTGTCTGTCTGTCTCTCTCTCTCCCCCCTTCCTCTTTTTTTTAATACTAAATTATTACTACATTTTATTTAATTTTAAAAATTAATTAATTTATTTTTAGAGAATGGAAGGGAGGGAAAAAGAGAGGGAGAGAAACAATAACGTGTTTGCCTCTTGTGCACCCCCTGCTGAGGACCTGGCCATAACCCAGGCATGTACCCTAGACTGGGAATTGAACTGGGGGCCCTTTGTTTCACAAGCTGGCACTCAATCCACCGAGCCACACCTGCCAGGGTCTCCCTTTTTCGTTCTCTAAAATCAATATACATACCCTTGGGTGAGATTTAAAAAATTAAATTCTACTAAAGTATTATAAAATATTTTAACAAGGAGCAATTTAGATGGAAGGAGATTAAGGGAAGCATGCAAGAATTTTCTTGATTCATTTCATAATGATGATTTAAATGCCTCCAGAATAGGATACACTCAGTCATTCCCATTTGTTTTGTTCAATTATTATCAAGGCTCAAGGGGCAGGGGGGTAAACTCTATAAAACTTCACCCTAAATTGTCAGCTCTCCTCCTACCATTCAGTTTGCTTCTGGATTCTCACCACTGTTACCACTCTTGCTAATCCTACATTTGTTCTTAAAACTGGGGATTCACTTACAATAAAGCACAGAACTTCCCAATATCAGAGCTTCAGATAGATAAGAAATTGAACAGAAAGAAACCTCCTAAAGAGTATTTTTATCCTGCATACGATTAAGTACAAAAGTGAAACAAATAAATTGGGAATCCTTATGGGACAATACAGATTGGCACAAACAGGGTGAAGACAGTTCAACCTCAACTATATGCAGTTGTCTACTGGAAAGCACAGATGTGCCATTTCATTCCCTTTGCCCCACCTGTAGATTCTCCTTACCCTGTCCACACTACCCTAACCAAGAGAATGGCCTCCACTGAACATACATTAACAGAATGGACTGGCTAGGCTCTTCACGTGACTAGAGAAGTCAGCTATTTCACGAAGGTCTTTGCTGACCATCAGCAAAGAGGTTGTAACTGATGTCGGATCCCCATACTAAGGTTTGGAAGATGTACTGCAGGAGCTGTGCCCCAACCCTACCCAGGCTGGAGGAGACCAACTGCAGGCCAAAAGCTTTAAATGGGCCTTGTGAATGTCATTCTTTTGTTAAAGAGAGTATCTTCAAAATCAAGGTCAAGTTTCACCCAGGTTCCATCCATGAATATGATGAATTCAACTTTGAAAGAGCCTAATCTTCACCTTTGTGTCTCAGGGCAGTTGAAAGGTAATTATGACATTGGGTAACTAATAAAAAAATAGTTTGATACAAGCAATAATCAATAAGTGTATATATATATATATACACACACACACACAGATATACAGTGGCTGTGGCCATTCTGTTCATAGAAGGAATTTGTGATTGTTTTTCCATCTGGAAAGCTTGTCCCTAAAAGCCAACATCTTTAATGCCTGTTACTCAAACTAAAATTTTTAACATGTGATATAGCCATAAGGAGACATAAAATACAACTTCCAGGCATAAAAATGTTCTTTATTTTCAGACTTTTTAGGGAGCCCTCATCAACCATAATGTTCAATGCTGGATATGTTTCATGGATGGGGAGACAAGCACCACAGGCTGAAACAACTGTTTAAGGGCTAGGTGAAGCCCTTAAAATCATTGCCTCCAAGTCATTGAGTAGGCTAGATGGAAACAGCTAATATTTGTTGGCATAAACAATTACCAACATTCATTGCACTTAGGCAAAAATAGGGATCATAATTGGGTGTATTTGAATCATTGCTTTATAATTCATGTTTTAACTAATTTGTAGAACAGAAGACATCCTTTATTAAGCACTTTACCTAAGCCTGTAATAACCCTTCCAGGACCATATTACCCCCGTTGCATAGGCAAGGAAAACAAACCCACACTGTTAATATGTCCCAAGTCCCAGATAATAAATGTAAGCTGCACTGCAAATCCAAGCTGTCTGGTTCCAAACCCACGATCTTTCCAATAAATACATTATTCGTAACAATCAAAACAACAACAAAAAAACAGTAATAGGCTTTAAATTGCACTTTTAAAAGCCCCCTGGCAGTGTAAAATTACAAAAGCAGGCTAACATTCAGAGTCTGACATTAACAATGTGCGGGTATATCCATTACAACAACTGGTCCTCAGAAAAACACTATGGGACTCCCAGTCAAGATGGTGGTGTACGGAGACACACTTTGCTTCCTCGCACAACCATAAGAAGAATCACAACTAACCTCAAAACAATAACCAGAAGTGCCAAAAATTGAACTGTATGGAAGTCCAACAACCAAGGATACAAACAAGCCACATCATCCAGAGGGGTAGGAGGGGAGGAGGGGGGAGCCAGAGCAGGAAGTACTAAATGGACGGTCCCATATTCACGTGTGGTGGATAAAAATCGGGAGGGATACCTTGGAAGAGAGCGATCCCAGCCCCAGGCCAGACTCAGCAGCCCAGTTCTACACTGGAAAGATAAAGCTTCACAACTGCTGCCTGTAAAAAGTAGTGGGGGTTGGGGCAGCAGAAGGAACTGCTGGTTTCTCAGGAGAATCCATTTAAAAGGCCAACAGGGTTCTAGAATGTGCATGAACTCACTCACTCTGGGAATCATCACCAGGGCAGCAGCTAGAAGGGTGCCATTTGCAAACAGGAACTGGGTGAAGTGACTGAAATGGGGACAGTGCTGGCCAAGCCTGCAGAAACCAGGCAGCAGCACTGTCCCCTCTCCAAACCCTCCCCCTGACACAGAGCCACAAAGCAGTCAAGGGAGTTGCCCTGCCCTGGTAAACAGCTAAGGCTCTGCCCCTCACAACTTAACTGGTGCACTAAGGCAGGGAGTCAAAGCAGCTGTACCTAATACACAGAAACAAACACAGGGAGGCTGCCAAATTGGGGAGACAAAGAAACATTGCCCAAATGAAAGAACAGAACAAAACCCCAGAAAAAGAGCTAAACGAAATAGAGATAACCACCTTATCAGATGCAGAGTTTAAAACACTGGTGATAAGGATGTTCAGAAGAATCACTGAGTATGGCAAAAATATAAGGGAAGAAATAAAGGCTACACTAAGTGAAACAAAGAAAAATCCACAGGGAACCAAGAGTGAAAGGAAAGAAGTCGGGATTCAAATCAATGACTTGGAACATAAGGAAGAAATAAACATTCAACCAGAACAGAATGAAGAAACAAGAATTGAAAAAAAATGAAGACAGAATAAGAAGACTCTGGGACATCTCCAAAAGTGCTAACATCCAAATCATAGGATGCCAGGATACCAGAAGAAGAAGAGGAAGAACAAAACATCGAAAACTTATTTGAAAAAATAGTGAAAGAAAACTTCCCTAATTTGGTGAAGGAAATAGACATACAAGTCCAGGAAGCACAGAGAGTCCCAAATAAGTTGGACCCAAAGAGGACCACACCAAGACATATCATAATTAAAATGCCAAAGGTTAAAGATAAAGAGACAATCTTAAAAGCAGCAGGAGAAAAGCAGAGAGTTACCTACAAAGGAGTTCCCATAAGACTATCAGCTGATTTCTCAAAAGAAACCTTGCTGGCAAGAACTATTCAAAGGGATGAAAAGCAAGGACCTACAACCAAGATGACTGTATCCAGCAAAGCTATCATTCAGAATGGAAGGGCAGATAAAGTGCTTCCCAGACAAGGTAAAGCTAAATGAGCTCATCATTGCCAAACCATTACATGAAATGTTATAGGGACTTATTTAAGAAAAAGAAGATTAAAACTATGAACAATAAAATGACAATAAAGTCACAGCTATCAACAACTGAATCTAAAAAGCAAAACCAAAGACAAACTAAACAAACAACTAGAACAGAAACAGAATCATAGATACGGGGATCATTTGTAGGGTTATTAGTAGGGAAGGGGACAAGGGAGAATAGGGGAAAAGGTAAGGGGATTAAGAAGCATAATTGGAGGTACAAAATAGACAGAGGGGTGTTAAGAATGGTACAGGAAATGGAGAAGCCAAAGAACTCATGTGCATAACCCATGGACATGAACTAAGGTGGGCATCGCTGGAGGTAAAGGGGGTACCAGGTGGAGGGGGGGTTATGAGGAAAAATTGGGACAACTGTAATAACACAATCAATAAAATATACTTAAAAATAGAAAAACATTGCAATGTGCAGCAAAGACATTAATACTCCCCTTTATAAAATGAGGAAACTGAGATTCTAAAAGTTTAAGTGGCTTCCCAACACTATAGTCTATTTCAGAGACAGGAAGAAGCCAGTGTTTCAACTCTTTTCACAGAACCTTGAAAAAATGCAATTTTCTGCTTCAGTGAAAAAGAAGTTACAAGAAAAGCAAATTATAAAACATGCAGGCTGGCAGCAGATATTTGGAAAGCATAAACTGTGATTATTCAGATTAGGGTCATGATAGATAGTGATTTTGAAACTAACTACATTAATTTTCTGACAGCATGCTCTAATTTGTATTAAGGAACTGTAAAGATGTCTGCCATTTAAATGTTTAAGAATACCTAATCAAGCAGAACACATAATATTTCTGGCAGATATAGTTTAGACATGGTAAGTAAAAGCGAAAAATTGCTGTTGTTGTTTATAAACAGAAGTTAATAAGAAAAAAATTCTCCTTAATCAACAGTTATATATTGACCTAACATCAGGTCTGTCAGATTCTTAAATGTGAGATCATTATCTCATTGAAAACCTCACCTAGTTTTTTAATTAAATATGTCTTTCAAATTTTGTATATAAAATGAAATCTTAAAATAATATGAATTCTTAAACTATCCCCTTTGCCTACAATAACAAATTGAGCCTAATTTTATATATCAAATAAAATATAAGGATAATAATAAGAAAAATAATAAGATAGCATGTGTGGGACTTCTGGCCAAGATGGAGGCGTAGGTAGACACACTGTGCCTCCTCTCACAACCAAAAGGACAACAACAATTTAAAAACAAAAAACAAAAAACAAACAAAAAAAAAACCTGAGAGAAAATTGAACTGTATGAAGTCCAACAACCAAGGAGTTAAAGAAGAAACATTCACCCAGACCAGTAGGAGGGGTAGAGACGGGCAGCCAGGGCAGAGAGGACTCAGGACAAGGCAGCTGGCGAGCAAGGGGGCAGCTGGTGGAGTGGGCGGTCCCACATTCACATGCAGATAAACTAGGAGGAACAACTGAAGAGTGACGCAGACCACACAACCCAGGGTTCCAGCCCAGGGAAATAAAGCCTCAAGCCTCTGACTGAAAAAACTTGTGGGTGTTGACACGGCAGTTGGAGAAACTCCTAGCCTCACAGGATAGTTCGTTGGAGAGACCCACAGGGTCCTAGAATGTACACAAGCCCACTCACCAGGGAATCAGCACCCAGAAGGGCCCACTTTGCTTGTGGGTAGTGGGGGAAGTGACTGAAAACCAGCAGAGAGCCGAACAACTGCCATTGCTCCCTCTTGGACCCCTCCCCTATATACAGCATCACAACCCAGTGATGTGGGTTGCCCTCCCCTGGTGAACACCTAAGGCTCTGCCTCTTACTATGTAACAGGTGCACCGAGCCAAAAAAAAAGGCCCAAATGAAAGAACAGATCAAAGCTCCAGAAAATATACAACTAAGCAACAAAGAGATAGCTAACCTATCAGATGCACAGTTCAAAACACTGGTAATCAAGATACTGACAGAACTGGTTGAATATGGTCACAAATTAGATGAAAAAATGAAGGCTACACTAAGCTACATAAAGGAAAATGTACAGGGAACCAACAGTGATGGGAAGGAAACTGGGACTCAAATCAATGGTGTGGACCAGAAGGAAGAAACATTCAACCAGAAAAGAAGGAAGAAACAAGAATTCAAAAAAATGAGGAGAGGCTTAGGAACCTCCAGGACATCTTTAAACGTTCCAACATCTGAATCATAGGGGTGCCAGAAGGAGAACAACAGCAAGAAATTGAAAGTTATTTGAACAAATAATGAAGGAGAACTTCCCCAATCTGGCAAAGGATATAAACTTCCAGGAAATCCAGGAAGCTCAGAGAATCCCAAAGAAGTTGGACCTAAGGAGGAACACACCAAGGCACATCAGAATTACATTAACTAAGATGAAAGATAAGGAGAGAATCTTAGAAGCAGCAAGAGAAAAGAAGACAGTTACCTACAAAGGAGTTCCCATCAGACTGTCAGCTGATTTCTCAAAGAGACCTTGTAGGCAAGAAGGGGCTGGAAAGAAGTATTTAAAGTCAAAAAAGGCAAGGACCTACATCCAAGATTACCCTATCCAGCAAAGCTATCATTTAGAATGGAAGGGCAGATAAGGTACTTCCCAGGTAAGGTCAAGATAACAGAGTTCATCATCACCAAGCCCTTATTGTATGAAGTGTTAAAGGGACTTATCTAAGCAAAAGAAGATCAAAACTATGAACAGTAAAATGACAGCAAACTCACAGTTATTAACAACCACACCTAAAACAAAAACAAAAACAAACTAAGCAAAAAACTAGAAGAGGAACAGAATCACAGAAATGGAGATCACATGGAGGGTTATCAGCAGGGAAGTGGGAAGGGGAGAGAGGGAGAAAAGGTACAGAGAATAAGTAGCATAAATGGTAGACAGAAAATAGACAGGGGGAAGTTAAGAACAGTACAGGAAATGTAAGCCAAAGAACTTATATGTATGACCCATGGACATGAACTAAAGTGGAGCAATGTGGGTAGAAGAGGGTGTGCAGGGTGGAAGGCAATAAAGGGGGAAAATCGGACAACTATGTAGCATAACCAATAAAATATTTTTTTTAAAAAAAGATAGCATGTGTGCACTAGAGTAAACCAAGATTAAAATGAAATGTTTCAATGAAAATCTATATGAGGATAGTCTTAGCCACAAATATAAAACCCAAATCCATGGTCTCTTAGTGTAACTGATAAGAATGCTTTTATCATACTGATAGTTTTATTCAAATCATAATCTCCTTTAAACAACCCAAAATAAATAACTACTTTTGATTTAATAACCCCCCTTTAAAAGACCCAATTTGAACAGTAGGAGGAATCATCTGGCTACTGTTGCAATAATTCCACCTTCTGGGAGTTGTAGACAGAAACTATTGTCTGTTGTAATATAATAATCCACCTCATTTCCCTCTGGACAATGGAAATGTTCTCTGCAGAGTCCCAGCTGTAACTAAGAAGGTACAGGGACTGCCACCACTGTTTACCAAGTGACAGTTCACTCAGCAGCTGATGGGCTATTTGCCCTGGTCTACATTATTTTGCCACCCAAGATTGTCACAGCAGCTCTTTCACAGAGTGAATAAAGAATAGATGTGGAAAGTGGAATGTCAGGAAAGAATAGGAATGCTGTCCACTTTAACCTTTCCAAAGGAAAGTGGGGAGGAAAAGGGCCAGAAGAGGGAAGGAGGAGCTGAAGCATTTCAAAACTGCTTGGCCTTGCCTCATAGTGTCCCTGTCTCAGAGCCACAGTCATCATTTAAAATCCACACGGTCAAATTTAACAAAACTCTTTCAGAGCTTGAAACTCAGGAGACGACCTCAAGTGAGAAACAGAATGGGTACAGTTGGATCAGTGATGATGCACTGCATCTTATAAAACCAAAAAAACCTTCCCGAAGCACTCCCTAAGGAAATCATTCCTCTCAAAGAATTCAATTTATTTGTCCTTGTACCTGGCATTTTACTTTTTTCAACCAAAAATAATTCTTATGAAGTAACTGAGAACGCAGAGCAAAAATAAGAGCACAGCAATCCTTGCGGATTCTACAGGACCTCCACACTCCGGAGTACACTATTTGCAAGCAAGTGTGGGGGGTCTTGTGAGTGCATCACCAGTAATGTGAAAAGCATTTTCCAAAGAGACCAACAGACACAGAGTGATTAAATCCCCCTGAAAAGCCTCTGGAAACAGAGAACATAATTAATATGTTCACAATGAGCACTAAAATTGCCTGATTATCTCAGAGTACTCAAGCAAAACACAGGGGTGGCAAGCAGGCGGGCAGTGGGAAACACACCAGCAACATTTTGTAGAAGTCCTCATCTTAAGAGACATGCATGAGTTTGGTTTGAGAAAGAAGCAAAGGACTTTTGGTAACTCAACTGCTCACCTTAATTTCTAAATACTTCCAAATATATTCGTGTTCTCCAGAGGTAAAGGGACAAGAGTGCTCTGCTGACTGTGTTTATGAAAATGGATTGAGTGATTTTTGCATTTTTGATCAAGTCACTTTGGTATCCTTCAATGAAGGAAGAAAATGCATAGAAAGCAGGGTCAGGGACAGTCCCGTACAGCACAACGGGAGGCATGCACTTCTCTGTTGACATTTTAGAAAAATACAGCAATCTGGCTGAAAACCAAGAGAATTCCACTTGAATTCACCAATTAATAGGACATCCTCCTATGGTTTTGCAGGCCTTATTTTTCTGATTTGTTACCCCATGTCATTCTAGCTCAGAAAGTGTGGCAGCTTCATACAGTGATGATGAAAAAACTGCCTGGGGAAGGAATGTAATACTTAATGTGGTCACATTCCTCCAGAATATAGTGAAATAAAATTTCTGTGCTGAGTCTCTTCTTGTTAGATAACATTTGAACAGAGAGATGCTCTATCCAATCACCAGAGTTCTGGGCAATAGTCCCTAGGAAAGCAGTACGTCAAGGATGCACTTTTACCTACCATCTAAAAAAGTACCACTGAGCAACAAAAGCAACAAAAAAAGAAGGTCCAACCTAAAACGTGTGTGCTTTAAACACCACATGCAAAGGGCATGTCTACTGCCTCTACCCCATGAGGTCATAGATGCTCCCTGCCCAACTTTGCTTAAGTGGGCAGGCTTACTGACCTTTAAAAGTCTACCGGGATTGCTGTTTCTTTTCCAAATTGAACTATTGTAATTTAAGCTTTGGAATGACCGAACATGTAACTCACACATACATTTGTGATCATTCTTACACATATATCTGTGATCGTTGTTTTGGTCTCCTCTCCTCCTTCAGACCTCCTCTAACCACTGCTCTCTCCTGCTGTCAGAGGAAGGCTAAGAAATGGACTCAAACACAGTAAACAGTTGGCTGTGATATTTGCTCCACAGGAAATGGCAACTGAATACTTCCCACAAATTAAACATTGCCAGAGGGACTTACATGACCATTTGGAGAGACGTTCACTATAACCCTTTCACCTAAAAAGAAAATAGATCCCCTAGGAAAGCTAAGCACTGGGAACATTTTGAGCTAATACAACTCTAGAGCAAGCAGCGTACGCTGATAAAAGCAACCCTGCTGGAAAGAGGATGCAGACCAGTGCAGTGAAAAGAGCAAAGACTCTGGAGGCAGAGAAAACAGAAGCGGCACCACTTACCAGATAAAACCTTGAGGAAGTAATTTCAATTTTCTGGGTCTCAGCACCCTTGTCTATGAAATTGGGAATATGATAAATAGAACAACCACCATACCATATTGCTGTGTAGATTCACTGAAATATCAAATATACCAGACCAGACTCCAGGGTCAGATTTCTATTCCATTCACTAAGAAACTAACAATGTAAAAAGATAAACGAAATAACCAGTTACCCAGGAAGGAATACTGAAATGATGTCGACTGCCTACCTCAAGATCAAACATGTATCAAGTAATATCTTAAAGCAAATAATTTTTCTTGCTTAGCAGTCATAATTTGGACAAACATAATTTAATCAGAGACACTGTGGGTCAGGGATTTTGCTTGGAGTTGGGGTTACAAAATTTAACAAGATTATCTGTCCCCACTTTAGGGAGTTTGTATTTGTTGAAGATTTACCAAAGTGCTGTTTTCAGATAGAATCAGACAACACAGTTGCCCTTTCTTTTCAACACCTTTGAGTTTCACCCTGTTGTCTATTACCTAAGAGTGGGCGACAAAAGCAAAAGCACTGCTTCAAACATCTCGCTCCGAGTCCCAGTCTGCTCTTTCCTCAGGTCTCTTCTCAGCCTCACTGTTACCTCTCCGCACAAGATAAAATAACCACTGGGCTCGGCTAGTCAGAGCAGCTTCTGATAAAACGTTTAGGGTGAGGAACACTCAACAACTAACTGATTCCAGTTTGAATTGCACACTTCACCACCATTCACCATGAAAGCCCACACCTTCGGTCGCACTGGCCAGAAACTGGGCCTCCACCAGGTAGGTTCAGCATTTGCTGAGAAAACGGTGCAAAATCATATAACCCACTGATAAGAGAGGGCCACTCCAGTGGTTTGGGAGGATATACTCATACATTACCATCTTAACAGAAGCATGAGTATCTTTGTATCACTGGAGCTATTTACTAACCTGAGGATTACAATCAATTAAAACCACTGCCCTCAATAGTATCCCCTTATTTTCTCTCAAATCACCTGACATCTCAATTTTCTTAACCTCACCCCTCCCCCATCATTGTCTAAGTCCTCTGTTCTGCGGCCAGACCTTGTCCTCCGAGAAAATATGGACCCAGATTCAGTGCCCCAAAGCTAAGAAAACCCAAGAGGACACTGCTCACTGGCCCTGCCGGAAACACCCAGAGACAGGGCGGCAGAGGTTGCGATTCCCTCGAAAGTGCAGGCGTGTGGAAAGAATCAAATGGCCTCTCCTGAAACGGGAAAACCGGTTCGTGGACGCTTAAAAAAGCCTGAGAAGCAAAACACTGTTGTCCCTCAGCCCAGGCCGTGCTGAAGGGACCCCTGAACTTAAATAAGGTTTATCACTGAAACCGTGGCCCCCTTCACCTGCGCTGCCTGCACCCCCCGAGGATGACACACAAGGCGCCTGATTTCCCGTAATCGCAAGAGAACCAGCAGGCGCGCCGCAGGCGGGCCTCCCCGCCCACTCTGGGGCCGACCCGCGCGCGCAGGTGGCTGGGACCAGACCTCCCTGGCCAGGGATAACCTGCCCCCACAGCTGCAGATGGGAACCTATCCTGGGCGGGGGCGGGGGTCGGTGTGTATCCAAAATGTGACTATAACCACCTCTCCCTCAGCACAGCGACAGGGAAGACATCAGGGGAGAGAGAAGCAAGACTTCCAGAAACAAAAAAAGCTAAGTGGGTTGAGAAGCTGCCGGAACCCACAGGTCTTGTTGCTCCTTCCGGAAGTTTTGGCAGGAGACGCCCAAGCCCAGCGTGTTCCCCGGACGAAAGTTAAAGAAGGAGAGAAGCGCTCGTCGGGACCGGGAAGGCTGGGCTCTGGGGTCCTCGCCCGTGACCAGGCCCCCTAGGGTCGCCTCCGGACACCTGCTGCAGAACCGGCTGCTCACCTTGAGATAGTCATTCTCCGAGCGCAGCTCCTCGATCTCCCGCAGCAGCTCCTCCTCCTCCGCCGCCGCCGCTGCAGGTGCCAGCGAGGGCTGCCCGCCCAGGCCGGGCTCCCTGGGGGTCCCGGAGACCGCTCGCTCTGGCGGGGCGCGCCCCCCGGCATCCTCCGCCCCGCAGGCCCTCCCACCGGGGCTGCTCCGACCCCCGGGGAAAGCGCCGGCGGCGGGGGGCGCGGCGAGGAGCGCCGGGGGCTCGGGGCTGACACGGGGCGCTCCCCGTGCCGCGGGACTCGTCGCGAGGGCTCCTCGCAAGGGTTCGCGGTCGCTGGATCCCGTGCCGGACTCGGCGTCGCTGCTGACGGTGGGAAGCAGGCGCTGCTCGTCCGACAGGGGTTCGGATGGGCAGTCCGAGAGGTCCGAGCTGCTGTCCGTGTGGCTTATGCGGGAGCCAGGGCCCGGGGGGCCGGTCGCGGAGGTCACAGCGAGGACCACCGCGGGGACAGGGGCGGCAGGGGTCGGGGGCCCGGCAGCGCGGGCTGGGGGGACCACGCAGCAGCGTTTGGTTTTGCGGCCCTTAGCAGCCGCGTGTAGGGGCTCGGAGGGCCCAGGTGGCGGCAGTTTTCCAGCCCCCGGCAGCGGCTCCGCGGGAGTCGCACGAGACGCCCTTCTGGGGCCAGGAACGGCCTTGGCACCGCCCGCTGCCCTGGCCCCGGCGCCCGGCGGCGGCTTGTCCTTCGCGCCGGGTGCGCCGCCGCTGCGCCGGGAGAGGCGGCCGGGCGCCGCCAGGGTCCCAGGCGAGGGCGTTGCCTTGCCTGCGAGGCTGGGCGAGCGCGGGGCGGCTGGCGCTGGTGATCGGCCAGCAGAGGGGACGGCCGGGCCAAGCGCCGCGGGCCGGCCTTGCAGGTCCTTGAGGAACGGTCTGGCAGGCGAGGGTGCGCGGTGCAGCCGCCTCCGCTCAGCCAGCGGGTGGAGGTGGTGGTGGCGGTGGTGCTGGCTGGGCAGCTGCGGCTTAGCGTCTGGAGCGCTGCCCGCGGGGCCGTTTAGCGTCTCCATGGCCGGGGCCCGGACCGCGGGCAGCAGCTCGGGCGGCAGATGCACCGGGTGGCGGCGGCAGCGTTCAGCCTTCCAGCGCACTGGCTCATCACTGTCCCCCAACCCCGCCCGGTCTGCGCCCTGCGCTCCCGCGCCGCCGCCCCCGACCCCGCACCCTTAGCCCGAGGATCCCGCGGAGTTCGCCGCCGCCTCGCTCTCCTCTTGCTGAGGTCACTGCCGCTGGAGTTCTCTGGACACAACAGCGCGGCGGCTTCCTGCAGCCGGCATCTACTGGACGCTGCCCTCCGGGATCGAGAGTGAGCTGCTGCAGCCTCGCACCCTGCACTCGTCAGGCAGCACTGGAAGCGTTCTTCTCGCTCCGCGTCCTGCTCCCCGCCAACGGTTGGCGGCTCCCCGCGGCTCCCCGCAGCGCCTGCCCGTTCCGGCCGGTGCGGGCTCCTAGCAGACAGAAACTGCACGCGCGCTTCCCGGCCTCCCGGCTCACTGCGCCCTGCCGGCGGGTGCGCATGTCCGGCCAGCAGCCAGCCGGCGCCGGGGGTGGGGCCAGGAGGGCGGGGCTTCACTGTCCCGGGATTGCGCACAGGCTGCGGACCCCTAGCCCTCTTCTTAGGAGTCCTTGGGACCTTACTTGCTTTTTTAGTCCCCGGAGACTGTACCCGGTACTGGGAAGGGAGAGCAGTAGGAGAGGTGAATGGGGGGTGGGGTGCGGGCACTGGCACGTCGGGACGCGTGGGTGGGCCCCTCTGGGGACTGTGCCTTCGGGCGCCTCTTTCCCTCGGTTGACAGACGTCCCCCAGAGGCCCCTTCATCCAACACCTGCCTCCCAGGGCCGCTTAGCTCCCTGCCCCAGTGTCCTCTCAACGTTGTCCCTGTAGCCTGCACACTCCATTAAGGATTGCTGGTCCCCGAGGCAAGGTATCTCGTCAAAACAGAAACAGTTCTCCACAGTTGGCACCATCCCTTCGTGGCCTCCGGAACTCACAGAAGGAGGGGCTGCTGTAGAAATAGGAGACCAAGCTCACCAAGCTTGGAGTCAGAAAGGGGACCCAAATTTATAGTTCCGGCTGCTAGCCAGACAACTTCATAGGCATTGTTTTATTTCATCCTTATAACAAGCCTGAATTGGAATTACTGTCTTCTTTAAGGCTGAGGACGACACAGGCGCAAGGAAGTGCAGTTGGTGCCTTAGCCAGTCCTTGGCTGCGTCGGAATTTACACCCAAGTTCATAGAATTCTCAGACCTACATGCCATCCCCTCAGAGAACCAGGAGCTTGAATATCCGGTCTGCCACTGGAGGGTCTAACGTAAGACAATGAACTCTTTGGGCCTCTATAATTCCTTGTGTCATTGGAAAACATGGTTACCTGAGTGTTTGTGGGATTAAATGAGCAAGTATGAGATAACACTGTAAATTATAAAGTGCATTTCAAATACCAGCGAGCTCAGTTTTAGTCCAAGGCACTAGATGTTGAGTAAAACTCAAATACATAAGGCCTAGCCTGTGGTCTAGACTCGACTTTGCTGGGAGGCAAAGGGACAGGCAATAATTACGTGTTTCTAGGGTGGCCACTTACCTCGCCTGGGGAGATTGGAGCTTTCCTGGAAGTATGGGTTTCCTTGTGGGGAGTGCCTAGCACTTGCCAGAGTAGGGACTGTAGGTAAGATGACTCAGGAGGATGGGTGGGACCACATCTTTTGCTTCAGAGTTTGGACATTATCCCCGAGGCTGGAGGAGCCCTTGGAAGAGCCTGAGCATGACTGATCTTATTTGCTTAGAAATATCCCACTGAGGAGGCGGAGGCTGGGGCAGGGAGAACTGGTGGCTGTAGGAATAAGCACAGATGAGGACCAATGATAATAAGGATAGAGAAACAGGGACAGGTTTGTGAAAATAAGATGAAAAAACACTTCAAAGTCTGTAATCTTAACCACAAAGTACCCTACATAGCCACGTCCTTCAAAAAATACAGGATAAAACGATTTTTTTAAAATCCTGTAAGTCGAGAGAACCACCCTCCCAGAAGACATGCTGCCTGTGTCCTCCTCAGACACCTGTCCCTCCTGGACTGAGCTCTGAGCACACTGAAACCTTGAGGCTCTGGCTACAGTCTCCGTTTTCTGTGCGTTCTTAATCTGACCATTCCTCTAAATGTGTGACAGCACACACAAATTATAATCTGTACTGAATCTCCTTTGGTGCAGTATTTAACAAGACCACAGCCATATTTCAGGGAGTGTTGGGGAGAGAAAAGTGTCCTAGTGGTGGCAACACTGCAGAAAGGCTTGAAAGGTGCCCACCCACCATGCCAAGGGCCAGCTCTCCTCCAGAGAACACTCTAACTCTCTCCTTTGGGAGACTGCCAGTTAATCACAAAGTGGCAGCTGTCAACCCCCAGAGCACAACTGATTGGAACTCAGCGTCCAGGACATTCACCTAGAACTTTCTCTAGAGACCCTGAAGTCTCCAACACCCTCATATTTCTGAGGAATTATGTCCGGGACTCTCAGCACAAACTTGCCAACTCCTTAGACCATATGTAACCATGAAAATCACCTTAAAAATGTTTCAGTCAGTTTTCCAAATATGAGCCCGATAATCATACAATTTGAAGCCAGCTTCCCTTTTCCTCTTTTTTTCAATGTTTGGGGAGTTACAAGTAGTATAAAGAGATATATGCTTGCGTAATACATGTTTTTCAAGTCACATATGACAAAAAAAAAATTTGTGTTGTTCAATCAAGTTAACCTAAAGGTATTAGGGAATATACTAATTAAAGGAGCCTTACCTTGGCCAGTGTGGCCCAGCTGGTTGGAGCATCGTCCCTTAAACTGAAAAGTCTCAGGTTCGATTCCTAGTCAGGGCCTGTGCCTTGATTGCAGATTCAGTCCCAGGTCGGGGTGTGTACAAGAGGCAACCAATCAATGTTTCATTCTCACATCAGTGTTTCTCTACCTCCCTTACCCTCTCCCAAATTGCATCTGATAGACTCATCTTTATATCCACCTACACTAAGACATGCACTCTTTTCATTTTGTTTAACTCTTTTACATGTAACTGAAGTAGAAGACTGTTAAAGAATATCCACAGCCCATTCACCCACTCGTTAATTTATATACTCATTCACTTAAAGATTATTTATTGAGCACCTTCTAAGTTACTAGGTTACATATAAATATTGGGCATGGCAGGGATGAAAAAAACATGGCATCTGACTTTATGGGGCTTACAATCTCATATAAAAATATTATTAGAAGGACAAAAAGCTGTCCCTGATACCTGGAACTGGCCTCCACTATCACCTATGCCTCTTTGTTCCTAGGATCAGGCCCAGCTCTCAAACCTGGGCCCTGGCTTTCTCCTCTTAAATATAAACAATGCCATAGGACCTCAGCATCAGATGAGGCCAGACTAGGGGCAGGATGGATCAAGACAAAAATGGGACCTCTGCATAGACATGTCTGAACACAGATAAAACACGAACATTTTCTAAACTATAGAAATAACCAAAGCCCTCTCTCCCAGCTACTTTGAGTGACTGCTGCTTCTTATCAATTACAGCTTTAGCCTTGTTCTAGTTCTGTTGTTTAGATATGATTTATAAAGATAACCAGCCATAGAATTCTCCCACTTCCTGACAACTGGTCCACAGTAAAGCCATGCTTCATTGAACACTCCCCAAAATTATTTAACACAAGTCCAAATCCATGTCCATTCTAACATCCTTACCAAGGGCTCCCAGGGTGTTATCCTCCCCCACTGCCATGAGCAATAAATCAACTAACTCTACCCAGATGTGTGTGCTTCTGGTGAGCTGATAATTATGACTATCAGCATAAGGCAAGATGAAACTGAACATAGCACTAGTTCTCTGTTTTACAAATATAGGAATATGTGAAACATAGTTTTTGTGCTTTAATGGGTCTTTTTTCTCCTTGAAAAAGGCTGCATAAATATTGAAAAAACATTATTGATATATTTAAAGGATATAAGTCTCTGAGCAGCTAAACCACCTTGATAGTTGCCCAGATCAAAGCCTACTTTGGAGATGATGCTGAAGAGAAAATCTTTAGCTCCATGAATTGATTTTATTCTGCAGTGAAAAGAGGACCTTATCTTTTGTGCCAACATAATGTCATTTTATAATCTAGGCTACAGCATCCAGCTATTTCACGCATTCCCAAGTCCTCTCTGCCAAACAAATGAATTTGTGTTTATTTCTATTTTCTATGTAGGATGCTTCTCAAATATAATCAGGGAACTACTAATGTGATTTTGGAAATTTATCAAGTAATGAAAAATGAAATAATCATAGAAACATAGAGATTAAATAAAAAGTAATTGCTTATTCAACATTCCAAACAGTCTGTGTCATCAATACAGTATTTGAAGGACATGATTGTTTTCATCCCTGAAAAGATTAGTGAAATAGAATGGACTAGCTGCCTCCAAACATACAAATGCAAGTATTCTGGAGGGGAGATGGCTAGGCAGATGTCCATCTTTCAAAGATGCTACAGAGAAGATTCTTATTGGGCAAGGGGTTCTCTCTCAACTCTAGAGTTATATCCTTGCTCTCTTCTGTAGAGTATAATCTTCTCTAGTACAGAACCACAAGGCAGTACGGAAATCTGCACACAGTAGCTAGTTAATGTATCCTTACCTGATATATAACTAATACAACTCTCCAGTAGAGCAAGTAATTGTCAAGAGGGAAGACAGCTAGGAGTTTGCCGAGTTGGAGAGCTGCAAAAGCTGCCATTGTTAGTGTGGCTTTCCTCCTGGTCTTTACTGTTGGGAACCGCCCTGACTGGTATCAGAGGCTGAAACCCCCGCCTAGCTAAGGCTAAGGGAACGCCCTTGGAACCGTAAGCCAGCAAGGAGACAAAAGCTTATCTCCCTGGCAGGAATGCTGCTTCTGCTGCTTTATTCATAACTGAACCCCAAAAAGCTTGGTCGGTTAGCCAAAGACAGGTAAGATTCCCCAAAGGGGGAACGACCTAAGACAGGCACGATCACTTTGGGAGGCCCCCCCCAAAAGAAGGACTTGGGGGGCTGCAGCAAAAGGGAGTGATGGACCCTCGCTCCTCGGCTTTGACATAGCCTGAGTTCTCAGCGTCTGGAAGAAAATCTCCTTATCTCTCGGTTGCCTTAGTTCCCTTGCTCCACCTAAGCCTGAAACAATGACAGGGTGGTACAGCTCGGTACTGAGAAGTGCGGATTTCCCGGGGTGATCAGGCCTAAGAAAGAATATGTAAATTACTGTGAAACCTCCTTTGTTTAGAATGCTCTCAGTTGAATGAGAAGGGTCTTAGGAGGAAGTTAGTTTGTTCCTCAGTCTTACAGCTCTTTGATCCCCAACTCAATAGACCGGCAGAGTTCTTTGTTTTCTATGGTTCCTTACTTCCCCCGAATGAGTACTGTACTTTACCTGAATTATTATGCAAAATGAGCCTAATAAAAGCAGGGATGGACAGTAAATCAGCGCGCTCCCCACTAAGGGGGGTGGCCATTCCGTCCCTACTTCCCCACAGAAACTAGTCTGTCTCTGTGCATGTGTGCTTTTTCTCGCGTATTGTCGAGCCATCCACAGCGTTCCGTGGTCACTGCTGGCCGGTGACCCACGCGCAACACTTTACTCTTAAAGATGACAAGAGCAATGTCTTTGTCCTTGTCTGGCACCTTAAATGTTCCACATACATTCCACAGTCTTAAAAGTTGCCTTTATTTTTCTTTTCTTGCTCCTATTCTTAAAAGTTTCTACAAATGTATCATCAAATTTAAGGGAGTTATTATTTAGAGCTTAGAATTGTCTTTTGCTTTAAATCCCTTCTTTGGGATTATGCCCTTCCAATTATTTACTCTGCAGGATTCTAGAATCTTAGACAACATTCTATCAAGTAGAACATTCTGGATTTCATTTTTGCTTTATTTGCTGAAAATTATGGAGACCAAGGCTTTCCTTTATACTACTTCCACATATACATCCAGCCAAAGAAGAGGAACAAGAAGTATAGTTATCTTAAAGCTTTTTCAAATTAAAATTCATTTTAATCTAAAATAATTAAGTGTGGAAAAAGCCCAATCAAAAGCATCAGCAGTTAATATCTTTTAGATGCCTGGACCTTTTCAAAGTAAACTTCAAAGCAGATTCATACCCTTTTAAGAATTTGTAAATTCAGGAACTACTGAGAACAGGCAAGTGCTCCTGCCCATTTTGAGGGTTATGAAAAACATAAAGAATCACAGTGTAATTTTTATACGAATTTTGTCTTATTCCTCCTGAAATGAATGTAAAGGGGTTGAACGATGCAATTAAGAGATAACTTTTTTAACTAAACCAGAGTTGCTATTTCCATTACCATTTGGCCCTTAGTGTGAAACTTTTAAGAAGTCCAGAGCACTTGTATTTCAACTGAGAATCCACCAATCCCAACATTCCTCTTGGGGAAGAAAAAAAAAAAAACAACCCTCAGCCAAATTAAACCATTGAAAATTAACAAAAGCTCACTGAAGTGGAAAATACAAATACTAAACAAATTTTCCCGGTGTATGAATGTAACTAATTCTCAGTCACGGGGTACTGAGACTCACCGATTGATTTTTGACTTTATGACCTGGTCTCTGAGGACTGCTGATTGGAACAATATCTAAGAAGTGCTCTGAGCCCTGGCTGGCATAGCTCAGTGGATTGAGCGTGGGCTGGGAACCAAAGTGTCCCAGGTTCGATTCCCAGCCAGGGTACATTCCTGGGTTGCAGGCCATAACCCCCAGCAACGGCACATTGATGTTTCTCTCTCTCTCTCTCTCCCCCTTCCCTCCCTAAAAAATAAAATAAATAAATAAAATCTTAAAAAAAAAGAAGTGCTCTATAACTCATTCTTTAAATATTTGTTACTCCTCAACCCTCTCTGTAAGAGCAATGTCATTTTTAAATCCAACAACATGAGGCTGAGTAGCTCAGTTGGTTAGAGTGTCGTCCTGATAGGCCAAGGTTGCAGGTTCCATCTGTCATGTCACATACAAGAGTCAACCCATGAATGCATGAAGAAGTGGAACAGCCCTGGCTGGCATGGCTCCATGGATTGAGCACTGGCCTGCAAACTGAACTAGTTCTTTCCCAGTCAGGAACATGCCTGGGTTGTGAGACAGGTCCCCAGTTGGGAATGTGTGAGAGCCAACTGATTGATATTTATCTCTCACCTCTATATTTCTCACCCTCTCCTTCTCCCTTCTTTCCTCTCTCTCTAAAGATAAATAAAAAAAAAGAAGTGGCAACAAAAATCCACTTTCTCCCCCTCCTCCGTCTCTTCCTTTCTTCCTCTCGCCCTAAAACCAATAAGTAAAGAAATTTAAAAAATACCTGACTGGTGTAGCTCAGTGGATTGAGCATAGGCTGTGAACCAAAGCATCACAGGTTGGATTCCCAGTCAGGGCACATGCCTGGATTGCAGGCCAGGTCCCCAGTGGGGGCCACATGAGAGGCAACCACACATTGATGTTTCTCTCTCTTTCTCCCTCCCTTCTCCTCTCTAAAAATAAATAAATAAAAATAAAAGCTTTTAAAAAAATTTAAAAATAGATAAATGTGACAACATGAGTCATAAAAGTTACACTATTTGTATTTTGAATCTCATATATTTATATGTATTTTGTTCTTGCCAGAACAGTGGAAATGCTGCCCAAAACTAACTCAACTGTTTTTACTTCTGTTGGGAACCACCCTGCCTGGTATCAGAGGCTGTAACCCCCACCAAGGCTAAGGCTAAAGGCATGACCTTGGACCGTAAGCCAGCAAGGGGACAAAAGCTGATCTTTCTGGCAGGAGCACCACTTCTGCTCCTTTTACTTCACCCTGCCTGGCCCCCAATACTTGGTTGGTTAGCCAATGACGGGTAAGATTCCCCAAGGGGGGAACAACTTAAGACAGGCACGATCACATGGCAAGCCCCCAAGGAAGGACTTCAGGGGCTACAGCAAAAGGGGGTGATGGACCCTCGCCCCTTGGCTTTGACATAGCCTGAGTCCTTATTGTCTGTGGGAAAATCTCCTAATCTCTTGGCTGCCTTACTTCCCTTGCTCCACCTAAGTCTGAAACAATGACAGGGTGGTGCAGCCCTGTGCTGGAAAGGGCAGGTTCCCTGGGCGATCAGACCTAAGAAAGAATATGTAAAATCCTGTGAAGCCTGCTTTGTTTAGAATGCTCTCAAATGATTAATAAGGGTACAAGGAAGAAGTAAATTTGTTCCTTAAAGTTTTACAGCTCTTTGACCCTGACTCAAAATAGGCCCTCAGAGTTCCTTGTTATCTATTGTTCGACCCTTACTTCCTGGCAATGAGTAATGAGCTTTATCTGAATTCTTATGGAAACAAACCCAATAAAAAGCCTGCTCAGGTGGGAGAACCAGGCACTCTCCCCTAGGGAGGGTGGCCAAGGTGCTCCCCACTAGAAAGAGTGGTCATTTCGTCCCTACTTCTCCACAGGACTCGGTTGTCTCTGTGTATGTTTTTCTCGTGTTTTGATGAGCCATCTGCAGCATTCTGCAGTCACTGCCGGTCGGTGGCCGAAACATACTTTGCCTCTTGATATTTGCACATTACCTTTTACTAGTAGAGATGAATGTATGAGGCCATACATTATTCTTTTGTAATACCAACATCTCTGAGTCTATGCCCACCAACTGACTTTCTGACAGTAGTTTAGCTTCTTATATAAATCTGTTTATGGGCAAAAAATGTCCTTGAGAGTTCATTTCTCACTGGAAAACAATAAATAGGTATTTTGTTTTGCAAATTAAAAAAGCATAGAGGGAAATAATTAGATCTGGCGAGGCCTTCTAGTGGAGATGGCAAATGAGCCTTATCAAATGGAATAACAGGTCTTAGGTATCATTGTTCTCTCAGTTTTACAGATGAAGAAACCAAGGCAGAAGATAAAGAAGTAATTCACCAACCACACAAGGCTGTGAAGTGGCAGGGCCAGGCTTTGCACTCAGAAGTGCTACGTTAATGCATACACCCCACCACCATACTCTGAACCACCTCCCAGTGTTACAGGGTGCAGCCAAGAGGGGGGACCCCAAATGGGCATTAAAATGGGGTCCAGAACTCAAGGTATCCAGGGGATTTTTGGATGTCCTCACTCCCACTCCCCAGGTGTGGGTTGGGGGAAGGGACAAATGGAGCAGGGCCATTGAGAGCTGTTTTGCATAGCAACAGCCTTGCAGCTAACCTCTGGTGTGGTTATTTAACATATCTATAGCCTTTGGCTGGTCGCTTAGATATGTTAAATAGCTGTGGCCATACTCTGAGCCAGGGTAATGGAAGTAAATTCCCCACCAAGATGGGACTAGGAGGCAGGTCCCCCGAGTTACAGCACCTGCATGGGAGCTCGGAGAAGACTGGCTCCAGGACATGGGACCACACATGCCCAGACTCATGACGGCAGCCCAGTAAAGCTGGAAGGATATGAGTGCTGGCCTGTGAGGCCGATTGTAGGAGGAGTCGGAAATGGGGCTGCAGAGGAACACTGGCTCAGGGAGTTTAACCGAGATGCAGCAGCCATTGGAGAGAGAGAACCACGCAGCTTTTAGCAGAGTGAAGACTCCTGCAGCCCTGCAAGAGGGAGAACCATGTGGCTATGAAAGTGCAGAGAATATCAAAGCTTTTGAGGAGAGAGAACCACACAGCTTTAGCAGAGTGAAGACTCCCGATGTTACAGAACACAACAAGGGGGGCCTGGGACAATATACTATTATTGAAAGAAGGCCCTGGGTCCGTTATGTCCGCCGCCAGAGGAAAGACGTCTCTCAATGCCAGAGATTCGTGAAAAGGAAAGGAAATGTTTATTTAATGCTATACAAACTTAAAGTAGTGACCTAATGTCTTTATCAAAAATCCCAAAGTCCCCCCAAAACACCCACAAACAGACACAGTCCTTCCTTCCTTCCCCCCTTTGCCCAGTCCAGAGTACCGTATCTCAGGAAAGGAAATAGAAGTCCATGGCTCAGGCAGTCCTCTGGTTCTTCCCAGTTAATACTCCATCTCGACTGGGAGACCTCCCTGGGTTCCCAGCAGCCTCAGCTGAGTCGCCGGGATCTCTGCTAAAACCAGGTGGTGGTTCCCCTTCTAAAGCTGTGGGGGTCCCCACTCTGGCACAGGCATGTGGTCCTCTCTCCCAGGGCCACGGGAGTCCCCACTCTGTCAAGGCCACGTGGTTCTCCCTCTCAGGGATGCGGGAGTCTTCGCTCTGCTAAAGACGCATGGTTCTCTCCTAATGGCCGCCAAGACTGGGTTTTAAATCCCCACGGCCAATCTTCCTCTGCAGCCTCATTTCCGACCCCTCCCACACTCGGCTTCACATGCCAGAACTCGTATCCTTCCAGCTTTACTGGGCTGCCATCATGAGTCTGGGCAGGTGTGGCCCCATGTCCTGGAGCCAATCGTCTCTGAGCTCCCATGCAGGCGCTGTAGCTTGGGGGATCTGCCCCCAGTCACGTCTTGGTGGGGAAGTTACTTCCATTCCCCTGGCTCAGAGATGATCACAGCTATTTAACATATCCATGCGACCAGCCAAAGGCTATAGATATGTTAAATGACCATGCCAGAGGGTAGCTGCAAGGCTGTTGCTATGCAAAACAGCTCTCAATGGCCCTGCTCCATTTGTCCCTTCCCCCAACCCACACCCTGGGGTGGGGGGTTGGAGACATCTTAAAATCTCCTGGACACCTTAAGTTCTGGACCCCATTTCAAATGCCCATTTGGGGTCCCCCCTCTTGGCTGTACCCTGTAACACCGAGGCCCTGAGAGAGAGAATCACCATGCAGCTTTAGCAGAGAACTGCCACTCGGCTTTGGCAGAGTGGTGACCCGCCCCCCCCCCCCCGCCCCTTGCAGCCATTGCGCAGGGGGAGAAGCACGCGGTTTTGGCTGAATGGGGACTCCCGTGGCCCTGGGAGAGAGGACCACGTGCCTTTGCCAGAGTGGGGACCCCCGCAGCTTTAGAAGGGGGAACCACCACCTGGTTTTAGCAGAGATCCCGGCGACTCAGCTGAGGCTGCTGGGAACCCAGGGAGGTCTCCCAGTCGAGATGGAGTACTAGATGGAAAAAACCAGAGGACTGCCTGAGCCATGGACTTCTATTTCCTTTCCTGAGATATGGTACTCTGACTGGGCAAAGGGGGAAGGAAGGAAGGACTGTGTCTGTTTGTGGGTGTTTTAAGGGACTTTGGAATTTTGGTAAAGACATTAGGTCACTACTTTAAGCCTGTATTGCATTAAATAAACATTTCCTTTCCTTTTCACGAATCTCTGGCATTGAGAGACGTCTTTCCTCTGGCGGCGGACATGACGGACCTGGGGGCTTTTTTTTTCAATAATATATATCGTCCCAGACTCCCCTTGTTTGTTCTGTAACACCAGCACATGCTGCTGCCCTCTCCGCGTTGGGTGTCAGGCGCCCATCAGTGTTGTGGTGAACCTTTCCTAGGGGTGAAATGGAGCACCCTTTTCAAGACATGTAGGAGAACTGCCAGAGAGACAGCTGGAAGGGAGGAACTGGTCACCAGGCAGATGTCTTTCTTCTTCACAGGAAGTTTAATTCTAGACAACTGCCTCCTGGGTTCAAAAAGCCAAGGGCATTTTTAGAATTTCCATTCATAAGTGAGTTGATGGTGGAAGGAAGGTTTTATATGGAACAGAATTGGAGGCTTTGAGACTACATGGAGTCACTATAGGAAGGATGAGTTCTGTTCAAACTAATTCTGTAGAACTTAAAATTTGAAAAGGTGGAGAAGGAGTTTTTTATTTTTATTTTTTGAAGTATTTTATTTATTAATTTTTAAGAGAGAAAAAGGGAGGAAGAAAGAGAGGGAGAGAAACACCAATGTGTGGTTGCCTCTTGCATGCCCCCAACTGGAGACCTGGCTTTGCAACCCAGGCGTGTGCCCTGACTGGGAATTGAACCAGCGACCCTTTGGATCACAGGCCAGCACTGAATCCATTGAGCCACACCATCCAGGGCAGAAGCAGTTTTTTAATTAAAAAATTCATAAAGGCCATTGAGTGTGGAGCAGCACAAACCCATGTGGTGATCCAAGGAAAAGCTGGCCTTAAGTTCCTGAAATAACATTATGTTCAGATCTCTGTGGAAGTTTAAATGTTCTTGGAGAATGTTATTTGAGAGGGTCAAAGAAGGAAGCAATTAGATGTGGGAAAGCAGAGCCTACTTGTGAATTTCCAGTGATGGTTCATTGACACTAGTGTATTTGGACCAGTTTCCCTTTGTGCTACACAGTGAATCAACAGTGGACAAGGGCCAGCCTGCCAAAAATGCCCTTGAGTTGTTTCTATGTGCTATGGGGTAAGTAAGAAGCATGCCTTCGATCAATGTTTTCAAAAACTAAGTATCTCAGTCTCAGACATTCATTGAGCACAAAGACAGGGTGATGGGATCAGATGAGATTTAACAAGTTGTTTTAGGAAAGGCCTTAATATAGTAATAATAATATCATCTTGAGTGCAAAATATCATGTAATTAAGGTACATTAGGTTATTGATGATTTTGTATGTGTATGTATAACTGGTTTAGCTTATTAGGTCACAGATTTAGACATCTTCAGCTCCTCACCTTCCATGGCAGTTTTTCCATAATAATGATTAGGGAGACAGTTGCAACCATCCCAGTCTTCCTGTTTGTCTGTTTGGAAGACATTGAGCTTTACTGGAGCTGTGTCTGTCCACAGGTTAAACTAAGGAGGGGGGGGGAAGGACGGCCAGGACTGGGCACCAGAAATTCTAATAGGAAGGCACTTTTAGAGGGCAGAGGAGCAGGCAAGTGCTTAATAGAGGAGGATCCAGAAGGATCAACTTTATCCTCTTTCTTCTTCCTCAAAGACTTCTAAGCCATCCATTCAGAGAATACTTTGTTGCTGAGCATCTACTATGTGCCAGGCATAGTTATCACCCATCTCCTTCACAACGCCCCTACCTCCACCCCTCAGGTGTGTCTGCCCTTGTGCACTATCCAAGTGCTATTAAGGACTCTGGGTCACGGCTGACTCCGAATTCCCTGTCATGGGAATTTGGCCAGCTTCAGGGCAAAGCATGGGGAGAAGGCCTAAACTGGGCTTGTGGCATGTAAATCACAGCACTTCCTTATTCATCCTGCATGCACAACCAGGACAAGAATGTGTAAAAATTTCAGGTAAGTCTGAGAGAGGCCCTGGTAGCTCCTGAGAAATTTCTTGAATAAAGGAGAAATCAATTAATCTATTGATCTATTTTGCTGTTGAAAGGTATAAATATACCTCTCCAAATATGTGAACCTGAATGTTTACTTTTTAATTTTATAATTAAGAACAGAATATACCCATCTATCACTGTTAGATGCATTCAAATGAGGGGGGAAATGAAAAAAAAAACACACTTGCATATTTCTTTTGTTCCTGATTCACAATGTTAATTAAATCTTTGTTGCAATTTAGACAACCTTTGAATGGAATGAGGTACAAATATTTTGTTAATAGTAAATTTGGTCAGGACCAAATCAGAAAGTTAACTTTTATTTATAGAAAATTATAGAGGGTTTTTTTCTGATATAAAGTACCAGCCTTTTATGTAATAATGGGAACTAGGCTATATATGTTCTTTGCTGGTTTAAGAACTAGGACAGCCTACCTTGGCTGGGGTGGCTCAGTGGTTTGAATGCTGGCCTGCAGACCAAAGTGTCACCAGTTTGATTCCCAGTCAAGGCACATGCCTGGGTTTTAGGTCTGGTCCCCAGTTGGGGGTATGTGAGAGGCAACCACACATTGATGTTTCTTCCCCTCTCTTTCTCCCTTCCCTTCCCTCTCAAAATAAATAAATAAAATATTAAAAAGGAAAAAAGACTAGGGAACAGAATGATCTCAGCTGCAACCTCAGCAGACCTCAATGGATCTGTCACCTCAATGGATCTCTCACTACTAGCAGAGAGGATCTCGGCATGTTGAGGCTTAACTTTTCTCTATGTGGTTTCCCTTCTTCACCAACAGCAGATGGTAGTAATAAAATACTCACCCAAGAGTCATTGAGAGAATTAAATGAAAGATTGTATGTAAGACTTTTTGCACGTTCCAAAAACACAGAAATTTCTAATTCATCAGCCATGTGACCTTTGAGCAAGTCACTTAACCTCACAGGGTTTCAGTTCTCTCCAATTCTAAATTTTCTTTCCAAACAGCCTCCATAGGTTATGGAGTATTGTGATTAGCATATCAAACACCAGCCTAATGCAAGCCAGCTCCTGCTATCACTGCAATTACACTGTTTATATGTAAATGACACTCAAAGTCCCTGAACAGCCACTCAACTAGGAAAACAGTGTCTCATCTTATTGATACTCCCCTTTCCTCAGCAAACTCCTGTTCACTGAAACACAAAGGTGCACTTCTAACCAGTCCCTAAGGAACTGACAAGGTTGACAAAGGACAGTTTGAAATCTCAAGATATTTTTTGCAGTTCCATGATGGGAATAGAAATGACCCTGCACATGAGTAGTGCCTTCCTTTAAGAGAAATGTGTTGTCTGGAATTAAGGCAGTGGAAGCAAATTCTATTTGGATGAACTATTGTAATTAGCTATGACAGCCATTTGAAGCTTTTTTAAACTGAAAAGGTATTTTAAGTGACCTGAAATTGTTACCAGAAAGGGGACCTGGCTCTGAGTGAATCTACCTAGGGCTGGCCAGTAATGCGTGGGTTCTTGACTTCATGCAGGAAAGATTTTGCAGCACAAGTCCAGCTGTTTTTTTTAGGACATTATTAAAGTTGGGGCCAGTGAAACAAGGAAAGGCCTAGGACAGAAGAAGCAAAAGAAGAGAGACTAGGTGGGGGAATGAGTCTAGTCTGGGCTGCTTTGGCTCACTAAAAAGTTAGAGAAAGGGGAGCCTTGGGGACAGGGTCCAGGGGTTAGACTGGGACGAGCTGCTGCTGCCCATAGCTCCCAGGTTGCAAGTCTCATAAGGTCCCTTAGAGTTTAGGAGATGCACGTCTGTGGGAGATGAAGAAGGGAAGAGGAAAGGTGCAAGCACGCTTCCTGGAGGGAGAGCAAAGAGGGACCTTCATTTTTGGAGGGTTTTAAAGGCTGGGAGTTTAGGGGAGGTTTTAGGGGAGGGTTCTCAATAGAAATTTATCAATTTTTTGCTGATATGCCAAAATGAGATTTGTTTCCTAAACTTTGTCTCTTCTTGGGTGTGGTTGGCTAATAGCACTAATTGGATTTCTGCTATCTTTCTGAGATATCTCTCTAATTTAAGCTACTTACCCTCTGGCTGGGGAGAAGTATATATCATTTATGCTTTTTTTAACAAACCATTTACTATTTAAAAAATATTCTGTTTCTTTATTTTTAAAGAAAGGGGAAAGGAAGGAGAAAGATAGGGAGAGAACAGCAATCAGTTGCCTCTCACGTGCCCCGCACCGGGGACCTGGCCGCAACCCAGGTGTGTGCCCTGACTGGGTATCATACCTGCAACTTTTCAATTCGCCGGCCGGCACTCAATCCCCTGAACCACACCAGCCAGGGCCCAGTTACTCTGAAGTGCCTTTGGTTTCAGGAAGGTAGGATCTATTAGATGGCTGCAAACTGCTTGTTTAACTATTTGTCTCATTTTCCCTGTTCCACTTGACTGGCTGACTAGCCTGTCTCAAAATCACCATCAAGATGTGTGTATGCCTGTCCAGCAGAGATCCATAGAGTTAGGAAGGTTTGACTTAATAGGTCTTAGAATCTGATGGCTGACTTCATTTCCCACCAAACATCTGGATCAGCCAGGTTAAGGCTCATTCATTCAGCAAATAAATTTTGCCGAACACGGAGAATACAAAGATGACTAATCCTTGCTTTAGCACTCAAAGAGTCTTTTTTTAAGGAGCCAGTACATAAGCAAAGATAAGGTATGCTGTGTCAGCATGAGGCAGGCTAGTAAGAAACTAGGAAAAAATCCTTAGCAAGTGGAACAAGGAAACTGAGACAGATAGCTGAAAAATAAAAACAAATAAATAAATAAACCAACCTGGTTGAGCAGTTTATAGGCAGCTAATAAATAGCAGGGTCTTATCTTCTCTAACCAAGGACACTCAGGAGCAAATGGTTTACATACACATTCCAGACCATGCCAGGGCAGACCCTCCTTGGTTCTTTGGTGACATTCTTTGAAGGTGAAACTTTCCAAAGAATGACTCTGACCCCTTAATATGCTCATTTTGATGAATCAGCATATTGAAAGACACACCTGAAAAGCTGATAAATATTTTATTGAAGTCCTCACCTGAAACTTCCTCTAAAATTCCCCCTTTTAGAAAACACATAAAAACCTTCAAGATAAAGAAAGTTGTGCTCTCCTTGGAGCATGCCACACCCCTTACATACTTTTATTCTCTTTCCCCTAAACTCTATGGGTCCCCATAAGACTTTCAACCAAGGGAGGTACGGGCAATGGAAGCTCATCCTGGGCTAACCCCCTGAACCTGTCTCTAAGGCCCCCTTTGCTCTGACTTTTCAGTGAGCTCAGAGCAGCCCTGCTGTGGCCAGCTTCTACCATTGTGACTTTTACTTCTCAGTGAGTCCATGCAGTCCCATGTGGCTTACTTCTTTCCTACAACAGGCCAAAACAGCCCTGCCCAGGCTCTCTCCTGTTGCTATGTCTATCCTAAGCCCTCAGTATTTGTTTCACTAACCTGAGCTCTCAAAATCACCTGGACTCATGTTGTGAAGTCTTTCGTGCATGAAGTCAAGAACCCACACACTACAGGCCCACCCAAGGCAGACATGCAGACACGCTCCAGACCAGATCCCTTCCAGTGACAAGAGGAGATGGTGCTGCGGTGGGGACACAGCTTTCCCTTGATGAAGGTGGGAGGAGCTGGTGAAAAATGGTGAAGAATGGTCTAGAAAGAAGGTGACCAATTTTTGTCTTTTCCAAAGTTGTATTTTCCCAATTATTAAGAATCCTTCCCTGCTCCTCATTCTAAAGAAAGTGCTCTTGTCATCTGTCAAGTTTGAGGCCTCCTGGGAACATAACATTGTCCCAAACTAAATGTGTCAGTGGAGAATCTGTGTGGCTAATAACTGTAAACAAATCAGTTTTGCTGATTTGCTTGGGCATGTTCCCTGTGAGTTGAGCTCAGCTTGGCCTTCTCATTAAACTCCTCCTGAGTGGGGAAACCAGGTTCAGCCAACAGCTTGGGGTTGCCATGGGAGCAAGTAGAGCAGAAATTGGTCATCTTCCTTAAACAAACCCTCACAGTCTACAATGTAAATGGTAGGTAGCTCCTGTCTTCAAGATAATCTGTTGTTAGAATAAGACCACTTGTGGGCCAAGAAGAATATGGAAAAGTGGTTTGTTGAAGGGTCCTCTCTACTTCCATACAACCCTACCCTAAGGCATCCTCAAAGGAATCCAACCTTTATGAATTTTGGAGTCCTCAGGGTAGTGGTTCTTAAATTTCCCACTTACCAGCATCACCAGGAGAATTTCTTACTCAGTAGGAGGTGGGACTTAAGAATTTGCTTGTCTAGAAAGTTCCCAGATGAGGCCATGTTTGGTCACCACAGCCTCAGAGAATGACTGATTGCCCTTGCTAAAGCATATTTTCAGACAATTTAGGTATGAGACTTAGTGCAATCTTGCATATAGAGGCAAAGGTCTCCAGTAGAATAATACAGTTTACTCTTGATAGGGACATTTTACAAGAAAAAAAGGTTATTAGATGATCACTGTTAGACCAGATACAATAAGAAAAGAATATTTCCTTAAAGATCACTTTTGTCTCAGTTGACTGGGTGGGCATGTGGGCGACAGGTTTCCTATTAATGTTTATTCATTATATTGCTTTAATTTTTTTTAAATCAAGAATGCCAATCTCTTCCCAGAAAAAGATCGAGAATTATATCTCACAAAATTAGGGTTCTTCTCAGACTAGATTTGGGACATACACTAAATTTCAGTCCTTACTTTAGGTTGTAGACAAGTTTTGTGACTTTGAGTGAAAATAGGTATAATGAAACCAATTTTACTATAGACTACTAATTGATATAAACAGAAGTTCCTATGGCATCTCATTAATATTAAAACAAAACTATATTGAAGGAAATGACATTACTTGAGAACCTGCTGCACATTCTTTTATACTAGGAACACAAGCCACTTAATATAAGTAAAAGATAGTTTTAATAAGTCTTCAACAACCACTCCCTCAGGCCTCTGGGAAAAAAAAAAAAAAAAAGGAAACGGTGTTGCCCTGACTGGTGTGGCTCAATGGACTGAGCACTGGCCTGGAAACCAAAAGGTGGTGGATGCAATTCCCAGTCAGAGCATGCCTGGATTGCCGGCTGGGTCCCTGGTTGGGGGCGGCCAAGAGGCAACCAATTGATGAATCTCTTGCACATCGATGTTTCTCTCCCTCTCTTTGTTCCTCCCTTCCGCCATTCTAAACAAACAAACAAACAAACAAACAAACAAACAAATGCAATCTTAAAAAAATAACCCAAAATGGAAATGGTGTTGAGTCACCATTGCACTAGAAAATCAGAGAGGTTCTGTATTTTCCACAGCAATGGAGTTCCTTGTCTCCACTTCTCCCTGAAAGCTATCTGTCTTGTGGCTTTTCTTCTCACTGGTACTGTCCCTTCGTGTGTGTTTGGTCTCTTGCAGTGATGGCTTAGGTGATCACAGCAAAGTTTACATTCTCCTCCCCACAGCTCCTTCCTTTCCTCACTACCTGTGTTCTGGAACTCCCTGGAGAGATAATTTGATTGACCAGCTTGGGCCAGGTGTCTGCCTCTAATCCAATGGAGGGTAGCTGTCAGCTGCAGGAGCAATGGCCAGCCTGGCATCCCTGAAAGAGGAGTCTGGGTGGGGAGGCAATGATAGATGGGTATCATTCAGCTATATGCAAAGTTGGACCACATACATTCTACCTCATAGCTTTGTCATACATAGGACTACCTGTGTAAAACACCTAGCCAGACACACAGTAGATGCTCAGTTAGATTAGCTGCTTCTTGACCTCATTCTGCTTCCTGAGAATTCACTAGGGATTTAGGGCATCAGTAGAAGATTCTGGTTAACTGTGTCTAGCAGGGTAGCTAGGTTGGATGGTTTTCTGAACTCTTTATCCAGCTCCTTATAAGCTGCACAACTAGCATCCTCTTGGGGTTGGAGCACATTATCAGCCCCTCCCCACACACCTGTTTGGTGAGGTGGAATCTTCAGGTCTGGGAGCTCCAGACACCAGGGGAATAGTCACACACCTCTCCTTTACACTCCAGAGAAGTGTGACCATTTGTCAAAGTTTTCTTTCTTTCTTTCTTTCACTGAAAAGGTGACAAAAATTATGGATGTGTAAAATGGTACCTTGATCTCAAGGGTCTAAACCAGGGGTGTCAAACTCATTTTCAACAGGGGCCACATCAGCCTTGTGGTCGCCTTCAAAGGGCCGAATGTCATTTCAACTCCTTAACAGTTAAGGGGTAGTTACATATATACAGTCCTAAAATTGTTTTGGCCCTTTGAAGACAACCACAAGGCTGATGTGGCTCCCACTAAAAATGAGTTTGACACCCCTGGTCTACAGCATATCATTAACTGTAGTCCAAGAGCTTGATTAGAACTGTGGACTTAATAACATATGTTATTTTGGGCCAATTTATGGAGTGAAAACATTTGTAATCCCAACAGAGATAATGGGTTTTAAAAATTAGCAGGAGGGGATTATAAAGATGTGCCATTTAATTAATTCCTTGTTTGGACACATTCGCTTCTGGGGATTACCTTCTTTTCTCTTCATCCCTCTGCTCCCCTCCCTTGCATTCTTCTTTTGTTTGTTTTTTAATTTAAATTTTACCCATATTTTTAGGACTTTCTGTCAATATAAGTTGTGTTTTATTGGCAGTATTTTGACCCATCATAATATAACAGGGTGCAGCCAAAAGGGGGGCCCCAAGTAGGGATTTGGAATGGGGACCAGAACTCAAAGTGTCCAGGAAATAATAGAAAAATATATAGGATGTCCTTACCCCTGTTCCCCCACAGGTTTGAGCTGGGGGAAGGGCCACATGGAGCAGGGCCATTGAGAGCTGTTTTGTACAGCAACAGTTTGCAGCTAACCTCTGGCATGGTCATTTAACATATCTATAACCTTTAACTGGTTTCACAGATATGTTAAATAGCTGTGGCCATGCTTTGAGCCAGGGGGATGGGAGTGACTTCCACCCAGGATGTAAGTGGGAGCCAACTCCCTCTGGTTACAGCACCTGCGTGAGAGCTTGGAGATGACTGGCTCCACACCATGAGGACACGCCTGCCCAGACTCACTATGGCAGTGCAGTAAAGCTGGAAGGGTATAGGAATGCTGGCAGGTGTAACTGATTGTAGGAGGAGTCAGAAATGGGGCTGCAGAGGAAGATTGGCTTGGGGATTTAAAACCCAGGTGAGGGGAGAACGACAAGGCTTTGGCAGAGTGGGGACCCTGGAATTTTGCCGAGAGTGAGGACCACGTGGCTTTGGGGTGCTCCATTTTTGTCACCTGGTCCCTTTGTGGCTTAGGAAGCAGGAGAGACTTTGCCTGGAAGAAAAGGGATGAAAGGACTCTTGCTGGTGGGGCATGAGAAGGTGTCACATGGCTTTGGATTAACTGGAGATTGTGGCAGCGACACAGCTGATGGTGCCAGAAGCCCGAATCACAGATTTCTACTTCTTTTCCTGAGATATAGTACACCCTCAGACTAGGGCAGAGGGAGAAGGAAGGACTGTGTACATCTGTGGGTATCCTAAAGGACTTTAATATTTTAATAAAGACATTAAGTCACTACTCTAAGTCTGTATAGCTTTAGATAAATATTTCCTTTCCTTTTCACAAATCTCTGGCATTGAGAGACATCTCCTCTGGTGGCAGGCATAGCAGACCTAGTGGGGGGTCCTTTTGGTAATAGTATATTGTACACCCCCTTGGGTGTGTTCTGTAACAATAACATAACTAAAATGCTAGATGGGGATTTAATGCCATAGCAAAAGCTCACACAGGACATTCTCGTCCCACTGTGTGCACTCGCAGCCCCTCACTGCAGGTCCACAGTAAATGGTGCTGGGAGAATGACAGCACTGTGAGGTTCCTGTCATCACAGCGCCGCCTCAGGCCCAGGGACCTGTTCACTTCTGCAGGCAGCAGGCTCTGAGGCTGCCTGGTTTATTTTAATTTCAAAGCACTTGAAGTTTTTAATTGTAACATAGTGAACTGTGCATTGGTTTAACATTTATTATTTCCTGAAGGTAAAAAAGAAAATTCTTCATTCACAGGTTTTTAGCTACGAGAAAGCTGCTATTATTCACTACATGTCAAATCAACCATGAGTAAGTAGGCACCATAAATCAGGTCATAGTGAGGTAATTCTGACTACTGTTTTCAGTCATCATCATGTGGGAAGGAAGGAAAGCCCTTAAGATACATTTCCCTGTGTTTGCACTTATTAGAGTTTTCATTATTTATACCAGTGATTCCTAAAATAATTCAGGTAAGGAAAACTGCAAAGTGAAAAGTTCAAACTAAAAAGTAACACTTTCTCTTTTGGATTAGCTGTAGTTTTTCAAACTGTTTGACCAAGTTATGGAAAGTAATATTTTACCCACCAGTTATAACTAACATTTGTGTACTTGCTGTGCCCACGCCTCTTCATTTATCTTCTCATACCTTTTAGGAAGAAAAGCTTTTATCCAGCATTTTTCCTATTAGGTTTTATTTTATATATTTCTGCTTTGGACTGGTGTCCAGAGATACTCATATAGTCTTCTGAATTTGAAAATAAGTTTTTCTTTGGAAATATGGGGCAGTGGTTCTCTTACCAGAGTGGCATCAGAATCCCCAGCACATTTGTTTCTACACTGATGGCTGGAGCCCTTCCCCAGATCCTGCCTCAGCAGGTCTGCTGAGGACCTGCATTTCCAACAGGATTTCAGGCGACCATCCTCTGAGAACCACTAGTCTAGATGGAGCAGCAGCATTTCTTTCCTAACTGCTTGCCTCTCTCCTACTTTCAAGGACTTGGCACTGGGGGTTCCAGAGAGGAGGAGCAAGAGCTTCTCATCTAACATCTTTTTTCTTTTCCTTTTTACTGAATTTATTGAGGTGATGCTGGTTAACAAAATTATACAGGTTTTAGGTGCACAATTCGACAACACATTCTCTGCACACTGTATTGTCTGTCCATCACCATATCGTCCTCTACCTCCCCCAGCCACAACTACAGTGTTGCCCATATCCATGGGTCTTTTTTCTTTTTTGCTCAATCCCTCCACCCACCCCTGCTCCCATCCAGCCCCTCAATGCCCACCCCTCCACAGCTGTCAGCCTGTAATGGGTGTGGAACAAGTTCAGAATGGGGTGTGGGCTAAGAGCCCCCTGGGAACACAGAAAAAAGAAAACAAATCCCAAAGCTTCTACAGCCATGGCTGGGGGATGATGGTGTCCTCCATGGCTGGAGGAAGCTGATGGACCAGTTGAAAGGTACTTTGCATATCAATAACAGCTGGTCAGTGTTATAGTTATGTTAAATAACTGTGGTGCCAGGGAGGTGGGCGTGCCTTTGATTCAAGATTTAGATGAGAGGCTTAGAAGAGGCTGTTCTCCAGGACTAATGATTGCAGCCAGAGAAAGGCAGAAGATGCCAGAGGACTGGCAGATGTAGCTGATTGTAGTGTAAATGAGGTTACAAGGGAGGTGCCGGGATTTAAACTAGGTGCAGGAGCCATTTCTCCCTTTTGGCCAAGTGGTTTGAAAAAGAGCAGTGAGAAGGGAGAAGTAAGCAAGCAGCTATGTAGTTTATATTGAGAAAGGAGGCCATGTGGCCTGGACTAATAAGGAAGGAGATGCTGCTGCTGTGATTGTGCCTGCTCTGGCTGACTCCAGAGCCACCAAGGAGTTCCTTGCAAGATCCTAATCTGCTGCACCTGGATTTTACCTGGACTTTTAAGACCTGTGCTTTTCCTGAGTTTTACCATGATCCAGAGTAACACTGCACATGCTTTTCTGAACTATCACATGGAAGCTGATGACAATGTAGTCCAGATCCTGCACAGATATGGACATGGGGAACTTTGGGGGATGTTTTTGGCTAGTAACCCGGCAGAGAGCATGGGAACTGCTGCGTCTAGTGGGAAAGAAGGTTTCTGAGCTCAGGTGCTCTGAGCCCCCTCAAGGTTGGAATGGTGTAAATAAAGACCTGCTCTTTCCAGCATTACTTATTGGGTCATTCACCAAGGCACCCCGTGGACAAGCCCCGGTCTGCTCAGTAACAAGGCTGCTCTCTACCTAGGACTCTGTCTCTGTTCTGATATGATAGTTGAGTTTGTACATTAGATTCTACATATGAGTGTAATCATGTGGTACTTGTCTTTCTCTGACTGGTTTATTTCACTTAACACAATCTTCTCCAGGTCCATCTGATAGAGGACTCAAGACTCTGAAAATTTTAGCTTAAGGTAAAAAGTTGTAAGTCTAGCAAGTAATGTGTATGTTAAGCTTTTATTTCAGAAACTACAGATATGGCCCATCCTGGCTCCTGGGAAAAGCAGTAGGCCTCCTGGAACATTGGCTAGAGACTACCACCTGGGGACATGTTGGAGGCATCCGGGCCCTTTCTGTGACCACCACCCCCCACTTGGGAACAGCTAACTGCCAAGAATAGTAATGCTGCAGCTTTGCTCACCTAATCCTCCCTGAATTTCAAAGCCCTCACCACACCTTGTTTGCCCTCCCCCACCCCCTTAAAAAAGATCTGGCCAGGAAAGAGAAGGAAAGATGGTTTGTTAGGGTATGAACCCGCCATCTTCTTGGATTGCCGACCATCTGAATAAAGCACCCATAAAAGATTCAATCACTGTCATTGTTTATTGGATTTGGTAGTGACAGGTAGCCCAAATGCCGGTGTCTCTTCCGGTTACACATCCATGCTGTTGCAAAGGGTAAGCTTTCCTTCTTTTTATGGCTGCATGGTATTCCATTCTGTAAATGTACCACAGCTTTTTAATTCACTCATCTTCTGATGGGCTGCTTCCAGATCTTGACTATTGTGAATATTGCTGCACTGAACACAGGGGTGCATATATTCTTTTCAATTAAAAGTTTTGGTTTTCTTCAGATATATTCCTGGAAGTGGAATCACTGGGACATAAGGGAGATCCATTTTTAATTTCTTGAGGTAACTCCATACTGCTTTCCACAGTGGCTGCACCAATCTGCATTCCCAGCATTGGTGCACAAGGGTTCTGCTTTCTCCACATCCTCATTAACACTTGTTTGTTGTATTTTAGAATTTATGTGAAGACTGACCACTAGTGTTTGGTTTATACCAATTTTCTCTTAACTAAGTTTGACATGGGGTAGGCTCTCAGTGAGTTACCAGGTAAGGGCGAGTGGTGTTCACCAGATTGATACGGGTTCAAACTTGGAGTCAGTGCTGAGTCTGAAGCCACTCAGTATAAGTTCCCCATATACCAAATCTAGGCCAGCAGAGTTTATCAGGATCAAACAGACCAAGATTTGGCTGTGTGAAGAGGAGTCTCTGCTCACGTCATGCAAACGAGGGAAAAATGGCCCTGTTCTAGAGCCACACAGCTCAGTTGTCCCAGATTCCACTGGGAGGAGGAGCTCAGCAGGGTGAGGCTGCCAGGAGTTGGGAGGATGGGGCTAGTGGGTCTCCCTTGAGGGAGAGGTACTGGTCAGGGTTCGGGAAGGTGGGGTTGTGGCCCCTGCCCCAGAGCCATATCACTTAATCTGTCCTGGATTTTTCCACTTGGAGTCAGAGGGACAAGGCCTCCAGAGCTGGAGCCAGAGCCTGGAGGGTAGTTCTAACAGATCTCCCATGAGGGGCAAGCACCAGTCAGGTTCATGGGAATGGGGGAATGACTTCAACCCCAATGCCACACAACTCAGTTACTTACACTTCCTTAGTCTGCCCAGACCTCTGCATCTGGCCAAGGCAGCTGACTCCTCAGCAGGGCTTAAACCCCACAGGGTGGGGTTCTCGCTTCCCCCCAGGCTGCTCAAAGGGGAGTGCTCCATCCAAGAGAGATGACATCTGTGGCAATGAGAAAATGATTCAGTGCAGGGATCCTGGCAGCTGTCCCTTCAGCTCTGTCCCTCCCCAGAGCCATAAACCCCAGACTCATGCTCCTCTAGTCTGCTCTGCTCTCCCTCTGCCAGAGCCCAGGGTGAGTGGCTATGAATGAAATTTTGTGCATTGGCTGTGTCTCTAGCAGACAGTCACCTGTCTTTTCCTGGTAGACAGAATCCCTGTTGATTTTCACAGCCAGATGATATATGGCTGCCTCTTCTCAGCAGTGATGCTCTGGGATGGGGAGCCCAGCTTGGAGTCTAGACCCCACGCTTCTCAAGGGGAACCTTTGCAACTGAGATATCCCTGTAGAATCTTAGCTGCTACTCCTGCCTGTGGGAGTGAGGCCAGCCCTTTTTTCATCTCTGCCCTTACTACAAGTCTCAATATGGCTTCGTCTGTAAATCCTTGTTTATAAAACTTCTCTTCAGCTAGTCTTCAGTTGGTTATTCAGGGTGGTTATTTTAAAATTTAGTTGTAATTCCGGTTTGGTCCTGGGAGGTAGTGAGTGTAGCTTCCACCCACATACTCTGCCATCATCTTGGATCTCCTAATCCGACATTTTATATGGGAAATAAATTTCATATGTAAATCAATCTTTCAAAAGTTTACAACCACTCATTAAATTATAGAAAAAATTTTAAAGATTTTGTGCATCATATGTGCTCTCTAAATTTTAAATACAAGAGGTTTAATCATTTATAAATCTCACTGCAAGTCTCCCTATCTCTGCAACTTTCTTTTCACTACATCTCGCCATCTCCCGTTTATTAAGGTGTCCTCTTTTCTGAGAAATTTCTATAGGAAAAGGGGAACATTGGCTACCGAGTTCCACTTAAAGAATTTCAAGGTGTCACAGGTGGGCACAGGTAACCAGGTTCTTAGTGATCGGGACAAAGATTTGAACCGAACACCCAGAGTTCATAGAAGAGAACATGGGAGCAGGCCAACTCCAAGCAGAGATTGACCTCATGGGCTGGAGGGACTCGATTCTTATAGGGAGGATCCTTTCTGGCTAGTTTTGGTGGGCTTTTACTGAGTATATACAAGTAGTTGCATTACTTTAAATGCTACTGCACTTGTGGTTTCCCATGATCCTCCCCAATTGGCCACCAGGGAAGAGGGTCCCACAACGCTACAGAATTAATCCCCGATTCTCCTGGGGTTCCCCTGTACTAGGTTCACCTTTCCCTAAGCCAGAGAATTATAGCTCTTCATGCTAGAGATTGGTGAAAAAGAGTTATTTATTCAAGTTATACAGACTAAAAATAATGACTTAATGTCTTTGTCAAAATCCCAAAGTCCCTTGAAACACCCACAAACACACACAGTCCTTTCTTCCCCACTTTGCCCAGTCTGGGGTACCGTATCTCAGGAAAAGAAATAGAAGTCTGTGGCTTAGGCAGCTCTCGATTTTTCCTAGTAATTTGTGCTCAGCTGGCAGGCCTTCCTTAGTTCCCAGCACCATTGGTTGTGTTGCCAGGATCTCCAGCTAAAGCCTTGTGGTGATTCTTCTCATGGCTGTTGAGGGGGGGAGGCGGTGATCCCCTTTCTGGGAGAGCGATGGCAGCAGCAGCAGCAGCACCCAGAGGGCTAGCGCGGAGCTTGTCGTGTTCTGGCCCCAGGTCCAGAGCAGGTGGCTGCGAGGTTGGCCTGAGGCTCGGAGACCCCGGATGGTGAGAGCTGGTGAGAGCGTGGGCACAGCGCCCTGAGGCCTAGCGGTGGCTGCGGGGGCAGGGCGGTGACCCAGTGCTCCCAAGTCACTTACTGGTGGCCCCTTCTCGTGGCTGTGGCTGCAGAGCCGGCTGGGGCTCGGAGCCAGGCGGTAGAGGAGCCCCAGGCGGCTGCATCGCGGTTGGTGTCTGCACGGCTGCGGGAGTCCCCACTCTGCTAAAGCCAAATGATTCTCTCCTCAGTGGCTGCGGTCCTCCCTGCACTGCCATAGCCGCATGGTTCTCCCTCCAATGGCTGCCACATCTGGGTTTAAATCCCCACGCCAATCTTCCTCTGCAGCCCCATTTCCTACTCCTCCCACACTCGGCCTCACATACCAGAACTCATCCTTCCAGCTTTACTGGGCTGCCATCATGAGTCTGGGCAGGGTGGCCCCTTGTCATGGAGCCAATCTTCTCTGAGCTCCCATGCAGGCGCTGTAACTGGGGGTGGGGGGGGGACCTGCCCCCCAATTACATCTTGGTGGGGAAGTTACTTCCATTCCCCTGGCTCAGAGCTGGTCACAGCTATTTAACATATCTATGCAACCAGTTAAAGGTTATAGATATGTTTAATGACCACTCCAGAGGGTAGCTGCAAGGCTGTTGCTATGCAAAACAGCTCTCAATGGCCCTGCTCCATGTGTCCCTTCCCCCAACCCACACCTGGGGGGTGGGGGTGAGGACATCTTAAAATCCCCTGGACACCTTGAGTTCTGGACCCCATTCCAAATCCTTCTTTTGGGGACACTTTGGCTGCACCCTCCTACAAAGGGACAATGAAAATTTTGGTCTCCAGAATTGAGATTTCTTTTTTTGTAAGTTTCCCTTTCCCTTTTATAAAGAGAAAATGGCAATTGTGTAAATGAAGGACTAAGAAATTTCATAATTTAAACATTTTTTAATTTAGTCGACTACTAATTTAAGGGAAAAAAATCACATCCTATTTTATTTCAGCTAGAGAAACTGACAACGTGCATATTTTTCATTTATAAGTATAAAATTCAGCTCACTTTCCTCAACTTTATTAAAGTTGAGAACTTTATCATTAACACTTTCTGGATTAAAACTATAACCACCCAATGTTGAGACAATTGATTAACCAGTGGAAATTTACAGCATTACAAATCTCTTTAGTTCAGAAATGAAAACAACAGTGTGACAGAGGTAATCTTTTTCTACCTCGAAATACAAATGTATAGAACAGAAGTCAAATGAGGGATACATAGACAAAACAACCATAACTTATTTTTAAATTAAAAATGGAGAACAAAAATTCTCCCCAGAGATTTGCATACATTTCAGGGCGATGAAGAAAAGAAAATGTTTCTCTTTGGAGGGGAGAATGAGTAAGTGGGCCTTCTAAGACTGGGGCTCTCCTGGGCTCAGAGTTCCTGAGCTGTGACACGGATCCCCTGCATGGTCCTCGTCCCCACACAGGCACCACACAGCCCCCAGGCACTGTGAGGGCCAGAGGAACAAATCCCCAGCGTAAGCCCACGAAGCCATGAAGCATGCTGCACCATGAGAAATGTGCTCATTGTTGCCTTCTTCCTGGCCACAGCTATGGACGTGTGACAAGTCCCCAGCAGCTCCCACTGTTTAGGGACTGCATGAGTGCTTGTCACTCTTTTGTGAAACTGCTTTTCATTTATTTTGCCAATTTTCTGTGTTTTATGTTTGTAACAATTCTTTATATATTCTGAATGCAAGACCTTTGTTATTTAAATGTAATTTAGTGTCAGGAACCTAAACAACAAAACAAGCAAATGAGCAAAATATAACCAAAGACACTGAAATAGAGAACAGGCTGACAGTGACCAGAGGGGTGAGGGGAGGGATTTCAGGGAAAAGAGGAAGGGTTTGCAGGAACAAGTATAAAGGACACAGGGAGGAAAACAAGGAGGGGTGGAAACAGGAGGGAGGTAGGAAGGGCTGGTGGGGGTGGGCTGGGATGGTAGTAAAAGGCAGAAAACTATTTGAACAACAATTAGAATTTAAAAAATTTTTTAAATTAAATAAATGTAATTTAGTGTGATGTGTGTTTACAGATATACCAGCACAAATCTTTTTTTTTTTCTAGAGTATAATACTTGGAGATAAAAGTACACAAACCATAAGTGTACATTTTGATGAATTATTACAAATTGAATGTATCCAAGTGTCAAGAAATAGGACCTTACCAGCACCCAGAAGCCTGTGCATGCCCCTGTGGTGGCCTGTATTTCAGAGATCCCTCCTGTCTTCACAGTTCATTTTGGGCTGTTTTGAATTTTATATCAATGGAAACACTCAGTGTATTTCTTTCTGTGTCTTGTTTCTTTTGTTCATTATGCTATGTCTCATATATACATAACTTCACTTTCACTGCTGCATAGAATTCCATTTTATGACTGCGGCGACTTTTTTATCCATTCCTCTGTGATCATTACATTTGGGGACTATTCAGAAAAATGCTGGTATGAATATTCTTTGATGCACATGCATATACAGTCTGCTGGCTATAATATAGTAGATAATGCAAAATAATTTTCCAAAATGTCTGTGCCATATTACAACCCTGCCAAAGTGTACGAGAGTTATTGTCACTCCCATATATGGTCTTATTCTCCCATATGAATTTAAACCATCTCAAGTTCCAGTAAACACACATGTCCCCACAGAATACACATGCATTATTTGAGATTCTCACTGAACATACTGATCTCTCTATCTTTCCCTCTCTCACTCTCTTTCCTCCTTTGTAGGGTTAACATTATCAGTATTTGTTTTAAAAATATTCAATTTCCTACTTAGGTTTGGAAGGAGAGATGTTTCTGAAATGTTCTATTCTCCTAAGGTAGTTGTTAATCATTGAGTTCATGGACCCCTTTAAGAATAAAACTTACAAACCTTCTTCTCTGTAAAATGCATTTATGCACAAATGCCCATAAAATTCTACCTGAGCTACTGAGGAGACTCACAGCCCCCAGAAGCCCTTTAGTTCCTGGACAAGGTCAAGGACTGCCTCTTAAGGCACTGACTTCAGCAGAGTAACTACTCTCAAAAGATCTTCCTGTTTTATTTCCTGCCTTTTCATTTCCCTCCTTGACTCCAGTGGAAAAAGTCACAACTTTTTCCTCTGAAAGAGTTATACCTCATTTCAAGGAGACTAGGCTCAGCCTCCCATGCACTGGCAGAGGGAGCTGAAAGACCCTGAGGACTGAGCTAGTTTCTCTTGCTGACAGTCTCTTTCATTGCTCCCCCCCTCTTCACTCTTCACCAGCCCTCTTCTCTGCCCTCTCACAACTGGTGTTGCCCATAGAGCTAACTCACATGTATCCATGGTGCCCAGAGCTCCATCATTCCACCCACCAACCCGGCTCAGTCTTTCTTCCCCATCTCCACATTTCCAAGAAGGGAATATTATTCCTCAATTTACACATTTCTAGGAGAAAAAAAATAATTGGTCAGAAATGATGTGCCAGTGGGGAGGGTCAAAGTGGTGCAGGACCCTTGCATGAGCTGCCCATTAGAATCCTCAGAATCCTCATGCCCGGCCCTGAGTCAGTCGAATTAAATCAATGTCTTGGGAGAAAAGCTATGCATTGGTATATTCGTAAGTTTCTTTGGGCAATTCTGATGCTCAGAGGAGGTTGAAAACCAGCTGTGGTAGCCAAGGGCTGTGAACCATCTTTGAGTGAAAAAGTATACAGGATTGGAAAGCATTTCTGCAAAATCTAGAAAGCCATCTGTAGGAATCTATTAAATTCAGAATACTTGGAGGAGTGAAGCCCCTTCCAAATTTCATCCAAACACACCTCCAGCTAAGAATCAAAGGCAAAAAAAATGAGGTCCTCACCCTCCCACTAGTTTATTTTTTTTTCTTTTTAAAAATTAAATCCTGGAGGAAGATGGCGGCCTTACTGTAGGCAGTGTTTTTCTCGGCTTCTGTGAAGAGGGGGGAAACTCGCGGATCGGTGGAGAGGCAGAGCAAGTGGGCTGGGTTGCCGAATCACTTTTGAAAGCAGGACATCAGAAATTATTGCACTCACTGGAAAACCAGACGGTAAGAAGATGGATACAGGACAAAAGGGGCCCAAGAATCAGCGCGGGCTCTGGGTGCGCAGACCCCAGGCCCGCCCGGTGCTCCGGGCTCTGCCCCAGGGATCCCGGGAGAGGGAAGTTGCTGCTCCCTCCCTCCCCCGAATACGGGGGGTGAGCAACTCCAGGGGAGAACGGGTTGCTAGAAGGAACAGATTGGCCAGTTGGACTGAGAAAAAATCGCCCAGGGAATATGAAATCCCGCCCAGAGGCCGAGAAGTGAGAGCCTCTAGCCAACAGGAACAGGGGCATCTTTAGCCCGGTGGAAGTGCAGAGCGGTAGTGAGCACAAGCCAGCCACGCTCGGCTCGCGCCCCATAGGGAGGCAGGAATTGCGCGCTGCAATCCCAGGAGGGACGAGGGGCTGGGCGTGTTCCTTCAGTGGTGGCTCAGAGATTTCCAGCCAGCCCGACCGGAGAGCCAGGAAAGGCGCCAACATTCCGTCCGAGAGCCGTTTGGCGGGGAACACGGAGCTGGAAACGGCTGGGCTCCCGCACCTTCATCGGGAAGACACTCTCTCGCACCAGTGTGTCTTGGAGTGCCCCAGGTACCTGACAGACTTGCTGAGTTCTGGTTGTGAGAGAGAGAAGCATTTCAAAGGCCCCTCAGCCAGCTGAAGCTAGCAAGATCAGAAAAACTGGTCTGGCCAGTTAGAAACCAACAAGAGGTTTTTTGTTTGTTTGTTGTTTGTTTGTTTTTTGGTTTTGTTTGGTTTTTATTGGTTTCTATGGCTGTTGTTAGTTGACTGATTTTATCTTGTGTTTTATGTGACTTTTTTTTCAATTCTCATTATTTTTATATCGCAATCCCTTATGTTTCTCTTCCATTCAACCTAATATTATTCTTTCCACTCCAAATTTAGCTCTCCTGCACCACATCTTCTGCTTTTCTTTCCTTTTGTTTTAATCTTGCAAGTTACTGTAAATTTGTATTATCTTTTTTCTCACTTTTACGACATTTTTTTATTTTAATAATATTTTGGTACTCTTTTTTCTTTCTGTATAATCTTCTTTGCTTGGCTGGTTATACTGTCATTTGATAGGTTCCCCCTGGTATCTCAGTCACAAGATGTTGATAAGTTACTATCCTTCATCTGTGTTCCATTAATACACTTCTCAAGGTTCTATACTCTTTATTCTTGTTATCTAGACCTAATCGATTCTGGCACAACACTGTCACTTTACTATTACTGCTAGTAAGACCTAGTCTATACAATTGTAAATGCTTCTCAATACCCCTACCTGATCTCAGCCCACTTTGCAATTTTCTGAACTATACTATTGTGGGGGTTGTCTCTATTCTTTTACTCACTACTCCTATATACTAATCTTTAGTCCAACCCTACCTTAGAAGCTGACCTTCCACAGCCTCACAGCTTTCTAGATCCAACTAACAATCCTCTCATCCCCAATAAGAGTCTTACCTTCTTTCCATCCTTTCTAAAACGTGGATAGGGGGGTGGAGGATCACGGCTACACTATAAGGAGCCAAAGGGTAACCCATCTCTTCTCTACTGGCTGCTAAAGTAAATATCATAGTATACTATCTTGCTGTTTTAAACCATTTTGCCTTACTCCAACTGATCCCAAAAAAGAGTAGGGGGAAGCTGTGACCACCAGGATACATGAAGGAGATTGCACCACTGAAACACACAAAAATTCTACCACAGAAGTTCACACCATAAATACAGGGAACCAGAACAGTTCAAATTAACAAACAAGAAGAACAAAGAAGAAACCCACGAACAATGAGAAAACAAAGAAACAACCCCCAACTGAAGGGAAACGAGGAAGCCTCAGGAAAAATGCTAAATGAAATAGAGGCAACCCAACTATCAGATAGTGAGTTCAAAACAATGATTACCAGGAAGTTCAATGAACTCACAATGAGCTTTCAGAAATTAGAGGGAAACTACATCAATCTCACTGCAAACTATATAAACATGAAAAAGGAAATAGAAACTCTCAACAAAGGTCAAGAGGAAATGAAGAATACAATTTCTGAACTGAAGAACACAGTAGAAGGAATGAAAAGCAGGATCGATGAAGCAGAAGATCGGATTAGCGAGCTGGAGGACAAAGTAGAAAACAGCATCCAGAAAGAGCAAGAAAAGGAAAAGAGGCTCAGAAAGAATGAGGAGGGATTAAGAGAAATGCAAGACAATATGAAACGTAATAATATCCGTATAATAGGGATACCAGAAGGTGAAGAAGAAGAGCAAGGGATCGAAAACCTAGTTGAACAAGTAATGAAGGAGAACTTCCCTAATTTGACGAGAGAAAAAGTCACACAAATCCAGGAAACACAGAGAGTCCCAATCAAGAGGAACCCAAAGAGACCCACCCCAAGGCACATCATAATTAAAATGACAAAATTTCAAGACAAAGAGAGAATCTTAAAGGCAGCAAGGGAGAAGAAGGAAATAACATACAAAGGGAGCCCCAATAAGGCTAACAGCTGACTTCTCAATGGAAACACTTCAAGCCAGAAGAGAATGGCAAGAAATACTTCAGGTAATGAGAACCAGAGGTCTGCAACCAAGGCTACTATATCCAGCAAGGCTCTCGATCAAGATTGAAGGCCAAATAAGAAGCTTCCCAGACAAAAGAAGTCTAAAAGAATACACCTCAACCAAACCAGCTCTGCAAGAGATTCTAAAAGGACTGCTTTAAGGAGAGAAGAAAGAGAGAGAGAGAGAGAGAGAGAGAGAGAGGAACACACATACATAAAAGACAATGAATAAGTACCTATCAATAATAACCTTAAACGTAAATGGATTAAATGCTCCAATCAAAAGACATAGAATAGCTGATTGGATAAGAAAAAATGACCCACATATCTGCTGTCTACAAGAGACCCACCTCAGGATAAAAGACCTACACAGGCTGAAAGTGAAGGGCTGGAAACAAATCTTCCAAGCAAATGGTCAGGGAAAAAAAAAGCTGGGGGTAGCAATACTCATATCAGACAAAATAGACTTCCAAAAAAGGTCCATAAAGAGAGACCCAGAAGGTCACTTCATAATACTCAAGGGAAGAATCCATCAAGAAGACATAAATATTGTAAATATATATGCACCCAACATAGGAGCACCGAAATACATAAAGAAAATCTTAGAGGACTTCAAGAAAGATATGGACAGCAACACAATTATAGTGGGAGATTTTAACACCCCACTATCAAAAATGGACAGATCTTCTAAACAAAAATATCAACAAAGATATTGTGGCATTGAACAATACCCTTGATGAAATGGATTTTACTGATATCTACCGAGCCCTCCATCCAAAAGAAGCTAAATATACATTCTTTTCAAATGTGCATGGAACATTCTCAAAGATAGACCACATGATAGGACACAAAACAAGCCTCAAGAATTTCAAGAAAATTGAAATCATACTAAGCATTTTCTCAGACCACAAGGGACTGAAGCTAGAAACCAACCCCGAAGGAAAAAAAACCAAAAAACACTCAAAATCATGGAGATTAAATAGCATGCTATTAAACAATGAATGGGTCAAGAATGATATTAGGGAAGAAATCAAAAGGTTTCTGGAAACAAATGAAAACGAACTCACTACAACCCAAAACTTATGGGACACAGCCAAGGCAGTCCTGAGAGGGAAGTTCATAGCGATACAGGCCCACCTAAAAAGGTTAGAAACTTTCCAAACAAACAACCTAACCCTACGTCTACAAGAACTCGAGGAACAACAACAAAGACAGCCCAGAGCAAGCAGAAGGAAGGAAATAACCAAGATCAGAGCAGAATTAAATGATATAGAGACTAAAAGCACAATTCTAAGGATCAATGAATCCAAGAGCTGGTTCTTTGAAAAGATAAACAAAATAGACAAGCCTTTAAGCAGACTCATCAAGAAAAAAAAGAGAAGACCCAAATAAACACAATCAGAAATGAAAGAGGAGAGATTACAACAGATACCACAGAAATACAAAGGATTGTAAGAAATTACTACGAAGAACTGTATGCCAAAAAAATTTGAAAACCTAGATGAAATGGACAACTTTCTAGAAAAATATAATCTTCCAAAACTCAATGAAAAAAGAAGCAGAAAGTCTGAACAGACCAATAACAACAAAAGAAATTGAAGCAGTAATCAAAAAAACTCCCAACACACAAAAGCCCGGGACCAGATGGTTTCACAGGAGAATTCTACAAAGCATTTAAGGAAGAGCTAACCCCTATCCTTCACAGACTATTCCAAAAAATCCAAAAAGATGGGAGTCTCCCAAACTCTTTTTATGAGGCCAACATCATCCTAATTCCAAAACCAAATAAAGACACAACAAAGAAAGAAAACTTCAGGCCAATATCACTGATGAACATTGACGCTAAAATCCTCAACAAAATACTGGCAAACCGCATCCAACAATACATTAAAAAGATTATACACCATGACCAAGTGGGATTCATTCCAGGGATGCAAGGATGGTTCAATATTCGCAAGTCAGTAAATGTAATACATCACATAAACAAAAGCAAAGACAAAAACCACATGATCATATCAATTGATGCAGAAAAAAGCATTTGATAAGGTACAGCACCCATTCATGATAAAAACACTCGGCAAAGTGGGAATAGAGGGAGCATTCCTCAACATAATAAAGGCCATATATGAGAGACCTTCAGCCAACATCATTCTCAATGGGCAAAAAATTAAAACCTTTTCCATTAAGATCAGGAACAAGACAAGGCTGTCCACTTTCACCACTTCTATTCAATATAGTACTGGAAGTTTTAGCCACAGCAATCAGACAAGAAAAAAGAAATAAAAAGGCATCCAAATCGGAAAGGAGGAAACAAAACTATCACTGTTTGCAGATGACATGATAGTATACATAGAAAATCCTATTGACTCTACCAAAAAACTGCTTGACCTAATAAATGAATTTGGCAAAACAGCGGGATACAAAGTCAATATCCAGAAATCAAAGGCATTTCTGTACACCAACAATGAAACAGCAGAAGCAGAGATCAAGGAAAAAAATCCCATTTGAAATAGAAAAAAGAAAAATAAAATATCTAGGAATAAACCTAACCAAAGAGGTAAAAGACCTGTATTCAGAAAACTACACAACACTGAAGAAAGAAATCAAGGAAGACACAAACAAATGGAAACATATACCGTGTTCATGGATTGGAAGAATTAATATCATCAAAATGTCCATACTACCCAAAGCAATTTACACATTCAATGCAATTCCTATTAAAGTACCAATGGCATATTTCACAGACATAGAACAAACACTTCAAAAATTTATATGGAATTATAAACGACCCCGAATAGCTGCTGCAATATTGAGAAAGAAGAGTAAAGTAGGAGGGATCACAATACCCAACACTAAACTATATTACAAGGCTACTGTAATCAAAACAGCCTGGTACTGGCATAAAAACAGGCACATAGACCAATGGAACAGAACAGAGAGCCCAGAAATAAGCCCAAGTCTCTATGGTCAATTAATATTTGACAAAGGAGGCAGCAACATAAAATGGAATAAAAATAGCCTCTTCAACAAATGGTGTTGGGAGAACTGGACAGCCACGTGCAAAAAAAATGAAACTTGAGCACCAACTTACACCATATACAAAAAATAAATTCAAGGTGGATAAAAGACTTAAATATAAAACATGACACCATTAAAGTCCTAGAGGAGAACGTAGGTAAGAAAATCTCAGATATTTCACGAAGAGACTTTTTTAATGACGTGTCCCCTAGAGCAAGGGACATAAAGGAAAGAATAAACAAATGGGACCTCATCAAAATTAAAAGCTTCTGCACAGCTAAAAGAAAACAGTATGAAAATTAAAAGAGAACCAACTGTATGGGAAAACATATTTGCCAATGACACCTCAGACAAGGGTCTAATCTCCAAAATATATAGAGAACTTACACGACTGTACTCTAAGAAGACAAGGAATCCAATTAAAAAAGTGGGCAAAGGACTTGAATAGACACTTCTCCAAGGAGGACATACAGAGGATCCAAAGACACATGAAACGATGTTCAATATCGCTAGCTATCAGAGAGATGCAAATTAAAACCACAATGAGATACCACTTCACACCAGACAGAATGGCCATCATAAACAAAGCAACAAACAACAAGTGTTGGAGAGGTTGTGGAGAAAAGGGGACCCTAGTGCACTGTTGGTGGGACTGCAGACTGGTACAACCACTATGGAAAGCAATATGGAACTTCCTCAGAAAACTAAAAATGGATCTGCCTTTGTGACCCTGCAATTCCACTACTGGGACTCTATCCTAAGAATACTAAAACACCAATTCAAAAGAACCTATGCATCCCAATGTTCATAGCAGCACAATTTACAATAGCTAGATGCTGGAAGCAACCTAGATGCCCATCAGTAAATGAATGGATCAAAAAACTATGGTACATTTACACGATGGAATTCTATGCAGCAGAAAGAAAGAAGGAGCTCCTACCCTATGCAACAGCGTGGATGGAGCTGGAAAACATTATGCTAAGCTGAAACAAGCCAGGCAGTGAAAGACAAATACCATATGATCTCACCTTTAACAGGAACCTAAATAACAAAACAAAGAAACAAGCAAAAATGTAACCAAAGACACTGAAATAGAGGACAGGCTGATGGTGACCGGAGGGGAGAGAAGAGGGAATTTAAGGGGACAGTGGGAAGGGTTCACAGGAACAAACTTAAAGGACACATGGTCATAGACTAAGGGGAGGGTGGTAATGGGAGGGAAGGGGGGCGGGTGGGAGGGGGAACTGGATTGGGAGTAAAAAGGAGAAAACTGTATATGAACAATGATTGATAAAAAAAAAAAGAAAAAAGAAAAACTATAGCTTATATAAATGATGCCAGCAGACTTTATCCTTACCTGCAGTGTTTTGTTTTTATAAAAATACTCCCATGACTTCTGTGAATTGTTTTTCAAAGGATGAACATATAACTTTAGAAAATAAACTACTCAACCTAAAAAAAAAAAATTAAATCCTTAGTGTTAATGTTTTTCTCATTAAAATAATACATACTCAACAAAGAAACATCTTTTTGAACATACATTACTTTATATCATTTAAAACCACAAATTAGAAGAAACTAGAAGATCTGCTGAAAGCAACGCTGTTGTCAGATGTAATCCTCTTCAGCTTCTTCTGTTTATATGACTCTTGCATTTTTTTAACTGTAGTTATTATCACACTATGTCAATTAAATTTTTGGCTTTTTCTTTAAAATTCTAACTAGGTGGTTTTCTTGGCTATTATGTAGCCTTAAAATATCATTTAAATTGTGTTTACTTTTTAATATTATTTTAAAACATTGTTTAACTAGGAAGCTGCAGAGGAGACTCTTTCCCTGTATGTATTGAATCATTGTTTAGAGCCACAGAAAATAGGCCCTTGGCATTGCTTTGAATCAGAAAAGCTTTTTGCTTTTTCAGTTTCTTGATATCTCACTTTTGTAACTTTTCTCTTTTCTCCTATTTACTTTCTTTTTTAAGTTTTTTTATTGATTATGCTATTACAGTTTTCCCAATTTCCCCCTTTATCCCTCCTCTACCCTGTACCCCCAACCCTCCAGCATTCCCTCCCCTTAGTTCATGTCCATGGGCTGTACATACAAGTCGAATCCTCTGTTTCCTATACCATTTTTTTTATCTCCCCCTATCTATTTTATGCCTACCAATTATGCTTCTTCTTCCCTGTACCTTTCCCCCTTTATTCCTCCCTTCTCCCTCCCCACTGAAATTCCTCCGTGTGATGTCCATTTCTCTGATTCTGTTCCTATTCTGGTTGTTTGCTTAGTTTTTTTGTTGTTTTTCTTTTCTTTTAGGTTCATTTGTTGGTAGTTGTGAGTTTCTTATCATTTTACTGTTCATATTTTTTATCTTCTTTTTCTTAGATAAGTCCCTTCAACATTTCATATAATAATGGCTCGGTGATGATGAATTCCTTTAACTTGACGTTATTTGGGAAACACTTTATCTGCCCTTCCATTCTAAATGAAAGCTTTGCTGGATAGAGTAATCTTGGATGTACCATATTTTTCAGACCATAAGATGCACCTCAGTTTTAGAGGAGGAAAATAGGGAAAAAAATTTTGAAGCAAAAAATGTGGTAAAATATTTAATAACATAAATAACATGATATCTCACCAATGTAAATGTAAACCAAACTCAGTAGCAGCACTAACAACCATTATTCCTCCCAAATTTTGGGGGTGGGAGGAGAAAAAGGGTGCATGTAATAGTCCAAAAAAATACAGTAGGTCCTGGCCTTTCATGACTTCAAATATTTCTTTTCAGCCCCCTCTTGCCTGCAAGGTTTCTTTTGAGAAATCAGCTGATAGTCTAATGGGCACTCCTTTGTAGGTAACTGTCTCATTTTCTCTAGCTTCTTTTAGGATTTTCTCTTTGTCTTTCATCTTGGGTAACTTAATGATGATGTGCCTTGGTGTGTTCTACTTTGGGTCCAACTTCTTTGGGACTCTGGGCTTCCTGGACTTCCTGGAAGTCTATTTCTTTTGCCAGACTGGGGAAGTTTTCCTTCCAGCTCTGAGTCTCACTTTCCCCTTAAGTCAGCCTCTCCTGCGCAGCCAGCCCTGCCCACCTGGTCCACCACCTCACCATGGTTTTTCTGAGTTGGCTTTCAAGGTCCACGGGCTTTCCAGTCTGGTTGTGCTGTTTGACTCTTTCTTTAATTCTGTGGTTGTCGGAGGTCCACGCAGTTTGATTTTTCTGGCACTTTTGGTTGTTTATTGATTTTAGATTGGTTGCTATCTCCTTTTGGTTGTGCAAGGAAGTGAAGGGTTTCTATCTATGCCTCCATCTTGGCCAGAACTCTCCTGTTTTCTTTGTATAGGTGTGGGCCACACAAGGGCCTCTGCTTTTTATTAGCATATATCTTTGAGCAACTTCTTAACCTTTTCTGTGCCTGTAAAATAGGGATAATAATAATAATGCTACCTATTTTCCACTTATGTATTTATTTGGTTTAACAAGAAAATACTTAGCATGTAGGATGCACCAGGTACTGATGTAGACACTTCACAAACATCCACACATTTAATCCTAACAGGGTTGTGAAGACTAAATGAATAAGTCATACATAGCACAGCGCATGGGGCAGAGGGCATCCTTATCCTCCACCTGCTCCTTCATCTCCTCCTCCAGATCTCTCTAGCCTCCGCTGACATCTTTGAGGGGGCCTCCTCTCCACCACCGTGTGTGCACATTCTACACGAGGGCTTAGCTGTCTTCAGATGATTTTCCATCTGAATGAGACGGAGATTTTCTTTTGCATTTGCTTATGATCTACTTATAACTGAGGTTAGTGTCATTTTAGGGAAACTCAGAGTGAGAACAGTAGGTTCCTGGTTAAGCAGTGGCTTTGAAGGCTGCATATGCATCTCCATCCAAGGGAACAGGAGGAGTGAAGTAGGGACATAGGGGATGGCAAGGCCCCATGCCTGAGGAGTGGTGAGGATGCCAGTGTGTAATGGAGCATACAGTGTAGAGGAGGGGACTAGAGACGAACACTCTCACCGAGATGGGGATGTGTATACAGACTGCAAGTTTGCCTGTGATGGCCTGGCCCAGAAGGCACTCGGGTCCACACCAAGGAGTTTGCACTCCACTGTCTTCTTCAAAGCTTCCTTTCTCTAGGATATTCCTTTTTATTTTTTAACAGCTTTATTGAGGTGTAATTTACATACCAAAAATATACCCATGTACAGTGTGCAATTCAGTGTTTATAAATATATTCACGGAGTTGCACCATCACCACAACCTCCATGAGCCTCAGAGGAGCCCCCACGCCATCAGCAGCCTTCCCCGTTCTGCACCCTCACACCCAGCCCCAGCAGCCGCCAGTCTACTTTCCGTCTCTGTGGAGCTGCCTCTTCTGGACACTTCACGTAAATGAAGCCACATGATATGTAGATCTTTTGTGACTGGCTCTTTTCACTCAGCATGTTTTCAAAATTCATCCACGTTGTGGAATTTATTATATTTATGGCTAAATAATATTGATTTGTAGAATAAAATGACATTTTGCATATCCATTCATCAGCTCATGGATATTTGGCCTGTTTCCATTTTTTGGCTATTATGAAGCATGCTATGAACACCCATGCTTCTATGTGGGCATGTTCACATTGCTCTTGGGTATATATCCAAGAGAGTAGAATTGCTGAGTCATATGGTAACTGCATGATTAACTTTCTGTGGAATTGCCAAACTTTTTTCCAAAGTGGCAGCACCACATAACATCCCTGCCATCATTGTATGAGGGTTCCAATTTCTCCACATCCTCACTAACACTTGGGATGGTGCATACTTTTGAGTATAGCCATCTTTATGGGTGCAAAGTGGTATTTCCTTGTGGTTTTGGTTTTCATTTCCCTATTGACTAATGATGTTGAGTTCTCTTCATACGTTTATTGGCCATTTGCATATTTTCTGTGTGTAAATGTCATTCAAATCCTCTGGCCATTTTTAATTGGGTTATTTGTCTTTTCATTATTGAGTTGTAAGAGTTCTTTTTTTTTTAAGTTTTATTTTAATCATTGTTCAAGTACAGTTTTCTCCCTTTTACTTAAGAGTTCTTTATATATTTTGGGTATAAGTTTTGTATCAGATAAGAGTTGCAAATGTCTTTATACTACACTGATCTTAGCCAAAAGGCTGAGAAGCAATGCAAATATTTTTATATAGGCAACCTTATCTCATGGATTTGTTTACTTTCTTGATGGTATTGTTTGCAACACAAACGTTTTTAATTTTTTAAAAATATTTTATTTATTTATTTTTAGTCAGAGGGGAAGGAAGGGAGAAAGACAAGGAGAGAAACATCAATGTGTGGTTGCCTCTCACACTCCCCACACTGGGGAACCGGGCCTGCAATCCAGGCATGTGCCCTGACTGGGAATTGAACTAGCGACCCTCTGCTTTTTAGTCTGGCACTCAATCCACTGAGCCACATCAGCCAGGGCCAAATGTTTTTAATTTTAATCAAGTCTAAATTATCTTTTGTTGCTGGTGCTTTTGTTGTCATATCTAAGAAGCCATTATTTAAGGTCTTGTAAATTTACTCCTACATTATATTCTAAGAGTTTCATAGTTTTAACATATTTTTTGCACTATAAGATGCATTCCCACCAAATTTGGGAGGAAAAGGGGGGTGCATCTTACAGTCTGAATGTAGCTTACCTGGCTCACTGGGGGCATGGCCTATGTTATGTTATTAAATATTTTACAATTTTTGCTTCAAAAATTGTTTTCCTTCCCTGTTCTGCATATTTTCCTCCTCTAAAACCTAGGTGCATCTTATGGTCTGGTATGTCTTATGGTCTGAAAAATTTGGTAATTCTTGCATTTCTCACATTTAGGTCTGCGGTCCATTTTGAGTTATGCTTGTGCATGGCGTTCTGGACGTCCCATCTTCACCACAGCCTTGAGCATCTCTTACTAAAATAAAAAGTGTTTTAGATGATTGACAACCGTGCTTGGACTTCACAGTGGGAATTTGGGCTCATTATCTTTGAGAGAGTTAACAAAAGATAACAGCTGATTATTCTTCATGGTGAAAACAAATAAAACCCTGATCTCTTAATTTGCTAAATATTTCTTCTTTCCTATCTTTGGTTCTCTCTTATTTTCTCTCCCTCTTTAATTCTTAACACTCCACATGCTTACATTTTCTTTATCCCCCTTTTCAACTCATTTATTATGTCTCAATGTTGTAAGCACATTGAAATATTAGAACACATACACACACCAGTTGCTTCTCCATACTAACCTTTTCTTCAGGCTGGCCCATAGCCATAGTCAGCTGGTGGTATTAATGACGTGGCTCTCCCATTATGTATCTTTTTACATCAAACTGGAACACCCACCAAACTTATTTTTTTGATCCTAATCTGAGGATATGTCCATTGATTTTTAGAGAGAGAGGAAGGGAGAGAGAACATACAAGAGAGAAAAAATCAATGTGAGAGAGAAAAATCAACCGGTTGCCTCCTGTACATGCCCCAACTGGGGATCAAACCCTCAACCTTTTGGTGTACGGGACAATGTTCCAACCAATGGAGCCACATTGGCCAGGGCCAAACTAATTATTTTCAAATTCAGGTTCTGCCATGTACTAAATGTGTAATTCTTGGGAAGTAATGTCCACAGCAGGCCTTGTGTGTAAAAGGGAGGATTAGATTAAGATCAATCATGTTTAAGAAAATGGTTTCGAGGCCCTGGCTGGCATAGCTCAGTAGATTGAGCTTGGGCTGCAAACCAAAGTGTTGCAGGTTCGATTCCCAGTCAGGGTACATGCCTGGGTTGCAGGCCATAACCCCCAGCAACTGCATATTGATGTTTCTCTCTCTCTATCTCCCTCCTTTCCCTCTCTAAAAAATAAATAAATAAAATCTTTAAAAAAATGATTTCATCAAGTTCAATACAAATTCAAATATGGTACTACTCAAATCACTCAAATTTGCATTACTTCCCTTAGTAATGCCTGGCCAATGCCAAGTGGTCAGTAAATGCCAACTATCCTCACAGTGCCACCCACTGAAGCCATGGAAGCAGTGTGTGGCAGAGGACACCACTGGCTGCTGCATGGGCCTGGGTGAGATCCCATCTCTGGGTCCAGCCCATGCATTCAGGAGGCTGGGCAAGCTCAGAGGGGTGATGCAGATTAGGTACAACCCACAAGAAGCACTATTTTTTTAATCTACTGCTGTGTGTCAACAAATGTATTTGCATAATTGGATCTAATCTTTACAGCAGACTGCATAGTGAATCCCTTCACCTTCCAGGCTGTTTTCCTTCCTCTTAGGTGAACAAATTCTTAGGGGTTAGAATGGAGTGCAGATCCCTCTCTCAGGCGAGTGGGGCCTGGTGTAAGCTGTTTATTTTGCCTCATCCCACTGTCCTCTGTTTTTTCAGCACATCAGGTTCATTACACTCCCCCAACGCCCCTCCCAGGGCCTGACCCCAGATTTCCTGGAGGCTGCTCCTGTCCCTGTGTCTCAGCTCTTGGACCTTTCTCTGTGGGGCATCCTCTGAGCACCCAATGGAATGCACCTCCTCACCTCCACTTCCCTGTCTGTCCTACAACCACCCTGGCTTTTCCTCACACCTCTTTGTACCTTCTTTGCTTATTTACTGCATGAAAAGGTAGCCCAAGGTGTAGGAGCCCCTTTGCCAGAGCATCCCTGTGCTCAGAGCAGAGCTGGTCACTGGCAGGCATTCATAAAACACCCACTAAAGTCATTAACTAGCTATAATGGAATATTATTCAGCTGTTAAAAAGAATGAAATTGTGCCATTTGTGACAATGTGGATAAAACTTGAGGGCATTATGCTAAGTGAAACAAGGCAGACAGAGATAGGCAGATACCGCATGATGTCACATATATGTAGAATCTAAAAAACAAAGCCAAACAAAAATAAACTCGTAGATACAGAGAAGAGGTTTCGGGTTGTGAGAGGCAGGGGCTGAGGGTGAAGGGATGGATGAAGCTAGTCAAAAGGTACAATTATAAAACACAAACTTCCAGTTATAAAGTAAATGTCATGAGATATAATGTATAGCATGGTAACTATGTGTCACATATTTTAAAGCTGCTAAGAGAGTAAATCTTAAAGTTCTCATCATAAAAGTTGAGCTGAGCTGGTTGAGCCTCTGAAGTCCTAAAACTCAGGGCCCAGGGTTCGGCATTTGTTGACTGAATACTGCCAGTGGGAAGCCTCTGCAGAGAGCACTAGCCAGATAAACATGGACAAATCCATTCATTTATTTTTTTAAAACCCTTATTGATTGATTGATTGATTTTTTTAGAGAGAGGGGAAGAGGGGAAGAAAGAGAGGGAAGGAAACATCAGTCAGTTTTCTCACCGATGAGTCCCAACTTAGGCATGAATCCTGACAGGGAATTGAATTGGTGAACTTTTGCTTTGCAGGACAATGCCAAACCAACTGAGCTTACCAAATCCATTCCTTTTTTAAAAAATTATTTTTTTATTATTGTTCAAGTACAGTTGTCTCCATTTTCCTACCACCACTCTCCCACCACCACTCTCCCCCACCTCCACCCTCAATCCTACCCCCTTTTGGCTTTGTCCCTGGGTCCTTCATTTGTTCCTTGACGACCCTCCTCCCCCCTCCCCTCTGGTTACTGTCCGTTTGTTCCTTATTTCAATGTCTTCGGTTATATTTTGCTCACTTGTTTGTTTTGTTTTTTAGGTTCCACTTATTTTTTTTTTTAAGATTTTATTTATTTATTTTTAGGGAGGGAAAGGAGGGAGGGAGGGAGGGGGAGAGGGGGAGAGAGAGAGAGAGAGAGAGAGAGAGAGAGAGAGAAACATCAATGTGCGGTTGCTGGGGGTTATGGCCTACATCCCAGGAATGTACCCTGGCTGGGAATCGAACCTGGGACACTTTGGTTCCCAGCCCGCGCTCAATCGGTTCCACTTATTTTAAAGCTGTGGAACAGGACATCCTCTGATATAAAAGAGCTAGTCCTGGACAACTGTCATTGGAATGAAGGCAAAACCAAAGTTCTCACAGATGGATAAATTTGGAAAACTAGAGTCTTTTTTTCCCCTCACCTGAGGACATTTTTTTTTAATTGCTTATAAAGAGAGAGGAAGGGAGAGAGAAATGTCAAGTGGTTACCTCCCTCACATGCCAAGACGGGATGGAACCTGCAACCTACTTATGGGCCCAGACCAGGAATCGAAACCACAGTCTTTCTGTTACAGGACAATGCTCCAACCAACGGTGCCACATTGGCCAGGAGAAACTAGAGTTCTTAACTACAGTCTGGGTAGGCCTTAGCTCAGTTGCAAACTTACCAAAAAGTTAAACAAACTTAAGAAGCTTGAACTAAGCAATAAGAGAATCTCAGGGGCCCTGGACATACTGGCAGAAAAGTATCTAAATCTCACACATCTAAATTTAAGTAGCAACAAAATTAAGAACCTCAGCATAATAGAACCACTGAAAAAGAAAACTTCAAGAGCTTAGAAGTTTTCAGTTGTGAGGTAACCAACCTGAAACACCACCAAGAAAACTGTTCAGGCTCCTCCTACAACTTGCTTATCTCCATGGCTACCAGGCTGACTCAGATGCCAAAGGCTATGTAGAGGGCCTGGACAGCAAAGAGAAGGACAAGGATAAGGAAGAGTATGATGAGATGCTCAGATAGTGGAAGACTAGGAGGATGAGGAAGAGGAGGAGGAGGGGGAGAAGGGTGAGGAGGATGTGAGTGGAGAGGTAGAGGGATGAAGAAGTTATAATGACTGGGAGGTAGATGATGAGGAAAATAAAGATCTAGGTGAAGAAGAGAGGGGTCAGAAGGGAAAACAAGAACCTCGAGCTGAGGGAGAAGACAATGACTAAGTGAGCAACCTATGTTGAAACCCCTTAATCCTGCCCCATGAAACTTATTTTTACTGATCACAACGTTGCTGTGGGAACAAAAGAGGAAAAGTATACTGAGGATTGTGGGGACAGGGTGGGTGGGAGGGCGTGGAATAAAATGCTGTTTTTACTACCAAAAAAAAAGTTCTCGCCACAAGAAAAAATAATGCAACTATGTGAAGTATTGGTATTGGATGTCATTATGGTGATATTTTGCAATATATACAAATATTGAATCATTATGTTGTATACCTGAAACTAATATGTTATGTGTCAATTACACCTAAATAAAAAATAAAATAAAAAATAAAAATTTTAGAATAAAAAAAATCATTAACTAGTTCATTGTTTTCATGGGTACGAGACATACAAAATCATCTCTTTAGACAAGTGTCTTTTCACTTGGATTCCGACTGTCCACACAGGCTGGTGCTGCCCTTGGCCTTGCACACAGTGGGGCTATGGTCAGGGGGGAAAATCGAGGACCAGGAGTGCCAGGAGGGGAGGGGTGGCATTTCTTCCTTCAGGCCCCAGGTTACACTAGACAGCAGGGGACAGAGAGAGGGCTCACCCCAGGCAGGTTGGTGAAGAGCTGGCCTGGCCCTGGCTGGCAGCAGCTCGGCTCCCACACCTGCAGTCCAGGCCTTTGACTCCCCTTCTGGGTTGAACCTCTCACCTGGGCTGCATGGGCACAAGGTAGGGGCAGGGGGCTGAGGGTCAAGGAGCCAGGACAAATTCTGACACTTCTGCACCCGTGGGTCCTCATGTCTAAAATCGGAATACAAACAGTACCCATCTTCTAAGTTGTAAGAATTAAGTTATTTCACACATACGAAATGCTTAGAATAGCACCTGGTAGCTAAAGGTGTTAGCTAGCTGTTGTTATTACCTGTAGGAAGGAGGGAGGAAGTCGAGGAAACTAGTGCTAGAGAAATCATGTGCTCAGCGCCTACCCTGGGGACCCCACACTTTGCATACAGCTGGAGCACAGTCTCTCTGCACAGAAGCCAACTGGCACACAAAGGAGCAGAGAAAAAAGCGGCTGTTGCCAAAGCCACAGAATAAAGGTTTATCCTGCTGACAAATACAGTGTGGATCCCTATTGTCCAAGCACACTCTCACCACCACCCCCCTTTAAAAAATTAACACAACTAACTGGGAATCTGAGGCCTTTGTCTTCATTTCATCCAATCTCCAGTTCAAGGTTAATCTCCAACCTCTCTGGGAAAATGGTGGGGGAAAAAAGGTGGTTAAAGTTAGAAACCAGGGTCTACGCACAGTTACAATCTAGAGAGCATTATTATTTAAAAATCATTTTCAAAACAAAAATACTTTGCAGCCTCCTTCTTTCGGAAAGTAATGGGTGGGTGTGCTTAACAGTTTAAACAGGCTTGGCCCAGGCAGATCCTCAGCACCCGCGTCATCAGCGCGATCGCATTAGCTTTCTGTCCTCAGGAGAGGTCACTGGGAGCCCAGCTGCAAATGCAAATCTGTAATGAGAAAGGTCAAGGTCTCCAATCTCTACCAGCCAGAGTGAGAAACAGTTTCCTAGGTGACAGGTGATGCCATTTTTCTGGGTGAAATCAGTGGGAGAAAGAAGTAAAAATAAAAATAAAAAAGAGCCTGAACAATGAACTAACCTTGTTAGCCAGTGAAGAAGGCTTGTCCTTCACAAGCCATCATTGGGAACCGCAGACCATATTCTAATCTGTTTTCCCTCCCTAGTCCTCCTCCAATCAATATCATCAATGGCAAGATATATTATTCAGCATTTATTATTCAATTGGTATTAATGGGTAAAACAGGATGAAACAGAGCAATCTGTGTTTTCACAACTAAGTTACAGTTGCTTTTTGTGTAGTAATTAATGCTAAATTCTCAGGTTACAATATGACAATGAAGTTTAAATGGGTATAAAGACTTCTCTTTCTTTGTCTAAGAATTATAGAGAAATAGCAATTCTTCAATAACTTTGTAAATTTGTGGTTGAAATATTATCTATGACTTAAATCAACAACCTACACAGAAACACACAGCTCTGTACAAGTACATTGTATTAAAGAACCTCCCCCCAACCCCCACAGATTCATGAAGCACTTAAAGCCAATTAGATCTTCAAATTTACTAGGCTGGATTTTTTTTTTTAAATAATTGCTTGCTCCTCACCTCCTCCCCCACCCTCACCCTTGTCTGTCCAGGCACACTTACTGTCAGCATATGCTCACTGAGTGTTTGCTCTGGGTCAGAGACTCATGTCCCCTGCCCTCCAGTACTTCACAGTCTAACTGGGGAGACAGACACAAGGAATCATAACTCAAATATCAAATAGCCTTCATTAACCTGTGGAATCAAGAAAGTCACCATAACGTTTGCAATCCCAAACTCCTGTTCTTGCCTCTACCTCCACACAGAGCCTCCTCCCAGCTTTTCCTCCCCTCCCATGTGGCTGACAGCTAAAGGAGGATGAGCAAAGAAATGAACAAATAAATGAATGAAAATGTAAATATAGTCCAATTAGGTATGTCTTCATAAAAAGGGGTTGGCAAAAGCAGGTTTACAGCTGGGAGTACATGAAAGTTTATTTTTGTATTATTATTTATTGTATTATTTTCCATAAAACAACTGTAAGCCTACTTTTGCCCACCTTTGTATGTATGAACATGTTCCTGAAAATTGATTCATTTTAAATCACATATTTTAAAATGCAGAGAGGGACCTTACTACTTAAAGCAATCTGATAGTGAGTCATTTTGCAAAGCAAGGAAATTGCCATCATTTTATAATGACCATGATTAACCAACTGTATTTGGTTTGGATTTTCACACGTGGATTTTTTTCCCTAGAGAACACATGTTTCACAATATCTAAGAGAATTGTCCTGTTACAGAACACACCCGAAGGGGGTGTATGATATACTATTATCAAAAGGAACCCCCACTAGGTTTGCTATGCCTGCTGCCAGAGGAAAAGTGTCTCTCAAAGCCAGAGATTTGTGAAAAGGAAAGGAATTATTTATTTAAAAGCTATACAGACTTAGAGTAGTGACTCAGTGTCTTCATTAAAATATTAAAGTCCTTTAGGATACCCACAGATGCACACAGTCTTTCCTTCTCCCTCTGCCCTAGTCTGAGGGTGCTGTATCTCAGGAAAAGTAGAAGTCCATGATTCAGGCTCCTGGCACCATCAGCTGTGTCGCCGCCAGGATCTCCAGTTACTCCAAAGCCATGTGGCACCTTTTCATGGACCACCAGTAAGAGTCCTTTCATCCCTTTTCTTCCAGGCAAAGTCTCTCCTGCTTCCTAAGCCACATGGCAAAAAGGAATACCCCAAAGCCATGTGGTCCCCACTCTGCCAAAGCTGCACAGTTCTCCCTCTGCATGACTGCCGTGCCTGGGCTTTAAATCCCCAAGCCAATCTTCCTCTGCAGCCTCATTTCTGACTCCTTCTACAATCAGTTACACCTGCCAGCATTCCTATACCCTTCCAGCTTTACTGCACTGCCATAGTGAGTCTGGGCAGGCATGTCCTCATGGTGTGGAGCCAGTCATCTCCAAGCTCTCATGCAGGCGCTGTAACCAGAGGGAGTTGCCTCCCACTTACATCTTGGGTGGAAGTCACTCCCATCCCCCTGGCTCAAAGCATGGCCACAGCTATTTAACATATCTATGAAACCAGTTAAAGGTTATAGATATGTTAAATGACCATGCCAGAGGTTAGCTGCAAACTGTTGCTGTACAAAACAGCTCTCAATGGCCCTGCTCCATGTGTCCCATCCCCCAGCTCAGACTTTTGGGGTTAAGGACATCCTATATATTTTTCTAATATTTTCTGGACATCTTGAGTTCTGGACCCCATTACAAATCCCTATTTGGGGCCCCACTCTTGGCTGCACCCTGTTATAGTACAGGAAGCCTTATAAAAGTTGACACCTGGAGGCCAACCTCAAAAGCCCATCTGAAGAAGTACAGTTCCTCTCAGGCATTTGGCAGGAAAGCTTTCCCTGCAAGGCTTCTCTTTCAGAAGTTGCTCCTGAAGCTCACCAGGCTCCAATACCAGAGCTGACAGAAACAAAGTCAGTTTTGTACAAGTCCAACAATAGGATACCTAATGCGATCATTTGTATAATATCCAAAACTGGGGAGCTGGTCTGCATTGGTAGAAGGTAGGCGGGTGTCTTTGGAGGGGAGGGGAAAAGCTATGCAAAATGGACCAAGATAAAAGCTTCCACAGAAATGCAAAGTGCTGAAACCAACCTTGGGGTGGGAGATACTAGGGGAGATGAAGGAAGGAGGGAAGCATTGCAGACGTTCCTTTGAGCTGGGACTCTTGGTCATCACAGGGGCGCTGGGTGTGAGTGTCCTCCGAGTGAAGTGGGCTCAGTTACCTACCCATCCACAAGGCTCTCTCCGTGGACAGCTCAGTGACAGGAAGTGCCACAGAGGGCCAGGGAGGTGCCGAGAGCGCTACAGCTGTGCTCAGTCTCCAATTCCAGCTCCAACAAAGTCACATTGTTCCTCCTCTGACACTTCAGAATCTTCTTTGAAGAGCCTCCACATGGCCAATAGTGAACCCCTGAAAGCCAAGGGTGACTCCAGTTTCTTGTTGAGGAGAGGGGTCCAGTCACCTGGGGGTGGGGAGGGGAAGATGCTGAAGAAGTCATGGGTGTGCAGGGCAGCAAGAATCCAACCCGGCTTCTGCAAGTTTGCCTGGCTCTCAGGGAACAGGCCTTTTTTTTTTTTTTTTTTTTGGCACCAAATAAGGGAAATTTGAACACTCCAAACAGAATCTCAAGACCTTTACATACATGTTCTTATCCTCCTCAGAATCTCATTTTATAGATGAAAGAAAATTGAGACCATGGGAAGTGTGATGAATTTACCAAATTCATAGTTAGTAAGTCTCATGCTTAAATCTAAAATTGAGATCCGTTGGAGTTCAGAACCTCTTCTAGTGAGGCAGTGGATGTTGTGGGTGAGCTGGCTTTACCCACCCCCAGGCAGACAGCTGCGTCACCAGCCACCCGGTCTCCAGTCCCTACTTCTTCCCTTTGCAGCCTATGAGAAAATTGAGTTTCAGCTTGAGCATGGTTATTAATATCAGCATCATTAGTGGCAAAGTCACACAAGGCAACAAATAAACCCGTTTTTACTTCATGAGCTGTAAGTGCTCAGACAACCAATGATCAATAGGGTTTTATCTTAAGGTCACACTGTCGGCTGCTTCTGCAGCTGAGGCCACAGGCGAGATCAGCACAGCTGTGGCAGCTCAGGCAGTCTCCCTTCCCCCAGCTCCCTCCCTCCTCCCTGCTCCTGCCTCAGGGAGCTGGCTCTCCAGGAGACTAGCGCCAGAGATCTTTTGTTACAAAGTGCTTTATAGATGATTATGGATCCCTCTGTGTTGTGTGCAAGCTAGTTTATAGAGAGGCATTCAAGAGAGAAATTCCACAGGGTGCCATAGGAACCCTTCCCGAGGAGAAGGAGCTATTCATGGGAAGAATGGCAAGATGTTAAAAATACAGTAAAAATTGCCTCTGTAAATGAGATACAAAATCTGTTTTTTTCCCTCCAATTTCTCAGGCCTCTTTCCTGTACTCAGCCACCAAGACCAAGTGGGAGACCATCATTTCAGCTTCAGACATTTCATTCTTGATTTTCAATAAGCCTACTTTTAAGACAGAGGGATGACTGATTTCCCAGCAGAGAAAATACTTACAGTTTCTGTGGACTCTCAGCAGCACAAACTTCCTGAGTAGCTGCCAAGACAGGTGAGCACAGAGGGCTGGGAGATCCTGCTGGGACTTGGAGGGCACCGAACGGGTGTTTCTGTAATGCTGAAGGAGGGTCTGCTAGCTGGGCCAGCACCCAAGCCACAGCAAGCTTAGCCTGAACTAGCTGACTCAGCAGGTTGACAGTTGCCACGGCAACAGAACAGTTATATTTCCCTCCCCTCCTCCAGGGAGTTCTAAGAAGAGGAAGGCCAGGGGCAGCTGTTAAACTTGCTAGCAGGGGCTCGGTGGGTTCAGCGGTTTGGGAAAGAGCTTCAGGTGTATGTAAGACTTACAGCATTTCCCCCCCTAATGAATGAAAGAAATCATAAAATGGTGATGGTGGAGTAAAAGAAAGATCATGCTAAAAACCTGATAGGGACCACTGCTGGGCATTATAAAGGAAGGCATGCGATAGTGAGGAAACAGTGAGGAAACAGTATCGTGATGGAGCTAAAAATCCTGCCCAAGGAGAGAAGGCAAAGGAAAAAAGGAACAACCTGGGCCTTTTGTGCCAAGGGAGGAAGAGAATGAGATTGGGAGGCACCTCCCTCAGCCTGCAGCCCCGGGCAGTGAGTGACCGCGGAGGGGCAGGGAGTAACCTTGGCAATGATAAAGCCAGGCTTTCCTTGCAGTTGGAACTGCTGCAGCTGCCCTCAGCGTGCAGGACGAAACCACCAGTTTTATATCAGTGCTGGTGATGGCTAGAGGTTTTGCACGGCCTTGAATTTAAAGTATTTCTTCCTATAAAATCAGACCTTTCTTGTAATGTTAAACTGGACTTAATTTAAGTGGCAATTTGTGCCACTTAAATTATATGCCAGGGCAAAATGCAAAAAAAGGTCAGGCTGGCTTTGTGCAGGCATGATTTATGGTTAATTTAGGCCAAGGCAGCAGGTCCATAGTTCTTATCAAATCTGCTCTCCAAATGACCACCCTTGTCCATCAGGGGAGAGGTGAGCTCTTCCAGGTGGCCTGTCAGGTGAAATAACAGGATTCACAGGACATCCCCTAAGGAGTTGCCCACACAGGCACCAAAACCTGTCTCGAGCCCTCCTGACTATTGAAGGTGTGGATGAAAAGGAACCATGTACTAAACCACGTACTAAACCTGACAAGCTCAGGGGAGGCCTGCACGGAGGGCTTACAAACTCACAGAGAGAAAGTAACCACATAGGATGGTGTGAACATAAAAATTCCTAACAAAAAGTGGCAGGTAGTCATGTTTTAGGCCTGTGGCTTCTGAGACAGAGGAGACAAAGGTTATCTTTACCTTCAGTGACCTTTTCTATTGTCTTTTTGCACCTAAGGTAACATACCTTTAAAATGTCAGTTATAGTCTCCTCCAGACCCCTCAGGGCACAATCTCCCACCAGAGGGCAAGGTCAGAGATCCCTCACTGTTGTCTTGTTCCCTGAATTCATCTCTGTGTGCTTTTAATATTAAATATTAACTATTCTGCACCCAACAATGTAAAAGATGTGTGTCTCATTTTACTTTTTGTCCAGTCCCAAGGATTTCTGTGCTTTGCTTTCTCTTGCCCCCGTAACCTACCACCAGTGGATTTCATGTAACCCTCCTTATGCTGCCTCCTTTTAGTCTAATGTATAAAATAAGGTGCAAAACTGCCATTCTCTGGGGCATTTCTCAAGCCCTTGAGATTTTGCTTCCTGGCAATTGTCATCAGTGTGGCTCAAATAAAGTCATAAAAATTCTCTATAGGTTTAGACAAATTCTTTTTTCTTAATTTTTAAATTATCCTCACCTGAGGACATTTTTTCATTGCTTTTAGAGAGAAAGGAAGGGAGGGAGGGAGAGAGACAGAAAGAAAGACATTGATGTGAGAGAGACATCGATTGGTTGCTGTTAGGGTGGTCGGTGATGTGGGCTGTGAAAGAATTCACAAAGAAGAAAGTGTAGAGAATAAAGTTTTCATTCACTCTCCTAGTTTTCCTTCTCCTTTTCAGAGTGGTGTGGTGTGGGAGATGCACCAGCACTGAAGGGAGGGGCTCTGGGCCTTCACTGGATTATAAGAAGGTGGGGGAGTTGCTGTCATGTGGCCCCTGGGCTGCTGGGGACCTTGGCACACAGGAAGTTTGGGGTGGTTTTGCACAAGCTGCAGTTTGCTCCACTGTTATCTCCTGCCTGTGGGAGGCATTCAATCACGTTCTGTTCTTGCTTTCCAGTAATTTCCAGTCCTGAGGACAGAAGCTCAGAAGAGTGAAACAGCAGGCATGACTAACAAGGCCATAGACCTGCTGGGCAAAGTGGTGCCACAATAGCAAATGGCACCAGCTTTATCCTTTCAGTTACCTTCTCACACACACCCCAACTGGGGATCAAACCCGCAGCCCAGGGATGTGCCCTGACTGGAATCAGACCTGGACCTGCATCGTTTTAGTCTGGGGATGATGCTCCCAACAACCGAGCCACACTGGCCAGAGCAGTTCGGACAGTTCTCACATCAGACAAAGGAGAGCAGAGACTGCCAACTCAAAGTGTGCGTCTTTGGGATATTGGTTATTTTAGGCTGGTTAATTTTAAGAAATGACAGACCTGAGAGAAGCTCTGAAAAGCCAGTAGAATTTACACTTTGTAAAGAACACTTGCATGTGTAAGAATGACTCCCAGAAAGCAGGGTCTTAAATCTTACCTTGTTTGCTGTGCTTTCCCTGGTAACCTCCCATGACTGACTCTCCACCCTGGACATCTTTTGTCTTTAGGGGAAGGTGGTGTTTGAAGTGATGCCTTCCACCACCTTGGTGAGTCACTCAGGGTTCCTGGGTTCCTCTCATGTGTACAGGACTCAGTCACGTTATTAAACTTTAATTTGTTTTTCCTGCTAACCTATCTGCTGTTAACTTGCTTGTTAGTCCAGCCAGAAGCTTGATGGGTGCAGCACAATTTCCCTCCCAACACTGTCTCACAGAGGCTGACCTGAAAGGCCCAAACTCTTGAGGAACAATGGCCAGTATATACTTTATAAATTCACTTGAATTTATAAATCAAAATTTATAAAATTATTAGCCATATATGAACCTTTCTAGCTTTGCCAATAAATCAGGGAGACCATAACTTGAAGGAGTGCCTCATTCCAGAACTTTCTCTGAAACACTCTGGCTTTCTTTAAAAGATGTGACAAAGAAGTTATCCAGTAAAATGCAAAGTCCAGTATATTCTTTGGCTTCTTTTTCTTTTATGCAAATACTTTGTAAACCACAAAGCTCATGATAAATAACAGGTTTTATTATTAAAAGATAAAAGCACCTATCCTATTAATATACCTGTTAGAACTTTTTATGTCGTAAGTGACAGAACCTAACTCAAACTGGCTTAAACCACATGGGGGCAGTTTGACTTTTGTAAATGAAAAGGGCTAAGGTGGAACTGATCCAGGGAAGGACGACATTCAAACAATGGCAACAAGGGCCACTTCCTCCTCATTTCCCACAGTGACTGCAAGTCACATCTTATCAAAATACCATCTAGCGGAGGGTGTCCAACCCTCACCCTGCAGGCCCATGCAGCCCAGGATGGCTGTGAATGCAGCTCAACACAAAATCGTAAATTTACTTAAAACCTTTTTTTTTGCTCATCAGTTTTCATTAGTGTTTGTGTATTTAATGTGTGGTCTGAGACAACTCTTCTTCCAGTGTGGCCAGAGACGCCAAAAGGTTGGACAGCGTTGACAAAGGAAAGGTGGTTTGCTTTCCAGTAAGTTCTGTTGAAGAGAGGAGAGGAGTGACAAAGTCTTTTTTTTCTTTTGAGACCTAACACAAATATCAAACTTTATTGTCCCTCTTTATGTATCCAGGGGATAAGGTGCCAATTGGATAAAAAGAATCAAGGCTTATAGACAGATCTGAAGGCAGAATCATGAGGCCAACCAAAACACATTTGGAGGAGTGTGTTTTTTTTTATCAGAAGAAAAATGAGTGGATGCTGAGTTGCATTAACAGCTATTTATACAGCCCACCCCTTTGACTGTTCAATACTCACACTCAATTATATCCCCATAAATATACCTTCAAAAGTACACACTCTCTACATAAATACAGTCAACATCTTTTCCCTAAAGAGACAAGTCACAATTTCATCTGGTCTGGTCCTCTAGACATTGTGCAGCTCTTATATATGAAACTCATAGTCCCATGTGGCCCAGTGAGGCTCAGTGATAGTTTTTTATTCAGTCACAATTTACATTCAATATTATTTTGTATTAGTTTCAGGTGTACAGTATAGTGGTTAGACAGTCATATTCCTCATAAAGTGTTTCCCCTGATATTTCCAGTACCCACCTGGCACTGTTACCATGCAAACCAGAGCTCAGCCACGTGGTGCCCCCAGGCTACATGAGCCAACAAATAGTGCTGAAGGAGACAGGTTTTTATTAACAGGGTTACAACCTTGGCGGTTCCAAGAGCACTCCTGTGTAGAGCCCTCCTCTCCCATAAAACTGAGAGCATTCCTTGCTTCCCAAAAGGCTACAAGCCAAAACCACACCCAGAAGTTCCCCAAGTCCTAATTCGTCCTTAAGCCACTCATGCAAACAGGTCTCCATCCTCTGGAATGTTCACCTGCAGGTTTCAGAGTCACCATCCTCTCCTCTCGCAGCAGTTCTCTCCTTTAGGATCTGGGGTGCATTGCTTCCCACCTCCATGTAGCAGTTGCACTCCTCCATGTGGCACTCCTCCAGGAGTGGGCTCAGCTCCCATCCTCTGTGGGGTCTCAGTCTCTGGTGGGCCCCACAGCTCTTGATCCCACAAGTGTTTCTCTCCCTGCAGGTTCAGGGCCAAAAGCCCAGGACATCCAAATGCTGAAAACCCAGGAGGAGAGAGAGCTTATACCAAGCTCTAAAGCCCCTTACCAAAAGTCCCCATACCAAGAGAGTGCCTTCTCTGTATGTCAGAGGAAGGAGTCTACAACTCCGCATCCCTGGTCACAGTCCAGCTCCAGGCATCTCTCATGTGTCTGTGCTTGGCCTGGCGGGTTCTCGCAGCTCCGTCAGCTCTGCCGCTGTCTTCTCCAGGCAGACCTCATGGCTGACTCCTGTGCAGTCTTCCTCCTCCTCCTCCTCCTTACATCTTTCCCTTCTCTGACCTTCGTCCCGCCCTAATTTAAATGCACAGTGGAACTTCCTATGTGACCTCACATCCTGCTCTTCCTATGGAGTGTTACTGTCCGCCATTTTTGTCAGCTCCCCAGTGTCTGACCCTCTTTCACCTGCCATCTTTAGTCAGGGCAAGCGTTCCCAGTGACGCACAGGCATCCAGGGTGGGCATCCATCCCCGAGGGTATGTCATGAGTCACTGCACATTCTTATAATCAGGTACACAATTCTATATCTTCTAAGATCTTCTTTTCAGGAGGGCATGGCTATTAACTTGCCTTTTGTTATGCAATGTATCTTAAAGGCTGTCCCATCTGCTCTCCCTGCCTCCAATCCTGCCTGTAGATTCTCTCCTTGTCTTTAACCTTTGCCATTTTAATTATGATGTGTCTTGGTATAGGCCTCTTTCTATTTATTTATTTATTTATTTATAGACAGAGGGAAAGGGAAGGAGAAAGAGAAGGAGAGAAACATCAATGTGTGGTGGCCTCTCATGCACCCCCTACTGGGGACCTGGCCTGCAACCCAGGCAAGTGCCCTGACTGAGAATTGAAGCAGTGGCCCTTTGGTTCACAAAGGTCTCAATCACTGAGCCATGCCAGCCAGGGCTAGGCTTCTTTGAGTTCATCTTGTTTGAGATTCTGTGCACTTCTGGGACTTGTCTTTTTCTTTCACTAGGTTAGGGAAGTTTTCAGTTATTATTCTTTCAAATAGGTTCTTAATTCCTTCCTCTCTCTCTTCTCTTCTCCCTCTGGGACTCCTATGATGCAGATGTTTTTATGGTTAATGTTGTCCCTAATGTCCCTTAAACTATCTTCATTTTTTAAACACTTTTTTTCTCTTGCTGTTCCGAAGGGATATTGTCTGCTACCTTGTCTGCCAAATTACTGATTTGATTCTCTGCGTCATCTAACCTGCTGTTGATTTCTTCTAGTATATTCTTTATTTCAAATATTATATTGTTTATTTCTGACTGGTTCTTTTGTCTTCTATGTTCTTTTTTAATGCTTACTATCTCTTTGTTTAGCTTCTGAGTTCATCCATGCTTCTTCTATGTTCTTTGAGCATCCCTATAATCATTGTGTTAAACTCTGTATCTGACAGATTGCTTGTCTCCATTTTATTTAGTTTTTTTTCCTAGGATTTCTCCTGTTCTTTGATTTGGGGCATGTTTCATTTTCTCCTCATTTTAGCTGCCTCTTTGTATTTCTTTCTTTCTTTTTTAATATACTTTATTCATTTATTTTTAGACAGAGGGGAAGAGAGGGAGAAAGAGAAGGAGAGAGCATTAATGTGTGGTTGCCTTTTGTGTGCCCCCCACCAGAAACCTAGCCCAAAACCTAGGCACATGCCCTGACTGGGAATCAAATCAGTGACACCCTGGTTTGCAAGCTGGCACTCAATCCACTGAGCCACACCAAGCAGGTCTCTGTATTTGTTTCTGTGTAATAGGTAGATCTCCCCTGCTACATCTCCCAGTCTTGGTATGTTGGCCTAATGTAGTAGGTGTCTTGTGGGGCTCAATGGCACAGTCTGATTATGTGAGCTAGGTGCTCCAGGAATGTCCCTTGGGTGGGTTATGTGAGCCCTCCTGATTGATTGCTATTGGCCCATCCATTGTTATGGTTGAATATCAGGCTGGTTGACTATAAGGATTGACCCTAATCACAGTTTACCAGGTACTGTGCAGGGGTAACTCCACAAAGTGAATTTTGTCCAACAGGTTCTGATGCCTGCTGAAATCTCCCTTTGGGTTTGCTGCTTGGGGAGCTAATTGGGTCATGCTTAAATGTGGTCTGAATAAAGCTTTTGGCTGTGTTGATTCTGAGGCCTTTTGGGAGAGACTCTGGAGCAGGTCAGTGTCAGACACTGTCCTTGACCATCTTTGGGCTACCTGGTAGAAGCTACAAAGTGATTCACAATTTGTGACTGCCTCTGCTTGGCCTGGGTGAATGTGGGAGGGGCCAAACTCCATACCAAGTCTGGCTTTTACCAGCACCAGGCTTGGGGGTAGTTCAGAAAAAGGCCCAAGGCACCCTGAGATCTGCCTCTTCTTGCTTGCTGACTATTAGGGTCCATCACTGAAAGAGCCTCTGGTGGTATAGTAGTTGCATTAGGTAGGATCTCCATGAGTCCCCAGATAGGGGCAAGTGCTGTTTATCATGTTGATAGAGGTTCAAACTTGGTGCTAGTGCTGGGTATTAGGGCACTCAGGAAGTCTCAGCATACGCCAAGGTCAGCCACCCCCTGCTTAGGACCTTTGAACATTTGTGTTGGGGTGGGGGTCTCAGGGAGTTGTCAGTGTAAGGAAGGCAGCAGAGTTCATCAGGCTAGAAGAGATTAATATTTGGCTGTGTGGAGGGAGGGCTTTGGTGCCTGTCCGACATTCAGTGGGGGAAAAATGGACTTCCTAGAAAGCCTTTCAAGAAAGTCTGCACTGAGAGTCTAAGCTGGCTGAAGGCAGCAGACTCTTCTTAAAGCCAAGGGAGTGGCAGGGCAGGGCCACAGGGAGTTGGGTGGGAGGGTCATTTCTCCAGGCTGATGCAGTGGTGAGCAATTACTCGACTCAGGACAGATGGCATCTGTGGGCAGTGTGGGAGAGGGACTCAGTTAACCAAACACAATTTCAGCTGCCTGCCACAATGAAAGCCAAACTGGTGAGATGAGTGCTGGTGAATAGGAAAGTGGTTTTTCAAGTGCCAGTCACCTGAGAATTTGGGAGACTTTTTCCTCAAAGCCTACCTTAACATCTCAGTGCAGGCAGAAGTTTTTCTAAGGAGGGAAAGAAGGACAAAGAGATCAAGGGGAGGGTGCTGAAAAGGTCTCTACATGCAGACCAACAGAGTGTATTCCTGTAAGGACCTCAAACTGGTGAAGTGATGGTCTGGTGTGCATCATCCTGGCTTTCATTATCCTGCTTTTATGTCATCCTGGTTTTATGGTTGAAGGTCAGTAAATCTCCCAGAGCTAGAATGACTGAAGGTTGGAGTCTAACTTTGAAGTTAGTTCCAAGGGTTCTTATACAAACATGCTGTTTTGTTGGGAACAGTCCTGCCTGGTTTCACGAGGTGTAACCCTGCTGACAGGTGAAAAGGCCCCATGGCTAGGGGACCTTGGGACCATAAGCCAGGAAGGAGACAAAATTTATCCTCCCAGCAGGGATGCAGCCTCTGTCCCCTTTACTTCACCCTGCTTGGCCCCTGGAGGATGGCTGGATAGTCAATGATGGGTAAAATTCCTTAAGAAAGGAATGACCTAAACAGACACAGTTGTGAAGGGGCCATCAGGGAAGGACTTCGGGGATTGTGGAGAAGGGACAAAAAACCCTTACCCCTCAGCTTTATCACAGCCTGAGTCCTCATTCTATCTGTAAAAAGTCTCCTAATCTCTTGGCTGCCTTGCTTCCCCGGCCTGATTCAGGCCTGAAACAATGCTGAAGGGGTGTGCAGCCCTGTGCCAGAACTGGTGGTTCCTGGCAGGGGTTGGTCAGGCCTAAGAAAGAATGCATAAAGTCCCATGAAACCTGCTTTGCTAAGAATGTCCTCAATTTAAATGTTAAGGGTCCAGGGACAAAATAAGTTTGTTCCCCAAGGTTTTATAGCCAATTGGCATCACCCTGTCTACCAGACCCTAACTGAAAAGGACCCCCATGATCCCAGACATGTTATCTGTAAACCATACCTCCTTTCTTTGATATGCATCCCTTTGCAAGCTAAACTCAATAAAAGTCCATTGAGAGAGATGCTCAAGACCTTTCTCCTCTGAGAGCCTGGTCAGCCTTTCCTCCCCAAGCAGATCAGGTCTTGGTAGATTTATTCTCATCCATGGTGACCAGAGGGAGCTCTGTGGGCAGAGCAACCCCCCCTGCCACCCACCCACCGCCACCACTGTTTATCTACAAGCTACATAATACAGTCAGAATTTACAGAAACAATGTCCAAAGAATGATGGGTGGATCACAATTCCCCACTGTTACATCAGCACAAGGACAATGGTGCTGTCCTTCTAACCCTTTCCTAAAAGTCACATAACCCAATCTGTCCTTGTATGACTGCAGTCCACTCTGAGCCACTGTCTCTTTTTGTAGGAGTCTAGGGTGAGTGCCCACAAATGAGATTTTTGTGTGTTGACCCTTTAAGAGTGTGTCTGGGTTTCTGGCATACTTCTGTATCTCTCTAATAGATAGAATCCTGACTGATTTCTACAGCCAGATGTTACGTGGGTACCTCTTCCCAGCTCTGTTCTCTGGGATGCGGAGCCCAGCTTGAGATTGGGATCCCTCACTTCTCATATGGGACCTTTTCAACTGAGATATCCATCCTGATTCTCAGCTGAGGCACCTGCATGCTGAACCAGCCCTTTTCCCATTGTCACCCTTCCTACCAATCTCAATGTGCATCATTCTGTAAATCCTTGGTTATAAAACTTTATTTTACCTAGTCTTCAGGTAATTATTTGGGTTGATCATTCTATAATTTAGTTTTAATTCTGTTTGGTTTTGGGAGGAGGTAAGTGTAACTTCTACCTACTTTGCTGCCATATTGGATCACTACCCAAATATTTTTTTAAAATTATTTAATTGTTGATCCATTACAGTTGTCTGCATTTACCCCCCACCATCTCCCCGCATATTCTTTTAATTGAGTTTAACTTATGCTCTTATTTCCTGGAATTGACCCAATCAATCATGTTAATATCTGCTGCTTTCTGAACCACAGTCCCAGGAAGCTTAGCATGACTGACCAAAGAGTATTTCCACCCAGGACTGCACATAGACTATTATTCTGGCACTGAGTGCAGTGAAATAAAATGTAGTTTATTGTATAGTGCTACACAATGGATAATGGGCAGCTTGTGCAGGTGGTTTTTAAGAGGTTAAGGGGAACAGGTATGTGGAAGTGTTGGTGGGGTAAGTTCTAACTACAGGATCTTGAGGTTGGCTATTTATGGTTATTAGCACTGAATCTTCCTGGATAATTGACCATATGCTTCCAAAAAGTTTCTGGTGTTCAAATTCTGGTTATGTCTCAGTCCTTTGGTTTCATGTGTATGCACGCATGCATGTGAGGTTTTGGTTCCAGGTGCAGCTGGAAATAAAGTTCTCTCCTATGCAGATACTTTGTCTGCATGACTTGCAGTTTTGACCTATCTTCTGTGAAACACAACAAAGTATTTTGTTAAATGGGATAGGACCAATCGAGCTGGTTCTGTCATTGTACCAGCAGCCACTGGGTAAGGGCTCATCAGCTATTTTTTCCCTGAAGCTCTATCTGCTCAAAGACACTGGTCCTCTGATATCATGAGTTAGCACTTACAGATCTATAAGAATACTTTAGGATCATATCTAGTATATGTAAATGGCTTCTACAAATCAATAATAAAAAACAGATAACTCAATAGAAAAATGGGCAAAAGATGGGAAAAACATTAAAAGCACAATGAAATACCACTATATACCCATCAGAATGGATAAAATGGAAAGGATAGGATGGAGAAGGCACTGTGACTGATCGAAAGTGTCAAAAGTGGTTTGCGAAGTTTCTTGGTACTATTGACATTTTGGCTAAATAATTCTTTGCTGTGGGGCTGTCTTGTGCACTGGAAGATGTTTAGCAGCACCTCTGGCCTCTATCCACTAGAAGACAATAGCAGGAGATAGCCAACATACTCAAGATATCCAAATCAATAAAGTTGAGAAAATGAAAAAAAAAAACAAAAAGAAAAAGATAAGAAATTTTAAGTTGTTTAAAATTATATTAATATGATTATAAGTAATAATTGCATTTATTTATTTAAATATTTATTTGATTATTTTAAGGATTCTAGTGTTTTATTATAAAGACATTATTATTATTTTAATAATGTTAAATATCAGCAGTTATCAAACTGGTTTAGTGATAGAATGGCTGGTATACACATACACTGTAAATAAGTACCAATACTGTCAGAAGCTTCTTTGTTAGTATCTGTTAAAACTGAATATACATCACTTATGACCAGCCATTCTACTCCTAAGTATACCCAACAGAAATGCATACCTATGTTCACCAAAAACCAAAAAACCAAGACCATTTTTATCAGCCTGATTTTGAATAACCCCAAACTATCCGAATGTTCATCTCAGAATATGGATGAATGATAATAGAATAGATAAATGATCATTTATTCACCCAGTGGATTACTATACACAATAAGAAAAATATACTATGACTTGCCACAAGAACATAGATAAATCTCACATACATAATGTTGTGTGGAAGAAGCTAGCACAAAAGTGTACCTTATGATTCACTTATATGAAGTTTAAAACCCAGCAAACTAGTCTATGGCATTGTAAGTTAGGATAGTGTGTAGGAGGTAACTTCTGAGGTTTTGATGCCACCCTTTCTTATTCAGTTTGGGAAAAAGCGTTATACGACTTATGATTCATGTTCTTTTCATTATATATGTTATACTGCAATAAAAATTAGTGAAACCGAACAGAACCAAATGAAAAAAACCCTTGGGAGGGATGGGACTTGAGAAACTGTTGTCCAGGCCACGGGATCCTTGTCCCTCTGGTCGTCACAGCTGGCCATCTGCCCCAGATCCCACCTTCTAAGAGGACTGGAGAAAACCTTTCCTCACTACCTAGTATTTCTCCTCTTGGCCCACAATGGTCTCCCCAAGCATTCTCCCTGCCAAACCACAATTGTTAAGGATAGAAACTGGAGGAAATTCCGTATCCTTTTTTTTTACATCCCAAGTCTAATCATTCCCTAACACAATCATATAGAAAGAGAAATCATGCTTTGCTTCTGGCTGGTATGAGTTAGATCATATCTCTTCAAGGCGTTGGGGCCTGGATACATACTTACAACATTCATTATAGCGTTTACTCCAATTCTCCTTCTCTCTCCCTTTAGACAAGTTTTTATACTTCCAGCCTCTTGTTCCTCACATAGTACTCGATGTTGTTGTCTGTCCTCTTTAAATTATTTTTCCAGTCTTGCAGGGACTGTCATGCCTTGTAGAAAATGGTCCCTGTCATGGCCCTTTCACAGCTCCTATGGCTTCCTTCCCCGCCGCACTTCTCATGATGTCGACCCTGAGTGCCGCTCCCCTTGTCCCCTGGCCCTGCAGCCCCTGCCCACAGCCACAGGTCACAGTCTCTGAGTGTGGTCCCCACTGCAAATCAAAAAGCCATGCCAAGTAGATTTAGTGAATAAAATACAGTTTTGTCTTCCTTAAATGACAGCTAGATTAAAATGAAAACTGTTTTATCAAAATACTTATCTTTAAAACTATTATTGCACTCTGTTTACCTCTTACACTTCTTTATATTTAAATTCTTCAGCCTTATGAAGGCTGAAATATAAAATATATTAAATAATATATTTTAATTATGTATGCCTTTTATATAATAGGAAGACTTATAATAATAAAGACAAATTCAGAAATCGCACAATTTATAACTTTCATTTTTTTAATGAAAATTTCAATTATACTTTTTATTTAAAATGTTATTCATGTCTCAACTAAAATATATTTAATCACAAAAACAACCTCTCTTAGAATACAGTATGAGATGTTTTAGTACACATGACCAATGACACAAATGCATAACTGTAATACTGAAATCTTAATATCATATACATTTCATGTATTAGAAGTACACAATAGTAAGATAACCCCTTCCTTAAAAACTTTATAGAAGCACTTACATTTCCTCAAATACAAGGCTCACATAAGCCAACAACAAAACCTAATAATCTGTTCACATGCCAAGGACAATAAATTAATCTTTAAAGTTATCTATAAACCAGAAAAATTCTCCTTTTGAGTTTGATAAGCCAAAAACTAGTGATGAATATTTAGAGGCTGAATAGAAACAACTTTCATTTTTTATCATTAGTGCTCTGGCTCCTCCTAATGGACAGTTTGCATTATTGCAGAAACACTTCAGCGATTGTTCAGGACCACTAAAACTTTTAATTTTATTAGCCATATAATTTCCCAAGGGATTGGAGGTGGCTTAATGAACATATACTCTACAATAAAGTAAAGAAAAAAATAGAGATTTAGTCCTACAATGTACTCAACAACATCCCTCATTAAAAGTAATAATGGATTCCACAAGTTTTCCTAAGGTTTTCCATGTTAGTTGAATTCCATGTTCAACTAACATTTTAATTCAAGGCATGAGGACAGTTCCAGGTAGTCAAGACCATAGGTTTCTTTACCCAGGTATGAGCTATCCTGACCTGAGGAATAATACCAAAAAAAATAAAAAGAAAGAAAGAGAGAAAGAGAGAAAGAGAGGGAAGAAAGAAAGAAAGAAAGGAAAGAAAGAAAGAAAGGAAGGAAGGAAGGAAGGAAGGAAGGAAGGAAGGAAGGAAGGAAGGAAGGAAGGAAGGAAAGGAAAGAAAGAAAGAAAGAAAGAAAGAAAGAAAGAAAGAAAGAAAGAGGAGAGAGCAACTCCTGAGCTCTGCACCATGGAAATGGGAATGACATTGAGCAGAAGATATCTGAAGCTTGTGCCCAATTTTAATGGCTTGAAGTGTGGGTAATTTGTGTAGCTGATTAAGAACAATCATATGTTTTAAAAGCACCAAGCAGATGGTTGGGCTGCCTTTATTTTTAGGAAAAATAAAAAGTCTAATAAAAATGCTAGACTGAATGAATAGCACCCAGGTTGTTCCATCCAGAATCATTCTTGGCATTCAGATTATGCATAATCACTTAGTATTTTTAATGGCTTTTCTAAAATAGGCTGTGGTAAGTTATTTTGAGAATCAGTATGGGGGAGATAGAGAAGTGACAAAGAAACCAATATTTAGCCCTGGCTGGGGTGGCTCAGTGGATTGAGCATTGGCGTGCTAACCAAAGGGTCTCTGGTTTGATTCCCACTCAGGACATGTGCCTGGGTTGTGGGCCAGGTCCTCAGAAAAAGGTGTGCAAGAGGCCACCACACTTTGATGTTTTTCTCCCTGTCTATCTCCCTCCCTTCCCATCTCTCTAAAAATAAAAAAAAAATCTTAAGAAAAAAAAGGAACCAACATTTAAAAGAGCAGAACTGCATTTGCCACCTTCATTTTTTACCTCATGTATTCTTCACAACAAGCCTGGCAAACTGCTTCATACATCTGAGAGGGCCTAGGACCTTGCTGAGAGAAAGATTCCCCTCATCTCTTCTTCTAGAAGATTTGTAGTTTTAGGTGTCACATTTATGTCTATGACCTATTTTGAGTTAGTTTTTGCATAGGGTAAGATGGGTAGATTGAGGGTTCTTTTTATACGAGTAGCTCATTGTTCAAGCACCATTCTCTCTCTCTCTCTCTCTCTCTCTCTCTCTCACACACACACACACACACACAACCCCACCAAACAACAACAAATTATCCTTTCTCCACTGAATTTCTTCTTTCTAACATCTGTTGAAAATTAACTTACCAAATATATCTGGGTTTATTTCTTGACCTTATTCTGCTCCATTCAACTACATGTCTATCTTTGTTCTTCTCTGCTATGTCCTGATTACTGTAGATTTGTAGATAAGTCTTGAAATCAGGTAGTGTGTGTCTTCTGTGTATTGTTGTTTTTTTTTTTTTCAAAACTTCTTTGGCTAATCTAGTTCATTTGCTTTTACATATGAAGTTTATAATCAGCTTGCCAGTTTCTACAAAAAGCCCTTAGAATTTTGGTGGGATTGGTGTTGAATCTATAGATAAATCTGTAGAGGGTGGATATCTTAACAATATTGAGTCTTCTAATCCATGAAAACATCATATCTTTCTATTTATTCAGAACTTTAAAAAATTTCTTTCATCAATATTTTGTAGTTTTTAGCATAGAGATCTTATGTACATTTTGTTAGATTTATACCTAAGAATTTATTTTTTGGTGATGTTTAAATGGTACTATAAAAATTCATTCTCCAAACATTTATTACTAGTAAATAAAAGTATGATTGATTTCTGCTTATTTTGTTTCTTGTGCCCTAAACTCACTTATTAATTCTAATAGTTTTGTTATAAATTCATCATGAATTTCTATGAAGACTTTCATGCCATCTGCGAATAGAGATGATTATATTTTATTTCCTTTTCTTGCCCCATTGCAAGCTAAGACCGCTAGTATGATGTTAATCAAAGCACAAACATTGTTGCCTTGTTCTTAATTTTAGAGGAAAAGCATTCGATCATCAAGTCTTTCATCATCAAGTATGAGGTTAGCTGTTGGATTTTTATAGGTGACCTTTAGCAGGAGGAGGAAGTACCATATTTATATCTTTTTGAATAAGATTTGGCAGTTTGTATTTTTTAAGAACTTTGTTCACTTTATCTAATTTGTTAAATTTGTGCACATAGTTTATGACTTTATTTTCTTTTAATGTCTTAAGTGTCTGTAATGATGTCCCCTCTTACATTCCACATATGGGTAACTAGTGTCTTCTCCCTATTTTTTGATGAATTTGGCTAGAGGTTTATAAACTTTGTTGATCTATTCAAAGATATCTTTTCCCCATTTCAATAGTTTGCATTTTTTTTTGGTGTAGTAAAATGTGCATATCATAAAATTCACCATTTTAACCACTTTTCAGTATACATTCACATCATTGTGGACCACATTCATTTCCAGAAGTTTCTCATCTTTCCCAGCTGGAACTCCACCCAGCAAACAGTGACTCCCCATCCCCCTCCCTCCAGCTCCTGGCCACCGCCATTTTACCTTCTGTCTCTGTTAAGAAACGTGTAACAAAAAGGGTCAGTAAATTTTTTCAAAGACTGTGAGAGAAGACAACAAGAAGTCTGAAGACTTGGGGTTCTGTCTCAGCTCTTCTCCTTGCTAGTTCTGCAGATTGGGACAAGTTCCTAATCTCCCTGAGACTTGGTTAAATAGATAACCTCGTACCTTCTACAAGCCATTTAAGGAACTACCTCTGAAACTTGGCTAGAATTGGGAGAGAATCTCTTGATTTGGGGGAAATGCTCTAGAGATGATAGGATTTCTGAATGTGTTTGGATGATAAAGGGGTGTTACAGAACAGACCCTGGGGAGTGAATGATGTACTATTACTGAAAGGACTCCCCTTTTTCTCCAGGGTTTCCCCCCATACTAGGTTCGTTTTGCCCGCTGCCAGAGGAAAGACATCTCTCAATGCCAGACATTGGTGAAGATGAAAGGAATTATTTATTTAAAAGCTATACAGGCTTAGAGTAATGACTTAAAGTCTTCATTAAAATACTAAAGTTCTTTAGAATACCCACAAATGCACACAGTCCTTCCTTCTCTCTCTGCCCAGTCTGGGGTACCGTATCTCAGGAAAAGAAGTAGAAGTCCATGATTCAGGCTCCCGGAGCCATCAGCTGTGTTGCCACCAGGATCTCCAGTTAATCCAAAGCCATGTGGCACCTTCTCATGGCCCACCAGCAAGAGTCCTTTCACCCCTTTTCTTCCAGACAAAGTCTCTCCTGCTCCCTAAGCCACATGGCAAAAGGGAGCACCCCAAAGCCATGTGACCCCAAACATCCCACATGGTTGCTGAGCCTGGGTTTAAATCTCCAAGCCAGTCTTCCTCTGCAGCCCCATTTCTGGCTCCTCCCACAATCAGTTACACCTGCCAGCATTCCCGAATTCTTCCAGCTTTCCTGGGCTGCCATTGTAAGTCTGGGAAGGTGTGGCCTCATGGTGTGGAGCCAATAGTCCCCAAGCTCTCACGCAGGCGCTATAACCAGGGGGAGTTGCCTCCCACTTACATCCTGGGTGGAAGTCGCTCCCATCCCCCTGGCTCAAAGCATGGCCACAGCTATTTAACATATCTATGAAACCAGTTAAATGTTATAGGTATATTAAATGACCACGCCAGAGGTTAGCTGCAAAGCTGTTGCTGTACAAAACAGCTCTCAATGGCCCTGCTCCATGTGTCCCATCCCTCAGCTCAGACTTGTGGGGGTGAGGACACCCTATATATTTTTTTTCAGTATTTCCTGGACACCTTGAGTTCTGGACTCCATTACAAATCCCTATTTGGGGGGTCCCCTTGGCTGCACCCTGTTACAGGGGAATTTAATAAATAGTCACAGTCAACTTGAGAGTATTTTTTTTTAGAGAGAATTAGAATATACACACAAATCAGTGACTATGTTGTAAGAGGTTTCAACTAATGCAGAAGGCTGGAGAGAAGACTCAATTCAATGGAGCTTGAAGACCAATCGGATTTAGAGAGTGGAAAAGGGAGAGGTCCAGGATCACGTTCAAGTTTCAAAGTTGGGATACTAGTGCATTGCAGTTCCTTTCTGAGAGTTACCAAGAGCAGGAGGACTAGTTGGAGGGGGATGGCTCATAAATGGAAGGTACTATCTGCTTCAGTTAATGTTGAGTTTTGAGGTGTGTGTGGCAGACAAAGCTAGAGGTGCCAGTAGGTGGCTTGATCAATGTATTTGGAGCTCAGGAGTGATCTGGGCTAGAGATTTGGGAGACGTTGGCATACAGGTGGAACCACAGGTGTGGTGAGTGCAGGCACTGAAAAGTAGGCTGAGAACCGAGCCCTGAGGTGTTAGTGAGGATGCTTCCTACTCGTAGTAAGGGCAGTCCCAAGTAAAAGTGGGGCAAACTGTTACCTTACATAGCAACATGATATAGTTAACGTAGTCCTAAAATGGAAGGACTTGGATTCTTTCCATTTTTCCCCTCTGCCTTTGATATTTTGACTGCCGGAGGCCGGATGCCTTTCCAGTTCTAAGATGGCTACTGCAGTCCCAAGCATGCCACGAAGTTGTTTAATTCCAGAGGCACCAGGGTACCTATTCGTGTCTTTCTAGGAATAAAAACCTTTGCCAGAAACCACCTCATGGAGTTGACCTCCTGTGTGTTGGCAAAACTGTGGTCACGTGCCACTGGGGGCTCCGCCCACCCTAGCCCTGCGGCCTCAGCCGGTGTGGCTGGAGGAAGACACGGGGGTGGAGAAGCCACCTCCTCCTCTCCCTGGGGTCCGTGGCTTAACTTCGGGGCAATCCACAGGTGAGAGCATCTAGTTTCTGATTAAGTTTGATCATATGAGAAAGGACTGCTGAGCAGTGGAAAACAGCAACAGCATCATGGCCGGCCTGCGGGGAAGAGATGATGGACGGAGGAGGAAACCTGCAGCTGCACGTTCTCATCTGTGGGGATGATGGGTGACGGACGGATTGGTACAAACAGAGTAAGACTTAGGTGGTGTGAATTTCCTACAAATGAAACCAACACATTAAAAACAAAACACCTCAACTAGATTTCAAGGTAATCTTGGGGAAAAAAGCAAACAAAACACGGAGACCGTGGTCACACGCTCGTCCAATCAGCAGCAAACAGATGGAATTATCATGGTGGGTGCATCCACCGCTGGCTGCAGAGAGGCGGGCTGCCCTTGAAGCTCCTGGCCGTGAGATGCCTGACTACAATGAAACAAGTGCGGAAATGACTTGGGGAGAAGCCAAGAGGCCTGCCCTCCCTGGGGAGCATGACCTACAAGACAAGCAGAGGAAGAGATACTTAGAAATATTCTGAGGACACTGTCATTAGGGGCCACAGAAGCCACAGAAGAAGAGATTTGGGAAAGAGAACATTATTATTGTTGTTGTTGTTGTTACATTTTTTCCATGATAGTTGACAATATTATTTGTATTAGTTTCAGGTGTACAGCATAGTGGTTAGACAATCATACTTTACAAAATTTTTCCCCTGATATTTCCAATATGCAACAGACACCATACATAGTATCACAACATTACTGACTATATTCCCTGTGCTCGACTTTACTCTCATGACTGTTTATAACTGCCGATCGGTACTGCTCAGTCCCTTTACCTTTTGCACCCAGTTCCCCAAACCCTCTCCTCTCCTCTGGCAACAGAGAACATAATTATCATTATGATTATTTTTGACTGAGAGACAGGAGGAGGCTGAGGAAGGAGAGGAAGCCTGGGTGAGCTGAAAGGGACCCACAGTAGAGCCCTGGGAAAACAAGCTGCTGAGGAGAGCTATGAAGTGGTGCATGCACAAGCGGCTGAGGGAGGCAGAGGGATGAGAGTCAAGTCCAAGGACAGAGGGAGAAGAACATAATTATGAAGAAAAATTAATGGGTGAAATTAGAATAAGGTCTGTAGTTTAGTTAACAGTGTTGTACTAATGTCAGTTTCCTGGTTTTGATAATTGTACTGTAACCGAGCAGACAGGAAGGAGCCTTTCACATGGTGGCTTCGGTGAATGACCCAACAAGTAATGCTGGAAGAGCAAGTCTTTATTTACAATACTCCAACCTTGAGGGGCCTCAGAGCACCTATGCTTAGAGCCCTCCTTTCCCACAAGACCCAGCACTTCCCTTGTTCTCCAAAAGACTATAAAGCCAAAAGCAAACCCAATAGTTCCCCATGTTCTTTGCAGGCCAGTGCTCAGCCTTCTGAGCCACAACAGCAGGCCTCCCATATTCCTATTTTAGGGCGGCTGCGCAAACAGTTCTCCAGTCCCTCTGGAAGGCACCAAAGTCGTCATCCTCACATAGCAGCTCTCTCCTCCTGGATCTGGGGCATGTGGTCATCAGCCTCCGTGTTAGAGTCTAGGGATACATGTGACATGGTGCACTGGATCATGGCAAAGTTCAGGAAAGACCCAAGTCCTGAGAGTCCAGACAGAGTCCAGGTTTGAAAGGCAGTAGATCAGCGTCTTGCAAGGGAGAGTCTTCAGAGTCAGCTAGAGCAGACACACTCAGAGCAGCAACATGTCTCCTAACTTACTGCACCAGGTGGCACAGCTGGATCCTGACTGCAAACCACATAGTTGCTTGTTCGCGTCTCCCTCTCACGTGGCTGCTACATCATCCCTCCCTCACGGCTCCTTTACTCTCTTCCAAGGTGCATTGCCGAATCCCTCATGGGTGTCCTCCTTAGTTTTAATCCTGACCTGGGACTTCCTACCTGACTTCATCTCCGACTCCTCCCATGATGAGCCACATTTGCCAGTCTTCTGCAGTTTACAGTATTTGGCTACCATCCCTAAGCAGGGAAGGAGTGACTCAGTGATCCAGAGGAACCTGCCTCCTCTGGCTGTGTCAAGAATCAGGATACACCCTTAAAGTCAAGCCCTCCTTGCCCCAGGTGGTAGCACAGCTATTAAACTAGCTACCAAGTCGCTATAGATATGCAAAGTATCTTAATCTACATCATCTGCTTCCCCATCCCCCAACCAAGGTTTGTGGGGTTTTCTTCCCCTGTTTTCCCAGGGGCACCCCTCTCCCTGTACCCCATTTCAGTACTATAGTTATTTAAGATGCTATTACTAGGGGAAGGGCAGATGGTAACTCTACTATTTTTGCAATTTGCTGCATCCAAAATTATTTTAAGATTTTACAACAGTAATAGGTAATTACTGAGTACTGGTTGTGCACCAGAGTTGTTACCAGCAGTTGACAGATACTCATTTAATCCTCACAATAACCTTATGAAGTTCCTAGCATCAAATATTATCCCCATTTCTTGAGTAAGGAAACTGAGGCACACAATTAAATAACCTACCAAATGATTACATAGCTGGGAAATGTTCAGGTCAAGAGTCCAATGTGTACAATACAGCTTTGAAGACCACATTCCTGACCACTATGCTGCACTATTGCTTGTGAAAACAGACTTTTTTAAAAGGCCAGCTAGACACTCAGGGCTATTTTGGGGTTATTCTGTAGGCCCTACAGCAAGACAAGCACGCTAATTAATGCTCCTCCACCCACTGGGTTGCAGCGCAGACGGGCTGTCGGTGACATTGGCGAGTACTGGTGGAGCTGTGGTTGGGAGCCAGGCAGCAGTGGACTGAGAAGTGAAACTGAGGTGTGAGAGTGGAGATAGCAAGTGTAAATGGATCCTTCAAAAGTCTAGCTGCAGAGGAGAGAGCAGGCTCCAGCTGGAGTCAGAATAGAGCTTTCCCTTGTGGAAATCCGAGCTCATTTAGGTCCAGGGAACAGGATAGCTAAATATGCAGCCTAAAGGGCAAATTCCAATGTGAGTATGGAGGGGAGAGATCCGATGGGCCATGGCTGGGGTGACAAGCAGGGACCTCCATCCAGTGCACTTTTGGGGCAGATGTTCCCCGTAGTGCCCGCGGTTCGTGGCCAGAGGCAGGTTACCTGAGAGTGAGGAGCGGCAGCAGGACCCTGGGGAGACGGCCTGTGTGGTGAATGTCTGAGAGTTCTGTCCCAGCCTGGCAGAAGGCCGACTCCAGCCAAATGGAAGTAGGCCCAGTGGTCTTTGGCTTCATGTCCCTTCTAAACCATTTTCCTTCCTTTTTTCATGATTCCCCTTTAGGAGCTCAACATCTTTCTGCTCCCAGCTCTCTCCTGTTCAATGCATGGCAAGATCCAACACCCAGTTATCTGCACTTGTGAATGACCGATTATAATTTGATGGGAATACAAACTAGGAAGTTACTTATACTGAAACCTTTGCTTTGAATTATGAAATGAAAAACTGTTTTCTGAGTTATATTTCGACAAGATGGTTAGAAATCATTATTGGACTGAGGGGCCCCTGAGGAAACTGGGCTTAACTAGCTGACCCGAAATGTAAAGGTGGTGACCCCAAGGACTACAGGTTTGAGACACACGGAGACCACAGTCTTCCTCTGAGTTTTAGCACTAGAGTCTGCCTGATGAGGTGGCATTTTTTATTTGTCTCTAAAACAAATCGATGTTCTTTGATATAATGAAATGCACCCCACTTTAATCATAAGAATATGTTGAACTGTTGAACTGTTTGGGGTAGCATCAGAAAGGTCTGCAACTTTTTTTTTTTAAAGAAAGAGATCTAGTAAAATTAGGGGCTTTATTGTTAATCTTGCCCATCAAAAGTTAAACACCCAGTCTCTGCAGTCAGTCAGTGATAGTGATGTTTTCTCTTGTGTTGGGAGCTCCTGAAGTCTCAGCTAGGCCACTGTGCTGGGGAGCGCTTGCCATCTCACTGGGTGTGTGTGCTGAGCTGTTTTTGCCAAAGCGGGCACATTTGGGTTGGATTATACTCCTCACTTTGTCAGATAGGGTTATGGTTTAAGCCTATGGAACAGAGATAACCAGTTCATAAATGGATCAATCTCATTAGTTCATGCTTTCTAAAAATAGGAAGGCATATTTTCAGAACTGTTCTCAGTAATAATTTATTAAAATGTGACACGTTTTAGGTTTTGTGTGTGCATGCAGACAGTTCAACTACATTTCCAGTAATTGCTTCTCTCTACATGAGAACTGGCTTAATCAAACATTTACAGGAGGCAGTCAAGTATTTAGGAAGCTGTAATTGATTGGGACAGCAGCAATGCATGCTTCACTATGGACAGTCTCCTCTTAGCAAAGGGTCACTTGGGTTTTTGAATACACTGTTCTTCATGCTCTGCCTTGCTACTAGCCAGTAGCCTACTCATTCCTGAAGGCCAAGGAAGACTAGTCCCCCACTTTCACTGCTCCCCACACTGGCCTTGGCACTGCCTCCTCTGCTTCCCAGGACTGTGTATCATCTGTTCTTTCATGACAGAAGCTCTGTCTCGTACTCCAGTTATGGGCCTGTCTCTCGCGCTTGATGCACTTCTTAAGGGCAGTGACTATTGTATTTATCTTGGTTGTGTCCCCTGTAGCACATCGGCACACAGTTTTGAATTGAGCGACCACATGATACATTTCAATTCTGTTGACTACAGTACTGGAACATAAACAACAGGCTTGTATATCATGTGTGATACCCCTGCATCTGCAGTCTGTGGGCCTCGTCACAACTTCCAGGTAATAAATAATCTATGTGACAAGTAACATATTTTTCAGACTACAAGATGTACCCCCAACCCCCAATTTGGGAGGAATGATGGTTGGAAATGCTGCTGCTGAATTCTGTTTACATTTACATTGGTGAAATATTATGTTATTTATGTTATTAAATATTTTACCACATTTTTTGCTTCAAAACTTTTTTCCTATTTTCCTCCTCTAAAACCTAGGTGTGTCTTGTGGTCCAAGAAATACAGTACTTCCTCTCTCCCTGGTAATGCAAGTCACTCATAAAAAAGCAACTAATTTTAGGTAGTTTGTTTCACAGCTAGAGACAAACAGGACTAATATCTTTGCTTTATTGTTATCAACTAATATTCACCACTCAATTTCAAAATTCAGAACTTGAAACCATAAACTGCCTACCAACTTGAAACAGCACTTCCAGATCCAGACAGTAAAAAGGGGAGGGGATGGAGATTTGTATATGCAGAATAACTCATTAGTTCCCCACCACGTTCAGAGTAATTGAACCCACTATTAATTCTCCATGAAGGTGAACTCCAGCTAAGCTTGCTATCAAGTTCACAGACTGAAAATATGATTTTGTAGCCATAACAAAATCTACAGATCTTGGGGTATTCAGGGATTTTTATTTGTACTTCCTTGGATTTTATTCTTCTCCATTTACATGGTAAGTCTATGTTCATTAACACCTGTATCTAGTCATCTCAGTTTCTGTCAGAATCCAATGAACCACTAACCTAAGACAATGAGCTATAAGGACAATATATATTTACAACTGTTTAATAGAGTTCCCATTTAAAACTCAGGAGAGAAGAAATTGAGTTTCAGCTTATCACACGATGGCCTATTGTGTCATGATCTGGGCAAGACAGGCCACCTGTCATGAGGGCCATCCACAAAATGGATATTGAATAAACTGACACATAAAAAATTATGGAGGATAATACTATAGAAACTGAAAGTCCTGGTGGTACTGTCACAAAACCCTACCCATTGGAGGAAAAACCTCCAAGTATACTGGAAAACCAGAGGGCAAAAATGTAATCAAACTCAAGAGCTAAATAAATCACACTAACACTTCTTACAAAGTCCTACCTTTAATCTCCAACTACTCTACTGAACAAGATGGTACTTTTGTTAATACTGCAGCTGACAGGTACAAATAATAGGAGCTAAGATTGAGTTGTAAATAGAAAACAGACCACAGATTGATGAATTAGCCACAAATGCCCACAGCAAACATTTTTTTTTCTTAAACTCATCTTTGATGATGTTTCCTGAGATCACTGTTGATATCAAGTTATCTAGCAGTCAGGAAAACAGACAGAGGCATCATTAAACAGAGGGATTTAATACAGAGAAGTAGCCAGTTGTTAAAATGCTAAACTGGGTATGCTAAGGTAACTCAGAGATAAATCGAAGGAAGTAACTGCTACTCCTGGGGCTGGAAGGCAAAAATGGGGAAGGGGTGTTGCCAAAACTTGGGAGCTGAGGAAGGATCCTGCAGCTTCTGTGCTTCTGAGGAGGGGCATGGCACACTCGGACACTGAGGAGGAGCAGGGCCTGGTGGGGACTTAGGAGGGCTGTCTAGCATACGCTGGGATGGCCTGGGTTTGTGGCCCAGAGGGCAGCTCTGACCAGCCCCAATGCTCTGGTATGCCCAGTGGGGTGCAGTGAGACTGTAGTCTGGGGCAGGGAGCCCACAGGAAGCTGGAGCTGGCTGTAGGGTGTTACTGCAGGGGGCTGATGGGAACAGAGAAATGGCAAGCACATTCCTTTTTCCCCTCCCAAATCCCTCGTTTCCCTGATCAGCAGGTCTAATAGGAAGAGCAGGAGGGCCTGGCAGATCCTTTAGAGTCCCAGCCCTGAGAAGAGATAGAACTAGAGTGGGAAGGGGGTGAGATAACAGGTAAACAATTGGCACAATCCATTACTAACTGTTGAATGATAAAAGGTACTTACATTAGAAATGTTGTGTACTTTGGTGGTACATATCTTAAAAAGAAAGTCTTCTTGAAGACATTATCTACACACACCCACACACACACAGTATTTGGCCATATATGACTTTTGTGAAAATTTTTGAGGGAAAAATAAGAATGTGCATTATACATGTGTAGTATGGAAATACCTTGTATCTGCTGTGTTTTGTAACCATTTGTTACATAAAATTCCTTGTACCATAATATGTTAAAAATAAATACTAAAATTCCTTTACAATACAAAAAACAAGTATCTAAATATAAATAAAAAATTGAATTGGAAGATTTTTTCCCTCCAAGTTTAGACCCAAAATGTGGATGTGCATTATACACAGCAAAATATATTTGATCATTTTAGTTTTTAAAAGATTTTATTTATTTACGTTTTTAGAGAGAGGGAAAAGGAAACACAGATGGGTTACCTTTTACGTACCTCCTGCTGGGAACCTGGTCCATGACCCAGGCATGTGCCCTGACTGGGAATGGAGCTGGTGACTTCTACAATTTGCAGACCAGTGCTCAATCCACTAAGCTACACCAGCCAGGGCTTTATTTGATCATTGTTAAATGTACAATTCAGTGGCATTAAGTACATGCACGTTGTTGTGGAACCACCACCACCTCCAAGCCCACAACTCTTTTTTTAAGGAACTGAAAAAAGAAAATCCTCACCCAAAGATATGTTCATTGATTTTAGAGAGGAAGAGAGAAACATCGATTGTCTCCTGCACGCATGCCCTAACAACGGCTCAAACTCACAACCTAGGTATGTGCTCTGACCAGGGACTGAACTCACAACCTTTCTGGTGTACAGGATGTTTCAACTGAGCCAGCTGACAAGGGCCAGCTCCAGAACTTTTTCATCATTCCAAACTAAATCTCTGTCCCCATTAAAGACTAATCCCTTAATCCCCACCTCCTACCCTCCTGCCCCTGGCAACCACCATTCTACTTTCTGTCTTTATGAATTGACTACTCTACGAACTTCATATAAGCGGAGTCATACCATATTATTTGTCCTTTTGTGACTGGCTATTTCATTTGACATAATGTCAAGGTTCAGTCATTTTGTAGCATGTTTAGAACTTCCTTCCTTTTAAAGAATATTCCATTGTTTGAACTTTTGTTTATCTACTGATGGGTATTTGGTATGTTTCCACCTTTTAGCTATTATGGATAATGCTGTTATGAAGACTGGTTTGTAAGTACAATATGCTTTTGTTGCTGCTTTCAATTTTTAGGTGAATATATCCAGAAGTGGAATTGCCAGGTCACACTGTAGTCTGCTCAACTTTTTGAAAAACTGCCAAATTATTTTTCCATGGTGAAGGGCACTGTATTATTCTTGTCCCAAACACTGAAAAGATTAAGATGTGGAGTATATGAAAAACATTATCAGATATTCAATTTACAATGACACAAATAAATGTGGCAACTCAACCATCATTCATAAATACAAAATTTTATTTGCACTTCATTAGTGTAGAAAGACCACAATGCTTTTCATATCACAACACTCAAGACACACCAAGTTATTCAAATACATAATTACTTATCTCGACTAAACAAAACAGTGCAGTTTAATAAAAGGTATACCAAAGATAGAGTTCACAAATTCATTATCAGACCAAAAAAAATAAAAAACAAAAAAACCAAACCAAAAAACAAAACAAAACAAAAAAACCACCCAAACCACAGTCTAAGCTTAATAGGAATAAGCTTTATCATAAGGGGGAGAAGTTTTATCATTACAAAGGTATAGAGTGTTTAGGCAAATACATGTATGTTCTTTGATATAGTAAAAGGTATCTCTTTAAAATCCCTTTAAACAGGATTTGTTTAGGACAGCAGCGTTGTTTCATAAGGTATATCCATTCAGAAACTACGAGAGAGACTCTGGCCTCAGGACCAAGTCAAATCCTATGCTCTAACCAGCAACATTCTACTGTTACGTAACAGTATAAGTGACCTTCAATGACAGCTATGGGTGGAGCTTTGCTTTGTGGCAGAAACACTCCAATACTTGCAAGATGCTACAGCTGGGGGAAATGTCTTGTAAATAAAGAAAAAGCACTTAAGATAGCTTTCTTTTTTCTTCAAAAAGTCTTCAGTTTTACAAATTTTCTTTAAAACAGTAAGCAAAGCACCACGTTCTTTCTTCTTATCAGAATATCTTCTGTCCTCATAATATAATTAACAAGGACAATTATATTATTTATTTCAAAAAACATTATACCTTTCATCTCTCTCACTTCATATTAGAAGTACTACATTTCCCAGTATGTACATTAGACACTGGGATAATGAATGAAATATAATAATTTGGAGGGATATATGTAATTTATAACCAAAACTTACCAGGAATTGCATATTTGCATATTTACAAGTTAGTGTATAGCTCTGACTTGGATTACAAAGTGCGAAAGGAAATTTTCAAAATGATTGTAGTGCAGAATAGAGCATTTTCCCCTTCCTAGGAACCATTCCACTGTCTCCAAAGTAGCAAAATCAACAGCATCTGACGTGTGGTCTTGGTGGAGGCAATTCTGGTGGAATCTCGGGTTCTGGTTGTAATGAGAGGATACTATTGGACAACTCATTCCTTAAAATATCCAGGGGCATCTTCAGGATAAACAAGAGACAAAAATACATTTTAACTAAATAATGTATATGTAAGTCCTCTACAAATCGTACAATTACGTAAGAATAAAGTATTTTTAAATACAGCTCTCTAATCATCAAAGTTTAATTAGACATTCAAATATTAAGCCAAGAAACAAAAACCAAGTTCAAGGCGTATCATGTCACAACACCAACACTGCCCCACTTACTCTGCACCCTGTGGTGGAAGAGACAAGACAGACCTCACCCACATGTATTTTTCACGACCCAGTACAATGGAAGCTTAGTGCATTAACAAATGGGTACAGCATTACTAAAGAGGGAAGTAACCTAATAAACCAACCGTTTTATTAGAAGCTTCTGAATTACGTTTGAACTGAACAGATAATATATAATAGTAACAAAAGCTTGTTACTAAAATTTTTTTGAATGTAAGCCTAAAGATGCTTGAAGTGAAGCTGTCTAGCAATTTTCCTGGCACTGAGCATCATGGAAAGGCTTTGGCAATGGAATCAGCGTCCCGCTGGAGAGCAGAGCTCTGAGTGAGGCAAGGAAGGGGCTTCTCAGCTAAGATACCTGTGTATTCTGTTAGGTCTCTGCCATCTGTATCTAACTGAATCCTCATGGGAAAATGAGAAAGAAAAGCAAATGTCAAATAAACATAGCATACTGTATACCAGCTCCAGTCACTCCACCAACTATATTTAAGGCTAAGCAAATATACTGGACATCAATACCAAGGACACCAAAAAACTGCGGAGTGGGAAGGAGCTGCCAATAGCTGGCTGGATGCCACTGGCTGAGTTAACAGCTTCACCTGGTTCCTGACACTGGGGAAAACCTGCGGTACTTCTCTTTCAAAATAAGTAATTCTGAACCAAAAAAGTAATAAAGGAAACAACAGGTTTCAGATTAAATACTTTGACATATTTTTTTTTTTACCTTTTTCAGAATGTCATCAACAAGTTTCAGAAATATTTCATCCACATTGAAGTTATCCTTGGCACTTGCTTCACAGAACCGCATCCCAGTTATCTGCTGTGCAAACTAAAGGAAAAAATTTTTTTCTCTGTGTGGGGTGCAATGTAGTCTTATGCACGAGCATGAGGCTATGACAGGAGAATCATACTTTCTGGGCTTCAGCTTTAAGGGGAGGGGTGGACTAAAGGTTTGTAAAAGCCTGCTTATGCTTAACTGTAAAATTCACAAGTCCAGCAAATCCCCATAGTATTAAGTAACATAACAAAATCCCTATGGTGATACTGGGACTTCTAAGTCAAATTATATGCCCAATTTTCTAGAATTGCAATGTACCTGACATTTAAAATGTGAGTATCTCTGATTCTTCAAGGAAGGTTAAAATACATTAGAGTAAGAGAAAATCATGAAAGCAATTTTATGCTTTAAAAAAATGTGTTTTGTTTGTTTTTTTGGCCCCGACCAGGTAGCTCAGTTGGTTAGAGTACTGTCCTGGTATGCCAAGGTTGTGGGTTCAATCAACCAATGAGTGCACGAATAAGTGGAATATCAAATTGCTGTCTCTCTCTCTCAAATCAATTAAAAAAATATTTATTTATTTTTAGAGAGAGGGGAAGGGAAGGAGAGAGGGAGAGAAATATCAATGTGTGAAAGATACATCGATCGGTTGCCTCTTGCATGCCCCCAGTGGGGAACCTGGCCCTCAATCCGGGCATGTGCCCTGACTGGGAATCGAACTGGTGACCTTTCATTTTGCAGGCTCGTACTCAATCCACTGAGCCACACCTGCCAGGGTTCAAATCAATTAAAAAAAATGTTTCTCTGTATAAAATGTCAGGTTAGATAATAATGCAGCATATACTAATGTGGTATTTTTCTTCCATTTCAAAATGAATTTAAGGAAGCAAGAAAATAAAAAAAAAAAAGCAAACGCAAGAAAGATGAGATTGAGTGGTAACTATATAACTATTTCATAATTAAAATAATAATCTGTTAAGGAAAAAGTGTATCAACCATTAAATGTACAAGTGTGGGAACTGTGACTTCTTCCTCCTGTTCCCCACACTTCTCTCACCTTTTCGCCTTGCTGTCTGGAGATTTCTCGGTCAGTTTCACAGTCCAACTTATTTCCAACTAAAAGAAGCTCTGCATCTTCTGAAGCATACTGTGGAATTTTAAAAGAAGGTGCATTTCAAAGATGGGCATTGTCATACGTTGACAGGAACTGTAAATCAATCCAATATTTTTCACTCATGTGTTCGTTCCCTCTACGAATCTTGGAGCACCCCCGCCGTCCCAGGCAGACCTGACTGTGTGGGTGTCAGAGGCTCACAGTATTTTTAGGAAGCAGCATGTTCACAGGCACTCTGAACCACAATGTTTTTAGTCTCTGACCAGTAATTCCTCAGAATCTACCCTAAGGAAATGATTCAGAACACAAGCAAAGCTCTACAGTACTCAAAAATGATTGTTAACAAGAAACTATGAAAATCCAACAAAACAAAGAATTAAATAAGTTAAGGTCTATGAAAGAATGCAGCCATTAAAAAAACATGCTTTGGAAGAACTCTTAAGGACACAGGAAGGCTGTCACGACAGATTACTTCCTGAAACAAGCAGGATGTAGCACGGAGTGAAGCATAACTCCAATTTGGCTTTTCGGGATGGCAGCACTACAGATCTAAAAATTTACTTTTGTGCTTTGATTTTCCAAATATTCTATAGTGTGAGTTTTATCATTGATTTTACAATCAGGAAAATAGTAGTTAAGCTATATTTCTGAGTTTTAAAAAATGTACAGGCACAATTCTCTCTTTAAAAAGGTTAAAATTTCTTGAATAATTTATTTAATTTTGTATTCTAAAAAGTATTTGAGATAGACTGCAATAAAAGGCACCTGAATGACGGGACCTTGGCCAGGCTATTCAGGGTCTTGGTCTCCTAATTACCAATGCACAAGTAAGAGGAACAGGTTGGTGTGGAGTAAGAACAGTGCCTGCCTGGTACACAATAAGCACCCAAGAAATGAACTGCACTCACGCAAAAAAGAGCAAAAAGCAAGAGTCAAGAATGAAGGAGAGGAGAGCACTAGACCTCAAGACCTGGGCAGAATCACAAAATGCAGTACCTAATGGGGTGCTTAAGGTAGAGGCCATTGTTTTTGGTTTTAAATTCATTACATTCTGAAAAATTACACCAGCAATTAGGACTGCCCCTTTCTAACTTCCTTAGCAGCACCCTGTGTGGCTTCAGTGTGGGAGGAAACCAGTGATCAGAGATACCGCCACAGAACCAGCCTCTGGCTCCATTCATCTCTGTAACCCTGGGCCCTTAACACATTTTCAAAGAGGCAGACACTGATAAACTGGCTAACATTGTCCAACGTTATCTAATAGATGGTTTAATACAATCAGTAAACAAAAATACAATTTGTAATACATTGCATGTGCTTGTTACGCAAAGGAATTAAACATCAATTTATTGCATTAAGGGAAAGAAAGCTCAAAATGTGGTCACTGTATACCATCACATCTCACCCCAAACTGCTATATTCTGAATGCGTATTTTGGGCACACATATCTTAAGAGGGGAACCTACAGTTTACATTAATCACACACACATATATATAATGGTATCTATATATAGCTGATCGTGAGCCAAAGGGGAAAATTTCCTGTTCAAAATGTGAACCTGTAGGACACCTGTAATTTTAAGGGCAGATGGTCCTGTAGATGACCGAGGCCCTTGGGGTGTCCACAGGCACCGACTGTGGAAAAGGCCATCACCTGGAGGTTGTTTCTCGGTGGACACTCACAAAATGAGCATCCGTGTGAACTTTCTGCAGAAATAAGATGCCCTTTATCTAATTCCACAGGAGCTGCCGGATATCGTGGAATGAGTGTGTGGGCTTTGAAGTCAGACAGCCCAGGGTACCAGAGTAAAAATCCTGGTTTCAGTACTTATGAGCTGATTATGAGTAACAGACTATATACCTACTTTGATTGTTGTAATATGGATTAAATGACCTTCAGTATATAAAAGCATATGCTTCATAAAAATGTTTTCTCCTTCCTTTTATAAGGATTAACACCCATGAGCAAAGAGTTCACATCTCGAGAGAAAAGTGCAACACTTACCTTATCAATCATCTTCATCCATTTTGGCAAATCATCAAATGTCTCCTTCTTAGTGATATCATATACTAATATGATCCCCTTGGCACTTCTGTAATAAGCTGAGGTAATGCTGTTGAATCTCTCCTGACCTGCTGTGTCCCTAAGAAATAGCAGCAAAAAAAATCAGTTCCCAAACAATAACCATAGTGAGCCACCGCACATTCCAGTGCCTACACAGCAGCGGTGGCCCCACCAGGCTGATTCCTTCTAGTCCCCAGGCAACTCCTCTGTCTGTGCATGTTCACTGTTACTAGTGGGGATCACTTTTCTGAGCTAGTTACATTCAAACAAAAAAGTGGCTCACTTAAGCTAATATTAATTTTAGAATGACTTTTTTGACATTCTAGAATAAAATTATAGAAGTGTGAGGTACTTTAATACTATAAATTACATAAATACACTTGACCACACTTTTCTCCCCCACAAAGCCATAAACTCTGTCCTAGCAGGTTCCAAGTCTCCAGCCTACTGAACTGTGAGGAGAACTGTTGTGGAGGGAGTAGGAAGAACAGCAAAAATGAACAAGGATTTGGTGGTAGGCTAATAGCCAACTTTTATTTTTAAATCATAAAGTATTATGCTCAAGTTGATGTTTCTAGGTGGCAGAAAATGTATGGATAATGATTTAAACTATTTCAGTCTATAACCCTCCAGCCTAGAGGCTAATAACCAGCCTAGATGGCTAATATCTGGTTTTGTTGATAAGAATCTTCCACTACTGAAAAATGCTGTAGAATCAGTTTTGTTACTTTCTTAATCCTACTAAACAGAATCAGTGGTCAAAGGGAAGGGAGGGGAGATACTAAAGAGGTTTACAAATACAGACTGCTACTTTGAAATCTAAGAACTATGTATCGTTGCCCTGGCTGGCGTAGCTCAGTGGATTGAGGTTGGGCTGCAAACCAAAGTGTCGCAGGTTAGATTCCCAGTCAGGCCACATACCTGGGTTGCAGGCCACGGCCCCCAGCAACCACACATTGATGTTTCTCTCTCTCTCTCTTTCTCCCTCCTTCCCTCTCTAAAAATAAATAAAATCTCAAAAAAGAAAAAGAGAATAAAATTTTAAAAATTGGAGAAAAAAAAAAGAACTATGTATCGTACAGGCTGAAGCTGACCATTCCAACATGAAGAATGACAGACGGACACTAAGAGTGGACAGAAGTTGGCCGAGACCTATTTTTTCCATCTAATAAGCCAAGAAACTGCTTGAGACAAATGAGGCTCAACAGAGCACGGCTTATGATCAGGAAAACAATTTCCCTAAAGATGATCTATAATTTAGATCACCCTTTCCCCCAAATCCTAGTTGCTGGCATACTCCCAGGGGTCAGGGTGGGTCATGGTAGAGTAAACTAGGGGCAATGGAGTAATAAAAATAAGGTTGCCCATTGCTAGGCTAGCCAAAGTCTCTAGCAGGATAGCGCACGCATTAGGGGAGAGTGTGCAATGTTTTCCAATGCATCTGAGGTGGAACTTGCAGGACGGTGTCCCTACAACACCTTTTGGCAGTGGTATTGGCCATGACTTATGGCTTCATTCAGATTGAACTTACCACCAATTAGTTCACATTTCTAATGTTATACCAAACAAACAAAAGAACTCCTTGGGAAATTCATTTCACATAAAAAACAAAGCCATTTGCTTTGTTCCAGAAGAGGTAAGAATCCCAGGCAGCCCTTGACTGGAAGGCCCGGGAGAGCCAAGGCTGGTCTGTTTTTGTCCAGCAGGGTCCAGCAGGGGGCCTGACCCAGACTAGCTGCCAATAAACATGTGCTGAACAAAAGGTTACATGATTAAAATGTAGAAAGTTGATGCATTGCAAGGCAAAATAAACTTTATGTTTTGATCCAGAACTGCCCAAGAATTAGAAAACTGAATGTGATAGAGACTGAGTTCTTCAGGAATTTTATAAACAACTTAAAGACCACACTAAGAAGCAAATTCAAGAAAGGTGAGGATTCAAATACCATTTCATTTACATAAGGAATCAATGAATACAATGATTTCTAGAATCCCAGGCGTTTACTTTCAAAGCAGCAAAGAATTAAATCTTTTAGAGTGTGGTGTGCTGTCCTATCACAAATTGTGGCTTGTTCACATTGAGATTTCACCACACAGTATTTTTAATGCTTTAAAAAATATTCTGTGATCTCTGAGTACTGTTAAGAAACATCTCTCTTGTTTCTTTAAATATATTTTTAAAGATTTTATTTATTTTTTAGATAGAGGGGGACAGAGGGAGAAAGACAGGGAGAGAAACACCGATGTGTGAAAGAAACACCTACTGGTAGCCTGTTGTACGGCTCCTACTGGAGGAGACTCGGCCCACAACCCAGGCCTGTGCCCTGCCTGGGAATCAACCGGTTAGCAGCCGGTGCTCAGTGCATGGAGTCACACCAGCCAGGGCACTTCTCATTTCTTTGAAAAGCAAAAATAACACGTTTTCCTACTCTAAAATCTGTGGCAAGCACAATATAGCTGCATCAAAAATTTAAACACCAATCAGCTATAGATCAGATCTTCATTGGGCATTTTGGGAATTATGTCCTTGTCCTTCAATAACTCTTTATTCTAAGAAATTTTCAGTTGGCTTTAAGTGCAAATCAACTTCACATTCATTTATATACACGTTCAATAATTTAGAATCCAGAACTTTGGGGTTCAAGAACAGAGAGGTTAGAGATAACAGAAGTCTTTGAAAAATATTTTTATTTTATGGTAGAAAGAACACAACAGGAGATCCGCCCTCCTAATGGATTTTTCAGTGTAAAATATACCTGTTATCTACAAGCACCATGCTGCACAGCAGATCTCTAAAAGAAGTTTCAATAAAAACCCAACCATCAAAGAACAGGGATTGTAAAAGGCATTTGTTACATAGTTTGAAAACCCTTTTGCATGAGTAACATACTTAGGAATCCTAGAAACATTAAGTTAGCTGTCTCTGATGGCTTTAAGTCAGACATACAAAAAGAGGAGACCTCAAAGTGCAAAACCTGAGGCAATCATTCTAACACCAATAAATGAGTAAATAAGGTTTACAAAAAAAAACCCCAATGAGGAAACATTAACTAGTTCACCCCTCTCCATTTAAGACCATTCCTTAAATCCTATCTTTTTGTGACTGGCTCTAAATGCTCGAGGTAGAAGAGCACCTTGTTTCGAGAGACTGTTTCTTATTTCCAGAATATTTGGGTTCTGAAAGTTTTCTATTTGTCTCAAAAGTTCTCTTGCTTGATTTATTTCCCCTACTAAATTATCTGCTATCATATATGTTCAAAAAACAAGACTAATGAAATGTCAGTTCTGTTCAACAAGTTTTTATTAAATGCCTACTATATGCCAGGACCATAAAAACCTGCACAAGTCTCCTCTCTTCTAAAAACTTGGTAACATGCCAATCTGATCACACTTTTATCTTTTTCCATGAAGATGAAGAATCCTATCTTTTCACCCTTTATCTCCATGAACCTGAATTTTCACTGTGATGATAAAGAGCTGACTTCTAGAGATTTCAGTTTATTGTCAGGTAAATCATCATGTACTACAGTTAGCACATGATTTTACTATTATTTCTCTCTCTGCTTTTGGTGTCAAGTAAAAAATCCCTGCAATTTTGTTTCCCCAATTTGGTAACACAATGATGCCTAAAAAAATTCAGATTCTCATTTGTCATATTTAATATATCTAGTTGAATGATACAATTACTAATTGGAAGGGCAGGAACCAATTTCAGTATGTGAAATGCTCCACACCACCTTCCAAGCACAGAGTGAAAGCAAAGGAGCTTGACATTTGCAAGAACAGTGATGAAGGCAAATTCACCAACAGGAAAGACAGGAAGGACGGATAGTGCGAGGGGCCCTGATGTAAAGCATTTCAGAGCCGTGTCTGCCGAGGGGTGGGAGACACATGTCATGGCTTCAAGTCCCATTTCAATGCAGTGACTCCAAGTCCCTGTGTGTCACTTCCAGGACTTCCAGGATAGCATTTGGATGTAAATTCATGACAATCTATTCTAACAGAAACATTTTAATTTTAGTTATACTTTAAGTTATTATGTATACACATGTAGAAACATTTCAAGTACGGAGTTGAGAAAATGGTCCTTTTTCTAACCCTAGATAATCAAGGAACTGAAAAATGTGACCTAAAAATGTGTCAATGACATTGTACTTTTGGTACCTTAAAGCCCTAAGAATCTACAGTAAATAATTTTCTTTTTAGATTTGCTATATCCAGAAATCATCAAGAAAAAGCACATTTCTTGTGACAACACCTCTCTATGAACCAACTGGCAACACTTCCACGACGTGACCCGCTTTGACCAGCTATGAGACCGGAGCACAGCTGTTATCAGCAGTCTCTCTGAGGGGCTCCTCCCATGCCCTCAACTGGTGACGACAGTCAAGTGACGACAGTCCGTCCTCGACAAAGCAGATTACAACAGCAATGGCTCAAGAATGGCCGCTGACTCTGAAATAAGCCACGTGTTACTTTAAATAATGAGCCACACACTAGTACTTCTTTTCTACCTACTTCGTAACAGTAATGCCTCTTCCTTCAGGGAAAGACAAATCCTACTGCCTAGCTAAATCACTGGGATATGCCCCACAGAAAACTTGCAATCATCCTCTCAATAAATCAGTAAATATTGTCTTTATTCCTTCAGTTATACTCTTCACCAGTGTTGTACAGTTTTAAAAATTTTGAGAACAAAGTCCGAGGAGTGATGAGCCAAGGAAAAGCAAAGGAAGAACTATTTGGGAAATGCTTTTACATCCAAGAAAGAAGTATTCTGGAGGTGTCCCATGCATTTCTTGGAACTGCACTATCCCACTTTTCCCCATGAGGCAGTACCTCTTAGATTCAAATTACTGAAGGGAGATGCCAGAAGTATCCAATGGCGCCAGCACAGACTTTAGGGAGTGGAGCTCTAGGAGGCACAGGGCATTTGGACACACTTCTGTGAAACATATCACTACTGCCTGAGATGAAAACTAGAGTATTAATATATTAGTTAAGGCATGTTTTTAAACACAGGCCACCACGTCATCACTTAGACACTGCTGTCATCCACTAAGCAAGCTTCACAAACATTCTAGTATTCGTAGTGTCTCCTTGTGAGGCAGCCTCCATTAAAAGCATCTCACTTATGAGTACTATGTACACAGGAGGATCACACTATGAGTACTTTTAAAGATGGTCTTTACCTTAAAGAGCTTATGAAATTGAAAACAGCAGCTCAAGCGAAGATACTTTGTTGCCATTTCCAGAGTTCAAAAAATGGGCAGCAATACACAGAACAGTTTGCTGCCTTTCCAACCATGGGCTAATGCGGTAATATGCATTATTTCTGGTATCAACTATGTAGGCAAGATTGTTAATGTTTTATAATCAAGTTAAAAACAAAAACACAAAACAAAAACAACAATAGCCAAAAGAATTCTAAAAGTAGGTTATACAGTCACAGATGACCAAATAAAGATATTACCTCAGACACCTCCGGTGGACAAGCAATGCTGGTTCGGCGGCAGCTGTGCCCCAGACAGGGACACAGATGAAGAATGAAGGCATGGCACTAACACTCAAGCATTAGGTGACCGATGATGCCACAGATGAGGCAGCAATTAACGCAGATGAAAGCAAACACACACATGGTGGACAAACACTCAGAGCTGAGATTGACCTGCCGAGAGGAGTTAGTAAGCTGAGTACACTGCAGCTGTGTCGTTAAAAACAAAAGGGCATTCTCAGAACACCTCAGCAGTTACTGTTAAACCTCCACCAGACCTGATCCTTTCTCCACTGGATCGCATTCCTAAGGCCCCCTGTGGGCTGCTGAGAGCCAGCAGAGAGCTCTTAGGGCTGAAAACAGTTGTAACACGGCTGGTTTGGTTCCTCATATGATTGTTAATGTGAGAAAGTGGCTGTGGATTCATTTGCAGTTGACATTAGTGGGCACTTACGTCACGTGGCATCAGCAATACAGCCAAAGGAGTGTGTGTGCGTGCGCGCCCCACAGTGATATTCATGCTGTGCCACCAAGGACAGCCCCTGAACTACCTGGAGGTGATTTGGCTTTAAATTGTGCAAATCTGTTAAAAACATACTGGACTTTCTTTGAACACCATCAAACAAAATAACTTTAAAAACACAAAGATGAGCACTTCAGTCATCATTTTGGTGATGGCGGTTTTGTCAAATGATTTGAAAACAGAGGCATAAAGTCTCCAAGTTCACTATCATTAATGTTCTTCTCTGCACAACTCCCTGTGCACAGATGGGGTATGAAATACGTAGACTCTTCTCAATTCTCTCTCAACATTCACTTTATTTAAACATGAGCAAAGGAGAGGAAAAGCAGGAGAGGCCAACCAGCTCACGGGGTTAATTAATTGTATTAGGCAAGCATGTGGATGGCTGAACACACACGGCAATTACAGAGTACAGGTTCTCCACTCACCAGATCTGCAGTCTGATTTTCTTGCCCCTTAGCTCTACAGTTTTGATTTTAAAGTCAACACCTGCAAATAAAACAAATGAAGATGAAACAAAAACAATAAAGACAAAAAAAATCTGTCAAAAAATAATCCCATTTGTACATTTTAATATCATTATCTGGGCCGTGGTCAGGCAGCTCAGTGGGTTAGAGCATCGTCCCAATAGGCCAAGGCTGTGGTTTTGATCCCTGGTCAGGGCACAGATGAGAGCCGACCAATGAAAGCATAAATAAATGGGTCAACGAATCAATGCTTCTCTCAAACCAATAAAAATAATTTATGATCATTAGTAGCAAAACAAACTGAAAAAAAAAACAAAAAAAACAAAACAAAAACAAAACTGCATCGCTAACATTCAAAAGGAAAAAGCGAAAGTATGCCAGTACCTGTAACTACCCAGTCATTACAAACTTCAACACACAACTGTAAGTCAACCTGTGCTCTATTTCACCCTGAAGTATTTATGTAGCACTTACTATGTATAACACAACTCTTTAAAAAATTATTTTTAATTACAATATAATTTATTACTACCATAAGTTTAGCCTAAAAACCATAAGATTACATTTAGTAATTATATTAATAAATAAATGCCTTTAAGAGAATGTTGTCTGGGGGGAAACTCTTATATGGAACACTGGAAACAATCTTGATTTCAGACAGCCTTAGCCTAAATTTAGAAATTGTATTAATTGTTTTAGCATTTGCACAAAATTTAGTTAATATATAAACATTACTTCTTTATTGTGTTGTCAATAGTGTGGAAGAGGAATTATTAAAAAAAATCTACACATAAAAGTTAACACACCAATTTTTATTTATTTTAATATTAACAAGCAAACCATCATGTATCACTGTCCCTTTCCAATTCAGCCTTTAAAGCTTCAGATGATTTTTAAACCACATTTTCATTTGTGTACGCTCCCTTACATGCTTCTCAGTTACAGAAAAATTAAATATTGCAGGCAGTATTTTTTACACAATTTTCAAAACTAAAACAAACAAACAAACAAACAAACAAACCGAAGGGATGCTGGCTAAATTTGAGAATTAGAAACATATTCTTTATTGGAACCACTTCTTGACTGCTCACAGGATCTAGGTCTGGCATGATGCCTGGCCTCCACCAAACAGGGGGAATGTGTCTGCCAGCGGGCACTGTGTGGCCACATAGAGAGCAGAGACCCACTCCCAAGCTCTCATCTCAGGGAACTGTTGCAGCACTTCAGAGTCAGATGATGTTCTTGAGGTGAAGGGAAAGGCATATGACTGTTTTTATAATTAGTAACACACTGTACACACCAGTGCACCACCAAAGGACATGGTTACAACCTTGGGCGGAGGTGTGAGGCGGTAGCCTTCACCTGGACAACACAGAGAAGTTGCATGAATATAAAATGTCACAAGAAAACAAAGCTAGAGCATACTGTATTACATTTCAATTCTTAATCTCTTACATCAGATATAATTTAAGATGTCACCAAGTGAAGCCTAGTTAATTCAATTTCACTTTCAGTTCTGGGAACAAATTTGCTTTCTGGGAGTCAAATGATACTAAAACAGCCTTGAAACAGGAAGAACGTTTGTGCTCCAACAATATCCTCAGAGCACCTTACTGGCTCAGCACAAAGGGAGGACAGAGCTTAAAGAGACACTCGACAAGGCACAGAAAGCAGCCCGGAGACACCTGCTTTGTCCTGATCCTAAAAAGGCACAGCTTACTGGCCAAACACTGTCTTCCTTACATTAGCTCCAAGATGGGACCTCACTATGTTACTCTGTAATGGCAATTTACAAATCAAATCCCTATTTTTAAAAGATTTTATTTATTTATTTTTAGAAAGGGAAGGAAGGGCGAGAGAGAGAGAGACAGAGAGAGAGACAGAGAGAGAGAGAGAGAGACAGAGAGAGAGAGACAGAGACATCAATGTGCGGTTGCTGGGGGCCGTGGCCTGCAACCCAGGCATGTGCCCTGACTGGGAATTGAACCTGCAACGCTTTGGTTCGCAGCCCGCGCTCAATCCACTGAGCTACACCAGCCAGGGCCCAAATCCATATTTTTGTTATAACGACTATTCTATTTTACTTTTGTTTCCAGTTTTATTTTTTAAGTTTTAGTTAAGGGACCTGCAACTTTTGTAAAACATTTATCACAGTGGCTGCTGCTTTACTGAAAAGAATTGGCAGGTGATACTTGTGAGCTCTGCTTCAAATCAACGGAAAGAATCCTTTGAAACAAACATTCAGTGCAAATAATTTTCCTGTTTTCCCTGCTAAGAACTGCTGAGACTGAACATGTTGACACTCTTTCTCAACCAACTAAAATAACTTACCCAATTTTAGCAGTCCTATACTAGGACTATTTTGTAACCACAAAGGTTAATAAGTAAAATACAAGCAAAGGGTACTATTATTCAAAATCAAGTAATAAGTGGTAAAGTTATCATCATGTTTTACAAATACATTACTAATAAGAAAACAAAGTAAAGATGACAGTGAACAGGATTAATAATTTGTTTAGCCAAAATGAAGACTGTCTAGTTTTAGCGAGTAGATTAATGAAAAAGTAAATAACAACAAAATAAAAATACCCAGTTGTTAAATCCAAAACTCCGTAAAAGGAAACAGCTCATTAAAACAGTCCTCCCTCTTAAATGAAACACCCCTTCCATCTAACAGACACTAGGTGGCTTCTAACGCCTGGAAACCTACCCCAGTTTACCGCTTAGAAACATATCCTTGTATCAAAGCATACGAGTAAACATTCTTAAAAACTTTCTTACATCAGGTCAAAAGTATTATCTTAATGCTGTATGTTTTAAATATTTGCATGTCATAGAAATTGCAACGATCCCTAATAAAAGGTAACAAGTCACTAACAACTTTAAATATTCAGATTAGTTTTGGACAAAGCACAGAGAAGCTCCTCCTCACCGAAGAGTGCCTAGGACCCACGTTTATGAACGGGGACAAAAAGGCGGCGACTTCATTTCCATCCGCAGCACTTGCTAAAAACCCAGTTTCCCACAGGAGTCTTGACTAACAGAGGAAGTGACAGGCCTACTACTCCCTCCGCTGATGGGGACAACCCCTGCCCTCAAGGAACTTGGCCATACTAGCCTAATCAACAAAACACCCCATGTACTTGGCAAAGAAATGCTTTTCTCTACTGCCCTCTCTTAAAGAAGCCCCCTCGGTTGCCCAGAAACCTTTTAAGTCCTTAATGATGTCCTCTCTGAACCCACCCTTACGATGGCCATAGCGCTTATCTTCATTCTTCATCTGTGTTTCCAGTTGGACCGGAATTCTCTTCTAGCCCTTTACCACCTTGTTCCTTCTTTGTTGGTGGTGTCCCCTCTGAGGACACAGTCACCCAAAAGCTTAGGACACTGCCTGGCACACTACAGTGACTCCATAAATCTGATAAATAACCCTTCTTCCCCTGCATCAAATGTTGGATATGTAAGGAAAAATTAGGGAAATTCAGGACTTGTTTTTTTTTTTTTTAAGCCCAAATAAAACACCTAGGTAGTAAAAACAAAGGGCGGATGTTCTGCGTGTGTCCGGTGGGCAGAGTGTGGAATGGGAGTGAAACGCAGGGGTGCCCAGCACACACACGTCATCCCAGAGATGGAACCCTTCATTTCTTCCACAATTCCTACCACTGGGCAGTCCTAACACGGGCATCTTGTCTCCCTACATATGCCCATCCCAAGAATTACAGTAACAGTTTATTGAGTTGCTTAAGTGGGAAGTGGTCCACTGAGTGAATTATTCTGACAATAGGAGCTTACCTTTAAAAAAATATTTTATTCATTTAATTTTAGAGAGAGGGGAAGGGAAGGAGGTAGACAGGGCATCAGTGTGTGGTTGCCTTTCGCACACCCTCTACTTGGAACCCGGCCCACAACCCAGGCACGTGCTCTGACTGGGAATAGAACCTGCAACCCTTTGGTTTGCAGGCCGGCACTCAATCTACCGAGCCACACCAGCCGGGGCTGCGGGAGCTTACCTTTCTTCAAGACAATGTTATGGAAGTCTTTCTAGAAATATTTACATCAGAAAGGACACAGGTCATAGGGGATAATCCCTGTGTTAATAGGTGTACACTACTCCAATTTGAGTTACTTGTCTTCTCTTTTATCTTAGTGACCTTTAATAATAACGACAGTGGACATTTGTCAAACATGCTGTGTCTGAGATCCAGCACAAGGAATCCTGCAGCAGCTCAATGAGGTGTGCGCTATTATCCTCATTTTAGAGGAAAACGCCAGAGCACGGAGGACAAGGTGACTTGCATTAAGGTCACAGCACACACTAGTCGAGTGGCAGAACCTATATTCAAATTTATAACACTGCCCACAATGAAAAGTTGTTACAATGAAAGTCAGATGCCTGAAAACAAGGCAAGTGTGAAATATTCTGCAAATGAGCCAGAATCTCCACAATCCAGCCATGAGAGAACAGAGCTTAACTTTGCAATGTGTCCTCTTCTTTGTATTCATCTTTCATAAATCTTAGCAATAGCATGAAGAATTTGCATACTTAATGCTGATAAGTTTTATAAATTCCCCTCCTTTAAGACAAAACATTTCCAAAACATTACTGTATTTCTTTTCGCTGGGCCGCAGAAGTTACAAAAGTGAAAATAGCAAAAATCAACAGAGGCTTCTTTCTGCACATTCCTTCCCAGCAAACGCTAAAATATACATATAGCATAACCTCTTGGTTCATGCCTATGATTACAGCTGAACAGACGCCTCCCCCACTTTTTCTTCTCTGCTCTACCCCACCACCAAAGATCTGATTTTCTTACCTAACATTTTCAGGAAGTTGAAGGATTTCAGACCTTGAAATAAGTCATAATTCAAATAGTGGTCACAACGTTACTGCCAGTTTATAATAACTATCTTAAATTTGTACAGCTTTTCTTCCCAGGATATATACTTTATGCAGTGTCATTCAATTTGGAATATAGTATTTCTACCAAGGGAGAGGATTTCTAACATTTTCAGAGTTGGGAGTGAGAAAATAAATTAAAAAATGTGTCAGGGTCACATAAAGGAAAACTGAACATTACAAAACAAGTCATCTGACCACGAAGCCAGTCTTCTGCCTGAACACCACCCACCAGAGCAGCGTGCAGCAGAAGTTCCCACAGGAAAGCACCACATAAAGGAAAAAGCAATGGATACTGGCTGTCAGTAGAACCACCTTTCCATTTCTGTACTGAAAGCACCAAACTTGAGAACTATTATTAAATACTATCTGGTTCTTCCTACTTTCACTGTTAGGAGTATTCAATGAAATAGAAACTAAGCACTATAACTGTAAAATATTCTGATCATTCTCAGAAGTAGGTGCCATTAAAACAGTAAAATGATTTCATGTCACTAAAAAATGCTTATCAGGCCTGAGGATATCAAAGTCTATCTTAAGTTTAGTAAGATGTCTCTCTTTCATTCCAGGTTGAACATACTCCCCTTCAGCACATGAAGACCACCTGTGTCTCTGGTCCCTGACACAGGCAGGAGCACAAGGAGAAAGCCTTGCATTTGACTGGAACCACAGATTACATCAGGCAGAGAAGAATCTGAGGTGATCAAAGCAGAGGCTTGGGGAACAGAGTGTGTGTGCCACTGGGGAACCCATCAGAACAGGCGGACAGTTCCATTTCCACGAACCATAATGTATAAAAGAATTCGACAGAAAGGGGCTTATTTCCTTTGTAACAAAAAGATTAAGAACTCTTTTATGGTATTGAATATGTTTCAGGTACTAGTCTAAGGGCTTTATACTCACTCGCTGTACACGAACTCACTGCAGTATATACTCTTAACAATCTTATAAGGTAGACAGTATTATTGTTCCCATTCTACAGATGAAATAACATGTCCAAGGTTAGTTACTTGCCCGAGGTCACCAAGCTGACGTTAGAGTGCAGATCTGAACCTGCACTCTAAGTGGCCCCTGGCTATGCAACTTTGCTCAGCCTCACCTGATGAACGAGGGAATGGCTGGAAGATGGCTATAAACATATATTCGATGTTAAAAAAAAAAAGAAAGAATTCTGCATTTCCAGGGAAACTATAGAAGAGTGAGGGATGCTGACTGACTTGACAGACTGCTCCTACATTGGCCGGCCGGCCTCGGCTTCCTGCCTACACCAACCCTTACCTGGAAAGGCAGTCATTTTGACCTCTTGGTTATAAGAGTTAATTTCATATTCCTCTATATATATATTTCATATCTACCTCTAAAGGGCTATTTCAGTTACTTCAGAATTGTTGCATCTATAATACAAATTAGAAGGGAACATAACCGACACCTTGTAACTGCCTTTTCTAGGCCAGATATGTAAGATATTCTATCCCCACTTATTCCAGGAGATAGGGAAAGAGTGGAAGCCCGATTTTTTTTTTTTTTTATAAATAAGGAAAATGAAGTTACATCACTTGCCTAAAGACACTGACAGCTGTAGCACAGCTGGGGCTCAAACACAGGACTCTGCGCCCACCTCTGAAACCCACACTCTCCTCACAGTGTGCCATCACCTGGAGGGGCTTGGAGAATGAGAGGGGTGGCCAAGGAGAGGGGCAAGTGCTTTTGAGTGAGAACGTGATGATAGGCGAGTGGTTCTTTATCAGTCAATGAGAGAATGGAGTTCTGCTGCGGACGAGGCCTAAAGAGCAGGGAGCCAGCACGTAGGAAGGCCAGAGCTCCTTGTTTAGAAGCAGCCTGTCCCTTCACCTGAGTCCTGACTTACAGGATCCTGAAGCTTCTGCATTAAGTGAAGCCTGGAAAACCAGGAGAGTTTTGTTTATCAGCTTTTTCCATCATTAGTTTGCCTGAGGTGGAAACTCAGGTTGCTGTTTTATTTTGCAAACTAAACAAAGCACCAGAAACCAAACAGTGGAGGCTGTCAGATTTGGTGGGAAAGGTCCTCTATGGAATATGGTGTTCCGTTAAGCCTTACTGTTTTCTGATTTTAAAGGAAAAGGACTTTTTAAAAAAGTCACATTCAATTAAGGGCACTATTTTTGGTCTATTTTGGTTTTCTAAATATTTTCCAGATGTCAGAGATGTGCAATCAAAGAACAAAAGGAGAATAATCAATTTCTTCCTCTGCTGAAGTACAAAAGCATAGCAGCCTACCTCCATGACTCACTTCCCTTTCTGAAAAGGACAAGCCAGGTGAGCAGGCCTTAGCTGTGTGTCCTGTAAGTGGTTAGCAGAGTGGCACCTAACGTTAACATGAAAAGCCTCTCAAAAATATTGTGACTACTGTACAAACCTATGTCATCTTTACAAATTCAAACAAATAATTAGAACAATGAATCGGGTACCCGAGGCTGAAGAGTAATTTGCACCTCTCAGAGGAACCAACTGTCTTCTCAAGCTAGTTCCAAGATCTCTAACAGACTGCTCCTGGCAGATTCCACAAGGCTGGAGGGAGAGGAGCAATCTCTAAGAATCTGGATCTCTATCAGGCATAATGAAACCTTTCTTCTTCAGTGCCCCAGTGCAGAACAGTGAAAGAAAGGCTCAATGCACCTAAGCCAAGTCTTTAAATAGATTTTTATTCCACCCAAACACCACCACAACTATATTTCCATACTTTCTTTGAAAGATAACTACTTTATTTCACAAAAACCAGGCACACTCTGCACAAGCCTATCAGTGTGCATTAGGTTCACTAAATAAAACCTAATCGCAAGATGCACAGCACATGCTGGCATAAAAACTAAATGCTGACCAAGATGCATCAGCTCCTGTCACACTCACTCTCCCCGAGTCATCGTGTTGCATCACTCTGGCAGGGAAGGGAAACAGTGGTGGCTGCGGTGCTGGGCTTTTGCAGTGGGAATTCTGGATGACTCCCTAATTCTTTCAAGTGAAACACTCAGGCAGATCAGCGATGGCTTGGAAGACTACGTATAAATGCATAAGAGCAAAATAAAACAGTTTAGGATGTGAATCCAGTAGATGTTCATACTGAGTTTTCTAAAAATCTCTGACCTACGTTTCCAGAACAGAATGAGTAATGAACGTCCCTTACCAGTGGTTCCATTGCTTCTAGGTTAAGTTGGGCAGGTGAACTGCAATTCATCTATCCTGTCACCTACCATTCAAGGACAGACTTGCAGCCAGCCATTTCAGCCCGGGATTTATGTTCACTTGTTTCTTGGACCCCTCAATTCTGTTTCCAGTTCAGCTGCTGCTCCTGTTAAAATGCAGTCAGCTGACCACAAAGTTTCCCCACCCTCAGGATGGGCATCCTGAGTGTACCTTGAACCTGGACTCTGGAAAGACATTCTCACAGAGACCACAGGGACTACTGCCAGCAACTGAGTGAAGCCAGGGCTTCAGTAAAGTACCATCATTTTCTAAGACCAGTCACTGTCAGGGGTCACCTATGAGGCTGAGCACACTGCTACAAACTGAGAAAAACAAAGACAGAGGCAGGGAAGGTCTCAAAACTAAGTTTAAAAAACTTTTTAATTCAAGTATTGCCTGTCCTAATTTGAGGGAGGGTCTACTTCATTTTAAGTCTATTTCTTTTGAAAGTTTAGCAATAGTGTTATTTTTTAAATGTCCTTACTTGGAATAATAAAGTAACTGGCAACCCTATGTTAGCCCCTTGCACTTTGGGGGAAGTTTATGGCCCAGGAAAACCAGAATTCTGGTTTTGATGGCCTTATTCCTACTTTCTCTCTATTTGAAATGTCAAATTTTGGCCCTGGCTGGTGTGGCTCAGTGGACTGAGTGCCAGCCTGAGAACCAAAGGGTTGATGGTTTGATTCCCAGTCAGGGCGCACGCCTGGGTTGCGAACCAGGTCCCTAGAAGGGAGCACAGGAGAGGCAACCGTACATTGATGTTTCTCTCCCTTTCTCCCTCCCTTCTTCTTTCTAAAAGTAAATAAAATCTTTAAACAATAAAAGGTCAAATTTTGGAAAATTTTTATACATAGGTAGAAGATTTAAGGTATGTTAAGTGATTGAATATTTAGGCAAGAAATCTAAATGTTAGAGCATTATTTTAATAACTAGAAGGCAAATGACAAGTGGTGATAGGGGCATAAAGTCAATTTCATTGATACCAAAAATCAATAATATCACTATCCTCACAGGGCTGCAGGGAGGACCAAATTAGATAAGCAGGAAAGGGCTTCACAATTCTGATTCTGATGTACCAGAAATGTCATAACGCAAAGTCTCAAAGTACGCTAAGGAACATAGAAAGAACTCATTGTAGCCTTGTCCCTGCCCACTTGCTGACCAGCTGTGTCATGGTGGCTAAGTTGTTTACGTCTTTGAGCCTTTGCTTTTTCACCTGTAAAATGGGGATAACTCTCAGTCTCCTTATAAGGATCAGAAAGAGTATGCTTTTGCTGATACATAGTAAATGCTCAATAAATTGTAGCTACTACTAATAGAATGTTTTTATATGTAAGACAACTAAATTACTTATCCAGAGTCACAACCTAGTGAGTGGCAAAGCCTAAATAAAGAACCGAGGCTCCTTAGTCTTACTCTAATGTGTTTTCTGGAATGCAATGCTGCTAGAGGGGTGGTGCTGCCTGACAAAACCATTTCAGTACAAACAAAATTAACAGGTAAAATAAAACAATGGTTGACCAATATATAATTTTATGGGTGTTCTTTGGTATGTTAGATAGTTGTGAATTTCTATAGCCAACTAGTTTTTTTTTCCATTTCTCAAACTTTAAAAAGCTGCTCCTGTACTTTTTGAAGAACCTGTTAAATTACATTAGCTATATCAGACTAAGTAATTCAATTCCATGAGTACGAGATACCAAGTATTATTTGAAAATAATATTCCACTTAGACAATTTCCATTAAATAGTCAATTATTTAAAAAGAGTCTTTTAAGCTCAACCAAATCAACTTTTGACTTAATAATTAAAAAAAAACACATTTTGCTCACTTAAAATAGGTTTTCTCAAATCCCTTAGGACAGGGGTGTCAAACTCATTTTCACCAGGGGCCATATCAGCCTCGTGGTTGCCTTCAAAGGTCCGAATGTAATTTCAATTACTTAACAATTAAGGAGTAGTTACATTTATACAGTCCTAAAATTATATTCGGCCCTTTGAAGGTAACCACGAGGCTGATGTGGCCCCAAGTGTAAGTAAGTTTGATACCCCTGCCTTAGAATTTCCACAATAACCTTGTATACAAAGTCCAGGTGAGTCTGGTTCACTTTAAAAAAGCACTTTGGAGGTAGTCTCTTCTAGCCTCTGAATTATGCAGGCCATTACTTAGCAAGGCCCCTTGGTCTGCGCATAAGCAGGCTCTTCCCCACTGGCCTGCGGGGTGCACAGTCTTTCCCAGACTCTGCTGTCACGAGCAGACACATCTACAAGTCCAGACAGGGTGAGGGAAAAGTTCTACCAGGGAAGATCTTTCCTTATACGCAGCTGACTATACTGCCTAGAGATGAAACTTGACAGACTGGCGTCAGAAGGACCTATGAGCTAATTGCTCACACAGCAGGCATTCAGGTGAGGCAAACACAATTCCACACCACACCCAATGCCATATTTAAATAGCATTTTTCCAAAGGAACTTGAGGAATGAATTTATCTTTACAGCATTCCAATGGTGATGTTCCCCAAATATTCTGTACACATCTCTACCACTGCCCTTATCAACTTGGATCATCTTGTTCCCCAGGACTCTGGGCCACATCTGGATAGACCACGTCCCTTTCACCACTGAGGGGTCCCCAGTGGGTAGGTTAGCACCCAACACACAATAAGTGCTCAATAAGTGATCTAGTAAGTGGAAGGAGAAAGCACTCAGAAAGAGAGTCTGAAGGGGGATTAGCTTTCTTAAAGGGTCTTCACACTCTGGATCAGACCAGAAACTATCATCTTTCTCTGAACTTCCCACAATTAATAAACACTATGAAGTCAAGTACTACAGGCTATGTATGGAGGAAACAAAAATGAGCAAGACCAGAATCCAACCACATAAGAGAGCTTGTTTGGTGGTGGGGGAGGTATGTGCATGTGTACGTGTATGTACTTATTTGTTTGTTTAGGGGACAAGAAACAAACTGTCTGGTCTCCTTGCCTCATACTTTCTTTCTCAATCTCAAAAATCCTATGGAATCCTGCCCAGTTAGCTTCACTGTCTTCATGCTGAAGTCATACTCAGAGGCTTTATGGCTCCAGTTGCTACAGAACAAGGTCCACGCTCCACAGCATGGCAGTCAAGGTCTTGAGGCAATCACTCCTGATGTCCCCTAGTAAGTCTTTCCCAGAATATGGGGGTGCTGCTCCATTGTGGCCCCAGCTTAGAAAGCTCTTCCTCATCTCTCCTCTGCCTTACTGTAATGCATACCTTTGCTCACCTCCTATTTCACCTCCACCCACCCAAGCCCTGTTACCCACCCATTGGTGCTCATGCTGATTTCTTTCCATCACACAGTACAACTATATTATCCCTCATTTTTATATATTTTAAGTGTGGAGCCATAAAAGATTGACAATTCTGAATTGCTTTTACCTCTATTTTATATATATCAGGTACTAAAGTACCAGTATAAACTCTCATTTGATGGTTGAACTCCCTGTACTTTATATAATCCAACATTAGATATTTGAAACAGGTACACTTATGCTACTGAACTTTAACATCATGGTCCCAAGGCCAACATTTAAAAAACAAACAGGGTACAGAGAGTACAAGTATTTCCAAAATGATCTATTCTAAAATAAGTATTAAGGGAAACAAATTCTCACAAACCAAACAAAAAGACAATTCAAAATTTGAGGGTTAATTTTCTATTTAAGACATTTTGAATGTAGTACTTTTTTGTTATACGGCAATTTAAAACCAATTCACCCCAAATTGTATTTCCTTGAAACTACCAGTGGATACAATACTAAATACATGTACAAGACTACAAAATACTTTTAACTCTAAATCTCAAATTTAAATACTATTCAATGTTCCTTGAACCTCCTCTAAGGAAACCCAACACTGCCTATCACTAACCATGAATGCCCTTTATTTTAAAGAGTCCCCTCAACTATGTGGTTCCCAGCGGTGACAGCTTTTAAGGGATTTTCCACAGAATCAACTGTTACCTACACCCACCAGACAGACCTCAACGCCAAGTCCTCTACTTCTGACTTCATTAAAAAATTTCCCCTGCAGTTTCAATTTTAGGTCCTGAGGACATTAAACTCCCTCACGTAAGTATTCCTGTATTTCCGTCATTGTTGTACTTCACCCATCTAGGTGTACTGGATGACTTATCTCCACTTTTGTGAGTCCCTGGGTTATTTGAGGTCAGGGACAAGTACAGCTGAAGTCCTTCTGCCCCGTATTTATAGTTAAAGCAAGAAATTTAGTGTAGTTTTAGTCTTAATAATATTCTCCATAGATTCTCCACAGGAAATTTTAAACTTCATTATTTCAGCATATCATAAAAGTGAGTTCAAATATAGAAAATAAGCCCTGGTTCACGGAATACTACTCGCGAGGTACAGCTAAGGCACCAAAATTTAATGTTAGATGACCCACTTTGGCCCCTGGCCGGGGGCACAGCTTCAATTTCACTATGCCCTCTGCCCGCTGCTTCCTCGCACCATCTTTTCCCTGCGTGAGTGATGTTAAAGGTCGAGAGTTTCCGTGGAGAGATGCTCACACTGTGCCCAAGCGCTGAGCGGGACCAATGCATCACCCCACCTCATGACCGCCCTTGGGGGGCGCGGGAGGGGACGCTAAGACTCCTGTGTTCAATAACCGGCTCCTACTCGGACCGTGCGAGGGGCCTGAGGAGTTTGCGCTGGGGGAGGAGGTTCCAAGAGCAAGTATGCATGGAGACTACACTAAATTTCTTCGTCTGCCTTTGGGAATAGAATCGGGGGCTTCCACGGGGTCCTTCCCCTCCCCTAGATAGCACCGAGAGGTCCATCCACCAAATGTAAGGCCACCAAGAGCCACACAGTTGGGGAGGTAAAAGCTCAGAAACGCAGTAAGAAGTGAGGCCGACTGAGCGAGGACATTAGTCCTGGGGCGCTGGGGACCGGGGGAGGGCAGTGCGGGCGGCAGGAGGGCCCAGCCCCGGATCCCTTACCCACGGTGGACTTGCAGGCCTCGCAGAAGGTGTCGTCGGTGAAGCGCTCCATCAGGCTGGTCTTGCCCACTCCGCGAGAACCTATGATGATGACCTGCAGCTTAAAGTCGGCCGGCCTGGGGGGCTGCTTCCTCCGGCGGGCCTGGCCACCCGACAGCGCTGGGGAACCCGCGCCCAGGCCGCCGCCGCCGACCCCTGCCCGTCTCTGCAGCGCGGCGCCCGGATCCATGCACGCATACGGCTCGCGCTCGGCCCGCCGCCCGCCGCTACCCGCCCCCCGGACGCGTGCCCCGGGCTCCGGTGCCCCTTCGGCCTCCGCCGAGCGCCAGAGGTCGACCCCGGGCTCGGCGTCTGCCCACTCGAATGGCTCCGGGGGCCCGCGGGCTTCGCGCTGCAGCTGCGCTGCTGGCCGCCTGTCCACGCCGCTGCCGCTGCTGCCGCCGCCGTCGCTGCCGGGAGAAGAGGAAGGGAAGCAGCTACTCCGCAGCAGCGGCAGGAGCATCCCGGACAAGGAGGGGCAGGAAGCGCAGGCGCGGGACGGGAGGTGGGGGGAGCCGCGCCGGATTTGAGGCCGATTGCACGCGCGCCCCCTGCCGACGGGAGGACCACCCGCCCTGCGCCCCTCTGCTGTTACTGCGGGCTTCACTCTTCACCTACTTTGATTTCTTGTAGCCTGCTGCTGCTCCGCTTCCACTTTGTTCACCTTGCCAGCTCTCTGTTCCCTGTTTTGTTTCTGGCGGCTTTTTTTTTTTATCTTTCCATTCTCCCCCACATTCTCCCCTTTTTCTTTTCACTACTCCTTTCAATGTGCAGTCCTAAAACACCACACCCGTTTATTAGACACCTCTTCCCCTAAACCTGTTACCCTCTCACGTTGTCTCTCCCAAACCATCGTCGCGACTCTCAATGTTACCAGGACGCTCGCAAGTCGCTAAGCCAAGCCTCCAGTGTCCCATCCGGCCAACTCGGGGCTTCTGTCGAGACCCGCGCTCGCGCAGATCCCAGTCACTGGAAGAAGCTCCGTGCACCCGCGATTAGGCGGTAGACTTCATCTTTTCCTATCGTGTGTCTTCCATTTCCCACAAGAAACACAAGAAACCAACTATTTTTACTCCCGATTGCTGCCCCATTCAAGTTAGGAAGTTTTTGTTTCTTTTAACTTTAAACATAAATACATGGGATGCTCCTTTGGGAAAGCGAGTGAGTTAGAACTCAAACAGTAGTAGGAAACTCCAAAATTTAGGAGTTACGGACTCGGGTATGTTTTACTATTTCTATTTGAAAGTATTTAAGGATACAGAAAATCGCTGCTCTGATTTCTTGCCAGGGATTTGTTTAGCAAATTCCTCAGCTTAAACTTGGGCACCTACCTAAGAACACAGGGTTCTAAATATGATAGGAGCTGGCACATTTGGTGATAATGATCATATAACTAACCAAATTTCAGCTTTATTTAGAACTGGGTTCAGCAATGCGTAGTACACGTGGATGTTAGTCTACAAACCTCATTTATTAAAATCTAGCATTGCCCACGAAATAATTTGGAAGTTTACATTTATAAGAGAATTCTTAGCTTTCCGAAAACAATCACAATAGGAATGTTTTCCGTCATTCTTGAGATACTTAAAATAAGATTGGATCTCATTATATTAAATACAGCTCCATCATTTATCATCAGGGAACTATTCTGAGCTATGGATTTCTCTGATTTTCTACAAGAATGAGAATAGTTGATGCTAGGAAAATTGGACAGATACATACAAAAAATGAAAGTAGATTGACTTCTTACATCACACACAAGAATAAATTCAAAATGGATTAAAGTCTTAAAAAGTAGACTCAAAATTATAAAAAATTCCTAGGAGAAAACATACGCAGTAAACCTCAGACATAGCTTATAGCAATATTTTTTCTTTTCTTTTTTTAATTTTATTTTAATCATTGTTCAAATACAGTTTTCTCCTTTTTACTCCCAATCCAGCCCCCCCACCCCCCAGCAATATTTTTTTCTTATACATCTCCTCAGGCAAGGGAAACAGAAGAAAAAGTAAACAAGTGGGCTACATCAAACTAAAAAGTTTTGGCAGCAAAGAAAACTGTCAACAAAATAAAAAGACAATCCACTGAATGGCAGAACATATGCGCTGATACATCTGATGAGGGGTTAATACCCAAAATTTATAAAGAACTTATAAAGCTCAACTCCAGGAAGACAAACAATCCAATTAAAAAGTAGGCAAAGGACCTGAATAGACACTTGTCTATTTAGAGAACATATAGATGGCCAATGGACCTATGAGAAGATGTTCAACGTCACTAATCATCAGAAAAATGCAGATTAAAACTACAATCAGATATGACCTCACACCTGTCAGGATGGCTATCATTAATAAATCAACAAACAGCAAGAGTTGGTAAGGATGTGAAGAAATGGGAACCTCATGCACTGTTGGTGGGAATGCAGATTGGTGCAGCCACTGTGGAAAGCAGAATGGAGTTACCTCAAAAATTTAAAAATGGAACTGCCTTATGGCTCAGCAATTCCACTTCTGGGATTTTATCCAAAGAAACTGGAAACACTACTTTGAAAGAATATAAGCACCCTATGTTCATTACAATATTATTTTCAATAGCCAAGGTATGGAAGCAGCCCAAGTGTCCATCAGTAGATGAGTGGGTGAAAAAACTATGATACATTTACACAACGGAATAGTACTCAGCCATAAAAAAGAAGAAAACTTTACCCTTTTTGACAGCATGGATTGACTGGAGAACATTATGCTAAGTGAAATAAGCCAGTCAGAGATAGACAAATACCATATGGTTTCACTCATATGTGAAATCTAATGAAGAAATTGAACTAATAAGCAAAATACAGATAGATTCATACATAGAGAGCAGGCTGACAGCTCTGGGTGGGGGCGGATGTAGGGGGTGGAGGGACAAAGCAAAACACAAACAGAGAAGGAACTCATGGACACAGACAACAGTGTGGTAATTGCAGAGGTGGGGGGTGGAGGTGGAAGAGAGTGTAAGGGGGATAAACTGTAATGGAAAAAATACAGGAGGGGGATATTCAGGGCTAAATGGTAATGAAAAAAAATACAATTAAAAAACTATTTTAAAAAAGAGAGAATGGTGCCTCTCTTGCCCTTTAGCATTCTAAGGGAAGAAGTCAACGAATAATCCATGTGAAGTCTATTGTAAACCATAATTTACTGTATAAATGTAAGGAATTAAGGAAACTGATTTATGCATGACATTTTAGCAATACCATGATTCCACAAAGCAAGACATATCTTCAAAGGTAATCTCAAGATTTTTAATTAGATATATTCTGATTTACAGCACTGCCTGTACCAATAGGCAGGGGTGTGGTATGTCTTATGAGATTGAAGACTTCTTGCCCAGCATAAAATGTCTTCCCCATAAAGCAACTCTCTAATTTCTTGCATTAGGAAAACCACTGGGTTAAATGGCAGAGGTTCAGGTAGTACCTCCAGAGGGCACAGTTAAAATCCAATGCGCTACTTTACACAAACTATCTGTCACTACTTAGTGTTTCAGCATATAGAACCATACCAGATACATAGTATGATTCAGCAAATATTTGTAAAAGAATTTAGGGCTCTGTCCTAAATCCAGGTTGTGAAATAAAGGTGACACTCTGCCATCCTACTATTTTCCCTCTGGATTCCTTCCTGCCATCTTGCAAAGCCCCCTTGCTTCACGGTCACCTTAATACCACCATCACCACCCAAGATGGAGAAGTTGCAACATTTTACAAAAGGCTGGAAATGGAAGAAGATATAGAGTAAAAAGCAAAGAGTCAAGGACAGAATCTGGGGATCACCAGTACTAACAAGATAGGCAGAGGGGCTTCCCAGGAAGCTAGAGAAGAATCTGAAGGTATGGGGTTATGGGGAAAAGGGGGGGAGGGAGTGATCAGAAGAGTCACACATCACACAATGGTTTAGTAGAATAAGTATGGATATTCCTCACTCTGCGTGGCATTGAGGGGCCATAGAAATGATCAAGCTTAAAGGGTCAAAATGGTCCTCATAATCTATGGGAAAAATGATTGTCCTAAGACCTATAAAATTTTTGTCAAAACATTGGAAACACTCTATTGAGTTATAAGAAATGAAAGATACAGTAAAACTAGTATTTAAGACATTAACTGAAAGCATCAGAAACATTGAGAATTAGAGAGCATTATGTTTCCTGTGTAACAAACATCAAGACTAGCTTGAGCTGGACTTGTCTTCCCTTCATATAATTTTCTACACAGAGTGGACATCTTTCCTATGCAGTAGTAAACTGTTATACGTCTGAGTGTGGATCAGCTTCCAACACTTCATTCTTTGTGTTCTCAATATGTTATGAAGTATCTCTAAAAGTCCATTCAATGCTAAGTTTCTTGCTCGCATCACTTCCTTAGGGCCACCCTCGTCCTTTTCATCATGACTGCTTTGCCCCTGTGTGTTGATAAGCTATTCTTCACCGAGTCCCTCTGTTGGAACATCTAAAATCTGTTGAAAGGCAGCAGAGTCACCAATCCCTTAGTCAGCAGTTTCTCCTGTGACTCTATTTATGTACGTTAGAATTTTATTTCCGGCATTATCACTTTTTATTTCTTTGCTTTACTTCACCTCTCTTGGCCAGTTTCCTCTTTTGACTATCCATATTTGTAAAATGTCTTGTGGGACATTGGACAACGTAGCTCACTTGGTTGGGCATTGTCCTGCAAACCGAAAGGTCTCAAGTTCAATTCTTGGTTAGGGCAAATGCCTAAGTTGTGGGTTTGGTCCCCAGTCGGAGTGTGTATAGGAGGCAACTGACTGATGTTTCTCTCTCTCTCTTTTTTCTCTCTACCCCTCTCTCTAAAATAAGTATGTCCTTGGGTGAAGCTAAAAATAAAAAAAAATAGATCCTAACAAAAATCACAATCTTTGAAAAGATAGGCAACTAATTAAAAAATAATAATAAAATAAAATGTGGATTTAGCACTGGGAGATGAGGAAACGACACTGTGGCACTCTTCGCTGCCTGTGTGGGAACTGAATAAGACACATAGTGAGCAGCCACCAACAGACTTGGAAAGAAGTGATGTTATAATGAAGAATCTGATTTCATGTTTCGATGTGTGAGCTCTGACATCTTTTAAGCCTCACCCCTCCTTCTTACCCTCATGTCCCGCATGTGGACAAGCTGACAAGAAAGCCCAAGTGCTGCCTCTTTTGGGAGATTCAAGTCCCTTCTTGCCTAGTGTAGGAGCTCTCATCCTAGCCCACTCCCCAACCACAATAAACCCGAGAGCCAGTCTCCTTGCCTCTGCTCTCAAGCCACTTTCGAACTGGCTTGGGAGGTCCATTCTGTTCTTCCCAGAAAGCATCAATTGTGTAAATAACAAACACACTCTCTTGGCTTGTGCATGATGTCATTAGTCTTGACATACTATGACATATTTGACATACATATTCCAACTTTGGTGGAAGTTGTGTGTTCGTGACAGACACAGTGATAACTGACTAAGAAGCACAGCTGGTATTTATGTAGTTCAGTCTGTGGACTGAAGTTTATACTTTATGCAGTTACTCATGGTTAATATACCATGGTAAGGGAAATTTGAATGGCTGGGGAAATAGTGTCATTTAACCAAAATGTGGTCATTGAAATTTCTGCTTATCAGAACCATGCAAAGAGAGGACTGTCTGTATTGAAAAGTACTCATTACAATGAGGTGGGTGAATCAGATTGCATTATTATTCTCTGCTAACAGAACTCTGAGTCTTGTCCACATACTCACGCTGCTTTGTGAAGTCATGTGCTTCAGGTAAAGCTTGCCCAAGCATTGAGATTGGAGTGGGAGGGGGGCATTTTCATTTGTTTATGTCAGTCAATCAGATTCTATTTTCCTTGTTACTAGGTGGCTTTGGAAATGGTTTATAACTAAACTCTGGTCAATGAGACATGCAGGGAAATATTTGGGAGGATAGAAGTGGTAAAAGGTTCTTAGTTCTTCAAAAAAGACCCAAAGAAGAGACAGTTGCTTTTTTACCTCTTGACCCTTTGTGTGAAGGGTGTAATGCTTGTAGGAGTTGCTGCCATTTTGAGGAGAGCTAGGTGACAGTGAAAGGATGAAAAGACCTATGTCTTAAAAAAAGATTTTATATATTTTTCATTTTTAGAGAGGGGGAAGAGAGGGAGAAAGAGAGAGAGAAACATTGATGTGAGAGAGAATAGAAGCATTGATCAGTTGCATCTCACAGCATCCAGCTGGGGACTGAAATCGAAACCCAGGCTTGTGCCCTGATCAGGAATCAAACTGGTGGCATTTCCCTTTGCAGAACAGCGCCCAGCCAACTGAGCCACATCAGCCAGGGAAAGACCTGTGCCTCTGATGTGGCATTGAAGTCGCTGAATTAACCAACCATGGAGACCACCCTTACCCTCCACATACACCCACTTCCCCCTCCCTCCACACCCAGGAATACCTTCCTGTGAAAAGAATGAATCCTCTTGTTTAAGCATTGGAATTAGGCTTCTTCATATTTGAAGGTGAAAGACTCTTAACAAATATAGGAATGCACACTTACAAATATGTTACAGAGATTATCTTGAATCAACCCTAATCTTTTTTTAAGAAATATAATTCATAAACTTTGATACTTTAACCATCAGTAACAAATTACTTGTGATGTGCCTGATGACTGATAACAACACACAAGGGCTGAAGTTCAGAACTGCGCTATGTACCAGCTATGAGGGGATGACAACAGATAGGAGTAGTTAGAGAAGAATACAAAGTTCAATACATTTCCCAATTTGAAAATCAAAATAACATTCTATTGGATATGGAGACACATAAAAAAGTATTGTCTATAAACTCAGAGTGGATTGAGGCTTTATGGGGCTTAAAGTTTTTTCAACTTTGAGTTCTCCTTTTTGAAAAAATTTCAAAATTACAACAGCAAAATCATTAAGAACTGTGAAAGATCTGAGATGTTATATAACTTGCAAGCTAATGAATTAGCTTGGCCCAGTTTCAAGGATGCTAGTAGAAGACAGAGGCTCCTGGGTCAGAGGCAAGTGGGTCTCAATCTTGTTCCTCAGTTTTACTGAGATTGACATATAACATTGTATTAGTCTAAGGTGTACAACATAATGATTTTATATATGCATATACTACAAAATGATTACCACAATAAACTTAGTTAACAATAGTCATCTCACATAGTTCTAGTTTTTTTCTTGTAATGAAAACTTTTAAAATCTATTCTCTTAACAACTTTCAAATATACAATACACTGTTAACTATAGTCACCACGCTGCACATTACATCCCCAAGACTTATTTATCTTAAAAATGGAAGTTTTTGTATGTTTTTATAACTGATATCCTACAGTATTTTTCTTTCTCTGACTATTTAATTTAGCATAATGCTTTCAAGTTCCACCTGTGTTGTTGCAAATGGCAGGATTTCTATATTTTTTGAGGCTGATTAATATTCCATTGTGTGTTTGTTCTTTATTTATTTTTAAGATTTTATTTATTTATTTTTAGAGAGAGGAGAAAGGAGGGAGACTGAGAGGGAGAGAAACATGGATATGAGAGAGAAACTCACATCAGCTGCCCCTCTCATGCCCCAACCTGGGACCTGGCCTGCACCCAGACATGTGCCCTGACCAGGAATTGAACCAGTGACTCTTTGGTTCACAGCCCACACTCAATCCACTGAGCTACACCAGCCAGGGCTGTATCACATATACTTTATTGGTGTATCCATCAATGGACTCTTAGGTTGCTTCCATGAACTTGGGTGCAGATATCTTTTTTGTGATGGTGATTTCATTTCTTTGGGTTAAATGTCCAAAAGTGGAATTGCTAGATCATATGGAAGTTCTATTTTTAATGTTTTGAGGAACCTCCATACTTTTTCCTATAGAAGCTGCACTGGTTTACATTCCTACCAACAGTGGAAGATATAACACACCTTATTGGTTTATTATATTACTTTATTACACCACAGTGGGCAGCATGAGCTTCATATTTACTTCAATCCCTTTTGTTGCCAAGTCCCACAGGTGCTGTGCGGCTGGGCCCAAGTGGATACCACACACAGCTGGGTTTGCATCGCAGTCAAGGAACCTCAAGCTTGGGAAAGCCCACTGTGTAATGGGGCTGCTGGCCAACCCACCCAACTTTTACCACAAGGAAGTCCTTGCCTCTATTACACTGGTCAGCAGACAAATTTCTCTCTGCTCTGAAAGGAGACAAAATCTCCTTCTTCCAAAGTTGTTTATTATACAAACATCCTTAAAAATATCATCCTAACAAAAGCTGTCAGTGTCCCTGTTTACAAGATGTGCAGAAATATGAGACACCCATGGAGATTCTGTAAAAAGTGAATGCTTATTTCAAATGATAAAATAAGTACCAATAAATAAATTTGTAAAAAGCTGATAAATGCTCTGAATATAATTTAAAATTAGGATCTGGGGAATGGGCCACAGGCAAGAAGAAGTCCCTGAGGCAGCCCAAGAAACAGGCCAAGGAGATAGATGAGGAAAATGAACAATTCAAGCAGAAGCACAAAAAAAGGAGCAGAATAAACTCAAGAAGCTAAAAGTGAAGACTTTGGGGAAGGGCCCCATGGCCACAGGTTGAATTAAGGAATCTGGCAAAAAGTGAGCTGTTCCTTGTGCCTGGGGCAATGGTGATCCTCAATTCCATTCCTGTTTTTTTTTTCCCTTAAGATTTTATTTATTTATTTTTAGAAAGGGGGAAGGAGAAAGAAAGGGAGAGAAACATTAGTGTGTGGTTGCCTCTTGAGCTCCCCCTACTGGGGACCTAGCACACAACCCAGGCATGTGCCCTGATTGGGAATCCAACTAGTGACTCTTTGGTTCAGAGACTGGTGCTCAATCCATTGAGCCACACCAGCTAGGCTTCTCTGTTTATATCTGGATTCCCTGTCATCACCTATAGCTAAAATGAAGTGTTGTCTTGGAGCCTGTAGAATATTTAAGAATAAACTTTTGTAAAATAAATGCATAAATAATAATCATTCAGTGGCTCATCTCCTTAGTTCTTCTCACTCTGCCATTTCATTCTTAGCTGTGAGGTCAGAGAAAATCCAGAATCCTGCCAAAGTGGCACCGGATAAAGCTTGTGTGTGGTACTGCTAGCGGTGGTCATGTCTTTTTCCTTAGGATCTCTGAAATTCACCAAAATTTCCATGTTACTCTATCCAAAAACTATACTCTGGTTTTTTTTTTTGTTTTGTTTTAAGAAAGTCAAGTATCTAACCAGGACAGTGTATCTAACATCACAGAATTCAGAAGGTAGGAACCACAGGCGACCCCTAAATGTCTGTGAAGATGGCCTCAGTAATGGCAGGACGGCCAATGACAGCATTTCAGATTTGGTATATTGTGGAGAAGCCAGAAGAAAACTTTCAATTGAAAGAAGAAGAAGCTTCAAGAAGTTTGAGCTCAGTTCAAAATCAAAACGCAAAGAGTGACCTGGAAATTGTTGCTGTTTAAAATCTGTGTATAAGGCAGTAGTAACATTTCTGGTTCTCACATTCTGGAAAATGACAGAGCAGTTTTTGCCACACAAGAATAATGATCTTTTTTCAGGAATTAGTTGGCTGGAAGGAGCAGAAATCTACTCAAATGATCACAAATCCAAAGTTAGGATTTGTTGTCTTGTACCTCAAGAATTTGTTTTCTTGGACAAACAGGCCCCATCCTGCCCTTTGCAACAGCATGGCTGGAACTGGAAAGCATTATGCTAAGTGAAATAAGCCAGGCAGTGAAAGACAAATACCATATGATCTCACGTTTAACAGGAACCTAAACAACAAAACAAACAAACAAGCAAAATATAACCAAGGACACTGAAATAGAGAACAGGCTGACAGTGACCAGAGGGGGGATGGGAAGGAATTTAGGGGAAAAGGAGAAAGGTTTACAGGAATAAGTATCAAGGACACATGGACAAAAGCTAGGGGGAGGGTAGTAGAAATAGGAGAGAGGTGGGGAGGGCTGGGGAGGACAAAAACTGGGGAGGGGGGGGTGAGCTGGGATGGGAGTGAAAGACAGAAAACTGTACTTGAACAACAATTTTAAAAAAAGAAAGAAAGAAAGAGAGTGTGCTGGGTTAACTTGCATCTGCTGCCTCGTCCCAATTCATATGGTGTCGTCCTAACTCCTTGATACTTCAGAATGTGACTGTATCTGAAGGTAGGTCCTTTACAGAGGTAAAGTGTAATAAGGTTGTGTGGGTGGGCCCCAATCCAATGTAACCAGTATCCTTCTAAGGAGACGAGATTAGGACACAGGAACACAACAAGGAAAGACCAGGTGAGGACACAGAGAGAAGACAATCATCCACAAGCCAAGGAGAGAGGCCGAAACAAACCAACGCTGGTGAAACCTTGACCTTGGATTTCCAGCTTCCTGAATGTTAGATATTTCTGTTTAAATCCTCTCCTCCCCTGTCCCACTCTGGGTACTTTGTTATGGTAGCCTTAACAAACTCACACAGAAGGGTTATGAAGTTACAAAAATCTCTCTTCTCTTCTCTCTTCTGCTCTCCTCAGCTCCATTGCCTCACTTATCTGTGTCTACAGATGGTTTTCTCTGATGTGGTGCACATCCCACAGAAGTGGGCTCACTAGCCTTGACTCTAGGTGATCGCTCTCAGCTTCATTGCTGTATACCAACTACCCGGAGTCTCCAAAGCAGAGAACATGACTGACGAAGTTGGGTCAAATGTCCATCATGGTACAACAGGGAGGGGAGAGTCACACGTGCCAGTGTGCAAACCTGGCCCTCCCAATGTTGGTAATGCACACCTGATACATGGCTGAAGGAGGCAGGCTACTCTAGTTATTCTAAGCAGATCTGAGAGGTGAAAGTATAACTCTCAAAGCCAGCCAGCATATTGTGGGTGGTCCAAACTTCTTGTATCTGCCACCTCTTACCTGGTAAATGGACAGTGAAAGGTAATTAAGAGAGGACATGGTTCTAGCAGTTAATCCCAAACAATCTGGAAGCTTTTAGACATGTAAGAAATCGGCGATGACTTTAGTCAAAACCAGGGGAAGAGCAGGACTGAGCTTCACACACACATGCACATACTCCTCAATTATCGTCTTGTGATTTTTCTTTCTTCATTCCTTAATTCTGTTCTTTTACTATCAACACAGACAAAATGCACACACCGGGACAGAATGAAATGGAAACACCCAGTGTGCTTTTTCTGTTGTGTTCACTTTTAAAAGTGAACACGGATCCCACATCTGAATAAAGACAGTTCTATATCCTTGGGAAATTTTAGTTAAATAAGTATACATGCTCTTTTTTTTCAAAAAAGGAAAATTAGAAAATGTAAATATACTCATTAATGTATTTGGTTTCAGATTACAGAAATTTAACCATGACAAGCTTTAGCAAAACTGGGAAATTTATTTTTTGGTTATGTGCACATCACATAGAATCCACAGAGAGAAATGCAAGTGGACTACTCTGAGTGAGAGCCAGAGCCCTGGCTGGTGTGGCTCAGTGGATTGAATGCTGGCCTGTGAACCAGAGTGTCGCTGGATAGATGCCCAGTCAGGGCACACTCCTGGGTTGTGCCAGGTCCCCAGTAGGGGACACTCAAGAGGCAACCACACATTGATGTTACTCTCTTTCTCTCTTCCTTCTCCTCTCTCTAAAACTAAATACATAAAATTAATTTAAACAAAAGAACCAGAGATTCAAATACCATCAGCATCTTCTCTCACCTTTTAACTATGCCCCTCTCGGATATCAGTTCCTTTGCTTATCTCTTGTTATCACTGGCTCCCAGTTCCAAGGAAAGGAACAGGCTGTTATCAGCGGCATTCCCCAGAAAGAAAGAATATAAACTTACATCTCTTTGTTCTATCGCCAAATTCCCAGGGAAGGACCCTGATTGTCCTGACATGGGTCTGTGTTCCATCTTTAGACCAATGGGAAGTGGCAATGAAAGTGACGTCACCTAAGAACACTGCTGCTCTGACATCTGCTCTGACTTAGCCAGATTCATGCACAGGGGAGGTGGATCCCAGGAAAGCACAGCCAGGTGATTGGAATGGAGTGGGTTGTGAGGTGAGGGGACAGAATTACAGCTGTTTGGTTCCACAAACAGGCAAAAAAGAGGAGAAAGATCTATAATCATATCATTTAAAGCTAATAGTTGAAAACATTTGAATACCCTTTTTTGTCACTGCAAAAGGACACTGTTCACACTTTAAGATAGAAATAGTGTAGGATTGTATGGGTGTTTTAAAGTTTTCTTTTTAAAAGTATGTTTTATTGATTATGCTATTACAGATGTCCCATTTTTCCCCTTTATCCCCCTCCACCTGGTACCTCCAATTCCCTCCAGCATACCACCCCTTTGTTCATGTCCATGGGTCGTACATGTAAGTTCTTTGGCTTCTCCATTTCCTATACTATTCCTAACCTTCCCCTGTCTATTTTGTACCTACCATTTTTGCTTCTTATTTCCTGTACCTTTTCCTCCATTCCCCCCCTTCCCTCTCCCCACTGATAACCCTCCATGTGATCTCCATTTCTGTGATTCTGTTCCTGTTCTAGTTGTTTGCTTTGTTACTATTTTTGTCTTTTCTTTTTTGTTTCAGTTGTTGATTGTTGTGAGTGTGTTGTCATTTTACTGTTCATAGTTTTGATCATCTTTTTTTTTCTGATAAGTTCCTTCAACATTTCATATAATAAGGGCTTGGTGATGAACTCCTTTAACTTACCCTATCTGGGAAACACTTTATCTGCCCTTCCATTCTAAGTGATAGCTTTGCTGGATAGAGTCATCTGGGATGTAGGTCCTTGCCTTTCATGACTTCAAACACTTCTTTCCAGCCCCTTCTTGCCTGTAAGGTTTCTTTTGAGAAACCAGCTGATGGTCTTATAGGAACTCTTTTTGTAGTTAACTCTCTTCTCTTATTGCTTTTAGGATTCTCTGCTTATCTTTAATCTTTGGCAATTTAATTATGATGTATCTTGATGTGTTCTTTGAGTCCAACTTGTTTAGGACTCTTTGAACTTCCTGGACTTGTATATGTATTTTCTTTGCCGGATTAGGAAAGTGTTCTTTCATTATTTTTCGAACAAGTTTTTAATTTCTTGCTGTTGTTCTTCTCCTTCTGGCACCCCTATGTTTGGATATCGGAATGTGTAAGCTTGTCCCAGAGATTACTAAGCCTCTCCTCACTTTTTTGAATTCTCATTTCTTTATTCTGTTCTGATTGAATGTTTATTTCTTCCTTTTGTTCCAAATTATTGATTTGAGTCCCAGTTTCCTTCCCTTCACTATTGGTTCCCTGTATATTTTTCTTTATTTCACTTTGCATAATCTTCACTTCTTCTTTTATTTTGTGGTTATACTCAATCATTTCTATGAGCATCTTGATTACCAGTGTTTTCAACTCTTCATCTGATAGGTTGTCTATCTCCTCATCCATTAGTTTGTTTTCTGAAGTTTTGATCTGTTCTTTCACTTGGGTCATATTTCTTTGTCTTGGTGCACCTGTTTTGTAGTAAGGGGCAGAGCCCTGGGTCTTTGCCAGGGTGGGGCAACCACTTGCTGCATTGTGTGGCTGTATGTGGGGGAGGGGTCAGAGAGAGAACAATGCTGCTTGCTCAGCTCTCACCCTACTTTCAGTCACTTTCCCTGCTTCCTGCATGTGAATTGTGCCCTTTCACCAGCTGCTCTGGTGCCGATCCCTGACTGGGTGGGCTTGTGTACATTCTAGTACCCCATTGGCCCCTCCAATGTACTCCCTTGTGAGACTGGCTGTTTCTTCCTACCGCCACAACCCCCACAGTTTCTTACAGCCAGAAGTTCTGAGGCTTTATTTTCCCGGTGCTGAAACTCTGGGTTGTATGGTCTGTCTTGCTCCCCAGTTGTTCCTTCTGGTTTATCTGCATGTGAATGTGAGAATGCCTGGTCTGCCTGCCGCTGCCTTGCCACATGTCTCTGCCCCTCGTACTGGTTTGGATAAATGTTTCTTTTTTAATTCCTTGGTTGTTGGACTCTCAAAGAGTTCGATTTTCTGGTAGTTCTGGTTTTTTGTCTTTAAATTGGTTGTTATCTTTGTTTGTGGGAGGAAGAAAGGCATATCTACCTATGCCTCCATCTTGGCCAGAAGCCTAAAGTTTTCTTTTAATTTTTATATGTAATTTCTAAATTCACAATAAAGTCAACTTTTATCATTTAAAAATAACCTATTTTTAAAAGGTAAGAAGAAAAGTGTATCAGGACACATCAAGTTTTTCAAAGTGTTATATCTGTCTTCTGAACAGTTGTAACCTGTGCATTGAACAGACGTGATTTATGAGGTGTCATCATGAAATAATTATTGTATATGTTACTGTTCTTTTAAATTTATTATTTTTATTTTTAATTTCAAAGTGTATTTTATTGATTATGCTATTATAGTTTTTCCAATTTTCCCTCCTTTATCCCTCCTTCACCCTGCATCCCCCAACCCTCTAACTCTCCCACTCTTAGTTCATGTCCATGGGTTGTACATATAAGTTCTTTGAGTCCTCTGTTTCCTATACCATTTTTTACCTTTCCCCATCTATTTAATGCCTACCAAATATGCTTCTTCTTCCCTATACCTTTCCCCTCCATTTTCCCCTTCCCCCTCTCCACTGAAAGTCCTCCATGTGATGTCCATTTCTCTGATTCTGTCCCCGTTTTGGTTGTTTGTTTAGTCTTTGTTTTTGTTGTTTTTCTTTCTTTTATTTTTTTATGTTCATTTGTTGATAGTTGTGAGTTTGTTGTCATTTTACTGTTTGTATTTTTGATCTTCCTTTTCTTATCTAAGAAAAACAAAGTTTTAATATTTCATATAATAATGGCTTGGTGATGATCAACTCCTTTAACTTGACCTTATCTAGGAGGCTTGGATAGCTTTGCTGGATAGAGTATTCTTGGATGTAGGTCATTGCCTTTCCTGACTTCAAATACTTCTTTCCAGCACCTTCTTGCCTGTAAGGTCTCTTTTGAGAAATCAGCTGACAGTCTTACAGGAACTCCTTTGTAGGTAACTCTTTCCTCTTGCTGCTTTTAAGATTATCTCTTTGTCTTTAATCTTGGGTAACTTAATGATGATGTGCCTGGGTGTGTTCCTCTTTGGGTCCAACCTCTTTGGGACTCTCTGGTCTTCCTGGACTTCCTGGAAGTCTATTTCCTTTGCCAGATTGAGGAAGTTCTCCTCCATTATTTATTCAAATAAGTTTCAATTTCTTGCTGTTCTTCTTCTCCTTCTGGCACCCCTATGTTTGGATATCAGAATGTGTAAGCTTGTCCCAAAGATTTCTAAGCCTCTCCTCACTTTTTTGAATTCTCGTTTCTTTATTCTGTTCTGATTGAATGTTTATTTCTTCCTTTTGTTTCAAATCATTGATATGAGTCCTGGTTTCCTTCCTGTCACTGTTGGTTCCCTGAATATTTTGCTTTTGGGTATCTTTCATTTGTTTTTTCATTTTTCAACCAAGCTCAATCAGTTCTGTGAGCATTTTGATTACTAGGGCTTTAAGTTCTCCATCAGATATGTTGTCTGTCTCTTCATCACTAAGGTCTCTTTTTGAAGCTTTGCTCTGTTCTTTCATTTGAGCCTGATTTCTTTGTCTCCATGTACCTGTTAAGTTGTCAGGGGTGGGGCCTTAGGTATTCACCTGGGCTAGGCAACCCTCCTTGCTGCACTGCGGTGCTGCCTGTGGGGGAGGGGCCAGAAAGGGAACAATGCAGCTCCCCTGCTCACCTCCAGACCACTTTTCAACAAACTCTTGTGTGAGACTGGGAGTTTTTGCCACTGCAGCAACTGCCATAGTCCATAGCCAGCTCTGAGTCTGTTTCCTCTGAAGTCAGCCCCGCCCACTCAGCCTGCTGCCTCATCACAGCCAACTCCGCCCACGAGGTCCGCTGCTTTGCTACAGTTTCTGTTCACCTGCCGCATTACCGGTCTGGTTGTTCTCTTTGACTGTTTCTTTAATTCCGTGGTTGTTGGAGTTCCATACAGTTTGATTTTCTGGCACTTCTGGTTGTTTATTGATTTTAGATTGGTTGTTATCCTCCTTTTGGTTGTGCAAGGAAGCAAAGGGTGATGCGTGGGTCACCAGCCAGCAGTGACCACGGAACGCTGCGGATGGCTCGATGAAAACATGCGAGAAAAAACATGCACAGAGATAGACTAGTTTCTGTGGAAAAGTAGGGACAGAATGGCCACCTCCTCTAGTGAGGAGCGCACCGATTTACCGTCCATACCTGCTTTTATTGGGCTCATTTTGCATAATAATTCAGGTAAAGTACAGTACTCATTAGGGGGAAGTAAGGAACCATAGAAAACAAGGAAGTCTGAGGGTCTATTTTGAGTCGGGGTCAAAGAGCTGTAAGACTTCCTCCTAGGACCCTTCTCATTCAACTGAGAGCATTCTAAACAAAGAAGGTTTCACAGTAATTTACATATTCTTTCTTAGGCCTGATCACGCGGGGAATCTGCCCTTTTCAGCACAGAGCTGCACCACCCTGTCATTGTTTCAGGCTTAGGTGGAGCAAGGGAACTAAGGCAACCAAGAGATAAGGAGATTTTCTCCCAGACAAGGAGAACTCAGGCTATGTCAAAGCCGAGGAGCGAGGGTCCATTGCCCCCTTTTGCTGCAGCCCCCCAAGTCCTTCTTTTGGGGGGCCTCCCAAGTGATCATGCCTGTCTTAGGTCGTTCCCCCTTTGGGGAATCTTACCTGTCTTTGGCTAACCGACCAAGCTTTTTGGGGTTCAGTTATGAATAAAGCAGCAGAAGCAGCATTCCTGCCAGGGAGATAAGCTTTTGTCTCCTTGCTGGCTTACGGTTCCAAGGGTGTTCCCTTAGCCTTAGCCTAGGCGGGGGTTTCAGCTTCTGATACCAGTCAGGGCTGTTCCCAACAAAAGGGCTTCTACTTATGCCTCCATCTTGGCCAGAACTCCCATTCCTTTTTTTTTTTTAAGATTTTATTTATTTATTTTTAGAGAGGGAAGGAAGGGAGAAAGAGATAGAGAGAGAGACATCAATGTGCAATTGCTGGGGGTCATGGCCTGCAACCCAGGTATGTACCCTGACTGATAATTAAACCTGCGACACTTTGGTTCGCAGCCCGAGCTCAATCTACTGAGCTATGCCAGCCAGGGCTCCATTCCTTTTTTAAATTTATTCAGTGAGGCTAGTTTTTTCTACACCTGGACAAGAATTTGAGCAGCTCTGTGACTCTGCAGGACACTCTTAAGTAATGCAAATTGTCTCAATACAGAAATGAACATTTCCAGTCTGCTGCAATTTTCTAAACTCAAACATACTTTCATTGAGGTGTCTTCCCTCTACCAGGTGGGATGCCTACAGTCAGGGGAAGAAGTACTTCTCTCTTTCCCCATCCACTGCTCTACTTCTTCCCACACCCCTGCAGTTCGCTAACCATGGTTCCTGACACCTGCAGGGCTGGTGTTTCATGGGGATAATAGGGAGACAGGAGAAGGAATGATTAGGATTAAATGATGCTGGCATGAGTTGGCTGCTTGCTCTCTGGTGCAGCAGATGTGTAACATTGATTTTGTCTTTTGTAAGCATTTGTGTGGGCACCTCAGAGGTCTTCCTCTAGACCATCACAAGATGGGCATCTTTCACTTGCAGTTCCCGATTTGGGGTGATGATTCCCTCTGGTTCATTGTATTTTGCTTAGAGCCATGGCAAACCAGCAATACCTGTGGCTCTTTGCCCCTCCAGGTGTCCCTCTTAGAGAAGATCTGTGGGAGGGCTCTACCCTCGGGGACCCTCTGGCCGTGAAGGATGAGAATAAGTCTACCAAGACATGTTCTGCCTGCAGAAGAAAGGTGACTGATCTCTCAGAGGAGATGGGCCAGGAACCCGTTCCTCAAAGGTCTTTTATTGGGTTTAATTTGCATAGGAATACATGGTGTATATGTAAAGCTTACCAATCATTGTCAGGCAATAATGATCAAACAATAGATAACATCCAAAGATCTCTGAGGGCTTATTTTGAGTCAGGGTCAGATAGTTAAAGGGCCATAAAACTTTGGGGAACAAACTCACTTCATGCTTGGACCCTTATCATTTAAATTGAGGATATTGGCAAAGTAGGTTTCATAGGATGTTATGCATTCTTTCTTAGGCCTGATTGCCCTAGGGAACCCACCCTTTCCAGCATAAGGCTGCACCCACCTCCCTCATTGTTTCAGGTTTAAAGCATTGTTTCAGGCTTAAGTCAGTCAGGGGAAGTAAGGCAGCCAAGAGATTAGGAGACTTCTTGCAGACAGAATGGAGGACTCAGGCTATGTCAAAGCCAAGGGGCGAGGGTCCATCACCCCCTTTCTCCATAGCCCCCCAAATCCTTCCCTGAGGACCCCCCTGTGACTGTGACTGTGCCTGTCTTAGGTCATCCCTCCCTTGAGGAATCTTAGCTGTCATTGGCTAAGCAGTCATGCACCGGGGGCCAAGCAGGGTGAAGTAAAGTGGACAGAGGCAATGATCCTGCCAGAGAGATAAGCTTTGTCTCCTAAGTGGCTTATGGTCCCAAGGTCTTTTTACTCTGCCTTAGCCATGGGGAGTTACAGCTTCTAAAACCAGGCAGGGTGGTTTCCAACAGAGATCTAACCTACAATGGCCTTCTCATGGGTGGGCTAATGTTTGGCCCACAGGAAACATTGGTACTTCTTTTCTTGTGCATCCTGGCTTCCCACACAGCCACCTCTCTGTCACCTCAGCCATCAGCACAGCCACTGCATCTCTTGTCATTTAGATTTCACAAAGAGGAATCAGACACCAGTTTTCTGGGCCCCCACCACATGAAACATAAACTGGGCTCTCCATGTGGTTTCTTCATGCCTCTCACAGTAGTTTGTGGTGAGGGCAAGCATCTCCCTGGGGTTGGAACTTAGTCCATGAACACGTCTTTCTAAAAGTTCCCTGCACACATTTCTCCAGTGTCCACAGATTCTGACCTTTGATGTAGGTGAGAGTTAAAGTTTCTCACCACTTACCCTAAAAGTTAGCATTCTTATTATTAAGAATGCTATTAATTGGAACCTCAATTTGGCCCATGATCTTCTTGAACTTAGGGTTTCAGCCAAAACTTGCATTTTAATATCCTATTATAATGCTCCTTTTTCTTTTCTTTAATTCAAATAATAAATATGTAAATAAATATTGATTCATCCCCTCAAAACTGTTTTTTGTTGTTGTTTGGAAAATTTAAAAATGCACCCATACTTTGTTCTCAGTCCTTTCATTCTTAAGCACTAAACATCTTAGGGGTTTATCTCGCACTTTGCATTAGAGTTAAAACCGGAAGTGATAATACCTTTCATTTGTGTAGCACTTTGGAGTTTAAAAATAAGTGCTTCCAAATTGCTTATTTCTGCACTCAACTGTTCAGAGTCAGGAGACATAAAAAACTGTTAAAAAAAAAAGATGGAGCTATGAATAATGTATCCATCTGTGTCCATCTGAAGCAGGTAAGCAAGTGAGCAAGTACATAAAGAAATTTACAATTTCAGAACATTGTACCTTGATTGAGATTAAGTTTTACTGTTGTTTCAAATATTCTCAATTTACTTATCAATGATGGTGTTAAAAAATCAGGTTTTTCTGTTCTTCCTCGAAAGGAGGCATTCAAATGTGAAGTCGCTGATGAAGTATTTTAACATCGAACATGTTCGCTGGTGCTGATGGAGTGAAATGACTGCTCTCCAGGTGATACTGTCATTCAAGAAGTGTTTCACACATGTGTTGTAAGTCCAAATGAGGCTATCCCAAGCAGGGTGCTTGCAAGAAGGCCAGGGCCCAAGCCACTTCTTACTCAGAAATACTCGTTGCTTTTACTGCTGCTTTAATTTCATTTCCAAAGTGTGAAGCTATTGTTCCCCACCTGGGCTAGTCATTTTCTTTGGAATAAAGTGTTGTTGATGAGGGAACTGTGGCTTTTCGCCGCACACATACACACACAGGCCAATTTATAAAATCTCTCTCATCTTCTTTCCCTTCTCTTTTTCTCCTTCCTCCTCCTCCCTCTCCCTCTCCTCTCCTTCTCTCTTTCTATTTTGTTTTCTACATAAAACATTTACTCCAACTTTAACCCAGCTGAAGAAGTCTGTCTTAGTATTTGCCTGGTGACTGAGCCTCTTTTTTTCTAAAAAAGGCTAAAAGCTTTGGCAGTCAGAGACTAAGTTCTGCCTTCTCTTCCAATTGTCCTTCCTCCTGTACTTATGCAGGAAACATGGAAGTCCCCTACAGCCCCACTGGACATTCCAGATGAGGTACTTCACCACAGGAAGCCGCCAGTCCTTTTGAGGAAGTGGGCTAACTTTTGGTTTTATCTTCTGACTTCTTCAATTTTTTTTATTTAAAAGAATTTTTATTGTTGTTCAGTTACAGTTGTCGCATTTTCCCTCCCATTGTTCTCTCTGCCCTGTTCAACCCCCACTCCCAAAGACCATCCCCAACCCATTGACCTTGTCCATGGGTCCTTTGTCCATAAGTCCTTGACTTGGCTCTTCCCCTTGTTTTCCCCGTGATCCCCTTCCCCTCTGGTCACTGTCAGTTTGTTCTTTATTTCCATGTCTCTGGTACTTTTTTGTTCATTTGTATGTTTTGTTGATTAGGTTGCACTTATAGATGAAATCATGTGGTATTTGTCTTTTACTGCCTGGCTTATTTCACTCAGCATAATACCTCCAGTTCCAATGGTGGCACACAAAGTCAATATTCAGAAATCAAAGACATTTTTGTATACCAACAATGAAATATCAAAAACAGAAATTAGGGGAAAAAAATCTCACTTACTATAGTGGCAAGAAAAATAAAGTACCTAGGAATAAACTTAACCAGGGAGGTAAAAGACCTGTTGTCAGAAAACTACATAACACTGAAGAAGAAAATTAAGGAAGATGCAAATAAATGGAAACATATACCTTGTTCATGGATTGGAAGAATTAACACCATTAAAATGTCCATACTACCCAAAGCAATTTATAGATTCAATGCAATCCCTGTTCTATGTTATTGGTTAAAGTACCAATAACATAGTTCACAGATATAGAACAAATATTTCAAAAATTCATATGGAATCATAAATGACCCCAATTAGCCTCAGCAATTTTGAGAAAGAAGAACGAAGTAGGAGGGATCACAATACCTGATATCAATTTCTTAGTTTTGACTTCATATTTAAAGAATATGATGAGAAAAAATGAGTTTCTCTAGCAGTAATATGGTGCTTATCAAAAACCTCTTAGTCCTGGGAGTCATTAGCCTGGGGGCTGGGCTGTGTTCTTTAGTCTGTGTCAGGACAGACATCACCATTGCCTGTCACCTCCTCTAACCTGCACCCAGGCAAGCTCAAGCAAGTCTGACTCAGCAGTACTGACTTCAGTACTTTCTCTTTCAGGATTGTTAGGTATGGCAAATCCAACCTTGCCACACCTTTTAACCTGACCTGGATCTTTTCATTCAATGTTGCTTTATCATTTAATTAATGTATTAGTTTATGCAACCAACAAATGTTATTGTCTGTCTGACACTTGTGTCAACTGATAAAGCTCTGGAGAAGGATTCCTGTTTTTAAAGAACACACAACCCTGTAGAGAATATGTCTCTTTATGTATCTGCCTCCTAGCACACTAGGAATTCAGTGTATTGAATATCTGTGGAGCCACTTCAAGTCTCCCTGGCCCCATATCCTGTTCCAACTATAGCTGCAGCCACCTACACAATGCAGGCTCTGAACAACTGGAAGGAGCAACCTGACAGTGTCTTGCCTCTTGACGGGCCCATGTCAACAGCCTTTCACTCACTGTCCCATGGTATCTTGAATGTCGACTTGGGTTGATTCAGACCCTGGCTGATGGATGGGGGAGAGACATTCACACTGACTACCAAGTCCTGTGAAGGAAAAGGGACAGCATGGCTTTTTCTCTCAAGGGAAGCCAAAAGCCACAGCCTCTGCCATGACAGACCTTTATTTGGCTTCTTGGCACATTACATGATGGTCCTTATTTACTATACACAAGTTTGCTTTAGGTGGTTACCTTTTACAGAAAACAAAGGAGCCAGATGCCATTAATCACATCACAGAAGGATATTTGCAAATGAAAAGGGAAAAGTGGTTGAACTGGTTACAATCCATACTGGGGAGTTTTAGCATGGATTTTAGGAAGTTACAGAGAGCACTTGCTTTCTCAGTTCAGGGTGAGGGAGTTTTTAGCAAAAGCAAGTCTCAAAGTGGCTTAAGTACATTACAGGCCTGATTCCCCATGGGAGAACCTATTCGTGGGCGTGGGTCCTGTGCATCTCTGAGTGGGAGCTGGGCCCACACCACACAGAACAGTCTCCTACATTGGGTTGCTCCATGGACACCTGCTTAGCATGTATGTATGAGTAACCAGGACATACAGGAGTTAACTCTGGTGGGATGCCCTTGACCAATGGGTGACAGGAGCTTCCCCTTTTTATTGCTTGGCCAAGTAAGTAAGCCAGAAGCAATACCACCTCTTGGGAGATATTGCAGCAATTATTAGCACTATGGTCAAGAATAAAAGATGTAGGGGGTTGAACCCCATCATATTCTGTTTAATTCTCTGATTGGTTTCTACACAATCCAGATATATCATGATAGAGACCAATGGGTTACTAAAAACTACACAAATGGTAGACAATTCAATGGTTGTAATAATTAAATATATGTATACTTTACTGGAGAAGATCAGCTCCTCTTTTGGCAGTTGGCATGCAGCTATTGATTTGGCAAATGCATTTCTCTCAAGAGTCATTGATAAGAAGAATAAAAAGCAGTTTACTTTTATAGAAAGGTATACCAGTAATTCCTTGAGCTCTCCTATTCTTTGTCATAATATAATCAATAGGAGCACTGGTTATCTTGATATTCCCCAAACCAAGAATTCAGTGTATCTTGACATTCCCCAAACTGATCCACTCTATTGATAATATCATGCAAATTAGACCTGACAAGTATAAGTGGCCAGAACTCTAGATGCCTTAGTAAATACAAGTGTGGCCATGGATGAGAGGTAAACAGCATAAAGATACAAGAATCTGACATTTTGGTAAAGATTTTAGAAATCTAATGGTTGGAGGAAAGAAGGGAAACCCCCTCTAAGAAAAAAGGGAAGTGGTTTCACCTTGCATCCTTAACTTGTTTAAAAAAAAATGAAACAAAAAGACAAGGCACTTGGTGAGATTACGTGGATTTTGGAGGCATAGCACATACCACACACTTGGGAATATTACTCTGACCCACTTATTGGCTGACTCAGAAGTTTACCAATTTCAAGTGGGGCTCAGAGCAATAGAGGGCTTTGCAGAAGGTCCAGGCTACGGTTCCATCAGGCCATTATACCCAACAGAGCTGATACTACTAAAGGTATACATGGAAAATAAGGAGGCTGTATGGGAAATCCTTACAGTTCTGAAAAAATGACATTTTGCAGCAGAGAAACATTTGCCATTCATTTTTGTTTTAAAGGTTTGCTTATTTATTTGTTTGTTTATTTATTTATTTCCTGCAGCTCTATCCCACACCCCTGCTTCTCCTTTCTCCAAATCTAGAAAAACCTTATTTATTTATTTATTTTTAAATAAACTAGTGCTAATTTAATACTTACATGTATTATTAAAATTCAACAATAATAGCAATTGTTTAAAACAGCAGTGCTCAGACAGTTTATTCTTGCACTTCATTTCACTCTCAAAAAATTTCTGAGCTCTTTGCTCAACAAAACCTGAATCCATACCATGATTTATCATGATATTTTTGGTGCTAGCCATAAATGGATTGATGCTACACTATAGCCCTGCTTAGGAGTGACCTCTACAACAGTGGTGAAAGAAATCCCTCTCAGTGGGCAGAACTGCAAGTGATATTTCTCAGTGCTCATTGGTATGGAGAAATCTTCAGAGGTTTGGGTGTATGCATATTCCTGACAGGAACAAGTGACTTGGCTGGTTGATTAGGGGCCAAATAGGAACAAAACTTGGACTTCATGTGAACTAGAGAAATTAGAAGTCTTTAAGATGTAAAGTTGGGGTGAAATACTGTAGAGATGCTATCTTGGCATGAACAAAATAATAACTAGGAAGATGTGTGAGCTGTACACTTAGAGATGAGATTCAGAGCCTGATCCATAGACAGCCTTGTGTCATAATCTCCTATTAGTAGAAAATTTGGCTGCCTAATCAGGGTAACAGATTTCTGTTGCTGAAAAATTGTTGCATCTGCTTCAAGCGAACTTGTTCCTGCAGGGAGGTAGTTGATTTGGGATTTCTTAGCGCTTACAGAAGAGGTTTTATTAAATGTTTTGTTCCTGCTCACAAATGAATGTTTATTTATTCAGTTGTTTATTTAATTCATTTCTTTTTAAAAAAGGACTTTGTGGTGATCGGGGTGGTGGCGGTGAGCTGGAGGTGGAGAGGCAGAGAGGTGGTGAGGTGGCAGCAGCTGTTGGAGAGGGTAGCCCCAAATTCACATGTGCTGAATAAAAATCAGAGGGGCACCTTATGAATGAGCAAGCCTAGCCCCAGGACAGAACATGCAGCCCAGGGCTCCAGCCGCAGGAAAAATAAAGCTGCATAACTTCTGGCTGTAAAGCTCCAGTGGGGGTTGGGGCAGCAGAAAAAACTGCCAGTAAGTAAGCAAACCCACCTGCACTGGGAACCACAACCAGGACAGCAGATGAAGGGACACCAGTTGAATATGGGAAGTGGTTGAAGTGTCTGGAATGGGGTGGGGGCCACGCAAGCCCCCAAGTCATGCAGCAATGGCATTGTTCCCTTTGACTCCTCTGCTACATACAGTCACAGTTGCCCCACCCTGGCAAGTACCCAGCTCTGCCCCATATGACTTCACAGGTGCGTTGAAATGGAATCAAAGTGACTCTACCTAGTACACGGACACAGGGAGACGTTCAAAATCAGGAGCCAAAGAAATATAACTCAGAAGAAGGAACAGAACAGAACCCCAGAAAATTAACTAGGCAATGTGGTAATAGCTAACCTACCAGATACAGAGTTCAAAACACTTCTGGTCAGAGTGCTCAAAGATCTCATTGAATGAAGAAAAAGCATAAAGGAAGAAAGGAAGACTCTACTAAGGAAAACAAAGAAAAATCAACAGAAAACCAACAGTGAAGGGAAGGAAATTGGGATTCAAATCAATGATTTGGAACATAAGGAAGAAATAAACATTCAACCAGAACGACATGAAGAAACAAGAATCAAAAAAATGAGAAGAGTTTAAGACAACTCTGGGACATCTCCAAAAAGGCCAACATGCAAATCATAGGGATGCCAGAAGAAGAGGAAGAGCAAGAAATTGAAAACTTATTTGGAAAAATAATGAAAGAAAACTTCCTTAATTTGGTGAAGGGAATAGACATACAAGTCCTGGAAGCACAGAGAATCCCAAACAAGTTGGACACAAAGAGGTCCACATCAAGACACATCATAATTAAAATGTAAATGATTAAATATAAAGAGAGAATCTTAAAAGCAGCAAGATGAAGGCAGAGAGTTACCTACAAAGGTGTTCCCATCAGACTGTCAGCTGATTTCTCAAAAGAAACTTTGCAGGGAAGAAAGGACTAGCAAGAAGTATTCAAAGTGATGAAAAGCAAGGACCTACAACCAAGATGACTATCCAGCAAAGCTGTCATTTAGAATGGAAGGGCAGATAAAGTTCTTCCTAGACAAGTTAAAGTTAAGGAGTTCACCACCACCAAGCCCTTATTATATGAAGTGTTAAAGGGACTTATTTAAGAAAAAGAAGATCAAAACTATGAACGTGAAAATGACAACAAACCACAACCATCAACAACTGAATCTAAAAAAACAAAAACAAACTAAACAAACAACTAGAACAAAATAGAATCATAGATATGGAAATCATTTGGAGGGTTATCTCCTGGGAAGTGGAAAGGGGAGAATGGGGGAAAAGGTATAGGGATTGAGAAGCATAATTGGGTAGGTACAAAATAGACAAGGGGATGTTAAGAATAGTATAGGCAATGGAGAAGCCAAAGAACTTACATGCACAACCCATGGACATGAACTAAAGGAGGGGATTGCTGGAGAAAAGAGGGGAACTGAGCAGAGGGGGGCAAAAGGGGAAAAATTGGGGCAAATGTAATAACATAATCAATAAAATATACTTTAAAGAAATAAAATGTCTTGTTTGATGTAGTATTGCCACCTAGCTTTTTTCCATTTCTATTTGTATAAAACTTTTTTTATCCTTTTACTTCAGTCTCTGTGTATCTTTTAATCTGAGGTGGGTCTCTTGTAGACAGTGTATCTATAGGTCTTGTTTTCTTATTTATTCAACTACCCTATGTCTTTTGATTAGAACATTTAAGCCATTTTTATTTAAAGTGATTATTGATAGGTACAGAGACATTGCTGTTTTAGTCTTTATAACTATAACAGTTTTTCTGTTGTTTTCCTCTTCCTCCTCCTTCTTATTCTAAATCTTCACCCAAGAATATATGTTTATTACTTTTAGAGAGAGGAAGGAAGAAAGAGAGAAAGAGGGAGAGAAATCACTGTTAGAGAGAAACATTCATATTTTGCCTCCCATATGCACCCAGACTGGGGATTGAGCTTGCAAACTTTTTGTGTACAGGATGAAGCTCCAACCAGCTGAGCCACCCAGCCAGGAAGGATTCTCTTTCCTTTTCTCCTTCACCTCCTCCTCCTCCTCCTCCTTCCTCTTCTTCTTAAAAGAAGACCCTTTAACATTTCTTGTAATACTGGATTGGTGGAAATGAATTCCTTTAGATTTTTATTGTCTGGGAAGCTCTTTATTCTACAGTTTTAAATGATAGCCTTGCTGGGTAAAGTAGTCTTGGTGGTAGATCCTTGCTTTTTATCCTTTTGAATACTTCATTCCAGTCTCTTCTGGCCTGAAATATTTCTGTTGCAAAATCAGCTGCCAGTGTTATAGGAACTCCTTTGTAGGTAAATAACTGTTTTTCTCTTGTGGCTTTTAAGATTCTCTCTTTGTCTTTAAACTTTGCCATTTTAATTACGATGTGTCTTTGTGTGGGCCTCTCAGGTTCCTCTTGTTTAGGATTCTGCATTTGCTGGATTTGTGTGTCTTTTTCCTTCACCAGGTTAGGAAAATTTTCAATTTTCAGCCATCATTTCTTCAATTAGGCTTTAAATCCCTTGCTCTCTCTCTTCTCCTTCTGGTACCTCTATGTTGTGGATATTGTTATGTTTTAATTTGTCCCAATGGTCTCTTAAATTATACTCATTTTTAAAAGTTATGTGTTATTGATTATTCTATTACAGTTGACCCAATTTTTCCCCTTTGCCTATTTCCACCCAACATCCCCACTCCCTCAGGCAATTCCCATGTCATTGTTCATATCCACTGGACATGTGTATAAATTCTTTGGCTTCTCCATTTCCTCTACTGTACTTTATATCCTCATGGCTATTCTGTAACTACTTATTTGTACTTCTTAATCATCTCACATCTTCACCCCCTCTCACCAGGCAACCGTCAAAACACTCTCCATATCCATGATTCTGTCTCTGTTCTTCTTGTTTACTTAGGTTGTTTTTTAGATTCAATGTTGATAGATATGTATTTATTGTTGTCAATGGTTTGTAGCTTTGATCTTCTTTTTCTTTGATGAGTCCCTTTAATTTTTCATATAAAAATGGTTTGGTAATAATGAACTCCCTTTGTTTTTTCTTGTCTGGGAAGCTCTTTATTTGCCTTTTGATTCTAAATGATAGCTTTCCTGGGTAGAGTAATCTTGGCTGTAGGTCCCCACTTTTCATGACTTTGAATATTTCTGCCAATCCCTTCTAGTTTGTAAATTTCTTTTGGGATATTAGCTGACAGCTTTAAGGGAATGCCCCTGTAGGTAAGTAACTGCTGTTCTCTCATTGCTTTTGAGATTCTCTCTTTATACTTAACCTTTGGCATTTTAATTATGATGTGTCTTAGAGAGACACTCTTTGCATCCATCTTGTTTGGGACTCTCTGTGCTTCCTGGACTTGCACATCTATTTCCTTCATCAAGTTAGAGAAGTTTTCTTTCATTATTTTTTCAAAAAGATTTTCAATTTCTTGCTCTTTCTCTTTTTCTTCTGGCATCCCTATGATGTGACTTCTGGAATGCTTGAGTTGTCCCAGAGGCTCCTTATACTGTCTTTTTAAAAATTCTTTTTTCTTCTTGTTGTTCTGGATTTTTTTTTTGCTTGTTTGTTTTTTGCAGAGGCGGCAGGAGGGGGGCTTCCTTATGTTTCAAATCATTCATTCATTTGATTTGATTCTAGGTTTCAACCACTCCACTGTTGTTTCCCTGTAAATTGTTCTTTATTTCAATTAGTGTATCCTTTAGTTCTGACTGGGTCTTTTTTATGCTGTTGAGGTCCTCACTAAGTTCCATGAGCATCCTTCTAATTAGTGTTTTGAACTCTGCATCCAATAGATTGTTTATCTTTATTTTGTTCAGTTATGTTTATTTGTTATCTAATAGATTGCTATCTTTATTTGGAGGTTTGTTCTGTTTTTTCATTTGGGCCTTGTTTCTTTGTCTCCTCGTTTTGGCAGCCCCCCTGTGTTTGTGTCTACATATTAGATAGAGCTTCTATGACTACCTATCTTGGTAGAGTGGCCAAATGTAGTTGGCATCCTGTAGGGTCTAGTGGCACAGCCTCAACTATCACCCAAACTGGGTACTTGAGGTGAGTCTTCTGTGTGGTCTGAGTACAACCTCATCATGTAGTTGAGCCTTGATTGCTGTTGGCAGGTCAAATGGGAAGGATTTAGCCAGGCCAGTCAGCTGCAAGAACTGGCCATGACCACTGACCTCAAACCTCCTCCCTCTGTGGAGGATCGGCTATGCAGGGGCAGTGTGGTGGTGCTCCAACATGGTGTATAGCTGTCTACTCAGTGCACAGGCTTTGTAGTTTCCTGGGGGTAGTACAGGCTAGGTCAGCCCCAATTTGTGTTTTGCCCAAGACCACTCTGCCTGGGCTAAAAGACCATCTGAGATTGTTGATACTTGTCCTGGGCTTGCAGATTTCTAGGGAAGCCTGAATCTAGGCTAGCTGCTGCTGTGCCTGGGGCCACTTAGCAAGAGGTAGGGGTCTGGTGGCTCACTGAAGTTAGCTGTTGCCTGTTTGAGAGGTTTTAGGAAGTTGTGAAGCATGAGCTAAGACTAATCATTCATATGGAAATGTCTCTGTTAATGGCTTGGGCAAGGTGGTAGGTTGGGTGAGTTGGAGTCTCAGGTGATCTTCAGGGCAGGGCAAACTGTGCCGGCCAGGTTGATGGACTCTCAGATATGGCACCCTCTCTCCACCTACCGCCACCAGCTCTGTGTTTCTGTGGGAGGAGGGTTTCCAAAAGGGACAGTGGTCTTTCTGTCTGGGAGAAAGCTGTGCTCCAGCTCTCTCCTGGATGCCAGACTCTTACTTCCTCTCTATATGCCACTGGTGCCTTTCAAGCTGCTAACCCAGTGCTGGAGCTCAGAGGGAGTGAGTCTGAGTAGGTGAGTCCATGTGTATGTTCTTTAAGAGGAACTTCTTGGTACTCCAGGAGTTTCTTCCACCAGCTGAATCACCACTTGTTTTTGTTGCCAGAAGTCATGGGGTCTTATCTTCTGGCACTGGAACCTGGGACTGGCGGGCTTAGTGTCTGGCTGGGACTCCTTGCTGCCTAGATATCCCTCCTGAATTTTTATCCAACACATGTAGGCTTGGGACCAACCCATTCTGCATCTCCATTCCTACCAGTCTGGATGGATGTGGCCTTCCTTCCTTCCTTCCTTCCTTCCTTCCTTCCTTCCTTCCTTCCTTCCTTCCTTTTCTTTCTTGATTTTATTTATTAATTTTCAGAGATGGGAAGAGAAGGAGAAAGAGATGAAGAGAAACATCAATGTCTGGCTGCCTCTTGTGCTCCCCATACTGGGGACCTGGCTTGTAACCCAGGCATGTGCCCTGACTGGGAATCAAACCAGTGACCCTTTGGTTCACAGCCCATGCTCAATCCACTAAACTATACCAGTCAGGTGGATGTGGTTTCTTAATTCTATATTTCTCAGACTTTCATTCAACTCAATTTCTGATGGTACTGAGTGATGGTTGTTCTATAACTTAATTGTAATTCTGATGTGGTAGTGTGAGGTGGTGAGCCTTGTTTATCTATGCCACCACCTTGACCCAGGAACTCTACTCATTTACAAAAAAAATATTTTCTTTGTTGTGCTGATTGGCTGTGTTCTTCTCCCTTGTCTTCCAAATCACTCTTTTGATTCTTAGCCTCACCTAACCTATTGTTTGTTTATTCTAGATATTATAGTCTTCATTATCTGACTGGTTCTTTTTTATAGTTTCCATGTCCTTTTTTATGTTGTATTTCTCACTAAGTTTCTTATAGTTCTAAGTTCCTTGAGCTTCCTTATTACCATTTTCTTGAGCTCTATATCTGATAAATTGCTTGCCTCCATTTCATTTAGCTCCTTTTTTCTGGAGATTTCTTCTGTTCTTTCATTTGGGTCATGTTACTTTTTCTCCCCATTGTGGTTGTCTATTTTGTTTGTTTCTATGGATTAGGTAGATTTGCTATTTCTTCCAATCTTGGTATGGTAGACTTAGTAGTAGGTGTCCTGTTGGGCTCCAGTGGCAAAGTATCCTTGATCACCTGAGTTGGGTGCTCAAGGAGTGTCCCTTATGTGAGTTATGTGAGCCCTCCTGCTGTAATTTAGTCTTGGTTGGTATTGGTTCATTCATGTGTGTATTTGACCCTCAGCCTGGTTGACTGTGAAGATCAATATCAACTATAGTTTATGAGCTCCTGAGTAGGTGCTGAGCACACTAAGTGGAATTTGCCTGAGCAGCATTGGTGCCTGCTGAGATCTCCCTTTGGATACGCTTGTTGTGAAGCTTATTAGATCCCACTATGATGTCGTCTGAAGTTCACCAGTAGGTGTGTTGTTGCTGGGGCCTCTTGGGAGTGACTTGGTGTAGGCCATGTCAGACGTTGCCTGTAACTGACCCTGGACAACCTGTTTGTAGCTACAAAATGATATCTACAGTTTGTGGCTGCCTCTGCTGTATCTGGGTGTGCATAGAAGGACTGAGCTGTGCACAAAGGGCCCCCTTGCGGCAGCACCATTTCTGGGGGCAGTTCAGCAAAAGTTCCAAGTCACCCCAAGGTCCACCTTCACCTGCCTTTACCTGCCAGTTGCCTGTTAGGCTCAGTCTCTGAAAAAGCTTGTGGTGGTACTTGAGTTGCATGACGAATGTTCTCATTGAGTCACCAGGCCGGGGCAAGTGGTACTCACCAGATTGATACAGGTTCAATCGCAGTGCCAGTGCTGGGTCTGAGGTTACTCAGCAAATGCCCCCAGGTATAGCATAGCTAGCTGCCACCTTTCAGGTGCCTGCAGAACTTTGTGGTGGGTTGGAATCCCAGACAGTCATCAAGATGAGGCAAGAAGAGTATATCAGGCCCCAAAAGACCAAGATTTGGTCGTGTGAAAGGAAGACTCTGTACTAGTTGGGCATGTGAGGAAAAAATGGCCCCTGTCTTGTGGCCATACAACTCAGTCTGTCTCAGTTCCTTCAGGACCCCAAGCTCAGCAGGACGAGGCTGCCAGAATTGACAGGTTGGGGCTAGTGGATCTCCCATGAAGGGGAGTGCCCGTGAGCCTTGTGGGAAGGAGTGAGTCTCTGATTCAGAGCCATACAACTCAGTAACTGATATCCCCTGAGTCTGGCTGCACCTCTACACCCCTGACCAGGCAGCTGACTCCTCTGCACAGTGTGAGCTCTGCAGGATGGAGTGACAGGGAGTCCAGAGGGTGGGGGAAAGCTATTACTTTTCCCAAGGTTGATGCTGTAGGTGGAGAGTGTTACATCCAAGAAAAATGGTGCCTGCAGTGTGGGAGAGTGATTCAGCACAGGGAGTCCCAGTGGCTGACACTTCTGCTTTCTCCCCATAACCACAAACCTCAGACTCTCCTCTCACACCTCTAGTCCACTCTGTGCTCTCTCTGATGGAGTTCAGGGTGAGTAGCTACAAATGAGATTTTGTGTGTTGGCCCTTTAAGAGATTGCCTGTTTCTCTAGCAGACTCCTCTCTCTCCCTGGTGGACAGAATCACTTCTGATTTTCACAGCCACGTGTTATGTGGGCTCCTCTTTCCAGCTCTGGTGCTCTAGACCGGGGAACCTAGGGTGAGGTGGAGACTCCACAGTCCTCAGGGGAAGCTTTGCAACTGACATATTTCTCCAGGATCTCAGCCTTGCCACATTGTAGCAGGGCTAAACTTTTTAGAGTCTCTGTCTTTCCTACTAGTTGTAATGTGGCTTTTTCTGTAAATATTTGGTTATAAGGCTTCTCTTCAGCTAGTCTTCAGTTGGTTATTCAGGTTGATTGTTCTATATTTTAGTGATAATTCCAGTTTGGTTCTAGAAGGAGGTGAGTGTAGCTTCCACCTACTCTGCCACCATTTTGTGTCTCCCATAGAACTTTTAGGGATATTGTTGTATCTAATATGGGAAAAAGAAAAATTAATTTGGGAATTCAGTTTGGGGTCATAAAGGATAGGACCTGTAGTCAAAATGGGTATTCTTTTTTTCCCTAATATATTGTACATTTGAGAAGTTTATTTCAGTGTCAGAGGACTGGAATTTCATCCACCTAAATAACATTAAAAATCAATGCACTTTTTCAAAGAATTTCTTAATAACTTTGATGCTTTCATGGGATTAGTACATTAAATATTTGTTACTGCATTACTTTGGCTTATAATTTTACTTTAAACATGATTCCAAATTAATACTGAATAAATTCAAGTGAACATTTATTAAAATCTTAAAATGTTGGCTTGCTGGAATGTATATCTTTCTTTATATTTTCAACAATTTCTAAGTGCGTTAATATGAGACCTGATGGAATCCTGTCTTCTCACTTCAGATTTAACAATGGTTTCAAATTTATGCTTGACAAATGTGTTCTTAATACATCCAATGTTTACTGAAGCAGCAAAGTAGTTGTGTAGTTCTCAGATACTATAAAAAATTCAGTGTTGTCAAAAGTTTTTTGCTGTAACATCCAGTGACATAATTGAAAATGTGCAAAACAAGGAATATAGTATGCCCTAGAATTGTTGTGGTTCTGCTGTTGCAGTCTATTCTATTTTCTAGACATATTTATGGACTGTCAAATATTTCTGTCTAAATTTGATTTTGGCATTGTTTTCGAGAATTTGCATAAATTCTTATCAGCCATGTCATCTGTTGGGTAAAATCCCACAAAGCATTCAAATACAGAGTATTTGCAACTTGGAAATTCAGAAACCAATACTTATCTGCTCTACATGATTATATATGGGCTTTTATCTAAAACAAATGTATAATATTTTGCATTTCTTACCTTATTCAAAACAATTTAATTCACCACATCCATTGCACTTCCCTGGGGTTTTGTGCTTCATTCCCTAAATAGTATGTAATATTTCACATTGATTTCTGTGTTCTGTGTAAATGTTCTTTTGTTATGTTATTAAATTTTCCTAGAGTTCCTGCCAAATGGAGAAAATTTCCACCATCAGATTCATAAATGTTCCTAGGTCATCCTTTGAACATTAGACATTTCACTGCAGGAAAACTGTGTCATGTATATTATTCATTCAGTGTGCCCATAATTTTTTTGTTTTCATATAGTTCCTATCATGTTGCATAGACAGTTACATTTTTTTCCAAGTTGATTTTTACTTTTAGCTACTTAATATTGTTGAAGATGTGCATTACACTTATTTTGTGTTTAGGAAGCATATGTGACAATTGCTGACAATCTTTGTATCCATTTTCATTCTTCAGTTGATTTTTTTCAGCCCTAAAGAGTTTCCAATATAGACAATATACTGAGATTTTAAGGTTTGATAATATAATGAGTATTTTGTGATTTCTTTTCTCCATTTGGGAAGAATTTGTGTATAATAAGTTTCTGAACGTTCTATCTGTACTATTTATAGAAAGATAAAGTCTCTTTCTTAAAATAAATAATTTCTAGCAAGAATTTTCAATGAGTATCTGGTATGTAATGTTCAAATCATATGGCCCTCTACTTGGATGGGCAGAAAATATATTTATTTTAATGCATTCTTTTTTTAAAATTTAAATTATTTTATCGTTGTTCAAATACAGTTGTCTGTACTTTCTCCCCACCCCTCCCCTCCACCTGCTCCAAACCCACCTCCCTCTCTTGCTTCCACCCTCCCACTTGATTTTGTCCATGTGTCCTTTATAGTAGTTCCTGAAAGTTCTTCTCCTCACTGTCTGCTCCCCACTGCCCTTTGGCTATTGTTAGATTGTTCTTAATTTCAATGACTCTGGGTATATTTTGTTTGCTTTTTTCTTTTGTTGATTAGGTTCCAGTTAAAGGTGAGATCATATGGTATTTGTCCCTCACTGTTTGGATTATTTTACTTAGCATAATGCTCTCCAGTTCCATCCACACTATTGCAAAGAGTAGGAGCTCCTTCTTTCTCTCTGCTGCATAGAATTCCATTGTGTAAATGTACCATAGTTTTTTGATCCACTCATTTCCTGATGGGCACTTAGGTTGCTTTCAGCACTAGGCTATTGTAAATTGTGCTGCTATGAATATTGAGGTACACAGGTTCTTTTGGATTGGTGTTTCAGGGCTCTTAAGGTATAATCCCAGCAGCAGAATTGCTGGGTCAAAAGGCAGTTCCAATTTTAGTTTTCTGAGGAAATTCCATACTGTTTTCCACAGTGGCTGCACCAGTCTGCATTCCCACCAGCAGTACACTAGAGTTCCCTTTTCTCCACATCCTCTCCAACACTTGTTTGTTGCTGTGTTTGTATTGGCCATCCTGACCGATGTGAGGTGGCATCTCATTGTGGTTTTAATTTATAAAGCATTCTTTTTCTACAGAAATTTCTTTTGCAGTTCTTCTTGAACTGCATCAGTAATGGTTGATTTAGAATTAAAGCAATTGATCATATCTGCTTGTTGGTGATATAGCTGTGTTATAGTTTTCTCTGGGGTTGTTTCATTTTATTCCTACATTTTTTTTTACTTACTTTCTTCAAAGATTTAATTAATAGTTAAAATAATTTTAGTCATTGGTGTTTTTGTTTCTGATCCTGATGATTAACAATTTTTTCCCTACTATCTCAGAATAAAATAGTATAGTAGTTTGGTATTTTATCTTAGAAATTTTAACTTTTAAAAATAACATGGTTTTAATAAGCTTCTTAATTTTAAGAGCAATTCATTTTTGACTGACAAAATTTCATAACAGCAAATTAAACAATTACAATATTAAAACCAATCATTTGTGAATTATTAGTGGAAAATAAAAGGTTTTATTTTCCCCCATAGGTATTTGTGTTTTAATGAAAGTATTAATAAATTTAAACTGGGAACCCAGTTATATTATTCTGGTATAGTAAACAGTCAGCACATAACTTAAATTGTAGTTAGCGCAAAATGGAGTCAGTCACTAATCCCAGTGGGGGATTTATAACAATTTTGAAGATGCTCACAGATTAGTACAGGAGACTGAAAAACAGCTCCTTGTTTAAAGCACATATTTGTTTATATGGGTTAGATCAACAGGTCTTTGATTACTGACTACTTCCCTCTTCATAAGTCAATGAAGAATCATGTATTTTCTATGCTCTTGGAATAAGCCTATCTATCCATTGAAAATTATCAACATATTCTGAATTTGTTTAAGCAAGACACATTACTGCCATCTCCTAGAAAATTGTAATAATGATGACATAAATTGCATATCTTTGAGGTGTACAAAAGTGTAATACAACACAAAAATCCACAACAGTAAAGATATCTGTCCTGGGAACAGGTACCCCCTTGGATTTGGTGTCCTTGTGTAGTACACACCTTGAACAACTGTAATTCTGCTCTTAGTGACCTTCTGGATTGAGTCATGTGGGTTTTCCTGGATACCTTTCTTGTCAAAGGATGACGCTGAGGAGGAGCTTGAGTTTTCTCTCTGGCCATTAACAGCAGAGGCATGGTGAAGGAGAAGCCTGGGGGGCCATTTCCTTCTAAATTTGTAGATAGAACATGGACAATTCACAGAGAGGAAGTAGGCAAGATACCTCCCTATACTTGAGTTATCCTGTGTATTCCTGTATGTCCTAAAACTGTCCCCTCACCAAAGCTTGGTTGCAAAGAAGAGGTGGTGAGGAGGATAGAAGAAAAGAACCCAAATGCCTGCTTTGTCCTCCTCTGGAAGGACAGGGCACTCCCTTCCTCTACCTCATGCATACCTTGTCTTCCCTAACTGCTGAGCCCTAAAGGCTGACAAGGTCCCTTCTCTACCCTGAGAGAAGATACTGAAATGAGGAATAAAGGTATCTAGTGACCCTCCTCCAGCCCCTGGCCAGAAAGGCCCATGCTATGGTCTGAAAGTTCTCTTAGTTTTTTGGTGAGCAAATTAGAATAGCCAGTTATAGAAATTGTTTTAAAGCTTATGATGACTTAAGTGTAAGTCCAGATGGTCTTGAAAAGAACTTAAAATGAAATCAATTTGCTTTTCCCTTTCCAAATCACGAGGCATAATTCATCCTTTGAAGTCATTAAGCAGGGGGAACATTTCCTGATGCTCTGTGGTTTTCTTCCGAAGCTGCACCCCACCTCTGTTTGCCTTGCCCTCACAGCTCTCTATAGGAGAGGCAGCTCTGGGCCTTTGATGGAGGGAGATTCCAAGTCATTTTTCTTTCTCTTTCTGAGCACATTCATCAGTAACTTTAGCACCGCTTTCTCCAAGCTTCTCAGGAATCCTGTGGTTTGCACTTGCTTTTGCTATAGGGAATGCAACTTTAAATGTGGTTCTATTGTTTTTGTTTAAGTGTTTTTTAAAAGTCTTTTTGTGCTCTACATAAACAGCAGAATTTATTTTACTAGAAATCCTTATTTTGAATTGTTTCTAGGGGAACTTACTGAGTTTACCAAAGGGATCATAGGGCCTTAAAGATGATATGACAGCTTGAGGGGTTTCGTGCTTTTCTTTTGCAAAGTTGATAACAGACAGCATACCATCCGTTTGCACTTTTTAGTGTTGGCCTGTAAAGCAAAATTACCACAGTTGGAGACTCTCGTGTTCTAGTGTGTACAAATTCACATTTTCATATTTTCACTGAAGTCATGCTCCAAATTTGTTTTGAGACATTATTCTGAGGTGTTTTAGCATATTATTTTCAATACTAGTTTTATAATTAATGAACCACTTTTCAACCACTGCTCCACATTTGAGAACTGTAGATGTAAGACCCATAATTGAAATAACAGACAGTACCAATATAATGAACAGAAATGACTAAAATAACATCAGATTCTGTTAACAAAGACAAACTATAAACTGATACCTGAGATGATCTAGACCAATAGTCCTTGTAGCCAAGTAATTTTTCAGAATATGTGGAATTTCTTTGAAAATTATAATTAATTTTACATTTAAAACTTACATGTATGTAAGCAAACTTTTTTCTTCTATTATGCTCTCTAAAACTGTCAAGCTGCCTAGAAGTAATTGGCAGACCACCAGGGGCTGTCAGCCATCAAAGGATCAAGCCTGGAGCTCCCTTAATCATTTCATCCAGTGTTTTTGCCAGGGACCCAAAGGTTCTGATATTGGTCATCGCATTTAGCCTTTTTGGCAGGGACCCAAAGGCTCTGATGCATCCTCCCAAGCATCAGTTGACCAGCAAAGACATCTCTCATAAGAAGCCAGGTCTCAGCAGGATTGAGAGAGTGGACTAAGAACCAGGAGGACCCTGCTTCCTCAGAGACTTAGAACTCTCTGAGCACCAGTTCTCTCACATGTCCATATAAAATGGAAATAATAATATCTCCCTTTTAGGACTTTTGGGAAGAAAAAAATGAATTAAAATGTCAAACACAAAGCACCTAACATAGAGACTGGAACATGGCAGGATTTGTGAATTAGTAGTTATAACCATCTTCTGTATTTCAAAATATATTCCCATAGCATTTGGATATCAGAGGCTAACATACTTAAGCACCACAATAATAAACTTAAACTTGGTAATTACAATCTGAGAAGGCAAAGGACTATTTATTTATTTTTAATATATATTTTATTGATTATGCTATTACAGTTGTCCCATTTTCCCCCCTTTATTCCCCTACACCTTGCACACCCCCTCCTACCCACATTCCCCCACTTTAGTTCATGTCCATGGATTATACATATACATTTTTTTGCTTCTACATTTCCTACACTATTCTTAACCTCCCCCTGTCTATCTTCTACCTACCATTTATGCTACTTATTCTCTGTATGTTTTCCCCCTCTCTCCCCACCCACTCCCCCACTGATAATTCTCCATGTGATCTCCATTTCTGAGATTCTGTTCCTGTTCTAGTTGTTTGCTTAGTTTGTTTTTGTTTTAGGTTCAGTTGTTATAACTGTGAGTTTGTTGTCATTTTACTGTTTATAATTTGTATCTTCTTTTTCTTAGATAAGGACCTTTAACATTTCCTATAATAAGGGCTTGGTGATGTTGAACTCCTTTACTTTGACCTTATCTAGAAAGCACTTTATCTGCCCTTTCATTCTCTAAATGATAGTTTTGTTGGATAGAGTAATCTTGGGTGTAGGTCCTTGCCTTTCATGACTTGGAATACTTCTTTCCAGTCCCTCTTGCCTCCAAGATTTGTTTTGAGAAATAAGCTGATAGTCTTATGGGCACTCCTTTGTAGGTAACTGTCTCCTTTTCTCTTGCTGCTTTTAAGACTCTCTTTATCTTTAATCTTGGGTAATGTACTTATGATGTGCCTTGGTGTATGCTTCCTTGGGCCCAAATTCTTTGGGACTTTCTGGGCTCCTGGACTTCCTGGAAGTCTATTTCCTTTGCCACATTGGGGAAGTTCTTCTTCATTATTTGTTTGGATAAGTTTTTAATGTCTTGCTCTTCCTCTTCTCCTTCTGGCATCCCTATGATTTGGATGTTGGAATACTTAAAGTTGTCCCAGATGTTCCTAAGTTACTCCTCATTTTTTTTTGAATTCTTGTTTCTTCATTTTGTTGTGGTGGAATGTTTATTTCTTCCTTCTGTTCCAAACTGTTGATTTCAGTCCCAGTTTCCTTCTCATCACTGTTGGTTCCCTGTACATTTTCTTTTATTTCACTTAGCATAGCCTTCATTTTTTCCTCTAAGTTGCAACCATATTCAACCAGTTCTGTGAACATCTTGCTTACTAGTGTTTTGAGCTGTATATCTGATAGGTTGGCTATCTCTTCATCACTTAGTTGTATTTTTTTCTGGAGCTTTGATCTGCTATTTCATCTGGGCCATATTTTTTTTGTCTTGGCACACCTGTTATGTAGTAAGGAGTGGAGCCTTAGGTATTTGCCAGAATGGGGCAACCCACTTGCTGTGTTGTGGTGCTGTGTGTGAGGGAGGAGTCCACAGGAAACAGTGCCACTTGCTTAGCTCTCTTCCCACTTTCAGTCACTTCCCTTGCTTCCTAAACATGAATTGCACCCTTTCACATGCTTCCCTGGTACTGATGCCTGGTTGGGTGGACTTGTGTGCATTCTAGAACCCTGTGAGCCCCTCCAACATACTTTCCTGTGAGACTGGAAGTTTCTTATGCCCCACACCCCCCACAGGTTTTTACTGGCAGAAATTTTGAGGCTTTAGTTTCCTGCACTGGAACTCTGGGTTGCACAGTCTGTCTTGCTCTCCAGTTGTCCCTCCTGGTTTATCTGTACATGAATGTGTGATATTCTAGTCTACCAGCTGCTGCCTTGCCCACCTGGTCCTCCAGCTGCCACCATGCCAGGCATCCTCTGCACCCCAGCTGCCCACCTCTGCCCCTCCTACCGCTTTGGATGAATATTTTTTCTTTAACTCCTTGGTTGTCAGACTTCTATACAGTTTGATTTTCTGGCAGTTCTGGTTATCTCTTGTTTTTTTAAATTGGCTGTTGTCCTTCTTTTGATTGTTTGAGGAAGCAAAGCATATCTACCTATGCCCCTATCCTGGCTGGAACTCTCTAAAACCTGGATTTTTCTATTTCTGCAAAGAACATCATTGACATTTTGATAGGATTACATTAAATATGTAAATTAATTTGGGTAATATTTACATCTTAACAATATTAAGTCTTCAAATCCATGAACACAGGATGTCTTTTCATTTATTTATGTCTTTAATATTTTTCCGTAATGTTTTATAGTTTTCAGTATACAGGTCTTTTGCCTCCTTGGTTAAATTAATTCCTAAGTATTTTATTGTTACTTGATGGTATTGTAAATGGAGTTGTTTTTCTTTAATTTGCTTTTAAGACTATTCATTGTTAGTGTATAGAGATACACTGATTATTAAGTGTTGATTTCATAACCTCAACTTTGTTGATTTGTTTATTAGGTCTATCAGGATATAGTATGTGTAATGGGATATAACCTTTTGAATGCTTTCAAAACCATCCTCTATCTATCTATTAAGAAGCTGTGCATGAATGTTCTTAGCATCTTACAAATACCGTATGTGGATGTATAGAAAATTGGCCTCTTTATGCTGGTTTGTTACACATAAAAAAAAACAGTTCACAATGATTACCCAGGGTTCTTTGAATTTTTCAGTTACACGGAATGAAGTGTAAATGGTTGATATTCCAGGTTTAAAATGTTGGCAAAAGAGAGAAATAGGGATCTTTTTAGATGTTTTCAATTTGCTTAGTGTTAAAGTGTGATCTCTGAATATATTTAAATTATACTTATTCTAACATGTCAGAAATTTAAAAGAAAATGGTAAATATTTAGCAGAATATTGCTTTGCTCTGTGGGATCTTCCATGATACTATAAATGAAGTGTAAATAGTTCTCTAATTCAAGGACAACAATGAGAAGATTTTCCTGCTTGAGAAAAGCAATTTTACCTACTCTTAAATTTTAATTGGATTGCCTGATTGAAAACATCATAATAGGAGAGCACAGAGCTCAGAGAATTTCTGAAGTGGCAAATTAGAGCTACAAATAAAGGACATGTGTATTGGGCTATACATGTAACTAGAAGGAAAAGTATGTGATTTAAAAAAACAAAATAATTTGCAGCTGCTGCCACAGTTTAAGGGGATGTCCTGGGGCCAACTCTCCCCTCTGCTTGGTTAGGCCCCCTAGGATAATGCCTGCATTACTACTGGGGCCCACTACCACTAGAAGTGCCCACTACTGGGGCCCAGGACAGCTTCAGCTGGGCCCCAGTAGTGGGCACTTCGGCTTCATTCCAGACTAGGCTTTCCTTGAGGTGGTAAGGCCAGGAAGTAGAACAGATCAGGTCATACATACGTATTTTCAACCCTGTAGTTCACCAGTCTACCAAGAGCAGATCAGCAGAAACCAGTGGCTCTCTCAAGCACAGTTTAAGTTAAAGCCTTTCCCTTTCTCCTTATCCTAAGGGACAAATTACCACTGAACTCCTCTCCAGATGTTCCCCTAGTGGAGCAACAAGACTTCACCCCCAACCCCATGGCCTTGCCTGTAATTACTGTTTACTTCGATTTCTGTGGCTCACCTCATTATAGTTCATTAACATCATGAAAGGGTCTTATATGCAACCAAGCAACCAGGGGTGGAGCGGGTTCAGTTTAGACTCTGACTCATTGTGTTTTATTGGGTCCAACTCCAGTTGTGTCTGCTCTTGGCTTACCTCACTTCTGTGGTCACAAGAATGAAAACCACTCCACAATCAGCATGTGCACTCTCCCTGCCTCTGCACCTCCTCTGCAACTTCCTCCAACTCTGGCCAACTTACGTAGTTTTCCCTGAGTATAATGAAATAGCTACCCCCCCTTGTCAATCCTGAGGACTTTTCCCTTCTTTAGGCAGTAGATCCCCCCTTTCCTCAAAACTGACAATTAACATCTATTCCACATAGTTCTGTGCCCTTCTAAATGGTTTTATCTCTCTTAAAAGCAACTGATTTTTAGATTTTCCCTGGTCTCTTCATCTTGTTTTGTGGGTGATACCATCCAGCAGTATCCATCTCGGCTGCGGATGTTTGTCGAAACACGAGAAAAACATACACAGAGACAACCAGGTCCTGTGGGGAAATAGGGACAGAATGGCCACTCTCTCTCTAGTGGGGAGAGCACCCTGTCTCCATTCCCAAGGAGATTTTTATTGAGAAAATAGACTTAGTTTGTGGATTCACAGTCTGGCAGAAAAGATCAAAAGAAGTAGGTGACTTACAAAGGTGCAGACAGAACTCCTGCTGTGATTCTGGGCAGAGATTGGAGTTTTAACATATGAAAGGACTACAGGTTCCAAAGGTTTCCTGTCTGTGCCTTTAAATTCCAAGTTAATAATGTCCTCCAGCAAACAGATCTCACAGGATCTTGCATATTCTATGTCCCAGGCCTGATCACCCTGGGGGCCCGCCGTTTCTGGTCTGGGATGCCCCTGCAGGCCTGAGTTAACAGAGAAGACAAAGGCAGCCAGGAGACTTGGATTTCTCACAAGGACTCAGGCTTTGACAAAGCCGAGGGGGCAGGGGTTGATGTTGATCACCCCTTCATTTCCACAGCCCCATGAATCTCTTCCCTTAGGGCATTCTCACATGATCCCGTCTGTCTTAGATTCATTCTCTTTCTTAGAGAATTGTTACCCATCACTGACTGCTGATCATGCAAAAGGAAAGCCAGGCATTAGAAAAGGCAGCATTCATGCCAGGGAAATAAGTTTTTGTCTCCCTAGTGGCTCCTGGTCGGGAGGTCTTTCACTCAGCCTAAGTCACAGGGGGTTACAGCTTCCTGAGACCAGGCAGGGCAGTCCCCAACACCTCCCTCTCTTTTAGTTATTAAAAACCAAATTGTTGTTAAACCTGTGAAACCTGCTATTTGCTGTTTAAGGATGCAAATTACGAGAAAAGCAATGTCTATACACATCATAAGGCACAAGTAAAAATTAAGGCAAAAAAGGAGATTCTACAGGTTATTAATACCTAGATTCCTAAACTCAATCTAAGAAAACATATTTCAGATACAGGGGAAAAACAAGAGTAACAGGTCTGATTACATATCAATATTTGGGAGAATTACATAGATTTTAGGAAAGATAGATCACAAGGCAGTCTGAGTATAACACTGGCCTGACTTCCTATGGGAGGATTTCTTTACAGGTGCAGTTCTGCGTACCGACTCATCCCCCACTGGTTTCTTACGTGGGTGTTGAGTTATATTTCCATGTCTAGCAGAGTGGTTTTTCATATTTCCTCCTTTGTTCTTAGTTAGGACTGCTAAGGGTTCCATAAAGGTGGCTACTTGCTGGTCTCTGATATGACCCTGGGAAAACAGTTTGCAAATACACCAAAGTACACAAAGCAATATAATAATCAGTAAACAACCAGCAGCTTCGAAAACCCAAATTCTCAAATTAAGTCCATCAAACCAAGTTTTGGGATTCAGCCAACTAATATTTTCATTAGGGGTCCTAAAAATGTCCTGTTTGGTTAAATGTTGAATGTCTTGCAGCTGCTGATGCAACTCTAGCTGCAATTTATCAATTTGTCCTTTTAAGTTAGTGGAAAATACTCCTTTTAAACGATGTTGAATATCAGTCCAAGTATGTTGGTTGGAATTCCATTGTAGCGGTGTGACGCACAGTCTGAGAAACCAGGGTCACAGGTTAGGTGCTGATGAGTCACTAGTGTGTCCTGGCATTTGCTGATCCAGTCCAGTGCTGATTTAACTGCAGAAAGGTGGGTCAGGATCTCTTGATCTATTTGAGCCTGTTGGATTATTTCTAAAGAAATATTTATTAAACAATAAGTACAACCAGGGTGTTAACAAACTGTTGGACTCATAAGGAAGGCAGTGCATTGTTAAGTGCTATTATGCCAACTGGATTCATTCATTTTCTGGTCATATTCTGGAGATGACAGATTTGGAAAGAGTTGGAAGGCACAATTAAATCATAACCACTATTAACGACTGGTCTTGTTGGAATTATGCAAAGAAACTTTATGTCATCATTCCCTCCTTCAGAATGCCAAATTCTGGAGGGATCAGGTAGGGAGAAAAATATGAAGCGTGAAGGAAAATCCTTTTCCTTCTGATATCTACCAGGCTTCTGGAAACTTTTACTTCCACAGACTTTCTGCAACATTCACAAACCCTCTATTCTTTCTTTCATATTTCTTCTGCTATCCACCAACATTGCATCTCCATGCCTTATACCTTCAATTACTAACTAACACCACACAATTCCTTCCTAAAACTTTTACTTCTCCATTTATCTTTATAGTTTCCCATTTATATTCCTAGAGTGTGAAGTTTCAAACTTCCCTGGAATCCTCAATTTTCTTATCAGAGCAGATACAGAGCAAAATTCAAAACACAGAGTTCCAGAACAATACACATGTAGAGGCATTCTCTTTAGCAGCTAGGCCTTGCTCCCCTAGGCAAAATATAATAGAAATTAAAAGCAAAGTTCTAGATGATTTGGCTGACAGTACTCCGCCCTCATCTCATTAAGAATTTTCTTAGCTCGAGTATTAAGAGCCCAGGCTTTAATGCCTCCCCAAGTAACAGGTGCATGCCCACTGGGAACATTACGTGGTGTCTCAACCCCTGCCGTTGGGGGGAGGCCTTGTCCTCCTTTGCTGGCAGTCCTGTGTGTGACACTGTGGGTGTCAGCTGGTAGACAGGACCTTAGGGATGGAAAAACAGCACACCCTCTTCCCCAAGTTAAGAATTCCACAGATTCTTGCCAAATGCTATTTTCTAAAGGATTTTTATATAAAACTTGAGGGTAACGTGGCATTAATTCCTTTGTCTGGAAATGTTTTTCAATTGGAGTACGAAGTGAATTATCACAACTTAGAAAATTATACATAAACATAGCTAACATAATTAAATTTGGGGGGAAGGACTCCTGGCTCCCCCTTCTGTTTTTGTTATTACAAGAAGATTTTTAAAAGTACATTTTCAAGAGTTAGATTATTATTATATTTTTATTTCCTTTCCGCTTTTAGTTTTTAATTTATTTACTTTAATGTACTTTCTTTCCATGCCACATATGAATGTGGTATTTTTTTCTCTATGCCTTTTTAACCTTTTCCCTTCATAATTCTATACTTTTCTTTCCTTTACTTTAATTTCTTAGAATTTCCTAGATGGTCTAGGACTTATGTGAACTTTCCACAACATATATAGTTCACATAACATTTTAAAATACACATAATAAGTTTTTTTTTTAAACTTAAGCCCAATTATATTGCCAAACATTTTACTTAAGTAGTATATTATGAAATGAAGAGGGGGATAGTGAGTAACATTTATTTATTAAATCATTTGGGAACTTAGTTCTTGAAGATTAATTCCTGTCAATGGGGGTTTCTTTGCTAAGGGTTTAGCAATCAGAACATTTTTTAACAATTTGCTTAGTTTGGAAAGATAGACTTTTTTGCTGTTTCTGAAAGGTATGATGAGTTTTTAAAGAAAATGATAAAGATGCTTTATTAGAATATGTTTCAGACCAAAAATGGTTATATGCCAAGATCCATTAGTGACTTGATTAACTGTTTTCCCTGGGAGGGTAGCCACTTCTCCCTGAGAAAATTTAGGTTCACAGGAACTGAGTTAAAAAAAATGGCACATCTCTCTTCCGTAGAGAAGGGCTAATTCCCTCTGGGAGACAGTGTATTTATATTTTATTTTTATAATAAAGGATCACAGCTCTGGCATAAACAAGGAGAATTCTTAATATATTTTTAACACTTTATACTTTTCATTTTACTTATAGCATGCTTTAGATTGATAAACTTATGAACACATGCACAACTTTCAGAAACAGTTTTTACTCTACTGGCAGGGCGGTCCCCAACATTGTTTCACTTTCTTTGCATAATTTTTCACTTTCCTCTTATATTATTCTACATCATAAGGAAAACATTGTGTTGGGGACCTTCCGTTTGAGGGAGACATATTTTTAAGGTCACTATTGCAACACCAGAAAGTTCTGTAAGAGAGCCTTCTCCTTCCTCAGAGTGGCGCAGATCAAAAGGTGTGTAATTGACAATAGCACTCAGGCTAGAATGCACTTTGCCTGCTTCCACCTCTGCAAGTGAGCAGATCCTCTGCAGCACTATACCAAGTTCTGAGCCAGGAAGGGCTCCCAAAGTTTGGTCATTTGGGTGACCAAAATATAAGAAATTGTGGAGGAAGAAACTTTTCTCTAAATATTATTTCAGCTGGTCCAGTAATCAAAGAGACATGAGGCAGGTTAACTGGGAAAATGACCAAACTTAATGAGATATAAGGAGGGGGGCTCCCTAAAACCAGAACTATTTTCCAGAGGGTGGGCCCCTTGTAGTATAGGCTTTCCTCTCCCTCCCTCACTAAGTGAGTATCTAGGAACTCATCTGCATCGTTGCACTAGCTGGTGTTGTTATAAGAGGCTGTGAGAGGCTTCAGTGAATTTTTTGGAAGACTCTTTTGATGTGTTTGCCCATTTCATGATGGGTGATTTATGAGCACACCTGTCCACACTGCACTTAGTGTTCAGTAGTTTTTGACCAAAAAACAGCATGAGCCCCATGGCTCACCTGCCCTATTGACCTAATCTCACCCTGAGTGACCATTTTCTGTTTTCCCAGATGAAACAAGTCCTCAAAGGGAATCATTTTGCCAATGTGGAAGAGGTGAAACAAAAAACGGCAGAACTTCTTAGCAGTTGAAAAAAATGTCTCGATAGGTGTATTACATCAAATGGAGAGTACTTTGGAGGTGACTGAAGTTTAAACATGTAAGAATAAGTACACAATTTTTTATAAATAAATTCTGTTTTTTTGGGTCCCTCTTATTACATATGCATAGGAATCCTACAAAGATGAGAGAGTCATAGACCCCACATATGTGAGAGGTTTACAGACAGAGAGGCAAATTGAGGTCTCTGTGACATTCTGAGCTAGGGATGAGGTAAGGAACCAGGGACTTCAGAAGGTTCAGTAATCAGTAATTTGTCCTTCCATATAGGTAGATAAAAAGTCATTTTCTGGTGGCAATTCTTATCATGGGCCAGATCTCTACTTTAAATTCTTCTTGATAGTTAAGGGAGTGGGTGGAACAGAAGTTTCTCTTCAGTCCATAGGGTCTTGGTTGCTTTTAGGTCAAAGTAACCCAGATACCAGTGAGGCACACCTTGGTGTGGCTCATTCTGAATCACTACAAAACCATAGTAGACCATCCATCCATTAGCATGAGCCACCAAGATTTGCTCAGAGAAAACACAAGGGCCAAACACACTTCTCAGTGCCCTTTTGTTTCTGCCAGCCAGGTTGGAGCAACACTAGTTGAGGGGAGACGGGCTCATTGACAGCAGGTTGCATCTTGCCTGGGAGGGGTTGGCTGAGTTAAAGAAGAGTAAGATTATTCTGCAGAATGAAGAACCATAAAATTTCAATTTCTTGCTAGGTGGAATTTGAGGATTCTGGTATGTGGAAAAAAGGAGAAATGGGGAAGAGTCAGGAAAGAGAGGAAGGTCGATATTGAGGGAAAAGGTACAGGGTAGATATGGGAAGGAAAGTGATCAGTGAACATTAAGCACAGTTATGCTCCTCAAATAATGGTGACATTTATCAATATCTCTAAGCCATAAGTCATGAGTAAAAATCAAGATCAACTTTAAAATATTTGCCTCTCTACATTCACATAGGTCATCATTACTTAAAATTCTTATTTTCCAACTCTTATTAATAATAATGATAATAGCTTATGTTTCTATATTATTTTATACTTTATAAAAAGTTTTCACATTTACTATGTGATTGAAGGTTGACTAAAACAGTCAATTATTTATTTTACTTGCAAAATATTTTTTTTGTTGTGGAGGGGCATCAGATATTTTCCTGAGTTCAAAACATTTGCACAATCATTTGTCCTTATTGTATTAATCATAACAAGATCCATGAGCTCATTGTAAGCATATTCAACTTTCAGTAAGCAAACGTACCCCTCTGTATGCAAAACTTGCAACAAAGGTAACTTACCTAAAACACATTCCATAGTTACTGGTCCTACATCAATACTCCTTGAAACTATTTCAATATCTCTTTTGATAAAACAAAAATTCTCTTTGCTCTTTTAAAATTAAAAAATATATATATATTTATTTTTAGAGAGAGGGGAAGGGAGGAAGAGAGGGACAGAAATACTGATGTGAGAGAGAAACATCAATCAGTTGCCTCTAGAAGATACCACACCCTAACTGGGGACCAAACCTGCAACCCAGGCATGTACCCCAACTGAGAATGAAGCTGGTGACCCTTTGCTCTGTGGGATGACCGAGCCATACTGGTCAGGGTGCTCTTTGCTCCTTTAAGTAAACAAGTGAACAAAAACTCAACTTTACCATGACAAGATATAAAATCCATATTGATGTAATTTATATTTTATGGTAACTGACATGTGAATCCTTTCTAACCCTCTTATCTGTCTTTCAGAAAAAGAGAAAATGAATAACACAGGGTTCTGCTTTCTTAGAATCACTGTGTCGACAGCTTTCCATCTGCTTCAAGTTTCTGATTAAAACAAACAAATAAGCAAACAAAAACTTGTGGTTTCTTGGCTCAGAAACCAGAAAAGCCGGTGTTTGTACTGCCTGTCACTACCAGAGCCAATAAGCAGAGACAAGAATTGAATCTTTATGGGTGCTTTATTCAGATGGCAACAGTCTGGGAAGATGGTGGTTATGTATCCTCAAAAACCATTTTAACATCTTATTTCAAGCTGACATTTTTATAAGGAGAAGAAAAGATGGTAGGGGGGTTGGGGAAAAGGTAATTGGATAAGAGTTGTGGTATGGAGGCAATTTTCCTAGTACTTATTTATCTGTTGATTAACAATTATTTATCTGCATCAAGGGTTTCCCTCCCTAGAACATAACGGCTCAGATACTATCTCCATCCCTTGCAGACACCCTGGGGCACAAAGGTTGATTGAATTGCTTGTGGACCTCCTGGGGTGACATCATCATGCATTCCAGTTCTTGGAACAATGTTTTTTCACATGCATTAATCACTAAAGTATATAACTAAGGCTGAAGTCTTTAACCCTTGAGTTCCCCTATCAGAGGGAGTGGTGATTTGTGTGGGTTTATGCTACCTTTGACCTTGACAATTTCTTGGAGATAGATTACTCTGCCCTGAGCAAAGAAAGAAAATTGATCTCAATTAAGAAACTACAAGTTATATAACAGGGTGCTCCTATAGCAAGAGATGAAGGACAGTGGATATTAACTTCATTTAGGAGTTAACACAAATTAGCAGTACCTCTAAGACAATTTATTTGCCTGTAAAAGCCACTGAAACAGTTTGTTATGTTTGTAATAATAAGCTTTTACTCTGGTTTCAAATGCATAATTTTTTATTATACTACCTTTGAAGTACAGTACTTAAATTTTACGTAGATTTATGCAGATAGACCATCTCCATTTTCATTTCATTAAAAAAAAGAGCCAAAATTTTATAATTAATCAGAAGACTAAATTAGCCTAATCAATAAGAACAATAGAGATATTTCTCTCTTTTATTTCTTTCTCTAATAGAGTTATAACTAACAAAAGACATTTAATATGAATTAAAAAAGACGTTTTTCTGGAATGACATATTGACACATTTCATAAGTAAGTGTCTGTCTTTGAGGGTGATTTCTGTGACTGTTAAGTAGAGAAGAGAGCTACTTTTATTTAATAAGATTATTATGTAAATTTACATGTTGTGTTTATATCTAATAGCTGATTAATTCAGAAAACATATCAGTTACTCTAATTTCTCCTTTTAAAAAAAATGTTATTTATTTTTAGAGGGGAAAGGGAGAAAGAAAAAAAAGGGAGAGAAACTTCAGTGTGTGGTTGCCTCTCAAGTGCCCCCTCAGGGGGCCTGGCCAGCAACCCAGGCATGTGCCCTGACTGGGAATCAAACTGGCAAACCTTTGGTTCACAGGCTGGCACTCAATCTACTGAGCCACATCAGCCAGGACTAATTACTCTAATTTCTGAAGAATCAACCTAAAAGGTAGGAGAAAAGATGGGCTGGAGAAGATGCTGATGTTTAAAGAGAGCTGCAGGGATGACTATCTATCCTTGGTGCATACAAATGTCACAGCAAAACCTGTTGGATGCATCAATTGAGAAGGCAAAGACCCAAGGGTAGAATGAGGATACCCAAGATAGAATAATATAAAACTGGGCCACTGGAAACTTCTAAGATGAGAAGAAACAGGATAAACCATTCTGTTTAATGAAATGTTTTCCATTTGCCCTGCAAGCTTTCTGGGGCTTGGAGACACATCCACATAGCTTATCATTTCATTTGTGGTGTGTGCCCCAGTTCTTGGCACATTTATTCATTCAACAAATATTTAATGTGCCTATGATATGGTGGGCACTGTTCAACATGATGAGTAATTGGCAGTGAATAAAACTGACAGAAGTCCTTATACTGTTGGACCCTTCAGTCTTCTGGAGAGCTAGGGGTGGGAATAAACAAAATAATTTATATTGAGGTCTGTCCGGAAAAAGGCCAACCATTGTTAATATAACAGGGAAGATTTGAGTGACACTGATGTAATCTGGCAGCCAAGGGGAGCAGACTGAAATGTGTATGTGTGAACAATGACGACTTCACTGTACTAGTCACTGGAGGAAGTAGATGCCATTGTGGGAGCATGTGTACTGTGTGGTCATCACATTAAAAATGATTGAGCAAGTAGAGTAACAAATCTGTATCAAATTTTGCATTAAGCTTGAACATTCCTTGACAGAAACTATTTGGGTGACTCAGAAGGCCACAGCTATGGGCAACTGGTGATTGGCAGCTTCATCACAACAACATGCCCACTTATGCATCATGTCTTGTGCAGAGCTTTTTGGTGAATTATCAAATCACTCAGGTGATTCAGCCCCACTACAGCCCAGATTTGGTGTCCTGCAACTTCTGGCTTTTTCCACAACTAAAATCACCTTTGAAAGGAAAGATATTTCAGATCATCAATGAGATCAGGAAAATACGATGGGGCAGCTAATGGAGACTGGGAGAGCTGTGTGAGGTCCCAAGGTACGTACATTGAAGAGCACCATTGTCTTATGTACAGTGTTTCTTGTATCGTGTATCTTCTTCAATAAATGTCTCTATTTTTCATAGTACGTGTCTGGATACCTTCTGGACAGACATTGTATGCTATGGGAAAAATAAGACATGGGTAGAGGATTGGGAAGGTTATAAATATTCAATAATTTAAAAAAATTATTTCAAACTAAACAGTGTTTTTTAGGTTTGGATTCCCAGAAGCAGTTGCTGAGATGAGAATATCTGTCCAAGTGATTTATCAGGAATGAAGTTTGAGGAGATACTCGTAAGAGAAGGCAGAAGGGGAGGAAAAGCCAAGTATGGGAGTGATTACCACGAATCTTGGGGAGGGCAGCTTTAGCTCCATCTGCAGGGCAAGGGAGCCAGGCTTCACATGCCCATAACCTTCAGTTATTGGCTAACAGCTCACAGCAGGATGTAAAGTCCACAACACTCCCAGCTTGAGTAGCTGAGGGAAGTCCTCTGAGGAAGAACTGTAGGTGGGCATCCTGAGACCAGTGAAGAGGAGTCTGAGGAGATGTCCTGAGGACAATGTCCATCACAGTCCATCTCTTGTTTTGCCAAGATCCACTGTATCTCACATTATATTCTCCCTATCTCTTTCTGTTCCTTCACTCTGGTGCTTGATCCTGGTTTCCTGGTAAAAGTTTGCAAGGAGAGGGCTAGAGAGACTGTCACTGCAGTGGTCGTGAGGGTGTAAGTAATACTCATCCTCTCTTCTAGCACTACTTTTTAAAAAACTATATTTTATTGTTTATACTATTACAGTTGTCCCAATTTTCCTTTGTCCCCATTCACCCAGACTCCCCCACTCCACATGTAATCCCCACACTGTTGTTCATATCTATGGGTCCTGAGTATAAATTCTTTGGCTGATCTAATCCGGGAGCCCTCTCCACCTGGCTGCCCTACTCTGTCCCTCCTGCCAATCTGGATGAATGTGTCTACTTTCACTCCTTGGTTGTTGGACTTCCATACAGTTCAATTTTCTGTCAGTACTGGTTGTTTTTTGTTTCTAAATTTTTGTTGTCCTTATTTTGGTTGTGGGAGGAGGCACAGTGTGTCTACCTACATCTCCATCTTGCCTGGAAGTCTCTGATTCTATTTCTTTTCTGCATTTTTTAATTTTGTTTTTAGATTCAATTGTTGACAGATATGTATTTGTTGTAATTTTATTTTTCATGTTTTTATCTTCTTAAAGAAGACCCTTTAATATTTCATATAATACTGATTTGGTGGTTATAAATTCCTTTAGTTATTTGGTTTTTGGTTTGTTTTTTGTCTGAGAAGCTCTTTATCTGTCCTTAGATTCTAAATGGTAGCTTTGCTGAGTAGAGTAATCTTGGTTGTAGGTCCTTGCTTTTCATCACTTTAAATATTTCTTCCCTATCCCTTCTAGCCTGGAAAGTTTCTGTTGAGAAATCAGCTGACAGTCTCATGGGAGCTCCCTTGGGGTTAACTGAGTTCTCTTCTCTTGCTGCTTTTAAGGTTCTCTCTTTGTATTTAACTTTTGGCATTTTAAATTTTTTTCTTTTAAATATATTTTATTGATAATATTATTACAATTTCCCCTTTTCTGCCCCTTTATCCCCCTCTGCCATGAACCCCACCTCGCACCCACATTCCCCCACCTTAGTTCATATCCATGGGTCATACATATAAGTTCTTTGGTGTCTACATTTCCTGTACTATTCTTAACCTCCCCCTGTCTATTTTCTCCCTACCATTTATGCTACTTATTCCCTGTACTTTTTCCCCTGTTCTCCCTCCTCCACCTCCCCACTGATAACCCTCCATGTGATCTCCAGCTCTGTTATTCTGTTCCTGTTCTAGTTCTTGCTTAGTTTGTTTTTACTGCTCATAGTTTTGATCATCTTCTTTTTCTTACATAAGGACCTTTAACATTTCATATAATAAGGGCTTGGTGATGATGAACTCCTTTACTTTGACCTTATCTAGAAAGCACTTGATCTACCCTTTCATTCTAAATGATAGTTTTGCTGGATAGAGTAATCTGAGATATAGGTCCTTGCCTTTCATTACTTGGAATACTTCTTTCCAGTCCCTCTTGCCTCCAAGATTTGTTTTGAGAAATCAGCTGATAGTCTTATGGGAACTCCTTTGTAGGTGACTGTCTCATTTTTTCCTGCTGCTTCTAAAACTCTCTCCTTCATTTTAATCTTGGATAATGTAATTCTGATGTGCCTTGGTGTGTGCTTCCTTGGGCCCAACTCCTTTGGGACTCTCTGAGCTACCTGAACTTTTTGGAAGTCTGTTTCCTTTGCCAGATTGGGGAAGTTCTCCTTCATTACTTGTTCAAATAAATTTTCAATTTCTTGCTCTTCCTCTTCTCCTCTGGCACCCCTATGATTCAGATGTTGGAGCGTTTAAAGTTTCCCTGGAGGTTTCTAAGCCTCTCCTCATTTTTTTGAATTCTTGTTTCTTCATTCTGTTGTGGTGGAATGTTTATTTCTTCCTTCTGTTCCAAATCATTGATTTGAGTTCCAGTTTCCTTCCCTTCATTGTTGGTTCTTTGTATATTTTCCTTTATTTCACTTTGCATAGCCTTCACTTTCTTCTCTATTTTGTGACCGTATCAATCAATTCTGTGAACATCCTGATTATGTGTGTTTTGAACTGTATATCTGATAGGTTGGCCATCTCTTCATCACTTAGTTGTATTTTTTCTGGAGTTTTCATCTGTTCTTTTATTTGGGAGATTTCTTTGTCTTGGCATGCCCGTTACATAGTGAGGGGTGGAGCCTTAGGTATTTGCCAGGGCAGGGCAACCCACTTGCTGCGTCGTGGTGCTGTATGTGGGGGAGGGGTCCAAGAGGTAACAGTGTCACTTGCTCAGCTTTCAGTGGGCTTGCAGTCACTTCCTCAGCTACCCACAAGAAAATAGATCTTTTGGTGCTGATTCCCAGGTGGGTGAGTTTGCGTACATTCTAGGTCCCTGTGGGTGTCTCCACCAAACTCCCTTGTGAGCTTGGGGGTTTCTCCTACCACCTCAACCCCCCCAGGTTTTTTCACTTAGAGGTTTTGAGGCTTTATTTCCCCATGCTGGAACCCTGGCTTACTTGGTCTTTCTAGCTCCACCGTTGTTCCTCCCAGTTTATCTGCATGCAAATATGGGACCACTCATTCTGTCAGTCGCTGCCTCACCTGGTCCACCAGCTGCCACCTTGCTGTGAGTCCTCTCTGCCCCAGTTGCCCATCTCTACCCCTCCTACAGGTCTGCATGAATGTTTCTTTTTTAATTCCTTGGTTGTCAGACTTCCATAAAGTTCTGCAGCTCTGATTGTTTTTGTTTTTAAATTTGTTGTTGTCCTTCTTTTGGTTGTGCAAGGAGGCACAGTGTATCTACCTGTGCCTCCATCTTGGCCAGAAGTTTACCTTTGGCATTTTAATTATGATATGTCTTGGTGTGGGCCTCTTTGGGTTCATCTTGTTTGGGACTCTTTGAGCCTTCTAGGCTTGTAAGTCTATTTTCTTCACCAAGTTAGGAACGTTTTCTGTCATTATTTTTCCAAGTAGGTTTCTAATTTCTTGTTCTTTCTCTTCTTCTTCTGGCACCTCAGTGATGTGAATGTTGGTACTCATGAAGTTGGCCCAGAGACTCCTTATACTATCCTTATTTTTTGATTTTTTTAAGAATATATTTTATTGATTATGCTATTACAGTTGTCCCATTTCCCCCCTTCACTCCCCTCTACCCTGCACACCCTCTCCCACCCACATTCCCCCCCTTTAGTTCATGCTCATGGGTCATATATTTAAGTTCTTTGGCTTCTATATTTCCTATACTGTTCTTAACCTCCCCCTGTCTATTTTACTTACCATTATGCTACTTTTTCTTTCTACCTTTTCTACCCCCCACTCCCCTGTTGATAACCCTCCATGTGATCTCCATTTCTGTGGTTCTGTTCCTGTTCTAGTTGCTTGCTTAGTTTGCTTTTGTTTTTGTTTTAGGTGTGGTTGTTAATAATTGTGAGTTTGCTGTCATTTCACTGTACATGTTTTTTATTTTCTTTTTCTTAGATAAGTCCCTTTAACATTTCATATAGTAAGGGCTTGGTGATGATGAACTTCTTTAACTTGACCTTATCTGGGAAGCACTTCATCTGCCCTTCCATTCTAAATGATGGCTTTGCTGGATAGAGCAATCTTGGATGTAGGTCCTTGCCTTTCATGACTTGGAATACTTCTTTCCAGCCCCTTCTTGCCTCCAAGGTTTGTTTTGAGAAATCAGCTGACAGTCTGTTGGGAACTCCTTTGTAGGTAACTGTCTCCTTTTCTCTTGCTGCTTTAAACATTCTCTTCTCATCTTTTATCTTGGCTAATGTACTTATGATGTGCCTTGGTGTGTTCCTCCTTGGGTCCAACTTCTTTGGGACTCTCTGAGCTTCCTGGACTTCCTGGAAGTCTATTTCCTTTGCTAGATTGGGGAAGTTCTCCTTCATTATTTGTTCAAATAACTTTCCCACTTGTTGCTCTTCCTCTTCTCCTTCTGGTACCTCTATTATTTGGATGTTGGAACATTTAAAGATGTACTGGAGATTCCTAAGCCTCTCCTCACTTTTCTGAATTCTTGTTTCTACATTTTTTTTCTGGTTGAATGTTTCTTTCTTCCTTCTCATCCACACTGTTGATTAGAGTCCCAGTTTCTTTCCCATCGCTATTGGTTCCCTGTATATTTTCCTCTATTTCACTTAGCATAGCTTTCATTTTTTCCTCTCATTTGTGACTAAATTCAACCAATTCTGTGAGAATTCTGATTACCAGTGTTTTGAAGTATGCATCTGATAGGCTGACTATCTTTTCATCACTTAGTCATATTTTTTCTGGAGCTTTGATCTGTTCTTTCATTTGGGCCATTTCTTTTCTGTCTCGGAGCACCTGCTATGTGTAAGGGGCGGAGCCTTAGGAGTTCACCAGGTGGGGCAACCCACTTGCTGCTTTGTGGTGCTGTATGAGGTGGGGGGGTCCAAGAGGGAACAGTGGCACTTGCTACACTGTCTGCTGGTTTTCAGTCACTTCCCTTGCTACCCACAAGCAAAGTGGGCCTTTCTGGTGGTGATTCCTGGGTGGGCTGGCTTGTGTATGTTCTAGGACCCTTCGAGTCTCTCCAACGAACTCTTCTATGAGGCTGGGAGTTTCTCCAGTTGCCTCCTCAACCCCCACAGGTGTTTTCAATCAGTGGTTTAAAGCTTTACATCCCTGCACTGGGACCCCGGGTTGTGAAGGTTGTCTCAGTCCTCAGTTGTTCCTCCCAGTTTGTCTGCTGTGAATGTGTGACTACCAGCTCCACCAGCCACCACCTCACTGGGTCCACCAGCTGCTGCCTTGCCGGCCAGCTGCAGCCTTACCCACCCTGCTGCACAATCCACTACCTCACTGGGTCTGTAAGCTGTGGCCTTGCCCACCCAGGTCCTCCAGCCACCACCTTGCCACCACCTTGCCATGAGTCTTCTCCACCAGGCTGCCCATCTCCACCCCTCCTGCAGGTCTGGATGGATTTTTCTTTTTTAACTTCTTGGTTGTCAGACTTCCATACAGTTTGATTTTTTGTCATTTCTGGTTGTTTTTTGTTTTTAAATTGTTATTGTCCTTCTTTTGGTTGTGTGAGGAGGCATAGTGTGTCTACCTATGCCTCCATCTTGGCTGGAAGTCTGGATTCTTTTTTCTTCTTGCTATTCTTATTGGTTGTTTTTTCTTCCTTACAGTCCAAATTGTTGATTTGATTCTTAGCTTTATCCACTCTACTGTCAATTCCCTGTAAATTGTTCATTTCAATTACTGTACCCTTTATTTGTGATTGTATCTTTTTTATGCTGTTGAGGTTCTCATTAAATTCATTGAGCATCCTTATAATCAATGTTCTGAACTATGCATCTAGTAGATTGCTTGTGTCTATTTTCTTTAGTTCTTCTTCTGGAGTTTTGTTGTGTTCTTTCATCTGAGACATGTTTTGTTGTCTCCTTGTCTTGACAGCCTCCCTGTGTTTGTTTCTATGTACTAGGTAAAGCTGCTACTTCTCCCAGGCTTGGTAGAATGGCCTAATGTAGTTGGTGTCCTATAGCGTCCTGTGGCACAGCCTCCCCTCATACTCAAGCTGGGTACTAAGGTGCATCCACTGTGTGGGCTGTGAATAGCCTCCTCATGTAGTTGAGCCTTGATTGCTGTTAGCACATCCAAGGTCAGTCATTGCCTTTGTTTTGTCTGGAGCCACACACCATAAGCTACAAAGCAATCTGCAGATAGCTGGTCCTTGTGTTGGGCTTGGAGGTGCTCAAGTGAGACCAAGCTGTGAACCAAGGCCAGCTGCTGCTAGTGCCAGGCCTAGGGCTACTTAGTGAGAAGTATAGGGCCCACTGAAGCCAGTTGCTTCTATTGAGAGAACTTAGAAAAATCCAAAGCACTGGCCAAGAAAAGCCATTTGTATGGAAAAGCCACTGGAAACAGCTTGGGTGGGCCCAAATTTGGGTGTGGTAGGGCCTCAGGGAATCACCAGGGCCAGGCAAACAGTATAAATTGAGTAGATAGAGTCTCAGATATGGCCTACCCACTGGCTTGGTGGCTCTGTGGGGCAAGGTTTCAAAAAAAAAAGAGTGGTCTCTGCCAGCATTTCTGTCTGGGGGAAAGCTGCTCCCAGCTCTCACCCCAATGATGGACAATTTAGTTTCTCCTTGTATGTCTCAGATGCCTTTCAATCTGCTGCCCCAGTGCTGGAGGTCAGAGGCAGTAAATCCAAGTAAGTCTGTGTGCATGTCTTGTACGAGTAACTGCTTGGGATTCCAGAAGTTTCTGTTCTCCACAGCCTCAATCCCTGCTGGTTTTATACCCAGAAATTATAGAGATTTATCTTACTGGGACTGGAACTCAGGACTGGGGTGCCTGTTGTGGGGCTGGGACCCCTTGCTTCTGAGATATCCCTTCCAATTTTTATCTGACACACATGGGTGTGAGAGCAGCCTATTCTATATCTCTGCCCCCCATCAGTATCAATATGATTTCTTCTTTAACTCCATAGTTGTTAGACTTTCATTCAGCTCGATTTCTGAATGATGGTTGTTCTGTAGTTTAGTTGTAATTTTGCAGAAATTTAATTGCACAGGGAAGCAAGCTGTATTTACCTATGCTTCCATTTGACTATGGATTTTACTTCTTGAGAGCCTAGATTAGTGTTATCTTCTTGAATGTAAACCTCCTAGAGATTGAGAATAATTTTCTTAGAACTTCTTGACACAAAAGAATAGTTATAATTTTTTTCTTCCCTGCAGCTCTTCCTCAGAGATTTGGAGAGTCCTGAAGGTATCCCACCAGAGTTACCAGAATATGAAACCCAAATAGTTGGTGTTTGTGCTGCTTGTCACTACCAGAACCAATAAGCAGAGACAAAAATTGAAATTTTATGGGTGCTTTATTCAGATGCCAGTGATCTGAGAAGACAGTTGGTATGTACCCTCAAAAACTGTCTTCACATCTCATCTCAAGCCGACCTTTGTTGTTGTAATCCACTGCCACAGGGAAAAATACATCCAGAATTTAGAGGCTTAAGAAAATGATTTCTTTCTTTCTCATGACTCTATGGATTGGCTCGGTGGTTCTTGTGCTGGTCTTGCCTGAGCTCACTCATGCAGAGGAAGTTGTCTGAGAGCTCAGTTCATTGGGGACAGTGGGACAGCCACAGCTCAGTGTCTTGTGGTCTTTCATTTCAAGCGCCTTACACCGTGGCTCTCAGGGCAGCATTCTGAGATCCCAAGCATGAACAGCAAGGTCCCTTGAGGGCTATCCTCAGAAGTCACTTATCACTCACACCATGTTCTGTTCATTACAGTAAATCACAAGGCCAACCCAGGTTTAAGGGTGGCAGAAACTTTATTTCTTGGTGGGATGAGTGGCAAAGTCACATTGCAAAGAGGCATGCCCACCTTCAAGTATCCCAGTTATGGGAATTTGCTAACCTTTGACTGTGGAGCCAGGATGATGTGAAGTCAGGATGATGTGAAGCCAGGATAATGTGAAGCCAGTGTGACTAAACTGGGATAATGAACTGGACACTGGACCATCACTTGCCTATCATCTTCTAGCACTTCCGTTAGTCTAGGTATGTTACTTGAGAAGGTGGGTAGGTGGGTGTGTAGGGTCACTCACCAACAATGTTCCCTGCAAATGGAATGAAAGAATCTATCCAGTGTTAGATATAAAGCACTTGGAATACCTACATCTTAACTGAACATTAGAGTCAGGAGTCTGGTGTCCAGAGTGAAAATGACAAGCAAAGGGATATGCCTACTTGCCCAATGTTATTCAGCAAGGCCAGTTTCTCTGGTCTGCTCCAGGTTATAACAGGCACTGTTTCAGATTTTTCAGAATAGTACAGATTTCAGCCCACATTTGAAACTTCAGCTTTTTAGCTTATAAACATTATATTTTAGTTAACCCTCACTCAGAAAAAGATCACAAAATGTTTTTTAGATCATTGTCCTCCAGTCCCTCCCCACAGTGCAGGTCATTGCTGCTGATTATGGGCTATAAGAGCAGAGGACCCAGCCATGGAGAATGGATTGGAAAAGAGCAGTTCTGGAGGTAAGGACAACAATGAGAAGACGGTTGCAGCTTTCCAGGCCAGGAAAGATGGTGGTCTAAACAGGGGAATGACAGTAGGGATTGAGAAAAGGTAAAAGGCGTGTGAGAGAGGTGCATTTGGTAGGACATGGTGATTGATTGTTTGGATAGGGGGAGGGAAAGAGAGTTGAGACTGATGCCTTTCTGTCTTGAGCAGCTGGGTGGATGAAGGTGCCTTTCCCACTAGAGGAAGAGTTGGAAACAAATAGAAAGATACGGCATTTCTCAATTAGGTGCTAACAAACCAAATGGTGCATTCCTCCATTCATTTGACAGATATTTATGAGTGGTTACTACATGCTAGGCACAGTTTAGAGAGAGGGCAATTGGAGAAGTATGATCCCAAGTCTGGGGAATTGTGGGAGAAAGAATTGTATTTGGTGATCCAGGAGTCTACAACAAGTAAATTCTTCTGCTTAGTAAATAAAATTTAGCTTTAGTTGAAAAAAAGAGCACTGTGGCCATGTCACATTATTACAGCAGTGTCTAATAAGCATATCAAGGAAAAAACAAAAATCTGTCATGTTATGACAGCTTCCAGGAAATATAGAAGAGTGAAGAAAAATATAAATAATTTTATACACCTTTGATTTCAATTAAGTTGTTTGCAGCCCTGGTGAATCTGCTTGGAGACAAACCATTCACCACAGACCAGAAGGGATTCCCTTTCACTGGGTTTGTGTTCAAGGCCAGCACCACTGTCACAGGCTGCTTCCAGTCTCTAGCAACCCAGGATATGTATGTCCTGCATGTGCAGATGCTGTTCCTTGGAGAGAAGGTGTGACAAAAAGATCACATTTCCACTTTAAGACCAACTTTTGGGCTCTGGAGGGCGTGGCTATAGATGTGGAACAATCACATTATTACTAAAAGTCAGGGATTCAGCTTCAGTTATGTATTCCATGTTCTAGAAAGCTAAGCAGGCTGTTCCAGACACCTCCTCTCATGAGCACCCTTCAACTACCAACTGCATTTATCTTCTCAATGGGCATTTCAAATGTGTCTTCCAACAAGTCCCAGTGTGTTTTCTGAGAAAGTTGTGTCTTTGTCTCTAAGGCCATATTCAGTGATGACATTTACAACTTGAAGATCCTCAGATCCATCCAGAGGGTCTCTGACCATGGAAGGATTTGGGCTCATCACTCTGATGTGGCCTGAGAGTGATCCATCTTCACAGGGACCCTGCAAGTTTCCCTGGTTCAGCATCATCAACCAGTTTGAGGAAGACTTCTGCAAAAGAAAGGAGCTTTGATTTTAGCTTTGGTGGCAAAATTCTGGCAATTTCAACAGAAACCACACTCTTCTTCACAGCAAGCAAGTGCTCCTTGGCTGTAAATGATGGGATGGCTGGGCGTATGAAGGACAGTCCGGATGACTGGAAAAAGTGCTGTCTGCTTTGCATAGCCACAGCTTCATCAGAAATGCACAGTTAAAGTATGGCCTTCGTGAAGGACCTTATCCTGATAAGTACATGGGATAACAAAATGCTCTCTGGGAAATCTGTGTCAATGAATTTATTACCTTCTCAGTCCTGAGGATGGTTAAGAGCTGCCCACACTTAAACAGAAGGGGTTTGCTTGTGCCTTCTCTGCAAGGACACACTCACTTTAATTCTCAGTGAAGATTTGCTTTTTTTCATACTGTGTACTTATTTTCATGGTTTTCAAGGGTTCACTTCCCAAACCTATAAAATGGACATATGTATGGACATACATATCAGTGATATGTATGTCCATATTTGAGAAGATGGCAATCTGGATATTCCCTGGGGAAGCAAGACTGAGGACAGTTCACATGGGATGTTCAAGAATGAAGTCAATCTAAAAAGAAGAACTGATAAATAAATTCATATTTAATTTGCATATTACAGCAAATAGAAGATAGTCACAAAATATATACTGTTGGAAAATTTCATGAGATACCAAAATTAAATAACCTAGCAACAAGATTACTCAAGCCCTCCTTTGCTGTGTCTTCTTTTAGTGAGTACTTGTTACAGAACAGCCCTGGGGGAGGTGGTGAATGATATACTATGACCGAATAGACCCACCCTTGTGCTCTGGGGATCCCCCCCCCCCACCCATACTAGGTCTGCCTTGCCTGCCACCAGGAAAAGACATCTCTCAATGCCAGAGATTGGTGAAAAGGAATGGGATTATTTATTTAAAAAGTTATACAGACTTAGAGTAATGACTTAACGTCTTCATTAAAAATACTAAAGTCCTCTAGAAATACCCACAGATACACACAGTCCTTCCTTCTCCCTTTTTCCCAGTCTGGGGTACCATATCTGAGGAAAAGAAGTAGAAGTCCATGGTTCAGGCAGCCCCTCGGTTCCAGCACCATCAGCTGTGCTGCTGTGGCAATCTCCAGTTAATCCAAAACCATGTGGCACCTTCTAATGAATGGCACACCAGCAAGAATCCTTTCACCCCTTTTCTTCCTGGCAAAGTCTCTCCTGCTTCCTAAGCCACGTGGCAAAAAGGGTGCACCCTAAAGCTGCATGGTCCCAACTTTCACCAACACTGAGTGATCCCAAAAAGCCCCAGTATGGCTATCACACTTGGATTTAAATCCTATCACCAGTCTTCCCATGCGGCCTCATTTCTGACTCCTCCCACAATCAGTTACACCTGGCAGCATTCCAGTATTCTTTCAGCTTTACTGGGCTGCCATAGTAAGTCTAGGCAGGTGTGGCCCCATGGCCTGGAGCCAATCACCTCCAAGCTCTCATGCAGGCGCTATAACCAGGGGGAGTTGCCTCCCAGTTGCATCATGGGTTGAAGTCACTCCAATCCCCACTATCAAAGCATGGCCACAGCTGTTTAACGTATCTATGAAACCAGTTAAAGGTTATAGATCTGTCAAATAATCATTCTAGAGGTTATCTGCAAAACTATTGCTATTCAAAACAACTCTCAATGGCCCTGCTCCATGCCTCCCATCTGCTAGCTCAGACTTGTGGGAGTGAGGACATCCTATATATGTATATATATATTTTTCCTAATATTTCCTGGACACAGAGTTCTGGACCCCATTACAAATCCCTGTTTGCCCTCCCACCCCTTGGCTGCACCCTGTTACATAACTGACAGGTAAGTATTAGAAATAGTATTCATTATAAAGGATATAAGCATTCCAGAGTATACATTCTAAAAAGAACAAGTGCTCTTAGTTGAGCAATAATAATGTCTTACATTGCAAAGCTAAAGTTTGTTACAGGTGATACAACTCTCACAACCATGATTTTCACTAATTCTCTACTACCTCTGGAGGCTGTCAGGGGAGCTATTATCTTCTCAATTGTATAGACAGAAAAATCAAGGATCAGATAACTCCTGGAGGAATTAAATGATGTATTCAAAATGGGTAATTTGAGGAGCCTTTAATGAAGGGACTATTTTTAAATGCATGCACAGGGCAGAGGAAAAGAGCTGCTGGGAGCTGCTACCCTCCTTCAGTCTGAAGCTGCAACAGGAGGCAATTAGAACCCAAAGCAAGTAGCTTTGGCAGGGTACATACCCCACCTCCCTCTCCTGGCCCTCTGACCTATGGTAACTTCCCTTTCTTTGCTGAAATTAATCAGAAGCTAGGTTAGAGGGGCATGTTGATGCCTCCCAGGTCAGCCCTAGGGCCCAGGGCTGGGCAGGGGAGGTGCTAGTGGGGCTGGAATGAAAGACATCTTGCAGAGATTGTTAAGTGATTTGCTTGAGGGAAAGATAGGAAGGATCAGATATAAGATAAAAATTCAGTCTTTAGCACTTAGTTAAATGTCTTTCTACTACACCTTCTGGAGAAGTAAATGAGCTAATCGGAGTGTGAATGTGGCAGCAGAGATTTCTCTTGCTAAATTCTCTGTGAAGATGAGAATTACAATGCGTTGCTAAAGTTATGATTTTAGGAATATCTTGACATGGTCATTTAAATCTCAAGAATTCTAAATGGAAAATGGCTTTAAGCAAGTGATAAAAAGAATGAACATATGTAGCGCAGTAAGCAGCTGGGCCATCATCTGTTACTCCTTCTTTTTTAGACTTCTATTAAAAAATTAAAATTTCAGAATTATTAGAAGGCCCTTTAACTGTATATGTCATTTTTATGGGCAACAGGGGCATAATTCTCTCTTAGCTGGCTTGCATCTGAAGAATACAAACTGAGCCAGACCTTTAAGCCTTCCTGACCATGTAAAGACTTAATGAGATCAAGGTCAGCTGTAGCAATTCTTACCAGAATGGAACTGGGGAGGAGGGCTTACTATAAAGTAAAATGTTGGGAATCTGACTAAATTTGATTGATTTCTGAAAACTGAATTTGAAGACTATTCTTTTTAAAAGGATTTCTAAATGTGTTCATATAAATACCACAAATGACTTTTGGCGCAACTATTATATTCAGATCAAGAATCTCACTGCCAACGATTTTTAGGAGCGTCTTGGCATGGTCATTTAAACTAGAGAATGTAAGAAATTGAGAAGTGAGAATTTTCTTAATTAAACTCAAAGTGTATCAACTTGGACATAAAATTCACTTGAAAAAACATGGGAAATTGAAAGAAATATGGGTTGCTGTAGACTGGATCCATGATTTGGGGGAGGTGGTTGAGCCGCTGAGAAACAAACAAACAAACACCAGTTTTCTAGAAGGGATACAGTGCAGAAGGGAAGACCAGTTTGGGGAGACCAGAATCTCCCGGGTGGGAAAGTGAGAACTGACAATCAGACCTGCTGCTTCCTAGGCAAGTCAGTTGATTAGTTAAGGCTTTATTCTTATCTATAAAATGAGAAAGTGGCCTTTTGGCCTATTGCACTTGAGGGCCAAATGAGACCAGGGATGTCAGAGTGTTATGCAAACTGTTTTAAGCTTAAAAAACTAAGGTGTGAGTGGCTCAGTCGATTGCAGGTTTGATCCCCAGTTAGGGCACATACAGGAGTCAACCTATGGATCTTTGTCTCTCATGTCAATGTTTCTCTCTCTCTTTCTCTTCCTGTCTCTCTAAAATCAATAAACATATCCTCAGGTGAGGATTAAAGAAACAAAGGATGGATGCTGCTGGTGAGATCTTAAAAATGCACACACACAAAACTAAGGTATTATTTTTGTTCAGCTCAAAATATTTTCCTTAGAATATATAGAAATATACACCGCAAATCTGAAATCCCTAAATACTCAAGTGTTTATTAGTATGGGTGCAGTCCCAGTGATGCCCTCAAATAAAAGCTTTTCTGTGATCATATATGGCTTATAAATACATTTTTCATGTCTAATGAACAGTTCTTAAATCTAAGAAAAGCAAAAGCCTACTGTCTATCAATGACCAGTCTTTGAGTGCCATATTGGAAGCCAAGACAGAGGCCCTGACTTCAGTTCCAGGTGAGGAAGAACTGAGCAGCCAGAGTATCCTAGAGAGGCTATTTGCATCCAGAAGGATTATTCCCTGGACCTCTAGAAAGAACCGTAGAGCCATCCAGTTGGGTCCAGAGTGAGGGTTCTAGATGAAGGAGAGGGCAGCCTCCATGAGAGATGTGGCTAACCAGGTTGAGCCCCATGGATGGCTCCAATCTAGTGGACCTTGGACACTCAGCCTTTCAGATGCCTTTCCAGCTACGGTCTGCCCTGCTTCCTGGACCAGCCCTGGCCAGTCTGTTGCTCTTGAACTATCCCCTCAACTGGAGACAGAGCTGCATTGATCCCTCCTTCACCAAAGAGTCTTTGCCTGAAGGCCATGCGTGCTCCAGCCTGCCTGGACCTTGGCCATTGACAGGGGACCTCACTGCCTTTTTTAGCCTCCTTTTTAATTTGAGGAGTAGCAATTCTCTCAAATGGGAGCTGTCTCTGAGATCAGCCTGTGGAAGGGCTCAATTCTGACTGTTTCCATTCCTTCTTATAACTGCCCTTCTCATTTTACTTCCTGACACAAACCCGCTGAAACTCCAGACACTGACCACCTCACCGTGTTCATCACATTTTTGCTTTGCCCTCACACTCAGAAAGCTCAGGGGGATTTGGAGGTTTGAGCATTTGGAGGGAGTGGGAAGGGGGTGGTAGGAGGATAGGGGCAGGCTTTGCGTATGCCTCCTCCCTTAAGGAAAGGGATAACAGCAAAAACCCAAGGAGGCAGAGCAGGGTGGGAGGGCTACTTACGACCAAAGGAGGTTCAGTTGACACACTGTGAGAACAAATTCTGCCCTGTAAGGTAGTTTTGTAGCTTTTAAGGTTTTAGGTGTTTCCTTTGATCCCCTCTCATACCACACCAATAATGTAACCCAAGATTTAAAAGCCTGGTTCAAATGCAGTGGTATGCTTTATCTGTCATTGTCATTAATCTAACATCTATTTTAATAATAAATATCCATTCTTCTGAGCACAAATTATTGCAGCCTCTATGACATAAAAGTCTGAAGCTGGAGAAACTGTTCAGCAAGATTAGTTTAGGAGAAAGAAATGAAATTCAATTTTAGATGCAAATCTAAACTACCCAGAGATGCATCTGGAGTCAGCAGTATATATAAAGCAGCTGTACACAGGTGACTATACACCCGCTACCCCAAGGTCTCTTTGGAACAGGTTGCCATTGACAAATCACTTCTATCCCACCTACCACTGCTGGCATAATTACCCAAAAGATGGAACAGAGTAAGGATGGAAAATGGATAAGAGATACTGAGACTTGGTCGAGAGAAGGTTAGGAGGTACTTGGTATAGTTTGAATACAGCGGATAAACAAAGACATAAAGGCTTCCACTGGAAACTCCACAGTTGAAAATACTAATACTCTTGTCCTGCTGTGAAGCTGAATTCATTTTTTACCAACATTGCTTCCTGGAAGAGATCTTCCAGTAAGTTAAATTTCAAGCCTGCTATAAATTCAGGCCTAATATAATATAATGTTTCTTTTCTGCAAAAGAAAATAAAACCATTCAGCCCATGAGTAGATAGAAAAGTGATTTGGAGTTTGGTGTTCACGTGAAGTACAAATAAAGTCATAAAATTAATATGCAGTAAGAGACTGACCTTTTTGATGGCATTTAAGAAAATGCACTAATAATAAATTTTCTCAAAGGATAAACTAATTTTTCTACCTAAAGTCCATCTGGCTGTCATCTTGAAATGAATATTTATTGAAGGAATAAAATAAAAGCATTTTATACCCACTAAAGGAATGTGTTTAAGTATATATGATGACAAAAATATAATAGATAATGAGATGGACTGGATTTTTAAAATACTAGAACAAATCACATTTTTCAGGAAGACTGTGTTAAGAATATGTATTTGGCATCTAATGCACAGTTCTTCAATCAAGATGTGAAGTCAGCAAAATAAGAGATGGCCAATTTTGGGAAATGGGATTCAGCAGCTACCTCTGAAAAACCTCAGTTTATCAATTATCAAGATGCCCAATAGGATGAAGTGCTAGAAGTTCTCTATGCAGACACCCCTGCACACCTTCTACAAGGCTACATCCTCTCTCACATTGCCCATGGCACTGCTTCAAGCCAGTCACCTTACCCACTTGGCATAAGTGCCATCACCAAGAAACAGAGGTACAAAACTAGATAACCACTGAAGTGTTCTGGAACAAGGGAACTATACTCCTTAGGTGATGCCCTGCTGCCACCCTAATCTTGTACTTCCTTCACTCAAGCAGCTTCTGCCTCCTGATGGTGTCAGTGGACTGAACTGGTCATGCTGGCACTCCTGGAACTGGCCATCCATGGGTAGGAGTACTTTCAGAATGGACCTCTCCCTTAGCATTTCTGCAGTCTCTTCCCTTGACTCTCTTCAGAGCCAATTAGGGATCATTTTTCTTTTTTCCTGAGCACCATGAGTAATTCTGCTGTGTAGACGAGGACCACGTTCTGGAAGCAGGAAGGATTTTTGTGGGTTGTGTCCCTGGGAGACTGGGATGGAGTAGACCAAACCAGCCATGGTTTGAATGGAACAGGATCTGCAGTCTACTGAAAGAAACTTCACTACAGAAAGCTAGTAGAAGAAAATGATCAACAAGAGTCATTTATGAGTATGTTTTGGTAATTTTTCTATTAATACAGCCTTCTCCCTCACCCACTAAATTCCAAGCATCCACCAGAACCCATTGTTTGACCTCTGAATCAACTCTTTTCCATAACGCCCCCGCCCCCACTGCCAACTATAATTCAGGCCCTTGCTTCTCTGCCCTCTGCTACAAGATGGTCTCTGTGCCTTCAGTCTCTTCTCCTTCCCAAATACTGCCACAAATTGCATGTCATTCCTATGTTCAACACCTCCAATAGTTTCTTGTCACCCACTAGGATCAGTACTTCAGGGTGCCAGCCACTTGGCTCCATTTCCCTCTATGGCCTTGTCTCCCATGGCTCTCCCACACCAGGCCCACCTGGATGCACACCCAGCAGTTCTCTTTTAAACATGACTTCCTTCCCTTCGTCCCTGGCTAGAACATGCTCTGCCCTCTCGGCCTCAGACTGTTAGAAATCTAATCTTGGAGGCCTAATGAAATGCTGTCTTTCCTGGAAAGATTTCTCTCAATCCAGCAATCACAATTCTCTGTGCTTGTACATCGGTTTTCTCAACTTCTGTCACTGAAACCTTTAGAGTTGCCGAGAATCGAAGTTTCTGAACCCAAAGCCATGGTCTGAAGAGTACAGTATTGAGGCTGCTGCTGTCCTGGAGAGTCTGAGGGGTGTTAGCACCCATGACTGTGGCCACATGTAAGGTTATCTGGGAGTGCTGAAGGGCAGGATGGTGGCACCTGGCCCCACAGTCATGACAGTAGCTGCTCATGAAAAGCTGGCTGTGTGAAACCAGCCTCATGAAACATTATAGGTAAATGTATTGCCCCCTTCTCCAGAAGGAGGGGAGGGTGGAGAATATTGTGATCTAGCCTCCCAGTTTAGTTAAAATACTTGCCAACATTTTGGTTACATGAGCTAGTAACCACCCCCCGCCTTTTTTTTTTTTTTTTTGCCAGTTCTGTTCATTTGTCTGTAAAGGAAAAATGGTTTAAAAATCACTTTCCCTTAGTTTTTAATATCGTGTAATGGTGGCATGTCCTGTCATTAAAGCATTAAGGAAATAAAGTGGATACTCATCAGTTACTCCTCCCAATGAAGGGGGAAATTAATTTAATGCATAAATACTTAAAAAACACATCTATTTACTCATCACTCAGATTAACACATGTTAATATTTTGTCATATTCACTTTATTTTTTAAAGACAAGAAACATTATTAATAAACATATTCCTTTCCTTTCCCAGAAGGAATTTCTTCTGGTGAATTACCTTTCTGTCTAAACAATTTTAAACTGGTTTTCTGTCACTTGCAACTGAAAGTGTTTTTACTAATCAATATGCTTCTCAACCCACTTAGGACAGACAACTCCAGAGCTGACAACTGCTTGTGTCTCCTCTGATTGTGTCTGACAAGTTGTTGGTGCATAACAAACATTCACTAACATCAACAACTGTTGTTTAACCATATGCCAAGTCACATGGTTGAAACAACTAAATATTTGGGAATCCTTACTTAAAAAAACCCCCAACTATTTCTAGATGAAGATAAGAATGCTTTTTATGATAGGAGACTTCTTTATTTCTTTGATTTTCACAGATAAGCTTTGTTCTGTTTTGTTGGGAACCACTCTACCTGATTTCAGAAGCTGTAACCCCCCCATAGCTAAGGCTGAGTGAGAGACCTTAGAACTCTAAGCCACTAAGGACACAAAGCTTATCTCCCTGGCAGAGGCACTGCCTCTGCCCCCTTTACTTCATCCTGCTTGGCCCCCAGTGCATGACTGGTTAGCCAATGACAGGTAACATTCCTCAAGGGAGGGACGACCTAAGACAGGCACAGTCACAGGGGGCCCTCAGGGAAGGACTTGAGGGGCTATAGAAAAAGGGGATGATGGGCCCTCACCCCTCAGCTTTGACATAGCCTGAGTAGTCCATTATGTCTGCAAGAAGTCTCCTAATCTCTTGGCTGCCTCACTTCCCCTGCCTGACTTAAGCCTGAAATAATGTTTTAAACCTGAAACAATGCTAGAGGTGGGTGCAGCCCTGTGCTGGAAGGGTGGGTTCCCTGGAGTGATCAGGCCTAAGAAAGAATGCATAAAATCCTGTGAAACCTATTTTGCTAATATCCTCAATTTAAATGGTAAGGGTCCAAGTATGAAGTGAGTTTGTTCCCCAAAGTTTTATGGCCCTTTAACTATCTGACCCTGATTCAGCATAAGCCCTCAGAGTTCTTTGAATGTTATCTATTGTTTAATCATTTCTGTTTGACAATGATTGATGAGTTTTACATGTACTCCTTGTATTCCTATGCAAATTAAACCCAATAAAAGCCCATTGAGGGACAGGCTCCTGGTTCTTCTCCTTCAAGAGACTGGCCACCTTTCCTCTCCAAGTAGATCATGCCTTGGTAGACTTATTGTCATCCTTGGTGGCTGGTGAGCCCTGCAGGCAGAGCCCACAGCCCCCCCCCCCGCCACTGTTTGAGTTTTAAAAAGCAAAAAACAATGTTTCTCCCATCAAAAGCACATGCAACAGAAGATAAAATAAATTGGATTTCATCAAGATTAACAATTTTTTGCATCAAAGGATATTAGCAAAAAATAAAAAATAAAAATAAAAAGGCCAACTGCTGAGAGAAAATATTTGCAAATCATAGTTCTGACAAGAAATTAATATCCAAAATATATCAAGACCTCCTATAATTCAACAACAAAAACCAAACAAATAATTCAATTTAAAAATGGGCAAAGAACTTGAACAGTCATTTTTTCAAAACAGATATACAAATGGCAAACCAGCACATGAAAAGATGCTCAACATTACTAATATTTAGGGGAATGGAAATCAAAACCACAATGAGATGCCACTTCACATATGTTAGGTTAGTTATTATAAAAAAACAAAAGCAGAAATATATTTCTGTATGCTTTCAGTCAAGATGGAGGCATAGGTAGACATACCTTGCCTCATTGTACAACCATAAGAAGGAACACAAATAATTTAAAAAGGAAAAACACCCAAAACTGCCAGAAAACCATGGAAAAAAACACCCAGACCTGCACAAAAGTCTAACAACCGAGGCTTTAAAGAAGCTCTATTCATCCAGACAGCTAGGAGGGATGGAGATGGGAAGTCAGGGTGGAGAGGACTTGAGGTAGAGGTGGCAAAGGGTGGGGCAGAGAGGTAGTGAGGCTACAGCAGCTGGCAGAACAGGCAGCCCCACATTCATGTACGGTGGATAAAAATCAGGGAGACACCTTATGAGCCAGAAAGCCCAGCCCTAGGCCAGACCACATAGCTCAGGTATCCAGTGCTGGGAAAAAGAAAGCTTTGTAACTTCTGGCTATAAACCCAGTGGGGGTTGGGGTGGTGGAAGACACTGACGGTCTTGCAAAAAGGCCATGAATGGTTGCAAATCCACCCACCATGGGAACCACCACCAAGACAGCAGCTGAAGGGGTGCCAGTCTCACACAGGAAGTGGATGAAGTGACTAGAAATGGGGTGAGGGCCAGCTAAGCCTCAAGAAGTCAGCCAGGGGCAACCGTGGCTGACTTCTTCGGAGGGGTCGAAGAGGCGACCCCCCTTCGACCCCTCCCCCACACACAGAGCCACGGTTGCCCCGCCCTAGCAAATACCCAAAGCTCCACCCCATTTGACTGAACAGGTACACTAAACCAGAATTAAAGTGGCTCTACCTAGTACACAGGGAAGTTGCCAAAATAAAGAGACAATGAAATATGACCCCAATCAAGGAACAGAATAGACCCCAGAAAAAGAACTAAATGATGCAGGATAGCCTACCTATCAGACACAGAGTTCAAAACACTGGTGTTCAGAGTACTCAAAGATCTCATTGAATGAGGCAAAAGCATAAGGGAAGAAATGAAGGGTCTACTTAGGGAAATAAAGAAAAATCAATAGGAAACCAACAGTGAAGGGAAGGAAGTTGGGATTTAAATTGGTGATTTGGAACATAAGGAGGAGATAACCACTAACAAGAACAATATGAAGAAACAAGAATTCATAAAAACAAAACAAAACAAAACAAGCAAACAAATCCAAAAAACATTAGGGGAGTTTAAGAAAACTCTGGGACATCTCCAAAAGGGCCAACATCCAAATCATAGGGTTGACAGAAAGAGAAGAGGAAGAACAAGAAATTGAGAACTTATCTGAAAAAAATAATGAAAGTAAACTTCCCTTACTTGGCAAAGGAAATAGACATACAAGTCCAAGAAGCACAGAGAGTCTCAAACAAGTTGGAAACAAAGAGGATCACACCAAGACACATCATGATTAAAATGCCAAAGATTAAAGATAAAATCTTTTTTTTTTAAAGATTTGACACTTCTTTTTTTTTTAAGATTTTATTTATTTATTTTAGAGAGGGAAGGGAGGGAGATAGAGAGAGAGAAACATCAACGTGCGGTTGCTGGGGGTTATGGCCTGCAACCCAGGAATGTACCCTGGCTGGGAATCCAACCTGGGACACTTTGGTTCCCAGCCCGACCTCAATCCACTGAGCTACGCCAGCCAGGGCAAGACAGAATCTTAAAAGCAGCAAGAGAAAGGCAGAAAGTTACCTACAAAGGAGTGACCATAAGACTGTCAGCTGATTTCTCAAAAGAAACTTTTCAGGCAGGAAGGGACTGGCAAAAAGCATTCAAAGGGATGAAAAGCAAGGACCTACAACCAAGATGACTATCCTGCAAAACTATCATTTGGAACTTAAGGACAGATACAGAGCTTCCCAGATAAGGTAAAGCTAAAGGAGTTCATCATCACCAAGCCCTTATTATATGAAATGTTAAAGACTCTTCTTTAGGTAAAAGAATATCAAAACAATGAACATTAAAATGACAACAAACTCACAACTATCAACAACTGACTCTAAAAAACAAACACAAAAAAAACTAAGCAAACAACTACAACAGGAATAGAATCACAGAAATAGAAATCACATGGAAGGTTATCAGTGGGGAGGGAGAGGAGGAGAATGGGGGAAAAGGTATGGGGATTTAGAAGCATAATTGGATAGGTACAGAATAGATGGGGGGATGTTAACAATACAGGCAATGGAGAAGCCAAAGAACTTACATGCATAACCCATGGACATGAATTAAGACAGGGAATGCTGGAGGGAAGTGGGAAACCAGGTGAAGAGAGGTAAAGGGTTAAATTTGGACAACTGTAATAGCATAATTGATAAAATATACTTTAAAAAACAAAAATAAAAATAAAAGAAGCAAAAACTCCAACAAAATACCAAGTGTTCATTGTTGGTGAGGATGGGGAGAAATTGGATTATTGGTAAGGATGTAAAATGGTGCAGCTGCTCTGAAAAACAATATGGTGGTTACTCAAAATGTTAAAAATACAGCCCTAGCTGGTGCGGTTCAGTGGATTAAGTGCCAGCCTGTGAACCAAAGGATTGCTGGTTCAATTCTCAGTTGGGGCACATGCCTGGGTTGTGGGTCAGGTCCCTGGTTGAGGGTGCACAAGAGGCTGCCACACATTGATGTTTCTCTCCCTCTCTTTCTTCCCCCTTTCCCTCTGTGTAAGATAAATAAATAAAATCTTTAAAATTTTTTTTTAAAATGTTAAAAGTATAATTACCATATGACCCATAATCATGCTTCTAGGTATATACTCAGAAGAATGGAAAGCAGGGACTTGAACAGATATTTGTACAGTAATGTCCATGTCAGCATTATTCACAATAGCTGAGAGGTGAAAGCAAACCAAGAATCCATCGATGGGTGAATAGATAAACAAAATGTGGCATATATGTGCAATGAATATTATTCAGTCTTAAAAAAGAAGAAAAATGTGACACATGTTACAACATGGATGAACATTGAAGACATTGTACTAAGGAAATAAGCAAGATAAAAGAATTGCAAATATTGCATAATTCTCTTATATAAGGGACCTAGAGTAATCAAATTCATGGAGACAAAGTAGAGTGGTGGTTGCCAGGCTCTAGCAGGGAGGGCAAATAGGGAGTTATTGGGTACAAATAGGGAGTTGATGGGTAAAGTTTCTGCTTGAGATGATGAAAGGTCTGGAGATGGACAGTGATGAAGGTTGTACAATATTGTGAATGTGCTTAATGCCACTGAGCTGTACACTTTAAAATGGTACAATTTGCTTTGTATATTTTGCCACCACAACAAAAAAGCAACCATTCTTAAGGCAAATCTATAGAGACAGATAATAGATTAGTGGTTGACCTCCAGGAGACTGTGTGGAAGGTGATCTCTGAGACTGAGACCAGATGGACCTCCCTGGTTCCCAGCTGGCTGAGGTTACCAGGCTCTGACCTGCAACCACACCAGCTAGCCCTAGCACAAACATTGACCTTTGGTTAGCGTTGGGTCCCTGAGAATCTTCCCAGATGATCATGCTGTTATCATCACTGTCTTGTAATGCACTGTGAATAATACATCTGCTAGCACATCACATAGGCCACCTTGTTTAATGCAAGCAATGAAACATCTCTAAAGTAGGTATCATTGCTTCATTTTATAGAAGTAAAAACTGAGAACATGCAGAGATAATGCAATATGTCTGGGTCGAAGAACAAACAATGGCACCAGTGAACCCAGGTCTCTATCTGCACAACCCTTGCTGTCCTCGACTCAGACAGAGCCAAAAAGAGCTGCATGTTTTACTTCATCATGACGTTGACACAAGATCGAAATACTGAGACCCTAAATCAATTCTTGTTCCTGTCTTGAGAACTGTCATCCAACCTTCTGCTTCTGTACTAACCTTTATCACTGTGGGCTTGGCAGCTTGCCTTGCACTACACCCAGTCAACCCTCCCTGGCTCATCCAGTTCTGTCAGCGGAGCTGCATCTCACCTGCCCAAAGCGTGTGGTAGCTGCGTAACAAAAACTTGTTACATGTAATGTGCTCCCCCAAAACATCCAAACACATGGTCTGGAAGAAATTCTAACTAAGAGATTCTAAAAAACGTTACCACTTTCTGTCCTAGGTAACAGGAAATCATAGGTCCACCTTGTCCCAAACTGGGCCAGTCCCTTGCTCTTGCCTCAGCAAAGGGCTCCTGGAGGACCCCAGCCAGGACATTGGCTCTTCTATACAGCCGCAGTTTTAGGGTCTTTAAAAAAAGAATGTATACGCACACACACACACACACATAATACAAACTTTTCTTGTTTTTTCTCTTTTAATAAAATAAAAAGAGAGAAATGTAAGCACAAATAAGAAAATTAGTATCACCATCAGTACCACGACTGAGCAGTAATTAAGGCTAACCTTTGGTTTTATACTCTGAAGTGTGTTCTTTTCTAAGTATGTATGCATATTTACAGACTGTCCTCATGTTGTTTTGTAATCTTTTTAAAAAGCTATCCAGGGAGTAAACATCTTTCTATAACATGAGGAATTATTTTACAACAACATTTTTGAGGTCTGTTTGTACTTCATCATTGTAAGTAATTATCTCTTATTTTTGGATGTTTAGGTTTTTAAAATGATCACTATTATGGTGAATTGTTTAGTAAAAATTCTGTGACATGATCTACATGCACATTCATGAATATTTTCAAATGATAAATCACCAAATGTGGAATTCTGTGTTTACAAAGCACAGTTTAAAAACTTCAAAAATAATTATAAAACAATACACTCATTATATATAACATAGAAAATACATGCAAATTGAAGCAAGAAAAGAGTCAGTATTGCCTATAATAACTTCTCCCCCACCAAAACAACCACTGGTAATTTTTTATCTTACTTTCTTTCAGGGCTTTTCACTGTATCACAGAAGCAGTACAATCACTTACTTTACATAAGTTTGTATTCAGTAGTTTTTACTTTATATTATGTGGCAGGGGTAATTCACAGTTGCTCAAAATTTTCCCCATTCTTTGTGTATTTCAAGGGTTTTTCCCAGAGGAAAAATGCAAAGCTGCTTAAACACTATGAATATTTACAGTAAATGTTGAGCTGTTTGAGGACCGTCTGCTGAGCAGGCTTTCAGACACTGAGGGAAGAAGGGGCTGGGCTGTGGGCCTTGGTTGGAGAGCTGGAGCCCTGCCTAGCTTGAAGGGGTCTGGGTGGGCCAGGTGGGAGTTAGGAGGGGGCTTCCATCCTGTTCGGGGCAGTTGCTGGGGAGATGATGGTGCCTCATTGCCCGCCCAGGGCTGGAGGCCAACAGAGGCCTCCCTGTCTCACAAGGGTCCCTGACCCCCAAGGATGGCACAGCAGCTTCGAAACTGCTGTGCCTGAAGGGACTGAGCAGGCTGGGATCCTGAGAGTATCAGAGGGAAGTATTTATTAACAAAATACTTCGTGGGCGGGGCAGGAAAGTCAGTGATGAATAAGATAGACAGATGACACTTTCTCACAGAGTGTATCATTCAGTGGGGAAGACAGAATAAGACATCTTCTAGGAAGTAATAAACACTCTGCCAAGAAAGAATGAAACTCTGCTGAAGTGATAAGGCATGACCTCAGAGGAAATGACTCTTCAGCTGAAGAGGTGGCCACGCGATGACAGGGGAAGGTCATCTCAGGCAGAGGGACAGCCAGGACAGAGGCCAAGGCATGTAGCTGGGAACATCTGAAGAACCCAAAGGAGGCTCCTGTGGAGGGGGCACTGAGAAGGAGGGGAGATGGGAGGCAGGGCCAGGAGCACGAGGGCTTTGTAAGCTTGGATAAGCGACTGTGTGTAGGCCCGTAGGGAATGGGAACTCATGGGAGGGTCTGAGCAGGAATAAGCGTGACCTGAGAGAACCTTTAAAATATCACTCTGGATGCTTTGTGGAGGGATCAGATGAAGCTAGAGGGCACTCTGGGAGGCCAGTCAGGGAAGTGGTCTAGTGCATGAGGTGGTGGGCCAGGTGGGCATGTGGAGGGCCCAGGTGGGCCTCAGAGGATCAAGTTTGCTTGTAATCAGAGGTGTGATGTGGGAGTGAAAGAATACAGCTAGAGTTTAGATTTAAGCAACTCGGGGTTGGGGCGCAGGGAAGGATTAATTTACTGAGATAGGAAAAGGTGGGAGAGGAATGAATAATATTTGGGGTGAAATTTCCTACTAGTTAGGGGGATGAAAGCCTAATGTGGATTTAATTTCACTGAAGAACATAAAGAAATGGTTATTTCTGATCTACCCTTGAAGTGAACTCTGCCTTCTCCCTCTCCCTCCCTTTATTCTATTGTACTTTGTGGGGTTGGCTACTATTCAGGATGCTTCTCTTATATTCCTAGTATATTTTTAAATTTGTTAAGGGCAGGTGTGGTTCTATTTTCTCTTATGTTTCTGTGTTCCCTTCACTTATTAATTATATGTTAAGTACATCATAGGACTCAAATTATACAGATGGAATATAAATATTATTTTATATGTGCCATAAGAATAATTGGTTAATGTGAAGCAGGTGAAGAAAATGACATTTACTCTGAGGCAACAACATACCAGGCATGTTCCCACACTCATTGGTCTTTCAGAGTAAGCACTGTCATGCCATCTAGATAAATAGGAACATGTAACCTACCCAAGGTCACAGAAAAAGTGTTGAAAGCAGAATGAGAAGACACATCTATCTAATCCAAAGCCCATATTTTCCAGCAACCATTATTATACATACATAAGACATACATTGCACTTAGATAATTTGCTCTATGTAACTATTAAAAGTGTTTTATGAGTATTTATTTTATTTTATTTTTATTTTTAGAGAGAGGGGAAGGGAAGGAGAAAGAGAGGGAGAAAAACATCAATGTGTGGTTGCTTCTCACATGCCCCCTACTGGAGACCTGGCCTGTAACCCAGGCATGTACCCCAACTGGGAATTGAACCAGCAATCCTCTGGTTTACAAGCCTGCACTCAGTCCACTGAGCCACAGCAGCCAGGGTGGTTTTATGAGTATTTGATAACAGGAATTCAGAGGTAAATAATACATTTTCTTAAGCCCCTTTGGAAAAGGATACTAGATTTTCTACTTAAAATTAATTTAGCAGCATAAGAATGAAAATTTCCCTTCTGTGTCAGTTCCCTATGACTGCTGTAACAAATTTCTACAAACTTAGTGGTTTAAAATAACTTTTTTACCTGGTAGTTTTGAGGTCAGAAGTCAAAATTGGGTCTTAGTAGGCTAAAATCAAGGTGGCAGCAGGGCTGTGTTTCTTCTGGAGGCTCTGTGGACATCCACATTCTTACCTTTCCCAGCCTCTGGAGCCCCTCCCTTCTGGCTTGTGCACTGCCCCTCCTCCACCTTCAAAACCAGCAGGTAGTATCTCTCAATCTCTTTCTGACTCCGATCTCTGCTCACTTCTCTCACACTGACTCTGCCTTCCTCTATGATTACATTGGGCCTACCTGAACAATCCAGGATACTCTCCATGTCAAAATTCTTCGTTTAACCACAGCTGCAAAGTCCCATGTTACATATAAAGTAACATACACAGGTTCCAGGGACTAGGACATACATGACTTGGGTGGGGAACGGCCATTATTCTGCCTATTGCACTCCAAGGGAGTCTGTTTTGTAATCCCAAATGCTTTCTAAAACCCAAGTTTATCTGTTATCATTTTCTTACCTCTTATTAATATTAATCTTACCCTTAAAAGTGACTTCTCTTACTAATTTCTTATGTGTTCTCCAGTAATTTCCTCTGCATATCCAGGCACAATTTATTTATTTTTCTATTTCCACCAAATAATACTCACTCATCTTCAACTTTTTTAAAAATTATAATATATTTTAGAGATTTTTCCAAAATATAGCTCTATCTTGTTGCTACATATAGCTCTCTATCTTGTTTTTCCCCCAATTTTTTCTTATTGTGGTAAAATACACAAAACATAAATTTACCATCTTAATCATTTTTAAGTGTACAGTTCAGGACATTAAACACATTCATAATGTGCAACCATCACCACTACCCACTCCAAATCCTTTGCATCTTATTAAACTGAAACTCTGTACCTATTAAACAATAACTCTCCATTCTCCTCTTCCCTCAGCTCCTGGCAACCAGGAGCTTCTACTTTCTGTCTCTATGATTTTGACTACTTCAGGTATCCATATAAGTGGAATCGTATTATTTTGTCTTTTTGTGACTGGTTTATTTCACTTAGCATAATGTCCTCAAGGGTCACCCATGTTGTAACAATTGCAAAGTTTCCTTCCTTCATAAGGTTGAATAATATTTCATCATATGTATAGACCACATCTCACTTATTTGTGCGTATATCCAAGGACACACAGATTGCTTCCACATTTTATATATTGTGAGTAATGCTGCTATGAACATGGGTGTACAAATTTCTCTCCAGAACACTGCTTTCGGTTCTTTTGGGTATATACCCAGAAGTAGGATGGCTGGACCATATAGTACTATTTTTAATTTCTTGAGAAACTGCCATCCTGTTTTCCAGAGTGGCTATACCATTTTACCTTCCCACCAATAGTGCATACGGGTTCTAATTTCTCTACATCCTTGTTAACACTTGGTGTTTTCTGGTTTGTTTTTTTTTGATATTAGCTATTCTAGGGAGTGTGAAGTAGTATATCATTTTAATTTTATGATATATTGCATTTTCCTAATGATTAGTGATGATGAACATCTTTTCATGTGTTTATACACTATGTGTATATCTTTATTTTTTAAATATATTTTATTGGTTATGCTATTACAGTTGTGCCATTTTTCCTCCTTGACTCCTCTTCACCCTGCACACCCCCTCCCACCCACATTCCCCCCCTTCAGTTCATGTCCATGTGTCATAAGTTCTTTAGCTTCTACATTTCTCATACTATTCTTGCCCTTCCCTGTCTATTTTCTACCTTCTATGCTACTTATTCTCTGTACCTTTTTTCCCTCTCTCCCCATCCCACTCCCCTGTTGCTAACCCTCCATGTGATCTCCATTTCTGTGGTTCTGTTCCTGTTCTAGTTCTTTGCTTAGTATTTGTATTTGTTTTTGTTTTAGATGTGGTTGTTAATAATCGCAAGTTTTCTGTCATTTTATTGTACATGTTTTTTATTTTCTTTTTCTTAGATAAGTCCCTTTAACATTTCATATAATAAGAGCTTGGTGATGATGAACTTCTTTAACTTGACCTTATCTGGGAAGCACTTCATCTGCCCTTCCATTCTAAATGATAGCTTTGCTGGTTAGAGCAATCTTGGATGTAGGTCCTTGCCTTTCATGACTTGGAATACTGCTTTCCAGTCCCTTCTTGCCTCCAAAGTTTGTTTTGAGAAATCAGCTGACAGTCTGTTGGGAACTCCTTTGTAGGTAACTGTCTCCTTTTCTCTTGCTGCTTTTAAGATTCTCTCCTTATCTTTTATCTTGGCTAATGCAATTATGATGTGCCTGTGTGTGTTTCTCCTTGGATCCAACTTCTTTGGGACTCTCTGAGCTTCCTGGATTTCCTGGAAGTCTATTTTCTTTGCCAGATTGGGGAAGTTCTCCTTCATTATTTGTTCAAATAAGTTTTCAATTTCTTGCTCTTTCTCCTCTCCTTCTGGTACCCCTATAATTTGGATGTTGGAACATTTAAAGATGTCCTGGAAGTTCTTAAGCCTCTCATTTTTTTGAGTTCTTGTTTCTTCTTTCTTTTCTGATTGGATGTTTTTTTCTTCCTTCTCGTCCACTCCATTGATTTGAGTCCCAGTTTCTTTCCCATCACTGTTGGTTCCCTGTGCATTTTCCTTTACTTCACTTAGCATAGCCTTCATTTTTTCATCTAATTTTCGACCAAATTCAATCAATTCTGTGAGCCTCCTGATTATCGGTGTTTTGAATTATTCATCTGATAGGTTAGCTATCTCTTTGTCACTTAGTTGTATTTTTTCTGGAGCTTTGATCTGTTCTTTCATTTGGGCCATTTTTTTTTTTTTGTCTTGACACACCTGTTACATAGTGAGGGGAGGAGCCTTAGGTGTTCACCAGGGCGGGGCAACCCAGTTGCTGAGTTTTGACACTGTTTGTGGGGGAGAGGTCCGAGAGGTAACAATGACACTTGCTCTGCTCTCTGCCGGACTTCAGCCACTTCCCCTCTACCCCCTAGCAAATTGGGCCTTTCTGGTGCTGATTCCCGTGTGGGTGAGTTTGTGTACATTCTAGGACCCCTTGGGTCTCTCCAACGAACTCTCCTGTGAGGCTGGGAGTCTCTCCTGGTACTTCTGTTACCACAGGTGTTTTCAATCAGTGTTTCAAGGCTTTATTCCCCTGTGCTGGGACCCTGGGTTGTGCAGTCTGTCTCACTTCCCAGTTTTGCCTGGTTTATCTGCACGAGAATATGGGACTGCCCGGTCAGCCAGCCACCTTGTGTGTCGTGCCCCACTCCACAATCTGCCACCTCGCTGGGTCCGCCAGTTGCTGCCTTGCATGCCTGGGATCACCAGCCACTGTTTTGAGTAACCCCTCCCTGCCCAGCTGCCCGACTCTGCCCCTCCTACTGGTCTGGAAGAATGTGTCTACTTTAACCCCTTGGTTGTTGGACTTCATACAATTTAATTCTTCTGTTGGTACTGGTTGTTTTTTATTTCTAAATTGTTGTTGTTCTTATTTTGGTTGTGGGAGGAGCCACAGTGTGTCTACCTATGCCTCCATCTTGGCTGAAAGTCTCTTTATCTTTCTTGAAGAAATGTATATTCATATCCCTTGGCCATTTTTGAATTGGGTTGTTTGTTTTTATTGTTAAATTTTAGAAGTCTCTGTGTGTTCTGTATATTAATGTTGCGCGTGGGTCACCGGCCAGCAGTGACCACGGCACACTGTGGATGGCTCGACAATACGCGAGAAAAAACACACATGCACAGAGACAAACCAGTTTCTGTGGGGAAGTAGGGACAGAATGGCCACCCCCCTAGTGGGGAGCGCGCCGATTTCACAGTCCATACCTGCTTTTATTGGGCTCATGCTACATAATAACTCAGGTAAAGTACAATACTCATTAGGGGAAGTAAGGAACATATAAAACAAAGAACTCTGCCGGTCTATTGAGTTGGGGGGTCAAAGAGCTGTAAGGCTGAGGAACAAACTAGCTTCCTCCTAAGACCCTCCTCATTCAACTGAGAGCATTCTTGAACAAAGAAGGTTTCACAGTAATTTACATGTTCTTTCTTAGGCCTGATCACCCCGGGAAATCCGCACTTCCCAGTACCGAGCTGTACTTCCCGTCATTGTTTCAGGCTTAGGTGGAGCGCGGGAACTAAAGCCACCGAGAGATAAGGAGATTTTCTTCCGGACGCTGAGAACTCAGACTTTGTCAGAGCCGAGGAGTGAGGGTCCATCACCCCCCTTTTGCTGCAGCCCCCCCAAGTCCTTCTTTTGGGGGGCCTCCCAAAAGTGATCGTGCCTGGCTTGGGTTGTTCCCCCCGTGGGGAATCTTACCCGTCTTTGGCTAACCGACCAAGCTTTTTGGGGGGTTCAGTTATGAACAAAGCAGCAGAAACAGCATTCCTGCCAGGAAGATAAGCTTTTGTCTCCTTGCTGGCTCACGGTTCCAAGGGCGTTCCCTTAGCCTAGCCTAGGCGGGGGTTTCAGTTTTCTGATACCAGTCAGGGCGGTTCCCAACATATTAATACATTACCATATATATGACTTGCAAATATTTTCTCCCACTATAGAGATTGCTTTTTTACTGTGTTGATAGTGTCTTTTATGCACAAAAATTTTAATTTGCATGAAGCTTTATTTGTATATTTTGTCTTTTTTTTCTTATGCCTTTCACACCATATCCAAGAAACCATTGCCAAATCCAATGGTGTGAAGATTTTCTCCTATGCTTAATCTAAATGTTTTATATTTTTAGATCTGATGTTTAGGTCTTTGATCAATTTTGTGTGATTTTTGTGTATAGTGTAAGGTAAGTGTTCAAATTCATTCTTCTGCATGTGTACACTGTTAGGCAAAAGTAGGTTTTTAGCTGTCTGTGTGGAAAGAGACATGCAGGTTATGTTGATTACAATAGGTTTATTAACTCAAAAGTATGTCACAATGGCACAGGGCACTTAGGTGCAACCTCACAAGTGCTCAAATTGCCAGTCTTCATTATTTACACATTCTTGGAGTGCACTTGCTATACTCTAGCACACTTTGGCACAGAGTTCTTTATTATCATCAATTTCTTGGCATGCTGTAAACCTACTTTTGCCCATCCCTGTGTATCCAGTGTTCCCAGAACTGTTTGTTAAAAAGACTCTTCTTTTCCCTATTGAGTGGGCATGGCACCCTTGTCAAAACTCATTTGACCATATATGTGAGGGTTTACTTCTGGCTATCCATTTTATTCTGTTAATTTATATGTCTGTCTTTTTAAAACATATGTTTTTATTTTTCAGTTATGGTTGACATTTAATATTTATTAGCTTTAGGTGTGCAAAACAGTGACATCCACATAACTTATAAAATGATCACCCAAGTCTAGCACCCATTTGAAACGCCATGCAGTTACCACAATACTATTGACTGTATTCCCTATGCTGCACTTTACATCCCTGTGACTGGTTTTATAACTGGCAATTTATACATCTTGATCCCTTCCCTTTCTTCACTCAATCCCCCACCACCACTCCACCTGGCAACCATCAAAATGTTTTCTGTATTTATGAATCTGCTTTTGTTTTGTTTGTTCATTTACTTTGTTCTTTAGTTTCAACATATAAGTGAAATATATGGTATTTGTCTTTCTTTGTCTGTCTTATTTCACTTAGCCTAATATCCTCTAGGCCATCCATATTGTTGCAGATGGCAAGGTTTCATCCTTTTTTTTATGGCCGAGTAAATATATATGTATCATCTCTTCTTTATCCATTAGTCTGTTGATGGACACTTAGTTTGCTTTCACATCTTGGCTATTATAAATAATGTTGCAGTGAACATAGGGATGCATATGTCTTTTCAAATGAGCATTTTTGGGTTTTTTTGGTAAATATCCAGATGTAGAATTGCCGGGCCCTTCCTTGTCTCTTGCTATAGCCTCTGTTTTAAAGTTTATTTTGTCTAAGTATTGTATACCTCAGCTTTTTTTCGTTTCCATTTGCCTGAAGTATCTTTTCCATCCTTTTACTTTTAGTCTGTGTGTTTCTTTCAATCTGAAGTGGGTAATTTGTAGGCACCATATGTAATAGTTTTGTTTTGTTATTCATTCAGCTACCATATGTTTTTTGATTGGAACATTTAATCCATTTGCAGTTAAATAAATTGTTGTTAGATATGCATTTGTTTCTTCACTTTTTCCTCCTCCTCTTCCTCCATTTCCCCCTCCTCATTTTTCTCCTTCTTTTTCAAGAGGACCCTTTAACATTTTTTATGATAGTGCACTCCTTGGGCTTTTTCTTGTATGGGAAGCTCTTTATCTGCCCTTTGATTTTAAGTGACAACTTTGTTGAGTAGAGTAATCTCAGTTGTAGGCCTTTGCTTTTCATCACTTTGAATATTTCATGCTAATCCCTTCAGCCTGCAAAGTTTCTGTTGAGGAATCAACTGACAGTCTGATGGGACTCCTTTGAGGTAACTTAACTGCTTTTCTCTTGCTGCTTAAAACTTTTTTCTGTCTGTCTTATTAATCATATGGGTCCTGGTGTGGGTCTCTTTGGGTTCATCTTGTTTAGGACTTTCTGCCCTTCCTGGAGTTTTACATCCATTTCCCTCACCTGATTAGGAAAAATTTCCAACATTATTACTTCAAATAGGTTTTCAATTCCTTGTTGTTTCTTTTCCTCTTGGTACCCCAATGATGCAAATGTTGTTAGACTTGATGTTGTCCCAGAGGCCCCTTAAGCTGTCCTTATTACTTTCTGAATTTTTTTTTCTTTCTGATGTTCTGATGGAGTTTTTTAAGCTACCTTTTCCTCTAAATTTCTGATTCAGTTCTCTGCTTCATCTAATCTACTATTGATTCCCTCTAATGTATTCTTCGTTTCAGTTATTGTGCTTTTTATTTCTGACTGATCCATTTTTATGTTTTCTAGTTTCGTTTTTATGTTTCTTGTCTCTTTGTTAGAGTTCTTACTGAGTTCATCTACTTTTCCCCTAAGTTAATTGAGCATTCTTATAACCAGTGTTTTGAACTTTGCATCTGGTAGATTTCTTGCCTCCATTGTGTTTAGTTCTTTTCCTGGAGGTTTGTTCTGTTTTTTCATTTGGGAATTGTTTGTCTCCTCATTCTGGTTGCCTCCTTGTGTGTTTTTTTCTATATATTAGGTAGAGCTGTTATGTCTCCTGGCCTTCATAGAATGGCCTTATGTAGTAGGTGTCCTGTGGAATCCAGTAGCACAGTCTCCCTGGTCACCTGTGCTGGGTGCTCCAGGTATGTCCCTTGTGTGGGTGTGTGTGCCCCTCCTGGGGCACCTTGATTGCTGCTGGAATAACAGTGAGGTAAATTGACCTTCATGCTGATTGGCTGTGAGGACTGGCCATGACTACAGCAGAGGAGCTATTGTGCAGGGGCTGACTCCAAGAAGCAGGATTCACTTCAGTGTGTCTATAGTGTAGTGCACCAGAGCCTGCTGAGTCTTCCCTTTGGGTATGTCATTAGTGAAGATGGTTGGGTGGTTCTCTAGGGTGGTCTGAAACTGGCTACCATGTGTGTTCTTTCTGAGGCCCACTGGGGAAGGTTCTGGTGTAAACCAAGTTCAGGGGCTGCCTGTGTTCTGTCCAGAGCCACCTGGTATGAGGTACTAAGTTATCTGCAGTTGTTGCTACTCATGCTGGGCTTGGAAGTGCTTGGGAGAGGCTGAGCTGTGAAGTGAGGTTGGCTAGCACTAGTGCTGGGCTTGGGACCGCTTAGTAAAAGGTATGAGGCACACCAAGGCCAGATACTGCTTGTTTGGGGTTTGTGAACCTTTGAGAGATTTTAGGAAAGTTCCAGAATGAGGCAAGACAAACCATTCCATGTATGGCTCTTCCTACCAGTCTTGATGTGGCTCCTTCTGTCTATTCTTATAGACCTTCTGTTTTGCTCATCTTCAGGTGGTTCTCAATGATGGTTGTTCTGTGGTTTAGTTATAATTTTGATGTGGTCATGGGATGAATCAAGTACAGTGTTTACCCACTCTGCTATCTTGACCAGAACTCCTTTCTCCATATGTCTGTCTTTAATGCCACTACCATGTTATCCTGATTACTGTAGTTTTGTTGTAAGTTCTGAAATCAGAAAATGTGACTTCTCTAGTTTTGCTGTTTTTAAAGTTTTCTTTGGCATTTCATGGTCCTTTGAGGTTCCATATAAATTTTAGGGTGGGTTTTCCTATTTCTACAAAAAAAAATCATTGGAATTTTGATGCATATTGTATTGAATCTGTAAATTGCTTTGGGTAGTATTGACATTTTCACAATAGCAAATCTTCTGATTCATGAACACGAGCTCTGTTTCCATTTACTTTTGCCTCTTTAATTTACTTCAACAATGCTTTATAGTTTTCAATGTACAAGACTTCCACTTCCTTGGTGAAGTTAATTCCTAAATTTCTAATCTTTTTGATGCTATAATAAATAGAATTGTTTTGTAATTTCTTTTTCAGACTGTTTAATTAATGTATAGATATGCAGCTGATATTTTTTGTGTGTCAAATTTGTATCCTTCTACTTTACTAAATTCATTTGTTAGTTCTAATTGTTTTTCTGTGGAATATTTACAGTTTTCTACATGTAAGATCATATTATGTGTGAACAGAATAATTTCACTTTTTCCTTTCCAATTTGGATGCCTTTTATTTCTTTTTCTTGTCTAATTAGTCTTGCTAGAACATCCAGTAGTATATTGAATAGAAGTGGTAAAAGCAAGCATCCTTGCCTTGTTTTTTATCTGGGGTTAACTATGGGTTTTTCATATGTGACATTTATTATGTTGAGGTACTGTCCTCCTATTCCTACTTTTTTAGTGTGTCTATTATTAAACAACCTTGAATTTTGTCAAATGCTTTTTTTATGTAAATTGAGATGACCATGTGGTTTTCCCCCCTTCATTCTGTTAATGTGTTGTATTACATCAATCAATATATGTTGAACCATCCTTATTCCAGGAATAAATACTACTTGGTCATGGTGTATAATAATTTTCTTAATATGCTCCTGAATTCAGTTCTCTAGTATTTTTTTTTTAGGATTCTTGAATTGACGTTCATGAAAGATATTGCTGTGTTGTTTTCTTGTAGTGTCTTTGTCTGACTTTGGGATCAGGGTAATGCTGGCTTCATAGAATGAGTTCAAAAGTGTTTGTTCCTTCTCTTCATTTTTTTTGGAAAAAGTTTGAGAAGGATTTATATTAGTTTTCCTTTAAATGTTTAGTAGAGTTCACCAGTGATGCCATGAGATCCAGGGTTTTTCTTTGTTAGGAGATTTTTTATTACTGATACAAGCTCCTTCCTAGCTATGGGTCTATTTATTTAGATTCTGTATTTATGATTTAATCTTGGTAAGTTTGTGTCTGAGAATTTTTCCATCTCACCTAGGTTATGTAATTTGTTGGCATACCATTGTTTATAGTACTTTATTGTACTACTTTTTATTTCTGTAGAAATGGTAGTAATATCACTTTTATTTCTGATTTCAGTAATTTAAGTCTTTTCTCTTTTGTTAAGTTCATTTAGCTAATGGTTTGCAAACATTGTTGATTATTTTTTGAAGAACCAACTTTTGGTTTTGTTGATTTTCTCTATTGTTTTTCTATTTTCTATTTTATTTAGCTCTGCATTATTCATGGTTATTTCTTTACTTCTGCTAACTTTGGGTTTAGTTTATTATTCTTTTTTTCTGTCTTTTTTTTGAGTTGTAAAATTAAGTTGTTGATTTTATATCCTTCTCATTTTCTTATATAAGCATTTATAGGTATTAATTTCCTCTTACTACTACTTTTTCTGTGTCCCATAAGTTTTGGTATATTGTGCTTTCATTTGTCTCTTAGTATTTTATAATTTCTTCTTGTATCTATTAGTATAAAAACATGTTTAATTTTCTCAGTTTTGGAGTTCTGGCCAAGATGGAGGCATAGGTACAAACTCTTTGCTTCCTCGCACAACCAAAAGGAGGATAAAAACCAACCTAAAAACAATAAACAACCAGAAGTGTGAGAAAATCATACTGCATGGAACTCTGATAACCAAGGAATTAAAGAAACAGTCAACCAGACCAGTAGGAGGGAGACAGGCAGATGGGTAGAAAGAGACCCTGGGACAAGGTGGCAGACTGTGCAGGTGGGGCTGGCTGAATGGGAAACTGAGACTCAGAGCTGACTATACTATGGTGGAGGTTACCATGGTGAAAGAAACTCTCAGTCTCACATGAGAGTTCATTGGAAAGTGGGGCTAGGGCCCAGCAATGGAGCTGCATTGTTCCCTCTCAGACCCCTTCTCCACAGACTGTGTCACAATAAAGAAAAGAGGGTTGCCTTGCCCTGGTGAATACCTAAGGCCCTGCCCCCTTACAACTTAATAGGTGTGCTGAGATAAAGAAATAGGGCCCAAATGAAAGAACAGAGCAAAACTCCAGGGAAAGAGCTAAGTGATGAGGAGATAGTCAACCTTTCTGATGTGGAATTCAAAACATTGGTAATCAAGATGCTCACAGAACTGATTGAGCTTGGTAGAAAATGAAAAAACAAATGAAGACTACCCAAAGTAAAATAAAGGAAAATATACAGGGAACCAACAGTGAAGGGAAGGAAACCAGGATTCAGATCAATGATTTGGAACAGAAGGAAGAAATAAAGATCCAACTGGAACATAATCAAGCAATAAGAATTCAGAAAAGTGAGAATGGCTTAGGAACCTCTAAGACAACTTGAAACATTTCAATATCCAAATTATAAGGGTGCCAGAAGGAGAAGAGGAAGAGCAAGAAATTGAAAATTTATTTGAACAAATAATGAAGGAGAACTTCCCCAATCTGGTAGGGAAATAGATTTTCAGGAAGTCCAGGAAGCCCAGAGAGTCCCAAAGATGTTGGACCCAAGGAAGCACACACCAAGGCACATAATAATTACATTACCTAAGATTAAAGAGGAGAGAGTTAAAAGCAGCACGAGAAAAGGAAACCATTACCTTCAAAAGGGTTCCCATCAGACTGTCAGCTGATTTTTCAAAAGAAATCTTGCAGGCAAGAAGGGGCTGTAAAGAAGGATTCTAAGTCATGAAAGGCAAGGACCTACATCCAAGATTGCTCTCTCCAGCAAAGCTGTCATTTAGAATGGAAGGGCTGATGAAGTGCTTCCCAGATAAGGTCAATTAAAAGAGTTCATCGTTACCAAGCTCTTATTATATGCAATGTTAAAGGGACTTATCTCAGAAATTGAAGATCAAAACTATGAACAGTAAAATGACAACAAACTCACAACTATTAACAACTGAACCTAAAAAAAAACCCCAACAACAACAAATACTAAGCAAACAACTAGAACAGGAAGAGAATCAGAGAAATGGAGATCACATAAAAAGTTTTCAATGGGGAGAGGGAAAGGAAGAATGGGGGGCAAAGGTACAGGAAATAAGAAGCATAATTGGTAATCATAAAATAGACAGGGAGAGGTTAAGAATAGTATAAAGAACAGAGAAGTCTAAGAACTTATATGTACAATCAATGGACATGAACTAAGGGGGAGGAATGCTGGTGTGTTGGGGTGTACAGGGTGGAGGGAGTGTAAAGAGGGAAAACTCTAATAGCATAGTCAAAATATACTTTAAGATTTTTGTCTCAGTTTTGTGACCTTTTCAGTTTTACATGTTATTAATATTTAACATCATCCCATTGTGGTCAGAGAAGGTACTTTTTATGTCTATTTTTTAAATTGATTTACATTTAATATATGGCCTAACATATGGTTTATCCTAGAAAATGTCCCATGTGTACCTGAGAAAAATATGTATGCTATTGTGCTTGTGTAGAGTGCTTTTTATAAGTCTGCTAGATTCAGTTGAACTATATGCTGCCTAAGTTTTTTATTTCCTTGCTTTCTTCTGTGTGGTTGTTCTGTCATTATTTTGAATGAAATATTAAAGTCTCCAGCTATTGCTGTAAAACTGTCTATTTCTTTTTTAAATTATCTCAGTTTTTGCTTCATATATTTTGATGGTCTGTCATTAGTGCATAAATGTTTATAATTGTATATTTTCTTGTTCTATTCTATATATGCTACATATAATATACATTGTATGCACTAGATATATATCTCCTTCTGCTATCTTCTCATTACTACTTTCATGGACTATCATTTTATATCCCTTTATTTTCAATTTAGTTGTGGCTTTGGGTCTGAAGTATGCACATGTAGACAGCATATAATTAATTGAGTCATGTGCTTTTATTCATTCTGCCAATCACTGTCTTTTACATTTAAAGTAATTGTTGATAAAAAGGGGTTTACTTTCATAATTTTGCTATTTGTTTACTATATTCCTTATAGCTTTTCTGTCCCTCACTTCCTGCATTACTGTCTTCTTTTGTAGTAAGGCAGGTTTTTTGTAGTGAAGTGTTTAAATTGTTTTCTCACTTCTTTTTGTGTATAGTCTATAGCTGTTTTTTTTTTTGTGGTTACCAGGGAGATTAAATTGAACACCCTAAAGTTATCACAGTCTAATTTAAAATTATATCAGCTTAACTTTAGTAACATACAAATTCTCTGTTCCTTCATAGCTGTTCTTTATCCCTTTTGATTCACAAAATTACTGTCTGTATATTTTGTGTGCCCCAAACATAAACTAATAATTCTTTTAAATGTATTAGTCTCAGTACAGATCGGTAGTTACAAAATAATCATGGGGATGTGAAATATAACATAGGAGATATAGTCGATAATATTGTGATAACTATGTGTGGTGCCAGGTGGGTACTAGAAATACTAGGAGAAACACTTGTAAAGTATATACTGTACACCTGGAACTAATTCAAAATAATACTGAATGTAAGCTGTAATTAAAAAATAAATAAATGTATCAGTGTCTTACATTTTATAGAAAATAAGACTTGGAATTGCAAACTAAAGTAACAATAGTTCTAGCTTTTAGACCAATATTTTTTAAAATGTATTAGTTACTTAAATCATGTCAAAACAAACAGTGCAGTCACAAACTGTTGTTGCAATAATTCTAGCTTTCATGATTGCCTATGTATGTATTTTTACTGAGATATTTATTTTTCAATATAGAAAAATAAAGGTACTGGTTAGAGGTATTGGTTAGTGTTCTTTTATTTCACCCTGCAGGACTCCCTGGAGCATTTCTTGTGGGGAGGGTCTAGTGGTCATGAAGTCTCTCAGCTTTTGGGTTATCCAGGGATGTCTTAATTTCTCCATTATTTTTAAAGGACAATTTTGCCCGATATCGGATTCTTGGTTGATAGCTGGGTTTTTTTTGTTTTTTTTTTTAGCATTTTGAATATATCAGCCCACTGCCTCTGGTCTCCAAAGTTTCTGATGAGAAATCTGCTGATAATCATATTGAGTATACCTTTTATTCAGTGATTTTCTCATCTCTTGCTGTTTTCAAGATTCTTTTGTCTTTGGCCTTTGAAAGTTTGATTATAATGTGTTTCACTGTGAAATTCCTATTTTTAAAAATCATCCTCACTGAAGATATGCTTACTTATTTTAGAAAGAGAGGAAGGGAGAAAACGTTGATGTGAGAGAAAAACATCGATTGGTTGCTTCCCATACATGCCCTGACTGGGGATTAAACCTGCAACCTACGTATGTGCCCTGACAGGGGAGCACACCCACAGCCTTTGGTGTACAGGATGCCGCTTCAACCAATGGAACCACCCAGCCAGAGTATGTACATTTTAAATAAGAACGGGGATTGACAAACTGCCTACCAAAGAAGTTGTTCAATTTGTATCTCCATCAACACGGTTTGAGTTCTTATTTTCCTACTTTTTCAGCAGGTCATATAATAAAGCATTTTAATGCTAATATGACAGATTAAAATGGCATATTACTGTTGTATGTTTGAATTTCTTTAGTTATAAGGGTGTGCATTTTTATATTTGTTGGAGATCTGTATTTTCTTTTTCAGCCAACATTTAGAAATTATAATTTCAAAAAATCAGAATCAATTCATTTTCTTTTTCTTTTTTAATATATTTTATTGATTATGCTATTACAGTTGTCCCATTTTCCCCCTTCACTCCCCTCCACCCTGTACACCCTCTCCCACCCATATCCCCCCCTTTAGTCATGTCCATGTGTCATACTTATAAATTAAATGGCTTCTACATTTCCCATACTATTCTTACCCTCCCTCTATCTATTTTCAACCTACAATCTATGCTACTTATTCTCTGTACCTTTTCCCCCTCTCTTCCTCCCACTCCCCTGTTGCTAACCCTCCATGTGATCTCCATTTCTGCGGTTCTGTTCCTGTTCTAGTTGTTCACTTAGTTTCTTTTTGTTTTAAGTGTGGTTGTTAATAGTTGTGAGTTTGCTGTCCTTTTACTATACATGTTTTTTCTGTATCTTCTTTTCTTAGATAAGTCCCTTTAACATTTCATAAAATAAGGGCTTGGTAATGATGAACTCCTTTAACTTGACCTTATCTGAGAAGCACTTTATCTTCCCTTCCATTCTAAATTAAAGCTTTGCTGGATAAAGTATTCTGGGATATAGGTCCTTGTCTTTCATGACTTGGAATATTTCTTTCCAGCCCCTTTTTGCCTGTAAGGTCTCTTTTGAGAAATCAGCTGACGGTCTGATGGGAACTCCTTTGTAGGTTACTGTCCCCTTATCTCTTGCTGCTTCTAGGATTCTCTCCTTCATTTTTACCTTGGCTAAAAATGTGCCTTGATGTGTTTCTTCTTGGGTCCGACTTCTTTGGGGCTCTCTGAGTTTCCTGGATTTCTTGGACATCTATTTCCTTTGCCAGAATGGGGAAGTTCTCCTTTATTAGTTGTTCAAATACGTGTTCAGTCTGTTGCTTTTCCTCTTCCCCTTCTGGTACCCCTATAATTCGGATGTTGGAATGTTTAAAGATGTCCTGGAGGTTCCTAAGCTTCTCCTCATTTTTTTGAATTCTTATTTCTTCATTCTTTCCTGTTTGGTTCTTTTTTTCTTCCTTCTGGTCCACTCTATTGTTTTGAGTCCCTGTTTCCTTCCCAACACTATTGGTTCTCTGTGCATCTTCCTTCATCTCTTTTATGGTAACCTGCATTTTTTCATGTAATTTGCACCCAAAATCAACCAATTCTGTGAGCTTCCTGATCACCAGTGTTTTGAACTGTGCATCTGATAGATTGGCTATCTCTTGGTGGCTTAAAAGGATGAGCCCTGGGGCATTGATCCATTTTTCTGTTTGATACATCTCTCTCTCTCTCTCTCTTTTTTTTTTTCGGTCTGGTTGCTCCTGTTACAGTGAGGGGCGGAGCCTTAGGTGTTCACTGGGGCTGGGCACCCCAGTTGCTAGATTGTGATGTTGTATGTGTGGGCAGGGGCAGGAGGGAACAATGGCAGTAGCTCTGCTCTCCTGAGACCACAGTCCCTTCCCTGGGATCCTGGGCTGCACGCTCTGCCCCGGTCCACAATCGCTGTCTCACTGGGTCTGCCAGCTGCTGCTCGTGTACTCAGGGTTGACCCACTGCAATCCTGCGCACCCCAGATGCCTCACGCGCCCCCAGATGCCTTATGCGCCCAACTTTCTCTGCTCTCAGTGCCATGGCCTGCACTGCAACCCGTGCCCAGCTGCTCGTCTCAGCCCCTCCTACCGGTCTGGATGAATGGGTCTATTTCAACTTCTTGGCTGTCCGACTTCCATTCAGATAAATTCTCTATCAGTCCTGGGTGTTATTCTGCCTCTAAATTGTTGTTGTTCTAATCTTAGTTGTGCGTGGAGGTACCATGCGTCCACCTATGCCTCCATCTTGCCGGAAGTCCCAGAATCAATTCATTTTCTGTAGATTTGACTATATAAACATTAAAATGTCTGTAAGTTAAAAAACAATAAAATACCATCACTAAATACAGAAAGTGAAAGTCCATCTCTAAACTAGGAAAGAATAATTACAACATACATAAATATGGATAATATAAGTGTTTCTTTTAAATCACAAAAAGAAGAAAACATTCAACTTTAAAATAGGTAAGGGGCATACACAGACATAGAGGTCAAATAACCAATAACTATATGAACCAGTAAAACTCACTAAAAAATAAAAATGAAGTATCAGATTCAGTTATCAAACCAGCAAGGAATTTTTTTCTTACAATAATTCTTAATGTTGCAAGAACTCAGCGGCATGGAGAGTCTCATACACAATGGTAGAGTAAGAATTGGTCTACTCTAAGGTGACCTTTAAATTGTCTTTAAATGTGTATAACCAGAGGATTTTTTAGGGCAGTGAAACTATTCTGTATGATAGCATAAAGGTGGATACATGTCATCACACATTTATCCGAACCCATTTAATGTACAGCACTAGAGTGAACACTAATGTAAGCAGTGGAATTTGAGTGATTTGAGGTGTCGATGGAGGTCCATTGGCTGTAACAATCACACTACTCTGGTGAGGGACATTGATAATGAGGGGGTGGGGCAGGGAGTATATGGCAAATCTCTATGCCTTCCTCTCAAGTTTTCTGTGAACCTAAAATTGCCCTAAAAAGTAGTCTTATAACAAAGAAATTTAATGTGTATAACATGCTCTCTGATACAGTCTACTTTTAGAAATTTATTCTAAGGAAGTCAACAGAGATGTAAGGAATACTTTATAGATGCAGATTATTCATGGCACCATTATTTTTAATGGGAAAAATACACACCCAATGTGCAATAATCTGGAATGTTAAGTGAATGTTGGTATGGCTATGTGATGGGATACCATGTAGACATTAAAAATCATGAGCAGACTATTAGAACACAAAAGAAATTGTTCACGCTACATTAAGGCAATACTCAAAGGGCAGTACTGACAATGTGATCTGACTGTGGGATGGAGTTTGCATGTGGCGTGGCGTGCACAAGTGTCACAGGAGGGATCTGGCCAGATCACTGGGCAGTAGGAAGGTAACTCTGAAGTGGTGTGGGAGAGCCTGCCTTCCCCAAAGTGGGGGAGGAGTTGGGAAGTGCTGGAGGCAACCCGATGGAAGCAATATGATAGATTTTCAAACCCCTGGGTAAGAGTGGACAAGCTGGCACAGCTCGTGACACATCAAGTATGTGCCAGGCTAGTGAAATGTTTAGACAAGGAAAAAGACCCTTCTACTGGCTTCTGCAGCACGTAGGATTTTGGGCGTGGACTTTTAAACAGATGGCACATGGAGGCTTATGGCATTTTCTCTTGCCCTTGCTTTCCTGGTAGGAAGCCAGCTTGTGAAAGCTGAGCCCTGAGCTGGGCCTGGCTGGTAGCAGCCCTTGGGATGCTGCAGCCCCTGAGATGCTGCAGATCCTGGCTCAGGCCCAGACTTCACCCCTTTTCAGTGCTTGGACACATGAACCAGAATGCTCACCAGCCAGGGTGTGAGTAGCCTCAAGTATCTAGGGCCCTGCAAGTAGAACCTCCTTGCACCACTGGCTGCAGTGGTCTGGCAGCAGCCCTAGGCCCTGGGAGGGTGAAGAAGTTGTGGCAAGACAATGGTGACGCTGGCCCCACAAGTGTGCACTCCAGGGAGAGAAAGCCTGAAGATGGAGAGCCATCACTGTTTGCATAGCAGCATTGGGCCCCAGGAGGACAGAGAAAAATGGAGCAGGCTGTCTGGACACTGACTATGGATGGGTCTGAGGGCGACTGGCTTCTTTCTGTGTTTTGCTGAAGAAGTTGGACTGGAGCCAGAGAGTCCCCAGCTCCCCCAAATTGTACAATGTTTTAATAAAGATTTTTTCCTTCCCCATCAACATTTGTGTTATGCCTGTGTACAGTGGCAGGTGGCTGAATCCCACTTTGTTAGTAACACAGACACCACAGGAAAAATTTTTGGAAACATGCCCAAGAAATATTAATTGTAGCTATCTCTAGACAATACAATTGAAGATGATCTGTATTCCCTTTTGTAGTTTTCTGCATTGTTTACATTTTATTTTACAATGCACATGTAATACATCTTTTTCCTAAACTATAAAGCTAGACAAATTATTTTCCATTGTATTAGTAATTTTTGTAGAACTTATGATATTTTAGTTTGCAACAAACTAAAGTAATGCTAGAAAGATGCTATACAATAGAAGTTGAATATTAACTTTTAAAAAAAGAATATCTCAATTACTTACATTAAAATTACACTTTTATTTATACTGGTGTTTCATATATTGCTGCAAGGTCTGGTCACCCTCATTATGGAAGGGGAAACTGCATTATTCTGATGGACACAAAACAGCTGAGGTTCCTTTTGGACAAAGACTAGCAGCAGCACTTAGAGTCTGAAAAAAAACCCCTCAATTTTAAACTTGCATTTTTTCGCAGTTACAAATGGTTGGTTGAGACTCATAGTAAGAAGATTTTCCAGAGCTGTAACCTACTGCGTTGTGTTTTTTAAAAACATGTAATTTGAAAATTAAAATTATCTTGTTCATTTTAGTCTGGCAGTTTCAGAAATTAAATTGTTTAAGATGAAAGTATGTGAGTAAGCATTATGTCATCTTTTTAATCCTATGGTAGTTTCTAAATTTACTGCTAATATACAAAGAAGCTGGAAATTAGCCTAATACTCAATGGGGCAGAACACTTACTTATCTTGATGAGAAAAAGAAAGATACTGTGGGAGCTGCCCAATGTTACATTAAAAAATGAGCAAATTGCTTACTGTATGAATTACTTAATTTGGAACTATATTCACTGTTGTTTGGGTTTACAGTTTTTATTCACACTTTCCACTTTTCAGTGTATGTGGGCCAGCTCACCATTGGCTGATGTGTGGTGCCTCCTGCAGAATTACTGAGGCACAAGTGACTCTCTGTAATTCCGTTCTCTATAAACAGCTATGCTTTCTGCCATTCACTGTTTCCTTGCGCCTCACTAACACTCACCATCATGGAATCAACTGCCAGAGGATTTTATCTCATCTCTAGTTGCCAATGTTTTTAATAGAAATTCCTTTCTTTCAAAAACCCTTTCTTTGGGGTTTGGAATCTGCTTACATTTTAACAGGTTTTCTATTGCCCTGTTTACCTTCTTTCAGAACTGCTAAAAGGACTGAAATATAGCAGGCCTTTTTTTCTCCCCAACACTTAATGTGGGGCTCCGCAGGGCTCAGGCAGCCCTCAGCCATCTTCTTCTTTCCTTTCATGCTGTCTTTCCAGGTGATCACGTAAGTTCTGAGTTTAAGTACCATCTGTGCTGCGGTCTCTCCAAAGGGTGTCTTTGCCTCAGACTTCTCCTCTGAGATGTGAACCAACAAGCCCAACTGCCACCTTCTGCAGAGAGACACCACCCTGGACCATAGAGTGGGAATGAAGGTTGTGGGGGCTGGGGGAGCAATGGAAATTATTTTGCTCAATCTTTTCACTTCACAGAGGAGGAACCCTAGGGTAAAAATGATTCAGGGTTGTGTCTACCTGGCATTTTCAGAGAACTGCCAGTTACATTTGTTGGACACATGGCAAAATTAACACATCTGAACAATTTCTCAATTTGCCGTGCCAAACCAGCTCCCGATTCTTCAGCTTTTCTTACGACCATACATGGTACCATGATCCACTAATGACTTAAGCCCAAAACTAGGAATCACATGGGGTTCCTCACTTTCGTTACTAATCCATCTGCAAGTCTCCTCAGTTCTGGTGAAACACATCTTGAATGAGTCCACTTCTGTCCATGGCCACCATCCCCACCTTGTCTGGGTTGCGGTCAGTTGGTGCCTGGACCACTATAGCAGCTTTCTTTCACTCCTGCCTGATTCCAGCCTATTTGACAAAAAGCTGCAAAAGTGACCATGTTAAAGTGCAACTCAGAACCAAAGGGACTGAGAAGGGTGTCTCAAAGGCTCAGAGAAGCAAAGGTGATGGTGAATATGAAGAACCAAGGGGACCCTGGGGGCTGGCAGGTGGGTTGTGAGGAGCTGACAGAACACAAAGTTACAGCCGGGGGAGGCAGGCACCTGTGTGGGGCCTAGCCAGCTCGCCTGAGCCTGAAGCTGGGCCAGTCAGTGCTGCCTCTGTGATGGGGGCTTCAATGCTGGGCCTCGCTGGTCATTGTGCCTGTCTAGGGTGCAGTCACCACTGTGTCACTCCCCAGTTATATGAACCTAGACATGACCCTGAACCCTGAGTCTGGCAATGACACACTTGGATGAATGATCACTGTGCTTCCTTCCAGTATTCAAAATACTGGTGATCAGTATATGCATAGAACTCATTGAGTATGGCAACAACATAAAAGAAGTAAAGATTACATTAAATGAAATGAAGAAAAATCCACTGGGAGACAACAGTGGAGGGGATGAAGCTGGGATTCATATCAGTGATTTGGAACATAAGGAAGAAATAAGTATTCAACCAGAACAGAAAGAAGAAAAAAGAATTTAAAAAAATGAGGATAGTATAAGGAACCTCTGGGACATCTCCAAACATACCAACATCCAAATCATAGGGATCCAGAAGAAGAAGAGGAAGAGCAAGAAATGAAAGCTTATTTGAAAAAATAACGAAAGAAAACTTTCCTAATTTGGTGAAGGAAGTAGACATAGAAGTCCAGAAAGCACAGAGAGTCTCAAACAACTTGGACACAAAGAGGACCACACCAAGACACATTATAATTAAAATGCCAAAGATTAAAGATAAAGGCAGACTCCTAAAAGCAGCAAAGGAAAAGTAGAAAGTTACCAATAAAGGTGTTCCCATAATACTGTCAACTGATTTCTCAAAAGAAACTTTTCAGGTAAGGGTGGATTGGCAAGAAGTATTCAAAGTGATGAAAAGCAAGGGCCTACAACCAAGATGACTCTATCCAGCAAAGTTTTCATTTAGAAAGGAAGGGCGGATAAAGTGCTTCCCAGACCAGGTAAAGCTAAAGGAGTTCATCATCACCAAGCCATTATTACATGAAATGTTAAGGGACTTATCTAAAAAAAGAAGAAGATCAAAACCATGACCATTAAAAAGGCAATAAATTCATAACTATCAACAACTGATCCTAAAAAAACAAACTAAGCAAACAAGCAGAACAGGAAATGGAATCATAGAAATGGAGATCATTTGGAGGATTATCAGTGAGGAACAGGAGGGGGAAGGATGGGGGAAAAGGTGCAGGGATTAAGAAGCATAATTGGTAAGTACAAAACAGACAGGGGGATGTTAAGAACAGTATAGTAAATGGAGAAGCCAAAGAACTTATATGCATGACCCATGGACATGAACTATCGTGGGGGGGGCGGTGGGAATGGGGGTTACCAGATGGAGGGGGGCAAAAGGGAAAAAATTGGACAACTGTAATAGCATAATCAATAAAATATACTTAAAAATGTATGAAAAAAAGATCCATGCAAAGTCACTTAGCATTAAATTTCAGAACACTAGGAAAAAGAATAGAAATCCTCTAAATAAAAATCTGGTAATAGAAAGAAGGATCAGGAGTCATAGATGGCAAGAGACTTCCCAAAAGCAACACTGGATATTAGAAAAACAATGAAGAGTGCCTATTTGATTCATAGGGAAAATAATTCCCAGCCCAGAATTCTATTATCTACTCAAATTACTGATCAAAAATGAGGGTAGGGAAAAGACATATTAGATGTGCAAGGTCTCAAATTTTACTCTTCATGTGTTCTTTTCCTGAAAGCTCCTGGAAGAGGTCTTTCATCAGGTATGAAAGTGTGCCCAGAGGGGAAGGCCTGGGGCCTGCAAGGGGTCCAGCAGGGCAGCACCAGGAAAGGTGCATGACCGGCAGGCCCTCTGGTTAGAACAGTACAGGGGTCTCCGAGAAGGAGATCCTATAAAAAGGATGAAATTGGTAAGATTATCTGAAGTATTGCAACATGCTGAGAGATTATATGCATATGAATGGTAGAGAATTGAGGTTAAATGAAAAAATATATACAAAGAAAACAACAAGAGTTACAACAATAAAATGGTAAAAGAAAAATTAACTAGTGTGCATATATGGCTCAGCTGTGAATAGTATTTGTCATGAGAATGTGAACCTTTGTGTGCAAGCGCACATGCACACATATATATTTTTGTGGGTTGGGTAAAAAGGAACTATATCTTCACTTCTGTAACAGAAACTGATAAGCACTATCTAAAAGCTAAGAGAAAGATCCAGAAATCACAGCACCCACATTTTATTTAGAATTATGATTACAAAGAAGAGAAGAAGCTAAAAGAGTGGTTGACTTTGTGGAGTCAGAACTGGCAGTGGGGAAAGGCTGGAGAGGGGGACTTTTGTGTTGTTGTTATAAGCCTTATACACCATTTGGCTTATAAAATGTTTTGACTTTTTAAAGTGTTTTATGAACTTTACTCAGAAGGGAGGAGAGAAAGAAAGAAAGGAGGGAGGAGGGAAGGATGTGTAAATTAGTTTATGTTAAGATAATTATGATCTATAACAGCTTAACACATTACCGTTCCCAAGAGCACTTGTGTTTTAAAAAGTGACAAGAAAATCTGTTTACACTGTAACCCAAGAAAATGAAACAGGCCCCATGAGAAGTGAATGGGGGATACGTGGGGAATACTTGTGGGAGCCGTGTGCACTGAGGAGATTATCCAGCACCTTGTAAAGCACGCATAGAAGAATGGGCAGAACTTGGATAGCTGGAGAAAAAGGGAAGCGATTCCAGAAGTGAGAGATCTAAGGAAGCCTTAGGGATCTCCACACCTCTGCAGTCTGGTGTGCAGTGGGTGATCACTGGGCAGACGGAGCCAGAGCCAAGCCCGAGAGTGGGAGGTTCAGGGAAGCACCTGGCCTGGCCGGGGAAGAGGATTGGTGTATAGACAGGAAAAACTTGGAACTGTGTTCATTTGCTTGTTTGTGTGTTTTGTTTGGGGTTGGGTGTCGGTACCTATTATGAAGGTCCTGGGAGTTTGAACTCAGGAGCAAGAGGTTTTGCTGACTCACCAAGAACAGGATGGTGATGATCTGGGGGAAATTCTGAGTCCTTTCCTGACTCATGTGTCTTGTGTGGAAGATATGGGTAAGATAAGTATTCTCAGATATTTGTAAAATTGTCAGTGGGTATATCATTTTGGAAAGTAATATGGTAATAGAGGCCTATGAAAATGTTAATACCCTTTCAAGCAGCCATTTTATTTCTGGGTCTGTATTCTGAAGCAATAATTCCAAATCCAGACAGATTTTGGCACAAAGACTCACCCCAAGGTGTTATTTATAATGCAAGGAATAAGAAATAATCTTGGTTTACATATTTGCTTCTTTTTTGTGCATTTTTAATAACAAGTGTATGTCTGTGCCTTTTTGTCTATGTTATAGTTGTTGAGCTGCTAGTAAAATGATGTTTATAAAGAATTTGTTAACATGGAGATACTGTGTTAAGTAATAGGAAAAATTAAATAATATATCTATAATTATCACAGCCTATTTTTAAACACTATGACAAGACAGAAAAACTAAAAGCAATACAATGAAATATTAACAGCAATAGATATGAGTTATTTTCTTTCTATTTTCATGCTCTTTTTCAAATTTATATAATAAACACAAATTGCTTTATAACTGAAAGTATAATAAATGCTTGGAAGCAAAGGTCCTATAACATTCACAGATTTATATCATTGAAACGAGGTAATATACAACCTCTTCAGAAATATTCCAAGATTTGAAGTCCTTTCTAACATATTTAGCTACTTTTGTTTCTGAGCAGCTATATAAAATATTGAATTTAAAAATTAATCACAACATCTCGAGCTACAGAATTACTGTGTATGTCAAGTTCCTCTGTATGTTCTCTGCTAGCGAATGGCTTTTTCCCAGTGGTTCAAAAAATTACTATACTATTCCTTTTAAATCATTTGATAAAAATTTTTATTAGATTTTCTCCAGGCTACACTGCGGTCGTAATTAGCAAACCCAGCTGTCATTCAAACTGAAATACTTCGGGTCCAAAGGCCGCAGAGCGTGTTCGCGGCAGGTGCTGCGCACATCTCCCTGAGAACAAGGTAACGTCGGGCGAGAGGGAGGCCTATAGACAGTGCATTCTAGAGCCGACACTGAGCTGCTCTGACAGAAACATTAAAACAAGGAGAGATCTGATACATTCTACTGAAATTTCTTTTCCTAAAGGTAGCCAGGCTCCAGGCCTTGAGAACTGTTGAAAATTCTGAAATGTCTCATATCTATTGTTACTGTTTTCTTGTCACTCCGAAAAGGCTAGATGGTTTTTTCTCCTCGCCTCACCAGGAAATTGGTTGTGTAGGATTGTGGTAGACAGATAAATATGTTATTCTTAAAGCTTTGGAGATTTCCCAGAGCGTTATCAGCTTTAAACCTGCCCTCCTCTTTACCTGGTCTTTACATATTATTCACATTTCCCTACTCAGAAAGGCGCTACAAACACTTACCCAGAGCTGTGTGAAGGAATGGTTTTCACTGATCATAAATAAGTATTTGTCCCAAGGTGCATTTCAGCATTGCTGATACATACGTTGAGAAAAAAGCTGGGCACCGCGCATTTCCAGGTAACTAATACTGCTCAGAACCACAAGGTGGCTCTGTAGCCACAGCAAAGGTTTTGTTAAATCCCAGAAACTTTCCCGCTAAGAATCTTCAACTTGCGGCTAGTACTCATCAGACCTGTATGTGGCACTGTTGGTGGCGACAACTACTCCATCCTGGATAAGTTCCGTGATTTTTCCTTTTCACTTAGTGATTTCTTAATTCATTACTGAGGTGACTTTAACGTTTTAACAATCAGGATACCGACACTATATAAAAGCATATCTGTAAATAGATATTTTTTACACGGCTATTTCAGGCACTACCATCTTTTTCTTATAAACTTTGTTTAGTGAGGGAAAGATAAGCTGTGCTTAAAGATCACAGAACTTTTTTTTGTCCTATAAGTCCCCAAGAAGATATTTCTCATTGCAATTTTCAAAATGGATTGGTTTGTGCTATTAATAGTCAAGAAACACACTGTTCCTTGTAGCCCAACTCAACCGAACAGCACTTAATTCAAGGTCTCAAGGGCACACAATTCATGGGGGCTTAGGTAGCTCTCCGAGTCCCTCATGGAGAACAGCGTGTTCCTGAACAAACTGGGTGCAGTGCTGCAGTAGTATAAGTGGTTGTGTTTGTGTAGGTTGTTCTTTGATCCAAGGCATGACAATGGCATCTAAGACATTTTTGTTTGGTCCAGTAGAGTTGCAGAGTATGAAGCATGAGCCTAGGGGACTTTCAGACTGAGAGGGTAGGTGGTCATCTCTCCTATTAGATGTGACCTGAGAAGTTCTGAAAGGACTCACCATCCCTTCTCCACAATCCTACCTTGGCAGTGGCCAGCAAGGTACTCAGAGCCAACTGAGACAGATGCAAGCTGGGGCACCTTAGAATCACATCATGTGGTTCTGATGTATGGATTTATAGTGTAGGGTGGGGACAGAGAATGATGTTTGATGCCTCCCTGACCATGGTGATGTTCAGGTGCAGACAGGATAAAGAACCAATGGGTTAGTGACTTAACTGGACAGAGGGTACTGGAGCAGGAGACACACCTGTCACCCCCTTCCCACTTAGCACCTTGCCAGTATTTGAGAGATTGCCCCACAGCACCTCAGACTGCCCAGAAAACAGAAAGAACAGGATTTGTAATAGTAGTTTGAGGTTATCGGAGACAGGCAAGGTAACTTCTACAGAAAGTGTTGGGCCCCATCTAGCCCTGAGTGTGGGGCAAGGAGAGAGAGAAACAATGCCAACAGTTGGGATCATCAGTGCATCGGGTGCCTCCACTGGTGCTACTGCGTTTAATCTCATCACTGCCCTGCAAGGTGGGTAACGCCCCCATTTACCACAGATGAAGGTGAGCATCCCTTGGTGATTCTCTGTTTTGCCCAGTCACACAGGAACAAAGCGAAGAGGTGACGCCTCCACAGAAAGCAAGCCCAGGATGAAAGGAAGAGGAAGCCTGGAGAAGACAGGTGGTGAAACAGAGACTGGCACCAGCCAGCAAAGGGGTGTCGGGCTCCAGCAACACCTAGCATCAGTGCACAGACGTGGAAGCAACTTCATTCCTGAGAGCAGCAGCCCCCACTGTGCCTGGAACCCTGGCCTAGGTCCTAGTGTCCGGGTTCCCATTTTACAGATAGAGAGACTGGGCCTCTGAGTGGTTAAGCAGCTCCCCCAGGCTGTTGCAGGGAGAGCAGTTAGGCCAGGATGTGGCCTCACGTGCCACACTGGACATCCTTGCTCCCTCCCTGCAGTGCTCTGAGCTCCTTTCCCTCTGGAAGCCTTTTTCCTTCACCTTCTGGATGCTTTGCTTTGCAGGTGCTGTTAGCACCTTCAATCTCCACCCTTCCACTGGCTGGCTGTCTGAACCCCGACTTTCCCCAGGGCCTGTCAGAGGGGGCCCTGCCCACTCTGTACCCCCAGGACCACAGGGCCCAGAAGTGGGGTCAGCATTCGCCTGCTCTCTAAGCTGTTTCTGTAGAATTACCAACTTCCCATCTTCAAAAATCTCTGCTCACAGCTTTCCGCACTATCAAAGGCAGGGCTGGTATGGCCTTGTTTTCAGTTCCCACGTAACTTAAAGGGAAACGTACACAACGTCCAGAGGCCTTGAAGTCCTGCAAATGAAGGAGGAGGATGTTCTCAAATTCCTTGCGGCAGGAATCCACTGAGGTGGCACTGACCTTGACTTCCAAATGGAACAGGACATCTATAAAAGGAAAAGTGATGGCATCTACATCATAAATCTGCATAGAACCTGGGAGAAGTTCACTGCCAGACCATCCTGTTGTCGCCATTGAGAACCCCGCTGATGTCACTGTCACATCGTTCAGAAACACTGGCCAGTGAGCTGTGCTGAAGTCTGCTGCTGCCACTGGAGCCACTCCCACTGCCAGCCACTTCACTCCCCGCACCTTCACTAACCAGATCCAGGCAGCCTTCCGGGAGTCCAGACTTCTGGTGGTTACTGATCCCAGGGCTGACCACCAGCCTCTCACTGAGGCATCGTATGTTAACCTGCCCACCATCACTTTGTGTAACACAGATTCTCCTCTAGGCTATCTGGACATTGCCATCCTTTGCAACAACAAAGGGGGTCACTCAGTGGGTCTTATGTGGTGGATGCTGGCCTGGAAGTTCTGCGCATGTACAGCAACATCTCCTGCGAATACCCATGGGAGGTTACACCTGATCTCTACATCTACAGAGACCCTGGTGAGATTGAGAAGAGCAGGCCGCTGCCGAAAAGGCTGTGACCAAGGAGGAATTTCAGGGTGAATGGACGGCTCCGGCTCCCAAATTCACTGCGACTCAGCCCAAGGTTGCCGACTGGTCTGAAGGCGTGCAGGTGCCCTCTGTGCCAACTCAGCAGTTCCCTACTGAAGACTGGAGTGCTCAGCTGCCACAGAAGACTGGCCTGCAGCACCCACTGCGCAGGCCCCGGAATGGGTAGGAACAGTTATGGAGTGGTCTTAAGCTGGTCTTTCACAAACTTAACAGAATGGAAATAAAGTTGATGGAAAATAAACAGTTTCCAAAAGCTGAAAAAAAATTTCGCTCACAGAATCTGCTATTTATTTTTTCACTTGCCTATACCCCTTGTGTGCTGAGGCTCTGGCACTCTCTACCTATCAAAATCCCACATTCCCTGAGTGAGCTCACTGTCTCCAGTGTCCCTGTGCCCTCAACTCCAGTGACCTCAGTCTTGATTCCACATGAGTCACATGCAATATTATGGACATTTCTAATACCTGGTTGGCTCCAATTCTGCAGATCTTAAACTCCACTGGTCCCTCTCAGATCCTTTAAGCTGGTAGTTCTCAAACTTTAGGGTATATCAGAGTCTCCCAGAGGGCAGTTAAATACAGCTGGCTAGGCCTTCCTCCCAAAGATTTTTATTCATGAGGTCTAAGATGGAGCCTGTGAATTTGCAGGTTCCATCTGAATTATGATGCTATTGCTGCTGACACCTGGAAAGCTCTGCTTTGAGCCCTTCTCAGCCCTGAGAGCATGTTCAAATCACCCAGGGAGCCCTACAGACCAGCTATGCTCAGGCTCCACCCTAGGCTAATTACACCAGAATCTCTAGGGATGGGGCATTTCCATACCTTTAAAACTCCCAGGTGATTCGCAGGTACAGTCAGCATGGAGATATATTGCTCTAAGTGTCTCCAGCCACATCTGTTTCCTCAGTCCTTGCCTTGCTTAGCAAAATTGCAGTCTCAGATCAGCCCAACTTTGTGCTTCTAAGCCTGGGCTGCTGAACATGCACAATCACAGGGATCCGGACCATTACAAGAGTAGAGCTTCTGCTCTCCGCTGGGTACTCACTGCTGCTCAGCAGTCTTTTGACGGGTCCCTTGTCAGCTCTCTCCCAGTCCCCATGACAACTCTTTCTCCCACTGGCTCTTCAGATTCTCTGCCTCAGTAGCAGGACATCCACCAGTAAGAGAACTTCTGAGCCTCAGTTGTCCTATCTCTCTGAGGGTGTTCCCAGGGTTACAGACAATGGTGCAGTGCCAGGCGTACAAGGAACTCACCCACAGTCTCGTTAGTGTTGGGTTATGGTGGTGTTGCTTATTCTCAATAAAGGGTCTCACCACCAACTGCATAAATAGCTATGAACCCCTCAATTTCCTATATGCCTGCCTCCAAATTTTTATGAAAGTGTCAGAGTAAATATAATCTCTTCCTGTCATTTCTGCCTAGGTCTATCAAATATGAAATGTTATCATTCTGGAAAAATTCAGGAGTTGGGAAGAAGCTCTTTGCCCTTCTCTCTACCCCCTCACTCACTCCCACGATGGGGAGTTTGGGAGAAGGAATAAGTCCAGGGCCCTGCCCATTTCTTTCTCCGTGGAGTTGCTGTCCTTGGAAGCCAAATCTCTTCCCCTTGACCACACCATGTAAGTGGCTTTCTCCGACACAGGACGCTGTGGTCCGCAGCTGATCCTGTGCCTGATGGGGGAAGACAAAATGCCTCTTTCAGTGCTCAAGTCAGGAGGGTGTGTGTGGGCTGGGGTGCAGGCAGAGTGAGAGGAAAGGCCCTGGGCCCCATATGTAAACAAAGCTCTCTTAGCACAATAAATCAGGTTACTAGGTCTCTGGTTCCTTATTTCTCATTTGGTTCCTCATAGGGAGGGAAGGAACACAGGGCTGTGATTAATTATTTTCCCCAGTCCCCATCACAAGTTATATTTCCCAGGACCCTACCAATCTAATTTTTCCATCTGCGCCCTGGATCCTATCCCTTCTCCCTTCCTCAGGGACAAAACTCCATCAATCATCCCTTCTCCTAAATGCATCTTCATCCTCTCCCTTTCTGCAGGTTCTTTTTCCACAGCATTTATATCTATAACACTTGTGTATATAATACAAATTTATTAAACATATAAAATTTATTTATTTTTTAATAATTTAATTTATATAATATATAATTAAAATATTACTTTAGTCTTTTCCTGTTAGGAAAAAGAAACCCCAAACCAAAGCATTTACTAGATGTGCCTCTCCTCTTCTCGCAACCTGGCCCAGGGCGCATGTCGTCTTGTCTACATCCACCCTCGCCTCTCCCTCTCTTCCCGGCTCCTCTTTAACCTGCATCCTGCCTGCAGCTCCAACCATTCAGCCGAAACTGCTCTCACCAAGGATACCCCTTCTTGTAGCTAAATTCAGTGCTCACTTTTCAGTGCTTATCTTAACTTATCAAGTCTGCAGCACTTGACACTGTTGACCCAACCCTTCTGCTTGATGGTAAATTCAATTGGTTTCTTTTTTTAGTTTTCCTTTTGAGAACGACTTGACCATTCCTTCTGTCCACCTTTTGAAGCCTCCTTTCTCTTTTGTGACCCTCAAGTGCAGGTTTTCTCTGGAGTGGGGCCTGTCCTCTCCTGCTCCCACTCTTCAGACTTTCTTCCCTGTGGTCTGAGACCGTGGACAGGACCCTCTAATCTCTCCCTCCTAGATACAACTCCTGCTATGTGGGCCACCCTGCCTGGGTGACCCAGGGGCACCTCAACCAGAGTCTGAAACTGACCTTGCTATCTTCGGCCTCCCCCTCCTCCCTCACCTCCACCTTTAAACACCAACAGAGAGGAAGTGCTTCAGCACCTCCCCATTACTTACATCCATGTAGGATGGGGCCTGAGGTGCACCATGACATTCAATCTATCTGTATGGCCTCTTCTCCAGTCACTGCCACTTGAGCTTTCATGCTCCAAGAAATGGGAGCCCCTGAGGTTCACCTATAGGCTGAGGTTTTGGGCCTGCCATGCTTTGCTCAGGTGGCTGGCCCTGCCCAGCATGGCCTTTTTCATGTGTCCTGAAGTCTCAGCCTGTCACCATTTCCTATGTGGAGGCCTCCCACAGCCCCATCTGACTGGGTTGGGTAACTCTTTACTGATCCCCTCCTCCCCCAACACCAGGTGTATGTGTCTAGCATGTCACTTAAAGCATGCATTGTAAATTGTGTTTCCTCCTCCCCACCCCACCCCCCATGGATGCTATGAGCTCCTTGAGCTCCTTGGGGATTCTGCATCCCCAATGCCTGACTCAGAGCTTAGCACCAGATAAGTGCTCAACAAACATCTCTACTCAGGGGTACTGAAGGCCAGATGGGTGTATTGCATAACTGTGGCTCTGCAGTTTAGCAGTTGGGTGACTTCGGTTTTTATTTCTGTATCCATAAAATGGGATGAAATGAGTTAAATGAGAAATTTAAATGAGTTAGTGCTTGATGAGTGGTGGTTGGTGGCTGGCACTCAGTAAGCATTATAATTGATGTGGGTGTAATCTAGATTCTGTGGGGAAAGATCTGTTTACCAGGCCACCAAGGGAAGGGGGAAATGGTTGTTTTGCTCCATGGGGAGAGAAAGAAAGGCAAGGGAGAGAGCAATATGAGGCGAACTTTGGGAAAATGTGTGAGTAACACATCTTTGTTTAATCAAGAAAAGCAGAAACTTCCATTTCTTCACCCTAATGCCATGTTGGTATGTGTGTGTGGTGTGTGCACTGTGTATATAAATACTCTGGGCTTTTCTATATTGGGAATTTGAGCATGAAACTGTAAAAGGATATGGCTTGTTATTTAAGGATTTTAAATCTTAGATTCCCTGTTTATAAGTCAGAGATTATAATGCTTTTTATAGACACCACAAGAATTAAGTTATGATTTTAAGACTTTTCTTAACCTTTTTTTGAAAGGCGTAACATAAAGATAGAGCATCACAGTGATATTATCATGAGTCAGGCCTATAAACCTCAAACTATGCATCTTGTGATTTTTTTTCTATTTTTAAAGATTTTATTTATTTATTTTTAGAGAGAGGGGAAGGGAGGGAGAAACAGAGAGAGAGAAACAGTGATGTGTGAGAGAAACATGGACTGATGGATTGGTTGCTTCTCACATGCCCCCAAATGGGGACTTGGCCCACAACCCAGGCATGTGTCCCAACTGAGAATTGAACTGGTAATCTTTCAGTTCATAAGCTGACCCTGAATCCACTGAGCCTCACCAGCCAGGGCTTTAATGTATTCATTTTAAACCACATTTTTCTCACTAGCTGTCATAGATGTCCAGAGAACTCTAAATGTAATGAACAATGATAAGAATAAATGGAAAGTGAGTCAAACCTCAAATCTTGAAACAAATAGTAAGAAGTCATTACACATAGCTCTGTTATAAAAGTGAATCAGAGATAACAAGGATAGGAAAGTTATTTCAAATAATGATCACTGTGTGAATTATTTTTCAGATTAAGGACGTTCCCAACAACAATAATAGAAGTCGAGTGTTCTTTTCTTTTAGATTTGCTAGATCACCTTTCAAAATACCTGAATACCAAAATACCTGAGGCAGGTGAGTAGTACTGAAATTACATGATGGACTCACTTCCCTTTGCTTAATGGGACAATTAGATCAGGGCATATCACATTCTACTACCTTCCCCATGAGACCAGGCTATAGTTGTCCCCAGCATTCCCAAAAGTGGCTTGTCTTATCTCACCTGGAGAGGTAGGACTTAAGAAGCCAGGTGGCCCATTACCACCAGTAACCACCCCTGAAAAGTTCTTAGATATGATTAAACTCTGTCAACTCTTCTTTTCAATTGCCAATAAAAAAATACTGTCTCTAATCTTTAGCATTCACGTGTTTATCAGGGAAATTGATGATTATCTTGCATTCTTTCTCAGGTCCTCAGTGTCATCCTTGTTAATAAGGAAAGGGAGATGGCAAGTGGGAATACATGCAGAAGAGTAACTTAAGTAACTGGCACAAGGATGCGAGGGAACGAGAGAGAAAGGGAGCTGGAATCACATGCCAGGCCACTGGTGTGGCTGACTAAAGACAACTGCCCCAGCCTGGGATTTGGCCCCTACCAGGTATGTGACGTGAGGAACCACTGGGACATCATATGGCTTTGCTGTCATTAACAACGTTCATCAACAGTGAACTTTCTGTCTAGATCTGAGGGTCAATACAGAGAGGCACTCATTATCTGTTTACTCATTCATTCCATCAACACTCTTGAGTACCACATTACAGGAATTATTTAGCAAAAAAAAAAAAAATCAAATTCACAGCCTGTTTTGTATTAATCCAGATAATTCTTCTTTTTCCTGGGGTCTTCAGATTATTTCCCTGCTGCTTTGGCTCTTGCCCTCAAAACACTCAACCTGGTTTTCCAAGGTGATGACAGTGGAGTTGAAGATGCAAATAATCAGAACTAGGCTACCCTAGCTGACTAACTTGCATATTTGAAGATATAATATCATAGCCTCCAGTCTCTGATTAGTTTAATGAATCTAGTCTTCTGATGACTGAAGGAAAATGTACTCCTGAGTGCAAAGGATGGTCAGGTTTTCATTACCTCCTGGAAGCTGGGCGCCTATTGAGGAAGCCTGCATCCAATGAAAGATTTCACCAATGAAGAAAAGAGGTTTAAATGGCTTGACACAATATTTGTCATCAAAGTCTCTAGAAAAAAATCCATTACATGCCCCATCCTCAAAATAAGTGCCCAAACTTTCCAGCTCATTCCTGCCCCCTCTTAGAAAGGCTCCTGAACAGTAGGTAACTGCACTAGCCTCTTTCTCTCCTACTTAATCAACTGCTGACATAGACCTATATGGCCAGATTTGAACAAATTCAAAGTACAAATATCATCAGTTCTAAGGTTTCCTAATTTTCTACAGAAAACTGTGGGTTTTGTATCAGAAAAAAAGTAATTTTTAATGTAAAACACTAAACAGTGTTTCCTGATATATCAAAGCAGATCAGAATGCACTATTTCAATAAGAAACACAAATACCTCCTCCAAGAAACTTAAAATGAACTCCCACCTTTATTCAATCAGCAGCACCCAACAAAACCGTGCTGGGAAAGCTACATCAGGCTGGCTGAGTGCGAGACCACAGGGAGGTGTCAGCTGAGCAGAGACCAGCCCAAGTTTTTATAAAAGGGCACATTATAGGTCTTTCCTGTTGATTGGTCAGAGCATCAGTAGTCTGAGTTCCCCGAGGCTTCCAAGCATGCAGTGACTCACTTGATCCTTCAGTTCTGCTGATGTGAACTCTCAAGCTGCCAGCCTTGGTCATGGGAATTACCCATGTGGTTTCTTTGGATATGGGAAGACTTCTTAAGCTTGGCATGTCTTAGAAGATGGCATGGGTCCACTAGAATAGTGGTATTTTTCCCTCTGGAGAGAATGGGGTTTTTGAAAATCATTGTGCTCTGAAGCAATCCTCTTTAGACTGTGGGGAAGGATGGGTCCCTTCATATAATACACAGATCAACAGGCTACTACTTAGTGAGATCTGCCCATGTGCTGGCCAACATACTATTCATTTTCTCACTTAAACCTCTTAACACACCTGTGAGATTGATGTCATTATCTAGATTAACAGATAAGGAAACTGAAGCTTTGAGAAGCCACATGGCCAAACCAATAGTGTGCAGACATAGAAAAATATACAATAAAACAAGACTCCTTGATGTTAGTCTTTGTGGATTTCTCTGGTATAATATTACCTTTCTGGTTCATTTCAGGGCACCAAGTGTTCACCATTGGCTCACAAAACCAATGCGTATTGAACCATCAACTCCCCCAAACAGATGGAGCCAGCTCCAGCACAACCCTGGCCACAGCACGACGGCACTTCTGCGTAGTCCTTGAGGCCCATCGCACTGTACCGCTCTTTCCATAGACAGACGTGGGTTTGGTGTGGGCAAGGCCAGTACCTAGAGCAGTTCCCCAGGATGTAGAAATGAAGGTTTAGTGATTCCCTAATTTATACAACAGAGATTTATTGTTTCTGTACATTCACATGATAACCAAGGCTAACAGGATTTTATTTCTTCTGAAAGGATTTTGTATCATGTAAGAGTGATAGATTTTACTGCCTCATGGAGGGCACTCCACAGCCAGTTACAATGACGCAGGTGGTTGCCAAGCCCAGGGAAACAGAGGAGACCCATCGACAAGCCTTCTCCGTACTCTATGCCTTTTCCACCTTCTATCCTGCCATCCATGGATGGTTCTCTCCCTAACCCTTTAGTGTCATCTCCCTGAGTTGAAGGCTTACCCTTCCCACTGACCCCAACTTCCTTGGCAGGACTCAGTGAATCAACCTCTGAGCACCCAGCACAGCATCTTGCACAAAGTAGAACCTCAAAAATATGGTTTCGGACCCATCAAAGTACACGCACTCATTTCAATAGCACACTTCCAGTGTTGGCGGTGCCCCAGAGAGCTTTTATGATGTCCTCAATTTTCCAGTTAAAAAGCATCGTGTACAGAAAAACCTCTCTCCACTGTAACTAGGGGCAGATCACAGCACACAGAGATCTTGGCCAGACGAGAACTTGGGTCACAGTGACTTCAGTGTTTGCAAACCCCCTGCCCAGGCTGCCCCCAACCCCCACCTCCAGGGCTCAGATGTCCTTCCCTAGGAACTACTCAGCAGGCAGTAGTCCCCAGATTAGGGTCAAAGTGTTTCCCATCAGAAAGCAGGAAGCAGTATTCTGGAACTTGGTGCAACGAGGACTGAAAAAGCTAGGGGAGAGCAGAGCTCTCTAGATTCTCCACCAACTGCTAGATCTAATGAGCTTGGTGTCAAGGTGGTGACTGCAGTTAAAAAACACAAGTGCCTGCAGCTGGTATCCATAGAGATGATGGCAGGGGTTCCGATCCTGGATCAGAGGAGATCCTGGGAAAAGGATGCAAACCTTGACATTGAGTTAAGCCCCAGCACACCTCAGTTTCCACAGCAGAGCCCAGGGTGTATATTGTGGGGTTGATTTATTTTGTATCTGGTCTTACACAGAATATCATATTCCTTCTTGGGCTCAGATGACAAGGCTGACC